>NC_087549.1:121891901-131891901 GCF_036250125.1 Pseudopipra pipra | reverse complement strand
ATGGGAGTAACTACGAAATTACAGCAAAAGCAATGTGTTGTCATGAATTCAGTGACTACCAGTAAATTATTAGCACACAGATCAATCTTACATTTAATCTTCTCTTCCAATGTCCCCCGAAGTAATATTGCTAATCCTTCCACCCACTCCACCACAGTGATGCAGCCACTGTTGCTTCTATCAAAAGTGCTGAACACTAGGAAGTGTATTAGATGGATTTTACATTTATATAATAGAGAAACAAACAAAACAAAGGAGGATTTTCTTGAATTTGATGAAATTATAAACCCATATTTTTTGTGAAGATGTTTGCCTGTTTTTGCCAAGGTACGATTACCCTTCTTGAATCTAAGATGTAACAAGGAAAGGGATTTTGCCCCTCACTTTATTGATCTTCCACTCTAGAATCCTGCTGGCTAAGACATTTTGTTTGATCTGTTGCCTGACTAAAACAACTGCAGGAAGTATGCTTCCATGCAGATGGGAACCAAATAAACCAATACCCCTTACAATAAGGCATGTTTGCATACAGAACATTTTAATTACTACGTTTTGTCTCAGAAAATCCTGGAGAGCGCAATCCTAGAAAGAACATATAAATATGTTAAATATGCAAAGAAAAATAACTTCCTGTCATGTACTAAAATCTTTTTTCTTCTCCCTTCCCTAAGCAACTTTTGATTTTCACAGAATCACAGAATATGCCAAGCTGGAAGGGACCCACATGGATCATCCTGGCCCTGCACAGGATCATCCCCAAGAGTCACACCATGTGCCTGAGAGTATCATCCAAATGCTTCCTGAACTCTGTCAGGCTTGGTGCTGTGACCACTTCCTTGGGGAGCCTGTTCCAGTGCCCAACCACCCTCTGGTGCCTGCCTCTCCTCTTCCCCTTGTGAGGAAATTGTAGACTGCAGTGAGGTCTCCCCTCAGTCTCCTCCAAGCTGCAGCTTCACTATTCATACAGCCTGTAATACAGTACTATAATCCTTCAAATCTAAGATACAACTGCAAGCATCTATAATAATTCAGATTTTAGAATGTTAATTAGTAAGGAACACCTCTAATTGCAGAGACAACCATTTTGGAATTGGAAAACGATAGGTTTGCTTTTGCAAACTGAAATCAGCACCTTTGTACATAAGCATTATTTTTAAGAATGTGTACATGTAAGCTATCTTCCAAGACATATTTGACTTACTGCATAAAATGGCAACAAGTTTTTATTTTATGGCATGTAAGTACTTCTCCTGCTAGAGAGATGAAGAAAAGTTGAACCAAGGGGTGGCTCTTGGCAGCCCAAGAATGAAAGAATGGCAGATAGATGCCTGTTCTGCATCCTCCTGTAGACACCTCTACATCAGAGATCATTCATGCAACTTTCACAGTAACTGCACTTGTGGCCCTCATGTTATGAATCTGTGAAAACACTGTATTTTCAAGGGGTTACTTGGCTCACTCTTCTCACCTCCCTGTACTCTCTGCCCAGTGCTTTCAGTGCTGTTCACAGTGCCTCTATCCCAGAAGTCATCCACTCTAACAGAATGCCTTTCTGGGACCTCCAGGCTCGAGCTAGAGCTGTCCACCAGCAGCAGTGACCGCGGCTCCGGGTGGAAACCACGGGAGAAGAGGCAAGTGACACGATCCTGCCCTCTTCCATGGCTGCGATAGAAACCGCCACAAGGCAGCACTAACACTGCCTCTGCCTGGTCTCCCTGGAACTAGAGCGTGAGCTACCCTGAACTATGGAAAAACTATTCCGCATAATGAAAGAGAAGATGCCATTTTCCCAACAGCTCCTGAGCGTAACTCCTCCTTTGCTGTCCTCGCTGGGACGAGGTGGCATTATTTTGGCTTGGTATACTCATCGGGTCAGCAGCGTGAAACCAACGCCATCCCTTGTTTTCAGAAGTCTCCGCCTCACCTCGGTCCAGGACCACGTCGTCCGTCATGCCAAAGGCGGCGAACAGGGTGTCTCTGAACGCGATGCGGTTGAAGCCGGACACAGCGAACTGGCTGCAGGACCTGGCCAGCAGCGCGTCGAAGAGCTTGATCAGACATTCCACTTCGCCTTCGCTAACTGCCCGGCCCAAACACAACCAAACACAGGTTATAAGTTACGCTGGCAGAACACGGGGCAGGCACCAGGGCTGGGGCACCTCCGGCGCTGACCATGACACCGGTGACCCCGACCCCGCCGCCCCGCACACCCTGTTCCTGAGGGGGCGGCAGGAAATGCGGTGCCCCCCCCCCCCCCCCCGGGCGAGCACAGGGACAACGGGAGGCGGTGGGGCGGCGGTGGCGCGGCTCCTGCAGCCCGGGGGACACTCACAGTGCTTGGTGGATCGGCTCAGCGATTCCGCCAGGAGCCTCTTCCTGCTCATGGCGGCGGGAGCCGCTCCTGCCGCCGCCGCTGCCCTGGCAACGCGGGCGGTCAGCGCGGCCTGACGGCGCGACGGGGGCCGGGCGTAACAAACACATACACAGGCGAAACAAAGACCAACTCTTACCACGCATTTAAAAAATAGCAGTCGTAGAAAATAAATAACTGCATTTCAAACTTGTAAAAAATGTTTCTGGAAAGAAGAGCTAAAAATTAAATACTGCATACAATACTGCTTGTTCATCTGCTGGCAGAAGGCAGAAAACTATTAAAACACTTTTATTCTGGCACTGCTCGTTTTGTACTTTGTCTCTCTGCTGAAACTTGGAACATGGCTGTAGGTGCCACCCGAGACCCACAGCACCATCTCACATACTCACGCCTGCACATCGGCAAAGCTGAAGGGCTGAGACCACACTTAACCTTCCCTTCAGGAAAAAGAGGATGCAGAATGAGATGAAACTTATTTGTTAACATATTGCAAAATGAAGCATTTTCCTGTCAGTACTAAAGCAGCTTTGCTGGGAATGGACAAAGCCCGTAAGCCCCTTATGCAGCTACATAAGCACGACAGCAGCACTTGAAGCCCACAGCTGGGCAGAACATGTAGTTATACTGAGACAATTAAAATGACATCCAGCTTAGGTATTTGGAAGACTAGGTCTCATTTGCATTTTTATTTCTTTCTGTGGCAGGTGGTTGTGTAAAAGTCAAATAAGGTATCACAGAGGACAGAGCATTTATGCTATGGTTCATTACAAGTTCTTCTACCAAAACAGCAACACCACAATTTAAAAAGAAACCAACCCCAACAAAACTAAACACAAACCCCAAATCAATCCCCTACTGTTCACTGCATCTTGCCTTTATTTTAACCTCACTGACAAAGCAGTGTCTAGAATTGGTAACATCAAGCCCAACACTATAAAATATTTGATAAAAATATTACTATAATTTAGAGGGCCATTGCTGCAATGTTGTAATGCTGCAATGGTTGTATTGCCCCAAGGACTTCAAGTCAATTTCTCTGTACAAAGGCAACACGAAATAATCTTTCTCCCATAGTTTTTAGTTATGGTTTGCAGACTAATAATCAATGTCTTAAAGCTCTTGAAATTCTTGGCAATACAATATTTGAAACATCTGTACGTAATAGAGGTAAGTTCTAAGTTAGCACCTGTGCAATGAAAAAAAGGGGTGGATCAAGAATACAACGTATAGTTGACTGCCTGGGATGGATGGGCAGTTGTTAAAAGCTAACAGAAGGCCCAGCAATCAGTATATATAGCGAGAATTTCATGTAAACTAAAATCAAATGGTTGCTTGTGTGTTCTTGTGTGCACACTTAATTTAAAAAAGCTTTTTTTCCAATATCTAAAGCAACTGAATTAAAGTAATCAGCTTTATGACTTAGGTTAACATTCTGTAGCCCTCAAGTACAAAAATATAAATACAAACTGTTTAAACAGTATCTTTAATGAGATTCTGGCAGTAGTTTTTTTATCTAACAAGACACGTCACGTAACAGATCTGCCACTGAACTTGCTTAGAGTAAAATCAGCTTCAATATGAAGCTGTTAAGGTATCAAAACCCTGCTTTTTACATGCTAAATATCTTCAGCAAGTGTGCACTTAAACACAGCAATGAACTTTAACTAAATACATACATGAAACTCTGCATGTGGAACATAATTCATAGAACTGGTTACAACAAATTATTACCTGCATTTTGTTAATTTAAAAATGGTACAAATCATGCAAAACAATTCTAAAGGTAATGCAAACAAAGCTACCAGTGTTTGCAAGAAGTTTTCAATTAAACCAAAATGACATTAAATGAAATATGCATATTTACTAGCAAAGGTCTATCGCTATTTCAAAGAAGCAGAGGTAAAATACTCAGGTTTTGACTGTCAGTTAGACTGCAAAATGTCATTGCTCTTGCTTAATGCAGAAGCACATGCTTGGAAGCTCAAAACTGCTTATTCAGAAAAAGTCTGCTGACAATAGCTCTAGCTTCCCAGGAATCAGAGATGCTGCATGGATTAAAAATAGCGGCGATTTGCAAGAATCAAAGGCAAAGGCACCCTATTCAGTTAGCCAAAATGGTAGCATTCCCTTTCTCATAAGCATGAAGACGGTTAGGGGCCAGATGATACACATTTCTACAAAGGCAGCCTTTTAAATGTTATTAATTTTCCATTAGCAGACACCAGCTTGTAATAGTTTAACCTGCAGGATGAACTTGGGATTTATTTTATCCTGATTTACAAATAAAGACTATTACTAATGCTTTAAAAGACTACTTTTACTATCTAAAAAGTTTAACTCTTATTTTCCAATATTTTACACCTCAGCTGGCCTACCATCTCACATTGTTTCAAACATCCATCACTGCTCACTGGAATTTTCTAAAAGTTGTACCTCATGTATTAAGCAGCAGGCAATAACAATGGTCTGTCCCAGCACAGCTGCATCTGGCTGGCTATTGAAAGATTAGAAATATTTCTAAAACACAGGAAAACTCATGCAGTTTGGTAAAGTTTGCTGTCATTTCACAGTTTAAGTTTTCTTCAGTCATTACACTTCTGTTGATAGTCTTGGGGTTTTTTAAATATTATTCTGAATCCGAATTTGAACCAGCAATCTTCTTTTTCTTCTTTTTACCATGTTTCTTGTGCTTCTTTCTCTTTTTTGTTTTATCCTAAAAAAAATTAAATGAAAGTTATTGTATAATAGGATTTCCATCTATTACATTCTACTAAGGCAAAATGAGAGCACAAAAAGGATATCTTTGCAAAGACATTTCAAAAGAGATTTCTACAGAAGCCCATTGAGAAATCACAAAAAGAAAATTCGTATTTCACCCAGCAATTTGCACTATTATGAGAAGTCTTCAATTTATCTCCACCATGATATGGCTATTTCACATTTCTCATCAGTGTCACCATTATATTTCCTAATCTTTTAAATGATTTTCAGTGCTTTATAGATTATTGAGAAAGTAATATGGAAGTGCTTTGACAAGCTGTGACGTTTTATATATGTGGGAATAACTCGCATGTTTACAGATTTTGAAGTAAAGCACTTAAATTCACTGTGCAAAATTAACTAGTTCAACTGCACTTGGCTAGAATCTCTAGCACTTGTACTTTGTTAAAAATAAATCAATTATAATCTCAATTGTAAATATAAATACACTCAAATTAAGCCTGCTGGATTCAGTCCTGAAGCTAATATGCTGATTCACTGTAATTCAGAAGCTGAGATGTACAATCCTGTCTTTTTGCAAGCAGAATTTCAACAGGAATTCTCAAATAGGTGTGATATTGTGTAAATGAAAGAATCGGTATAAAATGCACGATTTTATACGTATTCCTTACATATTTTATATATATATATATATGTTTATACATATTCCTTACACATATACATCTTCTACAAGCCCCCCCCCCCAATCAATCACTAAAAATCTTCTGGCAAACAGTTTATATGATTCTGAAAAAACAAACAAGTTCCATCAAAAAATGTGTACTGAGTATCACTGATACTCCCATGCTGTTATTTTTAGGTGACTAATGTAAACCTTCCCTTCACTCTAACTTATCTAGGCAACTGAGATGCCTAATTAGGAACACTGCTGCTGACAGGAGAGAGATTATACAGACATCTCGAGTGGGCATTTAGGATCTCAAAACCACCATACTCCTAAATAAAGATCCTCGGCTACATGTGATAAATTTGGGTTCTATATAAATCACTGCTGAACCCTCCTTTCACTTTCATCAACAGAAACAAATCAACAAAACTGAAAAAAGTAACAGGTTGCTGGCAGCTTTTTGGTTGGGGGTAGAATTATAATGGTGCAGATGTTGCAGCAATTATGTCCTGAGGCCCTTTTCATGGTGGAAGAGAGGAATTACGTACAATATTAACAAAGGAACAGCACTGATGTTTGTCTGTGTGGCAAACTGCTACCCTACCCAGTACTCTACAGGTAGTAGTAGTTCTAGTAGGTTGATACAGAGTACAATTCTACCGTAAGTGTTAAACATATAAATCTCAAATCATATATAGGTAAAATAGTGACAAATTCTTCTTTAATTCAACAATTGAAAAAGTGACTTCAACAGGTAAACAGAGAAACTGTTAATTTAGATTCATGTGACAGTAGACTATTGCTATAAAACATATGTATTAGCGAAAAATGTGAAATTGGAAATTAACCAAGTACAGAGTATTTATATCCTGAAACTACAGTGTAAGAGGGATACTTGCTGTTTTCTCCTTTTCCTCACTGTTTTTCTTCTTTTTTGCTTGCACCTGAAGAAAAATTAAACCAAATGTAATATCCATAGAAAGTTGAATATTTTCAAGAAAATTAATTCAAAATTACTTGTAGACGATAGAAGGTGGACTAAACAATTCTTACTAAAATTTGTTATTAAAGGTAAAAATACCAAAAACTTTGAGTGTGCTGCACTCTTAAATTCCCCCACAGAGAGCAGAACAGTTTCAACAGTATACTCAATCTAAGCTAGTTCATTCATTTACTCAGGTGAATCAGTAAGCTACAAACACTATAGCATCTGAAATTCAGGTTTCACTGACCTCCTCTGTCTGATCCGATTCAGATACAGATTCTGATGATAAAGGTCCATCACCACGATCTGCTTTCTTCCTTTTCCTGTGGTGATTTTTACCTTCCTACACAGAAGTAATATATTTGTGAGTAAAGTCAGGCCTTTCAAATTTCATAAAAATTCTGCTTAAAATTTAAGAATGAAATATCAGTTCTAAGTTGTGAAATATTTTAAAATATTGTTGACATTAAACTAACTACTTGTCATCAACAAATTACTCTACAAAACTGTTAAAATGCTTTTAGTGAAAATAATAATTTTATGTATATTCCTTTTTCTTGTTACCAAGATACAGCAACTTTCTAGAAGTGAGAGGAATAATAATAGTCTCTTATTTTAAATAATAACACATGGAGGAGTAAGTACTTGAAAATAAGACATTTCCCCACTTTTAAATAACGTATAACTGAACATGTTTCAATATATGTATACAGACACTGCAGCTTCAGACTCTTGCTTTGTTGATGAAACCAAAAGAAAAAGCTCTCTCTATTATTTGTGTTGAACCAGGACAAGCTGTCCCTGCCAGCTGCACTTCCAACACTTCATATTTAATTTCAGTGCATTTAAAAGGACAGTATTTTTAAAATTTTGATGTTGTGTGAGATTGTTTGATGAGCTACTTTTCTGCCCCCCTGCACTTTGCTCTGGACCAGGCAAGGTGTTTCTAAGACTGGAGCTACTTTTCTTCACTCAATTTCTAAGGCCAAAAAATGAAAAAATTCACGCTAATAATTTTTTCTTGCAAGGCAAGATCACACATCTCAGCTGTGCTATTGAACCTATTACAGGCACCTCAATCATTTCCCAAAGGAACTCATGAAAAGTACCATGATGCAGCCCATCTGAGAGATGGGGGATCTGCAGGTAGGGGAACACCTCTAGTCCCCAAGTGCCTTTCAGAAGATGTGTGAAAGCAGCATTACAATAAGGAACTATGGTAGACACTTGGTCTTCAAAGAGAAGCTACTCAAAAGGAGTTGATGGGAAGTGGACACTGTAAAATAGAAGCAGGAGCAACAGGGAAAAAAAATCAGTGCATTTGCCTCATGCAATGGAGAATTTGTACATCAGAATCAATACTATTGACTGAAGTAGTAGAGTCCAATGTGATAAGAAAGGTAACTGGAGAGAAAGACTTGTGTGGACTCTGAAAGCATTGTTAGTTCACCCATTGGGTATCAATAACTAAAATTGAAGTCAATTAGATTATTTACAATAAACATAATGGAAGGAACATAACGGATGTATACAAAATGGTGCGGTGGTGGGAAAGAAAGGGTTTTTGTGCTAAGAGAAAAGACAGAATAAGGTACTTTCTCTTAAGCTAATACAATTTCCCCTGCAATTCTTCAAAGCTATCATAAGTACAGCATCTATAATTATGACTACATTTAGATGAATATATCTTCTGCTTGTTGTTTCTTAAGTTACAGCAACAAGCCGATATCGTACCAGGTATGCCACTGAAATATCATCACATATATTTTTAGCTCAGTGTGACAGCTAAAGGTAAACCCCAAAATACTAGAATGCAGCTGATCTACTACAGCAGATTAGATAAATTTTTAATTTACCTTCGTAACAAGAACAGATCCAGCAGTTTCCACTAATAACAATTACTGACGCAGGAGCTGAATCCAACTAAAAGTCTACCTTAAAGCTGAGTGCGCCGAATACCTTCTGTGTAGTTTTGGACAGAAAATTTCCATAGGTGTCAACTGAGGCATTCAATATGAAAAAAAGAAAGCTCCTTTATGTATGCAAAATGCAGTTCTGATGTAAATATTTAAAGAATAAAAATACCTTCTCTTTTTCACAGTCTTCCTTTGACTTCTTCTTTTTTGTGCTGTCCTAAATAGAAAGGAAAACATAAACCATGACAAAATTATTTCATGAAAAAGGTAGTAATCCCAAAAGCAGTCCAACCCATAGTCTTTTTCTGTCTCTTGAAGGTAATTCTTCAAAGTTATCCTTTCTACCTTGCAGTGAACAGGAAAAATATGAAAAAGACATAATTTTGATGCAGCTGCTTACTTCCTAAATGATCAGCATGAAAAGTCTGTATGGCATCAGTTAACAGTGTGCTTGCAGTACACGTAGAGAGCCTCTGGAAAAGATACCAGCAATCACTGCTGTAACCGCATATAACACGGAACAGTTGGGAGCCTTTATTCTTTATCCATGTCCATCTTCACTGATCAGGCTGGGGTTAAGCAGGTATTTCCCTGGAATTTTCTGCCTTCCAGTTTCAGCAGTGAAGATATCTCTCTCCCCCTTTATATAGCAAATTTTTTAACCTCCCATTAGCAAAAATTCATAGGTGTATGCAAACAAGATTCATCAAACTTATACCCTACTGAATTATATTCCAGTGAAAGCCTGTAATAAAGTCCACACCTAGAATCTTAACAAGTCACTGTAATATTAATATTTTGGCAAGAAGTGCAGTTACTATACACTGTAACACAGAAAAATGCGAACATAACAGAACAAATTGCCTGATGTGTCCTCTTCACTTTTTCGTTCATTCAATAAGCTTGTGTATCTACATTGCTCTACTTTCAGAAAAGGAAAAAGACAACCTCAATTTAAGATGCATTTGGGAAAGGCTTAGTTCTCCAACAAGAAACTACTCAGTCCACAGATATTTAGAAAGGCAATATTCTGGCCCTGCAATACCTGTATTTTCACAGATGGTGTTCAATTAAATAGCATATTCAAAAGAATTTCACAGAAAATAGTGTTAATGTAGTATTAAAACGAAACAATTGAGCAGCAAAAAAGCTACATGTGTCTGAATTCAGAAAAATAACTACAAATGGCTGGAATAAAGAAAGTTCTTTTTCTAAAGATCAAACTATTTCTGTCAGGCATTGGGGCCAGTGGAGGCAGATTCCAGTCTACATGCAGAAGATACAAGTGCAGCTCAGGCACAGTGAGAATGCACAGATTTAAATTTGGAAGACAAAAAACCATATTGATATGTGAAACTCAGAAATGTTTCTCTCTTTATAACACATGTGCATATTCACCTTGCTGTCTGACTCAGATTCTGAAGTTGAGCTTGCTGAAGATTTCCGGGAGGAGCGATACTTCTTTTTTCTTCTTTTCTTCCCTTGCTTTTTATCCTATCCACAAATATTGTAGAAAAAGGAGGAAAAACAAACTTGAATTTGTGCTCATTAGAATTGAAGATTTACATTAAATGTAAAGAAGAGGGAACACCAAATTCCTACATGTTATCATGTTCTCTTGAGGAATAAAGTATGCTACAATTGATTCTTTTATTGGACGACCTTCATAACTCTTCTGCATTGAAAAAATGTAAACTGGTGAAAAATCCAGGTTCTCTAGATTCTGTTTATTATTTAGATGTGTGCTGTAGAATCTGATTATCTGTAACAAAGATTTTTGCTCAAAAGTAAAAATGGCATGTTTGCATTTTTATGATTAGATGGGAGATTCTGTTAAAAAAGCATACAATTCAATGCTAAAACAGAAACAGATCCAGTTTACAAGCCTGGAATCCAAAATCTATAGCATCCATACAGAAACTATTGAATAGATATCTATGTCTAAAATTAACAACTTTATTATATGTACCAAATGTATAAAAATTAAATAGTTTTATGCAAACCAAGCCCGCAAACAATATTCTAAAACATATTACCAAAATCTGTGTTAAATAAGCCTCATGAACAAAACCTGATAGATTCCAATAAGTTAGCTCTTACCTCATCTTCTGAATCAGATGAACTGCTGGAAGAATCAGAGCTTGATGAAGAAGAGGAAGATGAAGACAACTTGACCAAACACAACAAAAAGTGAAGCTTGTGAGATGCAGCATTTTGTCTAGCAAACAGTCAAAAGCCCATCCAAACACTCCCTTTCAAATTTCTACATTTTCAAAGTATCATCAATAAAATTTTACTTCTAAGAAGCTGATCCTACATTGATTTTCTTAAATAAAATTTCTAATTAACTTCTAACATTTTTCATTTAATAATATTTACTGATCTTTTCCTCCCTTTTATGCAGAAATAAAACTCTCCTTGTACAGAATGTATGCAAACCCTCTTTAATAAAAGCAAGTTAATTTAACATCTAAAATCAAAATTACAGCCATACTTTTTCTTTCCAAGAGAACTTAAATGACAAATAGGAACAACTCCAATGCAAAAAAGCTCAGAAAAGTGAAAATTTTGCTCACCCTATTAGATTTCTTCTTTTCCTTTTTCTTTTTCTTAAAAGTAAAATAAAAAAAAATGTTACTTTGGCGTAATTTTTTTTGTCATGCATTTAGGTTTATATACTTTGATGGTGGCTTTTAAAATGTATTTATGAAATTCTGTGTTGGCAGCATTGATGATAAATCCAGTTCCGAACACAGACTGTATGAAATTGAAAATAACTTACCTCTTTCTTTTTGGAGGAACTCTCATTTCCACCCAGTAATTTTTCCCTGTGTTTTTCCAGTTCTTTCCTCCAATTCTAAAACCAAACAGAAGCAGTGACAGGAGCATCATCTCCAAACAGTTTTTTTTAAGCTCTCCTCTATGTGACATTATAGTTTCAACTGAACCCACAGAAAATAAACAACATATAATGTTGACCAAGGCTGTAATACACTTGATTTTACATAAGATTAATACTCATCAAAATACAGTGCCAGTTCATGTGTTCAAGTTATTTGGCTTTCAGAGACCGTTACTTATCTTGAAGGTCATTAATTATGGCATTTTTGCTTTTGTATCAGAGTGTTCCTGCTAGAGCACTTCAGAAAACCAGGGTACCCTACCAGAAAAACTGCAGTTTTTTTCTTAGTTCTAAAAATCACCTGAAACAAAACTTCAAGACAAATTCTCCTCTGCCTTCTTCAATATGTCTGTAGTGTCTGTTCTGGGCCTCGTTAATATCAGCAATAATTAGATCAAATTACTATACACATCTTCATAGAAATGCTCTTATTTTTGTTAGGCCAAGCATACCGGATGGATGAATAAAACTCTCGTCTCATTCCTCCTTTTCAATTCCTCACACAGTCTCTAGGTCTACCTAAAACCCCCCCTTCAAGAACTCGAAGCATCCAACCTGCCCCCATCAAACTGAAAGGCTGCTAGGTTCTGTCTGCACTGTCAGACACATCATGTGCTCCCTTCTTTATTATTCTGATCCTCACAATGAAGCTGTATTGGTAATGTATTGGCAAACCAATGATAATCTACATATTGTGCTGAAGGGACAGAAATATCAAGAATTAAGTAACCTGTGCATTGCATATCCCCACGTCAGCATACTGTGAATTAGCTGAATATTGCTGATGAGAGACATGACAGATTAGCCAGGATACAGTAATGTGCATAATGTGCTTCCACAGTCCAAGGTAGCATCTATGGAATATTGCAGTGGGTTTGTACTTTGACATACCAGGTACCCAGAGCTACCTGAGGGGTCTTTAACAACAGCCAGTTCTTCATTAGGCCACTATTCTCTTTAAATTAAAGACTGTGCTAGTGCTATGTTTTAAACAAAAAATCCCAACAACTGTCAGTAAAATAGAGGAAACAGCACCTCATTCAGAGACATGTAATCTTTTCAACCGTTCAGAGATTTGTTCTTAGGAGCTTTAGGAATAACTCATGGCTATTTCATGATTCCCTGCAACCCTTCCTGCTGTTCTGCCATACTGAAAGGTTCTATCCGTGCCAGTTTCAATTATTTCACACTCAAGCACAGATAAAATCAGGAAAGGAATGTGACAGAATACTAAACCAAACTCACCAAGCTAAAAGTCACAGAGCATGGAACAACTGATCAGAATAGCACCCCGTGGCCCTCCAAATCCTTGTACAACTTCTTAGGCAAAAAGGTACAGCAAGAATACTAAGGGGTACTATGCCCTTCCAGTAACAGATGAGGAGCATAATCTACTTCAACCAGAAACTCACAAATGATAATGAAGATTACTGCCTGAAGCTTATCTCAAGATACCAGGACCCAAGAAGGAACAGAAGCAGCTAAATTCATTGTAGACTAATTTCTCCCTTCTATACAACAGGAGTTACATGTGAAACTTTCTTATACTGGGGTGATTTCCAGTAGGTATGGAATGCAAGGATCAGAACAGTTGCATTTATAGCAGAGAACCAGCACATACTGTAATCAGCTTAGGATGAACAAAAAAGAAGTGCTTTGTAGTCCTATCTGTACATTGAAGGCCATTTTTGTGCCCTCTCCCATATTAATATTACATGTATATTCCTTGCCAAAGACATCTGCTTCCAGTAATACACTTTTTCGCAATATATTTGGACTCTGTGATATTAAACAAGTGAAGATTAGCACAAGAGGCTTAGGTTTATCATACCTGAAAATGCACTAATTTATTAATATAAGCACATGCATTTGTATAAATATATTTACATTTATGACAAGGTCAAGTTTTATTCACCACCAAGTTTAAAAACTTTTTATATAGTGTTTCTCTGAACTGAGAGTAACTCTTCACTGGTTAGTGGTAATCTTAACTCCCGATATAAATGAAACAAAATATTTACTCATTAAAAGCTTGAGTGAAGTGAAATACTATGGCTATTTGGTACTGTTAATAATAACAAAAGCAAAGTAGCTTGTTGGATAAAAAGAATCATATATTGACAGCTAATAACATTACCAACCTCATTCATCTTTTCTTCAAACTCAGCCAAAGCCCTGGATCCTTTCTTTTTCTTTTCTAGTTGCTCTTTCACTTCTTCCCTACATGCAAAGGATGACAGATCATGCTTTTCACAATTAAAAATACTTTCTTCATGCCCTCTTCAATGTCTAACTTTTTGTAGAGTTTTTTTGTAGTTTAGCCTTGGTTGAACTTCCAACAGAAGAAGCAGGAAAGCATCTTAGATGTTACACATATGGTAACCTAACCCTAATAACTTAAGTACGGTAGTTAAATCCCTCTGGAAGATCTAAAGTTAACTTTGCAATTAAGTAAATTGTTCTCTAATGTCTCATAAAAGTAGGCAGAAGGGACTGAACATAAAGTAAGTTGCTGCTAATATCTCAAAGTGATGACTTTGTTGGGTAGGTAAACTGTGTTCTAAGAATATACCAGCAAAATGTTTTTCTAGAGATTAATTTGTTTACAAATTAAATATATATGCAAGGTTTAGGTATTATTTATGAAAGAGGTAAAATAACAAACATTTTCCTCTTCTGAGAAATTGTTGCCAAAAAAATACAGACAAATAAGAAATATACATTTCAAAATGAAATACTATTGTTTTTAAAAGAGAAGATTGAAAACATATTTAGAAAAGAACACCTTGGTCAGAGACAAGGAATCTTTTAAAATCTATTACTGGATATTCTGGGTAGGTAGGTACCAGTGTCATTTTAGTAAGAAGGAACAACTCTTTTACTTAAACTGCTAGAATGGTAGTGAGGTATTGCCACTTACCATGTTGGTCTTGGCCTGTTCAAGTAGTCTTGTATTGTTGGTCCTGAATTTGGTGCAGGACCTCGTGCTCTGGCCATAGCTATGGGATTCATATAAGCCTTTAATATGAAACAACAAAAAGAAATAGAAAATTCATCAGTTGTGCTATGATACCAAAATATCTTCTTTTTGTTCTTCACAAAAAAATCATCTCACTCACTGAAAAATAATTCTGACTTGTTTCTAAAAATATAAAATGTTTAACTAAAACAAGTTATTTGGGTCTGGCAGAAAAGACTCAGGTAAATGCTTTCAATTTGAGTTATACTGTGGCAGAAAGAACTGATCCACAAAGAGACCATGTTCCTTACAATAATTCCCCTCTCTGAGCAATGATTTTGCAAACTGAGAGTAGTAGCATGATTGCTGAAATATTCTTCCTTGGGATATGGAAAATGTAATTATAGTTCAGCTCATACTCTCTGGGACAACTGATTCTATGCCTTTATCGTTCTGTTCAAAATTGATGACAGTAGATTCAATAAATTCTGCATGAAATTTCTTGCTGTAACACCAAAATAAGAAAGCAGTGGTACTCTGCTACAGTTATGCATATATGAAAATTCAATGACTTAGGGCTATTTGAGGAGGAAAAAAACTCTGAACCCAAACATACATAATGCCAATTTATGACGTATTCCATCTTTCAAACCTATGCATTCTGTTTGGGCTATAGAAGATTAAATTAAAGCTTAGAATCCATAATACACCTCAGCAATTAATGGGAAACCTATAGCAAACAATTCTTCCATATTTTTTTATGTCAACAATAGTTTGTTCATGTGAAAGGGGGGTACATATACCCCCTTATCTCACAGGTTTTCATCACATCATCCCAACACTTTACAATTTACTTCTGCAGAACGTAACACACACTGTTCTTACTGTTCAGTTTGGAGATGAGGAAAAAGATCAAACAGCCCATACAATGCTTCTTTCGTTGCTAGTCTGACACAATTTTTTAAAGAGTACAACATTTTGTAGATTCAAAGCAAAGATCTGACCATCTGTATAGCTCCTACATGTCCAACACTGCTTTTTATCAGGCACTCAGAAACCACCATCCACAGGAGGTGACCATTTGTGAAAGCTGTCAGAAGCAGCAGCTGTTGCCCTCACAGCAGCAGCAGTGACCACAGCAATGCTGAGTTTCTGGACTGCAAGCAGGCTGGTGGCCTTCAGCCTTCAGCTCTTGGGGATACATTTAGGCCTGGAAGAGAGATTCTGGGCTCTGCCTTGGATGGGGCACCTGGCTACACTCCCCACACGAGTTTAGCTCATGATCTGGACCTGGATCGCACTGAGGCAATCCAAGGACTCCTTCAAGTGGAGCATTTTTTGACTCAAGTTGACTTTGCAACTCTGAGGGTGACATTTGCTGCTGTTTCTTGGGGCTTTGCTCTATGGCTTTAATTCACACAAAAAGGCTAACATAGGCAAATAAACACAGGTGTGCCAACTGAAACAAGCAGAAGATGGATGTATGCACTCAAGTAGTTACAATACTTAGAAAGAGGCATTCACATTACAAATCTGAGTAAAATTCTCGTAATTGAATTCAACTTTGAGTGGAAAAGGAGTTCCTTTAGGAATGCAGTAAACAGTATTTGAACACTGTTTTGACTAAACAAACGTAATTTTAATGTACTAGATCCATTAGAAACTCGGCTTTCTCCAGTGAACGTGCCAAGTCAACTCTTTTTGGTTACCAATCAAGAATTTGTATCTTAAAGCTCTTTTTAATGTAATTATTTTCTAAAAAAAAAGGTCTCTTGCTGCTCTTAAATAAAAATTAACTACTTTCCTATCTGAGCTAACATATAATGAACACCCCACTACCTCCCAACAAAACTCTCTACCTGCAAAACAGACAACCACTGTCAAATGTTGTTTTTCTACTTCCTCAAACTGCCCCTGGACAACTGGCTAGGAAGCTTCCTCCCTTTCTTTAACGTTCCCAGAGCAAATACATAATGACTGAGTACTGCTATATATTCCATGATTAGGAAATTTATGTCTTAAAACATGTTCTTATAATTTCAGACAGGTTTATTTATGAAGAATTACTTCACCAATAAACATTTCTGAAAAGTATTCGCACTACTTTGCCAAACTGCATGTCACTAGCCAGAGAGAGCACAGAAAAGCACCCTCAATAAAGAAAGTACTTGTCTGCACATTCATTTTCTTCTGCTTGGCAGTTTGCTCAAGCAGATATTAAGAAGGTATTTGCTGTATAGCTTTCATGCTCATGAAAAGCATAAAGAACCTTTAATCAGGTATGGTTCTCTGGGCAAGCAATACTAACTACTACTGCCTTGCAAATATCCTGTAGACGTGAAAAACCTCGTTAATCTTCCATCTCCAAATAGTCAAAACAATGGTAACAGAAAGCTCTACAAAAACACAGGAGGAGCAAAGGGTCCTATATTCTAAACTGTCTGTACTAGAAAGCCATGATGGCACAATGAACATTATACAGGAACTTTATAGTCTCTGTAGTATAGAGAAAGATTTGCTGGCGTTGGGCATATATCCCAACTGCTCTATTAAAAGAAAATTAAGAATAAATAAATACACACCCAAAAACATTACAAGAGGGCAATTTCAAGCTTAGGTCCGGTCTTGGGAATCTAACACTGTCAACTCTTTCTTAGTAGACTCCATTATTTTGATACCTCAATAAAGCAATCAAAGGCACTTTGCTATCCATCTGTATAATGTATATGTCTTTCATGTCTACTACTGTATTATTCCACCGAGGTATGCAAAGATGTGAATGGATCTGAGTATGAACACACAGCATATACTAGAAAGAAACAAAAAAAGGGGAAAAAATAAAAGTATTATGATTTGTGTTTAATCATAAAACTCAGTTGCAAATTTACAATGCCTAAATGATTATGAGTGTAAGGTGAAAGGCTGATACAAAAACATTTAAAGACAAACAGGAAGAAGGATGAACGTGGCAACTGTGTGAAATCAGGCTCTGCACTCAGGTGTGTAGAAGCGCATTTTTTGTCTGCTGAGCGCTGGCTCCCGAGGCAGCAGTGCTGCGTAAAGCTAAATTTCAGATCGCTCAGGTATAGCTAAACGCCAAGTTTAAGGAAATACGGCTGAACACGGCAAAGAGCTACTTCGGCGAGTGCTGCAACTCCCAGTGGGAACGTTTTATTTTTGTACGGACCAGGCCAGCATCTTAATCACCTTCCCCCGGCAGATCACAAAGCAGGCGTCAGTCACGATGCTGCCAGATTTGACAAGGCAATGAAAGACTCTGCCAGAGAGCCGCGGGCACGTGCCGAGGGAGGGACACCCCGCACGGGGCTCCGGCAGCTCCCGAGGGGAAGCGGGGCACGGCCCGCCTTTGTCGCCCGCCGGCGGGCTCCCGAGCCCGGCCGGACCCCAGTCCCGCCGCCGAGTACCCGGCCGGCCTCCAGGAGCCCTCGGCCCGCCGCAGGCAGCCCCGCCGGCCCCGGGCCCCTCCCGTCCCCCGCAGCGGCCCTTTCTGCCCCGCCCGGCGGCCGCAGCGCGGCGGCGGCCAGACAGGCCCGTCCGGGCCGAGGGAGAGCCCAGCTTCTCACAGCCTCCGCGCCGGAGGTGCGGCGGCGGCGGCGGCTGTGGCGGATCCCAGAGGCACTACCCGCGTTACTCACCACCCGGTTGTCCCGCTTCCCCATGGCGCCGCCGCCTCAGCCCGGCCCGGGGTCCTTCCCCGCGCCCGGGAAGCCGCGGCCCCGCTCGGTCCCGCTCAGCCCCGCTCGGCCCCGAGCGGCCGCGGAGCTGCGGCTGCGGCGATGGCGGCGGCCACACAACGCCCCCTGCCGGGCCCGCGGCGCCGCAGCGGCCACCGCGGCCCCTCGGCGGCAGTGCCGGCCCCGCCCCGCCCCGCGCGGCCCCGCAGCGCTGAGGGGCGGCCCCGGCAGCGGCGGGGACGGAGAGGGCCGAGGACGGAGCGGGCCGAGGACGGGAGGGGCGGGACACTGCGGGGTGTCGGGTGGGGTGGTGGCAGTGGCGGGGAGGCAGAATTACGCACGGGATGGGTCAGCTTGGAAGGCATCGCAGTGAATCATCTGGTCCAGCCTCCCTGCTCAAGCAGGGCCGTCCCAGAGCACATTGCACAGAATTGTGTTCAGACGGTTTTTCAGTATCTCCAGTGAGGGAGACTCCACAGCCCCTCTGGGCAATCTGTTCCAGTGCTCGGTCACCTGCACAGTAAAGAAGCTCTTACTCATGTTCAGGTGGAGCTTCCTGTGCATCAGTTTCTGCCTGTTGGCTTCTGTCCTGTTACTCAGCACCACCGAGAAGAGCCTGGCTCCATCCTCTTGAACTCCCCCTTTAAATGAGGTCCCGTCTCAGCCGTCTCTTCTGAGGCCGAACAGGCCCAGCTCCCTCAGCCTTTCCTCGAAAGAGAGACCTCCAGCCCCGCAATCATACTCTTTGCCCTCCGCTGGACCCACTCCAGGACCTCCATGTCTGTCTTGTACTGAGGAGCCGCCGGCGGGGCGAGCGCCGGGACAGCCTTTGTGAGGCGGAGCTGGGGGTGGCTCTGAGGGGAGCCTGGATGAAATGTAAACGTGCACTTGCATCCCGGGAGAGGGCAGAATTTCATGGCGAGGGCTTTGTCTCTTGATCCATCTAGTGGCCAGTTACAGATGGAAACGAGGTGTTACTTTTTCCTTGGGTAGATGCATAGACTAAAGTATTATGAAATAGCAGCCTGCACCGACATAAAATTCAATGAAACGGGGCTCTATTTGGGGAAAAAAGAAAAACAAAACAAAACCAAAAGTGTGTACTCATCCCTCGGTAGCCATCTGCACTGCAAAATAAAGCACATTGTAATACTGGCAGGTTTAATATTACATTAAGGTATTGGAAGTGCTAAGAGAAGCCCATGAATCACCGGGATCTACTAACATGAATTTTAAATGTCTTTTCTTAAAGTGTTACCATTAAAAATTACTGCATGTTAGTCACTGCTTTGTAAAAATGACAAAAAGTAATTATGTTAATATGCTAATCATACAAAGCACAAATGAGTTTTGTTTCTGAAATAGTTTTTCTGTCTTCATCATATTTGGGAATAGCTGGAACAACTGGTGAGCCAATGGGAATTTGTGATACCAAATTGCTTAACAAAACCAAGAGCAGGCTGTGAGGAACCAGAAGGAAACTAAGAAAGCGACTACACCAGATTTACAAGTAAAATTTGTTCAGTTGCAAACTAAATTCAGTGTTCAAAATTGCAAGATAGTGCATAACGGAAGGGATAATGTTTATTCCTCAGAAAATAGCTGATATGTTTTAAAACAAGGATGGCTACTTTGGAAACACATTGGGCAGTTCTCCCTGAGCTACTTGCAATGCTCAAGAAGGACAGTGAAGACAAAACTGCATTAAAATACATACAAAATGAAGTTGGAAGTATCACTGAATATATTATGATACCCCTTTTGTGAAGCACGGTGATGTTCTTGTCCTGAACGCATCTTCAGATTTGGGCCATTTTAGAGTACCCCTGTGCAATCTGATTTTCAGGTGGCTGCACCATGGCATTGCTCCCCTGCAGGCTGTGCCCAGCACCACTACAGCCCTAGGCAGCACAAGGGTGGCCCCAAGTGTGAGAGCATGGCTGTCTGTGCGTCCCTGTGCTGGCACGGTGGCCAGGCTGCAGGTCTTCGTGGGCTGCAGCTCAGCTGCAGCAGAGTAGGTAACACCTAAGCTGCATCAAGTCTTCCAGGATAGAATTACTCTTCAGAAATGTTTTGACCAAATTTGAACCTAAGAGAGTTTATTCATCCCATGGTTTGCACCCTGAGACTTTGAGCCTGGTACCTGGAAATAGTAAGACTTGCCATTGCAGGAAGGCAAGGGCATTGGAGTCCCTCCCTGTGCAGGCACTGGGCAGAAGGGAGTCCTCTGCTAGGCACTTCACAGTTTTTTAATTAGACCCCAATTAACTTTTCTTCCCTGGCTGCGAAGGCGGCTTGGGAGTCCAGCCAGACAAATCAGATTTCTAAAAATGGATGAAAATACTTGGGGAAAGGACTTCTGTGTGAAAGGAGACTGAGAGATGACCTTGTTTATCAAAGGAGTGGGTGGGGGGAGCAACATAACTGATCGGTACAAAATGAGGAGTGATAGATACTGTGCTATCTTGCTTTCCATTTATCAGTAAATGGCAGGTGAATGATAGACAAAGACAATGCATTTAAAATTCTTTTTAAAGGAACATTTTTTTCTATGGTGCTGACATGTGACATCTAGTGCCATCAGACAATTTTGAGGCAAAGAGGATAAGAACACTTATGTGAATAACGGGAAGAGTAACATTTGTGCTTTTTTTCCTACAAGGTCTTTAGTATTTTGCTTAATGGATTATTTTTTTAATACCATTTTCTTTTCCATAATTAGGTTTTATGAACTCACCTTCTCACAGATGAGGGCTAGGAAGAAAATTCCCATATGAAGAATTTGTATTGTAATTGTCAACAGACAGTAGAATTTTCTTCTGTGGTGTCTTGCTCTGAGCACTAACAGAGATAGAACACCAGAAAGTATACAGATCGCTGTAGTATTTCTTATGTAATGTTAAATATTTCCATGATTTTTCCCTTTTTCACAATCCATTAGCTATGGCTAACATGGGTATTTGTGACTCTGACTGGCCTCACTACAGTTCACTTTGTGTCTGTCCCTGGCTGGACTGCTGCTTATAACCTTATAATGTGCTTAAAGACTAATTTGGAATGTCACGTAATGTAAAGGTGGCTGTTTTTGTTTAAGACTGTGTTGCATCTGCAGCTTACAACCTTAGCTTATAACTAAGCAAAAGACTTCCGTGGTTCCTTCTACTTTCTAAGGGCAGCACAAAGTTTTGGTTCTAAGCTATAAAATCCTTTGAGGCTTTAGAGTCTGGTTAGCTTTCCAGTCATTTCTGTCAGCTTTCATCCAGGAGCTGACACCCCTCTGGATGCTTGAGCTAATACTTGGCTCACTGGAGGCCTTATTCGTAGAAGCTACTTTATCCTGCTCTAAAGAGCACTTAATGATCTTTACGATAAGCTGAAGCTTTATTTGAGTTGTTTTGATGAGCATTTTTTGGTTGAAGACAGAAAACGTGCAGCTGATTTTAGAGTCTGATGTGTCATTTTGTGTTTGACTCAAACCCCACATTTTTACCATTTCTATACACCAAGAGATGTTACTAGTTGGATTTAGAGCCAATCAAGAAAAAACAGTCAATCAATAAAGTGTGCTCAGCTCCTTAAAAAATGAAAACAGCAGAATCTTTAGGAATACACAAATACCATGCATGTTAGTGCAATGGTGGATCAAATAACCTTTGGGAAAAATATTGCATTCCATGGACAACTGAGACCCATTATGGCTGTATTACAGCACAATTTGCTTAGACTAAAACAAAGATTTCAGTAAAGACAGATTAGTGCTGAATCACAGATTCCCAGCAATTGCAGCAATGTTTTGCCTTTGAAAGAAAAAGTGATCTCATATTTTTATTTTTTTTAATGGCATTCATCCTAGGTAAGCAATAAAGTAGCTCAGAAATGAGAAATCGGGACAAATGAGGTTAGATTTTTATAAAACAAATTTTATATGGTAAGTGCTAGAAAAGGTGTGCATGTGCTTATGTTTCTGTGTCTGATTGTTTGTTGATTTTCTAGAATACACACGGTGTTGAGAAAAACACTTGCAAACATACAAACTACAAAATCAAGGTTGCTAATTTTCTGTATTTAATATACAATACTTACTGCATTTGTATTCATTTTACATTTTTAGACAAAAGAAAAATATAGCTAGAAGGGTGAAGCAGTTTTAAATACAAAACTAATTTTTTGTGGTTTTACTTTTCAATAATTTGGGAACAACTAAAGAGTACTCAACACTGTGAAAAATTTTATTATATTGATTTCCATACCGAAGCCTCAGCACCCAACAATAAATACACAACTTTGCTTTTCTTGCACTGCCAGCAGCAAAACATTCAGTTCCAAAGGACTGTAATTCTGATTTAATACATTATTGATAACTTTCTGTGTGCCTTAATTTAATTCTGCTGTATTGACACATGATTAGTTTTGCAGTCAACCATCTTTACAAACTTGTAAAAGCTAAAGAATATGTTATACAGTAAGGTGCATGCTCCGATGAACTTCAATGCAGTCAATGTAAAGTAGCCCCAGCTGAGGGTGTTCTTGAAGCAGAAAGCCCCATAGGGTGAAATCTGGGACACAGAGCAGGCATGCAGTTAGATCAAAGGGCTTTGTTCGAAAGCTTGCAAAGGGAGCTCTAGAGTTTCCCAAGTGTCTGTGTTACTTCCCAGCCATTCTGTACAGCAGAAACATATTTTTTGCTAATGTGTATATGGTAATCAGCAGCTGTGCAAGAAGAGGAGAGAAGCTGCAGGATTCTCCTGTACAGCAATGGTTCAAGACTTCTATACCACAGTTCACATGCTGTAGCCCCTTGATGTCGTATTGATGACTGAAAGGTAACCCAGTATATTTGAGTAACAATTCAAGAAATTGCTTTTACATTTTCTGTGCCTCTGCAGGTGATATTGTATTTCACACATAGGCGATTCTAATGCTGAATGCAAAGAATGTAAAGAACACTGACTAGTAACTATTAAGCACAGAATAAAAAAACTCAATGATGCACCTTTAAAAGAAACAGTAACACACGCACCTTTTCATGTTTGTACCCTGATTAAAAGAACAATATGAATTTCAAGTATGAAGTGATACAGTGAAATCATGTCCTGTGAACAGGTATCAACGGTAGTTTAGGTAGTACAGTTTGCACCGTAGGTAACTTTCCATCTTGCAAAAGAGAATCCTACTGCATATGTAGGTAAAGTGACTTGAAATGCTAAAACCCAACATGCCAACTGTTGCACTAGTATAAACCAATACAATGCTGTAGAAGTCAACAGGACTATGCTGATTTTCACCAGCTGAGTATATGCCCTAAGGTGAATGAAGAAGAGTATTCCAAACTGCTTTGCATGTTTTCCTTGAATTATCAAATTCTAGACACCTCCAGAGAAAATGATATTTTATGATAAAAAAGGTGGAAAAAAGAGGAAAAAAAAGAAGTCAAACAGCATTAGAGGCTGTTTTGACTTTTTGAATGTATTTCATGTTTGTGTATTTTTTTTTTTTTTTTTGTAAAATTATACTGAGAAATGTAGGTACCAAGAGAGATTTTAATTTGCTAACAGATATTGGTCTGATGTAATATCGATTAATAAAGTTACTCTGGATGTGTCTTAGAAGCTGTCACAGTTCACAGTATTCTGTAAACCTGAAACCACAAGTTTTAATAATGCCTTTTGAGAACACAACTTATCTTGCAGATTCTGAAACCAGTATCCTGTGAGAGTTACAAACAGGCTTAACTTTATACAAGTCTTTTTTACAGTGGGATTTGTAATGTGTAAGGTAGGCACACATGGAGCAGTAAGAACTGAATCTTATTTCTGATACATTTATGTACCAGCATCCTACTTTTCTCCACATATCCAAATGCCACTAAGAAGTGCACTTCTGAACTTTTGTATTAAAAAAAGAATGAAAAAAAATTTTGAGAGAAATAATGTTACTAGACTTAAGATTTTTATCACACATTACCTTTATATAGTATTCTTGCTGATTTACTAAACTTAAGTATCCTTATATAGACCTGAGCTGCCTGACACTGAAATTTGTGGACTTACAAGGCCAAATTCTTGGTTTAATTTAACTGTATTCAGTGGAGTTAAAAGGAAAGGAAATCATCCTAAATGATTTAAAATACTTTGAAACCCCCATTCTATTTCATGCAATTGTCCATGCACAACCCCTGCCCCCCCACCCCTAAATTTGCTACCTTTATGCTTTTGTTTAGGTAGCAATCTTACTTCAAGCCCAGGTGGGCAACTTTATCACTGCAAAAAACTTTATTCAGTTACGAGATGCTGCACAAACACAGCCCCTGGCTTAAAGCATCTGGAATCAACAGATACCTGCTGGACCTGCTACAAACAAACTAAAGCCAAAGGCAGCCTATGTAATGTTCTCTAATTTTAATTTTTCAGACAACATTCTCTCACTATCCGTAAAATTAGCTCTACAATAGCATTTTGAAGTAATCTGCTTATTCCTTTACATATTAAGACGAAGATGCTCTAAAGCATAAAAAATATTAAATCTGAACACACATACTACTTTAGTTGCAAAACTCAATGTACAGTATGAAGCTTATGTATATTTTTTTTCTGACTGATCTATCTTTCTGTCTCTCTAAGAAGCTAGCTTCCCTTCAAAAACCAAAACTGTATACTAAATGCAAATAAAGCAGCAAGACTCAATACTTTTTTTGCAACTACCCTTTCGCAGGACTAATGTGTTTTCATAAGAAATAATATACTGAATTATAATAGCAATAATTTAGATTAATGTCAAATAACTTGAAGATAAATGTGTCCACATCTTCAATAAAAACTGACCCCATTTACTGGTGTCTTGGTGCTGTTACTAACCATGTGTCCTCACAACTACAGTCAGTTACTAAAGTAAAGCCTTTTTCTGCAAATACTTTTTGTGAGCAACTATACTCACATGAGTAAACCCCCTCTACTCTGTGGGACTGCTCAGGTGAGGTACAGTACTCGTGTTTGCAGACTTAAGCCTTCAGACAGAAGAGTATCAAGCTAGTGAGGAAGTACAAATACACACTGTTACACAGAAAGTAAAAGACAGACATACCCACAAAAGCACCCTGTGATGCCTTTGCGAGTCATAATATAAACATTGTTTCTAAAGTATACAGTTCCAACTTCTAAGACATTATTTTGAGGGAATAATTTTTCTTTAACTAGAGCATTCGAAGACATTATACTTTTAAAGCTGTTCAAAGTAATGCAGCAAAATATTACATTAACAATAAAACCCATATGAGATTCAAAGGCAGATACAGACCACTTAAATGAACTGGAATGAAACGGACCATAAATACATTAATCTGAATGCTTGTTAAGAATTTACATGGAAAGTAAAGACTACAAGGAGAGAATGAATGTTCATCTGTGGACTTAGTTTCAGTGCCAAAATCATATAGCTTTGTGGAGAGAACAGGTCCTATTGCAAAAATAAATGGCACCTCTATATTTTTCCCTGTCTTAAGTATTTTAAAATGTGTTTCTTGCCTTAACAGAAGTGACTGCCTTGCTTATGAAACGTGCCTGGCTAAGAGACCTCGAGACTCTTTCAGTCCCTGTTTCAATTGGAACTGGCTCTCATTCCTTACCAAAAAGCACCGTCATAATGTAAACTTCTTTTGCTCACATTGCTGTGACTCCAAGTGGGTTGTAGGAGGGACGTTCAATCTCCAGTTCAAAGTGATTTTGAACACTGTGGAGAATGACAGTGAGATGGTTTAACAGTGCTGAATGCAAGGCAGGTGTCATGGATATTGAATTCTATTTGTTAGGATTTAAACAAGACAACTGCACTCTCATGACCAGTGACAGGACTTGAGGAAATGGCATGAAGGTGAGTCAGGGAAGGTTTAGGTAGATAACAGGAAAATGTTTTTCACACAGAGCATGGTTGAGAACTGGAGTGGGTTTCTCAGGGGAGTGGTCACAGCACCAAGCCTGACAGAGTTCAAAAAGTGTTTGGACAACGCTCTCAGGCATATGGTGTGATTCTTGGGGTGTCCTGTGCAAGACCAGGAGTTGGACTCAATGATTGTGATGGATCCCTTCCAACTCAGCATATTCTATGATTATGTGATTCCCTTAACACTGACCACTAGAGAATGATCAAATTTTTTAGACAGTGCTGTCCTGCTCTCTTTTTGAGCTGGTAAACTACAGGGTAATGAACTTCTATTCAACTTATGCACAATAGAAAGGACAATGGCAGTGGTGGAGGCAAAATAAAACAAATTAAAACAAAGCAAAGCTGGAAGACCACTGGGTTGCTAGACATCTAGGGAGAAAAAGCCTCTTATCTCATGATGCTGCAGTCCTTCTATCATGTTATGATAGGTAACTTCAGTTCAAAATGTGCATGGCAACCAAAACTTTCATACAAGCACATCCCCAATGAGCTTACATAAGCTACCTTGTACAGCCTCACATCCACAAACTTCTACCCAGCATCCAATTTTTCATGTACATTTTAACTGCAACCCATGGCCACACCCACCTTTCTTAAAAGGGACTCCAAGATAAAGTCCCTGCAAGAAATCATGATGGGTTTTGAGTCTTGATTGAAAAACATTTGAGAAGCACTTCTTATTTAACTAGCACTCTGCAAACCCAGGCTACATTTTGAACCTTTTTTTTTTTTTTTTTTTTTTTTTTTTTTTAATCACAGATGAAGGATGATTGTTTGAGAGGTATCATTTCCCTGGAATACAACATTTTCTTTTCCCACAGAATGTCGAGATATCAGTATTATCTTTTTTCTGTAGTGGGAATTTTCTTAGGGAAGTTCTTACAACACTGCTGTTTAAAAAGAGAAAAAAAGTCAACTATCATAGAAATAGTAAGTATACTGTCCCCTCTAGATCCTGGAAAGACTTTCCTAAGGAGAATATTTTGGGGGTTAAGGTCTGTTTGTCCCTAGTACTTGTGGCAGGGGTCTTTAATCTAAACTGCCATAGCCAAAAGAAAAGGAATGAGCTTGACTGCCTACCTGAACATAAGTTATCTTGACAGTTGGGGACTGCTTCATAGTTGCTTTGCCTCATGCTGGGAGGAAACCTCTCCCTGGGAATAGTGATCTTGGGAAGGGGAGAGGAAGAGGGGTAAGCAGTAGGAGGCTGGCATTGCATCCATTTAAAAACTTCTGTATAACAGAAGCATCACTGGGTGTTCTTGTAAATGTGTGCATCACAGACAACAGTTTTCCAGGGATCTTCTGAACTTAGAAAATGATCTTCTAAATTAAAAATTGTTTTGGCTGACCAAATACTTTATGGTCAATCTAATCTATTCTAGCTCATTGCTTTGCTTGAACCGAAAAGTAGCACACACTTTGCCATACTCGACTGTACTATTTCCCACTTCCTAATTAGGAGCAAGTTAAAACCAGAGTACAAATCACTGGCTGCCTGCAGACTGGGGGGCTGCAGAATTGCAAGGCAGTAATTTAGCTCACAGCTTCTTCAGTGGCAGTGGAACTACGAGCGGGGTCAGATACAAGTGATAGGCAACTGTTGCTGCAGTGAGAGGAAGCAGCATGCTGGGAGACTGTTGAGGAACAGACTCCCCATGGTTTCTTTCACAGTCAAAGAAGGATGATCAGGGATAAGGAAAGGACAGCTTGAGTGGTTGGGTGATCTGTCCCTATACGTATTTAACAAATGCCAGAGAACTACTGTGTAGAATTAGAGGTTTCCCATCCCTGTAACTGTGAAATTTGTCTCTGTGCCAAGCCTAGTTGCTCACGCTTAATGGAAGGACCAAAATGAGCCACTCTGTGCCAACACTTACCCTGCCACCCACACACACAGACTGAACACAACAAAATGCTACATGTCTCACATTCTGTGTTTTTGGAGGTTGCATAACAATAGTTAACATTAGCTCTCAGATTGGCACAGCAGCTCAGAAAGCTCCATTCCTGCTGTACAACCTACAAAAACTTTTCCCACGGCAGATGACTTTGCATTATGACTTGCACTGGGCGTTGGACAGACCTCTGCTCTCAGACCTGCTCCTGTAAGATGGTGAACCACCTGGACTGATCCAGCAAAACTTGCATGCGGATAATCTTATCAAAATCCAAGTGTGCAAAACCATGCTATTTTGGATTGCCAAAACTGGGCTGCAGTTTGCAGCAGGAGTCAGCTGGCAGTGCACACCATTGCACATTAATAGACTGTTAGTGGCTCTCCTGCAGTAGAGCTGTACGTTCTCCAGTTCTGCAGCTGAACTACAGGCACTGTCTCTGTGGCCAGCTTAATCTGCTCTCAAGCTGTCTCATAAGATTTTTTTTTGTATCTACCCAGAAAAAGCTCTTGCTTCTACAAAATCTGATTTAAAAAACAGAGCTGCTGCTGTGTTGAAAAATTGCACTGGAAATCATAACTTGAGTTGGCATAATAAGTATCTGGCACTAAAATCCCACTCAAGAGTCTTGCTTTATCATCTTATGTTTATGAAAGTAAATGACATGAGAAACAAAACGTGGGAAAAAAGTCTTCCCCCTACTTTTATATGCAACCTTTCCATACAGTCAAATTCACCTGCCAACGGTCCTACTCTCTTGTCCATTTTTCCTACCTTTGCACTGCATAATTTTCCCCCTCATCTAGCCACTCAAATTAATCCTAACATTCAAGAACTGGGTGTTCTTTTCTTTTAAAAAAGGCTGAGAAATCACATAACATGATGTCTGTGTGAATAAGAGGAAGGGCTCCATATTGCTCAATATTCATGACAAACTTTTTAGGAGTAATTGCACAAAGGTAGCTGTCAGTCTGTGAAAATTCATTTTCCACTCAGTGGCAGAGACTGGTCTTTGGCTGGATTTAACATGAGCATGTCACTGGGATCGAATATCCATGTAAACAATAGAAAATGTGTTCTTTTCTGGCATGTGGATGGGCTTAAGGTGCAGAAAGCTAATAGTGTGAATGCAAATGTGACTTGCTCAAAAATGGACGGTGAGCTTGAGAGCTTTACAACATATTCATGGAGACATCACCAAAATAAATCACAAGTTTAACATGATGTCTCCTTTCAGTAAAACACTACAGGTTGCTTTAGTGCAAATGAAGATTTAAGTGGTAGTTAGAATAAGTTTGTATTTGGATGCTTTTTTTCCATAAAACCCTATCAACTTTGCAAGGTCAGTGAAAAACTATCAATTTCAATGCATATTTAATACACATTGTTTGCATTTACATTTTTCACATTAAAAATATGCTCCTTTTCACTTGTCCTGACAATATTTTCCCAATAGTTCCTTAAAATCTCCTTTTTAATCTTTACTAAGTGTCAACTGTTTGTGTTTTTGTTTCTGGTTTTGTTTGTTTGTTAGGGTTTTTATAGAAGGCAGTATCTTTTGTCTGATCTTTTTTGGAAACAAAAAAATCTGCTCTACCACAATCATCCAGAATCAAATGTTTTATCTTTATTTTCCATATTAAAGTTGGTCTAATACCTAACAGCAGAGAGAATAACATGTATAATAAAACACACTTCTCAAAAGACAGTGAGTGAACCTGTGAAAAGTAGCATGGCACAATATTTTCTTCTTATTCATCAAAACAACCAACAATTACTTTGCAAACATGACATCCTCATTTTTTTGTGTTTTAGGACAGAAACAACAGGAAAAGACACTCAAACATTTACCAATGTGGACTAATAGGCTGAAAAAAACCTGGAGTGTGGGCACAGCCTACACAGAAATATGCACAAACCCTATTTTTAGAATTTTGCTAGGCACACAGAAGGCAACACAGGTGTATGCAAAACTAAGGCTAAGCAAGGAGGTGCACAAAGAGATTCTTTTCTAATCACTGGTTCTAGGCTGCGGGACTAAAAGAAGCAACACTTGATAATAGGGATGACATAGGGGACATTGACACTGCACAGCTATTGAAAATTTGGAAGAACCTTGTTGGAAATAGCACTTGTGAGCATAACTGAAACCTGTTTCCGTAAGGAAGTTGAAGGAAAAGAACTGGAAGGCTGTGTGGACAGGGTGAAGAGAGAAAAGGGCTGCTCCATATGGATTTCTATGGTGCAGCAATCAGCACTTAACTAGCTGGCTTTGATGATTTTTTTCCCCTTGGCTATTTGGTTGATTTTTTTCTGCAGAATTATGTAGTAGTGATTAAAAAAAAAAAGGTTGGTGGGAGATAGAAATTGCTCCTTCCTTACTTAGAACACCCTGTTCTCTGCTGAGAACAGCACAGTGTCTGCTTGTGGGTGCTCGAGGAGCTATATTTAATATATCTTTTGTTATTCACTATTTTTTAGCTGCTGTTGAACCACTCCTGTAGAACACATACAGGCTTAGCTATCACTAAGAAGAACTGCACTTTGAAATCTTATTTAAAGGGTGTACAAAGAGTTTTCATCACAGCGCTTTCTTTTTCACATACACAATTCCTACATCCTACACATAATAGCAGTAATGAGTAAAGGTACTAAAATACTAGAGATATAAGAAGAGCAAGGGCATGGGTTTCAGCACAGTCCCACAATTGTCTGTGCTGCTTAATTACAAACACGACTCCTGGCATGATTTTAGCCAATGACAGTGCTTTGCCCAGCCAGAGAACAGGCTTTCTCATTTTACTAGTGTAAGTGAAGCCCCACAAATTGGCAGGGAAGACTGGAATAAGAGTAAGCCTATGGCATGTCAAATGGAATTTCTTCCTAGAGATTTGGAAAAGGAGGTAATTTGAAAAATTATTGGTCCTTTGAATCTAGGCCCTCGCTACCATAAGGACCCTATTAGAGAAATATTTTCCCTAACCCTGCCAAGACAGAACTTAGATTTCTTGTTTATGTTCCTTCCATTCCCACTGGAAGGATGTTCCAGAATGTGACCATTAATGCAGCCCTTTGCAAGCTGTTCTCCTGAATACCTCATTTATAACCTGATCCTACTACATTAGACAACATACAGCACCATGTTGCAGAAGCTCTGCTTTTGATTCCATAAACCAACTTCCATTTTTCTCTGCTGCTCTCTGAGCTCTTTGTCTGATTCTACTGCTTGGGAAATACTCCTCCAGTAGTTAACTTCTTGTGATTTCCACATTTTCATTAGTTTTTGGGCCAACACTAACCTTTGGCTTAAAGTGTTCTCTCCTCTCCTTTTTGTTTTACCCTAATAATGTATCTACATTCAGCAATCATATTCTCTTCTACCCTTTGCTTTGCTAAGCTTAATACAACAAGTTCTTCCTACATGGAACAGACGTACATTTCTATCTGAGAGTTTTAAGCCTAATTTGAAAATATTGTCTTCTCCCCTACATTTTCACCTCATATTAGTTGGTGGAGAGCTCTGGGGAGAGTTCCCTGAACAGTTGCTGGGAAGCCACACCAGCTGAATGCCCTGATAAGGTATGTATGATAGACAGCTCAGCACAAGGTAAAATGTGGAATGTTTTTGAAAGTGCTAAACTCTGTAGAAAACTTTTCTATTTGCTACTGTTGCAAGAGTCTCCTGAATTTTGTCTCTGTTTGTTGTTCTAATTAGTGTTTAAAAATTGTTAGTAAAAATTTCATTCTGGCACATCCTTTTCTTTGAATGCTAAAAATTAGTCACGCTGGGGTCCATTGACCCATGGAGGAATGGAGTTGGGAGAACACCAGTACAGTTCCCCTTGGATGTAGGAACAGAGAGAATGACAAAGGGAAGGCCAGCAGTAGAGGGTTAGCTGCTGTGACCACTCCCTGGCTTTCAACTGGCTGCTCACAGAGCTTCCAAAATTCTTGTGTTATGCATCTGTGCTATCTCTGTGTGCAGATGCCTTGTGCATGCTCTTGCCAGGCCTAATTTGCAACTTGCCTGTTCATGCTGGTAAGTTTTGCATAGGCTCATTCTGGGCATGAAGAAAAGCACAGGCCACTGCATGCAAGTATGCAAGCAGTCCTTTTAAAATCTGCCTTCTCTAAAGCAGACCTAATTTAACCCCATATCACATACTTATGTGTCTAACAGAAACAAAAAGCTTAATCCAAGAGACAGGTAAGATCCACTCACGATCCTGGTAGTGGACCATGTCCCAGACAGTGCAGATACCTGAAACAGAGTTAACAGCGAAGTTTGCCACATCAGTCAGTCTATCACAAGAGAGACTTGCCAGGGAGAGGGCTACAAGTTCCTCTGTCGCAACTAGAAAAATTATATTGCTCAACTCACTGCTAAGGACCTGCTTCTGCCAAGCATGCTGTCGATGAGGATATAATGCTGGTTCACTACCTAGACAAGATCAAATAGAAATGAGGAAGAGAGAAGCCTAAGGGACTGTCACAGGAGTAAGCAAAGCTGGCTGCCTCACTTAGCATCAGTTATACTTGTTGGACCAATATTTTCCCCCAAGTCATATCCAGGTAAATGCACTAAATTACTGCTAGGGAACAGCTTTAATGGATTTAAAATATTTAATTTTCCCCAGTACAGTATTAAAAAAATAAAAGTTTCCTTTCAGAATACTGAAAATATATTTTAGTTAAGGTAAAAATACTAAATATAAAATTCTCATGTAATATTTAAAATAACTGCTATAAAGATGTGAATTGCTTAGTTATTTTGACATTCAATAATAGCACATTAACCCTAGTGGAGAGGCATGTGCCAGTATACCCACACGGTGGTTTAGGAGAGAAGGTCATACATTTCTGCATAGAAAACAAGTCTGTTTAATAAGTGACATCTGAGGGATTTTGAGACAGTAATGTTATGCACTTGTGATGCATGGGAGGGTGTTGCAGGTAAGGCAGCGCAGTATACAGCACACAGCAGCACAAATACTTATCTGTGCTTATTACAGGTATAGGATTCTCTGCTTCTGAACCAGAAATATTTTTTCTTTTTTCCTTTTTGGCTGCTAATCAGAACAGGCTGAAGGTGAAAATCTGTATTGATTTTCATTGGCTCCGCTCATGTCTTTGAGCTGCATATCAAAAAATTTCGAATGAGATAAGGAAAATATACTTGCAGCTGTTTCCAGGGGAAAATGATGGGTTAGATGATGGGCTAGAATGTGCCTGCATTTCAACACAAACCAGCCATTTGGAAACTGAAGGAGTTTTTAAGAATAAGACAGTTTTTTGAAATGTGCACACAAACACAGCTAGACAATAACTTGCTTGTGCATGAAAAAACCTAAAAGTTGGTACATTTTTTATGATCGCCATCATCACTGTTATATTCATAGAGCAATGAAACAATAAAATAATTCATCCAAGTTTTCAAGTGGGGAAGCACCTGCATATATGCTATGAATGAACAGTAGCTGGATGTATTAACACATGTATCAGTTAACTGCAGGTTGCAGAGATCTGATATTTCAATGCCATTCTGTATCACTGTAAGAGATCAAAAATAATAATAAAAAAGTACCACATCATGCTTCAGCAGCTAGAGAGAGAGAGAGATTGCATCATGTTTTGGCAGTGACTTGATCATCAAACTCCACACTGGCAGCATTCAATATTAGAAGAATAAAACGGCGGCAAAACCAGTCAGCAGCTTCTCTTCGTCTGGAGTTTTCCCAGGTAGATAAACAAGACAAAAACAAAACAAACATAAAGCTACAATGGGAGCAGGCCAAAGCCCTGGCCCTTGCATTGCTCTGATAAAGGTAAACTAGATTGATTTCCATGGATAAGCACATCACAATCCCAAAATAAAAGGTAAGTGTATAAAACCTCCAAATAATGATCTTCGCTAGAACAGCTATGTGGTTTGTATGGGACAGTGGCCTTGTCAGCTACATGTCTTGTTCATTTATGGTTCATCTTCAGTCAGCACTTATGATGCATTCACCTCACTGGAGTTTTGGCTGGATGACATGTGACAGTCCAGATTCTCCTTGAATTTCTCCAGATCATGGAAATACGGGTGAGAGAGGGCAACACAGGCAGATATTCTCTTGGCTGGATTGAATGCTAAGCATTTCTGAAAGTATGAAAAGAAGTTGGTTTTAACTAAAATGTACAGTTAACAGTGCTATCATTGCATACATACATTATGCATAGCACCTTCAGTTTATGATCAGTATGAGACACAATAGGGTCTCTGTAGGTGGTGCATGATGACCATCATATTAAAACAGTGGGGTCACAGTATAAGAACATGGTATCCCCTAAACTAGAAGAAAATTACATGCTAGGAAATTCAAGTGTTCATAGTTTAGGAAATCCCAGAATGTAGGTTTTCTTGAATTCACATGCACAGGACATGCCAATGTTCTGTGTTCAGTGTCTCTCTTTTCTTTCTAGCTGCGCTTTGATGGTCTTCTTCCCAGATCTGTATCCCAGCCTTTGTCCAGCTAGCACTGAAATCTCTCTTGCAGCCCTGCGTTTTATACCTTGTTCTTCACTCTTCCTTCATTCACCTCCAAATACTATTCTTCCTACTTGTCTAACCACTTCCTACTCCTACTTTCTTTTCTTGTACCATAACTTCTATCATTTAACTTCTGAAATATAATTCAGTGATTTTCAATCCTACTCTCCCCTTTTATCTGTGGCTCCCAGTTATCATCTCTTTGCCTAACATGAACAGATTCCCTTCCCACCTCACCTTTAAGGCATAGATATTTGTCTTCTTCTTCCTTCCCTCCCATCATGCCTCACATTCACTGAGCTCTCTGCCATATATTATACCCTGTTGCTCCCAGACTAATTCTTGTCCCATGTCTAGCTTCCACTTGCAGGCTGTCTGCAAGCACAACAGATGTGTTTCTCCCTTGTTATTTCAAGTGTCTAGATGTAGTTCAGCTTTCTGCAGCTGGGAGCTGCAGTCATAAGGACAATGGAGGACGATTTGCTGTTGAGATAACATTGGCCACAGACAGCCGTTCCTGACGGGATGCACCAAGTCTTTGAAGAATTGCACTGAGCCCAGTCTACCTAGCCCATATGAATCAAGATCTTTTAAAGACTTCTAGAGAACAAATTTAACTAGATTTCAACAAGCACAGTAAGAGGCAAACTGAGGCAAGGTTACTCCCTATATTCCACTTGAAGACTGAACTCAAGGACTGGGGTTTCTAACGTATCTATACAAATGACAGGAATAGCTGTATCAGCCCAGTTTGACTGCTTCTGTTCAGTCTTGCCATTTGTAAGAGGCAACAACTGATGAATTCCAAGTCTCAAGTTTTCAGCACTTGATGGAAGGCATGCCTATTTCCTGCTTTGTTCTGGATCCAGTATACCACCAAAAATGGTAGATCTATTTTTATACTCACTTCAGGCCTATACAATTAGAATGTCTGAATAAGTGACACTGCACTGGTCAGTAATGAGGAACTAATGATAAGGTCTAAAGACAGATCAAACAGGTACTTCCCTGAGTCAGTTTCCTAATTAACTATTCTCAGCTCTGACGCCTCGTGAGCCAAAGCCAATGTCTTTTGCTGTTTTTTCACACATTTACATGAATTTGTCTATCTACTTTTGAACTTTCCTTTAATAACTCCATTAAATGGACACTTAAGTGTTTCTTGGCATGTTACATGCACAGTGGCAACTATCAGTCACGCGACTTGGGGAACAACAAACAGGAACTCACAAGAAGCAAGTCTTTGCCTAGTTCATCAATATCTGGTACAAATTTTTCAATAGGTTGTGCAGGTCTGGAAGTAAAAGCATTTCTTGGAAGGGCAACATCATTAGGCCAGTCCTCTTCTTCTGGGAGTCCAATTACACTGTGAAATAAAAAACATTATGTTAGATTTGAATATTTAAGCAGCTTCCCCTTCATATTGATTATATTGAGTGGCAGTTTACTTTAGAATATTTTAGTTTAAATGAGCTTAAATATTTAATTCTAGAGTAGTGCACCGATCTCTGTGAATAGAAGCTGATGAATGTAGATCCTCAGTGTGCTTGGCAGAAATCATTTTGTCACCAGCACAATTCTCTGGCCTAGGTCTCAATTTTCTGAGTCTTTTTGTTGAAAAAAAGGCTCAGTGCTTTGGAAGAAAGTTGCTCAGCTCTTGACTGGATGGTGCAACATATGTCCCATGTGCAACATAGAATTATTAAAAGCAGTAAATTTCAAAGGGGAATTGCATGCAAGGATCTTTATTCACAAGAATAGGGACTGAGAGAAGAGCGTGGGTCAAGATGAGGGTAAGGCAATAAAAAAGGGATGTTTCATAATGCTTCAAAGCTATGTGCAGTAATTGTTGCCCAAATTTAAACAATTTATTTGCTTCACAATACATTTTTCAAAGTCTCAATTTAGAAGCGGCAAGGCACTTGAGCGTCCTTGTGTTTTTGCTTTCAATTATATTTAATTTTCTCTTTAATAAAATATTTTAATTTCTTTTAATAATTTACTTATTCTTTAAATTATAGAAGATATTTTTAATTATTAAATAATAAGGTTGAGGTCTAAAATCCCAAAAAATGCAATAGTAGGTAAACCTCCAATAATGGATTATGTCTCATACATTTCATATTTTAGTCTTGTCCTAGTATTTGTGGGATTGACACAACGGTTTCTGATGAATATTCTGGAAAAGATCATATATTACTTGTCAGATTTCAGGAAAAATACATTTTTATAGCCTGTAAAAATCGAGATTTTTAATGGGAGTGCTGACAGGGTAAGACAAGAAAGGACATAAAAATAATGTCATAGAATACTTGAGGGTAAGACAAGAAAGGACACAAAAATAACGTCACTGAATACTTGGGTCTGCACAAAGCCCATTGCCACTAGGGAGCAGCATTGACCTTCCTTCTTACTGAGGTTGTCATTAGACTGGGTGAGGCCACGGGCCAAACACACTGAAGTAAATCATAGGTTACCTCAGCAAGTGGAATTACCCCACCTCTACCTACATGGATCTGGCTCACCTAAAATACCTCTGAAAATTAGTATGTCCTCAAAATAACAGCATGGCTGGAAGGGCAAAGCAATTACACTTTCAATCTCAGGACAATTAAATTTTACTATATCTGAACATATCATAGCTTTTGGGAAATGCTAAGTTAAATCTGTGTGAAAAACTGAATTTGACTTCTATCATCAGGTACGGTGTGGGCATGGGGCAACCCCTTTGGCCACGGTAATTAAAGGATTGGCTGTTTGAGGATCTGGACCCATATTAAATATAATACAAATAGCATCTTAGGAAAATGGGGGAGTTAAGTATTTTAAATAACAATGAGATTTAACCTGTAATTCAAATGTGTTTGGTTAGTCCCATTTCTTTTAACAGTCGCATGACAGAGCATGAACAGGGCAGCATAAGCACGGGCACAGGCAAAGCTAATGATAAGAAACCAGGAGGCAACCTGTCAAACAGGGAGAGTTGAAAGGAGAGACATCTTTAGTTACACACTCACGTAGTACTCAAAACTCTTAATAATGAACGTCTGAACAGATGCTTTAACTCTGGTCTGGTAGCACTACCATTTCAGTGACTAAGTTTGGAGTATCTTGGACGAGTTTCACCTATTGCCAAAGGTTCAGGCCTGGTCTTGAGAAATGCTGAGTACTTTCCACTCCCATTGATCACAACGGGAGACAAGTCTGTTCAAACCATTGCAGCATTTAGCCTGAAATCTATGAGGATATGCCACATGCTGACAGTGTCCTGGAAAAGCAGGAAAATGTTTTGGGCCATGTCCGAGGGATTTACTCTCACACTCAGTGGAATTCTACCTGACAAAAATCAGAATGCACATGCAAAGCTAAGGCAGACCACAGCCCCATTATCTGAAAGAATGCATCAGTCCAGATTGCAGGAAAATCCCGAAACTACTTTCTGTCCAAATTAATCTGCAGAATGAGTCACTACTGTAGAAAGGAACAACCCTCCTACAAGAAGAGCTATGCCTAACTGTAGGGGGTTCTCCAGCTGTGGAAACACAAAATAAACACTATCTGGCATTACCCCTCAGAATCCAAGACAGAAACTTCTGAACTATTTAAGAACTGCACAAAAGAAGCAAACCCAAACTTTTGCTTTAAGTAGATGTGCAAGAAGGAACTTCTTCTAAATTTAGCATGGCATTTTCTTTTCTTGGTGAATTCTTTTCTGCACAGGTAATCTCGGCCCCTAGGGATGGAAAGACGCCTGTTGGAGGCTGCCATTAGCAGCTATGTATTTAATCCTAGTCCAGTTAATTTTCAATTTCCCCTTAAATGTCACGAATGAATCAAAATCCTTCAAAAAAAATCACAGCTATGTCTTTTTTAATTATTAAATATGTTGTATGTATCAAAGCTGTCTTCATTTAATAAAGCAGAACAATGTAGGACTAAAGGAGTAGCTTTGGCAGAAGAAGAAAAAGTGAACTTTAAGGACTGATTTTTCTGGATTGGGCAGGAAGAGCTATTCAGCGCATGACAAATTAACCACACAAGTGAGTCACATACACTGGTATGGTATGCAGGAAAGGGAAGTCAACTGTGTGAAATCAAGACCTGCAATTTAGGAACCCCATATTAAATAATGAAAGTGCTTAGAAACAGATCTGTTATGATTTGAGAACTGGAAAAATGGTTAAACAAAGAAATTAATTATTTGTTCCAATTAAGCTTTTCTTAGAAATTTTACTATCTTCTCTTTGGAATATCTTCAAGATAATAATCCTTCAGAATAATACTTCTCTCTCTCTCCCCCACTCTCTCTCTCGCTCTCTCATTTTGTGCTATCTATTTCTTATTTCATTCAGATTCTTGGATCCCTGCAGCCTTTTCCATACAGAAAAGGAAGACAGAGGTGCAGAGGCAAACAGGCATTCATTCTCTGGATTGGTATCAGCCCTATGTGGCTTTGGTTTCCTAACTACATGCTACATACATCGGATCTTAAATTTACAAGGCTCTTAAAATACAGAAATGTTTCTTACTCTGAAGACCTTTTACAAAAATAGTAATATAATCCTACTTAAATCATATTGGTAATACCAAGAATTTAATTTTGGAAGAGAATTATTTTACTTCAGAGAGTTTGAAGTCTACCCATTTCTTTATTGTATTGGATATATCTGAAAAAGAGAAACACAAACTCCTAGAAATGTAAAATGGTTTTAAAATAATGCCAACTCCTCTCTGACAAAGCATATGTTAAAATGGTGATATTCCTTCCGTTCTCACAGTTACCTTCCTGACCACAATATAGACTGTTAACAGGCTACACAGCAGATTTTAAAAGCTAATACAGTATTTTATTTACAGAAGTCTTTTCTGCAAAAATGCTGTTGGTTATTATCTTAGAGATCTCAGGTTAATAACAGTTTTAAGGTTGTTTTCTGAAATGCACAAAGAAATAACTGAAAAATAAAACCTCCATGTTTGTTTATATAAAGAAAATCTCCTGGACTTAAACGTTTGGGAATATGTATGAATGGTACATGCACAATATGTTTAAGAGACTTAAAAAGCCCCAAACAGAAGTCGCATAACTTCCTGATGATGGCTGTTAGTTTTGCATAACTATATTCCATGTTGCTTCCTCCTCCCACTCTGACACAGAATATACGGAAATATCATGTTGCATATGGCAGCAATAGGAAATATGTTTTAGGAATACTTTGTTTTAGTCACATTATTGCATAAGAACATGGCAAAGAAATTTCACAGGGTTTCAATGTTAAACAGATATTGACATAATGCAACTAGTTATTACTTACTCAAAGATTTTTCCTAGCTGATCAACATCTGAATTTCCACGGAAGAGTGGTCTGAAAGAATAAAAAAATTATTTAAGGATGTGACTTGTTTTAATTAATGTGAATTTATACCTGTCATTGACAGTTGCCAAAGTAGGGTGAAAGAGAGTTATTTTTTTGAGACTTCACCTCTTCTGTTTCCATGTTTTATCCAGTCTGTGAATGTACCTTTCAAGTTTCTACGAAAACTGACAGCCAAAGGGGACAGATGACACATATTTTTGAATAAACTACCTTTTAAATTTAATTATGTCCTTTAGCGTGAATGAAATAACCTTCTCTCAACTAATACTATCCTATAAATGATATCATTAACAAAATAGCTTTCTATAAAGAACGTATAGCTGCTAAGACAAAAACGGAGCGAATGTCATGCAATTTATCAAAACATAATAAAATTAGAGATTAATTATTATGAATACAAATTCAAAATTAAATTTCTTGCATACCGTACATTGGAAATGTGCTCCTACATTTAAAGGGTCAAATAAATGACAATGGATTCATGAAGGTCTGTAAAGAATGGAGTGTGAAACGGTACAGAATTTACCTTGAAGTAGAGGAATACTTCTGCTGCATAAATAAAGATATGTTCAGGAAAAAACAAATTATTAGGCTGAATGTCCAAAGGCTTTCAGAAAAACAGTGACTAAAAATACTTTTAGAGAGTGGTACACACTTTTTCCTTTCAAAGTGCAATTTAAAATATTTTCACTCATCATGTATAAAATACTACCACCCCATAGTGCCTAAGGAAAATATGAAATCCTGATTTGTATAGCAGTATGGCTGTATTACCACCTTTGTTGAATTTAGTAAGTTGTGAACAACAGTGCAATTTTATGTTGAAACTCCCAAGATATTCCAACATTTTGCTGACAGATGATTAAAGATCTGGCCAAGAATGAGGGCATCTGTGAAGATCAGGCCACAGATGTTGCATACCATTTTGGTTCAACAAATGGTAGATTACTCCAAGAAACACAATTAAGGCAAACTGCAAACTGAGATAGTAACTTGGGTCGACTGATAGCCAGGCTGCCTCTTTCTTTGGGAGCACAGCTCTCCAAGTACAGTGCATGCTGTAAACTCATGGTTACAGTTGCTAAAGCTGTTCGACTGAGACACAGTGACTTGACAAACAATGTTTATTCCCATGCTTTCACTGGCAGCCTTTGGTTATGGCAAAACATCCATTCTCCTGCCCCTCTCGACGTACTCCTTTTCTGTTTAATACAGGACCTTTACACCACTGATAGCCAAAGAAAAAATTTCACGTTGCTTTTCAGAGGAGAAGAAAGACCTCTCCCATTTACACTGGCAGAACAATGAGTAGTCAACTAGAGTCCTTCCCCTCTCATTGACCATATGCAGGAGCAGGTGTATGATCTTGACCTCCTTTTGCTAACCAGGAGTTATTACTGAAAAATGGCACTTTACACCTTTACACTCATGTAGACAATAGAACTCCACTGCCTATCTTGTGGGTCCATACCAAATACAGTAAGCAGACACAGAGCACTGCGACATTTCTTAGTTAGACATAATAATCTCTTCAGAAATCTGTGCCACCAAGAAAAAGGAGTAACTGGCAGACATACTGACCAGCTTTGATGAACTAATTATGCATTTTGTCTCGTTCATGTTTGCTGCCATTCAGGTCACGTTGTATCAATTTATACTCCAAACTCTTCGTGCAGGGACATTGAGAGAACAATTTCATCAAGTCTGATTTGAAACCGCATGACATGAGATTTGATCCAATGGGGTAAAATGTAGTAGCCCGTTACTTGTCCATAAAGGGCTTTATTTATTTTGATTCTGAATAAACTATAAATAACAGATGCTTTGCTTCCCAGATACACATTATATTCCCTAACTGCAGCCACTTTGACAAGACCATTGCAACTCATATTTTGGGATTTCTGTATTTTTTTAAGCCTTAAGATATACAGCAATACCAGCTTCTACAAAAACCCAAAGCTTAGTTCATTCAGCAATTCAGTCCATCACACAACAACCAGTGAAGTACGAAATGGATACCGCCCCCACTTTAGGAGAAACCCTTAAGGCCATACAGCAGGTGAAAATTGGCAAAGCATCTGGGGTTGATGGAATTCCACACAAAGTCTGGAAACATGGGGGTCTTGCACTCCATGCTAAATTTCATGAGTTTGTGGTGCGCTGTTGGGAACTAGGTGAACTACCATTAGACCTTTGTGATGCAGTCATCGTCACCTTGTATAAGAAGAAAGGAATTAAATCAGACTGCTCAAATTATCGCGGTATTACTCTGCTCTCCATTGCTGGCAAAATCCTGGCAAGAATACTCTTGAACAGACTAATACCTGCTATAGCAGAAGGAATTCTACCTGAAAGTCAATGTGGTTTCAGAGCCATCAGGAGTACCACAGACATGGTATTTGTTCTCAGACAACTGCAAGAGAAGTGTAGGGAACAGAACAAAAGTCTCTACGTAACCTTTGTTGACCTCACCAAGGTTTTTGATACTGTGAGCAGAAAAGGTTTATGGCAGATTTTGGAACGTTTAGGTTGCCCCCCCAAGTTCCTTAAAATGATCATCTCACTCTACGAGGATCAATACGGCCAAGTCAGATATGGCAACACACTTTCTGAGCCCTTTCTAATAACTAATGGTGTGAAACAAGGCTGCGTTCTTGCACCAACCCTATTCACAGTCTTTTTCAGCATGATGCTCCAAAGGGCCACGGCAGACCTTGATGATCAGGACGGTATGTACATTCAATACCACACTGATGGAAGCCTATTCAACCTAAGGTGACTGAAGGCCCACACCAAGACCTTAAACCATCTTGTCTGGGAGTTGCTTTATGCTGATGACGCCACCCTTGTTGCCCACACAGAAGCAGCTCTGCAGCATTTAACATCCTGCTTTGCAGACGCTGCTGAGCTCTTTGGGCTGGAATTCAGCTTAAAGAAGACACAAGTTCTCTATCAACCGGCACCTGGAAGTCTTCCATCATCCCCATATCACCATTGGCAAATCAGAGCTCAAATCAGTCCAGCAGTTTAATTACCTAGGTAGCCTCATCTCCTTGTATGGTAAGATTGACGGAGAGATAGACAACAGGTTAGCAAAGGCATATAGTGCCTTTGGAAAGATTCATAAAAGAGTTTGGTGAAATAAACACTTGAAGAAAAGTACAAAGATCAGTGTTTACAGAGCCACAGTGCTGTCTACTCTCTTATACGGGTCTGAATCAAGGGTAATCTACTGCCACAACCTGCGTCTCCTAGAACACTTTCATCAACGCTGTCTCCGTACAATTCTAAACATTCACTGGTCAGATTCTATGACTAAAACATCTGTTCTAGAACAAGCAGCAATCACAAGTATAGAGGCCACAGTTGCTGAGGACACAGCTGCGCTGGGCAGGGCACGTCTCCAGGATGAAGGACCACCGCCTCCCTAAGATCCTGCTTTATGGTGAACTTGCCATTGGCTGCCACACGAGAGCAGCCTCGAAGAGGAGATACAAGGACTCCCTGAAACAACATCTCAGCCTTGGCCACATTGATCAACATAACTGGTCTACTCTGGCCTCCAATCGGGAGGCCTGGAGACACACCATCTATAACGCAGCTGATGCTTTTGAGAACGCACGCAGGATCACTCTCGAGGAGAAAAGACAATGCAGAAAGAATCGTGCCTTGGAGAATATATCTCCTAAGGAGTCTTTCTGCTGTGCCCTTTGCAACCGGACATGTCTATCTCGTATTGGCCTTTTCAGCCACCGACGCGCTTGTAACAAATGTGGGTAGTGCCCTTCCCAAATCTTCTTTCGCGAAGCCCAGCCATGATAATGATGAACTCACTCAGACATGAGCATCTACTTCTGCCCTAAAATCTGATTCTGATTCTCAAAACATTCAGTAGCTACAATCCTAGTTTTGTTTGTGGCAGCAGACACGCTCTGTATCTTCCAAAGTTAAGCAATATGATAACTTTTGACTTTTTTTTGAACTACTGCTTGAAATTAACATACACTTACTTTGAGTATTTAATTTTGGCTCGAGTATTAGAATATTGGAGCCCTTTAAACTAATACAATCTATGCATTCAAATAATCATATCCATGCAAATGGAAAGCTGATTTAATGTTTTAAAATGTATGCTGAACCTTGCATTAATGTGAAAGCTTGGCAAAGTCCGCCTTGTTAGCAAATCACCCTAGGCAGTGTCATGCCAAAACAAGTATGATTCTTCAGATTTTTAAGGGAGGTTTTTCCCATCGTTGCTGCTGTCTCAGATTCACTAAGAGCTGAAGCAAGAATTTAAATTCTTATGAATATATAATTATATAACACAAGGTGACCTTCCAACATACTTTGATATTTCATCATAATTAAGTATTATTAATTCATCTTTCAGCCTCCTATCCATCCCATCATCATGACTACAACAGGATGCCAACTCCAGGTTAGGCATCACAAACGTAATGAAATTTGCCTCATGGATTTTGGCTCGTAGTTCAATTGGAATATTGGGCAGATGATTAGGGAAATAGATCCACTTAATCAGAAGCTGTATGAAGATCTCATTCCACATTTTGGGATTACTCTTTAGTAATGACTTGCCAGCTCTGCAAGTCCAGTACACATAAAACCTTCCACCTCAGGATGATTTTTTAAAAAATTCTATTCTTAAAGGTGGACAGCTCCCCCACCTTTGAACTGGGAGCATACTCAGCAGTCACAGCAAAGTAAAATTTCACCTTTGTTCTTGGTATCTTTCACTTGACTCATTCACCCACTCACTCCCTGAGGTTTATTTACTCAAGCTTGATCCAGAAGTCCTGACTTGGGGATATGTTCTCCTCTCTGTGATCATAATCTGTGTAAGACTGGTTAAACTCTGAGAGTCTGATTTTGTAGTATTCCTTCTTTTTTCTCTCAGGAAAGGCATGGAACTGCATTTGTATCCTGTGGCAGAAGATTTGAGTCTTGTCCTCTGTCTTCAAAGAACTCCTAAAATCTGTGTGTATGTGCACCTCAGGAAAGGGGGATGTTCCAATGGATGAAAGGGCTATCCACAGGGATACACTTGCCTTTTGTGTGGTTCCTCAATCCTCTCAAATTTCCCTGACTTTGCCTGCTCTGAAGGCTCCAACACCATTGCTGTTATAACACACACCGAAGAGGGAAGAAGATGGGACAAAAAGATTTAGAGCGCACCTGTATTTGATTTGTTTGCGCGAGAAGTCTCAGATGTTTCTTATTTTTGTTGGTTGTTTTTTGATTTTTTAGGGAGAGGGGAGGAAGAAAATGTTACAGGGAATATGCAGATGTCCATCCTTTTGACTACTCTTTCTCCAGGCCTTGGAGCTAGACCATTATCCACTGCCTCTGGAATGATGTCTGCTGGAGGAAAACCCCTTTCATGTCTAATGTAGGATCAGAATGCCCTTAGCCTACAGATACGAAGATATGTTGGAAGGATCATATTGCTACCCTGTCCTGCTAAAATAAACTCTTCCTGAGTCAATAAGCATGTTCCATAGTTTCTGAGGTACAAAATGTGAAGCTGCACAATTAAAGGGATACTAGCTATGAGTCTGCATTGTGACTATTTCCACAGGACAAATCCATCTACCTTTCTATACGGCAGTCCAGCACAAAGATGCACATAACTCCTGGGCTGCATGAAGAACAGCATTTCCAGCCAGTCAAGAGAGGTGATCCTTCCCCTCTGCTCAGCACTGGTGAAGCCACACCTGGAGTGCTAGGGGTCCTGTTCTGAGTTATCCAGTACAAGAGACACATGGACATACTGGAGAGTGACCAGCAAAGCACCATGAAGGGAATGGAGCATCTGGCATATGAGGAACAGCTGAGGTAGCTGGAACTCTTTAGGCTACAGAAGAGAAAGCTCAGTGGGGATCTTTATATGTATAAATACCAAAGGGAGTATGCAAAAAAGACAGTCAGGCTCTTTTCAGTGGTGCCCAGTAACAGGACCAGAGGCAGTGGACACAAACAGAAGCATGGGAGTTTCCCTATGAACACAGGGAAACAATTTTTACTGTGGGGGTCACCAAGCATTGGCATAGTTCCCCAAAGAGATTGTGGAGCCTCCCACCTTGGAGATGGTCCTGGGCAACCAGTTCTAGGTGGCCCTGCTTGAGCTAGGGGGCTCAGACCAGATGACATCCAGAGGTCCTTCCAATCTCAACCATTCTGTGATAATACAGAAATAAAAATACAGATGATAACATAAGGTTGCAATGTAAAACATCACAAATCCTGAAGAAGTTACCATCTGCTTATAGTTTAGAAGGACTTGCACCACTAATTTTCTGGCCAAAAAGCTCTCATGCTTATATGTAGCTGAACAAACTAGATGTAACCAGTCACCAGCTTCAGGCTCCTTTTCTCTTGTCCATGTCTCAGCTCATGTTTTTGTTTCATGCTGAGTTTCACCTTCACTGAATATTCTTTCTATTTGCACTGTACATTAGTGTCTGAAAGGTTGAGTATTTTATTTTATAGACGTGTTTCATGTCTGTGCTACTCAGTAAAAACTGAGATATAAACATTTCCCAAGCAAGTCTCCATGAAACAATTTTCCCTGGTGCAACTCCATGGACATGCCAAGGGAATTCTTAGAAGTACTGTATACAATAACAAAGCAATGATACCCAAGAGATAAATGAAGTTTAACTGTAAGCTGGCCACATTACTTCCAGACTTTACTTTCAGTCTTTGGTCTACAAAGTAAAGAGAGTATGTACTTTTCATTAAAAAAAGTTAGAATTTTCATAAAGATCGGAATTAAAGATATTGATAAGCACTGCTCTATTCTATACTACAGTGTAGACACAAGGAAAAAATCTAATAAAACCACATGCATCGAGGCACAGGAAAAGATATCTGCAGGCTTCTTGACACTGACTGACATTTTGAACTAATTAGTAACATTCTGACTGGAAACTATCTTTCAGTTTCTGCAACTGGTTTACTAAACTACAGGTAAAATGGACACATCTAAGAAAGTTCATGTGAAGAAAAACAGTACTGAAGAGCCAAAAAAAAAAGCGAAGAAATTCTCTTTCTAACCAAAACATATTATTGAGCTACCATGACAGTTCTGGAGTTGCAAATACAAATAATTCCATGGCTAGACAAGCCTAGTATCTTTCCAGATATGTAAGACATAACTTCCAAAATAACTACCTGAGTTCTGCTAGTCCATTTGCTCAGTGTGGTGACAAAAGCAGTTGGGAATTCCAGCCCCTTCCTTGTTATCACAGCAAAACAGTAAGGATAATCTCTTAGTTACTGACTTGAATATATGAAATATTCTCAGTGAAAAGTCTGTATATTGGTGATCCACAAAAAGAACATCGTGAGTGGGAAAGGTACAACTTGATTTTTGGGCAAGTGGGGCTTAGGTGGTCTGGTTGAAGAGATGCCAAGGAATAGGTAGCTGCTGTTTTGAAGGCATTACTTAAGACGGGGAAGGTGTTGAAATAAAAAGTCCATGATTATTTGACAGAGTGAAGAAAAAGATGTAAAGGGAAATGATATAGCAATGGTTCATGAAAGTTGTACGTGGAATTTTAGAATCTAGTAGTGTTGTAGCGGTTACGTCTAGGAGTTTTTACATCTGTATGTATAAGAGCAACAAAGTGATGGTGAAGAAACTAAAAAAGCTAAAGCCAAGAAACATTTGCCAAGGAATCCTGCATCATGCCATGGGAAACCTGCCAAGCTATATAGTCAGAGATATATTTAAAGGATGGGGTTTTTTTTTTTCCTTTACATATTACAAAACGAGAATAGCTGGTAAATAATTTTGTCAGATTCTTAGTTACTTGTTATAAAGCAAATATTTTCATTTTAAGAATTAAAACCAAATATGACCTAAAACTAAAATTATGAGATGACTAGAAATAACATGATCTGGACTATCCTGTGGAAACCTTTATTCAGAGGGATTATTTCTGAGCTGATTCCTCACTCTTGTTCCTACCCCTGTTTCCCTTTGACAGATTGCCTAGACAAGTCTGTACTGGAGGCATGAAAAGAGAAAGTAAGGCAAGAAAAAAAAGTATCACCGTTTAAAGATGAAGATCCCTGGCCCTTCTGATATGTAAAATGAGTAAGGTACAATATAAAACTTTACTCTGAAAACAGGCCAGGCTGACAACACTGCACGCTCTGGACAGTTACTCACTTCCAGTCACAAGTGACTTGCCTCAGCTGTTGTGTAATTCAGAGTTCTCATTTTAAACCTAACATTTTCTTGTACTTCTCCCTCTCCTTTCCCTTTAATAATATCTTTGTGTGGGTTGGTGCCAGACACTGCATAGGAAGAAGTTACTTCATGTAGAGGTTATTATACTTAATCATAAATTGCTCAAAACTTTTAAGGAACTTATCTTCTCTCCTCCTATATATAAGAAGAAAGATAAACATCATGACTGAGGAAATACTCTTCAGCTAAAATCTGACAGAAAACAGATCAGCCATCTTGAGTTTCTCATTTTAGTCTTTAACGGCCCAATTTTTGTCACTTGAAAATCTATCACTCTTCAAGTAGGATAGTACCAGAATCATGAATAATATCTCTAGGATAGGGCTATGTCAATATTGAACCATTATTAGAACCAGATCTAATGCATCAAAACCTGCAATAATTATTATTTTCTCTGGAGTTTCTCACGTCACCCAGTAGACAGAAGCAGGTAAAACAGGTAGTTTCTGAAAAATTACTGCAAATTTCCAGTTCTCTAGTGCATTGAGTTTATTCTCCACTACTATTTAAAATGAAGTAAATGAATTCTAAAAATAAAGCTAATATTCTGACCCCCAAATGTACATATAGCCTAGCTCCTAAGAAATATATGGTATTTTTTCCTTGAACTGAGAAAACAAAGGGCTTTCCAAGCTGGGTGCAGATACGAGCCAACAAGGGAAAGACCCAATTTGCAGACAGACATGCATGTTCCCTTTGCATGCATAACTGAATGGGAAATGTTACCAAAAGGGAAACCAAACAGAGGCATCGTTTACAGTCTTATGACCAAAGCAGGGCCAGACTAATCCGTAGAGTCAAGTCCATCCAGTATACAGCAAAAAGCAAGAAAAAGACCATGAATGAGAGAAAATATAAACATCTTCAAAGCTTCCTTAGGAACTGGCAAAGGCAGATCTTTTTCCTAGGTGCTTAAAATGTTTCATGTAAGCATGGTCTCAGGTGGCCTTGGAGCAGAATGATGGGCCTTGTCCCCCACCACTGACATAAAAGGGATCTTTATCACAGACATCAATGACCCCAGGATAAGCCAAGTGAGATCTGGTTTCACAACCTCTTATAAGAAAAAAATGGTGCTTCAACAGAAGGATACATATATATATATATATATATATACACATACATACATATATATATATGTAAATGTATATGTACACACATATAAACCCCCAAAAGTAAGATAAATGCAGGTATTATCTTTCACCAGAATATGCTGTAATATGGGCAGATATCATCTGTTCCTGGGCATAACTGCTTCAGAATTCATTGTTTAATATTACTTTTTGAAATAGAAGAGCCTTGATAGATTGAACGTCCTTCACTTACTCTCAGCACGCACGTCACAGTTCTCTTATCTGTGGATATTTGTTTCCCTGCAAGATTTGTAGGTTTATTTCACTAGGACTTTAAGGGTTATTATCTCAACTCAGGAAGCATGATATAATAGTGCCACCTTGAAAACTGTCCCAACATTTGAAGCAAAATCTGGAAATACATACACAAGTGACCTTGGAAAAAGAGAAGGGGGAAAAAAGTAGAGTCTCTTTCCAGGATGGAAAAAGAAGCATTCCTCTTGTTTGTACTGACAGCTCTACCAGCAATATGATTGAACTGTCTGTGTGCTAAACACCTACCCCATCACTGTGCACAGTTAAATTATATCTACTAGTCCATCAACATTTCAAAGTTTAATGATATAACTGCAGACTTCTGCATTTTTATAGCACTCTGAGAGAAATATTGGCATGACACATACAATATGGTCATGCTCTTCCCATGATCACTTATTTAGCTTTCTGTATTTTCTTCTCTTTCATGAATCTATTTCATACCCCTTTTCTAAATGTGCACTCTTCAAAACTGTCACATTGCTTTGCTCTTGTGCAACTCAGGGTTTGAAGGCAGTAACTGAGCTATGGATTAGATAAAGGCTGTCTTACGTGGATGGATAGGAGCCAAGGGGGGTCCTTACTCTCCTCTTCACTCAAACAAGCAATGGTGCAAAAAAAAAGTGTGTAGGATGCTGTGCACAGGCAGTGTGTGTGTGCCTGCACAGAGCTTGAAAAGATCTATATCCTCCTTTGAGAACATGTCAGAGCTGTTTTTCACCACTTCTTTCATTTAACTCAAATTTACTCCTTAGAACTTCAGCAGGTGGCACTCCAAAATGACACATTTTAGCCAGAATATGAAGGTGTTCTTTAATGCTGTATTTTAAATAAGTGATTCTAGAACATCTGTATCACAGCAAAAGAACAGCCTTCAAGGTAAGCAATAGTTTTAGTCTGTTCCTAGTCTCAATAAAATAAATGAAATGAAACATTACAGAAACAAAATGAAAGCAGTATTCTGCAGAAAGTATCTACTTCTTTATCCTGATAAATTTCACTGTCAAAAATCTATTCAAATCACAATTTTCAAAGAAACAGAATGAATTTTTTATAATTCCACGATTTTTCTTGCAATGCCAAGATGACTCTGAGAAAGCTCAGCAGTTGACATTTACCATATTTACTGGTTTAAAAACCCCTTTTAAAATGGACTTTGCTCTGTGAGTCCCTAACGCTGGACTAGTTTGGATCAAGAGTATATGTAATAGGATTTCAAGTCTGAGACTCTCTAATTAAAATCTAATTAATGTTCCACAAACCAAATATATTTTCAATCAGAGATTGCTTTCCCAGTAAAGCTCTGCACTAAAAGACTTTGTGTGATTAGGTTGATTTCTCTTGGAATAAATTCTTTTAAACCAAATGTCTAACACTGTTATAATTCTTTTATCAGCTGAAAAGACTATGAACATATAATTACTGACCAAAGGAAATTAACTCTTACCTACCCCTGATTCTTCCATATCAGAGGAGAAGCAAGTTAATGTAAAGGGCACACATATACTACACATTCAATTTGTCCAAAGATACTGAGTAAATTAATATCCATGTACATGTTTCCACATTTTCCAGGGCTTTATTTCTCTCTCAGTAATGCTAAGCAAGGAGCTTCACAGACTAAAGTATACTCTATAGATAACAGAGCTTATGCCCTAAATACTTAATACAAAATAATGAGAAAGCATGATGTTATAAATGATGTTTAATTTACTATGAGTTACACAGAAAATGGTACATCTATTTGATTAAATTACTAGTCTAACTTTTTTTTTCCTCTAGAACTGGGAAGAGTACAGCAGAAAAGCAAATATCTGACTACAAAAGCATCAGAAAAAATTCCAAAAGACAAATTTTTTTCCGTCATCTGCAGCAGTACAGTGACAGTGATAATGATGTAACAGGCTGTGCATGGGCACTCTCCGAGACTTCAGACAAGAGAGCTCCAACAGATGTCAAATTTCCATGTCTGAAGGGAAACACAGAATTCAAAGATGGTATACACAATCTAGAACATGAAATTCTCAATACTGATTAAAATCCAAGAAAAAATGATTTTTTTGTTTTTCCTTCTGGGAAAATGTTACAAGCTCAGAGAGAGAATCCTTGGGTTTTCTCTCCAGCTGAGCTTCAGCTGCCACTATGTGGTGTCAAGCACATTTTGATCTGTGATCACTTTATTTGCCCCCATATTAGGTGTTAATGGCACCTGTTGCTCTAAGCCTCTCTAAATTTTCAGATAAACCTGAAACATCAGAACTGCGCCCACCCACGACTAATATGTCTCATCACCTTCAGCTGTAATAAAACACTCTTGGTCAGAAAAAAATCCTGAAAGCGGATTACAACCCTTCAGACAAGAAAGGCAGGGAAAACATTTCAGTACTAAATGGTAAACTTATGTGAGCAGAGGTTAAATTTCAATTTCAACCTTTTTTCCCCAGCTGCTGAGTCTGAATGTCAAAAGACATGAAAGTGGCTTAGAAGGATAGTGTGAAGAAAATACTTTAATTTTGAGCAGCTGTGCTGGCTTAGAGTGAATTAATAAACACCTGCAGAAAAGCTTGAGATAAGCATTTAAGGTAGAAAGTTAGGTATAGCAACCATGCAAGGAAAACTGATACAGTTTTCAAAGGCCACTTAAACTAGATACAACTTTGCCCAAAGCAATACTTTGTCCCATACAATACACTCTACTCAGGCCAGAGAAACTGGGAGATTTACATTCACTGGCCCATGATAGTGCCTAGTAATCTGAGTTCAACTATTGAGAACTCTCTGGTTACTTCACCTGTTCAACCATTAGTGTTTTCACATAAAATCTTTTTTTCCCACTTGAATCCTGATCAAAAGAGTAAGTTAATTTCTTATATTAAAGAGGAAAACCAAAACCTATCTTCCAGGTGATGACATTGCTCAGATGCCCCCTCCCCTATGCCAGTCTTCGCAAGCGAAGATTTGGGAAAGGTCATAAACCCTTTGAGCCTGCGCAGTGGATTTTTTAGGTGAGACACAGCGTGCGCTGAACTGAGCCCACCCTTTAATCCTGAGGTTCATCTGCCGGGGCCGAGCAATGCTTGGACAGTGGCAGTGAGGTCCCCAGGACGTAGCTGGATTGCCATACAAGGCCTCCCCTATGCAACTGCATTGTTAACACATTTTGTGCTGTAGATTTGTGTGTTACAAGGCTCCCCAAATTATTTTTGCAACACCTTTTATTCTATTGTCTCTGCTTTGCTATTACTGAGCCATAAGCCCTGCTGCTGTGCTGTGGATTTGACATTATTTTAATGTAAAGAGCATACAATTCTGCCTTTACAGAATGAACATTTTCTTAGTCTCTGAAGTACTGAGCATGAGTAGCTCCCTGAACCACTGCACATCTTGAACGTTTCTGTCCCCACATCACCGTGTTGTTCACCACCTTCATGTCCACTACGAGGAGTCATTATCCAGATGGAGATGGGAGTCATCTCTGAAAAAAACTCCAATCTGATTTGTTCAGAATTAAACAAAAAACAGAATCCTCTTCTGGGGTAAGTGAATAATTAAGTAGAAGCTTCTTCCCATGGTAAGCCATTTTATGCCTTGCTTTCCATACGGTTTTCACTGGCGTGTTTGCCAAAAATAGAGAGTTTACCAAAAGGTCTAGTCCCTCTTTAAACTCCACTTGCACTTTCTAGCAAAGTGCCCTCAAAATCAAACTCTTAAAAGATCTAGGAGATGAGCAACACCTCCCCATTCTTTTACAATTACTTTCCAAGACAGGAGAGAAGCAAGCAAGCCTGTTTCTGTGCTTCAGTGGGTAGAACACCCAGCTAGGATATGGTTCTACTTTGTAGATATACTCTTTCATTGCTAATGGTTTGATGAGATCTGGTTTTAACTCGGTATCTTCATTCTTACAGCAGCAGAGTATGATTCATCAATACCAAACAGGCTTAATTTAACAGCTACAGATAGGAACACTACTGAAAAATCTCTTGCTATGTATACTTCTTTAGATGCTGAAAGCTTGCTCTCAAATTATTTGGATATAAACAGCACTTTAAAAATTATTCAATTGTATAGAACAGTGTGTATGCTGTACTGACATAATCATAAAACCTGTTTCATGGACATAATCTAATAAAAAAGATCTGATAATTCACTATAGTTCGTGAAATTCTGGATGATATAGCTGATTGAGTCATGTACCTTTAGGTAACTGATTCAGACTCAGTGAAAATCAATAGTAACTCAATCTTCATGCCAATTTACTCCAGCTCAGTAGAATAAAGGAGTGGGAATTAAGTAATCCCTTGGATGAAATTCTTATTTGACAAATGTCTATATTCCAAAAGCACTCATTACTGGCAAACCTAGATATGTTAGGAAAGAAAATATGAATACGGAGACTATCTAAGTAAAAGAAGAAATACTTCCTCAGTGATTGTCTTAGACTTGCATCTGGACAGAATGCATTCACTGCATCTATAAAAGGAAAGCAGAGCAAATTATGTGTGTTTCTGGAAGAAGTCACATGGTTTGACCATGCCAGTCTGCCAGTTCCTAAAAGACTGCAAAACGAAGCATGCCACAAGCATAAGACGGCAACCAGGCATGTCACATGCTGTCATGAAGAGCTCTCAACCTCTCAAATCCTGGCTCTGCCTCTAGCAGTCGGAATACCATGGTGGCTGTGTCTCACATGGACTCATTTGTACAGGGCTGGCATGTCAGCAGGTCAGGCAGAGCAAGCAAGCAAATGTGATGGCAGTGCCACAGGCCTTGTGCAAACAAAAATTAGAAGCAAAGCAACAACACGTGCTTTCATATCACAAAGCAAACTATGGCTTCAAAGGAAGAAGAGACAGGAACTAGCGTAAGCCGTATCCTACCATGCCTCTTCTGTATTTTTTAGTACACAGCCAACACCAGGACCCTGAGAACTGATGGCAAAGGCACCTCTAGCTATGTTTGGGTAACACACGTGCTGCTCTGTGGCAGGTGGCCCATACATGAAGGAGAGGCTGTACCACCTCCCTTCCTCACCAACTTAGGACTCTATCTAGGTCTTTGACATCCGCAACAACAGACAATGCAGACTCCTAGACCAGTTGGCAAGTTCTCTGCAGTGGTCTGGACCCTGCAGGGCAGGTAAGCTTTTCCATAGAGGCAGAAGGGAGTGCCTTTGGGCACTGCGATTCCCTTGGAGAAATCATTGTCCAGAAATCTAAATATCAAACTTCTTGCTTTCTTACTGACATTTTGAGGTCTCCTCTCACAGCCAATTATTTACTTGGTACAAGGTAGTACAAAGCCTCAGAAAGCGTTATGCTTTGTTCTGCTGTCCTTAGTTGTTTTTAAACTCCTGATGTTGTCTATTCCTTTAGCTGTGCTCTCCACTTCTCTCATGCCCATTTTTTGGGTTTTCTTAGATGTAAAGAACATCTAACAGCCTTGGCGACCACCTACATATGGAGAAGTGCTAATCTGAAGCTGTTGAAAGATACAAATGTGAGACAGTTTTGTCCTATATACTTCTGAACTAGTGCATACTGTCTTTATGACTAACCAATGGGAGATAATTATTAGATTCCTTTTCTGGACAGTCAAATGCAGAAAACTCAATAGAGCTGCCCAGATCAAAATGTCTGACTAGACACTCAATTTGGGAGCCCCCACACACACTTGCGAGCTCAGCAACATGAATCATAGTTTAAAGTCTAGTCTTTCTTGCCCCTCTCCAGTGTCCAGGAAAGGATCCCAGGAGTTTAAATACCTTTTTGTAGCCATTTTCTTATGAAAGAGAAAAGTAAATAAAAACAATGTTTAGTTCTATTACGAGTCAAACAAAAGTACACAGAGCTTCCCTCGGCCAAACTCTAGGCAAAAAGCAAAGTCTCTCTCAGCCAAGTTCCTGAAGAGGGAAGCTGTTTAAAAGAGCCAGGAGACCCTTTCAAACAGAAAGTCTTTGGGCAGTGTACAGCTGGCTATCCCTCTTCAGGCTGGAGAGCAAGGGGCATGGATAACATTGCTCTGCTTCTCTCCTGTTCTCTGCTGGTGGAGTGACTGCCAGAAACAATCTGCAGCTCGGGGTCCCACCAAAGCAGCCCTCGGGCTGCTCTGGCTTACCCCAGGTATGAACTTGTCTTTGAGACACCCCAAAACACACAAAGGTCGTGCACCTTCACACTGACTGGTCAGCAGCTGTGCCCAACACAGCTCAGATCCATGAATTTCTACTGCCACCTGCATTTCCAAATATCCATTACAAATGCTATGATGTTAATAGCAAGGACTTACAACTATCTACATCATGACTGACATGTTGTGGTCTTTCTCTTAACCACGAGGTCTTTTCCTCTGACCTCTGGCCAGGCTAATTCAGATTGTCACAGACAATCACCACTCTAAGGAATGCATATATTTTTCAGGACTGTGTGTTCAGGGGTATTTCAGACTAGTGATGTGCCACCTGCAGTGCAGAAGCTACAGGAGGCCTTCCAGGCGGGAATCTCTCTTGTGAGCTCCCAGCTGGGCTTACGCTGCGTGCAGCCACTGGCTGCCAGCCCAGAGCCACCCAATCCCAGTCCCTTGGCCACTGCCCGTGACATGACCTCACACCTGAACCTAACAGTCAAATTAAACTTGGTCAGCTAACACCATTTCTGTGGGGCTTCCTACCCCTGCTTCGAGGTTCCCTTCTGGTTTTTTGTCAGTTTTTGTAGTGGCAGTTTTTGGTTTCTATGGTTTATCAACGGTTTCCCTTACCAACAGATCTATTCCTCTGACTGAAAGTCTGGCACAGCTGGAAACTAGAAGGAAAACCACAAGTGAATGGCCTGGCACTCACCACTCATCCCCAACCACAGACCGATACAGTTACTGGATTTGACTAACGGCTATCAAACAGCCCAACTGCAGACAGACAGGCATCAACTGCAAAAGGCTTTGGGGGAAAATATGAGCTAAAAACCAACACGGTATTTTACTTTTAATGGGATGATGCTGTCTTGGAAACACATCTATTTCATACTCAACACATCTATTTCATACCACTCATTAGTGGTATTAATCTGACTGCTTGCCCTTCTCTCCATTAACTGCATTTGTCCTTTGCCTAAAGCCAAAGCAAGTTCTGCCTTATACATCAGATTAAACAGAAAACAATCCCGATTATTCAAAAAAAAAGGAGTAACACAAACAAGGGTAGTCTTCTGCTTTCCTTTATGTTACATTGCCTAATGTTAGTTACGTTTGAAGCAAAATGCCATTGTTGTGCCATCACTAAGGTCACTAAGTTAAATTGTGGTTTGTGTCCATTCAACTTTAAAAATGTTTGAAAAAAATCTTTTTAATAGGCTGGTCACTTATCTGGGGAGGAAGAAAAAATCCCATTTTATTAGGTCTGGTTTGGAAAAACGATCAGCCTCCCACACACCCATATGCACATGAATGGCAGAAGAATAAAGGATGAAAAGTGCAAGGCACAGAATTTTGAATGCTGACAAGATCTCTCTAAGGAACAAACCTTCTCCCAGTACAGTTAGTCTGGACTATGGTGAACTTTTATGGCACTTGCAGCTTCAATCATTCTTGCAACAAAACAAGATAATTTCCAAAAATGGCAAAAACAAACTCAGGTCAGAACTGTACAGTACTTTGGTTCAAAGGTTACAAATTAAGCTTTGTAGCTTTCACAGTTCTAAGCTGCAACATCTACCATTCATTACCTGTTAAAACAAAGATGAAACAGAAAAAAAAAGTTGTTGTTTTACTTTTTTTCTGCTACCAAGATCTAACTGCGAGCAAGCAGACAAGTCAATGATTACACTTCGGAGCTCTTGGTTCACTAGATATGTTGGTTTAAGGTTCACTGGAAAACACCAGATAATGTGATTGCAAAGTCTGTGTTTAAATTGCTGCACGATAAAGAGAACAGCTCTCTCTTAAACCACATTTAAAATGTTTGGCAGTTTATATGGAAAACCTAACTTATAAGCAGCATTCATAGCTGCATTTACTCAGTTGCTTTTTGCCGAGATGTCTCTACTGTCTTGGTTTTATTATACCTTCCCTTACAATATCCAGTTTTACATCCTATTTTTTTTTGCTAACAGATTCCTCTACTGCTCTCTCTAGTCCTCTCTTCTTTCCAAACTAGATTTGAAAATTAATTACAGATCTTTTCTCAGCTTTTGAAAGACATTTCATAAATGTGTTGAAAATAAGAGAACAGAAAAAGGAAAAATTAAGCTAAGAACTGAAAAAAAAGTAGAAACTTTGCCATATGGAGGAATACAAGATCTAGTAGGCAAAGCCAAATATTCCTACTGCTGCACAGCTACCATGCCCACTTAAAACAGTGAGGACTAAATGATCAGATATGCTGAAGCACTGGAAAATAACTGACAAAGAATAAAAATGCATCTGAGACAAAGTGTGTCACAGAAGTATGCCTCACAATTACCCTGCATGGCAGTATTCATATTTTAGAGGCTTATTATCTTTAGAGTCTCTTTCCAGACTCTGTTCATGGTACTATTCTCTTATGTGCCGAAAGGTAAAATAAAACTGAAGTCTTCGCACCTATCTGTCAGAGTTGCCTTTCTTTCTCTTGTGTTCAGTATGTCCAGGATTTCATCTGCAACATTCATACACAGAGCAAGAAGTTAAAAACCCAGTCTGGTGACAATTCACAACGGTGTGCAAATAAAGATAATTTTAAGAAAATAAGGAATATAATTCTTCCCTACTAAATCATGCTAAGGTTATCTATTGATCTCATTTTGAGACAGAGTTTTTTTATGGTGGATTATGTGACGATGCAGTCTCTCTCTTCTGCTGTCATCCAAACCAAAGTATCTGCAGTCACATCACTGATGCGCTTGGGCTGTGGCAACAGTATGTCCTGCACACAGAAGAACAAGCTCTATATAAAGTTGCAAAGTATTTTGCTGATAAAAGTTCTAGTATATGATACTTTACTGTTGATTATAGACTTTACACAAATGTTTCTGCTTTCCCAATCATTTGGATATTTGAATAATATTAATGAAAAAAAAGTGATGACATACTGTTACTTAATTTGAAGTGAGGGTCACGTAGCACATATAAACCCTCCTGTCAGTTATGCATTTGCAAAGTTACAGATGGATTGTTTGTCAAGACCATTCAACAGTAAAGCAACCCATCACAAAGAATGACTACGCCAGGATATGTCTGGAGTAGAGGACACGGTACTTCAAATTTCCAAGCAATTCTCTGCAATAGCAGCATTTCTGTCAGTAAGTTCCCCCAAAGCCCACTGTCCTCTTTACTTCATTTTCTAGATGAAAAACATATTTAAGCCATTGAGAATATGTGGCTCTCCTGTTGAACACTCGCTGCCAGATGCATATCTAATTTTTTTCCAAGTGCAACCTTAAAAGACTATATCTGTGAGACCTACACCTACAGGAACATCTAATTCAGAACAAATGAGCACATGATGAAACTGATGCTAGTTAGGACAGACTCAAGGATGAACCAGACTGCAGATCTCTTCCAACATAAAAGCTGCCTGTCCCATTCGGAGCACCAGGAACCTGCACGCTCTGTTACAAGGTATCGCTTTGTTGCCTCCTGGTAACAAATGGGGCACTATGTACCTCCTTCTCTGCATAAGGACGTGCATACAGTAGCTCACACACTCATGGCCTGATTTCCTTTGAAGCAACTTTTTGTGTGTGCGTGTGTGTGGTATTTTAACAGACAGATAACAAGTATATTAGCAGAATGGCTTAAATTCTTGCAAATTTAGCTTGTACGCCCTCTTTTGCTTGTTCTACACAGCCTGATGAAGACCAGAAGAGAGTCACTGTGAATTCCACCCTCAACCTCAGCTCTTCAACTGACAGTTCTTCAGAGTTCCCACATACACTGCAACCCGTATTTTGAATGAAAGTCTCACTGTCCTGGGTCCACTTCACAGATGAGACAGGTGAAAGCTTGTACAGACAGCATCACTGAAAAGAAGTTCAAGGCATGGAAGCCGGGACAACACTATTGTCCTTGCCAGTTTGCAGCACTGTCTTTTACAGTGATCTCTTCAAGCGCTGCATGATGCACATTAACAGAGAATAGCTTTGCCACTCTTTGTGCCTCTGTCACACTGAATTGTTTCTAGAGAGGTTACAATTCCCTTTGAAATCAGGGTTAATTTCAACAATGATTTCAGTGAAGCCAAGACTTTACCACATGATTCTGCTAAAAGAGTTACTCTTCACTCAGTGGCAGAAGTTGAAACTCTCCTATCCAGCTTCAGGTTTTGGAGACAGCTTAAAAAACAGGTGTTCCTGTTACACTTGGCTATTTTCTTCTGCTACCACTTGACCATATTCATCCCACAAAGCACTGACTGAAACTTCAGTTGCAGAGCCGACTGCTCTTCCTTCACTCACGAGTAGGGGTAGGAGCAAGGGGCAGGTGGGTCCCCCATCTCAGTCACAGAATCACAGAAACATCGAGGTTGGAAGAGATCTCAATACCATCTAATCCAACTGTCAATCCAGCACCATCATAATCACCCCTAAACCACATTCTCAAGTGCCACATCCAGATGGCTCTTCAACACTTCCAGAGATGGTGACTCCACAGCCTCACTGGGCAACTTGTTCCAATGCCTGACCACTCTTTCAGTGAATTTTTTTCTAACATCTAGTCTGAACCTCCCCTGGCGCAACCTAGGGCCATTTTCTCTTGTCCTTTCATTTGAGACATGGTAGAACAGACTGACCCTCACCTCATTACAATCTCCTTTTAGGCAGTTGTAGAGAACAATGAGGTCCTCCATGAGACTCCTTTTCTCCAGACTAAACAACTCCAGCTCCCTCTGCCACTTTTCATAGGACATGTTTTCGAGACTCTTCACCACCTTTGTTACAATTCTCTGGACATGCTCCAGCACCTCAACGTCCTTTTTAAAGTGAGGGGCTCAAAACTGAAGACAGGACTCAAGGTGTGGCCTCACCAGTGCTCAGTACAGAGGGACAATCATCTCCCTAGTCCTGCTGGCCATACTGTTCTTATGGTCTCCTTTCAGAGCCCCATCCTACCACTGGGTTCTGTAGCTGACAGAAAAACTACATGCAATGGATCTGACGGCTGCATTTCAAACTGTACTAACAACCTATGGCTTGTTTGGACAGGAGAATAAAGATTTACTATATTTTAGTGCTTTAGACACTTTAGAATTACTCAATACTGTAAGACATTGTATCTAAGAATGAATATATGTTACTTCTAGTTTTTTTAAACCTGATATTTTATGATTACATGCAGCTTGTAGGTCCCAAATCCAGTGTTCACATCACCAGATGAGGCTCTAAGCTTTGATTTTATCACATCTGTAGACATCATTTAGAGCAAAAAAGTCCCAGGCTCACATTTTTTTCTACACAAATAATATAACTCCTCTAATTGGTTGAATTTATACCACTGAAAGACGACTTATATGCCAATACCTTGTTTCCCTATGTCTGCTGTTTGTGTCCACCAGAGAACTTGTCCCATCATAGGTATTTTAGTAGAGTCACACATCTCTTATCTGCTGCATCAATTTTCAAGTATGGCTGGTAATGCAATAACTGTCTCACATATACTAGGAACTGACAGAGTAGGCTGAAAAACGAGACAACTGCTAAAAACATGATTTAATACTTAAAAAGGAATAAATAATAACCTCATGCTACTTGTGTCAATCTTGTGGCTTATGAATTTCTGGGACTGATCATCTTACCAAAAGCAGGATGATTAAACCACCATGGAGCTGGTGTGTGAACGGTCTCAGTAAGAAACCCATGTGACTGGAATTAATTTCCCTCTCAGACAGACGAAGCTTGGGGCACTGAGATAATATTGTTTCACTTTTGGTTTGGGGAGGTGGAAAAGGTTTTTGGGAGAGGACTGTCTTTCAAGTTTTGGGTTTGAATTGGTGTCTGTAACATTTGTGGAGATTGCATATGGAGTCACAACACTGGCTACTCTCCCGTATATAACTTCTTCAACCAGCTTGTGTGAGTTGTGAATAGACTATAAAAACTGATGGTCTCTTCCGATGAATTTTAGCTCCGTATTTACTACAAAGGGAGACAAACTCAGTTGCTTGTGTAATATTATAGTTAAACATGCCTAGCTGGAATTGTTATATAGAGATCTGACTCATTAGTCCCACATGCACACCTAACAACATCCTAGTATTTGCAGGATTGAAATTATATAGGATTATGATTTTGAAAACTGGGCATGTACAGATGCACTAATAACTAAGCATCAAAACATTTTGACATTTTTTCTCAAGACTCCCTACTCAGAAGAAAATCCGAGACTGGTGATCCAAGCTTCCTTTTATAGAGCATTTCACCCAGATTCCAGTCTTTTTCCCCTTTCACACTCATTCACCTTGACTAAGTATTACCTAATCAAAGCAACAAGACAGACAGTCCCTTCTTCCCTAAAACACTGGTCATGGCTTCTGCTTAGGAGCTGCCTGCAGCCCTTGAGCCAGCTGGAAGAGTTCTGTGTATCCAGACAGAAGTGGATGCTACTCTCATGTTTGCATTTCTCTTTAATGAGGTGTTCACTGAGTAAGAGGTACAAAGCCCTTTCCTACTGGCCTGGAAAATGCTCAGCCTTAAAATGAAACCTTTTTATAAGTGATCCTTATTTCTATCTAAACATTAAAAAAAAAAAAAAAAGGGCCAAAGGATGCTGCCATGCCATCAGACCCCTGTCAGTCCTGCCAGCTCTATCTCTGAAGGATTTTGTGATATGGTAGCAAGCCATAGCATACCTTACAATTTTCCTTACTGGTTATTCCTATCCATGCACCACAGCTTTTAAATCACAAAGAAAACAGTCACTATGACAATTACATTTACACTTTCACTAGATAATGACAATTCATCCAAATGTATTTAGAAGTCACTGCAATCTGCTTAATTAGACAGGAAATTTAAAAACTGAAACTACCATATAAGGAAATTTTCAAACAATGATTTATGTGGGGGTGGTCTCATCAGCAGTGCACATGGACAGAAAAAGACACACAAAGCAGAATAGTTTATCTGTACATAACACATATACCTGACTATTGAGCAATTTATTGCTGATCTGTAAGTAGAGTAGAATCCTTGGGAATCTGTTTGAGGAGTTTCAGGATACAACGTTTATGCATTCATCTTTGCAAAGCCTACAAAACTGCATCAAAATTAAAATGTGTGTTTTAAAAGTAGCTGTAACTTTATACAAACCTCAGACTGCAGAAAGAACAGAGCTGAGAAGTGTAATTTTTAACTGAATCAGCCAAGATGAGAAAAATGTTCAAATTTACTCTAGGTGTGTCTAGACAGAGATCTATTTATTTATTTATTTTATTTATTGTGTCCAAGTCCTTTATAAACTTCTGTGTATTTCGGATCTACTTCTTAAACAAATATTTTGTTTGCATTTGTCTTAAACTGTTTTGGATTAAGAGTGATTTAAATTACATGAGCTGTCTTCCAGTCAAGAGACAAAGCAATCTATATATAATATAGAGACTGGACCATTCAAACAGAGCTCACTTCTCTCCTCCACTTGTCTAAACCTACAGCACCCTCACGGTGTTTGTAACAGCCTACAAAACTATATTCAAGCAAACTCAAACTGTCAACTGCCTCCTTGACATAAACAGGATTTAGATGTGTTTTGCAATGCTGTGTAGTGTTTTATTTTGAAGCCCGTTCCAGTGAAGTCTCTGGGATATAAAAAGGCCCATTTTCTTAAAAATGTACTGAAGAGCTTCAAGTTCTTTCAAAGAGAAAGCAAAAGAGAGGAGGGAAGGAAGGCGACAAGTACCCAGTAAGATAGAAAAAAGAAAAGGCTGTCTTAATATCAAACCCATGTCTACCAAGCAAGCATTCTCATACTCTTATCCTACCAACACTACTGGAAATACAGACTGGTGATTACCCAAGGGCACTACCATTTCCCAGCAAAATCGCTAGTGCATTTATTCAATCTTTTGGAGTTTGCTAAATGTTAGCTTATTGCTACCAAGGTCACAGGAACATAGGTTTTTCTTTTGCAATCCATCAAGAGAATCAGAAAGACAACATATATCATGCAGACAGTATTGCAACATTAACCCCTCACAACAGTCCATGGAGATACCATTCAGTGCTGTTCGCTGTAGCTTTATGGCAAAGAGCCTTGAGAACAGTCTTCCAAATCATGCTTGTACACTTAAGTATGTGAAAGTCATATTGTTTGCAATGAAAGAACATAGTACATACAGACTTGACAGATTCCTGATGTCTACAGTTTTTGACAGTCACCCAAATTTAAGACTGAGAATGTCAGACTGACCCTACATTTGGTGAGAAAAAAATAGAAGTCCTGGTTTTATCAAACTGTGGTTCATATCAGATCTCATTTCCATTAAAAAAAAAGCTCTGATTCTGTAATATTAATGTAATATTTACATTTGTATACAAGTAGAAAAATAAACTGCCTCTAATTTAATTTACTCTTTTGGATTTAGAGAGTCAGCAAGGCTCATATATCCTTAAAGAGGAAAAATGAAATTAAACTGGTGGTGCTTGTATATGGCAGTATTTCTTATCTGTCAGAATACTTCAAATTAAATGAGGGGAAAAAAAAGAGTTTTGAGCATGTAATAAAGTTCTGTATTCTTTTGTCCTGTATCACTCTTACTGCAAATGCTAAAATGAAGCTGTTGATTCTGCTATTTGAATCAGAAAAACTATCAGCAGCTTAACACTACTGTGAATCTGTCAGCATACGGGCTAAGACTGAATCTTTAAAAGTTTGCAGTGGAGGGTTTAACTGATATTCCTAAAAGCCATGTTCTTTTTTTATCTCATTTTCTGACCTCATTTCTAAGTCAGAGACAGAGAGGCTGGAGTATAATAACTCTACCCAAGCCATCTGACCAGGCAAGAAGCCCAAGAAAAATGAGTTGTCCATATAATATTAATAAGTAGTGAAATCCCAAAGTTATTTTGCAAGACTTCAATTATTCAAGTATTTTGAACTTCACACTGTATAAATTAAACAGTTGTTTCTCAAGGCCCTTGCAGTATTGCTTCTCCCTGTAAATTGTACTGATTCTGGGTTTTAGGCTACACAGTGTATATTTTTCTTCCACATTTTCTTTCTGTATATTCTTTGACTTCGCAGTGGGTGTTACAAAAGGCTATTCAGTTTCTACATGGAGATCACCCAGGTGATGACAACATGCACTTTTTGCCATAAGCTCAATCCAAATGCATGTAATTGGGTTAACAGCAAGACAGGTTTACCTTGTTAAAATTCTTACAGGTTTGTTCCTCTCCACACTCTACATGGTACAACCTTCATACTAGCATCCTTCGATGGGGAAAGACCAGTACACAAGAGTTTGTCTTGCATTCACAGCTCATCTGCATCCAGCTGTAATATTTTGCAGCAAGATGGGAGGGGGGGTGGTGTTTGACTGCATTTAACATCTCTGTTACCCTCCCCTTAGGCTACATAACTTGCTCTTAAAAAATCCCACCTACCTCCAGAAAAACTTTTGAGTGATTTCTTAGATCTCAAATATGGCAAGATGGGACTACAAGCCAACACCTGATGCTCCAATGCATGAACTACAGAGGAAGAAGACTGTGCCAACCACAGTATCCCGTTTTCCTCAGGGTAAATCCTTCCCACAATACAGCTTTACTCAAATTGGTAACAGCCTCTCTTCCCCACTTTTATCTGCATTTGGATTCAGGTGCAACAGGAATACAACAATGTTCATACAGGCTTTACCAAGAGCTGAGGCAGACTTCCACCAAAAGAGACTCCAAGATGGCAACAAGTATGAATTTGCAGTGGGCATTTATATTTTGCACTATAAATAAAACATCCTATCAGACCTTTCCAATATAAATGTGATTGAGTGTACTGCAACAGGCATTACTACACATTTTTTCAAATGAAAAGCACAAAGAAAATAAAACTGTGTTTCTTACTTTCGACGGAACATTTCTGCAAATATGCAGCCAACACTCCAAAGATCCACTGCCGTTGCATAACTGGACTGAAGCAAGACTTCAGGAGCTCTATACCACAAAGTAACAACCTGTAAAACAAAAAAAAAACAGAAGAGAGATCACGCTTAGCTGTAGAATTACAACCTCATGAGTGTTGTATGCACAACTTCCAATTAGTTTAATCCATGTTGTAAAAACTCACATATTAGGGCAAATGGGTTTGGCCATCACATAGAAAAGGGTCCTGTATGGAAAATCTCAGTAAGGATAGCTGCAGTGATGATGACTCAGGAAGTGAGACCACTTCTTGTCCAGAACAGTGTGGTTCAGGGTACAAGAACACCACAATATCAGAGTACAGCACTGGTGTGACATCTCAATACCACAGCACACTACCAGAAACTCTTTGTAGCTTTTGCAGCTTACAGACCCCAAACACTTTCCAGTAGAGATTTGGACTCTCCATAGAGCAAATGTTACTCTATTGAACAAGGCCCTGTTTTGCTAAAGAACTTTTCTGGACCCTTTATATGTAGTCATCAGAGCCAAAGTGTAAAAAAAACAAGCTACTGTGGGTTTACCCATAGAACAAATCAGAACCTGTAGCACATATCTGTTCTCAACCCTTTATTATGTACTATTTTCTGTAAAAGATACGGGATCAACTCAAGTGCATGGGCCAATCAGGATAAACACGTTTGACCTGTCTCAAAAGTTCTCTCTAAAGAAACTGAAGAAATTATAACTTATTTTTTTACCAGCTGGATACAGATTAAGTCAAACCCTTCCCAAAGCTGTCCCTTACCAAAGGCGTAAGTGCTGTCTACTGTCGTTTCCTTGCATACAGAGGAACCCTAAACTCTCAACAGCAGCAATGCAGCACAGGAATTCCTGGCAGATTCCTGACCTTTACAGTTGTACCCACGTGTTGTCGGTTAGACCAGCACTAACTTCTCTCACAATGTATTTTCGAATGATACACTCTTTCCCACGGACATATGCTATGTAAAGTGCCTGCTTTTAGGCTGTTCTTGTCTCGGTGGTTATGTCACAACATGTTGCAGAAATCCAGTGGGAATTTTATTGGCACTGCTCTATTGATGTACTTTGATGAGTCCTGCTGGACTCACAACAGAGATGGGACAGTTTATATTTATCCTTTTGCTTCCCACAAGTAGACCAAATACAGATGAGGGTGACTGTATCTTCAGTATATTTGCAGAAGAACACAAGGAGCTTCTGCAGAGTCCGACATAAACTATTATCTTGCTAGAATATAATCTCAGAGCCACAGGAGCATTCTGCTCCTGAATACAGTTATAAACCAGCCATAACAACACATGACCGTCAGTTAAGTACCAATATTTTCTCAGTGTGTGCTATAATGTAAACCTTTGACTATTAATCTGGGGCTGGGCAGGTCTCAACAATTATTGGGTTGTTTCTCCAACAAACACAAAGGTGGGAAAAGCAGTATTCAGGAAGAGCATGAAGAAAGCAAAAACACTGAGAAGAAACAAGGACAGAAACAAAGAAAAATATAAGAATGAATATAACTTTTAAAATTACGTTAACTAGGATAAGTGAGTTCTGCATTTCAAGACCAACAGAAAGAAATGTGTACGAATAGTGGGCTTTTTATGATAACAATATAATTGTCTTCTAAGGAAAAATAACAATGGAAGTAATCAGCCGAATTTGCTGGTCAAAGCCAGCTGAAACAAAAGCAAATACAACATTTATTATAATCATTACATGCCCTGACAGCCTTTGGAACCACTGAATGGCTATTGAAGGGAGGTTCACGGATATTTGCACAAGTGGTCATATTTGCTAACGGTTCTTTCAAACACTTTGATCTTTATTCATAAAATCTGTCTTTGAAACGGTTCAATAATACAGTGCAAAGTACTGCACTGGCAAGGTACACTTCCAGATACCTGTCCACAGAAACAGATTCTTGTGTGGAAGTTGGGCATTATTTAGCTCCATTTATCTTGTTCCTGATTTGCTACCATACCAGTGATGCTTTTCAAAAACACTTCTCTCTATAAAAAACAGAGAAATTTCTTCAGAGATTCACTCAAGGGGAAAGACGACAAAGGTAAATGAAGGTCAGGGATTCTCTCTGGAGCTGCCTTATCTGAGTCAGACAGAATTGCTTCTAAACACATTGTTTTTCCTAATGCAGATATACCTCTCAAGCTGAACTACACTTTTATTCCCTCAGTACATTTGTGGCAAAGCTTATTGAAGAAATGTTGCTTTGAGAAATTAGATAACAATTTCAATCCATTACTGTTTGTTAACAGCTGGGTGTAGTGTCAGGAGGAAGAGTTGTGTGATCTTTGATCCGTGGGAATACCACCAAACCTCATGATTCCTGATTTGAGACCCACACAGCTCTTCTCACATGGAGTATAAGGGTGATTTAATCTCCCCAATCCCACAAGCCCTGCAACATTAGGTCTTTGCACTCTCACAGGCAAAGAACTGGGAGATGCGTGGTTATGAGACCGTCTGAATACTGCTGACAATGTACACCCCAAACTGGAATCCTCTCCAGGGAAATGTGGCAGAGGACAGCTGCTCCTTTCCTGAGAGGAGCATCGCGGATCGTGCCCGGTCCCCGTGCTTGCCCAGAGGAACAGTGCTGTTCTCAGACAGCTGCGGAAGCACGTTGACTGCTTCTCCCATGTGACCCCTTACTGGCACAGTTCCTCAAGCATTTGCACCCTGCTACACTCCATGCATGCTTACACAGGGGACTGGAAGATTTTACTTGAGCAATTTGGAAACTTACACCTTTTAAAAAAAAAGATTTCCAAAGACTTACAGTTAAACTTCAGCTAATGCCTAACTGCGTTATAGTCAGAGAGGAAGTAATCTGTGTCGAGCTGTTTTGACATACTGTCATTAATGCGTCATTATAGAAGTGATCAAGTAACCTTTATGGTTTGTAACATGCAAGTCTGTGTTTCAAAATGTGAACCTGAAAGGGATCAAAATGTACTAAGTGTCAGTTTGCACACAAGTAATGCCACAGATGACTCCTCTTGTGGTCATGGTCTTCTCCTGAAAAGCACAGGATGATGCAGATGATGCAGTGGTTTTGACACAGTTTCACACTCTCTCTTACCATAGAAACCAAGAAAATATTTGTGGACACTCCATGAACATTTGCAGAGAAGTAGAAATGAAAATTATTCCGAACACAGGATATGGTGAGGCTGAACAACCACATCATCATTTCCTCTTTAGCACAGTTCTGAGCGGAAAAATGCTTTACTTAGGTAAGCCACACCACCAGGGAGACCTGGGTCTCCCTGAGTGATAGCGCACGTGACAGAGAGCTGATTGATGAAGTCCCACTTTTAGGAAGAAAAAAGCAAGCATCTGCATCACTATATCTCACTTAAATTCTGTCTCTCCTGAAAATCTGACACACATGAAATGCAGCACATGGTGATTGTTCTGTAGGAAAAGGGATTCATGCTCACATGGTGATGGAGATCCTAAATTCAGTACAAGACTCCTAAATACTTTGGAGGTTGTAGACTTTAGCGACCATGTTGCATTTTAGTCCTCTCATTTAAGAAGCTTCTCTCCTGGCTCTTCTCCCCTGCCTGCCATAAGCCAGTGGCCACCCTGACAGCATCACCAAACATGCCTAATTCCCTGTTACTCCTCTGCAAATGCCTGAGTGGACACAGCCTGCTGCCCTGCTATATCCCACATGCTCTGCCTTCCATCACATTCCCCATCTGCTCCTTTGCACCTCCAAGCTCCCTCAAATTTAAAACCCTGTCCTCTTTTCTTCCAATTGCCTCCAAATGCCCCTGGGAAAAATAAACTCCTTTCTCCCCTTCAGCCTCTCAGCCTACTCTGCCCGTCCTGAGGATACATTTTTATTTAACAGATCAAGCTACATATGAAAAGATGGAGAACATTTCATATATGGAAGAAGTATGTACCTAAAGAGGTAACTCTAGCTTCTTTTCCAGTGCACATTTTATGTTTTCACTACCCACATAAGATGGGATGATATCAAGTAAGAACAGTATCAGTAGCTGCAGATCACTGCTTCTAACAATTTAAATGTCAATAGATTTAGGCAGCACTTCATGACGAAAAGAAATGAAACGTATCTGAGAGGTGTTAGAAAGGAAAAGAAAATCTGCAAAAGTCTACTGAGGCTGTGGCTGACCCTCTAAAGAAGGAAATATGCTCAATGAGAAGCAAGGGAAGAGCTGTATTTTGAGTCAGAAGAAGAAAGAGAACTTCATTTGAAAATAAAACTTTCTGTCTTATTATATCAGACAGATGTTGCTATCTGGCACCATCTAGCCCCAGGAGTTTCAATCCTGCACTTCGTGGTACCTGTTTCTGATGAAAAATTGAATTAGTGAAAAATTAATGAAAAATTGCTCACTAGCAATGTTAACACAAGATCTAGGCATCGTGTCAGTCTCATTTAATTTCCATTTACTTTACAGAGCAGATTTTCATTTTTGGATAACTGCTTAATTTAAATGGATCTGCACAATACACAGCCCTTTCCAAATATAGTTGCTGTCTGAATAGCATTCAGTTCAAAAAAGACAAAGACAAACAGTGGTTTAGGGATGGGGTTGAGTAACATAGACACAAAAGACTACATTTTGGTTTGCCACAGACTTTAAGTACAGACCAATGCCCAGTTGCACAGCTACAGGAACAAAGCAGGGATCAGACTGTAACACAGCAGCTATGTCTGTGCTAGGAAATTAAATGGGACAGGAAATGTTCCTTTGGCACCGGGACCAACAAGTACAGAGTGGTCTATGTCTATATTATTAAATTCTCAGCCTCCTAAAAAAGGTGACCACATGCAAACTGCTTATTGGGAATGTCTTTGGTCCATGCTTAACTGCCTGTGCCTAGGAACTGTCTGGGGAAGGGCTGGTTGGAATAACTCATGCCAGGAACCATTCTAATAATTTAACAGTATAGACAATTGAGCTCCAGTACCCACGAACATTTTCTGGCACTCTTTAATCTACTAGCCAGTGAGTCACGCTGTGGCCCCGGGTCTTCCTTTCACTCCAGAGAGAAGGCATTTTGCTATGCTTCCCTCATCAACTCTGATTCAGAGGAGGCTCTAGGAGAGCAATGGGATGGGGGAGGCATGGCCCACTCCTCATCTCACCCAGTAACTGGTCTTACTTTATCCTAAGCATGTTGTACAGGTCAGATAAACACATGCTGCAGTTCTTACTATTTATGAGAAAAATCTCACATATACAAATGTAGACATCTTCCTTTTAAATATCCAAAGCTGGACGAGATTAATTCTATTCTAATTAGTTCTGAAGTGACTTTGAAGAGGACTATCAAACCTTTTAAAACACTTCCACAGAAATCATGCCACAAAAGAAATTAGCAGGATGCTTAAATTAATCTAAAGTATCCTTGAATCCAAGTAAAATTCTTCTTCCAAGTATTTTGCTTTTGTGATTGTGGTTTCTTCTGTGCTGATTTTGTTAATTATATTGGCCATTAGATGCTAGCTGATTTTGTTATTTAAAGCATTTAAATCTCATGAAAGATTATGTGTAAATTTTTTTTTTACCATGGTTCATAAACTCTGGTTTTTTGTTCAGTTCTCACTAATGAGGCTTTCACATGATCTTTGGAACATTTTTTTGACTATTTTTCACTTATTTTTGTCCTTTCTTTTTGAGTAAAAATGAGGGAACATAGCTATAGAATATATGGTGTAGTTTGTAGAATCTATCTCTTTAGTGTCGCTTCATGGTCTCCCAACTTCACAAAAAATCTTTTGCTTCAAACTGTTCAGGAGGACGCAAAGTGGAATCTTTCCATCTTCACTATGGACCTGCTACTGCATGCCTTCTTCTTCTGGTCTGAGATTCTAAAACAACTTGAAAAATTTTCTTCAAGCTTTGTAAAAAATTTCTTCTCAGCTGTATGACTAAGATTGACACATTCACCACAGACTAGCTGAAGAGAACAGAATTACAGACGGCATATTGATTGAAGGCTCACTGCAGAGAGGCTCTCTCCCTAATCTACTTCCATCTCGCCTGGTAGAACACATTGTTGAAAAGACTCAACAGAGTCTGAAAAGAAAAAATGTAATTTCTTAAATGAATATGCTAAAATGGCTCACTGGTCTGACAGTGTAACATTGCTTAAAATGAAATCAGTGTAATACTAAAAATTCCTTAGGAAAGGAAAGAATTTGTTTAATAACGTTTCATTACCTGCAGTTTGGAATAGTAACTGACTACCAGGACTGAGCAGGACAGAAGTCGCGATCCAGAGGGCTGGTGACACTAAGTTATGAGATGATGTCATTTCTGCAGGAACACGAGCCCTGACACTTGTCCTGTGTGCTGCTCTGAGTCTCTCACACAACCCAACACGGCCCTGCTCTCCAGTCCTCTTGCACAACAAATCATCCCCCCAGCTGCTCTGCTCCAGCAGTGATATTACCCACCTCCTCCTTCCACTTCCATGCCCCCCAGGAACACTTCAAAAACCTCTGGAGTGGAGCACACCTATGCCATATGGGGAAACTTTTTGTGTGTGTGTTTTTGTGTGAGAGGCCCAGGAGATAAGGAAGAGGGTAGTCTGGGGAGTGCTGGAGGGGGGAGCAAGGAGAGAAGAGGTGAGGACGGGGGGAGAGATGATGCCTCATTGCACCCTGCAGCACCATGCACAACAAACTCCTGCAAAGGCAGAGAAGGCTTTCAAAAACCCCCTGTTCCAAAGGTATAATGAGGCCAAGATAGGCGATTTTAGCATGGACCTTTTAGCCTTTGTACGATGACTTCAACACATTTTTCATGTCTGGTTCGGAAAAGGGGTGTGTCTGCTTCACTTGCTGGGGACCGTCTTACTGTGTTTTCCTATCACTATCCTTACAGAATTCACTGAGCATTCTGCATTTATAAAGCAAGCCTAGGACTCTCTTTAGATCTGACTCTGAAGACCTATTATTATTCCTAACTGTGATGGAGAAGGTAATAAGCACTATATTATACAATATACTTTAGTTTCCAGGGATAATATCTGTCTGAACAATTTTATTTGTTTAATCTCTTTTTGAGTAGTGGTTCTTCCACTATTATGTAACATTTTTCAGTGCCATCACAGAGGTAGGTATGGCTGGAGAGAATTGTTTCTTTCTTAGAGAAAGATGATTAAAATAGTTTGTCTGTTTATAGAAACATTAAAATAGTTTCCCTTTTAAAGTAAAAGTGTACCAAACTATCCCAGTGGCTTTAAAAAAGCCCTTTATTTCTTTATAAAAAATTTAATATACATAAAAATGAAATCCTTTCAAGGGCTATGGATCTCGTGAAGTACACATGGTAATACCAATTTTATCTATTTGCATTTGTCTCGGTTTTAGGCACAAGCCCGATAAACAGCTTTGTGAAAAGTGGTATGAATGTTATCATTTCATTAGTTAAATCATCAAACAAAAAATTATTTATTTATAGGAGACATTTATTTATAGGAGACACAAATCCTGATCACATGTACCATCCCCTATCAAGTTGCTGTTTTAAAATGTGATCTCCTCTTTTTGATGCTAAATCATTTGTGCTTTGAAGGAAACATGGTTTAGCATTTACTTTAAGATAACATGAGAAATAAAGAAGCTATTCAATTCCTTGATGTTCTATACACACAAAACTAACCAGAATTTTCATTTTTTTTTATTTCTAGGAAAAACCCAGTGTGATGGTGCTGCTGAAGAATATTTCTAGGTACATCCGTTGTCAGTAGGTGTGAATCTGTGTGTGTGCACGCATGTGTTCGCACATCACGTCTGTAGCAGAGGACACTTTACCTAGATTCAGTGGCTTTGTTAATTATATTAAAAGTTTCTATGTACTAAAGCATCTGTGTGCAACAGCAACTAGAAAGGAAAACTGGCTTGTAAGATGAGGTAATATTTAAACCACTAGTGATCCAGACCTTACCTCAAAACCAATACAAGCAAATGTATTTCCATTAAGCAGAATATTTCACAGAATTCTCTACTGACATAACACAGAGAACATTTCTGAAAGACTACCTGAGAATGCAAGTGAAAAGTGCTTTATCTTTATACAAAAAGAAAGAAGCAAAAACAGTGTCAGCAATACTACCCTACCTGATCCAGACTTCACAAAAGATGAAGACCTGCCAGGTCTTGCTGCGTATTGAAATCAAAACCATGATGCTCTCTTCTCTGAGCTGCAGAGCAGCCTTCCACAGAATATGAAACAACTCAATTTTTTACAGAAGTGGTCGGCTTTGCATGCAATGAGGCTTGTGTTCATTCTGCAATGTATTTACATATAAAGATACTTGACCACACTGAGAGCAACAGACTTTAAATAAAAGTAGCCATTCTTCAATCATGCTTCAAGACTCAATAATCAAAAGAAATCTGTAGACTTAAACAGCAAATTCTAATAATCTCTCTCAGAGATAAAAAACCCACAAAGGCAGAAAGAAATAAACACCACTGGGTTCTTAGGCTGATCAAGTCAAACATCTACGGTAAGAAAGAAGACATTTTCTTCCACAATACCAAAAGAAACTAAAGCATTAAAAAAGTGGCAGCCTGAGACTGTGCCTTGGAATACAGGTCTTATTCTGGGTTTGGCTGCATCAATTTCCACTTGCTCAGTTCTCCTGTTGGCATTAGCTAGCTGAGGCAACAATCCTAATCTCTAGTACCAGATCTTCAGCTCTGTTCCACTTGCTTTGCTCTAATCTACATCTTTAGGTAGCCACAAAACCAACTCATCTAGCATCCTACATTTCCCACTGAGTGGCATCCATCTCTTCTACAGTCTTTGATATTAATTATGCCCTGTCCCTGAGAGCAGGAGAACACGCAGCTCTAATTTGTGCCAAGGACCAAACCATGGTTGGCTCCATGCTAAGATCCCTCAAAGCTGCCCTTGTGACTGTTGGGTGTTTTTCCGAGTTCATCAGACTAGAGAATCCGAGCCTTACAATTTATGGTTTGACTTGATAATGAAGACCAGCTTTCCATTGCTACTAGAAAACCAGAGTCTGCTCAACAGAAAAAAATCTCCCCACTTCCTGGGGCACTGTGTTGGACTTCAGTTCTGAACACAAAAAGCCTAAATGAAGGAAAACCATGAAGGTCACCACAGACCTCACTCCCATGGAACTTGGGCCCACTATCTTTAACAAAAGGAGTGATACACAAAGAAACCTCAAAGAATGGATTAAATACTGCCAGTTCCCTAGGTGAGAAGCTTTACTGTGGACTCTACAGCTGCTTCTAGACAAAAAAGAAGGTGGAATTAAAAGCTTTTAATGAAACACAACCATCAAAATTGACCTGAACAAACGCATCACTCTCAAAAAGAAATGCTTTCTACCATTTTGAGGCAAATGCAACCACTGGGTCAGAGTTTAACACAGTATTCTGTTAGGTCCTGAATTGTTACAGGCTACTATGAATAAACCAAAGTTTCAGCTTGGGACTCTGAAAAGCAGAAATTTGGTGCAAACAACTTCTGAAAGATACTGTTTTCATTCAGTTGAGAATGAAACTTATGAAGCTGTGCCTTGAGTTAACAGCAAGAGCTGAACAGGGACGTAAAGATACAAACAGCCAGCAGGCCATGTAAATAAGAGATGTACCTTGAGTGCATATGGCAGGGTAAGCAGAGGACATGTGTGCATGAGTGGATTGGTTGCTGAGTAAGAGTCTGCCTGATCTTTACCCAGAATATGTATGAAGGCAAAATAAGCTCAGTCCCTATTAATCTGAAAATATTTCTCCAAATATCTTTTACACCGGAAGTCTGATCTGGACAAGAACAGTCTCCGGCACATCTAAAATTAAGATATTTGCCTGGCTAACTTAAAAAACTGATATATACGAGAAATTTCATATCTCTACTACATTTTAGCTACAGTTGTTAAAAATTCTTGTTTTAATTTTGAGCTTTCTTCACTTTTGTGTCCCATCAGCTCCTAGGCGAAGCACCCATCTACCCATCCACTGGCACTGGGAGCTGTAACCTTTCCCCAGCAGCATGGCATGGTATGGTGGGAGTCCCACAACACCCGGTACAGTGTTATGCAGCCACATAGCTCTCCTTTGCCAAGGCAGCCTGTGACCATGATGCCCCTATAGGAAGTGGAACCTTTTGCTCCCAATGCTACAGACCCTACGAAGGCTTGAGTAGAGGCCTGGAGGCGAAGTACTAATTTCACTGATAGCCTGGTATAGCATATAAAGGGGCTGGTGGAGCAACATCTGTCAGTGATGCTCATGTGAAGCAATAGCTTACAGTCAGAACTCCTGTATTACAGCAAAACCTAAAGTGAACACAGGGTTGCAAACGAGGCAGCTTCTCTGTAGCAGAAGCTCCATTGGGATGTTCCTGCCCTCACTACTTCATGGAGTGCAGACTTCAATCAGATTATCATCACGATGACTGACACAAAGCTGGACCTTCCTACACTTGTGGCATAAAGAATATGGGCAACTCTGAACAGTGCAAATCTGTTCTACATTTGAAATTCAATGCAGTAAATTTTACTATGGCCTTACATAAATGTATGGCTTTAAACCGAAATAAGTAAAATTGTAAATGATACCACAGAGATGAAACTCTTATGAAATGTCTTTCAAGGACTCCTTGAAATTACATTTGGGAAACCAAACCCTCATGAAGTATCTTTCTTTCTAATAACAAGTGAGAAAAGAGGTTTAAAAATACATATCTCCCGAAAATAAAGGAAAAGCTGAACTTTCTATATCCAGATGCAATATATGAATAGATGTATGCATTATACATACTTAAACATACCACAGATCATTAGAAATTAGGTGAGTCTTGAAGTAAACATCAGCAGGACAAGGACCTGCTGTAGACATGTGATTTCCAGACAAAAGCAAGGACAAAAAGACTAAGAGGGGTCTTCAGGCTGTCTGAATCTTACATTTAAGTAGCTTTTTTAGCTTAAAATCAATAAAATGCAGGGCACAATCCACTGATTTTCCACAGATGCTATGATCTCTGTAGGCATCTTCAGTCATCAGATTCTTCTCCTTAGTCTGAAAGTGTCTGTGGGTTTTAACTGTAGACCGTCACATCAGAAAGGCCCGTGCTGGAGAAACAGGTAGTTTCAGCTGAAGCACTACTGCATGTGATGCACTTTTGGGCAGACAGATACCCTAGATACATGGATGTTCTCAACAAAAGTCCATATGAAGTCCTACCTGGTGAAGCCTGTAACTAAGAGTGGCAGTAGAAGCAATATGTGTTTGCATCCACATTAACGTCTTGCGCAGATGTTACCGGTTAATCTCAAAGTGGAAACTCAGATGAAGATTTAATTGGCACCTCCTACATCCAAGCAGACTCTTTGACCACTAGGCTAGGGTTTTTTTGGGTGACAGCTCTTTCCTTGCCTTTGCTGAAGCCAAGTCACTATTCTACCAGGAGTATGAGTCACGGGGCAAGAGTGTGTCTGAAAGCAGCTGAGTGCTTAAGAACAATCAGCTGTAAGGGGCAAGGAGCCGAGTTTCTGGATACTGCTCTGGAATGTGTATGCATTTTACATTAGACCATCACTAATAAAAGTAGCCATTAATTACATTAACCAGTCTGGATTCTACTTTGTATCTAGACAGACTGATTCCATCTCAATGACTCTAATGGATGGGACTCATAAAAATTCTAGAAGACAACACTGTTTTATTCTGTGTAGAAAGAAGCAACATCTCCTTCCTTGTTATTTGATACACTCACTAGCCAAAACTTAGGACTCACAGCACAAAGGGAGGCCCAAGCTTTTTAAAGAACCCAAAAGAAAATTTCCTCCACTTAAAAATGTTACAGGATTTTCTAAACTGATATTAGTTATCTGAAGATTTAGCAGAAAATCAGAATGTTACAGCTGGTCCAATACTAGACTTTGTTATTCTTTATTTCCCAATTTTAATTTTAAAGCTTGTATGATTAATTTATGTTATTTTCAAGAAGCCACATTTCAAAGGAAATTAGTTGCAGATAACATATTGTATTAGTTGGATGAAAAAGATCTGAATTAGTCTAGATCACTGAAGACTCTATTCCAGAGTGGTTATAGACATAAAAATATAAAACGTTTTCTTAGTGAAAATAATATTGTAGAACAGGCTTCTACAGATGACTCAACTCTCTCAAAATTGATACAAAGCATCTTATTTAAGCTAAAGAGATAATACCTTAAGACAATACAAACAGGAATGTTCAAGGTAATGAGTACTTTCATGTTACAAGTTCTCAAGTCTGAGGACACTGCATCAGGCTAAAGGACAATGAGATAAGAGCAATATTGCTAGTTACTAACAAATAGCAGATAAAAGACCTCTTCTGGATTCTGATTAAGTGACAGCATTCTACACATTCCTGTGAGTTGAGAAAGTTTGCCTGAGAACAGCAGCTATGTTACATGTGAAGCACCACTAAACAAGCGTATCTCTATGTTTTGAAATTCCAGCGTGAGTAATGGCTCTTTCCCCCATCTCTCCAACTTGAACAGAAGCTCCCTCTCTCCTGAACGTGCAGGAATAACTTGCCGTGCTTCAGTTTCCATTAAGACATATGAATGTATATACTGAAAGTAAAGAGAAGTTCTGTAGGACTCCATGGCTGTGAGCCAATGTTTACAATCCCCTGGGTGGGAAATGACGGGTGAAAGGCTCTCCATGGCAGGCTGTAGGAGTCTTTGCTGTTGCCGACAATGACCTTCTGCCTCTATTTTCAAAGTAGCTCCCTTGTTAACTCCTTGCACACTGTGTGCAGAGAGGCCTTAGAGAGGAAATACTTTCTCTGAGAGTCCAAATCCACTTCCAGGCATCTGTTTGACAGACTCAGATTTCAGCAGTGGTTAAGGGAGTGCAGACTAGCATTTATACTCTGCATCTGCAATTGGAACTGTGGCACTGACATGTAATTTTAGTAGTCCAGAACTGGGTTTAGCCGTGTTCTGCATGATACAAACTGAATCTTCACAGCTTCAGGGAATGGACATCAGTTTACAGGCACAGGGGTTGTCAAACATGGAGCATACTGAGTCTCCAGGACCAAAAGAAACATCCAGTTTACAGAGATATGATTTAGTTCTCTCTGGCCAGTAGCAATATTGTTTCCTGGTAGTGGCAATACCTTCTCCGGGCGTCTCCTCGGAAGAGGAATGATCTTTAAAATTGAAGACAGACTGAACTGTCGTTGGTGCAATGAAGATACACCACAATGGAGCACCCAGTGTGGAATGGAGATTACCGCTTTAAGAGGTTTTGACCCTCTCCTGCCTGAGAATGTAAAATACAGTGTTTAGGAGATCTCTTCATATGTCACATCCCTTTTGCTGCTCCGTAAATCACTTCTGGCTGCTAACTATTCAGGAAGAGTCCTTATAAAAAAGATAAAAATGGACTTATAAAAAAGGCATTCTAAAATGCTTATTGAAATACATAATCCATCTTTGAAAAGGGAGAATAAATCAAATAGGAACTAATACTTAAGCACTAGTGTAGATGCTTTAATGTTCTCAGAGAGGGAGTCAAGACTTGTCGTGAAAATATTAACCTTACTATCAGCTGACCTTGGAATATATGTTTTCCCATCATCATCATGACACTTATCCAAGTCTTTTCCCCACAAAGATCTGTTCTCAGAAGCAATCATTCCATGCAAAAATTTCTTTTCATATTCTCTGAAAGGGAACAAGAGTGCTTGCCACTTCCAGAAACTTTCACAGCATTAACAGCCATGTAAGGACAGCAACATCTACCCCCTCCTTGAACTTTCAGAGGAAGTCCTGTAAATAACATCCTCACATGGTCAGGAAATTCTTCTATGTGTGGCTCCATGGATGCTGAGGAGGAGAGAAGAGAGAAGCAGTACTAGAAACCAGAGCTTCTGCAGAGAAACTAGGCCCGAGTGCCAACAGCTCTGAGATTGACCCAGATCAACAGTCCCTAAAGTTGCTGCTTGGTCTAAGGTTCTAAACTCTAAACTTAAAGGTAAGGAAGGTAGACAATAAGCTGTTAGGCCCTCATTGGTTCCTCTGAGGCAAAAAATGTCATGCATGAAAAGGCTAATCTTATTAGGCCATGTTAAAAAAGCCAATTGGACATCTCATAAAAAGCTCCAATCTAACTCCAAATATGCATGTAATTCCTAGTGATTTCAGTGGAAGTTCTGGGTGGTTAGAGGAAGACATCTGCAGACAGTGAAATCATTAATATTTAGATCTGTCCTTAACTGCTAGTATTTTAAAAAGTAGTTTTAGAGACAAAAAATTAGAAATACCCTGTGTTTTTCTAAAGAATACACAACTCCAGTTAATAAATATTATCTATTTTTTTTCTAGAAAAATGGCAGCCTGCAAGGAAAAGGAATTTTTTATGACAGCAAACAAAGAACATATTTAGTTTAGAATGTTTTTCTTTTTTTGGTAATATGAGTTTATGTTACTGATGTTTAAAATCATTAATGATCCTGGGATCAGAAACTAAGTGTTTTCAAGAGCTAACAGTACTATTGTTTTTAGAAGGATATGCTCAGGCCGAATTTAGAGTAAGTTAGTTTTTGCAATATGAAGTCTTTACAAAACATGAGTCTAAATGACCCCTTGTTAAGCTTTTTTATTTACAAAGCATCTTTAAACACCAGATAAACTTCATTTTGTTTTGGGCTACTGCATGAAAATCTGAAAATAAAACTTGTTTGAAAAGAAGTAGGAACAATACTAAAATAACCCATGAGCACAATTCAGGAGAAGGAAAACAGAAGTGAACTGCACAACTAATGAAAAAAAAATTAATGGATTTTAAATCCTTTCAGTTAGAGCAAAGGTGTTATCAGCATCAATGAAAGAGGCCTCTAGTGCTTCTTCTGAGAAACTGAAGTGTTAGACTGGCAATATGGCTTGAAATCACTTATAGGGAGATTCACAGTATTTCTTAAAACAAGTCTGAGGTGTAATCTTCAGGCTGAAAAATAATGTGGGATACTGGAGATGACCTCTCTTTATCATCTTGCTGTTCCTGTCCCACCTGAGATGAACAACAGTTGACTGGGAAATGCTGTACACAAGAATGCTATCTATGTGTCGTATCTCACACGAGGCACAAATGTAATCTTAATCGATCACATCTCAGGTAACTACGACGTAGATTATGTACAACTCTCATAATAAGTGATCTATAAATGACCTTATTTTTCAAAGTTTGAAAGAATTTCCTTGTTCTTGACTGGACAAGTGTACTTACAAAAATGAAGCCAATTCTAATTAACCTGACTTCCAGTGAAGTTTTACGTATTTTACAATGAGCAGTAGCTCACTATGTGCAAATATATGATTTTTCATTTTTATGAGAAAAAAAGAGGAATCTGTAATTTGTAATGGAATTTTGGTATCAGTACATTTATGAACTTTGCTAACTTACGGGACTCTTTTGAGTCTCATGCCTGCCAGTGATCAGTAGCTAGGTGTGCTCATCTCTGCCATAGATCTAACCCTTTTCTTCATCTAGTGCTTATACACCACTTTGACAGCTTGTTCCCAACTGACATCCCTAACTGTGAATAAATTACATTTATAGATGCCATTTGGAACTGGAAATGTGTGGAGAGTCTTTAAAGTGAATAAGAATCTGTTTCCACACGTGGTGGGATACACAACGGCTCGTTATAATGGTATGAAGAATGGATCCATGCATAGGAGACAGCACATGTATTATTAAAAAATGACTGATTCTGCACCTTGGCTTCTACTGAAGGAAACAGAAAGACTCTTCTGAGACTCTCTCAGAACTTTGCAGATTCCTTCTGTTAGGAAACTACCAGCAGAAGCAGAACATATATAACACATTCAAGCTTCTAGCATGACCTACTATTGAAGTTATCTATATAAGACCTTGTTTTCAGCAGTTTTTACCTTCACCAGAATTTCACTGATTACAATACCATTTTCCATGCTGTATCTCTCTGGAATATACTCAGCTCTATTGGAATATTTCGGTTGAAACTGTCCAGTGGTTTCCATCAGTAAGGCTAGGGAAAACTACATGGTTTGCCAATATTTAATTCTAGTGACCATCTTTTTGAGAAATGTTGGTGCCATCATGTTTTGGAGCAAAGGCTATGAAACTTGGCCTCTATGTCAAGGATGTGCCTCTTGCCACCCTTGTAAAACCTGGTGCCAAATTTGGCTGTGTCATAAATCTCAAAACCAGCACATGCTCATTAAGGATTTTTACTAGTGTACAATTATTGCACTTTTGGAAGGTTTTGTTTTCAACGAGGACACTTCAGGACAGCTCCAGGGGGTTCAGTGGGACATCATGACATCTCAAGCTTTTGACTGAGTGCAGAAAGCATGTTACTCTATAAAAGGTTTATACCATGTCTGAAGAGGAACCTACCGGACTCAGTCACAGAGATGAAAACAGCTGTACACACTGGAGAAAGCTGGATTAAGAGAAGAGATTAAGATATCCCCTTGCTGGATTGAAGAACAATGGGAAGCGGGAGTGTGTGGAGAGTTGGGGTAATTGACACTGACTGAGAAAGAAGACTATGAGCTATGGAGGGAAGAAGCAGCAAAAATGACCAGTAAGGCATGTGAGACTGTGATCAGACAAAACTTTTAGTGAGGTGGAGACTGTCACAGAAGGCCTGAAGCTGAAAACACTGGAGACTGTGAAGCTGGTGAGAGGCGCGTCTGGAGCCCAGTGAGAGGGTAGATTTCAAAGATTATAGTGGAAGCTAGATTCAGTAGAGAGAGGAGACAGGACTGGAGGAGAGGTAGGAACGTAGGTTTGAGAGGAAGGAATTGTATTTGTGTGTTGGAAGACAAACGGAAATCTCAGAAATCTACTGTCAATGTATCCTCCTTTCGTCTAGTTTAATCAGCTACTTATGACAGCCATCCCCTACAGACAGGTATTCTGCTAGCTCAGGTTGAAGAAATCCATAGATTTAGCCCTGCTGATACCCAGCATGTATACAAATATAATGCCAATTGAAAATATTCAATATTTTAAAATATACTTTTCTTTTCTTACAGAAGAAAGCTGCACATGTACAAAGGGATAACAGAATACTTGACTTCCATATTTTGCAGCTAAAGTCAATCACAACAAAATCTGTTCTAAAACCAGAGTCACAAACAAATTAAAAACCAAAATACTTAACACCAGAAGGAGCATGTGAGTTGGGAAATGAAGCCTGTGGCAACAAGAGCCATTGGTCACTGGAAGATGGTCCAAGTACATAAAAAAATGCTGTATAAATATACAACTTAAGCTCATAAAAATAATTTATTCCTCATTAATTGAACCTGTTGTAGCTGCAGACCCCGTCACTGCCTAGTGCAGTTGGTTCTTCTCTCTATACATACTGTTAGCCTTCACACCAACTTTCACCTTCGTTGGAGAGGCGGCCTATATCTGCAACCTGTTCTTGTCTTCTCTGCTGTGTACTAGCAGAAACAAAATGACTTACTACGTTGCATATAGTAAATCAGGAGTATAAAACTTCCTCAAAAAGACACCAATACTGTTAACTGTTTATAAAGACAAAGAAAATAGAAGAACAGTATCAAACTAGCATGTTTATGCAGGTCTTCTGTTTTTACCCAAGTGTTAATGCTATACTGTGGGTTTTTCCCTAAACCAGATAACTCTAAGGACATTGATGAGTTTAAAAAGGCAGCATTCACTGCTACTGAGGGTCTCCTTCTTGCAGCTGTTGCTGTGATGGGCATTTAAAGAAATTTTCTCCCTCTTTCCTCTGAAAACTTAACACCTACAGTTTAACATTTAAAACTCATCTTCTGTTCAAATACCTCACAACAACAAAAATACATGTGCATTGACATAATTTTATTTCTTGTAACAAAATCATTAAATTCACACAGCAACAACTGAACTGCTCCATACACAGTATATAGTTAAAACTGCACAACTGAAGCCAAAATATGCACAGCTAAAAGGAATGTTACAGGGGGGCCTCTCTTAGTGAACAAAGCAGGCTCAGTTTGGCTCTTTTTCCCTAGCGCTACCACATCCGCACATCGTTAGTTGGAAAATTCCAGATATATGCTGTAATTTTTTGTGCTTTTTTTTCCCAGTACACTTGAGGCTTTAGTGTCCAGATGCCATTTTCCCCCCCTTATCTGTCCCTGCTAGTTTGGGTCTTTGCCAGTTGTGGTCAACAATTAATACAGCAAAAGAAAAATACAGTACACTCCCTGGCAACTGGCAGAGGCTCACAGGAAATACCAAATAAAAACTTTATTATGTATTGTTTAACTATTTTGTTTGCCTGTGGGCCACCCTGTTGTTGGTGTAATTTAGAAAAGCATGCTCCATCTGGATGATCTGTGCGCAGGCTCATTGTTCCCAGAATCTGTCACGCACAATCACTGCTTCAGCCTGTGGCCCTCTGCAGAAAGAAGCAAAGGCATGGCAGCCCTCCAGCCTGCATTCCTTTTCATTAGACAACTTGTGACCAAATGTTAGAATAGAAGAGTAACCTTTTAATATTCATGTAATTAATTTACTTTCCCCTTTAATTATAAACCTTCACATGAAAAGAAGAAAATAAAGACTTCCCTTCATGATTCTCCTCCCTCCCCCATCCTTTCTATCTGCTTTTTGGGACATGGAAGGTGCTGGGAGTTTCATTATACATAGGTACCAGTACCTCTGTCTATTGGGAAATTTACATGGTCTTAACATGTTTCCAGGCTTTTACTTTATGTATTAATTGCCCTGGAACATGGAATAGATTCTGAATTATAACAAAATGAGAGAAATTAAATTCTTTGCTCTATACGCCCTTGCAGCATCTGCTTCCTTGTCTTAATCAGTGGGGTAATCCATTGAACACAAAGCCATTCTTCTCTATTTGAAAACACAATAGACGTCTAATTGAAGTTCCCTTTCACAGTAAGGTCAGCATATGACTCAAAATACTGCATCAGCTGGGATTTTGGCTGTGCAGGTTTAGGTGTATAGGCGGCACTTTGTCAATTCTGCTTTCCTGGAAAATGGTGGCATTTTTTCTCATAGGTTAGACCAATCTTGAACTGGTTACCATGATGCAAAAGTTTGCTCCCCACAACTCAAAAAGTGCCTTTGACTACAAGGGAAAGTATCTGAGGTCCCACCATATGAGTTAATTTCAGCGCACCAAACCAGGGCTCTGATTTCCATGTGGGTAGTTTACCTCTTCATTGCTGCAGCCCATTCAAAGGAATCCAACTGTAGTAGGTTGTAATTCAAGTAAATGAAGCTAAGGTAGAAATTCTTGTCTTCAAGGCAGCATTTAAGTTCTTATTACCTGATTTTGATTGCAGTTTCAATAGGTGATGAGGACATTAAGGACTCACAGCCACTTGGTATATCAAAGGATGGGGGCCCAAATGCTGTCAAGTATCTTATATAAGATGCAATGGTTTCTATGGCAACCAAGGCAATGTTACTGAACTTCACTAATTTTTCTTTTATTAAATAGGTGTACTGCCATGTTAAGTCTGCAAGTGATCAGCATAGATGTTAGTGGTTTTGATTAGTTCATGCACCAACCCATCTTAGGAATGGAGTGTAGCACAACAGAGTTTTTGTTGTGGTAACTTAAGCACAGAGATAATGTAATAAGTCAGGATGTTTTTGATGAGGGCAAGACTTAAAACGTCTTTTACTTAGTTTTAAATAGCACTTAATTGAGTTGGAACGATTCTTCCTGTGAAGTACCTTTAGGAGGGAATATAACAAAAAATATAACATTTATCATATTAATTGCAAATTCGGGGTATAATATTTCACATATTCACTGTGAAAGAATTTCAGCTATGTGGGAAATTAAACTGCTTTCATATAAAAAAGTAGCATCTTCTGTCCAGAAGGCAAAGCAGCAACTGGAAATAAAAGTGAATTCAAACACTCCTTGGCCTAAAGCAATAAGAAATTAAAAAAACTCAACCAAATAAAATGCAACAAAAAAATCCTTGTCATTGTATTTAGTATGGCCTAATTTTCCCTGTCAAGGCAATGACTGTCCTGGTCTTTTTATGCTTCTTCACTTTCTTTTTGCTCTCCTTTCTCCTAACTTCCTCCACATACTTTACAGACTGCTAGGGGTGTGCCTCAAATACCAATTTTTGTGAGAAAGATGATATTAGAACTGTGCTAAGTAGAATTCAAAGAAAGAGATAGGATGGACTGTATTATAGTCAGAACCCTACAATTTAAAAAAACCCCTGCAGTATACTTATGACAAATCATTAAAGATGTAACAGAGGTCAAGCTCCTCCTATGATTTCAAAATTCCTGTCCATTTTCATTTCCTGACCATATAAGCTTGAATACTAATGTAGAAACTCAGTAATTAAATTTACATGAATTTTAATGACATTCCTCAGAGGATAGAACCCCCAGAATGAGAAGCAATATGCGTAACTACACCCGCATGCTTATAAATATCAAAAGAGAGTAATACACTCACATAAGGAAATCTTCTTTCCTCTGAAGAACAGGAGATAATGTTAAAATCCTTGATTAAAATAATTATGTTGACTAATTGGAAGAATTAGTCTATTAACTAGAAATGTATCGTAATGGATAAATTTAATGCTTGGCTGTAAATACATAATATGACAAAATGTCTTCAAAAAAGGCTATGAAAGAAAACTAGATCTTGATTCAAATTTGTACAGCTATAACACAATGATGTTCTGTTCCTCAAAGGAATCGTTTCTGCTGAGAGAATTACAACAGCAAAAGCTTAAGTGTAAACAATTTCTTTCATGATGTCAGAACAGAAATCCATAGTTTCTCTGAATGATCTTAGCCTGACAGGACAGCGCTGCAACTTCCTGTTCCACTGACCAAATCTGGAATCCTTCACAGTGTAAGAAGTGTCCCAATGCCATATGTATACATATACATGACATGTAATGGGACATTTCCTGAAAATTGTGGAAGTATGCAGGAAGAGTTCTGTTGAGCTCCTCACTTGGACAAGGTGCTTATACAGACCTATTAATTCTTGGAAATACCCACAGGACCTTTCAGTACTGAAATGAATGTTCAATTAGGATTAAAGGGCTTCTCCATTTTAGCAAGTGCCTTACCAAGAATTACTGTGATGTTTGTGCTCACACCTCTGAATGGGTTCCAGGGCCTAAAGGACATGTAGGAAATCCTCAGAAGAAAATGTAAGATCCAACAGATATGATTGTCTGTTCAGTACTCATGCTGTCTTTTCAGACTTCTGGGCTTAATTGTAGCTGTCTATGGCGTTGTTCATGTTAATCATAGAATCATGGAATATACTGAGTTGGAAGGGTCATTGAGTCCAACTCCTGGCCCTGCACAGGACACCCCAAAAATCACACCATGTGCCTGAAAGTGTCATTCAAACCCTTCTTCAACTCTGTCAGGCTTGGTGCTATGACCACTTCCCTGGGGACCCTGTTCCAGTGCCCAGTCATCCTCTGGGTGAAAAACTTTTTCCTAATATCTAACCTAAACCTCTCCTGACTCTGCTTCATGCCATTTCCTCAGGTCCTGTCACTGGTCACATGAGTGAAGAAATCAGTACCTGCCCCTCCGCCTCCCCTCATGAGGATGCTGAAGACTGCAATGAGGTCCTCCCCTCAGTCTCTCAGTCTCCTCTTCTCCAGGCTGAACAAACCAAGTGACCTCAGCTGCTCCTTATAACGCTTCCCCTCCAGGCTTCACCATCCTCTTGGCCCTCAGAGCGCCTATTTCAATGCATATGAAATACAAAATACATGGTTCTTTCCCTTCATCTTTAGCTGCTCTTCACGATAAACCATAAAATGCCTTCTATTTTTTCATAATAGTTATCTGTGTACTGTAGCCTACTATCACTGTTTGTGATGTTACTGAAAGCATAGAGGAAAAGAAAAACTTTGATTTTTTTATATGACTCAAAACGCTTCAGGAATTGTGCATATTTTTGATTTTCTGTACCTATGATATCTGAAGATGTTAACAGTCCTCTTATTAGAAACATTTTTTTTCATTTCTTGGCATGAAAAATACTAAGAAAAAATTACTACTGAAGTACCCAGCAAAAAGAGTGACATAACACATAAAGTGAAACATATTACTCGATATAAAGAAGAATTAGTGTCCACTTATCATGAATATTTTTCTTTCTAGTCAGTCTAATACCTCCCTCAATGCAGAATGAATCTAAGAGTTTTGGAAGGATTTATGCATTTTACTTGCTAATACTGTGAGGGTCAGATTACACTTGCAATGCATCAGTTGCAGGAAAAGTAAGTTCTGCATAAGCATAGCAGTTCCACTCTCAGACAACCTGGTCTTTGCACACTATGCTGAACACTAATGATGTAGAGAAGGGTAAATAACAGCTCCTTATTCTCTTCTTAAGAAGAAAATTCCTTTAAAAAGGTGAGGGCTGGAGCTATCAGAAAGATCTGCATGACAAATATTACTGAGAATAGAAGGGAAACGAGAACATGTAAACATAAAGTAAAAAAAACAAAATCAAAGTTGGGGGAAAAAAGTATCATTGCTTGTAAATTCTAAGAAGAGCTGTAGTTTTTGTCCTTACTTTTCTGTGAGTTAGTGATAATACCCAAGGACTACAAAATGGGATGAATATACACATATATTCAGCAGTGTATGACTTCCATTTTCAGAACCTTATGGTTCGATACTGAAGCACTGCAGAAGTTGATCTGTCACATGTGACTATACACAGAAAATGCACAGAGCCTCCTCACAATAGGGTGGGAACTCCAGCCCCTCGAGGGCCTCAAAAATTCTCAGCAGGGTAAATATATAGCTCATGTTGTAAACACTAAGTAGAGCAAGACAGAATTCAGGAAACTCAGGCTAAGTTCAGAAGATGTTTATATTAACTATAAAAACTGAAAACAGTGTTTACATTACAAGAGGCTTTCTTCTTTCCTAGTTTAATACAGATTCTTTATTCAAACTTGTTAAAACCTAATGTATACACTTTCTAATTTTTAATCTGAACTAATCTCAATGTTTGATGATGCAAACATTTTTGTTCTTAAATTTCCCTGTTTTATCTAATGTTGCTTTTTAACAGTTGCATCTATTACTGTCTATATCAAATTTCATTTTCTAACATGGAAATGATACTATTTTGGTAGTTCTGCTGATAACTGAAGATATGAATACATTTTTATGCAGCAATAATTGTTGCGTTAGTTGATCTCAAGTGGCTACTACAGTTTTTAAATCATGCTCTCAAAAGTATTATTCATCAATGCCTTTTAATATTATTTCACATTCCTGAACTGTCAAAACATTTTTCATTCTCTTTTGCATTAAAACATGGATCACTCATGAGGCCTTGAGAGTTTTAATAAATTGCTTTGAAACTGTTAACACTAGAGAAAAAAAAACAACAAGGTCGTATTCTACAAAGTACCTGTGAGAATTCTGTGGCCAAAGCCCATGAGCTGGATAGGCACTTACATCAATACTACTTCCCAAGGTCACTGCTGTTCTTTGCATATTCTTCTCCTCCAGAGCAGCTTGAATATTTGTTCACAGAAAAGTGCTTGTATTTTTCAAATAGAATATGAAAACCTGGAATGAGATCTTGGCCACAATGAAGTTAAAGGGATGTTTTCCATCAGCAGCATCAAAGGTAGGATTTCATAGCACGGAGATTCAATAATACTGTGCCAGTTCACCATCAGTGAAATTTGTAGCTATAATCAAAGTGGCATAATTTTCTTGCTCCCCATTTCTTCATTTGTATCACAGGGTCCTTGCCAGTCAAATGACTATGTCTGGAGATAGGAAGCTTTGTGTTTAAGACTTAGTTCGTAGTATAAATCCAGTTTTACTACAAACTCATGGTTTTTACATTTTCAGATATTGATAGTAATACAAATGGCCTTGATTTCTGTTGAAAATTATTCACTTATCCCATAAATTATTTGATTTCATCTGGCTACACTGTATGCCACTGTCTGCTTTTAATGTCCTCCGAAATTTCCGTTCAAACCATGTTTAAAGCTCGTAGCCAACTTCCCACAAACCAGGTAAGTTCATAGCGGAATAACAGGGTCTTTTTATCTCCTCTGTTCCATCTACATAACTTTTTCTCTGGCAAATCTAGCTGCATTTTTCATAAACTGATTTTTTTTTCACAGACTGGTGAAAACTAGCTTTCTGGAACTAGGTTATGCACTGACTTTGGTCCATTTAACAAGGTCAGACTGTTTATTCTTGACCAAATTCTTTCCCACTGTAAAAAGGTACTTTTAAATGCCACATTCCAAAACAGTGCCAGTAAGTCAATGAAGCATATTTTCCCACAAGAACTGATACCGTGCACAGGCCCCTTCCTATTTAATTCTTCGCGTTTAAATTACATAAGGTGCAAGATATCTTTAGTGTCACAAATCACTTAAATCTATCCATAGATTACTGGCACTGAATCTACACAGTGCCAGCTGTGCCTTTATTAACTTAAATAGTTCCATTCATTTCAAAGCAATACTGTCTGAGCAGCATCAGACAGCATGAAAGAAACTAAAAGACGTTTCAGTACAAAATTTAAATATAAAATAAAAATACGACCTACTGCAATAGCCACAAGAAAATGTAAACCAGTAAACACTTCTAATTTTTAAGCTATGTTTTTAAGTTTCTGGTTTTCATTTTATAAGAATATAAATATGTAAACAAAATTAAGGAAAATACCATCACATGAAGAAGATACATGTCTACCTCTGATCCTCTCTGTTTAGATGTTATATTGAGCATGTTTTGAGATGTTTTTTCTTAATGTAACAAGGCACCTAGATCAACTGAGGATACTAAATTGCATACCAAGATTTCAGAAATTTCCAGTAATCCTCTTCTGTATTTTAAGAATGACTTGATTAGTTCTGACCCTGCAAGTGCAATACAAAGCAGAACTTATAAGAATCACATGAAAAAATGTACATCCAAATAAAGCAGGGTTAAAAAGCATCAGCTACATATTTGTTCTGAGATGTACTGCCATTGAAATTACAGTACCAATGGTGGAAGTATATTTGTTGAAGTGATCAATAATATATTTGCAAGGTAGCCAAAACTGCCCTGCCTATAACTAAGATAAGAAATATATATTATTCTAAAAGAATATTAGAAGAAATTTACTCAAATACTCACACTGGAAGTGTTTAAAATACAGAAAGCATTTAGGTACAGGAAAGTCTGTTTGATTATACTTTGATTTCAATAGAACACTTGAAATATACACCACTCCCTCAGATTAAAAAAAAAAAAAATCAAAAGTTCTCCTATACATTTTTTCACAGGAATTTCAACAGGACTCTATGCACTCTAACATGAAATCCATGCCACTCTCCTTTCTTGCACTTCAAGAACTCAGTCACACTGTTCAATAGAAAGCATTTAAAAAACCACCAAAACAACTGCAATTCCATGAATGGTTTTTACATTTTGTGAAAAAAACCTACTTAATTTCCACATTTCGTAGTCTAGCCCGTTAAACAGCTATAATTTTCATTCACCATCACTGAAGAAGTGCCGGGCTTTATGCCAGAGTGAACCAAATACCTAATTTGACTGTTCCGTCAAGCCAGTCAGTAGAAGTGGTGCTAATACCAACTAGCACTTACTTGTATGTGTCTCAATGTTATTGATATTCCAAGCAGATTAAAAAATGTTATGTAATTATTCTCAGAAAACTATTGCCATGAGTGGTATTACGAGGTGTTTGTACCACTGCAGAAAGCCTCAACTGATTTATGGTACTCCCAAAGGTATTACACCTGGGCAGCTCCTGACAGATTTCATTTTCAAGCTTGTACTTTTCTTTTAAGGGTATTAAGATTCTCATAGACTTAGGCCTTGCATGTTCTTCTGCCCAAGATGTTTCTGCTGCGTATATAACAATTATACATAGACAAAACTTTCCATGTTTTTCAAAGACACAACCACCTCAGGCTGTATTACTTTACAGTATCTTCTGCCTGAAAATTTAATCAAAATAGGGGACTCATTAATTTTTTAAAGGCTGGGTGAGGAAGGGCAAGAAGATATGAAATGATGATGGAAATCATGTATTTCTTTGTTTTGTTTCATAAAAAAGGTGTAGAAAATCCTGGGTTTTTTAACAAATCAAAGAGGAGGATAAAGTTTTCGTCTAGGACTTATTCCAAGTACTCTACTCAGAAGCTCTCAGCTTTCTCAACACTTTGCTGTATATGTTCCTATTGATGTCTGTATGTGACTTGTGAGTCTGCATTTGTGCACTGCTTCCCATTGCTTCTCTCACTCTCTAAGATATCTTATCAAACACCACTGGCTCTTCTGCATTTCCATTCATATTTCAGTCAGACCTGCTCACCCACATAGCTTAGATTCCTAAGTGGCCTTGCATATGTCATGTATTTTGAGTGATAGTTCATATTATTTCAGCTATATATTCCCGAAAAGTGCTTATTTGCTTTTACAGATTTATCCAAAATATACCACTGCTTTATGCTTCAGTTAGACTTCATTTCAGAGGAAGTTGTCTCAGCTCTGCCCATATCTTGATGGAATCCTTGATAATGCAGTTCTTTATGACTCACCAAGAGCTCAAATGGTAATGGTACCAGGATTGACTTGGGCTGGATTCATCTCAGCTGACTTCAGATCTGAGTACCATGTAGATGTTCACATCTGAACTTGTCACCCTGGACAGTCAGTGGAAAGAAGTAAGTTCTTCTGGAGTCTGAAACAGCTGACCTATGTTAACTGTCTTCTTAAGTCACTCTAGTGATTACACTGATTAGGAGAATACTTTGATTACCAGTAGACTACTTACTCAGTGGACTAGCTTAGAGTTAGATGTTTACACTTTGTCAGATAAACCCCACTTACACTATTTCTATGTCAGGAGATATTGATGTGGCCTTCCAAGTCCCTTTACAGTTTTTCCTCCTTTGTGCTTTTCCTTTCAACTATTTCTCAGATATCTCCAAGAGACAGCTTTTGCTTTTAAATAATAATAGGTTGTCTGGGACATACCCTGATAGTTTTATCCTAACTAGGAATGTATCACTATTACAGTTTTTTCAACTTCCTTTTGGCAGCATGCATACATATTTGATAGGTGCTCAATGGGGATTGGTTGGACAATGCTGAGTTTGCTACGGGATCCATTTCTTGACTTCCTATTGACCACTCCATTTATTCAGGTCAGCACTGGACAGTAATACACTCTGAATTTCTTCAGTATTGATTTTTATCCCCTAATCTCTCCGGGACAGTATCAACTCCCCCTTTTTAAAAGCTTTTGCATGTGTTATAAGCCACTGAGCCTTTTTAACTTATGAGAGGTTATTAGCAACTTTTCCTCAGAAAGAGATGACCTCTTTGGACAGTTTCTGCATCAACCGAGTGGTCCAAATTGCTGACTCCTGTAAGGAGAACCATGGTCCCTGCAGATCCATGCAGTGTGCATGATATAAATGTAGATCATTAGCTCATACCCAGCCAAAATGAATGCTGAGACACACCATAGGTTTAATGACTTCTGTATGCTATCATAATGAAAGATGCTGATTCCAGTCCCTTTTGTGATGTTCTACAAAGGTGCACAGCTAAACTCCTGTTCTGTTTGAAAAGCTTCAAAATTGCACATTCCTGACATAAATTTCCTCTTATGCCTGGGATGCCACAACTAGTGAAGAATTAATTAGACAGTAGTTCTGTTACTGTCAGGCCTCTTGGTTCCTTGCTTTGTGGTATCTTCAGCGATCTCAAAAAACTGCCTACCCCTAACACAGCATTGACTGACAGGCTTCTCCATCAGCAGCCATGTGCCTCACTGCTGCTCTCAGTGATACTGTAGCCAGTTGGATCTATCTTTCTCCTGGGAAGAAACTTCTTTGCTGTACAACCATGATATAGCCTGCACTTGTTTTCCATTTTCTCTGTGCCCTCCACTGAATAAAATTCTTCCTCTAGGTTAAAAAAGGATTTCCCAGTCCCAAAAGGTGCAACAGTTCAACAAGCACAGCTGAATCTTTCTTTAACTGATACCTGTAGTTATCACCTGCTGTTTCTCCACACTCCTTGTTGATTCTGTATCTCATCTTTAACTTCCAGACTAATACCATCTGCTATCATCATTTTGTTACTCAAAGATGATATTAAATTCCACACGCCAAACAACTTTTCATCTCACATATCACAATGCTCTTGTCTGGAAGCTTTTAACTGAACAGGGGATAATTCCAGCTGCCTCAGTGGATAAGCCATAAACATCCGTCCTTCAGTAAACTACATGAAAGGAGAAAATAAAACTTTTGAGGATATATGTTTCTTTGCCAACATATTCCTCATGGTTCCACTTAGGGTTGCACTTGCAATCAGAACTTGACCAAGGCACATAATCTGTCCTATCCTCAAACTTTCCCTCATACAGTGAAGATAATTTAAAGATTTAAGCACCTCTAAATGTCTGGATTTTTCTGAGTGGCATAAGTTCCTTCCATACTACTGTGATCATCATCCAAATTTGTGGTGTTTCTGTGTCAGTACTGCCATGGAATTGTAAGCTCCAGGATTTGTATCCAGTACAAGTGAAAACAGTTTTGAAAGTGTTTTGAAAAGGGATATGCAAAGAGAGAAGAACTCCTGAAAACTATTTCCAACACTGAAAATTGAAAAGTCTTACTCTTTTGTTAACTTATACAACTTTTCAGCTCAAATAATTTTGCAATGTTGGTCGATGCATAAATAAACATCTCTGATGTTCTGTTCAAGTGAGTGGCTGTAGAGTTGACAGCTGTAGAGCTGCAAGTTTCTTGTCTTCAGCAGAAACTCCCCCAGTCACAGACTGTGTGTGCAAGGTAAAAGACTTCTTTTGGAAGCAACTCACTGTCCACTAGACATTCTTCCTCCTGTTCTGCAGAACACAACATCTGTATTTTCAGCTCATTTGTGCTAGGAATAATGCTGTTAAAAATGTCTCTTCCAAACCCAGGTCATTTACCTTAAGCATAGCAGAAGAACTGGTGGAGGACAGGAGAAAGAAATATTGTGGACTGTCTTTTCCACTACCTACTGAGCTTGTCCCAGCCAAAGACCCCTTGCTCTGAATTGCTTCTAAAGTTTTTTTGGAGGTTAGCATACTTTTCCCTCCATCCTTTGGACCTCCTTGACATTATCTACTTAGTTAAGGTGAAAAGCAAGTACTACAGCATTAAGGGTACTATTATTCACTGTAATACATAATAATTGTTTTAGGATAAAACTATTAATTTTGGATGACAATACCCATATAAAATATGTTGTTTTGGAATCATAGCTAAGGATAAAGCCCAAGAACTAGCTGAAGGCACATCTCTGTCTCTACATATTTCTTCAAAACTTATTTCTTTTTTCCTGCTGGTGAACAATGAACGAGCTGTTTACATGGCAGGTTTCCATGGTAACAATCTTGCATGGGGCCCACATGGTACAACTTATATCTTTGTTAAATCAAAAAATATCTCCTGCTTCCTAAGCAGAAAGTCTCTACTCTCGTTATTCCTCTATTAAATCCACAACATGACCTCAAAACACGATCAGCAGGAACTTGCATGTGGTTGTTTTACCTCTTTTTTTGCATCAGTTTTCTGTGCTTCCTAGATTAATTGCTCATGTTTTGTAATGCTAGTTTGCTTTGAGTTTTTTTCTTTTTATCATCTGTTCTTTGTCAGTCAGGCTCAGCAAATGATGAAAACTCTGATTCTGTTTCAAATCCATCTGAACTTTAAGTGCAAAAAATGTACCGAGTATTCAAATAATATGCAGTCATTCCATTTTTTTATTGTTTTTTTCATCTTTACTGGAAAGCTACTACAAGATGCCGATGTCGTTACGATAGTTGCCCCAGAGAGCAGAACAACTTGCTGACTGCAAACCAATTCTCCACAAATTAGATCTTCTATGCTGATCACAAGTTAAAGGGTGTTTCACAGACTATCTGCAGAACAAGTTTGCCTTGCATTCATTGCAGAAATAGCAAGATCCAGTGCAATGGTTAATTTATCTGCTCCTTTAGCTGTTCTAATTCACACTCACATTCTACAGACTCCATTTTCAAGTTCAGTTTTCCCAGTTTTGCAGTGGACAACTTCTATATGCATTTTAGAACAATCGTTTTATTTTCAAATCTTCTCCTTCATTTTTTAGCATGTGTCATTCAGTAACTAACTTATGGTAAGATTTGCATATTTCATAGAACCATACATTTTACTAGACCAATTTTGACTACTGCTACTCATCTGACAGACCTAAATAAAAACTCAAGGCCCTGCCTGTACCTCCAAGGTTTGACTTTCAGTCAGGAGCAATTTATTGAACTATACTGGGAGTTTTTAATATATACTAGTATGTCCTGTCTGGTTTTGTAGTCTTGAAAAGCATTCTGCAGTTATCTTCCATGGCACTTATATTTAACTGAATTATTTCTTAATCTTGGCACGTAAGTGATTTTTTCCTGTTTTATAAACCATAGTATTTTTTCTACTTACAAACAAATACAATTTTTGAGATCAGAATCTCTTTTTCCATTGTCTTTTAAATAGAACTGTTCCCCTAGAGTTTCAGACAAGCAAATTCTGCTGTAGCTGTATCATCTCAGAGATCTTACAGATCCCCAGAGTGTTTTGGCTTCTTTGTTTTACCTTGATTGCAAAACTCAGTCACCATCAGGCTCTGTGGTATCTATGTGTTTTAAGAATGCAAGTGTCCCTGGGTGTCTCTATCTTCTTCCTCTCTGTAGCTCCTAGTATCCAGCCCACTCAGAATGATGGCTGTTCCTGACATATATATCATGGCCTAATAGGAGGTCTGAACAGCTGTGGCTGAGTATAAATTCTGAAACTCTGTCAGAGCCAGGCTACCTAGAAAGGCTACCAGAAGTCCTCCTTTCTGCTGCTTTTCCTCACCATACCTGTAGAGTACAATGTAGTCAGCTTCCCTGGGATTTTCTATTATTTGAGCTGCGAAAATGTAAGTCTGCAGGATGCACAAAGTAAAAAAATCATAAACATCAACAGTCTCCTGGCAGGTTCAGTTTTATGTCCAGGTGTTTACTTCCACAGTAGTCTATGTTTCTGCTTACTTGCACATGCTGATTCTTCTGCTCAAGTCCTTGTTGAAGATTATTTTTGTTAGTTACTTCCAAGTTTATCCAAGCTTTTCTGGCATCCCCTGTTTCATGGAAGGCCTTCTGTCCAGGTTTTCAGAAGTCAGGTTGCTTGTCGTTCACTGATGACTTGCCAGGTTCATCCCATTTCCAGATGGGGGAACATTGCAATCAGACTTCTCACTCCATCTGGACTTTTTCAACTTGCTGTACCAACAAGGATGCAATTTTTGCTTTCAGATTATCTTTCATTCCTACTTCTGAAACCTTTAAATTGTTTTTTTTTCTTCTTTAGTGAAGGGTCTCTCTCTTTTCTATTTCATTTTAATTCTTTGTGCTTTCATGCTAGCCTTTATTTTAACTGTAGCCTCCTTTGGTTTATGAGACCATCTCCATTATTTGCTCTGTCTCAATAAAGTCAAGTAGCTCAGCATTTCTTTCTTTGGCAAATGAATTTTGCTCTGACATTTATGCCAATCCATCTGACCTGCTGAAAGCTGTTTCCATTAAGAGTGGAGCTCGTGATGTCCATTTCTGACAAAGCTGACTATCTTGAAGGGGGCAAATACAGAGATATGGAACTGGAATGGACTACGCAGCCACCAAGATTTGCCAACTGCATCACAGGAATTCATCAAGCTCCCTCTCAAAGTCATTTATATTTCTTGCCTGCACTGGTCCTACTGTAGGCTGCTTCAGAATCTCACTATTTTGTTTTCTAACTTCCTGTCAAAAGTTATTTAAGTTATTTAAAGTTCTGTAAGTTAGTTTAACTAGCTCTCATGCCATCATTGTTCTAATGTGTTCTCCCTCTCAGGGTCCTTGATCATGTTTTTAGATATGAATTGTTATCTACTGTTACGATTAATTTTGTTAAATTAAGTCAGATTCTTCTTGCCTCACAGAAAAGAGTGTCCCCTGTTCCCTAATCATTAGACAGAAATGGCTGTTCTTGTTCAAAATCATCTCTCAACCACACAGAAAGTAAACTAGTATTCCGATGAACTAATTTGTGTTGTGACACCAGTATTTTATTATTTCTTAGAAAATATCCTACCTATAACAGTCTAAAATTCCATTTGCTCTTTTCGTTCATCTAAATGGTGACTCCTAGGCTGCATGAGATCTCTGCAGATTGCTACCAAGTTATTTGTAAGATATTGAGGAATTTATCTTGTAGCTCAATAATCCTTTTAGTGTAACTTATCTTCCTCCTCTCCAAATGTTGAAGATGGGAAGTCTAGAGAAATCTAGTGGAATTCTCTGGTGTCCTATAATTTACTGCAATCTGGAAAATCTAGGGCTATTACACTTTCACTGTTTATCAAATGATATATCTTACCACATTTTGCAAGGATGAATGTATACAGAAATATGTAACTGACTTCTTTAATGCAACTACAAGGCCGTGGTCATCTACTACCCATCAGCATATAATAACAAAGAATAGGATGGAGTTAAATTAAGAGTGGGAAATTGAAGGCTAGACATCAAGGAAACTCTCTGAGAAAGTTTATATAGAGGTTTTGGAACAGGTTCCCATGGGAAGTGATGGAATCCATATTTCTTGGCACATTTGAAATTAACAGAGGCAAAACATTAGAAATAACACAATAGAACAATCTTGCTAGTTTCACAAAAGGACTGGATGATTTCTCAGCTCTTCTCATTTTGACCTCAAGAATTCCATACCACCAATACTGAGCAAGTACTAAATACTGTTAGGCTAAGACAAATTTCCAGGGGTGTACCTTACAAGAGAGTTCTCAATTAGAAATATCTTCTACACCAGGACTTTGGCCAGCGCACAGAGGAAATTTATGGTTACTTCCCTGCCACAGCAAAAATGTGTCAGTGACTCATTTTTATTACACATTAAGCCCTAAGAGCATTTCTGTCAGCACTGTACAGACACCTGTCTTCACTCTGGAATAGCAGGAGCTCCAAGGAGAGTATGCTGTTTTGTCTGCTCCTCTTCCTTTGGCTGTCTCACATTCAAGTACCAAACAGGCCCATGCCTGTTTACTCAGTGTGCTCTGATAAGAGCATAACCTGAGGCTGCATTTTAGTGTTTCAGGATGGTTTGAAATTATGTGGGAACAGTTTTGTAAATACACAGGGAGAGACCTTGTCAAACAATCAAATTGTTTTTACAATCCAACCCACTCAATTATCACTGGGAGTAGATGTAAAAACAGACCCACTTAAATCAACAGAAAAATAGTACAAAGATGTAAATCACTGGGTGGGGGAAACGCACCACATATTTTTACATCTGAAAACAGAAGATAGAAGTACAGTCACACAAAAGCGGGATGCTCTTTTATAATCTAGAGAAAATACGCAGTAGTAATTCTCTGCCTACTCTTTCCCCTTCTACAACCTCTGCCCCCATTTTTTAAAGCAGATTAAACACAGTCTGTTCCTTACAAATTCAGTTCTATATCCTACAGTCTGTTCACCAGATATTTGTTTGAAAACCATAATGCAGTACTATACCATTACTAGCAATGTATACTGTATCTTATTACATGAAAGAGAAAGAGGTCATTTTATCTTCACATCAACATGTGAAGGCCTATTTGCACTGAGTACATTTTTCTTGCATCAACAGAACTGTGCTATTGCAAACTACCACCAAATTTCACCCTAAAGTGAAAAGATAAGAGGATAATATTAAGTAATATTATCAGGTGTCAGATTTAAAACAAAATATAGAGCTTTTCTCACAGTGCCAAAGTTAACTGCAGCCCAAAGCAGAAATGGTTCAGAAAGTAAGTAGATTACTTTATGGAAGATAGGTACTTGAGTAATTATTACAGAAGATGATCCAGACACAAGCTCCAGCACTGGAAATTGCTACATTTCTGAAAGCTGATTGCTGAAAGCTCTTTCTTACTCTCCTTCATAAGCATCCTCTGTTGAACATTATCCTTTTATAAAGCACATAGTCAAACTTTGGCCCAACTCAGCAAAAACTTCCTTTGTTCTGATATGAACTGTGCTCAAAGCTGTGCCTCTTTTCCTTTTTTTTTTCCACCAGCACAAGGTAAATTTATTCTACAAGGCTGCACTTGTGCAGCTCCAGGGCTGCAAAACATGCTCAGCTCAGTATGTACAAACTCCGTCCTCACATACCATATATTCTAACATTTGCAACTCTGGAAAGGAGTTTTTGGTCACAGAAAATAGTCTCATATGGAGCCAATTTGCTTGTTTACTGTGAAATAATTTACTTTCTTTGAAAGATTAAAAGATAGGCTTTTTATGGTTCATGATAAACCTGGGCCTGAATCAGAGCAGAGGGTTGCATTCCCTGCATTCCTCACAGGTCTCAAGGGTGAGTCGTGGCATCAGCTGCAGAGAACAGCACAGAGCCCTGAACCCAGGCCTTGGCACGGAGTTGGTAAAAAATACTTCAAACATTGATACAGATGCCCTTAAAAGTTTTGTTACAGTCAGATACAGAAATAGCCTTAAATGAACCAGTAGCTGGTTCATTTAACATCTTCAAAACAGTGTAAGTCAGCATGAGCTGTGAGGTTTTGAAAAACATTTCCGCCTTTGAGTTAGTTATTTGGGTCCTTAATTGAACACTTCAGATGTGGTTTCATAACTGACTCCAACAAATCTAAGACTATGGTGTCTAGGGAGTGGATGACCCCATCTTTCTGCTCACTCTCCTCTGTGTGCGCTTTATTCACGTGGCTGTGCAGTGATTTGCATTCACTAATCCACCTGAAAACTAACAACTACCTTTACAGGGCTCATTTTCAATCTGATTGCAAGGGAGCAACCACTACTGCCAATGCGAGGGAAGTGATGGGAGTGCACAGTCAAAAGCAGGACCATCCTTTCAGCAGCAGTAGAAGTGTTACATCTACATATGCCAACTGTGAAACAGCACCCGTAGATTATCTCTAGGATGTGTCTCTAAAAATAACAACCTTGCCATAAATCCTCTGTCTCTATGAGAGCAGCCAGTACTGCTCTTCCAGACAAGCCTTAAAGACTTAAAAGTTTCTTACGATGGCCAACAAAAATTAATAGTTGGTTTTGAAAATGATCTTATAAGATCATAATGCAGATGAATATAAGAAACTTCTAATTTGCTATTTCTGTCCACATGTATTTCCATATTGCCCTTTGACTGATATTGTGACATAGAACAACCTGTTTTGTCATTATTTTCATATAATTCTGAGCCCTCTTTGGGAACATCTGAACGGAGTGACAGCATCATAAATATATATTAAAATGTTTTTAGCCAGCTGCAGACTTTACTGTCAATGTGCCAGTAATGATTTGAGTTCCTAAGATGACTCCAGAGATAAATGACTCACTTTATGTGATGGAAATAACTTTCCTACGGGGTGTTGGGAGGATGCAATAAAGATCCCTCCAGATGTTAAAATATCAGAAAAAGTAATTTTTTTCACAAAGCCAGATACATGGACTTGTTATGCAGAACTGTGTATTAGGAGGGAAGACAGATTTTCCTTCAATAAGCCAATAATTTTAATCATACTGCATTCCTAAATAGCCTCAAACTCGCAGCAGCAGCACTGACAAGCTCAAAACCACATATTTTGATCCACTGGATGTCTGTCTGTGACTCATTTTCCTTTTCAGGGACATTTGGGTGGACTGGAAAAATGCACCATAATGAAAGAATTGGAGATGAGGGCCTAAATCTCATGTGATGTGCCTCCTCACAACAGCAAAGGCTCAGTGCATACCAAAACAATGTCACTTCCACCTATCAGAGGGAGGAAGAGTTATGCTCTTATCAAATCATGCATGAAACAAAATCAAGTATCACCATACCGATATCATTAGGACACTCTTTAACACAGCCCATATTTTCACTTAGTTTAACCAGCGGCAGGTGGTTGCTTAATTTCCAGAGGTCTCCTCCTATATTTGATGATAACTGTGAACTTTAAATAGATTGCCAAATCAGGTCCATTTAGGGATAGTCAACGTATCTCAAGTTAAAGCTGCTCTGCAAGACACTCCTGGTTTGCTGGAACATATCCAACATAAGAATGGGATCTGCAGGGTGTATATGACATGCAAATAAATAGGTGGATTTTGGGAAGCACAGGAAGCGGCGACCACAAAAAAGGGAAAAAAGGAGACAAAACCAAGGCAAAGCAAAAGAAGTTCTTTACATCGGCTCTCATCAATCATATTGGCTCAGAAAAGAGTTAACATTTACATTATTTACTAACAGGTGGCATTTATTAGAAAACTACAATCAAACAGTGGGCAAAAAACAGGGAAGTACTCATTCCTCTTTGAAAGAGGCCTTTTCTATCTTCTTTTGTTGCTGTTTTTGTTGCTGTAACTAATTTATATATTTATATTTACAAAGTAAGCCAGTTAGCAAAAACTATTTTATGCTCCCTTGCTACTACTATAACAACAAAATGAAATCCAAGTTCCTGCATGATGTGACATGTAAACCATTTGCACTGAAGTGACTGCCAGAAATGGATGGAAAGTTTTTATCCTGAAGAAACATTGAAATAAAATGCTAGCAAAATATAAAATTATTTACTGATAGAAACTGCAGGATTTTTTGTGTCTTCTCTTTTTAAAAATCTATTTAGCCAGGTCTAGTATTCAACAATTTAGAGCATCAGCAGAGAAAGTGATGCATTTTCCCATCTAATGCTGGGTAAATCTGAAAAAAAGTGCGTTTTTTTAAAAAGGAAGACATAAATCAATTTTGTTGGAATTTCATGAGTTGCACCTAAGTGCAACTCAGTTGCACCTAAGTTACACATAAGGTAAATCACATGTTTTCAAAGACAGTACTGTGTGTTACAAATGCTTAACATTTTGCTGGTTTCACTCAAGATCCTGATGCTGGCCAGGTTTTAAAAGCTGGACAGCTTCAGCTCCACCTAGATGCCGTGATCACAATTGTGTGTACTTATCTCACTTAACATTCTTGTCTGCAATGATTCAGCTTCATTTCCTTTCTTTAAGGCAGTTAGAAGTCAATAGAAATAGATAAATGGATTACTTCTTTTTCATAATACAACTTCAGATTTTCCAGACACCCACGTGCTCCTTTGCTCAGAGAAAGGCAGAATGAAGTGCCTATTTTTCTGCACCAGGAAAAAAGTGACAGTTCATTAGCTTTTGCTATCAAGCTCTAAAATTACAGTCACATCAATCCACCTCCTCTGTCCTACGGAGCTTCTCTGTTACCACACAGCCTATTCAAAATTTCCCCAAGGGCCAAGACCAACACTTGAAAAATAGTCTAACTTTGTATGAAACCAAAAGCATGCCTTATTACCCACCATCTGAGATACCCCCGCCCGACCTCATTCTTTCTAGTTGCTGTTATTTCAGACCCATATCAGTTCTCAGTCCGAACACAGCTGGGAGCAGTGATCTCCACCCTGCCCCCCCCAAGCCTGCGTAACATTTGTTTGAATCTTTTATTCATTCACTGATAGAAATATCAAGAGGTTTCTTTAAATGACAGCAATATGCCTGGACTATCAGTCTGCCAGAAGGATTCTTTAGCATTGTGTAAATAACTGGCTGTTAGAGAGAGATTGCTTTGAAGTTACCATTTGCAGCACCCAGAGCACTTGGGCTGGATCAGTTTTTACTGGATTACTTTCATGGCAAGCTCTTTTTTCCCATCTGAAGAGTTTCTTTGTGAGCAATGAATGAGGATGCATCTTGGGAACGATCTGATACTTCAAAAGATGATTCTTGTAGTTTATCTTGCAGTAAGCTTCTCTTCTGAAGGAAACGCTGCAGAGCCCTTTTATCAATCACAATTATAGCACATGCAATGGACCTTTTATCACTAGGCTGTCTGCACTATCACTTTTCAATATACTCCGAAGCAAGTCCTTGCAAGACAGGATTTTATTAGCTTTTATAATGTCTTTTATAATGCTATGTTTTTTTTCTGCAAACAGTTCAAAACAAAACTGGTCTTGCTATAGTCAATGAAAATTTACTCACTTCCTGGTGAATAACTACAATTTACAGTATTTTAGGAATGGTAAAATCAAGAATGTCTTCAAGTTTAAAAACCAGAAATTTTTTTTTTTAGTTTTGTTTTCTGTACTGAGTTTCATCGGAGGGGGAAAGAAAAGAAGAATTTGCACACCCAAACAGCTAGACAAAAGTAAAAGTTAAAATCCGAAAAGAAAAATTGATGCCTAATACACATTTAGTACAAGTTTCTGACCATCAGTCTGTAGAAGCAACGAAGACTGACATTTAAAACCATACCACATTTATCACCTTCTAAGCAACACTCCCCTGTAAGCTTCTACACACCCAGACAAAAGTTTATTTTGAAGGTGCTGAACACTAAATGTGTTAAAAGCAATAAATTTTTAACTTAAAAAAGCCATGGCCAATGGTTTTTAATACTTAATTATACTTTGTCACTGAATGATTCAATTATTTTAATATTCTTTAGCATAGCTGCAATGACACCGGAATGCTTATGTGAACACAGTACAAACTTTCATGTAGATAATCCTTTAGTCTGAACAACTCTTGTTCACAGCAATGCCAAGGGTACTAGCTAATGGGTTTTAAAACATGATTTCTAGCATGCAAGTATTGGATACTTGAGCACATGTACATCCTTTAGAAGGTAATTCTGGCAATGTTCTCTTACAAGCAGCTCTTTTGCCATAGTAGATGCACTCTATTTCTTTTGACCTTCCTTCCTATTAAGGCTACATGATCATGGGCAAACTCCTGCACGGTTCTGTAGATATTTTTTCCTTATTATATGAAGAACTTTTCAAAAACATCCTGCTGGAAAACTTAAAATATTCTGCAATTTTAGCTTAAATAATTTTATGGATCAATTGAAGCTGCTACTGGTAAATGGGAAATAAAAATTTATGGCAATTCAGGAAGAACCTTTCTCTCATTTTCTTCAAAGCTCTGTTTTGAGGTACTACATGATCAGTCTTCATTGATCTCAGCAAACAGATTCCTCCAGCTTTGAATTAGACTAAATCCTACAGGCAATGAAAAAACCTAGTCCCAAAACACAGGTTTACATATGCTTTATATGACAAGGACGCTTTCCTATGCTTAGCAAAATGATCATACAATTTTCTGTTGCTTCCTGCCTTCATTCACACTGAAGCCAGGTGTCCATAGTTGCATCACATAACAATGGGAAGACCCCCGCAGTAACTAATAATAAGAATAAATTGCTTTTTATCAACATGAGGCAGGCTCACTTCTATAATATGATGTAAAATGCAAAGAGCATCCTTTCAGTTTCTTTTCTTAGCAGTTCTCCATTTTCTGTTGTTATCATAAGTGATACTGTCATGGCAGTTGTGATATTCAGAATAGAAAATGGAAGCAAAAAAAATCATGAGCAGGCAACAAACCTAAATGATACCAAACACACACACAGCATGGCTGCTCTTCAACATCCTTCAGAGATGCCGTCCCAACCTAACAGCAGCTGACTGGGGGGCAGGGCCAGCAAATATGGAAATGAGGTCAAAAAGAGAGAAGCTAGCAGGGCATCTCCAGCACTAATGCAGGAGAGAGCTCGACCTTCTGTGAGTGAGCTCATGTCTGAGCCAAGGACAACCAGGAGAGCCGCTGGGAGAGTGGCAATAGTGGCAGGGGTCCTAGTGATGCTGGGGGTGCTCTTGAACAGCCAGCTTGGGAAATAGCTGTGATTTTGGCTGCCAGGTCCACTTGAGCTTCCTCCAGCACAGCCCTATTTGGAATCATTCAGTAACATATGGAAGGAAGCACTGAATCCATATTCACAGAGGTGGAAAATCAGAGCATGACAGTGCGGCATTTTCTCAAGTACCTGTGGGGTTTTTTTGGGCAAGATACCTCGGGATCAGAAACTTCAACCCTACCTGTCTGACTCAATGTACAAAAGAAGTCAGTATCAATACAGAAGCTTGACTGATGGAGTTTCAGAAAACTAGCACATACCTATCCTTCACTAATCAGTTATGATTTAATTTAGAGCCAGTAATCAGTAATCGATTACTTGTACAACGTAACCACAACTTCAATCCTGGCTGGAAAGTATTTTTTTTCAGAGACACAAGTAACTTCAGTTGTAGAGATGGTTCACTCTGCTAGGTTAAAAGAAAATAAAAGCCTTGAGAACTTACCACTGAGGTAAGAGCCATTTGAAAACTGTAGATTCTTGCAAGGCCAAAGTCAGCTAACTTTATCTGCCCATTGCTGGTTACAAGGATATTTTGAGGTTTCAGGTCCCGATGCACCACACGATGCGAATGCAGAAAATCCAGTCCCCGAAACAGCTGAAGCATCATATCCTACATATAAAGGAGAAATTAATATGCAATTATCAAGAGGAAGTGCCAGGCAGAGAAGCAAACTCCTTGTCATAATATGCAAAACTAATTTACTAAATATCAACCTAAATATGTGGACAGGAGATAAAACCAACTAATAATATAAAATGGACAGGATGTTGTTACAACCTGTTGAACAGGTATCCTTAGTGTATTGTTTCTAGTTGAACTGAAGCTGATTGACAGAAGTATTAAGATTAGTCAATATACTTAAAAGAAATAGCAAAAGTATGTCTGTAAATCCCAGGATAACTTTAGAAGAATGCTGTTCAAGTAAAAAAAATACATAGTAACTCTTTTTTTTAACTTTAAACCACACACCACTTTCCATCTCACTAGTTTATGCTTTGTCCTGCCCCAGTGAAGTGAAATTTTATCACTCATTTCAACAGGCACAAAGATCTGTTTCAATCAAAAAACCGTTTAAATGACAAACTTCCCAGGATTTAATGTTATAGAGGGAAAAAGTTCACTTGGCAAAACCTATTGTACAGAATTTACTGAATAGTACAGAAACTATCTTTAGATGAAAGCTTAGCACTAAATTAGTGTAATAATAATAACTAACAGTTCTCGTTTTTCTTTCTGTTTTGTTATAGTGATACAATCTTCCATGACATTTCCACAGCTGAAGAAACTATTTGATCTATACTCATGTTTTCACATTAATCTTAGTAATGTGAAAAGAATGAACCAACAGACTCAAAACCAAATACTAGAAATCCCCTGAATTCCAAATTAGAATTATAATGTCAACTTGAGAATTATATTTGCAAAACAGGCAGTTACAAGAAGATGCTGCAACAAGAAAGAAACAAACCAGACAAAGTTTATTTTCTGTATGCACTTGAGTTGAGCTCATGAAACTTCAGTTCTACGTTTGCTGGTGACATATGCCCTTTCCATAAGCCATGCAGCAGGGTGTCTGCCAATCCTGTTATTAGCAACCAATATGATCTTGGAGAGGGTGTGGCATGAAATATGAGAAAAGGGAAGAAGGGTAAATTGAAGTTGGTTCCTTTTGTTCTTCTCTATGGACTTGGGCATGTTTCAAGTAAATATTCAAGGCACTATTAAAAGGAATTATATCTGAAAACGCGTTTAAAAATAGCTCAAAACATTCAAATTGATAATACCGCTTTAGTTGGATGCATTTTTAAGGGACACTTTACAGACACTGCTACATAATTTAACACAAAATTATTATTTTCCTGTAATGTTCCCTGATCATCTTTACAGAAAATGTTATAAAATATATAGATATTAAGGTTGAAAGCTCTAACCTGACCTCTGATAAAAGATGGCCACCTCTGTATATAGCCTGCTCATAAATAAATAAAAGTATTTATTTGAAGACTCTGATGATGGAGATTCTACAGTGGAGCTATGGATGCTGTGACAGCATTTAATTATCATCACCTCTGAAGGACGGTGGTAAACCGAGAACCCCATTTCCTGTTAGCTGATGCCTTTTATTTCCTTTGCTTCCCCAGAAAAAATTGAGATCTGATAATTTCAATAACTGGTATAATACAGATTACATCTTTAAAACAAATATACAAAGTGTATTTAATCCTCTTATATTTATGTTATTTTCCTCTGCAGTTCAGAAATTTGTGTAAGAACTAGGACTACAGCTCTGTGGGTTTCATTCATCAGCAGAATTAATATATGTCCTATCTTCTCACTCCCTGTCATTATAACTTATATCAAAATTCAACAGTCTGGATCAGTCTTGCAGATGTGAAGAACACACCAAGAACACTGAAGTGTATGGTTATTTTAAGTACGAACTTAATTGAATTTGGGCCTATTTTTACTTTTTTATTCCAGGTAGACATAATATTGAATAAAAAAATCATTTAAAGAACTGAAGGATTAGTCAGTAGACCCTGGCAAGTCCCTTTTTGGTGACATTTATGCACCCTACTCATTTGTCAAGTATGTAAACTCATTCCTGCAGTTACCAAACATATCAAGAATATTTTTTCCTATAACTGATGCTGGTTTTGTTTCGACTTTCTTCCTCAAGCACAGCAAACACACTTCTGCTCTGTTCATAGCAAGTTGCAAGCAGTCTTCTCCAGGCACAGGTAAAAGAAGAAAATACTTGAAAATGGAAAGTGATATATCTTTCCCTCCCTTCATAGGACTCAAGAGATGAATATCATTTACAGAAGTTCTTTTCACACAGAAAAAATGAGATGTGCTGCAGAAAACCAGGAAACTGTAAATTTAAAAGGTGTTAGAAAGAAGAAAAACTGAGGGAGAAAAAATGCTGTATTTTCTCTTCCAGGAAATCCAGAGTTAGTCCATCTAGGCTATTCTCTAGTATTCATTTTGGACTGTTGATTATGTTTATTACTTACTATTACAGGTATGAACGGATTTCAGTTTAAAATTATGTTGGAAGAACAGCCCAGAGATTCATGTGTGTAAAGAAGGGTGCTTGGATGCAAAAAGACTATTTGGTATTTTTGATTCATTTTTGTCCTGTTTTTAAATTCCCAGCAACTTAGGAAAAGAGCAGAAGCCAAAATCATGACATGGGCTTATTATTACGCATTTTAAATAGAGTCCCAAATAGTACAGCCTAGAATTTGATACTTATTTACACAAATGGATTTTCAATACCAAAGCAAATAAAAGAGAGAACTTTTAAATTGTTTTTTTATCCATAATGAATGATTAATTTTGTGCTGTACACAAGCCTAGTCAAAAACCATTAGGCCTCACATTTGAGAAATGACTTCATTCTCTTGCTCAGCCACTTGTAACAAACATCAGATTCGGTCTGGGCTGTGTGCTTTCTTTGACACTGTAACTAACACCAGAAGATACTAACCTTTGCTAGCAAATTGGATAAAAGCTGTAAACATGCACAAGCCAGATCACTACCTAATTAAATCAGGATAATTCCACTCATCTGACGGAAATGGATCCATTTTTATTAGTGATGAATACCCAGTATTATCTCAATTACTATGATCTAGAAATAACTACAAGAGAGTCTTCATGTGCCTCAAGGATTAGTTTTTTCCATGTCTGCTTTTCACTGAGAAATTTTCTGTGATAGATAGGTATACTGCACTTTGGAATTACTGATAAAATCATATTTCAAAAGTTAATTGAAAAGTGATCAATTCTATTCCACAAACAAGAAGTTTCATGCCTTAGGAGATTAATGGAACAAGCTCTAATGAGTCATGATCAAACCTCTACTGACGTCTATCAGATGTTCTTTGGATAGTGCATGTTTACAAACACAAGACACAGAATGTGCCTGTTGTTTCAGACTACACAATTCTGTCATGCTCTAATATTACAAAACCTACGATGGCTGCTGTTGCTCAAGTTGAAGATATGTACATTATCCCACTGTGGTTATGTTCAGACAATCATGGCTTTACAATTTCTTCCTTTTCAGGCTACATTTTCAATGCAGTCTATGCAGAAATCTAAAATACTTGTCTGTAACTGGAAAACTGAGCTATTTTGGGATGCAACAAACAAACATACTTTCTTTAGAGGCAAATATGTAGCTTTAATTTTTGTAAAAGCCTCATAATGGAAACAGGAGCAAAATTTGTTATGGATATGCTGCATCTTTGCCTGTTCCACCATATATGGTATTGACAATGATTGCTCAGTCTGATATTTACTGAATTTATCAGCAGTGAAGTCAGGACCAAGTTACGATGAACTTTTCAAGCAACACCATATTATGTCATGAGTCTCAATAATACACAGAGGTACGTTCTGCATATTCTTCCTCTAGCATCAAGGGGGATGGGGCTAGGCTTGGGCGAGGCTGAGCAGCTGGTGCTGCCTTTGCCAAAGGGAGCTTCACAGCACACACTTCCCCACTCAGGGGCAGCAGGAGCAAAAAGCCCTGACTTCCTACAGACTTCTCTCTCCACCTTGTCCTATCCCCTCTTGACTCTATCTTTCACTGACCCCTCTTAATCTTCCTCCAGTGTCTGATCCATAAATCCCTTCCAAGCCATTGGCTTTCAAATACCACTCTGATTCTTTAAGAGTCACCAACCTTCTTGACTTGCAAAGAAAATATCTGTGAGTTATCTGCAATAACTTATTACTTGTTTAAGACCAGCCAGATTCTCTGGAGGAGGACTCTACCTGCCTAACCCAAAAGAGGATGGCATGGCTTTCGACAAAACATTCAAGTATCTACTCAAAGAAAAAAGAAACTGTGAAGTTGGTTGTGGTGTTGGTGCCTGGGCACCAGCAGCTGGGACTGCAGGGGCCTCTGTCAGGGGAGACCATGGGCTGTCTCCTGCCAGACACACTCAGCTCCAGCCAGCTCTGTCAGATCCACTGCAGTGTATGGCTGGGCCTATCAGCCAGGACAGTGGTGCTTCTGTGAAAACATAACTAACAAAGGGAAGAAAAAGATGGAGGAAAAGAGGAAAAGGGAACAAAAGGAGTGAGAAACAGCACAGGAAACACCAAGGTGAGAGGAGGAGGAAGAGAAGTAAGAGGAGAAAGAGGAGATACTCCATGGTGGAGCAGATATCCACACTGCAGCCCGTGGAGGACCTACACTAGAGCAGGCAGATATTCCTGAGGAAACTGCAGCCTGTGGAAAGGACCTAGGCTGGAGCAGGCAGAAAGTGTGAGGAGGAAGGAGCAGGAGAGAGGAGCTGCTATGGACTGATCACAACCCCTCACACGCCATTCTCCTGTACTGCTTGGGGTGAGGACAGTCAGAAGTGATGTGTAGCCTGCAAAAAGACAGGGGAAGGTGTTATTTGAACATCTGCCTTTTTTCACCACCATCTGAATTAGCAATTCAATATCTATCTTGACTGGTATTAAACTAAGTTGATTTTCTCCAAGATGAGTCTATTTTGCCTATGATGTGACTGGTAAGCAATCTCTCTTCTCTCAGACTATGAGCTTTCTTGCTTCTTGTTCTTTTCTACTTTCTGTAGCTGAGGTGGGGGAAGTGAGTGAGCTCCTGGGTGGAAGTCTGACTGCTGGGCTAGGCTAACCCACAACCGTGGTAAAGGCATGAATGCTACATTTTGTCTTGGTAAAGGGGAACACAGTAAGATGCAACCCGAAGGAAAACACCAAAGTAATATGACTTCAGAAGACACATGCACCCCAAGGTAACATACACTTATGACTGGCTGCTTGTTATGTGAAGCTCAAATTCTTCCTCCATTGGCTACTACATGAAGAAAGAAAAACCTTTAAAGATTGCTCTTTGTTATGGTGATAGGACTTCCTAATACCAAATAAAAGCAATGCAGTACAGAGCCTTGTCAACAATAACAGACCCTAAATTTATACTAACACGTGCTTTGTATGGCTTTTTTTTTGTTTGTTTTTTTTTTCTACCTGCCTATTCTCCTCTTCCTGCTCAATTTTTGTGCTAACATTTTGTATAGCACAACAATCCTTTGAAATCTCCTAATGTTTCTCCTACTTTTCTATGGAGTATCTCATGCAGCTGCACAACAACCTGCATCCTTCACCCAGAGTTTCTGTCTATCTGTAACTCATTTTTCTCCTTTTGCTGAGCAGAATGCAATGTCCCTATTTTGGGTGGCAGGTGTTGGGATACTCATCCTGAACATTTCCTGTAGGAGTGTTTGCGTAAAAGGCGACCACAAGTGTAAACAAAGGAGATGAGTTTTAGACAGCAATGTGTAATGAATCAGTCAAGGCAGTTTGATGAAAAGGCTCACTGCCTCTCACTGAAACAGGACGTTCTCTGAGCAAAAGGGGAGCAGGATGAGGCTTCCTTCATATCCTACAGGATTATACAGAACCCTCAACCATCATAATGCTTTCAATTTAAAGAGTGATTTTAAACATGATGGAATGAAAGTTTAAAGAGTTGTCACATTCTCTGAGGCCCATTTTTGAAGCAGAATAATTACAGCACTTCTATGGTTATGCTTTGTAACAAACAGTCAACATTAATTAATGCCAAAAAAACAATGGCATTCCTGAGGAATTACACAGTACAGATCCATGAATAGCAAAAGACATGATTAATGTTGTTACACTGAATCCCAAAGGCATTAGCAATAATGTAGTGATTCCCTGTTAAATGCAGTGATTTTCTTTTTTAACTCTTGTCCTCACACTGCGCTGGGAACCCATCACACCAGCCTATCTAGAATGCCATGACTGTGATGGTGGGGGCAGACACGCAATCTGCCACTGTCTGCAGAGCTGCAGGATGCTCCTCTCCATGCAGCTGTCTGGGTGCAGTGGCTGGGACACAGTAAGAGCAGACAGATCCCCGCCTTTGTGCCCTGTTCCTTCTCTCAGGAGAAAGCTATTCTGCTCAATCTCCCTGCAGGGCATTCAGAAAGGGGAGGAGGAGGCTGCGCTCTCTGCCTTCTCCTAACCACACTACAGCTTCTCAGGAGTCATCCATGATCCAACTCAATATACAGGATATAAACCTCTTAATTTTCCTTACATTGGGCAACAGTTTATCTCAGAGTAGTTCTATTGCTTTCCATGAAAGTATTCACATGGTTAAGGGTCATTCCTCATAAGAGAAGGCTGCTGTGATATTCCTGTCAATGAACTGCGGAGTACCAAGACAATGTGAACTTAACAGCATGTTCAATTTAAATATGTTGATTGTTTTGATAAGAAAACAATACATTCAAATGATGCACTCACTTAGCCATGTTAATCAACTTTACTATACAAGATAAAACCTTCAGTTTTCTGTTCATAGAGTAAAATGCTGTGCAGAGCAAAATACAGCCAATTCATTTAGTGCATTATTAATATCTGCCAAGCACACACAAGGAATTGGTCTAATAGTGTCAGAGTTTTGTATGTTGATACCCTAAAGGTAAACAATCTATTGGAAAATAATTAACAATTATATATATTTTTAAATATGAAGTAGTGCAATTACCTCTGAATTGTAAAATTATTTTAATCATATCAGAGATACTTTAATACACTCAGAGTAGATTAAAAGATATTTTAAAATATATTCTGATAAACAGTCTCTAATTTATTTTAAATGACTTTTGTAAGAAACAAAGCACAAATCATGCAAGGGATTCTGGATTATCCAATTGTTAGGATGAAGAACCCTATGGACATGCACACTCACAAAAATATGCATGTATGTATACATGCATTTTAATGTTTTGAATAATCCCATTAAAGGCAATGCTATATATGGTAGCCCACTGCAATAAACACTGAAACAAATACAGCTAAGTTGTCTTGTTTTTTTGTTTTGTTGGTTTTCTGTTTTTGTTGTTGTTGTTTTTTAATGGCTAGAATTGCTTGTGTAGCAATTTAAAAGATACAATACCTGAATGTGTAGAGATTATAAAACACTGTTTTGAAGACTATTTTGGTTGCTACTGGAAGTAGCAAGGTAACCATGATTAGGAAGTCCTTTAAATTACTGTGAAATACAATAATCAGTCAACTAGTTCACAGACAGACTAGTGGCAAATGTCACTATTATGCACGGACCTGCCTGTGTATCACGAACATCATATGTCAGTCTCAGGCAAAAGTACCACAACTGTGCACAAAATTTAGGAAAAATACAAAATTTTAACTAAATTATAGAGGTCCATGGAAAAAAAGGCTTTGAAAAGCTCTCAGGCTTAACAATGCTATTGCATTGCCATAAGTTTATGATTGAATTTTATGTATATATATCATAGCTTTCAGTATACTGAGGCACTATTTTCCTTCATGGTTGTACTCCTGTGTGTACACTGAATTCAATTCATAGCCACCACAGCAGGTTTAACATGTCCTAGTCCCTCTGTCAACTGTCCCTTCTGAGTTAGAAAAGAACCACTGAATTTGCACTGCTGCAGAAGAACCTGAACAAGCATATTTTGAAGTGCTCCAAACACTCCTCAAACACCAGAGCTCACCGGCAGCAAAGGCAACATAATTTAAGACTAGATTACGACAATAAATGCACCTGACTGTGTTCAAGGAACTGCTCTGAGGAACCTTCTGTCTGCCCTCCTTAAGGGGACCTGGATTAATATTTTAGGGGTCATTAAAAGTTTCAGCCTAAGTACGTCTGTTTTACCACTATCTTAATAGTGCCAGATTTCCACGCTGATCTCAGTATCTGTGAACCAAAGACCAAATATGACACGTCTACTTAACATCTATGGGACACCTATGTAAATGCACGTGCCTGGGCACACACGTGGACGCATACTATTTAAGTATATATAAGTCTTTCCACATAATTTTCTAATTTTATAGTTCAACACCCGTCGAGTCATTTTGCAATATAGATCTTTCAAGTTTTACTTTTTCCCCTGCTATTTTTTATATTTGATGAGAAGAATATGCACAACTGACAATATAATTATTGTCCTACTTACTTATGTTCGGTCAGTCAGTGTACCAAAAATTCCTATCGAAGTGGAAGTACCAGACATGCAAATGCAACATACAGTATCTCCTATCTGGCTACTGGTGTTTTTAAGATAAAATACATGCAAATTCAATGAGAACAGAGGGGAAACTTGTTTTAACAACTTGACAGAAATTGGCAAATGTGGCACTGTTAGCAAGACCTCTACTGTATGTGAAAATTTTATAGCAGGTAAATGTGACTGTGATTAATAGTCTTTTTCACTGCTCAAACCTTTCCACTCTTTGTGCTCTGTAGAAAAACCAACAGAAGGCATAGCTATTAACAGAATTTATGGATCTGAGACAAGATAAGCAAAAAACCCAGATTTTTTTCCTGTATCTCTGGATGATATCATCACAGTTTTGTACATCCCCAAATACTTTCTGGGAAACTTCCTTTCTTTTAATACAAGCTTTTTATAACTGTATTGAGACAGCCGTTTCTCACAGAGCTTCCTGGTTTGACAAGTTCTTACACACTCAGTTCTTTTATTCCTCATACCATCTAAAAAAAAAGATGAGGACTAAAATGAACTGAGAAATCCTCCAAACTCTTTACTGCTTCACCCAACTGGTAAGTTCCACACAAATGACTTAGCACCTGTGATTTGTATGCATTGGCTCTGAAGCCCCTTCCAGCACATGTCTAGAGACTGACAACAGCCCAAATTTGGTATCTAAGCGTCAGAGCAGGTCCAGCTGGATAGCTGGGGCAGAGCTGCAGTTTGAATTCTGGAACACACTTTTCATATAATTCCAGCATCTTTAGCAATCACGTTTCTCAACAGGACAAGTCACATTCTTTCTTCGACTGATGTTGTGAGCCTCTTCTGAGGTAAAAGCCAGACTTAAACTTGACTAACTCAATCTGTTCTGGAGCACTGTGCATACACCCCTATCTCTATCACCTCTCAGTAGAGCATACTACTTTCAGTTTTTAAAAAAGATTTTTGATTGCTCCTAATAGTATATATTCCCTTCTCTTGTTGTGGGACATCATTACCACTTCCTCTTCACAGTCTTTGTTTCTGCATTCCCCATCTGTATTTTGGGACCTCCTAAGCTGATCATCACTTGTTGCAATCCTTGTGGAAGCTCTCCTGACGTAATTAGATAAATCAGTCCATCCAGAAAATCTACAAAGCTGGATGTGACTCCCCTTAACTACTTCAGTATGCTTTTGAGAGGAGTTCACAGAAATCACTCTCTCACTCCCAGCTAGAATCTACAAACTACAGTAAATTATCAATCACTGATGAGTGGATTCTCCTCCAGTGCCTCTCACACCACTCCTTACAAGGAATGGCATCAACCCTTTTCCCTTCAGACCAACCCTTTTCCCTAAAGAAGAATGCTGCTCAAGCAGTACTATAGCTCTTCACCAGCACCTTCCTGACACTGCTGGTCATAATACCTCTCTAATTTACTCAAACTGCGTGAAGGGTTAAAATATGGCATATGTTGACAGACAACACTCCTTGCTAACAGGAAAGACACGTTGCTGTGGGGCCCAGATCTCGGCTTCTCCTTCCCTGCAGCTGTCTGTGGATAGCAGCTAATTGTATCCACTTGTTTAACCTCGGGGATAATGTCTGGAGGGGACCAAGTGCCACAGGCATACTTTTTTTTTTTAACGGTCATTTCCTCTCTGGTGTAACTTGCATGACAGCATGTGACAAGCAGAAATTAATGGGGACACTGCTGTGCCAATACCTCTTGAATTGCTTTGACACTGGCTGCAGGCTGCCTGCTTGGCCACCCAGCCAAGACCTCACATGAAATGTGGCAAGGGGCCCACAGCTCTATTCACTAACAAGCCAGCTGGTCAGTGATTAGAAAGCTGAAACAATGCTGTGCACATACATCAAGAAAAATGCTTTACAAACAGCTTCGGACTTAGGAGGTAAAGTCTCTCAGAAGAGTAAATCTGTAAATTTTTCTTAGGGACTGCTAACTTAAGCTAACATTAGAGATAACATGGAAGGCCCAGAAGATGACTGCCCTACTCTGTCACCTAAGCTCAAGAAGGGCTAACCCGAGAACAAAGACTAACATCTTGATGTGCTCAAAATCACGTGCAAACAGCTTAGACCACATGGATTCTGGTCCAGAGGAGCATTCAAATTATGTAAATACATAGAGATTTATGACAGACTACTTTTCCTAATGGTCATCAACACCTTGGCAACATTACTGACATTTCTACAGAAATTCTCATTGGATTTGTCTGCTGTGTTTACACTGATTTGTTTATACACTGATACATAACAACAAAGGATGAGACTTCAGAAGCATCCCAGGGGATTTGGATGATCAGATCTCATACACCCAAGGCAGCTTTGTACCTTTCAGCCTAGACTTTTTTGAAAACTGTCAAATCCTTGGCTAGACACAAAAGGCTCAAGAACATTGTTCCTTTAATTTCTCTCTTCACTTGCTTTTTTAAATAGTAGCCACTAGAAATGCATGGGCTCTTGATGAAACACCTGCATGGCAACAAGAAAGTAAGTTACGATTTTTTAAAACTGAGAAAAAAAAGCAGTCAAAAGGATCCCAGTGATCAAAAACATAACCATCATTTGAAATCAATAAAACTTGGGTAGCTAATTCCTATGGCTTCTTCACAATAATAAACTCATTCTAGCAATTTTTGTTTAATGGAAAACTTGTTTAAACATTATAATACAGGCTTGACCAATTTCTTGATATATAAGCAAATGTATTTTGTGGCATATACAGATACATAAGGGCTCAAGGCCCTGTAAAAGAGGCTAGACAGTAGAGTCACTTTTTTGAATTAGAAACTGGGGTTACTGAAGAGTTTGGACTTAATAGTGCTTCCATCATGAAAACTTTATTCAGCATAGTCATGAATGACACCTGCATGCTGAGGAAGAAGATGACCTCGTATTAGGCACAGCCAAAGTCCAATGAAGTCATGGGGACTCTATCCATCAAAGACCTGAGCTTGTCCCACTGCTTTTTAATATTTCCATTCTCCTTCCACACTCACTGGAACTAACAGGACCTTCAGAGAGATGCAGCCAACCTTCTCTGAGACAAAAATGACACCAGACATCAAAATACTGCTATTCTCTAAAGTCAGACACTTTTAATAAATAGTTAACAGTTTTTATTAAATATATGAATACAGAGGAAAGTAAGGAGGTAATCTCTTCCTAATCTCTCCAGGGAATACATAATAAATAAAAGCTCAGTTGTGTACTTTTTAAGTCACTTTTCAGTTTTGGGGGTTTTTCTGGCTTGTAAGGCACTTGCATAGCAGAAGAATCGTGATGCTTGTCAGTGCTGTACAATGGCACAACACTGGGGTCTACTACTACCTGAGCTCTAGTCACAGGAGTGCACTTAACTTTGCTGCCTCTCTTGCTCCATATTATAAATTCAGGGATAATGGTTAACTAATTCATGAGTGTTGCAAAGATTAACTGGTTAATGTTTGTTAAATACTCTAAAGAATTAGAATTTGCTTTCAGTTGTAAAGGCTTAACAACCTTCAAGAAAATCAAGGATATACAGAAGAGGAAAGATATATTTTTTTTAATATAATTTATGGGTATAAATAAGCTTCAAGAAAGAGCTGCGAGGGGACAGCTTGCCCAAGAGCTCCAATCCAATGACTTTACATATCGTTTTGCAATGCTGTTATAGCATTGTTTGAGCTGTCAAAATAGTCTTCAGGATGAGAATCTGACTGATGCCTTACTACAGCTAAATTAAAAGTAGGGGACAAGACAGTTGATTTTTGGAAGCACTCAGCAGATTGAGTTGTTCTCCATGTTTAAAACAGCAGTTCATTTGCAATTCTATTAACTCGAATTAAAAAAAATAACAGCTCCTGAACCAACAGCTTTGCAAGGGAAACAGGCAAGCACCTCTTCCTACAGACAAGGCATAGAGATTTTGCAAGAGAAATTGGGCAAGTACACACGAGTCTTTTGTTTTCACTGAAAGCATGAGAAGTTTGCTGGTAGCACTAGACTACGGGAATGGCTACCCCTTCCATTCCACTTACATTGTCTATCACTTTCTCCTTTCTTTCCATATTTCTTATCTTTTCTTTTACTTCTTTCTTCCCTTCATGAGCCCTGTTGCCCCTTCCTGCTCCATCCCCACTTCTGACCCTTCTCGTCATGCCTGCACTGCATCCCATCCCGCTCAGCCATTTCTTCTACCACACAGTAGGGCCTGTGGTCCTACTCCACCTCTTTGGGTTGCTGTCTCCCACAGGCCAGGTGATAATGAGCAAAGTAGGTCATCAGAAGATGTGAGCTACTAGCATGCCTCATCAGCTCATCTGTGGATTTCAGATATAACAAACTGCAGCAGAAAGAGATGTGACTGTGATGTTTGCTGTGGCTGCAGGGGTGGAAGACACTGAGTCTTCAGTTACACATTTGCTGAGTCTCTCCAAAGTAACATGTGCCATAGCCCTTCCAGTGCTGAGCAAAATGACATGGATTTACATTAGCACAAATTAGTGTAAACCTTGCCTTGTTTTCTTTTGAACACTTGCCTGATCCTAAAAAAAGGAGGCATCTTCAACTTGCAGTGACACAATAAGCAATGAGTCTACTTATTTCTTAATGTTAACAAAATAGGAAAGAATCAGCTCTACTTTGGGGGTGAGGGGAAAGGTGTAACATGAGAGTCGATAGTCGTCTTGAGAGGGGAGAAGATGGCCTCCAATGTTTCACAGGCAAAGGATATTCTCTCCCTTCCTTCATCTCCTGAATATTAAACAAAACAAACTCTAAGAGATTTTTAATAAAAAGCCGAAGGTATGTTAGAAGTTAGTGTGCAAAAAGAGCCAATCAATGGAACAAACTGCTTTCATGAAGATGTGCCTTTTAAAAGTAAAGTGTCACAAATTATGCACTTGACAAATGCACCTTGTGAAAAATGCAATATTGCTTCTCAAAAGGGTAACCTGTGACAAGCAGAAAAGTATGCTACTGATTACGTAAGCCAATTGGGAAAATAAAACTACCTATCTTCTTGTGTATCTTCACTCTAACCATTCATGGAAAACTCTATGAGAATAAAAGTAGCTACCATGAAGACAACCTGGACCACATATGTCTGTACTTTGCTAAATCAGGTCCCAGAAAGACAAGTCTTTTGTTTTTCCTCTCAACAACAATAAAATAAATACAAATCATACAATACAATATCAAACTCTATGTTATTCCAAAATTACAGTCAATTAAGTAGAAACAAACTGTATCTTCAGAAGGGCACAAGAGAGAGGCTAGGGATCACTATCAAAGGACTTCTGTTTTCTTTTGTTTATTAAATAGCAACTGTATTATTGACTGCAGCTTTGCAAGCTAGTGAGCAGCTGGGTGTAACACATTTCCATGCTGTGTAACCTCTCCTTATGCTTCGTTAGATTCCTTATCAGGACCAGAAGAAAAGAAATCTCTCTGCTATGCTTTTCCTGTGGCAAAGGAAAAGACAAGATGATGACTTTCCAGCTCATTTCACTTGTACAAAGTTCTCATCAATCACCATGGCGTAGGTCTTTGTTATTTTCATTGAAGGACTGTTCTTAGTTTTCTGTCACAATAAAGCGTGACTCCACTAATTAGCAAATCAAGGTTACCTCTACCACATTTGCAAAAGAACAAAATGCAAACATAAGGCTAAAGCTACTTCTGAAATATTTTCCAAGGCCTCAGCTTCACAGAGATAAACCTAAGTCAAGCTAGGTCTAAATTCCTTTCATTGAAACAGAGGTTAAAGAATGAAACACTTAGAGCAGATAATGTAAGGAAGCTAAACTAACCATTTCATCAAGAACCAAAAGTTTTCTGCTTGTTTTGCAACTTTCTGCTCCAGAAACCAAGCAGAGAAAGTGTGGTTTATTTTTATACTAAACTTTCTGTCAAGTATGCATCTCTCTGAAGTTTTGGTTCACTATAGCCCACGCAACTTGGCCTCTATTCTCCTTTTCCTAGTCTTCAATAAGCCCTATAGACATCAGCAGGAATTACGTGAGCAAACTAAAAGAAAGGAAGGGATATCTTCTTCCCGAGGCAAAAACGTACTAAAAAGTGCTTTGTAAGATGGTCTCTCCTCCTTTAACGTAACGTTTTTCTATGTATCTTCCTTTTTAGTCTGTGTTGTTTCTCACTGAATGACAGTTATACACAACATACTACTGTAATTACAAGCATACGGCTCAGAGATCGCTGCTGACGTTCTCAAGTCTCAATTTAGACATTTTTATTTAAATATATGAAAGACATATGTATACTCTTTCATTAACTGCATTTTACATTTGTAATATTCTATGTATTCTTTTGGAACCATTTCCATTAAAATGACGACTCTGGGTTTGGATTTCAGGTATTTCCTTTGTAACACTAAGGGAGGGGTATGTTACTGTCAAAATTTCTCTCTAAAAAGTCCTTGCTAAAATATTTACTCTGCTTGTCAGAACAGGAATATCTGAAGTTAATTCTGAATGAAAGAATATTTTAAAACAAATCATAAACTAGATGTTAAAAAAAAGCAACACACTGCCATGCCAGTGCCCCTTCCCTGCTGTAAAGCTAAATGAAAAACAACCCTGCATTTGCATCCACAGAATATTGTAACATTTTGGAGCCTTTTGAGATCCCCTAATTGTAGTTATGCAACAGAACTATCAGATCCTAAAACAAAGGACAGAAATTCAGCAGCTGAATTTACTGGCTTGGAAATTAAATGCTCTTAAGAGATGGCTAACATGTCTTCTCGATTATTTTTGGCATTTGAAAGTTACGGCACAACACTTCCTATTGCACAGACCGGAAAAGTGGGACATTTTAGAATACTTAGAATTTTTATGGTGCTGTTTGTAAAGTCACATATTTAGCAATAGTGAAAACTGTTGAGCAGTAACTGTCTTTGCCATTTTAATTAAAGTAATTAAAATGGCAAATTTTATTAATCATTAACCCACTAATTTATTAATTAATTAAGCCACTAATTTCAAAGGGCCCTTTATGGTATAAGACACTGTTCAACATTAATGTAGACAGAATGTGATGACATCTAATGAGCTGGTCAAAATAGTAAAATACAGCTTCTTCTTGCAAATGGGTATTCTCAACTGTCATTATTTTCAAAGAAGGCAAACGGGATAGTCTTTGGCCAGAACAGTTAAGATATTAATGAAAAAAAAAAATAAACAAACCAGTCCACCAAACCTTGTGATCCTTGGAGCCCTTTTCCATTACTGAGTCAATTTACCATGACGACCAGCTATGACACATTCTTGTGAATAGTCAGGAGTCTGGTTCCAAAGGCACAGACATTGCTTACACGTAAGTTTTGAGAGAAGACTACTTCCTCTCTCTGACAAAGCATTTAAACACAAGCAAAACACATGTTTATGACTAATCTGAGACTATGGAAACAACAGTTTCAACTGTTGTTTGCTCTAACCTTGGAATTCATCAGGTCAGTAGCACAAGGTAACAACTGATTCTCCTTTGTTAGCTCCTCTAATTCAGTTTTTCAACCCCATTTCTTCTAATACTGGAGCAGTCTGTTGACATAAAATTAAACAGAAGCTTAAGTGCTTTGCTGGAGCAGAGCCTCTGCTCCTTTGATTTTTCTCCTTTGAGGTCTGAAGTTGAATCAGAAGGTGCAGGTGTATATCCAGCATGAGTTTAAATGTTTTATATAAGTGACAGTTCTGTATAGCTGTAATGGTTACAGAGAAGTAAGAAGAACCTAAAATAGTGATGTTTATGAGTCTTTGGATAAGGTTTCCAATCCAAAAATGAAGGACAGATTTCATCCAGGAGCTCAAACCTTTGCAGTTTGTTTTTTCTTAATGGCAAACTGTTAAGGCTTTGCATGAAAACAAATGAAAGGCTGCTTGTAACTGCTGCTAACAGCATCGCCCTACACTCACCCCTGGAGAAACCCTAAGAATTCCACAGTTACACCACAACAGGGTTTGACCCATAGCTGTACTCTGGAACACCAACATAGGCAAATCCTACAAACTCATGCCTGCTTTATTAAAACTACAAATAAATTAATAATTTCAATTTCTAAATATTTTCCTTTGCCATGGCATGGAGAACAAACAACAAACAGTATTTCTGTTATTTCACTCGTGTTCCCATTCTAAATTTTCTGTCTTCTAGCAGCTGCTTGTGAAGTTACTAATAATGTCTGTGTTTGTTTGGACTTCTTAAAAAGGATATTCTCAAAATGGAAGGAAGCTGATTTTATTTCACTTCGAAACCTGAGAAACCTGTAACATGAACCATACGCTGATTAGAAAGCACTGATAAATAAAGGAAGCAGTTGAGTAAATGTGTGATAGGGAAACGGCAGACCAGAGGAGAAGGCACTGTTTCAGACAAATTAATGCTGTTGTAGGATCTGATTATCGTGACTCATGTTTAACAAGGTATTGTGTAAGGGCCAGCCAAAAAGGAGGCCCTATTATGGTGGGCACTACACAGTCAAGGGTTTTCATACAGCCTCTTCCATTAAAAGCTCACAGATAAAATGGACAAGACAGACCCCAGGTGGAGAAACAGCGTGACAGTTCCATGATGCTACATTTTTATGGGAGTAGAGTCAGGAATGGATAAGCAAAATGGAAAGAAAAGTGATGGAGAGAAAAGTTCTGGAGGGAGGGAAAGAACAAAAGAGTGCTTTACACAGTGTGAATACAAAGTGAAAGCGAGGTGAAAAAATGAAGGTTGAAGGGAAGGATGGAAAGAAGAAAGGGCTGAACAAACAGGAATAGCACAGGCAGAGAACACTGAGTTGAAATCACTGAAAGCAGCTCTCAGTGTCAGAGGTTTTGGTTTCGGTTGCCTCAGCAGCTGAGTATAGCTGGCTGATGCCAGTGGCTGGTGCTTCTCTGCAGTTTCGTGCCTAATGGCCTGAGGACAGGAAGCAGGGAGGAATCATGTCTGCTCTGGTATCCACAGGGGCGGGTGGGACAGAGGCTTTCCATGTGTCCCTGATCTGACACACAGAGTAGGAGGGAGAGGAACAACCTCTGCTGGGTCTCATTTTATTCCTTCCCTATGACTGTAGCAGCTCAGCTGTATCTGGTGATGAGCCATTGGATTGACTCCTGGAATCAGTAGATATATATGTGTGTGTGTGTGTATAAACATATATATACACGCATATATACATACATACACACACACACGTATATGTGTGTTTGTGCACATGCATGAGTAGCGTGCCTTCATGTGTATACATGTAATGACAATATACACCAAACGACACGGGAGGAGAACTGATGCTATCCCCTTGTGCATTTGTGTACTTTTGACTCTTCTCTCAGCATCTGAGTTGCCAGTTCTGGCCTTTTCTGGGCCACACCTATTTTGAGAAAACGAACTTCGTAGACAGTAGAGTGATGATCATCACACTTCCCTTTCCCTCAGTCAAATAGCAATACTTTTTCAGCAAATACATTGAGGACTTTTACAATATGTATTTATCTATGTACGTGTGTTTATGTGCCTATGTATTCATAAATAACACAAAAATTCTTAAAGCTAATTTTATGTTCTACATATGAAAACATACAATACAAAAGAATTCCATCCCTATCCATTTGCATGGGACTTTGGCATAAGCTAAATACATCTGCTACAGAGGGAAAGAAACAAACACAACATATCTCGATTAAATCAATATGCCACTAAAGTAACACGCTTCAAATTAATTTTTACTGTGGGATACAATAACCTGCCTATTCATTGGCATAAAACCAGTGCATACAGCTAGTCCAAGGGTATTAAAATTCTTTTGTGGTGGATTAGAGAAAACAGCTTTATGGAAAAATAACTTATTTGATTACTATATTATCTTTTATTAGTTATGAGTTGTCTGTGGCCAAGTTTTGAAGTATTTTACACTACAGCTGTAAAACTGCTGTGAATAAATACAGACACTTCGTGAATATTCTAGTATAGCCAATCTGAGCTGCAATAACTTGGATTGGCTGAGATGGGAAATGTATCCTGCCACAATGCTGCTTCTCTCAGATCAACTGAGTTTGACCCTTAGAATCTGGAGTTCAACAAGAAAAAATATGTTGGCCAGTTTTCCCAAATATCTACCTCATCACATCATCATTTGTGTTATTCTGTCTACTCTTCCCTATCTCTGTGTGCTTGTTTTGTGGTGAAGTACAGCTTTATGGGTGTACTGCATAGGGGACTGATTTCCTTCCAATATAGAAACTACTATTAAGCAGTGATTCTTATCTGTCCCCACAAAAATCAAGAATGGCTCTTTGAGTGTCCCCTCTTTATCTCACATCTGCTGCAATGTGACCTTCAAATTACTTGTCAAAAGCAACATATGGCTTGTAAGCAAAATTAAGAACACAGGTAAATCCAAACGTTTCAGTCTATTTTTCTGCCACTGCTTTATGTGCACCATGAGCTGCAACTTTCTTTCAATTGCTTTAATTGTGGCACCTCTTTGATGAAGAGAAAGACACTGAAAACGAGTGACACTTCTGCTGACCACTGAGGCAGGATGTACTTGCAGAGCAAGTTGCAACTGTGCACCACCACCGCCAAGACAAAAGAAAGCATCTCAAAAATATTCCCCACTTGGAAGAATTGCCACTGGCTCTCTGTGGAACAGTACAGCACTGTTTCTGACATGCTCCCTGGCAGCTTAGCCCCACTTCTACACCTGCTGGAGCATTATTCCTACCACGTGCTCCCTTTCTTTCAGGGTCATCAAAGCATTTCACATAGCAATTGGTACCACACTGATGTTCCAATATCAAAAAACCCAATCCCATTAATAATACCAGAGTGTCTCAAGAGAATCCAGAGCAGTAGGATCCCTAAGCTTTTTTATGCATCACATCAATGTCTAGCTCTGCTAAATTAACAGAAATTAAATGAGCTGATAGCAACACTTCACTTCCAGTGTGTGTAATACTAATATTTTGCAATATCTTGATCATAAATCCTGTTCTACCAAAGGCTCAATCTCCATCCCTGCCCACAATTCAGAATTTCTTCAGTTTCTTAATTCCCTTTGACTTTCTGAATAAAGATGATTTCTGGCCCTCCATCTGTTGAAAACAATAGCTTCCTTCTGACTTCAAAAAAGATGTTTCCCTTAGGGCCCTACTGGACTCCACTGGTGTCGTAAGAGTTTGGGCTACAAAAGAAAAGTAGGTTGAGATGTCTATTTAGAGAGCCCTTCATAGACATCGTTTCACAGTGACATTTCTAATTCAGTGTCATTGTTTTGAAAGACTAAAATTATTATTTCAGGCAGGTTGCTTTCATGCATTATGCTCCAATGTTGCTTGACTGCTTTCCAAACTGGAACAACTGAAAAAATGTGAAGCGCTCCAATGATTTTAAATCACTCTAGTCAGGACAGAGTGATTTAAAATTATTGGAGTGCCTCACATTTTTATGAGCTCTCAGTTTGCAAGCAATGGAGGTCTGAGCAGTCCTGGGCTGCAGCGCTGCACAAAACAGCTATACATTATCATCAGATTGAAAAGGTTTGCATTTGAATTTGGAAATTGTAGGGATCTGGAGATATTTAACACCATCATAATTAAAATCAGTGGCTCTACACTAACAATAAAAAGGTCCAGGCTGAAGAAGTAACTGTATGGATACAACATTATATTGCATAAAATCCTGTGCTCAGTAGTCCCTTTATTCATGACTCCTCCTAACCCCTTGGTCAGACTATACACTGCTACCTGCTACCAGCCACAGGAGACGTGGCTGTGTCTCTACATACAGCATGGTATGGGAAAGAAATTACAGCACCTGCAACAGAAGGACCCACCACTCATTGGAGAATATCCACTTTTTAATGTTTAGTTCCTTCAGAGCCACCATTTTTGCAAGGCACCTGCTCTCTTTCCTGCTACTCTTTCATAGAGCAGTCTGGAGTAGGATAACAGAGAAAAAAAAAAGATTTATCCCAGAACGATGTATCAATTCAGCCCTTTTTTAAAAAATTTATTTATAGTGGCAACTCTTTAATTTATGATATGGATTCAGAATAAAACTTGCAAAATAATCCACAAAAGTGAAATCCTTAGCAGCTGTAAATGGGCACCATTTCACTAAGGCTAATGGATTTACACCTCTTAGTATCATCTGGGGGATCTGATCCACTATTTGTACACTCTAAATTCCTCACTCAGTTTTGCTTCTTTCTTTACCACAAAAGTACTGACAGGAAAACATGACTAACACCTCTTCTCTTAGTATCTTTCTTATTAATTCGAGCAGGTTCTTTTCTTAGTGACTTTTAGCTTTGATGTTGTTAAATACAGCCACACTCTGAAGACTCTCAGTACTGGCAAAGATGTTTTCCTGGAATATCTTGTTTTATTTTCAGAATTGCATGATTGTGTGACATCTGCTCCACATCTCATACGTGATCAACTGAGTAGGTACAACCATGGCAGATGGCTGATGAGTCACCTCACAACACTGAACACTCGTTTGCTTTCTGAGAATCAGTATCTTCATATTAATTTCCTAAGTGTCTTGCAAAGATGTGACCAGTCAGCCTGATTTGATAGCAGGTAATGTAAATTACAGCAAATGCACATGGACACAACAGCAACATTTATTCTATGAATGGGGCTAATATTTTTGAATTCAATTTATGGCTACTTTCAGATAAGCCCACAAAAGGAAATTAGGTCACCACTGTACTTTCTCAATTTCAGGCATTTAAATACCAAAATCTGTATACCTGAATCAGATGGGTATCTAGGCTTCCTATGCAAAGAAGAAACCAAAAAACATTCACAGAAGCCATTCACTTGGGTGAGGAACAAGGACACAGCAGAGAAAACATATACATTAAACCAACACTCACTGTGATTTGGCTGCACTGTTCAAGGCTGGGGGGAATACAATAATGATTCACAGATCACAGACCTGGGTAGAAACACATTCCCTGTTCTTCTAACGTCCCATGATAGATAACATATGCACCTGCTATACTGAAGACCTTTGTTCTGTTCCCTCCTCTGCTGACTGTCAGATTGAAACAGGGACAGCCCTGTTAGCACACGTAGCTTGGGTAGCCTAAATTCTGATCAACTGTAAGAAAACCATTGAAAGAAGCCACAGGTTAACTTAAAATGACATTAGTTTACGAAGTTAACTTAGCTCATTACTAAAATTAAAGAACCTCAGTAACAGTCTGCTGTCCCCTCTCATTCTTACAGACTCTCTGGACTGGCAGAACAAGATGACTGGAAGGACCTCCAAAGAACCCATTCCAGTCCCACAAGCATCAGAATAAAATGTGACCACGCAGCTTAAACATGCCTCAGTCCCAAAGGCTAACACATAAAAATGCTTCAGTGGTCTGTTAACTATTTAAAAACTAATCTTTCTGTGGCAGAGACGTGTCATTCCCATTTCCATTACCCTTATGTCAACTAACAAAAGTTTCTAATGAGCCCAGTCTGTCGGAGGCTCAACTGTTAACATCATTAACGTTACAAAGGACCTGTGCATGACTAACAGCTGTGTCCGAAGGAAACTGAACTCATACCTTCCATTTCCACATAAACTGTCCTAAAGTTAGAGTATCCCACGAAGAAAAGAAGGGAGGAGACGATGGGCAGAGAGGAAAGAAGGAAGACGTTGTCATTGCTGATTCTGATTCATGCCATATGGAACATATATTAATCAGGTCGGACAGAGGAAGCCAGCAAGGGTGAGCATGACTACAATCCAGTAATTACAAAGGCTTATTAATCAAATTAAGGGTTGAATATAGTTCTCTTTCAAAAGTGAACTTTCAAAAGTATTTAGAGTAGTGTTCTCCAACTCGCTGGCCCAAAGTATACTCCATTAAAAAATAATGGAAGAGCTACACCAGAAAAGATTTAAAATACCACTGTCCAAAATAACCTAGAACTCAGTAGCCAGAGCCAGAGCCAGAAAAATGGACTAGAGCATTCATGCTCCTGGCAACAGGGAGGGGAAGTGAGTGTGTCTGCCCTACATCCTAGGTAAGTATTCCCACTACCAGGCAATGTCTCATAGGAAAATTACATCTATCATGTTATGGGCACCTGTCTATATCTTCCTAAAACACCTTTGGGGTGACTCTTACTGCAGGGCACTAGGCATTAGAAAGCCATTGCTGAGCAGTATTAAGACAAAAGCACTAATTGTGTTTAAATGATCAATATGGTTAGTTTCTCTGAACTGCTATGGTCTGACTACTACCTGCAAAACATAAATGAAATTCTTAAAGTGGTCCTGGTGTCACTTATATTCCTTTATTCCTAGCATGCCCTAAACCGGCAAAAGCCAAGCTTCGCTTCCCTAAATGTTTTGTAATGATGGTAGCTAATTCACACAGAAAAGATCTTTTGGGGCTGATAATTCTCTCACAGTAATTTTAAGTCATTTAAGTTCTAACAATTATTGATTTTAAACTATGGTGCCAAAGAGGTATACTAGATTCTTCAACATCAAGCTATCCAGAGCTTACTCGGCTCATTTGGCACCTCTGTGTTGCTGACACATGCAGAACTTTAACAGATGGTCTTACAATACAGGTAGTTGTTCTGTACTGTGCTAGAGGTGAGGGGAAATACTCTACACAAATTGTCTGCAATTCTGGAAAATAAATGAAGTACAAATCCATATTAACCTCAAAAGCCAAACTATAAAAAGTCAGATTAGGCATTTAACAATGTATGTGCTCTGGGTTAAATGCTCAGCTGTTATAGAATGACAGGATTCCCCTGCAGCCAGGAGAACTATGGTTTGCTTCAGTTTCTATGAGGGATATCCATAAAGATAATCATTAGAAAGGTATCAAAATGTATTAAAAATAAGCCTTGAGACCCTTCTTCATGTGATCAGCCCTGACTATCAGCAAAAGTACCTCCATAAACTGAGTGTTTTGACATAAACCATGAAGCAACAGGGTGCAACTTAAACTCTTTTTTCCTGTGCCAAAGAGGATTCAAGAAAAAACACATCAGCTACTGTGCAGATGTTGAAATCAATAGCGACGAACAAGTAAACAGTAATTTTACATTTTTCCTCACCCATTTAAAAAGATATGTATGCACCACAAGCTGAATTTTACAGTCACTAATTTCACTGACTGCAGTGGAACCTGCAGTGCATATAAAAGACCAAAATTGCTACTCCTTGTTTCTGTGTGGCTAAATTTTCTCTTTTATTGTGCCAAATTATCAGATATAGCAACTGGGTTGAACCAGCAAACTATATATGCAGAATAGTGCTTTTCAAAAGTAGGCACAACAATTTCCTCCATCAGTATATAATCTCCATGAAATATATATTCACACATACATACTACAGTCTAATAGTGCAATTTTAGAACAGGGTTTTTGGAAATCACAAATATTTAATACAATGCTCATATCTTCTATTTCATTTAAACGAAACACAGCTCAAAAGATATTTCAAATTGAGATTTCAGAGGACTGGTCATTCAATTTCAATATATTTAGTTAGATAATATGCCAGTCACCTTGCACATCATTTTCACAATGTTAGTTATGTTGAAATACAGTTTACTTAGATAGCTTCAAAGTCCCAAGAGGAAGTAGAACTTTAATAGCATTATTGTAAAATAGTCCTACCAATCTAATATGTACATTCCAGTCTTCTGCTGGGACTGCATCAAAGCTGTAACCATTTTTCAAAAATTTTATTTTATCCACAAAGGTTCATTAAAAACCATGGTTGCTGGAACTGACATTATACATATATGACTTTGATACAAGTGAATAGATCTCTATCTGTTTTAGTTCTAATTTTTAACTGAAAGATCAAACAACTCCTAAGTTCGAAGCTGTTAAACAAATTATTAAAACAACTGAATTTCAAATAGGTTTCATGTTTTCTTTTCCTCCTTCAGGACTTTTGCCAGACTAAGATGACACAACATACTTCCACAAAGTACTTATACAAATGTAAAATAATCCATCTCTGAAAGCATAAATTATTTTTCCTTATGAAAATATAAAAATCAAAAGAAATGTTAAACAGACACAGCCAAAATGTAGAAACATCAATCTCTCAGCTTCTCTTCCCAGGCATAAACTTTGTTAAACATTTCAAGCTATGATCCTCAATGTGCCACTTTGCTGAGAAACTCCTAGGAAAGAAGAGAAGTTGCTATATGTGTTTTACTACCAATAATGCAAGCACATCCTCTCCTGGGAAGAAGTCCTCCCTTACAGATGCACTGTAAAAGACAATATGACAGGAAAACGTCATGATCATCCTCCCAGTTACTGAGAGCCTTTCCAGCTTCTACAACAACTGGTCAGGACTACCCCTGTCCTTGAGCCCATCCTCTACAGACCGCAGGTCCATGATGAACATTTCTTGCTCTTGGAATGTATGGAAACTGTTCTGGCAAGAGGGGCATGAAACAAAAGTAGTTGCTTTGGGAAACAAAAGGCAAAGGGAAAGGGATAGGAGCACAAGATTTATTTTATCCATTCTAACAATATCCAGCCCTCAAACAGACACCTTTTAGAGAAGATTCAAGTAGTCTCAGCCTAAACAAAAAGAGAATCATCTGCCTACAGCTGCAACTAAAGGTCGTTCTTAACGATTTCACAGAATCACAGAATCGTAGAGTGGCCTGGGTTGGAAGAGACCTTAAAGGTCATCTATTTGCAAACCCCCTGCCATGGGCAGGGGCAACTTCAATTAGATCAGGTTGTTCAGAACCCCATCCAACCTGGCCTTGAACACTTCCAGGGATGGGGCAGCCACAACTTCTCTGGGCAACCTGTTCCAGTGCCTCACCACCCTCACAGTAAAGAATTTCTTCCTAATATCTACTCTAAACCTACTCTCTTTCAATTTGAAACCATTCCCCCTTGTCTTGTCACTACATACTCCTGTAAAAAAGTCTCTCTCCATCTTACTTGCCGGTTCCCCTCAGGTACTGGAAGGTTGCAATTAGGTCACCCCTAAGCCTTCTCTTTTCCAGGCTAAACAATCCCATTTCTCTCAGCTTTCCCTTGTAGGAGAGATGCTCCATCCCTCTAACCAACTTGGGGGCCCTCCTTTGGACTCACTCCTACAGGTCCATGACCTTCCTGTGCTGGAATGCTACATTTTGTAGAACAGAAATCAGGAGAAAATCAGGAAATGTATAACTCCAAAAGAGAAAAAACCACAAGTGTAGCATTATTCACAAAGAGATTATATCTGTTAGTGAATACAGATCTTTGTGCTGCAATTCATGCCCCAAGCTGGGCACTATTCAATTTTGATATAACAAAATCCTGTGGGATCAAAACACAGTTTGTCTTTCTGATTAATCTCTGAAAATATCCAAAATCTTTCTCCTTAAATACCTTTATAGTTTCAGTAGGCACTCCAGGCTCTGGAACTTTATCCAAGTAAGTAGTCAAGTCTTGATCCACATGTTCAAACACTAATGTTAACTTGGTCTCTCTGTCTGTTCGTGACACAGTGCACACATCAAACAATCTGAGAAGAAGAAAAGAGGAGGTAAGTATACATGAACCACTACAGACATACATATCTTGCAGCTCATGCATGTCTATCTAAATTTTTTACAGTACACAGAATGGGAAAAGGAGCTTTCCAAAAGTAGTCAAATCTTTGAGCTCTTGATTCATCAGATAGTGGTTGATATATCAAAAATACCATCTTGGTCTTTCACGTGTGAATTCTGAAACTGAATTAAGAATTCATCAGCTGTTCAATGTAAAATAATCACATAAAAAAAATTTTTTTGACACAGTAACAAGAGTTAATACAGAAAGTTATTGTGATATTTATCCACATTCTATGCTGCAGCACTTGTAGTCATTAAAAAAACAAAGTGAGAAACACTTTTGAGAAAAAATACAGTGTTTGTGTGCACCTTCAGTTTCTTCTCATGTAACTCCCATGTTCACCATTACATAGCTTTATCCTTTGGCAGAAACAGAATTTTTTTGCGGATTACTTTTGTAAATTCCTGGACACAAGGAATACCTTCAAAGTCAGGATACAGTTTGGAAAAAAAGCTTTGTGCACAAGATGTCACTACTTCTCTCATCAGTTCCTGTCATTCTTTTACTGAAACTTCTTTATTATTTCACCTTGTTGCACAATGTCAAGCGAATTTACAAAGCTCTTCATAATGCCATATTCCTATCTGAGCACTATTTTCTATTGTTCTTCTTTTTAATTATGATTATTCTCATGTTCTTCACTTCATCTACATACCAGCTTTAATCAGTGTTTTATCTTTTTCAAAAACATCTGCCCTCTTTCTATGCTTCACACCTATACTTATACTAGTGACTTTCACCAGCTTTCCTCAAGTCCCACTTCTATAAAACCCTCATAGGAAATCATTTAACAGCTGGAAGGACGTTTCTTTCCTCCTCACATACTTTACTAATGTGTTTATTCATTTAATTTCATACTGTACAAATCAGATTGCTCTCTGAAGCAAGGCAGAAAATCCATCACTATTTTTACTAGGTGACAGTAGATTTAAAAAGAATGAATTCAGTTATTGAGAAAAAGGTCTATACAATTAAAGTGAAGAATCTATTACTAATAACAGACCAAAGTTGTGTTGATAGTATGGCTTATTTTTTTCAACACCACAGCAATGACACTGTTGTATTATATGTACGTTTCATCCTCTTACTTAGGATAACTGCTTCCCTACTTTGTGTGAAGTGCAAGATCTCTGATAACATTATCAAGTAATAATTTTGTTCTTTGTCTGAGTATTAAAGGCTTTATATGGAGGATCTAAAGACAACTGATCACACACAATGCCTTGGGGGTCCCTGCTTTTCACAGCAGACCTCTGACAAACACACTAGGACAACACTTACTCCTGAGTTTTTACTTCTTACCTTAAATCTCAATATATTTCACAAAGCAAGGGAAAACTAGAATTGACATAACCACCTGTGAAGACTGTAATCCAGGTTTTCACTTGACATTTACCATGTTTAGGCTGTGCTCCCACTTTAACAGCATTTCCTAAATTATCTTTGGTCAGACGTAAATTTATTAGCCACCATGTTCCCAAAATGGATGCATGCACATTCTTTTGAGCTTAAGGAAGCTTTTCAGCGAGTAATAATTTGGGAACTGAAGTTCCAGAACATGGAGCGACTGTCATCCTACCTCTACTAGAAGACTAATCTGTACTTAATGTGTAATAATCATATGAGCAAACATTAATTAATTATTAGGGTAATGTAACTGACTGTGACAGAAAATGTCTTGGCACATTTCTCGTAAAGACAAATACTGTTCTCTAAGATTCCCCCAATAGGGTATACATGTCCTGTAAACTGTAAACAAGTTTTCTGAAAAGTCACAAAGCTTCCTGAAAAGTGAAATTTGCTGGTATTTGGCTGCAGGTTAATAATCTGCAATATATTTATATAAATCAATGTGGAATGTAGCTGGACTGCCTATAACCTCAACACATGCAAACAGAGAGGAGCCAGACAGGTCTGAACATCTGAACATAAACACTGGAAAATATTTCCAACTGTATGATTTCTTTGCGTTGACCTACATTTACCTAAAAATGTTCAAAACCACCCTTTTTGCCAGATATTTAATGCACTGGCAAAAATATATTTTCAACTATAGCAGAGTTATAATTCAACAAAAAAAGGAAAAAAAGATTTCACTGCATTAAACATAGAAACGAATGTAATTTCCAACTCGCTGTGGAGGAAAACATTGATTCTCTGTTTAATTCTTCTGTACGTAGCTTATTTTGATTCCAGCATTTTCTGGCACAGCACAGTAAGGAACTCAGAGGAGCACAATTCTGGTTACGTATTACTGAGTAATAATATTATCACTGAGTAATAGTATTATCTTTCTTTTTTATACACTCTTTATGTGAAACTCTAAATGCTTTCCAGTAAATCATAAAAGCTCCAGATCCTGCACTGGGCTGGGTAGAAGCACACTATGTTTACTCACAGAAAATACAGCTGCTGCCTTAGAAAGATAATAATTTAAAGCACAGTTTAGATGAATCCAGGTATTAGAAAAAGACAATATTTGGCACTGATTGTGCTAATCGCTCCAGAAACAGACTGAGAAAGACAGAGCCTCTTTATTTAGTAGTTTCCATAGGGATACAACTACTTTTTATAAATTATACTCTTTTACATCCACTGTGAGAAAATCACCCATGAAGTTGTCTTCTTTAGCTAGGAACATCTCTGCTGCCTATAGTGCACATCTCTTGAAGTCGTTTCCTTATGATTTTCTGATGGGTTAGCATTGCATGTGATTGCCTCTCTGGAACTGGCAACAGCAAAAGACCTTTTATTTAAAGAGTTACTATGTGGACACTGTCCTAAGTGAAGTAAACATACCTCAATTAATACAGGATTTCCATATTGAATACTTTGTAAACACAAGCCCTGCCCTTCTATTGTACTTACAAAAGAAACGTTTGAATTATTTGATTAAAGTAAGATCCGCTATGGGAAATCCTGCAAGTATTTAACAAGGTGTTTGGCTGAGAGTCATACACCGCCCCATGTGTCCCTCTGAACTGGAACTCTGTTGAACAGACGCTTAAGGAGAACCTGTGTTTTAATGCAGACAGTTTTTCAATCTAATTGTACTAAAGTAAAAGAAGCTTATCATCTGCAAATCTCTGTCTCTATTTTATTTTATGTGTCTAGTGCCTAGTGGATCTTACTACAATCTAGCAGAATACCTGCCTTCCTACAAAAATACTTTGGCATTTTTTGCAGGCAGAAAACTAGGTGATGCATCTTGAAGTCTCTGTTGCTTCTTACAAAATGTAATCTGACAAATGCAATCTCAGTTCATCTTCATTTTATGATATGAATGCCTAATGCTTTTATAAGGACAGTTACAAAAGTTCTTTTGAAAACTATTGCGTCTACTGATTGGTACTAATTCAGTAACTAATCCCAGAAAGTCCTCAATTGTTACCAGACTTGCTTTTGAGACTCTCTGAGAACTGCTATGAAGCTTCGCGCTTTCAAGTGGCATAAACATTTTTTTCCTGAGCAAACTGAGATAACACTGATGGAGATCAGGCCTATCAGCCCAAGCCACCTGCAAAAAAAACCAAAAGACAGATCTGACTGTAAGACCTGAAAAAAAATGTAGGACGTAATTGCTCTCAGCTATTGTCAAACAGATGAGTGGTTATGTCTGGAAAATTAACTGGATCATAGTCCAAAGGAAGATCAAAAATGAGATACTTGCTGCTGATGTGTCCCAAGGCTTACTATTATTTTTACTGCAGTAAGAGTAATCCAACATGAACACACATCCCTTTACAGTCACTCACAGCACTAAACAAAAACACAATCCTTGCCCTCTCAAGATTTCTAATAACATGAATTTACTTTAATTTTGTTTGAAACAGTGTCTCCCTAGGGAGAGTTACTTCCCAGCTTATGCATGACAGAGGAAGAGTACTGGAGCCAATAATTTATGTGGAGGAGAAATGTTTAAGAAGACTGTGGTGAGATAAATAGCGGCATAGCAATATGCTACAATTTTAAGATATTGATAGTCTGAGTAAATATACAGATTAAAAGATTTTAGTGGTCTCAACCTAACTCTGAAGGTAGTTATCTGAATGACAGAAAATCAGCACAGAACTTAGGTATTGACAGTGCTTATGCAAACACCACAAGACCAGGATACCAAGAGTATCACGGGCCGTGACTAAGGTTTATTGACAAATATGGGGAGAGGGACCCGAATAGCTTCTGCTTTTACTGCCTCTGTTTCAGGTTAATCCTGGGAGTTCATAATTTTTAAGGGCACAGAAAATTTCAGCCTCTCATACCTAAAAGCATTGAAGAATGACAGTCAGGCACCCTTTTAGCCCAAATTTCAGCAGCAGCTGAACACTCCTGTGTTCTCTAGAAGTCACTCAGCAGTAAACCCCTTGTATACCCCAACTTTGTAAACTATGTACTCTTTGAAGAAAAACATGGTTTTACCCCAACTTTTCTATTAGCTACCTTTTCCTTTCTTGCTTTTGAAGGAAAAAAAGCTGCTGACAGAAACCAGTCTCTACTTGGAATCACAAATACCCAACGTATTGTAACAGAGGGGTTGTCTTTCAGATGAAGAAGACAATAGCTGGGCAACTGGAGTGGAACATGTGCGCTAGGAGAACCAAGTCCCACGTAGCAAAAGAGGAAATAGAGCTTCCCACTCTGAAATGTATGACAGAGCTCTTCCCCTTTGTTCAGGACATGCTCCTTTGTCTCATTTACTCAGCAATCACCTACTTCTCCATGCCTCTGAAATCTGGTACTTCAGACGTAGATTTTTCTCGTGCAAAGGTGCTTTAGTGAAATAATTTCAGATGAAAAAAAGCACATATGCAGATAAGCAGGCCACTAAATTAAAAGTATTTTATATTTTAGTTACATTTTTTATCGGATAACATTTGTAAAATCACATAGTAATGCAAGACCTAAGTTCCATTTCCAAAAGCGTCTTAAGGAGCTTCACAATGTGCTTGTCACGCCAGCTGCAGCTGCCCCAATCCATACCAATGCTTAAGATATTCCTCCACAGCAGACTGCAACATAATGTAGAGATGCTTAGACTCTGCTCAACAGAACAAACTCAGTCCTGAAAATGTACAGTGTGACAGCACAGCACTGCCTGCAGCACAGTCAGCCAGCCCACCGTCAGCTCCATCTAGCAACAGTCAGATGCCTAGACTCAAACTCAATTAAATAAAATAGGCTTGGCTTGGGTGTGTCTACTGCTCATGGCAACTTTACGTCTTAAATCCTTATTCTCTACCTTTCTACTGGGTTCTTGGAGTTTGTGAATATTTTTCCTGCTTTGCTACCTTTCCAGGAAAAAGGAGCAAGATCTTCTCTTGTCTTCAGAAGAAATCTCTTTCAGGCAAACAGCAGAAAAGGGCAGAACTTAACATCAGATAAAACAAATTAATTTATCTAGTACAGGCAGATGTTATGCAGATAGATGTTTTCAACTCTGAAGTCACTCACTATCTGCTGTGCACAGAGCAGAAAGAGCTACCGTGAAGAAGCAACTGCATGATGAAAACAAGGCAGCAGAAAGTCCTGTCCTAGAGACCTACTCCAGCAGAGCCCAGCCAGTATTCTTGCTTACAGCCCACTCACCAGTGAGGTTTTAGGGGAAGGAAGGGGGACATTAGAATGACAAGGCAATCGTTCATCTGCAAGCTGAGCTTTGTGCTGTAATTTTTTCCAGTCTCTCTCCCTTTCTGACTTGGAAAAATTATTTAAAATGCTTAGCTGTATAAAAGAGGTTTTTGTTCTTTAAGTGTGTGTGAAGAAGAGAGACAAAGTGACAGAGAGAAATAGATGCTCTTGAAAGCGAAGTAAATAGCACTGGCTGAAGTCCGATAGTGTGGGCTGACTGGGCAAGCTTTCAACACTCAGTACCGACTGCAGCCCTGACCTGCAACACCCCTGCTCTCCTGCGCTGGGCCCCTCTCGAGCAATGACGGGCCCTGGTGCCAGACTGAATGGTTTTGTGATGCAGACACATGTCTGCTCCGATGAAACCACCAAAACTAATTTTCATTTTCAACAGAAGCCAAGATTGGTGCCCAAAAGATGAAAAAGCCAAGTCTGTTTTACTCACTGTGCCACCCAAGTCACTAAAAGATGCAGTTGTTAAAGAGTTTTAGTTCAAGAAAAAATAGGCTTGACAAGACGTTCTCTGCAACTCCCTTTGTTTATAGCAGATACTGTTCATTTCAGCCCTCACACTGCCATCTCTCCTTCACCTTTTTTGCAAAGGGAGATTATTTTTAATAGACAAGGATCAGAAACGGGTTTGGTAAGGCTCCGTAATTCAAACAATATCCTGTCTCACGTAACTTCACTTCAGGACTCATCCTACAGTTCACCAGTTTTTAAAATGCTTAACTCCTCACCAGTCCATTAACAATCTCACTGCAATTGATTTTATCCAAACTGGCCACACACTGAGCCATTGACATTACTGAGGGAAAATTACCAGCTGGGTGGTGCCTAAACATACTCCAGTGTGCTGCTGTACCAAACAGACTGTTGGATTCTCTGTGCAAGGGACAGGCCAAGTCACCCCCAAATCAGAAAAATAACATGGCCTGTTACGAAGACAGTCGCTGACAGATTGTTTAGGATCAGCAATAGCTGTCTGACCTATTCATAGTGCTCTCATGTGATCCTTCAGCTAGCAAATGTACACTTCCTTTCAAAGTCATGTACACTGCCGCTATACTGAGCACTCAGAGCTTCCAATAAGCTTCCATAAGCTTCCAGTTCAGAGGACAAATTAAAGATGCTCCCATTCATTGGCACTGCATGTGCATCTTTTATTTTTAGATTTTCTTTAGAATACCTTCCTCAGGAAAAGCTGCATTTCTGTTTAGATTCCCTAAAATGCTCAACACGTAAGTAAAACTTATGTGTGCATATTGATTTTGTTTAATTCAAATGAAAGGAGCACGTAGGTTATTCTGGACTCCCAGCTGTACCTGGTGCAAGTTAAGACAACAAAGTCCAGTCTTTATTCGTGTGTAGCTCACAGACAAACTGATCACTAGACTCCACATTTCGGTTTACATTTGGAATTCAGGCCTGTGCCAAACCTACAAGATCTAAATCTAAGTTGATAGTCTCTTTCTAGATTTAAGTAAAAACAACAACTCTTCTTTGGAATATTTTACAACAACACAAATTATCATTCATTGCATAGTATCTTAATAATCTACTCTATATCTACACTTGAGACTTAATGGTGATGCCAACATATCAAAATAATAAAGGAAATAGCAGCCCTTCACTCCATATAAGTATGCACTGCAAAAAATAAAATGTACTGTTTCGTACTCTGTACCACCTCATATATTTTTTTTTAAATGCTTGCAATATCACAGCCGTTCCCAAGGTGTTTATTTCAGCTTTTTTAAAGTAATTCCAATGCAAATTTGAGTACAAGCTCTTGCTTTTTATAGATGCACGGAGGAACCTAAAAACCAAGAAACAGCTACTGTAGAAGATGATAGAAGAGGTCCTATGTTTTGATGCTTACCATCAATCCAGGGACTGCTGTTCCTGAAAGACCTTCAGGTTACTCTACAGCCACAATTCTACTGGAGGATGGTGGCTGTACTCAAAAACCATGTGCTGTTTGAGTCTAAGTTAACTATTCAGTGTAGACTCAGCCCTCAGGAATAGAAGCAATCACAGTCTGACTGACAGTACTCCTAACGGGCAAATCTAGTTGTCAGAGACACTGAACAAGTAAGGTAAGGGGCCTTTCTAAATGCTGTAAATATATCAGAGCTCTGATGATGCTGCTACCACTTCCCAGGAAGAAGGAACAGTACTGGCAGCACCTGAGAAGAGTCCAAAGCTGTGATGGTGATGGTGAGGAGGAGGGGAGAGAGAGCACTAGGTGCAAAATATTTTGCTGTGGTTCTATTACAGGCGTTAAGTATTGTTATAGTGATTTTTGAGACACTGACACACTAAAGCCTTGTAAGAAGACACATTTCTATGTTTCATAGGTAGAGTTGGGACCACGCAGTTTATATTTCTAACAGAAGGATCAAGAGCTGATTTTAGAGAGGAAAAGTTCCACAGTTCAACAATACTGTGAACTCCACCGCAAAAGCAAAAGAGTAGAAAACAAAAGGAAAAAAAAAGTCTTAAGAAAAATAAAATGCTAAATTGGCTAAAGTTGACAATAATGATAGGCATAAAGTAAATACATAGTTAATAAAGAGAGATGTTAATTTGAAAATAAAATTCTTTTTATTCCTTTGAACTGTATTGTTCTAATGTATTCAAGGAATTATTAAGGAAATCTGTGGACTCTTTAATGTGACATGCTGTATACCCATGTATTAAAGAAATTAGCAGACACAGGAGTAAACCACAGTAAAACATTGTATGGTTCACTGTCATGCCCATTTGTTTGTATTTGAGTTTATTATTATGTATTATTTCTTAAATACACTATTCTTGTCTCTCTAAATGGCATTATACCAAAGGAAATCCTTGGTAAGAGAATGAAACAAGCACGATTGGGAAATCAGGTGCAAACTTTTAACAGTCTGTTCACTGCTATGACAGAATGGTCAGTTGACATAACACAAACTTTGAGTAGCATTTTACGAGATTTTGTTAGATCTCTCAGTACAAAAATGCAATTTTGGAGTTAGGGTAGTAGTGTGCAGAGTAAACCTGTCCTAGATCTTGATCTTGCATGATCCACTAGCCCTGAACTCTCAAAGAAATTATGCTGTGTTTAACTTCCAGCATGCAAAAAAGCAAGCAACTTCTAAGAAAGAATATATATCACCTAAAGCTTCATCTGCCTTACCTGTCTGATATCTTTCAGAAATGAAAGCAGAGAAGAAAAAGATAATTCATTGTCTCTGTACAGGAATAAAAGGTCAAAAAAGGTCATTTTTCTCTTCCTTATACTCAACAAGTCATTACCTGGACAGAGCAGTGTAAATCCCTATATGCCATTTAACCCATATCTGGCTTTTACCCAAGTAGTGAGAACTCTACAACTCGGGGCCCTGCATGCAAGCTCCCCCTTTGCACCTCAGTGTCCTTATCTGTACCACAGTCTCTCCTTCTTAATTTCTAGTTGTCTTTAGTATTCAAGTTAATTCTTGAAGATGGGCATACATCTCTGAAAACTATGTTTGTGATTTATTCCAGGGAGTTCATCATAATATTTGTTTTTCCTTCAATTCTGAGATGAACAAAACTGTGAACCGCTGCTTTTTCAGTCTTGGTGCACCAGAAAACAGCAACGGATATGAACAGTTCTTGTTATCTTACAAATGGAAACAGCAATTTAGCACCAGATATTTGAACTGCATGAAAACAACTTCAAAAAATGTCTACATCTCTTGAAATAATCTGTTTATAGATTCACTAGAACTGCTTAAAATTTCCTGAAAATTCCAGCACAAGTGGTTAAGCGGCGAACACAGTTGCCAGATTTAGCAATAAGCCAAGTGAAAATCCAAAAGGTGTCTTACATTTTGTGTGTTGATTTCCACACATTTGTCATGCATGAGGCTATAAGACACAGAAACAGAAATGTGGTTCACAGTGCTTTTTATACACATGGTATGGGAAATTACTTTGATAAGGCTTTGATGCCAGATGTCTTCCCAATAATATTCCCATGTGCCGTGATGCCAGCGGCATCATCAACTTTAGACAAAGGGAATTCCTCCATTCACTTCAGCAAAACCTGGAAGAGAGCACAGTGAACTCAAAACAACCTTCCAGTGGTACTGTACAGTCCTGTCACAAGGCTGGTACTGTACAGTCCTGTGGTCCTGTCACCAGGCTCAACATGCTATGAATGACATCCCATCTGCCCAAAAAGTAAACAGTACTCAGGTGATTTCCAAAAATCAAAAGACAAAGGCAATTCCTCACATAGGTAAGAAAAACAAACAGGATCTGGCCAGGTTTTTTGAGGCAGCCAGATCTGTACTCATAAACACTGCCCCTTCTTTATAAGTTGTATTGTAAAAAAAAAAAACAACTGAGTGGCAGAGAGATAACTTTATGGGAAAAAGAAAAGAGTGAGGGGATATTTATTCTAAAACCAAAGTACCAAAACTATGGGACTAGGAAGTTCAAGTAACAAATTCAGCAGAAGGCAGATTTAAGGCTTGCAAGAAAACTAATAACTTCATTGAATGTATCTGGCTACCCATCATCAGACAGCACAAATGCCATCCATCTACACAACAGCCCAGTAAGCCTGTGAAGCAACCAGTTCTACTCCCCTCTTCAGCTATCATGGAAGAGATACAACTCCTGTAATGGGGCTGCTCAGTGGTTGGTGGTTAGTTTGAATGGGTCATATATTCAGGGGAAAGAAGTATGTTGGTTCAGTCACTCTGGGGAGGGGACTGCCTCTCCCTGCTTGCTATGGAAGACGCCTAGATGACTAATTTAGACAAGATGCTTAAATTTAACTGAATTTAGAAGAGATGACTCTTTCCCAGGAAGACTATAACTGAGTAATTTTGCTTGGTGGGATTCCAGATTCTGTTCACTTCATTTTTGAAGATATTTTAAAGTATTTCTTCTCATGGGGAAGTTAAACAAAATGAGAGAGAAGTCAAAATTAAAAAAAAAAAGACACCAAAACCGCCTCTGTTCTATTCACTCAAACCTCAAAAACCAGGATCAACCTTAAAAAGCTCAGCACACAAGAGCCTTTACCTAAGCCTCACAAAGTATTTAACTGGCCAGTATTTAACTGGCTTTGGCTCAGGTCCAGAATATCCTTTAATTTGAAAGGGAGTTTCACCTGTGACAAACTTTCAGAATTGAGTTTAATATTCGTGTTGTGAAGAACAGAAACAAATGGGACTAATAAATCTTCAATAGAAATTTACAAGATTCTTCTGGCTTAATAAATTTAGCCAGGGGCAATTGCTCTTAAACACTCAATATATAAAAAGCGATCCTTTTTTCCATTAACATGCAAATTCCTTACATGTTTCATCAGAATTTAAGACATTACATCTTACAAGTTTTTTAAAAGGTGAACTTCACAGTGCTCTTTTTCCCATTCACAGGTGACCATACAAGCTCATTGGCGGTCTTATAATTTCTTCTATCAAGCTGTCTTTTTTTTCATTTTTTAAATTATTTCATAGCATATGCAAAGTAAATTAAAAATGTCTGCTTTTGTAAGATTCTCAGGTGCTTTCATCCTCCAGTTCTTCAGGTCTAATACGTTTCCTCCTTTTCCAGCCAGTTTACATGGCACTGTGAGCCAGCCATTTAAAGATTAGTGCACATGGAGTGAAGTATTCTAGAGGCTGTACAGCTCTTTAAGTATTTCCTTTAAGTTCTTGCACACATATGTAAAAGAAAACAAATTAAAGATTATTTGCAGAGTTTGGCAATGAAAATGAGGTGTTAGTAGTATTTTGAGCTGGCAATAAATTTTATTCGACTGTTTTATTACTTCAGGGCAAAGGCAACTATTTCTTTCAGGGCATCTTTTAGCAGCATGAGATGAGGGTTACATTTTAATGTATGGGTAGTTTTGAAATAAATTCAACATTTTGTTAATCATAGTTTATGTCAGATGTAAACATGTAACAAAACTACATTTTGGTTGTTTTGCAACGTCATCTTTCACGTTTCTGAAAGAAGTGAGCAAAATGTAATAAATCTTGCAAAACAGAGTCTGGTTCCTGGAGCACTAAAAGACTTTTACATCTCGGCAAATGAAAACAAAGTATGTCTACCCAAGCTCTGCCAGCAAATGAGAGTGTGCCCTGTGATGTCCGGGCAGACAGAGCCGGCTCAGGCTGATCTGAGGGAGGCCTGAGGACAGCAGAACATCATGGCTGAGGCTCCGCAAAGCTAACATGGCTACATGGCTTCCAGCCAGCTCAAGGCATCGGCAGAGTCGGGAGGCATCTGCCTGGGAGTGAGGCAGGGCTGGCTCCCATCTGCTTGCAAATGCTGCATGGACTTACAAAGCAGTGGACACAGATTACTTCAGATCATAGAGCAAGGCAGTGTCAAAACTGTTGAGCTTTAACTCGCCAGGAATTGTCACTTCGGATCTGTCCTGCTCTTACACCGTTCCCTATGCCAGTATCTACCTTTCACACTTCAGAAAAATGCCAGGTGAGAGACATATATGAATTGTTTTATTAATGTAACTTTTATTTCAAGAATGAGTCACGAGACAATGAGGGCTGAAGTAGCTGCTCCTCATTATTTTCTCTAAACCATCCCCAAACTCTACAATCACCCTATTTACCTCTGTTTGGAGATACAGCACAGAAATTTATACCACAGCTGATGGTCTTGAGCCTTTGTAGAGCTGACTAAACAGGCAACAGTACACACTAACCAGGACCCAAAGAATCAGCACAGTCTACAGAAGCCCTTTCTGTAGTCAGCTTGCCTACACTAGTGACACACTACTTTTTTTCCCCCTAATTTTCACCTTTTTCCCATTTAACAGAACCAATTACTCCTCCTATCTCTACTTTAGCACTTCCGTTTATCTTCAATTTAAAAAAGTAGTCAAGGAAAAGACAAATTATCACAAAGTATGAAATATATGTAATCATATTGGACATCATTATACATGTACAATTTTTTATATGAATTTTCATGCTTATTGCACCTCAGGCATTTAATTAAGGTGTCACTAAACTACCAATTATATCAACTACTGTATTGTGTAACTTCTGAACTTCTGTGTGAATGAAGAGTTATCAGTGGCACTGGCCTACAAAGATAATTTTTTTTTTCACTGACATGTCCAATATACAATGGAATAGGAGGAGTTAGGAAATAAAATTCCAAACTCAAGGAGTAATTACATTGAATAGATACAGGAAACACATTAAGGAAATATACGATCTTAGATAGTAAAGATATGGCTCCATTAATTGCATGGAGAAAAAAAGACATCATAAAACTGTCAAGATAAGTTAAGTGATTTAGGAAGAAATGTCCCAATTATAAAATAATCTAGGTATTTCGGGTCATCAGTATATTTGATAATCACTTGTAGTCCAAAGTCTCACGTCTCAATGATTTTCAATTAGTATCCCAGTGCCTATATCACAAGAATATCAGATTGCAATTAAAAAATGAGACCAGTTGCCTGCACAAGAGACATCTATGCTGAGGATGTGTAGATACTGCAGGCCACGGGATGCTTCCCACAGTCCTGCACGAAATGCAGAGGTAGAATGAGAGCTCCATCCCTGGAGCTTTTCCTTATGGTGCATTTTAGTTTGAGAGCCTTACTGTCACCCCAGGTCCCTGAAGCAGTAGGATATTCGTGAAATAAAACTCCTAAGTTATTCCAGGAAGCTGACCTCTACCATTTTACACAGGATATTAAATAGACCCCAGCTGTCTCCACTTAGGGAGTGACTTAGTTCACATGTTTTATAAAGGTCCATTCAGCTGCTTTCTGAGTTATCGCAGAATTGAAGTGACTTTCTGTGGAGAAAAAGACAAACTATCTGGTGATTTCCCTCACCTACTTTTCGTGCAGGCATATCTTGGTTTTCAAACATCACAACCGGTATCTATATGTTCTAAAATAAGAATCTGTGTCCAGATTATGAAAATATTTGACTGACAAATAACTGTCTGAAGTCCATTGGAAGAAACATAGACAGTGAAACTTTTTGGTTTTTTTTGCTAAATCCAGGAAGACACAGTGGTCTTGGTTTCCATGAGTGCCTCCATGAACATGGATTTAGATTTTCCAAAGCACAAGAACACTTTTTCAGGCTTGTGAAAATGACAGGGATCAAAAGGTTAGACATGCCAAGATAATCACGTTCATTCAGAAAATTTTGGAGAAATTATTTCAAGAACTCAACAGCCTTTTCAAGAAAAGCCCCCATTTAAAAGCTGACAAATGATATTGCAATATTTTTGTATAAAGGATGTGCTCTGGGATGAATGAGTTCTGGAACTGAGTGACTAATGCAATTAAGGGATGGCAATTTCATGCTTGAAAGAAGACAGATTAAAGCGACCATGAATTTTGCAAGACTTGAAAAATTAAAAAATAGTTGGTACTAAAATGAGACACATAATCCCATCATCTAAATATTGCCTAAAGGCTTTTAAAATATATATTTGTACTGCAAACAAGAGGCAAAAAAGCCGCCTATTAAAAAAATTAGTTCTGCTGCTTTTAAACATTGACATTCTCTGTTCAGTGGCCTACTGCAGTGGACTGTGCCCCAGTGACGTTAAGCCAATAGATGTTTACTTTTTCTGGATATTGCCCGGGCTCTTTGCCACTGACAGTAGAATTTATAATTTTCATTTACTCTTTCCAGAATACATTTAATAAAATTTACTATTTTATTTTACTTAGGAGCAAGATGGCATTTCGATTCTATGTTCCATTTTTCAGTGTCATGTAACCTTTCAAAAACAATTAGTTTCTGGGACTTTTTTTTTCTCTTGACTTGCTCTCATCCCCTTTCAATTTTTTAACTTAAAAAACTGCTCAGACATTTTTAAAGCACAGGCAATAAGCTAATTGCAGTCCTACATGTCTAACAATCCTATCCGATGTTACAAAATAATAACTTAACATCCTGGTATAAATGTAGTCAGATCTTGAAATTTTCATGGTTTTCCTTTTCCACATAAATACCATACATATGTAATATGCATATCCAAACAGCTTAACAGAGCAGCCTATTTGCTTTACTACTACTATATTGTTTTAATAGTTCCATAACAAATAAAGCTGTTTTCAAGCCTTGTTAAACTGAGCTATAAAAGAACTAGCTCCAACAGACACCCAACATAAAAAAATGATGGAGCAGAATCTGTTAGTATTATTGACTGATTTTTATTTTGAAGGCTATTGCAGAGCAGTGACATGTTTTGAGATTATGGAAGAATAAAAATTTCCTCAAAATCATTCTCTAAGATAAAGGTATAACACTACTGTTCTTCAAGAACCCAGGTCTTCAATAATTCAGATGGGAATATAAGTTAGACACCAGAATTTTCCAACTATTTGCCATTGTACAATCATGTAATTTGCTCAAAATTAATTTGAGGCAATGAAACTATGTACAGCATCAGAATTTTACCAGTAATGACAATTTACCAATAACTAGCTCACTCAGTGGCAAATCCTGTACAAGACCAGTATGGCAGAGTAAAGGGTAATGACAGAAAGAGAAACCACAACTGAGAAAGCTTTGAAAGGTGCCTTAAACTACTTGTAGACTGCATGAGCAGCCATTTCCAACACATATCTTCAATTACTTTTCCTCTCATAAAATATTAACAACTTTTTACCAAAATGGCTTCTGCTGGAGCTTAAAATTGGGTGCAAGATAAGCAGGCAATGCCCACCCATCCCAGATAATCCTGTTCCCTTTAGTACTTCAATGCCAAATGCAAACTAGAAACAGATTGTTCGAAGACAGTACATTTCACAGAAACCCACACTCTGCTATTAGGGAAAGTACATAATTTTTGCCAATTGATAAAAGAAGTGTCTTGTACAAGCTTTTACCAACAATCCATATACTACAGACTTCGGTAAAAAAATAAATTCCACTGTAAAACTAATTTCTTCTTCCATCTAATTTCTCATAGTCTAAGTACTCTCTGATATCAATGCTAGCTCTTTGTTCCCCCAACCCCAAAATAATTTCCTATTTGATTTTGTAACATATGTTATGTGCTGCACAAAGTCCCTACTTAGCGTTTCCACTTTTCACCCTCAAACTTTACTGACTGGCATTAATCTCATTGAGCTCTAGCAGGCTACAGTTGGGTGACCACTCTGAATTAGAATCACAGAATGGTAAGGATTGGAAGGAACCTTAAAAGATCACCTAGTGCCAAACCCCCGTGCCGTGCACAGGGACACCACATTGCTCAGAGCTCCATCCAACCTGGCCTTGAACACTTCCAGGGATGGGGCAGCCACAACTTCTCTGGGCAATCTGTTCCAGGGCCTCATCACCCTCACAGTAAAGAATTTCTTCCTAATATCTACGCTAAACCTACTCTCGATTTGAATCCATTCCCCCTTGTCCTGTCACTTCATGCCTTCATAAAAAGTCCCTCTCCATCTTTCTTGTAGGCTCCCTTCGGGGACTGGAAGGCTGCAACTAGGTCACCCCCAAGCCTTCTCTTTTCCAGGCTGAATAATCCCAATTCTCTCAGCCTTTTCTCGTAAGACAGATGCCCATTCCTCCAACCAAATTGGTGGCTTTCCTCTGGACCCAATTCAAACAGGTCCATGTCCTTCCTGTGCTAGGTACCCCAGAGCTGGATGCAGCACTCCAGGTGGGGTCTCACCAGAGCAGAGTAGATGGGCAGAATCACCTTGCTCGACCTGCTGGTCACGCTGCTTTTGATGCAGCGCAGAACACAACTGGCTTCCTGGGCTGCAGGTGCACATTGCCAGCTCATGTCCAGCCTCTCATCTACCAGCACCCCCAAGTCCTTCTTGGCAGGGCTACTCTCAATCTGTTCATCCCACAGCCTGTATTGATAACAGGGGATGCCCTGACCCAGCTGCAGCACCTAGCACACGTTTGCTCTGCATTCACAATGGGGATACTCTAAATGAGAAGGATGAAGTATACTTTTAATATTCAGTTGGTTAAATTTAAGAGTCTGCTCACAATTATCTTACAACCCTGTTTGTTACGTATGGCTATTTGTACCTTTTGTGAATCCACCATGATACACTGGAGCACAGCCATAAAAAGGGTGAAGAAAGTTTGGTGTCTGTCTTTGACATTCCCCACTCCTCCAGAGAGTTTGAGGATGCAATACTCTTAAACTGACCTGCTGTATCTAGCAGCCAGGAAAAGGTTATAGGTCAGAAGCAGCAACCAGGATTTCCAGTGACAGGAAATAGCATCACACTAAGGAATGGCATATGACCCAAGTGACAAAACATGCCACTACAACTCTCTATTTAAGTACCTACCATTTTAAATCTAAGCTTTTTCATATAATTCCTCTTGACAGTTAAATTTTTGATTACTTTTTGTTTCTTAATCTCTCTTTTCTAAAGTCTATTGTTACTACATCAAGTTTGGGAACCACCCCTTTCCCAAGGATATCAGATTTAATTATTGTGGCCACTATGACTGTGTGTCTTGACTATCAGAGTTTCTTAAACCAGCTTTGCAAGTTCCTTCAGGTTAGGTAGAGAGTGATCTCTCTTTTTTGTACTCCAGGAACAGTTGCTTCAGTGACGGTTTAAGTTTTGACTTTAAACCTTGTCTATTATGAACAGTGGTTGAAATTGTCCTTTATTACTGTTTTAGTAAACTTAATTGACTTTACAGCTTCTTCCAGAATTACAGGCTCAATATCCTTTCGCTGATCTAGAGGATGGCAGAAGATTTGTATTTTCTTATGACTTAAGCTTTGCTTCTGCAGAATAGTCTTGTTTACTCTAAACTTTAGGTTACTGGAGTAATTTTCTGTATTTCCTTACAGACATTGCAGTATCCTACTAATTTGGGATGTTCCAATATACTTTAAATGTCTTCTAAGAAGACTCCCTCATCAGTATCATTCACCTGCCTACAATTTATCTACAGCCACAAGTACCTTTCATTTTCAATCAAACAGGTTACCTGACTCTTCTGTGCAAATCCTAACTATTCTTGCTGTTGTACTGCCAGGATCTTCAGTTCCAGTCTCATTTCTGTTTGCATGTTTTCACTACTGCATAAACATTTGCCTTTGAAATAACTGACTTCTCTAACAGATGTTTTAATCTGACCACATAAAATTAAGAAGTAATGAAACCTTCTTGAGTTCTTAAGAACAGAGGCAATATGAATAATAAGCAGCATAGAATTCAGTAATGCCAGGTAACACTTTTTTTGTCTTAAATGATGTTACAAACGTAGCAATATGATGAATGGGATTCTGTACAATGAAGAGATACAGGTGCTCAGTTCTGCAGAAGTACTGACTTGTCTGGGCCCTTCCAAGAATGCCATATCTTTTAAGTTTAATGAGACATTTAATTCTGATTTTCAGACTACAGTCATTGATTCCAACCTGTCTGGATATGGGTATTACTGCTTTGATCAAAACTTGTTGCTCGGCTTTTCATAAAAAGCAGAGAGAAACATTAAGGCAACAAATTGATTAGAGATGTCTGCGAGGAAACCACAAAGATCTGTGGGTAGGCCTATCTCCATTAACAATCTTGAAGGTTATCTAAGGATAAACAATGTATTAGTTAAAAGTGCAGATGCTGCTCAATCTCCATGTCATAAAGCTCACAAATACAAACAAAGTATGTCGACAGATGAAGTTAGCAAAACAAGATTCACTTTACCTCTACTTCCTAGTAGAGAAAAGTAATACAGGTCATTAACTTTCACTGAAGGGAGCTGGAAATCAGTAATAAAGGTTCTAGTGCTGTGCTAGCGAGTAACATTAGATATAAACTTTCAATGCTGTACAGTAATCAGAAAGTCTCTAACTGTAGCTCCAGAGGCATTTGCATTTGAAGAAGAGATGTATACAGCACTGAAATGATTGTGTCTGTGATGCAACCTGGAGTTCCAGGGTAAGCACAGCACTGCACAAAATGCTTAGGGGAAAACATAGAGGATATTGAGTATTTCAGAGGATACATACTAAGCTAGAGAGGAATTATTTGTGGTGCTAAAAGGGAGTGTAATTAGAAGGAGTGAAACAGAAACTCTGTCAACAGAAGGTCAACAGAAAGTCAACAGAAACTCTGAATCCAGATCAGTGAAAAACCTCCTAATGACTAAATTATTTTTATACCCCAGTTTGGTGAACTCAATAGTTGCAGCATCTAAAATGTAAATGGTGAAGTCTCAAACGTACATGCTTGATAGGACACCTCTGCACAGTCTGCCTGTCCTAATGCATTTTTGTTCATCTTAAATTACGACTTTATGATTTGAACAACCAGAGTTGTTTGAATCAGTGTAGATCTATGGACCTTAAATTCACCAGCAGAAACTCAAGCCTTAAATTTGCAACTGGATTACTGGATTAGCTGGAAGATGTGTATGCAATTTTGCCATTAGTAGCAAGTGTTAGGCTGGTCACATAAATGAACAATTAACTATGCATATTGCTTTTCAGAACATAATACAAGAGCAGCAGAAGCTCTTCCTTCAGCTATAATCTTCAGGTTAAAATACTACAGATAAGAACCATATTTTCTAGAGAATACCAGCTGACTATAATTTATTGAAGGGCTGTCATTTATTATGAGATACATTTATATTCTAGACAGCCACAAGAGTTTTTCTAGAAAAATTATGTCATTACCAGTGAGGGAAACTCAAAAGTAAAAGTCATATATTATACATAATACTGTAAATCTGAATTATCTAATTTTATCTTTAATATGCAACTTAAAAAAAGAAAATCACAGTATATTTATATGATGAGAAAAAGGGGTAGAAGGTCAAAACTCAGAGAATGACAATGTGGGAATCTTACTAAGACTTACTCACACTGATATAATGTATCTACGAGAATCTCACCGTATTTCTCTTAACATGCTGGATTTTATAATAACTTTATTCAAAATGCTGTTGCTGGGCATGTTTAAGTTTGTTGTAAATAAACGACTTTCACATCCTATATATATTTTTAATATCGCAGTGTTTTTTAAAAATTGTATGATTCTGCATTTCTACGTGTTAAACATTTCCAATTTTTTTTGTAGAAACACTCATAAGGAGTCCAATTCCTTGTCATAATCAGAGAAAGTTAAATGTGACATTCAGTGGCTTTACAGCCTTCCTTTTCTATGGGGAAAGAGCAGAGTGGGCAAGGTTCTCTAAGGCCGTTTCACTTCAGTGGTAGCTGTGTGTCCAAATGAGTCCTCCCCCAAACATCTAAGCACAGTCAGTACATTCCCAACTCCTACTGCCAAGTTAAAATGAAAACGGTCTTAGTTCAGTAATGATTGAGGTGGTTTGCTCTAATCAAATTAAACCAGCCAAATGTTCTTTTCAAAGGTAACTGTCTACTCTGCAGCTGTATGCAAAATACCACATCAAATGTGGAAAAAAAAAAAGTGATAGAATTCTATCCTTACAGTAGAGCTCTGGCTCCACTGATGAAGAGAAACAAAAGCACCAGTGCAGCTAGGAATTACGATCACAGAAAGCTCCTAGAAATATGTTAACTTAAGAAACGGTGAACAAAGTACTGAAATTTCCAGTTTATAATTAATTGATTTCAGGGAGAAGGGAATTCTCTAGCATTGTTAAACAGCAATTTATCACAGCGACTACACTTCAAATAGATATTAAAAGACTAGCCAAAGCTTCACATAAAAGAGAGAAAAAAAATCACACAGGCTTTTCCATTCTAGTTCTCACTCAGTTTCTCTGTTTCTATCAAAATATGTAACATTCTGCACTGACTAATGTTTCAAAAGTCCAAACTCAATAGGTTTCACTTAAACTCAGTATGATTCATCTGCACTAGAACTGAGTTTTCAATCATTAAATACAGGAAATTCCTGCAAAGATGAATTAATGGCTGAGATAGTTTTTTGGGTTTATTTTCTTTTATTAAGAGAAGATCATCTGTTAATGATAATCCAGAGTGATAAACAGTCAGTGTTAGTATGAACCCTTTTAAAACAGTATGGAACTTTTTGCTCGGTCTGTAGATTGTTTGCTAGGTATGTCATGGGAAATCCACCCTAGAGCAATGCTACAAATATCAGCAAACTGGCACACCCTGCATTTAGGTACGTGAAATCACTTGGTCCTTCTGAGACTAGAAAGCCATCTTCTTCTAAAACCCTAAAAAGACATCTAAAGTATCATATGGAAGAGTGTTGTTAGAATTTTAAGGTTTAATTTCAAAAGGATTATTTAGTGAAATATTTCCTTCATTTTCTAAGGATGAGACAAATTTTCAAAGGTGAAAGGTAAATGAATAAATAGGAAAACCAATACAATAATTTGGATGCAATGAGGTATTTTGAAAGAGTTCAGAAATCAATAGACATATTTCCACTCTTTGATGATCATCTCATCAAAAGCTTACCAAATGGTGGTTTCCCAAATGGAAAATGTCAAAGTATACAATGGAAAAAACCACTCCTTGGAAAATTCTGAAGTGGTTTATTTATCAATGCCTTACAGTTTAAAGGTATAACTGTTAAACAATCACGCATGCATGCTTAAAAGTATTTTTCAGAATTGAAAGAGATATGAAGAAGGGGAATAGGTGGAAAAATTTCCTCTCTTTTAAAAGAAAAAACTCAGCTTATTTATATATGCATATGGGCACAGTTATCTTTCGATAATTTGTCAGATCATTAAGAAACAAGAGTGAAAAGCAAATCTTCTGTATACAGCAAAGTTTTGGAATGAACAGCAACTTCTATTTTACTTAGTGTTATGAAATTTCACAAAATAATTTTAAAACTTCAGAACTAAATTACATCACCTAAGAATTACCACAAAGACAAGTAATCATTCTTGATGTCAAATTCACATTACTGCTCCATCAAGATAGTTGTATTACTTACTCTGTGTAGTTTAACTTTTAACAGAAACATTCTCTAGAAATAAGGCTTTAATCTAATACATGATAAGAATCAGTATCTGTGATTCATATTCTAATGTATATCAGTGCACTCTTCATGTCATAGGTCTTTCCATTTGATAATGCACTTAGATTTGGGCTAAGCTTCACACAATGGCTTAAATCCCACCAAGTGTACCTGAGCGACTCACTCGGTGCTTTGCTAAGTCACAGCCTCCAGCTCCAGACTACTCTCTTTCAAACATCTGGAAAGCATCACTTTTCTTCTCCCTGCTTTGTTCCACACTTCAGCCAGAGGTAGATACCATGAAGCAAACCAGAAAGTCCCAGTGAATCTACCTTGGTTCTTGCTTGTGAGTGTGGACCATCCATTTTCTTGTTCTTTTCAAGGCTCAGTTTTGAATCCTGGATCCCACTCCATTAACCCTGGGGATGCTGATGCCTCACCTGGCAGTCACAGCCTGCCACCAACAACGGTTGTGGCAAAATGAGTTGGTTTTCCATTCTGTGCAAGACCCAGCAAAACTAGATGTCTTCAAGAACAGCAGATACAACCATCCGCAGATCAAAAGAAGGCAGGGAGCACTGGATATAATCTAAAATGTCTAATATTTACTCTCACAAAGACTGGAAACGTGTTTTTCGTAAAAAGCTTAGATTCAGAATAAGATAAAATACTTTTTAGAAAAAGCTCTTGTACTCCCTCCAGAAACTGAATTTCCTAAGGCTCAGAAGTCTATTTTGTACTCAACCCTTCCTTCCTGACGTGTTCTTATCTTGTCCTGTTTCTGGCAGATCATGTATTCAAACTACATCATCACATCCATAACTAATAAACAATTCATATGGACAGGAAGAATATCACTTATTTTCCCTGTACATGCTCATTCTGTGTATTGTAAGGTTGCAAGCAAATGATGACAGGCCAGCATTCATGTGCAGTCTCTGCCCAATGGTCTCTGCCAACTTAACAAATTTCTCCAAGTCCCACCTACCACCAAACTCTATTCAGTGGCAACCACAACATTCCCCTCTGCCCTCCTGCCATCAGAGAAGCCATATTTCCAGGCTGGCAGTCCCTCCCTCCCCAAGACCTTTGCAGTGTCCCTTCTCACAGTAGGTGGGCAGCGCAGGGACTGTCTCCCTTTCTCTCTGACCACCACTGCTCTGCAGCCTGGAAATGCTTCTCTCCCGCCAAAGCACTTCCTGTCTTCACATCTGCCTTGAAGACCATCCTGTTTGTGTTAGACTAAAATCGATTCCGAGGCTCATTCAGTTTTTCCTTCCCATTACTCATCCACCATTTTTACCTCAGCTGCAATTCATCTGCCACACTAATACTTGGCAAGTGTCAAGTTCAGTTTCTGTTCCACTCCATCCCTGCATCTTATTTTACTCTTTCTGTGTGCAAGACAATCCCTGCAGCTAGCAATGCAGGGGTCACCATTTCTTTGTCTCCTGGGGCCTGCCAGATGCCATATGAGTGGTGCTACACAAAAATAAATTGTATCGCACAAAACAGTGCACTGCTGATGTGCAAGAATGACTTCACACACTAGAAGTTTAACATTAGCTTGGCAGAAAAAGGAAGTAAGGAAGGAAGCAGAATTCACTAGAGACAAACACCCCCCAAAATAGAAATGTTTCACTTGACAGGATGGAACATCTCAATGATTTTAAGAAGATCATCCTTTAAACTTATTAACAGTACAGTAATAAAGCCAGAAGCCAATATTGGCGTCACCACAAAATGGAAAGAGAAGTAAAATTAACTACCGCCTTTTGAATATTTTTCCCTCTCTATGTTCCTCCATCATTTCATTTCAACAAAGAGAAAAAAGCAAAACAACTACACGTTCAAATTGCCTCGCAAAAGGTTAGCTAGGTATTGATGAGCTGCTATACACATGTTCTGAATGCTTTATCAGGTCAGACAGGGAACGTTAAGATACTTATAAAAAGGTACCTTCTAAGTATAGGGAAATTTTAAGCAGCAAACCTTTTATACAGTTCTGGGACCTTTGAGCAAGGTCAAGTAAGTGATGGTCTTTATGTCAGGGTACATGAGGATGGGGGAGTGACGTGTGCCCACACCTCTCCCCCCCACACTCAGATTGCCTTGCCAAGGGAAACAGTTGATGGGCTCCATCAAGCACCCAAGTGTAAACCAAGAGATAACATCATGGACCACTGGACTGCAAAAGTAAGGAAAAAGCAGCATGAGAGTACTGCTGTACCTCAGAGGGCAGTTTATGGTGTCATTTATGGATATAAAATAACATAAAACCTTGAACATGGCATAATTGTGCAAATACTCATAACTACTGTGTTCTCCCTCCACTGATTTGTATACCAAAAAGAGTGAGGAATAGAGTTAAGACTTCAACTAGGTGCATCATTCTGTTTAACCTAAATCAATCAGCTGGAGCATCTATTTTGCAAGTTAACAGGAAGGAGAGAATTAAGATTTTTAATTCCTTCTTATATGGCTATAATCACCTTGAATGGCAAGATTTCTGACACTTACTTTTGAAATAATAACCCAGATTAGATTACATTGTAATAGGTCATATTCAATATAGTGTTGGTAATTTTAAAATCGAACACTTACTAACCCATGAAAATACTAAAGAAGTTGTATTTATTAAAAAATTATGAGATAGGAAGCAAAAATACACAGCTTTGCAGCTTTGTTCTATTTGCTTAAGGTTTAGCACTATTAAAACTGTTGAATATAAACAGGATAGAAAACAAGCATGGCAAGAATTACAGTAATCTGTCTTGCATATCACCTTCCCAGAGTGCGAATTCAGTTTGATGGATGATTAAGATTAGGGGAAAATTATTCCTCTGATTACCAGTAGGAGAGAGATAAACTGAATGCAATATATAGCTGAGTTTAGCATTATAATCACAAGAAGAAGTTTTACAGATATATAGCATCACGGAATATTCCTAGTTTTACACACAAGAGTTTCCTGAATCTAATGTGTCATTTACTCCTGGCAAAGACTGTTCTTTATCTACATATATTTCATTTTGCCCAAACAGAACAGCACTAAACTATGTAAGCGCTGGACCAATTTTTGCCAGATTTACTTATTGTATGTAGTAAAGTTTTAGTAAAGTACTACATCTTATGATCTGAAAGGTGAGCTAGAGGAGCATCTTAATCACCCTACCAGTTAAAAGGGACTTTTCCAAGCCTATGACATACCTAGTTTTAAAGGAATTCACAGTAATATTTACTTTTGAAGATTCTATTTTTAACTTTGGTTTGTGAAGATAAATAGAGTAAGGCGTTCTGGTGGAGAGGAACTCTATACAAAGGGTAAACGTGAACAGGAGAGGATTTTAAGCACATTGCAATTATCCTTTTAACTGCATTTTCCCATGCCTTTCTATACACCATTCTTGACAGTGAAAAATTTTACATCAGTCCTCAAGGCCTTACTTCCATTATAGTTCAGAGATTTCTGCTAACATCACTTTTCTGTTGAATATCTTATTTCCTTTTGATTCTTTTCTTACAACTTTTTTCTTTATTCTGCAGTGAAATCTTATCTCATTTCATGATCTATCATTGTAAAAGCACCTGTGCTGCAAAAAATGCATCTCTTCATTGTATGAATACAGACTTGGAGCAAAGGAACATGAAACAAACTTCTCATAATTAGCAAGCAGTAGCATGGAAAAATATGATAAATATTATGTTTTAAATTATTTTGTGCTATTTAGACATTTCTCCTTTACATAGAAAATTCTCTTCCAATGCTAATGCCAGGCACTAGGAATCAGTTTTGGCTCTAGCCATTTCTCAGATGAAGTGAATCTACAATCACTATGACAAACCTGCAGTAGCAATGCTGGTTCTGAATCCTGGTTCTATGACCAACAAAGCCATGGAGCTCTACTGCCTGGTAGCACTGGGGCTTTCCTTCTGAAACTGTTCATGTTTAGCACCACTTTATGGCGACAGAGAAGCCCTGGGCTGCTGTGCTCCACATTTGAGTTGAGCATGACACTCAGCCTAAGTTCATGTGGCTTGTGATTTCTGCCACTGCCATCAGCTGATGCCAGAGTACCACAGCTGAGCACAAGGTGTATGAGGCTCATCACTTTAAAAGTCTAGGCTTTGACTCACAGAATGACTACTGGTTGGCATTGAGCAACTCACGGATCACACATGCCACTACTCAGAGGTAACAGATACAACACATTCGCAGTTCCAACTGAGTTCTCTCAGGCTAGTTACCTGTAATATTCAGAAAAAAGCTCGGATATCCCCTCAAAATCAAAAACATTTGATCTTAAATATTGGTGTTGTTATCCTAGTGCTCTGAAAACAATGTACATTTTAATCCAGTATGCAGACAATGCATTTGGCATTGTTTTTATTTAGTAGCCTGGCCATGACAGCAGCTTCCAGAATGCATGCCCAAACAATGAACATTTTTTGAGCACAATATGTTCAATAATTAAGTAGAGTTAGGTCAGCAATTTAAAACTGCTGATCTTCTTTTACAGTATTTCCTTTTCTCTGAGTATATTTACATAATACAAAAATAGATGTTTAATTTCAATAAATTGCAAACTCTTCTACTTTATTTTGTAACAGAACTGGGCCATTTAAATATTCTCAAATATTTCTTCTATTTTAAGGATATGATTTCAATCACTCCAAAGGGCTCTACAGATTAAAAACATGCACAAAAGAGGTGAGTTTTTGAATAGCATTCCTCACATTTTAGAAGAGATAATGTTTGAAATTCCTCATCTTCCCCTACTTGTTTGTGGAAAAAGGTGTGCAACCAAGATCCCAGGCACCCTGATTCATCACAGACCAAGTCCTTGTATCTGAAATGCTGCTTATGGCAAAAAGCACAGGCTTCAAAACACCACTATGAGGACCTGAAACACACTTTCAGAGATCTTTATATTGAAATTACATTCTCATATTGCTTGTTGAAATACTTACTGCTTTGCAGAGAATTAGTTTTCATTCAAGCTTGTAAAAATATTTGAAGCTTCAATGTATTTATGCAATGATCTGTCCAGATTCAACTGCACTTAAACCAAGCAAAAGAAGCCTGCAGCTGCATAGTCAGTTCATCAAATAGCTCCTTGGAAAACAAGAACTTTATTTTCATGATTTTGCTGAATTCAAGACTAGAAAGCTCTTAAAAAAAAAATCTTTTACTTCACATGGAAAGACCTCAATGGCAGAAAAATTCCTAAGTATTGTTATGTTGAATTATTCCCAAACAAGGTTTACACTTTCCAAATGTGTAAATGTCTAAACCTGGACAACTGAATCTTCATTTACTCTCATAAATTAATGGGCTGAAATTCAGAGATTTCGAGAACTCCCAATTATCTCTCTACTGCCAAGGAAGAACTTTGTGCGCACTCCTCCGTAAACAGAGCCCCTCGATATAGTGATATGTTGTTCACCAAAAGATATCCCTACTTTTAAAATTTATTTACTAAGCCCCTGGCATTACTAAGTGCCAGGCAAAATAATGGTTATTAAGCGAATTGTGGATTTGCTTGATTAGCAGTGGAAGTGTGAGCTGCAGTCTGTATCCCATTGCTCACTGAAGTGAGACTGATGACACGCACTCCATTATCAGTATTTTGGAATACACACACTTTGCCTATTCAGTTTTGACATAAGCAAGACTGCTACATTATGCTGCCTTAAAATGAACAAAAATTAATTTATCTCTAGCTATTGACTTTCAAGTTTCAAATATTATTTTCTGCCTCATCTTTCCTCTTGCACCTAATAAAACCCCCTCATCTCAGACCCTAAAAAAAGGATTATTACAGGTGCAAAGCATTTTGAAGGTCACCTCTAACTCCAGCGTCTATTTCTCTAGGCCTGGTGTTAGTGAAGTGCAAAATATTTTCCTTTTGCTATGCAATATATGCTTACAATAACACGAAGAACAGGAAATAGTCTTGCTAAGACAGCACCACCAGCAAGATGCTGACCAGTTTGAAATCACTGCATATCTGGGTATCTGCAAAGTGAACCTTACCTCTCAAAGCTTACAGTATTAATAAAAGATGCTCACGGGCTGCTGAAGGTTTCCAGCTATAGAAAAATCTAAGAGGTCAAAGTAGGGCTAGCTTTATCACTGAGAACACATCCAGGGTTTATGCTATTGACACGACAGAAAGGACATCCTGGGGTCACTGCCACCATTTTACAAGCAAGGTCTGACACCTGTACTGTTGCATTCTTGATAGCACAATCAGCAGCACATAGTGAAACTAGTACCAGTCAAAGAGGACTCAACCATGAGGCTGCCTGCAAAGCTTCAGGTCTTAAGCTGTTACTTCTGATGTTTAACATGATAATCTACAGCTGTTTAACATGATAATCTACAGCTCTCTACAAAAGCATCTAAAAAGACAGAATGCACATTTTATTACTGCTCTCATTTTTGCCATTTCTGTAATGAACAAAGCTGCTAAAAATCAGCTGGCTGGCAGTACTAATAGTTCAGACAAAACCAGGGAGTTTTTTTTCATCCTCTCTTATGCCTGAGGAAATAATGTATATATGGCTCCTTGCCCATCCATTACAACACAAGTCACACATCTATGCCTCTGGAGATAGGTGTTTGTGTGTGTGGGAAGCAATGCACAGGGATGAGGTGAGGTCTGGCAGGCAGCACCATCGCCTGTTGAAGCCTCAAACCACACTTCACGTACACAGTTTAGTGCTCACTTCAGCCACAAACCCAAACTAGTGTCCATTCCATTTAGGTCCCCAAACTCTTGCTTGCCCAATTCACGTGCTAAACCCAGGACTCCACTGATCAGGACACCGGTCCCACCTCCTCACCTGACCACATTGGGGTGCTCGAACGTCTCCAGGTGCCTCAAAACCGCCACCTCTCGGATGGTAGACACTGGCATTCCCTCCTCACTGGTCTGCACCCGTACCCGCTTCAACGCAACGAAGCGACCTCCGTTCTTCAAGTCTCGGGCTTTGAACACCTTTCCGTAGGCCCCTTCCCCAATCTCGGCCACATATTCATACTGCTGGTCAGCCAGGTTTGTGCTGTCCTTATCCATGCTGGCACCACTCCTCTTCCTCTCGAGTTCCAAGTGCCTTGAGGTGGCTCTCAGTCTCGCTTACTTTCTGAAAACTAGTCCTTTGCTTGCGTTGCAGATAGGCCACGCACTTCGTACCTCTGCCAGAGGGGCAGTAGGAAGCTCTTGCCCTCCTGTTCTTGTTCTTTTTCTGTACAGGCTCCAATGTGCCTCCTCTTTCAGCCACCAGGAATTATCATACAGTCTTCAGGAGCATTGCCTGTGTAAAGCCAATTAGATCTGGAAGGACAAACCAAGCAAGAAAAGTGAGTTTAGTTTACTTCATTACTTTACATGCAAAGCAAAAACATGGTGGAAAGGAGGATGTGAGCCACGGGGGTGACATATGTATCAACGTCCCCGCATGACTGATACAACAGTACAAAGTTATCACAGTCTGCGCAAAAGGCTATGCACACAGCTACAGAGCAGTGGTGTGCTGAGGGGTTTTACTGAGCAGTGGGCTAAATATGACGACCCTGTGACACATGGGTGATGGGGATGGCAGAGCTAACTATGCATGGCTGAGAAGTTATGCCAAAGAACTTTCCTTCATTGCACATGGTGGACTCTTGGAAAGATATCCCATTACTGTCACTTGCAATTAATAGCATTTAGAGGTTTGTGCCTTGGTCTGCTGTCTCCTGTGCTAAGCCCTTCATGAACACATCATGAACACACTGCAAGAAACAAGGTCCTGCCTCAAAGTGCCTGTGGGGAGGAGAAATACGTACATGTTTAAATGACAATAATACGTTATGGAGCATTGTGTGCTGAGGTAAATTCAGGAATGTGCACTCTAGCCAACTTATCAACAAGCAAGGGTTTTGGCTGTGGATACTGCTACCATTGTATCACCTGCAGTTCCTTGCAAACCAGCATGATGAAAGATGTCCTCAGGAACCGCATGTTCTGCTGTGAGTGCATAAGGCTGGAGAGCAGAAGCAGTTCCTTCTGCATCCAGTTTCATCCACTTTCTGCAGGACTGGGCAAATCCTCTCCCTTCACAAAACTCCATATCAATTCTCTCCCTGCCCCTTTTTAATATAGCAATACTATGACCACGACTGCAGCTCTCTCCCATGCTGCATTTTTACCGTGCTAGCATTAAAGAGCTCCAGACAGCTCAGTCGGGGATCCCCTAAGTGGAATCCACGCACAAAGCCAGGGGTATTCCGCACACTTACGCTGATTTTACAACCTAGTTGCAGATGAAAAGAGCAGTCTCGAAGAAACCTGTGCCCGCTGCTCATCCCTTCTCCCCGGCTGCAGCCAGAGGCGGCTCCCTGCCTCGCCGGCGTCAGTTCCCACCACCACAGCTGCCACCGCACCGCCCCAGCCAGCGGACAGCCCCGCGCCACCCTCCTGCAGCATCACCGGGCGACACCGACCGCGGGAGAGTCCCCCGCCCGCCCCCGAGCCCCGGGGGTCCCCTGCCCTCCGCCGAGCCCCGCGGTGCTGGGGGATCCCCGCCCGCCCCCGAGCCCCGGGGGTCCCCTGCCCTCGGCCGAGCCCCGCGGTGCTGGGGGATCCCCGCCCGCCCCGGTCCCCCCCCGCGGCCGCCCGCGCCCCCCCGGCCCGAGCCGCTCGCAGGGCGCCCCCCGGCGGCGGGCAGCGGCGCCGCGTGTGCGTGGCGGCGGAGCTGGCGGGCCTCTGCCCCGGCGCGGCCGCGTGGAAACTTACCCGTGCTCGCCCTCCCCGGGCACGGCGGGGCACCGGGGCTGCCCCTGGCCCCCGCTGCCCCCACCGCGCCGGCGAGCTCCCCTCCGCGGGCGCCCCGTAGGCGGCGGGGGGTGGCGGCGGGGGACACGCGGGGAGACGCGTCCCCGCGTTTCCTCTCAGCGGATGGAGCGGGGGGGGGGCGGCCCGGCTCGGCTCGGCTGCGCGGCAGGACAACGAGGGGACTCCCCCGGCGGCTCCGCCGGAGGGCCCCCCCCTCCCCCGTGGTCCCCTCCGCGCCCCCGCGCCGACCCCCAGGGCGTTGCGGCGGCACCGCGGGTTGCGCTGCCCCGGCCCGGCGGCCCAAGGGACTCGTCCGCGGTGCCGCCCGCGGGGGGGGGTGCTCGGCGTGGGCTCCCGGGCCGGGCAGGGAGGGGGCAGCGTGTGGGCCACGCCGCAGAGCCGGGTGCGCGGAGCACATGGGCGCCCCGCGTTACCTGGTGTGCGCCACGGTCCCCTGCACCGCCACCAGCTCCCCAAATAATCCTCAGCCCCGGGGGGTGGGTGGGGGGGAGGGAGGGGATGAGTCCTCCCTAACACAAACCTCCCACTGAGCGAGGCGGGGTGGAGAGCCGGCCTGGGGTCTGCCCCTTCACATGGCGATGTCTCCGGCAGGTCCCGGCAGCGGCCGCCCGGGCCACACAGGTAGCTGCTCCGCGGCTCGGCCGCCCTCGGCTCGCATCCTCCTGCCGCCGCCGCCGGGCTGCACCTTGGCGCAGAAGGAGCTCGCACTCGTCCCCCAGCCCGCTCCTCCCGCCCCCACCCTGCCCGGGGAAAAGGAAAATGCGAAATAAAAATCGCGGCCGGCGGCCCCCGGGGAGCTGCAGCGCCACGACGGCAGCCCCGCCGGCCGCAGCCTGCGGTGCGGGGCTCGGGCACCACCGGCCCTGGGCGCCGCCGCCGCTCCGCCGCTGCCCCGGCGCTGCGCTGCCGCTCCTCGCTCGCTCCCTCGGCCTCTGTTCTGCCTGGGAGCAGCAGCAGCTTGCTGCCTTTTTTTTTTTTTTTTTCCCCTCTCCTCAACTTTTTTTTTTTCTTCTCTTGCTTTCCCACGCTGGCTGAATGTGACTTGACCCCGTTTCAAAAAAGTTTGACATAGTGCTTCAACATTTCCGCATTCCTCCCCGACTACAAAGGCTGCAGCCGCCTCCTTCTGCTTTCTGTCTCTGCTCTCTGTCTTCACACTCAATGAAATCCTTCATGTGCCCCTGCCAAAGGCAGCCGCATACCGCAAGGGTCGCCGCGAGCGCCGCGGCCAGGCATGGCCTGGGGCGAGCGCCCCGGGGGGTCCCGGCAGGGCCCGGCCCGGCCCCGGCCCCGGCCCGGCCCCGCCGGGCTTGGCGCTGCACGGGCGCGGGCTCAGCCGGCTGCGGCAGCACTGAGAGCCCTGACTCATTCCTAGAGCTCCGCGTGCGAGGCGCTGGGAAATAACCCTTTTGGGGTTTCGGGTTTGGTGTTTCCACCCCCCCCACCCCTCCCCATCCTGAGAAATAACCTTTTTTTTTGTGGGTTTTTTTTTCCTTCTTTCTCCAAAACATCGCGGATTCTTCTGTGCCTTTTTTTTTTTTTTTTTTTTTGACTACTTTCCGTTCACAGAGAGCGCAGAGCTCCGGCAGGAAGTAAGCGCCTATGAATGCTTTCGGGAAGCATCAAGAAACTTCGTTGCTGGAGAACACCCCCTCGCCCCTCCAGCGAAGTCTTTGCCCCAACAGGATTGCAGCTGGAGATGCACGAGGCAGCGGGGCGAGGATGGCACGGTGTGCGGAGGAGCTGGGCGTGCAGGCTGCCGGTTCTCTGATGCAGAGAGTGTTTTGTATAGAGCCGATTCTTACAAATACTGAAATTCACCACAGGAAAAAAATAATCACAAAACAGATACCTATCTGCTTTGTCTCCATGGGAAAAAACACACAACCTAGTTCCCAGTTCTCCCAGCTGGTACCCTCCAGCACATGCTCTTCTGGACCTAAAGGATGACTTTGGTCGAGCTCCAGAACCACTGCTTATAGTGGTTTAACTGGGAGAGGGTGGACCCAAATCCCCTTATACAGTTGGAAACATAATTTAACTAAGTGGGCTTATAACTCAAAAAGGGTATGTCTAGGACTTGGCATTATACACTGATTTAGAATAACTAAAAAGTATATATATAATATTGCACAAACAAAAAGAATTCATATCAGAAGGAAGCATATAATTTCTTACTCCAGCAATTCCACATGCCCTTCCAATTTCTGAGAGGTTTAGAAGCAGCACCTGGAGGGAGGGTAGCAAGAGGAAACTAGCTGAGGGCAGAAGGGAGACTCCTTATTTCCCCTGGTACCACTCAAGTCTTCAAGGAAAAGGCCAGTGGCATGTGAGTGCTTCCAGGAGATCATGCATATTTTGCAAGAACTTAATTTATGCTCATATTTTAGTTTTCATTACAGAAATTCCTCATCAACTTCTGAAGTCCATGATTTATCAGAGAAATATTCTGAAGTTAATGGCAAACCCCATAACCTTTAAATGTGAAAGTGTCACAGATTCAAATACACAGATCAAATATTTCTTTTTAAAAGATGTGAAAAATTACAATGTTCATATATACATACACTACCTCCCTTCATTTTTCTGTTTCATAACATTCATGCGTTTCTTAAATGTATATCCTTTCCTTTCCTTTCCTTTCCTTTCCTTTCCTTTCCTTTCCTTTCCTTTCCTTTCCTTTCCTTTCCTTTCCTTTCCTTTCCTTTCCTTTCCTTTCCTTTCCTTTCCTTTCCTTTCCTTTCCTTTCCTTTCCTTTCCTTTCCTTCCTTTCCTTTCCTTTCCTTTCCTTTCCTTTCCTTTCCTTTCCTTTCCTTTCCTTTCCTCCTTCCCTTTCCTTTCCTTTCCTTTCCTTTCCTTTCCTTTCCTTTCCTTTCCTTTCCTTTCCTTTCCTTTCCTTTCCTTTCCTTTCCTTTCCTTTCCTTTCCTTTCCTTTCCTTTCCTTTCCTTTCCTTTCCTTTCCTTTCCTTTCCTTCTTCCCTTTCCTCTTCCCCTTCCCCTTTCCCCTTCCTCTTTCCTTTTTCCTCTCCCTCTCCCTAATATTTGGTCAGCTGTAACAAGCTTAGTACACAAACCCCTCCTCAGGTTCCAGAGGCATTAACTGTCTCACTTTACATGCAATAGGCTTCACTTTTGGGAGGGAGAAGTGAAGCTTTGGTTGCTGTCTCCCTCTGAAGATCTCTGGATCTTTTAAAACTCCAGTCGGGCTCTGTTAACTGTGCTGTTTCCAAGGAGGGGCTGAGGGGCACCAGGTCCTTTTCCCAGATAACTGTGCAGCCTTGTGTTCAGGATGAACGTGGAAAGGAGATTTCTGCAGTCCCCTGACATTTACTTCCGTGCTCAAATGTGCTGATTTATTATTCTCTTAATAAACGGTGTTCAAGACAAGGTCACCCTTTCAACTCAAATTTTCCCAATATTTTGGGGAAGTATATGTAATGCTTCTGTCCTTTAAAAGTGTTCTGCCTTTCTGTGTGGTGATGTCAGTAGAGATTGCTGTGGGAGATTATATGCTCATGCTGTCAAACTGAACGAATTATAACATAAAAGTGCCACATAGTTACTGTGGCTTTTTATGCTCCTCAGATTTTTTTCCAAGGACTTTTTCAAAAAATGATGTGACTACTTTTTTTCTTTCTCTCCATCTGAAGATCGGGTAATCAAACTACTCTGTCTCCCAAAGTTTAGAGTTCAAATAAGCTATACAAACATCTAAAATTACCTAAACCAATTTTCTCAATTTTCTTTATATACAAGTTAAGTGATTCCAGGAAGAAATTTCCAAACATGATTAAATATAAACACCAGCCAAATGGATGATGTTACAAATAATTTGTTGTAGAGGCTGAAATTACTTACCTGAATTGTCAGGTTCTTTGAAAATATAAGATCTCCTACATTTTTTTTAAAGTTTAAAGTCAAGAAGATGTTTCAAACAATATACATTTTAGAATAGTTATAAATAATAAAAAAGAAACTTTAAATAAAAGATTTTTTCTTTTCATAACCTTTAAAAATATTTAATCTTTTGTGTTCATGAAAATAACATGCTACTTTTAACATGATTGATTTAGAGGTAAGTATATGTTTATTTTTTATCAACAATGGAAGTTTCCCTATACAGAAATTAAGAAATCCCTTACTTGTTTTATAATTGGCAGTATCTTAATTTTTAGAAATTTACAGCTATTTTTAGAAATTAATATTGTAAGAAGCTATTAAATATTGTTATAAAATGAATTCTGACTACCATTTGTAGTTATTTCTACACTTATGTAGTTCTAAACTATTTTTTGTTCTAGAAAAACAAAAATTTAGGAATGTGTATTGAAAGAGGAAGAAATTTCTACACACTGTTTTCTGATTTTACATCAAAATTTTCTTTGTGAAATTATGTTTTTCCATATTTTTCAATTCCAGTATTTTTAATTCTAGCATTTCTTTAAAATCACAGTGAAAAAGAGAATCCACTTAAACTGAAATGCATTTAAAAAGGAAAATTCTAATGTATTATTTGAACTTGAATTAAACTGCAATGTAACTCCATCAAAACTAAAAAGAAATTGTGTTATATGCTGTGTACAAATCATTTTCATAAAATCAGGTCTGAACTGTTTTTCTGGAGATAATGAATAAGCCAGTGGTGTGGAAATGGATAACAAGCAATTACCAGAATGAATATAAAACAGTTGATTAAAAGAATCTGGTAGTGGTGGGCAATACCAAGAATTGTGATGAATAGACTAAGACTTGGAAAGGATGAGACATAGTGTATTATTTTGCTTTGTGTATTTTATCTGTGTTTCAGGAACAGCTGAGGTTCTGCTGGGGATTCCCAGTTTGATCTTATATGAATTGTTCTGCAAAACATGAGATTTCCTTTTCAAAGAGCAGATATTCATGAAGCTCTTGGAAAATAGTTTGCTTTTATTATGGTGTTATTGCTGGGGTTTGTTTGTTAGCTTGCATCTTCAATCTCAGCTAAGATGCTTTCAACCATTTTTTTGGGGCATTTATCCTCAAGAAAACACTGGAACTGATGAGGGAACAGCTATTCTTGTAGTAGAGATACACCAGTCAAAATCAACCAGAATTTGTTTAAAATGTTAGCATAAATTATTACTTTTTAGAAGTTCCCTTTAGCAAGCCCAAATAGGTCTTATAAACAAAAAAGTAGTAATTATACTGCATAGAAAATTGTTCCTGAAAAGATATTTTAGATATCATGTCTAATACCAAAGTTGGGAAATAATTATTCTCACCTATCATTAGTTGTGTTATAGCTGTGTGAAAACAGACTATAAATATATACTGAATATTTTAAAGCTGCTTTTAATGAAGCATAGACATAATGAGAAAGATTATATAACTGAACACTAAGAATTAATTCCAGTGTGAAATGTGAAAATATTGTTCATATGTAACTTCTTAGTTGAACTAGAACCTATACAAATTCTAATATATTTACAGAAAAGTAAGTCATTAATATTCACATAATATTTTCACTAATTCAAGTGAGAGAAAGTACTATCTAATCCATGTAAAACATATGCAGCCATGGCATAATTGGCAGTGATTAAGGCATCTAAGCCAATTACAGTATGATTTTTTTATTTTGGTTTTCTTTCAATCACAACCTTTGTTTACAGCAGATACTTTTATATTTTACAAATTGTATCTTTCTGTTTTTACATTAATAAACTATACTGTGGGGCTATTGTTTCTTAGTACAAAGAACCATAACATAATGTCAGGCATTTAAGCATACACATATTTCCCCATATTTGTTTGTGTATGCTTTAGTAATTACCAGTCACAGGAGTGGCCAAGAAACGTGCCCTGTGAAAGGCATGCCTACAACTAACACAAGCCTGTTACTTGTCTCTGTATACTCTGTATACTCCAAAGACTGCACCGAGGAGAATCCATCACCCATATTTTCCTATCTAGCTCTTAAGGCAAGAGCCAACAAATTTCATTTGCTCTCTTCAAAAAGTTGACTTTTGAGGATTATTCTGCAATGGATGATCAAGGGCAAAAAGTATGCCTACTGTCAAGAAAACAGCTTGCTATCTCTATTTGCATTGTTCCCTAAATCTTTACCTCAGAATTGGGTCCCCTCTTGCACTCCAAACTGTGCAGCATTACCCTGAAAGGCAGTCTGCACCAAAGTGCTTGCAGTCAGAGCCAGGGAAATGGAAGGATAGGAAAGGGAAGAAAAATCACTGAAAATCATGCTGCAGATCAGTAGGGAAAAAGTAGAGCAAACAGATGAAGACTTCTGAAGCCCTAATTCTATGATCTAGCACAGGGGTAGTTACAACATGGCATGCATGCTGCAGACTGTGTCCAAGGCAGTGGGGTCCCGGTGGCATGTGCCATGAGGCTGGCAGCCAGGCGGTGCCACTGTGGAAGCTGCTAGGTAGTCCAAATCCCTAACAACAGTGACAGTGGGGAAGCAAGCCAGCAGAGTCTGCTGAGACGGGCACTGCCAGCTCATCCAGGGACCCTGCGGCATGCAGCACAAGGTGGAACTCCCAAGGAGCTGATGCCATCTCCCATCTGTGGTCTTTTGCTGGCACTCTTCCTTTCAGCCGAGTGCTGAGCTGAGGGGTGTCTGTCTTGGCCTCAAGATTCACATGTTTTTGGAATGAAGCTCATTGGTGCAGAAACATCAGCCACCCTGAAGCTGGAAATAATCAGCAATTGAGGGACGTAGTAGAGAAGGGATCTGTGTTTTATTTGCTTCCAAGTGTTTTGCCTAATTTACAGTCATTGCTTGTTGGTGTTATATTCTACACTTCTTTAAAGAAATACTTGGCATGGGTAAGATTCTTCCCCCTTCCTTTCTGCTCTAATTGTTTTGGTGGCTTTTGTATCTGCTCAGATAATTGTATTTACATCTGTGCATATACATTCATTGCATGGCCGTATTACTCTTACTTCATGCCTTTTGTAGAATACTTATTCTTAATCTCTGTTTTCCATTCAGTGCAGGAAAGAAGCAGAGACAAATCTTTAGCTGTGAAAACTGATGTTGTCTGTGGAAACTTTAAAAGAACACCCTATTTTATTTGTACACCATAATCTTAAACTTTTTGTGTCATTCTGGTCTTAAAAAATAACTCAGAATATGACTTATTTTAGAGTGTAGCTCTGATCTGGAAAGTTGGCCACAGAAAACAATACTTAGTTGATCTGGCCCCAGGTGAGCATAGTCTGACTGCTGGTAACAGTGACTAAAACAAGATTGTATACATTTTTCTTCTGTCAGCGTTTCACAGAAAGGGAGCAGACTTTGAATGCAGATAATGCATGGACCAAGTTCTTAAACATGTTCCAGCTGTGGGCTTCCTTCTGTCATGAAGAAAGAACCTACCTTATCCCAGAGCCCACATGGTGTTTATGTAGTGGATGGCCATTAAGCCTTTTTTGTGTTGCATTTGGGAACTAGGTAAATTTGATCTGGAAATTGCCAGTTCACCCACAACTCCAGCATACCATCTGTATCGTCTCGTTTTGGAGATGAATGGCTTATTTGCTTCTGCTTAATGAAAAATGCATTTTTCATAGTGTGCTAGAAAAACTGGTGTGTGAGATAGGAATATGCCCAAAGTATGATGTCACTGTAAATTAATGCATATTTAGCAAAAAAATCAGTAGAAATATGACAACATGTGATCTCTGGTGTCAATCAGTAAAAAGAAATGTAATGAAAATTAAGTTGAAATTATATAATGTTTTGACTGGAGAAAAAATTAATAACATAAAACTTCTAGGATCTGGTGAGAAACTGATGCCCTAAAGCACTAAAGCAGCATCCTGTCCTATCAGTAAGGTAATGGAGGGGGTAAGTAATGGCTGCTGGTCAGCAGCTGCAACAGGGAGCAGTGCTTTCTTAGGCAGAAATAGCTGAGAGTTACGTTGTATCGTTGATTGACTTATGCAGGTCTATCATAGAATCATAGAATGTTAAAGGTTGGAAAGGACCTTAAAGATCATCTAGTCCCAACACCCCCTGCCATGGGCAGGGACATCTCCCACTAGACCATGTTGCTCAAAGCCCCATCCAACCTGTCTATCCAATCTCTGCTATTTATTGATCTAGATCAGAAACAATTGGCTTAATTTACAGCACAGATCTGTGTTAGGCATTAAGAAACATTATCTAAAGACAGGTATATGGGTAAGTACAAGTATTCTAGTGCAGGGTCAAGCAACCACAAGAGACAAATATCTTTTGGGAATGATCTAATTCTGCTCCAGAGAACTGGGATGGACTAGGTCATTCTGAGATCATCTCCTGTGTAGCTGTATGCATTTCTGATTATGTACCATTCCTGAGTACAAACACAGTAATACTGTTTAATCATCAACGGTTGTGGCAGAATGCATAACTTTTTGGATAAGAAAGTAATTTTATATATGTCCTAGAAAAGCACTGGGAACACAGAGACCCTGTAGCTAACTGCTCTCCAACATTCAATAGCAAGTGTTTTAACACTGATCACTCTATCTACAGTGTCACATCAGTGCACCCACCTGTTTTTTCCCAGTTATCTGGTAAATACATAGCAATGATTTGCAAAGGGGGAAACTTTGTCTGCCTTACACAGTTCCATGTATTAGAAAGCTGGGATACAAAGGAAGGCAAAACTTTAACAGCAATCAAAATTAGTAGTGACAACAAATCATGCCAGCCAGTATTATTTACCTCTTTGGCATCCAGTGATGACAGTTTTGTGAAAACTGTCATAAACGACTAACACAATGCTGTGAATATTGGTAAGTGATGCCAATATATTCACCTATTGCATCATTTGAAATAGCTATGCACTTTAAATTAGAAACTCTGTCAGATGAAGATATATTTTTATGCATTATATATGTTACACTGCCTTAAAAAATACTACATTATTCTTATTTTTATGAATCTCTTTTTAATCTCTTCAGCCTATGCAATGTTGAAGGAATAGTTGCCTTTTTGAGTGAAATGGAGGCTGTTGAGGATTATTCATCTCACTGTAGTGCCACAGGGTAGGGACTGATGGCTTCTGGTAAACAATTCTTTAAGGCTGTCCATGATAGAGATTTAGAAATATAGTGTCATTCAATCCAAATTGTAATTGTTATTGATTTCATTATACTGCACCTTTGGTTAGACCTCGATATTTCTAGAGCAGGCATAAAATGCAATACATGCTGAAGTAATGTATATAACAGTGGTTGTAACATGTTGTTGCCTACAGTTTTAAAGGAAAATTAGACTTTGGAAATAGTGGGCAGCTATGTTTTCAGGATAAAAGCACTTCTACTGGTATTCTCTGGAGTATGATGTGATCTCATTGCACATGGATTTACACACATAACTTCTATTAAAATCAATCAAGATTCCTTGCATAAATCCTCTCGTTTATCCACTGGAATAAGGTATCCCTTAAGGCTGCAATACAACTTAATCTATTTAGTAAATGTAATATAATACTACAGTATGAAAAAGACTTGGGAAACTAATGTTGAGCATGCACGAGCTCATTTCAGGAGCATTCCAGATTCATAGATACATGAGCTGTTTACTATCCACACATACCAGAAAGCTTCTATCAAATATAATTATGCAGTAGATTATGTACAATGGATGCCTGCCAATATTCCCTACTTGTAAGACCACTATTGTAGGAGGGTCAGTTCTGAGTGTGTAGTCTGGCCTTCATCAAGTGATACTCTTCTTAAGCTTCTTTAGAAAATAATTTTTTGTTCTCGTGCCTGGTGCAAGCAATATCCTGTAGTTATTAAAAGCCAGCATTACTGTCAGGATGTCACATTTCTAATTCCTATACCAAGCAGATGAGGTAAACATGGGATTTCAGGTACCAGATAATGGAAACAGCTAATAAAAAAAAAAAAGAACAGCTATACTAGGTCAGAACAAAGATCTCTATAGTGTCTGTAGTGCAGTCCCTGACAGTGGTTAATAATGTATGCCTAGGGGAATAGTATAAGCGTGGTACTATCAATTCCCTACTCTACTGTTACACTTTCAAGATAAAGAAAATTGTCTGATGGTTAGAACTAGGGATTAAACTCCCACAGTTCAAGCTCCTAGACTTGCCTCTGCTATTAGTACATAAAGCTGAGCAAATAAGAAACAGTGTGCGCGCCAACCCAGCCATTGCTAACATGATTCCCCTATCCCTGTTTCACAGGGTCAAGACTGTGAAGGGTCCTACACAAGGGAGCAGTCATTAATCACTGTCATTATTTATGACAGGGGAGTAAAGCCATTATTTACCTCTCCTTAGCTAGTAAGAATATTCCAAACTTTAATGGGAAATTGCATCATCTTTCAAGTGTGGGCGTATATAGGCACACATGCGTGTACACACACAGCTCAAATATATTTCTCTGAACAAGATCTAACATCACTGACAAAACCTCACCAGGTATTCAAAGGAGACGACACTAAAAGGCAAAATAATTACTTCATGGTTAAGCTGCATAATTGCCTATTTTGTGATAGTGTATATATATTGAAATCAGAATCAATGAATGACAAAGTTATCACCAAAATTATACTGAATGCTTTGGGTCCTTCTATGTTGAGAGACCTGGGAGTGCTGCAGTACTCCATGTCAGGGCAAGACCAGGGTGTGTACAGCTCCCTCTTCCTCCTCCTTTCCCTATTCTCTATGCCCCACCTTTTTGCAAAAGGTAAACTCAGATTTCTGGGTTGGACAGGACCTGTGGAACCTTCCCACTAGGATGGAGACACTCAGTGACTTACTGGGGTTTCTCACTGCAGATTCTGAGATTGCTAACATCCCCCTACCATAGCTATTGTATTGCTTTTTTATTTCCTAAAAGCTTTGCCATGTAATAATTTGCTGCACATATTTTCTAAGTACTTAAGGGAAAAACAAACCAGAAGCAAGAGCAGAAGCAAATAAAGGAGATAGGCGTATACAACCTGCTTCATCCAGCCTGTCCATTATTGGTGTAAGAGTAGCTCTTATTGAAATCTTTCTGTCTCTCTGTTTCACTGATTAAACTACCCTGATCTGTTTTCATGTCACAACTGAAAATATCGACCAGCTTTACCTTTTGGCACAGTTCAGTAGTGAACCTCTTCATACTAATTCTATGACTGAGTGTTTGAGTTTATTCTTATATATGACTCCATTCCAGGAAAGACTAATGCATCAAAATGAAACTTGTAAGGAATTTGGATGTCCAGATTTATAATCACAGTCCCAAAAACTCCCACTTTCCTACTGCTTGAACTGAAGCACACTAAATTCAGTAATTCAGTTTTCTGCATTTGGGGATACGGGTATTTCCAAAAATGTCCAGAAATAATGTAGCACAAAGGTTATTAGACAGTAATTTTAAAAAATCTACGAAGAACAATAGGCTTCTCATAGGTCTATCTGAAGCAGAATTTTGACTGGTTTCTTTTCAAGTATGCCTTTATATATTGTTTCCACAGTCCTTGGAAGCTCTTAACGGTTATGTATAACAGCTTTGCCATAACACCTGCCATTCAGAGAAAAACAGATAGTTGCAGTTAAAAGCTAAAGGTGTTTATTGTATAGAGTACTTTCCCAGTACTTTAGACCACTGTTTAGCAAAGACTAATTATCCAAAGGATTTTGTTGCAAGATAAGAATCTTATTGCAATTTTCACCTCTTTTATTGTATTGCATAAGTGTGTGATAGCTAAAATACAAACATGTTGCATAGGACTGTCTTTTCTCTTGAGACCATGCCTAAAGGAAAAAAAAAATAAGGCGTGTGGTACCGCAGAAAATATTGCTTCTGTCAAGGTTCCTTCTGTCAGCTTTAGTCTCATGAGAAAATGATGAATCCTGCTCTTTGCTGTCCTAAAAACAAGTGTAAAAGGTTGGGATGACATGACAGATGATTTTCTTACCATGCTTTGCATCACTGAAGAATGCGTTCTCTGACCTCTCCTCTTGGCCATACTACAATTGAGAAAGCAGTTAGTAGATCAGTGGTTTTTTTCAGTGTTGTTAATTAAAAACTTACCCCTAAAAAACTTGGAAGCAGCTTAAAACTCATAAATTTGGAGTATTAGGTAGAGATGCAGTGAGTTTTGAGGGGCAGGAAATGATCTCTCATACCTAACCTCAGTGTACTCTATAAAAACATTGAGAAGCCCTACAGAACTGCTAAACTCAGTAAAGACACTGCACGAAATTTAAGAATAGGAAAATGGAGCGAAGAAGACTAGTGTAAGGCAGAAACAATGCAGAAAAATCTGAATTTTGCCACCTTGGTGTGTAAGAAGGCTGTTCCTGCCACAGGAAAGAGAGTGGCAGGGCTAAGGAACGAGCTAGGGCAGGACTCTGCAGAGTTAAGCTGAATCCAGCTGCCACTGTGGGGAGGGAAGGGGAGGGAGAGACAGAGACATCGGAGGCTTGTGGCACTTGTGGCAAGCCTGCCCAGCGTGGCTACCAGCAGTGCCACTGTACCCCCTTCCTGCCAGTAGCTGTCCCCATCTTCTGGCATAGGCAGAGCAGGCAGTGAGGCCACAGACACTGTGCTGCACCCTTCCTCCCCTTGCCACACATCCCCATCTCTCTTTTTGCCACTTTGCTGTATATTAGGCTTGTTGTGCTATTGATACAGCCACGCCCTCCTCTCTTACAGTCTTGAAGGTCCCTTGCTGCTGTTTTAACATTTTTCTAGCATATGTACATGCTTTCCTGGGGTACACTCTCATCCCCCAAACATAAATGGTCCCTAAGTATCAGAAGCTACAGTATAATGGCAACTAAAGCTGCTTTCTGAGTGATGAAGAGGAATGGAAAGGGTGCTTGTGTATGTCAAAGACTCTTTCACTTTATACAGGAACCAGCAATGACGCACTAGAGTAAAAGAAATCATTCTTGAAGAGTTTGGGTTCAGCCTGCCTCAAAATTGTGCTCAGGGGAGTCTCAGGCTGCAAGGAGGAGCGGAACTCCCGATCACTGAAGGCATAGAAAGTTCAAGGCTCTTGCACCACCAGAAGAGGCTCAGTACCTTTTAAGACTGAACCAATAGTTAATTAATGGGGCTGTTTGCATTTATAGTTATGAAGTTAAAATCTTGGGTTTCTGTTTTTTGTTTGGTTGGTTGGTTGGTTGTATTGTTTTGTTTTGTTTTGTTTTCAAGTAGAAACCACCATAATAAGGGAAGAAGGCACAGAGCTGACTGGAAATCTGCAGACATCAGGATGCATTAAAAGCGACAGCTTTTTTGTATGGGATGTGACAGCTCCTCTAAAAAAACTATTTAAGGTTTGAGGGAGAAAAGCATGCAAATGGGATGCCTGGTTTACAAAAGTCCATCCAGCAGCTTGCATGAGCTTCCAGGGGAGCTGCTGGGAACTCAGAGGCTTTCAAGGACTCTAAAGATTTTAAAAAACAGGTCTATTATTTAGTTGTCTAACTTGAGGCTCCTGCTTCTAAAGTCATGTTTTATATCTCCATAATAGGTTGGGAACTTATTCTTGCACTAAAAGAAAGAGATCTGAGGGTAAAGATTACAGACTAATTTCACTTATTATCATCAATGAAATATTTGATGCTCATCATCCAAAAGAACAAATTAAAAAGATGGAAATTTAAGAGTGCTGCAACAGACTCCCCGTTGAGTAATATTTTATCAACACTTAATTTTTCATCACAGAAAAAACGTATAAATGAAACCAGTAACTGTGGTTATTGCTTATCAGCTACACAACAAGAAACTTGACTCAGCAAAGTAAGCTGTCAGTGCCACACACATCAAATTAAGTACACAACTGCCTTTTTACTGCAGCATAATAACGAATATACAAACTTAAAATGAAACTACAAGGTGGTTATTCTAAATGCCCTTCTTTGTACTAAAAGATCAATGAAAATTACTGATGTGAGGGTCCCTTGTGTTCCCGTGCATGTATTTGGGTATTTGGAAACTGATTTTTATGTAGTTGTTCAATCTTTTAGCAGACAGGAAAGTATACATTGTTCTTGAAAAAGATGAGGTTAATGTGAGTTGTTGCTAAATTTACCCATTGCATTAAATCTGTAAAATTATAATTTTAAAATAAGTGAACAAGGTTACTCTGAATTTGGCATTTTACTTGGCAGCAAAAGAAACCTGAATAAGACTCCTGCAGTATATCTGTACCAGCTCAGACATTTGGAATATAGAAGTTGAGCAAATTGCTGTCTGCCTTTCAATTAGAAACAGTATCACTGGAGATCCGCATTATAGTATTTAAAAGACTGTAACTGCAAAAGCTGAATCCGTGAATCAGAGAAAAAATGGATCTGGATAGCCAGGTTCCCACAGCTCTGTTGAAGCCCACTGAAGTTAGAGCCTCAACCTTTCTTGTTGTCTGAGAAATATATGACAGTCCTAATTAATTGAAATAGGCTCTGGACATGCATAAAAATAACTGAAATTGAGGAAAAATGTGAATTTATCTTCCTTAAACGTCAGTTTCCCCATTTGTGTTTTGAAAATGTAATATAAATAAATATTATTATGAATTAAAATGATGAATTATGAATTAAATAAGCATTTTTACATGTAAAGGAGTAAGAATAGATATCTAAGATGTGTTCTAGCACAGCAGATACACAAGTTAACAAGGAATTTACCATGGTTCTGCAAATGTGCCAGCTGCACACTAAGGAGCTGGTCATTCCCTGTCATGCTAACAAAGACCATTTTTGTCAGGCAGAGGCACCTTCAAAATGTTTCTTCTAGTTCAGATTATTGTCTGATAGGAGCTGTCTGCTTATGTAGCTATTCTGAGAGAGATGCCGTAGTTAGATACTATGGAGAGGTCCATCTTCCCGAATTGTAGCTATCTAAAGTTTAGGAAGCTACTCCAGACAAACAAGTTATTTTCCCTCCATAGTTACCAAAGGTAAGCACTTGCAGAGAATTACTCATACTACTGCTTTTAATTATCTATTTTAAGTCCCGATGACTCATGCTATAAGTATTTATGTCTTTCTAAATGTAACACCTATCTTTTTAATCAACAAAGGTAGGTGAGATGAATGCCCTCTTTGGTGTAGGGGAATGTGCCTTTCCTTAAGGGAACTGTGCCTAATCAAAACACCATGAATGATCTGTGCCCTCTAAACTGGAGGGATTGGTGGTGGTTAAAACCAACTTGTCCGTGTTTCTGGGGGTGGATAAACTGTAGGATTTAAACCAGGAGATCAACCTGAGCAGTTTAGCTTTGAAACCATATCATCAGGTGATGAACTCTAAGTCCCTAATACCAGGGATATCAGTAATAAGACTGTGCTAAGAGATTTAAGGGAAGTTTGACTGTTAGAAAATTTAAAAGATATAAAAATTAAGGAGACATCATTATCCCAGTACAAACAATATGTTACTAATGACTTCAGTCTGAAAATCTTTCCCCACTGACAATACACAGGTTGAAGAAATGATGTGTGATTATAACTCTAAAAAACAAATTTTTTTTTAAAGTCTACAATTAATTTATTTGGAGTAACCTCTGCAGTGTTCTGTTCCTTTGCCCTTTCAGGAATCTCTCAATTCTGGGCTGCTTCTGATTTTAATTAAGGGGAAAAAATGATACAGATATCTTCTTTCATGAATCCCAGAAGGGACGATCGAAATTATAAAACGTAAAGGAATACTTTAGACTCAAGGAAGTAGGAATTATGAATTACAGACAATATACTATTATATTAAACATTCTTTTAAATCATCATGGTTTTTTTTCTTATCAAAGCTTTACCTTTAGCTCCGAGTTCCACTAACTATCTTTTGAAATGGATGCCAGGCCTCTCCATTCTTTTTGTGTTTGTTCATTTTATCCAGGGGTGGGAGATTAATGTTAGAAAACAAAAAATACTTTGCTTCAAAGTGTGCCAAAAAGGTAGCTGAATACCAGCACTCTATGGGCAAAAAGTCTGTACTGACCACATTTTAGGCAGATCCACCGACTGCAATAAGAGCTGGAATGAGTACAACTCAAAAGTTGATTCCATCTAATGTAAGAAGGGAATCTCCTTTGATTTATATACATTTCTATAAAAAGTGTAAATTACAATAGCCTGTGTAAATTAGGTTTAGCATAATTTGCTTTTTTGTAGATATATTTTCATTGGAACAGGCTTTATCTAAGTAGAGCTTTTAAACAACAGGGTCCACAATTCAAACCTTTTTTCAGTGGTGTAGAAACCAGACTTCCATAAAACAAATTCTTTCAATTGGGCTTTTTTTAGTGAAACTTAGAGGGTAATTTAGAGGGTTGGTGATGAGAGACAGTCTTGCAAAATTTGATGATATTTCAAAGTATTGTAGTAATTTAAAACACACAGCTTAGGAAATGCAAGAATTTTGTATTTAACCAAGAGGTCAGTTTCCTTGAGTTTTGAATTACTATTGAAGTTGTTAATATATTCTGTGATCAGCTTGGGAAAGAAGTTATTTTCCAGGTGAATCTTGCTCTATAGCTGAGCGAGTTTCCTTTTCATCCCTTTGGTCCTGAAATGCTGCTTCAATACAGAAAAAATAAGAGATTTCTAGATGTTCTAAAATTTTAGTTGGGTAAAAAATACCATGAGAGAATCACTCTTATGGCATTCTGAGACCTGATATCTGAGAAAATTAAGAAGCAGAGAAGCTAAAATGAAACAAAAAGTGAGAGAAGGTTGAACATATTTTTCAATATAGTAAAAACCATAAACCAGCGTAAGTCAAGAAAAAACCCAATAATTACCTTTTAGTTTCAATTAAATTATTGATACAAACTGCAGTTGGTTGCTTTTGTATTCACAGAATCACAGAATGGTTGAAGTTAGAAGGTATCTTTGGAACTCGTCTGCTCCAATCCTGCTGCTCAAGCAGGGTCACTTAGAACCAGTTGCCCAGGACATGTCCAGGCAGCTTCTGAATATCTCAAAGGATGGAAATATGTCTCTGCAGGTAACCTGCAGCATTTGTTCAAGAAAACAAACAGATGGAAAGAAAGACTTTGTTTTTGTTTCCTGACAGGACTTAAAAAAGTACCTCTCGCTTCTGTGAATCAAGGATTCAATATGGATTTCCTTGGCTGCTTCTTTCCCTCTTCGTCTTCATGCTTAATTGATATTGATAACCTAATAGTCTCAAGATACAGGGAAAACTGATTGTAGTGAACTTCACATCTTGTCTAAAGATACTTGTTTAAAAGGGAACATTGTCTCTCACCACACAAAATAATACCGAGTCTGTGGCTCTGGAGCACAAATAGAGCTTTAGGGCACTGTGTGTGGCTCTGATGGAATCCAGAGGAGCTGAGGGAATTCCTCTCTGTGGTTGGGGACCACAGGAAAACCATGCTTGTTACAAGAGTGATTCCTGTGACCCATATAAAACGGGACAATAAAAGGCTGAGCAATGGCACAAGGGAAGACCCTTCCTCCTCTCTCCACATGCACAAAATAAGGAAAAGGACCATGAAGGAGAGAAAAAACCCCATACTGTAGTAAGAGGTTGAAGATAAGACTGGGGAAAATGAATATTATTATTAGAAACACTTTTTATTCCCTGCCAACATCTACAAAAGACGGTGGAATTATGATGAGTGAAGTGGTTGAGATCCACAATAAAAGGTTGAGTTTTGCACTATGGCATCTCTGTGTCTTCTCCAAGTCCAATGATCAAAGGTCAATGTATTCTACTCTTTGATGGCATTTTGTATAACAGTGAAACTTGAGGAGGACAATTCTTATTATCCCCATTTCTATGTGCCTATGCAGTTCTATTGTGGAATGATTAATAAAAAAAACCAACAACAAACCAACAACAAAACCAACACAGAAAACAAACAAAAGCAAAAACACAATGCAGCCTAAAAGTTAGTGGCAAACAAATAAGAATGTTTTGCTCTCTAGGCTCCCTCTTCTGGCTCTGGACTAGTAGTTTTTTAATGAGCACTGTTACTGGAATCATATTCATTTCTGTTAACCGAATAATTCCTTCAGTGCACAAAGAAATAAAGAGAAAATACTGGGGAAATAGGAGAAACTCCTTCTTGCTCAAGAAAAAAACTGAATCAATATCCCAAGAAAGGTTTTGCATTTTTAAGGTGTGGTGGCAAAAGGAATTTGAAAAATACTCAGCTAGTTATTAGTAAATGTCCAGTATTCGATAAGTTAGAGATGATGAATGTTTTATTTGTAAGGTATTAGATTCAGTAAATATTTAAACCAATATCCCTCTACAGCTTCTGTGACTTATTTGTCAATAACAGGTGTACTGGAACTGAAATATTTCCATAGCTTAAATAAAACTTTTTCCACAGTGGCTTCAGTAGACCATAAAAAACTATCTTGAAACCTAAAAGATGTAAGTCTTTGAATTCAGAAATTGTTGACAAATGTAATAAGTAAAGACCTGGTCATGTCAAAGAGGGAACGGCACAGAGCTGCAGCAGAGCACAGGTGCATATTTGTTTTGGGGCACAACAATATATTTTTTTCCTCTGGTCATAAAAACCAGAAAACAGGTCATTGCTTGAGGAAAAATGAAGTTTTGGGTGTGGCACCTTCTTCCCCCCACATCCCACCTCCCAAGTACTTAATATATGTACAGAGCTAGAGACTTTAGTAATAACATATCATTATTTTTTTTTCTGTTCACTTTTCTTACTTAACTGTGCTGGTTTAAAGGTAAACCAGCAGGGGAAATGAACTCAACTCAAAAGAGAGATTATAAATCAGAATAACAACTTAATAAAATAATACAATAAGTACAATTATACAGACAAACAATTGGTTTTAACCCACAAAACCCAAATGTATAACCCAGCACCCTGAGGCATGAACAGAGTGGTGTTCGTTGGGCCCCCTGAGTCCAAAATAAAAGGAGAGGGGAAAACCTGTTGGTGAGAGTGCTGTTGCAGTCTGGTCAAGAGTGGTGATTGCAGTCTGGTCGAGAGCAGTGATTTGCAGTCTTCCTCTGGATCCCACGAGTGGTTCCAAAAATTCCAAGACTCCAAGATTATATATTCTCCAGTTCAGGCAGGAATGCCCAGTACTTCCCTCAGGGTGGGGAGTTCCACAAAGGGTGTGAGGACAGGGAGGCACCCTCCTATCTCGCAGGCCTCTTAACACCCAATTTATAGTCTGAGGAGTCAGGGTGCTCTGGGCAGAAGGTGTAAATAGTCTATTGATACCAGTTTCTGGGAAATGGCATGGAAGGTTATACAATACGCAGTTTTGGGTTACACCCATACAGTGATGAACTGGTTCCAGCTGTTCTAACTAGGACATTAACAGAGCAGCTAAACAATCAAGCTTGTATGTTTGTTTTTTTCCCCGAAAGAAGTTCTTTACAGATTTGATAAATCTTAAAGGACTCAATATAAGTGCCTTAGAAAGCATCTTAAAAGGCATCTTATACTGTGGGAAAATTTACAGTTAATCATTAGCCAGTTTTTGGGGAGTGCTGGGTAGTGTAGAGTGCACTCCCACAATAGTCTGGAGAAGCTGTGGGTGCCTCTGAAAATCAGGTCAGAATTCTTTCAAAACAGAAGTGCCAGACATCAGGTTCATTCTTGTTTTTATCATACTAATGCACAATAAATAGCTGATACTGGGGGATTAATTTGGCCAATGTTGGTTGGTTTGTTTTGGCCCTGTAGTCTTTGAATCCATCTTTCTAACCTGCTGGAGAACTTTTGTCTTGATTGGAATTGCCAAGCAGTTACAAAGATATCCCACCACTTGGCTTCCAGGCTGCTGGGCTCCCACTGGGATAAACTGAAACCCATCCTGTCGTTTCAGTGGGGGGAACAGGGAGCACAATGACTGCTATAAAAGACATTGATTTAAAAATAAAAGAAAAGTGGGGACCCCTCCTTAAAGAGAACCATGAAATATAGACTGAAAGGGATCCTTTTCACTGTGCATTCCCTCTGCACTGCCTGATTTGCTTGCTGTTAACTATCTGAGAGCAAAGTGTTCTTGACTTAAATGAATTTCGTCCCTGAGCTTTAAACAGTACGAATATCTATCCTTTTAGTCGCCCCTTCAACCTGTGTTTTCCACTGCTGCATGCAGCTATACATGAATATGTCTTTCTTAACATGTAACAGGGCTGTGATAATAGATTGTTTATTTCTGGATTGCAGAAGCTCTGAAAAGAAACAAAATGCTTATGAAGAGGAAGTCTAACTTAACCATCTAAGGATTTTTATGTTGTTTTATAAACAGTTGAACTACAACACATGGGCAGTATGAGTTCCCCTTATCTCTAGGATGCCTAATGCTTTCAACATTAAAATATCATTAATTTTGTTTGGAAAGTTTGCATATCTCTGTGGTTTTCAAATAGGCTTTGAAATTTGGCAGCAGTATAATCTTGGAATCAAGAAAATGCTTTTTGTGAGAACTACGTAGATCTGTTCAAAACTAGCCAAATTATAAGATGTCAAAATCCTGACCTCTCTGTCTTTCAGATGGCACAGCTTGGTTTTGGCTCAGTACCAAAGTTCCCCGAGATCTGCTGATGCTGAATGTGTGTTTGGCCAACCTCTTAGCCCTGCAAACTGGAACAAGTACTAAGACAGGACATGCTAAGCAGATTCTTCTCCTTATGCTTCTGCCATCATTTTCATGGGCATCCAAGAAACCATTCATTCTGGATTTTTCTCACCATGATGAATGAATTCTCACTGCACTTTTATGCTGTTGGCTTGTTAACCTAGGACTGCAGAACCTGCAAAAGGATTCTCATTCCTTTGAATGGACAATGCCATCTTGAGGCTTTCCTGCTGACTTCCTACAACAAATCTGAGAAATGGGTACTGGCATACCTAGTGAAAGGACCTTCTCCTACAGATAAAGCCTGCTGTGGTTTGAGTAAAGAAAAAATCTGTCAGCTGAAACACGCCAGTGCTGTATTTTATTGCACAATTTTGTTTAAATTGAGAATATTACTTTCTGCTATCTTTTAAAGTTGTTGAAGCAAACAGCATGCTGCAGTTACGAGGGCACCTCCAGTATGATCCAGTACAACTGTGTTCAACAGCAGGGTTTATTCTGTAAGTTTGTATCTGAGCTTCTCAACCAAATTTCACAATATGTCCCAGAGCAAAGCACAATTTCTGTGAATATAGTGTTATAGTAAATTTGTTTGACAAATAAAGGATATCCGCTGAGCAGGAGTAAGAAAAGGGGTTTTTTTTGGCTTGGATCTGCTATTATTTGTTGTATTTTCACTTACGTGCAGGTAAAATGTGCATGCAATATAATATTTTCACATTTTTGATGCAACTATGAGATTATGGACTTGAAGAATCACAGGCTTTGTTTACATCCAACTCTGTTGCAAAGTCTCTGTCTCAGACTCGTAGTTTCATGTGAACTCTAAGGCATTTAATGAATGCAGACCCTAGAGACAACTTTTATCTGAGCATGAGCTATGCTGCCCTGCCATCTTGGTCCCTAGTAAATCTCTGTTCACTTACGACTTTGGATGTCATCAGGGACATAATCATTTATGAAGTGCCATAAGTTATCACAGATCCTGCTATGAAAAGCTTAAAATGTATAAGGCACAAAGAAGTAAGTTACTATAATGACAGCTGCAAAGCTGTTTGGTTATTACAGAAGCTGGCTGTAAACAGACCTCTCTACTTTGGGACTTGTCTAGCCTTGAACCCCTCAGAGATGTGGAAGTGGCTGGGGCTGCCCAGTATGATCCACTTTTACTGGGTTCTTCTCAGCTGGTTCTGAGCCAGAAAATATTTTTCTGCATGGGGATGTTGGCTTTCTTAGTATAGGCATCTCTAAAGTGAAGGGCTAACATACAGATGCTTTGTCCTGTGCTCAACATTCAGTATTATTTATATATATAAAAAACCTCCCAAAACACTTTAAGGCTTTCATGCCTGTTAGCATAATTTAAAGGCTGGAAACAAGGAGGAGCTAGAAGAATATAACAGGTGAATACTGATCTTGACCAACACTCCATGAATAACTCCCAATAGATAGATATCAAAACAAACGCGATTAAATTCCTGATAGGAAGTGTAAACCTATAGAGGTAGAACTGATGAAAAAGCAAAAAATACTTGAACATATTCCTATCCAGGCAATAAACCAAGTGGTGTACCTTTTGAGTCACTATATGATGATGGAGTGTAAGAATTTTCTACACCAGATATATACTCTTTTCATATGCAGGGATAAGGCATGCAGAATAGATAAAATGGGAAAAGTCCTTTGATGGTGATGTTTAAGATTATGAAGAAAATAGCCTGAAGAGAGCTTGTGCAGGCAATGAAGAGGAAGTAAATAGAAAACAAAGCACAGGAAATAGGGAGGTGGTAACTGATGAAAAAAGATGCTGTATTTGTGTATCATAGATACAGGGGAAAGGTTCGCAAGTTGGAAAGAGGAGATGTGTTTTGGCAAGGGAATGAGAACAACAAGGTTACCCACTTCATAAATGAGGGAAAGGCTGTGGATATGTCTACCTGGACTTTAGTAAAGCCTTTGACACTGTCTCCCACAGCATTCTCCTGGAGAAACTGTCTTCTCATGACTTGGATGGGTGTAGTCTTTGATGTGTATTTAACTTTCTGGATGTCCGGGTACAGAGAGTGGTGGTGAATGGAGTTACATCCATGGCCACTAGTGGGGATCCTCCGGGCACAGTACCAGAGACAGTCCTGTTTAATACTATCAGTGATGTAAAAGAGGGGATTGAGTGCACCCTCAGTCAGTTTGCAGGTGACACAAGTGTTCAAGTGGCCCAGGAGGTAAATGGCATCCTGGCTTGCATCAGACATGGTGTGGCCAGCAGCACTAGGGAAGTGATTGTCCCTCTGTACTCGGAACAGAGAAAAGGAGGCTCAGTGAGACCTTATCATCCCTACAACTACCTGAAAGAAGGGTGTAGTGTGGTGGGGTTTGATCTCTTCTCCAGGTAACAAGTGACAGGACAAGAGGAAATGTCCTCAAGTTGTGCCAGAGGAGGTTTAGGTTAGGTTTCTTTGCTGAAAGGGTGCCCAGGCATTGGAGCAGGCTGCCAGGGGAAATGTGGAATCACCATCTCTGGAAGTGTTAAAAAAATGTGTGGATGTGGCACTTATGGACATGGTTTAGTGATGAACATGGCAGTGCTAGGTGACAGTTGGATTTGATGATCTTTAGAGATCTTTTCCAACCTGAACGATTCTATGATTTTCAAAAACTATGTATACAGAGAGTTTTAATCTTGATTTCCTATGCCCTGAGGTGGGAAGTTTGTGCACTCCTATCACAGGGTTGACTTGTAAAGCTACAGATGCTAATGAACACACAACTAATGAACAATCCTTTCATAAAATTCAGCTACAGTCTTGCAACTACCTCCTGCAGAGCTGAATTTCAGTCTGAATGCACACTGCTGAAGGAAACATTTCCTTTTCTTTGTCGTAAAAGCACTGCCTTTGCATCTCTCATTTTTTTCAATCTACTGTTGCGCTGCTGGGGACAGCAGATGGGCTCTGAGTTTCTGTGGTTTTCATGAGAATTCTCAATGTTTCAGCCAGGTATCTTTAAACTTTTTGTTTTCTTTAGCATTCAAATCATATTCATCTTTACAAACTCTGTGTACCTGAGACTATTTATCCTCTACATTATCCATGATTTCACTCTGTATTAGAGTAAGGGGAGTTGATATACAAAGAACACCTTAGCAGAACTGAGTATATCACTTCTAGCTTTTTGCTCTGTGTTTTGAATAATGGGCAAGTTTTGTTACAATTTGTAGAAGTAAAACAGTATTGTGTTTAATACCACTGTACACCCAAATGAACATTGCTAACATTACTTGCTGATAAGAAACAGAAATACATTTTATTGTAATTCTGTATTTTCCTTTGCAAAGAATCAGAGTTTATCAGCAGAAAAAAAGGATATTTTTAAAGTATTATTTCTGATACGTTTATCAAAAAATGGTTGTAATCTCCAGTATTCAACCATCTTAAGCCATGCTACAAGAATTCAAAGAGAAAGTGCAGCAGGAATTTCCACTCCCTGTAATACTTACCCATTTTTATCTTATTCTAATGAAGAAAACTGCTGGGAAAACCAAGATTATTTTATTTCTTTTTTCAGTCTTATCAAAACCTTTTAAAGCCACTGTGATTTCCAAATAGGCAATTACATCTCCTATTCCTCCAGTTGATGTTTAACTTTGAATACAACACCTTTTCAAAATAAAACTTCCTCTTTCAAGGCATGAGTTCTAAGTGTATCATATAACACCACTGCCCATAGCAGCAACTGGCATAACTTACTATTATTTTTTATCACTCTGAAGAGCACCTGTTCATTATTACTTTGATTTTATAATTTAAAAAAAATTTAATACAGACAAGCCGTTTGCCCAATGATCCATGATTACTTGACTTCTTTTTTAATTTATTATCAAAACTTTTTGAAAACCATGTAAATTACATCTCCCACATTGTTTTTTATCTACGGATTTATAACCTACCCAAATCCTATCAGGTTAAATAATATTTACTTGTACTTTGCAGTTTCCATAGGATTGTGAGGAGGTCAGGTGGTCGTGTTGTTCCAAACCCCTTCTTTGATCACTTTTTTAACATTCATACTAATGCAATAACATTACTGCAGCAGCTTTTAAGATTCTAGATATGACTCCTACTCTGAAGAGTATGTTCTTTATACTGTTAAAATCTCAACTTTTTCACAACTTTATTTCTTAAGGTTTCCCATTCTTACCTACCCCAGTGAGCTACATGAACCAATTTTTTTAGGTTGTTCACAATATCTTCCAGAATAAAAGGTACTAAGATTACTAGTCTGTGTGCTTTTTTGATAGTACTATTCTAAATTTTATGCTATGATATTCATACAATATATTTTACCTGACTTCTCAATTTGGCTAACTTATACCTATTGACATGTTCTCAGTCTTCAGTTAGTCTAGGATAAAACTGAAATATGAGACTGCAAGCTATGGTGCTGAAAGATATTTCAGTGGGAGCTTCTCTACATTCTTGCTTAATGTTGGGACAAACTAAAGGAGACATGCTGTATCTTTTGAATAAGAGCTAACTAGATATCTTTACCAGTAATGTTATGACATCTTGTAAAAATAGGGTCACAACAACCTGATTTTTCAGCCAAGCTCTGACTGAGACCACTATCCTGTATTCTGACTGTTCTCTGTTTTCATTAGTGCAAAACTGGGCTTTAACAATTCTTGATTACAGGCTTTAGGAACTGAAGGGGGCATAGGGATTTTGTTTGATCTCTGACATAGCACAAGCCGTGTCTTTTTACTCTCACTACCTGCATCACAGTCTATTAAGTATCCCTTGGCCTGTGCTGAATGTAATATGTTGTGTTCAACTATAATTTTCACCAGAATGTCTATTTTTTTGTATAGATACATCAAGAGATGGAGATTCAATTATTTGCTTTGTGCAAAATTAACCCTCACTCTCACGGGCAGTGTAGCGGGATCTTTAAGCTAAGAGAAAGCTGAACCAAAAGCTTTCGACCTGCATTTATCAACTGAAGCTTTTGTTCATCTCTATATTATTCATCAGTTTTTGATTGGTTTTTTCCTCCATTTCCTTTCAAGACTGTCTGTTCAAGATCAATTCGTCAGATAAATCCCAACACTGCACAAAAGATGATCCTTCTTCAAAAAATCAGTAAAATGTCACTTACAGGAAAACCAGCACATGACAATTTTTAAATTTTCATTTATGTTGCAGTTTGTTCACCAGCAAGCTATTGAGTGCATTGTACAATTTTGTAGTATGTTAAGGCAGGAAAAACTATGAAGAATTTATTTTGATTTTTTTTGCAAATCAAGTGATTAACAAAAATTTTTAAAAATTGCCAATGTTTTCTGATTTTTGCTATTATTAGAGGAGGGCCAAGTAAAGGAAGGAGAAAAAACAGAAGAAGGAGGAAAAGAGGGGAAGGGAGGGAGGGAGGGAGGAAGGAAGGAAGCAAGGAAGAAAGGAAGGAAGGAAGGAATCTACCAGATATCATCAGCTGCATCTGTAATTTATTTTAGATAAATGTAGGCACAAATAAGAAGCTATCTGCCTTCTTCCAAGAACTGTGAACATAAAGATAACATTCTGTGCTGCATAAACAGCAAGAAAATATTATTAAAATGGTATGTAAAAGAAATTTAGAAGAGTCATTTTATGGCACTCCATAGTGATTTAATCCTTTGTGAATTTCCTACCTAATGTCAACTGAACTAAATACAGGATGAATTAGATCAATTAAATAAAATTGTTGAAAAAGTGGGCTTTGTCTTATCAGATAACCAACTGCATGTCACAGTATTTTTTTTTCTTTTCTATATTCCTCTGTCTTTCTCTCCTGCCTTGATTTTGCATTAAACTAGAAGCCTGAAAACTATAAAAACTCATCTATAAAAAGCAGTAAACAAAAAAAGACCTACAAACAGAGCTGGGATCTACAGAGATTTTATGAATACTCTAGAGAAATCTGTTGTCATGATTTCAAGATTAAAGATTTACTTGGAAATTCTCCATTGAATGAATTAGCTAAGCAAATGAGTCTTAAAATTTGGCTTCTAAATTTTGTCTGGAAAAGCGGATGCAATGTGTGTTATGGTTACTGTAAAGCAGAGCTAACATCTGAATTCCACAGTTCCTCCATGTTTTTTTGGTGAGAAAATAAGTTATCAAATATCTTGGCCTATTTGATTTACTTTCAATCATCTAAGCATTTCCAGCTATTGATCCAAAGCTTCTTTAATAGGATACCTTTTAACAAAATAAAAATAAAAAATTAACCACTATATACTCAGAAAATCAACATACAGTTCTAAAAGCAATCTTATTAATACATTACATAGAAAGTGTATATCGTGACATAGAGCATGAGAAATGTCCAGCTTTGTAGCCTTAAAACAATGGAAAACTGCCTGTAAGAGGTATCTATGCTCTAAAAGGTATGTGTAAATATGGATATAATTACTTGTGATCAATCACAGAGACTTTGTGAGAGTGAATGCAATTGTTAAAATGTTGGTTTAGGTTATTAAACAAGTACATGGGTAATAGATTTCAAACACAGTATATTATATTAGATTCCATTTTACCTTTGAGGGGTTGCTACATACTAATTTGAAATTATACAGGACCTTGGTAAAGATGTAAGTGACCCTCTGATTTAACGATTGTAATCCAGATGTCTACAGGACATTGCTCCTAAGAAAGTCTCAGGAGAAAGAGATTTTTCATAGGATTTCCCAGCTGAAAATTTTGGCTGAAGTCAAAAGAATACTGCCTGTCATGCCAACAGCATGGGAGATTAGCTCAGTTATTAGCAATCAACAATCCCATTTTTTGGCTCTCTTCAAATGAGTGACTGAGCTGTATAATGTGAATGATGAGTCTCTTCTTTAATCATTATGTTCTTGTGGGAAATAAATAATCATTAATGATGTAACTGGGGATTAAGTTCTTTTGGCTGCTATTCTGTCAACCAAACCATTAAAACATCTGTCTGACCTAATATTTGCTCTGTTGATAAGATTCACCAAGCCTATATCTTCAGATGCAGTCTGCAAGAGATGGTCTGATGTCTCAGCTTGCTGGGGTAAATAAATAAATGAAAAGACCACATCAGCATAAATAAACCATTTAAAGAGAGTTTAGGCCTCCCCTACTATCTCATTCATTAAGTGTAATTATTCCATAATATAGGAGTAAGCAGAGGTTCTCAAGGGTGTCCTCAGACAAATATTAATTTGTACGAAAGTAGAATGTGAATTAAAGGCAAAATTATTTTTCCTCATATTCTTGTAATTTGGACAGGAATAGGTTTAACTAGAACAATTCTTAGTATGGCCAGAATTATATTTTACTTTATATATGGGGCAGAAAAAGGGTAGTCATGTAGGATATGTAGCAGTTTCACTGGTTATCCTTGTTTTCCTATCCATGACATCTTGGTTACATGCTGGTACCACACAAGGGTCATCGCGAGTCATTTAGACATCACAAAGTTCTTTGTAGACAAACTCTGAGAAAACAAACAGAGAAGCCTTCTTCAAAAACCTCTTTTGAATGGGCCTGAATGATCTGAAGATCTGGGCTAGAAGAGGAAGGAAGCAAATATGCCAGTCAGCTGCTGACTTCCATTTCCTTAAATAATGGTCACTGTGTCAGATGCAGTTCATGGTGTCCATGAAATCGGGACTTCCCCTGCACACTGTAAGGCTGGAGTTAGTTTTACCACTGCACTGTGCCTTGCTACGGGCAGGATCAGCCACAGCCATTTCATGTGACACTAAAGGTACGATTACCTGCTGATCAATCATATGTGGTGGAAGAGAAAGAAGTTCAGATTTCTTTAGCCCTCCTGGGAAAGCTGTGCCTAAAACAACCACTTACAGTCCTAGCAATTTAAGAGGCAAACATCAGTGTCTCATTTGTGCTGAACTCCATTATATTCTTCTCTACTGGTACCAGAGGACCTCGAATACAAATGGGAATCGGACTCTATTTCTTTTGCACCCTTCAGCACAATCAGCCCTAATTTGTACTTAGACTATATTTGTCCTACTCCTTTACTGCTACTTTTTTCCTGCTGCCTCACAAGTGTCTGAATTAGTCAGCGAGGACAAATCTTGCAATATTTTGCTGTGATTAGTTTGGCAAGCTACAAACCATTCCCAAGCAGTGTAATCTTGGTTAGTAAAACCCTCTCAGTTTTCCACAGATTAGACAAAGAAAAAGTAAGAGCCAGTCAGCCTGTAGAGCCAGCAGAAGAAAGCTGGTGTCTGTCAATGGCTAAGGGGCTTGTGTGCCATATGCTGTACCTGCAGTGTTTCAGCAACTGAACTGCAGCATCAGAGTTTCCAATTATTTTCCTTTTTTCTTGACCTCCATGGATGCCTTCATCTTAAAAACAGAGATAGAAAAATCTTATCTATAATTTCTGATAAGATGCTGATACATTTGGTTTAAAAAAAAGAGTCCATTTGTATTACTAGGAAGTGTTCAGGTAACGTTATCCCTCACAAAAGATTTTATACAAATACTGAGAAGAGGAAGGGGACAGCAACATGTGGAATAAATAAGTATCAAGTCAAAAACTGTCTTTTTGACATCTCTGCACGCATGAGAGTATTTGTTGGGCTATATAAAGCAGTCCTTTTCCTTTGCTCTCTTCCCATTAAGGGTTAAAGAATTTCCTTAAGGATTGTCAGGAAGATGCTTCCTTCCCTTTATAGCTGAACCCTCTATCAAGGGTAGCCTTGTTCTGGGAGCGTGTAGATACGAATTTGCCCAGTCAGGTCTCCTGACCTACCTAGACCTGTTTCTATTTCACAGACTTCATGAGAACAGTCCCCCAATAAAACAATCTCCCCTTGCAGAAGGGTCAGCACCAGGCTTCCGCACAGCAATGAAGAGAAAAATCAGTAAGAGACACAGTGTTTTACAATTTTCAACATTTTTTTTGCTAAATGAGAACATAGGAGAAGGCTTTAGATACACATTGGACAGACAGCCCTAATGACAAGCAAGAGCCTTTGCCGAAATGGACAGACTCACTCTATCCACCAGACACTTGGCAGAACTTCCAAATTTCAGACACCCAACCATCAGGAACCCACATCCTTCCCTTCAAAACTGAACTAAGTTCACAAGTAGAATTTCCTTCCCTTCTAGGTTGACTCTCTGTCCTCTAAGGCAAAGCCTTTTTATAGCAGCAGCTGCAATTGCACACAGCTGGTCAGCTTCCTGCCCCTCCTTGGGGCTGCAGTTAACTCCTTCCCTGCCTCTTGGTGTGCATGGACTGTACACAGCTCTTCATTATCCTTGGCACTGCCCTGCTCTCAATAGCTTTCTGAGCCTTCAGAAACTCACTGCACCACTACTTGGTTATCTCCTACCTAAAGACTCGTAGCGTATTCCCTTGTAATTTAACTTGCTTGATTAAACAAGCAACTTTTCCCATGGAATTCACTCCTTGCTTTTTAAAGAATGTACTGGGGAAAAGAGGCATTAATGACGGAAGCTTTGTCTATGTAATGATGCTTTCCAGAAAGGTGCTTACACCTGGCTGCAATGTGTGGATGGGATACCTCCCAGGGTGTTGCTCTGAGGTTTGGACTGCAGAGGCAGCCGGCAGGGTCAGTTCAGTCCGGTCAGATCACTGACATGCATATGCATGCTCATGTATACATCTGAAACATTAGTCTTCAATATATCATTTGAGTAACAGAATACCTTCAATTGTGTTATTAGGGGCCATTAAAACTCGAGCTGTGGAAAGACTGATGTTTTCAAGGGAAACTGTTTGTAAATTAGCTGGAGTATGTATCTGAGAAATGACATCACTTGTAAAAAAGAAGTGTAGCTCCCTAAATTTTCATGTTCCTATTCTGCTTAAATTTTCAAAATCACCAGTTCACTTTTGGGCAGAAATACTGGGCATTTCAATCTGATGATCAATTTATTTTTAAAGGCATAGATAATTAGAACAAAAAATAGGATGAATAGGCAGGGTTGTTCTTTTTTAAAGCTATAAAGTATCAATAAGAAAGCAGCCTCATATTCATACCCCTGACACTGATACTGCAAACAGTCAAACATCTGATAACTCCTATGAACATGGATAGTGAGAACTCTTCCACGCAATGTCCTCTGTGCATATGCAATTCCAGGAAGCCTGAGATAATTTATCACCCTAATATCTCAAAAAATCTGGCCCTGAGTGTCTGCAAAATGGGTGAGTATATTAAAACATAAACCTTGTATTTATTAAAAGTTACTGTTCAAAGAGACAAGCTATTTAAAAGAACCAAATAATTTTTCACAATTACATAATAAAGCCAAATTTGAGTTTGTTATTAGACACTGAAATGTGCACCTTATTACACCTAAAAGGGAAAAAAAAAGGCTAAAAATAACACTTAATTATCTGCTGGTTGTTTCCAGACACACAAAGTGCTGAGGTTTTGTCCTTTCTTAAGAAGATTATCTTCGCTTTTTCCTCTGGAATGCGTGTAAAACAGCTCTTGCCTTGCTGCAAGCTTTAGGAAAAAAGTTCACTGCTAAATTACCTGTTGTCTGGGGAGTTACATTTTGCAATAAGCTGCTGAAATTGCATTTTAATAAGGAGTCTTGACCTGTACTTTGTATTTCCCTGCAAGGCTCTACAAGCCACTTTTCTTATGGAGGTCCTGACCTGAGAAGCTCAACCTGGCTAACCACAGCCAGAGGGGGATAAAATGCAACACCTAGGAGATTTCAGTAAACAGTAAAACCATTCCAACTTAATCTGTGCTAAAATGCTTGGAATGTGAGAGCCACTGATGATGCCCCTTGTCTGTGTGTCTGACTGAATCCTTTCTTTTCTGGGAGGAAAGCAGAGCCTGGGAACTAGGCCAAATGCCTGCCACTTACCTTAAATTGATCAGCCACTTTAAGATTAAAAACACTGAAAACTGCAACACCACGAAAACAAGGCTTCCTTCACATTAAATGCAAAATGCAACATTGGGCTTGCTGTGATCTTTTTTCTGTTTTGCTCAGTGTGTACTTTTTTCCATTTCTACTCAAAGGTAGAAGCCAACAGTCACAGCATCTTGGCCAAGTATTCATTAGGGTTTATAAAAAAGAAATTTATGGTTATTTAGGAGTTGGCACAAAAGCACGTTGTTGCTGGAGAAAAATATAGTTTTGAAACAGTTTGAAACACTGGATGTATTATTTCAAGTAAAAGCTATATTCTATCTTTGCCTGTTGTATTTAAAGAATAAAGAATACTTATTGAAGTATGTGATTGGGATAATCAGCAGGTAAATTTCTCAGTGGTTTTATGTACTCTAAATATTTAGTCAATTCAAGAATTTACTTTGTTCTGCAAGAATTATTTCACTGCTGCAATAAAGATAAGTGCAGAGATAAAATAATGGAAGAAAGTCATCATTCTTTGAAGCAGGTGCATCTACATGAGGTTTTTTCCTATGTCTGTCTTTTCTGGAAGAACTAATTAAGAGTACAGTAACAAAAGCTTATTTGTCAGAAAAAATTCAGGCTGCATTCATACTTTCATATGGATATACCCAGATGATGGTACTGGTGAAGTCTAGTAGAATGGCACTTTGTCTTGTAGATTTAATGTCATTTCCTGAACTTAAACAAGTTTTAAATCAAAATTATTGTGTCTATATGTGGTTTTCTCTGTGTGGAGTAGCTAGAAATATTTTCTCTCTAACACATTTTGGCAGAAGTGCCAATATGAAACATGGTGTCCTGTAATTTCATTAGTTTTCAGTGCTCCATGTCTTAATTGAATTATTTGAACAATTTCTCTTTGCTATTTCTTTACACAATCATAATAATCACCATTATGCAACATAACAGTTATTCATGTAACATCACAATGCTGGTGCTGTGCATCTGCAGTCAGTCCTGTGGGGGAGCATCAGTGAGTTTGTGCTGGGTGGACTGTGGTGACCATGCAAGATAAGATCCCTTGGGACCACTCTGAGCATTCACTCAGGGGCCCAGGATGAAGGTGAGGGAGTGCGCTCCTGCTCTGCTGCTGTGTGCCTGCCAGCAGCTGGATTTTCTCCCTTCTCTCCTAGGAGAGTAATGTGCTTGTATTTAATCCTTTTCTTCTCATTTTAATGTCAGATTAAGCAGAAAAGACACATGACTTTCTGGCCTTGGATGTCTTAGAAGCTGTAAGATGCTGGTCCTCCAGTGAGTTGCCTTAATTAGGGGGAGGTCAGCTAGCGAAAGAAAGCCAAAAGTAAGACAGAATAATATACTCCCTTGGAGGCACATTATTGGTTAAAAGAAGAAAAGCTCATGTTAGATTTACAAAACCTAGTGCTCAAGAGTGTCTCATTTTAGATTTGTCTCTACATATTTCTGTATCTGTGGCAACATCTAAAGTCACTGAGCAGTATGGACACAGCACAGGAAGACAGATGCTACCAAGGCCTGGAGATCTGTACTCACGACTGCACAGCTCTTTGGGAGCAGAGACATCTCTCTCTCCTCTGAACCTTGAGGAATTATTTGATGTCTTCTTGCCCCCTACATGAAAAAAGCCAAAAGAAACATAAAGCAACCATTGCTTCAAAGAACTTACAAGACAAATTATAACGGTAGCATCATTTTCCTTTTTGAAAATGTAGCCAGTAACCTTGGAGATCTTTTTCTGTTTTCCATCAAGATAATATATAAGCCCAGTTGTGGATTTATAAGCTGCATAGAATGCAACTAGTGAGAAAGTATCACCTAAAAGACAGAAGGCAATGAGGAATATATACCTCTGCTCTGGTGTGTGGAGGCCCCTCAGAAAAGGCATAAGGACCTTGGGTTAATCAATGGTCTCACTTAACATATAGTCAAAGGTAAATGGCTGTGGAAAATAATGGGACTATTGCTTGTGGAAATCTTTGTTTTTGAAATTCCTGAGCCACATGATATCTTTTCATGATAGACTTTCTGTAAGGGCTTTTTGAAACCATTTAGACTTTTAGTACTCAAAGCATCCTTGGATAATGGGCTCTGTGATGTAATTATATACTTTATATTCCTCTTGCTTGTTTTAAATCTCCTGTGTGAGAATTTTATCTGGTGATTCCTTATTCTTGAGATAGGTGTAAATGAGCAAGTTACTGTTCCTTGGCATCCTCTCCTTTCTCTACCCTCCGAATTTCTACACCGCCCACAAAATGGTAATACAGTAGCATAACATTGTTTTCCCACTTTATTCTTGCTTTATTTCTCAACCTGTTTTTATGGTTTTGCTTTTTTTTGAAAAGTCTTAGGCATGGAACCAATGTTTTTGGAGAACTAATCAAAATGAGCCCAAGATTTCTATTTAGTGCCATTTTTAGTGCACAGTTATTTTATCAAGCGATATCCTGAGAACCTTCTTTTTTCCTCTTTGTATTAAAATTCACTATAGACCACAGGTAGTGAAGACCAACTATTTACTCATACCTTTGTCTCCTGATTGCTAACTACCTTTTTTGTTTATGGAATGACCTTCCTTCAATGACATTTATAATAATTTCTCTTGAGGAGCATTGTCAAAAGACCTCTTGGAAATTCATGGAAGCTGTATAAGCCATCAAATAGAGTCCAGCAAAAATCTTCAATGGCCTGTAGAGGTGTGATTTTTCTGCAAAAGGTCTGTCAAAGTCTCTTCTAATACCTTCTAATAGATTTGAATTCAATATTTTTACACCATTTTTCTAGTGTGGAAGGAACATTTGTTCAAATTTTACTTTGAAAGACGTTTTAAAAATTGAAACATTGGCCACCTTTAGTTCCTTTAATTCAGTTTGTTGTTTGAACTGAAGTGATGACATATATAAATAGCAGATCTCATAGTTCAGCAACATCTGGTTCTGGTGATTTTTTCCCGTTTATTGGATAGATTTGTTTGAAACCTCTTCTGCTGACATGGCAATTTGATACAGTGACTCAAATTCTTCACTTCTGAAGAAAGGCTGTGTGGATTCTCCCTAAGACTCTTTGTGAGGAATATCAATACAATAACTCATTTAGCCACTTTGCCATGGCTGAATCTTTCTCAAGTGCTTATTTTAAATTGTAATCACCCATTTGGCAGGGTCTGGCAGGCTTCCCGCTTCCGATATATTTGAAAAAGTTTTTATTCCTAGTTATCTACTCAGCTAGTTATTCCTCAAAATATTATCTGGCCTGGTTTATTATGGCTTTACTTGCTCAGTCTTACATACTCTCAGATTTTCCTTACATGAACACAACTTTTACTTTTTGCAGGACCAAGTAGTCTCTTTAAAGTTCTAATATTGTTCTCTACTGTTGATTGATTGATTGATATAATGATTTTGTGTGATTTTTTAAAAGTCTCTTTGGATTGATATTATTCAATCACCTTGAGACCGTAATATCATGCCAGTAAACAATCTCCATATCACATGCAAACATTTTATCCTTTTAGATTATAAGTTGTAATTTTATTTTTAAAATAGGACTCAATGAAATGAAATTAAATGCTACTGAAGAGGCTAGCATGTTTTTAAGGTCCCTTCCAACACAAATAATTCTGTAATACTTTTAGACTTACTGAAAAAAGGATTTTGAACTAAAAAATACTATTCCTCCTACCCTTTGTGTTCCTCATTGGTCCTTTTTGTACTGCTTAGAACTATATCAGGAATTGCCTTTTCTGTTATGAATTTCTAACTTGTTGGTCTAGGAGGAAAACAAGAAATTCAGTCTCTGCATTGTAACATTTCTTACACAGTCTACATGGGCATAAATAACTCTACAGTTATTACTGTACTTCTTGTTCACTTGGCTCTCTTGGTTCCCTTGATATGTCACAGTCATTGTCAGTCTCTGAGCTGGTCACTAGTGGTAATAACCTGATGTTATACACTTAATATTTCACTGTCTCATTGCTTTCACCAATATCTGCCATTTTAATATCTTCATTTATCATTTAGTATTTCAGCTCATTTTTAGACTTATAGCATATGTGTTGAAATCCATGTAAGTTTCTTGTTAGCCTTCTTGTCTGTTTTTACATCCTCTCATTAAAGAAGGCTTTACTTCAACCTATTCTTCACTGTTTCCTTCTTTAGCTGCATCAACTTCAGTTCTATCTTTTATTTAAGGATACAGTGGTTTATAACTTCCTATGTAGAGGATGCAGCATTCAAAAATCTCCCTCACTTGCTAGCTTTCCTTCAAGCTTAAGAAATTTCCATTTGACCTTTTCTATTTTTAGCGTCAGCAGCTGATCCCATTTTAGTTTAAATGAAGATCCTCCTTCCGCCTTGGTTTATTAAAAAAAATCCCCTCAAAAATCCATCCTTTCTTTCCTTTAATACTTTTACTGCCATGCATTGAAACTTAGTTTTCTGTTTTTCCTGGTTGCATTGATGGTGAGATAGAGCTACTGCCACAATGCCAAGCACTTCAGCAGGAAGTGCAGGAGTTCCTTTCCAGATGTTGCAAGGTTTGAAAGTTATTTAAGACCTGTATTTGAAATTCGTGGATTTCTTTTCATCTATGATATTCAACTTCTAGGCTTTAAAATCTACTAAAGCCTAACAGAGCAGAGTTTAAACTCTGTAATTTTTTCTTTCACAAAGTTAAATTGTACTGTCTTAGCAGGTGTCAAAATCTGACCAAACTTGGAGCCTACAAGCTCTTCCTGAAATTAAATGTTAAAACATAAATGCTGCTGAAACTGGGTAAGATGTAGAATAAGAATTTATATTTGTGGGATTTAAAATTTGTTAAACCCCAAAATTTAATTTAGTGTAAGTAATGTCCTAAGTCAGAGAGCAAAATTTTGAAAGCAGAGGTCACTGGGAGGTTTAGTTGGAAACTTCTAGTTTGTGAGTAGCAAAACTACAAGTTCACCTAAAGTCCCTTAGGTAGTCTAAATTCAAAATACTTGAGTCCATGAACAGGGAACACTGCATAGGTGAATATGCAAATATAATGTCCCAGTTCACTTTTGCCTTTACACCTTAACCTATTGAAAATGAAACTAATGCAATATTTTCGAAGGCGCAAATGTTAGTTAGGTACCTGTCAACCCCTAAATGTTAATGGAAATTGTATCCCATATGTCTCTTCAGCCTTTGACATATTTCCTTTTAGACTCCAAAGTGACCAACATGCTTTTGAAGATGTTTCCCAGAGGTCATTTTTTGCTTAAATAAGATTATATTTGAAAAAAGTAACAATTTGATGTCCAAATTATAATCCCGAGACATAAGTAGAAATACAGTGATCCAGGGGCTCAGAAGAATCAAAGGATCTGGAGATCCCAGAGACATGAAGAAGAAATCCCAAGAAAACAAAGAAGAGATCCTAGAAAAAAGGAGAAATAACTCTCTCATCTTCTGATCACATCAGTTTTCTATCAGTAACTTAAACTTTTAGTCATTGACAAGGACCCTGTAAATCATCTTTTGCAATTGAATCTACCTCCAGGAAATTATTTGCAAAGAAGCAATCATAAAAATGGTCATTAAAATGATTGGAAAAATGTTCTTTGCTTGTATAAGGAGCACACACCTGCTAAAACAAAACTCCAGCAGAAATAAAGCATGGCTTTAATTTAACACAAGAAAGGTAAGCAGGAATTCTTCAGGATTCATTCAGCTAATCAGAGAATCAATCAGAGAATAGTTTGGGTTGGAATTGACATTTAAAGGTCATCTCATGCAACCCCACAGCAACGAGCAGGGACATCTTCAACTAAATCCTCAGAGCCCTGTCCAGCCTGACCTTGAATTTTCCCAGGGATGAGGCATCCACCACCCCTCTGGGCAACCTGTTCCAGTGTTTCAAAATCCTAACTGTAAAAAAAAAAAAATTCATATCTAATCCAGATTGACTCACTTTTAGTTTAAAACCATTACCCCTTTTTCTATCACAACAGGCCCTGCTAAAAAGTTTGTCCCCATCTTTCTTATAAGCCCCCTTTAAGTGCTGAAAGGCCACAATAAAGTCTACCCAGAGCCTTCGCTTCTCTAGGTTGAACACTCTCTCAGTCTTTCCTCACGAGAAAAGTGCTCCAGCCCTCTAATAAACTTGGTGGCCCTTCTCTGGACCCACTCCAACAGGTTCACATCTCTCCTGTGCTGGGGACCCCAGAGTTGGATGCAGTACTCCAGCTGAAGTCTCACCACAGCACAGTAGAGGGGTAGAATCACCTCCATCAATCTGCTGGCCACACTTGCTTTTGACAGCATACAATTGGCTTTCTGGGCTGCAAGCACAGATCTCTGGCTCATGTCCAGCCTCTCATGCACCAGCACTTCCAAGTCCTTCTTGTCAGTGCTGCTCTCAATTCCTTCATTCCGCAGCCTGTATTGATACTGGGCTTGACCTGACCTAGGTACAGCACCTTGCACTTGGCCTTGTTGAACCTCATGAGGTTCTCATAGACCCACTCCTTGAGCTTGTCCAGCTCCCTGTGCATGGCATCTGTCAAGTGCACCACACAGCTTTGTGTCATCTGCAGACTTGCTGAGGGTGGACTCAATTGCTTTGTCTGGGTCATTGATGAAGACATTAAACAGTGCTGGTCCCTGAGGGACACTCCTTGTTACTGATTTACATGAGGACATTGTATGTCTCGTACCCCAAGTTCCCTGAATGTGTTAACAGCTGCACTGCACAGTTTGTCTACTGTTTGTGCTAGACGCAGGACAAATGACTGTCAAAGGTTTTAAAATTCTTACTTAACAAAGTAAGCACTATGAGAACAGGGTTTTTTTATATTTGATTTTTTTTAAGGTCACATTTAGAAACTAAATTTAAAAGGAGAGAAAGAGGAGAAGTAGAACAAACATTGTTTCTATAGCCCTTAATACAGAGTAAACCAGCAAATAACCTGCAATTTCTGGATCATTTTCCATGTGCAAAAATGAATGTGTGTGGATTCTGAATTGGAGTTTTTGGACCTTTAACCTTAAACTTAAGCTAAGAGGTAAGACTAGCCTCCCTGTCCCAGAAAGATGTAGAAATCTCTGTAAGAAAATTTAGACCTTAGATGAACTCAACTGACTCCAGAGGTAAGAATCAAGATCAAATAAGAGTAATTAAGCTTATAGTTCAGTTGTTTCAGTTATGTGTCAAAAGTTGGACAGTTTGGATATGAGCCCATGTATCCATCCACCTGGCTTAAGTTCAGAAGAGAGAGCTCTTTATCAGTGTCTTGTTCTCATTGTGTACAGCTCTTTCCTTATCTTACTATCATGCCTGTTGGAAATGATAGAGCCCAGCCCTGTATATCCTAACCTGCAAATGCCATTGCATTTCCTCAGTGGGAAATGAAGGGCCTGGGCCAAAGTCTTTTCTATCCAACTCATTACTGGAAGCTGCTGCTGAAGAAGCTGCTGAAGCTGCTGCCTCTAGAAGCCAGAGAACTTTCACAATCATTCAAGCATCCTGGGCAGGCTGAATGAACTACATCATTAGACCATGGGATTCTTTAACCTTGAAAGATTTGTTTGATAGCCTAGCCAGAGGTCAGCAAGTACTTTTCGTAGGGCCTTTACGATAGGATTTGCCCTTTGCATTTTCTCCCTCTTTTCTCTGTTCTCCTGCAAATGTTATTGTGCACATTTTATAAAGAGGCAACAGCAAGATGCAATAGATACGTGTTTCAACCTAGGCCACATGAGAGATTGTTCATAAGTAGTACTGAAAGATTTCTGTTGCCATAATGTTGAACAGCTATTTTAGTCTTCATGCAGAATGGAAGGTAATGACTTCCCAGCTCTGAGGTTCATGCCTTTCAAAAAATTATGACAAGACGTTTTAGCTGAGAAATCATATGCTATATTATCATTCTAATTTTATAGCCAAATTACAACTTTTAACATTTATAAACCTTTTTTTCCTATATCCAAGATTATTCCTTATTTTGAGTGTGATTCAATCGAATATATGGAACAAAAAAATCTATCCATTTTTCTTATTTATTCTATTGAAGATAAAACCTGTATAAAGATTCATGGTACTATTTGACAAAGACCCAGTTTGATACTCTGCCTTTTATGTTACTTCAAATACCCTCACACACCATTTTTTCTATTATAGTCACAGATTTCTCTGTTGTCTCTATTTTTCTAAATGTTTATCATTAGTGTTAACATACCAACCTTTTGCTCTTTAAAAAGTCAAGGGGTGTATAAGATAGATTCAGAGTAACTCCCAATGACTTGACATTTTTCTCATCAGTAAAGCCTACACTTTACTTATCTTTTCTCTCAGAAAACAAATGCTCAGCACTTGTATTTAGTTGTGATGAATGTCTACCATAGACAGAGGCCAACAGGACACATCTAATAATAAAACCTCTGTGTTAAAAAACAAATATTTTCCCTTGTTCCATTAAAAAAAAAAGGCAGTAATATTCTTTTCCAATACCACAATCCTGAAATTTGGAACAAAATAGTCATCTTCTACCTTGGAAATGGAAGAGATGGTCCTATGTTACAAGCATTTAATTGCAAAATTCCAATAGCTGTCACCTTTGACATCTTCCCTGTGTGAGCTGTGGGGAGGAAGGAAAGACAAATGTGGAAAAAGAGTCTGGCAGGCTGCTGAAGCCTCTTTGTTTTTATCCCTGTTCAAAGCTGGCTTTAGGAAACGAAGTGCCCTGTACCTGCCTTGAGAAGAAGGTAAAGATAGCTAAAAGCAAATTTACTCTATGCAATAAACCATTATTTGTCATTAAACTCACCACTCTGGAGAGAGTGATGAATCTGATTTTCTTCCTATTTTGGGGAAAGATTACCAGGAAACTAATGAAGGTAGGAAAACTCAGCCCCCTTCAAAAACAAATCCCCAAAACAGGGCAAAGCTAGGGCTGTCCTGTGCTTTTCACAAATGTTGTTTTGCTGACATATGTCTAGCCTAGTGTGATTATGCCATGTTTCACTGAATTAATCAGCTAGAATGACATGAATCATAACAAGAATTGACAACCTACTCTGTTGTCTTTGTACAGGCTTCAAAATTCAGCAATGACCACCACTCAAAAGCAATGGGTTGAAATCACACACAGATTTCGGACAGTCATGAACATGCACAATTGAACACACAGAATGGACTTTCAGAAGGAATCTGAACAGTGAACTAATTCTTTCCATTTTCCCAACACTGAACGGAGTTATAGACAATCATCACGTGAATGTCATTCTCTAGATAAGGCAAAAAAAATGAAGTAATACCAGAGAGAACCCAGAAAAATATTCTGCCTACTTTCTAACTCATGCACCTTTCAAAGTAAGATGAAGATAGATCACAGCATATTCAAAAGTGGATATGAGCAAAAGTTTGGAGACAGTACAAATATTTGTTTAAGAGTGGGCAGCCTCTTGAACTGTGTGCGTTTGTGAATCTCCAAAATTAACTTATTTATTTATTTATTTATTTATTTATATGAACTCTTAAAATCAAACCTTGTCAACTCTAGAGTAAGAAACAGTTTTACATTAAATACAGCAAAAACTTTAACTGACTTCCGTTACAAAGACAGAACTGAAATGGCCTACATCCAGGCCTCTTTATCACTGTGAAATTATTTATTAAAAAATCACGAAAAGAATCATTCCTCAAAGCAGTATCAGATAGAGTTGTCTCATCTCTATCAAATGTTATCTAACCTCTTATTTCCTTCAACAATAGGGATTCCACACTCCCCAGGACAATCTACACCAGTGCTTTCATAAGTTTCGAATTTTTTAACTTCCCTTGTCAGAGTTTTCTTCACTTCTCTTAAGTCAGAATTTGTTCCAGCTCTCTGTCTGAAAACTGTTCTTTAGTCCCTCTTTGTCTTTTTTGTCTATCCTTCTATAAAGACATGAGGTCCTAGTAATTCTCCACACTTAAACTTTCCTCAAAATGTAGCCTTACTAGAGGTCTTCTCCCACTAACTTGCACGTTCTCCAGACAGACTTGTTAACAATCAGTGAGAAACAACTAACAGTTGTACAGTTAACTGTAACAATGTAAATACTGCAGAAATAATGTGCTATGCTATTCTTTTTGTGATTCAATGTTCACTTACCTGGCTTTCTTGTAATCTGCAGCATATACAAACACCTACTCCAGACTGCTGGCTTCTCTGGACAAGGAACTGATTTTCTTCTCTCTAAATCTCTCAGTTATTGTTAGAACTTTCCAGTGACAGGAGTAATGAAGAACACATATTTCATTTATATTGTGATGGGCTTCTTCTTCTTTCTCTAAAGTGTTGGGGAATGTGACTTGAAAAGTGTGTGCCCAGGTAGCCAAGTTGCCCAGGTGGCCCAGAAGGCCAATAGTGTCCTGGCTTGTATCAGACAGTGTGGCCTGCAGGACTAGGAAAGTGATTGTCCCCCTGTACTCAGCACTGCCAAGGCCATACCTCAAATACGGGGTTCAGTTTTGGGCCCCTCACTACAAGAAAGACATGGAGGAGTGAGTCAAGAGAAGGGTAATGAAGCTGGTGAAGAGTCTGAAGCACCAGTCCTACGAGGAATGGCTGAGGGAGCTGGGGTTGTTTAATCTGGAGAAAAGGTAGCTCAGGGGAGACCTCATCACTCTCTACAACTACCTGAAAGGAGGTTGTCACTGGGTGGGTGTGAGTTTCTTCTCCCAGGTAGCAAGTCACAGGACAAGAGGAAATGGCCTCAAGTTGAGCCAGGAAAGGTTTAGATTGGATATTAGGAAAAAAAAATCATGCAAAGAGTTGTAAAGCATTGGAACAGACTGTCCAGGCAAGTGATGGAGTCACCATCTCTGGAAGTGTTCAAAAAAATGTGTGGATATGGCCCTTGAGGACATGGCTTAATGGTGAACATGGTGGTGGTGCTAGGATTGCAGTTGGACTCAATCTTAAAGGCCTTTCCAACCTTAATGATCCTATGATTCTACAAAAATGCAGAGAAGAAGCCTAGATAGCTATGCTGGAGGTGATGCTACCTGAACTGTGCTTTGGCAGATTCTGAGTGCATTCAGGGTGGTCGGATTTTTACTTTCAAATATCTCAATAGTTCCAAATTTTAGAGAAACAAACACATTTTTACCTTTGTCATGTTCACAATAGTAGCCCTACATTAAGACGGTCAGATCACAGGCGGAAGTGAAAACACAATGTCCATTGCTGCCTGGGACCTTTTGCAAAAGCCCATGACGACCTATCTGCAATATAATACGATGACTTTGAGAGTGCTACACTGGAAAAGGCTGTCAACAAGAAACACTTAAAAGCAAGGAAGATTTATCTGTCAAGTAGATTTACTATGTTCAATAAAGCAAATAGGCAACTTACGTTTTTAAATTTGTTGATCCATGCAAGTAAGACTTCCTTGCACAGCTTACTGCTAATCTGAGATAGGAAAGAACCATCAATAAGGTAGGAAGAACGGCATAGTAAAAAAATATTTTGTTAATAATATATCACTGGCAATACAATTACATGCATTGTTTTAGTATCTGATTAAATGAGTGAACAATTATAGCCATTTTGAACTGGCAAAATTTCCTTGGTCACCAGTATCCCTTCAAAGGAACTCTGGCTGATAAAATGTCAATAAAGTGCTGCTGTTCAGGCATATCAGATTGCACTTGATTATTTAAAAAAAATATTTGCAGTTGAGGTTTGACATACAATAAAATGAAGTTACAAAGGAGACCGGTTTTCTCTTTGTTAACGGCAGCTGCAGATATTAAATCAGCTGCTCCAAGAAGAGCATAGCTCACAGAACACTTCAGAACAGCTCATTTCTCAGTCAACTGTTTGAATATAGGATATTTGAACTAACTAATTTAAAACCTTTGAGGTTTTCCACTGATAGAAAGAGCAAGGAATGAGGTGAAATGTGAAGTAGATCTGGGATCACCAAGGTTCAGAAAAATAAACTGTTTTAGTGAAGTGCCCAATTAAAAAAAATATGTTTTTTGGGCCCGTGGTCATCTTCCTTCACTCTTTTGTAAAACAGTAGGTTATCCAGCAATCTAAATTGAACTACAGTGTATTTTTTAAGTGACAAAGTACATTTCTTCTGGTAAATCTGCAAATGCAAATTAAAGTTGTCTGTGTCTCATTTTTAAGTGGTTTGCATTTTTCATCCATTTGTGACAAAAAAATAGAAGGCTGGCTAGACAAAAATTAGCAATTTGACTTAATGCCAAAGCAATAGTAAGGCAATTACATTAGAACACCCTTTTGCAAATAAGCACATGCAGCTTTTCAGTTTCTTCTAAGATCCATTCTGTGCTTAGATGAACTCTTTTCTATTATGTGTGACTGTGGACTAGAAGACGGCAGTGAAGACTTCTTGGTCCAGGTCACAGAGCTGTGTGTAGAACGGTGTAACACCGATGGAAAGTTATTGCTCTCTAGTGAGCACACAGGGGCAAAATGAAATATATGTTTCAGTCCATGAGTCCACATCACAAAACCCACAACTACTACATATTTGCTGGCAATCCTCTCTGTGTTAAAATTCAAAAAACAGGCATGGAAATTCAGCTGGTTTTACTCCTCAGAGATAGCCCAAACTTTCAGGCATGAGGGATGTTAAGAACATAGTATGGAAAAGTTTACTGATTCATTTAGTCAGTTTATGTATACAGAGCCAGCAGCAGAGCCAAGTGGATACTGCAAGGAGTACTTGTGCAGAGCCCTTTACATTTTGAATACCTCTTTATTCGTGCTGCTACCCAGGCACTTTTGAGGGTTTTGTCTGTTTATTTCTCTTCTGGGTAGAAGGACTGGGGTCCAAACTGCTAATCATCACAGGACAAAACTGCAAAACGTGAGGCGAGCCTCTCCCCAACTGAGCAGCAGTAATGAATTTGAACTAATATACAGAGATTGATGAAATTTGTCATGCTTCAGCCATTTTAGAGCTGTGGCTAGCTGTAGCAAGCCACCTAGAGCCCTTCTAAAGGTACCCAGAGTCCTTCTACAGTCAATGCAAAAACATGGGTAAGTCCAGAATTTACATAAGTCCATACTTTACACAATTATCTTGGTGAACTTCTTCCTCTCAGCTTACCATAGAGAAACCGTTAATGATGATCTTAGACTAGACACAACTTCTAGGTGGCTAAATGCAGATGTAGTGAACCCTGTACACCCAGACAAACGTACTCAAACAAGAGCATTCCTGATTTAAAAAGTTTGATGTAACCCAAACCTAAGCCAGCAATCCGGGATCCAGGTGATCAGTTTGGTAGTGTGACAAACAGGTGCAGTGTTAGACAGTCAATAGGGACAATATCCCCTGTTCTGTGGGGAGTGACAGCAAGTTTGTAATTTGGTAATTCCTGACCACATGCACACGTAAAACAATGTCTTCATTTTCTAAGTCAATAATTAGGCCAGACAATCCCACTTTCAGAGAGATTTAACACATAGCATCATCAGGATATGATCCATTGTATTCTTAAAAAAGTTATTATTTTTTAGAGCTGATATTTTACTTGTCTCTATTATTTTCTATAACATTATTGTGTAATCCTCAGATCCTATAAAAGAATGGAGATACTGGGAGCATGGAGGTGTGCTCTAGGAACCAAAAGGTCCTGTTACAATACTTATACAAAGTGCTTTTACCGATCTTTTCTTCTCTCTCTCTCTCTTTTTTTTTCTTTCTTTTACCAATAGCAGGAACAGGTTTTGTAGCTTCATTACGAAACAATGAAATTTCTGTTCAGCTGTGGAGCATATACTGTCCCTCCTACATTAAGCTAAATGATTTTTAATCCACAGACTGACTTTTCAGTGCCTAGCTCTAAAAATCTTCTTTTTAACCTATCACTGGGGTAAATGTAGAAATCACTTGGAACAAGCATGTGTACCTTCCTGTTCAAAATGCTGAAGAGGAGCTCCAAGTAAAGAATGGAGTGATATCATACCTTCTATCTCTTTCTGTAGAATAAATGAGTAAAAGGACAGGAATGTTTTCAATTGTACACAACCTAAACTAGTATCCCATATCTCCTAAGGAGACTATAGAATCGTACAGTCCAAAGAGTGAATGAATCCTATACAACCTTTTAACAGAATTCCTTTTCAGCATACTACCACACTTTAAAGCTCTGATCTGTACTTCTTCCAGCTTTTCATTTTAAACAAAACACTCTACCATTTTAGTTTTCATTTGGCTTCTTATGCTTCACTTTAACTAGATGTTATTTAATATTTTGAGATTTTTCTTCATTTCCCCTCCTTATTTCTCATTTCTTGGACTTCTCAGATGTGTTGAAGTATCTCTTAGACAGGGGCCTAGTGAGAAGGAAGATGAAGAGCTAAAGATACTCCTTGAAGAAGAGAGAGTAATGTTTGCAGCCATTTCATGAATGGACTACATGCATGTGGAGGACACTAAAAAAGAGGGGTGAAGCCAATGAAGGATGTGGATCTAGGTCAAACAAAAGGAGGACATTTCTTGTGTTTCTGGGAAGGTACAATGAATCCAAGTGGCAGGCACAGAAATGAGATTTCTCAGCTTGAATTCTGTACAAACAGTGAGGAAACAAAGTTTATTTCAGTTTCTTTTAAAAAGCCAGGAGTCTTATGGGAGACTTGGAACTGAGTCCTGAGCTCACTTCCTTACTACTGGGTAAGAGAATGAAAAAACATGGTAGATGCTCCAAGCTCAGATTTTAATGTAGCCCTGGCAGCTGTATTAATGGTGTACTGGAGAGACACGAAGCCTACTCTGAGCAAGGTGGAGATAATCAGGCAGAAAGGAAAAAGGCTGCAGAAGGTCTTGTCTCCAAGCAGTATATATTTTAAGTAACAATAAATCATCATATGTTGGACTTTGATTATTCTCAATGCTTTCCCTTAATACTAATCGTACGAGGCATAAACCCCTGCCAGCACTAGAATGGTATATATTACGTGAATTACTCATAACTGTACACGTCCTAGTTCCCTTTTATGTTGTACTAGTTTAGTACCTTCACATTTCTGATTAATGTGAATCTGAGATCCCATAAATCAAGAGCAAAATGTAATAGAATTCTAGAGAACTGTTTAAATCTGACATTCAGTATACAGACATTTGCTTTCATAGCAGCATTTTCATAGCATTTGTTTCTGAACAGAAGGGAAGCCCAATTAGGTCCATGTCACATTACCAATAAATACTACCTTGGCACCTTGCATCTGTAAAATAAACACATATTTCTCCATTTCTATGATGCCAGCATAATCATTCCAAGTAAGAAAAAAAGCAGAACTAATCAAGGTACATAGAGCTGGGGGGAAGCAGAGGAAAGATCAGATTTTCAGGAAAAACCTGAATTCTTTGAAGTTTGCATTTGAGATGAGAGGGCCACTGACAGACATGTAATTACAGACAGAAAACTGATAGATATGTGATTATAGACAGATGGTTAGCTCGGCAGGAGTTTCTGACAGCTGGGCTCCAGCACTTCTTCTCCTAAGTCTTTATGACCTGATCTTTCTTCAGCACATAAATATTCATGTACTTACATTTTTATGTATGATTTAGGTGTAAACCAAGTAATGGTTCTACAAGGTGTTGAACAGCCTTGCCTTTAAAATTAACCATGAAAACTTATGCCAGGTGGTTAAATTTAAGCAGCCCTGCTGTCTTTATTGGGTTTTGTGAATCTTTCTATTAGATTCACTGGTCTGTGTCTCAACAGCCATGGGTAGGTTTATTTAACCTGACTTCGGCTAGAGTAAAGTGTCTATTTTAAGAGGTTCTTCAAAGCACCCTTTGGCTCCCTGGAGAGAACCTTCAGAAGGAGATTCATTATGCCCCAGTAGGATATCTCAAACATGTGGGTACAATCAAGCCTGTTAATTAGTTTGGATTAATTTTTAGATTGGTTAATATTAAACAAAATGAACATTTGCCTAAATCACATTCCCTGGGACATTAAAAAACAGAAAAAGGAAACTCTTCTTGTTTCCAACAAACGTCTCCAAAGCAAAACCAGTACAATTGCTATTTCTAGCAGAAGCTCTTAGAACACTTCCGTGTTATTCGGTTTGGGTTCATGATTCAATTATGCACAAAATCTGTATTAGGACAAGGCATAGACAGGCACTGGCCTTTCATTTCTAGGCAGAGGACACCAAAATGGGGATAGGAGGGAAGTGACAGTTTGCTCAAATGAGGTTCCCAAGCCAAATAGTCTGTGGTGACTGTCTCAGGTGCAAGATAAAAAACCCTCTGAGACAGAAGTCAGCTCTTCCCTTTCCCTCAGGCTTAAGTCATCGCAACCTCTCTCTTCATTCTTTCACTCTTCATACCAATTTTCTCATCATAGGCAGGGCAATAGATTTCTTTGATTTTTTTTATAAGTATTGCAAAAGCTGAGGCACCTTAGACAGTGATATACCAGGCAGATACTTCTTTAGTAATTATTTTAGCTTTTTACAAGTAGATCAAACACTATCTCATTTTCATCTCAGTATCCTGAATGCTTTGATAGCTGTAAATGAGTTAGTTTGTAGCTGTGGCTCTGAGATCCTGTTACTACACAATTGTCTGATGTTTTAGCTTAAAAAAACCTGCTTCTGAATTTCCTTTCTGTCTTACCAGTTCTAGGCTATTCTTCCTGAAAATGTTTTATCCTAAGGTAACTTCATATGTGTTAAAGAAACATAAAGAAAAACCATGAAACATTTCAAGTCAAATGTCTGTAGCTGTTCTCCAAGTTTTGGACCTCTTCTCTCATGCATTTAGCAATTAGTCCTTTGTATTCAGCTCCCAGGCAAGTTATGCAGTGCTACATCATGCTGTAGTTTCTATATGCAGCTCAATAGCAAATTTACCAGTGTGAATTTGGAAGCAGTAGCCACTTTTGCAGAGATACCAAAACCATGAACCACCAAAAAATATTTCCATATCTTTAATTAAAATGCAGCTCAGTTGTCTCTGTATTCATTACATGCTAAATCTTTAGCACTTGTCTTGAAAGCTCTGCTGAATGTAGTTATTATGTTTTTAGGACAAGACATATTTTCTACACAGATATAAGCCAGGGATACCTTACACCACTTAGTCTTTGCAGTTTGAACATGGTCTTACTTTTTAAATGAAGAGGCAGCTAGCCAGTTATTGTTTGCTGGTATTGTTTGCTCTCTTTCAAGTTTGACAAGCTATCTTTGTTGCCACTCATTTTTAAGATCTGACATTAAACTAAATGTATCATATGATAAGACACAGAAAGAATAATATAAATTCAGTCTTCCTAATTGCTGGTTCTATACAATCTTTTTGAATTCTAGCACACAGGTCTAGAACAAAATCCGGTTACAAAACAAAGCACTGGCATTATTTCAACTTTCCTGAGCAACTCAGCAATTGTTCCAAGTTCTGAGATACAAAGTTACACAGTGATATTTTACACCTGCAAAACCATTACTCTGGTGGAGACAGTGAAGGCGACTCTTATAAGAAGCTGTAATTATAATTAGCACTGTCTCCTGAAAGCATCCAAATAGACTCTTTGATTGTTGTATACTGCTTTCTCCATTTAGGGTCATTGATGTGACCCTCTGAAACTGTACTCTATGTTACCTGCCACAAAGCAGGCTCCTAACATAGTCCATGAAAATCTTTACTCACCAGACATGTGTCTCTTGGAATAAAGGAGGAGTGAAGAATCTATGGTCTAGTCTCCAGTGTTGTTTTTAATGGCTCCCAACTTGTAACACTTTTATTCCTTATTCCTACTCTGTGCAGTACAGATGTACAATTTGTGAACTGTATCTAAATGGCCAGAAAGAGTTCCTCATCTGTGCATTAACCAAAAGCAGCAGCATTCTGACAGATGTGCTTCATCAGGAATGAAGCTAAATCACCATGCAAAAGAACAGTGATATTTAAAATTAGCACGGACTGCAATTTTTAAAAAATGTTCATAACTGTATGTAAAGAGCTTATGGGAGAATGCCAGTTGAAAAGAGGAGGTTCCTCATGTTCAATTCTTATCTTTATATATGGAAGTGGTTTTGTTGATTCTGTTTCACTGCACTCATGGTGACATTCTAGCAAAGCAAATTATGACTGAGCCTGGCTGGTAGTTTGTGTGATGCAATGTAGTGATCTTAGACCTCTGTTGTACTGATCATGTTTCCTGAAAAAAAGTCCATCTTTGTTAGTTAATTAATAGATATTTCTCTTGAAATTGCAACAAAAGTCTATGACAAAATAACCATGAAGTTCATACATCACTCCAAAGAGTTGATTTTTTTTTCTGAAAGACAGGTTAAGTTTTGTTTTTCTCTGTCTAGTGGCAGTTTCAGGCTTCTGGTCTGAAACTGTTTTATAAGTGCAAGTACAAGTGCTATCTGCTAGCAGCTTAATTCTAAGGCTGGTTCTGCTCTGGTCCTGGTGTTCTGCACAGCAGAATCCTCCCTGAGCCTGACTGCCATTTTAAGAGTGGCTGGGAATTTGTAGTGCAGGACATCCAACTGATGTCTCACTCATTTTTTCCCAAATCATTGGAAATTTTAGTAGTAGAAAAAAATAATCTGTTCCTTCAAGGATAATTTAAGGACTCCTGAGTTGCCAGAAGACTTTCTGAAGGTATTGCTAGCTTCTCTTATTTCATAGAAACCCTTCAAGTAAATGTAAAGAGAAAATACAAATGGCACTGTTTGTCCACTTTCATTTCCTAATCATTTGCAAGCATGAAATTAGAGTAAAATTAGCATGTGATCATTTTATAATCGCCTTATATACAGTGGAGCAGTCACATCCAATGCTTCTGGTCAGTTTTTCTCCAGCCTAACTTTCCCTATATAACAATGCAGAATTTGTAAAAAAGTATTTCAGCTTACTTGGGATAATATAAATTAGCCAGGTGCAGATCTAGTGCAAAATTGAATAATTCCCATAAAATGGAAAGAGTTCACCTCTGTAAGAATTATTTCCCTCATGATACCTTTTGCCTTAACATTTAGTTATATTTTTTATTGCAATCACCTAAAAACAACCTAGTTTATGTAAATATTTTCCATTTTTGAGAAACTAGATACCTTAAACTGCTTTAAGATGAGGTGAAATATGTATCTTTAAGTACTGGAGAACTGCTAAAATGTCTAATACAGCACAATTAATTTGTAAACACCCAGTTCTCTGGGAAACATGTTCTACTTTCTGAAGTGTTGTTGGCCTATCTTACTCCTTTATATTAACTTTCATGTTTTAATATCAAAGCTATAAGTATATTGGTAATTTTCTGTAGTCAACAATTTTATGTACATGTAAGAGGTGGCTATATAAAACAAGATAATGAAGGAATGATATTTTTGGCATGTTCCTCTTTATGAATTAAAGGGTTCTGTGTTATCCCCTTTGCAGATACACTTGAATATGCTTGTTACATAGAAGTCAAATTCTATGAAAGAAGCTCTTGTGAGAAACTAGTCACTGTAAGATGCTGTATCCACTGTAAAATATAGAAGAAAACCTTTAAGCTGACTCATTCAAATGCCTCTTCAGGATGAAGAAACAACAATTATGGGTTATCCTTTATTTTTTTTTTTACATCTGTTTTACGGTGTTATAGGGCAGCCTACTATAAATTAATTCTAATTGGTTAAGATAAATAAGGCTCCAGGGGACCATTTCAAAACTGTTGAGTTTATCTGCCAATAGGTTGGAGTCTGCATTTATTAATGGCACTGAATATTTGCTTAAGAAAATACCTCTCATATGTCTCCAGTATTTAGAATTATTTTCTTATTTTAAGTTGTAAAGAATAGCCATTAGCATCAACTTGTAAGCCAAATAAAAAACTTACTGGGATCCCATATAGAATAAAATTTTCCTGATTTTGTTGGATTTAATTTCATTCCTTTCTTTTTCTGCTATGTTCTCATTCAAAATGTATTTCTTAATGTCACTTTAGGTATGAACGTTCTACCAAATTAAAGTAAATAAACTGTAATCTTCTGCACCTTAGCAACATTCTTCTGTAGGCTCCATACACAATGTGTTAAGTATTCCTCTGTTTTCTTATCTGTAATCAACTCAGTCTTATGAGGGGTATATTTATAATCCAGTAACTCACAGAGTTTTTCTTTTTGACAAAATCTGAAAAGAGTCCAATTCTGCTAACACAATTTCAATATTTGGGCTTTGATTGTATGGTTTGTGGACTTAGATGTGTTTTATTGAAAGATTTAAATTTTAAAGTTTTTTTTTCCTACTAATTTGCACTGTTGCTAAAAAATAAGTTATTTGAGTTTAAATTTCTGGTTTAAGCCAGAAATCCTTATGACTTTCTTTAATAAACCAGAAATTCTTATGGCTTTCTTTTATCCTACATAAGAAGTATAAATAATGTATTAGAATGCCCCCTGGAGGAACATTGTCAATGGTTATCTATTTTAGCCATCATCTTTTCAGTGAAGGGATCTGAAAAATCTCCAGTTTTATTTCATTCCACAACTGACTGTAGTATTCATCACTTAGAACAACACAGCCTGTCCAGAACATGGAAAACACAAGGAAGCAGGATTAAGATACCTAGTTTCCTATTTTAAATGGAGACCACACTGTTTTTCTCTTTGGGGCAGTAAGAAAAAAAATATCCTCTATGTATCTACAAGCAGAGATCAAATGTGTTCATTACACGTGGAAATTCAGATCTTTATACTGAAGAGGGAATGACTAGAAGTTTTACATGTTATTTCTACTAATGGTACAGTTTTAGGAAAATATACATCTGAAAACAACAACAACAGAAAGAAAACAAGGGTAAAAACTAACCAGACAATTCACTGTTTTTTAAAGCAAGGCTCCAGAAGACAGCAACCAGAAACAGCCTCACCTCAGTCCAGTATCTCTTAACTGACAAGAACACTGTCTCCTCCCTGGGTGAAGCAGAATTTAATCTTATGCTTTACTCAACAAGGACATAATTTTCTTTGGAGGAGAACTTGTGGGTCATAGAACTCTTTTTCTGAGAGATCGTCACAATTTGTAAATAGAGAATGAAGAAAGGATGGAAGGGTGCTGAAACGGAAGGTTTTGTCTTTCTTTTATTGTATCTGTAGGTGTTAGTGTCTCTCATTCCCTATGAGGCAGGAGAATGGCAAAGTCCTGATTTCAAACATTTACTTTACTGTAGATATAGAAATTGTTCTGAAAACAGGTCTTGCAAAGTTGTGGTGCAGAAAATAAAGGTCCTGTGATGTGAGGAACAAAGCTTGTGGAGGTTACGCATAGGAAACATCATGGAGGAAATCATGGAAACCAGATTTGAGAGAGGCAGATAAATGGAAGACAAAGGCTGGCATCTTTGTTGTACCATATAGACTGATGGGGTGACATAAAGAGAGGCAAAATTGTCCAAGTACTGAGGACTTGGTAGGCAAGGCTAACAAGTTTGTTTGCAGCAGTTATTTCCAAGATTCAGATTGGAAGGATGATAAATAGTTATGAGGAAGCTTTTAAATTCCATGGTGAAAAAACATGATTAGTTTGTTAAAGGATTCGCTGTTTGGTGTGAGCATTGAACATAAGAATATCTGAGTAGCCTATATTTTATAACAAACACTATAAACTGTTCTCTCATTGGAGTAAGAAAACTGCGATCTCTGTCCAAGTTCTCTATTTTTCATTACATCTGCTGAAAATTTGGTATTTCCCACATATTACTAAGATCTCAGTTGTGCAAAAACATGTGCAAAACCACTTTATTTCCTGTTGCTTAAATGCTTCCACAATGACAAAATGAAAATCTTTTAACCTAGTCCAGAAGTCCCAACAGAAGGTGTAAACTGTGGTAACCCATGTCTGCAGAACTTCAGCTTAAGATTGCATTTCATGTTTTACAGCTCCGATAATGTCCTGTGTGAGGATCTGAATGCTTAACTGGTCTCTGTAGGAGTAAACCGAAAAGCACAGGTGAGTTGGGTAGAGGTTTTTGTTGTTTGGCACTGATCATAAAGCATGCAAGTGAAGATTTAGGCAAAGTCCCTAGATCTGGGTGATTCCTGAACACCCCATCTGAGACAGTGGGTGGTGAGTTAGCCAAGCTGTGTAAAAACAACTTAGGTGTAAGTTTTTCTTTATGGATATAAGTAAGAAACCCCCCCCTGTGAGAATCCTTGAAGCATGTCTTAGTATGGGGCAGAAGGGAAGTAGTTTCCATGGTTTGTTCAAGAGTCTTAGTGCCAGACTGCAGCTGAGATAAGCACATTTCAGTGCACACCCTTAGGTCTAGATAGTCCATCTTCTTGCAGCAGGTCAGTGCTGCACTTGTGGGATCCTTGGCTTTTTGAATGCAAAACTTGTTTTTCTATTCCCCAAATACTGGCAAATGTTTGGAGTAGTTCTGTTGTAAAGGGGACTTTGATCTCAAGTCTTCCTCCAGCAGTGCATTGCAGGCAGAGTGAATATCATTAGGTTAAAAATACAATTAATTTCCCAACCTGGGGAACAGGTGGCACTAATGATCACACATGTGTGGAAGCTCCCTGTACCACTACAGAGACATCTAGCAGAAAAATGTCACAAATACAAAAACAAAAGTACAGAAAAGGAGTCTTCCATGACCAGAGAATGGAAACTTTTTTAAGCAAGGCAAGGGTGATATCCAAGGGCAGTGCGTGCTATCTTGTCGCACTGTCCATTCAGAATATAGATGACAAATATACATGGGAAAATATCCAATTCTCACATCCAAGGAGGATCAGAAACTATGTCTTTCTCCTCAACAACAGAGAAATATTTGATATTCTTTTACTGTATGTAAGCTATTCAAAGTCTGTCAGATTGAGGATATATTTTGTTTTACCAGCTGTGTTACAAAACTTTAGTTATCACTGTGAGCACATGGATATGCATTTGTTTAGCCATTTACTTTCTAGGGAACACAAACTGACCTTGGGATCTGAAAAACGGTGGGTTATCCAGTTTTCCTGAAGCTTCATCTGATGCTTTAACCCCAAATTTGTACCAGTGAATCAATCTAAATAACTTTACTAGCAAGTATTTTAAACTAATATTTCTCCAGGTTTTTTTCACTGCAACATAAAGAGTTGGAGCGGACTGATTTTCCACAGTAAACCATTCACACTAGGACTATATGGCAGAGTGTCCTGGCCATTGTATAAGCCATTATTCCTACTTCTAATTGCTCTTGGTACCATTTCTTTGAGCATACTTCTTCCTAATCCAGCTCTTCTGCTGAATTAGTTCTTATTTAAGCACATAGTTTCTTATTCTAGATCATACTTTTTTCATTCAGTATTGATACTGGTTTGGGCTGTCAAGTTCTTTTTTTGCACATTTGTGTTCACTGGACCTACTCAGTCCAAGAAGTTGTGCTTTCAGAGGTCCAGGAAATTTGTTAAGCATTCCAAATGTGGCTCCAGTGGCATAAACTAATGTTATCCCATTCCAGTTCTACAGCAGCAAAAAGGGGCTGCATGAAGGCAATATCCTAGAGAGAGAACGGCAGCCGTAGTATATTTTCTTCTACTGAAAGCATTGAGTTCAACAGATGAAAATCGCAGCACCTATAACAGGCAAAAAGTACACATCACCTATAAAGTGTGTCTGAACAGGAACTGATGCCATATGTAAACTAGCTGCTCAACATCCTTCTCTGAGTACAAAGCCATTCTGTCATTGTACGCTCCCAAGGCAACAAAAACCTTGTAGAAATTGACATCTGTGCAAAAATCTTAAATAAAACATATTGATTGAATAACTACCAGTTCTAGAAACATAATGGAAAGAAGTGTATGTTTATGAAAATAATCTGAAATCTGAAAAAAAAATTCAGAACAACCTGAAGTAGAATTTGTGAACAAACAAGAGTACAGAGATTAGTAACCGACCTTACAGAAGCATTTTTTCCCTGATTACAGCTGTCAAAAAAGCACTCACTACTTAATAAGAAAAGAACTATTTCCTTTTCTCTTTGTGTTTTATACAGAGATTTTTAAAATCTGCAACTGGGTAAATAAAGAAGTTTGATGGAAACCATCTAGAAGTTACTACTGGGAAAGGGACAAATCACTAAACTAGAATCAAAGTTCCAGTATGACTGGAGGGTTTCAAGTATTTTGAATATCAATATTTTCTCTTAGAATTAACATCTGAAATCCCTTCTCTGTTTGACCTTCTCCTGCTCACATGTGGCAAAAACTAGCTGAAGTGCTTCTCGTACATCTGAGAGACATCTAGAAATATAGCTATAATGGGAACTAAGAACCAGAACAAAGCAGAATTCACTTTAAGGTCAACTTTGGTTATGACAAACACAGTCCTCATGTGAGAGGAGTAAGGTGTGGGCCTCTTATGGCTGATTAGTGAAGAGGTTATCCTAAGTGGCCTGCTCTGAATTACCTTACAAGGTACTACTGACAAAAAAGACAGTTTAACCTAACAATTTCTTAAGATAGGCAAATCCTGCAAACAGAAATCCCTGTATAACACAGTGGCCACAGATGTGGTCAGATTGTCTTCTGGAATTATTTTTGCACAAGACTAGGTCAGCTTTTCCTAAAGCCAGTACTAGTTGCAGATGCGTAACATCTCAGAAAGTTAAAAAAGATCATACCAGCTACCTGACCAAATATCACTAAAAATATCTGCTATGGTACTTTTACATTTTGAATATAACTTAAACAGATTTGTTTCCATGTATCAGGGCAACACCTGGGAAAACACAGGTGGATGAGACCCCCATATGCTGTTACACAGACACAGCACAAAATGATGGACTCTGGTTGAGAAAATTTGAAATCTGAGGATGGTGTTTCTGTGGGTTATGTGAATTTTTTTTTTTATCTACTAGTTGTATGGCTCAGTGAATTCATTAGGTATTCAGGTAGCAGCAGAAGACTAGGAAGTTGCTTTAGGTCAACTACACATGAAGCAGTTCTGATTTTGAAACAATTACTGTCCCATTAAATGAGGTCTGATTAAGAGCTAGAGAAGTGTGATTACAAGGCTTCTGGATCAGAGCTGTCTCTCCCTCGGGCAGTTTGGAATACAGGGGAAGTGGCCATGCAGTTGTCCGGATTTCTCTATGCAGATATGTTCTGCAGATGTTTCTTTCAAGTTTCAAAGGCTTTTTTTTTTTTTTAATTTTCTGTGGAGATTAGGTTAAGGTAACCCAAAAGTCCCAAGAGCTTGGAAAAAAAATGAGTGTGTGGGTACCTTGCTAAGTATGATAAAATTGTATGTTACTTCAAGTTGACTAAAAATTTATTAAGTCAAAGTAAAAAAGTACTTTGACTTAAGTATTAAGTCAAAGTGCACAGTTGGCACTGGTCACTTATTATGTAGAGTCATAAAGGACTTCATGCATTGTAGGGCAGCACTTCCATAGGGATTCCACAAGGTAATGTCTGGACCCTGTGCCTTGCACAATCAACTGTAAAGGTTTTCAATGCCTTCAGTCTTTTAGGATCTAGACACTAGAACAATATCTGGAAAAAGCCAGTTTGATTGTAGGAACCCAAAACAATGCTTCACCGTCTAGAAATACCGATCCCTTACACTGCGCTACAGCACATTCTATCCGAACGTTGTTTGGATGTGTGCTCCATGTCATCCAGAAGCACACGTGCTTTTAATGCATAATGTTTTTAGGGCAATCAAACTGATGTGGAAAGAAAAGGAAACACTCAAGAGACAGTTTTGACATGGACAACTAATCAGCACTGTTTGGGATTATCATTTTTCATGCAAAACCAAACTGAAAGACTAAAATCCTGTAAACATGATTTGATAAGCATTTTGCGTGTAGAATTCCCTTTGATGAACACCCTTTTGGTAGTACAAAAATCTCACTTTGCCCCATTGCACATTAACTCGTGAAACACACTGAACATTATGATGCTCGGTTAAAAATGAGTTACAAGACCACCTTAAAATTAAACTTATTTAAATTTTCTATTATAGAAAGAATGGTCTTGCTTTCTGCAAACATCAACAGTAGACTCGTATCAAATGATCCAGTATTTCCTACAGCCATAAATTATGTGGATGCTATGTGCAAGCTGTGTAATTGAGCCTGTAAGATTCCAGAGCAAATGCTCTAAAGAAAAGAACTCCCTGTGTTTGTGGAGGCTCTCATCTAGCAACAGTCTAAGTGTGCCTTTCTCTCAAATGGAGAGAATCCAAAAGTTAAACCATCTGCTGGGATCTATAGATAAAGCTCTCAACCTGTCAGCCAAGAGTCATGATTTATTCCTAGTTTCAGGACACAAAAATGTTGATGTGATATATATTTTTTGTTATGCTCTTTGTGAATATTTTCCTTTTTAACCTAAGCCCTCTTAGGACTAATGAGATCAGCATAGTTTTTTATACGGAAGTACTTGTTCTACCTGCAGGTCTCTGAGACTATTTTCCCCTTATATTACATGTCTGGAAAAAAAATGCAGGATAATAAAAAAGGGAAAATAGTGGAAAAAAATGTTTCCACAGAAGACAGAACATGCAATTCTGAGTTAGTTTCTTTTCAGGTGCAAACAAATTTTCAGGCAGCCTGACTAACATTTACACACCTGGTCTATTACATACCTCTCAAAGATTGCCACAGTAAACTTTTCAGTTTTAGGAATATTAAAAAAATTCTGCTTCTTAACCAGGCATATTTTTAACCTTGATTGTTTGGGAAAAAAATAAGAAAATATATGTCATTCTCTTGTTTAACAGTCAACATCCTGTTCTAGGAGCAATTGATTCTGAAATAATAAAGGCTTTCTGGCTCTTCAGAGGTTCTTAGGTTCTTATTATTGCTTTTGGACGATGGTCCCTTCTGTTTAGATTTACTGACTGCATTTATCCTGGTTGACAGGCCTTCTGGTACCTTTAGAGTTGACTGCAGAGTTGTGTCTGATGTCAAGCATGCATGGATTCTAAGAAAACACCTTGTTTGCATGGTCTGTCCAGGGACGTGCTATTGTCTTTCTTTTGTTTAAGTAATACCACAATGACCCATTAAACCAAACGATCTTGAACTGTCTGAAGGAGTACTGACCACAAATACTTACCCTGATATTTGTCTCTCTCTCTTTATAGAGCTTTCCAGAGGACACTCCATTTCCAGCTACCTGAGTATCAGATCTGCACTGATGTGACTGAGTGGAGCTGTGAGTCACAGGCCAACGACGACCCTGCCAAAGCCAGTGCTCAGACTTCTGCTCACCACAGATTTGTAAGTTTTTTTGTTGAAACAATAACTTGATGAGAGAGAAGGCTTTAGAAGCTGATCACAGCAGGACCCTGACTGAAATACGTGCTTTGACTTCTCTGAGAGGGCTATGTCTCTTCATTAATTGCTAGGAAGCCCTAGCAGAGTGGCCAGGTACCTAAGCAACTAAAAGTGGAGGATTTAAAATCCAGTCTTTGCAACACAAGTGAGGTGAAGTACTGGGGCCTCTATCCTAACAGCTGATTTTTGTGGGTGAGCTCCTGAAAAATGACTATTGTTTGTTACGGTGTATGGTGATCCTGTGTGATTAAGTTCTCTATAAAAACAATTTTAAAGGTGTTTTGTGCTGTTGGAGCTACCACTGCTTACCCATTACTAAAATAACACTATAAACAATAAGACTATACAGTCTCCCTGTAGGCACAGTGACTGAAGAAGAAACCATTTCACACTGACTAATGAGTAAGTGGGATGGAGCATTTTGAATTTTGCATTTTGCATTTTATTAGAGCACAATGAAGCATATGTGTGTCTGTGGATGTGTGGGGTGTTTTATCCTCAGAGGAATACATAAAATTAGGTATTCAAGATATTTGTACAAAGGCTCATTTCATATTCATTACTCTAATCGCAGTATTTGATAGAGGCTATTTTAAAAAATGGTGTAAATTAACCTTCACCATTTGCTTACCCCTAAACCCAAGACCAGTCATAGGGATAGCTTCTAAAGGTATTTGTGAAAACCACTATAGACAGCTAGTAAAAGCATACATGCCTTCTATAATTCTCAGATTAGAGAGCTCAGTTACATCACATATAAATAGACACAAAGAATTGCTATTTTAAAGACAAAGTAGCAATAAGGAGTTACTGACAAATCAGAACTCTTTGAGCAGTTTAATTCTATGATTCAGTTCTAAAAGACAGGTTAAATTATTGACATGCATTGAGCAAAATGCAGAAATACTTAACAAATGTTTCTGTCCCATATCAGGAAAGACACTTTTACACATTTCTCATGTTTTGATGATGGAGTAGTTTGCAGCCCATTAGTAACTCTGAAGTGTGATAAACATTTACTAAATGTTTTTAAATCAGCAAGCTAGATAACTAGCACCCAAAAGTCGCTTAAGGAGTTGGTTGGGAAAATGTCTTTTTTAATAAATCCTGGAACAGTGAGGAAAGTCTACAGGAGTAGAAATGAGGTAACATTGATTCAGTATTAAAAGGACATAAAGAAAGGCCTGAGTTTTTTTGCTGCTGTGACATCAGGTCCAGACAGAATAAAAGGAAATAGTGGTGTAATTCAGTTAGCAGAATGAATGGGTGGGAATAGAATTCATGCTTTTCAGTAAAGCTCTATGTTCTTTAAATTGAGGATTTTAAACTAGACTGTAGCCATTATAAAAGAAAACTCCAAGTTTGCTTGGTAAAGGTAACTGGACAGGTGAAACACTGTAATTCACAGGATGTTTAAGTCTTACCTGGCGTTCTGCTGGGCATCACCACTGTTCAGCGCACTAAAACAGTTTATGAACAAGTTTAACAGGAGTTTAAAAAGTAATCAACAAATCAGAAGTATTTTCACTAGAGAATCATTCTGTCATTATGACATCATGACATCAGCAGTTTTGCAAGTGATCTGGGAGTAAATGTGAAACTAGTTCTGCTAAATTTAACAGGCGAAAAAATGGTTGCTGGAATAATGCAGAGGAACCAGATTAAATAATAATCCCATTCCAGAATGTCACATTTTAATACAGCTAGATAGAGGACATATATAGAAGAAGAAGAAGACATGACAACGCCACCTTCTAACTGGAGAATAGCAAAGAAAATTTCATATATAAAAGGTTAGTTTCACTGAAAAAGTGCTTCTTAGAACAAGGAAGAAGAAGAATAACGAAAAAATTCATTGGTGGTAGCTAAACAGGGAGGAAACTAAGGGGAAGGGGAAATGGAGAAATCGGTCTGAAGAACAATCAGATATCTTCTTAGCATACGTGGTCTAGCTGAAGACACGACAGAGGACAGCGGTGAGGGACTGAAAAGCAATGTGATATGCTGATTAGATGCTTGGATCTAATGATCTCTTCTGATCTGAACCTTGACAAGACAACAAGTTGCTTAGTTTAACTGCAGGAAAGATAAGGTTCTGAGGTGCAAATGCTCTCAGCAGAAGAATGGAGGTATGCTTATTTGCAAATAAAGTTAGTTAAGACAAGCTGCAAACCTATTATTTAAAGCTTATTACGTGTTATTACATACATTTTGGGTTTTTTCTACAGAGTTACATTTCATAGCTTTTTGTGCTAAAGCTATGGCACAAACAGAGTTTTATTATGGGGTAGGGACCTTATAGAAGAAAAGACATATATTTAGAATGTAGGTGGAAGACAAGTAATAACAAAGGTCAGATAATTCCCATGTTGCCTTAACTAAATAGTTAGGACTAGTAACCCTTTGCCTATATTCTGGAAATGTTTGGTAAAGATAAGCAGTCTGTTGTATTGTTAATCTATCCAGCAATGTATTACCAAGGCAAAGCTTTGTTAAGTGTGCCCAGAGAGCTACAGCTGTACCTCTTCAGGCTTGGTTTATGGTGCAGCAGAGTATGTGCATGGTCATGTAGACCTCCATACTAGGCTGAAGTCTGCTCCTGTTAGTTCTCCTACCTTAAAATGGGGCAGTTCAATTGAGTTGGTTGCTTTACTGGCAGATGAACTTCTTAATGACCAGCTCTTTTTAAGAAACTGTGGCAAGCTGAAGTCATGTATACAATGCTCAAGGAGGTAGTAAAAATTTTACGGTATGTAGAAAAAAAAAAGCAGAAAGATTTGCAGAAGCATGTTTGGTTATGTTAACCTCATCACATACATATTCAAGGCCCTGCAAGATATGGAGCAGATTAGGAACTGCACACAGAAAGGACATTAACATAGAGCAAGCCACTTACCCTTATCACTTCTTAGAAACACGAACAGAACTCTGATAATAGGGAATGAATATTTAAGTAATGAGTACAAACATCAGAAGAAAACACATCTGAATATGATCTATACGTTGATTTACCCTTAACTCACTGCTGCTCCTGATGCACGTCTAGTCCAGAATTCACAGCATGATTCACAATTTTTTTTTACTTCTTCTAAATTAGCCAATCCCTCTTATGAGAGGGCCAGCATCTATCAACTTCAGCAATGTTAGTTTAAAAACCTTTACGAACCATCATTAGCTCTCCAGTATCAAGGATATTATTCCTGAATTTTCACGAAAAATTGCTTTGTGATCTGGCATTTTTAAATTCATATTCAGTTGGACATATATTTGAAGTAGCTAAAATAGTTTGAAAGAGAGGAGGGGAATGAAACTCCATCTTATTAATAGAGTGTTGTTAAGAAAAGTGAGTACGCCAATTGTTAACGCAACATTTTACAAAAGTCCTTGTAGGTTTTATCCAAGCTGTGTCCCTGCTAGTGAAAATGTCATAACCTCTCATCCAAATATGCCCCTCTAGCCCTTACTAATTCCTACATTTTTTTCATTCCTCTGCTGTAATGTTAGTTTGCTTACTAAAGTGTGGGTACCTAACTTGAGGTCCAGCTGCTACTGTTTGTGAGCCAATCCATAGGACAGTGCATATTTTTGAAACACTGAGGCTGCTGTTTCCCTGTAGAAAGTAAAAGTGTTTCCCTGATAATGCACAACCAGCTGGCTGACCAGTTTTTGCATATGTACAGTCAAGGTTTATTCTTCATTTCACAGCATTCTGAGATATTCACCACTGATTAGTATCTCAAAAAAAAGCTTAGATTCTCTAAATAAATTCATTCAAAATTCCCAGGAATCCTTAAATTGTTCATATTCATCAGATCTTAAAAGAAAGCAAGGGTAAAAAACCGTACTATTATCTGACCTGAAGGGATTTATTACAGATACTTTATGCAGGATTTAAATAGATGCTTATAAAGCAAGATAAACTTTGAAAACATAACTTCGTATGTTACCACAGATAACGATGGATAAATATGTAAGGAAAATTAAAAGTGATGAACTAGGGTATAAAATACTCTAGCTGTTGTTTAAGCTGAGTTTTAATATCTTAAAAAGACATTTATGTTGTGGTATGCTTCCTGGACTGAATATCTATGTTATATAAAGGCCACTGAAGTGCTCTCTTCCCCTTTCCATTTACAGCCTTTTTAGTTTAGATCAATTGTCAACCATCTGAACACGAAAAGCCACTTCTAATATTTTTCCCTCAGTGTTTTCTCTATCTGCAGTAATCAATAAACGAAATTTAAAAAAAATATAAAAGAAGAAATCAATTAAATTTTATCAAGCATCAAATGGTGTTTTAACAAAACAAGGGGATTTGCTGAAGTAATGTTTCAGTGAGGAAGGAAATACCATTGACTTTATTACAGCTGCCTAATGTTTTCCACGAACTGCAGAAAATAATTCATTGTATCTTAGTGACCTACAATAACAGCTGACTGCTTGCACTTGATGGAAATGTGATTTGTGCCTACTAAAAATTAACTATTTAACTTCTCCATATTCTTCTCTCTGGTAACACATTAGTTTCCTTTGCATTCTCTTTTGAACTGCTTTGTGAGATGTGAACTCCAGTAAACACAAACACCAATTGCTATTCGATGTTCTCCCATGAAAGAAAAATACGGTCAGACTGCATGCTTCTGTGAGCCATAAACCCCATGCTGAGCTCTAAAAGAATGCACTTAGATGAGGCCCCTTCGTTTTAACAGTCATTTTATCTCAAAGGTTCAATAATGTAATAAATAAAGGAACATATCTGACAGTTGCACATGTGCAGACACATGCATACACATGCACACTCAGCAGAAAGTTCCAGGGTAAGAATGTTAGAGAAGAAGAAAAACCAGTAAAGGTTCAGGGCTGGACTAACTGAAGTGACAGTGTAAAGGGAAAAGTAATAACTTGTCTAAGTAGTGTGAAGCAAAATGAGCAGAGCTGAGGCAGGAAGAATGGGAACAAAATCTTTGTCTATTGAGACTTGTTAGATTTACTCCCACTGTTGTTGCTGCCTCCAAGAAACAGAAGATGTATCCAAGCTATCCTGCTGCAACTGACTTTGCTGTAAGTCTGACAGATTTCATATTTGCCATGTAATACCATCCCTTCATTACACAACTTACAGAATATGTTGTGTCTGTACTAGGCAATAGCACCGAGATATTGTACACATACCTATGAAGATAATACTGTATGTATACACAGTATCTATCTACACAGTGTGAAACTGTATATGTAGGTACATCACATACACAATATCTATGAACATTTACATCCACATTGCATGTATATACAACCACTGATGGACAGCCCTACCATTTACTAGGGAAGGAGAATTTGTGCAGGGATTATAAGGAAATTTTACTTTAATAGGTCACCTGAGATCCTTCATGTTCATTCAGAAGAAATAAGAATGTTCATTTCACCTTCAAAAATGACCAGTATTGTATGTCCCCATAATTTGTATGAAAAATAGATATGAAAAAGGGACATACCTACTTTGATTTTTATTGTATATAACTGGAATGTACTGCTTGTTTTTTCTAGTCTCCCTAATTTAAAGGAGGATAACTAGCATGGACCCAGGATTACTTCTACTGAAGTAATGCACTTACACAGAGGTAAAACTAGTGCAAGGAGACACTGGAGTCTTCATTCTACCATTCTGCACTGGTGGGATTTTGTTTTATTCCTTCAAATGTGTGAATGGAAAGACCACTTTGCATTACTGAAATGAAACAACACTGTAAGCAAGGAAGTGTTAAGATATTACTGTAATTGAAGATCAGCTCTTTTAAAACAGTTGAACCACTGTATTATTTAGAGTGCTATCTAAGTCTAGACCTCCATTTTATATGCTAGTCAGAGAATGTCATAGTGAACACGATAGTGGCTCTCATCAGCAAGGAAACTGTTTTCTAACTTGCTCGTGGCATGATGTCAGGGTACTACTCACTGAAATATGAATATCAGTTCCTTAGAGGTTGATGTTTAAAATACTAAGGAGGCCTGCTTATGAGCTGAGCTTTCTTAATATCAGAAATCAAGAGAATATGCCTGTTATTTAATCTTATCCTTTCTCTGTAACATCTATAACATCTCTGTAAGTTCTTCACTTCATTTCCCACCTGCTGCTTGAAGTACTGGAGACATGTGCCAATTGCCTCTATGCATGGGAAGATGCAATTGGGCTCAAAGAGTAGCTGAAATACCAAAGTGAGAAGGAACCTGTGATTATTGAACCACAACAAGCTTATATAATGAAAAGTTTGACTCTTCTGTCACTGGGGGGTCATTCAAAACAGTTCTCTGAGATCATTCACTGTTCTGTCCATCTTTTTATTTTTATATCCTTCCTGTCAAAGGGAAATGATTGGCTAAACAATAGGTATAAGCTACAGCAGACTTAATGCCCCCACAGGTACCTTTATATTGAGCTCAAAGATGGTGAAAAGACGCTTATATTCATATAGACCTGTATCTTACTTTTACAGGCATTTAAATGAAGAGAAAGTATGTAATGTAAACCTTGATAAACAGGTTCACAATAATGGCTGTATACTTAAATACAGTGAAAATCAAATTCTACAGAAGGGCAACACCCATCATGGAGAGTTGTGTCATAACAGACCTTGCAGACTAACAGATCCGATAACTAGCTTATGTGATTCTTACGAACTGAGGGTGGATATGTCTGACAGATTTTGTCTTGCTTGACCTCACAGAAAACATCTGTATGATGCAAACAAACGTCTGAACAATTTTATAAAACATACTGCAAAGCTTTCTGTCTCAGGTGTTCCAGTAACATGCTTCAGGCACTCATTATATAGAAAACATCACTAACTGATACTCACTTTTTACTATTAATTTCACTGGATATACTCTTTGGAATATAAGAAGCAAAATACAGACGCCTAATGGGCTTTCTCTACACCATCATATTCTACACTTCACCTTTCTTCTAATATCCCTTCTCCCTAAATGAGCCTAAATTGCCTCAAACTTTTTAGTCTAAATTGCCTCAAAATTTTTAGTCTGAATTTGTGCTGAAATCCTTCTCTGCCCTAGTAAGGATTTTATGAGAGCTCTTATGATCTTACACTCAGGTTAGCGAGGTAAAACCTTTTCTATGTGGCATTAAAATGTTTATAATATTATTCCCAATGTTTTTCTTAGAGTGACTTAATTTCTTGCTTGCTTTTCAATGACTGTTAAAAGTGGAGTGGATCTTTTTTTTAGTTTGTAATAATATATAGGTTTTCTCAGCAGATTTATAGTACATCAACATGCACAAGTAGTTTGATTTCTTTGACTTAACCCACACTGAAATCTCTATGTTGTCATGTTTCTACTTTTCCTTATTTCCCCTTGTTTTTCCTAGCCTCTTGCCATTTTAGTACACCTTTTCCCTCTTTTACCAATGCTTGCTATTGTTTTTCCTCCAGGTTAAAAAACAGGAGAGAAACTCTCACTTAGAAATAGATCTTAGAGAGTCCTAACCAACTATGACCATACTGTGGAATTTTATATTTTAATGCTATTAAAAAAAAAAATAACTGAAAAAAAGTACACTGAGAAATCTGCACAAATATTGCTTACAACACCAGTTGATAATGGTGCTCCCAGTGGCACCAATGCCAACAGAAATGACAGCACTGAAGCAAATACGGTTACAAGACATAGCTGTATCAATGCTAAGGCAGAAAAGAATCAGTTCCATATTCTTTGATTATACTTTTGAACAATATTATTTTAAGAATGTAACATAAATTCACATTTTTTTTCCCTAAAGGACACCTTTCAGAGGAGCACGTAGTAATATCTTGTACACCTTTTAATTCCTGTGAGTGCACACATGATCCAAAAGTGTATGTACTAAATGTCTTGTTCTTCCACTGTCAATATAATTGTTCTTAAATACAGTTCGAAAGATGAGATGGTTAACTAACTGTGCACTTTCTCAAGTTACAGCCATCCTTAAATGCAAATTAGGAAGCTGAGATTACCCTTATGCACGGCAAAGCGGGTGTAAAACTATTTCCTGTAGTGTTGTAGATATTTAAAAGTATTTCAGTCAATGGTTGCGATTCTGTATCAGTTTGGTGAGCATTTCAGTAGCTGAGAAATCAATATTTTCTTACTGCAGCTTCTTAACAGGAGCTGTGTTTTTCTCTAGTGGAGTTAGCTGCATGCAATTGCAGCTAAGTCAATTTTGTATCGTGGGCGTGTAGCAAAACACACCTCCAGTGCTCCGCTTGGCGTGTCTTTAGTGAGCAGCCAGGTTTACAGGCAAATGTGAAATTCTAGAGGGTACCGTAGCAGAGAAACCACAGTGGAATGCTACAATGAAAACATTAAGATTGGAAGCCCTACAAAACATAAAACATTAGTAATTATTGTACAAAAAGCTACTCAGTAAATAACTTATGGTAATAAGCTTTTTTATTTTTTGCATGCTATGCTAATGGATCTTCTGTGCAAATACAGTATTCTCTCTTACTTCTTAAATGTATCCTGACAATGAGACGGCTTGCTCTTTCTTGCCAGGTGGATTTTTCCCTTCTTCTTTCTTCTTTCTTCTTTTTTCTTTCTTCTTTCTTCTTTCTTTCTTCTTTCTTCTTTCTTCTTTCTTTCTTCTTTCTTCTTTCTTCTTTCTTTTTTCTTGTTCTTTTTTCTTTCTTTTTCTTTCTTCCTTCTTTCTTGTTCTTTCTTTTTCTTTCTTCCTTTCTTTCTCTCTTTCTTCCTTCCTTTCTTCCCTTCTTCCTTCCCCTTCTCTCCTTCCTTCCCCTTCCTTCCTTTCCCTTCCTTTCCCTTCCTTCCTTCCTTCTTGAATAGACATTTAATAGAGAAATTTGGAGTCCCTGTAAGGTTTGCCTCTCTTGGGAGTTCAGCAAATACCGGCTTCCATGTCTGACATCAAAAAGTAGCTATCAGGGATGTCTGCCAGGTTTACCAGGGTGCTCTGCCCTTTCAGACCCCTGTCAATCCATACAGTTGGTCCTCCACAATAAACACAGGCAAGTGGGACATCTCTCTTTCGCATGCTAAAAGGATTCAGTGTATATATCTTGCTAGAACTGGTGCAGGCAAGTGGTTCCTGGAATGGTGACACAGGTCATCTGTAAATCGCCTTTGCTTCAGCTCCACGGCTGCAAGAGCAGCAAGCGCTGGAGCCAGATGAGTCCAGAGAAGAGACTTTGCTAAAGGCTGGCCAAGAAATCAAGCCACAGGCAGAGACACTGGTACATAAAATACATTCCAGTGGTTGGCATCTGGGCCCTGCAGCTGCCAAGCACACCTAGTGTGTGGCCATGGGTGTTGGCTTCAATACTAGAACATTTTGAGAGGGAGGCCAACAACCAGTAACCAGAGAAGACAGCTACTACAGAAATTAAATTCATGTGCCAATTTGCTTGCTATTTCAAAAGACAAAATTTTATCTCATATGTATAGTTTTGAACATACCCACATAGCAGTTAACAGAAATATGCTGATATTTGCTAGTAGGGGGAGGGGGTAACATACTCACGTAAGTGAAACGATGCTCCTTGGGGCACTGGTTAACAAAACAAAACCATACCCATTATACTATTCCTTAATTAATGCACGAGTTTCCTTAGAGACCACAGCTCTGTTGGGGGACACAAGTCTGGCGTATTTCTTTCCCAGAGACAGTGGGGGGAGAGTTATATAAAACAAAGATAGAGGTGAAATGAAAGATATGCCACAAGACAGCAAGTTTCAGCTCCAAAGACAGGATCTGTGCACTATTAATGTGTGAGTAGGTCAGAGTGTCATGTAAAAACAGAAAGGTTGTATTAAACCTTTAGAACATAATAGAATCTAACACGTGGCTTAGAGTATAGTTTATCTAATGGGATGCATGCTACACAGTCCCAAACTGTATCAGGCTGTATATCCAGCTCTTCAGTGGAGACTATATCACAACAGATGATTACATTTAATAATATGTTGAGAATATACAGGGTCAACGTAAAAGCAGAATCTTTGCCTCCTTTCCTTTTAAAAAATAAAAGCCCTTAGGTACTTCAAATACTTGAGCTCTGCTAGCAAAAACTTCATAGAGGCTAATTTACCAATCAGATCACACGTTAATTAGCCAAAGGGATTATTGTTTTAAACACAGCATTCATTTTCCTTTGAACGAGGCTTGAGGACGTTGCTCTTGCACGATTCTGCAGTCCCTGTCTCCCCAAGCCCAAAAGCAATGCTGGAGTGCAGTGCTTCTCTGGAGAGCTCTCTAAAACTGTGAGGCTAAGATCCTGTCTCAATGACTCACAGACCTCCCACCAAATCTTCTCACTTCGCAGCATCTGCAAATTCAGTTAAGAATCTGAATGTCAATCAATGGTTTTCTCTGGCTCAGTAATCATTCACAATAATGATTTTGTTATTGAAACTTCAGCACCAGTTCTGTTGAAGATTTACAGGCCAGAATGGAATCCAGCTCTCTGGCCTTTAATTATCCCAGCTCTATAGTGCTAAAAAACATAGAAAAAAAAATCAAAGCCACTGAATTAGATATAACTTTACAAGCTCCTGGGAGATATTAATTTAGAAAGACAACATGGTAAATTGAAACAAAAAATCCTAAATTTCTATCATATATGGACTTGAATAAATAAAAACAAAACAAGAAACATCAAATTGCACTAGAAACCTGTCGACAATCTACTGTCATAATTTTCTTATAAGAGCTTAGCTTTTAAATGACTGCCTCATCCAGACTATAAATTATTGGTGAAATCTTCAACAGTTAAAATGGAAAGATATAATAGTCATCCTAGTTAATATGAATGTTTTCTTAACTCAGTTAAAGTCTGCAGAGTGAGAACCAACTACCTTAAATCCTGGCTTAACTCAATAACTATTTTGCCTCTGAATAAAGCTGTTGCATATTAAGTGTTTGATTTTAATCCCTTTGTTATAACTGAGAGTTTACTCACCAAATTACCATGTTCATGTCAATATAAAAAAATATTGTATGTGTATCACAGGAGAGCCTGTGAATTCAAATGGTAATGAGATCTTTTCTTTTCTGTTTCTGTGTTACTGGACTAGATTGTGCTGTACTGGGGCTTCTTAACAGTTTGATGTCTGTGGAACAGATGGCTGAACAGAATGAGTTACTGATGCAGATGCAAAGTTGACATAGAACCATCTCCAGGCAGTGATAATAGAGATGGATGGCTCTGGGAGGGAAAGTTCACAAAATGGTGTATCTTATCAGCACACTGTAGACCCTAATCCTTTGACATTTCAGCTTGTTCTCAAGAAAGATGATTTCTCTTTGCTATTATGCTAATTTTGTTTCTTTTGCTACTGGCCTTTTCATGACAACTGCAGGCTGAAGAAATTTAACCAATAAAGATTTGTTCTAATATAAAAACCCTACTTGCAAGACTAGTTACAAACAGCTTAACGAGGCAGGACTTTAAAACACCATTTTGGTTTTGCTTTCAGCAAGACTCTCATCCCTGCTCTATCTTTGCCTTCTACATGGCCTTTTGGGAGAGCAGGTCTGTATACTAACATGGAATTCGCAAATGATCCCTATGGCCACACTGATTATCACTACCTTGAAATCTCCTATACACATTGGCCAATAGGATTTTTACCAAGGATCTCAGCTCTTGTTTCTTACAGTCCTCTGCTGTGCAGTCCAATGGTCAGTCTATCATGAGGTGGTAACTCATGTCTGAGGTATGTTTTGTAACCTGTCCTATGTTTTTGTTTCATTGGAGCACACACATCCCATCATATGCATAAACTGGATCCATCTTGACTGCTTGAACTAAACCTGTTCTTTTCTTGTTTCTCTCAGTTACAAGACTTACACACTGTATTTATCATTGAAGAAGGTGGGAATTTAGCACAAAACCAGGTCTCCTGTCTTCCCTTCTTTCTCACTTCTTCTTATTAGCATAATTATCAATTCATAACTGTTATTATATTATTTGCTATTGCAACTTTCTCCTTCAGTCTTCCATCTGCTGCAGAGTCAGACCTCTGCCAACTCAACCATACCTGCACTGAAGCCGGTGCTACAGTTTGGCTCAACAAGAAGCAATGGAGCCCTAAGCTCCTCTCAGGGAACACAGCTGCTGAGCAGGAAAGAGAGCGTTTTTCATTCTGAGCTTTTAAGCAACAGCCAGGAACAAGCAAGTGCCTATGAAGAGAAAGTCAGAAGTTGTCTTGTGACAGGTTACATAAAGTGAAGATTTAGGCAAAGGGAAACCAGAAAAAGCTTTCTGCGGCAGAGTCCTCAAATAAGCAATGTGGCTTTGTCACTGCCAACGCTCCCTCCACTGGAGGGTACATTGTTCTAGCTGAAATCAACCCAAAGTGAGCAAATCCTTGTGGTGCTGGCTCTCCTCATTCTCTTTGGGCAAGGCAAAGTCCCTCCAGCTGATCTCAGCCACTCTCCTCCTGTCTATTTTGCTCAGGATGCATTAACTCTTGCCCCACTGACACCTGGATTGGGCCCTGTCTGAAGCTTCCCAACATGGTTGTTTGTGCTTAGACAAAGTCCAGGTCACTTGCTGCAGCCCTGTTGGTCTCCACTCCTACTGCTGAGCATCTGCCCAAAGGGCAGCAGTGATGAAGAGGGCCACGTCCCACTGCTCTGGCACAGGTGACACCCTCACACAGGTCCATGCTCAGCCCCCTCACCACACCATTGCTGGTTATTCTCCCATGGGTTTGCGATGTGGTGGGGAAGCGACAGGCCCTGTCCCACTGATGGTGGATTTCGCTCACGGTTACTCTCGTGAGCCTTGTGTGCATTTTCTGGAGCAATTTCCCCGCGGCTGTGGGGATGGGGTTTTCCACAGCCGTCTCACGTGGGCACGACACGAGCACTGGCTGTCTCTTGCTATGGTGACTAAAGCATGTGTCAAGAACGTGTCTTTTCTCTCCAGAGGCCGTTTTCATTACAGAACCAGGACAGTCTCGTCAGCAGCACCTCTTCAGCTTCAGCTGTCCACTTCGAGCATATCTATGCAAGAGTATAAGATCTGAGTAAAACCTATTATTCTTTTAATTGATATTTCTTTATAACGACCACAATGGCCAAAGCGCCTCCCTCCCTCCCTCCCTCCCTGCCCTCTCCCCACGGCTCCCGGCGCTGGCGCGGAGCAGCAGCGCCGCCCGGTGCCCGCCGAGCCCGCGGCCCCCGCCCTGCCGCGGGGCTGTGCCCGGGATTCCGCTGTGGCTGAGAGCTAAATATCTCTGGCCTTTTTGTTGTTCTTGTTGGAAACAGAAGCCCCCAGGTTCACCTCTCATACAGCACCCGTGGGGTTGAAGTGTGTGAAGCGTTTTTGTTGCTGCTGCCGTGCAAAACTGCTTCATCGCCTGACTCGTCAGCCCAGCAGATAAACCCAGTGCTCGTTTTTGGTAAAATTCATCCTGCCTTATTTTCTCATTCCACGGATGCATTAGTTCATTTCAGCCCTGAATCTTTTAAGTCTTGTACACAATTGTGTGAAAAAAATCCCAACAACCCAGAAATAAACAGAAGCACATTTGTTCTGTCAAAAACCTTGAACCACACCATTTTGGTCTGAAATAAAAGTGTGAAGAGTGTCAGAGACACTGCTTCTTGCACCAGCCAGAGGTAAGGGGAAGACTAGACAGCACCAGTAAAATTTAACAAATGAATACTAAGTTATTCTTACATATTTACTATGAGTACATAGGATATATTCCATTTCACAGACGGAAATATTGGCATAACATTGCTTCCTTTATGTCATATGGAGACTGAATGACAGATCTGAGGTTTCAGTTCAGGCATTACCAGATAACACGTGTGGTGTACATGTGGTACCCACCTCAAGTTTATGAAAAGTGGATTTTTCCTATTGAGTCGACAGTCATTATGAAGAAATAACAATAAAAAAAATAATATGTTTTACTCAAATCTTATACTCTTGCAGAGATATGCTCAAACCTCAAAGTGGATAGCTGAAGTTGTTGAGGTGCTGATGACAAAACTATCCCAATCTGTAATCACAATGGCCTCTAAAGAGAAAAGACATGCTTTTGCCACGCACTTTGGTGCTGAATTACTTACATTTTGATAGACACATTCTTTGCACAGGCAAAAGAGGGGAGGATGGCAATAAAGCTACCTAATCTTTCTCTTTGAATATCCAGGGATGGGACTGTAGCATCAGCAGGAGTAGGCAGAACTGCAGACAAGACAGAACCACCAATATAATTTTCATCTTTTCCTCTGAGAGGTGACTGGAATCTCCTCTGATGTTGAACAGGTAGGAGATGTCCTCTGTGGGTGCTTTCCCTAGATAATCCCAGTACCCTATGGTATATTTTTACCCTCACTCTGTGCCCACCTCAGGTGTGGAGAACGTCTTACTACTTTCCCTTTTATCTGCTTCTTTGCAGAAGCCTTTTATCTGTTAGAAGACAGCATATCCCCCTCCACTTTCCCTTTTCTACTGTTCTTATCCTAAATCTTGGCAGGATGCTCCAGTCTGTTTCCCCTAAGCTCTCCTTAGTGAAAATTATTCTTTCTGTTGCCACTTGCGAAGCCCCCTCCATGTTCTGTACTTCTACCTCTGATTTTAGACAGAGAAAGTTCCTCAGTACTCTTAACTTCCGCCCCCTAAAACAGTATTTGCAGGTCTCACACTTTTCCAAGAGAGGATTTCTTAGCTCCTGTTCCCACACAGGAGTTCACAGTCCACAGATGCTGCTTGGGCATGATGGGGACCCTGACCACTCCATCAGCACAGTGGAGGAAGCTGCTGAGGGAGCAGCACAGTGTTTTGTGAAAGCTAAACAGCTCCTTGGGCCTCCCTGTCTCTCCTCCTTCCTGCAGACCTGCCTTTGGCTCCTATACAACCAAGTTGTATCAGGTTGTCTCCTCCAGGTTTCTAGACTCAGGACTGAGTGCAGGGCTGTGTTTTTAGCACTGACCTGGCCAATCACAGCCCAGACCTGCAACTTCTGGGCTGTTACCTGTGTGTAGACCCTTCTGCTAAATCCTAAGTTTACATATGCCCACATAGGAATGAATGGCAGTCTTTTCAGGCCTTGCAACTTGATAAAATTAGGCCTGTGCAGATAATTTTCCCCTCGCATCTACCTTTTTTCCTCTAGCAGAGTAAAGCCTTTTTTAAACACTACTCCAAAAAATTCCTGAGCATGCTGGCAAAAGCTGATAGAGTTGTTTAACATGGGCAATACAACATATTTTTTCCTTGACCTCACATTTGGAAGCTGAGCCTTTTGGCTTTAATTAATATAAAATATGTCTGAGGCAGATATTTGTCATGGGAAAGCTTAGTTTTCAAAATACAAAGATCAACAAAGTTATGAGCCACAAAAAAAAATAATCTTACAAAGTAATGGAAAATAGGAAATTCTTGTAAAAAGCAATTCTGTCACCCTTTTCCTGTCATATATATATAATCAAATACAGTTCCACACTGTGCAATTAAAGATGCTATCAAATACCTGTATTTATTATCAAACTACTGCTAAAAATACAATTTTATAACAAACAGACTACTGTATACAAATAATAAGATCTTTACTTCTGTAAACTAAGATAGGCATAGAATGCAGTGTCTGGCATATAATACACTGTACCAGATCCCAAGTGTTATTAGTAAATGTACATGTGCTGGGAGCAAAACAGTCTTGACTTGGGGAGTTTGACTTAATTTGTTGCCAATTAACATAAAACTTAAATTACTGATTGGGGTATTGAAAAGCAAAGCAGACAAACACCTAAGCAGACACAGGGAAACGCCTTTCTTCCTCTTTCAACTTCAGTCCAACACCTCTCCATCCACCTTCCTAACCAAGGTGACAGACCTGCAGCAAAGGAGGTTGGTCTTTGCTGTGTAGTAGTTTACCTATCTCCTTTGAAAAAGACTTTACTCTGCTAGAAGAAAAAAGGTAGATGCAAGGGGAAAATTGTCGGCACAGGCCTAATTTTATCAATATTTTCTTCTGCTCCTTCCTTCTTGTTTCCTCAGCCCCAGTGGGTGTGACCTGTGGGCTGCAGTCCCTCAAGAGTGTCCCTGTCCCAGCATGGTTCACCCATGGACTGCAGTCCCTTAGGGATGTCCCTGCCCTGGTGTGGGTTGCCCATGGCTACAGTCCCTCAGGGGTTTCCAGCCTTGATAAGGGTCACCCCTTTCCAGCCCAGGATGGTTCATGGCCTCCCCACCACGGAGCGCCCCTCAGCAACCCACTACTGCACCCTGTAGGTGTGGCCAACATGCCACCCTATACAGCTCAGCTGGGTTTGAGCACATAAAAATACTTGCAGTTTTTAGGAGGTATGTTTGACTGAGATGAAGACTGAGGTTTTCAATTGCCATGAAGCCATGGCAAATTATTTGCTGTAAATATTTAAAAGGGCAAATATTTTACTCCTTGATAGACTGTACAGCAATATCCTGAGGTCCAACTGGAACAAATAAAAAATTTTCATGAAAATTATCCTATATTATCCTATGTGAAATAAAAGTGTACAGTTAGAAACAAAGAGAATATGGATTAAAATGAAATGTACATTCTTGTCAAGTGAAATACATTTGGGCTAGAGTTGAAAAGCAGTCTGGATTACATAATAAAACTTTTTATCTGTATTTACAACTAAAAAAAGAGTTGCAGTAGAGCAGAGTGGTCCACAAATTTGTGTCTGTTGAGATGTCACTTACTTTCACCTGCCTCTCAAAGAGCAAAGATGACTTGTGGGGTGAACAAAGTGAAGTCTTGCAGATCTCTTTCGGGCAGTTAATTGCAATGAACTCCTCCGGTTTTCATTAATCATATGCCCAGACAGTAGTAACTTCTTGTTTCTGGTGCTTCACACCAATATATTTTCCTTTTTTTTTGGAAAATATATTGTGTCTAAGCATAGCAGGTGGTTTTATACATGAGCAAGGCAATACAATCAATGACCACTTTAAGCATTTAAATTGCCTGGTTTTTTGCAAGGATCAAAGTTGCTATGAAATCTGTGACTGGAAGAAACTGGTGCCAACTGGTGTGTGCTTTTACAGCACAGCAGAAAGCAGCAGTATCTTTAATAATCACATATTTAGAAATGCCCTGAGAAGGTAGAAGACAAGTGCTTCAGTCCTCCCACAAGATGTACAGCTTGGTTTTTCATACAGGCCCATGTACAAATGCATTACATTACTCAAGCATGCACAATAACAACAGAAAAAAACCCTGCTGCTTTGCAATTGAATGGCCTTTTACATTACTCTTGTGCCAAGATGACACCAGATACAATGGAGCATCAGTGAATGATACATGATACATGGTATCTTGCATACATGCTGTGTTCTTACATTACTTATACAATAGTATGAAAATCATGGCGAGATATCTGTCATTGCAAGCAATGGCAAAAAAGTTAGCCAGGTAGTAGGGTTCATAAAAATTTTGTCATTTAAAGTTAACAACATTTTCAAAATCATCTTTTTTCATAATTCTCTCTCTTTTTTTTTTTTTTTTTTTAATGACAGTAGAGATAACTCTGCATGGGTTCGAAAGACTAACGCAGTGAGGAAGGAGATACAATGGACAGCCTGAAGTTGTAATTTGCAATTATTGACCAAAAAAACCCAAACAAAGCAAAAACTAGTTAAATGATAATTTTGCCTGTAAAAGCCTTGCAGCTGAGAAACTGCAATACCTATTATTTTAATGACAGATTTTGTGTGTTGTATGCCAGGAGACCAGCAATGGAAAACCCAAGGTAAAAAGACACTCTTTCTATATATGGGCCATTTTTCGATAGGCGTGAGGGAAAAGGCTGCACTGGTATCCTGAAGTTTTCATTTCTGCCATAGCCTATGTAGATAACGTTACCCTCAGCTCTTCCATCCAAAGGAAGCAAAAGATCTTGAACAGGTGTTGCCTCCAGATATTCCCACTCTGCCAAAGGGAATCCAGTTCATGTTCTGGAAGTGAACTAAGAAGCTGATCTACTTTTCCTTTATGAACAAATCTGTCCAGACCACTTTTGCCAGATAGAAAAGAGCCAGAGGCTGCCTGGAATGATGCAGAGTTTCATAGAGCTCTTTGAAAGACTCATTTAAGCATTTAACAAAAGTTTCCATTTTCCTTGAATCTTCATTTAGTTGTTTTATATTTTGGGGCCAGAACAATATAGAGGCTAGGAAGAAAGGCTCTACACACTAGGAAGTTCGGTCCACTTTCTCTAGAATGCTTAGAAGCATTCTCTTCATCTCTTTAGGATGATGTAATTTAGGGGATTTAGGTATAATGCAGTTAAGAACAACATTTGCCAAAATCAAATTCTGTTAATTTTTCCAAGTTGCTTGTTAATTCTTCTCACACACAGTCGAATACGTTTCTACTATGTCTTCTATTTCTCTGTCAGCATTTCTGAGGAGGTATTTAAAAATTCCAGAAAATGTGTCTGCTTGGAAAGCCCCCCCAGTGTCCCTGTGTGCTTCCATATACTGAGAAATGGGTCAGTTTGAGATCTGTTTACTTCTTAGCTGCTCAAAACTGAGATAACAAAATGTTTCTTATTTCTTTGTATTTGGTTAAACATTCTTGAACCTTACTCTCCAATTTTGCTTCTACAATTTCCTTTTATCTGGTCTGTGGTTTGAAAAACACAAGGTAGTCTTTCAAAAAGTCAAATGCCCTTTTCAACCTTGATTACAAAATACGTAAAAAGCTGAAATAATGTTCAACAACCTTGAACATTTCACTGTCTGTGTTGGGGTTTTCTACATAGAATCATAAAATCATAGAATCAGCTGGGTTGGAAGGGACCTCCGAGATCATCAAGTCCAACCCTTGATCCACTACTGCTGCAGTTGCTAGACCATGGCACTAAGTGCCACATCCAGTCTCTTAAAAACCTCCAGGGACAGAGAATCCACCACTTCCCTGGGCAGCCCATCCCAATGTCTGATTACCCTCTCTGTAAAGAAATTCTTTCTAATATCTAACCTAAACCTCCCCTGGCACATCTTAAGACCATGCCCTCTTGTCTTGCTGATAGTTGTGTGGGAAAAGAGACCAACATTCAAAACACTTTTCCCTGACAGATACTTTGTAATATTTTTTCTACACTGTTAAGTCTTTTTTGCTATTTGACAAGGTGGTATTAGGTCATAGGTTGGACTCGATTATCTCAGAGGTCTTTTACAACCTAATTGATTCTGTGATTCTGTGATTTTATTGTATGGGCTGATGTGACAACCATTCCTTCCCCAAAACTGGCTTTTAACCTAACATTCCCTAGCTTCTGATCTCAGTAGGGTTTGAAGCAGTATCATCCTTCCTCCAGTTCTGGCCTCTTCTCTTGCACTGATTGTGTGGCGAGCTGGTCCAAGGAACTGCAGCACACTGTTATACATCAGCTTAGTCTATGGACAGGTCAGATCCAGTCAGTTTTCTATGAGGTTGCTTGAGCTCTTTATTAGAGTGGGCCAGATCATGCCAGTGGAATGAGTGGAAGGTGTTGTAAAACCACATACTTGTATGGACATGTGCATTTGCAGGCTTCCAAAATCTACAGCCGAAATTGTTATGCATATTCTTTTGTGTTATGCAATGTTACAAAATTATACTTCACAACCCTTATTTCTTGTGTTGGAAGTTCTAAGTAGATTATATGCATGATTGATGAAACTGGAACAAATACATTTATTGAGTAATCTTTTCTTTTCCCAGTTTCCTAAAGAGGCATCATTGACAAATGGCACTCTGTTTTCCCTTCTCATGCTGGCAGTCAGATGGGGATGCATGCTGAAGCTCAGTAGTATTTTTGTGAAGTTACATGCTGCTATGACTGCAAGTTGTACAAACTTAGCTGAATTAGCTAGTGTGAGTACTGGTAGCAGTGCAGACAGACAGCAAGGACGCCTGAGGGGCTGAAACCCAAATTATGTTACTTACACTCCCCCTGAGTTCTGTGGCCAGTGCTGAATACCTGTGTCTGAGAAACTTAGGGAGTCAGAGAACTGTAAAAAGCTGGACTACTAGGTGTCTCGACAGAAGGAACCTGCAGACCTCTCAGAGGACCCAAGTGGGTCTTTCCTTTTCCTTGTCTTATTAGAGATGGACAAGAAGTGATCACAGCCCCTTGTGTTAGAAGAAATTTTCTACACACTAGAGGACTTACTTCATCTTTCTTTGTATCTTTTCCCACTAAGATAAAATATTTTTTTAGGCCTGTTCTAAACTTTTTCTCATTTATGTTGCTTCTCTACGGCTTTCCTCATTTGGCTGTATTTTCAGACAGACTTGAAAGGAATTTCAAATGGAATCCAGTTTTCTCATTGTCCTAACCTGCTGTTTAGAATAGTGATCCAGAATATTTGAATGTATTTGGAATTTTCTGTACTTTTAAATATAACTTGTGGATGGGACTAAGCATGACAGACTCAAAGGACTTCAAAAGTGCTTGAAAGCCAGGTTTTGAATTTAATATGATTTGATTAATCAGCATACAAAAATTTAGCAAGATGAAGTTAAAGAGGAAAGTGTAGCTCTAAGGAAAACATATGAAAGATGTCCAACACAATTTAGTTCTCTCCCAGGTAAGCTTTTGTCTTGACTTAGCAAAACATCCTTATACATTTACTATTAAGATGAAAACCAGTTACACAGAAGATACTTTTTAGCACTACAGGAAATAAAAAATATGTACCTTGATGAAGATATGTGTTGACCTTTGACAGTAGTTTCCTAAATAAGAACATGTGTTAATTTTTGGCTGGGGTATGCTATTGTATTGAGTTGCTCTAGGTCAGAAGCCCTGCCCTAATATCTCTACATTAAATTGTATCTGAGTTACAAGATCCTCTGTAACCAGCAGCTTTGTACTTTGCCCTGGAACGCAGCACATAGCCTGAGGAGATACATTCATATTATCTTTCTAGGTGGAGCAGGATTTCCAACATGCTGGTATTTGCATTGCATGTTTAACTGAACTGTGATGCAGATTTACACTTGAACGGATTCTTAAGATGTCTAATATTTTGTCTATTGTTTATTTACCACAGATTTTAATCATGAAATGATAATTTGCTTTTTTCCCCTCATTATTTTGATGACACGGCACAACTGGCACTTTCCATCACAAGGCTGCATCAGTTTCATTGCTTACAATGTGATCTCTTTATATCTGCTTGTGAAGTGTTTGGAAAGTTTTGGAGCAGTTCTGCCTCTCTAGAAAAGTCCTATGGCCTCCATGGAAAGGCAGTGAGGGAGCAGGGCTCCTACTGTGTAGAAGCTGGGCTCATGAGTCTTTAGGAAGAACTACTTGTTGAGCAAAACATTTCTGTACAGACTTACATAGGCTGTTATACTGTCAGCCAATGATAAAGATTGGATACTGCACCTGAAAGTTTTTAAGAGATGCTCATGAACAACATTCTGCAGTTTTTTGTGTATGGGTAGAGAATATACTCAAAAATAGAGCATGACTGACTGTTCAAGGGCATCTAATACAGCAGCATTAAAAAAAATACTTGGTTAGCCACAAAAATATTCACATTACAACCATTTAGCTACATAGAAAGTAGCTTCTATAAATCAGGAAGCCTCTTCCAGGACAGAGGATTGAGGAAATAGTCCTCCCTCAAATGTACAACTCACATGAGACACGATCAATTCATGTGTCTACCAGGAAGTTAGTGTTTACTAATGTAAGCTCCTTTCCCTTTCTCTTTCTCACTGTCCCATGCATAGTTCTCCAGAAGCTCCTGCCATGTCCTGTGGGAAGCCATTGCCCTCTAGCTTCCAGAAAGATGTATGATACAGATACATTATAGCACCGTACTGGTGACAGATTTCCAAAGGAATTATGCTAACACTAAAGAAAGTCCATAGAAAATACGTAATTCTATTTTATTTGAGTAAGGCAAAAGAAGAAATAAAAGAGAAGCTGCTTAAAAAACTGTTTTAACCTGAGATCATAAAACAATAAGGTCTCTCCTTTTCAAGTCTCAGCTTTCTACAGCTAAAGCATGGAGGTACATGCACAGTACCATGCACAGTACTGTGTTTTATATCTTGCTTAGCTGGCCATGCATGTTTAAGGGAGTGTTATCTGGAGGCATACATTCCCTTTACATTAACATGAACTCATTGTGTTATAACTGCTAGTGTCATTTTTGCTGAGACTTACGTACTAATCATCTCCCTCCCCGAGCTCACAGAATCACAGCATGACTAAGGCTGGAAAGCCCTCTGGAGATCATCTAGTCCAACTCCTGCTCAAAGCAGGGTCTCAGGAAAATCTCATTCCCTAGCTATTATACCAATTAATCTTTACAGTATAAAATTGTATCAACTTTCAAACCGATGTATAGTTTACATTGTATACTGAATAGCCATGCTTAAGCAAGCAAAACAAAGGGCCCCAGCTCATGGTAATGATGAGGACAACCTAGTCCCTGAGATAAGTACTTTACTTCTTGGAAACTTAAAAACTGTCCATGAAGGATAAAAGATACCCCTGGACAACTAAGATAATGCCAGTATCCTAGCCCTAGCCCTTCTAACATATATTTGAAACCTTCCCACTGTCTGTCTCCATAGATAAGTAACTATAGCAAGACCAACTCCAGGGCCATCTGATCAATAAAGAAGCTGGTGGATGATGAATCATATAAATATAGCTGCTTTGTGAAGTTTTACTATGGTGAGTAAATGGTAGTGTGTGTTTGTTAAGCAGTAATTAGTAAAATCCTGTTGCACCTGAACGCTTGCATTGCTTTGAATGGGATACCTCATATGCATGAATAAAATAATTACTCTTGTAATTCTATGCTTTGCATCCCAGATTCTCTCCTTAGATGGCATGGGCCAGTGAAAATTTTAGTTAAACTACAGCAGGTTGCCTGGGACTGCATCCAGTGGGTTTGCAATATCTTCAAGGACAGAGACTCTACAGCTTCTCTGGGCAGCCAGCCACTTCCAGAGTGTGACCACCTTGACACTATAAAAGATTTTCCTTATATTATAAACATTGATAAGATCCCCCTGAGGCACCTCTTCTTCAGGTTGAACAGTCTCAGCTTTCTCAACTCACCATTGTATGGCAGATGATCACTGTTGTGGGTCTTCTCTGGATTTGATCTGGTGTGTCCATGTCTTGTACTGGGGAGCCCAGCCCTGGACCCAGCACTCCAGATGTGTTTCACCAGTGCTGAGTAGAAGGGAAGGGTCACCTCCCTCACCCTGCTGGCAATGCTTCTCCTAATGCTGCCCAGGACACTGTTGGTCTTGATCTTCCTGCAGTCTTAATAGGACTGTGGAATATAGTCTGTTGCCCTGTAAGAAGGGGTTAATATTTCAAAGCCATAACAAAGTGTAAGATGGAGCATTCCCATATGAGCAGTGGTGACAGCCCATATTCTTCAGTATTCTTATGAATTGCCTTTAAGCTATGTAGTAAGAAAAGATCAAGTACTACACACCACCTTGTGACTTGGTACAAGTGCCTGGAGATGGTCTGACTGCTGTTGCTGTTCCTACACTACAAACTTCCAGAGTTATGGCTTATGTTCCACACCTTTGATCTCAAGTCCACAGCCTCATTTCATTAAAGCCATTCTTGACCCTAATCAGTGGGTAAATGAAATGGCAAAAGCCTCCACCAAAAGGACTGGGGGAAAAACATGGCAAGACTTTTTTAAAATCTCCCCCCACCTCATTTCAAGCTTTGAACATACTGCTTTCTCATTACACCCAACTCATATTTGAACAGCCCAATGCATACATCATCTAGTTCACTGGATAAACCTTCCACTGGTTTGGTAAAATTTGGAAAAGATTTTACATTAATAAATAAAAACTTATCAATCTCTTTTGAATGTTGTAGTTCCAGGGAGAAAAGAGCAAGAATACAATATGAAAAGGCTGCCTTTTTCATCCATTAAAATTACATGACATTTCAGAATTTGTTTTTTCCCCATAGCTTATTGTTTTTATACCTCCACCAAAAGTATTTCTCCATGAAAAGTAGCTCAATGCACTGTGCAGATTTTGGAAGAACAGTAAAGAATGAGCACAGTTTGAATAGGAGTTTAAACCACCAATAGATGTTTGGCTAACAGCTAGTAATACACAAGATGCAGTGAAAGAAAAATAGATGAGAACAATATAATATCAGCAGAAAGCAACTTGCCTGTGTTTGCTTTCTGTCCCTTGCAATAACATAATTCTATTTGCAGAGCTGGTTCTGCTGCCATGGCTAGTAGAATTATTTAACCCAGACAATGAATATTTCTTCTTTCTATAATAAAATAAATTTCCCTACCAGTTGAGTTTTTCTCTGTAAATATTGGTTGTAAGTGAAGAGTGAGAATGTGGAAGTGGAGAGTGAGACTGTGGCAACCATGACCTGCATACAGAACCCCTGGGGAACAATTTACTTTCAACAGGTAGATTTTTGTTTCTTATCTACCAACCTAATGCTATGTGACCTTTCCAGTGAAAATGCATAGCCATAAATGGACCCACAGAACTATTAGGCATTATGTAATGCATAAACAAAATTATTTTATTAAAATTACAGGTATTTTTACAGGTATTTTGCAGAAGTTTGTTAGGGTGGACTTTTGTCTTGGATTGCTGAGGTCATCTCACATTATTGACAAATGGCTTAATCCAAAACAGCTTGCTGATCCATTATGAAGACACATACACAGATTCTGAAGCAAAATGTTTGGGGAAATTTAAAATGCACTTAGGCATGGGCCTAAGTGAGCTTAAAAGCATGTAGAACAGAACTGATATTGAACCAATTCTTTTTATTTTCATCAGAAGAACTTAGAAAAATGTATACTACTGTCAGTTTTAAATACAAAGGCTCTAGAGATGCAGAAACAGTAATTTTTTTTTTAATCCATTTGCACTTGCTGCCCTGTGGCCCTGCAGTGACATTATACGTCTGAGATGGTCTGGATGGAATGGTCTCAAGAAATCTGTATGCTCATTTCAGAGCACTCCATCAAGAAAAGAAAAAGAAGCGGAAAATCAGACTTCGCACATCCCAAAGGGCTGTCTCAATGTGAAACACACAGATGAAGTCAGCTTTAAATGAACGATGGGGGAATTTGTGGGGAATCCCCTGAGTTCCTAAGTAAGTCCTTTAGGACAACTTCAGTACTTTAGAATTTTGCCCAAATGTTTACACTTACAGCCTCTGTCTGATGCCTTCATGTCAGAGGGTTATTTCTTAAGGAGCAAATCTGGTGACTACATTCTTTTAGATTACGTCAGTACTTCTTGCATATTTGGGTTGCATCAGCTGCCTCTGTGAAATGCCAAATCCTATTTTCCTCACATGCAACGGTGAAGATGTCCTTTTCCCTTTTTTCCAGCATCACTATGATCAGAATATTCACTGAAAACTGTGTTATTTTTCCTTGTGTTTTAAAGATGGAGACAGGAAGAATGTTTACTAAATGCATATTAGGGAGGTACTTTAAATGAGTGGAAATAATTTTTCATAAACAAGAGTGTTTTAAATAATCCCATTCAGCCTGTCTTAAAGGATGGAGACACTGTATGCTTTCTCATTACTCACACTAATGATTTCCCACACAATTAGCTGTTACTGAAGTATCCTTTTTTTTCCTGCAGATTAATTCAGTTCATAATTCCCCTTTTCCCTGGCTGCAGCCAACTGACACCATCTAATAGCTGACTCTGAGGAAATAATAGTGAATTTTTCTGCAGGATTCAGAAGCCTGCTAATAGAAGATTCTGGAAGAGTATTCCTCTATTTGTGAAGGTACTTGTAGCACACTGTTTAAATGGAGTAAGATAGGCTTCATTTGCACTGGAGAATTACAATTTTAATATGCAAGTAGCCTGAACATTCTGCAGCTTTAAGAAATAACTTGAATATTACTTGTTCTCCTAGTCAATGAGAAACATGCTCTTCAGCAGAAAATAGAAAAACAGTTAAAATGCAAAGGAAACAGAATTTAATGAGAACACATTATTTTGAATAATATACATATGTACATTTTTAAATTCTAACTGCCTGACAGATCAGCTTCTATGTTTGTAAATTAAAATACAGTGTCACATTAAATGAGTTAAAAGACTTTATTTTAAACCTCAAATGTATTTTGCAATCTGTCATATTGCATTTATTACTTTTCATGGCAGTATTCTTGTAAAAGTCAACACCAATGAAAAACTCTCATATGCGATTTTTGCCATTTTTTAATAAAACAAGTGAGGGTGGCATCTTGGGCCTGATTTCTTCTTGTGCCTCTACTGATTATTTTACTAAAATATATAGGTTTTATACTGCATTTTTAAAGCTGTCTCTTTGTCTTTTCTGTTCACCAATAAGGAAAAGAAATTAATGAAAAATACATGTATTTTTCAGGGAATTATTACTTTAAAAAAGAAAAAATTAAGAAATGGGCAGTTTGGAGCACCCCAAGGAAAGGGACTGTCAGTCTGAAGAAAAATTGCTATTTCAAGCAAAGGTGGCATAAGCCTTTGCCATTCTTGGAGTTGTTGGCATTTCCTTTCAGTATGTTATAAAGAAAAAGAAGTACTTGCAGATGCTTTGATTTCCTGTTCCCATGTCTTCATATACATCTAGGAAAGAACATATATATAGATATATATAACAGTTGTCCACAATGCTGCCTTTCTTTTCTTTAAAAAAACACTGTTGTAAACATGTAAACAAACCAGCAGTTCTAATTACAGAAGTAAAACAGTTCTTCAGCCTGCTCACATTTGCAACCCATTGACTGAATTTTCAGTATGCATAATATGTCTAATATTTAAAAGACAAGACAGATTTGAGCCATAGATAATATAATTGCTAATATGGCACCCTGCATTGCTGCTCTTTCAGTACAGATATTTCAAGCTGCTCATGCATTACCAACAATAATGTATTGGAGCACTTGCTAAAGGGTGGTGGTAATGGTGGGCTGAGTCAGTGCAGTCCACAGTACAAACCCTGTGCTGAAATGCCTGGCAAGACTTTGCATCCTCACTGCTCTTCAGCAGCTGGCAGAGCAGAAATCTGTGAAATGATTAATTCTTGATCTGAGAGAAACACTGTGGATCAGAGGAGAGGGAGATGATGTAAAATTATCTTCATTTGGAGTGAAAATGAAAACCAAGTTACAAAGAGTTTCTGTTATCAGAACAGTTGAGGGCTGTCAGTGTTTATCTGTAAAAGCTGGCTAAATCTCTAGCTCATTAGCATTTACAGCCACTTGCATATTTCTTTCATATGTGGAAGAGCCTGTTGTCCTGTTTGTCACACAATTTATATTTTGTTGAAAAAAATGTGCAAAAAAATGTCATAAAACCCCCAAACCAACATGGCTTAAAAAAGTCTTAATGAAATACTTGAGTATGTGACAGTCCTGTAACTCCCACTGACTGTGGAGAGATGGAGCAGAACAGTTTCCTCAAAATCTGACTTTGAGTTTTCCATTTGATTGTTTTGAGGAGCAGAGGAGGTGAATCTGCAAAAGACTGTTGTGAACACCAACTAATGTGAACACATGAATATAAAACTTTGCACAGCCAGCTATCATCTCACCTCATGTTTCAACTGCAATTAGGTTATGAGTCCAGCAGTCCAAACCCAAGAGAGTTGAAGAGTTTAATTATTTTTTAGCAGTATTTTTACCTTTTAAGAGCTGATGTGCATTTAAAATTTTGTAACTGTTTAGAGTGTCAAAGGCATAAGTGCATGTGTGGATAAAAGGATAAAAATGCTGATAAAAGCACAAAGAAAAGTGGAAGGGAAAAGCTATTCCCAGGTGTTAGGCATTGGCTAGTCTGTGAATGTGCTTGTACTCTCATTGGGATTTCTAAGAGCAAGAGAAAGAACACCAGCTAATGCTGGTGAAGTTACACTCAAGAGAGGATCTGAAGGATTTTCAGACTGCAAATCTGAGAATGAAACATTGCTTTTGACTTTTCTTTGCACATTTATTTTAATAAATTTATGAAATTACAGCAGTTCCAGTTGGAAGCACTGGGAATAAGAGCAAAATGATCAGTTTACTAATAAACCTGTTTGGCTCCCATATCTGTTCTTTTTGTTTTGTACAAAGAGAGATTCCTGCCATAAGCAGAGTGCAAGCAAGTTTTGTACCATTTTTCTCGTGAATATTGCTGATTATTGTACAGATGGTTGCATACCAAGTCTGTGGGATTCATCCATAAGCAATCATTACTTTGCACTACAGGAGTTTGCATTTACTTTCCCAGCTTTATTCCCTGTTCTGTGGTGTTTTGTTTTTCCCTTATACTGAATGCTGAAGCATCCTGCTGTAAGCATCAGTGTTCACTGTTGTCCTTATTTATTTATCACTCAGAGTGTTCCTTCTCAGCAGGTCAGGAATTGGAAAATTCATGAACATGGTCTTTCTAATCTGAGTAGTTTACCCAGTATCATGCTTAGCAGATTTTGTGTTATTAGTGAAAATTTTGTTCCTATGTTTCTTTTTTAAAATACGAAATATGAAAAGAGCAGCAAAACAGGTTTATGCAAATTAGTTCTTTACAACTACAGAATATGCTTTGCGAAGTTTGAGTTGAAATCTGAACTGTCACAAAGTTGAAGTTACCTTTTTGTTGCATTCATTCCTTTTTTCAGAGGGGTCATGTATCAGTGAGAGAATTGAGAAGGAAGACATGTAGGAGGGAAGAATAAAAAAATATGTACTTTATGAATGCTATTTTGTACATCTGGCTTCAAAAATCATCTTAGGGTTCAAAGTGAAAAATGCCAAGCAGAACAAAAGCATAATTAGTAATTCATTGTTGCTTTCTCACAACTTGTTTTTACAACCATGGCTGTATGTTTGCATACGTAATTTGGACACACAGTTGAAGATAAAACTGGCACAAAATTTTTTGTACTGTAAGTACAGCATGCTAATGCAGTCACATAAACATTGTGATTATTAAGCCAACTGATTAGTATATGGGTAAGAGTGTGTATTTTTCTTTTCAACCGAAAAAGAAACAGAACACATCATAAAAACATGGACAATGTGATATAATAGGCTTGTTACCAAATAAAGTCTTGTGTCCTGTTCTTAATTTGTAAGAAAGACTTTCAATATTCACGAAAGATTTATGGCAGCTATACTGCAATTACAGAAACTTTACAGTGTATCCACTCTTCTTATGCCAAGAAGCGCTACACAGTAGGTGACTTGAACAAAACCAGGTCTACCAGACACTAACCACATAAGAACAACATGCTGTGGCCTTCCTGGTATTTAACTCAGCAAAAGTGTTTTTGTGGAGTTCCCAGACAAGGTACTGCAGAACAAAATTCTTTTGCTCTAAAGACACTGCTTACTCAAGCAACTAATATTAATATTAGCAATTAATATTTCAGTGGCTATTTTAATAACCATTGATAAGTGATCAGCTGACCAGTTTCAACATGGCAAAAAAGCCCACCCTAACTCTACTTGACACATGGCTGGCAGGTCTGGAAGCTGTGCTGCCAATTAAATTGCTTTGATTGAATATTTAACCTGCTCAGTAGGAAGTGCTGATGTCCCAGTGCTGTGAAGCTATAGTTACCACCTTAAATTACGCAGGAATTTTCATCTGAAATAGTGTTTGAAGATCTTACCTTTTTTTTCACACTTACACAAAACTGACATGATGAAACAACAGACTGGTGTCTTCAGGAAAAGTGAGGAATTGGATAGGAAATGGTGGAGAAACTGGTGTAGCTTTTACCTGTTTTCCTTCCTTACCCCTCTCAATGGAATCAAATAACAGCTACCAAAATTTAAATTGTTCCAGATGCTGAAGTTTTTGCCTTTGAGCTACCACATGAGTGAATGCAGCCTTTAACTTACTGTTGGTGGTCTTGTTGCGGCTGGTCAGGAACGTGCTGAATAACTTCATAAACCGTATTAAGCATATCCTGGCCTGGGACAAAGTCAGAGCCAGGAACAGATTGACTTGAAACCTAAAAGTAGCAAAGTGTATTCCTACTGTAAGTAAAAATAGGAAAAGATTTAACAGAAATTAGACTGATAATGTAACTTGTCTTTTTTTTAACTTTTCATCAATGTTTTGTGTGGCTTGAACAGGTCATGTCTATTAGTTTACATTTCATTTTGGGTAAGTATTCATAACATTTATAAAAAGGCAAGTAATAGTTTTAAATTCAGTTAGCACCTTAAAAGATTTAGGATGCAACTTCTGCATTTAATATAGCAAGTACTTTATATTAACATACCGCAAGTCAAGAAAGAAACATTCAATAAAGAGAGAGCAGAAGAACAGACAGTAAAGAAGAAGAAAATATTCAGGGCATGGGTTCAGCATAAAACTCCCACTAGCATGTCAAAGACAGAGAAGTGCAAAGAATTTCCATAAATGAAGTAGTAATGAAATTGTTCAATATCTTAAGTATATTAATCTGATCTTATGTCAACACAACAGACATACCTAGACTCCCCATCCATAAGAAATTCCCAGTCTTTCTGCCTATACCCTACCTCCAGCTCTTCATTATCTCCACTTTCTTATTTTCCCCTTTCTCTACTAACCAAAATCATAGAATCATAGAATCATAAAATCAGCTGAGTTGGAAGGGACCTCCGAGATCATCAAGTCCAACCCTTGATCCAACACCGCCGTGGTTCCCAGACCATGGCACTAAGTGCCACATCCAGTCTCATCTTAAAAATCTCCAGGGACAGTGAATCCACCACTTCCCTGGGCAGCCCATTCCAATGCCTGATTACCCTCTCTGTAAAGAATTTCTTCCTAATATCCAACCTAAACCTCCCCTGGCACAGCTTAAGACCATGCCCTCTTGTCTTACTGATAGATGCCTGGGAGAAGAGACCAACCCCCACCTGGCTACAACCTCCTTTCAGGGAGTTGTAGAGAGTGATGAAGTCTCCCCTGAGCGTCCTCTTCTCCAGGCTGAACAACCCCAGCTCCCTCAGCCTCTCCTCATAGGATTTGTGCTCAAGTCCCTTCACCAGCCTCGTTGCTCTTCTCTGGACCTGCTCCAGCACCTCAATATCCTTCCTCAACTGAGGGGCCCAGAACTGGACACAGTACTCAAGGTGTGGCCTCACCACTGTCGAGTACAGGGGAAGAATCACTTCCCTGGACCTGTTGGCCACACTGTTCCTGATACAGGCCGGGATGCCACTGGCCTTTTTGGCCACCTGGGCACACTGCTGGCTCATGTTCAGCTTCCTGTCCATCCAAACTCCCAGGTCCCTTTCTGCCTGGCTGCTCTCCAGCCACTCTGTCCCCAGCCTGTAGTGCTGCAGGGGGTTGTTGTGGCCAAAGTGCAGGACCCGGCACTCGGTCTTGTTGAACCTCATCCCGTTGGAATCAGCCCAACTCTCCAGTCTGCTCAGGTCCCTCTGCAGAGCCCTCCTGCCTTCCAGCTGATCGACACTTCCCCCCAACTCAGTGTCATCTGCAAATTTGCTGATGGTGGACTCAATCTCCTCATCTAAATCATCAATAAAGATATTAAATAAAACTGGGTCCAACACTGATCCCTGGGGGACACCACTAGTGATCGGTTGCCAACTGGATGCAGAACCGTTCATCACCACTCTCTGGGCCCGGCCCTCCAGCCAGTTCCTACCCCAGCACAGAGTGCCCCTGTCCAAGCCCTGGGCTGCCAGCTTTTTCAGGAATATGCTGTGGGAGACGGTGTCAAAGGCTTTGCTGAAGGCCATGTAGACAACATCCACAGCCTTCCCCTCATCCACCAGGCAGGTCACCTGATCATAAAAGGAGATCACGTTGGTCAGACAGGACCTGCCCTTCGTAAACCCGTGTTGGCTGGGTCTGATCCCTTGTCCATTCTGTAGGTGCTGTGTGATTGCACTGAGAATGATCTGCTCCATAACCTTGCCAGGCACTGAGGTCAGGCTGACAGTGGATCAAATCAGTGAATGAGTGGATCAAATGCCGACTTTATCTGCAATACTACAAATCTGAGTAACGGAACATAAACCAGAGGAGTTTCTCCTTGAAATTTTACTGAAAATTATTATAGATTTCTTTGCTTGTACATCCATTCTGTTGTCCTTGTCACTAGTCTCTCCCTTCTGACCTACCAAGGCCCTGATTCTTGCAAAATTGTGATATGATCAGCCTAAGGGATATAGAATCATAGAAGGTTTGGGTTGGAAGGGACCTTAAAGATCATCTACCTGCAACCCCTCTCCTGCCATGGGCAGGGACACCTTTCACTAGACCAGGTTGCTCAAAGTCCAACCTGACTTTGAACACTTCCAGTTATGACACATTCACAACTGAGGCAACCTGTTCCAATGCCTCACCACCCTCACAGTACATAATTTATTCCTAATACATAATCTAAATATACCCTCTTCAGTATAATATCACAGTGTACTGAAGGCTGTAATCATTTAGGGCCTGATCTCTAAATTAATAAGCCTCTCATTGTCACAAACTGTCACAGATACAGTTCAGTTCCTGTTTTCTAAGAGCCTTTTATCTCATATGCTGCTGTAAAAGTCTGTCCTCTCCACTAACATTTACGATAGCACTCTAGCCCTATAAATGTATATTTCAATCATCCAACTCCATCAGAGAATTTATTAGTCTATGACTGGTTTTTTTCTAATACATCACGTATTGTGAGTACTAATCATAATAACAAAATAGGTGTGACAATGTGACCCTGTAACCATGCTTTAAGAGCTCTCCCTTACCTGAACATATTGATACTCTCAAAAGGCACAGCATTCTATTGCCAGAGATTTTCTCTAGCGTGGGAAAGTCGCTCTTCCGCTTCCTCCCAATTTCACTCTGTTGTCCCTAAATTTTGTGGCCCTGTTTCTGATTTTTTCTTGGTCCTTTTACACAACATTCAGAATCATCTCCAACTACTACACAGTAATCTCAGCAAAGACACAATGCAAAGAAGCAGCAAATGCAGTAGGATTTTTTTCTGCTAGCAAAATTCCTTTGCTTGTCCTGCTCTACAATACATGAAGCTAAACAAATATTTTTGTGAAATACAGCTGAGATTTGGCTTACATATTTTTTTACAATGAAAATTTTAAATACCTCCCTGAGACTTTTCTGCAGTGACAGAGTTGCATTTTGCATGAGCAGCAATATTAGGGTCAAGGGACAAAATGGCATCACAATAGTTACTTGTGTGACACAAGTGGTTCAGTGTTACCCAACACTACTAATATTCTTTTAATTTAGGGTAGTTGAATGGAGATTCCTGTCTTTAGAGCTTGGTTATTCCTTACTGCACCATGCTGATAAAAAGTACTGAACTAGTAATGCAGTAAAGAAAGAGTAAATACTGGGTAAACAATAGCCATGAATATAGTGTCATACAGACATCTGTAAAAAGCAACAAGAAGCAAACCTACAGAAGGATTCTAGTACAGATATTTAGCACACCTTAAGAAATAGATGAGGAACCATCTGCTTATGATATAAAATCACATACCCTAGAACCACTGGCAAGATCAGGAAAAGCGACAAACTCATATATCCCAAAATCATCTGAAGCACTTTCATGTCCTAAAGTTAGAACAGACAAACATGAAAAAAAAGGATCAAGATGTAATATGAACCTGGAAAATAATGGCTGGCAAAGTATTTTGGCCTAATTTTTAAAACATCTGAATACTGTTTATGTGATCTGATTTAAACTACTTCCCTGCCAAGCTCTTAAACTGGTGTAGAGTGAGCACACTGTGCACACTGTGCTGGTGTGCAGAGTGCTTGGTGATCTCCAACATCTTGGACCAAGTGAGGGGCATCTTGCTAACCTTAGTTTTGGTAGAGCCATTGGTACTGTCTTTGTTGGAAGGCTAAAGTGACAAATTTACTTTCATTTCCCATAGGAAAGAGGCCCAATCCATAAACTCTGCACATCTACACTGTAGTGAGGCAGTACCACCTGAATCTTTTACAATGCTGACAATAATAAAAGGAAACATGATACTAATAGGTGCCAAATTATTATTTGGGATGCCAGGTACAGCTTGTATTTAGATGTAGTTAAGAGCTGGTAGTTAGGCGTAGTTAGTCTCTTTCTCTACCCTCCCACTGTCCAGGACGTTGGAGACTCTCAGCTGTCTCTTGGGCATCACTCCACAGCAAAGACTGCAGCACCAACAACAATGCTGAGATCCTGTCCTCTGATATCACTTGTTTGGGTGAAGGGCTCTCTGTGCTCAAGTGAAATTCTTACCTTCCTAAGATTTGTATAGTTCCCTATTCTCATGCATGTAGCAGTTTACAGTCTGCTCTGACACTCTGGTAGAAAGGGATGGGAATAAAAGTGCTACCCTTCCAAAGGATGGCTGGTCTCCATATCCTGCCCAGGATCATGTGGGAAGGATTGTGGAGGGAAAAGAGAAAGTGAAAAAAACCACTCTGGGTCCTGATGACAGAGAGAAACGTAGTACAGAATATGGCAGAAGGTTAAACATATACACTGTAATATCATGTATTATCTCATGATTTTGTAACAATTGGTGCCATGAACATCTGTAATTGTGATCCTCCCATGGTGTATCCCCTCTTACTGCTATCCCAGAATGACAATAATTTATGTCATATGGTGAGAGCAGTGGGATACAGATGACTCTAACCTCAAAATACTGGGATTAACAGCTAGAATTCAAGCCAACAGGGTACATACTGCTGTGAACTCCAGGCATGAGCTAAATTTATGCTGACTTGTCATTTTGGTCCTAAGCTAACATAGAGGTGTGCAACTCAAGTTAAAAACACACTTCCCTTCCTTGTCTTCTTTCCTTTTTATGTGGAGATTTTTTTTTTCAGGAAAGGATTTTGACCTTATGCTCATATTTCTTTTATTAGCATTACCTGAAAATGCCTGTGCCTTTCTGTAATCAGCCTCTGGCCTAGAAAACATAAACATGTTTCTCAGTTTGACGTCACAAGCCAAGGAAAGAAAATTAATATGATAAAATACAATTCTCTTGATAGAAAGGACTTCAAGACCTAAGAATGATTTATTTTTGTACCTGCTTTGCAGCTTCTGTTGTATCACTGAAAAGAAGAAGAAAAAAAATTATTCCTTTTGCTCTGACGATTCAAAAGGACAACTGGACTGTGCCTAACATTTACATACCTTTATATGGCTGATATCTTTTCCATAGGAATAAAAAAGTCATAGCTAGGATCAAAAATAATGAAATTCCTGTTATTACTGCAAGTGAAGATAAAGATTTTCCCTTTTGGGCCAGCTTTTCCAACCCTGTGACAAAGAAGATGAATACTGTATTTAGTTTCTTGTTCTCTACAATGTGCTACAATGACACTGAAAAATACATCTTTTGAAATTACTTTGAAGCTAGTAAAGCTGCATAGAGATACAAAACAGGTACAAAATTTGGGTTCTTGTGAATTGGTAATATTTACTTTTCCCCACAAATCTTCAACTAAGAAAGCAATGATATGCATATCAAAAACACGTCCAGAAGAAGGTTGGTACCTAAAGCTAAATGAAGGTTAGTTAATATAATCCACAAATCACAGCATCACAAAAAGTAGGATTGTATTTTAACTTTAGGCATAGAGACACTGAACTACCAAGAAACTGGGTGACAAGTGAGCAGGTTGTGTTAGATGGGAGGGAAATCCTCTAAGTGGTAGGAGCTGTAGAGTAGGAGGGGATAAAAGAACCATTATACTTTTTATCAAGATTTTCAGATCACCGACAGTCTGGTTGTTTATCAAACCCCATCAAACCCCAATAAATTATGTTTGTTTGAATTCATGTCTAAATATATCTAAAATATTTCTTTCCCTTGCTCAGATCTTTTGCTGGGATATGCATTAGCAGCAGTTTGCCAGCAGGATTTACTGATACAACACAAATACAAATTGCCTAAAATTACATATTCAAAAGCACATGGAAAACATTTGCAGTGAATTTTGGAAAGACAGGAACGTGATAGGAAGTGCCAGACATAGTTGCTTGTGCACCCTTAATCTCTGCCTTTGCTCTGAACTGTGCAGAATTCTCATAATTGATGGCCATGTCACAATCCGTATATGTAAATTAATGGTGCATATTTGTCAGTGCCAGCTTTATAAGTACAATTCAAATGTGTATTATTTAGCTGGATGTATTTCCTGTACTTGATGAACTCCTGTGCAGAGAGCTAGAGTTGCTTACATCTACTTACATCTCTGTTGTACACTGGCATTGTGCTGGCTGCATGTGCAGTGGTTATCATGAAGATTAAATATGAGGATTTAGAACTAGATGTGTCCTGAAGGTAAGGGAAAATAAATCACTCCAATTTCACCAAATTTTTTCATAGTCCTTCAATGTACTGCTTTCCTTAGGGGAAAAAAAGGCCAAATGCTGGAAAATCAGATGAGTTCTTAAAATTGTCCTTTAAAATTAATTATTTCAAATTTAGATTCAATAATCATACCAGTGCAGAAAACAAAGACATGCTCTGCATGCATTTAACACGCTCAGGTTGACTCACCTTGAGAACTGAGCAATGGCTTGTGTACATAATGAGATACCTCCTCTTATTTTGAAATCTGGCTAAAACTGGGTAAAAGCTTAGTGCAATTGTTGATATAATTGTAACTTATTGATACAATTATTTAACAGTGCTTGATGCTTTTTTTTTTGATGCTTGATCATTTTTAGTATTAATTAGGCAGCTGTTTATAGCACCATATAGGTGAGTTTCTATCCTTTAGTTGGGAAGTTGTGTAAGGTCTTCTGAAACATCAGACTTCCTGTTGCTGCTGAAAATGGGGTTTCTGGTATTTTGAAAAGCATAGTCCAGGCTACATATCTAGATTATGGAGATAGGGAAAAGGAATATGGAGCAACTTTCACAGTCTTTGCTTGGTATGTTTATTCAGTTACAACCAGAATTTAGCCTGAGCAGCATCTCTGAGATTTAGCCTTGAGTGTGAATTCATACCTCTCGGAATCAGTCAGTGCTGCATTGCAAAGTGTGGGCTTGACATCTGGATTTAGTGCTATCTGGATAAATACTCATCAAAAAGAATATGGTTACAGAGGGGGAAAATGGCCTTTTTACATTTTTAAATACACAGGATAAAATGTTTTAATAATACGTATTAAAGTAAAATATTTGTAATTAGGAAATTTATTATTTCAAGTGCAACTTAACATGAAGCTGTGGAGTTTTCCCTTCTTTTGGCCCTTTGAAAGGAAATCTCAGCTACACTTCTTAACACATATTGATGAATATTCACATATATATCATAGCTTACACAAACTTCCTGGAGAAATGTCATGTTTATTTCTATTGACACAGCTCTTATTGCATTTGCTTTCACCACTAACCACAAAGTTTAGTTTTCAAGTGCAGTATTTTCATTGTAAAATCGCAAGGCATCTTCCTTCCAGCATACTGAAAGCCATGGATTTGTGATGAATCAATAAATCATCCTGAATGATGGACATCTGCTCTCCTTGTTTATCTGACTAACAAATGGCTGAGCTCTTTGTTCTGCACAAGTGAAATTGCTTTGTTAAATTTTCTAAAGGCAATCTATTCTATCTTGTTGAACATTAATAACATACACTCCTTTATCTGAAAATACTTGTATCCATCTGTACTAATAAGAGATATCACACTTCCTCAATATCTTGTTCTTCCCTGTATGCTTCTGGAGATTTTCTGAAAAACTGCTTTGTTGCTCTTTAACACAATCTGATAGAGGAGTTGAGGTTATAGTGTAGGAGAACAGAACCTAGCAGTCAATCCAGAGATTCACAAAAATGACAGTGAAATAATTTTTATGAACATTGTAATAAAACCCCACAAAACTTCAGTCTTAGTGGGCCTCGTTCGAAGTTGTGTCACACAGTGAGTAAATCCTGTATCGCAAACCCTGAATGGCCAAAAGCCCCTTTACTGCATTGTTAGCCAGACCTCAATTCTGATACATACTCTAAGAATTATCCCTTTCTATGTGGCTGACACTCCAATCAGATATTACAGTTACAGCAATAACGTTAATTTCTTACCTACAGAAGTAACCACGACAGTGAAGTGAGTTTCATCTCGTTTTCCAGTCATGTTGTTGAAAGCACGGCACATGTAATCTATTGTCTTCTGGGCCACTTTATCAGATACAACTTCCAGATGGGGTCCATATTTGATTACATGAGTGGTATTGTCATCCCTTCGAATCCACGAATAAGTATTTGGTGGATTTGAATCTGCTGAACAGTCAAACAGTATAACTTCTCCCATGTCAACTGTAAACACTGCCCCTATATTCAGACCTTTATCTGACTTAACTCTAAGACCATAAGGTCCATCTGCATTGAAAAAAAGAAAAGGAAAACACAGTGAGAAAATGAAAATCAAAGTATATAATTAAACTTTAAACAGGAGCATATCTCTAAACTTAAAATTTTTAAGTTAGACTAGCCTTACCTAGAATCCATTCTAAAGGCTAGTCTAGCTTTCAGTTCAGTAACTGGATCTGTACTAGGTTTAGGTCAAACTACATCCACTCGATATTGGTTTATTTGCTGTTTAAGGAAAAGGCACAGGTCTATGCATTGATCAGTATGATAAAAAGAATGAAAACTGAAATCAGTTGGAAAAGCTATGAAGTAAAGGAGTATATCTTCTTCAGGGGCATACGTGATTTCTACTTCAATGCCAAATTTACTGGCATAAGTAATTTCTCTGTAAATGTAAAAGTGAATAAATTAGCCTTGGAGTATATAAACATTAATTGTAATATTTAGCAGCATAATAATTATTTAGGGAGCTATTCTACAGGTATAATATAAAGTGGAGTGGGTCTTAGATAACTTCAGAAAAAGTTTTCCATAAATGACTTCTAGAATAAACTTTAACCTCCCCCCACTTTAGTAGGTTTATACTATTCCAACAATTAAGATTTTTTTTCAAGAGTAAGTCCTTGTGCTGAAAGAAGACTGTGTTTCTGAATATAATTAGAAAAGACATATATTGTCCAATAGTCATGTGTTCATTACTCAAAAAATTGAGCAGCTAGGTATTTCTAGGATAATCTTCATAGGAAAATGAGAAGGGAAACAATATATTTAAATATTATAGGAATATTTCCCATGTTATTTTTATTAGATCATTTCAGATCATGGGGCTTTTATATCTTTATATGTTAAAATGATTTTCAAGTTTTGAAAGTATAGAAATTAATGTAGAGAATATAATACTCAAAATGTGCCTTATTAAATAATTTTTTTCAGTTAAAAAAAACCAAACTAATAATTTTATTGTTGCTAATTCCCTAAGGACTTATGTGAATGATCAAAAATGCACAGACTTAATATTGACAGAGCCAAAAGAAGAAAACACCAAGAATATCTTTTTAGTAGGATCCCTGAAGTTCAGTAAAGCTGCTGACAAGTGCCTCACACAGAATGGCATAGCAAAAAATGGGGACAGTACTGTGTCCATTGTAGACAATGCAATCAAGTAATATTTACACCTTCCTATGGTTGTCTGAAGAATTAAGATAATGTAGCTGTGTTTGAATGTGAAATTCCCTGCTGCATGAAGCTGCACACTGGTACATTTCAGACTCTACTTCTCACCAGGAAATGCAGGCCGATGTTAGAGCTTCCTCTAACGTACACTTCTATTTACCATCTGTCTTTTTTTATGACTCATTTATTCTTTAAGAACACACAGGCCACCTGCAGCACAAAACAGGCCATTTTTTGGTATGCCTCTGTTTTTTCTGTTTGTGAAGACTTAGACAAGAGAATGTCTACCATACGTGACTTCAGTTTAGTCCACTTTTAACCAAATGTCCACATTTCACAATATATACTTGTCAAGCTTTTTATTTTCTGTATTTATTTCCTAGTGGCAAGCTTTTTGCAGCCTCATTTTAAGGAATGCCCAACATCATGCAAAATATTTACTCGGGAAATAAAATACAGACTCACTTTAGCATGAATTAGTGCTGCTCCCACCTAGATTGCAGGGGCCACTTTGAAGAATAAAGGCATTTTTTTAAACTCTAGATGCTGGGCTGCTTCTTCTCTGCAATTCCTGAGTCACTTGCTTTATTGTCTCCAAGGGCCACTGTAATGAACCCTGTAATGAACACTTCTCTGAAGCACAGACCTATCCCAGAACAACAGCTTCTTTCAGGGGCTCGCCTCTTACAGGTGCTTACTTCCCCCCTTTTTCAGATGGGAAAGGATAAGGGATGTACTGATCTTTTTCATAAATGAAAGTAGACTTTCACACAGTATTTATAGGCAGGAACATACTTTTTTACTTTTCAGAGCAATTTGTTGCTTCTTCCTATCCAATTTTCCTTTCTTAGAAGAATTAGCTTTTATTTTCACTGATAATATAACCTTTGATATGTGTAAACAGAGACTAATGGTAAGAATAGCTGACTGGTGGGTGATTTGCCACATTTGCAAAAGAATCAGAACTGAGTTCTGATACTGTTTTATCAGTATCGTAACAGTGCAGCATAGAAAGGTAACACTGACAACATGACTACACTTTTTTATGAAAGCTGCAAATTGAAAGAAACCATTATAAAAACATTGATGCACACTGGCTGGGGAAGTATGTTTGAAAAAAATAGAGAGAGGTTTCCTTAAGAAACAGTCAAATCTTGGCAAAATCTGAAAAGTGGCATTCCTTGCTGAAGTCAACACAAGGGTAACCCTTCTGCTTCACCTGGCTCAGTTTTTTGCCTCACCGAGATCCCTAAACACGAGGTAGCTGACAGCTGACACAGCTTCAAGGATGATCCTGAAAAGCAGGTAATTAACCATTTCTGCTCTAATAGTAAATATATTCCAGCTTTGGGAAGTCCTAAGGAAGAAAACCCCACTTAGCTTGTTAAGTTCAACTCCGTGAATACAGTACAACAGTTTCTGCTGCAGCCTCTAGGACAACAGCTTTTTCCAGTCTTGAAATAATTAGTTTCTGGGTCAGACTACTACAGTAACCATGTTCAGGGGTGCATTATCATCATAGCTGATGGAGAAGCAGAATAATACTAATAAGAAATGAAGAAAAAACCTAATTTGATACTTAGTAAAAAACCACAGTGACAGCCTTCATGGGTCCCTCAGCTCTATGTCTCCTTTTCAGTATTGTTTTCAACATGCCTTTTGTCTCAGTAAAAACAGTTAACTAAATGACTTGTAAAATAATAAATCATCCTTTCTGAGTAACAATTTACTGCTCTATGGGAATATTTCCAATTGCTCCTATCACCATGAGACTGTTACAGTTTCCAAGCAGATGGCAGGTATTTACCGTGAGTGACCTTTTCTTTATCACCTCCAGTAACTCCCCGGCAGCAATGACATATGGCACAGAGAGAGATCCCAGGGCCTGTTCTGGATTGTTATTGACAACTGGGAGCTGGGAGACAAACTACCTCTGCAGGCAGAGGTTGAACCAAATCAAGTGACTTCATAGAACTGATGCCTTAAGCCCCTAATGGTTTTCATTTTTCTAATATTTGTAAGACTTATGAGTTTTATAAGTAGGTTTAAAAGCAGAAACCCCTTCCTTCTTTGTCCCTTGTCCCTTTCCCTTTCTCCAGTACCCTTGTTTATACATTCCCTAACCCTCTTACCCCATTCTGTGCTCCCCATATCAATCCTGCTTCTGAATACAGCAGAATTGTTTAGTCTTTTGTCAAGGCAAGGCCTAGACAGTTGACAGAACAGCATATCTGGGCCTAAACCACAGAATAGGTCAAGAATTAGGTAAATATGTGCCCTTTGTGCTCTGATGAAGTTGAAGATGATGAAGTAAGTGGTCCCAAAAAGACCCCAGACCCAATTCTCAGGGGGAGGGCCAGGGGCGGTCCAGAGGAAGGGCCAAAGGGTGGACACATCTGGGATTGGATGGATAATGTTATAAAAGGTAACCTTTCGGGCACGGCCGGAGCGCGCGTCTATATCATCTATTGCCTTGGCAAATAAACCCTTTCATATCTCACCCCTAATTAACTGCTCCGGAGATTTTTTTCAGAACCAAAATACACCGGCAACAGAGCTCAGGAAATAAGACCTCAATCCCCATCACTGACTCGGATACAGACAGCAGCAAATGTATTGCAGTCTTTGAACATTGCATTGTTTTAACAGTTTTTTTCAAATCTTACATTACGCACAAAGCAAACCCTCAGTTCTGATGAATTACAAAGGACATTCTGAAAATGCAAATACTTATAATGCTATTTACACATATGGAGAAAAACTGAATCTCAAAGTTTTTGATATATACTCATCTTTTGAGCTGCATATCCCAACCACTCAAATAGCAAAATGTTCCAGAAACGTGGACATTGAAGTAACTTTGACATTTTAAAATTCTGATAAACAATAGGTCAAAAATAGGTTTCCAGTTTAGAGCTTGGGAAGATTTTTCAAATTTACTGTGATGTAGTTGAGTGAGGAAGAAGGCTGAGACTGAAGGTCAGTGCAAGTGTCCCAGACACCCATCAGTGTGATCAGTGCTCTGGAGCTGATCCTGTGTGCAACAGGTCAGAAATGCAAATGCCGTGCAGGCTGTGCCACAAACAAAAAGAGCAGTCTGAACACTAGCAAGAGTGGCAGATATTTTTCTAGCTTGACCTGATTTTATTGCATTGAAAGAAGGCTGTTGGGCTGGATACAGCGACCCCAAGTTTTGTGTAAGTATTCCTTGAAAAAAGAGGTGTATAAGGCCCATTCACAGCTCATTAAAATGAAAAAAGCAATAGAGGCACTGCATTCATAAACCTTCATCTCTCACACTTAGCACTTTAAACACTTAAGTGAGCTGAGATTCTGACTGTACAAAAGCAGGCATTTAAAAATGTGCTACCTTGAGGAAGAAATGTTGGGGTTTTTTTAAATTACGGTAATGATAAATTAAAACTCCTATTGGTGCTGGAGCTATTTCCTTGTAGAGTGTTTTAGCATGATTCCTCTGTCTAATGAGACAGAAGCTCAATTCACATCTGCCCTGTTTAGGACTCTTTGCAGCAGCTTCTTCATCTTCATGTCTGCATTGCTGTCAATTTTATAAGGTCTGCATTAGTGATCAGCTCATATCTAACAATGTCCTTGTTAGTCTTTTCTAATTTAGGCAATCTTTTTCTGTACTCTTGGTGCAGTGTAGAGATCCCGGACGCACGCTTTAGGTGCAAGTCATGCCCTTATCTAATTCTTCCAAGTTATAATTAAAAAGAAATAAGTAGAAGAATGAAAGAGGTGAAAGGAGGAAAAGGAAAATATGACAGTAAGAGGTGTAGGTTCTGAATTTGTTGGTAGCGCAATGATAACAAGTCTAGGGCATATACTGCCTACCAGCTGCCGGATGACAGAGTTTGGTAAAAGCAAGAGTGAGCACTAACACTTGGCTGGACAGGAATCCTGTTCCAGACCTTGCACTGTGCCATCCACTCTGCCATTTGTTAAACTCGTTATATCTGAACAGGATTGGTGGCAAAATAGGTCCTGACCTGTCTGATTTCAGCTCTCCACTGAGAATGACAATTCAGCCCCTGAGGACATGAGTAGAGGTCACGTGTAGCATGTGCTACTTGCAAATCTTGGAGGCACTGGGAAAAATGAATGCCCATTCTAAGATTTATACTACAAATTGTTGAATACTGATTAAATTAATTCATGAAGTCGATCTATGTTCACAGTTAGTTTCTCAGGTGCCTCCATTTCCAGTCAAAATATATGGCTACCTTATGGTTTATTCTTCTGGCAACACTGGTCTTTATGCAACTCTTCTTTCTCCCTCCTGTTTCCCGTTTGATGTGGAAAGCAAACACTCTGTTCAGCTCTAGTCTTGCTAAGCCTGACTGAGTTCTCTGGATCTCTTCCCCATTTCTTTATTTTCTGTTTCTTTCCAGTTTGAGATCAGTGCTCGAGGAGCTGCAGAGACTGCACACAGCATTCTACATGGGGTCTGACTTTCTATGTGCCATTAGTATTCTATTGTTTCCTTGTTGGAAATCCTTTGCCCATCACCCTAGAATTACATATGTCTTTCTCATGCATGAATCACACTGCTAGTTCACAAAAATCTTGTGATAGCTCAATCATCCAGGCTCACTGTCTTGATTATTTCCCAACAGATCTCAATCTCACCAGCAGAAGTTCATGTTTTTTATTCTCTAAAAGGCCATGCCCATTTATTTTTTACTAGCAAATTTCATACCAGTTCTACTACTATGTTTTAGTTATTCAGTCCTCCTATTTAATGTCACAGATTAACTTCATTGAGATATTCCCAATCTTTATGCTGGTGCCATTACTGGAAGTATTAAACAGGACTGGACTCCAAATGATCTTGAAGAAACCCACTAACACCACTCCTTCAGCCTGGTACTTTCTGTGCTTAGCTTTTTGACACTGTTTGGCACCTCCATTTTTAACAATATTTACATGTGTAACCATCTGATTATTTTTTTTCCTTTAAGTCCCATCACCTCCAGATGTCTATGGAATTCTTATTTGAATTCTGCAGTTGAGACTGATCTTCACAACCACATAACACTGAGTAACTTGATTATCCTGTCGTCAGTTAGAGAGCTATTACAAACAAGCTCATTTGGAATGCAAACTCACATATAATGTTGACTCAACTGTTTTCTGCCCGTTTCCATAGTTAGAGGCACTATTTCCAGCCAGATCATTCATACTAAGGTAGTAATGAATATTTCATATACTCACAATATATGGTTGGTGCAATTATCTCACTTTCCATTGCACTGACAGGGTTAGATACTAGACAGCTGTAATTCCCAATGTCTTCTTTTACAACAGGAACAATTAGAAGTGTAGCATTGTTTGATGAAAAGGTATAATTAGGGCCAGCATGGAGACGCTTCCCATTTTTCATCCACTGGTAAGTTACCCTTGTACCTTTACCCAGAATACATTTTAGGGTAATATTTCCTACATATTCCACTACTCCTGAAGATGGTTCAGTATGTACAGTTGGCTTTGTGACTGGAACTGTAAAATAAAGTGATAGGAGTTGTTAAAGTGACAAGCCACTATATCACAGTCTTCATTGTCAAGATGATTCAAATAGCAGTCATCATTCTCACTGGAAATTACTCATACTTCAAATTTTATCTATTAAATGTGGTTAAAGGTTAAAAAAGAAAGCCATACTCTCAGCTGGTGACTGCAAGAATTGTTACAGTACTTGAATAAAACCAGACTGTTTAGATTACTGGTAATAAGATAAAGGCTGCAGTGAGGTACACCACAGCCTCCAGCTCTTGCCTCACATACAAATCACTGAGGCCATAGAAATGAAAAGAGCACAAAGCATGACACTGCCCATGATGTATGACTTCTCAGTATGACTGCCCACAGCTTTGCCCACACTGGGCACCACTGGGTGATCCAGTCGTGAGGATGGCTGCAAATTGGGATGGGTTTGTCAGTTAAATGGCAGCTACAACTCTGTCACCTCAAGATATCATTCATCTCATTCTTCCAAGCCCAACAGTTACAGGGCTCTCTCTGTGTAATCCATAAATTACAGTAGCCTCTTGTCATTCTCTTAGATAATTCTACCTCTTCAGTTTTTTACTTATGATACAGAAACATCAGTCAATATATTAATTTTGTTTAAAGATGACATATTTTATCATTCCCTCCAGTAGCAGTACAAACCAACATAACTTGTTAGAATTTATTAATGTATGGTTGCATTAAACGATACACTATTTTAACTGGATACCAAGAACCAGTACTTCAAAACTTATGCAATTCTATTTTCAAAATGAAGATACCATCTCTTACTAACTTACCATCAACAGCTACTTGAATCTTTTGACTTGCAGCTATTGTCCCATTTCCACGGACATTGACTTTTACAATATAATTGCCCTCATCGCTGATATGCAATGGATTGATCATCAAAGATGCATTTGGTGGTACAAGGGTAAACTTGTGCTGGTATTCCAAGTCTGGAACTACTGTTTGATTTACAGAGCCAAGCAAGTATTTTGGATTACTTTGAGGCCTCTCAAAAAGCCAAATTATCTGGATTTCAGAAGCTGTAGCATTGAAATTGTAGTCAACAGTAAGATGAAGTGGTTGTCCCTCAATACCATGGATGGTATGAGATGGTACTGTCAACTTTAAGGCAGAACAAATACCTGCATAAAAATGAAAGAACAAACAAATAAACAAACCCAAACCACAACTGGAAAACCTGGAAAACTTGAATGAGAAATTCTCATCACGAAAAAACTCTCAATGTTAAAACTTACACTTTTTTGTACGGTTATAACTCAGATAATCAAGTAAGAAAGAGGCAAACGCTCATTGACCTTGGTGAAGTTGGGTCTAGCTGCAGCTTCAAAATATAAAGAAAACCAAAGGAAGGACCTTCTACTGTTAAAAGTTTGAGAAAAATGAGAAAATGTACATTTACATTAATGTATAAAATATTTTCCCTTTAAAATATTTCAAATTTCTAGGTCTCACACTCCCTAATAGTCTTGGATTGCACACTCAATTTTTAGGAATTTTTTCTAGGTTGGTTCAGCTACAGAGCAACTTCTTAGTTGCTTTGCCAGCTATATTGAGAAACTGACTGAAAATGTGACAAGCAGAACTTCCATGAATGCTTGATATAATTATATATAGTTATTATTGATGACAGCTGAGTATCTGCAAGACTAGACTCATGAAACATTACTAAGCCTGCAAAAGTCAAGTATTCTGATCTTAGGAAATTAGCAGAATTGATGTTGATATCCACAAAAGCAAATTTTTCAGCTACATGATTAATTTTGTTCTCCAAGAATTCTGTCTCTGTTATGGTGCAAAAAGGCCACTCCTTGGTTAATCATTGTCTTTCCCATGTATGTTTTTTTAAATCATTTTTCACTGTGCCAGCCTGAGACATATTTAGAGAACATTATTAAAGGTTTAGTCTCTGGACTGAGTGATTGATTTTCACATGAACTTTTCCACAGAACTCAAAAGAACAGCAATGATGTAAGGCATAGACATTAATGAACTGATTTCACAACACCATTATAATTGATAAGATTTTATAAGTGAAGAATTTAAGCCCAGAGAAAATGAACAGCAAAAATACCCACTTATTTTGGATGATCATTTTGAAATGTTAAGGACTGGATTTCCCAAAATACATAGAAACATATTTTAGTATGTTCAAGATGCAATTCCTATTGACTCCAGGTTTAATTGCTCAGCTTTGAGTGCTCAGTAATGCTGAAAAGCACACTAGAAGTGCTAAGACATAACCCTAGGAAAAAAAAGGCAACCTCTCATAAGTAAGGACATGTAAAAAAAGGGATTTAAGTAATCTGACACTGCATAAGAGCACACTGGAGACTGAGAATGCACTACCCAGGACAACGTGCAATGCTTTCACCATGCACCATCTATTCTCTTTCTGCTATTGATCATCTTTCTTTGGACCAGATGATCCTTGAGGTCCCTTCCAACCTGGGATTCTGTGATTCTTGACAAATACCTGTAACCAAAAAGTAAATCCCCACCTGAAGCACACAGAGTACATTTCTACCTGGAAAGTGGTGTGTAGTAGGGGGAGGACAGAGGGAGCTACGTGTGAAAAATATGTGACTGTGCTATTAAAGACTGCTAAAAAATATGTGTGTAACATTTCTCAGAGGTTAATTCCCTGACAACCCTACTGCACAAACCAGATTTAAATTGCTGTTGTCCAGTTGAAAAAAACAGAAAAAGAGAATAACTTCTCAGTAGAATCCTCCAGAAAATCTGTAATGTTGGAGATCTATTTTATATAACATATCAAATACATTTCAATTTTTATATCAACTGGAATGAAGTAAAAAACATCTCTCAAACAGAGAGCTGGAAGATCTGTAAATGACCAGTTAAAAGATCTGTCCATATCCTTCCTCATTCTTTACATATGATGCTGCTCAATTTCTGGGTTTATTTAGCTATCAATAAGTGATTGTGCTGTTGGATAAGAAGCCAGTAACAGCTGCAATGTAATCATAAAATATGTAAAACAAATAATATTTCTCACAGATCTGTTTGTGCAGAAAATTAGCAAAACCCCAAAAGGTCTTGCAAGCAGCAGGGTAAGTGGGACCACCAGTATGAAAGGTAATACCATACTAGAGCAAGAAGAGAATTTTGGCTGGAAAGCTTACTTTCTCTGCAGTTAAAACCTGCGGGAATAGAAACTGCAAATTAACATCGTTCAACTTGATTCACAGGGAAAATTTGCTCCATGTAACAGCTTGGAAAGACATTTTGATGTGCAGTTAAGGAAATTCTTTTAGCCAAGACCATTGGTAGTGAGGGCGGAAACTCCATTTTTCCCCTGGTGTCCCTTCAGGGGTGGTTTGTTGCTCAATCTGGCTCTGCTAGGATTATTTTGTGGACTGCCACCAGCACACAGGAACTTCTCCACGGCTGGCAGGGCAAGGGACAAGGCAGGCTGAGACTGGGGCAAGTTATTAGAAAATGGTGCTCTGTCGAAGGCAAGGGTTTTACAGGAGCACTGATGGAAGAATTCTGGTTTTTGCAGAGACCGTATCTTCTGCAGTCCGGAATATTCTTTATTGAAAGAGTTATCTTCTTCACCAAAAGTGTTTTCAGGCATTGGAATGGGCTGCCCGGGGAAGAGGTGGACTCACCACTATCCTTGGGGGTACTTAGAAGACATGTAGACGTTTTGATCAGGGACATGGTTTAGTGGTGAAATTGGCAGTGTTAGATGATCTTAAGGGTCTTTTCCAACCTAAACGGTTCTATGATTCTCTTGTATTAGACTAGTCTTGATTTTAAATTTAAACTGGAGATCGTTTTGACTAATCCTTGAATTAATGTTAATAGCAAAATCAAGCCAATGTGCCAAACTAAATTCATATTCATCAGGCACAAATTCCATATAATTATTCCTATCCCTACAGCCTTCCAAATATGATATATTTTTCCAAGACAATGTAATTTCAGAAACTAGTTTTTGTTTAATGACCATAAGGGCTGTACCAAAATGACCTCCACTTGGAGCTCAGTGATCTGTGCTTTGCTTCCATCTCACTTTGCTATCACCAGTATTAGCAAGCATAACAGAATTGTTGACATAAAACAAGGGCTGCAGTTTTAGTTTAAATAAAAAACTATGACATAACTTTTGAGTTTATGGCATAAACTGAAACCTGCCTAGTGAGGTTTTAGCATTCTCTGAATTTAACATGCACATCTTGTCAAAGTGAGTTTAGACTCTCAACTGCTTTTCACCAGTGTTCATTTAGTTCTTCAGCTCTCCAAACTCCCCGAACTCAGTGTAAAATGTCACTAGATCAGTGATAATAGTTTTTGCATTTTTTTCACTTTTTGCAAGTATGTTCATTTATGAAAAAAAATCCCAGATATAATGGACCAGGGAAGCTGCGATTTCTGTATCTCCATTTATATCAGGAAAAACTCGGGCATACTGTTCCCTGGGTTGGGATTTTTGCCCAAGAAAAAGTTCTACTGAGCTTTGTTACTGGACTTAATTTTAGCTTCTGAGGTCAATGTCTTCAGTGGGCTTTGCATTATGTCTCCAATGCACCTGGTTCTTGTCATGATATTAAGTATGAGCAGCACATTTCCCTTACTAGAAAATATATATATCTGAGTAAGGGTATAAGACAAGACTTCCTGGTGAACAAATGTACTCTAAAGTATTCTGTTTGCATGACAATATCTCTAGTAGGGTTTTAATGAAAAACATCCAATAAAGTTGTAATGTAAATAAAATATACATTCACTGTGTTTTTTGTCAACCAAAGATTTTTCATTTTTAAAGAAGAGATCGAATAATCTTCATATAAATCTGCAATTGTTATGAAGCAAAAACTCTTGAAAAAGTATTTAGCTCAAAATCAAGGAAACTAGATGACTTTATATAAGGTTCACAAAGAAGATAAGAGAAAAATTCTTCTTATAGATGAAAGATTAGAGGATGTACTACACTTGTAATAGTATATATTTCCTCTGTTGACATTTACAAGCCCAATTAAATATAGAAAAAGTTAATTACAGTAGTTTGTAGAAATAAGTTTCTCTAACATTTGACAGGATATTCTTGTCAAAGTGCATAGAACATCTGCTTTTTATCCACTGCATGGATAACAAAAATTCACACTTATGAAAACTGCACCCAGATACCAAACAAATGCACTATTACTGGAGAGACATTCTTCATTTGACTAAAAGCTTAATTTTGTTTTAAGTACACTTAAGTATTACATATAAATTAATCATAATGAAATGAAAAATAATGTATCAGCACTGTCTCAACAAATTTTTAAAGCGGTATGTAACAGCTTCTGTATGAACTTTGGTTTAGAACCTCTCCAGCCTTACTTTTTAAAAAGAATGCACAATGTATATAGTACTCAATAAATGTGACTATATATATTTAATCAATGCCCACATTTTACATATAGATTACGTATAGCACTCATTTTTGTCAGGTGCTAGAACTTGAGCTCCACTCATAAAACAGGGTGCCAGTATCTGATTTAAATGATTAAAAGCTCTTAGGCTACTTTCCTGAAACAAAACAACTGAGAACACAACAGGAATATCTTTAAATTTATAAAGATAAATCTTATAAAATCAATTTCCATTTCCACAAGGACAATCAAATATAATTTATACTGTATCTTACCTACAAGTAGAAAATATATTCTGCACTCTAAGTCCCAAAAGAAGTTGGCTAAGGGGCTCCATGAAAGCATCCTGTCCCACACAAATGCCACCTTCTCCTCAGCACTAAGCCAGGGCTTGGACCTGCAGCTGGTTTATTTGCTAGGGAAATCAGTAATGAGTTAACAGGCCCTATCCTGTCCCCTGCCTTATGTGATTTGAATATGTGTATACAAAGAACAAAGGGAGTGGAGCACCTGTTAGATGAGCACCCATCTTCACTGCCTTCCCCGGCAGCCACAGCAAATATGACACAGAATGTAATAAATGGGGCACACAATACAAAGTACATTTAATTAATAGAAGTAAGTAAACGCACCAAGTGTACAGGTTATACAGTTATTAACTTCCCTTAGTTATAGTTCCATAAAAAATACCCTGATGCTACATGCTTCTGCTTATTTCAAACTAGAATTAGTCCTCAGAATATTTTTTTCAGATCTTTGCCAATGACAGCCTCTCCTCTTCTGTTACAAAAAACATTAAACAGCTTTTAAAGAGCCTCACTTAATTTTTTTCCTAGGACTTTTCAAGCCCATAAATTTTCCGTACTTTTTTTCCTTAACATAAGCATAACTCAGCAAAGAGTTTACTCCCTTTCTCTAAACAACACATGATGTCAAGTGTCTATCAGGCATCTTCAAAATAAGAATCCTATGGCTAGAGTGGACAGCTTACTACAGTTGTTGAGCTAGCTGCTGATTATTGTTTGTTCTGCATTAATTTACATCAATAAATTAATATTAATGTAGGATTTGGATTTTGTCCAAAGCTGTCACTCACCATACAAATCAGCAGCAAATCAGGCAAACCCTCCCACACTTGTGCAGTAACAGTTTGCAACAGCAAATATTTGCAGCAACAGAGATGGTTTATCCATACAAAAACACATTATATTTTTCACTATACAGCACTTAGGCAGGCTATTATGGATTAACAAATATTAGGCTAGACTGTATCCTGCTTTGTGCATGAAGGACTGGTAGCAAGGAAATGTCTCCCCTCATCGTGTGCTAGGAGCAGGGGTACAGCAAGGTTCTAAGCCCTCAGCAGAAGGGCCAAACATTCAATTTTTACCGTAGTTAAAGGGAGGCGAAAACACCCAGATCCTTCCAGGTCCAATGGAAGACATATAAGGGTTATGTCAGGCAAACAAAAACAGAAATACAGTGGTCCCAGCAGAAATAATATCACCATCTGACATTAGCCAGGAGATGAAGAGGGTATTTCACATATTCCCAACAGCTTCCTGGGTCCATTGTCCTGCCCCTTCTGAATGTTGTCGTTTATAACCTGCTTAATCCACTTAACTGTAGGCTAGATATATCAAATCACAACCTTTTATAAAACCCGAGTTAGAAATTACTATCTACTATTTCAACATATATTAAAATATCACAGGTTCCAACTAATTTCTAACCGAAATGGGAGCTTTCACATTGGCACAGAGCCTGTATTGGTGCTTTAAACACCTGATGTGGGCAAAGACACTAAAAAAAAAACCAAAGAGAGTAGCAGTTATGTTTTTCAAGTGTGTCCCCTCATTTTCAGCATTTGAATAATTCTTGATGTCACTAATATGCTGCAAGTTTTACACTGAATAACACAAAAATGTAGTGCATGCTAAAAATGCATGTTATTTTTTCTATAGAATTCTAACTTGTGCTAGTCGTTAAATGGCATTTAGACTTTACGAAAATCAAACCTCCCTCTTTTGAATAAAAGCAACTACATTAAAACAACATTATTTGCTGTACTAGCATTTTGAACACTTGTGTTTCTGCAAATTTTAGTTATTTTATTACTAAGAAGTAACTTCGTTATGTGCTAAACTCGTTAGAGGTTTCCACAGAAACAATTACACATGATATGCCTAATGGTAGCCAGAAGTAATGAATTCCTGCTAAGGAAAGCAGTGAGGGGACCATCGGTCCTGACCCTCCTTTTGACACTATGTCGTTTCAGACGCCTGCTCTTACCTGACCTACCCTGCAAAAACACACTGGTCAGATGGGAGATAACTAACAACAGGATTGGGAAACACGTGCTGGGCTGACTTAGGCGCACACTCTATAACTCCAGAAGGAAACACCACCTTTTCTGGAGGTACTACTATGCTATAGGGAATGTGTTGGTAGTAGTTTTACTGTCGGATGTTAAGCAAAGGTTGTCAGATAAATTCTTCCTTTTCTTGCATTGATATGAAGTAGATTTAAGAAGCTATCTGCTTTTTGTTTGTTTGTTTGCTTGCTTGTAGCTGATATCTATACAACCAAACAGAGATACAAGCCTGTTTTGGCGACGCAAAACCCCATCACCCGTGACCAGGCCAGACGCTCTTGTGCATAACTCGAAATAACCCGCGGCAACCGGGAAATGCTCATTGTCTACGTGTACTTTCTAGTTTCTCTCCACAGACAAAGCCTCGTTTTGTCTTCTCAAGTAACTGCTTTCAAAGGCTACACAAGCGAACCTCATGGTCCAAACACCCCATTAGCACACCCCAAACCCCAGCCACCCCCGCACCCCGCCGGGAGGAGCCGGCCCAGGGATGCCGGCGCCCAGCAGCCGATCCGGGACGGAAGAGGCCTCCCAGGCCCGAGCCCTTCCCGGAGCCCTCCCGTCCTCCCGGCTGCGCTGCCGGGGGTTGTAGTCGGGCGCCGCCGCCGCCGAACTACCGGTCCCAGGGAGCCGCGGGCGGGCGCGGTCAGGTGGCGCCCAACATGGCTGCGCCGTGCCCCGGCGCCGCGCGGGGCCGCTGAGCGCTGTCGGGGGGGCGGCGGGGCCATCATGCAGAAGATCAAGTCGCTGATGACCCGCCAGGTGAGCGGTTCTTCTAAGGGGGGTTTCTCCGCGGGGGTCCGGGGCTCTCCCAGGGCCGCCGTGCCCGGGCCCCCTGGAGGGCCAGCGAGGCGCGGGCATCGCCCTCTGCCCGGCTGCCCGGGGAGGGAGGGCTCGGGGCGTGTGAGGTCTCTCCCGGGGCACAGGCATCCACCTTGTTTTTCTCTTTACACCGAGAAATGGAAGCGTGCGCAGGTGCCAGCGCGTAGCTGTGTCACACCAGACTAATCGCTGTTGGAGATGACAGGGCCGGCCTGTGTCATGTTCCCTTTTTGACATGTAATTTTGTAGCGCTGGGCTGTGTTTCGGTAGCGTGGCTTTGTCTGACAGCAAACGCTTTCGGTCCAAAGGTAGGCGAGGCTGTGGAGGTGCCGGGGACGTATTTGGGTGGGCACATATTGAATGTGTGCCAGAGCACTCGGTGTGTGTCTGTCACCGCACTGCTCTGTACCAGCTGTACCAGTGGTCTTTAGGATTATGTAGATCTAAGCCTACGTTTGGACCAGTATTTCTAAGGTTGAGAGTCTTTTTAAAGAAGTGTATCAGCAGAACATTTGATAATTCATGTATATGAGATACATCTGAAATGAAGCCTGTTTGTCCATGTGTCTAGATTGGAGAACTTAAATAATCACTTGTGTCACCTACCACATCAAATATTCTAGATAGATACAGAAAATGATGAGAAAGTCAGAAACTTTTCTTTTTTAAACTATGTCCTCAGAGTCATAATGCTTATGCAGGAGGCAGGGCTTAAAAATGAATACTGGCACAGAAGTGGAATTTGCAAAATAATCTTCTGTTTCCCTTCAGTATAGGGGTACTTGATGAGTTTACAACTTGACTAAGAAAAATAGTGGGAAGTCTGCCCAGTGTGGAGATGTGGTCTGAAAATAATACGGCTTGAACAATTTTCAGTCCTTGAAAAGGATAAAGTTCCATTTAGCATTTGATAAGTGAAACTTTTGATTCCTTCTGGAGATAAGCTTCTAGTACTGCTGATTTTTGAGAGGATATGTGAAGGATTTTGTGTGAAGTACAAGAAGCTGCAGCAGTTGCTTTGTTTATTCCTTACCTTGAATTTCTGATGCATAGAGGTGAGTCATCTTTGATGGTGGTAACTGGAAAGGGAGGATGTTTTGAAATGATGCACAATGAAATCTGAGAATCAATACCAAAATGAAGAGGTTTTGCATTCTGGGAAGATGAAGCAATTGTAAAATATAGTAGTTACGACAGAAGTGATGTACAACACTTTAGCATTGTCCTTTTCAAAGGACAAATACAAAACTTTTCTCATTGTAAACTCACATAGTAGTTTTGCAGAGGTCTTTTTGTTTCAAAGAAATATAGATACCTAGAGCCTGAAAGGGGCTTGCAAAAAAACTGTTGGCATCAACTGCAGGAGTACTTAGGGTTTTTGGACACACATTCATTTTAAAATTTAAAGTAATGTCTGGAAGTTGAGAGGAGGATGTAAGTGAACTTTATGAAGAGAACGTTAGTAAACTGCGCTGAAAAGGTGCATAGTGCAGCATAAAGTTGGAAATGCTTAGATGTTTGAGGAGCATAATTGATAGACCAATGATCTTGCTTAAATGTTTCTAGAATGAGGTCTTAGCTTTCCAGCCACATCAGAGTATTTGTCAAAGGACCTACAGGTATCTGTTCAACATCAGGTAAGACTTGTGCAGTTTGATTGCAAGATACGTAAAGTAATCAATCATAACTGATTATGAAAATTCTCTTAAAGGGTCTAAGAAGTCCTCAGGAGAGTGTTAATGACCTCAGTCCTGTTGAAAGCTTTCGGATTCCTACTAAGGTATGATACAACATCCCTCCACTCCCATGTCCTTAGTTTTTATTTTTTCATTTTATAGTTTGATGACACTTTGTTATGTCTTTTTTTTTTATTAAACACAAGGTTTGCTGTTGTTCTTTTTGAGAGTTTTGTTTCTTGCTGAAAATATTTTATTTTATGAAAGAACTAAGAGCTGTGAGACAAACCTGTTCACCAACTCTGAATGAACTTGCATGAAAATTTCTTTCTTGAAACTTTTGAGTTGTCACTGGATGCTGATCTTAATATTATCTAGGTTTCTTGCTGGAGTGAATTAAAAAAAAAAAGAAGGAGAAAGGAAAATGCCTTTTTTAATGTTTACTTTGGAAAGTAGATACTGTATGGGTAGCCTGTATAGTTCTGGTCTTGATATTTAGTGTCTTCATGGTTTTGGTGCTGTAAGTATATTTTGTAGTGTCATGGTTTTGATCTTCAGCATATATAGTTAACCTCATGTTCTGTTTTAAAAGTTGTATCTTTATAATAATAATAATAGCTTTTGGCATTTTGTGGGTCTCAATACTTAACTAATGGCAGCTCACTCTCATCTCACAAGTCATGCTGAATAACTTGTGTGTCAGGGAACAATTACCACAATATTTGACCGTTCCTTATACCCTTTTGATCTGAGTGGATGATTCACAAGACTTCTGTGGATTTATTCTATTATTCTCCCCTAATCTGGGCTTTGCCTTTAACCAATAAGATATTTAAGTCACTGACTTGAATTTGGATGGCCATTTTACAATAAAAAAACAACCCAAAAGACTGCTTGTGTTTCTTTGCCTCTATATAAGTACTGTGTAATATGGTGCTTATGCTGAGGCCAACCAGAAAATCAGCATTACTGTATATTTAAAAAATCAAGTAAGAATCTCTGAATTGGTACATGACACTCTATTAAACAGTGGCCAATATATTGATATCAAAGAGCAAAAGTATTCAGTCGCAGCGATGTTGAAAGAACTGTCTCATCTCCATGGCTTAGATTTCAGAATTGCAGATTCTTGCCACACACTGAGCATCCAGTTTCAAACTATGTTTTTAACAAAGTTGACTCTTCATGTAAAAGCAGATGAAGGGTATCTTGGCTAGATTTCTGTTCTGTAACAGTTTGATGTTACGTGTCTGGTAAATCTAAGCTGTGTATCAACAACAATGGGAAATCGAATACTTCTCAATAATTTGTATTTTTTTCACACATTTATGTCAAACATATGCAATGTGAAAAAATTATCTGCATCTGTCCTGCAAACAGAAATCTGGGCCTGAAAAACGTAGATTGCATCAACATTGGAACTTTTAATCTGATTACTTTTTTTTTTTAGAGTTGATAGAATTAAAGTGTTATTCTCTCCTGTGCCACAGAATAAAGCTTTTATATTTTTCAGTCTTTTAATATTTAGGGTAGGTTTAGATTAGATGTTAGGAAGAAATTCTTTAATGTGAGGGTGGTGAGGCACTGGAACAGGTTGCCTAGAGAAATTGTGGATGCCCCAACCCTGGTGGTGTTTATGGTCAGGTCGGATGAGGCCCTGAGCAACCTGATCTAGTGAAAGATGTCCCTGCCCAGGGCAGGGGGGTTATAACTAGATGATCTCTATGGTTTCTTCCAAGCCAAACCACTTTGTAATTCTATAATTATGTTTTTTTCCTTCAAAAATGTTTTAAGTGACTAGTTCTCAAAATAACAACTATATTCAGAATATACATTCTATATTTGGAATATATTCAGAGTTGCTTTCACCTCCTCAAAAAGCTGTATTGAAGGAAACCTTTATAAATTTGAGTGGTTATTTGATTATCTGTATGATGCTCTTGGTCATATGGTTTATATTCAGGGAGTACTGTGAGGAGCTGGGAATTGGACTTGATGATCCTTATGCGTCCCTTCCAACTTGAGCCATTCTATGATTCTAAGAGTATAATGAATGTGTTTTGATCAGTTTAACTTCTGGCTAGGGTCCCAACCCATTTGTCACAGTAACTTTACTTCCAGCCCATTTCTTTAAGAGGAATGATTTACATTGTCATGCCTCCTCAGCTTTGTTAAAGCCTTTATTGTAGGATTTTACTTTTCAGGTGATGAGACATCAGATGAGGCGCAGTAATATGTTTCTTGTCACTGGGAGGGTAGATTCAGATATGCTGAAAACAGGAATTTTGAGGGTTGAGGAGAGGGAGATGTTGTCTCTGTTTCTGGTATGAGTAACTGTCAAGGAGGTTAGGTTTCAGTACTGCACAGAAATTGAAAGTCATTGAGCTTTTGGATATTGGTATTTATTTTGATCTAAAGCTGTATTCAGTGCCCTGGCAATGTACTGATGTCACAAAACAGAATTGCATTATAATTGTAGGATCAAGCAGCTTTGCTGGATATAATCTAATGCCTCTCAGTAATTATTGTATTTTAATGGACAGGTTTGGTAAAGAGAATTCACTTTTGAATGCAAAAGTAAAGACTTAGGAAAAGGTGCAGATTTTTAAAGGCAATGAGTAAAAGCATAACTTTGTACTGTTTCAAGCTGCTACTTGAACACAAATGTTTTTCTTTGCTGCCCTGTTTTTATAACTGTTTTTGTTTATATCTTGAATCATGAAAGTCTCAAGATGTTTGATGACAGAATGGTTATGATGCTGCACTTTCATCATCACACTTCCACATTCGGTTTCATATCTCCAGATTGATTTAGGGCAAGTGTTACTGAAAGCTTCAAAAAACTGTGTTAAAGCTATGGAGGGCTATACAGAGTGAAAGGCTGCAGGGCCAGCATGAATTACTGGAAAAAGCACAAGCCATTGACAGATCATGCTGACTCTGGGAACAAAACCATGTTTTTGAGATGAGGGACTGTCACACTAGTTTGGAGGTCAAATGGGAAATATGGAGCACAGGAAGAAGAACATGTTGACAATTCATCTCTTGATGGCAAATCCGGCAAAATTCCTTTGAGTGTTGATGTCTGAAAGTTGTTAGTTTGCTGACTGCTTGCTGGGCAGCATGTTCAATGATGACTGTGCTTCTCAATTTTTTATTTTTAAGGAATGAAATTATTTGGTTCCTGGGTATTTTACTGAGTGAATGCACTCACATTAACCAGTATTCCAATAACTTCTGCAACTATCTTGAAAAATTTCAATTTGCTTCTATCACATGAAGCCAAATCACTAGCAAAGTTGCTTTACTCTATGTTCCAGTACAGACTCATACAGCCAACTCACACAAAGTATGTGTATAATAGTAATTGTATCATAGTAAGACGTAAGTGTATAATAGTTTAAGTCTGTGTTAGTGTCTGCAGAGCAATCAAATCTGAACTGCTGGGCTGGATATAACAGGTTGACCAGAGAAGCTGTGGATGCCCCATCCCTGAAGGTGCTCAAGGCCAGGCTGGACGGGGCTCTGAGCAACTTAGTCTAGTGAAAGGTGGGTTGGAAATAGATGGTCTCTAAAGTCCCTTCCAATCCAAACCATTCTGTGATTCTGTGATGATTCTATGATATCTAGAAGAAAAAGTTGTTTGCAGAAAGACTTAATATCTTTTTTGTCTGAGATACCTTACTTCACTGGTATGCCTTGATCGCCCTGGCAAATGGTAATTCTTTTTGAACCATTCTGGAATTGTCAGCTCTGTTGTTTTCCAAGCTGATAACAGTTTTGTTTAGCAGATTCTGTCACAAAAGGGTGAGATAGGTATTTTCTATGCTTGAATTCAAGTGTGTGGGGTTAATGATGAGTTGACTTTGAATTAGATTATGTTTATTTTGATGATAATCAGCTCATACACAGTATACAACTATTATTTGACTTTGTGGCTTATGGTGGTAAACAACACCAAAAGTTTATTTTTTATGCTTTTCCTATAGATACAGAAGTATGGCTTTGTTAGTCTGTGTGGGCTTCTATTTCCCCAGCAGTAGCTGAGTGCTTCAAAGGAGTGCATTAAGTGGTGGTGTGGCTAATAGCTGTTCTATAGGTCAGCTTTGTTGTTCTCTTAATCAGGAGAGCTGTTTTCACAGTTTGTTTTGGTTTAGTGAGAGCTTTTTAATAAGTACTCTCTATACATACTGAAGGAGGAAAGAGCAAAAGAAAGTTCTGGGCTTTTTGCATCAAAGATAGGGAATACCTTAAAGTTCCCTGTGGGACTGCCTTCCTGCATGTGGGGGAAAGTGGGCGAAAAGAAGGGAGGGAAAACAAAGTTAGTTTATGGATATAATTATATATACATTATAGAACACATATTTTATATCTATCTATCTATTTGTATATAGATAAAATTAAACGATTTGGTTTATGTATATATGTATATAAATACTTTTTTATATTTTTTTAATTTCATAATGGTAGGATGTTGCAGTATACCTGCTGATTGAATCTGTTGAGCAGAGCCCTCATCCTGGTATTTAGGATTAGCTTTTAATGGACGTATTATTCCTGTTCAAAATGGAAGGATATAAATCTACACCATATTCATTGGTGCGTTTTTGTTTCATGACAAAGAGAAGGAGGCTGTGTCCAAGTGAGTATAGCACAGATTTGGCTCCTGGCACTCTCTGGGTAGAGGTACATAGGCTGTTTCTGAACTTCAGCTTCTAATTAGATTAGAATTTTTTTTTTTTTTATCTGAGTGGTAGCAGTTACCTTTTTTCAACGTCTTCACTTCCCAAGTCTTTTAGTTGATAGTGACTGGAATACAGAAGGTGTTTGCTTCAACTCCCTACCAGTAATGCTTCATTCAACAGAGCAATATTGGTTTTGCTGTTACAGGCAGCATAGAATACAAGGAGAGTGGGAGTGTGACGCACTGGGAAATAGCTGGGTAGTCATCTAAAACTTGCTAAACTGCATTTCAGATGAGTCTGCAATGAGATGACTCTTCTGAAATATATTTCAAGGAATTGCCACAGGCTCCTAGATGGTAAACTTTTATTTCCATGCAACAGGAAGGCAAAATGATGTGAGAAGTGTGTGGATGCAAGCACTGTATTTTACTTGGCAATGGCTTCTTCAAGTATATAAAGCCATCAGACTGGTAGGGTTTTTCTTTTTTCTTTCCCTCCCTAGAAGCTGTCTTTCACTGATCTATTTAGGGAGCATTATGAAGAGATCTGCTGCTGAGGGTTGCACTGATGGCAGCCTGACAGGAGAAATTGTATTTCCATGAAAGTATGATCGAAAGTACTGGGGGAAAAAAGAAAAGCACGGTTGGCTTCACAAGTGACACAAGTTTTACTCAGGAGGTAAAGCCTCTTGCTGAAGAAAACTTTGTAAAAAGGAGTAGCCCATGACACAGCTTCTTAGATGGCTGTTGGCCCTTTATTGCTTGGAGAGATCCAACTGCTGAACGTGTGTATTAACCTGGGCAGGTGGATTGAAGTGACTACTGTGGGATCCACCTTGCCAATTGCTGCTCTTCTTCATCTCCTATATATTTAATTGATTCAGTTTAGCAATGGCAAAGTCCTCTGCATGACTGTTATCATATGATTCCCTCTGTTGCAATTTTTTAAATTCAGAATAGCACTTGGAATTGCTGAATTAACATAAAATTTACTATCAAGTATGTTTTAATGATGACTTTTTTTAAAGGCAGATACTTAAGTGGCAATAGTTAAAGGTTTTGAGGTGGAAAAATGCCTTGAGGGATTCAATAGCATTTCCTTCTTTCCATCTGCAAAGTGTGTGAGTACAAGCTCCACATTGCTAAATCTGGCCTTTGCTGAGGCCCCTGAAACTGTGGGCTTATTTATATATAGCAAAATTGTTTTGTATATCTAATTGAAGGGATGATGAAAATTGAATATCAGCAAATAAGCTGTAGCCAATGGTGGTTGCATCCTTCAGTGGTGAGTGAATACATTGGCCTTCAGCATATTATTCCTTGAAACTAGTGGAGTGTAATGTATTGGAAGGTGCAGGTTATCATGGCATAAAATCTGGTGGCAGACAGTGTAATTTATATGGGAGCTAAAGCTTATCCTGGAGAGTTATCTCATTAGACTGCTTTTCTAAAAAAATATACAATATAATGAAAAACCTTGTCCATTTAAAAAATATTTTCCTGAGTAGTATTTTGGCAAGAAACACGGAGGTGAATGGTCTTTCTGAGGCAGGATAAAATGCTTTCTTAGCCATTTCCATAGTCACATCAACATCAGCTTTATGTTTGTCTTGGAAACTGTGGTGTTCTATGACAGCAAATGTCATTGATAAGGCTTCATTGAAATCCTAATATTAAAAACACGCCTCCAATTCATTACCACATGGATCCAAATCCAGAATATGTGTCCACAGTGGCTTTCTTAATGCATCTTTATCAGATGTCAGTTACCTTGACCTACGCATTAACATATTATTTCACCAATATGACAAGATATCAATGGTGCAGATTTTAAATGATCTTGAGGATTTCCCCTTGGGTTTAGTTTTTCATCTTTTTTCTGTTAGCAAACAGCAATGCAGGAACTTGTAGGCAAATATCAGATGATAAATTGGATCGTTCCATTTGCAATGGTTCAGTGGACCCTGTTTCCTGTCTTGGATAATTTTTAATTTTAGTTTCATATAGCTAAAACTAAATGTACTGTAAGATGTGAAGCTGATTTATAGAGGGATGTACAGTATAAAGCTATGATTTGTTAAGGAGCCCGGAGGGAAATAATTTTTGTTTGTTTTAAGGGGCAGGAATGCATATGGTTAGTTATTAGCTTCATTGCTTTCTAAATTAAATTAGTGCAAAAGTGGTATGCCGTTGAGTCTGAATGTGTGTGTCCTCTGCCAGTCCGTGTGCTCTCACGTGAGGGAAACTTCAAACAACAGATAAAAAAGTTGAAACAGACTCTAAAGGACTATTTGTCAAAAATCTTCTTGCTCTCATCCCTAACCAGCCCTCCTGTCCTCCGTTTCTCGTGATCTTGGTAAAGCGGAAACATGAGGTGGAAAGGTGTCACTGCTGGGTGAATTGTGTGGCTGGCGCTGAAGGGACAGTCCTGGCTGCCTGGAGTCCTGCCTGTCTCTTTGGTGCCGGTGTGGAGCTGCAGGCGCTTCCTGCAAACTTGTGTTGGCACCTTCTGCTCTTCAGTGGCCGGAGCTGACCCAGCCTTTGCTTTCGTCTCGGCAAGACGTTGTTGTGGCTCGTGGCACTTGGGACGCGCTCGCTAAGAGCGGGTCCACGCTCCAAAGAGTTTGCCTAAACACCGGCATCAGTTTCCTTTGATATTGTTATTTATTATATATGTTGTTATATATATAGTTATTGATCTGTATTATTTCCTTGTTTCTCTCGGCCTGTTGGTGCAGTCCGTGCCCTCCCTCGTTCACCTGCCGCCGGTGCGTGCTGTTGGTAGATGGGTCGCTGCGTTCACCTGCTCTGGTGGCAGTGACTGCATCAGGCGTTTCAGACGAGGTCAGAGGCGCCTGGGGCCGCCCAGGAGAGGAAGAAGGTAGCTCCGAGGGCTTTCCTCCGAGTTACCCGCTGCCCCATCGCGGCTCCAAGACGCGTTCCAGCTGCGGCCTCGCCCGCGGCCCAGCGGGTGGCGCCCGAGCACCGCCCGCTCCTTCAGCCTCGGTTGTGGCCGCTCGGGATCACGAAATCCGCTGGAAATCTTTTTTTCTGTGTATCAGAGCCGCTGCTTTTTGTCTGCCCCCCTTTTATTTATTTTTCTTTCCTTTTTTTCTTTTTTTTTCGCCCCTCTCTTCTTTTCCGGTGAGAGGTATTTCAGAGGAGCAGCGGCTCCTTCTGATGCTCTTCCAAACCGTCCACTCGTCACCCTTTGGCTGCCCCCAACTGTAGAAAAACAGCACCTTGCTTGCATTATAAGTGTCACTTTGCCTCGTAATATGTACACATTGACCTTGTTTCAGTTGATGTACAAAAGAAGCAAGTTAGTGGTTGTTTAGTCAATTAATCTAAAATCTGATGCCTCTAGCTAGTGAAATAAGCCCTTGAGCTCTTGGTGATGAAAATACAGGCACTTTGTCCCTGTAACAACCTGGCACTGTTGGGAGGCTCAGGGTCATTATGGGACTCTTCAGTCCTCTGGATTGGTTCACCAGGGTTTAATTCCGATATCAGGCAATTTGGTCCGTTTTATCTTTATTTTTGATGGAAGAATATCCTAGCACTTCTCCCTTAAGAGTGTCTGATGAAGGATTTTTCATTCCTTTGGTGGGAACAACATCTGGGACAGGATAAGAATTAGTTGCAATGTCCAGTACAGCAGGGGGAGTCTCAGTTCTTGGTTTGCTAGCCACTGGTAGCAGCTGAGTCATTGAGAAGACTGAGGGGAGATCGTGACAGCAAGGAGGGGAATGCTTACCTCTTGAATATTAGCTTTCAGAAAGCTGACAGCACATCTCTGCTTAGACCACTGTGCTAAAATCTGAGAGTTGTTAATCTTGTGCAAAGAAGGCAGGTCTGTTCTGGGTTTACCTGTAAAAAATTCAAGTGTTTAATGACATGACTTTTATTTCAGTGAATTGTGAGTGCTGACTTGAAAGTTATACATTTGTAGTGTCACTGTCTACCTTACATTTGCAAAGAGGATTCTTCTGATTTTAAAAATTCAGGTTTTATTTGTTTAGGTTTTGGTGTTTGTTTTTGGTTTTTTTTCCTTCTGAGAAATAGCCTGCCAGTTTATTATGAGAATTTCTAAACTTCAGGGGGAAAAATCCATGGACTCAACATGCATTTGTGCCATAAATGTATTGATGAAGAAGTGTTTAAATGAGCTGCAATGTTGAAATCTGTACTATGTTTTTTGAAATGTTTTAGGTATCTTGCTGTCCCTAATGGGAAGAACAAGCCACAGCATACTCATCTTTCTGTTTTTTGCCCTTGCTTCTTGTACTAATGTTGTAAATGGCTTTTTAAAGATTTTTGGTTTGTTAAAACATTGTTTTTGTTAGGGTGTGTTATTACATTATGGAAATCCTTTTTTGTTTTGTGCAGGAGGAGTTCAGAGAACTACATGAAGAACCAACTGATCCTCAGGCACAGCAGGAAATAATTAACAGCATTGAAGAAGTTTATTTTTCCAATGATTCCTTTGATATTGTGAAGTATGAGTTAGAGGTAAGCTTTTCTCTGCTTAAGAGAAAAGACAGCAGCATAACAAAAAATGAAGATCAAAAATATGCTTATTTCAATGAGCTATTTTTTGTTTTGTTTCTTATATCTTGCATTAATATGAAACCATACTCTCTTACGTCATTTTGCAGTTCTAGTGTATAGTATTGGTGCAGTCTCTTTTAATGTGGTAGCATTAATATCAGTTGTGCTAACAGACACTTCATAATTCAAACTATAGTGAAAAAGCCAAAATGTTCAGGAAAAAAAAAGTTGGTTCTATATTTTGTGTATTTTTTTTTTAGCAAACTTAACTGAGATATAATAATTTCCTTGTTGGGGGTTGTGTGTATGTATATATGGCTTAAAATAAAGTAACTTTGAGGTAATTATGAGGCAATTATGATAATACATTGTATATCTTACCACTAATTGATTTCAGTATCCATCATTTGAAATAATGGATTAATTCTGCAAATTAGATTGCAAAATCAATAAGAATGTTTCTTTAATGAAATTGATTGCTTAGTTAATACTATGTGTGATTTAACATCCTTTAATTTCTCACTGAATTTAATTTATTGTTTATATGCAGAGGCTTCCTCCAGTCCTTAGTCTTCAAGAACTGGAAGAGTACAGAGACAAATTAAAACAACAGCAAGCTGCTGTAAGTAAACTTGTTTCTTCTGTACCCTCACACAATTTGCATATTGTCTATAAGTCTAGCAAGAAGTGTAACTGAAAAAGTTTTGGTTTCTTAAACACTTCAGATATTATGCAATTTTAAAAAAATATTATATTGTGGGCCTTTATAGTGGAAAAGCATCACTACCTCATATAATCGTATAAAATCATGGAAGTAAGTCTTAGTGACAAGTACAGTAACGAGCAGATGTGCTAACTATTTCTTTAGAAACTTGATTTTCTGAATGTTCATCTTTTCATGTCTATTACCAGAAAGGTCATGTTCAACATGGCGCTGAATGGTGCAGTAGTATCTCTCTTTTTGCGGGGTTTCTAGCAACGTAAGACATAAAATGTTTTGAAAACTGTCTCCTTGGAGATGCTGTTTTCTCTTACTTTTCATTTGCCAATTTGTTAATTGTCCACAAGAGTTTCTAGTGAATACTGGTACAGAGTTATTACATAATAAACTGAATGGAATGTTATGAGTAGTCAAAGGTGAGAAGTCAAAGCTGCAGTTTTTGAAAGGTACTTGTTATATTCCTGGCTTTTTTATTTTCTATTCATACATTAGTTGTTGTTCCATTGCTCTTTTAAGATGAATAATATGGTACAGGAAACAAATGTATTAACTGTGGTATTTGGAGAGTATCTGTAAGTAAAATAAAAGCAGTAGTCCTAATTCATGTCTTTAAATGAAAGAAATGTATAGAAGGGGAATGTTGCATTGTTAACAATACATAGAGAACAAGTGCCTTCTGCCTAAGGCTGCTTCCCCCAGAATATACATATGAAATTATGTGAAGTACTAGTGAGAAGTTGAGGAAATGAATGAATATTCCAATATCCCATATTTCTCACCAAGAGCTAAAAGGAAAGAAGTTGTGAGTGGTAGGTTTTTGTTTTATTTGTTTTTTTCTTTTTTTAAATTTAAGGGAACATCTGGTGATTACCTTGTTTTGAAAGGAAATGCTCTCATGACTGAGACAACTTCACTGAGATATGCTGAATAACCCTAATGTGTGTTATCAATGTCTTGGCCATTTTTGCTTTCAGGATGGGAACTGGTTGCAGCTGGGGGAATAGTTTCAGGGCTTGGCTGCTGCTGAAATATTTGAACTGGAAAGTGCATGCAACTAATGAATATTAGGGGTGAGAACTGAACACAAGGTTTCCAGTAAATATCACCCAGATGTGTCTTTCTTTTAGAATACAAACAGGTAAAAGCCAAAACTTTTGACAAGAAACATGTGCCCAGTTCTTTCCTACCATCTCCCCAGTCAGGATTGGGCCTTTCTTGTTTGTTCCTTAATCTAGTCAAAATGTATTTCTGCTATAGGAGGGAATTGTTGCTTGGTTGTTTTCTTCCTTAGGCATGTGCCAAGGTGCTAAAATTTCTTACATGCTGTATTTCATGTCCTTGTGTCATATTTCCAGGTGGAGTGTGAGAGGCTGTTGCATGTTTTCTTCTTCTGTCTTAATTATTGTCCATTTATCTTGTGATTGGTCATTTAGATTACTGTCTGCATTAAAGGAGCTTAGTGTCCTCTGTGGAAGACAGTAGTACAGAATGTTGTATGTTGTTAGTTCAGTCCTAAAAATATTTTAATCGTGATTTGAATAAATTATTAGGTAGAGGACTCAAGAAGTCTGTTGACATATCACACAATACCTCTGCTTTTGAAAAAGACTAAATACTGCCTTTTTCACTTCAGTGTCTGTACCTATAGGTAGGATAGGAATTTACAACGGTGGTTTAGAGATAATACCAACTTCTAAACTTCTCTTATACAAAGCAGTCATATGAGTGTGAATTACAGATACTAGAGCTCATCTTTCACTTCTCACTGACTGTTACCATCTGCATTTGCACAGCTGATCTTGGACATGCCTTTGTTTTTAGAGTCACTATACACTCTGTATTTTCTGTAGTTTGCTCATTGGTTTTTCATTCCACTGGATGGATTCCAGCTCACTCAAACTTTTTTTAATGTATGTATCATGACAACATTAATTTGTAATCACCTTACTATGGACAACTTGTATTAGAAGGCTTCTTGAGTCGTATGTCTGCTAGACTTCATACTTCATTTTAATTAGTAGGCTAATATCCTCAGCTGTGTTGTTTTTTCTTCAGGAGACAATGTGATGTGATGTGATTAGGAAAGAGACAATTGTTTGGTCCCCTCAGAAAATGTTATTGTCATGCCTTGATAACCGTGGTGGTCACATTTGTTGCTAGCAACTGCAATTCAGGATTCCAAGAGTTAACACAGCACAACTATATCTCTTATTCACTTGTACTGCTTTAACAGTGAAGAATCAAACTGTTAGATTTATACTAGAGCAACGGATAACTAGCAGGTATATCCATGTCCTGAAGTTTCTTACAGGTACAGGGCTAGAATGAAGAACATGTTGGAAAAGGGAGGAAAAATTTCACAGGGCATAGACTGTGCAGTGAACAAAACTTCTTAAGAGCCCGAAGGTCATGTAGGCTCGTGTGGCATTTGGCCTGATAACATCCTTTCCTGACCACACCTCACTCTGGAGTGGTTCTTTTGCTGTCCTGCAAGAGGAACATTTTATTAATTATAGAACTACTGAGAGGTTTTAAGAACCAGCAAGAAGTTTTAAAATTGCTTTGTGATTCTGACTTGCTTTTAATATGGAAGGAAGAAAGCATAGCTAGGTATAAGACCCTTTTCCAGATTGCCAGCTGACGATATTGGAATACTTTGAAGACCATTTGTATGCAAATGTTCTTCCAGAGGATGGGAATTTACTTAGGGGAGCCGGTAGAAGTTTGTTACAGGAATGCTTATTGAAGATCCCAACTCCGTGCTATGTTTGACTAAGCAGGCAGGTGTAGAAAAACCTCATTGTCTCTCTTTGCCAGTAGTGTACTGTGGGCTGGCTGTCAGCCAGTTTTATTTTATTTCTCTTTCTGCGAGTATTGTTCCCTCAGAAGAATATATAACAATACCAATAATTTCTCTGTCATGTTTGAAACCATTTCTTCTTAAATATTTGTAGTCCCTTCTGAAAAACAAAACAAAACACACTGTTCTCAAGCTTGCATTTGTAAGACTGTTAGTGTTGTATTTCTTTTTAAGCTTCTGTGTTTGTGCACAAGAGGTAGCAATGCCTTTTTTTAAAATTCAGTACAGACAGCAGCTCTCAGTAGTATTTCACTTACTGTTACTTCAGAACAATGAGGAAAATTTTAAAATACGCATATTCTGTGTGCTAAAGAAAGGGTATAATGTGCATAGGGTGAATATTCATTTTGATACAGATTTAATTTAATGCAATGTCAGTCTTTATGGCTTTCTTAGATCTCCGTCTATCATGGTTTAACTCCAGCTGGCAATGAAGTACCTTGCAGCCACTCACTCATTTCCCCACCAGTGGGGTGGAGGGGAGAATGGGAGGAGAAAACTCATGGGTTAAGATAAAGGTAGATAATGCAAAAAAAAAAGCTGAAAAGTAGGTAAAGCAAAAGCATGTGAAGCAAAACAAGGAATTAATTCACTACTTCCCATGGGCAGGGAGATGTTTAGCCATCTTTAGTAAAGCAGGGCTCTATTACGTGTAACAGTTATTTGGGAAGACAGGTGCCTTCATTCTGAATATCCTTCCCTTCCTTCCTCTCCCTCCAGCTTTACATGCTGAGCATGTCACCGTATGGTCACATAGAGGTCATCATATTGACCCTGTGTCCCTTAGGTCAATTGGGGTCAGCTATCCCAGCTATGATCCCTCCCAGCAAATTGTGCACACCCTGCCCACTCACTGGTGAGATGGTACGAGTAGAAGAGGCCTTGATTCTGTGCAAGCACTGCTCAGCTAGGACATCTCTGTGTTATCAGCACTCTTTTCAGTGCAAGTCCAAAACAACCCCATATTACTACTATGGAGAAAATTAACTCCAGCCCAGCTCAAACCAGCACACCTTGGTAGATGGTTAACTTAAATTTGTACTCTAGTAGTAGGATGAGCAGAATATACTTGCAGTGTGCCAAATTATTTATATACTCTAGCTAATGTTCCTTAACAAGCAGAGAGTTAAGGGATTAATTTAAAAATGCCCACTAATCCCTAGATGAAACTGTGAACATTTTTCTTACCTTGCTTCTAAGGAAAACTGATCATAATTGTTATGATTTTTTTTATGTTGTTGTGGAACATTTATTAAGAAATTTCAAAAATAGAGAAGTAAATGATAGAGAAGCACAAACTTGTAGAACTTTAGTATGGGCATGGCCTACTTAATTGAGATTGCTATGTATTACATTGGAATGTTCTTCTTTTTAAGGTATCTAAAAAAGTTGCAGACTTGATCCTTGAGAAACAACCTGCATATGTTGAGGTAAGAAGACTAACAGTTACTTTTTAAGAGTAAACTGCTCAATTTTGTGATGTTATAATGCTGCACTGGTTTCATTGAGGATTGATATAGTCATCTGTTAGTAGGGATGCTAATGTCTGGTTGGAACCAGCTATTTATGCATGCTAAACCTCTCTAGTGAAAAGAACCAAGGGCATATTGAGTTGGAATTCCTTAGGATGATAAATGTTTTGGCATATGGTCAGTTTTAAGAAGGCTTTCTGAAAACATGAATTCACAAGCTTGATTAGTACCTCTAGTGGACTTGGAATAGGAACTGCTTTAGTGCCTATGCTTAGGAACAGTTTCACTGATCTCAGGCAGTTGCGAGAAGAAAGCATGTAAGAGAAGACTGAGCTGGAAATAGTCTCACCATGTCAGAGATCTCTTAAAAGCAAAACAAAGCAAAACTGCTTTAGCTGCTTGCAGTAGAATATTGGCATGGCTTCTCTCCTTCCTCCCAAAACATATTTGCAACAGCTGTCATAATGATTCTCTAAAAAGATGGTTTTTTCATTTATTTTTACTCATTTATTCTTCATACTGTTCCTATAATGTGTGGTCAGCACTGCCTGATTTTATGTGATTGTTTCAGGAAACAACATGGTGAATTCTGCAAAGTGGAAAATAGTGATTGTTATCAAGTCAGTCTGAGAATTATCATGTGATGAATAATTCTGTGTATGTACAGCACCTTTTGCCACCGTTGTCATACCAGTGATTATGGCAATTCACATATTGGTCAAGAAGCTGTAAAGAGTGTGGGAGAGCAATGATGGCTTGTACTTCTGAATGTGAACCCATGGTAGCTGTCATGGAGGTGCAGTTATTTTCCTCTTTCATCCTGAGGGCACAACATCCTCTTCTCCTCGCTTGTGGTTATGGCCCGTGCATCCAGCCTTACTGACCCTGCCATCTGTTCTTTGGCATTTCACTCGGTGAAAGGAGGAGTGCTGCTGTTTAAAGATAAATGTGGGGGATTGGGCACTGCTTGGTTCATCTCCTGCAATAGCTGGTGGAAGAAAAAAGCTGTAACAGTAATGTTTCAGTTTTAGTTAAAGGAGTGAGGTGGGAGGCTATTGCAGAAAGAGGCTGGTAAGTGCTACAGTGGTTGACATTTCGTAAGGTAGTGTAGGGGGGAGTAATTGTGTGGTATAAAAACCTTCTGGTATTATTGCACTGTCACACGTGTTTGAAATTGATACTTTTGAGTGAGTGTTGCTTTTCTGAATCCAGCAGCTTCACTTTGAAAACCTCTTCTCTCTGTGGCAAATGTGCTGCTTGGATTTTGCTGTGTAATGTTAATGTTCTTATCGCAGCAACATCTTAGTAAGGTGCTCATGTTTTATATCAAGAAGTGCTTTCAGATGTTCCAATGGGACAGTTAAAAATCCATTGTGCCACTAGGAATCTTTTAAAAACGTTTCTTTTAAGTGCATATTTGCCTGATTAAGTCAATAATGGCATCTGCAGTTCAGTGTCCAATTACAGCAGCAGGTCATTAGAAGAATAAAAAATGCAGTTGACTGTCTCCTGGATGCATTTTAACTGTGCAAAGTAAAGTTTAGGGATATCATGATTTGCACCCCATTTCTAGTATGAAATACTTGTCTAACAGGCACTACTATGGGCTAACAGAGGCATAGCACAGACACCGGGCAATGGATTTATAGTTTTCCCTTCTCCTTGAAAGGAAAGACATGCTTTAGGAACAAAAAGCGGGTGGAAGATTGAGAAGAGAAAAAATTTATTCAGCCCTAAATGCTGGGCAGAAGACTCTCTCTGGGGACCTTTAGGCTGCACTTTTTCCTTGTGCCTCTTCATCCAGTCACATTCAAAGGAGAGATTTTATAGAATCTTTACAACAGGCAGGACTGGATTTACTCCTTATTGTATGTGTTTCCTCATGAAAAAGGAAATAAAAGCCTTTTGAATAACTCTCATATTTTCAAAGTATGTTTTTAGTAGGTATTGAGGAAAGGAATCTTTGAATTTGGTTTCTTAAGATATTTTGCATATCAGCAACTAAGCTGTCATTTTTACAAAAGCAACGTTGGTAACATAAAGGAGCTGATTTTGGTGAAAGGTGCAGCTCAGTGATTTGGAGACTGACCAGGAGCTGATTTGGAACTGAACTAAACTGTGGACTTGTTTTTGCTTGTCATATCTTTAGAATTAGTTTGATTTTCAAAGTGAAAGTCTCCCTTCCCCTCATGGAAAGCACTTGATATGTTTTGAAATGATGAACAGAATTTAAAAAAAAATTATCATTTTCTCTAGTGTGGGGAAAGCATTCACTTTTCTACAGTACTGTTCCTAACAAAAGAAATCCTAATAGTTGGGATTACACTAGGCACTTCACTGAGTCAAAAATCAAGCTAAAATCAGGTCACCTCTGCTGAAGAGTTTTCAGCTGAAATTCAACAGGATACAATTAACATTCATTATGAAGTGACATCTATTAAATTGGTAGAACACAAGTGCTTCTAAACAAGAAAATGCTGTGTGAAACATGTTTTTTTTGTTTGTTTTGTTTTGCTGCTCTCTGGCATATTAATTATGCCTGTCCCTGTGTTTCTGTCCCTGAAGCTTTGATCATTCTGTTGTGATGCACTAATGGTTTAGAGATTCTTAGGCTAAATGTATAATATATAAATATAGAGGGTCCCACTGCAATGGAAATGGATTTCAAATATCTAACTTCAAAAGAGAGTTGTATTTTAAAAGATAGTTTTCATTAATGTTACATTGCAATGCTTACCATATATAAAATGATGAAACAAATAATATATACAGCAACTCTACAAGGTCTTTATAACATCTCAAGAGAAATCTACTAATCACTAGTCTTTACTGGTGTGTAGCACAACGTTAAATTGTATATTTATTCAACCTATTGTCTCTCTGTAGGAACTTGAACGTGTTACATCATTGCAGACTGGCCTTCAGTTGGCAGCTGTTATTTGCACAAATGGAAGAAGGTATCTTGCTTAAATAACTGCAGAGATTGAAAGGGAGAAAAAGTATTTAAGAAGAAATCTGTATACCCAGGAAGTTTGCTTGCTGATGATATTTCCATATTATGTACTGAATGCTATTAGCAGTAGTAGTTAAGGATGCTAAAATGATTGCAAACTCTTGCAGCTCTCACTTTTGCCATTGGGGGTTCTCTTCAAAACAGGAAGGTTTTGAGATACACCACTGATCCACAGACAAATGCAGAAGGGAGGATGTACCTTCTTAGTAGTCTGTTGATATCTCATTTTCTGAGTTTCCTTAAAAATGCTGATGATCTTATTTTCTAGCATGTATTTTGATGGACATGTTAGAATTGATTAGAAGTAAGTTTCATTTTCTGAATTTGTTGAAGATGGTGTTAATTTGTAACTTTTGCAGACACCTGAATATAGCAAAGGAAGGCTTCACACAAACTAGTTTGGGGCTTCTTGCAAATCAGAGGAAGCGACAGTTGCTTATTGGACTGCTAAAGTCTCTGAGAACAATAAAAACACTGGTATGTATAGTTATTTTTTTTCAGTGGGAAGTATTTTTCTTATTTTCTGTGTAGTTATTGTTCTTTGTTTTTTGGTTTTTTTCTGTAGCAAAGAACTGATGTGCGTTTGAGTGAGATGTTGGAGGTAAGTCCCTGCTGGACTGGTTAAATTTGAAGCTATTCTAAGTCTACTTTTGTCTCTTCCCTTCCTCTTGCAAACAGGCTGTGGCTGTACGTGCATGGGATGAAATTCTATTTTTATTCTTTTTTTTAAATGTTGTGCAAAAAACTTCATATCCAATTAGATAGCCCCTGTGCCAGGACAGAGTATTTTTTGTAAAAACCTTAATCCTGCCTTTAGATCTGAGGCTTGAGTTAGTTTGGTAAAAATGCTGTGGAATCTTCACTCCCCCTACTGCCCTCAACTTATACTTCTTTTCTGACCTTAGCTTGATAGTTGGGAAGAACAGAAGGTGAGATTTAGCTGATTGTTGATATGCTGTGTCTCGATAAAGTACTTCTACTGGTATATTACTGTACAAATTTATAGAGGGGCTGTAAATTATTTTTGTTCTATTAATAAAATAGTATTTTATTTGTAAGTGTAGTAGCTTCTCTCCTTATTCATTGGGTTGGCTTTTTAGTAGTCACTCGTAGAAAACATTGCAGCATGCAGCTCATGACACTGAAAATTCTGATACTCTTGTATATACTGCCTAAAAATGCAGTAGATACTGCACAGAGTGAAATAAGATCCTGTCTTAACATGATTAATTGTGTGAAAGAAAATTCAGAATTTTATTGACAACTATGTTTTAATCATAGTACATGTATTTGCAGCTATTACTGGATGGAATGTCATGATGATAATCCTTAGTTAGTAAATTTGGAAGTTGGATCTTAATGGTTGTAACTTTTAAGATTGAGTTTAATTCCGTCTAGAGTAAATCCCCTTGTGTCAGCAAACTTTCTTATTCTGTACCAAGCAGGAATGTACTCATTTTCAGGTGGTGTAAATATTGCCTTCTGCTCATTAAGCCCTGTACAATGATTAGCTTTTAATTTCTGTGTTGTATTTTGTCATACAGGAAATCAACTGTCTACTAGTAGGAGTTGTCTTGAGATAGAGGCGTGGGTGTTGCATTCACACACAGACTCTGATATCTGATTATCGTAATCCGTCAGTGATATTTAAGGGCTGGAACTGCTGTTTCTAGCTGAGTGCAGTTTTAAAGCTGTGCTCAGTGTCTGCCCCCAATAAGTTATCCCAGATATTGACCAGTTTATTGACTTTACTCCAAGAAGTTAGTAATGGAATATGCACAAGAGCTATTAGTAGCCATTCACAGAAGAGGATTTGGAAAGGGTTCCCAATTGAAAAGGGCTAGAAATGAAGCTACAATAGCTTATAGGGCTAAGCTGCATCTGGAATACATGAGTAATATATCTTATGCAAACAGGCTTTCTGATTTGAGCTCTGTTAGACTTAATGGAGCAAATACCAGGTTTACAACGGAGAAAGATGCAAAGACCTGTAAATGCAGCAATCATTTTAGACCAATGTACTGTTCTGTTTTCATCTAATGGATAATGTATTTGGATTTTTTTGTGTATTTTTTTTAGCTAAACTTGATCTGCATTAGAACACTGCTGTTAAAACCAACTTCATTTCAGAACCTCCTTTATGATAATAGCTGAATATAAATTGCCCCTGCGTTTCTACTCTTCAGTCAATGACTGAAATGCCAGTAACAGCTTTGTATTTGAGCTCTCTAAAGCACATATTATAGCTGATGTAATTATGACAAAAAAGGGAAGCTCTTAGCTATTAAAGAGGGTTTTCCTTTCTCCAAGGCTCTTTCTGGTCTCATGTCTAATAAAATACAAAAATAGTAGATATATCCAAATCACTGTCCATGTTCTGATGGCAAGATCCTGGGGTTTTATATTTTTGTGGCTATGGTTTTTTTTGTTTTTGTCCTGACATCTTCATATATTTCCTGATTCATCTGTTGGATGAATCAGAATATTGGATATTCTTTTTACAAATTAGGACAATGTGCCCATATTTTTATTCTAAAGTATGTTCTTTTTGCCCTGAGGCCTTGTGTGGTCTGAGGCCACTTGTATTTAAATTAATTTCTAATAACCTATAGAATGTGTCAATTTAAATAGTGTTTATTTGGGCATAATGTTAGAAGTGTCTTCCTTGTCTCTTTTTAGGTTTTGTAACCTAAGCCTGCCAGTGTCTGAACTTACCTCTTTCCATGCTCATGAATAGATCATACTGTATTAACAAAGGTTGGAAAGATGTTTAACTGAGAAGATGTTAGTTGTTTTGTAATAAAAATTTTCTGATGTATTTTTTATGAATGCAAAAGGAAGCAATACAGCAAGTTGTTTGCATAAGGTAATGTAATAGATAGTGTTTTCAGACGTTGCTAACATCTGTTTCAGTTTCCAAACTACTTGCACATTAAGTGCTGCAGTAGACCCTCACTCTTTTCTTTTAACTTTACTGTATGGACATGAGGCAAAATATTTTATTCTTAATGTTAACTTGTAAGCATGCAAGCAAAAATGGGTGTTGTACTGTTGCTTCAAATGAGCTTTCAATTGTATTTTATCCTAAGGAAGAGGATTATCCAGGAGCTATTCAGCTGTGCTTAGAATGCCAGAAAGCTGCCAGCACCTTCAAACACTACAGTTGTATAAGGTAAGGTAACATTGTGCAGATTTTAGCTTCTGTATGATTTTATTTGGAAATTGTATAGAATCATAGAATCAACTGGGTTGGAAAAGACCTCAGAGATCATCAAGTCCAACAGCACCGTGGTTACTAGACCATGGCACTAAGTGCCACATCCAGTCTCAATGTATGAAACAATGACCATTAATTCTTCTTCTCTAAAGGTTTGATGGAAATGTTATTTTCTTCTTAGAAAAGTAAATTGAGTCACTTATAAAAACATAAGTATCCACTGTAATTTCCCGCTTTCTGGTACCACTACTAACCAGTCTTCACAATCTATAATCTGTGTTTGGACTATATCGTTGTTTTGTAACTGTTGTAATATGTTGGCAGGTAAAGTTTCAACTAAGACTGAATTATAACTGTGCTACAACATGCAGCCTAGGGATACCTGAGCTGATTTTTTAATAAGCAAGTTTATATTCTGGAATTAATTTACCTACAGCAAGATGGCCTCTGGAGGATAACCTACCCTGATTCTTGGCACTGAAATTAGCAAGTGCAGAATTTCATGCTGACATGAAGAAATTGCTTTCAGAACTGGAACTAATCCAAATATCTGCAGTCCTAACTTAGAAAGACTTGATGTTTCCATACTTTTAAAAAGGAAAAAAAATAAGCAGGAAATGCTCATAAACTCCAGCAGGAGATGTAGTAACATCAAATTGTTGTGGAGGCTTTTCTGTTTGAAGGCTTGTTGCATGTGGAGAAACAATAAGGAAATATTTTCTACTCTAGTTTTTAATGCCAGCTCTTTTTGATGCAGTTTTTTTCTATTTAAACCTTTCTTTGGAGGATGTTGTGTCCAGTTTTGCTAATGGAACCAAAAAAGGAGGGTGATGGGCATAATCTTTAAGCTACAGAACTAAGTAGGGAAGCTAGAATCTTTTGATAATTAACATAGGCCCCTTAGGAGAAGATTCAGAGCACAGAAGGAAGTTGTTTAAAATCAGCTATGGTGATTATTTAATGAAAACTGTGCTTTCCATGCATGAAGAGAATATCCTGCCGATTTCTTTGTTGCTTTGACCCTTCTGAACAAAAACATAGTAGTCATGTTTTGTGTCTTATTTTTCTGGCCGGTGTTCTAAAATTTTTAAACCTGATTGTTGCAAAGATGCAGTGGTGTCTTTCATTGTCCTAAGGAGTGTCTCTTATGGTAACTATTTTTTGTTAATCTTTTTCTACCAAGTATAGCTCAGAGAAGTGAAATAATGGTGTTTAAAAATTTTTCTGAGAGTTTTGTAAGCTTGAGTTCTTTTATAGCATTTCTGTAACAGGTTCCCGAGCAACAAAGAAAAGTTACTATAGTTTACAAAGACCTGACAGCCTTGACCTTTCTGGGTATGTTCTGCTCTAGACCACAGTGCCAAACCAAAACATTCGAAGCATGAGTTTCTTGGGGGTTGGGAATGTCTTTGAATACTTGGTTAAACCCTAGCAGGATGGGGCCTTATCTGGGCCATCTTAACAGTGTTGCGTTGTAAACCTAGGGTTTTGTGTGCTGCAACAAATACCTTAATTTGAAGCATTAAGAATACTGCATATGCCTGAAGTAGATACCTTTCAATAACAGTGGTGAGATGGTGCTAGTCTGACACAGTAACAGCAGCTTAAATGGTTTATGATAAATTACTATATTGTGGCTTGGTAGCAGGCAAACGTGTTTTTGGAAACAAGGAAATTGGTCTGAAATATTAACGTAATCAGTAATTTTATTTTAAACATTTTTTTCTTTCATTAATAGTGAGTTGAATTCAAAACTGCAAGACACCTTGGAACAAATAGAGGTAAAAGTTGATATATTGATGTTTAGTATATTTTAGTATTTAACCTCTAAGTATATGTTAGTAATTAACCTCTAAAGTACTAGAGCTTTCCAATACAATGTTGTTAGCAATTACAGAACGTGCACATTTCTTTCAATTACTCTCTTTGGAATGCTATGGTCAGTGCTGTTCATGTAAACTTTTGTGATGCAATTAATCTAAATGCTCTGTAATATGTTGTCATACTTATGAGCCCAGTTCACTAGTTGTGCCCACTGTAAGTGGTAGAGCAGTCAAATTAAAAAGTCAAATAACATTTGAAGTACTGAACTTCTGTGAGTTCTTTAGACTACTTGTAAATAGTTGTGAAAAGTAAATCAGCAGCAAGCCATTAGGTTTGGATAAGCTACACAAGACATCACAGTATCACTGGAAATTTTAGAGGTCAGCAAACTGCTGGATAGGGCCAGTGCTAAGCCAGAGGAAGTAAGACTTAAATAATTGTGAAGGATGCAACAAAGACCAGTCTTAAGTTAGATAGTACCACAAAAGCAAATGAATATAACATGGTAAGTGTCTTGCTGGAAATTGGTGGTGAAAAAAAGGAATTCTTTTAACTCCACTGTTAGGTAATTTTGAGCTGGAACTTGGTGAGCTTTTTGTAAGAAGTCTGGTAACGTAGATATATATAATGTGTATGTAGTGCATGTAATGCATACACATGTAATGCTTAACAGGAACTTGAATTAGCTATTCCAGCAGCTGTCTACACCTGTGGTCATGTGCTCTTTAGAAAGTCAGATTGATGCATGTATTATCGTACCTTGTTATTAAATTCCCTGCAAAATTAGAACTTTGTTATATTTCCTTCAGTTAGACTAAGTTAGAAATCCCAGCTCTCCCATGCTGGGGTGCTAGGCCTTCTCAGTATCACTTTGAATTTGACTTCAGTGAAATAATGTACTTTTTACTGTGCTTGTTCTTGGAAATAGTGGAACTCATTGGCTGATAGAAATTTCAGACTGAAATACTTATGCTCAAGAAGTAACATTTAAGCATCTCAGAATAGTCTGATTGTGTACAATCTTGGCTAGTTTACAAACATAATTATCAGACTGTTTAAGTAAATGTCTTCCTCTTTTGCTGTCATTTAAGTAATATATTACTTGGCCTGTTTTTATCTGATGTTTAACAGTCTTTTCTTTCATTCATATAGGAACAATTGGACGTAGCACTTTCCAAAATATGCAAGAATTTTGATATCAATCATTATACAAAGGTTCAGCAGGCTTACAGGCTGCTTGGAAAAACACAGGTTAGTACTCATCTTCTGAGTAAGTTACAAAGAACAGTCATGTAACAGCGTGGAACTTTGAGTACTGTGATGGAAATTTGTTTTCCTAATTAGTCCCAACTGGCAGCTAAGCCCCACACAGCCACTCACTCTCTCCCCTTTAGTGGGATGGGGGACAGAATTGGATAACAGTGAGAAAACTTGTGGGCTGAGATAAAGACCGTTTAATAGGGGAAGCAAAAGCTGTGCACACAATCAAAGCAAAATGAGGAATTCATTCAACACTTCCCATGGACAGGCAGGTGTTCGGCCATCTCCAGGAGAGCACGACTCCATCATGTGTAACAGTGACTTGTGAAGGGAAACTTCATCACTCTGAACATTCCCCCCTTCCTTCTTCCCTCAGCTTTTATTACTGAGCATGATGCCACATGTTATGGAACATGTTGGGGTCAGCTGTCCAAGCTATGTCCCCTCCCAGCTACTAGTGCACCCCCACCCTCTGGTGGGATGGGATGAAGAATAGGAAAGGCCTTGACTCAGTGTAAGCAACAGCTCAGCAATAACTAAAACATCCCTGAATTATCAACATTGTTTTCAGCACAAATCCAAAACATAGCCCCATACCAGCTACTATGGAGAAAATGAACTCTATTCCAGCCAAAATCAGCACACTAATGCTTATGAATCTTGCCAGGTATTCAAAGGCTTTTATAATGCTTGGATAATTTAACAGTACTTGGTAAAGGTAAACTGTGTATTACTCCAACATATAGCATACGTAACAGTTCCATATTTCAGCTCTGTTTATAATGCTGTTTGCATTATTAATTGATTTTGGGCATGTGAATAATATTTTTCAATAGCTAGATCTGTGTCACTGAGTTGTGCACAACCTGTACCTGACATGTGTGTTTCCATTTTATATTGTACTGTAACACAACAGGAATGAAGAGGTGAGGAGATAGTTTTTTGTAATAAAATATGTCTCAAGGCATAAAAAAAATCATAGAATGTTGAGAGTTGTAAAGGACCTTAAAGATCATCTAGTCCCACCCCCTGTGCCGTGGACAGGGACACCTCCCACTAGACAGGTTGCTCAGGGCCTTATCCAGCCTGGCCCTGAACACTGATGTGTGTTCAAACATACACTGTGGATATGTCCTAAAAGTTACATCTCTGCATGCCAAGAGCATTTTTTTGTGTAAATAGTAGATCTAAGCTCTCCTGTAAGATGTAAGTGCTGGTGCACTGCCTTGAGACTTCATATGGTTTCTCTGGGAAGGTGGTGAACCAGTTTCCTTCTGAAGCAGGTATGAAGTATGGGAGCTAATACCAAGGTCCTGCAAAGTAAAGAGGGATAAAGAAACAAGAAAATCCTGGAGGCATGTTTTGTCAGTGATTGGTGTTCATAACACACTGAGGCAGAGCATGGTTGGTGCCAGTGTAGCAGTGATGATTTGCTTGGAGAAGAGATTCCTTCAGAAAGCTTTAGTTGCTACAGGTCATGTCAAAGTGCCTATCCCTTGATGAAGACAGGACAAGAACCCCATTTGTTCTTTATAATGCTTGGGGTTTTTAATGGTATTTCCAGATTTCAGAATTATATCTTTTAGTAGATTGGCTTTTTTGGGTTTGGTTTCATTTTTTGTTTGTTTGTTTCTTTCTTTCTAATTAGAACCTTTCTAGCAAAGTTGGGTTCTTTTTTTCATGGCTCGACAGTGATAACAGTGTAACTCTGCAATAGGATAGAAATGGATTTATCTTCCCATACTTTGATAATGTGCAGAACTATTAGAGTGCCTCGAGTCTGCAACTTAAAACCAGGGGAGAAGATTAATTAGGCTTTTCCCTCATTGGTGCATTGTATGTGATTTCTTTATTTACTGAACAAAAGTAGATATAATGCGTTCACTGCTCCGAAGTCAAGTGCATGATATGTTGAGAAAGGCAGATTGTTTGTCAGAGGAATGAAGTTTCTGAACAAAATAAAAGTGTTATTTGTTGCTGCATGGTTTTGCCTGCTTTGTTCTCATGATGAAGTGACTTGGCTTTGACATTCTTTTTATTACTATTAAAGTAGGTATTTTGAACTTGTCCTAAATATAATTTAGTTGCATTGTTACTGAAATATCTCCCATTTTGACCCCTTCTCAGTAAACAAAATGTCAATAACCTTCAGTATATTCAGTAATTCTCATATTTCATTTGTCATTTTGTTTTCTTTGACTGATTCAAGTTAGGACTAGCTGTAGAAGATTGGTTGTTTGCAATAGGATTTAAGCAGAATTGCTTTTTCATTTCTTATGGGATGATTGAGTTCTCAGCTCTTGTCAGTAGCTAAAAATGTCAAATAGAAAGTAGTGAAAGTAAACATTTTCAAATCTGCAGGATCTGATAACTTCATTCTGGCATTTGAAAGATATTTTTTATTGGTTCCTATATATACCATATGCTGTTTATTTGCATATCATGAAACAGTGAGAAAATTCCATTTCTGAAGTGCACTAATGTTATGTACAGTCTATTAACAACATGAAAACTAAGGAAACATCCTGACCTGAAACTCAGGCATGATTGTGGTAAAATTAATATGTTATGCCTTGATTAGTCCCTAGTACATGTACTGGTATATCTTTTTCTGGAAAAAGTAATCTATTTTTAAACAAATGTCTTTTTTTCTGTAACAAGGAGGAGTTTTATAGGAAATTTATTGATATGATGTACATGCCTTTCTGTAACACTTAATGCTACTTTATATTCTTCAGTTTGGCAAGTGGATGGATTGAAGACTTTGTAATTGTGGTTTTAGTTTTAATAATTGCAAAGGAAATATTTTTATTTTAGTTGGAAGTGTTTCTAGTGGGAGAAAGAGCACAGATCTCAACTAATTTCTTTTTGACACAAAATCAGTAATTGGGAGAGTAAAAGAATGCTTAGCCATATTATATAGGTGTACAATTAATATTTACTCGTGTTAATGTAAAAAAAAACAATGAATTGTAGAGGGAGGATGGATTGTAGTATTATCAAGTTCTATGTTAGGTATTTTTGAGACAAAGATTGAAAGCCATACTGCTTACAGTTTCTTCTGTTCAGAACTGAAAAAAACTTAACTTAAAGGGTGATGGCTTAAAGATTATGGCATATGACAAATTGAATTTTGTATTTGATTTTATGTCACTCCATTTCTTTCAGACAGCAATGGACCAGTTACATATGCACTTCACTCAAGCCATTCACAACACCGTGTTTCAAGTAGTCCTTGGATATGTGGAGCTGTGTGCAGGAAACACAGACACCAAGTTTCAGAAGTTACAGTACAAAGACCTCTGTACGGTATGTAATTCTTGTATATACGTATATTTTTTAATCTGAATTTTTCCACTGTTGTAAGTGTACCTTATGTCAGTAGGGACTCAGTTATGAGAATAACTCTGCAGCTACTATAGTTTATTAGTACAACTTATAGGCTAACTGAGAGATTTGTTATTCACAGCTTAATGCTGATTTTGATTGCACTAAATCTTAACACTTTGGACTTACTGTGCACTCCATCTAAATACGAAGTAAATCATAGGATACAAACAGAAGACAAACTCCCATGTCTTCGTTATAATATGCTAGTTATTTGCATCATTATTAACTTTGAACTCTATTCTAGTGCATTTAAGTAGTATTCACAATTTCTATAATACTGCATTTCAGTAAGGATTCTTGTAAAGATACTAACTTAATTAGAGTCTTCCCAAATGACTTTGTATCAGTTTCATTGTGTTTTTGATATCAAGGTAAGGAACAGCTGTTATATTGAGATGTAAAACCTGGATAATAGGGAAAACGTGGACTGGGAATAACCATATATTTCTCTCTGGTATAAATTTTAGGTGCAGTTTCTTCCACATCTGTATTTTGTTTATTTTTTTTAAATGTTATTAGAATGAATTACTGTATTTTGAGTAGCATTTTTAGTTCACTCTTTAGTTTTTTCACTTGCGATTTTACTGTTACACCCTGAGAAATTTGCTTAAACTTCAGTGTTGGTGAGGAAGAATGTTAGATATTTTAGGTGGTTCTAACATTGATTTAAAATTTGAAATTATGTTTCTATCTTGAATGTGCTGTAGGATGTTTGTTTCAGTCACAGGCTAAATCCTTATTATACTTCATCAACTCATGGACCCATCCTGTCAGTTGCAATTTATTAAATTAAAGTACAATCCTAAGAAGATTAAAGTTCATACTCGAATCCATTTTCTGCTCTTTCACTTCTCATATCTCCTGGAATCGTGTAGCTTCAACTAGTAAACACATCGACATTGAAAGCCATTTAATTTTAAAGAGGTGCCCCTTTGACTTTGAAAGCTTACATAATCTAAGGACCTTCACATGAATGGAAGTGTGATATGAAAAATTAATTTATTGGGAATAATTGACACAAGTATTAATGAACAGAATGAAAAAGGTTCCAGATGGGTGGAATTCACACTTCACTGAGATGAATTCTAGCTGAAGAAAGCCAGCAAACCCTGATCTCTGTTCTCTAGACTGCAGCCCTTTCATCTTTCTGCTATAAGTCTTCAGAGTGTGGTTTTATTTTCATTTCTTTCTAATGCACTTTTTGTCTAAATTTATTTCTGCTTTATACTTATGTATGTCTTTTAGTTTATTTCTCATTCTTTGCTAATGCTAGTGATACTAAGCCCATTTATTTACATTTACAAATAGTACTACTGAGCTGCTTCTGACAGCTTCTAAATACAAGTTGTGTGCTGCTGTTGATCCCTATTCTTTACAGTGCAGAGGAATCTTTCAGATACTTGGAAATATCGCATTTTGTAATACACAGGAAGAGAGTGGCTTTAACTGCATGGTTACAAAATTATTACCTCTATTTCTATTTGGTTTTAATTATGCAAAACCTTAATGAGATGATGCTTAAGTTATGTGAGCCTGCAATAGCTGGAATCTGGCAGTCTGTATAAAGGAAGGTACTGAGACTTTGGGACTGTAATGTACTATGAATACTGCTGTAATTTGCTTGTAATTTAGTTTTTTATTTTTTTCATTACTCTCTTGGTAACAATTAGGTATTTAGGGACAGGCTGCAGATGGGCAATTTTGATCTCTTACAAACCATGCTGCTCAGTGTTGGTTGTTACCCGTTGCAGTGCATTTGTGAAATCAGAATGCTGAATAAGCTGGACTGTCATAGCAATTAAATTTCTAACTTCCTGCAGCAAAAACACTAGCAGATTTTTATCTCTTGCATTTTGTTTTGGAGGAATAAATTGTTTAAGACTAAAATATGAGCTTTCTTTTTCTTTGTTTAGTTCTAGTGAGAACCCTCTTCAGGCTATCTATGCTGTTAAGCCAGGATGCTCTTAACATATAAGTGATTATGGAGTACTTCCTCTAATTAAACAATGGAAGTCATATAAAATTGAAGTATTCCTTTTTGAACAGATCTCCTGTTGTGTGTTTCTAAAAATCTGTCACAATGAACTCATTTAGCTCATTTCTATTTTATATGGGTAGTGGGGGGGTATAGTGGCTTTTTTTCTTTGTTTTGTTTGTTTCTTCAGATACTGGATATTATAATAATGTGAGTTTTTTAAAAAGAATAATATTTTCAGAAATTTTTAAGCATTTATGCAAGTTATGTACTTGTGCACTCAGACTCACTATTTCCTTGTTGACTCTTTCTTTTCCTAGCAATGTGCTGTGCTCTAGCTTTTACATCCTTTCACTTTTGGAATACTACTGGAGCAGGGCAGAGTTTGGCTGCTTCATTTTCAAGTTTTGAATTTCTATATTCAGAGAGTAAAAGTCCAAAGAAATTCAGTTGTTCGTTTCCTTAGTCTAAATGGAATTAACTTGGTATTAGTAAGTGATACTTTCTTCCTGGCCACCTGAAGGCCAGTATATCTTCAAGTATAATGATCTGCATAAGCAAGGTTTAGATTTTCTAGCTACTAAACACCCTGAAATACAGTAAGAGTTACATTTCCTGATGAGTTGGCAGAGAAAATGGCTGAAGCAGTGGGTGAATTGGCAGGACAATTTACTGTTTGAATAATAAACTTATTACCTTATTTTGTTCGATTGTTAGTAAAGGCCTATAGTATCTGAGATTAAAATGTCTCAATAATGCAGTCACTAATGTATATCAACTGTTCAGTTAAAGGGTGTTTTAGAAAAAAAGTAATTGTCTCAATTGTTAGAATTTTTATGTACCAAGAACATGACTTTTTTTCTTTTTTTTGTCAATATGTCCAGGATACCTAATTTATATCCTTGAGGAAGCTCTGGTTTGGTAGGGCACAGAACCAGGATAATAATACAGTTTAAAAAAAACCAAACAAGCATAATGAAAGGACATGATTATTAACATGAAGTCTCCAGATGCTTTTGCTAGTGACATCTGTTAATGCTGAAGAGCAGTTCCTGTGAGTCCTTAATCATAAGTGGAATTTAGGCAAATATGGCTTGAGCGGTATGTCCTACTGCCAGGAACATTATTTAAGCTTGGGAAACGAGAACATGATTAAATAGAAAATAAAGATGTGCGATTTATATTTTTTTTTTACTTGAAAGCTGAAAAATAGGAGGAGTATAGGAAATCTGTTCAGTGTAATGTTTATTCTCCAGCAGATGTACTGAAGATGATTAGTGGTGTTACAATTCTTGAGAAGGACACACCATGTTTTGAAAGCCTCAGTGAGGTCAGTGGATGAGGATGCAGTTGAGGGAATTGATTGCCTTAATTAAAGGTTTGCTCTCTATGGAATCCATGGTTGATTCTTTTGGTGATTATGTTGACACCCTGTTGCAGAAGCAGTTCGTATTTTTGAAGAGTTTTCTTGTAACTAATGTCAAAACTTTTGTACCATCATGGATATACGTATTTGGGTTAGCAGGCACACAGTACCCAGTTGGTAAAAGCTAATTAACCTTGCAGAAGCCAGCTGTGGACACTGATATAGCTATTGGAAAACATGATCTCTTTTCTAGAGCAGTGTTAGTTGGAAGTGCTAATTTCCAGACTTCTATGAGAAACTTTAAATAACAATGTAAACAATGTAATTAAAATCATATCTATGCAGCTGGACTTTACCCTTGTCTATAAGTTGTGACACTGTGCTTCACAGTGACTGAGACAAGGGTGGCGTAGCATTGCCACTCCAATGAACAATATATTTTACAGTTTTTTCTTTATCCAGCAAGACCCCTTCTCAAAGTCATCCTTTTTCCTGACAATCTCATCTTAGTTATTTCTTCTGTGTATCTGGCTCTCTGATAAAATTTATACTCTTTGCCTAAAGAGTATCTGAAATCATAGTTGGCTCTTTGGAGCAGGGTGATTCAGGGAAGTAGGGCAGCTACCATCTAAATTTGTTTGCTTTTAAACTACTTCTTTATACGTCATTCAACCCAATGGGGTACTAGCCAGGATGGCTTCTGTGTACTACTGAAGTACAAGAATCTGCATCATTGAAAAGATGCAGTGTCTGCATGTCATGGGTGTCTGCATCCCTCTTTGATAATGAGATGTGCTGATCATTAGACTTCATGGCTTTACCTCTGTATCTGCTTCATTGTTCCATAAATGTAAGAGGTGTTTAACATATGGGCCAACTGAGAAAAGAGAAAAGTGCTAACAAATAAACTTTGTGCTTTTGGACAGTATTTGATTAATTGACTAAAATTAGGAATTTGTCACCTCTCAAATACATTTGAAAATGAAACTGATATATATCAAGCACCTCAGCTGTATGAATATGGAAGGGTTTGTATGTTTTGTGTTGCCACTGTAAAAAACGAACACAATTTTGAAGTTTCACAGTGTTATTTTGTTTTTCTGTAGCATATTACATCAGACAGCTACATTCCATGCCTGGCTGATCTCTGCAAAGCCCTCTGGGAAGTCATGCTCAGTTACTACCGAACGATGCAGTGGCATGAGAACCATGACCAAGACGAGGCAGCAGTTGTGTCTTCTGGTAAGAAACTTCTGGAAACAAAACTTCTGATATTTGGATGTAACTTTTCTTGTGCTGTATCTTTGTGGTCTTGACTCAGTGCCTTCAGCCTTATTGCTGATAGAGTGCAGGAAGAACTGAAATACTCACTGGATTTTTGCACTCTTCAGTATAAGGTTCATTTTTTAATGAATATTTGTATGTGCCAGTCTTGTAGATATAAATGCATTTATTTTAAACGATTCTTAGGGGACATGTCCTTCCCCTATTGTGTGTTGTAAAATCAAGCAGGTATTTATTGCATGGAAACATTATCACAGTTGACAACTTACTCAGCCACAGATGCACTTCCAAAACTAGTTCCCCTTAGTGTCGTTCCTTGCGATATCCTGAAGAAAGAAATAATCTGCACTGCAAAGCCTTTTACAGGAACCATTAAGCCTAATGAAGTGGTATATACAGTCATATGAGTAATTTTAAATTCATTGCTTTTTACATGCATGCCAGAGTGTTTTGGTATGTTTACTACTAATCTTCTGTCTCTTAGTTTTTAAGGTTCTGGAGATGTGGCTTAGCTGTAATGTACAACTGGAATATAGTTGATCTACTGAATCACTTTTTCAAATACCTCTACAATGATAAAGCACACAGAGGGAATTTTACAAGTACAATTTCAGAGGGACTATAAATATCTACTAAAGGTTTTTTCTAAAACTTATTGCTCATGCTGCAGTAATTACTAAACCCATACATGGAATTCTCATTCCATACTTACTAGTTTAATGGCTGTGATATGTGCGAAAGCCAAAGAGTAAAATTCCTGTAGAAAGGGCATGTATGTGAGAAGGAAAGAGGGAGGCAGTTCAGGACATTATGCTAAAATTGTTTCCTCAATTAAACCCCATAGACCGAAGCAATAGAAGTGGCAGGCTTCAGTGTTGTGTGTTTGTCTGCCTTTTATCATTTTGAGAACTCAAGGCTGTCCTGGTATTTTTCTGTCATTGTACCAGTTGATGTCAGCACTCTAAGAAAGTACCTGAAGTGTGTCAAGGGATTCTTGATTTTAGGGCACAAACACAGCTGTAGAAGTGGGAAGCTGGACTTCGATGGCATGATTTACATAGCTCTTTCTATTTTAATACTGAATCTTATCCAAAAGAAGTCCTGCTTGGATTATCGAAAGGAGGTTGCACTTCATCTAGGTCATGTATCAAGTGTTTGTGATTACTGAGGCCTGTTACAGATGTTAAAATGTACTTTACCTAACTTGTAAATAATTGCCCTTCTGCATTTCTGAGGAAAGAGGCGTCTGCTTTATATCTTCAAATACTCTGCTCGTTATTGTTCTGAGAAGTCTGAAGAGCAATTGAATGGAGTTCAGAATTTGCAGTTTATTTCAGTTATAGTGTGGACTGATCTTTGGGGATTACCTTTTCTAAGATCAATTGAAAAAACACTCGCTTGAAATAAACTAAATGGAAACAAATAATTATCTCTAGATATAAATGGAATCCTAATTATTTTAAAATAATGAGACATATTTTAGAACCTTTCATGAAAAAGGAAATAATCATGAGATTTAGGTTGCTGAAGTGTTCTGTAACAGAATAGCAGTAAATCGTAGTGAAATGTATGGTATTAATAGTTCTATGATTATCAATAACACTTAATTGTTCTAATATACTGTTGGAAAGACAGAATTAAGTGTCCATAGGTAGAACTTGTTTAATCCTACTGAAGATAAAATTAGTGAACTAAATTTATCAACTTCATAGCATGAAGTAAGTTCTATGTCACATTTAATGAACTGTTGCTTATTCTGTGATTTTGTTGCTTGTACAGTAAACAGCAAATTGCTGTGATATGGAGTTTCATTGCTGAAAATAAACTAATTACTGGAAAATTTTCCATGGCATTATTGGTTGTGGTCAGAGCATTGTTTGTGTTTGTACTAGAGAATCAAATAGAAAATGAATTTTAAAGGGACTTGTGCGGGTCATTTTTATCTTCCCTGCTCTAAGCAAAGTTCGAAGTTGCATTGGTTTGTGCGAGGCCTTGTCTGGTTCAGTTGGATTTTCACATACCATAGAATTTACTGTGACCTTGATGTAATTTACTTGTATTTATGCGACAATGATTTAACAGAAGAACGAAAGGAGGCAGTAAAATGATCACTTGTAGCATTTACTGATTTCACAAGTGTAATCCTAGTGGTAAAAGGATTACAGTTGGTGTAATCCTTGGTAATAACTCTAATATCTATAATAGATTCAGAGAAAAGCAAGAAGAAAATGATGCAAGATGTAAATCGAATGTCAACCATTTTAATTTTCAAAAATTTTCATTTATAGTACTGTATAAATTCTCTGCAAGATCTGCTTTCTATTTAAAGAGTGAAAGAGTGAGGCTAGAGGACAGAGATGCGATTGATTTTGGTGGGGTTTTTTTCCCTTTCCTTTGTCCAGCGAGGATTAAACAAAAACCTTTTGTTATGATTGAAGACTGCTTTTATGAGTTTTTGAGAAATATTGAAAAACCTGAAGAATTACTGTATTTAAATCAGCCATCTAGAAGAATAACTCCTTGGGTGCTTTTGATTCTTGTTTTTCTGTGTAATTATGAACATTTATGTGTTCTGTTACATGTTATAAATTCTTCAAAGCAAAAAGTATAAATGCTTGTGGACCTTTGTCCAATCCTTGATTTTCAAGGAAATTAATATGTTTGGATGTGTGAAATTAGCTGCAGTACAGTTCATTAAAAGACTGGAAACAAGACCTTGTAGCATGACTGTCCGTAAACCATGTGAGCACCGGGAGATTGACAGAGAGAATGTTGCATGGATTTTTCATTGAACAATAGCATTTATATGACAATGTCTGTCCAACCATTCCTTCATGAGTAGCAGTTTATGAGTACAAGGACTATGGTCTTAATCTAGAGAATATGTCAAAGACACTGACTGTTTTAGGAGTGGCCTCAATCTGCAGAAGTTTAGAACAGAGGAGGTCACAGAATCATACAAAGAGCGTGCTGTGGCTCAGATAGCTGGGTTTGTTTCCTTGTATAGTCTGAGAAATGGTAAATCCACTTAGAGTTTTTCTGGTTGGCTTATTCTTTCTGTTTATATTTTGTTTAATCTTCCGTGTAAATCACTTATGAAAATGCATTTGTCAGAATTATTACTTTCAGAAGATGAACATATTTAGGAGGCTAATATTTGTTTTATGATTTTTCTTTCACAAGGAAAAATTTTTTTAAGTGCCCTGCAAGAGTAGATATAGTGTGGAATTATGTTTGGGTCTTGTTTGCATATCAAACAGCCTTTCATCATCTCATTTTGAGTAATTAGGGTAAATTCTCAGTTAATCTGCAAAAGCAGTCTCAGTGATTTTAAAGAGGAAAAAGTTGAATATAGCTTTGCAGCCTTGGAAGAAACGAATATTTGTCCCTAATATAAGCCCAAATTCCAGACTGTATTTTGTTATGTTTTTAATTCTGATGAGGAGTTATTCAGTTGACAGTACCAGAGCTTTTACATTCTGGCTAGTTACACTATCTCACTATTACACTAGTTCTGTATTCTTGAGTTCTAGCCTCGTGGGCAGACATATTGGGTAGGCAGTTCTTCTTGATAGTGTTCATACCATGGTCCCTGGCTTGCAGTTGAAGCTTTCTCAGTGTTTGATAAAATTCATAATTTAATAACATGTCCAAATACACCCATAGCTCTGTCTGAAGGAAATTAAGCAAGGCCAGCATCCTTCTCAGTATTCATATTCCACACATTTTTTTAAATTTAAATGGAGTTACAGATGTTGAAGATTTCATATTTTTGTTATTCTTGTTATGCTTATATGTTTTATAAACATTCATATAATAGGTAACAGTTCTTGTTCTGAGAAACATATTCTGCAAGGGTTCAAAGCAAAAACCAGGTGGTTGAGGGGGGAAAAACTTTATATCATGCTCTTCTACTTACACAGAGTCTGGCCTAAGACTGGGAGTATGAAACACTGTTAAGTGCTATTTATGATTAGCGATAGTTAGAGAAGGAAACTCTGCTCACTTGACAGTGAGTACTGGATGATCTGAAGAAGACATGATCAGAACATGGTCAGACTGCTGTGCTCTTTTGTATTTCGGTTTAGTTGAATTGTCAGTGTCTGATACCAGTCATAACCATTCCTGTCACTGGATGCTTTTCCTTCCTTCTCTTAAATATGTGGTAGTCCAGATAATGCCGTGGAGATCTGTTCTGCACACATCTGAAAAGGTTGATCAAAGTCCTGTGTCTGGCCTCCCATTCCTTACTTGGCTCATTAGTAGAGTGCTCACAGTATTTACATGATACTCATCTAGACTGCAAGGTCTGGATTCAGGGCAAGGCTTGACAAGTTGTTGACAAAAATTTCTTAGTGCTGACAGATGGAGGACAGTAGGTTTTTTATGTTTCTGGACTCTTTTGCAATTAGACATGAAAAATTGCTCTTTCCTCTGAGGAAAGTGAAACTAAGCCAAGAGCTTTTCTGGAAAAAGCTGTGAAGCCTGGTAATGAAGAACTGCAACGGTCAGTCAGGATTAGCTCTCACTGTGGTCCTAGTAGCACATTACCATCTAAATAACACTGCTGTGACAGGTATTTGGTATGCAGGTGACATTTTTGTCCTTGCAAGTTTTGAATGACCACATGAAATCTTGTCCCTGCATTGATGAGGTCAGCTCATGAATGAAAAGCTTCTGGAGCTGCACCTGAGGCATCTGGTAGCATCACACAGTTTAACTGCTGAAAAGGCTACACGACCTTAGTGCTGTCTCCCTGGTGACCTTGGATTGCTTCTGAATTCCCTGTTGATGCTAGAAATAAAATGTTATTATTTTTTTAGTATTTATTTGTTCCACATAAAGTGTTCTGCAAGTTAGGGCTGACCAATACATTACTGCAGGTCATTGAGGAGCTGTTAAAAGTTCTACTCTTTCCTTTGCCTTCCTGTCTTCATTGTAGCAGTGTAGTATCTATCTGGCTGTGAAGTCTGAAGTTAAAAAAGAGTTTTCTCTTTCAGGAATATAATCTAAGGCAAGAATGTTAGACATGCCCTAATCTGTTAGACATGTCCTTTTTATCTCCAAGTAAACTCAAATTATAGATAGTAACTGTCTTTCCCACGATATCATAAACAACTGCTTTTGTTTGCCTGTTTATTTAGTTTTCTCCAGGTCCTTCTCTGCACACCTATAGGATCTGGGCTTTGTGCTGCCTGTTCCTGTGACTCCTAGGCAGAGGGGAGAATTCCTAATATGTGTGCAAAGTGACAGTTTAGGGCTCAAGTATTCTTAGTATTCTGAGAGGAGATGCTGGGATCAGGAGTAAGGGAAAGAAATTTCTTTGAGTTGGGAGCCTTTGTGTGGAGGTAGAGAGATGTGACCAGCTGGGCTGGGAGCAAGAGACTGAAAACTAGCTGCAGGTTGCAGAAGATATGGAAAGACTGGTCTGAGCTGCACAGCAATGCTAGGGTACTACAGGCAATCCTAATTCTTCTGTGTTTGCAGCCTCTTGAATGATGGAATGGAAGGAGGACTGTATGCTGTGTAATATTCCAGTGTGTTATTTTATGGGATTTTTTATTTTTCATGTCAAATCACTAAATGGTTCAGGCTTTTGAGGACATGTATAGCTTTTCTCCTTGTCAGGGAAGCACAGTTATCGTTTGTCTGTATAGCCTGGCTAAACCTGAGCTTTCCTGTGGTCAGTCATAGGCTGTGAAGCAAACTGTATGACACTGTGCCATCACTGACTGCAGGGGTAACTACTGCTATAGGCTCACAAACTGCATTTAAAATATTACCTCTTCTTTCTGAAAATGGAAATAAAATCTATTTCCTCCATGGGGAGAAGGGGGAGCACATGCAGGAGCAGTTTACCATGCATTACAGTGCTTTCTTGGAGAGTGATGCAGTGCTGTGGGAGTGGTTGTATGATTGACATTATTTCATGCACAAACATAGATTAGTATGGGGAAAAGGAAAGAAGATGCCATATAGTTTGCATAGTTCATGGAAAAATTCCAGTATTTTTCCTTGGAGTTGCAGTAAGAATTTGCTGCGGCATAAAGTTAAAAATCTTGCTTCTGAAACTTTTAAGTTCATGATTCTTGTCTACAAAGGTAGAATGTCTTAGAGAATCTTGTAGAGGATAAGCAGTGCTCACTTAATCATTTAACTTTTTTTATTTGAAATATCAGTATATGTTGCTCTTGTCTTAATTTGTTTAATGGGATATCTTTCTCACATAAAAGCCATCACGAGCTTTCCTGGTTTGTATTAGCATATAATACTTATATGTGCATTATTCATTTCCATTCGAAAGTTTAGAGCAAAGTAGGTCCCCTGGAGTTTGCATAATGGATAATATGGCAATAGCTAAAGGAAAAGTTTCATTATGGGTAGGAAAATAAGATACATTTCAAAGCTTTTGGAACTATGTACAGTGCCTTTCACCTTAAGTTTCAGATGGCAACAATGTGATGGGAACTGAAGAGAACAGTTTTGACCGCAACTATGTGAAAAAGAAATTAGAACATGGGCTTTCACGAATATGGCAGGTATGTTTTTTGACTCTTTTTACCCACTAAATATTTGTTCCTTCCCTTCTCCCACCCCCCATTATTAATTACAGTTATATTTATACTAATCTTCTTAAAGAAATATCTCCAGGGATTTTTTAAAAAGTGATTTGGTTTGATTTGAATATATCAATACCATTGAAAAATAATTTGTGACTCAGTTACTACTTGGTTGCTGCGCTTACAAACTCAGTCAAGATACAAAGATATAGTAATAAGACTTTCAGTTTGATTCCATTTCTCACAACGTGTGTGTGCTGCCCCACTATCTATTTTCTTTTCATGTGCTTTTCTGTGTTAGCACAGTCATACTGCTTTATATTTCTGGTATAACCAGAGCTATGGAGAACTTGGAGTCTTGTGAATCTGCCTGGTTTCACAGTATTCCTGATCTGACCACTGGATCAGTTTGATGTGCAGTGACACCCCAGATGTATGATGAAAAAGCTGTAATCCTGAGCTCTGCTTTTGCACTGATAATAAAGCATCTGTGATTGACCTTGTGGTATAGAGTGTTAAAGAAACTGATTATAAAATTACTTTAGAGAATTCATCCCTGTTAAAGAAAATGGAGTTCTACTCTAAATCTCAAAAATAGAAGTTATAAGTGCAAGCAACCAGAAAGTGCTAATGAACCAGGCATCTGAGTCTTCACTTTTTGTCTTTAGTGTATTAGGTATACAAAAACTTGTTTGTGTTTTGTAGGATGTTCAATTGAAAGTGAAAACATACCTTCTGGGAACGGATCTGTCTAACTTCAAATATGACGACTTCATATTTGTACTTGATGTTATCAGCAGGTATACTGATGTGGTCGTAAGACCATTTAATACACGTCCACTCTGATAAGATAGCACAGTTGATTAAGGCTGATATTAACATTTTGGCTTCAGTCATATGTGCTGAGCTTGAAGAGCAATTCTTCTTTATGTGGGAGTTTGAGGATGTATTTGGGAGAGGTAGCATGAATTACTTTGCTGCTCAAGTAGTGCTTAAGTGTGATATGATTTCAGTATTGTCTGCCTTTAAGATTTGAGATGTGTGGGTCTAGCAATTTTGTTTCTAACAGCTTTTAAAGGGACTCTCAGTCAAGAGCAGAAAAATACTGTGGTACTGCCAACCTTTACAATATTATATCTTTCAGTTTTGGTAAAAAAATGACAGATTGAGACTGTGAGCTGACAGCTTGCCCTGCATAGTGGGATCTCAAAAAAAAATCTATTTTGCTTATATGGCTCTTTGTCTCTATGTGTATGGAACATAATGATAAGATTTAGAGGGAAATCAGACATGGGCTTTTGTGGAATGCAGCCCTGGCATTGCAGTGTAACACTGGTGCTCTGCTTTTATGGAGATACATGTTGTACACTCATGGTTGGAACAGCAGTATTAAGAAATCAATAAATATTTCTAAACTTTGTTTTATTACTATAGGCTGATGCAAGTTGGAGAGGAATTTTGTGGCAGTAAGTCTGAAGTTTTGCAAGAATCTATCAGAAAACAAAGTGTTAACTATTTCAAAACATACCACAGGTGAGACTGCTATATGTGCAGTGAATGTTTCTAATGGCATTTAGTTTTGCTGGGTAAATGCTTTTCCAAAGGAGAAGCCTTTGCTTCTGATATGGTTGTGGAAAGCCCTAGTTCTGTAGCTGGCAAGCCAGATAAAGATGAACAATTTTTTTATGTAGAATTTTGCAGGTTAACTCTTAAGTTGTCCCCTGGCATCCTGAGGATGAATGCCTCTGAAGTCCAATCTTTGTAGCAAATTGTTACTTCTTTTTCTATGCTACTGCTTAAAAAGAGTGGTCCTGTATGACTATGAAATTTTTTTTTTCAATGTGCAATTTTGTCTTGCATCAAAAGAGATATTTAGAACTGAGTCCATCCTTTTGAGTCATGTTTTCATGGTGTTTTCATTGGCAGTATCTAATTACATTTCAGTCAACTCTGTTGTTGTATCTGAGGCCAGTTATATGTGCTGTCATGGACAGGTAGTCTCTGGACTCAAATATGATATATGGCTATGACAGCTTCAAGACTTGTCTTTCTGTTTATTTGTTTTAATTGCCTTGATTTTCCAAATATTTTGGTTTGGATGACTGGCAACTTTTTTCTTCCAGTTGTCTAGCATTATGTTCTTTCTGTGTGTAAAAAGCTAGAAAGATATGAGAAGAAATAGAATGTTCTGTGTTCTAAGAAACTTACTTTCCTAGTCTTGATCTGTTGTCATCTGTCATACAGCTAATAACATCCAGACATATTTGGTCTGAGACTTTCTGCCTAAAATCCATAAAGTATGAAAATTATGGCAGGAGAACATGAGACAGTGTCTAAATTCAGAAGATGAGAATGTGGTTTAAAATTTCTTCCAGCTTTGGTAGTTTGTAGCTAGTATTTCTTTTTGGACATTTGATGAAGAGCTCAGTTCCAGTTTGTCTGAAAAACTTGAGCTTTAATCATATCTACATTATGTCTTGTCAGGAGATGCCACCTATCTTTATTTCTTGAAAGCATTTCCGAATCCTGAACTGAATTTCATTAACTGATTTTGGTCTACCTAACCATCTTTTACTACACTGCCTTACCACATAATGCCTTATTTGGTTAAGTAAATATCATTTTGACTGCTGTGGTTTTGCTTATGTTTAACTGCTTAGGGACTAATTTTCTGAATTATCTTTGGGCAAAATAAAGGTTAAGGAACACTGATGGAATACATATAGAAATAATTTTTTGAAATAACTTGTGTTTTTTAAAAATGTAATGTAAATCTTGTGAAAATAAAAGGAAATATTTATTGATATGACTCAAGCTGTGTGAACCTTTTAATACTTCCTGTGTATTTTATGCTGTGTGGGTTTTGTGACGATTAATTGGCTGATGTTTTCATCCTCAGAAGGAAAAATATTAAAAAACCTTGCCTCACAGCTATGTGCCTCTGGTTATTTTATATAAAAGCTTTAAGCATCTTGCCTTTTCAGATCAAGCTAATGTGGCTTTCATTCCTCTTGTGTATTTAATTGGAGGGGAAGAAGAAAAGCAGTAGTGCTTTTAAGGATTAATTAGTACATAAAAGCTACATAGAGTTGAAATGCTTAGTGTCCAGGAGTAATCAGTTCTTTTTTTGTGTAATTTGACATATGTGACCTCCTGGGCAGTGTGGAGTTATAGAGAACTGCCAACACAAAGAAAACATTCAAAGGAATTTGCCATGTAATTCAAAAAATGTGGAAGAGAACATGGTACTAGAGCCTTTTTTGCAGTGAAAACTGATTATTTTGAGAAATTTGAATGGGCTTTTGGTGAAGAGCATCAGTAAGGTGCTTTTTGGAATTCAATTTACTTTTTGTACTGATACACTTGTAAAAAGGTGTGCCTGATCACTAAAGCTTTTCAGAGAATGAATGCATCAGGTCTTCTGTGTGTGCCCCTTTCTAGACATATGCTGGTGAAAATGAAGAGCATTTGTTCAAATACTTTGTCAGAGCCTTGATTTCAGTTTTGAAATGCTACAAAGCCTGTTGCTGTGTGGGTTTTAAATGTTTGCTTTTCTGTGATTCTTTCCCCTTAGTCTCCCTCACTAAGAATTTTAATCTAACTCTGGTTTTCACAGCATCTCTGTCTGTTGTTTCTGTTGGCTTTTCTGTGAGGTCTGCAAGCTGTGGCTACTAAATGCACTGAAAATAGCACCTGAAGTCTATTTGCATTTAACTGGTGAATTTAAATAGACACAGCAAACTGTAGTCATAATTCAACACATTGCTTTATCTCATTGAGGCAGGCAAATTTTAATGGTAGCAGTGGTTGTAGTTCATTATTGAAGTAGTGGTATTTCTAGAATATTTTATTACCTAATTAGAAACCCAGTGCATAAATTACCAACCGATACTTGTTAAACGAAACAATATACCAGATATTAAGAAGAAAAGATAGAGCTATGTGACCTCAATAAGCACTCATTGCTGTCTTTTCCTCTGTGTTCCACTTATGTGACAAAATTTTTTCTTTATTAAAGGTATTTCTGCTTATGACCAAACAGAGGCTTTTCTAGAGATTAAAAACATAACAGAAACAATGCAGGGATGTAATGGCTTGATTACTTTTCCTTATTACAGTTTCTAATTGGTACCAAATGGAAGTTAAGCTATGAAGAAAAATACAGATTAATAGCCATTTAGTATTTCTTCTCTGAAAAGTTGAGATGCCCTTGGGACATGAGTTCTTTCCACTTCCCTTTGCTATGTGTTGGCTTCAGTGTGTTTGAAAGGAGCATCTATCTTGTCTGGTCTTTGAGAAGCTGTTGTACTGCTAATAGTGTTGCTTTCTACAGTTTACATAGAGGAAAAAAAGTCCAGTATTGCTGCATAATCATAGATGTCCCTCTATAGTTTGTAATGGTTTTGACCAAAAAGATTTGTTTCCAAATTTTGGAGATAGACATTCTTTGAGACTTTCTGATTTACACTTCCTGCCAATTAAGAGTATTCATTTGTTGTTTTTCAGAACCCGTCTTGAAGAACTAAGAATGTTTTTGGAGAATGAGACCTGGGAACTTTGTCCTGTTAAATCAAGCTTTAATATTCTGCAGCTTCATGTACGTTCTACATATAAAACATACAAATGTATTAATACTTTAACAAGTAAGAGTCCAGGTGTTCTAAGAAGTAGTAAGATCCATGAACTACTGTTCAAATGTTTTTAATGGCTGCTAAAAACCCTTAAATTTTACTTCATGATATTGGAAACCCAAGAACCAAATGGTTTTAAAATGGTAGTGTTTCTGTTTCAGGCAGGTAGGGGTTTATGGAAGATGCTAGAGTTGTAAGCATGATGTTAGCCTTTATTTTTCATGTTTTAATGTACTGTTAATATGTCTGTTTTCAATTTCTAAATTGTTTGTCTGACAGTAAGATGCTAAAAGATGAACACCTAAAAGTAGTGGCATGAGTGCTCACTACCTTGTACCAATCTGGCATCTGTTTCTGGAAACATAGGTCATACTGGCTCATTTGGAAAGGGAAAAAAATATTCTCCTGTGCTGAAGTCCAACTGAAAGCAAGTAATTGGTGTGCTCACTTTCTGTCCTAAAGTGATTTTTGTTAAGTTCAGCATGTGGTGAATGAAATTCACTTGTTTTGCCAAATAAAACATGGTGCCTGTGATTAAAGCTATAACTAAAGTGAAAAATGATTTAGTGGAGCAATCTTAAGAAAAAGATAGTTTTGCAGCTTCTGTAGAGTTAACTGTAGAAGCAAGCAATAGGCTACTGGGGCAGTAATAGTACAAAGGAAAAAGGAAGGAGGACACTCAGTAGCATCCAGTAACAAAAGAAATAATATTTTTAGTAGAGAAATGGGATTATAAATCATATATACTGCTCAAGGGACTGGAGCAGCAGAAAATTGCAGAAAGTAACTGATTCGTTTAAGCAAACAGAAATCTAATATTGTAATCCTTTTAGCTGCATGTGTTTTGATCTTTAAACCTTCAGTTAAATGACGATGTACATTTTGCCATTGTTGAAAATCAATAGCTAGAGTTTAATAGATAAAAATGGTATATCAACTAAGTCAGGATTTTTAGAAAAAAATATCAAAAATCATGCCTTATGTGTCCTACTTGGTCCATTTATTTGCAAAAGATTTTGCACTCACCCAGTGATCAGAAAGCTTATGTGCAGTGGGTTTGAGAAATAAAAAATTTGGAAAAGAACTTTTTAAAAATAAAGTATCAACAAGAAAATTTCAGCTTTAGTGAAGTTCCTGGTAACTTTTGTAATGAAAACTACATTTTTGGATAGAATTTAAGTCTTGTTTTATCTCCTCATTTCTGTGAAATAAAAAACCAATTAGCTTTCACCTAGTTTTAGACTGTAAATACTTTCAGAATGCAGATGTATTGCATGTCATAGTGAAAAACTGCTAAAATTGCCAAGACCAGCAGTATAAGATTGCCACTTTCAAGGTTAACTTGAGCCAGCATGAAAAGCATGTTTAAATAAGCAGCAATCTTTGGCTAATTGTCCAAAAGTTTGTTTTTATCCTCTATTTTTATAGAACTGCTGTCATAATAATACTGAAACTGCCTGATTAAAGTTGTACTTTATTTCTATTAATAGGAATTTAAGTTCATGGAGCAGTCACGTTCCCCATCTGTGTCACCTAGTAAGCAGCCTGCTTCAACAATTTCAGCAACGCTGACGTTATTTGAGCAGTACTGTAACGGAGGAAACCCATTTGAAATTCAGGCCGACAACAAAGATGATGAGACAGAGGACGTGCTAGCTTCCAACGGGGTATGGAGTGATTCAGGAAAAAAAGAAAAAAAAAAAGAAGAGCATATTGTGCTTTCAGTAAATGCTGACTCATTTTGTGTAACAATGACAGCAAAATGTCTTGATACAAGAATCAGTTACCTGCAGTACTGTGTTGCTTTTCTTTTAGCAGTGCCAGAAAGTCAGGCATCCTTTTTAAAGTTCAGTTTGTTTTTTGAAGGTGTGTGAGGCTCAGTCTCAGAGCGGGAGCTACTTTAGACAGTAGGCATTAGTTTGCTAGTAAAGGATTGCCTCATGCTCTGCAGGTAGGTGCTGTATTGCTGCAAGCACTGTGGTGGAGATGAGTCCTGTCAGGATGCCATATACCTGCTCTGCTTGGGCTGAGAGTGGCTGCCTCAGCAGTTCTGCAGTGGCAGGCTGTGGTTTTCCTTATCCTTTACACAGAAAGAGAAATAACTTGCTTAGGTAATGTGGGATGAAATTTATATGGAGGCTTTATGTTTTGGTTTCTTAACTGACTGGTTAAGATGGAGGCACATTTTAGAACTTAAAATTGAAATTATTGCAGATAGAGGTTGCAAAATTTTGTTTCCAGAGAATGCAGACGTGTTTCCAAATATTTTAAGAAATATCATGACAAGGACATAAGCAATTAATTTACTTGTTAAATAATCTGTAGGATGGTGAGAACTGCCAGGATTTCTTTTGAGAATTTTAAAGTCTTTGTAACTGCTTAGTTGTTGCAGTTCTGGACAACTGAAAATGGGCCTCTGGACCCAGTCACCTCAGCTCTGTATCTTGATCTTCATTGAGATGCTTTATGTCCCTTTTCTGTAGCTTCTTAAAATGTATTTGTTGTGATACAGTTAACTCAAAGTATTGTAGCATTCTTCAACTTTGATGAATCTTACCACTGCCTATGGGTTTGCCTGGGCTGATTGCCTAAACATTTAAGATACTTGAATTCATTTCATCACTTTAAAATTTTACTGCAGAGTGTGCATATTCAAGATAGATTTATAAGATCTCTTTGGGTTGAGTTCACTATTTAATAGTTGTGAGTTACTGCATACTTTAAAATGCAGATGCATTTAACTCATTAAATAACTTTTCCAGATCATTAATAGCATTATATTGAGGAGACTTAATAAAGTATTTTTCCACATTAAATTTTTTTTTTTAAAATCCTTTTATTCTATGATGTTAAGAGAGTTAATTAATGTCAACTGTCAGATTCATATATCAGTACGAATTATAGTTAACGGTTTGTTCTCAATTTATCATTTTACTGTCACTGGATTTTAATTGAGTCAGCATGTCATTTATTACATATTAATGCATAATAAGTGGTGGTAATTCTCTGTGCTAATGTTCCACCCAAGTTAGTTAAACTGTGGCTCTTTTTGTCCTTAGCCACGGCTGAACTCAGCTCATTTTTTAAATAAATGAGCTGCTTTCATTACAGCTTTCCTTTGTCTAAAATGTCAAGAGGCAGAAATTTTGCCTGTGAATACTATTGATGTCAATATTTCGTTTTAGAATGTGTCTCATACTACATTCTTTTTTTTTCGCCTGAGCTGTTTTTGCTTTGAATTTTTGTAATGTGGGATTCTTGCTTTTATAATATGGTGCTTTCATAGTGCTAGGCTTTACAAGTCTCAGGAACTTGGGATTTGGGCTGGGAATTGCCAGGTGTAACTGAAAAAATATATTTCCTGGTGTTTTGCATGATGGAGAGACTGGGTTTTCCTCTCTAGAGAGGTCTTATCCTTTTTTAAAAACCTGCCATTTTTTAAGGATCCTGGAACCAGACTGTCTGTCATATCTGTCACTTTTGACTACTTGGATAAAGTGGCTTCAAAGCAATGTACATGTTAAGGAAAATTAAAAGGAAAAGTGATAGGGTTTCTTCAAGTGCATTCTGAAGCCTGATGGGTGCGATTAACTTTGTAATCGCTGTGTAGGTGTTCCGGAAAAAGGGTTGTATCACAGAGCATCAAGTATTTGTTTTTCTTTAATCTTTTCTGGCTTAAGAAATTCACTTTGTGAAAAAAATTATTTCATTATTTCTGAAGTGTCTGAAGCATGTATGCTAGAGAACAACCTAGAACACCTGAAAAAGAGATTGGCATTAAATACTGCTTTTAATTGGAGTGAAAAGAAGATTGCAAATTACAGGTGTAAAAATCCTAATTGTACACTTTTAATATGTATGTGTGACTTCATATTTATAAAAAGCATTTAGTATCTGTATTTGTGACTAGTATGTAGCCACAAAGCTCATACTCTGGCAATAGTAATAGATGTCCAGCATGGAAATGCTAAACTGTATTTTCTGTGTGCTAGCCTGTGTTGCTTATTGTTTTCCAGATATCACCTTTTAGGCTCCTACCTTGCATCCTTGAGTTGAAAATAATTCTTTTGTGATCTCTGAAACGCAATTTAACAATTGAACAGAGAGAAACAGTTTCAAAGAAACAAAAATGCAGCTGAGAGTTTGGAGGCAGTAGTTGTCTGTATCTGCTTCAGTTTCATAGTTTTCAAGAGGTGGAATTACCATCAAATGTATACATGAAATGTATAGAAAGGCAGGTCTTGAAGCAGGTGTACATGATTAATTTGTCTATGCTTTCACATATTTTGTAGGGTTATTCTGGAATAATTTGTGACAAATGAAGCAAATGGTGCATGAGACTTTATTCCATCAAAAAGGATTTGTTTCATGAATAATTACATCAATATTTTAACTATCAGGATTCTGTGTCTTTAACTAGATAAGGGATGGTGTCTGTTTTAAAACAAAACCAACACACACAAATGAATGCAAGCATGCTCCAAACACCTGATAGAGGTTTCTGAGAAAGCAAGGGTGGGTGAGAAAGGAAAATACTTTTAATCTAGGCCCCAGTGATTTATTCCACTGATACAGTTGAATTATATCATTAGAGTACTTCTCACAATCATATGGTGTCATGTGGGTTTGGGATTTGTTATAGTTCTTGTTCTCTATGAGGAAAAATACACCAATTTGGGTTGCAGAATCCTGTTGCTTGCATGCTCTGCAATATTTGGTTGTTCCATGAGAGTGAAAAGTTTGTGTGCATAGGGCATACAGATGTATGCAAAGTTATCCGCCTTTCTGTTGAGGTAGATAGTATGGCATACATTGCAGAAAAATGAGTGAGAAAAAAATTACATGCTGATAAAGCCATGAGAAATACTTACATAGTTGTAATAGCATTTCAGAGAATCACAGAATATGCTGAGTTGAAAGGGACCCGCAGGGATCATCGAGTCCGACTCCCGGTCCCACACAGGACCATCCCCAAGAGTCACACCATGTACCCAAGAGTATCATCCAAACGCTTCTTGAACTCTGTCAGGCTTGGTGCTGTGACCACTTCCCTGGGGAGCCTGTTCCAGTGCCCAACCATATTCTGGGTGAAAAACCTCTTTTTAATATCCAACCTAAACCTCCCCTGATACAACTTCAGGCTGTTCCCTTTAGGTCTTTCACTGATTGCCAGAGAGAAGAGATCAATGTCTGCCCCCCCTCTTCCCCTCACAAGGAAGTTGTAACTGCATTGAAGTCTTCCCTCAGTCTCCTCCAGGCTGAACAGACCAAGTGACCTTAGACATATTGTTTTTGTGAAGTGTTTGTGCTTAGTCAAAATTGCATTGTCTCTATCAGGTTAAGTGGTTGAAAGACTCTCTAGTAGAAATGTCTTTTGGAGTATTCTAAAAGCAATTTTGCAAGCAACTGCAAGTTTGTTTTTTTGGTATTGTATTTTTTAAAAAATAAATGTGTACAATATAAATAAGTATTTTTGTGAAGTAATAGTTTAGTCCTTCTTGCGATAATAATTAAGGATTCTTTAGTGCCAGGCTTTTTTTTTTTATTACCATTGTATGGATGAATTTTGAGGTTTTATTACTATTTTTTCAGATTAGAAAGTAAATAATAAAATCTCAGATATGTGGGTACTTGATACACCAACTAGAATGCAAATAGGATGGGAGAAATAGGATGATGCAGATATTTACTCAATCAAGATCTGAAAATAGAAATGCACTTAAAAATGGCTTTGTATAATTTGCTTGTTGCATTTTTAATGAACATTGTCAGCAGCCTTTCAACCAGCAAAATTATTTGTATTATGATCAAGGTAAAAGACAAGAAATTACCAAAGTGCCACATTACGAGTGATATTATTATAAGAGATATGTTAGTATATTTATTTATTTGTTTGTTTGTTTGTTTGTTTTGAACAGTATGAATCAGATGAACAAGAAAAAGGTGCATATCAAGAGTATGATAGTGACAGTGATGTTCCTGAAGAGTTGAAAAGAGATTATGTGGATGAGCAGACAGGAGATGCCCCGATAAAAAGGTAAGTAGGCTCTGTGAGTCCTTGGTCTAATTTACATGCTTTTCATCTCAGTACTCTAAGTAGTTCACTTTCTATAATCTACAACAGTGGAATAATAATTAAATAATCTTTATGCTGCCTGCACAGTTAGAAGGTCTCAGCACTTAGATCTCCAGAATGGGGAGGAACATAAAACTGCTCATCATTATTGCAGAGAGAAGCTGCAAAAAGCAACATTTTGAAAGAGGACAAAGGCTCTCTGAAGCAGGTCATGGAATACTGATTAGCAAGGACTAGATGTTAACTGAAGGTTCTTCTATAGCAGCTGTTGTGCATATGTATAATTTCTGTTGTGTCAAAATCAGTTGTTTGCAGACAAATGGCTTGAGTTTTGGGCTTCTGCTTTTGCAGAACAGTAAACTTCTACAGAGGAAGAAAAAAAATGAGATTCTTCCATAGCTTAAAGACAGTCCTTTGGAATTTTAAATTATCTTTTTCTTTGAGAATATATATACACACACATATATGAATGAATATACATATTCTATTTTGATGAATATAATAAAAATTTAGTATCTATTAATATAAACAAAAGCCAACTCTGTAGCCTTTAAAAGGATCTGAAATAGAAATTTTTGTCTAGTACACTGTACAACTTAGATGTCTATTCAGACTTTGTAAGGCAGGATAACATTATTTTTATGTAGGGATTGCAGGAGAACCAAAATGCTATCAATTATGTCAAAGCAGAGTAATGGGTTTTTTACAGAATAACTCCTCAGGATAAAATATTGTTAAATGAATCCATAAGATACGTCATGTAAACTACTTAATTTCAAAGAATTGATGGAGATATATTTAAAAATTCCTTAATTGGAACAAACAATATTTACTGTCCTTATGTTTGTGCTGTGAAATTCAAGCATTCTGAATTTTTGGAATAATATTGTTTTGAGCTATGGCAGCTGGCAGAAGGTTTCTCTTATAGGAAAATAGAATATCTGGAATTGTAAAGGATCCATAAGTATCATTGAGTCCGACTCCCTGCCACTTGCAGGACTAGACTTCATGAAAAATTCAGTGACTTTTTTTAACTTCATCTTCCTCAAAATTAATTCCATTTCCAGATAGTAATTTTCATCTGTAGCTGACTAATCTGCCCCTGTTTTGTTGTGGCTTGTGTTGTTTTCTTTTTTTTACTTCATGAACTGTTGTCTTGAGTCAGAGTGATTAAAACGGTTGGTGGGGCAAGGCAGAGGCCTGTATAACTGAAGCCTTGGACTACCAGTCCAAGAAATTCCTTTCTCAAGTACAATTCTGTGTAAATTAGGTCAGGCTTCTCTCTTAAATGTTAGAATCCTAACCCAGTTATGCTTTGGCATAAATAAAATGCTTCACCGGAAGACATACTGTCATGTGAAAGAAGAGGGGAGGAATAATGTATTTTCTACTAAATTTCATTTGTATGTCCTCAAATATTGTCACATTTGGTGTATTTTGTTTTCTTTAAAGTGTTTCTCGAGAAACTCTGAGGAGCAGAAAGAGATCAGATTACAACCTCAATAAAGTGAACGCACCTATTCTAACAAACACTACCCTGAATGTAATACGGCTTGTTGGTATGTAGAACAATTGTAGTTTTTTGTAAGTGTTTTTGATTTTTGTGCAAACGTACCTATTACAGCAAATATGTTGAATGAAACTTAAGACCTTAAAAATATACCTAGTTGGGCTCCTTTTCTACTCTTTGAAAATGTTAATAAAATAGGAATAAATCACTAAACAAGTATTTTTTATTTAAATAGACAAATTTGCTTCTATCTTATGGGTTACTTCATTTTGAAAGTTAATCTGCATGCATATATTGATTTTTAACTTATAATGGTGGATTATTTGTCTAACATATTGAATGTGTAAAAAGAGTGGAGATAGCAAGCAAAAAGATGAATGCTTGTGTTGCTGATGTGTCTTATTAAATGCTTTGTCTTAAAGTAGAATTGTTGCAGAAGTAAGAATTTACAGACTAGGTTTTTCTCCTCTTTCATTACACAAATTCTCACATCCAGAGTAACTATTTTTACTATGTGGTAAACAACTAGAAGAAAAAAACTCACCCGTACTATAATTTCAGTAATTGAAATGCATCCCATTAATCCTTAGGGAGTTCAAGGAATCTCTGTCCTTGGATGTGATCAAGACATGACTGGAAAGGCTGCAGAGCAACCTCATTTCCTTACACCTGCTCTGAGCAGGAGGTTGCACTAGGCCACTTCTTCAGTCCTTTTCTAGCCACATTTTCTATGAAAACACTTGCCTCCAATCTAGGTCTAATGGAATTGATTTTTTGTGTTCATGCCTTCCATTTGATTAGCTAGATAATTGTACAGTAGCTACTGACTTTCATTTTATTCATAGAAGTAACTACCTACATTTATCAGGTTAGGCAGAAGAGAGAGGAATTCTGTATGTGTTGCATTAATGAACTTTGTCTTCAATATTTATGTGCTTGAAAATGATTATTGTATTTCAGAGTAAGCTCTTTTAAAAAAGGCTACTCCAACACTTGATTAGTACCTTTTGCTGTCTTTGGGGGCAGCATGTCAATCAGGAATTAATTTACTAAACGTTTTTTGCAGGTTTGCTGAAACCTTTTTTTACCTTGAGCATTTACAATATAGAGGTGAAATGAGATTTGAGATTATTCTGTTGTAACTTTTCTGGCGTTGGTTTGTGAGTTACGTTGAAGAGATTTGTTTGCTCCTTTCTAATCTAAGAAAATTTAGAATCGAATCTGGAAACCACTCATAGCACTTTCATGCAAACCCCAGCCTCTGCCCCTGCCCTAACAGGGTGTGAGTAGGTGGAGCTGTAGTTCTGGTTTTCCAGTTTTACATAAGGAGTCTTTCTATTTGTGGATTCTGTTCATAACCCAAAATTAAACGTAATTTTCAAAGCTCATATATACACTTTTTTTCTCCTTCTGGAATTATGATTAATTTTCAATTTTTTTCTGCTATTTGGGGTGTTTCATATTGTTTTTGTAATGACTGATAATACCACTATTAGAAACATGGAATTGGAAAATGACCCCCTGCAGCCCCTTGTAGGAAGTTGTGTCATTTACTACTGCCTGTAAATGTGCATGTTTTGAGCTCCGGCTTAAAAATACTTCTCTTCCCACCACTCTGTCTAATAGGAATTGTATTCCGAAACCTTAACAACTTAATGGTTAAAAAAAAAAAAAAGAAAAAAATTATCCACTTACTTTCTACCCACTCGATCTTATGCCAAAAGAACTTTTTATGTTTAACAGATTGTCTTGTTCTTCAGGGCATACTGTGCTGCTGGTTTTACAGAAAGCAATCCTATTTCTTCTCACTCTCTGATTTGCTAAACAGAATGTACTAAGCTTTTTAGCATCCTCTGTATTTATCTGCCAGAAACTTAAATCTCCTGCTTTCTTACCAGTTGTTTTTCTACTTTTGTTAGAGTCTTACCAAAATAATGTGCAATACTTTGAATGACATCTCGCTGCATTGTGTCTCTGTTGTATTATCAGTCCATCTGTAATGACCTTGTACAGCTGGCGGGTGTACAAGGTGTACTTGCCTATTGTTTTGCCAAAGAACGAGCTGCTAGTTTATAGTACAATAGGGGCATCAAACACATTACTTGAACTAATGGTTAATTATTCCCATGGGATTCTTTCCAAGAAGATCCCTGAAGGGATTGAAGTTAGCTTTCCTGAAGTCCAGGGTTGTGACCTTACTTGCTGCCCTGCTTCCTCCATACAAGATACTGTACTCCACAATCTCATGGTCACTGTAGCCAAGGCTGCACCTGCTCTTCACACCTCCGAGGCCTTCCTTGTTCATTAGTATAAGGTTGAGCCACACACCATTCTTCATTGGTATCTTCCACCATCTGTGTCAGGAAGTTGTGAATGCTTTCCAGAAAGCTCCTGGACTGTTTGTGCTTTGATGTTTTGTTCTTCCAGCAGATGTTGGGATGGTTGAAGTCCCCCATGAGAAACAGGGCCTGTCTATTAAAAGACTTCATCCACTTTCTCCTCCTGATCAGGCATCATGTAGCAAACACCCTCAACAGTGTCACCCTTTCTAGTCTGCCCTTTTACCCTAACCCATAAGCTCTCAACTGGCTCATCACCCACCCCAGGATGGAGCTTGATACATTCCAAGTGTTGCCTTATATAGGTGGCAACCCCACCACTGCGCTTTCCCAGTCTGTCTTTCCTAAACAGCATGTAGGCCATCATGACAACATTCCAGTCACACAGACTATCCCACCACACCTCTGTAACTGTGATGATATCAAAGCCCTGTGACTGCACACAGATCTCCAGTTCCTCCTGTTTGTTCCTTGCCCTGCGTGCGTTGGTGTACAGGCACTTCATAGTGGTATATGAGTGCGTCAGTATCCCAGTGGGAGTGCAAGGGGATGCCCCATGCTCCTGTCTTATAGTCCTGTCTTTGGTTGCCAGTACTTGCTGGAGGTATCTCCGCTTAAACCTTCTTTTGATGCTTGGGTGGGCACTATAACTTCCCCTTTTCCCCAGCTTTCCTACTTTAAAGCTTGCTTTTCCAGGTTGGCCATTCCATCGGCAAAGATTTGTGTGTGCTAATTCGTGAGGTGCATCAGTTTTGTATAGAGTAGTCTGTTAGGGAATACTCTCTACTTGTTATCTTTAAGGATAGAAGGAGTGCTGGAAGCAGTGCTTCAAAAGAAACCTGGCAAATGTTCAGCAGTTTTAGCTATTAGCAGGGAGCCTCTAGAAAGTCAAGCTACTTTGAGTTGCTGAAACTGTTTAGTGGTGGTTTCAGGTATTGCTGGAAGTTCTATCATGGTGTGGATTTGTTTGTGCTGTTTGGAAATGTTCTTATATATCCCTTTTTCACCCCAAATAGGAATTTTAGTGCAATTAGGTAACAATATGTAGAAATTAAAAGTTAGTGTCCTGTTAGAGGGAGCAACTAGGAGGAAATGTTCTTGGAACAGTTGTTGTGTCAAGATGCTGAGTGATGTAGTAATAGAGAAATGTTCTTGGCATCAGAAAATTTTTATAGGGACAATACTTGGGCAGTGTACAGTGTGTAGCCCTTTGGAAAAGTGTAAGATACTACCCAAGAGATTACGTTCAATATTCATGCCAGCTGCACAGATATATGGAAGTCTTAACTGTCCAGAATGTGACACATCACTCTTATGTTGTGTTTAGGTTGCAGGCGAGTTTAAAAATGTGTTTATCACAGAGTAAGTGGAAAAAATCAGCCTGTGGCAATACAGAATATTTACATAACACAGATGAAGGTGACAGTTGCTTTGATTGGGGTACCATCATTTCCCAAACATCCAAAAATTTCCACATTGGGCTGTGCATTTGGTTTTTCCTTTTGGAAGGCAAATAGAATTTTTGAAGTCTGCTTTTCAGTTTGTTCATAATACTGTGGGTCAAAGCATTAATAATTATGCATAGAGTTAATGTTTGGTCTAAACTGCCAAGTATTGAATTTTACCACCTGTGTCAAATGTCCAAAAATACCAAAATATACGCTTGTGTGTGTTAGCAAACAGGGATACAGACACATAGCATTCAAGCAGGGATTGAATTCTTTCTGAGCTAGATAAAAATCTGGAAAGTAGCAAAATCAGGTTATTGGTTGGTTCTTACCAACCAATATGGTGCTCTACCATATTACTGGGTTCATAGCTGTATTGTGTATTTGTCAAATTAATGTTATCTTTGCTAACCTATCCAATTACTTGCTTAAAAAAATTTAAGTAACTCCCCATTGCCTCAGTACTAAAAGGTAACTTTGTTTCTCTGTTACCCAGTTTCTGTGATTAAACCAAGATTTTCTGTATCTATTAGTAAAATACTTTGATGGGCACAACATTAACTTGAAAAACAATGTTTTTGACTACAGGAAAAAGAAATTGTTTTAGCACCCTCATGTAATTTTTTCAACCTGTCACGTCAAAACATGTCTGAAATATGACAATTTGTTAAATGATCTGCTATATCCTACATGCTGGGTAGGCTGCATTTGTGTTACAGTTCAAAAATTACTGTCTCTTACTATAATAACCAAAAGCTTATTATATATTCTTTATGTTTTTAAAATGCTAAAAGAGCAAGCAGGATGTCATTTTTGAGGTAACCAGCAGGCAGTCTGGGGGCTCTACAGTATCAGGGTTTTCATTAAATCCTCTTCTTGTATGACCTGATGAAGAGCCATGCCCTGTGCTGGAAAACAAAATAACTGAAAACTATAGGCCCCATGAACTAGGCCTGCAGAGAAAAATTTCTTCTGAGTCCGAATCATATGATCAGTTTGATTCAGATAACATATAGATGAAAGTCCTGAGGCTGGGTTTTTTTTAATTATTTTAAGAAATTTTTCATTTTCTCAAGTCAAATGTGTTACAACAGAGAAGAGGAAGGAAGAGTCTTCTCCCTGTATGTGCCAAGGTCCCATCATTCTCCCTTACTCACAGTCTGTCCCTCTAAAAGTATCTCAAGTGTACATCTTAAAACCACTTGGGATTCTTACCCCAGGATAAAAGGGAGAGAGAGCAGGAAATGCTATAGAACCGATGTGAAACACATTATTTGTAGAGTTCTTCGGTAAAATCCAATCCTGGTCATATAATTTTTATGCTGTACTTTTCTATTGCTTGAAAAATATCCCTATATGCATATATGAACACACACTAATGCATAAAATCTTCAGTGACTCTATATAGCACTTGCCAGAAACTACTTAAGGGGACTATTATTTTTTGGCTAAATGAAGCTGAAACTTGTAGAGGATTTAGAAAGTTGTGTATTTTGAATTTGGTACCAGAAGGTCAAGAATGTTAGAAGACATTTTGATATGGATTAATGTCCACATTTTGAGAAATCTTGAGGCATTTGTGATGTCTTAGGTGTCATTTTTATCTTGGTTTTTAAACCTCCCCGTCTCTGAACTTACTGAGTTGTTTATCAATATTGGAGGCTAAATAATATACTTTGTAAAGCTGGTTTTGAGTTTTTAGAGCTTGGAATTGTCTTTGTAGCGCTTATACTGAGAAAGCTGATCTTCTGTACTTAATTTTTAAGGGAAATACATGCAGATGATGAATATTCTGAAACCAATTGCATTTGATGTGATCCACTTCATGTCCCAGCTCTTCGATTATTATCTGTATGCAGTCTATACGTTTTTTGGCCGAAATGACACGGTAGGTGGAAACATTTTTAGTTTTCAAGCATCACTGTACACATAGAATGAAAATACAGAGGAGATCTCTTTGCTTAAAATACTACCCAATGTGTAATCCCCAAAAAATTAGCAGCAACAGAATGGATTTGAATGTAGAAGTAAGAAAAGGCTGATTAGATCAGCCATAAGGGAAATAAGTACTGAAAGCATTATTGTCACTAGGACATTAATTATGTTATGTTTTGAATAGATAGATTCTCTATTCTTTTTTCCAGCAGTATTAGAAGGGAGGAAAGAATCCATGAGACACATATAAGTAGTGGCAGAAAGTGGGTAGCAAAGGAGCAGTCTGCAGAAGAATGGTGGTGATTTTGAGCCCAGGGAGTGTGAGGTGATTTATTTTTCAGTATGTATTTCTCCGGCTTCCATAAGAATAGTAAAAGAAAAGAGGAGAAGGGAACCATGAAAGTTAAATTGTAACTCAAGTTTAAGAGGTTTGAAAAATACTTTTTCAGATCTAGTGTTCTTCTGTCAAACTACTTGCACTAATGAAAACATTTTTCAGTGATCTTGTAGTTGAAATAAGTACTTGTTGGCAATGTCTTTACATAACATAGATCACTTTCAGTTGAATTATCATAGAATCATAGAATCATAGAATCGATTGGGTTGGAAAAGACCTCCGAGATCATCGAGTCCAACCCTTGGTCCAAATCCAGTCCATTTACTAGATCATGGCACTCAGTGCCACGTCCAATCTGCGTTTAAAAATCTCCAGGGATGGTGAATCCACCACCTCTCTGGGCAGCCCATTCCAATGCCTGATCACTCTCTCTGTAAAGAATTTTCTCCTGATATCCAACTTAAATTTCCCCTGGTGGAGCTTAAGCCCGTGTCCCCTTGTCCTATTGCTGAGTGCCTGAGAGAAGAGACCAACCCCCACCTGGCTAGAACTTCCCTTCAGGTAGTTATAGACGGTGATGAGGTCACCTCTGAGCCTCCTCTTCTCCAGGCTAAACAACCCCAGCTCCCTCAGCCTCTCCCCATAGGACTTATGCTCCAGTCCCTTCACCAGCCTTGTTGCTCTTCTCTGGACCCGCTCCAGCACCTCAATATCCTTCCTGAACTGAGGGGCCCAGAACTGAACACAATACTCAAGGTGTGGCCTCACCAATGCAGAGTACAGGGGAAGGATCACTTCCCTGCTCCTGCTGGCCACGCTATTTGTCTTTAAGTGTTTATGAATAATTGCATGTAAAAACAATTTTCTCCTCTCTTGGCCCCTAAATTACTCCACAAGTAGTAATATGAAGGGGTTCCAAATTCATCATCATCTGTTGGCAAATTGTAATGGATTTTCAGACTTGGCATATGGTTCTGAATGGTTTTGAGCTGTTCTATTTGGCAGGGCAAATATGCTTTCAATTTGTATTTACAAGACAGAGTATTTTGGTTTTTGAATTTTTTTTTCCTGGTTGGTTGTTTTTGTTTTCTTTTGTTTGGTTTTTTGTTTGTTTGTTTGGGTTTTGTTTTGTTAAGATAATTGATTTCTGTTGGCTTAGTCAGTTGCTCTGATATTCACATTGTGTTGCCTTTTTTTGTTTTGTTTTGTTTCTTTTGCACCTCCCATTTTGTGTTTCTAAAGCCCATACCGACTTCCTTACTCTGTGCTTCTAACAGAGAACAGCACAGTGATAGGCAGGTAAACATTATAGCAGATGGTGGTAAAATTGTGATGTTTTTGTAGCATGCCTAATATTTGTTTTGACAGATGATTTTCCGTGGGAAACACAATGCTTACAAGGGTTTATGATTGTAATAAACCCTCTTGTAATGCTGCTTAAATATCCTCACTCCCCATAGTGTTTATAAACCTATAGAAAGTAGAGATGGGTGATGGTATGTGATTTAGACCACTGAGAATATTCCTGGTTTATTTTTATTTACAAAATAAATTCAAATGGGATTCTCAGAGTACGCTGGCATAACTTCAAGCATAAATGTTTGAAATTATTTGTGAATATTGTGCTTATGTTGTATGTATGAGTTAGTAGACACATAAGGAGAGTGATTAATTGTACAGAGTTCATTGCCAGTTCAGTGAAACCCAGGGATTTAAAATTAATGTTTTGACTTCTATGTCTGGTCACGATGCTGAGTCATTGTTCTTTCCAGACCTCTTTAGAACCATTATCCTAAGTAGTCAGTATTTAGCTTTCTTCACTGTCAAAAATTAAACATCATTGTAATCAGAATTGCTCTTTCAACACTTTTTTTGTTTGTGCGATGGAAGTTAAGACTGCTTTGTCTCAAATTATGGAGAAATCCAATATAAATTAAAAGAAATTGGCTCTGTTTAATATCTACTCGCTACAGTGTAAGACATTCATGAACATACCACAGAATAATCTTCCTTAGCAGAAAACAGGTGAGGTGAGTTTTAATTTTCTTTTGACAGGATATCACACCAATTTGTAAACATAATTTTTTTTATAACTGAAGGGAGTTATGTAAAATTGGTGATGAGTAGAATTATTCTGCAAATTGTCTAATGCTCTGCTTACTAGCCTTACTAGGTCATCAACCTGTGGAATTTAAATACCTATCATTTTGCATATAGAACTAGTAAAAACTTCTATGAAGCAAATCAGATGTACTGATGAGTGACACGTTCTGTGTTAAGCCATGAGGTTCTGTCTGTGTGGAAAAATTCTGAGCAACAATTATTTTTTGATATTTTTTGTTTGCTTCTTGGTTTTTTGGCCACTCATACATATGGGTACATGATTCTGACTTCAGGCTGCCTGATAAATCTGTTTTAACTAGTAAAACGCTACTTAATATGTAGTGTTCCATGGAAATTTAAGTTTGTTTTTACATTCTTTTTTATTCAGATATGTTTCAAATATGAAATTACCCTTTTTTAGAAAGAAATATATCATTATATATTAATTATATAATTATATATTATAATTATATTAAGAAATAAGTAAAAGTTACTGATAGCTATTGAAAGTTAGCAATCAAAAGGTAGAGAAAGAAAGAATTAGCGGTAGATTGCATGATGTGTAGTTTTCATGCTGCAAATTTCTTAAAATAAAATTTTAATGGCTGAAACTTGCAAATAGATTTTTAATACATGTATATTTTTCTTTTAAGTAGGGGTTTTTTTCCGTTTGTTCTTACCCTGACAGAGAGAATAGTCAGCCTTGAATTTGCAGTCCTTATGCCCACTTCCTGAACAACAACTATATAACGTTAAGAATAAAGGATGTGTTTCTGTAAGGGAAAAATGTTATTTGCTTTTTCAGTCACATACCTGCAAAATCAAAGGCAATTCAGAACTGATGCTCCTACAGTAAAAATTTGAAGAAAAATACAAATTATTTTAGTAAAAATCTTACTCGCAGAAAAACAAAGGCATGAACATTTCTATTTATCAGTTTATCAAATGTGGACATCAAGATAGTGATTATGTCTCCTAGATCAGGTTCTAGATTTCATCAGAGTGTACTTTCAGTGGGAATTCAGCTCAGACGTAAATTTTCATTTAATAGGTAGGAGAATTGGGGCAGATGGACATCTTAAGTCAGAAACTTAGATTCAGTAAATGAGGACCTAAATTATACTGGTTTGTCTTTTAAAGAAGCAGAGGAGAGGACTTGAACTCAAACACTTGGCTTCCCTGATTCAGCCCATTGAAGAAAGTCTGATAATACAGTGCACAACAGAGCTCTAAATATTGTTCAGTAAATTGCCTTTTGGTGTGAATCACATACCAGAACTGTATTCAAATCCTTCAAGATTGTTGACTTAAATGTGTGTTTCTTAGATGTCCATTTCCACCTTCACTGGTTTTTAGTTTATTGGTTTTCTTTTTAATTAAAAGTAGAAGATAAGTAGTTACAATAGTTCTGCATGTCAAATCAGACCCTCAGCTGGTATAATTCATTGCACTTAGCAGGAAAGTAGTGTAGCTATATTGATTTATCCCAGCTGAGCCTCTGCACCATATACTCCTGAGCCACTAACATGAAGATGGCATGTTTCTCAGGTAGATCTTTATAAGCATTAAGTGATAATGACTCTTTTATAAAGATCAATGGTTATAATTTCTACATATGCAAGATACATGATGGGTAATTAAATGAGATTTTATAGCTAGAGTGAAGACCATTTGGCTTGGGTGGGGTGTGCGTGCAAGTCTCTGAGGGGACATTGTGCTGCACCGTCTGGGCTCATTGCCCAAATGAGAAAACGTAGAGTCCTGCAGCCAAATGCAGTATTATAATAGTAAAGGATACTGGTTGTTTTATTGACATGAATGATAAGCTGTCATCTTCATGAAAGATAGTTATGTCGGTCCTCACACCAGTGCAATGTTGAGTGCCATGAGCTCTGTTGATTTTCTTTTCATTTTGTATGGTTGTGATTATGTGCTAAAACTTTAATGTAAGTAAATTGTAGATAGTCTTTGCAAACTTCAGTTTTGCTGTATAACTGTAAAATTTAAACCAATGAGTTTTCCTTTCCCAACTTATATAGAATGTATTTCTTCCAGTTTGAATTAACAGGGCTGGGCCTCAGTAGCAGCAGATTACGCACCACACTGAACAGAATCCAGGAGAGTCTGATTGATCTGGTAAGTACCTGTATTTTGTTAATGCTCAGTGGAATAGAGGTCTCTGTACAAAATTTAGGAATTATATTTCATCTTGGCTTTTGGATTTTTTCCTTTTTTCACGTCAGTGTCTGTAATGAGAAAGGCTTGGTTTCATGATATAGAGATCATTATTGTATGAAATGACTTGTTTCTAATACACAGCAAAACTAATTTAATAGCTTTTGCTAGATGTAACAGTGAAATTCTGTATTTAAATCTTCTATTACAGTTCATGTAATAAAGAGAGACAATCAGTATTATCCTTATTAAGAGAGGTTTTATAAAAAGAAAACCAAACCAACACAATAGATGACTCATTTTTCTTAGGTGAAAGAATAGCAAAACAGTAAACCATCCTAAAGATTGTTTGTCTTTCAAGATAGCAGAGGTAGTATACAAAGTCCTTCATTAAGTAGTTTCTTAATTTTGGGGAACTTTCCCTGATATATTTTTTACATTGTGTCTCATTGGTCACTTCATGACTTATTTTCAAAATGTGAAAACTAAATGCAGTGCTCTGTCACACTGGTAGTAGATTACTGTCTTTCACAGGAGGATAGTAAAGGAGACTTTAGGTAGATTTTGTGGATTCAACTGAGCAGCAGAGTTTATAGAGAAATATTGATAAGAACTACACCAGAAATGGAAATTTAAAGTTCTCTTTTTCCACCAAAATATAAATGCCTTCAAACATTATGAATAAATTTCCTAGGGATATGATAACTGGGTTGTATAGTAGTTAATGCTACAGGAACATTTTATTTTCTAAGGCTTCTGCCTTAGAAAGAAGTAGAAAACAGATGCTCTAGTCTGACTTTCACAAAGATTTGACACTCCACAGAAATATACTTTATGCCTTTTTAATTCCTTGAAATATTATATCAAATCCTAAACTGTTCTCTCAGAGAAGTGTCTTAAAGGGTTTTGGGGCCATTTCTTATTGAGTCAGTAGAGGGAGCATAAGATAACTAATAAGACTAGGCCTTTAAAAAACAGACAAAGGCTACTCATCTTAATATTCTTCTCAAAGGCAGTGTATTAAGAGAGAAAAATTAATTCTCAGAAGAACTTGCAGACAAATCAGTTAAAGATTATGGAAAAATGACAAGCTATGGAATCCATTCTTTAAACTTACTCTGTAGTGGTGGTTCCTGACAGTACTTTACAGACTTGAATTTTTTTAGCAGTTAAATAAAAATAAAATAAAAAACCAAACCAAACCAAAAAATCCAAACAAAAAAACCAAACAAACAAGCAAACAAACCAAACCAAACCAAACAAAAAAAAAAAAACCCCAAAACAAAAAACCCCCAAAGTTTCTAGGAGTAAAATAAGAGCAGTTCTTTTTCTTCCTCAGTCATTAACAGTCCTGTAACAGATAATGTTACTGTCAATTGAAATTAATGGCTAAGTTCAAGGTATGATTTTAAAGGGGAAAGAAATCTTATCTAACTCCTATTGACTTAAAGGCATTCTATGAGATTTGTTAATATCTTATGAACTTATGCTGGTCTTATACTATAAATGGAAATTTTTCACTTTTTGATTTATGAGGAAGACATGCTTCTGATTTCAAACTTTTACAAATATACTAATAATGAAGTTTTGTCCAATTATGGCTCTTTCTAATCTCTGCCCTGCTATTGAAGATACTGGTTTAAGTATGATCTGAAATTTCTTTTGATAAGTAAATAAAACAGGTTTAGTTAAAAATAAATAAAAGGGGCCTACCAATTAGCAAAACTGCCTTTATTTGCTTTCTTATAGTAAATTATGTGGAATTGTTCTGGCAGCGTACAGTTTTCTGTAAGGAGTTTTCTGTGTGTAACCTACTTTACCTTAAAGAAATACTTGTAGGCTAACTCAGAAGTATAAAAAATAAAAGCACTTTGAGTATTTGTTTCAAAATAGTTTAGGGTCCAGTTTCATTTCTGAGAGGTAAGAGAACAGTATGACTTTCAAAAATTTGTTTGACTACATTGTACTGCCCATAATATGTGTATCTGAACTTCATAGTCAGGCCCTTGCACAGATAGTACAAAATGGGTTTCATATGGATTTCTGCTCTGCAGCAGCTTCAGAGTTAATAATTTCAATCCTCCAGAAATAGCACTCTAAAAGCACTCTACTCATTCATATCGGCAGGATGTATTAAAAAGAAAACACAGAAAGAGAAGAGTGAAAAAGGGATGAAGAGGTGCTATCCTTTCAGCCTCACTAAGATGTGATTTTTGATTAGGCTAAATACATCAAAACAAGTCCCTGTTTCTGAGTTGCCTATATCTCCTCATTTGGAGTTCCTGAGTGGGGTGTGTAGAGATACTTGCACACATTTGGTCCTTGTGTTTTTCATTTCTAACAGGAATGTGTTTTTACACAGTAATGATGTTCATGTTTGTTCACTGAGACCTGTAAGCCCTCAGCTAGGTACAAGGCATCAATCAGAATGGTGTGATCTGTGATAATTGGTGGTTTGAAAGGAAAATTTCTACTTCTGATTCCTTACTTTATCTATTTCCAACCAGCACCCTTATCTTCACCAAATGTAGTGCACTTGTGATACTGCCATTACCTAGATGATGTCTGTGAATGTCCTGTGTATGTAAATAGTTGCTTTGAGCGTTATTGCTGCATTCAAAAGAGAATACTGGGGGCAAATAACCATGGAATACTCATAAATATTTCATTGCAATGAAGTTTGCCCAAGCAAAACAGAAATTTAGATGAAGTTTCTTAGATTTTCTCTGCCTTACAGCAGTAGGAAATAAATCATTGTGGTAAAGTATACAAGCATTTCAATGCAATGTGTAGAAGAGTAGATGGAAGGAATTAGTGATATAAATAAGTGTTGGTCAGTATATTTTATATTCTATCTTTGCTTTGGCTTTTGATCTCTTTCCCCAGAAAGTATATGTCTTTTGACAGAGTCAGTAAGTTAGAGACTGATGGTGCAGAGAAGGAAAATGTAGATTTTTCATCTGTGGAAATAAGATAAGGATTGGTAAGATTTTCTTCATGCCTGACTTTCCCGCCCATTTTGGCTTTGACCCTTTGATGTTGTGGAATGGTACAGTTCTTTACATTAGTCCCAGTTCTGGAAACAAACATTTGCTAAAATGTCACAGCACAGTCCTGCATTACTTAGTGTGGACATACACCCTGTTATGTATGTTTTTTCATTTCAAAGGCAAGCTCTGGAGAATCTTGCTGTGGAATTTTTCACTTGACATGGCAGTGCCTAGCATAGGATTCAGCTCCTAAAGGTCATAACTAAGGTCTTCAGTGAAGTGGTATTTCTGATTCTTGGTGAGGTTTGCTTGGCTGAAGATAATTTCTGCAATTTTTTTAATCCTTGCTTAGTCTCCTGCTGCTTAAAAGAAAAAAAAAAATGAAGAAAAAAAGAGGAAACGCAATTTGTGGTTTTTTTTTCCCTTCCTCTCTTTGAAAAAGCTTTCCATAAGGTGTATAATGACAATGTTTAAGATGTTGTATGAATTGCTTGTCAAAGGAAGAAAACTCTGTGTACACAAAAGAAAGTTCTGACATGACAAGCACTTTGAAATTATGCTAGGACTTCTGCAGCTGTTTTGCTTCCTCACATTTATTCATTTAGAGTTCTTCTTACAGCTTTTTTTGTTTACTTGGCTGTATTACCAAAGTAGACTGAAATAATTTAGTGAAGTTTTCTAGCTTATTTAATTGAATAAGCTTTCTAGGTTTTGGCAATTGCTTGGTCTCTCTTTGGGCGGTCTCTGAGCCATCTTATTTTAGTCACTTCAGACTCTCCTTCCTGGGCACTCAAAACAGTTCCAGAGGAGTGCAATTGTCCACATAGTTACAGCTGAGCACCTGGGAACCAGTGGCAGCTCCTGCTGAAAAACTTTCTTTGTATAAGAAAGTGCTGCAGTAAAAATGTGTGTGAGCAGACCAGATTGTCTTACGTGTTTTTTTGTAAGGTAGTGGTTCAGGTTCCCAAGGCTGTGGCAGTGGGTGTGCTTTTCTGTGGTGTCTCATTTGATGTTTATTTTTTTTAGAATGTAGTTAATGACTCCTCGGTTGTCTGTCAGCACACAGTGATTCCTGATAGAGGCTTTGTTGCATTGGGTCACACAAATATATAAACTTTTTAACTTCTGGTAATTTTTTTATGCAAAAAGCCTTCCATTTAACTTTGAACACTAAAAAATAAAAGAAATGCAAAGATCCCAGAAGTTTCTGCACAAACATTGTTTTCTTTTATACTTTATACTCTTCTACTGAAGTCAGTGGGACTGACCCAACTAAGGTTTGGGACATGCTTGTTTTGTGACAAAGAGCATGGAGGATCCACACTCTAGAAGTCAGAACCTCATGCCTGCCGTGAGTCAATGCTGATCAACTCAGCCCTGGGGCTGATGCTTAATGCGTGCACTGTATGTGTTGGGAAGCTTGAGGTTCTGTTGCAGCATGGCTCTTGTGCTGTAAAGGTTTCTCAAGATGGTTTGTTGTTTGGTTTTTAATGATATGCTTTCTTAAAGTCTGTAGAGTAGTGATCATTGTAGTAGTTTACATTGTTTGTGTTTGCTTTACTTTCCTAAAAATTGAGTCAATATTACCTGCTTGGTAGGCTTCATGCCCCTCAGCAAGAAAATACTCATCTTGCAACTGAAAACATAGTAGGAGTATTGTAAAGTACCATTTTTAAACCTTAACACATTTACATCATATTCAAAAAGTACTTTTACCTTGAAAGCAATGTGCTTTTACAATTGACCTTGCCTATCATTTTTAGCATTGTTTGAAGAACAATTGTGGATGTGTAAGTGTAAGCTCAAAAGGGAGGAAAATAACCTGATTTGTTGCTTTCAGTACATTTCTTATGAAAAAAATTCTTGTATATTAAGCAACTACTTGGAGTTAGTTGAGCTGTTTTAAGACAGCTTTTGAATACAATAAGAAGTTACACTTTCTTTGATCACTTTATTTTCTTGTAATTTGTGCTCATGATATTACAGAAACTATCAATTACAGTTTTATATACGATAGAGCTACCCTGTTTTGTATAAACATTTGGGGTTAGTCTGCTTTCTGCTCTTCCTTGTCCATCAGCACACATCAAGTTCTTGGTAACAGTGTTGGTACGTCAGAGCTGCTGTAGACCGTTCCACTCCAGAGCCTTTTCAGATAGTATAGGTTTGTCCATGCCTTTCAAACACCACTTAGTCCTTTAAGACTGAGATCCTTCCGGTAGCATAAAGAGGTATTGCAAAATCAAAACTAAAATTTTTGCTATTGTATGTGTATATATTAAAACAATTCTAAAACTAAAGTCTTATGCAAAAGTATTAGGTCAGAAGAAGCACAGTTTTGAAGAATTTATTGGTTGTTAGTGTCATCTGCAGAACTTTGTGTGCTGGAGACGGGTTGTGGAGTTTACTGGTTTTTGTTAAAAGTTAATGGAAGTGGATGATTGTAATTAACTGTCAACTATCCCCACCATAATTGGCAGATAATCAGTCATTTTGGTTATAAGTTCTTTTGGATAACTGAAATAAATACATACTTCTTTTCTCATGATGAAATCAGGCCTCGTAAAAATGTCTCTCTTGCAAATTGCATGTGAAATTTTTGACTTACATAATTAACTTAGTTTATACTTCTGATTAAGGTAATTAATTCATAGTCTTCTCTTCCCACTAAGATGAAAGGCTTAACAGAAATTTGCTACTGGGTTCAGCCAAACTACTGAAATGAAAATGTTCTTGTATTACACATGACACTTTTTGGAGGAAGAGATTGAAGGAGATGCTTGTTCCTTACAGGTCTTTTTTTCCTTCTTGTTCATTTAAAATTTCTTCTTCGGAGTAAACAATTAAATGCTAAAGTAAAAATACCCAGCAATTAAACAATATCATGCTTCTATTCATTTGATACCTGATCTTTGCTAATACATGCCTTTCTTTTGTAAAAACATGTTCCAGATGGAATTTAATTCAAATATGCATATCTCATAAAGATACTTCCCGAAGCACACACTGTCACTCATGCTAGTGTTATTAGCAACCCTTAAACAGGTAAAGCAGTTTCGTAAGCTTCTTTTAACACTTCTTTATGCTGATATTTTCAGACCTTTGTAGCAAAACCATTTTTATAAATAATTGCTAGTTGTGTATGCCAGTCGTGTGTAGCATTAGAAAACAGTTCTTTTCCTATGATGGTATGAGGAAATTAGACTAGACTAGAGAAAATTAAATGGATAAGACCAGCTGTAAAGTTTCTGTGTGCAATCCTGGTTAACCTGTCCTGCTGCACCTGCTACAGTTCATGTAGTTATTGTTCAGATAATTTTGGTGCCTTTAATGAATTTTATTTTTTTTTTTTTTGACATTTCGGGTTTCTTCCTGTTTGTCAAGGAAGGAGAAGAGCATCTTGTAGTTTGCATCAGTTCCATGTATACCTTGAAGTTATTTTATAAAATCTCTTTTGCCAAGTTTGCTTACAAGGATGTTGTGTGGGCTGTGATATGTCTTAGATATATCAGAGTTCTGCTCAATCAGCAAGACCTGCTAGTTTGATCCAAGGAAAAGCTAAGCAAGTTTGTTCTGCTCTGATATTGCTCTGTGCATGCTTGATACTGGGTACTACAATATGTTCTCTGTAACTTGACATTTCTTGAAATTAAAATTTGGTTGGCTGCTGTTTAATGTCCTGGCTTATACTTCCCTCCTTCTCCTCCTCCTCCCCTTGGGCTTGGCACTCACTTTTGGTTTACAGGACTTTACCTGTTTGCTATGGTACTCCAAAGGAGTCACTGGCAACAGACATTGTCTTGCAGATTTTCTGAATTACTGGAAGGGTTAACTTTAAAAAGTCTGGTACACTGAAAAACATCCGATCTCTTTAAGTAGTCTGTAGCCTTTTTTCCTGTTCTAGCCTGTATGTTTTGCCACTGTATTGCTGCTTTCAGTCATTTGATCATTTCTGTTAATGAAGGCAGGAGGAAAAACCACATGCATCACTGAGGCCCTTTCAGAGTGATCTTCTGATTTTTTTGGGGATTGGCACATCGGCTGTTTCCCTGGGCTTCCTTTTTACTTTTGCAGTGCCTGCTTTTTACAACAAATTAGGAGAATAAATGCTCATGCTGTGTTTGGCCAGTGTATTTGAACCAGAGTTTGGCTCCTTAGTTGAATCCTAGCGTGTCTTTGACTGAGCCAGTTCTCATGTACATTTTGTGTCTTCAGATGCAACACGATTTTGGCATTTAAAAGATTAATAGGATATTTACCTTCATGAGAAGCAGGCAGGAAGAAAAAACGTGTTTAAAATGTCTCCAAAGTGGCAGACAACTGTGAAGTGTGATAAATACAAAATTAAACCTTCAAAATATTTGTTTTTTACATAATTTGTAATTAGTCTGAGAGAAAGAAAGCTGCTGATATCTTTACCACTGATACTCTTCCCCCTGCTTTGTGACTTTCTGTCTCTCCTGAGAACAGAGTGGTCTGCGTGTTTGTTTCTCTTTGTTCTGTGTAAACATTTCAAAGCTTCTCCCTTTTTTGTTTGTTTGTTTGTTTGGGTTGGTTTGGGTTTTTAGAGAATGGAATGAAGTGAAAAAAGAAAAAGGGCACATAAAGAGAGAATTTTAATAGTTTATTAGTGGTGTCTTTGGCTCAGTTAATATTTTTAGATAATTGACTGTTATGCCTAGATGATCGGATGTCACTGCCCAAGTGCAGAATACTTGTGGATGTGCTCAGTAGGTATCTTAGAGCTGCCTGAAAGAGATTACGTGAGGTTTGGCAGATATCCAGACCTTTTGACTTGCTTATCCATTCTGATAGACTCAGCAGAATGCAAACTTCATTGTATTGTGAAGCATTTGGCCAGTTTAATTGCAAATTTATCTGACTGAATGTGAATACAGATCAGAGCAATGAATATTCATTTTGCAAATAACATAGCATTGTGGCTAGCCTTTATAATCATTCCTGTGCTCAGTGCAACTGTATCTAATAGCATTTGCCATAAGCTTCTTTTAGAAGTTCTATCTTCTGCTCAGCAATCTATTTCTGTGAGATCTCTTAACGCTACAAATAGTTGTGTTGATGGTATTGTTCAGTCAGCAGTCCTTGTTTTTAATGTCAGAATTTCTGTGGGGATCCATCAAGGCTCCCTGCTTTATCAGCTTTTTGCTTCTGTAACCTTATTACAAAATTTTTTAAAAATCTGAGGATACTTTCCTCATCCTTGTTAGAGAGAACTGTGCGTTCCCAGTCTGTGCATTGTTCCATCTGCTGTAGCCTGTTTTTATCATTGTGTTTGATGTCTTTGGAAGATGCAAAACTGAAAGAGCCTTTCTGATTTAGCAAATCTACCTCCCTGTTGCCTTGGCCTGCCACACCACAGGAGGAAACTGTCAACTAAAATCCAAGATAGTTAAAGTGAAACTTGTGAATTTTTGTTCTTCCACACCTCAAACCATTTTAACAGCTTGGACATTATTATCTTCTCAGTTGTTTTATATTCTTAATGTCATTTTTTGGCTTGGCTTTCATCCAAGCAGTAAACACATTCTGGTGCTGCTTTGTCTATGGCAGCAAAGTGTTGATCTTTCTGCTCATTTAATTTTCACCAAGTGCTTACACATTTTGACATAATCAATTTTCACCTGTCCTACCTTTAATTGCTGCAGTATAACCACAATAGGTCTGTCAGATATTTTGCTATCAGAATAACCTCCCTGTTGGTTTTCCACTTTTCACCTGATCATCTGTGCAGTACCTTTTCTCTTGGCTTCAATGCATATTCCTCCTTGTCTCAATCTTGACATACAGAATGAGTTACACTACCACTAAGTTCCATTGATGTTTCTGGTGCTCATTGCTCTCCTCTTCTCCTTAGGCAAAAGTGTCTGAAAAAAACTGTGTGAATAGCAATGATTCTATTTCAGGTCACTTCTCACAGTTGTTCTCTGCTGTGAAGCCTGGAAGAAACTCATGGTGACTGTTGTGGTCAGCTTGAGCCTATTTTTCTTCCTCCTTCTTTAGTTACTTCACTGCAATTTCCTCTCATTTTATTTCTATCTCCAGTTGAAACAAGCAAACAAACAATCCACAAACTTCAAGGCTTTTTTTTTTTCATTATCTTGTTTTTGGCTTCATCTTTGTCAAATTTTTTGCAGCCATTTGAGAATTAAACTGATTTGGTTTTTTGAGTCCAACCATAAATATTATGTTTAAGCATTGTTGTTGTCACATTTGTTGTGTGTTCATGTGCTGCTTTACAACAGAAATGTTGTGCCACTGATCTTGCTTTTGAAGAAATTATTTTTACTACTACTTTGTCACTGTGTTATTGTTATTTATTTTCATTCCAAACATACAGGCTGATATGTTGTAGCACCTGTCTGGCCACAGAGTTTCTATCCCCAGAGACATAAAAGGCTCTTACTTACTGAATCAGTGCCATGTCATGCCTACTTTCTTTATCTGTTCTGGGGTTTATATTACCTTTACTTTGTAGCATTTCTCACCTTTTTATAGCCTGTGTGTAAGCATGATATGAGTAATTAATCCAAAGCCAGACCTACGTTTATGTTTCCATGTCCTCCTGCGGTTTTAGGAAGTAGCCAAGCTTCAAGGGGTGTCCATTTATACACCCACTTAGACCAATGTGATAGCTCTGGGAATTTCTTCCTTCTGTGATTCCTCTCCTAGCTGTAACTTGTACATACATTCCTCAAATGTACAGATGGAGGTTTTCCCTATTTTTTTTCTTTAATTTTGCAACAGGGCAATGGTGTAACCTGTTTCTTACTACAGTTACTGTTCCCTTGCTGTGAGTATTTTCTGGTTTTCTGCCATCAAGATGTCTTCAGAATAGAAGTTTTTGTGGAATGGTAGCTTGATTGAGTACATCAATTGTATGTTACTTACATTAGCCACAGCTCACATAAGCAGTAAAGCCCATGCATAAGTAACATTCCTTTGATATGACTTCTAATTTGGTTGCTGTAAGATTGCGGATACTATCTGCAAGGGTGAGAAGTCAGTTTTGCAAAAGGCAATTGGGCTAAAGCCTGTTTGGGTGTTAAGGTGTAGTGAGAAGTTTGTTCTCTGCCTTCTTTTCTTATTTTTATTTTTTCCTTAGATACTGATCTATATTATATGATTTTTTTTCACCCATTTGAACATTATACTGTTCAAATAGAATACTCTATGGTTATCTTTAGATTCAGGCTTGATTTAAATTACACCTTAAAATTTGAAACATTCCTTCATCTTATCTGGCATCTGAAACTGCTCAGCTGGAGCCATCCTTGCTGGTTTTGTGGGGTTTAATTTGTTTAATTCTTTGTTTTTAGGAGGTCTCTGCTGATCCTTCAGGAACTCTCACAGCTGCTGAAGAGAGAAAAGAGAAGGTGCCAAGCCCACATCTCAGTCATCTCGTAGTTTTGACATCTGGCAATTCACTGTATGGTTTGGCAGAGAGAGTGGTGGCCACAGAATCCTTGTAGGTTGTTTACTGTACACAGTATTTTGTGATCATTGAAAGCTGGGGATTGTTTAAGAAATTGTGATTACAAGCCAAAACCTTCTTGAGAGCTGAAAAATTCCTACATCTTAATGACACTTTAAATACGAGTGATAGAGGTAATTTCTTTATTAAAGATAGTGGGCCCTGACCATCTGGTCTAACAACCTGCAAGCACAACAATTAAATTTTACTGCAGGTAGTCCAGTAATTTGTGCCAATACAAGAAAAACATTTAATTTTAAAGAGGCTAATTTAATCTGTATGGTTCATTTTAACCTTATATTAAGTACTCAAATAGTGATGGCTGAGACTCAGAACTGCTTAGTTCATATTGGTTTAGCTTGGATTACCATATTTTTTCCAATGAGTGGAAGCGGAACTGTGAAGAAGAGATTATAATGAGCAAGTAATGCAAAGTTACACAGTGGTTTTTATTTGATCAGAATAATAGTAAGGGTCAGGTAGGAATTATTTTTTCCCTACATAAGATGACACTTAAAGATTAGAAATTAATTTTAAAAATATATTTTTCATTTGCGGTTAGTTAGAAATGTATTTCCTTGTTATGTTGTTATTAACAAATTCTACCTGTGACAATGAATATGATACCAAATTCTGTCTTATAGATTCACTAATGTATAAGTAATTAGGAATTTTTTTTTAATTATGACATGGATTTATTAATATTGTTGTTCACTATCCTGCAGTATGGAAATTGCTTGACACTTGGCCACTAGACCTTGCACCAGACTTTTGCAATGTATTCTGAGTAAAATAGAAATATGAATTGTTGGTATTTAAGCCTTAGTCTCTTTATTCAAGCATTTTCTTTGCATGCATATTTTAAAATTGTCAGAATTGAGAATACTTCTTGTTATGCTGTCATGAAATTGATACAGTTCTTCTCAGGACTAAATTTTCCAAGGTTACATATTGTTATTGTCAAATATGTCAACTGTAGAGTAAAAATTGTAAAGAGACATGCCAAACATTGCATTTAGTTCACAGTAAATTTTCTTTGCTTTCAAAGGGTATTTCTGGCTGAGCAGTTTGAATTTCTTCAACCTCATCTTGATGCAGTGATGCCAGCTGCCAAGAAACCTTTTCTTCAGCAGTTCTATTCTCAGGTCAGAATTGTGTAATTCACAGCTGATTTTTGAACAGAAGATTTGAAACTTGTACATTACAGTGCAAATACTTGTACCTAATAGTTATATATTGTTCCTGATAGCCAGAAATTTACTGAATTGAATTTTATTTATATTCTGTTTCAGACAGTGTCAACTGCCAGTGAACTACGTAAACCAGTGTATTGGATTGTTGCTGCTAAAGCCATTGATTATGAACAAATGCTACTTCTCATGGCTAATGTGAAATGGGATGTGAAGGAAATCATGTCACAGCACAATGTATATGTAGATGCTCTTTTAAAGGTGAATACTTTATGAGAAATGGTGTGCTAGAGTTTATATAAGCATTAAACTGTTTTCAGTGATGATTTTTTGACTACGTGGTGGGTGAAAGTGACCACAAAAGTTTAATGAATCTCATGTCTAAGTCTAAAATTGTAGAGAAATGTGTAGCAAACAGAGTAACATTGAGGAAAATCTGGTGGATAATGTGTTTTGTTTTTTTTAACAAAGTCTTTTTGCTGTTCTGAATAATTTTGGTGATTGTCTTAGGGGCTGTAGGTCAAATCACCACCGAAAATGATCGCACAGTATCTAATTGAAGTTGCTATATTTAGATGTTAATACTTGAAAAGGAAGGTAAGGGAAGTTATTCATCCAACTTCTCAATTGCTTTCAGTAGAAGTGGTTATACAATTGCTACGTCTTGGGACAGTCCCTTTCTCATTCTTTATATATGCCTAAATAATGTTTCTAAAGGTCTTCAGGGGGAAGATCTGGCAGTAGTAGAATTATACTACTACTATATTACAGAGAAACTGAAAGTTTCATCGTTTTATTTTAAAGATGTGTGAACTGTGTATCCCAGAAAAAGCTACACATCTGTGTTGAATAACAGTTTTGATAACACCTTTGTACTTTGTAGCTCTTCTCTGCTTGAAAAAAAATCAGGGCAAAGAAGGAAGAATTTGACAGAGGATATATTGTTGCACTGAATTTGACAGAGTCTTTGTGATTACCCTTGTTTATGCTGCCATGGCTTTTTGATATCAGTTTGTACTTTAAATAGTTAATCACTGGGGTAAAACTTTTTCCTTTTGTGAGTATGCAACTGCTGATGAATTTGCTTCAGGACAATCAGGTCTAATACCATCTAAAACCAATTCTGGTCTGTACATTATATGGCTAGTACTAATTACTATGAAAGCTTTTAGGTTACTGCTAAGCAATTAGTGATTTGCTGTGTACACTAGGACTCCAGGAATATCAAATATAGGTAGTGTCTAAAGTAATAATCAACTACTTTCAGCCATGTGCACACATATGCAAAATCCTATATTCAGAGTATGTATGGAAGCAGATAAAATGGGGAAAGATGATTGTTCAAGAAATTGATTATTGTGGAGCATTAGGCGTCTTCAGAAGTGGGAGTTGTATGCCAATTAAAGCATGACATTGTGGTATCCTACTTCTTCTTGCCAAATTCATCTTTCAGAAAATTTGTGTTAAACACCAATTGGTTACTGGGATTCCTTAATGATTTTCTTCACTTACTGAATTTTTGATGGGGAAGGGTATAAGAAGAAATTAACAGCCTTGGAATAAAAACACTTTGTTGGACAAATATGGTCTTAATAGACCGCACTGCAAACTGCTTTTGCTGGTTATACAGAAGAGTTCATTACCAGTCTGCTTTATATTTAAGTAATTTGATACATTTTTTAAACAATAGAAGCATGAGTCACCGGCAGCAAACTTCTGTTTCACTTTATTTAAGTCACAAAATCATTGTAGTAGTACTTACATTCAGTTATGACTAGTTTCTTACTCCTAGTATCAGCTCAAATTCATCCAGGCCATTGATGTTTCATGTGGAAACAGGTGCCTTCCCTTAACCTGAATTGTTATCTGGTGCTGCAGTGTGCTCCTGAACTGTTAGATTTGGCTTCTTTCAATGGATTCTCTCAGCTGCTTTTAAAGGACTGAGGAATTTCTAATCTGAAAGGTTGAAGAATGAAAAATGGTTACAATATTTCTGAGCTTCTCTTTGAAAGCTGATGGGGTGGGTATTTAGAGGGATAAAGAGATCATCACTGGATTTTCTTCAGTGGCTGTATATTGACTTAAAGAAGTTAAATATGAGTTTAGGGAGTGAGACAATGAAAATGGCATTTGAAGGATAAGCTACTTAGTTCATTTTCAAAGGTGTCATTTTCACAGAGAACTACAGCCCTGGGGAGCAGAGCAGCATTTCCTTTTGAAAAAAAAAAATCACTGAGGTGATGTTGTGAATTATATACCAGAAAGTGGTATGTTTTCTACTTTAGACATTAATCTTGTCTGTACAGTCTGTGTCTATTAAGGTTCTCTGCTTTGCTCTTATTTTTCAGTATTCTCTTTCATGTGCATCTCTAATTCTTTGTTGTTGTTGTATGATGTATAGAGTATGATCCATTTTTTGCTAAAAGAATAAACATCTTTTATATTTTACCAGGAATTTGAAGAATTTAACAGAAGGTTGAATGAAGTGTCTAAGAGAGTCCGTATTCCCCTGCCAGTCTCCAACATCCTTTGGGAGCACTGCATACGCTTGGCCAATAGAACTCTAGTGGAAGGGTGAGTAGTTCATGAAAGTCTTGCTTTTGGGTAAGTATGTCTGTAATGATAACATCTGTTTTATGGAAGTTCTAATTTTGTAGTGGCCACGTGCTTTTGGGGAGCCTGAAAAATAGTGCTTAACATACTCCTTAGCAGTTGTTTCACAGAGTGTGGCCCTAAGCCTAAAAGGGATGGTCTTGTTCCTAGACACCTCTGAAGAATGACATCGAATGTTTCACTGAAGCATTTGAAAACATAGTGCTCTTTCAAAGCTACTTCTGTATGAAAATTACCATTTCCCAGCAGGGCAAGAAGAAAATTAAAAGGGTAATTGTCAGCACCTCAGTGGTGATACAATTTATCTTAGCCAGGAAGAAAGATGGAGTTGTCAACCATAGCCATCATCTTAGAGTAGCCTTGGAACAGGATTTTTCCAAATGCATCAAGAATAGAAAGGTGTCTTAGTTAGCTTGGTCAGTAGAGGCTCAAGCACCTTAGGAACTGTAACAGCTTGCTTATCCCTCTCTTTTTTAATCAGTGTCCCAGTCTTTTCAGATTCAATATTGTAGCCTAAGTATTGTAGATCTTTGATCCACTGCATTTATTTTTGTGAGTTTGTCCCCTTGCTACGTATGTCTGGGCTCTCATCACAACTTCTTCTGCATCATAGAATGTATGCTGTCTTCCACTCCTTCTTTCCATATTTCTTTCCTGGTTATCTTTACCCTATGCACTTTGTACTACCTATTTTATTTCTTGACATCCCACTCTCCTGCTGTCTGCTCTAAATTAGGACCTCAACAAAACATCCTTCTTCTATAAGTGTTAGCTGCCTTTTGAGGATTGTCAGCTTTCACTGTTTCCATCAAACCATCATTTTTTAACTCATGCCCATTTCTTTTCATGCCGTGATCCTTTTGCAGTCTCTTGAGAGATCAATTTCATGTTCAGGGCAACTAAATCCAGCCATGACCTCCCTCTGGCTTCTCAATTCCTTCATATGACATATGACCTATACAACTATCTTTCCTTTTTGAAATTTTATTTTCCACTTACCATACCTCAAATCAAAATAAGTGAAATAAAGACTTCTCTCTTCTCCTCACCCTGCCCACCTTACAAGTCAATAACACTCAGTCAGTCACTACCAACCTCCTTTCTCACAGCCTTTGTGTTTTGAACTTGTTTTCTTTTCTTACATCACAATCTCACTCATCTTTTGTGACTTTGGTGTTCATGACCCACTTCATTCTTAGCTCTTATGTCTTGTTCCATGCTGCAATTTTGGTTCACGCTTATGACTTACCATGGAACTGTCACTTTAACCTAAACATTTCACTGGCTGGTCAGGATGGATTGGGAATACCTTGCTGATATAATTTGTCCTGTGCCCTTTCTGAGAGTGTAAAGAGGACTCATTATCATCTCCTCTCAAATATTTGCCTGTAATTTCTCATTCTCGCCCAGTTCTTCTTTTGTTCCATATCTTGTAGTTTCTTTTCCCACTGGGGAAAGGGAAGGAAGGTATTCTGAACAGCTGACTCCTGAATACCTTCAGTCAACCAGTCAACTGAAATTGCTCTCATTAGGCTCTTTACTGAGTGAAGAATCATCTCCACTACAGTCAGTTATATCTTTCTTTGAATTTTGACCTTCCCTATCTCCACTTTCTCTGCTGTCTCTTGTTTTCCAGCTGGCTTCTTGAGCCTATTGAGAATCATCTTCTAATCTTCTATGAAGATTAGAAGTCCTCCAGAGGACTTTTGTATTGGTGTCCTCTCTTTTTGCCTCTGTTATTTTTGCATTCTGCAAATTCTTTCTACATACCCACTGTAAGTGTGAAATGTCTTCTTACTCTTAACCTGATTTTGCTGCGTATCTGGTTTTTAGCTGCATGTTTCTGCTGCATCCATTGCATCAGACCTGATAATCTAGGGACTATATATATATATATATATATATACATATATATATAAATATATATATATAAGGGCTGACTTCATCAATCAGTGGAAAACTGAGCTTGTTCTACATTCAGTAGAGGAGTAGAGTGGGGCAGGATTATAAATTGTGGCAGCAGCCTGTGGGTGAGCTGGATTAAGTCTCTCAAGAGACTGTGCTCCTGACCAAAGCCTTTTTATTCCCTGTACACAACTGAAATTGGCATTGTTAAGGGCATTGCAGTGTCATTTCCTCTGATCTTGACAAATGCAATTCCTTACCCATTTTAAAAACCGCAGAGATCCTTTTCCTCATTTGTTGCATATCACCCCACTGTAATCCTTGCTAGTATTACCTGCCTTAAGCTCATCTAGTGTCTCCTCTGTCAATCATTAACACACTAAGTTCTTAGAGGGATTAGGCAGTGCTGGCACCCTTTATCCTCTGGTTATTGTGGCTGATTTTGAGCAAACAGCTTTGTGCCTTTCTTTGATATTCCCACTCAGTTGAACAGTTCTGGTGACCACTCCTAAAGCAGTCATAGTACCTTTCAGACTTTAGTGGTCATGATCATGTGAAACCACTGTCCAGTGTGCTGATGGGCATTGATTTAATTTCCTCTAACCCACTTACAGTAAGGTGTTCAGTGTAGGATTTTTATTGGCTTTGGGAGGGGCATGTGGTTTTTTTCAGTATCATTGGGTAAAGTGGGGTTCTGTTTTATGACTGGGGCTAAGACGTATCATACTAATGCAAATAAAGCTCTACAGGAGACATCCTAGAAGTTCTTGTCTGCTTTTAATTTAAAACCATAATTATGTTCCTCCTCAAGGTTTGAAGGGCTAGGTTTAACAACTTTGAGAAGCAAAATTAATTTTTATTTCCTTGTAAGTTTTGCTTTCCACTGTTTCTCTTTTTAGTTATGCCAATGTAAAGAAGTGCAGCAATGAAGGACGTGCCTTGATGCAACTGGACTTTCAACAGTTCCTAATGAAACTAGAAAAGTTAACAGACATTAGGCCCATTCCAGATAAAGAATTTGTGGAGACCTACATTAAAGCATACTACCTAACAGAAAATGACATGGAACGCTGGATAAAAGAACACAGGGTAAGAGTTAAATTTGCATTCTTTTATTGTCTGTCAAGAAAATTCACCACGATGATAAAATCATGCTAACAACTGTAAATAATGTGTTAAAAATTAATATATACATATATGTGCATCTATTAATTTATTATGATAAAATCTGTATAGGAAGAAGTATAAATGTAATTGCATATGTGCATGTATGTGTTCATTCTCACATGAAGTCAGTATGTGTTTGTATTGGTTTAATGTCTAATGACTAGGAAGGATGACTAAACCAGTCACAGCTACCTACTGTATCCAAAAATGTAGAGAACTAGAGCAAAGTGAAATTGAAAACATTTGTGTGCTGTTCAGAATATGCCAAAGTGCACAACTCCATCATCCAGAAGTATGGTTTGAAATTGCACCATAAAGTTTTGCATTGCCTTTAGGAGTAGTTTGCTTAAACTAAGCTGTAAGGCACAAGGAATAAGAATAATTGCTTTTTCTTTCCTTATTTAATAGTGCTTAATCAGGATTAACATTGCTCTCTGAGATGTCTTCATTTGTGTTTTGAGAACATTTAGCATGCTTTCATGATAGCATAAACTAACAATTATTAACAGGACTGTGTAAGTAATGGTCACATGCTATTGGAGATGCCCGTTGTTGAAGTGAAAAGTCTTTTAAAGTGGGGCACTTGAAATTTGTATTTTGGGATTACTTTAAATCCCAGTAGAAATGAATGAAAGAAATTTGTCTTTAATATAATTTTCCTTGTTTTACCTGGAGTCAAGAGAGAGATTGTGAGCTGTTGTTTGATGACCTGTGTGGAAAAACTCTTGTTTAAACCCATTAGTGGAAGCTGTGTTTTGGATAGTGTTAGATATAAAGGTAATCCTGGCAAATATGGTGTTTTCACAGATGTTAAGAATTCTTGTCTTAACATCTTTGTCATTTTTCCCTCCTTTACCATGTACTGAAATTAACATTGTTTGGAGACTCTGTAGACAGAAGCATTTAGAAGCTAATTGGAAATGAGAAGACAAAATAAAAAAGATCAACATTTGTCACAGTTTGTGTTAAAAGCTTAACCATTTGCACACATATTTCCCACCATACCTCCCAAAGAATGGAAAAAATATTAAAAATTGATTTATATACATATTCACAGTTACTTTCTGTGAACTCTGTCCAACACTTCTAAAGTCTTAAGCATTTTCCATTATAATCTGCCATGTAGTGAAATACATTTTTGTCCTCTGCCTCAACTCTGAAAACTATCCAGACCTGACTTAACTACCGCTTTAAATCTGCCTTGTGTACTGACTGCTACTATGTGAAAAGTCCACACTGAGTATGTCTGCATTTTATTAATTTTCTATCTTTGGTGTTTTATTCTGGCGTAACATGATCTGCTTTTGTTTGCCAGGAGTACTCCACTAAGCAGTTGACCAATCTGGTGAATGTTTGTCTGGGCTCCCACATCAACAAAAAGGCAAGACAGAAGCTGTTAGCTGCCATTGACGACATAGACAGGCCTAAAAGATAACTGGAGAAAGCTGCTTTCCTTGTGACTTGTACCTTTTTCTGTTCATGTGAAGCATGCAGACAAATCTCCCATGAACTAATGACAACATGAAATGTTGTGCATGACCTTTCTTACCAACATTGGAGGCACTCTGAAGTGACATAGTGTTCTAAAATATGACTTTTCTAATCTGTAGAATTCTTTTCTTTCTTTCTTTTTTTTTTTGTTACTTGCCCTTAGTAAAGGGCCACTGTTTGTGTATCATTGGTGAGCTGTATATTTTGCAAAACTTATACTGTAAGTAAAATCAAAATCAGATAGAAAGACACTGGCTTAATATATCATTGATGCTCTTTTTAAATAAAAGGGCTACTTGAAAATATGATTTCTTTCCTCCCTGCTTTCACCCTCAGAAATTGTGCTATACTATGGACCAGTGTAAAATGAAAGGAAATGTACAATATTCGATCGATGTATCCTGCATGTGGATTAAGAGTCCAGATCAACTAAATAACTCTCATGTTAAAGCCCTTCATCCTTATATGTATTTAAAAATGTCTGTTTATTTCAGAATTAATTTAGTCATATCAAAATTATTGACCTCATATTAATAGAAGGTAATAAATACTGTACACTAATATGATTTCTTTGTGAGAGTTTGTTTTTTCAATTCAACAACTCAAAATGTCAGCAGTAATGCCAGGGAATTGGAATAATGTTTTTCTGGTGAAGTTTTGGATTGATACTAAGATCTTCCTGTTTCCTGCTCTGCTGTAGACATCCTGAGTGATCCTGAGCAAAGCAAAATGGCTTGGCTGCATATTTGTCCTAGAAATCAATTTGTCAGAGCTTCACTGACTAGACTGAAGATTTCAGGTTTCCCCTTGGTTTTCAGTACGTAAAGTTGTAGAAATTTTATTTTTTATTACATAATAAACTTTTTGTAGTACTCTCAGACCTTTTAAAAGGAAACACTGAGCTAATAGGTAAAATAATTCACACAGATGCAATCCACTAATGTATACAACATGCAAAATTCTCAGTTTGTGATTCATACTTGCTATTGTACTTTTAATTCAGACATAGGAGAATCAGGACATACAAATGACAGCAGTAACCTAGTGACAGAAAATTGCCCCTTGGATCATCAATTGCTCTTCTCTGTGGCTTAATTTCCTCTTCAAAAGTGTACTGAGCATCATTGTGTGAGTTCAAAGAAAGCCTGTATATAGTTTTAGAAGAATGATAGAATTTACATTTTAAATATTGACTGTGTGGTATTCAGCTTCCTTGTTTATCTGTGTATTTTAAAGGAAATAAGATTTAAAACAAAATTTAGCACCATTCTTTATTGACCATGCTGTCATGTCTAGTTCCATTTAAAACTTGCTAAGCGGTTTGTCACCATGTAGGTTGAAGCTGAATCACTTTTACCCTCATTAAAAAGGTGGTTCAAATGAAAGTGTGGACTTTTGCGTCAGCGTATCTGCCCTGAAGTCAGATCCTGAGCGAGAGCTCTCAGAAGAAACAGAAACGTGTCGGAGACGATTAGTGTAAAATATGTTTCAATTTTCTTCTCTTGGATGAAATAAGAAATTCAGATATCTTTACCAGAGCTTTGGTGAGCTGAACACATGGTTAATTTCTCCTGAACTGCTTAGGTCACTGTAATTTGATTGTGTACCAAAAGGTAGGAGTATAAGCATTGACTGGAATGTAGAGTCAAGGTGAGCAATTGCATGAACCATAGTCAGCAGTGATTTTTTGTAGTGTACGTATAGTTTGACTTGTTATTTTTAAGTAAGTCCCCAAATAAAAGAATGTGCGAGATGCAGTGTTAAACCTATGCAACAGCTGTTTGATCTTCATTCATATATGCCTCAGAAATTATATTTTCCAGAGAAGCCTTCCCTTGCTCCCCATGATTGATGCTAAGGGCAGAGCCACATAGCTTAGTGGCCTACATACACTCTTAGATTTAACTGTCACGTTGCCCTGTATAGAGTGAGGAGTTGGACTCAGTGATCCTTGTGGGTCCATTCCAGCTCAGGATATTCTATATTCCATGGTCCTGGGTGACAAATGAAGCCAAGTTTTCACTGAATGCTGAATTGTTAACTTACTAAGCGTCTGTTTCGTAGTTTCCATCCTCTGATGTGAGAATTTTTTACAAACCATTGATTTTTGAGCATCTTTGTGCATCTTCATTCTCCTGGGCAATAAGAAGCCTCTTATTCTGCTTTTTGTGCAATAGAGAATATTGCTTAAATATCATTTATGTTTTAGAGGAGAGTTACTTTAATAATAAGAGAATTTCCTTCAGTCTCCAAGTAGAATGACCAGCAGTGCAGAGGTGGACAGTGCATCTATCTGTCCTTCTTTAGCCTAATGAAGACTTTAAATCCTGATCCCCATGCAGTAAGGGCTCTGATGTTTGCCAAACTCAGCTGGAGCATAGATGAGCAGTTTTCAAGTCTCTGATTAGGCAAAGCCTGTCCCTGCACTGATCAGTGCACAACTGGGTTTTCAGCAGTCAGCTTCTCTCAGTTACATCTCACGGTGATGCTGTTCTGCAAAGAAGCAGCTACTGGGACAAAAATAAGGGGAAGCCAACTGATTGTTTGCTGTGGCCCTGGCGTAAGATTGAAGTCCTTGCTTTGGAGTAGGTTTAATTATTCAAAGCAGAATGGAATTGCCGGGAAAGACCGCCTTGGAACAGCGGTGTTTCAGCTGATGGGAAGTGCACAGAGCAGCCCCTGGAGGTGTTAATTCAGATGCCTTATCTGGTTATGTACACCAATGCTCCATGTTTTCAGAAGAGTAGCTACATTTTCAGGTAACTGACAGTTCTGGATTCTGTTGTTCCCACATGGGTAAGAGTCTTCCCATGTCTAAAATAAAAGCTTTGCTTGCTTCTGAGAAAAACTAGGCCCTGGCCATATCTGCTTAGCGAGCCCTGGATGTAGGGTATAGATTATAGCTTGTTGTTCACTGAAAGAAGTACCTCCCTTGTTTTGTCCCCACACCGTTAGGGGGGAAAAAAAGGATGAGTGATCAATGGCTACCCCAAAGCTTCTGTGAGAGGTTTGTATTCCCTTTTAATTTTTGCAGATGTGAATGACAAAAGCATATCTTTGATAGATACCCAGTGAAAAGCTGCAGATGTGGGTTGTGCTCTTGACTTGTTACTGTGCCACAGAATACACAAAAAGATCTCTCTTCTTACTATGGAAGTGATATATTGGGGTCTTTGCTGTTTAAGACCTGCTATACTCTAAATGATGCAAATGTGGCAGTTGTCAGATGCCTGATGCAGTTATTAGCACAGTACTAAGCATCTGTGAGTTTTTAGGACCGTTTATTTCTGGAAGTGTAGGAAGATGTCATTGATGTAAATGACTTTGACCAGGGACTGATTCCTGGCCCTGAGCTGCCAGCTCAGCTGTCTCCTCCAGCACAGTCTGAATATTTAGGCAGCCAAATGTTCCAACCATCAGCATGTTCATGAATGGCTTATATTTTGCTGCATTTCAACTAGAGAAAATTTTTGCCATAAATAGTAGTGCATCATAGCTGTTAGCCCTTCCTTCCCCCCTTGCACGTGCAGCCCAGTGTTGTGCTGGTGTCTCTGCTGTTTAACAAGGCACTTCTCAGACCTTTATGCTGAAGTCTGTTTATTTTTTAATAAGATGTTTACCTCTGCCTTCTCTTGCTCAAAATCCCTGTGGGAAGATGCAGGGCTCTGGGTGATGCACATGTGTTTTTGCCTGTGTGCAGTAAGATAGCTCTTGGTGTTCGTGGCTGCCCTGGCCGGGAGGATGGATCCCCCCATGGATGGCACCTTAGCTAACAGGTTAGATACCTACAGGTTGCATACCACAACAACCAGGTCACGGAGCTGTCCTGAGCTTTGATTCAAGTTCTGCTCTGTCTTGGTGCCTGGTGTAGGGAAGTTTGTTTTGTTTTCCTGTATTTTACTCACCCAAGAGTAAAAGAAATTATGTTGTCTCTCATGTTTTATGAAGTGCCGTCAGGCTGTGGTATCATAGATGTGAACTGGACTTTTAGTGACCATTGGTGACTTAACCCCAAGGAAGCTGAAACATGAACTCTTCGTGGAGAAGATGGCACATAAGGAAACTTCCTTTCCTGTGTCTCAGGCTTTTTAGATGCTGTTTCCCTTGTATTAGGACAGAAGCCAGTAATCTCATACAAGTTCTTCTGATGCTGTGCTCCAGACCACACTGGGCTGTGCCGCTGCACGTGTGGCAGGGAACCCTCCTATGGACCAAAAAACATGGGCTGAGCTATAGATAGGACTCTCCTATGCATTACAATGGTCTGCTACTACCAGACAGATTAGGTAGGGAAGACTGTCAACAAAATTAAAGGGAGATTTATCTCTTTTTTTTAAATGATAACATGAAAGGATACTAAAAATATATACACCCTCATGGCTGTCCTACTGTACACCATCAGTAAAAACTCATGCCCTCTGTGTGACTCATGGGAGTAATTAGCTACTATGGAGCTAAGTACCCTGAAGATACTGCATGGATGCAGACTGAAAGATGCCTTATTGGGAGGGAAACTTCCAAAGAGGCATGAGCTATAAGATGACAAGACATTTGCAAATAAGATCTCATATGTATTGTGATGTTCAATGTGTTTCTAGCTAAAGGAAAATGTATTTAATGAGCTTATCAAGGAGTTTTTCATTTAGGGTTCAAGCCTTCATCTTCCCCTTCTATGTAAGTGGTTTTCATTGCATGAGTTCTCCTCCTCTCCCATTTGTGTGTACCTAGAGCCCATGCTTTCCTCACTACATATCCAGACACCTGGAGTTATGCAAGGATCCTTTCAGAGAGCGGTGACTTGTGAGAAGTCTACCTGCAGGAGCCCACAGCAGCACTGCTGGCAAAGCACTTGCTGGAAGAGGGGCCAAGAGGGGCCACAAAGGCAGCAGGCTCCATGTGGGACATCTTAACCCAGTTATAGGTCTCTGCTGGCTTTATGAACCAAACATTTGCTGTTCATCAGCAGAACTTCTTACCCCATGGAAAGAAGCAGGAGAGGCTCTGGGGATCACCTTTTTCTTTTCCTTGAAGCACAAGTTATTTTTCTTAAGGTACACAAAGTTCTTGAGCATTTGTTTTCTTTACAAATAATGGGGTTTTTTTTTGCGAAGCCCAAATCTGAGACTGTTACAAATGAAAAAATCAGGTAAAGAGACCTGGGAATGTTTTTTTTAATGCCTATCCATGCTTTTTAAGATCTGTGTTTTCAATAATGGGAAATAAGGGGATGATATCTTTAGATGCTTTTTTTTCTGGGGGCATTAAATTGATTAGCTTTAATTGTCTGGGTGAGTGTGCAGACTCTAAGCTGGTAGGCTCTGTTTAAGATTCTACATGATTAGAACTTGTGTGCTCTTATCTCATGTCTTTATGTTGAGACTCATTTCTGTATTAAATTTCAGTTTTCTGCATTTGAAAGGAGTGAATTGTATGAATTATTAAAACACATTTATTAATCTCTAATGAATGGTTAAGACTGGGAATTGGACTGAGTGACATATGTGCACGAAATTTTGAAGCCTGCACTTTGTAGGTATGAGAAAAAAAATCTTGAATTTGATTAATAATTTTCTGGAGGTTAGTTTGTGCCTGGATTACAACCTGAAAAATAGAAGTACAGTATTCTCTGGGGGGTTGTCTGGTACTTCATAGTGAATCTTACTGCTTTCATTATTTCATAAGGTCAGTGAAGGATTTTCAGGCTGAACTCTTCTACTCTCTGTTCCCACATTTTTTTCCTGAAAACAGTATAGTGTTCATATTTTGTCTTTTATTAACTTTAATTTTTTAGGAAAAGAAAATTACAGAAAATGCAGAAGACTGGGCTTCTTTAAATATTTTATTATTATGTTACCTTGCTTTACTTTTACAGGATGGATTACTATGTAAAAAAAATTTTTGCATTTTTTTCTTTTGCATTCTACTGTACACTGCAAAATCAAAAAGAACATACTAATGGTCAGTGGCAGCTTGGAGGAAAGCCTTTTTCATTGGCATTACTACCAACTTATATGAGTCTTGCAACAGCACTCAGGAGCTCCAGTCATAGACCCCATGATCACTCTGCTGAGATTTCAGTCAAAAATATGAAATTAATGGTTTCTGTTGGCTCAGAATTGAATTTAACATAGGTAGCAGGCCATATTTGGGCAATCTCTGCTGGCTTGTTTATATAATTACAGCACAGAATCTCCCTCATCCTCCCTCCTATCCCCCTCCCATAGGGTGCTGAGTCACCCAGTGGAGCTGCCTCTCTCCCCAGAGACCAATCCAAGCCTGTGCTGCTGCCAGCACCTTCTGTCAACACAGCCAGGTTTAGCACTGGAGTCAGTGAGGGTGGAGACATCAACCCTTGGAGTTGAAAGCAGAATCCAGCCCTGCGATTGTTGAGGTGTTGACTGTGCCTCTGTGGGACCTTTGTGACCTTCTGCACTGTGCCAACTGTCCTGGCTGTGTTGCTCTTCCAAGGAGAGGGCTGGAAGTGGTGGGGCAGCTGGCCAGAGAAAGGTTGCGGGGCACTGGGCAAAAAAAGCGGGCTGGCTGACAAGGACCTGGGGGCTGGTGACCAGAGGAGACCTGGCTGCCAAGAGAAAGTCATCTGGTTTGTTTTACTGCCTTCCCCACACTGTTGAAGCAGGGGAGCAGCCTGAGGGACTGCTTTTCTCCCTCAGAGTCACGAGCTCTCAGCCACGGTGCCCAGAGAGGACCTCTCTCCTAGAGAAATCACCAGCCAGTCTCTGCTGCCTGCCCTTTGTATTAGTGGAGTTTCAATTAGGCCATCACTCCGAAGCACCAGCCTCTCTTTGGTAGTGACAGATGAGATGCAAGTATAATTAAAGGAAGAAATTAATCCAATTTGATGCATCTAATCTTAGTTTTAAAAGAATGCTCCAGGGAGGCAGTGGGGACTTACCTTTCAGCATGTGCTGTAGCTTGGCTCTGGCTATAGAAGCATTTCCATGCCAGTCTTGGAGCAAGGCTGACTGAGGGTATCAGCAGGGTCTATGATATAGAATTACAAGAGTAGCCAGGCAACAGGCCACACAGGGTCACCACCTTGCAGGGACAGTATTTCCAATATGTTCCTGGGCTAGAAAGGGGAACGAGTGGTGAAAGTCCCACTACAAAATGGATGCATTTTTATATTGGTTTTGTGGTGATGAGATTCAGGACTAATGCCGTGAGGGACCAGAGAAATGGAAAATACTCTGCTCCTGTGTTTGACAGGATCTCCCATGACCTACCGCAATATATGGACAGGAGGACAACTGAGCAAAGTGGCCTCTCTGTCACCTGCCATGGAGAGGGAACAATAACCCTTCTAGTTCCTTCCCTGTGATCTGTTAAGTCAGCCTAATACCTAATTTTAAGTATTCATCTCAAATAATTATTTTGTATTCAAATGTATCCAAATAAATGTTGAACAGTTTCTTCTAGAAGGTGCAGAAAACATTGTGTTTATATAAGCAGTCAGTCTTCACTGTGCATTATATACCTGCCTGGGGTATCAGTGAAAAATTATTTGGAGAATGGGTGTACATGTATTGTCTGTTGTTTAGAATGCCTATTTTGTGAAAATTAGGCTAGTCCAAATAATTAGGTGTAATGTAGAGTAAGCATAAAGGTGCTATAAAAAGACTGAACGTGCTCTGGAAGAAGAGTTAAAATTTCATTACTCCTGTTGCAGTCTCTAAGAGCAAGGTAACCTGAGCAGGAAAGGGACTGCTTTGACAAATCACTTCTATTTTGCTTGCTACAGTAGCTTGCAGACAAAAGACAGACTTTTTGTTTAATGTGTTGTGTCAGATCATTCTCTCTTCTGACTCAGCCACCTTCCCCCAACCTTAATTTACTCAAATGGCAATTTGATTGTACATATATACATCCCATTATCTTCCTAAATGTGGGCCTCAATGTTTACTGCAGCACCATGGCCTGTATTTCCCCTATGAAATTTAAAGGTCCCAAACAGTTCTGTGTGTAGAGGAGGAGAGGTGGGATCAGGCAGGTGGCATTGCCCTTGCAACCAGAAGCAATCAGGCCATTGCCAATGTCCTCTCATGCATGGTTCAATCATGTGCCCTTAACTGGAAGAGGTGAGGAAGAAACCTGAGCAGGGTCTAAGGTGTCTGAAAACTGGACGTTTTTCAGAACATTGGAGCATTTAGTCCTATATAGAAATTGCTGGCCAGAAGCTGAAGCCACTCAGCCAGCTTGGAAGATAAATTCCTTTTGTAAGGGACAGGGTGACCCAAATGTGGAGGAGACCAGAGGAAATGGTGAGGGTCCCTGTTTCCTGCAAACAAAGTCATCGGGTTTTCTTTACAGAGCTTTCCTGTGACATTAACCTGTGATATGACATAGCTTCAGTGTCACTGTGCTTTTGTGGGTCAGAAAGGAATATGACACAAGCTTTCAGAGTTTCTCAAAGGTAGAAAAAAATAAATCCCAAAATACAGAGGAGACTGTCATGACTGAGGTAAAGGGAAGAGGACTGAAGCAGTGAAAGTCCAGAACTGTTTCTCCATAACACCAGCGGAGCACAGGAGTAGGAAGGTGGCAGAGCCTGGCTTCAGCCAACAAAAAGGCAGTGAGGAAAAAACTGACTTTGCAAAGAAGAACTGGGAGGAAACAACCTTGAACAAAATATTGAAATCCAACCTTCTATCAAAAAATGCCTTGGAATAGTAAATCCATCAATTGAATTCCAGTTAGATTCAAAAGACTCTGAATCAAGCTTTTGAGATGAAACAAGTAAAATGAGAAGGAAGTAGTTTCTGCCATGGAAAGTAAAATGTCCTTTTTATTCCATAGAGACACTCATGTGCTCGGGGCCACTGCTATATGTGAACTCTGTCAGAAAGACACTTTTCTCTACCATAATCCATTTGCAAATTGAGTCAGTGAAGTACCAATTAACCTTAGGTCATTAATTTTAAATACACAATCAATTTTCTTTCCTTTTTTTCTTTGCTTTCTTTTTTCTTTCCTTTTTTTTTTTTTTTTTTTTTTTTTTAATTTGTCTAATGTTCTGTGGGGAGGCTTGGGTCCTTGGCCTTCAATAGATCTTTTTTTAATACACCAGTATCAGGGCTCAGATTACCATTATCCTTGGCCTTTGAGCTGCTGAAGGCATTTATATGCTTTCAGTTTTACTCTTTATCCTCTACTTTCCCAGGTGAGGTGTTTTACAGAGGGCAGGAATTAGTTCCAGCTTTTATCTTGGTTGAGAATGTGAGTCTATTCTGAGTATTTTTGGGAGGCAGAGAAGGAGCAAGAGTTCAGGATCTATAAAAACAAATTCCTGCTTTCGTTCCTTTAGTTAAATGATTTTTTTTATTTTTATTTTTATTATTTTAAAGTTGTTTCCATATTGTTAGGTCTTATATTTCACTTTTCCTTCCAGATGTTTTTTTAATTTTAATTTAAGATTCAAAAGAATAGGATATGTAATGGCTTTTATAATTTGCCAAGAGGTCCTCTGCTCTGAGCTTCTTAAGCATTTGGTAGTGTCTCTTGGTCTCCACATACAGTTTGTTATACAATTTTTAGCTCCTCTTAGGGTTTTATTTAGTAGGGGCTACATTGAGAACAATCAGCACAGTGATCGTCTCTGAGTTTAATCTTTCAGGAATCAATAGTGCTGAGTGGTGCTTGTCAGCACTTCCATGTTCTGGTCTCCGATTTTCTACCATAGTGGGGAATGCCTGAAAGATTTGCTCTAGGAGGGGCTTCATGATGTTGACCTAACTGTCCTGCTTATGTTAAGCCATACTTAACAGTGCTTGTAATAGTGCTGCTATAGGAATTGCTGAGTATTATGGGAAACTACACAATTCTTTGATTAGGCAGGAGTTCTATTTATATAAAGGAGTTCCTTTAGGAGACCCATCAAGTGGTTTGCCAGCGACTCAACTCATTTGCATGCATGGCTGATACCATGAGGAGCTTCACTGTGCAGCACCTGAGTACAGTCAAACATAGGCTCTAATGACCTAAGAGCTGCCCTGGAATGGATTCTTCTGCTTGTGAAAGAAGAATGATAATGTCATGCCACCTGATTTTACTCATTTTCTTATCAGCTATTTAAAAAGCCCAGGTGTTTAATTTTAAAAATTGACCACACTAAATATTGGAAGAATACTAAAACCCCAAGGCCCCTCCATAATAGATAAAATGCACAATTAAATCTGAATTTTACGTGCATGCAATTTAGTAGAATAAATTTCAGTCACTGAACAACGTCATGGGAATTGAAACACACTATGTCTAGATAGGTGGGTGTTAAAAGGATTAAATTTTTTAAAATGAGAGAAAAAAAATGAGTCAAGGATGCTTTCTCTCAAACCAAACAGGGCCAGTGACTTGTCAAAATATGACAGTCAAACTGCAGAAGAATTATCTGGACAAAAATTGACCAGATGTATCTTATCTGCCCCTCAGGTTACATTCAACATGAACAGACACAATATTTTCTAGCGAGAATATTGCAGCTCAGTGAATTGCAATACCTGCTTCATGCCGGCTCCTGGCTACTAACAGTCTCTGGCTTCAGCTCCCACTTTAGGCCACTGTAAGGGTTAAATGCACACAGGTACCCCCAAAATACCAAGCAATGGAAGGATTTAGGAGAATGTATTTCCAAAACAGTTGAGAACACTTAACATCCTGGTACAAACTGCACCAGACCTAAGAAAAATCATGCCGCCTGTTCTCGGGCTTTTATCATTCCCAGCCACCCTGTTGTAAGAATTTATCTTCTCTCTTACCCAGGGAGTCAGCTTCTCTGGTATGCAGGAGGAGAAAACATCTAAAACTGTCTCTGGGAAAGATGTCTCCTTCTAGTCAGGTGAACCTTCTTAAGCAAAATAAACCCTCATCTCCTTGTAATGACTCTTCCGGAAGGGTCTTCTGCGCTTACAGCCACAAGCTGTGTGGAAGCACCTGGCTGCAGGGAGCCTGTCCAAGGTGTCCCATGCTGCCCCAGGGCAGAGGGAGGCAAGTGCCAAGCACAAGTCTGTTACCATGCCAGTAATCTAGCAACTTGCCAGTCTTGTTTCTACTTGCAAAGTGACTACAGCAAGAGAGAATTAGAAGTCCCAAGCTTCTGGAAGGTGCTGGACTTAGCATGCACCATGTCTGCAGGGGAGGTGTTGGCAACCCCGCATAAATCACAATGATTCCTTGTGAGTTAAACTCCATGTTAACCTTCGACGACTCTTCCATGGCTGTGGAAGGAGAGCTGGCTCAGATCTGCCATCCTTGCGTACACATTTTCTGAAACTACCAGCAAAAATTCCAGATGATCAAGAATGTGTAGTTGTTTCTAAATGGATTTATATTAGTTCAAAGAACATATGGAAAGGATCTATCATTTGATTTAGGAGTTTACGATGTTGTTTCTCAGAAATATATCTTAGAACCTCTAGTGTCTTTCTACCTGGCACAGGAAGGATTTCTACTTGCAATATTTCATGGAATTACAGCTTGTGTAATTCCTGACTTACATTAGGAGCTGTAGTGTGTTGTCTCTGTCAAAAAGTGTTAAAATAGTTCTGACTAAAAATAGTCCATCAATACTTTGAAATAAATTGTACTTTTTAAAAAAGCAAACCACCTGATTTCTGCATATATCTGTGCTTCCTGTTTAGAGTTCAACCCCCTAACTTTTATGTCAGAGTTTTTGCATTTTTGTTAATATTAATTCATATTATTTAGCTTCCAGTTGCTTGGTAACCGGTGACAGGCTTATGCTTGTCCTATTCATAAAGAATATAGGAGAATATATAACACAAACATGAGTCAGTTGTCCTGCCATCCACTCAAGACATGCTATCCAGGGCAATTCTTCCATCTGCTCTACGTTTTATTTCTCTATTTTCTTGATTCTATGCCCTTTTCTGGAATCTACTTGCATGCTCCTGCTCCTCCTCTCTTTCTCCCTTGCTCTCCACTGCTTTTTTAAGTAGGAATAATACTCTTGAAATGACCAACTGCACTCAGGTCCTCTGTGCATAATGACTAATTCTTAACTCTGATTGCAGTGTGACAAAAGCTCCACTTGGCCTGTGGCTGCCAACAAGAACCTTTAGCTTTCCTGGAGACATTTGCTGTGCAATGCAAATGAGTAATTCTCTGCAATACAGTGGCATTTGAGAGTCTGAGACAACACAAAATGGATCCAATCTAATAATAGAGTAACTATTCATAAGATATACTGTATAAGTGGTCTGGGTGGGAGATCAGCTGAGTAACCAATGGGGTGGACAGGAGGGAAACATTTAGGAGGATTTTACTCTTACGCTGAAATTCTTTTGATCGTCAAAAGAGAGAACATAACTTTATATGAGAACACAAGAAGTTGTTGTTGGTTTAATTAAAAGTTTTTAGAGTTTAATAATAATATTATTCTAGTTATGATACTGCATATTCATATTCCATATACCTAATTCAAATTAATACTGGAAATCCTTGATAATAGTGTTAAAATGTTATAAAATGTTATAAAAGTTATAAAATGTTATAAAATCTCCTTTCTAGTATATTTCTTATGCTCACCCCTGTAATGCTCCTGCAGGGTGACAGGTGAACATTTTCAGTGTATGTGCCTGTGGGGGGTGTTATGAGGAGCTGCCAGTGCCCTGCAGCATTCACCAGGGAAGAGAAGGGTTTTTGGTCTCCCTCCTCTTTGCCAGGAAAAATATAATTTTAAGTTTCCTTACTCCACTTTCTTGGGATCCACTTGGGTAAATTTTGTTTGCTTTTTGTAGCAGTTTGTTTCTGTGCTCTGTGCACTGCTTTCCAGTTATTCAGTTTTTCTATTTTTTTCTTACTGCTAGAACTGTTTTTACCAAAGCAATGCAAGGTTGCACACCTGTACGGACTGCTGACTTGATCAGTGTGATTTGTTTTATAATCTGTGACCTCCAGTATCATCCTGCATTTGCCACCTTCTACACCAATTTCATCCCAGACAGTTCATAGGTTTTTTGATTCACACAACATAGCTACTTATAAAACTATAAACTACAACTTAACCAAAATTTTCTAGGAGTGATGTTCAGTATAAGATCATTCTGGCTGATATTTGCCTATATCATGTGCAGATTTTTTTCTCTTTCAGGCACAGGTTGACCGGATCCATCGTCTTGGGTCAGTCCAAGTCAGTCTGAAATTTGAGGGTAAATTTATATGTGCATATGTGGATTGCATAATTCTTTCAAAGATGATTATTTACACGTGTATGCTGAATGGTAGCTATCGAAAAGGCCTGATCCCTTGAGCACATAATATGATTAGTTCTTTGTGTTGTTTGTGTTTTAGATAATCATTGCTGAGTGGTTGATCCAAAATACATGGAGTCAGTGGAGAGAGCAACATCAAATCTTAAATCCTTAAATCCTCAGTCTTTGCCTTTGACTGTGGAAGCCAGGTTCTGCGTGCTGTTTCATTAGGGGAGTAACACAGAGAGTTGTACAAAGGAAGAGTAATAGACCCAGAGCAAGCTGTTGTGAACACTGTTGTCTTACAGCTGATTCCTATTTCCTTCCCTGCAATCCCAGTTGCTGCTGTTGAAGTACATAGGTTGATTAATTTTCTTCATGTAGAGGGATGCTTAATCTTTTGAGTCCATTTCCCTGACAAGTTGTTTGGGTGTTTTTTGTATGTTTACTGAGAATAAACAAGTTGAGGGCAGACAGACTGTAGGATGTTTTGTGTTTCTGCTAGTGATGTGACTCTTCCTGTTTTTCAGACTGAAATCTCCTGTGGAGCCCCAGAGATAGAAACCAACCCTGGGAGTTCAGGCATGGCAAAGGCATCAAGCAAAAAAAAACCCAAGGCAGCAAATTTGTGGGAATATAAAGCCCCCAGAATCCTTCCTTATCTTAAAGTCAACATAGCTTCATATTCTTTATTTCTCAAATAAAAATATGGTTCCATTTAAGAAAAAAATCCAAAAGTATGAATTAGTTCCAAATTGTTTTTTGTTGCTTTGCACAAAAGTGCTTCAAGTACATACATTTGTATAAAATTTGAATGTTTCATGTCATACTATTTTCTTCATTGTATGAGTATATTTTCTGTCTGGTTCCATTTTATGAAAATAAGTGTTTGATGTAAAAAGGAGTAGCTCCAATAGCCACCAGCAGAGAGGTAGCTCTTGTGACATTCATTTGCACTTAACAGCAAAGTACTGCAATGTATGCTTCAAATATTTTGACTTTGTGCTGAAAGAAATGGGACCATTCAAGCAATTAACTTTAGATGTTTCTTTAGATACTTTGTTGAATCAGCATATAATTTAAGGGAGAAAATGTTATATAATGATTATCTTCAGAAAGCTTGGCTGCAAAACTATGTAGGCAATATAAAGCACTACTATATTAAGCACAGGTAAATCAGTAACCTAGGGTGAGCCAGGAGGCAAAACTGAGGGAGGGCAGGGCAGCAGCCCAGGTCTTAGGCACTGCTGGGCAGAGCAGCTTCCCTATTCTGAATTTTATCTGTATAATGCCACATAATGCATACAGGATGCCTTAGAGCCCCACAGGGCTAGGCCAAGGAGGAATAAAGTGTCCTGGAAAAGGGCTAGACTGAGGTAGTAAGCACTGGGACCAGCCTGTGCTGTCCTCTGCTTCTTATTGCTGTGGACCTCTCCTGGTGTGATGCACCTAATCCCAGTTTTCCCATTTATGAAGGACAAGTGCAAGAGTGTATTGCACGTAATAAGGGACTCAACTATCAATATGCTTTTTATACAAAGGCCTAGAATCATTTGTAAGAGACCATCCTTGCAGAACAGATAGCAGCTCCCTGGTCAGGTGAATGCAGGTCCCCATTCAACCTGCTTCAAACCAAGGACTCAAAGATGCTGGCACCTGGCTGTCAGGCAGGGTTGCTTGTGCAGTAGTAGCAGGTATTACACAGGGAAAGACCTGGCTGAAGTAATCATGGGTAAAAATTGGGTGTAGTTTGTTCCTGTGAAACACAATGAGAGGAAGTAGCATCAGAGTCCTCTAATAGTAGCTTCTATTAGAATGCTTACCGTGGGGAATGGACTCACATGCTGCATTTTGATAACAATTATCTAAAGTCATTTCCCAGATGTAGAAATTCAACCTTTATCAATTTTTCTAGGAGTTAGAGAGATAATTTCTGCAACACATGGCCATTTTCCAACTCATCCTGCATATCCGGTGCGTTCTTCCCCTAATGTTGTTTGTTGTCACTCACAGACACTGCTAAAAGATTTTAATTTCCCATCTGGAAGCTGTGGCTGTCTTAAAGCTGTCCTCATCTATTTTATCAGTCAACAGGAGGAATGAGGCCCTGGGGTCTTGAAGTGTAATTATGAGTGAGATTAGCCCAGCAAATGAAAGACCTGCATATCTCTTCTATAAAGAGACACTGCTTTTCTGTGGTAGCTTGGATCATAATTTCAATAACGAACCTAACTGGAGTTTGGTTTGCTGCATAATGCACTCATCTCTTTATTTTCAAGGAATTTTTAAAATGCTGATTTGTTAGTGTCTCTATGACCAGGTTGAGCATTTTTCATTCAGTTTTGCTCAAATAGCAGCTGTTAAATGAAAGACCAAACAAAGAGACTTTAAGTACATTTAATATATAACTGAAGGTAAAGGATATCTGAAATAAATGACTCTGAACAATCTAAATAATAGTAAAATCCATCAGGTTCAAAAGTACTAACTACAGACTCAGCACAAAAGTAAAACAAACTTGCCCAAAACAGTCAGACACAGTTAGCCCACAACCCACGTTCAGGAATTAGTGAAGGTGAATGAACAAGGACCAAGAACAAAGCTTGAATAAGTCAACAGGAGTTTTTACTTTGGTATTAATGGACTTCGAGGCCAGAATTCTTGGTTTTCTTCTGTCCCTCCTAAAATCTGCATCAGAAACCCTACTGATGTCAGTGACTCAGAAACCGATGGCAGAGGTCCTATTCAAAAATTAAACACAAAAATCTTGCCATTTACTCTGAAATAAAATATCCAGAACTGGGTGGACAATGAGGATGTAAGATCATGACCACAGTACTAGCTTTTAGTGGTCCTTCTGCTCTGTGTAACTCACGGCCCTGAAGTGTGGGAAAGGTTTGATATTCTGGCTCTTGGGTTACTGTGGACATAACTACTTGAAGAAACTTAAGCTCTTAAAAGCCATTTACTGCCAACGATGCAGTATGTAGTCATGACAAATCTTCAGGACAAGATGGGTTTTCAGGTTCTGCACTTTGAACTTAGGTGCTTAAAGTGGAGTTCAAAGAACTCCACTTTAGCATGTTTTATAATTGATGCTTTCTTTTCCTACTCATAATAATAATATATTCTTTATTTCATATTTTATTATGCCTGAAGAAATGCTAATGTATTGTCATTCAAAGAACTACATGATGTGTTTACATAGAACACTAAATTGCACAGTTTTGCAGATAATGAGGTTCATATTGTAAATAGAAATATTTCTGTCATTGTTTCAAAGCTATTAAATTTTCACCTACTGCAATAAAAGTAATTGACAATTTTTATGAGTCATAACATTCACAGTTGCCACAAATGTTAATGAAAAAATGGAATGAAGAAACTGCCTGAGTGACAAAATTCATAACTTATACCAGACTTAATTTGTGCACTAATGATAAGCTCAGCCTTTTATGGATCCACAAGTTCTGTCTGCTCTGATCTGTCACACTTTTTCAAATATTGACAATACTGCAGCACTGCTGCTCCAAACAGTACTGCTGCCATTGTGGGGCCATTCTCTGGGGACATAAATTATTTTGGCTCAGACCTGAAACTGTTAACAACTGATCAACAAAATTAGAAATCTAAGGTCTTATGGTATTGGAGCTGAGACTCTCCTTGGCATGAAAACTGCACAGAGATTTGGTTTGTTTGCAGATCTGTGTGTCTTTGAAGACTGTCTTGTGCTATGATAATGAAACATGAACCAGTGAGAGCTGGAACAAACATCCTGAACATGCAGCCAAATTTTGAATCAAACGACTGGTAAAAGCTGTTTGAGAACACTGGCAGACTCAGATCTTTCTTGTCATGGAGCTGAGAATGACAGAGAAAACTAATGAGCTTCTGGGTGAACTTACCAAAGATGTGTCTGCTGTTTTCTGGAACACTTCCAAAGAAACTTTGCAGTTGCTTTACATGTCCAGGAGATCTTAAAAGGAAAAATGTCCTCAAATCAGTCAAATGAAAATTTCATGCCAGACTTATAACTTCAGTGGAAGGTCTAATATTTTTGATTTTGATATTTTATGATGTTGTTCTCTTTACTTACAGGACTGTGTGCTGAGAAGTAAGGCTGGTAAGGGATGATCTTAATTGAAACTGAATCTCTCCCAGCTCAAAATTGGAATATTGTCTAGTTCAAATTCCTTTGTATGTTTATAAACTGATGAGAACAGAGGTGACTAGACATTATAGTTAACAAAGTTAACTAAGTTGTTATTCTATGAGCTAAAGGATATGCAGAGTGTTGCACGTTAAGCTTATTAGCAACATTAAGACCTACTAATTATACACAACTCTCACTAAACTGCCCTTGAGGTACTAGATTAAAAAGCCTGATAGGTAAGTATTTAGCTACTCTAAGTGAAAATAACCAAAAAGGGAAAGTGCCTTTTTCAAGAGGTTTTAATGCTCAGGGCTGTCTTATGATTAAATATCAGGGAAAAATACTTCTAGAAAACTTCTGCATAAATCACTGTGGTATGAGAGCTGGCAAGGATTGCTGGCTCTCAGGCACTGTGTTAGTTCATGGCTCCCCACCTTACCCACCACAGTGCTGGGTTCACTCTGGTTTCACATGGTGTTTCTATAGGTTATTACTGTGTTTCTCTGACAGTAAAGCGTCTCAACGGTGTGCATCAGCCTCATATGGAAACTAGTGCATGTAGAAATGTCCAAGAGAGTATTATCACTATATGCACCATACTCTTGTGCTGCCAGTGCAGTCTGTAGCTATGCTAACCCACGTCAAACCACAACAGCAATGGGTTTTTCATTAAATCCCTTTATCCTTTCAGCAGAGCTCTCCAGGAAACTGCCTGCCTTGTCTGTGGTGTAAGTTGTATCCTCACTGCAGACTTCAGTCAGTGTAGCTACGTGAGTTGGGGTAGGGTATGTGGAAAATGAGACCTGCATAAGCTCTCTCCTAGACTTTACCTCTGGTACCAACCAGTGACATATGCAATGGAGGGTCTGCAGCAAGCAGGTAACTTCTCTCTCTCCATCCTTTGTTGCTCCCCAGTCCTCTAAAATACCAAATCTGAGTTGCCTGTTTTCACTTTGAGCCCAAGAAGTTCACCATGGCCTATACCTTGCCCAAAATGTCAGCTGTCCTCATATTGACTGCTTTCCAAATCACCATCTTTGTGCTTTCTCCTATTCTGTGTCTCAGGTCTGGGGAAAAATGGCTTATCAATAACATCCTCCTGCTGACCATGCTGCTTTTCTGCAAATCACTCCCTAAAATTCTTTCCTTTGCTTTGACATTTTCAAAACATAAGAAACTTATGAAGTTCCTGATGTGCCAAGACTAGTGTCTGTCATGGTGACCAGCACTGTCTCCCTGGTTTCCTGAACTTCCCATCTGTCTGTGCTTGCTTTTCTAAAGTGCTGAGAACAGTGACTCCTCATGACACCTACGCAGCAGAACAACACAGAAACAATAACAATTGTAAAAAATAATAATTTATAACAGCATTATAAAACAATGGAACAGCAGGTAAGATAAAACATCTGTTAAAGAATCTCTATTAAGGAGAAAAATGAAAGAGCTTAGCTGCTTGACTTGATTCAATAGCAAGTGGACAGTACAGAGCAGAGGACAAACATAACTTGGGAATACTTATGGAAGGATGACTGTGTGATGCACAGAGTAAAGGTATGTGCTTTGATGGGAGAACTGTCACCACTCAGATTTTTCTGGAGGCAGGCAGGCTCCTAGGAACATTGTGAGCCTTGTTGACTAAGTTCACTCTTTGTATACAGTCCTTTTACTACAGCCTAGTCACCATTTCTGACTATAGATCTCACACTTAAGCACCTTGTGGAAGTGTTTTTCTAAGCAGACACTGCTACAAGTCCACCTCTGCACCATGGGCAGAACTGTGCCCTGTAGTCGCTTCACCACAGGGGCAGAGTATGGGCATAAAATGGAGGTGGCTCGTGTGAAACAGTGCAGTAGAAGGCTGAAGTCAGTCTGTATCACAAGAAGGAAATTGCAGACAGAATAGAAAGAAATGTATGACTGAAAAGGCATCAGTCAGATTTGTCATCAGAGAGATTTGTGTTACCTCAGAGATCCAACACAACTGGGATGTCTGATTGGCACTGGCACAGGAATATGGAACATACAGAAAATCCATACCTTTCTGGAGGTGCAGCACCTGAGCAGTGTATATTAGGGCATATAACTTAGTGCTAGGTATGACTTGTGCAATGAATAGTAGAGCTGCTTTCTTTTTCTAGACCTCTGTTTGGGCTTTAAACAAACAGGAGATTTTACAGAATAAAATTCACAGATCTTTCCGTGAAATTGCTTTAGCAGTGATGTTTTTAATCCACCAGTATCTGCAAGTTATTGTCATCTTTGATAACTGCTGTTTTCATGTGCCAATCCTTAAATTGCAATTTCAGGATTTTGAGATTTTTAGATGAACAAAGTGCATATAATACCAAATGTGGCATCCTACGTTTGTATGCCCAGTTAAAAAGTAACATATGCCACTGTCACTTTTTGAATCCCTCTATATCCTCCTGTATTTTGTTTAGAAACTTTTTTTAAAAGAAATTGTATTTTACTATAGGATAATAATTTAAACTACTTCACTGAAGCTGCTGGGTATGACAGATGACTTCCAGGACAAATGATGGGACCATTAAATGCCTCATTTAGCAATAGCTGTAATAATGAGAAAGCTTAGCTTCATGTAGGCCTAAGCAGGGGCTCAAGCACCTGATTGAATAGATTCCTCTAGGAATCCTGACATTGACTATAAAGATAATTTATATTTTGGGTTATTTTGCTCTGTGTATATCACTGTGTGTACAGAAGTGGCAGAAGAAGCAGAGAAAGGGCAAGAAACATAAGAAGACATACAGAGCAGACGCAATGATGGCAACATGGAAGTAGTCACACCTTGGTCCCAATTTGTTGTTGCCTTCTCAAATGGGACTGCTGATGGGTCAGGCATGGCACATTGTGAATAAGGGCACAAAAATTTAACTTCATATCTGAGACAGGCATGTAGGAAGGGTGTCCTCTATCAGCCCTGAGAGGTAGGGAACAGCACAGGCAGCTTCTTACTTTCCTCTGACCACACGTGCACAGAAATGAGCTGCTGCATTAGAGAAGTCCAACCTAGAGTGGGTCTCCTGTTGAATGGCAGCCCTCAGGAAGAAAGAGTTATAAACAAATAATTATCATCTTTAGGATATTCCCACTTTAAGTGATGGAGCCAATGAGAGGAAGGCAGATCTGATGGAAAATTAGAAAATGCATTAGTTGGCCCTGAGATAGATGGAACTGTAAAAGATTTCTCCTAACAAATTAGGACCACCTGAGATTTCTTTTTGCATATATTGAAAAATAATTATTCCCTTAAAGCCTTCAAAATATGGTGAGAAAATGAAATTAGTAAATATTGCTTTTCACATCAAATTTCAACCTTTCAACCTATTTTTTATAGGAAAAACATTTGCTAAGGTAAGGCAGTTGCATGATTTATATTTCCTTGTTGTTATGTAGCATTTCTGCTCTGCAGATATCAGTTAGATAAAGTAAAATTTTTATTTCACCAAATAGCTTGTGACAATAGGATGATTAAGAAAAAATTCACAGGACTAATATCATTGTAAAAAAAAAAAATCTTTGTATTTTTAGCAGAGTCCCTGTAGATTTCCAGCATCATCTTTGGACAATTCCAGAGGTCTTTGCCTGTTTATTAAGTATTATTTTTTTCTGTTAATTTTGGGATCATTTTCCATGAACCATATCTACTGTACCCCAAGCTTAAAGGCGACACAGGGCGACTGCTGAAGTCAGGGAGAACTTTTTTTTTTTAGGTAAATAAAATAAGTATTATTTAGCTTAAAGACTGTAGCTCTGTCATTTTTCCTTATGGTCTTGCTGCACCAAGGGAACAGCCTTCACAGGGTTTAACAGCTCAGGAAGCTGGAAGGTGTCCCCTCGTGCTGCTTGTTGCTGGAGCCATCAATCTTGATCAGAGCTGGCAAACATACCAGGCCTTTGTACCACAGTCTGAAATGACGTTCCACACTGATTCAGTAACAGAACCATTTTTTGGAGACAAAATCAACAGCTTTTTCTCTTCACCTCATTAATTAAAATTGCCAAATTCTGACTATTAAGATAGTCTTTGAAGGCAATGGAAAAATAAAAAGCTAATTTTTGCTTAAGGATGTATTAGATCCAAAAGCAATGTAGTTCTGCACTTGCAGAGTGTTTCAGTCCTAAGGGTCTGTCCACTTGGCTGATTGTGTGTCAGGAAACACACATTTTTCCTACACCTTGTCATCAAGTTTATCTATAAATGATCCAAAGACAGTAAACTTTCTCAATTCTTGGTAACTTTTGTGAAGTGTATCAAATTTGTAAAGCTTCAGGGAAAACTATAACTTGTCCTTAAAATGCCCTTCTGTTTTCATTTAGCCTATTGGTTATGGAATAGTTATTAAGGCTGTTTGTCCTGGTGTGGTGTGCTCCTTACATAGGCACCAGAAAATATATTATCCTCTGGTGTATGCTATAACAAAAAGGAATAAAATGGGCATTTGGGTATGAAGCTGATGTAAAAAGTAATTTTTTTCAATTTCCACAGGGGTTGTTCCCACTTGGTGCTTCGTCCCAGCCCACTCTGGTGCTCCTGCACCAGCACCCCTTTTCTTTAGGGAAACCTATGGTCCTGACTACAACTGAGGCTGAACATGGCTATATTATCTTCAAGCAGATCAGAAGGAAACAGCAGGGGATGCTGCTGCAGAAGCAGCTATACCAGGGACTTCACTGCTTGTTTGTCTGGTGCTTCCATTAGTCACCGCTCCGGGACTGAAATGGAACAGCAAGAGCTTCAGCAAACTTGTTAGAGAACTCTCATTATCATTGCTTCTTTTTAACACTAATGAACACTAATATTTGGTGCTTAATCTAGTGGATTTTTGTGTTGCAAGTAAAGGGGGTAATTCTGCTTAGTAAGACTCCTGCCTTTGCATCACTCTTAAGCCCCCTCAGTGTTCAGCCAAATGAAACATCCAAGAATGTACGTTTCTCTCTGCTTTCATTCTGTCTTTACTGAGGGATTACTTGTTCATTTGTCTTAAAGGCAGGGGAAAAATTGTCAAGATTTTATTAAGAATAATTGAGCTCTTGAAGTAATGTTAAATAGCCTCAGAAGCAGGCACAAAGGTTCTGCTTCTCTTTGAAAGAAAATCAAACAGCTGCAAAAGCAGACTTAAACCTGTTCTGCTGAAGACAGGGTAGTGTATACTCTGCAGTAACATCCCCATGTAGCTGTTCTTGCCGTGTCTGCAACAGAAACTTGCACTGACAGTTTGATCCTCTCATCCATCTGGTTTCCTGCTTGCACTGCTGCACAAAGAGCCCCCTCTGTGTTGCTGGCCCCAAAAACCTTGTCAGGTTTATGAGGAGATATTTGTTCAAGGTATATTGAAGAGATCTCTGGAGATTTCAAGAAAAGCTGCTGGGGTCCTGTGGGGACATTACACCTCACAGATGTCTCTTACCTGCTGTCAGACAACAGATGGTATGTATTTCTCAAATAAAGCTGCAAAAAGCTGCAACAGCAAGGTGAGATTTGAAGTATTAAGTATTGTTTAGTGAATCCAGAGAGCCTGTTACTTTTATTACTTACTCCTTGAAACCTTAGATTTAAGCAACTTTGCTGAGGTGGCACAACGGGCTTTTGGACCTCACTAAATCCCCAGCAGGGACCTCTTTGCTCTGGACAACTTTGCAGCCCACTGGGTAAAAGATCAAACATTTTCCTCTGCTTCTATCATCCCCATCTCTGAAGCAGGAGATACTAGGGCTGAGGCAGGGGGTACCAGGCTCGTCTCTGCAGCAGCTGCCAAATGGCCAAAGGCTGCACGTGAGCCAGAGCCAAGGGCTGGAGTTTGCCACTGCTGCCACTTCTTGTGCCTATGTGGCACTGTGCATCTCTGCTGAGACTCAGAGCTCTTACTCCTACAGTAAAGATAACTTACCTTGCTTTTCCTGCCGCTTTCTATCTATCCCACCAAATTTTAGAATCTCCCACTTTTGCCATGGACTAGCTGGCACTACACACATTGTGTATGGATCAGCAGGGATGGGAACAACTGCTGTCATTCAAAGATGAACTCTCTTGTTCATAAAACACAATGTCACAGTTTGAGCTACCTCTGTGACCAGAAAGCAGTTTTGGTGGGTTGTGCAGCCTTGCACACAAGCTGCTTTTCCATGTCCCCGGATGGGATGTGCTTCCAGCTTCACACCCACTTTGAGTCAGCCCCTGTCTGTCCTCTGTGCTGTACTACTTTAGGTGGTATACATCAGTCCAGCCATCCTCCAGGTAGCTGTGCTCCTCACTGTCACATGCGTTGGAATGAGTCAGGAATCTGCTTGCTCTGCTTTGTTCTAATGAAGCTTTGAGTTCCTATGAGATATTTCATCTCAGGTGGAGTGCAGCTATCCAAGCTCCTGTTTTTCCCCTCAAACTGAACTCAGTGCATTGCAGTACAGTTGTAGAGGTTGGATCCTAATTGAACCATCTCCTCTCAACCATGTTGAATATACAAATACTGTGTCCTTGCTCAGGTCATTGGAAAACAGGAGTCCAGCTGAGGAAGTTCATCTCCAAAGACCCAGATGGGTACAGGCAAAGGGAAAGTGGCTTGGACAAAACACTCCTCTTCGTGTGTTTGGAGTGGATTCTTTTTCTCTGAGCAATTTATCCCAGATTGTTTTACAACATGTCTGCTTCCTGTTCTGCCGACTCACCACTTTGAGCCTGTGCCCATGAAATAAAATACTTTAATTTTTATGTGTGTTTTCATTTCCTCATAAAAATTGCTGTACATATTTTTTTCCTCTCCAATCTCATTTGTGGTGCTTTTTTCTGATGGCAACCAGAAGCCTTACATAAGGCAGTAAAGCCCTCCAGGGTTCAGTAACCAAGTGCTGGTGCTTATTTCCACCTGCTCAGGAACAGCACAGAAATTGCTCATGGATACACTTGCCCTGCATGCAGCAAAGCAAGGAAGTGAGCAGGGAGCTGCTGTGAATGTTGTCAGCTTGTTGAGCCAGCTAATTAGGCAGGGAGGCCTGGGGGAGAGTGGCTCTGCCCCATTTTGCCCAGTGTTCAGCTGGGGCCACCAGCATAGAAGGACATGGATTTTTTGGAGCAAGCCCAGAGGAGGGCCATGAAGGTGAGCAGAGAGCTAGAGCACCTCCCCTATTAAGACAGGTTGAGAGAACTGAGGTTGTTCAGCCTGGAGAAGAGAAGGTTCCAGTGAGATCTTATTGTAGCCTTCCAATACCTAATGGGGGCCCACAAGATTGCTGGAGAGGGACTTTTTAAAAGTGCATTTAGTGATAGAACAAGGAGAAATGGCTTTAAACTGAAAGCAGGTAAGTTTAGATTATGTAGTTGGAAGAAATTCTTCACTGCGAGGATGTTGAGACCCTGCAATGGATTGTCCATAGAAGTTGTGGATATCCCATCACTGGAAGTGCTCAAGGCCAGGGTGGATAGGGCCCTGAACAACCCAGTCTGTGAAAGGTGTCCTTTCCCATGTCAGGGAAGTTGGAACTAGATAATCTTTAAGGTCCTTTCCAACCCCAACCATTCTACGATTCCATGATTCTGGAGGAAATGCTGATTCTCGCTCTAGTTGGAGTTCCTCTCCCTTGGTAGCATGGCTGGTGACTTACTGTGCAGTTCTCTCCTTTACCTTACCCTAGCTCCCTCTTTGGGTATCATTCTCCAAAGTGAAATTCTTGCTGGAATTTGATGAGGGTTGTTTCCACTGAATTTGCAAATGTTCGTCCCAAATGATATACTATTGTAGTATGTTACATGTTATGCTATTACAATACATAATAATACTATATAATGTATAGTATATTGACATATTGTATTATATTTCATTATATTATGTTATATTATATTATATTACATCTTCCTTGAGACACCTTCAGAGCAGATGTACCCAACCCAGACTGTTGACCTATGAAAGCTGTAGCTCCTTCAAGGTAAAATCCAACTCTGGAAATCCTAACTGCAGTAATCCAAAGTAACTAATAACTCAATGAAAAAAACCCTTCCTGTTCCTGCCTTTCTAAGACCTACATAAATATTTTTTCTTTATTTACACAAGGCAATCATACAAGAGTTTTCATTTTTAGTTTAGTTTCATGGTAAGTACATTTTTGTGGTGAATACTGTGTGTTTTGTTACCAAGCATAAAATACTGTTTATTGGCTTCCTTTGAAAGATTTCTGAATAAAAGTAGTTGCCACTGTTTATTTTTATGGAATGATGAGGGTTTTTTTCCAAATTATAGAGATTTGAAGCATATAAACAAAATAATTATTGTATTAGCCTTTTGACATAGTATTAAGAGTTTTCCAGTTTGGTAAAATGATTGAAAATATGTTCATAGGATATGATTTTCTCTTAGCATATGCTACACAATGTGTAGAGATTTTTGTTTCTAAAATTACTTGTTTTATGTTATTGATACATCTGGCTAAGTGACTGAAAGAAAACAACAGTTATACATAGCTTCAGTGTTCTTGAATCTCATTTGACAGAAAATTCATAGAATACACTTTTATCCCATGCATCACTTAGAGCATTGGCAATCATTTTTAGGCCTGAAGTGTACTGTCCCTAAATCAGAGACAGTTCTTGCAACTTAGCCCAAGACATGAAATTGATAGTGGTTTGATTTAATGGTGACCAGGAAAAGGATATACTTCTGTATCAGCCATTGGGAGAGATAAACTACATGGAAATAACAATTGCTAGAGCCCTTCCAGCAATCTCCTTGGTTTCAGTGCTTGGAAGCTGAACTAATTTTGGTCCTATCAGTCTGTTCCAAATCTTCAGTGAATTTATAACACGGCTGTTACAGGGACACATGTTTCAATCAACTCAGAGTGGGTTTTGGATCTTCCTAGAATATATTACTAAAACTCCTGAAAATGGAAACACAAGCAAACTGCAGACAGCCAATTAAGGAAGTGGATAATTAAGAGGATCATTCAGATTGAGCCTCAGCCTTCCAGTCATGACAGATCCTGACAATTTCAATCATCAGTTGCAGCAATGCAAAATTCCTATGCATTGCTCTTATAGAAACCAATAGTTTTTCCTCTCTGAGGCCTCTTTTGCAGAGACTGACAGTCATAATTGTTTGGAACCATAGATCAGAAGGTATAACCAAAAGATCTGTAACTAGAAAAATTGATGAAGTCTTCAAATCATGGTGAAATTCTGGGGACTGAGGCCTTTTGCAATAAATTGTAGAACATTTTTGTTAGAAATCAACCTAGACAGTGTTCAGACTTTTTGATAGTGGGAAATGGAGAAGGAGTGGCTGGTTGGGGTCTTCAAGTGGACAAGAAATCAAAAAAGAGGCTTTGAGAAATGACACATTTTGTTTTCAGGGAGAAAAACTTGTTTCCAAGTCCTTTCTGCTAGATTTTTACCATAACTTCCAGATGACCATGTAACAGGTGGTGCTACATGGTTTTTCAGTGTTGAGAGCCTGCAAAACTCCCCTTCTCTACACAACCCATATGATGAGGGTATGAAACATCTTCAAAAGCTGACCTTGAGGATTAGAGTATTAAACACCAAAGTGCTTCAACAGAAGTAGAGGTTTCAATTTACCATACATTTTTCTCCAGGCTCATCTTCTGAGAGCACATCTTCTCTTTCACAGGTGGTATCAGCCCTTCTCTTGCTGCCATTCCCCTTGGGTCCAATGATGTGAAGTGTGTTTTTCTCCTCCTGACCATAACTGAAGAAGGTTGTTCCCCAATTCATCATTCACTATGAAAGAAATTAAGCACAAGAAGTGGATCCATTATGCATTTTCTCTGGAAACAAAGCCAATACCGGGGTCTTCCTTTTCCCCCTCCTTTCCCACATGGCACTTTACATTTCCTCACTGCACCAAATTTATCAAATGGCTGAGACAGATACAGGATAAAAAGTAAATTTTTTTTGAGTTTGCAATTTATCTATTTATTTATAGTTAGAGAAGATAGTCAAAGTAGTCTGATTCTAACTGCGTATTTAGAAGTGGCTATCAAGCAGGTAGAGGGACACTTCAGGTACTTTTGTAAATTGCCATTAGTCTGCTTAGTAACAAATGCTATTATTCCTAGAAAAGAATCTTGCCAAAGAGGAGGGTGGACTAGATTAACACAAACTAGAATTAAATATCCAATATACCAGAAGCCCTAAGACAAAAATACGATGTTGTTTAATGTATTAAAGACTATACTCTGCTGGCTGAGGCACTGTGAAAAAAAAGATGACAGAAGAATTAATTAGGAAGTGAGGGATCTTGAAAATAACAAAAATAGTTCTTAAAGAAAAAGTGGAATTTGTTAACGAAGTGTTAACCTCTGCTGGCACTTTTGTAAAATAAATCACATCAGGTGGAAAACCAGGAAGCTGCAGGGTTGGGTGGGAGCGGCTGCAGGCAAGGCTCTCCTCCTTCTGCTGCAGGGACTGAGAGCTCCCTGAACCCCTGGTGCAGGACAGGTAAGAACAGCCCCAAACAAAAACAACCAAAACAAACAACCCCCTCCCCCAGATAGTTATTGCCAGTCAAAAAAGAAAAAAGCTTCACTACATCATAATACTATTTTAGTCAACCCAAACCCCTTTGTTCATTGCGAGGGTAGTTGGCTGCATGGCAGCCTATTTACCTCCTGGTTACTTTGCCTGCTCCAAACACACACATTACCCTTGGGGTGAACGTAGAGAATAGCTTGCATAGGGCTTCGATGAAATTTGTTCAAGTATTAAAAGGTACACACATTTACATGTAAATATATGTGTATTTGTAAGAAAACATATACATTTTTTGATATGCATTGCTTCTGCACTTTGCAGAATGAATTCTCAGTGTTCCTTCCTCAAAGTATGAAGTGCCCCATGCCCAGGCATCAGCCCTTTGCTCACCTGCTCTGTGTAATTTTAGCATGGGCTGTGAAAACAGTGTCTGTGGGCAGACTCCCGAGCTCTTCAGGGAGCAGACTCCCCTCTTGACTTTGCCTTGCTATACCCAGGAAACAGCACTTCTAGCCATTGCCTAGGATTTTTGGCAATGAAAACACTTAAATAAGTAATAATCATAATAAAGACTATGATTGTCTCTATCAGCTTAAACAGAACCTGAAAGATAGCTCTGAGCAGTAAAGGACACTGTTCTACTTGTGTTTGGGAGGAGTACAAAAAATTGCATGATTTTCTTTTCTTACTGGCCATCAGTAGAAAAAATATCAATAACTTAGCTAAAGAAGTCTGGATGCATAAAAATGTTGTTTGGATTCTTTAGAGATATTTCTAACTCAAACAAAATAAAAACAGATCAACACACGTTTTACCAATGCTATTTTCGTGCAGCCAAATTGTTTCTGGACAGCAGTGATGATAGTGTGATTTGAAAGCTCTTCAAGCCTGGTCTTTTGAATAGGAAATATATTCCATTTGGATGTCATGTTTTTTTAAAGGTGGATAAATTCAAATGTGTTAACTTGTATATATTCAGTTACAGTCGGATTGTCAGAAAAATTATAACCTTGCAAATCCCTCTATTTTTGGCTCAGGGAGGTTTTCTCAGCTTCATGCAGATTGATAATGACTTCTGCATGGGCTGTGCATCATAAAGTAAAGTGGTGTTGGTGCTCCTTTTATGAGACCCTGACAAGCCTAAGAAAGAAAGTAACCTTATAACATGTGTGCCCCACAACACACATTTTAAGGCTAGAAAAGCTAGAGAAGTTCTTCACAATAGAGTTTTTTCTTGTTTTGTGGTGCTGTAATTAAAGGAGCTTGTACCGTCTCCAAAGAAAATTCCTTGTAGCTCACAGGAATTTAATATACATCCCCACCAATTTTTTTTTAAATAATTTCTTTTTTTCCCCAGTCACTGTAATCTGTGTTGTTTGGGCAGTGAGGGAAACTTTTCATCTTTGTCATTTTGCCCTATGGGTGTGTGAGACCAGAATCATCACCAGTGAAGAAATAACAACCAAACCCCCACATGAAACCTCCCCTGAGAGCTGTGAAAACCTGAAACCAGAACCAAGTCAACAGGAAGACACAGTTCCTCCACTGTCTATGCCTTCTTTCAATATCAGGGGGAAAAAATGAAGCAAATAAGAATATGCTCTTAGCAAGGAATCCAAGAAGTGAGATGACCCTGCTCATGTGCATGGTCTCCAGAAATCCCGACACTTTGAAACCAGTTAGTTGAATTAGGATGACGATGGCAGTTGTCTGAGAGATAGACATGAAGAGAGGAAAAATTATGCTATAAGAAAAGATGTCCAAAGTGGGATTGTGCTACGAATTTTGCATTTTGAGTTCTGTACAAAAATGCAACTAGAACACCTATATTCTACCACCATATTTCACCATGGCTCCTCTTTAATCCCAGTTTCTTCTTAGTGTCAACTGTAACACTGTGTTTTGCCTATTGTAGTTTCCATCTTGGAAATTGTGGTTTAATGTTGCAGATGCTTCTAATTTGACCACACTGAAACTTGGCTTTATTATTTACTCAGATATGTTTTCCAAGAAATCCAATGAGCTGTGTTTTTTGAAGTGCAGCAAAAATAGCACAACTCTGTTGACTTCAGATCTATTTTCCAAGGTGCTGCATCCAACACAACCTGGTTTTGAGAAAATAGAAAAGTGCAAGAAAATTGCTCTTAGTCTGTGTCTATTCTGAATCTCTCACAACTAACTCACAAACAGTGGAGACAGACTCCAAACCCAAAGGAAGCTGATGAAGATTAACCAAGACTTCTACTTCCGTGGTTCTTGCCAGCAAAGGACAAAACAGCACTCTCCATCAGAGCTAGAATGTCCCATCCATTTCATGTTAAATTAGCCTGAGAATGTCAAAAGGATAGAGGCTTTCCAGCATGCAGGCAGTGGGAATTTTTCAAGGTTTTCATGACAAGGAAGAGTTTGGGCTTTTAGGAGGAATAAAGTGGTGGCTGTTTGCGGGCACAGGGCAATGGCTGTAGTCACAATAGAGGTACTGATGTATTATGAATCCTTCTGCTAGGGCAGATTATTTGGGGGTTAATTTTAGACTTGCAGAAGTATTCACTACCTTGCTCCTACACCATTAAGGATCAGATCTTGGTTTGGAGATTATTACTCTGACATAACCTTTTCCATGCTGTGCTTTATGGAATTGTTAAATTGGGGGATATTTAGCAGAACAAATAAAAGTACAGATATTTGACCTAGCAGAGCCAGGGAGGACAATTTTCTAAACTTGAGCCCATCCTTACATGAATTTTAGAAATTCATGGTACCAAAATACCTTTGAATAGCTAGGTTTTCTCTCTTGCTGTAACATGTAAAAGACTTCATGCCCATTCTGCATGTCTCAGTCACACAGTCTGAATACAAACCACCTCTTACCTGTGTCCTTGAAATCCATATGAGCAAAAATGTCTGGTGTTCTTTTTTTTTTTTTTCATTACAAAATCCATTCACACTCAAAAGCCATTTTTGAAAGTTACTAATGTCTTGCAGCAGAGAAGAATCTCAGAGCAATATTCAAAAACAGCAGAGAAACGTACAAAATTCTGTGAAGCAGAGTGGTTTTCAATTTGGAAATGGAGCAATCATCTTTGGCTGTTGCTTTTAAACTGCATGGACACACCATTTTTCTGCATTTCAAATCTGAACTACTAGCAACATTATGGAAAAATATCCATAGGGATGAAGTCTATTTTCATGGGCAATATTTTGAGTGCTTTATTGCCAGGAGAAATAAGCAACCCTCCAGAAGACAAGTAAATGTTCGAAGCTTGGAGGAGAGTTTCCCCACTGAAAATGGAATATTGTTAACAAGCAATTATTTGTTATCACAATATTACCAAAGACAACAGCTAGGTACATCTCTATCAGTTCTGAGTTTGTTTGTCTAATGTCCTTAAAGTACCTCCTAAGACAGACACTCAGAACCCTCTGGGGCCATCTGTCCCTCAAATGAGGAAGACTTTCTATTTCTAACACAGGTCACTGCTAAGAGAAATCCATAAATCTTGTAATTTGTCCAAAGAATATGAAAAAAAAAGTTTTCCCCCTATTTCTTTGCAGATACTCCCTAGGTGCAGAAGGTTCCATTAAATAAATACATACTTGATGCCAAAAAAGCATATATCTGTGAGGTACATTTGCCAGCCCAAGGAACCTGATGTGTAGCAATGTTCCAGCCTCTCCTGAGCATCTTTGGAATTCACTGATCAGAATAGCAAATGCAACTATATTTGGGAGGTGCCACTGAAAGGCTTTGCACCTTGACTGAATGAAAATATTCTTAGGAGGCATTTGAACACCAAGGTGCCCCATACAGGTAAAATTGCCTACTGTTATTTAAGTATATTGCTCATTGGTGGTGCTTCTAATGTGAAACATTGCATCAGAACCAGGTCTCTCCTGGAAGATTGATAAACACCTCTGCCAAAATTAGATTCTGCTGAGAAGCTGATATTTTTTGAATGTTAGTGAACCAATCTGGGAAAAACCTCTTGGGCTTTTTCTTTCTGAGGGATGCTGACATTCACATACACTGCAGGAATGCCTTGACCGTGTCCATTTTGCCCTTGTACCAACAGAGGTGTGTTTATCAGGTGATATAAAGGAGATTTTAACTTTCTTGGTAACTTTGTCACCGGTGGTGCACACAGTGGTTTTCAATATTGTCTTCTTGACCAGAGAGAGGCAATTTTACAGCAGAAACAGAGAAAATGAACATACAAAGGTTGCTAGCAAAGACTGAAGATAATACTGTATGTATTGCATGCATTTAATATGCAATTTTTAAAAAACATTTATATGTAGATGGGCCTCATTCATGGCGAAGGGTTCAGATTCAGGCATAGACATTTAAAAATGTGTGCAATATATCCAGCTCTTCTGCACACCAGCTGTGCCTCAGCCTAATAACCACCTTTCAGCAGATGAATTGCAGCAGCATCGTGTAGGAGCTGAATCCTCTTCCTGCCCAGCAACACTTGAAATTGCATGACTTGAACCACAGTCAGATGACTGGAGCTACAGGTGTGGAGTCTATGTAGGTATTTTGCATTATATGTGAATTTTTAAATATATGCATGTATGTGGTCTCTGTATCACAGCATGCTAGAAAGTTCCCTAAGACAGGGCTTTCGCAGAAGCAATTGTTGAATGTTTTTCCTTCTGATTCTTTAAAATGTTTTAAATATTTTAAAGAATTCACTATCCAGAGGGAAGAAATTAATTAATGCTCATGGCTGAACACTACTGCAAAGTACAAAATTTTGGTACAAAAAATTTTTGGTACAAAATTCCTGTCAGAGAGCAGAGAGCCAGATCAATCACTGAGGAATTCATTGTTTGCAGGGAGGAAGGGACAGCTTTTCCCCACTGACCATTGTCTTGTGGGGAACTTTGGACTTAGAGACAGCTTACAGACAGCTTAGATGTCTAGAATACATGTCTACAGTTGTCTGTCTACAATAAAATGGTCTGACAGGTTGAGAATTTTTACCAATGAAAACATGCTTGGAGTAAAGTCTAAATTCTGGGTGTAAGAGCCTAAATCTGTCAGTGGAAGTTTCAGTGCATTCAGTGAGTCTGGCACTTTGTTTGCAATCATTTTCTCAGGACCACACAGTAAGTCTGTGGCAGGGACATGACCCAAATGTAAGTTTGCCAAGTCCATGCAGTCCACTGCCTTAACCACAATTTTTTTCTTGATTTTAACAGATATTTCTGTGTTCTTTAATGCTATTGTGCTACTAGCTCATAGCTGTCAGAGACTTTAAGAAAACCCGTGAGGGTTATTCAACTGTTTAAGAACCAGTGTTTGGTGTTTGTTTATATCTGAATATCTTAACAGAAGACATTCCAATGGTTTTAAAATGAGTCTGACTTTAATTGCAAAAATTAAAATCAGTCTCTCACAAAGCAAAAATTTGCTGAATGCTCTATTCTATACCAAAGAAATTGCATCTAAAATGCTCCTGTGCAAGACATAAATTAAGAAAGGGTGATTGACTGGCACCTATCTCAACATGGATCCCAGCAGGGCAAGAGCAGGTCAAACTTTCGAGGGTATGTGAAAACCCTCTCCAGGGCTCTATGTTCCTGCATCTGCTGCATTAGGAAATGTCAGAGCAAGACTTAACTACTGCACTGTTTTCTCTAGCATTGCTCTCTCATCAACCTCCTCAGATCTTTGGGGGAATGACCTGAAAAGATAACAGCAGCCCCCACGTGTTTGCAGCTCCTGTGGGGGACATGGGTGTTACAGAGGCAGTACCAAGCATCCCCTTCCTGATCCATCCACAGCCATTAAGGCTGGTAAAACAGGATCTGTAAAGGATGAAATTCTTGTTCCCACAGAACTCAAGCAGCTGATGCTTTTGATTTCAGTAAGGTTGAGATTTCACTCACATCATTGGTCAGTATTTCTTTGTAAGATTTTCTACACTTGCAGGAAGGTTTAGCTTATGTACATCACACAGCAACAGAACAATTGGTTTATAATCAGAAACATACATGTGGTGTAGAGAATCATCAGTGTATTTTTATGGCATAAAAACACATTGCGCAGTAAATACTAAAGTAGACAATGAATTTCTTGGCTTATATCAAACTCAGGGATAATTCAATTATAACCGTGTTTTCATTTGTATCAATCATGAACAATGAATTTTTGACTTGTGTCTGTGCCTCGGATTTGCCAACATGGGAAGTCTTCCTATATTTTGAAGCCTTTTCCATTTTGTGAGCCATGCATTTCAAGCATCATCCAACAAAATTTAATTGCATAAAACTTTCCTGCCATGCGCATATAGTAATATTCTATCTAGATATGAATTACAAAAAAAAAAAAGGCAACCAAAAACTTTTATATACACATGGAATTGCTTAAATTATATCCAGGTTTTTTTGTATATGTTTCGATTACTGACAGTGTGTTGCTAATTTACAAAAACTGTATATGATGAGCATAAAATGTATTTATTTAATTTCCTTGTCCTGGTTGCATTAATTTCTTTTGCTGACATGCATTGGTAACTGGTTGGTAACTGATGTACCATTCTGCATTCAGGAGTGTTAGTACTTGTGTAATGTAAAACAAATGGATGAAAAACAGGGACCTTTGCTCGTGATATCCTGATGTATAAGAAAAACTAATACCGAGGACTTCCACATGGGCTATAGTTAGTATGGAGAAATATGACCTGTTTTTTGGGTATTTTTGGCATTTACCAAAACTTGAGAATTCATGACGAACTATTCATCATGTATATGGCAGTGCTTGTGTAGATGATGGCACATCTGGAGTGACCCGTTGTCCTTCACTTTCTCACTAACTCTGACTTCCCAAGAAGTCTGCTATAAGGAAGAAATTTCATGAAAAATCCTTCCAATCCCTCCTTTCAAAATTGAAGGTTACCTTGTGTTGGATACACTTGCACCATAATTGCCGTGAAGACTCTGAACGGCTGCCAGGTCAAAGCTGCAGCCTCTCCAGAGAGGCATCTCTCTTCTGCTGCTGGAGAGGCAATCATGAGCATGGCGGCTCGGTCCTTTGGTGTTAAATATTTGCTATATACCCAAAGACAATAAAAGAGCTCATAAAAGAAAAAAGCCTGTAGTATAAAATAATTCAATAAGAAAAACTTTTTCTTAAGCTATTTCCTCTTCATTTGTTCTGGGCCTGGACTTGATAAACCTGCCCACACAATCTCCAGCAAGCAGAATATGGGCTCTGACCATTTATAGAGCCACAATCATTATAGGCAGCTATTTTATGCACCTTTTTTCCCCGTGGAAGCATATAGTGGTGATGCTGTCTCTGAACCTGAGATACAGCTTCTTTCTTCATGGACCTTATGTCACAGATTTTTTAAATTGTGCAGAAGTCTCTCCCACCTATTCTCAGAAGGAATGTTAATTGCGATGCTATTATATACCTAGAGGGTTTATTCATTAAAATCTTGCTTGCACACACACACTGCAGTGGTCAGTGGGAAGAGCTGTACATCTCCATGTGTACCAATCATCTCCCAGAAAAACCTATCCAGATAACATGGTTCTGATCAGCTTCGTGCCACCATCTGGACTGAGACACTTTGACTTTGTTTGCCCAAAACTAAAGAAATAACTAGGAGGTAAGAGAGGAGAGTAGGATACAAGAGGTTTCCATCTCTCAGGTTTTTCTATGTGGTCAGCATGGACTCTGAGAGCCTTTTCCATTCTTTTTATTTTGATCTTCTAGAAGCTGTTATATGCTAAGCATTTAACAAAAGCAACTATTTATCTCTTTACCTATAACAATGAAAATATATGTTAATGGCCAAGTAACTTGTGAAGTTTGTCCAATACATGTAGCATATATAAACGTGGTGCTAGTAGACATCAAACATTTCTCAACTGTATTACACCAAGTATTTTCAGTGTTTGTTAATATTTAGATAACCTCTAAAATCAGAGAGGGAAAAATCCTGCCCTTAGCCACATTGCTGAAGTCAGTGAGAATTACTGCTGTATTACCCAGGGTAAAATGAAATAAAAGGTTTTCCATACCAAGGAGCTGCCTGATCTAAGGTCAGTCTTCTCCACAATAGTAGGTCTTATGCTGGTGAGATAAATGAGGTTATCTGTTCGAGAGTAGACATGCAGCTGGGAAAGAGATTATTCCTGCTCACCTCCCCGTCAGCCCTTTTCATCAGCTCAGCCCTGATTTAGCAAGCTGAGAAATGCAGTGTAGCCAATGTTTCTTGGCCAAGTCATTCCCATCATGAACACATCTGGTATGGGAGTGGGCAGATCGGTGACCCATGGGGTCCTCAGAAAGCATTAAGGTAGTTAAGGGAGGCTACATACCTTCTCTGCCCCACAGTGTCTTCCACTCCTCACTTCAGCTTTGTGCATTTTGTGGGGGATGATGGGTCACTTTCTACCTGAGCACAGTTCTTATAACAATTCATTGTAAATATATAATATAATTCATATGTATATATGTATGTATACTATCTAGAATTACCAGATGGTTGATTTTTTGGTGCCTTTTATCTGACATTCAACTTCTTAAGATTTTTTTTTTCTTTTCTTCAAATGACAGGATTGCATTCTGTCAAAAATAGAAAGATAATGTTACTCTGCTTCTAAAGATACTTGATCTGTGTGCTCAGACTTTTATTCTTAATTTAGCTTTAAATCTGCACCTACCATTTCCATAATTCCAGTGGGTAGTAGATGCAAACTGTAAAGGAAAAATGTTTCTGCTGAAAGTGTGTAGGATGCACAGACTGGGAAGTAAACGCTTCTTATGGTGGCAATACTGAGGTGGAGAGAAATGCAGAGCAGATGAGGGAAGGAGCTGTATCTATTTGACCACATTATGCAAACCAACATCACTAGCACTTGGGAATGGAGGAGTTCCATGTAGTCACACATCTGCACATTTCACATTACACAAAGTAACCTCCTGTGGTGTGGTCACTTCTCAAAGTTGCATTTGCTTACAGTGAGAGAAGAGGGACCAGATTATTAAAATTTGTGCAGCCATCCGATGTCCTTTAAAAATTGACTGAAGATAGTTGGTTTCTTTTTAAGATAGGCTTGGGAGGTCCTGAAATTGGATTATAAAGAAAATCTTAAGTGGCATTTAATGAGAGGTAAGTACCTTCCTGCCCCAGCAGAGCACAGTGCCCATCTCTGCTGCTACAAAATCATAGAAAATAAGTTTTGATAGGAATTTGGCAGGTCATCTAAATGATCTGTCTGCCAATGCAAGTGAGCCAGGCCTAAATCATCCCCAGTGCTGTCTGTGGCAATTTGTGTTTCGTGAGGCTCATATATAACATCCCTGTTAGTCATCTTACCATGCTGCTTTCTTCTCCAGCAGCAGTATGACATGCTCAGTAATGGTAACCTTCTCACCGCTTGATTTGACTGGTTAAAACAGCTCTCCTTCACTAGGATGAGGGGGACATACTGTTCTATATTTGAGATGATGAGAATTCCTTTATTTTCTCAATGATGCTCTAAATACTCAATAAAGGGATGCTTAAATATAGATTTGGGATCCATCTGTAAGTATATGAAAAATTCTGTACTGCACAGAAACATCTGCAGGTCATAAAAAGGGTACTTTGAACTTAAATCTTACAGGTACCCTAATTACTACAGCTGGCACAGAACTACAGGTGTCAAAACATTGGTGTCATTTCTGGCACCATTCTAGATCTCAGGGCTTGCCAGGGACTTAAATTTCACTAGATAATTGACTAAGGAGCTGATCGTGTTCTTCTTCCTGAGGTATGCCAAGCTGGAGGTCTAACTTTCCCTCACTGCTGGCCAATGACATTTTTTCCCCCCTCCATGTGGCAGCACTGAGTCCAAATTTCACAGCTGAGCTCAGGTTTTCTATGCCTCCAGAAGGCAGACAGGGCATGCTTCATACACTGCAGAGTCTCATTGGCTTGGGATCAACTACTGTATCAATACAAATATTTTTTAGGTCACAAATCCTGATATTTTTGAGCAGTGACCAAATAACTGCACATATTTAGCTTCATGAAGACACATCAGAATTTTAAAATTCCAAGCAGTGGAAATGTAGGTACCTTCACATTGTTAGTATTTCGGACTTGCGTCTTTGAAAATCAGCTCAGATTTTATTTATTGAGACTAGCAAAGGATGGGAGGACAGAAATTCACCATATTTGCATGGCTGTTTTTAACCCAAAGCAAAGTTATCGTGCTACATGAGTGCTCTGTAATGTTTTAATTAAGGTAGCATTATTGCTAAGAGTTTTAATACAGATAAAATTGTCTGTTTTACCTTTGTTGCTGTTTTATTTTAGCTAAAATATATTTATTAAGTAAATGAAATAAAAATCAAGTCTTACTTTTGACATTCCATGCCACAACAAATCTTTTAATTTGTGCTGTGTTTCTGTACCCTGTAAAGAATAACAACCAGCATCTTCCTGATAGATTTCGTTGCTCAAACAAAGCAACCACTTCTGCTGGAGCAAATTTTCAGTAAACTGGGTTTTCATGTGTTGGATATGGTGTGGTGTTTGAGAGGAAACAGATACTGCAGAGGTGATTAATGTAAGGTTGTTTTCCTCTTAAAATACACCTTGCATTCACGGATTCAAGTGTCAGCTCCTTCCCTACTTTTTGATACAATGATATATTAATTATGCATTTCTGCTGTTCTTGTGAAATGTACTAGAGTCAAACCACCCTACTGTCATAATTGTAATTACTGAGGTTGTATCAGTATTCCTAATATTACCGTCACTAGTGTACGGTACTATTTATAAAGCAGAGAATGAAATGTACCTTATGTGTGCAATGAAAATGTTTCAAACCATCTGGAGATGAGGAAAATAGCATTTCCCATCAGAAAGTATTTTGATAAGAAATGACTCAGTAAATACCTTCAAAACTCAGCCTTTCCTACAAAGCCCAAGGGTGATGACAACCCTAAACTCAGTGTGTATGTGAGACCAAAGCTTCAGTGGCTGCAAATCATCATCCCTCCACTGAAACCAAAGCTTCCACAAAGACTGCTGCAACCACACTGAAGCTCCAACTGAGACCCTAAACCTCAGATCCTGACTTTTCAGAGTACTCTACTAAACAAAGCAAGAAACTCTTAATAGTGAAGAAAGAACACAGTCATTATAATGGCAAAGCATTTCCATTTTGTACATCCACATGAACATAACAATGAAACAACTTGCACTTACATGTTGTAAACATGTACATCATTAAAACCAACATGTTCATTATTAAACTCTTAATATTATGCACACTTCTTTTACAATCAGCTCATTTGTATCTTTAGAAACCAGGAATGCCTTCTGGAGCACTCCCAGGAAGTGTGGTGTGTCCCAAAGCAGTTCAGAAATACAGCATTCATAGCAGAGCCACTTTATTGTCTTTAACAACTGACTCCTCCACTTCCTACTGTTCACTGGTGAAAATAGAAATAACAATGCGAGAAATACTGTTGTCTGAAAAAATAACTATCTTCGTATTCCTTGAAGTCTGAAAAATAGGTATGTGGTTGGAACAAAATACACATGAAGGTATTTTTTTGTAAGTGTTCCACTGGATTAACCAAGTGATGATCTGCAAGACAGCTTGTTCTTGTTCCCCAGCTCCTCTCTCTTGTTCCACGGTCGCAGAGCCAGGAGCTCATTCCTCACACTGGGAAGTGTTGGTAGTGCACAGAGGTTGTATGCGTGTGCTGGTGGCAAAAATGGAGTAACCCTCTTCTCTGCAAGGCATTGCCTCTTGTATGGATAGTGGGAATTCAGTCCTCTCTCTCAGTGCTGGGTTTACACCTATCCCTCATGAACTCATTCCTGGGAGGGACTTTTCCAGCAAGATGGCGACTCATGTAGGTAGTCATGTACATTGTCCCTCCATTTAATATCTACAAATTAAGGGTAAAGCAAGGAAAAACAGCCTGGTTGGATACAATATTTAAAAATTGTTTCAAATCACTATGAATGAAGTGGTCTCCTATTTTTGAGGTCTACACCAAACTGTATTGCATAAGTCATTCCCGAACACTGAAGAGAGTTGTTCACCACTCATTGAAGTTAGCAGGGATTTGTCTGCTAATTTCAATAGAATCTGAAATAGGTTATCAAGGTTTTTGGCAGGACTATCTGATGATTAGGAACTCAGGAGAGCAATCAAATTCTAGAAATAGATGCGTCCTGTGCTAAGACATTAGTTTCTCATTTCTTACATGGTATCTTTACCTTTACTGTCATGATCACAATTTTATAACAGAGACAAACATTCATCTAACATTAACCTCGGAAAGTCCATTAAATAAAACTGTAATTTCCAAACAAATTTCACAAAAAATTGTGCCTTAATGATGAGTTTCTGGGCAAAGTAATAGACTCACAATTTTTCCTATAAATAAATATTCTTGAACTCTCGGTATTATTAAACAAAAACTATTTTGAGATGCCTTCAAGATTTGTGGGATGCAGCCTGAAGAACTGATCTGTTTCTCTCAGGGTGTTTGAGATCTTGGTATGCAATGACTATTTCACCTTCATTTGCTTTATGCACCTGGTAATGGGATGATAATATTCTGGGTATCCTTTGGGGTTGGTAATATTTTGGGGCATCCTTTGGAAATCATCAGGATTTCAATACTTTGGAGTGATTTTCTGCTGTTTATATATTTGATTTGTCTTGCAATGTGCAAAATCTTTGAAGCAGTCATCAAGCTCACGAAAAGGGAAAAATAAAAGACTCTAAGCCAGTTACATCTTGTGAAAGTTGGTAGTTTAAAAACTAGTGTTAAAGAAAAGTAGAGAAAACAAAAAGTGCTGAAAGTTTCCAATTGCCACATACTGGTTCTTTCTTTCCTGTTTGCTATGGGCTACCTGCGGTTGTCACGAATGTTGGGTGGTCACTTTATATGGCTGGTATCAGGAGATGTGGAGATTACACAGCCTGGTAGGCAAGTCCATGTTCACTCCCTGCTGCAGCGCACAGGAAGAAATACTATTTCCAGGTCTGCATCAGACTCCCTCACACCACTGCTGTCAGAGGCTGATGTGGTTTGAATATGATGTGTCCTTCCACCTGGGCCTGCACTCTGACATAGCATCTTGGATTTCCACACTCCCACCCTTCTCCCCACTTTGTTCACAGGCAGAACATGAAACAATGTGTTTGCAATGGCTGGTGCTGAGCTAGGTAGATGTCTCTCCAGACTTTAATGCAACGAGTTCAGAGTCCTCTACATATCTTCCATTTAGCTGTTCATTGTTGGAATCATGGTGATACAGGTAAACGGGGACCTCTGTGATTGATGTTGCTGTGTAGGAGGTAGATCGTGTGGAACAGTGCTCGCGGCGCCTTTGGCCCCACTGGGTTTTGTACTGTGTCCATTGCCTCTTCAAAGCTCCTTGGACCTGTTAAAGAAACATACTTAGAGTGAGGCATAATGTAAACCCCTGAAACTGTAGAACTTTTAAAATAAGAAAAGGGAAAGGGAGGGGAAAGGAGGGGAGAGAATGAAAAGGAAAAGGAAAGGAAAATGGAAGGAAAAGGAAAAGCTCTAGGTCTGATTTCATCAGGTTCAGTCTGCCTCTCTCCTCCTGTCTTCTCCAGAAGCAGCTGTTCAGCTCTTGGCCTTAACTCTTTCCCCGCCTACCTTATGGCAGCAGTAAGAGTTTCTGCAGTTGTTGCTGCTTGTGAAGAGAAGGTATAAGTCAGCTCATCCTATAAATGTGGAACAGATTGCTGCATGGGAACACAGTAGGATGCTATAGTTAGAAGAGAGAAGAGGAAGAAGGAATGGGGATTAAAACCTATCTGATGCTGCAGCTGGATTCTCGCCCCTGGAATGCCTAATGCATTGTGATATCTGAAGAAATTTAGTCTTGAGTAAAACTGGCCATGAATGTCAAAGTGTAAGTACTTCTAGAGCTTGTTACGACTAATTTGTAGAAAGAAAGATTTGGAGGATTAGTAGAGCTAAATGGAGATTTTGTCCTGATAAGTTAAGAACAGGTTCTGTTCTTGCAAAATGTATAGCAGGTCATAGCCTGCTGCATGGCAGAGAATTTCAACCTTTGAACATTCATCTGCTAGGAATAAAACATTTTATTAATCTTTTACATTAACAGTGATGTTATACATGACACTAAGATATGATTTAAGCTGCTGAGTCCTGCCAGGGAAAATGAAGCCCTTCTCCAGATGCGTGTTCACGGTGCTGGCTCTTGGTAATGCTAAGAATATGAGCAGGAAGTGGGAAAATGTTGGTTTTTTTGTTTAGATCAATGATTCCAAACACAATGTGAGAATAGGATCAGTTTGATGTAATAATCTGATATAGCGACTCCCTCCTCCAGAGGTAGGCAGCTGCAGGTGAGGCACTGTGATGACAGGAATCCTAGAGTTTCTGTGCTCCTGCTGAAGTGGGCACTGTTTGTCATTTGGAGAATGTATTGCTATTTACTTTCTCCTAACAAATAAAGAAAAGAAAACAAATGGCTGAATGCAGATTAATTAGATATCGAGCACGGGAAAGGCCTATGGTCACAATGGCACTTTAATTGTGGGGAGTGTGAACAAAGTTTACTACGCCAATACTGAGAATTAAAGTGAATGGCTGCATGTGGTGATGTTTTATATCACACCATCACCAAAGTTTATTAGTGAGAAAGAGTTACTAGGTGAAACAGTAATGCAGTTTTAGTACTTGATACAGAAATATTACACACAAGGTAAAATCTGTAAAGAGTTTAGTCACTTTAAAATTGCCTTTTGATGTTACAGTATGAATATTGTAGCTTAGTCACTCCAGAAGCTATGGGGAGGGACTGAAAGAAGAAGTCTTCAGACATACTAAGACAGTGACTTTCCCCATATCACACTGGGGTAGTGGCTTGGCTAGACCATAACCATGTCTGTGCAGAGCAGCTCTGCCTGCCTGCAGCCACCTCTCCAACACCACCACCATGTTCACTAGCACCGCCAGCCATTGTGGACTTCTGGCCTCCTCTGCCCCACGTTGACTGTGTTTGCACTTTTTCCATTCAGATTAATCTCAGCATCTTTACTAAAGGCAGCAAAACCATGCTCTTAGAGCCCTTCTGTTCTTCTTCTAGCCCCCTTCCCCTGGCCTCTGCACAGACCCCAAGGCTTTGATCACTCTTGCATGGGGAGAAGAGCTGCTGTGCAGGTGATGAGCTCCTGATAAGCTCCCAAACTGCCTTCAGCTGAACTGGAATCTGACAGGCCACCAGGACAATCATAGGTCTGGAGATGTTAGCATAGTTAACTGAAGAGGGAAGAACAATGTCCCTGAGTGTTACAAAGCCTGTCGTGAGGAGCTTATAATTTTTTTTCTTAGAAGGGAGTGATGTTTAAATTGTATGTATGGCCAGGGAGAGAACAGGCACATCCCTTCCTGTTCAGCCCATGATTAGAAGTGCCATTATATAGGTTTAAAAGGCTCTACAGAGAAGAGAGAGCACAAGGTCAAAGCAGCTGTGTTTTTGTTCTCTGCTGAACCACTCGCCTGTGCAAGGATCTGTCCGCAAACGGATAATGGATTGTACAAGCTGCTGCACTTGAGCAAAACCTGTTAATCTAGATTTCTGCTATGATTCCAAGGATCTCAGATGATCATAATTCAGTGCCAACCAAAACCATTCAGGTATGGATTTTAAATACGTAAGCAGCATTACTGAAAGTCACATGCACAGCCACAATGTATTAATAACTGAGGAGGTGCCTGGGGACAGGAGGCACAGGGCAGTGCCTGCCATGTTTTCTGCTGTGATAGCAGATGAAAGAAAGTAAAAACTAAAACAATGAAGAGCCTGAGCTTATTTACTCTGCTATTCCAGACTTTAAAGGTTTTTCTGTTCTTCATTAGCCATTCATGCCTCATTGACATGTAAGATACATGGCTGTTTTTTCTCCAAACTGACTTTCCATTTTGTTGTCCAGCCTTGCAGCCTAGAAGCATTCCCAGGCTTGGAAATGTGGTCTGGTGAGCCGACTATTGCAGAAACCTTGTATCATCTGTACAACACTGTTGTTGTTGGACAGAGAAACTACAGTTCTGTTGGATACAAAGATTTTATATGAAAATGCACAAGAAGAGCTATCATTTTAAAAGTCCCAACCAAATCTTTTGTTTATGTGTTGTTCCACATGAATGCAGGCATTGGTACAACTTCTTATTACTATTTTTACATTTCTTTCTATAGATGGGATCATGGAACTAAAGTGAGATTAGTGAGGTAGTAGGCGATGAATGCACTGTAAAACACTGTCAGGTGGTTCTGAGTTGAGCATTGTTTGTCCTGGCTAAGCTTCATGTGTTTCAATCTTGAAGTTAAATACTCCAGCAGGAAAAAGTAAATCCCAGATTATACAGGCTTTTTGTAGTACCAAAATTAATCTCCTTGCCCCACACTGAATTTTCTCGTGAGAAGTAATTTTGACCTCTATGGCAGCAGATGTATGCAGCAGCTTGGAAACAATCTTCTATCATGATTAAAGACCAGACTGTGGCTTTGGTCTGTATTCTACTGCACACAACAAGACTGGGGGGAGTCAGCTGAGTTCACTTGGCCAAACTCAGATCAGCACTCCCTTTGGAAGGATATAATATCAGCTCGGCATTAGTCTGTTACTGCTCTTCTGCAGATTTTGTGCCTTATATATCTACAGATTGGGTAACTGCAGGAATAAAACGGGAGGAAGGGGATCACAATCCTTTCATCCTCTCTTGGCAAAGTCCAGCCTAGCTACTCTAGTGCATAAACTTTGCTTGATGTTTATTGGAAATGTGCTGATGCAAGCACCAAACTGTCTTGAGTCTGTCTTAGAGAGGTGTCATCACTGACTCTCTGCTCACTTTAATGGGAAATTTTAAAGAAAGCTTCCCTTATTGTCTAGTAAATAAAATTTCCTATAAGAAAACAATGACAGGATTTCTCAGAATTCCTGCCATTGAAAGTTGCCTGAAGCAGATACGATTTTAAAAATGGGTATAATGTTGAAAAGTACCCAAGCACCAACAAAATCACTCTCAACATGTCTGGGAAACCTGAATCCTCATGGCCATTTCTTCTTATTGCCTGACACTTGGTCATGTTTCTGACCAGCTGCTCCACCAAGGAATCATTAACTGTACATATTGGCAAGCAGATACTTCAGATATATTCATTATTGCATAACTTGAGAATTGTATTCCTGGAGTTGTAAAGGTGAATATGCTCTTCTGACACTGCAGCATTGCCAAAAGTACTTTGGAATTAGAGCCAGCTGATGAAACTAAGAAATAAACAGTCTTTAAGGCTCTTCATGTTTTCAGTGCCTTTTATTGCTGCCTTTCTTCTTTTTTAGCACTCCTACAGCCCTTAATTTAGACACAAATCCATGTTTTCTCATTAGAGTTGGAGAATTATGGAGTAAACAACCTTTTAAAATAAAGCTATAAAACAATAAGAAAATTTGTTCTGCAAAATTTAATCTGAAAAAAAATGGAAGGTGATGCTGGGAGAATGAAGAAGGCGATGTTCAAGACCAAGATTTTGGGGCAAAACTTAGTTTGGAGGCCAGTGCGGGCATACTGGAGCACTGCTTGTACATAGCTATGCAGTCATTCCTACAGGGAGAGGATGCTTCAAAAACTGCCTGACTGGTCTCTACTTTCTTCATGCCGGGTACCCCCTACCAGGGAGAATCAGAAGTTTTTCTGTGTTTCCAGGGCATGGAGACTGGACTGTGCCAGCAAGTGATGACAGTAAGAGAGAAGGAGAAAGGTGATAGTTGCCTGCAGATCCTGTGGACAGAAATGTCACAGAAAAAGAGTTGTACATCTCTTCAACTTTGTTTAGTTGGATGCATGAAACCGTGAACTTTTGTAGCGTGATCTTTACAGCTACCATTTCATGTTAGGTTTCAGGATTGGTAGTTGCTCACATTTTGCCGTTCTCTTTCATGTTTCCTGAGAAGCCATGCCACAGAACTGCAATGGGAGGCCTCTCACCTTTTCTACTCTTGAGTTTCTCTGTACATTTACACAGGGAGCCAGACACAAGCAAATCTACAGAGATGTCGACAGCTCGTGGCAGAATTTAATATTCTCTGCTATCCTGAAAGTTATCAAAGCAGCCAGTAGCACCTTATCAATAACATAATTTGCTTCAAGTCTCTATCAAAACATAAGTGTGGTCACATCATTACTTGGAATTTGCTACTTTCTAATAATATACAGGGATAAACAGGAGCACAAATATCTGTCTGGGTTGACATACTGAGAGTTAGCATCACAAAGTTTATCCTGTGTCTAATTCATCTGGTCTGGATTGAAAATGATCTTTTTAATGGAATTCCTAACTTTGATAAGATACATGGTGTTTTATTTTGCTACACTTGAATGCTCCTGATGTATTGAAAAGGCTTTTTTTTGCCAACCATCTTTGAAAAATGGCTTGCTGTAGGAATTTAAATGGTTCTTGACATATTCTTACCTGCTATTTTTTGTAAAAAAAAAAAAGGTAGTGAAGTGGACCTAAAAGCCAGTGTAGGTGTATATACACATATATGCTCTAGTTGTAAGAGAATGGGAGAGATCTTTGCCTCAAGGACTTTTATTTCTCAATTACTACACAAGAAACATTGACTGTAAAAAGGCCAGTGCTAATCCTCGAAGGAGTGAAAGTAATTGCACTCTTCCAGCTCTGGCAGTGCTACCAGGGATGGCCTCTGCCATGGCTCTGGGCCTGAACGCAGCACTGGGTTCTGCAGGACAGACCCCTGAAGGTCCCCACTGCTTACTGCAGTCCTTCCTGTTGTTTTCAGGCAGGAAGGGGAGTAGAGCATTTTTCTCCTTTACTTAGACCTCCATATCAAACTGCAGATGGTAGGGGAGAGTCTCATGCCTGTACCTCATTAGGTGCCATCTGCTTTGTAATGGTAATACACCTGATTCATCTGCTCAGAGACATTCAAGTCACACTCTGCACAGAGCTTTCAAAAACACACACAGCTGCTTGTCTATAGAGTAAAAGCAGCTTCGTGTAGTTTCAAAATTTGTGATGTGACATGCTTCACATCTGCATTAATGAACAATAGAGTGACTATTTTTCAAGTTCTGGTAATTTTCTGTATTTCACATACTTACCTCACCATTGAAGAAGCAGAATATAGTAGCCACGAGTAAACCCTAAGAGAAAGGAAAAGAAGATCAGAACATGTAAAATTCTTTAGTGCAATTTGGAAATTTGGACTTGATGGATACAAAATAAAAACATTAGTCTACTTCCTCTGCATCACAGACACTCCCCATCTTTCACAGTTACGCTATTAAAGGGATTTTTGTCTTTTTATCCTATTTTACCATTTTCTTCTGTATTATTAGCATTTATAGATTATCTGTTTTGTCTATGAAGTTATTGATATATAAGAGATGTAGAGAAGGAAAATTAAATGATTTGTAAGATAGAGAGATATTTTGCTTACAGCTGAGAATCACACTGCCACTGATTTTTCTGAAGAGATGGCAGAGGAATTGTGTCCTATATGCTGCCACTGACTCGTCAGAGTGCAGCTATCCAGTTAGAAGTGTCAGCCATGGAGAATCCAGCTGTGCCAGGAAGGCTATAAATTGAATTGTATGTCAGGATAAGTCAACTTGTATGTTGGGCATCACAATGCACAGAGAGGATGTGAAAAGAAGTGTAAGTGGTCAGAAAAAGGAAAAAACCCACAAAACAGATGAGTTACAAGGAAGGGGAGCAGAAAAAAAAAAAGATACTGCAGATCATAGCTTAGTCCTTAATAGCTTTAAATTAATTTAATCATCACCACAGTTGTTCAGATAATATTTCACCACTGCTACAAGATTAAGCAGGGCCAAGGTAGGAGTATGAGATGAGAAAGCGTGAAATTAATGAAAGAGAAAATTCTTGCACAGAGAATCTGCCATTCAGGATTAGGTAGTTACACTGGTCCATGTCCTAATTTCACTTGCTCTTATTAAAATAGCATTACATAGTATCACTGGGAGCCAAATGCCTTCATTTTAAATTACTTAAAGCAGTTATTATAAGCTAAACGTACAGCAGTTTGTGAAATTGAGGAGAAAACTGCAATGCAGCTTGTGTTCCCAAGGGCTGCTTTGAAGAGCTTTACAGCTCTATCTTTTTTATAAACCTTCATTTAACTGATTACCAGTTAAACTGAAGCTAAGGCTTTGTAAAATGTCTTGGACTCTCAAATGTATATGTTGGACCACAAACACAGGATAAGCAATAACTGTTTTAACAAAATGCCTATATATTAAAGATATACAGGCTGGTTTGAACATGTGCTGACCATCTCAATTTTGACAACTATTTTACTAAAACAGATTTTCCTGATGCAGAATTTGTAACTTGACATAACTTCAAATATCAACATAGAAAAGCATGTAGAAGAAGGATGAAGGGTAAGTATAGTGAGAAAGTTTTTTTCATGTTTTGACAAAACACTATTCTCAAAAAACTCAAATCCCAGCCTACAATAAGCAGTGCACATCAGTTTGTCCATAAGCTTTGGGCTGAGAAGCACCAAAACCTTACTCCTCCAAAGCAGGAGTTTGTCAGATCAGACATCCTCAAATGAAAATTTTTGCAAGGGGAGAAATTGCGTCATTTTCTGCTGTCCTGCATTGATGCTCTTCGTGCTGTGTGCACTGCAGTGATGTGCAGAGTCTTGCAAAACACCTGCTGTTGAACTGCATGGTTCATGGTTCAGCAGGGGTCTCACTATTTTGCTAAACATTTTTACTAACAGCAGTCAGCCATAATGGCAAATGATCTCCTCTGGGAGCAGGGATGCTCGATGGACAGTCCACAGGAGGCATGGCAGACACAAAAGCCAGCAAGAGGAGAGAAAGAAGCAGAGAAATTTTTTCTGAGTCTGTTCTTCAGTGAGAGTGTTTAAGGAGAATTTGGGAACTGCAGTTCACCTAAAGACAGAAATTGAACCCACTATTGAAGTGAAGCCATTTTCCATTTCAGTTCCTCTATAGTATTTGAATTCCTCTGTCACATCCTGCAATTGCCCTACTTTTCTTCTGTTCGAGAGTGTAGTTCCCTTAACTAGTGTCTCCTCCAAACAATTTCTGACAGAAGAGCTAAAGAGGAAGCTGTGGTGATGCTCTATAACCCCTTCAGTTGTTCTTCTAGTTTAGAGTGAACTGAAAGTACACCTGGCTCCTTGTTATTTTGAAACCATGCATATTGTACATGTTCTGGCTGAAGAAATTACCTTCTCTAGTCTGTCCCATACATGTTTCATTGCTTTTCGTCCACCTGCCATGGCCCTCTGGGCTCCGTCATCAATATTTCTATCTATTTCTATTTCTATTTCTATTTCTATTTCTATTTCTATTTCTATTTCTATTTCTATTTCTATTTCTATTTCTATTTCTATTTCTATTTCTATTTCTATTTCTATTTCTATTTCTATTTCTATTTCTATATTTCTATTATTTCTATTATTTCTATTATTTCTATTTCTATTTCTTTCATTTTACACATAAAGTTTTACCCATAGTTCAAAGGACTATTGTTATCTTCATTTGTAAAGCTACAGAGATACCAGTAGCAGACACCAACTTTGTCTCTTTGGAGCCAGGAGGGCTTGGGATGACCATAATTCTACAGTGGATCTATTACAACATGTGACAGACTGGATGTAGGTTAATTATTTCATTTAAGGCCCATGGGCTATTTCTCATATCTCATTGACATATGTCTTCCATATTCTCTCTAATTGCTGCTGGTTTTTGCTCAGGGTGCAATTCTTGCCAAGGATGAAATCCCTAAGTCAATTGTATCTCTCTTCTACTGTGTGGAGTTGTTAAATTGACCTGTGATATACTGTCTGCTCCCAGTAAGATAATCTTGGCTGTGGTATTGAAAGCAGAAATGAAAAATATATTTATTTTGAGATTAAGGCCTTTAATGACTTCTGAAATTCTTTATTTCTGGAATTATGTGAAGAACAGATGAATGTGGCTTTTGGCTGAATTATGCCTTAGGGATTGTCCAGAGTCAGCAACTCTCAGACCTTCATATACCTTATTGATACTGTAGTGAGTTTTTCCCTGTTTTTAAGTGCCTATACTGGTCCAAGGACATTCTTTGCTTGACAGGTATTTAATTTGTATCTCCCTCTCCTAGAAGACATAAGTGTCTTGAAAAGAAGTTCCAGTTATTTGCTCAGGTTAAAAAGAAACAAACAAAAAATACCTATGCAGATACTGCAAATTTACATAGGTTTCTGGTACCTCTTGCTTTTTTAATTCTATCTTATGTCTCCATAAAACCAAGAAAGCATATATAGGCATACTTATTCCTGACCATGTTTCTGCCCTAATTGATTACACACTCTGTTGCTGTTAAGGCTTTAGTGGGATGGTATATTTATTACTGATGGTAGATGATGATGGCACATGTAATTGTACAGATGGTCACAATAAAAATAATCAGTTTTTGATTCTCTGTGTGGACTTTGGTCAACATCCATTCATTTGTCACTTTTGGATCTGAATAGATAGCAATAAAAATCCACCATGGCCAAGGTTCTTCATAGAAGTGTAATTCCATTCCCATCTCTCTCATTTCAGCAAAGATAAAAAGCTTTGAGAAAAACAAGAGTGTTCCTCACCATCTTCATTCACAGCAACAGCATCTCTGAGGTAAATGACTGGGTTATAAATTGTTCATTTATGTTAGGTGAAGAAAAGAAAAGCAAAGTGAAGAATCTGTCTGTGCAGTTTCTACTGCTACTGAGGTGGGGAGATTGTCACAAGAGGGCTGAAGACAGCAACTCACCAGCTGCAAAATGATGGAGACATCCCACCAGCCAAAGCTCATGCTTCGCTTCTTCTCCTACTCTCTACTGGAGGTTTCATTACTGTAATTTTGTGCATGAAGTTTTCAGACAAAAATGGCACTTTATAATATCCAGCTTTCAAAAAAGTATTTTCCCCAACTTTTATTGGCTCAAAATATTAAAAAGTTTTGAAATTACTAATAACGCAAAAAGAAAAAAAAGAAAGGAAATAAAAAACTCCCACTTATGTTGTCAAAAGCAGTCCTATAACCTTAACTTTGCACAGAAGAAGAAAGTATTTCTGTCTGATGTGACATCACAGAGGATATTTATTTCCCTATAAATTGAGAAACAGATGGAATGAATACCTTCTAAAATGCATTCAAATATCTCACTATTTTTAAGAAGCTGCTTTTAAATGGGTTAATTTTATTCTGCATAAAGCTGCATAAAAAGCAAAATTTAAAAGTTGGAGGCAGTGGGGATATATATGTGGTCCAAACCCACGCCTAAAAGACTCAAAATACCCTTGTACCAGATCAGACCTCTGTGAGCTGCTTCGCCCTGCCTAGCAGGGCAGGTGCTTCAGTCCTGAGGTGCTACTTGGAAGCTGATGAGTGGCACAGAAGGGATCTCACTTGCAGAGAAAGAAGACTTTGATTATTCTCTGTTTAACAGATAAAACTTTTCATTTGCCAATAAAACTCAAGGCCTTATGCTGAATAGCAATTTAATTTCTCATTAGAGGAAGACTTGTACATTTAGGGCTACAGTCAGCAAGGTATTGCGAAGAATAACTTTAAGTGCTTGTGTACTGCTGTTGGTTTGGGAGCTGTTCCTCCACTGCTCCCTCACAGATTTCCACAGCTCTTCTCTGGCACAGTGACAGGGCCATGTTATGTAACCTGGCAGCCTCTACAACCACAGCTTGAAGGTGCTGGAGACAGAATTCAGTAAGATGGGACAAGTGGTGGAGGGAGCTTGCAAGAAGAAGTTTGTTAATCCCTGGGCTTGTTTTGAGAGCATCTGGGGAGGAATGTGTCTATAAGTGGGACTAACTGATGCATCATAGAGTTATTAAATTTTTCTGTTATTCCCTTTTCCTTGTGAGGCCTTTGCTGTGGACTGACATCAGAAATCAGAAGCTGGGATAATTGTCATTAGTAGTAGAACCTCTGTCAGAAGCACAGCACCCTAATCTCTTTGCAGCCTGGGACTTTTCCAAAGATTTTCAGTGGTTCCCAGGGTGAAGGAGGTGGCAGCAGCAGCCCCAGGGCTAGCAGAGGTGCAGGAGACCCTGCCAGGGTGTCAGGCACAAGCCACATTCTCTCTTGCTTTATCTCGGAATGGAGAGCTGAGTGCAGGACAGAGGGTTGTTGCTGCTCCACTCCTTTGAAGGAGGCACTCTCTTTGCCCAGGTGCACCATTTCATCTTCATTGGCCGAATGATGGGGCTTTTCAGGCTTTTTACAGATGTGTTTTCACGCCAGAGGAGTGCAAGGAGCCAGCACATCCTGTACCATAATGCTTTACACCCTGAGGGAGTTTTCATCTTTCATGCGCTTTCAGCATCATCTAACAGGCTTTTTAAGGTAAATCTGCAACTCACTGGCTTTCTGGAGTGCAGATGTTTGCTTTGTGATGCCTAATTTAGGAGCTCTGTTTAATAAGTTAGCTGTGTGTTCACCAATGTACCTACAGCACCCCAATCCATGCACGTCATTCCAGTTAAGGTGTGCTGGTTTTGTGTGGGGTAGTTAATTTTCTTCATAGTAGCTAGTATAGGGCTCTGCTTTGGATGTGTGCTGGAAACAGTGCTGATAATTCAGGGATATTTTAGCTATTGCTGAGCAGTGCTTGCACAGAGCCAAGGCCTTTATTGCTTCTCATTTCACCCCACCAGCGAGTGGGCTGGGGATGCTCAAGGAGTTGGTAGGGGATGCAGCCAGGACAGCTGACCTCAGCTGATCCAAGGGATATCCCAGATCATATGGTGTCAAGCTCAGCATACAAAACATGGGAAAAAGAAAGAGGGGGATATTTGGAGTGATGTCCCAAGTAACTGTTACGAGTGATGGAGCTGTGCTTTCCTGGGGATTGCTGAACACGTGCCCTCTCATGGGAGGGTGTGAGTGAATTCTGTGTTTTGTTTTGCTTGAGTACATGGCTTTTGCTTTACATATTAAACTGTCTTTATCTCAACCTGTGAGTTTTGCCACTTTTACCCTTCCAATTCTCTCCTCCATCCCATTATGGGGAGTGAGTGAGAGGTTCTGCGGGGCTGAGTTGCTGGCTGGGGTTAAACCACAACGTAAGGGTTGAAATATCTTTCTTTTGCCTCATGCAATCTTCAGCATTCTGGAGACTGAAGAGATGATACTGGTGATGGTGAGAAGAAATACTCATTTCTACTTTTACAGGATCCATGAGAGGTTGGCTAGCTGGGCTGGAAAAGTACACACATTCATATTTGCAGCGCAAAAGCCAGTCTTCAATTTTTTTATCATTTACATATCTGCTCTATGAATCTGTTAAGAAGAATCTGGTCTATGTGAGAGAGACATACAGTAGACATACAGTGTTTGTGAATTGCTCATACAGGCATATTTGAAAAAACATTTCTGCTTAAAATGGTGAGCATTGATAACAGTATTGCAAAAAGAGCAGGACAATTCAAAACCAGACTGGCTTCTGTTATTCAAAAGTGATTTCGGCAGAGGAAACCAAGCATGTGACACCTTGATGTGTTGTTTTTCTACTGAGAAACCATTCTCTGAAAGAAATACCATTACATGGTTTCTTGTGTGAAGAAATTCTTTCTCATCTTCAATCCTCTGAGTTTTGCAATAAACTGCAGTGCTTGTTTGCACCATTTCTGTGTACATGAACTGCATAACACATATCAAACCTTCATGCTCACTTAAAGCAGTGACATGCTGTTGAAAAACCGTCTCTCACTCTGTTCTATAAAAGGCATAAAAATTACTCATTTAACCAGTGCAGAAATGGAGAATGTATTAAATTCTCCACCAAAAAAAAAAATCATATTGCGCCCATGATGCCTGCTTGTATATGACTGACATGCTACGAGGTGCAAAAGCTAATAGACTACTGTTAGTTTCTGGAGGGGCAGGCTGTGATGTGGTTTATGAAAGCACAATAGCTAGGAGGGAAATGCAGCCATTACAAAAGCTGATACAATATCTGCTAATTACATACTCAGTCCTAATAGAAAATGAACACCAGAAGAATGATTATATAGCTGGCTATCTTAAATATGCATACAAGAAATGGTTGGGAAAGGATTAAGAAAGTTTATTTTAGAATATAATTAAAAATCCACTCAAAGTGGAAAAGGGAGCATCACAATCAGCTGCAGTTAGCAGGACAACTGCACAGCCCTCCTGAAAGGTCACATTTTGGCAGGAAGCACACTGAGATTATACTGCAGAGATATCAAGAGCTCTTCTGTGAGAGCAGAAGGAACCTATCAGAGATGAAACTTTGTCACCTTGGATCCCTCCCTCATCCAATCCCCTTCATCAGTACAACTTCCATTTTAACCTCAGTTTAGTGACTTTCTAGTGCATAATGATCACAATTAGAATTGTTAATTAAGACAATTATAATTGGTTTTGCAATTTTCCAACAACCTCACAGGATTTGCAAGCTATTTTAAGAGTAAAGTGATTATTGTAACACTCTCTTATTCTAACTTGCTAAAACTGTAAGCAAATAACTTGTCACCAGAAAACTAGTTTGGAGATATTACTTTACAGCTTTTGCCACCAAAGATGTGACAGTAAAGGTAACAATAGAAGAAACAGACTCTCATTCCTTTAAAGCAGAACTGTAACATAAGATGACATACATTTCAAAAACAGACCTATAACTGCAGTTATTCTATGCATGCAGTAGCAGGCACACCCACAGTTTTGAAGGGATAAAGGCAATAAGCAGGAAATAAAATCTGGCAGGATGCAGAGATTTTGACAGCATTATTTATCCCTTCATTATGAAAAAGTACCACTGATTTTTTAAGCTGTTTTCTTACTACAACATTAACATTATTTCTGCATTTAGCTTCTGTATGAAAGGAAACCAGAAGTAGATCACGGTATTCACCCATGTTGATCACTATTCACAAATGCATTGGAAATCTGCCTTTCCTAGTTAATATAAGACTGGATATATTCCAGTCAGAAAACAAGATAAGCCAGCATTTAAAGTCAATTAGGTTTGCTTTGTTATCAAAAGAAAATAAACTAGACTTGCTGAATGATGCTATATTTTCAAAGCACTGATGAAATCAACATGTCAGTCTTGTAATTTAAACTGCCTAGTAATGTAATTCTAACTCCTAAATGAAGCTTAATTGTCTCAGTGTTTTCTTCTGTGCGTGTTGGCATTCCCTCTGTACAACAGTTTGCATACACAGCTGATTTTAATATTAACTTCACAGCACCAGTTTCAGTCAATTTGAGCATTTCAACAGAAATTGTGTTGGAACACAAAAGCCCTCTGTGAACTCAGTTTTCTCTCCATAGTTTAGAAATAGTGTAATCTGATAATTTTGGCTACTTATTACATTGTTTCCCCTATCTTTTCTCTGTTCTTTACACAGTGGTGCTGCTTGTGCAAAGGCAGATAATCCAATAATGTGAAAGTGTTTAGAAAAGAACAGAAAACCCACAGACATTTTCAGCTTCAGGGAAAAAACCCTGACAGCAGTATCTTTGAGTAAATTAGCTTAACAGCAAACACTTTAACTACATTGAAGTTGCTACCATATAACATACCTGGTAATGCATTAATATATGCATGATGTAATCATATATTTCTCCAGCAAGTCGGTTTTCTGGTCTCCAGGGAATAATAACAAACTGAATTCCTAGTAAGGGCACCAGGATTAAAGTAGCTCTAACAGCTTTCATATACATGTTGGACTCAGCACGGTGGGTATCTCTCAGCTTTGTCACCAAAACTCGGACAATGTTAAGCAAAAAGAAAAAATTGACCTGCAAAGCCAAAGCCATTGTAGGTGAAAGCATTCAAATTAAACAGACACCAAAATAAAAGTACAGAGTACATAAATAGCAGTAAAGTGTAGCTTTTTAGCTTTATTGTATCTCATAATGGGCAGCTCCTGGGGAGTCATGTCTTGGTAAGTACTTTGAAAAGATAAATGTACCAGAAATGATATGTTAAGCAGCTCTACATGCTTAGGAAGCCTGCATGGATGCTTCAGGCAGGCAGGGATCCGTTCTAGGAAGCACTGATGTTTTGACACTGATGTGGGCAAATTTAGGATTTCCAGGGAACACTTAATCTCATTTTCGTGTCTAAAGTTTAAATGAGGGGGATGAACTGCCCCCTAGAAGTAACCAGTCTAACAGCTACTGAGCTATCTTGCCAGGTGAGACAAACCCCAGCATGTCCTTGGGCACATGGGACTTATGGGAGCACATAATTTCCCTAAGGAATATTCTCCTTGGGCCAATACCTCAGGTTTGTGAAGCCAGCAGGGCAGTAAGGCTGCTCTTGAGGAAAACCTAGGCTACCCCTTGCCTCCACCACATTGCAGGGACCTCATGGTGCTCTACCCATAGGTAAAAGGAAGCACTTGCTGTCTCGGCAGAAACGCCAGACACTTCCGAAAATTTTGCCCCTGACCCTTACAGTCAGTGATTCCAAGCAGCTCAGCATCTCATCTCCTCAGTCACTTCTGGAAATCTGATCTCAGCACAGTGGAACCTGCCCTTGACCCCTGGCTTCACAGAGAGCTCCTTGTGGGATGTGCTGAGAGCCTGCAGGAGCAGGGAGGGCAGACCCAGGCTGACAATGAGCCCAGTGGTTACCCTGTGGACATCACAGACTTCTCCCTCTCCAGTGTACCCAGATCACTCTTTTCCACTCTGCTACAGTAAAATCAGGCACCTATGCTTTGGAACTTTATTAGACATTTTTGGGGTGATTTTTTTAAAATAAGTATGTAAGTTGTATAACTTACATAGCTCAAATTCCATAGATAAAACTTCAAAGTTTAATAGCTCAAATTCCATAGCTAGATGGGAAATTTCAGTTGATTCTTTCAGAACGATGAATCAGTAAGCTTTGGCAAAGCATTTCATCACTTCTTAACTACACTGAGAGACCTTTCAACTGTTTTACATTTGTTCTCTACTGGAAAAAAGGAATAATAAATTACTTCTCAGGTCCCATTCAGCATTAAATCTAAACCTTATTCTTCATCCTATTCTGACTTCACCCACTCTGCTTAAACTTCACTTTTAGCATTTCTGGAAGTAACCAAAAAAGTGGAAAAAAGACTTTACAAAAGTAAAAACCTTTGACTCTTCTGAGTCAGTCTGTCACTGTGGGATTTTTGTAGCAAATCAAGCAGGATATTCTGTAGACATTGACAACTACACAAGAAAAGTAAGAGTGGAAATGGCATAAGCACAAGCCAGAAAATACAATGCCTTATTTTGAAAACAGGTAAAGATTGTTCTTTTTTTTTTTTTCATGAAAACCAGTCCCCTCTCTTTCTGTTGTGGCTAAGATGTACAGACTTGGATCATGATGATAAAAATAAAGGTTGAGTGGCCTCTCTTACATGTTAATTGGCATTAAAAGAGCAGATGCAATTAATATCAAACCAATAAACCCCAAATAGATGTGATTCTATGGGACGAACAGACTATATGACAGGGAAGGGCTCCTTCGCATTGCTGATGTTCAAGATTGCTTCTCAAGAAAGGGCAGAAAGCTTTGAGGTGGAAAGTTGTTTCTTTATTCAAAGGTGTTCCCAGTACTCACTGCCCTACTGTTTGATTTTGAGGTAATAATTGCACATACATCCATGCAGTGTTTGTAAGCATGAGGCAGCTCAAAAGCTGAAAGTTCATCTTGTGTGACACAAACTTAGGCTTGGGTTGAATAAAACCCTTTCTGCACCTTTCAGGAAGGTCATGCCAAACAGCACTACTGGCATACCACATGTTGTGTGTATGCACACTGTCAAGCTGCACTTTGAATCTTGTCCTTCTACTCAGACAGCCCAGTCCAGTCCCTTCCCTGAGACTTGTTTAGCTCCCTACCTTTGGACCATAACAGTTCAGTGACCAGTAAAACTCATGCTGAGCAACCAGCCTGTGCTCAGCTCACCCCAGCTAAAGCATAGCTAAATGCCTCATTGATGTCACATAAATGCAGTATATATTCATCATAAATAAGTTACACTGGGATAGAGTGACTGTCCTGATTTTCTAAAGCAGCTAGTGAGTCTGTTTGCCTCAAGAGTCTGATTCTTTACTGGGAAGTCCCTTTACAGGGACTTGTTTTTCTGAAGTATTGAGAACCTGTTCTTGTAACACTGAGTACAGAAAGTCCCTTGCTACTTCTGAGTTTTGACCAAAATAGTTAAAGTACAAAAACTTCTACTCTGTATAGATTAGCAGCATTTCTAAAATAATTACTCAACAGTTAATAGCAAATAATATTCTTACCAATAAAGCTGCCATTACAGGCCCATGAACAATATAGAGCAAGTGTGTGTCAACACTCATCCAGCAGCTGGAAGGGAAATACAACATTTATTATTAACTTGAATAAAATTTGCTGCACAGTTAAATACTGCTAACTTCCTTCAAAAATAGATATGATACTCACTTGTCATTGAAGTATCTGGCTCTTGCAACAGCATGAATGGATGCTGGCATTAAAGGGAACCCTGAAATGATTGAAGTTATAGATCAGTCTTGGTATTTGTTTAACTTGAATTTCATGTATCTCACACACTAATAAGTCTCTTGTCTACAAAACACATGGATGTGAAATCACAGCTTTCAGGTAAGAACTGTAATCCATTGCACTCAGGCCCTGGCATTACCTCAGTGGTGAGATAAAAAGAGATTAATGTTCAAGGCAGGTCAAAAGGAGAAGCAAAGCCCACAGACCATACTCTTCTGGGGCATTTCAAAGCTGCTGCCAGGCTCCCCTGAGCTGCTGTGGCTTGTGCAGTGAAGGGTGTGAGCAGGTGGTGTGGGAAGAATTCAGGGATCATTCTGTTCTCAGAGGAGTATTCCCTCAGGAAACCAGGGACACTTGTTAAAACCATGTAAATAACTATTGAGCAAGAGAGAGGCACATGTGTGCCAGATTATGGAGCAATAAATAACAGAGCAAAGAGTTTCCCTTTTGGAGCCAATGGTACAAGTAAATATTTGGAGCTAGGAGGTTTTTGGGGGATGGGGATTTGTAATATCTTCTGTAGGTTCCCAGCCCCTGTGCAGCCAAGCCCACCCCATGTAGTTTTATGTTCGTAGGGAGATGAGCTGTGGATACCATAAATCCATGTAAATACTGTGGATACCATAAATCCTGACTTATTTGTGACACCTCAAGGGAGGCCACTTCTCTGACAGGGAGATGACAGGAGCAAATTTGCACTGAGCTTGGGAACATGCCATGTGCAACAAAGTGGAAAGCTCAAGTTCTTATTTCCAGCCTGACACTGAGAGTGACAGTCTGGTCCACTCCTGTCCATCTTCCTTCAGCTTGTATGTCATATTCCTCTCCAACAGGCTAAGAGACTGGAACTGGTGAGCCTGCACTATAATGCTGACTCCAGTTTGTACAACCTTGCACATACAGACAGCTGGCCAGTGGGGAGATGATGTACTGCCTTGTCTGTCCTTTGCAGAGAGCCTGGAGTACACCTTTGGTGTTACTGCTGCCTGCTCCCTAAAAATTATGGATGTTTCTACTGTATTTTGGACATTCTATAATTATAAATGCAAATGTGTAAAAATATCCCGCTAATACCATGATTAGTCAAAGAGGGAAGAACATGGCTCCATGTTTCTTCAGGTGTTAGTGATTTCATAAACAATTTTAGAAGAGTCAGAGAATCCTTAGCCATATTGGGAGGACAATGCATCTGTGGGAGAACAAACTGGATTGCCTTTTCCTTTATATGTTGTTAGACAATGATGAGTTGGCCTCTGGCTGCAAAATGCCTTTTTTTGGGTGATGATGCACAGTAAAACAACAAAAAGCTCAGAATAAAAAGAAGGGAGCTTCCAACCTCAGGGTGAGCTTATGGCACTGACAGCTTGAGAAAATCGTTTTGATTGGGAAATGGAGCAGGTCTAGGGCAGTTTTTTCGACAGACTGAAATGCAATTTTTAAGGGGCCTTTCTGCAACAGCAAAAATTCTTCAGCTGAAAACTCTGGCCTGGAGTATTGCAAGTAGAGTGAGCCACATGATGTAAAGAGACCTTTCTTCTGCTAAAAGCATTAGGATATTTGGCTCAACAAACTCACAGGCAAATCTTAAAAATACAATGGAAAGTCATCACTAGTCAGTTGCAGGGTAAGAAGCTCATGACTCTCTACAGCTCAGATTTCCAGCTGCAGGCTGGATGGGCTCTTCTCTTGTAAAGGGCCAAAAGGCCGAGAGTTATTGAGAAGTGAAGCACCAAGGCCTGTGGGGTGGTGGTAACAGGTATCACTGCAGTGTCCCACCAACACATGGGGATCAGTGAGTAATGTAGAGAAGGTGTTATCCCAATCATCCCAGGAAAAGATATGATATATCACTTTAGGTCATGCCAGGTCCTTTATAGCACAAACTGGCAATTATGTCAATATTTCCAGTACAATTTGGGAGGCACTCAGTTTTAGCACTGTCCAAATAAAGGATTCCCTTTTGACTTTTATATGGGTGAAGCTGCCTGAAGCATCCAGATAGAATGGACTGTAGCTGGATGCACACAGTTGGTACTGTTTTATTTCCCTGCACAATGGTGATTTCCTGACCCAGTGAAAAAGAAAAAATGAGAAACGACATCCCTGGTGGCAGTTCCCAGAGAAGGGTCAACTGATGGCAGCAGCCTTGAAATACATCTGTCCAGGTCAGATTCCATTTGATCATCTCAAACCTTTTGTAGAAGTTTTTATATTTGCTCAGATTTTTACTTTTCTTATAAAGCTATTTTACAAATGTCATTAGTGATTTTTCCAAATAAACTGTATCTTCTTGCATAGGGATTAGCAACAGCAATGAATAATGAGTAACTTCATCTTGTGTTGTACATTTGCTTTGATCTCTTGAATTGCAATTCAGAGCACAGTCTGCTCTGGTTGCTCTGTATTGCTCTTTGGAGAAACATATCTCTCTCCATTGATTAACACAGCTGGAGGTTTAAAGTTAGACTGTGTTACTACTGCTTCTGGAATTAGGGGAATTACACTGATTCATGCAAATTTAAGGGATGGCCAGATAGTCCTAATGAGATCATTTTGCTATTAATACTTTCTACTTTACTTAGGAGGTACTAATGATCACCTTTTTTTGTGGAAGTATTCATCTAGTTTCATAAAAAAGGCTGCAGACATTGTCGTTAAGAGTTGTGTTCATTTTTATTAACCTTTTCCACCTCAAGGTATCAGCACCCTACTACCACAGCCACCACTCTCTTTATTTTTTGGGCAGAGCTGCAGATCTAATGAGTATCTTATCAGGTAACTTCACTGAATTACCCACCATGCTGCTAGTGTCATTCTCAGCACTATTACAGCTAGCTTGTAAGCTTTCCCTGCAGGCTAGATGTCACAGTTGCATTAAATTGTATTGCCTAAATTGAACGTCACCAGAAAAAAAATACGCTAATGACCATATTCCTCTTGCATAATTGGATATATTTTGGGAAGCCTTATTCTGCAAAATATGAACATAGAAAAAGCTTTGTCTGGAAGGAAATGTTTAAACTGGCTCTTCACACGATTGCCATTTCAGAGCCCTATGAGACCTTTTATATTCAAATATTCTGAACTCTGAAAATTTTATGGCAGAACATCTTCTTGCTCCGAGAGGACTCAGCTATTTGGATTGACAAAGTCCAGAAACCTTAACTTGATTTATGGTTCTTCAGGAAGGTTGTCTTCATTTAAGAGCTGATAATGTTCCACATACTTTTAATTCCAAGAGCATGACTGGTCCCTCACTTCTCAGAAAAGATGCCATTCTCGTAAGAAAAAAAGAGTGCGTGTTGGCATTCCCATTAAAAAAAAACCAAAAAAAACCCCAAAACTCCAAAACCAAATTCTTACATGCTTTGAAACTGTTATCTGGCACTACCATCCATATAAACAAGAAAATCATGCTAATTTTCTAGGTGTCTAATGTAGGTGTCCAGAGAGCACTAAGCCTTATACCATAAGAGGAAAATCATTTACCAGACTTTTAAATGAAAATCCAAACAGAGGATGAAAAACTTTCCACTTTGCTGTTACTGCCTACTTAGGACCCAATACTGAATGCCTACCTAGCAGTTGAAGACAGTGTTTTAAATTTCTTCACAAGATTTAGAACTGGGTCATTTTCCTCTGATCCAATGATCTAATTATCTATATATATAATTATCCATTAAATCTAATAAAAATTTCCTAATTTTTATCTGTTTATGCTGTAAATGAAATAATGGTGAAAAAATATAACATCTCCAAAGAGAATGGAAAACAGAGTAAATTGTATCTGTTTCCAACTGGGATTGCATGAACATCCCTAAGTGCAATGGGACAGTGGATAAAGGTTCATAATTTGCTGCTTTGCTGCCCCATGGGAACTGGCTTACCAGAAATTGGAATGAGACCAGAGATTCATGGTTCCCAAATTGGTGAAAAAACCCTTCGTATTGATTTTCTGTCAACACCGATGTGGACTGGATTTACAATAGTGATTTAAATGTGAAAGAGACTCCTTTGTAATATACTGGTTGCATTTACGTGGCCATTTATTGGACCAGACCGTCCAAAGGGTAAATATCTGCTGCTGCTACCAATTAAAAGGCAAGGCATCCCTTAACGTAAACAGAAGAAATCTGCATATTTAGAGGTGAAGAACCAGAACTGGTTCCTTGGGCAATATGCATGTGACTACATGCAGTTTGCATCCACAATGTGTGGGATTGTAACCTCTCTCAAATAATATCAAGGAGATTTACTTATTGACACCTGTATGTTTCTCTGAAATGCTTTAGAGATCACTGCTGTTGGACAAAAACAGCCCTGATAGCAGAGCTCTTATCTACTCAGTAGGTAAAACTGAATCTTTTCCTTTAAAACAACATATGCAAAAATATATCTGATACTGGGTTCACTTCCAGAGAAATTCTGGTTCCCCTTTTTGCATGCTGTGTTTTTTCGCTTTGTGAGACATAGATACTGATCTTTACTCTTCGTCATGCCAGAAAAAATATACTTTATAGGTAATGTCACACATTCATGTTTTTGCATATGTGACAAAAACAGAGAGCTTCTGTTCAGAAAAGAGATATGCTTGAATAGAAATATATTTATCTTCCAAAGCTTTTCTTAACAGAACTTAAGCATTTCTTTCTGGAAATCCCAAGATGCAGCAAATACTGATACTGAGCAGGAGATACTGACTCCTGCTGTTTTTTGCAAGTCTCTAAGCTCATCCAAATAAATGCACTGAAATTTAGGACCCGAGAACTCAATCTTAAGGTATGATCTAGTGATATAAATACAACAATTCAGGTATATAAGTGCTAGAAGAATTCAAACATCTGAAAGAATTGCTACAAATGATAACATACATACCCCAGCCCAAGAGGTAATACCAGTGCAAACGCTGCTCTTCAGCAAACACTGCCACTACGATCAGTGTATGAAGATAAATGCCTTCGCAGAGCATCCAGAAGTAGTTGCACCCCAACATGTACTGATGAAAGAATTGCAGCACTTTGCAGCTTACCTGTTAGACAAACGAGAGAAAGTCAAACACTTGACCAGCATTTTGCATTTAGGTAGGCAAGGACGAATGTTACTGCTAGGCTATAGGAAAACAAAGAGGTTTGTTCAGCACCTATCAGTGAGAGGGATTTTAAACTTTTATAAATGAGATGAACTGAACAAACGGCCCTTACAAAATAGAAAAAAATTATCATAACAGCACTCCAGAAGTACCACATAACAAAAAAATTCCCTTCAAAAGTCAGTAATCTGATATTTTTTAGAACTGAAACAAGCAATTTGTTCTACATATAAAAGGAAGGCTGTGAAGACAGTAACATAGAGCTCCAGTTTAAGTGATTTTTTTATCTTCTGATCAAAATTTTCAGAGGTTTATTCAGGTGTCTGTCTAAGCCAGATAAACAGCATCCAGCTCTCAACTCGCTCCTTTGGGAAAAGCAAATGCTGTTGTGGAGATTTTTTGGGTAGGGTACCAGGGGTACTGTCTTTGACTCTGCGAGAAGACAGGTTCACTTCATTTTGACGAAATAAGAATTGACACAAGGAGCTAAATGGAGCTGGTGAAGTGGTTCCCATATGTGGTTCAGACAAGGTTGCAGACATAGATGTTGACAAGAGATTGTGGCTTCAAGATGCTGGGAAGCGGTAGGGAGATGGTGGAGGGAAGCATGTCATGTCCACTACCAGAGTGCCAGCTTGTGCTCCTCTTCTGAAAGGATCTCGTGTCCCTTCACTTCCTTGGAGAGGGCTATGGGTTACTCTACCTGGACTTCCTTGTCACCAGCACCCAGGAGGGAGAGGAGAAGTGTGTAGGTGTTACTGTGCTGGCAGAGACCCGCTGCTCCTGGGAAACACCACATGCTATCTGGAAATCTGATGTCAGAGCAGTGATGGACTGTATGGGATGTTGTTAGGATTTACTTGTCTCTTTAAAGAAATATTTTGGCAGCTCAGTGAGTAGAGGATTGCATGTTTTGTGTCCTCTGGACTGCCCCTCTGGACCAGAAAAGCTTGTGAGCCATCCAGTGCACCATCTTCTGTTGCTTAAAATCATTCCCAATTGATCGAACATGTGTATTTAGGTCTGTTTCAATATTTGCAATGCAGCTTCATGCTCATTAAAATATCAGTTTATTGATAGGTTAGTATATAGAATTCTGACAGGATTAGCTTGAAGGACTGATTTTTATTTTCTGGTGATTCATTATTTCTGTTCATCACACAGGACGGAACAGACTGTCACATCTTTTCTCCACACTGCGCCTGAACAGTTCTTAAAAGTATGTACAAAAAGGATTGCATACCCTATCCAATCCAACCAACTAGCAACCACCACCACCAAAAAAACTCCAAAAAGTATTTTCTCCTTTTTCTGTGGGCAATTGTATTAATTAAGGTTCTTAAATCATTTTTGGACTATTTTTCATAGGTGTGGGTCAATATGTTTCTTGCTCTGCTCCCTCATCCATGCTCAATGCAGCCTCCCATCTGGTGGCTGGCCTTTCTCCCTTCTCCCCTTATCGATCACCCATCCCTACAAGGGCTGCCTTGACTGACAGGCACTTCCCAAAGACCATACACACATTCAAGTGGCACAATCTCCGGCATCAGCCAGACACCCTGGCCTCTAAAAGGCCAGGAAACTTTCTGAGCCATCACAGCAGTTTTCTGTGTCCCAGGTTTGGGCTGAGACAGCACCATGTCCCCCTGTGGGGGTCTCCAGGAAGGAGCTGCAGGTCACAGGATCCATCTGTGAGCTCAAGGTATTGTTTCCCTGACGACTCTAGCAGGAGTGACTCGGGGTGCCTGCATGTTGCACATTGGCTGGTCCCACTCCTGCCAGAGCCAAAGTTGTCCCAGCAGTCCATCTCGTCACCAGGGCTCTAGAAATAGCCTCTCCTTCAGCCTGGCAGCTGGAGAGGAGCAGTCCAGAGACGGTGAATTCTGCAATAAATGCACAGTACTTTCTCAAATTTGTCATTTTAACTTAATGCTTTCACCATTTCATATTGCCTAAACTGAAAGAGAGATCACTGTGGAGTATCCTTGCTTCTCCATGCCAGCTGTATGCACTGCTCACCAACTCTGAGCAGAGAATGACTGAACATACCTTCCATTTGAACTAAGTCAGTCTTTGCTGGAACTTTTATCTGTAGCTCAAACAAATGCACACACAGAAAGTACACTCCCTGACAGCTACAGAGCTAAGCTTCATTTCCTTCATTTCCCAACATTTCTTTCTTTCCTGTATCCTCCATCTGAACTATCACTTGTGGCTTTAAAAATGAAATAGTTTGCTTATCTTTTAGAGCAATGAACAACATATGACTCTTTTGAGGAATTTAATCACTTCTCATGTAATAAGTTACAGAAATAAGAGTACCAGTGGCAAAGCATGAAGGATTGGTGTGAATAGTACTTTGATACATATCATATTAATTTGAGAATTTATCTGAAAAAGTTAGTATAAGGAGTTTAAGCACAACAATGCATTGAGATGAATTATGTTAAATTCATACTAATCAAAGGGCAATAAAAATCAGTCTTTGCTTTGGACCTAAAAAATGCAGCATGTTTCATCTACGGCAAAGTGATGCAGTGGAAATACTTTCCTACAATAAGGAAACTGTTTTTCTTAGGTCAGAGCATGTAAAGGAGATGAACCTGTTACTGATGAGAACTGGACTGGTACAAATAAGACATGATAAAGATAACCAATATCTTGGTGTACATTAGTTTTAATTGAGGAAATTGCAGAAATAGTAAGATTCATATAGTGTTTATTACAGAAAACAAATAAAATAAAACTGCAAGAGGATGCAGAAGCAAATCTCGCACCAGTTCAATGCTTGATAACTGATTTCTTTACTATAATTTATAAATGTTTACTGTAATCTATAAAGACTTGTATCTATAATGTATAAAGACTGATATCTTTACTATAAGGGTGGTGAGGCACTGAAACACGTTGCCCAAAGAGGCTGTAGACAGCACTGCCCTACACACAGTGGTGACTATGTAGCAAGGGAAAGTGTGAAAAAATTATCAGGAAAGCCCTCAAAGCCAGCTAACCACCTAAGAAAGCACCTCCTTTGTGGGTCTGGAAGGATGTCCAAAAATAAACCTTTTTTTGGCAAGAAACTCACCCTGCAAGCAAAGAGGCTGCCTCCTGCTACTTGTTCTCACTGCACTGATGGACACAGAAACTGAGAAAGATTCTTTACTGATCTGCAGGACAGCACCCAAGAAAAAAATTTCCTTTAAGTTCTCCTTCTTTATGAAAGTAACCCACAATGACCTTAAATTCTGGCTAACTCAGGGGCAGAAAGAGTCAACAGGAATACAGTCAGTCATATTCTTCTCACTTGCAAATCTTGCTATGAGTCATGTAACTCTTGCGAATGCCTCAGCTGCAGTATGCAAGGAAAGCACCTCAAAAGGATGCTGGAACATTTCCCAGAGAAGAAGGTAAACAATTTATTCTCCTTTTACCAGGAGGAGCTACAAATGGTGTCTGTGATGTTTTACAGGACATACTGGCATGTTATAAACACTGTTAATGTTCCAGTCGAAGGAATCCCAAAAGTCCATCTGCCTACACAGGACCTTGGAATTGCACACTAATGTACTTGGCATGCTGCTCTCCTCAGCCAATCCAGCACCCCCATGATCACATGTGCTTTTAATTTCTCTGTTAAGGTTATCAGTTTATAGCTCATGGACAGAAAACTGCACCATTAACTACCATCACTACCCACTAGGGCAAATCAAGACAAAACCCTCAGACTACATAAACCCCAGTATACTACCTTTAACAATAATAACAAAATGTAATACAAAATAAACTGCTAACTGTTTTTGAGCAGGTCATCCCAGTAATTCAGTCAGAGTAAAAGGTATGACTCAGTTTTGGTATGGTAAAGTCGTACAGACTCCTGTGGGTCCTCATTCTTGCGATGCTTTCCTTGTTGAAGGGACTCAGACTGTCACGTTGGGAGGTCTGTGTTTTACATCAGTCCTTGTCACTCCACAGAGCCTCTCCTATGGAAAGTGAGGGTGGGATAGCCCCTCAGTGTGCATAACAAAACCTCTCTTCTCAAATGCCCCTGACTGACATTTCAAATAAATTGATAAGAACAGGCCAACCAAGGTTATTGATTTTAAGCCAAGCCAGCTATATGAGCCATCAATACAACTGTGCACTTCTTTGTTTAAAGGGAAGTAAACATATTTGACCTCACTGTCCTCTTCACCTCTGGGAAACCTTCCCAGCACATGGTGGCAAAGGACCCTCCCTAAGGAGGCCTTGCCACGGAGGCCAGACATAATTTATTCAAATTCAGTTTGAAGCCAATACAATATATTATCAAACATTCTAAACTTAGCATTTTAAATGACTAGCTTCAAGTTTGATTACTGCTCTGCCTTAAAAATTTGTTTTTTTTTCTATTAGAACACTATTGTATGAAAGTATTCCTAAATTCCAAGTATCCACATGTAGCACAAATAAGCAACAAAAAGACTTCCCAAAGCAAGACAGTACTAAGTATTGTAGCTGTAAATCACTGGCTATCAGAAGTTGTACCATTATACAATGTATCTGCAATGAGTCATCCATTAAACTGTGTTCCAGTCAGAAACCTGGCATACTGGGGCTTGGAAGAAGATTAATGCTTTAATATACTTTTAAACCATTTACGGAACAAAATGTACACAGTGGCTCAGAAGGATGCTAGGTTTTGTGCTATAAGAAAGCAAAATACGAAATTAAACAACAGGAGATATTCTTAACAGCATCTGTGTCCATGTCTATGCTATAGGAAAGCAGACAGCCCAGAATTACATATTCTGGACAGGAATTAATACAGTGACATCTGCACATACTTGAGTCCCAGCTGCTGTAGTGATAGCTATCCCTGGGCTGCAGCTTCAAACTGCAGGGTTGAGCTCTGGAGGGGTTCCCGTGGCACATATGGCTCTGTCTCAATATGCAGTGGCCACTGGCTTCTCGCCTGAAGGATGCACCACGGCAAGTGTCATGCGGGGTACAAGACAAAGCAAAACACAGCCTTGTCATGCCAGATGGGTTTTATCAGCTTGGTTTCTGAGCTGGGGCTGCTGCAGGGAGGCAGCTTCTCAGGGAGGTATTGTAAGTATGAGCCTGACCGATGGAGGAGAGCAGAGAGGCCATCAGAGAGGGAGAGAAAACAAGGGCAGTCAGGATAGCCTAAAAAAATAGCACAGAAATACTGCAACCTGCTGTTCATTTGGACAGGATCTGCTGCCACCTTCTCCCAGTGGTGGGAAGTAATCTCTGATGAAAAGGGGTAAGACTGCAGCTATTCCAGGCACCTCTCCTCCACCATCACACCTGAGCAAGACCCACCAGGCACAGGAGGACAGGACAAGGCAGAGGCTACTCAGACGTATCCAGGCATAGCTGAGCTCTGGGCATCGTGCCCAGAGCCAGGCTGGTTTAAGGCTAGGTGGAGTATATTTAACAGCCAACTGTACTTACCTTATGTTTGAGGTGTAACCTGCCAAAGCATTTACCAGGTACTAGGTAGATATATAGCTTTGATGACATACCTATATATATTCCATGATTCAGTTAAATGCTCCAAGAGTTTTCTAATGATATGACTGGTATTTGTGATACTAAATACAGACACCCAATCTGTCTCTCCTGTAATCAAAAAGGTAACGTGTCAACAGAGATGATGGAGATCACAGTACAAATTACCTCATCCTAAAGGATATATCTGAAATAAGTCAGATGGATAGTCCCTGGATGCATCTTTGTCTATCTTTAGCATGGGACGACTAGGTCAGCTGTATGTATTTAAAAAAATGGTGTCCAAATGTAAAACATACCTGACCTTAAATGCTTACGAATGTTTTAATGTTTTAGATGCACTCAGACTCTGTTCCAGTGTCCATCCTGAGGAGATCTGGTGCAAGGGGGAGTCCCCAACCCTCTGAAGGACGTTGGGCCAAGGGGACACCAGAAAATTTAGAAGTCAGTGAGTTGGGTGTATGCAACCATAAGACATTCAAAGGTGAAATGGTGAGGAAAGGAGCTCAGTCATCCAAAGAACTGACCTATTTTGGGCTAACAGCTCATTCTGCCACCTAAAGCTAAAGGCCATGTACATAAGTTGCCCAAACCTTCCGCTTTTTGCCTCCTGCTGAAAGTCATTACTGTTTCTTCTTCCATACACTTGCTCCATGTGCTTGGCTGTCATTTGTAAAGACACTTTGACGCCCTTTCATTTATTTCTCTTCTGCTTCAGGCTACTTTGGTTTGGTCTTAAATATCTTTGAGAGACACAGGGTGGCAGGGTTGTGGCTAAAAACGGGCAGTACTGCTGGACTGCACAGCAGTCACTGAAGGGCAGTGAAATAACATGGATGGTATAAATTTCATATAACCTGGAAATCTGACTTCATGGTATGGATGTGCAGGATGAAGTAGCCCCTGTAGAGGAATGAGCACTCTTCATTTATTTACCCTGACCTATTTTAGCCACCTGCATTAGAGTGAGGAGAATGGTCTCTTGAATCGAGACACAGCTGCCTGCACTGGCAGCACTGCCATTTAAACAGACAAATCCCAGTGAGGAAAATTGGAAACATTCTGGTACTGTCCCTCTGAGGGGAATTCCTTTTAGAAGAGTCCATCTTCTGAAGGATTTTGAAAAATCTACTTTTTGGACAATTCCAACTCAAATTTCTCATATCTTAGATACAATCTGCTAAAGGCATAAGGTAAGGAAACTTGGAGAGGAACTCCCAGTTTGATTTGAATTATCTTGAATTAGTAGCTGCTCCTACATCAGCTAGGTTTCTAGACATAATTGCTTCATATTCCCACAGAAATATCAAAACTTAAGCTCTTAAATGTTCTGTTCATGTTGGAGGCCTTGTATACAACAGGAGTTAATTAGAGGGTGCAATGTGCATACAGTATAGCACAGAAGCCATCAAAAAGGCAATTGTTAGCATTTGTATTTGTTGATCTGACATTTAAGAAGTGGCTACTTGACATTTTTCTATGCCTGTGTTTTTAGGAGCTAAAGACATATCATCTATTTACCTTTCAGTCTCTCAGATGCACTGGAGACAGGGCAATTGACAGAAACTTATGGTCTCTCAGGTCCTATCTCGCATTTTTAAGTCATCTTCACTTTGTCATCTCTCCCATCTCTTGAGGAAAACCAAAGGGAAAAAATGATAAAAAGCCTCGGTAAGGCATGGAGAAATTAGTGTCAAATTTAGGTCAAACACAGCTCCACATTGTGGAAGACTGATAGTCTTTTAGAGACTGCTATAGCTCAGATCAGAAGGTAAAGTAAGTATACCTTTCTTGACCAGCAGTTCTGGAGGCATGTCATGAATTTCAGCAAATCTGGAATGGATTCACCCATTTGGCATACAGCCAGCGTGTGCTTTGCTTCAACAACCTCATGTAGAGACACCAGTGGTTGCAAATGGCCACTGTGGCTAAACAAGAGAACCACAGCTGATGACAGCAAGAACTAGAATGCTGAAGTTCTGCTGATTTTGGGAACAGCTGTCCTGGGAATGCTCGCTTTTCACTGTCACAATGGCAGAGCTTCAGGGTCCAGAGATGGTGCAGGTACATAATGATTAGGCAGAATGACAGGTTAAATCTGACTTCTCACAGAGACATTTCAATCTGCAGTTTGGACTTGTGCTGGGTATCCGGTTGCAGGTTGTACCTGAGCAGAAAAGATGCAGACAGAAAATCTGGGAACAAGCCCCAGGACCTGATGCCTTCAGCTTCTGGACAACAATGCATTTTTCATGACAAAGTCCTTTCTGGAATCACATTTCTGGAAGAAACAGCTCTCTGGCTTCTAAGTAAGAGGCTGCATGTAGGGATCCCACTGCCAAAATATCATCCACAGGATCTGATAGAGCCTAGGTTATTTTAACATGAAATACCTTGGGACCAGGCTACATGAAGGCTATCATCCCTCACTTCGTGATGCTGCAATAGTTTTGAAGAAATCTCTGCCTACTAATAGATAGCCTACTAATAGATACAGCTTTAAAAGAAGAGCAAGCAACTGAAATGTAGCAGAATAATTCCCGAGGAAACTAAGACAAGGAAAACTTCCCCAGAATAAATACTTATTCTTAGACTCTTAAGCCTCCTTTTCCCTCTCCTGATGCCAGCTGTTAATTTGATGGTGACTTTCCATTGAGAAAGCAACCATAATGTTGTTGAGAGAGCTCAGATCTCTCTCAGAGATGGCTACTGACTCCTTTGCAGCTCAGATTTAGTTGCTGACATAAACAACAAATACTCTTCACAGAAGTGTCATTTACAAATGCTGTGAATGTCCTTTAATCATCCATACTTCATATTCTGGGCATGGCACACCATGCCAGATTAATGAACCTAATGCCACCAGGATTACATGGTCCTTTGTTTCCTTCATTACTCTGAGAGTTTTGAGAATATAAACAAGAATATAAAGACCTTGGGAAAAATGATGGGAATTGCTGCACTGCTTCATGCCATTTAGACACTGAAAGATCTGTCTTAAAATGAATGCAGCTATTCTTTCAGCCTGAAAATCTGTGAGAATTCTTTGAATATGGCTGGTTCTGAATTCACAACATGCCTTAGTCTGCATTAATCTCAGTGAACCTTGTGGGAGGGGGAGGACTTGATCTTTCCTAGGATGGAGGAAGAAATTCTGATTTACACCTCTATTACCACAGTGTTAACCAGTGCAGCCCAGTGATTTCAGTGAGGGTGAAACCGGTGCAGCTCCTGCCACAACAGTCCTGACACTGACCATGAGCTTACTGCTGGCAAAAACTTCATTTGCAAATGATTCACCAGCATACAACGAACTCATACTCTTAAAGGTAAACACATGTTAACTGAAGTCACAATCATTCTGTGCTCCAAGGAAGGTCACACTGCCCTCTGCTCACATGCACAGGACACTGTCAGTGATCCCATGCCAGCTGTGCCTGGGTGCCAGAGCTGGAGAGCAGAATGTCCTGTCCCTGTGCATCCTGCACAGTACTGCTCCATCTTCCTTGTCCCTGCAGCTTAGCAGGGCTGGACAGGACTAGTGAGGGAGAGTCTACACAGAAAATGCTATTAGGTAAAGAATTATACCCTGAGAAGTGCAATTCTGCTGATACCAGAGAAATGCAATGACATCAGGAGCAACTGTCCTCTCCATGGGTCAGTTTGCTTTTGTGGATGAGGATATAGGCACATAGAGCAGGAATTTGCTTTCCCTGTCACCTCCTGCAGTTCTCCCTCCATAGGCACATGCACATCAGGAACTGTGCTTGCTTGCACCACTCAGGCTCAACCATCACAGCTATAAACCTCAGAAATGTGATATAGTGTTTTGTAGTCCAATTAAAAAATGCTCCTTAGCAAGGACAACTTCTCTCTAATCCTGAGGATTAGTGCCCAACCTTCCTTTTCTCACTCTTGTTTTATTAATTTCCCAAACTGCCATTGGCATCATCCTTTTTGTGTTTGAAAACAACACAAATTAAATGGATCTTAGAAGGATGTTAGTGACTACACTACTTCCTGTTTCAAATAATAGTTTGTGACTCTTCTGTCCAGGTAGAGCATTTGCTATGTCAGGAAGGAACATGTGCCAATCAAACACTCATTGTTCTTTTCTGCTTTACTGATGAAAGCTAATGACACTGTCACAGAGGAAATGGGAGATATGAGCTTTTCTTCGTGTACCTGCTCAGGCAATGGAAAACTAATGGGATTTATTTGAACATGTCAAAAATTATTCTGAAGCAAAGTCTAAAGCACAGGCTCAGTCCTTTGCTTGTAAATGATGAATTAAAGGGTTTAGTTCACTTGCCCACAACAGGCACTTTTGCTCCCTCCTTTACTCTGGAGCTGAACAAAAAATGCAAGAATTTCACCACTGATCATGGTGTAGTGAGATATAAATCTGGTGGAAAACCTTTGATTTCAACAGAGCTTAGCATGGATGTAACTGCAGACTGACTTTGGCCCTCTATGATTTACAGGAAGGCAAGTAATACATTTTATGAAGTCAATGTAGAAACATAATCTGCAAAATCACAAAATTTGCACAACTTGTAAACTCATGAATACACACTGGGCCTGGTCTTACCAAGCCTCATTCCTATACTAGATGAATGAGAAGGGCAATAGTTTAAACAGATAGATGAAGGGCTCCTAGGCAAGATTATGAAAGCTTTCATAGAAACACTGACCCTCTGCTAGAGCAGAAGATACACTAGAAGGCTAAGGAAACATAACAGCTAAACACTGGTCAGTAATTCTCTGTTAAGCTGAAGTTTGGTCTTTGATTACTTTTTCATCCAGATAATACTCTAGAAAAGCTTTGTGTCATCTCTTTGTGGCTAAACTGGCTGCAGAGTCTCCTACAAGTAATCTAGTGGAAGCAGGACAGAAGAACAGATGGACTTAGATGAAAGACTAAGGAGATGCTTTGAGAGTGACAGGAAAGCTCTGGAAATAGTTACATTAGTAAACAATCAAATTATTTAACAAAATGGCACCTCCTCAAGCTCCACTCCAAGTATAATACATGAAACAATTCAGAGGATTGAAGTACCCTTTTCTTTTGTGGAGCTCCACCTTTGTTGTTTCCAGTTGGGGTTGCACTATGGAGACTCCTGGGACAAGTAAAGCAAACATATGTCACACGGGGCAACAGTTCTTCCATTTACCTTCACTGCTATCAGCTATTAGCATCTGATTTGTGAAAAATATATTTTCAAACCCCCAGACTCTGCCAGGTTACATCAGAAGGAACTGAAAGCAATAAGAAATGAGAAGGTAATATTTGGTAAAATACTGGTAAAAGTCCTAAAATTGACACTGTTCATGAAATGCTGAAAATCCCCTTTGTTTGCTTGGCTTTCATTCCCTCTTTATCCCTTTGAGAACAAGGGAAGTCACCAGTATCGGAACCCCATAAATCACAGTAACTACCCTTTATACACTCCTTATCTGCCCACACAGTTTTATTTCTACTGTTTTATTGTAACTGTGAGAGGAAGAAAAAGTTAATACACTTGGGCAGTCATGGTTTTCACTTGAACTTGTCAATGGCGATATATTTTATAATGTTCTAGTGTCCATCGGTACACTAGATTTTTTAGTATTGCTACTATCATGGACTTGCTTCAAGACTTTAATGTTAGTGGACACCAGTCTTTGTGCTCTGCTCTTCATTTTCTCTTGGTCTAATTAATAATGCTGAGTGGGAAGCAGCCAAAGTGGTGTCTCCTGAAGGCTTGCTTCCTCCAGGAGACGGGTTTCGGGCACTACAGATAACCAACTTTGTCATCCCACCTCATGCCCACAGTGATAGAAATTTTAGTGAAATGGTTGTGAAGGGCACAGAGACACAAAGTGCATGCTGCACTATTGGCTAGAGTGGTAAACTAGCTCAAGATATTTAAAACATATCTACATCTACACAAGGAGGCAAGAACAGGCTCCAGCCTCTCATGCTCCATGTCCAAGAGTTGAGTTAGTTATAGGTGCCACCAGGAGAAAATGAAATCACGCTGCTTGTAATAAAACAGGAATTGCTTCTGGTTCTTCCTTACCATCTCTGCTGCCGGACCCATGTGAGAGGATCTACAGATACATTAAGGCATAAAGAAGCTGTATGACAATGAGATGGGACTTGACAGTGAGACTGGAGAATACCTGAACATATGCTGGGTCCTTGCTCTCTGATATACCATGGCCAAGCATGAGAGCCCACACAGGGCTCATAGGAGCTCCCTGTGGAGCACTGGCCCTTGCTATGGCCTCTATAAAACTGCAGTTGAAATATAAACTTTCACACCACACAGTGCCAGAAGCAAGGGTGAAACTACCACATAAAAGGTGAAGAGGCAACAGAAGAACCTGCAGAAACAAGAGAACAGATATCTCCACCAGAATAGGAAAGTGAAAAAAATATAGTAGGATCTGTTAAAGTTTTTATGGAAGAGATTCTAATTATTGAGGCATTACTGATTTTTGATTAAACCTACTCCCACCTACAAACATATTTATATTGGTGCCCATGGAGCTGATCAATTGCTCAGTTTCTCATTAGCAGAGCTGTCCCTTCAGTCATTAGCTGTATCTTCCTTTACCTCCATCAGTCCTGAGTATTAAAATTACTAGTATTGTAGAATACAGAAAATGAAAAGCATAGATCTGATGTGTAAGACAATATTAATAGATTAGGCAGCAAGAGTTTTATTTATGTTTCTGGAGGTTTTAATGGATAACATAATGTGCTGTTCACAGATCATCCTTCTACTGTGGGTCAGTCTCATTTAAGAAGGTGATAGACGATAACTCTTCCTATAAAAGCTGCTCCAGTAATAGTGTAATTAATGCAGTTCCCAGTTCAGATAAAACCTTCCAAAACAGCTCATATCAACTTTTTCAGTAAATGTAAATAAAGGTTCATACATGTTTCCTGTTAATTTTTGTTTAAATGTCCCTGAACCTTGTCCATTTCTCCTTTGTTTCTTGCATGACCACCTGGGCTTGCATCTTTTGCTTCTATCATTTCAGATCCAGATAAATACAATGGAAAGAGAGACAGAGGGAGAGAGAAAATTATATAACCAGTAAACACAAAGTAAAAAAGCAAATTACGATTATCAAAGACTTACCATTTTATGTAAGCAGAATGATCATCAAAGGATTTAACTCTGTGCAGTAAACTATATGGGAGTAAGGATGCAGTATGGACTCTCCTCATGTAAATGATGCTTTGTATTGTCTCACATCTTTTCTGTTTGGATCACAGGGAGAATGTTCTATCTTGGTGTTAGGGAAGAATTTCCTCTCTTGCTCCTCCTGACTTTTCTCTTTGTTATTTAACAGACCCTTCTTTCTTCTTTCAAAATTATATGGATTTGTTGATATCCTCATAAATTATGTATCACTGAAAGTATTCTCCCATGGCATTGCATATTTAAAATCTATTGTGAAACTTTAGGAAGGAAAAGAAATGCAGGAACTATTGGAGTGAAAACATATTTATTACTTTGCAGAATAAATACCACCAACCTAATCTCTGTATATGCCTGTTACATGAGTGATATCTGTGATTGTTTGAAATTCCTTCCACACATTTCAGTATTTCTGTATATACTGAAGGTGAGAGCCACACATGTGAGTCTGTTAAACTCAGAAGATGCACAGGTGGAAAGTGGATAAATGCAGCAAACTACTGGAAATCAGAAGCAGTAATCTTCAAATGGGCTTACTAAAACAGAGTGTGCAGTAGGGATAGAAATAACCCAACCTATAAAGCCTTCATTTGCTCTGTTAATAGGCATCAACATAAAAGTATTATAGGAACTTTTAATTTTTTAAACATTTTAATCATCAATCCTTTAAGTCTTCATATACTTATATGAAGATTTTGTGTAATTTCGTCACATGCTAAAAATTTGCTTCTGTCCATTTTCTTTTCCCAATCATGTATTTACTAGTTTATTATGTTGCTAAAATAGCAGAGTACACTTTCTAGTAATGTTGGGAGACTTTGAATCTATTAACAAAGCACTTCACCTCCTTTTTTTTTAAATTTTTTTAAGGAAGGGAAATCTAGTATGTGAGGCAAGAGTGTACCCTCATTCCATACTTGACAGAAGAATAAAAATGAGAGACCACACATCTTTTGGTCCCAAGTTTTGTACCTTGCCTCTAGACAGCATTTCGCTGCTGAGTCAAAGACATGCAAATTTTGATTGGAAGAAAGCTCAAAACAAGGGTTTTGCTCATCAAAGCATCTGCTTAGCCAATAGCTGCAGCCAGGTTTGCTAACACAGCTGTATTTGTTAATACCAGGGGAAGGACACTGCTTGGGTGATTTCCATGACTATATTCAGCACTAAGGCTCCTCTTAATATTCTGGCCAGAGACCTGAAAGCTGACTGCATACATAAACCTCCGCACCACTCTGGGGCTCCACAGCCTCCAAAGGTAACAACTGATGTCACTTTTTACACTATCTGTTGCCACAGCAATGGAGGTCAGGGTTTTCATCAGGTGATGCTCAGTGGGCCAGTACCTGTTCTGTGGCTACATGGCTCTATGGAGCCTCTGAGAGCTTTGTCACTGACTTCACTGGCGTCAACATTCCACTCCAAATAAAGATCTAGACCAATGACACTAGATACAGTTTTTTAAGGAAATCTTAGAGCATAAGACTCCTTCCTATGGCCTCAACTTTTAGTTTAAAGCACTTCAGAAATCTACTTCTGTTGTCAGAAAGTATCATTCTTAACCCTGAGGTAAGGATTTTACTTCAATTTACGTGCCTGATATCATCTGCCAGCTTTTTATCTTCAAATATCAAGAGTATTTTCATTGCATCTCTTGCACAGGCTATGTGCATATGATGCTATGCAATGAGGAGAAACAAAATGTGTGATTTTTAAATTACTCTTCTGCTCTTCTATTTTTTAATCTCCAGATGGTCCTTGAGACTGGTGATATCTTCTTTAGGCTACATATTTCCTGCTTCAATTAGCTTACTTAACCAGAACACATCTGAGAGACACATACATGATCAGATAGTATCAGGTGCTAATGTTCAACCGCTTTCATGAAATTTGAAGATAAATGATTGAATCATAATTGAATGACCTTATTAGAAGACAAGCTGATCAGTGTTAATATGAAACTTGAGATTCCCACGTTTGCTCTAATTTCACATTGGCTGGGTCTGTTGAAAGGACAGCGAGCACAATGTGTTAGGGAGCAAGATCAGAGCTGGGTGACTGAGATCTGCCACAAATATTTATCAGCTGGCATATTTATCAGAGGGGCTGGCACAATTTGTATCACTACCTAAGAGCAGTGAAGGAAACTAATGCTTTGATTTACCACCTCCCAAGAAAAAAAAATGCAGCATACAGATCTTTATGTGTGTTATTTTGAGAAAAGCCCCATCTCTCTCCATCCTGTCCCTCCACCGCATGTGTGCATGTGAGGAAGGACAGGCGGTCACTAAGGGCATCTGTTCCTTCAGGGGCTTTGTTGGGAAGCATCACATAGTTACTGCCGAGAGCAGTGGGGATCTGACACATATTTGTATGGATGGGCTGGCTGGAGCAAATCTGGGGCTTGTTCCAAATTCAAAGATTTTTATTGCTTGGTGAAAGATCTGAGCAAGGTTGAGTGAAATTCTCAGAATGCGCACCCTCCGTGTGTGTTTCACCAGATGGATATCGTTAACTGATGAATGGGGATCCTCTGCTTTGGCCTGGCCACAGTGATTTTACTTGGGTGTTAAGATGGAGAGGAGTCATGCAGTACTTACGGGATCCCTTTTTACAAGGCCCGGGTTAGGGACAACAGCAATGAGGTGGGCAATTGTAAACATGGAGTTCAGCACATATGAAAAAAACAAATTCTTATGCAGTGTTATCCTTTGACAGCTGAGGCTCCTGAAAAATATGTAGCACATGTCGTAAATTAGTATTTTTCTTCTGATGTCACTTTAACAAGCTCTTTCTGGCAACAGTCTCTCAAGAATGCCTTTTGGCAAGGCATAATTGGAAAATACATGCCTTGCATTGCAACCATAACCTTTGACAAATTTTTGGGTTTGTTTTTACACCTGTTTAGCACCACATGCTTTTCAGACCATGTTGTAAAGAGCTATCTGGCTACATTCTCAGCCCTTGATGCCTTTCTTTATTTATGGTAATCAAGCTATTAAGCAGTGAAGCAGAACCCTGAGAATTATTAGATGCGCATGATACAAGTAATGAACATCAGAAATACTGCTTTATAAGTAACCGTTCCCTGGAGACCCAATTTCTCAAATACTCAGATGAAGATTATTTTCTACTTCAGGAATTAGTGGTGAGACAGGATGGGAAATTTGGGCAGGAATCTCAAATTACAGGGGGATTTGGGTTGATATCCTGCATGTTTCTAACTCCAGCTGAGATCTCAAACCAGAGGAGGTTGTTTTCCTGCTCAGAAGGAGCAGAAATCTTTTGAAATGACTGATTTTGGGGAGGATAGGATTTATGCTGTTGTGGGTAGCAGAATTTCACAAGAGAAGTTTGCAGAATTCTTGTGAAACCAAGTCATGACTGCAGTTTCAGTCCTGAACCATCTCCCTTTCTAATTCATGCCCAAAACCTCATGTCACCTACTCAGATACCCCTGAGGCAGAGAAGGTGGCCCCTGCAGTGCTCCATGCCCCAGAGCACAGTGCCAGGCTGACAGAGGGTGATTGCAGAAAGGCAATCACAGAGCTGTTAGATAATGCTGTGATGTCTGTATTCAGTGATCACTGAGAGCAAGCAGGCAAAACTGCTAGGTAAAAACCAGAAGTACTGCTGTCTTGCTAAGGCAAGCTTCCCACTCAGAACTAGGAGTCTTTTGCAGTTTTTTGCCGTCTGGCACGGAACACAGGCTGTAACTTTCTGATTCTCTGCATGTCGCGGTCAATGCAGAATGCACTTTCCTTTAAAACAGAGGGCTAATCTAACCAAATGAACCCTTTTCTGCTTATTTTGCTTGTTTACTTAGTTATTTTCCTTTTTTAGCTCCTCATTTATCTGCCACTTATTCTTCATTCTCCTTACACCTATTTTCTGAGTCATTGCATGGAATTCTTCCTTTAGCTTTAGGTCATCTTTCTGGTTATGGTTATGATCATTCTGCAATGTTCACCACGTTTCTTGACCTCCTTATTTACCAAGACTTTTTTTTGGTTCAGGATGTCCATGAGATGCAGGTCCTGGTGGATAGGAATGAGAGTATCTCTTTACACTTGTCCTGATTTTATGACATTCCATTAAGCATCAGCTAATGGCAAATGTTGAGCACCAGATATGGGGCCAGGTGCACTTTCAGTTTGGTTCACTGTAGAACAGGATATTGTGCAAAACAGAGTATTCTTTGGAGCTATTTTTTGCTATACTATGTTCTTGTGCTTACTCCACCTGTATTTGCCCCCATCGCAAATCTTGTCTGACGTTCCTTTTCTGCTCCTAAGCTCTGGTGAAATTTATTCAGTCCTGAGTCCTTCTCCCCATTCTCCATCACTACACTTTGCCTATGCTACTTAACCCCACTTTTCCTGGGACACTGTAACATGGTCATCTCTTTCTGCCTTTCTCTGGCAGCCCTGAGAACAGGATTGGTGTGACATCAATCCCCTTCCCAAGAAATAAAAAATTCCCTGTTACTGGGAGCAGTTTTTTCAGCTCCTGGCCACAGGCATGCAGATCCTTGTCTCTCCAGCTGCCTTTCTACATGGCTACAGATACAGACAGTCTTTTGTGATAATCTCAGCCAGGTCCATGTGTCTCCACTCCCATTCCTGTCCTTCCTCATTTCTTTGCTTGACTTTTGGCAGTCTTATTTATCTATTAAATTGGACTATCCTTCTCTGCATATTGCCATTGTCTGCTCTCCAACCTCCTTTCCCTGCCTTCCTCTCTCAGTTTTACTCTTTCCTCCTTTCCTCTCAGTATTCCCTGTCCTTTTTTCTTGATGCCAGCTTTCATGTTAAAGACACATCTGGATTATCAAACGCATGTTTCCATACCCTCACTTTCTAATTTGACCTTCAGTGTTTGCCATCATAATGGCATCAGCACCTGCCTGACTCAGTCCACACCAACAGGAGAACATTGTAACAAAACCCAAACCCTTACTTCATTCATCCTTTCTGCTGGTTTTGACAATCATCTGCAATCTCCTCCTTCTCTGACCTCTCTTAGTTCTCTTCCTGGCTCTCTTCCTGTTCTTAATCATTGCTTTGTGGTGTTTTTGAAGGCTCCTTGGCACTGCCTCCACTATCTTTCTGTATGCTCCCTACTGTGCTTCATTAATCAGTATGCAAGAAGGCACAACTAAGCCAGTTATCTGTATCTAAAACTTGTGAGTTTTTTGTGTCTCTATGCTTCTATCTATTGTCTCTTTAGAATTTCAGAGTCTCCTATGTTTTTCATGGTTTCCCTTTGTTTCATATTGATTCTGTCTCCTACATGTCCTTTGACAGAGGTAGGTTCTCTTACCTACTCCCAGTCACCCTTACTTTTGAGTTCCTATCTCCACTTCTCTATTACAACTAGGATATTTTGACTTTTCTTCATAGAACCGTCCTGTGAATCTTTAATTTCTTCTCATTCATGAATACTGAGAATACCAATTTTCACCCCCAGACACTTATTTTCCATCTTCTAATCCCTTGTTTAGTTTTCAAATTATTTTCATGCTTTGTACCATGTTCTCCCTTACCCCTGAGGAAAACTCCCAACAAATTTCCACAGATTACCCTTCCACCCATTATCCTTTTCCAACTTCTGTTAAAAGCCTTGGTAACAATTAACTGCAGGTGTATTCATAACATACCATCTATTATTCTGGCAAATCTAAACTTATTGTACTCCCCATCTGTCTTTGTACAAATGCCTTTGTTTTATTAATTCAACTGGAAGTGATTTGGAGCTAGGACTCCCTCTTTTCTTTTGTGTTTTATCAAATAACATAATGAGGTCTCAGTTTGCAAGTACAGAAATATTGCAATAATGTGATGATACATGTAGCTATTAGACACTCTATTTTATGAATACTCTGTCTCCTGTTATGAGTTAGTATTGCTTAGTGATGCTCATCACTACTGTTTCAGTATTGCCTTCTGAAAGCACTGCAACATCTGTGATGACAGATCACTATGAATCTTGATGTCCCAAACTGAAATGAAAATAAATCTCTGCCAGGGAAACAGCAATCCCTGCAAGTTGTTCATTGCTGCCTCTACAGTCAAAGGTTATTATACAGTCCTGAAATCATCTCTTGCTATCTGATTGACTGTCTGATTGACAGTTTCCCTTCTATTGAAGGTCAAATAATCTACTGCTGTCATAGCCAGATGTTAGAAAACAGCTGAAGGTAACATGAGCTGTGCTCCCATGCAGCTTCATTCTCACTTTCTTATGATTGTAGCTTGGTCTCCTCTTTGTCTCCCATTTTGAAGCACTTTGTTTTAATTCCTTTCTCTACTTCTTCCTGTAACCTTTGTGTCATGGATTAGTCATGGAAGGGGAAGGAGAAGTGGAGGAGGAAAGAGAGGAGGAGGTGTGTTACTATTTGGAAGGCTGCTGCAAAGACTAGTCTTTTCACAAAGCCTGGGACTCATCGGGATCTTGCGTTGTCCATGACTCAGAGGTAAGAGTGAGTCAGACAGGCTGACCCTGCCTCATTTGCCACAAGAAATCACCTTTCTGGTCCATTTAGGGCACCTTATTTGACCAGATCCTGTCTTTACTGTCCCAAAGAACTCATGCCAGGTTATAGGGTTCCAAGTCCGATTAAATTGTGCTCTTTCCAGTTTCGTCAAAGCTATGGTTTTGTGGTCTTTATCTACTTAGATGGGAAGAGAATTCATCAGTTCACTGGGAAGAGTTTCTAGCTACCTCTGTATCTGATTAAGGCATGTTATCACAGGTACTCATAAAATTGCCTCTCTGGAAATAACCAGAATTTACAACCTGTATTTTGGATCCACCTATTTTGAGTTTGCAATCTTACAGACTCTTATAGTCTATGAAAAGCCCAACCATTTAATTTTCCTGTGTTTCCTAGACTTATTCTTGGTGGTGGTGCTGTTGGGAGCTTGATCTTTTACAACTCTTCCTGTCTGACAGCTGAGGCACAGACATCTAATTGACAGCAGACAGGTTCACCAAAGAACAAGATTTAAATGCTCCAGTGAAACTGCCATGCAGTAGCTGCAATGCTTTCAGTGAGTATCAGTTTAGTCTCTTTTAAAGTTCTGATACAGCACATCACTGTTTTTCCTTTTAATGATGATGGCAGGCTGCACAGTACTGTCAGATTCACTCTTAGGGCTGAGTCCTCTAAGAACCTACTCAGGTCAATAGCTTAGTCCTTCAGTGTCATATGGAGGTATTTCTGTTCTTCAGGAGCTTGGGGCTTCAAGCCACTGCCCTGTGCAGTCACTGCACCTGACAAGGTCTGCACATGCTTTTCAAGGAACAACTGGCAAATGAAAGGCCTTACTCCATCCCCAGTTACACCACTTCCTTGTGGGCTGCTCTTTTACACCAGTCTTGACAAACAAAACAGCATGATCTTGGCTGCACAACACTGGGAGATGTCCCATTGGAGAGAGGACCCTGTGCTGAGATTACTTTACCAGCATTATCTAGAAAGGCACTCAGAAGAGCTGCTTCTCACTGCCATGTCCCCTTCCAAGACTTTCTCTGGTTACCACTTGATACCCCTCAGGAAGGAAGAGTGTCTGCAAGAAACACTTACTTGAAATAGAAGAAAATTGCCAAGGAAATCAACAGGGATGTTATAGACAAAGCATGGCCAACGATCGCCATATAATAAAGTATGAACGCCATCTGCAATTTAACAAAATGAAAAGGCAAACATGAACAATTTGAAGGCACTTGGTGTTTTTTTCTCATTAAGGAAGAATCTAAAAAATCGATCTCCCATTTTGCATTTTTCTTTCAAGCATTCTTTTTCTATATATTGTTAATGTCAGCAATCTATTAAATGGAATGACTCACAGTCTAATGGTAAGTGCTTCTTACACGTGTTGATCCGTTCCTGTTACACTGCAGGAACTGGTGAGATCTCTGCTCACACTGTGTGTCACTAACTTTCCAAGCTCTAGGAGACCACAGCAGACATAATACATTCAGATTTCCAATATGCCCAGGACAAGTATTGCAAAAAGAGCTATTAAAGAGAATAGCTTGCTGCAGGATTGGTAGAAAGCTTTTATGGGTTGAAAGCAACTTAAACAACAGGGATCAAAAGCTTAATGGTCACTTTTTAGAGATGAGTCAGTAGTTAACTGTCCTCAGGACTCCTGTTAGGGCTGGGTTTTTGTTCAACATATTCATCAGTGATCTGATGCAGAGAAACCTCTAAGTTTCCAGGTTTTACTTAGGTCTTCCAGATAACAGTGAGGAACTCAGGGCCTTAGTTTCTCTGCTGAGCTTATTTTCTTTTCAGTTCTACTTTATTTGTTTTACTTTTGCTATGCATGACCATTTTCCCTCTTTTCAGTGAGTAGAGGAATTGCTTTTAGCAATTCAGCCCTAAGTTTTGCTATTCACTTTTTTTTTCTGGTGTTTCCAAGTAATTTTAAACTTTGCCTTGAGAACAAATACGAAAACAATTCAGAAAATTAAGACATTCCTTTTAAGAAAGGTGCACATCTTCTTACATAGTTTGGTCTTCAGTCATTTTACAACTTTGGAATAAGCTTCTACTTTCATTGACCTAGGTGGTGGTGGCCTGAGTCAGATTTAAACCAAAGTCACATTTACACTGGTCTGACCACGTAGAAGTGACATGATCTGAATTTAAATACCATTCACCAAGTTAAGGAGAACTACGCATATTAACTGCAAATACCCTAGGTCTCCTAGTTTTTCTTCACAAAGACTAGCCACTACATTTTTAGTGAGTGCAAATGCTTGACAACTTATTCTGAGAGCACCAGCAATCCCAGAGAGGGCAGACCTGAGAGTAGAGAAGACGATACAACTTTCTGAATACAGAGTAGTGGGAGAGGTTTTTACCTGTGTGCATGTGACATTTCTTCCACTACATACTGTATGGTTGCTGTGTTTTTTCATGACATTAAATGGATATATTCTTAAAGCCTGAATTTAATTTACAGATGACCTGTTCAAAAGTACTGTTTTCCTGCCTATCCTGTATACAACCCTTAGGCTGAAACAGTTAGAAGTAGGAAAGGCCTCCAGATAGCTATGTGCAACTCTGTGTCACCCCAGAGGACTCTTGGTTATTCAATCTATCTAACTTTCAGCTTACAACTGCTAAATCAACTGTGTATCTGGGACCCAGAACTGCATTTTTGATTACTCCATGTAAACTTACTACGCCAACTGCTTAAAAAAGCTTTCAAAAATAGCAATGATGACAGATCAGAATGGGCTAAACTGTCAGCTAATAAAGTATAAGGTTTAACATTACATTTTTAAACACTGACCACAATTTTTATTTTTTTTTAAATAAGCTGTCTCAAAAGTATAGCATGTTGTTATTTTCAGTTAACTTCAAACAAATAATGAACTATTTTACTAATTTTGCACTCCTTGAACTAGCAACCTGTCATGTCCCTTTTGACACACAGGACTTATAACATACTGACACACAAAATTTTTAGTTTATTCAGATTTTTCATGCTGTTGTTTTTTTGTTCCTGTAGAATTCTTCCCTTGAGGCAAGAGAATTCTCTAGGAGTAATACTTTCTACCAAGCTAATTATATTATGTATAGGTATGTGGAAATAGTCTACAAATTAAGTGCACTCCTGTTTTTTGAGGATTTGTATTAAAGGTCATAATCGAACTTGGCATTTCTGTGGAGATAAATTCTTTCTGCATTTTCCATCATTTTTCATTTCAGAAGAATCATGATGTGCGTATAATTTTCCTTTCTGTTCTATGTGCTCTTTGCTTGAATGATGTTCAAAATTGTTCTTCTAGAAGACACGGATAATAGGTAACAGAACTAAATTTTTTGCCTCCTTACATGTGCCAACATCTGGAAAAATTATATTTTTATGGTGCTTCCATTTAATGCCTGTGAGCTCATACCGTTACTGTTATTCTTTCCTTGTCACACAGGTGAGCCCCATTTTACCATGATGGTTCCTCATGCTACAAAAACCTTTAGAATTCATGTCCTGCCTAGTCCAGTAGACTTTTCCAAGGCTCTTTGGATCATTACTAAATATAACTACATACTGCTTTTTGGCTGCATAAAAAAAGGTCCTCCAACACAAATCCCAAATCAAATCATGTCTTGAATCTTTTTCTTCCATGATTCCAAATAATCACAAATTATTCTGTCACAAATCTGTAATCAGATTTTCCTGGAGCTCCACTCATATTTGAGAAATATGTTTATTTTCATGAGCTTCCCTAACTTGATTTTTTTTAAGCTTTTCTCAGATTTCTCTCTCTTTATTTCTTTTGGTTCTCTTATATTTAGTCCTTCTCTTTCAGCTTAGCAACTCAATTTTGGAAATATTGATGCAAATGCTTAATTCCTTATTGTAAATAGTCCATTGACTTCTGTGAAACCATCAAAGTTAAATGTGTTCACGCTTGTAGATTTTTCTGGATTAATGGTACCTTCATAAATATTTATTTTGAAAGAGAGTGAGTACAGGGTAACATTCTTTGCTGAAGAAAAATAATTTTAACTTACATTAATATTACCAGCCCTGCAGAGAAGACATCAATAGCTTAGAATATTATTGTTACAGAAAGCAAAATTGGGATTGTAAAAGATTATTTTATAACTGTTGGACAATTAGGGAAAATCATAGGAATTAAAATGCATTTGAAAAATATTGCAAAACTTGTCACATGAATTGCTACTAAATGATGCACCCCACAGCAAACCTATACTTAGCTTTGAACACTCATCAAAAAAATTTAATAAGCTAAAATCACAAGAACAATGCTATTCAAACCTTGTGCAACAAATAAAGATGAAAGATAGGGCTATTCTGTTCTCTGTCACACGTCTTACTGCTAGCCCAGCCCAAAACCACTGTCAAACAACCACTGTCTCTTTAACTTCATCATACCTTTAGTTTTTCAGAGGTGAAAGAGTTGCACAGGGTGTAATTGGACCAGGTTCGGTTGCTCTCAGGATGGCGGAACCAGTTTCCAGTTTCATCACAGTATTTTGAAGCCCTCTCTGATGAAAAATTGCAATAATAGTTATTTTAATGTATGCATATTACACATTTAAAAATCTATTAAAAGGAATTACTTTATTTGGAAATAACATGTCTGTGTAATGAAATCCAAATGGTTTTCAACCTCTGCAATTAATATACATCTTGATGGTTTGTTGTTTTGGCTTTTATTCTGAGATTTATCTGGTGGTACACTTGTTGTTTATCTGTCTCCTTTCGCCTTGAATGAGTATATATCTAAGCCTTCATTCAAATGCAATTATTTACATGATAATAATCCCTTTAAAGAGGCTGTTGAAAGCTGTCTAGGGAAGAGAAAGTAACCTCAGGCACTGATGTGTGCTGTGTCTGTGTCCCCCCAGCCATGCTCACACTCCTGCTGGGGAAACTCTGGATGCTGAGGTACAGATGTCGTTTGTAATCACCTGTCAAATTTTGGACTGGTTCCTCGAGCCTTCCCTCAAGCATTAGCCAAAAAGGAGTCACTGGAAGGTTTGCCCAAGTAACAAGGGCAGGATAAGATCATAAACTTAAACTATTTTATATTTTCTTAGATAGTGACACAGACATTTATGAAAAATATGTTTTTCAAGTCTGGCTTTTAAAACAGTCAAAAAAGTCTACCTTGACTTTCCTTTGCCTACTCTAGCTCTATAATTTCATTGGCTTTATACTTATGTTATCAGTATTTTTAGTCAATACACTTTTACAGAGACAATTACCATTTGAACATACCTATTTTCATTTTTCTGTGGTCAACATTGCCACTTATTTTTCTTCATCTGATGACTAATAGTTCTATTAACTTGGAAGATTCGTATTCCCTCTATACAACCTAAAGAAAGGAACTGATCTTATGGGCAAGGTAAGGATTGTATAGACTGAGCTTACTCTTACTCTGACTAGAAATACACTTTATACAGTGCCATTGCAGAAAAAAAAAAAGACAATCCTCCAGAACACAGCATATTTTTGAAATTGTTGTTGGTTTCAAATCATTGTTTTGGGAGAATTATTAAAAATCAATATGTGATCAACAATACCAAGAGGAACAGTACATGTTATCTGAGCCTTCCATTGCTGCGACTTGGAGATAATCTCAGACTGCCTGTGTAGCAACGTTCCCTTTGTACTCTTTGCCAGATACTATCGAAAGCTGGAAAAAGTCTTCAGTCACAGAAAAAAGATTAATGGTTATGTTCCCATGGAACACAGTGTGCAAACATTGCACCTACTATCCCATGCACTCTGCAAAGTGCATGGCTTTTGTTAATATGCTACAGAGTATTTATGGCAATGTCATCCATCATCTCTGTACTTCAGCGCCTAGCTAGACACTCTGACAGACTTTAATGCGGCCTTAGAGATAAACCTTTAGTCTCATACTTTTTCTTGAAGTCAGATAAACACAACTGATCCTAGTCTGAAAGCGCCAATCCCCTGCAGATTTCTTGCTCTGATGTCAGAATACAGAACTGGGGGATAAGCCCTCCTCCACTGTCCATCCCAGGGACTCAAACATCTCAAACATCTCTTCTAAATCTTTTACACAGAAACAAAGCTGCAAGCCTGCAACTCAACCACTGTTCTGTTCCAAGTTATTATACGGTGGGCCAGCAGCAGGAGGGTTATTATGAATCTGGGTACGCGTTTGCTTTTTTATGCTAACCAGAAGAATATGGTAAAGTCTGAAGAAATACACATATGCAAGGATTGGTAAGACAACACTAGCAAGATAAAATGGAAGCATGGGCTTTAAGATTATTAAAATACTACATAAAAGCTAATTTTTTAGGCTTTATCTGTACCCTATCAGCTTGGATAGGGCACCACTTGAGCATCACATTACTCAAAGCCAAAGAACAGTGACATTGTGTGGGATTCATCTCACCTGACTTTAGCAACCTAAAAGTTATGTAATTCATAGGCAGTTGTGCAGAATCTATGCCGTCAGCTTAGAAAGAAGACATTCCAGAGCTGTCTGGGAAAAACAGATGAGAGAAATCCTGTCCAAAAGGTCAGTTTCATGGGAACAATGAAGTGTCTTGAAAGATTAATCAGCAGCAATAATTTTGTGTGTATATTGTTTGTGCCACCAATAGTGCTTTTATGAATCCTATTTTCATAAAAAACCCTCAGTAATTCATATGTAATGAATATCTTAAAAATTCTGGAACCATATGATAGCTCTATCAATTAGGCTTTTTACATTTACACCAGCTCTATAGCTAGCACATTAAAACATCAGTTTTTTATTTATTGCTGAGTTATAAGCTGGAAGTAGAACAAAGTTATCCACTGCTGCAGTGCTTGCTCAGCTCATACCAGACATTGGATTCTTTGCCATTTGGATAGACCTGTGCAGTGCTTATTTTTGCAGATGAGGGAATAGTTGATGTAGCACATCTGATTTACTTACATACTCAGTAAAATATTCTGGAAGAAATTTTTTCATAAATAAAAAAATCATCCTTTATAATGCAATGGAGAACCTAGAAAACTTCAATTCCAGTGTCCTAATAAGTGAAGAGTTATCACTATCTTCAAAGTGTCTTAGTCAGCAGAACCAGAATTGGTATAAAAGAATCATATTGTGCACTGTGGGGCTAAGAATTGATTTTTATAATACAGCTGTCAAACTTGCTAGGAAGCAGGACAGAAAGACACAGAAGGAGAAAAAAGCAGCTGGATAAAGAGTTGTTCAGATTTGTCTTACTTATCGTTATCTAAGTAAGATAACGATAGACAAGAAAAGACAAGAAAATATGACCAGCAGAAATCCAGGGCTGTCTATTTTAGTCAGTCATGAAATTTGCATTTTGTGGCACCAAGAGAAGGGCTCTCCCAGTGTCAGAGCAGGAAGGCAAGGCTGTACTTCCATCTTCCTCGATTAATCATCAACTGAGTAATTGCTTATGGATACATATGGGTCTGTTTCCAAATTACACTTCTAGAAACTCTGCTCCTGGAGCATCATGAAGAGTCATGAGTAACAGTTTACAAAAGAGAACTAAAGACAGAAACCCAAATGAGTGGAGAACTGAGGGGAATTTTGCTAAATGCAGCTTCTTCTTACAAAGGCTACTGCTCTTAAGCACTGCTCTTTGCCAAAGAATAAAGGGAGTGAAAATGAAACGAAAAGGTATATGTGCCACACCAAAACTTGCACATTCAGCTTCATTGGTATGTGACTGCACCAAACTAATCCTAACTAAATGCACTGTACAAGGACAGAGAGGTGGGCAATATAACACTCCCCTGCCACAAACCCAACAGCCCACATATGACACAGGGCAATGCTCAGCTCCTCCTGTTGCCCCTGACAAACCTGTCTTGCTAGAAGGCCATTATATCCACAATATATTTTCCTTTTTTCCATCAGTAAGAATACTGGCAGCATGAATTACATACTACATTCCCATAAAACTCAACTCTTACCAATTTCAGTGTGACCTGGAACCATTTCAGAGGGATTACACCAAAGATTAACCTGTCTAAAATATGAATACAAAATACAATTCAAGAGGAACTGTGCATGTTACCTGAATAGGGGCATATGAAACATCCCTGCTCAGAGCTTCACAGCCAGGAGTGGACTAGACAATGAATTTCCTGCTGTCACTGGCATGAAAGCAGTAGGTCTTGTTATGTTTTCCAGACAAATTGATTTGTTTTCATGCATTATCACATTGTGCATGATGTTCACTGCGAGAAGGAGATTGCTTCTTTCAGAACACAGATTCCTATCCAGTAAGAACAAATCTAAATTCAGTGTAATAAGTGCAGTAGCTAACTGTGAAGTTGTCAAATAAAAAATGAAGAGACCACTGAGATTGTTCCCCTTTGTTTTGTTTCTGTGTTCTTTTCTTCAGAATATGATTTCACCTTGTTTACTTTCTAACATACTCTAGTGATTTCCTCTTGGCATCAATGCTGAATATTGTTGGGGATCAAATATAGAGAGTTGGTATATGGGATGCACAGATGCAGACTGGAGGAGGATTCATTACTATGCTGCCGGTAATGTTTCACTTTTCCAATTACAAATGTCATCAGTATCAAAAGAGAAAAATGTATCTGAAAGACATCATTTTATTCCAGGACTCGAAGCTATCCATGGCCTCTAATGAAGTGACTTAACCATCAATATGCTAATATGCAGTGGTTCTGCAGGTCTTGGTGCTGGCCAAAGCAGCACAGTATTAAATACTTGTTTCAGAAATCCATGGGGTTACTTACATGCCTAAAATATATGCTGAGGTGGTTGCATATCAGAACCTCAATGGGGAGGAAATCTGACAGTCACTACAGTTTTCATCGTGGGAAAATGTTATTCTTCAGGATGAATTTTCTGTTTCTCAGTGGAAAATTCAACTGTATTTTCTTTAACAGGAATAAGTTACCAAAGGAAATAATGACTTGTGACACAAAATCTGACAGACTTCTCAGGACAGCTCAGTCTGTGCTTCTGGCCACCTGTATGTGGCAGCCACTTCTATTAGCAGTTGATAGACTTGTAGACACCCCCCTGATTTCTGACTTCCCTGAGTCTCCCTCCTACTTTATCAAGTCCCCATGTGACAACTAGCCACCTGTAAAGCAAAGGCTGACTACCCACTGGTTTGATGCCATAGCTGTAACACATGCTGGGTTACTCAACAGTTATTCTAGGAAAGCAGCTCTAGCTCAACCAGGAGATGCTGGGCTGCTGCCAAGCCAGGGAAACAGGGTTGACTGACCAGGATGCAGCCACTTGACTGACCAGGATCCAGGCAAAAAGGATGACAGGTGCTGAAAAGGAGAAAAGAGATGTACCAGAGGAAAATACTGGGTCCAGAAGACCACAGGTAATGTTCTTTAAGAGGACAGCAGAGAGAACAGTAGGAAATTAATTACTGGAGGAGGCTTTTCTTCCTATGGGTCTGTACAGAGTACAGGAATACTAAAAATTCCCAAATCTCAACTTTTAAAGCATGCCAGAATGAGTAACTGCAGTACATACACACTGTGGGCCAAACTCTGTGACAGGCATCTGCACATTAAGGAGTGATTTGCAATCAGTTGTATGAGCCACAGGCCTTGGTGTTAATGAGCATTAGTAAGTGGAGCGAGATCCTTCTCCATGGATGGCTTCAAGTGTTACTTTGAAGAGTGCTGTTGTAGTGGAGCAATTAGTTCAGAACAAGTCATTGGAGACAGACAAGTGGAAAAGCTGAGAATAGGTGGCTTGGGAATGAGCAGGAGAGTTGCTCTGTAATCATCCCCGTCCATGAGGGATGAGGACCCTGAATAGCTGGGGAAATCTGTGATCACAGGGCTGCCCAACACCCATCTTTGCATGTATAAGCTGAGCATTGCATGGAGTATACCTATTGGTGACTGTTAGTGCCACATGTTTTGTTTTTTTTTTCTTCTATAAAGCCCATAGAAGCAGAGAAAGCAGAAGCCTTGTAGTAAATTTTTCTATTCATAAAAGGGGCTGTTGCCTTATGGGAGGATACCATGAATAAAACGGGGGCTGAAGCAGAAGGTAGAGACCCCATCCAAGAGGCACCTCTAACATGCATGCACGAAGAGGCTTGTGCAACCTCAGGATCCAGAGCCTCAAGCTCTCTTCTGAACATGGGCACTTCTGTCTGGGAACTGAACCAGGTTTGGTCAATTCTTTTAAAATGCTCTTTTGGAATGCTTTGAGAAAATACTGTAATGGTTGAAGCACTCGTCCACAGAGAGGGAGACCTAAGCAAAAGTCAATTCTCCAGCTGAGGGTCTCAGCTCCTCAGTCTGTGTCCCCAAGGTGCTCCAATGATAAGCCATGAGCATGACCCTCCTGCAAGACTCCTCTTTAAAAACTACGACACTGTACAGAAAAGAGGTCAAAACTTCTGTGTCAGAAAGCAAAAAAAGGGCACAGAAGAGAAGACCCTGCCACATGAGCTCACTTTCCAGGCACAGAAATGGGCTTCAGCCAAATGCATACCGGGTTCGATCCAACATGGAAACTACGCTGTTTTCTAAACAGGCAATATGCTCGAGAAGATCAACAGTTTTTGCTAATGGTACTTGGTAATTAACTCACAGAGATGTGATGGTCTGTTTCCTTCATCTCCAGTTGGGCACATACATTTTGGCTTAAGTTTGTTGAAAATTTTTAGATTTATATGGCCTCCTTCCCAAATGTTTAATTTCATAGATTTTAACTGCAATTGGTGCACTGTGACTATGTGGAATTTAGCACATTGTGGCATCAAGCACCACCTATAAGCAACATGTCCTGAGCATGGAACACACAACTCTCTTCAAACTGGAGTTAAATTTGTGTCTAATATTTCCTTGAATCTATTTTGCAATATTCCTGTCCTTGATTTTCCCTTTCATTTTCCTTTTAATCTTTTTTGAATTACTTCTCTCAGTCTGACTACTAGTATTCGTATGAAGAATTCAATTATTAATTGAAACTCAGAGACTGAAAGAATGTTATTCTACTTATCTTCTATAAAATGATACTTTCCAATAAAAATTGAACAAAGAACATGCTGACACATATTTCACACAAATAAGCATTTTCTCTTCATTATAAAAACTTAGAATGAGGTGCTAAGAATATTTTGATATTATAACTCAGAAGTTGACATTTTCATAAACTAGGTTTCATAAATCCATTGTTTACATTATATTTACATAAATACATATAAAATATTTTACAAATGAAAATATATAAATTAGGTAACCCAAAACCTTGATATGTTTTAATTTCAACCAAAATACCCTAAGATTTCACAGTGCTGCAAAAACATCACTGCAAACATGCATCCTCTCAATGGCATGAATGTTTTGAAGACATCCTTCAAAAGATAAAATGATAAAAAGAAATACTGTACCGGTTGGATCAAAGTCTGGAAAATAATCCGGACAATTCTGAGCAGTGATCCTTCCAGCAGGTGTATCATCCCAGCACAACCAGCCATCCCATGTTCGGTTGCAGAACAGACCTGGACATTTAAGAGGGTTTCAGGAGTTAATTCAACACACGGTCACTCCTGAACTGTTTTTTTCTAGCCTCTCGAGGAATATTGCTGCCTGCAGACAATCAGGTTTTCTTTTTGTAATAAATTCCTTTATTATTGTTACACTTAGAGCGGCATTCAGGGGCTACAAGGAACTTGTTTTTGCTGACCTGATGTTAGTTGTGTTCATTTTACTGGAAAGTTATGTTTTAAATTCTGTTGAATTGAGCTTTGAATGTAGCTTTTGATCCTAAAAATTTGTCTTCTTGATCCTCCTTCTGTCCCCAGCTGTAAGCACCTACACTAGTGGTAACCAAAGACCTATTAGGCACCCACTTTTCATTTCACCTTCTGCTGTTCAGGAGGTCTGAAAATTGGGTCTTTGAAAGGTAAAGGTAAGGAAGAGTTTGTGGGGACATCCCACTAAAAGTAACATTTGCAGAGACAGGTCCCTGTAAGGCTGTTGCCTTTTTCAGCACCAGAGATCAGTACCTACATGTCCAGTGAAGCAGATGCAAGACTCATCTGTAACAGGCAGATTCTGCCTGCTGATGTTGCCTAGGTAGGCGTGCTGTGATCCTGTCCTCATCATGCATCTTCTGGGAAGGTAGTGCAGTCGGGGCTGTGTCGCTTACAAGGGATACTTCCACCCCCACAAGCAGCGGCAAAGTGAGGGAGGCAGAACACAGCTCATTCTTGATCCCCAACAGAGATGATACCTACTATGGTCCTCAGAAACTGTGCTGTAAGACTGCTTGCTGTAATGTGTAACATGACTCATTGTGGACTTATAAAAGAAATGTATTAAAAAACCCCCTACACTTCTTAGTTATTTTCAACTTAAAATCAGTTTGTGGTGTGGGAAAAGATATTTATCATCATGACCATCAGGTTAAAGGGAAATAGAATGAGAAGGTACATCTTGGCTTTTTTGCTCTGGTCCTGAGGAAGTGTCAGAATGGCTGCTATGACCATGTAGGTTGATTTTTGAAGAATTATTTAGAAGGTACCTCTGAAAGTTAATAAAATATGGATAGCTAATTGCTTCTGGTGCTTTAGAAACTATCCATAGATAAGCTTTCTTACTAAAGCAAAAAGGCTGTAAAAAGTCATCTGAATTGTTCAAATTTGCACCAATAAATGTTTATAAGTCAAAATAGCTGTGGATTAAAAATTGAAAGCATAAATAATTCTAAATTAATATTTTCCAGATTAGATGTCGTTCAGAAAAGACATTTTTATACATACTTTTACCTAATTTTCTAAGATTTTATGCACATACATGTTTCTGTTATCAAGTTAAATATGCTAATGCTATTTTTCACTTAAATAACCAATCATGATATCAACACCTGGTTATCTTTCCTTCAGGTACTGTCATGTTTTTCTATAGCTTTGAAATGTATCTGAAAGACTTTCAGGAGTATTTTTGTAATAATGAAGAAAAACAAGAGTAAAAACTGTTTGCAACTTGAGCTTGTATTTGAAAGACAGTGTTGAAAGGGGTTGGAGGGAACTTCTATCTTTAAATCCTCTGCCTTGCCTGATAAATAAAAAAAATAGCACATGTCAATCTATACATTGTGGACTGTGTCTTTCAAGGTAACTAACAGGATATATATGTATACATACATATATATATATAGATATATGTATACATATATATGTATATATACATATACACACACCCCCCCATATATATACACCATGTATGTATATATATATATATATATATATATATATATATATATACACATGGTGCTGTCCTGGAGGGGTGGTCAGGTGTTTCCATGCGCCTGAGCCCCTCGTTTTATTATTTTTTCAGCTAAAATGCAACTTTAGTAGTGCTGGCATCATTCTTTCATCACCCATTGTCTTCATTTTGGGGTTATAAATGAATTAAGTGCATGTTGCTATGAACATAACAGTCCCTAATGGCATCAATTAAAATCTAGCTGCCAGTTGAAGGAATGCAGGAACTGCCACTGCTGTCCTCCTGGGACAATGCTGCCCTTGAGAACACTACTAGGAATTCATGTCATCACATGAAATCCCAGCTCATGCTGGAAAAAGAGCCTTTGCAACTAATCACACAAACAAGGTGCAGAAGAAATGGGAATCCAGTGGAACCATCAATGGATGCAAAAATTACTTTTTACAGAGCTGGAGACTAAAAGAGTAATCCGAGAAGAAGACAGCAAGTTATTTCCACCATAAGTCCAGCAACTAAAAGGCTTGTTTATGTCTGAAACATCATGCTTTATATTCCATAACCCTATATAACTACTTGTGGGTTTTCCCCATCATCAGCCTGAATTAAAACCTATTTTTAGCAAAGTCAATCTTTATATTCATTCCCAAACATTTCTACATCAAGACTTGAGTATCTTAACATCTAACTGTTGTTTGAGTCTTACAGAGCTCAGTAAAACCTTTGTGATAAAGAGCTATAGAAATGTCTTTGTTCTTGTATTACATAAAGTTCCACTTTGTCTCCAATCCATGTATTAGGTTGGGTGTTTTTATTAGTGGGGTTTTTTTCATGTGTTTTCTCTTTAAACTATGTCCTCAATATCTCTGTTCTTTACTTGCATGAGTCTTCACAACTCCTCTGTTATTTTTTTCTCTAGCCTCCTCATATCTTCTATATCTTCTATAAGAAAAAGTGTCCAGAACACTGAGTCCCAAACAGAAATCCTGCTTTATACTATGTAACTGTAGCACCACTGTTTTTTGTCATTTCTCTTTTTATCACCCTTCACATATGCCTCACATTTAGTAAAGATGAGTGCTCAGTGCCTTATAAACCTATTTTTGCTAGTGTTACTGTTGAATATGGAATGTCTGGAACTTCTGTGTTGGTACAGAGCATGACAACCAGCAGACAATACACAAATGACAAAAAATTGAAACAGAGAGTAAAGCAAACAGAACAACATTTATATTTAAGAGATTCCCCATTCACAATCAGGTCTCTGTGTGAGCTTGCTGAGAGGTTCTGGAGGATGCCATTCTCTAAGCAAGAACAAGAGACATTCAAGCAGCAAAGCACTGAGCAAGAAACGTGGATAATGGAGGAAGGAAGCATTGTTCATTCCCTGGGCTCCTTCCAGGCTTTTTTATCTCTTTGCACTTAGGAGGATGTAAATGTGACTTTGATTACTGTTTGTGGGAAGGAAAGTGCACCCTGAGGAAGAGTATGGGTTAGCATACAGAGGAAAGCGTTTCTTTATAGTTCTATAACCAAGCATGGTAAAATACAGACAGATTTTTTTATAAAATCCTTTTTACCTTTTTTCTTGTATGGAGGAGCTCTGTTCATCCTCTCATAGCATTTAAACTGTGAATCTATTATCTTCTGTCGTATGACTGAATTTTCTGTTACTACAGGTTCTAATGTAGGATCAGTATAATTTACAGTAGAAGAAAGACTTGGAACAATTCTCTGTACAGAAAGGAAAAACTGTTAGTACAACTGAATAAAACAGGAGGATAAAATTAAAAAAAAAAAAGTGGGGACCAGAAATATATTTTGCATTCTTCAAAGGCCTTTTATTTGCACCTGTTTAGTATTATGATGGGCCTTGTACTGCTTGCAAAGTAAATGCTGAATTTTATTAGTTTACCTCATTAAAACCACAAGATTTTAACCAAACCCTTTTTCTTGGCAAAGAGAGGACCATTAAATACTTGATAAAGTCTTCAAAATTTTTTTATTCAGTTTAGCATCTGCAAAAGAATTTTGTATCTTCCAATAATTACACCCATGTATTTCTGCTCACTTGTGCCCATTTTTTTCCTGACTGCAGACAAAATACCTCAGTGCCACAGCCTGGGAACTGATTATTTCATGTTTTATGCCACCTGCTTTGAACTTCTTCAACTGCTAAGGTCATAGAAACAATGGGCAGAGAGTTTAAACCTCAATATCTGGCCTTAGTTCCTAGTTAAGTACCTAAATTTGAGTCCCTACATTTGAGTCTGAATAACAGGGTCCTCTTCAATCTAGTGGCATCTTCTGAATTCTCCCATTCTGAACCACCTGCAGTTTAAAGGGAAGGATCATTGCCTCTGGAAGGCAAAGCCAGTCATGGTTTTTTGGCATCCATCCATCTGTCAGTTGTACAACTCAGGTCTGTGAGTGGAAATGAGAGTGTGGAGCTTTAGTTAGTTCTGTTCTGCCTCAATCCTATATCAGGAAACTTCTCTGCATGAAGGTGACAGGCAAAGTTAGTTCCTCTGCTTCCCCAAGAAAAAGAACATTGCACTTTCCTTGCATGACCCTCTATCTTCCCCTATACTAAACAGTACTAAAGCCATCACAAACACATACAGACTCATTTGCAGGCTTCAAAATCTAGGACTGTCATAAATATGCAAACTTTACCATTTTAGCAGCAAATGCCAGTACACAGATCTTTAAGCAAGCACTTGTAGATGCGCAAATTGAAAACATAACAGGCTTGAAAATTCAAATATCAGCTTACTTCTTACACTTTTCCTCCCCTTTTTTTAATTGCACATCACAGGCAACTGTATTGCATAAATACATTACCTTTTTTCCTCATTTGCACACTAAAACACCTTGGTAAAATACACAGTGAAACCACAGTGTTTGACTTGGTTGGAAAAAAAAAAAGCCATTACTTTTATCCTGATACAAACCATGTCAGGATGTATACTCGTATATCTAATTAATTATATTTTCTTAATTTAATCTAATCTCTTTTGATACAAACATTTTCATTTTCAAAAGTATACAACTGCTAGCTGGAAGACCTGGAGGCAGTTAATCTTGTTGCACTCAAACAGGTACTTGAAATAAAATAGGAGGAATAAAAAGGAAGATATTTTCTGGCAGAAATAAATTTTATGTGTATGTATACCCCCCAAACAAATATATACTTGGACAATGAAGCCATTTGGAACATTTCATCTGGCCATCCAAGTGAAAAATTAAGTATCTAGAAAGCCAGAACAGGAAATACAGAAGTGAAGCGAAACATCACAGATCCCTTACTTATAAAAAGATTAAAGTGGAGTTCATGAGAATAATTTTAAAAACCAGCCAAGCAATATCCTGAATCCAGCATGTAGTGTAGGAAAGCGCAGATGAGGTTCTTCAGACACCCTCATTTTTATCTTAGCCCTTCACGTCCATGTACCGTCACAGGCTCTGGTGCTTTCTTGAAGTGATTAATAGATACTCCATGCTAATTTTCCCCATTTTTATTTTAAATAATACCTCAGTTCCAAGCTGTTTATATTAAAGAGAGGAATATCAGTATCATCAAAGAGAGCTAGGAGGACTTCTGTGGCATTGCCTCTGTTCTTGACAATTTCTCTGTTCCTCTGCGCCAGTTTGGGAACACAGCTATGTGTGGGGTGATAATTTTGGGGGGGTAAGACACAATTCAGACACCAAAGACTGCCTACTCTTAAAGGTCAGTTTAAGAGACTTGTTGTGTATAATTCCTGACAAAGTCAGATCTTATTGGGTACAGTTTAATGCAAATATTTTGACACTTGAAGGCAAAGAGTACCTGTGGTGGTGAATAGACTAAATGTCTTGGATTGTGCACAGAACTATTTGAAAGTGCTCAACCATGTAACCAGGGGGCCCATTCTACTGCCTCTGTGCAAGGCAACCATGGCCCAGGTGAAATTGTCAGCAAAATTTCTACTGCCTACATTTAGGACAGGAATTCACTCAGAAAGATTAAAAATACGGATGACATTGTGTCACTAAAGCTCAATGGGACTTACTTCATCAGTGGAAATCACTTAATGGCCTACAGAAAAACTGAAGCTTAGATAAAGATTTGAATAATAACATTAAATTTACAGATTTTCAAAGTTAATTGTCCAAATATCTTTCCGGGCACTTTTTATGAAATTGAATAGCTTGTGTGGGAAATCAAATTAAGGGGTCATACATAGGTATGTCACTGGTATTGTTCATCTGCAATATGCCCTTTAAATGTGCTCTTCCCATTGATTGCTACTCCTCATTTCTGTTTGCCTAGAGCTGGCCTTGGAAGCTTGAACACCATTTTTTTCTACCTTAAGATCAGATTTCCATTTCAGCAGATTAATGAAATATTAATTTGGTGGTTTGCTGGAGGTTGAGAAGCCACATCCCTGTTTGAAATGCTGCTTTTTCTACCATGTGTAAGAGACACCGCTCTAGGACCCAGAGCCTAAAGCCTGACCTCTTAAAGTCAGTTCAGTGGGCTGATGATCTAGCCTTATATTCCTGCAGTTAAGTCAGACAAAAATCTTGCTACAGTTTGTCATGTGAGATGCTGTTATTTGTTTTAGTCTTCCTGCACTCCTTATCATAGGGGTCAGAAAAGGGCAAATGGGTCAGAAAGACACCTCTGGGTCATTATTCTCTTATCAGAAGTAACAGGATTTTGGGCATGATTACATGGGAGGGAAAGCTTAGTGTGTACCATGTTATTGGGAGAGGCTGGGAGTGTACCATGAATCTGTGTGTCTATGTTTGTATCTGCTCTCAGGGAATTAATGATTGGAATCACCTCTGCTACTATATTTTAATTGTTATATCTATGCATTTTAGGAATTAAGATTTAAAACGCAAGTTTTCACCATAAAAAAGCCAAGAGTAAGTAATCTTGACTTGGTAACTACCTACAGCATTGAACAGATTTTGAATCTTCAGAGTCCATTACTGCATATTAAAAAGCTTTCCCATCCATCCGTCCATCCATCTGTCCATCCATCCATCCGTCCATCCATCCATCCATCCATCCATCCATCCATCCATCCATCATCCATTATTTTAGGTGGAAATATAAATGATGTTGATACAGTAAAGGAATGCCTCATTCATTTATAAATACTCTTTATTAAAGAGAAACAAATAATTCACAACTTAATAATTGATGTGCTCATTGCCTGAAAATGATTGGTATCATTTCTTCAGAAGAAAATTGTTTAAGTGATGTCCCATGCAGCAGTTTAGCAGCCGTACATATGATGTCACTCCTAAAAGTCCAAGTAAATGACGTCATACATACGACCACCAAGCCACCACGTGACAAATGACTGTTATAAGAAAACAAATTATCATTACAAGGAGAAAAAACAAGATTCTGATAATGCTGAAGTTCACTTTATACCTAGAATTAATAAAAGAATCTAGAGAAAGCAACTTGGCTTCATTATTAAATTATACAGGAAGGAACAGATAGTGTCCTTGTTTCTGTAAGACAGACAACTACTATTAACCTCTGCAACACTGTGCCCATTTCTGCAAGGGAGCATCCAGATAAAGCAAGCATAAAATTCCTTCAATTTTTTCCCCACAAAATATTGCATATGATGAACAAGTAACCCCACATATTTTTCTTCTGCCATCAAGGAGCTTGCAGGACACTAACTGTAACAATACATGACATTTAGGAAAAGAAGATATTTGTAGCTTTCTTTATTTTTGCTTTTTTCCTCCTTTCACTAAATACAGTAATTTAGTAACATTTATTGTTGAGTTCAGTCAAAATATAGCTCAAATTCTGTATGCTCCAACTGTTTGATATTGATTTCAATAGCTCAAATGTACAATTCTTTTAGAACTGCTATGTGTAGTCACCACTTTGTGGATCACTAAGCTCCTGTTCTTCACTACATCACATCTTCGAGAGAGAGCTCAGCATGATTTAGACTGGTGGCAGAGCCTGTCTCATACTTTGACAATGTTTGAACTACTCTTCACAGCTGCTAGTGTTAGGACAGAGAAGAAAACAACTGTGATGCCTTAGGAAAGTCATTAGTGTATGGTACTCAGTAAATATAATAATTTCTATCCATCACAAATGTGCTAGGAAACAGCAGACAATTTCTTTGGGGAAATACCACAACATGACTTGCTTTACTTAACCATTGAATATTAAAATTTTCTCGTACTCTACTATGTTGGAGCAGGATGGTAATTATCTCGGTGGCACCCTATACAACTAACACGGCGGATTTTGGCAGCTGTTTAAACAAGCACAAGATTAGCAGTCACAGTAAATGAAGATAAGGCAGTTGTAATGAAAAGCAACTCAGAAATCTTACAGTCCTTTGCCATTGCTGCAGGATTTGCTCACATGAGGAAGCTTTACTTGCAGTTTATCCCGATGCAAGCTGTGGGCTTACAGAAAAGCTGCAGAATATTTAACAGATTTTTGCTTGCAGCCCTGATTATCATCTTGCAAGAGGCCTCTTTAGGGCAATCAGCTGCATAGCAACAGCCTTATTTTTTAAATAAGCAAAGATGTAGTCAAAATTTCCTGATCACCCCTGAAACTGGGTGAATAGAGCAGAATACAGCATTCCTTTCTCAGGAAACTGAGCAGCTTGAGTCTCAAATTCTCACACTAATTCTCATCACCTTAAAATACCAGCAGATTGCTTTCCAGAGTTTTCCTTGTGTGAGAACAGCTTCAGAACTTGCCAGTGTACTTACAGCTTGAAGCAACCCATAGTTACACAGGGAAATACTAACTCACATCAACAGCTTCCAAAGGCATGGGTTCAGGTGATAAGACCCAGGAGGACCTCATCATCCAAGTCTGGGGAAGCCCCTGGGCTCCCAGTGGTGCCAGACAGCAAGCAAGTTCTGATGAAGGAAGATGAAGGAGGCTGTGACAGATCATCATCAGCTCTTCTGGCTCACTGGAGGGTAGGACCTGCTCTGGACCAGATGCTGGAAGAGTTGCTGTCTAAGCAGGAAAAGGCTTGTTCTTACAGTACCTGCACAGAAACGGGTTTTAGAGACTGGTGGTGAGAGCTGTGGAGCTGGGCAAGTGGCAGGAGGCCAGGGAAGCACATGGCCCCACCACCCCATGTGAGGATCAAACGTGTGGCAAGTGCTTCACTAATGGGTTCTGGAGATTTGAATTTACCATGCCACAACTGTATTCCAAAAAGCACCAATTTGTGCAGTTACTGAAAATTACATTTAGGTTTTCATATAATTAATTTTCAATGTTTTGTGAATGGGAATTATTGCCAAGACTTAACAGGAGTTGGCAAGAAGCACCTGACTCTGTATAGCTTTGTGACTGAGGCTTGGAAACAATTTGACAGATTCGTACCTAATGAACTTGCACAATTTGTTTTTTACTGAAAATGAATTTATTTTAAAATACAATCTTGGTCTAATTGACCTAATTGAAAATAGTGTGTCCTTCAGCTGCAGCATCCATTAAGTCCTTACTGTGCACTTTGTGGATGGCTCCAGACACAAAATCAGAATATGTGAGAAAATTTTCTCCACCAATCCTCATTTCCAGAGTAAGAACAAACTATCATTTGTAGGCACTAAATGACAGTTCTTATTTGACAAAATAATGAAGAGAATACAAATCTCTTCCCTCAATGTCCTGCAAAATTGATTGGTCACACTGGAAAGAGACCCAAACCTGCTTTGTCTTCCTCATTCTCTGCAGTTTGATGCTGCTGGGCACACTGTGTTGATGCTCCATCTTTCTTGTGAAGAGAAATGTGCATTGAGGAGATCAACTAATTGCTCCAGCACAGAGGGGCTCATGTGTTTAAGGAAATAAATCTCAGTCACATTCTGTGGCTTTCAGTAATTGCCAAAAACTAGAGAGCAACAGGCATAAAGTGAACTAAGACATAATGAACAGTTAAATTTTCTAATGATATTCCCTTGGAAGCATAGAGAACTATCTGGTGATGCATTATCCTGCATCCAAAAGCAAGGGAATCCATCATAGAGGAAGATAATAGTTCTATTTCTACATTAGATTTTGGAACAACTGTTGCTTCAGTTCTTGTTTGGCAAAAGCGAATCATTATAGACCTGTACACAGAAGTGCTATTTATTCTACACAAAAAATGACATACATAAGAGAGATGGTTTGTTTCAGAAGGTACCAAAACCCCATGGTGACAAGTCTAAAGGAGATGGTGGGGAGGGGTTGTCTGTGCACATCAAGTAACTAAGGTCTATGACAAAACATTCAAGGAGAGATATGAGAAGAATCCAAGGAAGTCTTCCGCAAAGCACTAACACTGTATATAGGACACGGAGTGCTCCAACACTGAGTGTATTAGAGAATCACAGCTACCCTAAGAAAGGAGATTTCAGGTAAAAGTATGCCCTACTCAATAGTGGTGATCACTGCAGGTGGACAAATGGCACAAACAGAGAGATTGGAGCCCAGAGGAGAAACACAAGGACCCCAACAGGTTGTGTTGCTTTGCAACAGCTTACAGTGACCAACTGGGAGTGCAGGACACAGATGAGAAGATGAATGAAAACCATCAAAGCCATCAAAGAATAAAGATCTGGAGGATGGTTTGTGGGGTGAGTAGAGAACAGGGGTGGAAGTTCAACCCTGTGTCAAAAAATCACTTTAATTATTACGTCTTCCTCAATCTCAGACAGCAGCTGACATGTCTCACAGGTCTTGGAACCAAGGAGTGAATAGAAGAACCAACGAAGTGGGAACAGTCTCTATGGAAGAGAAAGACACTCTTCATTTATTACAAACTACAAATAAAATGTAGAAAATGAACGTTTCCTATCAGCTACAGGTGGGGAAATCTTCGGGAAAATGACTGGTGGCAAATACTTTTCATATTTGATCTATCTAACAGCAGTGTTCTGGTAAGTGTCATCAAGGAAACAGAGCTTGTTCATGGTCTATTTCTATGGCCGTGACTTCTGCCCTATCAAAAAGTAAACTAATCTAAGAGGTATTGAAGTAAGCCATAGCATGCCCCCTGCAGTGGGAAAAGAAGGCACATTGAGATTGGAAGAGTGAAAATGAAGGAAACTTGTGCTTAAGTTATCCACTGAGGTCAGAAGCTGAAGAGCCCTCTGTTGCAAAGATATTTAAAAAAAGGGGGATGCAGATCTCACTGAGGAATTTTTTAAAGAAATCCTAGCCCAGGAGTACTGCAGGAATGCGCACAGAACTAACGTTGCATACATGCTACATGGGTGAGAGATTTAAAAGATTTGAGGACAACACAGCAAGGATTAGCCCAGTTCTTCTGGGTTGACCTACAAATCCATGCTGTAGGTTGAAGCACCTCAGGTGTTCAGAAATGCTGTTGGCAATTTTAATTATCAGAATATTTACAGTCCTGTCACTTGACTGGGAAGAAATATAAACTCGAACTGTTTCTTTATTTGGCATTGGCTTGTTACAGGAAGAATTGCTTTTATATCAAGGCCCCTGTCAAGCTGTGCAGATCAGCTGGGATTCAAACCCAGAGGGAAGCTGGTTTCTCTCAGGCTCTTTGTTATAGACATCTCTGACCATGGGTGATTTCCTAGCCAGGGCATTGCCACGTGCAGCCTTGTGGGATACGTAGAACAGCCACAAGCGGTCACAAATACCAGAATACTCAGCATATTATGTGATTCTGTGAGGTACACAATCCAATAAACAATCCAGAGACTGCAGTTGCTAGTGTTACCCAACATGTCTCCTAGACCTGTCTCTACAACATGGAAGTTGTAGTTTGTCTCACACAACATCATCAAGGAAGTTTTCAAACACTTAAGTTTCCATGTCACTGCTATGTTGTAGCTTGTAAAACATAGAAATAGAAAGCCATACCCACAATCTTCTTCAGACTTGCAGTTCTGTCTCACCAGAAAACAATGATTTCAAGTCTGAACTTCTATGAGATAACTTATTTAGAAACTTCATTAAGCTTATTTTGAAATTTGTCAGGAAGGTAACTCATTCCTTCACCTGTGCAGTATAACAAATACAACTCTGTACTCATTTTTCTGAACATCACTACAAGTTTGAATTTGGCAAGTGTTATGGGCACTTCTGTTTTCTCATACTTACAATTAGAAGGATGATCAGTAAGAAGCAACTCTGGGTTGTTTTTCTCATTGTGGAGTCTTCCTGGAGAGACAACGTTGTAGCTGACCCTTCTGGGAATTAAACAACAAGAAAACAAAAGCAGTATTGGACTTCAGCTGTTATGATAAATTCCTTGTCTTTGCAGAGGAACATCTTTTTAGACATGCAGTGGACCATCTGTGTGTGTGTGTGCGCCCCCAGCCTTACGTGTGCTCATGTTTTATCTAAGTGGAGGTTGGTACGCTTTTAATTTAGTCTCCCCTGTGGACCTCTGGTGGTGAGTACAGATGATGTGGGGTACAGATCCATGTTACTCTGTCACCAGCAGCAACTTTGGGTTAAGCTATGCATCTTTGCCAGCTGAGGCTACCTCGGTTATCCTGATTCAGGTACTTCTAACCTACACATAGGGCTGCAGACCTATGAAGAATCTGGATATTTTAAACATGACCTACAAAAACCAGGTCCAGTTTGCTGATAAGCGGAATGGCAGCTCAAAAGGTATATTTTATGGGACTAGAGAAAGAGAGAGGTTGGGTAACCTCTAGCTAGATGAAGCAGGTGTGGCAGGAAAAGAGAGAGAAACTGGGAACAACACCGTGGGATTACACGCTCCCTAATGCAGCCAGTTTGGCTGGGCTCCATACAGACACCACAGCAGTGGCCCTCAGGCCGTTGAAAATTACTGCTTCAGCACAAAGTACTGGAGAAGCGGAGCATGGACACGACACCACGGGCTTGAAGGGAACTGGATTGGCAGCTTTTGTGCTTTTCTATCTTTTTCCCTAAATCAACACCCACCTGGCCTTTCTGGGAAAAATATCCAGGGGCCACCAGATATAATCATATTGCTTCACAGTTGTAGGAGGTTCAAGCAAGCAAAGACTTTTGCATTAACACGTTATTTTAAGTCACAGTTTTTGTTAAAACACGTCATGCCTTCTGATATCCCACAGGCCACTAGTGGTGCTTGGGCTGAACAACAAACAACATGTGGCTGAGATCACCTGTCACAGTAACACAGCGGGCACTCACACATCTTCATTCTTCAGACAGCTGAAAAACTAGGAGTAAGGTGTTTTTTACCTGGGTAAACAATCCTGTGAGCACTCTACACATCTGAAACCCGAAAATTTAATGGGAAAAAGGCGCACCAACTTGGATGCTTAGTCTACTTGACATATAGTAAACGACACAATCACTTGTGTAACATTTTTCTCAGCAACAGCTTTTCTCATCTTTAAATGATTTAGAAGGTCACTCATTTTCAGAGGGCAAAGGAAATATTGTCCTCATCTAACACAGAAATCTGTAATCTCAAAATGTAATAAAGGTGTGGCACTTCCAGTTCAACATAACACAACCGATCCAACAGGATTGTTGCAGTCGTGTCACTGAGATTACATAAACCACAAAGTGATAGAAAAGAGGGTTCAGAGGTTTTGCCTCTAATAAGAAGCAGCCTTATTACTGTTTGAATCTTACCAGAACTATTCTTGTGCCAGTGGTAATGTGACATGTAAATGACACAGAAATAATATGCAATTACGCTGTCAGCCACAAACTTGCGTTTGATCATCAATGGTAGGCAACTCAATTGAAGCAAAAATTGGACAGCTAAATCAGAGAGCAAAATGCCTGGAATTGTCTGCGTATTCTCCAGGCTATTCACTGCAGTGTGTATTGGTTCAAACTGCCAAAAAATTAATGAAGAGCATATAAACGATGGCTCTTGGTCAGCTGTGCAGTGAGCAGATGTACAAGCATGAATACAGTGTTCATGGAGTTACTCACTGTACTGCAAAGTCTCTGGAGTGTGGTGTAAAGCCAGTCTGGTGGGTGCCTCTGTTCTTGCTAGCCTCATCACCTCTGCTGCATCTATAGGGATTTGGTATAAAGTAGGCAAAAGAAGGACTTTGCCTTACAAACTGTCAACAGCTTTAAAATACAAAATGCTTTCCACAAATGGCACAGATTTTAGCACAATATTGCAACCTAGAAAGCATAAACAAAACCAGTATCAATTGAAGGTGCCTGTGATACGTCTGCTTTTCCCGCACTTTGTGATGGCAGTGCTTGCAGCACTATGTTGGGTTACAGCTGCAGATACAGCTAAATCTTATCCTCATGGGATTTTGTGAACATTTGTTATTATGTACTGAAAGAGCTATTTAAACTGCTTCTTTCTCCTGTCTTTCCAACCAAAATAAAAAGCCATCTGTAGAGTATTTAACACATTATTTTCCCCTCTGTTAACTGTGATGACTGTGCCATATGATACTACATATGAGTAAATGAGTAAGAATTATTTCCCAAGCTAAATCTTATATAGTCTTGTTATTTCTAGTCTTTCTTCTTCTAGCCAACTCTAACCACAGGAATGGCTGACATGCCAGACAAAATCCAGCACCTTTTTTTCTTTCTCTTTCACAGGAGTCTTTTCCAGGGACAACAATTTCAATAATTGCTGAATGACAATATTTTAACAATCAAACTCTAAAGTCCCTGACAAAGAAGTGGCTTTTCTCTACTTTTGCCATAAGACTGGCTCATAACACTACAGCACACTTGGGTTAGCATCACTACTGGATCAAGGATGATGATCTCATTGACATTGGAAGGTACACGCAGATGCAAAGTGTTGGTCAATGGGCAGGGCAGAAACAAGAGGGAGGAAAAAAGACTCACACAAAGGGGAACCCGAAGAGATGGACCCTGTCAGCTTTGGGACAGAGGAACAGACCAGCATCTCCATGGCTCTGTCCCCATCTCCAGCAATCCAGGTTCAGGTGTGACATGACGTGCAAACTGCAAAGCAGTACACTACACAGACCATATTTTGGGGTCTTTTGTGCTAGAACTATCACTTTTTAACACCAACTGACACTAATGCCCATAGGCAGCTGGCTTGCAGCTGAAGGAAGGCTAGAGCAGCCTCATGGAGATCGTAGCTGCACTGGAGCTGTGCCATCAGGAACACAGGGAGAAATCAGAAATGAGTCTGGTCCTTGGTGCCTACTGACACAATGATTCAACCACACAAGAGCTTCCATGACAATACTCATGGAAAGCATTTTCTCCATACCTTCTTCTGGCTGCTTGGTACCACCTGACTTGTGCTACCTCCACATCCACAGTACAGGGCCACACTATGAAGAGGTCAGGAAATTAGTTTTTAGCTACACAGTTTTAAAATAGAATACATATTTTACCATTAAAGAAGGAGAAACAATATGTCAAACTGTTTTAAGCATAGGTGTTTTCAAGATGTTTCAAGGTATGCATGAGATTTTCCCGAGATGATGCTTATTACAATAAACAACAGGAATTACTGATAATGTACTGATAGTTCTTGGGATCACTGGAGCTTATACAAGAATGATTATTATGGGGATTTCATACAGTTATGACCCCAAAATTTCATTTGGTGATGTTCCCAAGCAGGTCTTTTAGGTGCTTTGCTGATTTTCCTGTTCCTATACTATTTAGCCTTTTTCTGTAAGTCCAACAATGTCCTCCCTCCATGTTAAGATAATACAGCATGCTTTATGCATTTCAATTTTATACTATCCATATATAGGGATTAATCATGAGCACATTGCTAAAGCCCAGTACTTTTCCATGATTGTATTAATTCTTCACCCTCTGTTGCTTATAATAGTTACATACAACATCCCTGTCTGTTATTTAAACTAGAACATTGTTCTTTCTTTCTTTGCAAATGTAGCATACCTCATTATGTGCTAAGGTATTCCTCCTGCTTCAGCTATTATAGTAATACCATTGACACTTTGGGATTAGTCCTGAAGCTTATTTGAAGATGAACACAGCATCCTACTTAGTAATGACATCTCTTTTGTCTCTGTCCAGATCTCTACAGATGCAGTATTATGCTGAACAGGGCTTCAATTACAATTACCACTGGGTTACCCAGAAGGTGGGACAACCCTCCCTGCACAGCCATTTGGACAAGGCCAAAGGGGAGTCAAATTTAGTCAAAAAGGAAGATGTAAGGGGGAAGATTCAAATGAGGGCAGTAGAGCAACATTTCCCTTCCAAGTTCTTTTTGGAGGAAGAACTGGAAAAAACTTCTTCTTTAATTATTCTGCTCTGATAAATCTGCAGTGCCATCTTTCACAATAGTGCTGACATATCTTTGGAAGAACAAATGGTTTTTAAAATGGTGTTTGAAATGAGACTTTGAAGAGTTATTGTTAAGTACTGAAGTGTCATGTAAAAATCTCTTTCTCATTGTGTGGATCACACTCAGACACTTTGAAACTTCACTTGTGACCTCCTCATTCAGCTGCAAGTTCCTTGCAGGGTTTTCTTTCCACCTCATTCAGCTTTCTCAGAGTGAATAGCTGGGTACCCACCTCCAACCCCAAGGTGTCTGTGCCACCTTACCTAGATAAGGCTTGCAGGCCCTCCTGGGAGGTGCCTTGCCAGTCAGCGCAGAAAGGCACCAACCTGCTCTGCCTGCATTGACACAGGACTGGGAAACACAGGGCAGACACATCTAAGCAAGACACAAGCAAGCCAGCAGATCTTGCTGCTGAGCATTTAAGGTATTTGGATCCAAGGAGGAGGTAGCGAGTCTGTTTGCATAGCCAAATGCACAGATAGTTTTGGGGAAAGTATGAAAATTGGCCCCTCACTCCCAGTGGGACATTTTACCTTGGGTTCCTAATTTTTAGGCTACTGCTTTGGACCAGGAATGAGCTGTACACCACACTTCCAAGGTCCTGTGCAGACCAGCACTGTAGTTGTAGTCCTGTCGGGCAGAGGAAATGCCATGAGTGTAATTCCCACACATGAGAAGGGAATAGAGTCAGACCCGCCTATTTCCTTAGCATTTTCTTTAGCTGTTAACCTGCAATGGTCTTCAGGTGGTTTTAACTGGCACCAGGATCTTCGGGCATTTCCAATGGAAATAGTGAACTCTGCTCAATTCTTTCTAATATACCAGAAAACTGGTGACCATCAGTCCCAGGCAGAGACATGGACCTCCCTACAGCCTCCAGTCAAGCATCCAGGAACACAAGTCAGAAGATATATCTATGTCTTCTACTCCTGTACTTCCTATGGTTCACCTTTATAAAATTCCTTGACATTTTGTCTAAACTTCCTGAACTTTTCATATGTAAATCTCCCGAGAAATACAAATTCCAAATTCGAAATTTCAAGTGTCAGGCACCTAAAGGCATTGCTACATTAAAATTGCAGGCATTTAGGACATTTGCTGCTTATCTCACTCCTTTTAGCAGTCTTGTACAACCAAACACTAAGCCGTGTGATGACTACTCAGTTCTTATTCAAACAGATCACCATTAATTTCCATTAGCTTGCCTGGTGGAGACGGTGAACTGTGTCTTGTAGAGCTGAGTGTTTGCTATGTTAACAAACTGAAACTATCAGCCATGGCAAATAGGTAATTTCAGAGTTACACAGACCAAATGACCAAATAAATCTACTTTATTGATTCATTTGGATTACATGGGAGCTGCAATGCTTGATACTTCATTTTTCCATTTAAAACCAGTCAACAAGAAGGGGCTGTTATACCTTAGGTTTCCCTTTAACCAAATCCTTTCTAATAAACTGAACAAAATAGAAAGAAAATAGCTACAAACTTGTGTCTATTTTTAAGCTAGTCATAAAGCTTTGAAAGCCCCCACACTACATATCTGAGCAGCCAATGTGATCATACACACTACAGGGAAAACTGAAGATGGTGGGTTTAGACTGGCTAATAAAACAGAGACAAGTGTACTTTGAAAGAACAAAAAAAGCCAAGAAATGTGCTTTGAATGAGAATTATTTACCTGGGACTCTAAAGCCAAATAATTCAGAAGATTTTCAGAAAAGGCTGAACTTCTTATGAAATAAAAGATAGTAAAGCATTACAGGATTTAGAGGAGCTGCCAGTGGCACCTGGTTGGGGGGCCCTTGGGAGGTTTCCATTACCTAAGGAGGGGAGCTGAGGTAGCTGGCTGAGCATTGTCACAAATCCCATTTGTATTACACATAGGTATGGAAGGATATAGTACTTCTGCATCCTCTAATGTCTGTTCATCAGGGGTGATTTCTACCACATATTAGTAGCCAAAAAAACCCTCCACTTTTTCAGTACTTAGTCTCAGGAAGAGACTAGTAAAGTATTTCAGAGGATTTGTTGGTAATTTGTTTGAAATACTTACACAAACTGGATCATGTAATTTCTTTCAAAAATTTTAGGTTTTATCTTTTTCAGTCTTTGTCACCTAGGAAGGTGTAAACCATGTATTTTAGCCCAAAGTGTTAATGGGAATATGCGAAGTGTCACATTCCAAGCAGTTCTGGAGACTGGCATCTACAGGACTCTGTACCTTGTTGCACTTCTCTGAATTTGGTAAAATCATTGTGTTTTAGCCAGAAATAGTGGCTGAGGGACAAGGTTTTATGCCTCTGCACCATAGGCTCTTGCGATACAAACAGTGGTGAAAGGACAGAGGGTTAGAATTACTTAGTTTGGAGGAGATAGTTAGTAACAACAGCACATCTGCCCAATATAGACCAGTTTAAGCTGTTATGGAATTAGAATTAAAAGAAAATTGACCTTGGTGCATTTGCAGTGAAAGAAGCAACAAGGTATGCAATTACACTTTTACTCGAGCCATAACACAAAACAGAGTGAATCACACTGTGACTCTGGAAAATGAGTTCATCATCTTCTATCACTATTCAAAGGATACACTCTTAAAATAATCTCATTGTAACAAAACAATAAAGAAACATTGAATTGAAGAAACATAAAAATTAAGTCAGGCTCTCAGCACCCATCAAAGTATCACAGAGTGGTCTGGATTGAAAGGGACCTTTAAAGATCATCTACTTCCAGCCACCCTGCCATGGGCAGGGACACCTTCCACTAGACCAGATTGCTCAGGGCCCATCCATCCTGGTCTTGAACACTCCTAGGGATGGGGCATCCAAAACTCCTGAGCAATCTGTTCCAGGGCTTCACCTCCCTCATAGTGAAGAAATTATTTCTAATATTCAATCTAAATCTACTCTCTTTCAGTTTAAAACCATTGTTCTTTGTCCTGTAACTACAGGCCCCGGTAAAAAAATCTGTCCCCATCTTTCTTGTAAGCCCCTGCAGCCTGTCTTCATAGGAGACAATTCCAGCCCTCTGATCATCTTCACAGCCCTCCTCTGGACCCACGCCATCAGGTTCACATTGTTCTCATGTTTGGGGCCCCAGAGCTCGATGCAGCACTCCAGGGAGGATCTAACCAGAGAGCAGTTAGAGGGGCAGAATCATCTCCCTCCATCTACTTGCCACACTGCTTTTGATGCAGCCCAGGATATGGTTGTCACATCATATTGTTCGTACTTGACACTGAAGGCTTTATTTTCTTTAGTTTTTACAGTCGGATTTGAAATACTAATGTTAAATACAAACCACACACTTCTGAAGCAACACTCAGGAATTTACTAGTTCTGCTTTCAGTAATGGATAACAAGATAAAAAAAAAGTTTAAAAAACTTTTTAAATGCCAGTAAATGGTACCATGTTAAAGTCAAATATTTTCAAGCTACAGAACAAAGAAGCAGAAAGCTGTGTAATAAAGAAGAGAAGTAAAATCTATATCAGAGCATTCCCGCTATTACGAGTGTTTGAATAATGGGACTACATGAAGCAGCTTTGGCCACTGGTCCACTACTTGATAGATGAAAGCAACCACACTGCAGGCATGCCTAGTTCATTACTGAACATTCCTAAAAGCAGAACACTTCCTTGCCAGTTTGCTACACTGTGAATCTGTGGTTTAGCATGTCACACAGCAGCACTGTATAATTTTCACCTTTCAGGCCCAGCTGCGAAAGGTCTTTGCCAAAGTGCTTGCAATTTTTGGGGGACTTTGCAGCAGTGCTTGTACAAAGAGCAAATATGCAATTATCTAATCTTGGAGACACTGCAGCTTGAACACAGCCAGAAGCTTGGGATGAATACTACTCTGCTGCAGAACAAAGATTTCAAAGGAGTTGCATACATTTATGTGAGAGTAAAATCTTTTGCATAGCCTGCAAAATTAAAGCAGATCTTTGGAATAAGTCTCTCTCTCTCTTTCTCTCTCTCTCATTTTTTTTTTTTTCAGAGAAAAGGTTTTCACAGTCCTCATCACCTGCAAAATAACCTTTGTGGCTAAGATTAATAACATGAGTATAATTTACAATGAGAATTGTGAAGGACAGAACCAAATAAACATTGCTAAAGAAAGAAACATACTGCACAATTTCAGTCAAAACTCTGAGTTAAGAAAAAAGCCATATCCATGGTTGCCTTATAACTTTAACTGGACTAGCATCCTGACTGTAGTGTACATAGTTTTTATGTAGGTTTTATGTACAATAGGTACAGTACATGTCTGTCTATGTATTTAAAAATACATAAAAATGCATAAAAATACATAAAAATACAGAGACTCTAACAAGTCCTTGAGTTTACTGGAACAAGAATATGATGACAAAGCAAATCTGGACGGACTTTGGAAGCACACATGAAGAGTTAGGGAGAAGTAAGAAAAACTGCAGGATACAAGTTGAGTGTAAGGGTACTCCTTTTTCCAATTACCAAATTCTTTCTGTATCACATTGGAAGAATCTTCATAAAAGTGGATGAATGTAACCTCATATATGACATTCTCCCCTCTTGGATCAATAACTGTTTTGATCAGTACTTTCTTGACTCCATAAATTAAGGTTTTTGTTAAAAAATTTTTCTTTCAGCTGCAGCACATACTGGAGGGAAAAATAGTTATTTAATATTTTTTTGTGTCCAATTCTCTCTCCGTTTTCCATTCAGTTCTTTCCCAGGCAAACTCCCACTGGTCTTTTTTTCCCCTAACCATACATTCCTACAAATTATTTGAAGCAAGTCGATATTTTACGGGGTGGGAAAAACCCCAAGAAAAATATTATACTTTCTTATTATGTCAATGCTTTTATATAAGTCATATAAAGTGTGAAAAATCCTGTGAGTAGATTGTTTTAAATAAAATGCACATGACATACATTTAAAGCATTTTCTTCCCACTTGGCAGCAGAACAGCCCATGCTACAGCTGGATGTAGGTTTCAATTTTGCCCCAACAAAAATGAGCCGGTATGGAAATAATGCATTTTTCTTGAGGCTAGTTCTAATTTTATAGCAGCTCTGCTAATAATGAATAGAAATTTTGATTTGAAGTCAGAGCATGTCAATGTTGATCTCTAAGGGCTGTATGTAATGGGGTATTTTAAATACCGTAATAGGAGACAAATTTTGGGACATGCAAACCCTCTTGTGACAGTCTCTGAAGAACCCTTTGTGTGCCTGAGGTCTTGGCTAACTTTTAGAGATACACCAACTGGTATACTTGAGAGAATTATTTACCTGCTGGTAAATCTTGTTTTACCTATGCTCTTAAATCATTGTATCTACCACAACACTGATATTTTTGTATCACATCTATACTGCAATAAATAGAAAAGTGACCCAAAGCTGTCACTGCATTTTAAACTATTTTTACAACTGATCTAAAGATTAATAAAGGTAAAATAATGTAATGACTGATGCAGATACAAGGAAAGATGGGTAAATCAGTAAAAATAAAATTATCTGCATCAGATATTACAGATTAATTGAATATCACAGCTGTAGTGTTTGAATACTGTGTTGTCCCTGACAGGAATTATGGCACCATTATTATAAAGGGTTAGATTGAATGTAACAGTCTAAATTTCCAGTTTCAATTAGCGCCAAATCTACACATTTCTCACTATGGCATTATATATTCATTTCAGAAGTTCAACAGGGCAATTACATATGGTAAATTACTATGAACTGACATTTAATCAAGAGGTAGCTATTAGCCCCTAAAATTCTGTGGAAGACTTTCAGATTAACATACATGAAAAGAGGCAGGTAAGGCTCACGTGGACACACATGCTGAGGTTAAAATAAAGGGTAAAATGGGTCTTTGGCTAGACCTGAAGAGAGAAGGTTAGTTTTTTCTTCATGGTTCCTCTTTTCATCTGTAAATTAGAGTAGATTAGCAAGAAATACAGATGAGGGAATGGGAATCACCTGAACAGTGAGACAAGCCATTACTGGTGTAACTCACTCATTTACTCTTAGAAAATTTTATGAAAAGCCTTGGTTCTTTGTCCCAGACATTCTTCCAGGCTTGCAGTCTGGAGTCCAGGGTTCATCCAGGTGTCCCAGAGGGATAACTGAGTCTAGACAAGGCACAATTTATTTGCAAGAAAACAAGACCAGGAGATGGCTAAATTAGATGGCGGCTAAAACATGTGAATGTGCCTTGTGAACTGAAAGGTGGATCACTACTTGCTACCAACATTAGCGTTGACCTTTCAGGGACATCAGCTGCCAGCCATGCAAATGGCAGCTCTGGTGACCTCTTCCTCTGCTCATAAATATTAATAAGCAGAAGATTGACTTGTGGGGTTCAGAGTCTCAACAATACCTTGCACAGATCCCAAATACCCATTGTTATGAATGGCCAGCCACCTATCGCAGAAGTTTTATTGGAACCCCACTATTCAGGTCCATGAAAAAAAGCTTTATTTTCTGGCAGATCAGTAGTGGATGTAATGTTTCCAAAAAACCTCAAAAATGGTGAAGCAAGAAGAACCCAGTACAAAGGAGAAACAAGCCTTTTCATCACAACCTTGCCAGCCAGGAAGAACAGAGCATAGTCTTTGGATCAGTAGGTCTTTGCATCTTTCTGCTAAGATGAGCTATCATTAACATGTTCTTGAGTAGTTAGTGAAGCTCTGCTTGTATTAAGCTGCATTTATTGAAGATCTCTTCCTGTCCTGCAATCTTAGTCAGACAGAAAATGTGTAGCCTAATTTTGTGCTGGACAGGGCACCCGCGGAGACCAGGGCCTGCTCCAAAGCATCTTATCAGCCAGGACCAGTGAGATGGGCTGTGGGTAAAGTACTGTGTGGTCTGGCTCTCACGTGCTCCACTGTTAGGACTGAAATCCTCTGGGGCCATTGCAATTCTCAAACAAGTCAAAGCCCAATTATTACCACTTATAACATAATGTATTTCTTAAGGATGTCAAAACTAACTCTGAAAGCTCCCTTATGCCACGGTTTGCTTTTGGTAAAATCTTAATACACACTGTCTAAAGTCTGCCTTTAGCAGAGTTTTACTTGCCTGGTCTGCTGAAATGAATTTCTGGCTCCATTACCCAAAGAATTCAGAACCAACCCCAAAATGATAGCTGAAGTCACAGAGGACAAGCCTCCAAGTTTTGAGTCAGCTGAAAATATAAAGTCAATTTTCCTTTCTGAGCACATCCCAGACCCACGCATGTGCCAGGGGCCTGTTCTTCAGTTTAGCCTATAGAGCTAGAACTTGTGTGCTTATGTAACATCTAGGCTTAGGGTTGCCCCAAATCTTCCTACCAAATCCAGCTGCAGGGACAAAGGATAATCTGGACCACAAATCATAAAGTTAAACAAGAAAACAAATACATCCAGTATAGCAGCCTATTTGTAAGGTTTTTCAAAATAAAATCCTGGAAGTAGGTTGTATTTCTGAGCAAGATTTTTCCTGTTACACCACAGGTTGCCAACTGGCAATGAATTAAAAGACTCTCTATGCTAATAATTTGAAATATCCACCCATGATCTAAAGCTTCATGTGGAAAAATAATACATGGTCTGTTCCATAAATTGCATTGCCAGAAAAAGGGCCTTCATATAGAAAGTACTTTATATAGCAGATAGAAGACAAAAGGGAAGCATATTTGCATGAGCACTGAGATTCAGAAAAGACTTCTAATGGCTTTGGAAAGAAGTCAGTAGTCTTTTCAACTGCAACTAGAACTGACCTTGCTTGACGTCCTGACTGTCTCATTGAATCCAAATGTGTGTGTGCCTATGTGTATGTGTACGGGCTTCTGCAGAGCTATGTAAAATCTCAAGATGTACAGAATGTAACATAGCCTAGCTCTTATGAGATCTGTAGAGATCATGTCTTGAGGCTTTTTGCCCTTCTGGTGTTGATTTTGACCTTCTGGCAATGGAAAGAGTTCAGGCTTTTATCTTCTTATAAGCAACTTGGAGCTTTTGCCTAAAGCCTGCCAAGTATTCATCCTGATGAAGCACTTGACCTTTCTATGAAGTATGTTTTTCAGGCACCACCAAATTAAAAAGCATCTAAAGAATACTTTTTCTCAAACAATCGAAATATTTCTAATTATGTCTGCATTTTGAGTCTTCTACACCACACTCAGACAGCCACCTTCACCAAGTGAGAGGCCCAACTCCGTTTTTTTAAAGTATGGTTTTGCGTATCATATAGCTCACACATTGTACATAGACAAGCAAAAATGCAACGTAAAAGCCATGTATTTTGTTTGTGGACTGCAAACAGCATCTGCATATTTTTTCTTTATTGAGATAAAAATTTCCTTAATATTTTAATTATTGAGTTCTTTTATTAATTCAGTTGTTATCTGCCCATGCAAAACAATACCACTTGTAGTCTCATTCATTGATCCCATTTGAGCAGGTGTTTTACATAGCTACAGGGAAAAGAAAAAGCAATACTTTAATAGAGGAAGACATCAGTGCAAAACAACAAATGAGCTCAGGAGCAGGATTTGCACTGGAAAATAAAGTTGTATGTTTGTGAAGCTCTGTAGCCTGAATCTTGAATGGATAGTCTCATTTGGAATGGAAGGAATAGAGGGTTCTACAAAAGCAACCTTTTTGTAGAATGAGTCTTGCCAAAGCTGATATTCCACCTGTGATCTTTACTCTTCCTTTGTAAGAGTACAGTTCACAGCAAAGACACAAGTAGCAGAACTTGCTTTTCCATGGCAGTATGTCCCAAAACTTCTTCTTCCAGACCTCGTAGTCATAATTCCCTTCCCTACATTTAGCATGTTCCCACTATCCTTTATTTCCTTTCCCTCCTGCAATTTTTCCAGAAGACACTATTCCCACCTTTAAATTTAGTGCAGTCCTATAATGATAGCACAGATTTCCACAGCACAGGAAAATGGAAAATCTGGTGCAACATTAATTTAGTTTAATTTCAGTGAATATTGTGCTAATTGCTTTACATGATTCTGTAAAACACATGTGGAATTAAACTCAAAACTTGGCTCTATTATGTCTGCAAAATCCCCAGCCCTTTGCTATAGAATTAGGCTAAGTTTATGGAGCTCTGGTTATACATTTCTGCTCCAGGGATCACACCATGCCAAAATCATTCAACTTTACTTTCCATCTTAAAGAATGGAGTTGGTAATCCAGATTCAGTTGCAATCAATCAGGAATCCCACAATCCCTTTGAAAATAGTTAAAAAAGAAACAGAAAAAAAAAAAAAGGCAAACCAAACCCCCAGCCAAAAACAAACACTCAAATGAACAACTCCCCAAACCCTACTTTGTAAAGTGAGTTCTGGAAGAACCACTGTAAAAGGGATTAAATGCATTCACATCGTACAGTTCAAACAGCTGCTAAGCAAAGTATGACTAAGTCCATTCATCCTTCTGGGGCAGTCTAGTTTAGGCACAGCTTCAGAAATGCCCCCCTCAGCAGGCTGCATGTGGACACCCAGTGCATGGCCATCATCTGTATGCAATTACACACTGCCAAACAGATAGAGGAACTGCTGGACATGGGAACAGTACATATTCCTGAATACCTTTACGTATTTTTTAATTTACCGCAAATGGTATAGGATAACAAACTTTCACTTTTGGTAGTTTGTGGCAGTCCAGAATTCCTGAAACTCCACTTTTACTCCAATGTTATCAAAATATGAGGAGTGTTCAATGACAGTGGGCAAATTTATGCATTTTGCTGTGTTGAAGTGTTTTAATTCACTGATCTCCTGTAACCATGGTGGTAGTAGGGGAGAGTATGTGAAAAATCTTGCTGCTCCTATGATGCAACAACAGTTCCTCTTTATCTTTTTTAGTAAACTCTTGCCCAGCCATTCATCTATATTGAGTAATTCTACCAGACTAGCTTGCTTATTTGACATTTGAGTTAGAATAACGAATGAATTAATTTCCTGACTTGTATATATGGTTTTGTACTATTTTCTTCTTGTGTGATCTGATCTACGTCCAGCAAAACCATCTTTTGGTACAACATTTATGGACAGATCTTGAATACTGCTCTTTTCTTGGTATCACTTTAACACCTATAGCTAGATCATTAAATTGGTCTTTGATTGTTAGCAGCTCAAACCTGGCTTTACTTTCAAGAATTCTGCCAGGAAAAGTAGGACATAAGTGGAAAAAAATAATCCGTGCGTGAAATGAACCACAATTACCTTTGACATAAAAGGCTGAATAAAAGACAATACACTTCTTCCATTGATATATTTTATTGTAATAGCACAGATTTTGGGGGGTTGGTATTTGGTAAAAATTACAAGAAAAAGGACAAATTGTCCACGGTGACCCTTGTCCCTTACTTTCAAACTCAGCTAATGCCAATTATAAAAATCAAGTGCCTATGACATATTTAGGTTATGTCATTAGCTTCCATTCAGGACAACAAGCATAATATCATTGCTTAAGAAGAGGCCATCACAGCGAAAAGATTTGTCGAAGCCTTTTTATTTATCTCACGCCACAGCAAAATAAAAGTCTCACTGAGTACTAGAAAATCTCTGCTGAAGGTATTTGAGATTGTTTCCCACCAGAAGAGATTCTAGGTAGTAAGAAATTGTTCTCAGTTGTGCTGTGCTCAGGTCTTGTGTGCAGGAAACACTCTCCCTTTGTTTCACTGGATTTTACCTGAGCAAAGTTACTTTCCCTCCCAGCTACACTCCCTCCTTGACCACAAAATAGAGTAGAAATACTGCTGAAAATGCCTGAAGGAAATTTTTGCAATACCAAAAAGGAAAGTTTACACTCTTACTCTGTGCTTTGAACACAACTCAATAGAGACCTGCCATCTCTTTGACATGCACTACACTCAGTCCTTGTTAGGCACAGCATCTAAGTGCAAACCTAGCTTTAATAACCATTTTTATATGCTATTTAACTGCTTTGCTGAAATGAGGCTCTGGTGTCCAACAGTTAAAGTTATGATCTGGTGGAACATAATGCATGGTTGCAACCCAGAATTACTGTGTCCTACAGCTCTTGGTTATACACCAAAAAACGTTCTGGGTGGAACATGAAAAAATGTCACATTTCTGTCATATACCAGAGAAACCCTTCAGTCAGTTCCTCATACAGAATGAGGTTCTTTTCTGCCAGGTTCTGAGCAACCAAACAAGGTACTCAAGAGATAGGTGGTCTTACACAATCAGGATTTAAACGTATCTTTTGTTAATCAATGATGTATTTTGCCTCCCTGCTGAAAAGATGCTAATTGATTTACTTCCCTGTAATTGAAGAAGGAGAGGAAGAACGACAAGATGAAATTTTGCTCATTATTCTCTACTAGTAGCTACATAACAACATGACTATCAAGTTTTACTGGATTTTCAAGTCAATGAGTATGTACAGAACATGCAACTGCCAAAGAATAAAATTATTAATACAACATATAATTGCATGTATTTAATAGGACACTGCAGTGGCTCTAATTTACAATCTGTCTTCAGGCAATATTTCTTCAGACATCAGTGAACCACATCTGCCTCATATTCTGATACAAATCAGGATTGTCTACTAAATGCTTTGAAAATTTTCTATAGTTCCTTTGCTAGAAATGAGGGGGGAAATTTTAGCCCTCTAGGGAACTGCAGGGTATGTCCCCTTGGGACTTTTCATGAAATCAAATAAAAAGCATAGTTCACTTCATCTAGAACAAGACCTGTAATCATCACATCAAATAAAAAGATCCTCAAATTGAGGTAAAAGACAGAATTTCCTGTGTTTCACTTTATGTTCACTGTCTCACTAGATACCACTGAGAAAAGCCTGGCTCCATCTTCTTCATTCTGTCCATCAGGTATTTTTTTCCCCCTCTAGGAACATCTGAGAGGGTGAGATTGAACTATACATCTGTGCAGACACCTCTATCACTTCCGTACTGTACACTGATTGACAGTGCATTCTGGCCAACAAACTGCAAAAGTCAGGAGATTTCAAAGATACTGGAGAATCCAAGAGATGCTTTTGCTTAATCAGAAAGGGTTGGGTTAAGATGAGCACACTGACTTCCACAGGGAGATTCAGGTGCATAGGTCACGGAAGATGACCTATGTGTCGACAGGACAACAGATGCTTGGAGCTCTTTACACCAGGTCCCAGCCACTACCAGGGCTTCTGGCAACAGATACTGAACCAACTCCTTAATCTGATGACTCAGCCAAAAAGTTCCAACACAGCTTGGTATCCTCTCACTGCCAATGTTCCTGTGTTCAAGGGGAATATACAGCATTAATCTGGCTTACAGTGCTCATATTTCAGGAGATGCAGGCATAGTACACAGGACTGCTGTATCCTATGTTAGTTTTCTGAAGTGACTGATCCCTAGTTCACATTATGAGTGCTATCCCTTCAGATCTATACATCCATAGACCTTCTGGTGGCAGAGAGGAGATCACCAGCAGAAGACCATCTACACCCTGAACAGTTTGCCAGAAGGTGCTGTGGCTTCTGATGTCTCTTACCTGACATCAATGGAAGTGTATGTCACATGCTGCTCTCTCCTATTACTGGATGGGACACTTCCCTGCTGAAATTCTTTGCCCACAAAGGGCAGTGGTCACCTGAGTATCAGGGTGCTAGAGCTTCAATACTATTTCACGGGACATTTAACTAAAGCCCCTCTGTGCATATGAAATAAATCCTCTGTGTTTTGTCTTGGCATAGAAAGCGAGGTGCTACAATCAGTGGTCCTGCCTGTTCAAAAGGGTTCCTAGTGAAAAACCCGAGCACATTAGGACAGTGCCAAAGCTCCACACTCTGACCCTATGCAATCATATTTCAATCCCTGAGTTGCAAGGAAAATATTAGTCCTTAATCATGTACCATAACAAAACTAGCTGCTTGAGTTCATTAAAAAATAAACTCGTTTTGCACTGCCTTTTTCATTTTATATCATTTAGGCCATCATTTAAGCTACAAATACCATACATATCAAGAAAATCTTGACTAATACCTCCTACCTGAACTACTAGAGAATATTTGTTTCTATGTGACAAAATGCTGCTGATTAAACAAGAGACATGAAGCAAAGCTTAGATGAAAACAGAGATTCTGCTTGGAAGATTAGGACTTTTTCACATCTCTTTTGGAACAGAGGAATGACACTATTTTCTCTAAAGAACAGAGGGAGATATATGCTTAGACTAATGGCTTAACGTCACCTAAAGGGTCTGTATCTTTCTACAAGGTACACCTTATTTTAATTTCTCTCTATAGCTATCAATCAGAAAGCCTTCAAATTGCTCTGCTCTGGTGACATAGTTAAGGAATTACAAGCAGATACATAAAATAGCCTAAAAACCCGTTTGCCTTTTAAGGGACCTTAGAAATTTTTTATGAAACTTCTGTTTGGATGTGTTGAAAATCGATGATGTATATTTAGTGCTGTAATTTTAACTCTCACTGCATTTGCATTTCAGCTTTTATTTTCAAAGGAAAGACAATGAAATGATGGCATTATTTTGGAGCTGTGCTAGGTGCTGAAAAATCAGCAATGCAGAGCTCCTTCTTAGCAAAACTTGGCATGCTCCCTCTTTATTTAACACTGAGCCCCTTTTCCAACAGCTGCAGTGAAAGTTCCTAGGAAAAAAATGATTATTTGGTACGACTCATTTTTTGGAAGACTAGCACTGTGATTTTTCAGGCAGCAAGTCTGTATCTTTCTGTTTGCACAAGACTTAACCCTTGCAAAAGAAGTGATACAGTGAGTACTGGGTACAACAGGGTCTCCTTGGGAGTTCTTGTGCCAGGATAGAGGTTAGTGTTCAAGTAGAAGTTATAGCTAAATAAATATCTCATATGACATTTTAACTGTAGAAATAACAGTTTTTGGCAAGATTGTTTGGCAACCTCATTTTTAATGTCAGATTCTTCAAGCTGATCTCAGTTCAGAACTTTGAGCATTCATAACACAGGTGAAATTTCTGAAGGTTGAATAAAGACTGTGAGACGTAAAATATCTAAAATAGGGAAAATTTTGGGGGACAAACTGTTGTTCTATTTATTTCCATATGAATCAATGTACACAAAATTGATTTTTAACTGAAAATATTTTTAAGTAGCTTAATTTCTGAGTACTGCTTCAAAGCTTAATTCCAGGTCTCAGTCACTAATAATATTAATATACTGTTGATTAAGTAGAAATAAACATCTGACCCATAAATGTAAATTAAATGTAACAACAGTTTAGTTACTAACAACTCTGAAGTTGCACGAAACATTTCTTCTGATTTAACTTTGGCCTTACTTCGGTGCTGTTCAAACAAAGTCAACATTTGGTATTGATTTCAACGAAAAGAAGTTTGGAGCAGACAGAGAAAAAGAATGCTGCTGCAAGGAGAAGGGCAGGCTCCCGCAGAGAGCAAAGCTGACAAAAAGACAAACCTCTTCACTCATCACGGATTTCTAACTCAAACATCCTCCCTGATAATTGCAGTTCTGAGCTGGGGCACATAACACTGTCCACACAAACAACCATGTCTTGCTCGAAACAAATTTAATAATGAGCACTGAGAATGAGCTCACTGCCCTGTTTAAGTGTTATAAAATTTAACAAAACCTCTGTACAGACTTTTTACCACCGCACTGATAGAAGTTTGCTTACCCGCTTTGAACTCCTTCCACAGGCTACATAAGCTGAAGTTCCAACAAAGCCCAACAGAGGCTCCAAAGCTAGAAGAGATTTTAAATCTTCCAGTTGGTAAAATCATGGGATGTCTCTGGGGAAGCAGGTTCTGAGTATATCTGAATACTTATATTGGGCTGCTTCCTGAAATTTTTTTTCAGAAGCCAAACTGGTATTCGAAGCTCACCAAAGTTTGCTGTCAGATAGGGAAATAAACTTTTTTATTCTGCAGAGATAGAATGAAAAACCCTGTGGATTGTGACACTGTAAAACCAGAAAGAACAGTTATGATTTCTAATGCCAGCAGAGAACATATGACATTTCTTTTTCTTTCCTGGATACAAATTTCGGACTTTTTTCACTTTACGATCTATGACTTGAACAGGACATTGCACCTTACTTGATGATAAGTCAGTAAAAAATAATGGAAAAACTTCCCCCATCAGCCTTGAGATTGAAAAAAAGTTCTAAAATGGAAATGAGGTAGTGTGAAAATTAATGTAGTTCTCTACTGATAAATTTCTGTCAGATAATAATGTCAAACACACTCTATCAGTACTGGTAGTTAAAGTAAATTCTCCTGATCTTATATAACTGCTTTCTAAATTTATATGTACAGACTGTAATGTCTGCCTTCAGGCTTATTTTTTAAGGGAAACTATACAAAATTTTTGCATTTGATTGAAAACCAAAGCAAAAGATTATTTTCATACTTAATGCAATCCTAACAACAACTGCACTTTTAGAAAACAGCCAGGCAACAATATGGTTGTACATCAGGCAGATATAACTCAGACAGAGATATACTTCTTGGTTATATACAGCAGCCTGCCTAGAGATTCTAGTTACTAAAATAATTGTGCAGACTATATAAGAATAACTCAATTTTTAATTGTAGTCATTCCTACTACTGGCAAGAGACATCATAGTCCAGATATCTATACTGCTTTACACATGGAGGAAAATTGGGTGCACATTATGAGGGCCCTCAAGGACAAGATGACAGTCCAGTTCTTTTGGGGACCAACTGACTATCTTCTCCTTTTCCCCATCTAGAAAATTTGCCTCCTGATCTGGTTTCTTCTTGCACCATGTGATGGAGAAGACGAGAGGCAGCATCTAGGACTTTGCATCTGTGCACTGTATAAATTCATGCCTCTCTGGAAGCAGCTGATCAGTGCTTCTTCCCATATCAAGTATTCCCAGAAAAGAGCTGTATAATGAGAATAATGGTGTGCTGTCCATGCCATGGAAATAGATGTAAGCAGTGAGGCCACCTTGGGCTGGCCACCATGTGGAGTGCCACCACTGCAGCTGGGATGGAGAGCCTCGCACACACAGGGGACTCAGAACAAGAACAAGAGGATTTCCTTCTGGCAGCAGATCAAAGACAGCTGAAGAGAGTTCCGCAAAACATTCATTTCTTATTAACTTGTTAAACAAATTTAGGCTCTTTTTTGCTTGTATTAATTCATCTGTCAGAGCCCTCAATATCAGACTGTTTATAAATGTAGTTATACAGTTACGAATTGGATAACTATATTTTCTGTACCTCCAGTCTAAAGTGAATCACTAACACAGAAATCTTGCTTCAGTGGGTTTATGAAGCACTTATGTGCTTTATTCAATTCCTGCCAGTATATCTGTCCAATCAAATTGCACTCTTCAGAAGCCACACAGTTCAATGTCAAAGCCTTTTTAAACAAATCAATGCCACAACCTTTAAGAAAGCATCTGTCCTGCAGTTCCACACAGAGTCTTTACCTTGGAGACACAAGACATAAACAATTTGCAATACAACAGGACAAATCCTTATCCTTTATTGTCAGTAAGTTCAATTTAGTCCCATACATCACTACCACTGCATGTAGAGTGCCACTTTTTAATCTTAAGAGAAAAACAGCCAGGCTAATGCACACAACCTTCATAGTGCCAAGTCTCTTAATGAAACCCTAACTTTATCTAAGAATATGCATGTTCAGACTGCCCCATCCCCAGAAGTGTTCAAGGCCAGGTTGAATGGGGCTTTGAGCAACCACGTCTACTGGAAGGTGTCCCTGCCCATGGCACAGGGGTTGGAACTGGATCTTTAAGGTCCCTTCCAAACAAAACCATTCTATGATTCTGTGATCGATGAAAGTATGATAAGCAGTCACCAAAAATCTTCCTTGGGGCTTAATTACAAACTCTGAACTGAAAGTCTACATGGAGACTGCTATTTCACAGCCTAATTTCTGCATTCCCCTTGAAATGTTAAGCATGTTGCAATCCATTCATTATATACTGGAGGATTTTCCCAGCCAAGAAAAAGAAATGGCTAAAATAAGTTTTTTTCCAGATAAAAATGTGAACTGTGGTAGTTCAACACCTCGGTTAGCTGTATCATAGCTACAGTATGTATCCTATCCTAAATCCTTTTCATGCCAAATGCCTGAGAATTCACCTACTAGTGTCTTTACATCACCCATCCCTTATTGCTATATTGCACAGCAGACAGACATTTAACAGGCACAGGAATTCAGTGCACTGGTTTCATAGCAAGCAAAATCTTGGCAAATGGAATAGCCTAGCAATGTGTAACAGTAATGAAATGACAATTTGTGTAGAAAGTCGATGATCACAGCAGGCTCCACTATCTCAATGGTAGGAAAACCTATGAGACAGCAATTAATTTTGGCAGAAACACAAGAGTCTAATACTACTAAGATTTTTATATCCCTTGCTCTTCAAAATGTTTTTTCATTTCTTTTAATTTTTAATGCTACCTCTGAAATCCTATACCTCTATTTTTTGTAATGCTGGCAGTGCTGGTACATTGTTGCTGAGACATAAGCAGAACAGACACATCCAAAACCTCTCCTTTCAAGAGAGTTGAATGTGGAACTTGGAGACTTGCCTTCAGCATTTCAGTGGAGAAGCAGCAGTGTCTTGACCAAAGTGAGGGAAAAAAAACCACTCTTGTGCAGCATTGCAACAAACTCCTCAAGGGCAAGCAATGAGACTGGAAGGTATGGTTAGTCTCAATCACTACTGCATCCTGAAGGTTCTTCTCCTGTGAGACAACTCATGTTGTCCTTACCTACAGGTAAGTGTGCAGGTTTAATCTAACACTTAATGAAGATGTTTAATCAATGTAATAAACCTAACCCTCAGTCTGAGTGATGACACTGTGACTCATGTTAAAGAGCCTTTTACTTCCCAAGCAGACACATTGATTTCAATGTCATCATTCAAGGGACAAAGGTCAGCTCAGCATGAGCAAAAATAGTGGGATCTGGCCAGCATTCCTTTAATTACGGTGCTTAAGACACATTCAGAGCAATCAGATATTAGGAGCACAGTTTTCTTCAACAAAAGCCCTTCTCAGAACTGGCCTGAGATCACTAGTGATACAAACTGCAATAGTAAGTAAAGAAATAAATCTGTCGCTTTACACTTTGTCAAAGGTGCAGGTGGGTAAACATCAATTTCTCAGGAAAAGTAGAGTATTGTATGAAAAAGAAATTATTCTTTTCTTTTTGTAGCTGCATGTTCTAGTATGTTAACACTTCTGAGCAATTTAACATTTAGAACACAGAGCAAGTATGCTCCAATGATTATGGTAATAAGTTTGTACCTGATCTTTTTATAATATTATGAGAACATGTTCTTTCCCACTTTTTCCCCTTTTCTTGTCTCTGCAGAGACACTATCAAAGGATGCCTGAAGGTGAGATATGGACCCAGGAATGTTAAATGATACCTGAAAAATCTAGTTCTTTCATGTTAATATTCTTTAAAAAAAATGGGAATCTTAAAAACACTATAATTTCCAGGTGGTATCTGGGCTATACTACCATCTTTCTTTTCACACTCAGTCAAGACAAACAGGTACCTGTAGAACATGATTAATTCACATTCTGATTTAAATGTTTTAGGGTGATACAAACTTGTACATTTAAATGTCTGTTTCTACAAAATTTCCGTATTTCTCCATTGCTCCTATGAACACCATGTCATGATTTTGATCAAAGTGCAAAAGAGCATCTTCTGGGGAACAACAGCAACACCCATTGCAAGCATTGCCCTTCCTTGATACTTCAGGGTGCTGTAGTACATTCCAAACCAGTATCTGCAATCAAATAATCATGATGACATCAAACTAGAGGTTGTTCAAGTCAAAGACACAGTCCAAAAGAAAAGCGTGAAAAACTGTGTCACCTGGATGGTTAGAGATACAGTCATGTGAGGATGTATAAAATTCCCCTATTAGGGTAAGAAAGAAAACTTCAGCACATCACTCCAGTGGTGTTTAATTCCTACTACCTGCTGTCCTTAATTGCTGTCTCCCTGGACTGTGACACCATTAATTGAATCAGAAGGAGGAAATGCTTAAGACAGGCAACTGGGCATCTGACTATTGAGTTTTTCCTTCTCTTAATATGAATCACTTATCATTCTTGTGAATTTGAATGTCGCAGATGATAGCTATATTGAGTATGTAGCCTGGCTACAGCCCGTTGTTCTCCACTGTACAGCAGTGCAGCCTGAGCACTGAAAGGACAAAAGGATAATGTGTCATAGATATGTTAAGATCACTTGAATGGAGAATGACCGGGAATATCTGGATTTGGAAGCACTGGAAAGAACAACTTCCAGGAGAGAGGTTATGGGAATGCATATGCTGATGACATATATTAGAAGGTCACCAAGATGACAAGTCATTTATGTGCTTCTTCTCAGGGCACCCAGCACCAAGGCAATGAATGGCAGACTGAAACAAGTGATGTACTAAAACAAAGGCACCCTACAAGCACTCTGAAGCAAAGACTCATTGCATTTAGGGATGATGGTAGGAAGACTGTGAACAGAGCAGGAGCCATAAAAGACCCATATAGGCAGACAAAAATCAGTGTACAAATAGAGGTAAGTGTTTCCAGGCTAAGAAACACCCATGAGAAGGGAGGAGGATTCAAAAGCTTCCATCCCTAGTCTTGCAAGAAAGCCTGGACAGACCACCTGGGTACAATGTGGTGTTTGTGTGCTGAAGACATGACTTGGGCATACACATTTTGGAGCTTTGTGAATTTGTGGTACAAGAGTGTGACCGAGTAAAACTGATTTTGTTTGAAAATAAAACCACCTTTCCCTCTCTCGAGGACTCACATTGGGCAACTGGTAGAGATACGTGTTTAGCACATGCTCAGTAAGGGACTTAAGTCCATTCTGCCCTGTCTAACTCATATCAGACCCTTAAAATCTCTCACATTCCAGGCTTAGCAAAGACATGCAGTGTTTCTATCCTTTTCTTTTTGTTTACAAATGATCTGTGCTGAACCTGATAAACTTTTCCACATAAGAAAATTATTGAAATGTACATTTTCCTGCATGCTTTTTGTTTCAAGAAACTGACATTGTCCATCCAAATAATGAGTCAGAAAACCCATTTTGATACAAACAACACAAGCAACATTAGAAATAACAGAATGCCTCATTATCAGTTATGTCTTATTCAAGCTAGAAATACATTTATATTCTCACGTATACACAGCTATTCAGGAAACACAACATAAATTATAGCAATTTACTATAATGCGGTTTTATGATATTAAATCCCTCAAATGAGCTACCTGTAGGTCACACATGAAAAAAAATGATTGCATTGTGTTACCAGAATATTGTCAAAGGGTCCAGCAACAATTTGTTTGTTGGTTATAGTAAAAATGCCCATTTCATTTTTTTGAAAAGACCCTATACCACAGAAGCTGTATTTCTAGCAAAGATTTCCAATATCCTTGTGAGGTATTTTGAACTGAGCTATTACTCATTCCCTTCACCTGGCCTATTATGTTCCTACTGGGAACAATTTCCATTACAATCACATTTTTAGGAGCGTTGCAGGAAGGAAGCTCTAGTAAACAGAGAACAGTCCAAATTTCTCAGTGTGCATTCACAAGGTCTATTATTCCAATATTTTACAGACAATTCAAAATATATTCAAATACAAAGAAATGCATTACTAGATAATGTTATTATTTATTATTTAAGGGTGATAGACTCATTGGATTGCAATTATATATTGTATGTTTTGGCACAGTTCACCCTTCATTTCATGGATATGTCTGTTTTCAGCTGCAATGCATTAGTGGACACTAAAACAACACCGAAAAGGGGCACTGTGGCAATGATGGCATTAAGCTTCTCAGGAAGGCCAAAATGTGCAAAGAGGTGAAAATGACAGGATCAAAGACAAGTTCAAAGGCATCTCTGCATTGCTCTGGGATAAATACAGTAGTGATGCCTTAAGGTCCATTTGTTTTTTTCTTATTTTCCTAGTTTTATAAGCTTTATAAGTAAAAGTAGGTTTTAGAAGCAGCAGCCCTTATTCCTCACCCTTTAGCACAGTAGTTTACACATTCCTCAACCCTCTTACTCCATTCTATGTTCCCCATATCAATTCTACCCCTGAATTCCAGTAGAAAATGTTTAGTCTTTTGCCAAGGTAAGGCCTATGGTGTTTAGAGAACATTCATATCTTGGCCTGAACCACATAACATGGTCAGAAACTAGGTGACTGTGTAACCTTCGTGTTCTGAAGAAGATGAAGATGATGAAGAAAAGCTCCCAGACTCAATTCCCAGGGGGTGGGCCAGGGAGTGGATCAAGGCAAAAGCTACCGGATGGACAAACTTCGGATTGGTTACAATTGTTACAATTATAAATTGTAACATCTCGGGCACGGAAGGTACGCGCCTCTTGTAAGGGAATTAAACCCTTTTCTTATCTCATCCTAAATTAACTGCTCAGGAGTTTTTTTTTTCCTCAGCTCCTATTAGGCATCAGTAGGATATTGCACTGGTACAGGAAACGATTTGCAACTCTCCATTTACGAGGAAATTCTGGGGCCATATAGCTGGACATAGGGTCTTTCCAGTCATTCCTAGGATGGAAATGGCACCTGAAGGAGTTTCAGCAGCAGCTCCATGGCACTAGCTTTTCCACAGCACACAGAAACTGCTACAGTGACATGAGGCCAAGGTGTGTATTGTAACTCCAGCAAGAAAATTCAGTGCTACCTGGCATTTTAGTTCATTGATCTCATTAAACACTACAGAAAATGCAGCAACACTTACTACATCAATTTTTCAGGTGCAGAGGCTGAGGTCCAACAAAAGAGCAACTTTATGTACTAAACTGGCATCAAATACAAGACAGAACTGGTGTTTGGTTCTCATACGCTTACCTACTTCTCATGTCAGTCTTTATCGGGGCATCTACAATTTGGAAAAGCTTGCTAGCAATTTTGAGGGAACAGTTTATTACAGAGAGCTCCACTTATGGAAATATGGGCTTTAGATGTGATTCTGTTTCTGGCTGGATTTTCAAGGACTGAAAATGACAAATAGCATTCTCTTTAAAAATATATATAAAAAAATCATCCTGTCTTATGAAACTTTCTTTCTGTTGTTTCCTTCTTGAACAAGTTCCTGCCTTGTCAGAATGGATCCTTTGAAAAGAATAACAATAATGCTGAACTTAGACTGGCTGAAAACACCTGAACAAATAAACTGGCAGAGCCTCCTGTTGATTTCCAACTTCATCTCAGTCAGTCAACTGAGATCTCACTTGATGAAACATAAAAAATACACAAGATATTTCTGAATATATTTCATGAAACTTGGAAAGCAAAACATCAAAGAAAAAATCCAGGCCATAAGATTCCTTTTAATACTGCTGTTTTCACTCAAGATTCAAGTGGTCCCTCTTTGTGTTTCACAATAAACTGTGACCAGAAAACTCATGCTTTAGTCAGTCTGCACGAGTAGGCAGCCTTTCCTGCACGTTGTTTTTATGAAAATAGTGATTTCAAGCTCTATTTGCTGCAGATGAAGAAGTTATAAGACAGCAGAACAACATGTCACAGTGGATGGGCAAAGAGTTGTATATAAACATATTGGCAGCCTTCAGATTTACTTTCATCTCATGGTTGACATGTGGAAGTGCATGGCATTGATTATAGCACATTCTTTCAAGTACACTTGTGAGACCTATCTGTGAGTATGTGAATGGTTTGTGAACAGCTCTTTTCATTCTGTCAGATCAAATCAAGAGCAGAGGTAAAGACCGTGCTGCTAACTTGTGGTAAAAATAACACCATAACAAAACTGTAGTATCTGTGTACTGTTCCCATCTATATGTATTGGCTTGTGGCACAGATAGGACTCTATGGATACATAAATACACAGATAAGTGTGCCACAAACTACCACAAAATGCATGGTAAACCTCACATTCTGGGTTTATATATTTATAACTGCCCTCACTGCCAAACATGTACGATCAGAGGTTTGTGTTTCTCTAACTCCAGGACAACTGCAAGAATGCCATCTTTACCCAGATATTACTCATAATCCAAATGGAGGAGATGCCTGTTACCTGAAGACATCTGTGGATGAATGTGTTGCAGACAGAGAAAAGCTTGAAAGAACAAGATTTGCAAGACAGAGCTGGTGTGAGCCGCTGCTAGTAGGGGAGAAGTCAAGACTGTGTCTCTGGAGCCATCAACAGTGCTAGTTTCTCTCTTACCACAGAGTTAGGCTCCAATACTTGACGTTTCCCCTCAAGACACATAAATCACCTTAGTATTCTCCAGTGAAATCTGATTCTGCATTCCCAGTTTTCTCCACAGATGCATGGGGAGTTATGAGTGACACAGGGCAATATGATGTCTTTTAGGGGATCATCTATAAATCTCTCAAGATATGTCTTGAGAAGGACTACCCAAAATCTGGCTTACAATAAACGTGTTTCTTGCTCATTCAAATTGTTGTCATCTGGAGAATATTTGTGAGACATTTGTTCTACATAGGTTATTGAATTAATTTCAAAGAATTATCTAATTCATTTGATCAATCCTCTTTCTTCACTGAGAATGGGATGGTGAAGCATATAACAAGAAGGGTGAGACAATTATTTAGTCATAGAGATAATAAAGGCTTCTTGAATATCTAGAGAGAATACAGCTTTATCAGAACTTCTACGCAGTTACTTTGAACCTTGTCTTAGAGTCAGTGGTGCATAGTATACATGGATATTAGCAATATGCATCCACCCTTATCTCTAGGGAACAGTGCTTTTCTTTTATCCTGCTGGAATTTAATTAGGTGAAACTTCATTAGAATTCTCTATCTCATAAATTCATCAAAACAGTTTCATCTGTAACTGTAATCTCAGCTCAGGAGAATTACAGGAACCCAGTAAGACACATCAGTTCTTTTCTTGCTTGCTAATAAGCATGCATAAAGCTGAACTACCATACCAAGAATCAGTAAGCCAATTCTAACGTTCTTTCATTTTTCTTAGTCTTTGGTTTTCTCTTGAAGTCCAATCTCTGCCTTCCAGAAATTTACCTTATGTCAAGAAGTTGAGAACAGTGAAAGGCAAACACTGCTAAGTGACAGTTGTACTCCAGAGAGCTGCAACATCCATTCTGGAACCAGCTGCTGCATTTCAAGAATCAGTCAAGTATTCTCCTAGGAGCCCTTGTTCAGGCCAGCCTTGAGTATATTTATTTTGAAGTAAACAAGAGAACATATGTTATGATACTAAACAGCAGCACTTCCTGGTTGAAAAGACTGTAATAGATAACTCTTGTATTTGTACTCTTGTACTCATGCACTTCCACATGGGACTGAGATGTGGTACAATGCCTGCAGCCTCTCTTTGGGATGCTGCAAGGCCACAGTGCCTTGAATTTACATCAGCAGAGCACCTGGCTTAGATTAAGAACACCTTGCATGAGGTGTTTGTTCTGTTACCAGGAAAAATGAGAGAAAAGAAATAAAAGTCAGTTAGTTCATTTTAATTATGGTTTGACTGAACAATAATAAGTCTCAAGAAATATACTTATAAAAATACTGCATGATGAATTTAGTGTTGATAATGTCAATATGAGTCTAATTCACTAACATTATTCTGAGTTCTTCAAATCATAGACTAACCTGTGCCTGAACTGAGAGCCTGGAAGATAAAACCTCCAGTCATATCAGTTCTCTGGGAATATGCTGGGCTTCTCCTTTGAGCTGAACAAATGCTATAATGAAGTCCTACTCTAGCTTTCACATTCTGATTATTTGCAAGTAGCTGTGCATAATGCCACTTTGTACTCTGACAAAGAAGATTGTGTGACAAGGTCCAAATCCTAATCTCTCTACCCACTGAAGCAAAGCCCAGAAGCAGTTCTGTGAAATCTGTAAAGGCTGAATAGAATTTAGTCAAGAGCATTTTCAGGCCTCAAATCTGCAAGCACTTTTCTATCTGCTTAATATTATGAACATGAATAGTCGTGGACATTGTAAAAGTTAGTTGGAGTGGTTTTTTTAGTTGTAGGTTTCAACTCTTTCAAAGTATCAACTATTTCTAAACTGTGGTTAATAACACTGCTTAGTTTAAACCTTTGTCACTATGACACGGTCATTTTTAATTACTACTGGTGAACTTAATTTAAAAGGTTTAAGAAGCATGTTTTCATTTATTTTTTCCCAATATTTTAATCCTCAACATATCATCAGCAAAATTTTCTGTTGGTGCAAACTCCTGCAGTTCCTCACTAATCTATGCCATCTGAGAACTTCAAACTATGAATTAATTCAAATTATCATTTAACTGAATTACATCTTTTATAAGAACAGATACACAGTGCAGATTGCTGCAGCTTCATATTGATTACTGACTTCTTAGTTTTATTATAACTGTATGTAGATTTATAATTATAATGAAATACTATAAGTGTTTACCTGACATCAATACTCATGCTACTTTGCTAATTAAATATGGCATTCATAATACAGTACTCTGATTAAATCATTACTGATAACGGACCCTCTCCAATTGGTTGAAAGCACTGAAGAAAATTAATTAAAATATTAGTAAATTGATCTTCATTGAACAAAACCATTCAAATATGCAGCTAATCTCCTGCTAGTTTTTTTTGACCCAATTTCAATAATCAAATCCATAACCAAAATCTAAAAATGGAAAACATGAGAAATAAGGGGGCCTAAAGAAGTACAAGCTTTTGCACACTGATGTCCAGAATGCCCCTAAGAACACCAATGTTGTATTTTTGTGTTGTTTAGGCAAGGAATAATTATTCTATTGTTAGACTAATCGTGTGAGGTGGATGACTACTAGCAATCCCACAATATGTAAAAAAAGAAAAAAACCGCCTAGACATTTCCATAATAGCTGATGGTATATTTTTGTGCATAAACTACACAATCACACACACATAAATTGCACACATTGCACATGCTCTTGGCTACTAATAACCTAATTAGGAAAATACTGGACTTGTGCATGCCATGTCCACATGTATAGTCATCTTTGGAAACTGGAGGAGTTGTTTAATTCCTAGAGGTACAGCCCAGAGGGATAAAACCAGCTAGTGAAATATTTGTATCACATTATGTGGGAAGGTCATTTTATATGAACTCTTCTCCAGTCAAACAGCTCTTAGCCTCAGCCTTTTTCTGGTAGCCTGTGACCAGCAGAACTACCTGTATCACTCATCCTTGCCCACGGGCTTTTCCAGGGGCTGTGGGGCAGGTCCTCCCTGGTGAAGACCGAGGTAGCAGGCCTTGCCCATTGAGATCAGTGAAGGGAAGGACTCATTCAAATTTTTAGCTGTCTCTAAGGCTCACTTCGCTTCCTCAATCCTCTTATCGTACCCTCAGAGAGATGCACAATAAGAATATGAAGTAGTAATCCCTTGAGACCCTTAAAATACTTGAAAATAAAGCAAGATGAAACAGAGTCTGCCTTATCCCCAAAGATTGACCCTAACCTCCCCCTTTTTGATTTCACCTGCCCACTGTACTCATAGAACTGAAAAATAATCAAAGAGCATAAATTAAATGAATTGCTTTATTTCTGGAAATAGCTCATCATTCTGTTAAGTTGCCAATTTGTTATCTGTCCAAATGATAAAGACATTTAGCTCATGACTGCATTTGCTTGAGGAAGGAAAGCAATGACAGCAGGAGAGGAATACTACTGGGCTATTAATATTCACTACTATAATGATGTGGGGTCTCAAAATTAGGGCCACAACCTCACCATGATAACTGAAATGCAAACTGGTACAGCACTGTGTTCAAGACAGTACCAAATCACATGCATTACTCAGGTTACACAAGCGTTAAAAAATGAAGGAAGAGAAGAGCATGATAAAACAACTGCAGGTCACAACCCACCAGATGCTTGCAACTACACAACTCATTTAACACTAATATTCAGTTCTGGTCATTTGAATTGTTTAGTACTGTACCCAGTGGACTCATTTCACAGTTGCTTGAAACAAACAGTGTTACCCACACTGCCTTTGTATTTACTATTCTGCCTCAAAAGGCTTGAAAGATGGAGAGGCTAGATGGAATGAAATTAAATGATTAGTTAAAATTTTTATGTAACTGGATGCGTACAGAATTCCTTCAAGCTACAAAACTGACAGAGTTGCTTAGACTATTTTCCTGAACTTCCTCCAATTTCTAATGAAAAGGTACACAGAAAATGGAAATGTGATAGATCTCACTTTGAAAAAGAAATCATAGACATCACTGAGGATTTCATACTTAGACAGAGTATCAAAATAAGTTTAGTTAGCTGACATATATTTGCTGCATCCAACACAAAAAGAGTATCTCTCTCCAAACCTTCAGAGAAAAACAGAATGGTTTACAGAGAGAGAACCCTCCCTGACAATGCCTGTGAAAACAATTAAAGGGACCTGTTGACCTCTGGAAGAACAGTGCCTAAGTGCGTGTGTGTGTGTGTGTGTGCTTGTGTGTGTGTTGCCCTGCCAGACAGTCTCCTCACTTTCATAAATTCAGGTTAACTCATAACAACTTAGAATTTATGTCTTGTCCCAAAACTACAGCCAACACAAGATCTGAGTCACCTATTCCAGGGAATAATCTCATGAAAAGTATTCACTAACAGTATTACAAACATTGCCTTGTGCCAGACCTTTTCTTTGAGGTTGGTTTCCAAAAAAAGCCCAGTTTAATATGACTTAGCCTACTCTCTAGAAGAGCATTGGAGAAGACAGGGGAATGGTGTAAAACAACTAAAATGAGATTGGCTTAGCACATTACACTTCTTTTGATGCTTTCAGGAAGTTTGTGAGAATCTGTGGAGAGAGATAATATTAGCAAAATATGGCAGTAAGCTGAGTTTTCAACAGCTATTGATCTGTGCCTCTGAGTTCAGTGCTAAGGTTTCTATTTTGAAAACATCGTGCCTCTTAAGGCCTTTTTCCCAGCACCTACACTCCCCTGCAAAAAGGAAAAGTGCCTCAGCATCAGGTTAAGATGAGGTTTCAGGGGAAAAGGGATGGATGAGACCTCTCTGAATAGTACAAAATAGGTGAAATAGGAGCAATTCATCTAGCTGTTCATGCTGTAAAGCACTTAAATCCCTTTTCCAGAACTAGCCCTTCTAACTTAGGCCGCTGAAGTCAATGATATTTTACATTGATTTGTCTGAGTTTGCACTTGTAACCTCTAGCACAGCAGGAAATAGGTCTTCACTCCCTCTGCTATAAGACTATCTTTCACCATACACTGATAGAACCTTCATCCTTTCCCTACGCCCATCTCAGCCTGATTCAGTCATATTGCAAGAGGCACATTTAAAGAACTGAATCGCTGGAACATATTGTAGCTCAGTATATTTAGACTGATATCTTGTAAGTCTGGTACCCTGTCATAAAAATATATTATTACACCATTTAGTATGTAATTTTAGTATTAATATGACAGCAATAATTCTAGGAATGAGAGAGGTATTTACTATAAACAAATCCAAAGAATAATAAGACATACCACCCTCTAGAATCCATTTTGCCATCAGTTATGCATATATTACTGACAGTATAACCAGAAGCTATAGAGTGTGTACCACTTACAGAGCTGGAAGCAGTGGAAGGCACACCTCTGTCATGTCAGAATACTAGGAGCAGGATTCAGCTCCTCAAAGCAGTTGCACCCACCCACATCTCCAGCTACAGGGAGAGCCCAGGGTGGCCCTGAGCCTGGGGTTGGAGGAATGGTGACCTCAGTGTGTAGTAAACCCTGCTTGAGCTGCTGAGCTGCCAGAGAAACAGCCAGGTGAGCAGACTGTGTGGCACCAGTGAGTTTGCACCAGAGAGGGACAGGTTCTCCAGGATCCAGAGCCTAAGCCCCACATTGCACAGGAGGAGGTACAGCAAGAGCATGAGAACAGGGACTTCCAGCACAACAGGAGATGAAAATCTGTGACTCTGGAAGCAAGGGTGCTCCCTCTCCAACTGCAAATGTTTACTGCAAAATTGATGAAGCCAATAGGAAAACTTTATTAAAGGGGAGAAGTTGGATGGAAGAGGAAGGGAAAATGCCTATAACTTATGCACTGGAAGAGATGAGTGTTAGAGATATTAAAATCATAAGGGGAAGAGAACTAGGAAAGAAGTCCAGGGATAAGCACTGTGGGAAGTAATGTAGCCGAAAGTAAAACCAGCATACTGGCATCAAAACAATCTGACCATCATGGACTATCTAAAGGAGTAGTCACAACACCTGGAAGTCTGGAGCAAGCAACAGAGGATTCAAAGTCTTTCCTTTGCTGTCCTCCTGCACTGACCTGCGAGGATGAGCTTGGTGTGGGCCCAGAACCACCCCCAAAGCTTCCTCTCAGCACTCACTGTGCTAAGCTTCTTTCTCTTGGAAACTTCTCACTGCTACCCCAACACCAAGCATTACTGCACATTGTGTCATGTCATCAGCCCTTAACCTGCTGTGCTCAGAGAGGGAAGAAGGCAGAAGACAGGATCTTATTCTGGGAAAATGGGGGAATTCTATTCTCACAAGATGCTGCAGTTGTCAAGGCTGAGCCAGGCAGCCATTCAGGGCAAGCAGTTTCAAAAATTATTATGTATTAAGATTTCTCTCACAGCTCACAGCCATAGGGGAATTTTAAGGTTCTAAAGGCACATTTTTATGCTGTAACCCTGTTAAGCAGACAAATGACAAACAGCTTTTTCACCACAGCTCTGAGCCCAAACCCCAGACTCCACCTAGAAGCCTTGTGCACTGCCTGTCCTTCAAATCCAAAGATGTGCCTAAAACACTCTTCACTTACCTGGTCAGACTTTGGTTCATGGGACTGTTGAAGGTGGCTGTGGTGGGAGCAGGCCGAAGAGGTATCCCTAGATATACTCCTCAGTGATATTCAGACAGATCCAGGAAGAGAAGGCATGATGGAGTGGCACTGGAGATCATGCTCTCCTCCAGACTGCCCTGCATGGTCCTCTAGACTGTATGGTGCCCAGACTAACAGATGAGTGGAAGGCTTTGTGCTATGCTCCCATCCAAAGACATCTTCAAACTCTCCAGAACAGTCATGTCTTCTATATCAGCCCAAAAGTATGGTGCAGTGTTTCTTCTTCTGGAATGCAACTTTCATTGTCTCCACTAATCTTGCACTGCTCACAAGTCCTACTTTAGCTCCTGGTGCTCATAAGGCAATATCTCCTGATATTGCCACAGAATTACACTGTTTCTGCAGACACTTCTGTCTCTCTCACTGCTCAAATTTATGAGATGTACTATTTCCCCAGGGACACGGGTTACACTGTGCTAGTTTTCTGAGACACTTGAGGGGCCATAGATGTTATCAGTGCAAAAAAGAGAAGGAGAAAAAGGAATAATTTTAAAAAGTGGTGAAAGAAATAAGGGGTTCAGCACGTGGTTCAGCACAGAAGATAAAGGCTGAGCATTTCAAACCAGAAGGATGGATGGAGGAGGCTGGAGCAGCAGGGTTTTAAAGTACTAGGGGCTTGATGTCAAGAGCTAACAGGAAAGCATATATGCTCTTTATTCTGTTATGGAGGACAGGAAGTGTGTCAGGATCCTTTGTGAGCTGTTGATGGTTAAGAATCATTTGTAGGCACATGCAGATTAGGTATGCCCTTGGGGACAGGCTCATGAGATCCAGTCCTAATGTTCCCCCAAGCACTGAAGCACAACTCCAGTGTGTAGGACACGTTCATGTGCACCAAAACTAGAACCTCAGAACCAAATCAGAGAGGACATCAAGGCACGAGTAGTGAGTGGAAAGGTGTTGCATTAAAACTACCTGACAGTTCAAATGATATCATCAGTGTAGATGCAGCCGGACCCATTTTCCTTCCAAGAGGAGCAGAAGAAACTACGCCACATCAATTCCCCCACCTTTATCTATCAGATATCAGATAAGAAGGCTGTGAAAAGACAGTCTGTCCTGAGTCCCAGAGCTTGGTCTTTTTGAATGTATGGTCATTTTCCAATATCCAGTGAAGTCAATTAAAGCCTGCAACTAGTGGCAGCAGGCCCCAGGTTTTGCACTCACTCCCTTTGACACCAGCATCCATCCAGGTGTAACTGACTTCAAGCAGCTATGTCACAGACAGAATACTAGTTTGGGGCAGTGAACATATCTTGAGTTCCACTGAAGTGGACAGCATGACAACAGCCATGAATTGAGACAGAGCTACTTGCTGACTAAACACTAATTAATGTAAAAGCAGATTTATAAAGTCATTTGCATGTTTCATCAGTCAAACCACCATTGCACACAAAAGGGGAGCTCAAGTCTTCTTCTTAAGTTGCTAATTCACCAAACCCTGGCTACAAAGAAATCCATATGCAGTCATCCTTCAATCCAGGATTAAGTCTTTTATGAATTGGGATAATTTATACAAAAGGATGGATCAGGATTATAGATTCTGGTTTCACAAAGTCAGATTCTGCATACTCTGACTAATAGTCCCTTTCAGGAAAATTTTATTCAAAAGAAGATATAAATACATATGTAAATCTGAGTATGCAGTGAAGTGTCATCGCAATCAGAAAAGCCAGAGACAATTTAAGGGAGTCAGATTTAGGCCTGGATTTTCATATTCTTCTAAACTGAAACCAACAGGAGCCAAATTTAACAAAACCATTGACCATGAATTGGGCCATTACTCTGTATTTCTGAACACAGCATTGTCTGCTGTGTACTTCAGGTTCTTATCACATTTACTGTGGAGATCTTTCCTTTCACATGCAGCATAAGGGCTTATAAGCACCAATTAATACATAAGTAGAGATGATAGACGGCTTAATTTAGAAACAGGAAATATTTAACATCCACATGCAGCAGCACTCAGGTTCTGTCACTCCTCATCGATCCTTTCTACACGCATGCTAAGTCTCATAGTTAGATACACCTGCTTGCCCTAACTAGCAGACATGCACATTGTTGATATTGGTTTAACCTAAGCCAATTTTTAAACTAGTGGCAACTCAAGGAACTAATTATGAACAAAATTTCAGCACTATCTCTCATAGAGTCCTGGATGTCTGTCAGAGCTCTGCAGTTCAAGGCAGGATTTCTCTGTTTTAGATAATAACTCGACCACCCAACTGTAGTAGTAGTAGTAACTAGTATTAAAAGTGGCAGCAAGTGCAGCTTCAAGAGAGTCCTTTCATATTGATTCTTAATCACTATCTCAGATCCTTAATCACTTTCTCAGAAGAATATCAGCAACCATTTTGCTTGCACAGTTTCATGTCACCACAAACCCTTATTAGGTAGATAAAAGTACTGAGTGCATAGTTAAGACTGTGAAGATGCTAACTGAAGCTTTGGGGATGCAGGTGTGCTTAGGCAGAGAACAGTTCTCAAAATGCCTCTTTTCAGTCCTTATAAAGAGTTTAAAACATCACATTTGTGGACAATAGTTACGTGACATTGGATAAAATCAGTTATTTTTGAAAACTATCATAGGAGCATAAATAAAGGACAGAATTTGACGCTCAAATAAATATCTGCATTTTCAATATGTAATGAAACAAAAAAATAAAAAAAAGCTTTATGCACAGAATTAAGTACAGATCTCAATTCAGGTTTTTCGCGTCCCCATATTATGGAGAGGTAAGATCTGGGCTTCAGTTTCTGGAGCAATTCAATTATAGAGCAGCATCTAGTCCTCCACTTTCCAAGAAAACAATTAACCCATTTTCAGATATATTCTTTTCATCAAACTACTGAAACCAATAGTCTTCTATACATTACTTCACCTTAGATGTTCCCTCAAGATTTGATGGAGAGCTGGTTACTGAGACAGACACTCTACTAGGAACAGTGTTCACTGAATGACATATTCTATAGGATACCATTTTATTTCTGTTTTCATACTGCTTTCTTTTTATTTCTATTACCAAATGGTAATGTTCTGCATAGAGCCTGACTGACTTGTATTTACAAATATATACTTATATGAGAAGTAATATATAGGCAGATTGAAATAGGCAGATTTCAAGTCACTTTAGCTTGGATACACCTAGAAACAAGTATTTTCTTTTCTTAGTGCTAAAGCTAATAGAAGGAGAAAGCTTCCTTTTAACTAAATCTCTGATAACAATTTTCTTAATAATTTGATACCCTTAGTGTCCATAGCACTGTAATAAATGATAAATTTAGAAATGGCTAAAACATTTTAGGAGGCTGTATGAATGGTTATTAACAAAGCACTTGCAGAGATTTGCATGACTGTGTTGCTGAGAGCACTTGAACAGCAAGAAGAGCTATGAAGTCCATTAAAAACTTCAAACTGACTTAATGTGAAGCAAACTGATACTAAATGACATTAGCGAGGTTACACATGGAAGAAGGGACAAAGGTAAAGGAAATGGATTTAATATATTCTACTTGCAAGAGTGACTAAATCTCAAGGAAAAATATTTTATTTTTATCACATGGAGAACTAGGAGGAGCACAGATTATTATCCCACTGGAGATAGAGCTCAACTAACTCTTTTTAACCAAATTATCTCCTCAGGTCAACATCAAACATTTTTAAACCTTTATTTTCTAAGGACTGTGACTCTGATTTTTTGTGTGTCAAAATTTAGGATAAAATCACATATGGTTGCATATAACACAGGTCTTAGACCACTGACAAAAGGAAAGAATTTGTAAATGACTGTCCTGTATTTCAGGGGATGGGGCAAAGATATCACTTTCTAGCTGAAGTGTTCTGCAAACTGGGACACAGATGTCATCCCTCTGTAACAGGAACCACAAAGAGCCTGGAGGATGATCTACCTTTGAATCCTGTGTTTTGTGTCCTTTTCAGCTGGCCTGGGGATGTAGCTCTCAATTCCAAACAGTTTCATCACTGCTGATAGTCTGTCTCAGAAGAAAGATTGAAAAGAATGGTTCACCAAGGGAGACACAGGCACAACTGTTTCCATTACCTCTGTTTGGCTTGCAGCAGCAGAAACTTTTTTTATATTTCCAGTCTCTACTTTTACTAAAAGCCCCATCCTTCAGAAGTGTGGCTGGCACTTTAGCACATACCATGGAATTTTCTGAAATCCCCTTTTTCAACACCTCTGCTGGAAAGACAACATACATGAAGAATCAAACTAGACTAGCATTTCACCAGGAAACCTGCCATCAAGCAGGGGAGCTAACACACTAGGTATGGAACAACAGGAGCACAGTCATAACCAGAGCTCTTAATTTTCTGCTGTTCCTGCTAGTCACATTGGTGAATGACTAATTTCAGCCATTCTTGATGCCTTCTACGGAGGACTGACTGGCAATGAGAAATGCTATCTTTTGGCAGGCACCTCTAGGGAAGCAGAAGTGAAAATCCCAGAGTCTCTCCATGCGAAGAATTAAAACTTAGATCAGGGTTTATTTCTGATTTGGAGTGATTCAGTCTTTGGACAACAAATGTAGGCAGCTGATTAATATCAGTCATGTATGCAGAACTCAGAGACACATATTTGATTGAAAATGGAAATCCTCACTAAAGCAATGTCTTAAAACCTGCAAAGAACTGCCTTAAGCACTTTTGAAAAATTCCCCACACCAGTGACTGACAGATACTTTATATTTTTCCTGCTTAACTTTTTGTGAAGATTGAAAGAAGCTTTCTTAGTACTGCCATGACACTGCATTCAAATTGTTTGTCAACAATGCCACTTTCGTTCTGAAGCAAATTTGCATGCTATTTGGAATTGCTCTATGCATAGCAATTTAGAAACTGTAATCCAAGCTTCTCTATTACTAGGAAAAAAGGAACATATTTCTCAGATAAAACCAAAATAAACAAAGCAAAAACTTCTGAAATATATTTGCTTTTGAAATGTAAATCTCTGAGATGAGTAATAAATTCAAGTGTTCAAGGATATTGCCAGATGAGTATTTTTTAATTACACAAATAATGTTCTTCACATTTTGTATAAAGAGAGGGGTCATTTTGCACAAAGGATAATCAAGAAATTTGGATTGGCCAATCCAAGTCAGTTGTTGTCCACACACCCACACAAATGAATAGAATGAGTGTGATTGAAACCTTGGGCATGCTTGGCAACTCCCAATTAAGTCTATCAAGATAATACATTTCCATTAATATTTTGATTCCAATGAAGTAAAATTTTCTCAACAGAGAAGTGCTTCATCAAAAATGTTTAAGGCAGCCTAAAAAGGCATTTCATCCAACTGTTTCTTAGATGACATGAATAATAATATTTTTTAAACCAAATCTGAATAGTTTTATTATAGATTTTTAAATTTTTAAAAGAACTTATCAGGGAATAAAAAAAAAACCTTGAGAAGTAAATGAGCAGCTTTACTTTCTAATAGATTAGCTTTGAAAAGCCTCAGAAGGGACACTGAAGAAAGAACATGTTCTGTTCCATGGCAGAACAGAAATTGTTCAAGCTATCATCATAGTTTCAGTTCTGTTTGCTGTGCTTTTAACTCAAGACAAATGAATTTAGAGTGCCCTGCAATAGTAAATAATTGAAACTTCTGACTTTTAGAGGAGACACAGCTGTGTTGGAAACATGTCTTACTAATATTGTATTCTGATTTTTGCAACACTTGAAAAGATACACAACTATCACTTATTTTCTCTTTTTCTGGGAGATAAATTTGTGCTTTTTTAAAAAGTGAAAAAAACTATTTTACTTAGAATAGTATTTTACACTATCTGTGACATTTAGCAAAGGATGGAAAGATTGTGTTTCTAGAAGTGCAAAATGTCATAAAACATAGAAAAAATGTCGACAGTGATTGACAGATTTTAGAAGGAATGTTTACTTTAATGACTGTCACATTAATTCTCGGAAGCAAAACTATAGGTATAGGGAATGAGATTAAACAGAAATACCAGAAGAGGGACAAACTGTAAGCAAACATTTTTTCCCCCCAGGAATATTACTAACTTAGTGTATTTCAGTAAGATGTTTTAGTATTGTTAGGAGCCGATTTTCTTAAATTATATAGAAGCTTTGAAATGTCACGCCATGGCTGACAATTGATTTGTAGATCTAAAGTCATATGCTAGGAGAACAGTATGCTTTATTCAGATTAACTAGGTATTACTGGAATCTAGAAGAATTGTGAAAGAACTCAAAATACATTTTTCAAATAAAGAGAGATGTATTATGGCTAGCAGAGTATTTTTAGTACATGTTAGAGCAATTAAAAAACATCTTTCATTTGGAATTCACATTTTATTTGTGTTTTGTTTTTTCTTTTACTATGAAACTATATGAGTTAATATACTAAGAAATTTACCACCATCATATTTGTTTTTACCTTGTAAACTGATTCCTCAACTGCTACTCTGTCATTAACCATTACGTGTGCTGTGGCAATATCCAGGAGACCTTGTCACAGACCTTGTTTAGCAAAGGAAAAACATGCAGAGGAAAATACATCCATGCAAGTAAACTCAAGTCAGTGACAAGAGAACTGGGTCAATACAGAGGGACCACAGAGTAAAAGGAAGGTCTCCAGTGTAACAGTCAATGGTCTCAATAGCCTGACCACTGCTGAGGTCAATAAATATCACAGAAAAAGTGGATTTGTAGGGGAAGAGCAAAGTGATTATTCACCAGGGGCTACTCCCAATGATGTGAAATGCTCCAGGAAAGAGAAAGAAGGGGTTTTCCCTTAACACTTAACAAGTGGTTGGATACACCAGGGTTATTTAGAAGTAGAAAGAGAGGATGAATAACTGACAGTGCCTGAGATATGTGACTGTCATGAGACTTAGCACAGTGCATGCCAGAGGAGCCATAAAAGTGAAGGAAAAGAGACTGTGAGCCTGAGGAGGCTGAACTTCCGGAGGGATACAGAGGCAGGGTTGATGCCCTTGACGATGATGGAAGACCCAGATATAAAAAAAGGAAATGAGATTACACTGGAGAAATTAAACAACTCAGCCTAACTTCAATATCCAAAACAATACTGGAGTGTGATAAAGGACAAACAATTTACAACTACCTAGTAAATAATACACCAATGAGAAACAATCCTTGTATGTCATGAAGAAATTGTATCAAGCCAGACTAATTTCATGACAGGTTATCTAGCCTTTGATGTGATTTGAACATGATTTTTCTAGCACAGTCACCCACAACATTCTCACACAAAAAAATGGAAAACTTGGTCTAGGTGACAGCACTGTATGATGGATGCAGACCCAGTTCTAAAAGAAGACTCAGGGATTTGGTACAAATGGTTTCCTGTCAACAAGGTGAGACATATCAACATTGTGGGGCTCTCTCCAGAGTCTGATACTATCTCACTTTCTTAATTTCAAACTTTCTCCTCATCAGTATGTGAGGTTATGCATGGAGTATGATGTCCCCCTTTGAACACTTTTTGAAATCATTTTTTTAATAGAGATGGAGACAAATTAATGTTCAGAGGAGAGTAACATAAAATCTGAATGAAAGCTGACTCATGAGATGTGGTAAAAGATGTTTAAATATAGGAAAGGAAATATTCAGCAGCATTTTGAAATACGAAAAAAAGGTTAGTTTTTCTGTTGTTCATGAGTGATAGGAAAAGAGACAATCTGCGTAGCATTCCACAGGGGAGATCCGGTTGCACATCAGAAAAAGCAGTCCAGCTGCACATTTAGAAAGCACACAAATAGGTACCCTAGTGTCTTTATAGAAAATCATTTACCATTCTGCAGCAATAGGAAGAGAGGGGTATTTGCACATCACAGAAGAGATGATGACTTATTATCTGAGAAGTAAGTTGGTGACAGACTAAGAGGTATCTGTGGCTGCATAGGGAAGTTCATCACTAACAGGTGACATGACCTGGGCAAAAACGTGGAAGCAGACATTAGACCACAAGAGACAGCCTATGACCTCACAATGATAGTCCATCTAGCCCAGCTATGTGGTCTATTCTTTATTTCTTTCTCCCTTCCATCCAGTGTCCATAGTTATTGGAGTAGGGCAGTTTAGAGTAGATCTTCTCATCCCTGTCTGCCTATTCCCTATAGTGTCTATCAGCTTGTTGTCCATTAATTTGTCCAGTCTCTTTTTGAAAACCTGTCAATAGTCTCTGCTCTTCACAGACTCTTGTGGTAACAGTAAACTTCCATTGGTTCACTACTTGATTCTATCTGTTTTAAAGTACAGCTCCCTCTTTCCAATCTTGTGGGACTTCTTGAATAAGTCTGGCATGCATTTATCTCCATTTTGTAAACCCATCATGATTTTGTAAACCTTGAGCACATCCCCACAGCTTTCTCTTCTCCAAACAGAAGACTTGAAACCACCTAAGCTTCTTTACAAAAGGTGGCTACTTCATCTGTTTAGGTCTTACACCACCTTCTTCGGGGTAATGGATTTGAATGACAGGCAGGACGGGAGCACAGCTTACCATTTCAGGTTTCACATCTACCATGTAATTTTATACTTTAGGTAAAACCTGATAAGCAAAAATGGTGCCAAAGCCCCACTCACAATGCTGGTGAATGCAAACCTCTCTGCTGATTCTGTTTAGCCATGCTACTGCCTCGTAACTGCATGTCAGAGGAACACTTCACATAATTGCAACACATAATGTCACCATTGTGGCTGACAGCTGAAAATCATTTGCTTTTGGCCTCTTGTTTACAATACCAATCGAATCATCTTCCTAAAGAACAAACTGCCACCTGTGTCCCTTCACTAAGATATGATAGCAGAAGTCATTGAAGTATTATAACCAGATGCAGAATTACACCTAGGCAATGGGAGTGAAGTTAATAGGAAACATCTCCATCAGCATTTTCTATTCTGACAAGGAAAGGAGCCAAAAGAAAAGGCTAACTCTGCTCCTGCATTCCCTGGACATTCAGTGTGGTTCTGTTCATGACTGCTGCTTTCACTGTAGTTTTAAATTCAGTTTCACACACTGTATATTTTCAGTTCTTTTGTAAGCAGTTCAGGTATCACATGAAAGGTGCCTTTATGTGGCAATTGACTGCTTAGTGCACAAGGGGATGAGACACCAGCATACACTTATCTTAAAATTTAGGAGACTGCTTGCTTAATGAAAAGTAGATCCCAAAACCTGATATGAGACAAAAGCACTAGGAGAAGAATAAGCAACTGCATTAGAAAATATCTTACAGAATTACTGACATATTCACTCCGCTGTACAAAGGGTCTGAGAGTGAAAGGAGATATCCTTACAATAGTGTACTGGGATAACATTGACCACCCCTATGAAGAAATGAAACCAGAAGTTTGAAGCATCAGCTCTAAAAGTTTACTGAGAGAAAGCTAAATAGTAAGAGAATGTGTATGTATCACTGTGGTTATAGAAGGTCCCATAAAAGCACAGGTCCATTGGGACAGGTGGAACACACAACTGACACATCTCTGGTTTCCCTTATTAGCATCATGGTCAGCTCCATCTCACTGTTGGAAGGAGGAGACAGCACTGCTGTGCAAGTCCCTCTCAGGAGCAGGTGGTCAGCCTACAGGTGGTGGTGTACATTTTCCTTCTGTTCCATATTATGCTGGTAACTGTAGTAGAGCATCTTTGTGATGGCTGAATGCACAGTGATGACATCACCTTTTGTTTATCTTTGTTGTCCTTTGATGAATGACAACTGAATAAAACAGACTGTGAGATTGTCCCTCAGCAGCAGTAGCAGTTTAATAAACAACATTACGTCTACCAGAATATCAAGTTTCCACCTCTCAAAATCACTAAAATGAGTGCAATTAACTAACTGTTATACTTAGGATAAACTAGTACATACACACGTGGCAGGTTTATTCCTAATTTACACAGCTACCTCTTTAAAGTATCTGAATTTTGTTTTTTAAATTGCCAGTGACACAAGTGTGTCATGATACTCAGGGATTTTGTGCCAGTTCCTAAGAGTTGAAAGCATTTGAATCCTGTACTTGTGGTGAAATACCTACAATGATGAAGCAAAGGACTCAAAGGGACTGATAAGGATTAAACCACAAAGTCTTACACAATTCTAAAATAAATGGGAAACAATTTTCTGTCTTCAGAGGTGGCTAAAAGATACCAAGTTCTTCAGCTACATGGATGCTTTAGAAGCCCAGAGGTTATGCACAGTATCTAGGCTAAAATAAACCAGGTGAATAATAGAATGTTTGCTGCTAAAAAATCATTAATTTCAGCAACATTAAATTGCCAGTTGCATCTACAAAAACAGAAGCTGTAACAATTATTACCAATTATTTAATCTAACAACATTTAGGAAGATTGAAATACAGAAAGATAATCTGCTGTCCTAAGGTTCTGTAAGCATTATCTTTACTGGCAACATTTTATGGAATTTTGCAATGATAAAATGTTTGGCTTTGGAAGCACAAAAAAACACCTTTTGTTTTGGCTTAAGATTCAGCACTTCATAGCTTTCATCAATCTTCACATAATTTTATTTTAGCCACTGTGCATATCCTTTGCATTATGTATATTTTTAACCTATAACTCTGATAGAAAGCCACACAGTTGTAAAATTAAATATCAAATAATAAACAAATATGATACATTTACAAAGATAAAATCATAGAATCATTAAGGTTGGAAAGGAGCTCTAAGATGATCGAGTCCAACCGTTAACCCAGCACCACTGTGTTCACCATTAAAGCACATCCCCAAACCTTCTGAACACTTCCAGGGACGATGATTCCACTCTGGGCAGTTTATTCCAACGCTTGATAGTGAACACCTGTCATATTTCATGGTTTCTAGAGTCCTGTTTGGTTAGTCTAAATGCTCTCCTTATCTAATCATCCTTTACCTGGTAAGGGTTGTTGTATACAAAGAGTCTTGTCATCTGTTTCATCAATGAAAAGTGGCAATTTAGAAATATATCTGTCATTTGCTGAGACCTGTAAATGCATTTCCATGCTCAAGTTCATAAAGATACACTACCACAAAACACTGAAGCAGTTAGGGAAAGTAAACCATGGACAGGGTTCTTATCCAAAGTTCATCCTAGTGAGCTGGAAAACTTCCTTGTATTTTAACTCTGTTGTTATCTACAAGCACCCTCTCTCTGTCTCTACTGCTACTCATACTGGGGAAAAAGAACTGGACAATAAAGGAAGTGCCAGGAGAAGATTTAGATAACCAAATAAGTATCCAGTTGGAATTTAGGTACTTTTTTTTTTTTGGCACAATTACTGACCTAAAAAAATGCATTTCCAAGAAGTACCTAAACTTCACAGTCTTATGTGCTTTACAAGTTCCCACACACCTAAAACTGTTGGCCTGTGCCTGCTGCTGACTATCAAATTCCTGATGTGCCTGAGCAACTTGGTGACTGTCTCAGGGCTAAGCCTCAAAAATTATCGATTCCTCCATCAGAATCCACTGTGACTGTATCTGTATTTGCAATTAAAATAGCATCAAGGTATGGTGCAAGTACTGGTTTGCAACCATCCTTCCTCTTATCTGTTTAAATGTGTCCAGCGGTGATTTTGATCCACATTAAATAACACTATCGCTGGGACTGTCTTGGCGCAGATCACAGGGGATACTTTGGGCCCAAGGCAATTTTCAGTAGGCAGTGCAGGAATAACTACGTAGTTTTATGGGGGAAGAGAGAGAGGAAAAAAATGTTCAATTTCCTTCCCCCCCTCCTCTACTTTCTTAGCTTGCAGACTGTTTTGGACTGGCATAGTCTGTATTCTTCCTACAGGAATATGCCACTGTGTGCAATGTTTAGTAGTGATGTCACCTACTTGGCTATTCCAAAATCCTAGGTAATCCTACATTTCTACATTCCATACAATCATAATTTGTATAGATTGCCCAAAAGAGTAAAACAGAAAATATGCACAAACTAAAATCCAGGACCTGGTTTTGTTGCGCGCAAGTTGTAGGCATGAACGTTCACCTTTGATTCTTGTGTTCTCTGCACAGAAATCCAGCCTCAACATCAAACCTGGAGAGTACCTTTACTGTTATCACAATCCCAAATGAGTGATATGAGACTATGGCAATACCACAACCACAAACCCTTACAAGAAAAGGTCATGTAAAAAGCCCAGACGCCCTGCAATGCAGTAATAATACATAAATAGAGGAATTATAAATATTTTAAAGGGTATTAGCCATGATCAGTTCTTGACTAAGGGAGGGGGAAAAAAGAGTGAACTTGGCTCTACACCTAAAGAAAGCATCCCAACTGCATATGCCCACTGGGAATCAGTGTCTGTCTGCACATTCTCACATTCAAGCCTGCTGACTGAACCTACCCCTGAGGCAGAGCAACAAGAAGGATTGCTCATCCTATGACATTATTTTTAAGTGCTACTTTTCATAACCAAGCTTTTCCACACTGTGTCTAGTAACCGAGACAGAACTTTTTAGCCTGGATGAGAGGCCAGCTAGACGGGCAAAAAATTGCTTGGATGGTCAGGCTCAGAGGTTGCCAGCTAATGGCTCACACACTATCTAGAGGCCTGCAACAACTATAGTATTGCATGGCTCTGTACCAGGACCTGTCCTGTTCAACATCTTGCTCAGTGACCTGGAGGAGGTGATGGAATGCACTCCCATGAAACTTGCAAATGATACCAAATTGGGAAGAACAGGCTCAAGGGCAGGTGTGTCATGCAGAGGGACCTAGACAGGCTGGAGGAACAGGCTGCCACAGGAACATTAAGAAATTTTATGATAATCTATGCAAAGTCCTGCACCTGGGAGGCTTGACAGACAGCAACCCGTACAGGAGCCAGCAGCGTGTTCTGGCAGCCAAGACGGACAACAGTATTGTGGGGTGTACTAAGGACAGACAGAAGATTCAGGGAAGTGATTATCACTCTCTGCTTGGCACTTAGATCACATCTGGGATACTGCATACACTTTCAGATTCTCCACAAAAAAAAAGAGGTGTTAATAGAAGAAAGTGAGTTCAGCAGAGAGCCACCAAGAGGGTAGAAGGACAAGAGACAATGAACACGAACGTCAGAGTTTCTAAGAGGATATAAGAAAAAAACTTTTATACCACAAAGATAGTCTCCCACTGAAGCATGTTTCCTAGAGAGATTGTACAGTCTCCATACTTGCAGATTTTCAAGAGTCAACCAAAGAAAGCCACAAGCAACCTGGTTTGCACTCCTAGCTGATATTGCTTTAAGTTTAAAGATATTGGACTGGAGACCTTCTCATATCTCCAACCTCAATGAAGCTGTGATTCTGTGGTTCTATGACTCATGATTCCCTCACAACTAAAGTTTTACAATATATTTTTATGGGCTTTACTGGAAAAATTCAGCATTCTTTTGTTTTCTTTTGGGTCATGCACTTTGAATTAGAATCACCTTATTGTTCCAAGACTCAGTTGAACTGTTCATTTTCACAAAGAGGACTGCAAGTGCTAATTAAGTTGATGCATTTTGAATTGTCAGTTTGGATATCTCAGCTGTCACAATTATGTTGAAATAAATTATATGCATTATCAAAGGGTGAATATCATCATACCCATGTTATAACTAAGGAAGTCTCAGAAGAGAAGACTTAATTTTCTCATTTTCCTGAAGAAAATTAGTTGTATTCCCATATCACAAAACATGAATTTTAAACCACTAACCTAATTTATGAAACTTAAATACTTAAAAGGTGGTTTGAAAGAACTTACGAATGTGTTCTTGGTAATTCTGGCATATTTTTTAAGGTAACAAAACTTGCTAATGTTAGAACATGTATTAATGTAGACAATTTGTGTCACTTAAAAACAGCATCTGGAGAATAAAAACCCAAGGTTTTTCCCAATGCGCATCTGACAGACATCATGACATCTACATAATAAAAATATTTTTAAAAGTTTTTTGTTGCTGAATTCAACATGAAAAAATCCACTGTTGATCATGTGAACAGAATTGTGTGCAAAGTTTTCACTTTCTTTACTGCGATGTTACTAGACAAGAGGGCATGGTCTTAAGCTGTGCCAGGGGAGGTTTAGGTTGGATATTAGGAAGAAATTCTTTACAGACAGGGTAATCAGGCATTGGAATGGGCTGCCCAGGCAAGTGGTGGATTCTCCCTCCCTGGAGGTTTTTAAGATGAGACTGGATGGGGCACTTAGTGCCATGGTCTAGTAACCACAGCAGTGTTGGATCAAGGGTTGGACTTGATGATCTCAGAAGTCCTTTCCAACCCTGCTGATTCCATGATCTATTACTTACCTATGAGAAAAGAAGCAAGACTAAGAACACAAAATAGCTTCTCCACAACTTTGCAATGAGAGAGCTCATTCTACAAGTATTACAACCAATTACAACCACACAAGCATCCAAGAAATACATCAGATATGAAAGCGTCATCAGAAGAGTCTGCACTGGACTTCTCTGTGGTGAAAAAAGAACCATCCGCACAGCTCGTTCAGCTGCAGATTGCAGGGTACATGCTGTGGATATAGTTTGCAGAGCACTCTATGTGTGTTGCAAGCAGAAACACGGCCTTACAGGTAAAATATAAATAAAAAAAAAATCACACTGTTCGAACACAGCAAGCAAGCAGATAATTGTTGAGTCTAAGTGAGGGAGCCAGGCTGTTCTACACAAAATGCTTACAGCAGTAAACAGATAGGAACCCATTAAACAGAGGGCAGTAAAGAAATGTCTTTGACTAATGTTCTTTTCTTTAAAAGATAGAGACAGGGAAGAAAAGATAATGTCAGTTAAGGTAACAGCAGATGAGACCAAATAATTGCAGATGGTTGAATGCAGAAGCTGCAGGATGTACTTTACCATCAAGTGGGTACTTGATAGGAGCTATTTATGTATGAAGTGTTGCCTGAGAGAACCCACAGGGAAAAAGTGCCTGAGTGCTAGAGAGGCAGCTGGAAATCATGATGGAATTCAGGCAAGACCTGAGGACAGGATGAAGGGAGGAAGAAGGTTCAGCAAAGAATACCAGATGAGAATGACTGAATAACATCATGAAGAAGAAGAGACGGGCATTGAAGAGGGAATGAAAAATAGTAAAAACTTCCAGAATGGGCTTGTTGCTCCAAAAGACTAAGACAAAAAAGAGGAAGAAACAGAAGAGAGAAGGAGAAGAATAGCTAGTGTGTCAAGAAGAGCAGACAGGGATATTGGGAGGCTAGACAAATGGGAAAAATACATTGAAGACTCTGTTCCTCTTTCCCCTTTTTTTTCCAATTCTCCTTCAGAGATCCACTCCAACAGCATGGAAAGACAATTTAGGGACTCACTGGCCCAAATTGCATTAGTATTTTGGTTCAAAGCAGAACAGTTCTGAATCAGATGACTTCAATATTTCCACTTAGTTCATGTCAGTTTTATTGGCAGAGCTTCTTGGTTTCCACAGTTAGGAGAAAACTACACCAGGAGTTGTTCTCTGAAATATAAGTTAAAAGCATGCCTGCCCCTGAAAAGGATCTAAAGAGCCAATCCAAAGTGGGCTCCACTGTCACAAAGTTCTACCTCACCTGCATGAACATCAAAAAGTTCTTACACCAACAAGTGTTTCTGTTACAACATGAGGTCCTTTGCATGCTATAAAATGAATCAAATGCTAAGTATCTGCTACCATATTTATCAACTGCCAGCCCCTGACTCTTTGAATTTACAGCACTCCTTCCTCCTTCATCTTCTCTCATTCTAGCTTGGAATCTTTATTTAACTTCCCTATGTCAGTTGTTATCTGCCCATCTTCTTCTATTAGTCTTCATCTCTCTTGGTACAGTGAGTTGAAAAATTCCAGAAGATCCAGCCAGGTACAAATTATCCTATGCCATGAAAGGGCTGAATGTTTCTTCAGCAGCAGGCTAGCACTGGCAGTCTCAGAGGCTTGCATTATGATTGATGCATGAAGAGAACTGAAAAGCCAGACAACCTTAAATTTGAAAGGATGAAAATCATTCTTGGAGTGCAAGGGCAACAATCATCCTTTTGGGGCAGCATGGCAGGCGTATTCATATTCTGTAGAGCTTGAACAGATCTTCTGGTGAGAACTATTTTTGCTTATGCTGCCCAATTGGCCATCTGTGCTCTGGGACACATGACAGTGTATCTGAAGCACGCTCCCCAGCCACTCTGAGAGCCTGTGCATGCATCCCACAGAAGATCACTACAAAAAGCAGAAACTGGAGTACTGTGGCTTGTTTCTAGTGCTTTTGAAAAGCAAATCTCTGTGTCAGTGCTCCAGAGTCCAGTTCAGGTCAGTGTACTCTTTCCATGCAGGCTTTTATAGTGGAATGGGAATAACATGATGTATCTGACACTTGGGTCATGATTGAGAGGAAATGGTGTATGTTGCAAAGGCTATTGTGCTTTTAAAAACGTCTGTGGTTATGAGCTGTGGGGGAACTCCTCCATGTGACAGATAGCTACATCAGAAGCTTCCCTCCTAGTCCCAGCCTGTACAAGTGCTGTTCTGTGTGCCAGTGACTGTGCATGCAGCATGCCATAACACAATCCCACTAGAACCCCATAGAGAGGCTTGTGCTTCACAGCACCTTCCTTTCCTTCAGCATGGTGCTTTATAGCCTGGAACAAGGACTGTGTAAATGTACACAGTAACCATATGGATCCCATCCCTGCCTGTCCAATGAAATGAACAGGCAAGTTCTTCTTTGCCATGGTATACAAGTTATGTAAGAGCTCTGGTAAAGTGACAAATTTCCTCCTCTCTCTACCCCTTCACACCTCATGCAATGAAAACTACTGTGAGCAGTGCAGAGGGGGAGCAGTGCTGCTGCAGTTCTGTTCTCAAACTTCCTACTCTGTGGTGCATATCCTGCAGTCACTACATCATGGGGGTAACACGAGCTTGTGGAAAGGGTGTCAAGTACACAACTGCTTTCATTCCTGATTTTGGTGGGTAGCCTGCAGATGAGGGATCAGGAATGGGTGGTGGGTTCTGCAGGAGGAAGGGGAAAGCCATTCTCTGCCACTTTTTCTGACATGCCATACAGCCTAATGGGGCCCTGAACCAGCATCCAAGGGTATGGGGATGGAGGAAAATTTGTGCGATGGCAGGAATATCAGATAGCTGTTTGCGTGGTGGCCATGGAAAGTCAGCCCAGAGCACTGCAGAGTCCCTATAGCACATGAGCTCAGTTGTTCCTCAGTGTGGACAGGCAGTCAGGGGTAGGAGTGGAATCAGAGCTAACACCTGTTGGGACATTTCTCCTGTGCTCAGGCCTCATCTGCTACCCTGGGGGCTCTTATAAAAGGCTCTAGCCCACTTTCCATTCAGTGCAAACAAAAAAAATCAACATGAGGGAGCAATTTCTCTCTAGAAGACTTCTCACTCCCACTGCATAAAGCCAGCTCTCTATCCTGCTGTTCCCTGCTTGCAGCCAGTCTTGGTGACCACGTGTAGGAACAGAGGGGTCCTCTGTTTTGATCAAGGGACCAGAATAACCCTAGGCTGGAGCAAAATCCCCAAATGCGTGTAATGAATATGTGACAAACATAGCACCAACTGCTTCTTTGATCTACTGATTTACTCCTGTTGTACCAAATTCCTTGCTAAGATAGACACAGATAGCAATATAAGAACTGACAGATCTGTTGCTGCAGAAAATGGAGGGATAGTAAAGATAAAAAATGGAGGCTTTTCACAGAAGTTAATAATCCCTATAGCTGCAAAACATAGCTGGTACGAAAACCAGCTGTAACTGCTGTTCTTCATAACACATTAAAAAGATACTATACTTAGCTGTTTGTTTAGGCATAAAGAAAACACAGATCTACACCTGTATTCTCTGCATACATAAACCAGAATCAAAGTCAACGCAGTTACATATCAGTTGTCTAGTTTCAGCAATCCTGTCAGGGCCAGCTATAAATTATGGGAGATCTTTTCTACAAATGTGTTGGAAAGTGATCAAATTAATATTTGTGTTAGCATCAGGAAGAAATAAAGCGGGTGTGGATGGAGGAAAATGAGGGCTGGCAGAGAACATTGAAATACCAGCTGTAATTATAAAAAGAAAAACAATTTTACATGCATTACAGAGTTTGGTCACAGAGCTAAGTGCATCTTTATTTTTATGAGCTTCCCTATTATCAGGCTGTGCAACACAACCATGAAATTAACAGTCAAATATGGACCTTAATCCTGACATAAATAACATTCCCACAGACAGTACTAGGAGATTTGTCAGAAAAGTGTGTTCAGAATTTGACCTCTAAAACTAATAGTGTTGGTGTTTCCCTAGTCATAACATCTCATTTAGCTACCACAGTAAGGCAACTGAAACAGCAGAAAGCACAAAGAAGTCAGTTGTTGCCAGATGGCTCCGTCTCTGCAGCCATTACTCAGACAAATAGTATTTGCTCACACAAGGCAGCCCAGAGCATTTACTGGAGTGTAACACAACTTATCAGATGAATTCAAGTTTCATGATAAATCTTTCTAAAAACAAGCTGTGGCAGAGAATCAATCTTTCTTTTTTCCAAACATGCAGCTTTTGAGGGTAAAATCACTACTTTTTACTAAAGTCATGATAGACAAATTACTTGTTTCAGCGACTTTAAGAGCCCGTAATTAATTCAGGAAAACCTTAAGTGTCCTTTTAAACTAAACAGCTAGCTTGCAATCTGAACTCATCAACAACAAAAGCTCACCAAAGCATGGGTGTTTTAACAATTCTCAAATGAGTTTTTATGTTTTTAAGCAGTTTCCTGACATACCTGAAAGTTGTTATTTGGCTTTATGCTGGAAGTAGTCAAACCTGATTGAAGCCCACTGATGACAGCAGGAATCTTTTCTCTGACTTGAGTAGCTTTCAAAATACAGCCAGTATTTCTTCAGGAATAATGAGACCACTCAACTCCTGAAAGCAATGAGAAAACTCTCAGTGACTTCACCAATTGTAGGACAAAGATCATAGTTCTGGACAGGGATTAAATTCTGCTAAGAAGGCTACCACAGCTGTCAGAAAGATACTTTAGCTGACTGATATTTCCCAGGTATGGTGATAAATTGGATTGCTGATTTCTTGGTTATTGTCTTAAGTCTACAATTTGGCCTGCATTTGCCATCCAGTCAGTCACATGCTTAAAATTTGTCAAGTTTCATTATTTCAAAACTACTTTTTCTTAAACTACCATACATTAAAATGAAAGAAAAAAAGGGTACAATGAAAAGTACAGTCTCAGAACCATACATTCAGAAAACTGAAAAGGAAGCACAAAGGAAATCAAGTTGTTGCTCTCCTCAGCAGTGAGGGAAAGGCAGGTCATGCTCCTCTTTCTTCCACAGAAAATGGCAAAATAGCAGCTCCCTGGAAGTAGATCATCTGGTTATTTGGCTTCCCAGTTGCCAAATATCCTGTAAGGCACAATAGGAGAAGGAATATGTCCTGTTCCCCCTGTGGTACAATGATCCAACATTTACAAGAGCAGTTTATTTTACACATAAGAAGACAGTAGTACTATCTCCAAAAGAAAACTAGGACAGTCTGTTCATCCCAAGTTCTGCTTTCCAAGTAGCTCAGGCAGTTTTGGAAGAAAAGGCTTTAGAGTCAAATCAGTACTGTTTAGAAGTAGAATAAAGATCCAGTGATCTATACGTCCATTCTCATGCCAGGGGAAAAAGATTTGATTCTAAGTATTGTGCCTCCTGCATTTGATACAGATAAGAATTTTTGAGTTGGAAAAGATTTTGAAAATGGCCTGAGATTCCTGGGAAGCTTGTCTCTGAATATAATCATATTGGAAATAATATAATAATATACAAACTGTTTTGTAGAAAGTGTTTTGGGATAGAAAGCCCTACTGAGAGCGTTTGTCTCATGTCCCTGCTATTTCTATATATAGACAGAAGCTGTTGATGTGTCTTCTGAGCAGGGATGTTTCATAATCAGAATTACACTGCTTCTCATGGAAAGCAAGCAATTCTTTACCATGAATATCTGAAATGAGGCCTCCTTGGTAAAATGTAAGGCATAACTAATAATATAGATATGGTGTGAAGTATCTATTGAACATACTTTCAAGACATCAGGAGGGATTTATCTAACTTTCTAAGCACAGGCAGTAATACTGAAGAATGGGATGCTTCCTGGCACATAGTTCATTACTGTTTGCTACACTTGATTTTCAAAAGAAAAATATCAGAGGCTTCTGATATTATCCATAAAACCCATTTAATAATGGGCATACAGAAATACACAGCAACTGTATCACATGGACACTTTCTGAGGTTCTGTTTTTACTGACACCAAAGAAACCAAAGCCAAATAGTCAAAGCAATTTAATTAATTAAGAAAGCATACGCTCATAGGGAGGCTTTATTATCTTATTTGCCCTAGAAAATTAATTATGTGTAGTCAATGTAACTGTAACCATAGTGCTGTCATTTCATGAGCAGTAAAAGAAAACAAAGCAACCCATGAGTGCAGCAGTTTTAATAATTGCAAATTTGAAGCACATTTCTTTCTCATTACATTTGAATATACAAACTACTGTGCAGTAAATTTGGGGTTTAGGGATGATGTCACCATCTTGCTTCTCTTTTACAGAGAACTATCCAATTCAGCATCAGTATAAAAATAAAGAAGAAATCCTATTCTCTTCAGTGAGATATGAATCTCAAAATGTAATTGAAGCATTACCTCCTGAATTCATTCTAAAGGCATGCAATACCTTAGAGACAAGAATCATTCCCAGTGCAGTAGAATGGCTGCATACTTGAAACAGGAATAGACAGGAAAAGCAAAAATTACCATTCCAAAGCTTCTTCAGCCCCATTGCCCATTAGGTATTTTATTTTCTTGTTTACAGTTATGCTACAAACAGAGATTCAGCAGTAGTATACCTGGAATTCAGCAGCACTACTTTTCTTCTGATGCCTATATAATTGATAGAGGAAGATATTTTATTTACACAGCTGTGATGTGTTTTATAAACAGGTTGATTCTGACTTTCTCAAAGCTCATGGAGAATTATTGCAAAGGAAAAAAAAGAAAAGTAGACACAAGGTCCCACATGTTTGACGTCTTGCCATGTGTACAGATAGGACCAGAAACTACTGCCTTTGTCTAGTTTTTCTGGAAAGGGGCCAAAGCTTTTTAAGGACAAGCAGCACAACAGGTTCCTATCTGAGCATGGCTGCACCAACCACTGCTTTGTAGTCCCAAAGCACTATGACCAGGCCCAAAGCAGTAAGACTGGCTCCCACTATGGGATTAATATAGCTCCTGTGCTAAACATCATCTAGTACCTTCTAAAAAAAATAAGGAAAGTTCATTTGCAAAGCAGAGGCAGTTTCTCCATCACTTTTATAAGGGCACTGGTATGACAGACACTGCTGTCATCACAGTTCCCAAGTGGAAAAACAGGATTTTAATCTCAAGTAGCACTTGCTTTCCTCAGATAACCACATTCTTTATCACAAATGCTTTATCTTCATCATGCATTATGAATAATCTCACATTAGACTTACCTCACAACAGCTTATGCACAAACAATGCTCTGAACTAACAAAATCCCCAGTCGTATTTGTTTAGCATGTTGCATCAATGGAAAGTTTTAACTCGATCTGTTAGCTGAAGGTCTTTTGGTCTGCTGAGTCACACACGATTAATTCTAACAATATTTTAATTTCCTACATGATTAGGTAACTAATGATTTGAGATGAGATTGGGTGTTCTAAACTGAATCAGAATTAGCATTTTTTTCTTTGATGAATTAATTATAATTGATTTATGAAGTGGCACTCTCTAGGGGCCTGACTTTGCAGTGCTTACTGATGAGGCTAAATTCCCGTTGAAACCAATGAGCAATTTTCCTCAATAAACATTGAAGGATCTGCCCTTAAGGCTTAGAAGTTATAACCAGCACCAGCCTTTGAACCACTCTTAGGACTGCAATTACAAACACTCCAGAGCTATAATCCTAAAAATACATTTTGCTAAGAACTACAGCAGAATTTCTGAGTAATGTGTACATGGAGTTATCCCAAGAGTTTTATGTCTTTCTATGAATGCAGTATTTTACTAGCAAAATAAATGCAGAAACTCGAGTTGGAAGTATGTGGGCAGTATAATCCTGAAGTGTTCTCCACCAAAACGACTGAGGGTGTGCTATGCAGATGCAATTCAGTTTTCTCCATAATAACCATTCATCTTAATCCTTGTCTTGCAATTTCTTGATGACCTCTCACAAAAAAAATTAAGAAGCTGACTGTTTTTGATAGTCTAGGAAGGGATTCAAAGTCACACTCATTTAGTGTTTTTGTCTTTTTTTAATGGATTGCTTCCCATTATTAAATAGTGCTATTTGTTTTTCCTAGAGTAAATGGACAAAAGCTATTTTTTCCCAACAAATAATTTTAAAAAATTCAGTTTTGTGTTGCAATTAAATATTTTGTGGCTTTTTCTTTTCTATTTTTTTAAATCAAGGTGTTGGCCTTTCAAGATCCTCTTCTTTATAGACTTATTTATCAAGAAGCAAGTCTCTCAAAAATGAACACATTTTAGAACCATTTTCCTGAGATAATTCCATATTGCTTTTTAAAGCAATTTGACAAGTATTTTTGATGAAAAAGCTCCTAAACAAAAGTAGGTGCACTTATTCCAACTTGAAAACAACTTTAAAAGGCCATTTCCTAGATATTAGTACATCTTCATTTTTGAAGCAGCTGTTGTATTAAATCTGCACATGAGTTATAGCACCTGTCATCTTCTGATGTCATGAAGTTGCTATGTAAGAATTTGGATGGACTTTTCTCCACTGGCATCAGTGGGTGTTGAATCAGCCATGAAGCCTCAGTCCGGTCAGAGCTGAGGTTCAGTAGACTAAGAATGACCCCTGAACACAACTTTGACTTGAGTTTCAAAGCCTTAAGAGATTTCACCTTTTATAGGATTTTGCAGGGAGGGAAACAGGGTTTTCACTGATATTTCGAAGAGGTATGTCAAGCAACTTTAGGAAAAGATGGACTAAGCAATTATTTCAATAGTGAACATGAAAACAAAATTGGGAAAGAAAGATGTCTCCCTATCATGCTGAATACTGAAACTGGAAAAGTCTGATTTCCTGAACTGTCAGTATTTTGTGTAAAATAAGCATCTTCTAGAAGTTTCTATGAAGAATGAACATTATTCCTGTTGTTCATTATGTAGCCAAGTATTTCCCCACTGTTTTCAGAAAAACAGTTATTGCTGTTCATTTCTATAGAAACACTCATATATCTCACAGTAGTAGATGGCTGTGCAAGTACTGCTAAGGTAATAATTTTCGGATGATGTTACAGTCTCTAACCCAGTAGCATATTTAAAGATACATTCGTATATTCTTTGATGAAAGCAACCGGATATCACATAAAAATATAATCCAGAAAACTGAAAAGATGAGTCCACAAAGGTCTCAGTTTTGTGATGTTACTGTACTTTTTGGAGACGCATAACTTCATCCCACTCTCTGAAGATGTATAAGAATCCTTTATTGTAGCCTTCTGGATGGTGCTGATTGATTGCCTCCGTGTACCAAGTGATGCATACACAGAAAAATCTTTTGTCTCTTTGTTGTGGAAGAAAGGGATTCAGTTTTATGTTCTTTTTCCTAACAGATTAGTGACTATCCCCAAATAAAACAGATTACCAAGGACCACAGGCTGGCTATAGTAACAACTTCAAGCCAGATTTTACTAGTTTTCTATCTTATATTAGTAGCATCATCTTCTGCCTGAATAGCATCATCTGCCTGAAGCCAGTGGCACTTGCACAAAGGGTTGCTGCTCAATAAGTACTCCGGGATCTAGGAAAACCATGGGTAAGTTCTGTCTGGGGTGCCTGTATCAACCACAGCTCCCCTGCCTCCAGCTATGTCCCTAAAGAGTACAGGCAGAGTGAACTGCAGCACTGAGGACACCAGAGTTCACCTTTCCTCTGTATGCTGAGATGTCCCAACTATCTCACTGCAGCTGAAGATTCACTCAGATGAACTTTATTTACCATCCAGTTCCTGAAAGTGACTGTGATGGCTGGCTTCTCCACACTAACATACAGTTGTTTTGTCCACTGTAACCGGTAGGTGCCACTTGCCCAGAGCTGTTTGTCTTGCAGGACGTGACAATGCTGTCCTGGCTGTGACATGGGACTGAGCGGAGACCTCATGAACCAGGTGCAAAATCCACTACAAAGGACTGTAATGACTCCCTAAACAAGAACGCAAACTCAGCAGATGGTGACACATCTTCCCATAAAAAAAAAAAATGAAATCCGTTGTCCCAAGTATCTATGCCGCACTGATGAATACCAGGTAAATCCCTATGGAAGGGAATGATTGTTTTCTTATCCAACAAGCCATCAAAACCAATGAAACACTGAAGGCCACGAGTATAAACACAAGTTTAAAAGTGATGTCTGAGTAGCAATCTGTAAAAATCGCCACCTGGCACCGGGTGAGCTCTGCAAGCAGTCTTGTCAGAAAAGCATTTAAGGAATTCTGAAGAGGGTCCCTCTTAGATGCCATATAGGTTGAGAAAGCTTGTTCCATACCTGCAGTTTCTCCCTAAACAAAGATTATTGTGCTTTCTGTCACAAAATGAAATCCAGACTGCATTATCTAGATGTCCCCTTTGATTAGGTTTTGTGTGATTTAGATATTATTCTGAGTACTGACATTTAAAATCTACAGTGTGAGTTGTGTTTTAATACTCCAAACGTTCAGGGAAAAGGTATCAGGATCTTTAATCCAAATGTTAATTTGGTTTTCTGAAAAGCATCAGGATGAATTCTGATCAGCACTTCTGCATTAGCTTCTGAGCTGAGTTTTAATATCATACGTAAAGATGAAAGAACTGATCAAATGTAGAATCTACTAGGTGATTTATAAGGTCAGTATTACAATGGATAAGTTTTCTACAATCAGATTAACTTTTTTCAACCTTGCACTGGCCTGCAAAATTGGATCTCAGTACAAGCATGAATAAAGTGCATTCTCCCAGAAGACTGTTGAGTGAAGCTGGCTGAACAGTAGCATTTCTGATTTGTGAAGAAGTTTTGGAGGGAAACAGGGAGGGTTATTTGGTTTTACTCCGAATCATATAAAGAATACTTTTTTTAATTTCCCATGAACTGGAAACTGAGAGACTATTTCAGTCTTACAATCCCAGCACGTGAAACTTCCTCCAGGAAATAACCTCACTGCACCCAGCAGCTGCTCAGTGAAATCAACATTCTTGGTACTTTCACACTTGCTAATCACCCACCCCAGTTTCTCCAGCAGCTGCCAGGGCACCCCAGCCCTGCACCCCCCGCACAGCTGCCCTGTCTCCCCAGCTCATAGCCCTGCTTCTCCAATCCTGCCCCTGCAACTACACCCTGGAAACCCATTTATCAGCAGCTGGCCAAAAATCCCTGATTGCCACAGCTTTCAGGCTCCAGCCCACGGAGATGGAACCTGTCAAGCCTCTCCTCTCTGTAACAGAAAATGGGAAGCCCTGGAGCTTGTAGGGCCTCAACTCTTGGGAGCCCTCATCCACCACTGCTGTATCAGGCGATCCAGTGCATCTGACTGAAATTTTATTTAGCATAAATAGTTGCAGACAAACATTTTTTATTTAGGGACAAAACATTAGTTCCCAGATCTCTGGTGTGCAGAGGTCATTCCTATTGAGAATATAAAACAAGAGAAACCATAAGTGGCAGGCAGACCTCTCTGTCTCGCCATGGTCTCATTTTCCCTGAAGGCAGGTATCCATATGCATATGGAGAAGTGGATCCTCATTCTTGTTGCCTTAGCAGTGAAGCAGACTTCCACTAAAGGCAGTGGTTCTTCTGTGTAGGATTCCAGGGTATGATTTATTCCAGCATGGAAAAATCTGCCTTTCCTAAGGTCACGAAAAAAATATATCAGTGCAGTGCTTTATTTAGAATCCTAGACTGCTGTATTTCATGGGGTGCTTAAAACTGAGTTCAGATTAATATTAGCAAGATGCACTTAAAATGATGAATTTACACATACACACTGTAAAACAATACTACAATTTTCGTTTTCTAAAGTACAGCTTATAGAAATAGAAAATTATTATTTAAACTGCTGAACAAGCACAATACAAAATGCAGCTCATTCAGGACACCGAGATTACATTTATACTATTAATCCAAACATGTTCAAAACAGTTCTCTGGGACTAAGGCATGCAATAACCCCCACATATATTGCTCAGCTCTCTTCTCTTTGAAAACAGGGTATCCACGTCCCAGCTGCCTATTGTGTACGTGCCAGGCCCATGCTAGCTCCCAAATTGCACCCAGCGATCCTTGGGAAAACTCTAAATTGGCTGAGGTCAAGAGTGTGACAGAGGCTGCTCCAACAGTTTTGAAGTATGATGATATTGAAGCAATTGGGAATGCAGCCTGAGATATATCCACTCTTACAAAGCCTTAAAAACTCTGAATTACTTATTTGTCAGAACTGTATAAATACCACTCAAGTAAGCAATCTTTTCATTGTACCAGAAAACCCCTGGAGTGTGGTATGTATAATCCGGGACAGTTACTAATGATCTGGGTCAATTACTAACGAGGATGAGCCAAATGAGAGGTTTGTTTAAGTACAGTATGTTGACTAGGAGCTTTAATTTCAATCTTTCAGGATTTTTTTGCCATCTAAGGGTAGTTACCCACAAAAGACTAGATGCACACTAGAATGACAACAGGTCTTGAATCTGTCTTCAGATTCAAGAGAAAATCATCACTTCATTGAAATGTTTTCATTTTCCATTGGGAAATATCATGATTCTATTAGGAAAAGCTAAATAATTTTGTGTGTTTATGGGGGAAAAGAATTGTCATATTATTTCTGCTGTTAAACTGAGATGACATATTATTTGTCTGATTCTGAGCTGCTGCAGTCTCATGTGAACTAAGTCTGCATTCCCCTACCACATTTTTTCTATGAGTAAATTAATATAATTGAACAAATAACTGAAAAATCTTATTTGGGAATATCAAAATGTTTTGCCTAATGTTGACATTTCTTATTTGGGATACTTTTGAACTTTTTCTTCCCTATAAACTTCTGGTTATATCCTAAAGTAACAAAATTTGTCACTACAGAAACTGATGTTTCTGTCGAACGATTTTATGACCCCATTTTTCTTATTCCTCTGATGAAACCAAAAAAGGAAATTAAGACATCTAAAAATTACTGATTCTATGACACTGTACGTTGTTTAAAATTATGATTTCTTTTGTATCTATGACAGTTCAGAAAAGTCAATTATATGGTTCATGTCTTCAGCCTAAGGGGTTTTTCTCTTTCAGTAATATCAACATCAATATTGAATTATATTGCCTGTAACTAGTACAGAAGCTGCTGCATCGTTTTCCCACATGATGCACAGATCATTAGGAGGACAGACAAGAAGGCATAAGAATTGACAAAAGTGATCAAATTTTACTCACAGAACTTCCAACAGTCTATTGAGTACATGGTCACAAGTCTCCTTTCACCACCAGAAATAACCGACAGGCTTAATGTAATGAAATTATTTGTGTAAAGTGATAAAGGAAGTCAAGAAGACAATCTAAACCATGTTTCTGTTAATCCCAATCAGATATGCTGACATCCAGTATATTCACTTATGTCCATGTAAGCACCCAAAGGTCATAAGGAAGACAAATTAAAAAACTCCACACATTTAGCTTGTGATTAATGAAAAAATTTATTGGATTCTACGACATACTAAATTGATCATTTTTTTCTCTGTTGTTTTACAAGGACAAGAGCATGAACCCACACAGAAGCCTTTTTGTCTGTGCTGTCCATGACCCACACATAAAAAAAGATGGAAAGAAAAATCTTTCACCATGGTAAATCCAGCATGTTGTACTCTTTATCACTAAGTATGTTCATTTCACCGATACCCCTATGTACAATGTAAATATTTCACAACGCCTGCAGACTCTTCTAGTATTCTTGTCAGAACAACATATATAATTCTTAATAAAAGCCAGGACGGTGATGAGGGACACAAGCTTTACACTAGTAACAGTCATTAGAGAAATATGAGCCATAGGACCTCTTGATAGTCCAACAATATTACACTCAGTACAAAATGTCAAACATTTTGTAACCCATTCTCTAGAGGATCTTCTTAAAATCAGGCTGCATTAGATATTCTGCATCTGTTACTTCTGCCTTCCCGTGTATTATATACTCCTTATACACTTTTCATCCTATAATGGGATTTCAGGAAACTATTGCCACATTTTGCTAATGCTGTTTCAAAAATTTTGTTTGTAAACAAACATTGAGTACAACCTGAACGCAAATGCTACTACAGAGAAGTGTCTATCATAGTCAAAATAAATTTAGCCTGCAGAGTTTGCTGAGAAGGAAAAATTGTTCGTATTATCCAACTGAAAATGAAGAATTCCATCAAGATGGCAGGAAGTATAACTGTAATCCTAAATATGATGATTACCTCCTCAGACAGTTGTACACAGAAATGCTTAGACTACACCATTACTCCTCTCTGTCATCAATACTGAGCAAAAATCCCATAGTAATTTTTTCTATATAGCCTTTAGACTAACAGCCAATATTATATCTCAACATTAAATATGCTTACATACTCCTGATCTGAAATCCTAAACTATTTATCCCTTAATTATTCTATTCCATAATACTAATTCAACAAATTGTCAGTAAATTGTATTTAAGACTGTTTTGATACACAATCAAAAGGAAGTTAAGGAAAAGATCAAATGTTTTCATTCTAATTGTACTGACTGTGAGCTAGGACATAGTCAAACTTCCATCACGATTGTGAAGGTAACATGATTGTGTTACCTTGCATCAATAACACAATCATATTTTTCAAGGCAGAGGATGTAACATTTAGGTAGTACAGAAACATGATTAATTAATAACTTTGTAGTAACATATCAAGAAAAGAGTTCACTCAAAATCCAGATGCAGAAACAGTCACCACAACAAAACTATTCTTCAAGATTTTTTTTTTGGTGCTAACAGTTATCATTAGAGTTACGTCCTTGTAAGTGTGAGGGCACAGCTTACAAAAAAGCCACTGAACATTCTAAGTATATTTTTGTTATTTTATTAAAACTGATCCTAGGAAGTCAATGTGAATTTATTCTGTAATTCGATTGCAGCAACCAACAAATATTGTGTGGTTGTAATGCTTTATACCAGAAAAGCAGCATGCAGTATGGATGCAATAAAATGTACTTTACGATGGAACTAACAGATGAAAGAATAAAGGGAAAATAGACTGGAAGGGAAAGACAGGAGTCAATAAAATATAAGCTACACAGGGAGATTAGGAGTCCACAAAATGAAAAGGAACTATTCATACAAATGCAACACAGAGGCAGGCAGTGTGTTACACAGACAGACACTCAAATTAGGGACCAATTGGTCATACGGAAGGCAACCTGTTCACGCACATCATTTCTGAATAATGTAGTATTTTCTAAATCAAAAGAAAGACAGTTGTTTTTGAGTTGCAGCAGAATACCTGGTCAGGATGATTTGGGGCAAGACCTGAACTGGCTTGCACTCTTGGCCAGCAAAGAATCTCTAGGGTTCAAGACTTGACAGCCAAAAAAATTTAAGGAAATTTAGCTCCTTGTACATAAGCAGGAAGGTCCAAACCTTGACAGAAGATTTCAGAAAAGCTGACTTCAAGAGGCTAATTATAATTTCTGCCAGTTTTATTTACATGAAACTAAAAGATTAATTTTTGTACAGCTATGTATCATTTGAATACAATTGCAAAGAGATGTAGTAATGCCTATATTGTTTCTAATTGAAGTTTTAATGTGAACGGCTTGTTATTAATTAAGACTCAATTACAACACAATACCCCAAACAGATGCCAGAAATACACCAGAACTTCCCTTCTGATCAGGAACCAGTCTGGCTCTTATAGCTGCAGTGATTGCATGTCATAGTTTGAAATTGGCCCCCCCGAGAGTTTGGGGGCTCAGAGGTGATTGGGTGCCAGGGCAGTGTTCCCTGGAGAGCCAGTCACCATCCATGTTGTTCACTTCTGCTGAAAAATCATATATCACAGCACCGGGAGCTGTTGGCAGTTCTGCTGTTGGTGTCTGCTGCGTGTAGGTGGAGAAGGCCAGGGGGTGGCTGGGCTCCTTCTTGCCCCCCTCCGGGGGAGAGGGGAGCCCTGCGGCCCCCCCAACTCTGCCTGGGCCAGAGTTAAGAGGCAGCATTTGGAGTGTGTGCTGTGAAGGAAAACATTCACAGCACCTGAAGTAAGAGGGAGGAGGCCAGGCCCTCTTCCCCCCCCTGCAGCTGCGGGACGCTTGGGACAGTGTATAACTAGACCGAGCTACCTGTGGCCAAGGCTAGGGGGCTTTCCCCCCCCATGGCATTGAGGCTGGTGGGGGGTGGATTTTAAGGCTCAGCATTTGAAGCAGAGCCAAGTGGACGGGCTGATAACAAATCAGCTCGGCGCTCAGGAGAAGAATCCCAGGCGAAATTGGAGGCAAATCAAAGAGAGAGGCCCAGAGGATGTTTCTGCCGTGATTTAAATGCAGGACAGCTGAAAACCCAGAGGAAGAATCAACATTCCAGGATGCATACGTTAATAAGCTACACTACAGCAGCCTACAAAAACCGAGGTATGAGACTGGGAAAGGGAGATCACACAGCAGACCGAGGAGAAAGGACTCAAAGCTATCTTCTTGAACTTCGTGAGGAGAAAAAAACTTCCACAAACAGCTTGAGGTTGGTAGGGATTGTTCAGGGGCCCAGAACACTCCCATGAGAGAAACTGCATTACCCAGCAGCCTTGAAAGGCTTCTCCTGGACTAAAGTTAAAGGGAGGGGCTTAAAAGACTGATAGAAATGTAATACTATTTATATATAGTTGCCTTTAGTTTGTATAGTATTTATTTCTGTAAATAAATGTATATACTTCCCCTTCCCCCTATAGAAGCCTCTGGCCTGAAAGTTTCTCTCTGGTGTTAGGATAAATTGTGGGAAGGGGTGGGGGGAAGCCTGGAAATTGGATTTTGGATTTCTAATGTGGCTCAAACTGCCACACTGCATCATCAAGAACTACATGCGGTAACATGGTGGTACAGAAGCAGATGTCTTGACATACTCAAAGCAGAGCAGGTGAAGCATTTCCCTTCCCCCAGTGCAGCCACAACAGCAATTTCTTGGAGGTTGGACAAGGCCTTTCCTTCTACACACAAATTAAACAGGCACTTCCGATTTCAGGTTATTAAGCTACAATAATTATTACCTTTTCCTTGAATAAATTTTAACAAAAAGAGAATCTGCACATATCTTTCCTTTCCCTGTGTGATCTGAAATAGGAACTATCTTCCCCTTCAAGACTTCACAGACCTCATTTTCCTTCATTTTCGAGATCTAAGATACACAATACAATTCTGTTTTCAATATTAAACCCCAGTTCTGTCCTTCCTCAGAATCCCATTTTACTGCATATCAGTTGCTCAGATGAAAAGAACTAACAACAGGAAACTGATATATATTTAGCTGACCTTAATGTGACTAAGCGGCTGGAAACAAGGGCAGCTTGTACCATGAGAATGCCACACAGTACTCTGTGGACACCAATTTGGAAAGCATTGGTAGAACTTTAAACAACATTCTCCAGCTAGACATGCTTTCCAGGAACTTTTGCCACCTCCAGAGCTCCAATCAGGCTCCACATGCCATGTAATTTCAGTTGTAACAGCTCGCTCCCACTCAGAACTCAGCTGTCAACAAGAAGGAGCTCTGCATCAGAGGAGGAGGCATCCCCAGCCACCAGAAGCAGTGGGAGGTACTGTAGACTGTCGATCAGTGGTGATGCAAGGAGATGCAGAAAACAAGAAAACGTAACAGAAATAATGCACTTAATTGTTTTCTAAAGAGAATAAAAAGAATCTGTTTGCAATTTTTTGCAATAAAAACTGTGTATAATATTTTTAGTGTGTAGCTGTCTTAATGATAAGGGGATGTGAGGCACTGGAACAAGTTTCCCAGAGAAGCTGTAGCTGCCCCATCCCTGGAAGCTTTCAAGGCCAGGTTGGATGATGCTCTGAGGAACCTGATCTAATGGAAGGTGTCCCTGCCCATGGAACGAAGATTGTAACTAGATGATCTTTTAAGGTCCCTTCCAACTCCAACCATTCTGTGATTCTACAATTCTGTTACTTCTAAGTCTTCAAACTCTAAGATCCTTTCCACTTAACCTAAGAAGCTATGTTGTAGAGTTTATGGCAGCATTTCTCAACCTATGTTAAACTAAGGACCACCTTACTCTTTTGAAAAAAATACCTGTAGATCATCTTGAAAAAAATACTTTTTAATTCTCTGGTGAAAAACAGCTAAAAGCTAGCATGTTCATACATTTTCCCCAGTAGGTTTCCTTTACATGTGTGGGACTCTGGTACAGAGTTGGGTATATTTTTTTTTTCAACTGCCACTGTTTCACACATTACCTTTACAGGCTCAGAGTTTGACAAACTGTAAATCACAGTCCTCAATTAATTTAGCAAACACAGAAACAGTTATAAACCTACATAATAACTCTCGCAATGTCCTGTAGCAATACACAACATGTAAACTACTGACCAGTCAAGCTAGCTACACCACTGAAGAGGGGCCTTTGAAGATGACTCCTGATGCCAAGCTGAGAAGTACAAAAACCCAAGGCATCATAAAATAATCAGGTATGAAGGATCATTTCCATTTCTTTGGTGTTTCTATTGGGTTTTTGTATTTCTATGATTTGGAAAATTTCTTACATGAGTCATAGTTTGAAAGTGGCAAGTTCTTCAGTTCCAATTCCTGAAAATGTTGACATTTACTATACCCATTTTTCTGACATTCAGTAAATTCACCCGGTAAAGTTTAAAAGTTCATGCTGACTGCTAGAAATTACAATATCAGAAAAGTCATTCAGGTTGATTATTATTTTGAAATTATCCATTTTGCTTCTAATATAGGTCAGTGCCAGCAATAGTCCTCTTTTGACATTGTGGAGAAAAGTGTTCATCAAGCCCAACATCAACTTCAGTGAGATTTATGTTTCCATCATATAAGCAGAATTGGTTTTGTAGTTAGCTGGGGTACCTTAAAACAAGGTACTCTGCAAAGTACTCTGCAAAGCACTCTGTACAGCTGAGCTGCAGCCACTTACTTGTAAGGGCAGGGAGTGTTGTGTTTTGCAGACCTCTGAGCAGTACATCAGATTAAAACAAAATGCCCTGCCTCCTTATACTTGTTTATTTTTTACTAGCAATATAGTAGAGTTCATTGGTGAACTTTTGAGTGATTACTTCAAGTGATTTAGCTCCCATGAAACTAAACTGATACCAGAGATTAGAGAAAGACCAGCATTGTGCCCTATCTCTATAGTAGACATGCACGGGTTGATTCTGGTGACAGTAAGACCCAGAGAAGTTTCACAAAACAACCTAAAGGCTATATGAACTCTGGTACACAAAGTTAACCATACAATCCAATTTTAGCAGAATATGCAGTCATATTTCAAGCTTGCATTATTGTACAGTAGATCTAAAGAGCATAGTTACTTCTCTCTAGTGATCCTAATTTTATTTGCAACTGCTTTTCCTCATTTGAAATTTGCAATTCAATGCAATCAATTTCACTTTGGTAAAACACTCTAATGTGCTCTAATAAAAACAGGCAATTGATATTCTAATTCTGTTGTATTGAAACTAGCACTGTATTATGAACACATATGGCAAAATATAGCAAGCACCATGGCAGCTACTTAGAGGAAGATTCTTCTCCAGTTGTTTGTGTAAAACATAACACCAGCCTGCATGGCATTTTTAATTTCAAAAGGCTAGAAGGTACTTTACAAATTACACCTTCAAATAACAAATCATCTTAATTTCTGTCTACTATTTCTGAGATGCATCAGAGTAGTCTTCTAACACTTCACAGCAGTACCACATCATAATTTATAGACCACTCTAGCAAATATTTTTTATGCATGAAATCTTTCACTGGGACAGGATCTAGGACAGCAGAGAAGACCACAATTCACATTGATGCTGCATGGAGAAAGAATATATAGAGGTATGATGTAATTACAAGAGAAGGATTCTATGAGTTTTCAGAAGATCTTTTCTGAGAAAGTCATAAAAATAAGAACTTCCCCCCTTCTATTGACTGGATAAGAGGAAGCCAGGGGAGAAATGAAACATTTTCTGTTTTCGTTGCATGTTCCCTTGCTGGGAATTGTTTTTAGACAATAGTTATCACCAACAATCTCATAAAGAAAAACAAACAAAAACAGTAATGTCCTTAATTACCATTGATTAATAATCAGAATCTTATTTTTGACTGCTCTCTGTGTTTAGTTATCAAATATCTCTGCAATATTGGTTCTGTATTGGTTCTGATAAAGGGTACCATCTAAGGAACCACTCTTGTTGACTTACAAGAGTGTCTTGTTGACAATCTTGAAGTCTATAAACCCTTGAAATTTGATGAAACCAGATCAGATGTCAAATCAGGCCAATCAACCTTCTCAGGCTTGACCTGAGACACAACTTTCATTAATGGCAGAGGCAATCCTGCTGGTAAGAACCCTGAAGAAGCATGGAATACTACAATGTCCAAAGGAAAACTAGAAGAGACTGTACGTATCACTTCATGCATTTGGATGAGTCCCTTGATTTGTGTGTTTGAAGCCTTTTCTTCAGAGAATCTAAAGCTCGACTCCCACTCTAATTTTCCAAACAAATTTTCTGACGCATACCTTTACCCTCAGAAACTATGAAAGCTCATGCAAACTTTAAATAGGAATAGAATTAGAGTTGGTTTTCTTGCTTTAGTTTTTTTTGGTTTTTGTTTGGTTTTTTTTCAGGGGCAGATCATTATATGCAAGGCAACGGTTTCTGCATTACATTTTCAAATGTGAGCAAGATTGCCTTCAGAAGGATCAACGGATTTGCACTGATGAAATATTATGGCACAATATTTCACAAGACACATAATTATTAGTCTTACTAATACTTACTAATAATACTTCTCTCTCTTACATGTGCTACCTACCAGCACTGATTTAATCAATTTTTCTTCTGAATTAAGGTCAGATCAATTACGTCACAGAAAGCCAAGCTTATTTGTGATTCAATTACTTCTTATGTGTGTTTTATGCTTTTATTTTTTAATCTTTCTTGATAAATGAGAAGCTATCAAATTTGGACAAACATTTTTACAGATCAGTTGGCAAGCAGGCAACAATAATAATACCGAAATATTTCCATAGAAATGAGCTCATTACCTGTCTGTTTGTGGTGAAAGAGTTTTAAATGGGTTTTGCATATGTGTTGCCAATCTGGTAGGTAGAGATAGTTGCAGAAAATGTAGTTAATAGATAGACAAGGCAAAAAGTGTGGTCACAAAGCAGTTGCATTCTGAACTGCTCAATTATTTTGTTAACTTTGACCTTGTCTAATTCCTGATTGATAAGTCAATAATGAAACAAATAATTCCTTCTCAGAATTATCCACTCTGGGTATGGGATAGAGTTGTTAAGAAGTTGCCTGACTTGCCATAACTGTGTTGGTCTTAGTGGTGACTTCAACTGAAGGACATTTTGCCAACTTAAAGACCCATGCTTATTCACCCATTCTCTTCTAACTTCATGAACATACAATTCCTTTCTGAATTCTTTTAAAAATTACTTTCAAACTTTACTTGCTCCAGTCTGTCTTCTGGACCTTTTCTGTACTTGCCCCAGTCTATCTTCTGGATCTCTTCTGTATTTTCTCCTTTATATATTTGGATTTCTTTTGAATTCATGTTTTCTAGTATCTAATAAGTAAATCTCTGCCATGTCTTCTTTATTCATACTGGATAATGCTATGTCATCCTACTGTCTCTTTTCCTGCTCTCTTGTGTTTCAGTTTTACTCACACTTCTGTTTTCAAAGTTGATCTATGAAAACTTTTCCTTCCTGATTAAAGTTCCTAATTTCACTCAGTATCTGCTATAATTTCTTAATTAACTCTGTAACTATGTAATTAAACTTTGCCACATTTTCTGAAACATCTGACAGGAAAAAAGCGCTCCAAATAAACTTGTAGTATTACTGAATAGGTTGCTATTAACTGCAGCCTATCATCCAGCTAGCTCTGTTTCTATCAACATTGAGTACATCCTTCTCTTAGCTGGTACATCTTCTGCGATGGAAACAGTGTTTTGGTTTGGTGTTTGAAGAGCCCAATAGTTGTTTCCAACTACTCTGAGACTGACAATAGCATAATTTAAAGAAACTGTAATTATACACAGGGATAAAGGTTCCCCATAGAATCTGACATGATTAATTCTGCATTGAGGCATTCAATAGCTGTTCCTTCCTCAAACTGGACCTCAGTTCACTTAAATATGTGGGGAGTCTGTCCTGCACACTACTTATTGGCAAGTGATAAGAGTACACTTATTGGAAAGAAAAGAAAATTCCCTACATGGCCCTCCTCACATACCTGCTTGGCAGTGTTTGGCTCTGCACAGATCTCAGCTAGATCTAGGACCAAGCTGCAACACACAAAGATGTGAAACATCCCTGGGGGTTCCTTTGTCAGCACAGCTCTCCGTGCTTGCACATTAAGCTGTGACAGATACAGTGACAGGGCTGCAGATTTGTTAAGCAATTGTCACAGAGCTCGAGTTATGATTACAGGCAGTCCTTGCTACCAGACACCTACTGCTTTAACATCAACAATGAAGATGAGTCACTAAAGCAACTTGGGAGCATCATAGAGCAAGTGCTGAGACAAATATCTTTGTCTGCTGTGATGGTGCATTCTGTGACATCTAAGAGAGCACTGCCCGGGGTCTTTTCTGCTTTATTATGTCTCTCTCCCCAATGTCTATCTCAAATATTGAAACTCCATTCCTGCTGTAAGCTCAAAGGGAGAAGGAATTTTGCCCTTTCACTTTCCTCCAGTAGTCCACTTATTTTAGAAGACTTTAGCAGTCTATCCAAGCCCGAAACTTTATTAGGGTCTTTCCCCTGACCATGGTAATATAGGTCCTCTGAGCTTTTTCCAAACAGCAGCAGCAGGTTTATAAATTGGCATGATTTATACACTGCCACTCACACTCTAAAGGGTGAGTATGATCCTATCATATGAATTTCAGTCTCGTACAACCTGAGAAAGTTATGGTTGGCAGCAGATAAACAGAGATGGTCTGTCTGCAGACTCAGGAAGATGACTTTGCAGTTGACATTTGGTTAGAAAATTATCCTTAAATTAAATTAGTTTAATGTGGTACGGCTTTTTTGACACTGGTACCAAAAAAAGTTTCACCATACTTTTGCTTTAAAAGGAATTTCCTAGCTCAGGAAATATTCTTTCACTTTATATATTTACCAGCAATAATTCACATTCTTTTTTTACTTTTGTCTTTTGAGGAGTTTTGTCTCTGTAAAGAGAGATTGTCCCAGGCAAAGGAGACAAGGATGGAAGAAGTTATAGAGATGGACTGTTTAGTCTATATGTCAGAAGCACAACACGGAGCACGCATGTTTAGAGAATATAAAAGCAGCTGTATGCCCCTTAAAACAACATCCTCAACACAATTTGGGATGAAATGTCTATTCAGAACAAACCTTCACTTAAATAACAGAAGGAATGAAAATAGCTCAGTATCTCAACCTCACTTTTTTTTAAACTTTACTTATTAGAGTGACCTGACAATCTGATGCAAATTGACTGGATAATTGATTTATTACAGTACTAGGACTTGGAGATACAGTTTGATCCATTGCAAATAAGCAGAGAACAGTATGGCATCTTTATCCTCACAGCAATTCACAAACTTCAGAGCAGTCAGCTGGAGAAAAATGCTTCAAAAAATCACTGTCTAAGCTTTGATAAAGATCTGTCAATCCTATTCTGTGCAAAGAGGGATTTAGAACTAGTGAGACTTGTTCAGCTATCACATATGTTTATTTCAGATCCCGTATTATTAGACAGTGGCTAAGATTTTTTTGTGTTGTTTCCAGCCACGATGAACTGCAGCAGACTTCTGCCACTCTTCTCCTCCAAGCAAGGTGAACCTGCAGGCAGACCAGGAGGTGGCTATTCAATTTGAAGAACAGCTGTTTGGAAACACTTTCTCAAGACATTGCCAGCTGCTCAGCATCCTGATCCACTACACATTTCTAAACATGTTAAATAGATTTATTTTCCACTTGCAGTCAGTTTGTGAATTACCTATGTGCTTTCAGAAGGGGCATTGCTTTAACTGAATGGATAGCTGGTACCTGATACTGATGTCCTGTGCCAAACACTAACAGCTTGAAGCACATGCCTATTCAAACTACATCCAATGACATCATCATTCATATGTGGAATTATGTGCAAACAGAGATGCAGAGATGGGTTTGTAATAACATAGACTTCTCCAGCTATCATAAGGATTGTTTCTTAGGAAGAAACAAATGGGCAAATTTCAAAAATTAACAAGATGTAAAACAGGCAAATTAAATGCAGATGATGTCACCATCTCAGACATCAATTGCTCAAACGTAAATATTTAATTTAGACCAGAGTCCTTATGTTAGAAACCACAGAAGTGATTTCAGTAGGTGCTGTGAACGTGCAGGTCGTTGTAAACTCCCTCAGAAACTTGCTTTGAACCAATGAGTGAAAATGCATTCTTTCTCTTCCCTTTCAATTCCCAAATACAGATTTTTATGAAGCTTGGGAAATGCCAAATTTGAGGTCTATGACTTAATGTCCTCACAACAATACACTTTCTGCGTGCCCAATTCTGTGATAATCCATTTAAATTCTGCAGGAAAAATACTTTAAAGTAAAAAAATCCAAAAGCCAGCTGATACCAGCAGTGTTAAAAGGATGCCACCTACTGGGCACCTCATCAGCCTCCAGTAAGAGATCTGGAGAGGTAGGTGAAGTAATCTAAGAAAACTGAAAAAGTCTGCTTTGCAGGGTAGCTCCATAAAACTGGGAATAATAATAATAATAATAATAATAATAATAATAATAATAATAATAATAATAATAATAATAATAATAATAATAATAATAATAATAATAATAATAGCAACTATTATTATTATTATTATCATTATTATCATTATTATCATTGTTATATCTCTGTGCTCCTTAAGCTAAGGATTTCCCAAAAACTCTGTTTTCTTTCTTTTCTGTCAGCTTTCTCATGCCTCCTTTTTTCTTTTGTAGTAGCAGCAGCAATAGACATGTTTCATAAGCATTTATCTTTGTACTTTCCTATTAACTCTTCCCCTCATGGTGTCTGTATTCCTGATGACAAGGTTGCATTTTAACAATCTGTTCACCACTTTTCTCTGTGGTCCTCCTTGAGGCTAATAGGCACTGTCCAGGCTTCCCACTGAAAACAATTAAAATATGCAATATATGCACACAGAGGCAGAGATTCACATACATGCAGAGGTAGACACAAGGAAACATGGTGGAATTAATATCGTGCTGTAGGAAAAAATTAGGCTGTGCTTTAGGCTCTGTTTCATATGGTGTCAAAAAGAAAAGTTAAAAAGAGGTTTCAGCTTTGACTTTTATTTCTTAATTTTGTGAGACTATTTCAGCCCTGTTACTTGATTGTTTGCCCACTACATTCTGCTTCAACTATTGGGTCTCCTTTTTATTTACAATATTGCTTTCTGGAAGGAAACTGTCAGGCAAATTTATGTCTAATATCCCTTCCAATTGTGGAGTGCAAAATACCACAAAAACCTGGAGAATTGGAACAAGTTTATAAAGTCTCCAGGATTAAACATAAACCTTCAGAAAACTGTGTAGTTCTTGTGCAGTTCATTACAGAGGACTAAGAAAACAGAGAGATGCTTTCTCATTTACCATTGTGACCAATTTATACTATTTTAGCAGAGTTAAAAGACTTTGAAACAAACATTTATACCTACCATCTCTAGATTCATTTTTTACAAAGATTAATGCAGTGTAAAATTAATTATATAAGCAGACTGTCTTTGCATTAGACCCTACTCACATTTTATTAGATCCTATTCTCATTTTCACTCTAGTCACTTTGCTACATTGACAGTACAAAGAGGACTTCATATGAATCAACTTTTTTCAAGTAAGAATTAAGGCTTTAATATAAGAGCAGTGTGATGTACAGTGGGTCACTGGGTTGGTTTACATAGTTTTAAAACAAGCAACACTATGCCTACTGAGGGTATCCTCCTTTTTGTAACTGTAAGAAGTATTTGGTGCAGTAACTGATGTGGTAATAGCACAGATGTGCTTTTTATTCATCAACACAGTTTCTTCTCACCCAAACCAGAGTGAGCCTACTCACATCGTTCTAACTGCCCGCTCCATGGGACCGCTATTATTTTTTACTATTTCACTCCTATTGTCATAGCACAATAATTTATGCTCAACCAGCACCTGGGTGTCAGCAAGTCAAGCCCACTCTTTAAATTCATGCTCACAGAGCTTTTGCGCCTGTGGCTGTCCAAAGGAACAACTGTATTACAACACTCTCTGAGTGTGCCTGCACTGTGGCAGGACCAGCCATCACACTTGGCCCAAGTGCGATGTTGGGTGTGTATGTGCCCGCCTGAGAGCAGCACTGAGGCAGCCCGAGGCAGCAAGCAGAGATCAAGGCTGCAGTCTTTTGTGTTTGGTGCTACATCAGCCTGGTGACATCCCTTCTGGCCCCCACTGGCATCAGAGCAAGCCAGCATGGCTCAGAGCAGCACCGCTGGCAACAGGCATATCCCTGTCCCACATGTCTGGTGGCCAGAAAAAGCTGAAAGGGTTGCTGGCATCTAGCTTCCCTTGATTACAGTTTCTGAGGCCAGCACACACAGCCTCCACGCTGGGAGTACCTAAGATCAGTCCAGTCTCCTCATTAGACACTGAGGAGATTAATTTTGTCATGTATTTTTATTGTATTCTACCGTCACACAACTTACTTGTACAGTACTTTGAGAAGTACTACATTTTTCCTGTCCATATGGCAGTGCTTCTTACTTGCTATATTTGCCTAAAAAGGTTAAGTTCACTTAGGATGAGAATACTATGGAAAACAGTTTGTGAAATGCTGCTTTAATAAAATTATAAGAAAAAATCGAAATCACCGACTTTTAAGAACACCAAATCCACCTTCTCAACCTTTCCACCCTCATGCTTTGACTATACCCAAGGATTTCAGATACCCTGCTGAAACATCAAAGAGAATTAAGAAGGAGGAAATTACTCAGGAATAACAGTGTGCAAATTAAGCAGGAGGAGAAAGAGGAAAGACAGTTTTCAACTAAATCTCTCTCTCAAATAGTGGTCTCCAAAAGTCTCCCTCCCTTTTTTTTTTTACTATGAACTGGGAGTTCTGTCATACATAATCCTATTGCTTTGGAATTCAGCAGATTTTGAGGAAGTCTAGAGGTGTCTTAAGTACGGTAAACAAGTATCTTTGATATTTGACAGTATCCCACATTCTAACTAGTTTGAATAGCAGGTCACATTTTCTATTAGTTCCTGTCATGGAAGAACCTACTCCTGACACGCTCCAGTCTCACTGACAGGATGGGAGTGCTTCCAGTTACGGGAGCTAACTCATGCCCTGGCACTACTTAATTTCTCTTGCAGCGTGTAGAATCTGCCCTAAAAAAAATACCTTAAAAGGAATCAAAGTATGAAGAACAGATTTGTACCTTCTTTATAAGGCTAATGGTAATGATCCACAGAGAAAATGCAAGTTCTTAATGGACTAGTATTAAACCTGAACATTAACAGACTCTCTCTCATACTGCCACCTTCTTTAAGATTGATGAGTTTAACTATTCAGTGGCATTGAGATCACTTCAATATTGGCTCTCAATGGTATTCTAACTATAACACCTTTAGCTTTCTGAAAATCTTTTGCAGTCTAAAGCTTTTAAATTTCTGCATTGTTTTCACTTTCCACCTCTGCTTTTACTAATGGATGAAATTTTTAGCAAAAATTCTGTGTTCAATGATGTTAAAAGGTCTTCTAAAGAAACACATGTGGTTCATTCCTGTGTTTGTATATCACTGGTGTCCTTATGTCATATAGGGTCTCTTGTAATCATATTAATAAAACCAAATTCATGTAATAAAGTCAGATGATTAAAGACTCTCCAGATTATAAAGGTAACTCTGAAGTTAGAAGGCACTTGGACGACCTTTATCAGCCTTCTTGGGGATAGGTACTACAATTTTAATTGCTTGTCCTCACACTTCTTTTCTCATTGGAATTCTTCTTCAAGGGGTTTTAAAGGATGAACAGTGCCCACTGAATCAAAATTTATTCAATACTTTATCACTGGTATTCAGTGGATTTCATTTATTGTACATACATAAAACTCTGCATGGTAGACAGATTTATTCATTTCTTTACAAGGCTTTTTCCTTGGGGCTCATTACTGCAGTATAAATGCTTCACTGACAAATAACTAACCTCCAAACTACTGCTGTTTGGTGAGAGATAGCATTATCGGGATTCCACAGATGAGGAGCCCGTGATGCATTGATGGGTTGGCATCCTTTCCTTAATCAAAGACTTCTAAAACCTACTATCTGCTTTCAGTAGCTCAGCATATTATACACAGGAAGGATGAAGAGGCACTAAGACATGGAATGAAAAATGTTGAAAAGACAGCTGACAGTGTATTGTGTTTTCATAAGTATTGCCATGTATATCACTATTGCAATGTCCCCAGCTCATGTAACACATCCTATAGAGATCATTCCCATGGAATGCTGCCTTTTATTTCAAGGTAAACTGTATCCATATTTTCTAAAATTCCATTTTTGGATTGCACATAAAAATCTGTTCCTCCTTCAAGTTCTTACAGAGGTGACATAATTTCTGCTATTTAGCAGATAAGTTGCTGACCCTACTCTGAGTTTCAATTCCTCTGAAGATATGAGTGCTTTCAGCCCTTTTCCTTTCTTCCATTTGTGGATATGCTTGGATGCCTTCTTTCAAGACCACAGTAATTCCCTGAGTCATAGAAAAAATAGCCTGTAAAGGGCCTCTGGAGATAACCTAGTAAACCCTCTGCTCAAAGCAGGGCTAACTTCAAAGTTAGATCTGCTTATTCAGGGTCATATCCAAGCCAGTTTGAATTTCTCCAAGGATGGAAATTTCACAGCCTCTCTGGGCAATCTGTTCCAGTGCTCAACTGTTATCATTCATCTGCTTGCTCATGATTTGGATCTGACTGTGATTCGGAAATGTCCCCAGTATCATGTGACTAACACTATCAGGTTTTAGTGGCATTCACTCTGGTAAGAGCGTGAGACATTCTGCTATTTCAAGACCTTTCTTCTTTGATATATCTTGTGCAGATAATTCACCAGCAGGCTTTTATGAAACACTGCCTTCTGGATAAAGTGTTGGAAGGCACTAATTAGCTCCTCTCCCTGTCCTATCTGACTTTCTGGTACCAAACTATGCATCTAACATAATGAATACGGTTGTTAGAGAGGGCCTGGAAGTGATGACATTTAGCATGAGTGGGTTGTTTTGTTCCTGTCTCATTGCATGATTGTTCTTGTGTTGATTTGTTCCTGATTCATCGCTCCTAAAGATCTTGAATATCGATGCACACATGGAATACCCTATCATTTTTTCTTCTCTACTGCCATCATCAAGTAAGCCTTTCCAATGGCTTCTTCATTTTTCTAATTAATGTCTTTATTGCCAAAGGTCTTGCAGTGGAAATAGCTATCACAGTGCAGTATGCAGCTCTAGTACTGCCTTGTAGGTAGATTCTGCAGCAAGCACTTGACATCCTCTGTCTTCAAACAGACACATAAACGCACGCTTGACAGGCTTGCTATTCTTTTCCAGTATTCACTATTTTTAATGTATTTATCAAATTTAATGAATAGCTAAACTTTAAATCCAAAATTATTTCTGCAGGAATGTCTATTATAGAGATATCTGGATGCTTACTTGTATCTGTGGACTTTTACCCACATAGAATAAATGTTCTTGTATCCTACTAGCCTTGTTCTGTGCCAGAGATACAACTTTTTCTGAAGTCAGTCCCAAAAACTTGTACCCCAATACTGATGCTTGTTTTTATGGCTATTTCTTCCTAATTTATTTGAAAATATGTATGGCTCACCACTATAAATCTCCTTTTTTTTTTTTTTTTAACAGTAACATTGCTGCTGGCTGCTTTCCCCAGAGACCTTTTTCAGCTGCACACTCTTTGGCTTTGATCTTCTCAGTTTGCTTTGCAGTATTTAAAATACATCTTCTTGAACACCTGTTTTTCATTTTTCATTTTATGATACTTCAATGCTCACTGGCAATTTGCTCAGTTTGTGGCTATGGAGCATGCTTCTGAAGTGAACTGTGGTTGATGCTTCTCTCTGGGACCATGCACACTGAGTGACTGCTGACCCACATTTTATCATCTACATGTCATCACCATTACTGAGGTGTCCTCTCATCTGATCTGTGTCTTTCATGCTCTAGCTATTCTAGTGGTATTCTAGGATGTTCAAGTGTCCTCCACTCACATACTTTTATTTCATTCTTACCTCTCCTGCTGGAAGTCTCCAGCACCACACTTCTCCTCTGAAAAAAGAATCTTTTTATAATCAGTTTCAGCTGGCTGATTCACTCACACTAAAGGACTCAGTAGGTCCTCAGCTTTCCTAAGATTTCTCTCTGAAACCATATAGTTCAAATCGCTCCAACAGTCTATTCACATTTCAGCTTCACAACTTTTTGCTGCTTCTCATCTCTCTGTACAAAAGAATATGAGAAACAGAGGATCTTCCTCCTTCTTTGCCTGAAGTCCAGCAAAAAAACTGATTCCACCAACAAAACCTGTGCATTAAATGAAGCTTTCTTCTTTCAGGTCTACACTTCTTGCCTTCCTCTGTATGAGGAACATAAAATTTTCTCCAGATTCTCTCTGTGAACTTGGTTTAGTTTACCATAAAGACAGTTAATATAAAGACATAGCTAACAGTATGCAAGTCCTGCTCACACACTGAATGCCATGAACTAAACAGAATTGCTTAAATTAACTAGCTTTTCAGATAGCCTCTGTATCCTACCCTCTAAAGCTCGACACAATAAACCCATGAAGAATAAACACCACTGTCCAAAGATCATTACATCAGTGTATTACAATGGTGAAAATGGCTCACAAAAGAGACTAGAACCTTTAAAGTCTGCTACAAAAGTTCAGGAGGGCTGAAATGGTCACAGCAGTGGCAGATTGACATCCTACATGTTTCAGTCCTGAAGGAAAATAAAACCTTACCAGAAATCTTCACAGAGTGTGCTGATAGCACAATACTGGTGAGACTCTGGCAGGTCATGTACAACTGGCACATTGTCAAGGGTACTGCCCTGAGCTTCTCCTTTATGAACTTTCTTCTGTTCTACTCCTGCCTCCTCCCACACATTAGCTGTTTCTTCTCACCTACTCTCACGGTACTCTTCATTCTTTCAGTACCGTTCACAATTCCTAGTCAGACCTAGCTCCTTCCAAGCTTTCTGCCACTGCAGTTCCAATCTCTTTCTCTGACCTTTAGTTTCTTCCCTTCTTAACTATCTCATTTTCCTGACTTCATGACTCCAGTATATTTAGTGGGGAAGGGGGGAGGGAATTCTGTCTCTTCCAATGCATCTTCCTCCTAATGTGCTGTTCTGCTAGTTCCTACCCTAACGAGCCTCTAAATGCCTCTTTCTGGAAATGTCAGTGGTTTTCAGTTATCAGTTTGTCCCTCAGCATCTAACTTATTGCACAAGCTTGTACTTCTCAAATGACTCCTGCTCCAAATCCACAGTTCACTGGCCCTCAGTAGTAACTCCTAATTCCAGTTCCAGTATCCCTCTTCCATGTCTGAAACCATTTCCAGTTTCCCACATTCCATACTGTTTATACCTCTTCCTGCTCTTCTTTTGTACTTTAGGCTTGTTCTACGTGCTCTCACGTAGGTAGCACAAACTGGCTTATAATACCACCTCAAAACTGCAACTACAGATGAAAACTCTAGAAGATTCAGGCTATACATGTGTGGGTGTGTTCTTACACAAATGGTAGAAGGTTCAGCCTTGACTCAGAAGCCATCTACTGCCAAGTCCATTTTCCACCACATGGTAGCAAAAGAACTTCTCAGAGAAAAAGAGCGACCAGAACTTGCAAACATAAGCAAACCAATATATCCTGCACTGGAGGAGATTTTCAGCAAACATGAAAATTATATGGCTAAAACTTTTCAAATAAATTCAATAGATTGAAGGTAGAGACAGGGTTGTGGTGGTTGGTTTTTTTGTTTTTGTTTTTTTTTTTAATAAGTATGCACTGTGAATAGAGCTGTATGCTCTCCCAGTATCTCCTCCAGGCTGTTGTATCCTTCTCCATCCAAACTATGTCCATTGTTGAGCACAAGACACTCACTATATTATGGTGCAATTTAAAAAATTGAAATAGTATTTAACAGCAATAAAATATTTTTATACATAAATGAAATTTTGCTCATTTCCACAAGTATTTTTATAATGATAGTAAAAATCTGGATTTCATTTTTTAAAGTCCTGTAATTCATCAATATCTTTTCTTTGCACTTGAAAATATTTGAAGATTTTCAACAGAAAAATAAGTTCTGAAATACAATTTTTTAAATTCTATACTGAAGTAATTGGCATAACTAACTGTCTTTAACTGTTACAGTCATCTGATTTCTCCATATGAAATTACACATCAGTGGGAAACCATAATTCATCACTTCAAGAAACCTCTTATCAAACATATTCTTTCATGTGATATATGGCATGTCTGTAACATTTGATTATAGTAAAAAATATGCTGACCATATGTTGCAAGGTATTTACATAAGTAGATAAATTATAGGCCTTGATACTAATAAAACATTGTCCTAATATTTTGCAAGAGAAGGAAGATACTTTCAGATAATAGCTGAGGTTCCAGAGGACCCTTTCTGCGTACAGTGCACACACATACCTCCTTCTGGCTTAACCACACACATTTCTCATGCACTGCAGACCAGTAAACCTAATTTCTTTTCCTCTTATTAAAGGGGAGGCTGGTAGTTTAAATAAAAAGATTTTTGTAATTTCTGTCACTGTGCAGGCAACTCAGCTACAGCAATGACAAAATACTGGAGTGGGCTTGGATTTTTAGTACGCATGTAAATCTCAGATGTGAATTATTTTGAGCAGCAGATGAAAGAGAAATGATACAGTTACTCAGTGAGTACCTACAGATTTTTCCAGTGATGACCTCTGCTTACATCAGGCATTTCATGGGATAAACACATTTCCTTAAAAACACTGCAGATCTGATTGGCAATACAATCAGTAGGCATTTAAACACTTATAAATCCAAACTTACGTGTTTTCTTTTCAGTGCTGAAATTACTTCAGTCTTTAGGAAGCATATACTATGAAATACCATGAGACAATAAAAACAAAAAATGCAATAAAAACCAGCTGAGTAGAAAATACTGGGTCTGCTTTATCTGTGAGAACACATGGTAATAATGATTATTATTTATTACTTGATCCTGTTTCAACCCAAAATGTACTTGGCAACATTTGAACACAGAGGAAAACATTGTACTGTAACACAAACAGCTCAAGGGCTTAAAAGAGTCAAGCCCTTCAGCAGTCTGTGGTAGTAGAAGTGGCCCTCAGAAAATTAAAGGAAGTCTCCACTCACACAATTTGTTCCCTATAACCGACTTTTTCTCAAGACCAGGGCTTAAAGGATTTGCTCAATTCCAAGCACTACAGCTCCACAGTCAGGAGCCCATGATCAGGTGTGTATGGGTTAGTCTCTGCTCTGAAGCAAAGCAAAGACTTACCAGAGATGCTCCAAATTGGTCAGACTAAACTACCCTTTGAACTAGCCTCACATGAATCCTGTTTGCTATTTTCTTTTGTTAGAAACAGAGTTCCTGGAAGAGTTGCAATATAAAACATTATGATTCAATAATCCACTCAAACACCTGTATAATCAACCAAACCAGTATCAGTGATCTGTCTTATCAATATATTGTATATGCAAAATTAAACACTGGAATGTAAGTGAAATTTCCCCTGCTAAAATATTTGTAAGTGAACGACAGTGCTGTCTATTACTTAATTAGGCATTTTGTAGCATAATTTTCCAGAAGTTCGTCTCTACCACTAAATGTTCATGTGAATATAGCATTCAAAGCATCTCTTTCTTCTGAATTATCTATTTTCTGCCAAATATTCTTTAAATTTTGTGTTAATCGATGCAATTTCTGCATCCCATACCTTCAGTCTTCATAGTGTTTCCGTCCCAGCAGCAGCAGCACAGCTGAGGATAACAGCAGCAAACCTACTGTTCCCTTCAGTATTGTTTTGGAGACAAAACAAAATGAGGATCCCATTAGGAGCTGGACTGACTGGTGAGAACAGGAGTTCTTATCAGGAGAGATCCAAATTTTAGTCACATGAGGAAACTCATCAGTCTTAGATACCTTTCTCTACCAAAACTGAGAAACTTTAGGAAGTTTCTCTATACAATCTAAGTAGTAAAGGTGTAAGCATCCTGTCTCCTGTCCCTCAATATTTAAGGCTGGAGGAGATTGCATGCAGCTTGTTCAGATGTATGAAATGTTCAACCTATTTCAGGCTGCTAGTATTGTCTGGAGAGAGATTATCCTGACAATATAATGATCATCTAGGATCTTTTGATGTTTATTTTACTCCACTGGAAGAGAGATGGCAGCTCATAACATCAAAAGAGCTGTAACTTTATGGGACAGCACTCATACCTCTTCTGTGAGGAATCACACTTATCCATTAAAAGATGCTTACCATCAGATGTTGTCTGACATATGGCAAATTACACCATCATGTTTCAACAACAAAAAGGGAGGGCAATGTAAGAGAGGAGCCCAGTGATGAAGCACCTGCACAGCCACAGGTAACTAAGACTACAGAATACAAGCTACACACTAAGGCTACAGGCAACTAAGATTATGTGAATAGAGACAAATATCAAGAAAGAAAGTTGGATGAAATCACATGATGATAGTTCTGCTCAAGAAGTTTAGGTTGTGCAACATAAAGTGAGACACAAACAAGTTCAGTACTGAAGGCAGTGTAGAGCATCACCAGTTTGGCGCTGCACCATAAGACGGGTAAATTTAAAAAGAAAAATTTCCTGTAGCATTCATGTTACTTCTTCATAGATCACAAGCCCCATCCAACTTGGCCTTGAACATTTCCAAGCATGCGCCAACCCCAGTTCTCTGGGCAATCTGTTCTAGTGTCTCGCCACTCTCATCATAAAAAGTTACTTCCCATTATTCAGTCTAAACTTGTCCTCTTTCAGTTTGAAGCCATTACCTCTTGTTCTATATCTATATGCCCTTGTAAAATGTCCCTCTCCAGCCTTCTTGTAAGCCTATTTTAGGTACTGTAAGACTGGAAGATCTCCCTGGAGCTTTCTTTTTTCCAGGCTGAACAGTTCCAGCTCTCTCAGCCTGTCTTCATGGGAGAGGTGCTCCAGCTCTCTGATCATCTTCATGTCCCTCGTCTGGAACTACTCCAACAGCTCCATGTCCTTCTTAAGTTGGTGGTCCCAAAGCTGGATGCAGCACTCCAGGTGGTGTCTCACAACAGCAGAGCAGAGGGGTAGAATCAGCTCCCTTGACCTGCTGGTCACAATTCTTTCTATGCAGTCCAGGACATGACTGGCTTTCTGGGCTGCAAGAGCACATCACCACCTCATGTTGAGCCTTTCTCCAACCAATTCTATGATTCACTTGAATCATGACAGTTTGATTTGCTACAGATAACTGCTCTGGCACACACAACTTGTAGGGAAGATCAAGATACAAACGAAATACAACTGCAGAGCTACCTGTGATTTTTCTAAGCAGTTAACATTCATTACTGATATCAGCTGGACGGAAATCAAGACTAACAGAAATGGAGTCATCCATCTGCATACATCACAGGTGAGACGCTACAGTCACTTGATCATCCTCATGTTAGAGGCATGCCTCAGTGCTGCCTGAGAGAAATAGAAATGGCTAATTCACTCTATGAATTTATTCAGTCTTTGATTACCTTTCTCTCACTTCCACTGAGGTCTAAAAAGTGCCATGGATTACAGCATTTTTTGTTATGTGAGCACTGAAAATTAAGTAAATATTTCACTATTAAAAAACCACAAGCAGAAAATTTAGTTGACCTTTGAAGGGACACTGTGCCAAATGTGGAGTCTCATTCCAGTCACTAACAAAAAGGTAAAACAGAAGTTTAGTTTGTTTTTCTTTTACAAGTATATCTCAGCATAATCTTAATAATGGAGCCTTGACATATTTGGAATGGCAACATTTAGTTTTCAGAAGCATTCAGTATATTTAAAAGAGATATTCTTAACTGTCAGCTTAATTCTGAGAAGGCAACTGTGAAGATAAGACACAATTCATCTTGATTCGAGCAACCTCCAGATATGTCTGTAAATTCACTTGGCATTGCCTGCAGATGTGTTTGATTTCTAGGACAAACCATCAGAATAAAAATCTTCTTCTCTAATTGTCAAGAGGTAATTCATCACTTCATAGAGCACCCAGGAAGAGAAAGGCATTTCAAACACTTCCTTTTTAATAATAGCAATTTTCTAACCCCCTGCTTTAGCTTTACCTCAAGATAATGAGGACATCACAAACTAAACATGTCAAAGCCACCCAAAAGTTTACATCATATCTTACTACTCCTTTAAAGTACATACCACTAGAGCTACCATGAATAAAATATTGTGAAATCATAGATTCAAAAATACTGAAGAATCTACTGAACGTATTATTCATCTCACCATTGGTAACAGTTAACATTATTGATCAAAAGCCACAGGCTAAGGGATTTGGTTCTTATATACACTGCTGAATATGACCAAGCAGGAAATTATTTGCTAAACAGTGTCACAGGAAACTGTAACACTGAAAATGTGACATATGAAACTGAAAGGCATGCTTATTTCCAAAACCACTACTAAAAGTGTGGTGTAAACAGCCAATTCTGCCAAATTTGTGTCAAGTCTTTTATATTACAAATTATAAAAAAGCCAAGGTCCAGATGCCACTCCATGTCACCTTTACTGAACCCCACATGATTACTGTGCTAAAAACCAGGAGTACAGCTATCATGTTGAGGTGCAGCAGATAAGATGCACTTCTATGAACTGCATTTCTCAGTTTGTTTTGTGTACAGCATGAACAGGTAAGAACACCAGTACTGTACCATCAGCCCATCTTCCGGACCCAGAAGTCTTCGTCCCTGCAGGTTCCCTGGGTCTCTGGTGCACAGGTTAAGCTGGTCCTTGCAGTAGACCACCTTTCAGGACTACAGTTCAGTATGTGGCTTGAACAGTGCTAGTTCACCTGTCCACCATATGATCCTAATTCAGAAGGCATTTAGGGGACCATGGAAAAACACATGGCAGCACACCTCTGGTGTCCTTTATATCTACTCTTGCTCCAAGTATTATTCCCTATCAACTATGGTCAATGACTCCACTTTCTTCTTGTGGCTAAACACCAAAATTTCTTCTTCTGCCTTGTTTTAATGGTAAATCTTTGCATATATCCACACAAAGCAGCACAATCAGTCAAATGGAGCTCACTACTAGAGGTAACTACCACCTCCAGGTCCTTCCCACTCTGAGGATTCATATCCTTAAATGAGGGTCACCTCAAAAGCATGGAGCCAACTGAACAGCTCATAGGCTCACTGGTAAGGCGAGACCATATCCTTGGTTTGTTCAGCGGATGCCCTGAAGAAAGACTCTTGCAGTATGTGGATACCATCTTGATTAAAAAGGTGTCCAGCTGAAACATGCCCATAACTTCAACACTTAACACAAGACATGGATTTTCCAGTTGTAATTTCCAGGTGACTACCAAGACCAGTGTTGTTGCCAGTGCTCCTTATTGACTGAGATGTGGCCAATTATCTCTTCCATTGTTATCTTGTATTAGGTAGTTCTTCATGTGAGCAATTCAGTGTGTCTCTCCACTTAAGTTACTAGTAATTCACTCCATTGAAGTGACTGAAAGCAATGTCAAATGGAAAGTGGGTATAAGACCAAAAACCAGTCCAAACCAATATGTAATTATGTGCTGTTCTTTCGTAGGCTAATACTAGTAAAAATTAAGGTTAATACTGAAGAAAATAAGATCAGAGGAAAATAATATACAACCTTAAGGTACTGGTCATTCATTTCTGGGTACCTTTATCAAAGAATCAATTAACATTTAATCCTGTTAAAAGGTGCTCAGTGTACCCTTGTTAAGTAAAGAGTATTCGTATTTCAGACCAAGATTACCTGTTGGCCTACTGCGTGGCCTTTGGCAAGATGTCTTAGACTTTACTGACTACTTACACTGCAAATTTTTCAAGGGAGTGAATTTTACTCTGTACATGTAGTTGTAGGTAGGGACCTGACTGGATGCCACTCTAACACAAACAATGGTAGAGAGGGCTCAGCACATAATAAGATCACTCGTGAAAGGCCTACGATCTGTGTTAGCATTAATGAGACTTTCAATATTGACTTCAATGGCAATAGTCAGGACCCAAACATCAATTACCAGAAATAAAACAAAACTGAGTTTACCAGCTTATTAATATGTAGTCACTTTCAAAACCAAATTTCGTGGTATTTGCCAGCATAACTTTGTCAAGTGTAGTTCAATTATTTAGTTGCTTATTTTCCCAAAACCTCTATTTGCATGCATGATTTTTAAAACAAATATAGAAAGAGTTCCTGAAAAATCATTAGATAGAAGAACTCAAGTCATGATATGCTCTTTCTTCTTCCACTTTTACTTACCCAAAACTACTAGAAATTATTTGCAGCTATGTTGGTCATGCCAACATTATTATATAACAGGACTTGCACGTAGCTTCTTACAGGTCTACAGATACAGATTTAAAATTAACTGGCTAGGTTTTAAGCATTGTTCCACTTTACTTCGATCTGGAAGAGAGCTAGAATAAAAACAATTCAGAAAACATTCTGTAGAAAATTGTTTTCATTTTTAATGAAAATTCTCAACTTCTTCAGATGCTTTTCAAAACCATTCAGCTGTAGACATGGAAAAAAAAAGTTTGCTAGACTCGACTCAGTTCAGTTTATTAAGCAAAACCTTGTGAATATATTATTCAGTAATATTTCAACAAGGTTTTTAGAAAAGATGCTTCTTTTCTTTCATCTCCCAATAAAGCTTAAAACCCACAGAGAACTAAATTGTAACATGATTTAATTGTTTGCTGACATTTTTATAGTACGTCAAATATTTAGCAGTTTACTTGTAAACTTCTTTGACACAAGCAAGGTAATCGATAACATTCCCTCATACTGTCTGAATACCTTTGTTAAAATACAGTACATATTCAAACTTCAATCCAACTTATGATCCATTCTCATGAAACAAAAATCAGAGTATAAGACAAATCTGGACTGTCTACTCCTCTTGAAAGCACAATACAGTTTATTCTATATAGTTTTTTAACAAGTATTAAAACCTGTGTGGCTCTTATCCACGATTCTAAAGCAGTACTGTATAGAGTTGCTAGAAGTGCCATTACCAGTCAAATTGAAACATTGCCACTTGAATTTCTAACTAAAGTTGGCTGTCACTCACAATAAATGATAATGAAGACCTACAGTGAAGCCCACTCTTTGGAAAGGTTAATTGGGATTTTGCCATTGATCTTAACAGGACCAACATCTACTCAAGATTTATAAAGTTAGAATACTTCACTACATGCCAGTAGGTAGAGAAACACAGAATTTCAGTTAATTTGGAATTATTTCATGTCAACAAGCATAAGACAGCTATAGCAAGCATCGGAGCAGCAGCTTAGCAGAAGTTGCCTACTGGTAAAGGTTTTTGTATGTCTGAAGAAATTAAAGAAAGTATTATCTCTCCTGAATTTAATTTACCTGCTTGACAATTATACCTAGGATTTTGAGTGGTGAATTAAATTCCCTCTTCAGCTCAAAATCACCTGCAGTTTGAGCTGCTGGTAGCAAAGAAATGTTATCCTTGTCAGCCTTGATGCACTCAGCCCTAGAGCAGCATAGGGACCCTTCCACTGACCAAACACAAAGGTTCTCCCCCAAATATCATCCTTTAATAACTGAAGGGGAAAAGGAGTAGAAGCAAGACCTTGATTTCATTCAGTGCCTATAAAAAAGCAAAGGTATTTTAATGTGATGTCTTGATTAATTCATTCTAAGCTCCCTTTATCCAGACTACTTAACTCTAAAGTGCACAGTCCTGGAAAGAATATCACACGCTGTATTATCCTTAAGAAGTTCAAGTGTATGTAAAAGTCAGTGTATGTAAAAAGCATAGCAGGAAGGCAACTGTTAGGTATTGACAATATTGACTTCAAGAGATCTTGAGATACACATCTTTCTATTTACTCTTTTTATGAATGATTTTTTCATTCATCATTTTGGTCACAATTGACATTCTGTAACTAAAATAAACCAGAAGTTTTTCTCTTTTCTTTCAAATTGTCAACTACATTAACCTTGTCAAGAAACCCACAAGAACAAAATCAATATAGCAATTTAAAGACAAAATTGGCAGGCATTATATTGTACTTGGACACATCCAGTAAATAGCCTCATACATCAAACTACTGTCATCAATGGCAATATTCTGAAACCTACTAATGTTGTTTATTACATTTGTGGTGTGAAATGCCAAAGTAAGTACAGATATCGGTCCAGTAGATGAATAATAACACGGAAATAATATCTCACATGCTTGAGAAGCACGGACTAGTGACTCAGGTGTCATTTAAACGCCCTGTACTTCCAGCACGGAGAGTGGCTGCTCTCTATAAGCGATACGGTACCAGCAGCGACCTGCTCGCCCATGCAGAAGCCGCAGCGGGAACTCCGGGACCCACCGCGCCCCATCCCCGCGCCCCGACGGCCAGCTCCGGGCAGCGCCGTCCGTCCTGTGCCCCTTCCCCGGGGTAGCACCGCACACGCCGACGCTGCAGGTCGGAGCTCCTACAACCCATTCCCTCTTTCCCCCCTATTTCTGGCTGCCCTACCAGCCGGGATGTGACTCCTCCGGCATCCCCCTCTCCGCCGCTCGCTGGACCCTCGCGGCTCTCCCGCCCCGCGGCCGCTCTCCCGAGGTGGCGGGTGGGGAAGGGCAGGCAGCGAAGTTCGCGGGACTTACGGTGGCAGCGCTCCCAGCGCTGGCGCGGCACCTCTCCCGGCCTCCCGTCACCTCGGGCCACCTCCGCGGCGGCTCAGCGCCCGCTCCGGCGCAGCCCGGACGCCCCTTCACTCCTCGGAGGAGCTCATGGGGCCGCCCGCTCCTCGACACCCGCCCGGTGGGTCCCCGCGTCCCGGAGGCTGCGGACAGACACCAGCCAGGGTCGAGCGCTTCTGGCGGGGCTGCGCCTCGGGCAGCATCTGCCTCCTCTCGCCCGCGCCGCGCCCACCCCCCGCTCCACCCCGGGCGCCGGCGAGGCTTCGCGCAGACGTCGGTGCGGGGCGGCCGGAGCCCGCCCGGCGGCGGAGGCAGCGCCTCCTCCACCCCCGCCTCCCCGCGGCTCCCGTTCGCTCCTGCCGCCGGGGCAGCCGTGCCGGAGCCGCCGCTGCGGGGGCGGGAGGAGCGGGGGCCGCCGGCGCTCCCGACACACCGCCTGAGAAAGGAGGGGTCCCGCGGCGCGGGGGCGAGGGACGCCCGGCCCGGGGGCCTGGGTTGCGCCCCCCTCGTCCCCGCGGAGAAGGCGGAGGCGGCAGCGCGGCGACTGCCCTTTGTCAAGGCGGTGCCTTCCGAGCGGGGCCAGTGGTCCCCGCACCGCCGCCGGCTGGGCTGTGTCCGCAGCGAGGGTGTCAGGGGCCTGACCGGACACCCCACCTCCTCCTCCTCTTGGAGAAGGTCCTCAGGCTCGAGCCAGCGTTCTGGTCCCATCGCGGGCACCTTTCCGAAGAGGAAAGCCGGGGGAATGCAGGGTTTGGAGCGTGGGACCCTGCACTCCTGCACCTGGGCGAGAGGGGCGCTACCCCGGCAGCGGATCGCGGGCTGCCGGTGCCCCTGCCCACCCCGGGGATGCTACCCCGCGTCCTCCCATCTGCCCCGTCTCCTCTGATGCTCTTCCAGCTTGCATGAACCATCTACCTACCGACCACCGAGCTGGGGAGGATGAACAAGGGGAGACCGCAGCATTCACCGGACAGCAGAGTCATCTAAATTCCCATTTCTGCTCCAGAAGGTGTGTCAGCGTTTTAAACCAAATGAGAGGACGAGGAAGACCTGGTTCCGTCCACCTCTGCTCTGCTCAGAAGGGCAGACCCCAATAACATGGGCATCCAGAGGCAGCTGAGCCAACAGCCCCCACCTCGCGGAAGAGCGTCGAGTGGTTGTGCGTGAAGTATCGCAGGGAAGGACTTCTCTGCTGTGACTGCTCCGAGCTGCCCAATGTTTAAATATCCAGAGAGCCACAGTGAGGCTGAGACGGAGCGAATGCACAGTGATTCACCTCAGCACTCCTAACAGACGTATCAGTGTGTACAGCAGATACTGGGGTGTCTTCCCAGTAGATGGAGTCAGGAGGCAAACAAACTTGCTCAAAAGGTACCACCAGCCGGCTGAGAACAGCTTTATTCTTTCGTCTTTCTGTGCGAAGGGTGTTACTGCCATTAAATAAAAGGAACTTTGACACTGGCTTTGAAGTCGCCTGGCTTACTTCTGAATGGAAAGTTAGCTCCTACGGAAGCAGTTCTCAAGTGTTTTTCTTCCACCTACTACTTTCTCTTACAGATTACAGTCAAATTTTGCAGCTTGCCTTTCTCCCAGAAACCTGCATGCAAGCTGAGCTGGCTGCCTTTCTCCAGCACAGGCCATGGTGAGGAGGGCAGGAGGGAAAGGAGCAAGGGAAATTAGTGCTGAGGAGGTGGTGCTGGGCTTGGCATGCACCAAGTTCTAAGAAAAAGGAACTCCTTGCCACTTTTTCCAGCACCTGTTAAAATAAGTGCCACTAGATAATACTGTCAAAGAAACTTGTCCTCCTTGATACAAGAGGGGATAGGAAACATAATAAAAGTTGAGACACTTAAAGAATACTGATGTAAATCATCATCCCTTTAGGATTTAAACTTTTACTGTAGGTTTCATCCTTTATCCTTGTGGATACAGAAGGAGAAACAGTGGAAGCTGCTTTTATGAGCTTTAATAAAGCCACAACTTTTTCACTGTTCACAGCATTCTCTGGCAGGAGCAGTGAAGTTAAGGGAGGTTCTCATTAGCTGTGCTAGGTCTGGAACCATGGAGTAGCACCCCTATGGACTCACTGCAGTCCTGTCTCTCTCGTGCTACAGCTGTCCCTAGGTGGGCTTGGATGAGTCATGGTTCTAAGTGCTTGAGATGTTTGTGGAAGAGGAACTGCTGAGAAGCAAAACCTTAACCTGAAGCCTAGGGAAAGCAGGAGAATACCCCTTCCTCTCATTGCAGCAGTAAGTTGAAAGAGGTAAAATAGAGAGCTTTTTCATGCCTGATAGCCTGGAATATTTTCTTTTCCAGAGGTTTGAGAGGGTGTGAATGAGTGGGTCACCAAATAGGTACAGATTGCTTTAAAAGATAGAAAAAGCAACTGAATTAGGTGCATGCAGGTGATGGACTATTTACCAGTAGCTTCTTCCATAGTCCACCCATTTAGGTTTTATTTTCTTTGTGTGTGTGTTGTCTGGCTAGTACTGTTCATTCTATGATTGGAAAGCATCACAGTTTCAATGAATGGTTTTATACTTATTTCAAAACAGGCTGTATGTTGCTCTGTTTTCTTAGTGAGTAGCATTCATTTGCTGAAGTATAAATCTGTCATCCCATAATCTGGAAATAGGTTTCTTAAGGTTTGGGTGGTTTTTTAGTAAACTTCCATTTTGTTAACCATTACCTTGCACACAGAAGCAGCACTTTCCCATTTGTTCTGCTATAAGCAATTCTGTTGTGCCCCATGGGACTGCAAGCATGAGTAGTTACTATTTAGCATGTGTGTGAAATACTGATCAGGCCCATAAATAACCATTGGAAAATTATTATTAACTGTACCTTGGTGTTTTTATTTCTGCTTGTGCTCAGGAGTCATTACAACACTGACTTCTGCACAAAAGAGGTGGCTGAGCCAATGTTTTATGTTGTGATATTATAGTGTTGCTTTGTATGTGAAAAGTGAAGTAAGACCAAGCCTGGTTCCAAGATTTCAGTGATTTTATTCTATTATGAGGGAAAACATTTTTCCATATAGTATGGAAAGTTGTGTATTTCTGTAGTTTATCTTGTTTGGACTATCTTTTTTTTTTTTTTTTTTTTCTTGTAAATATAGTTTCTCTACCTTTAACAGTACTGCAAGTAAGGATGTCACTTGTGAAAAAGGCATTGTCTTAATTTTCTTCGTCAGGTGCAGAATTTGAAAGAAAAATCCAAGTTCCCAGCTGGACCTATAAACTTTCCATTAATTGGGTAGAGATATTTTCTTTTGCAGATGTGTGCATTGCAAGCTGTTTGGAGGTGAACTGTTTCCTATGATCATTTGTCTATCTCTCCTGTGTGGAATGGTGTACCCCATAGGAACTACCCAGAGCACAGTATCTTCAAATAAGAGTTTGTTCAGATTTAGTTTGTTTGAAACGTGGGAAGTGTGAGCACTGAGCTGTCTACAGAAGACCATGGAGGCATGCTGTATACTTTGATAAACAGATCATAAATAATGCATTTGAGTGAGAGCTACATTCACAATTTGAATAAAAAAGTGGAAGGAGTAAAAGACATAATTTAAACAGAAATGGTGTCATGGTTTGAGATAGCCCTGAAATCCAATGTGATAATGTTTTATTGATGTGTATAGAGATTTTGATTATATTTTAGTTTATTGAAGATTGAATGTTGATTAGAGTTTTTTTTCAGTTGTTGTGATATGTTGACAATTTCGCAGGAGCGAGGGGTGGAGTGTTGTCATGGTTTGGACCTTGTTTTTCCCCCAGAGGCTGAAAAGTGGTAGACCCCAAGGGGTGGAACCCCCTGAAGTTTTGAAATTCTACCCAATGGGCGCTCCTGCAGAAATGTAAACATATCACAACCAGACCGGAAGAGAGGAGTTGTAGTTTTGGTTGTTGTAGGAGAGGTGGCCATGTTGTGAGCCACAAGGAAGGGGCTCTGTGCCCCTTGGGGCCTCTGGCCCCCTCCCAGCCCCTGGCTGGGGGGCTGCAGGGACCTGGAACAGCATAAAGCTGGGCTAGGTGCCTGCAGTTAAGACGGGAGATGTTCTCTCCATGGGCGCAGAGCAGCAGCCGACGCTGACCAGAGAAACGGTGGCAGAGAGCCAGAGAGATAAGACCTGAACTGAAGAAGCAGCAGAAACAACATGCAGCACTACAGAGAAGACTCCTGGAAAGGGAGAGAGAGAGAACCAGCAGCTGAGAGACAGAGTTTGGGGTAAGACTGTACCAGATCCCCCAAAACTCCCTTGGAGACCCTCTTGGAGAAGAGGGACATGGACTCCTATTTTAGAGGAGCCTTGGAGTATGCAGCACGAGAGAGAGAGGAGCTGAGAAGCTCAGGGCATCCCGGAGCTGGACCGGGATGGCCAGATGGAATGCGGGGGGAGTTGACCTTGGTTCTCCCCCCCCTTGCACTGCTGCCGCGGTGGCAGCCTGAGAGACAGAGCACGGAGCTCTGCAAACGGGAACTTGAATCCCCTGAGGAAGGGACTTTCACGAAGATGCCCCAGCATTTCGTGATATGCCTGTGGTGATGCGAGTCTTGTCCCTGCTGGCAGTCCACAGGTGAGGCCTTCGCTTGGACCGAAGGAGAGCCGAGGGGCTTGGAGACCCCCTTGTGTATGTTGAACAGAGATCCAGCTACAACAACCCACTTACTGCTGCATGGAGGACAGAAGAGGAGCTGCTGCTTAAGGACTGGAAGGGATCTGTCCTTCTTTCCCTCCTGGACTTTTATTTGGAGGGGAGAAGAGATCTGGTCCATTGTAAATACATGTCATGGTAGAGATAGTTGTGATCATGTGTATAATGTGATATGGTATTTATTTGTACAGTCATTGTAATATATTCCCTTTCCCCCACTTTGAGTCTGGTGTGTTTTGTCTGGAAAAACCCATCTCACATTAGGTTGAGATGTGGGAGGGGGGAATGGAGCTAGGGAATTGGATTTCAGGGCTATCTCAAACCATGACAAATGGTAATAAATTTGGCCTAATTCAGTTCAGGGTGAAAAGAATGGGAATTTGCCGTTAGCTTCAGCACCTTTAAGGCTTCCATGGGAATATTTAATTCTTTTGCATACAACTTTGTAATAATGACTTTGCATCCCTAGAAGTGACTTGATTGAAAACTCTGAGGATAGCTACAGCATTATCAGCAGCAATGCAGGTTCCTAACCCTGCCTGCTTGAAAACACATCAGCTCTGTGAGGAGGAAATCTCATGGAGTGGCTATAGCTGCTGTTCAGGCCATGCTATCCTAACCAGATGATTTTCTTTAATTTTCAGAAAAAAGATGTCACTCTGGAATTAGGGATTTGAAGAGAGACAGGTAAACAGATTTATGAAGCTACTACCAGTTGAAGAAGTCCATTGCAAACATGAAAGGCAACATCAGGAGAAGTATAGAAGTGGCTGGAAGGCATATGAACAATTTAGACCAGGATTATTAGAGGAACAGGACAGTGTTCTATTTCTTTCCCAAAAATATCAAGTCATCCAAGGACTGTTTTTTTAAGACAGCCCTTTCCACAGTGAAAGGCTTGTGTTTAATTTTATGTTAGTTTTGCTTGTAGAAATCTGAAAATCAAGACTTACTTGTTTATCCAGCATCAGATACCTCATTAGAATGATGTACAAATTGTCTTAATGTCACAATATTTAAATAAGATTTATTTAAATAAGTTGATCAACGTACAATAATCTCAGTTAGTTTCTTAATGTACAAAAAAACCATGGGTAGTTACATTTGCCTTCTTGCTTAAATGTCTAGTTTTAATTTATGTTATTTAATCTATCCAAATGTTCATTCCACAGTCCACATCTCAGGACATTCTAAGAGACTCTCTGAAACATTTTGAAGTGAGAAGGGAAAAAAAAGACACATGTCTCTAAAAGAGAATTTGTTGCTGGTTTTTGTTGCGTTTTTGTTGTTTTGTTTTGTTTTGGTTTTTTTTCAGAAAAACAGTCATTAGGAGTCAGTAATTAGTAATTAGGAGACAAAATGGCAAAGAAATAGGAAATGAAAAATACAAGAAAATTAGTCGTATTCATGTTTTCAAAGAATAAGCAGAAATGAAGAGACATTCCAGTTGTAAGTATTTATAATATATTCAATTTTCTATAGAAGAGACTATTTTAATTTAGCAATACATGTTTTCATTATTACAACACTCAGTAATTATGCATATTGGTAGCAAAAACACAGTGGGCTTTGCTTGCTCTGTATAGAGGAAGGAAAGGGAAAGCAAACAAGATAATGAAAATCTGGGCAATGGGAACATTTCCAAAGAGTGGGCACCTGATTCCCTCAGAATGAGCAATTATTTTCCATCTTCACTTGGAACTCAATACCCTGGGCCTCATTAAGCCAATGTGTAGCTGTACATGGTTCTAGAGAGACTCTCAGCCAAGCATCAAAAAGAAGAGCTTTTCAGGAGAACTAAATGCACCAGCAGTTGCAAGAAATGTCCTCTCTGGTGTAGGTACAGTATATAAACCATAAAATATTCTAGATTACACGAATTTTCTCTGGAAACTATTTCAAGAGCCTTATGAAATGTCTACAAACTATCAGCAGCCATATTTAATAAATCATACATACTTGTAAGGTCCCATCAATGTAATTTTTACATTAATTAATTCAAAGATGATAATATTAACAATATTTAATAATATGAGAATTTTCACATTATTTGGAGTCATAGGCAATATAAGAATCTATCTATTAATATTCAAGAATAATCTATGTATTTTCATACAGATAACATTTTCTGTCTTTGAAAGAGCACGATGTATGTATTATTAAGGCTTTACTTACGCCTCAATATACGTTTAAAGTGAAACTAAAGCAGTGTTATATTGGTTTTGGGAAGAAAGGTGAATTTCAACCTCAGATCTTTACTCTGCTAGACAGAGATTTTTATTTCTGATTAGCATCTTAAAAAATCTCATTGCTTGGAAAATATAACTGTAATAGGCACATAACCGACTAAACCCCAGCTCTTGACAGTAAGTGTAGTCTTAATCATTCTCATTGACATAATTTGTTTGTCACTCAGTTTGGCACGTCTAAAATCAAGTTCTGCCCCTCCAGACAAGTGGTGTGTAGAAATCTCCTTTTGTTGGGTATGAAAGTTGTCCCACAGCAACACAAGGAGTGACTGATGTAGACTTACTTGGGTGCAGAAATGTTTGCAGGATGGAGGTGTTAACCATGAACTTTAGAGGGAGACACTGCTGCCTCTGATCAGTAGAATGCCTACCAGTATTAGGACCTTATATGCATGCATGTACTTGAGCAATGTGAAGGGAGGTGCCTGGCACATATTTGGCCATAATGTCATCTAGTATAGTGAATCTGGGAAATGTTTCAGTTGATTGTCAGTATCACAAAGAGATATTAGAGAAGAAATCTGGTGGATTTTTTTCTTAGATCTTTAAGTAAAGATGAAATTGGCAGAATTAATTTCAAATGAGTAACCACCTTTATTCAATATTGAGAGACAGAGCAGCTGAACTGAAGAGGCAAAAGTTCAGAGTTTTGTCCAGATACATCTGTATTTCCTTATAGTCTTTGCTTCTCTGTGACTCTGCAGCCTGTAAGAAATCTGTGGAGTAGGGACTAATTTTCAGCGTTTCATCCAGCATCAATAATATAATCCATATTAGTCTAGAGGGTTTGACTAGCATGGGAACATCAGCTACTACTTTATAGTTAACCTTACTGTTAGGAATGGGGAGCATAATTATGAGTAGATTTGTAAATATACAGCACATAAAGAAAGTAGGATGAGAATGTTTGCATCTCAAAGGACTTAAATTTAGGTTCTGATGACAAAATTGCGTGCAACTGGGGACAAATGCTATCCTGGAGAAGGGAAAGCACTACAGAGATAAAATGCATGCTTATGTTCACATAACAAATTCACCTTCTCATTTTCAATGTTATTCTACTGTCATTTGTCTTCACACATGCACACAAGCGCAAGTACATATTTATTCCAGTATTGTTGTTAATTGAATATCTTTGATGCTGTTTTTCCTGTAACAGCTGCCCATTTAAATCTCATCAACCAAACTTCTGATAGAAACTAAACGTAGTCACTGAGGGTCAGATACTCAGAGAGATCTGCAAAACACAGAACACAAGTCTTGAGGGAAATGTCTGAGCATAAAAACATTGCTTACCTTCATCTGAATTCTAATTCTATTTCACTTTGTACAGCAGAGGCACTTTGTACAGCTGTGCATCTGAGGTCTCCCTTAATTGCATCTCCTCTTCCCCTAATACATAAGTGAAATCACATGTAGAGGTCCTAGATCAGTCCTGTATTTCTGAAAAAGCACTGTAAGACTCGTCCTTCTTTAGTCAGTTGAAGCAGATGCAAACACAGACTGAGAGATGTCTGGCTCTAGAGGTTCTAGACATTAAAATGTAACAAGATCTCCCAGAGGAATCTCATTTTCTCTGGCACTTTTTTTCTATTTCCATTCTTGATACATTTTATGGCTTTGAGGTACAACCCTCTCCTTAGTTCTTATCATCATGAAGTCTTTGCAGCTAAAATGTCTAAAATACTCCTTTGTGTTTCGTGTTTGAGCACACTGCTATTAGAAAGGAAAAAAAAAGATGATGGAAAGGGAGGAGATGCAGAACCTGTCACCTTCAGAAGTCCAAACCAGTCATTTTAGCTACTGCTGTGTATGAAAAAGCAAGAGTATTAGAAGTTTTCAATGAGAAGACTGCCAATGCATTTCAGTCTTGGCCCGCAATATCTTCTCTATTTGTGTTCTGGACCTTGTCTGTGGAAGAAATTTGGAAAAAAGGTTCAAGGGTTTATTTCAGATACCAGTAAGTGAAAAATATGAAATTTGTACATGAATAAGAAATATCTCAGCCAATAAATTGCAATTGGAAAGTAAATCTTTTGCCATAACTTCCTCTATGATATGGTTTTAATACATTTTATTAAGCTGAAATATCTTTTAAACTGTTACTTTTTGCTGCCATGTACTAAAAGTAAATGTATAGCGTGGTTTTCAGTACTGTTATGTTCAGAGTTGTGCTTCATCTTATAGAGGTTTAACAAGGTTCATCTTTTCAAATTCTCCATAGCCTGATTTTTATCACTTAACTTGCAGTTTTACAGAGTGTGAAAATAATTCAAATTCAGGCAGCAAATATACCCAGGGCTCTCACCTCTCCCCACACCACTCACGCATACACATATACACAATTATATCTTTATTCTAGCAATATTATTGATCCATTTGTTGTCCAGTTAAATCTCCCCAACAGAACTGTGAACACAAATTAAATGTGAGCAGTGTTAGCTGGACACTCAAAGAAGGCTGCAAATCACAGAAGAAGATTTGAGAGAGATGTGCTTAAAATTTCTGGTCCTGGTTTGAGCACATGGTATGAATTCAACAGTTACAATTTCTATATACTCTTTCTAAAGAGGAAATTCAGAGGACAGCATTAGAGATGTGGTGGGACCAGTTTGAATGCATATTAATCTACTGCAAATCCTGATCCTTTGTGCAGGCCACCATCGTCTTTCTAAATGTAATGTCACTGAACTCACTTTGCCAGATGATTTTTCCTAGTGATTAATTAATTTTTTTAAGACATGGAACCTGGCTCATCATATTTCTCTACAAGGTTGGGTCCTTAGAAGCTGAGTTGGAAACTGATGGTCAGTAACTTTTAATACATAAATAAAGTGTTTAACGCTAATATTATTTCGATATTTATTAAACCATAATGAAAACGGAAACATTTGTGGGTTTCATTCTTTCTAACAATGATTCTATTTACTGCAAGAGTGTTAGATGGTGTATGGTATGAAATATATTTCAGATGACACAATTCTTATTAAAAGTTTGGACATTAATTTAAAGGTGTTTCCAATCCCTTCCAAGAAAATTAGATAGGATAAAATTCCCTTCTTCCCAGAGTAGCTTCAGTCACACATCACAAGTATAATACATGTCATTTAGTAACAACAAGCACATGAATGCCAGGGGGCTGAACTTGCTTATGCAAGTTCATTTTACTTTCCAGTATAAACTATAAAATGTTCGTGATGTATCCTTTCAGCTATTCAAGATTTAATGTAGTTTTTTCCTGTAAGGTAAAGGACTCTGCTCTTTTTGCTGTTGTTGCTTTATGTTTTGATTTTTTTCAGGACAAGGTTGAGAATGCAGCAATGTTTGGAAGAGGGGACTACAGATTTTGTTTGATTTGTCTTTTTTGAAGTTATTATGAAGCTGCCTGAGATCTTTGTGCCCAGAGGAAGGCCATTATATCAAGACGAATTTTCTTACTGTAAGCATGTGTTTAGTTCAGATAATAAAACAGTCCAAATATTGAAAGTATTTAAAGATTTTCCAGACGTTTTACAATACAATATTGCTTTAGAAGTGTCTACTCCAAAGTGAACGGACATTTTTGAAACTTGATATAGAGATAGTGCAACATGAAAATTCATTTAGTTGACTTAAATTATGCTTTTTTTTTTTATTTTTTTCCCCCTTAAAATAATGGGACTGGGGACTATATCAGTGATGTTCCCTGTTACTTACTATCAGATCTCAAACTGAGGTTACAGAGCCAGTCTCTCCAGTCCCGATTCCCCTGAAGCCCATGTCCAGTCTAACACTGAATTCACTGGCAACACAATATATTAGTCAGTCACCATTTTATTGCTTCATAACTTTGAGATGAAATTAAAACACTTTTTTCTTGTAATTTCTAAGAGACATGATGATGTATTATGCTACCTTGGCTCCATCATGCAGAAAAGGTCGTCTGAAGTACCAATTGTGCTGAATACTCACTTCTTGTTTTAGACACACTGACTTCCTTGATACTCATTTAGGCCATATAAAAGGCAAGACAGTTCTCTCCCTTATCAAAGCACGGTAAGTTACCTGGCAAAAAGGTTTAGAAATCGTCCCAGTCACTTGTGTTTTCCCATGAGCCAGTAAAGGCTGTTTCACATTGAAGGGAGTGAATATTATGGCTCTCTATTTATCTTCTCATCTGCTTTGGCTCACTATTCTGAAGTTCCTAATCTGTACATGCGATAAGGAATCCTGCATGAGTCCTGCTCCAGGACCCTAAAAGTCCTTTACTGATTCTACTTTGAGCACTGTAGTTGTAGATTTGGGTATGTTTTTAAAATAAAAGTTTATTTTCTTCCAATTTAGCACTCATAGATTGGAAACCCATCACCTTTTTTTCTAAAATGTCTATAGCATCTTTTCGTCATTGTATCTGAATTCTTTTCTATTTAATTGTCTTTATGAAATTTCATTTCCCTACTGTTCTTTGGAGCTACTTGAGATAGATAGAAACAGTGTGCTAGCAGTGAGTAAGAAAAGCTGTTGGGAATGTTAAGAATTAAGAGAGGGAAGCTTATTTGTTCATGGCTTGAGTCGGTTTTTTTCCCTGCATGAAGATGATTTGTGATTCCTGAGCCACAACTACTCTGTGTGTCCTGTTATGAGCAAAGTTAGTATGGAGACCACCAGGGAGAGCACAGCTACATCAAGGAGAGCCCAGAGGATGCTTCAGTCAGCCTGTATTTGCCTCTAGAGGTCTCCCAACATTTCTTACTTTTGATTGTCCAACTGTACCCATTTGGTACCTCTGTCAGCTGCCTTCGACATGTGCTCTCCCCCTTCCTGGCCATCCAATCATGCCATGGCCCTCAAAATTAGCTGTGTAACATTTGGGTTTTGTGGTTTACAAATACAATTCTTTCTTGTTGCTATCTAATATTATTGTACTTGGTCAACAGACCTTAATGCAGCTCATCTAGGAAGATTTGTTGTTACATTTATAGGAGCTATTTGGGGGAAAAGTACTGGGTAATGCAGACAGTTTGTGTCATAATGGGTAAATCTAGTGACTGTAAATGAGTATTTAATTGGTGTAGTCCATGAACACATTTCCAAGCAAAACATATGCAAAACTGAGTGATATTGAAATGTCTTTGCAGTACTTGTCTGCAGAAAAATGGAAAGCCCACAAACAGTTGTACAATGGTCTTGGTTTGCCCCTTATGGCATCTCAGAATATGTCAGCTGGAAAAGCATCTGTGCCAGGTTTCTTTCTTCCTCAGTGCTGATGGCTGCTTGACTGTTCCAGCTTTTGTGAATGGGATTCAGAAGTTTTTTTGGGGGTTACTCAGCCTGTTTCATATCGTCATTTTACTTAGATGTCGTGACTTCGAAGTGGCTTTGTCTAATTTGCATCAGTATAGTGAGAAGACAGATTCACTCACTGAATCAGCACAGTATAACACTTTCCTGTTAGCGTGATCCACGTGCAGACTGAAGCAGAATAGGATGGCATACCATGCCACCCATTTTGATGTGAATTTAAACCTATTTTCCCACTCTGGGGGAGGAGAATGTGGCTGCATTCAGAATGCCAGCAGGAACTCAGCAGGAACTGCTGCCTCTCAGGCACAAGATGGAGGCAATCAGGTCCTTCCTGCAGATGCTGTGGAGCTGCTTGGCTTGGATTGCTTCCTCTTCCATCAGTGGGATGCTGTTGATCCTGCCCTGAGGAAAGGCAGTGGGTCCTGGCGTGCAGCCAGCAACCTGGCAGCAGCTACTAAGTATCTCTCATGCACCTTGCCCCTGAGAATGAAGAGTTTCTGCTCACTTTTGCATTTTAAATACCAAATGTAAAAGATTAAAATGGCCAGCCTTATTTAAAGCAACCAGACCCTGAGGTAGGCAATCAAAAAAAAACCCCAAAAACTTAAAGGGCAGTTAGCTAGGGGAGAAGGCTTCACAGGAAAAAATTGGAGGAAAACAGGAACATACAGTATCTTGAACAAACAGTCAGTAATGCTGTTGTACCCCAGCTAGTGTCTGATAACTAGAGCCCAGGACTGGAGAGAGATTTGCTTATGTAGGGGAGTGAGAAAATGCTATTTCTGAATATCTATTCTGATTCAGTAGAAAATTGTCAGAGATTTGGAGGCAATAGGGTTTTTCATAGGGGACAATGTGCTATGACAAAAATTAATTCCCAAGTCATTAGTAAAGATGCATAATTCATACAATAAGTCTTTGAAATAATATAATATTCTTCTAGAAATTTATATATTGGATGTTTTAAAGAATGAAATTTGAAATTTGTTTCAGAGCTAATTTTGTGGCTAGGAATGTCCTGTGTTTTTTAAAATTTGCATTAAAATATTAAGAGGCATGTGACCATGGCCATTTTTGGTTTAATGAAAATAAATCAAAGGGTTCCTGATTTCCAATTTTGGTTGTTAACTATGTTTTAAAGTAGGGTTTTTTCTTGGTGAATATATATGTTTGGGCATTTTTAACTTTTGAATGAGACCCCTAAAATTTGTAATATTTGTTTTAACTTAGGGAAAATTTCTTTAAGAAAAATGAAACTATTGAAACTGTTATGCAACAATGGGAAGAGGCTGCTGAGTCCTTTTTAACAAGGCAACTGTAGGATGGAATTATCACATTTTCATGTTCATTTAGCTTTCAAATGTCATACCCAGATGGAAAGCAAGGAGGATCATGGCTGTGGCCTTAAATGAGACAGCAGCTTCTTTTTGAAGAACTATATTCAACCATCAAACAGCAGCTGGATAAAAAACAGACCAACAAAGAGCTGTGAGAGTGATCAGCCACCAAACAAGAAAGAAAATTTAAGGAAATTTATTCAGCCTAAAAGATACTGAGAGAAGACGTAAGAGATCATTAAAAAGGGAAAGCAGATTATGGTCACTTACTTGCTGCAGGTAAGAAATAAGATATCATGGCCTTAACTTTAAATAACCAAGATTTTAGGGTGATATCAGGAAATTTTTTTTTGGTAGTAAGGAGGGTGAAGCAGAGGAATAGATTACCTGTGAGATGTCATATCTTTCTCACTGGAAGATCTAAAGAACTGATCATGCAGTCCAAAATAGTTTGTACGGACTGCAGGACAGTCTCGTCTCCTACGTCTGGTTAAGCCCTTGCTGTGCCTATCTCAGACAAAAAAATCATCATCTCCTTCCCATTCCCCACCCTGTTTTCCAGGCAAAGTAAAATGAGGCATGTAGGCCACAAAGCAGATAAAATTACTTACAGCAGATATGGGGAGTGCAACTGTGAACTTCTGTCACAAATTGCAACTATTTGACAACTATGATCATTGATTAGGCAGAGAGGTGAGCTGGCTGGCTTCTCTCCAGATTCCTTTCAGTCTTATTTTTTGGTGATCTGCTGCAAAAAATAATCAGAGACAAGTTTGAGCTGACAGCCAAACTGGTTGGTAATTATCACTCTCCTTCATACAGATGAAGAGTAGAAAACCCCACATCCCAGCACAACGTTTGTACCTCATAATGTAACTGAGTGGAGGTGAGAACTTACTGTCGGTTGCAGCGTTAGACACCTGTTATCACAGGTATCATTCTGACCCACCAGTCCAGAGGGCAAAATACTATGTGAGCTTTGACAGACCTGGCTTGCTGTGATTGGAACAAAAAGCAGGTAACCCTGTGAACTTTTGCAGGTGCAAAACTTGCCTGAATAAGGAGACACTTGGCAAAAAAACATTTCAGATTGTCCTGCTGCAATGCTGCCTCAAAAATGAATTAATTTTGACAGTTCCAAAGGAGATGGGAAGATAGGCATTGAGCTGCTTAACCCTTTTCCTCTCTGCTCCCTTTCTTCCCCTTGTAAGGTATTTGCATACTTACAGTGTCCTCAGACCCTAAGGCCCTTGGAAATATCTCCAAGGACTTTCTCCTTCATTGTCCTCCTTACTTCAGGAGTTGTCTCCAAACCTAGTAAATTCTTGAGACTCTGATGTGAAAAATATGTGTCAAAGCAGTAAAATGCTATCTTCAGAGCTGGTGTCAGTATCTGCTATTGGAGACCTCTCCGAAACCATACCATAGGTTAAAAATAGGGCACTGAAGAAACACTCAGAACAATTTTCTCATTTCCTAGCTATCCTTTTAAAAACAGGTCTGAGTATTGTGCACTGCATTTTAGACAAAAAATAAAAAAATCATCTGCCAGTACAATTTAGAAAAGCTGATGACTTTAAAGACCTTCAACACAGAGCTGCCACTGATAAAAACTTGCTGTGACTCATCTATGCTTTGTGTGAGAACAAGTAATTTTGCTACTTACTTTTGATTACTGGATTTGAAACCCTCTTGAAATCTTCCAAAGGTCTGAGAACTGTTAAGGTGTGAATCCTAAAATGGGGATCTATTACCAGAAAAACTGATTTTCAAGGAATGGTTGATAAAATTTAAAATATAATTGAAGAGGCTCAGGTCCATGTACACAACAAATGGCCAATTTTTTTATCTTGTTCTACTGTGAAGAAAAACAGCACTCAAGTTCAGGGTAAAAACAGGTGAAAAGAATTTATTCACTTACAGTTATAAAAGGTTTATCCACTTCTGTATACAAAGCAGAAGAGTTTATCTGCTTGCGTGTTCAATATTACGTCAAAGACTAAAGCAAGAATGTTAACTGAGTAAAGTGATGAAAAAGCTCCAGAAAAAAAGTTTTTCTACATCAGTCCATATATATATGTATGTACATGTAAATGCTATATAAAGACTATTCCATATTCTGTCTATACTTAATAAATGAATATATGTAAATAATTCCATACTAGACAGAAAAATACAGCCAGATGCAAACAGGACAGACAGTGGCAAGGCATGGGTGCCTTGCCTTGGTGGACAGCAAGTTTAGCACCAGTCAGTATGTGTCCTTGCAGGCAATGAACATAACATGCAGATTAAAGAATGGGCTGATTGCTGAGAGGCACTTCTGAGGCCACATTGGGAGTGCTGTGTCCAGATCTGCCTCTCATAAGGTGGGACTAACCAGCAAGGGAATGACAGATTGGAGAGTCCAGCAGAAGACTGGTAAAATGGTCTGGGGGTGGAGCACTAAGGGAGCTGGTTTTGCTCAGTCTAGAGAAGAGAAGACTATGAAGGGACCCGATATTTGTCTTCCACTACCTAAAGATGTATTACAGAGAAGATGAAACCAGACTTTCCTCAGATTGGCACAGCGGGAAGACAAGAGGCAGCAGTCACAAGCTGCCAGAAGATACATTCTCAAAGGCTGTAAGGAAGAATTTTTCATGGTGGAACTGATTCAGTCCCGCAGCATTTTTCCCAAAGAGGTTGTGAAGCCTCCAACCTTGGAGATTTTCAAAACTCAATTAGTTGGGACCCTTCACAATCAGGTCTAAAGTGGAAATTACACCTCCTGTGAACAATCCTATGTCATCTAGACTGTTTTTGAAGATGCTTATGAGGAAGACTCCACTATCTCCCCAGACAACCCATTGCAGTGCTTCCAAAGAGTTGAAAAAAAATACTCAAAGCAATTTGTACATTTTAACTGGACTAAATCAGGTTCTAGAAATATTTGTAACATTTACATTGCAAAGCTGTGACAATGAATACCAGACAGAGGGTGAGACTGAATACACTGTATTTCTTATGGTTGAGTTGGAGGAAATGGAGATGGTTAAGCATTTAAATCATAGCAATGCATTATCTAAAGCAGAGGTTAGCAGCCTATTCCTTTCTAGAAAATGGATATGTATTCCAAACACTTTTGGCAGCCCCTGTAGCAAAGATTTCCAAAATTAGTGACAAAAATAGATATGGCTGCAGAACATAGGAAATTATTTCATAGCTGTAGTTCCCCATCTCTGTTTTTGTAAGACAAGTAAGAATATGCATGAAAATACATTATTCCTGGTTTATGATATTCTAGGAAGTTAATTACCACGAATCCATTGTTGTATTGCCTGATGTTTGTTATGCCTGGACATTTATGAAGAACCCCAAAAGTTCATGCTTCCGAAAAAGCCATAGAATCTGAATCTTAAACATTACAGTTTTATCCTCATTTTTTTATTTGCTATTGTGTTAAGTGTAATCCCAGCCTCTATTTTTTTTGTTCCCCTAGAAGTACTAACCAATCTTTCATAAACTCTGATTTACAGCTAATTTTGAACCAATTTCCTACCTCCTAGCTCACTTCATTTTTGTGTTTGTTTTAAAAATAATGCTGATCAACCTCTTTCTCTATAAGAATGTTTTTATTTGTATCATTATATCTGAAACATTTTTTGTTCCTTTGACCTCAGTAACAGGCATATACCATCAACTCAGTAGTCTCCAGAGTCTCATATTTACCATGTATGTTGAAATGCCTTTTTAAACAACACAGAAATAGTATTGAACAGAAAACAACACCATATAAAAAGTGAGTATATGAAATGTGTATCTTCTTTAAACATTAAGATCTATGTTCATCAGATACATGAATTTCACCTCTTCTTTTCTTCCAAGTCTCATTTCTACTGTTAACGACTGTGGCTGAAAGATTTTTGACTGTAGCCACTGAAAGAACATTGTTTTTGCAGAGGATCAGGTCTCATATTTTCAGGGCCTCCAGTTGCATGCTTAAATTCAGTAGTATCATTCTAACAAATAAAATACTTATATTAAGAATGGCAGAATCAGCTTGTCAGTTCCCAACAGAAGCCAGATTTTTTTGTTTGACAAAGAGATCTCTGACACTCCCAGGATTTTGATTGTTATCCTAGTCTGTGGCTTGATCCACTCTCTAACATCCTGTATGCCATGCAAGATTTTGAGGTTAAATTCAGCCATCACAGGTGTATTTTGGATTGTTCGTACAGGGTAATCTATGAATTGCTGCCACAGCACTAGTAATATGACAAACTGGTAAGTCTAAAACCAGATCTTATCTTTACCTGTTGCACTAACTCCTAGAATGTTTTTTTTCTAAGGCTGCTACATGTCTAGATTTTAAATTTCTTGAAATTGTTGTCATGAAAAAGCACACTTTCGAAAGTGTACTAAGACTAAATGCAAATAAAACTTAGTCTTTGAAGTGGAAACAATGCAGATGTATCTTACAAACAGTGAAAAATACCCTTTTATAGGGTAGCATTTCTATACTTCAGAGAGACACTGAATAAACAAGTTTTGGGTTTTTTTTCAGAATCTTCTTGCCTTAGTTTATAGCAGGATGTGGAATGGCTGGAAAACTAGTTTGTGTTTACCTCAGAGAGTTTCAGGCAGTTGGGTTGTAACCTATTACACTCCACAGGTCCAGCCAGGAGCCTGCTCCAGCATGGGCTTCCCATGGGATCACAACCTCATTTGGGCATCCACCCGCTCCAATGTGGGTTCATCCACAGGCTGCAGATGGATATCTGCTCTGTCATGAACCTCCATGGGCTGGGCTGCAGGGGGACTGCCTGTCTCACCATGATCTTCACCACAGGCTGCAGGGCAATCTCTTCTCTGACACCTGGAGCACTTCCTCCTCCTCCTTCTTCACTATAAATTTATATACATTAAAGCTACGATCTGACCCATTTCAGACCTACTTTCCAATGAAATAAGTTGCTCACAAGAGCCCCTTGACAAGACCTTGATTAATGATAAACAGGGCTCCCTCTGAGTAACTGGGATGTAGGTAGTCAGGGTTCTTTGCATAAAGTTTGCTGGACTGTGGAGCCCCTTTGACAACAGGCTCATTTATCTTTATGGTCTTTTTTTCAGAGCTGATTTAAGGCTTTGAGCTGTTCCTCACTTTGGTGTATGCATTCTCTCTCTTCTCAACTTTATGCACCGATTCACCTCTTAGAATCTTCAGCCTGAACACAGACTAAAAGGCTTAACTAAAAGATTTTTATTTATTTCAGCTTTGTGTGACTTCATTAAGGAAGTAACAGTACTTGAGCTGTGGCAGGATCCTGAAGACAGCTGTAGGATTGCACAGTGTTCCCCAGAGTCATGCTTTTAACAGAGTCTGGCTTTTTGGTAAAATGCTTAGGTCTATCAATAGGGAAGTAACTCCCCTGGCAGCAAAAATCCCTTTTTCCTACAAAAAAAAAAAAAAATCTCTTCAGTTCATTATAGGAATTTGTACTTGTCATTAAACAGGTAAATACTCATCTGATGGTGATGTGCTACTATTATCGGTAGCACAAGGCACATAGTGTGACCCATTGATGCTTGTGATACTAAAGGAGACATTCACAGCACATAGCTTTGTGATCAGACATCTTTCCATGGCCCTGGCTCTATCTAGCCACCTCCAGTTTATTTATTATCATTTAATTTCACATCACTCTTCCTTTCCCCACAAGTACTTTTGAGCTTTTCTCCATGCTACTGTTCTCTAATGAGCCCTCTGCCATTTCAGTTTCCATTCTGTCCTTCAAAATACTGTCATCAAACCCCATTCATCACTTTTTTTTATGTTCAGGACATGCTACTATCTCAAGTAAATAGAAAAAAATAGCATAATCAAGAAAATATTAAGAAAAACAGCCCCTATACAAATCTGTAAATGTCACTGTATTTTCTTTTGCTTCAGAAATTTTACCTGCAGCTGGTGCTCTCTCTTCATTATCTCCATTACAGTGTGCTCTGAGAGGCCAGGGCCCATCTTTGCTGTGTCAGTAAATCATCTTGTATATCTGAACCTTGAACCTAGAAAGCATTTAAGAGTTTGGCCCTCAGTCAACTTTGGGATCTATAATGTCTTAGGTATTCAGTCAGTAATAAAATGCTTTGCAAGATCAGCAGTGTATAAACAACAACTAATGCTGTCTGTCCCTCAGTCTCTGTCTTTGCCTTAGCAACCAAAAATTACTTTGAAGGGTATTTTATATGTGATAAAGACGTGAAAACTGTTAATGCATGAGCCAGTCAGGTGGACATCAAAGGATGCTTCTAGCTTGTTCAAGGTCTTCTGTATTGATGATGGTGAGCTGCAGTTACAATCAGAGGAAGTGAATTGTAACAGGAAAGAGTGTGAGATGCCTGAGCATATTTTCAGAGAATCACAGAACATGCTGAGTTAGAAGGGATCCACAAGGGTATCTAGTCCAACTCTTATCCCTGCACAGGACCATCCCCAAGAGTCATACCATGTGCCTGAGGATATTGTCCAAATGCTTCTTAACTCTGTCAGTCTTGGTGCTGTGACCACTTCTCTGGGGAGCCTGTTCCAGTGACCAACCACTCTCTGGGTGAAGAATCTCTTTCTAATATCCAACCTAAACCTCCCCTGACGTAATTCCAGGCCATTCCCTTGGGTTCTGTCGCTGGTCACCACAGAGAAGAGATCAGTGTCTGCCCCTCCTCTTTCCCCTCACAAGGAAGTTGTAACTGCAATGAAGTCTCCCCTCAGTCGCCTCCAGGCTGAACAGACCAAGTGACCTCAGCTCTTCCTCATGTGGCTTCCCCTCTAGGCATTTCACCATCTTCATTGCCCTCACTTGGACACTCTCTAACAGCTTAATATCTTTCTTATATTTCAGTGCCCCAAACTGCTACAATATTCAAGGTGAGGCCACCCCAGTGCAGGGCAGAGTGGGACAATCCCCTCCCTTGACCAGCTGGCCTTGCTTTGCCTGATGCCCCCCAGGACACAGTTGGCCCTCCTGGCTACCAGGGCACTGCTGACTTATATTCAACTTGGCATCAAACGGGACCCCCAGCTCCCTTTTCACAGCACTGCTTTCCAGCATCTCAGCTCCCAATCTGTACAAACATCTGAGTTGCCCCAGCCCCGGTGCAGAATCTGACACTTTCCCTTGTTGAACTTCCTATGGTTGGTGATTGCCCAGTCCTCTAATTTGTCGAGGTCTCTCTGCAGGGCCTCCTTGCCTTTGAGGGAGTCAACAGCTCCTCTGAGTTTTGTATTGTTTGCAGACTTGCTTAGTATCCCTTCCAGTCCTGTGTCCAAGTCATTTATGAAGATTTTGAAGAGCACAGGGCCTAAGATGGAATCCTGGGGAACCCCACTAGTGACAGATCACCAGTCTGATATTACCTCATTCACTATTACCCTCCGTGCTCGACCTGTGAGCCAGTTGCACACCCACCACAGGGTGTGTTTATCCAACTGTGTGCTAGACATTTTGTCCAGACGGATACTGTGAGAGACAGTGTCAAAAGCTTTATTGAAATCCGAAAAGTTACACCAACTGGTGTCCCTTGGTCAACTAGATGGGTTACATTGTCATAGAAGGAAATCAGGTAAGTTCCCTAAAAGAAGGTTTTAGTTTCTCAATTTGTTAGCCCATTTCTCCACCTTATGTAGTATTTAAAGTAGCTAGTTCATTTCAACCAAAATTGAGAGTGGATAGGATGTTCCACAATGTTAAATTCTAAAAACTTTGATGAAGAGTTGATAGACAGGCAAGATCCAAATTGATCATACCAGTGAAGAAAATGATGCTTTAGTTCTGTCAAATCTAAATACCTAAGAGGGGCAGCAGACCATTTAGCAGCTTTAGCTTTGAGCTTGTCCTAACCATGCTAACAGTAGATATGGGGCATTTGGTGCAGCTGGAGGCACCCTGGAGACAAGACACAGAAAAGCTTCAGTGGTATTGTGTGTGGGTGGAGTGGGTGGAGATGCACAGGGGGTGCAGGACATGGAATCAATAGGAGCTGGGATCTGTTGCTACCATTGCCTGTAGACAACTGGTAGTATATTTTTGATAGTTCAACCCTGGAAAGGTTGAACTAAAGAAATCCTTTAAAGGAGAAATACAGTAAGGCTAATATTGTCTTTAATTTCATATTGTTACTGCTGGTTTTATTGTGGTTACTCTAAGAAACCTTTTCTGTGGTATTTTAAATATCTTTGACACAGATACCTTTGAGAATGAGATCTGGAAGTCAATTAGCTAGTGGCACTGAATTCTGCCCATCTGGAATCAAATCCTATTCAGCTGTATGAGTTAAGTAAATGTTTATGTTATTAGGTACTCAAAAGTTTTGTAATAAATGTGTCACAAGATGTTCTCTTCTGGGCAGTCTGAAATGTATGCAGTAGGATATACTTTCAAAGGGCTGGAAAGTCTTCCCATCCACCCATATTTTATAAATACATAGAGCAGATTGGAAAAGGATTTGATAACTTGCAGCACAGTTCTTACAATATGAGTTTATCTAATCTGTCACAGGTTTACATAACCTACACTTTCATGCAGCAGAAATGATACATGCAGTAATTCAGTTTTCTAATTGTTTTCAGAATCCATTAAAGCAAAAAAAAAAACCAAAACACTGAGATTCTGGCTTGTCATACACATTGCTGATCCATACCTGTAGTCACATATTCAATGTATTAATTCTAATGTGCTTTTCCAAGTGTGGAAATTAGTCTGCAGCTTCTAGTACAGATTTTCACTCACAGTGCAGGCCAGGAAGCAGCTGACCACTTTGAGGAGGAACACCAGAATAATGACTCTTTTGCTTTTAGAACAACTTGGTAGAGTATCTGCCTTCAATTAACTTTGACATTTCTGACATTACCTTGGCAGTTTTAAAATCTCAGGTCTAAATGCTTGTTGAATACCAATGTCAATCCTCAAATAAACACTTTCTAATTTCATTTAGAAAAAAAAAAAACCCAAATATTTATATTTATGTACAATTTAGCTTCTGTCATTGAGCAACCTGGTCTAGTGGAAGTGTCCCTGCCCATGGCAAGGGGGCTTGGAACTGGTTGATCTTTAAGATTTCTTCCAACCCAAACCATTCTATGATTCTCTGATATATTATCAGAAATATAATATTGTCCCATATTATCTAAAAATGGACTGAGTGGTATTCCTCTGCTGAGGTACAGTCATACCTAGACTGCATTTTTATTCCTGCCTGTTTTCCTTTCAGTTTTCTAAATTACTTGTTTAATGACATGCAAATGCAAATGCCTGAACATTTATTGCAGAGGAGAAGTTATTTTATTTCAGGGGTCAGGGGATTTTATTATTTTGTTTTGTTGATTCATGAGTTTATGTATGCATTAACTGAGAACAAATATTTTATTACCAGTTTGTTCCTTATGTGTTGGTTTATTAAGTTTTAATTGATTTTATATCTCAGAGGTATTTGCTTTCTTATAATATAAAAGATACTGTGGAGCAATTTTCACATTATATCAATTTGCTCTGGTCTATCTTTGGAAAAATCAATAAAGTGAGGTGAAAATAAAGTCTATGACTCACTGGCTGATATACACAGAAAAATGTCACTTTTGCAATGCATTTTTTTAAAATCATTACTTAAAAATTCAGTGTGGCTTGGTTCATATTTGATCTCTCAACAGATCTAAAATCCTGCTTGGTGAGCCCTCACATTGTCACAGGGAAATTCCATGCAAACCACCATGCCACAGTACTACTGTGCACAGTATTACTGTAAACAGTGCCTCTCAGCTTTAAGCTGCATTTCCATGGAGGGAGTTTTCAGCTGCAAGTTGACACTAATACCCAAGAGGTGAAAGCCTCTCTCTGCTCTGGAACCAGTCTCCTCTGGGTGGTTTCTGTCCTGCTGCTGAAGGGAGGTTGGGCTTAGAGGGCTGCAGGGTGGATTGATGGTGTCTCCTGCATCATCAATCCACCTACAATGCTGCTGGAGCAATTCTTGCTCATTTTAAAAGTCACAGGCATACTTGGTGTGGGTTTAATATGGATGAATTTGCTGCTTGTCTTTCCATGGAGTGATAAGAAATTTAATTTTTTCTTTTCCTCCAGTTGTTAAAATGAAATGCATATTTTATGGCAAGGCTGTGGGATCCTTTCAAAATTGGTATTTTTTATCACAGCTCATCTAGATGCATGTCGCTCCTAATAAAACATTGACATTTTACCTGCTGGAGTGTTTGTAGTCTTCAAAAAGACAGACTCATTGGCTCTTGGCTGCTCTTTAGCATAGCACAGCCTGCCCTTAGATTGACATTATGTATAGTATTGTTATTATTATCATTATCATTATCATTATCTAACATTATTTTTGCTACTCAGACATGAGACTGACCAGATCAGCTGTATTAAGGACTGTCTAATGTAAGGTTTCTGCCTCCAAATATTCTGCACTGATTAGACATTTTAACCAAAGTTTTTGTTTTCCCTTTCAAAGAACATTATGCTCCAAATATTAATGAACCGCAGATACTTTAACTCCTGCTTTGATGTCTTACAAAGTATTTTCCTGTCTGATTTCTTGAACTAGTTTTTAGCCTCAGAATTGCTTTCCTGTTCATTATTCCCTGTGAAGGGTGAATTATTTCTTCACATGACTGTCTTGTCCCACAGGCTCTTCTGTCATCAGGTATTCACAGTGGGTTTGTATCTCTTCTCCTTGATCCAACAACTAGGCTTCCTGTAATTTCTCAAATTTTGCTTTAACGAAATTGATTACCAATCAAGAATGCAAGGAGTATAGGCTGTGATTAGACCCATGGAGGTCAGACCCACAAATATAAGTGTGCTTAGACTATACTTGTGTAATCAAGATACTCTATGAAACATCAAGTAGATCTTAAAACAGCAGTGGCAATTTCAGTGAGAAACATTCTATGCGCTATTAAAAATGCTGCAAAAAAACATCTGATATAACACAGCAGCTGCTCCATTTTGCTCCATTCTGCTCCTGTAATTTTAAAAAGAGATTGTTATCACTGAGGAAATAGAGCAAGAAACAAAAAATAGATATAGCAAGTTAGCAGCAAAGTCTCTGTGCTGAATTAGATTCAGCATCATTGATTCTGGATGCATTTGTACCTGCTTTAGTATCTATAACAGAAGTATTTACTCAGAGCTCAGGTGGGATGGATTTTGTTCACAAAGTTAAAAGAGTGGTATGGAAAATAAATGTATGGTCACTGAAATTATTGGGGACAACACTTTACAGGGCGATCTGCTTTGTAGTCCCTCCAAACTGCAATGCAACGGCGCTGTGTCAAAAGCGCCTCCTCGGGGAATGTGACCTTGTGAGCAACTCCTGGAGGAGAAAATGGATACGGCAGAAATGCAGCCTCTAGTTCTGACCTATGAGAGGATAAATGAATTCAAATTGGCACAGGTAAATAAGTTGTTAAAATATGAGAGGCTTGAACTTTTTAAGTTATTTTAAAGCAAAAGAGTGTATTTTATACCTGTAGCTGCCTCAACAATATCACAATGGTAACTACCTAAGTGTGAAGGGAAGGCATAGAAAGTAAGAAAAAAGAAGGGAGTGGAAGGTTATGCTTTCCTGTGCTAACTGAATTTGGTATAACCATCTGTGCTGAAAGAAATAATCTAGAGATTCATGGAGGATTGGTACAGGAAATTAATGAAAATACTAAGAAATTCTGGAAATATTTGATGGTATTAGAACTGTGTATTTCTAAATGGTCTCTTTATTTCCTATGTCTCAAGTTTCTATTCTGCAATAGGTCTGTATCTTAATTAAGAGGAGTAGTAGTTATATGTCTTTGAATCAAATAGAAAGTATGTGCAATGCAGAATAGGATGCTGTGATTTATATTGGTTTTCTCTGTAGCAGTTTTATTTTAGCACAATGGATCCTTGGTTCTGGGTTGAGTGCTTTGTGATAGACTGGACTGGAAGGAGCTTTTTAAATAACATTACTCTTTTACACAATAAAGGACTATGTCATACATGAACTCTTTACATCTTGAGGATTTTGGTATCACAGCAGGTGTTCCAGTCTCATATTTCTTTGGCAGAGGAAAAAAATTTCCATTGTAATTGGAGCATGTTTGTGAAAGTTACAGGTCATCTATAAGGCAATCCTATATAATTCTCATTGTGAGAAGAAGCATTTGAATGTTTATTGCCATTTTTTGTGTTCTAGTTTGTCATGCTCTTGTGTGCTCCTATGTTGCTTCCTGATTACACTGTTGTTAAAGTAAGTCATGAAGTGTAAGCCTTCATTTCAGTGAGTTAGGGGGATGCATATACACATTACAGTCAATATGGAAATTTAATAAAAAAGCAATTACAGATAAGCAAGTCTGCCCACTTCTGCTTGCAAGCTGTAAATAGCTGATCAGAGACTCATTTCAGTGGGTGAACATCTAGTGAGTCAGACTCTTTTCTTACAGTTAATCATTGTTAGATGAACCTCACTCCCTAAATGGAGTGAAAGCATCGTTCCATTTTGATAACACCTCAAACCTCTGGTTACCATTTTGTGCTAGTTTTGGCTGGGGTAGAGTTAATGTTCTTCACAATGCCTAGTATGGGGCTGGGTTTGTGGTTGATAATGTGTAGATGTTTTTGTTGCTGCTGAGCAGCGCTTACGCAGAGCTAAGGCCTTTTCTGTTTTTCAAACTGCCCCTCTGGCAAGGAAGTTGTGAGTGCATGGGAGGCTGGGAGGATACACAGCCAGAAGAGGTGATCCAAACTGACCAAAGGGATTTTCCATACCATATGGCATCATGTTCATTATATGAAGTAGAGGGAAGAAGGAGGGAGGAAGGAAGGGATGTTTGGAGTGATGGCATATGTCTTCCTGAGTAATTATATGTGATGGGGCCCTGCTCTGGCTGAACACCTGCTTGCCCACGGGAAGCAGTGAATTAATTGTTTTTGTGCATGGCTTTTTTTCCCCCTTTTAAACCGTTCTTGGCTCAACCTACAAGTTTTACTTTGATTCTCCTCCCCATTCCAACAGCTTGGGGGGAGGAGGGGGTTGAATGAGTGGCTGCATGGTGCTCAATTTCCAGCTGGGCTTAAACTATGACACATTTCCACAGATACTGTAGAAAATTTTATTGCAAGGGCTTAATTCAGTTTTAGCAGTTTAGCTGATCCCACCATCTACATTGTAATCTATTTCATCTCTATCTGAATTAAAGAAGATCCTGAGCAAGATCATCATTTATGCACAAGGTTACTAGCAAGGACAAACTCTTAAGACTTTTTGTGCCAGCCTCAGAATATGAGGGTTGTATGCCTTCTTCTGAGCTATAAGCTCTTTTCCAAGTGTCATGCATATTCTTCTCACTGTAGCATCTATTGGTGGGGAGCTTAGTTTGGGTTTTGCCATCCGTGTATTTTGACACATGATATTATATAACCATATTTATAGATTATTGTAATGTATAAAGGCATTAGTAGACATCTAGGAGTATGTAAGTGTGTTTGTTCCAAATGATTCAGCAACTCACCACATATTTTTATCAGCAGAACTTACCCACTATTGGTTTCATTGTCTTTTAGAGATCCTTCAAACACTGAATTTTCATTAGTCACATTATTTACTTCTCATTGCTTGCTTCATTTACAGTTAGGACCTTCATATCCAGTGTCTAGAATTTGACTGAAAATCTGGAAGATAAATATGAAAAAACCACTTATATTTCCTATGACTTTAGACTAAGACTTTAGGCTAATTAATTGGGTGACCTTTTGTTATCAAGGCAAGAAGTTATATTTCTGAGTAAAAATTTGGTTATCAATGATCAAATTGAGACTGAACTGACTGGAAATGAATAAAACATTTTTTATCTGGACATGTTTCTCCATCTCACATGTTTGTGGCTGGTTGCCTACAGCTAGAAGAAATATTTTTTTCTTTTGAGCTTTTATTAGGTTTAGCAACAAAAGGCATTTTACAGATTTACTTTTTTTTTTTTACATAAAAATTGCTGCCATTTATCAAAGAAGCTCTCAGTAATCTTACTGTTTCTGATAAGGGTGTTAGGAGTCAATGACCAAGCAATAGTCAGGTTCTACGAAATTACTGGGAATATGTAAAGGTGTGATAATTTTTTCCTCCTTATAGAAAGTCATGGACCAAAGCAAGAAAAGTCCCTGCTCCATTTAAATGTATGCAAAGAAAAGAAATAGCTTTTCTTTTTGGTTGGTTTGGGGTTTTTTTGGGGGTTTTTTTGTGGTTTTGTTTTGTTTTGTTTTGGGTTTTTTTGGGTTTTTTTGGGGTTTTTTGGGGTTTTTTTGGTTTTTGTTTGTTTGTTTGTTTGTTTTTGTTGGTGTTTTTTGTTTTTTGTTTTTTTTTTTTAATCAGGTAATTTAAGGAGTTGTTAGCTCTAAAACCAACAGAAAAGTAAAGAGAATACTTTGACAAGTACTGTAGTTGAAAGACTTCAGTCAATTTATTGTATCCTACACTACAGGAACTGATTCAAATCACAACAAGCATTGGACACTCAATTTGGGACTCACACTGAAGCCTGCTGGCAGCAATTTATTGTAGCTGGCCCTTATACAGTTACTGACAGAAAGATTCTTTCTGTAGCTGTAACAAGGAGAACTTTTTCAGAGGAATATAGGTGAATACATAAAATTAATTTCCTGGCTTCAACAGGATACAGGATCAGTTTTAAAATATTAATGCCTAAATTCTGTACAGATAGGATAGTGTGCAAACTAACTATGCTTTGTGCACTTAACATAGAGAATTCCAAGTGAAAAATTCATATTGGAGATACAAAGCTGGTAAGTGTTTCTGCAACAACATATTAATGTTAGCATGGATGTGTCCTGTGGGTTTCCAGTCTCTGAAGCTGCAGCTGAGCTGGCCCATGGCAGCAACAAATGGGTAATTTCATTAACTAACATGTGAAGTTCGTTCAGATCAAGTGAATCGTGTTTTCTCGATATAGACTACTGAGGAGTTTCTAAGGGCTAATCTGCTTTTTTTATTCAAAGACACCGTCCTTCATCAGCTCTGGCTGATAGTTTCTGGTAAGGTCAGTCTCCATCATATGCAGCTATTTGCACCTTCCTAACATCTTTTCAGGTAAGAAGCACACTGAGCACCTCACACAGGGTTAATGACATCAAAACCATATTTGGATTTCATATTTTTGGCAAAAATTTACAGGCAAAAAAGCCCACTTTCTGACTAGTTTCAATCATAAATGTTTGAGTAAGTGTCAAAGTTTTTAGGAATATATAAAAGTTCTTGACATGCTACCAGTACTACTTTTTTCATCTGTTTATCTGTAACTTGGAGATGTCTTTTTTCTCTGTAGACCACCTAACTCTCTTGGGCTGGAGAGGGGAACCCCAAAAAACATCAGGATAATTAAAAGATCACTCTTCTACATTACTGCAAATTGGTTTTCTGTGGACATGATCACTATCCACCTTCAAAACTTGTTTGTCCTCCAGAAAGTGTTTTACTATAAGAAATCTTCCAGAAAGAAGACTCCAAATGGCGGTGGGACGTCAGAGTTCAAATATCTCATGGGATGGAAGGCATGAGTGCTCACTTACAGGTCCTTTAGGGGCTTATTTCTTCATGTCACTGGAGCTTGTTTCACAGATCACCAGAGTTCCTTTTGTCCTCATCCATTCTTTTTGGTAAGCACAAACTCAGTTTTTCCTGGTTTAATCTTCACAGCCCCATTTATAAGGTTTTCTTTCACTGGTGCCTTCCTTTATCACAGTAAGAAATGTAGACTTCTGTGGCTGTGGCTGTTTAGACCCTGATAAATGTGCAGCACCATCTTTGCTAAGCTACCCACTGTCACTACACCCCAAAAGAGCTGTTCCAAAAGCAGCCTTTTCCTTTAATTACTTCAAGTACCTGGAGGCTAATATAATACAATAGGCTCATAAAATACATCAAAACAAAGAGCTTCTCTGGGCCTCTGAGTAGTAGATGTGTATAGTCACATCAGCCAGAGGAGTTCTGTGAAAACTGTCTGTTAAACAAGCTGATGCACTTGCTTTCCTGAAAACCATAGCAATTCTAAAATATGTCCATAATAAAAGGGAGGACAAATCTGGACTTCCGAGGGAGCAGTGTACAATGTGTATTTCTTTTGTTACTTTCATAATAGGAACTGGGAAAGAATATTGTATTTTAAAATAATAATTTCCCTTAAAATCATAAAAAATGTGGGAAAGAAAAGGAATTTTCCATAATGAAAGAAAATTGAAACTGAGATCCATATGCAGTTATAAATGGGAAAAAGTTAATAATGAGTGGGTCCTGTTCAGAATTCTTTACCAAATTTCATTTATTCATAAATTCAGCCTAAAATACGGTGAAGCTAAGAACATTTGGAAGGCTGTTTGTTGCTTCTATTTAAATTAGGAAAAGAGAAGTAAAATGTGTTATGTGTATGTGTATAGATATTCAGATATTCAGTTGTATAGCATAGCTTATTCTTCAAAGGAATTTGTGAAAACAGACAGTTTTCTGATTATGGATTTGAAGATTTGCTTGTAAAGGAAGCAAAAACAAAAAAAAGAAGCTACTCTTTTAAATATTAATATTTCTAGGTATCTTTGGACACATTTTAAAGTGGAAAAAACATCCTCATGCATTGCTTTTTTCCTTCTTGCTAAAAAAAAAATCTGAAAATTTTTATTAGCCTTAGCTGGAAAAAAAATAATATTCCCCTGTTCACTAATATTCACTGATGGCTATTAAAATTCATTGATATTCATCCAATAAAAATTTTATTAATAAAATATCTAAATGAGGAAGCTTGCTCATCTCTCATCCTTAACCACCATGATGATTTCAGCAATATTCAGTAGAGACTGAAGAATCAGTTCATACAGAACTTTTAGCATGACAGAGTTCAGAGGGGAGAGAACTGTGATTCAAGTGCACCTAGTTAAGCTCTACAATCAAAGTGGTGATAGTAGCATGGTCACTGCTTCAGATGCTAAGACTGCAGCTCGGAAGGAAAACATCTTATTCAAGGTCTACTTAACTAGTGAACTTCTTCCCTAGAAGTGAATTTTAGTAGTTAGAACAGTCAACTATCAATATTGTAAGGACACTGTATAATTACCAGGTAGATTCAAAGCCCCACATGTGCTAGAAGCATTCATTCAGACAAGAAAGTGAGAGCAACTTATAAGTGACCTTGTTTTTATTTCTTTACAATGTCATCCTACTGAATGTTTTTTCCAAATCTAAGAGAAGTTGTAATCAATACAGCTGCTGCTAAGTATTCCTGTATGAGATAGTTACTGATGGTGCTTTCTTTCTGATGAAGTGGTTGTGGAATTAAAGCTTGAACCTTGAAAAGACTTATGTATACTGACACCAGTATTGGCTCTGAGGAGAAATGCTGTCCCACAGCTGACGTAGGAGGTCACCATACTCAGAACTGTTGCCATAAAGATTTGAGAGCTGCTGCTATCAAAAAGGGCAGCTAACTTGTACTTCTCATTTCTAGAATGCGAATGAAGATCACTTTGAGTTCAGGCATTTCGTGTTCATAGAGTGCAATTTTACTAACAGAGCGACCTTTTCAAATGATGATATTTATCCACCATTTCAATCAGTGTGCTTCATGGCCAGAGTTGTTCTTTGCAGACAAACACAAAAAACCATAAGCAAGATTCATCGAAGGATTTAGATGAAATACAGAGTCCTGGCAGAAACACTATGTTTCTCTGTAAAACACACAGGAAAAGACTGATGCCTTAGGATATGAACAGAGCATCCATCCCCCACTGAATGAGACAATCATAAAAACTAAGCACAAGTCTTACACCACTGCTGCCTCTGCTGTACAATATCCAGCCACTGTATGGGTGATGGAGGTTGAATTATATTTGTAAAGTAAAATATACACAGGTATTCCCCCAAAAATGCCAAGGCAGTAGAAAGGATTCGAAAAGGTTTATTTTGGAGGCAAGGACACTAAAACTTGCAAAAACCTGACAGTGCTGCAAAACAGTATTGGGCCTCAGGGAAAGGCAAGTTCCTGCACTCTTCTAGGGCTTTTTTATCTTCTTCCTGTCCTCCCCCGCCCTCTCTGGCCTGAGGAGGCTCTGTACATGTCTTCCAACGTTCTCTCTCCTGCATACCAGAGAGAGCATGAGCTTACTCACCACCTTCTCTGCAACTTTCTCTGAAATGCAGAAGGGAAAGGGAAAAAAAAAATCTACCCCTCTTGAGAGAGGCACTTTGCAGCAGAAAAAGACTTCCTAAGCGAAGAAATAGTTCTAGCTTCCCATTACAAATTCTTCCAAAAATGCATCTATTCCTGCAACTTCAGCTTGAGAAAGTTCAGACCCTTCAAGACTGAGGTAGCAGGCTGTATGAGCCAGCAGGCTGTCCTCTGTAGGTACGCCTCCCCTTTCCACTGCAGCTCAGCAGCAGTGCAGAAAGGTCCACTGCACCAACAAGAGAACATACAAGAGGGGACTTGATTCTGAAGATTAACGATTGGGAAGTGAAGCAAGAGTGCTACATCAAAAAGGAAATGTGTAAGACAGGTGCTTGTATAATATAAACTGCTCCAAAAGGAAGGATCTCCATATCCCCCCTCTAGACAAATGAGATATCTAGCTACTCAGCCACACTATCTTGAATCAAATATTTTACTAGAGGTTCAGAGGAGCCTGATCTGACAGCTCTATGTGAGATGGAATCTGGCAACACCTTTTAAGTCTTATCTAAATCTGATCCCACAGGAAATTAGATGGTGTGGCATTAGCTGTGTTTAGGGATAGGCTGCAAGATGATCTGACTGGGGACATTTTGGAGACTAGATCTGGGCACCTGGAGAGCCTTAGTCAGGGAGGTAAGCAAGGAGTTAATTTCTTAACTGCAAGGTGTCTGTCTGGAATGACAATCTATTTTTGACATGCCTTAAATTCCCCTTCTACCCTGTTCTAGGCATTGTTGTGAAATCTAAACCCAACACGTGTGTGTTTTAAGGTTTCAGCATCACATCATGCAAGTCGGGACTGACAAATGCGTGCCACTATCATCCAGAAGGTTTGCCTAATATTTCTGATTGCATTCCCAACTATGCAGTCAGGAGACATAGCAAGGAATTCAGATGTACTCTTCAGCCACCAGAGACACACTTGAGTGAATTACTAATCTCCCTAGACACCTGGAATGCAGATAATGAATTTGTATGTAGAGTCTGATCATCCACCAGAGTAAATTGGATCATTCCTCATTCTGCTGTGGCAGGAGGATTTTAAAGCTCCTATTCTGAAACTCCTCTCTTGCTATTGGCATGGCTAGATCCTCCAGAGCACTCACAGCTGTGCTACCTTTTAACAGCCTTTCCTTCAAAAAGGGAGAAATGACGAATTCAGCACCACTGGTCTAAGCTGATAAAACATACAGGCATACATGGCAGTCCAAACCCACTCTTCAAAGCAGCAGCTGACTTATGAGTCATGATATAAAGCCCAGTGGCTTGGCTGCATGAGGTTTCTAATTGTTGTGGATTTGGCCAGCTCCTCCAGCTTCGGGCCAGCATTATGCACAGGCTGGGACACCCAGTGTTCAGTAAAAGGAGCACTTCAGCAGCTTCAACATGTACACCAGATAAGAGATATCATGTTGTTCTGGGGCTGGCAGGATCCCACCCTCCTCTCTCTGAGTGATTGCTGTTGTGATTGCCAGGAGCTTCCTCTGCCTCCAGCAGCAGCCTGGTGCTTCACTGGGATTTGCTCCCAGCTGGGCAAGAGCACACCTACAGCGCATCATGCTGTCCTCAAACCACCCTTGAGTTCCCAGATGATGTCCCTTTGTGTATATAGAGAAGCAATCTTTGGGGATGACTAAAGCTGTCTCCAGCAGGCACACACCATGAAAAAGGAATGTTCTAGAAGTCCCTTTTCCTGTGCATGACTGTAAATGTGGATGAAGGAAAATGCACCTGAAAACAGCAGGCCAAAGAGGGGATAAGTGCATGCTGAGAAAGCGGTGAAAGTCTCCCCAAAGTACTAAGCTTTGGAAGCTCTTGAGTCTGCAGAAACCAATAAGCTCACACCAGCAAGAAACTGGTGGATCTGCACAAGGCCACTAACACACATTAATGTTCAGCATGACTTGTACAACTCAGCTTGCATCCACAAGGGCAATGGCTGCTGTGAACAGACAAAGTCTGTGGTATGATGCACACATGCAATAGAACAAAGTAACCTCCGAGAGGCTTTCCAAAATCTGACCTCAAAGCCACCAGTGTGGCAGTCCAGCCCCCCACTTCTGATTACAGAGCTGGAGCTGTCTCCTTGCTCTGGTTCCAGCTGGGTGACAACAATGAATGTATGAGTGAATTAGATCACCTCTATCCCCTCTCCTGAAAACAAGGAGGTTTCAACAGGGACCATGAGTTGTCCAAACTTCCATATTTGCTCAGAAAATAGAATGATGAGAACTGCTCACAGTTCCTATAGCTCGCCTTATTGCTCCACTTGTTTATGGTAAAAAACCATACTTGATTCCAACATTTTCTCTAACTTTCCAGCAAATTTGGCATCCTGTAACTTTTAGCACTGTATCAAGGTAAAGCATTATGCAGACCAGGTTGTGGACAGTCTCCTTTGCTTTAAAGGGATAAACCTTACAGCTTTTTTTTTTTTTCCCTGCATAAAATGCAAGCTTTATGTTTCTTATTGCTGATGTGTTCTTTGGTAAGGTGAGAAGATTTTGTGGGTTACAAGTTGTGTATGAAAGCAAGAGAGAAAAGAATTGAGTGGTGTTGTAGTATTGTGCTTTATACCTCAAGAAACTTAATTTCCACTAAAACTCAGGCAAGACCCAGGGGTGAAAATTAATGAGACACAATTAATAAGTAACCTTAATAAGCATTTTACATTTACCTTTCAAGTAGCCATTAAAGCAGTTCACACAAAAATGTCTTTTAGACTTCACTTAAAATAGCCAGTTTTCCTCTGCTCTGCTCCTAGCCCTGAGGCTGGCCCTGTGGTTTGAAAGTATTTTTACAAACCTGTGCAAGCAGCAAATGTGGTCAGTTCTAATGCTCTGTTTGTCTTTTTGAAGGTCCTTGTATTTGTCAAGTGTAAACCAACAACTGGCAAAAGTGCAAAGACCATCCATCTTCCACTCTGTATAAATCACTTGAAACTAAAGAGTGTTTTCTTTGGTTTCCTTTTTTAAGAAGATCTTATGCTAGCTTCTCTTTTCAAGTGTGTTTTGAAGAGGAGGTCATCATCAGGGAATTCTGTATGAGCTTATTTTGTGTTTGTTTATCAGATGTTTTCTGTAAGAAACTGCTAATTAATTGCTGATTGATAAAAATTAAATAGGCAGCCAGGAGTCCCTGAAGCAGCAAGCAGCAACTGAATCCGGTGCTTTGGGAAAGAAGCTTTTCCAGGGACTCTGGGTCTAATGAATACATTGACACAGCAGGTCAACTGCCTCTGCTCATGTGGGATTTTGTACCTTCTTCCTCTGACACTAGCTAGACTGTGTGAAGGATACAGATGCCTCTCTATACATTATTAACCCTTGATGTTTCTGTTCTAATCCACTCAAGTAGTTTGCTGCTGAATATATCAGAATTTCGTTGAAAGATTTGATTTTTATGTGATTTATTTTTGTGGTATCATGTTGTTTTGGTCCCACTGACAACTGGGACCAAATCAAATATTTCAGACAACTGCCAATCAAATATTTCAGTGTTTGATCTCTACACTATAGCAAAGATATTCCAAAGGTACAAAGTTCACCTATTAATAAAAGTGTTTGGTTTGGATTGAGTTGGGTTGGATTGGGTTTTTTTAAGTTTCTTTTCCTCTTCATTACAAGAAAATGACATGAAGCCATTCCTTTAAGTCAGACTCCAAAGAGACAGAAACCTTTACAAGAAGAGCTGTTCCTTCACTGCAGAAACATCTGTCAAAAACCACCATGGGCTCAGCCTTTTTCTTTTTGGTTTAACAGAAATGAAATCAGTGCCATACTAAATTGTTACAGTTTCATCAGCTATCCTGGAAATAAATTCTCTGACTACATGTTCATTTGCTGTCTTAGGAAGTGTTTTGATATTTAGGATAAGAGTGGGAAGCCACTGCTTTGAGACAGTGTTCTGGAGCACTTTATCTGCCTTATCTACATTTAGATTCAAACACCAAGAGGACCTAGTCATGTAATAAAACCAGGTAGGTACTCTTTGAATGAAGGTGTAGTTGTAAATGTGTTTACATACTCATTGGATAAGGGCTAAAGTGTGTATATGTTCGCTTCCATATATTTAAATGAAAGCAGATGAAGGAGGGAATGATCAGGCATGACACTTATTTAGAAGTGTATGGGTGGGGTTTTTTCTAATTTGGTAAGCAGGCAAAAGAATAATTCCTGAAGATCTGACCTGAAAAAGAACTTCTAAACTTTCACTCCTGGAAAGATAAACTTGCTCCTACCTAATTTTAGTTCTTTTTTTTCTTAACTTTCAAATTTAGTCAAATTGCTTGTCAAAATGTCACATCGAGAGAGTAAAAGGAAAAAATTTCAATGTGTTAAAAAATGCTCCACAATTGCTTTGTAAAGTTATTCTTCTTATTGACAAAAGATCAAAATATAGCATGAATTTATGAATAATTTTCATAAACTTGTATGTGCATCACTTTTGAAAAAAAGTAGTTAAACAGAATTTTTACTTGCAGATCAAGTTTTATTTTAAACCTACTCAATATTTCTCACTACTAACCCTTTTGTCAGTTATATAACTTTTCTGGAATTTAAGCATTTTAAATTAAATTCTCTTTTTAAGCATCTACCACAGACCAAATTTTTAAACTTAATTTCTGATGACATACTCTACCCATTTTTTTAAGATGCTGGTCAATGTAAAATATACTATTCTGATTACCTAAAAAAATGTTGGCATTTTGTTTTAGATTTGGGTTTCTTTGTTAAATTTTCTTGTTTTGGAGCCAAAAATTGAAACATGGAAAAGAATACAACAGGGATATACCTTTTCTTCTCACTGCTCATGTATTTTGTACAGAGTAGTTATTTATAAAAGCTTGCCAGATACATTTCCCTGTAAGTAAAATTAATAAAACTAAGCAAGACTTTCTCTGGGGAAGCACATGGCCAGCTGTGCTTCATTGGGATGTAGAATCAGGAAGAAGGAACTCTCTACCCTCACCTAGCCATCAATCTCAGCTTCAAAGCTCAGATGGTGCAGAGAAACTGCCTAAATAAAAAGGGAACAAGAACCAGAGCTGGTAAGAGGTGGGTTGAGATATGGCTCTATAGTGTCCATAATTTGCTTATCCTTGGTAGAAACTCCAAAGTTTCGTTGTTTCTTTCTGGTAGAAAACTTGCATGTACCTTGTTCTCAGAACATCTCTTTCCCTCTTTAGTGCTGGTCCTCAGGGAGGATGACAATGCATTACTGAGGGTTCATTAGCTCAAGCAGCAGTCAATCAGAATGTTACTACTAGGAAAAAATAGTCATCAATATGATGAAATTATGGGATTTTCTTCAGTTTCCTCCAAAGAACAAGCAAAAGATAACATCCCCAGACCCCAGATTCTGAGACTCTTTTGTATTAAATAGCTATGGTGCATATTTTTTTTTCATATAGTGCATGGTCATTGTGGTTTTTAACCCTAGGACTTCCTTGTATGCTGCCTGATGCAGAGCTGATGTGGGAATGAATCAGGAGCTTAGTTTGTTTTAGAGAACAGACACTGAGCTGAGAATCAGGCAGGGTACTAAAGGGAGAGGTGTCACTATATGATAGAGAACGTTGCCCGAGAAACCGAAGCCTAGTTCTAATTTCCCCATTGAGGTCTTGAGTGGTCCTGGACAGATCAGATAAACCGAAGTTTTCTCTGTGGTACCCATTTTTCAGCTGTCTGATGTGGGAGCTCTGGTTTATAAAAGTACAGAGAAATAGCAACTGCAGCTGGAGTCTCTGCGATTTGTCTTATTTTGAACACGTATTTCTAAATAGCACAAAGCTCTCTGGAAATTCAGACCCTATACTACTTCAAACAGGACATTCAAGTTAATAAATATTTGTCTTTCATTTCTCTGTGCCTGAACTCCTCCTTTTATATTGGGAATAACACCATCTGTCCTTATCCTCTCTGTCAACTCACACAGAGAAGGAAAGGAATTATCCTATTGTGAGAATTGGGCTCAAATGACATCTGTAAAATGCAAAACGTATGTTTTACATGCAAAGAAGTTTCTGGCCCTTCCTGTCTAAAGTGATGGCAGTTGTGTTCCAGGACAGAAATTTGAAGAAGTGGAAGAAAACTCCAGTTCTTCGGGCTGTATTGATGGTTCTCCTGGCACGTGCTGGATGTGATCCCTTGGGTCTGTTGGAATTAATGCACATCTGTTGACTTCAGCCTGGGTTCAGAGAAGGGGTTTCTTTCTAAGGCTTCTGAATTCTTGTTTAGTGATACGCATTGATGGGTTCATGTTGGATACACTCTTTTAATCAAACCTTTGACTGTAAATGGTCTGCAATGGTGCAGACTTCAGTGGTGCAAGAAGAAGGGTTTTTAAGCTGCCGCTGGAGAACACTTGGTGTAATGTCTTGTTTCGTTACCTTCTGCTATGAACCCCTGTGCTGCTTCAATGGTCATGTAATGAAGCAGAAGGGGAGTCATTCTGCTGTCCTTATCAAAGTTGTATGGCACTTCACTCTGAGGCTATTATTATTTTCAGAGTGAAAAAGGGGACTAAATAAGGCTCTAGAGAAATACTTTACATGTTTTAGAAGAAAATTATTGCATGTCCATTTTGTTTAATGAGCATACTTTATAAAGATGGGTTTGAAATTTTTAATTGACTATACTGGAGGTAAAAATCACTGGTTAATTTACAGAACAGACATTTGGGTAACAGCCACCTGATGAGTAAATTTTCTATTCAGAAAGCTGAAGCTAGTAAAGAAGATTAAAGTTTTGCATAAGTTGCCTGCTTTGTTTCATAATGCCTCTCTGATTTAGACTACTCACAGGTCAGGGAATATATGATTCATCTTCACTCGTCCCATACTTTTACTTTGCAAAATAGCCACTGATTCACTGTGAAGTTAATACCTAATGGCTTCTCTTATGCTCTGCTCATATACAGTACTGTTCAAGCAGTGTTGAGAGCAAGGAAGTAAGGGGCATATCACTTCAGTTAGCACAGAGGGGGAAAAGAAATTCAGTTGTTGCCAAGCACCAAATGAAGAGAAGAAAAAAATACAGATATAGCTGAAAAATAAAGGGAAAAAAAACATGTGCACTGTTCAGTTACAAGTTCTAGTACCAGGAATATAGAAAATGCACTTTTCTTCCTCTGAAGCAGCATGGTTGACTTTGCATATTAGGTTTATCTCCACAAAGATTTTATAAATATTTTTCTCAAAACTCAGATAATAATGGTGCAGACCTAGGATCATTTTAGCTGTGTTATTAAAACTTATATAATTTTGTCTGGCCAAAAGACTCCTTTTCTATCTTAACTCTATAATAGATGAAGGTCAGATTTTTAAGATCAGATTTACTTGGTAACTGAGTTTTATTTTTACCTGAACTACATAATCCAGAAATATCACACTTACCTTAGGTTTGCTGTCCCTCAGGTATGTATCTCTTTGTGATAAGGGAATCATGATGTTCTGGTGCAATAATTAAGTGCTTTTTGTCAAATTAGAGAGGTGCAGGTATATTTGTATGTCATATTAACATGCCTCTGATTTGTACTTGAGTCTTAATCCCCAGCTACTCCTGTTGTCTATATGACTGTGTCCTTTTTATGTCTGTTTTGACATGAAGTGAGAGCTTTATTTGCCAAGGGCCTTGAGTGCAAAAAAAACCCCCACACTAAAGCCTTGTCTTTCCATGCAATATGGGTGATGTTATTTCAGTTGCTTGCTCCTTATTCTTCAGATCTCTGGTGTGGTCCTGGTGCCCTGCTCATACACTTTATTGTGGCCTTTCTTGCACAGAGCTCTGGCAGCAGTGTTGGAGCATCTTCTTCAAGGATTGCGTGTACTGTGGTGAGAACCCACACCAGAGTAATGTCCTGGTGTAAACAAATGCAGACCTGCAGGGGCAGGACTGTGTGGGGCAGGAGGAGAGGGGGTGAGCAGGCAGCTGCCTTGTGTCTTCCAGGTGGTGATTTATACCAAGTTTTTTTTCTGGCATAAAAAGATGCAGAGAAACAGAACACTTCAGCTGTAGCAGGTTATTCTCCTATTGCTTGCTTTCCCAAGAAATAATTGCAAGAATGGAAGGCTAGAGCCATTCATCCTCAAGTTGGATCACTTTGGCCTAAGTAGTTAGATGGATGCAACTGAAAGATCATGCAATTAGAGAAATGGCAGATTTGAAAAATCTCCAAAGGATTTCCAAGATGCAGCAATTCCACTCACATTTGCTCTCGTTGCCCACTGTAAATAATCAGTGTTGATGCTAACTTTTGGACCAGATATCATGCTTGGATCCACTGTTCTGGACTTGGACCATCTGTAGTTTCTGTTAGTAAAACATCTGCTTTTTGCTGCAATATTTTTAAAGGTACAGTCTTCAAGTTTTGGTCGCTGCAATATAAGAAAGTTACTAAGCTATTAGAGAGTGTCCAAAGGAGGGCAACAAAGATGGTGAAGGGCCTTGAGGGGAAACCATATGAGGAGCAGCTGAGGTCACTGGGTCTGTTCAGCCTGGAGGAGACTGAGGGGAGATCTCATTGCAGTTACAACTTCCTCTTGAGGGGAAGAGGAGGGGCAGGTACCGATCTCTTCTCTATAGTGACCAGTGACACAACCTGAGGTTGTGTCAGGGGAGGTTTAGGTTGGATATCAGAAAAAGGTTCTTCACCCAGAGGGTAGTTAGGCACTGGAAGAGGCTCCCCAGGGAAGTGGTCACAGCACCAAGCCTGACAGAGTTCAAGAAGCATTTGAATGATACTCAGGCACCTGGTATGGTCCTGCGCAGGGACAAGAATTGGACTTGGTGATCTTTGTGGGTCCCTTCCAACTCAGCATGTTCTATGATTCAAAGCTGTGATGTGTGATGTGGGTCTTTGATTCACAGACCTTCTTGGAGCATTACATGTTTGAGGTATTTAGTATGCTATAGATTTTATCCTGATGTTTGATGTTCTGTTTACAATCAATTAATGAATATCAAAGCATTTAATGAAAATGTATAAAGATTTTCTGCTTTTACAATTTGTGACATTTTCTATATCCTCAAGATATACTGTGTCTGCTCTCTTTCCTCTATGAGTGGCAGTTTTACCGTGCAGAGAGCTGCTAATAAAAGATTATTGTTGACAGTTCAGTCACAATATAAGGTTCTTACAGCTTTTAAACATTTAAAGATGTTTAATTTGTTTTTAATTAGCATTTTTGCGCTTAATTTTAATACTATTTTTAAAAATGTATTATTTTGTAAAGCAAGCTGGAATAATGAGCTTTAATTGTGGATGCTTTGGATGCTAGAAGATGCTAGTTTAAGCTGTGCAGATACTGGCTTATTCTTTTAGGAATACTGCTAAGAAAGTTGTCCAGGAAAAAAAAACACGGCAATGACAAAATATAAAATAACCCACCAGCAGTAAAATATCTGGTAAAAACAAAAAATCCTGCAGTAGTACCAGAAGCAAGGAAAAAAACTGGATCCAGAACTTAGATTGGCAAGACAATGTTATGTACCCTTATTTACATCCATCCAATCAAACCTGACGTCAGGATTCTGTATTGTTAATATATAGCCATTAAAGAAAAAGAAAAGACCAAAGATCGTGATCCGAGTTTTGTGGTTCCCCCCATGAAGTCAGCACTTTAAAAGTGCTCAGAGCTATTCTTCAGCATCACCATGCTGCCACAGGGCTGTTCTCCATCCATCCAACATGCGTGGCACACGTGAGACCAGCACAGCCCTGCACCAAGCTTGTTGGTCACCTCCGAGGGCAGCCAAGGCTCCACAGCTGGGACAGCCATCTGGAGCCACCCTCTTCCCAGCTTTTGCCCCAGTCTGTTTCTTTGTTTTTCAGGTCATAATGTCACATTTTCTGGGTGTCTGCACACCTTTCTGCTTAAGTCTGCACATCTATTTCATGTAAGCCACCTGAAGAGCTGTTACTGGTTATCCACCTTCTGCCCAGATATTTGTGATCTGAGAGATGTTCTCAGTTGGAATTCTGCATCCATCATTTTTCATTATGTAGAATCCAGGCCCATTATTTTTCCAGCAAAAGCTTTTTCTTTGTGTCCTGGTTCTGTCCAGGACAGGGTTAATCTTAACCAGGGTTAAATCACTGCGCTCACATTCGTATTTAACCTAAATAGGCATCATAAGTCGCACATTAGATAAGTGTATCTTTGAAAAGGGACTGATGTTCTGAAAAGTAGATAAGGGACATGCTTAAAGGAGTCTGGTAATTGAAAGCAAACGTGTCAGATATCATGGAGTTAAATAACAAAATGGAAGGGAGAAAGCTATGTGTAAATCAGTGGGTGACTTTCATCAGAGAGTGGGAATTTTTTCATAGGTATTTTTTGTTGCCTACGCCTGACAATATGACACAGGGCAAATTCTTTGTATAGCCTAGAAGTGTGAAAAACCTCACTTAGAAATGGAAATCAGAGCCATTTTTTTTAAAGTGTGTAAACAAAACATTTGAAGTTTTGACATTTGTTCGCTTTTTATCCAAAAATATTTAAATGTATTCTTCTTGGATTCCTGAACAGTTTTGTTTGAAGATAGAGCAATTATTTAAATTTTATTACTTTAAAACAAACACAGTATCTATACATCTAAGTATGTTACAATTCTACAGATTTCCACACCTCAACTGTAGAACATTTTGTAATGTTACAAAATTTGTAAATGTTGAAAATTATTGGAAGAGGAGAGTATTCCAGGTGACTCTTATGTCAACAATGGGCTTGACAATAAAAGCAGCAGTTACACAAAGATTGAAGGACAGGTATGGTAGTGAAGAGTGTGTACAGGGTAAAATAATTAGTCTTTGATGCCCATTTCTTCATTTATACAATCCTTGTCAAAAACATTCAGGTATGACTTTTTGTGTCACCTGGAATCTCTCAGTGACAATTTTTCATTTCTGTTTGACTTTTAAATGTGCAATTAATTGCATTTCATATTAGTATTATCAGGTAACATAAATTCCATAATGCTTTGGAAAATAAATTCCAGAATGAGTTTGCTTATTTCTAAGCAATGTTCCTACATTTTATTTTAAGGATCATTTGGGCTTCCTTTCATTGCAGTTATTCACAGAGATATATATTTATGCTGTGTTACCTCATGGTTAGGAGCAGAGACGCAGGCCTAAAATGTAAAACTGAAATATATTGCTGTGGGTGGTTTTTAAAAGACATAGATTTTTATTCACCATCTGTCACATTGGTTCGCAGCCAATATCTGTCAGTGAGCTGTGGGATTAATGGAGTATTGAAAAAGCAATGAACATTTTCGCAGTTGTTAAACTTGTTGCTTTGTTTCTCCTTTTGCATTGGTATTATCAACCTGCAGCATCTGTTGTTAATATTAAGCATAATAAGTGTGCTGGATGTAGCACACACATTGCTATCAATAATAATAATAACATAATACAGCACAGACTTCTGAAAGAATGAGGTAAAGCCTCTATGCCTAAAACTTTGCTCATTTTTCACTCTCTTGAGGCTCTCCCAGAGCAGCATGTGGCCCCTTGGGAGCTGAGGAAAGCCAACAGCACCTCTCATACAAACACTTCAGATCCAGGTCTGTCCCCTGCCCTCTGTCTCCAGCTGCAGCCAGCAGCAACCCAGCTGTTGTTACCTGACAGGTTATCCTAAATCTGAGTATCTTTGTCCAGTGAAGCTGTTCCAGTGCTCCTCAGCAGAAATTTGCTGCTTATTCATAATATTCCAGATTTGTTAATTAATAAAAATGAAGTGCAAAATCTTCGTAGTTGATACATAGAACATTGATATAACAGCAAATAGTGGTGCAATACTTATTTGAAGCCTTGTTGGTAGCAGATTATATCCCTAAGAAGTATAAAAGAATGAATTTTCCATAGTGATTTCCATAAATTACAAAATTATACCAAATTGTCCTGCCCAGTTCTTTTCCATAATGCCTTCAGTTTCCACATTGTATGTCTGTTTCTTCAAATGTCTTCAATTGCCCCACCTGCTTTACACTGCAGATGAATCATGTAAATACCTCAGTGTTACTCAGTAACTTAAAAAATATCAGCAAACCTTTGGGGATTTGGAGAATAACACTTGAAAATGTTTTTAAAGTATAGTCAGACCTTGTGAGATTCATAATAGCAAACCATCTCAGATGATAGAAAGGTTTTTTTATTGAAAGATGGCCCGTGAACTATTAGAACGTGTATCACTTTCTCTAGCTAAAGATACAGTTAATAGATTTAGAGGTTTTTATAACACTAAGTTTTTGGTCTCCAAAATACCCTAAAAAGTTGAAAATATTCTGTCTTTCATGGTACAATGTAGTTTTGTTAGACAAATCAAACATAAGACTTATTTGTCTGCAGGCAGTGAGAATTTTCACAGTCCCCCATTATGTTTAGGAACCATCTGAACAATATGAAGCTGGCAAGCATTGGATTTTCCTCTCCTCTCAGAGAAAGCAAATAAAAGGTTTGTTGTTTTGCCTGTGTGTGTTTGCTTTCCTGCAGTTCCCTAAGCAAAAATAGATTTTAAAAAATGATACCTTGAAAGAAAGGAATTGCTACACATAAGACTGTGTCCAAAGCCACTAGAGAATGATCTATTGAAGGGGCAGACATTATTATTAATTACAATCTTCTCTTTAAATATTTGAGAACCAGAAGTCTGCTCCACAGAAATTTCTTTAGAATGAAATTCAAGCATCCCAAAAATTTCAAAATCCATAAAATCATGAATGTCACAGGGAGAAAGTTAATCAGAGACTGTTGATTTGCTGTTTCTCTCAGAAAAAATAGGAGGCATCAAAGGCAACCGAAAGGAGACTGATTCAAAACACACTTTTGAAAGCTTGGGATTTGGATGATCTGGCTGCAGAGTGTTATGATGTAAAAATTTACATGGGCTTATGGGAGACTGGACAAGTTCAGGAAAAAAATAATTCATTAAGAGTTACTGAATACACAGAAACAACACTGGTCTTTTAAGTCCTCAGACCCATGACTCTGTTCAGCATATTCAGCATGCTCTCATGCTCACCTAGGTCTACGTTCTCCTTTAGTCACTTGCTCTGGAACACAGTCAGAGAGAGGAAACTGAGCTGTACAGACCTTCAGACTGATCTGCTGTGGCCTTTCCTTCTTATTTTCCTTCTAGTAATTCTGAACTGTGGTGAAAAGATTGACACAGCAAAACTTCCAATAAGCTAAAGTATGGTATGATGTCTCTCTTGTATAGAGAAATCTTATTTTATAGAAATGTCTCTATATATCATATATAGGTTAGGTTATCTTTTATAGGCAAACAGCATCTATATTGGTGACTAATACTTTTTAAAAATGCTGTAGGAACATAGAAACATTTTATTTTATTAAGTTTAAGGAGTTTCCATAAATTTTAGTTAGATTCACATTGAAATGCAATAGATTGTATGCTCATAACATTAGTTATAAAGTTAAAATCAGTATTTAATATAGTAATAAGGTAAAAAAATAGATCAAGATGACAATGTAGAAATTAAAACCTCAACTGTTATTTTGAGCCTTTTCACTATAAGTAACTTAATTGTACAACCCATTTAAGCTTTTATAAAACTGCATGTTTCATCAGAATTATTTAGTGTTGATATGCTTTGGATCAGACTTATTATCAGGGTCCATCCTTTCTGAAACTATATTTTTGGAGGTGTTAAAACTGCCTAAATGTGACATGTACCTTTTTTTCCAACTTGGAAGTGCTCTTTTTTTCAGGGCACATGTGGCAAGAGCTTTTCCAGGTTATAATTCAGTGCAGGACTCTAATTTAAGAACCCTGAATTGCTTCTTGGATCCTCTCCACCATCCAGTGGCTGTAGAGTGAGATTAATCTCCTGGACTGTCCTAGTTAGAACAGCTGGGACCAGCTCATCACTGTGTGGGTGTAACCCAAAACTGTGTATTCTATACCCTTCCATGCCATTTCCCAAACTGTTATCAATAGACCATTTACAGCAGCTGCCCAGAGCATGCCTGACCCCTCAGGCTATAGACTGAGTGTTAAAAGGCCTGTGAGATAGGAGAATGCTCCTGTCCTCACACCCATTGTGGAATTCCCCACCCTGAGGGAGGTACTGGGCATTCCTGCCTGAACCTGAGGATATATAATCTTGGTGTTTTGGGACTTCTGTACCACTTGTGGGATCCAGAGAAGGACCGGAACTTAGACTGGACTGCAACCACCACACTCAACCAGAATGCGACCACCACTCTCAGCCAGACTGCAATCACCACTCTTGACCAGACTGCAACAGCACTCCCAACCGGACTGCGGTCACCACCCTCGACCGGACTGCAACTAGCACTCTCACCAACAGGTTTTGGGCTCAGGGGGACCACGTGGGGCTCAGCATGAGGAGGGGGGCCCAATGAACACCACTCTGTTTATACCCCAGGGTGCTGGGTTATACCTCTGGTTTTTGTGGTTTAAAACCAATTGTTTGTCTGTGTAATTATTTTATTATTTTTATTAAATTGTTATTATGACTTATAATCTCTTTAGAGTTGGGTTCATTTCCCCTGCCGGTTTACCTTTAAATCAGCACATAGACCTTGCCTCATGGATTAGGTTTTCCATGTGAATATGCCTTCGTGTCATTTTCTTGAGCTGCTCCACACCATGCTTATACATTTCACAGGCTAAATTGCCACAGGCTCTGCTAGTGTAAGTCTGTAAATTATTATGCTCAGGATCACCGCTACAAGGGTCCATGAATTCCCTGGAGCAGGACTTTCCAGCTGAGCTAGTTCAACTCCTATCACAATCAGGCCTGATTCTTGCCTTAAAATTTTAGGCAGTGTAACAATACAGAAAGTAATACTAATAGTCTTTGGCTATTGCCTCTGGATGAACCCAGGAGGCAAGGCACTGCATGAAGAAAGTACTAAAATACCCCATTTTCCTAGGACAGCAGTAACAGACTGTTTAGCTCTTGTTTCCCAGACCAGAAGGTGCAGAGAAAGGCTGAATAAAGGGGGCAACAGTAATCAGAAACTGATGTGGCTGAAAGACTTCATCCTGTTTCTCTTCTCCACTAAGTTGCAAAAAGTGCCATCACTGGTGGGATCTGGGGAACTGTAACAGTTCTCTAGCATGATGCTGAGTGAAAAGACATTCACACATTTTTACTATGCTATTTGGAAAAGTCTTTCAGAGGTGTTGCAACAGCTGCTTGCAACTCTATTCATTCAAATGTAGCCAGCAGGTAAGAGAATAATTTACCACCCTCTGGCTTTCTTTGCCAGGTGTGAAAAAATCAGGTAATGATATGTACAATGACACTTATGGTGGGATTAGCCAGAACAATCTGCCTCCATTTCAAACCAGGCAATCGGTGGCTTTCCTTTCTGGATCAGCAGAGGAAGCTCACAAGCAAGGCTTAGAATGTCAGCTACACCACAGAAAGGAAAAAAAAAAGAGAACCTCAAACATTCTTGTCTAAATAACAGGACGGTATCCCATCAGCACCTCTTCAAGCACATAGAATACCTTGACTCTTGCAGAATTGAAACATTTCTCTTCTTTTTACAGCTCCGAGCAGACCTGTGCTCTTCAGCATCTACAGGTTAAGAGTAACTTTACAAGCATCCACAGGCAGACAAAATTTGTAAGATCAGCCAGCACCGGGGCTTTGTGTGTTGTTCTGAGAATGAGCCAAAAATTCCTCATTCTAACCACAGATGTGGCAATGGTAGATGAATTGCAAATCAGCTTCCAGCATCCTGATTTTTCTGTCATGATTAAGAAAGAAAAGCATTTGTCTCCAGCTCGAGACAGTTGTACAAAACAACATAACTCACTTTCCAGTGGCTTATGCAAACTTTTTTTTTTCATTTGCCACATTCATTTTCATCATCTGAAACTGGCCCTATGTCTCCAACTGAAAACAAGTTAGAACTTCTCTATAAACCGCAGACAAAACTACTAAGTTGTCATAGTTTTAGAAGGACATTGGCAAGTTCCCTCTGGATTGACTTGTTTTGTCCTGAAAATTATGACTTTTTAAGAACAGTGTAGATTTCCTCTTCCTTCCTGGACTGTGTGTTTCACATAGTAAAACAAGAGCACATCACATCTGGAGAGCACAAAATCTTGTGAATCTTTTCTCTGGGAGCCTCCAGCCCAACACACAGAGAGAGACAGCAGCATTGGCTACTTCATGGAAGTAGAAAGACAGTGGCCTTGCCCTGTGTAGAAAATTCCTAATACCAGAGCTCATTGTAGGATGTAGCTCAAGGATGCTACATCAATGAACTTAATGATACCTTCATGCCTTATCCACTCCCAGCTGCCAGAAAAACAGATCAATTCTGGACACCTTCTTTCTAATAAAACTTCGGCCCAGCTCCATCATTTTACTTTCAAAGGAAACTGTTTAATTTCAAACTTTATTTTATTACATAGCAAGAAGTCTTGGAGAATAAGCAAGACTTTTAATCAATCAAGTTACTTCCAAGTACTGTTGAAAAAAACTGTCATGGCTTAGTGTAAAAGATACTCAGGATTCTCCTGGTTTTTGGTCAAACATTAAAAGGGGCAAAGGAAAATTAAGCACTTCAGTCAAGAAAGACAGAAACACAACATTTCAAAATATTTTATGCTCCTTCAATTTTCCTGTTTAAGTATTTTTTTTTCAAACAAATTTCCTTCAAATGTGTTCAAGTAACTTGTCAAGTAAAATGGAATCTCCTTTTTGCTCCTATTTTCCCTGGAAGCTGTAATACCAGAATTCTTGGTCTTCCAGGGCTTCAAAAGATATCTGGCTGATTAGTGTGCTTCAGCTGTTGAAACAAGCTAAAATCACAACTGCTTCATTTTGAGTAATGTGTTTCAATATCAGTGTATTGCCTGAGGTCATACACCATCTGTAGATGTCAATAGCCTTGTTGGGTGTCAATATAGATTGAAAGTCCAGCCCCACATTTTCTTGATATTGATATTTATGGGTCTAAACTAATTTACTAAATATTCCAAGAGTAAATCAGTAGTGGGTGATATACCTGCACATCCTGAATTGCACTTTCATGCTCATATTGATAGATATTTCTCTTCCTGCAAAGACAGAAACGTGCTCCCCAAATGGGGACCTTTATGGAGCAGTAAAAAAACTAAATTTGATTTTTAAAATGTGAATAAGAATAATACAAAGATATCCTTGCAAGTAAAGACCACTGGAATAGAAGCATTTTATTTCTTACAAATAAATAATTATAGGCCCTGTATGACACACTAGTAAACAGAATGAAGTAAATGTTGAAACCCCACACTTTTTTTTTTTTTTTAAGTACAAATTCTGCCATTTTCCTTCTTTTTAAGGGGTGCTCATCTGTTATAAACAAAAAGAACTGGAATATTTTCTGCTTTGAAGCTATATCCATTTTCTTTGCATGAGTCCAAGAACATTTGGAGCTTATCAAGGCTACATCAAAGAGTTTATCATGTTCGTGCATCAAAAAGGTGGTGATAGAGCTACACTTTTAAGAGCAAAGCCTGTAGCTTCATCTTTGTCTTTATGTTCGAATAGGACTTGCAAAAGGAGGAAAAATTACAAGCAAATGCAATTTGTTCTGCAAAAGGAAATGACTTTTCTTCAAAATGATTTTTCAATGCAACTGAAAATTAAATACAGCTATTTAAAATAAAGGATTACAATTAGGAATAGCAAAATCCATTCAGCTTTCTACGATTAATTTAAACTTTGAAGAACAGTAAATAATGTTTCTTTCCATGAAACATGAGAGAATATTTCATCTTTCTGTTTAAAGAAAACCAAACTTTAATTCTCTCTTAATCCACTCCATAGTCTAAAGAGGCCATGCAAGTGCACTCCTATGACACCCTGCAGTGTCTACCAAAGCAACATTATTCCATACAATCTATGTCAACTCACTGCCTTGTAAAGACTTTTTCTCTTGGATTCTTGAACTTTAGAGGTTTGTGGCCACTAAGCTCCAAAGCCTCTTCTTTCCTTAGAGAGGCATAAATAGCATAAAATTGAGTCAAACATCTCAGAGTATCCTTTTTTTTCCCCCCTCATTTCCCTTTCTCATCCATCACTGCCTTTCAAAGTCTTGTCAGTATTATTTACATTAGTGATGGGATAGTTTGTTGGTTTGGAAAATCACTTTCACTGTTATTATCTACTGATGTTCACAAGGAAGCATTACACAGCTGCTCTCAGTTGACACATGGATGCTGAGTGGGCAGCGGTCCTATTTGGCCTTTGTCTCTAACTCCTAATGTCATTTGACATCTCATGACCTTGACAGAAACATGATTGAATAAATGAACGAATGAATGAATAAATCCTGTCAAGTTCCTCAAAGTTCAAAGGAAAGACAGTCCTGGAACGCTTGTCTAGATGCTTAAAATGCTTTTCCTGACCTGACAATGTTCATAAACTGTGTTTGCAATTAAAAATGCTAGAATTATAAATTTGGAATTGTTTCTTGGGTTATAATTGAATTAAAGGACATATTTTTGCAGGATATTTCAGTGGCCAAAATTACCAACGTTCTTTCAGTGCGTAGTAAACACACAATAGCTCACATTCTACTTTTAGTTTAGGAACCCCTAATCCACTGGCTGGACACACTTCCATTCATATAATCCTTAAGCTATCACTGCTGCTCACTGGTAGAGACCTAAAAGTTGGGTAAAATGACCTTTGGTGTGATGTTAGTCGGGGAATTATTCTATTCTATCCTGGTGTCAGTTTATATCATCTTTGTATGAGGAGATGAAATAATGCTATTGGTACCCTCAGATCCACTCTTGTGTCTTTTCACAAAAGACTAATTAGGATTAATTTAATACACATTTAGAAAAAACAAACAAACAAAATCTTTGAATTACACTGAAAACTCAAAAATCTAATGCATATCTAAGTTTTAACTGTCCAGAAAACTCACGCTACCATGATTAATGCTATAATTTTTCCCATTTTCCATGTGATTGGGCACAGAACTTGTCATTATCACAGACATGAAGCATGGTGTTAAACGGAGACAATGCGTAATTCTCAGCTTGTTTCAAACTTTCTGATCTCAGTTGAATCCACTTGGTTCCTGTGGAAAATTTAGATTCAAAGACCTAGCACTGAAAACCATTTCACTACTAAGAAGCTGCAGATGAACCGTATGATATGATATTCTCCTTGCGTGCATAACTTTTACTAACTGACAAGTAAAACACCATCAGTGGTTTTCATTTTTTCGATTGTCTTCATTTTCATTCTATTTTCAAGGCTGCTAGCTGGTTATGGTGTTTGAGCAGGCTGCAGTGAAGAGCTATGTACAGTCATGCTGGCTGCCTACAAGCACTGCTTATTTCTTCAGCCCTCTCTTGCAGATTAAGAAATTCCTGAGTTTCCCTGGACACTCTGAAAGAGGATCCCAGTGGAGATAGCTCAGCTTATACATTATGCTGGTGTTTCAGGAAGCAATCCTGCCTTTCTGAGTCTTTTCTGATGCACTAGTCTCACTCCTACAGCAATGATGATACTGCTGGAGCTGTCATTTCTTGAACATGTATCCTTTGTGGTTGCAAATTAGTCCATAATTACAATTTCTTGAAAGGTTTAGATGCAGCTGTCATGCTTACATGTGTTACTCTGTTTACACATGACATAATGTCCCAGCACTGCATTCAAGTGGGCACCAAGGGATACCAAGCAGCCACTGGGCGTTCACTCCAAAGAGAAAGAAAATGTCCAGGACCCCCAAGCAGTGGTTACCTGGGATGAAAGTGGAGTCTCCAAGTCACTTTGCTTCCCTCCACATCTTATTTTGGCATGTCACAGTTCTGTTTTGCATACTGTCCAAGGCTCCTGGAGGTAAAACCACAGCCTATTTTTCTGCGACATAAAGGCAAGGCAGTTTAACAGGTCCATTTTCAGTGAAACACTATTGTTAGCTAGGGAATTTGGTACTTCAGCTGAAGCAGTTCTTGGACCTTTTCCACTGTCCTTTAATAAATGACAGTACTTAAGCTGATGATCAGTCATAATCTCTGCTGGTTTTGCACAAAGATCTGCATCTATGAGATCAACTAAAGTAATATTTTTATGTAAGAAACTCCTTTTAAGTATGCACTGGATTCTCAGCAGGAATTACAGCATATTATGAAAGGTTAATGTCTCTTTGAATAGGGAGCCGGATTTGTGTCATATTACTACTTCATACAGAGTTTCAGACTGCTATACAGGTATGGGCTTCACTCCAATGCAATATGAGTTTATTTAGAAAAAAAAATCATTAGCAAGAACATTTATAAATATAAACCAGAAAAACTTAAAGATGTGTTGTATATGTTCCAAGTTGGTAAACTTGATAGTTGCCCATTAGGCTTAAGCATACCCAAGATGACACAGAAGAATGCAGTTGCATCTCCATCTGTCTCCTGTGCCTTAGGATTCCACAAAATCGAATTTGGAACAGATTTTGTACATGGTACTGAGTGGAGGATATAAATACTCCTAGTAATTTCTTGGTGTTTGTATCGCTGTGTTCTGTCCTGACATCATTGTCATACCACGCTGTATCAAGACACATTACCAGTACATCCTATAGGGACAGTAGTCTGGAAAGAATTACACAAGTTTCATAAACAGTTGAAGACAGCAATAAAAGATATTCAGGATTGTATTTGGCATGAAAGAGTGTCATGGTTTAACCCGACCTGGCAACTAAGTACCACAGCTGTATGTGGGTAAGAGAATTGGAAGGGAAAAAGTGAGAAAGCTCCTGAGTTGAGAACAGTTTAATAATTGAAATAAAATAAATAACAACAACAACAATAGCAATATGAATACTAATAATACTAATACTACTACCGCTAATAATAATAAATTTTAATGAAAAAGAAAATAACAAAAATAAAACTCAAGAAAGACAAGTGATGCAAATGAAAATAACTGCTCACAACTAACTGATCGATGCTCAGACAGTACCTGAGCAGTGGCCCCTGAACAACCTTCCCCCAGCTTTATATGCTGCTCGTGACACCATATGGTCTGGAATATCCGTTGGGTCAGCTGGAGTCAGCTGTCCTGACTGTGTCCTCTCACAATTCCTTGTGCACCCCCAACCTTCTGTCTGGTGGGGTGGTGTGACATGCAGGAAAAGCCTTGACTCCATTAAACGCTGCACAGCAGTAACAAAAACATCCCTGAATTATCAACACTGTCCAAGCAGAAATCCAAAACACAGCGACAAACCAGTTACTTTGAAGAAAATTACTTCCACCATAGTCAAAAGCAGTGCAAAGAGCTGCCCAACCATCTTGATGAATTCAGCTATATACAATACAGGTCTTGAGGTCTTGTATTTTTGAAACAAAAATATGAACTTTTTGTATGGACTGTAAGCAGTATTTATTTAGTTATTCAGTGAATCTCACCTTCCATCAAAAATTACCAGCATGGTGAAAAGACTATTGACCACACTTCGCTATCCTCAGTCGGGCTGAATACTGGTTTATCCCACCAGTTTCCTCATTCATCTTTACTGACCTGCCCAAGAAATTAGTGAATGAGTACACAGCACTTCTGTACAAGCAGAGGGGGTGAGACTCAAAGTCAGGGATAAGTTTACAGCATATAAGTTTGCAGGTTTAATATGTTATTTCTTCTTAAGGTAAGATTTTTTCAAATGAATGGAATTATAACATCTTTGTAGTTTAAATATGATCTCACCCTCTCCTTCCTCAGCACAAATAGATTATTAAGAAATCAATTGTAAAAACATAAACTCTGTTCTTCTTCATGCCTGTTTGCCATTTCTGTTTGTTACACATAAATCCCATGGCTCCTGTTTAGCTATACTCATGCAGTGAAGATCGATAATGACATCGATTGCCAAAGGGCATTTAACCATCCAGAATGAACACAAATATTCAAACTCTTTTTGGCAACCACTGTGAGAAACATTTCTCTTACATTCTCTGTACTCCCCTCTAAAAATGTAGATGAATGCTGAGCAAAGATAATGACAAAACAAGTTGAAAAATGCCATTACAGCAATTATCTGGTGACCCTTGCTCCTCAACTCAACTCACAGCGCAGTGCGTATTTGCAGAGCATGATCACAAGGAGGAGTTTTTGGACACTATGCTTCTAACTTTTCCCATCTGTTTTAGAAACATGCAAAAATGGAGCCTCTGACCTCTTGAAACACCACTTCAAGCCAGCAATAGTTGCTGTGTGGCCCTTAACTGCCCCCAAATCACACACACAGCATGATGCTCCCTGCATTACTGCCTGCATTTCATACACAGCCAGGTTCCTGCAGGGAAAATCCCCCCTTTCTGTCACGAAAATACATCTAGGTTATGCTTTCTGTGAAAAAGTGGGACTGGGAGTGAAGGCAGTGGGGGAACAAGGTAGAAGACAGAATGGACTTTTAAGCGTTGTTCTGCAGTGGTACCTGTGTGTGTGTGTCAAGCCTCCACACAGCAGCTCAGATGTACCAACGTGACCAGACCATCACAGGCTCAAATCTGCCTTTGCTGAGGGCAGAGTACTCAGTGCATCTGAGTCTGGGTTTTAGTATTAATTTTAAACTTTGCAGGCCTCATGGTGAGTAGGTTACAAAGACCAGCCGTGGAAACTTGCTTTAGATTGAATATACAGATTTATGACTAAAAAAATAGCAGTCACATCACTGGTAAGGTATCTTATTTGTTCCTCACTTAAGAAAACCTCAAAAATTCAAGCTGTCCAGGAGCAGAGACTTGTTCCATGTTGTTATATATACAACATCTGAAAGATCAATATCTGGAAGATTTCACAAGCTTGGATAAAAGCATGGAAAGCAAGAGTATCTTTATTAAACATAGCTCTTATCCAGGAACAGCCACCCAAGCAGATAAATCAACCTTTTAGTGTGTCACAGTTATGTGGGTAGTTTTTACCTTTTTATTTCTTATTTTGAGGACTACTTTTTTCATTCATTACCCTGAGTAGCTTAACAAGTGTAGCCAAGCAGCTTGTGTCAGTCCTCTGAAGGCAGTTCTGCTAATTCATGTCCCTTTCTCAGGCACTCAGCATGGCAATCCACTTGCTGTTGCCAGCAGACTGATGAGCCTATTTTAAAATTACCATGATGTTATGCAAAGCTTGAGTAACTATTATGAATAACTATGGCAGCTGAAGCTAATTCAGTGCTTTTTATGAAACAAAAAGATGTATTTACCTTAGGATGAGCATATATTTTTGAGCTTAGTAGTACTGTCACAGTGCACAAAATAAGTCCTTCAGGTCCTGCTCCTGCAGCAAGAGGTACATGGGCAGAGACCCCAGTCTGCCTAAGGCATGGTGCTGTCAAAGAGTCAGGGGTGGTCAAGAGTGAATCACATGAGTGCAGAGTCCCTCAGATGAGGTCCTGGGCTCTTCAGCATAGTCTTAGGCTCTGCTTTTAAATCAGCAACATTCTGAGTTTTTTTACTGGCCTGGATATCATTTGTTTATGGAACCTTGAGTCTGACTCTCAAAATTCTGTGTATTTCTTCAACACTGCAAATCTTCACTGCCATCAGAACTGTCAGTTTTGTTGATTACACCTTTTTTTTTCTTTAGTTTCAAACTTTACAGTAGGTAGAGAAGCCATCTGGTGTAAATAACCTATGCTCTAGTAAAGGATTTCTTGCTCTGGGAAATAACTGAACCTGGAAAAGAGGTTTCAATGCCACATCCAAAAGCAGGTCAGCTTTTAATTAAGGTAGAAGGTATACTGACAAAGCAGTTTGAGTGGTCTCTGATTCTTCTAAATAGTCAGCATTGCCAGACAACTTTGAAAATTAATTTGTTTCTGCGTTTTCCTGAAGTGAGCTGACAACTGACTTTCCAACATACTCCCCGGAATGTACTCTCAAATTGTTGGTTAAAATGCGGGTGCATTTGACTGTATTTTTTTTTCCATGGTACATCTCATCTCCTTGTTATAGATGAGACCCAAAAGGGTTTTTTGTTGTTGCAAAAGAAACAGGAAGTTTCTGGTACTCAAACATCAATAAGAAAACTTTTCAGAACTGATCCTCTTCAATAGCAATGCGATAAATGCATAATTGGATAGCGCATCAGTGTGAGAAAGGTCAAGGGAAAAGGAAACTACAGAAGCTCTTTCATATTCTATTAGCCATCTGATAAACAGATTTTTTTAAGGTTTGTCTTACTTTCAGTGTACTTCAGTCTGTACTCTTTATTTTCTATGAACAGTTAAAACATTTCTAACTTTAAAAACAACTTGAGAATAATATTTTGTGTTACTTTTGATAACTATGGTCTCAGACATCAGAAAATCATTGGGTATTTATCAAAAAATTTATTGTTCTGCCAAGGTACAGTCCCACATTTCTGTAGCTCTTCTGCAACACACCTGTTAAGACACAAACCATCGCTGAAAAGCAGGATGAAGTCTTCCTCATTCATGGAGGTGAGCCTGAGAACAAAACTGCAGTGGACTGGTTTGTTTTGGTGGTTGATTATTTAAAAGTCATTGCATCGTTGATTAAAGCAATCCTTTCTTTCAGCTGTAAAACTATGCAGAAGAGATTGCTGTCCAACACTGAGGACTAGAAAGAAAGCAGAGAGTTTCAGACAAAAAAAGCCTCCCCAGAAACCCTGAACATCCTGACTGGGTGGTGAGGGACACTGAGAGATCTCTCATTCAGAGGTAATGTCTTAAAAGCTCTGGCACAACATTTGCCAAGGCAAATGCCAGAAACCTTGAAGGATTTTTCAACCTATAGATATAAATCTTGGAGACATTTTTTCTGTTCTGTAAATAAATGCAAGAAGTCCATTCTTTTAGAGGAAAAAATGTAGCTGGCCTTTTATTTGTGCTTTTTGGTGTTGTTTGTGGTTGTTGTTGTTGTTGTTGTTGTTGTTTCTCTGCTATTTTTTCTCATGGCAGTGAGAAATGCCTGCTGGTAACATCTCTGTGCCAACAAGGAGATGATAAAGGTGAAGTCAGACATGGACAGACAAATAGACCCAACTAGCTGCTGTGCTGTGTTTATTGGTCACACAGCAATGTGAGCCACCTTACATGCCAACACACCTTCCCATCAGCATTAGGGTTGTACATCAAGACTATCCCATGTCAAATTCCATCACTTTTCCAGTCCAAGATATATGGCTGAATCATTTTACACATCTCTAAAGCAGTGCTTAAAATATAATATTGACCTTTGTCTATGGCATGGAAGACCAAAATAGAGTGAAATGACTGAAGACAAGCTCCAGGACTGGTTCCTCCTCATGCTCAGCAATGGAAGTGCTGAACAACTGGGACTCATTGCAGCTTCAGCAGGTGCCTAAACAGTAATGGTCAGCTGAAAAAATGGTAGAGAACTCTTGAAGAATGTGAGATACTCAACCAGCTGCAATCCTTGTGCAGGGGAGGACTGAGAGTATAATCTATCCTATGGATACACAGCTGTCTTCAGAAGACTTAACCTCTAGGAGCAGGTGCCTCCCAGGTGCCATTCCATGATAGTAAATGGTCCAGAGGCAGAGCTGTTCTCTACAGCCTGGGCAGTGGACAAGATTTGCAAGATGATGGGGCAGCCCCAGCACCGAGAAATGCTCAAGCAGGAGCAGCAACGGGGACACTACAGGACCTGTCTGGGGTATCAAACAGACTGGTAGGTTCTTTGATCAAAAGCTTTCTCTCAAAATTTATTTTGATGTGAAATTAAGTTTTCAGCAAAACAGTATTTTTGTAAGTACTGCCTCTGTTCAGCAGGCAGCTTTGATTTCTTTATTCCTCAAAAGAACTACTTAGAAGTTTCCATTTTCAGCTACAAATATGTAGCTGAATCAAACTTTCTGGGTGTTTTTGCTGAAAAAATACATTTTCCACTACAGAAAAAAAAAAAAGACAAAATATATTTGTTAATTTTTTTCCTACTGTCTACTTGTATTCTATTTTACACCAGAAAAAGTACATTCTTTTTGCTCTTCAAGGTATATGTAAGCAAAGCTAAAACAAATGCAAAACAGGATAAATCGAGTTTGTTACTTACAAATAAGACAGTAATCCTGCAAAAAAAAAAAGCTCTTCCTTAGATTTTATTAAATGCAATGAGATTGCCAGCCATTGTGTTACGCTAAAGGTTTGGATCACTTTTCTTTGTAATACACTTCACATTTTACCTTAACCTTTAGACAACTGCATTACCCTATGTCTTGTCTTTTCAGAAGTTATTTAGATGCTGAATAGAATGACTACAGTTTTCTCTCCTAAATGTTTCCATATATTGAAAATGAACCAATCAGATTCAGGTCTGTTTTCTCTCACTGTATAAATATTCATTATTTTTAAATTTGTGACTTTTATTTACTATCAGGAGACCCAGGAATTTTGAAGTCCTTTATCCATAAAACAGGAGTGGATTTCCATGGACAGCAAGGTTCAGAGATGCTGCTGGACAGGCCTTTGCCTGTGTGTTATCAAGGCTTAGAGCACTCTAGGTGTGCTGCAGTGGTTTTGATTTTCAGTAACAGAGCTATGGGGAGATCAGCCAAGATAGGGTACTATAGAAGTATTTTATCCTCTTTTTCCATACTTCATTTTTTTGTAACTTTCCTCCCTCCCACTTCATCACTGCCCCATGATGCATTCTTTGATAGCTCTGCTTTCCCACCCATGGCTTCATAAACTTTTCTCTCCCTTTTCACAGAGGGCTCCAGCAGCAGCCTGCCGCAAATTACACAGCCAAGGAAGAAACACAGTAAGACCTCCATATTTTTCACATAGGAAATTGAACAAAAATATAACATCTAACTGCAACTGGGCAGAAATGTTGCTCTCACAGTCAGTCTGTGAAACATGTTCAAACCTGATTCAGAGAAAACATGAGACTAGAGGAATCTTTTCAGTCTTAAATGCAATCCCAGGATTCTCCTCTAGCACACCCCAGCTAAGTGTTCCCCAGCTCTTTTGCTCCCCTGCCCCAAAAGTTTAAAATCCTACTGTCTGTGCTATGAGCCTTGATTTATACAAGACACTTCTCTGATATCAACCTTGAATTGGCTTTGGGAAAAAAACCAGCAGAAACAGGTCTTTCTAACTAGAGAGACTTAATCTTCTCTGGCTTCCTATGTGGGGCTTGCAAAGCAGTGTGATGCTCTTTGCTATGTGTTCTGTATTTTGCAGTTTTGCCATCTAAGAAAATCGAGATGCAACAGTGAAGGCTGGGTTCGGCAAACTCCACTCTGCCTCTGATACAACATAGAAACAAAAATCCAGAGTATTAATGAAAAATGACACAAATGTGGCACAAGGAAAATAAACTGACAAACAGCCTTTTGATGGACAAAAAGATCCTGCAGAAATTGCCCAGCATGAGCACCAAGGGAGACCCTGAGAATTAACTTCCCCTCTCTGGCACAGCAAGAGCACATTATGTGCTTTGTCCAGGCTTTACTTTCAGTGCAATTCATACCACCATCAGCCCTGGGAGAAATTCTGGCCTGATCCCTCCATGGAAACGCTTTCTTTGGAGTCTAGTAATGTAAATTCACTCCAGCCTCAAGGCCTTTCACACTGTTGAAACTTGGCTCTGCAACATTTCCAGTTAACTTTCAGTAGTAGTTACTGTCCCTTCCCTTTTTCATTTCCTGCCCACCTAACTCCTGCTTTAGCCAGCACCAGGGATGATATAAAAAAGAAGAAAATAGGAGATCTCCTCAGTGCCTTCAGGTGGGCAGAGAGCAGGAGACGGCAGCACAGGCAATGACTTGGTCTTCCTTCTTTGCCAGGTTAGCAGCAGGCAGAGCTGGGTCCTGCAGAAGCACAGACGTGGTCTCAGAAACCAAACTGCCTCCCCATAGATCTGGGTATTGTGAAAATAAAGCAGCTGTTTCCTCAGGAGGGAAGAAGACATACAACATCTAATTTTACAGCCTTTTTGAGAAATTAAGTTGGACTTTTTGTAGAAAATTTAGGTACCCATAATATTTTCCATCCTTCTGGGTTTCTTTTTTTCTAGGCGGTTTCTCATCAAAGAGTGTCCTCTGTGTCTTCTCTTGTTTCCTCTAATGGAAAGCTGCTCTGAAGTCTCAGCCAAGCTGGGGATATTAAATACCTCCAAATGATCATTCTTTTCTTAGGTGCAGGAGGTAGCTCAGGGCTCCAGCACACAGTGTTTGCTAATAGTTTTATGCTGCATGTACTGTAATCACATAAAAACAGGTGGGATAATCTTCAGTGCAGTTTGTGGGATCGGTCCTATAGCCTGGAAAAATAAATGCATTTGCACTCCTCATAGTACTGATTTAATTATTCTGTTAAGCCAGAGCTGCCAAACTTGTACAGCGCAATGACACTTGAACCCTGGATTACCACCAGGCATATAAACAGAAACAGGAAACTTCACATCCTTAAAGTTAGCCACAAGGCTGGTTTTAAATAACTGACACTTTCTGATACTACTTGAACATTATGCAAGGACATCTCTAGATTGACTTAAAAATGAATGCAAGACCAAGGAATGCTAGTTCAAAAAGTTTTTTATTCTTGGCATAACACATAGTTAGAAATATAGTGTATAATTCCATACAATTAGATGGTTTGTAGCATTTTAATATGGTCAAATAAAAGTATGTCTGAGGAAAACTTATTCTGATATATACATATGATCTATGGTTCTGTTCAGTGAATGCCATGGTTTAAAGTTGTATCATGGTTTACACTTAAAAAAATTCTACCATGAAATCATACCATTAAAGACTGTAGGGATTCTTTGCATCTCTCACAAATTTTGTACTTCCTTTTCTGTTAAAGACATATTTCTCCCTATTCTGTTTGTTTGAACTGCCTTCATTGCACTTTAGTCCCAGTATTCTCCTAGTGTTCTTCAAGCCTTTGCTTCGCCTGCATAGGATTGCTAAAGCAGCACTTAACATTTGCAAAAACACTGGAAGATTTGGGAGTTGTTCTGCAACTGTACTACTCCTTCTAGAAAAAACAGCAGCAGTGTTAGTGTATTGTCCTAAGTCTCTAAAATGGGACAGATGCAATTCCATATTTTTTACTTTATATTTTGCACTCCAAACACACAGTTACACCATTCTGATAAATGCACCAGGTTTTCCACATACTTCCATTTTAGTTCATATTAAAAAAAATACAGCGTTAGAATAATCTTAACATTTTTTTCTTCTCCAGTAATGGCAAAATGAAAACAGTTGACTCATAGAAGACACATTTTTCGAGAACATATATTTCACATATAACCTTAGTAAAAGGAATGTGATGATGAAAAAATACCCACAACAGGACACCATTGACCAAAATAAGATAAGATGAGGGTGTTGTCCTTTCTGATTTGTTCCTTTTTTTCCCCCCTGCAGCAGCCTGATTACCTGCTTTCATTGTCTTGAAATTCTTTTTAAAACCTCTAAATCATGAAAAAGAATTGTCATATTCTTTCCCATGTCTGATAATTCAGTGGCAACATTATCAGCACCTGGTGTTTTGTTGTTCCTGAGCTCCTGATTACCTCTCGAATCACTTCAAAATTCAATTCTTCCTCAGATAGCTCATGTGTCTGGGAGACAGTTTTTTATTCACTATTAAACATCTCCCTGTAACAGACACATGAAAGTACTCTTCCTTGCTCTTCTGTAACTGAGTTTTCTATAATGAAAAGGATTCCTTATTTGTTCTTTATCAGACATAGATGTGGTTAATATCCTCTCTTCCATGCATCGATACCCTTATAAAATGTGTTTATTTTACTAATCTTCCTAACCTGATTCATCTTTTTCCCCAAGCCATGGAAGTATTGCCTTTCTCCTTACACTGCTCTCATGAGTTCCCCTCTGGCTTTAGAGTGTTTCTCATCCAGAGTTCAATTCTGATTCTGAAAGCTACAGCTTTGCTATATGTCAATCTCAGTTCCTTTCCTACAATCTTCATCAAATTATTCTTTTTCCATTATTTTTGAATTTGTTCCTACTGTCTGCTCTAATGCTTTCTTTACCATCTGTCTGCAGGGGTCCCACCTAGCGTCATTTTTCTCATAAGCATCACAAAATTCTTTATAGACTCTAGGCATTTTTGACTTCTGACCAATATTCCTGTCCTTATTCTGGATTCCTCAAAGATTCTGTATATTTTTTTCTATGTCTCATCTGCTTTATTTTGTTTTGCTCAGTTCTTGGTTGTAGCAAATCATTTTCCTACAGCACAGAGAGCTTGCCTGCAGCCAGCTCCCATTTGCTTTCTGCTATTCTGCCACTTCTATGTAACTAGTACTTTGTGCAAACTGATTGATACCAAACTATTTTGAGAAACTTGCATATGCTTTTGAGTGTTCTCATAAGCAAACAACATGACCTTGACAGTCTCATCTTTGAGTGTTATTAGTTCTGTCTTTAATGCTCTCATCTGGATCCCATTCATCTTCCTTCCCTTCCTTAGGATATCAATCATCCAGGAAAATACTGGCAACTGAAATAATCTTATTTTTACTTCTTCAGAAAACTGATCGTGTAATATATGATCAGTGAGCTTCATCAGAATGAGAGAAGTGTTTTTCTGGTACCTCGCCTTAAATGACAGGCGGGAGTGCAGACAGGACTGTAAATCCAGTTGCTACTGACAGCAGAGTTTTCACTAGTAAGCCAAGTCCCATTTCATTCTCTGCAATTACTCCTCCATTCCAAAATAGTGCCTAACTCCCAACTTCAAGAGACTTGTTTCCTAATCCTACTGGTTATTTCGCAACCATGATAATCACAATTAAGATGTTCCTAATTTATGTGAAGTCAAAATGTTATATGTTCACATTCTCCAGTATTATTTCCAGAGCTCAGGTTACTTAGCACAAAAATAATTAAAGTGAGTACTGAATGTCTCATATTTTTTTCAGATTTCAATTTTTCCTGGTGAAGGGAGCATCAATGTGCACAACAGCTAATTTGCAGGAGCAATTTCCTTAGACTAATAATTTTTCTTCTACATGTCTGATCTAGCTGACTTTGGGCATACGTGTTGCAATACAAAGTACAGGGAATAGGAATTGGTCTACAAAAGTCTAAGGACTGTTTCAAACATAGGCTAGCACAAGCTTCTGCACAATCAGTGTACTATTTACTAACTGAAGAACTAATTCACTCTGTAACATAATGTATTAAAAGTCTAATCATAGTCAAGTCAGCAAAACGCAAATAGGAAAACAACTAAGACAACTGAAGGAGGAAGGGCAAGCAAATTTAAAGCAAATAATAAGGAATAACATTTACTAAATTTGTGTAAACAAAATCTAACTTAAAATTCACCACTTGGGACTATGTTTAAAGCCAGACTGTGTAAAGAGTGTAAGGTACCCTCGTGATGAATTCACATCAACTGAAAGAACTATGCCCACCTAGAAAGCTGAACCTAGATCTTGAAGTTAATGGAAGTTTCCATACTGAGTTTATTAAAAATTATGTTTAACAGTAAAAGTTTGATGACCTCCACACTTGCACACAGTGGGGCTTCACTGGAATCCTCCCAAAGAAGGAAAGTTGGAAAGTTCAGCAGACCATGGCAGAGGGGAGTCTGTGATCTCTGCACCTAAAAGCATGCGGTCTCTGACCACTGCAGAATGATCCTGCTGATTCTTCCACAGCTCCCACCAGCAAGACAGGAAGACGGGCATGTTGCCTTATCTGACTCATTTTGTGTCCTAACAGTGGGATGCCATGGGAAGAGAGCCTGTCTTAGAAGGGCGTCTTAGAGAGCTCTCTGAAGCTGTTCTCTAAATGTGTAAGGTATGATAGTGAATAAAAAAAATAAAGGTTTGCATTTGAAATCTGTTCAGCGAAGAAAGACCAAAAGCCAGATACGTTTCTGGCCAAGGAACATCACAGGATGAGACACTCACATGTGAAGAGACCAGGGCACCAATCATATTCTCTCCTGTGTTACAGCTTTCTACACCAAATCCTGTAATCCAGAGAAGTTTTCAAAGCCTTCTTTGGGAGTTGTTGTCAGAACCTGGCTGTAGGATCTTTGCAATACCCAAACCGTCTTCTGCAGAGACTTCAACTCTTCAAAGAGCAGTGAAGCCAGACCGAGGTGGTCCCTGAGGAGCTGGTCTGAAGGGGCTGGGTGGTCTTTGGAGCCCCGTCACCCCCGAAGCCTCCTTCTGTGCTGACACCTGGTGGGGGCAGCTGGCTCTTCCAGCCGACAGCTTGTGCCCAACGTAGGAATAGTGGCATTGAGAAAAAATCCCTGCAAAACTAAAGTCCTTCTTATTTTTCTAACTAGAACTACCTCACGTTACTCAGAGGGAGAGTATTTAGCGGAGGGATATACCCTCTCAAAACCAGTTTGTTGACCAGTTGAACCCATTTCTTTGCAGAGGACTTTTCTCAGGGATTTAAGAATTAAGTTTAGCAGATGTGACATCCTGGGAATGTTATTTCATTGGTGAACAGTTAGTGTGGTAAAACTATACCGTTGTTTTATTCTTGTGTGCTTTGAGGATGATGCTTCAAGTTGAGCACTGAAAAGTTTGTATTTCGGGGATGAAAAATTACGAAATGTCTTTATGTCTTTTTTTTTTTCCCCTTTCTTTTTTTTTCTCCTCCTATTGAAATAATCTAAGACTGGGAAACAGATTTTGAGAATTTGTGCTAATATTTGAAGGGTCTGTACCAAAGAGGCTGAGTGCTGAACACCACTGCTCCCTTCTTGCTTCTCCCAGAGCAGAAGATATCCTTCACTTCACAGCATCAGAGAACACTCTATGTATTTATAAAGTTTTACACTACTTTGAGGAAGCAATTGGAAAATAAACACAGAAGAATCCATGGTTTTATTTCTTTCTAGTAAGGCTTAAATCTTTCTGTGTATCACCCTTATCCATGCACAGGCACTAGAGAGTAAACACTTTCCTTAAGGCAGCATTAATTACAAACAAAAAAGGAAAAGAAAAAATATTTTGAAAAAAGATTTCTCTAGAAATAGTGATTCCTGAAAGCATTGTCAGCAAGATACAGGAAATATTCACTTTGCCTTAGGTCTCACTATGTTCCTAACTCATATAAAGCTGTACTTGGGAAAAGTGGGAAAATATTATTTTTAATTAATAAGCTCAAATTAATAAGCTCTATGCCAAATACTCTTTTTCTCTTTTTTATAGGCACACAGAAAGATTTATTGCTAGTGGTGCGATACACAATTTTCAGGAATGTGTCATAAGATCAGAAAGAAATAAAGCCAATATTTTCATGGGTGTCCCTAATTATGCTTCCAATTTTGTGTTAAGCTTTCCAGACAGGAGACTTGAGGATCCTAACAATGGAAATGTATTAAACAAAAGATGTTCTTTGTCTCTATCATTAATGAAAACACCTCAGAATTAGAAAATTAACATGGTTGTGGTTTTCTGTCCATTTCCTGAATTAACCAAAAATGAAATATTATGAGGTTTCTTCATTTCAGGTAACAGGCAGAAAGAATGATTTATTCTTACAGTAGCTTGAATGAAGTCCAGAATCTCTGGTTTCCAGCTCACTATAACAACACTCCAAAAGTCCAGCTGATTTTTATCTTAATATTGTATCTTAATATTTATTTTCCATATAGCCTCATCTGTAGCTCTTTCAATGTTGGAATTATCTCAATGAACAGGAAACTTGTTGTTTTGGAGCATAGAAAGTAAAAAATCCATATTGTTTAATTTCTAAAACTGCCTTTCCTGATAAATCAAGCCCAAAGGTAACCCTATATATTAAACTTCAGCCTAAACCACTGTGTGTTAATGCAGCCAGTTCACCAGGATGTTTTGGGTACCCTTGTGCTTAGGTTATAATAAATCCAAGTGTAGCCCAGAGTATTTGCCGGCAGATGCAAGCCTCTCATTTTGTTCCTCAAGTCTTTCCACTCCAGCTTTTATCTGTCTTTTCCATTTAGACTGTAAGGTCTTCACTGCAAGGTCCCTCCTTCAGCCCCTCTTTGCCTATTGCCAGGGTAAAGCAATCCCAGTCCCAGGAGGGGTCTCTAGGTGTTGCTGTAACACCAATAATAATAAATGCTGCTACAACTATTTTTCCAGATATTAAATCACTACCAAGACTGCCTGGTGTCTGTGTCTCCTCTGGAAGAGATAGACAGAAATGTCATATTTTCAGTTGACTGTGGTTCTGACACTGCAGGGCTGGTGTCCAACCCATGTCACATCCCACCAGTGTGACCAGCTTCCCTCACCTGTACTGGGGCACAAGCAGAACTTGCAGCCCATATTTCAGGTCATTAATTCTTTGACCAAGCAGAAGCATGGCGTATATATGCCCTTTTGAGACTAGTGTATCCAAATATGCCCTTTTGAGACTAGTGTACCCAAAATTTGGCCTCTCCTTGCATCTATTCCCATGTCTCTGAAACTGGCACATTCCCAGGGGAGAAAGATTATTTCCATCAGCTTGCCATGCATTTATCTCCTCAGCAGTGTCAGCAGGGGCACTGAGTGGTGACCTCATAAGATCAGTGTGATACACAAACCAGCCATTAAATCCTAATGAGATGATGTGGGCCAAATATCTCCAGTACTGGTTCTACCTTTCCTTATAATATGCACATCTAGCGTCAGTTAGCTCCAGTGCTCTCCACATTACAATTGGAAAATTGTTAATAGAGCTCAGCTCTGCTGCAAGGCATTTCCTCCCATGAATTTGTAGTTTAAGCAGCTGCAAATTTTGTATAGCTACCCTACCACCAATTTATTTTTTAATGCTACACATACTGTGGAACTGGAGAAACAAAAGCAACACATATCCAAATACACTGTGAGAGAGATATGATGGGACCCTAACTAGATAGGGAGAAGTGGGTATTTGGTTGTTAATTGTGCATTTCCTTCTCTCTACCTTTTACTAGAGTTGAATCATCTTACTTGCCTTTGTAGAAGTATTTTGAGAACAATGGTGAGATATAGTATATACAGCCATGTATTAGCAGTAGTATAGTTGTTATCATTATTACTATTATTAATTACAGTAAAAATCCAACATTTTTTTTCTTGTTTCACTGTGTGCTGAAGATGTCCTCTGGTGGACTCATTAAGATACTGTTAAACCTTCTGACCCCATTCTGCTTTGATGACTCGCCATTTAGTCCATCCAAATAGCATTGTTCAAAATTATATTAAATGGCAGTTGGTGTTTTATACTGTTAATCTAAGGAGACATTCGGAAAAAAATAACCACAATACCTCAAAGTGATAATGGCTGGCACATATAGTAACAGCCAGTCTGAATTCCACTCATATAACGTGGTTGTTCTCATTCATGTACTTAAAATGAAATCAGATTATGGAGGTTTTAGGATCAGAGAGAAAATAAAGTCACTGTCATGCATGAAGGGGTCAGTGGAAATCAATAATAACTAGAGGTACTTATTTTCTTGATGTTTAGGACAGACTGTTTCTGAGAGTCTGTTGGGGAAACTATGGAGGTGTTCAAATGCTCATGAGACCAATTAATTTATAGAAGTATCTCTGAAGTCAAAAGTCACCATAAGAATTTTTATTACTGTGCATGGAGCACAAAACATAAGGAATGCAGCAGACTTTTAAAAAAACCCAACAAACAACCACAAAACAATAAAGAATGAACAAACAAATGGGAAAAAAAAAGAAAAAAAGAAAAAAAACTCCACCCAAAACAAGTGATAGGTAATCAAGCAGGGAAGTAAGCATTTTGCTTTAACTATTTTGTCCTAATATAAAAAACTGATGCTGATATAGCAGCCTGAAAAATACTTTTACAATCTATTTTTCAGTGCAATTTTGGGCATTAAAAACCCAAGTGGAAAACAGAAGATTTGAGGGAAAATTTGTTGCTGGATTGCAATTCTGATATTATCCTTTCCTTTATATTATTGAGGATTCTCAGGAGCAAGAAAATTGACCTACTGGCAGTGTGTGTTCCTATCTTGTTTCTGCAGAGAACTAGCTGCTTTCTGAGGGGAAGCACAAGAACTCTCATGTCAATAATTATGACATAATCTGCCCACAAAATTTTTCCTAACCCCTTCACCCTTTCCTGTGTTCACCTGCTCAGAGAAATAGCATGAAATTTACAGCATTTCCAAAGTTTCCAAAGTTTAATGCAACCAAAAATTCAATGACTTCTAGAATTTCAGTTTCAGTTTGAATTTTGTTTAGTTCTTGCCTTTGCTAATACTTTGCAACAGTGAATGCTGGTGGTTTAAAAAGCATTAAGCCCACTTCTATACATGTGGATCTTATATATTCTGCCTTGCTTGAATGGTCCCTTGGTCTGGTATTGAGCAAGGCAGGAAACAATCTTTCCTTTGCCCTCTTTGAGCTGCTGCTAGACATGGAGGTGCTGGCTGATGGGACATCAGTAGCTCACTCTGTGCAGCCCAAATTCTGGCTGCTTTGAAGCCTGGTTTGTCCACTGGTAGGTGTCCATTCTCTGCTTCACACTGACCATCACTATCACCAGAGGCACGAATGTGGTACAGAGTTGCAACCTGGTGCCCACAGTGGGCTCATGCTGCCTTTTCCAACACATCTTCAGATTTAGCAATCTCTGGTCTCACCCATGGAAAATAATTCAGCTTGGAGCTGGCAGTGTGCTCAGTGTGAACCTTGGCGCATCGATGTTTTCGCCTCCTGCCTTGGATACTTCTTTGTTTCTCTGACCTCTTTCATGAAAGCATCCTATTTTCTGTTTAGAGATTCCTCAGTTCTTGGTGCTTCCTTGGCTTTCAATGAGGTTATAATCCTGCAAGGGTGAAATCCTCATTAGTTTCAAAGAAGTCTTCTAGGAACCAGTGAAGTACTTTGGGGAGAAGGCAGGAGATAAATGAAAATGGTGTTAGCATGACAAAACAAAAAATGGTCCTGGTTTTAATAACGATTCGTTTTTTATTCCCCATGACTGAAGACTCATTGCTGTTTCTCATTTTTAATTAATGGAAGAATATATAATCATAATATTTATTCTCTTCATATGTAGTTCTGATTATAAACAGCTACAGAAGAAAAGGCAACAATTTAGACCTGTTCATCCATGTCTGTGAATCTGAAAAGCACGTTCATCTAGATTCCACAAGTGTCCTTTCCTCCCAGGTAGACACCAAGTATTGGTGTTCACTGAGCTCACTGACACTGGAGAAGCTGCCCCAAAACTGGTAGAAGTCCCTTTCTTCACTGACGCCAAAGGCTACAGTCAGTCCCAACTGGCTATTAATTACAGTGATCAGGGAAGGGATGAGCTCAAAAGAGCTGTGCACTGAAGGAAACCAGGGCAGCATGGGTAAGAAACCCCTTTATACCCATTAAGAGAACTCCAGACTGCTGCAAAAAGTTTTCCTGTCTTGTCTGCTGATCAGCAGGACCTGCTCACTCACAAAGGTGGTTTTGCATTCACATCTACATTCGTGAAAGTTACAACAATCAGCTCTATGATAACCTAATATTTTGGAAGGAGAGACTCAGAAGAGGTGTTGTCCTGAGGTCTGTGCCATGCTCAGAGCTGTGTCTATTCATGAAACACCTGGACTGCCTTTGAACTCTCTTTCTTTGGCTTTTAAATTGGTTCACAAAACAAGTGTGCAGCGTAGTTAACAGCTCAGCCTTAGCACAGGTACAGAAGCTGATCAGAATGAACAGTGAAACCATCTGTCTGGTGAGCAAGATAATTTCAGCCCCTCATCTGTTCATGGTAGGGGAGCCTATTTATTTGGATTTGTTACCTAATGATTTTACTGGCATATTAAATTCTTTATCAATTAAGTTAGCTGATAATAGAATTTTGTAGTGTTGTAATCCTAAAATGGCATCAGGAAGTTGAATTGGTCATTCATGGATTTTAATAATTGGTTTTCCTTGTTGATATAATTTTAAATAAATTTGAATTGTTCAGCAGTCTGCTAAGTGTCAGTGTGGCAGAGGAAGGGAACAGAAGCAGAGCTCTTGCTCTGGAAGTGTTGAGGAAGCACCAAGCAGATCAAGAGCTGACACCTTAGATTTGCAGAAACCACACTTACTTCAAATTAGTCGAAGGTGCAGACCAGGTAGTTTTTAGAGAAGAACATGTAAGTAGAAATCTTGTCGGAAAGCTGGCCTGTCCTATTTGGGCCACGTTGATGAAGGTGCTGACTTTTGTTTCCTGTTTGGGTTATTTTAGCAGGTTACCTGAGGCTTTGATGTTCTGTCTTTTCTCCATTCAGCAACATGTTTTTTGTCAATAGGAATCACCAAGCTCAGTTATAATTTCATTTACATCTGTGCTTCCCAGTGGTTTCTAGCTAATATGTAAGCCCCAGTGCCTTTCCTGCATCAGTGATTTTTTTTGAGTATGAAGGATGCTACAGCTGAGGAGAGGCAGAGGAGCAGCTGGAGCAGTACCATCCTCTGCAGCCTTGGAGGAGGTGCTACAGCCATGGAGAGGGTTCACCTTATGCCTTCAGCACTGACAGCTTTTACAGAGGCACTGAGTGTGAAATGGGATTTATTGTGCCCCAGTGAGGAAAAAAGTTTTTCTGAGTGCAGAAAGACTCATAACAACACTCATAACAGAAATACTGATTCATTACATCACTTTTCACAGCAAAACCTACTTGCTTATTCACTATCACATTCAACCCTTGCTTTTGCAGCTCCTGTATTGGTCCCCATTGACTAAAGTGATATAGCTAATAGAGGGTATTAGCAACACTCCAAACTATGGATATTAATCTCCTAAAGACTAAAAAAAGCCTTAATCTTAACAGAGCATGGGAAAAGAGTCAGTGAAAGAATGCAAAATCTCTTCACCTGAAGGAACAAACAGTGTATGGCATACAAGGGAAAGAGGAGCTGGAATGTGAGAAAGGTGAAAGGAGACATAAACCACATTTTTGCTTTCTATGGATGAAAATGTTACAAAAAAACTTAGCTTTATTAATATTTCTCTGGGACCTATGCTATAGAAAATATTCATTTAAAGGTCATTTATGGATTTTTTTGATGTAGTATCTTGAAAGGACCATGACAGAGAGCTCTAATGGTCCGATTGCTGTGCATGGACTAGGGCTCCAAAGCTGGGCTTCCAGAGGCAAGCTCCAGCACTGGAATTCAACTAGCAGTGGGGAAAATTTCAGGGTGTCTTTCCACTGCCTCAGCCCCTCTTCTGCTGTGGGATTTTACATAAGAAGAGATGACCAAGACCCTGTGGCTTTTCCTGTTTTGTTATGAACATCCTTGAGGAAAGAAAGTGGTTGATTTGTCTAGACAAATCTCAGGGGGTAGAACATCTAAGAGGCTTAGCTTTTACCCCATTGACAGGGTTGTGTCCAGCATGAAGTTTGAAAGTTTTATTAGAACAAACTGTAGACTTCTGACTCTTTTCTCACTTCATATGGCAAATATTTCTGTATTTCTTGCAGTTGTAATTTATGTCAGCAAAGATTTTATAATAATAGTTCTCTATCCTTTTTTTCATGATTATTACAACAGAAGGATTCAAGCATAGACTGTGCATTTAATTCTTTCCTTTCTGTGCTCTGCATCTTTGTGCTTTTAACTCTTTCCTTTCTGTGCTCTGCATCTCTCAGCATCATGCATTCATGAAGAGATTCCTTCACAGTGCTGTGCCACTGGGCCTTTCCTTAAGTTGCTGGTATAGGAGTGTAAGCCTCATCCTCTCTTTAAATTTCTATTTATTGTGGACAGTATCAGTAATCTTGGCTGCATATTTCAAAGAATTTTCTATTTTAAAATATATATTATCTGTTTGTGCATATATATTCACATACATATACATGTTATTCGTGAGTCTTTAAGTAAACAAAATTCAGTTTGTTTTACTAGTGTTATCAGGAGGCCAGTAGTATCAATGTTTCTATTAACAACTAGTTACTGGTAACTGTATCTGTTATTGTAAGAAAATGAGGGATTTTTCATGCTTTTTTGAATTCTAGAAATAACTCTGAGCACATTAACACAATGTAAAAAAAGCTGAAAAATGCACAAGGCTGTTTAAAAAAATAACCTCCTAGACATTATTCAGAGAACTAGCACAGATTTTATTTTTTTTTTTTATAAAGAGAAACTCTTAATCTTCTTTAGTCTGGCTTGGGGTTTCAGCATTTTTTGTAACAAAACAAGGCTAATATCACAATACTTCTAAGTTATTAAAACTGAGAATAAAGTGTGCTTCAGGGAGACTTCCTTTGGAACAAAGAGAACGTTTTTATCAGATCTGTGACTCCAAAGCAGTGCTGGTTAGCATTTTTTGTGGGCTTGTACTTCACATCTTTGTATCTGCATTTCATGAGTTGAGAGAAAAAAGGCACTTCTCGGCTGCTACCAGTCTCTCTGACACTAGGAGTGAAACAATGTGTCCATCTGAGAGCTCTCCTTGTGTCCCAGAGGATAAAACTGGTGTCCCCAGAAGTTTAGGATATTCTCTGTGTCAAGAATGTATCTGAAATATGGCATCAGGGCTCACTCTGGAAGCTAAATACTGCTGATGGAAAATTCCTATTGAATCAGCCACAAATATCTCTCTTACCTCAAAGAATTTGTGTTTTGACCTAACCAAGCTGTGGATGAGTCAGGTAATCCTAGGCCAAAACCAAAGACTAATTCCCTTTATAAGAGTGTGAATAACTGAAACAGATGAGGTAGAGCTCTGTATGTGTGGATATTGAATCTTCTGTTGAGTAAATCTAAGTAAAAGAAGAATATGTGGTCTGTTCCTTGAGCAATGACTTGAATACCAGCAAAGGGGCTGCTGAGATTAAAGTGATGTATGGCTAGCAGCCCTCAGAGTGCCACACAGAGCACTGGGGCTCTCCACGAGGCTGATGTTCCTCAGGACAGGACCTGAAGTTGCCCACAAAGAAAGTTCAGGCAGAAGAGTCACTCTGAGGTTTGAATCATTTTCTCAGATTTCCTCATAAAAGAGGAAAGGGTTCAGGTCCCTCTTGGGCAGAAGCAGGGAGGGGATGTGGGTTCCTTCTCTATTGAGAAGCTCTCTCACAGCTCAGCCAGCATCTCCTGCACAGGGGTGCTAGGTCTGGCCCTGGCACATGGGTACGCTTTGCCCAGGCAACTGAGCAGTGAGTCAGCCAAAACCCAGTGAGTTACTACCCATGAAAACCAAACGCTCTAGAGGAGAATTCACCCCTCAGGCAGAGCAAGATGTCAGACCAGAACTGATGCCCATAGTGGCAAATGATGTCACCCTGAGGCTGGGGTCTCAGGGGAATGTGGGCACTTCCTCAGGTAAGATAGCTTTGCCTGCTGAGCACGAAGTCCCCAGGTGCTCTTTGCAGACTCCTACAGCCCATTTGGAGGCAGATGGACATCCCTCCTCTACCCCAGGACCCGGCCCACTGTGCCTAAGCTCCAGACACCCACATCCTCTTGTGCATCTCGGTGTCTTACAGCCACTTCCTGCCTCACAGATCATGTTGAGTGCTTCTCTTCCCTTTCCTTTAGCTCTCCCTCATTACGAGGGTGTTTCTTCAGAGCTGCTAGGAGGAGGTTGTTTACAAACATTAATCATGGCAGCTGTGTGACTTGAAATACCCAAGAAATACAAAGTGGAATAGAAGAAACAGGAGCACTCATAGGTTTTGAAACAAAACAATGTCTTCAGGCAAAGCTCAGTCTAGTCCTGCAGCAGAAAGAGCTTCCCAGCATGGAGAAAGTTATTAGCCTTTGACTCTTGCTCACAAGCAGATTGACGACCTCTAGTTTTACTATGTTCATCAGGTGCTCCTAGTGATTCATCTTCAGTGTGAAAGCTTATTGACTGAGGTTTGAAAAAACTCAATAGATTTCCCATATCCATCCAGACAGTGATCTCTGCAGAGAGCATCAGGTGCCTACTTAAGCCTATACTTTCCTGCTTGAATCTATGCTGGGTTCTGCTATTTCTTTGAGAGATAGGAGGGCAGCTGAGGAAACAATCCTGTGGATAAAACTTGAAAATAATATATTTTGCTCTAACAGTTCAATAGGAAGCTAGTCATAGGAAAGCCTGGGAATTAGAGCTAATACCTTTACACCTCTCTGACTCCTTTGGCTCATGGTGTGTGTTGATGTAAGAGGGAAGAGAATAAGAAGCCAGTTATTCTCTATTTCAGTAACGCTGTATCTAATCACAAGTAGGACATATCGAAGGCACAGAAAAGCCTTGGGGATATGCTGATCAGTCACCTGGTAAAATATAATGACTACATAAAGCTTTACTTGGAATATTTCTTCTGCCTAGTCCATTGCATGTGCTGAGAACTTACTGTAATACATGTGAAGTTTAATTTCCCTCCCTCCCTACAAAGTTTTTTTCACCTCTCTACAGTGAGTCAGTCTGTTCAGCCATCCCTCTTTGCTATGCCTCCTGCATCAAACTCAAGACATCTCCTGGTACATTTCCTGAATAGATACAGCTGAACAGACTATCAAGTAAAGTCAATTTACATAGTGAAACTATTATAAAGCTCTGAAACTTGTTGTACAGTGGATGATCATCCTCATACCCAAGGGATGGGAGGAATAATTTTCCCTTTTACCCAAAATCTGAATGTTGTGCATTAGTTTGACTGCAAAGATCACCATGGAAATTCAGCCACAATTTGTAGCCCCTGGGATACAAAAGGCATCATGCTATTATTTTCAGAATGCTGCTCTTTGACACCTTCCTGTTTAATGAGTCCATTCTTTTAACAAATCAGGTGTCAAAAATAGTTCCCAGAATCCATTAAAGATGATACACAGAAAAATTATAGCATTTGACAGATATGGTTCATTATTCTTGGACCCTAATTTTAAAAACATAAATGTCTTTTACCTTCATTCCCTTATGTGTCCTTCCACCTTCTGCCAGGGACAACCCAGCAATCAGACATTCAGCCTCTCAGCCACTTCCAAGGTTTCTTTCCACATTAGCACCTGATTCCTGCCCTTTTGTTGTAGGATATGACCTTTATAATGGTGCTTTCTTTTTTGCCAAGGACTTTCTGGGAAACAGACTGGGGACTGATCTGGGTTAAAATACATAATATTATTTATCTTTTAAAAATTAATTCCAGTTCCTTACTTGGTCTCCAGCACCAAGCAGCAGTGCAGATGAAGGGAGCATGTGGTGCGACAACAGGAATGAAGAACCTGGGAAGAAGTTGGAGCACCCAGGGAAGAGAAGGGCCAAGAACTTCTTAATCTGACTTTGCCACCAGGTGCAAAAGCCAAAGAGGAGAATCTGGGGGTTGTGCCTGGATTAACAGAGAGCAATTAGTTTTTGCTTTCCAGAATGCAAGAACCTGGAGCTGCCTGCTCCTTAAACTGCAACGGACTGTTAAATTCCAGAGGATGTATAACACACAGTTAAATATTTCTGGCATGGAGGAGACACTAGTCCAGACATTCGAGATTAGTTTTTCACAAGTCTTGCTTAGAATTAGAGAATAAGTTGACCTTTTTTTTCCACAGATTTCCAGAACTTCTAATGAGTAATACTTTAGGTTTGTCAAAGACAAAAAATATTTTATATAGATTTTCTTAAAATTACTTTCTTTTAATGCTGATAATTGTCCGTGAAGCTCTACTACATGATAATGAAAAGTATAAGCCCTCATCCAACATTATAGATTTACTAAGTCATTCCATATTTCTAGGAAATAGGGATGAATCATATGTATCTGTATATATAGTCATTATGTGACATGAAACTGCCAAGCAACTTTTCATCTGCCTAGGAGTTCTGCAGAGCTCTTTTGTGTCCATCCTGAACAATAAATCCTATTTAGATTTTGAAGGGTGGCACCAATTTCCCACTAAAATCTTGTTGTTTTTCCTGTGAAGTACTAAATTCCAAATACGGCAAAAATTAAGGAGTAATATCTCTGTTCTGTTATTTTCTTGGTACCTGCAAAAAAATATGTAACTCTACTTATGTCCAGAAAAACCTGTTTTCTAAAGGAAATTTAATCTGCTTATGAAATAGGTCCAACTCTCAAATTCCACGTGACTTTTAAACTAAAACAGAGGCATTTTATTTTGAGCAATAGAATGCTTCTTTTAGCTTTCTTTTCATAAAAAATAACATTACCACATTGTTTAGAGCAATACTGCTGGAGATTGACAGCTGATTTTACATAGGAGGCACACGGTGGGGTTACTGGGACCTTGATATTTAGGCAGACATGGATCACTTGAATTGGCAAAGGGAAGAAAGCAGAGCCTCAGGCTCAGTATGCCTCTCTCTTCTGCTATGCACATAGTCCAGGGCTGAAAATGCAGCTTGGAATGTGGCCTGGCTAGCAAAAATCAGTATTGGACACTCTCTGCAAGCTTCAGTAAGTTGTGAATTAATGAGTGACCTACAGAAGGCTATGAGAGACCTTCACATCTCAGTTTTCCTCACCTCAAAGAAAATTTATATGACTCTGCTCGTTTAGTTAATGGGAAATTGGCTTAGTGACTTCCTGAGCTACTCCCTTCCTTCCTCTGCTGCTGCTAGCTTGCCTCAGGCTGGTAGTTAAAAGTCCTGTGAAAACACAGAGGTTGGGTCAGGCTATGGGCATCAGAAAAAAACAGGGAGGGAGAAGAGGCTAGCTCAAGAGTATGATAACTATTTTGGTAGCTGAAAATGATGCACAGGGGACCGTGGGAGTGACAACAGTCACAGGCATCTCCAATATCCTGACCAAAAGAATACACTATAAAACAGACAGACCGTGACTACCTGCTCTAACTCCTCATGAAGTAAAAAAATCCCACAATACCTGTTTCTGTCAAGGTGCAAGTTATTGGATAGGTTGAACTTCTCAACTGTGGTGTGATTATATTTAAGAATTCTGCAAACTGGTGAAAATTTGCAATATAATTGGGAAAAATGGCAGACATTTTATAAAACCTTAGGTGGATGAGTTTCTGTGTTTGTTCTGCTATTTAAATAAAGAGGAAAACTTTCTTCCCTTTGTGTGTGAGGTTGGGAGGAAAAACCAGCACTTATTCTGTGATTGACTCCAAGTAGCTTACAAAATGAATAATCAATAAAAATAATAATGTCTTTTTAAGGTAATGTTTTTTAAATAAAAGCAGCTTTCAGGACTGCTAAAAGCATGCAAGTTACTGCAAGCATTGGTTAGACATGAGAAGTTCAAAATAAATCCCAAATGTGGAATCTAGACTCTGATGCATATCAAGTAAAGAAACTTTTGACACATGGTCTCAAGTCTGCTGTTCTGTGGGCTGAGTTCATATCTCTGATGTCAACTTTCTCCTATCACAGGCTGTCACATAAGTGAGTGTGTGAGGGACCTGTGCTGAAGACTGTGTGTCTCATCTCACAGTCTTCTCCATGTACACTAATGTGTCAGGCTTTTCATTTTTTGGCACACACTAATAATAGTTGCTTTCTGGGTTGTCTTTTCCCTTGATATGACTGAGTCAGTCTCCTGGGATGCTATGCTCAGCCATAATTTGCAGGAATGAAGCATTCTGAATCAATTCTTTAGGCCTTGAAGGGCCTAAATTCAATTCTTTGCTCTTTGCACAGAGGTAGGGAGGAAGTGGCAGAAAACTTGTTACCGGCACATAGTTCATAAAATGAAGGAAGCAGCACATTTTCCCATCTCTCCCATGATTCAAAAATAGGAATCCTTTGTCCTGCCAAATGCAGGTATAAATAACCTTATTATCTGTGCTTTGCACAAATTGGTGTAGACAGGTAAAGATACAAGATTATTTGCTTGTTTTTCTCCAAGGTTCAATAGACGTTATATAGTCAAAGACAAAAGGTGTCAACCACCATTGCCAAAAATTTACATTTATAAAATTAGAACAGAAGCACTCAGTTAGGGATGTGTAAACAAAAAATATTCACTTGAAAGACCTTGCAGAAGGGGGAAAAAACAGGGATTTGGTAAAATGTAAGTGAGTCTCTACTAATACTGACACTGGAAATAACAGTGCTTTTGTGATCAGAATATCAGACACTGGAAGAGAATAGGCTCGCCCATCACAGTATGGCCTGCAAGCTACTGGGGGAATACAGCAATTTGTGTGGACCTCTGCACATAAGGTACTTCTGAAAAATGCCAGCATACAGATGCCCTTTGAGAGACAGAGCCTGCTGCAAGCACCATTGAGAAGATGATCTTTAGGAGCCCAGATCTCATCAAGGTTCAGTGAAATGCAGACACATGAGAAGAGGAGGCTCAGAGGTGACCTCATCACCGTCTATAACTACCTGAAGGGAAGTTCTAGCCAGGTGGGGGTTGGTCTCTTCTCTCAGGCACTCAGCAATAGGACAAGGGGGCACGGGCTTAAGCTCCGCCAGGGGAAATTTAAGTTGGATATCAGGAGAAAATTCTTTACTGAGAGAGTGATCAGGCATTGGAATGGGCTGCCCAGAGAGGTGGTGGATTCACCATCCCTGGAGATTTTTAAATGCAGATTGGACGTGGCACTGAGTGCCATGGTCTAGTAAATGGACTGGATTTGGACCAAGGGTTGGACTCGATGATCTCGGAGGTCTTTTCCAACCCAATTGATTCTACGATTCTATGATTTTAAAATTCATTATTTTGATTTTGAAACATGGCAAAGTTTATGAATTTTTTGCTATTGAGCCCAGCTTTTATCCATGTGGAAAATAATAAGCTCTTCATCTTGTCATCTGGATAAAACTACAGTTTATGCAGCTACAGTAGCCAGGAAAGAGTTTACTTTAGTAGCATGGTTCTTTCTTCTCTGTATAAGGGTATGCTTTGTGGTATATTTTAGTGTCAAAAAGCAAATGGGCTTTTGGAACATTTCCTTATTTTTTCTCTCTTTTTTTTTTTTTTTTAATGGTTCACTTTGCTGTGGTTGAAACTTACATCTTCATGCAAAGATGTATCTCTGTGGCATGAAAATTTTGCTAGGCTTTCCCCCCTCCTATAAAGGGACATATTTGTGGCATATTTGTGGCAATACCCTTTTGGCTTCCACACTCCACTGTATGTTTAAGGGAGATCTTGTGAATGAACAGGAATTGGAGTTGAGTCCTTTCCGTGCAACACTGCACTTGGTGTAGTGCTGATTTTTCCCAAATATATCCAGTGATCACAGGACTAAAGTACTTAGAAGTACTTTAGTAGAGAGAGACTAGTAGTAGAGACTGGGCCATTGTAGGCTTTATTTCAGGGTCTGTGCTGAAATAGTTTGAAGCAATTTTTACTAGAGGTCTCAGGGTAGTGTCTTTGTGCTTCTGCTGCTGCTTTCATTTATTGGGAAGAAACAGACATTAGGAAGGAGAGACATATCTGGAGAGAGATTTCTACAGATGCAAAAATATTCAAGTTGTGAAACTATTCTGTAAATAAGAATTACTAGCAGTGCTCAAGACCCACTTGGGATCTAACACTGAATGCTAAGATCTATAGTCTAGTGCAGAGACAGCGCAGACACACAGAAACTATTGTGTAAAAAGAACCATATAAAAAAGAACTAATTTCCACCTTTCCAGTTTAAAGCTGCTGTTCATCTTCCTCTTAAACATTTTCAGCTTTCTCTAAGGCCTATGATGATATTGTATCCACAAACATGGTTATTCTTCAAAATATCAGGATACTTATTCTAATAGGTTGGAAGCTAGAGACTACAATGTGCATAAAATAGTTGCTTATGCCAAAACATAAATAATATTTAACTGAACAAACATCCACAGCAACCACTTCAATAAATACATTTTAGGCACACAGAAATCCATGCTTATACAAATTATTTATTTGACCAAATACAAATACCTGGGTTGTATTCATGGGGAGAAACACTGTGGCAATAACAGGTTTCACTGGGACAGTCTGTTTATCTTATACAGCTATAAAAAAAATCTGAAAGAATATGTGTGGATACCTCCCCGCCTTGACAAGGTATGGCAGGTTTCCATGTACCTGCATTCTTTCCAGAAAAGCTCTAAAAGAACTAAGTTATAGGCTTCTATAGCTGTGTTAAGAATGTAAAATTATCCAGTATCAGTTTCCAGTAAAAAAAAAATAGAGATAAATGCAGGGTTTTAGGCACTTCAGATTGTGGGCAGGTATATGCTGCTAGGGACCTCATGGTTTTGCCAGCCAGCCCTCACCAGAAAGAAAGCTCACACAAGGTTTTCAGCAGCTTTCATTAACTTATCTGGCGCTGCTGGAAAAGAGATATTTGAAATTTAAAAATGAAACCCATTAGAAACTAATAGAAACCCATCCAATTTCTAAACTTTTTCACCTGCTACAGTTTTAGGGAATGCTCTCTATAAAACTTTCTGGGGCATCAATTTAGTTTTTCAATGTTGTTGGCTATAGTCAGGTACCACACAACTACAGCTATGTTCAGACTGGAGCAGGAGAGAGTTCATGCTGTGCTACCAATGAACTGCTCTGCTACCTGCAGGCTTGAAACACTTCTGTGACCAAAAAGTAAGGTATGATGGTGGAGGTGGAAGAAGAGGAATAGAAGCAAAATAGTTGGTACTGTTTATTCCAAATTCTGTCTATTTGCTGTTTGCAACACTTCCTGAAAGCAGTTTTTCCTTATGTCTTTGCAATTTCTGATGGTGGTGACTCCATTTAGTCAAGTGAATGATATTTCTTGCAGTAAAAGATGAGTGCTTATTAGAGGAAAAAAAAAGGTATCTGACTGAGATGACCTTTTTGCAGCCTTTTACTACCTGAAGAGACCCTACAAGAAAGATGGAGAGAGGCCACTTACAAGAGCATGTAGTGACAGGACAAGGAGGAATGGCTTCAAACTGAAAGCCAGTAGGTTTAGATTAGATGTTAGGAAGAAATTCTTTGCTACGAGGGTGGTGAGGCACTAGAACAGTTTGCCCAGATAAGTTGTGGATAACCCATCCCTGGAATTGTTCAAGGCAAGGTTGGACGGGGCTCTGAGCAACATGGTCTAGTGAAAGTCATCCCTGCCCAAGTCTGGGGTTTGGACCTAGATGATCTGTAATGTTCCTTCCAACTCAAACTATTCTATGATTTAATCTCCCTCAGACATACAAGGAACAAGCTGGACTGTCAGCACCCTATGCATTTAGAGACAGCAGGAAAATCAGCAACCCCTTAATTGAGGTGTTAAGAGATAGAAAAGGGGACCAAAGAAAGAAGAGAAAGGGTGACTGACCTGAGCAACATTCAATGTGACATCTGCCTCTCTTTGCCACAGGGAGCTGAGGTTTCACACCTGACAGGGAAGTCAATTCTACAAGGGAGATGCTCTTGCCCAAAAAGCTGCTGCTGCTATACTCATTGTGCCACCCCTTCCCTTCATGAGCACAAATGTTATGCATTTCTTAGCCCTTCTGAGAGTGGGATTCATGTTATAACTATTCCTCTATATAGTCAGCATATTTGCTTTGTGTTTCCTTTTTTTTTTATGTTCACAGCTGCAAAAAACTGAAAATCTATTGTTCTTGGCACATTTCCTATTCTTGATATAAAAAAAAAGCAATATGGTACAACTCAGCACAATGATATATTGGTCTACTTGGGACACAACTGTGTCCTAGAGTTCAGAGATTCTAAAGGTGTCCCTGATTGGCTTGTTTTTTACTGTGTTTGACCACGACTTTTTTAAAAATCACAAAAACCAATCTGAGTGAAAATGATCTTGTCCTGACAGAGTTCATGGTTCTAAGAGAAAGAGATGAATCTGAGCAGATGATGATCATTATTAATGTGCTGCAAAAGAGCCAATGTAGCAGCCTCCAGAATGGGAGGCAAGGTGCTCACAGAGAATTCCAAATGGTAGAAATATTTCAGGAGAGATGGCAATTCCTATACAAAGCAACATCAAGGACACAACATTATTCTGTCCTCCTGTGGAATAAAAATAGGAAAATGCCATAGTGACTAATCATGCTGGATAAGGCATACCTGGAACACCAGAAAATCTAAGAGAAATAAAAAGTGAAAACTGTGCTAGTAACTATCAATGTCTCTAGCTGATTGCCACAAGCAGGGAGTTAAATTAATTTCAAAGAGGAAGGAGCAAAAATTGCAAGTAAAACCAGTGCTGGCTAAATGCGTAAAAATTTAACTAATGCACTACATTTTTACCCATATATCTTTTATGAGAAAGGGAGAGAAATATCTATCAGGAAGAGGATTAAACTACTTAAGACCTGTTTGGTGTCACCTTCATAAAAATGTTAATAGTGATTGTTATTTAAACAGTTAATGAACATTGAGAAGTCAAGTCCACATCAGGAGAGGGGAAAGAGTAGATTAAAGACTGTTTAGCTGAGTGGGATATATTCAGACTGAAAGTACAAGAAGAACATGCCCTTGATTTCTTGCAGAACTGGTCAAACTGCATGGGCTTAAATAATTATGGCTTTTAACAAAAAAAAAGCCAAACCAAACCAAAAAGCATTTACCAAAAAATAGTGAAGTCCCAGAACAGTGGAGAAGGACAAATACAAATCTCTCTTAGATTTGAGTTGACAAGACTCAGGTGGACCAGCGTCCTCTAGGAATGGTCTGGACAGCCTGTGAGGGTTTCTGAATCTGCTCAGAGAAATTGCCCTTGCCTGTCCTACATCAGAAGGATGGTATGGCCTGGCACCCATATAGCACTGCTGTGCAAGTCATGAACTTAGGGACAGTGTCAAGAGTGGGTGTTGCACATCAAAGCATCTCTTTTTTGATCCTGAAACACTGCTATCAAAATGTATAAGAAGTGTTGCAGGGTTCATCTACACAATTAAAAATGAGACTGATCTCAAGGTTAGGTGAATCAATATATACTTTAAAAAATGTTAAGGAGTTACAATTTCTGTTAGGTAAATTTTCCTACCATATACCAAATATAGAGGGTAATGGGTTTACTTTGACCCAACTAAAAGAGATAGTTGAGATGCAAGCACAAAATAATAGTTAAGCCTTGTCTGCCAATTTACCTTTAATTAAGCTCATCCAAGAAATAGTGAGGCTGTGCAAGAAGTGAACAGCAGCATAAAACCTACATACTGTGATCAGGTCCGTGGGAGCCTTGCTTGTTCAGAGAATGTGTCATTTGTGCACATTGGCCCACAGGCTTTATTGGCCCACCAGGCAAACTTGCATCTGGAAGATTGCCACACAAATGTGGGAACTGGGAGGGAAGAGAGGTCTCCCAACACAGCACATATGACTGGAAGGGACCAAGCCTTTGCCTGCTCAGAAAACCACATCTTAAAATCTCTTCTTTTATAAAGAAAGGGCTAAAGTGTCTCTTAAAATAATACCTTCCTTTTTTTTTCTGGGTAGCTATTCCAAAACCTCACTGATCTCAGGATCCACACCACGTTTAAATTTCTAGCCTCAACTAAATGTAATTTTTTCATTCCATTTGTTCTTCTCCCAATATTGTAATTCAATTGCCAGGGAGGAGCCACATCCCATCTTAAGCTTTGTTTTGCTCTTTGTCTGAGGAAGGCAAGTATCCATCATGTTTTCAGAGCCATGCATGGTGTAATGATTCCCATGGTAATGCTTGAAGGAGCTGGCTTTACAAAACAGGATTGATGCAGCCATGTCACTGAATTTAAGAGACTTGCTAAGTGGTAGAGTGATGATAGTTCTTCTGGGATCATTCATTTCTTCCGGGAGGATGTTATGAGGTAATTAACACATTAAGATTGAATTTGGGCTGTGGTTATTCTGGTCTTCCCTGAGATACTGAGATGAGGGGAGTCATCAGCTCGTGAGGCGGCTGAAATCCAGTAGAGGACTTGTTGGCAGGAATTTGATCCAATATCCACATCCAGAGCAGCAGCTCTGTAATTCTCAGAAAAGATGCAGCATGTCTCTGGGTCAATGACTAGCCACTCTTATTGACAAAGTAAGAAAGAGAAAAAACCACAGTTCTGCCCTGCTTCTAATTCTTCGTATTCCTTCATGGACGGGGGGAAATCAGCAAGGAAGAAACATCGCATTTTCATGACCCCTGGCCTCTTCCTATGGATAGGGCTTTTCTGTCTCACACCATCTGCATAGCTACAGCATCTAGGCAGAATCAGTCCTTTACTACATGATTTTTCATGAAATAATAAGGTCAGTCTGTCAATCACATCTCACTTATAACTCTGAGGAAACTCAGATTTTTTTCATCTCTACGTCTTGCCAGCAGCAATTTTTACATTTCCAAAATTTTCGCATTTGGCTGCTAAAAATGCATTCCAAAATCTAGACATAGATACCCAAATAAATACAGGCTCAGACACAGAACTCTGACTTCTTCAGAGAACTGCTGCCAGCTGATGTCTGAGAAAACCAGGCCACTTTTACTTAGCAGTGAGCTCCACATAGAGCAACCTGGTTTCTCTGATCACCTTTTCCTGTACAGATAAGCCCATTGGTAAAGCAGCAAAAGTATGATTCAAAAGACACAGGATACATGTTACAGATCCGGGATTTTAAAAACATCTCTCCAAATCGAAACTTAACATTTAACTTAAAAAACTGACTATGTGTTTTTGGACTAAGAGTACCAAGCAATATTTTTCTTATAGGTCGTTTAAAGAGAGAGTTGACCTGTGTTTTTATCCTTTTCCTTTAGTTGCTTTGGGAATGAATACCATAATATTTATAGATGGAGAGAAAAGCATAGCAATCTTTGCAGAGAGAAAACACGACAATATCTGTAGAGAGAAATAACACAACAAGCTTTGCAGACCCATGACTTTTTTTTTCTGTTCAACTATTTATTTTTGGTGATTTCTTATCTAGATGACAAAAAACACAAATTACAAACAACAGCAAACAGTGCTGAGACTGGTAGCTGCCTGCATGAAATATAATAAGGCTTGTGCAACCAGCTTTCATTTCTCAACCCATTATTCAAGAAGTGTCACACTCTGAACCTGCATGACTATGGCAACGGGCAGCACTCATTCAGATTACCTCCAGGGACTGGACACCAGGGCTACAAGTCACCAGGTCCAGGACAGAAAGTCAGGAAGTCAGTCAAATTGTTTCCTTACTGCTTGTTCTCACCCTTTCTGTGTGATTCCAGTTACTTTTGAATGAGAGGAGAATACAATAATTCTTAAGTAATTTGAGAATAAAACTGAATTAAAATTATCTGTTTTGAGAAAATACAAATTATAGATTTTTTTTGTTTACCATTTTTTCATTAAATAATACACGTCCATTGATACAGAACTTATTCTACCAGGGAATATGCGTAACCATTTTGGAAAGCTGAAAAGCCAGATGAGAAAAATGGGTTGACTAACAATTATCATAGGGTCATTCAGGCTGCAAAAGATGTTTAAGGTCATTAATTCCAACTGTTAACCCAGCACTGCCAGATCCACCACTAACAGTAATATCCAATAATGCCCCCAAGACAACAACCCTGAGATAAAACATCAGCAAAACCTTTCATGTGAAATGTAGTTTGTAGACTGACAGCTGAAGAATGAACTCCCAGAGATAAGTGCCGTAATATTCCAAGGAAGTACTTAGATATGTGAATAACTACTTGATGAGTGAACACAAGAACCTGTGTGTATTTCCATCACAGGGCTGCCTTTTTTGGATGCAAGTATAGTCTGAGCTGAACTCTAGCCCACAGGATTGGACATTGGACAAACACCGGATCATGATGGGAAGGAAAACTTAATACAATTCCATCCTTTAACAAATAAAGATGTATGGGCTAAAACTCTGTAAGGTAACTGAGTCAAGCTTCTTCCTCAACATGACTGACATCCCCTCCCACCAGGAACTGTATGCTTTGTAGTCAATGGGCTGCTAAAGTGCATATTCTTGTGCACTATGCGCTTTGGTCACTCTCAGACTCAGCACTGTGGACACAGCCAGCTTAATGCTGCACTGAATGCGAGTCTCCGTGTCTAACACAGAATACCTTCTTACCTATAGATCGTTTTTAAAGACCTTCACACTGGCGACAGCACAGATAACAGCTTGAGTGGCTTTAATATTTTCAGATTCTCCTCCTTTTAGCCAGTTGCAGTGTGAAATGCAAATGCACACTGGGTTAACTGTTTGATCTCTATTTGCATATCTGGCACTGCAGTTCCAAGAATAGCAGTATTTTCAGGCTTTGTCCCAGAGCTGTTCAGCATCACTGAGTAGGTGGTGACACTACATTTTTAACATCCAATTAGTGTTACCAGTAAACAGCAAGACCCACACAAATGCCTCAGAAAGGCAAAACAGAATGACTTGTTTCTAAAGAAGCATGACCAACGGGTCAAGGGAGGTGATTCTACTTCTCTTCTCCACTCTGGTGAAACCCCACCTGAAGTGCTGCATCCAGCTCTGGAGTCCTCACCACAGTAAAGGCATGGACCTGTTCGAGTGGGTCGAGAGGAGAGTCTCAAAGATGACCAGAGGGCTGTAGCACCTCCCTCTGTGAGGAAAGATGGAGAGAATTGGAGTTGTTCAACCTGGAGAAGAGAAGGCTCTGGGGAGACCTTTCTGCAGCCTTTCAATACTTAAAAGGGGGCTTATAAGAAAGATGGAGACAGAGTTTTTAGCAGGGCCTGTTGTGATAAGACAAGGAGTAATGGTTTTAAATTAAAATAGAGTAGATTTAGACACTAGATATAAGGAAGAAGACTTTTACAATGAGACTAGTTAAACACTGAAACAGGTTGCCCAGAGAAGTTGTGGATGGATGCCTCATCCCTGGAAGTGTTCAAGCTCAGGTTGATCAAGTTGTCAATAGCAACTTGATCTAGTTGAAGATGTCCCTGATCATTGCAGGAGAGTTGGACAAGATGACCTGTCCCTTTCAACCCAAACTATTATATGAATTTATGATAATGACCTGAAAGAAGGCCAGAGAAGTGAGATCTTTTCTCATCTGAAAGGTAGACTAGATTAGTCATACATCGCCATAATTAAAATAAAATGTGTGATTTTCTTCTAGACAACACTTGGACCTGGCTTTCTTCTGTGGTTTGGTTGGATTCTTGAAAACATTTTATCACAGATGTTGTACACATGAAAATCTATACAGGACAATCTTTCAAGTTAATAGTACAATCTTCTATGTTTGTAGAAAAAAAGTGGCTTTTATACAGCCGAAATTACACGAAAAATAGATGTTTAGAGGAAAAAGCATGAACTGGAAGTCATCTGCTAAACAGAGAAAGCCCCATAAACCTGTGGGCCTGGATAATGCTATGTGAAGAATTAAATATTAAGTTTTGAGGTGAGGATGAAGAACAGGTGGTATTTTATTTATGCATTCTCAGGTGCTGCCTAATAACTGCTAAGCTAAAGTACATAAACATCATAGGCACAGGGAGAAGAGTTTAAAACACCTCTGTGAGATTGTTGGCTCTGTATTTCCTCCCAACCATCAAACTCATGATTGGCCCCTGACGCACAAGTTGATCCCTTTTTCCAAATCCCTCCAGGCAGCTTCAGCCCCTCACAGGGTGTTGACTAACCATGAGGTACAGAAGCTCAGCCAAGACAGCTCCTGCTACAGCTAGTAGATACCAGGATATGCCATTGGTTTGGTACAATATTTTTTTTGTCTCAAACGATTTTTTTTTATTTTTAATGCACTTACACCATAATGTAAAAGAATTGCATTATGTTTTTTCTGTGTACCCTCTGCACCATCCAGGCTTGTCCTTCTACAGATCTATAATACCATTAGCAGGTTTAACTGCATCTAAGGAGGTGAATAAAACTTCCTGGCCACCCCTTGTAATGGACTTTTTGTTAGATGACAGAATTACTCTAGCTTTACATTTTCTTTAAGGTCAAAAGGTTGTTTTTCTTTTCAGAGTGCTTTTGCCAGGGAACCTGTCACTCTCTGCTCACAAGTGTTTTGTTCTCTACCTATAAGAGAACTTCAACAGCCAAAACAAACCCGCACAGCTTAGATCACCAGAAGAACCTTTCCTAAATACCTAGTGGAATTGATGATGTAGGTCATGCTGTAAAATGCTGATGTAAAATGCTCATGCCATCCAGTTCTCTCACTTCTGAATTAATATGAACCAGTGGCTCCTTACAGGCCCTAGTTAACAGAGAAGACTCTTAGTAGCTGCCAAACAGAAGCTGTGTTGGTATCATGGCTATAAATCCTTTTAAGTGATATTATAGAAGGGTTTTTTTGTGGGAAGAATCACTGGAGGGAGAAGAATGACCAGGAGATGCCTGGAGCGGGGTCAGAGCTGCAGAAATAATGAGTCATTGTAACAACAATACCATTTCTTTCTCTCCTGGCTGCTTTCCCACACAGAAGGAGCAAGTTCAGCACTCGCAGCTCCCAAGACAGCTGCATTTTGTATCAGCAGTATTTCTGTCCAACACTGGAATTTTATTCTGGAAGGTGATATCCACTTAATGCCACACAAGTGGTTCAAATGACGAGTCTCTTCTAACTCTTATCCCTTTTCTGAAAACCTAAAATGAAGCCATGAGGAGAGCAGTGATAACACCATTACATCTGATAGTCAAAACTCAAGTGAAGGATATAATCCATGTTCTGGATCCCAGCTATTCCAGCCTGCATTATATCCAACTACATCCTATCACTCTCTTAATGAACTTTTTTAAAATTTGTTTTGAAACTACTAAGGTTTCTCAATCTATTGATGACCCAGCATTTCACAGCAGGAGGCTGTTAAGAGTTGCATTTATGCAATGGGAAACAATATTTTAATCTCTAATGTGTCATTTCAAGAACAAATGGAAATTATCACTGATAGTCCCCATTTTATCTTGATGAAACATTTAGGGAGATGGGCAGATATGTATTTCACCCATAACTGGGCAGTAAAAGTGAAGTTGCTTAATAAATTCTGCTTTTGCTCAGTTTGCTGCAACATCCAAACAAGCTCAGGTTAAAGAATTATTTTGTCTGATTTTGAAATTATGCTGCAAGATAAACAGCTTTGGTTTCCAAAAGGGTTGGAATTCAGAACTTTCTAGAAATTTGAATGCTTTCAAAATGTCCTACTTTTTCTTACTTGTAAGTCTTGAAGTGTGTTTCTTCACAGATTTTCCTTACATTGCTTATAATTTCATTTGTAATACTTTTTTCATGCTTCCTGTACATCTGAAAGTCTGCCTCCCAGGTTACCATCCCTTTTCTATAATGGGATTAACATCTGAAGTTGCTCCATTGTCAGTTCTTGCCCTATAGGTCCTGTTTGTCTACATGACTGGCGCTTGCTCACAATCCTCTACTTGCAAATCCAAGGAAACAGCACTTATCTTGCACTCCAACAAACCCTTGTAAATGAGTTCAGGAGCAGTGCTGCAGGTGCTGCTCACACATATGGGAGCTTGCTCTTTTCCAAGGTCCATAATGCAGCATCTTCTGCTCCAGAAGGCAAAAGTCATGGTACCCAACCCCATCGGCCAATGTTTCCAGTTTTGTGGTAAAGCATCTAGTAGGTCAACAACTTCCTCTACAAAGAGAGCATATGGCATTGATACTGTGTCAGTGTCCCAAAAGGATGAAACAGTGATCTGGACCAGTGACAATTTGCTGCAAGTTGAAAGGTTTAGTGGTGGGGTTTTTTTCCTTCTTTTTTTTCCCTTAAAAGAGAAAGCTGAGTGTGGACTTCTGTCACCTCTGTCTTGCATCACTGGTAAAATTATCCAGTTTTCAGGGGCTAAATGAGGGGACTAGCTTTCCCTGTTCCTGGGTTATGGAAATGGATTATGGATCTGAAAGGTAAGTGGTGCCCAGAGGAGAATTAGCTGCCAAGGCTGTGCTGACAGGTGCAGCTGCACCAACAGCTTCTTTCTGAACTCTGCAGGTGTCCTGCTAATTTTCAGAGGTTGCTCGATGGTTTACTTTTGCCTCATTTAATCTCATTTAATGCTGAAAATCATTTATCTCTATTTAGCACAGTTCACAGTCTCTTTAACCTGACAGTGGTTATAGACTCTCAACTACCTAATCTTCATATAAAATCCCCAGGTCAGGTTTTATTTAATTTGTATCAGTTTGAATCTTTTTAAGGAACCTGAAGGGAGTTTCCACTGAAATGCCCCTGAGAAAGATAAAATGTCATTTTTGAAAGATAAAATGTCATTTTTGAAAGATAAACTAACCTTTTATTTTAAACTTTCAAACATTCTACATAACTCAGTCTTAACTATTTGGTCATATGAGGTAAATATGATACTGAAATATTATTACTGAAATTTATATTTCAGTGTATGTTTTAATATGAGGTAAACATGTTGATATTTGCAGAATAAAAGGGAAAAAATAGAAGTGAACTTCTGAAATTTCCTCTGACAAAATGCAATAAAATCTGATTGTCTGCACTTTTAACCTTGCTATGAAATGTCAGTATCCTCTGGGTCAGCTTTGCAGTAGTGACTCCCACTCTTTCTCTTCCCCTTTGCCAACTGTTTCCCTTTCTTTCTTGGATTCCATAACAGAGCTGGCATTTTTCTTATCTCTGCTAGCCTTTCCCACATGTAAATACGTAATTCCCTCCCCCTAACTCCCCCAATACCGGCTCCTGGCAGTGCATGTACTCTCCAAGTAATAATTCTTGCTGATCTTAGCAAACCATGTTGTTCTTCTGGCTTCTTTGAGTGCTCTCCAGAGCAAAACTATGTGCAAAGCAATGAAGCTTGTACCAAAGCACTTTTCTACATTCTCTTTCCTATGATCTGTGGTTTTGTAATAGCCAACTAGTCTGTGTAAAATGTTAAGTTATTCTCTGCTATTTCAGTAGTGGACATGAATTTTATTTGGTTTTATATAACAGAAATAAACAGATATTTGCACCTGCTCTTTCTCTTTTGCAAAGTGCTTCAATTTCATATTACTATTTTCCTCTTGTTCATTCCTCAAACTCTTAGAAATCTTCAAACAACACAATGAACCTCCTCCACACGTTTGCTAGAAGCATTTTTTCAGGAGACCTATAAAACTGAAATAGAAAAGTGATTCCAGATCTATTAAGTATTAGAAAGAACTGCCCAGGGATGCATTGCCATTTGCTACCAAATGGGAATTAGTTTGATATTCAACATTTCTATAACTGGTTTTGTTTGCCAAGACTCTAGAGAACCTGGAAGCTCTTGTCAGAGCTGTGGGAGGCACTGTGTAAGCAAAGGGGAAAAAAGATACCCCAAAAGCTAAGTCACACAATAAACCACTTGCAATCTGCATAGATATAATTTCTGGAGTAAAAACACTCCTTGTTGTTTCTGACTTTGTCAAAGGCCAACTGATACAGGGGATTGCCTTCCTTCACCATGAAGGCAGTGTCTCATCGTACTGGGCACAAACTCGTTGGACAAAATATCTGGCTCCTCATAGTCCAGCCTGAACTGTGAAATCCAACAATTTATGTTTGCATTTTTGTGATGGCCATTGTTGCCGGTGTATTTTGGTTCTGAAAAAATCTCCGGAGCAGTTAATTAGGGGTGAGATAAGAAAGGGTTTATTTGCCAAGGCAATAGATGATATAGACGCGCGCGCCGGCCGTGCCCGAAAGGTTACCTTTTATAACATTATCCATCCAATCCCAGATGTGTCCACCCTTTGGCCCTTCCTCTGGACCGCCCCGGGTCCACCCCCTGAGAATTGGGTCTGGGGTCTTTTTGGGACCACTTACTTCATCATCTTCAACTTCATCAGAGCACAAAGGGCACATATTTACCTAATTCTTGACCTATTCTGTGGTTTAGGCCCAGATACGCTGTTCTCCAAACAGTCTAGGCCTTTGCCTTGACAAAAGACTAAACAATTCTGCTGTATTCAGAAGCAGGATTGATATGGGGAGCACAGAATGGGGTAAGAGGGTTAGGGAATGTATAAACAAGGGTACTGGAGAAAGGGAAAGGGACAAGGGACAAAGAAGGAAGGGGTTTCTGCTTTTAAACCTACTTATAAAACTCATAAGTCTTACAAATATTAGAAAAATGAAAACCATTAGGGGCTTAAGGCATCAGTTCCCCCCTTAGAGACTGGACAAAACCCAAAGGTCTTTGTCCAATCTCTACTACTTACACCTACAGCAACTATATAATAAGCTATCCAGTTTTTACACTAGTATTCAGATTTAGCCTGGTAACCATGAAGTAAGTTTGTGAAAATAGACTTAATGAAACATCTTAAGAATTACCAATATGCAATTTAAACCTGTTGCTAAATTTCAGCCAAATCCGTAGTGCAAATTCAGCACTCACTTATAAAGAATGTTTGGTGCATTTTGCTAAAGCCAAATGTAAATTTAGGCTTTAAACTTAATTCATAGTTCCTGGCCATACTAAGCAATACAAACAAGAAAAGCAAACTTAAACACTATTTTAACAGTTCTTGTAACAGTCCTTGCTGTTCTACTCGTCTCAGGAACAGAGGTTTCTCTTCTTCTTGGATGAAATTCAGGGTCCTTGATGATAACTGTCCACGTTGGAGATGGTCTGCTGGACTTAAAAACAGTTCTTTCCATTTGGCTTGCAGGAGTTTCAGTCTTTAGTGTAACATAAACTTAGTCCTTGGGCTGGAACAGATGAGCAGGAGTGTCTAGCTTCACAGGCTTAGGTGACATGATGTATTTTTGCAGTTCCTGCAAAGCAGATCTTAAAACATTAAACAATTCTACAGATAAACCTCTTTATGCAACTAGGGAGTCCATGAAGTGTGACTCTCTGATGACAATTTCACAGGAATTTTGGATCTTGGAATTCCTGCATTTCAATCTTCTGAGAGAGGAGCTTGTGCTTTTATCAAATAAAGCGATTAACTGCCAGTCACAGATATAATAGGCCAGTCAAGAGCTTACCTGAAGCAGACTGCGTCTGGATGCAGACAGCACCCTGGCAGTGCCAGTAGCCCACCGCAGAGAGCTTATACTCTCTGGACAAATTCTAGGCCTTACCGGGGGCAGGTTGTCCTGTTCCAACCTGTCCCAGACTGCAGTCAATCATCTTTACCTCATGGAGTAGTCTTACAGGGACTCCTTGCCTCCATGGATAAAAGCTGCCTCACCTGTTAAAATAGGTACATTTATAGATATGGGAATATCAACCAAGCAATAAAGTTAAGAAAGCATTTTTAGTACACTATTTAAGTAACTTAAACCTATTATTCCAACAACGATGTTACCGGATTGTCTCAAGGATTGTAAGCAATGGTGCAAGCCAGATTTTGGGTCTTATTGGAGGGTTCACAAAACCAGTGCTGTAATTCCTGGTTAGCAATCAGAAGCAGGATTCTCATGATGCAGCGTTGAACCTGCTAGAGTAGTACCGCTGCTTTACAGAAGCTGTGATGGCATCCAGGTAAAGGGTCACTTTGTGCTTTCTTGGTTCCGCTGCTTTTCACTACAGCATTGATGCCACTTTCTTATCCGTCCTCTGTTTCAGTGTAGGACTTTCTTTGCAAATTCAGGTTCACACACATTCCTAGATGACACTAGATAAAAAGCATCTTAAAAAGATAAACAGATTCCACAATCACATGCAAATTTTACGGACCCTTCATCAAACTGCTTTTAGGAGAAATTCTTCCACAAGCTGCAGAGAGACATAGATGTTTACAAATTTTTGTTGGAACAAGATAAGTGCAAGTACAAACATTGTAGGCTTCGAAGCAATTCATGTAACAAAAGCAAAAGCAATATAAGCCTTCAATTCTTAGCAATTAAGCTAACAAAAAGCGAAGCTTAAAACAATATAAAATAGTAAGTGACAAAGAAACACAATAATTACAGTATATGTATACGTTTCTGTACCACCTTTTAGTGCAAACTGATTTCAATTGTGTCAGAAGGCTTTTACCTACTCACTCTTGGTCTGGTGTATTGCGTTTGCAGTTGAGACATGTGTCTACTCTTGCATAAAAGTTGTTCTCATGGCATCTCAGTTTGAATTTTAGTGGTACAGCTTCTAGGGTTGTTTGCTGGAACAAACTGTCTGTGAACATTTAACTTCTGACACATTGTTAGTTTACATTTAAAATAGATCAGTATTCCCCTTTTCTGAGTTAGGGTAGGAAATATTCTTTCACAGGTTATGAGCCTGCGGCAGTTTTAAAAGATAGAAGATGCAAGGGTTAGTAAATAGTTTCTTTTCCCTTAGATAGTTCTCACAGTTTTCAAAGCATCACCTTATTACCTTATGACATATATTGCACCAGCGGATTTTAGTTTTTGTGTTCGCCGGGAATTTATACTGCTTTTGTCTTCCCTTCCCCCCTTTCGGTCTGATGGGGGGAGCGGAGGGTCCTGTGTTAGACTGGACTGGGACTCTAGCTACTGACACCGCTCTCTTGCTCACAGCCGCTAAGGTGTTATGAATTGCTCCACTCGTGTTGGCCACAGCCAGGAAATAATTTGCTTTTGCCCCTGCTACGGCCCCCGCTCTGTCTGCGGAGGCGGCAGCAGCTCCTGTAGCAAATCTAGATTTTAACTGTCCCACAGTTGGACTCACTCTTTGTGTGTTGGTGGTTAACGCTGCCCCGGCACTCGCAGAGCGGTGCCAGTGCCTGCGACGGTCATGTGATTTTCTCCTTCCTTTCTTACACATTGGGGTAGGTTGGGCACTGGCTGCTCTGGCTCTCGGCCTTGCTCCGCTTGTTATGGGAGCAGGCATCTTTATTGTTATGACAACTGTAAAGTCGTCGGGTGGCTTTAAAATCTCCACGACACTCGCATCCACTGCAGCTGCCTGCGTGGGATTAGATGTTACAGGGGAAGGAACTATTCCCCCCATGCCAGCTCGTACGGATAGGGGAGGCTCTATACTCTCATCTATTCTGTTTGTCCTAGCCTTTCTCGCAGCTCCCGGTGTCATTGCTACTTCCCGACCTCTGGTCACGCCTGCCACACCTGGGGCGGTTCCCGAAGCAGCAAGGGCAGAGCTGGGTCCCGCCACCCCTGCAAAGTCAGTGGCCCCATCTCTCTCTCGCGCTGCTGCGCTCAACGGTCTCATAGCCTTCCTGGTACTCGCATTTGCTGTCTCTGCCTGGACCATACCAATAGGAGCCAAAACCTCTTCATTGGTCGGAGCAACAACTGGGACTAGCTTTTCCTGTCTTCGCTTTATTGTGCTCGCCACAGTTTTAAGCTTCGGGATCGCTCCCTGCTCTAATCTCGCTTTCTCCATCACACGCATCCTCACTGTATCACACACAGGCAACACTTTTTTCTTCACGGCACCAGCCAGTTCTGTCGCCATGGTAACGGCCATTCTAGAAGCCTCCCCTGCTCTCTGAGCCGGGAGTTCTGTTGCCGCGGCAATGGCTGTTCTTATAATCGCCTCACCGCCCACCGTACTAGCTTTCTGCTCTCTGTTCTGGTATACTGCCCAAGCTATCTCTAATAATTTCTTTTTTATATCGTTTGTGGACCGTCCCACGTCTGATTCTAAATCAATATCAATATATTTTCTAACAACATCTTTCAATCTGTTCAAAAACTCTGTGGGCGACTCATTTGCCTTTTGCCTGGTTTCATACATTTTGGACCAGTTCATATCCCTTGCACTTGGGGCATGCAATTCCGTTCTAACAGTTCTTATATCGCTATCACCACCGATAAAACCAGCTGCCTGAGCACCCATCCTTGGTGCTGGGCTACTCGTTCTCAGAAACACTTCTACATTTGGGGCCGACGCCTTCTCTTCACTGCTACCGGTACAACTATCACCTTCAGTTATTACTAGTTTCTCTACTTTCGAGCTCACTTCTGCCACTGTTATGACAACTTTATCTACCCTGGCAAAGCTGCCAGCTGCTGCAGAGCTACAGACTGCTTCCCTGCTCGGTGGAACAGACAGGGCAGACTCCGCAGCCATTGCCCCTGTGGGGCCAGGAGTTTCTCCTGCTGTTTCTCTTGTTGCAATCAAACTAGATGTTATTTCTGGGTTAGCCAGCCCCGCAGCGTCTGCATAACTTTCGCTCTGCTCTGCGGCGCTGAAAGCGGCTTCAACAAAAGTTGATTTCACCTGCACCTCTGTGCGTACTCCAACTAAACCGACAGGACTCACTTCCGTTGGACCTGAGCTAACTTCTCCAGAGGCTTTAATTTGCCTAATCCCTCCCGGTGCAGCCAAATCCACACCAGGGGGTCCGCCGATGGCTCCTGCCTGCTCAGCAGGGGCTGGTCCCCGGGCAGCTTCTCCTGCATCTCTAGCCTCTCCCGGGCTGTTTGTTCTCTCATTAGGTGACATTAACACATTTAAATCACCATTCCCCGTGTTTTTAAATAAAACTCGTGAGACAGGGGTAGTTTTAACTTGATCTTTTCCCTCTTTTTCTAACTCTATTTCCGATTTTTCTGCCCTTTCTGAGCTTTCGTTTCTCTTATCTTCCACCCCCAATCCAGGACGTGTTAATAGGAACAAAAACAACTCTGCGTATCGAATTTCTCGCCACCTCTGTTCTACATGAAGAAGCGAGATCAATCGAAGCACTGTATTGAGTTCAAACGGACCAAATTTCGGCCATGCTATCCCTCTCAGTTGTCCAAACAACGGCCAAATATTTAGAGACAACCTACACAGCTCTTCCTTCTTTAAAGGTGCCTCAGAACCAGCTAAAGTTTTCCAGTGTTTTAGAACCAAACTAAGGGGGGTTTCTTTAGGGATCTTAAATTTTGAATCCACACAACCCATGCTTGCAAAACAGAAGCAAACCAGTCAAACACACTGGGTCTCGAGATGACAACCTTTAGGTCACGAGGCTGTTAACGTAACCTCTCAGCTATTTACCGAGTCACACCGACTCCAGAGCCCCACCGGCTCTCCCACAGCGTCAGAGCACCGGAGGGCGTCCCCTCCAAAACCAGAACAGCCCCTAGGCTGAACTCCCGCCCTGACCTGGGTAATTGGCGAACCAACCCGTTCGCCTCCCCCTGAAAATTGACTCTCTAGACTGTTTCGAGGGCCCAAGTCAAAATTTTCAGGAATCCGTGCCCCCTATCCCGGGACACAAAACTTTCCCGCAGCTGCTAATTAACCAGATAGGTACCGTTTCCTTATCTCACCTCTATGCTCCGTGCTTGTTTTCGTGGGTTCCGTGGAGCTGGGCTTCTCAGACCGGCGGGAATTTCTCTCAGATAAAAGCCGGCTTGCTGAGGAATATTCCTGCTGATGAAAATTCCAGTCTGAAGAAGTCCCCGGTCCGGTTCTCCCCGTACGGGCCACCACTGTTGCCGGTGTATTTTGGTTCTGAAAAAATCTCCGGAGCAGTTAATTAGGGGTGAGATAAGAAAGGGTTTATTTGCCAAGGCAATAGATGATATAGACGCGCGCGCCGGCCGTGCCCGAAAGGTTACCTTTTATAACATTATCCATCCAATCCCAGATGTGTCCACCCTTTGGCCCTTCCTCTGGACCGCCCCGGGTCCACCCCCTGAGAATTGGGTCTGGGGTCTTTTTGGGACCACTTACTTCATCATCTTCAACTTCATCAGAGCACAAAGGGCACATATTTACCTAATTCTTGACCTATTCTGTGGTTTAGGCCCAGATACGCTGTTCTCCAAACAGTCTAGGCCTTTGCCTTGACAAAAGACTAAACAATTCTGCTGTATTCAGAAGCAGGATTGATATGGGGAGCACAGAATGGGGTAAGAGGGTTAGGGAATGTATAAACAAGGGTACTGGAGAAAGGGAAAGGGACAAGGGACAAAGAAGGAAGGGGTTTCTGCTTTTAAACCTACTTATAAAACTCATAAGTCTTACAAATATTAGAAAAATGAAAACCATTAGGGGCTTAAGGCATCACCATCAAGATGACATTAAAAAAGAAATCTGCAAGAGAGTTAAGTGGGGTAGAAGGGCAGCATTGCTGTGGAAACAAATGTAAGAGTGACATCAAAAGATAGCTGTGCTTAGTCGTGAGACCAGACTCCTTACAGGACAAATGTGCTACCCTGGCTCACAGTTGGAGGATTGGAGCCTCCACAGTTGGACTGTTGGAGGATTGGAGCCTCCACAGTTGGACTGTTGGAGGCTGTGGTTTCCTACCTATTCATCAGCAATAATGGTGGGAAATGAATGCCACTTACATTTGGCAAACAGTGTTAAGGGATCTAGGTGAGGTACAATGCAAAGTATTTCAACAGATTGGTCTGGTTTGGTGTGAGTTGCCACTTATTTCCTTGAGACCCAGAGCTACAAAGCTCTAAGTGGGTGCTAAGAACTTTCTTGTACAGCAAAAGAGAAGTTCCTCTTCATTTAGATTTAGAGGAAGTTTTAGGTGGAAACAGAATCTTTCTTAGCCTTTTTTCCTTTTTTTTTTTTTCCTGCCCTCTTTATATAAGTGAGGATGCTCTACTCTAACCAGATTTTTTTCTGTGAAAAAGAAAAGTTGAGAAAGGTTTTCTACACATACAAGTCAATTGGTGGCTGAGTGCAGGTTTTCTTGAAGGAGCAAACTTCACAAATGGTTTGCATCCACAGCTTAACTCTCATTAGATGCTTAAGCCTGTCAAGTTGGCAGACACAAAACTAGAGTTAGCAAGCCATTTCCTCTTCCATTTCTATCTCCTTAACCTTTGACAGATGACCTAGATGGAGTAAAAATGTGATAGGATAAATATGTATGAAACAAGAAGGAAAGGGTAGACAAGATTATTACCTTCATATCTCTAGATCAGTCCATAATAATGTACACAGCAATGTCAGGGTATTATTGAGAGCCTGCATACACTCTGTTTCAGGCAACTGGTCTTGCTTAAGGTATGGAGCAAAACAGAAGGGTTCGGAGGTGCAAAAAAGCCACTAACAAGATGCTTCAATTTCTGACATTCCTCAACTTCTGAGGTAAGCACTGAACCACCTTTTGTCTATCAAATTCTCAGTCATTTTACGTGCAGTCATCATCATCTGCTTTGGAGACTAAATGTAGGAATCTATCAGTACTTTAATGTAGATAATCATCACTGGGGATTTTATTCGTATGTGTTAGTTAATCATTTTAACAGAAAATTGATTTAGTTTAGAAGAAGATACCTGGAGCCTACTTAGGTAGGTGAGGTGGTCAGCTTTTCTAGAAGAAGTGAAATGAAACATTGGAATCAGTGTGGGTAGATTATATTCATCCACTGATTTCAGTACAAACACCATTTCATCCTAATTTCTATAGCAATAAATACACTCATTATTTTACTAAGCTTTATTTAAAAACAAATTTGAGAAAAAAAAAATAACCAGGAGGATATTTGTGCTATTTTTATAAAGTTACTTGGGAATGAACTTAGGGCAGTATTTAATTTGCCAGAATTCTTTTCTTAGGTATTTAGTAATTTCTCTAATTGTTCAGGGAATACAGATCAGACCTAAATATAATTTAAGAAATCACTGAGAAAGTAGAATTTTAATTGCAATCCAATTCTTTTACCCCACAAAATCAAGAATCTTTTTTGCAAAGATATTGTGTTCAACACTTACGTATTCCATAAGGAGATCTAGACTTATCTAACCCAGCCTTTTAAACTGAATAATTTAAACCTCCCTCACTTCTCTGACAGAGGTGCAGCCTAAGGGAGAGTTCACTGTGACAGAGTAAGGTAATTAAAATCACAACACAAGATGACACTTACTTTCCATGGGACTTGAACTGATTTAGCAACTGGTCTAAATGTATTGCTGTAAAAATAGATCTTTAAAGCATGATGAGGAGTCCTTGAGTTAACACAGGTGTCCTTACCACATTAGCTGGATAACTTCCTTGGCTATTTCTCTGCATTGTGCAATGTTTGGTTAGAACAGATAAAACAGGATTGCTTAGCAGCTGCAGTTATTTAACCTACAAGATTTATTGCATTTGAAAACTGAAGTCAGTTCTCTGGAAGGAACATGCAGTTATTTAGAAATACATGTGAAATATTTAGGGCAAACTAACTAATCTGGAACAGTAAACATTTAATTTCTGTAACTTAGTCATTGGTCAGTAACAGCACTAGCTCCAGAGAAGTAACAGAGGAGAAACATTCCAGGAAACAGTTATAAAGAGCAAGATTAAAAGACACATACAAGAAATTTTGTGCACTTGTCAGTGGCTGCTCTACAGCTGTCTGTGTTCAAAATTTAGGTCCTCAGATTTCCAGCTAACACTGGAGATTCCAAATTTTGTAGATACTCAATTTTTTTTTTTCCAAAGATCTTAAGTGAATAAAGATCTTTCAAACAAGATCAGAAGTAAACCAACATCTCATTCATAACTACCCTGGTGAGATTTACCAAGCTGTCAGTTTTTCATGTCTCATAATCAGCTGGACACTGGCATTCTTAGAGCACATACACGAAAAAGCCTTGCACACACAGGGCCCATAGGAGATGGGAGATGAATCAGATGCTGGAATCTGACTGTAAAGATGAGGTTTTTTCTGAAGTAGCAGAGATTTAGATGGCAGATACCCAAGTTTTTCATATAAAATATTCCCTGATGCAGGTTACTGTAGTCCAGTTCTCTCTCTTTTTCGTATATTCCATTGGAATATAGTTATGTTTAGTAACATCTTTGTCTTTCAATGAATACTGAATTATGGAATAATTTCCACAAAAGAGATTGAAAGAAACAGCTACAAACAGGCTACATTGTAAGACTATAGTGTTTAAGAAGAATGTGTGGTTCATAACGTCTCAGCAGAGTAAAGAACTGACTGTGGGTCTTCACATCTACCTAAGGGCTGTAACTATTGAGCTGATGGATGAAACAGTAGGAGCAATGTTATTTAGTACAGACTTCCCTACAAGGAAGAGTTTAAGGTGGTGACTAAACTGGAATGATAGGGTAGTACTCTTCTGAGACTTACTTGAGTCCCCCTGGCCCATTTGCAGACCGCTTTGTACTGGTTACCTTAAATGCCAAGTATAATAGATACTACCTGTTGGGAGTTAACCTTCTCCATGTACAATTTAGAGGCCTTAAGAATGTCATTGGAGTTTATGAATTTCCACATTTCAACTGTGATGAGTCTGATTAAGTATGCTTGAATTTATTTTTTCTTTTGCTTGGTGAATCATCTTTAAGTAATAATGCAGATTTTGAACACAGCTGAACTTTTCCTGCACACTTCAAAGCTTCTGCTGGCACACAGACAAGCACACATCATGGTATTGGCACCTTGCTGCCGTCAGGAGGTTGGGACATGCAAACTCCCCCAACGGCAACAATCAAGAGTGCTCCCACACTTGCTTGGCCCTTGATTGTAACATGTTTGTGTTGTCTCTCTAGAAACTATCTAAATCAGCTTCTAAATGCTCTCAAGTTCTTTTTTCTGGGGAGCAGAAAACTGATGGTGGCTCTGAAAGGCAAGCCTCCCATGGAATGCTGTATGTCAGCCCGGCATGGGGCCCTTCAGCAAGAAATATTTCTTGCTTGTTTATCTTAAGCCTTTATGTGGGCTTTTTACAGCTTGAAATAATGTTTTCTACCAGTTCAGGTAGAATATCCTTTAAATGTTTATTTATCTGTTCAGTACAACAATGAGATCTGGGGTCAAATGCTACAGATAAAAAGGAGACTGAACTAACATGCACAGAGATGCAGCTAATACCTCTAAGTAAATGTCATGTTCATGGGACTTGGGGTGAAATGGCATTAACCAGAGGAGTGTCTTTTCTCTCGTCTGTCCTTTCTAAACTGATATTCTCCCTATCCTCTCATTCTCTTTCTTAGTGACTGTAGCTAGGCAGAGACTTTTCACTGTACAGGCACACCCTCAGCAGAATTTCTTCAGGTGGGCTACTTGCAGATAAAATTAGACAAAAGAACAATTGTAATTTGCCCTACTGAAGCATTTCTCTCCCTTTCTTTGTAATTCATCCAAAGCAATCATGCAAGAGGAAGAGAGGAAACATCCTGTTACTTATTCATCCCTAGGGGATTTCTTGAGATACCCAATGCACTTAATCAGAAAATCAACAGTTCATGAAACAAGGAAAATGTAGCTTATACCTGGGGAAATATTCAGGCAGAAGTTCAAGTAATATTGCAAATATTTAATCCATCCAATTCGGAAGAAATCAAAATGGTTCAAAACAGTTCCTTGCGTTATTATAATTATTAAGCTATTGAGTCATTAATTTCCTCATCAACAGGAAGTCAGCTCCTGTGTAAAAAATGGCAATGAAGTCAGAAAATTTTCTAAAAGATGGATCAGTACTACTATTTTTTTAAGGATATGGTATGGATTTTCAGGTGACCCATCCAGCTGACCAGTGCCAATTTGCAGCTGGTAAGGATCTTTTCACAGCAATACTGTGACAGCAGTCCATGTGAGATGTCACAAACATCACGAACAGTTGTCATGTTTAAGCAACTAGGCCTTGTTGGGTGCATTCATTACAGCCTAACAGTGCTGTACCTCCCTAAATGATAGGCAAAATTAGTCACCTACTGTATGGTGTTAACAGGTCATGATCAAGGCTCATAGTAAATTTTCATGGATATGAAATATTTATTTCTTCAGATTAACTGCATATAAGACAAATATCCCTCACATTAAAAGAGGAATTTAATTTGTCAGTACAAAAATAACGTCAAAGTCTCTGGGAGCTCTGAAGATAAACTCCTTGGTATTTCCAACAGGCTGGAAGGAGAGGAGAAAAAATTTCTGTCTTGGTATAATTGGACTCTTGTCTCTTTGAATCCCATTTTGAAGCTGTTGTGCTTTAGGACCCAGCGAATGTGGGCTTTGGTGGCATGGTACACCACTGTGCAAGTAGGAAGCCTGTGGAGTGTGTAGGGAAGGTTTTGGGGAAGCAGCATGTCCTTTCCAGAGCAGGAACTCTGTGAGACATGCTGCTTCCCACCCAAATCAGCATGGTGAGCACTGGCCCCAGCTGCTGATGTGTCCTCCATCCTGACCCTGCTTTGCACTCCACAGCCTGTGGCTTTCCTGGAAGATGAGGGAATTTTTATTTTGAAGCAGTTCAGCATTTATGAATTGTAATGAGCAATGATATAAATCTTCTTTTTAAAGATTTTCAAATTGAGTTATATTTTGTATTTTTAAAAACTTCTTAGTCAAGATTGATGAGTATAATTTCCTATTCTCTTTTCTAGTAATCAGTGAAATGGTATCTCATTTAATTGTGGAGTATGTCAGTTCTGTGTGGCACTGAAATCAAAATGCATTAAAGAAAGAATTGTATCAGGGACAGGGTAATGTCTGCTCCATAGCAGAAATTCAGATAGTTGTCCTACAGTGCCACAGTGCCACATGATTTCTCTGTCCAAATCCAGCCCAGCATGTTCCAAACTTTGTTTTTAATAACACATAAGACGATCACTTCCTCAGCCCAATCTGTTGCCAAACCCCAGCGAAACAGAAATGGTACCACAAGGGCTGAGTTTCATGGCACTGTGACAGCAGGACCTGGGATATCTGATGGACATCCATTTCCAAAAGTGAATTTTTCCCCCTTCTGAGCCATGAAAATGCTTTCTCAAAAACACTACTGAAAAAGAATGATTTTATAGACAGAATGGTTGTATTTTTGGGGACATTATATCTTTTTGAGTCATAACAATTCAAAGAAAAAGAGAAAATGGACAGCCCTCAGGACAATTCAAACAACTTTTAAACTTGGAAAGAAATCCTTATTATAAGAAATGAGTTAATTCAGCATTTTTCCTGGTTATTACATTTTAAGAACCTTTTCTGGTTTAATTTGCAATGCTAACTGGTTTTCATTTTTTTACCAAATGTGTGGGAAGAGTTATTAAATAGTGCCTATCAACAGTAAAGTCAGTAAAGTATGAGCTGACTCACATGGGCTAAAAGAGCACAAAGCAAAATTTTAGGGAACGTAAACTAATGGGGCAAAACTAGCATGATTTTCTGAAAGATGCTATTGTCATATTTGGCTGTGGTAGGGCATGCCTGAAATTAAAAGTGATGAAGCAAATGGAAACATCAAATTAGCTAAGAAGGTTTTAAAGCCAAATCCTATGGGATTCCTAAGACTTTCAGTGAATATCACCTGGAAAAAGGCTGGAGGGTTAGACTTTTGACAATATGGATATGGCGGGATGCTTCTGGATTAGTTTTATGGAACACTGTAAAACAGTGGATTATAAAACCAGGAGTCCATAATAAAAGCTAATTGCAAACACTTTATAAATGAATCTTTCTATTTTAACTTTGGGGGAAAATATGACTTCAGAAGTGAAGGAACCATCCATGTTTCCTCCAAATAGCTCTAACTAGGCATTATTTTATGTAGTAAACTAAACTGGAGACAATGGCTCCTTTCACATTACAGTGTATCAATAAACTTTAGTTTGAAAAAATAGATGTTTGGTTCCACGATTATGACTTTGCAGGAATAGCCTATTACTCAGATTAAGATTTCCAAACCCACTTTATGTGAATAAAAAAAATGAATACAAGTGAGCTCATGTATATGCTTATACATTTCTCGGTATAATTTGTATTCTATACATCCATCTTTTAGATGTAAACCTTTAGGGACCACACCTTTTACTAAACATCAAAGAAGATGTTCATCTAAGTTAAAAAGGACAGTCTTGTGCAACAAGAGGAACTGCTGAGCAGATTTAGCTTCGGAAAAATAGTGTGGCTATTTATGCAGCTTGTAAAATATTAATGAGTTTTATTTTTTGAAGCAGATTTGAGGTATGGGCATGGGTCAATGATATGTGAAAATAATTCCACTGATGTCTGCCTTCAAATATTGCTGCAGCATCTTTGCTTTTCACTATACTAGACTCCAAATCTATGTGTTTATAGGCAAAGAATCTAAATATTTAATGCAGAGAAGAAAAAAAAAGTATGTAATAAGACTAAATATAAAATAAAATTGCACTGACATAGGAAACACTTGGCTAAATAAACTAAGGGTATGTCCATCTTTCTTTCTGCTGATGGACCAGTTTTGCCTTGCTGTGCTGAGGTCCAGTTGGACATGACTGTAGTAGTGCTAAAAACTACCTATTTGAGAGGCTGGTTTTCTTGGCATTTGGTACCAGAATTCCCCAAACTGAAGTTTGCCTGATATCAAAGTCTTTCTCTTCTGTTTTAGTCAAATCAGTTAGGTCCTCTATGATTCAACTTGCAAGTAACTTTCACTAACTTTGTGAGAGCTACATGTCTAACTGGACTACAGAACATGGCTTCTCTTTCCTGCTTTGCATTGTGATCTTTCCATGAAAGGACTTTCCTTGTTCACAGAACAGCCTAAGTAGAACTAACAATGCATCTGTGAGATTGTGACTTGAGGCTCAGCCATGTGCTGGGGACCAAGATGTCCCCAGTTTTCCTGTTGATGGGATTTCCTAGCTCATGTGCAGTGTCAATGATGTACATATAAGCACACTGAAAGGACTCCCAGGCCTTGTGGATCTTCAGATGATGTAACACTGGTTTTTGCCTGTATTTCTTTGTAACTTCTCAGTGAAACGAACATACCAATTTTTCATCTGTCAGGTTTCCAATATTTTTCATTGATATGAAAAGTATATATGTACAGGGTATACATGAAATCTCTGACTAAGCTTTATCAAAGCATAACAAAAGAAACAAACTGTGTTGAGAAATATCAGTCTGCGTGAGACTGACTGTTTAGTGAGAACATACTTCTCTGTACACTTCACAGGGAAGAAAGGAACAAAGCATTTTGCTTCCTTACTTTACAGACTTTTTGGTTGGACTTGATTACTCTTGTACTTTTTTACAAAAAATTATACATTTGAAAGGCGATTCAGTCTTACAACACTAGTCTGTCATTAAATCATGATATTTAGGCTTTTATTTCTGTTCCAGCTTAGCAGTGGAAGAAACTATTTGACTTCTCTTTCTTGCTTGGCAAAATGATCATGAAAGGACCTCCCTTGTTCCCAGGACAGCGTAAGTACAACTAACAATGCATCATCTGTGAGACTTTGGGATTAACCAAAGGACAGAAATTTTGAGGTATGACAAGCAGCACTGCTTACCAGGCCTGCATTTCACATGTACTGAGTATTCTGATTTCTTCCCATAAGTTCCTTACTGTGTGGCTTCTACAGGACGAATTCCATCAGTTTGTGGTTTACTCTTATGTTGGTCATTCTCAACCATCAATGCATTTGTGAACCTCCCTGTTGTTTTATTAGCATGACTGGATCCACATGAACCCAAATCTCTGGCCTTTCCCATAATCTGCTACAAGGCCACCCTGTAAGCGCTTTCTGATTCAGCTCATGTGCAGGGAACCGACGCAAGAACCATTACACAACATGTAAGGTGTATATGTATTTTCTCATGCTACTCTCCACCCATCCCAGCCACTAACCAGATACTAGGTGTGACAGAAGACATCTTGTCAGACATGGGTAAATGTGATAGACCATTCACCTTCCTTGTTGTTGCTGTAACATTTATAGCTTTCTTATTTTTTCTGCAATCAATGGGAGAATTTAAGTCTTAGAAACTGATTGTGTTCCTTACAGATTTCAAAAATAAACAAAGTCATGAACAACACAGCTAACATCTTAAGGTTTTTGTGTTGAAATTTAAAAAAAAAAAAGAAAAAGAAAAAAAGAAAAAAAACCACTTATATCGTAGTCTGTGCCAAAAAATGCCTTGGCAAAAAAGCAAAAAGTCAAGAAGTCAGTACCAGAACACATCCCTGCTGGATGATGACAAGGACTAATTCAGTGCAGCAGCATCTCCATTAGCTGAAAGGACTGAGACCGTGGGTGCCATGACAGAGACCTTGAGGGTTACCCCATGCTCATCTCAGTCCCATTTCTGAGATTTTGTGGCATGGCAGCGAGTCGGACATAAACAGGGAGAATAAAAACAACCATCACCTAAGGACAAAAGTTATTAAATAAGAGATTAAAACCAGCCTGTTTATCCTGGTTGATTTTTCAGAAATATTTAAAGTTAATTGTATCATTATGAAGAGAATGGTAATGTTTTTATTTGGTACTTTTTCTGGATTGCCTTTCAACTGGATGATAGGTGTATATTAAATTCAGCTTCAGTCCCAGACCCTCCTTCCCCCCCACCCCAGCAAACTATCACCCTTACTTTACACGGCTTTGTGGCCTCTTGTGGTATAGCTCCCGTAACTGAGCTGACAGACCTATCCCTCCTTGCAATCTTCACCAGGCAGTCTGCTTCCATCAGTTCTCCTTCTCTTTCATGTATATAAATATATATGGTATGAGCCATTGATTGTGTTCTAGTCCTCATGAAGAGGCCAAATGACAGCACTCAGATCTTTTAAAATTGCATATTTTTCAGTCAACTGTGTTCAGGGTTGACAGTTAGAGGCACTTGAAATTCCAGCCTTCCTCAAAGAGATCTGCTCTTTGCTTCCCGGCCTCGGACCAGGAGCTCATTCCATCAACTAACCTTCAAGATCAAAAATTTTCTGGTATTGAGTCTTACTGGAATTGGAAGGAGCAAGTGAAAGGCTGTGTATTGCAGGAATCCAAAGTATTCAGTATGTCAACACTGTTTGAAGAGCCACGTGTGCGTCATATTCTTGTTTGCAAGCTAATTAGATTGCTTGTTTTGAAAGATGGATTAATGAATTAATCACAGGGTGCGGTAGATTTTTTTTTGGTATTCTGAGACTGATTTAATATGAAGGGTTTTATTTTTTTCCATGTATGATTCATTTCAGAACTGGAAAACACATAAAGTAGAAGTCAAAATGATAACTATGTTAAAAAATGGAAATTATAATCACTACCATCTTTGGCACAGCAAGCTTTCTTTTATGTTATCTAAAACTGTAGATAGTACAAGCAACCATGGAAAGAGGGAATGATATGGAAGCTTTCTAGTTAATAAATCAAAGCTGAATGGAAAAGGGTGTGGTTTTGATTACACAAAATGCCAGACAGGTTTCTGGTTTGCAAATCTGAAAACAGGGGTGGTTCACATCTTGATATTTTCTCATACTGCAGTATTTATGGAATTTATACTATTTTTTTTCTTTATTCAAATTAATTAATTTTTGGGCAACCCCCAATGTTACAAAATTCTCTGCCACAAATTTACGGATTCAAAGGCAGAAGGTAGCAGAGAATGGGATCTGACCCAGTCTCTGCTCAGTCTCTGCTAGATTCTGCATAGATGGAGACACTCATTTCTGGCCAGTTCTCCAAGTTGGGTATTTATATGTACATTTGTCGCTTATTTTCCTCTTTTTCAGCTTTCCCATAGTAGACAGCTGCCCACCTAATAGGCAGAATTCTTCACATCCTTTTCTTGGTGATCTAACCTGCTGAGCACTGCATAGTGAGATCCTGGCACTTGGCACACAAGAAGGGAAAGAGTCCTAATGTTAGGCAATGCCAAATTGTGTGATTCTGAGCGGGACATTTTGCATGAACTGTAAACCGTCTGGTCTTCAACTGCTTTGAAAATGAGAGGTGAAACCAGATTTTCAAAGATATTTACCTTAATAAATAAAGATAGATAGAAACGTCCAAGAACAAGGATAAGGCACCCGAGACACTTTCTAAAAGTTCCCGGGAAATTCCCACTTTATCAATAGGAGTTAGGCAGCTGGGCACTTATTAAAATCCCACAAATCAAACACCTTTGTAAATGCAGTCTTTGTTTCTTGATCCCTTCTGTTTTCACCTTTGCTGTACAAACACTCTCTGTACAGATACAGTATTGTGCAGTTCTTTACCCAGCAAGCTCCTTTTGGTTCTTCTTCATTACTAAAGCTGAAGAAATAACAGAGACCAAACTACAGACTTCAAACTCTCCATTACTAGTAAAGGGGACATTGTACAGGCCAAACATATGCATTAAGGCAGTGCACTGAGTCAAGGCAGTTTCACACCTGCTGATTAGGAAAATAAGCATTTCTCTTGAACATTAACTAACTTTTAAATGGAAATTTAGCAGAAAAAAACCACCCACTAAGACAGTCTAATTATGTTTTGGACCATGACTATGCAAGCATCTGAAAGAGACATTATCAAACCTACTCCTAATGGAATAGATTTTATCAAACCTACTCCTCATGGAATAAGTTTGACCATAGAGAATGAATGCTACCAATAATCTATACCACTGCTAGGTATGCATTTATTGCCATTTCTTTTCCCATTTGCTTAGTTTGAGAGCAGTAACATAGGGAAAGAGCGGTCACAGTCATTCAGCAGTTGCAAAAATATCACTCATGCTTTAGTGGGCTTTATGGAGCATTCAGTGCTGCTGAGATTTATTGCATCAACTGGAAAACAAAATTGTTATTATTTTATGTTTTCAGGTGTCTGAAGGTGAAAAACACTACCTTTTAGACTTGTTGACCAGTAGAGTGATGCATTTCAAAGCTCTATTAATATTCTATGCTCCCATGTGAAAGTCCTCTTTTGCTTTTTGTATGTTGGCTGGTGTATGATAGTGCTGTAATATGACCATGTGGCCAACAAGTTTATCATGTAGTCCTCAAAGAGTGTAAATCAATATTGTTCCTTAAAATAAAATATGCTGCTTTTATCACAGAGCATACGGTACAGAATAGACAGTGGGATGGATTTGCTAAAAGGGACAGGGAAGGAGGGCTCTGTCACTGGCCTCAGCATCACAGCAGGCCAGGTCATGTGGTGGGAGCCTCTCTGCTCACTCCTACTCTCCCTGTCCCTGCAGTGACTTCCCCACCCCTATTCAGAGTGACACCCCCCAGCCCTGTGTTCCTGCCCAGGCCCTGCTCCTCTTGCTCTGTACCCTCAGCCCATGTCTCCTGCAGTGAGCTGCCCGTAGCTCTGCACAACACTGAGACAGATGTCCTCAAATCAAAGCAAGGCTTCCAGCACAGGCTGTGACTTGCACTGGGAATAGGGATTTCCCCAGGCAATGGCAATGGGAAGCACCCTGTGTACCCAGAAGGATGGACTCTCTTGTATCCTTAGTTTTTCTGTGATGTCCTCAGAAAATTTATTTGCATTTTCAGCATTACTTCAGCTAAGACAGTCATTCATACTCATGGCAAAATTTGGGCTGAAAGGAGTTTGGAGTTCACCTGGCTAATAAGCACTGAGAACATGGTCGGGTCTGGCAGTTCCTTGTTTTTTCATGAACATGGTGCAGGCAGAGGCTGTTCAAGTGGGCAAAGCAGGAGGAAGTGCAATGAGTCAAAGAATGCTCTCCCCTCCTCCTTCCAGCCTAGGATTCCTTAGCCAGGGAATGAACATTGCTGCACGACTAGCAAAAATAGCTCTTGTGATCAGGAGGGAGAGTGTAAGAGCTGAGACTATCTTATTTTCCTCTGATTTACCTTTCTCAAGTGCTTAAGATATGACCCATCTCTTTTCTCTCCACAAAGCCATCTGAGCTGTTTTCTCAGTGGCTTCTTCACAGAGCTGAGGGTTTCAGCAATAAATAGTTCAAGGGCATTTTGAGGCTCTGAGGTCTGGAGCCTCACCCTCTGCAGCTGAGACTCAGCACACTCCTCCCTAACACTTTATGGGTTGAAATCAGAAAGAAATTTTTGAGAAATCAGATTTCTCAAAACTGAGAAAAAAAGAAAACTTCAATATTAAATGCTACTGAATGCTCACTGTTGTATTCAAAGGCATTCATGTCTGTTCGGGATAGAAAAACTGCAGGTGTCTCTTCAAAAAATGAGGCAGTAAAGAGTTGGATGACTCTCTGTCAGCTCTATCACAATAGGTTTGGAAAGAGCTTCTTTATTGTATATCTGGAGATCAAGAACAGTTTTCCATCAGCATAACTGCAGAGTCTGTAATCTTTTTTGAGTCCCAGATTAAAGAAGAAAATATAAAATTAGAAAACAGAATAAGGTGAGATCTACTTCAGTGACACATTTATTTTTTTAGTCTTTCTGGCTTTAAAAAGTTTTATGATAATTAAAATCTATGTGATTCATACTTTACTGTTTTATTTTAGTACTGCTTAAGTTAATTCACACTAGAAGAATGCAAAACAGCTATTATGAGACCAGTTAAGGAACCCATTTTAATTGCCAGTACAAAAGTTACACTTAGGTATCTACTAATGTATAATATATCAGAAGGAAGAATATCCAAGCTATCTGATGAAATTAAACCATACTAGGGAGATTTTAAATTTCCTCCTTCAATATAAACTGATCTCTAATTATCTGAACATTGATTTAGATTTAAAAAGAAGACTCTTGACAGAATTGGAAGCAACAAACCCTGATAAAACCTAATCAAGGAAATGCCTTTAATATTAAAAGAGATATTTTCCAGTGTTTTATAGAATAGGCTTCATAGCAATTTTAGTTCTAATCCTATTTGAAGACATACTGGAGTAAAGCAGTGAGTTAGTTGCCCCACTAGAGCATGTAATCCTTCACATCATACATCCAGCAACTCTGTGGGCACTAAAATAAAGGTCAAAAATTTTTTGTTTAGCCTTTGTTTATTTGCTTTCACCCACTGATGAGCACTGGCAAAGCAGAGCTCGGGTAAGGCAAATACACGTGCTGCTGCAAGGGAATGCTGCTTTGTGCCAGATCATGTTTCTGCACTTAAAGGAGGTTACCAAAGTTTTTGGACTCACTCCAGCTCTTGTTGAAATCGTGGTAGGATCCCTTTGGCTGGCACAGGGGGGATTGTACAGGTTCCTTTTTCTCCAGTGCAGCAGCCTGGATCCATGAGAGAGAGTAAATACCATTTGTCATAACTGTTTTTCTCATGAGACTTCCCTCCCCCTTTCAGGGAGAAAGAGGAAAAAAGCCTTGCTAGTTATGCTGTTTTCTACTGGAGGTATTTTTATAAAATATTCTTCTTTAACATCAGTAAAACTCAAGATTCCTCCTTGTTGAAAATGACTGTGATGATGGGAAGCTCTTTTCTGCTTTGGTAATGCCAGTAAATGCCTTTACTCTCTTGCCTCTTTAAATAGCTTTTATTAGTATAATCTATCCTCTTTATCTTGCTTCCCACATACAAAAAAAAATATCCCATAGACAATAGTGTTCATAAGCATTTATTACATACTATGAGTTTTAGTACTGCATTTCACACTAAGCTTTTAAAAATGTAAACAGGCATTGCCATCTTAGAAAAGATGCTGCAAACTTCCTGAGTACTACGCTCCCTCCAAGAAAGCTCACTGAGCAAAACCATTGTAATTCAGATGGCAGATAAACTTGTAGTTAATATATTAAGGTGCTTAATAAGGATTTGGCCTGAGAAAACAATAAGGCTCAATAATACTGTATGCTCACCAGCTCGAAGTTCAGCCCCACCAAATCAGACAATGTGATGTGCTGTGAGCTGAAACTGCATTCAAAAGCCTCCACACACAAGCAGTTAGGCACCTAATCCTATTTGTCTGGAAGACATCAGTTTTGCCCATATTCATCTGAAATTATGGTCAGCGCTGCCAGTACAAAGGGAACCTTCATTAAAAGTGACTTGTTTTATTCCCACATAATAGATACAATGTTTTACATTTCATAAATTAGTCTTTAACTTGCCTGAACTATCTCTCTTTTATAAATAGTTCAGTTCCCAGTATGAGCTGGGAATGCTCATTTCCAAATAACTTGGAATTTATAACTCATGGTCACATCAGAGGCTAACACATCAAACAGCATGCTTTGATGCATCTTGTTTACATAGATTACTTTTTAAATATCATTGTCGTTCATTAGGCTGTATATACTATGATTAACACCCTTCTCCTCAGCAATTATGTAATTTATCAGATGATAGACATTACTGTACAGGACCACCATATACTGAAAAATAAGAGAAGCAAGTATCTCTGTGCTAATTATTGCCAGTGATAGTCTTTCTTTCTAGAAAGATAATGAGGCAGATTTTGCTTTCAATAACGCTAATGTAAATGCATAATAATTCTGGCACATACATAATGTGGTTCTTCCAGGTTCACATAGTCATAGCTGGACTGCATTCATCCAGTGGAACAGATTTATTATCCCTGTCTGGATCAGAACAGCTGCCCTCAGCAGTATGGCTGACTTCAAGCTTAGGGATAAAACCTCTCATCTGTGATCTGAAACACAAGTTTAGGAATTTTTTTTATTTATTTTTTTTTTTTTACATGGCACATTATTTCTAATAGATGTTTTTTTTCTAAAATAAAGTTCTATGTTTTTCACCTCCTCAGCTGATGAGAAGTGGCAAAGAAACAGGGATGCTTTTGGCGATCAGAAATCTGACTCCAGGGATACAAGCTGAACTCATCGCCAGTTTGCTCCTGAAGTATGGAACTGCAAGAAAGCCATTTATTGGGCTAAATCACTGTTAAAATGAGATGGGCTGAATTCTGCTCACCATCATTTAGTTTATCAATAAAAATATTACCACAGGGATTCCACAATATTCCCCATGGATTTTTTTTCCTTTTCTGTTTTTGACACTTAAAATTCCACTGAAATAAAAAGATGAAGCTACTTTCCTACTCTGGAAATACTTTACAAAGCAATTTCTTGTCACAGATCTATGATGAAAACTCAGCGCAGTTTTTCATTTTTATGGAGCTTTTTCTGTAGTTCTTTGCAAGTTATCACTAAGAAATGAACTGAAATTATGGGTCATAATGAAAGTTAAAGAGCAGCGATGTTGCAATGCAGTTTATTAAAATCTGCTTATTCCAGCAACTACTTTTCAGTGGCAGGTATGACTGCCCCATGCAAATCACTAGTCATGAGTTTCAGTGGCAGTTTGCCTATGCAAGACAAGATGAACCCAAGTGATTATAATCCCTGCTTCCATCCTCTGCAGTAGAAATTTGCACTGTGACACACACCACCAGATGCTGGACACTGGCTACTATAATAAAAGCTAATTTGCAGGATGGTATGGGCTGCGTTAATTTTCAGTGTGGCAAAACACTAACAGTGGGTCCAAGCTTGGGCTGGTGTTGTTTCATCAGCAAACTGAAAAGGGAATTAAGTCATGAGTCATACAGAAGGCTGTAGATGATAATTATTTAGATTAGTCAAAGTCACAGCCGTCTGAAGGGATATTAGAGTAACCTAAGAATGTGAAGTAAAGCAGCACGGTGACAGCTGAAATTCTTTGTAGCTTAAAAAAAAGAAGAAAGAAGAGAATAAGGCATTTACCTGAGAATATGGTACAATTTATGGAATAGCTTCAATAAGGAACTGAGAAAACTTCCATGGCCTCCCTCTTTCCTCTTCCCCTGCCCCCTCATCCTCCTCCAGAATACTCTAGAGTCTGCTCACTAGGAAACCTTGGAAAAATTATGGATTGCTTACATTAAATTTCTGTGTGATATGAGGTAGATAAGGGATTAAACCCCAAGCTTCTGAAATTACACTGAGTAGCAATAAGCTCTCAGACTGTAAATTATGTTTTTCCTTAAAATTTAAATTATGTTTTTATTCAAGGAAAGAAAACACCTGCAGAGCAGCCACATTACAAAGGGCTGCAGTGGCCACTGCAGCATCCTGGGTGCAGCCCAGGCCATCAAGACAGCTCTCACTGAGCCCCTGAGGGGGCACGAGCAAAAGAATAAACTCTTGGATCCTTTCCAGGACACTAGCTGGGTATTGCATTGCTCAGGACATGTCATGATGTGGGACAAGGCACCAAATTACAAGACCAAAAAGTCTCCAGTGAGCTGGAGCTGCTCTCTTTAAATCTCAGGTCCACTTCAATTTGTGCATCCCATCCAAAGATACTCCTGTAAAAGTCAAAGATCCAGAGAGATAAGGAATAATACTAATTTCTCAAACATGTTACCAGAGACTATACTCTGGGGATGTTGTTAAAAGACAGTCATCCCCTACAGTTAAAAACAGTGTCTAAATTTAACTTCTGAAACAGGCTTGTGTTTCTATAAACCATGGTCAGAAATCTGCAACAAATGCAGCTACGGTGCCCCAAATACTAGTGTTAGATATGAAAAAATATTCAGAGGACACTCTGAGCTGCTGCTCTAAACAGCATGGCCAAAATTCACAACGCAGAGGAAGTGATACAGGTAGTGCCGTGGCTCCTTCAGGGAGTTTAGACTAGCCCCTTTCTGTTTGAAGGCTGGTTACCAAAGAGGTTTGGCATAGGACAAACACTTAAAACTGTCACTAGTTACCTGCAATTTTCTATCATAGAGTTTCCTCATTCATCTGCAATAAGCAATAGATTAATTGAAATAAGAAAAGTTTCTGAGACCAAGAACTAAAAAACTGTGGCAAGCACAGACAACTGCTTTAATTAAAAATCCAGCAACGAGAGAAACATCTGTAAGAAAACAAATCTTGACTAGTTTGCCCATCATGTTGCCTCTCTGAAATGGGTATAAAGTACACATCTGAATTTTTCTATCTGAGAGCCATGTAGTTTCAAGCAAGGAAACAATGTGTTACCCAGATAGTGCAACATTCAACTGGAGACCCAGCAGCAAACAATCAGCTTAACTAAACACCCCTTTGAGAGCAGCTCTTTAGAGAGCCAGCTGAGCCACAAAAACTGCTGACATCTATGCAATTTATTGGCTTTCTTCAAATGAAGACCTCTGTATAAGGAAACGATTCAAGAGACAACTAAACTCTGCTAGTCATAATTAGCAAATAATAGGTTCCATTACACATACTGGTGTATATAACTCATATAATGACAGACCAAGCTCTCTTTTTCTCAAAAAACATTTTATTAACATTACTTACAAATTTATATTTAGAAAATATTTAGGTGAAATAAATTGAAATTCAGACGTTACTGAAATACAAAACATATAAGAATGTGCAATATCACCATAGGCATAATCTACCATAAGAAATAAAACAGTGCCTTCAAAAGAGGGATTACACTTTTGCAGAAGCTTCTGCTGTTCTGCTGTAACAGCCACTGCATTAACACAAATATCAAGATCCTCTGCAGATGTAATCAGCATAAAATCAGTACAAATATGCTGATTTATGTCATACAAGAATCTGGAGTGTAACTTAACAGAAATTTCAAATGTCATGAAAGGTAATGGCTACATTGTTATTTTAATACTCAACTAGCTTATTCATTGCCTTTGTCAGAGTGTTTATCAATGTATCCCTACTCCCAATTATCTCTTGCGCGATGAACTGGATTCAAGTTTATACTTCTTCTACTGTTATGAAGACTTCTGAAAGCTTTGACTATGAATGTTAACTGTAAAATACAGTCTATTTAAATGATAGAGCCAAAGTGTGTAAAATGCCAGGGCAATAAATCTCTGAACATACTTTTGAAATGTTCCTTTTCTTTAGCAAACAGAGGACACCAAAAAAAAAAAAAAAAAAATCCGTGGTAGACTTTAACTGTTGTTCTCAGTTATTCTAAGAGACAATTGACTTTTCAAATTTTAATTGATTTGCAACAGCTGAAATATTCTCCTAAGGCAGTAGTAATATTCCCCCATAAAAACATGGAAATCTAAACACCTGTCTTTGCCAAAGTATTATTGCAAAGACAAGAGAGCAGAAGAACCAAACTTAGGTTCATTCCTCTATTAAATACAGTTCTTTATAAAACAGTAAGTTGGATAAAAATGAGTTCTGAAAGACAGAACCATGTCAGTATAAAACTGTGTGGAAACTACCTTACAAAAGAAGAAAGTGGAATCAACAGAAGGTGTTTCAAACATCCAAGTGCACATCAGCTTTAAGACTTCTGGTTATACACCTGAGGTTTTTTAATCAGTTTTCTCATTATTTTTCTGCGAGATACACTCATTGGCTTGTTGATTCTTGGTTTCTGAGTCCCTGCTAACAAAACAAAGGAGGGATTTAAGGAAACAGCATGACAAAACTGTGCTGTTCTAACAGTTGTCCAATAATAACAAACAAATCAGAAACTGTAAAATGTGTTTTGCACACCTTATTCTCACACACTGTAAGATCTCCCATGTGTTCACTTTTGGTACTGGAATCCTACTTTGCTGCTCTTTTCCTGAGCAGTCATCAAAGTCTTATCTAGCTGTCCTTATCCAGTAAAGCAGAATGAAATTAAATACACTGTTCTCCCTAAAAAATAAAAATAAAAACCTAACAACCAAACCAAAAACCATACACAAGTAAAAAAACTCAAATTATCATTACATTTCTCTGAACAGTGGGGAAAAGGCTAAAATATAACCGGTGCTTTTGGGAGATCAAGAGATGAAATGTGGTTTCTGCACAAAACTCAGAGAAGCTGCAGAGTGGCCTAAGACAGTCAGAGTTAATTCCAGAAATGCTTACAAAGGCTGCATGAAATGTTTGAGTGCAATTCAGAAAACATTTTTGATAGAAAATCTTTGTCTTTTTGCTACTTATATACTAGCAGCAGTTCTCAATCCTTTTGCTGTCACCCCAATGCATTTTTCTTTTCCAATATAAACTTTTTTGAAATTAAATTAATCAGAAACCTTTTCACTTAAAACACTATAGGTGAATTTAGTGAGCAGTTGTATATTTGCACAGGGAAGGTCAACTGAATTCAACTTGAGACTCCAGAAGGTAACAAGAAAGATGCTGAGGAGGAAATTCTGGGAGTAGGACAGGAGTGGCTTAAGTTGCCTGAATTATTTGCTTAATATTGCCATGCACTCCCAAGCTATAGAAATGAATATGTACAGCAGTACATTAATTAGCACTAATTATGCCCTTAACTTTGGTCTTTGGCTGTACCAAGCCTTACTGAATTGTGAAATTCAGAAGTTGGTGAAAAAGCTTATAACTGATACTTGATGTCTGGCTATCCTGGTGCTCCAGTTACCAGACAGACAGCGTTTCCCTACTTCTTTCTTCCACAAAAAAAAAAGTGAGGAAGAAAGAACATGCAGGTGGATCTGGCTGGGCATGGGCAGGGATAGAGCATGGAGGTCAGACACTGAAGAGGCAGTTTCCTTCCTCCTCTCTCCCTGCACACTCCAGACTAGAGCCTGGCCCTACCACTTTACAGGTACTAATAGATGCAAATTAGATAATCACAAGCATCTCAGATAAACTTAGCATGCTATTAAAGACTCTCTTATAATACTACAATGGCAGAGACACACTCAGATTTGTCATCCACAGAAATATTAATGTCATGACTAACTGGCAAGCAATATTTTTATTTCTGAGGACAGTGCTTGGGGTGCAATCCTTGCCCCAGCTCTTGATTTCACGAAGAATTTTCTTCCAACTTAAGACTTCAGATTTTGTATCTTCAATACTGAAGTACTCCACTCTCATGCATTTCATGTTTAAAACAAAGCTACTTTTAAAGTTTTTCTTTTTTCCTTTTTTCCAAAGGCAATGTACATGCTAGATACAGTCTTAAATTCTTTTCCCATTAGTATCAATTTTTAAAATACTGTGCTGTGTCTGCTTCCTGAATCTTCCAGGGAACAACACACAATTATGCTTTTCTCTCTCTCACTTATTTTCATATTAAATGAGTTAAACTAGAGTATTAAAACTTTCAATAGCTGGTATGAACATATGACTGAAAGTAAAAGCATAACTGTTTTGATTTACAAGCACAGCCAGTAGCTGGTTTAAATAAAACCATTAGGAAAAATCTATTATCATTCCAAGCCTTCCCCCCAAGGCCACAGAAACAGTTTACTCAGCACAATTAATGAGGCAGAAATCTTTAGTAATGGGAATAGGAAATGGGAGTTAACAGCAGGAATCGAGGTAGGATGGTAACTTCTGAAAATACTAAGGGAAAAGGTAAATTGATTTCACAACTCACTTTAATCTTATTTAAAAAATATGCCAAATAAAAGGATATATTAATTAGTGTTCATGCAGATACTGAGCAGTTTAAAGATTGATTCCTTGTGGGCTCCAGTAAGTAAGTGGGCTCAGTCTTTTTGTGTGGCCTTCTCTACACTTCATTAATATATGGTGTAACCACCTCCATTGCACTGATCTTGCCAGAAGGATTTAGCATTGCTTTTCAATTTTCCCTGAATGTGAAAACGTCAAGTCCAAAATGCAAAAAGCATACCCCTGTAGCAAGCTAAGGCAAGTAAAAGAACACTGCAAATACTGGTTGCTGTATGTGCATTGCTTTACCTGCTTATGATTGCCAAAATACAAAAAAATCTTACCTTTTCTACAGACATTGTAGCAATCCGTTTCAGTAACAAAGTTATTGGCATTTCCACCACAGCCAGTGTATTTGAACTCCTTACATGATTTAGTCTTGGCATCGTAGTAATAGCGAGGCACAGAAGAGGAACACAATCCTTCATCCTTAGGGCTATAGCATAGCAAGGGGCCAGCTTGGGAAAAAAAAAAAAAAAGACAAAGAAAAACAAAAGAGAGAGGAAGAAAAATTATATAAATATAATCTCTGTGCATGGCTTCTTAAAATTTACCCTGCAATAAATTTTGTGTCTAAACTGCTTTTTTTCCCAGTGAATTGACATGACTGTTACTGAAGACTTCAGAGACTTACTGCATCTAATTCCTGTGAGTTGCGAATTTGAGAAAGCAACAGATCAACCCAGAAAACAGGATTATTGTCCCACAACTGAAATTCATCAGCTCTGCCCATTTGTGGTGCCATGCATACGATGGTTGAGATATTTACATAGTCTTATTCCTTGTATATAGAAATATAACAATAATTTCAGTGGAACAACCGCTGTAGAGAAAATAAAGGCACTATTTTGCTATGATTTTGCCAGCAAATTCTGTATGCTTTCAGCAAAAAATACAAACTCCACCGCTTTTCTCAAAAGAATCATGTTTCATTTTGCCTCAACAAAATTTTACTTTTCCTGCTGTAAACCTTTTATCAGCTCACTGGATGTGTAACAGAGAAATTAAAAATAATTCACCATTCACCTAAGAAAATGCTGACAGTCTGTCATCAGTCACAAATAACTGTCATCAAGCACTAATAAAGGTTAAGCAGTGATAGCTTTGATACATTCTGGTAGGTCTCTCTTCTTCAAAGATCCTATCTTGCACTGGACATTAACCTGGTGGTCATGACAATGCTTAGCTATAGTCACCTGCTCATAGTTACAACCTTTCTTATTTAAAGCTTGTATGGAGAGACAGTGAAGAATCACATCAGGCAAAACTTCTATCAGAATCTGAGCTGCTGAGTGCCAAAAACCCAAGCCTCCTAACACCATCTCTCAGGCCTGAATTTTAGAAAGGCACTTCTGCTTTATATTATGGTATCACTGCCCTGAACACGACTGCCACAATGTCTGACACATCTGCCTCAACACAGATCTCCAACCCTGTTATTTCCCTTCAGCTACACCCGTACCTTGACTCTAGAAGTCAAGAAATCAGTTGCGTGTAGCCGTGGAAGTATTTAGGCCACAGCATTTTTGCTCTTTCAGTAACAGCTGAGACAAGTAACACATTAAAATTAATGTGGACAATATAAACTTCTGCTTCACAGAAGTCTTCAAAATTACCACTGCATGGGTATCCAGAGGAAAATATCAAATAAAGTATCATCTTCATATCACTTTTAAATCATCTATTTTATTAAAAATTTGAAACAACCATTACTTCTTTCTGGCAGACAGTGGTCCACACAAGACTGCAAATCTCTGAAGTTGTTGCCATTTCCATAACAGCCACCATAGATGAATTCCTCACACCTCACTGAGCTCAAGTTAAAGGCATATCTTCTTAGATAACTCCTGCAAGGTCCTCCATCAGCCTCCAACCGGCATAATTTGGGCACTTCTGCAATAGAAATAATTTCATCCTCTGTAAAATCATTCTTCACAGAGAGAACAACATGGTAGTGTAGGCAAAACATTATTACTCCAGCTGTAAGCAAGTCCCAGCTTGTCCCACCTGCATTCTTTAATAAAGTGGGATAAGATTTACAGGAGGAATCTGATGCATTGATTAGCCAGTAGCTGCAATATTAAATTCCGGCAATAGATAAATTCCACATGTCATCTCTGAGACAATTAATTCTGGTTTCTCTGCCTAAAATTGACATCAGCAAGAAGCAGCAACAAGCAGGAGGGACATCACTTGGACTCGATGATCTTAAAGGTCTTTTCTAACATTAACAATTCTATGACTCTATGACACACCGGGTGGGTTCAAAGCATCCCGCAAGCTGCGCAGCCTCCCCGGTGTCCCCGCAGATCCCCTCTAGCCCCCTGCCACCCCGGGGCGCTCTGGGGCGCTGCCGGTCCCTGGACTCACTCTTGATGGTCCAGCAGCTTTTCTCGCAGTCGTCGAAGGTGAGGAAGTTGTTGGCGTTGCCGTAGCAGCCCCCGTAGGTGAACTCCTGGCAGCTCTGCGTGTGCCTGTCGTAGTACCAGCGCGGCACCAGGGCGCGGCAGGGGCCGTCGTCGGGGGGCAGCAGGCAGGCGCGCTGCTTCTCTGCGGGAGATACCAGCGGCTCAGGCCACTGCCGGCACAGGCGGCCCCAGCCCCGCGCAGCCCCCCACGTGTCCCCCGCGGGGTCCCGCCGAGCCCCCGCTCCTACCTGTGAGGGAGCGCTGCGCCAGGGCGGCGCAGGCCAGCGGCAGCAGCAGCGCGGGCAGCGGCAGGCGGCGGCCCGTGTCCATGTCGCGGCGGCCGGGCGGCAGCAAGGTCCTGAGAGCGAGCGGCTCTGGACGGCCCGACGGCAGCGCTTTATATGCAGCGAGGCGGCTGCCCCGGGCCACCTCCCTCCTTGCGCATGTGGTGGGAGGGGAAGGTCTGATTCAGCGGGGCAGGAGGTCCCCGCTGACCCGGCCGCCACCTGGGCGCGGCAGCTGCGCGCCTGCGTGTGCCCGGGGGGCGCGGGCAGCCCCCCCTGCCCCGCCGCCGTCGGGGGGAGCAGCGAGATCAGGCGGGGGGCACCGCCGGGGCTGGCTCCACGCCGCGCTGCACCGCCCATGGCGGAGGAGCTCCCGCTGCGTGGCTACGGGGAGCTGGCTGGGGTCCCCGGCGGTCCCGTCCCCCGCCCTCCTCACATTACGGGATGATGCTCAAAGAGCGTTTCCTGTTAATCACGGCGAAATGGGTGACGGGTCACTTAGCGAAAGCCTTCTCTACCCGCCCCGTCGCCGTCGCCCCCCTGAGGCCGCTCTCTATTCGGAGGCTCCGGGTAGAGGGCGGTGGGACGCCGAAAATCAAAGGCTTAGCCTGCTGCAGGTCCTGATACAGCTGGGTCAAGTACAGGCTGCCTAGCGGGTGCCACTGAAGCAAACGCGCGTAATTAGTTTAATACTGTTGTGTAAAACGCTGATGAATTTGAGAAAACCGAAGCATCGTCAAAGGGCTTGGATTCTTGGAAAACCCACGGAGATGAATCGATGACACCTCTGGCCAGTGCAAAGAGAGATGGATTTCAGGAAATATCATGACTTGGTTTATTCTGCAGATTTTAATCCCACTAGGTAATGGGTTGTGATCAGGGGAAGAAAGGGATGAGCGGGGAACAACATACTTTTCCCTCTCTAATCTATTAGAGACATTACATTAATTAGTGTTTACTCCAGATAGAATTCAGTAAGAGAGATAAGAGTGGCTGCAAATTAGGCGTGCTCTCCATAGATAACAAGAAGATAATCTGATCTCCTATTGTTCTTCTCTGCTCCCTTTACAGCAACGGCGTTGGCCAAAGCCCTGCAGGCCGGCGCTGCTGCCGATGGGGTTGAGATACAGGGCCCTGGAAATCTGTGGCCTGCAGGAAAGCAGCAGAGTCCGTAGGGGTTGTAAGGAGGGGGAACTTAATAGCACCCTGATTATTTCAGGAGCTGACTTTCCCTCCATGACTTCTCTGCTTTTCTTATATCATGAAGGATTACAACCTAGTTTTCTGACATAATTTTAATTTTCTTAAAGGCAAGAAAGGAGTAAATTTAATCCCTACCCCACCTACATGTCTTCTGAAAGGATATGAATGGCACCTCTTCCTCTTCTTTTTTAGCACTGTTCCTTTTTTTTTAGAATCTCCAGTTGCCAAAGGATAAGTGGGTGCTTTAGTGACAAGAAAATAAACCCTGGTACAGTTTGAGTCATCACTGTGGGACATATCTGCCATCCTTTAGTATTTTATAGCTACAACTGTTACTAACAGGTGTCCTCATTTTTAGGGAATTTGCTCATCTTATTAGGCAGAGAAATTATATTAAAGTTTATGTCCCTCTGGCAGGAAAGAACAAACAAATAGAAAAACAATGTACATTTTCTATTTCCAGAAGAAAGCAAAAAGTCATCCTTCTAATACTGGAAACTCCCAAGTGATTTTAATATGATGGTCTTTAATATGATGTCCTAGACTGATGTGCTTTGGTTTTCATCATAATTTTTTGAGTTGCAAACAAAGTAATTGAAATACCACTTAAAATAATAGCAGCAAAGTGAATGCTATAATGCAAACACCATTTTCCATATTTTTCATTTCCTCTGTGCACACACACATACCAATCAAAGTGTGAGCTAAAGCCACCTATCCATCAATGCTGCTTTTTAGCTTCTCCTTTGCTATAACTCAGATTAGGTAAACATCTATCTGTAAAAATACATGAAATACAGTAAAAGTTAACACAGCAAGTGGTAGAAAGTCCATTACTGACTACTGACTCCATCAACAGAACTAGTCATGTCAGCAAACAGCTCTCTGGAGGCTTTCCATTACAGAGCTATGGATACCAAGTTCTTCTCACCCTAACTAGGTCAATGGTGTACCAGAACCCACCTTCAGCTCACTCCCGCACCTTTGCCCACCACCACCACATCACATGCTCTCTGCCTCTCCACACCACAGTGCTTCTGCTCCTGCAACAGCCCTGGCCTCTCCAAGACTCTGGCTGGCCAGTTCCTTCCTTCTGTTTTGACTGGCCCAGGACCAGCAGCTGGTGGAGTTTGGAGATGCAGCTGTCAGTGTAGATTATGTGGGTGTAGAAGTTGCATATCAACAGCTGGGAATGGGGAGATAATAGACAGAGGGAGAAAAACTGATTTTAGTGAACTGGCTAAAATAAAAGGAATACGGACCCCAAGAGCACTATAGGAAGAGCACTGGAGAAGAAAGATGTAAATCTTACATACTGCAGACAGCTGCTTACATCTGGTGAGTGGGGAGAGGAGGAGAAATGAGTGTATTTAATAGGAAAAAAAGAGTTGGAAAGAGAGAAGGGTGATTGCCTATATGGACCTTTGAATTGCTAGATAACAGAAGGCCTACAAGCCCATTTTAATGGCCTGCAGCTATGTTCTGTCTGAAGGGTCCTGAGTTCTGCCTCCAGTGGTATTGTAGGAAAGCAGCTGCTAGGATGAGAGATGCTAGGGGCTGTACAAATAGGCAGGGAGGGACCACCCCGTTCTAAAGAACATAGTGACCTATTTGGTATCTAGACCTCAAAGCTGTATGCAACCACAGGTGAAGAGCTTCCTAGTTCCTTCTTGTGTCTTCTGAAACCCTTACTTCTCTTATGTGGAATACTCCACTCTCAACACTTCTCCTAACCCCATGATTCCAGAGACCCTTGATGCAAGCCAGGCACAATAACTGTCTCATGCAGAGCTGCAATTCTGCTTTGCAGACACATCTACCAACAAAAGTTGCTGTGTCTGGCATTGATGGGCTGGCTGCCTGCTGGGGCAGTTAACATCAGAGTTGGTTCCTTCCCCTCTCTACCTTTTCAGTCCAATCGCTTCGTGATGGTAACGCACAAGTATCAAGGAATGTGCCCATGCAAACCACCTGCTTCTACCCTAGCTGCTGGGCAGAGTAACACAGAGCCAAAGGATGCTGGTGGCATGGAGAAGCATGAGACATTGCAATGGTCAGAAGGTGGAAGAGGAGAAGGAGGTGTCGGGGAGAAAGATTTCACAGCTGGGCCAAACCCCCCAGCCGACCTCGCTGCGTTTTCTCCGCAGCAGTGGTGAAGAGGGAGAGGCCGGAGAGATCAGCACAGCAGGGTCCTCCAGCTCCCAGCTCCTGCCGCCGGTGGGGCGGCGAGACCGAACCCACTGCCCGGGGGCAGCTCCGGGACGGCCGGACCTCCCTGTGCAGGCAGGGCCCTTGTCAACGCCCCGGCAGCGGAGTCGGCCCGGACGGCGGGCTCTAATCCGGTTAGGGGGGATTAGCGTGGAGGTTTAAAGGCCGGAGCGGCACGGAGAACGGGTGCGGGCGCGCCGGAGAGGAAGCGGTCGCCGCCGACCAGCGGGGCAACTCGGACGGCAGCGTGTGAGTGAGCCCGGGGGCGGGCCGGGGGCGGCCGTCCCACCGCTCCGCCACCGCCCGGGGGCTCCGGCCCCGGCGCCCTCGCTGCCCAGACGTAACCTTTTGTTGTCTCTCTCTCCCTCCCTGCGCGCTTTGACAGTGTAGACGATGCCAGCCATCAACATCGAGGACTTGAGCGAGAAGGACAAACTGAAAATGGAAGTGGAGCAGCTCCGGAAAGAAGTGAAGCTGGAGAGGCAGCCGGTGAGCGGGCGCGGAGAAAGGACTCGAAGCTGCCCTGCCGCCGGGGCGGACGCCAGGGCCGGGGCTGGGGCGGGGAGCAGCCCGTTCGTCCCCGGACTTTGGTGCGGGGGCTCATGAGGCGGCCAGGGGCACGCTGGGAGGGCGGCGGGGCCAGGGGCGGCGAGGCTGTGAGAGCCGCTCCTCCGGAGAGCCCTGGATGTTTTGGGACGGCTGCGGTTTGCACCGACGGCTCCTGCCACCCGCTTTGGATCAGGGGTCGGGGACAGCGTTGTCGGCACGGCACCGCTAACACCGCGTAGGTCCTTCCCAGGGGTGACTGTGGAGCGGGGGGAAAGGAGCGCACCACCGCAGGAGAAGGCGCCGCGAGAGGCTGGCATGGGCGCGCCGACCGCGGCTGTTCCCGGTGCATTTGGCACCCCTTGGCTTCCCCTCCCCGCGAGACCCTGGAGCTCAAGGCCGGCACAAGGCAGCCCTGCCAGGCGAGGGAGGAGCACGTCGCGCTGTGTTCCTCTCCTCTGTAGACAGAACGCGCTGGGACCTGTCGGTGCCAGGAGATGGGTGCTGTGCGGCGGGAACCCCTGCCCGCGGCACCGCTCTCTGCCCCGGCTTCCCTCTTCCTGCGCTATGCAGTTCCCGGGCGGAGGGCAGGAGCCAAAAGGCTGCCGGTGCAGAGCCGTGACCCGCCAAGCTTTGTCCCATAGAAAAGTTGTGCTTTTAGACATTTACACTGATTGTTCCTTTCCACAGGTGAAGTACTTTCCAGTTAAATGTTTGTGGTTATCTACATCTTCTATAAATGAAAAACGTGTAGAACTGATCTTGCTGTGAAGCTAATATTCTTTTTTTTCTTATTCTGCATGCCAGCAGAAGCAAACTACTTCTAGTTAGGACTAAAAATACATTTATATGTGGGAATCAGTGGCATTAGTCACACTAGTTACTAATCACCTGTCTAGGTGTTTAGCCCAGAAAATAAGAATGCCAGAGTTACATTTTAGCTGTGAGTTAGGTATCGGTGATTGTAGGTGTCATGGTATAGTCTAAAGCTCCAGCAGTGTTGAGGACCTGATATCGAACTACTATAGATAGCAATATCATCCCTCAGAGAGTTCCCAAGCAACTGAAATTTACTCTGCAGGAGCTAAAGGTTTCATATTATTATTATTATTCACTATTATTATTATTAATAATAACAATATTAATTATTATTATTATTAATAATAATAATAATAATACTTGTCTACATTTTCGAAATAAACCAAAAGCCTGATCACTTTAGAGGAACAGATATTTTAGATCCACCTGAAGTAAAGCACAGACAGCATGCTCAGTTTTACCAGTGCATTGTAACAGAAGTTTCACTGTGAGAATGAAATCTGTGTTATAATCACCACAATCCCCTGGTACGTGTATGCTGGTACAGGGACAGGGAAATGCAGAAGCCACACTTCTGTTGTTACCAAAAGTAAAAACTTTAGCCAAAGTTTTCTTGACTCCTTCCTATACCTTTACAGCACAAAAAGGAAGTGTCCTTTTGAATAACTTTTTGAATGAATAAAAATGTTTGAACGTGTATTTAAGCAAGCTTTTTTTTTTCTTATAAATGAGAATGATCCTGGTAATGCTGACTGAAGTAAAACAAACCTTGGTCCTGCATAGACTTTGGAGCACAACTTTACTACAGGATAAGGTGCCCCAATTTGAATGAACAGGGTTTGCAAGGTAGAGAAGAGTAAGACATACAGTGGGATTTGTAGGTCCAAAGGCAGCTACATTTTATTTTATACACTGTTTAACTGGGAATTAAGTCTGTTCTTTCTGATGGCTTAAAGCTTAATTTTGCACAGGTCGTGCTCTGTTGCCTGTGATAGAGCAGGCAAATTCATTGGTTCTCTTGCTATAGTTCTACCTATGAAGTAAAATATAATTAACAAAGAAGGCAAAAGGCCTTAAATTAGAAATACTAATCATCTAGTGGCCTGGCCAACAGCTGGTTCCTGCTGCTGACGCTGCACAGCTGCGCCACTGCAGGGACTGTGGGTAGGAAGGGAGGAGGTGGGGACAGAGCAAGAGTGTGTCCTCAGGCATGTCAGGTATTCGAGCATCTAAGGACAGTTTCTGCTGACACAGGGAAAGGAAGCAAGAGGAGTTTGTGGATAAGGAACCTCTGGAGCTCATGAGATTCGCTTGTGCACTCTCATGCTCCCCAGATTCTGTCACTGCATGTTCTCTTGTCTTAGTGAACAAAAACTGAACACGTTTCTTCTCCACAGGCAGGTTCTGTGCAGGCTTACCTACATCAGTGCTAGTTTGCTATGAATGCCACGCATAGTGTTATGTGTATTATGTTCTCTCATAACAAAATAGACTATTCTATTTACTATTGTTCAAAATAACCCCGGGTAACCTGTAAGTATATTGTCTTTCCCGGTCAGCTCTTTACTGTCACTCGAGATGCATCGTTGCTCTAGTAGAACCACAAAGTAAGAATTTGTATTACCACTGAAAAATCACTGCTGAATGTTTTGTTTGGGAAAAACACGTAAAGACATGAATACTTGAAAGCTGAATTGAAAGTTACTGACCCTGAAACCATTGACCGTAAGTCATGCCAATGCTTAGGAAGAGTGTGATCTGCAGCTTAAAAAAACTACGTTGGATAACTAAGTTTATGTAAACTTAAATGCAAGTTTAAGTACGCAGCAGCTGCTGTTACAAGTGGCATATACATTCCCAGAGATACTCACATGTTCTGTGAATATCAGGCTATGAAAAAAGAGGAAAGAAGCTGAGTCTGCATCTGCTTAGTGCTTGCTCTGTGGTCAGATGTTTTATGCTTGGCGGGAAGGTAAATGAGAAAGTTGTGAATTCACGGGTTTCCTCCTCTGATGTTCATTAGCTCCGGTCATAACGCAGCTTCTTCTCTGTCCTTTCCCTCGAGGTGTCCAAGTGCTCCGAAGAGATCAAGAACTACATCGAGGAGCGGTCGGGCGAAGACCCGCTGGTGAAGGGGGTTCCCGAGGACAAGAATCCCTTCAAGGAGAAGGGAGGCTGTGTCATCGCTTAGAAGAACGGCCCCTGCGCCTGCCCCCGGAGCAGAGATTGCTCCTATACCCCTACGGAGTCACTAGCGTGTCCCTACCGCCACCGGTCCGTGTTGAACGAGCACAGGAGCGGATTTCTTCTTATTTTCTATTTCTCCTTACAAAAATACAGAAACCCACCCGAAAGCTGCCGAGACCCGCACAGGCCGCTCAGCAGGGCCGGCTGTGCCCTGCTCCCCGGCGGGGCCGGCTCCTGTCGCTGCGCGGGGCCCTTTCGCCACCCGCTTGTCGGTCGCTTCATGGCTGTTCGTTGGCATTAAAGAAAACCTGTCCGTAACCCGAGAGCTACCGTGGCTTGCTCCGGGGAAGAGAGGAGCGGGAGGAGGGAGGGGACGGGACGGCGCGGGGCGGGGCAGGGGCTGCCGGGGTGACCCGGGCCAGCTGGTCGGGCACGGCGGCTGCCCTCGCCCTTGGCTCTTGGACCGGGACAGGCTTTGGCGGCCCTCGGCCTTGCCTTTGGAGCGGGACCGGGCGCGGCGGCCATGGCGCTGCGGGGCGGCGGGCGCTGGGCGCGCTTGGGCTCGGCCCTGCGCGGCTGCAGCTCCGGGCCAAGGGACGGCGGTGACACCCCGCAGCACCGCGACCTGCGGGCGGCCCTCAGAAAGGTACGGGGGGGACATTCGGAGCGGCGGGCCCGGGGGACACCCGTCCGTGCCACCCTGCGGGGAGAGCGAGCCAGGGCAAGGGCAGCGAGTGGCCCAGAACGGCCCGGGGTGTGCTTAGATAAGTAACTTGTCGCTGCCAGTGCCAGAAACGGAGCAGCGTGTCCCCTGGTCCCCTGCCTGTGACCCGCAGGGTGGCACAGCCCTTCCCGGCGTGTGCTGCCCCGGTCCAGCGGGGCGGGCCGTGCCAGCCGGCCCCGGATGCTGCCGGTCACTGAGCCGGTTCTAGGTGGGAGTGATGGAAGGCTCCTGCGAAACTAGATCATAAGTCCCGAAGAAGGGAGGCACTTCTGGTAAGGTAATGTGCAAATTGAGTGTCAAATGGCAATCTGCAACTAACGGTAGTGCTGGTGAACTCTGTGCATTCCCATCAGCGAGGTCAGTGGCACCTGTAGAACACCGTGGTAGGATTAAGAGCACCTGCCAAAGCCAGAGAATCAGCCGCTGTGACGGCAGGGAGCCCTGGTGTGGTGCACGCTGCGAGGCCGGGGCAGCAGTTTGTCAGAGACATCCACCTTTGAACTATGAACCAGTGAGAAAAGTGCAGAAGTTCAGTAACTGCTGCAATGAGTAAACAGCATTTTTGTGGCAACCACATAGGACCAAACAGTATGTGAGTTCAGAGGAAGGTGTTAGGAGTGTAAGGACTTGTCCCAGACTTGTAACCCTAACCCTTACCTGTAGGTAAGTTTGCAAGTTCTATCTGGTAGTGCAGTGCTCTGCTGTAGTTTTTTAAAAAACAGTATGCTCTGAATTGCCAGATATTGACTCTTTTTTATGTGGGTTTGGAGCTGTGCTGTTCTATCTTTAATAGATGCTTTTAAAAATTACTTGAAGAATCTTATATTTCTATGGATAAATTTAACTTTTTCCCAATTTCGCCTCTTCCCCAGTTCACTGTGGACAAAAGATAGTGGAGTTACCTCTAAGTCATGTGATGTTTACCTCAGGTTTGTGTTGCTTCAGGCATTAATTTTCACACTTCCAGTGTTAAAATATCCCAAAAGCAATTTAAATAATTGTGTTTTCTGTCACTAAGATGAGGCCTGTTTTCACTGACCTTTAGGACCTATGAGTTCATTTTCTATGTTAAAAAAAAAGATGAAAGAAACCTGAGGAATAAGAGAAAGAGATCCATGACCAGTCAGTTTCTTAGTAAATTAGTTTCATTAGTCTAAATTCCTGGGCCCTTTGCAAAGCAGAAATAAGATGCCAGAGAAAGAATCACTAGAAGAAGCTGGAAATGAATCCTCCTCTCTCACCTGGATTGAGAATGCAGAATTTTGTAGCTAATACTGTCGTGTCAAATTTGTGCTGATCGCATCTGGAAGGAGCCTTCATGTATCTGTGCATCTGCATATCTGCAGAGCTTTTTGCCCAATGACCTTGTTCCATGCACACCGCTCCCTATCACCTGCTCGGGCACTACAAGTGCATTGATGAAAAATCAGTGTCCTGAAACACAGAGGACAAAGCCAGACATTGTGAAGACAGTGATTGGGAAGATTTTAAAAGTCCTGCTTCTTTGTCATGGATAGGTTAAGGCACACATTATATTGTATTTCAAGTGTTCACAGCTGTTTGTTTACTCAGAGATGAGATGAAGTGCAGGGGGAAGTAGCTCTATAGTGTCTGCTGGTGCAGTGTTTGCTGTTCTGCTGTGTGACACAATGTGGTTTTTTTTTTTATAAAAACTTTCCCCTCCCTTGTTTCTATGCCCCCCACACCTGTTGAAGTGCTGCTAACAACATTCTCTGCCTTGCTGGGTTCAGTGCCTGTAATTGCATCATGGGCTAAGAAGGAATGTAGTGGTACATGTATTGCATAAAACTTCGTGATGAATATATTGTAGAAGAAATCACGATAGGCAACATAAACCTGATTTTTTCGTTGTCCTCTATTTTAAAAAATATTTATGTAGCATTTATTTTAGATTTGATCTGATCATATAGGAAAAAAAGAAAAATCACTACTTCATGTCAAATCCAGTCTGATGTTGTTCACCTAAAGCTTCTAGCAATCAGTATTTGTTCTGCCTTAAGTTAAGCCTGTCCCTGATGACTTCAGGATAAACTAAAAAGTAAAGTCTTTGAGATACAAAGACCACTCAGGATCTGCACCACATTTTAAATATACCTGTTATGCAATCTGGGGCAGTTTTCCACTAGCTAAATCCTAATGCCACTATCAGAGAAATCTGAGAAATTAGCAGTGCAATTCCACGAGTGAGAATTGTTATTTTTTTTGTCTCCATTTATTTTGTTTTTTAGTATATTAAGTTAACGTATTTTAAATTATCTATAATTTTCCAATTGTTCTGAGCAGGATGAGGAAGAGACTCTTATAATTCCAGGGGGCTGTTTTTAGCAAGGGTATTGAAATGACCCTGTGAGTGGTTTCCTTTACAACTTTATAGGTCACCACCCTTCCTCTTGGAAATCGAAAATGTGACTTTTCCTTAACTTGTTGGACAATGCTTGCAGTGTTCTGGTATCCCACGACTTGTTGCAATAATTAAATTACAGTATAACTGGTTTGAAGGAAAAAGGTTTAACCTACTCTGGATACGTATGCATAACAATATTCCTATACATACAGGATGTATACATGCTATCCATTTTTCTTTTTCTCTGGCATTAGTGATATTGAGAAATTGGTAAATTTGATTAATATTTTTCTGGAGTGCCATGTAATATGAATGACGTTTCATTTTATGCCTAGTGGTGACTGGTTCTAGTTACACTGTGTAGTGTGTCTGTAGGATGAGGATTTCCCCCTTGACAATGAAACTCCACCAAAGGACATCTATACCTTATTTGCAGTCTCGGCTTGTATGTCATGAGTTTCTGTTTATTCATATATGTATTTTTACAAGAATTAATGTCCTTTCATATTAGTGCACGAATGATCCAAATTAAATATTAACATTTGCTTTAGCTTTCTAGTAAAATTACTGTAAATTCTCTGTCAAAATAATATGGCTCTTTTTGACCATCTGCAAAATACTGAATGGTGACCACTATTACCACTGGAGCACTTTGGATGGAGTTGGTTTATTTATCTTTGTAACAAATCATAAACCCCTGTCACAGAACAGCAAAGTAATAAGTTGCTGGTATTACAAATAAATCAGTTAAAAGTTAGTGTCTCACTGAGTTGGGGGGGAGAAAAGACATAACTGAATCTGAAAAATACTGGCACCTGTAATTTTAAAACCTAATTTATCATGTACCTGAGGTAAAAGTTTCAGGAAGAAAACAGGTAAATGTGACATTGATAAGGCTCACAGAGTCTGTACTGAGTGCCCTTCTGTCCCTTTTGTCTAAGGGAAGCAAATGTATTCCCAGATTCTGGGGTATTTGAAATAGCCTTTGTCATCTTGTGACTGATAGAAAGATCATACAAGCATTTAGGGGCCAATTGTCTTGCTGGTGCCAAGAATTTTGGTGTCGATTTAACAGAGAGGAAATCTGTATAATTGAATTTTGTTGTTATTGGAAGAGGCAGCTGGGATATACCACTGTAATAAGAGGGACCATCCAGTACATCCACGAGTGCCCTACCAAGAGTTGCTTTTAAATCAGTGTAGAGGAGTAAGAGGGAAAAAAAAAAGAGCTTCAACATATTCAAGCAAGATCTGTAAAAAGCTTTTTCTAATAGTAGGACAAATGTTAGTTAATGTATGAATATTTCATTGTGTAGCAAAAATGCAGTAAAGACAATTTTGTAAGCAATGCTCCTATTTGTTACTTGGTGTCAGAGTATTGCATACATCTGAGATTGCAGTTGTTGTGTCCAAACACTGGATTTTTTTCCTACCCCCTATTAATGTTAGAACAGATTTCCACTGCATTGAGTTAGACTTTGTGTGCCTAAGGGATATTTTTGTGCCTCAGGTCTAGTTATTATATTGCTTTATCATTGCCACATATGATTAGATTAGGCAATTCAGTTACTTTCTTCCAACAACTGAAGTTTTGTCTTAATAAGCAGTTTATGACTGAGCAAACATCTGGGCTTAGACAGGTTTTGCCATGACATTTCAGATGTAATGGTGTGAGCCATAGTGAGAAAACTTTTGTTCCTACAGAGAAGTAATCCAGAGCCAGGAGGACCCAAATCCCAGCATCCCAGCATCTGGTAGACATTACACTGTACCTCAACTCAGCATCTGTGTGTTGAAAAGTATGAGTTGCAGGAGCAAAAAAACCCATCACTTGCTCAGTTTTGTACGGCTTTCACAACTTGATACAAGTAGTCTGGATACTATACAAGCATATTTGTATAGTATATCATAGTATACTATACTATACGAGTAGCCAGAGCTCCCAGTCATCCAAAAGGCTTGTCCAACCAACATCAGTGCCTAGACTGGTCTTTCATTTTCTTAGTATGATGATGATGTGTGCCCTCTGCTTCTTCAATGGGGCTCCCAGATGTGCCAGCTCCCAGATCTGTGCCAACAAATACGCACAGGGTGGAGGGCAGTGCATGCTTCTGCACTCCTGGCAGACCTGTAGGATTTTAAGCTTTCAGCAAGTGTTGGCAAAAACTTTGTGGTTGATTCAGGGTTTGGATTTTCTGGTTTCCTGAAGTAAAATCTGTAGCCAGATGTATGGCATCAAAAGATAATCAGTATTCGATTTTCTGAACCAGTTTATGCTTTATGTATTAGGTATGCTGCAAGGAACTGTGTTACAGTGAAAGGGAAGGAACACAATGATTTAAACAGAAGTATGTCCAGTTACTGCCAAGTGAATAGACCAGGCAAAATTACAGAATAAAGTGCATGCTTTTTTCCATGAAAAAATTAGATTTTGTAAAATCAGATGAGGACAGGTATATTTTATTATACAATGAGAAGCTGCCAATTTCTATGTTATAGAGGTTTTCGTTCCACTATTTCTTTTTCCTCTGAGAAATGGAAAACTTAATTTAGTAACAGTTTGTTCCTGTATCTGCTGATCACTGCAGTCTTTGGTACCCAGTGCTGTAGCAGATTTCATGATTACTTTGTTGCCTGTGGCACAGCTTTATTGAAGGTACAAAAGAATTGTGGTGCTCTAATTAAACAGTTTTAAATACAGCTTTCCGTTTCAGACTTATATTTTTCAGCTATTAGGAAAAATTTCTGGGTTTTTTCCCCCTTATATAAGACTAGTGAATATTGGTTTAAAATGCACTGGAAGCATCTCTGGAAGCTCAGCTCTGGCCACAGCTATGTGCAATGGCAGTGGAGAAACCCAGATGTGAGCCAGGCCTGTTCACCCTCACTTTGCAGCAAGGAACAAAGAAGTAGAAGTATCCTAAAGATACCAGAAGCACTAGATGATGTGTTATCTGCCCCTTTGAACTGGCTTTATAGTGCTAAGCTGGAATTACTTTTTTCCTGAATGTCTCAAGCTTATGTAACACCCATAGTGAAAGGGAAAAGGGGAAACGATCAGTAATATCTGTGTATTTACAAGTAAATGTGCACACATGCACAGAGTAGATTGAGGAGGGGTTATTTGTAACCTGACATAGTTGATATGTCTTTTTGTTTATTCTGTCAAGTGCTTAGTACATTTACAAACAAAATAAAAGATCAGCAATGCAGTCCATGGAAAAGGAGCATGGTGAGACTAAGTGTCTGCCATGGAGACCATGCTCAGCCAGGTACTTCAGTGTGGTCCTAACTTTATCTTTCTGTAATCCCACCAAAGCAAGGGGACTGACAATGTTTTCAAATGGGGTAGGTGGAACCATTATTTTGTTTTCTGTTTAAGGTTTTTTAGGTATGGAATTAAAAAAAAAAATTCTTAAAAAGCTCAAGTCAAAATTACTTCATTTTTGTTCTTTATTTTAATTGTCTGCATATTCTGCTTTTAGGACTTTTTTTTCCTGCCACATGTTTTTCACAGGGTCATGAAACAGATGTCTGCTGTTAAACTGAACTTTTTCAGTTCAACCCCATATCATTGTGGAAAACACTTTCTTGGCTTGTTTTGTAGCAACAGTCCAATGATAGCTCAGAGTACAGAAGTTTCTGTATCATCACTGAGGCCTAGTCCCAAATCCCATACTGCAGTAGGACAAATTCTTCATTGACAACTCTTGTAGACAGTCGTTTGCCCAGGTGGTCACATCATATGTTTGGCTGGGTAGTCAACTATGAATATAGAATGAGGTGCAGAGTGTATCCAAATGCCAAATCTTTTCCATTGTGGGCAAGAGGGAGACCTGCCTTCCTTCTGTAAAGGGGAGAAGTGTTTTGGCAGCATCTAGGACATTTGCTACCTTGGCAGGACCCCTTGCATAGCACTGAGTCATATTTTACATAGATCTCCTAGGTAAGTCATAACTAATAATAATGTATGTTTTATAAGAGAAGAATTGAGGGCTATCCCCCTTTCTTCAGTTAGTATTAAAAAAAGCCCAACTCAACACAACAGCAACAAAAAACCCCAAAAAACCAAAACCAACCAAAAAAACCAACCAAACAAACTAAACAAAAAAACAAACAAAAAACTCCAAAGAAAACAATCACCAGAAAACGGTCCTGCAAAACTTCCTGGAGACCTTTGCCCAGTGGTGGTGATACATCCTGAAAGAGGAAGCAGTAGGCTGCAACTTTGCTCTCTAGGTCATGGCAGAATTCAGACAAGCTCATAATACTGGATTTTGGTTGCCAGAAGAAAGTGCACTAAATAACTTCATATGAGCAGACAGGGTTAGTGCTGCAGGGAGCATTTTCTGGCTGCTGTGTGGTTAAATCGTTTTTGTTTAATGTGTTTTTTTTTTAACTTGTGGTTTTTTAAGTCACATACTGCCTCTGTTTCTGCACCCTATGTCATCAGAGACTGAACGATTGACTCTCCTGCTGGGGCACTGCCCATGTCAGGTCCGGGCTTGCTGCTACCATGTGGGGTGACTTAGGCACTCAGGCAGCTCCTGACTTCTGCTAGGGTCTCCTAGCATGTGTCATGGGGACTGGAAGCACAGAAGTTTGTTGCTTATTTATTTGCTTTTTACATTAAAGATCCTATTAATTGCATCATCTTTGGTTATTATATTAATAGAGCTAAGTTTGATTACTGTAACTTGATTTAAAGGGAAAAAAATGCTGCTCCTAACATAATATTGTACAGTTATGTCATGGAATCATAGAATGGTTTGGGTTGGAAGGGACCTTAAAGATCATCTATTTCCAACCTCCTGCCATGGGCAGTGATGCCAGCCACTAGATTATGTTGCTCAGGCCCCCATCCAACCTGGCCTTGAACATTTCCAGGGATGGAGCATCCACAACCTTTCTAGGCAGCCTGCTACAGTGCTTCATCATCCTCTGAGTAAAGAATTTCTTCCTAACATCTAATCTAATTCTGTCCCCTCAGAATCCATTTAATCTTAATATGAAATAGCTTTTGCTTGGACATTTTCTCTTGCTTTTCTAGTAAGGTAGTCTAATCTCAACTGAGATATAACTCAGCTTTAGTAAAAGTTTCTGTAATTTTTTTAAGAATTCAGTGTATTATTTTCAAGATTCATCATTTTGCTAATAGTGTGCTGAAATGTACTACCACTGTACAGTATTATGAGCTGTGGATATAAGAGGTATTGTGTGTAGAAGTGGTATGGCCTTTAATTTCTGGTTTGAATTGCATGATGGAAGGTAAACTTGCTGGTGAATAATGAAAAGAAATTTAATTGATGTAAAGAACATCTGTACATGCTCTCAGTACCCAAATTAATTCAATTACAGTTTCTACTGTTGTAGAATGCATTTATTTTAGAATGCAGAGAGAATTAAATGGCAATTGCTAATGTTTCTCAGTACCTGTAGGTACAATATCAGCACAGAATATTGAGCATTATGTGAAGGAAAACCCCCAACTGTAAATTTTTGTTACTTTTCTCATTTAAATAATACAATAAATTCCAATAGAATATAGTCAAAACATGCAACTCTTGCAATCATTTGGAGGGATATTTTAATTGCTTTGTTTTAAAGAGAAATTAGAATAATCTACTTTTTAAAAATTTGAATTTCCGTGTCTGTCCTCTCTATAACCCTGCCATTGCATTTCCCCATTCCTGGGCAGGAAGCTGCAGGTGCTGTTTTCACGAAATTTTGTCAAAACTATTTTTAATGAAAACACTTTTATTTTTCTTACCATCATTCAACAAAAAACGAGTTTGTTGGCTCTATCAGTTTCCGACTGGGCAAATATCCACCGGTGTTTTTCAAGATAATTCACAGCTGATACCAGCCCTGAGGCCATTCTCTGGGAGGCTCCCCAGAGAGTAGCATGAATTCTCGTGGGGGTGCAGGCTAAACCAAGGCTGCCTCCAGAACCTAGTCCTTTAGGTTTGCATCGTCACTGTTCAGATGAAGCAACCTGAGAAAAACACCAGTCCCATACATGAGACTTACTGTACCCTCGCTGTCAGGAAAATAACAGAGTTTCTGTTGTGATTTACTGGAAATTTATCAGCAGGTGGGAAAGTTATATGGCTCCTAAATCAACTTTACATCCCAAATGCCATTGAGATTTGACTAGCTAGACCAGGTGGAAGGATTTCCTTTGTGGCTTGGAATATCTGTCAGATAGCATCAGTAGTATGCAGTGCTAAATATTTCTACTGATAGAAGTTTGACATATTGTTATAGTTGGTATCCTAGTGATGCAAGTTTAGATGCTGACACCCATGATTTCCATGGGATGATAAAGCATATATAAATCAGCAGAACAGTTGCTGCATGCTGCCTAAAGCTCACTTCTCTATATTCTCCAAACACTGCATGTATACATTATGGTTTAAGTTAAGGTGCCTACATGATACTTGTCTTCAGTTCAAGTGCGAAATATTTCTCTGAGGGTACAAATGTGAGGAAGTTGTTAAAGCCAAGGAAAGGGACAAATCTAGTGGTTAGGAGTACAGCACTGTTTGACCCATCTTCAGCAATGTTTTAAGCACATGTTTAGTAATTACTTGTGTTCCTTCACTCATTGCTGACTTGACCTTTTGAAAATACCTCTCCCTGTTTCCGTTTGTCTTTTCTAGGAAGGGATGATAATATCCAATAATGAGTGCTGAAGAATCAGCCAGCTGAGCAGTACTGCAATTCTCCAGCAATATGGCTTGTGTTTGTATGTGTTAGTACAAGGCACACCTTATAATTATAAGGGTGCCCCCGAACCCCTTATGATTATAAAATAACGTGTGACTTTTTGAAGAAGTTTGTGACTGAAGTGCAAAAGCTTCTGACAGGACCTATTTAATTCTTTGTAAAAATACAGTCCAATAGCGTTCAGCAGCTAAGAAAAAACTGTGGCTATCAGCATCTGGACAGTGCTATTAACCTTTTTTTGAGTTTAGGGGCATAAACCATTTGTGGTTTGTGCAGTGAGGTTATCTCTGGGTTTTTTTGTTGTGTCATGCAAAACAGATCTTCTTTTCCTCAGCATGGCAAACTTTACCTGGTAATAATTCAGCTTTGTTAAATGATTTGAGTTTTCCTCAAAGGCACAGGAGCAAGCAGAAGAAATCATGCCTCAGTCATTTTTCTGACTTTGTTTAACTTCAAAGGTAGCTTTGTATGAAGGCTGTGAAACGCTTGGCCCTGCACCAGCCATAACAAACATAAAATTCTGTTAGTACATTTACTTCATATTTTTGCCAAGATCCATCAAAACACTGGGAAAACTTTATGTATTTCATAACCTCTTTCAGGCATTTCCCTGGACATTACCTGATGAGTATTGTCAGATGTTACTACAGTCAAAAAGGTATTTCACCACCTGCAACTCAACATTGAGGGTCAGCATCTTAGGATCTGAGCATCTAGGATATTGCAATATAGAAATGAAAGGTGAGCTCTCCTAGATAGGGTTCTGGTATTTTGTTACTATTGATCATGAGGCCTATGTTAATCAATATAAGAGAGGAAGAGAGATGATAATTACTGAATGACTTGAACATCTAGTATATTCATTTTTCAGAATTTGGTGAGAGAACTGAAGAAGTGATTTTCCTGTTATGAGCAATGAAGTATGCTTACTTCTGTGGCCAACTGGAAGGCAGAAACCAGCCATATATGGGCTGGAGTTCTCCAAAGAATGTTCAATAAATAGATAGTTTGGAAGAAAGTTCCTCAGGGTCTCAAGAACACAGCAGTTCGGGAGGGAGAGGATTCTATTTCCAGCTCAAGAAATAGTTAGCACCACAGGGCTTGTTTATTTAGTGTGGAGAGAAGACTAAGATGAGTAAGTTCTTGAAAAAGTAAATTCTCTCTTCATGAAACAGTGTAGCAGTAAAATCATGGTCACAGGTTAAAAACATTAGCTTTTTATTGGCAACTGGTGTTTGTTTTGGTAGGGTTTGTTTCCATTTGGACCCCCTTGTGCTGGCTGACACAGGTGCATGGTAGACTTGGCCACATGGTAGAAGCAGCCTGTGCCAACTCCTGGTTTGGCTGGTGGATGTAGGAGAGGTGGTCAGGATACATCTGACTCCTTTTGAGAGCTGTTGAAACTGCATCTGCCTCACACTGGGCTGGTAGGCAGCAAAAATGCACCTGCCCATTTTGCTTCCTGCCCATAGCCAAGGAAATGTGGAATTTTGTGGAGTGAAACATCTGGCCCCTCTGCTCTTAAACCTGAAAGTGTTACTGAATGTAGGGGCTGTATCCCAGATGTGTTTTGCTCGCAACAGCTGGGTGGGAAGACAACAGCCTGAATAGAGCAAGAACAATAGCCAGGCAGCATGGGACATTGACTTTTAGTAAGTGTGCAGCAGTAGAATAGTCAAGAGTTGCCCAGGGACTAGACTTGGGAATATTACAAATTCTGGAAGGAGACTATATTTTTCCAGTATATGTTCTGTCAGACTGTAGGAAAGTCTAAACACAGACTGAACATAACTGCCCTGAACAGCATTGACTTCCTTGGGAGCGTTTCAGGTAAAGGGAGAGGAAATGAAGTCTCTCCCACTTGCCTGTCTTGGTGCTGTGTGTGGTCATTGTGAACAACTCATCAACCTTTTTTGGCAACATTCCTTTGAGGATAATCCAGATTTCCCTTCCTGTCACTTTCTAGGATCTTTACCCGAAAAGGTAACAAATGGTGAGGGGAAACTACCATTTTCATAGGACTTGGACAGGTTTAAACCATCCCTGGTGGCTTACTGTTTTAGTAGTTGTAATTGCTAAAAGAATTATTAATATATGCTTCATTAAGACTTTTGTAATAATTGTGGATGGGTGGAGAATAAGGATATCCAACAGGAAATAAGAAAATTATTGGGCTTTCAAATTTTTTCCTGTACCTTTCTCTTTTCTTCCTAGATTACAATTTTTAGGAAAAATTAATCAAAGTTGTTTGTGTAGAAATGTCTGTGTTATTAACATCTAAAATTTATTTTTCAAATCTAGATTATCGATAAGGAGATTAATCCCTTTGTGGACAAGTGGGAAGAAGAAGGACAGTTCCCAGCACATAAAGTGTTTAAAACCCTGGGACAGGCTGGATTCCTTGGTGTGGATAAGCCAACAGGTAAGAGAGTGTATAACTGATGCTGATGGTGATAGACTAAATACGTTATCTGAATTTCCTCTTGACCCAGATCAAAACATGGGTTGGAATTTATGCAAAGTTTACTTTTATTCCTCAGCCACATATGTGCTGGTTGCCAGCTCTGCAAATACAGAAAATAACATTGCTGAATGCTCAAGTTGTTGTTCTCAAAACGTAAAAATGTTAAAACTTGCACAACTGTTATTTTAAAGTCAGTGAAATGGACATCATTTCAATTTTCAACATAAAATCTGTATAATAACTTTTCTTCTGGATCTGGACACATATGGAATAATCTAAATCTTCATTAATGAAACCACAGTTTGAAGACATTGAAAGTGTTTTAAGATTTGGCCTATACACTTCCTGAACTTGCAACCTGTACATCACTGTAATGTATTCTGTTCAAAGAATGAGGTTAGTGTGGGGTTTAGGCCATTATGCCCTAGACTGTCTTTAAAATGCACTATTCCAGCCCACAATAGCCTGAACAGAACAGCCTAACATACAATAATGACAGAGCAAGTTTCATGTGTACGTATATCTATATATATAGATGTATGTAGATATATATAGGTGATGCAAAAAGTCAGGAAGTCCAGAGGAATAAGAAATATTTCTGCTCTTCAGATACAATACATATTCCACTAGTTTTTTTGTTTACATGCAATATATATATATATATATACTTGTTTTCTTCTTGAATGCTACTGTTACATGTTCATGTCAAAATTCCCTGTTCTTTTCCCCTCGTTTTCTTATTCATGGTCAAAAAGTCTAAAACAAAGGCAGGTTTACACAAGCAAACTTTTAGCAACTGGGGTGAATTCAGAGCAGCCCGAAGGGACAATGTATGAACAGGTAACTCTAGATAGTTGCCTATATGGAGCAAGTCACACAACCTTAGGTATGCCACACCACATCATTATGTTGCTAAGGGATAGGGTTCTGTGGAACAAATTATACCTTTCTACCACCTACTTTCAGAGGAAATTTTTCCTCTTGAAATAAACTTTCATATTCTTACACATTACAATGTGGAAGGTTTTTCCGTAGTTGTTCAGCTGTTGGAGCTCAGAGAACTGTTTAGCTATGATTGTCTGACAAATCCAATTAGGTCTGAGCTGGTATTTCTTTACAGAAATGCTGACAGTTTGAGATTATACTTCAGATCTATTTAAAGGACAAATAGGATTATTGGGGGAGGGAGAAAACCATCTCTGCCTTCTGCTATAATTGTTTCATAGGCAGATTTGAATTGCATCTCAGTGGGTCTCCTTCACACTGCTAATATTCATGTTGGTTGTAATAGTGATGCATTATATTGCTGGCAGATTGCAGTCCTGTCTTGTTATATTCATCTTGGAACATGCAGGGACTTCAGCTGGGGTAAGGAACCTCATTGCTGAGCGTGCTGCACATAAAACATTGTAGAGATGGGAACTTTGTATAATGCTCACAAAATAGATAGGACAAGAAATAACTGGAGTTACATCTGGTGAAGAAGGGACTTGTGGAGGTAAAGTTAGGCACAGAAGGTTGCATGTACTGACTATACTTGTCATACCCATGTTTAAGACTGTTTTAACTTTGGCCTTGATGTTTGTTTCTAGCTGTTAATGTAATTTATTTGGCCTCTGCAGCTGCATTTTATAAAAGATATAAAAAATGGATAAAATTCTCAGAAACCTGTGGTCCATCTCAATTCATCTTCTGGAGCAAGGTATTGGTGGGTACAGAAAATGCACCAACCCCTTGAAAGATGCTGTCTTTGCAGCATTCAGTTGTGCAACAGAATGTCACCAGATCCAGCTTTGCTGTGTATTGGTGTAATGACATCAGGTAGAACCTGAAAGTCCTGAAACTTTCTCATGATGGTAAGTGAAACAGTCAGGTGTGGGACTGTTTCAGGTGTGGCGCAATCTCAACAGCATGACTTAGGCAAAGCCTGAAATTCTTTCTCTTTTACACTTCTACAAAGTACTTACACTTGATGTGTGATTAGCAGGTACTGGTAGTAGTATTAAAATAAAATTAAGAGATATGCCTTTTATGCTCTGCTCAGATGCTTCTGTTATTTAAGTGTTGTGTGCAGAGGAAGAGAGGTCTTAAGAGATTTGTGGAAGCCAAGAGCAGCTGGGAGTTTTGGAGGGATGTTGTGGGAGGTCTAGAGAAGAGAGCTTAAATTGATTTGAGGAGAACAATTGCAATATAGAGCAGCGTGAGTAACAGCCTGCCCTACTTTCTCTTTTCAGCACAAACCAAATTATAATTATCATATTGCATCTCTTCAAATCCAGATCATAAAATATTCTCTTTAAAGAACACTTTTTTTTTTTAGTTAACTCACTTCAGTAGCAGCTGCAATTATGAAATACAAATTTTTCTGAATTCATTTTTCAAGATCCTTCTCTCAAGTATGGAAGTTTTTTTTTCCTGCAGAATTAATTTTGAAGATTTTTGGTTGGGCAGAAAAGGGTCACAAACTTGTTTTGCTTAGATAGAAGGAAACATCTGTTGGATTTCAGATTTGTTGAAAGTGGACTTTTTCCTGTGTAAACACCATTCCCTTTATGAACAATGAGCTGCTTTTGAGCAGGTTTTTAAAAGAATGTGCCTTACATGTGTCCCTTATCATTGGAAACTTTCTCCATGTGGAGAACTGATTTGGGGCACTATTTTTATTGCAAAGGTTCCATCGACTCCCACTGTAGTCAGTTGTGGACTACAAACTTAACAGAGTTTTCCTATATATTTTTCACAGTTGTTTATGCTTCTAGTGAATATTGGCTGTGGTTCAGGATGTTAGTTGGAGGGGTTGTGTAAACACTGTGGGCAAGGCCCAAACATGCACCCATAATTGGAGAATTCTTAAGATGGTAAGCAGATTTAACTTATTACACTGTCTGGTCCATTCTCTACCAGAGAAAGTGTCTTCTTGTTGAACCATTTGTCTGCTCTGTTATTTTTTACATGACTCAAAAATAGTGCATATGCTGGTTTTCCTTAGGAAAAAGTCTGTGTTCTGTTATATAGGGAGATTCTTCCTGTTAGTAAAATACATGCAGAAAAGTGAAATTTATGCATAGAAAGTGTCTTTTTGCTCTATTACAGAATCACTCAGTCCAGCCTGAAGTATTTCATTTGAGGGGAAAAAACCAGCATCTCTATATACTTACTGTTCTTCATTTATATTTACTGAGTACTTATCCATAAATTATAAAATTCTGGATTATGGAGGTACTGACAATCCCAAAAGTAAGGGCTGAAAATACTAGCGTATGCAGCAACAATATTTTAAGTTGTCTTGGTTGTTGGCCATTGTCTGCTTTTCTAAAGGAAGTGGGCAAGACATATTCTTTCAGTTATTTAATGTGCACATTAAACATGAGATGAGATATTGGAGTAAAAGCTGAAAAGATCTATGTGGTCATTTGTGATCTTACGGTTTATGAATCAAAGCCTTGGCTGTTGCTAAATTTTAGGATGTGTTGCCAAATACACAGGCTCAAAATGTACTGTTCTGTGCCTGTGTAGGCCAATGCAGATGATTAAAAGTTGATTTTATCAGCTGATGCGTAAGTACAGGAATCCCATAAAGGATGGGAGAGGGAGATTTGTAAGAGGGCAGTGTCTGCTCTCCTGCATACTCACATAGCATCACTGTGAAACATGAGTGAAAATGAAATGCCCACTCTGGGTATTTCATTAGTGTTTTCACTGGCAGTACTATAGGAATATTTAGAAGAATGCATTAGCAGCTAGAAATAATTATGACAGATTTGTCCAAATAATAACCTTCATTCATTCCTGTCAAATACTTAGCAGTGAACTTAGAAAATAGGTTCTTAAATATATCAGGAAAGTCAGGAAACTGTGGTAAGACTTGTACATGAATGGGAAAGTATAATTCTGCACTACATATCTCATTCCCCTACTGCTGGGATATATTACTTGGAGAAAGTAATAAGCAGCATGTTCTTGTCATTTGAGACAGATAAGCATCTGATGAAACAAATGTTTCAAATGACTGATTGCACTGCAATTGGAAAATGATGCAGTATCTTTCCTTAAGAAAGCCTGTCTAAGTGTCTGTGTGTGAATGTGGGAATATAGATCTAGACTACCCTCTAAGGTTAATTTTGTTTTCTTCACATGTGTACATTTCTCTGGTATAGTGGGACCTTATGAGAATCACTTGGAAAGAATATGTGAGGTTACTTTTTTCCCCTTTCCATAATACTAAGCCTTTTTATTATATGGAATGAGCAAAGGAAGGACCTGGGAGGAGCAGTAAATTCTGTCACTAGAAAGGGATTTAGTAGTTCAGGTGAAACAGTGTTTGATTGTATTTAATAGAGTAACTGAAAGTTTTTCTGGTACATCTGTGGATAAAAGCGAAAAGGGATATATTTGTCAGAAGTGAATTCATTTGCCCCAAACCATTTCTGTATGGCTACAATGGACTGGCTCCAATGCTTGTGCTTGATTTAGATTTAAGCATAGTCAGCTGAACTAATTGCTTATCTCTTTTTCACTTACAAAGGAGTGCAATAGTAGTTCATAAATAATAGTTGCTTTCCAAAAGTTTGTGAGAGAAGCCATGTTTTCAGACAGCAATGAACCAGTAAATCAGCACTCTGAAATGTTTATCAGCTATCATGTATACCTGTTTTGCAATCAATTTTTCAGGCCTCTGAAAAACCAATAGATCAAATAAGTCACTGCTTTATTTGAATCAATTTGATGACAAAATTAGTGATGGGTGGCAGGAGTTTGGAGACCTTGATCAGATAAGTATAAGAAGTTTCAAGTGCTTATCTGACCTTGTTAATTTGGTGGATTGCATTGAAATCTCAGGAAAACAGGTTTTTGTAAGTGCACATATAAGTTCACGTGTGGTTAAGACTTTTTTTCCCCTCCTCTGCTGTTGTGAAATGCTGACAATTCAAGTCCCACCTAGCATCTTGCAAGTGCAAGATTGAATTCAATTGAATTCAATTGAAAATAGTTGGGAGGGGACAGTTTGCTACATTTCACAGATCATCAGATATTTCTGATCAGACAAGGAAATGAGAACTTGAATTCATCTTTGTTTTTTTTTCTCAGCTGCGCACATGACTTGGAAATGGGAGTGCTTCATTCTTCATGACTGGTTGGGAAGTGCAGCAGTACCTCTGGGAATAGCTTGTTAGCTACCAACAGCAGTTTTGTAGAAACACTCAGCAGAGAACAGACTTACTGAAGGACAGCCAGTCTCTAAGGAAGAGATAATCTTCCTTTAAAGGTTTTGTTGATAGAGGGATCAGATTAGTTCCTGGGATTCTGTTTTTGTACTTGAGATAAGGCAAATCCTCACACTTCTGACTTGTAATGCACAGCACAGCAGTACCTCATGGTTCAGGTGTGCTTATACCAGTACCTCAGGGGCAGACTTAGGAGTTTCTGAAATCTGGTACTTGTACCACTGGCAGTTACAGATTACATCAAAATGATATTGAGAAAGAAATTTAAAATGCCTCTTTCTTGGAGGAAGTGAGAAGTATTTAACTGGAAGCAAATGCTCCCCTATGTGTGTGCAATGAAATCCTTGAGCTGTTGACGCACGATTCTCTCACGTCATACCTGCCGTGCCAAATTCCCTTCTGTGTATCACAGGCTTTGCACAAACTGTCAGACCTCTATAGTGTCTTGAAGCTGACTGGGAGCACTTAGACTACATTTGTAGAGAAGAGGTAGTTACAAGCAGCTGTTGCTGTTCTGTTCCCGTTCTGTACCTGTTCTGCTCTGGGTTGTGCAGGAGAGTCTGTCCTCTCTTGTACTTGACGTTCCCTCAGTTTTGTAGGAAATCGTTTGGTTTGGGGATTTTTCACAGAGGTAAATCTGCTAAAAATCTGATGGTCTTGATTTTATAATTGTGAATAAGAGAGGAATGCACATTAAAGAGAGCAGGTGAATATATTAAAGAAATATGAAATCATATAACACCTGAAAAGAATATGGGAATTGAGACCTTATTTGATAAGGCATACTGTCTGGGAAATTTGCACTAGAAGAATAATGTTTATTCTTTACTTTTGTGGATCGAATGGCAAGACTGCCTCTTGATAAAGCCTGGCCAATGAATTAGCTTATACTAAAATAAAATTGATATTACAAGTCTCTCTAATTTACACATAGCTGTCTTTTCCCATCAAGATTCTTGACATCCTGTCATATGCCTGGATGGCATAATCAAAAATCTTTCTGAAAGGTATGAGTGCACCTACTACTCTTTGAGACATGTCAATACACTGAGTGTTGTGAGCATGGGAAGATTATCTTTGTGAAGTGTAGGCCTAATTCAGTTTTACCCACTCATTTTTGCATTATGAACTGCTGGAAGTGAAGGTTGATTTCTGTCATGGGGCTGAAATGGGGAAAAATATTGTGAAACAGTCATTCTGAGGATGACATAGAAAATCTCTAAAAAGATGTTGACTTGTCAACACTTGCAGATCCCATGGGTCAATAACCAAATTAAAAACTTTGAATGATATGTGGCTTGAAGAGAGGGTTAACAAGATTGCAGTAAAAATGTGTTGTTCCTAGTTAAGTGTTTCTATCCCCAGCATTTGAACATGATAAGAAGCTAGTGTCCAGGCTGTGCAAACCTGAACGTGTTTAGCTGAATAAGAAGAAATGAAAGGGGAAAAACTAGACAAGAAAGGTGTTTAGTTTTAGTTCTCCTATTCTGTTCTAACATTTTTAATCCCTAGTGACCCAGTTCATGCAAAATCATAAGCATCATTAATAATCTAATCCCTGGAGATTTTACATAAGCCCTTGGTCACTCCAGCACCTGAGAGGAAGTCCAGAAGTTCCCATAAGAGTAAAGTGCCTTCTCATGCAGCTGAAAAACAGGTCATGTACCTGCTCATGGCAACGGGTTTGGAACGAGGTGACCTTTATGGTCCGTTCCAACCCAAACTATTCTATGATTCTGTTTTATCCCAGAAAAGAGGACAGGCAAAGGCATGGACCCAGTATTTGTGAGTCTGCATGTGACAGGCAACTTGTTTATAGGATAAGTAGCGCACACAACACTAAACAGATTCATATGCTACACAGTAATAAAAAGGTGTAAAGGAGGGATAGTAATACAAGGAATTTTTTTCCTTCAGGCTTAATACTTAAATAGGGTTAGAGCTGGCCATTTATAGACTGGAACAAGTGAGTTTGGAGGTAGAGATGAAGAGAACTGAAATGTGGTTTTAATCATGCTGTATTGTGGGGAATAGGTATCATCATTTAACAGCAAACCCGGAAGTTATCTGTAACTTATTATTTGATATGGGTCTTATGTTTATGCTGCTTTTAGACCTACTTTGATTTCACTGTTTACTCTCATGTAACACTGATATGCACATCAGAGACTGTATGGTATCTTATACTAAGTGAAGTAGGAAGTGAGAAGATGGGTTTTATTACAAAATACTTTTAAAGTCTATTAAATTGGTCTGAGAAATATTTGGAGTCTACACTCTTTTTTGTTGGTACAATCACGTTGAAAGTCTTTCATAGCTTCATCTGAATAATGAAGCTATAACATATACGTTATCTGAATAATGTGTGTATAGTAGATTTGGTATCAGTCCAAAAAATCATCTGTGTACCCTCAGTTTGTCAGTTGATTAGTAAAAACATGTGAATTGTTTTTGAAGTGAAGGTTACATTGGAGACAGGAGTGAAGGATGCTTTAAAACTTCGAAATTTCTTCCTTTGATGGGACAGTCTCACCAGTGCAAGACAACTGCTTGGCTCATTTGTGGGAAGGCAAACAGGTATTTGGCACCATCATAACTTGAATTGTGCTATTTACTGTGTGCTTTGAAACCTCTGAGGATTATGAAAATTCCCTGATTATGAAAATTCAGATTCCCTGAACCAGAAGCTTAGGTGTGTGCAACCGCTCTTTCCAGAATGTAATATGTACCCCATATGGAAAAGTAATATTCTGTCCTGCATAGTACTTTATAGTGATAAGCATTATTGTATATACATTATAAATTTTTACATATATTGCAGTAAATTCTGCAATAAATATATATATATTTATAGAGAGATAGAGGGATTTTTTGATGGTTTTTGTTCTTTTAAATCATTAAATCATAAAATGCCAGTTGGAAGGAATGTCAAGGATCATCTGTTCACATATTTCTTGGCAAAAGCATGGACAAGATGGCCCAGCACGTTGTTCATTTAAATTGTTAAAAGTGTCCAACATTGGGGAACTCACCACTCCTCTGGGGAGATTATTCTAATAGCTGATGGTTCTCATTGTGAAAACTTCTCCTTTTGTGTCTAATCAAAATCTTCCCCAGGAGTACCTGGTACTCATTATCCCTTGTCTTTTCCCTGTGATTTCTTGTGAAAAGAGAGTCTCCATATTTGATCATTTTTATGGCTTTTCTCCAGCCTGTCTACATCTGTTTTGTGTAGCAGGAACCAAAACTGAACGTAATATTCCAGGCATGGCCTGACAAGCACTGACTAGAGTGGGAAAATGACTTCATTATCTCTGCTGGTGTTGCCCTTGTTGATGCAGCCCAGCATCCTGTTGACTTTCTTTGGTGCAGTTCACTCATATTGAGCTTGTTGTCCACTAGGACCCCCAGGTCTCTTTCCACAGAGCTATTCCCCAGCCAGGTAAATCCTAGTCCTGCTTAGATAAGGTGTTTTCTCTGCAGACTATCATCAACATACTGGAAGGTCAGTGTAGTAGTCTTAATGGGTTTTGTTTTTCTGATCTTCTACATGTTTTAAAAGAATGGTGCAGAGAGCATCTTCTAAGTGGAAACACACACAGCATTCAGGGGAAACTGGATTGATCTCCACAGGGAATGGGTGAACAGTGCAATGTAAAATGAAGGATGGGAAAACATCAGAACCATAAGGCTGTGTGGAACAATATCAGTCTTTGAGGGCAGAAGGTGCACTGAGCAGGGCTGGTGAATTAGGTGTGCTAGGCAGTTTGTGGCAGTCTTGTCTCTGCTGTGTGGTGCCAGTGAAATTTGAGCAGCTGGTTTAGTTATTTTGCAGCTGAGCTTGTTGACAGAAACATTGGGAGGAGATATGTCAGAAGCTTATTAGGGCGGATGTTGCGGAGCAGATATGGGGTTTGGGAGAAAATGGGGACGAAGCTGCAAGACAGGGTGGAGATTTTTTAACATTTTTATTCCAGGTGTGTTTGGTTTTGTGCTGTCACTTGAAAGGCATGATCACCTGGAGGAAATACAGCTTCACCCTGTTTGCAGAGAGGAAATTTAAACATATGAAAAGTGTGTGTCAGTAAAAAAAAAAAAAAAGTGAAAAAGAAGCTGAAGTAAAATTTTATTTTCTTAAAATTATTTTCCTTCAGTTCGCTCAAGAAACCCTTTAAATATCTTAATCTTTTAGGGTCTTTTTCAGTAATATAAAGAGGTTGGAGCCTTTTTCAAATGCAGAGATTTGTTAAAAAGTATCTGTTTGAGTAGTGAAGTGTAGATCAATTGTGAAAAACAGAGCAATAAGGAAAGTGTTCTTCCGATCACCACAATTGTACATACATTGAAATTTAATATATTTTTTCAGTTTTACAGAGTAAGCTTTGAAGTCAGACTTCAGTGTCAGGGGTTTTTTCTTGTGTGGTTTTTTTTCTTTGTTTTGTTTCTCAAGCAGAGGCATGGGAGGCCATTTGTGATAAACAAAGCACTTCTTGCAGGACAGTGGTATTTCCTGAAGAACATCCCTGTTTGTTCTCTTTGTGCCTTTCCTGGGTGGCCTAGAAGAGCTGGTTTCTCCATCATCTCTATTGCAATTGCTGTTGTTTCCCGTAAGACCACAAACCCGCTCTGTGGTCTTGTCCGCTCCAGGAGATCTCTTCAGTGTTGGGTAGCAGGAGTCAGGAACATGGCACAGCTCTGAAGAAGGGCAGGGTCTTTTTGTGTAGGACCTTTGAAACACCATGACCTGTGCACGTGCACTTTCCTTGAGCCTGTGAGACGGGGAGAAAATGTGCACTTGCTCAGAACTTCAACCATTCACAAATCAGCTTGGCTTGTACAGCTGAATGGGGAAACAAAGTGGGAATTAATGGAGATTTTCCTTGAATGAGTATCACAGGGGTGCATATTTGAGCTTTTCATGGCATCATTAAATGGTTTAAAATTGTCCGAAGGTGACTTTAGTCAACATTTATTCTGTTTCCTATACTGTGTGTCAGAGGAAATGAATGAGACTGTTGTACTCACCCTTGCTTTTTTGTTCAAGAATGGGGATCTCTCAGCAGAGTGGAAGGTCAGTGATTAATAAGCCTGCTGTAAGGAATTATTTTTTTCCTTTTTTTTACATTATGTATAACCTGTGAAACTCATTCTGCAGAAATCACAAGGAGCAAAATTTAATAGGAATCCAGAAGCTATTACATAAAGGTATAGATGGTGGCACCATCCACAGTTATGTCAGGGAGAGTAATCGTATTTCTGATCATCAGCTACTCACTTAGCAAATGAATACACCATTTCACAGCATCTTCTACTCTGTGACTTCTATTGGCTCACTAATTCCCCACTGAATAGCACTTACTCTGTGTGCTGGGGCCTAAGCCTGGCAAAAACAACCACAATATATATTTCAATTTTTACAGAATCTTTTCCCAGCCCAAGAAAGGAAGCCTTTAATTAGAATCATCGAATCTTTAAGTTTGGAAAAGATCTCTAGGATCATCGAGTACAACCCTTAACCCAGCACTGCAAAGCTAATTTTTGCACTTCCCTCCTTCTTTGTATGTTGAAATGGTTATGATCCCATTTTTTACGGATCATTACTATCCATATTTGTTTTCTAAATCTTGCCAGTTGTTTTCAGGCACCTCTGTTTACTTGTGTTTCTCACTGAGCCTCTCATCTCCTTCTTGCTTTTTTCCCCTCTTAAGAGGATTCAGATAGGCCCTTGTGTAACTGCTCTAACAGCTGCTATTTGCTACTTCTTCTATTTCAACTTACCTTGGAAGGACTGAGGGTAATAAAAATATTTTGTGAAAAACTAATGAAAATCTGGGCATAAGGGGGGAGGGGAAATAATCTTTTTTAGTCAGATGTTGATGATATTCCAAAAGAAGTTAAGATCCTGAAGACTGAGAATATTGAGGCCTTTTTAATCATCTGCTTACTGTGGATTTATTCTTCAAAGCCAGTGTCATTTAAGAGAAATTTAGACAAATAGATTTTGCATTGTAGGGAAAGCTTATTAAAGATTAAATTGCATGTTTTTCGCCTCAAGCTAGTAACATGCTGTGCTTTCTTTACCTGGTCTTTTGTTTGTTTTTGCTCAATAACCTTTTCGGAGTTATGTTTTGGAAGATAAATAGATTATCTTACTCCTTCGACATTCTTTTAGGTTTTGCTTTCCAAGTTTCTCTCCTCATAGCGGAGCAGTTCAGGCTAAATCCTGGTATTATGGAAGTTCATGTTTACAAAACAAACCAAAAAGCCTCTGAATCCATTTTACTAGCTTTTTGGACTTTGTTTGTTTGGCATTTTTTTAAGTAGAATACTGAGGTATTTCCCCCCCCCCCCTTTTTTCCTAAGAGAAGTAGCATGGGAGCAATTTGCTCTTCTGTAGCTGGTGTAAAGTAGCTGTTAGTTGAGCTTGTCATTTGCAGCAAGTCAGGAAATTCTTTCCAGTGTGTCCAGATGCTTCCTGTGCACAAGGCTGGTGTCATACTTGGCATGTGATTAAAAAAAAAAAAGAAAAAAAAAATCTTGAGACTGCTTTTTATTTTGCTTTTAACCATGTCCTTTGGCTCCATGGAGGGAAGACAATCTGTCTTGCTGTTTGGACAGTGAAACTGTACTTGGGGTTGTTTGGAAGAATGAAAAAGAACCATGTAAAATTTAATTTTTTTTTCCCCCATTTAAAAGCCTTCCTTGTCTTTCTTCTCCATGTCACCTGTATGCTGTCCTCCTTGGAGTAATAGACTAATTCATATTCTACATATCAGGTTCTACATTGCTAAAAAAGTAGTTATGGCAGCTGATAGTTGTAGCAATGCTGCATTTCAGATGTGGGGGGGATTTCAGCTGATCACGATAAATGCTCTGGCCTCTTTGTATTATTCTCTTTACACACCTCTGCATGGGAAAAGTTGTGTAAACCATATGTCTTGGTTGTGCTTGTAAAACCTGTGGCCTGGTGGACCTATAAAGGAAATGGTTATGCATTTGCTACCTTTGGACAGGCCTCTCCTGGACTTCCAGGCACCACACTAAAAAGATGCCCAGATAAACCAGATTCTCTCAAGAATAAAAGCAGTTTCCTATATTTTCGCCTTATGTCCCTACAACACAGAGTTGGGAATCCCATCCTCTGTCTCTGTACAGGCTGTAACTGGATGTCATCAGGTCCCATATCCCATAGGAGGATGTGGAAAGAGGAGAACACAAGAGGAAACAAATACCAGGAGGAAAATTTTTTACAGAGGAATCATTTCAACAGGAAATGTTCTGCTCCTTCCGGCAGAACTTTGTATCTGTTTTCAAGAAACAAATTTCATTTTATACCAGTTTTGCATTTACTTCCTGCTACTCCGGTTTCTTCTGTCATAGAAGAGATGTGTGTTTTGATCTTTGCAAACTTTATCTATTCATCAACTTTGAGTCAGCAGCAGATCTTTAATGTACATGAAAGGTGTTAAGGGTTCTCCTGGGTAGTATGTTTAAAACCAAAGGAACCCTAAATTTTGGAGGGGCCCACTGAATATGTTTCTGCAGACTGATCATACAAGAACTGACCTGTCCTATAGAATCACAGCGTTGTGTAATCCCTAAGCAGCTCCTGGGATTTCCGAGTTGCACCTGTCTGAGATGGATCAGAATCTGGCTGTTGCACAGATTCTATGGTGCTGCCTGCTAAACTAGGGAAGGGAGGGAAAACACCAGTTTTCTCTTAGGAAAGAGGTAAAACAGTGGAACAAAATGAATTGGACTTTCTCAAAGGGTATTTTTTGAGCAGTTTAGCTATGTGTCTGAAACATAAAACATGAAAATATGGAGGATTATGAACATCTTCCACTTCTAATCTTGCTGAGGCTCTAATTGCCGCCAGGTTTCAGGCAAAGGACTTTGAAACAATCTAAGATTCCAAAGCTAAAATGATGAGATTATTACATAGGAGATTTTTACTATTGCAGCAACTATTATCTAGACCTATAGCTTAGTGTGGTTTGTGCAAGGAAAAGTGTGAACCAAAGTGGAGAGGGAGGATGTAGGGGGAGACACGTGCTGTGTTGTACCTTGTGCCTGCATGATGGGGAGTCAGGAGGCATTATCAGGTCTTTTGTGCTAGTTTCAAGCTGTCTGGGACTCATGCTGAGTGGATGTGGCTGCCCTGCATGGTTTTAAAATGTTTTGCGTGCATTTGGATGGATCTGTTTGTCCCCTGGTGTGGTGTGCATCATCTTCCACTGCTGGATTTAGTCAGGAGAAACTGGATAGACTGTGGGTATGTTGATATGACCAGTAGACTTTGGGGCTGAACCTGCCCCCTCACCTGCCACTTCAGTGAGGGCTGTAACTAGCTTGTCTGTAATGAAAGATGGAGCAAACATCCAGCAGAAAATTTTGATGTCCTGATGTGGAGATGAAGTGATGATGTGAAGGGTGGTAATCTGTAACATTGGCTACCATCATTTCCTTCCTTGTAATTTGAATGAAGACACTGATAATGCTTAAAATTAAAAAATAGTTGATATTTTAAAATGATTTTCCCTTCATTTCACTATTTTATTTATTCAATGTATTTGTGAGCTGTGTTCTGTGCCTCCACATCCAATTTTCCACATAGGAGTACAGAATAAAGTTCAGAACACAAAAGATTGCATGAAAAGGTGGCATTGATTATACAAAATTACCATCAGAAGGCAAATTATTATCCAGAGCATTCCTTTTGACATTATGAAACAGCTTTTAATTTAATATTAAGTTTAATCTGACAACACTTAGAAATAATCAAAAGGCTTTGCAGTTTAATTTCTTGTAAGGAAGTATCCTTAAAAGTAGTTATAGAAGCATGTCAACAGTTTTGGGGGAAAGACAAGTAAAGTTCTACTGAATAATAATAAAGAAGAGCTTAATTGAATTCAGTAATTTCTGGTCTTAACAGAGCTTGGTGAGAAAAGGTGAAATGGAACAATATCCAAAAAATAACCAAACTCAGAGTCCCAAATATCTATTAGCTGTGAACTATGAGAGCAGCCTTGCTGAGAACAGCTCTGCAGTTGGGAGTGCTGGTGAATGAGATGCTGGACATGACCTGGCAAATGTGTGCTCACAGCCTGGAAAGCCAGCTGAATCCTGGGCTGCATCAAAAGCAGTGTGGCCAGCAGGTCAGTGGAGGTGATTCTGCCCGTCTACTCTGCTCTGGTGAGACCCCACCTGGAGTGCTGCATCCAGCCCTGGGGTTCCCAGTACAGGAAAGACATGGACCAGTTGGAGTGGATCCAGAGGAGGAGTCACAAAGATGATCAGAGGGATGGAGCACCTCTCCCATGAGGAAGGGCTGAGAGGGATGGTGTTGTTCAGCCCGGAGAAGAGAAAGCTCCAGGGAGACCTCATTGCAGCCTTTCAGTACCTGAAGGGGGCTTATAAGAAAGATGGAGACAAGGTCTTAGTAGAACCTGTAGTGATAGGACAGGGGGGAATGGTTTTAAATTAAAAGAGGGTTGATTCAGATTAAATGCAAGATAAACATTTTTTATAATCAAGGAGGTTGGTAAAATCCTGGAATGGGTTGCTCAGAGAGGTGGTAGATGTCCCATCCCTGGAAACATTAAAGGTCAGGTTGGACAGAGCTCTGATCTAGCTGAAGATGTCTCTGCTCAGTGCAGGAGGGGTTGGACTAGATGACTTTTAAAGGTCAACCCAAACCATTCTATAATTCTAAGTAGTTAATGTCATGGACATGCAAATGTAAACAAAAGTTTGCAAAGAAAAGGATTGGCATTTAATTGATGTATTTTTTAAAAAGAAATAGGAAAATCAGACAGCAAATAAGAGGAAAAATCAAAACATAACATAAACACCAATTTGTCTGTGGTTAAAGTTGAAAAATGTGCAGTAGACAGTGATGAGGTAAGACTTGTGTTTTGCAATTATCCCTGGTTTTGGAGCTGCACAAGCCCTTGAATGTCACCTTTTTATCTCTATTTATGCCAGGGTAATATTGTCTTATTTTAAAAGAAAAAAAGAAAACCAAAAAAAAAAGCCAAACAAACAAAAAACCAAAAAAACCTCCCCAAAGCCAAACCAAAACAACAAAAAATCCCCCAAAACAAAACAAAAAAAACCACACCAAAAAACCAAACAAAAAACCCCAACAATAACAACAAAAAACCCAATCAACTAACTAAAAAAAAACCACCCAAACAACAGCCCAAGAGCTACACTTACAGGGTTATTAAAGTGGGATGAAAACCTTCACATGGTCATACTTTTTTTAATTTTGTCTAGAGGCCACCAGTGTAAGCAGGCCCGTGATGCTGGGTTGTTTGTAGCTGCCCACCTGCAGTCAGGAGGCTTCACAACTGGGAGCTGAAATGCAGAGATAACAAAATCTGGAGCAGAGCCAGAAACTGAGCCCTAAATTTAGGAGTCTGGATAGCTGCGATGAATGTGGGAGACAGGGGATTCCTGATCAGGATGGTTTTTGTTTGATCTCAGAAAATCTTGAGGGAGTTACTATAGTCCAAGACTTGAAAGACTGCAGCAGATGAACCTTGCAGAAAAGTGCTTATCTCCAGCATCTCCCAACATCCCTGTTCAGCTCCCCATCACCCTTGCCATTGTGGTCTGTGATGTTTTGCAGTCAAGGTTGTTTTTTTTTTGTTGTGAGAGTAGTTAATTTCAGAAACAAGGGGAATGTTTTTAAAACACATTAGAAAACATTCCTGCTGCTCAAACATCAGGCTGTGAAATCACTTGGCAGAGGTGGTTTTATTTCAGCTGACCCTTCAATGGTCAGCTGCAATTTTACTCATAAGCAATAAATTGCAACCGATCTGGGCATCATTTTGGATGAAAAATAGCTCAACAATATCAAGTCATTCTAAAGCACAGGGCCAGATGAAAATATCCATCTTCAGCATAGGCTTTGAATTCATCATGTTTGTGAAGATGGTAAATAAAAAGCAGAATCAACGCATTGTTGATGAGATGTGTTTTAATCCAGTCTCAAAAGATGAAACTCAAGGGATTATAGTTAAACTTTTTTTCAAGATGATACTCTGTGAAGGTGTATCTTGTTCTTGCAAGAGTACTTGAAACACTCGGGCTGTTGGCTGAGACTTGGATAATGGAATATAGTGTCACTATTGCTTGCCTGTGCCTCTTTAGCTACTATGAGGCAAAAATTGCCTTTCTTTAAATAACCTCTGTGCAATATAAGGCCTGAATGCTATTGAGCATCAATGAGAATTGGGCATATATTTACAATTTTTGTTTTTTGAAAATTGAGATTGTAATGAGAGGAAAGAAATGATGTCATAAATATTTTTCTTCTTTGTTTACTTCTTTAGGATATCTTTCCTCATTGGTTTCTGATAAAGCCTTCAAGTTGCCTTGAACCATGTAACCAGATCAGTCAGTCTGTCCAAAGTGTTTCATTGCTGTAGACCTCTCCTGTATCTCAGAATGATTATGCTGGTGCAATGCAGAGAAAGGAAACGATGAGATAGGTGGCAAGTACTGTTCATGGTGGATTTAAAGGCAGCATCCTCACTGACTTTATTAAATCCTGGATTAAAGGGCAGGAGACATCTAATGCAACTTCTGTAACCAAAGGAAGCTTCCTGAGCCACCGGTGGATATGTCACCCAGGGGATGAGCAGATGTCACCACACCCCCTTCCTTGTCCAGAACAGAACAGTTTTTAAAGTTTGGGCAAAGAGATAGCTGTGATGAAAAAATACCAATGCTACCTGGTATGCATCAGTGGTCTTTCGAAGCAAGGGGGAACACTGAAAGGTATTTTTATAAATCTCTTACATTATTAAGTGCTCATTTTCCTTTAATACTTTTGGATATTACTGAGCTTAGTCAGATTAATTCAGGGTCCCAAAGATAACCAGTGTGTCCGAGAAAGTCATTAATGGGTGAGAGGAGCAAGACAATAATGCATACCACCAAGAAAAGAGACATGGTGGTGTGAGTTGAAGTTGTTCACTCTCTTGGCCCAACACCTGTCTTAGCTGCTCCCTTGGTATGAGCTGGGGCAGCTGCATTTGGAACCACTTATCCCATGCACTGCTTCCTTCCTGGCTGCAGCCTGAGGCGCTGGAGGGGGGGAGCTGGTGATGCAGAGCCCTGAGCAGAGAACAATGAGATAGGATTTCCCTTGGCATGGTGGCAAAAGATACCACAATCTAATTCTTTTTTGTTTGCTCTTCACCAAGTAGAGCAATGCTCATCACTGATGCCATAAATATTTATAGAAAAATATTCCATCCCATCTTCCACTTTCACTGAGAATTTTTCATCCTCACTGTTTCTCTGCTTATTGTCAGGTTACTCATTTGATTCATTTTTCACCACTCTACACTTGTGGGCTACTGTAATGTTGCACATATTGTGAGAGAAATGATTGTGCTATTTTTGCAGGAGTGCTTTTTTTGCTATATATTTTTCACACAGGCAATAGAGTGTTTCTGTACTGCTTTGAGATGGTAAGTTACTATTGTTGAGTGTATTTTTTTTTTCTTTAGGATATTTTAGCAAAGGCTTCACTGGTTTGGTTTTTCGAAGGAAATCTTTACAAATCCATTTTCAGTAGCTGTGCTTTACATATTTATGCATTTATAAATATTTTACACAGCCTTAATGTGTTAAAGAAAAATCAGGGGTCAAGCAGAAGCTCACAGATCCAATTAATGAGTTCCAGTAAATGCCCTTAAAACCTTTGTGCATTGGGAATGGAGCACAGAAACACCTCTCCTGATGCTTATTTCCACTTATTCCTTCAATATTTAATTAAGATGGCTTAGTCGCTGTAATTCTCCATCAGTTTTTAAAAGATTTAATTTGAAACTAATTGGACTAATTCACTGACTATTAATTACCCAGATTTGCAGATGTAGAAATTGGTCCACATGAAGACAGTGGATTCAGTTTTACATCAAAGATGAAGCTCAGCCGTGGCTGAACAGACTTAATGAAATCTCTCCAGCTTTGTCTATAACCTTTTGTCATTTGCAAAGAGGAAAGAGGTCAGTGGCATAACAGGCTTGATGCTGTGCTTGGAGTTTGTCCTACAAGGAGAAACTTTTCACTTTAGTGGCTTTGCCACTATAGTGGCAAGACACGTTGTACACCCTCTGTATACACGTGTGTCTTTTATTACACATATACAAATGTGTGTGCATATGTATCTTACAGCACATCATACAATCATAGACTACCTCGAGTTCAAAGGGACCCATGAGAATCATAGGGTCCAGCTCTCCTGCCCCTCTCCAGACTACCTAAAACGAAATTATGTGACTAAGAGCATCATCCAAACATGTAACTATGCCAGGCTTTAAAGAAGCATTAATGAACAATTTTTATTTTGCCATGAATTTTAAAGGGCAAAATAATTGCACTGCTTGTGGAACATCATCTTTTCTTCTTAGGCCCTTTCCTGACTGGATTTACAGGTATGGGTATCTGTGCAGGAGGCTTTATTTCTTAGAGTTTCAACGTGTTTGTTTTTTTTTTCTTTTGGCTAGTAGACATACTTCTGTTAGTTGGAAATGATGATCTGTTAATCATCAAGTGAAATTCCAGTGAAGCATTACAAACTCTTAGGCTTTGCATTCTCAATTCTGGGCAGATGGACATTACTGTAAACTTGCAATAAATGTGTCATACTGAAATTTGAAAATGTGCCAGTTTGATTGAAGTGAGGAAGTTTGCTCATGCTTTGTAAGTCTTACAGTTTTGTGTAAGCATTTCTTAAGCAATCTCAAAGTGTCATGAGGAACATACACCTGAACTTCCTTGTTACTTCAGAAAAAATACAGACTCAGATCTCACTATTAGAAGAATAAAAAGTAAAATTGTACTATTTTTTTTTTATATTTTCCAAAACAAAGATGTCCATTTTTCCTGCTGGCAGCTTGGTTCTCACCTGAGACTTCAGTCTTATATCTTGCTGAATGGTTTGGATGTGACTTGTTAGCAGTGGACTTACGGGCGTGGAAGCACTGCTGTGGTATGCTGTGCAAATCCTGCCCAGCTAGCTGTTCTCCCACAGACCTGCAACCCTGCCAGGCAGCGAAGGGTGTGGATGGCAGAGCAGAGAGCCTGCTGTCTGAGAAACCACGTTGCTGCTGTGGGGTCTGGACATGCAGAAATATGGAGATTAGACTTTTCTGTCCATCATTTTGTTCAAATGGCAGTGTGAACCCAACTTCTGCCTGATTAAGATCAGTGCAAAAGTTACTGTGATGAGAAAATATTAGCAAGATTTATTTCTGTGTGTTTACAATTGTTCCTGATGTGGTGGCAATAGGTATTTCCAAACAAAATACTGCAGGTGCCCTGTAGTTTCAGAGATCCTCAGCTGCTGTAAATTGCAGTGATGCAGTCTGAGGGTTTGTTCTTCACACTGACATAAAGACTGTGACTCCTTTCACGCTTGTCTCCCAACCTCCCGTGCTGTCTCCTGAAATACATAGGAGATGAAGTGTAGCTATTTTCATGAGGATATTCATGAGGAGCTGGAGGCTGAATGACTTGAGTCTGTGGTAGGAAGGGTGACTGCAGTTTCTGTTACCCTTCATATTTAGATGACAGTAAGATAACTTACTTGCAGTAAGATTAGTATTGGATCTCCATTCATTGGCTGCTTCAAATCCCAAGTAGCAATTGAGGATATTCTTAAGTGAGGTGTCTTTTAGTCTATTATCTATAATTAATGCAGTACACATTATTGACGAGGAAAGCTGTGGTTAATTTGTTTAAGAGGGTAGAAAAAACAGAGCCCTTTTCCTGGCATGTGCCATGTCTAGTGGCAATAAAAAAAAAATCTTAGATCTGTTTTCAGGGTTTTTTTTAACTCAGCTTAATTTCTTACGGTTCTTTTATTTTTCCAAAATAAAAAATACTGAATAAAGACCATTTTTTACATGCTGCTAAAGACAGGTATTATATTTGATCTAGTCTTACTTGGTCTGTGATTTTGATTTAAAATTAATTTTTTGTAAGCTATCTTTCCATCAGCTACAGAGACATTTTTGAAAGCTCTTCATGTTTGACTGTTGGAATAACTTTGCTGTGATGCTGGACTGCTTCTGCCAGTAGAAGATCTAAGTTCAGTAAGTAGCACTGAACCGTGTTCTACTGTCAGAAGTTTGCAGTTATCCTTTATGCAAGCGTGAGTAGATTTTGATCCCTTCTTTATTTTGAAAAGTTGTTTTCTTTTTCTCTTTGCTACAAGGCTGCTTTCTGCATCTGTTTACCACACATTGCAGAGGTCATCACTGTAATTACTAGTGAAATCTCAAAAAAGAGGGAATCTGTCTTTTCTGTGTTTTGGGGAATTTTCATCTACAACTCTTTGGACAAACACCAAATTAACTGCATATTTTACTAACACTGAGGACAGATTTGGAATGGAAGCTTTTAGCTGGGCATGTCTCGGCCTGAAAGTTTTTGGCAAACTAATGAGGTCAGGTAAGAAGCAAAGAAAGCTCAAAGGATTGATTTGTAGGAACAATTAAAGAGCTCTATAGTTGAGCTAGGGAGTGATTAGAGGCATGTGATTACAACGTATGTGTCAAGTATAAGCAAGGAAAGGAGGAGCTGTTTAGGACAGTGGAAGAAAAGGAGAAATACAGCCTGAAAAACTGCCAGCAAATGGGGAGATTATGACTTGTCATCAAAAGCTGGAAACCTTACTGCTAGAGACATACCAGTTGCATTAAACGGGCAGGAGAAGATATGTAGCTGGGACTCAGTCTTTTGGGACTCATGGGATTCTTTAATTTCTTGGGATTTTTTATTCAGATTTAGTGGCAAGCAAGGGACTGCTTGTCAGAGCATGTCATCTGACTTCAGTTTTAATATGGGTAATTAAGTTCCATGTAGCAATCAACTGACCAAATTCAGTACTTGTGGATAAATTAGGGAACTAATTTCAGCCTGTGGTTTATGGATCTCTTTAGATCATTTCAAAGATGAATGAAAAAAGTTATGAGGATCGCAAATTGTTTTTTCCATTAAACTCAGGAAATGCTTTAAAGGTTTTCCTTTAAATAACAATGCAATAGCAATGCAATGAGTAATTTCAAATCTCGTTTTCATAACTTAGTGTAGGAATGGCAGTAAGCCAAGATAAAAACAGAGTAGGTGCTATGGGCAATATTAATACTTATATCTGAAGTTTATAAGTAGGAATTCCATAAATGAATATTCTTTAATTTATATGCCAACTACTTTTACAATTATTGCATCGGTAGACGTTCTTGGCTTTCTTTTTCATGTCCTCAAGTCTTCATTTTTCAATCATCTTTAAGAGCATCTTTATAGATAAGAGAGAGATAAATAAGTCTCTTTTCAGAGACTCTGAACAGTGTCAGAGTATGAATAATGAAAAGGGAATCAGGTTGTTATTGCCAATGGGCAGTTTGTGTTCAGAGTCTTCATAATTTTTTTCAAAAAAAGTGTTTATTAAGCAATTTCAAACACATTTTTAAGTTTGCTGACTTTTAGCAAACAGGCAGAAAGACCACTTCTCACTGCCAATTATTTGCAATGCCCATTTCTATCACATATAATTATTTAAAAAAAAAGGTCTTGCTCTGTTTCAGTGTAAAAAAAAAAAAACCCGCTCATGACATCATTTAAAGTAGTGAAAAATTTGAAGTCATTTATCGTGAAACTGATGAGAAAATAATCTCAGTGGTAAACAGAATAATATAAAAAAGAAAAACATCAGTCTTCATGTTAGTCCCTCTAGACATCTTGTTCAGTCACAATGAAGTTAGTGTATGTGATGGAAAGACTTTTAAAGTAAGTTTTGTGGAACAAACCACCAAAATTGGTGTGATTTTACCCATTTTTTTTTTTTTGCTATTCTGTCATCTAAGAGACCCAGGAAGGATATTAAACAGATAAATCTGAAACTTCCATATAGAGTTTAGATATGGGTCAGGAGGTTTTTCGTATACATCTAGTTTGATTTTGCATTATTCAAATGGTCTTTTTGTCATTAAAGAGCATGTAGCGTGGGCATTAGCATTACAAAAAGGGAGTTTTAAAGTAGAAGCATACTTTCTTGCCACAAAGGTTCTTCAAAAGCTGATAAAAATTTTACAACTTCAGGAATAAAAGAAGTATCTTTCTAAGAATTAAAAGTAGGGGCCCACTGTGTTGTGTAGAGAGACAGCATAACCACTGAAGTATACTGTAGTATAATTTAAACCAATCTACCACTTTTTAGCACCAGTTATTTCATAACTCTTTCTGTTGCATCAGGCAGTTCTGATTGTGTGGCTGAGGAATGGGGAAACAAACAGGCAGAGGCAAATTTTGCTTAGGCTGGAATAACAGCAGAGCTGCTGACAGCAGGATAGTGTGACATTCATCACAGCTCCAGGAGTCAAAAATTTTCCTCCTGCTGACTTCTGCTTGCAGAAGAGGCAGTGGTTCATACTTACTTAGGGATAATCTGTTATCTTCAAACCAGTCTTCACAGTGGGATGAAGAAAATGACAGTCCCAGCTGGTAGAAGTCCCAAATGTGTTTGGGGTGGCAGTCTCTGCATGGCACCCCAAGGTCAGGTTTGTCCTGTATCTGCCCATTTCCTCGGAGGCCACTCTTATACCAGACAAGGTTATGGGATGGCAGTAAAAAAAGCTGAGTCTGTTAAAGCTGAGTTACTCTGAGAAGTGGCGCTGGGTTGTGCTTCTCGAGAGTCTCCACTCAGAGTTCTTCTCTCTCTGAAGCAGCTTTCTCTTAATGTTTGCTTTTCCCAGGAGGAATCTCAAGTTAAAGCACATAACAAGTTGGTTGTGAGGATTCATGCTGCCTTCCACCCTCTGCTTCACTGACTTAGGTTTAAAAATACAATACTTTTATTCTTAAACTTCCTTCTCCTTTGTTTTGTGCTATGCAGAGCATCATTCTCCCCAGCTGTCTGCCTTACTTCCCTGTGCACTTCCCTGAAATTGCTCCTCTATTGTGTTCCTTAATTAATTATACTATTTCTAGCTTCAGGGTTGTTTTTTTTTCTCCTTTGACTTCTTTGAGATTGTGGCAAAGTCCTGTAATTTGTGTATCAAGAGACTTGTTTGTTATACTTCTGTTAGTTATCTCACAGCATCTACTTCGCCATAGAGACCATAAAAAACACAATATTAAATTTCAGGCAATGCACTTTTTCTAAATTAATTTGTCCTTCCATGCCATCCTCTTCCACGCCTTTTACAAGTTTTATAAATCCCGCTGTCATCATTAATGGGAAAAAATATTTAATGTTTTCACTAAGTAGTAAAGCATTTTAAAAGAAAGGCCATAGTATAATACCAAGGCTTTATTGCCTCACTGGCCATTTATTTTAAAGACATAAAAAAATGCTTTCGTGCTTACGCAAGGAGACAAGAAAATGAAGGTAGATGAGTGTTTGGCCCCTCTTTTCCTTATGACACTTTCTCAGCAGGAAAGACCTTATAGCAGGTAACTCTAAAATGAAATCTTACCATCAAGAAATGGGGATGGCAGCACAGCAGTGTGGGAAGGTGAGGACTTTTTGCTCAGCAGTTGGTAGAGCACAGCACTGTGGCTGCTGTTGACAGCAGTTAAGAAACTTAGCAAGATGTCAGATCAAAAAAAAAAAAGTCAAATGAGTGAATAGGGAAACATTAGGGATAATTAAATTCCAATATGATTAGTTTTTATATAACCTTGCTGTAGCACATTCTCCATTGCTGGCAGGCTGAAGAGAGAGGTCTCCTGATCCAGTGTAAAATCTGTATGAATTTGTTTTGGATTTTTCCATCTTTTCTGTGTTTGTAGTCAACCAAATAATCAAATTGGCAATTTCCATTCATCTTGATAAGATATTCTAAAAGCATCCAGAATGTGGCAAAAAAGAATATAAATCTTCATTAGCATAAGGAGCCAGACTGAGTGGTGCACAGGACCCAAAGCCTGGTTTGCACTGATGAGGACCTTCCAGTGAGGAAGAGATTAGGGAGCAGTTTCACCCCAAGTTAGGGTGGAAAAAAATCAGCCAGAGGACAGGATTTGTCTGAAGACACATCCTAGCTCTGGAAAGTCAGCACAGAAGGAGACTCTGAGAGATTGAAAACAACTGGAAAACAAACAAAAATCATATCAAGATATGTTGTACTCATCTTCAAATAAGAGCAACCAGTTTCTTTATGTTCTTCATTCCAATATAGTAAAGTTTGGTAGTTTTTCTTCTATTTTGCTTAAAGTTATTTAGCCCAAAGTTTTCTGGAAGTTGGCTGTCTGCACACATGTTTTCAACAGCAGGGCTAGATTAAACAGAACTCCAACAGCACTAACCACTCCGACACAAAATCAGGAGCAAGCCAAATCTCTCAGAGTGAATTGCAATTAAATTGCAAGTGGGAGATATTTTCCAGTGGTAAAACATTAACCAGGGTAACCTCAGTCTGCAGCAGCAGCGCTCCCAAACATAGAAATTTCCCTAAAATGGTAAAAGTTTGGTGTTTCTTTCGTGTTTCTTTTTTTTTCTCTTTCCATGGCAATATTTCTTACACATAAGAAAAATCTGTACAATAGAGAAATGTATCTATTTTTTTGTGTAAACCTCCTTAAAATGCAGAGAATGGTGGCAAGGTTTGGTTTGGAAGTGTAATTGTTAAGGTCTGTGTTTTAGCATGCTATTTAGGTGAGTTTGTATTCGCTGAATTTTTCATGTGTTGCTTTAATTGTTCTCAGTCCATACTTTATCAGTGCTACTCCAAAATTTAGAAAACAGCATTAGTCACAGTCACAATGTGAGAAGTACTTCAAACAAGAAAAAACTCTTTATTGACACTTGGTGTTGTAAGAAAAACAGAAGATCTGTAGCTCAGTCATTACAGTTACCATGTTTGCATAAATGGGAACAAAATAAATAAATAATCTCATTTTTTCCTTTGTTTCTGGGTTGGGTTTTTTTGGAGGAGGAAGATACACATTCATTTATGTTTGATTTGTTTTATATCTCCCAACTTGAAGCGGTGAGGCTGTAGCTCAGAAGATGCTATGATCTTTTCCAGACAGAAAAACTTATCTCACTTGCCCCCTCTCTTTTTTGTTTCTTAATGGAAAGAGAATTTCAGCTTTACATTTGAGTTACATTTGTAACTTTTCATTGTTTCAATGTCATATAGCATGGTCTTAAACCTTATTACTAATTTTGACTATTCAGTATTCAATTAACAATGTTTTCGCCCTTTCCTCAACTATTTTAAACATAGAGTGAGAGTTATTCTCTAGATATGTTGTGTGACACAAATAATTGTGTATTAGGCAATTTGATGTGATTTTAATAGTAAATTATATTATAATTTTTTCTGCTCTGCAGAAGGTTACTGTCATTCCCCCTTGGAATAAATTGCTTCTCATTGGTTTGAGGGCTGATTTGTTACTGATTTTAGAACCAAATCAATAAGAAGAAACAGGTAATCCTGATCAATAATAATTTCTTGGGGCATAGTACATAGGATGATGAAATGTTTATGAAAATAATATAATACTTTGAGTAGAAAGTTTTTTGAAGAAAACAATCTTGAATAGGGAATTTGATTTCCAGTATGCTTTCCACTATACTGAAAATTCTTTCATTTGTGTCCAGTATCACATACAGGGCACACCCTCCAATGTCAACATAAATAGAAATAGCAGTGTAGTTTATTTCACATTGGAGATTGCAGTTCATATTATAATCCCTGCTCTGTTAGCTCTTTAACAAACAGGGAAGGACAATCCGCCTCATGATATGGCCTGGCTAACAAATCTGAAGGACAAGGATGCACACAGAACTAAATCAGAATATTTTCAGCTCTAGAATAGGGCATAAAGTGTTTGTCCATGCTCCTTAAACCTTAAAAACCTTAGCCTCCTTAAAAAGTTGTTAATGAAATGTTTTCTCCATTAAATTTATCAAGAATGGAGCAAGCATGGGAACATATAAGTTTTTCTGAAATGTCCCTTTTGTTGGAGAAAAAGAAGGGGAAATGCATTGTTCTGACATTGCAAAAGATCTTTCATTTTTATCCTAGAAGTGGTTTTTATTGTGAAATTTCCTTTGTGTGTCTTTTGGGGAAAAAACAAACTAACAAAAAAAACCTGAAAAAAGAATACAATTTAATGTTATAAAAATATTTAGATTTTTGCATTTTTATTTGACTTTTGTTCCCAGTTTGAGATCAAACCCACTGGCTTTCCCAGAAAATTGCAAATTTGATTTTTTTCTTAAAGAGCTTACCAGACTCCAGTGCTCAGAACTAGGAATGCTCTTTTATTGCTTTGCTTCTGCTAACTCAAAGCAGTTCCAAAACCAATCAGATTTCACAAAAAATCACAAAATACAGAAGATGCTCTCCTTTGGTCTCTGCTGTACTTGGGAACAGAAACCTCTGGAGTTGCTCCAGCAGTACAGTGGGCTGTCCCGCAGGGTGAGGATTTGGGAGCTGACAGAGACGAGGAGCTGTGGAACTGGCAGTCCCAGCCCTACCCATGCTGAAGGCTGCATCACGGGCAGGTGGAGATGTTACCAGCTGAAGAGAAATTTGCCAGTGAATGCTTATAAACAAGGAATTTCCTAGTGAGAGAGGAATGTGCTTCTAGGTGCAGCACTGGTTGATAGACGTCTCTTTAATGTCTTCGCTGCGACTGTGCTAGGAATATGCTAGGAATACCTGCAACGTGGCAGGTATTCTAGGATGGCATGGCATGTTTTTCTCAGCATCTAGTCCAGATTCTCAAGGACTTAAAAACTCAGCCACTGGAAAGCCATTTGGCCCCTTAAGCCTGTGCAGATCAGAAATTCCTGTGGAAACTCCCTGCGGTGCACTTCTGTTCCAAGTTTGGTGCTACTGAACTAAAACCCCTGTGCTAGCTCCAGAGCATGTCTGAAGTTCATTTCATTATTTACTGCACCCATGATGAAATTCTTCTTTTCCTAATTTATTCAAAATCAGCATTTTTCAGGGTTCTCCTCACATGCCCACAGTTTCAATTCTCAGTTTATTATTCCATTTGAAGATTGCAAGTTTTGGTACATGTGATGCAGTAAAATTTTTGTCTTTGGGTGTGACATGTTGAGCTAAGTGGCTAAAGTTCTTCATGTAAGACCAATATGGATTTCCAACAAGCTATTTGTCAAGTTGGACTGGAATAAAAGATCTTGTAGGGAAGAAAATTAAACATAGCTTTCAGCTGATAAATAGTCAGCCTTTGTATTAAACCTTAGCATAGAAATTTTAAGAAGTAGCAAATTTAATAAATCTGTAATCCTTGAATCACTCAGTATTACTTCTTGGTTTAATTATTTATTTATTTGGAATTCAGAAGAGACATAATTAACTCCGGATTTTTTTAATATCAACTCTATATCCCGAAGTCTTAAAGAAATGAAAGTAATTCAATCCCTTAAAGAAATGAAAGCAGTAAATATGCTTTTTACTATAGAATTCGCTACAAAACGAAGTACAGTGACCCCTTTTCATCCAGCTTTTAAAAAATCCTTACCGATGTACATACTAGTATTCAGTCCTGTTATTAATCTTTTCTCTCTGTTGTGCTTAAAAGGGGGAAGGTTCTTTGGGATATCTGTCTGTTGCCTATTGATAAGTCAATTCCCATTTTCTTTCCCTTTTGACCTCTGCATTGTTGAATGTCTGTACAATACTGCAGATTCCTTATAATATCTATTTGCGCGTTCACACGTCAGATGCTGCTGGAAGAAAATTTGTCAGATGCAGAGTAACATGAACTTTTTGTAGGAGTTTTTGCTAGTTCACGTGAAAGCAAGAGTCCTGAATAGGAGCACCAGCAGCACGTAAAGATGATGTACTTACTTCATTCTTGTACAGGTGGGAGATTGTTTTATTACCTGTTCAGAATGAGTAAATATGTTTAAAAGAAGATAGCTTAGCAGCTGTGCAGACATTTTCTTGGGAGGAAGAGCACATTTTACATGTTTACAGATGTCTCACCCAGCCTGACTGCAGATATTGGTGCCTCTGAGGGTTGACTCACAGTGGTGTCAGTAGGACTGCAGTGGACGTGCACGGTGTTTGAGTATGTTGATATGGTGTTTACCTGTTCATCAGAAGGGTGTCAGCCTTCAAGCTGGAGAGAAGCAGTATTCACTGCTGGATAAGCTTAACTCAGAGAATAAACCTGAGTGTTCACAAGCAAAGATTAAACCAGGGGAATGTGCAACAGCTTGTAGGAATGTGTGTTTGATGTACATAAGGAGGTCGGCAATTGCTGCTGTTTGACTGACCTCAAGCAGTGGGTAGGTTGCAGAGTTGATATTCTTGAAATCTGTTCTACTGTCTGTTTATGAGCTTGTCCAAAAAAAAGCCCCATGAGAAGTAGCAGGCTTTTCCATTGAAGCTCAGGAGGTGTGATATTCAGCCTAAACACTTCTTGACTTCATTTTTCTGTGTGTTTTTTTTGTTTGTTTTCTTTATGCTGTGGCATTTAGTTTGACTGACATTTTCAAACATACAGTAATTGAGATCTGTACTCTTTAACCTTAAAGAAAAAAATTCTAGGGTGGTTTAACTATTTTGATTAAATTTCCAGTTTGATGTTGGGTCAGAGCTGAGGGGAAAAAATAAACTCAATTTAAAAGGATACAGAAGATGCCTGAGGAGTCTGTGAGCAGTGATTGCTTAAAGTTATTCTCTGAGTTGGAGCTGACACAACAGCTGGTATTTGAGGCTGTGTGCAGTCTTGGGTTTTCTGTTTCTTTCTCATTTTCTTTTGACTACTGCATCTTTTTGATTGTTAGTGTTTCTTGTGTTCCCTTTGGGGGCATTTTATTCTATGGTGTTGTGCAACTTAGCTTTTCTTTCCCTGTAATATTGTTCATACACAATTTGGGGGGTTTGTATGTATTTTTTTTTAAGAGCTCTGATATCCATCTGAGTTTGAAGTTTTATGAAGATGTGATTGCTGACTCAGATGGTGCTGGGTGACACTGCATAACCCCTTAGAAAATTAAGAAAACTTACAAAGTTGGGAGGGAAGTTCTGGAAATCAGATGGCAGCAAGTACAGCTGTTGACAAGTAGTGATTTAGAATGTACTGTTCTGGCTTTCTAAAGCAGTGTCCTATTTGAACATGTCCATGCTGTCACTAGCTATGGCAAGGTCAGTGTGGCACATTTATCGTGCATTTATCTGCTCAGTGGCAGGCACTGCTAAGTTCCTCTGTGGCATTTTGTGTTCTTGTTTTATCCTTACACTGGGGGGGGGAGTTTTTATCCTTACACTGTATTTTCCAGTGTAGCTCTGTCTTAATCTAAAACATACAGACCTGATCACCTTACTCATCTCAGTAAATTTAGTTTCTATGGGGGCAACTGTTATGACTTCTATAGCAAGAAGGAGCAGCATATAGAATACAGAAGTATTACAGAAATGCATAATTTGCATTGTTAATTGCTCAGGAATTTTACTTGTGCTGATAACCATGGGTGTTTGAAAAGTAATGAGCAGCCAATCCATAATTTTCTTTTTCCAAGGGCTAGTGGATCACAAGAGCGGTATTACCAGTAAAATTTTGGTTAGCAGAATAAGTTCTTATCTGCCTTGGATTTTTTGGATAAACTAGTGAATATCCATGAGAGATAAACTACTGCATGTGGCTGTGATCTTTCTAGGATCAAGCAAACAAAATCATAAAGCACTATTTTTTCTGGTTTGGGACAAACTTTCAGTCACACTGAGGGAGTTTGGTCTATCTGGCTAAGGTAATATGTTAAAAGGAACTTTGCATCTGGCACAAGGGTTTCATTTATGTGGGCAGGTTTTTTGTTTGGTTGTGTTTTTATGGTTTGTTGTGTTGTTTTGTTTTTTTTTTCATTAAATGATTCTGTGGAAGTAGCCAAAAAATACATATGTCTTAATTTTAACAAGACTAAAGTGGAATCACGGTGTTCCTGTTACACAAAATGAGAGGTTTTTTCCTCTACACCCAGCCAGAGCAAATAACCAAGAAAGCAGGAGGTGTTTTTTGAGCTTCTTCAGCTTCAGCTTTTCAGATTTGGTTTATGGGAAATTGTATAACACAGAGAGTACACCTCTGGTAATTCTTTAAGTTCCTTTTATATAAAGAAGAGGAAAGGAATTATGGTAGGATTTCTGTACTGTCCTACCTGATGACATTTGCAGTTATGTTAATTCAGGGCTCTTTGTAGTTCCTTGGAGTTAAAATTCTTGAACTATATTTATGGCAGGTGAGTAAGGTTTGAGCACTTAAATTTTGCTTCTGTTGATTTTAAATTGTGGGCTGCGATTCAAACTGGCAATTAGCTCTGTCATCCTAGGATCAGATGTAGGAGTCTCTCAGACCTATCTTCAAAACTGGACTTTATTCATGTATTATTTGCCTTTCTAGTCCCTAGAAATAGAAAGCACACATTTATTTGTTCTCGCACTGAGGTAGGTGCTGATGGTGGAAATAATACTGTGTGATTTTCTTTGGTGTAGATACACTTTTGCAATCTTTGGAAAGTTTTTCAAGGCTCACTTAAATTCGTAAAACACTCTGAAGGCCCCCGTTTCACCTTGTCTCAGCTCACTTACAGACGCTTTTCACCACAGATAGTGTCATTCCCACTGGCAGTTACTAGATGGGGTTCAGAAGCAAATTGCAAATAGAGACACTTCTAAACTTTTAAAAAATTTGGACTAGAGACTTTGAGCCTCTCTCATCATTGCACAGAGTCATGTTTGAATAGGGAGCCTGAACAAGTGACAAGAAATGACCTGATCTTCATAAAAATGAAATGATTATATGAAAGACTTTAATTTCTCATTTGCCTTTATGAGTCCTTTTTCATAGACAGTCCTTTCTTTTGTTTTCCCAGCTGGTCTTCCAGCAGTGTTTCTGTTTTGACATGTTGCAGCTGAAGATGAGGTAGTCTTGTACTTCTGTTTGTAGTTTTGGGCATCATCTATGCTCTGTGCCTATATTCATGCATAAAAGTCTTGATATCCTTAATTATCAGATTTAGTAGAATGTACATCTGCATCTTTTAAAAACAATGTTTTTTAAAACTCACTGTGTTCTCTTGGACTCCACTGCTAGTATCACAAACTTAACATTAGAAATTTGCTTGTCTGTATGAAGTAAGGAGCTTTTGGGGGCTGGGAGTTTTAAAATAATGTGGTGATGATTGTGATTAGTAGAAAAGCACAGAGCAAATTTAAAAGAATAGGTTAATATACTGACTGTGGTGTGGTGGCCTGCCTTGGCCAGCCTCTCACTCACTCCTCCTCCTCAACAGGACAGGGGAGAAAATACAATGGCCAGGCTTGGCTGTCTTGAAAAAGTCAGTGATACTGGCCAATTAAAATAGATTTATGTAGTGAGGAACAAAGGCAAATTAAAACAACATGTTCCCCCACCCTCGCCTCTAAGCTCAGCTTCAGTTCTTCATTCCTGAGTCATCTACCTCCCTCCGCACCCCAAACGGCACAGGGGCTTGGGGACAGGAGATTGCAGTCAGTCTACAGCATTTTCTCACTGCTACACTTTGCTTCTCACACTTTTTACCTCCTCCAATGTGGGTCCTGCCTGTAGTTTGTTGTGCAGATTTTTTATTTATTTGTATTTTTATTTATTTGTATGTTCCTGTGTTCTCACTTAGGGTTCTGTAATTTAACCTGAAATCAAACAATGGATGTGATATCAAATTAAGCCATTTAACAGCTGGAAATTGTTCTATTGTCATCAAAACCACTTTGAAAATAGCAGTTGCCTTCTTCTACCTGTATTGGATTATAAAAGCATTAGTGCATTAGACTTTCTGCCTAGCTTGTCTTTGGTCTGTTCTTTTAAGTTTCTTGTAAATTAAATACAGTAATGTAGCCAAAGAATTCTTTAAAGGTACCTCATCTTATTTTAAATTTAGATGAAATATTTACCCTAGAAATGTTTTGAGAGTGAATATATAGCTTTTTATTCCTTTCTTTTTTTGGGGCACTCCAGTCTGGAATTGATTTGGTTCCCTTCCTTATGGATGTTTCACCAAAAATTATGTTAGGCATGATGTTCACTTTTCTGAATGAAAATTTAATTGGCCTATTAGCATTGCATCATGTTACAGATACTTCCAGGAGGTGGTGTTTTTTGATGAGACTGGCAAACATGACCCTCCTAACAACAGTATATTCTCTTTTTGCAAGTAAGAGTTATTCCAAAAAGAGTAAGTCTCATTCCACAAAAAACCTAAACATTTATTCCATTAAACATCCACCAGCATCACTGCAGCAGGTGGAAATAAGAACAGCCTAGTGGCTTTTTTCTCAGTTTAAGAGCTGAGTCCCGTGACACACAAGGCAGTGTGCTCAGACCAGCCCCAAAATAGCCCCCTGGAGTGCCCGGCAGCGGGGCTGCAAGAACCAGGCTGCCACCCATGTGCTGGGGAAGAAAGAAAGTTCCTTCAGTACTGGGAGCCAGCACTGCATGCTGTTGCTGTGTGTGATATCGCTGGCAGCCTGTCTTGGAGCAGAGGTCCAATTCTCCAAAGAGATGGGACACAACTGTGCTCAGCCATGGCATGTTACCCAAACTGCTGAGGATATAGCGGCACAGACTGCACTGATAAGTGAATCTCTATCTCGATCAAGTACTTTCAGTTCAAAAGAGGCATTCCCTATAATTGTCCATCCAACCACTCACATTTCTCCCTGAATTTCTATCTCCTTGCCTCCTGGAACAGACCTAATGAAAGCTTAGGTGTGGTCTGATTAATGTTTTTACCATTTACTTCTGCCCTTCCTGCCTGCCTGCATCTGTGGATGTCTCTTGTGTTATCTATTTCCAGATTATAAAATCTTCGGATTTTATCATCTCTTTGCCTAGAAGGGCTTCCCCCTCCACCTCTGGCTCCCAAAGCTTCATTCTGCTCCTTTACTCCCTTTGGTAGGAAATTCCTTCTCCCTTTGAGAGCTGACCTTTTGCAGCATTTTGTTTTTAAAATGTGCTGCTTAGTAACTAATCTCAAATAAGAGCAAGGCAGGCTGTTACATGGTAATATGTAATGAACTGTGGTATGGACAAAGAACGCCTGTAAGCCGTGTACTTGGATAAAGTGGTCCTTCTTTGGGTCAGTTTTGTGCATGCAAATCAAAAAAACTAAGGTTGTGATTTGTGACATTTAAGTGAAAGACAGGAATATAACTACCTGGTAGATGAAACAAAAGATAAAATCAGTAATAACTGAAGTTTGGCAATAAAAATAATGACAGATTTAAAAAAAAAATAAAAATGAATTGAAAAGCATATGTGTGGTGCCAAAACTGAGGTTAGGTATTATAACTCTGCTATGGATTCATATAAAATTAGTGAAAACTGTCTCATGCCAGATATCTTTAAATACTCCTGCCTTTACATGCACATACATTCCTTACTGCTCCTCAGAGCATGTATTTATTGATGGGGGCTTTGTAAAGGCAGGAGAATTGGATTATCTATTATATTAAACACATTCCCCTAGTGCTGGTTTTTTCCTTTCACTGCTTAAGCTCCCAGTAGGAACTTGAATTTTGTGCATATTTCTAAGACACATTCCTTTCAGACAAAAGTCTGGAAAAGTAGCCAATTTTTAATGCTGACAATCCAGACTATTCAGAATGACCCAAGAAGAAATGCTGTTTGAAAATTGAACTTATGCTTTGCCTTTTCCTTTTATGTTTTCCTTTCTTTCAGCAGAAAAAGGATGCACAAAGATAGTTTCTGTGGGTTTACAAAACAGATGATAGCATGCAAAGCCCTGTGTTTATACACATTGTGGTGTTTTGACTTTTATTTAATGGTGCTTTTCGAAAACTTCAGAGCAGGTCAGTAGAGGGGTGAGCTCAGTGTTTGATGTCAGCGAGCGAAAAGAGAAAGGGTTGATTGCCCTGTATTGTGTGTGTGAGGGGTGGGGGTTATATCTATTTATTTGACAATTTCTTCGTCAGTCTTCAAATGAGTTTAAAAAAAAAAAAGAGGAAATGTTATCTAATCAAAGCTTCTCAGTCAACCAACGACGTCAAGCAGTAACCTTCACTTTCTCACCACATTTCCTTTGGACTACGAGCTATTTAATACAACTAGAAACTACCTCATCCATCATAGCAACGTAGCCCTTTTCTGTGCTTCACTACATGGTGGGTTTATCATCAGTGGGCATGGAAATAAGGTGAAGAATAATTTCCTCTTTAATTGAATTTTCAGATTGGAATGTGTGTGTGGGGGGGAGCACTGGCCTGTGCTGGGACGTGGCCAGCACCCCAGGTTGTCAGCCTCCTGCTAACGAAGAATGCTTTAATGACTGCCCAGACCAAGGGCCAGGATATGAAATGCACATGTTCATTGTATTGTAGTTGTGTCCAATCCTGGACTTTGAGCTATGACAGTAACTCAGCATACAAACACGACCTGCCTGTGGTCTTGCTCTGTGCTGACTTGAGTGTTGCGTCTGAGAAAAATGATTGCATTGCGGGGTGAGAGCCAGTGTCAGGCATTATCATGGAGAAATAAAAGCACTTATTACCTCATGGAGTGATTTGTTCGTATGACCTTACTGTTAGAAAGAATAATTTTGCCTTCCGATGTTGTTTTCAGCAGCATGTCACTTCTTCCTGCCATTTCCAGTAAAAGTAATGAGGCTACTTAGGATATTTAGAGGTGACCTGATGTGCACACAGGTAATTGGAGCAGGTGTAATTCTCAATTTAGAATAGTGTGGTATCGCTTTTGTGAAAGGAAAGATGATAATTGTCAAATACTTAAAAATTAATAGTGAGATTGCAGTTGGCAAGCCCTTGCAGTAGCAATATATTTTTTTTCTTGTTGCTTATGCCAGTCTAGAACATGAGAATCATAGATTTGTTTTTTCCTCAGAATATGGTGGCATGGGCTTGGACTTCTCCTATAATATTGCAGTGGCAGAAGAGCTGGGAAATATCCGCTGTGGAGGTATTCCTATGGCTATTGGAGTGCAAGCTGGCATGGCTACTCCTGCTCTTACAAGGTAATTTTCAGAAAATTTAGTTTAGCCTAAACCCCAAATTATTTTAGGTTTAGGCCTTAAACCCAGTCTATATAAGAGTAGGAAAAAACAATACTGTGCAGTCGCACTTCAGTAATGCTTGAGGAAGGAACCCACTCTTTACTTCTCTCAGACAGTTTGGTTTAGGGAAGAAAATTTTTTTAATGTTAGATTATTACATATTTAAACATAAGCCTTGTTTACTAGTAGATGATATGTTTACAAACACAAAACGTTGGTATCACAGCCAATAGAAAATTTTTAATTCCAGAATCCCTCTGTTCATATTTGTCTTTTTTCTTAGGCAGATATTCCCAGTGCAGTCATACTAAGGATGCATTTAGTTGTAATGATCAGGATCAGTCTAATTCTGGTTTATAGTTTACTTCCTCTTTTCCAGCTTTGCAAGGAGTCATTCTATGTCCTAAAGTTGTAGCAGATGTATCATGCTTCCTAAATATGCCCATTCCATGCAATTAATCATTTTACTTTTTCTTAACTGCTATGTCAGCGTTCCTTTTTTTTAGCACTTGCTGTCATTTAGGCTCCTGTACTTTCTGAACCTCTTTTGTTGTTCTTTTTTTCCTCCCTCAATAGAAGTGACAATTACCAAATTCTTCATGTAATAGTTTCACAATCATTCTACATCATAACATCAGTTTGCAAAACTAGAGGGAGGCAACAGGTTGGTCCAGCCGTTTGACCCTGGAATATGGATATGCCTAAAATTTTGGAAGATGGGGGTAGGAATGAAACTCAAATGATTATCATGAAATTGGGAATTTCTCTGCACAAAACAGATATACAAGAGGGGAAATTTTGCTCTGAAGAGCATTTTAGGGTTGGGTTATTTGTTAGTGGTTTTTTCAGCTTTATTCCCTCCCCATCCCCCCTGAATGAAAACACCTCTACATCTACTGTAGTCTGGAATGTAAGCTCTATTCCCTTGACATCCACTTATCCTTCTGCTCAGTATGTGTGACTTTGGAGGTCTCATCTATGGCAAATTTTTCCTAAAGTTTTCTTCTCCTTTGTGTAATACACCAAAAGCTTGCTGCAAGCATGGAGTTCACTATGTCTGTTGAAAAAACAGCTTAGTTATAGTCCAACCGATAATAAAAATTGTATTTTAAAAGACTTCAGAGAATAGTACCTTGCCCTCATGGCAGCTTTTTATTTCCAGGAGTTTAAAGAAAATCTGTGGGTAAAAGAAGACGTGATTTTGTTTCACGTCTGCAGTTTTTTTGGTCTTCTGTAGTAAAGCAGTGAAGCTATGCACATTTGTGCTAGTGAAATCCTAGAGGGGATGTTCTTGGAAAATAAGTGTGAAAATATTGTTAAGTTGATGAAATCTGTTAACTGAATTTGTGTCTGTATTAGTGAATTTTCCACCCACTGTTAAGTCAATTCCACTGTCTATTTATACAGTAAAATCTCCCACTCTTCACATGTAAAAGTGAAACTTGGTAATGAAAAGAGAAAGCTGGTTGCTACAGGAAATTTTGCCTAGGGATGGTTTCTATAAAGATATCTGTGTACTGTGGCAATTCTAGACAAGCTCAAAGAGATAATTCACAAATGGACCTGGTTCAGAACATAACTTTCTGTCAGGTCTTCCAAATGCATTCTGATCTAATACTTCAGTTGCTTGCTTACAAGTAGAGTGAAGAAAGCAACTCTTAGCTGAGAAAGTGAAGGATACACATTTGTCAGACCTTATAAACAAACCCGTAGGGTGTCAAATCCAGAGTGATATCAGATCAATGTAGAGCTACTTTATCTCAGCAGTAGGCAGTGAACTCTCCTTTTTTTTTCCTATCATTTATAGGAAAACAGTAAGGATAATGATGACTATTTAGTGGGAAGAGAGTGCTTTTCGATTTCATCAGCTTACCTGTCACTGATTCTTTCTCCACCCTAGACAGCAGCATACCTGGGAATTAATATCCAAAAAGTTAGTTTTACTATCTGATTTCTTGTTTGCTGTAAAGGAGAGAAGCAGCAGCTGACAATCCAAACATATAAAGGTAACTGTGTGGATCATGGAAGTGTTCTTACCTCTGTATTTTGCCATGGTTTTATTTTCCTTTTACCCTCTGTTTACAAGATTGTATACCACTGGCATTTTTGTCTTTGTTTTCATGACATCACACCAATGTTACTTATAAAATGTGGAGCAAGAAAGGATGGATCACTTTCATGCAATGCCCTGTGTCACAATCTCACACTTGGGACTTCGGGGTTACTCAGCATCAGCAAGGTTTACTGACTGTAGACTCGTGTGTGTATGCATACACACATGCATAGAAATGTATTTTAGAGTGATGCTAAGTCTGCACAGTTAATCACATGGGAAACTGCTCAGGGATGTGGCACCAGCCCAGAAAGCATGTCTGTGTTGAGCCAGAGCATGATCTCATTGCAAACAGTTTTCTAATTCTGGAGCTGTTAAACTAGGAAGAAGTGGGTATTGCATTTGTGCAAAACTGAGATTTTTCTGGGATGCATATAAGACGGGTAGAATTTTACAGAAATTACATATTTCTAACACAATAGCTAGCTTCTTGCTGAGCTGCATTGCTTCCTGCAAGGCAAAGAGACCCATGATTGTATGAAAATAGTGTTACCAGACTTCTTTAATTGCAAAATAACTTCTTCTGTAACCTCATTTTTGGAAATAACTGAACCGTTTTCTGGAACTTAATACAAACAAAGATATCAAACCAAAAACATTATTCTGAGAAAAGTTCTTGCTGTGAAAATCCTCAGTTGAAATACTAAAGGCTGGCAAAGTTTCAAGCGTCAGAAAGCGTTGCCAAAAATCCCCACTAGCTACTTTCATAATTTGATTTTCCATGTTGTTGGTTGGGATTTTTTTTTATTCTGTTTAATGAATGTTCAGCTGGCCATACTTGATCATGACCCAAGGAAAATTAAAAAAAAAAAAAAAAGCACTACACTACATAACAGCCATGAGGACTTTCTTCAAGTATGCTGGAGACTTGCTTCTTGTATTTATTTGGGATTCCTGCAGTGATTATCAGCAGAGACAGAAATAGGAATTGAGCTCCCTCTGTGAACTAAGTGAAAGTGTCTGCCAGCTCCCAGACTGTTCCTTGGCTGTCCTATGTCCTTTGTGCCAGGGTTGGACTGGAAGGGGCAGCTTAGTCCTAGCTAGAATGGCATCACTTTTTTGAAGTACTGGGTCAATATTTTAGAAGGACAGCCCAGGTAACTGCAGTTTTCTTAGGCAGCCAGTGAGCCCAAGGAGATGAGTGGCAATGATGACCTGAGAAGCCTCATACCAAAGACGAGGCTGAGGAAGAACTTGACTTTTATGGATTTCTGCACACAGAAAACTCATTACATGACCTGAGGAATTTTTCAGTTGCACAAGAGAGGTTCGAGAACTAGACCACAAACTCACAATTCACACTGCAAGACAAAACCAGTTAATGTTAATTAGGACAGAATCAACCATGAAATATTTTGAATGGATGCAAGCAGCTAAATTCTGAATGGATGCAAGCAAGGGAAAATAGCATGTGTCCCTTAACAGGATTAAAACGTGGCCAAGTGAATTTTTTGTGTTAAAATGCCATCAACACTTTGCTGTTTCCTTTTTTATTTTTGTGGAGACTAGAAGGACAGCTGAGAAGAAGGACTAATGGATTTCACTGTGTGATTTAAATGCAGATGTGAAATACTAATAATTTAAATACTGATATTTGCAGAAGGTGTCCATCACACGTCATAACTTTTCAGTCACCACTAAATCCTGGCAAAGAGCTGGCATGTGCAAAAGTCAAAAGATGTACAGAGAGCAGGTCCTCCATCCTGGCTGACTGTAGACTGGTGTAGGAGTATTGAGGGGAGACCCCAGGGGTTACGTTTATTTAGTTCTGGTAGCTTTCAAAGCAACAGTCATAAAGATAGATTTTGGGCATCTAGACCACACATTTCTGTGGGAGTAAGATGCCTGAATACTCATTAAAACTTGTTTGAAATGATTGTGACTGCATTTCTGGTGAAAACTCTGAATCATAGAGTCATAGAATCACCCTTTAGAGGGTATCGATTCTCTCTTTTAGCTCTGGGACAGCTTTTACCTAGTCATAGGAAAATTGATCATTGTATGGGTAGAGAAAAATTTGTAACTAACTTCTAAATAAAATTTACCTTCAAAAGCTTTTAAGATCCTATCCTTTTCATTATGTTATTGCAGGTTTGGTTCTGATGAGTTGAAAAAACAGTTCCTTGCACCAACTATAGCTGGTGATTTTGTGGCTTGCTTGGGAATCAGTGAACCTGGAGCTGGATCTGATGTTGCAAGTAAGTTAACCTAGCAAACTGACAACTTTAGACAGCCTGTTATTTTAATAGAAAAAATTGTGTTTACCTGATCCTTCTGTTTGCCACTATCCTTTGTAAGAAACACAAAGGATAGAAAGTCTGGTATGGTGAGGGCAAAAAGTAATATTCCAGGAGCGGTAACACATGCTTCTGATGCATCCAAAATCAATTAAATTTAATGTGTTTGTCAGGTGAATCAATAGCTATAACCTTGTCTAGGCTAAATGCAGCTGTTGTGCTGGCCCCAGTTTTCTCCTAGTGTTGTCCTGCTGCTGCCTCCCCTGGTCTGTCCGGGCTCACCCCTGGCCAGAGCGCTCCAGCACCGTGGTGGTTGCACAGCCACTGTCAGGCATGCAAATTTGCACATGTACATGACAGGTAACATGAGCTGTTCAACTGTACTAAAACTTGCACTGCCTTAAAACAGACCTCTCCATTAAATGTGGGCAAACTGTGGAGCCACTCTGTTCTGAAAGTGATGGCATCACTTTCACAATGGGTTCCTCTCGCTCATCCTTAATTCACCACAGCCCCTTCTGTCATTCCTGAGAAGCAAAAATATCTCTGAATTGGTGATTATTTTATTTAGAGCTAATGAAGAATTTGGCATGTCAGATCTATTAGCTTTGTGATTTAGTTACTTCGCATGCATCTTTTTTTCTTGGTTTAGTGCAAGAATATGTTTAAAAATACGGACAAATGAAACTTTTATTCTGAAGTGCCTGAGGCAGTAGAAAATTTGAAGAATTAAATTAAAACACGTTGTAGAAGACGTGAAAGGTGTCTCTTCTGACAATGAATCATGGGCTTCAAGGAAAAGGGATTGATAAGAAACCACTTTTAGAGGCTTACTTATTGAACAGAGCATGGCTAATTTGAACATTAAAAATTCCTGAGACAATGTCTTCCTGTAGACAAACTTGCTGAGTTTGACAGAAGTTTCTTGATCAGAGGAGTCCTATGTCTATCTCCTTGACCGAACTCATGTTGTTGTCTCAAGACAAATAGATAATTTTCCAGTGCTCGAGCAGTGGTGCAGCAGGTAGATTTCAAGAGAGTTAATGGGGATAATGAAATAATGGGACTAAATGATCATTGCTGTTTTCCTTTCTAGTTAATTGAATTTGTTCATAAGAAAAATTCCATAATTTTTAAAGACTTGTTTTTCATTAAAACAATCAGAAATTTGAATTTTGCTAATGTAGGAAATACAACATCATTTATTTTAATGAATACCTCTCTAGTTTAATTAGGTGATTATCAGAAATTTCTAATTATGAATATAATTTGTTTGATGCAGTGTTCCAGATAATAAGTAACATAAATATTCTTGTTGTTTATCATCTAGTTTAATTGGTATGATATACCTGAATTAGTGCAATTACAAACAAATTTGGAATCAACTAGGATTATCTGATGAACCTATGCTGCAGCTTGAAGGCAGACTGCAGGGTGAAATGACAATGCTTTCTAACCTGTCATGGAAGATCCGATTACTGGTATAAATTCAGAAACAACTTACGGTGCTTCCAAAGAATAATTTAATGGACAACTTAGTAATGAGCAGCACTAGCTTGTGTTCTGAGTAGCACTGTTTTGCACAAGGTAGAGAATATACCATCTTCAGGTGGTCCAGCTCTAAAGCAGACTGTGTGAAGATGCTCATGGTACTTGCTTTGGTTTCTTATGCTCTTAGGATGTTTGTCTCCCTCAGATAAGTGGAGGGACATAGTGAGTTGGGGACATGCTTCTGCTCTGTGAGCTGGTATATTTTATACTTAATAATAACACAGAGGAAGGTATCTCTAGCATTTTCTGCTGCCAGTTCCAAGATTACTGAAGGTGATATGAACACGGAAGAAAAAGGAAGTGTTTATCTACATGAGAACTGAAATGTGCCTTAAACTAATTCATTCAAAATTCATCAGAACAAAAAGTACTGTGACCATTAGTCTAATACAAAATTCATGTCAATTTGAAGAAACACCTGTCTGCTTTTAAATTTAGTTGTTGTATATTGTACATAATACAATGTACATAGTACAATGACTATGTGCAACAAATCTGGTACAGATTTGGCTTGAGAAGAAGAACGGTACAGTACGGTTGGTATGGAATATGTCTTTAATTTCAGGATTCTTGGTACCACAAATTATACACATTTGTGTTAGTTTTAATGATTGGATTCTTGGTACCACATATCATACACATTTGTGTTAGTTTTAATGATTTTGTCTCATTCTATCTCACTACTATTCCACAATTTATAGAATGTTTTGCGGATTATCTGTGGGGGATATGTAAGAACACAGCATGGAAGACACTTCCTCTTTCTTCAAGTTCTATCTTCCAGGCAACTGTACCTAATAAGGCTGTTTATATCTACCTCTTTAACATAGATATCTTGCCCCATTTTGTCTCAGTGGAATCCAGACCTTCTCTTTTTCTGGGTCGAGGTACTTGTACTTACCATGTTGAATTTGAAAAAAGATCTTTCCTTTCTTGCTAGGCAATATCTCAGTTGTCTGTGTTGATGATGTTTCCCAGGTTTGTGTCACCTGCAAATTTCTTTAGTGTATTCCTATCCTTTTAAAGATCATTAATGGAAATATTCAATAATTTTTGTCCAAAGGCTCATATTCAATGAGGACCTCAACCAGTGCCCTCCCTGCACATCAGCACTTCCTCTTTTAATGTGACCTGATGCAATTTCCCCTTTTGACTAGGTCCTTATGCACATTTCCACTTTTTTCCTAATTCTTTTCAAATTTTAATTCATAGTTACCTAGAAGTGTCAATTTTAGCTTGAGTGGTCTAACAGGATTTTTCATGTTCTGCTCTTCTCTAGAAAATCCCTTTTCATAATAAATCAGGTGGGTTTAAGCAAGATATCACAGAAAAATTTAATTCTCTTTTCTTTACAAATGTATTCTGAGGCTGCACAGATTGCCAAAACCAGCAACTTCTCTTTACACTAATTTCAATTTCTGTACAGTCCTTCCTGTAGCTGTTTTACTTTGTCATCTATATCATGAATCTCTCTGTAATCTCCTGTGGAATATTTACTTTTTGAGGTGTCTTCTATATGCCTCATTTTTTTCCCATTCACTTTTTATTTCTGTGGCTAAAAGAGTTTTGTTTGCCACCTCAGTCTTCTTTGATTTTGTTAGTTCTCATCTAAAAGATTTAACTTTGTTTGACTCGTCACGGTTCTTATTTCCGACCTCCAAACTGTAGCTTACTTTGATGATTAATTGTTCCTTTCCTGCAGGTCATCTCATGTTTTTTTTGAAGTGATTATTCATTCAGTTAGACTTGAAGGTATTTCTTTAAAGTTTGGATTTTTTTTTCCTTTGCTAATGATGCAAATTCCAGATATGTGTTCTTCGTATTTTACTTTGAGAATATATGTTGCTTATCTTTGATTATAACATTAACCTTAGAAGTTGGAGCCAACCTTGCCTTTAGTCAAATCTATTTAAAGCATGGCTGGACTCAAGAGAACAGTGGAAAAGAAAGTTGAGGCTCGAGTATATGTGATTTGAGTAGTGAAGTGACCAGCCCTGATTGCTTATATGGCACTAACTGTATCGTATGCCTTTCAGTAATGCCCTGTGCTCTTTCATAGAAGGGGTTCTTACAGCATGCTCTGTAAGTTGTTGAGTTAGAAAATCTAGAGAGTCAGTGGTGTGGGTTTGCAAAAATGAAATACTCACTGAAGTAGGCTTTTCCCAGAGCTATGCTCTATCAGGGAGAATAGTTAGTCAAACATTCCAAATTATCTTCATAGCCATATCCCTGAGACTGAGTCCACTTGACTTTAGTAAGTTGTTAAGTAGGTTTCCAAAGCCTGCTGTATTTTAAACATAAAACATATTGACTTGATCATCTTTCCTGTAATTAAAAAGAATCAACTCTTCATATGTTCATTTTTAATAGTTGTTTCTCAAGTGTTTGAAGTAAAATGTCAACCATTGAATCTGAGAGTACTTGAACATTCTCATTAGTAAGGCATTTGTTCTTTAATCTGTATTTGGGTGACTAGCAGCCTGTGACGCCATGCTTGCAAGAACTATTTACATTTGTGGTAACATCACAGTGCTCATTATTCCTCTGCAGACCTTCCATGGAACCTCTATCTAATCTCTTCGTTAGCTGTTCCACAACAAAGACATGTGTGATGTAAATTGCTGTGTATGCTGCCATCCCTGTAACACTATTTCAGTATAGTTGTATTTTTTTTTCCAGCTCTTTATGTCCTTCGCTTGTTATTTAGTCTCCATGTATATGATTGTCCAGTGTCTGTGTCCATGTATTATGAGCGTCAGTACTTTAGATTCCTTCACTTTCTTGGACTTCATTATTATACAGATTTCATATCTGTCCCTTGGACAGATTTGGCATAGTCCTTTCACAGACTGAATAGCTCTATGGCTGCTGTTTTTATTCACATTAGTACTATCTCTTTGCTGTTCATCATTATCTGCTTGTACATTCCTTTAGCCGTAGCTATATCTCATAGTCCTTTGTTTTATACCTTATACAATTTTTTCCCATCATTTTTCCCCTGTTCCTTCATTAACAAGACTGTTTTTCAGCCATGCTTACCTCAGTCCTAGTTTGTCTTGTAAATGAAGATCAGATACTTGGTTTTGCTTTTGGTTTGTATTTAGAGCCTTTGGAAGAACATTCATGTGCAGATTGAGTGTGTATGAAAGTATAACTACATGACTCAAATGTGCTTCCACTTTGCTTTCTGATTCCCACTCTCCAAATCTACAGTTGTCCTCAGTAGGTGGGCTCTTACAGACTTTATAGTCTCGTTAGATTTATAGATGCTATCAGGGGTATGGTGGGTTCTCTTATACATCACCAATTTATAGCTGGATATACTGGAGAGTCTTCCTCAGATGGGGTTCTAGTTGAAGAAATTCAATTGCAGGGGAAAAAAGCCAGTTCTTTGGAAATTCTGCTGAAGTGTAAATAATAACTAATGATTCACTCTGGCTGTCTGTTGCAGCCAGGGCTGTGCAAACACACAGAAGAAAATAATTTTTTGCCAGTGGCTATAAATAGTAGGTGTTTAGAACTCCATCATGTACAGCCATTCATAGCATTTAGACTTAGCCTTTTGATAGTTAACCAGCTTTGAACTTATTGCACCATTCTGACCAAGAACATGCAGGAAGTGCACGTAGATATATCTTTATTCATACACAGGTATTGAGACTTATGTTTAAGTCAGGGCTCTGAAATTAAAGGCCTCCTCAGTGACTAATGTGCACAGAACCACTAATAGATCACCTCAGAGTGGAATGCTTCTGTCCCAAGTTTTTGACCACCACATTTACTTAGGGAGTTTTCTGCTTTCATCCATTGGGATGAAGACTCCACCTAAAGGAGGGTAAGAGTAGTGGTCCTGTTTCCCTGGATTGTCTTCTAAGAGTTGTCCATACTGGTTTACCTTGTGCCTGGAATGGTTAGAGGACTTGGGAGGTACGAGGGAGAACCAAATATTAGTTGTCTGTCAGAGCAAGAGTGTGACTCTGCCAGTTGTATAGGGACCAACTTATCTTCCCTTCACAGGAATAATGCTTCATTTCCTATGTTTTGAAATAGATATCAAGACAACAGCTGTGAGAAAAGGTGATGAATATGTCATAAATGGCGGTAAGATGTGGATTACGTCTGGGAGCCAAGCAGACTGGATGTGCCTGCTGGCAAACACCAGTGAAGGACCTCCCCATCGAAATAAATCTCTCATATGTCTGCCAATGAATCTACCTGGTAATAACACATCTAATTTGATTTTATTGGTGTTTTTTTATATGCCTAATACAAGAAGGAAAGGTGTTTGACAGGTGTTTGACTGCACCCATAAATGTTATTCTAAGTTAGGCGTCATACAAATTTGATACTGAATTGCATTTGCACACTTCTATGAAAAAATAGAAAGGGGAAGAAATTTAAATATTTTGCAGACTTCAGCTTGTGACTCCCAGATAATTTTACATGGAGAGCCCTTTTCACCACCAATGAATTTATAGATGCTTTTAAGATATGTTTGCATGGGAATACTTAATAACCATATGAAAATAGAAGGATAAAGAATTTAAAGATTTCAAACTTGGGAAATACCTCTCAAAATAGTTCTAATCCCATACGCCATTACCTTCCTCCCAGGAACCCATTAGCAGATCTGATGCTGTTGGGGTGGGTTTACTGACCAGTTGGATTAAATGCTAGAAGGATGCAATGCTGTGCTGTGTGGGTGGTCCTGATCTTCCTCCGATAACCATCCTCCACCACCCAGCCTGATGGGCTTGCTGAAAAGAAGTGCAGGCATACTGAGTGCTTCATGGCTGTGCTGTGCAAAGGGATCTTTTTGCCAGGGCACTATCAGTCTAAATTACAAAAACAGCCTGTGAGTTAAATGTGGGCTGGAGCAAAAGATTCAAATATCTTGGAAGTAGGGATTTGGTTTTGAAGAAGACTAATAATTTGGGTGAAGATGTGGAAGAAACACATCCTGATCCATGGGTACAAGTTTCAGTGGTACAGTCCACAGTGTCTGTTCCTGAGTAGTCTGCAGACCTTGCAGACATAATATGCTGTATGCATGAAGGACATTATTCAGAGGATGCACTTAAGGTTGTAGTAGTGGGGATCTTTTGCAGTTTGACACCTGTTCAAAAGTTTTAAAATCTTTTTGGTAGTCATTCATTTTAATATTTAAAATATGCAATGTATTCATTTATGTAATATATAATATATATAATATATTTAATACATAATTTAAAATTTAATGTTGTTTTAATATTGAATAATGTATATTATTTTACATATAAAATATTTAAGCTTATGGCATTTTTGTTAATTCAGTTCAGAGTATTTTACATACAAAATATATATCGTTATTGGCATTACGGGCATTTCACATGTAGGAACACCACCACGGCAGTGATGTGAATGTGGTATGTTCAGATTCGACTGAGAACAAAACCCAGGTCTCCAGTGTTGCAAAAGAGAATGATGAGAGCTTCCTAAGGGAATGTCTTTTAAGTGAATTTCAGTATGGAGTAAGTTGAGCAAGTGAGTTGCTCTGGGAATTAAGCAAGTTCTGAGTGGGTTGTGTTTCTACAACCTCTGCTCATTTGGGACAGGCTTTGAATGGGAGCTCACAGGAGACGGACCTGAACTGCTTCACTAGTTGTAGACTGTCCTTGCCGATAAATGATCAGTGAACATATAACTCAGAGCCAGAATCTCCCTGAATTTCCAGATAAATTCACTTATCAGATTTGTGTGCTGATAAGTGAATGAAGTCCTTCTTGTGATTTTTCACGAAAGGGTCAGAATGCAGATCCAATACTACTACTCTGAGATCAGTCTCCCTAAAAAACAAAGCAGCTGACCCGCTGTCAGTGGCAAATCAAATATGCAGAAATTGACTTACAGGTTTTCAGCTACTTTGCCTATTCCAAAAAGACACATGAATTGTTCTAACTTTTAGGAAGGGGAAGTTTTTAGATCTCACAGCCACAAAGCAGACCTTCTTTACCTGCATTAAATAGATTTAGAGTAGAAAGATTGCCTGATTGAAGCTGATCTGCAGGAAGTGTAGAAGTCTTCCTATAAACAAAAATTGCACTCCTCAAAGTGTATATTTTAATTCTAATGTGTGATATAGACATTTTTCTACAAAAGGGTCACTCTACCAAGATTGGTGATCTTTTGAAATGAAGTATTGAGACAGCTGATTGTGCTCAGTGGTGAGTTGTATCAGTGAGGTTTTTCAGGAAGCTCCATCTGTTTTGATACATCCTAAGGATGTCTGTTGGCCAAAGATTGTACTCTGTGGAGGGCAGCAGACCAAGACTTACAGGAAGTGTCTGGAGGATATCACCGAATGATGCACTTTCAAACGTCTGTGGATGTACGTGTGTCAAAGCTCCAGAACAGCTGCAATGGAGAGCAAATGTCTGACTCACTGCTGCAGTCACCAGCCTATATGTCTGGGTAATGAATGATCCATCATGCAGGTCCATAATTTTTCATGAAAATCTAAATAATTTCATACTTCTGTGATGTGGTGGGGGAAAAAAAGAGAAAAAAGTTTCAAGTCTGAAAGCAAATTATTAATTTCAGCAATTGATAGTTCATTGGAGATATGAAGTAGGGTTTGCTTTGTCTAATTTTAGATGTATACACTGTCTATTCTGAGGTGAAGCAAATCATGGCCAAGTTTGACAGAGACTGCTGAATACATTTCTCATAAGGGGAATTTCAGTAGCAGCAGTGTGGATGCACAGTAGATATCCAAATTAGGTGAATAGTCCTCATACTTACAGTTTCTTTAAAAAAAAAAAAATCTGAATTTTTCATAGGAGGAAAAATAATCTAACAAGTTGTAAAATGTCTGTGTGTAAGGTATATAGACAAATGGCTTGCAGCTCTAATCTGGTAAGTATTTGTCCTCTGAGCCCTCAGATAGCACTAGAGTAGGTTGCAAGGAGGAGTTAATAAAGAGAAAAGCATCCAGGAGAAGGAAAAGAGCACATTTCTCAGGTTGCAATTTCAAACATGTCTGTTTCCATTTGTAATGGCACTAAATGGTGTTAGGAGAGAGCAACTGCCTTTCTCGTGAGATAGAATATAGGAAATAAAAGAGATTGTCAGATGGCTTGAGGAGTGGGAGAAAATGAAAAATCAAAGATGTCTGGGAAGAACTACCCAGGAATAAATAGAGCAATCCATCTCTATCCATCCAGTGATACTGGTGCAAGAAGCATAAATAGCTCTGTTAGAATGCTTTTAGTGAGTCAAGCACTTGGCCTTAATAAATAAAGATTTTTTTGTTATTGTGTGTGATTTATTTAATACAGACAAATTCCAGGAGTTATCTGGGCATGTACTGCTGCTGGTAATTTTTCATTTATAGTACCCCTTATGAAGAGAAGGAAGATAATTAAATGAAGTAAAGGAAGATTTTTATGCCCATATGTTGGCCAAAGAGATAATTATGTATCACTGTCTTCCAAAATGTAAAGCCTGTGCTAGCAACAGAAGGAGTATTATAGGAGGCTGGTGCAGTTTGGCCTCCTTCTGTGAGAGAAACATGAATTAATCTAAGAGCAAGTGAAACTGGTGGGGCATGACAAAGGAAGATACTGCTGGATTCATGAAACTTGAACACACAACCCAATCTGGAAGAATTACAAATAGAAATTATTAGCACATTTAGCTAGTTCAACCAAACCTGTTAGAGCTCTCCTCAGCAGTTGTTGTTGTATGTGGATCTGGGAAGAAAACAGGATTGATTTAGTAATATAAGAACTGGCAGCAGTTGTGCTTTTTCCAGAAGAGACCTTAGTAAACCACCCACTAACAAGAGCAGTAAGTGCATCTTCATATGAGTGAGGAACAGTGATTGCATAAAACCAGCTGGCTTTAGACCAAAGACATGATCTTTGAGACTCTCAAAGAAACCAAGTAGTAATATTCCAATGGGAAACAATGTTCCAGAAATCATTTGGGCCTGTAAATGGCTCAGTATGTGGTTGTTTAGCTCTGATTTTAATACAGAAACAAACCATAAATGCTTTTTTGGCTGACTGGGTGCAAATTGCTGGATAATTTTCAATTCAAGAGTCAAGAATTTTTTTACAGCTGTCCTGATTTTCTTCCCGCATTGAACACATATCAAAGCAAGTATTCCTAACTCATAATCTGTTTACAGATTGATTGGCGGGGGAAAATCTTGAGTGAAAATTGTGGATTTCTATGTGGACCTTATTCTGAGAGCAGTCTTGGCATTTGGAAATACTGTCAGTATTTCATCTCTGTGAAGAGATGAAACTTTCCACAACCTTATTCAGTGCAGCCAGAGAGTGAATTTGAAGGAAATGACTGCCAACTTCTTCTGCCTGCAAAACCAAAGTGATTTTCACATGGCTGAAAGCCTCCTATGAGTAGAAGTTGAGATGTCTACATTAGTTCGAAATAGATGTTCTCTGAAATCCAGGAAGGATAGCAAGGTACAAACCAGTACAGAGGGACCACAACAATCCGTGTGTGGTGACCAGCTCCTACTGAGCCATGTTAGAGAGTAGTAGAGGATTGAAAAAGATAGAATAAAGAGAAAAATATTAACAGAACACCTCCTCATCACAAAACTGATTAGATTACTATGTATGTGGATAGCAAAAAGGCTTGGTTTTCTGCAAAGATACACATGTTGATTTGGAAGACAGTTTTTCTACGTATTGACTTGGCAGTTGTAAATTAGCAGGTTTTGCTCGATATTTCGTGCCTGGTTGCTGTCCTTCTTTTACCTTTGAACCATTCTTGGCTTTCATCCTGAAAAATTGCATTAGCCTCAGAGCAACAGGAAGGTAAAACCTGAAGGCAATGGAATTGCCACAAGAAAACAGTAGGTGCCTGTTAAACTCTCATGGCACAGTGGTATAAGCCATGCTTGCATCTGAACAATAGGAAGAAAGAACTTGAAGCTATGAAAAAACAAACAACAGGAAGGAGTTCTGCCTGGTGTGATGGGGTAGCTGAACTCTTACATAGACAGACCTGAAGGAAATGGGTTCATCTTCAACAGACCATTGCATGTGGGGTCAGATTCAGTGCAGTGTAGGAAGGTCTCTGTGGAAGCAAACCCTCCCACAAACACGTCCACATGAAAAATCAGAGGAATGAATAATGATCATTGTTCCAGAAAAAATCAGGATGGGATAGAAAGGGGAGAACAAATGAGGAAGAGAGAGAAGGAAGAGGATTTCCAGAGGGAGAAATTCTCTAGTTGCACCTTAAAACATAGCTCTATTTTTGTCATTATTGAATATTTCTCTACTGTTTCACAGCAGTGCAGGCACTCAGCAAATACTGCCAGATTGAATTCCAGCACTATATTACAATGCTAGATAAAAATCAAACATAAGCAAATAAATAATGCATTGTTTGAATGTGTGCCTGAAGTGAGATTATTATGACTAGTAAACATTTATTATTTGGGGACATAATGAAAAGTGGGACCTTTACAATTCAAGTTTCTGATTTGCTGGTTAAATAAAATGGAAAAAGTCTTCAAAAGGGGTTTTGGGCCATTTTACTCCAGAATACTGTTGGGTTTTTCCTAAAGATAGGTTTCACTGTAGTCTTGGAACGTACCTTCACATCTGCAAACTTTTCTTTCTGAAAACGCTGTACTTGTTCATAGCGCTTTCATTTTTTGAGGCCTTTCTAATACCCTTTTTTCTTTAGGCATTCATGTTGCTAAAAAGATAGACAAACTGGGCATGAGATCATCGGATACAGCTCAGATCTTTTTTGAAGATGTAAAGGTCCCCAGCAAAAACCTCATTGGTGAGGAAGGAAAGGGTTTTACATATCAGATGTTGCAATTCCAAGAAGAGCGGCTGTGGGGAGTAGCCACTGGTAAGTCATCATTTGCGCTTCTGCGGCTGGGTAGGGACACAAGGGTCACTCTTCGCATGACTAACAGCACTTTCCTTTTCTTGTAAACTGCAATGATGTTTTATGATCTGTTTTTGAAATCTGTCATAGCCTAGATACAGACAAACTTCAATTTCTCTAGAAAAACCTGAAATAGAAGGCATTTTGTGAGGCATCACAGAGGCTGTTTTGTTTCCTTCTCTTGGTGCTTCTCTGCTGATAAGAAAATATGGCATCCTGTTATGTTTGCTACAAATATAGTGCAAAGGCTAACAAAATACTGGCATGAAATAGAAGGACGTTGACTTCTCCTGTAGTACAGTAAATTATGATATTTATCCTGGATTTTAGAAATTTAACTTATTGGCTGTGTAAAGAAGTGTCTCTTACAGGATGCCAGAGCTTTGTTTTTGCAGATCTGTTTTACCTCTGTACAGCACCAAATTCCTTTCCCTGAAATTATGTTTTCAGTGTTTCTGTTACTCAGAACTCAGGCAGTACTCAAATCCATGTACTTGAGTTGTATGGCTTGTGGATATTCCAGAAAACCAGATCCAAGTGTGGATGGTCCATTTTCAACCTCCAAACTTTCCCCCTATCCACCAGTGTTTGCTTCTTGAAGTTAAATATAATGTGGTTCATGGTAAGAAAATTGGTCCTCTTTAAATTTCGGGGTTGTCTTAATCATGTCACTGTGTTTGTGCTCTTGTGCATTCCCTGTCTCTACTGTCTGTGTGTGGCTGGGGAATTTGGAATACTAAGAAGTGGTGTTTTGATTCAGTGAGCAAATAAAAAATGACTCTCTGTTTTGAGTTGATCCCAGACCAAATATTTTGGAGTTCAAATGCTTTAAAACAAAAATCTTTGGTTTGAGAGCCTGAGATAAATAGGAAGCCTGAGAGTAGTTTTAGCAAAGGACCGGAGGTTACACTTGCAAGGGATGTCACTGCAGGCTCAGGCAAGCCAGAGATGTGATCCTACCACTGGTCCTGTTTTAATCAAGGAGTACGCAGACTGCAAGGATGTGCATTGTGCATTTTTATGCTTGGTTTGAAGTCTAAATTAGACAAACCATCAGAAGCTCTGCGTTGCAGTGAGTCTCCCCAGGCAGCAGAGTAGCTCGCAGCATTAGTCATGCCCCAGGCAAAAGTGACGTGCACTAACAGCGTTGACACACAAAGCCTGGCAGGTTAGATCATTCCTGTTAAAAACACTGACAGCTTGGTACTGTCCAGCCTTGCACAACTGCTTGGCAGTCACCGTGCTCTGCCAGGAAATGGGACACAAGATTTCAATTCTTCTTTTTCCCTAGAACAACCCAGTGGAAGCAGGTGAACCCTTACCTTGGATGAGCAGCCTGGGAAGGCCAGGGAGAGGCCATCACGGAGGAAGAGCCTTGGAGCTCACCAAGAGAGAGGGATCTGCCTCCTGCAGTGTGCTGGCTACTGTGTTATACCTTGCTGAGCCCCCTGCTTTTGCTTTTATCCACTCTCTGATATAAAATGCATGAAAGCACCGGGAGCAGGGACAAGACCTATGGTTTGGGCAGAGTTCCAAACTTTGGGAGTAACCATTTGTGGTAAACTAGAAACCCTTGTTTAGAAGGGAGCCCAATATTTGATCAGTGAGATTTGTTACACCACAACATCTAGCTGTTAACTTCCACTCCTGCAAATAGTTTTACATATGTCCAACCACGAGTGTTTCGCTGAAGGCTCTCAGATGTGCAAAACAATGTACATGCCTTCAGTAGTTTTGTGGTTAGGTCTGCACATTTAATCCTCATCGTCACTTCTTCCCCTCAGAATGATGTTTCCATTCCTTCCCAGTTCATGGCTATTCATGCGACACTGAAAATTTTCAGTCTGCTTTTAAACACTTTCCAGATCAGTCCTGGCATCCTCACTTTCACTGCTTCCTAAAACTTGGAGAAGGCAGTTGATCACCATTCTTGTCTACCTTTCGGTTTTGGGTGTAGTTTTGTTGTGTTTGGTTTTTCTTTGTTGTTGTGGGTGGGGTTTTTTGGTTTGGTTGGTTGGTTTTTATGTATTTTTAGTTTCAAGTACCATGTGCCCCAGCCTTCTCTTTATTAATTATATTCTTTGTGGCCAGTTTCCTTCTTCACTGATTTTTTTTCTTTTAAAATGTATTTTTGGTCAAACAGATTTAAAATACAGATGGAAAACTAACTTCCTGGAATCACAAAATTTGGTCCCAGGTGTGGTCTTTCCTTCTGAGTGACGCATAATCAAAGACATTGGTCAAAGTTGCTGTGCTTCTTGCTTCATGGAAAGAGAAGAGCTGCCACATGTGTCTGCCATGTTGTGACACTCGGTAAATACTGTCCATTTGAGGACCTGTTGCACTGATCACAGGAAAAGAATGTTGCTATGACAAGAAAGCAAACACTTGTTCTGTGAATTGCTTAACTTGGAGACAAAGAGGGTGTCTCAGTGTCCATGAGAGAGCAGAATGGCACTTTTCTAATTACTTCTATCTGCTCCTGCAATCTCAATTTTACGAGCACCATTGAGTCATGGCCAGTAACCAGGATGACAGGTCCTTTTGCATGGGCAACACATGTCCTTAAGAGACAGATTGCTCAGCTTAAGAGCTCACTGGACGTCTCACTACAGCCACAACCTAAGAAAAATATATCTATTTCCTTTTCTTTTGAGAGGAAACATAGCAAAGCAAAGCATCTTTACATTGAGAAGAAGTTTCAAGTGGAAAAATATAAGTTGGATGAAGGTATGAGGAAAAGATTATTCTGCATTTGGCAACTTCAAGTGCTTTCACAGTTCTCAGCTGTGTGGTAGATCATGCATTCCTTAGGCTGCCCTAGAGTAAGATTTCCTGGATATCCTGTCAGGTGAAACCCATGGGGCTACATTTGTCTGATGATGTGGAGAACACTTTATGATGAAAAATGGAAACAAATATACGGGGGAAAAAGTTCTTAGGGGAAATGGGTTTCAGTGTTGTGAATGGCATTTCTCTGTACTGGTATGACCAGCGAAGTATTGTGTGCTGTTATGTTGCACAAGGCTGTTGGCCATCATGGTATTCATGATCTGCTGGATTTCATTGCTGTTTGCTGCACAGCTAGACCTTGCCACATTAGAGCTATGTTCATAGCTCTAAATACCTGTAGTCATATCATCACAGAATAGTTCGTGTTGGAAGGGACCTTTAAAGAGCATCAAGTCCAACATCTTGCACTAGACCAGGTTGCTCAGAGCCTCATCCAACCTCCTTGTTGGGATGGGACATCCACAATTTCTCTGGGCAACCTGTTCACCACTTTCATCATAAGGATTTCTTAGACTCATAGAATGATAGAATGGCTTGGGTTGGAAGGGACCTTAAAGATCATCTAGTTCCTACCCCAATACCATTCTTCCTATGTTCAATCTAAATTTCCTCTCTTTCAGTTTAAAACTAGTGCCCCTTATTCTGTCACTACTTCTGGTAAAAAGTCACAGTCTTTCTTGCAAGCTCCCTTTATATATGGAAAGGCTGCAATAAGGTCTCCCCAGAGCCTTCACTGCTCCAGGCTGAACAACCCCTACTCTCTCAGCCTGTTCTCATGGGAGAAATGCTCCATCCCTTTAAGCTTCTTCAGGATCCTCCTTTGGACCTGCTCAGTGTCTGCTTTGTACTGTGGGCTCCAGCTCTGGATGCAGGTGGGGTCTCTGAAGAATGGAGTAGAGGAGGACAATCACCTCCCTTGACCTGGTGGCCATGCTGCTTTTGATGCAGCCCAGGGCAGTCCTAAGATTTTCTCTGTTTATTTCTGTGTGCAAATGGCAGTTCCTGGAAAAAGCAGAAGGGCAGCTAAGGAAATAGGAGGTTGGATCAGCAGGGGCAGGAAGGAGGCAGTGAAGTGGAGAGGTGGACACTATGGGAGCAGTTTTCTCAGGAACCCGCTCTGAGCCATGACGCATGGTGACAGCCTGAGCAGAGATGGGCCAAAGCCCCTTCATGATCTTCAGACCGTTTGCAAGCAGGACCTAAACAGTTGTTGTTCTGTTCCCTCCCATCTGGTCCTGCTCCTTCCTCCTCTTTGTTGTTTCCCATCTCCTCTTTCCCTGGTACTGGATGCTGGGAACCACACAAGCTGTGCTAGAGCACCTTGTTCTGACAGATCAGCTAAAGATTGTCCTTATCCCTACTGCCTTCCTTCTGCTCTTCTAGCACTGGCATGTTCAGTTTAGTTTCTCTCCCAGCAGCTCAGACTCAGCTGTATGCTTCCCAGGTTTTGGTCTGGGGGCAGGGGACAAGGGGTACCTGGACACCTCTTCCTGTTTCTTTAGCATCTCTCAAGGTGGAGACCATAGAAATACAAGTGAAAAAGCTGTTGGTATTATACATACCACAGTGTTGTGTGACATAATCCTTTGGAATAACAATATTTCTGTTCAAGAGATGTTCCTGAAAACAGAAATTTAGTTTCCTGTCCAGAAAACCAGCATTAGTGTGGCAGCATAGTGTAATAACACAGAAGAAATGAGGACATTACTGTATATGCTCTTTTGAAAAATAAGCATTGAGGCTAGTTGTATGAGAAAGAAAGGGAAAATACTTAGGAAATGACAAAAGCTGATGATTACGGAATGTGGGGACATCACGTGAAAAATGATGCTCTGTGGAAGAGCTGGTAAATGATCATGGCACGGGGAAATTGGTGGGATGTGGAGTCTGCATATGAGAGCAGAACAGAGATGAAATTTAAATAGAGGTGATCTTGAAAGCAATGCAAAAAGGAATATGGAACCACATCAGGCTCCTGTAAGGGACTCTCATGTGAGTAACTGACAGGTAGGAAAAGGGATTTTGTAGTAGTCCAGGGCTTGGTTCTATTTTGCATTTCAGATTCAGAGTTTTGTGGTTTAGACTCTAAATGTAAATTGAGGTGGATATGCATATTTTGAAAAGAGAAAATGTGACCCTTCTTACACAGATGGATTTGTGAACTGTCACTGCTCCTTGCCATGGGGACATGGGCCCACATTTGCCAAACAAATTTCTCCACATATTCAGCACCTGCTCTTATCCTAGCTAAGCTGCAAGAGACTGATAGCCTAGTCCTTCACTTCAAGGCTGGCCTTGGAAAAGAAACTTCTCCCTTTTCTTCTTGTTTAAAATGGGGTGTCTTTCAGTTTGCACAAAGAGAAGCAGCAAACTAGTTCTCTTGCTTTAAAGCAGCATCTGCCATCTCTCTAACCTGTTTTCCAGCAGTATCCTATTTTGATTCTGTTCCCATTAGAAGAACTATTTAACATTTATTAAAAGTGGCTGTGAATCTTTTCCCTTCCTTTCTATGCTGGAATCCAATTACAGAATGCAGATATAATAAGCAGTAAATTTGTGTTCCTTGATCTTGGAATAGGTTTCTGCCTTCTCCCTGAAAGCTTCCTGCAATTTACATTTCTACAGCATCCCTCACTGAGCACACTACACTGTCTGCCTTCAGATTTTTTCAGGGATTGTAACAAACCCTCAGGACACAGGCAGAATGGAAAGTAGGAGTTACCACAGGCTTTTGCTAAGGCCCCAAATGAGGCATTAAGGATAAAGTTTACATACTCATCATGATGTACTGCTTTCTATGACTTTCCTTCCCTTCTATCCACCTCCCTTGATTCTCTTCCAAGTTTTGGCAGTTTGGGGCTGAGGTGAGATAGATGGCTTTAAGGTACAAGGAGGGCTTTTTTCAGAATTGAAGTTGCACCCCAACTAAGTGTGTAGAACAACTTGCTTTAGAAAACCTAATGTATTGGTTATACAATGTGAGAAAAACATCTTTTTCAACAAGAAGCTAAACAACAGATCTGGCTAAAACCATGTCTTGTTCTGTGCTTTGCTTCTTCAAGTCCTGACACCACTGGAAACTATAATACAAGAAACTATTGACTACACCCGCCAGCGGAAGGTGTTTGACCAGTCTGTCCTGCACAACCAAACCGTGCACTTCCGCCTGGCCGAGCTGGCAACCGAAGTGGAGCTCCTTCGCTCGCTGCTGCACCGTGCTGTTGGTGAGCTCCCACATCTGCCTTCTCAGATGTGCTTCTCTTCATGCAAAGAACCTCGTCAGGCTAAAGCAACACAGGGAGGTGCTTTCCAGAGAGGCAGGCTGTGGCCAGTGACTCCTTTTTTATCCTCTTTTTTTTTATTAGCTCTGTATGTAGAAGGAAATGACGTGACCAAATATGCTTCCATGGCTAAGCTAAAGGCAGGACGTCTGGCCCGTGAAGTGACTGACAGCTGTCTCCAGTTTTGGGGAGGAATGGGATTCACCAGTGAAGTTCTGGTGAGCAGGTTTTACAGGTAAGCAAGTGGTGAAATTTGGCCTCTTAAACGTCCTGCTAAAAGATAACCTACTTGAAAAGGGCACCAGCTCCCAGCCAGTGTGAACGGTGTTGTTCTACGGAATGGTACGTCACTGACGTGCATTGTGGATGCAAGGACACACAGTGCAATTGATTTTGGGGTGATGTGTGTCACGACACAGGCTGACTATTCCTTTGCCAAATCTTGGCTTTGCATTACAATTGTGAAGTCTGAACTATCCACAGGTTGGCTTAGATGTCAAATAAACTCAATATTTTCCCTGATGGTCCTCTGGTATCTGCCAGACAGTAGAACAAAGGAAAAAAGGGCTAGCAGCAAGTGATTTTTTCTTTTCTCATTGCTTTTTGTTTGCTTGTAGTCTTGATTATAAGGACAGAAATAAACCAGAAGCTTTCTTCCAAAATGAATGAAAATCAGCTTTATCTTTTTCCCCACGTGTGTGTGAAACTGGAGTTCCCCACTTAGCTTCTGCAGTTGTCTTTTCTGATAGCAGTTTCCACCTGGTTAGTCACACCAGATACTGTGTGAGACCTGTGAGACAGGTAGTTGCTTCCAGCAAGTTGTTAGACCATTAAAATGGTACAGAGGCCTTTTTGCAAATTAATTGAAGTCCCTTCAAATTTTACTCTATATCTACTTAGAGCAAAATTCTCTCTAAGCAAACAGCTTCCTTGGTAGCTTTAGGAAAGTTCTGGCTCCAGTGTCTTATGTTCTGTAGATGGACCAAAATAGAACTTGAATTTTCTTGCAGTAACAGATTTACACTCAGCCCTTACATACAAAATACCTAATCAAAGGTTAGCAAAATAAGTGGTTCAGCTAGTTGAAAGTTTTGGTAAATGTATCTGTGTAAAGTGAGAGCAGAACACTCAAGAAAATCTGCAAAAAGCTTGTTTCTTCTTAGAAGGTTGAGTTACTTTTTCTATTTTTAATAGCATTTTATGAACAAGAATGCCATTGTAGTAAATCAGAGAGAAACTCAACGTTTTTTGACTTGTGGATTCCTGAAATTTCCTAGTGAAGGTACAGCCTGTTTTATGGTGGTGGTTTTAAGCTAGCTTTCATTATGATGGTTTTTCTTAGTTATGTTATTCACAGCCTCTATTAACAGCTAATGGTCCCTGGTGATGGAGGTGTTAAAAGCTACTGCAGTAGGCACTCTGAATAAAATGAATCTCTGTCTTGAAGCACTTACTGTAAATGTTGTAGTCTGTACAGATTAATGTGTATGTGCTATATATAGCTTTGTTTTGTCTTAAGATTTCCTAGCCCAGCATAGCATTGCTAGCTGTGAGCACAGGTTTTCTCTGTGGATTCCAGAGTGGTTTCCAAGTAGACCAGCACAGTCACATTTTTCCTGAGGAGAAATCCAGAGTGTTTCCTATTGGTATACATGATCAGCTGGCTAAAGAAACGTATCTTTCTGCTTCTAATACAAACACCTTTATAAATGAGGCTGAAGGTGGTAAGATATTTATACTCTAAACTGTTCTGTGAATCAGTAAAATTCCATCATTGAGTAACCAAAGGTCCAGGAAAGGACAAGTAGAGTATTACCTAAATAAACAATTACAAGTTCAAGTGAGAATCTTGTTAATCTGTACCGATAAGCAATGCAGCAACTTTCCCAAATCTGTTCTTTTCAGTACAGCAGTTTGAGTAACCATTCACGTCACTGTGATATTTCTTAAGTAGTAGCAGTATAACTGCACAGCATGACATCTAGTCCTAATGCACAAATATTTTTGTAGCATAATCCTCACAAAGTTTCCAAGGAAATGCTGGACAGTCTTTGACATGTTGGGCTCAAAGACTTCTCAAAGAACACACAGCACAATGCATGGTTAGTGCATGAAGTCTTTCAATTTTAGTTATTACTGTCGGTCAGAGATAATTAACAGAAATGGAACAAAACTGTTTGCCAGCTTACTTTATTCATTTCTGTAATTTTAATCATGAGTATTTTAAACCTTGTGGAACAACTGACATTTCTTAAGTGCAGTATTCTCTAGAAGGCATAAAGAGAGCTGCTTCACCATGTAGGTGTCTATACTGGGGCTGATTGTATATATATGTAAATGTTTATTTTCAGTTGTACGAACTCTGATAAGGAGAATGGGTTTTTTAAAAAAGTTGAGAGCCCAAATATCAAAGGGTTTCATAGAAAAATAAAAGCCAATAAAAAAGCCAATATAAAAACCATAAAGAATGGACTTTCCAGCATATACCCTACTAGCAGGATTCTAGAGAAGGAGAGCACTAGCCTGGAGTCATGAGTGTTTATTTTTCTCTCCCTTGTCTGAAAGGCCTCAAAGACATCATGACTTGGGAAAAATCAATTACTGAACAAACCCATCATCTATATGAAAACCCCAGTTTATGAGAGATCAGAGGGAAGAAACCTACTAGTAGCAAGTTTATTGCAATTTTTCAGATTTAAAGAGTTTTTAAAAATTTCAGGTAGTGATCTAATAGTGATTATAATACTAATTATGTTCACTTCAATTGTTATAGGAAGAACTTGTGTGGCCTTCTTAAAAGAGATGATTTTTTTTTAAATTAAGATTGTGACTAATGTTACTAATCACCATGTCTAACTGCTGCCAGTTCTTACAAGTTTTACTCTTGTGGGCTGTGAGGAGGAGAATGCTATCATTTCTTTACTTGCTGCATTGTGAAAGAATCAAGAAAGCAGCAGTGAAAAATATTGACTATTCATGTGAAATAGAAGTGTAAGTAGCATTGCAAATGCACACAGCTGCAGAACAAACATAGATTTCAATTTTCCCGTTATTGCAATATGAAGTTCTACCTGTAACTGAGGATAGTTAAAAAAACAAACTTCTGTACAGTTTTAAGTGGATTTTTTATAAGTAATGCATTTCCTTCTGTTTTTGTATCCTTCACATATTTAAAAAGTAATTTGAAATATTTTATTCAGTTTATTTTTTTGTTTATAGTCTTTCTTTACAAAGAATCTCTAAACTTGAGTGAGTCTAGACAATTGGGTTTTTTAATCAGTTTTTGTCATTATAACCATTTATGGTTGTTCCAAACAAAATGAAACCTATCCATCCATTTCTGCTGACAAAACCAATTTGCTTTGAAGTCTGTAGCTAATTGTTGAGGTAAGGCTTAATATCAATTTCTGTCATCTGTGAAACAAAATCTGTAGTTTCAGCCTTTTTCTGCAGAGGCTTTGAGACAGACAGATGCCTGTCTACCACTTTGTTTAACTTTTATGAGTATCTTGACAGGGAATTTAGGAGATAAAGCACGTGACACCTAGCTCTAAGATGGCAAATCAAAGCAAGCAACCGTACAGTGATGACTTTACAGCAGAGCTACACTCCAGAGCAGGCCAAGGTGATGCCCATTTCTTCAGCTAGGTCTTCAGAATGTCCCTAAATGGAAAGAGTAGGGCCATGGGAACTAGCAGGCACAGCCTCGGGTGTCTGGGCTGTGGCAGCCTGGCCAGAGACCTACTGTACTGGGTGGCATCAGCTCAAACTTCCCCCTGTGGATCAGTCTCCTTTAGATTTTGCTTGATTTGGACAGCCTATAGGCAAACTAGCTGAGTCTGAAAATTGAAGAAATCACAAAATATTAAGCTTGAGGGTGCATCAGTATATTTTGTGGAGAAAAATCTTGCCAGTAATGCAACCTAAAACTAGTAATTGTTGAGAAAAAAAGGGTAAACATTTTGTAATCAAGTGCAATTTGTGCTGAAAAGAAGCAGTGTAAAAAATGTCCTTCTGGGAAGCAGTGCTACTCTAAGCCACATAAACCTTGGTATGGATTTACCAATGGCCTCCTAACCAGGGAAGCAGAGAGCACCACTCCTGAGGGACTACTGCCATGAAGCCAGGCTACTAGGGAAAACCAGGGCTTGAAAACCAAAACTTGCTGCCTGCTTTACAGGCAGTGTAATGGACATGGCTTAGCTTGTGCGAAGCAAAGGCTGAATGGCCCTCAGAACGCAGAGAGGTCAACATCAGCCAACAGAGGAATGTTAACCTGCAGACTATATTGGATTATACTACTCAGAAACACATTCAGGCTGTAAATTAGAGGGTTCCTAATCATTAGAATAACTTTGTTATCTGACAGCCTTCAAATTAGGACAGTCCAAGATTAAAGGGAGCTTGTTTTTTCTCCTCAAAGCAGTGCTTGACACGTTTCTGAAGGCTATATGACATTACCTATGGAGATGGGAAACATGATTTGACAACACAGAGGGTTCTCTTTGTTCCTTTTGCTACATAACTAGAAATTATTGATAACCTGGATTGAGTGGGAATGGCTCCTTACGCTCCCTTATAAGTGTAGTTTTTTAACTCGGCTTTTAAGAATTTTTTCTTTGTCAAAAAGTTGGATTACTTTTTTAACATTTACATCTCTTGATTTGGTTGAGTAGGATAAGTCTTATAATCTATAGTGAGTGTATCAGATGCATGGCATTTCCCGAATGAGAAGAAACTCTTTGCAGGGAGTGTTTTAGAGGGATAGAACACAATAGCTGGATTTCTCTCTTTCCTCAGGCTAACTCCCACTCTCTCAGCATTCAACAAGCAGCTAGAGGTTTGGTCCCTCAGAATGACACCTTCACAAAACTGCATGGTGTATTGCAGGCAGGTTCCTAACTGTCCTTGGTCAGGGTGAAGCCATGACAGGTCAGTGCTCACCTCAGTGGGGCTGTAGTAGAGCAGGACTTGCTGCTCTGTCATGAGGCAGTAACAAGGCGATGGAGAAATCAGAAAGCAAAGTATCACTGTGCCAGATGAAAAGATTATAGAGGTAGCTTAAGTAAAGCAATTAAGTTCTAATATCTATAGGTATTAAAATATTTATGTGCCATATTAACTATGCACTATTGATATAATATAAACTATCAAACCAAAAGCATACAATAAATAGCTGATATAAAAGCTTACTTTACTACTATGTCCTCTTTCCCAGCTTCCTTGCAGTTCCTGGCAGGATAGCTGGTCCTATGATTTTGTTTTCTTCTTCTGAAAGCCTCTTTCCCAGAAGAGGGTTGCTAGATTAAAATCACTTGAGTCTTTTGTCATCTTGATCTGGTTAAATTAGGAGAAACCTTCCACCCTGTCTCCCCAGGAGAGAGATCACCATTAGTCACTTCTCTGTAGATTATGTAAGAAATACTCCTTATCTCACTCCTACAAAAACATAATTACTAGGAACTTTGTAAAGACACACACATGCACAAAACATATGTGAAAGGTGTTTTATTTTTTTAAAACGTGTCTTTATACATGACAACCTGACTTGTTTGTCACACACACCACGAAAACCAGTGCCCATTTCTAACATCTTATAAACAAGCCATGTGTCCAGGAATCCTGCTGCAAATGGAGGATTCTTACTGGCATCACAGAGGAGTCCTAAGGATTAGTTACTTGCTGGTGCTACAGTGAAGATGCAAAATGCTGAGCATGGGCAGGGGCTTTCTGCAGCTTGACAAAGCAGACAACACTGCAGCACTAAGAACAAGTAACCTACCACTGTTCCAGCTCCGCAGCCTTCAACAAGGCCTGTAGGAAGGTGGGGAATCTTCAGATTATTAAGTAGGGGTAGTTTAGAACTGTTTGGGTAGGTTTTTTTGTTGACGATGGTGGTTTTTAATTCTCCCCAAAGGAGAAAGGAAATTTGTGAGTAAAGTTGCTTGAGGTTGCAGTATTTTGCAATCTGGCTAGCACAGGAAACTTAGGCAATACTGTTAGGGATGACTCAGTGATGTTAATGGCAGGTTTTAAATGACTGTGATTAGATGTATCAAACTGAAAGTAAATATTCTTGGAGCAGCCATTGCTTTTTAAAGCACAGCAGCTTTACAGACTATATAAAACTATACTAGAATACTATATACAACACTATACTGCTATATAATATATATGTGTTCTGCTAGGTCTCACATTAGCCATTAGGGAGACCAGGATGCTTACTGGTTAAAAAACCTGAATGAAAATTGTACCTTCTCTGTACGATTCTCGTGTACTGATTGACTCTTATTTACCACACAGTTCATCAAAGTTAAGGGCTGCAACACTTTTTGCTGCTGGCCCTGGAAAAACTCCCTCCCCTCTTAAAGTTCAACTGCAGGCTTAGGCACCTACCGCTTGGGGAGAGGACCAGCAGGGATATTGAGGGAAGTATCACAGACCACCTCCCCAGGAGGAGGCAGTGGATGAGGTGTTCTGCAGGCATCTGGAATTAGTATGACACATGTAGGTAATCTCATCAGGTTTCCCAGCAGAAAACCATCACAACAGCATGCACATGTTTAAATCTACTCTTTGTATTTCTACAGAGACTTGAGATTGATGTCAATAGGAGGTGGGACAGATGAAACCATGCTTTCCATCATATGCAAATACATGGAAATACTTCCAAGCAAGTGAAACAGCTCCACTCTTTCTGGAAAATTAGGACAGCAAGAGCATGGCTTGTGCTGCACAGTGAAGGTAAACAGCCAGTACATTTTGAGTAGAAAACTTAACGGTAATTTTGTCATCAAAATGCACATCCAGGTCTTTCAGCATTACCATTCTATGTGTTCTCCAATGTCAAAATTCTGTTGATATAGAGCAGCCTGAGAGAATGTAGCCTCCTGCAAGGTATTTTTCCATTTTTTCAGTAGGTTACTGAAGTTTTTCAAGGATCCATGCTAAGCACACAGAAAAAATGTGTTCTTTAATCAAGCTTTATCTACATTTTAGAGCATCTGCGCCACCAATAAAGAAACAGAACTTCTATATGGATACGGCTACAATTTCATTAGTAGTTTAATCTAATTTCAGCATAGCTTTGCTTTTAAGACCTGTAATTAAGGCACAAATGATTCTCTGCCATGTCCAAATACTAGAACAGTGCCTTTGCTCTCAATTACAGGTACCTTCCCTATCTTTCACTTTTAGCAAGCAATCGTGACAATGACCTGTGTCATCTTTGCCAAGTTCACATCAACTCTGTCATGGATGTTTGGTGATGAGAGTAGTGGTTGATTTTTATTTGCAGAATTCCATAAACAACTCTTTAATTGTATCTGAAGATTTTGGAGGCCTGAACTTCAGCAGCAAAGTAGCATGTTTTGTGCGTAATTATTAAAGACAAATATTAAACGTGTTAATATGAAAATTGCGCGTAATTACTTAAACTCTTCCTAGAACAGTCATTTAAGCCAGAAGAGACAGCCTGTATTATGGATTTAAAAAAAAAAAAATTGCCCCTTAAATGCAGCACCATTTCCAAAAATTATACTGGTATTCTACAATAGAGAAGAATGTATATGAACAACACTAGCTAGAATAATACTACAAGACACTTTATTTGACACTTCATAATTAGTCATTAATGGCAACACATTATACAGTATTTCTAGAAAAGTCTTTCAAAAATTGTAGATACAACTTGAATATCTAGGAAACTTAATTTTTTTGTACGTTAAACTCATTAATATAATAGCTTCAACGATTAGAAACTATTTGGTGAGCCAAAGCTAAGTCTTCAAAATAAAAAAACCTTACTGTGATTGCACCTCCAACAGGTGCATCATAACTTTAATATAAAATTCAAAATATCTGCCCTTGTATTTCAGGCATCATGCAGTGTAGATCTAGGGACCATCACAAATTGAAAAGTAAACATCCTAATGATAAAAGTTTGTGATTCAATGGAATCATTAAGTTCTGATACTTTAAATATAAAGAAAACATTTGTACTGTGTCCATACTGATTGACCCAAATGATCAAAGGCATTTGCTTAAAAGAGATGTGTAAGCATAATTTCTCACATTTGAATTAAAAAATAAAATCCAGTTTTAAGTAACTTCTCCCCAAAATACCATTTAAGCACACAGTTTAATCTACTTAAACACTATCAGATCTAGCCACAAAAGTAATTTTTGGTGGTACCACTTTTACATTTGTTAGCTTCAGGCCAGCCTTTTAAAAATCCCCAGATTAAGCCAATTGCTTTTGCAATCTAGAAATTACTACATGCCTGAAACTGGAGCTCTAATTTAGAGCATGGTGCAGAATGAAAAGCAGAATGAAAGAGAAAGCCTTGTAATTCTGCAATTACTTCATATTCGAAAAAACCTTGCTTTCTGTATTTTTAAAATCAATTCTAAAAACTATTTTCCCTTAAAAAAGCCACCTACTATGCACTTTCTGTGTATTTACAATCCATCCCCCCAAAACAGGGGATGATGGGAAAAATTCTGACATATTAAGAAAACTATATATACCATTGCATTAATAGTTAATGCAATTTAGAACAATTTCACCATTTTTTATCAACAGAATATGCCACTTTAGATCAGTGTCTTCATTAATTAAGACTGTAGTTGAAATTACACAATGTAAAACAGAGGTACCGTGCATCACCTCAGTTTAATAATCCAGTATATTACAAAAAAAACAAACAATGAAAAGAGCATCATATAACATAATAGCTTTGTCTGGCTTCCTCTGGAGAGTGTTCTCAGTCTGCCCATAGTTGCACCTAAAAGTCCACCTGTAGAGTCGAAATCATTCTCCTACATTTAAAAAAAAAACCAAGCAAACAAAGCAATAAAAAACAGGTTACTCTGAGAAAAGAAATACCCTTACAGCTCGCTAAGTGTAGTTTTCCTTGTTTTTTTCAAAATTTCCAAAACTAAAATTATTTTAGAGGCAAAAATTAACCACGAAAAACTTCATTTTTCCCCAAGCCAAAGCAAAGTGCAAGAAAAAAAGGCATTTCTGACTTTCTAATTTTTTTGCTTCCTTCTTCTATTCTTGAATACAATTAAATATAGAACTGCCTCTTTAATAGTACTATACATTTTCTAATTGAAAATCAAGTCATATCTGAAGTAAAAAGGCCTTGGTTGTGCCTTGAAAGTAACATATTTGCACATCTTATCTTTCTGAACAGAAATACTGTTACCAAATCAGTCACATGTTACAGTCAATAAGCTGTCAACATTTTAATAAAAATGTTCATACTAAAAACCCGGATACTTTACATTACTAACTTCTCAATCCTGCCCTGTATTTAAAGAAATTTAGTTACTACATACTTACCATTTCTGATAACATTTTATTTTGGTTTTTAACTTCTGTTCCAATTTCAATGGAAAGCTGTTAAAAAACACCAAAAAGTATGAAGCATGAGTAATAATACATAGATTAGAGAACCCAGTCTAAAATACATAACATGACTAGCATTTCCCCAGGAAAAATGTGAAAACAGTACCTGATATTTTCAAAAAACAAAATAACATGCATAGTATTCTATCAATAACTCATAAGAGAAGATTTTTCATCAGGTGAGTCTAAAGAGTCACAGAAGGTGCTCAATGGTCCTCTTCCAGATAATGTCTTATTAGAATTATTGCATGGACTTTCAAAAATTCAAGATCTAGTCAAGTCTAAAGTAGCAATTGCCCATTTCCTGGAACAACTGTTAAAACTGCTGGCACACAGCACAAAGGACCATGAGCACCCGTTTGACTCAGTGTAGCCCGAGCTGACACATATAACCTGCTAAAGCATCTCTTTTGACAAATTCCTGTTATGCTATAAATGGGATTTTCTTTAGTGAACTTGTCTAGCCCTCCTCACAGCAAGGGAGCCACAGGACCAAGAGGAAAGCTGCATAGGCCAGGGAGAGTCCTGACTGACCAGTCAGTCCTGATCATGACCAGGGCCAGCAACAGCCTGGTGAGCAGCCCGAGACAGTCCAAGGTCAAGCCACAAAGTGAACCTGGGTTAGGGTTGGAATCAGGGAGATATGAGACCAGGCACAGATGGAGCTGCAACACAGCTGCAACATCTCAAAGACAGGAGCCAGCCAGAAGAGCCTTGGCTTAAAAGCAGCTCTGGAATCAAATAAGGGAGAACTGACACTGATCCTAATTTTTAGCAGCTTTTCCTCTGCCACAGTTCTTAGCAGCACACTGGCCTTGAACAACCAGCTCAACTCCTAGAATGGAGAGAAATGTGCTCCAGGCCCCCATGCTTTGGATTAGACTGAACACGTTTGGTTTTATGTGTCACAGCCTGAATCTCATTATTTCTTACTGCTGCATTTCAGTGCAATCTATAGTAAAGCAAGAGTGAAACTGATTTTACATGAGGCTTTTGGGAAGATTATCTGAAGGTTACTCCATACGCCAAGATTATTATGTTGCACTAAAAGATGCAACTGCAGAAAGAGCACATGTGCTGCTCCTTGGGGCACTGCCAACTGCACTGTTGACATACATCGATTTTGAAATGTAACATACCAAGAAGAAGACAAGAAATAAAATTTGCTAACAAAGGTCAAAACTTTTCTTTTTACCCTCTTAACTTATTCTAAATTCTTATTCTAAATCTGTTTTAGTTTCTAGTTGAGACTAAACAAATTACATTTAAGCAGCAGTATTAGCAATAGGACTTTGAATGAGTTCAGAATTTCAATGGAAAGAATTCATTAGCTTGTACTCTACATGTAGAAACAGTACCTGCAAAATTTGACAAATTGCTAAGAATGTATTTGACAAAATTTGTAGTTTTTAAGAATAAGAAACTGACATAATTTTAATCACAGAGCTGTCTTTCAGTTAGACTTGTTTGAAAGAAGTCCTCAGTCTCTGGAAGGAATCAGAATCATTAGAACAACTTCTTCAGAGGCTATTAGCATGCTGTTTCTAAGAGCAGTTTTCACATTACACATTTATAAGCAGATATCGCTACAGCTCACCGGTTTCTGCTGTAAGACCAAAAAGTAGTAGTCCATTTTCTTAAATGAAACAGGGTTACTGACCTAAACTCAAAGATTTTAGATTCTGTAGGACAGTAAGCCATAAGTTAAACCACAGGTGTGCTCAAGGTAGACAAAAAAGGGCATCTCTAGCTTAAAAAACTAATTAAAGAAAGAATCAGTTTTACACATGAATAATTGTGCATCCTGGCTGACATTAATTACTTCTTGTATTTGTATTGGGTTTGGAAACTTTTGAAAACTTTTGGTACTGGTGGGGGGGCTACAGGAGTGGCTTCTGTGAGAAGCTGCCAGAAGCTTCCCCAATGTCCAAAAGGGCCAATGTCAGCTGCTCCAAGACAGACTCATGACTGGTCAGGGCAGTGCCCATCAGAAACAGTGGTACCACCTCTGGGATAACATAGTTAAGAAGGGCAAAAAAACTGCAAAAGACCAATTGCATAGAGAGGAGTGAGAACATGTAGGAGAAAGATCACTGCAGACACCACGGCCAGAGAAGAAGCAGGAGGAGGTGCTCCAGGCACCAGAGCAAAGATTCCCCTGAAGTCCATGGTGCAGATCATGGTGAAGCAGGCTGTCCACTTGCAGCCACGGAGGTCCACAGTGGAGCAGAGATCCACCTGCAGCCCATGGAGGACCCCAGGCCAGAGCAGGTGGATGCCCAAAGGAGGCTGTGACCCTGTGGGAAGGCCACACTGGAGCAGGCTCCTGGCAGGACCTGTGATTCCAAGGAGAGAGGAGCCCAAGCTGGAGCAGGTGTGCTGTCAGGAGTTGTGACCCCGTGAGGGACCCACCTTGGAACAGCCTGTTCCTGAGGGACTGCATCCCATGAAAGGGACACACATCGGAACAATTAGTGAAGGACCCATGCAGGAACAGTCAGTGCAGAACTGAAGCCCGTGGAAAGGACCCATGTTAGAGAAATTCATGGAGGACTGTCTCCCATGGCAGGACACTGGAGCAGGGCAAGAGTGCGAGGAGGAAGGAGTGGCAGAGACAACGTGTGATGAACAAACTGCAACTCTCATTCCCAGTCCCTCTGCATTGCTGAGGGGGAGGAAGTTGAGGCCAGGAAGAAGGGAGGGGTAGGGTGAAGGCATTTTAAGATTTGGTTTTATTTCTCATGACCCTACTGATTTGACTGTCAATAAATTAAATTAATTTCCCCAAGTCGAGTCTGTTTTGCCCATGATGGTAACTGGTGAGTGATCTCTCCCCGCCCTTATCTTAACACATGAGTCTTTTGTCTTATTTTTATGTCCCCATCCACCCGAGGAGAGGATTGACAGAGCAGCTTTGGTGGGCACCTGGCATCCAGCCATGGTTAACTCTCCACAGTATTAAATTTATGTTTTAAACTAAGTCTACTGCTTCAATGATTCATATAATTTAATTCAATAAATGTGACAATATCACTGTAATTAAATACGTACCGACTTAATGGCACTGACTTTTGTACGCAGACTTTCTGTTAACCTGTCATTCTCTTCTTCATAAACACTGTATCCACTGCTGGTATAGCCATAGTTACCTGCAGGTGCTCCCTCACCTGTAAACACAACAGTCTGTAGTTACAGACAGAAAACACCATTGGAACAAGTGATTTGCATGCTCCTGAGACAGAGACTCAAATGTGTAAGTTACCTTTTCCAAATGTGAAAGTTACCTTTCAATATGCAAATAAAAGAAGAAAAACTGAGAATGGCTGTAATTTAGCACTATCAAATTTTTCTCCTGACAGTGTTTTCAGATGAGTTCTGTGGAATCAACCCAGGCATTACACAGATGTGAAGGAAGCATTGAGGCCACTACATGTGGGAAACTAAACTGAAAATAGGAGAGTTGAGACCATCCTCTAACAAAGACAAATATCACTTGATTACATATTTAAAGGAAAAACCATACTCTGATCCTTACATGAGTTTCTCTACAAACAAGACCTGAGAGCAGAAGCCAGGCCTCTGAGCAGAGCATTTCTGTTTCAGTCACCATTCTGCAGTTCTATTCCCACTCCTGCCTGGGCGTTTTGGGTGATGGAGATTCAGGACTGTCCTCCAGACAACTGAGGCAGCAGAGTATGCAGGGCAGAAAGGAGTGAAAGCTGCTCAGCTCCACACATTCACTTCCTCCAACCTCTAATAAAGATTCCCTACAGACAGCAGCTGGACAGCAGCATAGGCACTGGAGAATTAAAGCCACGTCCAGTCAGGACAAAAATCAGTCTTAGACCTCAAATCTAAGATTTGAAAAAAATGAAGAGAGATCAAGATTTAGAAAGGCAAACAGAAAAGAACTACTATAAGCTTTATGACAAAGATCCCACTAGATTAATTCAACTAACAATCCATTTATAACATTAATATATACTTATATAGTTAGCCAGAATGGCACACTAAAATTGAATGCCTTTGATTGCACTTTAAATACGCTGTAAAGATTTTTGTGTTTGTGGAGGTTTTTTTTCTTTTTGAGGAAAAAGGGTGAGAAGAGAGACACCGATCCCAATGACAGAGAAAACTCCATTTCAAATAATTTCATTGTGTGCTTGGCATACATAATATTAATATTTTAAAAGAGAATTACAATGCTATTTTGACAATAGATATCATTTTATGAACCCATGAAGCCATTCCTTAAATCTAAGTATGACACAGGAAAACCCCAAGAATCACACCATGTGCCTGAGAGCATTGTCCAAACGCTTCCAGAACTGTCAGGCTTGGTGCTGTGACCAGTTCCCTGGGGAGCCTGTTCCAGTGTCCAGTCACCCTCTGGGTGAAAAATCTTTTCCTAATATCCAGCCTAAACCTCCACTAAACACAGTCTCAGGCCATTCCCTCAGTCCTGTCACTGGTCATCAGAGGAGATCAGTGCCGGCCCCTCCTCTTCTCCTCATAAGGGAGTTGTTGACTGCAATGAAATATATGTTTTCATTTCACCACATTGAGTCAAGAAGCCTTTTTTCCCCCCACTTAAATCAAAAGTGCCAATGTCATATATAGAGAAATCTGACTAAAATTCTATCATTTAGAGAATTAGGGTTGTTCTCACTTGTGTCTGTTTTACAAGTGCATCTAACTACAGTATTTTGTGACACAATTTTGAGTGTGTCTACAAGTTAATACAACACACAGCTTCATGCCAAAACACTATGATTCTTACATGGACTGTGACAATGCAGATATGAACAACTGCCCCAAAGCTTTTCAACAGGCATGGCTGCTTCTTTAAATGTCATAGGAAGCACAATGAAGACATTTGGCTACAGCTGTTTATGGGAAGGGCAGAAAGTCCAGCGTGGCAGTTCTACGGACAGTCCCACAACACTGCTCATTGACACGTAATAGGGACATGGCCATAACACAACTGCAGGCTAAAAAAGAGGTACCAGGTAGATGATGACAACAGTCTAAGTGCTGGTGCCCAGCTTCTATTTCCAGACTATTACATAAAAAATAGTTCTAAACTGACAGCTGAAATGTCAAGGTAAAGCAGAAAATTTTACTGCAGCTGATAACAGACATTTAAGTCTTCTGCTTGACCTTCCAGCAGACTTTTTTAAAAAGCAGTTTCAGGATGATTCTTAAGGCATTGTTTGCCAGAATCAACCTAAAAGAAAGCATGCTCTTTCTTCAGTGCTCCTTGCACCAACATCCATCACCTCTTCAGAAATAGCACACTGCACTGGGTGGCCTCCAGTCCAATCCCTCTCAGTTCATACTCAACAGCAAACTGTCAGTCTGACAAAGGAAAGGACTGAAGATCTAAGCCCTATCAAATACCCACTTTTTTATGATAAATATCCCAACACCTCTCTTGCTCTACTAAGAAGTGTTCCCAAGACTTGTTTTATGTCATGAAAATACCATTGCACGACACAAATCTAAAATGTAGAAGTAAACGTAAGCTGGTGTTAGACACACTTGGTTTAGCCATGTGGCATTTACCGCCTCTAAATACTTTCTAGGAAGAAGCACCAGAACTAAGTCATAAACTTCTGGGGCATAAACATCCCCTAAGCTTAACAATGCTGTCATAGCACCCACGTGGTTGTAGAACACGACGTGGGAGTTCAAAGTTTCCTTACAGTCATCCACATGACTGCTGGTTGAAAAATGAGGCCTAAGCTGCTCAAAACACTCAGCAGGAACCCTGCAAAGATTTCTGCATTTGCACCAGATTGTATTTGTAACAAATTTATAATAGTTGGGGTTTTTTGTTCCCCCCCCGCAAACATAACGGGAAAACATATGGAAGTACTAAAATAAAAAAAACAAACTCCAAATTGGAAAGGACTTGACTGAAGAGTGACAAATCTGTCCATCCATGGGAACGCGGCTCAAATTAACACCACGTTGGAACATCATGATCAGAGCTAAATAAGCCAAGACTGTTTACAAGAGCATGCAGTGACAGGAGAAGGGGGAATGGGTTCAAATTGAAATAGAGTAGGTTTAGACTGGATATTAAGAAAAAATTCTTTACTGTGAGGGTGGTGCAGCACTGGAATAGGCTGCCCAGGGAAGCTGTGGACGCCCCATCGCTGGAGGTGTTCAAGGACAGGTTGGACGGGGCTCTGAGCAACCCGTCTAGTTGAAGGTGTCCCTGCCCATGGCAGGGGGATTGGAACTAGATGATCCTTAAGGTCCCTTCCAGACTAAATCATTCTATGATTCTATGATAAATACAAACCCCAGCGCTGCTCCGTAAATCCAGCTCAGCTAGAAAGAGGCAGAAGCAGGGGTGACGGCGTTTCCCCCAAAAAGCTTCCCAGCTCCGTTGCAGCCCTGCGCCCACGGGCACAGCCTCTCTCACGCCCCACCTGCCCCAGACCCTCCCCGGGGCCGGGCCCTGCCCGTGAGGTAGCCCAGCCCGGCCCTGCCGCCGCGCTTACCCAGCCCCGCGCGCCTCATGGTTCTGCCCAGAGCCTGCCACGGGAGGAGGAGAAGGAGGCAGCCGGAGAGGAGGAGGATGAGGAGGCGGCGGCCGAAACTTCGGCGGGGCCGCAGCGGGGCTCGGCGGCGCGGCCGCGCCTCATTCACCCACGAGCGCCACGACAGCGCCCCGCGCGCGGCACGCTGGGTGCGCGAACGGGCCGCCGGGCCGCGCGGGGGCTGCTGGGGGTTGTAGTCCCGCGCCGAGGGCTGTGACAGACAAAACCATGAAAATTCAGTGCTCAGTGGAGCTTTTCCACCTTCCTCCCCTGCCCCCCAGTGTATTTAGAAGTAACGACCACGTTGCTGCAGCATACAGCAACTCGAACTGGAAACTTGAAGATTTTATTACTATTGGATCTTCAGCTGTCTGAATGATTTAAGTCTGACCTGCAAAGATCATTTCCCCTTCATTCTTTAACCCCTTGAGCTGCTTTAGCATAAATGTGTTTCACTTGCTTTCACTAAAGATGTGGATCACTACATATGGCAGTGGATTGAATTTATTTCCCAGGGTGATACCACAAGGATTAATCAGTACTCCAGTGAAAAGCAAACAACATCACAGAGCCCATTCAGAGTTTCCTATTTCAGCTGTGGTGTCCGCTGGTCTAAAGAAGCTGCACTGTCTTTTTCAATTACAACGTGTTGCCATATCATTAATTGCTTTCATATTTGTGTTGTGGTAGGAACTGGGACGCTCAGTATTGGACCAAGATGCACTGGTATTTGTACAAGATATATAAATACGGACCAAAGCTCCTACTTCAATGAGCTTGCAGTATGCCAGAAGTATTCATCTAGATAGTAGAGCTGCAGAAGGAAGGATGCAATAACTCTGGTCAATGAGAAGGCCTATGGCCTCCTGCTGACATCCTGTTTAATTGCTGTAGGGTACCCCATGTATCTTCTTTGCAGTGCACAAAACAATAAATAAATGTACCATTTCTTTTCTCTCCACTTGTCAAAGTGCAATTGGGTCATTAGTCTTGTGTCTGCCCAACTTTTGGACAGATGTTGAGAAGGTACTCATTATTTACTTCTCAGTCACACTGGATGCCTATGTCTCAAACAACATTACAAAAAGAAAATTTGGTTACTGTAGAAAATGGTCCTCTAGTTTTTTTGATATTTGATAATTTAAGCAGTTTATCCAAAATTTCAACTATGGTATTAGTTACATCATTAAGGGGCTTATTTTTCATTTTTACTTACATTTTCTATAAAATAATATCCCAATTAACCATATGTAAGGTGTTCACAACTCAGAGTGTTTAGACATATAATCTCCTTATGATGTTGTGAAATAACATCTTGAGTCAATATGCAATTTATAAATAGCACATTGAATTCTACAGCTTCTTACAGCAAAGTGTGGAAATGATACTGACATGATTAATGTTTCAAATCCATTTTAATCATATTGAATTTATGTTTATTTCATACACTGAAAGTATCTCATAGGAAAGCTAATTTTTTAGATCTCATAGTACTACAATAATGAACTCGTGATTCCATCTAGACATAGAGATAACTGGGTCTCATATCCCAATTCTCAAGAAAGTCAAGAGGCAAGACCCTGAAAACTACAGGCCTGTTGGTCTCACTTCAGTGCCTGATAAAGTTATGGAGAAGATTATTCTGGGAAGTATTGAAAAGCACCCGAATGGCAATGCAGTCATTGGTCACAACCAGTACAGCTTCATGAGAGGAAAGTCCTGCTTATCCAACTTGATTTCCTGATAAGACAAGGTAACCCACCTAGTTGATCAAGGGAAGCCAGTTAGTGGAATGTTTTTTGGATTTCAAAAAAGCTTTTGATACTGTTTCTCACAGTATCCCTCTGGACAAAATGTCCAGCACACAGTTTCTCCAGGGAAATGGTCACAGCACCAAGCCTGACAGAGTTTGGATGATACTCTCAGGCACACGGTGTGACTCTTGGGGATGGCCCTGTGCAGGGCTAAAGGTTGCACTCGATGATCCCTGGGGGTCCCATCCAACTCAGCATATTCTATGACTTTGCGATTCTGTGATTATTATTTACTATGTTTATGTTATATTTCCATTGATTGGTTTGTATTCATATTAATAATTTCACAGTATGAGCCTGTGAGATGAATACAATTTTTCTGTTGAGATGATTAACTGTACTCCTGTTGGCTTTCTGGCCCATTCCCTGGCAGCCCCCCACATGGAGGCCGTGCCCTGAGCTCCCCAGCTTTGCAAACCAGCTGTGCATAGTCAGTCAGCCAGTGTGTCTGCAGCTGTTTCTTACTATCTTCGGTTCTTCCTGCCAGGAAGCCTAAATGAGTAGTCAGCAAGTGGTTTAAAATGACTGACTCATCAATGTTTTGTTTAACAGTGACAACGTACAGGAAGAAAAAGCATGTTAAAGAAATAAACAAAGATGTATGCAGACTGCAGCTTACCCATCCTGTTGATGCTCTTATAATCTTTTAATAGCAGCCTACTATAGGTGTGTCATTTTCAGACACCGTGCTGAGGCAATTTGTATGTCAGTCTCATTTTCCCAAACTATTAATGAACTCCTTGTTTAAAAAAAAAGGTGTCTATTATAAAAGGGGTGTTCCACATGTCTTACCAACTCTCTTACCACTGCTACCATTTTTTGATTGTCATTACTAACTCTAATTAAATTAGATGAGTACATTTACATAACAAACAGACCATATATTTTATTAGCAGATTACTCCATGACTCTATTGCAAAAGGAATAAAAAGGAAAAAAAAACAAGCAGGGAAACCATCTGAAAAGGTCCTGTATAATGTTCCTGTATAGTCTTCCAATACATATCTGAAAGCCCTTGAATCTTATTAAGATGATAATAATAATGACATGATTTTCATCAAATTATTAAATAAGTAACCAGAATGTCAGTATTCTTACATGTTTGCTAAACAGGTTTTCAGTCTTCATTATTAACTTGCTACTTTCAACAATTACAGATTATGAAAACAGCCTATCTAGTCACAGGCATCATTAGCAAGTTGAAAAGCTGATATTGCATGATATTATGTTAGTATCAAATATTTCAATTGCTGTTTTGTTAAGCGGTAAGCTTCAATTATTAAGAAAAACCCACTTGCTAATTAAATCTTGATCCATTGTGCAATTAAGTAACAGCTGACGAGACATTTTAAATAAAACTAAAACATTAAACACACAGAAGCAGAGCTAGGTAACAGACTATTTTTAATTAGAATTCAGTATCTTCAAAAAGGAGTGATGCCAGCATCTTTCATCAGTATCCTTGTAACTTAACATCCTGTTTTGTTCTAATGCTATTTAGCAAATGAGAGCACTCAAAATGCTCCTATTCCAACAAACTCAGATCACTCAGGAGTTTGCTCCCATATTCTTAAGCTGACAAAACTGATAGTGGGCTCAGGATGTTATCAGTCTTGCTCTTCCTGGTTGTATTCTCCAAATAGTGTCGTCAAGAAAACCAGATGCTGTGTAAAACTACACCTTCTGTAAGACCTTAAATGACTGAAGGAGGCTGATCCCAGCCACTGCTCATTGCCACCCAGACTGTCAAGAAAAGAATTGATCATTCAAGTCACTAGAGGAATACTGTGTGCAATTGTCTTTCAAGTTCTCTAATGATGACACCATATGTAAATCATTGCAAGTACCGACAGAACTGCCAGTTTCACCCATCAAAATGACTCAAAACTTTATTAAATACTGTCAGAGAACCATAGCTGTTTCTGATCTTAATGCACTTCCATCATAGATGACAACTTCTTCCTGGGATAAGAGTCATCTTGTCTCATTGTGTTTTCCAACTACTTTCTTTTTTTTTTAATATAATGTTCTTTTAATAAAACTGTTACCAAATATCTGCCAAAATAGCCTTTTATTGTTTTTAAAAGATAAGCAAGGAGATATTTTCCTGGGCTCCTGTTATCTTTGATAAAACCATGTTGCTGGGACTCAGAGCTTCCTCAAACATATGTAATCATATTCATCCCTGCCTAGTCATCCTAGGCCTTTCCATACACAGTTCAAGGGATTATTAACACTTTGTAACTACAAAGACTTCCTATCTCATAGCTTTGGATCTGTGTAGGATTACGGGTTGAAAAATCAAGTAAACTCATAATAAGATTTTAAAAGTCAGTAAATATGCTAAGAGCAAAATTTCCAGTGTGCATTTATATAAAGGGTGTATTTATATAAAGTTGTGGCTTTAACATATTCCACTTTATTTTCTTGTTCTTGATTTCAGAATCATCTCTGTTTTACAGTTATAGTGGAGGTTATCCTGAGGGAGACCTCAGGAAGCTTGATTTGTCAGATACACATCAACAGTGAAGGACCAGCTGAGGGAAAGAGAAACAATATCTGTAGTTGCATCAGTAGAAAATATCTAGAAAGAAAGTACAGTCTCTTTCACCTTTACAACACTTTTAAATTTTGTTAACAGTGAAAACATCTTTCTTCTCACTTTTATATAAGTTATGTTTGGGAAGTATTGAGCTTTATATTAGCTCATGGGCAATGTAAGTATAATTATTATTTACTTTATTATTATTGAAAAAATGCTGTGATTCTGCTTATTCTTTCCTTTAGTTACTTTTCAGTATCATAAGCTGCTCCGTATCTTGTTTAATTCTGCAGGGAACACACACAGAAATCTCTGCTGTATTTTTATAAATTTCTTGTCAGTACTGCTAAATTATATCAAAATAGAGAAGAAAGAGTATGGACGCAACTGCTGGTCTCCCTCCTAAATTTCATTACAAAGGGCTAAAATCAAAATTTACCGAAGTCATGGAGAATTTTTGTATTGACTTTGGATCAGGCTATAAATTCTTATTAAAAAAACGCCTCTGCTGATTCTTTGTCTTCCAAGTAGTGTATGCTGTGTAATCTATGAATAATTCCAGTCACGATTTCTTTCTCTAATATTAAGGTACCATTTCTGATGTGAGCTTTGACTGGGTAATAATATCAGCTGAATGAATGATAAGAATTCAGAGCCATTGCAGCAGCCTGAGCATTAATAACAGTAATGTCTAAAGAGGAGGACTAATATGTTTAAAATAAAAAGTGGAAGTCAAAGTAATTTTTCATTTTAGTAGAACAAATGTATGGGATGAATGAAGCATAGAGTCCCAATGGTTCATAAGATGCAATTAAATACTAATTTGATGATTTATGTTCTGTTTATGTTGACCTTCCAGATACATGGGAAAGGCTTTCGTCAGTCAAAGCAGAGATAATAAAAACAGAGACTTTGAGTGCCATGATTTTCAGGGAGAGGAGCACTATTTTGCAGACCTGTATCTAGGTGGAGCAGTTTCCTACAGTGTATTTCTCAAGACAAGTGGAACAGACATCATCCTTTTTTCTTTGTCCAGCAAAACTGAAAATGTGAATCAAGATTTCTGGCTGTTGGAGCTAGCTTTATTCTAGCTTTGTGCTTGTCCACTGAAGAATTACTTAAAAAAATAAAAACAAACCATCATGTACTTCTTTAATTCTCTTTAGTTTTCTCATGAGTCAACAAATCATGCACAAAACAATTTATTTGATGACTAATTAGAGAAGCTAATGCTTGAACATAAATCTGCAAAAGCTTTTGCAAGCCCCTTGTTTTCCAGAAAGACCATTATAAACAAATTACCCATCCAAAGCATATTAATAAAGATTGTTTTCTTAGGCTGTTGCACAGACTGCAGCAGCCAGGCTGATTACCTGTACTGGATGGAGCACAGTGCTAAGGGGACAATGTGACTTCCTGTTCTGTGGTGGCTCATTCAGAGTTTACTTGTGTGTTTCTGCATAGCACTACACTGTGCCATAAGAATACACTTCATTTCTGTATTTGAATTATTTGCCAGATGCAGTGCAGCAACTGGGAAGAAGGTGTAACATTGTTCTTCACAAAGATGCATTAATGCATTTCTAAGAAAATGCTCTTTTAACTTACTAAAAACCTGAGCACATTATCTAGCTTTTAATAAAGTCCGTAACAAAATCACATCAATTTTTATGGCATGGGATTGAAAACTGAAGTAATTATGGAGTAGAAAGGATCATTATGTTTCAGAATAAGAAGTTGCATGTTCTCTTCATGGTTTGCTATAAATGTAGCTAAAAGCAAGCTAAGGGTATGTTTTATGCTACACCATGTAAAAAGATTCCATCTCCCACAGCCCATTCACCAACAGAAGTAACTTTTGCTTGAAAGTACCATGAAAAGTCATTGTCACTTGTATGTCAAAAAAATACATTATATATGAGTTAGAATTAAATTACAGTCTACACATTTATGCTACCACAACAATCCATCTATTGTATGGATAAAAACTCTACTTGGAAACCCATAATTGGACAATAACCACAATCCTCTGTCCCTTTAGGGAAAATGTTTGGTAAAAGGTCTGGAGAACTGCCTACAGATAAAAGGTTTTTACCCCATTTAACCCCAGTTCAAGTGCACCAAACCCACATCTTGTTGTGGATGGCTTGAGATCCACTAGCCCATATCCAGTGGTGGATTGCTCCTTGGTTCAAGGTCCACCAGCTATTGCTTTGTTGTGTATTGGGTCCTGGCTTACAGCTCAAAGCTCACCAGACAGCTTTTATGTCTTTTATCGCTGAGTGCTGGCCTTGGCCTAGTGAAACTCCATACCCTGCTCTTTGACTTGTGACACTTTTTGCTTCCCTTTTATGTTTTGCTAAAGAGGCCTTATTCAGTTTATCCATCCTAGACAACACCATTTTATATCCCTGCTGCTCAGTGACCACCATCTTCTTCAGTAATTACCACCTGTAGTTCTACATAGCCAAGTAAAGATGGGTTGGTATTTTAAAGTCCTTTTACACAGGAAATACAAATATTTAGCTGAACCCTCTTATCCAAATCTCTTCTCTGAAATCCTGAACGAGGGGAAAGGGTCAGGTTGGTGGTTTCTAGACAGTAACTTTTCCCAGAATGGTTCGGGAAGGATGGAGAGGACACTATACACAAGTAAACTCTACTTAAAGTGATGCTTCTGACTTGAATCCATGTGCTAATTACTTATACTTCAGTTGGAAATTCATTAAATTAAAATGCAAGTGTTAGCTTACTACAGCAATGCTCAGTGTCCATATACTCCACTGATGTAAAAGAAGATGTAGACAAGATATCTGAATTTCATATCCATGAATCTTCATTTATAAAGATAATTTTTCTTTAAACAAGGTTATTAGGATAACCTAATTTATTAAAAATTAAATCTGTTATTCAATCTGACTGTCTTTTAAGTTACATATTCCGTATGTATGTAAAAGTTATGCTTTAGTAATTATTAAAATAAACATTCTCCCAGTGCCCTAGTCAGCATCCCTATTTCCTGACAGGATACATGATCATGGATCTGGTTTCTAAAGTTCCTCTGATGTCTTCCTGCTGAACAGTGTCAGCGTTATAAGCTTTAGACGACATTCCTCCTTCATAGATCACCACTGACCACAGGGATGATTCTGGCCACATGATCCTGTTTTACAAAGTTCAGTTTTCTGTAACTTGGCAAATCATGACCAGCTACAGTGTGACTGACTGTATATTAATCATAGAATATCCTGAGTTGGAAGGGTCCCACAAGGATCATCGAATCCAGCTCCTGGCCCTGCACAGGACAGACCCAAGAATCACACCATGTGCCTGAAAACATTGTCCAAACGCGTTGTACAAATTGCTTCAGGCTTTTTCCAGAGACTACAGTTCTTAAGAAATTAGTAATGGAAAGAAGTCTGGAAAGGATAGCAAAACCAGACAGCAAACAAGGCAGGTCTGAGGCACCTGGCTCTCATGCCTGGCATTTACTTGGCATATCCTGTGCCAAATTTCAGGCAGGAGAGGTACTGGAGCCACTGCTGGTGTGCAGTTGATTTGATGTGAATCTAACATATCCAGCATGTGCCATGTGTGTACAAGTTCAAAATGCTTGTGCACGTGTCACTCTGGGGTCTGACTCATGGTGTTTATGAATCATAGGAAACATAAAATATTCTGGGCCAAGTCTCCAAGGAAAATCTTGGTGACCTCCCAGGAGAGCAAGTTTGTGCCTCCTAACATCATGGCACATGAGAAGTGAGGTTCAGTATGGGCTCATATGCTGCCTGGAGAAAGAGCAGCATTTCCTCATCACTCCTGCAGCACACAGTGCAGATGCCAGCTCAGAAAGTGTGCCAAGAAAGTGACATGCAGGATGGGGAGAGAGCATGATTGGATTCTAAAATTTCAAAATAAATTCTAGAATGGAGCCAAATCTGTAACATCTCTGTTCCTCTTTTTCCCTGTCACTAAAATGTTAATTTCTTGCCAAGGATTTTAAGAGGCTTATTTAATCATTTTTACTAATATGCTCTAATGCCTTGAAATGTGGCTTAGGAAAGAAAAGTATTATTCAAAGTCAGTGGAAGAAGAATGACCACTATTTGCATTACAGTAGAATCAAATGACCTGATCCATCATATAGATTATATAAGGAGACATGACTCCTCCCTCAGAATCAGTGGGAGAGGAATGATCATTTTTTTGCATTACAATAGAGTCAGATGGCATGGTCCATCTTGTAAGTTGTACACAAAGGCACGACACCTCTCCCAGATGCCTTATAAATCTTCTGATTCCTGTAGTATCTATTATGTTACTGTGAGCATTACATTTATGCCACATTTTAGCAACGAGGAAGACATTGGAAGGAAAAATAAACAGGAGCACAAACTTAATAAAAATACATTAATATAATATAATACATAATTTAGAATAAAGTAGATTTTTTTTATTATTAATAATGTATACCTTGATAAAAGAAGCTTATATGTCTTGATGCTGCTGCGTTGGAATTTCCAGTTTTATTAAAACAATATGGAATATGCAGATAAGTTTACAAAATCATGTTCACCCATACCACCAAACAGCTATACACAAAGAGCTTTTACACGAGGCTGTCCAAGGTTATGTTTTATTGTGGACTAAATACAAAATCTCTGTGTGCACTTACAGTGTTGGTAATGAGAATCTAATCTAGGAATCACATAATTCATGGAGTAGAAGTCCATTTTAGGAGTTATAAAGAAATATTTGATACCTATCACCCTTTAACAGTTTCATAAGAACTTCTAAAAATTTAGACAGTTAAGAACAGGCAGATTCTTACACTACACAGATACAATACACTACTGTATACTGTCGATCGATTTTGTCAAAGCTTTCTCCTGAACTTCATTGCACCCTTCAACCAGTGATTGTCACAAAGGGGAAATTTATCTCTCCCTTAGGGCACTACCGGGGGGAGGAAAGCAGCCAGTAGTATTCAGAAGGATCCCTACACCCTGATACACCCACCGGTACAGGTGCTGGGATGAGTGTACCCGCTGCCCCCGCTTTTGGCAGTCAGACAGCAGCCTTGGTGCTCATCCCGAGGGAAACAAGGAGGAAGAGAGAGGGAAGGAAGGAACAAGGGAGGGGCCTTGACAGATGCCTGAGGTGTAGTCAGCTTCAAGCTTTCCTGTGAGCAATGAAGGCAATGTTGTCTTTCTCTCCTGGTTTTTCTCTGTAGCCTAAAAAGCTTAAGAACTTGCAAAACAGCTCTTCCTCCACTGGTGAGTTATAAGGGGTTTTTTACTAGTCAGATATTTTCAGGATACTTGGGGGAATTTAACCTTATTAGGGCCATAACCTTTTCAAATTTGATAGCAATTAGCTAGTGCTTGTGTTCAAATGGATTCAGGGACTGAAGACAGATATCCTCCCAGTAGCTGGGCAAGACCCCTCTCCTGGAGAAGTAGGGGGGAAGAAGGGAGAGAGACCTCCTTAGGCTGGAAGAAAATTTGTGGAGAGCCAGAAATTACTTGAAGCCTTCTGCATGGTCAGTACAAAACCATATGCTGTGTATGAGATGTTTTAAGGGAGATGAGATGTTCAACTGTCCCTGCCTGGCAGACTTCTCATAAAATTCTTGCTGTACACTCACATATGACACAAGGGATGTGAATATTGTAGGCAGCTGAAAATGAGATTATGTTCCTTTGTGAGTCACTTTTGCCAAGAGGTTCATTAAAGTTGTTATATCTTATTTTGAGGTTCTTCATTGAACTGTGTTGTGCAAAACTGGTTTTCAGGAATATCCTATGTGAACTTTGATAGAAATAAATTCTAGCTGAGGCTTTTAAAATAGTCCAGCTCTTTGCCTTCAATCTTTTAGGAGCTTATTTTTCCTAAAATTCTGAAGAATATTAACTTGAAGTCAAATAAAAGTGTTTACATACAATGTGAACCATCAGCAAAACAATTAAACCTCTTACTGGTAGACTGTATTGCACTAACAGTTAAGATCTTATTTCATGGAATACTAATGAGGCTTTTAAATGACGTTTAATGAATATGAAAAGATTATTTTCTTTCCACAGCTGAATTATTAGCAGGTTTGTATTGAGTTGCAGGATATCAATACTATTTTTACATCAGTAATGCCTTTCTAACCTCAATTAGCAGGAGATCAGAAGCTACAGTCTGAATCTTTCACTGAAATGCAGTTGTCAGCTATGTAAATGACTTTATAAATGTGTCTGGAAAATGGAAATGGTTTATGCAAATTAACCCAAACCACAGTGTGCAAGATAGGAAATACAAGAAATAACTCAGTGGTGTTGGGAAGCATCATTGGCTTCCACCGGAATGGAAAAACATCACTTGGAGACTCAGCTGTGTTCCACCAGAGGGGGGAAAGGAGAACTAGCTAACATTTTCAGGAGTACCAGAGTAGGAGAAGGACATCTCTCCTACTCATCCCTTTTCCTTGTAAAAGTATTTTTTTCATTCTCAGGGTGTTTCCTCTCATGTAAAATGAAGCATGATTTTAAATATATGCTGATGACCTGGAAAAACCCTACTACAAGTGGAAATATATTTAAAATTAAGACATTAATGTTTCATACTCTTACTGGCTCTTAAAAAGGTTTGGAAAGAAATATAAGAATCTTGGAAACCATTCACTTTGAATTATTTCAGAGCTGATAGCCTGGTAATAAGAAATATAAATCTATTTATTTCCTTTACAAGTCCTGAATATTTGCTACTATTTGGTATTTTATCCATTATATTAAAGACTTATCATGAGCGCCTGCTCTAAATTTGCTTTAGTCATTGACTATTAATGTTTCACAAACTGGCATGTGAGACATTATTACTCAATGCCTTCAGTAGGTTTAACTCAGTGAAATCTGCAATTGCTGCTCCTTGGACAGTTTTTATTTTGCCTGTGTTTATACAACTCCGGTGGAATTTCTGACCAAAGCAGTATTAAGGGAAGTATTATTATGGAGCTTAAAGAAAGCAGAATTTAGATCCTGAAATGAGAATGAATAGCTCAAAGAGGATCTGAAAGAGGACCAGAAAGCTGTCTAATGGGAAACAGATTCAGGTGCCAAGTGTTAGCTGGTACATATACAATAGTACAGATAAAAGATACACTTTCCTCAACTTCCTTAACAGCCGTATTTTTCTTCTGTAAGGAATAGTGATCCTGTCCTAGATGCTTTTTTGAGAGATTTACTGATTCTTTTAAACTATTGATTTAAAAAAGCTGATAACCTTTTCTTGGATGAATTATAGTTTCTGCCAAGCTAAATGAAAACAGCAAAGCATAGCTATTTTAGAAGTTAATTTTACATGGGCAATTACAGTGGCCATGTGAGACCAATGCCACTTAATAAGCTATTATTATTTGTAAAAGTATTTTTAACTTTTAACTTTGTTTGCATTTTGTTTGCAAATTGCCAGTTCACTATTACAAATGTGTCATGTTCATGCATTCTTTATCTTCAACATGGAAAGTTCTCTGATGAACTGAGAGAGCTTCAAGTCTTATCCATGCAACTGAAATACAGATGACTTACGGATAAAGTGAAGCTTCCCAGAAGAAATCAACTTCACAGTTAATCTACAAGGCTTGTAGGGGATAATCTGGTGTGATATGCTCCACTGTGTGATGTGAACCTTCACTTCTAACAGCTGTGTGAAGAGGAGTTGGTATTTATAGTCTGTAATGGGAATACATGTAGTTTGAGGAGCATAGGCATTTTGTTTTCTTTAATCTTCATCTCGCTGCCTTGTCTCTCAGTTAAAAAAACATAAAATCAATAATACAAAGATAAAACAGCAGGAGGGGCCAGCAAAGCAGCTAAATTAGAAGACTGACAATAAGACAGTCTGAGACAGATATATCAAGACAGAGATATATTTATATATCTGGGTCTGAGAAAGCATAACACAGCAATGAATAATCACTACAAGATTCTCAGATAGCTGTTTTCCATATCCATGTTTGGTCATAATTAAAGGCAATGTTTATGATGATGCTTACAAAGTCCCACGGCCTGTCAGACACATGTACCATGCAGCCCGTGTGAGAGGTTGTACTGCTTGGAATGAATGTGCTGTTCAGAGTGGAGTAGCAGGAGGGGATGACCTGTGGAGGCAAACTGTGTGCTGTACAGTTGTGAAGAAATACGTCATCTAGGAAACAGAGGAGAAAGGAACCATCCATTTTCAGGGGGTTCTTTAATCCTTTGGCATTTAGTTTTATCAGGTACTTCAGTTTCTGCTCAAATCTACTTTTTCTTCCCAGAATAATTTTTCTGTCCCTGAAAATAATGCCATCTCTGAACTACTGACTTTTAGTTCTAGGAGTCTGGAAAATTTTCAGCCTCCACATTCTACCGAAATATTTCTGAACTTTGTTTTAACTAGAAAACCATCTGTTAAATTTCTGAAGATGACATCATCATATTTTATTTTGTACTGATACCATAAAATCAGAGAGCCTTTCCAAGTGGTCTAAGATTCCAAGTTAATGACATAAGGTTTAAAAAGTCCGGTTGGCCTATAAGCAACGACCTTGAGCAGAATTGAAACAATAGAATGTAATATTTTTATTTGGTTTTCATGCTTTGTAGCAATGATTATCCTGTTTTACATTGCTGGAGACCAGAAACAACTAAATCATTCCACTGTAGTAAGGGACATGTCAGCTGTGTTTTGGACTGTGCTCTACATTTACCTTCTGAGAAAAGATTTTGGAGATTGATAGTTTAGCAGATGTTGCAAATAGCAGACTGGAAACTGAAGCTACACCCTCGTAAACTAGGCTAAGTACAACTGTTCATTAGCACAACTTACTCAGCAGTATAGATTAAGTTAGCTGACATTTGAAAGTCAGAATTAGATGGTTTACTTGACAATTTAAGTAGACAGACAAATCTGAAAATGAAAAACTTATTTGGCAGCAATTTCTTACAGCATCAGGAAATAACACTGATTGTAGGGCAGAAGAGTTCTTCAAAGTGAATAAATAAATATGCCTTAATATACAATTCTATTGTATGTAGTTAGTTCTATTTTGTGCTTTTATTAAACTATGTCAGTTTATCATTTATAATGGCACATTGATGGGGAAAATCAGACTGTTAGGCTGCTCATTTGTTATACAGCACAAAATTAGAGCACCTTTTATTTCAGTTGACAAATTTGGATCTTTTATAATGTGTGTATAGTATCCTAGTACGGATGTGTCTGTTATCTCACGTAAATAATTGTTTAATTGCCATTTGCTAACTCACAGATATCCATAGATCACAAAGATCCACATGGTCAGTGGAAGTGTTAGGAGGGGAAAACTTGCTGTAAACTTACAATCGCATGTGCCTCCTATGAAATAAACTGGCAGAATCGATGCAGTACCCCAGTCCAAAGAGCAAGGGATAAGGTGGAGTATCCTGTGATTGTATAGTCACTGACTGCCTAACCACACTCAGTAAGGGCTATGTGCTCAGTAAGTCATGAGTTTGTAGGTCTTTGAATTTGCACAAATACAGTGCTGTGTCCCTTGTGCTATCACAAACAATTAGAAAATGATAATGAAGTACTGCAGAATGACCCACGCAAAGTAGAAGACACTGATACTGAACCCAGCACCAGCAACGGGAGTGCAACGACAACTGCACAGGAACTGCAAAGGAGATTCTGGGAGCAATTTCTGTGCACAGAACAACAGGGCTGCTTGTATTCCCATACCTGTGCTCTGTACATTCAGCAATATGCAAGCTGACAAATGCATGTCTATATGTCCCGCAAGTTGAAAGTATTTATGAGGCTGTTGTCAAGTCACTTACAACAAACTAATGGATATAATTTAGTTTTACAATTACATTTGAAGTGAGGAAAAAACCCCAAACTGGTAGCTGCATAAGTAGTTATTAGATTCTATTCCTAATACTCTGATGTAGTTCTATAAGAGATTAAGAGAGAATTAATAAAAACTATGAAAAATCCCTTTGAGGTCAGTATTCCATAAGAAAAAGGCAATAATATTTGTGTTTATGAAAATGAGCACCTAAAAGATGATGTATTTGCCTATGGAGAGTTGAAAGGATATGGAACCACAAATGTTCTACAGAGTCCTAAAAAACTACAGACATAAGTAATTAGAAAATTAGATTGAAGAAGTAGCCTAGACAGAGGAAAGAAAAAGTTAATCTTTTCACCTATGCTGAATAAAGATTTTTTTACTGTTACTTGATCTAAAAGCAAATATATTGTTTTCTCTATTAATATGTAATATCTTACTACTGTACATTTTGGAGATATGAATAGATGTGTTGTTAGAGTCAGCTAAATATTGATTTTCCGTGTTCATTTCTGTTGTCTGGCTTTTCAGTCCCGTAGATTCAAGAATCATAGCTGGTTTATTACTTATATCTGCTTAAGGCTGCAAATTCTCTGCTGTGGTTTACAGAACTACTGCAATATGCTTCTTGGTGTCAGCATTCCACATGCAAGGGCAACGAATCTGTAGTGAAACAATCTCAGAATATATGGAGAACATAGAAGAACATATGTATTTCATATATATTTGAATATCTAAATAAGTGTTTAGGATTTTTTTTTTTTTGTCAGGACACTGCTTTTCTCAACAGAAAATGTAAATGATAACTTATTTCTCTAGGGTTCACAGTTCTGGAAGCCTTTTTCAAATATTTTGTAAAGAGTTAAATGTCTGTTCAGAGTGATCAAGTTTACTCCAGAGAGGATTGCTTATGAATTATCACACATTAAATGAGTGTCCAAGTCTTCAGATGCTCGGAAGGATGGAGCTGCTATAGGCTGAATTGGTTTAGCTTCAGTAGATTGAATTGGTTTAGCTTAGCAGCTTCATAAGGCAGGTTGCAGATGTGTCTGGATCATCTTGCAGTCCTAACATTTTCATTCACGGTGTGCGAGTGATGCAAGAAACGCTAGTATTTCTGCTTTCTGGGTGGAAAATAAAAAACTTAAATTTTAATTAGGGATATTAAAAAAGTATGTGTACCTCTGAAAAAGGGCTTTAGGCAACATTTAGCCTTCAAATCCCAAATTTCAATCCTGAGAACCTCTCCACAGCTGCTGTCTCATAATACACATACTTAAACTCATAAACCCCTCGGTCTTCTAGACTCTGAAGTCCTCCTACTCAGCCCCAGAAGCATTTCTGCTTGGACAAGGCTGACCTCCTCAGCATCTTTCAATTTAGAGGTATTCTGACTTTTAATAAGCTGAATAAAAAATATGGAGTGATTATTATGGAGACAGCAGATTTCAGTGATGAATAAGTGAGTTGCTAGAAGGGTGAAATCTTAGCCACACTGAAGAAGTCCGCTAGATTTAGAAGTCCTCTCATATATTCTTCATTCCAGTTTGGGGTATATACAAATAACTCACTGTGATAAAAAATTGGGTTGTCTAAGGGCTTGAGAGCTCACTCTAAAAAATGCTTTGAAGAGTATACATAACAATACCACAAAATTTGAATGAAAAAGAAAATCCTAATTAGGATCAAGGACACTACATCTTTTCACAAAGTCAGAAATATTATGCTCCACAGAATTAATATGTATTTCTGTCAGACACTGAAAGTGAATAATGTTTCACTAATTTGGCTGAATCCACCAGTTCTTTCTGCTTCCTTCTAACTAAATAATTCATTTCAGATTTGACAGCTTTCTATATCATGATCTTGAACACCTTCCAAAACTTGTTGGTAGATAATAAATTTTAAGTCAAGTCTGACTCAGAAGTTTTTTTCTCTGATAAATATTCGTACCTCTGAGTAAGAGAAGTTCTGATGGTATGACATTTGTGAAGAAAAAATAGAGAAAATAGCTATAAAAATCAGTCTTCACGGCTGTTTACAGTAACTATATGTTAAAAGCATCTGCTGTTTAGGCTACCATGTGGGTAGCCTTCATTTTCAAATCAGGTGTCTTATTCTCAGAAACAGAGTGACATTGAAAAACCTTTTAGATATAATGCTTTTGTTTTCTGTCAGATGACTGACTGCAAATCGACGATACTATTACAGAAACATCCTCCTGTAAATTTAAAATGTTGTAGAGATACCGGGTGGGAATAGGAGCCGAATTTTATCTTTAATGAAAAAAGTATTATTTTTTAATTTAATTCAAATGAGAACGCGTTAAATATATTGCAGCTGTTGGGAGTTTGGGATTTTTGACTGTGTATGCTTTGTCAATCTATGAAATAGCCTGTGCTTTTCCTTTGAGTATTATGGTCCATGTTTACAATTACTGAGTTTATTTACTTTCTAATGAATGTGCTAATGACTTCCAAGGTGGGGGCTGTTAGCAAGTAATTAGGAGCTAGCAGCAAGTAAATTAAACAGATGTAAAGAGGCACACGTTTTCTCATTTACTTAGAACAGTAGCTCCACACAGGAGAGATGCAAGGCTAGAAGAAGAACTCACAAGAAATAATTTTGTGTAAATCTGGAAATGCTAAGTTTGCTCTGTTGCCAAACTTCTGTTTGGCTTCCTTAACAGCTCTGAATAGAGGTGTATTCCCTTTCAGCTTTATCCATTCTGTGGTCATAGACTGCTATGTTGTGATTCTGGTGACTGTGTTATTATTACACTTTTTTTGTGACAGGAATATGAGAGAAGTTAAGTGGTTAGTCTTTTGACTGTGTCGTAGTGTTTAAAACTGAGACACCTGGTTGTAGGTGGAGGTTTTCAGAGCTGAAGGTAAAGCCTTAACCCAATTTTGGTTTGGTTTTCTATTTTCTTTTCCCCTTGGGTGTACTGCTTCCCTCTCTACTAGCAGAAAACAGCATAGCATATAGGATAAATGAGTTATTGCCAAATGTCATAACTTGCAGTCTGGACTAGGTTTATCTGAATACTAGCTGGTGTCAATTTTGACTTTAGAGTCTGTTGTAAACAAAATTCATACAAAATCTTGACCCACATTTTTAGCACTCACAAAGTTCTGCTATAGCCTGATCTGAAAAGTGGTTTATGGCTTTGTAACCTGATTAATGTCTAAGAAGTGTGTTGGTGGAATATTATTGATATTATCTGGTATGTGGATGCATATGGATCTATGGATGCATAAGCTAAGGCACATAATGTTCAAATTACTAGTTCAGGCTTGTTTAAAATGTCACAGGGAAAAATAGAATCAAATCCAGATATACAGAATCCCATCTTTTACCAAATAAGCTGAATTATCTGTGATTGGGGAATAAAGAGGACCCTCAAAACACATACTTTTTCTGGATTGCTTAAGCATAATATGTGCTGTCTTTAATTAAACTGAAATGTGTTAATTTTGTTATGCTTTCGTATCTTAAGATTTCAATAAAAACAGTGAAGGTGAATAGTGAATATGGGGTGAACAGATCAACTAAAAGCTTCCTAATAAGGTTTAATTTAGGATATTCTGTTACCTACTCCCAAAGCCTTTCTCTGTTCTTTTTACCACTTAGCTGAAATCTTTCCTTTCTTATTCTTTACTAGATACTAATAAAAAATAAAATGTGGCTCAGAAACGTACACCCCATGAAAATTCAAGCACTGTAAGTCAATATGCCTTCAGCAAGCAAAGAAGAGATCTGATTTCCTTTGCTCTGAACAACAATGGCTGCCAATTCACTGTGGTTTGGAGCCTAATTAGATGATTGTTAGTTGCTTAATGTGTTAAGGGAAAGTTAGTGATACATAAGAGATGCTTCTGTTGCTGATCTCAAAACTCATGAGTAATACTCAAGATTAGCAGTGGGAGCATGGCTGAGTCAGCTCTTTGTAATATCTATAAACCTATTAGCAAAGCAAGAAGCTGATGAGTTACTCTGGAGTGAACTCAAGGGGAAAGTGATTTTCTCTGTCATTAGTCAAGACAGAGCAATAAATGTAGCCTTACTTTGATTTGGTGTCCCTCATAGACTGCAGGTTTTCACTGTCCTCTATCATCCTCTCCGTCAACATCTGCTCTGTGCTTGCCCCACCAGCCAGCCATCAGCTAGAATACTCATAGGCTCTGACTCTTCCTAAAGCTGAGAGCAATTATAATGCATTGGATAATTTGGCAAGGCAGAAGGAACTAAAACAAAGGTAACTTAAGGCTAGGGGAAGTCCACCAGGTGTGACAGAAGCTTGTCTTGGATGGAGGAAGGGAAGGATTAGAGGAGTAGTACCACAGCTCCAAGAAGAAAATGGTTCTTAAGCCATCCTTGAATACAGACCAGTGTAGGGTAAGCATTCCCACAGTGACATTTAAGGAAGCAGAACAGAGTACATCTGAAAGAGGGACATTTTTTTTATCCCCTTCCTCATTTTGGAGAGAGATGCATAAGGGTTTCCAGAACTGAGAGGGAGGAAGAAAATGGGTTGGGATCAAACAACCGAGACCTTATGTAATGCTTGACCTTCTACCTTGTTTCTAAGTAAGTCGTAATCATAGTCTGACTTATGAAAAACAAACCTATTTGAAACAGAAAATAGCTGAATTATGGGGTTTGGAAATGTCAAAAATTATATATTTGATGACCTCAAAACATTTCTTTCAATGTTTTTATTATTTTACTGGAATTAAATACTTTTTGCAAAGTACATCAGCTTTGGTGGATACCTTTTCCATTATAAAATACTTAAAATTGGAAATAAATAGGTTGCTTTTTTAAAATGTCTCTGAGCATATCAGGGCATGTTCTACATGTGAAGAACCATGTGTGGTTTTTTGCTAGAGAGATCATAACCAAACAGCTATGTTATAGCATCCAAATCCTTCTACTTGAAATCAGTATGTATTTAGATCAGCTGATTTATGTTTCATGGCCAGGCTTCCTGAACAACGATTTGGGAAGGGCTCTACCCACATTTCCTACAAGCACACTGGTGGCTAATAAGGCCACAAGATAGACATGTCCGACTGCAAAAGGCACAGCAGAAAGACTCCTTAGGTTGTAAAATCTGCAAGACACGATTCTGTGTTGTCTTTTCTCCTCGAGAGTGATCCTGCGTGTGTTCTCAAAGGAAGCAGCAGCATTATAGATGGTGTGTCTTCAGACCTCCTGATTGGGGGCCAGAGTAGACCAGTTATGGTGATCAATATGGCCAAGGCTGAGATGTTGTTTCAGGGAGTCCTTGTATCTTCTCTTCAGGGCTCTTCTCGTGCAGCATCCGGTGGCAAGTTCACCATAAAGCAAGATCTTAGGGAGGTGGTGGTCCTTCATCCTTGAGACGTGTCCTCCCCAACACAGCTGTGTTCTCAGCAACATGGCCTCAGTACTTGTAACTGCTGCTTGTTCTAGAACAGACATATTGGTCACATAATCTGACCAGTGGATATTTAGGATTGTAGCTGATTTATGTACTGTGCTGAAAATAAACTGTTTTAGCATCCTCCCTGCAACTTTTCGGTAGGTACAAAGCTGGCTTGTGTGCCAGTATTGGACAGTATGGCCTGTTGGTGAACTTGCAGATCTGGTAAATGGAATGTTTTTATTTGTCTGAAGAATGGTATGTACTAGTCTACTGTGCTCATGTAAAGGAAGTAATTTTCTGCATCTCCATAGTGTTTCTTTAGTAGTACTTCTGTCAACTGTAAATGTAAAGGATTATTCTGTTTCTTCTATTGTAATTTCTTCTCTACAAGCATCAACTGAAAATTATAATTAAAGAGTTCCTACTGCAAAAGATACTAATTTTTACAATATTTATGTTCTGTCAAATATAGAAAAGTCTAACTGTGAAGATTTTTACAATTAAGACAATTCAGTCCACCCAGTATCAGAAACTACAAATCTAAATTCAAGACTTCCCACAGGTTCATATGAGAGCAGAACTTCATTGGCTTGTACTTATCTACTCCTTACTAACCCTCTTGGAGATAACTCTCTACTTGGGGAGATAAATTCTTGCTTGGCTATCAGCATGGATTGTGATACATTCTGTTTTACCCATTCTGTTTTCCCCTTCTATTCTGAAGCATGGATTGCTGTAAATCATCATCTGGGCTTTCTAGCCCTCTAAAGGTGCCTTGCTTGAAACCTATATGAAGAAAAATTTTTCATTGTACTTACCACTCTGTAATACATGTAACCTCATGTATTGTTGATTGTGCTCTCAACATCTCTTTCATCTGAACTGAACTTTCACAGAGATCGCTCTCAGGTTGATTCTGGCAGCTGTGAGAAAAAGAAGTTCAAACACTGAAACAGTTCAAAAGTCAAAAAATAGTGGAAAGGCAATTATAAACTATTATTTGCAGAGTTCATGATCGCACTGTGCCCAGCAATGTGAAAAAGTTACTAAAGTTAATAGTTTCCTCCAAACCATACGAGGTAAACAATTTGAACATCTCTGGGAAACAGTCCTTTGTGGCTGTCTGTTTCAATGAGCTTTCAAAACAATGGCCCAAATCTCTATTTCAGACACCAGAAAGTCCTCAGCTTTACTGCCAATTGAGAAAAATCCAATAATATCAGCATAAAACACCCTTGAAATTCTTTGCTGGCTGACAAACTGTTAGTGTCTATTTAGAGTTAAAACACCTGGACTGTTTTGGTTTGTTTTTTAAATGCAATAACTAAATAAATAAATAAATAAAAACAAATAACTAAATAATAAATAAATAACCAAAATATGTAAGCACTCAGCATCTTGGCAAGCCAGGCCCATCAGAATCAAAAGATGAAAAGGGGATGGGCAACAGGGAAGATCAATGCAGTCGTGCAGCAGAATAAATACCCCATAGAGAGGATTTATATTTCAGAACTGTGTGCACACCAAATTTTTTAACTGTATGTGTTCACTGTCAATGAAAGTCATAGCAGTATTTCTTTCTGATTCTAGGGTTGCTTTATATGGATGTAAGCAATGTAAGCAAGGCTAGCAGAGACCACTTAGAGAGCATAATTTTTACACAGTTGCCATAGACATAAATACCAGTTCTGATTGCCATGTGACCAAGAGCAGCATAGGCTGCGGATCTTATACAAATGCAGTGGGTTCTCTTGTTGGCGTGTGGGAGCTTTGTCCTTATCAGGAACTAGAAGGATATCCAGTGTCACTCTGCTAGTGGCTAAAAAAAGTCTGATTCTCACCTTGCTTTACTGATTCAACTGTTTCTTGAATTTGAACAGCTGTCTTCTTCTTAGCTGTGCTGAATTTGATCAGCTATTTTCCTCTTAGTTGCACTGTGGAACAACAAAATAGTTGTGATGCCAAAGTTAAAGACTAACTGAAGTAGCCTGTTTATACTGGAGCACTGCTGTATTTGTAAACTCAGCAGAACACATTAAATAGGCAGCTGTAGTCCAAGATACTCTTTTTCAGTCACATCCTGAAGAAGCTGTATCTAAATCATCATGGAATGATGTGCAATGACACCTCCACTAGACTAGATTGCTCAGAGCAAGCTGTCCTCAAACACTTCTGGGGATGGAGCATCTTCATCCTGTCTAGGCAACCTGTTCCAGTGTCCCACCATTCTCACAGTGAATAATTTCTTCCTAAAATCTTATCTAAATCTACTCTCTTTCATTGTAAAGTCATTCCCATTTGTCCTACCACTACATACCCTTGTAATAAGTTCCTGATCAGTTAATAATAAAGTCATGATCATTCACCTCATCAGTTATTGCTACAGGTGTCAGGATAGTGGGGTTTGTGATCTTGTTTGACGCTTTCTGACATGTACCAGGTGAGTCATCTTAGAAATTATAAGCCAAAAAAGAAAACTCAGTGTCTTAAGGGAAATCACTCAAAAGAAAATTGGTATTTTAATTATACACTTCTTACGAAATAGTAGATGTTTATATAAAGATTCCTTACAGAAATTTAAGCAAATAAATATCTGAAATGTTCCACAAATAAGAGTGAAGATTACAGGATTTCAGTTGCATGTGAGCAAATGATTTCCATGCATGAAATGACTGCCTTAACAAAAAGGCACTTGAGCATGCAAGTGATAATTATATATGGTAATGTCTTGTTATCTACCAAATCATGTATCTTACATGAGTAAGTGATTTTTGTATAGAAGAAGACTTGTGTCTAGAGCCTTTTCTCAGTCTTCTGTCAGCTCGTGGGAGAAGGTGATTCAGCTCATGTCACTGGGTGCTTGGTGTTCTCTGCAGCTTTTGCCAATTTGATTCAATTTGTCTGTTTTTGAAAGGCAGATTTTCAACAGCATTTTATGAATTAGATAATGATGTTCCCATCTTTCAGTATTTTCTCTAGCAGTTTTTTAAAAGGGTTTATTTTAATTTTTGTTAGGAAGTAGAAAAAAAGCAGAAGGAAGAGTCAGAGGTGCAGGTTCTAGATTGCATTGAGGAGTGAGGGCTCCCTGTAGGAGCCAGGGCTTTCTGTAGGGACCTGCTGTCTCCACTCAGAACAGCATTACCCTCCTAGTTCTGCATCTACCTTGTATTCCTGCTTTATTAAATGCCCTTCTCCAGCCTAGCTTTTAGTTGTGAGCAATGATAGCTTCAAGTATATTTTGCTTAAAGAGCTCTTGCTCTAGCATTCCATTACACATGGACTGCCTAGATGCTCTGGAAAATACTAATCCATGTCATGTATCCCTTGCACACAATAAAATACAGTCTCTTAGTCATTAAAAGTTGATCTGTACTGCAGTTTTTTCATTTGAAGAAAAAAATTAAGAATGTTAATTTCAATGTTTCTCAAAACACAAAGTTTCAAATGAAAACAAGTCAAGTAACAAGCTCTTGAATGTGTAATAAAACATAGAAAGCAGGAGAAAAGTAGGAGGCGGGCAGGTATAGTGGTGACTGCTATTCAGTGAAGGAACATCTGAGGGTGGGCAGTAGAAGCTAACTTCCACACTTTTAAACCTTTTCTTTCACAATGGACCAAATCCATAACCTTCATTCAAAGAGTAGAATTAACTGTGTTCTTATGCTGTTGTACTTCAGCTCTGCAGAGAGGACATGGGGGTCCCAGTGGACAACAAGCTGTCTATGAGCCAGCAGTGCCCCTGTGGACAAGGAGGCCAATATTATCCTGGGGTGCAGGGAGGCAATCCTGCCACTCTACTCAGCCCTAGTGAGGCTGCACCTGAAGTGCTGTGTCCAGTTCTGGGCTCCTCAATACAAGACAGACATGGAGCTCCTGGAGAGGATCTGGTGGAGGGCAAGAAAGATATTAAGGGACTGAAGCATTTATCTTACAAGGATGGGCTGAGGGAGTGAGGCCTGTTCAGCCTCAAGAAGAGACAACTAAAAGAAGAACACATGAATCTTTATAAGTATCTGAAGGTTCTTCTCAGTGGTGCCAAGCAATAGGAAAAAAAGGCAACAGGCAGAAACTGATGCACAGGAAGTTCCACCTGCATATGAGGAAGAATGTCTTTACTGTGTGGATGACCGAGCACTGAAACAGATTGTCCAGAAAGGTTGTGGAGTCTCCCTCACTGGAGATGTTCAAGAACTATCTGGATGCAATTCTGTGCAATGTGGTCCAGGATGACCCTGCTTGCACAGGGAGGTTGAACCAGATGACCCATTCTTCTTTTCCGTCTTTAAGGGAAAGCCTGCTATAGTTTGACAACTGCTTCTCATCTTAAAAAGTTACAAATTTATGAACTGTCTGACTTTAGTCTCAAGGCCCTGAGACTCATCAAAGCAGATGCAATTAGCTTGTCCTTTACATAGCTTATACATGCATTTTTTTAAGAATAGTTTCTGGGATATGCTTGCAGAAACTCAGTGGTGAATTAAGACCCTACTACACTTTTATCAGCCATAGGAAAGACCAGGATGAAACCAGACCCCAAAAGACAGGTCTCACAGAGGGTTAACTATTTCCCTCACAAAGACTACCATCCCTTCAATGCTGAAACAAAACACATGCAAATCAAATGTGAAGTAAAATCAAGGTCAGTAACATGGACTAACTTGTTTCAGTGTACAGCTGATTAGCAGTTTATGCCTGTTCCATCTGAAAGTGGCTAAATAGAGAATCTCACCAACAAAGCAATGGGGGTGGAGAAAATAATCCCAGATTTATCATTCTAAAGACTGTAAACTGAGATGCCATCAAATCCAGAGAGGAGGTAGTCAATGCTAATACATGGTGTGAGGAGACCACACCATGCTCTTCATCGTCTTTCTCTTCTTAATGAATTGGCTATGAACATTTTCTCCACATGTTCAGGCTGCCTGCAAACACTACCCCGGGATCTTGGCCTATCTTATGAAATATTGCCTTGCGATGGTATTGAAAATATGGCTGTTGTGAACAGTTATCCGAGATATAAGGGTTTAGCAGGTACCATGGTCTCTCAGGTGGTAGATTTACCTTGTATCTTATTGTATTCATTACTGGTGCTATAATCCCTTCCCCATGATGCAGTCTTCCCTTTCAGGTTTCAAATGCTATAATGAGATTATGAGTATTGTTTCCAAACTTAATTGGTTTAATTTAATTAGTTTTTCATTAGCTCTGGATCAAGACCTTGCTGCAGTACTGACTCTGCTATCTTTCATTTAATTATATTTAATGCAATCTCTTTGTTTCCCCAGGGGCTAAATAAAGATGCAACCAAAGATTCAAAATTAATACAGAGGGCTACTGTCTACCCTGTGTTTTCAGGTAGATCTAGAAGAACCAGGCTTAAAGCATGCATTGCATCTTCTGTCTAGGTCCCTGTCTCTCCAGAGTACTGCATGACCCCAACCTGGCAGCAGGAAACCAACCCAATTTAGTATGAAGAAATGGTTCTTTCTGTACAGCTAATAACCTGGTTTTGTACCTGGTTTGTTTGTCCTACATTCCTTTGCACCTGGTCTGTCTACATTCAAATGCTTGTTTTAACTGAAGACTTGAGTTTTCTTTGAAACATCTGTGTGAGACGTTGTACTGAGCACCTCTGCAGAGCATGTGGATGTTAAGTCTCATTTCCATATTTACGTGCTGTAATTCTTAGTTTTCTGACAATATTTGTCAGAAGAGTCCAATTTACCTGTTTTCTTTCCATTCTTGAGAGCAAGTAGAGTTCTGCCATTCCATTGAGATCCTATGTTTACCACCATTGCTGTGGCTTCATTTCAGATACAAGAAAAGGTAGTTTTCATGCCCTGGGGGCTATCCTACTGTTTCCTAGGATACTTTTCCCAGAAGCCCAGGAATGCCTCTTCCACAAAAGTAGTATTGCCTACAGGTAGGGTGGAAAGGGCAGAAAGCAACTGGTTTGAGCTGGAGACCAAGGGAAAACAGCATGAGAAGCAAAACTGACAGAACCTGGTGCTGTGGAAATTTGCACCCATTTCTCCTTCCATATCTGCTTATAAGAGCAGCACTAGCTCCTGTTTGCCAGTTTTTACTGCACAGATACACGCAGACACACACTACAACAAAAGAGTCCTAAATGGCAAAGCATGTGTTCAAGTTTGACTGCTGGGCATGTTGCAGCAGGAAATCACTGTGAATGAAGCTCAATTATCAAGAGTGAACAAATTAGCATTTCCTCAAAATCATGGAGTGTCTACAAGTATGAGAGGTATAAAGGCTAACAGGGAATGTGACTGGAGATGAAGAGAGACTACAGATCCTCTGTTCTTGCTGGGCCAGATGCTCAGAGGACAGTTGAATTCCCCTTGCTTTGAGGAGAACTTGACTTTCTAATAAATCTCACATCACTGTCCTCTTTTTTTGCAAGTGGCTTTTGTTTAGTAGTAAATGCCAGCAAGGGATTAGGTAAGAGTCTGGTTATAACCCCTCTCATACAGAAGAATTACATATTCCTCTGGATGTTTCTGTGCTAGTACCAGGACCTTTTGCCTAAGCTTTAATTAGTATAACCTCATAATAGCATATGTCACCCAGAAATGCCAAAGTGTTTAATAGAATTAGCTATATAGTTGTGTTGTGATGTTTTCTAGGGATTTATTGTAATTAAAGCTAATGAAGAATGTTCCAATGAAATTATTTTCTATTGGATTATGCATATTATGCAGCATCACAATGTTTTCTTTTACTTTACCCCTGGAGCCAAGAGAGCCTTCAGGGAGAAGGCTGCTAGAGCCAACCTTGAACATTCAAGACATAGCCTTTCTCCAAAGTAAAAAGTCTAAAGTGGAAGCTCAAGAGGACTTGAACAAGACTGCACGTGTTCTTGGCTTTATGGAAGGCAGAATCTCCAGGAATGTCATTTTGAATGGCTGAAATAAATCTTTTCAAGTCTCATTCTGTGATGACAGTTTACAACAATCTTTCTGATTAACAACTTCTTATTTGCTTTTCTTCTTCTGGAATTTCAGGCTTGTTTATTCCAACCAGCCCTCCTCCATTTCTAATACACAGATGAGTGGACTAATTATCAATGTTTTTAGCTTTTCCAAAATCTCCTGGGAAACATAGGACATAGCCAGCAATAAAGACCAGCAGCCGTTATCATTGCTTTCTGTTATGATAGGCATACAACCCCTGCCACTGTCATTTTTAAAAGGCTGCCTCCTTTTTGTGATGTGCTTAGAAAGCTTCTTTTAAAAAATGGATAAGATTAGTCAGTAATGATTCTTGAACTGAATTGCCTTGGACTAGCAAACCACTTACGCTTTTCTACTGGGCTTTATAGTAGGAATGGGGACTTTGAATTTACTAATAGGTCACTCAAAAATGCAATTTTTTTAGAAACCCAGAGTCTGAGTGTATGGAATCACACCATGTTCCTTCTACAAAATGATATCATGTAATCCTTGCTTTCTTCAGCTTCAATAGGGTCACTCATGACCTTACATCAGCTCTCAGAGCACATTGTACTACTCTGTGGTAACTAATAGGACTTGTACTAGTTATGACCCATAAAGCCACTAATTTCTACCAGAAGAGAGGAACATTTATGCATTTGAAAGCCACTGTGCTTGGATGTACTTTAATTATGCTTTATATTTTTCAACATCAGCTTCTCACTAATGTGTCAGTTTAAAAATATTAATTATCATGCTTTTATTTAAGACCTATAGCAAGCCAAAGCTATAGTTGATTATTCTCAGCTGTCTGGGAGCAGCTCCAATGATTATAAAGAGTCAGAACAGCAAGCCCTATTTATAGTAATCAATTCAAAATAAATACAGAATAAGAAGCAATTATGACTTTGAGAACTGCTGCTTTTAAAACTATCTAGGGAAGCATAACTTAATGTTCAAGTGATAAGGTAGACTCATGAATATATTGCATGCTATACGGCTGAGCTAAAGCTAGTACTTGGAAATCATTATGTTTAAAAAGATTGCTACTTTTGGAAAGAAAAATTGCCTAAGACAGGCAACATATTTAATTCTTTTATAATTTAATTTTTTTATAATGTTTGTAACTGAATCCTCTTTGTCACTGTCTTTTCTTTAAAGACTTTTATGCCATCATAGGAAAACTTTCACTGTCTCGTATCTGAGAAAAGACTTTACAAGTGAAGGAAGTTTGATAAGGAAGTATAGAGGCAATAGTCAGTCATCCCAGGAAGCAATCATGCTTAAATATATGCTGAATTTTAAGTGTTAATTGGATCAGGATGAAAAGTAGTGCATGGAGCGACTTTGGAGTGAACAAAGGAATTCCTAACCTCCTCATACTCTTTGTATTGTAAGACTAAGTCACAGCCTAATTCTCCAAATCCAGATATAGAAAAAGAGATACTGTTGGAACTTTCCTCTTTGAGCATTACATGGCACAAAATGTTAGAACTCCTCCACCAGCAGGGGTATGGAATACACATTTGGCTCAGGTTTCCACAAAGCTCTAGAAACTGCATAAGAAGTTGCAGTCAAAGCAAAGCACTGTGAACAAAAGGATTCATAAGGGCAAAGCCTGCTTAGTAGTATAAATCATTTAAAAGTGGTGGAGTATGTCATAATGTATTTAGTGAATAGGTTGTGTCATTGAAATATACTTTGGAGTACTGACTGCAGCATTGCTACAGGAATATATTACCATTAGACTGATGACTAAAAGTGAAATTAACTTAGAAAATTATGTTTGGCTGTTAAAGAGCAGGATCCATAAGAGGAAGGAGTAGTAGATTGTCAGAATTACCTTTGCAGTTATATTAAATATCAGTTTATGCAAAGAGACACTTATACAATGTAACGAGGTAAATTGAATTTTATTCATGGATAAGCTTCAGGAGGGATTTTTTTTTTTAATAACAGTTTATTCAGCTTAGGTATTTGGAAGACATCTCTTTATCAGGCTGTAGGGTCTTTAATGTTTCCAATACGTATGACTACAAAGTTATGGGTTTTTTCCTACAACTGAAAGTACCTCCATGTTTATTTTGCTTTTAGAATTTCTAATAGCAATTAGAACTGTTCAAGGGTTTTCCCTTCTTCTTGAGACACAGATCAGAATTTCCACCCTGTCTTGGCTCTCTTTTGTTTGGATTTTTTTTGTTTGTTTGTGTTTTCTTGGGTTTTGGTTTTTGTTTGTTTTTGTTTGTTTGTTTGTTTGTGTTTGGGGTTTTGTTTATTTGTTTGTTTGTTGTGTGTGTGTTTAAAATTATTTTATTTTATTTTATTGTGAAAGGTAACGAGTAGTTTGGATACCTCCCAGGAAGGTAGTTTGCATGTTTATGAGAACTCAGGTAGAGCTGAGGATGTCCTCTTAGTAAATAATGTAACTGTACGTGGCTGTAGAGAAGAGGAAGGCAGATGGACTTGAATCAAACATTATTGTGTTATGCATAGGATCAGCCACCAAGCTCCTTGAGCTCTGAAACTAGCAATGACTTTCATCTTGCTTAACTTTAGATACAACACTTGCCATCTAAGCTAATCATGCTAACCTCAATTTAGAGTCAAAGAATACAATTAGGCACAACTGGGCCATGTTTCAGGTGAATTTTTTTGGCACCTACTGTGAGATGAGAAAAGTTGAGCCTGCCACTCAAGTGAGGCAGTTGGACTCCCCTTCCTGGCGTCTTCTGGGCTCAGATGAATATAGTCCAATGAATCACAACCTCCTTCCCAAGTTAAAGCTCTAATCAATGACTCACTGAAATAGCCAACTGTCCTGTCTCAGGCTGGTGCCCTCTGTAGTTCTGTAAGAGTATGCCTGAAAAGCCTGATGTCTTGAGGACAGGCTATCAGCAAAATAGCCCACCCTGCTGTGACAAGTGTGATGAAGGAGAGGGATATTCTGAATCTCCCTGGTGTTTGCCTTGAGACTGATGAGCTACATACGAGTAGCACTCTGCCAGCTCTGTGAGACATTTGCACAGGTTGTAGTCTGAGCACATCAACAGGATGTCAGGAGATTCATTGGACCAAGAATGAAGGCTCTGACAACAGTCAAATGCATACTATAAGTGTAAGTCTGTGCTCCAGACTGAAAAATTTAAGCTCTGAAATACTCTCCTTCACCTTCCCTGAGACATCTTAGGCAGCTTTGTCATGCATTGATTATTATTTAATTCAGTTTTATTTTACTTTGCAGCCTATTAATGCCTTAGTTTATTACATGGCTGTCCTTGGTGTATTGTTATAACTGCTTTGCCATCACCTGTATCTGATATGAACTTGTACTCCGTTTACTTTTCATTAGGAGGACAGTTTTTGCTTGTTTTAGATATACAAGTGTTGGGCATTTGATGAGACAATGAAGAAAACTTGGAATAGAATATAATGAGATGCATGATGGTCTTTAATTTGTCTGGTAGTCTTGGAATGTCAATTTAAAGCTTTGTTTTATTATAAGATCCCAGCAGAACACTGCAACCTTCTGTGTAGCATCAGTCTTAGGACGAATCAGCATTAATTCCTTTCTATATTAGCGCATCTACTGAAAAAAGTCTGATAGATTTGATCTCATTTAAGATTGAATGATGTTTCCAAGTAACTTGTGATCATTTGTCATGGTTTAAGCCCAGCTGGAAATGAAGCACCACTCAGATGCTTGCTCAAATCCTCCCAGTCCCTCCCCGCAGGCCCCACTCCAATTGAATGGGGAGGAGAATCAAAGTAAAACTTCTAAGTTGAGTTAAGAACAGCTTAATTATTGAAAATAAATTAAAATACAGTAATAATGGTAAATTATAATAATAATGATAAAAAAAGAGAAAAAAACAAGTGATGAACAATACAGTTGCTCACCAGCTGCTGATTGATGCCAGATTCCTGAACCTGGATCAGTTCCCCTTCTGGGTAACTCCCCCCAGTTTATATACTGGGCATGATGTTCTATGGTGTGAAATATCCTTCTGGTCTGTTTGAGTCATGTGTCCCCCCTATGCTCCCTCCAAGTTTCTTTTGTGAACCTCCTCACTGGCAGAGCATCAGAAAAGAAAGAAGTCCTTGACTTAGAATTTGCAACTTAGCAATAAAACAAAGCATCAGTGTATTATCCATACCATTCTCATTCTAAATCCATAACACAGCGCTATAAAAGCTACTGAGAAGAAATTAACTCTATCCTAGCTGAAATCAGGACACCATTACAGACTTTTTATTCCCTTCTCTATCAAAATAAATACACGAATAATTAGTTGAGAAGAAACAACTAAAATGAATGGTTTTCCCTCTGGGAAGAGACTGAAAAGGCAACCACCTGATATAGGTGGATTTAAGTACTGCAGGATGTGAATAGGTATTTATATGAATGCATAAGAACCTATATGGAATGTAAAAGTAGTCATTTTCATTTATCAGGGGCTAATTTTTTCAATGAAAGAGAAAACCCCTGTAAGGATTAAGGAAGGATGGGGAGACAATGCCACTCTGGTTACCATACTTTATCTCATCAGTAGCCTAACTCACTTCTCATCTTTAGAGAGCACAGATTATGGGCTGTGAGTACATATTAATAACAGTGAGTTTAAGGTATGCTTCAGTGAAAAGCAGGATGTATTTTCAGAATTTCTACTGTAAGTGCCAGTTCTTGCTGGATAGAAAAAAATTCTGTTCAGGAAAACTCTTGACAGACTTATTGCAAAAATTTGAATTAAAAGACAATTAAATAGAGAAGCAAGTGCTATGTGTCCTTAGGTTACTAACCATTCACTCTGTGACTGTTTGAGAAAACCATACCTTGAGTTCTGTAAGCTCTACTTTGAAGGCAGAAGTCATAGATGAAAACTTTTCAGTTTAATCAGAGTTAGAAGTCATGAAAGGCCTTGGAAGTTTGGAAGCAGGTTTGACTGTGGTGACAAATGCCTTTTGGTTCCTAATGTGTTATATTCACAGCTGAATGTAATTTGATTTCTCTTTGCAAATTCCCATTGCATATTTTTTGTATACGTTTGTGACTGCTTGGGCTGATTATATATGCAGTCCAAGACAAGTATATTTTCAGTCTTTGATATCAAATTCTACCCTTCATGGACAGTTCTGGTAACTTTAGGAAGAATCAATGGTTTTCTCTTCCATTTATTTTCATTTCTGCTAGACCTGACATGGGTCTGCTTATTATGCCTCTATTTCTCTAGAGAAAAGAAGTCTTATGTATTCTACCTTTAATAGTACACTTTTCTCAAATAAACTCACATTCACTGCTAGTCTTTGCAATTCTCCACTTTCCAACGTGTAGAATATTATTTCCCTTGCATTTTCCCTCTTGTTGATTCATCTTACACTGGAAATTTTTAAATAGCTTATCACCAGTATTCTCTTGATTGCCTGAGGTACGGATTTGTGTCTGGAGTGACTTAAAAATAGCCTCATCTTCTGGAATTGACACTATATAAGAACTCTAAATGGGGATTTTCTCAGTTGTAGCAGATTGGTGTTTTCCTGACTACTGCTCCACATGTTCTTTTTTAATTATGGGGAAAAATAATAAATCTCCTTCTTTCACTTTAATTATTAAATATTATGTTGAAAATAATGGAGTTTCTCCATCAGGCAGTAAGCTTTGCACTGGAGCCCAAGAGGTGAGAAATGGTGACATAATACATTACATTTCACACTGCATCACTTGAACATGTCAAGTGTCTCTTGTAGACAACTTAACTTCAGCAATTTTTCAGTAACACTTTTAATGCCCAACTGGATTTTTTCTTTCAGCTTTTCCAGGAAACTTCCATTCTGAAGTTTTACTCCTTGCTTTATTTTTTCTGGCATCTGATTTTAAGCTCGGTGACCCTTTGTGCTCTGTCTGTGACTACAGCTCTCCAGCTGTCTGCTTCTCATTCCCTCAATGCTCCATGGAGAGCTTCAGTCACAGTAGTTACATCTTGCAGGTCAGTAACTTTACCTCTTACTACAAGAACCCTAAATGTCAGATTGTTCCTCAAATAATAAAGAGCAGCTGGTCCCTAGTGCTTGCTTCAGGCCAGTTAATTTTATGTTTTCTAGTACCCTTCCTGTTTATCTCCCTTTGGGCTGAGGGTCCTCTGTTCAGAAAAAGCTATTCCAGCCTGTTGGGTGAGACTTTGAGAATCAGTGTTTATGTTTTGAGAGCTGTTCATTAATACAGTCACTTGCTTGGGTTTTAGTGTTTATTTTGGTTTGTTTGTTTTTTTTTTCCTGGGGAGTGTCATAGGGTTAGAGCTAATGTGTTTTTGCTGTCTCTTCAGAGCCTAATTTCAAATATCCATCTCAGTCCACAGCTCTATAGTTCCCTGCATGGCAGAATCCATAAGAGATATAACATACATGAGGAAGTATATGTATTTTATGCATTCTGTTATGTGCCTTTTTCAGTGGCAAATTCCTGATGTAGTGAGGATGCATCTCACATGCATTTAGGGTGTTATTTATACCTATAATACCTAAGTAATTTACATATATTGGAGGTAATATAAGTATAGGTAATATCTAGGGCATTTTTAGTACCCAATACCTGTTAATGAACCTTTTCCACATGACTGCTAAAGAAACAGATGAGAGAACAGCAGTGGCCAGTTGAGGGAGAGAAGCACCTTTGGGAAGGTGACTGTGCACCCTGGCTTCTGGGCACAAAATATCGGAATGGCTCTGGCATGCCTCTGAACAGAGCAATCTGTGGGGCCATAGAAAGAGAATGGGTAGTGGGAGCAGACCCTCTCCTTTTCCCCACTCACTAGCTTCCCTGGCCCATGGTGTAGTGGCACAGAGCATCTGTTATGTGATCACCACACTGTCTCAAGTCCAAGGTACAATCAGGCATTCTTTTTCCACTGCAAGCCTCTGTCCAGCCTAAGGTAAACAGGGCACAGCAGAGAGCTGCTCACTGTGCATGTGCTATATGGCTGCTTTCTCTGCAGATGAGTCCATGGGCAGATGCAGTGCTGTTCTGACTGGAGGAACAGTATTGCCAGGGCACTAGCCTGTGAAGGAGAGAAAGGTCTCCTTAGCTGGTGTCCTTTTCAGTAAGACACCTGAGGTTATGCCAGTTGGGTTTATTGACAACATCTTAGCCCTTGTAAGATGTCAGTAATACAAAGCACTCTAGGATGGAGATGGTAGTATTTACTAGCTGAACACAGTGGGCCGTGAATTTACAGCTTATAGGTGTTGCCTTAATGCAAGGAATAAATCAACGAGGGTTTTTTTTCTATGATGTTATCATTCATCAACCTCACATTACAGAAGGTTCATGGTGCTATTTGTGCAGGTTGTCATCACTAATCTTTGCCTCTGTGTGGTGACTCACTGTCTAGCATTTTTTTTTTCTTTTGTCACTACACAAATTTTAGGCATGGGTGAAAAACTCTGTGATGTAAAAAAAAAAGACTAATTCTACAACAGTTCCAAAAAAACAGGTGAAAAGCAAACATAAAGTGTCTAATTGAATTCTCAGATTATCTTGTAAAGACTTCTTTTATCCTTAGGAAAGCCCTTTACATCACCTCTATAGAACATTTCAATTCCTTAGCACAGAGAAATGTTACTTCTCCTTGAGCCCACTGATTTTTTATTATTGTTTTCTAGACCACATTAGACAGAACAGAAAGAAATTTGATGATAGTCTTGCCCTAAGCTCAGTCTGCTTCTGTAGCATTCATAGGAAAAAAGGATTTATGCATAAATATGCATGAACATTCAGACTTTAAAAAGAACGACTATCCTAGAAATTTGTTGAACTTTGGATTTTCATATTATAAGTAATAAACCTATTAGAGAAATTCTTTTATATTCTATTTAGGCAATGGCTGTAGTTGAGCTTACCAAAGTTAATAGTTCTGTCAGAAGAAAAACTATGCCATCCTCATAGAAATAATAGCTGGATGAGGTTCAAGAGCCACTCAATTGTTTAAATTGCCTGTATATACCATTCAGAGAGACCTGTTAGAGGTTGAGGAAAATCTGGATCTACCCATCAATGGGAAAAGGACCAAACACTTATGTATAAAATATCCATAATTAATATTGATTAGACCATACTCTTAACACCTTGAGGAAAAAAAATTATACTTTTCTTGGTTACAAGTTAAAATGCACGAAGCTAGTCTATTTTTCCTACAAAGACACATAATGTATTAAAATGCTGTGTCAAAGACCTATCTACATACACAATTATGGGCTCCTTGTTCTCTGGTTTTTGTGCTCAGTTTTATCTGTGGGTGGCTGACTACAGTCATCCTTCAAATGAATTTAATAATTTTCATGTCTATCAAGCTGTCTGTGAGGCAAGTGGTGGGGCTGCAGACTGTACGTCCAGTTCTCTGTAGGGAATTCCTTTTATCAAGAATTCTGCTACTCAGCGTCATTCTTCATTTCTCCTCAGCTTCCTCTGAGGTGCTCACACTGGCAGAAGAAAGCAGACCCAAAAATGTTTCAGTAGGTGCAACAGAACAATTAGGCTGTAACTGTATAGAGAGACACCAAAGAAGCCCATGAATCATTTATCTGACTGAGATAATGCCAAACAGTATTAATCCTGGTGCAAGGGCAATATGGTTCATCAGTCACTCTTAAATACAAGAGATTTCTAAACGACATCAATTATTATGAAAAATTTGTTAGTATTCAAAGCTTTTAAGTGTTTTGTGGAGTTTTCTGTGGTTATGTTACTCAGACATCACAATTGATAAGCTTATATTCTCTTGATTCTGCTATGATGTTGTTTTGATTTTTTCCTTTAAATGAACAGCATTTCAGTGTCCCACTAAGCTAAATCAGCGTCCCTAGAAAAGGTTTCTCCTCCTAAAACTGGGATGTGAGAGATATATTGTCTCCTCAATGAGTTTCTTAAAATCTCACCTGTTTGTTATTCAAAGATGAATACTCTGAATATTCGAAGAGTAAAAACTGGTATCTGTCTTTCCATGGAAAGACTTTATTCCTTAATAAATTGACTTTTTTTTGGTCTATATCAAACCATAAAAGAATTGTCATCATCAGATTTTTCTTCCTTGTTCTTATGCAGTTTTATGAACATCATTAAGCTTTTATATTCATTATAGATATTGTCTGAAGAGATCAAAACTATCTCCATTAACTAAGTAAATATTGAGGTCATAAAACCTCAGTTGTACTGGAAATACTGAAGATCTATTAACTGCAAAGAATGTCATTATTTTTGTAGTTGTGATTCTAAGCAGCTATCAATTTGTCTTGGCAAAAGGCACTTCCTTATTCACTCAACGACAGAAATCTCCCAATAATTAAGTTATTAAAACAATGGGGAAGCAGTGGGAGGAGAGGGAAAATTAAGAGTAGGAAAGAGAAGAGGCAAACATAATAATTCAAAATACATATCTAAGTTAAAAAATTATGCAGTGCGCTCTCACTGTAAGGTAGTAAAGCAGTTTATCTTGCGTCTAGGAAGGGCTGTCTTTCCATAGGTACAATAATAATAAATACATTTTTGCTCAAAGAGGAAAATATTTACAAATATCTTTTTTTGCTCTTCTTATTTTTGTAAATATTTTTAATAGAAGAACTTTGTTAACTATACAGGGGCCCATTATTTGCAAGATCGGTTTACCAAATGTTTCAAGACTATGGGAAGTAGTAAAACCTGGTTAATAAAGAAACCATACTACTGAAGTAGGAAATATTCTATAGGGACATAGAAAGTAGTCGTTAGGAAAGGGCACTGTGGGAATAAAGGGGATAGTTATATCAGATAACATATATTTTGAATAGTCCGAAGGATTTCTGTGGGATTATGAGGGCAAAGCAGTAGCCAGCAGCTATGAGGACCCTTTATCCCATAGCTGGACTTTTTAGTCAAAGTTCACTCACAGCCCTTTCTTGCTCCTAGAGCTCTGAAGTAAGAAGAAATGCTTCTGGAAACAACTAACTCCACAGGTGCCAGAGGTCTGGTGAAACATGGCTATGGCTTGTCCCTTGATTAAAAATCTGTTTGGAACATTGGTCGGAGGCTCTTGGCTGTGCCCTGTATTCCTGTAGAATCTTCCCCTAGAGCACGGGCTGCTGCAATCACGAGAGACTGGCCAGTAGAATAACAGGATTAATACCTAAAAGCTGGTGGAGTGAATTTGCAAATATTCACACAGTATCCTTTTGTCTGCTCCTGTTTACAAATTTTGTAGGCATTTAATTATCATTGAGACCTCTACCCTTCTGATTAAAATTAGACAACAAGTTCAACAAAAATATTTATCTAATTTTGTAAAAGATGCTACAGAATTAAGATTCTGGCTTTTAACTGGCTACAGTAAAATAAAACAGAAGTAAATATGGTCTGTACTCTCTCTCCAGCTTCTGCATTCCTGATCATGATCAGAATGTTCACTGTGTATTTACTGGTCATGTTTTACTGGTGCCAGAAGGCAGTCTCACTTCTGCATTATAACAAATGATGTAACTTCAGTTTTCACCAGACATGCCCAAACATATTTCTCCTTTACAAGAATAAATAGTTAACTTCTTCCATAACAATGAGTGTAAATGTGATTATAGAAGTGCTGATACTATCTTGAGAACTGCCAAGAGTAAAAGCCTCCCGTGATAGGAGGAATTCTCTGCTGAATGACCAGATAAATGCCAGGTTTTGGACTGGTAGCTGTACATTAAACAATATAGGTATATACCTCTCCAGGAGTTAGGATTTAGCGCTCCCTGAAAAGTCATTTTGCAAAACCCCTTGAATTTAAAACCTCACTACTTTTTCTTTCTGCATCAAGGTTGCTGTTGGAGATGACGTGTTCAGATTTGTGGCGAAAATAAATACCATTTGCACATATGCCTTGCCCTCTCTGTTGGGGAGAGCAGGCTATGTGGTTATAGGCCTGTTGTCAGCACAGTGAAGTGGCCAGTCTTGCAGGGATCAGTGGGACTGGCTGGCTCTCCAGCAGTGACAGATGAATTTGGACTGGGAGCTCTGCTGCTGCTTGAGCCTCTGGCTGAAGTGTGAGGACAGAAAGAAAACATTCGTCCTTCCACAAGGAACTGGAAACAGCAAAGACTTCAGGTATAAGTAACAGCAAAAAACAGCACTAAAAATGCTGGGTTTTCTTTGATGCATAGTTGCAAAAGAGGAGCAAGAGGCAAGATTCAGTGGAGGGTAAAAGTAAAGCCTTTGCCAAGAAAAATCACTGTCATCAGGAAGACCAGGCTCTTTTGACATATTGATATGCCTTTAAAGCCTGCTGTCTACAGACTCCTATTATTCTGCTGCCACCTGGTTTTACTTTTTTCCCCTTAATGGAAATGTTTATGCATCTTTTAATCTCTTTTAGTCTAAAAAGCAAAAATTACAACATGTCAGTGTATTAAGAGTGGGTCCCTGTGATCACTCACATGGATAGAAAAAGTTCTGTGAGGGTCTCAAGAGCTCTTAGGAAATACAGTTTTACTTCCCTTTATTTAGATCAGGACAGACTTCACATCTGTCAGACTGTAGCAACAATTCTATTAATTTCAGTGAAGGAAGATTAGCTCTTAGCTGTGCTGAACAATAAAATACTTATCTCATTTTGCTTAGCATCCTTCTTCCTTTGTGTGCTTCACTCTGTGTTTCACTATGTACAATCTCTCACACAGAAAACCATGCCAGTAATGCTACAAAACAATTAAATCTGCCATCTCTGCCTACCAGAGCTTATCCTAATCTTAGGGGTTTAGTTTTGGGTTTTTTGGAGATAGACTGCACAAGGTCAGATACCAGAAGGAATGAAAGTGCAGGGTAAAAAAGCTCTTGTGAAAAAACAGTTCCTGGGAATGCTTTTGTTGAAAATAAATGTAGTCTCATAGAAAAGTTAAGATCTAGGGACTTGATCTAATCTGAAATGAATCTGAGATCCTGAAAGGACTTTCTGATTATATTAAACAATTATGCATAGTTCTGAACTTTTGATGGCAGGAAAATCTCTGAGAATCTTTAGAAATATTTAATATAAAATTTCTTAGGCACTGTCTGGATAGTAAGAGAATAATCACACATTGGAATGGGCTGCCCAGGGAGGTGGTGGATTCTCTGTCCCTGGAGGCTTTTAAGATGAGATTGGATGTAGCACTTAGTGCCATGGTCTAGTAACCACAGCGGTGTTGGATCAAGGGTTGGACTTGATGATCTCAGAGGTCTTTTCCAACCCGGTTGATTTTGTGATTCTATGATAAGAAATTGCTTTTACTGAAAAACATAGAGTTCTAACCACACAAAACCAAACTCTCTTCATGTTAAATTTCAAGTTAGATCTTTCAGAAACTGAAAGAATTAGATCAAGTCAATCCAAGTCAGCAGTGATTGGTGTGCTCCTTTGGAAGAGGCCCTATTTCAAATTCCTCTTTTGGACCAGAGTGAGTATCGTAGGCAGAGGAGCCTCAACATGCTTCTTGTTTTTTTGGTGTATATATCTGACTTATAACCCAACATTATTCTAGAGCTGAAAAACCTTTGTAAGGTAAATTAAAAGCTATTATTAAAAGTTAATTTAAAGCTAGACGTGAGCTGACAATGTGTGCTCAAAACCGAAAAAGACAACTGCATCCTGAGCTGCCTCAAAACCAGCATGGCCTACAAGTCAAGGGAGGTGATTCTGTCCCTCTACTCTGCTCTGGTGAGACCCCACCTGGAGCACTGCATCCAGCTCTGGGGTGCCCAGCACAGGAAGGGCATTGACCTATAGGTGCATATCCAGAGAAGGGTCACAGAGACGATCAGAGGGATGGAACACCTCCTGAGAGAGTTGGGGTTGTTCAGCCTGGAGAAGAGAAGGCTCTGGAGTGACCTTATTGTAACCTTTTGGTACTTAAACAGAACCTATAAGAAAGATGGAGATAAATATTTTAACAAGGCCTGTTTCTAAAGAACAAAGGGTAATGGTTCTAAGCTAAAAAAGGGTAGATTTAGACTAGACATAAGGCCAAGTTTTTTACAATGAGGGTAGTGAAACACTGCAATAATTTGCCCAGAGGGGTGATGGGTGCCTCATTCCTGAGAACATTCAAGATCAGGCTGGACAAGGCTCTGAACGTCCTGATCTGGTTGAAGGGGTCCTGGCTCATTGCAGGGGTGTTAGACTAGATGACTTTTAAAGATCTCTTCCAACAAAAAAAACATTCTTTGATTCTATGAAATGCCAGTGAACTTCACCTTTTTTTATAACAAAAAATTATTTACAAAAAATTGTCTTCTTCTGCCAAAATTCTCACAGCTAAAATACATTTCACTTTTAGAAGAGCTGATTGCAGTTCCCATTTACATTATCAATTAGTATTTCTGCCTTACAGCTTTCATGATTCCAGCCTACCATGTGCAACCATCTATCTATGGCACAGTGATTGCACAACCAACCTGGCTTCTATTGAACAGTAGAGAGTAGCATAATTATTATTCTGTATGACCAAATAACTCCATTCCTATCTCTGTATTTAATGACATAGCATTAACTGCGGGCTCTTGTCACCCCTAAAAAGAGACAAATATAAGAAGTACCTGTATTTAATAGATAAAATTGCCACTTTACAAAGCTTCATTAGTACTGACAAATTGTCTGCTTGGCATCACAGTGTAGAGGTGTCTAATCTGCTTTTAAGTGAGACACCTTAAGTACTACAAGGAATATGGTGTTGCATGCAATGTTTGAATAACATACATAGCTAAGTCGATTTCAATTCTTACAGCAGTCAAAGTGACAGCTCATTTGGGGGATGCAATGTGATTCAGCACAACAGGTAAGCAAATGTTTACTGCAAACAGAAAATGAACATCCAACAAGAATCAGCCACATATTAAAGATGTTGTACCCACAGTTCTTTTTAGCAGATACTGTATAAACAATGGGAAAACTCTATAGGGAAACTCTTTTAAAAATTCCAATATGAATTCCAATTAAAAAGTGCCCAAGATGGTAGATGTCACGTCTGTAGCATAAATCTGGTGAATTAATTAATGGTGGTGCTGTTCTGCCTGATACAGCCTTTGCCAAATGCAAACCTGGGGCCAAGGACATATGATGCATACAATATGGCACGCTGAACCCACAGGGAACAACAGTCCCAGGGGTTGCCAGACCCTTCCCCACATGCCTCCTGTCCCCCTGCCCTCCAGCACAGGAGGCAGCCTCTTGGTGCCCAGATGTGTACCTACATCTCAGTCCTTGTCTTCTCCCTCCAGACCTTGCACCACGATGCTTACTGGTTTTGCCTTTCAGAACTTAATTTTTCAAGCCCCCAGTACATTACTGAGCTGACTCTGAGGGATCAGACTCGGACTTCCTTTTCTATGAAAGATGCCATGTAGGCTAGTTGGTAGTAGTGAATACAGAAATACTCGGCTCACATGAAAATGCAGCACCTGACAAAAGTTTCATACTCTTTATTGCTGTATATTTTGCCCAACAGTTTGTGAATGGCACTCATATCCATCAACAGCAGCTGAACAAGAATGAGGTGACAGCTCCTACTTGCTTCAGAGAGATCTGAATTTTAGAGAAGTACACTGTAATTGTGGTCAGGATGTCTAGGGAAGAGAAAGCAAAAAAATTAATAAATATACTTTTTTTCTTCATTTATACTGATAGCACAGTACTGATAGCACACTAATGTATCTTTTAAACATTAAGTCTCAAAGATAAAAGTTTCCTTAGTGTTTTGCTCAGGAGGCTGTAATGACAACTGATAAACAGGATGCGTTATTCAGTAGTGGAGAATTTCCTTCTTGTCATAGCAGATTATTTTTAGTATTAAGAACAAGTTTTGTCACCATATGACATCAATTTGGAATAAAAATGGAGACTTTTAATTTAGTTTTTCATTTATATTCCACAGCTTTCTACCTATTCCATTTATCCTATTTTTTCTAGTACCCTTAACTTCTAAATCTAAAGCTAAAGTGACTGAGCTTCAAACCTTAATTTCTCCTTGAATTTTGCCTTTTCTTACAGGCCCCTTGTGCGGCCACCGTCCTTTCGTATTGAAGTCCAGTGAAAGAAGTGCTCAGAGAAAAGAAAAGCATATTATAGTTTGTGCGAAGAAAAGAAATAACTTTACATTCTACATCTCCCTCTCATCACCAGGTCACCTGTGAGTTAATTTCCCTGGTAATGTAGTTGCATGTTGTCTAACAGCTTTATTAGAAAACAATAATTTATGCATCCTTTCACATTTGGAGAACTTTTTGTCATTTACTGTCTCTGCTAATCCAATCCATCTCATTCAGTCCTTACAATATCACCTGTGAACGTGTTTATATGCTGCCTCTATTTCATTCTCATTTATCCCTAAATATCTGCCTCCTCGGTATTCAGTTCAGCCAGCATGGATCATGCCACATCCTCTGACAGATATTATTGGGTTTGCTGTAGCAAAATAACATTTTCAGAATACAGAAGATTCAAATTATAAAGCAAATTATAAAGTGGTACGTCGTTGATACAGGATGACTGAGGATTCAGTATAGGGAATCACAGCAGTCACTTAACTTGAAAATACCTCTGCTTTCCCTCTACATTTAAACTACCAATTTTTAGCTATACTGATATATTTTGACACCAGAGTCAGAGAAAAAGAGCATTTTAAGCAAAGGAAAAGAATAAAATAAAATCCCCAAGATGCCTGATATGAGTGACATTAAGTTTCAGAAGAGCAGCACGAAAATTTGAACCAGTACATTGCAAAGGAGATAGCTTGTGAAATTTCTTACCATCAAAGTGTTATACTATTTTAACAGTATAACGAAGAAGGATTTCTCAGCAGCTTAGATGTAGCCCCTAGAGCGGGCTGTTGTTATATGTAGCTGCTTTGTAAACCCCATGCTAACTGAGCCAGGAAATATGTTGGTCCTTAAACAACGACATGACAAGATGCAGGGAATTAGGCAGATACAGAGCAGCCAGGCTGAGTTTTGCACATTTCCACCTGGGATCTTGGATCAAGAATGGAAACCATCCACAGAATGGCAACAATGCTGGCTAAAGTTTAAGTGTTTAATCTCAAAAACAAAAGAAAAGAGAATTTACCCTGGTTTTGGACTTTTTATTTGTTTTGTTTGGCTTTTTAAAATTATTATTAGGTAACAAAATTGACAGATTGTACATATTCATGTAGTTATTAAAAATAATTCTATTTAGAAATGAGCTGGGAACACACTGAACATCATGACAATACAATTCGTATTATTTTAAATCAGGCTTAACATAAGTGCTTCCTTTTCAGACATATCGAGCTTTTCACTACCTGCCTCAATCCATAGATACAAGATGAAACGATCCTGTTTCAAAGTGGCAAATACTGTTTAAAAGACTGCTGAAAAAGTGTGGAATTCAGTTCTGGAATCAGGTATTTGGCATCTGAATGAGGCTTTTCAGTTTTTTCATAGCCTGTCACACACAAAATCACTATACTGTAAATTTCTAAGAGGTGGTGGTCCTAGCACATGAATCCTAATGCAATTATCTTATTAGCACAGACATATCAATGCATAGAAAAAACATAAATATAAATTCATTATGAAGTGAAAACTGTTATTAAAAAAATCCTTTCTAATTATTCAGCCTCTGTGACAATGTGCATTGACATTTAGAAAAGTAAGTTATTTTTAAGTAAGGTCATATTTATGAATGGTTATAGTAGCTTTTGGGGTTTCCTTCATTATATGCAAGCTCATAACTTTCATCACACAGAGACAAGAATCTCAGGTTTCTATGTATTACACAGATGTGGGTGTGAAAAAACTGTGCTAAAGCCTCTGAAATTCTTTCGGACTTCTAGTGCTGTAAATTAGAGAACCCAGGAAAGAAAAAAATGAAAGCCTTAAGCCTCTAAACTTTTGCACAGTAGATGGTTTGGCCATTGATCAAAGCAGCAGAGGCAAAAGGAGGAGCTGCAAGAGTGCTGGTGGGTGTGTGAGGAACTGAGCTTTCTGTTGTGCTCCGACTACTTTTATGCTCTCTCTCTCTGAACATGCTTATGGATATAACCTGCTGTCTGCAGTATTACTGAGGGACTCGGCTGACAAGGTCTGGCTGGAGCGCATACAAAACCCACAACCTTCAAACCTATAAACATTCATACCTGAAACTTGACATATGCCCAAAACAAAATAGAAGCTTAAAGAGCTTGTAGCATAGATACTAACCAGCATTTTGGCCATCCAATAGAGGCACAGAATATATATATTCATATCATCTACTGCATGACTTTTTGAAAGTGAATGCTTGAGAAAACAGCAGCCTAATACCCATATGATCAGAAGGAGTTTAAATTCCATAATAAAGGACTTATTGTGTGTTATTCACCTAGATCCAAAAAGTGATTTAAAATGAGAATACTTCCATAATCTACTGAAATCTCATAAGAGCAGAAAAAATTGCAGCTATATCAATATTGTATATTCATTAAAAATAAGGACAGAACTGACAGCCCTAGAGACATATAAATTTGCAATGAATCGTTCTTTCAGAATTAAATGTGCAAATTAAAGCAATTAAACTGTAAGCCACTACAGCAGAATATTCTGTCTGGAATGGGGGTAACACACTTCAAACAACACCCTATTTGCAAAGCTGTCAGTGGTGAATGGAGAAAGAGTTGACTTGCTGCTTTTGATGCTGAATAATGCTGAAACCAGCCTGACTTAATTCCAAGGTTTAACATCGTGATAGTAAGGTGGAGATACATCAGACCTGGTAAAGCACGTGATAAACAGCAACTGACAACTGACACTATTGATAACTTCTGTAAAGATGCTGAGCTCACACAGCTGGCCCAGGAAAGTATGACTGGCAGTCCATCACTTTATACTACAAAAATCAAGTCCCACTTTTTTAATGCTAAGTTTTCCTAATATACCCCTTCTCAGAGTGTGTGTGGAGATTGTGCCCTTGAGTGGGGATGCCCCTTAAGGTTACTCCTCAAGGCTGAGAGAAAGAGATTTTCCTATGGTCATTGATATAGGGGAGTAACATCAATCTCTACTTAATAATTGGTTTTGCTACCTTTAATATAATTTCTTCAATATTGCTTCAAAAACAGTGCACTATACTAGTTGTTATAGCTACATATATTGTGTAGCAAATAATTCTGATTAAGAACTTTTAGTCTAATCATTATCATAATAAATCATTTATTTTAATATAAATATATCTGGTTTACCATCCTTAATCCAAAGGACAAAGTATAAATGTTTAATTACACTTATATAATCCTTTGGAAATAAAATGTTGACAAAGTCTGGGTCTAAGATTGAATCCAACTGCACCTAGACTCCTCTCTGAGGAATTTAGAATGCAAGGGAGTCCTCTCTGCACATCAGAGGGCTTCTCTAGTAATCTTTGTCTCAAGCTCCCATTTCTGACCGTGTCAGCCATCTAGACACATTTCAAGGCTAAAAGTTAACACCCTGTAAGAATAAGAACAAACTGGCTTGCTGAGAGTGCAACAAATTTTCCTTCACAGCTTCTCAGTTTGTTCGTTGCATAGGCTACAGCCTAAAGCTGATTGTTTGTGTATAACATTCTCTTCCATTGTAGGGGCTGTTTCTTTATCCACCCCTGTTAAATCTACTGTGGTTGTACACAGGGCTAGATAACACTAAGAGAGGACTAAGACATTTCTTAAAGCTAGATATAAAGAGGTATAATTTCCTTTCATGCTTCCTTTCCTCCTCATCCATACTTATAACCAATCGGATTACTCCCTATTGCCCCAGATGTTTGTCAAAGTAACGCAGTCAGCTTTTGCTCTGCTTTCCAGTATGCCTTTGGCACTCACCTCTTACAGACTCCAGAGTCTGGAGACTCATCTTTTCCCTTATTTTCTTGCTATATACAAATTCATAAAGAGCAGTAGCAGCGAGGAGGGCTCAGTTTCACAACTGCTGTGGTCAGTTTGCTTACTGCAATGAATGCTCACTTCTTTGCTGTGGAAGAAGTTAAAAGTAAGAAAAGATATGTATCACCTAACTTATTTTTCAAAGTAAATATCATCAGCTTGAAAATGAAAACAAAAACTAAAATAGCAAAAAGAGGAAATGAAGTTTATGGTGATGTTCACTGGTATCTCTCTTTAATGAAACCGTGACTGTTACTTAGCATCACTGACTGAAAATTACAATGAAACACAAGTTAAACACAAGTTATTTAGATAAAAGTCATTATAACCTTATTCACCTAGAAATTATTTAAAATTTTTAGTGGTGCTAATAGATATTAATTAGCATAAGTGGAAAAATGAACTTTAAGACTTTCGGGTTTTTCTAGTTTTTTTCTTTCTTCTTGATATCTTTCTAGAGGGCAAGTAAAGCACAACAATATGGAATAATGATTATGAAATTCTTTACATTTTGCTAGATTACTCCATTACTCTTTGCTTGAAAAGAACGTACTCTGCTCTATTCTGGCCCAAGAAAATAAAACTGCCAATGATTTCCTATTCCATTCTAGCAAATGTTTACTTGACCAATATGGCAATTTGTACCAAAATAAAAACCACAAAGCCAAATAACTTCTACATTTACAAATGGAAAATTACCAGGTAAATTTTAAGTTGAAGGGATAACGTAAGAAGTGACTTTAACATAATTGCAATTTTAAAAAGGGTTTTCCTAAAAATCAGAAGTTTTCCTGCCTGTTTTTGTTCTACATACTTCACTGCCAATATAAATAGCAAAAGTAGACATAAAGGTCAGTCAATATGCTGTGGAAGTGCTAGGGATCTTTTGTTCTACACTTTACTCTTGCTTGACAAATTACAGGTGCTAAAGCAAAGAACAGGAGTGATTATAAATACCATGATGCATTCCAGGACATCATTTTCAGAAACTTTTTGAGTCAGATTAATAGAAAGACTAGGTGAATAGCCTACATGTCATATTGGAATACTGTGACTTAAGTGGCCTTTGGGTTAAAATAACAAAAAGAGGTATTTTTAATTACAACACATGATATGCAGATTTTTCTTTCCAGGCCGCATCCAGAAGACTGAAGATTAACCCATCTTCCACTGAGTTCAATAGAATGACTCTTCCCATCTATATCAGTTGGTTTTGTGTCTATATTTCTTGCAGAGTTGTTTTCATTATTGTAAGCTTATATTTTTCAATATTCACATTTTCTCTGCCTCTCTTTCCACCCAGCTTTCTGCTTTTGAAATTGTATGTGCCATCACTTCTCTGGCTCTGGCTCTCTATCAAGACCTTTCTTGATACATCCTATTATCACGTTCGCTTTTTTCATACCATATCATACTTATGAATGTTGATTATCTTGTGATGAACTCCTGTATCTTGATCTTTTTGTGTTTGCTGTTCTAAGCTAATGAGCTTCTCCCACTTGCAGTAAAAATTTTTACTCTTAAATTCATGTCATTGTTACATTTATTGTTTCTATTATTTTTGCCCTTCAGGTCATCTAGTCCCTGCAGCAGAATACTCTGACGTTCATCTATATTCCCAGTATCTTACACTTTGTGTCATCAGCCAGTTTTATTCCTTTATTTCTAATGAGACCAGCATCATTAATGGAAACAGTAAATGCTCTGGGTCACTGTACGATTCTGTATCACAAGAACGATCTAGATGAGTTCTTTTTTTTACCAGACATTATTTTTCTCACGTTATGTTTTCAGCGTTAATTACTTGAGAAATGCTGACAGATTCTTCCTCCAGCCCACTTGTTGCATTTTCTTTTTGTGAGTGGAACCTCGCCAGAAAATACCAGAGCCTTGGGTGGGGTGCTTTTCCAGAACTAGGTATCACAGAGACAACACAGAGAGTCTGATTTGGCTCTCACAAGTTCTCCATTTTTAATTCCAATGAAAGAATGAGTGTTTGCTACTAACGCACCTTTTTATTTGCCATCTCTTACTTTTGATGTTAAATGCTACAAGCCCTTTTTTCTTTCTGACAGTCACAAACACTGGCTTCATATAAAGATTGACCTTTACTTCATTACTGACGATAAGCAAGCTCTGAATGTGTATTTGCTTAGCTCAGAGATACCCACAGGGACTTAATATAAGAATAGACTGTGGCTCTGGAAAAGGCACAGGAAGAAATGAAAAATGTAACTCAAAGTCTTTTCATTTCCCTTGCTAACCACCAGTGGGAGAAACCCCTCTCATCTCTTCTGGATAGAGAATCAAAGATGATTCTTCATTTTGTATGTAAGAAGATCATACAAGCTGGTTAACTCAACATGAAAGCTCTAAAATATTCAGGAAAAAAAGTAAGATGGGGTGGTGACTTAACAAAGCACTTCAAAACAGGCAATATAATTATATTTCGATACATGTCAGTTTTGTCAAAATTAATTTCTGGTTGAAAAAAGAAAAGCCCAGAACTCTGGAAATATTCTGGGTCTTATCATTCTGGAAGGACACACCTTAATCTTTCCATTTTGAAATTGCTTTTAAAAGTATTTTTAAAAACATGTCCATTGTAAAACATTAACTATTTATTTTGACTGTTTTTACAGCTTACCTCAATTTAGGAAGAACTGGTTTATCATGAGGTTTGATTTCCCTGATAGATCTTGTTTACGTATAGATACATACCAAATCTCTTTCTTGAGTATGGAAGGAATTGATACAGTCTTTTTTTCTGCTCACACCAGCAAGTGCCTTTTGGTCATCGTTGCACCCAAAAGCCATTTTCTGAAGCACCTCTGAGGTCTGGACATCAAGGCTGGCTTAGGCAGTCATATGAGGTTAAGGCTGGAGGTGGTTCTGGCTGCTACTGAGCTTTGGAGCCTGTGGTGTCCCACTGGCTTGTCATCTGCTACCCAAGGAACAAACTCTTAAAATTTCCTACTATAACTGTATCCATAAGCACTCCTAACCTACTTTCACAAGAATTGTTTGTTGGAGACTGGCAGTAAGTACAGAAAGATCTGAATTTATTACTAAACTGAAGACATTTTAGCACTCATCTTACACCATTATGAAGAGTGAAAATTGTGTGCAACCACACTTGGGGGAATTAATTTAAAAAATTGACATGCCACAACCTCCTACATAGCTAGTAGAAAAGAGGCTGCTGGCAGAAAGGACAGGCAGGAGATGATAAAGTCAGTCAAAAGTAAAAGTGGTTTAAATTAAACTGAAATTGTAGGGGCATAAGAGTACCAGCATTCATAAAAAGCAAATGATCCCTTCTGAGACAGGTGCTGCCATAGGAAGACACTTAAATAAGAATGTCATGCTGAATTCAATGCTGGTCTTCTTTACTGCAGTGGTAGGAACATGCATCCTTTTGCTTACTCTGAATTTAAACAGATATTTTGTCTCGGTTGCGTTTAAGAGGCCCAATTTATTTAACAAAGAGATCAAGATCTGGAACACAAACTTCTGCTATCAGAAAGGGAAATTAGTATTGTTTGTTTGTTTGTTTGTTTTAATTTTTCTTGAGGTCAAAACCTATATCTAAAAATACGCTTTTATTGAAGCACACTTTTGGAGTGAGGCATGAACTCCTTGTTGGATTTCTATAGCCTACAGTATGTAGGAAGTCAGATTAGATAATCAAAATGTCCCTTTTGAGCTGAGGAAGTCTTAAAACTGTCAGCATTGCTGTACAGTGCCACCTAATGACACAGAGCAGTTCACAGGAGATCCATTCTCCAAGCTGTTACAGTAACATGGAGGTCTGCAATACACCACAATCAGTACTTTAGGGATTCTACAGAGATCTTTAAAATGTTTTTGTCCTCTAAAACATACGAAACCATGCCCTTTTTACTCAAATATCATTCAGAAATGCAAGCAAAACTTGTGCGAAAGGAAACCTTAGATATTTACCGTGCGCACGCTAAATAAACTATTAGTGCTTTACTGACCTGTTGCATACTTGCAAAGCTACATAAGTTCTTTGGCAGCAAGGAAAACAGAAAATCCCCTTTAAGACATAGATCATATTTCTGCATATGGAAAGGAAGGCTTTTAATAAAATATTAGTAAGGATACTGTGTCTACAGGGAAAAAAGGCAGATGTTTTGTGACATTTCTCTGGGATGCTGAGGTCAGCTGTGTTCAGAGACAGATGTTCTCCATTAAAAATGTGTCAGCCATTTGGAATTCCCTTGTTTACTTTTCTGGGAAATGTCACAGTGTCTAAAAGACTACCTTCAGGCCATAGCAGATAACCAGGGTAATTTTAAGATGTTTTAATTTGGTATAGCACATCATCAACTATCAGTACGCCCATCACCTAAGGAAACTGAATGATTTGAAAATGTTTTGGAGATAATTTAGTTATTTCCCTTGTTTCCTCTGGGTTCTATAGTTTAGTTGACCGCAGGAGAATATTTTTTTCCCCAAACTGGTCTTCCTGCAAAGTGTATGGTGTACTGGAATCTGTGCTGAACTGTGAATGCGTCCTTTAGGAAACAAGCCTAGGAGTGGATTCAAGGTTTTTATGGTGTTCAGCTGTTTAAAACTGTTTTTTACTCACAAAGACCATGTCTAAGGAACAGTTGCTGAGGGTGCTCTTGCATTGACCAGCTCCTGTCACTACACTATTCTACTGTATTTTTCATTTTATTGTTTGTGTGTGCTTCTTGATAGGGACTCCTTATGTGGTCAGGGCTGTGTACCAGTGTTCTTGCTGGACTCAGGGAGGCAGATTCTCCAGTAGGAGACAACCATGTTGGAGATCCCTGACCTGGTTTCCAAAAAAAGAGGTAGATCTGCATAATGCAGCAGGGCACCCATCAGAGCCACCAGCAGATGCCCAGGGAAGCTTACTCAGTAGTAGCTGGTCTAGTTACAGCATGACCTGTTTCAATCCATGCAGACAGTGGCACCTATGTTAGCATTTTCTTGTCATAATTAGATGCCACCTTGAGAATGTTTGAGAGCAAAATACAGTCTGCCAGCTAGTCATCTGATTAAATGGAACTCTTAAACAATCAAGTTACAAGTGTTTAGGGAATAATAAGGTGGTAAATCAAGATCTTAAATGTGTTCTTCAAAATCAAACACAGTCAAAACAACTTCTTTCTTTACAGAGTAAATAGTTTAGCTGGAAATGTGTCAGTAGCAGACCTTATACATTTTGACCTAAGCAGAGGTGTGCACCATGTAGCAAAGAGATCTGAGTTGAACAATCATAAAAACAGATGCACAGAGAGCAGTTTGTAGAGGAGTTCGATTTCAAACTGGAAGACTGCCTTATGTGAGACTCCACAAAGGTCCCAACTAGAGCCACAAGTGATTATATTTTCATCAGCAACTCAGATAATGGAAAGAAGAGCATGATTTAAAAAGGTTTCATCTGGCAAAATTCATGACATGGTTCAAAAGCAGCTAGATGAAATTCAGTGAAGATATATGTGAAGTACTGTGCTGAGAAACAAAATACAAATGAAAATCAGCAAATGTTAGAACAAATTTCATGGATCTATGCTGGTCTTCTGAAATCAGGAAAATTCTCCCCAAGTAACCTTCCCAACTTGCTATACAGGCTAGGTACAGGTGTACAAACTGAATATACACAGGTAACCAAAGCGACTGAAATCCACTACTGCAGTCTGAAGAATAGATTTATTCCATCATTTTCCTGGCAGACAGGGACATTACACTGCTAAGCTTGTCCAAACTTAGCAGGGGCAAAAAGGTGCAAGGAAGGGGGGATGTTCCTGGCCTCTACATAACAAGGGACCTGGCGTGCTTTACTCCACAAGACTGTGTTTTACAAACTTCAAGCTTCTTACCTCTATTCCCACCCACCCACCCCCCCCCGAGAGGCCTAGGCTTGTAAAGAATGTTTTAAGTCTCTTCACAAAATCTTGTTATCTTCTGCAGCAACTCCACTTCTCAGGGAAGATAGAAAACAACCCAAAAGCAACCACGATATGTGAAATTTCCCACACTGAATATTCTTAGCACCTTTGAGTGAAAACAACTCTAAAACCAACCTTAAATTCTCTCCTTGACAATCTTATGCTTTCAACTGCTTCCTCCCCACAGCTGGTCAGTGTTAAAGGAGGCTGATGCTTGAATTATTTGACACACATTTGTATACTGCTTTTTTTATACCTCCAGATAAAATGTTTGTTCGCTGTGAGGAATGAGGCCATAGCCCATGTTTAGATATCCTTTCAGTATTTCGTTATTTCAGTTTTGACAGAATCTGTGTGAGAATCTAAGCCAAGCATCTCATCTGGTGATAATTTCTTTTTACCATGAATAGAATAGAATAAAATAGAACAGTATAGAATAGAATAGAATAATAGAATATTAAGGTTGGAAAAGGTCTCCAAGATTATCGAGTCCATCCCTTGACCGAACACCATCATGCCAACTAAACCATAGCAGTAAGTTTCATGTCCAGTGGTTTCTTGAACGCTTCCAGAGATGGTGACTCCACCACTTCCCTGCACAGCCCATTCCAATGCTTGACAACCCTTTCCATTAAGAAATTCTTCCTGATGTCCAACCTGGACATCCCCTGGCACATCTTGAGGCCATTTCCTCTTGTCCTGTCACTGGTTGCCCGGGACACTCACCTTGCTACAACCTCCTTTCAGATAGAAGGAGCTGTAAAGAGTTATAAGGTTTTCTCTGAGCCTCTTCTTCTACAGACTAAACAACTCCAGCTTCTTCAGATGGTCTCTATATGACTTACTCTCCAGACCCTTCCCCAGCTCTGTTTCCTTCTCTGGACACATTCCAGGACCTCAATGTCTTCCTTGAAGTACTCGAGGTGTGGCTTCACCAGTGCTTACTACAGAGGGACAATCACTGCCCTAGTCCTGCTGGCCAGACTATTTTTGATACAGGCCAGGATGTCATTGGCCTTCTTTGCCACCTGGGCACACACTGGCTCATGTTCAGCCTGCTGTCGACCAGAACCCCCATATCCTTTTCTTCTGGGACACTTTCCAGTCACTCTTCCCCCAGCCTGTAGCACTGCATGGGGTTGTTGTAGCCAAAGTGCAGGTACCAGCATCTGGCCCTTGAATCTCATATAGCAGGTCTCAGCCCATTGATCCAGGCTGTCCAGATCCCTCTGTAGAGCCCTCCTACCCTACAGCAGATCAACATTCCCACCCAATTTGATGTCATCCACAAACTTACTGAGGGTGCACTCGATCCCCTTGTCCAGATCATGGACAAAGATATTAAAGAGGATTGATGCCAATACTGAGCTTTGAGGAATCCCACTTGTGACTGATCACCAGCTGGATGTGGCACCATTCACCACCATCCTCTGGGTCCAGAAATCCAGACAGTTTTTAACCCAGGAAAGACTGCACCTCTCCAAGCCATGGTCTGCCAGCTTCTTCAGGAGAATTCTATGTGAGACAATATCAAGGGCGTTACTAAGGTAGACTACATTCACAGCCAGTTCTTACTCACTTTATTACCCTGATAATTGCTGCAAAGAAAAAAAAAAAAAAAGAAAAAATTTTTTAAAAATTAATTATTCACAGTCCTCTTTCCAGTGATTTTTTTTTTCTGTGGTTGTTCCTTCAGATCAAGGTCTCATGGAAAGTGATTATGTAAATACTGAAGTTTGTTACTCAACAGATTTGATCATTAGTAAGTTCTTAGCTGCTTAACTTCTTTCTCAGTCATTTCTTACAATGATGAATAAGCAGAACTTGCTATATATCAACAGAAGTGTTTTCCAAGTGACCAGGATTTCCATAGGCACAGCATCTACTGGGAGCATTAGAATTACACATGTTCAGCTGTGTGGAATTGAGCCTGCATTGCTTTCGCTTTCTGGGGCTCACCATGTGAGTACTTCTGGCTAAACTAGAAAAGACATGAGAATTTCACAGAATGACAGAATATTCTGAGTTGGAAGGGACCCGCAAGGATCATCGAGTCCAATTTGTGGTTCATCTGGCACAATTTGGATACGCACTCTAGGATGATGAGCACTGTCCACTCGACTCAAATGAAAGCAGTTTGGTCTGTGTCATTTTTAAGGGGATTCTAAGGTAGATACTTGAGGCTTGAGATAAATCCTACCCAGACAGACCTGGGTTGTCTGTTGAAGAATCAGAACTCAACTAGAATTTTCAGGATTAACCAGTAAAGTATTTAGTTATAAATGGAGCAAGTTTTTAATGAAAATAGTTTACACTTGTTAAATTTGGTTCCTACACATAAACTTACAGGTTGACACATCAGTATAAATACACTATCAAGGCCACTGCATCGTTTTGGTAGGCAATATCTAAACTGATGATTTCATACATGTTGTGCTGGCTGGAATTGTTGTGGAACTCTAGTCTTTATTGCAGTAACATGTAATACACAACTATAGTGCAATTTCCAAATTTTAACACTTGCTACAGTTCAGTCACAGTGCTATTTGAGAGACTAATGCCCTAAGGCAGTAACTAGGTTTATCACAACAAATCATTATACATGAAATATCTGTTGTCAAGCATTCCTTCTTCAACAGTACTCTTTTCAAAGTCTCCATTTATATAATGGTGACTGTACTGGAAATAGTTTGCAATAGTTTCAGACATTTGGTTAAATGTACTAATGACCTGTTAGAATGAAACTGAATGAAAGGAACAACAAGCTGGAAACAGAAAAATAAAGATATATTTCAACATAATGGAAGGAATAACATTTCTTCACTCAGATAATTACTGTGCTGTTCATGTAAGTAGCCCTTTCCTAAAATATGTATCAAATGCCAAAAGTTGCCTCCTCACCATAACTGTTAACCTTTTGATGCATTGATGAAAAGTGAACAGTCTTTCCAGTGTTTATCATAGCCAAAAAATCTTGAGACATCACCTTGATTTATAAGCAGTGAAACTTAAAAAACCCTTAGTATGAGTAAACCTACCTTAACACTTAGAGGATATGGTATTTCACAAAGTTTCAATGTTCACTGGATGGAAAATGACAGGAAGGAAATATTTAATTTGATTTCACAAAAGCTTTTAAACCAAAGAAGTTTTAAATGACTGGGTTTCAGTGATCTTGTTAAAGATATTTCATATTAATATTTTATATTAATCAGTTCCCAATTTGTTTGGTAAATTGTTCTCTATTATGCTGAATTTTGATATAGACAAATTCCTTTGGTAGTATAAGCTAAATAATAGGGGTTTTTATTAACTAAAAGCTGGTGTAAGTGTTTTCTACTCTTTTGCCTTACCTTCCCCTCCTGTGCTTGCTTTTGAATAGAAAATGCCTATAAAACCTAATTATATCCTCATTTTTCTTTCAACACCAGCCAGTCATCATGAAGATTGACACTGTTTCATGAAACTGGCAGTGGTTATTAATTTGCGGATGACTGGCAAGACAAGTGGAAAAGCCAGATAAACTTAATTTTCTTTGGCATATTGTGGGGTTTTTTTTCTCTGGCATATAAATGCTGCTAATTGTCAGTTAAATTGTTCATGCTTTTCATTCATCTGTAATTACCATTTTAAAAATGAGATGCTAATAAATAAGATGCAATAAAAGGTTATTGCAACTTTTTTTTTGTGCATCAGAAGACCTAAACTTAGGGAGAGAGAAATCTGGTGGGGCTCTGTCATTTTGTATGTTAAGACTGGCAAGGGCAATTTCTTGTAGCAACTTTTCTGGAGAAAAAATGATTCTGAAAGGAATGAAAATATTATCTTTCATATTAAAAAACAGCTGTTTCAGTCAAACCATCCAACATCATTACTATAAATACAATGCCATAGGATTTCATCTAATTAAACCAAGTTACACAACTAATTTGTGTTCATTTTGGAAGTCGTATTGCTGCAGCACTGCTTCCCAATTCAAGTTAAATTACTTTAATTAATGGATTTAAGTTTGGAAACATTCAAAGTGAGTGCTGAATCCTTTGAGATTTATGTCAGTTTACTTCATGAATTTTGGTTATTCAAAGCTCAATGAGCTCAAACTTTAGTTATTTGTCATTGCCTTTTCCATGTTCTGAGTGCTATGCAAATGTCCTCCATAATTACAGTGGGCTCAAAAGAGAGGAATAGAAGGATAATACGAAACTATCTTTGCCCTGGACTGATCTCAGTAGATGGAAGCTGTGTTCTTGCCTGTAACCAATTGAAGCAGGACCAGCCTGCCACTCCCTTCTGGGGTCTGATCAACATCATTACTAACACCGTGAAATAAATGCCCTGAAACCAACTGCAAAGATATTTTCAATAGGAAAGCGAGAGGTCTAAAATAATAGCAATAAGATCACCTCTGTTACATACTTATTAATCAGGCTTCATAAAAAAAAATAATTAAAATGATTTTTCTTGGAGTCCCACCATTAGTTTTTCTCGGGAGCAAAGACAGGATGCAGTATCAAAGATCAAATATTTCTGCAATGTTTTTATCTCCCCCCAGAAGGTATAATAAGTTCATTATATGTTCAGAAATACAGAAAATGGATTAGCTAAAAAAATATAGGCACACATCTTCACATACAATAGATAGCTCTGGATATTGCACTCATTGCAAAGAGTAAAAAGAGTGAAAACACAGCAGTAGGGTTTCTCCAACTACAAGGAGAAAATGAATGTAGACATGATTAAATAATTTTGTCTGCAGAGTTTGAGATTGGGAGGAAGCCACCAGAAAGCTTATTTCTGTTTCTTTTCTGCCACAGACAGAGACAGGGGAAGATCTTTCAAGAAATATATTTCCTGGAGATTTTCCCTCAGCATAGAGGAAAGAATGCAGTCTGATAAATCAATTATTTTTGGACTGTGAGTTGTCAGGATTTTTTAGTCCAATTTCATAAGTCTGTTTCATATCCTACTTCCTTTCTAATTTCAGATCAGTGAATGGTTTGTTGATTCGCATGTTTAAAGTTTATTCTCCACATAGCCATATGCTTAGAGTACACATAGATAAAATGGTACCCTACCACAGGAACACATGGTCATGGCTGTCCTTGCAGAACTTCAGCTCTATCATGAAAGCCACTTGCATTACATCTTTTAAATTACATCAGATAAGCCAGTCTCCTAGCTTTCCTGTCATGCACCAGGAGAAGCTGGCATGCATCTGGTGATGTATAATGGCTGATATGCTTACTGGAATGTCATGACTTTTCTGCATGTTTAGACACTGCCTCCTTCTCACCCTCAGGAGGCTGTGGTCATCAAAATGGGCCAAAGCCCTGGAGTAATGCATCCCATATTGCAACAACCACATAAACAATGCACAGAAGAAACAGGCAGAAGCCTCACTGAAAGAGACTTCACTCAGACACTTGATCACAAAGCAAAAACAATAGGAAAAAGACACAGGTAGAATTTGAAGCTGTTTGTGTAACTTGCCTAGTTTAAAACTTGTTGCCAAACACTAAAATAAAGCCAGTCTTAGGTCTAAGAGCAATTGATTACTACATTATCCCTGTTTGCATGTAACCTGTTACCCATCTAGAAATAACTATTAGGTTATTTTCCCAGTTTTGGGCTTGCCTTCTGTTTGACTGAGCTCAGACAATTTTAGGGAAATAGGAATCATTGGACCAGATACCTGAATTGCACCCCAAAAAAGCATAAGTGGTTGTAAAACTGCAGCAGGCAGATATGTCTGAAGTCAAGTGACTTTCTGACTGTGGAAAGCACCATAGGCACTCACTAAAGGCGCCTGGTGCTTATTGCCATCTAGTGAAAGAACTAGCCAACACCACAGCCAGGTAACAATAAGAAAATGAGGTAACAATAAGAAAATGAGCTAGTGACGCCTACAGCCAAAACCCAGCCCTTTTTTCTGTATGTTATACCTTCCTATAAATTATGGCTGTGCCTCAAATTAATCTATTACTAAAAAAAAATGAAAAATAAGGACAATGGATAAAGATAGAGCATGAGGACGTAGTAAACTGCTAAAAGTCTGTTTCCAGTAGAGTGATAGTGTAGTTACACATGTACGTAGTTGTAACCACAGGTGCTTCCATGACATTTCTTACATTTCTGTCTTCTCTCTCCCAAATTCCAGACGTGATAAAATTCTCATGTAAACATATATTTAATGTCTCTGTCTGAGAAATATATTCTTTTCTTCTATATCTCAGCAGAAGAATAAGGAAGATTTAGCTACTTTTCTATATAATGCATCAAACAAAAAGGAATACTAATTTAGTACTGTTCTGTCCAGTCAGTATAAATTCCAGACAAATATCTTATACAAATGTCTAGGGCATAAAATATCTGGAACTAATAGAAACTTGGAAGCTTGGAGACTTGGGTTCAACTTTATAACCTTTTTCTTTTCAAAACTGAACAAAAATTTGATATTTCCGTGTGAAATGAAAAGTAGTTCCTTCAACATTACATGTTTTCTTTCATAGGGTAGGTCAATTCTGAGTTGTGTAAGACTACAAAATGTGCATTTATTAGGTTTTTTCACTGTTCTCATATAATATGGGAAGGATTTAAACTTCACAAGCGTTCAGTATGTTCAAAAACATTAAGTTTGGACAAGAAATAAAAGCTATTTAAGAGCCAAAACTCTGCTGAAGATCTCTGGAACTCAGATTACTTCAACAGCAGCTCCCAGCCTCTTCTGCAGAGCAGTCCCAAAGACAAGCCCAAATATGACTCAGTTTTAATAAGGACAATTACCAGCTATGATTCAGACAGATGGAGTTAGGACAAGTTGGAGTGGAAAGACCATAATAACAAATATGGATTAGCCACCATGTGCCAGCTGCTTACCAAGGTCTAGAATTATGAAGGTGAGATACCCACTTTTATTTCCCTAGGCTCATGTTACTATTGCCTATGGCAATATTAATGGTAATCACTGTTTCTTGTCACTGACAGATGAAGGCAACCCAATGTAATCAGTCTCCTAATTTTAATATTATCTAAAAGTAAGCAGGATTAATTCAGGCCAAATTATCTTCTTTTTTACTATTATTTTTCCCCCTGGGCATTTTGTAATGAGTTGAAGGGGCAATTTAAAGGTAAAAATAGTGAAAAGTGTTCACAAAATTTTGTGGCAGAGCCTACCTGTACCTAAAAGACAACACAGAAAAAATTAGTCAGAGGTTGTTTTGTGGAAAAATTTGAATACAGGACAATTAAGTTCAGAATCTTTGGCAAAATGAAGGTGGTTTGGAGAGGAGATATTATTTACTCAGTTTTTAAGTGATGACAGGCCAGATGAGACTAAGTTTCCAAGAGAGGAATGGAAAGCAGGACACTGCTGCAGGAAGTCAAAGCAGTGGCCATGTTATTCAAGCAGTCAGTTCAATTTCTGCAGCAGCAATTTGAAGGTTTTTACATGAGAAAGAGCTGGTTTATGCCAAAGCAAAAAACAACTGCAAGATACTGCAGTTTAGGAAAAGAAGTAGTTCTGGCCTTACATTTTGTATAGGGGAAAAGATCTTTGGGTTAGGAATACATTTCTTAAAGATTTCTTAAAGTGGCATAACCATTTCTTAAAGAAAAAAAAAGAAACAAGAAACTATCTGTGAAAAGCTTTCCACACAGGTAGACAACTAGATAGGTAGTAGACAACCTGGTAGGTCTCAATTACAATGTTTTATTCAGATAAGTCTCAGTATCTCTATCCCAGGAAAAAATTCTATCACATCCATCCCTTTCAGTGGAGAAGTTTTATTAACTTAGGGCATCTGTGGAGACTTCTTTAAATAGACAAATGAATGGAATAAACTGTCCCAGGAAAAAAACATCAGTGGTTTCCAAGTGAGGACTCATTTTGGTGGTACTTGATTTTCCTGAAACTAAAGGAATAGCACAGTAAATGAGACTGAACATATTGCTGCGAATAGATATCAGAGGACACAACTCTATGCTACATCCTACTTGGCTGTTTATAATTCATCACCAAAAGAGATTAATGTAATGTAGCTTGACCACCTCTTTCCTTTTATGTCTTAGTGGCAAACTGGATTATTTTTAAATTTATTCTGTTCAATCAAACTACATCAGTTAGAATTTATTGATCTTTAAACTGCAATATTTTAGTAAACAATATCTTGCTTAAATTTATCTTATAGCACATGCTTTGTAATTTTATCTGTCCCTTTTCATTATAAAAATGTAGGGTTTTCTGAAGCAGTTGCAGTCAGCAAGAAAGTTCTTGAGCAACATTAACAAGATCTTTTCAAAACATCCTGAATCTGAGAAAATAACATCAGAAAGGAAACTCGCTGTAGTTATATTATTGAAAACACAGGGTCCTGAAAATAACATTTGACAAACTTCTTATGCCCCAATGCTTCCCATGCACATAAATACATTTTAAAGAGTCAATAATTAATGGTTAAATAATAAGAGTTTTAATAATGCAAAAATCCAAGAAGAATCATTGCATTTTTGATTTGTAATGAAAAAGCAGTGTGAGTCACAGAAATAACCTCTGGACATCTATAATCCGACCTCCCACTTGAAGAGAAACTGCTGAAAACTAGAGCCAGTCAGCTGTGGTTTTCTGTACTTATTATTAATAATAAGCTTTGTTCTGTCCCCTTAAATTTTTTACAGTAAACTTGGCAAAGATCAGATGAGCTAAAGCACTACAAGACACAACAGACATAAACTGCATGGGAATGGATTTGTCCATTTTGTCAAGTGCCTTAAACACATGTACAGCTCTTAACAAAGAAGCAAATCTGTTTCTATTACAATGTAGAAGATATGAATATAGCATTTCAAATTGTAATGATGCATCATTAGTTATCTTTTGTTCTTCACTGATGTAGATCAAGATTAACCACGTCATAGAACCTATATCCTTACATGTAAAATTATTCAGAGTAAATCTAATAGTATCCTTTTTTGAAGACCACATATTTCAAGGTAGAAGCTCTTCTGGCAAACTTCTGAGGTCTGCAATGGAAAGGACCAGTATTTGCTGAATTAGCACCATCCAGTCTCTCATATTCTTATGGCTTAGTGAAGCCAGAAATACTGGCTTCAGTATTCAAATCAGTTTAGACCTGTTTTTATGGAATCATGCATGAGTTATGTTTTTCCTGAAAAAGCTTTCTGGTTCTGCTATGAACACATTCAATATTAGATCATATACTTGTGGCCTGCTCTGCAGCATAGAAGATGTATCTTCACATCTTAGTATCTTATGTCAAGAAAAGAGCTCTTGCCTCACCCACTTCTCTTTGAAAATTCATGTGCAAAGGTGCATTTCTTCCAAAATAGAACATCTTTTAACATCCCTGCTGCATCCCCATGGCTTAGATTTTATTTAAAAAAAAATTTGATTCATCATTAATTTAAATAGATGATGTGAAGTCACAATATACTGATGGAATTATTTGAATCCTGCTTTTACTATATGATATTAGTAGGGAACTGCAGCTTCCCTAACCTCAGTGATTTCATGCTTATGTATTTCAAAAAACAACCCTCTGAACAAATCACTTTTTCATTTATATCAAATGCAGAGACGTACAGTCATCATCCTATCTTTCTGAAAAAAAAAAGATTAAAATGCAAAGAAGTAAAAGGAAGAGTGGCATAACCATGAGATAAAAAAACTCCTAGCTGTATCAGAAAGAGTACTGTCCAGCTTCACAAAGCATATGAAATCAATCCTATAAGACTGAAGCAAACGTTTTCGAGTAAGTAAGTGAATCAGGGAAAATATAGTCCCTTTCATCACCACAAAGAAAAGAGTTAATTCTCGCACTAGCATGGTGTTAACCACATCCCACAACAGTTTGTATTTCTGATGACTTTTGACAAATATTAACTGCCAACTCCTGCTTAAGTTCTGTCACATTCTAGAAGCCCTGACATCTTCACACTAATTTTATCCCCCTCTTCAAATGAAAGATATTTCCAGGAAATTCTAGGTCTTACAGTGGTATTTACAGCAGAAAGTAGAACGCTAAGAATTAACTATTATTCACGAATATTTAATGTAAGTGCTTTTTAAACAACTTTTAATAACTGAATTCATTAAATTTAATGAATGGAAGACATTTTACTGACTGTAGGCCACAATTTAACCATTGCCTTTTTTATTGCCAATGATGATGGAAAGCATAGATTAGTGGAGGCACTGAGCAATAGCATGTCTGCAGAGCAGACATAGATGTGCTGGTTTGGGCTGGGGTGGAGTTAATTTTCTCTGCAGTAGCTGGTATGGGGCTGTTTCAGTTTTGTGCTGGAAGCAGTGTTGATAGTTCAGGGATGTTTTAGCTATGGCTGAGCAGCACTTGCACAGAATCAAGGTCTTTTCTGCTTCTCACACTGTCCTCCCAGAGAGTGGGCTGGGGGTACACAAGAAATTGGGAGGGGACACAGCCAGGACAGCTGACCCCAATTGACCCACGAGATATCCATATGGCATCATTCTCAGCATATGAAGCTGGAGGGAGAAGAAGGAAAGGAGGAGACATTTAGAGTTATGGAGTTCCCAATCACTGTTACACATGATAGAACTCTGCTTTCCTGGAGGTGACTGAACACTTGCCTGACCATGGGAAGTGGTGAATGAATTCTTGGTCTTGCTTTGATTGTGTATGGAGCCTTTGTTTTACCTATTTAACTGTCTTTATCTCAGCCCAAAATTTTCTCACTTTTACCCTTCTGATTCGCTTCCCCATCCCACCTGGGAGGAGGGAGCAAGTGTCTGTGTGGTGCTTAGTTGCCAGTTGGGATTAAACTGCAGTAATAGGCAAGACCACAACAAGAAAGTTGAAGGAGTTGATTTTTCCATCTGTTAAGCACAGAGGAGACCGGAACTGGAATTGTGTCCAATTGTGGGCTCCTCAATACGAGAGAGACATTGGCATGTTTTAGCAAGTCCAAGTGAGGGCCACTGAGCTTATTAGGTGGAGCATACGGCATATTAGAAGAGGCTGACAGATTGTTTCCTTCAACCTTTAAAGAAGAAAACTACAAAAGTGTCTTATTGATGTCCTCAGCTACTTACTGGGAGGTGATAGAGAAGGTGAAGCTAGACATTCCTGGCAGGTGTCCAGCAGGAGAATAAGGGATAACAGTCAGCAGTTATGTGTGTGATTGTCACTAGGCTTTGCACTGCAGGTTGGAAGAGCCTCAAAGAAGAAAGTCTAATGATTTTTCATAAAGGTTGCTATGCAAAAACCAGAGTCAACCCGTGAGGGGCAGGTGGGAAATCCACCTTGTCTAACCTCAGTTACTCTCTTTGGGTCTCAGGAACTGCAAAGTGGATACTTTTTGAACACTCCAGGTTCCCTTTTACCATTTTCTATCATGCCAGGGGATCCTAACAATTCTGCATTAGTGGACAGCTCTTAACCCACCAAATTTCCTTACTAACCCCTACAAACCCTCTTCAAACCTTTGGACTTAAGTCAGTGCAACGGAAAGATGATCTCAGAATTCACCATTTACCTTCACTATGGCACACCAGCAAGCCATCAACCAGAATATGCAAATCTCTGCCTACACAGGATTTAGGCAATAGGGCTAAGTCTCAGTCTCAGTTTGTCAAATTGATTGAAAACTCAGGAAAAAAAAATCCTCACCTATTTATTGAAACCAAAATGCAAATTTGCTTTCACACTTAGAACTCTTTGTTCTTGTTTTCGAAAACTGGATATCTATTTGCATAAATGTTTCCTAAAGGCATCATGAATATTCATGTATGCATATGCCTCTAACTTGAAAGTTCTTGGGAGGATGAGGCAGGAGAAAAAATTATTCAGCCTGAGACAAAATAAAATCATGTGGTACTGATAATGAGTCACAAACTTACCAGCTACAAACAGCCAAAATGGTGTTGGGAGCTTGTTTGGGAAGCTGAAACTTCTCCTACATCATTTATCACCTTCAGAAAGTGAAGTTTATCTGTAATCATAAACAAAGATAACTGCTAAGTTACAGCAATAAGCTCCCACTTATGACAACTTTCTTGCTCCTCTCTTTATTAATTGGAAGGAGAAGTGCTGAATATCTTCTTTAAATACTGTTTAAAGCTGGCCTTTCTCACATGCATCTTTCAGGGTGGCTGCTCCAGAAACCGAAGGAATATCCCTTGAATCAGCCACCAGTCTAGGGCCTATTCACATGCTCAGACTTGGACAGTCATGGAGTATGAGCACATCTCAGTCCAGAAAACATGTGGCTATATACATGTCTGTGTCTGTGTGATCAAATCCATCTGAAAGACACAACTTCTTGGATTACAGCACATCTGAGCTAATAATGACCAAAGGAAAGGTTTCTGTCAACAATGCCTGTAACTTAGTATGTATGTTCCTAGACATTCATTGATCATAGGAGATTGCCTGCTGTCAGCCCTTCTCCTTTGGATATAGGAGCCATCATATTTCAGAACGTTTGGCTGCATAGTCCTTTCTATTGTTTTGGTATTTTTTTCTTCTTAATTTTATCCATGACCAACTTAGAGAAACACAATTTAGAACTTACTTTAATTCATCCTAAACCATTAATCTTTCCATTTTCCAGTCTGATGAAAGAGAACACATTTGTTCTTTCTAAGCACATATGTCTTAGTTGATAGGAGGAGTTCTGCTATAGTCCTATGGGTTTCATGAGAGAAAAAAGAGATTACCAAGGAGGACTGTAGGCAATGTTGGCATACCACATTTTAGATTATAAATAAAATTGGTTAGCGACAACTTTGTTTCCTTCTTTTTTATGTGAAAGGTAGAGGGCTACTTTTCTTATTCCTATGTATTTTATAGAATACAGAGGAAATTTCTCCATAATGTCAAAGACTCCAGGAATCTGGAAATACCTGAGGAGAAAAGAACTAAGTAGGGATTAGTTAGGTGAAAATGTGGTCTGGAGCTGCACATTTGAGATGCATGTGGCTTGTGTATCCCATAAGCTGGATACAGCATTTACTAGGATTGAACGGGACAGAACTAAGCACAAGGGACTGAACATGCTCTATCCCCTGGGGTCCTAATGCTAATACTAAACTTTCATATAGCTCTTTGCTTTTGCACAACCTCATATCATATGCTTTACAAATGAGGTTTGGAGAAGTATCTCACTTTTATTTGGCGTTTTGATCCCAGTTTGTGATTAAGAGCTTAGAAAATGCGGCTACGGAAGAGAGAAGCTGCTAAAATGGCCCAGATTTTCTGTATATGAGCAGAAATTATGAATCTAACAGAGAATTCTCCATTTCTTCTGTGGAATGCTAGAAGATTCTTGAGAGCATGCTTACAGCTTATTTTTTTGAGGCTACTAAGTCTCACACCTCAGCTATTTTTCTCTCCATGTGCATTTATACTTGCTTCTTTGAGCGTACACATCAGGGCTCTGCTTGGGCTGATGTCTCCATGGGCTGATGGCCTCCCTGAGCCTCTCCACCATGTCCAGGGGCCTTTCCCCAGGTCATGGAAAAACAGGGATGCCAAGCGCAGGGGATACTTTCGGGGTCCTAACAGCACAGTGCCAAAAAGTTCCTTACCACAAGCTCACTTCAGGCTCCACGTAACAATTTCATAACAAATCTGAGGCAGGGCTGAAACATTTCAGGGCAGCAGTAGCCTGCCAGCAAAGGCAGAGCTAGCCAGGTCCATGGGTCTCTCCTGCAGAGAAAAACCTCATCGACCTTGGAAATACATTTTAAAACTGCAAATTAAAACTGATAAAAATACAGCTCAGGGCACTAGTTTTATAGGTGTTCCGCCCTCAGTCACACTGAAGTTATAAGAGTGTGGTGACAGTAAAACCTGTGTATGAATAACTCAAGAAGAGCTTCCTCACAGGAACATTTGGTTAAGTGTTTGCAATATATCATGGTCCCTACCATAGGGGACAGTTCAAAATATGACATTGATTTGTGTGAATTTTCACTGAACGTAGTAAAAAACCCACAAAATTACTTATCTTACAGATTTGTGTTGTGCCTTGGGGAGAGTGTAGGCAATTTTATACAAATTAAAGTGGGGCTCTCTGTGCATGATAAAAGATTGATGTTTATAATTTCAGATACTTCAAAATGTTGTACTCATGGGTTAAAAGTGTGTACATATTCAATAAAATCTGTTCATGCATAACTACAGGTTAATAGCCAGGGACCAGTCACTGCCTGAAAGGAGAAAACTCACATGAAGGCCATGGAATAATTCGTGTTTCCTGCACAAGTTTCATCCTGAGTTTTTTCCAGGATCCTATGGAACTGTGGGTGTTATCATTGCAAGGGACAGGATTTGTACCCACATACACACAGAGGAAGAAACAGTCTGTTTTCTTCATATCCTACAATCCTGCCAAGGCACCCAAGGAGCCTGGTAAATAAAAAGCTAGTGAAAGAAAGACCTGCTCCTTGCTTTGGCTCAGAGGTACCCTGCCATCCCCTTCTGTTTCCTGACAGCATGTTTCCAATAAAGATCTGCTGCCAGAATTGACTTAGGTATGTGATTCCTGGTGTCCTTCCTCAGCTAGCTCCTGCAGTGCATGTGGACTTTTAAAATTAACATAATCTGAAAATGAGACCTTTGTTAGAGATATGCTTTATGGTTCATAAAGAAGAGGTTCATGAGGACAGAAAAAGAGTAAGAACCTTAACTCCAGTTAGAGCACTAGGCCAAGAAAAGAGAGGCTTAGATTTTTATCTTTTTTTTTAGGATACTTCTGAATTTTGTCCAAAGATTTTTAAAACTGGAATCAGTGGTTTTGTAAGTCTTAAAAATTTATACAACTGGTAGTTCACAAGGACCATTTTGCCTTCAGAATGCAGGTCACTGATAATATCCAGGTAATATTAACATGGTCAATTTATTATTATAAAACTGCAATCCTTTAAGTAAACTACATCAATAAGCAAAAGGAAGCAGTTCATTACATGTGCTTATGTTGCAGCATTTGGAAAATTCTTCTCCCTTTCCAAGTAGAAAGTTAAGTGTAGACATGCATCCATTGCCATACATGTAAACTACTCACTTCTTGCTCTCAGAGATATTTTGGGACTTAGTTAAATATTTTTGTTCTTGTTTTTGCAGACTGTTTAAGTATAAACCACTACTTTTAAAATATGATTAATCATGATGCCCCATGGATACATGAACATAAGGGGAAAAGATTTTTAGTATCTACCATAAACACAATGTGTGGTCTTGGATATCTTTTTTTCTCTTTAGCACAGGGAAAATACTTATCTCTTCACAAGAATGTAATTTAGCAAAAACTAATTAATTTTGAAATGTTTATGTGATGTTAGGCTTGCTTTCAGACATTATTACTTGATAATGTTCTTGTTCTATCAAAAGTGCCTTTAAGCCATTGCATGAAAAAACAGTTTATTTTGGTTTTGTGGTGGGATATCTGGTAGTAAATAATGTAAGATAAAGTAATTCTGGAAAAACACTTTAAAAGAGATGAAAATTTATATAGAAATTATTTAATTTTATAATTTCAGAAGTACAGGGAGGGTTTTCCTTTATAAAGATCTATGGCTACAACAACAAAGACGGTAGTGCTTTTGCTAAGAATGTTACTGTGGTTATGAACAAAAGCTGTTGTGTTGTTTAAAGATAAGAGGGGAAAAGAGGCACAGAAACCAAATCTCCTAGTTGAACAACAGAAGTAGAACATACCAAAAGAAATAAATAAGACTTCCAACAAAGCCAAGAAGGCCATATGGTGCAGTAATTTTAAACAAAAGGGCAAAAAAATTTTTTCGATAGGTGTTTATAAAGGCAGAAAGAATCCATTGGCAGGACAACCATGGAAATACTGCTGGAAGGTTTTGGCTGTAGGAGAGCAGAGGGGAGATTAGCTGCTCCTGGTTTGGTCAAGTCTCTGCTCAGTATAATCAGTGGGCTAATTGCAACTGTAATTCCTGCTTTAAATGAGCCTTTCTAAGCCTTCTGACAGAAAAGTGATAATGGGATTCATGAGATAAACACAGCAGGAATCAACAAGAGAACTGGCAGTAAAAACAAAAAAAAAGAATTTTTTGTTCAGTGTCCCATAAATAACCACTATCTCTGTATATCTTTGCCCATTTTGTAGGTAGAGAATGTTTGACTATTCCACAAAGAACTTTTCTTACTTCTTGTAAGTAATATGTGACAAGGTCTGCAGATCCCAATAACAATATCAGAAGTTGCCGAACATTTTAGATGATTGACTTAATATACCTTTAAGACCATCAGATCAACCAGTTAGTCTTGGTCCTGCAATTTAGGTGTCAACTGTAACTGAATGATTCATTAATCATTAGAACAATCAGTTGGCATATTCTCAAAATATCAACACCTCTTGCATTATAAATTTTAAATTTATCAACATAAACTGCATCCTAAATTAGAATAAAATGATGCAGCTTAGCTCTCAAGACTAAGTAATTTTCTGACTTTAGAGCTATCTAAAGTAAAGCTTCCTCTTTGAAGCTAAATTTCAAAATGGAGACTTTTAAAATGATTTCCCATCAAAGCATCTGTTTACATGTCTGTCTGGAACTGTGTGAATGGTAAGGGGCTGCAGCAGAGATATCTCATTACAAAGAGATTCTCCAGGTAAGGATACTATGTCAGACCAGCTAGCTGCTTCTACCATGTGAGTCTCTGCTAAGACACATATCTTCAGCACAGTCCTGCCTGTAGACAAATGTCTCCTGTGCTCCATGTAATAATCTTCCTTTGGGTCACAACAAAACAATTAAACACATTTCTTAGAGCCATTTCATAGATGCTTTTACCAAATCACATTAGTTAGCATGCTCTAAAAATAAAGTTGAGCAGTATTCCGTTCAGTGCAATGGTTTCCTCAATGACACATTCTTTGGATGTAATGAGATTGACCAAAACAGGACTCATCTCTCTGTTGTTGCTGTTATTTCTTCCTGTTTTGGTGAGAGTTACCTTGAAATAATCTAGAAGGGTAATTTCCTCTAGATGGTTTGTTGAACACTTCTTACTCCATATACGCTAGGTTGATATAGGGTTTGTAGGCAGTTTTGCTGTGTAGTTTTTCCTTACAAAGTCTTGAGTGAAACCAAAGTCTTTCTGAAGGCAATCACCGTGATCTCTGTTCATGGTTAAGGGTGCAAGTAAAAATTTGGGAAATCTGCATTTAAATAGAACAAAATAAGCCCCTCAAACTTAATAAAGTTTATGCATTTTTGAAGTTTATAAATAAATTTAATAATGTTTTAAATTTTTCAGTGGTTTAGGTACTGCAGAGGCTATGGTATATCAGTCCCAGATATTCCATATACACCCAATCTGAACATATGAAAAAAGATCTGAAACTCTTAAGTTGACATCGTTCTATGGCTGTGGAAAGTTCAAAGTAAAACCACTGTAGATATTTGGGGAACTGTTAAAACTAAAGATTAGTTTTTCAGCACCTCTAGACACCTAGCCTTCTAGGAAATGACCTTTCCACTTGGGAGCTGTGTCAGAGAATTTATCTTCCAAACCTTTGTCTTGATTAAAGGCAGAGAGCAACATCCTGGGAACACTTTTCCCTCGGGTTATGCTATATTCAAAACTGTTGCCTGAGAGCTCAGCTGGTGGAGGCTTATCCAGGAGTATCCCAGGGAAGGAACATTTGGAGGCACCTGACATACAGATGCAGGAGGCTGAGGCCACAGAGACCTATGCAGTGGTGGAGGGGAGCTATAGCTGACAAAGGTGCTTTCCATCACTGCATGAAAAATGACAAACAGGAAAATTTCTTCAGATAAGGAGTTTGGATGTGGAACAGAAGATCCGAATGAGGTTGTTTAGACATAAAATTTGAGAACAAATTCAGAGTTCAGTAAAACATCCGAGAGCTGACGTGCCATCTGCTCTCTGTAGCTACTCTCCTCAGAGAGAGAAAGAATTTGCAGGCCAGAAGGGGAGGGATCCATGTTCCTTGAGGGTTGACTCTGAGCACTTGGTTATCCATCGCACCGGTGTGTTTTGTTTGTGTCACACTACAACCCCCTTCCCTAATCTTTGCTCTTCGTAGGGGCTGTGAGTGCACTTGGCTATCTGTAAACTTGGTGTTATTTTCAGAGATTAGGTTAATTTTATGCCAGGGTATGAGTGACTGAAAGGATGTTTTCATGGATCATGTCAAGTTAATTATGATCTAGAAACCCTCTCAAAGGTCTGCAAACTGGTGCCTTCCAGATGGTTCAAATTGTTTGTATAGCCAAACAGATGGCTGAAAAGATCTTTTAGACAGGATATCATAGAAAGAATAATATTTGGGACTCTATTTCTTGATAGTTTAACACAGTTTCAGTCAGTAAGACTGAGGATCCAAATTCAGAAGTTTTCATTTAAAAAAGGAACTCCTGGTGCAGACACAGATGTGTAGATTCACATGGACATATTAATTTAGCAGCTTTAGTCTTCACTGTTCAAAGTCATAGGTATTCTAAAGGTATTAATTCTGGTAAAGTTATTTAACATTTTGGGGGCCCTTTTTCATAGTTTTGTTCTTAAGGTATGAAAATAACTGTCAGAAAATTATTCGGTTTATAGCAGATGAAGTTATAAAGTATAGAGAATTCCATTAAAAATTGATAAACTATAGTGTAAATAAGTGTATTTTCATAAAACAGTTCTGTTCTTATGACATTAGGGATCATGAATAATTTTATTAGATTGTTTTAGGAATTTATTATTTTTAAAATTAGAAAATTACAAAAGAACAGCATCAATGCTAGTTTAAGCCAAAAGAATAAGATATTTGAAGGATTTTTTTTTTTACCTAAAATCTTAGACTTGGATAGTAACTTGTTAGACAACAGTATCAAATGCTTCATAATAGAACCAGTTTCTACCATGAAGACTGTATCCTTTTTGATACCATATTGCTCATTCAGGGGACCCATGACCATTGCAGATCCATTATGGTCTCTTCATAATTCAAACACAGAAAAGCATTTTGAAATGTAAATTTTATTAAACTTTCTGAGAAAGATAATTTATACTAGGAATCACATACAAACTATCCCTGTATCATAGAGGTGAGGCAAAAAAATTGCAAAGAAACTTAAAAAAAATTGTTTTCATTATATTTGTTATATGGTTGCTCATATTCAGTGTTTGCCCATTACTAAGATGTTTACATTTAGATTTAACTGATATATTTAAAAAGGCATTAACACTGATGGATTTTAATTGCTTAGAAATATTTGCTAAAGAAAATACATTATTTTGAATGTTCTGGTGTGCTTGCTGCAGAAAAACAGCATCTCAGCATTGCTTTAACATTTCTTCAAAACTCTAATTAGATTCGTTTCCTGCAGGCTCCTCAGCATGCCGAGCTTTCCTTGTACCAAATTAGGCACAGAGGTTTTTAGGGTGTATAAATTGGAAATCAATGGAAGCTCCTGACCTAATTATCTTTTGAGATACGGACCTGAGAGTTTTCTGGTGGGTTCATGACAGGATGTTCATTCTCAGTTCTCTCTGAGGGGATGCCAGCTTTAAAGGCAACAACTTCCCTTTACAAACTGTGTTTCAGAATGGTGATCTTTTACCCTTGTTTCACTCTTTATCAGATTTTCCTCCATTACCTTGTCTATCTTCCTGAATGTTTTCCTAACTTTTTTGCTGCACTATTGAGGTATTTCCAACCTCAAAAAGTCACAACTATAAGTAACTTTTCTACCTACCTAAGTAGGCTAGAGATGAGTTTTATGAAAAATGTGTAAAGCAAAAATATTGAATAATTTTTAAAGTATCATCTGGTTCTTCTGCATTTTTTACCTTGAAAATTGTTATTTCTGTTTAAAATATGTATTTTGGACAGGGTACCTGATTCTCCTGTTTAATGCTTGCTGTGACCCTTTTGAAAAGTCTTCTAGGCTGCATAAGTGGAGCTAAGCCAGCCTCTACTATTTGCTCCTACAGTCCAGGGTAGTTGGGAAACGAGAGATGAGTGGAGACCATTGCAGGAACACTAGGTAGGCTTCCATGATAGCTCTGGGATTGCAAAAGCACTACCCGTGTGGCAGAATGCCATGGCCCATGTTTTGGAGATCTTGGACCTTGTTAGAAGCTATTGCTAAAATCCTGGAGACAAAACAGGAGTGGTGTAATGGTAGGGCACACAGAGGAGTTGAAGGCTGAGCATGCTGCAAAGCCGTGATGCTCATATGAGGGGAAGAATGGGGGAATGCAGGTTAGAATGCGACAAATTGAAATTTTAACCTCAAATAAACCCAAGTCATGGTGTGCATGTCTCTTCGGCTCTTCTTTGTAAAACAATTCCCAAGGAACAACTGTCCACTTTGTCAGGCATTACCCATGACTTTACCTAAATTGAGTTCCCTTTATTCCTTTTTCTGTCCTTTCTGTCCACAAATTATAAAGGAAGTACTAACAATGAATTAAAAACCAAACAGAGGAGGAAAGAGTGAAAAAAATGCTGAAAGGTTACCCCATGGTACTCTTTTCCCAAATAAAAGATTTCTCTATCAAAAGTAAGTAGATTTTTGTGACGAGAAATTTAATTGTTCTCCAGTGAGGCTTTAGAGCAGTTTTACTTCATGACTACACATGGATCTTAATAGATCCCAATTCATCAGGCTATGGAACTGAAAGCAACTACATAAAAATAAAGAGACTTTTAAATATAGCAAAACCATTTTATTATATCAAATTAATAAATTCTTCAGGTTTCATTATCCTGGACAGTTTATTCGTCTTTCTGTCAGTTGACTCCTAAAGCTCTTTTGCCTTGAAAAGTTTAAGAGTGGTTGCATGCTTTCTATCTATGGCTATGCACAGTACAATCTGGCATTTGGTCCTACAAAATTAAAAACGTGATTCCTGAAATTTATTGCATCAAAAATAAATGACAGCACGTAAACTAATGACAAGTTGTTAGTGATTAGATCACCTATAGAATAAATTGTTTGGACATGGAAATGGTTTCTGTGCTGTTCCCTTAACAAGAGATGTCAAACAGAAAATGTGACATATAAATATATTTGGAGCACTGATAAAAATTATGGATTTGACAAGGCTAATTGGTAGTTTGCCTTGGGTTTTAACTTCACACACCTATTAATGAGAAATTATCTGGATAGATGTTACCATCTACAGGATGACAACAGAAGTTCAAAACTATCAAGGGGTGAGAGTCTAACTGCTTTTCTGAATCTGATTTGTTTTGTCTCAGTTGCTACAACTCTGGACATCAAGGAAAACTTCATCAAGGAAAACATCAATTACTCACTGAAAAATGTTTCAATAAGTTTGCTTTTTTTTGTCGTCATATATATTTTTTTACTTCCTTGAGTGTTTGACAGCTTGTAAACAAAGGGTTGCAATGTCACAAACCTGAAATGCCAATACCTCTTGCAAAGCTGTCACTCCTCTTTCAGATGTGGTGTTTCCATGGTGAATGACAACTGAAGAGGTCCAATGACAACAACTGAAGGGGAAAATATAATTGGATGTGATTTTAATTAAAGAATATTTGTATACAAAATGTAAGTGAATGATGGCAAAACTAGGTCCTTACATGCTAACTCAGGCTACGTTACATTACTGTATCTGTGCAGTGCAAGCCTCTCCGCACACAGACGTTATGTCTACAATAAAACATGGAAAGCAGAAATACCTGAGCTGACAGACCCGAGCTGATTTCTGATGTACTAGAAATGGTATCTCCATGCTTTTGCATATTGCAGATATACCATGGCACAAACACTTGTTTCCTAAGGCTGGAACACTAGGACCAGTTGTGAGGGCAACCACCTAATTCAATCTAAAGACACCAACAAGGTGAAATTAGCGCACAGATACAAGGGAATATTTTCCTTGAGTTTGCATTTCACTTCATGTTCTGAAGTAGACAGTGGTGATCGCTGCACACAGAAAGGCACAGGAAGCAGGAAATACTTTGGTAGATTGTTAAGTAGTTTCTGAGAGACCTTTGGCAAGGGATATTTTAATCAAGTATTGTCATTTTCCGCAATCATGGTAGTTCAGTGGCACTTGGAACTCTGTGTGTAGTTATGTACAGACCATAAACCTTTGCTTCTTCAGAAACTATACATTTATATTCCCAAGTACACCTCACCAGGTGTGTTTTGAGGAGCCTTTTTATTTTCCATTCTCTTTTCCTACCTGTACTAATGTTCCTCTTCCTGCAGAGAGCTTTCAGATGAGCTACTGCTCTGAATGCACTACTCTAATCTTCTTCCTGGACAAATGCTGACCAGGTTTTCTCAGTGACTATGAAGACCCTATGACATTGTTGCTGGGAAAGTTTACAGATGGTACAGATGGATAGAGTGGTAAATAATACTGTGCATCACCATGTAAACAGAGCACTGTCAAGTGTGTTTATGCCACTAAAACAAAATCATATAGATTGCACTTGCAGAGAGAAGTGATTGTGAAAACAGCACTGTGGTCATGGTGTACAAATGTATTCAGCGTAAGCACTGCCACTACAAGAGCTAATAGTCACCAGGATGCAGCACAAACAGTTTAAATTATAGAAGTCGTAAGACTGAAAAGAGCCTGCAAAGTGTCATCTCTGTGAAATATAGCATACCCAGAGCATGGTTATTATCAGAAACTGCCAAAAATATTTTTTTGTGGAATCCCGTTCTCTAGCAGCTGGATATTTGCAGAAGATTTTACTATTTTGACTGCAGAATAGTGAAGACCATTATGCAGTGTCATTGACTAAATGCTCAGCCTCTGTAAGGCCCATAACAGCAGCAGTTCAGGATTATACATGATGTTAAAGAGGCTATCGTTTATATCACACCTGAAATGGAGGTTAAGGCTAACACAAGATAATAGCCATCCGTAAAATGAGCTCGTGATTTTGTTTAACTTTAAAGATGAACTTCTTGCTACCTGACATATTGTCAATTTGAACAGAGAGACTAGTGACTGTTTGGTCATGACTGACTTTCAGAAGCTGTTGAAGCATCTTGTTCTACCGATTCCAAACTAAATTAATTATATAAAATTGAATAGTGCAGCAGAGATTGAAATTAATTGAAAAATATTTCTAGAGTTTTGGCCTCATATGTGATATCAATTACTTACAAACAGTCTCATTATGTGCATTAAATTTCCTACAGCATTTCGTAGAAAATACCAAGTGTAGTGTTTGCAAAACCAGTAAATTTATTGACTATTTTTGCTTGTCAATGGATGAAATCAAATGCTTAGATAAAGTCTTTTAATTTACAATGATTAAATACAAAGTATACAAGAAGAATATTCTTGGGGGAGCCAGGAGCAAAGGCCGGTGACACATGTAAAATATTTTCTCATCTAAGTGGGCTTTCAGTGTGTGTGTGTGTAGCCACAACACGACACTTCATCTGGCAGACCTCCTGCTGGCCTTAGTGAGAGCTTCCTTGAAGAAAAATGGATGTGTTTGCCTCTTGCTGTTTTGCCATGGAGGTATAATCACTAATCAATCAGAAATTACCTGGCTCATTTCAGTGATATGGTTGTATGACCTCTGCTCTATAAATCATAACCATACTGTATAAAGAAATTTGTTACCAGTTCAAGTAATTACCTTTTTTTCTGTAGGCAAATGGGTTTGAATCTGACTTTAAATCTACTATAACATTTCTAGTTCAGATCTGAAATAGAATTTTTCATGCGTTTGCACAAAGAACAATCATCCTTCTTTTAATACCGTTACAAAGTAGCTTTTTAATATTAAATTCCAGCAGAGCCATCTGAAATTATCGAAGTCAAATTTACCCAGTCTTCTTGTAACAATAATGGTGGTGTGTTTGGTTTGAATATAGTCAGTAGCATAATTTATGTGTAAATATCTTTTACATTTTACAATGCATTGAATATAGTAAACAGAAATAGTCCATAAAGACCATAAAGTGAAGAGCAAGTGATTATACTACTGTAAAATCTTGTTCCAATTAGGAAAAAGGTGATTTAATTCTCCCCTTTTCAGAAAGACCCGTATTCTTTTTCATACATAATAGCTTCAAATATTTGTAGCATTTATTAGATGATGTGTTCAGAAAACTATGTCCGACACTCATTGTCTGAGACTCTTGAAGCAAGAAGAAAACAGAGATAAAGAAATTAAGGGAGGAACAGTGTGAGCAAACCCTACACTCACTGGGAATGCTGCTGCATCCTCACTGAGTGCAGACTGGGCTGGTGCAGAGCTCATCTGACAGCTATGCTCAGTGCTAGGTGCTCCAAAGGAAAAGTGTGAAGAGAACCTACTGGGAGAATGGTCAAAAGTCAGTGTCACAGCCCACTTCACTCACCAGTCTGGGAGGGGATGGGAACTCCAGAGTAAATAAGGATCTGAGGTCTCACTGGGCAGTTCTGTGTTCAAGGTCTGTCCCCACACAGGTAAATACGGACAGGAACAATTTGTCTCTCCTTTTATATGGTCTATTCAGTGCACTGGAAGGCAGTAAAATTACACAGATGCATTAGGGGAAAAAAGTGAAAAAATAAATCACAAACCCATTTATTTCATGGGTAAAATATTCCTTTCAGAATTTTCTTAGGGTTTAGTAATCCCACTGTCTATTTCGTGTGGGCTTCATGGTTCCATGCTCTGGAGCTATGGATTATTGCTGAGAAGAAATGCATTGAGGGACCAGGGAGAGGAACACAATACCCTTCTGCAACTTGTCCTATGGGAAGGAAGGATGAAACCTAGCCAAGAAATATCCAAACTTTCCAGTTCTGGCAGTTAACATGAAAATGGAGGAACCACTGAGTGCTTACAAACTCATTAATTTCTCAACCCATTTTGTCCAGCAGAGACTTTTATTAATGATTGCTTTAAAGAACTCCATTTTTCTTCATGTATCCAAATGATTTATTATGAGCTTTTCTTTAACCGTGGAGTCTTGGATAAAAGTTGAACAGACAAATTCCGAAGCACATATGAATTTCAGAAGAAGCTAGTAGAAGAAAATATTTTCTGAATAATCAGGTGTTTAATTAGTGCTTCATAGTGAACTTTTGTACATAAAGTTACAGCAGAAAAAGCAGAGAGATAGTGTAGACAAACTAGATGAGATTTTTTTTAAATGAGTGCATTAAGAGGCCCCGTAGGAGAGACTCAGAGTTCTCAGTGGCCTTGGCAGCACCATTGGAAAAGTGAGTTTGTGAGGTTGGCTGCTTCCTGCAGTTCTTGTCCAGTTCCTAATACTAAAATATGCTTTTAATAAACAGTTCATTTTCCCTTTTTTTTGTTGTTGTTGTTGTCATTGTTGTTTGGTTGGTTGTTTTCTTCACACGCAACTTTTGTGGTTATTAGACAGCAAACACCACCAAGTTATTTAAATCCAAAGTCACTAAATGCAAAGTCATAGTCTTCCCTTGCAACAGTCCTTTTGGTTCTGGATATGGCTATTTAAGTATTAAGGCCTCAAGAAAAAAAATCACACATATGGCTGTACAAATATGGTACAGGGAGAACATAATTTTTTATGTCATTGCAGGATGTCATATTGAGGATAACTACAAACAACTTATATGAAGGGAGAGAAATACAAAGAAATTTACAATAATAGAAATTAACATATTTACAACAGAATATTTACAGCAGTATATCCCAGTTATTGTTCATCGCTGGCATAATTATGAAGACGTGGTAATGCAGACCTACATGGTAATTAGCATGTCAGATCAGTCTAGAGAAGATTCACATTTATCACAGCACATCTCACAAACTCTGCTAGAAGTGTATGAGTGCTCTGAACACCTACTTAACAAAATGATTGAGGTTAATAGTGGTCTGTGGTAGTTACAGTCTGTGCATGCTTATTGCATTTATAAAGTAAGTTTAAGGTACAAATTTAAAGTGAAAAGGAAAGAAAAACTGGCAAATTGGAAAAAAGAAAATATGACTGTACAGCTAGATTCTTGTAAAAATCCTGCTAATATCTAAGCCAAATAGTTAACAAGGTGCTTCTTATTTACCTTGGGTTCATAATCCTGCTGATTTCTGCATGCTGAACCACTGTTCTTCCATTCCATTGCAGAGGAAAGACAGAAGGTAAAAGACATTTCACTTTACTATTATAATTGACTGCCCTTTCTCATTATCACTCCCTTTCATTTTTCTGAGTCGAAACAATGGAAGAGTTATGTAATGGAGAAATTTAGCAAGTATCAGATTAAAGATCAAATTAGCAATTATTTTCTGACATTTCTGAAGCAGGGAACAGCTCCCAAGACATCTGAATTAGATCAATAGAGAACTATTAAATTGAATCAACAGATTAGTACATACTTATTAGCATGTTCTGAAGGACTAACTGAATGGTTGATTGTAGCTGGTAATGTACAGTGATTTCAGAATAAAAAATACTTTAAAAATTGCTTAATGAACCTTTGTAAAAGAAGTAATTTGCTTCATAAAAATTATAAATACTGTTAAGGCTAGTCTGCAGGTAAGTATTTGCAGTTAACTTGTCTACAGGTTTTCTGCAGACTTTGGCATCAGAGAATAATTTGTGTGCTAATTTACAATTTTATTTGCACATTTGTCACCTTATAATATTAAGGTAGCCTTGACTAATCCATAAAGAATTAAATCAATGTTATCCTGAAAAACTAATAATGTCTCAAATACATCACAAGGAAAAGTCTGACTAGCTACTCACCAGGAAAATTAGGTAGAATATGTAACAAATTAACAGATATGCAAATGGAAATGAAAAACTCAATTATTATCAACAATTTGATTTGACCTTTTGAACCTTTACAGTTGAGATTTTCCCTTGGAAAAAGGTTCCCAAGTGCAATATTTAGTCGTACTGATCAGAACCTGTGCTAAATACGTGAAATATGTCATATTTTAAAATGAAACTTAATAAAAAAAGTAATTTACTGTAGACCAATAAGTGCAGCACATGTCTGGGCACTGGAGAATCTAATGCCATTTGTGCTTTTAAATCTAATCTAATGTTTGTTTATCAAAGGCTTGTCAAAACTCAGAACATTAACATCTGCACCAAGCTCGTGTTACTCTTTCGGTTCAAGGAAGGAGGAATGGCTTAATACATCAACATTTTACTTTTAAAATGCTGAATTTCCCTGCCTCACACAAAGTACAACCTCAGTCTTTTTTTTTTTTACTGTGTCTAAAGGTAGGTTTTTAAAATATTTGTTATCATTGTAGTCAGACTCTCGCAAATTGTTAAGAAATTTTTTTAGAAAGAGACAACTGTCTTTAAGTCTAAGAAATACTAGATTGCTTCATTCTGCTCATTAATCAGAGAATCATAGAATCATTTATGCTGGGAAAGACCTCTAAGATCATTGAGTCCAGCTGTTCATCGAGCACTGCTGAGTCAATCTGCCAATACAGATAAAAGAATAACACTGGCACAACCATTTTGTACTCAGTAATTTACTGGGACTTCTTTGTGCTCAACATCTCCATAAGAATGCCTCTTAGGCACCAAAAATAGTAGACACCTGGCTCTGGAATGCAATTTTAAAATGCAAACCTATGGCTATGACATTATCAGGCCCCTAAAGGAAACATGGTTATTTTCTAATTTGCTACCTATTAGAGAAATGGAAGAGCCAGTTTTAAAACCTGGAAGCTTTTGATGTTTTTAGGTGGAGGCAGTGCTGTGCCCTCTGCCTAGCTGGGCATGTCTCTCTGCAGGAGTATGTAATGTTCCCTTATTGATGCAGCAGGGCTGGAGGAGCTCAGCCTGTCACGACTCAGCAACAATCTGTCCTTGTAAAAATGTCAGTGAGAAACCCATGCTGGGAAGGAAAGCTACAGCAACTTTACCCACCTACATATTAATACCACCACATGTGGCATGTGCTTTAGTCACCCTACAAGAAGAGGCTGTCCAGTCACCCCAGTCAATGCAGAACATCCATATGTCTCTCTAGGCAACCATTTCCATTATCCCATATATCGCTTCTGTTGGACTTTCTAAAACTATCCAGGAACATCTTAGAATTAGCTGGGATACGTAGTTCGTGAAGGCTCTACAAATGAGCGGATTAATAAATGCCTTAAATATTTGTGCTGCAAATGAATGCATGTATATTAAGAGAAATACTGTTTTCTTTAACTCAAAATAAGTAATTGTATCTAGAATATGTAATTAGTCTTATCTGTAAGCTATAGAGTTGCTAAGTGCATGGGTGTTTTCTTTGTCTCTTTGGTAAAAAAATCAAACAGGAATTAGTTGTTGTATGTAACAAAACTGTTCAAGTGTTAAAAGTAACAGACAGGACTTGAGGCTCCTGAGCTCTGAAGAGGTAAGTGACTGTGATGGATGATGATGATCAAAATAAGGTTCAGGAAGGGCCTTACTTGACATTTCAATAAGTTTTCATCCACTGAGGGAGCTGCTCAGTGACGGCCAGTGAATCATTCTCTTCTATCTTTAGTGTTCTGTGGCTTGTTTAGGCAAATTTGTGTGAATTTACAGATTTTCTTTTGATTGCATACAATTTTCCAAAAACGGTGCTGAATTAAATTAAATTTAGTTAACATTAAATTATATTTAATATTATTGTAAAAGTTTCTTATCATTGATTTCTGACTGACTTGAATCTGTGTGTACCCAACTTTATTGACAGAATATTCACTAGCATTAGGAGCAGCAAAAATGAACACAGTTCTTTGGTTATGTGTGTAGGATGAGGGGGGAAACTGTGGAAACACATGTACTATTAAAATGCCTCCCACTGGTGTTTCATCATGTGTGACATGCATGACATCTCTAAACAGCTCCCACATGCAATATTCTGTTTTAATGGGCATTCAGTGAAAGTCACATATGGTTCATCTAAGGATAATTAACAAAGGCAGCAAAATTGGGATCTTTTACTATTACTATTGTTATGTCAATGACTTAATACATTTTTTACAACCTGTACAGCAAAGGCTAATGTTTTTGGAGAGCACTTGGCTCATGACACTGAAAAGCAAGCACCCCTGTGACCAGCTCACAAATTCAAGATAGGCACTGTGCTAATTACCAGTGGTATTATACAAACACTCCTCTTGTTTTCTCGTTGATGAAAATTTATCAGATTTCTGTTTATGTCATGTCAATGGATATTATTTCTTCAGAGGAATGCTGTGATATACATATCTCGATTTTCTGAGTAAAACCTATTTGCAGTTAAGGTAAAATTGTGCTCAATGCATTTTCCACTATCGCTAGATACATAACATGAAACCTTTCAAAGGATTTTTTTTCTGATTTCATGCAATTCAAATCATCAAGCAACATATTGAAATGGAGACTGGAAAAGAGTTCACAATACTTAGGAAGGTATTTTAACAGTACAATTTAAAAAGACATGTCGGTTTTGTGTAGGTATTAGCAAGAGCATAGCAATATTCCTTCAGTTTAAATCCAACTACATATTATAAAAACTCTATGTAAAATAGCAGTCAGTGTGCTGTGTTTATACTGACAGAAATCGTAGGTGTTTTTTCTTTAGGAAATAAACCAATGCTTGACCTTTGAAGTCAAGGATTCTTTTTTTCAGTTTGAGAGTAATGGAAGTTGTAATTCTGGGTAATTCTCAAATTCTTAAACCTCATGGAAAAAAATAGCTGTAAAAATATGAGTTCTAAATAAAAGTGAGTGAATATTTGATTGATAAAATATGTCCTTGCTTTCTTTTCCTCTTTAATCATTAAATTTCAAAGTTATTCTTAGGGTAATTCATGCTTTCAGGGGAGTTAGATAAAATTCTGACAAACTCAGAAATATTCAAGAGTGAAAAATGAGGTTATACTTAAGTAGGAAACTTGGATTGTCTCATTCTTTTTCAGCCAAATTAGTCATCATATTCAAAAGTATTGTTACTCTGGGTCAAGCCTATCTACTTGCTTCAATAACAACCATGATAATTGCCTTCTGGCAATTTGTCCTATTATGCCCAGTAGTATTTTAACAAATCCCTTTCTTCTTTGTTATCTGGTTTTGTTTGTCAGTTTTTCTCACTAATGTTACTTCCCTGACTTTGTGAGAATTGTATGTTTTACATAAAAAGAACAGAAGCCAGTCCTTTATATCTAAATTTAATTTACTCACTAGAGGTAGGTAAATTACCAAAAGTGATTTATATCTAAATTTAATTCACTTGCTGAAGGTGTGCTATTTCACCTGCAGTATGGAATAGCCAGTCAAGTTCCATGTACCATCATGCAGAAAGAAACAGCTGAATACAGCAGGTAAGGCTTATGTTTTTATACTCTCTTATCAAAGTGCTCTGTGTTATCCCAGAGACCAGTGTGCCACCAGTGTCCGTCAATAACAAAAGATAAAAATATAGTTTGCAGACTTTGTCATGCATCCTTCCCTCTGAAACATACAGAGAGCAATGGGAACCTTGCCCAGTGCCTAGAGCAACATTTTGCTTTTATGCTCTGATATTTACCACAGCCAATCCTTCTGGTATTTTCTTTTCTTACACAAGAAGGTGCCAAATATTTTGTTAGGAAGAAATCCTGTGTCCTTTACACTTACAGGAAAAAGACTGACTTACAGTCATTGGCCAGCTTGTAAGTGCTGAGTCACACCAGAAGTAAGTCACGTCTCGCTTTAAGTTCTTCGAACAACCTGGGCTTTGGTGATCTTGATTTAGCTCTGAGAAATCAAGGAATTTCACTGATACAGTCTTCTAGTATCTAGGGATTCTAAAGTAGAAATTATACAGTTGAATTTAATAGTCCTTGATAGATTGTTCCCCCATTAATACGTTTTGGTTTTTATTCAGTCAATGTCTGTGTAAGGATAGTTGAAATTTCATAAGAATTTGTAACAGAAAGTTTGAACTCATTTTGCTTAGGAAGACTGCAAAAAGCCTCCTCAAAAGACTTAGATTTTTTTTTTCTTGTCTGCAGTCAGAGACAGTTGCAGACAGGGAGCTATGCTGTCTCTCTCTGCTATGCCGGAGAGAGATAACCCTCACAAATGCATACAGGGCCCCAGCAGCCAAGAGAAGGTGGGAAGGACAGGGAAGAGAAGACAAAAAGCCCTGGAGAGGGCTTTTTTTCTCCCTAGGGTCTGGTGCTTCTATAACATTGTGAAGTATTTGTAAGTTTTTCGTGTTCTGGCCTTCCACATAAACTTCTTGAATTCTTTCCACCACCTTGGCATTTCTGGGGATACCTGCATATCTTACTTTACAGTCTATAATTTACAAAGTGATCCAAATTAGAGTAGTGCATATTAGGTGCATCTCAGCTACTGAGAATGAACCGCTAGTTTTCAGATGGGCAATTATTGTCGTGTAGCTCTCACCAGTGTGGTTGTTGTATCTTTCTCACAACAAGAGAAGGTCAAAATATCCTTCTCTAAATATCCTTCCTTGCACAGTAAAGGCAAAATGTTCTCTGAATCACATTCCTTCCTCCAAGGGGGTTCATCAAAGTCTATATGTATAAGATTGCAGAAAACACAACCGCCCTAATCCTTCTAAGTAAGTCTTAAGGCTTTTGTGTCTGATCTCTGAGATGTGATTGCACCAAGCTAATGAGGGCATCCTGGGAAAAGACTTCCAGTGCGCCAGTACCATGTCTCCAATTTTACCTTAAATATACCTGTCATCTAATCTAAAAGTCATCTAACACCCAAGGTATTCCAAAAGTAAAATTGCTGTTTACTGTCTTCAATATAAATTTAATGGGATACAGTTACAGTAAAACAGACATGATAGTTGTTTGACAGTGCACAGAAAATAAGTTCAGAAATGGTCACAGTAGTTTTTGGTAGGAATCGGAGCATTGTGGTTTCCCATTCAATGCTCAGTATTTTTATTTGGAAGAATACTGTGAAATATCTGTACGTGCCATCTGAAGGTCACATCTTTCCACTGCTAATAACTGGTAGTATTTCTGGCATCTTCCTATTAAGAGACTTTATTATTGCAAAGTAGCTGGAATAAGGTTTCCGGGAAGGAGGTAGAAATATTTATATACTATCATTTCTACTCAATAAGTTGGCAATATATTGTAATATATGATCATTAATAAGAAAAATAAACAAACAACTATAAAAGCCCAAAACCAAGCTGTCATGTTTTAGCCTTGATGATTACTGAAAAAACAAGGAAACTCTCTGACCAAGAGAACAAAGGAAGGAATACATAAGTTACTTCGTGAAGACATGCAAAATCTTATGTAAACTGGATGAAGCATGAGGATTCAAGGAGACATTTAAACAGCAAAATACATGGTGCAGAAGGTTGATATAAGCAATTATGATTTTGGCTGCTTTGGCTCCTTGGCAGGTTGTGTATTGGAAAGAAATCCATTAGGACCATTCAAAGCTGGAAGTGATTATGTAGGAGAAATATGTATAAAGAAAAATATTACCCTCATTTATTTCTCAAATATGTGATATACTTTTCAACACATTTCTTGGCTATTTGCAGCGTTGGTATCTTGGTTCAGACACCTTATCTAGAAAAATTCAAGTTTTTTGTGATTTTGTCTGACTAAGCTTCTTTATTCTCCCATGTTGTGGTGGCACAATTGACACTTGCCACTGGGGCAAGGATGCAGCTTGCTTTTGCTGGAAGATGGAGAGATGCAGATTTATCTGATCCCAGCATAAACTTGCAAGCAATCTGTCTGTCATTTTCAGGAGACATTTTAACCACTTTGGGCAAAATGGAGAAAAATAGTAGTATTTGTTCTATCTTAATCTCTTTTGATTGTAAACTCTTCATATCAGGGGACTACCATTCTGTATCAGCATTTTGAGTACTCAGAAAAGCTGGGTCATCACTTCCAGAATGGCTTGGTGGTACTGTCTTGAGTTAAGCTCAGCTGGCAACTAAGACCCACAGGGCTCGTGCTTCCCTCTCTTTCTTCTCCTTCCTATCTTTATATGTTGAGAATGACACCATATGGCCTGGGATATCTCTTGGGTCAATAGAGGTCACCTGTCTCAGCTGTGTCCCCTCCCAGCTCCAGCCCACTTGCTGGTGGGGCAGTGTGAGAAGCAGAAAAAACTTTGTTACTGTGCAGGTGTTGCTCAGCCATACCTAAAACATCCCTGAACTATCAACACTGTTTCCAGCACAAAAGAACACAACCCCATACTGGCTGTGCTACGGAGAAGATTATCCCCACCAAAACCAGCACAGCTATAATTGCAGGACATAAGCTAACAATTATAGGGCTGACTTGTTTAACAGTTGTAAGGCTGACCTGTTTATTATTATCTCTAACTTATCTGTGGTGCAGTTCTCACCCTAATTTTTTTAGGAGTTTGCCAGTTCCTGGCACAGTAGAAAGGATAAGTGAGGAAAGAGTCCATTCGCATTACCAAGTTATGATACAGATGATGCTGGGTATGATTTCTCCTGAAAGAATTAATACTTTTCTGGCAATCAAAGTCAGCTAAAGGAGTTTGATAGTGTTGCACACGTGGGCTGTTTCATTTCTCAGCTAAGCTGAACCCTGGCAAGATCACACCCCAGAAGAGCAACCTGCACAGTGTCTTGTGCTTCCTTCTTGCTGAGCAGAGAAATTGAAATAGAAAAGGTTTTAGTCCTGTTTTGCATTCAAAGAAAGAGAATTGGTGGAAGGTTAGGAAAAGTGATTACTGACAAAAGCCACAAGAGCATTCAGCAGCAAGGCATCATTTTTATTCTGTTCTTAATGCTCTAATGCTTCATTTATGGATATAATCCTTATTTCCCAGGACTGTCCTCTGTCTACCCATCCAAATTCAGTCTTGCGTCCAAAGGAATTATTTTTCTCTAGAAAAAGAAATTGCCTCTATATAGCAAAAGACTTTTGAGACTTATTTTGAAATAAAAATGTAGTAAATACTAATAATACAACTTGCCACTATTTGGAACTTCCTGACATCAGCATCTTGGGGAAATTTGTTGATGAACACTACATAATACATGAAATCAAACTCATTACTGGCCAAATCATAAACGTGTTTTTAGCTTCTGTGAAGTTGCAATGTTTGTACAGAAACTGGGCTTTGCCACTTTAGAGAACAAAAGTTGACTGAGGACTCCCAGTCCTAGCTGAAGTGGTACAGAGGACGGGCTTTGGGCCCTTTCAGATGGGAAAACATGGCTGGGCTACCTGTCTATGTTCCCTGAGAGAATATTATTTTTTTAATCTCTGCCACCTAAAAGAACCTTGTATTTTCAAAAGATAAGCCATTCACTCCTTAAAATATGCATTTTAAATGATAATATTTTAAAATAATATTACTTTATTTTTTAACTTAATTTTAATAATTAATAATTAATTTTATTATGTTGATTTACTAATTAAATTTAATAATTATTTAAATGATATTCATTTTAAAGTAGCCATTCACTCCTTAAAAATACTGTGAAAGCCTCACAGATGAACTTTCTCAGAGGAATGCTCCCAACCCTTTGGAAGAGGAACCATCCATAACTTCTCAGTGCACAGAGCTCTGATTTTAGAAATCAAGGGCTGGCATTTCCAGTATTCAGCATGTGCATGTTACTGCTGTGAGTTTACGGCACTGATATCAACATCCTTATTCTGTTTCACTGATTCTTTCTCACGAAAGCCACAAGACTTCAGACTGGGATGCTGTTCTTTGGGATTCCTGCCAAAGGACTTTGGGTGAATCTGGCAAGTCTTTCAGCTACCCAAACTAGAAGAGTAAAATGTTGGTAATATTTCACTTATTCTTTTAAAATTGATGACAATTTTTCATATTGCCCTTCTGAATTTTTTAAAGATTCAGAGTGTGCTTGGAGAAATCTTGTCTTATACAAGTGTTGTATAAATGGAAGAAGTTTTTACGAGCACATGAAAAAACAGTGAAATCAGGTGAGATTTGAATGGTCTTGGGCACAGCAACACTAAGAAGAAAGTGACAAGTGGGGCTAAGGAAGAGGAGAACAAAACTTTATCAGGACAGAAAAGTGAAAACCTGAGCAGAACAATGTAGTTGACCCAACAGAGTGAGAAGAGTAAAATGGAAGGGACTGAACAAAGGAATTCAGATGAGCTCTTCCCTGTGCATGGGAATGGGCAGGCTTATTGAGAATTTTGCACACAACTTTTACTTCGTGAGAAATTAAGTAGGCTAAGGATAACTAAATTCACATTTCTAACAGTTAACATTTCTTGCACAGCTCTCCATCTGAACTGAAACTCAACTGATTCTTCCCCTAGGACATATTTCAAAACGTAGTGGACGAATTGAATTTTTTCAAGTTACGTATTTCTACCTGTCTCACAGTCTGACTATGGGAATGATCTGATTTTTCAACACTATATTTATTCTATTACTGTTTGATCTGGAAAGACAAAATGAATCAGTCATGTCATAGTGACTGTAGCTAAGCAAATCTTTTAAACACTAGTATTGTTAATATGGGTTTGTCTCTAAGCAATCTGTATTTAATTACCAAATAGATCTAAAGAACTATGGCAAACAAAATAAAACTAGAATTCTATAAATGAAGACAAATTAAAGTCTTCTCATATGAATGCCTTCTCTTTTTAAAATCTGTTCAATAAGCATTGTTTATATAGATTGAGATACGGACAAGGAAGATGCCATGAGATCACTACCTGCATCACCTGAAGCCTTCTAATCAGGCCTTGTTAATGGGATGCTTTCACCCTAGTCTACCAGGAAACAAGCCAAAAAGTAAGGTCTGACTAATTGCGGTTCTTTTTATCTAAGCACGTAAAAACAGCACAGTGTGACACGAATAGTGTGCAGCTTATTGTCAGAAGCGATGTTTTTTTCTCTGTGATGTTAGTATTCATTTAAAATAAAAATAAAAGACAATGCAAAAACAAAAAAGAAAGAGAACAACTGCCAAACAAGTGGTGAATACAGATACCTTCTCAATCACCTCAGCAACAGCAATGTTTTAACATGTTCCCAGGTCTGAAAACTGAGTATCTTTCAAGTGGGGCTTCTTACACCCAACACCTAGATGGAAATACTGAACAGTGTTTTGACCTGTCCTCCATCATTTGACAAGGATGATGTTCCACAGCAGCAGCGGCAGTAGACTGATGGCTTTCTTTAGTGTTTTCCTACACAAATGGAATGTGACATTTGTTGGTGGTTTCCTCCTTGGAAGTTTAGGCTATCCTTGAGCCAGCCAATACCCTTGTTGAAGGAAATGAGAGTTCCAGTTGCAGATAACAAAGAGGGGAAAATAAAAAGGATTGATGCCACATGACTCAGAACATTACCATTTGTGCTTCTGGTTCAACACATAAGCTACACAACTGCACCCATTGGAAAACACCTAGTAACAAACATCAGTGCTGAAAAAGTTTAATTTGTTTAGAGAGTTTGGGTTCTACCACCCTTCTACTGTTCTCTGTCATGAGATATGAGAAAAAAAATTTCATCATGAGAGCATTTAGCATTGGAAGAGATTGCCCAGAGAAGTGGTGGAATGTCCCTCACTAAAAATATAAATACTTGGATTGACAGGGCTCCAGATAACATGGTCTAAGTGTTCCAAGTGACCTCCTGAAGTAGTGGGCAGAAAGTGTGATTGGATAATGCTGATGAGGCTGGTCAAGGTCATAAAGGCCAATGATGGCCTTGGGATCCTGACAGATTCTGTGGTGTGTGACATTCCTAATAAAAATCCATATTTTCAACTGTGCATAATATATCATTAAAGATGCTGTTCTTAAACTGGTTATTGGTTTTAGCCTGAAAATTAGACAAAAGTTATGCAGACATGTATGAACACTTAAAGTTTTGGTGGTGTTTGAGACTGAGTTATGACTATGTTCTCTAAGACTATATCCCTGTGCAGTAGTGCCAGTGAATCCTTTCCATATTAAAAGGGAAGACTACCTAGATTCTGCCCTAATTCAGCCTTTACAAGTTTATGTTTGTAGTCAAGATACTTAAGGATAACACTTCCACTTCTATAGTTCATGGAGAGAAACATACATCTCTAAAGGAGATTCCAGCCCACCCAAGCTTTGGATGTTCCGAGGTAAGTGTTCCATGTGTTCTGCGTGGATTTGTTTGTGTTTTGTGTATGACCCTTAGCTGTCTTTTGTGTATGACATCTTAGCTTTCAAACAGAGTAATTCAAGCAGTTAGCAAAAAAACTCCTGTTGCCGATGTATCAATCAATATATCTGATAAATAAGTCAGGATGGAAACCAGCTGCGTCATCTAGGTATTCTTTCTGTTGCTGAGATGATTCCTGAATTAGAGGGCTACAGGCTAAACTGATTATATTATATTCTGATTATATTATATTCTGATTATATCACCAGTTGCAGCAAGGAATCGCAACTAGTGAGCAATCCCTTCTTGATGTTCCTTAGTGTTTTACCCTTTATATAACCTTAAGGGAACATCTGGTTACTTATTTACATCTTCTTGCTTCTGTAGTCATTTAACAATTTCTAAAGTGTACTGATGATATTCTGTACTGAATATTGCCCAAGGGAAATTGTGTTTAGAATAGAATCATAGAACAGTTTTGGTTGGAAGGGACCTTTAAAGGTCATCTAGTCCAACCCCTCTGCAATGAGCAGGAATATCAGCTAGATCAGGTTGCTCAAAGCCCCATCCAATCTGACCTGTTTCCAGTGTTTAGTAGAGGATCAGGGAAAGATCATAGCAAAAGCAGCCCAGAATGTGGCAGAAACAACCTTTAGGTAGAGTAAAGTTGACCATTCTTATATTAATGCAGTTGTTTTGTATAAAGTAGCTAAACTCAAACTATATTGACTCAGTGTCTATCCCAGGGTCAATCTACAGTCAAGCAAAGGGCCTCACATTTAAGGCTTGTTGGCTTAAGTGCAAGTTGCTTTAGAAGTCAAACCCTAACTTTTGTCCGCTGTATAACACGTGTGTGTGAAAGTGACTTACAACCTCATGGTCTGATTCTTGGGGTGGTCCTTTCCAGGGCCAGGACATGGACTTCAATGGCCCTTGTGGATTGCCTTCAGCTCAGAACATTCTATGATTCCACAATTCTATGATGTTAAAAAAAGGATGGGGTTCCACCGTTCCTCAGTTAGATGGAATAAGTCTTGACCCATACTAGCAGAAGTCAAGTACTAATGTCTGGGACTACTTTTTCAATGACAACCAGAAGTCTAAAAGCATCTTTGATACTTCATCTAAATCTTCAGAGTTTAAAAATTTATCTTGGGATGGTATTCCGAAACTTATTATTCACAGTCAGTGTTCAGAATTTTAGGAAGAGAAAATTACTTGAATCAGCCAATAGGTTGAAATACTATGCAATTTAAATTCTTTCTCAAGTCATTTAGCTTTCTTTTCCATGTTTTGAAAACCCTCAAGCAAGCCTCTCGTATTCATGTGGGTGTGCATTGTGTGGGCTGTAACTTCACTGATTTTTCTTTGGAGTCAGCTGTTGCCTAGAAGCAGTAGGAGAGGAAGCATTGGTGGTTAAGATTGAAGCTTCTTAGCTGGAGAAGACAGCCCACAACTTTTAACTTAGGACCAAGAAGATTCCAGTACTCAGGCAGGTAGAAACTGTTGAGATAAAATGGCTCCATAAAATCAAAGTGGTCAGCAGGTCTTATTCTCATTTTTTGGGTTCCAGAAAATAACACACAGCTTCTGGGTGCAAATTTAGAAAGCCTCAAACTTAGAAAACACTTTCTGTGCCAGAGAGACCACCATAAAGAAAGAAAAAACTTGGCTTTCAGTGCAGGGCATGTCTGATTTCTACCCAGCTCCTGTTGCAACTGGAGGTTGTCCCTGCATCCAATTCTGCACTGGCTGGTCAATGTATGATATTTATAACTAAAGGTTTGTCAATGAGGTGGTAACATGTCTCTAATCAGCTTCTGCCTAGACCACCAAATCTCACATGCTCATATGAAAGACCAGTTGCACTCTACAGCTCTCCCCAGAGGTCTTCCCTACCACAAGGAGTCCTAGGGGATCTACAAAGACATTTAGTCCAGATATGGTTACCTGAAAGCAGGAAGTAACTCATTTCAATTAGCATTAAATAGCAAAGAACAACCTGAGCATTTCCAAACAGTTCTGGAGCAAAATTTAGAATCTTTGGAAAAAAATACTTCCAGGGAACAAAACCTGACAAATATTTTAAGTGAGTTTTACTCAATCTAAATCTTATTTCTTTTCCATTTATCCTGAAATTTAAATTCAAATTTAAAAGTTAGGATGATCAACTCTGGTTTTATCATCACCTAGTCAGGTTTGGGAGACTCATAAAAACAGAATTTCTAAGGTTACCAGAGGTAAAAAAGTATGTGTGTGAGGAAATATGATCCTAAAGAGAGGCACTTTTTTTTATTTCTTTTTGCTATCCTTTTTTTTTTTTTCTGTTTCAAACCTCCTTTCAGCCCTACTTTTACTTGAAAAATATTGTTGTAAGTTAGCACACTCTGCTGGTAGACCAAGAGAATGTGAGTGACACAGAAAAAAAAGAATTCCAAAAATAAAGCACAGTATGAAATTAAAAAGCAATGTTTTATCTTCTGAGAAAAGGAAACAAATAACAAAAACATATAAACCACAGCTCTCCTACACAGTAGTTAATTCATTAGTACAGTTTGATTCATATCACTATATTAAAAAGGAGTTAGTTCATACCCTTAACTCTGTATCTAAGTAAGAACTATTTCAGAAGGAACTAATCATATGCAAGGCAATTAGAGAATAGAATGTGCAGTGATCCGGTGGGCCCAGGTCCAGCTATCATCTTTTCATGTTTGAGAAAAGAGAAAGGAGCCTGAAATATATTTTCAGATCCTGTCCTTGAATATAAGGGGCTGGGGACAAGAGGAAACTCCCTGAATCCAGCTGTGTTTCTGGGGCTCTAGTTCTACTTCTTATCTCTAGTCAGCTGTGCAAGGAAGAAGCCTTTAGAGCTGGCGACCATCGCTATTCTCTGTGCTCTTTGTTCGACTGCTGAGGAGATTTTTGCACCAACCACTGTCAAACACAATCAGGAAGAGTTGAGGTCCCTGAATTTACATCAAGGAATTATGGGTAAATGTTTGCCATACTCATGACGCTGCATGTTTTAAAAATTGATAATATTTACCCAAAGCACTATCTCTGAAATTGAAGGAGGTTTCTAACAAGTCTCCTTGTGATTCTGAGTAGCTTTGCTGTTTCACCAAGAAGCCCCTAAATCCAACTTCTTTTGAAGGTCTTATTTGCTCCTAGCTGTTATATACTTCTACCACATTTTACTCTACTTTTGGGTAAGCTAATTCAGTGACATAATCTATACTGAAAAGGGCTTTGGAAGAGACAAGAGAAGAAAAGAACAATAACTGGGAAGATAAATTATGCATGTGTTACAGATACTTGTACATACAGACATTTCTTATACATGCTATTTTTCATTTTGAAATTCATTTGCAATACTGTCTCCAGAGAAAACCAGATTATTCCATTTGCTGTGGATATAATAGAACAAAGTCTCTTATTTGTATGTCTGTCCTATGTCCTTACACACACCCTTCCACCACAAACCTTACTTCCTCCTGCTTCCCACTTTTACCATGCCCTTCGTGGCACCTCAGATTCCTCTTGTTGCTTCAGTACTGAACTGAAAAAGTGGTGATGCCTGCTTTTGCCTGTCCCAAGTGGTACCTTGCTGCCTGACCAGGCAGTGCACATAAGCCTGGTGAGCTCACACAGCTTTCATAGTGTAAGCATCACCAATTTTCACAAAACCTTTAAGAACAGGATTATCTTGGATCCTGCTGCCACAACTAGTTGAAATTGGCCAGCAGGTTCAAAAGATTCTGCAAAAAAAGGTACAGGAACTAATGGACAGACAAATTAATAAAAGAACATTCACATTAACTGAGCAGAAATAATGACGCAAATTCAAGTAAGTCAGTAGACAAGGAATGCTTTCCTTAATTTCCATCATCAAAAGAAAGCAATATGCTTTGGACTAGAATTATTCCATTATGATATAAAAGAACTTAGAGCTATCAGAAGAAATTATCAACTGATTTAAAAATACAATAACTTTAATGTTTATTTTAAGTGCATGAGCCAGTTCCCTAAGCAGCATCAACTTTCTATTGTGCTTGGTGCACAGTCAGCCATTGTTACCATTAACATTTTCCTGCTCAATCACACCGTCAGTAACCAACCACTAATAAGAAATAATGAGACAAATTTGTCTTGATTTATTTTCTATGAACCTGCAGGGAGTTCTGCCTCTTGGGAGAATTTCATTTATTCACCACCTGTATCCCAAATGTTTTTTCTTAATTTTAGAAGACCCAGAAAAACTGCCAATCTCTTTGCTCTGTTGCTCCTGTTACTTCCATCCAACTTTGCATTCCTCAGAGGCTTTCCTGTGAAAACCTCCTCTGGTATGCAACTTATTTCTTAAAGGCAAACCTAGCCCCGTAAATCCCATGGGCTGTGGGGGTCACATATGTTGTATACATCCTCTGGAGTAAAAAATCTTCAGTGTCTGCTGGAACTTGCCAAATGGTTTCAACTGCTTCCAGCAGTGGTCCAGCTAGACAAAGTGGTGACAGTGAGGAGATGCAGAGCCAGAGGCCTATGCAGAATTATAAGTGGAGAATGAGGTATTCCAACAGAAAAAAAAAAGCACAGTTACTTCAAAGGATCTTTCTACTTTAGTAACCTAGAGAGTCACTTCATTGGGTTTGTTCATTGGTTAACACCATTTTAGATTATTTTTGTTTGTATAGTTCTCTCATTTGGTCTTAAACGTATCACTTTAGGAGCCAAGGATAGAATGATAAGACAACAATATAGAGTTATATCCTGGTGAGCACCCCTTGCTTGACTGTGGCAATAATTTCTGATTTAACTTGGCTGTGTAGGCTTCACTGTCCTAATCAGGACCCTAAAACTGTATCATCATGTTTGTATTGAAGTGCCAAATTAACTGCAAAAGTGTCTGTATCATTAATGTCGCAAAGTTTCTCCACTAGATGATAAAATACTGAAACTGGAAATACTACATTTGTTGGGATATGGGTTTCTCACCTCTACTAGGAAAAACTTATTTTTGAGTGTTACAGCCTCCCGACTCTTCAACACAGCATGCCAGTAATGCTCAGAAGAAAAGAATTCAGGAAAGAATGCCATTTTCCCTGATGTATGTGATAGCTCCTGTAAGTACTAATGGCATTTACAGGCACATCCAGAGACAGCTGTATTCCATGAACTGGAAAATGAATGGTCAAGGGGGTATTTAATGAAAATACCATTCACCTTATATGCACTGTTTACAAAATGTCAATTACATTTACATTTTCTTAGGCCAGAAGACATTATCAACTAAGGCAGAAGGAAAGGAGAAACTGAAAAGAATAAATTAGCAATCAGTGCATTGGAAAAAACACAAAAATATGTTAGAATGTAACAAAGAGATGTTACTGTGAGATGCTATGATGGAGATGTTTCAGTTAAAACTAATAAGAGCAGGAAGGCATTTTCCCAGAACCCTTGGATGGAATTTTATTTTGGATCTAATCTTTTTAGTGGCAAGGAAAAAAATCACGAAGTTATTCTCTGAAATCGTGAAAGGGAAGATCTGCTTCTGCCTTGCATCTCACTTTTTTGTTCTTCAGTGAGGAGAGGGAAAATAAAAAAAAAATAGAAGCAAAGGGGAATGGACTGTAGCTACTCACACCATGCTGTACTGCAAACCAAATTTAAAAAAAAAGGTATCAGAGAGCAAATACAGCAATTTTCCAAATAGCTTTGTGACAAATTTTTGTTAACAAGTGGAATCCTTATTTTTAGGTTTTTGTTGCCAAGTACGGAACTGAACTGCTACAGCAAGTGAATTAAACTGCAGATTTGGTCCTTTTAGAAGAAAGTTGAAGGCAGCTGTTAGAGGAGCAAGAAGCTTGAATTTTTATAATTCAATTTAGTTTATATGTGAAGGGCTTCTCTTTCTGTTACAATAAGTACTAAAGCTTTCACTTCAGCTATATGTGTATTTTGAATTAATTTAAATCTCCTTGGAAATATATACTTCTTTGGTCAGTTTTGATTTCAAATATGTGCAGTTTCCATACATAAATGCAAATATCTAAATATAGTAAAATATAACATGTATATAGTAAAGTAAGCTAGCATGGGGTATTATCAAACAGATGTGATTCCTTCCTGACCAATGGCCCTGAAAATAACGTCATTATAGATTATACAATATCCAGATGATAATTTCATTGACAGCTTTGCCCCCTTGATGTCTATTCTCAAAATTGCAAATCTGATCTCATCAGATTCAGGGTTCACAAAAAGCTGTGACATTTAATTTCATACATTCTCCTCTTCCAGTTCACCACTTCTCTTCACCTGCTGACCCTCTGTACTGCAGCTTAAATTTAATTAGCCATGAAGTTTTTTCTAAGGTAAGGCTGAATCTTGCATCAAACAGGTTATACAGCTTTGAATATAAGTCCAAATTTCCTCTCTATGTATCTAGTATGTGATTAGCATATGCTGATCTTCATCAATATGCTGTAAAGGGTCCCACACTGCCTTCTAATGCTAATATTCTTACATTATAATATGGTACTGTCTGTTTGCCTCTGGCTTTTAATTTCTTTCATAAAATGGTAATGCATCATGTTTTAATATGGTGGTTGTATAATTGTCTGGATGTGACTAGCAATTTCTCAACTATGATTTTTTTTCATTGCAAAATATACATTTACTGAAACCTGAATCATTCATGAGAATCCTGTAAAAACCTAACAAACTGGACAAAACACCAGAATGCAATGTATTGATCCTTTTTCAAGTGAAAATTCCCATTTTTCACTTGAGATTGATGTTTAAACCAACAATTTGGCTTAAGTACTGTTCTATTCAATTCTGTTGAACTGAAAAGCATTCATCTCAAGAATATTTTTAAGACTTGTTTTCTTGTACCAGCTAATGGATGGTAAACCTCAAACATTGTTGAATGAGGAACCCATTTTTCATAATCCGTTATCTGTCCTTATACTTCAGGTCTTTTTTGGTGTGTTTAGTGTCATCCTTTACCACTACTGTGCAAAGCCTTGATGCTATCCTTAGTGTGTATGCCACATCTGGCTGTTGTCATCCTATGCTTGGATAACAGAACACTCCTGAATTTTTATCAACTTGATGTTCCACCACCATCATCCCACTTTATTTGACCTCAGCTGAGACCACGGAGACCTATGGTCTTCCAGATGCTTTGGTTACTTTTATCTATGGCATCACTGGAAGATGCAACTCTGACTTCTTTTCCAAGTGAATCACACGTGAACATGTGCATGTGAACCACAGATATAAAAAGCTGAGTTTTTTCCATCTGGGTTGCAAGATGGAGCAGTGATTTTTGCTCTTCACTGGTGGGTATCATGGAGATGGACCACTCTCCAGACAGACCCCAGACACCCACAGAATAACAGAATCACAGAATTGGTCAGGTTGGAAGGGACCACAGTGGGTTACTTGGTGCCAACTCCCTGCTCAAGTAGGGTCATCCTAGAGCACATGGCACAGGATTGCCTCCGGATGGTTCCTGAATATCTCCAGTGAGGAAAACTCTACAACTTCTCTGGGCAATCTGTTGCAATGCTTGGTCACCTGCACCATAAAGTTCTTGTTTCTTTTCAGGTGGGACTTTCTATGCATCAGTTTCTGCCCACTGGCTCTTGTCCTGTTTCTTGGCACCACTGGGAGAAGCCCGGCTCCATTCTCTTGGCACTCTCCCTTCAGATACTTGTATAGACATCGATAAGGTCCCCTCTCAGTCGTCTCAAGATTGAACAGGCCCAACTCTTTCAGCCTTTTCTCATAAGAGAGATGCTCCAGTCCCTTAATCATCTTTGTAGCCCTCCACTGGACCTGCTCCAGGCTCCAGGTGCAGCCTCGCTGAGACTCAGCAGAGTAGCAGGATCACCTCCCTTGTCCTGCTGGCAGTGATCTTCCTGATGCAAACTAAGATATCATTGGCCTTCTTGGCCACAAGGGCACACTGCTGGCTCATGGACAGCTTGTTTTCCACCAGGACCCCCAGGTCCTTTTCTACAGAGCTGCTTTCCAACAGGTTAGTCCTCAGACTGTACTGGTGCATGGGGTGCACTGTCTGGGAAAGTTTTGTATCAGGAAGGAGGTGAGAATAGTAGCAAGAGAACTGGTGGTAGTAGTTGCAACTCTGAGTAATAGGTTCATAGGTCTGTCAGAGAAAAATGCCCTGATTTCAATCTACCTCAGCAAACACCTAAAGATCACGGAGTGTCCTCACCATTTCCCCTTTCCCCCAAAATGCACTGTGCCTGCTATCTTATTTTGCCCACCAGAGTCTGTCTGACTCTTTCCTGGTAGCCAAACCCTCACTGTGACTGTTCTTGTTAAACATGTAGGAGTAACTCTGAAAAATATACAGGTAGGAATTGTGACATTTGTTACTAATTTAAGGTGGATTGATTCAAAAGAAAGTAATCTGCTGGAGAATCAGAGACATTTTGACTCCAAAGACCCACATTCTCCAACGTGAGGTATCTGAGCCTTCCCAAGGCTAGTACTTGCACTCTGCTGTGTGTGTATTCAATTTAACATTTTCACTGTGAACTGCTTAAAGCATGATGCCTCATTCTCTGCAATAAAAATCTGTGTGCAAAATCTGCAGAGACTTAGAAGTCTGAAATTGCTTGCTGCCTCCTCAGGACCCATGTGTGAATGCTAGTTGATTTGAAGAATAAAGGACAAAATACCATTAGGATACAGCTGACTGATTCCATAGTCAAAATCCAGCGTTTCACAATGTACTTACAGTTCTAAATCAGTGTCGTTGTCAGCAAGGAACAGCCATTTGAGCACTCAGTAGAATTTAGAGCTGCTAAAAGACTCTTCTTTGATACTGTGGTTTCACTATGCCATTTTTAGGAAGCAGTAGCATTTCTGATTGTTCTTTTTTTCCCCTGATTGGGCAGGGTTACTTCTGCTGCAGTTAGAAACCCTGGTATTTTTGTTGATTTTGGGAGCTCAGTTTTTAATGCTTAATAACACAATTCTCAAAAAAAGGCTGAGTCCAAATCTCATTCCATCTGCAAACTCATTATCTAAAATTGCAAATTAGTGAATGCGCTCGTCCGTTTCTAGAGTCATTGCGAACTTCTCAACTTTCTGTGGGACTGGTGTGAGAAAAGCCCATCCAGTTACCCAAAAGAGAACAGTATGGAGAACTGGGCCGCAGATGGAACACCAGGAGTCCCCTTTCATTGAGGAGTCTCACCAGAAGACAAGTTACCTTAGGAACATGTCATGCTATAGGCTGTTGTCTTCTCAAGCGTGAGTGTCCAATTAATAATTATTTGAGCAATTAAGCATCATCACCACTCTGGTTGTCAAGGTAATGCCTTCATCAGCAATGTAAGAGAGATTCACGTGAGCCCAAAGTTAGGCATGAAAACATTGTTGCCTTGGTGTTCCTGCTCATTCTGTAGAAATGCCTCAGCATATCCAATACTCACATAGAATCCCAAAACAACAATAAAAACAGTTGCCCTGGTTCCCTGGGGCATGGGATGAAGTCCCAGTGCAGAGTCACAGCCCTGGCAGATGTGGCTCAACATCTCCCTCCCTTTAGAAATAACAGAGTCCCACTATTGCTTACAGAGACTTTTCTGATCCTCTGAAACTTTGGAGCTTTTCTTCCTTGCAGTTGAAATATTTTGAAAAGTCACCTCCTCCTCCATAAAACATATCCTAACAACTTCAAGGGAGAGTGCTAAAGACAAAAAGCCTCAGGAAAGATGAGTGTACAAAGAAGCACACCAATTTTCTTGAAGTACAGCAAAACATGAGAGGAACAAAACATGGCTTCAGTGTGAGTGTAAGGAACTGGCATATTTAGGGTAGAATCACTGTGAACCTCAAAACACCAAGCTGGAGGAGGGGAGTGGTGTTGGAGGGAGATTAATAAAATGAAACATGATTGCTATAAGGGTTAGAAGGTGAATAATACATTAGGAAATTCAATATAAAATAAATTTCACAAGTGAAACAAGGAAAAGCAGAAGCCACTGCATACTATTGAAAATTAATCACAAAGTTCTCCGAAGTAGTTACATGAAGGGGGCAGAGAAGGTGATAAATAGCCATGGGAACTCCTTTCCCACTTAACAGGAGTGCTTCAGGTCTGGTTTTCCTAAAGCACTGTCCATCAGCGATGTTGGTGAGCTGAACTAAAAATCAATCATTAACAAAAAGGGCTGAGATGTGGATGGGCTGACAGCACAGCAAACTGCCTGGACAGCAACCAACCCCTGGAGCTGCAAAGAGAAGAGACCTGGTGAACACAGCCACAAGATCTATGAGGAACAGACAAAAAGGGCAAAAATACCCCCACAGCTGCCTGCGGAAGTTGTCCTTCTGCCACTGTTCATGGAGTCAGCTTGGCTCCTGCTCTGGGGCACTTTGCAGCAGCATAGTCAGATGAAGGCCCTTTCTGCTTTATTTGAAGCCTCTGGACCCTTATTGCCTCCCCAATCACATCAGGTCACCTCTCGCTGTGACCACCTTCCTGAAACCTCTTACAATCTGCACTTCAAAGGCACCAAGGCAACGAGGTGACTAAAATGCCTGCTAAGGCTTCCCCAGAGGGCTCCCACTGGACTGGTGCTGTACACTCTAAAACTAACAGAATCCTGCTGCCAAAGTACTGCCAGTTGGAAAAGAAAAATATCTCCAAAGATCCAAAGCAAAGGTGATGTTTTTTTTAATATGTGAGTCAAAACAGTGGAGCATTACCTGTGGTCATGATTTAATGATAATTTTTACTCATGGCATTTGACCAGACTTAAAGAGCTGCTCATAACACCTATTTGTCCTTCAAGCCCCTTTAATAAAATGGATATCTCTCTTTATAGCATGCACATTAACAAAGGATCAAGCAGCTCCTAGCCCTTCTGGTTTGAATTTCCCCTATTTTCTTATCCAAAAAATTGGAAACTATTGACTAGAATGCAAAGTATCATAGCCTTTTATATTCCTGACTTCACTTTAACAAAGTAGTCCTGTAGACAACTGTCAATCTTAGAACACATATCTGTTATATAAAAAGTACTATTTTTTGCATACAACTCATTATTTCAGATGCTGACAGTACACAGCTTGACTTACTGCTTTCTGCATTACCTGTTTTGTTGCTAGGAAACTTCTGAACAGAAGCCAACGTGCCATTCATCTAGTTCCTTCATGTGCACTCATATGGAAGACAACCTAAGCTGATCATTACTTCAAACAATGTCCTCCAGTTCTTTTTAACATGGCACTGCTAGAAACAGGGGATGTGCGTTATACAACAACATTGGTTGTGTGTATGAACAGATCTCCCAAAGTTGAAGAAGAAAGGCAGAATTCTCATGCAGTTTGGATTCTTGCACAGAGAACTCATTTATCTGGAAAGTGAAAGTGCATCTGTGTGTGGCCTCTTCACTTGGGCAGTGCTGTACATTTTATATATCCATTATTTGTACTACAGTATGAGGCTTGCCTTCAGTCAGAATCACCACTTCAGTGTGTGAGCGAGCCCTTGCTTTGAAGAGCTTATAGTCTGACACCCTGTCTCTTGACTTTTATCAGGAAATTATGGCCTTTCACTCTTTTTACAAACCTACTGAACAGAACTGGGATGGTGATCAGAGAATACACTAAATCATTGCTAACAGGGTGGCTGTTACACTCTGCAGACTAGAGATCTCTGGTTACTAACCTTCAGCTGCAATGTAGTTTCCCAGCGGCGTTGCTTCTGTGCTTTCCAGCCTGTGTCACCTCAGCTACCTAGTTGAAGAGCCAGATACCTGAGACTTATGAGGGAGTAATAATCATGAAGACTTTTGTTTCTCTGTTCCTGATTTTGGTCACTGAGAAAGGCAATAGTTTTTTGTTTTGGAAAATTCACACAAATTTATAACAATAGTCAAAATTATCTGTACCTTTTTGTACCTAAAATATTGTCCGTGATTTTGTTTCATTCCTTGGGAAAGAGACATTTTCAGTGAAGTTAATTCAATACATGTCTTGTGGTGTGAAGCAACTGGCTTTCAAAAATAGAAGAATCTTCCCCTAAGTTCACATATGCAGTCACACCCCAGAAGCCATAGGAGTGATCTGGTGACACAGTTTTATTGAGTGTTGTGCTCCAGGAAAGCGGAGGAGGAGGGATAAATAAAAACAGGCTCATACGCTCCACAATGTGTACAGGTTCTGAAGATTTTACTCTTCTGTCATTTGGATGGGTCAAATAAATTCAGTGAGGCAGGATAGTGTGATCCATTGGTGATTTGGATAAGGCTTCCTAACATAGCTACCATGCCCTCCTTTCTGGCAAAGTCTTCAGACAGGTCACGAGATGTGGTGACTACTGGCAATCTCAGCTGTGTGGAAATGCTTGTCTTGGAGCAGATTTAGAGTAAAGGAAGAGGTTTTCTGTCCTCATCAACCTTTGCTACGTCAGTTCCAGGTTTTCCATTTCATACAGTTGTCTGCCATTTCATCAGATGTCCTTAACTATCCAAGTTTTTCAGCATCTATCCTGAGGTACTCACCTATCCACAGAGACTATTTAAAAAGTTGGGGTGCACTGCACATGCCAGTAATGGATAAATTTATCCAATCTTTAGTCTTTCTCACTTTTTAATTTCACACCACCATGACCATAACATCAATGTGCATCATACATAAATTTTGAAATAGCATCTACAACAATGTTTTTTGATTGTTCATTGTCTCACTATGTATATCTAAATTTCTTCTGAAACAGATTTTGCAGGTTTTATGCCTGTGTTTAAATATTCATGTTACACTGCCCTTTGCATTTGTCAGGATTTGTATGTGTCTTCCTCTCAGGGAGTATAATACTCTTGTCTTAATACATAATAAGGTATTACCATTATAGCAACGTCTCTACAGCAATGTAAGTTTGCTTCAGGCTTTGTAAACTAGTAGCGTGTACTACAAAAACCTTCCAAACTAAGTAAGATAATGCAAAGAAAAGGAGGAATAAAACACATGCATTAAAACAATGAGCAAATGCTGAAATCCGGAATTCCAGAGCTACTACTAAGGCAAGAAGATGAGCAATAACCAGAGAATGTTGGTTCCATTTCATATCAGCTTTTCAAAACTGCATTTTATTCTGTAGAATAAAAATAGAGACAAAATTTTGATGAAAAATATATTTTGGTATTAAAAATCAAGATTTTGGGGGATATGAAAACCTGATATTAAAGACCAGCTTGTGAAACCATGCATGCATTTCATGTGTTTTACACTGACTAACCATTCCAGCCAGGTCCAGTGAAGGTAGGGCAGCACAAGTGAGGATATGCATATGAAATCACAGAAGTATTGATTGGAGAGGATCTTATCTAGTCCAAATTTTCACCTGAAACAGGACTTTTGCCAACACAGGGTAAGATCACTTCCCTCAATCTGCTGGTCACTATTCTTCTATGTAGCCCATACCAGCACACAAATACTCCCTAAAGGGTTTTATGCCCCATTATCCCTGCAGTAAATAAGCAAGGAAAACATTCCATAGTGTAGGCAGTTTCAGAGGACTTGCTTTTAATGGTTCAATAAGTACATCACAGCTTTATGTTCCTCTGTGTTTTGTTTCCTTCTTCTTTGATTTTCTCCTGAGTGGCATATTGTATTTTCAATGTTACATTTTAATAAGCTGCTTTTTACAAGCTAATAACTTCAGGTTCCTCTGTGTTAAAGAAAAATTCAAAGCCACAGAGAAGATCATAGGTGTTTGAGGTGATTCATTGATTCCAAAGAAGTTTTTTCACCTGCTTAGGTTGTTCACCTTTTAACTTTAATAAAAGGTGACTAGTGTAATGTGGTTGTCAAAAGGTTCAGTGTGGCAACACAGCTGTGTTGAGACGAAAGGTCATAGGGGACCCTAGTTGATAGTTCAAAGGGGAGCAACAGTCTTCTTTGAGCAGCAGAACTGAAAAGAGAGGAAAAGGCAGCAAGACATCCATCTGTTCTTTAGCTGTAGTTAAGGAAATTTTGTCACAGAAGTCATTGCCTTAAATAATTGTCAACATATTAATTAATTTATTCTTTCACATGTAAAACATATTATTAAATATATCACCCTTATTTGCTAATTGCTTATCAGAAGGTAAAAATTATGACTTCTGCATTGAATCCTTCAGTTTAACAAACCCTATAATTTTCCTAGTAACAGGCATAATTAGTGAAGCTTGGTTTTATCTTGTCCTACAGGAAGACCAAATTAATCACACTGGGCAATGTAACTCCTTGAGAATAATCTTTATATACTTTTTTGGAAATAAAAGCAGTGTAGATCTTTTGTGACTTTTGGGTTACCTCCGTGTGTGAGAAACCTCAGATCAGTATGGTCTGGAATATTAAATATGCTATGCACAAGAGATATCAGCAGACATTATGCTAACTGAATAAAGCACATTCAACTTCCATTACATTTCTAACAAAAAATTACTCACAGCCACTTCCAGTTGCATATTAATTAATTATAGCATATTAATTATACTTAAATATGTCAGGAAAGGAAAGCAACAATTGAGAATGTGCAGGAAAAGATGATGTTTTACAAGGCTACTTTCGAGGGTTATTTGAGACACTGGTGAGGCATATTCATTGTATGAGGTCTCTTCTAGATGGGATTGCTGTCACGTAGAAAGAAAGATAGCATGTCCCTGCTTCTGGTGTGATTCCTAAGTATGTCTAATGCCTTATTAAATATTCCTATTTGAATATAATTGTGAAAACTATTCTCACCTCAGATACTTCTGTGGCCCTCATATTTAGTGGGGCGATCTGCAGGTGAAAAGGAGATGAGCTCCAACCACTCATACAACAGGCTTCAAATTATTTAAGCATTACACCAAAAGTATCACGTGAGAGCAGCCCTCACAACATAACCTCCAGAAAGAAGGTTGTTTGCTTAATTAGGACCTACATGGATGCTACAAGCTGAAGGACGCAATTAACTTGTCTAGCTTCTCTCAACCTGCATAATTTATTTCTTTCATGTTAAAATGTCTTGTGCATCTCATCTAGTGGCAGACAAAAGTAGAATCATAGAATCATTTAGATTGGAAAAGATCTTTAAGATCATCAAATAAAACTAATGCTGCCAAGTCCACTACGAATCCATGTTCCTAAGTGCCACATCTCCACGTTCTTTGAAATAGCTCCAGGGACGGCGATTCCACTACTTCCCTGGGCAGCCTCTTATAGTGCCTGACAATGCTTTCCATGAAGACTTTTTTCCTAATATCCAATCTGAACCTCCCCTTGTGCAACTTGAGGCTATTTCCTCTTGTCCTCCTCTTGGGAGAAGAGACCGACTGCCACCTTGCACCAATTTCCTTCACAGAGAGCAATAAGGTCCCCTCCGAGTCTCCTTTTCTCCAGGCTAGATTCTCCAGGAGAATGCTGTGGGAGATGGTGTCAAAGCTTTTACTGAAGTCCAAATAGACACATCCACAGCCTTTCCCTCATCCACTTAGAGGGTCACCTTGTCATAGAAGGAGATCAAGTTGGTAAAGCAGGACCTGCTTTCCCAAACCCATGCTGGCAAGGCCTGATCCCCTGGTTGTTGCCACATAGTAGCACTCAAAATTATTTCTGTAACCTTCTCTAGCATTCACGTCAGATCTTGTCGATGGGTATCACATTTGCTAACCTCCAGTCACCTGGGACCTCCCCAGTTAGGCAGGACTGCTGATAAATAATGGAAAGTGGCTCAGTGAGCACTTCCATCAGCTTCCTCAGTACCCTTGGGTGGATCCCATCCAGCCCCATAGACTTGTGTGTGTCTACATGGTGTAGCGGGTCTCTTGGATTATGGGAGCTTTGTTCTTCTCCCCATTCCTGTCTTCAAGCCCAGGAAGAGTTCCAATCAAAACTCTCTGTTCAGCTAGGCTGGGCTTTTTCCCCATCATCTCAATTTTCAGCACATGGGGACAGCCTGCTCCTGTGCCTTTCATATTTCCTTCTTGAAGAATGTCGAACCTTCCAGGACTCTTTTGCCCCTGAGGACTGTCTCCCGAGAGACTCTGCCAATCAGTTTCCTGAAGATGCCAAAGTCTGTCAAAATCTGCTTCTGTGCCCCTCTTTCAGAGGACTAAAGGCTTACAATTCTCATTGAAATCAAGTGCTCAACACCTCACAAAATCAAGCCAGTGATGCCTCTGCTCTTACAGAACTTGTCTGGGACTTGTGCCGAGAAAGAAAAAAATTCTGTGGCAATAGTAGAGAAAAAAACTCTCATCAATACAAGTGATATTTATCATATAAATAATATTCATTGAAAAAACCAACCCACAAGTATTTTGAAGAGCAATTATGCATCATTAAACAGAATTAATGTGTTTGTATTGCTATCATGCAACATCAAGGATCCATTGTGCTGCAAGATATATGTCTGCTGTGCAATATCTTGGGCTATTGGTCCAAATTTGAAGATGGCTTGAGAAAAAGTTAACATTTTAATTATGAATAGAATTTATTCTGTTGTGTTTTTAGAGCAAGGGTAAGACATCAACTCATGATGAGACTTAAGACAAGCTAGAGCAAAAGACCAAAGCTTTAGAAGATTTGAAATGCAGCAGCACAACCTAGAGTCTGACAAAGTCCTGGTGCTGCTGAATTGAGAAGGCTGAACAAATTAGCAAAATTTAGGACAGGTTAAAAATTCAAAAGCAAAATATCAATTTTAATTTCAAAACGTAGTTTTCTTTTGAATGTTTACTTCATAGCAGAGACATACTTTGTCATTTAATATCACATATGGCAATTAATGATTATATCTATGATTTGGGTTTTTTTAACAATTTATAGAATTATGACACAGTAGCTAGTCTGAAGTGGATTTCCAAATGATACATCCTAGAGATAAAAGTAAAACCCTCCAGGAAACCAGAATGGAGTTTAAATTCACTGTGGGTGTGGGATCCTGTAGTTCACTGCACCAGATCTCAGATGGGCAGTTAAGGTTTTTGCAGAGAAGGAACACACACACATGCACATGGAGAAGACAGCTCCTTATCCTGAGGGATATATCACTATCTCATGGGCAAAATGCTGAACCAGAGGACCTCAGGAGATAAAGATGTGCGATAGAATAGTTCCACTGCCAGCTTATTCTCCTCAGAGTCTTCTGGTGGAAAAGAGTGTCTTCTGGAAAGAACCAGAGCAAAACTTCCTCCCTCACCCAAGATGATGCCTATTAGCCCTTTTGAAATGAAAACACCCTTTTTTTGGTCCCTGATGATAGGAAAACACAGCCAATGGTGGCAGAAGAATCACTTTTCAGACACCTTGGATTGCGCTGACAAAGACAGGGAGGGCTGTGAGATTCCTGAGGCAAAATGTGAGCTGTTAGGTAGGGAGGATCAATGCTTCTGTGACAACATTACTAAAATGCTCCCACATCCAAGTACAAGCTCAGAGCAAGCTTCAGAATAAAGATAAAGCACAGACTAATGCACAGTTGAGTATCAATCTCTGAAACAATAGTTAAGACCTACTAGGAAGTGGAAAAGATTGTGAATACATGGAGTGTATGCAGCTAAAATAAATTGAATCAGTTATGAGTTACACCAGGACCAAATGATCCCAACTGGCTGACTGGATTACTTTGAATTCTTCTTAGTGCAGTCAGTTTTATCTCACAAATTTTAAATTCCTGGGCTAGTCCTCTGAGATGATTTTGGATGGAGACAATCTTTACTCTGAGGCATTCTGAAGTGTTGGTGGCTCTATTTTCAGTTCTTTGTGGGTCAGACAAAACACCTCCTGTATGGGCAAGTTAAATTTCAGATAGTTGATCTTCTCAGCCTCAGGAAGGTAATTAAATTTTAGAACTTTCATAAAACTACATGTGAGTTACATCCCAGTCACTTAAAAGTTAAATTTCTCAAATGAGACAGCATTGTAACAATAACAGGAGTCTTTCTGCTGGCCACATTGTATTCCCAAAAACCCTGAGAAATCTGATTATATTCAAAATTATGCATTTTAGCCATGTATTTTAAATATCTGTAGTGGTTTAAATATGTGGTTTGTACCTCTAAGTTAATCCAATTTAAATTAAAAAAACATAGCTATAAACATCTTCTGAATCACTATAATGTTGCCAATCAGCAATGAATTCTGAACAAGCTTTGTAGTTAGTCATTTTGAAATTGCTTCATTCCTCACAGCATTACTTTAATATCCTGGGAACACCGCAGCCAGCAGAGTGCGCTCTCTTTCCATTCAAGCTGCGTGAAGATGGTTCCCAACCAAAGTTCCAGCAGTGGATATTTGCCTTTAGAAAGCAGAGTAATACTATCCAAGCAGAAGTGTGAGAGAAATGTTAATGAAATATTAAAACGAAAAATCCCCTGGTATAATTTTTCAACCATGCTATTTTATATTAAATTAAACCTTTATTCAATTCAACAATTAAAAAGTATATGAATTTATGGGAAATATGCTATTCTTAACTAGTGTGAGATACACCACACTGCAAATTTTGCAGCAGGTTAATTCAGCTCTGAAAAGTAGTGGGAGATGTTATTGGCATAAACAATAGGGTACACATGACACATTGAAAAATTAGGAGATGTGAGACATCTGCATTTGCTTTCTATGAGTACTGTGTTGGGTTTTTAAAAAATATATATTGCTATCATTTATATAAGAACAGAAATAGATTTCAATTTTGTATGTTCTGTGTCTGGAAACAGAGTGCAAACGAAAAGTTTCCAAGCTGGATGACTGTTTTGAGGTGGGTATTTAGTTATCTTGATGCTGATGGACTCAAGGTCTTCTGTTGGTAGCATAGGATTGTCCTGGCATCAGCAAGGAGCAAGAAGGACATTCCTCTAACGGTTATGGAATGAAATGAATGGGCTCTGACTGCTTTAAAATTACTTTCAGATGCACTTTTATATGTGATATGACATTGGCCTTGTCTTTACTTTCAACTCTTGAAAGTCCTTTAAAGACTAAAAGTCTCCTTGCAAAGGCAGTGGAGTATGACAGGAAGAACTTAGTAGCTTGACTTTTGTGGATTTTTTTAGTAGAGTTTTATCTTCAATGATTTCTTTTCTTATTATAATTCTCCTCATTACTATCTTCCCACCACTCCAAAATCAAGCTTTCAGCTGAGAATATGATGTGGGTGGCTGATTAAATAATCTGTTTTTATCAAGATTTTGATAATAAATCTTGAATCTTTGTCTTTCAGGTATAAGAGAGGAACCCCCAAAAGACAGAAGAACATAAAGAAGAAAATGTATATCTTAAAAGCATCAGTACAAAAATCATTCATCCACCAGCTCACTAATAGAAGTAATACTTCTATTATTATTCAGTAAGAATCAAAAATCCATCTGTAAATCTGCAGACGTTGCTCTGCATCTCTTAGCATGGATCAGAGAGGATACACATGCTATTTACAGGAATTAAGGATGAAAGGATCAGGTTTCACTTCCCTTTTATCCCTTACTTATTTTTAAATGATTGCGCATCTCAAATAGACTTGAACTGGTCTTAAATTATGTGCAAACCATCCATGCAAATAATTTGCTCATTAAGTGCAAGTGTATTTCCAAATGAGAAATAAATTTCTTCCTGAATATCAGTTATACTAAGAGTGTTGCTAAATAGTAGAAGTGTGTAAACATGGTCAAAGTGCCTACAAGCCAACAGTGTAGAGGAGGATTTGGATAGCAAACAATAACTTCGAACAGAGATTGAGTCAGTCTAACCTGGGATTAAGATACACACTTAGTAACTGGCCTTCAGCCACTTTTAGCCATTCCTGCCTTCCTGCAAGTTTACTCATTTGTGCCTGCACTTGCTCATGGCCACAGCTTGACAGGGCTGTTATAACAGAGACTTGGTGGGACAATTTACGTGAACAAATATTATCCTACAAAAGAACAGCTTGTTCAGAAATTAGAGGCAAGGCAAAAAGGAAGCAAACTTTGCCCTTTAAGTCAGTGATATCTACAAATGCTTTGATTTAGTTGGTAGCATGTTGTGCTGAAAGTTTCTCAGTAACGATTAAAGAGAAAAATAGACACTTCATAATGCTGATGAACACATAAGGACGATCATATGTATGAAGACTTTTTTGTAAGATGTTACAGAAACATCCCTCGTGTGACACGTTGACTTTAGTGGATATTTTAATTCCTCAGATACCAACTAGACATGTCCATCCAGCTCCTGAAGGGCACAGGTAATGATCTGATACAATAGGTGGAGAGAGCAGCTAGAAGGGATGGTTTCAGATACAACTCTGACAAAGAGTAGAAAATGTTTCTCTCGAAGTAGAAGGTAACTGAGATGAGAATGGCCTTTAAATGAGAAAGTTCATGATTATTAAAGTAGGAGAAATTGAAAAAAAGCCAGAATTACAGATTTCAGAAAGGCAGACACCATTAAACTCAGAGGGTTTATTGATAGCATCTTCTGTCAGTGCTAAAGGAAAAAGTTAAAAGGGAATAAGAATATTAATTATTATTAAGGATATGAGCTGATTATCCAGTTGTGGAGGAGGCATAGGACGTATAGTATAAGATCATTTTGACAAAATAATTAATAATCATAGATTTCAGTTATAAGTTATAACTTTCATAGTTATAAGACAGAAACAAAAAGAAAGGCTGAGCTATCAGGCATTAATACAGAGGTATAGTGTAACTTCTTGGAAAGGCAAGGAATAGAATGAGCTGCAATTAAAATCTGAAAAAAAAGTTTACATCCATAACTAAAGGGAAGACTAAGATAATGATTTTCACTCAGATAATCTTCAATAAAAAGAGCACTATCAAATGAAGCAGCATAATTAATATCTGGCAGAAAAGAAAGACCTCATCTTTGAGTATTTCATATGTTTGATTCATCTGTTTCCGATGACTTCATCCCATGATACCTAAAAGGGTTGGATAATAATTCTCAGCACTGTTAACAATTATTTTTAGTTATTTAAGGAGAAATGTGATATTCAGCAGCATACAAGAGGCTCGTCTTTTGTGGTGGGTGCCCACCACCTGCTCTATCACTCCCCTTCCCAGCTGGACAGAGCGGAGAGAATAAGAGGGAAAACGACTAGTAGATTAGATAAGGCAAAAAGCAAAAGTTTGCATGTGCACAAGCAAAGAGTTATGTCCGAGCTAACGTCGTATGGTATGGAATATCTCTTTGGTTAATTTGGGTCAGCTGGCATAGTTGGTCCCCTCCTAGGATCTTGCCCTTGATGGGGCAAGGGGAAGGAATTTTGAGAGACAGTGCTGGTGCTGTGCCAGCACTGCTCAGCAGTAGCCAAAACACTGGTGTATTATCAACACCTCTCTACCTACCAATGCAATTCACAGCACTGTGAGGGCTGTTATGGGGAAATGAACTCCATCTCAACCAGATCCAATACATCTTTAAAAAATGAAAAAGGAAGAACTAGAGAATCAAAAACCCAGTAGCTAAACTTCAGTTCACCTGAAAAAATGCTAATCGTGATTCAGCAAATTGTTTGCAACTCTCTGGGAAAAAAAACCCCAACAAAACCAAAACAACAAAACCAACCAAATCCCAAATAAACAAAGAAACCAGGAAACACATTACAACCAGCATTAATTAATCCACCACGAGACTAGGTAATTACAGCCTAGATTAAATTATTGGAGGGTGAGTGGAAAGCCATTCCCTGAGAACAAATGTAAGTGATTTACTGTAAGAATGGAGGGCTGCATTGAGGAAATTCCTGCAGAGGTCTCAGCTGCATTCAAGACATCTTTAATATCATCACTAGTAGTCTGGATCTGAAGACATGACCACTTTGAGAATAGTATCAGTCTTTGTGAAGATTAGAGTTCAATCATATCCTTAAAAGCTGGAGATAAAGCTCTGGCAAGTCATGGTGCAGGGACAACGAGGTACTTCATTTGGTCCAGAAAAATTAACTGGACAAGAAATAAATTTTTGTCTGTTACATAGAAAAAAAAAAAAAAAAAAAAGGAGTTTTTTTTTAAAGTAGAAAGTTGAATAAAAATTAAAAATATTAAGGAAATGCAAGTACCACCCTAAGATCAAATACATAAGCAGGGCTAACAAAGCACACAAGTCAGTCCCTCTGCTCTGCTCAGGGCTGATAAGTTCTCCATCAAGAGCTGAGTTCAGTCTGGGGCACTATACTTCAAGAAAGACATGAGCCCGCTGGACAAAATTCAAAGGAGCATAGTGAAAGAATAAAGGAAAGAAAGGAAAGATTGGGTCCATGGTGGTGGGACATTGAGCAAGAAAGGCTGAGTTTAAAAAAAAAATCCACTGCTAGCTCTAGTGAAACCCTGGAAGAGGTTTCTTGAAGATGTGGGGAAATCTTATTTCCATGCCTTCTTCTCTTATCACTCAAGGGTTTTTCTCAAACACTTGCCAAGAATTACACAGATGCAGCTGCAGCACTAGCTGACCCTTTGAGATCCCTCCCAACCCTGCCTTTCCATGTTTCTAAGTTTTCAGTCCTATATTCTATATGGGTTCTATAACCCATTCCTATAATGCACCTATTAGAAAGTAGCAAATGTTGTACTACTTTCATTACTTGTAATTACTATGCTTCCTCCCTTTTTCTCACTGTGCAAGTGCGGTCAAGTTTCCAAAAAAATCATCTGTTAAAAAATATCAAGCTACATTTCATATGAATTCTTTTCTTAAGCACTACAGACACCATGTGGTACTTCTGATAACTACATAGCCTCCGATAGCACTTTGCTGTTAAGGATACTTTATGGTGGGATTAAAATTGGTGAAGCTGTGCAGGTATATTTCATGTACATCTCTGCATGTCAGAAAGGGGAATTCTTCCAGCAACCATGTAAGACTGGAAAGAGAATCAAAGATAAGAATCATTGTGCTTGATAGGAGAGTTAAATCCATACAATTTAACGTTACTTTGACTTTCATTAGTTAACTGGCCTGTGAAAGGGCTGCAATGATGGTCTTAGCTTCAGGGAGGCTCAGTCAATCCTTTCTTTTACAAAATTCATTTTTCTCTGACATTTAAGCTCCAAAACCAGTAGAGTATCATTGTTTAAGGAAATGCACAGCATTTCCTTAAATTATGTTCTTCCTTAGCCAAAACAACTGACCTTATAGATCCTACAAAATGAAGAGACCGTAACAGTGCCAGGCATTTGATTTCTTACACAAAATCCCATGTAGGATTTCTTAGTTTTCAACATGTGAAACATTATTAGCTAGTTCAGCAATTACTTCATTTTTCCCAGCATACTAAATATGAACATTGTGGTGCTACTGCAAAAACACTTTTTTGAGTATCACACAATTCCACGCCTTTTCCATTCATTCATACGAAGTTCATATTGTGTGAAGACTGAAAAAGACTTGAAGCTGTATAATTTTAATATATCAGTTTTCAGGTTTTTATTGAACAATTAGAACTACTGGCTTAAAGTGCAGCACTATCCTTGTTTTGCAAAAAATAAAGTCACAGAGGGAGGCTATGCATTTTTACAACAAAAGAGTAACCTGTGGTTTTCATTACTGTGATTGTTTGTAACTATATGTTTATATCTTGATGCAGGACAACACTTATATCTTCATTACATGAATTAAAGTCTGCAATAGCTGCCATGATTTGTGCTAACTTACTTATATCTGGACACAAATGGGAAAATATTCTAGACTATGGTTTCTGCTGTAACAAGTTCCTTATTTAATTTCCTGTGATTTTCACTAATCCATTACCTGTGAGAGTGATGCTTTGTGCTTTACTTTTGTAAATATTCATCATATACAAAGGAAAATCATATGCTTTGTTCTCATTTATCATAATTTTATATGATGAAAAGGGGAAAAATTACAACATTTATAAGAAAAACAGAAAACCAAACATCAATAGAGACCTTTATGTGTGTATGACAGTTTTTTCTTCTTGAAGAAAAAACAGACTGGTTGCCTTTGAAGGTACATTAAGGTATCAGCAGTTACAGCTACAAAACATTGCATTTTCTTTAAAAACAACTATCTTAGAATAAATCCCAACAGCAGCTCTGATAGTTGTGCATTTTAAAGCATAGCAGTTTGGACTTCAGTTCCATTGAAGCTTGATGACACTTGGAGGAAAAGATCTTTGCCAGGAAGTACCTACCAGCTCAGTTGCTTCAAATCTGGCCTTTGGGAGTTTGCTGCCTTTTAAAGTACAGGGACAGAAGTTCTGGAGGACAAATGCCTTTGTACTTATTATTTTGTTAATCAAAATGTCTCATGTCAATTGTGTTGACCATCATTAGAGGCTGAAGAGGGCTGCTGCAATAGGCTTCAGGGGCACATCACAAGCATGCCTTCATAGCTCAAAAGGCAAGATTGCTGCAAAACTACAACACAGTCAGCAGGAGTTGTATCCAACCTCCTTTTAGCAGAACTTGCCTCCTCAAGACAAACACACACCCCTCCTTTCTTCCTCTTGAAACAGAGGTTTCAGAGATTATTCTAAAGTGTTATAGTAGTCTGTTATGAACGGAGGTCTCTGAACTTCATAGCTCAGAGATACACCTTGTGCCATGTTAGTAAAGAAAGTTTAATAAAATATATAGGTATACAAATACAGTATATTTCCTGCTATGAACACAAATATGGAACACAAACATTTTGACTAGGAATGAAAGCTATCTTGATCTCAATTAATTAAAGTAACATTCCAGTTCAGGAGCATGTATTGGCATGCTGAAGGTTCAGAAAAGTTCAGTCTTACAAAGCTAAAGAGCTGGTTTTGAATATTCTTGGAAGATTTTAACCCTTTAGAAAAACGTTGCTTTAAACTATTCCTTATACTGTTTGTTTCATCCCATACAGGATAAATGTTATACCTTGCTGTCCTTGTCCATGGATTAGAGACACTTTTACAGCAATTCAAAGATTTCTTCTCATCTAAGTCTTTCTTATTACCTGTGGGTCAGTAGGGTATGTCCGTGTCTATCAGAGAATCAACACATGAGAAGGGCTTACACCTAGTTTGTGAAGCTGACATGGAAGTATATATGTCTAAGATGAAAAATACTCCATAGAATTCCTCTTAATTTGGACAAATATTTGGATTAATAGGATATAAAACACTTATTTAGGATTTTGACTTTTCTTAATTCTTTTAAAACGAGGAAGTGTTGATGAACAGTTTGAAATACATTTCGTTTTTAATTACTGAATTTTTTTCCTCTTTTCTCAGATATTTTGCCAGTTCTTTCTTCCTTTTTTTGGCAGGAGAAAGAAAATACTTTCACAAACTGTTGTGATCATGCAAAGGCTTCTTGTTTCAGTGAAAAAAGTCACCCAGATTAATTGCTATGCAGCAGTATCCCCATTAATCAGACTTTTGGGGAGTGTGTTCCTCTTTTCCCTGTGTTTCTTTCTCCCTCCATTGCCTCTAGATGTTCTTTTGAGGAATTTCTTATCTGCAAACTAAAACATAGTCAAGCCCTCGATTTCCTTAAGGCCCTCTGCCTCTTTTATTTTTCTTTTCAAGTGAGATGAAATAGCCCCAGGATTCTGGCAAGCTAACACAATTCACTAAAACCTTCTGTCGTATTTAAGTTTCATATTCTGGATATAACTGAAAGTGTTCAAACATGGAAAGAGACACTACTGCACTTCTGTCTGGGATCAAAACACAAACGCTGATTATATTCTTAGCATTGGTATTCTTCCCAAACTTGCTGTCCTCTGCGGAAGCCTGACCCTCCAATGGGCCAAATTTCTGTCTACAGAACAAGAGAAGGAGAAAGGCAGTAGCCTGTGATGGAGGGGAAGGGCAGCAGAGTAAGCTTAACTCTGCCTGGTGTGGGTGGGAATGAGGTATACGGCAAGCACAGCCTTGACAGCCTCGGCCCTGCCACACAGCTTCAGTTTCCACCCCCATTTTTCCTTTCATGATCCCAGCTGAAGCCTAACCTGCAGGCATGATATGGTTCCCTCCATCTCTTCTCCAGCATGTTGGAAATCCTCCCTCTCCTCCATCCCTCAGATACCCTGGAGCATGCTAATTTTCTGCATTGTCACTCCTAAATCTCTTAGCGATCCCATCTCTCTTCCACCAGCCTCCAGCTCAGCTCTCTGGCACTTCATGTCCCGATCCTCATGACCAAACATCTCAGCTGCTGCCCTCCAAGCACCTCATACAAAGCAGAGCATGGGCTGTTGTGCAGGAAACAGCAGCAACTGAGAGGCCTTAAGATGCATTTATGGAAGATGCAAAGTTTGGACTTTCTGAAGCCCAGTTCTTTTGTTCTTGTCACACTCAACATCTTTTCCACATTGCTCTAAAAAAATATTATCTGAGAAGTAGGCACAGATTCTCTGTGAATATGTTGAAAAAAAAAGCTTTCATTTTATTGAGAGCAGAACATCTAAAAATACCACTCAAAAATACTTTTCTCATTTTCTCAATTAGAGCAGCTGAAAACTGGTTGTGCTGACCTATAGTATTCAAGTGATACCTGATTTATTTCTCTGAAATGCTAGATATTTAAGCCATAACAGCTCTGTTATGGAGATGCAGGGTGCTGCTCCCGTGGCGGGTGCAGGCTGAGAACACTAGATGGTCCCTGTGATCCAGTTTTACATCTCAGAGTTCTCTCAGCAAGTATAGTAATGGCATGTCCTTCCAACCAAGGAGAAAAAAAACAATGTTGGCTATCGGAAGTTACCACCCAGAACCACATCAAGAACTGCAAAAGTAACCGTGATGGTTTTCTCAGACTTTATAACTAGGGAGCGACGTGGCACTCTCAGTCTCCCAAATAGGGCAGTGCAGTCCTTAGGAAAGTTCCTCAAAAACAATTGGCCAGAAGTTTGTCTCTGAATTTGGATACACCCTGTAATACAGAGTGGTAGTTAGACTGAAAAAGACTAGATGAAAAAAAGAATATAAAAATAAAATAGAGAGGTTTTGAAAGTAATAGTATGTTGGGTTTTTTCCCACTCTCAGATTAGTAAGTTTGAGACTGTGCTGCACAAGGTAAGGGTTTAATAAAGAAAGCAGTAGTTCCCTGTCTTATTTTCAGAATTAAAACTGTGGAATTCATAAAGAATCATCTGACTCCAATTTATTGTGCAAACAATCTTTTGCCCCCATTTTAAAGTCAAATTTATTTACAGAGATCTCATTTAAGATTTAGAACACTGTTTTTCTGACATCACCAGTTTTTTACCATGTGAGAAGTTAGAAAAGATTATTACTTTTCAAAGCTATAGTCCTTCTAGTAATCAGATACATTTTCTACTCAAAGCCATGTTGATCTCATTTGCATTATGTTGCAGACACTTTAAGGGTTAATGAGGAATGAGTGTCCTAAGTCAACCCTTACTGAAATTTTCCGGATATACCAAAGTGAGTCCTGTTAAATGGGACACTATCAAAATTAAAGTAAAAATGTCGGGCAGGAGGAGCCTGGAAAGAAGTGGAAAAGCCTGCTGCCTTGCTACTGTGAAAGCAAGGAAGCCAGAAGCTGTAAATCATACAAGGATCCAGCTGATGTTACCAATAAGAAAAAAGATTGGCTGTGAAAGTAAGTTGCCCCTTAGCTTCCTTGGGAGTGAGGGGAGTCAGAAAATGTAGGGAAATATGTTTATTTCCATGTAGTGTATGCATCAAACTTCTGGGAAGATGGGGAACACTGTTATCAGTTCCTGCAGCCTGTCCCTCTCCTGTTTTCCTACCTCCCTGTCTGCCACATGCCTCCTGCTTGAAACCAGCCCCCCACACCACGGACACACTGCTGCTCCTCTGCCTGAAAGGGAGGAGGGCTGGGCACCAACCCTGAAAGCTGGCTCCAAAATTCTGGATTTCCTCCAGTGCAGGCTGTGGCCAGCATGGATGAATTTGACATGAACACCACAGACAGAAGAAAGTCTTGCCTGGAAAGAGCCGCACCATTCTGCCACGACATCCATGGCTTCAGTGGCAGTCAGCACAGTGATCCTAGCTGGAGTACCTATGTCCATACCTCAGCCAAAGGTGATGGGCACCTTGGGTGAGGTGTATCAACAACAGCTGAGATTTCCTAACAAACAACAGGAAGGTCCCTCTGAACTTGGGAGAGGAGAAATTTCTTTGGTTGGTCTTATGTCTCATATTTTGGAGAACTGGAAAATACAGGGTTTACCCTGCCACCCCTTGTATGACCCATCTTCAGAAATAGCTCATTCACAAAGTATAACCTACCTCTGTGAAATCTTCAAGTGGCAATTCTGGTCATGTTACATATGGTATTTTTTATGTAACAGTCCTAGAACTGTAACCTGTTTCTTCCTCAGTCCATGTCATTCTTCCTCTTATTATTTCCTGTCACACTACCTGAAACCTTCTTCAGCATAAGACCTCTCTGTCCCTGCCTTCCACCATCTCATTGTTCTCCCTTGCTAATAAGCCAACTGTCACACCTTTCTTCCCTGAATTGTGCCTCCATCATACCCTGCTAAGGGTAATTCTTGACCCTCTAACTGTGTTGATTTTTGTTTGGTTCTCACACCTGCCTTACACTAGTCCAGATTGCCCTGACACTGAAGATCTCTCATTTCTCATTACCATCCAGAGAGCAACTAGAAAGCACAGCACACTGCACATCCTGCTTGAGGATGCTGTGGTTATCTGCACTGCATGTTGGGTAGGAGCCTGGGAAGGCGAGAGGGAAGACACTTATAAGCTGCATATCTCTGGTACAGTACAGGAATTTCAGGTGGGGAGCAGGACAATGAACTACAGCTAAAGCTTAGGTGGTGCCTGGCATTTCAGAAGGAACAAGCGAGCCAGGCAAGGTCAAACAACAACCATTAACATTTATTATAGTTGGCAGGTGTTCACATGCATCGTCTTTATACACTAAATCTATATTTGGTACATAACTGCATCACTACCTGCAGCTACTTAGAACATACAAATACTACTGCGAAAATACACTTTCTCACACATGATGCCTAGGAAAATATAGGTGCTTTTATGTATATCTATAGATACTTTTTCTCTGCCAAGGAAACTGCTAGAGTATCATTAATAACAAAACCAGCATTTCTAGGCTAAATTTTAGGAGTTTTATTCATATACAGTAGATCATGTGTAGGCTCAAAACAAACATCTTCCAGAGATGTTCAGCTCTTTGTCTCTCATACACATACAAGAACACACCATACACACAAAAACACACACACAAACATACACCAACACCCTTTATATAAAATTTAGACAGCCACATTTTGGGGTAAAGGCTTCCCATTTAATCAGACATGACCTCAAATTTGTCTATATTTAGCTATTAAGTTCTGACCCTGTTGTTTCTTCCAATCCAGGAGACTGCTGGACCCTCATCACCAGGTTGATGTAAAACGAAAAGAAGTGAAAAGACTGTCTCAGTCATTCAAGGAGTGGCTCAAGAATCACAGGAAAGGGAACAACATTCAGAGTCTTGGAGGATTTAGTTGTAGGAAGAGAGATAGAGGTGGAATGGCAGCATGAAAGCCAGAGCAGGAGGCCTGGGTTCCATCCTGGGAAGTGCCTGCCATGAGAGGAAGGGATGACGGACAGTCCGAGCACAGAGGCAGCACTGTGCCTGGCAGAAAGATATTCAGCAGCCTTTAACCTACCTTGTAACAGAAGCAGCAGCCTGTAAACAGGGGTTCAGAGGGACCAGAAAAGAAGCGTGCTATGGACCAGGGCTTGCCACAGGCTTTGCAACCTGAGCTTAGATGTTGCCCCTAGCTGTGCTCTCCCCGGGCATTAGAGCTACTAGTCCCCAGGAAACATACACCTGCATCTCTGTATTGTAACATCCTGGTTTTAATAATGTGTTCTTTCTACCAGCTCTCATTATTTTATCTGAAGATGAATGTGGGGGTGTTGAACAGAAATATGTTGAATGCTGAAAGGCTTTTGTAATATCAAAATATTTGCGGAATATTATGTGGCATTTGACCTCTGAGGACCCAGTACCCTATACCATTCTGCTGGTCCTACCAGATGAATTGTCTCAAGATTGTGTGGTATTAAAGTGAGTGTGCATTATAAAGACAAAAAAATGAAAAAATTAGTCTAAAAATCAGCTGATGGGTCCATTTTGAAAATCAGAAAAAGTTTCATGATACTTAAAAATACATAAAAATAAAATACTATTTTCTGGTTTGTGGTAAAGAATCAACTCAAAACTTATTTGAATAATAATATTTATATTTTTTCAACAGTGTGCTAGAAAGATCAAAATACTTTATGAATGTATCCCTGGTTTTATAGTTTAAGAATATTTAGGCACAGGAAATGTTGGTGCTCTTTTCTTGAATCTAGACTTGACATGCTGTTTTTCCATTCTGACTTGCCCCAAGGCTCATACCAATAACAAAGCACAGATCTTCACACTACAGGCTGTATTTATAACTCAGACACCTGCAAACTCTGGATCATTTCAGTAGTGGCTCCTTTGGCCACTTTGCTCATTCATGTTCTTTACTTTGCAGGTAAAACTCAAATACAAGTGAAGGAGGATGCAGCTGTGGTCCTGAACCATAATTAACTTACATGATCTCTCTGACTTCCCAAAGTTTGGAAAAATTGTTATAAAATTAAATGTAAAAATTCGAAGTAGGGTTAGAAAAGTAAAAAGAAGAGTTTTAGAAAATAGCTGTTCTCTCAGAGTGCTATTGAAGCACAAAGAAAGTACAAAATACCAGGGATAATTTGGGGTTAATGAAAGCCATCAGGCTTTACAGGGAAGGAGATGGAGACCTCTGAATCTCCATCTGTTAACTTCCATTCTGGCACAGTTAGGGGAACTGATTTGCTGATATCTGATCATATCAGAGTTGATGTTTCCATTACCACTGGTTAGGCTCATTAACTAGATGCTGTGTGAGGCCTTAGCACTGTTTTACAGTCAGAGCGAGAGATGAAGACTCCTACAGAGATACTCTGGCTGACTTCCCAGGAGCAGCTCTGTAATGTAGCTGGTCTTCCCCAATACTGGCCTCTGCATTTTTCCAGCATTTTCTCTTCCATTCCCTTTCCTTCCACCACCTACTCTTCTCAGTCTGAGTTCTGCTGTTTCTATTATGTGCTCTCTCACTCTCTTGCTTTCCTCAAGCGTTTATTTAAGTATACTCTGTATTTATCCACTGCCCAGGGAATTTCATTCAGTCCTCCCTCCCCTTTCCTCATAGGAAACTAAGATGGGTAGGACCTTTTCAAGGACTGGATCCATTTGGTATGGGTGTCCTGCTCCCCAGTGGAAGAGACATCAGCTGTTTCTTAGGCGAGTGCTCCCCAAGGTAGTTTACTCCAGCTTCAAAGAGAAGTGACCTGGGATAAGGGATGGAGGAACAGCTGCAGGATTTTGAAGCAAGAAGATCACACAATTCTACCACCCATGGCAGGAATATTTTCAGAAAATTAGATGGCTCTAAATCCCAAGTTTTCTTCTGTTTGGGAAACAAATTCTACTTACGTTAGAACAGAGTTGGTTCCTGATGAAGATAGGTTGTAGGTTTTACCTTTCTGTAAAAACAAAGCAGCCGTAGCTAGAGGGCTGAGTGCTTCTGATTGCTTTTCATTGCCACAGGGATATCCAATAGAGACAGAGAGAATTTAATGTTCCAAAGCATCTTTTCTTCCCTCTACCTGCTTTAGCCCTTTTTCACAATTTCTGAGAAAAGTCTGCTGTTATTTATTTGGTAATCACTTTTTTTTCCCAGAGCCTGATGTTATTCCCAGAGCTATACCTAAAGGCCCCTGCATCTGACAGCATATTATCAATTCTCTCTCTGATGCTTGCCAAACCATTACATTGTTCTTCCTTCTTGGCACCTTCTTAAATATTTCACCAAACCTCCTGAAGAAAATAACCCCCATTCTGACAAATCTTCAGCAGTCTGGAGGGCTCTGTTGTGCTTCCACACCACACCAACAAACTCTTGGCAAAATCCTCTCATCACATATTCATGCCCCACAGTCATCCACAGTTCACTCCCACTCATATTCTGCTTTTCCAAATACGATTTCCAAGCCCCCTGAGATTCCTATGCACATTACATGCATTTCCCACCTCAACATGCAGCACATACTTTTTTTGGTGATGAGACTATGACAAGAGAACAGACAGTAGTAATTTAAAGTGCTCTTGGTGCAACACAGTATCTGCATAAAACCTTTCACAGTGATTTTTTTGTTTTTATGATTAAGGCCCAGGCTGATTTCCAAGGCATCTCTCACTTGGGTAAAGTCAACTATATCAAGCTATGTATCAAATAATCAGCAGGGTTTATCAGCACTGAGTTTTCCAAAAATATTGTCTAAAAGATTAGGCATTAAGGGAGAAATTTTAAATGGTGTTAAAAAAATATTCCTGCCATATGGTCAAACTGAAATTAGTTGAGGCTGAAGGTGTGGGAAATCACTAGAGCTTCAGTGTGATATACATTAATTTGAAGCTTTATTCCTTGAATCCTCTCTCTGTCCCTGGTAAATGCAGAGCTGTAAGAAGAATCACTAGACCAAGGTAGCTTTGTGAAAAGGGAGAAAAGCTCTGACATATGACGTGCCTTTCTATATCCCTTGCCCTGGCTCTGCTCCACAGTGTCCACGTAGCCAGTGGGCTGCACACCAAAGAAAAGAAAGGGGGAGGGAAGGGGATGGAAGGATGAACAGAGGGAGGAGCCCAACTAGGCAGTCACTGAGTGGCATAATTTTTCTTCACCCCGTTCTAAGGACAGAGAAAAAAATTCAGAAAAAGCTGCATGAAGCAGGACTCCTCTCAGTCATCCCCACTTCTCTTCACGCACAGTTCTAGCAGTGGGCCAGCCACCAGCACCACCATAACCATGGCTCTACTGGGCAATCCCAGCCCCCGGGAACAAGAGAGCCTGGAAGTAGAGGAGAAAAAGGAGTATGCGTAGCTAGGAAAATACCTCCAAATTCTGTCTGCAGAGCTCTCATGTATTTTCCTTTTTTTTTTTCCCCTTTGTGCCTTGGAGGAATGCTGCTGGCCATACAGCTTCTGCTTCTGGATTAGCTTCTCATTCGCACATTTCTGTCTGGGATGACAACTGCAGAGAGCCTCACGATTTTTATATTAATAAAAGGGGAAAAAAAGAATAATTGCATGTTGCTGTTGTGGCAAAATACTTCCACAGACACACAGCCAGCCCTCTTCCTCTGCAGGAAACGAAAATGTTTGAAGAAATGGAGCACACACAGTTGTAGTTTAATCAATGGCTGCAAAAGAGAAAATCTGGAGGAATTCCTTTCTGCCCCTGCTTCCTCAGCCATGTAGTCACTTGCAAGTGACTACAGGCTTGCAGTGGAGAGGTGTTTTCTTTGGGAAAGGTCCCAGCAGACTGATTGGATGGGTCCTTACCCTTTGAATAAATGCCAAATCCAGCAGTCTAGTAAGGAATTTTTTTGAAAAACTTTCCTCCTTCAGACCCAAACCAATAAAAACTGGAGTAGACATCATGAAGTTAGAATTGATGGGGTTCCGGTGGGAGAGCAGGTGTAACCAAGGTTTCTCTCCACTCTCCTAATTATCTGAAAGCTCTTCTTTCCTATAGAAGTCAAAACTGTCTTGCAGAGGTCTATTTCTTTTGTATTCAGCAACAATTTTCCCAGTAGAACCTGTGTAATGGAGAGCTTGCTAGAGCTCAGGGGCAGTGCATGTGGCAGCTGCTCCCTCTGCAACACTCCTGGTACTGTAGCTCACCTCAAAGCAACACTCAGCCCTCTGCTATGTGCCTCTTGCTAGGGAAGGTGAAAAGAAAACACAAGTGGTTAAGTAAGCAGCAGCTGTGGAATCTTGGAAGGAAAAGACTGACCACATATTCAAAATGTGGTAAATTGAAATAATTAGCAGCAAAATTATTTCTAATTTAATTACAGAGTCTGATTCTAGATATTTTCATAGCACAGGAAATATTCTGGACCATGAATTGACCTGTTTCTGGTGCAGTCATTATTTCAGCCTTTAAGAGTTTATTTTACTGGCCTAGTGAATTAATTTTGGTAGGACAAGAAACCACTTCATGATTCTTCAAGGTTCAATTGTTTGCTATTGAAGATGTAGTTCTTTTTCTAAAATCTTGAAATGCAGTCACCTATGAAAAAGAGAGTGGTCCATAGTCTATTCAGTAGGGACTGACACAAAGTATACATGAACCCATATAATTATAGGTAGGATATAATATATAGCTTGATATAGCTGACTTTATAAATACACATGTATTTATAGGACTATGCAGACACCTAGACATGCTCTCATAAAAGTTGTGTTTCTCAGTTGTTTGTTCTTAGCACTTTAGACAAAAGTCATTTTGACTGACAGCACATAACTGTTGAAATATGTACCACAATAACAGCAGTAATTGTCATACAAAATATACAAGTTCAAGAACGGTATGTAAGCCATACATTCTTATAATCAGAGTCAAGGGACAGTATGCTCTATCATTCCTTGTCTTAAAGGAAAAATCTGTTCTTATCTTAGTTTCATGGCATTGGACTAAGTAGCCACTTCTTAGAAGAATGCAGGAGAAGGGGGAGGAAACAGAACTATTATTCTCTTTTACAGCTTTTCTGGATTCCCACTAATTTTAGTTTCTTTCTACCAGAGACTGTGGAGGAGAATACATTGCTCTTAAAGTCGGTTTCAATTAGATTCAACTGCTTTATTTCCATTTCCTTTGCTTTCTGTCTATTTTTATTGTTCACATCAATCCTTACATAAAGTTCTCATAAAACCTTCGATCTTTAAATTATATTTAAATTATTTGGATATATATCCTCTATATAGAGATAGAGAAAAATGAAAGACAGCCATACTGAGCCAACTTTTTTAAAAAAATCTTGATAAAAGGAGTGAGTCTGCCCTCCTTATTATTTGTGACTAATTAGCTACTTTTTAAATCATGAAAGAAAACTGGTCTCACTGCAGAGGTTGTGCATCAGGGGATTTGGTATAAATCCTTGTCTTGAACTTAGTGAGTTCACATAAAGTACATACCATGTTGACTGCTGAGGAAATAAAAATAAATTCTTAAGACTTCTGGTAAACCAGCTACAAGAGACTGTTATGATACAGGTGCTGCATAAATATCAATCATCCTATCTTGTTGCGTGAATGAAGTGTATATAAAGGTGAGTCAAGTTTGTAAAACAGGCCCCTTACCCAAAGATGGACAAAGAAAGGTTTGGACAAGAGGGAGCTCCCCACTGTAATTGCCATGGCTCACACTGCGGTCCAGTGAGATCCGAGCAGACTGACCAGAGTCTATTTGGAATTCCCACTCTATAATTTAGAAGAGCTGTATTTGGCATGCTGGGGCTGAGGCCTGAACTCCTCTGGTTGGTCTTAAATAGCTGTTGTTACTGTCAGCCACGTCACGTCTCTTACCTTGCATTTTTCAATTTCAGATAATTCCCTGTCATCTTCATCCCACAGATCATTGCCTTGCTTCAGCAAAGCGCTTAGGAAATATTTTCCATGTAGGTCTGTTTACATTAGGCAAAAGTTACATCTCTAAATTAGATGTTAGTTTGGTTTTGCAGTTCGCTTTGCTTTATCGGCACTGCAGTTACGTCTTCTATACTAAACAGTCCATAGTCTACACTAGGCTAGCACACAAGGCTGCCAGTTCTGTAGCTGCTTTAGGGAGCACTGATATGCACTATGAATGTATACAAAACAGGAGATTAACAGTCCTCTCAGGCTAAAATTAAAGTGTTTTTAAAGCTGTGCAATTTGAAGCTATTGCATACAAACTCTGTTCTTTTGTGAAAGGTTAAACTTACAGTACAGCATACTCAGTTATTCTGGTAGCATTTCACTTTCTACTCTTCTGCCAATAGCTGAATTTAATTACTGTTGCATTTATGGAAATACTTACTAAACTGGAGAAGCTACATACGAATTTCATCAGTTTCATATAAAATAAAGCAAATGCAGAGACATTGGTCTATAGAGAGAATACCAAGAAGTTTAAAACATAGAGATTTGCAGAACTGTCTCTAAATTTCATTTCTTTCCCTCTCTGGTTCAATTGAATTTTAGCATGCCTGAAAAATGCAAGATTGTGGCTGAGGAAAATAAACTCTTCTAGAGTGAAGTCAGTGGTCCCTCCCATGTTGTAAGAGGTGAAGTCACTCCAGGAGAAAAAGGTGCTGAAATTTTCAAAAGCAATAAGGGGGGAACTGTACCCTGACTCTCACAGTGTCTGTGACAGCAGTTTTGTGCAAAGAGCACTAAGAGTAGGAATCTTTTCGTTCATCTTTAATCCAAATACCAGCTGCATCATCTCATTTCCCCTCCATTCAGAAGGTGGAATCACTTGTGCAGAGCTCCACAGTCACAGTCCTATCACCTAAGAGAGAGGCTCCTTGTAACTTTTTCCTGTTAAAGTCGTATTTTTGTACATTCCTTTTTGTTCTCTGCTAATCTGGCACAGCTCCACAGTGTGAAAGTATAAGCATTAGTAGTACCATATTTTGGTGGGACATCCGTCCTGCCATTTTATACTACAGTGAGTTACAGTCATTTATAGAAGATCAATGCACGGTGAAATGTATTGTAATACAGAACACCCTGGCCTGAGATCTACAGGGAAATCAAGACAGAGGATATATTAATGTTTAAGCCATATTAATATGGCCTAAAAACATAATGCTTGCAGGTCTTCCCATATTGGTGTCCACAGTTTGTCCTATAGCTGAGTGTCTGCCTTTTCATTAGTCTCCCGGTTTGTCTTGTGCTTGAAACATATAGTGATGCAGTTACCTCCAGGGAAGGGGACATGGCAAATAGAAGCAATTTAATTTAATTTCATTTGCTGTGCTAGTGCTCTAAAGAATACTTACTTGATGAAGAAAATCCTAATGAAAACACATTTCTCTGTGGATTTAGGGTAGGACAGATAATACTTCCTTGACATTTAAAATGTCAGTGGAACTAAGACCGATAACACAATTAAAATATGATTTTCATTGTAGGCTTGAGTTATGTTTATTATATACCAATTATTCTAGGTAGTAAGTCAGTAGAAACACGGAAGAGCTAATTTCTTAACATTGATTTTAGCTGGATTTAAATCAGCCTTCCAAGATAGGAGTGCAATTCATGTTAGAGTGCAACTCAGTCACTCTACAGGAAGTCTGGTAAATTTTAATCTCCCTGAAGCAGTACAATTTTTTCTTTTTTGTAATGGCACTGTCACTTCTTTCTGTGACAACTTACTTCAAGCGCATGACTGAAGTAGCAGAAGAAAATGACCGAGTGCTAATAGCAATATATGTGAAAGTGCTTTACAGCAGCAAAAGGTTAACAAAAGATTCAAGACAGGTTTTTGGCACCTTTAGGAAAAGTAGTGACTAGAAATTAATCTATTATAAATCTGGGAACCATTACACACAAAAAAAAAAGAAGAAAGAAGAAAACCCAACAAATAAAAGAACTCCACATCGAAGTAACAGAGAAAAGGAAAGAAAAGGTTCATAGAATCATAGAATCAACTGGGTTGGAAAAGACCTCCAAGATCATCAAGTCCAACCCTTGATCCAACACCACTGTGGTTATTAGACCATGGTACTAAGTGCCACATCCATCTTAAGTCTCCTCTTAAAAACCTCCAGGGACGGTGAATCCATCATCTCCCTGGGCAGCCCATTCCAGCCCATTCTGATTACTCTCTCTGTACAAAATTTCTTCCTAATATCCAACCTAAACCTCCCCTGGCACAGCTTAAGATCCTACCCTCTTGTCCTATTGCTGGTTGCCTGGGAAAAGAAACCGATGCCCACCTGGCTACAACCTCTTTTCAGGTACTTGTAGAGAGTGATGAGGTCTGAGCCTCCCCTTCTCCAGGCCGAACAACCTCAGCTCCCTCAGCCTCTCCTCACAGGACTTGTGTTCAAGTCCCTTCATCAGCCTCATTGCTCTTCTCTGGACCTGCTCCAGCACCTCAATATCCTTCCTGAACTGAGGGGCCCAGAACTGGACACAGTACTCCAGGTGTGGCCTCACCAGCGCTGAATACAGGGGAAGAATCACTTCCCTGGTCCTGCTAGACACACTGTTCCTGATACAGGCCAGGATGCCATTGGTCTTCTTGGCCACCTGGGCACACTGCTGGCTTGTGTTCAGCTTCCTGTCGATCCAAACTCCCAGGTCCCTTTCTGCCACTCTGTCCCCACCCTGTAGTGCTGCAGGGGGTTGTTGTGGCCAAAGTGCAGGACCCAGCACTTGGCCTTGTTGAACCTCATCCTGTTGGAATCAGACCATCTCTCCAGCTTGTCCAGGTCCCTCTGAAGAGCCCTCCTGCCCTCCAGCACATCAACACTCCCTCCCAGCTTGGTGTCATCTGCAAATTTGCTAATGGTTGACTCAATCCCCTCATCCAGGTTGTTGTAGTGAGATGGAACAGAAAAATGTACAGGATTGGACTGTAAGTGGTGATACTATAATGGGAACATAATAATGAAATATTTTGACTGAATGAATTAGGCATTAAAATACTGTCTCCTGTGCAATTTAATTGATTATTTAGAACATTTCAGATGGCAAGCTGGCAAGCAAGTTCTCTTTCTACAGCTCTTTTATAGGAATAAAAATTATTCCCACCTTATAATAGTGAACAAATTCTTCCATTGTCAGAAAGGCTGCAGGTAACTGTATATATGTTAATTTCAATCAAACTGAATTTTAATGTGTGAAGCTTTTACAAACTGTCATTACAAAAAATAATGTAGCTTCTCAGATTATTATTGTCACTTGAAACACAGTCTACTAATAACTGTCATTAGCATTTTTTGTTACCCCATTTCTCTGTAAGGTTCATTAACCAAAAATCAACTGCTTTCATTTAGTTAAATCATTAAATAGCATAATAGCAGTGGTTTTTTGACTAAAGATGCAGAGGACAATGTTTTGGGCACACACAAAAAAGGACATAACTCCAATCACATAACACTTCATGCAAGCATAAAGGGAAGCTGAACATCAGAGAGTGGACTTGATATTTAATCCCATAAATACTGGTGGCACATAAAAAAATAAAGTTAAATGATATGTTAGTAAGTTTAAGCTTCAAATTTTCAGGCTTATAATCATCAAACCGATTAAGTTCAACATTCTCCAGTTCGATAAAACTATTTTGGAGCTCTCTCTTTTATAAACAGACTGGAAGCAGAGGCATAACAGAAATGTCCTGTGTCTTGCAGCTTGATAGGAAGTACCATGGGACAGGTCACATTTGGAGTTAAGGCAGATTTAATGTGGCTGTAAAGCTGTCAGACTTAGCTCACTTCACATGTGTGCTAAGCATGAATCATTCATAAGAACTGTCACAGGAATTCATCCACCCCAGTTTCTAAAAGCTAGAAAATGCTTCCCTTTAGTGGACAGATATCTAAGACACATTCTCTGAAAAGGTTCCTTTTCAAGTGCTAAATTCATATGTACGTATCTGACTTCAAAAAATCTCAAGTTAGGTGAGTTGAACTCTACCCTATGTGTTATGGTGGCTCCATCTCGTGCTGACAAAAGTATTGAAAAAATAAGTATGTAGCCCAAATTTTAGATTTTGAGTGAATGGCATACTTATGGATCTGACATTCTTTTCCACTAGCTTTCAATCATTTCATTAAATCCCATACTAAGGATAAGCCATTGTTTATCCTGGCTTGCTAACATGCCTTTTTCATCTTCTCTCCTGTTAAGGAGACATGAGCCAATAAGACCTTTCTCCAGTAGAGATGCTCAGCATCAGAAAACTGGAGCACATTCCCTTGAACTTTGTGTAATCAAGAAAAAATCGCCGGGTTTAAGTATGGAGACTTGAATGACATGTCCCATTTCTGTGGAGACCACTAAAAACAATGCTCAAAATGTATTTACAACTTTGCTTTAAAAATGAGAGAGGGGGAAGAAAAAGAGCATGAGTTTCAGGAGGAAACTGAGACAGCTGATGGACTGCTTTCAGGCTGGCAGTACAGAAGCATAACAAAAAACAGAAGCTCAGGATCCTGGGGAAGGAGAAATGAGCAAGAAAATAGAAAAGAAGCTGATTACAAAACATCCTGAGAACAAAGAAGGCCTTAAATTTATTATCAAGAACATGTTTTATCATTTATCTATAGGTAACATTGGAATTCATATTGTAAGTGTATGAAAAATATTTTCAACTTAGAGTTTGTTTTCCCAGAAATGCCAGGGGATGTTACAGATATCACAGTTCTTACCATTATGGTTCCCAAAATAACTGATGAATAGCACACTGTCGTGTAAAAAGTCTCTCAAAAGAAATAGAGCTATGATTGTGTCATTATTTTGACAGAAATTTCCTAATGCAGGAAAGATGTATCGTTCCTTCACGAGACAGAATCACGTTGCTGTCAATCTCACCTCACAAGGTAGTAAAGGATGCTGAAGTCCTGCAGTGGAAAAGAAAAGCCTACCATTCTTGGGTGACAAAAACCCCATTTGTATTCACAACAGAATTAATGAAGGCCATGAGGTTGCCTAGTGCCATCTGGACCCACCCAGTGACTCCAGAAGATAACAGCATGGCAGGAAAGGGCTTCATGTCACCTGACTGGAGTGTACCATTATTCAACTGCTCTTTATTCCTATAAAAAAAAGGAGAAAGACAGTATAGGTGAGTTCACTCCCTTCTCCCTGGGCTAATTTTTAAATTTAAACTGGTGAATGAAAAGTTATGTTGCTTAATTGATATGAAAATGTTGGCCTTTTTTTTAATCTTAGAGTGACCATTAAGGGGGTATGAAGGAACAAGAATGAGCCAAAATAATATTAACATTGAGCAAGCTGCAGAATAAAACTTAAAGCTTTGCAAAATGTTCACAGGATTCAATTACACAACCATCAGTCTCCTAAGGTGGTCTTGCCCAAGATATGAATGTTTCTAAAAACTCTCACGACTATCAGCTGGGATGGACAGAATTCAAGGTATCATTGATACTTCTTTCTTTTTTTTTTCAGTGTTTCTACTTCTCCACGTTTCAGATGAGGCTAGAACTTTGTAATTCCTTGGATTTGAAAGTATCCATCTATGAAGCAAGGTGTATAGAAGAGTTAATATCTTTTATTAGGATATCCAGAGTAAATACAGGCTGGGAAATGTAATTTCATCAGTTAGACAATTTGAGGAAAGAAGGATAGCTGCTACCTATGGAGAAAGAGGATGTTGGCAGGAGATGAAATAAGTCTTTTACCTACATATATGGAGCACAAAGGGAGGAAAAGAACAGATAATCATATATCTATGAGGAATTAAATACATATGAAGGACAAGAAAATTTATAATGTACTACAAAGTCAATATCTCTACCAAATCCCTGAATATGACAGACAGCAGCCTTATACTGCTTATACTTGGACTGTAGTTCCAGGTCTTTTCTTTAAAAGAGATTTTGTAAATCTTCCCATCAGCCCCTCCCAATGATGAGAATTGACAGATCAAAAATAGGGCACCTATATTTTCAAAATACTTTCACTGACTGATGGGTGTTCCTGTTCTTGGTTTTCTGACTGAATTTGTGCTATTTAGTGTACAGCAATTGCTTGGTGTCCAGGATAACATCCTGTAAGGACATTTAGGGCACTAGACGAAGTACATAAATCCCTAAGGAACTGTATGTGTTTCAGTCATGGATTTGCCCATGAAAGACATTTCATGTGTGCCACGTTTACATTGTTACTGGCACAGAGGCACAAATCTCCACTCCTTTGCAGCACTCAAGTATGGTATATGCACAGCCTTGTTTCCACTGCTCTTAACTGCAGTCTGACAAAGGAAGGCAGCAATTCTGCACAGCAGGATGTTCACAATCAGATTCAAAACTCATGAATGCCGTTGGATCAGCAACATCCAACAGTATCCATATTTCTGTTTTAAGTGGATTATTGAGGCAGTTTTGTCAGCCAGCAACAGAGATTTCCCAGCCATGTGCCAAACGTAATGTTCTTTAAATGTGCTCTACAAGGCCAGCACACCCTTCTGCCCATGGGAATGAGAGAAGGTGTGACCTACATAGATCTATGTCATAAGCCTGAGTGTCTTGGAGTCCATGCAAAGAGCTACAGAGCAAAGATCCCTTCTATCGCCACAGATCTCTAACAGTACATCTGTTGCAGTAGGTACCTTCAGAAAACAGGTCCTAAACAAAATTTCTTTCTTCACAATTCTGTTTTAAAAATCAACTGTTGTTTGGAAATATTTTACTATTTACTTTTACTCTGCAAGAGAAAATAGTTTGCTAAAAAGGCAAGAAAAAGCTAGAACCATCTCAGCTAATGTGGCAACCTGTTACTGTACCTCTCTTTCTCTTCACATCTCTGCAATTTTTGCTTAAGAAGCCCCCCTATCTGTATTCCTTCTCTGATGTTCTGGTATGAACGCTGTAAGATTTTATTTTTATTTTTTACCAGCTATCACATTCACTTTACAGTTTTGACAATGTGTAGATAATTTCAAAGCCACTGCACATATAGTCCTGTCATAGTTCATACTTTGATGCAGACTGATAATGTGCTGATATTATGCTGCAGTGCAATGACAAAATACCAGCCCCACATGACTGTCTAGATCTTCTTTCATTATTACAGCAGGATGCCTAGTTTGGATTCAAATTCCTTTGTTGTTATCTACCTTTAGAGAAACAAACTCTATCCTGGGACTTCCAAATCAGAAAATGTGCTGAGTATATGTAGGAAAACACAGTATATGTAGGAAGGGATCATCAGGTTCAATGAGCCCAGTTGCCAAAACATAAATAACAGTGTAATAGATGTCTATTTCAGGAACATCTGCAGAACAATCATCCCACAAAACCCTAAGGAAAAGGTTATGTGAGCATGTAATATTGAATTTTCAGGGGTTTTTGACTGCAATAGGTCTGCTGAAAATATCTTTCAGTATGTCAAAAGCAATATAGCTGTCAAGTGTATTTGTGATAGTCTTAAAAATAAATGAATATAATTCCTAAACTTTTATTCACATATATAAAATACACTCCTTATTTACCTTGTGAGGCTTTCAAATGGCAGCTTCATATGCATTTTAATTCTGTTATGCCAACTGTGATACTGGAAGACGACTCTAGTGTTTTGAGACTTCTGTATTGCAACTTTGTTGGGTTCATCAGTTTTTTCTCCTGTTATGTCTCATGGAGTTTCACAAAAGCTGCAGATCTCCATAAGGCTCACTGTAATAACATGTTGCAGGTAATTGTTGGTTTCTTGGAGTGCATTTGCCTCTACTTCAAGCCATAATTAAAGGAATCACATAAACCTTGGAACGGTCTTTGGAAATCTGTAAATAGGAGTTTAATTTACAAATGTCAGGGTGGAATAGGAAATGAGTGAGCCAAAATCAGCACACTACCATGCCCATTTGCAATACTCTGAACAAGGCACCCCTTTTGTTTTGGCAACCAAGACTTATCAGAGGCATCTTGTATATATATTGGGTAGTGAGAACAACAGCAGGTCCTCTTCAGAAAGAGCAGAGTGCATTTATTATCAAGACAGGAAGATATTGCTTGAAACTACATGAAAGGCTACCTTCAAAGGGAGAATATTGCCACAGGGAAAACAAATTTTTAGATACAAGGCCTCTTGTTATACCTGTTCATCAATGTTGCAATGTTGCTCACAGACTGGGTGCTGAAGTCCACACCTAAAAACGGGATCTGGGGATGTGTTCTGTTTTTAATGAGCAGACACCTTCAGGGCTGTGAAAGGATTATGTGAAAGGATAAGGTTTCTGTTGTGCTTTTTGTTTCTATGCCTCCTTTATATTAAGTGTCTGATTTTCAGACAGAAAAGTATCAAAACTTTGTTAACAGATTCTTGACTAAATCCGGTTAAAATTTATCAGGTGTACTTTTTCTTTATCTAGGTGTTCCTGTAGCTCTGTCAGCAATGCTTACTCCAGGATATAGGCCTGACATGATCAGTAAGGTCAGCGGCAGCAAAGATTCTTCAGAGAGTCCAGTTGCCTACATTAATTACACTGAAATAAGTTTCTGTCCCACTAGCCACTCAGTTACCAACATGATCTCAGAAGTGAGCTTCACAGTTTTCTTTAACAGTAACAAAACCACTTTTATCTCTTTTTCCACAATTCTTAAGACATGGTCTCTGAACATTTCCCGCTTACTAAGTTATATTCAATTCAGAGAAAATATTGGCAGCAATCACTTTTACAGGATGATCTCTACAGATAAGGGAAGCTTCAGTATGAGATGAGGTGTCATGACATGGTAGGCCTAGAAAACTGAACAGTGCAAATAACCTGGACTGTATTCATTTAGATTTTTTTTTTCAAGTTTCAGCGTCATGAAATTTTTATGAACTCTTAGTAAATAAAGGCATAATCTTCTTGATGAAGAATGAAGTGCAAAGAACTTACCAACAAATTTACAAATTTACAAATAATGTCTCTCTTTTTCATCTTTCATTTCTTTCTCACTGCTTACTAGCCCATTTCTTCTTTCCTGCCACTGTCTCTCATTTACATTGCTGGAGGACATTTTACCATTTTTTTAGGATCTATCTCATTTCATTTTCTGTTTCCCCTCCCAGACCACTCCTCTCAGTACTTTGATGTCATCTTTGAGGTTCAAATCAGAAGCCCTGTGACATCATGGTTTCCCCAGATCTCCTTCTTGTGGTTCTAAACAAAGTCCTTTAACTTAAAGATTCTTCAGAAATCTCTCAGGGTTGTTTTTTTTTCTGCAGTCCATTCAGGATATGGAAGACTAAGTGCTCATTTTTGTCCATTCCACTTCCCTTCACCTTTTTAGGCAAAATGGATAAATGTTGCTTTTTGCATAACTTCTATATAATTAATTTTCCTTTTTTTATCTGTACAGTCTCTTACTATTATCCAGGATGAAATATCCTCTGTTGTGCATCAAACATCTTCTCATACTCTAAGAATGTCTCCTAAAACCTTTCTGTAAAAATATTTTTGCTTAGAAATTTAGGGGTTTCTTTGTAATAGAAACATGCACAGAAAAGAAAATTTCTATTTTCATTTTACCTCAACTTCTTGATTTTCTTTTCTCTTATATCCTTATTTCCTGTATCCTGTGGCAGGAGGGAAAATTAATGGCTGATCACTGGCTGGTTCCCAGGTCTGCAATTTCCTTCAGCAAAGGGATGATTTAACAGAGAAAAACAGGAATTTGGGGTGCTGAATTCTGATGTCTAAGTCTTTGTTTTGATCCTGGGCAGAAACTTGAGTGTGTGTTTCCCACATCACAGCTATATGTCCAGAATAATGTTAGAGTGTAGATCGATTCTTGCAGCATCTTCCCTTTCTCCTTCCCACTTTTGCTCTGCACACTTTGAAGGGAATGAAACCTCCCAATTCTCCGGGACTGCAAAAGCAGTTCCCACACCCAGTGTGCCTCTTTCTTGACATGAAAATCTCACCTCTGTGAAAAAAAGTGGGTAACCAAGGGTAGTTAATATCTGAAATGGTGACAGGACTGCTGGTTATATTTGCAAATGGCCATTGTTTGTTGTGGTTTCCATGTCTATCCCTCAGGAACTGGATAACTGCTCAAATGCAGGAAAATATGTAATCATTTGCTTACTTGATCATCAATATCCGATTACAAAGGTCAGGATGATACCATAAACGTAATTCACGTGAGGCTGTTTGCAAGATATTTTTTATTTCCTCAGATATATTCCATTTCCTTTGGGAAAGGCCAAAGAATGAAGAATGGTGGATTAACTGAGCATTATGCTAATAAGCTTCCTGGAGCTATCATTTCCATTAATTACATGTTTGCTCTGCCTCCTTTGGGAATACTAACAGAAAAACATGAATTTCACGGGGAATTTCACCTCTGTGAGTAACAGCATGGATGTTATCTGAGAAGAAAAACTGGAAAAGAAAGTTGGAATAAATAAAACCTCTATAGTTGCAGAGCAGCAAAATGGGAAAGGCTTATGGCTTTCTCCTAATATGCAGAAGCTCTGAGATCCCCACACTCACCTTAGGCTGCAGTTCTCTTATATCAATGACTGGAAAACCTAGCATTTTCATCCATTATTTTCAAGTGCTGCTAATGATCGCTGTTCTTGGAGATTTTACCAAACAACTGAAAACAAGTAGTCCTAATTATTCTTTGGAAAACTACTTGATCAGAATAAAGATCATTAATATCTATTTACCTGTGATTGTCTTGGGAGGGTTACATCCTTCACAGCAGTTCCCAACTGCTGTGCTGACCTTGGCACTTTGTCTGACACAGGTAAACAATCATGTACAGCAGTGAGAAAAAACACAAATCCAGCACTCCCCAGCATTTGTGCACTAGTTCACAGCAAGTCTCATTTCTCTCCTGCTTGCTTTGGTGCTTCTGTATTACTATACTCTAGGAGTCTGTATGGAATTAATTCTTTCTATTCCTAATTCCTCAATGATTTCTGCAGGCTGTTATCAGGCCATGAAAAATTTGTCTTGCCTTCCACCTTCATGAAGCCTCTGTGCTGCACCATTCATGGTCCCCACTTTCAGTCACACAAAGGCTTTTTCTTGCATCCCTGCTTTGCTGCGAATCTGACTACAGCTCATTTATCTGAAAAAGACTGAGCGCCCAAAATGCTCTCCCTCTTCTTAGATTAACCTCATCTCTGCCTGAGGGGTTAATGCTTCATGCCCTGTATATGATTTTCCCATACTCCTTGAAGAGACACAGGGTGAAAAGTGCAAGGAGCTATGGAAAATGGTCACCTGTGCTCAGGCAACCCCCACAGTTCACCTACCTTGTACTCATATGTGTTGCTGCAGGCAGAGGGCAAGGCACAGGTTGCTGGCTTGGCTGTTTGGCCGTAGCCTCCTCTCCTTCTTCACTCTCTAGGGCTCCTGCGAGGTGAAATGGCAGGAATGGGACATCTGCATATGACATCCTATTTTCTAGTATATATTTTTATGATGCTATAGGGTATAGGAAAATGAATTATTCCTTAAGACTCATAAAACTATACTATGGACTAACAGATAAATTTCAGTTGCAGAGCTTGTCCTGTATTTATTTGTTCCTTTTTAAAATTCTGCAGTCATTTCAGGCAGCATATGCATTAATGGTATAGCACTGTCAGAGAGGTAATATTTATATTTCCGTACGTTCAACACTTCAGTTTGTGCAAACCTCATCCAGGTGTTAAAAAAACAAACCTCACAATACTGTTGTGCTCAGGTAGATACTATTCTGACCACAGACACTTGCAGAATGAGGGACTGAATGTCTGGCCAAGTCCACAGGGCACTCCAGTGGCAGAACAACCATTACTGACACTAGTCAATGTACTGGTCATTCCAGTTCTGCACTAGTTTTCATCTTTTAGACCCCAGAGCACGGAAAACAGTGCCCAAACACCACCTCTCTTTTTACAAAGTGGAGCACCACAGGCTTGCAAACCTAGCCCTCCCATCAGTGGAACGCAGTACAAACAGCATATATGAAAATATAAAGTGATAGATCTCTTCATCATGGTCTTTTCAGGTACCAGTAAGCATCAATTAATTCAGTAACTGTTGCCCCATTTGTGGTGATGAAATGGGATCAATGGATGTGTCTGTATGATGTTACTTTAAAATTGGTGGAGAAAAGTTGGTTCTCATATTTTTTTGACTGCAGCTGCTTCTGACTTCACAGCAGATTAGATTTCCTGCTACAGACAGTTAAAGGTGGAATGAAAAAAAGTTTGGACTTAAGCAGAATAACAAAGCAGCCTTTTGCATCACCAGATATGCTAAGAAGAAGGAGGTCCTATGAGGGGGTTGCAGCTGGTTAGGAAAGGAGGACCCTGGCTCTAATTGCTGCGTTCAAGGCATAAATTGACAGGAGATATTGGGAGGACACAGTAACAGCCTGCCCCACGGCACTGGTGGCTGCAGGAGGAAAATGGCTACCCATAGACAAACAGATCTGTCAGTAGAAGCAGCTGAATAGAAAGTAGATATTCATTAGTAATTTGATGCTTCTAATTCTCTACAGGGCTTTGGCTTTAATGCAAAATTATAGCCCTGTATTTTACGATGCCAGTATAATGCTCTAACAGTTGCTTTTTAATGTAAGAAAGAAGCTAGAATTTTCCAGTGAATACTAAAGGGGAAAAAAAAAAGGCAGAGCAAAAGGAAAGTATTTGAACTCTCCTAAATTGTGCAGAAAACTGTGTTAGGAGTTATTACAGAAGGGATGATTGGAATTGCCTTCAGGAGGGAAATGGGGAAGAATTTTCTTGCTTGCATATTCATAAGACTTTAAAAGTGTTGTTTTTTGATTGGCTTTAAAGTTGTGCTGTGTTTGATTGGCTTAGAAACTGTAAAGGGAAAAAAAAGTAGAAATTCCATCCTGCTTTACTCACTGCCCACTCTGAGCTTCCCTAATGACTTCCAGATGCATTCTTTTTATGCTATTGTTCTGGCACAGTTTCCAGACAACTTTTGGGTCTGTTAACAAAAAAAAAACACCCAACCTCTGCCCTCCTCTCTCTTCTAACAGAAAACAGATTTCACTCTGATTATATAAATGTGTGATGAGCTGGAGAAATAAAATTCCTGTTGCTTTCTCTCTTCAATCTCCAGGAAAATTTCTATAATGTGAAAGAAAATATTCACTTAAATTCCACGTAGGGAAAGAGTTAAAAGTAGATTTGATGGGAATCTATTTATGTTTAAGAAAAATACTATGAAGTTGCATTTAAACTAAAGAAAACCACATACTCTACAAAATCAAAACTCCTTGCCATAAAATAATTGTCATTGCTGTCTGTGTCACGAGCCATCTAGAGCAGATCATCTTGCCTTTTAATGCCTCAGTTTCCTGCACATGAAATGGAGACAATGATGCACAGCCACAGTATAAAACACTTCTATGACTTTCAGATAAAAAGTACTTTGCAAGGTAGAATCAAAACATCTTCTGATGCACATAAGGGGTGACAGAAGAGTTGTAATGTGTTTGCTAAACTGGAGAGCAAAACAGCAGCTCCCTCTGCAGTGTACATTTGATGCTCATACAAGGCTGCCATGTACCTTTGTAAGGTAGTCTATTTCCTTTTGAACAAAATAATATATCAGTGCCTTGACCTTCTGTCTTTCAAAGCCAGCAAACCTCTGAGACCTTCCTCCTCCTTAGACCCTTCATCAGCCCTACGTTTTCAGCATAAAACTCAGGCTGCATTTGTTCTATATAATTTTGAAGGAATCCCACCATTCCTCTACTTGGACATTCTTTCATCCTCTAAAACTCACATCCACATCAAAATGTCCACCCCAATGGTGGCTGTGTCTTCCAGCCCTCCCATCCGTGACAAGGAAAGAAGAGGTATTGTTACACCCTGTGAAGAAGATACCCTTTTATAAGTCCTAGACTGCCTCAAGAAGTCTGTTTTTTAAGTGCTGGCATCGTTTGCACCAGCAGAAGTTCAGTGCCTACCACCTGGCAAAAAAACCCATGGAGTTTCTGCAATGAGCAGGGGTATCTTCAAATAGATCAAGTTGCTCAGAGCCCTGTCCAACCTGACCTTGAACATTCCCAGGGATGGAGCACCTACCACCTCTCTGGGCAACCTGTGCCAGAGTTTCACCATTCTGCTCATCATAAAAAGTTTCTTCCATCTATCTAATCTGAATCTACCCCTTTTTAGTTTATAACCATTATCCCTTGTCCTATCTCTGTAGGCTCTGCTGAAACATTTGTCTCCATCTTGCTTATAAGCGTCCTGTAAATACTGAAAGGCCACAATAAGGCCTCTCTGGAGCCTTCTCTTCTCCAGGTTGAACAATCACAACTCTCTCAGCCTTTCTTCATAGGAGAGGGACTACATCCCTCTGATCATCTTCATGTCCTTCTTCTAGATCTGCTCCAACAGGTCCACGTCCTTCCTGTGCTGGGGGTCCCACAGCTGGATGCAGCACTCCAGGTGGGGTCTCACTAGGGTGGAGCAGAGGAGCAGAAACACCTCCCTCGACCTCCTGCTCACACTGCTAGTGATGCAGCCCAGGTTACAATTGGATTTCTGAGCTGCAAGTTCACATTGCCAACTCATATCCAACATCTCATCCACCAGCACCCCCAAGTCCTTCTTAGCAGGACTGTTCTCAATCCCTTCATCCCCCAGCCTGTTTTGATGCCAGGGCTTACCCCAACCCGGGTGCAGCATCTTGACTTGGCCTTGTTGAACCTCATGAAGTTCATGAGCCCACTCCTTGAGATATGTAGTTACCCTGAGACTAATTCCTTTCTGATGCAGAGACCCTTCAATCAGTAAAAAACTAGATGCTCTCTGAGGAATGGGCACTTTTTGAGGATCAACCTTCTCAATTTTAAATTCTTGCATGAAATTATTTTACGTGAAAGTACAGCTCCTGATAAGCTGGGGGGACAGGAATTCTTGTGAAAGCTGTCTCTAGAAAACTCTCAAATTGTTGGTCAGAATTAGACTGAGCTAAGAAATTCTGTAACCCAATTTTTGGTTAATTTTATAAGACTTGCAGTGGAATAGTTTGATTTGTCTGGTATGAGAAAACACCTATTTCTTTCTAGTGTGTTCATTCATTTTCACTATTCAGCACCCTGACAAAGTGCAAGCCAAACACAAACAACTTTCAATAGGACAATAAAATCAATTTATAAGGAAAGCAATTTTTATTAAGCTCTTGTGCTTCATGAGTTAATGAGTTTATATTAGACTGGTGAGATCTATAACAGCTCTTTATTAAACAAAACATTTGATAATAAAATATATTTCTCTGTCGTGAGAGTATCAAACATGGTACAGAGAACTTTGCACATTTTAATATGTAATAAAGAAAGAACATTTCCTTCCTCTGCAACTGCTAGCACTAATCTGGATTTAAAAGGAAATCTAGGTGATAGGCACAGATCTCTCCTGAGGGACTGGTTTAATAATTTCTGAATCCTAGTAGAATATACTCTTTCCCATATTTAAATTGTATGACTTTGAACTCATATTTTATTGTCTCTTAAAATATCTCAACATCTATGCAGTGAAAATGTTCTCTTTGCCCTCATTAGAAATATAAACGAGGATGCACCTTCAGATTCATAATGAAGACAAAGTGTCAGTGTTTATACTGGAACACTAGACATGTCCAGGGGTATTCTGGGCACAGAGGTGAGCTGTCAGGTACTGACACACATCTGGGCTGGGAAACTTTTTAAACACCATGCTACATAAAAGGATGATTTGGGGGCTTATCCCTGGAATAGGCACAATACTATACAACTGTTTGGCAGACTATGAACTGGCATGGGCCAAAAGCAGCCCAGGGCCATTCTGACAGTTCAGACCATTTATAGTGCCCAAGAAAGCCCTCAAGCACTGTTTAATTCACCATTGTGACCATAGCCAGCTTGGCTCAGACATAAAGGGGAATGTAAGAATTTTGTTCACATCCAAAGCAACACCTGGCAGAAAAGTTTCAGACAGCTTTGAGGCAACATCAGAAGTTTCATATCAGAAAATTCATACCATATCCTTTGATGTGCCAAAGTAACAAGTCATTTTGGACAGGTGGTTCTGAGATTCATTGTTCTTTGCCAGATTTTTCAATCCTTGATCACCACCATTTCTATTGTCATGAAAAGTTCCCAGCTCCTGCAAAGATTTTGCAAAGATGGGCTCCGGGCAGACATTGAAATCAGTCTTTTAAAAGGAAGCTCATTTAAAATCTAAGAAGCCTAGTGTGTCAAATATAATAGAAAACTAGGGCCGAGAAGTCAAGAAATCAGCTTAATCTATCTCTTTACTTCTAAGAAAGGGTAAATATTTCTAGACAAATTCTGAGACACACTTAATATATTTTTAAAACTTCTAAGCAAATTATTTCTGCCACCTGTCTCAAAAGTGTCAGCAGGTAGGTAGCATTACTCTCACAGCTAATCCAAGTCTTTTGGCTCTTGAAAAATAAAAAAATTAGATGATTTGCCCCAAATGAAGTGTAAGCAATCTTTCATATGCTAAAAGAATACAGATTATATGTTCTTTCAATCTTAATTTCCTCAAAATTGATCTGTTAAACCTCTTATCTACCTTGCTGAATATCCTTCTCTGGAGTGTTATCACCCACCTAACAACTATTCATTGTATATTTATGTATCTGGTTTTTTTTCTTCCTAAACTTACTTTGCTTGTCTTTGTTTTTATTGAACTCCACTGTTTTGCCTCCTTTCTGAAATTCATCAAGATCATTCTGAATCCTAATGATAACATCTTTCACCTCCTGCCCCCACTGTGGTGTCACACTCAAACGGTTTTGTGTTCCATTTAAATTAGCCCTAAGAATCCTGGGGGGAGCAGAACTCACATAGAGATCTTTAGACAACAATGAAAAGCCCTAAATCAAACATTTATTATGAAAGATATTTGATATGCCATCATATTGATGACATTTTCTAAGACTGTCCCACTGCTTAGCTAAGCTAATCCTAAACTAATTTCTAAAACTTTTTTCCAACTACTGTTATTCTTCATCCATTATTAATTTTTCTTCAATGATTTCTCATGAACAAAAGTTTCCCCCTCCCTAAAAGAGTAAGAATTAAGTGCAATGACTTAATGTAGATGAGAGCTGTTGATGATACATCAGGAAACAGGGAATGCCCCCAGTGGTTTAGTCATGAGGGAGACTTATTTTATGCAGGTTTATTTTTGGCAGAAGTTCTTGCAAAATTCTTCTTAGATCTTTGCTCTCTATTCATTTGCCCTTTCTTTGGGAACAGCCTAATGAGAAATCTCATCACAGAGACAAAAAACTAACAGCCCCAGGATATGAGTTACCTGTTCACTTGTAGCTGACCTGATACAGTGTCAGCAACTCTGCTGGTTCAAGCAGGAAATTGAATTAACTGACTTCCAGAGATCCTGATCAGCAAATGTTTACCTGATTCTGTGAAATGGTACTTGCTACTGTTGGAAAGCGTTTTTCAAAATTTTTCATGGAACTTATTTAAAAAAAATTCTTTCAAATCAGAAAATTTATCTGACAATTGTTCAGTTTTACTTCAATATTGGGTATTCGTAAACTTTTCAGGAATGATTTTGCTTACATATTTTAAAAAAATTATTGTTTATCACCCCCCATACCCCATGTATGACACTAAATACTTTAGGTTTCAGTAAAAAAGGGAGGCTTAGCAAAAAAACCCCACAACTACTTATTAAAATCTTTCCTTTTTTTTAAGTAAAAAAGGTTTTTTTAGTAAAAATGCTGATCACTGAAACTAACAGAAACAAAAAGCAGTATGAAAAACTTTTCAAGCAATGTAAAATGGGTATTTACTATACATACTTTCAAAAAGTAGAAAACTCCTCCACATCCCTGTATTATTTTGCAACACCGTCTCATTTTTCATTAGTGATCTCCTATTTTCTAAAATCTCAATAATTTAAAACACTTGTATACATAAATGCTAGATTCCTTGGTTTACTGGATCCTGAGTCCTGGTGCACCTCCTCCTGAAGATCCAGGGGGCAGCTTAGCAAAGGCTATTCCTAGATCTTGCCCAGGCTTTGTGCTCAGCCTGGATGTGGTCTGTCATTTGTATCTTCCTGACACGTCACGAAATGAAACAAGCCAGTTTCTCCTAGCAGTTTCCCCACTAGATTCTTTTTATCTTAATTTGCACAGACTGTTTGAAGCCCTGTCTCTACCCTCCATGTGTTTTACAGACTATTTTTTCACTCCTTTGTTGTACAGCTATGTGAAGCAGCTCAGATTAGGTTAAAAAAAAAAAGGGGGTTATGTTGTGGCAAGTAGCAGGGAAACTTTTTTAGGTGGGTGGAGAAAGCAGGGAAGTTGAGACATTTGCCATTCATTAAAACTTCTCTTCCCAGTGCTGCCAAGGAAACTAGCTCATGCTCCATGCGTTATCCCAACAGAAATGCAAGCCCCTTTATGCTTAGCTGAAAAATACTAGTAATTTACTTCATTAGCTCAGTGACAAACTATATCCAATTCAAGCTATTGAACTAAGAACTGTCCTCCTTTACATTTCTTCTTTGTGATTTTTCAGAAATATTGGCACATCCCCAGCATTGTTTTTTACAATCAAGTACTTTTGTATTTAAGAACAGAGAGATTCAGAGGTGGTAGGGCAGCTTCTAACTCACAGTAGTAGAGTACAGGCACAGACGATGGGGCAAAATCTTCTTTTCTGTGGTGCAAAGAAGAATGTTAGCTTCTCTGGTGTTCCAAACAAATGCATGGGAAGTAGAAATGCTCTTGGAACAAATGCTGGCAAAATGTATGCTTGTGGCAAAAGATGCAAACGGTTTAATGGAGTGCAAGAAAACTTGCAGGTCAAAAAGCAAAGGATTCCCTTCCCCCTCGCTCTGCTTGAATATTTCTTCCAGGGATTTGAGAACTGCAGGATGACGTGGAAGGGGGTAATAAAACCCTTCCAGGCTCCGGGTGTTCCACAGCCTGGCCTCATTCACAGCAGCTCTAGATGCTTTAAAATTAAAAGTCCTAGAGAGTGAGTGAGTCATCTTGCCTCCCTGCTTCTGCCATTTCAGAAAGAGCAGGCAAAAGAGACTGAAGATTTCCCTTGGAAATATCTCGCCCTTGCAAGCTTTAGTCAAATAATAATAGTATTTTTTTAATGTTACTGAGGAACTGCAACAAACAAAACTCAGATCCTGAGATGTAGTAATTCTCAGGCTCAGTGTATCAGGCTGAGCTGCTACAAAACTTTTCTGTGCAAAGGAAAAAAAGAAGACAAAGTCTGCTTTTATTGCTTTTATTCCTGACTCCTAACTTTTCCTTTTTTTTTTTTTTTTTTTTTTTTTTTTTTTTTAAATGTGGCTCTTAATTTGAAATTGTTGTCTCCTTGTCCTGGTGGTCAACAGGGGACATACAACATGCATACCATATAATTGGGAAGAGGTTCAGGAAGCTGCCACGTCTGTAGGGCTCCAGTGCACAAAAGGAGGAGGAGGTAACAGGAATACCTTCTACTTGACGAACTTGGAAATTCTGGTGCCACATCAGCAGGAGCATATCCCAGCACAGTGCTCTTCAGTCACTGCAGCAGGGAAATATGCCATACAAGTAACTCAAGGCACAAAGCTCTGCCCAAATGCCTGCTAATTTCTGCCCTTCTGCCCCTCATATCTCAGTCAGATTTGTCAGGGGATATTACACACTTCAAATCTCACTGTTTACAATGAAATACCTAATTCCATTTCGGAAACTAGGAACTTACTGCCTCTGTATCTAAAAGCTTCTCAATCCACTTCTCTGTGAATTAAGGAAGATCAGAGGCACAGAGAGACTGAGGATAGATCAAGACAATGTAATACATTTTCACATACTTGAGCTTTTGGAGTCAAAGCCTAACAGAGAGATAAGGATGCTCCCACCCTAATGTGGAGCCTCAGGTTCCCATAACTTCTCGTGCTAGAATTAATTCAGGCACATCTGGATGATGTTGTGATACCCATGTACACATAAATGTCATTCTTAGCAAGCTTTGATACCACTATGCTCACATTCTGAATACCCACCATAAGGAAAACTCAAGCTTTTTTAATCTAGAGATTGAGAGAAGGACTTTGAGCCACGTGTATGAGACACCTTACCTGGATTTGGGTCCATGGAGTAGTTTTTTAGCAGTGTGTCTAAACCTCTCCACTTAAAAGCACTCTTGGGTATTTGCAATTCTATAGAGAGGTGATTCAGAAACAATTTATCACTGCATAAGCAAGGCCAAACAGTGACCACCTGTGTGGATTCTTTCCCTGTAGGAATAACAACACAAACAGGACCACCCTAAATGTAGCAAAGTATTAATTAGAGAAAAACTTTTCTTCATGAACTTTTTTCCACCTATTTAACAATATAGCTGGAGTTAATTCGGTGCAGTGCTCTACTGTGGGGTTATTCTACTGTGATAAACACCTGTGGTTTAAATTATTTCATACATTTTTAAAGCCATACAAGATTTTCTTCTACTACACTCTGTGTTTGGCACATAGCTTGGCCAAACACTAACCATAGATAGAGCTGCTGATAACACATCAGGAAACAGGGAATGCCCCCAGTGGGTTGGTCATGAGGGAGACTAATTTATTTCATGCAGGTTTATTTTTGGCAGAAGTTCTTGCAAAATTCTTCTTAGATCTTTGCTCCCTATTCATTTGCCCTTTCTTTGGGAACAGCCTAATGAGAAATCTCATCACAGAGACAAAAAACTAACAGCTGATATCACATGATGATTATTAAGAATTACTAATATCCTAATACTATATACTAATATACTAAGACTAATAGAATTACTAATATAATATACTAATACTTGATCTGAGATGTCAAAACATGCACAAAAGAGCAGGGACATACAGAGACTTAAAAATTACTGCACAAAGCTTGTGTTGGGAGAAAGAAATACCAGAATTCAGAGAAAAATAAAAGAAGTGAGGTTTTCCCAAAAGCAATATTTTATCTAGACATAGATAAAGATATAGATATCTAAAGCTGAATGTTAATGTATTCAAGTACTATTTTTCAAATATTTTTGAAAAGTTAAAAAAATCATAAAGATAACTACACAGATGAGTGTTGGATTATCTATAAGATCAATACATTAAGTACATTCCTCAGCTGGTGACAGATATTCAATCAAATTTTTTGCCTATTCCCAGTGCTTTATTGAATGGCCTGAACATAATCTCCTCATGTGAGGAACAGAGGCAGTATCCCCTTTTCCAGAATGAGAGAACTGAATAATTTGCACATTATTTACCATTTCTAAGACTGTATGAAAAGCAAAATGAAGTGTGAGCACAAATCCATCTGATGTCTAATCACCCTGTACATCCATGTGTATGTACTGAACTTAAAACTCTAATGTGTATTTTACATTAAAAATCAAAGTGGCGCAAAGTGGCTGCAGTGTCATGGCTGGGTAGCAGCTGGTTGCCGTCCAATTCTGTTACATTAATATCCCTCCTCTGATAGAGACCTGCAGGACTTAAATGCCAGGCTGGAGGAAGTATTTATTTTTCTGAAACAACATCTGGCTCTTTAATGAACTCCACAGGTGGCTATGCTGGTGGTTTCTAGTCCCTTATGTGGTTAGGCCCTGTGTGGATAGCTTAAAAAGCCCTTCATGTCAATGACTGGTTCATTCAGCCTGAACTATTTTCGTTGGACTTAGTGATACTGTGGGCTCTGTGCAACCTCACCAAAGCCTCTCCTGAAGTAGGTGTTTAAAGGCATCTGCAGTTCAGACCGGAAAAAGGGATGATATGTTTGTGTGCGTGAAGTTTAGCACAGGCAAGCTACCATCTGACCAGTCTTTCTGAAACTGTTTATCAAAGTTATAATATTTTTGGTTTTTAATAAGGAAATTAAACATATTATACACCTAAATTAAAAGAATATTTTAAGTCTGTAGAGTTAAGGACCCTAATTCAAAACATTGGAAGAATTAAAACTGTGAGGAAAATGTTCAGAGTCAAACAAACTAGTATTCTTTTCTTTTTAGAAATGTTTTTGGATACTTGACAAAGCTTTCAGATAGATTGTTTTAGAGTGGCTGTAATTTTCTGTAGGAAACTGAAGGTTTTGATTCACTAGCACAATATTGCCTCACACCATTTTTAGTGCTCCCCTCATAATAGCCCATTGTTAGCAACACATTTCATGCATTTCTTCACGCTTTCTGATTTTTCCCACTGGAGATATGAAAACGTTTGGTACCAAAAAAAAAAAAAATCCTTAGCTTCTCATTGCTTTCCAACTTTTTACCTACACAGTGAGGAAGATAAAGGGCATTAATAACTACACCGAGATAGCAGAGATCCAAGAACCAGGGGTTTATTCCATTTATTGTTCAATTTGGGCCAGTTAAATTGGTCAAAAAGTTCAGAGAGGCAGCTACTGGGAGATTTCATGCCAATAGAGAGAACTCCTTGGAAGTGTAAGTTGTGGAGCTGGTTCAAACCTATGCCAGATCCCAGCCTCCTAGGAACTTGGAGTTCAGTTGCTTAAACAAAACAAAACAAACAAACAAAAACTCTAAACAAACTAACAAAACCCTCAAACAAACAAAGACAGAAATAAGAAAAAAACCAAGCAGCTTCCTAAGCAGCAAAATAAATGAAGCCTGGTTTCATCCGCCTCTTCTGAATTACCTGGTGTCCAATAGCACCACCGTGCTCTCAAGTGTCACTTTCCCAGAGCAGGATGTAGAAACTCCAGCTCAGGTTTAACCTAGGATAAGGGGAACATTAGTGTACATTTCTGTTCTGATTTTATGAAATCCTGAAAGTTCCTCAGGTGTAGGGATGTTCTTTTAGGATCTCTCTTTCAGACCAAGTTATCTTCCTTCTTCACTGGGGCAGTGCTGTATCCAGACTTTTGAATGCTCAGTGCTGAATCAGGATAGATTCAAGTCATGTGCCGGTGCCAGCTGAAGGCAATGACTACCCATCTCTGCAGTCCTCTGAGACTGGAATTCCTTCTGCTGGGGAGTGACACATGGAAGAAATACATGCAGAGTTTCAGTCTGAAAATTATGAAGAAAAGCCCTGGATTTGGAATGGGTTGGGTTGTTGAACTAAGGAGGACCACAGAAATCACAAGGATCATCAAGTCTAACTCTTAAGTGAATAGGCTTGTGCAGACATTAATCCCATGACCTTGGCATTGTTTGCACCCCTCTCTAACCAACTGAGCTAATCTCAGGGTCAATCATTAGCCTCTGGATGTGAAGTATGAAATGCTATATGGTAGGATGTTTCTGCACAGCTGTGAATCCTCCCTGCGCTTCTCTTCCCCTGTCCAATGGGGCTGCAAACCCACTTGCACTTGCATAAAACAAGTGGCTTTCTAATGTTGTGGTAGGGAAAGAAAATGAAGGATGGACATCTGGTTTCTGAATTATGGCTCTGATTAACAAAAACTATCCAGAATGAATGACCTCCTAAGAAGAAACCATGAACATAGAAACCATTTCTTCCGGAAGGGGAGTTTCCTTCTGAGAGATTAAGAAAAAAAAAAACAGAGGAAGTGTTCAAGTCTACCACCTCACAAGCATGTCCTTTTCACACTAAGCTATTGGATGAAGAACACCAATTCCTTGTGTGCACCATACTCAGGCTGGACATTAGGTGTTAATAAAATTTATTTTTTAGTTTACTTGACAAATGTAAGATGCAATTGTTTACATTTTCATTCATTCTAATCTATGTGCACAATATTCTGTACAGGTTTCCCAAGTAGCCTTCTTCACCTGCATTTTCCTTACAATTTAATTAACAATTGTGTGATTTTAATACAATTCATTAATCTAATTTTTGCAGTATGTTTTCTTTCTTTTTAAATGCTATAGTTAAAAATTCTACACCATATACACAGAATTTTTATGCCTTGGTTTCTATTGTAAACTAGACATTATCCAACCAAAACTATTTTAGTGGCTCTCTGACAAAATTAAACCATTTTTCTTTGGGGGGGGCGGGGAAAGATATTTTCAACTCAACAATAAAGATGAATTAAAACATTAAAATTTCTCCATCATTTTATCCATTTATTTTGCTCATTCCCAAGTATCCATACCACTTAACTTTTTAAAGATATTATTTCTATAACTATTAATGTCAGGAAATCATATTTCATGTTATGCAAATATCTCATTTTAGCTTGATTAATTTGGAAACTAAATTAATGTCTTAACAATACAGGAGGTTTCCTAATTACAGCTGTTTGTATAAAGCACAGTTGCAGTGTACAAACACAACAGAAATATTTTACTCAGTCACATTGAGTAATAAATAAATAAATAAATTTTCATCACAGGTCCTTGTGACAGGAGTCCTAGATAGGACTGTCTTTAATAAATTATGACAGTAGTGTAGATATTTCACAATTACATAACTAAATCACTAGGTAATTTGGTTAACTGAGGGACACATATTGGGATGAAATGCCCAGAGGGTGAATGTAGCTATGGGTCCTATCTGAATCAGTGAGACCACCTGGGTTAACAAGGGTTTGGCAGCAGCCACAATCCTGCAGCGTGCCTCCAGCAACAGGCAGTTGATTTCAGCCTCCTTCTTTGAAAACCTATTTTTGCTATAAAGAAGGAGCCTATGACCATTCTAATGAAATCAGTGGACTTGAAAATTCAACCCCTTAGAGCTACTAATGAGCTATTTCATCAGTTCCAAGAGGTCAGCTACTAAACACCATGTCTAATTTGGAGGAAAATGTGCTGGATCTCTGTCCTGATCAAGGTTTAGAATCTCTTTAGAGATAAAAAGATATACAAAGTAGGAGGCATACTACCCTAAATGACTATAGGTTGGGTTCGGTAATGTGTGATACTGTCCTAATAAGATTCATACTGCTCTTTTGGATAAAGGCTTGCACAGTGGGTTTATCACTTGGTGACTTCAGTAAATTAGTTCTCAAAGTCTAAACTGAATCTTCTAAAAGCCTTCTGTGAGATCCATACGGTTTAATTTCTCTGTCACATGCCAAATCTGTGCTGCATTCTACCTGCAAGAGAAGGGGAAGGCATTTCCGAAACAAAGGGCTGGAGTCAGGTGCAAAAGACTTCTAGATCTGAAATATCATTTCAATAAACATCTATCTTTTGGAATTTAGCAGCTGAGAATAGCCTTGAACAGCCTCAGCTTTCACGCTTTTCATCTGAGCTCAACACACTTCTCTATTGATGAATACAGTGTATGGCAACTGCTTCGTGCAAAGAAAAACACATAGGACGATTTCAGCAAAAATTCACAGAGGGGCAGGCCCTGAAAGCTCTTATTCTGTCTGAATAAAAGCCATCAATATAGGCCTGCCTTTTTCAGTGTAAAATCTGTTTCAATTCCTATTATTTCAGACCTATCTGGCAATCGAGTCAAGAGCTTGGTTGTCCTCTCAGCACCTCCTCTCTGGGCATCTTCTCAGTCAGCTGACGGGAAAGGCCTCTGCACTGCTGGAACCAGGGTCAGTGTAGTTGGAACTCCAGGGAAGGGAATCACTGATTTTGGCAAAAAAACAAGCCCGAGACTGGAGGGCTCAGAGCCCTTGCAGGGTGGCAGAGTGGTGGCATTTGGTCTGCTTTCCTGCAGACACAGTTTGTCCAAGGAGGCCAGAACTTGGCTATCACTGATATCCTAGTTCACTCTTCAGTTGCCAGCATAAAGTGTTTTCCCATGGTTTCCAGCTTGGTCTTTTTCTCCCTAGTGCAAACTAGCAAAAATAACAGTAAATGCAGTTTAAATATTTTTCTTTCTCTCTATCTGAGGCAGAGAAGATATTAGTAGCATGAGGACTTTCATAAAAGAGGGAATATTAAAAAAAAAAAACAAAAAACAAAAACAAAGAAACAAACACTTTGAGAAGGCAAACTAAACTAAGCAGACTGAAACATGGGCATTCTTTCCATAGGTTTTTGTTTATACATGGAAGCATATCTCTCAGGCTGTGGCATTCAGTTGGCTACAGTTTCTAGGTTAATGAGAAAGGCCTTGCACAAATTCCAGCTCTAACACGTGACTGCTGCTTTTATGGCTATGAAATGAAGGAGGGGGGGGGTGTCCCACATTTATATTTACTTTTCTCAGCTTGAGGCTCTAAAGTGCCATTAATCCATAAAGTGAAGCCACTTATGACCAGGGAGCCAAGTGTACTGCAAAGCATCATGAATTTTTATTTCTCTATGGATGGGGATTTGCCTGGAGTGAACCCTCACCATTGCAGAGGATTCTTTATTTCAGTCTTTAGCTTTGCTCTGCAGGTAAAGTTGCTGGAGGTTGCAAGGGGCTCAATTGACATAGTTGTACAAAGCTACTGGCATTGAATTGCACTTACCTGAGACCTTGTCCCTTCAATTCTAGTAGCACATCCTTAAACACTTTTCATTCACACTTCCTCTTATAATCCAGACACAATGATCAGCTACAGGTTGGTAAGGAAAATGAACTCACCCAAACAGCACTCTTTTTAACTTATTTTTCATATCAGTGTTAGAACAACTGATGACCAGTCAGAATTCACACTGAGAAAAAAAAACAGTAACCATTTTCATGATTAAAAAAAAATATTTCTTACATTTCTGATTTTATCCAATTATTTCAAAAAAGTCTAGTAAGTAGCAGGATGATAAATAGGTGTAATGACATTCTTCTAAAGTACTTGGCTGCTTTAGGAGTTTCTGTACTTCTCATTGAAGCAGGATACTGAATAATACTGTATTTGTGCCCATACTGAAGTTATGGGCACGAAACACAGGTGTATGTGTAACATGATGACATAGGTTCCAAACCAAACAGAAATACAGTGCAATTTAACTAACGTGAATACAATTGCACAGTAATGAATTTCACCAGAATACAAAGGATGATGGTTTCTTTACAATGCAGGGTACCACAGGAGTGTTTAGTGTCTGTGTGTGTATGTGTTCATTTCTAGATCCTGTCTGAGATGCAGTACCTCAGTAAAGGAATTCTATTTCTTCCCCTAAATAATTTATGACCACTTTACTTACAGAAACCTCCTCACTTCCTTAGCCAACTAAAGTAAAATGTTTTAAAACATCACAATATGATAACTCTCCTGGGTTTAAGCCTGGAACTACTCACAGATCTGCCACTCAGGCTTCTTTTACTTATTTTTAATTCCACATTCAAATATAAATCACAAATGTTTTAAAGCTTGTCTAATAACAGTTTCCAGAAAGGTAGGAGTGGATGACTGCAACACAGCAGGTCGATCCAGGTGCTGGCAGCGATGTCCATCACAAGTCAGAGGTTCAGCGTGCATAGAATGAGGTCCAGCATCCTTCCTTGGAGTCCAGTCACAAGCAATAGGAGACAGGACAGAGACAAGACTACATTGTGGGTCAAAAGTCCATGTGAGACACAACTTACCCACTGCACAGGGCCCAAGTCCAAGCCCAGGAAGCAGGACCGGAAAAAGGGCTGAAGAGAGAACTTCTACAATATAACTCAGGGAAGGACTGATGACTGCAGGCTGTGCTGGAATGGGGGTCCTGGGACTACAGGTGAGGGTGAAGGCCCCAGGGTGAGGTTGGTCACCAGTAAGGTCTATTAGTGGCCTCAGAGTCCTGACAAATATCTACTCTAGGGGTGATATCTTCTGAGCTGGGGAGAATAGCATGGAGAATGCTACTGTTCGAAGCTTTTCCATTTCAGTCTAGACATCTCCAGATGCATGACAGTACAGAGTGCTTCTCCTCACTTTATCTGCAATGGTCCATTGTCTGATATAATTTTCACCATTTTGCTGCATTAGACACTCATACTATGGAAGTGCAGTAGGACATTTCTGTTGGGAACATACCCCATCTGTCTCATTAGCTATTGCTTTGAACAGTCAAAATGTTCAAATTGGACAGGAATAGAGAAATATCTCAGCCTTCCCACAACATGCACTGTACATGTCACCTCTGCAGAATGGTACATTCCTCAGGTGAATTCTTTTTCTGAATTTTGGAGGTATTCCCTTTTTCTTTTGCTATAAACATAGAGAGATGAATGCTCTTTTCTGATGCAAAACCAGTCTGCAAACCACCGGCGACATTTTTACACTCCCACAAGCACAAGGAGCCAACAAAACTTCTTTGCATTCCTATGATCCTCTCAGACGTGGGACATACGTGGCAAGTTGGGTCCTGTGCTGCTACCCTGCCCAGGAAGTGAATTTCAACATAAAAGATCGATCAGTAACTGCAGAGGCTGGAAGCCTTAGTTGCAAGCTTAGTCCATTTGACATCCCCTGCAGAACTGCTCTGTCATGGTGAGGAAAAACGGAATAATGAAAAAGTCAACAGATATGCCACTCAAGATTTTAGTATTAAAGCTGCATAAAGCACTGTGGAGTGTGAAGACTTACTCAGCAGGAAATGCAGCCATGGAAATTCTTGCAGTGGGAAAACTGGACTCTCCTTCTCCACCTTCGTTTCAGACTGCACAAACATCACAGGAAAAAAAAATAATGAGGACTTTTAAATCTTCCTAAACCTTCTTCTTGCTCCTGAAATTCAAGGGGTAAATGCAACTGCATCCCTTCTTATTAACGAAAGGTTCTTTCTTTTGAAAAAAATCACAGAAAATTAAACAGTGCAGTTGCATAGTTAAGGCAAGGCAATGTAAAGTGAACTAGTCTTCATTTTTAAGAGAACAACAGGAGTGAACCTCTCTTACAAAAATTAAATCACATCCAAAGCCAGTCATTATTTTAGCTTAGAATAGCCTTTTTGCACAAGCAATGCATCACCAGCAATCTGTTTATTCCTATTGTGTTCTTTGTTTGATGTTAAGACAAAGTTCCTAGGGTAGGAGGCTGGAAAAGAAAATACAATCTCTTGCTACAAACTGTTAACAGACTCTTGCTATGCTTTGCTCACTTTAAGTATTTTGCTTAGTTTGGCTCATAACCCTGTTTTTTCTGGAAACCTCTCATTTTTCTTTTAGTCTGCCTTCCAAAACCACGGTGCACCGAAAAAGAATTTTTACTATGGTGCTTCTCTGCTTCAAGGAATGCTCACTTTATATATTCCTGTATACTTGCACCCTACATTTTTGAGACCATATTTATAAAAATTTAAAATATTTATCCCACTGTGTTTTTATTTTTTTGAAAAGCAAAGGACAGGACTTTCAGCTAGTTAGTGGGGGACGATCCAGCTGGCGTCTCCAGTGGAAATGATTACAGCAGAAACATTTGCAAACACTTAAGCGTGGGCTCCCATGATCCTCAGCAGAAAAGTCTGAAAACAATTCAAAATAAATGTAGTGGGATCTAAACAGGGAAAGCAGAAATGAAAGATAATTTGCAGCAAATGAAGGAGAAGCCTTTCTCACCATTGAGAGTCCATTAGCTACAAGGTTTTAGAGTTATTTCATCAACCCTCTTAGAAATGCATGGAAAATTAACACGTATAGAGGCTATACATATTCTGCAGCTCAGCTACAGTCATCCACATCTGTTTCTGGTTTAACTTATACCTCGTTCTGGCATGGATTCAAAGAGCAGCAGTGGAAGTGAGTCTGGGTCTGGGACCCGACTGGGGTAAACGGATGCAGCTCCACTGAGAGAACTGCAGCTAAGTCAGCTAATAGTGTGCTGTTACATTTCTAGAGATATGTATTTCTAGAGTTTTTCTCCCTTTCACTTCTTCTGTGTCCAATCAACTCTTCTGCACAGGAAAAATAGTGTCCACACCTTAGCCACAGGATTCAGTCCTATAACTGTATGTGAACTTCTGTGTAATGCCAAAAGAAGAGAGCTTAAACATTATTCTATTTGGAAAACAGTTAATGTTCCTATCAGATTTTTGATTTTTGCATTTAAGTGGATTGTTCATATATTTATAGGTACAGAAGCTGAGAATACCATGTGATGTGTATATGTGTTTGCACATATATGTGCATAGTATGTATGAAAAGCATTTAATATAAAAGTAACTCAGTTAGCACCAAATGCCCTTGTAAAAAGTCTCCTGTACCAGAATAAGCTACACTTTCCCAGTTAAGTAGGTAACTTCTCATGCTGCAACATGAATAAGCTGAAAAGTGGAGAAAATCATCTCTTAGGTTCCTTCAGCATTTTATCTCACAAGATTGAAGTGTTTCTGTAAATTTTTCACACCATTCCTCAGGTTTTAGTAGTGAATTGCCTCCAATTCACATAATTTTATTCAGAGTTAAACTCTACATTATTTTTATTTTAAAATGTTTTTGAAGGACCCAGGACTTTCTGTGAGAAGGATTTTTCAAACAGTAATAATTTATGGAAAGAAAGCCAACACAAATATTCTTTTATATGCTAAGTATATAGCCTAACTTTTGCATATTTCCATGTTTTATAAGTAAAACTTGGTCTTTTATTTAACTTCCAAAAATTAATTTCTAGTAGTAAAAACATTCTCAAATTTTCAAAGCTTTAGTGCTTCACAACAATTCTATTGAATTTATTCTTACAGTATGATTTCAGGACAAGGCCCTGTTGCCCAGTCAAATATGCCCATGAGCATCCTTGTGTTGCCAGGCTTTCTCCAAAGAAAAGTAATTTAGGTGACAGAGGTATAGCTACCGGACCTCTTAAATGCTCAGCTAATGTAAAAGTCTAAGTATCCACATTGTTGTAGGACTTCACACACATGCATACCTATATCTAAGTGCTAGATGGGCACAAATTAAAGAGGTTTTATTAAAACCTCCTTGTCTCCACTAATTGAACTAGTATTTGCTCAGTTCAAGGTGCAGAAGTCACAGTCTTCATAGAGAGATGCAGGAGCACAGAACTCAAGCTGTTATACAGAATTATCAGCCAAATACTGGGTTCTGGCACCTGCTTCAGCAATTCCTCATATATTTTGCATGTAGGAATGATGAAATGATACTGAAGATACACTAAAGTGTCGTCACACAGGGAGCAGCTTTGGCCTGGAAATCCCAGTTTCACGCAGGCTCCTAACTAAAGCACCATGGGATATCCTTTCTTTTAGAAGAGAGGCAAGATTTGGGTCATATTCCAATGTCCTATGTTTCCTACTTATTGTCCGTAGCAGCACCTATACTAGTAGATATAAGGAGCAAGGTCTATTGCCTGGGCCTGTGGACCTCTGGCACAACAGATCTCATACCCATGTAGCTAAACCCTCTGCACCTAAACTGAAACTAAGCCCTTCCTTTGTGATTTGGGGCAGATGGTGTGGGATGAAGTGAAAGCACACTGCAACTCAGCCCAGCGGTGGCTGGCTCTTACATAGAGGAGCTGTAGCTTTTGGGAGGGAGAAGCTACAGCCAGGAATACAAATGAAATAACTGTAGGTTTTTTCATAAGTGAAGCTGTACACCTAGTCAAGAAATCCATAGTGACTCAGGAATATGACCCACATCTCACTGGTTGGTAACTACAGGGTAATTCTTCCTCTTCCTAAATTTGCTACCTAAATGACAAGCCAAAGCAGATTGGGAACTATTTGGAAAAATAGTGCTTCCATTTTTATGTTCACCATCAACTAAGATGAAGGCGCAAACAGTAAAGATTAGACCTATGGCAACCTGCTTAGGGTTTCAGTAAGTTTCATTTTAAGTCCAACACAGCATAATATATTTCACTGGTGGTTTCATGATCTTCTCTTTGGTTTTTTTTCTTTATTTGTAACTGACTTTCAATGCATCCAGGAGGAAGTCAAAAGGAATGAAAATGAGTGAACACTGAACAAGAGAAATTTTCATATGTCCAAGAAAGAATGGTGGAGAGATACTACATTTGGGGAAGAGGGAAAGGAAAAGTTCTCAATAATATAATTTTTCTTAAAAGAGAAGACCTTAATACAGGATAGCTTTGAGTAATTCTAATGTAACTGAAGCAGCAAAGCAATAGGAAGGTGACACATTCAGTAGAAGATTTTGGATATGTAAAATGAAATGTGGGAAGTTTATAAATAGGGATTCCAGTAAGAAATCCCAGACTATTATTTAATAATTTGTAAATGTAAATTAAGCAATGTGAAAAAGATGAATATTTAAATGGTGAACTGATTGAAGTGAGAAGCTAAAGCTTGAAAGGGGACGTTTTGCAGTACAAAGTTTGCCTGATGAATTTGTGAGGCAATTCAGCTTACTAAACTGCCAAAAAACAAGTATAAAAATAAAAATCATTGTTTTTCGGCTGGTTTAGTGAATGGAGCTTGTTCACTAAGAGTTAGATGAGAGCTCAGCCTGGCAAAAGAGAGACGGCACATCCAGGACCACATGGGAATGGAACCAACTTTTTTGGCAGCTGTTGAGATGTCAGTCCATCAAATGCAATTGTACCATAAGTAGGAATAACACTGGGTGCTCTAAATATTTTGTCTTTAAATCCACTAAACCTACCATACTTCACATTTTAAATACACAGGTACAGATGCCACATGAAAAGGAGACAGATCCCATAAAAAGAAGAATACATAGGTACTACAGAAACTTTTTTAGCTCAAGATTTTTTAGCCATTTTTTCCAACTGTTTCACCCATCTTCATAATAGAGAAATTCTGTAAACACTAGCTCACTGAAAGCAGTAAAGCTCATATTGCTTATCCAGATAGATTACATGGGCACCTACAGGTGAAAGTAGCAACATGTTGCATCAATTATTCCTGGTGTCATCTCTAAACCAAAGAAAACATTTTGGAAAAAAATTACAAAAATATCCCCCCCTCTTTTTTTTTAATTATGTGAATAAACTTTAGATCTTAGTTGTTTCATAACTTTAGATTTTTAATTTGATAATCTGTAAAGACTTTCTGTAGTGTATTTTCATGTATTCTCTGAATACGCGCTGCTGGGAGTAGCTAAGTACAGAGCAAACACATAACCTTGAGTCATTAGTGACCCATTTAAATATTCATCAGAATTAGAGGAATAATATACTTCTCTCTATTTTTTTGTAATTCCATCCTGCCAGTCAAAAGGATATGCAGAGAAAAAACCCTTTTCTTCCTTCCTTTTGAAAAGAATCTTAGGAAGATATCGTTGCTCTACAAGTATTTCGCTATCATATGAACAACCAGCTTTTGCACATTTAGGATACATCTAGTTCTGTATGTATTAATTTAAAGGTTTTTACCAAACTATAGCATATAGAGAAAACAAGAACATTCTGACAGATTTATTGTTTATGTTTAGTTTGCTTTTCATATACACAGATTAAAATACAACTTTGCTTCTACATATATATGACACATGATAAAACATAGGCTGGCCCTTCCCAGACATCACCACTGCCCAGGAATAAGCAGGAATGGCTAGGGTCAATCTTCACATCCATCAGCAACTCCCATGTCAGAAAAAAAAAAAAAGCACAAGTTGACTACTCATTCCCAAGGAGACAGTCATAGCAGGTTAAGTCCAGGATGTGATTTCAGTCCATGAATCCTCCTACCACATGGGAGATAAAAAAAAAAAATAAGTAAAAATCAGTCAAGCTTTTCTCCAGCTTTTCCCTTATTAATCTGAGCAGGAAACCCCCTCTCATCATTTGTGAATCTTCTCCAGAACTCAATTCTCCCCAGGTCCCCAGGGGAGTTCACTTTCCAGGTCAAACACAGAGCTGGCTATGTGCTTTCTAGGTATTGCAGGCACAACATCACAGTAGCACTTTGTGGGGATAGGCAGAGACTGCTCTGTGCTTAATTTAATGTAACACTCTCCCGCCTGCTCAATGGGAATTGTGTGGCCACTGCAGATATTTCATGTTCAAACTATGGAGGGGAGGGCAGAATGAGGCTTTTCTCCTTTATTCAAAGCCTCATAATTTTAAGTGTAGATTCTGAGGGCTGAACTGCCCATGGAGCCCAAGAGAAACGTAATGATAAAGGAATCCCATTGCAGCAAGAGCAGCACTGCCACATGGCCAACTAGCTGGAACAAATCACACTACTGCTCTCCAGCCCTCTCCTTGAGACACAAGCAAACGTGGCTCAGCAGCAAGTTCTCCAAACAAGGGCTCCAGTTCTCAGATGGAGGGATTTCAAGGAAACAGCCTAGGACTACTAGGCTTTCTTATGAAAGTATTTCCTGGTCTTCTTTCTCCCCCATCTTTACACTTGCAAATCCCTTTCTGAGGCACTGCCTGCCAAGGCACTCTAGGATCATGCTGATAGGAATCAGAACAATCTTTTCAAGGCTTATTTCTCTTCAGCACCTGTACCACCAGGTCCATGGGCCAGACAGGTGCTTCTGACCATGGTCTTCCTTAGAAATCGAAGCATTCTTTGTTTTTCAGACTGTTTGGTAGCAGTCACAATCTGTTTACTCCAGACTAATAAGGAGTGAAAAGGAAAAGGCATTATCTGATATGGAATGCAATTAAAGGGGGAGGCCCATTCAAGCAGTTACGTGAAGCAATTTCCAACAATTCACATTTCAGCAATAAACCCTCATCTGTATTAAAAGTCAGTCTTCAAGAAATAAAGCTGTTTCCAGCCTTATCACAGTGTTGAATGCAATTTGGTGGAGAACTAAGCATTTCTGATATTTTACTATATAAAATATATAGATGGTTGGTTTGTTTGGGTTTTTTATATGCAGAAGTTGATTGGGGTGATCAAAATAGGATATATTTTTCAGGAAGAGTTTGTTATCAACCAAGGTCATTTGGCCAACTGGCACACAGAGGTTATATGTTTCTGAGAACAGCAAGCCAGTAAAGTTAACATCTCTCTAGGAGTGACCACATCCCAAGATACAGGAACCAAAGTAATATGAATTGCCAGTGAGTTTCAGTCACCTTGAATGCTCTCAGTAAACCTACACCCAAGCACTTCACAATTTCCTAATTTACTCCTAATTTTAAAAGCATTTTGTATTTTTCTTTAGTTGCAGGTCATGGAGTCAGGTGAATAAATGTTCAAGAAGTGTGGTGCACACAAAGCAATTACTCTGAATAAATTGCCACTGAAGGCTAAAATCTGAGTTTCATTTGACATTATGTTTAAATAAGAGATGACTGCTAGATGCCACAGCCAGATAGGGAGTACTGTTGAACCAGTGCTTCCCTGCTGCCTTTCATATATATCTCAGAGTAAGAGATATATTTAGTTCCTTAATGTGTGTGGTTAAAAAACTATGAGTCGTGTGGATTTTGCTGAAAGATAAATGGTTATTACACTGACCAAAGGGTGTGTCCTCTGAGCTTTCAACTTTGGGGTCCACGTTCATATGCTGCAAGTGAACTGACTGTGAAATGCTTCATAGCATTGATGAGAATGAGAGGAGCAGACAAATTGAAAGGTTTTATCATCAAAAGGGGGTTCTAACAAAAAAAAATGGGTTCTAATATCTCTGCGTTATTTTAAGCCCCCTTCTTTTCAGGTAAGCTCGAACATATTGCTGACCATTTCTGCTGAGACTTCCTCTGAGACTAGCATTCCTTTTCCTTTGAAGGGCTGCTTGAAAGAAAAGAGTGGTTTAAATACTATTATTTGCAGTGATCACTGTCTCTTAATTTTTCATAATGCTAAGAGGTTCTTAGTGGCTTCTCTCCCCCTCCTCTCTTACTACACCTCAGAATAAGGAGAATACTCGGCATGAAACTCTGCCTGGATACGGAAATCCAGGAGTTGCAAGCAGTTTTAGTGGGAGGAAGGAAGGGGAAATGGCTGCAGCTATAAAAGAACATTCAGAGGGCTGGAGAGATGCTGTATTCCCAACAGCTGCACTGCATCAAGGCAAACCACAAAATAGTTTTGCAGCGGCTCCCTAGAGCACAGTGGAAACAAAAGTCAGACAAGGCTGGTTTGGGTGTTGGGGTTTTTTGATGGTAGAGGACAGGAGGGAGAAGGGAAGAGAAAGAAAAATTGTGCCAGTATATGTATATGCAGCTGTAAATTTATAGGTAGCTGGCAACACTGCACAATGTCAGGTGTTACCCATTTGTTGTGATTTCCATGCAGAGTTTTTAGGGTAGAATTCGTGGAGTAGTCAGTTGCAGTATTAATCTGCTAATACAGACAGCAGCAAACATAAAGGAATGTCTAAGGCTGTAGATAACTTTGATTCTCAAACTCTGAAGATATTTCATTTAATTTACTAGTTACACCAGGTTAAAACTAGTATAAATGTCAGATATTCTTGTTGTGTCTTTATTCTCCTCCTCTGACTCTCCACAAAAATACAGACCCTGTTGTCATAAGAAGAAGATGCATTGATTGTCTGTGGCACTGGCTATAGCTGTTCAGATACTTCTAATGAGAGGGTTAAGAAAACCAACTCCTCCCAGGACATGAAAAACTTCAGCTGAAATCATAAGAATGTCTGAGCTGAAGTCCCGTCTCCCTCCCTGCCCCCATTCTGCACTTTACTTAAATAAACTATTTGGCTTGGAAAACATTCTCTGACTCATGATTTCTCTGCTGCTTTAAAACACCAGGCAACTAGGCAAAAGTTTCACTCTACCTCATCTGCTGGGGAAAAAAAAAATGCAGCTTTCCAGTTCCTTGAGCGCAGGGATCTCAGTCCAAAGTCACCACTTTGGGTGATGCCTGTTGCATGACATGTGAAGAGGGAATATAGACGCTTTCCTAGATTTCCTAACTACACTCTTGGAGGGACACGAGCTGATGCAGTGCTGGCTATGAAAAACTCTTACTTTTACTTTTGAGTTGGTTTTTTTTTCCTTTTTTAAAAACAAGTTTTTGGACCAGTCCATCAAAAAGTAACTTTCAATCAGTTCAGAAATAAGACTGACCACTCCATATAAACACCAACCGAAAACTTTTAATGTAACAGAGAGAGTGTTTCTAGTATTGACACCACAGCGAAATCATGATTTTGTTAATGTATTTACTTACTAAACAAGTAGAGATTTAGGTCCTCCCTCTTCTAAAGAGCACAACAAACTCCCACAATTACACTGTTTCAGATGAACACAGGTATAGACCCATACAAACAATAAAATTAAGATATGTTTACGTATCGACTGTTTATGTTACTCTCTGTGTACACACACTCAGTCCATATAAACTGCAAACTAATGCAATTTATCTTAGTCCTTAAGGGAATAGAGATAAAATAATTTCATTTTCCCACGTTTTTCACAGATTACTCATCATGCTCAGAGAAACGGATCACAGCACAGCTGGTGACAGATTATTTGTTACATCACCTGTAGGCAGCAGTTTACATCTTCGTGCTTACATTGTGTATATAAAGATTTGAGAAGACTGCTAGGGCTCTGTGTTTCTTTTTCAAGTTAGTGCAGCTACAGAGTATTTTATTCCAAGGAGTGGCATATGCTTCATCTGCCATCAAAGGACACACGGTATGACAAAGAAACTATTTTAATACCTCGTAGCAGTGAAAATCAGGAACTTGCAGAAGAGCAGGTGAAGAATTCTGTACGAGCTGCAGCAAACCAATCCATGTCATGCCCAGGACCTGCAGCTCTCCATTACTAGTCGTTTAGACCCAGTTGTGTTAACTACTTCACAGAGAATAACCCAAAACTAAAGTAGAAAGTGATGCTTATTGCTCTACAGTGCTTGCACCAACCCCTGCAAGGCCATCTTTGCTGATGCACCTCCTCTCATGCCCTCCTGCTGTCTTTCCCACACAGCAACCTGCTCCTGCTTCCCTCATAGCTGCACCTATGGAGCAGATGTTTGAGAGGCAGATGTTTGATACAAAGCTCTTCACCTTCCCTCTGTCTCTTTTCCATGCTATCCAAGGGAGCCTAGCTGTTTTCCCACCATATAGCACCCAGCTTATTACATACTCACTTGAAGTACAGGAAGTATACAAGAACCCAGGTCAGTTAATTAAGAAACAAGTCCTGGAGGTTTTTTTGGGGTTTTTTTTGGTTTGGTTTTTTTTGTTTGTTTGTTTTGTTTTGTTTTTTGTTTGTTTTTTGTTGTTTGGTTTTTTTTTTTAATGTGGCAAGTCCAGGAACTATGGACACTTCTAAAGTGCTGCTTTTTTTGAAAGGTGCTAGTGTGAGTAGGACTGAACCTCAAGAACAGATTATATCACATATACATACATACATATACAGGCATACTTGGTAGGCAGAAAGGCTGCCTTAAGACATCTCCTGACCTTGGCCACAACTTATCTAAGTCCCTCTCTGCATCTTTTTCCTGGGTTTTGTTTTCTATTCCTGCATTAAGATGCAAGATGTGTTTACATTCTGCCTACCCAAGAGACTTCTGCAAATCTCTGATCAGCATGATCATATAGCAAAATAGTGGTGAGCTAGCTCTCTTTAAGCACACATATTGTTCAAATTAGGGCTTGAAGACAAGGACTTCCTTTTTGCTCTGATTCTTTTACAGCCTTACTTGATGAGTAAATCCTCTGCAAGGGACAATATAATCCATTTCTGGCAAACTCATTAAGAAGTATATGTAAGAAATAAAAATAATAGCTAGAGTACAACCACCTTCCTGTGGTCCAAACTGAGCATCTCAAGCCTTCAGAACCATAGTCAGCCACAAATTTCTTCAGAACTGACAAATAAAGAGCAGGTCTTCAAGACATCATCTAAGTGGCATTTTAATGGCCAGACAACCTCTGCAAATACCTTTGTAGTGTGAAGACAATTGAAAAGCCGAATTATATCCACTATTGAATTCAGATAATGAGAATGCCATTTCCCAACCTTATTTTTACACCAACTCAGTAATAAATATTCTGCTTGGTGGAAGTATAAATATTCAAGGATCACATACAATAGTGGTAAGCAGAGTAACAGGAGTGTACAGGTGATGACTGAAAGATAGCTCTTGACGTATTAATTACTTGGAGAGATGTAATGCCCAGGTGTAGGTAGGGCTGAGTGAACAGGCACAACACTAAAGGTTCTGACTGGTATTAGAGCTCAGACACAAGGTCTGCTTGTGCCAAAACATTAACATTTCTGTGTCACTTGAAATTAAGGCAGGGTTGACTAAGAAGAATATTTAGCACTATTGTTGAACTGCATATCTTCAAAGGCCTGCACCAGCATGAAATTATTAGCTGCATTACATCTCTGTAAATCATGTAAATGAAGGCTCTTGTATGCATTATGCAGGGGGAGAAACAAGGACCCAGGAGGTAAACTGCCAGAGGTTAATAGTAAATCAGTACCTTCAGATGTTGATAAATACTTGACTTCTGGTCCCATGGCAAATACCATCACAGTGTCTTTTCATGTAAACTGTATAGAAACATTCCATTTGTTGCAGGAAATAAGGAAATCATATGGAATCTTTATGACCCCTTGAAATTATGGGATTCTAAGGTCTGTTAAACTGGCAAATAGTGTCTGTAACTGACCTCTTTGAATCTGTTGACCACATTAATAGCCTGAAAACTGAATATTGATGTATGCAACATGTTTATCATATAACTCATTAGTTAGATTTCTAAATGAAATTTAGTTTAACTAGTAATATGGAGCATGGGAAGTAAAACAGCAAAAGAAGTTAAAAACCAAGAGAAGAAAACTTTGAATCTTATACTGCAGCAAGTGAACGGAAAGGTATTCTTCACTTTTTATCAGCCTAATTTTGGCAAGGATATTGAGAATCAGAGCCAAAGTGCTGTCATTTTTAGTAATGTGATTCATGCACCAGCAAAATTCTCTGGTGTGCTGCACTAGATTCTGCCAGGTGTGAATGCAATCATTCTTTAGTTCTGAATCTCTAATAAGTGATCCCCCATTCCTGCTCTGAATTAATTTAGGAACAATTGTTACTTTGGTGGAATAAGAACTGAGAACCTGAAATCTGTGTAAAACTAGGTACGGTTTTATTTTTAGTGAACAATTTTTCAATGGTCAAATGCAGTTATGTATACAAACAAATAAGCTGGAAGCTAGAGTTTGGGGGGTTTTTTGGGTACAGGTTTTTGGTTTTCGTTTTGGTTTTGGTTTTGTTTGGTTGGAGTTTGGGTTTTTTTCTTACTTAGAGGAAACAGAGTTCAGAATACAATACTGGTTGAAAGAGGATGATGGATGTAGAGAAAAAGACTAATCATGAGGAAACAATTAAGATATTAAAGATAAGAATTAATAAGTAAAAATACATACATACATAAGTAAAAATACATACTCAGTCATCAGTCTAGAGAAGGAAATCAGATGAGGATGTAGTTGGAGATAGTTGTTCACTCTCACATATTGCTGTTTTTAACACACATACTTGCTACCTCTTTTTAGTGTCCTGATGGGTTTCCTAGGCAGGCTAATGCCTGTTTGGCATCTTCACTGCAGGTCCCGGAGGATTTCCCACCTCACCATCTTTGAGATACCCCCATCAGTCAGGAACAAAGGCCAGCAATAACAAGACAGAATTGCATCCATTGTATATGAGATACCCCTTTAAAGGTGGCCTACTTTTTGGCAACCTTTCAGTGATAAGATGCTTGCTTTGAAGCTTTTGATACAGAACTTCTCAGAACCTGAAATGTTTGACATCAAGGTATACTTCTCGTATTCTTGACATATTGTTACAACCTTAGTTGAAAGAACAGAGAGCAAACCTAAATTCAGCATAAATATCAAGAATGTCATTCTTCTTGTCCCAAACTCGTGGTTGTGCCTGAAAAAGGGACAAGACTGTGTGTTTCCCTTCAGCAGAGCCCTTCCCTGCAATAGGGGCAGCAGTTCCAGCAATGTGGAAAGAGCTGAGAAATATGAGAGTCCAGAAACAAAGCAATGAGAGTTCAGCTGGGCAACCCCAGTCAGAAATCATCTGGAATGTGGCAACACTAAGTTGCAGGCTAAGTTATGGATTTGGAAGCAGCTAAGGAAAATTAAATTAACGCACGGCAAAGAAAAAAGATATACATTCTCCGCTGCAGTTTCCTTTTCCCTTTGTTCCCACTCAGACTCCTCTAATGATCAAGTATCTGTACAGTGAGATTGGAGTTTGCATGAGATGACCATACAAATCTTGCCCCAAGCTGATGACACAGAATATACACGGAGATTTCAAATTTGCCTCTGTGTGACATGAGCATATGCTCATATCCTTGTACTCAGATGCTCTAAGATTTTTCTCTAGTCTGCAGCAGGATACCTTATTTATCTTTTCAGTGAATAGGAAGTAGGAAGTTGTGAGAAGCACATCCAAAAGTAATTAACACATATTATTTCGTCTGCATCCTCCTTCCAGACTGAGGGATTCTAACGCTACATGAAGCAGAATAGAGATCTGTCCATAGCTTCTGTAGGAGATGAAAGCATTTCAGGATGACATGAGGTGGAAAGTTTCAGTCATGGAAAACCCTGGACTGATTGAGTAGTGTTGTTGCTGAATATGACTTACATCTGCATGCTGCCTCATTTTTCAAAGTAGGATTTAAATGCACTTGAAAACTATACCCATGGCCTGTGGGAATTTAGCTTCAGAAGCTAACTTCATTGATGTGCACCGTCTGAAACAAGCCTTTACTTGCACTGCTGCTTATGTTTGACTGTCAGTATGCATAACAAGTGGTATCCGTGTAATGAAGGACCAGGTTGAAGGTACTTCCTTTACTGAGACAGATTTCTTTCCTTTAAATTGTGAGTTATGTACTTTTTGTTATAGCTGAAATTTATCACTTGATATGAAAAACTTCCTTTTATTATTATGCTAATTGAAACTCAGGACTTGAAGATAAAAAGACTGATTCTTTTCCCCACCTGCTATGAACAGTTATGGTTCAGGGTGCTTTTGATGGTTTGTTTTCATGTTGTTTTTTTTACTTTACTTGTGCAACAAACTTTTTCACTAGTTAATTTCAAGGCAAGGTATCAGTGATTTGGCAGTCTCCTTTTACATTTCCTCTGTGATTTTGATCGCTATAATAATTGTATCAAGCAATCATTAGAGTTTTATATGATATCATCCACAATATTCCATGCAAATACATTTTCACACAAATAGAGCTCATGATCTTCTTTGCTTACTTTCAATTGCTCCACCGATATCTACCTCTTCAATTTTCCAGTGCATATTTGATTCATGTAGTTCTGAGTCCTTGACGTTATCACCCCCAAGCCTGTGGAGGATTTGTAGGAGTGGATTTATACAGACCCGCTTCAAGTGGTGTTCATTGCATTTTTGTTTTCTCTTCTCTCATAAAGAAAGTTCTGAAAGTCCACAGGAGTTGAGGCTCTGTGTCTGTTCACAGTGCTATGCCATAAAGATGCAATGGAAATTTTTTAATACTGTGATTTGATCCCCACTTTAGCAATATGCTGATTAACAGTGGTACAAGCTTGATATACCAGAACTTATTACCACATCTCCAACTTATTTATAGTCTGTCTACACACATCCATTAATGTGTGTGTTGATACAGAGAAAGCATTCTCACCAGCATTACACTAATTTGCTTTTGCTAGAATTTACTGAGTCTGTAAAGTAAGATACACGAGTATCCCCCAGAAATGCCAAGGCAGTGAAAAGAATTAAAAAAAAAATTTATTTAGAAGGCCAGAATATGAAAAGCTTACAAAAACCTCACAATGCTGTAGAAGCACTGGGCCCCAAGGAGAAAAAGCAAGTTCCCACCCACTCCAGGGCCTTTAGTATGCTCTCTGTTTCTCCCCTGCCTTCCCAACCCTAGCATGTCTGCTAGGGTTATCTCTCTCCAGCATAGCAGAGAGAGATAACACAGCTCTCTCTGCAACTTTCTCTGAGATGCCAAAAGGAAAGGGAAAAAGGCTTTCTAAGCCAAAAATGGGTTCTAGCTTCCCATTACAAATTCTTCCAACTTCCCATTACAAATTCTTCCAAAAGCACTACTATCCTTACAGAGTCTGATGATCATCTTAGAAGGACCACCTGCCTTAATTTTAACTTGCCTCCTACTTTTGTTGAGAATTTCGATTGCCTTAAGACAAAATTCTGCGACTGGCAAAAAGGCAGAAAAACCATAATTAGACAATTAAAGATGAAATTTAAAAAAAAAGTAAAGTATTCTGTGATGAAGCTTAAATACTTAAGAGATATATAACTATACTGAATATGGGCCTGGTTCTAATATTACTGAAGTCAATGTGAGTTTCCGTCATATTATCTGACCGTGAAAAGAATCAGAGCCAATGTAGAAGAATGTTTATAACAGCCATGCAGCTTTATTAAATCCTATAAGTGTAGTCCAAAGGGACATCCATTGTCTGAACAAATGTGCAAAACTGTGTGTTGAAAGAGATGGAAAGAAATTAATAACTATTTGCACCAACCACAAACACTGTGGCTCTCCCACTCACGTCAGCTGGAGGAGAACTTGAATCTGAGAGCACACCAAACCCTGTTATCCAACATGGGGTATGAGGTTTAGGGACTGTCAAAAAAGATGGAGATCTTTCTCCAAACTCTAGCATTGTTCTGTGATTTCTTGTAATATGATGCTGGCCAGACAGTATTAAATTTTTGGCTAAATAATTGTTTGACCCATCTAATCCACTCTGGTGAGACTCCGCCTTGAGTACTCTATCTAGTTCTGGGGTTCCCAGCACAGGAAGGACATCAACCTGTTCAAGTGAGTCCAGAGCAGGGCCACCAAGTTGATTAGAGGGATGGAGCACATTTCCTGTGCAAAAAGGCTAAAAGAATTGGGATTGTTCAGCCTGGAAAAGAGAAAGCGAAGGCTTTGGGGTGACCTAATTGAGGCTTTCCAGCACCTGAAGGGAGCCTCTAAGAAAGATGGAGAGAGACAATTTACAAAAGCATGAAGGGATAGGACAGGTGGGAATGGTCTCAAACTGAAAGAGAGTAAGTTTAGATTGGATATTAGGAAAAAATTATTTACTATGAGGTTGGTGAGGCACTGGAACAGGTTATGCAGGGAAGCTGTGGATGCCCCATCCCTGGAAGTGTTCATGGCCAGGTCAGACATCCGGCCAGGTATAGTGAAAGCTGTCTCTGCCCATGGCAAGAGGGTTGGAACTAGATGATCTCTAAGGTCCCTTCCAACCAAAGCCATTCTATGATTCTATGATTCTATGATTCTATGATTCTATGATAATGGCTCGATGGTTGGCTGATAAGTTTTGAAAGACCATGCATGGAAAATACTTTCCAATGTATGTATTAAAAAGTTACAGCTTTCATAATTTTTGGTCTGTATTTTAAAGATTTGTTCAAAGTAATGAGAAATAAATGTGGTTTGACATCACCTGGAAACTTCTCTCTTTTAAAACTTGCCCTAACAGCAAATTTTGCAGAGGATATTTTTTATTATCATCAGTTTCAATTTAAATTGTGCCATAGGCATTAATTACTGGCTTCAATGTGAAATAGCTCCTTTAAACAAGTATGATCCAAAGGGAAAAAGAGTTCTTAGATGTTTACTTGCTAAAGTCGGCTGATTAAATCACTTCTGGCATGCTAATGGCTCCAAAAGCTGTCATGTTACTTGTGTTGCTTCAGGAGTCAAAATACTAATAGTGATATTTGCATATTAGCAACCATTCACACTAATTGTATTCTAAGGAAAAAAATATTTCTGATTTCACACCACAGAACCAAAGTCACTAAGCACTCCCTTTTTTCAGCGTAGTGGATTGCTGAAAAGAGACTGGTAGACCTGGGAAGAGAGCCATACCAATGAATTACTCTTTTCTATCTCTCTTTTCTTTTTCCTATCCATATGGACCAATCCTAAAATGGCTGAAGCATACCAAGAATTATTCTCTTTAGAAGTTTAAAGAGTTTCATATCATCTCAACTGCTTTTGTGTGTTGCTGAGCTTCTGGCTACGTGTCTCCCCCAGCCATCTGCTTTATGGTAGATATGGTAGTTGAACATCCACATCTTTGCAGGGGTTTTCCCTTCATTGGGATGGGGGCTTGTCTTTCCTGTGTGAAACTTCATGGGCAGGATGGAGGTTTAGTTTGATTTGGTCAGGATACATGTGTCTGCATTCCTGCACCATCAGAGTGTTCCATCAGTAGAAAAGGGCTATCGTTTCATGAAAACACGCATAAAGTAGTTTTATACATATGCAGTTAGAACAGGTTTTGTCTCAAAAGAATCTAATTATTATTATAATCAGTCAATAACTGTTCTACTGATGCAGCAGAGTCGAAATGAAGAAAAACTCTGGCTGTACAGTCAACGGCTGATTTCAAGGAACAAGTTTGAAAAAACAAAACACTGTTCACTGGAAGTGTTGTCAGGAAATACTCGAACTTGAGCCTCAGTGTTTTGAGTTAAATTTCATTTATTATTTTATCTTGTTTAAAGCTCACTGAGCTACTTTAGGTTTATGCTGGTATAAACTTTCAAGTAGTTATCTTCACTCCCCAGGTTAATTTAAAATCCTACTTGATCTAAAGTGATACCATTCACTGTATCTGAAAGAATACTCATATACCGTTTATACCATATACTTTTATTACAATGTTTATATCTGTCATCATTTTTTGCGCTCCTATTTTGTGGCCAGACGTACTTCGTTGGACGAACTACATTTTCCTAATGCCATGTTTTTTCTATCCAAACTGCAGGCTTTTCCATTCCATCGGCACTCTAGATAGCCAGGAACCGTCCCTTCCGCGGAGGCGGCTACAGGCAGGCAGATCGACTGGGTACGACTGGCTCTCCCCGACACGTGGATGCTGCTTTCGGCTGTGCCCGGTGCTGGCAGTGCCCCTGGGGCAACCTCTGTAGAGTCCCCTCTCAGGTGGACAGCCATGCCCCCATCTTTCCCATGCTCTCTGTACATGTCCCCCCGGAGGCAGCTGATAAATGGGGTTGGATACACTCCCGGCACCTCCTCTAGGGCAGGCTGAGGAGGAGAAGAGCCGCTTGGCTCAGGGGTGGTCAGGGGGCGTTGCCGTCCCGCTGCCGGGAGCCCTCCCGCTCTGTCCGCCGGGGCTCCCTCGCCAGCTCGGAGGCTGTCGCGGTTCCCTGGTGTGCCAGAGCAGGATCCGCCTGCTTCGCGACCCACAGCCTGGGCTGGGGGAGGAAAGGGGAGCGAGGACGGACGCTGCCCTCGCCTTTTCCGCCCCGGAGAGGGCCCCCCACCCCGCTGAGCCGGGGCTTCTATTTGCTTTCGTCGTTACCTCTGCCCCTTCGGCTAGCAGAGGGGGCTTGGGAGGGGGCCAGCTGCCCGCCTTGGAAGAGCCCGTGGGCGGGGAGGGGGCTGGCCACCGCCGCCGCTTGGCCTGGCCGGAGAGACCACGTCAGCTCCCCGCAGCCGCGGGGGCCGAGATGGGCGACCCCGAGTGACTGCAGCCCCCCGCCCCCAGTCACGGGGGGCAGAGGCGCCCGTGGAGGAACGATAGGGTCCCGCTGCCCGCCGCGAGGGGCCGCCTGTCGCCGCCAGCCCCAGGGGCACAGCGTGGGCAGCTCCTCTCACACCCCCTTCGGCCACCTCCCCCGGGAAGGGAGAAGCCGGCGGCCGGGCAGACGTGGCAAACAACTCCGCCAGCTTTCCCTCATCTGGGTGGGCGGGTGGCCGTCGGGAAGGGGAGCTGCCGGGAGCGCCCATCCTCCTCCCTGCGCCCGGAGAGCCCCGTACGGCGGGCCGGGAGGCGGGGAGCGCTCGGGACGGCGGCTGCGGGGCATTCCAGGCTCCCCCCGCACACACACACTGCCCGAGCGGCCGCGAAGCTGGGAGAGGAGACTGGCGGCTCTCTGCCCGCGCCCTGGCCAGAGCCGCTTCCCCGGGGAGAGTGAACGACCGGGACACGGCGGCCGCTGCGAGCGGGCTGAGGGGCTGTCGGTGCCCCGGCACCCGCTGTCCGCAGGGAAAGACGAGGGGCGCGGGACCGTGGTGACCGTGCTAGAGGCCTCGCGCTAGAGCGTCCGGGAATGTGGGGAGGGTCGCCTTTTGTCCTTGGTGGCAGTGGACAACGAGGAGAGGCTGAGTAGGGGATCCAGCCTCGTCCCGGCTCCCCCGGCCGCTTTCCCGCAGGGCAGGAGGCTCCGTAGGCCCTGGACAGCTCCCGCTTTGAACGCCGTCGGGGCGCTGCCAGCCGGCTGCCCGGCAAGGCTCCCGGCCGCGCTCCCAGAAAAGCGAGGCGAGAGGGGCGGGGGACGGCTGAGGGGAAAGAAGAAAAAAAAAAAAGAGAGAGAATAAAAAGGAAAAAAAAAAAATCAGACGACGAGTCAGATTTTCCTTCCGAAAGCCTCAAAGTGTCCACGTCCTCAAAGCATGGAACCAATTTACCGTCGCCGCCCCCCCGCCGCTCCCGCTGCCAAGGCTGCCGCGCCGGGCCGGAGACACGGGCACGTGACGGGCTGGGCGGTGCCGGGACCCTCCTGCGGTATAAGTAGAACGGACCGGGGCTGGGTTAATTTAGCGTCCCGGGCAGCAGGTTTCTGCTAAGGTTGGAGTTACTCCTCAAGACTGTATGCCTGCGTCCCACAGGCGATAGCTAACCAACCGACTCGGCACCACAAGGAGTCTGCATGTCTTGCAACTAGACATGCTCAGCTTTGTGGATACACGGATTTGGTTGCTGCTCGCAGTAACTTCATACCTAACAACAGGCCAACGTAAGTGCTTTCCGCTTGTTTGTGGCAGGGGTGGTGGCAGGGGTGGCTGTCCGGCTCTGCGCTCTGTCCCGACGCCCTCCCCACGGACAGCAGTCTGCGGGGAGCTGCCTCTTCCCAAACGATAGAGACCAGCTCATAAACTGCCACCTCCCGTCCCAGATCAGAATCTAGCTTCTTTCTTCCCCTCAGAAAAAGATGGCAAAAGGCCAACGAGATTTTCCCCTACGATTAAAAAAAAAAAAGAAAAAAAAAGAAAAAAAAAGAAAAAAAGAGAAAACCAGAATAACCCCCTCCCCCCAGACGGGCTCGTACCTAAAGGAGAACGCAAAGCCCTATCTCCAGCGCAGATGCTGGGAAGGAGATAACGGATACAGGCTGGGAGGAGAATGCTTGCGGCGAGCGGAAGAACCCAGGCTGTACTTTTGTGAGACTTCAGGCGCGCTTTCCGAAGCGGAGGAGCGGGAGAGCGGCGGCTCATCCCTTCCCTCCCTCCGGGGGGCCGGCGGTGGCTCCGTGCGGGACCCGCCGTCCCGCTCCCCGCCCGCGGCAGCGCCCCCTGCGGGCGGCTCGGAACCCTGCGGCGCCCCGGGGCCCTGCGGCCCAGCGCGACGGGACGGGGCTGTTCTCGTGTTCCCGCGGAGATCCCCGCACGCTGAGCCCGCCCCAAGGGCTCTCCGGGGAGGGGAGGACGAAAGGAGGCAGGGAAGCAATATTGCTCCGCTCTAGTGAGAAAAGGGAGCGCGGCTCCCCGACGTTCGCTGAGAGAGGATTTAGTGCCCCCCATCGCAGAGGGAAAAGGGCACCCACACACGCACACGTACTGTGGTGGGAGAGAAACGCGCCCCGCTCACTCGGCTGGGGCCGAAGCTGAGCCCTTCCCCGCCTCTCTGCGTGACAGCGCCCTGGGAAGTGGCCCCCTGAGCCCCTGGCCGTCGTGCCTCTGCACTGGGCTTTGGCCGCCTTCCAGGGCGGAGGAGGGATGGAGCAGCCGTGCGCTGCCCGCTCAGGGCGCTGGGAGCCCCCGGGAACATGCCTCGGCTGTGCCGCTGCCAGCCCGGGCGGCGGCGAGGGGCCGGGGCAGTGTCCAGCGCGGTGGCCGTGGCCCGGGGGATGCCCGAGGGGCGGCGGGAGGGCCGTTCTGGCGGGGCATTCTGGGGACATCCCCCCACCCACCCCCGGTGTAGCAGCTCCTTCGCCAAGGAGACGGAGCGGTTCTTGTGGGGGACCCCGAACCGAGCGCCCCCGCACTGCCTGCAAAGAGTTTGGGTAGTTGCCAGTGTCACATCACCTGGGGGCAGTAATGGCTTCAATTTTATGTTAGGTTAGCACAGGCAATCGGTGTGTGCTGCTGCGGTATTTCAGTGCTTTCAGCATTTCAGCAGTGTTACCTTTTTCTGGAGTGTACGAATCATCTGAATTTAGTGTGATCATACATTGCCAAAGTGACATGTTGTGGAAAAATCTCCAACAACCTGCTACTTAGGGATAAGGTCAAATTGGTGGCATTCAAGTGTGATATGAGACCCTTTTACTAGAATGAGTTTAAGCCAAAATAGATTTTTAATTGTAAATTAAGAAATTCAGAAAATTTGTATTTCCAACTAATGAATAATAGCATATTTAGTAGTACATAACATATAGTTATTTGCCATTTGGTGTTTAATAGCTTCAAGGTGTTCTCTGTTACACGCTTTTACAGGAAATTGTGGAAATAGGTATGTGTGGCTAGAACCGTTCCCCATAAAAAGTGTGATGGGGCTATTTACATTAAAATTTAAGATTACTCCTAAAATTCAACATCTTCACAATGTGTCAGCCTGTCTGGGCTTATTAATCTGTTGCACGCACACAGGTGAAAATACATTGGTGCTTTTGTTTCTAGGGAGGTATGTTTGAGAATATTTAGAGCAGGCTTATAGATGATATCTGGCTTTTTACTGCATCAATCATATTACTTGTTTTAGTTTCATTAGCAAGTCTGTTTTGAATTTGGAATACATGGCAATTTCACCTGCGAGTCTTTCCAGTCTAAGATAATCATCTTAAAAGTAAGAAATTACATAAAGAAAATGTTTATTGCATTAAGAAAATAAAGAAAATTGCATTTTGAATTAAAAGCAATGAAATGTAAAACTTGTGAAATAACTGAATCCACACTCTAATTATCTTTTTTTTTCTTTCCCTTCTTTTTTGCAGATGTGAATGAGGTCAGTATCATTTCTTTATCTAATATGTAGCACTCCAGTTAACAGGCTAGGATTCTTTTCTTGTGGCAGTATAATTTTCTAAAGTTCATTTCAAGATGGTCATGGAAAGATGGTGATTAAATCCTGAAGGGACTGCCTGGAAAGGTACCCACCCCGATTTCACAAGTGGGACGGACTTTTTAAGAGACTGCCTTCATAGGTGTAGAGACCATGAGGAGAAAGTAACAGAGCAGTGGTGTTTGGATACTGCACCTGGCAGTTTGGATTGGAGAAGACTCTACTTTAAAGCCAGTTTTACAGTCTAAATTTCATTGCACAGAAAGATTATGGAAGAGCTCAGGTGTGACTTTTTTTTAATGCTAGTTTTTTAGGCTGTAATAGCTGCAAGATGGTCAGTCTTCAACAGAATGTTTTCATGTAGTTACATGCATCTTTGCTATATATAAACTTGTAGCCTTCATAGTAATTTAAAACCTTTGAGCATACTTAAATATACTGTACTGAGGAAGAGTATAGTTATGTAAGAAGATGAATCTAAGTTTATACACTATTTTAGTCTAAAATACTGGGAGAAATTTTAACTTTTTTAATTCTCTTCTTTATTTTTTCCAGGCACCTGCAGGGCGTAAGGTAAGCAATTTTTTTCTTGTGTGGAAATGGAGATGGTATCAAATAATCTTCGAGATATTAATATTTTGATGAATATTGGATGAAAGGAAAACTGACTACATTAATTATTTTCCATGTTCTCTGAAAATAGTACTAGCACTGAGATGAATAGGCAGTAAAAAGGAGGGAAAATCAGTGCAACATCTTAACACCAGGGTGAATTTAAATAATTCAAAATAAAGATGCTTTATCCATGAGCAGAACTAAGCCTGCTAAGAACTAAACTTCATCAAAGTAGCATTCTTAGTCAGAGTTCCTTCAGAAAGATTTACGTGAATTGAATAGTACAGCAATATCTATACAGATCTTAAAAGCTAAATAGATTCTATTTTATTTGTAAGAGTCCCTACTTTAAATTAGAACTAGCTATTTAGTGGAGATGAAAATCAACTTTTAAATTTCTTCTGTGGTCTGTGCAGTGATAATTTTAACTCACACAGTACTGACAGGGTCTATTTCCAGTAGCTTATTGAGGAAAAAGAATTATCTGTCTGTGGAAAATAGCTACTGGACCTGTATGTGCAGTCATCTTTCACTTTTTCATGTACACTAATTATTCTTCATGTGTCTGTTTCCCTGTATCCTCCTGGAAAATTTCCGCGGTAACTCATTAAGTGTTATTTTCTTCCTGCAGGGCCCTAGAGGAGACAAAGGGCCGCAGGGAGAAAGGGTAAGGCCGTTCATTTGTTTGTGAACTTTGAACAGCAGTTGTTGGAAGAACAGTAGGGTAAAAAATAAGTTTAGGCATCGTTGTGATATTAAATGAATGTAGCTATAGAGGCTTGCATGCACAATTTCATCAAAAAAGAAACCAAGTTACCTATGTACCAATACCTCAGCAACCTAATTATGGTCATTGTGCCTGAGCAGATGTGATTGAGATCATATAGCAGCCTAGCAATCCAAGTGATGACTTGAAAAATGTTTTTCCAGTTGCTCACCATGGAAATAGTGCATGGAAGTGTAGAGGGAAAAGTTGACACATAAAGATGTGGTCTTTGAACAATATGGTATCTGGATAAGCCTTGAATAGACAAAGCCAGTTTTGAGGATGATTTATTATCTGTACCTCTGAAGATGGCTTGGAAAAGCTCTCTTCTTGGCAGCCAGGCATTTGTCATCTACCTTCTACTAGCCAAAGAAGATGTTGTAATATTAAAGGCTACTGTAAAAGTAACCATAAATGAGGACAGTTGAATAGTTTAATTGTACTGTTCATTCGTATTGCTGATATTTGCTTTTCTGTTTTGCTTCTGCATCACTGCTGCTCTTTGTAAAGTGGCATTCTGAAATTCACATACTTATCTGTGTAGCTTGTAGTTGTGTGTCTTTCTAGTGTCTTCTGAAAATGAAAATGCCATAGTACTGATAGGGAGCTCTTGAGGTTTTGAGATTGTAGTATGCTGACAAATGTGAAGGGAACTATTAGGAAGACTCTATCTGTATAATCAACTGGATATTTGATTTAGGCTACCACTAACTAAATTCATTTAATGAAATGAGATACAGACTTTGTCCTGAATGTAGGAAGTCTAATCCTGCTCCTTTAGAAATCCATTTATTATGGATTTCATTTAACACTGAACTGAATCCAAAATACTAAACAAAGTAAATACCTCACCTTAACTGCCACAACGGCAAAACTTGAGCACCTTTGTGGGTCCACATGGGTCACAAGAAATGTATAAGTCCAGAATTTGTTCGCTTAAAATGAAACTTCCCAATTTGGAGATTATGCTTTGGTAGCATAAATGAAATATCTCCCCCATAAATCTTCTCAAATATGAAGGTCTGTACATATCTGATTTGAGTTATGGGGAGTCAACATAAAATCAGACTATACTTATTTTCTCAAGTTAGGCATTTATTGAAACTGCTGTAGAGTGTGATGTAGGTCCCTGGTTGTTAATGAAGTTATCACTGCTGATAACTGTGAGATTTCTTCAGCCACTTCTAATGTTCACTTTGTAATCCTCTTTTTGACTCTAGGGTCCACCAGGTCCACCAGGCAGAGATGGTGAAGATGGACCAGCAGGTCCTCCAGGGCCCCCTGGTCCTCCAGGTCTTGGCGGAGTAAGGCATCCAAACTTCCTATTACCAAAACTGTGCTTTCTGACTAAGGCAAAACGTTTATCAGCTGGAAAATACTGATGTTGCATTGGAAAGTAGAACACACATTCTCTTGTGAGCCTTAAGAAATTCATGGTCCCAGTTCCAATTAAACTTTGCTTGGGGTGTAAATGTTCCATGGAAAATTTGGATTCTGTATTCAACAGGGACTTGTGCAGAGGAGCAAAGCAACCCTGTTATTTAGCATTAAATTTACACAGCCATAATGTGTATAGGTTAGGATTCAACTAAATGAAACCAGTGCTTTTAAGCAGATGGTGAAAAGAAACCTTCACAGTTGGATTCAACAGACAGAAGCTGTGTTGGAATAAGCTGAAGAAGACTACCCTTTAGGCTGAAAATCAATACTTAAAAGTCCTGTCGAATTTTAGAATATATTTTTTAGTATTTTTCATTTCTATCTGTATTCATGCTGCAGAACGTAAATGGACTGTGTCACATACACACTTTCTGCACAAGGGTCCATGACGTATTCTCTGCAGAATTTAACTCTTTGCTTGACATTGGCTTGCATAGGCAACATGAAGACAAAGACAGTGTTGTATTGATCAAGTTTGGTAAATCCTTCTGCATGGAAAAATACTCTTTTGCCTTCAGTATGGATAAAAGTAGTTTACTTTCCCATTTTCAAATCTCAAACTGCTTTTGTTATTTTTTCTTATTTTAATATGCTAATAAAACAATCAAACAGAAACAAGGATTTTCAGTTGTGCCATGTAGAACTTCTTTCCATTTTGATAAAATATCAACAATCCACTGCAGTCTCTGAGGCTGCAGCTCCTCAGTTCTTTTTGAAGCTGAAGGGCCTACCTCATCTGTCAGGGCTGGTACATGAATTTTACTTAAGCAAAGCAATGAAAAATGTGCATAACTTCCCTTATTGAAAATTACGCAGAGCAATTTGAGAGTTTAAAGAAAGTTTGCAACTTTAAATGACCACTGAGTTTACATTCTTAATTTTCAGTTCATGCTGTTGCAATGCTTCTTTATCACTTCTGCATAGATATTTAAGGCCACTGTTTGAAGGAGCCTTTCCAGTAAAATCAAGTCTTTTTGGAAACGTGAATAGAAATGTAATTATAATAGGGCTATGTTTACTGAGTTGTATGTATTCTGCTTTAACAAGTCATATAGCAAGTGTAACAAGTCAGATGATGTTTAGGTGTAGAATGTTGATAAGAAATATTTTTAAGGCAAAATTTTTAGTATTTTAATTTCAAACTTTTTATAACCTACAGAACTTTGCTGCTCAATATGATCCATCTAAAGCAGCCGACTTTGGCCCGGGACCTATGGTAGGTATATGATAGAGCACTTGGTAACTGGCATGGGTGTGTTTAGTATTTTCCTTTGAGTCTAATCCAGCAGTATTAATGCAAAACATAGTATAAAGTTAGTGTTTTGATCACATTTTGAGTCAGGCTGTGAACTGATCCTTTGATGTAGGACAATATATGTTTTGAAATGTATGTGTTTAAAATAGTCTTAGGATTTAAATATACAGTCCCAAGACCATATTTCATCTTCAATATGTTTAACACTTTTATGAATCAGTGAATCTCATAATTTGATGTCAGATAACACGTGTACTTTTATATAGTTTTACTTTACCCATATTGAGACAGAAGATCGTGTTTTAGGAAGAATGATTGTAAAGCTGCTCTCTAAGGCAGACATAGGTCTAGGAAGTAACTCAGCATCTCAGCTCCAGTTGGTGACCATTTTTCCCCCATGGCTATACAACTCATTTGATATCCTTGTTTACTGTATACTGTGTCCAAATGGAATTTAAGGAGTTTATTGCTGCTCCACATGAATTTCTAATGCTTCCTGATGTTAGCAGATATTTTAAGTGCACACAGATAGTAACATAGGGGTTAAATTCACCAAACACACTGACATTCCAGCCAGTGCATCTGATGGGTGAGCAGCAGGATGAAGGCTGCCCAAGATTATTCTGGGTCAAATGCTTGTCTCCATTTCTAAAAATACTGTATATTAAATGAATTCTGGGAAATCTTTTGGTGTCCATTTAGATACTAAATATAGGAAAATAGGAGTACTTTTAATCAAGCTCTGCCCTCAATGTCTGACAATAAATCAGAAAATGTAGATGAGGATTTACTTGGGGTGTCACAATTTTCTGAGTTCCAATTTTTGAGTCAATTAGGGTTCATCTGACAGCAACAGCAGTAGAATCTACCTTCTGTGAGGAAGTTTTAAGTTTCATGAAGAAAATGTAATAGATTGGGAAGTTAGAAAGGGAGGGAAAAATAATTATGTAATATAATTTGTGAACAAATTCTCAGGGTTTATGCAGCATATATGATTCAGCCTATTCAGAAACAGTTATTTTTTCTAGAATTACTGCATATTTTTATATCCGCAACATTGCTTTAACTTTCGTAAGTAAATGCCTGTAATTAATATGTATTTATTCCTCTTAATGAAAAGTATTCAGTTTTATAGGAATGCTACATAAGCCATTGAAAAGTTGGCATATGATTTTAATCTTGTAGTGAGTTTTATAAATTTACAGAAGTCCCTAAGAAAGTTTTAAAACCAATTTAAAACATAATGATTTCTGTTGAAACATATCCTAAATCATTTTGGACAATAGAAGTCTAAATTAAATTTCAGTTCAAAATTGTTTTCTTGCTTAGTAAGGCTTAAGACAACTCTTATGAAAGTGCACTAATCTGGGGAAATTTCCTTTTCAAAAGTATGTTAGTGACTTATTTTGCAGTGAAATGAAGAGAATTTAATCAAAACCAGAAAGCAATTAAATATTTAAATAGAAGTAGATCATTATTTGAAATAGATGTATACATAATATGTATAAGAGCCTTTCACAATGTTTTGTTATGACCCTCATCTTTAAATTCTGGAATTTTCTGCACAGGGAGGTAAAGGGTACATAGAAGAATGAGCCAGTGCAGTTGCTAATAAGCCAGAATAGATTAAGAAGACTAATTACAAGGTTCACAGCCATAATGGTACATTCCTAATCATCCTACTGGATTCTCTGATGGTTCACTGCCCTTAGAAGATCTGTTTGCACTTGGACTGCCTGTGCAAATTCATGCAGATCTCTTAACTTCGTGTAGTTTGACCTGGACATTGCACACTGAAAACTGTGTTGCTTACAATATTTTAGGAATACCAGGAATTGGTGTTATAGATGAGTTTATTTAATAGTGGTTTTTAAAAGAGATTTTGCAATTTTTCTCCCTTAGGGTTTAATGGGGCCTAGAGGCCCACCTGGAGCATCTGGACCCCCTGTAAGTACAGTCTCATCTCTTCTGCTGACATTGACATAGCTAAAAAATGACAAATTAGCTTGTTTGAAAACTAACAATATCTCCCTCATCTTCTAGGGTCCTCCCGGTTTTCAAGGCATTCCCGGTGAGCCTGGTGAACCTGGTCAAACAGTAAGTACAGGTTTCACATGCAGACACTGTTAACATTAGAAATAGCACACCAAAGTAGGCTTGTAATACTTAGGCCCATTTCTCCTATCCATCTGCACATCTCTGAATGTTTGGATACTCCTGCTTGATCCTGTTACAGAAACAGAGCTGAACACTCAGACTCGGGCTCTTTCAAATTGGAATCATAGTCAATTAGGCTTCAGCTATACCCCAACTCAAGTCAGAAGCCAGTGGAAAGACTTAGATGAAGAATGATGCTTTAAGTAATCCTCAATCTATTTTTAACAGGGTCCCCATGGTCCTCGTGGTCCCCCTGGTCCTCCAGGAAAGGCTGGTGAAGATGTAAGTGGTTATTACATGTTTTTCATCTCTTTTGGGGTGGTGATTCAACTCTAGCAATCAGGTTATCATTAAGATAAGCATTGTATTTGCCATAATTTTTACATTCTTCTATAATATATAGAATAAATAAGCCCCTGAAATAATTATTTTACAGTACAAGAGATGCAGTATGCTGGAAAGGTACAGAAAATTGGATAACTCCAAAACATCTCCAAAAATATTATTTAGCTTCCTGAATACAGGAAGAAGAAAACTTGAAAGCTAATATTTATTGAAAAGGAGAAGCTTTGCCAGTGTATTTTTTTTTTAAATGGTTTATGTTGTTATTTTATAAAAGGAGCTTTCCTTCTTAGTGCATCTTTACTGGATTTTTTAGGGTCACCCTGGCAAACCTGGAAGACCTGGTGAGAGAGGTGTTGCTGGCCCTCAGGTATGTAGTAATCCACTGTATACAATACAAAACAATTCACTGGTCATTGAAACCTAGCAACCTTTCAGAATTTCATCACATTAACAGTCTAGTAATATTCCTTATATGGATTAATCCAATGTCAGTCCTTACTTTCAGGGATATCATATAGTTCTGGTTTTTTTTTCCCCACCCCATATCCAGTAAAGCAAATGTAATGAGTAACAGAAATGCCACTGTGAGGAGTTATACAGAAGCAGGTGAGCAGGCACCTTGGCACAGGAAGTTAAAACAGCTGTGCTATCACATGGTAATGCATGAAATTTCTGAGATTCAGAACTGGAAAAATCAGTTTGATTATTGTTAATCAGTAATCAAGTCTGATCCTGAGAGATTAGGGTCTGAACTGTATTCCTCACTTGAACGATCATGACCCAAATCTACGTAGTAATTTTATTGAAAGACTTATCCAATTTCTTTCTTTTTAACTGCAGTGTGTAATATGACAGACAATCATTTGTGCACTGTGGTTTTTTAGGGTGCTCGTGGTTTCCCTGGAACTCCTGGTCTGCCTGGCTTTAAGGGAATTAGGGTGAGTATATGCATATTTTCCCTGAATATTTAAAACTGATAACAGTGCAGCATACTGAAAACCCCTGGAAATGCTCTGAAAGTCAAGAGTGCATGAACCTCCTTGAAGTTTTTTATATTGCCTGATATGAAAGACTGATTATTTTGGAAAAATAAGAAGATTATATTAGTAAATAATTTTGTGTGGGAGGAGGGATTTATGTTACAAGACTAAGAGTTTGTGTATAGCCATTTGTGAGAAAATACGTATCAGTATTTATTTTTCTACTCAATATAGGGACACAATGGTCTGGATGGTCAAAAGGGACAACCTGGTACTCCTGGCAACAAGGTAAGCATGAAATCTGAAAATGTAGGATGCATTTATAGATCTTTTTAGCGAAAAACGTGTGAAGTCTCCTCCAGTCTTCCATGTTGCCAATAAACAGTGCTCAGCTGCAATAATCTAGAAGTCAGTGGATCCATGTAGAACAAACACATGCACCTTATCATGGGAACTTTCCTGGGGCCTTATCCTTGAGCCCTTAGTCAAGTTAGTACTTACAGTGAGTAAGAGCTGCAGAACTGGGCTTCTGGTGATTGACTATTCACTAGCACTTCAGACTGCTTTTGCTATCTGTGCTCTTCTGTGGATTGTATTTTGGATTTTGGTGTTTTTTTTAAAGCAGGCTAAAATGAAAACATCTCGTTTTTCTGCAAAATTCTGTTGTGTGAGATACATGTTCAATGTAAGGCTTTCTGCTAAAAATTTGGGTAGATGAAGTGCTTTTCTGAGCTGAGGTTATTTTGATCCTCACAGTCCTTTTTACCATCTTCAGATCAGTACATATTTGAACACTATACTTAAAAAAAAAAACCTTAAAAATATATTCTTAAATATAGTCCAGAAATATCTCTGACAAACTCTTTGTCTTTTAGCTGCTTCTTCTTCCATTCCACCTCAGTGCCCCAGCGTTCTTGAAAAATACTGCAATATGGGGTTGTAGGAAATTTAAATGCAGCTGAGTGATTCGCGGAAGATTTGTATTCAAGAATTCTTAATATAGCAATGAAAAACTCAAATGCTAATTCTGCCTCTTGTTTGTTTCTAAGAGCTTAGCACCACTTTGTTTTAGAGTTATTAACTGTAACATACCATTCTCCAGTATCACTGTAAGAGGTTTACCTCCAGAACAAAGTATGGTAAAGAGATAGCAAACGGTCTACCCAGTTATTGGATATTAAAAGCAGATAAAGCAATTAAATAAATGATAGAAGAGTTACTAGTAAGAGTGCTACTCTGACTGGAAAACACCAGCATAATAAATTAAGGTCAGTCACAATATAACTGTACAGTTGAGGAAGGCAAAAACTTGCATTGTTGGCAGCATTTAAGATAGGGTGCATTCAGGTATATCAGGATACAAGTGCTCTAGGACAAACCTTGTTACTGCAGGTCAACCTAGACCTCAAGTAATCAGTAGTATTGGTCTTAAAAATAACTGAGGCAGATCCTTATTTTCAGCCATTTGACAGGAACTGTGTCACCTTAACATAAGGCAAAGGAAAGCATCATTCTGGTTCTGCTCTAGCTAAAAAACAGCTGCTGATTGATCTGAATTAGTAGTTGACTACCCAGGCCCAATCTTTTAAATGTGTACTACAGAGTAAATATCAGAATAAAGAAAGGGGATAAAGAAAGCTGAGCTAGGTAAGTCAAGCAACTTTCTTTGTCCCTCCTCTTCTAAAATGATTCCATTTGACTGTGTTCCAGTATATCTAGGGACAATTGCAGTCTCTGCATCCTCAGGACTATACTATTGTATACTGTGGTGCAAGTGCTACAGAAGACAAAGAGAGTAGGATCCAGCAGTTGAAAATCTCTCTGAAGGTGCTGTGCTGTCTGTCCAAAGCATCCTTTAATTAATTCAAGCCTCCAAACTTTCTTCTTCACAGGGAGAACCTGGTGCCCCCGGTGAAAATGGTACCCCAGGACAACCTGTAAGTATTCACTGCTGCTGTGGGAAATTATAATCTAATAGATTTTGTTCAGCTAGCATTTTCTTCAATATTTGTCATCTGCAACACTCCAGCTAGCTAGATACTCTTATGTAACAGTAATATGACTTATCAGAGGGAAAAAATTCTATATATCTATGTTCAATGAAGAGATATAAATGAGTTAATTTAATTTTTTTCTTTCAGGGTGCTCGTGGTCTCCCTGGTGAGAGAGGAAGAGTAGGTGCCCCTGGACCAGCTGTAAGTGGCTTCCCATCTGTCTGTCATCATGACCAGCCACTTACTGTGGCTTTCTCTGATATTCAGTTCTCTTTTCAAACTATTTATCATGTTCTTTCCTCACAGGGTGCTCGTGGAAGTGATGGCAGTGCTGGGCCCACTGGACCTGCTGTAAGTTTGTCTTGCTCTTTGACAATATGGTTCCATTAGACCTTGTGCTCCTAATCCTGTTTTTAGAGGATTTCTTGGGCTTCTGAGAAGTTGATTGTGTTCATGTTTTTAACATAGTCCTTTGTTGCTTATCAGACCATCACAAAAAGAATTAGTGAAACATAAAACCTTTGTAGACAATATCCTGAGAGCCTCAGAATTTATCTTTAACACATCTATATCAAAGGAACCAAATATTCTCTCATTTGCACGGGTGATTTCATGGGAAACTTTCCCAGCAGATTTCACTGAGAAATTTCACCCAATGAACAGAATTCTCATTTCCAGCAGTCTAACAGAATAGTTCTCATCCCAAAACTATATACCATGCACGTTGCAGATTACTGTAATTATATATAAACTGTAAATAATGCATGCACACCAGAACACAGCTTTGCACCTGCAGCATTGTACTATCAGACATTAACCTTTTTCATTTACCCCTGATACCTGCATTATGTGAGCTAATGTGAAAGGCCAGTGAGATCCAACTGCCCTGATCTGACTAGTAAACAATAACTATTCTAATAGGAACTAACACAATGCAAATTTGTCCATTCAAAAGGAGTTAGTGGTACCATAATATACCACTGACTTCAGTAAACCTCATTAATCTCAGTGAAATAAGTATGTGTCAAGGACATAGTTTTGAAACTGTAAAAAAAAAATCAAGAATAGCCTAGAATAGTTTTTTTCTTCCTACCTTCAAAATTTGAGTCAGTGATAAACCTGTACTTGATTCTGTTTTGCTAAAGTTGATTTTAATGCTCCTTGTCACTTCAAACACCTCTTGTGCTTTAACAGAGCAGAATGTTAGTAGAGCTGTGAATTTCTCTTTAATTCTCCCAAGTAGAGTATTCAATAAATATCTGTGATTGGGCATTTAAATTGCAGGCAAATAGAGATCTTACAGCTAAGACCTGATGTAGTAGAATCAAAATATTTTAGCTGAAGACGTTTCACATGAAGTTACTATATGAAAAATATTCTGAAGCTGCTGATTGCAGAGGTGTTACTCAGAATGGGCAGCAGCACAGGACTGCATTGTGTTCCAGTGTCTATTCCAGGCTGAAGTTATTTTATACATACTTAGGTTATGATGCTGTAAATATTCTGCATAGCACTTATTACCACTAATTTTTTAGAACTAAAACAGAAATAACATTTTATTCTTCTTGCTACTTGGAATTTAAAATGTAAAAAAGTCACTGCAATGAAAAATCTGTAAATTTATGTTTTCAAACACATCTTAAAGGGTTTCGTTCTTTTTTTCTTTGCTTATGCAAAACCAGTGAGAATTCAAGGTACCCCATTTATAACACAGTAGGTTATAAAATGTTGGAAGCCAACTCCTTTTTGTCATACCAGCTGACAAGTATTTATAATTGAAAGATCTTAGCTCAACAACAATGTAAATATCAGTTCCCAATAGCAATGAGTGAGTTGGATATTTTATTAATAATTGAAGAAAAACTATCCTTTGTATTTGCATGCACTGAAAAATAAAGGCTATGAATACATGCTATGAATATATATCTGGGTACATTAGGAATTTTGTCCCAATGTAGTTAGAAATCTCACAGCCATAAGCAGATATAGTAGAATCAGCCACCTTGCCTTTCAGATGCCTGCCTCTGCCCATCCTCTGTTCCTTCTCAGGTGTTTAGCCTCAAGGCAAGGTTTTACCAGTTCTTGCTAAATTTGGACTGCAAATGCTTTTTAAGCATTGACCTTGCTCTTAACTGTTTGTAGTAAACCAAATCTGTCAGTTTGGACTTGCAAAAGGCAACTGGTATTCTGAGGTGGTAACATGAGGAATAAGTAAATGTGCATTTTTTTAATCAGTTTAAAGCAAGAAAGATGTTTCTGTTGTCACAGAATACCTTTACACAACTGCTTCCCTTTCATTTTCCAGGGCCCTATTGGTGCTGCTGGTCCTCCAGGCTTCCCAGGTGCTCCTGGTGCTAAGGTATGAACATCTGCTTCTCCTGGTACATTTGATAGTGAAGATGAAATGTACTATAAAGAGTTGCTAGGCAGCAAAAAAACCCCACTCTCAATGAAATAGGAATCCTTTCTTATCAGTTACAGATCAGGATGAGGATGAATTCCTAGAGTATTTGGAGAGCATCACATATGAATGCTAATTTAAAACACAGCAGTTACTTCACAGCTGAAGATGGATGCTGGGCAGATTTAGGAAGACACATAACCTTTTTACTGCTTCCTGTGTGATGCAGTTGAATATACCTTTGAAGGGTGACATGGATCATGCTAAATAAGCAAAGCAGCAGATAACATCACTTTACAGAAGTAGTGGAGGACCAAGAAGCTGCAGTTGAGTATTGAGCTCTTTCCAACTTAAGTGCTTGAAATTACAATGCAGAAATTGCATTTAAACTTTTCAGGTTCAGGACACTACCATTTTGCTCTTGCAGACTATAACTTAGATGATTCACTTATTGCTCAGATCTTAGCATTTTTACCTGGGTAAGAGTCTCAATATCTTTAGTGCCCAAGGAAGCCAAGAGTATCACATATACTACATTTACTAATTTTGCTGACCTTTTGCCACAAAATCCATGTCACAGACAAAACTTATCTTAATCCATCCTTAGAAGAAAATAAAGTATTGTTTGCTGGACTCTTTAATATTAACTGCAGGGAAGATGAGGAAAAAATTGAGATCCCATTTTGGTTATTCTTATCAAAATGCAAGTCTTTGAAAACCATGAAGTCTTCTCTGATGCAGATGTTAGTGTGGTTACAGCATGTAATTTCAAGAGAAGATTGTATACATGTCCAGGGTGAATGCTGGCTGCTTAGAGAATTGTTGGAGAGAAATTGTCATTATATTCAGTTTTTTGTAGTGGAATACAAGCTTCTGAAAATAAAAACAAAGACCTTTCTTCCTGTCATTTACTCCACTGTGAATACTATCCCACAGCACTCTGATCAGGCATCATTGTGTGTTTTGCATCAGTGTGAATGGCATCTGAAAGTGCAAGACAATGGTTAATTAGGTCTCATACACTGTGGCACCTCAGGCCAATGCTGGAGGCACATGGCTGCAGATAAGACTGGAATTGTAATTCTGATTTCTTTAGATCAACCTTCTGGTTAATCCTAGGTGATAATGTAACTTTTCGGGTCTGCTGAGCATTGGTTGTTTTAGCTATCAGCTTAGATGGAGCCTAACTAGATATTCCAACTTCAGTGCCCTTAAAATCCATTAAAAGCTCTCAGCTGCTTGGTTTCCTGGCCTCTGAATTGGGCATATATATATATATGTGTATATGATTGTCTTCTTAATGCCAGGCTAATATAGGATTGCTTCACTATTGCCATAACACTGTGTACACTGATAGAGAGTTCTATTCTTCTCTCAAACAGGGTGAAATCGGACCTGCTGGTAACGTTGGTCCTACTGGTCCTGCTGGTCCAAGAGGAGAGATTGGACTTCCTGGTTCTAGTGGTCCTGTTGGCCCACCAGTAAGTAACTTGCCAGACTTTATCTATTGTTGGATGGGTGTAGTTTTGATTCTGAATGAACCAGCATTGTTATCTTCCTTAACAGGGCAACCCTGGTGCTAATGGTCTTCCAGGAGCTAAAGGTGCAGCTGTAAGTACGACTGTACTCATACTTGTTTGCTTTAAAAAAAACAAAATTCAGTTAATGCAGCAGAAAATAGGTTCATAATACCTTTTTTCCCTCTGCTCTACAGGGTCTTCCTGGTGTTGCTGGTGCTCCTGGTCTGCCTGGTCCCCGTGGTATTCTTGGTCCTCCTGGCCCTGCTGGTCCTAGTGGTGCTAGAGGACTTGTCGTAAGTGACCTTGTATATTATGTGTCTTCATTTGAAAACTGGACACAGTGTCCACAGTAGTAAAAGATTCCCTCTGGATACATTTTTGTTATAATGCAGACATTTTTTCTTGCTGCACTGTAATTGAACATTGTAGTTCAGTTCTGTGTCTCACTACTTGCTTCAGATGCCAAAACTCAAGAGGTTCACTTTGCACTCCCTTCGAGTGTAAGAACTGTTAAGCTCTGTCCATGCTGATAGTTTCAAGAGAGATGTGGCAGCAGTCTCACAGCTAGGCCCTCAGTGGGTATCCTCAGCAGAGGAATCAACCCTGAATGTGTCATAGTTCAATATATGTAATTTCTAAGCATCTTGAACATGTTTGTTTTCATGGCTGTTAAGCCAAAAATACAATTGTGCTTGTTGACCGTTATTCACAATAGAGGCAGAGATGATCAAAGACAGTTTTGATTCATGAGAAATCTCTCCAGGTAGAAGAGATATTTTTTTGAATGATGCCTAATTATATGATCGCTTTTTGTTTTGGACTCTAGGGTGAACCAGGCCCTGCCGGTCCCAAGGGAGAAAGTGGTGCCAAGGGTGAGCCTGTAAGTATGGCAAAATGTGAAGGTTTTTTCAATCAAAAGCCTCCTTATAACTGCAACACAGCACCTGATTTCTTCTTTTTCTCTATTTGTCTGACATAGGGTGCTGCTGGACCTCCTGGCCCTCCTGGTCCCAGTGGTGAGGAAGGCAAGAGAGGAAGCACTGGTGAACCTGGCTCTGCTGGTCCCCCAGGCCCTGCTGGTCTGAGAGTAGGTTTTCTTTTTGTGTTCCAGAATTAGAGGTAAAAGGAAAGAAGAAATCAATCGAGAGTCACAAAGACAAATTAAATAATTATGAGTAATTGAATTTACATTAGTGCTTCTACACAAAGATCATTTTCAATTCTAAGCCTTTTGATTAGTTGGGACCAAACCTATTTTTGCTTTGTGTTAGTGCATGTTTACAATCTTATCCCTGAAGCAATTAGAGGTTGCTTTGATTCATCCATCATGTAATATTTAGTGAATTATCTTTTAACTACTCTTAAAGGTGGTGATGGAATTTAACTGCTTAAAACAGAAAATTGGCTCACATATCATAGGAGGCAAAAGCTTTCAATTCAATGTCTTCAAGAATGCCTAGTACCCTTTTCACTGGGTGAGAAAACAACCCTATGAACTTCAGGAAGCATGCAGGAAAACAGTGCATAGGAAAATAACACGAAAAATGGCAGTGTTTCCTCCAGATATTTTTTTGGCAGGGATAAAGATAGTGTTGCACCTTGGGTAGGGAGTCACAGAGAAATCAGTAACTCTCTACAGAGAAGGGAATGTGGAACTGTGTGGGCCAGGCTGTGGGATCCTAGCCACTGGGTAGAGCCACTATTAGTTACAATGAACACTGAAAATGCTCTGATACAAACAAAAATTTAAAGAAATCTATAGGAAGTGAAAGAGATTTCTTTCACAATATCCATTTACAGTGAGATGTGTGAGCTTAGAGCTGCACCTACCTCAAATTCAGCAGACCTGCTTGGAAGGCTGAAATTTAGCAAGCAGCAACAGATTTATTTCTTTCCATTTCTTGATTTGTTTTGTGTTGACTTGCAGGGTGTGCCTGGATCTCGTGGTCTTCCTGGAGCTGATGGCAGAGCTGGTGTCATGGTAAGACTTTTGTCTGGGCCACTATTTCTGAACCATCTTCTTTTATACGCAGACATGTGATGCTTTTTCCTACCTCTGTCTTATTTTATTTCTTTCTTATGGTAGGGACCTGCTGGTAACCGTGGTGCTAGTGGTCCTGTTGGTGCTAAGGGTCCTCATGGTGATGCTGGCCGTCCTGGTGAGCCTGGTCTTATGGGTCCAAGAGTAAGTTCGAACTCTGTGGTGTAAGTTTGAACTATGTAAAAAGAAAATTACTTACAATTAAGGGATAAAATTATTCAGAAATCCAAATGCAAAAATTCAGCATGTGCTAACCACAATTAGGGCACTTCCACCACTCTGTTGAAAAAAAAAAACAAACATGAGGAATGATTAAGAAGCATCAAAATATTTATTGAAATTAGTTCCTTTTGTTATGGTAGCATTTGATTGCCTTGTCATGGAACATTGTCACCTTGTACTGGATACTGCATTGACTTCTGAAAGGGGTTTCCACTTGTGATTATTTACAGAATATGGTCATTAAGAGCACAACTGTGGTGTGTGTGTCCTCTTTAACGAACTAAAAGAAAAGCAAACCCTACTAAAACGATTAGATGGCTGATCGCAATTATTTCTATTTTATTTTGGAAATTATTTCACTGAAAGAAGCCATTCACTTTTAGTGGTGTTGGCTGCAGTCAGATTATGTCCTTGTCATGGTCTTTAATTCTCTTTACTCTTCCTACCCTACCCCATGAAGTGAAAAGGTTTTCAATGCACACGTGAAACTATTAGGCATCTGCAAACATTGAAACACACTCTCCTCCAAAGCAGAGCCTAAATAAGTTTATCTGAGTGAAACAGGTACTTACCTATGCTGATTTTCAACTGGCAAGGGAACACACCACCAAATTAAACTTCAGTGTGCTTTAGATGCAAACTTGATAAGGCAGACAGTCCTGTTTCCTCAGTGTATATTGATAACTTGGCATCTCTCTGTGTGTATGCATGCATGTAGGAAAAAATGTTGATTAACTGTTGGGTGAGTTTGTTTCCTTCTAAAAACATGAAACTTTTCCTTTTTCAGGGTCTCCCAGGTCAGCCTGGAAGCCCAGGCCCTGCTGGCAAGGAGGGTCCTGTTGTAAGTACTTTACTTTCCATTCTGTTCCCCCATTGCATGTGAAACACACACATAAAGTGAGATTTTAAAAAGCAGAGGTCTCAGTGCTGAGCCCTCACACAACTACATAGAACCAGCAAAATTTTACTACCTTATTACTCAGAAGAACAGTGTGAAACTTTCCATTCGTTTCTGTGGGTCTCAGATTAGGCCTGTGTCCTGGAAGGGGAAGAAGAAATACACAGTTCTATGAAAAGAGAGAAAAATGGAGGAATGCGTGAGCATGCAGTGTATCAACAATGTTTAAAAGTTAAATGGCATTGGCTTCCTGTCAGTACACATTTCTCCTAAAGCTGAACTCTAATTAAATTACCTCAGCCATTTAATAGTATGATTTCTCTTTCTAGGGTTTCCCTGGAGCAGATGGTAGGGTTGGGCCAATTGGTCCAGCTGGTAATAGAGGTGAGCCTGGCAACATTGGATTCCCTGGACCAAAAGGTCCCACTGTAAGTACAGTACAGAAGCTTTCTATTACTATGAAGGTATTTCCAGACATCTTTAGGTCCCCAGCTCTGACATTAATCAAACACATCTCCCTGTATCTTCCTGTACTGCTTATTGTAGCATCCACTTACATTCAAGATTTTTGTTTTAACTTATTTTTCAGTTATCCAAAATATGATTAAACAACTGAAAAAAAATGTAATTATCTTAAGAATAATTGGACACTGAAGTGATTAGGATAATACACATCTATTTTATAATTTCTGCATCTCCATTTTATCATTTCTGTATATACGCTTCAGTAAAAGTTCTGTAAAAGTTGGCCATTAAATCTAAGGTTCAGTTCCAGAGTACTCTTATTTATGGAGCACTATCCAAAGGTCGCTCAGTTTAGAAGAAAAGTTACCTGTGACTTCAGTGGGCCTCTTAATATATCCCACAGAGGCCACAAATAACAATAATAACCTCCTGGATTTGGGTGCTGCTATACATACACACACATGCATACATGAGTAGAGTGTATTGCATAGGATACTATGCAGAGATTCATGAGTTATGATCTCAAAAAATAAGGAAATGGAGTTTTGAAAAGACAAGACATTTATTTTTGAGATATTCAAAGTGATCCAAAAAGTCAGATGGAGCTTGTAGGTGTTTTAATTGGGGTTAAAGAATTATTGCAATAAATCTTCTGGCAAGGAGAGTGTAAGTGTCTGCTTAGTAGTATAAATTGAGTCTAATACAAAGTCTTGGTTAACTTTTATATCTTTTTTTTCTTTCAACTTCAGGGTGAACCTGGCAAACCTGGTGAAAGAGGCAATGTTGGTCTTGCTGGCCCACGGGTATGTGGATATAATTGCTTTAGCACCCTCCAGAGAGAAAGAAGTAGATTTTCAAAACCTCTGTAATAAGATACCATTGGCCTGTGCAAGCATGAATAGATGATGAAATAGAAAAGCACTTGGGAATACATTCATCTAACCTCATGTCAGTGGGGGCTGTTACTTAATGGATAAATGAAAACTCCTCTTCTTAGGTGTTAATTGGGTAATTAATTTTGCAGTATTATCATCTTATGAAGAGGAAAAAATAGCACTCCCTGTCCTCAATTCTTTGAGGACAGTGTATGGTTTCTAGTTTATCCTGTAAATTTCCAACTTCTTATTGATAGCTGAAACTTACTAATTCTTCCATGTAGAGGGACCAAAGAATAAGTCTGTTGTGGGAAAAATGCTATCAGCAAGGTTCCTATATTCTGTAATTCCAAAATAAGCTTTCTTAAGGATGAATGTGCTGCAATAATTCAATCGCCAGAATTTAAAATTGTAAGAATCTTTAGCAAACTTTGACAGTGAAGTTTCTGCAGTTAAGTCCAAAATGCACAGGAAGTGACCTTTGGTTTTGGCACATAATAATTTAAATGTATTATTCATAAAAAAATCAAAACTTTGATAACAGCTTTCTACTTGAACATATATAGGGTGCTCCTGGTCCAGAGGGAAACAACGGTGCTCAAGGTCCTCCTGGAGTCACTGTAAGTAACAGCTTTTACACAGGTCCAATTTGTGATTTATTTTCATTAGTGGGACTTCCATTTTTAAATCCGTTTTCCTGTATTTCTCCTTCCAAGTTAATCAGTTGTTTTTCGTTCCATCCAGGGGAATCAAGGTGCAAAGGGTGAAACAGGTCCTGCTGGCCCTCCTGGCTTCCAGGTAAGTAACCATATGCTCTGCTCAATATTATCTATGGTTTCCAAAGCACGAAGTGCTTCTGCCTTAACTTTATGTGCATTCTTGTTTCTTTATACTTAGGGTCTGCCAGGTCCCTCGGGTCCAGCTGGTGAAGCTGGTAAACCAGGTGAAAGGGTGAGTGGCACATACAGTATTCTACAAGCGGGGGCAGGCATTGCATAAGTGCTGCATTTGCAATTGCACATGTGGTGAAGCAAGAGCCTGTTGGATCTATTTGCCAACAAAAAAAGCAATCTGTGTTATATGCAAAGTTTAATAGTCCCTTTTGTTAAAGCTAGCCACAATTGGAACTTGCATCATACTTCTTTTTCTAAGTTTTGGTATGAAACTGAGCCAAGACAGTCCTTTGCTTTTTGGGCCTTAAACAGTAATAAAGTATGCCTCCTCCCCCAGAGGAGGAGACAGTACATGAAAAATATTTTACTTCACATTTCTTTTGAAATCTTTAAGGTTAAGTCTAACTTGCATTACTCCAATTATGTTCTTTTGCAGCTCTGTTGATTTCAGTGAATTTACAGTGATGTACAACTGAGGTAGCTTAGGCGTAATTCATTCTCTGACTGCTGCACAGTTAGTGTGTGATGAAATCTGCAAATAGTTTATCCTAGGTGTCATAACCACCTTTAACATTTATAGTTACATCTCTCTGTGTCCCTGTAAAATAACTTACAATGCATATACCTGAAAAAAAGAGCTTGTAATTTAATAGCTAACGCTTCAGATGAAAAATTATCTCGTGTGTGCCTTGAGATACTGTGCAGCTAGATGAAAAGGGCTTATTTCCATGTATCTAAAAGATGGCTATTTGCCTGAAAATTTTCAATATGCTGTTGCAATTTGAGAAGCATTTCTGTTTACTGCTAAGAAACAAAGTACAATTTGAGCAAACAAGTTTGCTTTAGAAATAAGATTTACCGGTACATCTACTCTCTTCTAGGGTCTTCATGGTGAATTTGGTGTCCCTGGTCCTGCTGGCCCAAGAGTAAGTAACTCATTTGAAATCTGGTACAGACTGTCTTAAGAATGTGTTCAATGCTAGTTGTAGCTATACATTTCCAAGTTCCTCAAGGCTAAAAGCCTTGTTATAGAATACAGTGTATTGCAGAGCAGATTCCCAGGAATGAAAGAGAATTATCTCTGCTCTTTGCACATGTCAGGGTATATGATTATATAATACAACAGTTGCCAGTGTTAGTAAACTTCTGGATAAGCAGTATGACTATTACCCAAATAATGATACCCTGTATTAACCTCACAATGAGACTCTGGATGACAAAAGACTACAGTGTTACACTGAGGCCTGATGCATATGAGAATTTTCAAGTACAGTGCCTGTGTGCAGACCTTCCTAGCCTGACCACTTCAGTTGTACTATCCCTTGCTTGCCAGCTCCTACCTCCCAGGTAACCTCTTTGTGACAGTGAGCTGAATTCAGAGCCTGGAATAGCAATTGGAAGGTATTGCCTTCCACTTCCCTTTATTCCTGCACTGTCAATAAACATCTTTAAAGAGCTTTGTGTGGAGGCCTTCCTGCATGGCAAGAAGATCCCATTTATGTAGAGCAATGAGTGATTTGTAAAATGCTCGATTAGTTATTTGCTCTCCAAATTCGTTTATGAAGAGATTAATATTTAACCTACTTCTGTTGCTTCTTCCTTTTTTCTGACTTCCAGCCTAGATGTATCCAATGACAAATATTCCCATTTACTCTTATAAGTTATGTTGATCAGTTTAAACAGCACTTTCCCTCCCTATATTTAGTGCCCTGAGACTGAATCTTAAGGCATCAATATCAATAACCACGTCCTCTCTAGACTTTGCTGATCTATCCAAGCCTTTGTCATATTAGTATCAGTCACTTGCCCCTGCTCTAGCTTGCCTTAAGTATCTCAAACCCAGACCGGGGTGTATTTCATTCAGTATTCAAAATTATGTCTTATTGATGCTTTGTACACAAAACTAACACTAACTAAAAATACCTCATTTCTTGTGCCAGATTACATTTGCCTTTTTCATGTCTGCATCATGTTGGCTACTGGCTATCACTTTTCCCTTTCTGTCATTTTCACCAATGAAACTTCCATTTACAGCAGAAATTCTCATTTTTAGTGCCTACATAAATGGCCTGATACTTTGCACTCTTGAATTTTATCTCACTTTTTCTGTGACAGCCATCTAGCAGGTTATTCACTTCTTCCTGTGTAATATGCCAACCCTTCTTCCTGTTGACAAAAACTTCCACCTTTGTGATATCTGCACATTTCATAAATATCTATCTTCCTTTTCAGCCTCTCTGTCATTAACAAAATGTATGTAGAAGAAATATTAATCGAGGAACATTTCTAAAATATAATTTAATCTTCCACATCACTGGTGCTTCTAGCAGTATGCTATGTCTCCTTGAGTCAGTTCTTTGACCACATTATAGTTCTCATGAAAAATCCCAGATTTTGCATAATAACTATGATGCTGTTATGCAAAATTCAACATATTATACATAATACTGTACAAAATCCAGCATAATGAAAAATCTCTATTATACCTTATCAGATTATTCCCTGATGTCCAGCTTGATCACACTGAGATAATTTGAAATAAAGAAATATGAGTTTTACTAAAGATCTTTGATAGATCTGTTGTGCATTTAAACCCAGTTTCCAGCTACTTCCACATCTTCAGATGACCTTTATTTCAGAATTTATCCTTATACCTGTTATAATGTACAGGTCACATTAATAGGCTTTAGGTGTCACCTTTATTCTCCAATATTCACCAGGCATTTGACACTGTAAAAATAATTGTTTGGCAATTATTATTGCTTTAATTTCACTAGCATCCATTATTTTTCCTAAAACAGAATCTCCATTTGGCAGTAGAATGCAAGACACTATTACCAGAATGAGCACAGTAGCCAAAATCCACGTTCAAAAAGTATTTGTAACCTAATTGTCAGCTATTACCATGATGCAAGACTTTATTACCTCATTTTGCTGTATTTGTGTCAAAACTGGAGCCAGTTCTTATGACCAGTTTAGTTAGTGGCTGTACAATTTTCACACAGTTCTTAGTGGTTTGTTCAGATTAAAATGCTACTAGCCAGTGCTTTAAAACCTCTCAGCTACAGAGAAATTCAAGGGAAAACTTAAATCAGACTGTCTCCTGTAGGGTGAACGTGGTCCTCCTGGTGAAAGCGGTGCTGTTGGTCCCGCCGGTTCCATTGGAAGCCGTGGTCCTGCTGGCCCACCAGGCCCTGATGGTAACAAGGTACACCTTTCCCAGCTGCCACTGCCTTGCTGTTGAATTCCTGATGATTGAATTTGGACACAATCCAAAACCTGGTTTCCTGAGGGCATAGGTGATAACTGCTAATAGGTAGTTACCAATACACTATAGCCCCTGGGTCATCTCTTCAAGTGGTAAAGCTCCATTCCAGCTAGTCCATGCTAATATTAAATGGGTAGTACTGTAGATGATGGGAGGGGAACTCAGTTTGAATACAGCTTGTCAGCTGGGTATGCTATTATTCTGTTTTGAGATAGGATCTGAGATTTTGACTGAAATCCATGCTGACTTCTATTTATACCCACATCTACTTGTACACAGGAAGTTCTTGTGTCTAGTAAGCAATATTCTCCCCTGAACATCAGGGCAATAATAAGTGGTTATCTAACAAATTATGTTGGTTTGATGATAACTGAATCTGGGTCTTAGTTTTCAGGATTTTCATGGTGAATCTTTCTACAGAAGTTTAGTTGGGAACATGGGACACCCTAAAACCTCAGGAGCCCACAGAATCAGAGAGTGTTCATGTGTAGCATCTTAACTAGCTAAAAAAGTAAAATACGTACAATAGCTTAAGACAAAATGCTACTATTCACACTGTTTACAACCAAGCAGAACGATGAGCAAAGCACTAATGATGATTTTGTTCCAAATTGCGTGAATGATTTGACCCTGACTTACACGATATGCTGTTGCTGCTAGGGTGAGCCTGGCAATGTTGGTGCTGCTGGTGCTCCTGGTCCTGCTGGCCCTGGTGGAATCCCAGGAGAGAGAGGTGTTGCTGGTGTTCCAGGAGGCAAGGGTGAGAAGGTAAGGTGGACAACTGCTTTGTCACTGCGTGCACAGGTTTGGGAGATGCCTGAATTTCATTAACTTGAAAAAACCTGAAGGTTACCCCAGTTGAACTTTTATTTAGTGTGAAACTGTATTATTTAGTGAGCAAGTAGAGGTTTTGTTGGTCTAACAGACTGGCAGTCTTTTCTAAGGTTTTATTCTTATCTTTGCTCAGCATTTGGGATTGGCTTAAGTGGCAATTGGTTCTTCACAGGATTGGGTTAACAATGAACTTATCTTTACCAGAGAAATACTAAAGCTGTCTTTGAGTGCAGACTTTATAGTAGAAATGGGCCTACCAATCACAAAGGGCTAAGTCTCTGGATCAAATCCATGACTGCTCTAGGTGCAGTGACAATATAAGTAAATCAGTTGCAAAAAGTTTTGGATTGTATCAGTTTTCTAAAAAATCAGAAAGTATTTTAGCCAATTTAAACTCTTATATAAAGCTGTAAACTCTGGTTGCAAGTTCTGTTGCTACTTCTGCTTTGCCATATAATTATCTATAAAATTGATTTTTATCTTGCTATGTACCTTTCATTCCGTATTCTCTCCTGTTCATTATTTAAAATCTAAACTGAGATTTTTAGAACTGCATTATTTGACTAAAAATCCATAGTCATTTATCATAAATGAAGTTGTAAGGAAATTTTTAAAAATTCTTTGCAAACTTTTTAAAAAACACTATGTATTGACATGCAAATTAATGCAGAAGTCTAGGCTGTATTTAGGGGAAAAAAAGACATAGAACAGAGTGCTGGTCTGATTTCTTGACTCTAGTGGTGGCGTGGATGTAACTTTTTGTTATATGAAACATATGGCATTTTACGTGACCACCCATATGACATCATTGTTTGTAACAGCTGTTTTCCTGCTTCAATTAGAAAGTATAACACAAATACCTAGAATATTTTTTACAGATAGCTATTTCTTGACCAAAAGTAAAGGGGTTTTGACAGGGGATTTATATTCATAATTGGTAATATACATCAACTTGGGTTTGAATTTTTAATTCCATCCAAAATTCTTGGGACCTCGGAGAAACTAAATAGGTTTCCCATGAAAGAGGCAGACTTATAATTCTGAAAAGCATGTCAATCCTCTTTGCAAATTTTCACTTTTCAAGTCAGTACATAGTCAGAAATAAGAATGAAATAATAATCAAAGTCCATTCCCAAAAAATACCCTAGTATTATAAGCATCTTGTATGATGTGCAAGTAACATACAGAAACCCAGCAAACAGTTCAAGACTTATTTCATACAAACTACTGTGTTCATTACCAATATAATGCTTTTCTCCCCTCTGTGTATTCTAGGGTGCCCCAGGTCTGAGAGGTGATATGGGTGCAACAGGAAGAGACGGTGCTCGTGTGAGTATCTTTTGGTTCTACTTGAGTTTGCCTTGCTGCACCTCAGAACTTCAGTGACTGAAAAGGATGTTCAGGACTTAAGTTTCCCCCTTATTGTGTTAGTGCTTCTTTCTGCTTATTTTAATACAAATCAATGTGATTTTGTTGCCCCTTGTCCAGGGATGTTTGAATTTAGGGGGAGAAAGAGAGAAAAGTGTTTACTTCTCATGCATCCAAGCAGAGAAATTACGTGAGCAGAGAACCTTGTATTGCATAGCTGTTCACTGTGACATTATCTTCTTTAATTTCATGGGCTCAGCCCAGACAGCTAATTCTAAAGGCAGCCTGCAAAGCTACACAAAAGTTATCATTAATTTGAGATTTAAGGTGCCTATCCTAGAATTAATACTTGGGAAGGAAATAACAATAATAACAATAATAATTGGGAAGGAAAATAACAGAATAGATCATGTGTCCTTTTATCTTGAAAACATCTGGAAGAAAGTTACACACCTTTCTCTAGGAGGAAAGAGAAAAATTATTTAAAGTACTTGCTCCTACTCACATTTTGTTAGAAATGGTGTCCTGTCTCTTGACCTGCAGGGTCTCCCTGGTGCTATTGGTGCTCCTGGCCCTGCTGGTGGTGCTGGTGATCGGGTAAGTCTACTCTTTGAATGAAAAAGTGTCTTGTTTGTTTATGCAGTTTGCCCACGCATGAATATTAAAGATGATTTCCATCTTCCTAATGTGCACAAGTTCAGTACATTTTTCAGACTTGGGAGGCAAGTTTATTGGGACTATTCAGCAAAGTTTGCCATAGGACCCCAAACCTTTTCCTAAAAGGGCGGGGAAGTGATGCACATCTACATGGTACTGTGTTATATGGGGAGAAGATTCTGATTCAGGCTTTGGCTGAATTCTTCCCAGTCAAAGTTAAGCTCCACAACCCTTCTCACAGTGTGAGAAGGGGTTTTGATAAAGTGATGAATGACCACATATTATCTCAGAATGATCCTGTCTGAGAATTGTTAGAAATTATTAATATAGGGTGGGTCAAAAAAAGAAGCATTTTCAGCAACATCTCCTCCAGTGGAGACACAGGGGACTGCACCAGTACCACAAGGTCACCCCTATTCTGGTTACAGCAAGGCCTTTCCCCACAGTGTCATAATGTTTTCTGCTATCTGTTTAAGGGTGAAGGAGGTCCTGCTGGTCCTGCTGGTCCTGCTGGTGCCCGTGGTATCCCTGTAAGTAGCAATTTCTGCAACTATTCTTGTGTCAAAGACATGATGTTCAGAAAACTGCCCTTTTAAAGCCCAATCCAACCATTCCTCTCTGTTCTCTCTTTAGGGTGAACGCGGTGAGCCTGGTCCCGTAGGTCCAAGTGGATTTGCTGGACCCCCTGTGAGTTCTGTTTGTGCTTTCCTGATATTGATGCCATGCCATTCCTCTCTTTCCTTTGCAAGAGTTCTAGCTCCTCATTCTGTCTGTTTTTCTGCCTGTAGGGTGCAGCTGGTCAGCCTGGTGCTAAAGGCGAGCGTGGGCCTAAAGGACCTAAGGGTGAAGTTGGACCAATAGGTGCTATTGGCCCAATCGGTGCTTCTGGACCACCAGTAAGTGAACTGTCTCTTGTTAAAATGCACAGTTCTTAACTGTGCCGTGCAAGCAATACACTAATCTGAAGGCCTTGAGTTTTGAAAAAGTAATTAAAAAAAGAAACAAAACTTCAAAACAAATTAGGCTGTGTGGAAAGTCACCATACTGATTTTTCACGCATTATATAAACTTTGTCAATCTATTTATGTGGGCTCAGATTGTGAGTCTGGAACTGAAACAAGGAGAAAAAAAAACAAACACCTACTTTTCACCTTGCTCTGAAGATCAGGAAAATCAGTCTATCTTGGACCATTCAGGGAGAGATTGTGGGTAAGTTCTGAGCTGAGGATGTTGATACCTTTCTCTCAAAGTCAGGATGTGCTGTCACAGACTAGTTTTCAGACTCAGTCATCCAGAAGTGCATGTGGAAATTTGTTCATGCACCCACTTGCACACAGGCTTTTCATGTGCTACCAGCATTATTGCCCAAAGCTATATTCTGTTTCACATGCATGCAGCCCATTATTGGGGAACTGGTTGAATCATGCAGAAAGTCAGACCCAGGTAGTTCAAATACCATAAAGTGTTGCAAGATAACATGACTTGGGGTACTTACTGTATAATTTTAATAGACCAACACCAGGCTCTTGCACTATGTGGATGTATAAGTCACACAGTGCAAAAGGGGGACTTACTGGTTTTGCCCTACTTTCACATTTTGACTTCCAGATTTGTTTAGATGCACATAACATTTGCAAGGAAATTCATTTGAATCCTAAATGCCTTATATGCAACTCTTCCTAGGCCTTATGATGCTGATTTTAAATGTCTGTGAGAATTTAATACCCTAGTACCAGGATAGGCAGTGTGGTTTTGGGCCCAGTTATCCTCCTGCTGGAGTAAAAATTACCCTTAGCTATCACGAGAGAGACACTGAGCCCTTATTGTAAATAGGGAACATTAACTGCCTTTGCTTAATCCATCTCTCTTTTTCAATCCTTCATACCTAGGGTCCTGCTGGTGCTGCTGGTCCTGCTGGCCCTCGTGGTGATGCTGGTCCTCCTGTAAGTCTTCAAACTTTTGGTACTGACGTTGTTGCTTTTCATGAAGTTATTGTTGCTTTTAAAATTAATCTTCCTTTTCACTATCATTTTTAGGGCATGACTGGTTTCCCTGGTGCTGCTGGAAGAGTTGGTCCTCCTGGCCCTGCTGTAAGTAACTAATGAAGTTCTAATGGGAGATAAATAAGAAGTTGCTTTGGTTAGGGATAATCCTAAATTTTGTTTCATTGACACAAATTCTAATTGCACTAGATATCTCAGATCCCTATAGGATTGGATAAGAAAAATATCTGACTGTTCAGACTCCCAGAGTAGGAGCTATGCATTTAATTCTTGGGGGTTTTTTTACAGTGTGTCAAGCATTCTTATTCATCTTGAAGTGCCCAATCATTTGCAAAATCTGTGTTTATTTGCTTTTGTTCAAATCAATGGCTACACAGTTATTCCTGGTGGATTGGAATAAGGACATCATGTCCAATGTGCAAAAGCATGTTAAGGTTATCTTGTATCCACACTTTCTAAACTATCTGCAGTTCCAGCCCCTGTCTTGAGCACGGAAATGTCTCATTATGTTTTAGAATGTGAATCCCTGCTTATTTATTTTTCAGCCAGAAAATCTCATTCCAGATTGACATTTGAAATGTTTTTTTTCAAAGGTGTTTCCAACCTTTACCATAAAGTAATTCTTTCCCTAGATACCCTAGATATAAATAAATTTTAAATCCCAGTATCTAAAGCAAATAATCCTGTTGAATTGGAAGAGTTTGGGTTTTTTTCTCATAGATTTTATAATTGCAATTAATGTCTCCAGAGAGCGCTAAATCTATATTTTCCCACCAAATTATGCCACTTTCACCTGCCCTGATTAAAAAAAAAACTCAGTTCAATAACCCTACAGCTATCCTCTGCTGACAAAGCTATAGAAGTTGCTGCATCAGAGTAGCTGATAACGTGTTTATTGCAGAGCACATCTTTTTTACATGGACTTAAAGTGAAGTTTATCTCTGATATCCCCACTTAATGGATCTATATTGTAATGATGTCATATTCATACTCAATCCTAGGGCATCACTGGTCCCCCTGGTCCTCCTGGCCCAGCTGGCAAAGATGGTCCTAGAGGTCTGCGTGGTGATGTTGGACCAGTTGGCCGCACTGGTGAACAAGGTATTGCTGGCCCGCCTGGCTTTGCTGGTGAGAAAGGTCCATCTGGAGAGGCCGGTGCTGCTGTAAGTTACTGAGTATAACAGCTCGTTAAAGGTGTTTCTCTTATGTAAATGTTATGGCTTCTAAGATACTTTCGATGTTTGTGAAGGGCTTTTCTGTTTTACCCACAAATTTAGCAAAGCTTTTAAATAGTTCCAGTGAGACACAAGAAATTGTTTATAGGTGTGTTTGACAAACACGCCTTTAAAAAGTGAACCTGATCCCTGGATCTGGTTTTTTTTGCTCTTTGTTTTTCTTGTGGTGCGTTGTATCTTTCTCTGTAAGTAGAGCAAATGAAAGCAATATGACTAATTAGAGAAAAAATTGATACTTAGTCTGAGAAAGGGGAGCAGAGTCTCCTGCTCTGAAATTGGTCATCATGGCTGGAAAAGGGAACATGCAAACATCCATTTAGAACAATCTCAATTCATATCTGCATCAGAAACTGATTTGTGGGGATCATGATGTTAAAGTTGTCTTCCCCCAGGTTGACTTAGAACTATGCAAATAAATTAATTAATTTTGAGTATCTTTAAGCTTGCACATCTGAATTACTGGCTTTTTTTAAGGTCATACACATTTCTGTCTTATGAAGACAGAATACTCCCATTGTTTCTCAACAAAAAAATTATAGAAATGTCTTCTGTGATCTGCAGAAGTTGCAGCTGAGAATGAAATCTTCAGTATCATTGACAGATATGTATGTTAAATTTATTATTGTCTTGTAATATAAAAATTATTCTCTTCACATCACAGGGTCCTCCTGGTACCCCAGGTCCTCAGGGTATTCTTGGTGCTCCTGGTATTCTTGGTCTGCCTGGTTCTCGGGGAGAACGTGGTCTTCCAGGCATCTCTGGAGCAACAGTGAGTATATGATTAGTAAACTGCTTTAAACAGATAATGTGTTAAAAAAAACAAACAAAAAAACAAACCACTTGAGGTCCACTCTTATGGGAAGCCAGGGAAAAGGAGATGTAGATTCTCCTCTTTCCATTGCTGCTGGAAACAGAAGATATGAACCTAGCAGACTTAGAGCAATGGAAGAAATTATGACTTGTTGCAGACAAACAAGACTTGTGTCAGTAAGTGAGCATATTTCTCACTGTCATCAGAGGTTTCTGATAGTAAAATTTAGAATGAAGATAATATTTGATATAGTTAGATATGTTTCACATATCTTGATTCTTTTTCACTTCCTGAACTGGTTGCAGAGAAATATTTCTCTTAGATAAAGGCCAAAAGTTCTGTAAGACTGGTTTGTGTTGTATTATAATGTCACATTTTGTTACCACTGTTCCTATATTAGGGTGAACCTGGTCCCCTGGGTGTTTCTGGTCCTCCTGGTGCCCGTGGTCCCTCTGGTCCTGTGGGTTCTCCTGGTCCAAATGGTGCTCCTGGTGAAGCTGGACGTGATGTAAGCTGTCTTATTTCCACTTCAGGTTGCTTTTCTTTTATTCTGAGGCAAAGACAAATACACAGAAAAAGTGGATGGAACTGGAGATTGTTCTGCTAGCAAACTTGTACCTTGCAATGTCTTCAGAGAAAATTATATCAGGATTTTTATAGGCATAGATTCCCATCCCCAATTAGGTGACAAATTCTTCAAGGCACAAGTTATATCTGAAATACATTCTGGAGTCACTATCAAAATCTTTTGACTTCTTTATTTAATTGCCAAGAAAGATGGAGTGGGGAAAAGATTACTTCATTGTTGGAACTGAGAACAAATAGTACATTCCAGGGAATGTACTTTGGCTATAGAGAAGAATATATCACAAAAGCCTTGTTTATCAATAAATTTTCTTAAACATCATGTAAGACACATACATATCTTTCAGGGAAGTATAAAAATTGCAGTCACTTTTACTTGAGGTATCTAGTGATTCACGGTATTAAAGACAGCTTTTTAAAATTAAGACCCACTCAGAAGGCCTATGAAGCACATTACACAAAATGTTGTAATTCAGTTTTTGGAGTTGTGCAACACTCAGCACTGTTTTGGAGTCCTCACAAAACAGATACACTTAAACATTGTGGCTGAGCTACACAGTGTTTCCCAATGTGCATTCCCTCTCCACAAAACGTAAGGTGAGTTTGCAGGGTAAAACCACCACAGAGCCAACTCTGGCCTGTGTGGCAGGTACTGCTGAACTGCAGGTTAAGGCACAATGGTGACATGAGCCCTGTGCAGAAGGGGGAATGTAGGAACACTGGAGTGGAACAAATTGTTCCCTCTAACGTCCTGCCTCGTGGGTGATTACTTGAAGAACAGAGTCCTGCTCCAACAACTTCATACAGTAGCAAATAAACTTATCCATTTAATTTAACCATCCAGGTTAGCAGTTCACCTTAAAGCAGGGAATCCATACAGTGGCTATACATGACTTACGCTTTGAGAACAGTTCAAGTAATATACTAACACATTGCCTTGTTTCCTGTTAGGAGAACTATATAAAGCTTTCCCTGAAGGGGAAAGGGAAGGGAAGCGTATTTGATAACACGAAGTATTTTTAATACAGGGCACCCACAAGTTCTGAGCCTTGCAGGATCTCAAAGAGAACAGAGAATAATAATTAAAAAGAAACAAACTTTCTCTTCCATTGGAATTTTCTGAAGGAAAAAGTTCACTTTTGTACACAGTGAAACAGGTGAAGTGAGATTAACATTCACAAAAGAAGCCATTTAACCTTGTGAAGTACTACAGTGAAGTAATTTAGACTTCTGAGAAAATTAATATATCTGAGGGATTCGAGAATAGTATCTATAAGGAAGACCTTTTTGCCTTCAAGTTTAATACTATCCCATTCAATGTCTTCTTACTGTCATTGGAAGCAATTAGTCTGACACACAGTTCCATATGAGATGAAAGGTGATGGAATTTGATTTTTTTTTCATGGTATTTTAACAGGGCAATCCTGGAAATGATGGTCCTCCAGGCCGTGATGGTGCTCCTGGTTTCAAGGTAACTTTTTTTTATTTTATTTCATTACCATGGAAGAAATATTCCAGTATGGGTAAGTCAGTAGTAACACACTGTCTCTCCTGTTGTGTTCCTTTGTTCCCAGGGTGAGCGTGGAGCTCCTGGTAGTCCTGGACCCAGTGGTGCTCTGGGTGCTCCTGGTCCTCATGGCCAAGTTGGTCCTTCTGGAAAGCCTGGAAACCGTGGTGAACCCGTAAGTTGATGAAACCTTAATTTTTTTATTAAGGTCCAAGAAGACTAAGATTTGTCCATCAGATATAAAATACCTCACACCTCTACAATGTGTGGATAAATACTTTCTGCAGAAATGTGTTGAGCATGGAACCTTCATTAGAATAGTATACAGCAGTGCCATGTATTTTCTATTCTTGTTTCAGGGTCCTGCTGGTGTTGTCGGTCCTGCTGGTGCTTTTGGTCCAAGAGGTCTTGCTGTAAGTCTGATTTTTAAATACATTACCACATTGATGCAAAAAGAGAAAACATACTTTATTAATAAGGACTAATGACTCTGCTCAAGATACTGGCCCAAAAAGTAGTGCTTAAGGACCTGTAAATATTTATGGATCTAGAATCTCAATCAGCATTCTCTTTTGTGGGATTGGTCCTGAAACTTTTGGGATTGGCACTTTTCCTAGTTGTGTTAACAGGATGTAATTTATACATATTGAGGCAACCTATGGCATAATATAGAGTGCTTATGCTTATTCCTCTGACAACTGTGTTCCTTCCTAGGGCCCACAAGGTCCACGTGGTGAGAAAGGTGTACCTGGTGATAAGGGTCCTAGAGGTCTGCCTGGCTTAAAGGGACACAATGGATTACAGGGTCTTCCTGGTCTGGCTGTAAGTAATTGATTTTTAGGATTTTGAATAGAAGGAGTTAAAAAAGAAAAAGAGGAAATAAGGTCACCCTAGGGTGGAATTATGTATGCACAACCCAGCAGATTGATACCACTTACTCCATTCTGCATCATCTTTCAAAGGCCATTAAGAGTCTCTTTAACGCTCAATGCTCTTCATATAAAATGGCAAATTTTAATAGGCTTTTATTAATAATTTTAATAATTAATTATTTTAATGGCTTTAGAACTATGAGTTGCCTTGAAACTCAACTGCATTTGGCTAGCATAGAATTAAAAAAACCTCTGTCTTTGTTTTAGTCTTATTTCTTACTTTGGCCAGAAATTGTAAAGCCTCTGTATCAGAGAAGCAGAAGTAATTTATGAATTTTCTTCCCTTTTAAACTGAGGTATTGCCTTTTGGGAATTCTGAAAACCTGAAGAAACAATATAGAGAATTTTATAGGTTATCCCATTAAATACCTCTTTACACGCTTTCTCCTTCCCTCCCAAAACAAGCATTTTATATCCCAACTCCATAATAAATGTAATTAGCCCTAGAATACCATTCTCTAACTATACCTCCTTCTTGAATCATGCAAATACAAACATGTGCCACTGCACTTTTTAATGACTATGCATTTATCTTTCCCAATAGGGACAACATGGTGATCAAGGTCCTCCTGGTAACAATGGCCCTGCTGGCCCAAGGGTATGTGAATTTCAGAGCATATTCTAATAATCCTCCCATTACTTTTGTGCAATATATATGTACACTCCCATTTATATGAATCTCTATTTGCAGTGTTTTTACTGTCATTAAACTGTTCAAATTTCCTTTTAGGGTCCACCTGGTCCCTCTGGTCCTCCTGGTAAAGATGGTCGTAATGGTCTCCCTGGACCTATTGGCCCTGCTGGTGTGCGTGGCTCTCATGGTAGCCAAGGTCCTGCTGTGAGTATAACTCTTATTTTGCTGATCTAACACATTTATGTCACACTAGAAGCCTAGCAGTGTAGGAATATATGTGGGTTTATTTATTTAAAAAAAATATTGAAGCATTTCCCTATTAGGTTTAAACTTGAAGTCCTTATTCACTCCTTACAGCCAGACAGCAAGTACACAAAAGAGGTGTGGTAGTCCTACACTGTGCATCTTCCACTGCTTCAGCCCATAGCAATCACCACAGGGCAAGCCCATATGTGCTGCCTCCGATTAGAGCTGAGGGTGCCAGGAGTTAAGTAGGACTATGCATGTGTGGAAGCATTTAATGGAGAGAAAAATATGTCTAACAGAATGCCTCTTGTCTTTTGCTTTTGAAAACTTTAGGGTCCTCCTGGACCTCCTGGTCCCCCTGGTCCCCCTGGTCCCAATGGTGGTGGATATGAAGTTGGCTTTGATGCGGAATACTACCGGGCTGATCAGCCTTCTCTCAGACCCAAGGATTATGAAGTCGATGCCACTCTGAAAACACTGAACAACCAAATTGAGACCCTGTTGACCCCAGAAGGCTCCAAAAAGAACCCAGCTCGCACTTGTCGTGACCTAAGACTTAGCCACCCAGAATGGAGCAGTGGTATGTTGGTGCCAGATATTTGCCCTTTCTGGCTCATTTCTTTGAATGGCATCCTTGGCCACCTGGCAAAAATACTAAGTGACAAAGAAGAAGTTATTGCTGTCTCCACTGAAAATAGATACATTCTGAAAAGCTCTTTATTGCTATTGCTGCACATTATTCCAAAAACTTTTCGAAATAATGCAAAAATACTTAACCCTAGATTTCAAATACAGTTGCTTATACATTAACAATCCAAAATATCTATGCGTCCCGCTTATCACCTTAATATTGTTCCTAGCTGTGATATTTATGGCCTCTCTCTGAGTTCCTATACCAGACAAGTGAATATGAACTGAATGCAAAGGTTAAGCTGAGTGAACTATTGTCCACATTTCTTTCCTCAATGGCAGGCTTCTACTGGATTGATCCCAACCAAGGCTGCTCTGCAGATGCCATTAGAGTATACTGTGACTTTGCCACTGGTGAGACTTGCATCCACGCCAACCCTGACCATATTCCTGCTAAGAACTGGTATGTCAACAAGAATGCCAGGGACAAGAAGCACGTATGGTTTGGTGAAACTATCAATGGTGGCAGCCAGGTAAGTGATGTATGGGAGGATGATTGTTTTCTATAACACTGTCTGAAGAGTTCCCAAATCACTGACTCTCAGCAAGCCAGCAAGCAAGCAGATAAATTAAACTCTCTTAGGGGAGAAATATGGAAAAGGGAACTACCTTTTATCTCAAGGGCACAGAGCTCTGGTTCTGGTTTAGGGCACAGTTTGCTAAAAGTATTTTTCAGTATTGTTCTAATATTTCTTGATGTCTACTAGTGATCAATTCAACATGACTAATTGCTATTGCTGAGGGAAGCCTGGACTGGAATATGGTACGTTAGTATAAAGACAGTCCAGAAATTCTGAAAAAGTGAGAAACCCAAATTTGCTTACTCTTTTAATGGAGATTTTTTTACATACTACTCTATTCATGGAGAGATATTTATATTACACATCACAGATGCACACTGTATGCCATCATAACATTCAGAGTTATCGGTGCAAACAAAACCAAGAAATATGTCTTCTTGCACATTAAACACTGTCCCAGCCAGTTGCAAATAAATCACTTTTGTACAGCTAAGGGGGTCTAATTACATAATTCTTAAATTAAATTGAGTTGATCTTTTGATGAAATCAAAGTGTCCAAGTTCTTTAATATTAGAAGATTAGATTGATCCCACTGGGTCAAAACAATCTAGGGTCCTGTTTCTTACAGTTGCTAAAAGTAGATGCTGTAAAAAGAATTTAGGAATGAGGTAAACATTTGTAATATCCACAGACACTATTCTATTAGATTCAAAAAAGAATAAGATTCAGGGTTTTCTTGAGACAGGCAATGTTTCTGTGTATCTGTGGAAACAGTAAATTGTCTTCCTTGAGCTTATTGGCTCTTGTCTCTGAATCCACATAAACTGTTAACACCGTATCTCAGAACAGAGTTCTACAATTTAACTACCTCCACTCATGGATGTTGTCAGTCTACCTCCTACTAGTTTTATTTGATATTCTTTAGCTCTGAAATTGCAATAGACAAGTGACTGCAGACTTAGGTGATTCTTGTTTTTAATGTTTCTAGAGTGACTATCACACACTTGCATTACAAACATCCAGCAATACAACTGACTGGGTTCCTCTCTGTTTTTCAGTTTGAATACAATAGTGAAGGAGTGACCTCAAAGGATATGGCCACCCAACTTGCCTTCATGCGTCTACTGGCCAACCATGCCTCCCAGAACATCACCTACCACTGCAAGAACAGCATTGCCTACATGGATGCAGAAACTGGCAACCTTAAAAAGGCTGTAATGCTGCAGGGATCCAATGATGTTGAACTACGAGCTGAAGGCAACAGCAGATTCACTTTCAGTGTTCTTGAGGATGGATGCTCTGTAAGTAATGCAGAAACCATGGGCACAGTGACTGTCCATGCTTAAGCATGTGATTGGGGACAGAGTCATGCTTTGATTTAGAATTAAATAATCAGTCAGACCAGCAAAATTTTACCCAATGAAGACAAATAGCCTACAAACCCAGCTAGTCCAGATCCTTAACAAGTGGAAAGGACTGGGCTATAAACAAATCCTACTTTGTACTGTGCAGTGTGGCAGAAAAAAAAAAAGCTTCTCAGAGGGACAAGATCCAAATTCTGTGTAAGCAGAAGACTGATGACAAAACAGTGCTCAAGCTGTAGAAGGGGCAGGATCTTTAAGACCTGAAACACTCAGGCAGGGTTCTTTGTGGATTTAACATCAGTGTAAATAAATTAATAATAGCAGTTTATGTAGAGCATCACATATACAACTTCAGAAGGTTCAAGTAAATATTTTATCTGTGTCAGAGATCTAAATTGTTGGATATTGGGTATCTGATTTGCAAACAATGGAAGCAAATTAATACAAAATTCTTTCAGAAATGATCCATTCAGGTGAAACAACTACTTAATACTATGAACAATGCAATAACAATTGTAATGAATCTTGTCTTACAGAGAAAGAACAACCAATGGGGCAAAACGATCATTGAATACAGAACAAATAAGCCATCCCGCTTGCCCATTCTTGACATTGCACCTTTGGATATTGGCAGCGCTGATCAAGAATTCAGTGTGGACGTTGGCCCAGTCTGTTTTAAATGAATGAACTAAAATTAACTTAAAGCCTCTCCCAAATTATTCTCTTGTCATTTCTTTTTATAATGAAAGCTGACTCCTTCCATTTCTTCTGTTCATCTACTTGCTTAAACTCTGGGCGAAAGAGAAGGAGAAGAACTGATTGGAGAATTGTGCAATGAAATTTAATACAGCCCCAAATGGACTTGGAAGTCTTTCAAGATTTAACACCTTGTTTTGGGAAATGTCAACCTTTGTAAAGAAAAAAAAAACCAAAATAAAAAGTCATGAAAGTTTGCACCATTTGTGGCCTTTGAATATCTTCCACAGAGGAAGTTTAAATCCACAACTTCCAAAGGTTTAAACTACCTCATACACTAAATCAAGTGTGATCCACATCTTTTGTAGGAACTTCTCCATACAATCTGGGGTACTTTCAGTTCCACTCAAAATACAGTGGTGCTAATTGCATAATTACAGAGTATCTTTCCAATACTTGAACTTCAATGGTGCTAATGACATTTAAAGTATTGCTTCTTGTTTCTTTGAAGTCTGTCTTAAAACTTAGAATGTCCTGTCTCACCCACAGCTTAAGCATGTGGATCATTTTTCCTCATCTTTGTCCTCTTCCTCCAAAATCAGGTTGCTCCTGCTTTCAAATCTCATTTCCATCTTCTACAGAGGGTAAAAAAAAAAACATTTCTCAAAAAAAGAAAGAAAATGTATTTTGTATATGTGAGATGTTTAAATAAATTGTGAAAAAAAGTAATGAAATAAAGCATGTCCAGTGTTCCAAAAGAAAGTATTTAATGAGTTAAGTTACTTGCTTAGATGCAGTGGCAGATGCTCACACCCAAATATTACAATACCTTTACATTGCTGTAACTCTGTTAGCCCATTGCTGTAAAACATTTGCTTAAAGTCTTGGGAGGCTGCTTACAACTTTCTTAAGGGTGTGATTGTCTACTTGACTCTTCATTTCAACAGCATCTTTTGAAAAGATCCCAAGAAACTCACTCAGTAACTCTGTGCCTCGTAGTATGAGAAGTTCAGAAGAGAAGTAATTCCTTCCTTTTTTCCAAAAGTTAAGCAGGACTAATGGCTGAAAGACAGATCATGATCTCACTTGAAGGTAGAAGGAAAATGAAGCTTCTGTCTTACACTTGGAGACAGAAAGCTCCTGGCTCTTGAGAGAGCTGTACTGGCTGGTGCTGTGCTGTAATCAGCAGAACTGTGCCTGTGCTCTTTAGAAAGGATGTGCAGAAGTCTGTGAAAGGAATCTCAAATTTAGTTGTCTTGTCAGGAAGCTCAGGGTTGTTAGGCCCTTATTCGGTTCTGTATGAGACACAGAACTACCTGCTGTTGCTAACCTTAATAATTTACCTTCACAAAAGACACCGCGAGAAGCAAAGACTGTTCTTCTCTGAGACCTTTTAAGAGAGTGCTAAAAGCACTAAATGATCTGCAATTCCAACAGCCATGTTTTTGGAATTGAGAACATGCTTGGGACAACGCAGAGAGGCCCATGAAGACAACAGCAAAAGCAGGTAAGGGGAGAGATGAGACAGGCTTAATCAGCGGGAACTCCCAAAGGGAAGCATGAAGAAAATATCCAGACTAAAGTCCCTGTAACCTGAAGAAAGCACCACTCCAAAAGTTAATAGTGGAGAGACTGAAGCAGCTCCAAATGTTGCAAGGAGGAATAACCACTAAAAACTGTTTCTAAAGACATTTTTTGTCTTGGTTGCAATGAACTGATTAAGAAAAAAAATGTATTGCTTTCTAGCTACCGAAATTGGTTCTTTGGGTGAAATGAAACAACTTTTCCCAAATGCCATTTCTGAAGACCCTTAGTGAAACAGCAGAGCAGTTCTTCGGCATTTCCACCGGCGTTGTGCACCACCTACTGACTCACATGCTAATTACTGGCCCCTGAAGAATATTTCTCTAGGGATTTTTTTCCTGAATTCACAGTCATTTTTACTGTCCAAATATTCTGAACTGCCTGTGGCTGTTTCTCCAAAACATCAGGCTCAGAACTCACCCTAAAACTATATAAACACATCAGAACAAAACCCATCCAAACCAGGAAACCTTCTGGTAGCAAACTGCATGCTCACTCAGGGTGGAAAAAATACAATAATAATTTAGTCTTTCATTTGTCGAGTTCTGTGAATCTGAAATTATCTTTTCTCTGTATTGGTCTAAAGGAAAGGTTTTTTTCTTCATGGAATCATAGAATCTTCTGAGTTGGAAGGGACTCACAAGGATCATCAAGTCCGACTCTTAAGCAAATGGTCCATACAAGAATCAAACCCACAACCTTTTGGTATTAGTTGCACCATGCTCTAACCAATTAAGCTAATCTCAGGGCTGAGATCCTTCCTCCATAATAAGTTCTTCTGGGCAATTTTATCCAAAAGGGTTTACCACTACCTTTTGGTAACATTTGGTATTTAACATCTTGAGGTGTTAGAGTCTGCTCCCCGTTTCCGGTAAATTCTCTACAACAGTGCCTAGAATGTGTGGCAAGAAGAGTCACCCAAACAGAGCCTGCCTTAATTTGGGAAAAATGTTTTTCACAATTTTTCTGGTTAATAGTCTTTTTTACCTTCTTGTTTATTTTTATCTTTCAGCATTTAACGGGGAATAAGACTCATTCCTCAGTTCGAAAGAACATCCATTGCTGTTGTGGCTATACCTGCCTCTATGCCATGTCTGGTTTACCACAGTCATCTGAAATTTCAATTCCTGCAGAAACTGTGCATACCCAAAGCTATTGGTTCCCCAGATTCTGCAATGATATCCTAAAGACCTCTGCTTATTCTTCTGAGGAGGAGCAAAGAGGCCAAACCGCATCCATGCAGACCGCCTGCCTCACAATACACATAGAGTCGAACTAGAGTTCTCCATAGTTTCTCTCAGCTACTTTAATAAGCTATAGATACAAGAGAAACAAGATAGATACAAAGACACAAATAGACACAATAGATACAAATAGATACAATAGGTCCTTTGAACTTTTTTCAGTTCCATATATGGTTCTAGGGTACAGACTTCAAATACTTTGCTTCAAATAGTTCCTGTAGCTTTTGAAACTGTTGTTTTACTAGTAGCATCCAGTCTGCTGAATAGCTTAAGAGTTAATGTTAAGAATTTCTTCCCCGTGCAAGACAAGCTGGTGTTTAGTGCCTGCAGACGAAAATGTCCTTGGCTGTCTCCAGGTGAGAGGAACCAGCATTTCATGTCCCTCCTCCTGACCTGGCATGACTTCAACTGCTTTGGGAGCATGAGCTCTTTGTCACTCCTGGAGATTCAGGAGCTACATTTCTAACCCCCACCTACATATGTCCCACAGATTAACCATTTAATAGGCAGGTAAACAGTACTGTTTCTAAGACCTTGCTCATGTTTAGGACAGTGTTTCTCTGGCCCTGTATACAATGATATTACCATCTCCATAGCCTTTACTGTTGTCTGTATATCACCACTTGGGTATCCATTTGTAGTGGGTTGATCCTGGCTGGACTCCAGGTACTCATTACAGCTGCTCTCTCATTCTCCCTCTGCAACTGGACAGAGAAGAGGAAAAGAGAAAACAGTGAAGGACTCATGAATTGAGATAACAGCTGGAAGAGGTCACTTACTGATTACCTTCACGGGCGAAACAGACTCAAAGCGGGGATATTACTTAAATTTATTACTAACAGGATCAGAGCAAAAGAGTGAGAAGTAAAATAATCTTAAAACCATCTTTCCTCCATCCCTCCTTCCTTCCATGTTCTCCTTCCTCCCCCTCAGCAATACAGGGGAATGAGGAATGGGGCTTATGGTCAGTTGTTGTTTCTACTGCTGCTCAGAGAGAGGAGTCCTTCCCCTGCTCCTGTGGGGTCCCTCCCACGGGAGACAGTCCTTGATGGACCTCTCCACCATGAATTAATCCCTTGGGCAATAGTTATTCCCAAACTGCTGTCCTGTGGGTCACTTCTCCATGGGGTGCAGTCTTTCATAAATGAGCTGTACCAATGTGGGTCCCCCACAGGAGCCACAAGTCTGACCCGGGAAAAATCTGCTCCAGCGTGGGCTTCCCTCTCCAAGGGCTGCAGGTCTCTGGAAGGACCCTGAGCCTGCCAAGGGGTCACAAGGGGTCACAAACTCCTTCATGCATCCACCTGCTCCAGCATGGGCTTCTTCAAGGGCTGCAGGTGGGTCTCTGCACCCTGATGGTCCTCCATGGGCTGCAGGGGCACAGCTGCTCCACCATGGGCTGCACCACAGGCTGCAGGGCCTCAGCTCCGGTGCCTGGAGCACCTCCTCCCCTCCTTCTGCACTGACCTTGGTGTCTGCACTGTTCCCATATTCTCACTCTGCTCTTCCTTGGCTGGAATTCTCATCTTCGCAACAACCTTTGGTGCTTAAATATGTTACCACAGAGACATTACTATCACTCTTAATTGGCTCAGCCTTGGCCGGCGGCAGGAAGCCCACCCTGGAGCTGACTGGCTCCACCCGACAGGGGAAGCTTCTAGCAGCTTCTAACAGAAGCCACCCCTGTTGCCCCCTCTGCTACCAAAACCTAGCCACAGAAACACACTACACCATTCCAGATGTGACCACTCTGTTAATAAAATTATGGGCCAAGGACTGAGCTTTGGATTGAGTTGCTCTCTCACTTTCCTTCTAGGTCCATAGCAATGTTCTTATATTTTCCTTATCCTCTGCTCCAGAAGGACTTTTTGGTCTAAAAATCTGTTCTCTATGTTAACCCTACATAAATACTGTGGAAATTTCATATGCAACAACTCAGCAGCTGTTTTCTGTGGGTTTTGTCTGAAAAACTCTTTTACCTCCTTGCCACACACATGACAATGTGCTGCCTAAACACAATATGAAGACTATTTGCATTGGTTCCTACTGACCCCTTCATCTGTTTCTTAGCATGGTTATGAAGTGTAATAGATTTTTCAGTTAACTTCATTTTACTATCTGAAGCTCTGAAATTTAGGATAGCATGATGTTCTAAAAAAATATTAATTTTAAACTCATTATCTGATACGATCTGAATCTAGTGTGTTGAAAACCAACTGGAATTTGTATTCCGTTTCCAAGTTGCTTTGCACTCTTCTGCCACCTGGAGGGCACAGAGGCACCTTCTGAAAACTAGAAGCTGCTTTTCTTGCTCCTTATTTGAAGAGTAGAAGCACTCTGTCAAAGCCAACAGACAATATCAAAGGTCTCATCTGGTTTTATTAGCAGTTCTATTGCACCTAGATCAAGGCCAGAATTTTTTCTTGGCTATCAGCTCATCTCTTCACCATGTAATTGTCAGCTTCCTGCTCCCAAGTTGATTGAATGCTGGACTTTTTGCCTTCATCTTTGAAAGCAGCATTTTGATTGCCTCTTTCCTAGTATTTAGATACTTATGCTCCAGCACTAAGAAAGGAAGACATCTCAGAAAGACTGAATTCTTGCACATACCATGAAAACAGGACTGTGGAGAGAGAGCTCTTGTGAGAGAAGGACTGCCTCATAGAATAGAATCACAGCATCACAGAATGTTTAGGGGTTGCAATGGACCTTAAAGATCATCTAATTCCAAACCCCCTGCCATGCACACTAGACCAGGTTGCTCAAGGCCTCGTCCAATCTGGCTTTGAACATTCTGTGGGGGACAGTGCTCAAAGTGTCAGGGCATCCACAACTTCCCTGGGCAACCTGTCCAGGGTCTAACCATCCTCACAGTAAAAAATTTCTTCCTAATGTCTAATCTATATTTCCTCTTTTTCAGTTTGTACCCATTACTACTTGTCCTATCACTGAAGCTCCTGCAAAGAGTCCACAAGAGAGCTGCTGAAGGATAATGGGCTTCAGTGGTTTCTCTGCATATGGATTTGTTCTGGGTTTAGGCTTTAGAGAAAGTCATATACTGTTAGTATATGACTACACTTGTACTATCTCAGTACAAGTGTTTTTAAAGCATAAGCAAAAACATCACACGAAAGAATTAAGATCCATATGACTGTCATGTGAGTAATTATTAAAGTGTGCCATGCACAGGACATTTAAAGCTAGAAGCAAACAGTAACAGCTGTCCTGTAGATTCCAACTCACCAGGCTTTTACACAAAATTCCTGGAAGTGACACAACTACTCAGTTATCTGTTAATTCCTAAATGACAAATCTTTGCTAAGCCTGAGGGGCACAGTAGTCCATGTTGATATTTTGTATAAATATGTTTACATTTCAACATAATAAAATAACACATACACTTTAGTGCTCACAGCAACACAACAGAGCACCATACAGAAAAACAAATATGACAGAACAAGGAACACTGCAATATTCTTCTTAAATGAAACCATTTCTATGCAATTTCAGTTTAGAATAATGACACATGGAAATATTTTAGTCTGTTCATCCATTGCTGATACTTCAGCAAACCAGGGTTTCAATGAACCCGAGGCTAACAAAGAATTCTAAATTTCCAAAATTTCATAGAATACTTAGGATTGGAAAGGGATCCTAAGGTCATCTGATTCCAAGCCCCTGCCATGGCAGAGGAAAGGGAAGAACACGTCCCTGGGTGGGCTTGAACCACCAACCTTTCGGTTAACAGCCGAACGCGCTTACCAATTGCGCCACAGAGACTCCCTTCTTCCTGTGACTTTCATAATAAAATATAATTTCCACTTCCAAAATAAATTTATCTCCCTAAAAATAATGATTTCAAGTAGCAGGCATTTAGTGCAGAGGTGCTAAAAGAGAACATGGTAATCCTATGGCATTGGTATTGCTGGCAGCCAGAATAGAAGGCTTCTAATGTTCCACAAATGCAACACAGCTTGGACAGTGGCTGGGTTGGCTTCCAAAGGCTGCCCCATAAATATAAAGAATTCTGAATGTTAAGGAGGCACATCTGGGAGCATAAGGGGAAACCAGGAAGAGGAACAATATGAAAACAAAGTGTTGATAAAAAAAGAATTACTCAATTTGACAAGGAACTAACAGTGACTGCCATTTTCCCTCAACCAGGAGTCAAGAAAAGAGAGGGGGGAAATAGAAAAAAAATTGTACCTGAATACCAAAAAAAACTCATCTAAATTGAAAATTCTTAACCCATAACCCTGATGGATACAAAGCTTTGAGGATAAGAATCTAAGCAGCTGAAAGAAAAATAGATTTGCATTAGTGAGCTGAGCAGAGTCCCAGCCTGGACTCAGAACTGTGTAGCTGCAGAGAGATGACACAACCCATGATGCAGAAAGGTGTAGCCCCTTGACTGTCCTTAATGAAAGGGGACAGATGACATAAGCATTTGCAGTCTGCCTATTTCCTTTTCCTGTCTTCATCCCTCCAATCCATATCTGTTTCGGACCCACAGAAACCCTAAACAAAAACACTACTAAGCTTCATATTATAGAACTGCAGATGTATTTATCTCTTAGGGATAAAGTTAAGTATGGCCTTCATACATGTGATTTCATAACTACTTCACCTAATATCAGCTTGACTTTAGTACAGACTATTGAGGAACCATTTCTATAACTTTTACAAAATTAGAAATCTGTAAAAGCAGTAATTTGTGATAGAACTTCCAAGATCTTACAGGTTTGGGGGCATATTTGTTTTAGCATTTGGCTGCAACAGTACACAGGCTACAGTGCTTAATTGAACAAGTCCACTGAGAAAAAACTTTCTTACTATCTGTACTCCCTCTTCATTAATGCAATTAAATATTTACAATAGGTGGCTACCATGCATGCAGATACCGCATGGAAACTTGATGCTTAGGGAAAAATTGATTGCCATTATGAGGCTGAAAACTCAGCAGTTAAAATGTCTGATGCCATCATTTGGCGAGTACACAAAAGCCGCCAAAGCAAAAGCTGCACTACTGAAAATAATACACTGTCTAGGAACATGTTGGAAATGCAGCTTTATTTCTGGAATTGCAATATGACCAGCACAATCCAGCAATGCTTCTCCATTTAAATTGAGAAGTGATATGGTTCGGGGTATGGCAAATCCTATTAATTAATTATTCAACACTTAACCTGTAAGTTAATGTAGGGAATATTCCAGTTATAGTATATAACAAATCATAATCACGGCCAGGCTTCATGAACAAAGATTTGGGAAGAGCTCTACCCACGTTTGTTACAAGCACGCTTGGCTAAAAAGGCCAATTCGAGATAGACAAGTCCGGTTTCAAAAGGCACAGCAGAAAGACTCCTTAGGTGGTATATTCGGCAAGACATGATTCTTTCTGTGTTGTCTTTTCTCCTTGAGAGCGACCCTGCCTTCTGAAAAGAAGCAGCAGTGTTGTAGATGGTGTGCCTCCAGACTCCCGACTGGAGGCCAGAGTAGACCAGTTATGTTGATCAATATGGCCAAGGCTGAGATGTTGTTTCAGGGAGTCTTCTCTTTAGGGCTCCTCTCTTGTGGCAGCCGGTGGCAAGTTCACCATAAAGCAAGATCTTAGGGAGACAGTGCTCCTTCATCTTTGAGACGTGGCCTGCCCAGTGCAGCTGTGTTCTCAGCAACATGGCCTCAATACTTGTGACTGCTGCTTGTTCTAGAACGGATGTATAGGTCACATAATCTGACCAGTAGATGTTTAGGATTGTTATACAACAAATAGTATGTTCCTTATGAACACATGAATATTTTCCTCATGAAACTTATAGATTAAAGGTAATTTAATTTTTCTTCCATCACTGGTGCTTATATTCCTTGCTATATATACTTGTGAAAAATTAATTACACTCTTATAAACATATAAAAACTCTAAAGGGAAAATATCATATGAGAATGCCCTACTATTCCTCTGACTGAAAATGTTTAAATACCAGCTCTCTATAATAGCTGACTTTATACTATAGTAGCCATTTTATCTTCTTACATGTTTCCAGTCCTTGTGACCGCCTTGTGCCTTTGACTGAGGACAGCAGCTCCAACTCCAGGACATGGAGTAATGCTGTAATGCTGAAGGAGATCTACCATGAACGAAGCTTATCAGCAAAATTGTATGTGCATGCCAGGTCTGACCCATGGCACAAAGTTCTCCTTCTATGTACACTGAGCCTGCCAAACGAAGTCAGGAAGCATTAAAGGAAGAACTATCTCATCTAAATTATACCTGTGTAAATTACATCTATCCAATTTAAACTTATTTTCTAAACTGAATAGAAAGTCGCCATTCCTCCTCATTCACCTTATTCTAACTTATGAGTAAATTACCAGCATTCTAGTGAGTGTTTTCAGTTAGAGGTGTTAAAAAATATTTTAATTGCTCCTTAAAGTGTAAAATGCATGTGAAATGAGGACAAAGAAAGCTAAGCACTAACAGAAATATTTTAACAAACAATAAAGTTTGTTCACAGTATGAAGGCTTTGAAAGTTCTTGGCTTTTTGAATGATACATAAGACAAAAATTATGCATCAATGGGAATTTTTCATTTATGGAGTAAAATAACCCATACTACAACCAGAATTGGGGTGGTTGGTTTGTTTGGATTTTTGTTGTTATTTTAGTTTGGTTTTGTTGCCCTTTTTTTTTTTTGTTAAGAAAAACATAACCCAGTAACCACCCATCTGTATACTTGGGAGTTTAAGGGATACCTTTTCTCCCTCTATCCCTGAGAGAATAAACCTAAGCACTTTAATACAGTGTTTTTATAATTTAAAAACAATGCTGAGAAAGTGATTAACAGGTAGACTTGAATAGAAAAAATATAGATTATATGTTGGCAGATAGTAAAGACATTGGTTGGATGGAAATGAACATATCAATACATTGAACATATAGTAATAGAGGAATACCTGAACTCAAATTTTGCATGCACATTACATTGTGTTTGAATAATACTTTAAATTTTTCTGTTTATCAGGTAATATTTCAAAATAAAACATTGCTTGAGTGGATAGACTTCCTGTTTTTTGTTTCAAATATTTCACTGTTTTTCCCACACACACACAGTTATTTTTTTCATCTATTATTAAATGAATAATCAAATTCAATGATTTTCGGAACTTCTAGAGTAGTGTTTCTTGAATGACAGGGTAATGGAAGGTTGGTGAAATGAAAACGGAACTTTTTGTGTGTTCAGAACCCAGATCGTTCATTATTATTGTTTACCTGTTCGGTTAAAAAAAAACCAAAATAAACAACATTTTTTCTGTTCATTTTTTTTCGGTCAATCCTAATGAAAAGAATTCTGCTGGATCTGAGGGAATCTATCTAGCACAGTACGTACTTCATCACGCACCGAAGGCTTGGCAACTGCTCACTGTTTATTTCCCATATTTGTTTCCCATATTTATCTGACTGCATACTGCACACTTTTCCTAAGTTCTATATTTATTTATATGGTTTATATGTGGTTACTTTATTTTGTGGAAATGTCTTTCTGTGACAGCTTGTCCTGCTCCGGGCCTGGCGGGTTCAGTGGCTGCTTCTCAACTCCCCTGTTGTTGAGGGACTGGACTCAGAGCCCAGATTTGCTGCCCTGTATCTTTTCCCAGGTACGACTCAGGTAGCTGCTTGTGGAGGAACAGGATTTCCCTTTTGTAAGACTTCAGCAATCATTTCATGCATCCCCTCAAATCCAGCTAAATCCATGGGGGTTGGCCTCTTCTCCCAGGCAACTATTGATAGGACAAGAAGACTTAGTCTTAAACTGCATCAGGGGAGGCTTAAGTGGACATTAGGAAGAGTTTCTTCACAGAAAGGATGGTTAGATATTGAAACGGGCTGCCCAGGGAGGTGGTGGAATCACCATTCCTGGAGGTGTTTAAGGAAAGGCTGGATGTGGCACTTAGTGCCATGGTTTAGTTGACATGGTGGTGTTGGGTCATAGGTTGGACTCGATCTCAGACATCTTTTCCAACCTTATTGATTCTGTGATTGTGTCAACTTCCTTGTACACTTACCCGCGTTCAGAGGGAGTGAGCGTCTCCCAGCCTGGAATGACCACTCCCTTGACAATAGAAGTAGTTAAAATCGCGTTATTCAGCAAGAAGCCCTCACTGTCCAGTGCCAGCCGTCACGCATAGAGTACTCCTTCACGGAGCACGGTCCCAACGAGGTCCCCACCACCGCCCCCTCAGCCGCGGGGCCCGAACCGAGCAGGGCGGGACCCACCGGGACCCACCGCAGCCCCACGGCGGCCGCGGGGCGGGGAGTCGAGCGCTGGGGCCGCCCGCTGGCGGCCGAGAGGAAGCGGCAGCGCCAGGAGGGCGGCGGTGGCTCCGCCCCGGCTGCAGCGGGGCGTGGGGCTGCTCTCGGCCGCGGCGGCGGGGACGGCGGCAGCCGGCGGGGTCCGCGTTGGCCGCCGGCGGGGACCCAGTGCTGCCCCGCCGCGCCCGTCCGCCCCATCGCACGCTGTTGTCATGGAGGAGCCAAGATGGCGGCGCTGGCCTACACTGGGGGCAAGCGGGAGATCAACTACTACTTCAGCGTGAGGAGCGCCAAGGCGCTGGCGCTGGGCGCCGTCCTGCTCCTCACCGCCTGCCACGCCGCCTCCCGCCGCTATCGAGGTGAGGGGGCGGCCGCGGGCGCGCCGCGGGGGGCCGCGGCTGCCGGGCAGGGGAGGCGGAGCCCCGGGACCGCGGCCGTGCGGGGAGGGCGGCGGGTCCCCCCGCCCGGGGCAGCCGTGGCGGGCCGGGGAGCGGCGGGGGTGGCAAGCGCGGCCCTTCCCCGGCGGGCCGGGGCGGCGGGGCAGGTCGGCGGGAGACGAGCGGGGACCCGGCCCGCGGGGACCAACCGGGGGGTCACTGCAGTTCCCGCCATCCGGGCGAGGCCGGGGGGGTGAGCGGGGCTGGCGGGGCCGTGGCGCTGCGGTGTTTGCACCGAGAGCGCAGCGCAGCTCCCGGGGCCCGGCCTGCGGCAGGTGAAGCTGCAGGGCTAGAGGGTGGCTTCTTCCCTGTCACTTGTTCCCTTACGGGATGATTAATTACCTTGGCAATTAGTGGTTAAAGTCTTAATTGGTATGAGACTTGGTGTATGTAATTTCACTCCTTGAACCATCGCCTCGAACATAACAGAGTCCGGCCGCGCTGGCGGGTGAAGCGAGCCGAGGAGCTGTTCGGTTTCACGCGTTGTCAGTGGCCGTGGAACAGGCGGTGACCGAGCTCCGGGACCGACCGCAGCCGTGCCCGTGCCCGCCTGTGCCCGGGGCGCCGCGGTCACGGGGCGCTGGGAGCTCCGCCGGCTCCGCTTCTCCGCGGTTGTTTTGGCCTCGGAGCAGCGAGTCTTGGCGTGATCCGTAAATGCAAATGGAAATGCTGAAGGAAATATTTTCTTGTTTCCTTGTCACGCTAAAAAATGTGGTATGTTTCTGTGGGCAAATCAGAAAGTTGATCCATAGAGAGATCACTGCGGCTCTGCTTGTTGTAGGACAAATGGTGTCGGGTTCTAACACCTGCTGCCAGCATCCATGCAAGGCAAGGCTGAGGCAGTTCGCTGTGGAAATGGGAAAGGGGGTAGGGATCTTTATGGATACAATTCCCCAGGTTCACCCTCTGGCTGGCATGTCAATAAGTCTGGTAAACTGACTAGTGTTAAGTTGGAAGACACAGAAGCATTTACTAAATTCTAGAGGAGCTCAAGCATGAGGTAATTAAACTTGCCTGTTGTGCAGTGTTCTTAAGGCACAAGAGAGTCACAAAACTAGACAGGAGGAGGGTGGCAAGACCAGCCTAAGAAAATAGGGACTGCCGTGTCAAGCAGGTTACTGGGAAACTAAAATATGCATAATTTCAGTATATTTTGGGAGAGTTAATTAGAGGGGTGAGTCACAGATTCAAAATGGTGAGAGTCTACTGGACTTTATGTGACTTGATATGGTCTGTATGGATTGTTACAAACCTTTCAACAAGTTTTTTTTGCCTAAACCTTTTAGTTTTTTGAAGCAATTAGAGGGTGAGAGGTTTTCCTGTAATTGTTTAAAAGGTAGGAGGACATGGAAGTCAGAGAGAATAGAGAGTTACCAGTTTGGGCTTCTTTGAACAGGTAACATTCAGAAGAATGAGTGGTTTAGGAAAGGAGGGTGGAAGATTTGTAGCAGACAAGAGTTTTTAGGATAGATAAAAGCAGAGGTGCTTGAGAAATCATTCTGCAACCCTGTGGTGATATCAGACATCTGAAGTCCAGCAAATGTCACAATACTCTTGGCAACTAATGAAAAAAGCAGATTTTGCTGTGATACTGCACAACTAAAGCTAACTGGCACCTCACTTAGTGGTGTTGGTCACCTCCTCTTAGTAGTGGTATAATAGAACTTGAAAAGCATGAACAAAGGAGTAACACAAACAGCAGAAGAATCAAACAGCTTCTCTACAAGAAGTAATGAAATAGAATGAAATTCTGTAGCCTGGACAGAAACTTAGTAACTTGTTAATGGTCTCAAATATTACAAATTATTGGGGAAAGGTAAATTCGTTGTGATTGTGTTATAACACAAAAAGTATCAACTGAAAAATGAAATTAGCAGGCAATATATTTAAAATTATCAGAAGAAAGCACTTTTTTTTCTACACAAGACATTCTGTACGAAGATTTTATACCAAAAATACTCCCAAAAAACGTTATCCTGATTTGCAGAGGGTGGATGAGGTGGGCCTGCAAACAGGCTCAAAGTTGCCAGGCTGTGAAAGCTGGGCCATGCCAGGGAAGGGATTGCTGTGTTTTTCATGCTTTTATACTTTTTCTTTTGTCTGATTGTCATTACATGTAAAGGTTTCAGCTAATTTTGGCCTCAGTCATGCAAGTACATATTATAGATGGGAGCAGCCCAGTGCAATTCCCAGTCAAACTTGCCTGTATTAAAGTTAATTATATGAAAAAATGCTGGACTGGGGTTATGGAAGGTCAGGGAAACTTATATTTAGGGGTCACCAGCAACACTAGTAGATTCTCTTTACATTTTTTTTATTTTGAATGATAGAGAACAATTGAATTTCCAATTTTTCGAAACAGAGAGTGTGCCTTTTGGAGAAAGCATTGTGAAACTTAGTCTGTTCTGGACTGAATGAAGACTTAGAGATTTCACAATTTTGGGGGAATAACCATGATTTTGAGGAATGATAAATTAGAATAATGAGCATAATAAAATTCAGAGAAATTATACACTCTGTATAACTATACCGTAGTGTAGCTATACCAACATAAAAGGTAATATGTTGGAAGCATAACTTACACAAAGGAAGAGTTTAAGAAGAATGTTCTGTGTTTTGTGTTTAGAATGGCTCTTGGAATTCTTTTTCTCAGATTTTAGGTTGGGGTTTTTTGTTGTTGTGTTTTGGTTTTTTTTCTTTTAACATCTCATTACTGGCTAAGAAGAGGATGTGGTATATTAATATGAGCATTGTTCTTCAGCTGATATTTCATTTCCTAAGCCAGACTTGGGCATTTCTGGAGGAACCGTCTGGTCTGTAACCTCCAGTTTACTTTCTTGGCTGCTGTTCCAGTCTGGTTTTATTCCCCTCCCTCATCTTCTCCTCATGACTGCTACTGTTATGTTTAAAGGAAGATTTCAGACATCAGTAACTCTCCTAACGAGCTTCAGGAGCTTTCTAATATTGCTCAGTGCAACAGTAAGATATTCAGTACCTGGAGTTGGGAGGGAAGGTGTAACTTCTTGACCTGAAATATTGTCTCTCTGTTTGAAACGTATACAATGTGTGATGTTTGGAATGTTACATCAGTGAACATACTGTAGATGGAGGATTGTTTCATTTGTGGGTAACTATGGAGTACTGAGGAACCAAGCTTGGGTCATGAACTCAAGATACAGATATTCTCCTGTCTTGAAAACCTAAATGAGGAAGGATTGATAGTGGTCTACAGATCATAATAGACATGAGTCCAGACTGCCTTTTCCTATGGAAGAACAAGGGACTGCCAAGTAAATGTAGTAGAAACCGCATTTAAAATAAAGGCAGGTGATTCTTCAAGCATCAGCTGTGGGTATGGAAAACTCTTTTAGAAGGATGCTCTGGATGCCAAAAGCTGAAGACTGCATGTCCAGTTCAGGAAGTCCCTGGACTAAACATAGTTGGAAGAATATTAGACAAGATCATAATGTTTACTTGCCGCCTTCTTATTCATCTCTGAGCATCTGTTTATGGCCCCTGTTGAAGGCACAATACCAGGCTAGACTGACCATTGGTCTGACCATGAATAATTGTTCTTATTTTCTTATGCATCTTTTTCAGCAAGTTAATGGATTTCAGAGGGAATCTGATTAGTGATAGATATTCTTTTATATGGTTCACTCATATCACTTTGATACATCTCCTAGTTTTCATCATCTGCAAAATGGAGGACTTTGTAGCAGTAATAACTCTGAGTCACCTATTCTCATTATCAGTGAGAATGTGTCATGTTGCTTTTGATTAGATTGGTTTTTTATTATTCCTGACCGTTTCGTTATTCTGCAACTTACTCAAAATGATAGTTTACGTAAGTGTGCATGTTTGAGAATTAGAGAAATTGTGTTGCTTGAAAGCCAAAATATAAGTTGAGTTTAATGAAGTCAAGGTTTCACAGAAAGTGTCAAGTAGGGGCAGCAGTACATTGTTTCTGCACAAGCAGCACAAGTCCCTACCATTTCATTCACCACCATTTCCCTGGTTGTCAGTGCTCGGAAATGCCAAGTATGACAAAAATGTTGGAGGGCAACTTCTCTTGCAGTGAATGGTGTTCTGTTGCATTCAGTTATAAGGCAGCAGATTCTGATGTGGAGTTGGGAAGATAACAGTCACTGATTACATAACTTTATTTAAAAGAACTTAACATGACTGAAACATCATCACCTGTAAAGTGATTAATCTTAATTACTCTAAAACTTAATGAGTGGAAAAGGTACCTGAAGTCCTTAATGATCAGCAAATTCTTGTGTAAATGTTTTGGGGTTTTTCTGCATTTTAACCCAGCAGGTTAACTCTCCTGTTCTAAGGTGACTGGTAAGTCTTAAGCAGGGAGATGTAATAAACTTTCTTCCCAATCTCATGTTGAGATTCATGTTCTATACAAGATGCTGTGCATGATGATTCTGTGTAGAAGATTATTATATTGAACAATTGTATTCTTTAATTCCATATTCCGACGTACTCTGGATAGTAGATAGCACAGTGAATTGGCATCTTTTAAAGGAAATGCCATTCCAGGTCACAACATCTTTCTGATAACAGAAGTGGGATCACTAACATTTTGGATAGAGAGTTGTGATTCACAGAGCAGGGTGGTATAATAAACAAGAAGGCAACTTGCAGAAACTTGTGCAAGATGTTTTTATGATAAGTTATATTTGTTTACTGCCATTGATTGTTCCAATTCTTGTGTTTCAAATATTGTCCAATTATTTTTTGTAATAGCAGTGGAGCTATGTTTTACATTTCATGCAGCTGAATTCTAATTGTAATATAACATTTTCAAGGTGGCGATACATGTGAGTATCTTCTGTCCAGTGGGAGATTTCTTGGAGAAAAAGTATGGCAACCTCACAGTTGTATGATGCATAAGTATAAAAATAGGTAAGGAAACTCATGTCTTCTGTTCATCTGCATAGAAAGAAGAATCATTGTTTGACTGCAGCTGTAGTAATTGCAGTGTCTTTTATTGTTCACTTCATAGCTGATTCTCTAGGCTTTCAAAAATATACAGTATATGTCAGAAAGAAATCTTTTCTTTTTACATTATGTGTATGGCTACAGTGCTTACCATAGTTGTATTTCTATATAAAAATATAAATAAATATTGGTGATAGAGGTACTGGTGTGAGTTATGGAGAGCCACATGAGACTGCATAGCTTCATATGTCACTCTGAGATTGCTGAAAGGGAAAATGCTGACCTTATGTGTCAAATTGCAAGTAAAAATATCCCAAATAAAATTACTGATCACTTTGTTTCACCTACTGTTAAGAGAACTTTTTTTTTTTTTTTTTTTTTTAGAATTATGCTGTACGTTACCATTTTGAAACTACTGTTTGAAACAACTGTATTTGTAGCACCACAGAATAGGAAAGCCTGCTTGGTTCTTTGCCTAATCATATTGTTCACATTCATTTTCATTTCTGTGCAAATTGCACTGAAGTTTTTATTGATGCAGCATGTTTAGAAAAAGATTTATCATACCTTAGTTATCTATATTGCTCTGTAGATTTTCAAAATACATTTTTTCTGACATATAAATTTCCTGTAACATGAATGTTGCTGTTTTGTTTTACAGTGAAGCAAAAAGTTGCCTCATAGACAAACATATTGTGTTCATAGGAGATTCTAGAATTCGACAGCTGTTTTATTCATTTATAAAACTCATAAATCCTCAAGTCAAAGAAGAGGGAAATAAGGTGAGATAGTTTATTTTGATGATTTTTTTTTGTTTCTTTCCAATTTACCTCATAACTCTTTTCCAAACTTCAGAAAACCAAGAAATGATATTGTTTGCTGACCTAGCCCTCAGGAAGGGAAGCGCAGAAAGATCTTTTGAAGAATAACAAGATTAGACCAAAGTAATTGTTTGGATACAGATGAGATGATTGTAAATCTGAGAAGGGAACTAGGAAGCTCAAGAGAAAGCTTGCAGCAGTCTGGGAATAAGTAAATGAAGCTGACTTGTCCCATAGCAACTTATGTTTCATATTTGGTATCTTGATGAGAAAATGATTGTTCCTTTATGTGTTTTTAAATAATAGTAGTTCATGTCTTATAATTTGTCATTTAAAATGTCAGTTAAATTGCTGATCTAATCTGTTCATACAAATCTGTGGGGCAATGACAGATTTCCAGGTTTAACTTGAAGCTGAAACTAAAAATAGCTTCTGGTCTTACCTTCCTTTTGATCACTGATGAAGAGCTGTCTGAATTTTATAAGGTAAAGAATGTAAACAGCAGCTTGCTGGGGGGAAACAGTAAGAAAGGATTTAGCTCTATCATTTGTTGAACAGAATATTGATTTCTTTTGCTATATTGTACTTCTTAGGCACATAGTTTCATAGATATATGTACATATGTGAGGGAAAAGACACATTTCACTTTCAACAGTGCATCAGATTTGTCAATTATTTAGTAATTGTGTCATTTAGAAGTTCAGACTGGTGGCTTGTCCAGCACACAGCATGAAGCCGCTTTCACTTGTCAAAACAAGATGCTTGATTGATCCAAGAACCCAGGTTTTCCTAGTCAGTTGGTTAGGTCACAGTTACTTCCCAAAAGTGATGCTGAGATGATAGAGTGCTATAATTGATTTTGAGTCAAAAGTATTATTTGTCAAGTGTTATTGAAATCAGGATCTCAGTTTGTGGAAGAGAAGTAAACTTATTCTTTTGGACCATGATTGAAACTAATTCTGTATTTAGTATATTTTAAAGGAGTAATGTGTATGCATATCTGAGTCCTTCCTTTCTGATTTCTTACAGTTTCACTCAGCAAATTTAATAATGTGTTCCAGATTTTATTTCTGCCTAAGATTATTTTCTTTTATTTTTTAATTAAAACTGTTGGTTGTTTTGTGTGAAGGAGATGGGCAGATGAAAAGGCTGGGGAAAGGCAGTGTAAGAAAAGAAAGAGGGAAAAGGTCTTAAGTTTTTCTTGTGTTGGCAGGCTAAATTTAGAAAAATATTTGATACATTTGTAACAGAGTGAACAGAAAGCATTTCAGACTTTGTTGGCTAGATTTCTTCCAGGAAGTATAATCGTTTATTTGAGTAGCTTGTTTTATCAAGAAAGTAACATCAACATTTTGTATGAGTACAGTGACAAGTTTATACAAGAAAAATCCTTTCCACTGAAGATAAACTTTTGGGTGAGAGCAAGTTAGCATAGGAATGTAAATATTTTGTTTTCATTCTGAAAGTTTTTCTTACTTTGTTTTTATTGTTTTGGGGGTTTTTTGACAGCATGGAAATATCCCATTTGAAGATAAGTCTGCTTCAATTAAAGTGGTAAGTTTTTATCTAGCGTTAAATTGCAAGCCATAAGCATGTTATTATTTCATACAATGTAAATGAAATTGCAGTCAGAGCTGAAAAATTAAAAGAAGGTTTAGACCGTCAATATTCTTTATAAATATTTCACAGGTATTTCAGAGTGTATCTTCATATACTGTATTTTGAGAGACTTTGGCATTGAATACTTGTATTCTGTGGTAGTTTTGGTTATAAGCTCTGGAAATGTGTATAATTTTTCTTTTTGTCAGATCTTATAATTTGGCCTTCCCAAGAATAGCTTTTGCCAGGAAGTGTACTCTTTCACTGCTGTAAGAATATGTATGTGGGGCTAACTTCCTTGGATTGGTAATGCTAATTGCTGTTGAGCTTTCTATGCTATCCAAACAAGTATTCCTTCCACTGTTTTTGCATGAAGAAATAAACACAATGTTGATTATAATGTGGATATTTAAAAAAAAAACCAAACAAAATGCTTGAGGGTAGGTTTTCTGAAGGACTCTGTTCTCTTCTGCCCTGGCAGTGGAAAGGCTGTCCTCAATAGCTTTCTTTGCTTCCTATGACAGCTGTCAGCAGTGCAGGGATTCTGCTAGTCATGTATTTGTTTATGCCTTGGAGACAACTCATTCTCTGTTCACGAAAACCAAAGAAGCAGTGTATTTGCTGAGTTGTCTGCAAGTGAGTTTTCAGTACCTGTTTGTGTACATGGTTAAGATTTAGGGTATAGAATAACATTTTAGGGTGTAAGGCCATGGCAGTTCAAGCCTGTGCTGTTCCAGTCCCTTTCCCTTCACAGTATGTTCCTGTGTTTGTGCTGTAACTATTCCTGATACAGCTGTGGAGTGGGCTGTTTTAGGAGTCAATTCAGCCAAAAAGTTACCTTGTAGGATTCCTTTTTGATCAGGTCTGATGTGGCTCATCGTATGGTTATCTGAATGCTGGAAAAGGCAGGACAGAACTCAAGGCAGGACAAACAGGCCAGTGCAGTGTGATTTGCGTTGGCCTGACCTGACACAGGATTACATCTTCAAAACTCCTTAAACCTTGGTAGGTGCCTAACAACCAAGATTTTAGATGGCAGGTCTGGGCTTTTAGGAGATGTCTGGGTAGTTAAGAATATATTTGGAGTCTGCTGCTTCCCTGTTTTGATACAGTATTGTTCTTGGCATTATTGGTATGGTAGCTGAATTTCCACGTTCAGAATGGCTGTGACCCAATAATCTAAATGTGGAAAATACTTGACCAACAAAAGAGAAAATTACTGGGAACAAGGGGAGAGTTTAATTTTGCCCTTTCTAGTCATCATAATGACCTTCTGTCCTTCAGCAGAGGACTGTATGGTTGTTAACATTATTGCCAAATAATGAATTAACAGTACTCAAGTGAAGTACCAGAATCTTTAGGTCTGTGCAAACGGAAGATAAGGACTTCCTCTCTGCTGGTAATGTTTCTGCATTCCAACTTTTCTCACAATAGTTTCTGCATATGTAATCCCTGCCATTTCACTTTAATATGTATTTTTAGACCATTTGATAGTGCTGCATCTGAGGAGTAACTAGATGCTAGGAAGTCATGCCTTTGCCTGGGAGACATAATAGTACTAGCCAAAGTCTAGACTGACTTCTAGAAGGTTGAGCACTACTCCTGGCATCTGAAAGAATGCTGGTAGGTAATGTGTTTAATAGCCATGGCACTCTTAGATTTAAACAGCTGATAATTTTTGAAGTTGTAAGGTAAATTGTTAGGTTTTATTTTTGTTTGAAAATTGTGATTTCGTGCCATCAATTATTTTATGCTCTGGAGCAAAGAAAATCTGCTGGTAAAAATGTGGAAAATTGAACGAAAAGCAAGTTTTAATGAATAAGTTATAGATGTGACCTTAGATTTATCCCTGATCACATAGGAAACCCAAGGACATCCAATTTGGCAACTGTTAAATAATTACCTTCTTGGTGAAATCCCAACTCCTGAACCAGAAATGAAAACTTGGGGTTTTTTTATGAGGGAAAAGTTTTGTGGGATTGCTGCCTTTTTTTGCCTTTGCTTTCTGTTTTCCATGCCAGACCAAGTTGTCAGGCTTTTCATACTAACTATAAGGGAAATCTCACTTGGGGCCGAATGGTTTTCCATTACAGTTGAGTTGATGGCATTAGTCTGGTTTTTTGAATTTTTTGTTTTTAGTCTACTGATTGCTTTTTAACTTACAGAGTAACTCTGCCTTTGTCTTACAGGATTTTCTATGGTATCCAGAAGTTAATGGCTCTATGAGGCAACGTATCAAATCTTGGACTGAGGTTTGTCTTAAGAGATCTGAAATTTGAAGTCAAAGTAGTGAAAAGGGGATATTTACTAGCTTATATGTTTCTGGGTATCTTCTGGTCTCCAAAGGATGACTTCACTTGGACCAAAAAACCCCAAAGCAAACCAGAAAATCCCTACTTCCTAGGAGCAGGTTAATTCACCCTGTTAAAGCTGAAAGGATTTCACTCTGATCTAGTGTTTCAATTCCTCTGTGTCTGCAATAGCTCCACTTTAATGTGACCAAATATTTCGATCCTTTGGTCCATTCCAACTTGCGATATATTATGATTCTATGATTTTATATTTATGTTAATTTGAGTGTTTCAGACTGAAGGACAAAGGTGATCTGCAAAGTCGAGGTTTTCTTGATTTTCTTTGTTTTGAATATTTCCCTCAATTAACATACTATTAATTTTAGATGTTTCAATTATGATGCAGGTTGTCATGTTATTTTGTATGTAATTCTGATAACAAGTCGTATGTTTGCAGATTGGCAACTAAATTCTTTTTCTTTTTTCCATTGTTAGCCTTTAAATAGCCTGGAGTTATTATCAGTAGTAGCCTTGAATGATTCTTTTGTTACGCTATAGGTCATTCTTGCACACCACCTTCCATCAGGATAGTTGAAGTTACCATTTGGTTTTCTTTTTCTATGATTACTACAAAAAAATGAGAGGTGCTAAACCCTTGCTGTGCCAGAGCAGAACTCATACTGAGGTGGTCAGGACTGTTTCCTTCTGCTCTTCTGTTTGACTACATGTGCTGGTCCTTATCCTGGATAGAACTGTCAGACCTCTGGGGCAACAACTGGTCACCTCAGTCATACAACAGATGTTTGACAATGCTAAGAGAGGCTGAGACAAAAAGTATTTCAATAGCGTGATCTACAGATTACTTGACCTTAGGAGAAGTTTAAATAGCTTTTAAAGAGAAATACACTACTAAATTAATAATGATTGTAAGTGCTTATTGATACTTCATGCTTTTGCAGATGCTATTTTGTGAAAATTCAGGTATATCACAAGTTGATGTTCTCTGTAATATGTCTGCAGTCTACTATTTTGCAACCATTAGCTGATGGACAAGTGAGTCGCAGTTAATTAAGATATGAATTGTAATAATAGGTATAATTTATGAATATTTTAAAACTAATTCCTTTTTACTTTTTGTCTTAGGGTTCTGTGGCAAAACCTCATATAATTGTAGTAGGAGCTGCCACGGTAAGTTAGACATATGTGGGGCATTTTAGTAAAGAAGGAAGTTTTGTAGGATGTTCTTAGGAGAACATTAATGCTCTCAAGTTGGTTACAGGATGAAGTCGTTAAACCCAATTTATAATAAAAAGTCTACTCTCAGTGAATTTGCTGTTACAAGTAGTTTTAAAATATAAGGTGTATTTTATTGTAGCTGTGTAAGGTACAGTATTTGCTTTTTGTCAGCAATACTGGTTAATAAGCATTGATTAACTCTAACCTAGCTAATAAAGAAGCTTTAATTAAAAGCAGATTATTAATTTAAAATTTTAAATGAAAGTACTTGCATACTAACTAAGATGCATTTTTAATTAACTGTTTTCAGTCACAAAATACTGCTTTTGAGCATGGTCCAATTTGGAATGGTCTTTTTGACCACACATATTTCCTTTAGATTTATGTGGGTAAAAATGAATAATTCAACCACCAGAGAGATTGCGGTTCCTGAATCTTCTTCCACTGGAAGTTTCCACAACTGCTATGTGCTGCAGTGTCACAGAAAACAAGGCTGACAAGGAGCAGAAGAGGTCTCCTAACCCATCAGTTTGCCACAAGGCAGGATCAGTTATACTTGTGTTGCACTTTGCAATAGTCAACCAATTCTTTAAAACTTCCAGGGATGGAATTTAACAGCCCCTCCTAAATATTCTATTCTAGTAGTTCACTGGTACTGGGAGTTGAGTTGAACAAGTGCCCGTCTCATTATTTCCATGTTTAATATCCCTTACTTCCAAATATTTGGGAATTGGAATTTGAAAGGGATTAGCTGTTATATTTTCATACCAGCTGAAATGTAAAGAGGAGAAAATGTGTTCCATTATAAATAAAATCCTTTGAAAAAAGTTTTGTTTAGGGATGCTTCAGGCATTCTACCAGTCTGGAAGCTTCTGAGCATGCCAATCTAAGGGTGAATTCCCTCAATTTTAAGGGAATGTCATGTGTGTATGGAGACCTCCACACATTTCCTGAGGGATGAGGAATTCTCTTTTGCCTTTAGGTGAACCCCTAAATTCCCATCTTTTGTAGGATTCACATAAATATTTGAGCTCTAGGATTCATAGTAAACCTAGAGAATATCTCTTCTCAGTCTGAGAATGTAGCATGTATTACTAGCACGAGTCATTGTATTTCACACAGAAAATGCCATTATATATGGATAGTGTTCTGGCATGCAGAAGGTCAGGTTGCAAAGCTACAGGACTCTTAGCTAAATAATGTCCTTTGCTCATATGTAAAACATTAGCCATTGCTGCTTGTCCTTTGTGGACAGCAGGAGATACAAACTAACAATATGCAAGTGAGGCTCGGCTCTTCTTAACACCAGTATATCTACACAAAACATTAATAGTGATATCTAGAGTGGGACAAAGGTAAACATCCCCTATTTTAAGGATCTTGCGAAAAAATAAAAGGTTCAAAAACCAGATGCATCAGCAACCTCCTCACAGCTGACACTGGTGTGGTAACCTGCCACTAGATTAAACTGGTGTGTGCTCTTGGACTTGTCAGCATTTTGAAACTTCCTTTTATCTTTTAACTTAGCTCTCAGTTTGGTCATGCTGCTTTGGCCTGGACATGTCTGTCTTAAGATGTCAACTGCGTGACAGTTTATAAATAGAAGCAAAGCCTTACAAGCTGGAGAAACTCCAGCTCGTACAAAACTCAGTTGCTTGCTTATTTTGGGAAAAGGAGCTACTCAGAGAATGTCACTATAGTGTCCTGCTTCTTAATTCCTGACTTCCTGTTGAATGGAATATGCTGTTTTAACTGTCTGTTAAATACTGTAGGTGAATCACAAGTAAAGATGTAGCTACTGGGAGAAAGAAACTGCCTTTTTTTTTTTCAGTGTGTGAGCTCTCAGAGCAGCTGCATGTTATTTTGTTTCATGAAGTATTAATTTATATTCAGTAATATTCTGAGGAAGTGCATTAATTGGTGGCTTACATCAAAATTTTTATGTAGATATTTAGAAATAACTATGAGTTTACTACATTCCGGCTAATTGTTTTGGTTTTTTTTTCCATTTGTTTACTAAATTAGTATAGATACAGTAATACTTAAAAAAAATGCTAAATCCATTTTTTCTACAATGTGGGAAATTCTTTTCAGAAGTTAGGAGAAATTCTAGTGTGGCTATATCATTCTCCCAGTCATTTCATTTAGAAGATTAAACCACAAATTAAAATGGCTCTTTTTCTTTTTTTTTTTTCTCTGTGGGTATCTGCAAAACAGATGGAAATGTGGGAACTCGATACCACCATCAAGTTTTGTTTGCACGCATCTCTTGCTGTGGTCAGTTTTCCTAGAGTAGAATTGACCGAATTGGACATGCTTTTTAGTGACTTTGCTACTTCATTGTTGATTAAAGTCAGGAGACTTTGAATTAAAACACCTTGTGTAATTTAATTTATGAAAAGTCAAATGTGCCTAAGTTGAATGTTATATACTCTGCATTTAAATGATCTGTTTGAATGTAATTACCTGCTTGGTCTGAAAGAAATTTTTTAGCACTTTTGAATAGAAAACTAAGGAAATCTAGCTATATAGAAATAATGAAAAATAGCTACTAACAGAGCAAGGGAATCGGTGAATTAAGAGTCTTCAGGCATACAGGTTCTCAATCTATTTCTTTATTTCTTCAGTGGTCTATCAAGATTCACAATGGCAGCAACGAAGCCCTTGCACAATATAAAATCAATATCACTTCAATTGCACCTCTTTTGGAAAAATTAGCAAAAAGTAGTGATGTTTACTGGGTCTTACAAGGTAAAGTAGTGAACAGTAGGTAACAATTTGTACCGTCACTGTCTGTTGAATCATTATCTTGTAGGATATGGAAAAGTTAGTCCATACTGCTTACTTGCAGATTTAAAAGGGTGTTGGTTAAGTTTCAGTCTGGCTTTTCTTGCAATCTTAACTAGCTGATGCCTAACTAGCTGCTACTAGTGATGGAGATTCCAAAGCTCTCTCAGGAAGATCTTTTGCCTTATGAACTCTTAATTCTTTGTTAGCTTACTCTGAGACTCAGTGTGCCAGGTCTGTTCTCTCTGTGCTGTGCTCCGTGCATGCCTCCTGGGAGTCAAGAACACAAGCAAATGAAATAGCAGAATTCCTGTGATTTTGTTCTATTAAATTTTCAAATTACATTAATAATAGGAGAGGTTCAACAAGTGCATCCTCTACGTGTGTCTAGAATAAATAGACATGCTCTTGAGAATACAGAGAATTTAGGTGTGTAGAATGAAACTTGCTTCTGTGCACCGAGATCAGAAATCATGGTTCACAATAAGTCAGTGAGATTTTTATCATGGCGCCAAGCTTACATTCTTTTGCTTTTCTTCAGTAAAACTAAATTATATCCCTGACACTGAACAATGATCTCATAGTGACAATGTGCTCCTGGTTTCTTCGCCACAGAGCACAGCATTTTATATTATCACCTCAGTTAGAAAAGTAGGCACATTTTGAGCCCTGATAGCAATTTACTCAGTTGTACCCTTACAGTCACATCCAAGTTCCTCTCAAAGATGGTTCTAGAGGTAAATCTGAATCAACAAATTAATCTTCTTGCATTCCTTTCAAAACCATGTTTATAACAGATGCAATTAGCTGTCAGACATGTCCCACCATTCTGTTGCTAAAGATCTAGTCCATTTGAGTAATCTGTGAGCTCTTTAATGAAACAAGTGAGAGGAGAAGCAGCCTGTACACAGAGTTGTGTAGACATTGTCCAAAAGTAGGCACAAGTAAATCAACTTGCATCTCATAGGGTGTGTCACATCAGCAGCTTTTTACAGCAACCTATTGATCTCCAGCTGACCTTTTGACCTAGAATCCTGTATAGCTTTGGTGTTAAGCTTTATATAATTTCTGAAGCCTGTAGGCTATTAAGTTGTCCATTTTTCTGTAAAGCTGAGATTCTGCTATCAAACTGGAATCAACAGAAGCAAGTGGAATATGCTTATTAAATGTGACTTAGAGAAATGATAAGCTTTTTTTTTCCCACAGAAAGTAGAGGGTTTGGGAGAGTTTTTTATTTTTTTTTCTGTATGTCTATTCAGCTGCTTGTCTTCTGTCCTCTTTCCTTTGGAGACTTATCATGGGGAATTCCATTACTGAGAGAAGGAATAAGCAGCTCTGCACTCCAGCATTATATGCCTTTCGTAGGTTTGGGGAAATTAAACAGGCATTCATATCTGGCCAGAGCTTTCTAATCTGTAAATATATATGCATGACTAGGGAATGGTGATAAGAGCATTTAATCATGAACAACTCTAGTAACTGTAGCAGTCATTTATTCCTTGCTGTACATTTTTTGTACCATTAAACAATTGTACACCTAATTGTACAATAACCACCTAAATGAAAGTAGCCTGTACAACTTGACCTAAGCAAATGTCTTTGACAAGCTGAAGATTAATGTACTCATTCCTTGTTCTTTGAAATTCAGATCCTGTTTATGAAGATATGCTGAGTGAAAGTCGGAAAATGATCACTAATGAGAAAATAGATGCTTATAATGAAGCAGCTGTTCGTATTCTAAACAGCAGCTCCCGAAATTCCAAAGCTAAAGTTAAAGTGTTCAGTGTATCAAAATTGATAGCACAAGAAACTATCATGAAGTCTGCAGATGGCCTGCATCTCCCTGAATCAAGCAGAGATACAGTAAGTGTTTTTATAACTGGTCAACATTAAAAAGTAATAATAGTAAAACAAGATTTGAAGTGAATGTTCTTCAGTGGCAATGTATAAATGTAACAAGGACTGCATTCATCAGATTTTGTTCAGAAAATCCCAGTAGGTGAGAGTGCAGTTTTACAGGAGTTTTAAAAAGCACATTAGTGTGTAGCTATTTTAAAATAGCTGTTAATCCACTAGATCTTTCAGATATTGGGTGCAAACTTTGTGCCTTCACGTGCAAAAATGAGCTAAAGTGATAATGACTTGTAAAGCAGTGCTAAGAAGTAAGTCTTAAATTTTCACCTGTCTGTCCAGAAAATTTTGGTTGGTAAGGAGGATGAAGAAGATAAGAAAACACACAATATATGCCTTCCTGGTTGCATGGAGTGCCTCTGACTTTATTTCTTCTCTTTAACTTGCCAATACATATATGCATGAAGTGAGCCTCTCTGAGCGTTGTCAGTCTGCTCCTCTTGTGAAAGGGCTCTCTTGTTGTGTCACTTTTGGTTCTGCTCCTTTGCAGGTTTCAGTTGCTTTAAAGTACTTGATGAACTAAATATCCTCTCACCGCAGGTTTCAATCTCATTGTCGTGTTTTAGAGACTTGCACTACTGTGCCCCTTTAGGACCCAAGTTTGTGAGCAGTTTTTCATTTACAGTCCATTTAGCTCTTTATAGCACTTCTTACAGCGAGTAGAGCAAACACTTCTCTTCTAAGATTAGGAGGTTTTGCTTACCTCTAGAAGCTCAAGCATTTTTTGTTTGGAAGAGGTATTTTGTCTGGACTGTTGAATGCAAGTGGGTGTATGGTAGAACTGTGCGATTTTATCTTTGTTTGATAAGGGAGAATTGCACATGTTTTATGTCAGTGCATGAGCTTGAAAAAAATTTCTTAGTGTGTAAATATTAACTTTTTTATTGGAGTCTAATTAACAAAACTGCTTTGTTTTTTGGCAGAATGCAATGATTCTTATGAATGTCTACTGCAATAAGATAATGAAGCCCATTGATGGCTCCTGCTGCCAGCCTCAGCCTCCTCTCACTCTGATACAGAAGATGGCTTTCTGTTTTTTTACTTTGTCCATTATTGGATATTTAATTATCAGTTTAATTCATCGGAATAATTACCGGAAGAACAAATCATGCACTGATTTGGAAAGCGGAGAGGAGAAGAAACCTTCCATCAGCACGCCTAACGTTTCTACTTTAGAGATGCTTCTACACTGCTTTTGCAAACTTGGTCTAATCATGACCTATTTTTATCTGTGTGACAGAGCAAATCTTTTCATGAAGGAAAATAAATTTTACACACATTCATCTTTCTTCATACCAATCGTCTATATCTTGGTTTTGGGGGTATTTTATACTGAAAACACCAAAGAGGTAATGTTCACATTGACATCCAGCTTATAATGTTGTTTCCAAATTTGTGTGTAAATAACCAATTGCTAAATATTGAAAGTTAATTTTTCAAAGCCAGTATAACTCATCTGCAGAAATGCCTTTGCAAGCAATATAGTGTTTGTATGGAATTGGATGCAAAAGCTTTTTGAAACCATATGTCTGTGAGCACTTTAGCTGTTCTCACACAGTCAAATTGGAAGGAAGCAGAGCTCAGCTATAAGCGAGTGTAGATCATGTTAATATCTAGTAGACCTTTGTCCACTAGGCAGAAGATTTTTACAGTTGAGACCCATTTACTCATACGGTGGTTTATTGCTTTGACCTTTTCTCCTCATTTTGTATGTGTTCCTTGTTCTTTTTGGAATAGCAACACTCTTGTTTTGTTTTGCATTAGACTAAAGTGTTAAATAGAGAACAGACTGATGAATGGAAGGGCTGGATGCAACTTGTTATTTTGATTTATCATATCTCTGGAGCAAGCACTGTAAGTGATTTGAAATTTTTTTTTTTTTTCTGCTAGGAATGCAATTTGGGTATGTTATTTGAAAGGAAAGGTAGTGTAAATGTGTGTTAGAATTGAATTCCTGGAGTTTTAAACATGGTATAAGGAGAATTAGTTTTTCTCTCTATTTCAAGTGTAGACTTGATTGATAAAAGCATTATATACATTACTTGACCAGTGAAAAAATGTACTTCTTTCCTCTATGTAGAATATTACATTAATTTATTTGTAATTGCTAGCAAGATTCTTTTTTATGTTCTGAATTGAAACTGCTGAAGGTGAGCTTTCAAAGAATCCTTCTTAAGTCTTTCTTAACTGGTAGTTAGAATATGGAAAGTATAGAGCAATAAATAGGAGAAAATGATTTTAACATCAAAGAGGTTAGGGCACCAGAAGAGCATAGTAAGAAACAGGGAAATGTACCACAGGGTTTCTTTCCTTAGTTAAATCTGATTTACTACAATGCAGAAAAATCATAAAATAGAGGTGGGAAAAGGAAATCCAAAAGCATTTACGTGGCCATTAACAAAAGGTACTTTATTTTTCTCAACAGTTTTTGCCTGTGTACATGCACATTCGAGTTCTGGTTGCTGCGTATCTGTTCCAAACAGGTTATGGGCACTTCTCATATTTTTGGATAAAAGGAGACTTTGGTGTATACAGAGTGTGTCAGGTAAGAACATCTACTTACTGTTTTCATAAAGAAATCTGTTCAGATAGCAAAATATCCATAATATATCCATCCTCCCTAAATGGTGTGATATCAGATCACTTAAAAAAGGTTTGCACAGTAAAAATGGCTGTTGTGTCTCTGTAATCTGATCTGTTTAGTCGGTAGTGTTTATCTAATACGAACCTAAATCATATAAATGGTACTTACAATGTAGAAAATGTAAGTATGTATACTCTAAAATATCAAGACAAATATTTTCTAATAAATAGCAATGGAGGTTCCATTGCAGTATCAATTTACAATATATATTAATATATAAGTAATGATCGAGGCAGGTTTCCAAAGATGGTGTATTGGAGCTACATTTATTACTAAAGAAAGCTAATTTTCACACCATAACAATACTGGGAAACGTACCTGGTTTCGTGGCTTTCCTCCACATTTTTGCAGCATGTATTGTAGCAGTTTACATTTACTTTTTTTTTAGTATGTGTCTTTTATTGCTGTTAAGTGTTACACTGTCATGTGACTCAGGTCATTGTGCTTATTAAATGTATGTCTACAGCCTAATTGCAGTGCTGATAATGGCATTACCTCGCTTTAACTGAGCTAGCCCAGGTAGCTGTGGGAGTGAAAACAGAGAGATTAACAGCATCCAGCAACTGGAATACTTGGTCCTCAGCCTGGGAAGTAGTCAGGTCTGGTTAACCTTATTTTCATTGCAATCTCCACCCAAGCAGTGTAGGACAGGTCCAGAACCACATAATCAGCCTGCAGTCTTACATTGCATTTTTGATCTTCCCTGAGATACTTGCCCATGTTTCCACTGAAATATTATCACCCTGTGAGATGTAAATATGTAGATATTTTTGTACAGTGCTAAAGAAACATGTCCCCTACATCTCTCACTTTACCTCCCAGTTTATATATCCTCTGTCTTCTCTTCTCTGACACCCTTCAGGTTTTATTTCGTCTCAATTTCTTGGTTGTGGTACTGTGCATAGTGATGGACCGACCTTACCAGTTCTACTACTTTGTGCCATTAGTCACTGTTTGGTTTATGATCATTTATGCCACCTTAGCTCTATGGCCTCAGATTGTCCAGAAGAAAGCAAATGGTAAGATTTTTTTCTTTTCTTTCTGCTGTAAAACATTTGCATGTTACTACAATGATAATCATAGAGAAAATGGCATTATTAATAGATCTCAGTCTCTTTGCAGCACAGCACAGCTGTTCACAGAAATAGTTTGTCATAGATGAATTATGTGAGTTGAGAAAGTTAACAGGTGATAACTAAACTCTGCCTCTGGCTGCAGTCACATTAGAATACTTTTTAATAGGTTTTGATCATCAGAAATGTGTTTTATCAGGAATTGAAATATTACTGAATGCAAATTAAAACCATAGTTTGCACTGTCTATGCTTGCTGAGACTGTGTCTGTCCTGGGCTAATAGGTAATAATAGGTTCACTAATGTGAACAGGGAGTGTTTAGACTTTCCTGTTCTGCTTTGCCAGTGTGTCTCATCCATCTTGAGCACCAGTTCTGCCATATCTGGCCAAATACGAACATGGGGTTTGTAGTCTTAGATTAAGTCAGCTATTATGTCTTGTGATAAAAGTATTTTAAATAAAAATTTAAGTGAAATCTCAGTTTACATTATGCGTTGCTATTAATTGAAAAAGCTGTCATTATGTCATAAATGCTTATTATTTAATTCACCTAAATTAGAACTACAACCTTAGAAGTCTTAAATCCTCTTTCCCTATGGATGGAGGAGTATCTCCATTTGATATTCTGCAGATATGGCAGTGAATTATACCAAATATGTACTAGGAACAGATGCTGCAAAAATACACTTAAAAGTAGTTTAACATGGTATCTCAAAGGCAAATAGCTTCAATTTTATTTTTCTTTAAGTACAAAGGCACTTCTATTCCAGAAACAGAGAAATTACTTGTGTGTACTTCGGAGCAATAGTGTACTGTGAAACTAGAAAATCTTTCAATGTCAGCTTTCAGTTGTTTATGTCCCTGTTTACAGCCAATTTATATGGCAGGAGAGGGAGATGATCTCTGTTGCAGTGTTGAGGCTTAGGTAGAGCTTAATATCAGTCCACAGCTTTGAGGAGTAGTTTCTCAGGCTTCTTTTAACAAGATACTTGTCCTTAATAACCTGAAGTTGAGCTTTGGAGTACAACCAGTACCCCAAAGTTTAATAATATTTTATCTATTTGTTTCACATGACAAAAGCTGTTGGGTATTTTTATATATTTATTTATTTACATTCACCTAGAGTAAGGACTGCCTGTGCAGAGTTTTGGGGAAAGCAGAGGTTTTAAAATACAATTTCTGTTTGAACACCTAAATTCTCATCTTCCTGTATGTATGTTGTCCCTGTCTTAGACATGAAGCTCAATTTAGGATTAATAGGTTGTTAATTGCTGTGAATGTTTATTTTAATTGGTTAAAGTAAAATTTAAATGTAAGTAGCGATAAAATATTGCTGGTAATATTTAAACGTTTATTTATGAATGGATCTATTACAAAGCACAGCTACATTAAATAATTGGCAATTATTATTTAATGTGTCCTGGGTTTTGCTATTGAAAAATTAATGACAGTATAATGATTAATTTATTTCTTCCTCAGGGAACTGCCTATGGCACTTTGGTTTACTGCTGAAACTGATATGCTTACTGACATGTATATATTTTCTGTCATATTCTCAGGTTTGTAAATCTTGACTATTAATGACCTTAGAGTATATTATTGCCTGTCTCTACTTCTTAATGTGCTCATAACTTGTATGTTTGCTCCAGTATCATAAATACAGAATCAAAAAAAAAAAGAAAAAAGAACCTTTTGGTTTCTTTTCATATTTGAATTGTTTTGGATGCTGGAAAAAAACTCAATTCTGTATCTTACTCATTGGTTTGTTATCTTGACACATTTTCTGTGTACTACTACTACTACAAATGTAATAAATACAAAGGTCTCTGCTTTGGTTTTGGGGTGAGGTTTTTTAATGTGCTTAAAGTTCCTGATATTTGGCAGCATATGGTGATATGTGTGGTGATATGATGTCTCTGAGAGACACATCAAAAGCCTGGTTCACAGGCTAAATTAGGGACTTACTGCATGCAGTCAGTACAGCTGGTAGAAATCAGGGCAGAGTTTGTCACTCTAGGATCTTACAGGGGAGTTTGTGTGATTTTAATCCCTCACTGGTTTTAAGCCTTTTGTACTGTAGTCGTCTGTAGAGTGTGTTTTTGTTATCACAGCATATCAGTGGATCTCCCCCTTTAAGTCAGCAGTACAAAATGAAAGATGTGCCAATAGCTTTATGGGAGGCAAAACTGAAACCCTCTCTCACGTGAAGAAGTTTTTTTGTTTTCTTTTTTTTTTTTTTTTTTTTTGTGTGGAAAGACTTCCAAGGAACCCTGTAATTTTGCTAATGCCACATAGCCATTGAAATAGGGATGAAATAATATTAAAGACAGCGTACTGATTTAAATTTAGTAAATACAGTTGACATCCAAGTTAAAGCATTTGCCATGTTTATCTTTTACAGGGTACATTTGAGAAGATATTTTCATTTTGGCCATTGTCCAAGTGCTTTGAACTGAATGGGAATGTCTATGAATGGTGGTTTAGGTGGAAGCTGGATCGCTATGTATGTAACATTTGCATAAATTTATACTGGTCTTTTAAGTGTATTTTTTAATAGAGGGGGGAGGGGAGGGAGGTTGTTTTCCTTTCCTCCAGAGAAAACAGGAGTTTGCCCCGGTGTTTAATAAAAGACTAAGCTGCATTCATCTTAGTTCTGCAAATGTCTGTCAAAACCTTGCTTAAAAAAAGTTGCAAAAGGAAGTTGATTTATTTGCTTCTGGATTTAAAAAATAAATTCATAAAGTGTCTTAGATTTGTCTTATCTCAGAAATTTTACTGTGAAAATTTAACACCTGTAGCACTTCAGGCTGTTGTGGTAGCTTTCTTAGTAATACTTTTTGCAAGTTGTATCAATTAAGGATGTATTTCTTTTAAGATAACATTAAAATCAGGGTCTGGATGCCCAAACTAGACTATTCTTGCACATACTTTTTAATGGTTTTCCAGGGGGAAAGTGCTTTTTTTTCTCTTTTACTGACCCTACAGTGTGGGGGAATAGAACAGGGAGACATTCGGGTTTTTTTCTTTTGCTTTCTTGATAAAGGTAAATGCAGTTTCTAAGATGGGAGCATTTATCTGCTAAACTTACACTTAATGGGATCACTTGCATGCTTTTCCCTCTGGGGCTCTTCAGTAGCTGGAATTTGGGGAGCACACTGTTGTCACACCCTGGGCTGCACCCAGCAGCAGCACGTGCTGTTTTGGACTCGGAGCCTTGTTGCTGTGGACCCAGGAAGGCTTAAAATAAACACAGAAGAGAAGCACCACATGGGCCTGAAACAGCCTGGTGCTGACAGCTAATGAGAACTTGGCGTAAGATCGCAGAACGCTCTGTTGAAGAATTGTGTCTGTGAGAAAGGGAAGCACTTGTCCTGCTTCTCGAATGTTTTCACCTGCCAACTTGGGAGAAAGCCAGAGACTCGTGGTTTTTCCCCTGAGAAAGCCTTTTTCAGTGTTGGCACTGATTGCAGAGAGGATAGTAGGTACTTGAAAGCTTCTTGACAAGCTTTGTCAAGACTTGACAAGCATTGTCTTGTCTCTAATGCTCTCTGAAGCATTAGTAAAAGTTGAGTTTTTTTGTAGTTTGTAGTTTTTGTAGTTAAAAATGCAGTTTATGACTACCTAGTGTAGAAAGTCTGTTTTTGTTTGCTTCAGTAAATCTGGGAAAGGACCTTTTGAAATGTAGCTTTAAAAATAGTTTATCTTGTAGCATTTCTATTAAGTGTTTGTACCTAAGTACTTGTAAAGGCCATGAAATAATCTTTGCATTCTATTCGTCTTTTACAGGTGGTTTTTCATGGGATGCTGTTTGCTTTTATTTATCTGGCATTGCAGAAACGTCAGATGATATCAGAAGGAAAAGGAGATCCTCTTTTCTCCAACAGAGTTTCAAATGTTTTATTATTTATTTCAGTTGTCTCCTTTTTGGTACGTACCAACTATAACCTAGTATAATCAGGTTTGTAAATATTTAAATAAGTTTTCTGAAGTTCTTGTTTAGAAAATACTTAAGAAATGAAATCTTGATCTGGAGATATTTCAGCTGTGTTTTTCTGTACAGCCAAATATTTTTCTGTTCAGTCAACTGTAGATAAAAACATCATCACTCTTTCAGTTAATTGCAAAGGTTACAAGAAAATTGGATCATAAAAATAAAATGGTAGATAATGCAGCTCTGATCTCCACCCTTGATTGCTTCTTTATTTGTGATGAAAAAAATTGTATGAATAAGTATAGTATTCACCAGTTGCAAAGAATTTGAGAGAGACACAAAACTAAGCCAAATGTAGGGTTTTTTTCTACTAGTGTCTCACATCTTAGTGAACAAATTACCACTAAAGCAACTCAAAATACCATACTCTTGTTTCATTTTTAAATGTTACATACAATTGCTACACAGACTGATTTTTATTTTTTTTTATATCATTTAGACCTACTCTATTTGGGCTAGTAGCTGTAAAAACAAGACAGAGTGCAATGAGCTACATCCTTCTGTTTCTGTGGTGCAGGTAATTTTAATTATAGTCCTTTTCATTACAGTCATAGAATCTACTCTGTTCTTATTTGGTCTTGTTTTTAAATTGTTTTTAAATATATTTGTGCCTTAGCATGGAATGTCAGATATTGCACTTCATTCTCATGTCTGAAAGTGAAAAAGGGTTTAATGACATTGCTCAGTTTTTCATTGCCTTTAAGCACTGAAATTGGACACTGTGACTGTGCTTTTGATTAACCTGGATGTCCCTAGTGTAGGTTTCATATGCACTGTTTCAGTCCACACCCAACTTTTGACTATTTTAGTAGCAGTGGAAAAGAAGGCAGCTGCAGGAAAGCACAAATGTTTGTGAGGTATTACTGTAGGAAGCAACCTATGGGACCCTGTAGTCACTTTTAGGCAGAGAAGAGGTGAGCCACAGGGGCATGCATGTGGTTTTTTTAAATTTATATTTTCCTCTTGCTTTGTCCCCTGCCTCAGTAAGCACCAGCTGCCTGATTCTGTGCCCTCTGTTTCTTTTTCTTAGTAGTTTGTCCTGCTCTCTTGAAAGGCAGCACACATGACTTAATTTTTTAATATTAATTTGTCCATCCTGACACCATGTCTTTAAAAATTGAGGGTTAATTCAGATTTGTGGCCACTTTTATTTTAGGCTGGCATGGTGTAACACGTTTTGTGGCCATGCCTAGTAACCGTATAGTAACAGCTGTCAACATCAAGGCCATGATTCTGCTGCAGATGTAAATGTGACCTGCTATGCTTTAAGAATGTGTGTAAGAGATTTTCAGTTTCAATGCCTTCTTTGTTAAGTATAAACTGCATGGATTTTTGTTTGGTTTAGAAAGATATTAGATATTAAAAAAATTTTAATGCATGAAGCAGTTCACTTCAGGCAGTGAATATGAATAAACCTTTTATCTGTTTGTAATTGGCTTGTCATCCACAGTTGCTTTTTTTTGTTTTATTTTTAAAAAAAAAAAAAAAAGATTTTAGCTTTCATCCTCATCAGGAACATTCCTGGATATGTCCGATCTGTGTACAGCTCCTTCTTTGCCTGGTTTGGCAAAATTTCTTTAGAGGTAAGTAGAATGACCAGAACTACAGTGAACTGAAACTTAGAAATGTAAGGATGTTTTATTATCTAAATCTTCATATAACACATAGTGAAAACATTTATTGGTTTACTCAATACCATGCTGTGGTGTTTGACCTCTTTTAGCATTATAGCTTCTGTTACACTTAAAAATCACAACTGAAATAGCAGTCTCACAGTAGCAAGTTAATTCTTGTGCTATTTTGGGGGACGGAGTGATTTAAGGTTGTGAGGGTGGGGATTTAATGCTGGAGTATGCTGTGAGATGTATGGAGTTGGAAGATAAAAAATTAAGCCAGTTGAAGAATCAGCATGAATTATACTTACTAGTGTAAGTAGACTTATAAATGTGTTTGCCCTAGAAAGCTTTTTGTGAATAATTAACAAATGTAACTTTACAAACAATGTATATGTATATGTAGTACATGATTTTGTGGGTTTTTTTAAAGGATCACATTCCATTCTTCCAATTTCTGATGAATTTTAGGTGCTGGTCAACTGCAGGGATCTGTGCATTCATCAGTTGAAGCATTATCTCTTATTTCTAGGCTTGTTAGTTCAGACCCTCACCAGAGAGACTGTAACTGAGCAGAGGTGGATTCTTCCTCTGCTCTGACAGAATGTATCCCATGCTCCTCTGAGCCTTATTTGGTTAAGGGCCAAGCAAACCCATTTCACTGTGTGTTCTAACAAGCTCATAGTTTTGTCTTATAGTGAAGATGTGGAATGCAACTTCTGATTTAAACAGAAGTATGTCAGTTGATGCAACAGTAATAATTATATGGCTTTAGGTAAGTAAAAATATTTATAAATATTATTAAACACCTTCTTTTTTCTTTTAGCTTTTCATTTGCCAATACCATATTTGGCTGGCAGCAGACACAAAGGGGATCTTGGTGCTCATTCCTGGATATCCAATGTTTAATGTTCTTGTCAGCACTTTTATATTTGTGTGTGTGGCACATGAAATTTCTCAGATCACGAATGATCTAGCACAGATTGTGGTTCCTAAAGATAACTCAACTCTGCTGAAAAGGTTGCTATGCATAGCTGGATTTTTTTCTGGACTACACCTCTTCTCAGCAATTCAAGATCAGTCAAGGCATTAACTTGGAAACTTTCTTCAGGTTTACTGTTTGTGTGCCTGAACAAAAATTCTCAACTGGAGGTACAAGAAGACATTTAAATTAAGCGTGTGGAAAATGTATATAGCGCAAATGTACATATTTTGTGTGGAAATAGCCTTCTCAAATAATCTGAGAAACAAGAGTGCACTGTACAGAATTGCATGTGAAAATGAGTCTTTTCTACTGGATGTATGTTTCTGTTTACATATCTGTTTAAACGTGACACGAAGAAGTGAGGTGGTTTAGCAGCACCCTGGGCGTCTCACGGGACTGAGCCGGCACTGTGGGAGCCGAGTGAAGAGCGGGTGTTCCGGGCGCACGGCCCACACGTCCCACGTGCTGCCATCATTCCCAGCAGGAACAAAACTGAGCAAACCTGTGATCCTTCGGAATGGCCCCTTCTGGCTGATGTGAAACCAGGGCATTTTTCTGAACAAAAGGGTAATTTTTTGTTTAGAAATCAGTATTTCGGGTGGAAATAGTACATATTATATGCAACCCTTTATAAATGGAAATAAAAACTAATCATCAGTTGAGTGATTGAAGATTATATACAAGTTTACGTAATATTTTATGGGAGTTTTTTTAGAAATTTAAGATGTTTTCACAAATATGGTGAATTCTGAGATTAAATTTTTTTATAAAGAAAATTTGATTTTCCCCCCCCCCTAAAATTGATAATCCATAAATTTTACACTAATTCATCTAATTGTGTGTAATTCCCTGTACAACCCCCATGAACAAACAGATGAATAATTTTCAGAGACTGAGTTCAAGATGGAGAATTTTTGGAACACCTTTTTAGCTGAAATCACATCATATGCACTCCATCAGATCTTAAGGAAATTGGAGAACAGGGAGATGGTGATCACTGAAGCTTTCACTGAGTTTGTAGGTGACCTTGAACTAGGTCTCATTAGGGAACTGGTGCCATATTCTATCCAGTAATAATATTTTCATTTAAAAGGATGCAAGTCAAGGATGCAAGCCACTCTGTTGGTATGAGGAGAAGGTACTGAGTGGTCATCTTTGTTCCATGCAGATGGCTGAATCTCAGAATTACAAGTGAAATGAGATTGCAGCTGTTTGGAGGAACCTTTTTTCCCGTCCTTTTTAGCAGTGCCCATCTTTCTTATTAACTCTTTTCTTTAGAAAAAAACCCTAAAATTAAAAGAAATAGTCCTTCAGTGTGGCAGTGACATGCTGTTGTTTACATTCTACTTATCAGTGAAGTTATGGACATTTCTTCCTGTTTGTGGGTTTGATTCAAGTAATAGTTTGACCTTTAGTTGCTTTTTCATTTTATTCTTCTCCTGATTATTTGTTAGCAGTCAAAAAACATGAGCACAGTATTATTTTCCAAGCATGTGTGCAATTATGTATGATTATAAACAACATGAGTCCTAATTTGTACCATATTTACCATCCCATGCATGTTCTTGATCTTATTCCAGGTAAAACATTGAATTCAAACTTGCAGCCATGAACGAGTGCAAAAGAAAATTTGTGAGAATGGCTTCAACTTTTTTCTTTTTTTTTTTTGGTGGAGAACAGTTTTCTTTTAAAACTGTTTTAACAGTTTTCATCATAAAAACACTAAAAATCAATCATTCACTTGCCCCAAATTCAGCAGTTTTGCTAAGCCTGCCAGCTATTTTAAAGCTATTGGAAAGATACTCAGCTGTTTGTTCTGTGTGTGCATTACTCCTGATGTTTGGGAAGTTAAACCTCCTCAAAAAATACCTATGAGTGACTGAAGGAAAGGGTGTAGGTGAACACCGTAGACAGGGATAGCATGCATAACCTTCATCTATGCCAGTATTTTGAGCAACAGGAACTGTGAGTTTGAGGGATAACTTTTGTTTTGTTCTTCACAACTTAAGTATTGTAGATATAATTCTATTTATCTGTTGTACAGACTTGGTTAAAAGATTTATTTTTAATGTTTGAAATAATGCACTTGTTTACTATTACTGTATGTGGGATAAATATATTTTCTTTTCAGGTTATGTAAAAATATGAAGTAATTTAAACATTAAATAAATGTGCTGTGGATGCTTATTTTTGTAATGGGAGCAGCATCAATTAAGTAAAAACTTTTTATTGCTTGACTCGAGCTGCGCTTCGGTTCACTGTTCAGCCTGCCTGGAATCACAGTTTAGTATTGCAGTTTCTCCAGAGCTCTGCACTTCTGGGTACCGTTACTTCGAGGTATTCACTGTATCACAAATTATGTCTAATGCAATGCAGGAAGAAAGATTCTTCTGCAGTAAATGGCACTGTCCCCGCTCTGATGAAATTACAGTTCCAGTAGCCAAAACCACCCTGGAGCTCAGGTGTCCTCAGCAGAATTCTGCAGTGGAGGCGTAGAATAACTTTTCTGCCCAGGTTAGAAGGCAGGAACTCTGAGGCACAACTCTGCAGGAAAGGACAGGAACTGACTTGGGTTTTCTTTGGTCTGGCAACATCAAGAAACCAAACCCATCTTTAAGATTCGTTTGGGTTAAGGAATTTAGCTTCTAACTGAGCTACTTAAATCCCAAACTAAATAGAAGGGGCTCCTTGAGCAGAGGACTCAGTGGTGGTTCCTATCCCCAGAGCTCCGTGTATAATCAGGGAGATAGTATCAACACAGGCACCTGAACTAAGTGCTGCAAACACTCTCCATCCTCTCTAGTCGTGACACCTGCTTAGGCATTGCCCCCAGCTAAACAAACCCTGCACCATCAGCTCCACCCCAGTTCTCAGACACCGACCATCCAGTATTGTTTCAGTAATGTTAACAGCTGTAACACAGTGTTCTTTGGGCATCATTTTGTAAATTAACCAGGCAACAACTTCACTCCTTCATGTTTTCCTATTTATTAGATTTTACATTTCAGATATGTACAAAGACAGCGGCAGGGCTTTCTATTTAATTTGATTGCAACTTAATCAATATAATATCAGTTCATACTGCCATCATAGGTTAAAAGAGGCTGTGAATTTACTGTCTTAATTAATTCTTTAGCCATTAAGTGTCTTTAACCAGCTTTATAAATCTATGCTTTCAGAATAATTGTTTTAATAAGTAAAAATAAATAATTTGTTATTAAACTTACCTCAGATAAATGAAGCTTTCAGTCATAAAATAGGTCAGGTATGCTTAATACCCGAGTCACCTACATCATCAGATTCTTTTCAAAATAGGTGGAACCTCCACTGCTACAAACTAATTTTTTATGCATGTACATAACAGTGTGAGACATTTCCTTAAATATGTTGGCACTGTTACATTAATACACATAAGGTGGGAGCAGCTCAACTGGTAGTTCATTGATTGTCATGTCATCCTCAAGTTACCAGAAATTGTTATGATCCAAACCCAATACTATTTACAAAGTTCAGTCTTAGGTTGCATTAAAAACCATTATTTAAAATCCATTCCATTCATTTCAGTTTCAAAACACTGGCAGCTCATACATTTGAAAACAGTAGTATAAACTAACAGAAACCAAATGCTGATTGTACTAAATTTTTTTTTTTCACAGCTTGAGTAAAAGATGTAAATGTCTAATTTACTATAAGCCTCAGTGTGCAGTTTTGTGATTCACTTTTCCCTGCTAACCATGCAAGCTGCTGGAAAGGGGTGGCAGGGGGGGCATGTCTCTGAGGAAGCTGATTGACTGGGGAAGTCTTCCCTGGTACCTTTTGGATGAGTTAGCAAGGTGTGATGGATGTCACTTTGAAAGTGAGTAGGAATGGCTCTTTATTCCAACTGTTTCAGAAACTGCCTTAATTTTTCAACTTTAATGCCTGTAGCTTGAGCTACCTCTCCTGGTCTAACAACCACCAGCGGGATTCCTATGGAATTCCTATGCAGTTGCTCCCAAGTTCTGTGGGCTGTGCTGAGCATTCAGGGCAGCTTTGCAAACTGACATTGGAGGTTTGACAATACACAAGTATGTACTATGTACTGAGCACTGATTATATACTTTGCTGCAAGAGTTATCATACTTGTTGCACAAAATTTGTCTAAAAAGCAGCTCAGGACTTGTTCTAACTATCTGCTGAGATGCTGCATTCAGGTTCGAGCCTATAAACACGTTTGCTTAAAAATTAAAATAAGTTTTTGTTTTGACAGAACAGGGTCATAACTGTAAAAAGAAAAAAAAAGCAAAACCAAAAGTGACTACCTTGGTCTTTTTACAAATTCTAATAACCTCATTTTACAAATGCCTTTTATCCTCAGTCTTAAATTCCAGAATTACTCAAATTTCTCTTAGCAGAGACCCCACAAACCTCAGCTAAGGAAATGTAGCCAGCATTTAGTAATTTTAAAGCAGACGCAGTTTTCTGCTTACAATGCAATGTCCTGATGAGCATACAGCTTCTGAAAGAGAAAATATTACAGAAAAAAAGACAAAGCGTAAGTGTCAGCTTAAAACAATACAATGCTTTGAGGTAAAACCCCAAGAAATGTTGGTGTGAGCTGTTACAGCTGCAGACCCTGAAGTCCTGTGTTATGCTGTATTTGAAGATTTAAAGAAGCATCAGAAACTCATTTAAAATCTTGTGAAAAGTGTCAGGAGATAAATTATCACTGTCTATTGAAAAATATGGAAACCTCAGTACAGATCCTTTTAACAAAGTCCATATTTTTAAGCTTTCAGCTGCAGGGACAAATGCCTCTCAAAGTAACCACCTCCCAGGAAAGTATGTCTTAAATCAACTCCTTTTTATGGTTGATTAGATAGCTTGTTCTCCCACAACTCTTTGTACTCCAAAAAGAACAAAGAACGTGGAGGATACAAAAAAATTACCTGCATTGCGAACATCACAAAAAATTTTAAAGATTTTTTTTGAAGAGTTAGTCCAAGTATACAGTAACAAAATTAACCATTTTTCATTTGAACACATTAATTTCTGCCTACAGTGGTTTGCAACAGTTTCTTGTAAGATAACCAAATGAATGAATGGACAGATTTTAAATGTTTTATTGCTTACAAGTTTTCAAATATGGTAAATATCTCGTAAAAGAACAGAAATCCAATTTTCATCAGGAGTAGTTTTAGTTATTTTGTTTGAGGTTTTATTTCTGGGGTTTTTTTCCAAAAATAACTTTTCTCATTATCTTTGATATTCTCTAAAAAATTAATGCCTAATAAATGTGCAGTACTATTTCTGAGCCTCATCTTATTGCACAAGTTTTTGTGCTTATACACTACTGCTTTTCCTGTGCAAATATAAGGCAATTTTATCATCCCATTAAACACTCTGAAATCCTTTGAAGTTTTGATTTCCCTGTTAAAACTTTCAGGAGAGATCACAAGACAGAATAAAGCTTGATATTTATTAATACATATAGATATAGATATGAAAGATTATTATCTGAATGTAACAAATATAAAAAGTTATCAGTGTTTACAAATTGTCAAAAATGTCCAAAGTACAAAAGGATACAGTACATTAGTTATATGGAAGTGATTGTACTCTCTGGCACTGAAAGCATCGTAATACTGTGGGCATGCACAATATACACCAGAAAAACTCATGCATCAACCAGAACAAATAAGGAAGTAAGACAATTTGCTGCCTTCTCTGATTACAAATTCATTGCTTCTGTTAGTTTTCTTTCCTCAGGAATACCATTTACCTGCAAATAGATGAGAATCTTTATAATCCATCAGTGGCACATGATGCTTCAACAATATTGAACTGTCAATTGAGAGCACAGCACGTAAATAGTATTTATGAGTCCCTTATCAACAACCACATTGGAGAAACACTGCAAGTACAACCTGGACCAAGAGACAACATACACATGACAGAGCTTTGCTTGCTTTCTTCTGGGAAGGGAGAACACTGGGAAAAGGTTGTTTAACTGGGAGTTTATCTTTCTGTTTGGGATCTAACAGGCCTCATAGTCAGACTGAAGCACAAACCAGAAAAGGCCATACACAGTGTACATGCAATATTTAGTCTTTTGCATTATACCCTATAAACTTTCTCATCTAAACACCTTAAACAGTCCTCATGAATTCCGACTATTGACAGAGAGACAGAGAGACAACTACAAAACTTAATGTATCTGTTCATATTGGAGACCAGTAGCAATTTTCATCAGTGTAATATAAACGTTAGATGTGAGTGGTCACCTTTCACACAATTCTTTCCCAGTTAGCTTTTAACCTTGTGAAATAGCCAAGCATTATGTCACCTATTAAGTCTGCCTTTTTAGTTAAGGTTAAAATAAAACCATTTCTTATTGGGGATTCAAATAGTTCCTGAAAAGGACAGTGGTTATTAGCCATGGTCTGCTCTTCAAATTACTAAATATGGCCTACTGAAGATTTAAAATAGAAATTTCTTATTCATAGTAGTCACTGATAGTATGTTAACAATCCTGAATATATTACTGGGAATTTGAATTTTCTGTACAAAAGGAAGAAAATTTATCAATGAAAATCTAGGGGTTTTTGGCCTCAGGTGTTTTATTTCTGTAAATTTCTTACTTGAACAGATGAAAAAAATTGATTGCTAAGTTTGTACTCATGCTACTAAAAAAACTTAGTAGTAGCTGAATTTTGTTTTAAATTATAACTTTCTAAAAATCTAACCTTCTGACAACAGGAGTCATAGATACCCTGAAGATACCACAGAAGATAAACTAAAGAGGCACATGCCATCATGTCATGGAAGTGCTTGCAGGTTCACCTGCACATCTGAGTTACAAAGCAAGGTGTCATTATAAACTAAGAGGAGAGGAGGAAACACTGTCTGTCCCAAATACATTCCAACACCTGCCCCCCCCGCCCCGGATTTCTGAGAGCTTGTCACAAGCAGTGTCTGTGATGAATATGAAAGAACAGTTGTATTCTACAAAAATTATGTGCTACAGAAAATACAGACACAGGAGGATTTTTAAGATCTATTTTTAGGCAGTTTTTCAGTGCGACTCACAAGTGCCAAACCCATGCTAGCTTGTATTTCATACCTTTTCAAAAATTCCTCTCTGCTGTCACCATACAGCATTACCAGCTGATTTTGCATCTTTTTTTACTGCAAGACACACTGGAATTCTTGTAACAAAACAGTCATAGCAGAAGAGTAGCACTGTGTGACATTTTTATTCTGCCTTCTAAATGTCTGCAGTAGTCAGTGTGAAGAGCTGTGCTAAATGTCAACCCAAACCAGTGCTGGAGGCTTTGGATCAAGGCTTTGACTGCCAGGGTCATCAGCCATTTCCAGCATATGTGCAATAAAGCACACAAATAGCAAAGCTAGCAGAACTACAGTCAGGCTTTTTATAACTGTTTTTAATTTCCAGATAACAACACAACCCGTATGGGCAAAAAAATCTATTATATACTTGCCTCAAATCTTTGAAATGTTGTCATACGAAATTCTCCTTTAATCCCCGAAAGCAGTAATGAAGAAGAAGGATTTTCAATGAAAAGAAAGAGTTGCTTATGTAACTCCTAAGTTAAAAGAAATCTTCCACTTGGAGCTGTAGTTCCCATATTATGTTCAATAGATATGTATCTCTCTAGTGTTTTGCTTAAATACCTCTTTGAATATTTAAAAATCGTGCTTTGGCCTCTATCTGTTCCCTGTGTGATTCTTACCCCCTTTCACATGGCTGTATGGCTGTAGCTTTTTCTCAAACCTGAGGTGGCAAGTGGAGAGACCAGTCAAGCCTTAGTCTGACAGGGCATTCCTGACCTCAATCAGTGCATGAGCATTTGTGAAAAGATACAAAAGTGATGACTAAGACAGAGGAAACCTGAAGCATGCATATGTGCCTCACCACAGATTCCCCAGTAAAGACCCTTTATGTCTAATAACAGTAATTAAAGAACTCCTTCTTCAGAGCTTAACTAGTACTGGTGGGAATTAAAAATTTGGGTTTCCTACCGAGTGTCAGAGAATCCCAACCATGCAACTACATTTGGGAATCTGGCTGTAGCTTCATGTTGTAACAGAAAATTATTTATACGAGGTTTCTAACTTAGCTGTACCCGATTCCAGGGTCTCATGCAGAGTCCTAATGTAGCATTTTGCCACCTGTTCAATCACTCCCATTCCACAATTTTCAATGCTGTATCAAAAAAAAAAATTTGGAATGACAATGCTGTAATACTTTACTATATTTGAGAATTATTTCCACTGTCTATAGACTGTATACATTTTGACTAGTGATTCCTCCACACTAGTCACTTAATAGTTACAGTATTCTCTGAGTACTGACCTGCACACTGCTGCTGTGGAATCTGAGTCTGATGTGGCAGGTTCCTATAAAAAAACATTTAATATCTTTAATGCTTCCATACAAAGTCTGAACTGTCTTATGATGAAAGCTGAGTATTTACACTTCATTTTTTTTGCTTATGAAGCAATAATCTATTTTCAGTATGCAAATACACTTGTCCAAAGGTTAGCCAAGTCCATGAAACAAAGAAAACTAGTGCTAAAGTAGTTCCTATTATTTCACTTATCAGCTAGGTTCAAAGGCTCAGACTTGGTGAAATGCCAGAGGTAACAAGAGTCACCACGGGTTTCTGTAAGCGATGAGTACAGCAAAGGTGACAGCATTTGCCACTTAGTTATTGACACTGGAATGAATGAACAGTCAGCCAGTTTTATGGGTTGGACCAGTTCACTTTTCAAGGCAAAGTTACATTTTTGTGCCCTGCTTCAGTGTCTGTTTTCACAGTTACCATATATTAAGGTGTTTTTACAGAAAGGAATTACGGGTTGGAATATAGGTGAAGCAGATAAATACTTTATGTACAACTCAAGAAAGCCTTTGGTACAAGATTTGGCACCCCAGTCATAAAAAACTGCTATTCTGAATAAAGAAGCCCTAAAAGACAGGGCAGAGCACTTTGATGCAGTTGTACAAGGAATAATTTATACAGCTGTACTTCCTGGAGAATTTAGCTTTGGGACAGGGAGAAGAAAACACGGAACTACATTATGAAGGGAATTCAGGGCAAGCCTGTGTAAATTAGGGCCTAGTTAGTGCTGCCACTGGACCACTGGGACCACGCAGGCCTGCCAGCAGAGGAGCTACCAGCTAGAGATAGTGTTGTAGAGATGGCATTGAAAAATGCCAACCACTTCTGAGACCACTGCCTCAGATCTGTTCAGCCCCAGGCACCTCAAGCAAATCTTACCAGAAATGCCTTTTTGCTACAGCACTATGGACTTGTCTAAACTAGAATGTGTGCAAAGCACTGTGTGGGTCTGTCTTAGTAGCTTCATTAAGTTACTGGTAAATGAACTCTAAAGAACAGGAATGAGTATTTTTCTGGTTTCTGTCTTGGAGAGAGGGTGGCAACAATGGAAACGGGTGAGAGCTCTAAGTGTTTTCCTTGATGGGTCTGTATTTTTTATCTGTGTAATGGAATATGTTCTTCTGTTCAACATGAACATTTCAAACATAAACCATGTGTGACAGGTACATGACTAACCATTTACAAAGTCTGGATTTCCTGGTATGAAACTACCACCAACCTGGTGGTAGTTTTATACCAGAACTCCAAAGACATTGGTTGAGAGACAGGGTGTCTAAAATAGAACAGTTTTAATTGATTCCTCTATCAAAAGTAAGTTTTTCTCCAAAATATTCACACATCTAACTGTTCCATGCAAAGCCTCTTGGTAAGTTTTCAGACTGAAAGCCAGCCATCTAATTTTATAACAGAAGGCCTTTCTTGCTGCTGGAAATGCAGACATCAGAGCAATCTTGAACTGAGAGTCAGTACTGAAACCTCCATAAGGAACACATTTCAGAAGACATGCACTGGAATCTACAGTTAAATTGTGCAACACAGTGAGCATTAAGAAATAAAACCTAAACACTTACTGCTGTGTTTGCATCAGTGGCATGCTGGTATTGTCGTAGTTGTCCGTGTGAAGGGGCGGGACAATTTCCCCAGTCACAGGGTGAAACACGGGAAGCGTTGAAAGAGGCCACGCGATCTCTCTGTTTTTAGACATGTCACGAAGCTCTTTGGTTGATTTCTGTATAGCACTGTGGTGGACCAGCTGGATGCTATGTCAGAAGGAAATAAAATAGTGAATACATATTTTAAGTGCTCTACCAAAATGGATAGATTTTTACAATTATTATTGTTCTTAAAAATATAAGGACTTTGACGCATGCTACAGACTCTACAGTGCAGCAATTACTATACCTTTACATAGTTAAATTAATAAATATTGCCTTTATTTAATTTTTAAGGCAGTAATTATTCTATTAGATGTTTTCTGCCTGAATAGATATTTCTCATAGGATCCAGGACTGTGCAATTTATGGCTAACGTTCCATTTATTTGCTGCAGTTAAAATGAAAGCTTTGGTTAACTCCTGATTCTTGTGGTAGATTCATAAAAGCTCATAAATTAATTTTAAAACACTCCATAGTATAGACCCTGGATACCTTCCAGGATATTTCTTCTCCTGGTCACTGCCTTTAAGAGACAGGCTGGTAAGTCCAATAACCAGGAGTATAAATTGCATATTAACATATTTATTCTAACAACACTATTTTATTTTGAATTATGAGTCGTTAATTTCAAACCCTTTTTATTCTGGTCTTCTATCCTTGCCAGGACTCTGATTTAAAAGCAGCTTTCACATTTATGAATTAAACCATGGTTTAGAGAGAATGAAAGAAGATTATGACACACATGTATGAAGCATGACGAGCTACTGAGAATGAAAATTAAATGGTAAAAGAAAAATAACAGGAAAGAAGACACTTACTCTGGTGTTTGCATGTTTCTCTTTTCCCTAAAAACAAAACAAAATTTATGAATTAAATAATAGCATTGATAGTTGGAACATTAAATCTATCTGATGATGAAAATAGTACATGATGTAGGAATGCTGACAAGGTTATTGCTAAACGCAACTTGGCAGCATTTGCAACGGGGTTTATGAAGAGGCCTTGATGAACAGACATAGAGAGATGTGATAATGGTGACAGACATACACACACAGACACACACACAGAGGGAAATGAAAATGCAGGTTAAAGAACAAGCTTCTGGCTAAAATAAATTCTGTGACAAAATGAAATTGTAGTTTGTGTAAGAAATGGCAGGAATCACGTTACTCGCTGCTTTCCTTTTATGTGTTTTTCTTTTACAGTATGTCTAAATTCAGTTAATCTCAACCAGGTTTATGTTATGAAGGTTAGCATTTTAGAAATTACTTAATATCCTCCTGAACCAATGATCTTTTATTAGTATTTTATTTGCTGGGGGCATTTTGGAGAGCTGTGCACATGTGGAGATTTTGGGGAGTTTTGTGCGTATGTTGAGTATTTTAAACCTTTCCACTAGAACAACTAAAGGCCCTGTGTCCACTTGCTTGGAAATTAGTCCACGTGCTTAGGTGAGAAATAGTTCAGCATTTCAAGAAGATATCTTTTGGCCTGTTTTAAAGGTTTATAATGAACCAAATGGAATTATTCTAACAAATAGTCCTCTATGCATTATAATCTTAGAAAAGTCTACAGTTACTTATTAGCGTGTTAAAGTACTCACACTCCTTCCCGTCGGCAGCACATGATATAGGCAAGGATTAGAAAAAGCACCAGTGCTATTGCCGAGGGCACTGCCAGTGTAATTAGGAAATCCGAGTAATAGTCTCTGCTTTTCAGTGTGTCAGAAGGTGGCTTGTATTCTCCACCATCAGGTAATATTCCCTCTCCACGAATCACTTCCTGAAAGGTGGAAACTTGTTTTGTATTGTCAACCTGATACCCAGGGGAAAAAAAAAAGAAGAAAAAAAAAAAGATGATCAAATAACAAAGTAACAGAATGTAAAAACAGGCAGTATCTAACCAACGATAACATATAATAGGATCCATATTACATGTTAGACAAATTCTATACAATTTTATCCAATCGCTTTTTTTACTCAATAGAACCTTACATTTTATGAAAGCTTCTGATCAATGTGATAGTAATGTTATAATATGACTCTGTTTCGTGCCTACCAGAGATACCACGGTTTTTACAGATTAATTTCAGGCATATGTCACACAAACAGTAGTTGAGTAAAAATTCAGTAAACATCCCTAGTGCAAACTAATTCTTTAGTACTGATTTCTTTTTGACGAATTAATCCATTTCTTACTAGTCTTCCTAAATAACAATACTGCCCTCTCTTGTATGAGTGTGGCAGAGATGAGAGTCACATACCTATGACTTTCTTCCTCCTCCTTAGCCTTCAATGCTTTCCATCCAGTGCTCAAAAAAGCAAGAGGCATCAACTGAGCTGCTGAGGGCTGAGCAGCTCATTGCCTGCCCCACACGCCCAGTGCAGGAGGCACCACAACAGGAGATGTGCATTTAGTTGATCAGTCAGAGTTTCAAGGGGTTTTTTTTTAATTCAACTAACCTTCAGAAGGCTGCATTCCTGGTCACAAGTAATTTTGTTTTTATATTTTTTTGTGTCTATACCTAATGTTCCTCAAAATACAACCTTGTTTTGCTACTGAATTTCCTATTGCATTTGACTGCCTTTCCCAGATGACTTTTTAACTTTCTGCCTCTGTTTTCTTGTTATCTTTAGTTAGATATTACTATTAAATTTTATCAGTGTTGGCTTAAGACTCTCTTCAGATCATTAATAAAAATCAAATGTATTTGCATACATGGTTGAACTTTTGTCTGACTGTTCATTGAGAAATCTTGCAACTTATGGTCATTCCTTTATAATTTACACTTTAGGTAACAACTTATGCAGTGGATGAACAGATTTTCATGGAATGCCAGAAATTTTGCTGAGCCTAAAATGCACACATATATGTATATTATTAGTGCAACACAGTTTGCAAAACAAAAATTAACTTATGTATTCTCCACTCATTAATTCCGCAGTACCTTTTAGGTACCCTGAGTTCCACCTGGCTGCTTAGCTGAATCTCAAACCCTAACAAATGCACAAAAAATATTGATGTACTTTTTATGTGACTGACAAAAGCCCACACACAAAGTGAGAATAAGCTATCAAAAAGCAGCATTAAGAAGAAGCATTTATTACATTGTCCCTCTTTGCAGAATTTGGGACCCCCAAACTTGAATCCACTCTTTGATTTGGTGCTAACTGCCTATGTCACCTCATAAAAATAGGAAGAAGAGGTTATGATGGCTGTATTTTTAATCACTTATCTACGCTGTGATTATGGGAAATAGAGCTCAACTCCCTCCCAGCCCATGGCAGAGGAGAATTCCTGCCCCTTGGCTTGCCTTGTGAAAACCAGACTGTGATTAGATAGAGAGAAGCTCGCCTCCCTTTTCCCTTTGATGAACCAGGTTACAGCAGCAATGCTGCTGGCAACAGTAAACACCCCTAAGACTGTTTAAATTCAGTTATTGTGGCAAGCCGCCAAAACAAATGTTGAATTCAAGAAGGTTGAGTTATAGGCTGCTGCAGAAAATTAGACTTCTCTGAGAGCCTGTTCCTGTTACACATCCCAAGGTGATCTCTACTTTTATCAAACCAGCATGGCAATGCTGCTTCATGATTACTTTATGAGCCACTGCTACTATCAGACCTTTTTTTCTGAAGTACTCCTAACCAGCCACTCTTCATTATGCATGAACACTGCTGTGTGCACTATACCTCTGCTGCTCCTTTTAAAATTCACCCTGTTTCCTAAGGCTGTTTCTCCAACTTCTCAAGATCTTTCTGAATGCTATTTGGTCCTTCAATGCAGCTGCAGATCCTTTCAGTTTCACGGAGACTGCAAATTTAATTTAATAAGCCCATTTCATCATCCAGCTATTAATGAAGAATAGCAAGGAATTATTGATAATTATTCTAGGATTATGGCTACCAGCCAGCTCTTCACTAGGTCCTATCTTCACCTAGGCCACGTTCCTGAGCTTGTTTGTGAGACAGTATTAAAAAACCTTACCATAAAGGAATGACATCTGCTGCTGCACCTCTGTTCTACTTCTTTCTTGTAGGAGGAAACTGAAGACTTGACATAGTTTGTTCTTCACAAAGACTAGTTACCTTCTGCTGTTTTTCAGGTGCTGGTAAGTATTGCTGTGTACACTTGTGCTTTTTGCAATTTCTCAACAGAAGGCCAATAAAATGTAAATAACCTGGATATTCTTTTGAAAGTAAGTATTTCCGAGTTTTCTAGCAGCTTTCCTAATTTATAGTGTATAGGAAGAAACGACTTGAAGTTATTCAATCAATTTTGTGCATGAATAACTTTTCTCCTACTCAATATGTTTTTTCCACTATAAAAAGCATTTAATATCTCCCTTTCAGCTTCCTTCTCAGTAATGTGTGAAGCAGCTCAACAATTATCTAAGTTTACTTTATGTACCTTCACCATCATTGTTCAAACTTTGCAACATTCTCTTCCAATACTGCATTATTTCTTGATTTTCCTTACTGGAACTAAAAAAAAATAATCTTAAAAAGCCTCTTTAGGAGTTATACTCCTTCCATGGCAAATAGTCTACTGTTTGGTTATCATTTTTCTTGTGTTTGAGAAAAATGTTCCCATTCATTTTCATTTAATTCATCAACATTATTTTCTTTTAATTTCATTTTTAACATGAAATATGTTGTAGACAATTTCCAGAAACAGTTTTTTAACAGCATAAAAATGCTATTTAACTGGTCAGTGCTGTAGAATCAATATCTGAGAAAACATACATATATATAGACACACACTTTTTTTTAGGAAAGCAAATGTAACTAGCAGTATTAGCATTCTAAATTAATGAACTACATGTACCTAAATAATTATCTCATCACTTTTAGTTCTGTAAGGCCTGGAGTTCTCTGGCCATTTATAGCATTCACTGCTAGTGAAAACAAATATGGTGGTTTCACTGGGGCTCACCCCTAATAGAATTTAGCCTACATAGCAAAATCCTTTCACAACCTTAAGCGTGTCTGGTAGATGGAAAAAAAAAGTCAGTCACAATAAAGTGCAACTGGCAAAGTTGTCTGGCCAGGCTGGCCAAACTCGCACCTGTACTTCTACAAACATCATTTTTATGCAATAATAAAATAACTCACCAGAGAGATTTTACACCAGTCAATATGAAATTGAGTACGAAATTTTTTATCACAGGTTATTACAGGCTCCATTTCTTGACTGCACCTCAGCTGATTTTGTGGGTTTTCCACTTCTCGTAAACAGGAAGAGAATGGAACATCTGCCCCAACCATCACATACACACTGCAGAAAAAGAGGAGTGACAGACCAGCAGGATGTCTCACAAATCCCCAAAGCACAATTATATACTCTTCCAAACATTATTGCTGTTTACAGCAACATTCAGCTGTTCTTTAAAGACTGAAATTACTTTTAAAAATTATTTTTCTTCATAGTATACTTTATCTAAGCATACGAAAACCTGACTGAAATCAAAAGGATTTTTCTAGCTGCACATTACAACATACTCTGTTTTCCCACATAATGTAAATATTTGCTTACCAGCAGAAGTGTCAATTTCCATGCAGTCACAGAGCTCCAGGTGTAGTTTCCTCATATAAGTAAATCAGTACAACTTTTGAAAACTGGATTAAAATAGTGTCATTTTATCTTAAGGAAATCTTTAGTCTTGCTCATCATAGTATTTCTGAAGAGTTTCCTCCCATGTTTTCAAACTAAATTCACGATGACTAGTTATTTCTAAACCTAATACTAATATGAATCTGCCAAATCCCCAGCTCTTCCTAAAAGATTCCATACTGTAGCTATGCTCTGCCAACAAAATTTGCTTCAGAATACTGAAAGCTGAATGTAAACTTAATAATTCATTTAGCATTACCATACATAAAATAAGAGCTACTACACTAATTGTCATATTTAGATATATAGAATGCTGCTGGAAAATGCAGTCTGCTGCACTGGATAATAATGTACCGATGGACCCTGAAACAGAAATTAGGTCCTGGTTGCCACTTGGTATATCAGGCATTATCTAACTAAATATTTGAAGTGTAGCCACTTGTATTAAGTGGTTCTGCTATTACTCTGGCTAATACAGAAATGACTTCCCTCCTTTAAATGTGCTCAAAACCTCCAGATACACAAAAAGGCTCTGAAACAAGATTTTCTGCACCCATCTCAAATTTTGAACCTTCAGCCCTTTCTCGGATATTATTTGACACCAAAATATCTAAATTATCTAAAAATAAATAGGCATCTTTATTTTCACCCTGGAAAAGCCCTATCACAATCAGACTTTGAAAAGACTGAATCCTTTTCAGTTTCCAAGAGAAGTACAGTATTTCAGAACAGAATTTATGGTTATGAATCAGAACTGGAAATAGTGCATTCCTGAAGTTTACACTAAGTGACCTGAGCTCCCCAGATACCTCAGCTTATGACTTTCAGAAGAAAGTCCACAGTGCTCCTGAATCACATAACTAACTGAGTACAGCTAGAAATTACACTGTTACATGCTAAATGCTTTTAGAAATTTAAGTGTCCCTGTAACCTAAGCTCTATCACACCTTGCTTCAAAATTCTGAGTTTCATGAATTGGAAACCACTAAAAACTTGAAAAGCATGCCGAATGACTGCTCAGAAGTAAAACTGGAATTACAAAATAAGCATATTTACTACCAACTGGTTCATAATTAATGGAATTTGTTAGTATTCCTTGGACTGTAACATCAAATAGGAGCTGTTGCCTGTTGTAATGGTATCTATCATAGTAAACCTGTACTATAATTAGGGCTCAGAACACCAGTAAACTTATTATATCTAATTCCAAAATATAAAACAGCAATTGCAAAATTTCTAGAAAACCTGAAAAAATATTAAGCTTTTCAGTAAGAAAACAAAGTGTAAAGCAAAAACATCAGACTGACACATGTGCTTACCCCTCTTTCATGTCATTAATAGGAAGTGGAACTCTCCCTCCCCTGTCAAGGGCTGAAGTGATGTTTATAGCATTCAAGCGCTCTGGCTGCCACACATTTTTCACTGCTCCGAGGAAGTCACCAAGAACTTCACTTGCTAACATTTCTTCTACATTCATATTCCTTATGAAGAATTCCGCTTGATATGGTAAAGGAAAATCTAGTTGTGATGAAAGAGTGTTGCATTAAACAAAGGCTCCAATATCTGAAGTAATGATTAATGTAATACTACTTTAAGATTATACAGCTTTCCAAAATTCTTGTATTTGAGTTAGTTCATTTTGAACCTAATGTGATTATATTTAATTCAATAGTGAGTACCATTAGCTGTTACTCCAGCTGAAAATCTTCAGTTATTTATAAAGCAACTGGGACTGGAGAAGAGGACTGGAGGAAAAGAGTCTCAGCTGGTAAAACCTCATGAAACAGATAAAATTACATTCATGTTAATTTGGGGGTCAAAACTGATCCGCAGCAACAATGGATTCCAACCCACAACACTCCATAATGTAAATAGGTAAATATGATGAAAAGAACTAATTTTAAGGACTAAATGTCTATAATGCCTTAACCTGTTTTTTTCTGAATCTGCCTACATAAGTGTTCTTTGCATAAGGCACATGCAGAACTAAGAAAACTAAACAACATGCAGAAAGAGAGGGAAATCCTTCATGTAAAGTCCATTTGAAAAGACATGGAGAAATTTAAAATTAAAACCAGTTTAATTAAAAACAAAAAAGCTAACTTTTTTTTAACGAGTGAGGAAAAACAGTCCTGTATGACAGAAATAATCCATCTTAAATTAACGAAATTAATTAAAGCAGGAAAAATTCTCTTACTTCTCCCTTGTGCCCCTGCATTTGGCTTGAACACCAGACAACTATTTTACAGTATTTTTTATCTTGAAAAACCAAAACCTATGAGATGGCTTTGCTTATTCAGTTCAAAACACAACAGCTATTTTCTGTACATACCTTCTGCTGACATTATATTAATGATCAAATTATGTCTTGCTGTCTCAAAGGTACGCCTGTTGTACGCAGTGATCTGGAGTGAAAAAGATATGATTGCAAAACAATGCAAAAATAAAAATCAGGTAAATGAAACATCCGTGAAAATTAAACTGGTAATTCAGAAACACTTATCACCTTTTAAATGCTTTGCCTCCTTATTTTGAAATGTATGAACATTCATTTGCTAATATAAAATAAAATTTGAAAGGTAAGGTCAATTTATTTAATGCAGTACTACCTTCAAGTCACAATACTAGAGTTTTCTTGACCAGTTTGTAGCCAAATACAATTATCCAAGAAATGTATGTGAAAATAATATTTTGGCCCTGACAGAAGTGTTCTACCACACATGTGTATTCTTTCTTTTCTGTTTTCTTTAAGAACAACCATAAGCAACCATTTTCCCATCCAGCCTCCAAACCCCTCCATCAATACTGTAAGATCTACATTCATTAATAGCTCCTAGAGAACTAAACTAGACAGATTTTTTTTTTAAAGCAAAAAGTGTTGGGATTCTCATCTCTGAGACAGGGGTTTAGTTTTAGCTCTAGACCCAGTAAAGTCATACTCCATGAATGGATTCACAAATGTTGCTCCAACATAAGTAGTTTTAAAAAAATCTTGAAATCTGTAACTATAGGGGAAGTGAAAACTAGGGGGTAGATGCAATATTCTTGCAACTTACTTTTGGAAACATACACCTTCATGATTAAAATATGCAAGTATACCAATCTTAAACTTTAAATATCTAGGATGCCTGAAATGTGTGCAAGTGGTTACTTCCCAGTGGTGACTGTACTCCGAAGTTATGCTATATCAAGTGCTCATTCATAAGAAACACTGAATGAGGCAGGATATCAGTATAAATATGTACTATTTTTTCTACTTTTTTTCCCCTGAAAGTTGATAAATCTTTTATGAAACAAACTTACAAAAACTAATCTTCTTTCTAATTTTAGACTTTATTTCACTCATTTCAGAGACAAAGGAGAGGCAGAGGAGTGACAATAGTGACAGAACTATGTTGCTTCTCAGCAAACAGCTACAAACTATTGTGACATTGACTTATACAAACAAAGTAACAGATGTTGCACTTTTTTAAGGTATTTGAATGAAAAGGAAAAATGCTGTGGAATATCTTCTGCAGGTTCATTTAAGTGGAGAGGGAAAAGCTTACCTGACACAATTAGATCTTGTGTAATATAACAATTTCATTACAAAATTAACAGAAAATATATTTCTGAGATTTCTCCAATCCTCAATTCTGTTAATTTTTCAAAGGGTTGTAACAGAAGTTACAAATCCCCTGGTTGTACAAGCTTTATACAGGAGCACAACAGTACCCACATTGAGCCTGCACTCCAGCAGTGGGAGCTGCCAGTGTGGCCATGCCCCAGCACCAAGGAATAGCAACGGCAGCAGAGATTGCCCTGTCCTGAATATTCATTCAAACACAAACTGTCTTTGCACAGCTTTCATAGGAGCTGAGCTCAAGAATGTTACCTGCTGCACTGCAGTGCTGTGCATAATGTTAGGCTCTTCTAATCATGAGGTCTCCTCCAATTAATTGACCTACCCATGACATCCCCTCAGGACACGATGGAAGTTATACTCAGGCCAGGAATATGTAACCACTCAGATGGCACTAGGAAGTGGATCAAATGCCATCTGCCCTCCTCACATACCATAGAATTAATTCAAAAGCCACATCTGACAGTAGGACTGCAAAGAATTAACTTGTCTGGTAGGCAACATTTAGTTCAGATATAAGCTTATATAAGGTAATGCTTAGAATGGAGGTCTTGATATAGATCCTAGAATCTAAAAGCACGTGCCATTTAAAAACTGGCAATTTTAAATAATGGCTTCCTCTACAGAAAGCTAAGCAGAGTCTGTAAGAGCTTCTGCACATGATTAATTCTCAGATGTCATTAGTCCTGCTGAAATCAAAACTGAATCATGGATATAAAATTAACCATGGGTGAAATTATCTACATTATAACTTAACATCCAGAGGTGCCATTCTTGAGGAAGAAAAACTATATCAAATGCAATTTAGAAAAAAAAAACCACCATTAAGGGTCTAAGACAAATGTACTACTGCTGCAGCAAAATGGCTGGAGCAAGATAATGTGCAGATTTCTTAAACACTGTGAACCACACAGTGTCTGATTCAGTCTGCTGTCTATGAAATACATGGTAGAAAATACACTCCTTTTTCCCTTTCAATTGCTGCTCAATGAATAAGTAGCACTTTTAAACATTTGGATAGCTAATTGTCAAAAATAAAGTTTTGTCACGGTTAACACTTTTATGAACAGAATTACATACATGTAAGTGCTAACTAACATGTAACATATAACAATAAACATGAATAATAAACAAGGGAATACTTGATGAAAAGGAATTAAAAAAAACCCCAACAAACCAAAACTAACATAAAGCCCCACAACTGTTTATTGACTCAAACCTATTTTCCAGTGGGGAGAAGTCTGTCCCACATTTAGGTTGAATGTTACAAAGTTCAGAATTCAGTTATTCTTCAAGTACAGTTGTTTACAAAGATTTTTTGTCCTATATTTTAAATAAAACTTTTATATAGTCATCATTTACTGAATGTCTCTTAGAAAGTTAAAAAGACAAAAATCAAAAAGTATTGCATGTAGAAGTATTAAGCTTAACTAGTTATTGCTACTTATTTGTTACACCTTAAAAGTAAACTATAAAATGTCATATAATCTGTCTTTCTCTCAAAAGAGGATAAAATGGTACCTAAAAGAAAATGTTAATGTCACAAGTCTGTCCCTGCATTGCAATCTTTTATATAACTATTGTAATTAACTTTTCAAAAATAAGGGGCAATATTTGTTGACAGTTCTGAATCCTACACTCTAAAACTTTTTGAACATTTGAAAGAAAATACCTCAATGATGGTTGGTTTGCCCACATTTTCTACAGTTGGTGAGCCATACAGCACTCCATCACTGTATGGTGTCCTTTGTATATAGCGGAGCCATCCAGGTCTGTCAGGGTAACCCATTAAATTGGTATTAAATGTTATAGGATCATTACTTATTTCACCTAGATAAGAAAAATTATATTAGAATATTTACAAGAAAATGCTATATGCTTTGATTTTGATGTTTCCACTAGAAAGTCTTATTATTCTGGCTGCCAGTTATGTTTTCTGAACCTTTCCAAAATGAAAAAAAAAAATTGCTAACCTTTAATATATCAGAAGTATGTGAACTCCAACTTAGCACTTTTAAGTATTAAGAAATTCACACATGAAAAGTGTAACCAACTGCAGAGATAATATACTGGCACTTCCTACAGTCCTGGCCAACTGAGTGCTCATGTTCAGTAACTAGCGGGTTTGATTTTTAGAGCTCCGTTCCACATAGAATTGAAGCATCTCACCTCCTCACAGACAAAAGCACAAAGGTTTCAGTCCTTTAATTCTCTCCCCGTCCCAAGTTTCCTTTATGTTTTTAATGATGGCTCCAGGTATTCAATGTACCTGGGAGGGCTTACTGTAAAGAGTGGCTGTGTAATCACCAATGCCTAAAAGCTTCTGTTAGCATCAGGACATACACACGCGTCTTCAGCACCAACAGCCTGGCAGTCATTTTTCTTCAGCAAACACATTGATTCAAAGAAGGGCCAGACATTCCTGTGAAATGGATCCACTGATGGCTACTAAATACAATGGTCCAGCTCCAATCTGTAAAAGTCCCTCAAGTCAAACCACTACCTCCATTCTTGTGGTTCTCATTGATACTCTTAAAAATGCCTGAGTCTGACTTATTTTAGCTTTTATAAATGAAATCAAGCATGGCTGAATACTACCAGATCCTCACTGCTGAGGCAGCATCCGGCTGAGGCACAGAATCCAGTCAAATCCCTTATGAGCCTGCAGACACCTCTGCCTCATGCTCCAACTCAGCTTTCAGATGGCAACAGCAGGCACTTTAGGACAAATGTTGAGAGAAGAGAACAGGCAGGCTGGCACAGAAGGCAGAAACTGAGCCCACTGAGGAATGAACAGCTGTCATCTCCTCCAGAGAGGAACAAAAAGACTGAGACCTGTTGCCAGATTAGTCTTCAGGTACACATTTACACATCTGGTTATGAGTAAAATTAACCAGAACCAGACCAAACCAGCACCCGGGTGTGTAACACAACTTCCCTCGCAATTCCCTCAGGACATCTCAGTAACCTAATCTATCACATTCATAACAAAATTCCCAGCATCACAAATGATTCAGGGGAAATTCTGAAAGCCACCTGAGAGACATTCTGGTTAGCCCTTCCTTCATCAAGGAATTATGCTAATTATCCAGCAGACAAAAAAAATAGGACCATGGTAACATCTGGCCTTACAGTGAATTTCTGATACGATCACAATCGTCTACGGGGACAGCAATTTCAGTAGGATCCGAAATCAGATTCCTATTGCCAGGAATGTTGAGAGAGGTTGCAGCTGTAAGGACAATCCATCATTAGCAAAATTTCCAGGTTCCTTCCATCTGTTTGCCAAATCTGGGAGGAAACTGGGACAGAGGCAAACTTCACTCTGCCAGTCACCATGACATAAATGAAGACTCAGGTATTCATGTCAGAAAAAAGATCAATTTTTCAAAGAGAAGAAATTTTTAAAACATTTGGGTTTACTTATGACAAAATTTAAGCAATGCTAACAGAAGCTTATTTTTTCTTTAAAGTGAGTCTTGATAACAGCACTCTCAAATCAGTTCAAGAGCTTATTAATGAAACAGGTTTTGATTATGTGTGCACTGTACAGGTATTACAGGTTTTTCATATTTTATAGGAAAATATGGTAGCCACATTTACATAAATTGGATATATTTATATATTTATTATACCTTTTTATTGTAGATAAACATGTAGGGCTGAATGGTTTCTCTTTCTCTTCCCACCCTCCAGATTGCTTACACATATTCTAACCTGCCAATGATCAATCTTTTAGCTTTGATGTACACCAAAATACCATACTTAAGAAATCACAGGTCCTTCTCTAAAAACAAATGCTTACTAACATTAAAATGTTTCTAAATGTAGGAAAAAGGCTGAATCCAAAGGAATATTTGTTTTAAATTAAAGAAAACATTACTATGTAGTCTCACATTTGTTTTAATCTCCTATTTTGTCTCATGTTTACTATATGCTTTCAAAGTCCTCCTTCATATAGACTAATGGATACTATGTCTGAGACAGTGATCAGCTAAAGGGCAATTTTAACAGACATAATTATTAAACGTCCACAATTTCATATTTAATGCAAAAGTAAATAAAAGGAACACTTCCTAATATCATATATATATATAATGTATTATTACGCCTTCCAAATTGACTACATTTTTTCACAACACACAGTTATATGCATCTTTTCACAAATTATCACAAACCAGAATATTTTAAAAGTGTAAGACCACATATTTTATTTAATTTGAATATATTTCAATAGAAACTAAAACCTGTCCTTTTTATGTTATATGTTGAACTCTAAGGTACACTAAGTAGACTTCAATTTCTTAAAACAGTAATTTTTCTACATTTGTATATAATATGGAAGATCTTAGCATCCCATACCAGGCTTTGGGTAAGGAGGAAATTCCCCCTTAAAGTACTCTCTCTCCAAAACATGAACAAACAGGACTCCAGCAGAAGGGTATACATTCCGATCAGAGTGCACCCTAGACAGAATCGTGTACACTGAAAAGCAGAAGGAGAGATAAGAGACAGAAAAAAGGCAAAAATGAGACATGCTCCAGGGAACTCCATGCATTTCAACAGCAATGCGGGCATCAGGAAAGGAAAGCAACAAATATTAGATACCTGCTTATTAGTTTTTTAAAAGGTTACAGAGATTAAAGAACAGAATGCAGGGCAAACCTTTTCTTTGCCCAACAGGATCCTTTCCAAGACTGCAGTAAATAAACCTGTCTATGTTAAGATTTCAAAAGTTATACAAGCTCTTTAATTTTATTGTTATAAAAAAGAGGAAGGCTACTGTAATTTTATAGTTCGTTTATTTGTAGTATTACATGAATAAAAATACATTAAATTATGACACAATCATGTTTCCTTGGTTTTTACATAAAAAAGGAACATGAGGAATACAGAGAAACCTTAGCAATTCATGGTACTGATTCCCCACTGACTGGAAACAGCAGATTTTTCAGTTCTTATGGAGAAAGGACAAAGCAATTCACTTCAGCTGACTTCTCTGAGTTCTTAAAGCTAGAATTTCTCAGACCAGCAGGTTCAGATAACATACATCTAAAATTTTGGTTAGAGAGTTCATTAGTGAAGACATTGTGCTTGTATTGAAGGATAAAACAGAAGGACATGGATAATTATAGGCCAGTCAGATGAAACTAATTCCAAACAAAAAAAAATGAAGCCCTGTTTTGCAAGAGTAACAATTAAAAGCCTAAAGGGAAATTAATTAAGAACAACCAGAATATGTAAAAGCAATATGTTATTTTTTATTTAGTACAAAATTAGTTGATAAAGGCATATCTTTTTTTAGGTATAACATATTCAAGGCTGTACTACATACACATTTTAATGAATTAGAAGAAAAAAGAAATTATTATGATAAATTGGATAAGAAACCACTTTAATGACAAGTTTCAAAATTTAAGTATAAATTACTGATCTAATAGGTGTTTCTCATAGTATCTTAATAAGATATAATATTAATATTTTTTATTACTATTGAATTTTATGTCAATGCCTTGAAAGAATCGATCATTGCTAATAAATTTTGTCAGGGACCCGAGGATCACAAAAGTGGTAAATAAAGATGGTAAGTCACAGATAGACACACACAGCTACCTGCCTTGCTTGCTGAACTGAAAGAAACTTTTTGAGAAATTACATGTCTGAGCAAAGACTATAGGCCATGCAGCATGGAGATGCTGTCACTGGGAAGAGTGACTCCAAAAGAGACTTCAGAGTCATTGTAACAAACTCCTAGGAACAAACTCCTAGGTTCTAGAAGATAAAGGGCTAATTGCAACACTTCGATCAATAAGCACGACATATTTGAAATATGGACCAAGCTCATGTAATTTTTTCATGCTGGTGTAATTTTTTAATCCTAGTATAATTTCCCCAGTCTTATATCAACCTTCTTACTGGAGATTTGCTTAAAAAGACACTGCTAATTAGGCATTAATCACAGGCATTCTAGCCCTCTCACCACGTACTCTGTATGGAATCTATCTCACCTAATTTTAGATGCCTACAGAAAAAACATCCACCACTGAGTTAGTCAGGCTCCTTTTATAGTCAGTGGAGAAGACACAGACGCTTCTAGGGGTTGATTAATTTGATTTCTCTTGGAAAATGAGATGAATCATGTCCTATATTCCAGGCTATGGTGACTAGATCTCCATGGACTGCAGAGGCACCTGAGAGGAGATGCAGACATCTGTAATGTAGACCTCCACATTTAGTTACGTACTTCCCACTCTTCAAGCTTAATATTGCAGAATTAATAGTCTCAAGTTCTGGATATACTAGTCATCAAATTCCACAGCATTTGCTTTTTCCCATTTTTGAAAACTTCTTTTAACACAGTTCTGAACAGAACATTTTTCTAATAATTTTATCTTAGTGATAAAATTAAAACAATCCTGAAATTTAAATTTATTACAATTCTGTGTGGTTAATAAACCAGTTACTGTAATTTTCATTACATAAACTTAAGTACAGTAACATTGCTCTTTGATTTATTTACTTAAAATTAGTAAATGATGATCCAAAAAACCTTTGCATTCAATTCTGTGAATGAGCTGTAAAAAACAGAAGGAAACTAATTAATTTCCTTTAACATATTTTCAAGAAAAGCTGAAAAAGTACAATAACATTAATAGAGCAGAAAAGCTGACAAAAACATGGTGGCTGGTTGACAATGCATCACATACCTAGAAAAATCTATTTTTCCATTTCTGATGCTTTGCCTCAACAACGAAAATCCATTTCAAACAGGAAGAACAGTGAAAAAGTAATGTATCACAAGCATAAGTTTCTCCATGATGAATAGTTTCAGAAAAAAAGAAGGATAATAGCAGTTACTGGAAAACCCCATATAACATTTATTTCATCTCTTATAGGAAACCTATTGCCACCAATAAATGCCTGCCCATCCCTAGCAATGAAACATCCCCAGCTGCTGAAGTAAGTATGCCAATAAGGATTTGATGCAGATATAAAACACTGATCTTGGTGGAATTCTAGAAACATCTCTCAGAAGAGAAAAACCCACAGATCTATTTTATCTTGGAATGATGAACACATTGTAATGACACAAGTATAGAGATTAAGAATTCAAAAGTTCTTGCTCCCCTTGTAAGAGAAGCCCTCTTCTTTTTCCCCTACGAAGTTTCTTCCAAATTAGAAGGAAAATGATGAGTCTTCAGCCTAATACCTCTATCACTCCAGCTTTTCAATAATGAAACAAGTGAAATGCTATTTTCTTCACAAGTCTTTTCATAAGACTTCCTGAGAATGGAGATGAACGTGTAATCATCTTAGGTGATCTCAGGATGAAAGTGATTATGCTTAACAACTTCTAGATGCTAATCTAATACAGCAGACTGCCAGCTGTGAATTGCCTGGGCAAATTCCCTGTGGTAGACAAAAATCTCAATGAGACTGTGAAAGGCTTCTGTAAAACTAATATGGGAAATTGAAAATCTCCACTACATAGGATCACATCAGATCCCTGCTAGAAAAAAAGACAGTATCAGCTACATTGACAGCACTGTTTTCTTCTTTCTTGTTTCCAGATCCCTTTGGAGGCCTTTCTGTAGATCTCAAGGGTTTTTTTGTTGGTCTTGAACATGGGCACAGCCAGGACTTCAGCCAGGATTATATCAGCCTGCATCCCAGAGCCTGTTATCAGATATAAAAACCCCCCATCTCCAGAAATTTCAGAAGGTTCACCATGTTGGTTGAAGCCTGTATGTGGATGATCTTCAGAAGAAAATCCATCTGGAATTTTTTTCCTGGGAATTTCGATGGGTCCTCTCCCCATTGATATTTAGCAGATGAAGCATAATCCCAGAAATAACTTGATCTGGAGGGCAATTCAGACTGTCTGTCTGCCTGGGCAACCAGTGCAAAGCTTTTTCTCAGCTAGCGTGCAACAGCTACAATATTCCATGTGTACTTGCATAAATGACAGTAAAATCTTTTACATTTATATGTGAGAAGATTTTTTTAAATTGTTACAGAAAAGTTATTGTATTAAGCGAACTGCAGAGGTATCTCCAAGCAACCAGCCAGGATAAGAAAATGTGCAGTATTAGATATACACATTGCCATTATTTCAAGCAAAGCTACAGGAACAGGAAAAGTCAGAGAAGACTCACAAGGACACACAGGTCTGTGAATGTTTGAAGACTGAGGAAATGTTAAGTTTTCCAAACTACTTACCTTAAAACAGCACCCTATTCCTAAAACACGGACATGACTGAATAAACAAGAGTAATATTAAAAGCAGGTTTGACTGAACCAACATGGGATTTAAATTTTCAACCTAAACTCACCATTCTTCTGAACAGCCTTTATTCTGCTGATAATGTAACTGTGGGCTCGCTTAGTCGTCCAGTTAACAGTTCCATTATTGCCATCAGCAGAGCTTAGCAAAAAAGCTTTTCAGAATAAAACAAATGCAAAAAAAAAAAAAATTAGATCAACAGAATTCCATAAACAATCTGATCAGATGGGATCAGATGCCTTCTAAACCACATTTTGGTTTTAGTCAGAGTTTAGGAACCACAGGTTAAAAAAAATGGTGGCGTTTGATTTGAATATATAAACATATAATAATCTTTCTGACAGTCACCTTTTTGACACCCATTTTTCCAAATAAGCTAAGTTTACACTAAATGCTTAAACCTCTGCAGACGCTTCTGCTGACATAATTGTACTAATAATAAAGATGACAAAGAGCATTCTCTGGTAAATGTATTTGCACTGGCAAAATCTCACATAGAGGCAAAAACATATATAAAGTAACTTTCACTGGCACAGTATATTTTGGCCAAAGAAGGGAAAGTAATATAACCAAGAGCGCAGCTTTGCTTGTATAACAATGTTTATACAAAAGACACGTAGGGCTTGCCTTGCAGGCATAACCAATAATCAATTTTGAAAAAAGAACCCATTAAAAATGGTTGTCTATATTCCAAACAGCAAGGACACAGCCTGAAATCAGCTGGATCTGTGCTGCTGAAGGAGGAAGAAGTTTTGAATGTGGTGAGGAGCAAACAAGCAGCTGTGGAGCTGACAAAAAGACTCCATTTCACCAGTAGCAGAACTGCCTGAGAAAGCTCCCTCCTCACTTCCCACTTTTTTGTTTCTGTTATTCTGTGATGAATAATAGATATATCAGCTCTTTGTACAGTTACAAGCCAACTGAAAATGCAGAGGGAAGGAAATGCAGTAAGGAAAGGGAAAGTAGCCATAATAAGTAGTCTTTATTTTCAAATATTTTGGGAGTGAGAACTCATGTCAAACCCCAGTTCAAAGATGTTATTGGATTACCATCCTAATTTCCTTGTAAAAACAACAATACCAGAAACATCAAGTAGCAGTACTTGTGTACAGACACACTGGTTTGCAGGAAGAAATGAACACTTCTTGGCAAATACTCCAAGTATGTGAATATCATTTACACTAGAAGCTTAAACATCTGTGGAAACTTCTGACCTGCTACACCAGTCAGCTATGACATTAGTGATATTGCATTCTCCAAACAGAATTTAGGAAGCCAAACAGATCCAGCTTAAGCAGTAATGAAGATACACAATACTTAATCTATGCATGTAAGACAGACTTATTAATGATAAGTTACACAAAACACCAAAAATTGAACTGAGGATGAAGTGTAATAAAAAAAATAATGCACTTTTAATGAATTTTTAATTTTATTTATTTACTAAATTTAATAATTTAATTAATGCAATAATTAACATACCAACACAATAACATTTCTAAATTATACATTTCTGTTAAATTTCTTTAGATTTTTAATATACATAAAGGATCTGATTTAACAAAAAACTATTATTTATGTCCACTGGTTTACATATGTCTGGTAAGACAGACAACTTCTTCTCTGCTGAACTGATCCACATATATCGAAAATCTTAATATAATACCATCCTAGGGATTATGAAATTCAATACTGCATAGGACCTTCAGTGTAAATGTTAGTAATTCTTGAAACGCTCAAGAAATTCCAAAAAAGGTAAAACAGAGTTGTTCCAATATTTCAACAGGATGAGCTGAGCAATCAGAGGCTTGTCAGCTACAAATCAGCACCAATACCAGACAAAACAACTAATACAAAATTAGATGACTGAATTACTAAATGAAAAAACAGTATCATAGTTATCACAGTCCTTGTCAAAAGTATTATACTTATCACCATCCTTATTAAGGATATTATCCCTCTTTTTAGACACTTTTGATGAGCCCACAAGTTTTTCCTGATAAAGATAGCAATACTGACACGTTACACTTAGCTATGCAGCTAATCACCTAACATTTCGATTGAGAAAGTAGATACAAAATAATTTTAGCATATGTAAATGGAATTGAAAAAAAAGAAGAAAGACAAGTTCCACGTGTATTTTTAAACATAAATGATCGGTAAGTGTCTTTGATTTGGGTTCAGAAGTTGTGCTATGTTTACCTGTGGGGATTGAAGAAGTTACCTGTTTACTTCTCCATGTCATGCTGCATTTTACAGGGGAACTGGAAAAGCAGCCAGTGTGCCTGTTTTCAAATCAGTGTGCCAGTTTACGATGTGGTATTTGCACATATATCACCACCTATTTCATTTCAAATGACAGGTGTGAGAAGCAAGAGAACACAGCTACTAAAAAGTTAATTTGTTATATGAGATTTCTAGTGGGCCTCACAAGGTTCTGGCATTAGCCTTATGCAACTGGAGTGAGGGGGAGGACTGGGGGAGAGAGAGAATGACTTAAATGTATAAAATACAATGAACAGAATTTCCAGATAAAACAAAGGCTAGGAGGCTGACATATAATAGAGATGACATGCTCCTAACAGAGAACAGTCTGCATTCTCTGGTAAAAGGTGATCAGTGATGTGCACTTCAATAAAATAAAATGTAACTGCACACCAAGAACAAAGGCAGCAGCATGCCATGCACACCACAGAGCACGCAATTCAGGGATGCTCAACTTTGACAACAGAAATGTAAGTCGGGAAGTAACTGGTTGAACAGAGGCTTTCAGCAGAAGACTGGTTAGAACAGCTGACACGTAAACAGCAACATCAAGGAGGAACAGGGAGATTTTATTTTTGTACTTGACACAGATATGATCACTGTTCAAATACTCTGTCTAGCAGAGCCTTCAAGAAGCACGGTGACAACATCACGAAGGCTCTGGGAAGATCTGAATGTGATTAAAGGATGACAAAAGAGGCCTTATACTACAGAATGCAGGGATTCAAACCATGCATTTTATCAAAGAGATAGTTTAGAATTAATTTAATCAGCCTTGTACTCACTCCTAAAAAAATGTTAATAGTGTCAGGCTTTTCAGTTTGTTGCACACATTGCCACAGTTGCTGGAGAACGCACCACGGTCTCTAACAGCAGGAATAACTCTGTGGCTGGTACTCAAACAAGCCCAGGTGAAGCACATCACAGTGTTTTCATTTTTCTTTACTTCAATTATATTTTTTTGTAATTAATATTTTAATTTTATTTTCCTTTTTTCTTTAATTATAATTGCATCAATTTATAACTATAAATTGTAGTATTATATAAAGTATATTACTTTATACTATTTTTCCCTTTCTTTAATTTTATTTGCATATGGTTTACGCAAAGATTTTAAGTATTACTATTTACCAACAGAGTATTTAACAGAGAAGATACCCACAACAATTTCTGCCCAGCTAACAAGCAAAAAAGTACCTAAGTATCATGGACCAACTTCACCTTCCCCATTCCTTTACTGCACTCTGACATCCACACAGCATCCTACACTCTAACCTATCCTCTTATTGCTTCTTTGAAGTAGGATCTCAAGCCCATCTCTCTCACTATTAAAGCAGCATGCAGCTCCAGCTCTCAAAAGCTGGCTCTTTCCTTCTCTCCTTCACCTCCGCCTTCACCTGGGACGTGACATAAACATGTGCTTGCTACTTTCATGCCACATTCGAGGACCTCAGGCCATGCTTACACTGCCCCTTACTCTTTTACAGCAGAACTCTGCTCCAAAAAACTACCCTTGTACTCCTCTAGTGCATATCCCATCTGGCTCAGTCTTCCTTCCTGCATCCTGAGCTGGAAGCACAGGTCCATACACAGTGCAGATTTCCGATGGGCTGCCAAGAACCATGGAGCAGAACAATCAGAAACTGGCACCTCCGAGTTGAAACAAAACATCTGTAAAGAGGGAACTCTCTGCATTGAGGTGTTTGGCCCACAGTTCAAATCAGAGCAGGCAGTTCATGAGGATCCAATGGTGTCCACACTGAGATATTTGCCCAGTAGGTCACACTGTCCATCACAGGAGGCACGAAGTTGCAGCACCACCTACTTACTCTTCCTCCTCTTCCAACCTCCACGCACCTTCCTTTTACCTAATACACAGTACATGGGAGAAACTTACTATGAATGAAAGTGGATTCTCTCAGTGGAAATTCACATTGAGAGTGGATATTTTCTAACAGATAAAATCCTCTTCAATGACAGCTACTACATAAGAAATAAGAATTAATTTGTGTTAGTTTTCTGCTGCGGATTGTTCAGGTTTCTCTGCACTCCATTTATTTGAACCGTGTAAAAGTCCAAATCAACACCAGAAATGTTTCTCAGCTCTATACTATCTTTGTTCAGTAGGCAATGGTTTTCTACCTGTTCCTGTGCTATTCATTGATTACTGTAACATCTGAACATTTCTCCAAAATCATTCAAGAAAAGTAACTGAATAAAGCATTTTGCCAGTCTCATTGTGAAACTTCAGCACTTGCATTCTTGGGAACGCTTCAAATTAAGTACTGGGAGAACAAAAACCTCATTATTTACTAATAGAAGCATTGACCCACCAGCATTCTCCTTCCTACTGCAGGCCTGACAAGAGAACTGAATTGAGTTAGCATTTCCATGAAGGTGAGGAAAACACTGTCAGTTCCTGTGGTTCCTGCCCGAGGCCCGTGGTGTAACCATGAGGTATGACCAAGCAACCCTGTAAGCCTGCTATTCCAGGATGCCTCCTACATTTCTATCACCTTTTGATATGAATTATCAGAGTATCCCTGCAATTACATTCCAAATTTCTAAGGTGGCAACTGATCTGAAAGACTAAGGAATTCAGAAAAGTCATCGATCTCAAGACACTATGATTTCTGTCTGCTCAGTAGGTTGTTCTTTCTAACTTCTCATCTTCATGGCTTGGATTGTCACTAAAAATAACCTACACTTAAAAGGCATTTTGGCTGTTTGTGTAACAACATTTAGACACATCATGTTTACATAAACCTTATTTTTTTGGCCTTACATGATGAGCACCATAACTATGCTATTAACAAAACAATGTATCATTTCAACCTATGTAATATGTTCATGTTCATTTCAACACAAAGATACTTGTCAGTGAATACCGAAACCATGCCTTCAGCTCTCAATCTGATGCACTTTGTTTCACACTGAAAACACTCAACAGGATACCCATGCAAAAATTACTGTCAGGTTAGAGACTTCTCAGTTCTACTACTTCTTGCTACTACTTGCTTGAAAAGCAGTTCAGCTGATTAGGAGGGAGATTAATATTTGCATTCTCTGGTTTCTTGTCTCTTCTCCTCTGTTTCCTTCAAATTCTTACGGAAGTAATCAAAACTAGCAACACACTCTTTTCCTCTAGAGGTCTGCCAAAGGAGGGCACTCCACACTGATAGTTTCTGCTGTAAATTTATCAGTATCTATTCAAGAAGAGCCCAACAGCTATACCAATATAGATATTCTTGTCCAAGTTTTAAATTATTTTTTCTTAGTTTGCTTGGAAACAATCTTTCTTCTAAAGAAAGGGTTTTACTTTGGTGACTGCAACTCCTGAGGTACTTTAATGAACTTCTACCCAAATCTAAAAACACTATGGAGCAAAACTAAGCCTCTCTACACACTGAACAGTTACATCTAGATGTGAATTTCTGCTATAAAGCTCACTTCTTACTGACTTTGGGACCTCTAAGATGTCTCTCTGTAAGCTATATTGCCTATAAATAATGTGCTTCTGTAATGAAAAGCACACTAATGGAATGGCTACCCTTCCCCTTGTGTAATTACTTATTCAAGCAAGTACTCATTGATAATAGATTTTATTTATTGATCTGGGTCAGATTAGTACAAAGACTTGACAGGCAGCATCTTCTCAGGCTGACATCTAGAGGCTCTCTGAAGGAAACCTCTTTCTTTGTCCTTATGTTTGCATCCAGAAAAGCAAAAAGGGTAGGTTTGCCATGGCTTTAGTCTGAAAACACCCATCATCTGTGAAATGTTCTGCCTCCTTGTGCAGGGTGCGGCTGAGCAACAGAGTGTTGCCAACAGCCCTTGTCCTGTCAACAGTGGCACAAGTGTAGAGATACACAGATTGCAGTGAACAAATTTTGTGTGTGCATTAGTTTTCAGCCGATGACCCAATTCACATTATCAGTGTACAAGTTACTCAATGCCAAGGAAAGCAGTGAAAATCCCTAGGTGTGGAAGGGCAGAAGAATGTTTTCTGGCAGCAATGCAGTTGTGATAGATTATCGTGACCACATAACCACAGCTTCCAAGGTGGGAACTAATGAGCTCCTTCCCCTTTTTGACCCCTTTATAATAGGGAAGAAGGAAGATGACTCCATCACTCTAAAACTCCCTATTCCTGGGACGAAAGAGGGGTTCCAGGGACAACATGGGCACTGACAACTAACTCCTTAAGTGCAGAAATACAGGGCAAAAACACTGGCCACAACCATTTCAAACATTTTGATGACCACCCTCTCTGCGGAAGCAGAATATGAGGGCAATTCATTGCTCTGCCAAACTAATATGACAGACATCTCTACTAGTGTAATCTAGTAAGCTTCTATGAAGTCTGTTATTATGAAGCCAAAGAACAACTAACTAGTTTGCATTAGAAATGCTTAATCCTAAATGTCACTTCCCACAACAAAGTCCCATTTTTTCCTATCAGTGGAGGAAAATGATCATCAGCTAGCATTTGAGAGTCAATACCTTCAATTTGAGTACTATACTAGCCCCCTTGGAGCAACTGTTGAACTTCTGAAATCCTCTTACACCCTTAAAACTGTTAAATCTCTTGAAATCTCTGCATTTTGAAAGATAGGGGAGCATTAAGAGGGGGACAACCCAGACTTCTGACAGCAGCTACCCGCTTCCAAAAAGCCTTTACGTTTCATGCATTTTTAAGAAATGCAAAAAGCATAAGTTTCTTCTGTAGATCAAGTTGTACAAAAGAAATGGGAAAAACTAATCTGAATTAGTTGAGGAGTACTAAAAAAAAAAATCTATTTACAAATCTTGTGCTACTTCTCATGTTCCATTTTGTCTGCAAGATGTCTTTTGCCTCGTTAAATAATGCTGCTGTACTGTAGACTCTACTGAAGACCAGGATTCAAAAGAACAGATTTTAATGCTGGGCTACGGCTCATCCCAGAGCCAGCAGACAAGGCTGGAAGTTCTTTGCTTAAGGAGAATGGAGGGGAGCTCAGGTAAGCTCCTGGGACATATTGCATCATTCAGATCAGGAACATACTACACATCTCCACCTTGATGAAGAATAAATTTTGTATAAATATTTCTTAAAAGAATGTAGCAGAACTAAAGTTCATGCCTCCTTCTTTACATCAGTTTCAAACCATGTATTCTTCTGTTTTAACTAATGAAATCCAACTGAACCGAGCTTAGAAAGGTCTGAATTTGAAGTGGAAAAGTTATCACTAAAAAACCTTAAGAACTCTTCCCTTTCGATGTAGCCTGGAAAGGACATGTGGATTAAGCTCACAACTCAGCGTCTTTCTGTTGAACTTTTTAAAAGCCACTATTTCAGTTGACACGGAAAGTTTATCTTAACTTCTCCTAGTTCTTTCTTGGTTGCTATCCCACAACCAGTCATGGAGGGGGAGGCAGAAGAGGCGTGAAGAATTTCCACTTAAGGAGTAAGCAGTACCTTGCATTTAACAAATGCAAAGTTTTATCCTCACATTGAACAACTTCACACTTAGGTTCTTACCACATCTTAAACGTAACCAGTGCTTCACGTCAATTCTGATGTCAATATCCTATGACAAGCATGGCCATACACTTAAAGAAGCACTAAAAGCATACCCAGACAGTATTTGAGAGGATATGGAGCAGACTGCTTGCAGATGACACACCACCAACCTCTCAGACGTCAAAATAAGCAAAATAAATAGGATTTCTTGCTGTTGGCTTGCTCTTGGTGTAACAAGTCTCACAAAGGCACTTCTGCAGCTGGGCTGCTGTTAAGTGGTATCTGTATTTCAACGTGAAGAACCTTGTGGGTGTGAAACCTGCCTACTGCATGAAAGCCGATATTTACATGCATTACGGACCAAGATCCAGGCTTTTTTCTGCAGTCGTAATTCTGACACACTTGGATTAAACGGTCAGATGAGACATGAGGGGGAAGAGGGGCAATACCAAAGCCAACCCCGCACCCACAACAGCCCATCCCTCGGGTAAGGCACCGGGTCGAGGGAGCGGAGAAGCGCAGCGGGCCAGGCCCGGTGCCCGGGAGCGGAGCCGTCCGCGCCATCCAGCGGCTCTGAGCCAGGCCGGGCTTCCAAGCCCTCCCGGCAATCCCGCTCCACCCTGGCCGGCCGCCCCTGGGCTCCCTCAGCCCGGGGCCCCGCCGGCCTCGGGCGCTGCCGCCGCGCCGGGAGGGGCTGCGGCGGGTGAGAGGCGAGGGCGCGCAGGCCGCCATCCCTGCGCCGCCCGCGGAGCGTCCTCGGGAACCGGGAGCCGCGGGATGAGGAGTGCCAAGGCAGCTCGGACCCCGCACCGCACAGGGCGGGGGGAACGGGGCGCGCAGCGAGCCGCAGCCGAAGGGCAAGGCGGGGGGCAGCGGCGCCGGCGGGAGGGGACGAAAACCCGGGGCGAGGGGGCACCGCGGCGCAGGCCGGCGGCTGCCGGCGAGGCCCTATCCCGCTCGCCCCGGGGAGACGCGCCGGGACCGACCTGTCAGCAGGAGGGTGGTGAGGGCGCTGTGCGGCCACGGCCCCGCCGCGCAGCACCGCATCGCTCCCCGCTCCTCCGCCTGCTGCTGCCGACACCACCGCCGCCGCATCCTCCGTGCCGCGAAGTGCCACCACTGCCGCCACTGCCACTCCTTCCGCCGCCGCTGCCTCGCCCCGCGGCGGCCGCAGCATCCTCCCCCTCCCGCTCCGCTCCTCCCCGCCCCGCCCCTCCGGCCGTCTCCTGGCAGCGCGGCCGGGACGTGCCGGGCATGCCGGGAGGAGCCGCCCGCCGCCACGGAGGGGTGGGAGCGGGAGGAGGGGTGGTCCGTGCGCCCTTCCTGGGCAGGGGGGCCAGCGGGACACGGTGCTCCCGTGGGCTCCTGGTGGGGTTGGGGGCTGCCTCTCTCCCGTCCCGCGGGGCAGATGTGGCGGGACGAAGCCGTGGTGCGCCGGGTCGGAAGGGGAAGGCAGGGCAGCTGCTGAGGCACCTCGCTGCTCCCCTCGCCCAGCCCCATGCTCTCCCTTGAAGCAGGGACACCAGCAGTAGGGGAGGACGTCGTGGCGAAAGCTCTTGCAATATCAGGTTTCTGAACATCTTACCCCATCTTACTGGAGAGGATCCAGCGGAGGGTCACAAGATGATTACAGGTCTAGAGCATCTCTTATGAGGAGAGACTGTGGGAGCTTCAGTCTAGAGAAGACCGAGAGGGGATCTCATTAATGCATATAAATATCTCAAAGGCAGGTGTAAGAGGACAGTGCTCACCTCTTTTCAGTGGTGCCAGAGACAGGACAAGAAGCAATGGCCATAAACTAAACCAAGAAATTTCACCTCAACATGAGGAAGAACATCACGTTGGAAGTGGTAGAGGACTGGAACAGGCTGCCCAGGGAGGTCGGGGAGTCACCCTCTCTGGAGACATTAAAAATCCACCTGGGCGCATTCCTATGTAACGTGCATTAGGTGACCTTGTCCTGGCAGGGCAGTTGGATAAAATGAACTCCAGAGGTCCCTTCCAAACCTAACAATTCTGTGATTCTGTGAGACCAGCAGTAAAGTAGCATAGGACACCTGGCAGGCTTGCCTGGTGCATGCAGATGTGGGTGTGCTCTTGGAGGGCATTGTGACAAAAGCCCTTGCAACAGCATTTTTCTGAATATCTCACCCCATGTTAAGCCTAGATCCGTATTCTACATGTAAATCCAAAGTGGTTTGGTTTTTTCAGCATTCAACAGCTGCCCCTGCAGCTGGTGGAATTGTCAGTTAGGTGTCTGGAGGAAATGGTCAGGGTGTCAGCTCCAGGCTTCCCCATGCGTTGTACCCAATTTCCTATGTCATGTCCAACCATTCCATGCTGCCTCACTTCACACTGTCTGCATTATGCTTTCTGGACTAATTGCTGATTTTTGACTGCCATTTAATGTCTGTGGCATAGCCCAAAATCTATGGCAGTGTTTGCTGTGCTGTGGAAGCAAATCCCCCTGTGGAGGAAGGAAAAATATTGCCAAAATGCAGTTCTTGGGTATGGTGATGTATTTTGCAGTTAGGTGCATGTATATATCATATATAACCACTTAAGAAAAAGTGCTATGTAAATACACATTTTTGTTCAGAGAGCTACTCAGCTTTCTGTATGGCACATATAAGAATAGTCCCTGCACTAGAACTAAATATTCCACAACTAAAGCCTCAGCTCAACTAGGTTTTTTTACATTTATTTTCACATTCTGGTGTGTTGTCATGTTTGATATTTGTAAATTGCAGTAAGTCTTCCATTATCCATGGTATATAACCTTCCTTCCTTTGTCCTGCGTACAGAAGTTTGATTTCTCATGGAATTCCATAAGCATTTCCACTCTAGTGAGCCAGATGTATTTGTAAAAAACTAATAATTGTATGCTTTTGAGGTTTGGAAGGAAGAAGTATAATCTGGCTTACTCAAACTATATTGACCTTATTGACCTCTTTATAAGCAGGGGGAAAAAGACAATTGTGGAAGACTTTACCCTGTCTGGCTTTAGTCTTGTTACAGCTCTAAATTTCCAGTAATCCATCTCATGAAGTGGAACTTTACATATCAAGAGGCTCTTCAGTATAAATATTCTGTCTGTCATTAAGGTGCAAAATACTTCGGTGTTTTAGTCAGCCAGCTCATTATCCCAGATAAAGGACTTTTTTTAATTCTCTTTCCACTGAGACTTTCAGAATATATTTAATTTTTAATTTGACTATATAGATATTTAAAAGCAGAAATCACACTCCTTCACTTATCTGTGCCTAGAAGTACTCTTCTGTTTCATGGCACTTTATAATTTTGAGTAGGCCTACTTCCACTGTGAAGTTAATGTAATTTTTTTGATTCATTCCTTTATGGAAGCGTTAAAGCCATACAGGTGCAGCTGTGCCATAAGAATCTTGGGTACTTAGCTCATCCTGTGATGGTAATGTTTTAGACTAATGAGTGAGAATACCGGTACCTTTCCAAAAATAATTTTTATGCTAGCGAAGTGTCCGATTTTTGTAAGCATCTGTACTGTCATCAGATTATTCATTACCATTTTCTTTCTAAGTATTACGTGTGAAAATTTTATTCCTATAGACACTATAAAACTGTCAACATCATTCAGCAGCGTAGTAGTGTTGAGTGCTCTGCCACCTTTGCATAGTAAGAGGGCTGTTTGTCTAAAACATGTTTGTGGGATGTACTGCCTGAGAAGGAAAGGTTATGTGTCATGGGTATGTAAACAAGTGCCACAAAAGCCTGCCTTGTCCCACTGCTTCCTTCGTAGCAGCCCTTGTGCGTGGGTGGGTATCTATGTCTTTTTTGTTAGTTGTATCTTAAGGAATTCCAAAGGATCCAGCACTAACCCAGCCCCACAAGACAGACTTCGACTCACCTGAGAAGCTTCAGGTAATGCAGTGACACTTAAGAATTCTACCCTTACATTCACAAAATGAAGTGATATGGACAAAACAGCTTCTTTAAATCAGCCACCAATGACTTGATATTGGTTAGAAATACTCCCTCTGTAAGTATTTCTTTCTCTTTGTACTGTAATTTAACAGACTGTATTGAAATAAATTGAAAGGGAGCAGTGATGAGATCTTTTTATAGAAATGATTCTGTATTCCATATTCGTATTTAGTGCATTTGCTTTGGCAAGGAGAAGAGCTGGCTTCTAACACTTAGTACAGTAGGTTTTAGCTAAAACTTTTTAATTCCAGAGTATAAGCCCCTCATTGTTTAAGGATGCAATAGAGACAGTTACTGTTCCCTCGTGCATTCCTCAGAAGGTTCAAAGGTTTATTTTGTTCTTCAGACGCGTTAAGCAGTCGACTTCATGCAGAAGGACTACAACCTAATCCATTTGCCTCTGTCTTTTAGAGCACAGGTGCTTCCAGCTTGATCTTCATAGATACTAAATGCTTGCAAGTGTTCAGTGTTTCTGAAGATCAGCCCACATAGATGAAAGAAGGAAAAAGAGTCTTTTTTGTCCTTCCCTTTTTTTTTTTTTTGAACTCTTGTGAGAAAAATATTTGTATATTGTTGTATAGCTTTCAAGGTTAGCAATGAGAATACCAAGTTATGATGTAAGACATAAAAAGATCAACTACAATTCTTGTTTCAGTTTGTAAGTCCTGAGGAGTTTATAATAACACCTTTCATTACGTTCCAATGATTCTTATTTCTTTTGTGCTTCTGTCTTTCTGATGTTTACTGGAAGCCTTTGGCATGTTAATGTGGTAATTTGTGACAGCAGTATACTACTTGTTTTTATGCAGTGTTTAGCTAAATGTTTTATATGCGACAGTGTTACAGGATACTATATACAGCAAAAAAATTTAAAAAAATTAAGGATCCAAGAATTTTGGTATTATGTGAAATTCACCTAACAGATGCTTATTGAAATAATGCATATTATTCAAAAGTAACTTTCAGAGTTGAACAAAAACAGAATTTAATGAGCTGTGGTTTTAGCAGATTTAGCCCATGTATTTTGTCTTTTACTGAAATTTAAAAGTATTAAGAGGAGCTCAGAAGATCAAATTATATAATGCAGTAGTTTTCTCTAGAATTTGGCATATATTTTTGGAAATAATATGTGCTCAGAGAAAGAAGGTTATATATATTCAGATATGGAAGTGATAAACAGGAGCAAATAAAAAGAAAATACTTGGAAGAAATAAGAAGCACACTCTAAGTTAAAACAGCCCACAGGCGACTTGAGTTTGCTGAACCAGCAGTTGTATAGCCAGCAGCCCTGTGTGACTTTGGCCTTATTTTAGAGGTTACAGTTTCACATGTCTGTGTAATACTTGTGGCTTTTAAGACATGCACTACTGCACCTGAAATACTGATTCTTGTCAATATTATTGAGAGCTTTCACTCCTTTATATATGTTTTTTCTTTTAAGAGAAAATTTCATTTCAAACCTACTTGCTGCTGGTTGCTCACTGATGGCTCGTACCTTAGCTTAGAAGAAAAAAGTATTGACTGTGGTTTTCATCAAAATTTTTCCTGTGGTCAAAGCTTTTAGGGAATGTGTTCATTCAGAGAATTAATATTTCTATCTGGGCTTGAAAGTGCTATTCTAGAAAGATACAAAAATAGCTAGACAGTGGTAAGTTTGATTTTTCTTTCCCTTTCCTTTGTGTTGGGAAAGGCTGCATCTTGTAGACTAGCACAGAGAGTAAGTACTTTACATATACTGATTTACCATGGATGGGGGAAATAGTGCCAGAACTGTTATCTGAATCTTGTAAAATGTCTGTCTGTAGTATTCATATTAGTATTCATATTAGTAGTCTTCTTAGTCTAGTATAAATATCACTAAATTAATATTTTCCTCATCTTTTCTGTGACCTTTGCTATTCCTAAATCTCTAGGTTTTAAATTGGCTTAATTTCTTGTAAATTCTGCATAGAGACATTAGTCTGATGAAAAATTAGTTAAAAATTCTGAACTAATTCTTGCCTCTTCACTCTTCATCAGTTCTTAAGTTATCTACAAAAATCCCTTGTTTCATCATTTTTTGTAATCCACAGCAAGGCAAACCTCTCCCCCCTGGGAATGTAAGAGTGCGTGTTCAAAAGCATATGTGAAATACAATTATCAGAGTTAATGGATGAAAAATGGGAGCTTCTAAATGCTGCTAACCTGTGGCTGCCCAAAGCTATGCACCTTTTGTGGATAATGTAACTAAGATCCTCTGTACTTCAGAGATCCTCCTTGTCGAAAAAGGAGAATATTTATCATTTGAATTAATTTTTTTTGTTTTCCTTTTTAGCAGAGCATAGGCCCTGGAGTGCAGCTGCATGATAATACACTCCCTGTATGCACAGATGCACAGAACTAGCTCAAAAGAAATTATTAGAGAAAACAATGGGCTAGATGAGGACATTGGCAAATGCAAACCAAGTGAATAAATCCTAATCTCTGGTAATAATGTCCATCTCTTCTCCCTTGACCAAATAATTTCTCACCAAATTTACTGGAAAGGGTTGACATTTTCCTATAACCAGGATTTGTAGCAAATGTAGCTTAGCATCTGTGAAATGTGATCTAGACTGAAAGTTGCATGTTCTCTTTAGGGGTTTCATGTGCATTGTCAGAGGTGAGACTGCGTATGTCTGTGAACTTAAATCCTTTATTATGTTTGATGCAATAAATCACTGGTGCTTTGGAGAAATAGTTCCCATATCAAGATGGAATCTATGAATGATTTGGGGAATGGAACACACCTAGCAGGAACTCTTGCAGGTTCCAAACCTTGGATGTCAGCGTTGTGTTGGCCAGGTTATGCAACACACAGATCCCAGCTTCATTAGGAATTCTCAGCCCAAAGAAGCGGAAACATGGGCCAACAGTGAAAAATGTGCAGTTACTCATATGGGAGTAGTCAGCACCTAGAGATTAAGGCAATAACTTTGAAAAAAAACAAGTTAATCATACATCCTTGATGATGAGTAAAGCAGGGTGTTGGACTTATACCTGGAGTCAGCTCTTGCCAAGAGTGTGGGAGTTGCGGAAACTTCTCAAAGGAGCAGAGCAAAAGCTTGTGACAGGTGTGTTATGTGCAGTCTCCAGAAAACGGTTTGATGAAAAATGGAATGTTTCCAGCCTGAAGGCATGAAGTTTGAAAGTGATGTTGGGAGGAAGGGCCAAGGTTCTCACAGAACAAAGAATAAGTTTTCTTTCTGTTCCAGAACAAGCTTTGCTTGGAGGAAGAGTGAAATACTTGCATGTTTTCTTTTAAATAAGTGTCACGTGCTCTCTTATGGGTTTGTGTGACATATTACCTAATATGGAGAGATACAGGCTGAAAGTGGCTCTTTAAGGGTAGCAGTTAAGAAAGACTAAAAAAATAAAGAGCATGCCACACAATACAATAATGTACACATTACAATAATCAGTACAATAATACAGTACATTACAACACAGTACAATAATCAGATTTACAACAAGGAGAACATGGAGGCTGGAAGGGCGGAATGCAGCTGTAGTTTCAGGATTGTTCAATGTGGTTCTGTCTAAAATGAAATCCAAAGGCGTGCCTTATCTAAACACATCTGAACTAGTTTTGAGTAATGGGGAGTTCATGTCCAGGATTTTAGGCTAGTTTTCTGTCTTATATAGATGTGGTTTTGGGAGGTGGTTATTATGAGAGCAGCAAACAGTAACATTTGTTCCCCAGAGAATAAGTACCAAGGGAGACAGATGTTTTTAGTTTTCAGAAAAAGTGCCATATACAAACAAGATTGTGCTCAGGTGACTCTGTTGTTTAACTGCCATGTCTTCACACGTGGAGTGCTTGTGTCTTTTGGCAAGTAGAACATATTTTGGTTTGGAGAAACTAATCCTTGTGTTGCGGTGTTTGTGACTGGCAAAGTAACTAACTAGCAGTTGCCAAACCTCTCATCTTATGAAATATTGTGGGGAAATGTAACAGAGAGAGTTACTGAATTGCAGGATTTCATCTGAAGAGATGGAGGACCGGCCAGCTAAAGGCAGGTGATCAGAGAAACTAGAAATTAATTTGGGAAGGAACAGCCTAGACAGAGTCTTGTCCTTTACTACTCTCATTGACTTCAGTAGGAATTGAGAATTTTGCACCCTGGAAAATTAGATTATTTCAAATTTGGGAGCCCCATGAGTTAATGCATTAGTCTTTTTTCATGAACATTCATGTTTCAAGATTTTCACTTACCAGTCTATCACAGTTTTTTTGCTGTCTCTGAATGCTAAATCATCTGAATGCTAAAGTATCCAAGGTAGATGAAGAGTATAGTGATTGCAGTAGACTGCAAGTAGTGCTTTTATCTAGTGAGTGAAGGTGGACATTACCACCATTAACTGGGAATGCTGTTTAATCTAGGCCTCTAATCTTAGGGAGGGGGAGAAGGAAGGGTTGATATGGAAGTCAGAACTCCTGTGATCCTCACATTTTGAAGGGGTTTGTGCAGGACCGAAAATTTGGCAAAGCTTTCCTTAATAGTCAGATTTCTGGGTCTAGTCCTTTCCATACATGCTACTGGCTTGTTCTGCTTCAGATTCATAGGATTCAAAATTCATCTTACAGCTTCTTCTGCAATAGGAGAAGGAAGGTGATTTCTGACTCTTCTAGGTTTGCTTCTCTGTTTGTCACATGGAAATAAGCTACAGCTTCCTGGCAGCCCAGTCTTTTTGCCTTCATGCTAAGGGTTTGAACTATGTGAACTTGTATTATTATATACCATCTTTCTGGATTTTTTAATGCAAAAAGCTGAGTACCAGGTTAATAAATCTGACCACAAAACATCCTTAGTACCTGACAGTCCTGGTTTCACAAGTGTTGTAAAAAATAAGCTCTATAGTGGACTCCTCAGGTTTTTATAAGAATTTTTAAAAACATTTATATATTATTTTCCAATAGACCCTAGCTGTCTTTTGATTTGAAGTAATTTGTAAGAGATTGAACTTAAGTGCAGTATTATTATAGGTTTTTAAGACAAATTGTAGTCATGATCTGTCACTTCCATAGTTTTTGCATTGTCAGTGAATCTGGATTTTAAATGAAGTTGGATTTCATTGCTGTGAAGTGTTCTGCACAATGAAAACCTTCATCTGTGCCATTTTCTCCTGCAAAACAAATTCTATCCCAAGTACAGGCCACAGATATAAAGCTTCTTGATTTAATGTTATAAATTGTATCTGCTGGCATTCTGAAAATTTTATGTGTTTTACCACAGAATAAGACCTCCATTTCCCCTAGCAACTCTGAATTATTTTGAAGATTTGTTTTAAATCTTTGTCTACATGTGTATCTTCCTGTCCTATCTGATTAGAGCTTTTACCTTTAAATCTCTGTTGCTTTTATTCAAGTATTTAAAATGCAACCTTGATTTATGCATGAAATTTTAGTAGAGAAAGGTTAAAAATAGCTTTCCAATTTTTAATTGTGAGTTCCTTGTCAATCACTTCATCCTTTAACTCTGAAAGATAGTGTATGTCCTGTATTTCCTTACACATATTAAATGTACCCTGCTCTCTCCAACATATTTGTGCAGAAATGGTTTTGCTCTTTTGTGTACGGATCTGCAAACATTGCAGAACAATATGTAGACCTTTCTGCTTGTCTGTGTGCAGTCTCTCATGCTCTTTCTTGCCACTTGATATAGGTTGGCTGCTGGGAGGAGTGAGTTGGATGCCCACAATGATGGTGGGAGGGATTAGCACCCAAGTTTTGAGGCCTGACTCATTTGTCATCCTTTCTGTACCTTGTATCCTTTCTGTATATTCTCGTGAATACATGTTGTCAGTCTGGTTATTTAGGTCTAAAGGAGTGAAATAAGTGAAGAGAAGTCCCAGGTACCTTGTGTTTGCCAGAAGTGTTTGTTTACGGTACTGAAGGTGACAGTTCTGTTTATCTTTAGGCTAAAAGGTTTAAACCAGCAGTCAGATAATAAAATAATGAGCTGTACGCAACCAGTGGAATATTCTGGAACCCAAGGAAAGCGATGATTGGAAAACAGTTTCTTTCAGTTGTGTTGTACAAGTTAGTAAATGGAATCCTAAAAATAAGTGTAAAGAGACTAGATACTCTGAAGCAGATCAGTCATTTCTGCAAAGCCCCGGATTTCGCTACCTATTGTAGCAACCATGTGTGTTAAAAACTATGGAGAAGATCCCTACAGAGCATGTGAAGATGGAGCAGAGAGATATTCAGTAATATGAAATTGCACTACGCTGTAAAGGTCCAGAGAGAGAGTAGAACTGAAGTATTTTGAACTGCAGACCAGATACAAAAAAGTGACTGTACACTGAAGATATATTTTTGCCATAGAGCAGGGAAACACTCCTGCCTTCCTTGCTTTCTAGCGTTGCAGCCTTTCCAAACATGGGAGTTTTGGGCAGTGTCACATACAGAAGATTTTTGGTGTGCTTTGTTTTTTGTTTTATTTTTTTTTTAGTAAGGCACAAGTAGCTTAATTTGAAACTACAAGCTTAGTTAAAATACAACAAGATAAATTTGTATTTTATTGTGAATATACATTTTAATAAAGCTTAAACCACTCAAAATTGCCTAACTCAAGAACAAATTTGAATATTTGCCCTGTAAAAGTAACATTCCATTTTAAGCAGGTGCCATCCCCTGAGTTGCAAAGTTGTTGCCAACAGCCAAGCAAACTATACAAGTCCTTCAGTTTGTTAGAGGTTTCTTGATTGGCTTTTATTTGAGAGAGGGAGAGTAGTTTGTATTTTTAGAAGGAAGGGAAAGACAGGGAGTTATTTTGCTTTTACAAGGAATAAATGTCCTATATATATGAACTAAAGACATGTATGTTCTCATCAAAGTGTCAGAACAAAGACAAAGTCTCTGCATGAGAGAGCTTACTGTGTAGGAGGACCTTTATGTATCAGATCAGCTGCATTAAGCTAGAAATTACAGTATTTAATTCACTGTGAAGTTCTAATAGGAACCTGTCTCACAGGCCGTCTAGAAAGTTGTGTGCAGAAGTTCTTGTTTGGTTCAGGAATACTCAAACTCAACTTTTCATTGGTAAAAAAAAAATCCCAGAAATATGTAATATATTCAGAATTATATGTATGGTAGTGATATGTTTTGGAAGGATTCAGTGAAAGTTTGCTGCAGAGGGTAGGAAGTGACTTTGTATTACCAGTACCAGAATGGAGTCAGATTGGAAGTGCCAATACAATTGAGTATAAGATTGAAAGAAAAATCTGAAAGATCAGAAAGAATAGAATAAGCAAAATTGGAAATATTTGCTTGCTAGGATGGAGGAAAACAGTGAAGTGATTCCTGGTTTGTAAGAGGGAATGCCTTTGTGAAAGTGTTTGTTGCAATTGTGGGAGTACCAAGTAGGAATTAAAAAAAGCAACAGGGGAGGTAGCAGTAGTTTAAGAACTTCAGAAGAAAGACAGTCAGAACTCAGACAAAGGTTTCAGCCACAGGGAGTGACAGAAAGGACTTGCTTGTTTTTCCAGGACATATTGTAAAGGAGGAATCAACAGGACTTGGCAAAATACTCAGAGAGGTGGGAGAGAAGAATGACTACAAAATGATGTGTTGTTCTGACAAACAGGAGAATGTTGGAGCTGCAAAAGCACAGAAAAGTGCTTTTGATGGGAGCAACTGCTGTGAGATTATAAACACAGTCAGGTATTAAGTATAATTGAACAGATCTGAATACTCCCATTGAAATTGCCAGACTGAAGATCCTGATATTTAACTAGGTGTGACAGCAAATTATGGCTTTTAATTGGCATTTCTGTGCCTTTCTCTCCTGTTTATGCTTTGGAACTAGGTGCAAAGAGCCTTTGATAATCATGTAACAAAAGGTGGCTTGTATAGGCCAAATGCATAGTTTTTTGGGCATGCAGGAAGTATAGCAAATATGCCTAAATGTGACAAGACAGGCCATAGCTTGCAATAAGAGCTCACATGATCAAATTAGTATCTGACTGACTTCAAGTGTGGGTACTGTGGCTGCTGCAGTATGGCTGAGCTTTGTCTTAAAGCTTTAAATATTGGGATGGGAACATTCATGGAACACGGTAGATTCTCATCAATTCACACATTCCTGTAATTACTAAAGACATAAAACCAACGAAGTTATGTTTAGTTTTACTTCAACTGCCTACTTTGAGTTCAACTAGTCATTATTTATGAGAATATTTAGTATTGTACAGAACAGAAGTCCTATGAGGAGTAGCTGAGGGAGCTGTGGTTGTTTAGCCTGCAGAAGAGAAGTCTCAGGAGGGACCTTATCACTCTCTACAACAACCTGAAAGGAGATTGTAGCCAGGTGGGGGTCAGTCTCTTCTCCCAAGTAACAAGGGACAGGACAAGAGGAAATGGCCTCAAGTTGTACCAGGTGAGTGTAGACTGGATATTAGGAAAAATTTCTTCCCCCGAAAGAGTTGCCAACCACTGAAATAGACTGCCCAGGGAAGTGGTTGATTCACCATCCCTGGGAGTATTTAAAAGATGTGTAGATGTGGTGCTTGAGGACATGTTTTACTGGTGAACTTGGCAGTGCTGGGTTAACAGTTAGACTTGATGAACTTGAAGGTCTTTTCAACCTAAACAATTCTATGATTCCATAATTTTTGCCAGAGGTGAAAGACTTTGTATCACCACCTCCTTGTTAATGTCTGTAACTTGAACTCTGTCTTAAACAGTTTAGCAAAGCTTTGGTTTTATGAGTTCATATCAAGAAGAACATAAATTATATTTCAAAATTAGATAATTAGATTCTTTAGAATAATCTTGAGAAGTGTACTGCCAGCAAAGTTGTCCTTTGATTTTAAGATGCCATTAAATCTGGAATTGATGTTTATGTTCAGAAGGCTGTTTGATGTTCTTTTTTCCCTTCTGCATTTTTATCTACTTAATTCCCTTCTACATTTATCTACTTAAATGTAAAGATCACTAGGACTATCTAGTAAGTAAGATCATGCTTAGATGTGAGTTAAAGCTGCTGAAACCAAACCTAAATCCTGCCTGCCCCTTTTTCCCTCCTCCATCCTTCCAAAGATGAGATATAATACTTGTCAATGCTATACTTACATCATAAACTTACAAAGCACAGAAAGGTCCAAAATTAATTCTCTTCCTAGTAGCCCTGGAGATGACAGCTATATATCTACAAAGAGGTTTTTGCACTGTTTCTACTGAAATTCAAACTCAAAATTTTTCCAGCCCTTGACCAAGATTTTGTGCATCATTAAGTGAGTAATCATCACAGATGCTTCTTTTTTTCTGAAAGAATAGTAAACACTTGTTCTCTCTTTGCATGACTGAATTTCACAACAAAGAAACAAAAAGTTCTGTCTCTCAATCTCTTTTACTCAAGATTAGCTGCAAATTGTGTAGGACACTGTACAGCTTTGGTCAGCTTGTTGGGGAATAAAACTCATTCTTCTCACTGGCATTGTGTAACTTAAGTTATATTGAAAAGGCAAAATGTGAATTGCATGGTTGTGTAAGTTGTTAATCACAGACTGTTGGAGTTCAGCATTTCCTATATCACAACAGTCATCCATTATTACTTCTAACAGGTCTTTTCCTCACCTAAATGTAAATGTCAGAATACTAAATGCCATTTACAGGAGCGCTTAATTACCAGAACTGTTGGAGTTGCTCTAGCTGTACTTTCAGAGTCCTCAACAGAATTTTAGGTTATTGGTGCCACTTCAGTATTGTCTAAGTTACAAAGCATTGAAGGATCTTTTAGGAATGCCTAAACCAGATCTTAAGCAAGTTTAACTGAGACTGTAACAGCCCAGTTGAATGGCTTTTTGTGTTTCATGGCAGCTTTACGGTCTGTGATGAGAAAAATGGTTGTTTTCTCAGAAAGCAGGGTAAGTGCACAACAAGAAATCGATGCACACTGGAATCTCAGCTTCTGTGAAGAAAGACTGCAACTAGTAAAGCATAATATTGTAACTAAATATATGAATGATGCCTTATAAGAGACCTTGTATTACTTTCTGACGTTCCTTGGGGGAAATGATGAGATTTTGTCCTGGCCATCTAAATAAAAATTTTCAAAGCTAGATGTTCACTGATGAGTATGTAGATTTATGTCATAATCTCAGCTGGCTAAATTTTATGTCTCTATGCTCACTTTCTAATAAATGAAGAGAGAGAGGTAGATCATACCAGGCTGATATAAGTCTCTTGAGGTAAGATGAATGCCTTGCTGATGATGCTTATCTGTCTTTCCAGGAGGGCTCTGGCAGTTAAATGGCTAAACTTAAGTGAAATGAATGTCTTCAGTGATGAAAACCTCCTTGAACAACTATCTAAAAATGAAAGTGATAGATAATGTACTGTCTAAACTAACATCAGCAGATCAGTTTTACCACTGTTTGCTTTTACGATGGTATCTGGGAACTCTAGGTATGAACAAGAGGGTTGAGGCTGTTCACAAAATAAAAAGCCAGTCCTAACTCCCAGAGTTTACACGCTAAGTATAAAACAAGATGACAGAAGGAGTAAAAGGGGCAGTGAGAATGCCTGAGTCAGTTGAAGTCACAAACCATCAACAATCCAATAATCAAATTCAAATTTTGCAGACTTAATAGCAAAAGAGCTTTACAGAGTGACTTGGAAGTTGATAGAATTGTAACTGTGGGGATGTTTCAGAGGAGTGCCTGTGAGGGGAAGGAGTCATAGAGACGTATGTTTGGAAAGCAAATACGTAGTTGCTGTGAACTGATGGGAAATTAGACCCTAGTTTAGAGCACAGTTCATATTTTACAAGTAGAATTTGTTATATTTCAATTTGTGCCCATTGTTTTTATCCTGCTACTGGGAACTACTGAAAAGAGCCTGGCTCCATGTTTTTTACACACTCCCATCCAATATTTATGCACACTGACAAGATCTCCCTGAGCTTTCTATTCTCCAATTCTCCAGCTCTCCCAGCCTCTCCTCATATGACAGTTGCTTCAGTCACTCAGTCACCTTCATGGCCCTTTGCTGTAATTGTTCCAGTTTAATTTTTATGTTGCACTGGGGAGGCCAGAACTTGACTCAGTACTCCAGGTGTGTCTTACCAGTGCTGAGTAGAGGGAGGGGAAGGATCACCTCTCTCAACCTACTGGCAACATTTTTCTTTATATAGTCCAGAAGGATGTTGGCCATCTTTGCCAACATCTTACAAAGTTTGGCTTGACAGAAGCCAGAGAACTGAGTTAAAGTATGAATATAGTGAACTTTGGGTGACAGAAGCCAGAGAATTGAATTAAAGTGAACTTTGGATGGTGTGGTCCCCATGTAATTTGTGATCCAGTTTTCTCAGTCACGAGCTGTACCAGGCATATCCACCATGAGGTGTTAGTAAGAGAAGTTGCTTTATACCGATACTATTTCCATCGCTGGAGTGATGCATATGACTTTTGTATAGTATCTTTTAGTGAAATTTTTTTAGGCTCAGGAACAACTCCTGTTGAAATCGAGAAGAACCAAATCTCATGATTCTGGAAAACAGTTTAGTTAATCTGCTGACAGTTTCTGGATCCTGAGCTGGAAAGGAGGCATCTTGGCCAGGAGAGGAATACAGACTGCCTCTTGTCCCAGCTGCTGCACACTGGACGAAGGAGAGCAAAGGCACCTTCTGTGAGAGCAAAACAAGTTGCATGATTAGGGGAGGCTGGAGTGCAGGGTGGGACGTGCAAGGGAAGGAGTAACTAACTCCATAACAGAAGGGAGATAGAAAAACTCCAGAGTAACCACTAGGCCAGCTTGCATCCAAGATGAGGAGGAAGAGACTTTAAAGGAGCATGGGAACAAGGAAGGGGAACTGGGTGGAGGTTAAAATGGAAAGCCTTTCCATATGTTCCCTTCAGAAACTAGATGCTGTGGAATTTCCATATAAGGCAGAGGTTGATTTAGGGTCCTTCACACTCACCTGTAGAACCATTACTGAACTTACCTAGGTGATGTAAGTACTGATGACAAGGAAGTGTGGAAATTTCTTCTGGAGTTGGATGCTACTACTGATTAAAACACTTTGAAGTAAAGACTTTTTAGCAGTATAGACAATTTGTCTGATCCCAAATTTCTTTCACTAAGCTACTGCTGTCTCCTGACCTCATGAAATGGCACTGTGTGGGAGCTACACACTTCACATGCAATTCCAAAAGATGGCAACCTTAGGCTTCCAAACTGGGGCCTTTGCTGAACAGCTCCACAGCTCCTAACAGCTTGTTCACAGTGGCGAATGTTCAGAAATTCTGGGTTCTCCCAGGCTGAACCTATTTTTATCCACCTGTTCTATTTTTCATGTGTTTCTACATATAAGACAGCATGTATATGATTCAGTTAAAAAATGGGCATCTTCTCAAATGAATTTCTGTGCCTAAAGGAAGGGGAGATTAGGAAATTTTAGATCTGTGACTTCCATTGTCTACAGGAGTGAGGCTCTGTTATCAATCTGTGCTGATGCTCCTGTGGCACAGTGATAAAGCAGAGGCAGTTTGGCAAAAACATGGGTAAGGAACTATTTAATTTGATGAACTGTAGTATATTTGCTCTTGTCTTGTCTAGTCTTGTCCACATCAGTGAACTTTAAATGACAATCACTACCATTTTGCATAACTCTGGATAGATATACTCTTGAGACAAAATAAGGTATGTAGTCTTCATACTACATTCATTCTCATGCTTTAAGATCCATCTTTTCCCTTGGTTAGTATTTATTTTCTGATTTGATCTTTGTGTCCAATTCCTGATTTTTTTGTGGTTTTGTTTTCATCATGAATCTTACTTGTGAGTAGTTAAGGACAGAAACTTCACAGACAAATTAATCAAAAATGTAGTTATTTTAGAAAGTTTTATCAAATCATGTAAATTCAACTGAATTTGCAGTCACAAAGATAGAAAATTCTGATGCCTAAGTCTAAATTCTGTTGTTTTGTAACAAATGCTGCTTTTGTATTACAGGATCATTACTGGATGGAAAATCAAGCATCTTGCTTATTTTCCAAAAGTCATGTTTAGGAACCATCAGCTTGGAAATTCTATCTTGGTTTGGCTTAAAGCCAGATTTTGAAATCTCAGCTTTCATGAAGCAGAAATGTCTTTCTCCACACAGCCCTAGTGGCAGGGCCGAAGTCTGAGCCCCACTCTGTTTTATGCCAAAGCTTTTCACTTCTGCAATTGTTCATCAGCTTCTTCCCCTTCCCAGTCCAGGGATAAAAATTTATTTCTTGTTTTGGTTGTGCCAGTTCCTTATGATTTCCCCTTCCTTACTTGTGCTGCACTGCAGGGATAAGTATTGGCCTAGGCTATTACTGTCTTTCCTTCGTGTAGGCTGCAGAACTGGGAGAGAATTTTGAGAGCACTTTTACTGCTTTTGGCTTTTGTGCAGAAAGCTTGTGATTTTCATACAGCCTGTAGGAATATTTTCCTCCCACAATGTTGGTTGGTCAGTCTATTTTAACCAACTCAATATTCTAATAGTTTTGTGTCACATTCATATTACTCTTCTTAGGTTTATTGCTTGAATAGGAAAGATTTCAGACAGAGATCTTATCTCTATGAGGTTTATCCTGTGCTACAACTCCCGTTACTGAATGCCTCAGCATCTCAATGTTCAGTACATTTATCCTTGCCACCCCAGTGGAATACAAAGCTTAATTTCTATCTATTTTTAACAAATGGAAACAGTGGTCCATAGAGGCTAGATTTCATCTAGCCTTCAGAGTGAAGAAATAGAAAACAGGCTCCTGTACATAACTTTCAGGTGTTTGGCACCCTAATTGCCTCTGTTAAACAATTGGGGTGATGGATGTTGCGTATGGGGAAGGGTGATCTGAAAGAGTCAGCGTTCTCAGCAGGAAGCTGCTCTGAGCCAATTAGTGAGAACAGGGATGTTTCAGGAATCCTGCCTCCTTCTGCAGCTTTGGCATTTAGCTCTCTGTGGGCCATAGGCACCTCCTTCCCTTGGCACACTGCCTCTATTGCCAGTGCATGCAAGCTCTGAGCTCTGGTCTATGTTTTTATCCTTCTATGTCATTTATTAAAAAAAAACCCCAGCACACAAAACCTCACCAAACCCATGGTGGTTTCTCTCTTCCTTACCCCCCTTATACTTGAATCAGTAGCATAAGCTTTAACTAAGAAGTTTGTAAGGGCTTGCTGCTCAGCTGGCCATGTTGAACTTGCATCTCCCAGGTCCTGGGGGAATGCCCCAGTGAGCAGGCTGCCCGGGAGGCTGGAGCTGGGGAGGGAGCGGTGCTGCCAAGGCTGTGTGAGTAGGCTGAGAGGAATGCGGGAATCCTGGGGCCTGGAGGAGGATGATTCCTGGCCTGGCTCTCCCAGCAGGGAGGAGTAACTTCTGGCCTCTGTTCCCAGCTTCCAGAGTTGTTTGTGCATTTTAAACACAACTCCAAAACAAGTCCAAGGAGTGCAATCTGTATTTTTGTTATTCTGCTTGAAGCCCTAACTGCTCAGGGGTGAACATACATTCATGTCTTCTGTTCCCCTCCCCCTGCTACATCTACCCTCCAGCCTCGTATTTAAACATGTTTTTGAGGCAGGAGACAGAGAGGAGGCAGGAGAAGAACATCTTGCTGAAGAAACCTTTAACTCAGGTGTCTCCTGTTTTTTCCCAGTGAGTGCTCTAACCATCAGGATACTGTATGAAAATAAACACAACAATTTCTTCCTCTCTGGCTGTGTTTTAAAAGAAAATGTTCACCTCTTTGTTTTGTGAAGTACTCTGGCCTCCTTCTGTAGGCTGGGTGTGTTCTGAGCACAGGTATTGGCTCCTTGGGGGCCAGAGTAGCACCTGGGGATTTGGGGTCTTCAGTTAGAATAGGCATGTGACACAGTTGCCAAGCTGTTTCATTTTCTGCTTCCATAGAAATAGAATTTTTAGAAAACTTCCAGGTTTAAGTGAGAGGTGTCCTTTGGAGTAGGAACTTGTAGATGCTTGGTTTATGGTTTTGGAATTGCTATAAAATCATATAGATGTTCTCTATTGAATGTAGTCTTAACTGAGTAGGGCCTCATATTAGTGCCCTTGCTCCTTTTCCTATCTCTTTGCCTATTCTGTTTCCAAATCTGTTTAAAAAAATAAAAATAGTTATTAATCATAGTTTCTGTCATAATTATGTCTCTGTAATATTGCTCATCATTACAACCACTTCTTTCAATCATCCATCTTGTGTTAAATCTGTGTAACAACTTCTTTCTACAGAAGATAATTAGATTCAATTATAAGCATAGCGTTTTTTTTAGGAAATACTGTCATTATTGAACCTACTGCTTTTCATTCATCAAAAATCAGAATTTAATAGAGCACTCATACAGTTTATAAAATTTTGTATATAAGTCAACCCTTTCTTGTCTCTCACTTTTTAATGTAACCTCTTCCGTATTTTTTTTGTTGAAGGTGCTGGGCCAGTTTACTACTTGCTCCATCAAATTAATTTATAGTAGAGGTTCAGTGAAACAATCTTGCTGTTTCGAGGGAGATGGTAGATGTACCTCTCGTGATAGAATTTTATCCATAAATTTAGATACAACTTCTCTCAGAAAACACTGTGAACTAATTTCAGCCTAATACTGTACTCTTTATATTATGCTGATTACATTGCTCTCTGTTCAGACAAAATATACAGCTTTATTCCAGTACCTTTTTTCCCTAAAAATCTCATGAACTAAAAATCAACATGGCAAATTACTCATTTCTACTTTATTATGTGGTGAAAGTGAAACAGTGGATGATTTGCCATCCAAGGTCTGGACAAAATTTGAAAGTAGTTAAGATTTTCCCCTTCAGAAACCTAATTCTCTCCATAATTATTGTAATTTCTGCGGCGCACAAAGCCCCTCTCAAACTTCACTGGGGATAGTTTCCATGGGAACCAGAGAATGAGAACTGATGAGTCTTGAAACAGTCAAATAATAATATTCCTTTTTACAAGTGGGCAAAGATTTACTTCTCCAGTGTTTAATGGAAGGCACTAGAGCTTATTATGTTTTGAAGGAGAGGAAAAAAAAGACATCTGGAAGGAGGCCAGGTGTGCTTCGTACACCTGTAGGGTTCATAATTTCTGTATTAAAAGAGAAAACCACTACATTCTCCTGTGTTTGTAGGCTTCCTGAATTATAGGAAGGGAAACTTTCTGTTAAATTCGAACACTCGCAGTCCAGGGAAGTTGAGGCGGGAGTAGCAGTCATGAGAAGGTGAGTTGATTACATGTGTGGTAGAGGTAGAGAACCACATCATGAACACAAAATTTTAGAGGCTGTTGAATGATCCTGCAGAAACCAGCCCTTAGGAAGGCTTTCCAGGTGCTAGGGTTGACCTGACTCCAGAATTGAACTCTCCTGTTTTTTGTACAATGTTAAGTGCCCTCTTACCACGGCTGAGTATTAGCAAGAATGGAGGCTGTTTATTGCAATTTCTTGTAAGGGAGAAGACTCCCTCAAGAGTGATCTGAAGTAAAGTCACTCTGAAGTCCAATGAGGTGCTCTGCTAAGCTGGCCATTATTTGGTTGTCATAGTTGTAGTCATTGGGATTATTATCCTGAAACACTGAGAACACCATGTGTCCATTCCTGTGAGAAAAAAATATGGAAAACATAGAGGAATGTCTTCCCTCCTTTAGATCTTTGACATTGTTGTGAAAGATGACTTCCGAAAGAAGAAGAAAGTTCCGCAGATCTTGCAGCAAACTTGCAGTTCTCTGTAAATGCTGATGCGTAGAAAAGACCAGAAATCTGTTCCTAACACAGAAATAAATTTGACCAATATGTGGAGTTTTAATATAGCACACTTTAAACTTGAATTATAGAAGGGTAAATGGCAAGGTATGTTTTTAAAAAATATGTTTTATCTTAAACTCATTTTTATATTCTTTACCATTATCTGCTTTTCCAGTGGTTTTGGGTTTGAGTATTTAATATACACCTTTGTGTAATTATTTTGATCTCTATTTCACAAACATAAAGAGAGGAAAATGAAAAGTGCACATAGAGTATTATTACAGTGTTTGGAAAAACGTGGGGGGTTTTTTGCAATTAGTTGAAATAATAGAACCTGAAGGAGAATATTGTTATTTCTGCATTGTATAATAAATATAGATGTGATTAATGATCTAATCCAGTGATTAAATTAAGAAATCCCATTTCTGTCTCTTGCCAGTAACTAATATGTTGTAAACACTGAAGGCAATTACTGTATTTAAAAATGAGGACTGAAAATTTAAAATATTTTTTCTTAGCGTGTGGATGGAGATAAATAAAATGAAATGCTTGCATTAAAAAAAAGAGTGTGAAATGGATTTTTCTACATTAGATAAGTATTTTGGTGGGATTATGAGATATGAACCCAGTTGTATTACTGAGGAGGATGGGGTGGCAGATGAAGCACAGTTCTGCTCTGTCTTTGGGTCACCTTACTTTGGCACCCTTAGCCATGCACTAAGTGACGCTGCAAGCAAGAGCTGTGCAGTTTAAATGTGTAAAGTGGTGCCCATTTTGTTCCCGAATTCTAATATCGGATTTCCTACTGTATTTTAAATGCCTTCATGTAAATTACTGCCCTTTGCAGGTCTGGTGATCAAAAATAAACACAAATAAAGATTATTTCATGGGTTTAATGCCTAGGAGACTTTATTCACTTCTTACTTCTTGTCTGAGATAAGTATTTCCCCAGTTCTTTAATTTGCTATTAGCTTTATACATTATGTCTGCCTTGACTTCCAGAAGTGAAGAACAGCACAGAAATTCTTCATTCCTGTGACCAGCTGACCTAACTGAAGTTATTCTGGGAAAGAGACTGCTTCTTCCCTTTCCTACGGTCTGTAAAACAGGCTTGTTGTGGATGTGGCATGTAGCAAGCCACCAAATGCTACTATTGGTGGGCTGCTTAACACCACGTTCCCTACTGTTCTCTGAGTTAGATCTCTAATTGCTGACCACAAACACTAGGCAAGATGATTATTAGAGGAGAAACTGAAGACTTTTACCACTGATGAATCATAAATCTCAAACACTTTTTCTTTTAGAGAAAAAGACATCAAGGCTACTGCTTATCTTGAAGGTCTGGGTGACACAGTGAGGAAGAACGTGAGGATAATCATATGGGAACAGCAGAAATGTTGGTGGTTCCTAAACATCTGATAGGAGACAGTGGAACAAAGGACAGGGCTGATACAACTGCCATTTCATCACAGCGTGCCCAAATCAAACAGCATCGTTTCCTGGGAGATCGAACAATGCTGCGTGCCTATTAATCATGAGAGAAGCTCTCTGCTGCTCTCACAAGTCCTCCAAAACCTGCCTAACTCAAGTGGGCGAGGATCAGCCCACCCATGACAAACTGCTGCGGCTTTGTCCTACATACTGTATATTATCAAAAATGTTATGTCTGGTCTGAACAAAATGTCCAAGTGTGATAAATGTGGGCAATGCTTCAAGAAAGTGGGCTTGTCTTCATGAGAAAATTGTACCAACTTTAAGTTGGATTAATTTATTTTAATTAGGCTAATCTACAGACCTTCCTGAGACAATCTTTTTTTTGTAAATATTGCTGTCACGCTCACTGAAATAAATGTTTTGTGCAGATTACTGTGTAGCTAAATTGGTCAGAAATCACATCAAATTTGCAGTGACTTTCTCAAGTAGCTATGATTATATGCTCTGGTCTTCTTTACATTGTACTCTTAGTTCCCTCTGTTTATTATACAAATGTAGGTGCTTTAAGAAGGTTTTCAGTGAAGCAGCAGGCATCTTCTTCCCCCACAAAGAGAGCCTCTATTTCTGAAGATTAGAGAAGGCTTTGTGTAGTCCTGACTATGGAATGTACAGCCAAACTCTTCTCAAACTGCATGTGGTAGTCCTCACTGCTGGAATTAATCTAAGTTTGATATAGTACAAGTCAGAGTTAATGATACAGCTCTTTTTATTGTTGAAAATCTTGGTAGAACAATGCTAATGGAAAATTCACTCTACTTTTGTAAAGTGTAATATTCCAGGAGAAGGCAAAACTATCAGATATACATTTTTTTTCTTACATATCCAAGGAAAGAATGAATGTTCACTCGGTAAGTAAGCTTTTCATTGAAGAAATACAAGCATCAAATAATTTAGAATCACTAAAAATCTGTTTACTGTGTGCTTATTCTCTGATATGCTTGACTGTCAGTCATCTGTGTTTTATTGTGTTTTACTATTTGAACTTCATTATGAGATGAAAAACTTGAAGGCACTTTTAAAATGTAAGCTAGGTTAGAAAAAGCACTGTTCAGGATGTCACAAGAGTAGTTTAAAAGAAGCTTCTTACTGTGACATTCATGTCTAACATCAATATGCTGGGGCAAGTATAATAGTAACAAGAATAACAGTAGTTATTAAAAAAAAATCTGATTCCCAGGGAAGGGGAGAAGCATGAAAGCAGAATTATTTTAATGACCCAGCAAGACAGTTCTGCCACCAAAGTCTTTATTACTTGTTTATGTAGTCTTGTGTAAATGAAGAACATTTTGTTTATTTAAAAGATGCAATGTATATTTTATGTTGTTTCTTCCAATTATGCATGCCAAATATATTTTACCTTACAGAAACCTTTGAGGCAATTATTCGAGAATTTGGCAAGAAGTAACTTAATGACCACTAAGTAGTCCTTCAAACAAGAAGTCGCTCTTTCATCTGTGAAAAGTAAACCTAAAAGTGTAAGTAAGGTTAGGTAAGAGAGAAAAAGAGTAGGCTAAGCATCAAACTAGTTTAACTTCAACTTTTACAATAGTGGGAAGCAGCTCAGGAAGTACAACCCATTTATCATTATTTCCAGCTACTCTACATTCCTTTTTAGCTTAGACAGATATTACAATGTGTATGACATATCCTAGGATTATTTTTACAATCATCATACTGTTTATCTCTGAAAATATATCAGATCCCCCCTTTACCATACCACTTTTTGAGTTAAACTTACTGAAGTCTCTTTTTTTAAGGAAAGAAAGGACTGCTAGACCAGAATATCCTAAAACAACTGGCAAGGAATTTGTTCAGGACCAAGCAAAAGCAGTACCCCAAAAATAACTACAATTTGGTATGTTGGAAGCGTAACCTTCCCCAGAGCTGATCTGTTTCTGATTTCACTGAAATGAAAGGCTGTCTTCTGTTCAGTTTTTGTAGCAGAGGATTTAGACTCACAGGAACTCAGCAGATGCCCTGGTGATATGCTAGTTAAGCTTAAGTGACTCAAGCAATGCTGACTTAGACTAAAAGAGGATCTACTCTAATAAGCGGGGTTATGTTTTTGACCTTGGTAACATGATGGTGACTTACACAGCAATCTGATAGGGTTTTATACTGTTCTCTTTTCAAGAGGCAAAACGTTCCCACAATGTATTTGGGTTTTTGGCAATTTGGTAGCAGGAGGCTACAGTGGTAGCTTCTGTGTGAAGATGATAGAAGCTTCTCTTGTGTCTGATAGAGCCGATGCCAGCTCCAAGATGGACCAGCCCATCAGTGGCAGTGGTAGAGCCTTTGGGATAACATAATTAAGAAGGGGAACAAAGTTATATGTGGAAGCAATTACAGCCAGATAAGACAGGATTGAGAATATGTGAAACAACTCTGCAGACATCAAAGCCAGAGAATAAGGAGGGGGAGGAGGTGCTACAGGCGCTGGAGCAGAGATTTCCCTGCAGCCTGTGGTGCAGACCATGATGAGACAAGCTGTCCACCTGCAGCCCATGAAGGTCCATGGTGGAGCAGAGATCTACCTGCAGCCCATGGAGGTCCACAGTGGAGCAGAGATTCACCTGTAGCCCATGGAGGACACCATGCTGGCGCGGTCCTGAAGGAGGCTGTGACCCCGTGGGAAGTCCATGCTGGAGTAGGCTCCTGGCAGGACCTGTGGCCCTAAGGAGAGAGGAGCCAACACTGGAGCAGGTGTGCTGTCAGGAGGTGTGACCTCACAGGGGGCCCGCCCCAGAGCAGTCTGTTCCTGAGGGACTACACCCTGTGGAACGGGCACACATTGGAGCAGGGAAAGAGTGTGAGGAGTCCTCCTCCTGAGGAGGAAGGAGTGAGTGGCAGACACAATGAACTGACTGCAACCTCCACTCCCTGTCCCCCTGAGCTGGAGGGGGAGGAGGTAGAGAATTTGGGAGTAAAGTTGAGCCCAGGAAAAAGGGAGGGGTAGGGAAGATTTGCTTTTTATTTCCTCATTATCCTGATTACTTTGGTAATAAATTAAACTAATTTCCCCAAATTGAGTCTGTTTTGCCCATGATGATAACTGCTGACTGATCTCTCTCTGCCCTTATACCAACCCACGAGCCTTTTGTTATATTTTCTCTGCTCTGTCCAGCTGAGGAGGAGAGTGATAGATCAGCTTTGGTGAGCAGCTGCTGTCCAGCCAGGATCAATCACAAAGCACTCCCACACAAGCTCTAGAAAGACTGAGTTCATGACTGTGTTTTGGGAGACTTGTACCACTATGTGCCAGGCCTTCTTGACCTCTCAAAACAATGGCCTCGGGGAAAAATACTTTGCTTGCTTCCCTCTCCTTGTCTATTTATTCCTCAGTGGTCCTGTGGACTGAACCCTTGCCTATGTATAAGAGAAAAGGGTAAAGAGAAAAGAATACTGGGAGCTCTGCTCCTGCTTGTTTGGGCAAGCAAATCTATAGACTGTGTAGTCAAGGGGCATGGAGATGGCCTTCTCCTTGTTTTCTCTATCTAAACGTGGCATCCTAATGTGGGAGGTGCAGAAGCATTTCACATACTGCTCTCTGCTCTGTAACCATATAGAGCAAGACCACAGCATGTGTGGCAGGAAAAGATTATGCCACAGGAGGGGCTTAGTAGTTAGCTTTCCTCTATTATGAACTGTGATTAGCTCAACTAAGAAGAAGGAGGGCAAAAGGAGAGTTTCTGCATCCTACTGTGAAGGTTATGTCTTCTGTTTTGGTATTGATGGCTACTAGACTGTAGCTACAGTGGCCACAACCCTCCAGCAGAACTCCTTTCGGTCTATATCCTTTTCATTCAGAAAGTTTGAAAAGAGGTAAAAAATTATGTAGGATTCTGATCTGGATTCATTGAATTTGGATTGTACAGGCTTGGTTGAACAATGAAATAAGCACAGAAAAATTAGCACCATCACTATAATTTCCTGCTGCCTGACATTGGTTGAATATACACACTCAGCTTTCAAAATGTACATACAAATAACTATGACATAGCCCAATATTTAAGACTTCTGCTTTTTTTTTTTTTAGAAGATATCACCTCCCATTGCCTTGTTTACTTTACATAGTTTTGCACATATTTGAAATAACAGAATCAATTATACCTACCTAAGGTATGTAAAATAGATAAATAAACACAAAATCAATTCCCTTTTCCAAAAGCAACACAGAACAAGTGGTACTTCATGAGACATGAACAACTTTCTAATTAACGTGAATCTCTAGTTTTAGAACATTTTAAGGCAGTATAGCCTGCAACAATTACTCTTACTTTAAAAACAGTCTGTTTTGTGATGAGTTATGTTCAGCCCTCAGAAGGGAAAAGTTAAAGAAACATTGTCATAATAATGTCCAAGATTAGCACGCTAAATAAAAAAATACAGTTCTCCTCTGGAGTGTCTATTTTTTTTTTCTCCATGAAGAACACAGACTGTTATGTATGTGTCCTCTTTAAAATTTCTTGTGTTACAGATGAATCAGTTAGTGAAGAATTCATGACTCATTCCTACAAAAAAATTTCTTGAACTTCCCCACCTATGTGGCCTGAGGATCATACCCCTACTGACTTATCTTCTAGCAAGCTTTCTCATTTCATCAGCAAGAAGTTCTTAATTTTCTTTTTGATATTGCATCCATGAGGACATGGTTGTTGAGTTATCACTGAAATGGAAGGCATGATCAAACTCAAGATTTCTAGCATTACAATCTGACTACAAGCACAGCTGGTATGTATCATGGGTAATCATATATTCTGTGGGACAAAGTATTACAGGTAGTTTTAGGCTGAAAACTAGTGTGTATCTTAGTAAGGGTATTAATTGCAGATGGTTGGATATTTGATTTCAAGTTTATGCTTTTCAAGCTTACTACAAATGAAATGGAAAAGGCAAAACTTTAAACAAGGCTACATAGTCAGGGATTTCCATTCAATGCTGAATCATATGGTTTACATCTACCAAGATGTAAATTTGGTTTACATCTCTGCTAGAGTGTTGTGGCCATGTAGGTAGCTACAGTCTAGTGGAAAACCCCCCATCAATACCAAAGGACAAATAACAGAAGTGGGCAGAAGGTTGATTTTCTCAAAGAGCAGTATAGCAGAAGTCATTCCTTGCAATTAGATGGTTTGACAGAGCAAAGGTTTTAGTGAAAGAAGGCAGAAAAAAATTAAGGCTTGAATTTTGAGATCCTGAATCCCTGAAATTCCTGCTAGCATTTGTTGCCAGACTGAAGACCACAGGGACAGAAAGGGTACCTGCTATGTATAAACAGGGAAAATAGTATATGCAATTTTTCTAAAACTTATCTGTATGAACTGACCCATAAAAATTAAGGGCAGGCAGGGAGTGGATTACTTGCACTCAGAGATCCTAAAGTGACTTGTCCAGCTTGTTGTTTGGTCATAATAAGTTTTTTTCTCATTTCTTTAGTAATATGAGATATACAGTGTCCTTTGAAGGATCCTTTACTTACCCTTTTGTATTACTACTGCATCCCAGTTTTATTCAGCATATTGAAAGAACTGTCCAAGTGGTAACATATACATTTATATTTCCCTAAAAATGTCTTCTCCTTCTCCTGCTTTGCCCCCCACTATTTCAACATTCATTCCCAATTTTTGTTCTATCACCAACAGATAGTTCTGCTGACTATTTTGTGAGTTCAGTACTATAGCAGCACTGGATGCAAGCTTCAGCAAATCTATTTAAAAGGTAAATAGGAAGTGTTTGGGGCATTTAAGGAAGTGCTCTGGGCAAAATTCAGAAAGCCTGCCTAAAAATAAGTAGTTTAGCCTTATGCATGTATTGTCTTTATTTATACCTTTATCGTACAGGTTCAGAGTCCTAAACTTAACTTTCAAGCAATCCAGTGCTTTTTGCCATTTGGGAGGTCTGCAAATATTTCCTTTTCTGGTGATCAGGATGGTTCAATATACTCAGAAAGATATTCCCCATTCTCTTTACTGGTTCACAGTGTTCCTATGTGGCCCATAATTTTTAAGCATAATGAATTCAAGAAAACCGTAGCATAATTTGATGATTTAAGAATCTTTATCCTTATAAAAAACCCCAGGATTTGGTGTCTTGGTACAATGTAAAATAGTTAAAATAGCAGAATTTCATTGAGTGTTTTCTCTTTGCAAAGGAAAAGATTTTTTTCCATCTCATAAGTTGCCTCAGTTGTTTTTCTAAACTTAAAATAGGTAACAAACCAGGTGTATCCTTTGTTATGATACTCCAGTGATTTTTATATTGAGAAGTCATGAGAAGATCTTTGTTAAAAAATGATCCATCCATGATAATGCCACCATCTGCTGTCCAAGAAGAATGGAGAGCAATGAAAACGAGAAATAGCAAAATCTGAAACTCACTTGGTGCAGACTCCCTCCAGCAATCCACAAATCTTATTCAGGCATCTGGCAGGGACTTGGCAGCTTTGCAGTTGTGGGAAGTGAAAAATGATGATAGTTAAACTTATGCCTAGCGTTCTCTTATTTTTTACAAAGATGGTAAAATAGTAATGTGGTACCCATTTGCAGGCATGCATCTATGTATAGCTTCAGATGCCCCCCCCAACAAAGCACTAAACTGCTGAGAACATCATGCATGGGCGAACTGTAGTGGTAGTGAATTTGGGTTTGATTAAACTCCCACTCTCTCAGCTGTTTCTGAAGATTTGGTGCACTGTATTCTTTTTCCTTCTCTGAATGGCACTGAGCATTACCAGTAGTAGCACCATGAGTTACTACTACCTCATACTATATTAAATATCCATTTACTTTTTTTCCTTGCAGTGACATAATAGAAGAATCTTTTTGATGAGATTAGTCTCTTCACTGCCTGTATATGCTCTGTTTACCTACAGCTGGGAATTTTTGGGACTGATTAGATGGTGTCTCTACCATACAACCTACATGAACCAAAGCCAGTGATTTCATGCCTGATAGGCATCATAGACAAGGCATTAGTGGAACTCTCGAGGCTGCCTATATAGAGGCATCGACACATGCAGCCAACTTTTCTTTTGTTTCTGTAATTTTAATCCCTATCTGAAAATTCCACTACACCTAAAATAGATAAGTAACAAGGGTCAAGTTCTTTTGCTCCTCATGCACTCCTTACAACTTCCCTCTCAGATCTGACAGGTTGTTGGCAGTTTTGTACCCATCTGTATTTTTCTTCTGCCTCCACCTCCTCACCATCTCTTCCTAAATGTGTTCTTTCTTTCACATTGCACAGTGTGAAACTAATGCAGACTGCTGGGTGGTAGGTCTAAACTAGCTTAGACATCTGTAATCTCACTTTCATTCACTCACCCTTCAGTCCAGCCCTCTCTCCCCACCCTTCTTTACACCAGTTTTTCTTAGATGACAGGATAGTCCTTGGAAGAGAGGCTAGGCATTTGTAAGAGGTGTATTACACCGGGCATTGCCACACAACAGAAGGAAAGAATAGTAATATGAGGAAAAACTAGTAATATGACCTCATTATAAAGCATTTTAGCATAACTTGAATTTATATAAAGCCCTCGGTAAAACAGTTAAAATTCTTCATCCTGTTTGTTCTTGGTTCTGCATCCTCTCCTGTTCACTTGTATACTCTGGTATGTTCACTTCTATTGGGCTATCAGGCAGCCTGCTTGCAGTACCTGCTTTTGCTGTCCAGAAACTAGCACATACAAATATTTAGGTCCAAACCCTACTATCAGCTTATTTACTAAGTGCTCTTGTTATTGTGCTAAAGTGTGCATGACTCCATGCCTAAATGAATGAAAATGGTCACCTTTAACAGGGGGCACTTGAATAATTTGTGGCCTTCTCAGTTCCGAGTGCCATTCAGCAGATGCATCCTGGAGCTCTTCATTCTCTTTGTCATTTCACAGTAAAGATACAAATGACCAAATCGGACATAACTTGTTTGGTGAAAATGGATGGTTGAGTTGTGTGTAAATATACTTGCCTTGGTAGCAGGAGTGCTGTTTGCCTCTGGTTTAGATAGAACCATCTCCTCATGGAGAACTAAGGATCCATTACCTAAACCCACTGTGCAGGTCTATTCGAACACTTGCTAATACAAGTTACAGCTTCTCAAGTTCTTCTAGAGATGCGTCTCGTCCCTTCTGAGAGAGCGTGCATCTACTTTGTTCTTACCAGAAATATGTGCTGCATCAGAGTATTCAGAACAGAAAGCAGCTTTTCAGAATGCAACCCTTTTCTCGAAGAACAGGAAATGGAGCTTCCAAATAATGGAAGCTTTAATTTTCTAGCTGTCTTGGGTGGATTTAGCCCCTGACTTAACAGAGAAATGACAAGAGGTTTCCCTTGTATAGCAATGCACGATGTACTTACAGAGCTAACAGAACATACCTCTGCAGACAAATAGAGAAACTCAGTATGTTTTTCCACTTTTTCTCCCACATTTTTTCCACAAGTGGTGTCTCCAGGAGGCTTGGACACGTGTGAGGCGGGAGGCAGTGCCCCTTTCCCCCGACAGGGTGCGCCAAAGAACAGCTCTTCACCCACCTCAACGGCCTCACACTTGAATTTGGGCTTTTTATGTTACACGCCTGAAAGTTTAGTATTAGACCCGTTATTCAGTGTGTGGGATTGTGATCTTTCTTTTCTGTTACCCTGGTGGCTTGATGGTCTTGCCTGTGCAAAGCTGGCTACCTTATAGCAGCTATTGCTTGGTAATTTTGTCTTGGGCAATGGCCCAGACCCTTCAAAAGCTTGTGTCTCCTGCCTCATGCAATTGCTTGTTCTGTTTCATGCAAATATTTATGTAATCCTATTCATCTATAATGTTATACTGATTAATGTGAGTGTTCCTTCCCTTTCCTGAAAATGGCATAGTTAAATCTGTATACTTTGATTCATTAACTCTTATGTCTGTGTTTCAACATGATGGCAGTGTTCTCATTTTTCTTTTCAATGGTGTGATGAAGTGGTCACCCTTCTTGATTTCACTTTCTCTTTACACAAGTGCTTTATTGTTCACACAGAACTCTTATTTATAGACACCTCTAACTGGTAACCTGTATTTCTACAGTGACTGCAGCACAGTGATATTGTTTCTATGCTTTGGCAAAGGACACAGCTTTTCCAAAATAATAGAATATTTTTAGCTGGCCTACGTTCATGATCTGATGCCACACAGAACACAGTAATTAAGTATTTAATGCTTTTATGCACTAAATTAAACTAACTAGCAAATCTAGCTTTAAGAGAGAATTTTCACTGAGGGTGTGTTACCAAGACAGTACCTGTAAGGTAGGGGAAAATGTAATCAAAGGACATGGCAGGTAACAAAGATATGGCACTATGGAACTATATTTGGTTCTACATTCTATAAGTGACACATTGCTATTTTGAGCTAAACAGCTGTTCTCTCATTTTTATTTATTCAAGTTACTAAATTTTTGTAAAGGAGAAACTAATTCCACTAATGCAACCATAACCAGCCTACATTAATGTTACCAGGAGGGCTTGGTGCACAGACTACTAAGATGTGAGCTCAAATAGAGGCATAAGCATCAGCTTCAGGATGGAGCAATCCATACAAATTTTTTCCCACTTGCCAACAGATTGCACACTGCAAGGCAGCAGTGCTGTGCTGTATTTTGTGAACTTCGGCCTCTCTTTCTTTCTTTCTCCAAGAAGTCATCTGTTGCTGTTTCCAGAATGGCAGTATAGGCTCCAAAGTGCCACTAAATTTGAACAGTCAGCTGGAAAAGGTGAAAACTGAACTTCCTGTCTTCTCCTCTTCATGGCCCAAAATGTTATCTGATTTACCAAGGCAGAGATTCCTTCAGTAATCAGATTTACTTATGTATTATTTACTGAGAGTGTCATGTACACTCATAAACTCTGATCATCAAGTATGTTTCTCCTCCTAGTGTACTTCTCCCTCTTCTCCCAGTTTGGCTCACTAAGTGTTTTTTTAAGAATAACAGTGGATATTTACTGCACAAGAAATACTCTCATAATACACAAACTGCCAAACCCCATTATTTTCTGTATTCTAAATTCAAACTGTTAAGAAAAACTTAATTTCAATAGAAAATTAATTTTGTTACAGTAAGAAAATATTTACATGAAGAGACAATTATTAAATTATTATAGTGAGGCTCTCAGCTATCTCTTATGTCTACTTTTCTGGTTTGAAATAGTTGAATTAGTAACATTTCCAAGTCTGAATCTTTCTCATTGATGTTGGAGAGTTTCCTATACCGTGTATCTACATATGATACTTATCTGATGAATCAAGGTATGTGACAGGTACATACCTTGCAGGATCTTACTCTTTTTGTCAACTAATCTGTTTTATGGAATGTTTCCTAACAATTTCCCCACCTGAATAGTTTAAGATGAAATATAAGTTTTGCCAGGATGGATTCTTAGCAAATACTAACAGACCAAACATTTAGCCTTTTCCTTTTTTGTAAGATCAAATATTTTGTGCAACGAGCTGCCATCATTCTATCTAGGCTGATAACTAATAGTTTTATGTGTTGTGCTATAAATACAGAGTTCAATGTTGAGAGTTCATGAGGGAAAGATGGGGGAAATACAGCTCTTTTGACTATTCTTAGGATTTCCAGCTTTTAATGCAGGCAGAACCACTATTTCAAAGTAAGTAGTTGTATGCAGTGTATAATTCATGTTTTTTCTCTGTTTTTTCCCCCTTGAAAATTCTATTTTATTCTAGTCATAGCTGTGCATTTTTTGAATAATTTAAAAGCAGAATGTTTAAGAATGAATGTGAGAATCTCCTCACACTAACTGAGAAAAGGCTACTACTAGCCTGAGTTTAGGCCTTCATGTGCTAATATTTGCCTTTCTCATAAACTGCTAGAATACACAGTTTTGTTATCATTAGCAGAGATTTTCTTCAGATCTTTCAGGACAAAGTTCTTTTTTTGACGTTATTCTTGAGCTTTTAAGTAATTTGACATGTTCTATGTAAAAACAGCACAATCTTCTGAAGTTGCCAAATTAGTGAGATTAATGAGCTCCCATTTTTAACTATTAATGGCTTCCTATATAAAAGAATTATACTTACTGCCATCACAGGTTGTTCATGTTTGAAACTACAGGTTATCAACTTATTATTGTAGCTGTTTGCAGTTTATTTTAGTCTCCTGCTATTCTGATACAGGGCAACTCTGCCTCGAACGTTCTTTATCTGCCAAAATGTATGTGTCTTGTTCAGACTAGATCTTTTTATTGAAATTGGATTATGTAATAAGAATTCATGAGTGTTAAGAAATAGAACTCAATTCTGTTTATGTTATGATATGTATAGGGAAGAAAAACCTCCTTCCTGCCAGTGGTTTGGCAGGATAGCAGATACAGGCTTTCTTAGACAAAGATCAAATGAAGTAAATAGTTTCCATTTCTATGTGTACATACAGGTATTATCTTGCAAGATTTGAAAGACACTGACAGGAGACAGATGATGGAATGACTTTCTTCTTTTGCCTGAGCAAAAAAAAATTGCATTGCTGCTCTGCTGTGCAAATAAATCACTATCTCAAGTCCTGAGTGGTGTAAAAGCACAGAAGTGGCTTGAAACAACTCATCAGTGACATCCAAATAGTCCTCTTTGTAAATATAATTCACAAATCTAGAATAAACAGAAAGTCAACTGTCTTCAGTGTTGCAGGACTGCACCAAAACTGGTTTTAAAAGATACCAAGTATAATTTAAAGTGATTCCATAAGGTTAAAGAACTTGGATCTCTCCCTGTCATATGTGCAAATTCAGAATCCTTTGAATGGTGTTGCTACTGCAGTGCAAGTAAAATGATAGTCATACTCTATCATATGTAAATATTAAGCTGAACAGATTTTAAATTCCCATTGGCTGGGAAATGGAGTAATTCCATAACCTCAGTGAAGTTATTTTGATTTTATAGTAACATAGTATAGCCCTTGGTCTCTTATCTTCTCTAATGTATGTTGTGCGGAATTTTAATGTTGCTCAGGAATTAACAGAAGTATCAATCATACTTTAGCAAAGCCTCAAAATACTTTCTAGTCATATGGATTATCACAAAAATACTGAAAATGTAAAAGGACTCGCAATTCTGATTTTAATAGTTAGTGCATGGCCATGCTCATATATGAAGAATCTTTCTTGAAAAGTGACATAGGAATTGAAACAAAATATAATTTAAAATTGTAGAATTTATAATAATATGTTTCACATAGGCACTGTGTAAATAAGGATGTAGATTGAAAATTTTTTTGTAAGTGATTATAATGTAAGTTTGAATACCTTAGATGCCAGTGACCAAAGCTGAACTTCTAAATGGGGTCCAAACTGTCTCAGATGGAGCAGCCAAAATTTCCAGTAGTTTCTATACATCCTGGCTGCTATGAACCTGAGGTGATATCAGAGGGATGTGAAGTTACTTAAAATAATTTTGCATTAGATTGTGTGTCAAAGCTGAGTATCGTCTGTTTGAACATCTATGCTGTCTACTTACATCACATGTAAGGAAAACATAAATGTAATAATTTAATGTGTGTTGCTTCTATCAGCATCAGTGAGCCATCTTGTTTCCTTACTTTCTACTAAAGTGTAATATAGAGGTTGTTTGCACTACTCTGCCATGAAATAGTACAAATGTTCTTTTAGGTACATTGTTTAACATATATATCATAGGTAAGAAGGGGCCATTTTGTTTGCACAACTTGTGTTAGAAAATAGATTTAAAAATATCTGTGGCTCAAGTTATGTAGATATGGTAGTGGATACTTTTCCAATTATCTTTATATAATTAGAAGTGAATTAGTCTCTTTAAAATTGCTTCAGTTGTTTCATTGGTTGTTTAATGTTTGCTTGTGTCTCTTTTTTTGCTTGTATCTGTGAATTATAGAACTCTTACAGATACCTATCTGGTACATGTTAAGCTCTTCAACCACTCTGCCTGCTTAGACAAAATTCACAAAGGGAGTAGAATGTTTAAATTTCTGTTTTATGTCTCTATTCTTCTTCAATGACACTTGAAGTTCTGTTAATGTATTTTTATCTCCAAAAGTCAAGCAGCTCTCTAAGTGTTCCTACAGCTTCCTGTCTACAAAATCATACAGATAGAAAAGCACTGCCAGAAAGGCTGGGCCTCAGATACGGTATGTTTATAATTTAATAGGGAATGTCCTGCTTAGCTGCAATATTTTCAGTCCCTGTGCAGGGAATCACCTGCAGGACTTCTTACCACAGGCAGCTGTGAAACAGTCATTCCCTTATTCTTCTGGTTTGGGAAAGGGTTTCGGAAGGGGAGCTTTCCATGACTGCTTTTGAAGCTCAGGAGCTGCATATATGCTGGCTCATGACATATCTCATCAGATCTCCTTTTCTCCCTGCTGTGCTAGCCTGCTTTGGCATGGCCACACTCAGTAGCACTCAGGGCATCCCGAATACCCCGGACCTCCTTCTGTGCCTCTGTCTGCAGGCAACAGGAGCCTGTGCTGGGGCCATGCAGTGCACCAGGATGGGCTACTTCCAGCAGTGGGAAAAACACTATTGAAACGTCTTCACTTCTGTTCCTGGCCTCTAGTATATTTATTTCTCAAAATGCTGGTTTTCAATCTAACAAGATTTGTTGTTTGCCTGTCAATACTAACATGCTGGTTACTTAAATATCATTGAGAATAACCGTTTTGAGCTGCATCCCTTTGGTGCAAATTTAACTAGAGATTGACACCTGTGAACACTTGAATGGTATATAGTACCTGTGCTTCAGTGTCATTAAAACTAATGGATCTATATACCACATGTCTTTATTTTCGGTCACCGCTGTCTTTATTCTGTGTGCATAATAATTAGTTTTCGGAATTTGCAGTGTACATCCCCAGGCCATTTTCTGGATATTTATGCAATTAGTTTAATGAACTTTGCTTAGGAGTTGCTATGTGATTAACAGTCATTACCTTCTTGGATTGCCAGTTTTACAAATTACCTAGAGATTTCATGTTCCGCAATTAAGTTTTCTTATTCGCAGCATGAAGCCAAAACATTTTTGTGGTGAACTCGCCCAGCTAACGAACAACAAAGGCATGCTGGTTGTGACTGTGCTCCAGGGGTGATCCACTGAGATCCTCCGTCCCTGTCAGGAGCTGCCAGAACAAGCGATGCCAACGGAGCTGTGCGCGGTTTCCCGGGGTTCGTCACCAGCACGTTCCTCACTGGGGCGGGCTGGGTGAATGGATCAACAGAGGGAGGGAACACGCCGGGTCTCGATCTGCAGGGAGCTCTCCGTGCGCCCGGTGCCCGGCGCGACCGCAGGTTTCCCGCAGCGGGAAGGAGCAGGAGATTTCCCGGGACCCGGGGCACTGCCCCTCCCGCCGGGGGCGGGCGCGCTGTCTCCGCCGACACGGGCGGGTGCCGAGCCGGCCCAGTCCGCAGGGGTCAGGCTGGAAACGAGCGCTCCCGGGGCGGGAAGGAGGGGATAAGCCGGGGCGGGGGCAGCCAGCGGGGATCGGCGCCGGCGGCGTGGCCGCGGCCGGGCCCGTCCTTCGCCGCTCGGCGGTCACCGCCCCGGGCCGGACTGCAGCGGGCTCGCCGCCTCCCCCGCCCCGCCGGCGGAGCGAACCACCGAGTCTCTCCGAGGAGGTGAGGCACCTGTCACCCGCGGGCGGCGGCGGCGGGCGGCGGCCCCGCGGCGGGCGACGGCGGCGGCTCGGGGCGCGTCCCGCGGGGGGGGCGCGGCGGCCGCGCCAGGGCGGCGGGCGGGCGGCGGCGGGAGCGCGGCTGCGGCGGGCGCGGCGCCTCAGCCTCCCCCGCGCCGCCGCCGCGGGTGTGCGCGCGGAGCCGTGTCCGTGCCCCGCTGCCGCCGCCGCCGCTGCCTGCAATGGCGTTGAGGCGACGCGGCGGCGGCTGCTGCCTCCTGTCAGGCGGGCGGCGGCAGCGGCCGCTCTGCGCAGAGGAGGCGCGGGGGCAGCGCTGAGCCGGGCGGTCGGGGGAGCCCGTCGCGGCTGTAGGCTGGGTAAGGCGGGGTGCGCGCTCGGAGGGAGAGGCGCCGGGCTCCGTGAGGAGCAGCCCTGGCACCGGGCTTTTGTTCCACGGGGGCGGCGGGCGGCTGCCCGGGCACTGCCCCGCCGCAAGGTGCTGCCGCCCGCGGCTCCTGCCCGGCGGCGCGGCACGGCTGCCCGAGGAGGAGCCGCCGCGGGGTCTCCAGCGCTGTCCGCTCGGGTTAAGTTTATTGCTTTCTGCGATAGCGCGGGTCTCGCCGAGAGCCGCTGCCGCGTGGCCTTTCCAGTCGCCCGTGGCGACCGGCGGGAGCAGGGCGCGGTGGCTCCGGGCGGCGGTACCGGCACCGTGTGTGCAGCGGGCAGAGCGAGGCGTCCCCGCCTCGGGGGGAGCGGCGGCGGCGCGGCAGGGCGAGGGCTGGGGAGGAGGGATGGAAGGGAAGGGAAGGGAGAGGGTTTGGCTCTGGGTGACCGCCGTGCTGCCCTTCGCTGGGCTGCGGGGACCGGGAACGAGCCCCTCGGGCCGGGGACGGGAGCAGGTCCAGCCCCTGGCTCCGTTTCTGCGTCTCCGCGTTGGGCACCTCCAGGCTCCTCCAGATGTTAAAGCCGCTGCCCGTGACAAGGGGCAACTTTCTCTAACGGGATTTCACTTTCTTTACCATGTCAGCTGAGGATGTTAACTTTGGGTGCATTTTTTTGAATTCCCTCGAGCTGATGTTTAACTTGCCTTTCTAAGCATATTATCTTTGATTGTATTTCTGCCATTATGTTTCTATGAGAGAGGAAAGATTGTCTTGCAGTGGCTCGCATTTCATGTCACATTGCCTTTCCTTTGCGTGCGTATTTGTGCCGTGGTACTTGTGAATGATAAGATGTGATAATCTGTTCTTTCACTATGGAATGATGTTATAGATTGTAAATTTTTCAAAAATCAATTTGAAAAAGTTTGTAATGATAAGTTTTCATGTGTCTGCACAGGTTGGGTTTTTGGGGTTTTTTTAGTATTTTTTTGTAAACGTCTCAAATAACAGTAAGTGGAAATTGTGACATTTAAAGTAACAGTACCTGACATGGTTCAGAAAACCCTCCTTTCTATTGCAGGTTGAATCAGCCCTTGTTCTTGAATCCTTGGTCGTGCTGCTTTGTCGGAATTGGCTGCATGTGTTTAGATATTTACCTCCAGATCTTCTGTCAAGTATGTTCCTGCTGAAGAGCAGTGGCCTCTGAGGAAAAACACTCCTCAAGCAGAATCTCAGCTGTGACAAACTACTGAGAGTGGTGCCAGAGAAACTATGCAAGCAGGTTTTGTGGTCCTGGAGTAAACATGATGAAAACAGAGTCTTCAGGAGAAAGATCAACCCTCCGAAGTGCCTCTCCTCACAGAAATGCTTACAGAACTGAGTTCCAGGCGCTGAAAAGCACCTTTGACAAACCGAAATCAGATGGAGACCAAAAAGCGAAAGAGGAAGGAGAGGCCTCGCAGAGCAGGGGAAGGAAATATGGCTCAAATGTCAATCGGATCAAGAACTTATTTATGCAGATGGGCATGGAGCCCACTGAAAGTGCTGGAGTTGCCCCTAAAACCAGGGGGAAGGGTGGCCCTGCATCACCTCAAAGACGAATTAGGCCTAAAGAATTTGTAGAAAAAGCAGATGGTTCAATTGTAAAATTGGAGTCATCCGTCTCAGAAAGGATTAGTAGATTTGATACTATCCATGATGGTCCTTCCTATTCCAAGTTTACTGAAACTCGAAAGATGTTTGAGCGAAATGCTCATGAAATGGGACACTCAAATCGCTATTCCCCAAAGAAAGAGAAAATCGTTTCCAACGAGCTTCCAGATGACTGGTGTAGCTCCAAGTCTCACAGAGGCAGCACTGATTCACTGGACAGTCTTAGCCCAAGGACAGAGACCGTCTCTCCAACTGTGAGTCAGCTCAGCGCAGTTTTTGAAAACACCGACTCACACAATGCAATCGTTGTAGAAAAGTCAGAAAACAACGAAGAGTACTCTGTAACTGGTCACTATCCACTAAACCTCTCATCTAGTGTCACAAGTATCTCCTCCCCGGGTGCAAACCTTGAGGGTTTCAGTCCTTTGAAAGAGGCTAGCACATGGTCTCCCCCAGCCAAACAGAGTACAGGCGTGATGTCTGCTGAGAATTCTCAGCAAACTAACACGCCTTCAACACCAAGACAGAAAGTGTCTACAGGCATTTCAGCAGGTTCAAAAACAACTGAAGAAATAAAGAAGAGGACAGAGGCAAGTGCTGATTCTGTTGAGAGCTCTGCAACAGGTCAACAGGATTTGGTCAGCATGCTTGACAGCGAAAGACCTGTGGACCGCTGTTCTAGGAGTAAGTCAAAAACAGAGGCGGGGGTTTTGGTGCAACAAAAGGAACAGTCAGAAAATACAGAAGGTATCTTTGATCGACCCGAAGCTGCAGAATTAACAAGAAATGTAGCTTCAGGTGGTGATTTTGCCACAGATGCGGTTTCAGATACTACTGAGTCCCATTATGATGAGACAAATGAAAAAGATGTGAATGAAGATGTGATTAATTTTCAGAGTTCCCACGTGTACATGCACTCTGACTATAATGTGTATCGGGTACGATCCAGATATAATTCTGACTGGGGAGAGACAGGTACAGAACAGGATGATTTAGATGACAGTGATGAAAATAACTGTTATGAACCTGATATGGAATATTCTGAAATTAATGGACTGCCAGATGAAGACGAAATCCCAGCCAACAGAAAAATACAGTTCAGCCGGGCTCCAATTAAGGTAAAGTTTCTTATGTTGGTTAATTTTCAAATGCAGCTTTATTTGAAGGAGATTTTGACATCTGATCTCCTCTCTGAAAAAATTGTAGAGGATCTTTTGATACATGTTTTTATTGCAGTCAACCAGTGAACATAATCTTAAATGAAGTAAGGCAGCCGAGCTCTGATGAACTCCTGTAATTTCCTAGACTTCTTGGAAATTGAGAATGACAGCTGCGTTTGTGAAGTTTGAGAATTTAGCATGCATGTTTTGACTTCCAAGACTGAACTGTAACCACATGGTGGAATGTCGATGTGGGTATTTGGTGGCCTTTGTGCTGCTTGTTTCATTTCATTTGAAATCACAGCTTCTTTAGATTGAATGGCTTTTCCTCAGCTCTCAGCAGATATTCTTTAAAATACCTGTATTTAAAGACTCTGTCATGAAATAGAGTGGGATTCTGTAGTGGAGGACTGTTAATACTCTGCATCTGTATTCTGTGTCATCTTTTCTAGTAGCATTGTCACTTTTTAAAACTTTAAAACAATACATGTTTATCTAGTATATCTTAGTGCTACAGAAAGGTGAAGTCAGTTGACTGAAATACCTAATGAAAGGTGTGGTTTTTTCAGAGCTGTTATGATGTAGTTTTAAGTACCTTGAAATTACAGCTAAGAGTATGTTTCAGTGCAAGAAGGAATAACTAGTCAATAACTAGTCATGTTTTGTTGTACCAGCTTTTCACTGCTGAGTCTCAGGGTTGAGTATTTTACTTCCAAGGTTGTTTTAGTGCATGTATGTGGTGGTTTGACCTGGCTGAAGATGCTAGATGTCTCAAATGGACAATTCAAAAACATAGTAATTTTTGCAGAAATGGCTCTTAAAACAGCCATATATCATCGAGTACTTGAAATGCAAACACTCTAAAATTAAAAATATGTGATTGAAGTTGACTATTTTCATTACGTGAGCTTAGCAATGAAAATCACTAAATCAATGAACAGAAGTTCCCCTATTGAAGTAATGTGATTTACAAAATCTGCATTTACACTGTATATGGTTTAAGGTAGGGTAAGATGTATATTGTATTACGAAATTTTCATCTGAAGGAAGCAACCAGGTATTCACATCTGTTTATTGTGGGGTGGAGGGAGAAGAATAGTCCTGTGTTCTTCATGCTTTGAAAGACTGTTTTTTACACTGAAACAAAACATTCCAAGACAAGATAATGCATTTTATTTTGTTTTGTTAGTATTTTATTCAGGCTTGCATCATGAACCAAAAATTCTATGTGTTTATGCTTCCTCTAGGTTATTCCCATAATTGAACTAGGTAGTTTTGTTGAATTTTGGAGAGGCGAAGAGAAGATTTTTATTACAAAGAATTATGGAAGTTGTCACCTCGCTTCCTTCCCCTGCAGGCTGTACTAACAGATAAGATGATCTCGCTTCTAAAGGTCTACCAGTTGTTTATGATGGTTCCAACAAATGATAATCCAGAAAGTGACTCTGCTGATCTTATTCTTGTGTTGGTCAGATTTTTCTGCTGTTTCTGAAAGAGCTAACAGTGACATTCTTACTTCAGTATATTGTGGTTGTCTGTCTGAATCATGCTGTCATGCCAAGTGCTATAAGAGCATTTTCTCAATTATTTAGTTATAAATCTTCTTCTTTTCAAGTTTTTCATGCTATGTTCATTTCAGATTACAAATTATACAGTAATAATAACAGTCCATCAGGAAAATGCTCTAAAAGTCATTTGTGTAAATAATGAAAGAGTACATTTGTCATGGGTTTAAGCATAAAGCACTCTTAACAAGCTTATACAAAGGAAAAGAATCATTGCTTTAATTATTGTAGCATCTTTATTGTAGATAGGAAGAAAACAGAATAAAAGCTGCTCTGGGGGTGAACATTGTAGGAGGGGTTGGGAGGTTTGGGAGAGCCCCCGCTTTTTTGTCTGTGGTACCTCCAGTGCATACAATCTTTTAGTCATGTGGGGAAACAGAAGTGATACCATGTGGAAAGCTTGCACTAGGAGGAAGAAGTGCATCAAAAGTTGTGGAAAATTAAAAGCTTCTTCTTGAGCCTTCCTCCCTTTTCTCTGCAATGCTCTGTAGTTCCCTTGGCAGTGTCAAGCGTTGTAAGCCCTGGCAGGCTGCCAGTGCCATCAGGTCACTGCTGGGCCACGCTGCCGCGGGCAGGGACCCAGGAAGGGCAGCTGGAAAATCCCCTGGTGAGTCCTCGTGGCTTCTGAGTCTCTGGGCTCCTGCACTCCTTCTCCAACAGCATTGCCAATTCAACATACTGCTAGGAGGTTGTGAACTGGCTCTGGCAAGAGGTTTCTGCCCAGCAGATAGGTATCAATGAGCAGTGTAGGCGCCATGGGGGACTTGCATTCTGTCCCCTTGCAGAGTGCTAGCGGATGAACTTACCCAGTAACTCCCTGTACCCATCTGTTATGTGGGGATGATGTTTGCTAACTGAATAGACAGCAACTACTTAAGAATTTTTCTGTTCTACACTATTTTGTGTATTAGTGGTTATAACTGGTTTCATTAATAATTTGCTGAATTATTATGGTGTGATTGAGAGAGGAAAATATAAAGCAATGTAGGAGTATTTTCTGAACTGTTGAAAATCAATTTCTGTTTATGAAAATGAAGCAATTTGTACTTAACTACTCTGCTAGATAGTGGTGTGCAAAGTCCAACCAAAACTCTAGATGTTTAGTGCTGGTTTTGCATTATTGTACCTTCACTCTCCTCCTGCAGGTGAGCTCTGAAATAATTAACAAAGTTGGCATTTGTATGTGTAACCTGTGAAATCAATGGATAGTTATTGTCATAAAGTTGTTACTTGAAGGTCTCAGCAGATTTAGATAAACATCTTTGGACTATTTTTCTGTATGATTTTTCAGGTAGACATGTTGAGGGACTTTTTGTCCCTCTAGGGGAAATGCTGGAGGCTATGAGAAGTAGTGAAGTACAGGCAGAAGGATGAGACTGATAAAGACTGAATTCTGCTTGTGTCCCGAGCAGGAAGATGACCCAGTTATTGACAAACTCACTATAAACATTCAAGTCAATGCATGCAGGAAATCCTACTCTGTTACAGTCTGTAATTTTGCTATCAGAGATCCCATCCTCCATGGACCATTTGCTCTGGTCTGGGATTATGGGATATATTTGCTGATCTCATCTCTGTTGAAAGCCCCTTTAGGAGTAGGTGACAGCCTATGGGACGCTGCAGGCTTGGAGAGTTTCTAGGTATTTGGAGTGTGGCATCACTGATATGAGTAGTTCTGTGTGTCGGTGGGAGCTTTATCAGCCCTGGCCTGCTCTTGTGATGAGGTATTGCATTTGTGCTCAGGGGTAGAACTGAAGCTTTCCAAGGTGAGTGTAAGAGGTGAAAAAGATAAGTAGATGTGTTGAGGAAAAAATACCCTAGTTTTGCCAGGGATACTTTTCTACAAAAAAACCCAACAAAAAACCCCACCAAACCAGCAGTTCAGTGATTTATTGTTTTTTTTTGTTGAGTTTTGCAGGGTTTCCTGAGGGTCGGGTTGTTATGCCGGTTCCCAAACACTGCGGGCTAATTGGACAAGGATTGCCAGTAGTGCAGAATTCATTGTCTCCTGGCTTTCCATGCTCTAGCAAATGGAAATTTATTGATTGTCCAAATCATAGTCCTTTTTGAGCTACGCTTCCTCCATCCTGGGTACAATTAGAATGGAAGGGTAATGTTCACCTCTTCTCTTTCCAAGTCCAGAATTTCTGCTGTCTTGATAGCTGATGGCTGCATCTTCAGTTAGTGCCTGGATTTTGGCACCAGGTACACGTTAAACCATTTAAAGCTGTTAGCAGCAATTGGTGTCGCCTGCTGAGTCTCGTTTTGCAACCTTCTGCTCCTCTGACTTGCTCCTACCAGCCAAGGGATTGGGTAGTATGTGATCAGACCGTATGGCAGACAGCAGGTAACTTGTGGTGCTGTATGGGATTTTAGCTCAAGCTGCTGCTGCAGTTTTCAGTGTTCCATAAGGCTTTCTCAGGATGCAGTGGTGAAGGGACATCTCTGCAGACCTCTGTAAGTTTTGGGGTAGATGGGAGAAAGGGTAACAGGAAGGAAGGTGTATAGCAAATGGCTCTTCCATGCTTCAGCTAAATCAGTACTAAGGGATTATAATCATAGTGATTGTGCCTCCTGTTGTGCTTCCTCTCTTTTGTCATGCAGCATGACTGAATTTTATACCCCACAACACCAGTTTTCCAGATCATATTTTGTTCAGATGGTCTTCAGGAGTTGGAACTTGTGCTTCTCTTTATCTCTCTCTCGCCTTTGAAGACATTTTACCAGTGCTCTGACTGTAGTTCAGTGTAGAATACAAATGATATTTGTGTTTAAAGTTGTTTTGAATTTTTTTTATGAACTATGTGGTGATTTTTCTTATTAAAAATCAGTTCAAGGAATGAATCGTTCTTTTAGTTATTCCTCATTTCTGTCACTAAAATCGTAGAATCATACAGTGGTTTGAGTTAGAAAGGATCTTAAAGATCATATAGTTCCAACACCTCTGCCATGGGCAGGGACACCTTTCACGACAACACTTTGGACACTTTCAGAGATGGGACATCCATAATTTCTCTGGGCAACCTGTTCACCACTCTTGCAGTAAAGATTTTTTTCTAAATATCTAATCTAAACCTATTTTCAGTTTGAAGCCATTCCCCCTTTCTTGTAAGCCTCCCTTCAGGTACTGGAAGGCTGCAATTAGGTCACCCCTCTTTTCCAGGTTGAAGAATCCCAATTCTCTCAGTCTTTCCTTGTTGGAGAGATGCTCCATCTCTCTATCTAGGTGTCCTTCTTCTGCATCTGCTCCAACAGGTCCATGTCTTTCCTGTGCTGAGGACTCCAGAGCTGGATGCAGCATTCCAGGTGGGGTCCCACCAGAGCAGAGTAGAGAGGCAGAATCACCTCCCTCCACCTGCTGCCCACGCTGCTGGTGATGCAGCCCAGGATATAATTGGCTTTCTGGGCTGCAGATGCACGTTGCTGGCTCATGTCCAGCCTCTCATCCACCAGCAACCCCAAGTCCTTCTTAGCAGAGCTGCTCTCGGTATGTCCATCCCTCAGCCTGTACTGATACCAGGGGTTGCCCTGGCAAAAAAGTTCAGGAATGTAAATAGTGGCGGAGAAAGAATGTGAAACAATCTGACACTAATTACTTTAGAAATATTTACTCTAAAGTGTCATTGTTGTTTTTCTGGTAAACATCAAAATAAAGTATGCTGAAAACATTTTCAAATTTTAATGTTAAAAAAAAGTATTTCTTTGCCTGATAAGTGTTTAGTACTGTATTTACCTGTTGCTATAATGTTGATGAACTATTTTGGATCATAGGAGTCATAAGAGAAGATTACCCATCTGCAAGCATTGTACAGGCCATGGCTTCAAACTTGCCAGTGCTTCTATTTGTGTTTTACTTAAGTGAATACTGACTTGGATTTAGGTGATCTCCAGATCTTCCTCCCACCCGCAGTGAGGCTGTGATTCTATAAATAAAGCAGTACCGGTGCATGTTAGGATACTTGTTGTTTAAGGCCAGTGTGGAAGATAGGACTTGCAGAAAAATCATGAGGCTATGTTAGATTTGAAATGATTACAGCAACTGAGAAATCTGTCCACTTTTGAATGGATTAATTATGAAAGCTTACAGATAAAGAAAGATGTGTAGCTCTTTCTGAAATCACTGAAAGAATATTTTGCTTTCTTTAAATCTGGTTCCCTACTCCAGTTCCTCTTCCGGGTAGAAGCCTAGAAAATAAGAGAGCTAATGTGTATGTCTCAAACATCATTAATCAGATAGCTGTGGAGTGTAGGATTGTTGGTAATAATACACTGAAGAATAGAATGTGGCTGGGGAAGTGGGCCATATGGACGTAGGGCAGCACATTTCTGGGACAAATGTCGTTGTTCTGGCTCCTGGAGATAAGCACTACACAATACACCACAGGCATAGGAATGAGACTGAGAAAGGGGCATGGCATGTTGTCCAAAGGCTGACCCAGTAGCGGGGGATTAAGGCCTCCAAGAACCCTCAAAGCCCTCTGACCCATTTCCAGAAAGGTATAAAGGTCAGACTACACAGGATAAATAATTTGTGTAGAAAGCAAGAAACTTATCTCCAGGGTGGGTAACAGTTATCTGTAGAAAGATATCCCCATGAAGCCCAGGCATGTACATACCCCAGGACCATGGGCATCCCATCAGCTGTATAAATGCTGGAGCCAAGACTGGCAATCTTTTTCTCTCTCTCTCTTTCCCCCTCTCCCCCCCTCCGCCCTTCCTCTTCCTCGCTTCCCCCCCCCTCATTAGCCCCCACTCTGTTTACCCTATACCTTTGTTCAAAACCCACTGCCATGTGCTTATACTAGGAGATAGGGACTAACTTATACTGATTTCCATGCCAAGTGCATAATTTACTAATAAAACTTTGTAAGCTTTTGTGGACCCTCTGTCTTTTGTTGTCCCTTTCGACCACTAGCATCTATGAATCTTGGGTACTCCTTCCCCATAAGGGTGGTACACCACAGTCCATGCTTTGTTTACAGCATTAGGAATGGATGATAGTTTTGGCTAAAGCACAAAACTAGGTATTAAGTAGGCTAAGCCTCTGTCTCCTATAGTGTTGAATATATTACTGGATCGTATGCTGGTATTTGAATTCTGTAAAATGGGCAGCAAGTTTGTAATTTGTTTAGTCTGTTGCCTTAAATCCATCTTTACTTGTGAAGTAGTTTGACATACAGAGCTATCACTTGGGTAGCTTGGAACGTGTTTATTCTGCTACATAAAACGAACTTACACTTTTTTCAGGTATTGTCAACTATGGGGAATTCTACTGACTTAAACAGTAATAAAATGTGTTGTACTGCAAGGATTGTCATGCTAACTTTGATTATTTGTAAAAGTTAACAGTGTAAAAAAGTAGGTTCTTTGTGCTGGTGGTGGGATATATAGAGCATTTCTGGGACCTGTTCTCTTATTTCAGTTGCATTTGTTATGAAAGATCTTTTTATGAAAAGCAGAACCTTTTATATATATATTTTTAAGGGAGAGGAATGAGAAGTAAATATTAAGGATTCAAAGATTGGATGCTCTGAGATAAGGAACAGCAAAGGGATAAAGCATTCCAGAACAGGTTATTATTTTGGTTCTTAGAAGGCATTATACGTGGATATCTCATATTATTGACTTGAAATTTTGTACCTTCAGTGGATGAGTCTTTCATACACAGTGATTTCAGGTGCCAAAGAGTTTTCTTGTGTTAAGTATACATGGAGTTATTGGAATACAGTAGATGGAATAAAGTTATTTGCCTACCACAATGTACTGTGGAGACTTGAACTCTTGTATAGGTCATAATTTCCCTACTAATTCTAAAGATCAGTAATTCCTGGATGCAATGTTCACACACAGTTCTCGAACTAAAAAGAAATAATGTTGCAAAATAATGTTGCTTTAAAGAAGGTTTCATGAGCATGAAGGGCATTCTAGGATAACTGTTTGTAGCAACCAAGTTTGGATTGAATAATTGGCATCAGAGGTTTATGTGGTTTCAATTGAAAGGGGTTTCCAGTTAAAGTTTTGGATTTCAAAAATGCAGACTGAGAAACTGTAGGGAAATGGTTTGAAATTAGTTGAACCAAAGAGCAAAGGGAGCTCTTTGATTCAGAATTAGAAAAAGTGCATAGGTTTTGCATCTCAAGAAAAAGCAGAATACACAAGCAGAATGACTGCAGACCTAATCAGAAAAAAAGCCAGCCAAAGAGAACATCATAAGCTAGCCAAGGAATTGGAAGGAGTGGCAAAAGTGGTTGTTCAAAAATGAAGAATGTTATAAGGTTCAGAAGCCTTAAATGCGAATAAGAAGTTGCCAGAAGTCAAGCTGAGTTTGACCTTCTAAAGGAAAATAACCCAAGCAGTAAAAAGCTATTTATCCATTAAAAATGAAACAAGAAAGGAAGCTGGGCATTATGCAGTAAGCATAAAGTTATGATTAGAGTTATCGTCCCCAGTTTATATTACAATTTTGCCTTCATTTTTGGTGCAGTAGGTTATGTTGAACGTGGAATCGGGATTAAGAGTGAAATAAATGTATACAGGTGGAAACTGTTACCATGGAAATTCATATAGTGAAAGGAAGAAGAAACTTAGAAGCTCCTAGTGCTCAGGTTTGTATGGGGTTGGGTCAAAGGAGTTGTATTTTAGAAAAATATTGTAGCAAACATTTCAAAACAAACAACACTAGCAAAATAGAGATAGTATTTAACTGCAGAAGAGCAAATGCAGTAGCTATTTTTCAGAAAGTGGAGAAGAGGTGGTTCTGGCAGCCTGAAAACTATTAATATTTTCTTTTTTTTTTTTTCTGTAGCACAGCAATAGCATAGCAAACACTTTTAAAAGAATCAAAGGCAGGGAGACAAATGGAATACATGTAAATGGATTTATCAGAGGCAGTATATGTCAGAATAAATTAGGATCTGCCTTTGATAAGATAAAAGACTATGTTAAAAATTTCAGTAGTTCTGTCTCAGAAAGTTGGAGCACACTAATGACACTTGCTTTTGACAGAAAATAGGGAAGCCTTATCATTGCATAGGATTACAGTAAAATACGGGTGACTGGGAGGACTTGAGTAGTGTGAATGGATTTATGAGCTAAGAAATTTCATGGTAAACTAGTAACTGATTTGTAGGGGACAACTGCTAAGGAGAAAGCCACTCTGTGACTTGCTAGCACAGAATGACATCGTGGTGTGATGCAGCTGTGAGGAAGGGAAATGGCATGCTAGATATGAGGCAAAATATTTTGGAAGTGGTAGGGAATTGTGGGTGTCATTTTATAACTTGCTAAAGAGACTTCATCTGGAACGTGTCTGGTGGATTCTTCTTAAGGCGAGTGTGTTTGCAGGAAGAGCTTCAGCAACTTGGTGCTCTTATCTGTCTTTTTCTTGGTTAATTTTGTCATAAAACAAGGGCCTTAAGAAATTTGTCTTGGCCAGTGAGTGATGACAAAGCCTGAAAAAGAGCATAATTAAATCTCTGGTATATTCATAAAGAAAAGGTACCCGAAGTCTTAGGGGCAGCATTTCACTTTTAAGGTGGAATTGAACATTTTCCAAATAAGATTAAAGAATTGTAATAACAGGCACTCTTTTCCTATGTTCCTAATAGATTACTGTGTTGTCTAATAGTGTCTGTTAGTCCTGTTAAGTGTTGCTATTTCCTTCAGCACCGTTGAACTTGCAGGCCACAGTAACGTATTTTAAAAAGTACCCTATATTTCTGTAGTGAAACAATACAAAGCAATAGCTATTATTCTGTGGTGTCCTTTTTAATGTAGAAAGTGTTCTGGTGAGGGAAGCAAATTTTACTTCAGTTACTTACTAGAGTTGATTCAAGAGACCTGCCGGATCACAGAGATACTTCCATATGATAAAGTCACTGGAAGAGGTGAATTCAGAATTTATCTCCGAGATTCACTTGTGTTGTGTTATTACACATACAGCTGCACTTCTTAGTCTGTGCATATCTGTAACTTCTGATGTTCCTCCCTGCAGTTTCCATCTGCCTTAGTATTCAGTGCATAATCTCAAGGGCATAAGATGCTGGTTCACATTGAAAGGATATCTTTTAATATTCAGTCTATGCTGCATGTAGACCTAAGGACTTATATTTGATAAAATATACCTGTATTTCAAATTCACTATTCACATTATTTTTTTAAGAGCAATAAACTGTAGAGGTTTTTAAGTCATGCTATCAAACTGCTTTCTAATAGATCTAGATCATGGCCTTTTTGATAAAAAATATCCCAATGCTTTGTCTAGCCTTGTAATCATCTTTACATCTTTATAAAGTTGCAGTCATCTTTAAGATAGACCGTGATGTATTTAGGTACTGACATACTTAGATTCCTTAGGTGTGTAGAATCTGACATACTTAAATATTTACCTGTTAGCTCAGCCTTCTCAGAAGCCCAAAGATATTTGCTCATTAATGTTGACTTGGGTGATTGCCCAGTAGATTTCATTGTGTTTAAGCAGAATACTCAAATTATTTTAATACTGTATTTTCACAAGGGCAAACCAGAGAGACCTCATTAATCCACAGGTTTAGAGCACTCTTGAAAAAGATAATTTAACAGTGTGTCAGAGTGCACTAACACAAATGAGAATGTTTCAGTATGATCTTTGATATGAAGAGACTGACAGACCATGTAACTCTATTCCCCTTTGCCCAGCATTTTCCTCTGAAGTAGCTGGTCAGTTTTATCTCCTCTCTATTAGAAGGTTGACTGAAAACTGCTTTCTTGATGTTTTGCACATTTCTTTCATGCTGATATTTAAGGTGTGGTGGGAGGGAAATACTATTAAACAGAGGGGTTCTTTTTTTCTTCTTTTTTTTTCCCCTCTCTTTCTCTCTGTATGGCCAGTAAAGCAGTTTCCAGGCTTAACAACTGTAGATCCAAAGTAACTGCTGAGACTTACTGTGGTTTACTGCAAGTGCATGACACAGTCATTACCAGTAAACTTTGACCATTAAAAGGGGAAGTTATGCCTGACCAACCTCATAACCATCTACAATGAAAATGACTGACTTGATAGGTGAGGAGAGAGCAGTGGATATTGTCTACATTCAGGTTTTTGACATATTATATTCATAGAGAAGCTTGTTAAATGTGGGCTGGATAAGCAGATAGTGAAGTAGCTTGGAAACTGGCTGAAGACAGAGGTGGAAGACATAAACTTCATGAAGTTCAACAGGGAGAATGCAGAATCCTGCACCTTGTGGGGGAAAACTCCCATACACCATTATATTCTGGAGGCCACCCAGTTGGTGGATCTTCTTCAGCTTTTCAGAAGAGGATCTGGGGTTCTGGAGAACTCCCAAGTGGAAGCTGAGCCAGCAAAGTGCCCATATAGCAAGGAAGACTAATGATGTTCTGGGCTGTGATAGGATGAGTGCTGCCATCAGATCGAGGGAGGCAATCCGTCCTCTGCACTCAGGACTGGTGAGGCCACACCTGGAGTTCTGGGTCTTGTTCTGGGCTCCCCAGAACAAGAGACTGGAGAAAGTCCAGTGAAGGCCCATGAAGATGATTACAGCTCTGGAGCATCTCTTCTGTGAGGAAAGGCTGAGAGAACTGGGACTGTTCAGCCTGGAGAAGTGAAGACTTGAGGGTGGTCTTATTAGTATATATAAATACTTGAAGGGAAGCTGCAGGATCTTTCCAATTTTGCCCAGTGACAGGACCAGAGGCAGTGAGTGCAAACTGAAACACAGGAGGTTCCCTCTGAACATCAGGAAACACTTTTTCCTGGAGAGGATGACTAAGCACGTACAGGTTACCCAGGGAGGCTGGGCATATTTATGATTAAGAGGAAAAATTTCAAATAGCCTGTACAAAAATAAAACTGTTGAGGAGTAGTGTTCATTTGCAGCAGAGGCAAAGCCCTCTAATATTTTGCATTTAGCAGTAGCTGAATTCTGTATGGCTGTTGCTGTCCTGCAGTTAAGTAAGCCTTGGTTGGGATGGGAATGTGTTCTTAGTGCTCAGTTGAGTCCAAGTACTCAAAAGCTGTTGTTAAACTGGTAAATAATCCCATACTGCGCTGTACACCTTCAGTGAACTTTGTAAAATGTACTGAGCTGCTAATTTTATCTAGTTTATCTATGAAATCTTTCTGATAATAATAGAGAGAGGTGTTTTGCTGGTTTTGTAAAGCTCAAGAACTCCCAGAAGATAGGCCAGTATGTATGGCTGAAGATGACCAACAACCATTTATAAAACATGAGAAGTTTTTTGAGTAGCACTGTGAGTAAAGGGAATAAAAGATAGTGGATAGTACAAAGTAAATTGTTCTTCACTCCTTTGGCTTAAAAGTGGTTCTATTTAAGTGAGCCTCTTGTGCCCATATATGATTTATGTTATTTATTTTATTTTTCTAGTGCAAAGGGTCACTTATGTCTCTAAGCCCTGTAGTTAATCCATGCCATTAAGAACTGCAAGTTTCTGAGCTTGAGAAATCTGGATTTAGCTTGAGAATGCTGTGCTGCTGGAAGCTAAATCCAGCCAAGAGAACCATGGGAGTTTGGCAGGGGTGGTGGCAGAGCGGTGGAGTCTCCTACCCCAGCTGGGTGATGGGGTGGGAGTGCAGGCTGGGTCGGAGCCTGGTCAGCACCCAGCACTGTTGCCTGGCTGGATCCTACCCGAGCTTTCATAAGCCAGTGGTACTCGGTAGCACTGCACTTGCAGCATTTTGGTTTCCAAGAAGCTGTAGGGCAGGTTTGTGGCCCATTTTTAAGAGCTAACCACTTCCATCTGCATCACTAGTCCCTCAATTAGAGCGTTATCCAAAATAGGAGTTGAACCCTTTCTTCTCCAATTTGGCCCCCCTCCCTCTGATTGATTCTGGAGACTTCCAGGGCTGCTGTTTTCTGATAGCCTAGGACATAATTACCTCTTTTATCCTCAGTTTGCTTGTTTTCTAGGGCTGCATTACTTGACATTTTACATTACATTAAAAAAATAGAAAAGAAAACAAACAAGCTTTCTTAATTGTCAGTTTATATTTTTTCATTGCTTTACAAAAGCATATTCATCACTCAAAAGAGTGAACATTTTACTGTGCTACGTTTTTTCCACCGTTTATTTTGTTGCGACCTTATATGTGGATTTTGTTTATTGTATTTTATTATTTCTAATAAGTAAATAATGTGTGAAATATGTAACTTCATATCCATAAAGACTCTGTAAATGCTCTTCGTTTTCTGGTTCTTTTTCTCTCTACCGATCTTTCTGATCTCATGCTTTGCTTTTGATAGCTTGCTTCTTTATTGTGCGAGAGACAACAAAATCTAGATGTGCCATATGTTCTGTTCCTTATTTTCCTTAAAACTGTTGCTGACACCTGAGAGGAGAGAAAGTGTTTTCTCTGGTCTGTGTTGTGTGGAGTATCTGCTTCATTTGGCCAATTTATAGGCAGATCTGCTGCCGACACTGTTTAGAAGATACACTTATACACCTAGAAAACTAAGAATTAAAAGAACTAACTTATTTGTGTATGAAGATACTTGACTAATAACATATTGCAGTGGTAATTCATCAAGAGGCTTTGAAAGATACATCTTTGTCTTAAAAATTCTGTAGTTTATATTTACATGGTAGACATAATGCTTCTAAGGGTGTGGGGCTTGCTTTCACTGCAAGAGTTTTTGCAGTGTAGGGCAAACATGCCAGAAGGGTGTAGCAAAAATGGCTGTTAAGGGTAAGCATGGCATCAGGAGAGGTGCAAAACTGACAGACAGTGCTTCCTTTTCTCATGGATCTGTGGCAGCAAGTAAACTCAACAGAATGGGAAAGTTTGGAACAAACAACTTCAGAGAGTGGTGTAATGCAGCAAAATAAGGTAGCACTTAATGTCAAAAAGCTTGTCAAATTGAGGTGGCTTAGGGGAATTTTTCTTAAAGATAGAAGAGTAATTATGATTATTAGAAGGTGAGGGGGAACCATTGCATGAATTGCTAGTGCACTTGCCACCTGTGTTAAAAGCCTAGCAGTGAGATTGTAGGGTATTTTTTAGCTAAGATGATAACATCTGTGCACCTTTTTTCTCTGCTTTGACTTTGTTTTCCCAAAGCAACCAGCCCTGGGAATTGCAGTCTGTTATGCAAGGAGCCTAAAACAGTGCACTGAACATGTAGTCTGCTGTCTGATTTTACTAAGTGCTGGTGGGATGGTCTCTTCATCCCCTTAAAAGAATTGTGTCAGAAAATGTCTGCTCCAGGTAGATCTTTAATGAAACCATGAACTGATACTTCACTGGAAACAGATTTGATATCTGTTAGTATTCAAAGAGATGCAAAGCTATTACTTTAGATCTATGACTAAAAAAAAATCCTGCACTTTGGGTGACAGTTTATAACAAGTGGCATCAGCTTTGTCAAAGAGGGTGTTGTGCCTTCAGTTGAAAGCAGTTCTCGAATTTAATTACTAGTCAGTGAGTCTCCTTTGTGTGATCACATCTCACCTTTCTAAGCTGATCAACTTTATGCTCAGAAAAACTTTGCTAACACTTAACAGAATTTCTTACTTACTGATCATGAAGTGCATGTATATCATCTCGTGAAGGCTGACAGCTTTCTGGATGTGTTGCAAATCTATAATAAAATTTTATAAAAAACTTCAGCTTGTCCATACAGTTAATAAAAGAGCTTGGATAAATAAATAAAAGATAACCATCTTTGGAACATGTGATAAGGAAGGGGACTCAGACCTCCATAATTTTCTAGAAGAGCATCTACCTAAACACTATGCTGTAGGTTACACTGTGTTCTTCTATCCTTTCGCTTGAACATGGGGCCAAAAGAATTGTCTGTACAGGATGAAATTGCAGGTCCTGGCATGAGAAAGAACACAAGAGCAAATATGATCATGTAGCTTAATATTTAGACCATTCCCCTTTGGCACTGAGGGCAGCTTTGGGCTCTGAGATATGCTGAAAGGCTTGTTAAAGTGAAATAGGTAAGGAGCTATTAGATTTAAAAAGAGATTCTTGTATGTAAGGGGAAATTGGATATTAAATCCCACATATTGGATGAGTGTTATAAGCACTTGGCCTTTTATATGAAGTGCACCACTGTCATCTCTTCCTCTCCTGGATAAGCTTTCATGAAGAGAGTTAGATCTTTCTTGGTTTTTTGATCAAATACGACAGTTGCCTGCCTTCAGGAGGCACTTGTAGGCTTTGAGGCCTGAGTAAAGGAGGCATCTGTGTGCACTCTTATTAGGGCTGTAAGCTGGAAGAAGTCAGGAAGACTGCAGTACTCACTAAATTAATTCTTGACTCTAGGCAGGGCCTTGGTCAATGTTTGTGCATACTTTGTGGAGCACCACCCTTAGCACATCTTCATTTCCCTTTGGATTTTGTGAGGGTTTGAAGTGCTCAACTTCAGGTTTTTACTTTAGTCAGTACATAAATGTGGTGTTTTCGTTTGACCGGTTGATAAGGCCATAAGTACTTTACTGAATTGCAGTCCCCAGTTAGTGAAAACAGATAATATTTGTTTCTTAAACCAGACTCTTCTTCTGGATGCTTTTCCATCCTGTTTTCTTCAGTCACAATATCAGTTGAAACCTGACTTTTTTTTTTGGGGTTGTCTCTCCCATTATGCTACTTGAAAGTGGTGACTGGGAGGTGAGAAAGGCTAACATTTAACTTCACTACTCTAAAGCAACTTGAATGTGGAGCATTCCCCAAGGGGGAGGGTAGGGGGAGAGATAAATAAAACATCAATGAATAAAGAAGCTAGAATATTTTAAAACCAGGCTAAGCAGGATAGGCTTTCTTATCCATGTCTTGAAGACATGGGCAGGGCCTTATCGAGGTATTCACTTTGTGGCTAGAATGTCTCTTTGTCTGCATAATGAATATAAATAAGCACAACAGATAGTAGTAGGGAGGGAAACAGTCAGAGGAAGATGAAATAGTGCTCAGTTATGCAACAGGGATTAGTGGAAGAGAGGAGTAGAACTAAAACCTTTAAATTTTAATAGAAAATAAAAATTGTAAAACAGTTTTTGAGGAATCTTATGATGCTGATGAATTGATGTCATAATATTATAGAAAGAAAATATTATTAGCTGTTTACAGTGTGTGCTCACTGACCTATGGGTAAATGAGGTTGAGGTGCAAGTGAAATCTGGGGAAAGAGCCTGTGGCTGCAACCACCCATGTTGGAGCATTTGCCTCCTGCCTGCACCGCTGCTCTCTCCTTTCACCATTTTGGTTTGAGAGAACTTGTTCGTGGTCCTCAACATCTCCAAAATACACCTCCCACACTGTCGTAGCTCTTTACTAACTGTGAAACCAGGTTTCAGAAATTGTGAAAAGGTGTGTAGTGTTCTGTGGACAGAATTGTACCTCCCATGTAACTGGCTGACAGAGTGGGTTTGTTGTCGGTGATATATCTTCCGCAGAACTGAAACTGAAATTATTATAGAGGAAGTAAAGGAAAGCAGCTTCAACCCGTGCTTTGAGTTCCTAGTGTTTTTATGATAGTGCTGACTTTATTCTCTGCAGCAGTCCAATGTGACTTGATACTTGCTTGAAAATATTATCTGTCATGGATGTAATTATATGCTTGGCCAATAGAAGTTGGAAACAAATTACAGTTCCCGGAATCTGTTCTACTTTTATTTCTGTTGTGCTATCAAGCTGTGTTCTGGAAACAAGAGATTTAAGGGTGGGGGGACTGCCATGGGGAATATATGTATATATATTGCTGCAGGCAGCAGTATAAATTAGATGTACCTGAATTAAAATTAAGTAAGACAGGTTGGTACCAAAAGCAGTCTAGTTGTAACTGTTTGATGCCCAATAAAAGACTAATTTACTTCCCAATATAGTCATATATTTTGTCTTATTTTATGTGCTACATAAAATAAGCCAAGTAAGTTTTCCTTACTGAGACAGCCTCTCCAAATGCTAATTGCTGATGGATGGTTACAGAATTTGCTAATAATTATATACTCCTCACAACAAGAGATTGTGAACTTATTTGATGCTTTCACAGAATTTTATTTATGGTAATTCAAGGATGTAGTTTAGAAAGCTTCCAATTTGAAAACAAAATTCCTTTCAGGATTAGACTGAGTATCTGGGATCCTGTGTGCAACTAAATAAATGCCAGTTCTCCACATACCAGAGGAGGCAAGCACAGACTTCTGGTAGGCTTTTTTTCAGGATGCAACATTTGAAGAATAAGAGATTTTTCTCTTACATTTGAAGGTGATGGCGGGTTCATCTACATGTCATTCTGTTGAGGGAGCTGTATGTTGGTTTATGTCTTTTACAGATGGTGGCCTTTTTTTCTTTTTCCTGTGGTTGTTTAGAGCATGTTTACACAGCAAGTGCGGTGACTCTTCCTGTGCTAACCTACAACTGAAGGTGCTGGGAGGCTTGATGCAGAGATGTTAAGCTAACATAATTATTCCTTCCTGTTGTGAAGCTCTCTGGACTTCTAGTCTTTTGAGTACCTTCCAGGATGATAAGACCTAGAGGGGGTTTTTTTGTGCTATTGTGTGCTATAGACTTTGATTTGGGTTTTTTGTTTTGGTTTGCTAAATTGTGGGCAGGTGTGGGACAGTAGAATCCTGCTGTTGGTGAGCCACATAAGTTAGCACCTCACCCCAGTGCAGTGAAGTCTCCTTTAGCCAAGCTGAAATTTTGGGGTTTGGTTTGGTATTGAGGATTTTTTCTCTGTGTGCATATCTTGAGAAAATGTATTCTTTATTGTGTTGTGTAAGTTGTTGTAAGGGTCATTAGATAATGTGGAGGATTTTGTCTTTGAATCTGCAGAAGATATTTTTGCCATCATGTGAGTCCATCTTGCTTATTATCAAACTTTTTTCTAGTACTGAAAATTAAGAAATTAGTACACAAGAAGCATGTAATGGCACATGACAATTTTATGTGAACTAGGACTGTTTGCACTGAGTGTTTCGGTTTATATTCTATTTATTTGGTTTCTATTCTATTTCGGTTTATATTCTATTTCAATTTATATTCTTACAGCAACCTGATGAATTTTTACAGTAGATGATGGTGTTTCCAGTTGAGAAGCGGCTTACAGGATTGAGCTCTGAGAAGTATTTCAGATGATATGAGCTGGTCTTTTCTCTCCCAGACCTTTTCCAAAGCTTTCAGAAATGCTGTTTGGAGCACTGAAGAATAAAACTAAAATATTTTTCCACAGTATAGTATAACAAAAGTGAATCCAAGTGAATCAATTGCATATAATATGCCACATTGATGTATTTAAAATAAATAAAATCAACTATCCAATCTAGGCCCTGACAAAACCACAAAAATTTTACCCTCATGTGCCCTCCATGTTGTGTTCTTGGGCTCTGGCTGCATGTCAGAGTTTCTGCCCCATCTAGGAAATAGCAGATGCTTAGCAGCAGCACAGCACATTTTTCAGAAAGCGACTCTTTCACCTTCGGAGAAGAAAATGGTCCTCCCGTCCCCACGCAGACTGGTAGTAACTTCCCTGTTTTGGACACAAAATCATAATTTTTTTCAGACTGAGTGTGTGTATATTCATATCTGCAGTTAAAAACCTTGCCTGAGAACGTATTATTCATGTTTTGCCTTGAATTCAAATTTTAGTGTGGATTGATACTGCAAATGGATATATGTTGTGCAATTTGTGCAGGAGAAAAAAGCAAACAACATCTAGAAGGTACTATGTAAGGCCAGCTATTTTTACTTCTCCATATTATGTTTTAATTTGCTCTAAATTATGGGTTTCTCTGTGACTGAAAAACTTGTGCCTTCTGGTTTTCACAGTCAATTTAGATATTTGCTGAATCATGACATCCAAATAAAAAATTGCAAATATCAAGTACTATATTTAAGTACTGTTTTTAGTGATAATTAGGTTCACACATATGAAATAAATGTGAATAAGCGAGATATTTTTCTGCATTGTTACCTAAGTGTATTTCTAGAAATTGCATTGCCTAAACTTTTAAACCTGAAAAAAAAACCCTTATCAGGCTTCAGAAGTTCATTTTTGTTGAGCTCACCTATTTTCAGTGGCATTTGTAGTGGAACTAAACTGGGGACCCGTGGAGGCCTAAAACCCTTACTTCTGCCATCTCAGTAGTTTTGAACAGTTTCCATATTTCCTGTTGCTGCCAAGATCCGTGTCCCTGGTTTGCCTTACCTGATAGCCATGCGGCAGAAAGCTGGGAGGTGGTCTGGATTGCATGAGCACTGAAGGGCTCCATCTCCTGCTCCTGCTTGTACTGTTAAGGGAGAAGTGTCATCTCCTCTGGCCCCACAGCAGGTTTGCAGCCACCATTCATGAACTTGCAGCTTAAACATTAGAAACACGATTCTAAACAGTCCTATTCCACTTTGTGTAAAATAAGTAGATCTTAGGCTTATCTATATAGCTACAGTTCAGCAGCCTCTCTTCTATTTCCATATTGTGCCTCCTAAATGTTTTGAGTTACTTATCACCCTGATGGCTTCCCCATGGTTAGTCCAGTTGCCTTGGAAACCAGTTCGCCCCCACATCTAATCTCTGAACTGATGAAATAATATGTACTGCTTGCAAATGAATTTGAAAAAAGCTTTCTCCTGTCTTAATTGAAGAATGTTAATCTCTTTGTTCCAGAAGTATCAGAATTTCAGAGGGTTTTTTTTCAGGTTCAAGTAAAATGTTTTACTCATTTTTCATTTTCATCATTGAAAATCTGGCAAAGAGAATTAACCTTATTGTATATTTTGAAGAAGATGTAAATATCTCTTGCAACCAACTACTTGCAAGTAAAAATTAAAAAAAAAAAATGAAGAGGCACAAAGCTGTTTTACTAATAGTTGAGGCTAATTTATGCAGCTGTTAAATCAGGGTAGCAGCAGCATTTCAGTGAATGATTCTTGTTCAGAAATGTCTTCTTGTACAGTTGTGCATAGCTGCTGCACAGTTGCAAAGAGGAGATGAAAAAAAGAAAGAAAAAGAGACTAATTTTTTCTTGTTAGTTTCTTCTTTAGTTTTCACAGTGTATTTACTGGTATTGTGCTGATCTCCACGCTATTACAATTTCAATTTCTAACTCGCATAACAAACAAACTCTAGAAGTTTTTTCCAGTTTTGTGGTCACAACATAGAAACTGATTTTTCTTATTATCTTTTGGTAATTTATCCTAATTATATCAAGATTTATGAAACTATTTTTGGAGGTTTTATCTGGGATATAGAAGTTGAAAAACAGAATAATATTTTATTTTCCATGCACTTATCTGTTATTTCTGGGGACCTTTCCTGAAAATTAAACTAAGAGAAAGCTCAATTTGCCACCACATTTCATTGTGGTGTCATGCTTTCTAAGCAGAACTATGTATGCTTTTGTCTTCTAGTGTATTTAAGATGATGCTTTTTGACAGTTTTTATAATAGCAAAATCATACATTGGATGACATGAGAGATTTTTTAAAAAGTAATTAATAATTTTAAGTGTATAATGAATTGTAATAAAAATATTTTATTTGCACTGGTACAATAAGTAGTTGATCTACAGTTTTCTCATTCATGTATTTTTTTTTCAGTATGGTCATCTGCTTCTCCCTCTTTTTGACACATTCAGGTCATTGAAGCATTTCCTGAGGGTGATGAGGGCTTTCATATATTGTTATATATGTTTATTGCAGAGTTCAGGTAAAAAATTTTCATCCTGAAAATTTATATAGAGTCAAAAGGGTTTTAGAATTTTTAATAGAATATTTTTCCCCCTAAAGATTCGTCAAGTACGAAAACTGCTTAATTGGGAGGAAAAACATTAGAGAGCAGGAGTTATAGACTTAGCTGAAAAGAACTGCAGTTTTCCTTGTTTGTAATCTACTCATGGTTACCTGCTAAGATTTTAATAATTAGAGACCAAAGATTTGGGGATAGGATTTAATAAGAAATTTTATTAGGGTTTATAGAAAATCTCTTAAAAACTCAGAATGTTGATGGAAAGTGTGTGTAGAACCTATTATAATGAATCAATTCCTTTTTTTCCGCATTCCTCTGGGAGAAAATAAGTGTGGATTGCATGACTTGTACTTTGTTATTTGGGGAAAAAAACAGGATGGCTGAAATCAGAGGAAAATGTGATAGATTTTTAGTTGCTGTGGATTTACACCGTAGCAGATTTAACTAAAGTCCTGAATATAGATGGAATATTTTCCAGTGGTTTAAAAGCATTTTAAATAAACAAGAAGATCATCAGGAGTAGTTAGCATAGATTCACCAGGGAGAACTCATGCTTGACCAGCTAGATACCACTTGTGATGAAATGACTGGCCTGGTAGATGAGAGGAGGGCAGTGTGTCTTGTCCAGCTTGACTTTATTAAGACTGTCAGCACTGTCTCCTCTTAACACCTTCACAAAGAAGCTGATGAAGTGTGGGCTGGATGAGCAGACAGTGAAGTGGGCTGAAAATTGACTGAATGACTGAGCCTAGAGGCGCAAAGCCAAACTGGAGAACATTAACTAGCAGTGTACCCCACGAGTCCATACTTGGCCAGGTCCGGTGCAACACCTTCATTAATGATGGATGATGGAGCAGAGTGTACTCTCAGCAAGTTTGCTTATGTCACAGATCTGGGAGGAGTGACTGATATGCCAGAGGGTCATGCTGTCATCCAGGGAGACTTCGACAGGAGAAATTGGTGGACAGGAACTTCTTGAAGCTCAACAAGAAATGCAGAGTCCTGCACCTGGGGATGAACAAACCCATGTACTCCATGTGTTGGGGGCTGCCCATCTGGAAAGCATCTATGCAGAAGAGAACCAGGGGGCCTGGTTAACACTGATTTGAACATGAGCCAGTGATGTGTCATTTGTGTGTACCTAAGGAGGAAACTGTTTTACTGTGATGGTCACTGAACAGTGGTACAGGTTGCCCAGAGAGATTGTGAAGTCTTTCTCCTTCGAGATGTTCAGAAGCTGTCTGTTCGTGGTCCTGGGCAACTGGCTCTAGGTGGCCCTGCTTGAGCAGGGAGGTAGGACCAGATAATCTCCAGAGGTCCCTTCCAACATCAACCATTCTGCGAATCTGTGACACTTGTTTGGAGCATTTCTGTAACTTTAGTCTAAATAGATAACAGTGATGGGGGTTTTTTTCTGCCAGTGCTGTAGAATTGTAAATTAGGTAAATTGGGCAAACAGGTCATGTCATTGAATAGATTGAAAGCAGAGCAGTCATGCCAGTGAGAAACTACTGGATAGACATTACTGAGAATTGAAGAATGCTTTTACCAGTGATGCTGACCAAAAAAGCAACTCTAAAGGTAGCTGATTATGTAAAATTTGGAGATGTAAGGAATATTAAAAAAGAAACGGTTGACCTTTAACAGCTGTGAGATTACAGTCGATCAGAAGGGCAATGAAGTCATGTACTTTTGGGTTTATGACTGACACCTCCTGGAAATTCAGGAGAAAGGAGAAAATGTCTGGATTTGCTGTTGATCATAGAACTAGTACAATTAGTGTACTGAGGTTACGTGGCCATGTATTAAGCAACTGTGTGTTACTAGAGATACAGTGAGATATTTTTACTGCAGGTAGTGAAGTTCTGGGAAAACCTAACCCGAGGGGCTGTTTACAGTTCCGATGTCTTGCCTTTAAAAAAACTTTTCTTTGCACTGGAATGTATGGGAGGACAGAGCTGACAATAATGGGATCCAAGAAAGCCGTGAGTGAATTTAGGATGGAAAGTAGAGGACAGTTGTCACCACCAGAGCAGTGTGCCTTGAATCTTCATATCGGGATAGAAGGCATATAACAGTATTAAGGAGGACTTCAGTAAATCCATGAAAGAGGTTATAAAGTACCCCACAGGAGCAGGAGAATTAGAAGGGACCTCCTGGTTTCTGTTTATGTTACAGTGTCCTAAATGAAATGTCTTAGCTTCTCTCTATGTGCTGAATCAAACCAGTGGCAGAAGAATTAATGCTTGCAAAAGCATGCTTTTCCTCTTCATTTTGGCAGGTTTATCACACAAGAGCTATTAATTTTTCTAATATGTTACAAATTACAAACTCTAAAATGCTGCTTATATCAAGTATAGTTCTGTTTGCATGGTGAAGCTCATTCTTTATGAAAAAGCTGCAGTAGAGCTATTCTGCTTTCTGTCAGAGTAATTAATTAAATTGAACCAAGAAACACAGGAACTGAGATTTCTGATGTGGTTACACCAGTGGATGCTGCCTCAAAGTACAGGGAAAAATACTTCAGTGGATAGTTTGTCTATTTTTGCTGTGTGCTTCCCCATAAGTGTTTTTAGGCAAATACATTGTGAACCAGCTTTCCACCATGAACAGCTGATTCACAGTCTCTCCAGGTCACAGAAAAGCCTGCATAATGAGAAAAAGAAACCCTGTTACTGAAGAAGGAGATAAATTTTTCTTCTTCATTGATATTTCAGAGTTTTCATGTATTTATGGGTGGAAGTGAATAAAGCACCTCCAAAGTTCATCTAGACCTAATACCCTTATTTCTGATTGGTTCTCAGCCACTTAGTTTTGTGTTCTGAATTGAAGTACAGGACAAAATCTACCAGATTGTTAAGTAATCTATCTTGAGCATTACCTCGCCAAGAGTAGATGTAAGAGAAAAATAGTTAAAAGCTGATGTGAGGCAGTCACCTTAAGGTTTATGGGCACTGACAATCTAGTCAGTATAGTCAGTGTAATTAATATAATCCTGAGGGAGATGTCTGAAATAGATAGGAGAATTAGTTTGCAAATGAGCCTTTTTCTTCTCTACGTTAACTGTGAAGTTTGCCTTAGTTATTAAAATACTGAAAATTAAAACTGAACTGCAGTGTGACAGGTCACATGAGATAGACTCTGCCATTATGTAACAGTTCATAGTATTCTGTAAGCCAAACTTCAAATGCATTAGGGCTGTATTTTCAGTAGCATTTTTAACTAAAACAAAATTGGAGACTGTAGAAACAGCTTCTTTATCCTGGGTTTTCAGATTCAGTATCTGGATACCTAAGAACTCAAAATTAACAACTTTTCCAATTATATCATTAACGATTCTGAGCCTTGTGTCTCAAGACTTTATGGGTCTTATGTCACACCTGTGTTGAAAAGATAATTTATCTTTTCTCATTCTTGGACCCTACTTATTAAATTCCTACGGTTTTGTTGGATAAGTGTCTTTTAGTATATGACCATCTCATTAGTTATGTCACATATGCACAAGGAAATGGAAGTAATATTCTGCTGGACTTTTCTAAGAGCTGGTGGCTTTTCAGAGCAATCACAACAGTGGGATTGTTACACAGAGTGTTTAATGGCGTGTTTCTGCACAACTTCAGAACTTCAGGGTAATTGGAGCTATTTATTGTTTTTGTTTCTGTAAAGCACCAGAGCAGTTGAACAGGTATATGTAGATGTACATTCTAAAATTTAAAAACAGCATTTCAGAAGGCATAAGAAAAAAGTTAGTGTTAAATTAGTGTTAATAATTTGGGAGGAGTTTTCTCTCAAGTGTTTCACAAGCCTTTTCACCTCTTCAGTCTTCGGTAAGTTAAAATGGTTTTAGTGTGCTTCAAGAGTGAGAGTTTTCTCTCTGACTAGTGTGCTCTCCTACATTACCACAAACTTGAATTTATTTTACTTCTTTTGTAAAGTGCCGTATAAATTAAGCACTGAATTATGATAGAATCATAGAATACCAGGTTTGAAGGGACCTCAAGGATTATCTGGTCCAGTCTTTCTTGGCAAAGCACAGTCTAGACAGCCCATCACCCTGTTCAGCTGGATCTTCAAGGTGTCAAATTGGGCAGTTCACCACTTCCCTGGGGAGATTATTCCAGTGACTGGTGGTTTTCATTGTGAAAATTTTTCCTCTTATATCCAGTCAGAATCTCCCCAGGATTAACTTGTATCCATTACTCCTCCTGTTTTCCATGTGATTCCTTCTAAAAAAGGAATCTTCTTTATAGCCACTCTTTAAATACTGTAACATGGTGATAAGGTCTCCACTAAACCTTTTTTTCTCAAGGCTGGACAAACCCAGCTCTCGCAGTCTTTCCTCATGCAACAAGCTTCCTTGTCATTTGGTCATCTTTGTGACCCTTCTCTGGACCCTCTCCTGCCTGTCCACATCCTTGTGCGTATCTGAGACCAAAACTGAACACGGTGTTCCAGGAGTGCTGAGTAGAGTGGGATAATGACCTTTTTAGTTACAGGTGGCTCTGAGGTTAAGCACAGGTTTCTACTCAATATAGGTAGCACTGGCAATGGAAGAAAATGCAAAAATAAAAGATACACGAAAATATAAAGCAGATTCAGTATAAATCCATTTTCTTTTGTGAGCTCCAAAAACCTACAAATTCTGCATATTAAACAGTAAGAGCCATAATACTTCCCAATGTGTGACTGCTCATGCCAGTTAATAACATGATCAATCTAGAGGCAGTGTGGAATGGTCTATTAATTCCTGGTAGGTTTGTAAATTGTCCAGGTTGTGCTTCTTCAGCTATATCTTCTGGTGGAAGACAGACTTCTTCTGACAAAGTTCACTTTTGCATATTGATAGTCTTAATCATTGCTAGTTTTAAATTGATGGAGCATTGATCTTAAAAGGGCAAATCACTTTGGAAGCTCACTTTTTTAAGTATGCTAGTCTACATTTAGATGATGACATAAAAACAACTATTTACTGTGTGTCAAAGACTTCATAGTTTTGCTATGGGAACTGGGCCTAATTACACTTTTTAATGAAATTATGAATTTTTGGCCAATAGTATTTTCTTTCTTTGGAAAATGAAAATTACCTCTTCCCCACAAAAAATAATCTGCCGTTAGTTTTGGTGAAAACAGTGTATAGCTGAAAAGAACTTCCCAGGAGATATTGAAGCATTAAACCTTGATTTAAAATATCAGAATGTTGTATTAGTTCCAGTTAAAAATGTTTTTAATCAATTTGGGCTTAAGTCAGCCTGTTTAGTGTCCCGAGGGAGCTTTAGTTAGATTCTTCATGTCTTTCTCTTCCATTATGGCTTCGGCTACACAGCTGGACTCTATGTGTTCACTGCTGCCAAGTGATTCCTGGTTTGATTGTAGCAAATCAGGAAGTGGGAAGACCCAAGTATCACAGGAGATCTTCTACCAAGGAATATTAAATTGCTCATAATGTTTTTGAATTTTTCATTTGAATTATTATATATAGTGGCTACATTCTGCATTATCTTCACTAAGGAAATGTTGATATTCTTTTTTTGCCAGTGCTCAAAATCCAAACACTCTCTAATAGTTAAAAATGTTGTTTGTTGACTTCCATTACTGACTAGGGTTAAGATGAGCTTGTGCTTTCAGGAATGGACGCTGATTTCAGGAATGGATGCTGGGAAGACAAAATGTCTAGGACAGGGATCTCTTTTGGGGGACCTTCTTGGTAGTGCATCCTTGCCTGTAGTTCTGAATGTAACTTGGAAACTCTCACTGTGCAGAATACATCAACATGCCATGTGTCAGTGTTCAGCATCTCTAGTGCCTTTTCATTTAAGGAGGTCTTCTTTATCATCTTCCTGACTCTTGCTCTTCTATGCTTATCATGCCTGTGGATGAAAAGACTTCTGTCTCCTACTATATAGGTTTCTTTCCTGTTACAGTGCCAATTTCGTAAAATTCAAGAGTTTTTAAACCACTAGTGTAGGTTGAATTCTTTCTGTATTTTGACAGGTACTTTACATTGCACTGACGACATTAAAGGGTCATCAGAGCTTGCAGAAATGACCTGGCTTTATAAATTGAGTGTGTCATGTTCTTGCTGATGTAATTATATTTGCACCAATTCAAATATGAACTTTTTATTGCTACAAGTATTTTTTTCCCAGATTTTAGAAATGGACCCAGCTCTTGAATTCAGGTGCTAGCCTAGGGAAAATCCTCAGTTCATCTGGTTAACATTTTATGTCTGAGCTGAGCATAACCTGGATTTCTCACCCTGTAATTTTAATTCATTCTTCATTCAGGCATTTCACAGTAACTTTTCCTAACAAATTACCTCATTAAATTTTGTAAATAAGACCTGTTCCACTTGGCTGCTTGCACCATTGGTTGTTGTCATGGTTTGAGTTGTATTAAAGAACTAATTAGATGCACAAACCATTTATTAAAAAAAATTATACTCTCCCGCTTCCATAGCCCAAACAATCTGACAGTTTCTGTAACAGCAGTGAAATGAAAGTAGCTCCAATCACCAGGAAGATGTTATATTTGCTATATAATAGATTTTAATGGTTTTGTCAATGAAATATTTTGAAGCTGGGAATTAATCAGCATCATAATGTCTGCATATTATTTTAGCTCTCTGCAGTTATTTGAAAGGCACATTTGCCTTTTCAGTGAATAAAAATTCTAGCCTCAACATATGAATTCTTGTCATTTTGCTCATTTAAGCTTTTGTTTACATCCTTTTCCCGATGGATTAAGCAAGCAGCTGCTCTTTGATTGTAGCATCTTATTTTGACTTGAAATTTCAAAATGTGCAGTTCGTGAAAGGTCTAAGCAAATGGATTTCTTTTGTTTGTCTTGTTCAAAAGAAAGCAGTTTGAAGACTATTAAGAGTAGTACTGTGCTACTGTCAGTGTTCTTGTGGTTAGGACGTATCACTGTTTTCCCCTATCAGTACATGGATGCAGGGGTTTTGGGAACTGACAGGAAGTATTACTACATGAGAGAAATCGTTATTTAGTTGTCCATTAATGAAAGGGCTTTGGAGTAATTTTGCTGACTGAAATGCCAGTATGGATTGGTCTGATCACTAGCTGAGAGTGGCAGAAAATACTGACGGATTGTGATGACATTCTTTTGATACAGAAGAAACAAGAATCAAAAGAAAAATAGCAGCCATCTACACACCATCAAGTCTTGAGGGTGATGAAATGAAGACCTTGTAGACCAACTGTTATGAATATATGCCATTACTTGCTTTATGGTTTTTTAATACTGTTGTGTTTAATTGTTTTTGTTTCAGTTGTTTTGTTTAGTTGTTTTTAATTCTTGTAGACTCGTTCCTACATGAATACAGTTTTTTGGCACATTAAATTGTACCCCAGAAAAGCAGATGAGCAAATTTAGTTGCTGATGCTTAAATGGCACAATACACAATTCACTAGCTTTTAAAATAAATATTGTAGTTCTAACTACCTATTAGCATCTAGGGGTTTAGATTTCCAAACTCCTGGGTTTGGTTTTGTTTGATATTGTTGCCATAAGAGTGTAAAAGCTGCTGAATGTTGTAGCCTTCATGTCTTTCCCAAAACTCTTGGTATCTCTAAGTGCTCATACCATAGGGGTAAAAATAAAATCAGTTATTCCTAGTCCACTAAACAATGACTGAATTCTACTGGTATTAAAATCAGCATGAAGAGAATGCTGTCAGTGATCTCTCCATCCTTTTTTTTCCCCTCAGAAGGGGAAGGTTAAGGTCTGAAGAGGCAGATATAGGTTTTTATTCCTTTTGTGTGCTTATGAACAGTATCACTGACAGGTTTTGGGCAACCATCCAGCAGCTAGAGAGGGCAGAAGTTGGGAAGACCCATGGTACTCTGGAGCTTACAAGGACCAAGCTGCCCCTCTGGGGAGAAAGGAGGGAATAGAAGAAATTCTGTTTTATGCTCTGTGCATGTAAAGCAAATGTTGCCTTTCTGCCTGTATTTAGAGTTTACCTGAGTCGTCAGTCCTGTTCCTTGAAACCCTTTGCTAACTGTTCAGCATATTTTGCATAAGTTCTTAGTAAGTCACTGTGTAGCATTTATTAAATAGACATTTTCATTGACAAGTAGAAATTTCTTCACATGTTGTTTTCCTTGCATCTGTTAAGAGATGGTCCTTGTGAGCAGAAGGAGCAGGAAGCATGGCTAACCATCCACAAAATGGGGTATTTACTTCTCCAGTGAAGATTCACATTTGCCCTCTCCATTTCTAACCTTGATGCCAGTTCAAGTCAAATCAAGCCTGTGCTTATTGACTTGCCAGAGTTTCCTGACGGAAAACATTACTCTTGGCAAATTACAAAATGGCTGGGAGTATCAGACAAAATAACTGACGCTTCACTGCAGTAATATAAATGACCTAAATACCCAGTTCTATTGGAGTCTTTTGGTGTGTTAAAATTTTAGGCCTTTTGTAGAGTACAATTTGCACACAATGTAGAAATGTCACCATAACAAAATACCTTAACAGTCTTTTAAGGAGCTCTGTTAATCAAAAATATTCTCAAATAAATGTAAAGTCATTGTAATTACTATTTTGTTGATGGTTAGTAGCATGTCGTCTCTGTGACCCCTTTGGAAGAATGTTAACTTTCATCTTTTCAACATGCTGGCACATCCCCAAGGCTATGAAAAATCGAGTCTAGGGATGCAGGAAGTAAATGCATTTCCAAATGCTGCTTTTTTCCCCTACACCTTTTAAGTTAATTTATCTTTCTTTTTTTCAGGTTCCAATAGCTTATTTTTTTTACATGGTTTCTAAAACTGAATAGCACCTCCTAATTCTAAGTGATTCAGGCTTAACATTTTTCCTTTGCAAAAGCGCTGCCATGGCTTACTGAGATGTTGAGCACCCACCTCACTTGCTAATTTTTATGGGAGCTGGAAGCATTCAGCTTTCATGGAAATAGCAGTCAAGATGTCTCAAGCGGAGGACTTAAAAGCTGTTGCTCTAAAAATGGAAGGCTGCTTTTGGAATAGTCCTATATTTGAAGTGGGGAGGGAGGGTTCTGCATTAATTTGCTCCTTTTTAGTTTGATTCTGAATCAGCTTCACTGAGAGATTTGAGGTTGGGATGGGGTGTGGGTTCCTTGGATGCACCAAGGGTACATATAGGACAGGGGAAAGTGGAAGGGGCCCTAACTGTGCTTCGATGTCCCCCACCACAACTGAGAGCCCTGGCAGAACTCTGTGACCCTGTCTGTATCTGTTCAGGCTGGGTTTTAACAGTGGCCTTACATGCAGCAGAGATGAATATAAAGAACCTCCATTTAAGATGCTGTATTTTAATATGGTGATGTGTAGAGGTGATATAGGTTCAAATTCAAGGCAGCCTTGGATTTCTTGGTGAATTGTACCCATCAGAGACCCTGTGTATATTAGGGGTCTTTGATCCTGGTAACTGTGCACTAGAGCAATTATGAGGATGAGCTCCATGGGCAGATTGTCAACGCAAAGCAATGTTTGTTGAGCACCACAATTGGGTAACATGCAAGGGAATGGCATTGCTTTAAAATCCTGCCTGGTGTTGCTGTAGCGTGCTGGTGTGAGAGGATCTTTTAAGGGAAATATCAAAGGAGGATTTCAGTAATGGAGACAGGGCTACAGCTTTCTCTAAGAAAGGTGGGTAAGCAGGTGACCTCTAGGATGTTCTGCTTTTACTTACTGCATTTTCAATAATTAACTGTACAGAAGAGCTACTGGGCAAGAGCACGTGTCTGCAAATGTTGTTGCTTTGGAACTTAAATAATACATTTACTTGTCATCTGAAATGAAGCAAATTTTAAGTGCTGAAAAGAGAAGGAACTAAAGAAGGATAGTGAATGTAGAATTGAGAAATGTGAGGTTAGGGATGAAGTTGATGCCAGGGCAGTTGTTCTGACGTACTAGCCTTTTTTCCTGCTGGAGTGTGCAGTGGAGAGGAGGTAATATGACTAGTACAGCATCACGCTCAGAGCATTTCTGAGTCGTAAACTGAAAAGCAAACCATCTGTCCATTTTGATATAATGGCACAAGAATTTTTTTCCACAAAGATTTCACAGGGTTACTCCGTTTTTCAGTTTTACTTCAAGTTTCAGGTTGTTTTTTTTTCATTCAAACTTTCTATCTTGTTTCTAGAATTAATGTGCGCATGGTAATTTGTATTTATAACCTCTCTTGATGCTTGTTTAGCCATACATCTTATGGAAATTCCTATATCACATTACTTGTATGGAGTCATATATATGCCACTCTGTTGGGATTTTTAATTCGTATTTCCTCCTGCTCTGCTCAGCCAACCATAATACCATGGAGAAATATTCTGTCTTGAGGGCAGGAATAAAATTTATGGAAATAAAATTGATATCTGAGATCTGTTCTTGAAGGTCATCTCCACTTACATCTGCCCTCTGTTTGCTGCAGTGACAGGGATGTGTTGCATGAAAAGGAGAGTGAAACTCCGTGATTGCATCCTTTCCTCACACATCCTATTTAGCAGCCTGTGTGTGACCATTTCAAAGGCCTGCTGAGCTGCATTACTGAAACTACAGGTCACAACTAACAATTATGCAAGTTAATTACTCTCTCCTCGATTGTGAAAGGCTTATATAAGGGTTTCTTTTTAAAACATGTATAATTGCCTTGAAGAAAAAGCTGCTATTATTTCCAGGAGAACACATTGTATAATAGAAGTCAAAGCAAGAATCTACCCTGAAGCTTCCTCTCAGAGATGGTTTAGCCCAGATCCCTAAAAATAAAGTCCTGTAGGGCAGGTTCATGCATACTTTGAACTATCTGCATGACTGGGAACTTCATTTTCAAACATCTACATTTTATTTCAGGGACCTATGGTATTTGATGTTTTGGAAAAAAAAAAAAAAAAGAAAAAGAGGAGTTCTTTTTTAGATGTCTTCAAGCACTGATCTTCAACCAAAAATAGTATTACGTGTGTAGAGCATTTGGGAATAGTTAGATCAAGAGTAACTGGGAAAATTAAAAACATGGCTGCTGTGAAACATCTATTTTAATATGGCACAAATAATTTAACATACAGTTGTTTCCGGGTTCAATTTTGGAAATGTAAAGTGGTTTAAAAAAAGCTACTAAATTCAGTACAAAAGCAGTAATTCCATTCCCTCTGGAGCCAATCTGGTGTGTAACACAGCTCCTTTTGACTTTTACTGTCTGTGGGTTTTCATGTAGGTGGAAAACTTGCCACAAAATAATAATCGGATAGTACTCGACATTTCTAAAAAATGTTTTTTCCCCCACCAGATTTACAGCCTACACAGTGAAGTTATGTACTTGTATCCTGAGAAAATGTAATTTAGGAAAGCAAGAATTTACTGAGTATAATGTCTCAAATGGCAGAGGGGAATACATTCTCAGTATTGGGCCTTTATAAAAGAAAAAAATGTTAGTAATCTCTTAGTTATGTCTTGAATATTTGCAAATTCAAATAAACCAGAATGTACTATGGGGATGTATTTTTCACTAAAAATCAGTGGGTACCAAACCTATAGCTGAAGCAGTATAGAAGTAAAAGCTTTGCTGATCTACATAGACAAAAGTCCTTTTTATGACCACTGGTAATAAATGGAATCTGAAATAGGCAGCAGTACAAAATTGGCATAATACCATTGGCACATAGTGAGGTGTTTTCAATCCCCTCTCTTTAACTGTAATGACTGCAGTGCTCAAGGTATTTTTAAAATTTAAAACAAAACAAGTGGAATCCAATTTAGAAAAATCCGTGTGCATTTAAGTGTAAGGTAGTAGAACAGTATTTTGAGGGAGGGTATTTTTTTTAAACAAGCAGTGTTATTTTAAAAGGTATCTTATTAAGACTTCTTATTTTGGAGTACCCAGCTGGTTTTAGTTTGCATGTGTTTTAGCTGAGATTCTCTGTTCTTAACTGTATATGGAAAAAACTGTAATTTATTAAGTGTCAGACTGACTATCCTGTTCATGGGGAGATGGGGATATCATTAAGCTTGTGTAAGATAAATAGATTTACCGTGGCCATTATAAACATTTTGTTAGGTGTAATAGATGATGAGTCTGTGATGATGTTTACTGAACCTGCATGCTTTTGTAGACCGAGTTTGATGGTACCTTTGTCTCCTTAGGCCAGCGTGCTCACAAGCTGTCTCCGTAGAGTAATAAACAATTCTTGAATTAGGAGTATACATAAATAAAGTAATGGGTCTAAAATGTAGTATCATGATATGGTTGTTTCAAGGAGTTCAAATCAACTGCTTTGTTATATCTCTGACTTTGAGAAGTGGGGTGTGTAACTGCAGCTTGCTGCTGTTTCGGCCCTATCTCAAGGGTAACATGGAGCAAAAGTTCATTAAATTCATGATTGCTATAAAAAGCCTGAAGCTTAACTCATGTCTTGCTGGAGAAAATGTTGTAAGAAGCAACTATATAGCCTCAGGTTGTGTGTGCCTGTAATAACTATTTACCATCTATCATATACCATTTGAAATGGCTGCTTTCATAGCTCCAAAATGCAGTGACAGCAGCAATTTTTTTCCAGTCGCTGGACTGATAGTATGGATTTATGTTAGTAGAATGTGGGTGCATCTTCCACTTCTGCTTCCAGTAGTATATTCTGGCCAAGTTGCATGAATTCAACTCCCAGATATTGCCAGAAAGAGCAGAATAGAAATAAACTTCTATAATGTTCTTGAGTTTATCTTGAGAACTTAAAATGTTTCGTTAAGACTCCTGTCAACATATGTTGGGATGTCTTCAGGTTTATTTTCAATTCAAAGCATTCTAATACAATGAGTTTAGTTGACAATAACCTTTGTGCTTTATTGGGGGTATTTTGTTCCTTCTGGACATCTTGGCAATTCCTTGGAATATTTTTTTAAATATTATCTTAGATAACTGAATGCTTTTTGCTCTATGTTTGAACTGCCACATATGCCTAACATCTTTGTCAGTTCTCTGATTTGGGACTGCACTGGTATCAGAATCTTGATAAAAGTTGCATGCAAGAGCTATTTTCTGTCTTGAACCCTCCCTAGAGTTGAGATACAGTACAAGTTTGAAGACAGGTTGGTGACAACTCTTGAAGTTAAACAGTGCAGCTGTCATTTTCTAGAAATGATAGTAAGCAAGCTACTGGCAGTTGCTCTTTTGTTCCCTAGAAGTGCTGAAGCAAGCGGACCTCCAAGAGAGAACTTTCTCAAAAATATGGAAGGAGTAAATAAGAAAAGGAGAAGTATATTCAGTACGTCCAGCTCCAAAACTACAGCTTAACAGGAGGAAGTAACTGGAGTTGGTAAAATCAGCTCAGCTTCCTAAACTGCAACAGATCAGGACCTTGGTAAAGAAAATTGTCTGTTTGTCAAGTACTGTGATTTACTGCCCTTGTAAAGTCATACTTTCTGAGTTGATGATAGCTGGTCACACAGTTGCTTAGTTTCAAGTTTAAATGCAAAGGAAACAGTGAGAATTACACAGCCCTGGGAGAAAGAAAGAGAACAGCATCCTATTGCAAGGACAACAGCAACCTGCAAGTTTCAGCAGGTTTTCATCAGGCTTGTCTGGAAGCATCACACAAGCCTCAGCTTCATTCCTCTTCAGAAGGAATTCTTGAAGTTTGTCATGCTTTGTTTCTTTGTTTGTTGTATATGCCTTAAGTGTTGAAGAAAGACTATTTCTCTGACAGGGAAGATAATTTTGGAGAGAAGAATTTGCTATCAGAAGTTCTTCATGAAGTTTGTTGAAAAAAATAAAAAAAACAAACCAAAGTTCTATTACATTTTTTTTTTGTTCCAAAACTGCATTCTACTAGCTGTAGAGATATTATTATGTATAGTGCTAAGGGAAAGAAGGCAGTTCTAAATCACACTTCCAATTTAAAGAAAGAAAGTATTTACAATGAAAAATTTGTCTAGCCTGGTGTCATGATGGTTTTCAGGAAATGAAAAATAAAGAAAACAAGTAGATGCTAAATAGAATGCAAAACTAATCCCAAAGAGTGCACCTATTCATCATTTTTAAGGTTTTACAGCTGGCTTTTTAAGTCACAATTGAGATAAATTGAATGAGGTCTTAGGTATTCTTTAACCATTTGGGAAACACATCCTTTTCTTTTAGAATATTTCTTCTTCCAGTAATTGCAAAAGCAAAAACAAATCTGGCTATTTATTTCTGTCCAGAGTTGCTCTTTTAAATCAAGTGAAAGGTTGAGCAGTCATCTTCTGCTCTTTCTCTGGGAAAATTTTATATGAGTTCTTCAAAATGTATGTCAGAAGAAGGAAAAATTCTGAACTTTTGAATTTCTTTAGAAGTACACTCAGCCTATTTTAGAATACAAGAGTGATTCTTGATATGAATCAGATGTATTTCCTTGGCTTTTGCTATTTGACTGATTCTTAATAGCTTCTGGTAGACACTGTAATGAGGTACTGTTATCTTGGTCTCGATGTCTTAATTGTTTTAAATGGAAAAATACTGTGGATGACACAGTGGGAAGCAGAAGAAACTTTCACTGACATTCTTCCACATAAGGAATAACACGGTACCCTTTTTCCCACATAGTGTATTGAAAAGTATGTAATGCTCTTCTAAACCTTCTGCTGACAAAGAAAACCTTTAGGGAGATCTTTGGTGACGTGAGTCAGCACTGGGGCTCCTTGGCATCCCTGGGAGCGTGGAGGGCCGAAGGGAGGTTGATCACCAGCGTGGTCCTGGGCAACCCAGTGAGTGGTGCCTGGTTGGTGCCTGAGAGTGGTGGCAGTACTTTCCAGTGATCCAGGTGGCTACATTCAAGTGGTGAGGGTCTGGGATCAAACAAGTGTACAGGTAAAAATATTTCTTCCGAGAAGACTGAGGATTTGTTCTGTTCCCTGGTACATTTTTGAAGATGGAGAAATGAACACAAAAAGCCTTTAGCAGAAAAACTAGTATCAAAGGAAAGTAATAATGCAGTCCTTGTAAAGAGACGTAAGAGAAGGTTGTTGCTGGAAAACTTCCAGAAACTTTGGAGAATAGTAATTTTCAAGAAATAATTCTTATGCACTTAGGAAAAAAAAAGCGCTAAATAACTCTTTGAGGCCATTTGAAAGAATACTACATGAAACAATAGAAGTTCTCCTCTTTAATATTGGAAGACCTTAATCGGAACGCTAAGAATTGCATTGAGAAATTAAGCATAGGAAGCATGTGTACATGCTCGTGCACACAGAGAGTTGTATATTATACATAAATACCTGGAAGGCACTGTAGAATAAGTGTATCTACATGGATTTATTGAAGCATTAAGTGAAACTTAAATAGGAGAACAATTTGTGATGGCATCCTTTGGGCAAATGTATCTGCTGGTAGAGAACTATATGCAGCTTATGCTTTAAAACAGGTGGAAAATCTCTGTGCAGCTCTTACAGAATTCTCTGTATTAAATTCAAGCTGAATGTTTACTGCTATTTATGAAATTCAACCACAATGTATGCCTGACCATTCTGTCCTTAATGATTTTGTGTGGAAGTGCATGGAGAGAAAATGTCTTTTGGCAAGCCCCCATGGCTCTTAATACTGAAATAAACTGATCTTGCTTAAATTAAACCTGTCCTATATACTCCACACAAATAATTATATTCACCACAAGATAAATATTTTATCACTTTTTTGGGGGAGGGTGAATAGAGAAGGATTTCTTTCTATTAATTTTCACTTTATTTAGTACCAGAGAAAAGCTGATCATATGGAGGAAGATATTTTATGTTTTTACTTTTTTGTGTTTTGAAATGTAAAACTTGTGGTTTGTGGTGCAAAAACCTTTTCTTTGATTGTCAGGGAAGACAAAAATAGCTGTATCAAACAATGTGCTTTTTCTCTCTGATTTTGAATTCCAAGTAAATTTACCTTTAAAAGTATCGGTTTATATTACTTGTGGTAAGAGGAATGGTGATATTAAGGAACCACTTTCGTGTGGTGACAACTGTCTAAAACTAGCACATGCATACCAAACAGGGTTTGAAAACAGTAGACATTGAGAATGTAGTCAAACTGTTTGTGAGCAGAAACTGTGCTGAAAGGCTTAGATGGTGTTAGAACTTAACCATGATATTTACACTGTAGCTTGTGGCAGTTTTTTTCATTTTAAGCTCTTTCCAGGAGCCATTAATTTAGCTATGAAAAATTGCTTCAAGCTTCAGTTTTTTAATACAGTATGTCAAGGTGAAAAACCAACAGAAATTGGCTCATCAGGTTCTGAGTTCCAGGAATGTTACAAAAGCTGCTGAGATCAGGAAATCTATAAAGGCCTGGTTGAAAATCAGTATAATCAGGCATTAAAAGAATTTCAGTTCACACCTTCTATAAATGAACAGATGAAACTTATTTTAAACTAAACATTAGGTAATATATTTTTAAAAATTCTTGGCTAAATCTTCGGTGGAAATGCTATGCTATAAAAAAATCTATTCTAACGTCAGTGTGAGGTGCTCCACTGCTTGCTCAGCATGTTCTGAGAGGGAAACAAGTAGGAAAGAGGAATTACTTTTACATTAGTAGTCCAAGAGTCCAGGTAAACTTCTCCAATGTGCTTTGGAAGAGTCACAGTGTCTTGTTATGGATTCGGAAGAGTATGAAATGTTTTTTTCTTGTGATTGCTTTATAATCAGCCTTTTAACTTGTTCTGCATAAATGTCTGACAGATCACTTATCATACAGATGCATGAGTCTTGGAGAAGCATATGTGTTATTGACTGAATAGTTGGATTTCCTCCTCCTGCCCTGTGGGCGAAATATGAGCATGTTCAAGACACAGTGTCCGTGTCTGCATAGAGATCCCTCCTCTTGGTTGCAACTCCTGCCTGCAGTACAGCCACCTGCAGTTCCATACAGCTCTTTCTGTCAGCCCCACAGCTCTCCTTGCTGTTGCATCAGGATGATTTTCACATGTTGGGTTTAGTGTGGCCAGTGGAGAACTGGCCACACTTATAATATCCTTCCTGTGTTAATTCACATACAGTGCTCATGCTGTAAAGAAAGCAAGCACCTGTTCACACTTCTGGGCAGTAGAAGAGGTGGTGAGACTGTTGTGTAAGGGCTTCGTTTGAAGGGTTATAAAGTAGTTAATAAAATTTATATTTCAACAATATTTCCTTTTTTAGGTTTTATTTGTTCAAGAAGATTTAAATAGTGCTTAAGGAGTGGGCTCGAAGTGTGGGAGGTTGCCTGCCTGCCTTCAGGTATCAGAAAGCAGGCTCGTCTGCCTGCTGGGCTGGGGCTCCCTGACAGCCTCCTCTGGGGTGTGCGTGGGTTCCCCGTGCTACTCCTAATGAGGTTTCTCTTCTCAGCTGTGGGGTGGAGATGCTACAGCCATTGTTCAAATAGGAAAGCAAGCTTCCTAACCTGAAATGACGTGGTGTCATACAGGGGAACGCTCTTCCCCTGTAATGTCATATAAAGAGAACAGGAAAATGTAGGGTAAAAGAGAAGAGGCATGACGAGTTCAATGAGGATGACTAGGTGAGGATTGCAGAGTCAGTACAAGTAATGCAGATGAAAGCATTCGAGGGAGGACAGGAGCAGAAGGGAAGCAAAGCAGTTTTCACAAGGGTCTCTCTCTGGTCCTGCCACACTAACCCAAAAACATCCTGACAATCCTATGTGCAACTTTAACTGTCAAAAATAGTTATGACACTGGTTCACAATTGGGCTTTTGAAAGACCCCGTGAGCTGGATACTCAGTTGTTTTTAATACCATGTTTAAATAGCCAAGGAAATGGATACCTTCCAAATGATTGATATTTTAGCTAAAGGTGAGGGAAATAACCTGTGCATGAACTTAGGCATGTCACTCAATGCTACAGTGTTTTGTCTTTTGGATGGTGTTGATTGTATCAAGTCACATAAGTCAATTTAACATTGTTCTTCCAAATCCTGTTTACACAAGTGTTTAGATAAAACTATCATCATCTCTATGTTGCCATTGTCACTATTTTTTAGGCATCAAGCACAGTGTTGACTCTTGAACATAGGCCCTGCTGCAGCATGGCCTCTTAAGGTTTATTCTGTGCTATAAAAAGCATTTTCCTTAGTTCTCCAAGTGTGCTGCAGTGCACACTGCTACAGTTTCTGGAGCAGATAACACAACTGGTAAGAGTGTTGTGTAAGACTTCAGTAAGTATTCCAGAAATAGCAATTCTTTTAATGCAGATAGGTCTTCCCAGTGGGACCCTAGAGCTCTGGAGGCACTGCTTGTGTTGAACTTGTGGATGCTGTGCAGCTGGCATGGTTGGAAGGAACTTCTTTCTCTCCTTCCATTCTAGCAGTCATTTCAGTCTACCTTTGCTGAGCTCCAGCTCCATGATGTTAGCTACCAGGATGAACTGAGCCACTGAATTCACCTGAAAAAAAAGTTACCTTGTAAAAAGAGGAATTAGTTATTACAGACACTTTGAGATTGGTTTACCTGGCACGAAGCAGCAAATTCCTGCTCTCTCAGGCTTTCGGATGATTCTTAACATCCAGAGCACAACTGAAGAAATTAGGTGGTGTTTCTGCTCTATCTGACGGAAACACACAGGATCAGATGCTGCTGCTATTAAAATCACAGTCCCTTTTCAGGAAATCTGACTCGATATCTTTCCAGGCCACCAAATGCTATTTAAAGAACAAACAGACGGGAAAGAAAAAACCCCAAAATGCTACAGAAATGTAACAACAATGTCCTGAGTTAAAAGTAAAGCTACCAAACTTCAAGCTTGTTTGCATTAAAGTAAAAGAACGGTTTTGAAAGCTGTGCTAGAACTCACTCCCTCAAGACATGTCTGTGGATTTTTTTCTGTAGATGTTTTCCTAATAGATACTTCTGCAGCTTTACATTTTGTGTTAAATCCCCAAAAGGTAGGAGAGATATTAGTATAACTGAAGATAATAAGGTAATTCCTCTAGAATTTCCTTCGATGTAACCAAGCCCCCTTTGCCTCAGAAGGGCTTGGTGGCTTTAGTTGTTTTCTTTACAGCCTTTCCATGAGATCTGTGGGCATAACAAAACTATTATGAAAGAGGAGTGTTTAGTGTATTCATTGATATGTTATCTATATGTAGAGTCCTGCTTTGTTTTGCTTTGCAGCAGTAACTCCCACTTTTCACAAACATCAGAGCTGAAGCCGAATACAGGATGTACAGGAAGCACAAAAAAATAGTTTCTTTTTGCTAGAGATTGCCCTTAGTAAATTGCAACAATAAGTTTTCCCTGTTGCTTTTGCAATGAAGTTTAACTAATCAGTAAAACACTTAAACTTTAGAACATGAAGTTGCAGTGCTTTGTACAACAATTAGCTTGTAAAACGTACCTTTCAAGAGCAGCAGCAGAGGTCATGGCACGTTCCTTTCCTGTGTTAAGGAAGAACAATCAAATATATGTGAAATTCATTCAAAGTTTTCAAATTAGGAAAAAAGAATCCAGTCTGCTTGGGAAAATAAAGGAGTCATTTGCATAGCCAAAGCTAGATATATAAAAGGTACACTGTATGGGAAGTAAACTCCCCCAAATGGTTAAATCTATTTGTACTGGAAATTGATTTTCTAAATTAGCTTTCAAGTGTGCCACTGTTATTTCATTGACATAATGAGAAGAGTGAGATTTGCCTGCACTGAAGTACACATAGCTCAGAATTGTAATTAATTTAGGAATGGACTTAAACAGCTCCCAAAACTGGTATGTTAATTAAAACATTTGAAAAATAAAGACCATTTTGGTGTCTGTTTTTGTAGTTTTGCTTCTGAGTGCTAATGTGATTGCTATAATCTAGCGACAGCTGTCACAAAGAATTAATTATTATTTGTCTTTATTCAGTATTTCTGGTACGTAAGTTGCTTGTTAGTATAATTACTCCTGTTTATAGATTCCACTTGTCTTCCTGCCAGAGGTTTAGTGGCATATTTTGTTTTGGCAATAATATATCAGTCTTTAACATCTTTACCTGATGTTGTCATATTGTCTCCTTAAACACACATATAGTTCATCATTAAAGATTTTGAGGTGTCTTTGCTGCTTTGCTTCCTTCTGTTGTGCATTATGCTTCCTTGTTCTTTTTTTATCTACCTTAAAAGTCCATTTATATCCCTTATCCTTTTCTGGCATGCGTTTCTGGTTTTGTGATTTTTTTTAATGGCTGACAATAGAAGGAAAGAAAATGCGGGGTGTGTAGCCTCACCTCAACCAGCCGACCCTTCAGCATTTTTGCAGCACTTGCAGTAAGACAAACGTGGGCTGCTCCTAGACAGTTTAGCATGTCTGTCAGCCTGGTTAGTGGGTTGTTTACTGTGTAACTATACTGGCTTTAAACAACAAAGATTTTGGAAGAAGGGTGGGTAGGAGAAATAGTGGTTAGAGCTATGGCACTTGTCAGCTATTTGAGGTTTACTGTGTTCACGGGAGTCATCAGGCTTCGATAAGCTGGAGCACTCTGCTGAGTTACTGAACTGCAGATGGAAAATTAGAGCACAAATTAACTCCTTTTCTGAGTAAAGGTATTACTGATTGTGGAAAGCCCTTCATGGTGGCATCACTGGCTTGCTGGAGTTTAAAGAGGGGTCAGGGTTACCACCTCGATGCAGGCTTTTGGTATGACAGACACCTGCAAAATCTTTTTTGTTCAACCTTATGCTTTGTTGCTGCTGCTCAGATTGAACAGCACATTTATGCAGACCTTTGATTTGAAATCAATTGCTATCCATTTAAATATGTGTAAGTCTGGCTAGTGTTCAAGGAACTATAGTCCAGGTCCATCCCTAGGATGACAGCCAGCAGCAAGGCATCCAGGCATGTTCCCCAGCAGCATTCCTGACGGGGAGCTGCTCTTACTGGATAGAGAAAAGCATTAAAAGAGAAAAGGTGGCAAGAAAGTGAACAGGAAAGTGGCAGGAAAGGAATGAGGAGAGGACAGCAGGCAAAACAATGGGAAAACTGCAGTTGTCTTGCTGAAATTATTATTCTGCATAACTGTGGTCCTTCGTACACTGGAATGTGAGACTGGCAGGATCCTCCCAGTCTTGGGATATGATTTCTAGTTTGGTAGATACCATCTTTGGTTGTTTTGATATTAAGTGAAATTCTCAGTGAAGTGCAGTTAATGTATATGGCAAGAAAACACTGTTTGCAAGGTTTAGTGGTTCTATACATGAGAGAGGGTTCCTTTTAACTTTATATTTTTTTAAAATAGCAAACTATCTTTCATTACATCTCTGAGATTTAATATCTATTATTACACTTGAAGAGGAATCAATGGACTTCCTTTACTTCTCCATGCTCAAGGAAGCAAAACATTCTCAAGTTGAGATCTAATTTAGAATAAACAGATTAAAACCAAAAAGAAATTAAGCAACATTTCTATACTGGGAAGTCTCTCACTGACTTGGAACGGAAGCTGAATTGAATTCTTAGCAGGGGAGAAAATGTACTTTACAGGTGTTCTGTCTGCCTATCTTCCCAAATTTTCTTTCATAAGGAGTTTTTTACCTCCAGTGGCCAGCAGCCCTTCTCCTTCTCTAGCCTCCCTGCCCAGGAATGCAAGCCCTGTGCTCCCTCATCAGTTCGTAAGGGTAGACTTCTTCTATATGAAAGGGCCAGTAATGCATGTGGGAAATTTTCAGTAAAGTTTTGTTGTCGTTCACATGCATGTCGTATAAAGTAAAAGCAATGGCCTTGTTTTTGTTCCTCATCGCCGTAACTATTCTCTAAGTTATAACTGGCTGTTGCCTGGATTTAATTGTGATGTGATTTATCTCTTCAAAATACTCTGACTGCTGTTTACTTCAGTACTTTGAGTGTTAATTCTTATGTGCAGAGCTTATTGTTGTCCCTTAAGAAGAGGAAACGAGACCATGTAGGCTCTCCTTTGCATTCCATATGTTCAAACAATTATAAAAGAGCTTATGATGAGCCTGACACCACAGTGTAGCACCTCAGACTGCACTCCCTTTGTTCTCCTAGGAAGGATTCTTGCATATGGAAAAAATATCTTAGAAGTCCGTATTATGGGGTTTTTTACTTTTTGTTGCAAGTAGCAAATACTTTTTTCATGTTGTGGCACAAGCTGTGTACATGGGTTTAGAAAGATTATTGCAAAAATGATGAAGAAATACAAGTTTTACAGTGTAAAAGCTTGGAGTTCTGCTTTCACATTCATTTACATATTTGTTGGCACTGCGATAGCTGCTTTTATTTTGTCATAGGCAGTTCAGTCATGAATCAGCTAGGTGTTTTATTTCTGTCCATCCATAGTTATGACTATATTCATTTTAGGTGAATTTGTTATTTGGATGGTATCTCCTGTTGTGAGCATTGAGCCAAGTCTTTAGCGTGGTTAGGCTGTTGTCAATCAGTGATATTCTGCCAGGGTGTACATAGTATCTGTTTCGTTGTCTTTAATGAGAACTATAGGAAAGATTAATTGAATGAAACCACAGATGGCATTCCAAGATGTCATTCCATTAAATTGGAAGTTGCCAGTTTACAGTAATGGCGGGGTTTTTTCTGGTGGTGTTACCTTTTGATCTTTCAAAACTGTTTCATTTAAAACAAGAGTCCCAGGCTTCCCTAAATGTTATTTCTTGAAGCAAAATCAGAGTAACAATACTAGAGGTAGAGGAAGGGGGGAGAAAATTAATCCTTCAGTGAGCTATCATTTTCAGATGTTAAGCATCCCTGGAAAAATATAGCCTTAGGATAACATTTCTCAACCTTGCTCTAATTTGAGTCATCATTTCTTTGGGTTTGAATTTAGAATAAATGAATTTAACATCTTAAGAATATTTAAGAAATGTCCAAATACTGTAATCTTCATTAATTATTTAAATATACGTATAAGAATACAGATTTCAAAGAGTGTAGGCACTTTAGCCTGTTCGCAATGAGGAATAGTTGTATGCAGCCTCTAAACTATGTTTCAGACTCTTTTTCATCACAAGATGAACATAAGAATATATATAAAATTATATATTTGAATAAATGAAAATTTATTATATTTGTGTCCTCCAGTAAGTTTTAAATGTGATTTTAAAATGTCATTTAAGAAGTTTGGTGAATAAAACATTTATAAACATTAAACATAAAAGCAGAAAACCATTTCTGTTTTATTTTTAAGAATAACTATCTCACATCAATACAAGGAACCTACATTAACAACCCTTTCCATAAAGCACATGGTGAAAAAGTGTCAGCATGATATAAGTACGCCCTTGCTTTCTTTCTTGCAGCTTATCTGTGCTTAGATTATATTTGTATAGTGCACAAGATATTTACATACATGTCTGTGGCAGAGACTTCTGTAATATTTTTATCATGGTACCTAAGAAGTTTGCTAGATGTAGACTAGAAAACCAGAACGATCTGATTCTGAAGTGGGGGAAGAGGAGAAGGAGTAAGATTGTAATCAGATTCCTCTTGTATTACCACTGAGAATTTATTTTTATGGCTAGTCTATTTTAATAATTAAGGGAATCGTGCTAGCTTGAGAATTTATTTTCTTTTACAATTCCAGTAAGATTTTTCATGTAAGCTTGCTTTTCTTCTGAGAGGTGAGTTCCTAAAGCCCTTCTCTACTTTCTTCAGCGAGCACTGGACTGGCACTCAGCACACACTTGTGTGAAGGAGAGGGAGTTCAAAGAACAGCTATTAATCTGTCTAATGAATAAAATCCTTTGTAAGCACCATAACATTTTGAAAGCGAGTTCCTGCATACTCAACAGATCTGATTACCCTGTGACAATTACAGCAGACTATTGTAGAGGGTGAAAAGGCCTTTAGAGACATTGAAGCATATAATAATGTAATGGAAGTCAGCTTTAGTTTGTTAGTAATATTCAGTTCAAGGTTAGGTTTTATAGCACCTCTTCCTTCTGCATATGTTCATCTCTTGTTTTAGCTTATAGAGCTTTTCTGGAAGTTAATTTTATTTGATCTGACTTTTTGTCCCACACATCCCTTTTTATTAGAACAAGTCTTAAAAAGACTTCTGGTATTTCTTTGTTTCCTTTAAATGTCTGTGGCCTATTTGATGTCTGTAGGAATATTTCTCTGCAAAGCTGTATCTGCTCTGTGAAACTGAATATGGTGTGACCACTGTCACAGTCATTCCTACTGTTAAATTGCTAGGATTAGTTATATACTAATATAGATACAGCCTGAAATCTCAGCCCTTTTGTGAGTACCGGCTGTAGCAATCCACAGCGGCATCTCAGGTCACCAGCCTATGTTTGCAGTGGTTTTTGAGGCCTGAGAGTTAGGAAAGTGGAAGGGGCTTGTGTGTCTGGGCCAGAAAAGGAGTATGGATAGAGAAGTATATAAAAAACTTTCTTTGAGAGCTGTCTTAAAGAAAGGATGTTGGTGTATCAACCATGAGGGGAAAATGAACGGATGTTGCCCTTTGTCCCATCACTGAGTGTGTCTACATCCTTTCCTGGCAGTCTTGTGTTTATACAGGAGAGAGAGGGACCTCACCAATATCTTCCCCACTCCACTTTCTGTCTCCTGTCCTTGCCTTGAGCTGGTGATGGTGTAGGAACACAGGCCATGCTGGCTGCAACTTCAGCATTGGTTTAAACAGCAAACCTGCACTAGCTGCAAGTCAAGTGGCCACAAATACATCCCGATTGTAGGGCAAGCACAAGTTTTTAAAAGCAGAGGTAGTCTAATTTACTTCTGTCAGAGCCTTTTGTTAGGGGGTGGGTTGTTCTGATTCTCGTGGCAGGCTTGCAGATCTGCTTCTAGTCTTCTGTTATCACTTTGTAAGGAGAGAATACCATGATAAGTATAGAGAATTTTGAATAAAATGCAAAACTTCCACTAGTGCATCTGAATCTTAATTACAGCACAAGGACTTCCACTGCACTCTGGTTTAGCAATGTGTCTGGGACAGGCAGTCACAAGCTTCAGAGTAGCAGTGCTAATTAACTCTAATCCAGATTACTTACATTGTTTAGTATCTGCCTAGGACAGTAGATACTTCTTTCCAAAATGAAGTAGTTTTGGTTTATACTTCTGAAATTAACTTCAGGTACACAATAAACTTTGACTTGCTCCTTCTTTGTACAAGAATTTTTTTGAAATAGGTACTTTTTACAGCTTGGCAGAAATAACTAGGAACACTGTAAATGGGAAAATTGGCAGATACAGTGTGAGGACCTGTTTTTTTAAGAGTAGTTTTGTGCTCTTCCCATGCATCTTGGGAGGAGTCTTTTCTGCACAAGGGGAGGTTTTGCCCCAAGAAGTAGTAGATAAAAAAGCTGTGATGATGCAAGGAGCAGAAATGCCTTGCCAAGGGGAAAGTGTATGAGCACTTAACCAGTATGTGCAACTCAAAGGACTTTTCATGCTGAAATATATGCAAACACTGGAAAATTTTGTGAAGTTGGTTTTGCACCTTTCTAGATGTTTTAAGCAGAAGGGTCTGTCTGTAAGATGGTTGTCCAGAGGCAATCTTTACATTACCAAGATGAGATTAAAGAAATTATTCTCAATCTGTTTAAAAAAAATGCTGTATAATGTTTTGTCCTGTCTCTTGATTCAATGTCCAGTCTTTATTTTATAGTTTTCACTTTCCTTTATACTTACCCTTACGGTTTATTCCACTGTCCACTGTGATTATCTTACTCAGCCTGGATAGGTATTGCTGACATTTTTATTTGCTTCTGAACCATTTTCTGAACAGACCTGCAGAACAGATTAAGGCTCATGTTTTTCTTATGTGCTTCTTGGAGAAAGTGCATCAATGCTGATGCAAAATAAATACTTAAAATTTTATGTGGAACACTTGACTCCCCCCAGCCTCTGACATCAGGCTAGGGTGGTAGTAGCCAGCCATGATGACATTTGAAAAGGCACAGTGTTTCTCTGAGCAGTGATAATGTAAAATGCAGATTAGGAGACTGCAGAAGGATAAGAAAGAATACTGCCATTGGTCATAACCTCACATATCCCTGCTCTTCCAAACAGCCAGGGGAAGGGAGGAGTGAGGGAACACCTGCATTGGGTAATTAAGAATAGCAGTGACTTGAATTCTCATCTTTTCTCCTCTCTATATGTATGTAAAGACCCAGAAAAAATGTAGGAAACTCCTTATTTCTATTCCTTGGCAAAACTTGATCAATGGCTGGGTAACTTCTTACTTGAATCTGTCATAAGAAATAGTGCTAATTATTTATAAGCAATATATCACTGCCCTGTGTCTAAGAAAGGAAACCTTTACTTCATTACTGTCACTGAGCTTTTGATCTTTAATATTCTTGCAGTCTAGTAATCTGTTAATGTTTAAGAGAGTACCTCCTAAAGCGATTATCCACTTCTTTCTGTTTATAGCTGGATTACAGATCATTAGCAATCTTCAGATTCTTGTGTATAAGGAAGGGGAATGAGAACTGCATACAGACAAGATATTTGATACTGTGCTTGTGGGAAGAACTAAGTTGCTAAGCCACTTAGGTAGGCAACAGATGGGGGGAGAGTAGGTTAAGCCTTTCCTGATATGTCATAGCCTTTCACTATGAGCAAATAGGGTTCACTTTGGACTAAAGATAGACTTCTGTTTATTATGTGTCTGATTAGATCACAGTAACCGATGGGATATAAATACAATATTTTCTAGTGCTAATCAGTCTTCTGATTTGGACAATCTGCTTTTTGTAATACAAGATTGTTTTTCATTTCCGTTTTTAGGTAAATTTAAATAATTACACCACTCTCTAAAATTATTATATTTCTATTCTAGCAATATCTGTACAACTCTTAAAACATAGTCCAAATACTGCTTTCCTAAATAGAATTTCCCACAAAAAGAACTATATAGAAGCAAAATTCATCGCAGATTGTCTTTTTATTGGTAGTCCTATTTCTGTAAACTTGAACTTAGAGATAGGGTGCTGAATTTTTATACAGGCTATATATGTTTCAGAAATAGATCATAAAATCTTTTCTCAGACAGAGTTTAGGTTTCCTGATGTATGATGTTGAAGAGTTGTGCTTGACTCGTGTTTCAGGAACTACTTGTGGCTTACAGAATGCTGTTTAAAAAACAGGTAATGTACAGCAGCTCTGTGATTAGGAATCCATCATTGTATTACATTAAAATTACAGTATCACAATAAAGGATTGTCCAAGAACTCGAGGAAAAGTGAGTCAAATAGGAAAACCCTACACTAGTTGATGAGTTCCATTCATCACAGCATTAAATGCTGTTGACAGATGTGCATTTTTAGTGGCTTTAGGACATACTGTTTATCCCTGAATGTAATGCAAGAACTGTTCATGGTAGTTGGTGCACAGTAGTGGAAAGAGAAAATATAGTACATGAGTAGGTATGAAGTTTCTTTAATGAGAAGTAATAACAATTTACTTTAATGAGAGACTGTCAGAGAGAATTATACTGTTCTGTGCAGAGAATGCCTCTTTCCCCTTCCTTGTAGCCTTTTACAAAGCTTAAACTTTCTACTTATAAAAGGATTTCCAGTGTTGAAAGTATAAAATTGTTTCTCCAGTTGCACCAATATGATATTTACAATCTGATTGCCTCCTTTCCCTCACAGTTAAGGCACTTGTATATTTTTCTGGTTGCTGGCAAATTTATAACAGAGAAGGCCAGCACCAGGGGGTTAAAAATAAGAAATTTCAGGAGAAGCCCCCACTGCAGAACAGGGGCCAAAGTGCATGTGTGTTTTGAGGAACAGGGCAGAAGATCAAGCTCTGCATCAGACTCACTGGCCTGATTGCAGTAGCAGGGAAGAAGTTGTATGGGAAGAGATGTGGAGAGGTGACATGGGAGGTAGGGACTGGGTGATAAAAGCTTGCAAAATGTAACACTTTAATCTTAGGAAACACTTCAAAAAAAGGCTTTAAAGTTGTCATTTGGGGCTTTATCTCAGTCTTGACCACCACTGTTTACTAAATGCTGATTATCTGATGCATTGATGCAGAATTTTCTTGTGCCCATACACAGGAGCACGGACTGGTGTCACAGGGCAGTTGAGCTCAAAAAGGGACCTGAGGACACCTTCTTATCCAGCCCTTACTCAGAGCAGGTGAAGGCAGACCAGTCTGCTCGGGGCTCAGCCCATTTCAATTTTGCATCTTCCCAAAGCCAGGAAGATTCTGGAGTCTTTCTGGGTGCCCTGTTCCCACACTGGAGCATCATCACAGGGAGAAATCTTGCTTACTTCTAACAAAAATTTCCCACGTGCGGGCTTGTGTCTGTGGTTTCTCATCCTTTCCCTTGGGAGCTCCAATCCCTCTCTAATCCCTGCTCTGAGGCAGATGAAGGCAGTGGTGAGGTTTGCCCTTGCCTGCTGTGACCCTTGCATGGTTCAGACATAATCCCACATGTAGGAGGGATGGGATTCTGGGAGACACCAGCCAAGGGCCTTTCAGCACAGCTGTTGATCTGACCTGCAGGGAGTTCACCATGCTGGTTGGGATGATCGTTCTTTTCCATCTTGGAATCTGCATGGACATTCTGGGAGACTCTTCAAATGATCACATTCTAAGTAAAAAAACCCCAACCAAGCAAATAAAGCAAAACAAAACAAACAACAAAAAACCCCAACCAAAATAAAAAAAAAAAACAACACAGCAAATCCATTGAGTATATTATCTTTTATTTTAGATACATTACTGATTTATTAGTGTTTAATCCAGATTTTCCTTCACTTTTAAAGTTAGTTTTATTTTATATGTGGCTTATTTAAATACTTGTTAATAAGATATCTAATAAATTAATAGTACATATCAATATACAAATGTTAAATGACTATACATAATATGTATACAAAATCTAAGTTAAAGCACAAAAATAAACATACCTACAAGATATTGAACTATTCTAAAGATTGATACAATAAACCTATATTACATTTACATATATTCAGTATGTACTTTTTTACCAAGCTTTGTTTGTTGAGGGAGGAGATTGTTTTTTAAACTTTACATGTTGAATGAAATTTTCCTTCTTCCACTTCATGAATATGCTACTTCATGGATTATAATGTGAAAGAACTGCTAAACACAAAATCATAGTCAAAAATTGGTCAATGCCATGGGGCAGTTACACAGATTATCATTGGCTCCTCCCTGGTGAGTAAAGGTGTTACAGAATTTTTAACATACCAAATAAATCAATCAGTGTGCTAGGATTAGCTAATATCTGATGCCTTAGGAAAGGATAGTGCAACTTTTAATCCTGCAGCCTTCTTTAATAAAAATGTGTCAGAGAAGATTTATCCAATGTTTTACCTTACAGAAGCATGTTGAGGGATGGATACTAGAACTCTGAATTGTTGTCCCACACAAAGGCTAAATTACTCTTCTATCCATAACAGGCAATGCTGAGGCTATTTTTCTGTAATGTCTAAATGTGTAATTATGTCTTGAAAAAAGTGGAGTTTTTTTTAAATGTTAGTAGAGAAATAATGGACTGATATGATACTGGAAGTATATTTTGAAGAATGCTTGTGTAATAAATATCATTTCAGTGTTCAGTTTGCTGTGCAGATACATGATGCTTTTTAACTAAAGGATTGCATCACTCTCTAGGTTTTTACCTGTTCTCTAGAAGTCCCTGAATAAGGAATGGGAGTGCAGGGCTCAGAATATGAGGGTTGTTTCCTGGTCAGCATTTAAGTTTTTGCTCTCTGAGTGACATTTGGGAATTAGTTTCCGCTTATGACAGTGATAATACTATTGCTTAAATAGTTGAGAAATTAATTTTTTTAACCTGTAGTATATAAATGCATATATAGCATATACAAAATGTACAAGCAGAGATTTAAATGGTGATCTTGTAAAACAGCTTTGCATTTTGTTGTTTTTGAGAATCAGTACTGTTCATATTTAAGTTATTCTTTGATTGCTTTCAAAAGTCTGCATTACAGAATTTAGCCATGCAGGATTTTTTTACAGCCATGTGCCATATACCTACATGCCAGTAAAAGCAAGTAAAAGCAAAATAACAAAGGAAAGCAATGTATGATTAAAATATAAATTCAGTTGTCAGGATACTGTATGCAGATTGTCTGGATAACTGAAGAACAGAAATAGCATCTGTTCTAAATTGCATAAATAAATATTGACTTGTGTTAAGAGAGAAGAGTTAAAAAAAAAAAGAAAAATAGAAGAGGCAAGAAGAATATGTTCTTGTGTCAGACTGTAGATGAGGAAATCACGTGGTTCTTTATAAAAGACTAACTTTTACTCCTTATTTATTGACAAAGACAATGAACAGTAACATAGCCTTGTTTAATTTATCTTTTCGTTAAAAATACAGAAAAGAATTCTTAATTAGCAATTTCTAATACTTTCAGGAGTATTTTATTTGTCATGGTCCCTTTGTGTGTTTGGGTCCTGTAGCAAGACAAAACAAAAAGGAGTTTGTTAAGATCTTTGTATATCTCCTATTTGTGTACTAACATGGTTGCCTTCCCTGAGGTCCTTGCTTTTTCTTTGCATATCATGTTAGCACTTGGGAAGTTCATGAGCCAGCAAAGTGCAGTTATACTTCAGAGAGACATTCTCTGAAAACAGGTACAGCTGTGCCTTATCTGGGAACTTTTAGGATAGTTTTGGTGTCTTAGCAGGTGATGAACCTTTGTAAAAGCCTCAATATTTTCCAATTCAGTGTATACCTCTGATTTTTTTTAATCAGTTGCTTGGTAGTATCACATCTCTCTGATCTGTTGTTTGTTTTCATTCAATTTGTTTCCTTAAAAGATCTGTCCAGGTTGGCTGATGAATAGTCTCATTCATTTCATTTCAGTGCTTTTTGGTTTTTGCTTGATAAGCAAAATGAATTGAGAAGCAGCAAAAAGGCAACAAACAGAGGTACTAGATCTATGAATTCTTGCCTGTTTTGCCCATTCCTACTAACCTGTTTGTCCATCTCTATACCAGTCAGAGCGTTGGTGAATGCTCTCTAAACATCGCTCTAGCCCCTTCCAGCTAAGCCTGGAGCTCTTTGATAACTGCCATTTTGTCAGCTTATTGATTTCAAATACTTATACAATTTTTAAGTTAAGTATTTACCAGACAATTTACTTTTAATTTAATTATAGACTTTGTTTTTGCTATTACATTCTTTTGCTTTGTACTTGTAATGGTGTCTCCTTCCTAGACACCTCACCTACACCTTGCATTTTCAGGCTGCCTACATTTCTTAAGGGGGATTTGGAGGAATAGGCAAAGTAGTATTCACTTTGCACAGTCTTTTTTGTGTTCAGGAGGTCCCATAGAGAAAAATGGGTTATTACATAATTTGTGTGTATTTGTATATAGTTTAAGCAGTACTTCAGTTTATGCCAGAACATAGTAGGTGAGTATCATCAAACCAAGTATCTCAGTGTGCCTTGATGGCTTCCAAAATCCCTTTTCTCTTTAGCTTATTTTTCTTCTGTTGTCTTTATGTTGAAAGAACTTTTTTGGCTTAGTTCACACCAAAACTTCTGTAGCAAGGGTGTCTGGCACTTTTAATTTTGCTTTTATCAAAGCTGAATTTATATCCATTATATACCATATATACACATAATGACTATGTTCCTTTTTTTTAAGTCTTTCTGATACCATTTTACCTATTTAAGTACTTAAAGTCATGAACTTTCGGGGGAAGGGAGGTTTTTGCCTGAAAATAGTTTACTTGGTCAAAGAAAGGAGTCTTTTAAAATATGGATGTTTAAAATGCTGATACATGTTGAGTTTACAGAGTCAGGGATGTAATTCCTTTTCTCCTAGGCTGTGTTTGACCAGCAGTCACAAAATAGGCTTTGATAGTCATGTTCTTGTGAAGGAGTATTTCTTAGGAAAACTCAACCATCACGTCACCTGCTTTCATTTAAATTCACAATAGAACTAGCAAATGGGTACAAGAGAAAAAATCAAGTTGTCTTGGTATGAATGTCCACCAACCTGTCTGCCTGGTTAACTTTCTGTGAAGCTCAATAATTCTGGGAATTATTGAGCCCATCGTGTTCCTTGTGGGATGATGGCATGCTTCTTTCTAAAGGGGAAAGAAACCGGGCATTAAGTTCTCATACATGTGAAGTATAGCAAAAAGGTTAGATTCCAGACCCATTTCTTTGCCACAGTGCTGAAAGGAGGAGAGCTTGAGCCTCAGCTGAAGGACACATTAGTAACATATATTATGTATTATAATTACTATTCTAATAGTTATTAGGTGATAATAATCCAGCACAAATTTTTACCTGTGTTGTTTTACTGCTGAAGTTTTGTAGAACTGGTGAGCATCTACTTTTTGAGTTTACTGGCTGTATCAGGATTCAAGGGTGAAAATAAATTTGCTCTGCTCTCAACTTCCTGTTTTTACTCATTTCTCAAACTTGTCTTTAGATATGACTGTTAAAATGTGAATTTTGGGCACATAAAATAACATTTAATATTCCAATGTTAAATTTAATACTTTTTTAGTAGGCTGCATCCTTTCTGACAGCCATTGTACCCCCATATGCAGATGCTTTTACACACATGTCAGTTAAATCCTGAAAATAGTTTGAAGAAAAAATGGTATATTATATATATGGTCAATTTGTGCAATGAGGAGACCTTTTTAATAAATTGTTGAAAGTCGTGACTCTTACAATATAGAAAGTGCTATCTTAATTTAGAGAAGAAATTGTCCTTTGGGAAAACAAGTCTTTTTAATAAGGTCTTTTAAATGGATGGCTAAAGGAAGTCATAAATATGTTGATATAGAATTTTTATAATATCTAATTGATATTTGGTCAGTTATAAATGCTTCCTTTGAAATACTAATCTACTGGCATGTTATTGGACAGATTTTCTTGTACAGCAACTTTAGAGGATATCTACAAAAATAATTTAAATCGGTTTCATTTGACTTTTCTAGAGAAAAAAAAATCAAAATCATTTCTGATCTCATCCATGATACGAACATGTAATGAAGTGCAATAAACTTCTGACTTGTTCAGTTTGATTTGTAACAGAGGACCAGACGGGATATGAGGAATTTTTCATATGGATTTCTTTCATCCCACAGGGAAATAAACTAATATATGTAACTTTTAAATTAGAAATTGATGCTGATCATTTCATAACAGATGCATCTGAGTCCAGTATAAAGTGAAGCTTCTTTAGCACTGAAACTGTTCCTCATAGGTCACGCAGCCAGAACAATGGTTAAGTAGGAATGAACCCTTATGCCTCCCTGCCTTTTGACATCCAGCTCTCCAGGTAGTCTCATTCACTCACCAGTTCTAAACATAAACAAGTTTTGTTTCAGACACGGTAAATGTAATGGATTGCTTATATTGCTCTGCGTGCCAACTATTGCTTTTGAAGTGCTTCTATTTTACAATGTAAAGCTGTAGCAATCATAAAATGTGATATTTCTGGTTGGCAAAGTTCCTTGGATAATAGCATTAACCTTTTGACATTTATTTGAATAAGTATATTGGATTTCTTTGCCTTCTGTTTAAAGTTGCCCAGAAGCATAAGGTTGATTTTTTTTCCTGGACATCAGGGATGTGAAATGTTCCCTCCTGCTCTGCCTGCTGTCAGCACCAGGGGCTTGTCTCCTGTCTGCAGGAGGGGTGGGCAGCTGGCAGCTGAGACTAGCTTTCTGGGGAGCATTGCTTTCCCCTCCCTGCTCACAACCTGCCAGCCCTTTCCTTCAGCAAGGGGTGCTGTGGGTCCTCAGGCAAATAGAGGAGTGTCCTTGGGCTTTGTATGCTCCTGTAACCTGTGCCTTAGTTAAACCAGTGCTGTTCCTTGCACCCTCTGTAACCAGTGAATACCTGTTCATGGGTAAAACAGCATGTAGCACCTTGACTGGATTTTAAGTAATGGGGAATATAATTAAAAAATACTTTGGAAATAATATTTTATAATTTATAATTAATTAACATATTTATGAAATATTACTTTTCTAAAACCATCTCCTTTTATTTGATCTATGCAATTTTGACCTACAGTCCAGAGTATGATTTTGCAACTGTATCAAAACGTGTCTGCATCTTTCAGTCATTTTGCTCTTGGATAGTACTCAGCATTTCCATCTGCTAGACTTTGCTAGACTTCTATGCTATTTTTCTCCAATTTCATTTCTCTTAGAAGTACTTCTAAATCTCACAAAAAAAAAATCCACTGCTGTTCTTCTTTTGAAGTTGTGATTTTGGCTTTTGGATTGTAAGCTTCATGCAGCAAATTGAGCTGTTACATGCCCTCCAGACAAAACTGACTTCTGCAGTTGCAGTCTTTGCTTTTCTCTGGTACTGAGCCATCATGAAAGGTGTACCCTGTACTATCTTCAGTCTCACTCTTAGCTGGTAACCCAGATGCTTAGGTAGACATACTGGATCTGTCCTGACTGTAATCTGTGGTGAGGTCGGGTAGAGTTTGGATGGCTTACCTGGTGTTTCACAGAAGCACATCACTGAACTGCTGGGATACCTCGTCCCAACCGAATAACCAAACTGCTGTCAAAAAAAAATGTTAAAAATGCAAAGTCATGCTGTAGGATTCTCAGCATTTAGGATACCGCTGCAATAATTTTTTTATAAACATTATTTAAGACCTTATTGAAGACAAACAAATGGGACTGAGTCCATGGAGTGCCAGTATATCTCTCAGTGTACTCGTCAATACATGCAAACTGCCAGATTTGAGGCTGCTATCTCACCATAATTTGGTGTGTATTTTATTTTACCTCGTAATTCATAGCGAAGAGAACCGTTTACTGTAAAAGTACTGCTTGCTTTTACTACCTAGTATCATGTTGTATTTTCATGGCCATTATTTGAGAAGAGCTATTTCTCCACGTTGTTTCTAGCACTTGAGAACTGTACACAGAGACTGTCCTGGGTGCATTATATGCACCACATTAGTTTCATTTGAGAGGGCTTTGTTACTAAATGTGAGCTCTTGGTTTTGTACTGTGGGATCATTAAGGTTTAATGAAAACCACATGAGTGGCTTCATGGAGGACGTGTGATATTTTAATCGCTCAGTTACGGGTGGTCTGTTTGGTGGCCTGCACATTAGCAACAGGCTGTGTAGTGGTAGATAAAAGATTTGTTTTGTTGTAACTGGCAGTGGCAAGCTCTTATGGTAGTAGGACAGCAGTTTGAGGAAACTTCCATGAGGGAGGGTTAACCTGGATTTAATTATCTTGCATCGAGCACAGAGGGATTTTCATCCAGGTGATTATCATGTAGCAGTAGTCTCTTGCTGACTAATTTCTGGTTCCCTACATAAGTCCCCAGTTAAGTAAGCATTTTTTGAAAAGCAAAGTGACAATCTTTAAATTGTTCTTATTACTCAGTGGAAGGATTTTGTCCTCATCTGTTTTGGCAGAAATCAATATAAGCCATAAGACTTGTTTTGGTAGAGCAAAGAAAAAGCTTGAATATGAAGAACAACTCTTGTATCTAAAATGCATTTTGTGTATGTGTGATGGAACCCATTTTGTGCATCTGGTTTTCAAGCACCTGTCCTGGAAAAAAGCTCGAAAAAGTTTGCTGGGTTAATAAAATGCAAGTTCTTTCCGAAACAGAGACATGATGGATTTTCCATAAATTTGCCTCTTGTTAGCCAGAAGTCATAACATTAGGACAAAACAATTATGGTTTGTATTTTTATTGTGCCTTTTTTGTTGAGTTACATTATGACATTTATCAGAAATAAAATTAGGCTTAGGGCATGGAAGATGGAGTATTTTCACTATTTGAAAGCTTGAATTTAAGGTGCATTTTGACAGTTACCCTTTTAGGCAAGACAAGCTTTTAACCTAAAGGTAGGTAAAGTAATATTAATTTAATACTGTTTTTATGAGGCCTGCCCGATGAGATAAAATAATTTTTTAAAACTTGAGTCAAAGCAATGTCTTGTACCTTTCAGGGTAAATGGGCCAAAAACATACATGATATATTCAAGTTGCTTTTAGTTGGAAGTACTATCAAACAGTTTTCAGTTAACTGTCATAAGCTTACCAGTTCCCTGCATCATTTTCTGTGATAGCCACTTACTGTTGATGTTCTCTGTGGTACCAAAACCACTTAGCCATTTGTGTTAAAATTTCTTTTGGAAAATTAAATAAAGTAATAAATGCTCTACACTATCCAGTGTTGCAGTTGCAATTTAAAACTTGAATGCCTTTTTGTTCTCCAGTATTTCGTGCACTGCTCTTCTTTTTTTATGGTAATTCTGTGCTTCTTGAAATGAGGTGATGCTAATGCTTCTGTAGCTTTTTAAAATTTAAAGGAAGAGGGGAGATTTGCCCTTTCCTTTGAAAAAAAAGTGGAGGGAACCATTTTATATTTGCCGAATCCTTCTGCCAACACTTTGTTATTTGGTCCTGACCCTGGAGAGTGACCTGCATGGTCTATGTGTGGCTCTTATACCCAGCTTTCACATCTGAGGATGGATGGACTCCTGTGCTCAAGCTGCAAGAATGCATTCATGCAGTTGCCCTGTATCTGTAGCTAATCCTGTTGGTTGTGAGCAGCAAACATATTTGGATAATATTTTACCTTCTGGCATGCACTTTTATTGGTTTTACTCTTGAATAATCTGTGAAAACATTTCTTGCCTTCAAGACTAGAATGGTCGATAGCATCCTTTACTGCAAGCAATTGAAAGATAAAACTTGAGCTGATTATAGACAAAACTGTGTTTGTGGATTTTTAGTTTACCAGTACAGTAGAAAAAGGCTTTTAAAAATTGTCATTTCATGCTCTTTTTTAATTATTTTATTTGCAAGCAAAAGGTGCTCTTTTGATAAGATTTTTTTTAGAATCTCAGAGTGTTTAATCAGTAACAATAAGGTTAAAATTAAAGTTTTTAGGATTAAAGTTTTACCAGCTTGGCTGTTTTGATGTCCAACCACATACTTATTTTCTCACACGACCTGTATCTAACTAATTCCCTCATCCACGACAGTGGTTTTATTCACCATTGTTTTGGGTTTTTTTAGGGGTAAGAAGCAGCCAGGAGTTACATATAGTTTGTACCATTTGTCTGTTGTGCAGTTTCCCAGTGAATGTTAACATTATCACTTATATTTTCCTCGACCTAGTACTCGCTTTTTGTTAGTAATACTAAAGAAGGACTTGTAAGGACTGCTTTGAATTGCTTTCTATTTTTCCTTATGTTTGATCTACAGAGAGTTGATTAAGAACAATAGTCATGCCCAGGAAAAGAAGCCTTTCAGCGTTGATGGGTATTCTTGAAACTATAACTATAAATACTATTTTAGGACGTGCTTCTAAAAAACTTGGATGTGTAATTTTTTTTTTTACTTAGGGATTCATAAAAAGGTTATGTGTGTAAATGTATTCTAGCAAAATTTTCTAAGATTACTTTGCTGACTTCCTCTAGTTGTTCATTCACAGCTCTTAGTTTAGGCATCATTGCCAGTTTCTTTAGACAATGAACACTAGTTGACTTAAAAATATTTAGATGTCAGGATTTTTTTGAGATATTTGGGTATGTTCTCTTATTCATTATATTAGACTGGGGTAGCCATTGAAATCATGCTAAGATTACTGAAAGGCTTACAGTATTGGCTTTATAGCCTGTCATACACAGATTACACACGTTTTAATCTGTTATCTGGAGTATGTCCAGCTTCTGCTAAATGGTGTCTGTTTTACTTTTAAAAGAAATGTGCAGCTGTTTGTAGCGAAAATACAGTTACTGTGAGTGACAGTGATACCAGCTGTATGCTGCACACTTCAGCTGCTGGAGTAACTGAGCAGCACACTCATAGATGTCCCTGCTCTGTTTGCTGCATTGACACAACATACAGAGAGGTTCTTCCATAGCCTTTACAGTTCTCTGTCATTGCACAGGGTAAACAGCAGTTTCTTCTTCTCTACTTGGGCGAATCTGGACAGAAAGCTAAGCCTCATATTTTAGTTTCCCTCACAAAGGTGGAATATTTGTCTTGAGCTTCACTTATTTCGATCTTAAGCAGGTCAAGAAGTTGCATCTGGAAGGCAGAAAGCTCAGAAGACTAAAATCAGCTGTAAAGGTCTGGGAGTTTCTTGGCTGTACAACAGCTTCCCCAGCCATCTCCACTGCTGGCATGTGGCAGGGACAGCACTGGGCTCATATTTAACCCCATATCTGTCTCTGTACCCAATAATGGATCTCTATAGACATGGTGCCCTACCTGCTGCTCTGCCTGAAAGTAGCATGCAGGGACTATTAAGGGCATGCACAGGGAGATGCTTGGTCAACCCCAGAGCAGTAAAGCAAGAGGTGTTGGTGGAGAAGGTTAATATTCATTCTTCCACATACGGAAATGGTATCAATGCAGCCAGCAAAGGTCTTCTGCTTTGCTTTTTTGAGGCCTAGCAATAAGAACCCTGCAATAAGTGTTACCTAGCCTTACCTCAATGTCTTTGACACCCCATGCCATAGACATGGGAAATCTGCTGAAATAAGGGGGGAGTCATGTTGAAAGCTGGGATACCCACAACCTGGTCCCTGTGGAGTTCCCCAGATGCATTCTCAGGATGACAGCACTGGGTGCTGAACTTTCATTTGGTTCTCCAGAATTTCAGATCCGTCACAGATTGGTATATAGGAAATGTCTATAATAAATTTGAAATTATGTAGTAAATTTGGGCACAAAGAATAGAATTGTGTAAAATCTTTATGTAAGCAAACCTCGTTGTAGCTTCTATGCTTATCTAATTTTTCCACAGTATGTGGGGTAGAGTGAAAACCAATTGTGATATAGACTCCCATCTCTTCCTCCTGGGGTTGATGAAGTTTTTTGCTATTGTTTTCAGGAGGGTAATAACAGACTTTGTGCCTGATGTCATAACAAATGTTGAAGTTGAAAAATGTCCAAGAATAGTGTTGAATTGAGTCACTTTAAATGTATTTATCTTGAATCCCCACTTTGTGGCATTATTGCTGTAGTCTCATCCCAAGCTAGCATTATTCATTAATACCAGCTTATCCCCTGTGATCCGTCTTTCTCTTTGTCTGTTTGTTTGGATATACTTTCTGCACACATTTGTAACCTTCTGTTTCTTAGGCCATTAATACCATCTTTTAAATTTCACTCAGAGCTGGTGTGTTTGAACCAGCTATGCAGTCAGACCTGGGAACCCCTATTCTTGGCTCGTGTAGCCCACATACCATATTAGGAGGCATTAGGGAGACTGAATTCCTCTGGAAATACAGACTGTCTCATTTTTGAAGCACTGGTATGATTAACTGTAATGTAATACACTTGGTATGAATTCTTAATGGATAAACATTCTTTTGCTTACTCTGGGCAGTTTTACATCTTACTGGGATGCAATTCATTGTGCTAAACAGTGCAAATGTGAAACTACCATTAAAAACAAATGCAGTCAGCCAAAATGAATTCTGCCTGCAGGTGCAATTAAGGGATTGGTAAGTCTACAGTATGAAGTAACTGAGTAGTGATCTGGCACTGAGAATGTGGCATTGCACTGCCCATTTGAAAGATGTTTACAAAATATGGCAAACGGTTTTCTGTATTACAGAAGCTTTTCCATTAATCTTCTTAGGCTCTGCCTGTTTGTCCATTTTTATATACAATCAATGGCATTAACAGGCTGTATGGCTGCAAGACTTACCAAATAAATGCAACACTCCATTAATTGGTCTCTTTTATATCGCTGCATGGTGAAGTTAATGTGAATGTAGCAATAGGCTACCAAAGCCTTCAGATTCCTTAGAATCATAAGATTTCCATTGCTGTAGAAAAATACCTTCTTGCACTAGAAACGAAATAAATACCCTATGTGGCATGTGCCACCTTAAATTGGGGAATTATGTTTACCCTGTACAGAAGGCCAGTTGATATCTGGTATCTAATGTCATACTTAGCTATGCTTCAGCTCAGAAGCCATGTACTTAAATAATGAATAGTCTGTGTGCTGGCATGTGCAAAGGAAGAGTTTATTACATCTCTTGTGTCTTTCTTAATAGAATATAATAGAATTTCCCACGCTCATCTTAGACTGTAAGCACTATATTTAGTAATCTCATCTCTGTTAAAGAATTCATTAAGAACTTCTCATTTAAAAAAAAATTATTTAAGATTTTTATGTGAACTTTTTGTGAAAGGTGTTGATGAGACAGCTTTAGAGATTCAGAAAGGCTCCTGCTATGGTCTGGCATGGAGGTACATTTGCTTTTTGTGCCTTGGTCTGAGGCAAGGCTGTAAAGTCCTCTGGTTTCTGGCACTGGAGATCCTTCTCCCTGGCTCATGCAGCCTTTGCTGCGTCTACAGACTATTAGTAAGAGTGACAATTAGTACTAAATGCTGTAGCTCCTGGGAAGGAGACAAGATATGTGAGAAAGCAATAAAAAACCTTTGGGAGAGTTCCACCTTTGCACCCTAAAAAAGCACAATATGTATATTGATGATATTGATATTTTTAATACTGAGAAAATCAGACACAAAATCAGACTGTTTCCACCTAACTCTTTTCTTCCACCACTGCTTTCTTCTCTGCTTTAAGTAAAGGGATAGAGAGCAATGTGTACTATTTATAGTACACTTTTAAGATTTTTTTAAATATAAATACGTATAAAAGAATTGTATTCACTTTTCTTCAAAGTACGTAATAATTTCTCAATAAAGACCCACAATAAAACTCAAGTTGGATGAATTCTCTCAGCAAATGTTCTAAATTAATGCCTATGATCACTTTTTTGTGTCCTTCTTTTCCTTTGAATCCTTTTCTTAACAGTTCTGACATCTGTAAATAAATAAAAGGAATTGCTTGTGAATTTTTTTTGTGGATTCATTTTTAAGGAATATGTAGGTTACACAATTTATCCCTGCTGAGAAGTATTTTAAATAGAATGCTCTATGCATAGTCAATATTTTGTTTCAAATGTTTGCCTCTGAGAACATTTGTGGCATTTTTACTCCATGTTTGGACATCCTGACTTGTAGGCTGAGGGAGAGTGAAGTTGCTGGGAGAAGAAACACTGATGTGTTGATTCATGGTGACATTGCTACTGTATGGCAGCCTGTACTAATTGGTACCAGAAGCAGCATTTACTCTTGGCTGGCTCATGTGTCACACTCTTAAAGGCAGAAGATAAATAGCACCATTGGTTACGATGTAAACTGGCAGCAGTGCAAGGATCTGGAAGAAATACTGCAACAGATTCAGGAATAAATGTCTAGGGACAGAAACGGCAACTTGCTTCGTGCTGTCCTATCTGTTTAAATTTGTTTGGACACCAGAGGTCCAGACTGGAGCCTGTACTGTAGTATAATTAATTTGTCAAACTCGACTCACTACAAACATTCTCATTTGCATGCTTATTTCCATGTTCAAAGATACCATGGGTTCTTGAGCATGCTAATTTGTTACCTTGGCAATAGAGGGGCTTGCCAAAATATCTGCTGTCATGTAGGAAATGAATTTTCTTCTTAAATATTCTTGTTCATATTTTTATAATTTTTCTGTGTAGCGTGGCTATCTGAGTGCTCTTGTTGCAACTACTTCTTCATTCTGCTGGAAGGAGGCACTCTGAAGGTGTAGGCAAATGTTTTTACTTTTTCCTGAAACAGAAGTGCAGTGAGAGTCAGCCAGAGGCATTCAGGCTTAAAGGTCAGTACTTCAGTACTGTAGGCAATAAGGTGTTAATATTGCTGTACCTAGATCTCTAATCTGTCCAGGATCTGTGAAAGAAGTCTGGCAGGAGGGACTTCCTGACAAACCCTGAGCTTTATGGGAATGCAGTATGGTGGAGTTGTCTCTTTTCTCTGCAATTGTCAAGCTGCTGTTGTGAAAAACACATAATTTTTTTCTTCCTGATTTTTATTCTCTATGTCTAAATAGCAGATTACTGACCAAAAATAGAAAGTAGAAGATATAAACAGTTGCAAAGTACATTTTTGTCAGTAACTTACAGTGATGCAAAGTAGAGTTTAAAAAAAGGCAAGGTCAGAGCAAAAGAATTAATTACATATGAAGTGTACCTATGAGGTACACAACACTCAAAAGTCTCCTAGGTATTCATATATGATCAGTAAGATCTGGAAGGGTCACCTTATTGGTCATTTATTCCTCCCATTACACTGTTCCATCCAAGCTGCTGCATTACAAAAACCTACCCACTATCCAAGAAGATTTAGACCCAGGTCTGCAAAACTCGTCGAAGAGAATTCAGTGAAAATCATTTAGTCTGTACCAGAGAAAAACAGGACAGTTTTGCAATTTCCCATTTGTAATAATGGTTATGACAAAAAAAAATTGTGAGAAGAAAAAAAATAACTAATGGAATTGTAACCCATTACTATATACCAAAAAAGCCCCAGGAATATTCAGACAAGTCTATTTGTACATATGTCAACTCCAGGTTTCAGTGCACCTTACTGTTTTACTCACTTACTAAAACAGACACACAGCAACCCTAAGAGCTGTGCAAGTGGCAAATTCCCTTTGAGCTGTGGTTTTACTCTTCAGTACCAGGGCTTACTTTTACTTGCTAATTACTCTGACCTGTCTTCATTTAGAGTAACAGCATGAAGTTTTCACATGGGGCACACATCTCATTTACAGTAACAGTGATTTTGTATTTTTTTGCTCTGTAGACAAGGAGAAATGTAAATTGAAACAAAACTAGTACATCAGCAATAAAACAAGTACACACTGAGTAAATAATAAATGAATATAAATAATAAATTTCACTGATTCTAGGAAATTACCTAATGAAGACAGGTGTTTTAAAAAGACACACCTGAAAGTGAGCCAAGTAGCAGGAACAGGGGATCTGATCCATATGTAGTACCACCAAGGCAATTTCAGTTTCATGTTTTAGACCAAAACTGCACTTTATAAAATTTAAGATTTTAGCTTCAGTGAAAGAAGTTTAAAAGAGAATTTTGCTCGTTTCTTTAACTGCTTATAACATGAAGCAAACGCACCCTCGTGTCACAGGGCTAATAAATGCGTGTGATTAGTCCATGTATTTTAATGCTTGTGTCCCACCAGGCAATGCAAATGTGGCACGATTTGGAGTTAACATCAGTTGGGTGGTTCTCCCCATAGACAGACCAGATGCAGGACATGCTGTAGTGGATGGAGGTGTATGGGTGTCAAATGAGATGTGTCAGCACTGCTGCAGGACAGTGGCACTGAGGTTTTCAATTAGAACTGGTCTTTATGACTGTTCCAACAGACAAAAGGCTTGATAACGTGCCAGTTGCCTGAAACAAGAATATCTAGAGATAGTATTTTCCAGTTTGGACACAAAACTGGGAAGAACTGTTGACTCCCTCAAAGGCAGGGAGGCCCTGCAGAGAGATCTCAACAGGAGTGGGCAACCACCAACCATATGAAGTTCAGCAGGGGGAAATGTCAGATTCTGCACCTGGGATGGGGCAACACTGGATCTTTGTACAGACTGGGAACTGAGATGCTGGAAAGCAGTGCTGTGGAAAGGGACCAGTGGGATCCTGGTCAATGGCAAGTTGAATATGAGTCAGCAGTGCTCTGGCAACCAGGAGGGCCAACTGTGTCCTGAGGGCCAACTGTGTCCTGTGTCCTGATGACAAAGCATCACCAGCTGGTCAATGGAGGGGATTGTCCCGCTCTGCCCTGCACTGATGCAGCCTCCCCTTGAATATTGTGGCAATTTTGGTCACTACAATGTAAGAAAGATATTAAGCTGTTAGAGAGTGTCCAAAGGAGGGCAATGAAGATGGTGAAGGGCTTTGAGGGGAAGCCGTATGAGGAGTGTCTGAGGTCACTTGGTCTGTTCAGCCTGGAGGAGACTGAGGGGAGACCTCATTGCAGTTACAACTTCCTCGTGAGGGGAAGAAGAGGGACAGGCACTGATCTCTTCTCTGTGGTCACCAGTGACAGGACCCGTGGGAATGGCCTGAGGTTGTGTCAGGGAAGGTTTAGGTTGGATATTAGAAAAAGATTCTTCACCCAGAGGGTGATTGGACACTGGAACAGCTCCCCAGGGAAGTTGTCACAGCACCAAGCCTGACAGAGTTCAAGAAGCATTTGAACAATGCTCTCAGGCACATGGTGTGACTCTTGGGGATGGTCCTGTGCAGGGCTAAGGGTTGGACTCAATGATCCTTGTTGGGATCATTCCAACTCAGCATATTCTGTGATTCTGTGAACAGTTTGTCTGTGTGTGGCAGCAGTTGCTCCTGTCTCCCTGTCATATATCTGAAGAGGTCTCTCTGGAATGTAGAAGTCTAGGGTTCAGATACTTACAGAATTTCAGAAATTAGAAACTGCTGTGCCAGAGTTTCAGGACACTTAAAACAGATCTTTCTCCTACAGAGCTTTCTGAGGGAAACCCCACGCTTGGATTTGATGTTAGATGATCAGTTTCTTTCAATATTGCTACTGTCTAATTCCCATCTGTGTCTCACCCCTGCAATTGCATCTTGGGAAGACTTGTCTCCTTGATGCTTCCTTGCTGAAGCATTAGTGACAGCTAATGCCCACGCAGGCTTTAGGGGAGCACGAAGCCAGGAAAGCTGGAGGAAGCCTCCTCACTGATTCACTTGCTTTGACTGTGACAAAACAACCACACTGCAGAGAAAAGACTCTTTAAAAGAAGCCACCAATTGCAGACATTGCCAGAGCTTCCTCTCCTCACTGAAGCTGTGCTGTAGAAAGACTTCAAAGCAGAATATAATGGTCAAACTGTGATTTCTTTTCCTCTCATTAGCTTCTTGATCACAGCCAGAGAGGGAATCCTCAGTGCTGTGCCTTCCTCCTGCCCTTGCAGGATGCAGCACAGGAATTCTCACAACTTCTTGTGCTTCAAGTACAACACCATAGGTCAGTGTCATGGCCTTGAACATGACTGATTCTTCCTGAGACACTCTTCCAGCTCTTCCTCGGTTATCTCTCCACAAGAGAATTTTTCATCTTTAGTGGAGGAAACGCAATAGTCCAGTTTGGTATATTCAAAACAGATGATTGTAAAATTGCTCTGAAGAAATTGGCAGCTACCCTGCAAATGTACCTGTTCCTTCTCACAGAGGGGCTGTTGCATGCTGTTCTGGACTTAGAGACTTCTCTAGACTGAGAAAGTATTGAGGGTCTCATCCACAGATTCAAATGTTTTTCTGAATGTCCGATTTCCAAACTACTTACTCAGCCACTAAGTTTCCTCATTTGGATTCTTGCAAAAGATCACAACAAAACTTGTGCCATTTTTTGCAGCTGCTTTCCTGTGGTGGATGACATCACATCTTTTTTTTTGCTTGTTTTTGCTTTCCGAACACAGGCCTGAGGAGCAGGCATTATGACAGCATAGCAATAGCAGGTGAAGGCATGGTTTCTTAATTGATATTGCACAGTGATCACCAGTGTACATTAACTGTGGCCCCTGATGTTGAATGTCCTAGTATAATCATGAATTGAATGTCAGAGAGATTATTTATGTGTGAGTAAGACTTGAGTAACTGAAGGTGTGGTGGAACAGCTGCTGCAATGAGGTGCCATCCACCAATATGCAGTTCGTACTTGGTTCTTTGTCTTTGCTGACCACTAGTCATGTGAGGGGTAAAAAGCCCAGTCGGCAGCAGCTGAACCTGGGATCAGGTCTTGTTCCTTAGCACAACTTGCAAGGACGGTATAGTCATAACCAGCACACACTCAATATGTTTGGGACTTTCTTAAATAGATTTATAGAGTGGCCTAGAAGGTACCTTAAGTATCATCTAGTTACAATCCCTCTGCCTTGGGCAGGGACAGTTTTCACTTGACCAGGCTGCTCAGAGCTCCATCCATCCTGGCCTTGAACACTTTCAGAAATGGGGCATCTACAACCTCTCTGGGCAACCTGTTCCAGTGCCTCACCACTCTCACAGTAAAGATTTTTTTCCTAATATCTAACTTAAACGTACCCTCAGCTGGGAGCCATTCCCTCTTGTCCTGTATCATAAATAGTCTCTCTCCATCTTTCTTGTAGGCTCCCTTCAGATACTGAAGGCCACAATTAGGTTACCCCTAAGCCTTTTCTTTTCTAGGCTGAACAATCTCAATTCTCTTAGCCTTACATCAGATAAGACAGCTTTTATGTTGCATAGTTTATAGTATGAAACACTAATAATGTGGTTTATGTAGCACCAAACTGGCTAGCCCATGGGGAGAACAGCCCACGTGATTCTTTATAGTTACCTCCATTCTGACTTTCTTTAAAAAATAAAAAAAAGGCTTGTCACTACTTACTGGTTGCGGGCAGCTAAATTCTGTAAAGATTCTTGGTTGTTAAGAACTATGGGAAAATGCTCCAAACTTTTGAAACTTTGCCTTTTTTCAAAAATAATCGTTCTCCATTTTTCTGATCTTACTCCTAAAAATTAAGTACTATAACAAAAATGTAGGGTTTTTTCTGAATTAGTCTGCAATATATTTTTCTAGTTAGTGGCATGTCTTTTCTGGTTTGTGCTCTGTCAACTGCCCTCTGAAAGAGAAACAAGTGGTCAGTATGTATGTGTACATATTATTTCCCTGGGGTTGCCACCCAGGGTGCCTAACAATAATACCTGCTTCTTCAATAATACAGTTTATTATTATTTTGGTGCTGTCTCATTTACTGATGGCCCCTTTTCCTTTCACTTTAGAGAACACAGAAGTATGTTCTGTTGGCAGCAGTTCTTCAAGGTTTGTTTTGACATCTCACCACTGCTGGCTTTTTGTTTCAGCTGTTGCTGGATTACAAGTGCTGTTGTAAATCCTAGTAAATGCACAGGTGAACTCTATGGAAACTTATTTTTTTCTAAATACCTGAGGTGGTAAAATCAGAGATTAAGATAGTATATTGGATTTTCCTGAAAAAGAGCTTTCTTTAAGTAATGACTAAGTAGATTTATTGTACCCAGTACTTGGCCAGAGTGACAGCAAACCCAAATCTGTGAAATCACAGGGAATGGGAGAATTCCCATGAGTCTGAAATCCCACGCACACTCTGGGAAACACAGTGGTAACAGACGTGGGGAAAGTGAAATAGTTCTACTTGAATCAAGCTAACCATACCTTGAGGAAAAAGTTATAAATGTTTATCTTATTTTTAGCAAAGTAAAACTTGAGTGACAGTTCTCATGACTGTACTGAGCAAGTAGTTTGTTACTGTGGTGGATAGATTGTTTCACAAAGAAAGAAAGTTTCCAAGCACAGATTTTCTTTTCTTCATTTAACACCCAGGGATTAATTTAATAGAATCAGGCAACCATTAAATTTGATTGTACAAAATGAGATAAATTACATACAAGAATATCCTCCTTCTTCCCCTAATTCAGGGAAGTCAACAGCATTGTTCAAGGTAGTGGGCAAAAATATATGACCAATGTACAAAAGACTGAGTTAATGCCAGATAGGAAATATAGACCTTAATGCAGTCAATGATCCTACAATCTCAGATTGAATGCTTAGGTAAGATACTAGATAAGAACGGCATGATGTATTTGGAGACATAATGATAGCTGTATTCACCACCAGCAGTATCTTCAGTTCCCTTTTAGTGTGATTATCCAAATATTCCAAAACAGTGAGCAGAATCCAAGAAGCCATCTCTTCTGTCTAATCTGATTCAAGAAGGATCATCCCAAACCAGAATTCAGTATACGATTTTATGCTTAGAAAGAAAATTATCTGGAAGCATATCCAGTCATTTTGCAACAAATCTGAAACTGCTGCCATGATATATTAATGCCAGTCATTGAACACAAGGAAAAGAATGGGATCAGTTAACATAATAAAAAGAAATCCAGAAATAAATATACTCATTTTGTGATATAGTTGTCCCCTATACCTCACTCTCAGCGATTCTTTGTCTTCAGCAAACAGTATCTCCATTTTCCTTGATGTGATTCATCTCTGTTCACATTTGAGGCACAGGTCTCTCTCATCATGTTGATGAGATAATTCAAGCTAAACTATCAGCTGTTGTTTTTAACTGTATTTGCTTGCATAATTGTTGCATTTCAGACCTAAAGGTTTGTGGTTGAACCTTAGCTCAGGAGTGTTTTAGTTGAGTCTAGCAATACTGACTCATCCTCATTTGGTTGATGTCAGCATGAATGAGGTTGGGTTTCAACATGGACATTGTACTTCTCCTTATACTTGTCTCTGCATCAGTGTCTTTTCTCCAATCATACAAGTACTAAAGCAGCATCAAAAATTCAGCAGCATTGGACAGCATTCAGTATGTGATTAATCTTACTTAGCTTTGGCATATATTTATGAAGACTTCCTAAGAACATAGTTTAAAAAGCCTTTTTCTTGGATCAGAATCACTAAAAATCAGTGTGAGATAGATTTGTAGATTCTTGTAAAATCTTTATCATCTCAGTCTTCTTGACAGAGGAAATTGATTTTTTCACATTGATGTAAAATACAGGAGTTAAAATTCCCATCGAGCAACTAACATCTTTTCTGTTTTGTCCACTACTTTATATAAAGCTGGGAGGTTTTTTTTCAGTAGCTTTGTGGTAGCCATAACACAGTTAATATATTTAAAATAGAATTTAATGGTATTTTTTATTGCAACTTTAATACACTTGCTATTTAAATGAAATTAATGTTCACTAACAGCTTTTTGGGCAGGTGAAACCTCAGATGGAAATGAGCCCAGCTCCTGGCATTGCACTGTCCACCAAGCTGCTGTGCTTGCTTCAGGGGCAGTAGCTTTGGAGCCTCCAAGAAAGGTGCTGAGAGAGTAGGCTTCTGTAGACCTGAATATATGTGTGGCTATGTAGCACGGTGCAGTGTTTTATGTTGTAAGAGGAGCAGAGATAAAGGAAAACATGGCTACCAATTGTATCTTCTGTAATGTGTCTGTAAAAGAGGAAGGGGAGATATGGGAAATTGTTTTCCTTTATTTGAAGTAATGAATGTGATATATCCCTGGGACTAAAGCTTAGTAAAATTATTACCCCTAATAATGCATATTCTTTCCTTACTGCCAAATGTGGACAGTTAAGTGAATTGGGCTGGCAAATTCTGAATTCTAAAATATGCAAATATGCTTTTCCTGACTAAAGTTCCTGAAGGTCTGACTCATCACTGATTGAAGGCCATGTGAAAGTATGATAGAAAGTAGCATAAATAATATAATCAGGTTAATGCTGTCACTGTTAAATTACTGCTTTAGAGCTGAAATAAACCTGTAAACCTGGTTACTTAAAAAATACCCATGGCTGTGTATATTGCTGTCCTAAAAAAGTGAATACATAATATGGATCATAATCTCTGATGATATCCACAGGCATCGTAAATGTAGATGAATAATCTTCTGGTCTAGCTTTGTTAGGTGAATGCAAACTAGAACTTCATTAGGAGTAAAGACTGAAACATAGACACTATAAAGATTATAATTTCAATGTATTTGACTCTTTTATGTCTGTGAATGTTTACTGATAGTGCATTCTTAAATGAGTTAAGTATTTTAAATATTGACATGCATCGACCAATGTAGTCATTAAAGATCACCTTTTCATTTGTAATCAAAAACAATAAAAACTTATACTCAGTTGACTTTTGCAACCATACTTGTGCTTTCTCGAATGAAAAAGCACAAATTTAGAAACTTGAAGTTTGAATGAACAGGAGAAATTTGTCTTTTAAAAGCCTTTTCAAAATCTGCAACATCACAGGACAAAAGCAGTAGCTAATTTCATAAGTTGGAGGTTTTTTTGGAGTAGGTAGCTGAGTGATTTTTGGTCTGTTTCTGCAGGTTTTCAATACATACTCTAATGAAGATTATGACAGGAGAAATGATGAAGTTGACCCAGTTGCTGCGTCTGCTGAATATGAACTCGAGAAGCGTGTGGAAAAGCTGGAGCTCTTCCCAGTCGAACTAGAAAAAGGTATGGTGTCTGTGTGCCATTTCCAGTTCCTGTGACACTGACCTACAAGTCTGAGGAAGTCCACACATGTATACAGAGCTTATCTTGAATTTCCATGAATCTGTTGTAGTCACCTTGGCTTTTTGGATTTCAAGAATTGTTCAGTAAGGAATTAAAGAAGCAGCTCAGAGAGAAGCAGTTTTTACTTTCCTTAAAAGAATTGTTTTGTGACACTCCATTAACACATGGATTTTGCACAGTCTTTGATGTGATATGTTCATTCTTCACTGGGGGAGTAAAAATCTTGACTGTTTCTCTAAGTTCCTCATAAGGGTGAAAGTGATATTTTTTGTGTGTAATTAAAATAGTAGTCGCATAGATTTTTTTGAAAAGAAGTAAAATAATATTAATGTTATTGACATGGAAAGGCAAGAGGGACCAAAGCATAAATATTTACCTACCAAATAGTTGTACATATCAAATGTAAGAATTTTCTGCTTTCTTTGCTTTTTTACAGATGAAGATGGACTTGGCATAAGCATTATTGGAATGGGAGTTGGAGCAGATGCAGGTCTTGAAAAACTGGGAATATTTGTCAAAACAGTAACAGAAGGTGGGACAGCAGAAAGAGATGGCAGGTAAACTAGACTCTGTATTTGGACATTTTCTCAGCAATGGTTACTATAAATTATGATTTTCACAGGAAATAGTTGTTTGCTTAATGTATGTCACGATTACCCAAAGCTGTAGAGTTCAGAGACTTCATTGGTAAGGTCTAAATACCTGATGTGGTTATGAGAAGACACCAAATTGGTACAGTGAGTTTAAACTGTTCAAGGAGAACAGAATTGCAAAGATGTGTGTTTGTGACTACTGAAATCCCAGATGGTTTAGCATGAGTAAAGCTGGTGATTCCAAACTGTGTATAACTTTTGAAGGTAGTTTAGATTTTAAAGGTGTTGAGCTCCCACCTGTTCTTTTCGCTTCAAGCCAGCTTTGGACAGGCAGTACTTAAGATAAAGAGTTCTGTTCAACATTTGATTATTTGATCTCTTTCCAGAGAGATCTGGACAGGCTGGATGGATGGGCTGAGGACAATTGCATGAGGTTCAGTAAGCAAAGTGCCAGATCCTGCACTTGGGTCATAGCAAACCCATGGGGTGCTACAGACTGGGGAGAAGAGTGGCTTAAGAGCTGCTCAGCAGAAAGGGACTTGGAGGTGCTGATTGACAGGTGGCTTGATATGAGCCAGCAGTGTGCCCAGGTGGCTAAGAAGGCCAGTGGCATCTTGGCCTGTATCAGAAATAGTGTGGCCATCAGGAAGTAATTGTCCCTCTGTACTTGGCACTGGTGTGGCTGCACCTCAAATCCTATGTTCAGTTTTGGGCCCCTCACTTCAAGAAAGACATTGAGGTGCTGGAGCATGTCCAGAGAAGGGCAACAAAAAGTGTCTAGAAAGTGAGAGAAGTGGCTGAGGGAACTGGGCTGTTTAGTCTGGAGAAGAGGAGACTCGGGGAGGACTGTTTCGTTCTTTACAACTCCCAGAAGGGAGACTGTAGCAAGGTGGGGGTCAGTCTCTCCTGCCATGTCGCAAGAGAAAGGACAAGAGGAAATGGCCTTGTGTCATGAGAGGTTCAGATTAGGTATTAGAACTTTTTTTTTCACTGAAAGAAGGGTTAGGCATTGGAATAAGTTGCCCAGGGAGGTTGGTGGAGTCACTGGAATTGTTTAAGAGGCGTCTGGATGTGGCATCTGGGATTATGGTTTAGGAGTGATTGTGATGATAGGTTGATGGTTGGAATAGATGATCTTGAAGATCTTTTCCAACCTTGATGATTATGTGATTAGGAAAATAATTAGTGTATCTGAATGTTTAAACTGGTACTAAATGCACTCCTTTTTTGTTTACTAACACACACTGTTAGTATTTCTTATTATGGCTAGTCTTCTGTTCCAGAGTTCAGTTTTCACCTACAGCATTGCAAGTACAATAATCAACTTGAATAGGAAGCTGTACCATAAATCTTGCCCAATAAAGAAATGAACTGGTGTTTGTAGTCTTATATGATGCTCATACAAAACCTGCTTGCTTCAAGAATTGCTTATTTGGTGTGTTGAGGTTAAAGGAATTCCTTTAGAGCATAAAATATTCCTATCATATGGGACAAGTTATCTGTGTTTTGCACAATACCTGTCACAATAAGGCCAATGTTACTGTCTAATAATTTAATAATGAAAAGTATTTTCAAGTATCTTCCATACAATTTGTCATTTTGTCCCAGTGCATAACCTTTGTAAATTTGCGTGCCAATAAAATATTACTTATCTGATACATAAGCTATTCAAACAACTTATATACATTCTCTTTGTTTACAACCATTAATGATTTTTTATATTAGTTATAAATAATATGAACGTTTTATTTATAAATCAAAGTAAGAATGAACTCTTAAAAAGGTGATACTGTCTTCTGAAAAATGTATTGCAGTAACACGTTCCTTATTGATGAACAACTCTACCTTTTCAGCCAGGCAAAAAGTCATTCTGCTGTGGAAACCCCACAAAAATTAAATAAGAAGATTCTAAAATGCAGGGGATTGCAAAGTTTAATAACATTGCTCTGAAACTACTGAGGTATATCATCATCTAGATTGGACTTGGAGGTGTCTATACAGATCTTGGCAGTAAGATACCAAGTTGAAGGCCAAGTACTGATTTATCACAGGCTTAAACATAATGAAGGGAAATGAAGAAGCTGACACCTCAAGATGTCATGACTTTATCCATTACTTTAAATTTTAGTGAATGTTTTTCTGAAGGGTGTGCTTGACCTCAGCCAAAAGGCATTAAGCTCACGACTGGCATTCTTTGTGAAATTCTCTGGTTGAAGATCAGTCACTCATTACTGCTCTGTGATGATCTGTAATTTCTTTCCCTCTCATTATTCACATGTTTGAGTGGGCTACAGAAGTTAATGTTCCATCACAAGTCTCTTCTTTCATTTCCCTAGATGGCATCTGAAAGGAGCTTGTCAGCTGAGGAAAAATAAAATCATTCTTTGACCATTCTAATATTTGTGTTGGTTTTCAACTGGCAGAATGTTCAGTCAGCTGAGAAATAGCACTCCGATTTTCTCTTTGAGAGCCTGACTGATCATTCACTTGGGAAAGGGATATGTAATCCTCTCAGTCAGGAGCAGACGGTTCTATAATAAAGTGCATCAACTGTAAAGGGTCCTGTTAACTTCATCTTTGTGAAAAGCCTAGTTAATCATTAACACTGATAGCAAAACAAGGTCTCATAATGAAAATAAAACTATATTTCAACAGTTGTGTCAGATATTCTGAATAATCACATAGCACTATTCAACCAGGTTCTTCTGAAGCTACAGTTTAACACATTACAGTATCTGTAGGATAGCTCCTATCTTTCATTGAAAGACCCATCAAATTGTGATATAAAGTACTTGCCTCCCATGGAAACACAAAATCTGTACAAAAGGGTTTCCCAGTAATTGAGCACCACTGGCTTGATTCGTGTTGCTTCAGACAGACAGGTAGAGTTTATTTGTCATATTAAAAGGCATTGTGTACCAATATTTAACAAAGAAGGGTGCTTTAAGATGAACCCAAAGGCAAACATGTTGATAAGTAATAGGAGAGGTTATTACTGCTGTGTAAAATAGGGAATCAGTCATTAGACTGAATATGAAAAACAAAAACTTATCCTGGATGAATCAATCCATAACTGCTTCTTTCAAATTATTGTGGTGATGAGTCATTCACATTTTAAAGTATTTTGATAACATTGGGAACAACAGTTTTGAAACATTACATAGTTCTTAACGTGAGCTCTAAAAGTTGTCTCTGAAGAGGTGAAATTTTTCATTGTGTCATGCAGAGCAGTAATTGTGCTGGTAATTTGTTCAACTTTGGTTGGTTCACTTCTGTAGCTGCTACTTCATTCTAATCTGCAGGCAAAGTTTAAAGTCATGAGCATAAGAAAATAATTGTCAGAAGAATTACAAATTTTGTTAATAATGATAAAAGCAGTTACATGTCTATAATTCAGGCTTTGGCAACTTGAGCCTAATTTTTCATTCATGTTTGAAATTAGATTTGAGAGACAGAGGAGGCCTAGAGCTCCTGGCAGAGGGAGCTCTAACAGGAAGGCTGGCCTTTGTATATTGTTTGATATGTATGTGTGTTTATGTATAATTAAAATATATGTATATGTAGAAAGAAAGGGGGTTTGGAGAACAGTGGCCATAAAAATAAGAGTTGGAAATTAATTTAGGAGCTATATAAACAAGAAAGAAGGAGAAACGAAATATGCCTGAAGAACAAATGGAACTAGACTGAATCAAGATAGAGCCACTTACAAAGTTTTAGGCAACAGTTCTCTAACATAATGTTTCATCACCTGAAATACTGTAACTGTGGCTCTGTCTGAACTCTGCTAATCCACTGCATAGTGATGTACAGTGTTGTATATAAACTGTCATCTAAAAGGAATCTGTTCTTCTACCATTTTCAGCCAAGAGAGTGACAGTTTCCCTCTCAGTCAGCACCAACTTCTTAAAAGTTCTTTTCTAGGAACTCCTGCAGCCGTCTGACTGCACCTCATGTTCACTTAAGTAAAAACAAAAATCAAAATTCAATAAATATTAATGTGATAGGTGTATTTCTTAAATGCTTCGGTGAAAATTAAAATAAAATTCTGAGAATAAAATACCTAATATGATTTTCAAAATAGTTTATAGGCTGTCTTCTTCAAGGGAGATCCTACCCAGAAGACAGTGATAATCTGTTGTGTGAGGCTACCAAAGAATAAATATTGTATTTCTTACTCATCAGTGGAATCCAAAGAACAGAAAATACTGCTTGAACACATGTAAAACTGCAAAGCATTGCATCAGACTTGAAAGAGAAACTGGTGCTCCAAGTCAAAATGCTTCAACCCTGTGTTGAAGCCTCTGTTGTTCTTTGAAAAGAAGTCTTATCACTAAGATATCCTAAGATATTAAATATATTAATGTAGGTACTTTCATATAATTTAAATAGGATTTTTTCATAGCTGTTTCTTGGTTCCTTTGTAACCTGTGTGGTTTGGATCAATAGAATCCCTGTAAGTACTGGAAAATTGCTCCCTTTGACTAGTTCTATATGTGTTTGTTTTTTAAGTTTTGACACTATTGGAGATCATGCATTTCTGGAGGATAGTGCAGCAGCCATCTTCCAAGGATTTGTAATCCAGATGACTCCAGTGCCTGTTCTAGGGATTTTGTAGCAGTGCTTGCTTTAGATAAAAGTGGCATGGTTTTCCTTCTGTCTAACTTTTTCTGCATCAAACAGTATATCAGCTATAAATAAGTGTTTGGTTTCAGAAAGAAAGGCCTCATTAAAACTGTCCAAAGTCTTGTTAATGTGCAGCAAGATCACATCTACACTGGAAATTCATTTTTTGGAGCAAGTTAGATGAAATATCTTAAGAGAGTATATCACAATTAAGTCTAATACATAAGCCCTTTTCTTCACAGATGAGCAGGTTGTTTTAGTTAAATATCACATTTTTTTCCATTATCATGAAATACCAGAGCTATGTCTTACGCTGTTTTTCAAGATTGGCTTAGGAAAAAATTATATAAGAGCTGTTGAAGTATCTCAATCATATGACAAATTCCATATTGCTGTATTGCATTGCCGTATTTCTATACAAGGAAAGGGACTGGATAATTGATGCTATTAATTGTAGTAACTTAGAAGCTGGACTTGCGAGATGTCTGCATGCAAGGAATGATGCATTTTTTGTATTTACCTCAGTCATTTTATGACTGAGCTTTTGTTTAAAGTCTAGCTAGAAAGATCTCTCTGTGCTAACTTTTGCTGAAGATTCACAAGAATTCACACATTTGTTTATGTATTTGTGTTTTTTCCCTGAAAGGATCCAAGTGAATGACCAAATTGTGGAAGTTGATGGCATCAGTCTGGTTGGTGTTACTCAAAATTTTGCTGCAACTGTTCTTAGAAACACCAAAGAGAAAGTCAGGTGAGTATTTTAGAAGGAAAAAAAATTGTAATTTAATACTTAAGATTACCTGGCTTCCTTCACAGGACTTTCAGTATTCCCAGGTGGAATCAGAGTTTTTCGACTTCTTCATGTCTTCTCTCCTTTGATCCCAAGAAAGGGAAAAGATACAGCATTACAGTTTTGTTTTGGTTTAGATTTTGAAAATATGACCACTGAGACAAACTGAACTTGCAGATAGATGACCATGGTCTCAACTACTGGTCTAGATCTCTATGGATTCAAACTGTTTGTATTAGTTGGAATGACGAAGGTCATAGGTGTTGATCAGATGGAAACTGTGCTGCCACTGATCACCTCTCTGCTCTTCCTGTGGGGAGACTGGCCACGTTAGTGCCCCAGGGTTGGAGGAGTTAGGTGGTGAGCCCTCTGGTGCTTGCAGACACCACCTCAGCACAGAGAAGAGGAGAACACTGAATGCAGTAGTGTTAACAGCTACCAAATTGAGGAAGGCAACGTCCCAGTATTAATTCATTTAGCTACCTAGCTCCTGGCACCGTCTCTGGGTTTCTCTCTGCTCCTATACTGTCCCTGTAAAAATCCATAAGATAATGAATAGGCTAGAAAATGTAACATACACTACAAGTAAAAATCTGAACTAATGTAAATGCAAAGTTGTAAAATGTCTGTAAATTAATAAGAACATTGTTTGCCTAGAAATGAACTGGTTTGCCACTTAAAACCCCATGCAGACACAAAGCTTTTCTGTTTAACAGCTTGTTAATTTCAGTAAAGATTTAACTCTACAAAATAAACCCCAAAATATCTTTGGCATCCTTTAAAGCAACAGCCATTCTGTAGTCACCCTTTGGTTCTCTTTCAAAATCTTCTTTAGGGAATAGAACTGAATTCTTTAATTAATGAGATCAGAGCTGAGTTCTTTTGAACCATGACTAAACTATGTGTGGTAATATATGCAGACCCCCTCAGATTGTGGTGCTATATGTTGGCGTGCACATTTCCACTATAATTCCATGGCTGTTCCTGTACAACATTAAGAAAACAATGCTGGGATGTGGATTCTGCAAAGAATCTTGGGGGTGGTTGATCAAGGTTTTATTTGAAAGAGGTTATTTAGGAAAAAAAATATTAGAAATTGTAGTGTAATTACAGATGAATACATTTTTGTGTGACATCTACAGTTTAAGTTACATCAGTACTATTTCTGCAAAGACTCACACATGCTATGAGTGTTCCTACTGAGCTAACTATAAAAATGAGTATATACTTTATTAGGTTTTCTGCAGAATTGGGACCTTGAAATATAAAATCCTTATGACAGAGAATAATGTGTTCCTGTGTTTCAGTACACAAAGCAAATGTTATGTATATTTTGTGTTTGATGTTTTAGCTCAAAAGAAAAAAAGAAAGCACTTACATAAAACATATGTATTAGATACATTTATAATCAGCTTAGTTCGTGTAATAATTATTGCATAAGTTACAGAATAGAGTACTTGTTTCCATGGAAAAATAATAGAAGGAAGAAACATAAAACAATTTTCACACAGAACTCCCAGAGTCTTCTCCCAGGAAGTAAATTACAATGAGACTGGTTGCAATCTAGACCCTTGTTGCAAAATAGGGGGCTGTAAAAAGTATTACTTCACTGCTGTTGAGCTTACATTGTCAGGTGTACTATATATCCTGTGCACTGGGATCATTGGCTTCTGACAGGTCTCATTTATCAAAGAGATATGTGTGTTTCTACATTTTTCCTTGTAAGTAAGCTTAAGATATTGAGCTTTCATGGAAAAAAATGACCCAGTGCATTAGTGTCACAATTAGACAAAAAACCTTCATAAAATATTATTCATTTAACAATACAATTTTAAATACAATCTGATTTGTAATATGAAATAATATTAAATTATGAATAAATAAACCAGATACAAAATAATCTATATGTACACTAGAGTACTGTGCTTAGCAGCATCTTACTAATATATATGTCTCTAACTAGAGGAAAAAAATGGGGAGAATGTGGTGCAGCTCCCCCTATTTTTTGTTTCATTTAAAAATTTATGGGGGAAAAAAAACCCTCTTAAGCACCACTTTTCTGCTTTATGCAGGCCAGGCAAGAAATGCATGATTTCTTCCCTGGTTTGTGGTACGCTGGGAGCAAGACTTTACAAGATGGCCAAGCATTGTGTGGCACAGGATCCTGGCTTCTGGTCTGGTCCTGGATGGTTTTGCTGTCTGGTACTCTGCATGGGTTTTAGCTACTCAAAAGTAAAAATGGTTCCAGAAAGCTGGTTTTTTTAAATTTCAAGATGCTTGGATTTTTGGCTTCAATGTAGGTTTGAATATTTGCTTGTAAAGAGAGAGCTAATATTGATGAATTTAGATAAGAAAGAAAATGAGGTATTTTTACCTCCCTTACTGTTTTTGTTTTGATGTGTGACAAAAGAGCCTTGCCTGCTGCTCGTTCTGTGGAGAGAACAATTGGTTTCTGACAGATCCTCTTTCCCGCTTACAGCTGTATCAGAGCTAGGATTGAGAAGTCCCTCATCTCCACCTTCTTTGGCAGACAGTGCCCACCTCTGCACCTGAATTGCTCCAGAACACTAGGGGCAATTTAAGGGGGTCTTCTGGGGCAAAATCCCTCTCTTGCCCCCAGCTGTCAGCTTCTGCCTGTTGGCAGTGCAGGGAGGGAGGTGCTACTGACCTCTGTGTGCACCATTCCCATGGCAGCTGCCATTAATGATCTGCGTCACTGTGGGAGGCTGGAGCAGTGGAAAAGGTTGCTGCTTTATAAATACCTTCTGCCATTCCTGCAAGGGGTGTCCCTGCTGAACTACAAGTGTGTAGGCAGTGTATAATCTCACACCCCACCTAATTCAAGGCAAGGCAGCTTCATGAATCCTTCTTTCACAGGGGAAACCACATTCATACTTAGTCACGTGTCTGCTCTTTAATAGTGTCAGTTTGATGGATTTTATAGAACTGCTTTAGTAAGCATAGTTATCTTTGTGATCAGAGCATGCAAAATCTGTACCTTCTGCCTGGTGTCCTGCGCACACAGAGATATGTGTGCATTTCACTGGCATTACTTTACGTTTATAACCCACAGCATTACGCATATGCAATCGTTTTGTCCTTAATCTAGTCAAAGTGCATGCTGGGTTTTGTAGCAGGGTTTATTATGTGAGATCAGTTGTAAAGAAAGGACATAGATGAATAGAATGACATTAAAGCCACTTCTTAATTCTTTGCAATAAATGCAGTCAATACCTCTTCAGAGAGCTTGCGTAATACCAATACTTAGTGATTTATTTTTCCCCTTTGAGCCTTCTGAACATTTTGACTGATACTGAGTGGAAATCGTTGACCTAGAATAGATTTTTACAGTTCTTCTACCAGAAAAAAAATCTATCCAGACTGTCTGTAGCTGACACAGTAAAGAATTTGTGAGAATGAAGACATGACTTTTACCTTTTGAACTGTTTTAGGTGAGGCTGAGAGGAAAGAAGAGAAAATAAGCATCTGTGATTATTTTATCTACTGTTTGCAGTATTGGACCATCCAGCAGAGTTGTCATACCATAATGGAAGATCATTGACTCAGCCAATTTGGCTTCTCCAGTGATAATAAATTAAATTATTCTTTCTTATAATGTTTTATAGAAAGATAATCAGTACCCACCAGATGTACTCTGGTAGCCTATGAGTCAAAGGAAAGAGAGGGAATTCTTTCATAATCCCAGCTGGCAATCAGCTTCTGTTTTTCGGGATGAGAATTAATGTCCTCGTGACTCTAATCTGGCAAATACAGCTATGAATGCTGTTTCAATTGATGTAAATATCAAGTCTTCTTCATAATTTTGCTTAACTATTTAGTTTACTAATATCTCATATTAGTGGATTTCAGAATTTGACTACATACAGGAGGGATTTTCCTTTGAAATGTGTGTAGTTTTCAATATCGTTGAGTGTTGACCCTGCTCTAAGATTAATGGATCAGTCAGAGGGCAGTGCCACACTAATACCACTAATTGTTCTGTGCTTCTTTTGACCCCATTTAGGATGTAATCCATGAGCTTGAAGTTTGTGAGTGGTGCCTGCAATCATAAAAGATAGGATAAGGAGACAGCTTGACAGCGGGAATCCTATCCTGTCATGGAGCTTCTCCTTTGTTATTTTGTTTGAATACCATGGACTGTGGTATTGAGTATCAAACCTGAAGTTCTTTGAAGCTGCTTGGGTTATGCTGAGCCTTTGTGATCCCACTCTTTCCCCTGTTCATCATAATGAAAGGGTGCTGGGAGACCCTACTGTCTTCGCCAGAAAAAGCTCACTCAAAGAGCTGTATCCTTCCAGGGAATTTTATTTTTTTTCTTGAACACCTTCACAAGAAATAAAATCTAGTTCTTGCATAATGAAGACTTTATCCTTTTATCATACTTACCTAGTCTCTGTCTCTTCTAGAACAAATATGGGAGCTTTCAGTGGGGACTGCACTTCTTTGCCTTATCGGATGCAAAGATTTGTGCTCATGCAGCTCTAGGAAAGGGCAGGATCCCAGGAAAGGAGGAATTGGTTCTGGGAAGTCTTACTGCATTGATAAGTAGAAAGGGTCTTGCATGAGAGAGTCACTGGAAAATCCCAGTCCTTCTCATGCTGCTTGTATGCTTTTAGCATTATTACTTTCCTCTAAAAGGTTTCTTTAAAGTTAACCAAATTCAGTGTTTTACTGGAGAGGCAAATTTTAAATTCCGTGTCCTCCTTCCGTATCCCATTGTATGAATGTGACTAAACATTTTCTCAGCTTTCCAAACTGTTGCTAAGCACTGAGCGGATGCTCTCGTGGTATTTTCTGAGTCAGTTCTTGATTTTTTAAGGAACCATGCAGAACCTGTGCAAAACCTCTTTGGTGTCTCATGATTTGTACCACTCTGAAAGTTATTAATTGTATTAATTCTAGCCTACTAATGATTTTACCTGCTTTTGTTTAATTAAATTCTGCTGAAATGCATCATTCTTCCCATCTTAAATAATTGGTTAGCCAATTTTGCCATGTTTAATTAATCTTCTAGATCACTGAAGAGTATGTTCTAACAATAGCAGTGTAACTATCAGACCCTGTGGCTTTTCACTGTTAACTATTCTCTGTTCTAATAAAGAATCATCTATTACCATTTTTTTGTTTTTTCTTATCTGGACAGTTTTAATTCAAAGCAGGGTTCTGTCTCAACTTTCAATCCTGGTTCACAGCCTAATTTCTTTATCTCCTGCTGAACTGCAAATGCAATCTTTCAGACAAGTTTTTACATTTCTTTTATTTAGCTCTTACACAATGAGCAGTTAAAGGGTGAAAAGTGAAAATAATCACTTGTTCATTAACATCAACTTGAAATTCATTTATTCCTTCTTCAGCTAATTCCTCATCCCATCTTGAGCTGATTTTTTTCTGAAAAATACACTGTTTCAGAAAATAGTATTTGTATACCTGCTGTTAGTTTTGTTTGCCATCACAGCATCTGAAAAGGTAATTTATACAGTCATGTCTTTGCAAGCACTAAGACAGTATACAGGACGGATGAAGTCTACCTCAGGATCTAACCAGCAGCAGTATACCCTGGTGGGAATGCTGTTTGTTGACAGTAGCACTGAACAGCATGGCTTTATTTTTGTAACTCCTTTGCCTAGATAATAATCTTCTCTTCTTCCAGTGGGCATGCCTGTGCAGATTTTCTTCTGCTCCTTCTAGCTTTGCCTGCCTGTGCTCTTACACTATGAAACAGCTGGGTCCTTTAAACATTTGCAGGCATTCTCCATAATGCAGATCCACATTGTGATAGAGGCAGGACTTCTAATTCCTGGGTAATGAGACAGGACCCAAAAAGCAAAGGATACCACACTCGATATCTGATTCAGAGAGCTGGATTGTGTAATCTGTTTTCTGGTTGGGGGTTGTGGTTTTGTTCTTTTCTTCCTTGTCTGTTTCTTTTTCCTTGAATCCAAGTGCAAGAGCAAAGAAGAGAAAAAGAAAAGGAAAGAAAAGCCCTTTGCCTCTGCAATGCTGATTGCTGAGCTGGGACTTCGTGCTGAGCTGCTTAAGAAGCCACGTGTGCTTGGTGCACTTTCTGCTTCTTTGATAAACCCAAATCGTGGATCCTACAAAAACTAAATATGTGGTGCTGTGTGCCGAAATAGTGTAAATTTCTCCTGTTTATTCCACTATGGTTATACTAAATATTCCATAATATAAGCTGTTTTCTTTTTGGTCTCTGCAAAGAACTCCTACAAGCGCTGGTAATGACTGTAAGACTACCAGGAGTAGCATGTTGAACATGAAAAACTACCCATAAGTACTCTGACCCCTTAGCACAGGCGAGGTAAGGCTGCATTCATCACTGCTTAGCTGGTTTATATGCCTTGGCTGTGCTTGTTGTAGTAGGCAGTCTGTGCCTCAAACTGTTCTTCCCACTAAGGCCAGCTGGCACCGGAGTGGTCAGTGCTCCTACCCTTAAAGTTTTGTACCTTTCTGGGCAGGGAGGCTGTATATAAATTGTTCACTGGAAACCCAATCCAGGCTAACTCGTAGTCTTTGCTAACTCCTGGGCTTTGTCTCAGTATTCTTCAGTAGAATATTAATTAACATGGGCCAAACTGTTTCAGAGACTCAGTGATTTAATATGATTTTAATATGATAATCAATTACTAGTACTTGGAATCATTCCCTGGCACTGTTTAATTTACTGGCATAAACATAGTCCCTGTGTCCTGAGATCTTGCTAATTTTAATTTTATGGTAAGTTATTTCTTGAAATATTTGCACATTTGGATGGGAAATTATATTTTTGAGTTTGAAATATATATAGAAATCTTTATTTGAAGATTTTGTCTGAATTATAAGCTATCGTGCTAGGTATTACAGTATTGTTTTTACAATTAAGTGTAACATGAATGAATAAGACTCAGTGGGGCTGGATTTCATTAGGAGCAGCTTTTTTTTTGTTTTGTTTTCCTGGGAAAAGGAACAATTTGACAGGTTTTGAATCACTTTGTCCTCAAATTGGTTGGATCTAAACATGAACTTCTACCCCTGCAACTGAAATATTATCATGTATGTTTATTTAGCTAATTCTTTTTCATCCAAGTTACTGTGTTGTAGAAACTCCCACACAGTTTTGATACACCTTGATTAATGGGATACAACAATGTGACAGCTGGGCAGAAATATCCACTGTTCCTCGTTGCAGGATAACTCACCAAACTACAGGGATGGTGCTGTAGGAGCATTTATTTGGACTGTGCTGTGGGGATGGTCCAGCTTGCCTAGAATCTGGATCACATAATCGTCCAGATTAAGGATGTGGCCCGAACCCAGCATCTTACATCTGACCCATCTGACCCATTTTCTTCCTGGATTTCTTCCCTATTGATGTCAGCAAGGGTGAGGGAAGACAGATCTTACCTCAGAAAGCAATCAGGTTTTAGAAACATTCCCAGGTAGTACTTGTACCTTCTGAGCAGAGCTGACTGCATTCAGATATGTTAAAGTATAGATTTACAAATGTGTTTCTTTGAGCTGGCCATTCCCATAAGGATTGTGTGGTGCTGTAGCAAATGCTGATTAAATGATCATCCTGTATTCAAGGAAACCTTTTAAGCAAACACTGTGTTGGGATACAGCCAGGCTGTCTGGGAGAGATGGAATTGATTCTTAACCTCCACTCTCAGAGGAACAGAGCAATGTAAGGACCAGCACCTGGAGAGGTGCCAAAATATTGAATGCCTTGGCTAATTTTTAAGTACTCTTGAGTAAAGCTAATGTGTCAGTGAGGCCCTATACTAGAATTGATTTCTGTGGGAATAATTAATCTAAGTGCATTATTATTAGTATGTGGGTTTTTTACATGACTTTCTAATCGTCTGACTCAATATCCATTTAGTGTTGATAGCAGAATAGCTTATCAGAGGCTTGTATCCAATATGCTCTGGGGACACTGCTGAGGCTTTTCTGGCATGTGAGCTATTACTTTGCTGCTCACCCACCAGCACCACTGATACCATTGCTGGCCTAGAAGGCCAACCACATCCTGGTTGGCATCAAGGGAGGAATGGCCATCAGGTTGAGGGAGGTTGTTCTGTCCCTCTACTCTGCCCTTGTGAGACCCCACCTGGAATACTGCATCCAGCTCAGGGGTCCCCAGCACAAGAAAGACACGGACCTGTTGTAGCAAGTCCAAGGCCACAAAGATGATCAGAGGGATTGAGCACCTCTCCTGTGAAGACAGTTTGAGAGTGCTGGCGTTGTTCAGCCTGGAAAAGAGAACATTCCGGCGAGACCTTATAGTAGCCTTCCAGTACTGAAAATAAAAAATAGGGAGAGTGACTTTTTACACAGACAGAGGTAAAGGACAAGGGGGAACAATTTGAAACCAAAAGAGGAGAGATTTAGATTAGATGTTAGGAATAAGTTCTTCAGTCAGAGGGTAGTGAGGCACTGGAACAGGTTTTTCAGAGAAGTTGGGGATGACCTGTCCCTGAAGTGTTCAAGGCCAGGTTGGATGGGGCCCCAATCTAATGAAAGGTGTCTCTGCTCATAGTGTGGTCCTTTCCAACCCAAGCTGGTAAGTTGGAGTCACGCTGTCTGTCTTTAAATTCAAGGTAGCTTACTTTATCCTGGGTCTGTGGACAAGGATGGAGGCTGCAGAACTTCTGCACAACAGTTCAGCTTACTGGCAACTCTGTCTCTAGGGTCCTTGAAGGCTCTTCCCCAGAGTTTGCTTGTCTGTGCTGGCTTTACATAGCCAGCATCCAGCACTGGACAGGTTGCCCTCTCAGATGTTTCCTATGTATGATAATTTCATCAGTCATTGCTCCTTTCACTGGCTGATGGTTGTCACTTTGTTGTGTTACTTTGGGTCCTGATCTCCAAGCGGAGTTGTTCACGTTTGTTAGTTTTGGGTCACTACCTTCACTCACCTCCAGGCAAACCTTTTTTATTTCCTTCTCAGTTCCTCTTGGTTCCAGCTAGTAGCTTTAAAGATTGCTGTGCACATGCTTGTCTCTGGTGCAAGGGAGAGCTGGGTGGAGTAGGCACCATTAGCAAGGTTGCAGGTGAGGCTAGAGGGGCTAACAGGTGGGACTGCTATTCACAGGATCTTCAACAGCCTGGAGGAATGAGCTGACAGAAACATTAAGGGCAGATGTGAGTCCTGTATCTGAGGCAGCATATCCCTGTGTGACACTGTGAGCTAGAGAGCAGCTGTGCAGGCAACACCCTGAGAAGAGGTGGAAAGAACCATCTTCAGTCTAAAGAAAAGAAAGAGATGCCAGGCATCTTACTGCTGTCTCAACTACCTTCCAGGAGGTAGAAAGGGTAAACCCAGGTTCTTTGTACTCTCAGTACAGGGACAGGATAACAGGCAATGAACAGAAGTTGCAGCAAGGGTGATTCTGCTCAAGGCCATGACAAAGTTGGCCTTGCTTTGAAGTCAGGGGCTTAGGGTAGACCAGAGTTTCCTTCCAACCTAAATTATTCAATGATAGGAAGAGTCTTTATGAGTTTTAGATCATTTTATCTGAAAAATTGTAGTGGAAGCTCACAGGCTGTGAATTCTTAATGTGTAGTCAGTGACTTCTGCGGTTGACTGCTGTTTAAGAGGGGTTGATCTTGTTCATGAAACCCAGAAAAATTGCAGCTTGTGCTGCTGTGACTAAATAAAAGTGCCTTCTTAACACAGTTCACACTCCTTTTAGCACTTTGGATTAATTATATGGCTGTTATCGTAATGGAAGCAGCCAGAGTAGGTAATTGAAGACATCTTGAAATAAATGAGATAAATGGTAGCAGAAGCAGCATCAGAGGAAAACCATTTTTAAAACCATTTTTAAAATCATAGAATCATAGAATGGTTTGTATTGGAAGGGACCTTAAAGATCATCTAGTTCCAACTCCCCTGCCATGGACAGGGACACCCTCCACTTGAGCAGGTTGCTCAAAGCCCCATCCAACCTGGCTTTGAACACTTCCAGGCATCCAAATTCCCCCAAGTACAATGAATTTTACTGTATATTTTTATTGACCACACTGTATTTTAGAAAGGCAAACCTCCTATTCTTTATTTCTTAGAATGAGTTCGCTGTATTCTTACATGGTTTTTGTTGAATTTAAGGGAACCATGCTAAATTATTTTTAACTAAGCAGTTAATGCCTGAAGTATTTTTAGGACAAATCATTAACCCAGGTCATGAAAAATCTGTGCTGCAGAACTTCAGTTTTCCATCACAGATTTGGTGCCTTCACAATTTTTTTTAGTACCAAAGTTATTTTCGAAGTGGAAATATTTTTGATTTAATCCTTGTAATAATGTTTCTGATTCCCGTAGTTGGTAAAAAACATAATAAGTTATCTACTGTTATTTCAAGAAGCACAGGTCTGCAGATCCTCATTTAATAAAAGCTAGAAATACGCAGAAAGCTATGTATCAGGTGTGCTGTAAAATATTTAAATCATGGATTTCAGGAGATGTAGGAGTTGCTGACAGTTTCACTAGAATGCTTTTCATAACCACCACCACTGTAATTAATTTTCAATTTCTCAAGGTACTTCATTCTTTTAGATATTCTTAAATCCAAGATATAGTCAAATATTAATTATATTCCTGTCTCTGTCCCTGTTTATTTTAACCACAAACACAAAGAATATTTCACAACTGGTAATTCAACTAAATTCCATCTAACTCTGAATATCAAGATCAGTTCATGCCCTGCTTCTCTCTCCTCTCTCTTTCTTTTTTGCTCACATCAGAAATAATCAGTAAGGATCTGAGATTTAGTACAGTGATGGGAGTATCACAGATTCGCTGGGTTTTATTTTACATTTGCTGGCTTTAATAATTAAGAGGAATGTTATTGTGGTGTGGTTTAAAGGCTTTAAAACCCTCATTTATCTCATATCCAGAAACATAACCATCATCGTAAATATATTACTGTTGATAGAATTTATAGTTCTTTCTTATAATACTTTTGGCCCTTGAGACTAATTAATCAAGTCTGAAATGCATGTGCTTAATTTTGGGTGGCAAGAGTAATTCGAAAAATATAATTAGCCCCTTGGTTGAAGTGTGCGTGTTATGGTTCAGTGACTAATTTTCTGGTCAGTGAATCACAACCTTATGTCTCTTTCTCATATTTAAACACTTCAGATTATGATAGTTCTTGTATTTAAAGCCATTCTATGCATAAAGATCTAATTCAGGCTTAGAGTTTTAATAACTGCCTTTGCTTCATGGTTTTCTAAGAGAGTAATATTTATTCATCTGTCTTTAAACTTTATGGCTTATCTTAGTTACAAGTTAATTATATGCATCATGGTATTCTAAAGGTCATGGAATGTAACATGACAATAGGTTTAGTTTGCTTGGTAAAAGCTGTAATTGCTGGCAACATAGTATTTATTCCATTTTACAAATTTACAGTTCTTTATCTAGAACTGACACCAATCATAGATTGAATGCTTCTAAAAATTTATTTTCAGACACTTTGGAAATGTCTCACTCTAAAGCAGTAAATTGTATGAAGATAAAACATTCCTTATGTATTTCTGTCTTGGAAAACATTTGCTTTAAACTTTGTCATTGCTTGGAGGCTTTTATTAATGTATCATCTAACAGCTTCAGGTATCACTGAGGAACTTCATTTTGACATGTGATTCCAGCCTTGAAAATCACATCACTGTGAACTGTAAGTGGCTTTGGCATGAGAAGAAAAATTCAATTAATAAGGTTTTTACATCCTACCTAAATTTGTCTATATGAAAAAATAATTACATTACAGTCTAATGTGTCAAAACCACTCCTGAATAATTGGGAGTTACCAGACTTGAGATGCATTACATATTGTCTGTTCGAAGTTTTCAGTGTACAAAAATGATTATATGAAGTATTTAGAGTCCCTTTCCAAGGGAGGGGTATTATTAGGCAGAGGGCCGGAGGGAATACAATATTTGCATCACTTTGCGTGGTTCCCTAATTTGCCACATTGGTGATCTCCCTTGTGTGTACAAACGGGGTGCTCTCTCTACTATGTGTAAGTAATATACTCATGCAAAATGTTGCTTAAAATGTTTGTTTAAAATAGAAGGGTTTTTTTTCCCTTTTTACTTTTAATTTGTTTTTACATTAGAGGAGACAAACACATAGCAAATATGGGTTAAATAATTTTTACCTTATGTAGTAATACCTAAAGTTCATTGTTCCTCCCAGTTGAGTCTGAATACATGACTGGTTTAATCTTTGTAATACTTGGCTCTAAAATTAAAAATCAGAGGAAACAGGATCTGTCTATGAGTCAGTATGCAGAACAGATGAAGTGTAAGGGCCATGAAGAAACATTCTTTTTCTTTCAGCCCAACATCTTAATCATTACTGAGAACTAACGTCATATTTTGTAATAGTGGGATATGAGTGCCAAACTGTGATCTGTTTTGATAAGGATTAAAATGCTGATGTTATTGTCTTGATTTTGTTCCAGTTTCTGCTGTATTTTCTATTAATGTTTTTAAGCTAACGCACTTTCTTGACAATTATTTTCAGAGCACCTTGTGTCATTATTTCAAAGGTAGTCACTCATTCTCACCTTTCTTATCCTTTTGGAACAAAGTACTGACTCGGATGTTTTGATGGTGGTGAAATAATCTCCAAATTGTAGTCCTTTCTGTATGCCTGACTTCGTAGAGTCTGAAAAATTGTTTGGCTTAGGAAATGGACCCAGGGTCATCCATTCATGAGAAGTTGGATGACAAATCCCAAGGGCTTTTAACAGTGATAGGCAGTGCTAATGAAAAGAATTTTCATACATGAGATATAATGCACATTTCGGCCTCTCCTTCAAATAATAAATTAATCATTTGAGCCAAGTGTTGTGGAAACAAGTAATTTACCATATGCAGTATTTCAGTGTCACCTTATTGTGCTTTTCAGCTCCACATAATACTTCTTTCATCTGTAATTACCCAGTTGTCTTTCTAGCCTGCTAAGAAAATATTCCTTCAGCTTGACATCTTTAAAGTGTGCTTTTATTCAGTTGTTTACAGTGTGTTGGTCCTGTGTAATGGGTGTTTATCATTAGTTCTATAGATAGCAATATATCTAATTATGGTTATGCCGCTGTGCTGAGAAAAAAAGTTACAGTCCAAAGCAATTCTGAGTTCCAGTTGCAGAAAGCAGGATTAGGAAGCAGTTTTGTAAGTCTCAACCAAGAAAAAGGCACTTCCCTTGTCTTTTGTTAGGCCAAAGAAATGTGCTCCCAATGTTCAGCAGTAGCTAACGGTGGAGAAAAACATTCCTTAGCAACAGAAGTTCATGAAATAAAAGAAAAATTTCAATGCGGCTTAAAATTATGGAAGTAGCATCTGTCAGATTTAAAAATGTGAAAATAGGTTCTCTTTTATAGACAGGAGGAAGACAAATATAAAAGCTCAGAAACAGAAGATAAATTCTAAGTCAAGGTGGAAAAGTTACTCTGGTGTACGTACCTTTCATTATAAGCTGCCAGAAGTGCGCCTTGTGCTGTTACTGCATATCTGTAAGAGTCTGGTCTAATGCAGCCTTCTGGGAAACACATGGCTCTAAAGGGAATGGAAGTGATGATACTTTTAAAAAAAAATTGTTCTGCTCTAGGTCTGTGTCTGTAACTACTGAAGTTTGGAGTGAAGGCTTTAGTGGTCCCTTCTGTTTTCCCATTTCTGTCATGTGACCAGACCCGTCATGGTCTGATCACTCCTAGTCCTGCACACAGTGCCCTTCTGACAAATGTCATCCATAGAACATATCTGAAACAATCACAGCTACATATCTTCGGAGAAAAAGGCTACCCTCTGTACTAGACACAGCTAAAATGGTAGAACTTTGGTAAACAATAGGAGTAATATTTTTTCACTAATTTTTTGTATAGGTTTGTAATTGGACGAGAAAAACCGGGACAAGTGAGTGAGGTTGCGCAGCTGATTAGCCAAACTCTAGAACAAGAACGCCGCCAGAGAGAGCTGCTGGAGCAGCATTATGCACAGTATGATGCAGATGATGATGAGGTAACAGAATGACTAGCGTTTCACTATTTGGTGTTTTTTGATGTTCCATTTTCTATTCCTGATTCCTTCTTTTTAATTATCGCTTAGAGGTCAGCTTCTGGACCTCTCCATTACCTTTGCTGCTGATTTTCACAGATTGATGATGAATCTTATTTGAAGAACAAAGTTACAGGAAAGCTTTTCATCATGGATTTAATGTTTTGTTCCAGAAGAGCATATAACAAATTGGTTGATGCTTCTCTAATCACTGCTCTTCATCTGAAAGCATATACCTTTCTGAAATAAGGGAATAAAGTTTGTTTAGTTGTGCACTCAAACATTAGATTTTTGTGAAAACTGGTAGAAGTTACCTTCTGACTTTTAGAGGGGTTGAGGAAGTTTTAGACCTTTTTTTTGTTTTTCTGGAAGAGTTGATGTTCTTAATTCAGAACGTTTTCTGAAAATTCTGGCTAAGACCCCTCCTTCCGCACACTGGTTTTTGTTTCTGTGTGAACAGATATTCCACAGGATAGAGAATTAATCTAACTTGTCTGAAGTCTAGATTCATGTTCACAATTAGTGCCTGATGTCCCAGTACAGTGGTTTTGAAACTAACAACTTCATGCAGTAGATTTTCCATAGTTTCTTTGCATTCTCTTAAAATTCCTAATATGCCTAAATACCAAGATACTTGGAAAGATTAGTGAGAGAGCTTTTTCAGAGACTACTGTCTGTGTTACTTCCTAAATTAGCTGTTGGGTTAAGGTAAAAGGCAGTTCTTGCAACAAACTGCTTCCATATAGCCTAAGCATACTGCCATCATTTCATATCATCTTGAATAATATTATTTGAAATGTCAGATTCCACGTGTTAGTGTGTTTTTGTCCTGGGCCAGATTTTTTATTATATTTGTGTAAGGAAACCATAGAGAAGGGGAAATGCATGCTATGCATTTATTTCAGTTTAGTTTTTCTTTTTAGAAAAGAAATACTCTTGATATAAAATCAGGATACACTTGGATTTTGAAACATGCTGTTTTAAACTAGCAATAGGTCAGAACAATCAGAAGTGTCCCAACAGACTAAGTAAAAATCCTGTCTAGCCCCAGTAATGCTTTCACTTACTTTAATTTCCACTGATATTAAAAATATTTTAGTATGTTTTAAAATTAATCATGTCACAGGGACATATTTAACTCTTCTAAATAAAATTGTACTCATCAATATACATGCATATGTACGTGTGTCTGTGTGAGGCCACAATGGCTGGAAAATCCATATCCTCTCTGTTTGCTCCTCAAACTACAGAAACATGCAAGTCTTCTAACTTCTATTTAGTCTAGAATTAAATTCAAGATAAGTTTCTTGAAGCAGCTCTGTTATCTCCTCAAAACCAAAATGGAGACAACTAGCCTTTGGAGTAAGACTTACCATAACTCATCACAGCGTGCTGGAGATGTCAGGGTTCAAAGACCTGTGATACCATCTTATTGTGAACATAGTCTGATAGCTTTCATATTGGCAAGGGAGGTGTGTCCCAAGTGCCTGATGATCAGATCTTTCTTGGTTTGCGGGTGTGGAGCTGAAGGCAGACCTGTGTGAGTAATCGATGTGTCACACCTTTTATCTATAGGATGCATCCACCTGTAAAAAACCTGAAAGGTTTGTGTTTCTTACCTTCATGCACCATACAGGTGGTGTTACTCAAGATCAGGAAAAAAAAACCTGTTGTTAAAACCATATAGATCAATACTGATCCTGGAAGTACTTCAGCATTCAAGAGGGATTGTTGCTGTGAGGATGCTTATGGTAACACTGTCATACTGATGACCATGCAAGTGTTTCTCAGTACAACAGTGAAAGAGGACAAGGATGAGTAGGCATTAGTAGGTCTCAGGTACCTTTTGTGATGTGTCTTGTTGTCCTTCAATTCAGTGGTTACGAACTCTTAAGTCCTGTTCACTGCATACATTTTTAACACAAAAATACTAGATGCACAAAGTGTTTTCTACTGGTAGAGTCTTTACATCATAGAGAGTTTTTCCCTGATTTTTCTCTAATTAAGAGAGTTAAAGGTATCTTCTCTTATTGTAGCACTACACTGAGGATGATGACCATCTCTGTGACCATGACATGTGCTTTTTGGGCATTAGTGTTTGCAGTGCAAAGGTGACTTTTGTGGAGTATATGAGGAAAGGAGGAAAAGGAAAGGAAAAGACATCTAGCAGGGGAGATCCAAATGATCTCATCAATGATTACTTTTGGAAGAAGGAATTAAGTCTGAGAACAAATCAAGTACTTGAGTTCTTAAAAACTGCATTGGGATCATTGAAGGTTGTACTCTTTTCCTACTAGATGCCACATATATATTTGAGAATATATATTTGGGAGGCGGTGGTAAACATTATCAGAATAGCTGCTGGGGTTTAGTTACTAAAGTATGCAATGCAGTGTGTTTCCTTTCTTAATTAAGAGACTTACCAGAAATAGATTATATTGGAAACCTGCAGTAATCCTGAATATTATTATTTTTTTTGATCACCTGACTATGCCATCCAAGTAAACTCATGCAACTTGTACCATTCCCACACAACTGACATGAAGTTAGCTATGATCTAATGCACATTAGCCACAGTTCAAAGACATTTTTGGTCACCACAAGGACTTCTGCTCCATTTACTGTCAAATATGAGTATTACTACTTTGAGCTTACCTTGCTCTGTGAGGACAAATATGGCTGGGTTTATGTTGCTCTATGCGACACCACTGCCAGCCCTGCATTCTCTGTCTCTGGTAAGCAGGGCTTCTTTTGGGCAAGAAAATTTCAGTTTACACTGTCTGAATGAATGTTTACAAATGTACAAAAAACCCTACCCTTTTGAGTCCATTTCATCAAATTGTGATTCTGACTGCATGGAGTTCAGGAGTATTTGGATTGCCAGTGTAAGAGGTTTTGCATTGAGGTGGCACGGAATTATACAGGATTTGCTCAGTCTTAGAGCTGTCAAACCATCCTAATTAATTTTCATACAGTCCTTAAAATATAGTAAATGGATCTCCAGGTACAATGCTACATAAATAAACAAGAAAATTATTTTTATTCAACCCTCCTTTGAGACTGCCAAATGCTGAGGCTCAGAGACTTTACTACAAGGACAGCAATAACCTATCTGTTTTCCGGAGCAGGAAATAAGTGATCAGTGTTTTGAGTCCTGGAGTCACTGCACATGACTGTGTTTGCTAGAGCTGGTCAAATCACAGGAAGAGAGTATGTGTCAGGCATGTACAAGTTCTGGTGTTTTATCTTGCTGTGCCACCAGCTGGCTGAATTTCCTCTGTTTTGAAACTGCTGACAGTCTTCATAGCCCAAGGAGCATCTAGGTATTTTAGAAGAATCCAAGTTCCTTAAAAAAGCAGCATTTTGAGATAGTTTTGATTTCTGCCAGCCAGTCGACACTGGACTTGAGTTAGATACTAAATTTAAAGACACATGTTAGCCTGCTGTAACTTCTCATTCCATTGCCTTGCAGAGGTGTTACATGACAGCCATTTTTTGGCAAAGATTCACACTAATAGACATAATGTTTCTAAAATATATATCATTTACTGTATAAATAAGACTGAAGAAAACATAACTTACTGTATAAATGCCCTGCATTTGAGAACCTGCTGTTACCATGGGCTGCAGGTTGTCACAGGATTGTAGGATGCTTTCAGATGCTCCTTCATTAAAGTTTTTGCATGGAAACTCAAAAACCTTGTGCAGAACTGATGAACACTAAAGGAAAAGTGATGCTCACAATGGGATCTGTGCCAAGACTAGCAGGATAAATGTGCAATAGCTTACAATTTTTTGTTAAGCTCCCACAAACGAGTAGTACCAGTTATTTCTCGACTATGATGTATGGTAGGCAGCACTGGCATTTCTTGATGAGTCTGTAACTGAGATAACTACTATAAAGCTGGGAGAGTATGTTGCCTCTAGATAGCTTGTTGCAGTTTACTCATCACTAGTTTGTCTAGCTTCCTAAAGTCCCATATCCTTTTGATTTGTTGTATCCTGTCAGAAAATAAAGCTCAAAGGCTTTGAAGTAGGCACTGTCTTTGTATTTCCTACTTAGTGTGCTAAGTATGACCTGAATCTGTATCCTTGACTAAACCCTTTTGAATTCCTTGTGTTAACACAGTGTTCTGTGCACATGAGTCAAATTCTGACATTTCTTGGAATTTTAATATGAACTTGGCATTATCTTCTTCATGTTCTGCAGTGAGTGACAAAATTACATAGAGCAGATGACCTGTTCCCCTGAAGGCTGCATATGGTGATGCAGAATGTGAAATTAATAAGATATTGCAGAATTCTGTTCACTGGCCACGGACAAGTAGTTTAATGCAAGTGGTGTTTTAATATATCTTAATATCATTAATAGTCATATGAATATTTTTTTCTTTTTAAATTTTCATTCATCAGGACATTCTGAGAGCAAAGCAGCATTGGAACCATTGAAGCAAATCTTGACACATGCAAAAAGAAAAATGTCGCAGTGTGCTTGAATGTTTAACACCCAAAGAATACATTTGCTAAACCAGATCTTTCAGAGAGTACGTTTTTTCCAACATCATTAATATGACACATTCCCATAAAAGCAATGATTAAACTATACCATTATATTTTTCTTCGCTCTTTTGGAAGCATTAAGTATGAGCCATCAAAAAAAAATCAAATGAAAAGATGGGCTTGAGTTATTTTTATAGTTCCCTGATTGTGGGAGAGTTTCAGCAGGAACAAAGATGTAGCTTGATGCAGCCTTTGTTATGGTGATTTGGGGAAGGTCTGTCTGCATTATCCTGGCTGGTGCTGCTGCTCCTTCTTTCTGCTTGAGAGTGTTAGGCCCATTTCAGGAATTTACAAGGCAGTTAAACAATGCAAGCAACACATTTTCCATGTACAAGTGGAAAATTGCAGCTCATATTGATAATTTCATGCTATTAACTGTGATAGCATATAGCAAAATGGAATGGCTAGTATCAGAACCTATTGCTTTGGATGGTATAAGCTTAAGCCCTAGGTGCTACTGAAATGAGAAATAGGGCTTTTGCATGGGTGAATTTTGCTCAGCAACACAGAATGAAGAGTCCGAGATTTTCCTTCAAGACTATGTAAGTTTTCATTGACTATTGAATAAAAAATACTATTATTGTTGTCAGCTAAGAAAACAAAATGTATTGCAGGAAACCTCAGGGAGTTACAATAACAACTGTTCTCTTACAGGACTTTGTTATTTTGAAGTAATAAAAATTTTTTCTGTGCCTTGCTGCTTCTTGTAAAATACTGCATTTCCCATTCCAGCTTACTGGCGCTGTCTGAACAACCTTCTGGTAGTTTCACATGAAACAAAAGTCAGCAGAGATAATTTTTTTCGGGGAAAGTATGTCCCATGTAATTCACGATGTATATTTTCTTAATGTACACATTGGTTCTTTTGAACCTGTAATTTGTTTTTCATGTGACTGTAAGATGAAGTCCCTTCCTTTTGAAAATGAAAACAAAAGTCTCATTTATTTCTGTGTTCTGTAATGTGTTTGTGTCATCCTGTTGTCGTGTTTACCTGAGTGGTGCTTTGCTTTGACAAGTACTTTTTTCATTAATTGAAGCAAAAATGACTGTGCTCATTGACACTCATTATGTACAATTTGAAGCAAGATTTTCCTTTGTGTTCATTTTTAACTGCCTGATGCTCCTCTTCAAACACTCAGGCTCCTGAGGCCAGTAGAATGTTGCCTGCTCTTGAATTTTTTCCACATAATTTAGTCCTTCATGTGTGTTCATTTTTCTTTTTGTGTTCAGTAATTCTTTTTAGTTTAAGTCTTTGGAGAAATCAGTTTTAACTAATTTCATTTGTTTTATTATTTTGCCAAAATTGATAAATGTGATTTGGATTTTGCATTAAATTAATAATTCCTTTAAAATACACATGTAGCTGAGCTAGATCTGGGTTCTTTTACGTAAACAGGGCATGAGTTTGCTGGTTAAGGATCCTGTTTCTGCCTCCTCTTTGCATGCTTCAGAGATTTCCTTGCAACTGCTAATGGACCTGCCAAGATGTTTTTTTGAACTTAGAAACTATAGTTGTGTATTACCTTAGAGATTTTTTTAGGGATAATAACTGCAGAATCAATAGTCCATGGACTGTTAATATTTTGTCCACACAATAATTCATTTCACTGAATTTTCACTGGGATTTTAAGAGTTAGTTGTTCTGCTTCTGGTTGCCCTGACAGTATGTAAAGGTAGTGTTATGCTCCTGAAAAAAGCCAGGGGAGTTAGTAGTCAAATTTTCTGTTTAGAAGGAACTGCAAATAACCACAGGGAATAAAATAGAAACAGAAGTTACTACAGCTGTAGTGTGACAGAAGATTTTTGTGTTGTGTGTATGATATCTAGACATACAGAATGATAAATTTAATTTCAGGTGTTTTTTTGTTTAGTTGTAATCCTTACATGCCTGAAAACTCCAGTGAGATGGATTATGTTGTTTTTTGCTTCTGTTTTAAGAAGCAAAAGCAGCTGTTAACCTTTTTTGTTGAAGACTACTGTGATTCTTAGGCATATGTTCTTAGTACATATCAAGTATATAAAATAAGTGGATACTGTTTGTTTCATTGGAGAATATGTTACTATTTACAGAAGTCAAGATAGTTCACCTGAAAAGTGCCTCACTTTACAGTGATGTTTAAATATGGATGGGTTGTGCCTGTTGGTGATTTACCTTCTTTTTGGTAGTTCTTTTACTGTCAGAAAATGTTACTGAATAATGTTATGCCTTCCATGTGTTCTGACTTACTTTATTTTTTAAAAATTTTAATGGTTTTTAAAAAAAAAACATATAGATTTTTCATGATCTTTAGAGGTCCATCCTAACTCAAACTATTCTATGATTCTCCCTGCTACTCCTCAAAGAAATGGTAATATTTTATTGTGGGTATATCACCTTGTTGTTGGATGCATACATGTATCTTTTCTGTCTGTGTGTACTTGTGCACCTGGATTTAACATGCTTCCATGCACTGCTTTTTAGTTGAGAGAGATTCACATAAGCCTTAACAAAACTGGGAAACTAAACTAAGGTAGGATCTGGGATTTGAACTGTTTTTCAAAAAGTTGAATTCTTACCTGTTGTTTTGAGAAGTCCTTTTGTCAAAAAAAATGACAATAATAGACAATTTTAGTGCTACAGGGAATATATTTCTGATAATAATATTATGTTTCTTCATATAAGGAACTGAAAGCTCATGAACAAAAACTTGAGTAGTTCTGTCAAAATTTTGGTGGTGTTACTGTATAAACGTAAGAAAGACTGCACCCCTTCCCCCACACCTCCTTTTCCATGTATTTATTGAGTCCCAAGCTTTATAAATCCAGATGTGGCCCTGGGGGAAGTGTGTGCTTTATAACGTGTTTGCATGGTCATTTGCACAGCCAGCAGACTATTTGTGATCCATAGGCAATGTGCTCCAGCTTCCAGAGGGAGCCCCATGGAAGGGAGGTGGTACCACCCGCCTTAGATACGGGGAGAGATGAGCACAGGAATACATGCAAGAGGTTGTCTAGGCAACTTGGGGTTCAATATTGCAAGCCTTTTCAATATTGTTTTGTTTTATTTTGTTTGCTCTTGAGATACTGATTGCAGCTTATGATTTTTTAAAATTGTTTTGTCAGCAAGTTGTACACAGCTCATGGTTTACCAGCTCAAGAAAACCCCACCTTTTCAGTTTAAAACTAGCTCAAAGCAGCTCCTTATTCAGGACGAACTCTGATTTCAGTCTCTGAACTTGTCTCTAACACTCAGTTTCTTTTTCCTACTGTTGTCTTTCTGTGTGGGTGTGACTTTTCTGTCATTAATTTGTTTATAAAGAACAAACCAATAAATTTTCAAATTCACCATGGAATATCACTGGAGAATTACTTCCTCCAGTTGACTTTACCAAAGACCGATCAAGATCTTGTTGGTCCTATTCTTTTATTTCTGTTTGGAAAAGATTTCTTGTTAAATCTGAAATAAATTTGGAGGGTTCTTCCTACAGAAAAGAGGTCTCACTTGGAAAGTGAAAACATTGAAATACAGAACCTGTAGTGCTTAAGAACTAAATTCTTATTGCTTAAGACACTATTTTCTCTCTTAATGTACCGAAATACTACTGTGGAGTTGTATTTTGTCTCGTAGAATTCATAAGTACTGGGGTTATAGTCAAAGAAAATGATAACCTTTATTGTATGCAAAATGCTGGCTTTGCACAGTAGCTTAATTATTCTTTGAACAGTCTCTGCCTAATTAGAGGATAACTGGAATTTCTTAAATGCTGTAAAATTAAGACAGGGGAATATGCTACAGATGAAGAAGATGAAGACATGGGACCTGTCCTTCCAGGAGGTGACATGGCTATTGAAGTGTTCGATCTCCCTGAAAATGATGAAATGTTCTCCCCTAGTGATGTGGACACCAGCAAACTTGCTCATAAATTCAAAGAGGTACGTTACAGGTCAGAAAATACTCCTGAAATACCACATTGAATTACATTTCTAGTCATCTCATTGCTCAGAGCTTGTTTTTTCTCTTCAAAACTAGAGTTGATTTCTAGCTATTTGTATCCCAGTACTTCTGAACTACTCAAAATTTCTACTTAAAAGAAGTGGAACTATTCTTTGGAGTTGTTTTGGCATCAGCTTTAAGGTGACTGTTGTACTGGTGGTGGATAAATTTATAAATTAACTTTTTAGTACAGAAGTTATTCTGCCTCGGCACTTAGTTTGACAAGGAAGACAAAGTGCAAGTTAATTCATTACTAGCAGATTGCTGGGGTTTGGCGTGGGTGTTTTTTTGTTGGCTTTAGTTTATTGATTAGTTGGTTTGTTGATTTTGGTTTTTGTAAGATTCCAATAAAAGATGATCAGGAAAGCAGACAGCAAATGTTAAATTTCAGTGAAAAGGGACATGTGGAGCTTATCCTATACCATTACACAGCAACTCATCAATGTGCAGTAGTGTCATATGTTTAGCCATGTGTTTAGAAAGATGCCGTATCGGGGAAGCAGGCGTATTTTAAGCTGGTGTTTTACCGAACTGTGGTTACAGAGTTTGTACAGCACCCACCTCTACTAAGTGTGGCTTGAATCAGTGGTGTTCATTGTGGTTATTGAATTCATTTAACTTCACATACCGAAGTACTGAGAGACATTTCTTCTGTATTTTAGTCTATGCTTCTGATGTGGCTTCTTTTTGAGCTTTCCTGAATTCTGATGCAAATAATGATACGAAACAATGGATTTATCTAAGCTCACAGTAACGGGTTGAGTGATGGCAATAAGGAACTTTTTTTTTTTTCAAATACGGGAAGATGAAAGGGTTGAAAGTAGCCAGAACCTCATAGGATATTTGAGTAGCAGAACCTGGGCCGACAAAGGAGTTCTAGAATACTGAGACTCCCCTTTTTGTCCTTCTTCAATTGTCCTCTCCTCTTCCCTCCACTCAAACCAGATATTTTAGTATCTATAAATGTGTTGCTCCTACTCTCTAGTGAGAGTAATGTATGGAAAGTAAATGAGCAACCAGTTTTTCTCTTTTCTGCTGATACTCTTTTCAGCCTTTGTGCGCCTACTGTTATTCATCATTATTTCCTGAAGTTTTTTTACTTTAGTTAAATTATAATTTTCTCACTCCATATTTCAAGTTCCAGGCTCTTAGACATATTAGTAGAACAGTTTACTTAATTTTCTAATACTTTGCATCACACATATTAATACTTTCTCAAAGTGGTGGGAAGATGCTACCATTCTACGCGTGCCAGTGGGGGTGCCAAGGCCGTGCAAACCACAGATGCAGTGATGGGCAAGAGGACTTTTGAATACATTACAAGTAAAACTATACTTAAATAAACTATGTTTCCATAAACTCGGGCTATTGCCGTACTTGAGCTTGTCCAACCTGATTTGAAGCTATTTACAGACCTGTGTGATATAATGGCCTCAAAACGCTGATGTAGAGGAGACCAGATGAAGGTACTTTGGGATCCTCAAGTGTAAGTGCAGATGAGAGCCTGAGAAGAAAACATTAAATGCTCCTGCATAAGAGCAGACTCTTTCTCACTGGCCCACGCAGTTACGAGCATGCCACTTCTGTTTCACTGGTTGTATTTAACAGTACACAGCTGTATTTTGTTGGCTGATGCAGAGTGAGTACATGTATTTTTCTTGGTATTTGCCCTGAATTCTTTAAACACTAGAGGACTTGTTCACGATCACACTGCACAAGCCCACACAGTGTTTTCTGGAATTGTATTTAAAGAACAACTGTTCGTTCTTGTTCTTACTCCAGAGATTAATGAAAGTATTAAACAAGTGGGTAGGACATAATCTTTAAGCATAATAGTTTGACCTAATTAGTTGAATTCAGTCCTTGCAATGAAAAATGTGCTCACATGTTCTGAGAGCACTCCTATTTGAAATGCCTTGCTTTTTGGAATGAAAAAAGAGAGATGGGCATTCCTGGGTCAATCATTGTACTTCTGCAAATCTTGTTTTCCTGGCTGTAGAACAGAAAAATGGGACTGATTTTTCTTAACTGCTTTGAGAGAGCTAGAAACTTTATTTTAGCTGTGATGATTGAAGAGAGAGGTGTTATGTAGGGAGAAGGGACATCTTATGTAAAAATTTGTTATTATATTTCATGTCTTAAATATATGAAAAATGGATTGTCATTATATGCAAAAAATATATAATGATTATGTAAAAATTGTCATGGAGATTATTAGATTCTATTGCATACCTTCCTTCCCAGTGCACGTGATATTTTAACATTTGCTAGCCTTTCATCCCTTTCTACGCTTTGCAGTCTTAGATTAATTCAATCCATTTTTGCTCTGAAGTTATTTTTCATAAGAAGTTTTATTGTTTTGAAGAAAGTTAATCAGCTTTTCAAGACATATTTGGATAGGAAATGTGCCAAAAATTACTCAAAATGTCCTTGTTAAAATGAAGCTATCACAATTTTATATTGACTTAAAAACGATAAAAATACAAAATAAGATGTGCCAAGAATTTGTCTGGCATTATATAGAACATGGAATAAAGATCCTGATCCCCTTTTAGGAAACTTTCTTAAAAAATTTTAGCTATGGAGTCTAGATTTGCTTGCCAAACAGTTGACCTTCCCTGTTGTTTAGTCTAACCTATAAATGTGTTAGTATTTGTCATCTATTCTGCAAGCATAATTAGTTCTTAAAAAATGTACATATCCAGCTACACATTTGTCTGTTCAGCAGAAAAGTGTCTTTTTTCCTTCTGCCTCAGTGGGATCTGCTGTACCATGTACTGATTCAATGATCTGACTGGGTGCTCAGTATTAATTTTTTTAACTTAATAACAGAGAGCATAAAAATAACGGTTAGAACCATCTGTACCTGAGCAAATCATCATTTATGCAACAATGTGGAGTTTACTTGTATGTAATAATAAGCTCTTTTAAGTGCTCCTTATGGATCTGTGGGGGTTTAGAAGAGATGGGAATGGACTATCAGCAGGTAGCCTAAGGGTTTGAGTCTTGTTTTTTTGATTTCATTATTAAGTCTACAAAGGGCAAAATTTAGCTCATCCATTCTCATCAGAGAAATTTTATCTCATCAGAGAAAAATGAGGTAGCAGAGCTAAGTAGTGGGCTGGACATTTTGTAAACACCATAACATTTTTAGATGGTTCTTGAGTAATTTTTCACTACTCACAGGAATGGAATGAGAAAAAGCAGTTCTCAGTCTCTGAAAATTGCAGATCAGAGGTTGGATTGAGTGAGCTCAAAAATTGCAAGTAACCGCTTTCAAATTCTAATTAAAGTATCTCCTTAGTTTCCTCTAATATGTATATTTACAAAAAGGTACATGTCCTTCTCAGCTTCCTGGCCTACTGAGTGCAGTAGCTTCACTGACCACTTCTTGCTGTTAAGACCAGCTCCAGGGCTGCTGAGTGCCCCGTTTCCAGCTGCACTGGCATCTCTCCATGCTGGACCAGTAGCCCTGCTCTCCTATGGCACTACCTCAGGAACCCTGTTTGATCCACAGATTAGCTGCATGCTCCAGACAGGTTTGGTCTGGTCCCTTGCTCATTCCACCTGCCAGTGTGCCTGGTGTGCCTCCACATCCTGCGTTTCTGCAAGCTGTCACAGTCAGTGCCTGGTTTCATTTGAAATGAAATCTTACGTCTGCTCTCACTGAGCACATGAAAAGTTGTAACACTTTTCAGTGCAAAGTAAAAAAGTAAGTGTAAGTAACACGATCTTGGGGACTAGAAGTGTTTACAGTCTCCTGTGGAGACAGCAACCAAGAAGTGAGCATTGGAAAGAAGATTCCTAAAGTGTTCCTCAGGTGGAACTGATTGAGTCGGTGTCTCCTTTATTCTGTCCAATTAGATCAATGAAGGCTGGTTTGCAAACCAAACTGCTTCTGGGAATATGCATTTCCTATACCACAAGAAGGGCATTCAAGAGACTTCATAAAAAGGGAATTTCTAAATAAGCTCAGCCTTTCTCAGAGATACTGCTCAGCTCTGTGATAGCTCCTGTTATCTTGAAAATTATTCCTCTCTTCCAGAAGCATTTATCCTTTGAATTACTTGCATAATTTTACTAACAGCCTGGTCTTCAAGAACATAGCCTTTGCTTCACCAGAGATGATAGTTTCTAGTTCAGTACAATGCCCTCACATACTCCATTAGATCAACATAAACTATTCCCTAAAGCTTATGTTAATCTTGTAAGAGAAGTAACCCCCGTGTAAAACATGCTTTTCTGTAACTATTCCTTCTATTTATAAATAATGGACAAAGGCCTTGTCTTCACTGCAGTGCCAGCTCAGGCTGGAATTGCCCTTACCCTCAACTCCATACCCAACACACACAAGTCACTGATTCAGTTTAAGGGTTTGGGGCCCGTGAGAAGTTTGTCCTTGCTGCCTGCTTTAAATAATAAGCAGCAGGGATTGGGATGCATGCCAGTGTTGGGTAAATGATCATTTCCATTTGGATTAGGGTTATGCTGTTGAAGTTGTGGTTCAATTCATACTTCCGAGCATTCTTGGAGCCTGTGAATAGCAGACCTTTGGGGTAAAATTAAAGATGTTTCGGAACATTGCATATTACACTCAAAATAATAACTATTCCCTTCACAGGATCAGAGTATTATAGGTTAGTACAAAAGAAATCCCCCATTAAGTGTGCAGGTGGATGCCAGGTCCTCTCCACCAACCCTTTTACTGTACAGATCCACTGTTGTTGTGGCACGCTGCTTGGTGGTGGAACTACAATCTTTAGCACGCTGCCGGGGCTCTTAATCTGCTTGCAATCATTTTGTGTGCTTGAATGCTGTTGCTGTTATTTACAGTTTCCCTGTGTAACTGCTCTCATTTGAGATTAGCTAGCTTGAGCAGGATAACTCCAGCTAATCAGGGAGAAGTTTACCTTTTTTTCTTGCATGAAATAAATGTGTGGAATCTTCCCTCAAGGTTTTCCTGAGTTCTTGAGTTGTTAAATCACTTATTTCCATATTTGCTTTTTTGTAACATGCCTGCTTTAATCAATGCAGTGGGACTTTCTGACAGCACTGGGACGTATTTCACATTCATATCAGAGGAGAGCAAAGCCCAGCAGGATAATATCTATTTTTTTTAAGCATAAGACATTTCGTTTTGCTAAACAGATTGGATGTTCTGATTTGAAATTATGAGTGGTTAAACGGCATCCTATCTTTAATTAGGTTGCACAGACTGAGTCATTTTGCAAGCTAGACATTTTAATTTACAATCTACTGCACTGCAGCACTCTTCAGGGCCTTCTGCTATGTAATAAGGTATTCAACTTGCAGCACAGGCTTTAAAAATACCGGAGTACTCTGTGACTTCACTTGTTTATTTTATATTTTCAATTCTAGTTGCAAATCAAACATGCAGTTACAGAAGCTGAAATTCAGAAGCTGAAGACGAAGGTAAGAATCAATATATGGTTAATACATATAATACAGTTTTCTTCATACAAAATCAAATCTGAAGACATGTATGTGGGTGGAGAAGTCAACATCCTTATGGAAGGCTGATTAAGAAGCACAGTGGCTCAGCTAAATCTTGTCTTGGTGTATATTCTATATGCAGAGTTTCAAGTAAAATCTTAAGTGCTGCTGTTAAAAGAAAATTCCAACTTTTGTAGCTTCAATTAAACATACATTTTAAGGAGTATCATAATGACTATACAGCAGATTTCTAGTGTTAAAATTGTAATGCATTTACTCAGGTTTTGTATTTGGATTGAATATTCAAGTCCAAGTTAGTAGGTTTTTTATTTACCAGTGATGTTAAAGTATCCTGTTTATGCTACTTTGCTTTTTTTGACATTTTAAAAAAACCTGATCTGTTTAAATGTATTTAATAGAAATTATTTTTTATATACAGAAGAAAAAGTGTTGTTATATCCTGTTGCAGTTCTATTCAAAAGATACTCTAGAAAAGAAAAATATTACCAGTTTAAAAGAAAACATCTCACAATCAGTTGCTAGTTATTAGATTTAATTTGCTATAGCAATAAAAATGAATTGGGTTTTTTTTGTACTAAGGTACCTTTATGAGAACTCAGCTAATAATTCAGTTGTGCAGTAATACCAGGTTTTATAATGACATCCTGCTCTTTGAGTCTGAATACATTATAAGGGAAATAAAAACAAGATAAAGATAAAATTGAACTTCAGAAAAAGATTTTAGATTATTATTTCTTCTTAGCAGCATTTGCACTCACTGTGTATTTTATGGTGTTTATCAAATCTGCATAAATTATTGTTAAAAACAAATTTAAAGTGCAACTGTTTTCTGTAAGGACAATTTCTATTGTAGTGTGTCAGTTCAGAAGGTCAGAAATCTTTTCTTCCTCTGCTTTCCAGTTCCAATCTAGCAATTGGAGCCACAAGGTCGATCCCTTGGGATTGTGCCGAGCCCCGTTGACTTGTGTGGGTGTAAATATTCATCTGTGCAAATTCATTTGCCAGATAAGGGTTAATGTGCCTTTTTGTGTTGGATCTCTTTACCTTTATTGTATTTTCAATAGAGCTGAAGAAATTGTGAGTAGTTTAAGTATATTTATAACTAATAAAACTGAAAACAAATTAATTTTTTTGTGTGTACCATCCATGATTGCTAGTGGAACTGTCTAGAGCCAATTAAACAGTCTTGATAAGTAAAAAAGGGTGTTTAAGGCATTTTTTGTTCTCTGGAAATTCTGGGAGCTAAAATACGCAAGCTGCTGAACAATCCTACCCTTACCCAGCACCAAACACTGAAACCTGCAAGTGGCTTCAGTTAGGAAGTGAGACACCAAACACACACACACAAAACTGGATATCAGATTCCCCTTCCCCAAAATAAGAAATGTCATCATTTTATGAAAGTGTATCAATGCTTTATAGCTAGCACCTGAGCCCACATGCATGTAGCAAAATGCATCCCTAGTGCTGACTGATTAACCCTGCCCTTTCCCCGAGTACTCCACTATTGACATTTTCAAATGTCAGTCAGTCAGATAGGTTACTATAACCCAGAGAAGCATAGAGGCTGCACTGGTACACTGAGCAAAAGCTCTACTTGGTTTTATGAGGAAGAATAATGTACGTATCAGCCTGTTTTCTTTGTCCTGGAACACTCTTTTCACTGCTAGCATATTACTGTTGTTACTAATTTACTGATTTTCACCATTCATGTTGCTTGAATTAATCCTGAACTATAAGGCAGCTTTTTATGGACTGCATCTCCACTCCTTTGTTCAGCTGCAGGCTGCTGAGAATGAGAAGGTGAGGTGGGAATTGGAGAAGACCCAACTCCAGCAGAACATTGAGGAGAATAAGGAAAGGATGATGAAATTAGAGAGCTACTGGATTGAGGCACAAACCCTGTGTCACACGGTGAATGAACATCTCAAGGAGACGCAAAGCCAGTATCAGGCTCTGGAGAAGAAATATAACAAGGCAAAGAAATTAATCAAGGATTTTCAGCAAAAGTAAGCAGCTACACCAGGGGCAGCAAATGACTTAGTGGCCAGATAGGAAACATGTATGTGATATATTTTGAAATATGAACCTCCCTGTTAAACACCTGTAAGGTAAACACTATTTTTCACTTCTTTTTTTCATGAAAACTTGGACTCTTTATTGTGTAAAAATGTTACTAGTATTTGAGCTGTAGTCATACAGTAGCTAAATAAAGACTTTGTGTGTAGTATTCCAGGTTGGAATGTTTCAGAATTACTGGATAATTCATTGTGAATACAAACAACAAAGAGTAATCATAGTAAAGTATTTGATTAGCCAGGTTTGCAGGAATTTATATTGGTATTGTGTCAGCTGGATTCATTCCTGCTGTGTACTAATGTGACATCAAGTAAAATATTGTTTTGTTACATTTTACATTTTATTTTTCTTCTTGTAGTTACCAAGAACGTTTCAGCTGAGTTGAGCTAACTCATGATTACCTGACCCCCTCTGTTTCATGTGGTCCCTTCTCCCTGATGGCTAGCAAGAATAATAACATCTTACATTTCTATAACAGCTTCCATTGCCCAAATTCTTTTTTTTTTTCCAGCAACTTTTTAATTTTCTGCTGAAATATACATATTTCAAGAAGAAAACTCAAAAACATACAGCAATGTCAAGTGACAACTGGGACTGCAAAAATTACTTTCCTGTCCCATTAAAAAAGGAGTTAGATTGTCAAAATGCCATTACTGGTCTTGGAATTTCGGGACTGTTCCAGAACTAGTTTACATCTTATGTGCTTTCTATCACAAATGTCTTTGATATTCAAAATAAAAAGAGATAGGGAAAGTTGCTAGAATGAATTTTGATAGCCTTTCTGTTGTTATTCTCCTTTATATTAGTAGAATATCTAGTCGGTTGGTTTTAATTATTTCAGACTCCTAAACTGACTTAACAAATTTCCTTATAGCTTACAAGAAAATTTGATTTGTACCAGAAAAGTTACATATGTCCTTTCTGTGAAGGAGTGCAGTCATACTGTAGTAAAACAGAGATTTTGCTCCATTTCCCACAACAGAGAACAACATAAACTAAGATAATGTTGTTTCTGTTGTAAATACAGATTATGAAAAAATTTGGTTTAACTTTTTTGATGATCAATTAGAACTGAGATTTTTTTTTCCAGATAAATTGCTTTTACCATTTCTATAGCAACACCTAGCATGTTCACTTAGACTAATAGCTTAGGGTTTTGTCCTGACTGCAGTTTCATAGTCCTTATTAAGTAAGTGAGAAATTATTTGGTAAGGACAGATTTTTCGGATGCATAGCTTAAGATTTTTCAGAACATTTTATTTTCTGTTTGAGTCTGATTGCTTTGATGACAGCAAATACATTTTTATTTTTTTCTAAGAGAACTTGACTTCATCAAACGCCAGGAAGCTGAACGAAAGAAAATAGAAGATTTGGAGAAAGCACACCTTGCAGAGGTTCAAGGCTTACAAGCTCGTGTGAGTAGCATTTACTCTTATATTTTAAGAATGAGACTGATAAAAAAAATGTCTGATATTCTGGAAAAATAACATATCTAATGGGGAAGATGTATTGGGATATGTGTTTTGGGTAATACTATGTTGTATTTCTTTCAGATACAAGACTTGGAAGCAGAAGTTTTCAGGCTAATGAAGCAAAATGGGAGCCAGGTTAACAATAACAACAACATTTTTGAAAGGCAGACATCTTTCGGAGAAGTTTCTAGAGGAGATCCAGTGGAAAATATAGATACTAAGCAAGTGACCTGCCTGGATGGCTTAAGTCAAGGTTGGTTTGAAACGAACCGTAACTATGAATCATAGATTGATTTGAGTTGGAAGAACCTTAAAGTTGGTCTAGTCCCAACCCCCCTGCCGTGTGCAAGGACACTCCCACTAGACCAGGTTGCTCAAGGCCTTGTCCAGCCTGGCTGTGAACACTGTCAAGGATAGAGCATCCACAGCCTCCTTGGGCAACCTGTGTCAGTGTCTGACCATCCTCACAGTAAAGAATTTCTTCCTAATATCTAACCTAAATTTTCCCTCTTCCAATTTGTATCCATCACTCCTTGTCTTGGCACTACATTTCCTGACAAAGAGTCCCACTTCAGCTTCCCAGTACTGGAAGGTTGCTATGAGGCCTCCACGCAGCCTTCTCTTCAATAGCCCAAACTTTTCTCAGCCTGTCTTCATAGCAGGGGTGCTTCAGTCCTCTTAGCAACCTCATGACACTCCTCTGGACTTGATCGAACAGTTCCATGTCCTTCTTGTACTGGGGACCCCAGAGCTGGACACAGCACTCCAAGTGAGGTCTCACAAGAGCAGAGTAGAGGGGCAGAATCTCCTCCCTCAACCTGCTGGCCACACTCCTTTTAATGGAGCCAATTCCGTTGGCTTTCTGGGCTGTGAGCGCACACTGGCAGCTCGTGTTGAGTTTTTCATCGACCATCACCCCTGAGTCCTTCTCCGCAGGGCGGCTCTCAGCCACTTCTCCGCCCAACCTGTAGGTGTGCCTGGGGATGCTGTGCCCCAGGCGTAGGGCCCAATAAGGTGTGTAAACAGCATGGTTATCATTTAGGGTTTAAAAGAAACAATTAATAATGCCAGGATGTTGATATTTTTCCAAAATTCAGTATCTAATGACAACTGTATCAGTGTTCTACCTAATAATGCCAATATAGAGTCCCAGATTAGCTGTACAATGTATATTCTAAAAGAAATGGAACTAAATGTTAGAATAGCAAAGATCACTACTGATTGCTTAAAGCCATCAACATTTAGGTTTAATTTGATGCTTCTGGTATTTTAATAAAGTAGGAGGAAATCGTGTTTTCTCCTGTGTTCCTAAATCTGTCCCTATTTACCCTACCACCAAAGATCAAACAAGAACAAAGTTACCAGAATGAGAAAACAATGTTAAATCCACCATTTTTAATGGTTCTCTGCAAGTTCTAATCTTACCTTGGTACAGACATCAAAAGGAACCTTGTAGGTGGCACTCGCCATTTTTCAGAATGGAACCTTTTGTGAATAAAATGCAAATTCTTTACTAGCACATTAATTAAAAAACTTATCCAGCTATAGCACAGCCTGATTTACAACATAAGATTTGTAAGACTTTTTTCCTACATTACCAAGAAACAAAACAGTTTGTACCAGCGTTGAGATCTGGATAGATGCTGTCAGCAGGGTGGCTGTACCTTTTCTTTATTTCACGTAGAAAAGATAATTCTCATTTATAGGCTGTGCCAGTGAAAACATACAGATAACTTCCACAGCTTAGTTACAGTTCTGTAATTGCAAGTTGCTTCTCACTGTTGAAGGATATGCAGAATTAAAGCCAATTTAGGCCCACAGCCTTGGGAAAAAAACCTGTTTGATGCAGGGGTAGGCAATACTTATTCTGTATTCAGTAACATCTTTGAAATCACACGTTGAAGGTGTTGGAATCTTGACAAGGGAGCACCAAACTTTATTCCTATAAACTATAATATTATTTATTTCTCTGGTGAAAAAAATGTAATACATTGTGAAATAAATTAATTTCTAGCAAGTATAGAGGTGTTTTATTAAAATTGATATTTTAGCAGTCATTTCATGTGTGGACCCAAGCAATATTGCTTACAAAGAGATCAATATGAATTACATTATTAACAAATATAAATAAGAGCTAGTCCTGCTGAAATGATGTTAGGTGATATGCAGCCCTTGTGGAATTGACTTCTGCAAATCTTCACAGAGCTTCTTTCTATCAAATTTTTATTGTACTGAAATCTCTGAAGTTCAGAAAAGCACTCAGGGAGAGAAGTCTGTATTTCTACCGTAGAGACTCAGTAAAAAATATAAAACATTTAATACTTAGCAGCTCTGTTAACACAAAACCTTTCAGTAGTTTGCATCAGAAGAGTGAAATGTGTTTTCTTTACCTGACTCACAAAAATCATGTTTGCATCTACTCTTGTAACAATGTCAGTGCACATCTATGGCTCAAGAGCTAAAATCCAGGAATTTCTACATACAAAAAAAATTGTAAAGTTCTTTCTAAAAATTTGAAAATTCTTTGTATAGCATTAAAATTCTGCATGTCTGTGCTTCAAAAGTATGTTTTCCAATTGATGCATTTGCATGAAAAATTTCAAGGAGCTGTCTTTTTTCATTGCAAAAATGTTCTTCTGGAGCAATGCTACCAGTGTTAATTACTTCTGGGACCTAAAATAGATGAATTTAGATGCCCAAGTTTAACCACCTGAATACAAACACCAATTATTTACTGGGAAAAATAGATAAATTGGCAATAATTTTTTGCAAGCAGAAGTAGCATAGTTAGACCTTAGATTCCAGGCTGGATTTGTGTTTTTAAGAGATCCCTAAATGTTCTGTAGCACTCTTTGACTTCCATATACCTTTTCCAGTAAATTCTGTATCAGTCTCTGAAGTCTGTATCAGACTGTAATGTAGTGATACTTGCTGTGCCGACAAAGAGCCTAGGTGTCCATATCATTCTTGTTTAACCCTTTTAAGAAAAGGACCTGCCATTAACCCACGGATGTTTGCGAAGGAGCTATAAACATCAGGGAAGACGTCCACGATGTTTTGGAGTGCAAGCAGAATCCCTCTGGGTTCTGTGTGTCGCACATGCTGCCTTTGTGACATTCACATTGGTGCTTCAGTCTCTTTTCTGGCTCTTGTTTGGCGAGTATAACACGTACTCCTTGATCAAGCCTCTACATTAGGTTCCTGGAGTAGGACTGCATGTACACAGCCACATCCCTTAATTTTTGTTCAGGAGTTTGCAGGACTGTCTTCCCTCAGAAAATTAGGTTATGGAAAAATATAATATTTGAATTAAGATTGTATCAAGTATGGTTTTGCTTCCATATGATCTGGGATATTTGTTACATTCTTGCATATTAATAGACTTGGGAAGAAGTAATGGATGCAACTTGATGGTCACAAGTATTCAAGCATATCTCTTCCTAACACTGTTGGTGCTCTGGCCATGTTTAGCATCATGACAGACTGTACGACTCCTCAGACTGTAAGATAACCTGATGCTGAGCTTAAGGGGCTGCCAGTAACATCAGTGGAAGTTGGAAAGAGAAAATAAAAACCATTGTGGCCCACAGAATTCTTCTTTTGCTTTACCGGGGAATATTAGAAACCTGAGGATTGTGGTTTTTTTACAAATTGTACAATTTATTCTGAAAGTCCAGAAGAATACATGAAATGGATTGTAGCTTTCTGTTTTAGTGGTCATGAGCTGTATCTGCAGTAAAGAATCAAGATATTTACTGTCAGTGGTTTGAAATCTAAACAGTTCAGTGCTGAGGTCATCTTTCACAATATTTACTCATCTCTGCAAGTGCCCATTCAGGCCACTTTGTGGCTCTACTTTCTGGGTGCCTTTGGATACGCATCAGTTCACAGAAGGAGATTTTGAAGTCTGTCAGCCTGTATAATGGAAAAAGAGTGGGAAGACAGGGAAGCTCTTTCCTGCTCCACAGTGCTATTGAAATAATTCAGATACAAGACCATGGGAGTCAAGTGGTTGAACATCTGATGAAAGAAAGTCTAATTAGATTTTCTCTGAGAGCAAAATAAAACCTGTTATGACTTTTATGTGAGAGATGCACCAGTCTCCCTAATGGGTTGGGAGATTTCTAGGGAAATGTGTGAGATGTGTGTTTGTGCTTGGAGGAGTGAAGGCTGGCTGCTCTCTGCAGAAGCAGGAGCTGAAACTGGGGATAACAACACATGTGGCTGGAGCAGAGACCATCTGACAACAGCCCAGTTCCACTGCAACAACGTGTGGTGAGCAGGGCAGGACCAGTGATGGGGTGGAGGAAGCAGGAAGCTCCAGGCCCAGATGGTATTTTGCTTTAACAAAGCCAATATGACCAGTTCTGTGAATACTGTTTGCATAATTTCATCAGTGAACGGAAGGGATGTATGAAAGTGTGTACTACTGAAAGAACAAATGTAAGCAGTTCAAGCCATGACAATGTGCAATTATCCTATGGAGTACTTAGGACAGAAGCCTAATTACAAGTCAGACAACGCTAATTATTTTGTATTATTCTGTGACTGAAAAATTTAACTCTTACTCAAAGAACAGTAAAAATATCTTTAAGATCAGATTCTTATTAATTAATGTGCTATGAATGCAGTACTTAGACAAGTAAGTTAATCTAATGGGTTATGGTTTGATTTATGATGTCAGAATTGAAAAAAAATTATTAAAACCATAAAAAATCTGTTCCTTTTCTGGTGTAAAATGCAGACACACCTTTTAAAATGTTTTTCGTCTTAGTTACTACAGCTTTGTAAAGTGATAAATTTGCTTCAATACTCAGATTTCATTTGAATGGATTATTGATAGCTAAGAAAAGTGAAGCTATGTTAGCTTTTGTTGTAGAGGCAAGCCATATATGAAGTGTTCAGTATACTTTGCTCACAAGACATTCAGGCATAGGGTGGCTTTGAAACTAGGCAGGTAAGATGGTTTCATTGTTCCATTTTTTATGTGAAATATTCCCCCAATTTTCATGTATCACATAGTGGTGTTTATGCTGTGATGGAGGAAAATTCTCTGCAGACCAAGCACATGTAAGTCCTTCTGAAGTAGTCTAAGTGGACCTGCTTTCTGGGCTAGTATAGATGGGCTTGTGTGGTCCTTCATGTAACTATGGGAATAATTTGTTGAATTCTTAAATATCTGGAGTTGATTCTTTGCTATGCACTTACTGAATCTGTGTAGATAAACTTGTTTATGCAAGTGACTTCTTTTTTCTTGAGGATACTTTAGCAGTTACAAAGATACAGGTACAAGTAAAATGTGTCTTTTCTAACCTAAATGATTCTATGATTCTATGCAAAGTGCATGTGTTTGCATGAACTTCCTCTGTTAGGAAGAAGTAGTGAAAGATTGTTCTGTTAAATAGCTCCAAATCCTGTTTCCATATAGATTTCAATGAAGCAGTTCCAGAAACAGAGAGACTGGACTCCAAAGCTCTGAAGACTCGAGCTCAGCTGTCAGTGAAGAACAAGAGGCAGAGGCCTTCCAGAACCAGGCTGTACGATAGCATCAGTTCAACTGATGGAGAGGACAGCCTTGAACGAAAGGTGAGAAGGACTCTAGCCCTTCTTTCAGGCTTCCTATGGAATGCTAGATTGCCCCTGTAAGTCATCCTCTATCTATCCTTTCATTGTAGCACAGGCAGTATTTATTCTTCTGTGGCCAGTCTGCTGTGAATGTCCTTGAGTAATGTGCGAGTCCAGTCTCCTTTTGAGTCAGCACACCTGTTTTTTTGATTTTGTTGTGTTTTAACTGGAATTGTGGTCTTTTGGATTTACATGTGCTTTATAATTCAGAATGGGTCCTTTCATTTATGCAGGAGGTGAAAGGAGCTGGAATTGTGCGTTTCTCTATTTGTTAATTTGTTAACAGAATTGTTTTGTCCTATTCTGATTTCTGTCTGGAAGCAAATACCAATAAACAACACTGTGTGTGGTATCAAAGGGTAATGCCATGAATTACTAGAGCGTTTCGTACAAATAGAAAGCTAAATAATGAATAAAAGAATTGCATGTTCAAAGTAAATCTTGCTCTGTTTGCTTACTAAGTGGTATAACCTGCTTTATAATCTCTTATACCAACAGCCATCACACAGTTACAGTAGTCCCATGCACATTTCAAAATCACCACTGCCCTTATGCATGAGAGCATCCTCACCAGCATCAGATTCTGGTGCTTCCTCCCTCTCCCCCGTGGCTAGCAGTGCAGCAATCTCACTTGACAACCTAACTGAAAACCAAGAAGAAGAACAGCACCACAAAGGAGGTGTCCTTTCCCCATATGCTTGGGGAGACACTCCACTTTCATCTCCTTCAAAATCTGGGCACAGCTCTGAAGCATCTCCTTTGCATCACCCAGCTGGCAGGAATATTTTACAGGATAAAGGTATTACTACTTTTTTTACAATAAATTGATGCATCATTTTGCTCACTTACACCTACTTAATGACCTTTTGTTGTATAGTAGGACCTTAGCAACTAGAAGGTCATCATCTCATAACTTCTTTTGCCTACCTGGAAGTCAGAAAACTTCAAATGACCTTGTCTGATGGTATAAGAAAAGGACAAAGTTTAAAATGGGATAGGGAACTGCTTACTTTCTTCTTTTTTTTTTTTTTTTTTTTTTTTTGCTTTCTTGGAGCTCACTGAAAAAAAAAAAAAGAAAAGTTGCCTTTAAGAGAGTGTTGTATTGTGTTTTTTGAAAAAACAACAGTATTTGACCTTGGGACATCTCTGTGTTACAAAAATGCTTAACACAGTGCACTTACTCAAATAATGTGATTTTGGCACTGCTAGATGATTCTTTTGGAGGGTGTGGAAAGGAGTGTAAAGCAAGAACAACAGACTAACTTTTAATTGCTGAGAGGCGGCACAGTCTAGATTTAACGTGAGGTTGGTGTCTGGGCACTCTTCATTTACAGAAGAAAAAAGCAGCAGGTAATTTTTTGGGGAGATTGTCCTCATTGGTTTTAATTTAATTCAGATTCTTTAAATGCTAGCTGGATAAAACAGGATGCAGTCATACATAGGTCAGATAAAGTGGTAAACACCAGTTTATTATATGAATTAACAATACGATATGTCACAGAATACTGAGCTCTCCTTTTCAGATACCTTTGGAAGTCAAAATTAGCATTTGACACAACTTCAGCATTCTTAGCAATGCAGCTTGCATTCTCAAACTGTCACATAAGCTAAAATACATGATAAAAACCATTTATAAGTGAGGGCTGCAGGAATAGGTCTAGATAGGTTCATTACAGACTTCAACTTACTTGAATTAACTGAAAAGAAAAAATTTTTGTTCTGTTTTTGTGGGTTAAATTGTTAATGGTTTGAAGTTAAATTCAATATTTGAGTTTTGCAAGTAAAAATAAGGGTGTGAACGTAAGACTGTGACTTTCCAAACTCATACTTCAGCTTGAGTGTGATTGGTTTATCAGGAAAGCCCTAAATCCTGCATTTCCAACTGATGTATGAAAAATACCTTTGTAAAAATTTAGTGGAAACTAGCCTTGTAGTGTAAGGAATAGGGTATTACATTCCGCCCACTGTGTCACTCTTTCCATTTTAGGTTTGAAAAATAATCTCTGTCTAAATATTGATGTCATGCTTTCCGTGCTGTGACCATCAAGTAAACAACCTGTGCTTTTGTGTGTATCCAGGCTCTGATGAGTAGTGAATTAGAATTAACCAGAGCAATTTAGTTTCAAATTGAAAAATTGCATTAATAAGTCCTAAAATAAAGAAACATACTAAAGCAGTTGTTTAGCAACAAGTGCTGTAGCAATACTATTTTAATTGATTGTTAATTTGGCTGTTAAACTCATACAGCTCAGAAAATAAAAAGAGACACTGTATTTGTTCTATGTGTTCAGGTGAGGTTTTTTTTAGAGATGGAAAGAGAGCACATCTGTGGACAAGTGTGTGTCCATTGGTTAATCTCTCATTAGCAAAAGTGAGTATTAGCAAGCTCACACTTTTCTTTTGTTCTTTTTCTTATGAGATTCTGCAGTGTTGTGGGAGGGGCTGAAGTGGTGTGAGATCAGTTTCATTGCAAAATGATGAGGAATTTTGCTTATTTGGCTTTTACTTCCAGCTTTTTCATGTGTATGTGATGAATTTGTTTTCTTCAATTCTGCCTGCTTTGTGCAACAGCATCCTTTGATAAGGCTGTGAGGTGACCCCTGTGGTCAGTACTCGCTGATGTGAGGCTGCCTGCAATGGGTGTGTGACCTTGGGGAAGAAAGTTAAGTGTAGTCTCCTTTCACATCCATCAGCCACAGATTACTTACACACCAGCTTGAGGCTGGAAGTGATGGATTAAACAGCTTCTGTGTGATTTATTCTGAGGAATAGGCTTTCACTTTACCTCTCTGAAGAGCTACAAGGAGTTGGGGAAGGTGGACCCATACAGGGTGGCTGAAGTCCCCTCCTGCCCCGATGGGGCACCTGCAGCTCTGGCTCGTGGTCGCTGCCGTGTGCCAAGCACTGTGTACTTCCCTGCATGCAAGACCCTGTAGATTCAGATGTACTCTGCCATGAAGCTGGTTTTGGGACCTAGCCTATCCATTTGCCACTGTATCCTATAGCCAGCACAAGTATTTTCCCCAGTAAGTCATTGTCATTCAGAGGGCCCTGGCTGGCCCAAGCTGTGTGAGAGGGGGAATATTGTGATACAAGACCCTGAATAGAAGATTGCCATACCAGGTAGCTGCTACATGTCCTTACTGAGCTCTCCAGATTTTTTTTTCTACTACAGCAGCAAAACCTCCATTTCACTGACTTTCATTAACAAGTTTCTCAAAAAACCACACTGCCCCTTGGCCCCCAAGCCTGTGAATAGCTAGTGTGAAAATAAACTTTGCAAGTTTTTACTTGAAAGTGGCAATTTTGGCAGTGGTTAAATGAGAAGTGTGCATTAAAAGAGTAACCATAAGAGGAGACAGAAGAGGAGTGTGCATGGTGTAAGGTTGATGCAGATTGTGTGTTGCCTAAAGTTCTCCTCAACTTCCCTAGGGAATGGATTTCTTCTGAGGAGACTTCACCTTGCTTTTGTCATTCTTCATATTACTTTTTTTTTTGTTTTCTTTTTTGGCATGAGATTACTTGTCATTTGTTCTTGATTTTTTTTTTTTAACATAAGGACTTGTGTTGGTAGAAACAGTATGACTTTTAGAGTAGGGGTATTGCAAGAGGCTTATTTTCTTGCTTTTCAAAGGATTTATGAACCAGTTGCACACTAAATTTTTTACTTGAATGAAAACTTGGGTGGATATTATCCTCAAAGAAGCACACAAAATTCTATACACAGAGTTGACTGTCCTGTGGTTGTGCTGTGGTATTTTGGGTTAAGTCCGAGGGCTTAAATTATATCAGCCACGGTAGGAGAAATCCACAAACCCAGCAGTGCTCTCAGTTAAAAGTTGCTCTATGTCTGAGGTCACATCGCAAAAGCCACCAAACCACAAGTAATATGAGTGAATGAGCTTCATTTGCTTCCTCTAGAGTATTTGGGAACAGTCTTTATGTTTTAAGAGTAACTGTGTCTGAATTTTTTAGCTACTATATGTTTTCTTTTGGCTTCCATATAGATTTCACAGGATGTTTTCCAGACTCAGATTCATTGTTTTGGCTTTATAGGTACTGCAGACTGTTTCCTCTTTAGGCTTTAACCATGTTTGTAGAAGAGTTAAAAAATTGATAGATGTCTCAGGGCAGATTTATTAACTAAGCTACTTTTAGTTCTTTCTTTCTTTGGTGATTTTTTTTTGTCGTTGTTTTGTTTTGTTCTTTTTTTTTGGTTGGGTGGGTGGTTGTTTTTTTTTTTTAAATTCAGGGTGGTTAGATTTCAAGTTAAATGTTTAGTTTAACAAAGATGTTCAGGCTAAACAGATGAACTATTTTGTAGCATGTCCATCATAAAGGGTACCCTTGGCTCCAGATTTAAAGAAAGCATTTCAGGAGTTGTTTTGGAAGTAAACACACATACAAAATGAATTCTGTAAAAAGAAACTCACAGCTACTGCTGAGTTTAAAAATGGATTCATTATAATGTTTACCTGTAAATCTCTTGTGTTGTTTGATTTATTACATATTCATTAAAACTCAACCAAAATTACCTTTCCATTTTCTTCAATTAAAAATAAGGTTTCTTCATGTGTATTTTCAAATTCTGATTTTTCCTATTCCTGTTCATACCATCTTCCTAAAACAGAGAATTCCCCTATTTAAATTGTGTACTCACACATATGTTTGTATGCATATCTAATTATGAAAAGATACACAAGGTGTTCTGGGTGGAAAGTAGCATTTAAAATTAATAATGTACATTCTTCCGTGTACAAATGTATCCTAGATGGTGCCACATGTGCTCAGGCAGCAAGAACAACTAGCCCTACTATAGGGCATACAGAAAGACTAAAGCGAAAACTTGCAGATCTTGGGTAAGCATTTTGTTATAAAAAAATACTTCTTTTTTTCATAAAAAGGATTGAAAGTAAAATTTCAATGTTTCCTGATGTTTTCTAATATTTTTGTAGGGCTCCCTTGAGAAGGAATTCAAACAAGGGCAAGAAGCGGAAAGAGAAAGAAGCTATTAGGGTGACCTATGGCAGTAGGTATGGGTGAAAATTGAGGATGCAAGAAATGATATGCCAGAAACATTGGAAAAACCTAATCATCCTAGCAGATGGAACATTAACAGTCCCACTGACTTCATAAATAAGTGTTAAGCTTTGAGATAACCTTCTGAGCTTACAAACCTAGATTCCTTGGCTAGGAAAAGACTAACATATGATCTAAAAATACTTGGAGGTTTATAGTGTCATAGAATCATAGAATATCTCAAGGTGGAAGTGACTCACAAGGATCATCATGTCCAACTCGATCACTGCTGCTGTTGCATCCACTAATGGGATTTGCAGAAATAGATTTTCAGAGGAGGCTTACAAGATGCACACAGTCAGTTGATAAAACCCATGAACCAGAAACCTTGACACAATTCCATATATTTTTTTAAAAAAACCCCAGAGCGAGGTTGGGCAGCAGCTGTTCACTGCAGCTTTGCAGTGCCCACATTAGGAATGCTTTCAGGTTTTTTTTAAATGAAGATGAACATCAGAAGTTGAAAATAGATAGGAAAAATGCTGATTGCATGTCATGTCACCAACTTTCAGGCAAGGAATTTTGAATTCCCTGTGAGATCTGATGAGACCACATTGCCAGCATCTGGACTCTGAATAAATAAATGAATATTCAAAATGACAGGAGGCAATCTTCTCTGCAAAAGCTAGTGTAGATTTTTGCTGGAGGCCTCTCCTTATGTACTCATGAGTACATAAGTACAAAATCACAGCTACAGGCATGATACCTGATTCCAGGTATGAAAGACATTAATGTCAGGAGGGCAAAGCAAACTTAATATGTTCCAAAAGTCTAGAAAGGACATAGCAACTCAAAAACTGCTCATAAAGCAATGCAAAAGAAAACCTACATGATAAAAGTGCTATTGGAAGAAAGCAAAGCTTGAATGCTACTCAGAAAATCATTGTGGTGGAAAACTAGTACGTAGCCATTTGTGGAGTTCTCCTGACAGTCTAATATATGGAGATCCAATGACAAGTATGTTGTGTAGCTCCGTAAAATCAGAAAAGCAAAAGAAATCTTAGCCTGCTGACTTGCTCCCTCAGGCACACTGTACCAAAGTGCAGTGTTCTGTCTCAGCATATGTTTGTACATTTATATCCTGCAAATACCTGGCAGGATCTTTGGCGATCTTAGGCAGCAGTCATCGCCTCTGTGCTGTTGTCTGAAAACCTGTTGCATTGTGTCTGCTTGCAGTGTTACCTGGAGTTAGTGATACCCACTGCTGGGTTTCCTTAGTGACAGGGGGAGATTTGTTAAAGCCAAATCTACACTTCTGTGTGGCTGTGAGGCAGCTAGTACCCTTAGGCAGGGTATTAGACATCATATAGCATTTACATACAAAGGCACAGGGCAGGGGAAATGAATGTATACATGTTTGTAAGAACTTGATATGTCCCTTATACCAACACACTATGTTACAGATGTTTGTGAGATCCCATAGGTATCTTCCTTAGAGACGTCAGATCTCAGCACAGATAGATCAGTTGCTTATTAGACCATTTGATATATCAGTTATATGCTTAATATTTCTTTATTACAGTTCAATATTTCAGTGTTACAGTTGCTGAAAGTAAAGTTTCATTCTGCTTTCAAAGTTGAAATTTATGAACATTTGTAAGTCACACTGTGCCTCTGTAAACTGGGAGTTTATTATTTCAGTACAACTATTTAAACAGCCATTGTCACTTCTTTTGTTACTAACTCCAAAGAATTTGCCTCAGAAGAAATGTGAGGATGTTTTCTCTACAAGTCCAAAGCTGTATAAGCTCTTTGAAAGAAGGAACATGATGAAAAGACAGCATTCTGTTATAATCATATCAATTACAGCAACTGATTGGTGTAGAATTAATCACACTTTTAGATGAATGTTGCATGCTTGTTTGCCATTGCCAGAAAGTAGCACTCAGGATGTGTACATAAAATCCTGATTTATTTCCTAAAACTACCACTAATATTAGAGATACAAAAAATTCTCCATTTAAGTAAGAAGCATATATTTCCCTACTTGAAGCTAGGTGGTTTGGGGAACATAATTTTTTTTTTCTTTCTACTTTCAAGCAAGATTAGAGGATGAGGGAGAAGTATAGGTCTGGGTCAGATATATCTTTCTTTATGTAGTGAAATGGAAGTAGGATTCTCCTTCTGCTTCCATAGATAGGAGTCCTTTGACAACCTCACTTTCATCCATACAGAAAAGAAGCTTCACAATATACAAAGATCTAGTGATTATGTTAATTGTGATTTAGAAGCTGTCCAGAAGCTTGAAGTTGAGGGAGATTTACATGCGTGGCTTTTACATATGGGTGCTAAGAGCAGTGAGATTTTAGTGCTCTGAAGCAGTAATGTATATGTTGATGTAATTAATATGATTCTATGACATATGCATAAGTTTTTTGAGACAGACACTTTGCATAGTTATTTTTAATTTACATACTATAATACTGACTTGATATACTTCACGAATAATTTAGGTGTTTTAGTTTATAACTGTTACTTTTGCCTTGATCACTGCAATCTTTGTTACTACAAAGAGAGAAGCTGATAAAGTCCCATAGCTGTTTCTTTAATTTTTCTATAATGTTTTTAATATTTATTAAAGCAAGATAATAGTACTTCATCGATATTTAGCTGTTGTAACAAAGACACATCTCCATAGATGGATACAGATGCATTTAATTCATTATGCCTATGCTTGAAATCCAAGGCAAATCTTCTCTGGGAACCAGAGCCTGTTTGGGTCAGTGCTGAGTCTAATTATTTAATCATGCTGAGATACTTCTGTGGCTCAGAAATGAACCAACACACATGTGGCTTCTTGATGGAGCTGGTTCTCATCCGAACAGTGGGAGTTACAGGCATTTTCAGCTGGCATCTGTCTCCATTTGCTGGGTGTATGTTGTCTAAGAGAGCTCGATGTAGAAAAAGAATCAAAACAACACACTTTCTTTTTCTTCTGAGAGAGGGATTTCAGGCATGCCCCTACCAGCTGCATGCCACTCAGTTCTTTAGTCAGTTACAGGGAATGTCACTCTTTCCACAATTAACTGCCTCTAGCATTTTGTTTTCTCTTCTTTTATAGTCTAACACATATTCCTGCTCCTTTCTCCTAAACAGGACTGTCAGAGAGATGCTGCAGAAATCATCAAACACAAAATCTTTAGCAGAGCGATCCTCCTCTCTCCCACACTGTGTACCAGTCACATGGTATGGAGAGAGTGGCAAGGGATCCAATTCTTCTAGCAACCTGCCATCACCTACCAGCTCAACTGAACCCTCCTCTGAAAATTTAAGTCCAGCTAAAAAAGGGTCAAAGGTAGAAAATAAAAACTACCTTATTCCCACTGTGTTGAGTAGCATAATTGGCTTTGTGTTTCTGGAAAAAAGAACAGGCCAATATGTGACTACTACAATAAACAGTGCATGGTGTTCATTGTACGGTAACAGCCCATCCAAACAGAACATCTCTGTCACTGCACCATTCCACATTCTACCTTTTTACTCTATCTTAATGTACATTATTTCAGTAAACTAACTGTGATGTGCTGTACCGTAACAAAAGCAAATGGTGCCAGTGGAAATTAGCATTTGGATCCACTGAACAAATGCTAGATTTGTGTGTTCAGTTGTAGATATTTTCTTCATTCTTCAGAACTGGTAGTGGGAATACGTACCCGTGTTGAAATGAGATGTTTGCAAGTGAAGAAATGCTGTATGCTGTCAGTCATCTGCCTTTTCTCCCCGAATAATGAAATCTGTTTGTCATGCATGCTTGCTGTTGGATTTAATTCTCTGTATGAAGATGCTTGAACTGTAAATATGAACTATTGTAATTAATACATCTGTGTGATTCCTTTCTATGTGCATGAATGTTTCAGCATGATAACTCCTTAAATAACCCTCCGTTATTGCAATATATTTAGCATTTCATGTTTATTTTCACTTCTGGAAAATATTTCTCTGCCTGTATCTTCTTATGATTTTTAGCAGTTAATTTTTTATATTAGTCTGGTAAAAAGAAACAGATATGGTTTTCAACTTTATATACAGGACTATGAATCAGAAATCTAATTTCTCTGTCTTCTACAATCAAATGCATGTTCATAATAACAGTTTCCACAGGCATTTCTTACTCTTTTGATGCCAAAAGCTGGTGATACCTTACTTCTGCTGTGCACTAAACTATGCAAGGTCATAGCTGTTCTTGTGTTACCTGGCAGGGAGAGCTACACAAGGCTTACCCCAGTCAAAATCAGATTAATAGAGAAGACAACCAATGAAATCTCTGAAGATTAAAGAGAAAATCAGTTACATCTTTCTTTTGGAAACAAAAATAATTATTGGAGCTGTAAATCCTTTTAGTGTCTTTAAACAAACATTGTATAAAAATGATTTTCAAACAGGGAAAAAAGTGCACCCTTTTAGATAGCATTAGGTTGAGGCTTTAGGGGGTTGTCCTGCTATGATAATTATTAGCAGGTCTTGGCTATCTTGTGGTTTTCCTATAGAAAACTAAATTTTAAAGGCTTAAATTTATTGTAAAGCTGAAGCTTGCACAAAATAGAGGTGAAAGAAAAACCAGAGTACTTAAAAAAGAAAAATATGTTCTTCACACAACAGGCAGTAGAGCTGTTGAACTCCTGGCCTAAGAACGCTGTGTGGGCTAAGGAAGCAGCTAAGGAAGCTGCTGAGATGTGCTTCTCCCCTATAAAGAGCTGGGAAAAACAGAACAGGAATTCTAAATGTAGGTGAGAGAAAACCAATCATAAAAACATTCTTATGTTCTCTCTAAAGTCTTCAGGCTTTTAAATTAAGAGTGCCTGTACTGCTATTAAGGCTTTCAAAGCACAACATACCAATATTAAGTTGGATTTCCAGCAAAACTTAAGAGGATCAACACTTGATATTTTTTGGAAGACTTTGTGTTTTCAGGAAAGATAGTTCAAATATCTTGGGGGGGTCAGATAAAAGGATAGCTTTTTTAGTGTTGTTTTTATTGTTTCACTTTTTAAAGTGAACATCAAAAATGAATTTAATACTCATTTAGATGTTAGAGTAGAGGTTAGAGGTCTGTGTATTGTCAAGTGTATTTTCAACTTAAATGGAATATCATGGTGTCCTTAATTTTTTATATATTTTGGTTTCTTTGTTGTTCTCCCTCTAACGTGAAATACTTGTTAATTTTTGTCTTATTCTAATGGTAATTCTGTTGTATTCTTGAAAAATATGTGCCTGCTTTTGCTATCATTTGCTGTAAGGTGTGATGTCTCTCATTGCTTTGTTAAGAAAAAGGAGGGTTTGTTTTATGGTTTTTAGTTCAGTAAATAACATTCAATATCCAAAGATCTCTTTTACTTTCAGTTTTTTTTCTAAAGGCATAGACAAACAGGGAGGATCCTTTTACTTTTTTGGGAGAGTATTTGGGACTCAGAAATGGATTCACGGGATATTCTTGCTCTTTCAATAGGAATTTTCACTTCTCTCTGTTCATTAATCTTCTGTCCTATTCTTTGTGCTACTGCCTGTGCTACTCTTCTCCTAAATATTTGGAGGACAGTAAATGCTAGTGATTAACCTGCAAAAGCAGTAATTTAGCTCCAGGATGAGAGCCAGCATCTTAAGAGTCTGGAAATGGCTTTAAGACACCTTTGTTATTCATTGAGGCATTAAGCTGCTATGTGTCTCTTGAAGTACACAGTGGTAAAAATACTGTGTATTCTATAAATATTAACAATAAAAAAAATTAGGCTTCCTCATGTGCATTTTAATTGCTTTGGTAAATGATTGAAATCACTCCTGAGCTATGCCAACCTGGAAGACAAAAAGCAAATTTCCCTTTTGAATGCACATATGCAATCATTTGTTCATTCTCACTCCTCTTTTTGTCCACAGAATTTCACATTCAACGATGATTTCAGTCCCAGCAGCACAAGTTCAGCTGATTTGAGTGGTTTAGGAGCAGAACCTAAAACCCCAGGCTTCTCACACTCCTTAGCATTGTCATCAGATGAGGTATGCTGATGAAATTGTTTAATTTGGGAAATAGTTATTTTCTTTCTCCAAAGGCATCTTGCTTGATTACTTGAATAATAAAGGGAATTTTTTAGGCAATAGAATTGGAGAAGAAAATTAATCTTGGTTTCTAGATTAAGATTTTTCTTGTTCATATAATAATGACTTTAAATAAATACCCTGTGGTATTATCGTAGGAAAGTGGAATGCAGTTGGTTTCCTAAGAGATGCTATATCCTCAGATACTGTATCCTCACACATTTTAATAAATTTTCCCTCCACTCTAAATATATACATATGAACCCATAGGTGTATATATGTAAATACACTAAATTAGGCATAACTGAGACGATTTGATATACCAAACCTACACTGTAGTTTGGTAAATATAGTTGAGACGTAAGGTGAATTAACCCACACTAATTTTTACCCTGATAAAATGACCTGTATATACAGTAATTGTGTGTTACTGTACCTGAATGTATGTCTATTGATTATATTGTGTGTATTAATCCACTTTGCATTCTTTGTGCTTGCTTTGCACAGTGCATTTGAATTCAGTTTCTTCAAACTAGAGTTTTTAAACAATGATAAAGTAAAAAGGCATTCCTAACCGTATAAATTGGTGACATAATTGAGCTGAATGTAACGTATTGAAAATATTCTTCTTACGATACTAGTTTTGTAACTCAGTTGTCAGTGAGGCTGCACAATTTGACAGTAGCTGACAGCAAATCCTGTGGACTCAGGAAACCTGTGCATTTGTTCTTTTACTAATACTCCATACTTTACATTTTTCATGTGAGATTTGAGCTGGATTTTTTTTCCCAGACATGAGGAACTTGAAGTATCTTTTTTTTTTTCTGTATGATAGATTTTTCTATTACTGCTTGCATGATTTACGTGGTTTTAAGAATGAGGGCTGTTCTGCACAACCCCATTTGCCAAACTGCAAATCTACAAACCCAACTGTTGTTTGGACATTCCTTACTGCAGGTAGTTAAGGGCAGTAATTCATAACAAAAGGAGACTGCAGACAGGCCTGTATATCCTGTGAATTACTGAAAACAACAAAGTCATCATTTGCACTTTTTTTACTGTTAGTACTATCTTAGTAATACATTTAATTATCTCACCATGTTTAATACCCCCTATGTTATGTATTTGATTGTGACTATGCCCTGTTCTGAGTGGTATTGAATTAAAAGCTTGAAAATGCTTTCTTTTTGCATGTTCAACTCTTACTTTATCATTTCTAAAATATCAAGCCTGAACGGGTCTATAAAAATGAGTGTGTTTTCTCCATCCTCTGCTGTGTGCCAAATTGCTGCCTCCAAATGAGGCAGTGTGTTCAGCAAGAGCTGCAGTGGAAACCACCCCAGCCACCCTGGCCAGGAGTTAGGCCAGTGCTGCTCTTCAGCCTCTCATAGTGCATTGCTGCAAGCACTGCTTTGCTCTGGCTCCTCCAGGGTGGGGAGGGAATCCAGTTCTTGCAGGCAGTTCTCTTCTAATTAAGGAGCTTTTACTCTTGGAAATGGAGTCATCAGGGAGATTCCCACCAGTCCTAGAGTGTCGAGATAAGGAACTCCAAAGGTGTTTCATTGACATAATGTCAGGTTTAGCTGCCAAATCATGTGTGTGCTGAGCTTTCAACATAACATCTTTGCTTCTGGAAATAGTTTTTCAAAAGAAATCTTTGTGGTTTTGAGTAGCCATATCTGTTTGCAAATCTTGGTGCTGCCCTTACCTGAACTTTTACATGCTGTTCCATGTTTGGTATTGTGTTTCTATAATGCTTTTCTTTCCCATTTCTTTGTTGCTCCCTCACTCAGAGCCTGGATATGATTGATGATGAGGTGAGATACTAGTGTGCTGTTGTGGTGAATCTTGTGACCATCGCGTGGCAATGTATCGTCTCTTTTGCAGAGTCACATTTCTTGTTTTATGGTGTTGTGTGGTGAACCCCCTTGTTGGAGCAGAACATGCAGGTGACACTGGCTCCTCTTTCCTTGAGTTCCCCTCTCCTTTTTGCTAAGAGTTTTCAAGGCCACAGCAAACTGCAGTTTTTGCAGTATGCTGGGAGGGGCAGGAGAGTCAGTGTCAAAGCAAATCTACAAGGCCAAGCATCAGCTGCACTGTGCTCCTGCTGGCAGCAGGAAAAGGAAAAGATAGTGCTTAAACCATCTTTTCCCCAGCCCTGAGAACTGGACAGCCAGAAGCTGAGAGAGCTCCCAGCGTCATCTAACTCAGTGTAAAAGCTGCTGCAACAGCAGACAGCTGCTGCAGCCTGTAGCAACTGCTTTGCTGACCACAGCCAGGACAGAGTAGCTTTTGTTTCAGCCCCACTGGCATACCCCTGGGTGGAATAAAATGGCAGAGCAGGGACATGGGGCTACTCCGGCAGCTGACATCCCACCCGCCCTTTGTGGTACGGTTTGTGCTGTCATCTGCAGCAGTGATGAGAGCAGGGCCAGGGCTGTGGGATCACTGTGTGTTCCATACTGCTCCTCTGTGTCATCGCATGAATCTTCCATAGATAGTACCAGTCTCACTGGCTGTTTGATGTCATCACTTTAAACTTTGCAGTGGTTTTCTGAGGGTTTCTTTTTCCCCTCAAATTTCTTGTTTTACAGCTTAAACAAATCATAAATATCTGTGAATGAGCCAAGGAGGTGGAATGCACAATTCGTTGCATCCTCTAGAAATCTTCTAATTTGAAGGATAAAAATCTTGTGGGGGAATTGAGCATACCTGGTTTGAATTGTGCCACCTGGCCCTTTGAATCCCTGTTTGAGTTAAAAGGAATGCCAGTTCCTTTTTCTTCTATGGTTCTATAGATAAAAGATTTTTTGGGTACCTTGTACTTGTTCTTGGGTGTCTGGTTAGATAGACATGTAATATAGCAGTGTGAAATTGTTATTATTGTAGTGCAAAGATTGTAGTGTACCTCTTGTACAATCCAAGAGGTATTGTACAGATACCTCTGCTGCTGGCGGTTTGTGCAGGAAAATGTTGTTACTCATCTGTTACCCTTTCAATAATAATGTAGCATGTTTTTGTCACAGATCCTGGACGATGGACAATCGCCTAAGCACAGTCATTGTCAGAGTCGTGCTGTTCACGAGTGGAGTGTGCAGCAGGTTTCCCACTGGTTAATGAGCCTGAACCTTGAACAGTATGTTGCTGAATTCAGTGCCCAAAACATTAACGGGGAGCATCTCCTTCAGCTGGATGGGAGTAAGCTCAAGGTAATTAACTGACTGGGCTTCAAGAGTAACTATGGGATTTTTTGTCATTTACATAATCTAAAGGCAGTAAGAATTCGTTCAGAAAGCAGTAAATGCCTGCATGTGGAGTGGTGATAGACTAGAATAATAACACAGAGTATAAAGCCACAGCAACACTTCAAGAAATTCCCATATGCACTTGGATTCAGAAGCTTCAGAAATAGAGGGCAATTGCTTTGTGAAAATTCTTGGTGTATATAATGTACCCGTATTTGCATGTGTAAATCATATAGCAGCATGTGTAAGTGGTATTTGCATGCATATATTTCTTATCCCTCTCTGTTGAGGATGATTCAGAGAAGATAGTGGACAGAAACATATCAGAATTAGCAACAGAATAATGGATTAGTGGGATACTGGAGGCATAAGCTGATACCATTTGTACTGTATTAGAACTAAATATAGGATGTATAAAGTATGCATTGTTTCTTGTCGTGAAAATACAAACCTACTTCTGTAAAAAATAATTACAGGAAGGAGTTGTGGGAAGCTCAGCAGATCTGAAAGTCCAAGTTTGGTGTTTCATTTCTGCATTTTTTTGATGGCACTTCACTAACTCTAGGGGTTTTAGAAGAGTGCAAGTGAACTTTTGACTAAGGCATAGCAGTGAAAATTGGAAGTCTTGTTCTATGTAGACTTAGATGACTTCAAGAAAATAGTTTATTTGCCTTACTTGATCAATGAAATCAACATTGGTAGTGGCAAATGAGATCTCATTCTTTAATATTCTAGACATGAAAGGCATGGAAAGTAGTACTTAAAGATCAGATCTGAGTCTGTCTCAGATCTACTTAGTTGGTACAGTTGTCTACCTAAGAGTTACTATTAGAATATGAAAAAAAATTGTGACAGATTAAACCATATGAAATTCTTTAATTTTGTTTTCTCCACTTCAGGCTCTTGGTATGACATCTTCCCAGGACAGAGCAATCATTAAAAAAAAGCTAAAGGAAATGAAAGCATCCTTGGAGAAGGCTCGCAAAGCTCAAGAGAAAATGGAAAAGCAAAGGGAAAAGCTTCGGAAGAAGGAACAAGAGCAACTGCAGAGGAGATCGAAGAAAACAGAGAAGTGTTCATCAGATGCAACAGAGGGCACTAATGAGCAGTGATAAGGAGAAGTGCGGCTGTGTTCAGAAAGTGGAGGCACGTCAAGGGAAGAGGAACGCATATCCACTGGTGCCCCTTCAGCTTTGTTGTATTCATCACCCAAGATCGTGTACAGAGAAATGGGGCTATACATAGAATGACTAGGGAAATTTATATTGTGTAGTTTTCTTTTCCCGCATATCCAGTTCACGCTTGTTGTTGTTGCCATGTGAAACAACCCCAGCTCTTCGGTTTGTTTTGTTCTTGCTGCCAGCTAACAGATTTCATATTTGTGTGGTGGTGTTTCCTTCCAAACTACTCTTCTCTATTGAGCTGTGTGTGTTTGGTCACTTCAATAACCAGCATGATGCCAAGGAGCATGGTCCACTGCTTCACCTCTTCTGAATAGGATGGCCAGTCAATACAATTGGTGAACATTTCTTCAGCTGGGTAAAAGGAGTTGTGCTCTGTCTGATAAGACTTGACTTCACTTTCTAACTGGAAGTTCACCTTCTTTACAGTGTTTGGATACTCAGTTCCATCTGCTGGAGTAAGTTTCATCCTGTGTCAGTACCTTTAAGCGACACTGCTTGGGAAACACAACTGTTCAATGACTTCTTCTTATACACTGGAGATAAGACAGGAGAGTCAATATTCCCCCTGGGTAAAAGACAGGAGGTGAAACTCTTTCTGTTAACTGTACAATAGTTAATCCAGGAAGGAGGCAAAGCCTTAAATGGTTATGTGGGTTTACACAGAAATCTGAGGATAACATTTATCCTTTAGATATCTGAGCAAGGATAAATTTCTAACTAGAGCACAGCATATATATCTGTATAAATTTCATTGTGCTCCCAGTGTGTAGGCAACTTTCTTATAGCACACTCCACTTTCTTTTTCATGTGTTTTGAACAGGAAACTAGGTTTATTTTGTTTTGAGGTTTTGGGGTTTTTTTCTAGGAAAAACACCACATCTTCAGATTCATTCTCCAACAAGCATTGGAAGAATAAGCTTTGTGCTCTGCTATTATGAAGCTGTTGTTAGAAACAATTATCCGACTTGAGTCTGCTAAAGATTTCTATTTTTTACAGAACTGCACTTTAAAAAGAGGAAGACGAGTGATTCTGGTTAAAATTAAATTCAGTACATTGCTTTTAAGGTCAGTGCTGCCATGGAGATGATGGTTACTAAGTCCAAAGCTCCCACATTTTAACTGCTTTGATTGATGTGTTTAAAGAATATCCCCACCAAAACCTGCATTTTGGGGCATTGGCTGTAGAATGTTGGCTTAGCAGTGGTCATATTATATCTTTCAGAGATTCCCGTGGTGTGTGAGGCCATCGGTGAAGCCTGCTTTGTAGTTTTGACTATGACAAACAGAAGCAGTGGTAGGGTGTTACTGCCTCTTAAGTGCAGTATTAAACTATACAGTATTTCTTCAAAAGAATGGGGAGACAACAGGCAAATCTCCACAATGAGAAGCTGGGGGGTATTAGCTTTACAGTTGAAGCTAACTGTGTAGCAGTTGAGAAGCGCCACTTCCCATTCATGCATCCTGGAAGTGGCAGTCTTCATCTGGTCGTGCCAACCCATATATTGTTTTAGATGGTGACATAAAGTTAGAATCTTGAACTTAAAAACATGCCAGCCTGAAATTGCAAATACCGAATTCTTTTGAAGAAAACGTCTGTTTTAGTTTGGCTTGGCTTCTCTTCTGCTCTGCACTTTGCAGCATTCAAATTTGTTTCTACAAAGTTCTCTGAAGCTCAGGTTTGAAACACTTGGGGTGCACTGCTTATAGTTACATTTCTTTTGATTCTAATAATTTCTTTGACATATAAAATGGTCTATAAACTGAGACAGTGTAGTTCATTCAAAATTAATACACAGCAGATCTACTTAGCATTAGCTTTATTTTTCCTTCCAAATCCAATTTCTACAGGTTTTTGATGTATGTTTTATTCATCTCTAAAACTGAAATTGCCATAAAAGATACTTTCTGATATTTCTGAAGGCTTGCAATATTTTTCTTGAGATAGACCACTGGCAGAAAAATACACCTGCTAACAAAAATTACACATTGCAGTAAATCTTTCTGTGCTCTTTATAGGAGAAAAATTATACAAATGTTTAACAGCCTCATAAAACTAGCATTCTTTGAGTAAGAGAAGTTATCTGGAAGAAACTGGAAATTTAATCTCTTAAATACAATGTTGATAAATGCATTTGATGATGATTTTCTTTTTAAGTTATGTTTACACTGTAGTAGTGTTTAAGTGGTTGTATATAGTAATCTCAGGTGGTGTCCCCATTTTATGTTCTTTGTTTTCTTAGAAACCTGAGCAGACTGCTTGACTGAGTTTTCATTCTTGCTGCTTAGAACAGTGCCTAGTTAATCTCTTTGTAAATTGTGTTCTTATTCTGCAGAATAACTAATTCAACTTAAGTCCTTTAAGTATTCAGGGGATTTTTACTGCTTTGTGATAATGTAATTTTGTTATTCTCAGACTACAAGAAAAAACCCCAACAAACAAAAGCCTAACTTAAAAAAATAGTAGCTTAAATTTAAAATAAAACTATTAAAATGCATTTTGATCAACATGTGAAAACTAAGCAAACAGAACAATGTCAAGAATTTTGCTCTTCTTTCTGTGATGAAAGAGATTTATGTGGTTCCTTTTATTAAATATGCAACTCGATCTTGGGATGTGTAGAAATGTCACTGGATAACAGACATAAAGCATAGTTTGAAACTTTTCTTGCTGTTCTGCAGGATCTTTAAAATTGTGTTGCATTTTTCCCCTTGTATTGTGTAATGACATATGAAACAAAAGATGGATGTCTCATCATTCTTAACCCAAACTTCCTGTAAACCAGTGTTAAGTCAGAGTAATATGGGGTTTGATGTAATAAGAAGAAACAAATTTCTGGGCTAAATGACCTGACAGATTTTCTCATTTGGCTCACCTGCAGGTGTACTTGTTGCCTACTTTGTGTATTTATTTCTGGAGCTAAAGCTGTTTTGATTAGTCTGACTTGCCTGGCCACCATTAAACTGCTGTGCAGGCAGTGTGGTGTTTCCATGCGCTTGTGTCATCATTACACCCAGGTGACCACAGCAGGCTGATGAAGTTATTTTCTCTCTGGTTTGGGTGGTAGGCCAGTTCTGTAAACTCTAGTTTCTGCTCATTGCTGCAGTATTTCCAGGTTGTGAATATATTGAGCCTCTAAAAAGGTGAAGAAAGGACAGTTAGCAAAAAATGGAACTCTCAGAGAAAATAAAAGATACAACACTGCAAGTTACTTTAGTCTGGAAAAATCTATTATTATACTGACATTGTGAAGGAAGTTGTACCTCCTTGCTCTGTTCAAATCAGCCAAATATACTGACATTGTTGGTTACAGCTTGTATTTTCCCATGTGGTGGGTTCCTGCACCCATGCAACTTCCATGTCAAAACTCCCAATTTAGTTTCAGTCTGCCTAGGGAGATCAGGACCAGGGTGTAAGGAAGGAGCAGAACTCGTTCATTGCAGTGCACAGAGATTGCCCACTGCTGTTTGCACTTCACTCCCTGCTCTGAGCAGGTCTGGTGGGGGTTGTTGTAAGTGGAGCTAGTCCTAGATCATGGGTTAGAATTGCACAGTGGAACAGAAGCCACTAATAAAAAGCCGGACAGAGTTGGGTGATGTTTGTATTTCAGTGTATACAAATACTTTTGTATTTTTTTAACTTCTTATATTTTTTTTGCAATGGCATCTGTTGTGCTGTGACTGTAGTCTGCTGCAGGGATACCACAAGAATTGAGCTTCATTAGAATTACTGAGCAGCTTTCCTTTGAAACTTGCCAGCCCTCAGCTCTCATTAACGCTGAGCATTAGGGTTGTGTTTGACGCTGAGCATTAGAGTTCCTCATACTTTATTGCTTCCATCAAGGCCTCCTCTCCTCCTGAGCTGCTCCACCTTCACCTCCTGGCTCACAGACTGGCAAGTAAGAGGTGGGCAATGATATATCATTTTTGAGAATTAATTGTGTTTCACTTCTAAGAGAAAGAAATGCCACTTGCTAATAGTGCAGAATCCAGTTCTACAGTAGTAAGGAAGAGGATCCTCATTTACTTGAGTGCCTGTATTCTAGGAAGGAATTTTCTGCTTTTAATCCCAACTTTGATTTCTATTGTAGCACTTTCAGCAGTTTGTTTTTGAGCAGGATAACAGGTGTCATCCGAGGCAACTTGCCCACTCACCACAGGGGAGTGTGGGTCATCTGCACATAGCACAGTCCCTTTTGTTAGCCTCCTCTATGGATTTCACTGTACCTTTTCCACCTCTAAAACTGATTTTTCAAAGCTGTGACACCTTAGTCATGACACCGAGCCCTCCAATCCCTCCATATAAAATGTGCTTTCTGCTCCTAACCGGCCGTACTAACTGATACTTCTGCTCTCAGCATCAAGTAATTATTTTAAAAATGCACATTTTACAGGAAGGTTTGGCTATAGTGCCTTGGGCTGCCTGTTTCTTTGGGAAGTGTGGACTGTGTTAAGAACAAGCTGTAGGGTTTGTGAAACTTGCAGCATTAGGCGGGTCTCTTCTTCCAGGGAGCTGAGGAGGGCTTACAGTTCATGAGATTGGATCCAACCCACCTAAACCAGGAGCCTGGGCCTCCTGATGGGTTTCCAGTGGGAGGTTTGCTGCTGACACCGGTGGAAGTGGATTTGGGCCCCAATGTAGAAATGTCTGGAGGAAAGGGGGATCACAGGGCACCAGACATAAGGAATAACCAGCCCATTTGGAAGTGGAGAGTGCACAGTGAACCTCTTCTGACTATTCTTTCCCATATACATTTACTGTCTGAACAACTGCTTTCATATTTCCCAGTCATGTTGTGATGGTATCTCACTGGTCACTGACATGTGTTACACATATTGCTAGAAGACCAGGCAGCTAAAAGACTAAAATGCACTGTGCTAACTGTAAAAATTGGCTTCTTACATTGTTTCTTTTTATATGGTTAAAGAGATGGTTGCGCTCCAGATTTTTTCATTTTTCTTGTCTTTTTTTAAAGAGATCAAATGTATATGAAGTGCATGTTATCCTGAACTTTTTGTTTGTACATGTTGATGTCTGATCACCTGCATGAAGGACACAGTAGTGCCATGTCTGAGCTTGTTCTCTTGTGCTTGGTTGATATGAACTTCTCTAGATTGTTGAGTTTTCCCCAAGATAACTTTGGTTAATATTTAGTTATTGGGAGACATCAAAACAAAACATCATGGTGGCCCTTTGTTTTCTTACAGTTTAAATACAAAGAACAAAGCCTTGTGGTTTAATTTGTTAGTGTAAATAAATTTCTTGCCAATGAGTATTATTGTTGTTAGACAACGAATGCAATAAAATGAGAAATCCTGAATCTTTATTAGAATTTGTATCGAGTCCTCACTTTTCTGACCATTTGTTGGTCATTCCAGAAGAAATATTAAATGGTGAGCACAACTGGACAGCTGCATGGGCCAGACTGGGGGGTGGGGTTGGATATGGACCTTGCCCTGCTTGTTCTTTCCTTCCTTCTGCTCAGCCAAAGATTATTTTAATCCTAGCTTATGGCCAAATTGGCATGATTCACAGGCCTCCAAGTGGGTCTCATTTACAATCTGTAATTATGTAAAAAGAAGTGAAAAAAAAAAATAAGGAAAGAGAATTACTCTTTTTTTCATATGCCGATGAAATGTAGAGTGCAATCTTTTGCTGCAGGTTGATGTAAAAATAGGCTACTTTCACACTGATACTGGTCAGTGTTTGTTTAAAAGACTTGAATTAGTTTTGGTATATAAAAAAAATTACCGTTTTATATTTAAGTGTAGCTTAGTTACAACGGGCACTTTATACACTCAAAGTACACCAGTTCTTCTACTGAACATATTTAATATGTCTTTATTTATTTGATTTTAGTAGAGGATTAAATAAAGGAAAAGCAGAGGGTGCAGACTGTCCAATTTGTGTAGTCATTTCAGTGGATTTACATCTGGCAGAATCTAGGCCAAATACTCTGCACTTAATCTGTTTAACCCAGTTTGTGTTTCCCAACAACTGAATCATAAACCTTACTTTCTGCTAATATGGCCACCACCTGCAAGAAGATAAAAAGAATCTTCAATCCATAAAATTATTATCTTAATTAAAGGAGATATACTAAGAGGCTCCAAGTCCACAATTGACATGTAAAATGTGTCTCCTCAACAGCTTCCTAAGCCATCTATACATACATTTTTCTTGTCTGTGCAAGTTGTCCCAGCTGCAGTTTGGTTTCTGAAATACCCAGAACTGCTCCAGTCTCTACAGCTTGTTAAAGATGATGTGTTATGCCCTCCTCCAGGTTGCAAGCATGGATTTTCCCTATGCAGGTTACGTTGTGATTGAGAGGCCAGGCCTGAGCTGCATCTTCCACCACTGCTGTTTCTGCACTGAGGCCTCCAGTGCGTTTATGAAATGGTGATGTCATGCCAAGAGGTAGAAGCTGTACCCTAGCATGGCTCTTGCCATCTCTGTCCTGCTCAGCATCACCTGAATGAACTGTGGCCCAGCTTCAATTCCCGCCTCTGCACTGCAAGGCTGGGATACCTGTAGAGAAGGTTGGCAATGGGCTTCCAGTCGTCCTCACCTCAGGTTAAAATTCAAAATGTTACATCAAGTACCTACAATCTCTCTCCTCTCAAATGTTGTGAGAAAAGATAAGGCACATCGCTTTCCTATGGCTCAGTCTGCAGGCAGACGGATGGGAAAGCCTTCAGCACAGGAGTCATTTAGAACAGAAAAAAAAGCCAGTGATGAGTGAAGACAATCTTTATTTTCTGGAAGGCTAAAACCAACAAAAAAGTAAAAGTTTGACAAGATCCAACAATGTGTGGATTTGCTTATTTGAAGATGTTTTAAGCCACTGTAAAATTTGAAGTTAATGTTTTTATGGGTTACTTCTGCCACTGCTGAGGGAAATGGTTATTGCGTTTCTACAAACACAGAGTAAATCCAGGACCAGCAGAGTGGCTGATCAGCATTTCAGTGTGTTACTGCCACTAATGTGTGATGTAACTCTTTAGGAGATGGCACTTTAGAACAAATACTGGCACAATCCCAAAATAACCACTTTAGAATGCTTGTGCAGACTGTTGATGGCTAATCATGAACAAGTTAATAGCCCAACCTCTCATTGCTGTGAGAACTTTCTTCAGAGCAGTCCTTTCAGCTTGGACTCTGGGAATGATGTCTGTTCCTCAAGACTGAAAATGGATTACACGTTCCTGTAGGAAAGTACACCACTTCCAAGGGAAGCTGAAAGTGTCCCACAGGGAGAGAAGTTGCTAAGGAGTGAGCAGCAAAGCCAGGGTTAGGTAATGCCAAAGGCAAGTACAAGGAAGGGATGAGACAAAAGCCGCCCTCATTCAAGGCCAACTCTGCTCTGTGGAAGGGCTGCACGCCATGGTCAGCGAGATTCAAAACTGTGATCCAAATGGTTGAGTCCTTGTCACCAAAGCCTTTGTGAGCAGACAGTGAAGCCTGGGCAGCCCTCAAGTCTGCAGATCAACTGTGAGCATTTTGGAGAGGAGCTGTGAACGCAGTTTGTGCACAGACCTACTAATGCAGGGCTGCCACCAAGAGACAAGTCAATTGGCCACGCGGTTAACTAATGCTCAAGTCTCCCCTTCTGGCCATCGGTAACCCCCGCAGCATGTGCCATTTGTACTGGTACATGCATGTGAAAGAGCTTTCTGCCATGGCAGCAGGGGGAAGCTGCTGGCATCAGGAAGGGCGCAGTGACTGAGCCAAACATGCCCACTGGCTCAGTTCTTCAACCTCACAGAACTTCTTTGTGCCCAGGGACTTGCCTTACACCAAGCAGGGTCTGTTCCAGCGAGCTTGGGGCAGCACAGGGTGCAGCAGATGCTTTTTGGGGGCAGGAGATGGGTGATGTGGCAAGACCCACAGCTGTGCACAGGAAGGGGGATGACATCGTCCCTCCTGTACAGCAACACTGCCTCGGCCACGAGCCCTGGCACGAACTCCTTGCTCTGGTTAGAGCTGTCCCTTTCCATCAGGGAAGGAGCAGCAGATCTTTTCCTACCAGAGGATGAAAGCCATTAGGCTTGTTAGAAAGGAAAAGCACAGGAGCCAAAAGGTGTCAGTACCCACAATTGTTCTTCAGGGCCACTGCTCACCCAAACCTCAGCCTGCAGTACTACCTCCTCTCAGCCAGAATGGGAAAATCCAGACAGAGGAGGGTTTGCACATACTCTGCCTCCTGCCTCAGTGTTTGAGCCAGTACAGAGTGGGTTATTTTCTCTATCTTGTAGGCACAAGTACTCCTGTGTTTTCAAAGTACTGGACTTTCTATGTACTCTCCAGACTGGAGGGGCTGTGGCTGGTGGTGGAGCAGACTGCAGGAGGGAACAGCAAAGCTAGCATAGCAATTGGCACCCCAGGGACTGGCTCTCTCTCCTCCCAGGCTCATCCTTCAGGAGCAGTCTGTCTTTTTTCTCCATACAATGGGGGAAGGACTGCAGTGAGGAAAAGCTACTGCATCAGCTGAAGGATACAGAGGGGCTGGCAGCCCTAGGGAGGTCTGTCTGGTGGCAGCATTTGGAGGGGTTGCCAAGATGCTGAGAAGGGCCAGTGCAGTCATGTGCAGGCAGCACAGCAGCAACCCCTGCAGGAGAGCCACCACAGGTAACACAGAACCTTTAGCTGGATGTCAGCATCTCTCACAAAACTGGAGGGCTGATCACAGCTGGGAACTTGGAAGGACAAAAAGAGCAGCAGGAGCTGCTCTGTGGGTAAGGATATCTACACTAAATGCAAGAAGAGCTCACTCCATGAGCAGGAAACCAAGTGGTGGCCAAAACAGAGGTTTCTGGCATCTTGCTGTGCACACTGGAGAGCACCAAAGTGATTTCCAGCTTCAAAGGACATTCTGTTCAGTTCACTGAAAGTGACTACTAACACTATTGCAAAACCACCAGCTGATGGAAACCTGGATAGGCTGTTTAGCAGTGTGAGACATTATCAGTAACTGATGCTAGATAAACGGGAAGGGGTGCCTGCTGCACAGTAGCACAGTGGGAATCAGCTCCGGACCGACTGAAGATAAACACACAACATGTGTGACCAAGGCTTGGGGGTAGTCGCTGTGGCAAAGTGTCCAGAAATGCTCCCTTTTCTGTGACAGACAATAGTAATTGCTAATGCACTTCTCAATGAAGGTGCTCAAGACGTTTCCCACTCTTAAGAGTAAAAAAAACTTTTTCAAACTCCCTTTGGAAGACTCAGTAAGAAACCACTCTGAAGGGATACCCTACTCTTTTCTCAATAGAATTAAAAAAAATTTAGGAACCTGAAGTAATGAAATGTTAGGAAATGGCTTGAAGGGAGAAGGGGAGGTGGATAAAACTAAAATAACATTTATTCACCTTCCAGTTATTCTGGAAGCATTAGGGAAAGCCAGTAGGCAGATTCAGAAGAATCTCACACAGTCCCTGGGAAGGCCCAGGGGTCAGTCACAAACACACACCACACTGGTAGTCAGCAATTCTTATTTACAAAATCGGTTTTCTCATGGGGAAAAAAAAAAAAATCCAGCCAGCAGAGATGAGTTCAATGTCTGACAGTTTAGTCATTTGCAATCTGAAACTGAACTTCAAGGTAACCCTTTGTTACTGATATGGGGTCCTCCCCATTACACAAATAACCTAATTTCTCACCTTCAATTACATTTCCTTCACTATTGTGTAGAAGTCTCATTTTGGAGAGGAAGGCTAAAATACATCTCTATTACTGCAGTTAACCTTTATTGGAACAGTCTTGTTGTTAGCAAATCTAGCAGAAACTGAGTTCCCAAGGAATTAAATCCTTTCCGCTGCAGCAGATCTTACCCATGACGAGCTATAGCTCACAGTAGAGAGCTCTGTGGTAGACTGTGCCAATGAGCAGTTTTCCCTCGTGGATGGCTGCCACTGAGCTCCCCTGCAGCACAGAGCCGTTGTCAGCGTAGACACGTGTCACCACAGGCTTCTCTGAGAGGATGTTCTGGATGCGCAGAACCTGCCAGAGGGGGAGGATACATCTACTGAAATGGCCGCAGGTGGAAATGGTCCATGCATGGAGGGAACATCAGCATATTAACTTAAACAAACTAGTTAGGGTGATCAGCTGCTGATAATTACAACCATGTGATTCCTGTGATAGGGCCTTCAGGGAAGCACAGTCCATGAAGACTGAGTTTGGGGTTTTTTTTAAATGGTTGTGCGACAGAGACCCCATGTCTGTAAGGAAGGCAGTCATCCCCACTCCAAGGAATGTGCACAGTTTTTTCCTGCTGAAGAGTTAGTTAATATCTTCTTATTTTCATGCTTTTTCCAGATAAAATAAACAAATGCCTGGTACCATAAGTCTACTGCTATTGAACATGGTAATTTTGAGAAGTGTCTTACAGGGCGCTTCAGACAAGGCTGAAATCAAATGGACACCAACCAGCCAGCTGCACTTGTGGCCACTATTACCCTGAGGCCAGTACCTCATTGATTTCACAAGGAAAGAAAGATTACAGTGTCACCTACTGATGAATCACACTTGCCTTGATTAATCATTACTGTGCAAACGTTTCTGGTCACGCTTTGCACTCATCAATCATATTTAGTTTGGCAAAGATGTGCTGGCTCGGTAATCAATGCAGTTCATCAGAATCTGGGTGTGGCCACAGCTGCACAGAAAGCAGCCTGAGAAGTCCAAAGTGACTGAGCTACTGGGTAGAAAGCATTCAGTTGTCACCCGAGGATCTGAACAGGCGTTTGTTAGTGAGTCTATGCTGTTTGGGCTTCCACTTGAAAGCAGAAGCCAGCTTGGTCTTTGCTTTCACAAAGGCTGGCCAGGCCCTTCTCTATGTAATGCAGTTACGTTATACCAGGGTGATTTGAGCAAAACAACTTTTGGGCACAGATACAGCCAAGAGACCAGTGATGTCTCTTAAGAGGCACCTCAGAAGCAGGAGGATTCTCAGGATCATAGTAGAACAGCTTCATCCCATTGGGATGACATCCTGTCCAGATGTCTCCAGTGTGAGGTTCAATAGACAAGTTATCGACCAGAGTGTCCAGCTGTAGTGTCTATCCAACACAAAGCAAAAACAAGAAGTTAAAGCTATCAGAAGTCCTGGAAGTAAACTACAACATAATGAACAGACTTGTCCAAGACTCTCATCTGACATCTTAGATTTATTTTTTTTAAGAAATATTTTCTCCCCCAGTATTGTTTTTCTTTTCCCCTGGTATGCATCACCCCCACCTCTACACCATGAGAAACCTGCTTGCTGCTCTGAGCTTCCCCTATCAGCTCATTCACACCTACGTGTTTGTTGATTCCTTCAGTTCTTTGTGCTCTGACCCACACTGCCTGAGGCAGACCTCCACTGTGGCTCAACAGCACGCCCAAGGATTCCTCTCTGGTTGCTGGAGGGAGGGTGGAAGACCTGAAGCTCTGTAATAGGGCACACAGCACCTCTGCAACCCCACAGCAGGAGCCACCCAGACCAGAACTTTACACATAATCATGTTGACATCTCAAGCATTCATGGGGACTATTCTGTCCAAAATTCACATTTGTCTCTTTTTTATAGAACAGCAGCACCTTACCTTCACGTGAGTTAAATTCCAGTTAGTGTGTTTTTCCATAACATGAACACTATGATCAAATACATCTGCAACATAGATGTACCTTCAAAAGAAAGCAAAGCACCTCTCAGCAATGTATATGAGTAAGAAGACACGAAAACCAGACAGTTCCTTCCGTGCAAGCCCAGCTCTTCCCATGAGGAATGTCAGCCCACAGTTCTCACACAGCAACAGATATTGCAAGCAGACCACAGGGCACTGAAATGAAGCCAACCTGCTGAGATCCTAATGTATCTTCACACTGTGCCAGTTCTTCTATTGCAACACCAAAACAGACCTTGGAACTAGAAATCCCCAGTTATGCCTTTTTTTTTTTTTTTTTAATTTAAGATCACCTGTCCACACCACAGGACTGGTTGATTCGGTCACACAGACTTTAGGACGGTAGAACGTTCCCCACTTGCAGAAACTCTGCCCTGTTAATCCCTGCAAGCAATACAGACAAACTCCTGTATCGGCTGCTTTAAATGCAGCAACCTTTGATCTTACTGCCCTTAAACTACGATGCAAAGGAGCAAACATTGCTGCTGAACGCCAACACACACAACCCCGTGCTGCAATCGCTCTGTACTACTTACACTGCACAGGCAGCACCTTGCCCTATATGAACCAGCTTAGACACCTGACCACGGAGGTACCATATGTACAAATCAGGATCTCTGGATTCTTCTGTGTGATCAAACAAAATCTAAGGTAAGGAGAAACTTACTTTCTATCAGGTGAAATGTTAATTCCATTGGCTGAACAAAAGCCAGTTGCCACTTCCTTAACTTCTTTTGGACTGTAGTACACAACATTTGACCAAGTTAAACCCAAGAACACCTCTAAGAACATCAAGATGAAGTCGGTGAAGTAGTGGTCATTGGTAGCATAGAAACTATCTGGCCCCATGGCTACTATATCATTCACACTAAAAAAAAAAAAAAAAAAAAAAAAAAAAAAAGAAATGGAGAAAGTTAAATAAAATAATGAAATGAGATGTATGAAGAAACATTTTAGGACTGCCCAGAATCCAGGCAGGACATGGTCATCCCACAGACATAAGGGTGCTGCAATTAGAGATGGCACTGCAGATAGACACTGAGCTATTTAGATCCTTTTTACAGTGCTGAAACCTGAACAGGACTATACGGCATCAAATAGAAATCTAGCTGCCTGTCCATAAGCCCTTGGAAATTCTTCTCTCTTTTCATTACGCTCAAGTGAAAAACCGAGAACAGGCAGATGCTGTGACAACTTTATCAGTCTGGTCCTGTTTATCTTACAATCATTTTGCAGTAGGACAGACCAAGAAAATTTTGTATTGAAAAAAAAAGAAAAAAAGACAAAGCTACATCTATGTTTATTTTTACAGTGTAGCATAGCAAATTCAGAATAATAAAACATCTGGAGATTCATATCTGCAATGACCCAAGAGTGGGCTACATGAAAGGAGAAATGGATGCTAAGCTAATTCACTGCCATCAATCACAGCAGTGCTTAAGACTAGTTGAGTGGGAGAACTATTAAAAATCTAATTTACAGAAGAGATTGGAGAAACATTGCTTTTGATTTCATAGATAAGAAGTAATCAATAAGAGAAACAGGGATGATGGTTAAAGGGGAAATATCACATATTAATAATACCTTAAAACCAAAAATCATCCTACATTGGATTTCATTCAAAGCAGCCTGTTCTGGAGGAAGATGGTATGTGGGTCCCATACCTTGCCAGAAGATCATGTTGAATGGTTTTCAGGTGTAAAAGAGAATTGTCATCTTCTACAAATTTAAACAATTCTACTGTGCTCTTCTGATGGGGATGGTTCACAACAAAGAGGTACACGGTGTCATCTTAAAAAAAGAAATGGAAACAGTTGAATTCTCTGCAGCAGCTTTCATGGCTGAGCACCCCCAGTGCTGATGCAGCCTCTAGTACAGAGCACGTGCCAAGTTTGGTGCATTTGTGTCAGGGCTCTTCAGAGGCAGAGGGACAAGTATCTATGTACTGCAGGATGCATCTGCAACAAGGTCCAGATCTCCAGCTACATTTCTCCCAGCCTCACTCAGGGACCTGCTGGGTAAACTACATGTTTGCTATTTCTATCAAGGAAGAAAGAAATCACAACCTCATCCTTGTGCCTAAGCCAATGGGTTTTCCAATCTGTGAAACAGCCCCAGTCAACTGGAAGAAGGATCTCAAAGAGCCAGTTTGGGCTCTTTGGTTAGTTTATTACATCCTCTGAGAAAGCAGAAGGAGCTCCTGTACCCTGTGTAAGGCTGCAGCCCTTCTGCCCAGCCCTTCTGGTAAGACCCTGAATTAGCCACCACTGATTTCTCCAACACCTTCCCTTAAGGGGTGACTGTATGGAGACACAGGTCAAGCTGCAGCAATGGTTCTTTTAATATCTGCAGACTTCTAATTGCCCTACTAAAATCCCCAGTGAAAGGACAGGCAAAAAGATACTTTATTGGTAGTCAGAACCTGACACAGGAGAACATATCTTGGAGAGGAGAACCTGGCTTGGCCAAAGAGTAACAGAGGTTTTGGTAATTTACAGAGACTTGATAATTTATCGTTTTGCCACAGAAGTTTCCACTCTGGGCACTACCAGTTGGTGAAGGATGTATCTCCTCAAAATACCTGAACCCAGTGTGAGACAAGTGTAAACTGGCAAAATAAATTTTCTGTGGTTTTCAACTCAAACTTTTTCATGTTTCCTTTCCTTTTAATATACAGGACATCTTTCTGTTTTAGACAGACTGAGATTATGTGCAAGGTTGTTTCCTTTGATAGATGACATTTAGAAAATAGCCCAACAAAGACAAAAACCCCCAAAACCCTTTTGTCTCCTTGCAAGAGCAAGCTATTGTGGGTGCTGCAAAGGGATTTCTATTTGTGCTCTTTAGGACAATATTTGCCACCACCTCAAGCTGTTTACCTCTGTCTACATAGGTGCTGATTCCGTGAGGGTTAAATGATGACAGATCAAACCCTCGGCTGATTCTCAGTTCCACTGCCCTGGGATTGTCTTCATTCAAATCCATCAAAAATATTTCACCTGGCTTGTCTGGAGCAAAACTCTTTAATCCTGGATATTTCAAGCCCTATAGAATCAAAACATAAAAAAATTATTCCTGGATAAAAAGTAAACAGGAGCATCACAGAGCTGAAAATGCTGGAGTCTTGCTCTGACTTGCAAGAATACATCAGGATGTCCCCCTGCTTCAGCCTGCTGAGCCACAATGGAGGTGGAGGGAATGACCCTGCTCTCTCTATCCAGCCCTCAGTCACAGTGCAAAGGGAGCAAACTGTATGGAGGGTGCAAGGAACCACACCCAAGGCACCACAGCCCCCACTCCAGCCACACTCTGTGTGCCAAACCCCTTTGCAAACTGACACTGGGGGGGAACCAGGCACCACTACAACATGGTAAAGCCATGAGGAACAGCAGCAGCGCAACAGATCATGATTTCTTGTATGCATTTTGCAACATTATCATTCCCTGTGTGTCCCTGGAACACGTAGATGAAAATATCAGCTTTTGTTTTAGAAAATGATCACCTGCCATCCTGATTGCAAAAGAAAGCCGGAAAACCTATGTCCTAAAGGCTAAAAAAAATCAGGAACAACATAATCAACAAACAAAATCTGATTTTTTTTTTTTAATTTTGAAATTCAGACATCTTCTTAACATGGCAGAGGACTGACATTTCAACATTTCAATGAAGTAGCTTGAAAGAAAGTCAAGGTTACGTGGGCAGATAAGTCAGTGCAATATACATGCTTCAGAGCCACCAACACCACCTCTGCATCAAGAAGTGCACTTGCTCAAGCAGAAGGGAATGACAGCTAAGCCAACACAAGACTGGGCTGTTCTTAGGGAGCCAGCCAGCCTTGTAGAAAAAAATTCTCCCTCCTGATATTTTCACCTATGGTTTCTGCAGGTAAGGAAGAAAGCAGGCCCCTGCATGGGAAGGTGCCATGGGCACTTACAGAGCTGATGAAAGCTAGTCCATTGGGAAGTATGTCGATGTCTTCGGAACCAGCTTCTGAAAACAAAGATAAACAGGGTTTTTCAGGTGACATTAGATATTTCCCATAGAAAAAAAAATCCTCTTTAGTACAATTCCAGCACTCACAAATGCCCCTTTCTGGTATGACTGAGCACACAATGAAGTTCAGAGGAAAAGATCATTCTGCTTTAAAAGTGGTAGCAGAAGACAGCATGTCAGGTTAGGAAATAGTACTGCAGCTCACTTCGTTTTGGGGGCTTAGGGGTGCCCCTGCAGTGGCCAGGCAGCCTCTCACCCAGCTCCATGTGCCCCCAGACAGTGTGGGATGAATCACCAGGTTCTGACGACGATGTTCTGCAGCAATTAGTGTGGGCAACGAGATTTCCAGGGCAGGACCATCCCCATGACTCGGGCCTCAGGCTTGCATAAGGCAGCTCTGAGAATTGTGCACGCTAATTCTCCTGGTTGAGCTAGGACACTTCACGAAGATGGATTGCTAAATATTTAGTTAAAGCTCTCAAATTTCAGAGAACCTACTATATCCATAACAGCTAAGGGCTTTAATAGTTAGACCACACTTTTCACTGCAGGTAATCATTTCCAATATTACCAATTCCTGTATATCCTGTAATATTTTTCCCTGGTAGGAAAGAAGATAAAACAAAAGCCCTTTAGTGGAGAGGAACCAGAACCCCCAGTTCATCCATCCAGGAAGGTTTCTCCCCAGCTCAGACCTGGGAAGATGCAGTGGCACAACTTCTCACTGAGGGCCAGGGTCAGCATCTTCTCAACCTCAGGAAACCCCTGCTCCACTCCATGACTCCAACAAGCAGAGCATCCCTGCCTTCTGAAGAGCAAAAGGTCTGAAGATTCATTTTGGGGGAAGACAGCTTGTTAGCCCATCCCTGGGTTTTTGTCTGAGTTTTCACTGGGCTCAGGCAGAAAGCAAACATCTGCACTGATGTGTCCAGAGACACAGTGTCCTCTGCCAGGGGAGGTTTACGTTAGATATTAGGAAGAAATTCTTTACAGAGAGGGTGATGGGCTGCCCAGGGAAGTGGAGGATTCTCTGTCCCTGGGGGGTTTTAAGAAGAGACTGGATGTGGCACTTAGTGCCATGGTCTAGTAACCATGGCGGTAGTGGATCAAGGGTTGGACTTGATCTTGGAGGTCTTTTCCAACCTGTCTGATTCTATGATTCTATGATTTAGAGCCTGTATTTTCCAATTAAAGTTTTGAATTGCGGCTTTTTTTTTTTATCTCAGCTTACAGTCTCATTTAAACCAGCAACTCCTTTTCTTTGCCTTAGTCTTTCCACGTCTGGGTTAATTTATAAAATGGGGTTAGTGGCGATTCTCCACTTCCCGGGATTGCTGGGAGGATAAAAGCACAAATAAATGCTGAGAGGCTCAATTGCCATGGTGACATGAGCTAGACAGACTGCTTTTGCTGGCAGCACACACTGGTGAGTGAATAAACAGAGATATAATCATTTATTGCTACTGAATCAGTGAGGCTGCCAAGCAGAAAGATGAGCAGGCTAATTGGGAGCAGATAATTAAAAACTACAAGTTTCCAGTGGAAGGAGAGCGCTCAGAGCCCCACACCCAATTGCTTGGGAAGAAAGTGCCCAGCAAAGCACTTTTCAGGCACTTCATGGCCAGGTCCTGGTATGTGTGGAAGCGACTGAGTGCCATCAGAAGAGCAGTGAAATGCTGATTCAGCGCAACCCTGCTGAGCCAGCACCAGGGAGACAGTGAGGAGGGGATGGGGACACAGCCGGCCGCAGGGAAGCTCACGGGCTCTCCTCTGGGCCCCATTTTGGGAGGGCTGTTCCAGGTGTTATATGTCATGAGAGAGATAGGAACTGCTTTATTAGGTATCAGTTACCTGCAGGATATTGCTTATTTGTATCACTGAGCCCAGCTTGTCCATTCGATTATCTAAACAGGCAGCATTTAAAAAAAATTAACAAATATTGAGAAAAATTACGACCTACTCTAGAAGTGTTGTTCTTTATTTTATCTTAGATTGATGTATTCTGCAGGTGTATCTAACAATAAAAACCCCATCTGGATTTCATGTCCAAAAGCACGAGACTCTTTTGCCTATATCCCAGGAATTGTTCCAGGATGAAAGTATTTCTGGCAACTTCTTCTGTACCTTCTTGAACTTTAGGAATTAGAACAGGAGATACGGTTACTTTATTATAAACCAGTAACATGATTAGGCACCAATAAAAATCAGAAGCTACTGTTTATTCTAGAATATAGCCTTTCCTATGTATTGGTGAATGAAGTTTTTTTGCAATTTTTTATTGGCTTGTTCAATGTTTGCATTTGTGCTTTCATAGCACAGTATGTGAAAAGCAGAATAGATCAAAGTCTTAAAAATAGAGATACAGAAAAGATGAAATTGCAGAAAGAAAAGGGCATAGTTTAAGATAATTTTGCTCATAGCTGATCCAGCCCTGGGACCTATGTCTCACTTAGGAGTTCAGAAGGACTGTTTTAAACATTAAAATAAAGACATAATGTTTATTCAACTTTATCATAGCACTTTAATGGAAAAAGGCCCAGGAGGCCAAGAGGTCCGTGGAGAAAGGCGTTCTTACACAAAGGCACCCACAGGAGCAATCTTACAGATCTGAGTACAGCAAACCCTCTGGTCTGAATAGTGCTACCTATGCAGCAACTAGGCTTTAGGGATCCTTGATCTCCCTGAATAATATAACCTTCCCAGTCATAGCAAACGAATTTTGGAAGCTATTTGAGTGAACATGCCAACTTTTAAGTTTGCACAAATCCTTTGTTATTTCTCTTTCTGCCACATTGGACATGCTGAATTAATTTTTGGCATATTAATTTTTCTAAAGAGCTATAAACAACAGAGCAAAGGCAAGGCAAGGTGCAGAGCTCAGTGTGCAGGGACAGTGTTAGAGGAGCACAGCAAGAAGCAGAAATGAAGCTCTGTAAATTGATCCACTGCAACCTCCAAGCAGAGATGGGTTCTCAGAATTCACCTAATCTCCACGTAAATGTCAGGCACCGAAAACAAAATGCTGTTAGGAAATGAAATACAACTTTATTTTTCATTTCCAGCTTTATCCTTTCCTCAACACAATAATCATGTTGCAAAAAAGTCTTAAAAAGATTGCAACAGTGAAATGCTTAAAAGAATTATATTAATCACCATCAAAAAAGCATTATTCAGAATCTTGTATGAGTAAATTGCAGCTCAATCTAGAAGACCTGGAATTTTTTTCAAATGCAATTCTGTACATAACCTCAGGCAAATGAACTCAGCATATACTCATTCGTGGCAGTAATTTGACTTTACAAAGATGCTTGAATCCTGACACAAGGAAGAAGCAAGATTTATGAAATCAACTCACTGACTCAGCAAGCTCAAAGGCAAGGCTGTTAAAGCTCATCCAATGATGTTTTTACATATCCAAAATCCAGGCAAATTTCAAAAGAATTTAAGACATTTCTGAAAATACTAAGGAGGGGAGAATCCCCAGCCATTAAGCTTAAAATTATTATTTGGGGAAAGGGAGACACAAAAAAGCAATCAATTTCAAAGCTATCCATTTTATACACTGGTTATCCTAATCAGAGAGAAAAAAAAAAACAAGACAGAAACACTGGTGTGTGCTAAACACATGATCCAAAGTACAAAGTCAACATTTTGGCCACTTTGTTAGCAAACATAACCCCTTGCTCTTTGAAACCACACAGCTGCATTGCACAACCGCGCTGGGCTCCTGCCTGCCATTGGCACCACGCGGTACCAGCCAGCTCCTAAATCTCCACAAAATGCGGCACTAAGGCGGGCAATCCTGGCTGGCATTTAGCAGCCGCTCCTTCACCATATGCCTGTGGTCTTCTCCAAAAGCTTGCACCCTTGCAGCATGTTCTGTCTTCAAGATGTCACTACCGTCTGACAGACACCTGTAGGTACCTGCCTGAAGAGCCAACATGCCCTCATCTAAAAGCCAGATCATTTCCTAAGTGGCTCAGCAACAGAGAAGTGTTTGCAAGGTACTCAATTTCAAGAAAAGGAACAGAAACTTTAAATACTGAAGGCAAAAAGCATTATATCAAACTAGTTTTTCAGCACAATTTTCTTCCTGCAGTTTCTCCCTACCTCCAAGTCTGAGTAACAAATGAAAGTCAAATGAGCACTTTGTTTTTTGGGATCAGGCTTGGAAGCTGACTTTAAGAAGCAGTTACAAAATAAGGCTGGACAAAAGCAAGGCACTCGGTTATTTTAAGCACATACCGATTCCTTTAATGAGCCGGCAGTTCGGGAGTGTTACTGGGGCTACTTCCCGTGAAGCATTGAGTGTGTTCCTGCAAGAGGAAAGAGCGGGGTTAACAGCATACAGCCAGTTTTAAAACAGGTAACATTCCTAGTTTTTAGTTTTATTGTCTGCTCCATTGCAGCAACAAATCAGCCATAAGATACTGAACAGACAAACCCCAGAACTGCAGCAGCAAATGCTCCAAATCACTGTGGTAGTTACATATGTCCAGGGATTAAGTGGTTGTTCCACACTAAGTAACTTCGGAAAACTGATTTTGTTCATGAGCGTCAGGAACAAGCTTTCATGGCCCACCCCAGCTCAGACAATAAAATAAGACAGCCAAATTTTCTTCAGGTTTCAGTCACTTAACTATAGTAGTATCCCACAGTTAGGACCAGCATTTCAGATGAGGAGAGGACGACCTTCTACTCCAACCCAATGGCTGTATTTGCTGATCATGCCACCAGCATTTCTTACTCCACATTCAAAGGTAGTGATAGCACTGTTGCAAGGCTGGAGTACTCATTTCCTTACAACAAGCAGGACTTGGTAGTACAATTTTCAGCAATTACCCTGTCCCTTCTGCTTCTCTCCTGATACCACTCCAAGCATCACTCTTCAGCGGTGCTTATTTCATTCTCAAGTACCCAAAAAACTCAGTCTCTGGCTCATGCTTCACTGAACAAGCAGATACAGACAGGTACCTACACGAGTTCCTATTTCTCAATTTCCTCCATTCCAAGTTGTTTGCAAATCCTTATGAAAGACACCTCACTACCAGGATTGCTGTGTTTGACCATGCTGGTCCACAGTGCTCTAAAGAAATATATTGTATTTCTACATGAAAATGTCAGGGTAGCGTACTAGAATATTTCTTCCTTTTTTTTTTTTTTTTTTTTTTGCCCCCAGAAGAAAGCATTTAACCTAACATAGTTACTCCTTTGCATGTCTATCCTACGCATGTGTTGAGGCTATTGCTCCCAACACAGGAAATTCTGAATGCAAAGATCCCATAGCAAAAACTTGCCATGTTTAGTTTTAGGCATAAACATAAACTAAACAGCAGTATCAGTCAGTGATATGAAAAGTATGTGCTACAGCTGAGCGTCGTATGGTATGTCAGTCCTGCCTGGTTTTAATCACTTAAAATATGAATTGCAAATTGCTTCAATGCTGTATCATTGACATAGGTTGTTAACATAAGGCCAAAAGAAAAGATGAAAAAGGGTAAAAAGTGCAGAGGACAGCAAGGGAAAAGAACCAAGTTAAACTCTCCCAAGCCCTCTCTCTCGAGTCCAGGAGTACTGACAGAGAATTACACTGGCTTCCAGCTGACAAACAGCACAGGAGGAATATCAGCTCCCCCATTGCCCACTGGCAACTTGGCACAGCCAAATCCACCAAGCACCCAAGGGTGGCTCAAGGCAATCCTGCCTGAAGTTTGCACTGCTGCCTGCTTAGGGCTTTTCCCTTCCCTGTTTTCATCAGCTTTTCCCAGGCAGGCTGCAAGCCACCCTGAGCCAAAAGCACAGCAAGAACTCAGCTAGCAGCCAGAGAGGGATGATGATATCCTGACAGCATTCCCAGGGAAACACTTCATGGGCTGGAATGAGAGTAATTCAAAAGGACACTAGTCACAAGGCTGCAGCACATATAGAGGCTTTTCCAAAATGTGTCAGTTTATCTACCTCACACAGCCTGAGCCACTCAGCCAGATGGCCTAGATAACTAACTGGTCGTACCAAGAACACAGCAGGCCTGCAATATATGGAGGATGCAACTTCAAAAAAAAGAAGGAACTTTTGCTACTTGGTGCAACCCCAATGCATGGCACCTTGTCCCACTGTTTCTCTTTCCAGTTTCAGTCTGACGCCCACTGTCCCACTTCATGGGATACAGAGGATAGGCCTTTCCTTCAGCAGGAACCCATTGCATATTCAAAGACCTCTCTTTCAGTTTTCCTCATCTCTAGACTTACCAACCATGGATTTCTGGGTTTTGGTTTTGAGGGGTTTTTTTGACAGGATTGAAAATCACTTCTTATTTTGGTTTTGCTCCCAATTCTTTTAAAACTGTCAGCATCTTTCTGGAAGTAGGCTGCTGTTTTGAACATAGTATGCAAGTTCAGTGCCCTATGGGTACAGTGTTACAAAATGATAACATTGTATGTGAATATATAAATACATATGAACAGTATCATATGCACATTGTTCTGAGGAAAACAGTAACACACATTTTATAATTATATAATTCACATTTTACAAATTAGCTCAGCGCTTTCTTCAGAGAATGAGCAGTTTAAAATGTCAATAGGGGAATTGGTGTCATTTCAGCTGGTAACACAGAACTTCACCTGTTTTCTGCTGTACGTGCCACAAAATACCAAACTCAGAAGGAACTGCAAAGACTCTTTGCTGGATTTCTGCCTTCTAGGTGGGGAATGGATAACAGAGACACACAGCAAGAGCTAATTACCCACAGTTTCTCTTAATTGTGTTAAATGACTTTTAGAGTACTTTGTGAGCTGAAGTTGTGTGTTTCCAAACTCAGCAACCATCCTAAGACCTCTGCTACGCTGGAGTTTGCTGAAAACACAGCACGCAGGAAAAACCCACAGAGAGCTACAGAGACAGGGGGGATCCTGTTTTTATCTGGAGATTATTCTTTACCAGATTTCCAATATTGCATTTGTTCATTCAGTTTGGAGGAGATGTGGGGACCGTTGCTCTCTACAGCCCTTCGAAATGTCTCACCCCAGTAAAGCCAGGGAATGTTTTCCAGCTCTGCCATCCCAGCTTGTGTGACTCCAGGGCAGGAGGGCTCTTCTACCTCTGTGGTTATCACTAATGCCTGAGGTGGATTTAGCGCAAGATGAAAACACATCTATGTGAGGTACCTGGGTCCAGGCAGTACAGCCCCCCTTCTGTAATTACCTACAATTACCCAAAATTCAATTAGCTGGGTGTTGTTGCTTTGAAATAGAGCATTTGGAGTCCTTGTGGACATGAGCAAAATTATAATGATGTAGTTGCCTTTTAACACAGTAATTCACCACCACTTTTCTGACCTGAAATGACCAGTTATGTGTTTGGTAGCTTTCAGGACAGAAACTGCTGTAACACCATGGCATGAGGATCATGATATGGCTGGGTATTTCAGCTACAGCGAGGTCACATCTTAGGATCACCAAAGCCTGTGCTCCATCAGAGGAAACCTCATGTACACAGGGGCTATTGTTATCCAGAGGTCAGCTTTGGTAGAAAGTAACACACGTTTCTGACAAACTGATTTCCACTTACTGTTCGGTCAGTTGGTGGGAGATGAGGTAAATTCGCAGATATTGGGTTTTGATATACCCCGGTTAACTGCAGCCTCTGTAAAAACAGAGGTACTGCCCCCCTGCCCCAGGAAACCCTCTCCCTTTGGCCTCTTGGCTCCCAGCATCTTTCCAGGGAGAGTTTCACATCCTCCCACTGCAAAGGGCATTTCCATTGCACAAATGCTCCCGAAGTTAGTTTTTGAAGAAAGAGGATGAAAAAGGCATCGCAGTGCCTAGTTTTTCTCTGGGGAAAAACGGTTCCCTTGATAATGATGATGATAGCGATGGTGATGACAATGAAGAACCCTTCCCCTCTGGCTGCCACTGCACTTGTGCAAGTGCGGGTGTCCGCCGAAGTCGAGCCCCAGCCCGGGAGCTGTGGCGCCCGCCAGCTCGAAGGCCGGAGGGGAGCCCTCGCCGCCCTGTGCCCGCCTCAGCCCCGCGGCAGGACCCGGCTGCCGCCCCCCACCCGCGGGCCACCCCCGTCCCGCACCGCCGGCACCGCGACCCGCCGCTCCGAAACCCCGCAGGGCGGCTCCTACCGAAGGGCCAGCAGCCGCTCCGCCACCAGGGCTGCCGCTATCCCGACAAGAGCCACCACCAGCAGCTTCCCCATGGCCGATCCCCGCTCCCGACTCTGCCCCGTCCCGACCCGTCCCGCCCCGCCTGCCCGGGCCGCCCCCGGGGCCCGGCGCCGCGCTCCCGCCGGCAGCGCCCTCCCATCCCATTGCCTCCTCGCCCCGCCCGGCCGTGCCCCGCACCCGCGGCACCGTCCTTCTCACGGCCGGCGAGCGCCGGGGACGCGGGAGCCGGACAGTGGCCCTCTGGAGGCTGCATGCTACAGTTCCCATGGGAAAGGCAGGTGGACCAAGTTCCAGCTCTGTTATTAAAAAAAAAAAAAAAAAAAGAGAAGTGTGTTGTACAAAAATAAGTGTGTCTGACCAAGACTATGTGATGCAGAATGTACAAGTACTCCGTGTACACCTCTAGGCTGAGATGTACATGCTAATACATGTGCACTAACAGCAAAGTTTCCCCCCAGAATGATGCTTCCTCCACTGCCATGCTCCCACCAACAGCTTTCTCCCGTGTGCAGGACAAGGGCTACAGAATCCACCTTGGGGCTCCAGGGTTCCTCCATGCAGCAATCTGCTTTTGCATCATCTGCAGCACTGGCCTCCTTGGCCTTTTGCTTTTTTGGGGAGCACACGTTAGCGGGTTAATGCCCTCCCTTAGCAGTTATCTTTCCCTTCCCTGCACAGCAAATGCCCTCACCTGCAAGGTTCACATTCCTTTGCACTTCCCTGAAAGTCTGAGCAATCACTAAAGAAGTCTTCTCTGCTCTTCTTACCCTTGCCCTTGAGGCCAAGCAGATGCTCCACATTTAACAACACTTAAAGTAAAGCGTGCTGGAGAAGAGGAGGCACCCTGAAATATCTTTCCCTCTCCATTTTGCCATAGCCCTTTTCCTTTTTTGGGTCCTTGATTACTTTGGAATTATAGGTAGATGAGATTTTTTTTTGGAGGAATGCATGGGGTTGCTGTGACCAAAGTGCAGGCCCCAGCACTTGGCCCATGTTGAACCTCATACCACTGGCTTCAGGCCATCAGTCCAGCCTGTCCAGATCCCTCCACAGAGCCTTCCTACCCTCCAACAGATCAACACTTCTGCCCAACTTGGTGTCATCTGCAAACTGACTGAGAGTGCACTCAATCCCCTCTTCCAGATCATTGATAAAGGTATTAAACAGTACTGGCCCCAGTACTGAGCCCTGGGGAACCCCACTAGTGAATGGTCACCACCTGGATTTATACCACCACTCTCTGGGACTGGCCATCCAGTCAGTTTTTTACCCAGCAAACAGTGCACCCATCCAAGCCATGAGCACTTCCTCCAGGAGAATTCTGTGGCAAATGATGTCAATAGCCTTAGGTAGACACATCCACAGTCTTTCCCTCATCCACTAGGTGGGTCACCCTGTAATAGGAGGAGGCCAGGTTGGTCAAGCAGGACCTGCCTTTCACAAACCTGTGCTGGCTGTGCCTGATGCCCTGATTGTCCAGCACATGCTGCATGAAGGCACTCAAGGTGATCTGCTCCGTGACCTTCCCTGCCACTGAGGTCAGGCTGACAGGACTGTTTATAGTCATGCATTGCAGCACTCCAGTTGTGTGAGTCTTTCCACCCTATTTCCATGACAGCAACTATCCCACAGATTTTCCTGCTGCTTAATGGCTTCCTGCCCCTCCTGTTTGTTGCCCGTGCTACATGCATTGGTGTAGATGCACTTCATTTGGGCTATTGATCCTGCCACTTTTTTTGGGGTAGGAACCCTAAGACATGCTTGACCATTTTCATGTGCTGCTGTGATTTCTAACATACAGTAACCCCTACGTCTTTGCTGCTGGATGGATGTCCATCCATCTCCATACCCCTGCAACTGAGGCAGCAGACTGAAGGAACTTGCTAGCATACCATCCATCAAACATTGATTTACTACCTCCAGGCTTATCTCTAATTATTAATAATGGTTTTATCCGTTTCCGCCTTCAAATCTAGTTTAAGGCTCTTCCAATGAGCCCTTCTAACTCCTGTGCAGAGATCCTTTCCCCCTTTGAGACAGATGTACCCCGTCTGTCACCAACAGGCCTGATGTTGTCTAGATTGACCTATCATCAAAAATCCTAGATTCTGCTGTTTTACACAAGATTGATTCTATATCTCAGGTTTCACAGCACTACTTTATTAGCATAGTATTTTTCATTTATTTATTTACACCACAGTTTAATGTGCAAGAGCATATACTGCTTACTGCCTGGTACTCAATTTTTGCACAAGGTGAGTGCAACTCATTTGATAAACTGTTAGTGTCTGGAGGGGAGATGTAGACAACAGAGATGGTATAAGATTGCAAGAGTGGCCATACTGTGTAAGATGAAGGGTTATCTAACTGAAGATCCAACAAAGGCAGTAGGCATGGGCTTAAGAAGAGTAAGGAAATGGGGGGCAAGTTGGATAAATCACCAAAGATTCTTTCTCAGCTCCTAAATCTTTTCAGCTCAGTATGATGAGGTTTACCTTTTTAGTAACTCCTAATTGATCTATGATTCAAGTACTTTAATGCCTTTCCTTGAAGTGAGTTGTGCTTTTACCATTTTTTTTGCTGATGTCAAACCAGCTAGGCACCCCGTATGGTCACAGCAGGAAAACAACTACTTTGAGGTAGCAATTCATATGAAAGGTGCCTAAAATATATCAAGAAATCTTTCCTAAGAAATGGTCATTTCTCTGCAGTCAATGGAAAAGAGCCTACAGTGACTAATTCAAATGCAGAAATCTGCTCTGTAGATTTCTGAAGGTAGATAGAGCGAATCTCCCTTGAAGTCTCTGCTCATCAAATCACCCTTGACTAAATAAAGACCCTGGGTTTCTCAGCAGCCTACCTCCTCAGCACATCCCCATCCAGCCTGGCATCTGCCCAATGGCACTGTCAGCATCTGCTGTGGCTTTCCCTCAGCAGCATGCCCCGGTTGGCCAAGTGGCTGCAGCAATGCTGGAAAACCCATGAATGCTCTTTGGTTCCAAATCTCTCTGAGGTCTTTGCTTTGGAGCACTCAGGAGACACTTGGAGTGACCTCTTGCCACATAGCAAAAGACTAAAAGCAGGAATGAGTTGTGTGCATATAATCAGCTGGAGAGGGATAATGTACCAAGCCTGGGAGTGGAGGAAGTGAGCAGAGCAAGAGATAGGAGAAGTCATATGCTAATTTAGTAATTTAGACTCCTCTGCAGTCAAGAAAGGAAAAGAAGCCCTCTGTAAACATGTCCAAGCATGGATTTATTCCATCTGGGAAAGCATGCATGAAGTAGAACAAGTAGTACTGTAGATGCCCAGCCTCCCTCCTTCCTTCTCTCTCCCAGTTCATAATAGATGGAAATGAGACAACTTGCTGAGAAAATAAAGGGTTGTATTTGAAAGTAAAGGGAAGTTCTTCTACTAAAAACTTTGGAAGTCTTAAATCTTTCATTTGTAAAAAGTATGTGCTTCCCTATCACATATCAGGATCTTTTTAAACAGATAAGATACAGAAGCTATGTACACATGGATTTGGATTTTACAACAAACTGTTTCAAAATGCATCATTCTTCAGTCATTAATGAAGGAAAATGTGTTTTACCAAACAAACTTTAAAAAAGCTGAAACTCTCTTTTTATCCAAATTTTACTCTCTCTAATAGTGATGTTAATCTGAAGTAAATCCACTGATATCTGCATTGCCAAAGTATTTACAAGGGATTTGCACTAAAGATTAAAGGTCAGAATACTGTTCTAGAGCACTTTGGGGGGCTGATCTGAGTAAGTACTGAGGCATACAATGCAGGCATGATTGTATTAACTGGACTGTTCAGACCATGGGGGGCATCGAGGGACCCAAGCTCTGGAGGGCATTGAGGACAAATCTGATTGACAACTAGAGATGAGTCAGGCTGTGTTCATTGACACAAGGCTCCTTTACAAATACTGAATAAAATTCAGAAGAGGACATGTGGGCATGAAGACAAGGCAGATGTTGCTATAGTTTAACTGTAAAAACAAGCAGAAATGTCAACGCAGTGTGAAAAGGTTCAGAGGGAGTCTAATGAGATCTTAAACAGAACTCATTGGTTTTACTGAATACAGATCTTAAGACTGGGTTAATGTAAAGGCTATGTCCATCAGATTGCTGCTGACACACAGATGCTGAACGAGCTTCAGGTAAAAATTAAAACTGGCAGGCAAGAAAGCTGCTTTCCACAAAACCAGGCAGAAATCAACAAAGCCTGTGGTTTGCCTATGGAAAGATGAGAGAAAAGGCTTCTAAAGCTGTAGATCATAGAAATGACAAGATTCTCTACAAATGCTGTTGCCCAAAACCACTTTAACCCTGTTAGCTGATCAATGGAAAATTGCAGATGCCTTGCTCAAATACCTCAGCAATTTCTTAAACCTTGCATTCTTCAGCTCTGCTAGAGTTAAAACCACTTCTCAGCTCCCCATTCAAAAGCAGGGAGTAGAGATTCCTACAGCCACTGAGCAGTTGCCACAGAGAAAGGCAAAGTCCCTGCTCACACCCTACCACTGCACATAATTACAGTGTCATCAACTAGTTAGTAAACTGGAGTTCACCACTATCACCTAATAAAGAGATGGTATCTCAAGGTGTTCAAGAAGACAGATGCATAGTGCCTTTTGCAATGAAAAAGGTAAAAACACTCCTGCAGGGACACCAAGGCATATTGACTTTCTTAACTGCTGAGAAAAATACGTGTCACAATGACATCAGTGGATTTGTGGGTGAGGGTGTTGAAAAGGCTCTTGCAGAAACGCTCTGGCTTACAGCCCTGTCCTGCCTCAAAACAAGCCGAAGTCTCTACTGGGTCTTTGCAGAGCTATCTGAAGACTACAGAACTGCCAGCCATGAGCAGCCCAGAGGCATCTGCATAAATTTGGGTATGCAAATAAGTTTATGAACATATTTTGGTTCTTTCATGATGGCATGAGGTAATGAAGAGGTCCTCAATGATGACAAGATGTCAGAACATGTCGCTGTCAAAAACAGCCCCAAGCAAGGCTATGTCCTAGACCAGCTCTTGTTTACTGCCTTTATGCAGCAGTCTTTCTTGCTGCATCTGGAAGCAGCAGCAAAAAAAGCTGCTTTAATTATTTTATGGGTGGCAGAATTGCTAAACTGGAGAAATGCCAGCCTAAATCGAAAGTCACAGAGGTCCTCCCAGGCAATCTGCCCTTTGCTGCTGATAGTGTGCTGGGCGTGCAGGATATTACTGGTGGTTTTGATTGCAGTGCCATGGCTCAGACCTGTCGCAAGCATAAAGCAAATAATGCTGTCTTTTTCCAGGCAGAAGCATGCTGAGCCAGTAGTGTACCTTGGCAATACAATGCTTAAGTCTTGTGGTGAATTCTGCTATCTTGGCAGCAAGCTCCTCAAACACTGTGACTTGATAATAGTTGTTCAACTAAGGGAGAGGGCCATGTGGCTTTTGAAAGATTAAAGCTGTATATGAAAGGAAGGAGGTTCCTGACTTCAAACACAAGTAAAGGAGAGTATGTTCCTGTCATCATCACTGCTCTGTGAGAGCAGGACTCTCAGGTGATACATAGCAATTGCTCCGACTCTCAACCCAGTCTGTGTGCACTACTTTAATGCCCTTGTAAATAAATAAATAAATAAAAAGTCAATGTCCTGAACACTATCAAATATTAGCCACTGCCAAAGACTCTTGCAGTTTTAGCTACACTGGTGTGAGCACTGGTGCATGTATCACATGTATGTGTTGCACATAGTTGTGTTCTGGGGTGGAAGGTGAAGTACAGTCCAATAAAACCTTACCAGCAGGCATCCAGCACTGATTTTTAGTTGTGGCATCTGTTTCATGACACAAGAGGCTTTGGGCTGGCTGATGTAGTAAAGATGATACACTGATGGTACCACAGACTCTCACCTAAATGTAACAACCCAGTGACACAGAAGAGGACTAAGAGGGAAATGCCCAATTAAGTATTACCCAGTGATATCCCTGTTTATGCATTGCAAATATCAGTGAAATTTCTTAGAGGGGAAAAGAAAAGCCCAACAAAACAACAAAAGCTGAATTTTCAGGATAAAATATCTAAGTAAAAAGATGCAAAGTGAGATCTAGAAATTCAGCAGCTTTCAAAATGCTTCAACACAAAAGGAGGAAATAACCTTGACTTATAAATATAGTAACAAACAAGAAACACTCTTCTACACACTACGCTGTGATGTTTTGTGCTACAGCAAACTGCAAGCATGATAAACGGTTTTAGTACATAAAGCTTTTTATAAAATTGGGGCTGCTTAAACTGTATTGGCACTATGAAGCATAAAGAAAAGAGGAAATTGAGGTATAGAATGAACACCGCACTGCACATTTCTTCAGAGTTCATGACCTATGTTTCCTACACCTGGTTTCTCACTTTCTAGGCTATCCCATATGTACACCCCAAGCAACTTGAAGATTTACATCAGGGTAAATCCAATATAACACCATAAAGAATAAGTTACGCTTATCTCACAGTTCCAAGTCCTAGTACTGGTATTACCAGCGCTGCTTCAAATACACGAACATAGATGTTGTCTGTGGTGGTTATTACATGATACAAAGGTAAGGAGACCTTCAAATTAGACTAGTGGAGTTCTAGTGGAGTAGTCATCCATTCTAATGCTGTGAAATGCATTTCATACTTCTTCATTGAAGGGGTGCTGGCCTGAAACTGTATAAGCGAATTGCAACTCATGTGTATGCAATATGTAGCTGGAATATTTGGGGTTTCAGACAACTAGGAGTGGCAGAAACCCAAGTTAACATCCTTATCTCGAGATGGCATCAGGGGTTACGTAGTTTGGTTGACCTGATCCCACTGTGTTCGCACTCTTATCATGTAGTTTCTTGTTCAGCTGTTGTCATGAAGGAAGAAGCAAGGGGTATTGTAAGAGGGCTCAGGCAGGTTGAACTGACGTCTCTCCTTTACCAGCAAGGGAATCACAAATGCAGAGAGAAGCCAGAGTTGCTGTGGTAGGGAGGTCATATATACGGATAAAACCACACACACATTCACCCATTATTTAGTGTATTGACAGTATACAAAGCAGCAAAGTGCTCACAGACCTGAGAGCAGCTTTGCAAGTAGCAGCCATTGCCTTTAGCACAGAAAGCATCCCTAGCAGGAGTAGCAGTTTGGAGGCCAAGACAGCAAGACAGAAGAGTCAGGGCATGACAAGTAACAGAATCAACTTTGCTTACATATTTTGGCAGCTTTGAGTAATTGCAGTCTTAAAAGACATCTGGCAGTTAGACTGGCTTGTTGCAAACCCAGTCTATGAGCCTGCCTAAGCACAAGCAAGATGAATGACTTATTCTCATCATCACTTTCAGTGGGAAGAACTTTACACAGGTATTTAATTGTTTTTGTATGTGTCTGGATTTGTTTTCTGAATTTTCAAACCCTTCTCGAAAAACTGACATGAAAACTAAATATGCTCTCATAAAGCTACAACTAATAGAAAAATACTTTTATCTAATCTTTTAGGTAAACAGGGTGGGAGAGACCACTAAATAATATAGAGTGTGCACCTAAGGTCGGATTCCTACACAGAGTATGATTACCCATCTTCCACTGAAATTAAGATAAATATAAAGTATAAAATCTTTCAGCTAAGATTGACTTAATCTGTAAGTGCAAATGGAAAGCAATAATATCCCTTTAGATGGGACCGTCTAAATTATACTCACATTAAGTCTGAAAAAGCCAAGAAATTCTTATTTATCCTGAATACAGATAAATAAGATATTTTAACAATTTACACTTGTATTCTTAATACTTACCTTCAAAAATACTTTCATTTAGGTATAACAACATGTGAATATATATGTATGTACACTGTTATAGCAGCATATAACCATATAAAGGTATAATTCATATGGATTCATAAGCTATTTTACTTTTCTTTTAAGCATAAACTAGGAACAGATAATGCGAAAAAGACAGTAGAACCTAGTCCAACACGTACAACCATAGCCTCTCCTCTTCAAACATGTGCAAAAGAGCAAAGAGTGTGGCCTTGTTAGAGCCAAAGCCTTTGCAGCATCCAAAAACATTACTGCCACTCCCATCCTTTGCACTCTGCTTTTGTGGAGGAGGTGGCACATGAGTGGCAGATAGAGAAGGCACCCATGGTGCTATAGAGCCCTGTCAGGTGTAGATATTCATCTCACTCTCAGCCTAATTCAGCTCAAGAGCAGGGTGTACATGAATCCCATTAGGTTCTGATGTACCTTCTAGAAAAGAAGCTAGGCTTTGTCTTTTCTGCCTACTATCGTCACAAGGAAAACAAAGAGGAGCTAGAGAGGTATTCAGAATGGCATGTTGTACACTTGACACCCAGAAACACTATATTTATCCTCATCTTCTTGGAGTACCCTGAGTGGCTGGTCCCAGCAGCCCTCCAACAGGTAGACAGCTTGAGCTATGTGGCATCAAAAGTATTAGAATTTGGCTGCCAACAGTTTTTTAGGAGACACTGCATACATTTTTTCTATGGTTCACCTTTTGTTCTAACATGAGCATAAATTTGAAGTCTAGAAGCAAAAGACTGATTTCTATTTTATAATAAGAAAGAAGCAAGGATTATATTTTAAACCTTTGATTAGCATCTTTGAGGGAACTTAACATTTCTGATCACAGTGTGAAGGTTAATGCAGAATATGTTGTGTTCCAAACGTTGACCACATTAATTTGACTCGTAAATACAAGCACAATGAACAAGAAATAAGGCCATGTACCTTCATCCTTCAGCGAACTCACGTATAATGATCACAAGGCTGTAGAGCACTCCAGTATCACCTGTTAAAATGTTCTTGTGATCTATTACTAAGGTCTCATCCCAATATGTACATTCTGATTTTTTAAACTCTGCTATTCATAGAAGTGGATTTTGTGGTTGGGTTTGGTTTTTTTTTTCATATTAGTAGCTTCAAAACTTGTTGAATTCATGTTTTCTTATAACCTAGTGGCACAATTTTGCAATTCAGTAAAATTGCACGTGGTTGAAAATTTCAGAATTCTTCTTTTAAAACCTAGGCGGGGCTTTAAGAATTGTGTAAAGTGTCTTCACTGACAGAACTAAGTGCTTTGCAAAGCTCAAAAGAAAATATGGATAGATGAGTCTGCTGGCATCGAGCTGGCCTTAGGGGCTTCTCTGCACAGTAAGTCAGATGCAACCATGGGCACTTGGGTGTTCCCAGCCAGAGCACAGAAAAGGAGATCTATCATCCCTGGCATCCTCATCTGGAGACTCATACGTCAGGCTTTTGCTTGCATTTTCCTTGAAGTTTTGTGCCAGGAGTCTAGTTTTGCTCTGAGTCCTAAAACCCCTTAAAGTCTCTTGTGTTTTATGGAGATAGTTCAGGGATTTGTCTCAGGAAGAACAGACTCCATTCCTAATGATGTCCTTCCCCTAGAAGTACACTTTTAGGTGTGGATGCCACTAGACTTGCAACACAGCGCTGTTATGTCTCCCAAGGTGTTGATCATGTGTAGGCTCTGAGTGCCTGGAGGGAATGGTTTGGGCAGAGGCTTCATTGCTATGAGCCACAAGGTTCCTTCCACCCCTCACCTGCCCCAGGGATCACCTGTACTCAGTATCATAGGCATCAATGGCCAAACTGGGGCAAAGCCAAGTATCTGGGGCCCTCCATCCTGGTTTAACTTCTGCTCTTTGAACCACCTTGCTTTGGATATCAAACAGCACTCACAGAATTGCACATTATCAGAGAAATCTTCCTCAAAGTATTTTCTCTGAGATTCATTAGATTGCAAGCACTTTGGACATTTACTCTCACTTTTTTCAGTACCAACTTTGTCAGTTTTTAACACGTGAACAATGCATATCACTTGTAAGAAAATAAAGCAAGTGCGTATCACTTGTAAGAAAATAAAGAAAATGCATATCACTTGTAAGAAAACTTGTAAGTTTGGGGAAAATTGTCCTTAGAAGGAAAAGTAGGATTTTTTTCTAAAGAGAATTCTCTGGCTTGTTCTGCAGACCTCTCCTCCAGGAGTCAGGCATATCTGTATGATGACCAGATCGTTCAGTGCATTTTCCGTTGACTCAAAGGTGAACAGTTAGATGGATTAAGAAAAAAAAAACATAGTTTGCTGAAAAGTCCAACAGATTTTATATCACAAGTTTGATTTCAGTGTTGAGTAAGTAAAAACTTTAATTAATAAAAGAAAAACAGCAATTTTCTATTTCTGCACAGTATTTGAAAGCAGTTTCTAGTGTCACCATGGCACATATCTTATTTACTAATTAATTTTTATTTCTACATATTTTTACTAAATGTGTTCTAGAAATCAACTCACTAAACTAAATACTGATTAAATTACTGCCTTTGACAAACATCTATAATTTATTTTTAAAGTACCCTCCTGTAGAGAGTATGTTTGGCTTACTTTATAACCAGAGTTATAACCCAAATTATGTTTGGTTTACTTTACACCTAATGTTTCCTAAGTATGTCTGATCTGTTCTTGATTTTCATCTTCAGACAAATGAAATTGCACCCTACAAGTGTTTCCACAGATTCTTGCAGGAGACAATGATCTGACAAACTCAAGAGTCAGATGTTTATGCTGTAGTGATTGATGTTTGGGTAAAGGAGGAAAAATATTTTCTTGTCTGAGCTGAGCATTGCCATGCTGTAAGAGTCACGTAATCTTACAAAAGATCTCACTCTGGATTGTGTCTGTCTTTGCATAGTTTTTTTATGCTTCTCTGTGCCTACCAAGGAAACGAAAGCCTTGTCTTGAGAAAGGTGATGGCAAAAGTGAGTAACTAGATCTCATCCGTCTACTTAATATTGCTTCAGAAATGTTCTCGTGTCTCTCCCCATGCAAAAATCTTCCACCAGACTCAGAAAGAGAGGATAAGCAGTTTGCAGGCTCTTTTGCCTGTTCTTCTCTTGGAGAAGTTATATATTTCAAGCAGGAATAAAAACACCATTCTAAGTTACCATTTCTCAGAAGGTAGTATGTGATGGACAAGATTTGTACTGCAACAGAGTTATAAGTAGGTCGATTTTTTTAAAGGTTTGGTTATAAAGAATCTTCTTGAAATATTAAGAATTTTTTCCAAGTGCTTTTCAGTTTTAGATGCAATTCACCAGATCTTTGACATGCTTATATTGATACTAAAAGGTGTCAGATTCCCAGGGCTTTTGATACTTCAGGACTCCTTCTTATATTAGATTCTGGGTGTTGACAATAAAGAAAGCCCATAGTGTGCAGCATTGCATTTTCCTGTTTCTTACATAATGATTTGAAAGGAAGACCCCAAGTCATGATCTTTATTTTAAACTCAGGTAGAACTCTTGATGACTTAATTGAGAATATGGTTGGAAAAGAACAGACTATAAAAAGAATAAAAAAGGAGTTAAATGAGGACTTGGCCCAGAGAATAAAGGAGAAAAAAAAATAAAACAAAGCAAAAATAAAGCTTCCATCCAATCCCTAGACAAAGCTACTGAGAAAGTTGTGATTGGTCACTATGGCAACAGATTTTTAAATGGAAATTAAATGCTTTTCATACTGCAGGCACGTTTTTCTATACAGATCTAGTAAATTAAGACCTCATTAAAGCGAATATAACTTCAGAGTAGGTATTCTATATAATGTTGGAAACGGCAATACACAGAAAATCAAAATATAAATAGCTATAAGATTTTGATGTTTTTACCACATTACCGGTTCAGTCATTCAGAGGCTCAGGAGGTAAATGGTAGCAGTAGTTATTTTCTTTCCTCAGGGAATATTTTAATAACTGGTGTAAATCAAGGCCACTGTAAGCTTAAATGAGAAATATTTGTTTTTGTTTTCTTGGCTTTTATACTAAGGGACTCAAGATGGTGAATAAACATATTAAGCTCCATTCCATGATGCAAGAATCCCTCACAACATTGTCAAGGCTAAGCCAGCCTTGCATCTTTCATGCATATTTTGGATGTCTGTCAATAAGAGCTGGAATTCCTGCAGTTGGAGCAAGATTTAACCAGTCCAGTACCAATAAAATCAGCATTTAATATAATGTGCACATACCCATTTAGACTAACATAGCTATATTTTCACTTCTGCACCTATGAATTGGATGACATCCAGGAAAGGTAGATGGCAATACTCATAAGGAGCAAGCTTAACAGGTTGTGTTGATTAGAAATGTAGCAAGCAACCACTGTGTATCAGTGATTGATTTGTCAGGAAAGAATGGGAAGCAAAGATAGAAAACATTCATCAGAACCGTTGGCACGACCCCATGGGCACAGGACCATTATGAAGCTACCTCAGACATGCACTGTCCCTGCCTCTCTGCTCCCTCCAGCTGTGTTTGTGATGCACTGCTTAATTTGTGATATCTCCTCTTCCCTCTCCACTCATTCCACCCTTTCGGCAGATTCTTCCGTATGCTTTACTTTGGCATTGCTTCAAATTCAGTCCTTCAGAGCAGGAATAGTTCAAGTCCCAGTCCAGTAAACAGCTGGCTGCTTGATGGCTGTTCAAAGAATACCAGTACAGCTTCTGCTGAAAGTGTTTATATTCCTTCATATATCAGTATTTTGACCAAAAAAGACTGGCATTTTAGAGCATTTTCAAAACTGGAGATCCTTTCACACTTTGGCTGCTTGCCTGTGCTAAAACTCCTGTCACTTTTTTCAATACATATTTAATATCAAGGGAACAATTTAATATATAGGAACCATCTCCTAGACACCGTCTCAGCTCTGCACAAATCTCACTTTGGCAGGCAAGGCAAAAGTTGCTGGGAAGAGCCTGATGAGAATATCTTATCTTCAGTCAACTGCTGCCAGGGTTCAGCCCCAGCCAGGGAACGTGGCCAAGTAGCAGCAGCCGGGCATCAGAGTGGGTAGGGGAGATGCAGCTGCCTGCAAGGCGCTTTCTGTGGGCAATGGATTATTTTTGCTGTGAAGGGACACTTGTCTTTAAAGAACTGTTTCCCACAGGCTTCATTGAAACCCATAGTCCATGCCTCACTTCATCAGGAGGAAAGAAGTGGTAGAGATTCACATTCACATTTAAGTTTGATTTCAAACCCCTACTGTTTAAAATAATGTCAGATACTCAGACGTCAAGCTGCAAAAAATATGAGAAGAATTTTCCACTAAGCATAGATAGGCAAGATTTGTCTTCACCATGCCTTGAAAATACTGTCCATCTGATTTTAAATTCTGTCTGTGTGCATGCATCCTGTTTACAACACTCATGCCCTTTGATTCAAAAATAACCTTCAAGCGTTTCTCTTGGTAACTATGGTGTTTGTTTTAACTGTTTCATAGAGCAAGTGCATTTTGTGCATACTTTTTGTAGGACAAAAAACTAGTAATTATCTTACTAGTAATTTTTGAGAGATTATTCCTCATTTTAAAACATCCTAAATTCAACAGCTAACACTCTAGCATCGATAGCTAATCCAACCCTGAGCTTATGGACATGATAATAAGTAGACTGATAGCAGGCATTGGAATAATGTGCAGGAATAAAGAAAACAGATCCTTGAAGCTGAAGTTGCAAATAGCAGGCACAAAAGCCAAATCAAAACCTGTGGAAGGATGGGCAAAGCTTTTACCATGAAATCTTCAGACATGAAGCTCCATGAGAACTAAATTCTGGATTGTTGACATCCACTTTTGATTTTGTAACATGCATGTACCTTAAGGCTTAAGCATCTCACTTACTCCATATTTCTAAATGATACTTGCTTGACTGAAAGCAAAACCACAAGGCCCCAAATCTCCTAGACACACAGGTTCCCAGCTCCCAGGAATTTGACTTTCAGTGACTTGGGGAGTTTACGTCTAAATGCCTTTGAAAGTCTGAGACCATTTCCATCCCTAGCAAATGAGAGCTAAAGTGAAATAATACAACAAAGAACAAGAGGAGGATTCCAAACTAATGATACTAAGAAGGTTTCAGGTTAACCTGATACAGGGATGAATTTACAGAGAGGATTTTTCTCAAAAGATGATTTACAGCTGAGCACCTGGAGAAGATAGTTTGCACCTGGCACATCTGAAGAGCTTTATTCCTAATAAGAAATAAAGCAAGAAGCATGGAGAAGATTTATGTAATATTCACACTCAGAGTCAGCACTCTGGAAAAAGGAAATCAGATAAAATATAACGATGGCTAAAGCAGGCAGAACTGAAAAAAAAATCAATATTAATATTAGCAAAAAAATGTGTGAAATTAGTTAGTAAGAGGGCTGTGCTTAATCCATCTTGGGAACTGAGAGCTGTCAAGAAGAAAGAAGGGATATACTTGGCAACACAAGGGATATAAAAGGCAACGTTGCCCACGGAGTGGGCAGCAGTGTGGCAGACTTGGTCTGATGCTGCAGATGCTGTAAGGGCAGAACAAGGGGGTTGTGATCACTATTGCAACAGTATTTCTACAAGCATGCACTGTTCAGAAGAGATCAAAGTGTGGGATTAACTCAAGGATCTGTTTTTTGCTTCAGGCCCACAGATCTGACTTTCAGTACACTTCCCTCCTTAAGATGTAAGGCCTCAGAGCAGAACAGACAGCTTCACACGGAGGCTGTGTTACTGCTGCTGAAGCAACATCCTTCAGCCAGCCACCCACGGAGGGAGGGAATGGCAGAGCTGAAACCTCACTAGCCAGGTGTGTTAAGACACTGCTGCAAGGCAGGCCCACTCTGTAACTGAGGAGGAGAGAACGTTTGTGATGACATGTACATAGGTGACCCTGCATCTGTTGCTGACCCCTGCACCCCCCAGCACTGCCACTGGGACAGGGTTGCTGCAGAACAGGCTGTCTGGTCAGGGACTGCTGGGGGGCTGCCAGGATGTTCAGTATCACAGCTAGGAACAGCTCCATGGCTCTGCTTGCATCACCACTCTTCTTTGGGGAGCATTTCTCCTTTTGCTGACCTCCTGCCTGCCCTAGTGTACAGTTCAGGATGCTGGTTTTCACCTCCAAAACTCTGTTGGAGCTGGTCCCAGCGCTACAGTGAGTTATGTGGCTGCCAATAGGATATTGCTCTACAACAGCAAGTGCCAATGGAGGGGCCCTGGCTCCTCAGGAATCATGCTCTGCACAGCCTGCCAGCACATCTCTTCTAATTTTCTGCTTAACATTGTCCTCTTGTAAGCAGTCCCAACTCTGATTTTCATGCATACTCCTATGCCACCAATCATCCTTCTCATAATACCACCCCAGTGGTGCTCATGCACTCACCTCCATTCTCCTTCTCAGCTCTGCTGCTTGGTGCCCAACCTAGTAAAGGACATGGCCGACTGAAATCTGTGGAAATACTTCCCTTACCTTCAGTGGGCTTTAGAATCAGCCTGTCATAATGCTAAAGAGGGTCACCAGCAGCCCATTTGAAGCCAGGAAAAATGGTCCCATTGCCTAAAGTGGGAAGCAGAGTGCACTTCAAGAGGCTGTCTGATCTTCCCTTGTTTGCTGTGTGAACCTTCACTCCTGGTTCTTCTGTCCTGCTGTAAGCACTTTTGAGGGGCAGATCCAGCCTGTCCCCCTGAGGTGCAGGTCTTTGTGTGCTTGTGGTTTGTCCTGAAGTGCAGGTGTTTGTGTGGCACTGAGTGGAGCAAAAGGAGAGCTTGGGGGTTGGAGTTGTCTCTCTGGCAAAAACATGCCTTGTGTGAGCTCTGTAGTTTAGACAATTGAATTGATCCTAAATGTGGAAACCATGTTCTTTTAGTAGATACAGTGTGTGAATGCACAGTGCCCATAACAGTGGCTTCAAGTCTAACCTATAAATATCGTTAAATACTACAACTGTAATTTATATTAACCAAGGGATGAGCTATTGTTTCACAGGAAAATGTTCAGAATATTTGGCAGATGTAGGGCTTGGATGACATCAGTGCTGACTCTCTAAATCAAACTGCCACCTTGTGGTATGGTGAGGGAGAATTCTGCAGGAAATCACAAAGACAACAAAAATACAGATGCACAGTAAAAACTGATCCCTTTGCTCCCCCCTACGATTTACAGTGTTTATGTATTCTTGAATATGTTTTGATTATATTTCAGACAATCTGTTTCTGATTGCTTATCAATTTAAAACATAGAACCATTTCCTCATTCTTATGTATAATAGTACTGAAACAACCAGAACGCTCATGAGTACTTTCTGCAAGATTAGACCCAAATGCTGCTTACAGAAAAACACTAAGGGCTAAACATATCTACAATTCTTTCCTTTCTCTCTTTTGAACTTAATAATATTAAGAAAAATTCCTGTGAGAGTCAGAGCAGGGCCACGCAAATTGCTGAAGGTGAGCAAGTTGAGGTGCTGTTCTTTCCTGTGCGTGCTCTTGGACTATGATGGATGTAAGGTAATTTTAATCAGCTTTCTCTTTCACTGTGGGCAAAGCCATCACAAATTACTTCACCTTCCTTGTCAGCCAAGAGCAAGCACAATGGATCAGCAGATGTGCAGTAATCTGTTACAGCAATGTGCTTGTGCATCTCAACCTTCAAGCAGCAGACCAGCATGTGAGGTACCGGCATGACCCTTTCAGCTAGATATTCTGTCACACAATACTATTTATGGAAGATGATAGATAAAAAGCTAGTCCTTTTCAAATCGAAAGTGTAGCTGAGGTGAACAATTGATTACAGCCACGTATCAGTTCTTTGTGCATCCATGACTTTCCAGGAATATAGTGGTTTAAAAAAAAAAAAAAGTTGCAGGTACCAAGAAGCCTGTAACATCTGATGTTCACATCTTGTTCCTCCTCTCATACCAGACAAGCATCAACATTTTTTTAAAGAAGTGGAGGCATCCACTACTGAAAGAAACAAAGTAAGAGGAAGGCAATCCTGCAGGAGGGAATGTAAAGGTATGAAGATTCTGACTCTCCTCTTAAGACCCAGATGAGCTGCTTGGGACCTACAGCACCTGTTTTCCTTCCCACTGCATCTTTAGATTGTGCACAACATCAGGGAATTAGTGTTTAAAAATATTCTTCATCTAAAAGTACATAGATAGAAGGAACTCACAAATTTCCCAGTTCCCCACAAACTGCTGTCCTGTAACACCTTTGTTGAGCACTGGTTCTAGGAGAGGGCTGGTGAGCATTCCCATGGACAGGGGTCCTGTGGGTCCATACAGGGCTGTCTGAGGATTCTGGCCTCCAAAAACCCTACAAGAATAGCAGCTGCTCTGACTTCTACTGCCATGTGGCTCACATTTCTCCATTGGTCCACTTGGCTGCCAAATTCACAGGAAGGATAAACATGAAGCTTTCTTTATAATGGTTGTGGTGGTGTCCACTTTGCTGGGTGATATAAATCATGGGTAAATAGTCTCCTTCTACACGTGGTCTCATCCAGCAGCCCAAGTGGGTGCAGGTGTGAACCACTTCTATGTGATGCATGGTAGCAGCTCATGGTAGCCACATGTGGGTTTGCAGTACTGCTTCAATACAGGGACAGGGGACTGGCGAAGACAGCAGGAAAAGGCAGGGAAGGGGCAGTGTTCAGAGGGGGTTGGGGTTGTGAGGGAAAAGGTCGAATTTAGATGAAGGGTGAGCAGGGGAAGGAAAAGAGCCTATGGACCCATGCAGCCTCCTGTGCTTGCATCTGAGTTAACTCACACATAAGCCCCCTGTGGTGTGTGAGATCCCACACCTCATAACATGTCTGTACAGCTCTGCAGTCCCCTCATCCCAGCATTTCTCCTTACACTGTTTGTTACCCCTAAAACCAGCACTAGCATGCAGAATGCTGTCCATAACAGTGAGTTATCTCCCACGGGAAGAGTGCCTTGGGGATTTTTTAAATTTTTTTTTCTGAATTGCACTAGTTAAAAGGCATCTGCAGGCAGAGCATCACGTTCCATTGCAGCCAATAAATCAGCAATGGCAACTCTGAAAGGAAGTGCTTCTCTAGCAGAGAAACAACACCCAGGACTAGTGTCTTTTAATGTAAGCATTTGGCAGCAGCAGAAGGTAATCAGGTGGTTAATTAATGTGTATAAATGCCGTGGAGATAACTTTTATTTTGCTTTTATTGCTAATGTCTCTGTGCTCACTTTCATCAAAGGAGTGTAGTGATATCTAAGAGTGGCATTTCGATGCCCGAAATGCTCCTCATATAAATAGAACAAGCAGATCAGCATGACTGAGTGATAAAATTACCTTCTGATCTTCAGAAACTTCAGCATGCAACTGTGCTATAGGGACTTCAGAGTAACCCTCTTCACAGCACAAACAGATACATTTGGAAATGGATTTAAAGGAGACATACAGAGAGGGAGAGAATACAGAGGAGAAAATTACTCGAGCTGCAGCTGCTAAGTTGGTGAAAAAAGCTTTTCTTGAAGCCCTGAAGTCCAATGACTTTGAAACCCTGGAGGAGCTCTTGAGCCAAAAGAAAATAGATGTGGACACAGTGTTTGAAGTGGAAGATGAAAACCTGATTCTGGCATCCTACAAACAAGGTAAATGTGGCAGCATTCACCAGCCAGGAAGTAGAAGGGTTTGAGTGATTTTTGAGAAACTGTGGCTTTTTATCTCCTCTGAAGCTGCAGCATAAACCGATCCATAGGTAGTAATGTCTCAGTAGGGTCATATGGCCATGGTTACGGTGGTAGGGGAGCTAATCAGCTGTACCTGCTGGGTTTGATGGAAAGCAGGCCAGAGCCCAGCCTGAACCTCCATGCTTCAGGGGTGTCCAGAAAGAGGAGTCCTTTACTATTTCCTTGCAGAGAACTTAGGTGCAAACCCAAGAATAGATACATGTAGGCTAAGTGGGGTGTATACATTACTTGCATGAACCCGTACACATATACAGACTGTTCAGAAACACAAAATATTCCATGTCTTCCATTTTCAATTTACAGTAGCAGTAGAGTGAATTCTGCCTGGCTCAGGAAACCTAAGGAAATCCTGTGGACCTTGGAGGTTGCTGGATGGGAGGAGATTTATTTTTCCAACTGACAGAAAGTGAGGATGTGCTAGTTTATCAAAACAGAAAAATAATCTGGAAAAACCAGGAAAGACATCTGTTTCAGAGTGTAGAAAACCCAAACCAGTTCTCAGCCATACACTGACTGAGTTTCCAAAACCTTACAACTTAAAGCAATAAACCAAGTTTGCCGTTTGCTAAAATCAACACACTTCATGACCTACTTGCTAACAGACTCTCCATGTGTATTTAGCAAACAGTAATGATCAATCTCTGCCAGAAGTTAATCATATGTGGAGAAAAAGAGCTCCAGTGCCAGCAGCACAGCAAATGCACTTTCTTTTCTGTGGCATAAAGAAGGGACAATATCCTTCCTCTACTCCTTTTCTTTGATTACCTCTTATTTAATGATTGGCTCCTACTCTTTTGATTTCTTCAGAGTGAGGATGATGCAGTAATTATGCACTTCCCTTAGGGACAGTGTATGAACTAAGCCACACAGTGCTGAATGTATCTTAAAATACATCTTCTGTCCTAAGCAGGCTAAGATGCATTCTGGTTGTGGTTTAAGACTACAGGATTAATGCATACATTTTTATTTGTAGATCATTTAACTGTAAGCATTAATCTGTCTCTTTTGAAGTCTCTCCTTTCTCCAAAAAGTAGAGAGGTAAATGCACAACATGGCCTAAATCAGAGCAGTTTATCCACCTTGTCTGAAAGGCAAGAGGCACTCTATCAACACTCATGTAAATTTTACTTTTGTTTTGAATAGCAGATAACTGTGACATGAAAGAGGAATTTCCTTGAGAAGGAAGAGGGGAAAAAAATTCGTCCCTACCACATCACAATTCAGGCAGTCTGAGCTTTGCCATAGCCCTAAGCAATGAAGTGGAAAATAGATGTCATGGGTGACAGAGTGTCTTTGCTTCCTCTCTTCCAAAGAGGCTGAGAGCTCTCAAAGACACTGACCTTTCTTGTACCATGGCTTTTACATGTTTCTAACCAAAGAAACAGGTAAGCTGAATGAGGTCTCCCATGGAGCCCACATCTGCTTCCCGTTCAGTGCCTGGTCTCTGTTCCTCTGAGCTCAGAGATGTCTATGGATTTGGGCAGAGGACATGGAAGATGCTCCTTAGGATATCGAGCACAGTTCACCTGCAGCAGCACAGGCAAAGGAAATTAACAGTAGTCTCAGGCAGGAAAACTGTGGCTATAAAAAGTGATAACTTGGCTTTTAAAGATCACTTTCCTGCTGTTAATATATAATTTATGGTTCACATCTGGCCATAAATGTGAGACCCAGCTCTGTGTGGGATAAGCTGGCAGTACTCCAAAGCTCACTGGTAACAAGGGGGAATATTGTATGTGAATTTGGATAGGGAAGTGATTTAAGAAGCTTGCTCTGCTATATGCATAGACTTTGGGATGTAGCCCACCTACTCTGTGCCTGGTTTGAGGGCATATAATGAAAAGGTTGCCTTACCAGAGTTGCCAGTGTAATCTGCAGAGTCAGCAGGTTGAGTGTCCTCAGAGGACACTGTCACCCTGCTTGTGCACTCTGGTGTCTCAGAGCTGCCTGTTTTTGCTAGCTATTCACAGTGTGAGTTCCTTGAGGACTGGAGTTTGGTAGTCCCCAAAATTTGGTCCTAGAGTAGATGATGTCTGCAGTTTCTTCCCCCTATCTAAAAATATATTTGCAATTTAACTAGGAGGGAAGAAAAATATTAATCAGTTTCTCCCTGTCACCAGCACTTTGTTTTCTTTTTCCTTCTTTCATCTCTTTCTTTCCTCCTCATCTTCTTTCTATCTAATACAACAACCATGAATACTGTAAAAACTGTATCTATGTGACATTAAGGTTGAAAAACTACATAAAACTGGAGTCTAAAAAAGGAAGGTTTTAATTACTTTAACCTCATTATAGATCTTGAGTATTTTTTCTATATCTTTTGCATGATAACAGATTTCAACCAGACGGTCACAGGATCACAGAATACGCTGAGCTGGAAAGGACTCACAAGGATCATTGAGTCCAACACTTAGCCCAAATGTCACACTATGTGCCTGAGAGCATCATCCAAACGCTTCTTGAACTCTGTCAGGCTTGGTGCTGTGACCACTTCCCTGGGGAGCCTGTTCCAGCATCCAACCACCCTCTGGGTGAAGAACCTCTTTCTAATATTCAACCTAAACCTCCCCTGACACAACTTCAGGCCATTCCCTCAGGTCCTGTCACTGGTCACCACAGAGAAGAGATCAGTCATCCAAGGAGAAATAGATAAATCAAACCTAGAGAATTTTACAGGCACATTTTAGCTAAGATGCAGCTGCTGTATCTTAAATAAAAAAAAAAAAAAAAGGAAAGAAGTTTTAGATTTCTCCTGCCCTTCTGCGCATTATGGTCCTTTATTTTTTTTAAGCAAACGGTTATAGTTATCACTTCAGAGACTGTATCTATGCAGTCATTAAGCATGTAGTCCTATTTTGGGAACAAGTATTTCAGTGTTATTTGGTCTTACACTTGCTTGCAAGTAAACGAAACAAAACAAAAAAATAATTGTGAAATTTTCTGAGAAAAATTCAAACATTTTTGAGCCAAATTTCATGCTAAAGTGTCACTGCTTCTATTTGGCTCTTCAACATAATTTACATTAGCATTCAATCTTCTCCCTCCATACTCCTCAGGGGCAGTAGTTGGCAGGAGGTCTCTGACACAGCTGCAGCTACATTGCCAGGGCTCATCTATTAGCAATGCATCCCTGGTGGTCTGAATCCAGCTTCTAACATGCAAGATCCTGCTCTCTCCTACGCAGAAACAGTAGGATGAATTGTCTGTTGAGTCACCGTCCTAAGTAAATGCTGCCTTCTTAGTCTAATGCCACCTTCGTTCAGCTATTGGCAGGCTGAAGATCCCATTTCCCCCATATTTTTTAGGTGGTGGCATTTCAAACCCTTTAAGAATATTTTTTTATTTAATCTACACAAGTCACAAAAAAATCTAATAGCTTATTTCAGATTGTGTCTATTCTATGGGAATCATCTCTCCAAAGGGCAGGCTATTCATCACATATAGTAATAGTGCTTAATGAAAATGAAATTATGCCTGAGAGAATTTTGTGTGCACTAAGCTGGTGAAAATACAGTATATTACATCAAAACTCCAACCCTTCCTTCCCCTTCAATTATTCTCAGTAGGTGGATAGTCCAAAGAAAAGTGTTTGCCAAGGCTGGTAACATGTTTTCACTTTGTACAGGGTACTGGCTGCCTAGCTACAAATTAAAAATATCCTGGGCAACTGGACTTCATCTGGCTGTCATGTATGGACATCTGGAGAGTCTTTCAGTCCTCCTCAATCACAAAGCTACAGTCAACTGCCGGCCCAATGGAAAAGCTGCGATCCACATAGCCTGTGAAATGGCAAATGTCGAGTGTCTCAAGATCCTTTGCAACCATGGAGCTAAGCTGAACTGCTTTTCAATGAGTGGGCAGGCGCCCTTGCACTTCTGTACAACACAAGCCTCTATGCCTTGTGCCCAGCAGCTGATTTGGAGAGGTAAGGTAAAGCTCTGGAGTGTCTCTCATGGCATAGCCAGAGATGATGGGCATGGTCTGGGTTTTCTCTTGAGAGACAATTTCTCAAAGTAGATGTGTATTTATCCCTTTCATTCACAGCTGACTTATGTCTTCATCTCAGACTCCTTTTCCCCATCTCTTTGATCTGAGAAAGTTTTTCCCATTCTGTTTCCTCACACCATCTGTCTTTCCCTTTCCATGGCCACAGATCCTTACTCCAAGATTGTTTCCCAGTTTGGTGCCTCTAGCCCACTGCCTAATCAGTCCATCAACAGAAGAGCTCCTCTGAATCAAGGAGTTTCTATTTCTCTTGGCATTTTTTTCTGTTTTCTTCATCTAGGTTTAGTATTGAGCTATTGTCAGATGAATGGGCACTTCTCTTATTGTCTTTCTTGCTTGAATTTTCTTGATCTCAGTAAAATTCTTCTACTTGTTTTTAGATCTGGCCTTGAAAAATTGGATGCGGTTTTTCATACATCTCTTCATTTGTCAACAGCCAAAGTCCTGCATCTATGCAGGGCTTGGAGAAAAAAAAGGCTATTATATAAGATTTTTGTTTTCCTGGAATCAGATATGTTACACTGACGGTTATCTGTAACATAGATGTAATTCCTCCATAAATATATTTGTCAGACACTATTTGCTTAACAGAAGGATGCTGACTTGGGACGTCGTAAAAGAAACACATAAAAGATACAGCAAAATCAGGCAGTTCAAGTATTTAGTTACAAACAGAAAGACCGCCCTATTTATCACACTCTGCCATGGCAAATACAAATGCTTTTGGGCTTTTTTCTACATGTGTTGTTATTGAGGGCTTTTCCTGAGATGCAGAGCCCAAGTATGCTTTGTGGGCAAGGCAATCGTCAGTCATAAATGAATAACAACATTATTTTTCTTCTGCTGGAAAAAATACATATTATTTTGTTTGGTAGAAAGGAAAATAAATGCTGCCAGTTGTATCCTGCCCAAAGCAAACAGTCCTGACAGCAGGAGTTGAATTTGCTATGATAGAAAAGCTTAAAAGTCAAATGTACTCTTATGAAACACATCATAGAATGAATGCAAGTGAAAGGATGTATTCTGTAGGCTTTCTCCACCCACCCATCCGCAACAGTATAATAGTACTTTACAAGCCACCCTTCCTCACAAAGCACTCAGTAATCTCAAATCTCCATATGAGCTAAGTGTTGGGACTCCAAAAAAGATGGAAAAGGTCTGGAGCAGAATATGTCAGGTATGCGCATTGACACAGCAGCACCCCCCAACAGCCAAAGCCAGGGTTTCTTTTGCCCCTGGTACCAAAGTTCCCAAGATGCATCTTCCACCTGCCATTTCCACTCAGTGGTGTCACACGAGATCCATTCAGGTCATTGCTGTTTGACCCCCTCTGGCTGGGGTGACTTGCTAGCCAAGCAGTGCTGACCCCGTGTTCGGTTACCACCTCCAAACTCAAACTGCAGATGCTCTCTCGGGACATCGAACACGACTAACACTCGACATGGCTTAATAACATTAGCACTCAAGTTTTCCAGCTCAGAGGTAGTTTCTGGCGCTGCTTCCTCCCTCGCAATCTTTGCACGGTCTTAGTTGTGAGGGGCCGGGCCCGCCTCTCTGCTCGGCAGATGGTGCTGTTGCTTCAGCTGCAGCAGCCGCTGGGCACAAGCGGGGCCGTCGGACCCGATCCTTTCTCCTGCAGTTTTTAATTTGCAGGAAAAAGCATTTTACACAGATAAGGTCTTCTTCCAGCTCAGGGTCAGGCTATCACATCTGAAGCTGGATCCAAGAATTTGAAGTTACTCCTTGAGGGCTTAAGAGATGAACAATCCATGGTATTTGCATTTTCATATGTGTCATTCATGCCAGTTACCCACCGTGACCTTCTCCTTGGGAGTGAGGGCTCAGTCAGAGAGATGGCCAAACGAGCATTTCATTACCTTAATTTTTTTCCCCCATCATCTTTTGCTGGCAGGAGCAAATGTGAACATAAGAACAAACAACAAAGATGAGGAGACTCCTCTGCACGTCGTTGCTCGTTTGGGTGTCCCAGAGCTCGTGGCCTTTTACGTGGAACAAGGAGCACACATTGATGCTCTCAATGCCTATATGGAGACTCCCCTGGCCTGTGCAGCCTATTGGGCCCTTCACTATAAGGATCAGATATACAGCCAGGATCACCACCTCATCTGCCGGATGCTCTTAGACTATAAAGCTGAAGTGAATGCTCGTGATGAGGATTTCAAATCACCGCTCCACAAAGCTGCCTGGAACTGTGATCATGTCCTTCTGCATATGCTGCTGGAGGCAGGAGCAGAAGCAAATATCATGGATGTCAATGGCTGTGCACCCCTACAGTATATCATAAAAGTGACATCTGTGCGGCCAGCTGCTCAACCAGACATCTGCTACCAGCTGCTACTGAATCATGGAGCAGCTAGGATATATCCTCTGCAATTCCATAAGGTTAAGGATGCCTTTGTACAGTAGCGATATGGAGAGAGGTGATGTCTTGAACAGGAATGGGATGAGAGACATAAACTTTGGGGTTTGGTGGTATCTGGATTTACTGGAGTCCTGTCAATGTCTGAAACATTGTGAGCTGACCTATTATAAGAGTGGTATGATTTAACTGAAATGAAATTACAGTTACTCATACCAGAAACCAGATGCAGATCCCATTTTTGCTCTTAACCAACCTGAAATACCAAACTCTAAATGCCAGTTCAAGCCTAATTTTTCCAAAGCAGATTCACCTTCTCATTTCAGAAAACTTATATCCCTTTGTCAAACTTGGCTTCATACAGGCTTAACTGAGTTATACAAAATGCATATTTCATGTCTCTACCAAAGATTAGAGATGAAATCACTTGATTCAGTTTGTCACATCTGACCTTTAAAAATCTATTCAAGTCTATTCAAAATTAAATACATCTCAATAAAGCTTTGGATTATTCCCAGGAAATGTGAGAATTAAAGGGAAATGCTGGCTCTGGGCTCATAGGTGACTAAAACAAAACAAAAAAAATTACAAGATCTCTCCTGAAAAGTTTTTAAATGTCTGCAAAACCCAAGGAAGTGACAGAAGTACCTAACAGTCTTAATATACTAGACAACCAAGTAAGCTTGCTGTAGTCAGGACTTATTCTCTCTCACCCAATGCCCTGAGCAACATTTTGCGGTTCCTCCACTGTAGATAGAAAGTTTTAACAAGCCAAGGAACCAGAAGCCTTTGAATAAAATGCCCAACTTTTGGTTGTGCCCTCTTGAACCCAGGATGAGTGGGCCCTGTCTGTAACAGAACAATGCTTTCCTAGAGCTCATTTGAGAGCCAGGTCTGGGGTCTCCTCTTCCTGCCTCTGCCTTTCTCCTGCTGCATGAATTGTGTGTCTCTTCCAAACCAACATTTGCCCATCTATAAAAATTGTAGGATGATATTTATCCCAGAGGGATGTTTTGTAGTTTTGTTTGTGAAATCTGGTGACTCTGTGGGACAAAATTGGGTGAATGCAAAGTGTGATTCCTTACGGGTGAGTGATAATAGACTTTGGATTTTTTCCCTATTGAGCTAAAGTTACTGGGCAGAACAATTGTCTCAGGGGCCTTGTGTGGCTTGAAAACCTTACTTCTGACCTGTGTTATCTCCTGGTCTTCTTTTAAATTTTGCTGTAGCAATGCATTTTTGATTAATATGAAGGGATTTTATTGTGTTCCTGTGCTGCATGACCTGGAGCAAGGACTCTGTGCATGGCTTTGCCTGGTGTCAAGTCACTCAGCCCAGCTATGAACAAGTTATCTCTAGATTTGGGTGCTAAAGCCCACCCCAGCTAGACTGCTCCAGAGATCTAAGCCAGTACTTCTGTATGGTGTTAAACTGGGATATGCACACCTCCACTAGGGACTAGCCTGGGGTTTCTTGCTGAACTTGTGCTGAATAGTGTAGAAGGGCCTTGTGTCTTTGCGTCTCCAACCTTATCCTCTCATAATTCTTTGGCTGTGTCTGTCTCAGTTCGTTGCACAGTGCCAAGCATCCAAGCTAGCCCCAGCTTCTTGGTGGTACTTATGGTCTCCATGCATCCTGCCTGCAGGTGCTACAAGCCTGTCATTCCCATCCTAGAGCTGTGGAGGTCGTTGTCAATTCCTATGAACATATCAAATCGACATCTAAGTGGAAAGCAGCCATACCTGAGGATGTCTTTGAGGTAAGCTCTCAATGATTTGTAACTGAGTAAAATCCAAGCTCATTATTTGCGTAACTCATATTCAAACATAGGAAAGAAATAATGCTTTTGAAAGAGAAGAACATCTCAGAGGATTTGGGACTTCCCCATTTAATATCGCTCATTTGACAAAAGCATATCATTCACTGAAAAAAAGACATATTTTTGAGAAATTTTCATTGCAACATTATCCTTTGGAGGACCCCCTGTCAATGGTGCTGCAGAAGCTCAGATGTCCCTGTATTCAGCAAGTGAAAAGATTCTGGCTGTATTGGTGTTTCTTCAGATTTGTCAATGTATATATTTATATACTTTTTAGGTCAGCAAATGTTTTAAAAGTGCCACATAACATGGGGATGATTATGTATCTTTAGTTTCTGTTCCATGGGTCAGGTTTCTGTGAACAGGATGGCTTAGCTGAAAATGCAAGGAGAATTTAAATTAAAAATAAGTGATTAAAAGAGGAAAAAATGTGTCAAAAGGCAAAATTGTGGGACAAGTTACATGCTTTTACATAATTATCCCTTTAATTCAGAAATCCTCATAGTCCAAATATTCCAGTTTACAGCTAGGTTATTTGTTAATACTGGACTTTTCCAAAATTTTAAAATCAGTGCTGAAATGCAGTAATATCTGCTATACATTGCCAGTAGGTTTAGGGAACTCCATCTGTATTATAAAGAAGAATTATATTGCCAGAGAAACTGTGAGATTTTGTTGGGGTCAGATTTGTTCAGAAAAAAAAAATCATTTTAGTGAAAACAAAATTAGAAGTTAAAGGTATTTTTTCACCCTAATAACAGCAGCAACAACAATAATAATAACAGTAAAAATTTTTATTCAAACAAAAATATTAATCTGAAATTTTGGGACATTCTTATTTGGAAAAGGTCACAGTTCTATTTCTTTGTTGAGGTTTTAATTTTTGTTGTCAAAGATGAACTTAACATGAAATTGAAGAAAAACTTTTGTTGACACAAATGCATACTTTACTGTACATAAAGTGTAACCTGAAAATAGGTGTAACCAGGTCTATCAAGTAACAAGATTACAAAATAAGGTCAAGTCACATGTAGTCGCATGTATTTACCATTTGCTTTGGGGTTTTTTGATGTTATTTGTAAGTATCTGCACTTTTCTGCTCATGGGGATGCAATTTCATATATTCCAGAAGGCCTCCGGAGCGATGAGTAAGACTAAAACTACTCTGCTGTTTACAGCCCCAGTGAACTCACCAGTACCACTGGCATTGTGCTGCCTCACTGCCCCGTGGTGAGGTTTAGAGGATTAACTCACCCATGTGCTCTGACCCTGGGCATCCTGCAGGGTCTGTTCAGTCCAAGACTTACACCACAGAGGAACACCCTCCTCAAAATGATGGATAAGGCATATCAAACCTGCAGACCAAACCTAAATATTTTGTCATTGTCTTTCACTTAACACTAAATATTTGAGGCAAGCATAAGAATTTTGTGCAGGCATTTTGGCTAAATGAAGTCCCTGGTTCTTGATGTGCCTTCAAGCGACAAGATGGCAGGCTGTGCTTTTGACCTTGTTCTGCCAAAGGCTACATGTGGGCAGGGGAAAGGGGAGGAAGAAAAACACCCTCATTGCCCTAAAACACGTTTGTGGCTTTTTTACAGCGGCACCAGGATTTCTATGACTCTCTGTTCACCGTGTGCAGCAATTCCCCACGGTCACTCATGCATTTGTGCAGATGTGCGATTCGGGCGATACTGTCAGAAAGGTGCCATCGGGGAGTGCCCTTGCTCTCCATCCCTCTGCCCATAAAGAAGTACTTGCTGCTGGAACCGGAAGGAATCATCTACTGAGCTGCCATAGAGTGGACACTGGTTTCTCCCTTCCCGGATCCATATGCCTGTGCAGGGTCCTGGAGCTCCAGACACAATCCTGACACAGCCCTCTGTATGTGTCCATTTGCAAGCCAGCCTGAAGCTGGGCTGGGATTTACCAGCTCTCCTTGGAGCTGCTTTCTTTCCCTACGCCAAGAAATCACAGCTGCAGCTGCAGTTTGCACTGGGGAGGCAGAGCTGGAAAGGGCCCCTGCTGCAAACACACATGGGCACATACTGCCATGCTTTGTTTAGCCTAGCTTAAATCATGCTGCTGCTTCCTTCAGTATTTATTCCACTGCCTGCTAGATAGCGTTAGATTCAATCTGTACAACTTTTGATACTGTTTCACTATAATCTTCTTCAGCTGTCCTTTTGGGAGTAAAAGAAAGGATACTGTCAAAAAATAGGACATTTATTAGAGTCACAGAAATGTTTTCCCAGAAAGAAATGGGCAAAGTGCTTTAAATTGTGACCACAGACAGGCTTTCAGTAGTTTCTGTATATTCCTGTTGATTGAGTCTCAATTCAATGTTAATTCACTGTTCACTACACCTGTCTGTTTCTTATAAAGCTTTGTCATAATTGTAAGAAATTTTTCCTTTATCAATCACAGTATGTAAACAGGATTGAATTGTTCAGCCCTGGAATTTTTGTACTTTGATATTCAAGCCCAGGTAGCTTTTAGCACGTGGTGTCTCTGTTTATACTCTCATTGTGACCAATGATAAATTCACATCCCGGTGTCAAGAAAGTCAGGTAGAAAAGACTTGCCCCTGCAACCTGCGCAGCTGTACTTATGCCCATCACTATATCTCTCAGGATGGTGTTGGATGTGATCTGGGAAGAATATGAATCGTTCTCTTCATTGACTATAAAATGAACCAAGCCTGCTAGCATGCTCTGCACCTCAGTTTTGGCAGCTAAGTGCAAGTGAGAGGAATCCCACTTTAACCAAAAGGTGTTTTGAAGATGAAGATATGTTTGCTGGGCTGTTACAGACCTGCCAATCCCCCTGATCTGAAGACCCTGTGCTTTTGGACCTGACAGCACTGATTTCCTTTACTTCTGGCTGAGCTGCTTTCTCCAGTCCAGAAGGATAAAATGCAGGGCAGTGACAGTTCACACAGCAAGTATCCCACAGCAAGGGCAAGTGTGTGATCTGACCTACAGCTAAACTCCATTTTTCTTCCCTTTTTTAGTCAGATGCAATCCATCTGGGCTGTTTCACTTTTTTTAGACCCTGGCAATTCTGGGCTCTTGCTGGAAGAGGGAGGGGAGCTGTGCCCACCATTGGGAGCCAGTAACTCCTGACTTCTCATTGCACCTCTGACTGTGAAGCTGTCATTCCTCATTGCTATCACTTTGTCTTTGCAAGAGAGGCCCAGCCAAACAGGAGCAGCCAAGCTGTTCAAGTGTCTCTGTGTCTCACAAAATGGCAATAAGCTTTTGAAGAAATGTGCAGATTATTTAGTGTTACAAATTGCTTCTCTTTCCTTTCATCTCAGTTTTCATTAATGAAAGCTTCTATGCTGTGTTAGGAGAACATCCAATTCATGGGTCTGCCTATGCTTAGCTAGACAGCAATGAAGATTGCTATTTAGCAGTTTCCAGTTCCAATAAGGAATTTCAAAGCCAACACAGACGATGAGTAAATGCCTTCTTATGTGGATAAAACTGTAATATGGGTCCCTGTACGTCAATAAACTGATGAGAGATTTCCTTACAGCTGCAGAGACATGTCTGTCAGAGACATTACAGTAGTTTACCACTACAGTCCCTGAAACAACATCTCAGCCTTGGCCATATTGATCACCATAACTGGTCTACTCTGGCCTCAAATCGGGAGGCCTGGAGACACACCATCTATAACGCAGCTGATGCCTTTGAGAAAGCACGCAGGATCACCCTCGAGGAAAAAAGGCAACGCAGAAAGAACCGTGTATTGCAGAATACACCATCTAAGGAGTCTTTCTGCTGTGCCTTTTGCAATCGGATATGTCTGTCACGGATTGGCCTCATAAGTCACCAGCGCGCCTGTAGCAAATGTGGATAGAGCCTTCCCAAATCTTCGTTCGCGAAGCCCAGCCATGATGATGATGAGTTTACTGGGCAGAATGATCAGCATCTGGGGCAGGTTGTCTATTGAAAAATCTGCTTGAGTTACCTCTAGTTCAATGGGATCAAATGAATTCTGCACTGAGGAAAACCAGTGAATTTGAAAGGATAAAAAAGGGTAGGTTATCTAAACCCACTGCTTTTCTAGGTGATGTATCTATCTAAGTCAGGCATGAGGAAGAGGATTTGCCAACTGGTCAGGGTAAGAAAGCATTTGTTGCTTTCTAACAGTCTGACAATGGGGCAAGATGGGCAGTCCAGAAGAGACAGATGGAGGTACATGATTTTATTGGGAATGTGTCCCCATGCTGGCTGCTTCTGAATTCTGCCTCTGGAAGAGAGATGTTTAAGGCAGAACAATAGCACTGTTTTCTGACCTGTCTTAGCCAGGACTCTCTTGCTGAGAGGGAAATAAAAAGGCTGTCACTAGTGTTCCTAAATTCCCTCTGATCCTCCCCTTCTGTAGCGAACATGCTTAATTTTTATTCTGTGGGCACCCAGGCTCACTTCCAAGCTTTGTACCAAGCAGGTGCCAGATTATAGCCATTGTGGTATCTGACAGAGAGTACAGTGGGATCAGTCTGATTATAGTCATAGGAATTTGCAAGCTGTTAAAAACACTGGAGAATATCCCAGTCACAGAAAAAAATGTCCTGATTGATGCACTTTAATTGCTTCTGTTGTTGAAGTTAGGAAGACCAAGAGTAAGTAAACCTTAGTATTTGTTAGTATTTTTAGCATTTTTTTTCCTCAAATGCTGTACTCTATTCCTACACACCGGATGGAGTAGCTCATGAGAGGAGTGGGAATACCTGATATTAAGATCATCTTTTATTAAATTCATGGGATACACAGTCTTATTATTATGACTTAGTGGAGATGTCTTGAAATTTCATACTGCCATATAATTTCTGATCATGCTTTTATGTTTTCAAAGATGCATCAGACTGGATGGTTGCACATGGAAATAATGAGAGACCTCTACACCACATGTTTGAGCACAGTCATGACCTAAAAGGACAGAAAAATGTTTTCAGGGTTTTTTGGTATCTTCTGTGAAATGAGAAGATTGCTTTTTGCCATTGGGCTTCCCAGTAGAGATGTAGCCATGTTTGAAACATTTCCACTGCATTCCACAGCCTATTAGAATATTTAAAGCACAGATGGGCACAAAGAATGAACTACACTTCCTATTGGCAGCTCTTTCCCACAGCTCCCTTAATGACTTCTCAATGGATAACACTGGGATTCTAGGGTTTGGTTCTCATGCTTTTTTGGGAGGTGTTCTCAAGCCACATGCATTGCGGACAAAAAAAGTTCCCCCTTCTATGACTGTAGGGATGCTCTGAGTGTGTTTGTGGGCCAGTGCAGAGCCATAACTCAGCTGTTCATGGAAATATGAACATCCTCTTTGTAAAGTGCTCTTGCAATAATTTTAGACTTAGTTCCTGATGCCCTGTTGGATTCGGGTTGACTCAAAACTCCAATAATTTGTTTGTGGAGAGTCCCTAAGTGAACTGAAGTCTAACAGCATTCAGGACTGTATTTCCCTGCAAAAGCTTTAAATGTCTATTCATACTTAAAATAGAGTAGATACTGGGACAATGAGTCCAAAAGAGGTTGGCTGATTTAGCTCTCCAACATTGCTGCCTGTCCTGCCAACAAGAAGAGGATCCAGAGCCTGTAGAGCATCATCTCAGGACATTGGAAGAGAAAGCAGTAAATGTTGACCAGTTCCCGCTCAGCCTTCAGCCAACATTTTTAAAACTTTCACTATTTGTCCTTGAGACAGTCTAGTTTCCCAGTGCTGCTGTTGGCAGTGGAATTAAGACCAGAAGGTTGCACAAGGCTGAAAGATGTGCTAAGTAGATCTTCTCTCCAGAAAGGGGGCTTTGGATAAGTATCAACAGCTGTTCCACATACAGAGTGGTCCTAGAACATGATACCGGGTTTGTCGATATGTTCATTACTGGTACTTAAAAATCAGTGTCACCCACCTCTACTCCAAAAACAAGCTTCCTGATCAGAATGGCTGAATGGTAGCAATACTCAGCCTCAGGACCTTCAGCACAAGGGGATGCTGCTTCCACATCCCTTGCTTTTCTCATAATGGACTGCATGAATATGAGTTTGCCTTATAAAGAGGAAAAGGTTCAAAGCCCAAAGCAAAATATAGGGCATTAGGCCACCTGGCACAGGCAGCCAGGACTTCATGTCTTTCTGTCCTTAGCATTTGCAAAGCCAGCAGAGAAAGGGGTTGGGTTGTCTGTGTCCCTTTTCATGCTGTTATATGGCATTGTCACTAGGGCTCTGTGGAGGATGATGAGGCTGTCTGCATCATCTTGTAAGGATTTGGACCAAACCTCGTGACTACATGAAAGCAGAATAGTGTTGAAATACCTGTTTTGATTCTGGCAGCTCTCCATGGGTCTGTGCACACATTGGCAGGTGTGAGGAGACCGGGAGAGATCCCAGTCAAAATCTTTGACCTGGTTTCAGTTGGAGTTTTCAACACAAATCAAGCTGAAACAAATAAGTTCCCATAAGTGTTTTGGCATCAATGAAATTTTACTTATTCACAGACACTTACCATCTTGAAAAAGCATCTCCTATCTTTCCATGGGGCAATATCTTACAGCATATACACCAGTTTTGACAGAATCAAGTTAACTGTTGTGAACATGAATTTATACAAATCTCCCAGGCTGAGCAAGACTGACTATTTTTGTAAAATGCCAGGAACAAAAATATTAAGCAGCAGGGGAAAAGTTCTGGTCAGACATGAAAGGTGGCAGCTTTACTTTTAGCTTCCAGCACTGCTGGATCTATTAAATGTTCACAGGGACTCAGCTCATTCGTATTTGAGGAAAGTCCTTTGAAAGCACACTAATGCTTCTGGCAGCAGATTTTGCTCATGGGACAAATACCTTTAAATTAAACATACAAGAGTTCAATCTTCAAGATTGAAAGGAAGATTGAAATAGTTTGGGGTGGCCTATGCTATTATGTACCTTTATTAAACTCTGAGAAGCCAAAGAGGCATGACAGGTTTTCAAGGTGCTGGAAGGTTTGCAGGGCTCTTGAAGGGCTGCTGTTGCTTTTCTGAAACACTACAAGATACAGATGGGTCAGATGCAGCAATATTTCCATTTACTTTCAGGATATGGCAGTAGAATTTCCCTGTAATCCCTAGGGTTTGCACTTCTACTAAATGATAGTGCAGAACATGCTATTAGCAGAGATGCCAAAGCCTAGCTAGTGTCTGACACCTTAACCTCCCCAAGAATTATATTAAAGTAGTGAAAGATCCACCACAGGCTCTATTTGTAGAACGGCAGGGACCTCTGGTACAGCAGACAAGTGGGTCAGAAAAGATTGCTATATACAGCAACTGTCAGATGAAATCAGTTGGCTGGTCAGAAATTTGTTTCTTACTATTTCTGCAAATGCATCTCAAGCTTCCTAAGACACAAAGTGGAAAGAGATGATGAATATCATCCATTCCAATGACCTGTTTGATTTTAATACACAGTTAACATTTTCTTAGCATGTGGCAGCTGTGTGTTGACCTTTACCTTGCACAGGCACCCTATGGGGTGCTGCTAAATTACAATTAAGGCATTCGAAATGAGGACACCAGGGCATGTGATGATTTTTACACCACTGATGAACCATTCAGTTCTGTTCTTTCAAGCTGGCACTGACTAGCAATGCTGGTATCGGCCTTTTGCCTGGTGCCAGAATCACACCATGCTTTAGCTTCATAACAGTGCAGTTGGTGTGGTTGCTCAGGCTGTTGATACTGCAATTGGCGCTGAGTTATTTTATGCCAATAGTGACTGTACATGTGGAGTTGCACTGCCTCAGTATAGCTGTAAGCTTGCTGGTTATTTGTGGGAAGGAAGGGGTTTGAATCCAGACAATTCTGGTTGAGAACAGGGATCTTTAACTATTTCTAATAACCCTACAAAAATCACTAATTGGTTAGAGACTAAGAATATATCACTGCTAAGGTCTGAGGAAGAAGGTGCAGGAACAAAAGAGCAGGAATACACACAGAAAGTCTAAAACAATGCACTATAAAAGAGCGGACAGAACTGTGTGCCTTATAAATATATGGCCATTGGTTCACACTGTATGAAAACACAGACATTGCTGCAGGACAGGGTAGTGCCTAAGCTGGCTACAAGCACACAGCATTCTGGAAAGCACCGGCAAAGAGACTGCAGTCAGAGCAAAGCCATTTCATGGCAAAAAGTAATATTTTAACATTCATGCAGAGAAAAACTGTCCCTAAAGACCCAGTGACAGCAAAGTCCACTGAATTACACCTACATCCCAAAGGCTGAGTCAACCCTTTTGTGAGTCTATCCTGCTGTTTCCAAGTTTACTTCTGGGGAAAAGGTGTGCAGCTGTCCTGAACTCAAGGGCACTCTGTCAGCCTGTGTCCATGGTGACCATACCTTGTGGTGCCAGCAGCTCAGAACGATACCTTGCTGGAAATTTTGACTTCAGTTTGTCATCTGGTTCCATTTCTCCCACAGTCCTGACCTTCCCTTCACTGAGGGTCTTTCGAGTGTCTCAATAAACCTGAGAGAGTTGCCATCCACATTCGAAGGTGAAGTTCTACAGCAAATTAGAAAAAGAATAAAAGAAATTAAATGTAACACAAGACAATTAAACACTGTTTACTTAACAATGAGAATCAGCACTTTGAGGGCAGTGAACTGTGACTTGTGATACTTGAATGTTATTATACCACAAGACTCCATTTGGTCACAGTCAGCGTTCCTGTATGCCCTTCCCCCTCAGGCACACTCAAAGGCCTGTTTCTGGCACAAAGGATTCATAAGCCACCAGTGTGGGCTGCAGACGCTCTGTGGAGAGCAGATTCCTACTGCAGTGACTGCAAGTTCAAGGCAAACCCAACCATTTTCTCCTGCACTTGTCCTCAGGGACAGCTGACGACTCTCAGGGGAACCTTAACAATGGGCAAATAAACAGACACATATACAACCACAGCCCAGGCAGACATGTGGCTTTAGCAAGCTTGGATGGAGGCATCCAAGAGACCCTGACTCAGCTGCAGAGAGCTGGATCACAGAGGTCTCTGTAACCCAGTTCTCTCCTACTTTTCTTTCCAGCTGTTTGAAGTTCCACTGGTACCTGACATGTTGTGCTGCAGCCATCACGGTCCCCTCTTGTGGGGCACCTGACACAGCACCTCCGTGCTTTTCAGACGTACCTGAGTTACACACTTGGTGTCCCCTTAAGCTTTGACTGTAGAAGATCAAGAAGGAGGACTCCTTTATCAGCTGACTGGGGCACACTATCCGCTGTTGCCTGGCCATGCCGTGAGTGTGAGAGGGTTTGATATCAAATGGCACTGAGTTCTGCCTGGTTGCTGGCACCAGCCTGAGCACAGGGAGAGCTGCCCTTTCCAACACGGAGGAGGGAGAGGGGCAGAGAGGCAGCCCTGGCTGCCCTTCAGTTTCAGATGACCTGGGTGCACCGGTGAGATGGTAGGGAAGTGGCTTCAGGCAGGCAGGAGCAAACTGAAGGCAGCACCTGGAACAGACAAATATGGGCTTGGACTTTGATGCAGTTCCTTCCAGCAGCCTGGAAAAGGAGGGAGAGCAGTGGCGTGACCAGCCTGGGCGGCTCTTGCTGACTCGACATAAACATGTTTTTAAGCTCCCGGTGCAGCCAGCAGGGAACAAACTGTCCCAGTAGGTTCCCTGCTTCTGGCTCAGGAGGCTGCCAGAACAACGCCCAGAGGCACCACTGCTTCCCGTGGCCTCCAGTCCTGGCTGAAGCAGGCTGTGCTGTATACTCAGTGTTTGTCCTTATAAAAAGAAAGGGAAAATAAATGGATGGAAAGCTGTAAGCAGAACAAAAGATCCAGCAGCTAGCAACTGAACAGCAGCTATGCATTTCCTGAAGGGTATTTTTAAGGTTTATAATTGTTCCCTTCTTATTTACAGTGGTGTTTTGTGTCCTTTTATCTAGCATTAGCTGCCAGTCTGCCCTCTGCTTAAACCAAGCTGCTCATGTCCAAGTGTCTGGAGCTCCATTGACTATGGGAGGCAAGTTTTGCTTTTTCAGGCTCCCAGCCTGAAACAGCTGGAATAATCTTTCAGCCATGCTGAAGCAGGCCCTCACATTGTTTGGGGTTTGGACACTCTTAATCCTTCTTTTTAAAAAAAAAAACCTCAGCTGTGTGAAATGAGCACAAGCTGTGGCTAGTCACTGTGGTGTGCTATTATAGAGTCCTGTCCTTCTGTCTCCAGACATGGGCAAAATCCCTTTATTCCACTTGGGCTCTAGGTGGCCGGGGACACAAGGACAAACTGCCCACTTTGCAGAACAGGGTCACACTTATACCTCAGAGACAATGGCACCTAGACTTCCCCAGCATGGACCTAGGCTTTTGGTCTCACCTGGCTTGAACAGAAAGGATGAGAGCTGACCTCCCTCTGATCTGGGCTGTTTGGAGCTCAAGGTTTTCCAATGAGTTTCCAGGGGCTGTACTGCATCAGATAAGGGGGATGGGCTGAAGCAAGAGCTCTCAGCCATTTCAGTGCATTTAAATTGGCCATATGTGCATACACGTGTTTCTTGTTCAACATATCTTGAAGGTCTAAATATATTTCACATAATTCTCTTCCTCCTCTATGTATGGCACTTGATAAATTCCTCCAGTACAACATGTGCCATGGAGGTAATACAATGGGAGGTAATACAATGAGGCCAGCCTCTTGTCTGGTCTTGCACTCTGAAGTAGGTAAAAATTAGTTTGCTTGCTGACTCCTAGAGACCTTCAGGGGTGTATGTGTCTCTTCTACAGATCAGCAGCTCAAACTATTTTGGCTTTGCCCACAATTCACAGGTGTCAACAGGAAGCATGTCACAAATTGCAGCGGACACCGTGTGAGGTCTAAAGATGAATTATTACTACTCCAATATCTGTCATTTACATTGGTTAGTATGTTGATTCCACATTACATTATACTCTTTTATTGATTGAAAATGTTAGCATGTATTAGAAACAAGTTACAGAAAAGAACAGTGAATTATATCAGCAGTTGTCAGACATATTTATAGAAAATCCATTGATTCATCACCTATATTCTGTATTCCATATCCATATTCTATTTAAGAACAACTGAATAATTGCTTCTGAATCTATTATATCAACAAAAAAACCCTTCTATAAGTGAAATCTTAACACAATTTACACCAATATACTACCATTCACCTAGAAATGCTTACATTATTTTAAAACCCCAAACCTTCCAGTGTTAACATACTTTAAAGAAATGCTGAAAAACATTTATTTTACCCTTTCATTGTCAACAGCTTTGCTGCAATCTTCTTCTGTTCTTATGAAATGAAACAGCCCCCTTCTGAAACAGCATGCTGCTGAGAATAGACCTTCTCCCCCAAAATTCTCATTTCTTGAGGCAGTGGATGTATTCATTCCTAAGAACTGGGAGGACCTGCAGTTCTTCTCTGCTCTGTTTGACTGCTATAGTGCAGATTTAAAGGAAAGACACATTGTCTCCCTTAACATCAATACTCATAGGTGAGGAATATCATTCTGCTGCAGAGCAAAGGAGAAGGCAAGGACAATTCATTGGAGAAGGATGAAAACATCTCTTTTGGGCAGCTCTGAATACAAATCTCTGTAACGTAATTTCCACGGCATGCCTGCACCAATTTATGGCACTCCACTGAATAGTTTTGCCATTGTTCCAGCTGTTCTCACAGGGATGTTGTAATTCAAAAGACAGAAGCCTGGAAACATGTGAAAGGTGTTACAATTTTTTTTTCCTCAAGTGAACTGATCATCCAGTGGACTCAAAAAATCATCAAAAGCTTTTGGAAGTGTGACATGCCTCTGAAGCACAGCAGAAGACTTTTGGGCATCTACACAAATAACTTAGAAAACTTAAGAATGTCCCTGATCAGAGCTTGGAAATGAAGCTTCTTCATTGTGTGTTTATGTAAAACCTGAGGCAAAGCTGATTAGAAGCAAGGGAAAGTTGTCCATTGAGATCAGAAGGTTTTATAACAGGTCCTAACTAAGCAGAAAGAAGTGCTTTTGTGTCAACACAGTTTTATGCCTGAGCAAACAGCTTCCTGTGGTCTGTGAAGCAACGACACATACCTGGTAATACTGAGAGTGGTCCAAACCAACTGATCCACCCCTGTGTGAAGGTTGAATTCCATGAGTAACACCCTTTGTAAGCACAGCCTTGACTCTGGGTCATCAACACCCTTTGCAATGCACATTTACTAACAGTGCTGCATGCCACAGTGATTGGAGGAGAGGACAAGTAACTCTGGCAGGTATTCCACCCTGTTGCCCAGTTAATTGGTTAAAAATCAACCAGGAGTGTTGTGGGCAGTGAAGCTGCTAGGAAGAGAAAAACACTCGAAAAAAGAGCTTTCAATGCATCTGATTTCCCAGTATGCCTTGTGGTATTTAACAATCAGCATCAGTTACAGTTTGCTCCTAATTTTCTGTAAAAGTTCCACCAAGTAATTGGTATTTGAATGTCCCAGGAGTAGTAAGCATGGCTCAGAACTCTCCAGCAGCACCACTGCCCTGTGGACTGCAGAGTGATGACCCTCATGCTGTCTCCTATGGTCTTGTGACACTAGGCACTAGGACCAGCCCCAAACCCAGACAGATCAGCAATGCCAGTAATGACAAGCTGCCCAGAGGCAGCTCCAGGCTGACATAGTTTCTGCCAGCAGCCAGTTCATCTGCAATGATCCCATTGGCCTTTGCTGCAGGATAAATATTGTCTGGGATTTTCCATTATCTATCCAGCCTGGCCAGCAATGAAACAGCAGTGATGCCATTTTGAGCTCTGTATTTCCAGTCTTCCACAAACACACAAAACTAGTAAGGGAACTTGAGTCATTTACCTAAACATAAATTTTCACTGATATTTTAGAAAGCCAGGAGTGTCCATAAAATGTATTTGCATGGGACTGGCAGGAATGACAAAGGACCTGTGAAAGATTTCTGGTCTTCCAGAGTGACAGATGAGAGACAGGCAGAGTACTTCAGGCTTCTTCATATCGCACCAGGTATCTATTTTTAGGTAACTAAATTAGCTGGGAGTCATCTCATATCTGATGCCATCTGAACACAGGTGCCTACATGTGCCTCAGGTGTCTAGGGTCCCATTACAGTCTGTGGAATTCTGCCATTTAAACAGGATCACTATTGAGACACCAGAAGTAGGTGTTTGCTTCAGAAGAAGCTGATACTTTCTGGGGTCCTCTGGATATATTGACAGTGGTCATAGGGAGCTTAGATACCCAACTCACACCTCAGCACACACATTGAGACCTGTACACAGTATTATGATAAGGTGTCGTACTTGATGTGCCAAATCCCATGCCAAGGTTCTTGGTTTTCAGGCCCAGTCCACTACTGTGACAAAGTACAGAAAGCCCAATCTATAAACAGCAATGAAAACAATTATTTCTTTTTTTAAACTTGATTTTCTTATTTGAGCCTTGCAGATGGGGCATATCTGGATTAATGTAACCTAAAGTATGCCTGTCCTAAACTAGAAATTGTCTGTCACCTTCCAGGAGGATGCTCTGAAGCCCCAAATAGTGGTACTGGTGGTCACTCCTCTTGCTGTATTTCCTGCATCACTGTTTTGTCTGGGTTTTCAAATGGACATGACATCAGGAGAGCAGCATGAGGCTCATTCCTCGAGGCTGTCCCCCTCACACATCAGGGAGTCAGATAGGTCCTTTCTTTTCTTGCCTCTTCCTGCTAGGAACCGCAAAGCAAGAGAGTGACACAGGGAAATCTGTGCTAATTCTACATGGGCCAATTTGTCGCACTCTGTTTTGATTTTCTTTCATAGCTGTGGAAGTAATATTGAGGAGAGTTTGTGAGGAGCAGCTCCAGATACCCCATACATATTTTTCTGCTTGTATAAAAATCTTATATTATTGAGAGGCCTCAGGCTATTCTGAAAACCCAGGAGTGTATTCCAGCCTCTTGCTGTGCCAACCGACATTCAAGACTTCCAGGAAGAATTAAGACTGCCCATGGGGTATTTCTGTCCTTTCCTCCCTTTGAGATGCGTGGAGAGAAGCAGGACTGACTGAAGTTACCTACCAGCTTTTTTATCTCTTTGCTGACTGTGAGGAGGAGCAGCATTCGGCTAGGTACTGAGTCAGTCATTCTGTCTTGAATGTACATGCAAGCACAGACATGCAAAGCCACCTTAGGGCCTGTAACACAGGATCAGGACATAGGCATCTCAAATTATGTTGTCAGTTTTTGGGAAATACAAACCCAAAGATGTTAACCTAGAAGTGTGCCCCTTCCTCTTCACCATCCCCACCTCCAAAAATTAGCTGAGCCAAGGGATTGTAAACTGCCAAGTTCTACCTCCCATTTGCCAAAACTGCTCAAGAATTTAAGGGCAGAAAATTCTTGGGTGTTATACCTGATCCTCGTAAGTCATCATTGCTACCATAAAGTGGGAAAAAAATATCTATTTTTCCAGTCCAGTAGTGTTCCTTATCAAAGGTAGCAAAGCTTGTTTTGTAATAATCCTTTGGGAAGGACATAATTGCATGCTAAGGGCAAAGTCTAGTGGATTTAAAAACTTGGTTAAGTGATAGGAAAAAGATGATAATGAACAACTGTGTATCAAGACTTCAGGGAGATTAATCTGGATGCGTGCCCAAGGCACCAGTCACACAATCAGTGTACACTTTTTATCTAATGATCTGGAAGATTGAACACAGGGTGCTTTGGCGTGGTTTCTGTTGACATCAGGAACCTGACTGTGTAAGGTGCTGATCAGGGGGCAAAGGGCAAAAGTGCAACATCTGCTTACCTCCTGTGAAACCAGAACTGTTCAACCGTGGGTAAACCCGCTCATGTCAGTGACCCCCTGATGAGGCAGCAGATACCCAGGCCCTGCATCGCTTTGCTGAACCAGAAGCTGGCGCGTGGCCTCTGTTACTCGCTGGGTTACTGTGGGAGAAGGAAAAAAAATAACCACATTTCTCCTTCTAGACTGCAGGAGCTTGACTGGGACTTATAGCCTGGGCACACTGAGCCGTGGAAAGACGTGGGCCTGCTGTGGCCACGTTTTCAACATGGAGCTGCACAGCAGCTTGAGTAAATCCTGCTGCGCTGCAGCATCCCAGCTCCCGAGTCTGCCACGGGCAAGGTATAGAGTGCATGTATATGTACTTTTGCTTGGAAAAACCTGAGGGGAAATGTGCTAGTCCTGCCTCTAGAGATTGCAGGACAGTGAAAACACAATGGGTATTTTTGTGGTTGGTTTCCTTTTGTTTTCCATAGTAGTTTATTGAAGTTCCTGGTGTACTTTAGTTCTGGGTTGTTTCTCCCAGCACACCTGGCATACTGATATAGGTCAGAGTGGTACATTTCTGGAAATGAGAAAATTATACACTATCTGATCTGCTTCCCTGGCATTACAGTTAGAAAAACCTTCAGGTAAAATCCACTTTTATAAGAAGGGCAAACTCAGCACACAAGGCTGTCACTTGTAGGCTTACTGCCAGGCACCCAGAGTCAGGCTGGTTTTCACCTCTCCTCTTTCAGGTAAAGTATACATGCATTTTTACAGTTACTCTATCTTAAAATTAAGAAGATGCAGAATGGTCCCAGGCCAACACAAGTCTGCTAAAGTACCAGTTGTAGAGGACTGTTCTATCATGGCACAATCTGATCCATCTGGTCACTACCATTTTCTTACACACCAGCTATTAAGAGTCAGCTGTCCTATTGCTTCAGAACTGAAAGACAGGCTTAAACTTAGTCTGTGGAAAAACTTATTTGTTAAATATAGACTCAATGATGGATGCCTTTTTTATATAAAACTAAAACTAGTGGTAAATTTTCATATTCTTTAAAGCTGAACAAAACATAAAAGCGTAGAACATGCAGTGATGAAGGATTCCCAGTTCTCATCTCTGAAGATGGATACTGTCCTAATCAGAAAGAGTACGATGATGCATAAGGTAATGCACTAGGTTTAGGCACAATGTAACGCCTCAACAGATGAAATATTAAGCATAAGCAGATCAGTTTCAGGGTTTTCTCTCCTCTGTTGTATCTGATACAGTTGTTTTGCTCAACTCAATTTTATAAGACTTCAAAAAGGGCCTTGTCTGGGTCCCCCCCCGGCTGCACTATGATCTGAGAAATGCTTGTTGCACTAGTCTTCTTAGAAAATAAAGATTCTAGACAACCATTGATTGAAAAGATTTTATTATAAAATTATGTCAACATCTATGTCCAGGTAAAAGACTTAAAACTAGAGCTCTACTTTCAGAATAAAAATTCAGTGAACGCTGGAAAAGGTGCTGTATTATCTAGGTAGATAGACCTAATTTGTAATACTGCAAAGATTCCACATGGGTTCCTTAAGTGCTATACACACCTCTGTCTGCATCATGTGTTCTGCAGCTTTACTCTGCAAAAAAAAAATTAGACATTTCTGCAGCACCCATGTACCTGAGCTGCTTTGAAACAGAAATTACAGCTCCTACCGGGAGCAGCTGCAGCTATGTTACAGGTGCACCATTGTATCACAACTCATATTCAATGCCTGGATGCAGACAGAAAGCTATAAATTGTGATTACTTGACAACAGTAAATACCTAGATATGTGTTTGTGACCTTGTATTCCATACAAAAATCAACAAATACTCAAATATATTATAGCAGTGAAGACAGCTTTTTCACACCGGTATATTCTTGACAAAAATATTTCCTTTTTACAAACAATTTCATTCACTGAGCTGAGCTCAGATACATGACCTGGTGACCTTTGGTGACTGTAGCTTATTCACCAGGATAAAGACAGCCTAGATGCAGTACTAAAGTCACAATGCTCAGTACTTATCACCAATACATATAAATTTAGTTTTTGAAAGAAATGAAGCATATCAGAACACTATTTTATTTTTGATTGGAAAATCTATCCCAACAGGACTTCTAGAAAACAAAAGCAGTTCCGTTTTTCTCTCATTCCTATTAAAAACATTTTAGAATCACAGTAGAGTATGGAGCAGCCTTCTTTCAAAATAATACAAATCTGTTATAGAAAACTGTCATACAACTGAGCAAGATGCTTTACTGTACTTAAAAATTCTTGCAAAGGATCACATATACCTGAGATAATAGGCTAATTAGTAAAAAAAGTTCAAGTAATATTATACAGCCCTGATGAACTTTAGACTGGCCATCTTGGCAATAGCTTAACACCTGCTGTTAAGTTTACTTTGCTTACAAAACTGAAAATGCACAAAGATGTGCTAGGAAGAATGTTACTGAGAACAGAATACTTTCCCAACAACCCTCTCCCACTGGCACTGTTCTTCTGGGAATTCCCCCTATTTTGCTGTTCATAAAAGCTATTCTATAGTTTTCAGTCCTGCTTGCATTTTGAAACATCATTTCCTAAGCCCTTTCCATTGCAATGAAGAGTTCTAAGAATAAATTTAGAGTTTCTACACCACTCCTGAAAACTTTTCAAACAGACCTTCAGTGCTCATCACAGCTTTCAGGGTATAGATTCCCCATGTACCTCTCTGAGCTAGTGTGGTCCAATACAAATTTGACAAAGACAATTGGCAGATTTCGGTTTAGAGTACTGAGCCACTGATCTTCTAATAGCACAACAAAATGAAAACACAAAACCGTGTTTTACACGTGCTGTTTCCCACAACATGCTTACACAATACAGATCACAAAACCTTTCTGTTCAACCTGTACGTCTGACTTCAGTTCTTGGAAAATCCTATCTGACTTGGCACATGCTCTCCAGAGCACAGGGATGTAGGCTAGATGCACCCTAACCTTAGAGCTGGTATAACCAAGTAGCTTTCTGTTTCTTTCCAGCACCTTTCTAAAATATCCTGACTTTCTTCTTAATTACCTTATGCATAGAAGCCTTACTTGGTTGGTTTTCCATGAACAGCTTAATATAAAGACATCTAACAAAGTAACTCACAGAGCAAGGCATCACATAAGAATAATTAATAGAATACTTTTTTTTTTTAAATGGGACTTCCTTATATACGGAAAACACTTTCTCCCTACTTTCCAGGACTCCCTCCTTTCCAGTTGGGCTGTATTTGATTGCTGTTTGTATCTTGCTACAAGACTGTCATATTAGGTACATCTTTTCCAAATATTATAATTATAGCTTTAAAGTACAGGTATTATCTGCCTACCTGAGAAGTTCTGTAATAAGATAAACTGCTGATAACTATTCTAGAAGAAAAATATGCATCAGCACAACTTATGTTTATCAGTATTCAGAATTCAAGCATTAAACAGGACTTGAAAATTGCACACCTCTACAACACCAAGTCTTTGATCATAAGAAAAAAAAAATAGTCTGATTTTCCTCTACGCACAGATCTTTAAAGATATATGTGCTGGTGTTTTCCTTATTCTGAAGTCCACAGCAAGATTTCACACTCGGTGCACACAACCTAGGTGATAACATCCTTATCTTCTTTCTTCTCTATCAGTCCCGAAACTTGCTTGTTTGGAGGTAGATGAATACTTCCAAACGCTGCTCTTTTTGAGAAGCCAGCTTGATCCCATTGGGTGCCTGGATACCAACTTCTCTTCAGAAAGCTGCACTCTGTTTTGATACATTCTTTGGGTCTTTGCTTGGGACACACCAGTCATCTGCCTCTGAGGTAGCTTGGTAATGCTTGGAAGTTGATTTATTAAAAACTGGGAGTTTTTCTATTGAGTCTGTTGATAAGGCCTAAAGTCAAGAAGGAAGAAGTTACTTGGTTTCCACCTCTCAATAATGCCACTTTGCAAAAATTCATGCAGTATGCTTAAAGTGTTAAGCCAATGACACTAGAAAACAGTTATTTACAGAAATATTTCTACAATAGATGTGGTCGTTTATGTGCTTCAGTATCTGTGCTTGTTTTGGATAATTTAGTGGGACAAATGTGGTAACATGGAATCCTATTTATGCATTTTTATAGGCCTTAAGCATTACCCCTTAACATGTTTGCAATATAGCCCAGGAATGCATGGAAGAGAAATTTGATTTACAAAATTCTAGAGAAGCTTTAAAATACGTTCTTTCCCTACTTCCATATTTTGCAAATAACAAAAAAATTCCTATCCTATTGGGAAATTGCTAAATAGAAATGTTAGATATATAAATATATATTGCTGAACTGTCTTTTCCTCTTGTATTACCACTCTGGTTGGGCTTCAGTGTGTTCAGAACTATGCTTTCAATTTATTGGAAGAAATTCAAAGAAAGTTTTTCCTGTGAGTAAGCACAGAGAGTAGAAAAGAACATGTAGTCCTATTTGCAGGTTACTTATAAAAAGAGTAGTGCATGTTATATGCTTGGTGTTCAAGATTACGGATATCTGGATCCCATATATGGGCTATATGGCAACTGTTGAACAGCACCAGTTCAAAGATTTAGTTTATGCAAACTTTCTGGTTGACACAGAGTAAAGAAATCAGATCTGTAGCTCACACCCTGACTTCATTGTCTTCCAGTACTTTGTATTCTATGAATAAGTACAGAACATCTTAACACAAGATGAAAACTAACATGACTCTCACTAGTAGTTTTTCAAGTAGACTCCTTAAAGCCAAGTGACCTTTTTAATTCTACCTACCAGTTACTGGTATTTCTTTAGAAAAAAGCACCAGCTACTCACAAGCAGAGAATTTGTTTACCTTAAAATGATACTGAGTAGTTACCTCACTGCATTAATGGTAGGTATCTGTTATTTAACTAAATCAAAATACATACCTTCAAGTAGATAATAGCATCTGTTCCATAACCACATATGGAGTAGAGATTTAGATCTCCTTGAAAGTATCTAGCATACAGACGTGAAATTGGCAAGCCATACCCAAAACCAGCCTGAAAATAAAGTATAAGATAAAATTAATTATTTTTTTACTATCTCTTACAGCTTAAAGTTTAATAGCTGCAAAGTCTTCAGACATTTTAAACTGCTACAAGTCCTTTCCACTTCCTCCTCTTAAAAGCAAACATAAATCTCTAATAAGTCTCATACAGAATATTGAAACTGACCATTAAAAAAAACAAACCCATAAGAAAATAAATCTTCATGGAAGAGGAAGAGTTTAAATATATGTCCCACTTTTACACAGTACATTTCTGTATTTTCCCTCCTCTGTTTCTGCTAGTACAGCTTGATCAGTAAAAGGACCTTGCTACTGGGAGATAAATATTAGTCTAAAAGCCTGTTCCAGTTGTGCTTGCCTCTGAAAAGACAGCATAATTTACAATAAATTGAATGAGAAGTGAAGACCAAGTAAATTAGTGTCATTGGGATGCAAGGAAAAAAAAAAAGGAGGGGGAGGTTAGATTCAGGTTGTAATGTTCTTCTTTGTTTACACCTTTAAAAGCATAATTCTGTCCATTAAGCTAGATACTAAAATTCTTTTTCAGTAAGTCTTAATTAATACTTATGAGGCTCAATAATCTTTGCATACCCCACAAAGCAGCAGGGTGGACATAGCGTTTCATTATTAACCCACTAATCTGTCCAACATTTACAGCAACCTTATTACCAAAATGAGTATTGAAAATATCTTACAAAAGGAGTATTTCGAGCATCATCCATATCGGGCCTTGGTGCTGTGGAATACATGTAGCTAAAGAGCTGCTCAATTTTCCTTACTGGAACACCACCTCCTCTGTCTGAGATCTGATTTAAGAGAGAATGAAGTTAACATCAATCATGTACTAAGGATGGTATTTAAAATGCTGTTATTTGAACACACCTTTCCAACAGTCATAAATGCAAACATTTGTTTTGCAGCATATTATTTTACAGTTAAATAACTGTGCCACATGGAGGCTATCAGAATGCTCATATGCTCATAGTATCTTTGATCTGTTGCCAGGGGCCAGAAGATCTTTTAATAGAATTTGCTGCAGCATATGTAACCATAAAGACAACATTAAGTCCATATTGTAGTAGGCCAACAAAATACCTTGATTGCCAAGTCTTCTTTTCCTAGAACAACTGTCACTTCAATTGGAGAAAGGGTTGGACTGTTTTCTTGGCATTCAACAGTTGCCCTCATTGAATTCTATAGAAAAGAATGTTACCATTACCAGAGATTGTTGAATCTATGCACTTCAAACCATAAACCCTGTTATGCAGAGGCTGAGCACAGTTACCCTCTATTCCTATCAAACACTTAGCATTTTACCATAACAGAAGCAGAGGAGGTCTCTCACCTAAAAGTGTCTAAGCATAGCCAAGACTCTTCTACGTGTGAAAGATTACTGTTCTTGCCTTAAAGTCAACAGGTTTCCAGAGAAGAGCAAAGTTCAGCAGTTGCTAGAGGCTGCCAGATTTCTGCACCCCATGTTGGCAGCATTCAAGCTCAGTCCCATTCACAACTTCTAGATGTATTGGCCACTCTACAGAAAAGGCATCAGGGCAAACCTACACTACAGATGTAATCTATAAAAGCAGAAGGCTAGTGGTGGTCACAATCCCACGTCCTGCTTTCACACTCTCTTTCCCTTACCCTGTCCCATTTACCATCACACAAAAGGGTTCAAATGTTCTCTTACAAACTGCAATCGTACTGCCAAGACTATTTCCCCAAATAAGAAAACCTTTGAGATCTCACTGTCCTATGCAAAGCTTTATTACTTCATTCAGATCTAGCTAGAGGTTTTAAGTATTGATGCTCCAGCTCAGATTACTAAGGGAAGAAAAGAGTTTATACTGACATACCTTAAAGAGTTCAAAAAGCATGTGGAAAAGATGAGATGGAACATATACAATGTTAATTGGCTGTCCTGGAGCTTTTCCTAGAGGAAGGAAAAAATAAAAATAGGAGTTAAAAGGGCGATGAAATTTTTTCTGTATTGTATCCAAACTTCACAATAAGCAAGTTGCCAAAGCAAACCAGAAAATACATCAACTCTCATTTTTGGTTTCCCTCCCTACAAAATTGGCAAACAACTTTATGCGTTCATAAGAGTGTTTAGATTGCAATCACCACTTGCTTAATTACAGTTTCTTTTCAAATAAACAAAACAAATATCGAGTATTAACTCCCTTTTAATAAATGAAGGATTTCAAACATTAAGTAGACTGCTGAAATCAGACAGATGCAGGCACTTAGACCAGAACCAGCATTTCAGTCAGCAGTTCCTCACCTCAGATACGGAGCTCCTCTCTAGCAACAGGTTTCTCTTACTTTTCTCAAATTCATAAATGGTAGCTCAGAAAATCTATTTTTAAGATATATTGACTTTTGAGTTCTAACCCAGGAGATTAAGTGAGGTGCCTATAATAGAAAATGAAGAGGAACTTGGCCAACTGCTATGTACCACTAAGGTTGCAGAATTGGGAGCCTTCTGATTCAGTAAGAGCAGCAGTTTGGCTACTGATAGGAAGGCAGTCATAAAAGCTCTCATCTTACCGTTCACTTGAGTAAGCTGCAGTTCTGGAGACGTTAAGTAATACTGGTCACACAACAACTTCGAACTTTCGTAAGCATCTGAAATATTTATTAAATATGTGAAATGTAAAAGATAATTTTTAATACTCGGCAAAATCTGGCTTTTAAATGCATTAACTGCTAAAGTGTTACAGAGTCCAAGACTGTGTCTCAAGGGAATGATAACATTGTATCCATTGTATGCATTAAAAATTGGGAACAAATGGGGACCCACAGCAGCACAAGAAGATCTTCATACAATTTGATAATTGTGCAGAACTGACGCATCTGTTATCTATCAGTAGATAAGACCAACCTCAATACCTCAGACAACTAACTCCTACCTCATCTATCACTTGGTTGAACTAAGTCCAACCCATTTTTTACTGCTACTTTGGATTTTAAATTCTGGCCTATAAAAGCTTGTGCTTTCAGCATAGATAGACTGCTTTCAGCCATTTCAATTAAAGCCAGCCAGCATCCTCTATAACATATGTTGGTTACCCAAACTGCTTGCAATCAAATATAAATACTGATCATGAAAAGAAATGTCAAGGATTTGAGAATACATACCATTCACTACTTCAACAACATCACAGCAAGGATCAATACTTCCAATGTGTCTTGGATGCCCTGAGCCAGATTTATCATCAAAAAGGAGAGCTGTTTGAGATGAAAATGATACTATATTTAATCCCAAATATTGTATTACTAAAAAAGCCTAAAAAATTAGACTAATACAATGTGATCACAACAGAGTCACATAAAAGAATTAATGTTGTTTATGCTTTTATGAGTTAAAATGCTATGTACTGCCAGCAAACTATGTTGGTTTTTCTGTAGTTCAACATCTGAAGGTTTTTCAGGTGTAAAGAATTGCATATCTACATATTCCACACCAGACTTATTACAGTTAGTCTGTAGTCTAGAAAACAAGTTCTCATTACTTTCTTAAGTGACAGATTCAGTGTCACAGAAAATTATCTGAGGCAGATCTCCAACAGTTTCAAGAAATGTTTACATTAACTTGTTACTCCTTAGGTTGAAGTTTTTCCTCAGGTAAAGGTTTCTACTTACTGTGTTGGTTCATCAGCATCCGGGTGGAAATACGGCTCATGTAAAAACGATCCAAAAAATACTGGATGTTTTGATTGGTGACAGGATCTACTTTAAAAGTGTCTTTGTATTCAATTACTCCTTGTGCCATTGTAGGAACCACATCATGATGTCTGTTTCGGACTCTAATTAAGGTATCTATAAAGCTAGGTCAAAAAGATATTTTTAGAACATTATTCTGAGACTATATAGAGGCAAACTTTGTACAATGTAATTATCTAATCCAGCAGCAGCACAGATAAGTGCTTAACAGTTTTAATATTACAATACAGTCTACTATTTTCATTCTTTTAAAAGTAATTCCTCACTGACTTAAATCAGGAGAGTTTGTTATTTTTAATACAAAAGGTATAATTATTAGCCATGTCAAATTCACTGCCTGTTTACTCATTTATGTGAGCAGATACATGAGAATGTGAGGAAGAGAAAAAGATCCCCAGCTGACACCTTGGAAAGAAGCAGGGATGTGACTTCACAGAAAATTTTTGTTGATATTTTTCTATCATGACAGTTCAAGGGGCAGTATGACCTTGAAACCAAGCTGTAACAGGTCATATTTATTTGCAATATTGCTGAACATGATCAGAGATTTAAAGCAGCTTGCTCTATGCAGAACACTTTATGCTAGATTATCAAATTCAGCTCATGACAGCTGTCAGTCTAAAGTGACAATATTACGAAAAGTAGAACATGAACTAAAAAGTTCAAAGAAACAAATTATAAGCTTACTCAGATAAGACTTTTTGGTCATCTGGGCTTTTCTGATGGAACTCGACCAGCTCCTTCAGGCTTTGGATGTACCTATTAAAAAAGAACACAGGAAATATATGCTATTCATTTGATTTTTCTTAGCCTAGGAATGTTAAAAGTACTTTGCCTTATCCACATCATTACTCTCAACAAGTCAGCTAGGAGTTTGAAGTGTCTTTGAAGTTTGAAGTATCTTTGAAGTATCAAACTTCCATCCAACAGTGGAATGACAGATGGGACTCCTCTTGACTGCCTGGATCCTAAAAGTCTTTTCTTGTGCCTGCCATGCAGAAAGGAATCTAAACCCTCACTTTAGGTACATAGAATCACCTTAAAATTCTTGAGAAGAGACATATTTCAAAAGAAGAACCAAATGACAATACTGGTCAGGAAGTCACTTAAGCAAAATTTTTCCAAATCTGATCAGCTTTGGCAGAAGCTAAGCAGTTGAGCCTCTTGTACTAACATCTGACAGTCTTGACGCATACTGCAAAGGCACAACTGTTTGCTATATTAAGAACAGTTTCTAGATCTCACTCTAATACTTCTGCCCTTTATGTCAGCCATCCGGGCAAATGCTGCAACCGTGCCAGTAAACAAGGTTAAATCAGATTCAACCACTCTGTCAACTGCAGAGATTATGTTAATTGAATTCCAAACACTTGCCGCACAGGTCAAGGCTTTGGAACAGAAGCTCTGTTAGTAATCTGAAAGAATGAAACAAGTATATAGCCCACTTTCCCATTTTTACGTGGCTCCAAGGGTCTGTAACGCTATGTGAAAACAGAACACGCCTTCTTCTCTCCCTTCTTAAAGAACGAGAAGTGACATTTGCTCTAACAGCTATTTCAAACTGCTAAAAACCCCCCACCTATTTAAAAGTAACAATATAAATATGTTGGTTTTCAATTTACTTTTAGCAAGCTAGAAAAGGACAGTGTGTAACAGTTTGCAATTTAGCTTTGATGAAGAAACTGCATTTCTAGTGTATTTTGTTATGTTTTTTACTATTCAAAAAAGTCTGTGACAACAAAGTTGTCAAAGCCGTGTTACTTTACAGGCTGAATTCAAGTAGTTCATACTTACCAGCTTTTTACTAATTGTACTGATGGAGTGCCCAGTAATTTATCAGGAAGAAGATCAATTTCTCTCAGTATGTTTGCAAACCTCACAGGAAGTTCTTGCCGTAAAAACGCAAAAGACGTTCTCTCACATCCATTAGTTGAGCCTATGAATAAATCCAAAATAAAACTTTTGTTTAAGGAAGTTTCAAGATGCAACTACAAAATACTGGTTCTCCACAGATTTCAGGACGCTGTTTACAGGACGGCAAGACACAGCGCATTCCTAGGAGGAATACCTGTACAGTTCCCATGTAGACACGGGTCTTATCTGCAATCCTCTAAGAAGCGTAATAGCCTCTGTAAATACGAGCGTCTTCGGGGTGACGCCTGGCAGTGTCATGTGCGCACAGCCGCCCCGGCTGCCAGAGCGATAAGGGGATCTGGGAACAGCCTGTCCACTTCGCCGAGGCCGATGGCTCCTCCCGATACCGAGTGCTCTGGGCACGAGTACGGCTCGCACACCATTCACCTCTCGGCCCCCGCACCCCACGAGCACCGCCGAAACAGCGCTGTAGCGCATCTTCAGCTCCGATGGCGCACTCAAGTCACCACCGTCCGGCACCTGAGGCTGGAGGTGGTCACCCCAGGCGACCTCCCCGCCGCCGCCACCGCTCTGGGGCCGGCAGGTCCCCGCCGGGGCTCGCCCCCCTGCGCCGCCCTGGCGCTGGGCAGCCGGGCCGGGGCGGCAGCGACTCCCCCGTGGGCTGAGCCTCCGGGCGATCCCCCGGGCTCGTCCCGCCGCGTGGAAACAAGCCCCCGAGTGCTGCTCTTGAGCCGCCCCTCCGCCCAGACCCTCCCCTGCTCATCCCGCGTCTCACCGAAGTCCAGTAACTGCTTCATGGAGAGCGGGGAGGGGGAGAAGCGGGAAAACTGCTCCACCTCCTGCGGCAACCGGCTGCGGCTGCTGCTGGCGCTGGCCCCTGCCAGGGGGGCAGCGCTGCGCAGGGCGATCCGTGCTGCCTTCATCGCTCCCGGGGCGGCGGATGCGTGGCAGATGAGCGAGCGGTCTTGTCGGTGGCTCCGGGACTGGCGCTGTCCCGCTGTCCCGCTGTCCCCTTGTCCCCTCGCCTGTGGCGCGGGGCTTCATGTGGCGCCTCTATTTACAATCGCAGGGGGCGGGGCTCCGACAGGCCGCGCCCCCGCCGGAGCGCCTCGTGACAGCGCTGGCGGGGTTCCCCTTTCCCCCGCCGTCCCGTGGCCGCGGGCGCGTCGCCAGCCCCGCGGGGAAAGCGCCAGGGGCACCGGGGAGGCCGTGGGGGAGCCGCGGGGCCGGGGAGGCGGAGCGGGGGGAGCTGACCCTGCGCCTCCCGCCGTGATCTTGTTTACCGGGCGAGGTCGGCGGCGGGGCGGCCGTGCCAAGGTCCCGCCCCTCATTGGCTGCTGGGGGGGTCCGGCCGTGGGAAGGAGCCAATGGGCGCCCGGGCCGCCGGGAGCGCGGGGCTGTGTCGGGGCGCCATTGCCCGCCCTGGGGGGCGCGGGGGTGTCCGGGGGACGCCGTGTGTTTGCACTCACACGGGGAGGGCTGGCCTTGAATTACTGAGGGGGTAATGCCACGGTCGGCGCAGAGACTACGTGGGTGTGCAAAGGGAACAAAATCAGATCCCAGCCCGCAGGGTTCAGGTTGCTCACATGTAGGTCGGGGCTGTGACCTGGGTTAATAGTGACCAAACACCAGAGGACAGCTGTGCTGGTGACGCACTGGTCCACGGTCGGCGTGTGGCCTTTATTTATTGTCTCTAGAGCTGACGGGAGAGGCGACTGACAGGACAGTGCTCTCGGGGACAGCTCATCTTCCAGGTCACGGTCGATCCGGGAAAAGCCTGCTCACCTTTCCTCTTTGCTGGAGAGGGAGCGTGGATGTCCCGTGCTGCCTGGCCTTTTCCCAACGCACCAACTCCACTAAGGGCAGGTTTTGCATAATGCATTGAAGAATGGAGTTAATGTCAGTGAAGGACTTCCTGACCTTCTAAAACTTGGTCTGAAACAGCAGGAGCATGTGGCAATAAAACAACAATGCAAACATTGGCAAACAACTCTGTAGTCCAATTATTGTATGCATATTTCCACATACACGTAAACATGTAAACTTTTTTTTCAAGGGAAGAAAGATACGTTCCTAACAAGAAATTCAGATGTTTGGTTTAATAGGCAGAGGAGAACACTTTAGCTTGTAATTAGATTGGGACTTTTTAACTGTATCTCATTTTTTTCTCTTCCTAGTCATTATATCTGTTATCCCTGCTTATGGTTCTACTCCCACTGTACTTTATGTTTCATTATTTTATTGCTCCCTGTTTTATTATTTTATTGGGAGAGTTACTGTGTTGTTTCTCCATTCAATATATTCTCGTTTACCACAATGATTGGATGTTGGCATATGAAATGTGAAATGAAGCAAATGCTCTAATAGCAGCAAATGTAATCACTTTGATTTTTGCTGTCCTTGCCAGAAGTTGAAAATCAAAAATAAATGTTTGTATTTTCTTTTGACTGTTTCAGCTTTGTTTGCCTGCAAGTTGCAGATGACTCAGAGAAGTGAAAATGTCATACAAATTTGTTTAAATCATGAAACCTGTAGGGATAGCCTTTGTTTTGTTTCACATTCTTCCTGAAGCCACTAATAAGTGGCAAGCAAGAATCTCAAAATTAACACTTTGCAAAAAAATCTGGGTCAGAAAAGTCCTCTGCACTAGGCAGATATTCTGGTTTATAAGGTCACTATTTCTATTGAATTGAGATACTTTATTTTAATCTGTTGTTGTGCTGAGCCTGCTTAGTATAAGTAACTTGAATATCCTTTGTGAGCAATCATATTACACACCCTGTTTTGAATAGGGAAGAAGTCTACTAGGAATAATTTCTTTCATTTACATTAATTCTCTTTACAGCAACGTGCTTTCTCATTGTTTTCCTGGTAGTTATATGCAGTAAGGGATGAAAAAATATCTTACATATTCAGTTTAGCTCTGAACAAACAATACAACCTTAGTTGCAGGAAATATGGGAAACGTGTTGCCTTCCCCAATTGTTAAAAGGGCAAGGCTCCAGTAACTCAAAACCAGGATGTTTTTCAGATCAAAACAAACTTCCACAAGAATTTTACAAATTAGTAGTGCAATAATGAGCAGGGGTTTTACTACTTCAATGAGCATCTGGAAGAAGTGTTTCTCCTTCATAATGCAAATTTGCTTCTTGCTCTTTGTTTTAATGGGTTTTATATTACAGCAGGTTCTGAAAAATATGAATTTCCATTGCTGTAAACATAAACTATATCTGTCTGAAATAATTGTTAAGGATGTCCTGAATATTGAGCAAGACAGCTAAGTTTTATGTAACAATATATGAGGATTCATGGTCAGCCAAACTTCACATGAAGACTAGGCTGTGAAAATTGTAACCACTTCAAACAATGCCTCAGTCTGTCCCATCTTCAGCAGCGTTCTCACTTGATTTTCTCTCCAAACCACTATTTCCCTCTCCCCTTGAAGCTCCTGTGCACTTGATAGTTTTAAGTGCAGGTGTTGGAGAACAGGGTTTTGATAGTGAAGGACAGTGCCAAATTCTGAACTGCAGTATTCATCAGAGGAGATCTCATTTCTGCTGCTTAGATATTTTAACTTTCCTCTTCTGAACTGCCCCAGAGCAAGTTTTGAAAGGCAGTAACAACACTTTCAGTTGCTCGGTTGCAGTAATGTTTTGCTGACTATGCTTAAGAATATGGAGCTGCATTAACGTTCTGCTTTTTTGCACAACAGATGGGTCCAGAAGAGTGGAATGAATGAATGCCGGATTCCTGTCCATTTGTCTCCTAGTAGCTCTCCATTGCAATCAGCTACCCTTCACCTCATGTTCCTTATGTCCTCCCCCCAGCCGGAGACACAACATGCTGTACTTAGCTCAGAGCCAGGTTCCTGGTTAGCCAGCATACCTAATAACTGACCCGTGTTGCTGATGTCTAATAGAAGGTATCTTGGCTGCTTTTGCCCTGCCTTTTTCTCTGTAGGGACACAAATTTAAGGCTCTTTTTCCTAACACACCTGCCAACAAGTGCTGGAGACGCAATATGCTGTGCTGGGTTGAGTGCCCTCTCCTGACCAGCCAGAACATAAGTGATGACAACTGCTGTGGTTGCTGGTCTCTAGTAGAGTGAATCTTGGCTGAGTTTCTCCTGCCTTTATTCAAGGTGGAGCAAAATTTGAATCTCTTCTCTCTAAATCACCTGCTAGTTTGTACAAAGTTTGTAAGGATTTGATTATCTATTCAAATTTGTTTGAAATGGTTAGGAGGGATGGTTTGGCGAAAAGGTGAACAGGCAGCATTATCAAATTTTTTTCCCTTGTGGAACCAGACTAACATTTTCTGCTAAGGACAAAGGCAGCTTCTAATTCAGCTTTTGTAAGGAAGGGTAAATGATGACGCAGGATGAGCAGTAAGTCAAGGTGGAAATAAATGGTAGCACTAGAACGTTTTGAATGTAAGCAGAAGGAATAGTCAGGTGATTGAAGAGCATGAGTTGTATTTGCAGGACTTTGTGAAATTTCCAGCAGTACCAAGGGCAAAGCACTCTCCCTCCACCTGCAGATAGGTCTGCATTTATGTAATGGGATTGTTACTTCAACCTATTGATACATTTGTTTTCTAAATATTTATGTGGCCCTTTGCATGGAAAAAAGGACAGAAATAGCATTACAAACAAGGGTCATGTCTTCCCATTCTCATCTTTCTGTCACTCGATGCTGGTGCCGCAGGAGTTGTCGAGCTGCCAAGGGCTTCCAGTGTGGCCAAAATAGCTGAAGTAGGTGAAAGGTTGTGGAGGAGCACACAAACAGGCTGGCGTGCCTCTTCAGTAGTTCAGTGAGGGAAAGGTCCTGCAGCTGCTCCAACACTTGTGCAATCTCCCCTGCCCACTCACAGCTTGCAAAAGTCAAGAGTACAGTAGCTGGATCATTTTACGGATGAAGCTGTGGCCAGTCAGCAGCCTGCTTGGAGCTGTAGACACAAGGATGAGCATAGCAACTCAGCAGGTGTTGAGCAGGAGACACCCTTTTTCCTCATCCCCTGTCTTTGTTACCCATGCCTGAAATTGTCTGTTAACTCCTTTAAAATCACAGAAAATGAGAATGGATTGCTAGTTTCAAAATTGCTTTTTCAAAAAATAGCTAGAGATCCTTCCATGAGATTAACTGTGGGTATTTAAACTGGGAGTACAGAGATAGCAGAGAGAGAAGACTGTTTTGGAGCATAGCTCTACCCTTCAGGAAATAAAGCTAGGACTCAAACTGTGATAAAAGTATGACTCAAAAGCTTGTCACTAGAGCATGTAGAATTTAGGAGGCTGCTTGCTAAGTAGGGCAATAGTAATCTTCAGCCAAGTACTCCACTGCAGAGGAAATAAAGGTAAACTCTCAGTGTGGGCTGGCACTGATCTAAAGTACATAGCTAGACAGAATAATGTCCTTTTCCAGCCTCAGCTGACTACCATAGCAGTTCTTGTGGAAGACCGTGTGGCATCCTCTATGACAACTGCTGATGCAGAGGAAAAGAAAGAGGACAGGTGTTATCAGGACAGCTGCCACTTTGTGCCATGGCTACCTTTACTGTGAACAGCCCCGCTCTAGAGAAGAGCACCTGGGAAAAGGTGGACACCTTGTGAGAAGCCAGGGGGAAAAAAGTGAATGTTACTAAAATAATACAGCTTTTAAGGTCTAAATATGTTTCAGCAGAATCAGAAAACAGTTATATTTTTCTGTAGGAATATGGGAATGGAGCTAGTGTAACAGGATGTCTCAAAAGTTTTGGATTAGATGTCTTAAGAAACACCAGAAATACCTCATTCTGAGAAGGAGTTCTAGTTTCACCTGTAGCCTTTACATGAGTCATGGGCCTTGAACTGGTACACATACTGCTTTTGTTTTTCAGAGTGGACCACTCTGGGTGAAATGAGATGTTTTTGCTAAATCTTCCATCAGATGTGCTTGATACTGTTGACTGTAGTGGGACAATTGGTAAACTGGATGTGGTGGCTTGAGTTTCTGCTCACACCCATAGCCTTGAATTGTTACTTTAGGTTCTTTTGTCTGAGGCTGATCTTAGAAAGCATTCTGTTTCCCCAGTTGTTCCATCTCAGCATTTCTTTCATCAGATATCAGAGTTTATTTTCTTTTAGTGTCCACACGATAGGAACCTGAATGAGAAGTTTAGCCTAGGAAATATTAAGCCAGGACAATAGACATCTTTTAGAAGAGGGTTCTGTATGGTGTTATCTGGCCACCCTTTCAAAAGAGATGTGGAGTTTATGGTATCTCTGGAATGCCGCTTCTCCCTAGTGCTTTGGATGGGAAGTTTGTTTTCTGTTTGCAACATCCTGACTATTATCACTGAAGTGTGATTTCACAGATACTAATCAGTTGTTCTCACAAAGAGTGAGTTTCCATAACGTACTTTACAGAAGATATTTACACAGTAGATCTGTTTGAGTTTTCTTAACTGATGGAATGTATAGCTACAGGCTAAGCTGTAATACTTGTGTTAAATACGAAAATGTAGCTTGTGTATTAAAATAGTTCTGATAAACAGTCAGTACAATAAAAAATGTTGCACTGCACAATTAAAATGGTTTGCCTTTGAGTCCGAGTAAGTGAAATTTTTGTGTCTTGTAACTAACAGGTATCTAATTATGGGTAAACTGTCAATGCAACGTTGCTGGAACATCAAGAACAGCTTAAACAAGGAAAGTCTCCCTCTCTCCATTAATTGTGGAACTGTTTCAATCTCGTGGTATACTAGACAAGACCCATGGAGTTTCACTATTCAGTGTTAGTATGTTTTCTTTTTACTGTAATGCTTTTAGTATTATTTATTACTGTATCAACTTTGGTATTTTCAATACATTTTTCAAAGTAGTGCTCCTCTAATAGTGACTGAAATGAAAACCAAAATCATCAGTGCTATGGTGGTACTTGATTTCCAAGATTTCTGTTTAACTAGAGTGAATAAAAACCTACACTAGTTTCATATTTCTTAATTTCACTTGTCGAAATTACACCAATATTCTAAATTAACTGTGGTGGTTATATTTATATGCAGGCATTCATGAACATACATTTAATTTAGTTTCTACATTGGAAAAGACCCCTAGATATTAAAAAATACTGAAGGAACAAAGAAGAGTTTTAACTGATGTAGTTACCTGTTTAAAAGTTCAAAATGTGTGCAGATACAAATCTTGATTCCCTATGATCTGGAACATAATATCTGTGTACAAATAATCAGCAATAAGTTTGCAGGCTTTGGTTTCAAAACCACCTTTGAAAGAAAATATTTTAAAATACTCACAGTAGGATACAGTCTGTGAAATAGAGATGAAAAATATCTTTGTTGTGAGACCAATTGAATTACAAATTTAGTTCAAAAGAATTCTGTTATTAACAAGATAGATTTTCATTGCCCCAAACCAGATCATTAATATTTTTAATATCTCCATTTACGCCTGAAAAGAAACAGTGTTGTTTCCTCTTACACACTTACACAACTACTGTTGAAGTGTGAATTCTCAAGTCTTCCATTTTTTGGCTAATCATTATTAATACATATTAAAATAAGATTGAATATTTAGGGATTTCTTCATTCCCAGAAAGAAATGTAAGCTTGCTCTCTGTTTCATGCAGTACTGGAGAAATGTTATAAAATTTTAATATTCACATCAAGAAATAAATCTAATGTGAACCACCAGAAGATACTCTGGTAATCAGAGAAAACTTAGTAATCACCACAAGAACCCTTGCTAGTTTTCAGCAAGTGCTGAGAGGGAGAGCAGTGCTTTTATTATTGGCAACTCCCTATATGCTGAAGCTTAAGAAACAGTAATAAGAATGTTATCCAAGAAGCAACCTGGGATTTAATTGGAGGAAGATGCTTAAACAGATATTGCATGGGTGTGTTGCCATACTGAAGAAAACATGTGTATCTACATATTGCCTCTCATATATGGAAACACTCTTTAAATTGTAAGCATTTATGTTAAAAAAGTCAAATCAATATCAAGAATCTTAGTTGGGATGCTTCTTTAAGACCTTGGGGCAAAAACAGATATTTAGCAAAATTGAACAAATAAAGACATTTCTATCACATTTCTCATTAAAAAAAAATCTTAGTCAAACCTTCATTACAGTTTTACTCTTCTTGTGAAGTACAGTAAATGGATATGGTATTTGCCCTTTCCATGAGAAAGATTTAAAAAAGTGTTGGATTGCATTTTGAAAAGCAGTCTAATTCTGCGTGAGCACTTCTGGCTGCTTAATAAAAGCTTCAAGGCCTTGCAGCTCTGAGGGATTTCAATCAGAGTTATGAGCCCATAGCACCTTGAGAAATTTGGTGCTAGGTCTGACCAACATCCTGAATTTAACTCTACTGTTGAAAATGTGGGATAAATTTCCACCCCAAGTCACCCAAAGAGACCAGCTAGAGCATTTTGACTCCAAAAATTTTCTCTTTCAAATAAAAAGGGGATGTGTGCTCTGTTTAGCCATTCCTGGAGAAATTTATCTAATATTGTACTTTTGAAACATCCAGATAATTCTAGTCCTTTACAGTCAGTTCATGTTTCAAATCTTGTGCCAAATGCTCAGATGCCTTGGAGTAGAGAAGACCCAGAGGGAACACATAAAATTATATAGGAAAGGCACCAATTCACTCTTGCTGAGGAGTAATTTGGTTTGTTTTAGTAACCTGTGAAGTACTTCTGTGAAATGATGAACTTTAAGGAAACTGTAAGGAGTGTGATTATTGATATCTGCTGTGGGTGACCTTTATGTGCTGAAAAGATCATGAGGTAGTAAAGACAAAAAAATTACAACCTTCTTTCCTTCTTCTCTCTAATGGTCTGAAATTGAAAAATTGAATCTGTTGAACCCCAGTTAAAGTTAAGACAGCTAAATAAAACAAGGCTACAACCTGTAACTTGCAGTTTTCCAGGTATGTAATTTATATACCTTAGAGACTAAATGTTCCTGCTTGAGGGAGTTGTGACTTGCCACCCTCACTTGAACATAAATCACTTCATGTTATTTCCATCCATTCACTACCTCTTCCATTAACTTTCCCCTCTGTGGTGAAGAAGCATATTCCAACATTTCAAAGGAATAGATAAAGTCATACGTGCAGATCATCCAAAGCTTTTTGTCCTGATTCTTTTTTCAGTACTGTGATAAGGGCTGTGTGCCTTGCTCTCTTTCCTACTTCTCAGTATTTTTCTGGCTGTTCTTTTCTTGCTGTTTGTGTTAATATACTCTAAACTGTCAGCATTATTGAATTTGTCGTGGTATTGGTCATCTTGCAGGATATGGTTAATGCTTTAGCGTCATAGCTCCTGGCATTACAGCAATATGTAGCAGGTAACATTTCAAATGCATTAGCTATGCAAGTGACCTTTTAACTCTCCTTAAGAGTAGCTCACAGTTGTACTGAGTCAGCGTGCCAGTTACCACAGTAGTCTGGGGGTGCCATTTTAAGTGTCATTTGTCATCTCGATGAGGGACCAAAAATGCAGTAACATGCCACTGGGTATGCCCTATGACACAGATACTGCCTGAGTGTGCTAGATGCTGGGAAATGCTGAAGGGGGCCCAGACCAGAGCCAGAATAGCATTGTTTTCCTTGAAGTACATATCCTCTAACAATTCCTCCACATCAGTTGAAAAGTTTTTTCCAAAGCATCCTTTGGGTGGGGATCCTGTCTGGTCCTGTCCTGTTTCACTCTTTTCATTGCAATAAACATGTCTTCCAGAAGTACACTGAGCAACATGACTAGCATTAAAGGTACACAATTGCCTTATTCTTCCTTTTTTTTTTTCCATTAGGAAAGTTATTAACTTTTGCATTTTTAAAAAATTAATTATATGTCTGATACATTGCTTACAGCATGGTCAAAAGGATGTGTTTTCCAGTTCTAGTAAAGTGTATGGACTGTCTGAACCCAACTGCTGCGTGTTGATTTGGCCTTGATTTGGCCTAAGAGAAAGCCTTTATTTGGCCTAAGAGAAAGCCTTTATGCTTGCAAAACAGATTTATTCTGTGTTACGACTGGGAAACTGGGCTGTCACCAGCAGGGTGCAAACCAGATTTTCAAATGCTTTTTAAAATATTTGCGTGTCTGACAGCTGATCTGTGTATCTGAAAATGTGTTAAGGAGAGATTGTTTACAGGAAAGGACAGGCTTGGTGTGCTCACTAACTCCTGCTTTGCTGAAGAACTGGCTGTAATGTTCTGTACCCAGAGTTCAGATAACAACTCATGAGTTCTCGTGTGAGGAAAGTGGATGATTTGCAGCAGGATGGTGTGAAATCTTGCCAGCTGCAAATACTGTTATTTATTATACATAAATGTGAGATATTAGAGGGAATTGCTGGAACATCCTTGAAATGATGGGTTAACTTCTCAGCAAGAGGGAAGTTGTTTCCAGTTATTTCCAGTTACTGGATAGTGTGTGAATGACTATGAATGAAGTCCTAATCCAATGTCCACTGCATTCAGTTAAATGTCTCCAGTCATTTCAGCTGTAGTCTTCAGTGGGAAACGGATCAAACCTCTCTGTAAGACAGTTAGTGGCAAAATGCACACTGAAAGGAAAAAGTCAGGTTTTGGCTTCATGTTTTAAATTTTTCAATAATTTTAAAAAACTTTCAGAAGAGTATTTTTTAAGTCTGATTTGCCCCCGTTTGGTTTCCTACATTATGCATAGATTAATTCAAGTAGTCGATATTTTTTTTGTTATGACTGTCAGGAAGTCGGTGACCTAGGCCACCTTTGTAGCAAGAAAAAATAAAAAGCATTCTTATTCTTGTTTTGACATCCTTTTCTCTGTGTGCTTGTGGTGGGATAAGGCAGTTTATTTAAAGCAAAAGCGAAGTGAAAGATAGCAGGATTTATTCTCTACTTCCCATCAGCAGCGATGGGCGGCCACTCCCGAGAAGCAGGGCTCCAGCACATGTAACAGTTCTTCAGCAGGCAGCCATTGGAGACAATGAATGCCTACCTTCCTGCTCCTTGCCTTAGCTTTTATATCTGAGCTGACGTCATATGATCTGGAATATCCCTTTGGCCAGTTTGGGTCAGCTGGCCTACTTGTGTCCCCTCCCAGGATCTTGCCCTCAACTGAGGAAGGAATGTTACAGTGCTGATGCTGTGCTCAGCAGTAGCCAAAACACTGGTGTGTTATCAACACCCTTCTAGCTACCAATGCAAAGCACTGTGAGGGCTACTCAGCCAGCCCCAGTACAGTGCTCTATTCTTTCTGGCTAAAATAGGCAATACTTTGGTTTTGAAAATGCTGTGCCACTGTCATGTCCATCATTGCTCATGGACTGTCAGAGGAGAGAAGCATGGGATAGCTGAATTGAGAGAGACCAGCTGGGAGATCAGGTGCCAGGAACCAGGAGGAAGGAAAGAAGGATGAACTGATGTCCCCCATGTGAGAACCAACATCTAAGTGCACTCTGTGGTCAGGAGAGAACTGTCTGACTCTTCTCCACTGCCTGTCTCTTCTTCACTGAGCCATCCCAGACATGTCCATACAGTACAAACTCCTAGGACAGATATCCCATAGAGTCGTCCTACAAGGCCTTTTTAGCATTCATACCACCTATATGTAGGAGTCTGATTAGCTGTTGCTGTTACACTTGAGCACCTCATAGGTAATGACTGAGAAGAGATGGTCTTGCAGGGTTTTTTGGTTATTGGTGGGGAGACGAAACTGAAAGAAAAAGTGGACTTAAGACCTGTGCTCAAATAAGCTTAGTCAAAAGACAGGACATGGATTGTAAGTGCTGCACACTTGATTCCTAGCAAGGCATGCAACCCTTCTGCTTTGCTCCTGTCAAAACATCTTGATATTCCTTACTGTCTCAGACTTTGGATGGATGCTCTTGCTATCAGCGTGAACAATGGTTTTTATCCATGGCTCAGCGATGTATGGATGTTTAGAAAACTCCCTATACATTTTGCAGGTGTAACTCTGTGGCCTGCATTACCTTAAATTCTGAAACTGGGTTCTCACCAGGAAATCAGATGCATACCACTTCAGTCCAGACAGTAAGACCTGGTGAAACGTGAGCAAAAGTCCTTAAGGCCCTTCAAAGAATTGCATAAATTATGTGTCCTATAACAACAGTCTCTAGCTCTAAGCTAAACAAAATTCTTTGAAAGGTTTTCCCACTCCACTCTGGTGTTTTGTGTTAGCTCCCAGATCAAGACTGTCAGCTTTCTGCACAGTCAATATCTGGAGAGAACAGCCCACAGATACCTTTTGCCACTGCCTGCAGACATCAGGTCTGAAAATCTAAGTCAGTGAAGGCATCTCTCACTGTAGAGTGGTATCCAAAATGATCAGAAGCTGAAGATTTCTTAGAAGCAAAAGCGGTCTGAGCAGACTGACACAGAGAAAGAATCTAAGATGACGTGACTGCCTCTTTAAAAAGATTAGAGGAGAGGACACAGACATAGCTGACCTCCCTCTTTGTACTGGCTTAGGAATGGTCCCTGGAATATTATGAGAGTTGGTGTCCTTGGAGGCCAGTGATGACACCTTGAGTTTTGCTTGAGGTTTGGCACCTCTATGCACTTCTGAGTAGGGTAGGGAATAGGGATGATTTGGGTGAGAGGGTGTCTGAATGGAAGACCTTGTGCCTTGTCCTTTGGGGAAGTTGTTTTTCAGTCAGCTGCACACAGACACCATTTGGCACAGGGGGTATTGAGGGATGGGAGAGCTCTGCTCAGCAGTGAAGAGAGAACAGTAGGCATGGGTGAAGTAAGGGCTGGACTTGAAAGGCATTGGAGGCATGCTTTTGTGTGAACCCATGTACCAAGGACTTTACAGATTGGGATGGGGTTGGACTGAGTGTGAAAGGCTGGTGGGTCTCAGGTGGGCACTAAAACCTCAGTCCCAGCTCTCACTGCCCTTGGGCAATGTTCAGCACTGTGTTCAGAGTCAGCATCCGATGCTTTATATTAGGGCAGATAGTGATGTTAGAATTAGGGTGAGTGTTACAGTTAGGGAAAGGAAGGATGAAAAGAAAATTGAAAAAACCTAGATACCATCGTGTCCTGTGTGACATGCTGGGCCATGGTCAGGTCTAGTGTTGACAGTGTACTCAGTGTACTCAGTGTACTCATATTTTCTTATGGGCACTAGTCACTTTGCTATTTATACTTAAAGGATTATTTCAGATTTATGTTTAGGGACAGAAAGAAACCCAGGGTGGTTTTATATTGCATATATAATTTAGAGTCCAGATGAGATTTGATATCCATACAGGCCAATAGTTGGTGACTGATTCCTGTGAAAACTTTAGTCACAAAGTGAACAGTAAGATTTTTGAAGATACCAGTTTTCTGTAAATATAAACTCAAGTAACTTCTTTTCCTTGGCAGTGTATTAGAGACAACTGACCCTCTACAAAAAACTTCAATGCAGTTCTGCACTGGAGATGTAATGTGTTTAGGACAAGGAACAAGGTAGTATATTAGTATATGATTATTATCTGCTTTCCAAAGCAAACAGGTTTGAGCATTTGAACTAAGTCTAGACATAATTGGAACCTGGATTACATCTACTGCATGACATAAACACAAAGCTACCTAGCTCACGTAAATAGAAATTTGTTATTTTAAGGAAGATATGAAAGAGGTGTAAACATAGCTCAGACAACTTAGTTTCTCTCAGACACATAGCAGTTGTAGTTATGGTTCATAAGAAGTAGCCTGTTTATGAAAACTAGGCAGCAGTACAACTCCCCTCTTTTATTCTGGGAAACAGTTCTTAAATATCATATTGCGACCAAACATAATAAAATGAGAAATTTTACTATTCCGTGGACATCTTCCCCTCCCTATGGCTGAATTCATTGAAGACACATTGTTTTTCTTATTTGTGAAGTGTAAACCTTTCCATAACACATAATTTTTTTCCCACTATGGAAAGAAACAACTCCTGATTCATTGGCATTTGTCTGAGAACTTGGCGTGGCTACACATGGCCAAGTATCCACGTGCAGCACAATTTGTGTTTTGGGTCTGAGCAGGGGTGGTAAGGGAAAACATGATACAGGTGTACAGAAATAGACTGGGTATTTCAGATTCTAAGCAAGTCGTCAGATCTAATCTAGGCCTCTGGTAGAGCTAAACCACTTTTCTCATTTAACAAGGACAAATTCTGTTATATTCTGTGGGAAAATGCTATAGAGTTGAAAATTAAAACTTGCATAGGAACTGAAGATAGTTTTTCTGAAATTATTCTATACATTCAAGTTTTCCATCTAAAATTAAATAAAAGGAAATGTTTTTAGAAGTGACAAATGCCTTTTATATGACCAAGTTTCTGGGAGTGCAGCTCAAAACATCTTAAATGGACAACTAATCCTTCTTTCAGAAAGTTGACTTCCAGACTTAAACCGAGCAGACAGACACTACTGTATCCCCAGTCCTTGGCACAGTGAAAATATCTGCTAGGGAAGCTGCTGCCAGACAGAAAGGCTCATTCTTCCTGACCCAGAAAAACTAAATTTCTGCTAAGTGCTTTCAACTAGACTTTGCTCCTGAGATGGTGAAAATCTTGGTGCAAACATAGTTTATGTAGCTGTTAGAAGAACTCTATGTTGTGACCATTCTTGGTAAATAATCAGAGAAAAAACTTGGGATTTGGCAAACACCCTAACTTAATTGTATTCTAGTAAATGACAAAAAAAGAAAGCAAAATTTTGTAAAAATAAGAACTGTTTTGTCTAGAGAGCAAAAGGTTTTGAAATGGGCACTAGATATTATTGAATTCGAGGACTTCTGGCTTTGTTCTTTGAGACATGCCATCCCAGCAGGTTTCTGTGGCAGTGCCGGATGTCACAACAGCGAACCCAGCCTAGGTTAGATTTGCCTGTGGGCATTCTCTGAGCTCAAGGAGGTGGCCTATTGAGATCCTGAAATGTTTTCTTCTTATAGTGATGATCCTTTCTTTTGCCTCGTTGCTTTCAGTCATAGCTAAGACTCCTATTTACAGTTTTTATTTTTCTTTGTGTTCAATGTTTGTAGTTGGCCATTTGAATGTATTTGGTCTTAACTAAATGATTATTTTTTAAATGTTATTTTGAATCATAATTGAAGATTTCTGAACAAAAGTAGCAATTTTTCAAGAAAAGTCTTCAGGCTATTTTAATGATACTTTTAATTTTACTTTTACCTTTTAGATTCCTTTCGTGTATATCTATGTCACCAAATACATGAAACCAGCCTATCACAGTCTTATTATGTATTACCAACAGATAGCTTTACAGAGTGTGATAATTACTTAGGAATTTACTTTATTGCAAATTCTAGAAAAATAATCTCTGTTTTTCCTGAACATTTTGTCCACTATTTTCCTTATTATTTGCAGGCCATCTCGTGTTTCTGATGGTGGCAGTGATGGCTAAAAATGAAACATGAATCTTAGCTGCAGCACACATAATATTAAAACATAGTAGAAAGGGTCCACTCCCAAGTCCAGTCCCTATGCACAAAGAAATGATTCTCAGATAACATGGCTAAAGGAATCTCGGATAGTTCTATGGATTCTGCACAAAGGACTGCCAAAGTCACAGAAGTCAGTTCATGTCAACAAGGTAAAACATATTGCATAACAAGATCAATATACAGCACGGATTTAGATAGTGTTATCTGCAAAGTAATAATGATAACAACACTAAAGGACATAAACAAGGCAGGATGTTCCTGGAGGGCGTTTATGATAGCTTCCTCCTCCGAGGCTCCAAGTGATAGAGAAGCCAATTAGGAGAGGTGCACTGCTGGACCCCATACTCAACAACAAGAAGGGGCTTGTTGGGGATGTGGAGATCAAAGACAGCCTTTTGTGTAGGCCAGCCTGCAGTGAGATCATGGAATTGAGGATCCCAAGGGCAGGGAGAGTGGAAAAACAAGGTCACAACTCTGGACTTCAGGAGAACAGACTTTGGCCTCTTCAAAGATCTTGGAAAAGTGCTGTGGGATAAGGCCCTGGAGGAAAGGTGGGGCTAAGAAAGCTGATAAATGTTGAAGAATTACCTCCTACAAACTCGAGAGAGTTCCGTTCCAGTGAAAAAGAACTCAGACAAAAATGCCAAGAGGGCCATGTGGATCAAGAAAGAGCCTCTGGCCAAACTCAAACACAAAAAGGATGCAAGAATGGGTAACCTGGGAGGAATACAGAAACATCGTCTAAACATTTATGGATGAAGCTTGGAAAGCTAAAACCCAAATGGATTTGAATCTGGTCAGAGGTGATGAAGACAACAAGAAAGGTTTCTATGAGTACATGGCCGACAAAAGAAAGACTAGGAAAAATGTGGGCACATTGCTCAATGAGATGGAGTATCTGGCTACCGGGGCATGGAAAAAGTTGAGGTACTGAATGACTTCTTTGCTTCTGTCTTTACTAGCAACACCAGCCTTCAGGAATTCCAGGTCCTGAAGACCAGGAGGAAAGATTGGATCAAGGAACAGGTACCCTTGGTGAAAGAGGATCAGATCATGGAATACTTAAACAAACTGGACATATATGAGTCCATGAGCCTTAATGGGATGCATCTACAAATGCTGGAGGGAGGTGGCAGATGTCATTGTGAGGCCACTCTCAAAAATCTTTGATGGGAGAAGCAGGAAAGCTATGATGTAGTCGCCACCACAGAAATGCGGTGGGATGACTCGCATGACTGGAGTGCTGCCGTGGATGGCTACAGGCTCTTCAGAAGGGACAGGCAAGGTAGGAGAGGTGGAGGGGTGGCTCTATATGGTAGAGAGTCTCTTGTCTCTGTAGAACTTGAAGTCAATAATGATAAAGTTGAGTGCCTGTAGATCAGAATCAGGGGGAAGGACAACAAGGCTGACATCCTGGTGGGAGTCTGTTATAGACCATAATCCCAACCAGGATTATGAGGGTGATGAATTATTCTACAAGCAGCTACCGGATGTCTCAAAATCACCAGCCCTTGTTCTTGTGGGTGACTTTAACCTGCCAGATGTCTGCTGGAAACTCAACACAGCAGAGAAGAGACAATCTAGGAGATTCCTAGAGTGTATGGAGGATAATTTCCTACTCCAACTGGTAAATTAGCCTACCAGGGTGGGACCCCACTAGACCCGCTATTCACAAACAGAGAGGGGCTGGTGGGAGATGTAGTGGTCAGAGGCCGTCTGGGGCACAGTGACCATGAAAAAATAGTTTTCAATATTCAGGGATGCAAAAAGAGCCATCAATAAAACCTCTATGCTGGACTTCTGGAGGGCAGATTTCAGCCTATTCAGAAGACTGTTTCAGAGGGTACCTTGGGAAAACGCCCTTGAAAACAAAGGGGTCCAGGAGGGATGGACATGCTTCAAGAAGGAAGCATGAAGCACAGAAGCAGGCTGTCCCAGTCTGCCGAAAGGCAGGCTGGCGGAGAAGAGGGCCAGCCTGGCTTAACAGGGAGATTTTAAAGGAAATTAGGGGAAAAAAGAGAGCTTACTGACTATGGAAAAAAGGGCTGGCTACTCATGACGAGTTTAGGAATATAGTTAGGTCATGTTGAAAGAAAATTAGAGAGACAACCTTCTTTGCCTCAGTTTTCAAGAGTAAGACAGATTGTCCTCAGGACAACTGGCTTCTGGAGCTGGTAGACAGAGACAGGAAGCTGAATAGGCCCCCTGTAATCCAGGAGGAAACAGTTAGCGACCTGCTGAGCCACTTGGATCCTCACAAGTCTATGTGACCAGATGGGATCCATCCTAGGGTGAGGAGGGAGCTGGCAGAAGAGCTCGCCAAGCCTCTCTCCATCATCTACCTGGCTCACTGGGGAGGTCCCAGATGATTGGAAGTTGGTGAATGTCATGCTGATCCACAAGAAGGGCTGGAAGGAAGACCTGGGAAACTACAGGCCCGTCAGCCTGACCTCAGTGCCTGGCAAGGTGATGGAGCAGATCATCCTATGTGCAATCACACAGCACCTACAGTATGGACAAGGGATCAGACCCAGTCAGCATGGGTTTAGGAAGGGCAGGTTCTGTCTGACCAACTTGATCTCCTTTTATGATCAGGTGACCTGCCTGGTGGATGAAGGGAAGGCTGTGGATGTGGTCTACCTGGACTTCAGCAAAGCTTTTGACACCATCTCCCATGGCATACTCCTGAAAAAGCTGGCAGCCCACGGCTTGGACAGGGGCACTCTGTGCTGGGTTAGGAACTGGCTGGAGGGCCGGGCCCAGAGAGTGGTGGTGAACGGTGCTGCATCCAGTTGGTGTCCAGTCACTAGTGGTGTCCCCCAGGGATCAGTGTTGGACCCAGTTCTGTTTAATACCTTCACTGATGATCTGGATGAAGGGATTGAATGTACCATGAGCAAATTTACAGATGACATCAAGCTGGGGGGGAGTGTTGATCTGCTGGAAGGCAGGAGGGCTCTTCAGAGGGACCTGGACAAGCTGGAGAGATGGTCTGATTCCAGCGGGATGAGGTTCAACAGGGCCAAGTACCAGGTCCTGCACTTTGGCCAAAACAACCGCATGCAGTGCTACAGGTTGGGCACAGAGTGGCTGGAGAGCAGCCAGGCAGAAAGGGACCTGGGAGTTTGGATGGACAGGAAGCTGAACATGAGCCAGCAGTGTGCCCAGGTGGCCAAGAAGGCCAATGGCATTGTACAAGTTTCGAGCTGGCTTCCCGCCAAGTCTCCCGAAACTCGACAACAAGGACCCGCCTCCCAGAGAGGGAAAAGAAAGAAAAAAAGAAACCAAGCAGCCAAAGTTATAGCAAATATATATATATATATATATATTTTACATATAAGACAGATACACAAAAGGAGAATACCACACACCGGGGGGGGGGGGGGGAAGGGAGAAGGACAAAAAGGGACAAGGACCGAACAAGTCAAACAGCCAGCCGAAGGCAAACTAGCAAAAATCTCACCACTTCCCTTCGAACAGGCAGGATGGCCAGACACGGTCCTAGGCTCTCCCCTCACGCGTGGCAGATAACGGCAGTCACTGTAGGCCTCGGCTCCAGATAAGCCCGACCGAAACAGGGACCCACCGTTCTCGAACCTCGCCGGAGTGGAAGAGAGCGAACTCTCTTATCAATGCCTTATTTATACCCTAGGTTACGTAAAGGAATAGCATGGAATACTTCCTTGGTCACCTTCCTAGTTCCTTCCTGGTTACAAGCTGGTTTCCAGGAAGGCCTAGACTGAAACCATCACAGGCATCCTGGCCTGTATCAGGAACAGTGTGGCCAGCAGGACCAGGGAAGTGATTCTTCCCCTGTACTCAGCGTTGGTGAGGCCACACCTGGAGTACTGTGTCCAGTTCTGGGCCCCTCAGTTCAGAAAGGATATTGAGGTGCTGGAGCAGGTCCAGAGAAGAGCAACGAGGCTGATGAAGGGACTTGGGCACAAGTCCTGTGAGGAGAGGCTGAGGGAGCTGGGGTTGTTTAGCCTGGAGAAGAGGAGGCTCAGGGGAGACCTCATCACTCTCTACAACTCCCTGAAAGGAGGTTGTAGCCAGGTGGGGGTTGGTCTCTTCTCCCAGGCAACCAGCAGTAGGACACAAGGGCACGATCTTAAGCTCTGTCAGGGCAAGTTTACGTTGGATATTAGGAAGAAATTTTTTACAGAGAGAGTAATGAGACATTGGAATGGGCTGCCCAGGGAAGTGGTGGATTCACTATCCCTGGAGGTTTTTAAGATGAGACTGGATGTGGCACTTAGTGCTGAGGTCTAGTTAACCACGGCAGTGTTGGGTCAAGGTTGGACTTGATGATCTCGGAGGTCTTTTCCAATTGGATTGATTCTATAATTCTATGATGATCTGCAAACTTGCTGAGGGTGCCCTCTGCCCTGTCTCCAGACCACTGATGAAAATGTTGAACAGTATTAAACCCAGCACTGACCCCTGAGGTACACTGACCCCTGTTAGTTCCTGGCCTTCAACTAGACTCTGTGCCACAGAAGTTCAGTTTTCAGAGTACCTCACTGTCTGCACATCCAGGCCATGCTTCATTGGGTTCTCCGTAAAGATCTTATGAGAGACAGTGTCAGAGGCCTCACTGCAGTCCAGGTATCTGCCGCTCTGTCCTTGTTGTTGTACTTTTTTTATACTTTGCCTCTAATTTCTATTTGTAACTCCCTCACCATGGCTACCAGGCTGGCAGAGCTAAGTGCACCAGTACACAGAGTTTTCAAAAAAGTGCCCTTCTCAAAGAGTGGACCAGTTCCACTACAGTTTTAAAGCCTTTAACTGAGAAGTGTAAGAGAGTTGGCAAAATTATCCCTCAATCCTTCGGCAACATGTCCTGCTGCCCTGACAGAGTGAATTGTGTCCCTGCCACCTAGTGGCATCATGTCACTGTCTGATACTTAGTTTATGATGATACTCACACTTTTATGAGGTGTTTTATTTTTCTTTTTTTTGCATTAAACCCCTTTGTAGTAATTGAAGATCAAGCATCAATCAATGTCTAGAGTCTAAATGGAAGTTCTTATGTATAATGAGAAGCCTGAATAAATAGGAGGATCGAGAATACTGAATAATGGTATTTTACTAGCAGTGTATTAAATACATCAAAACACCAGTAATTGAACAAACTCAAAATACAGAGGTGAATAAGGAAACAAAAGTAGTGTTATTCTAATAGGTAATGACTTATTAGGCCTGTTTTTCTTAGCTCCTATAAATTACACATAAAACTTAGTGATTGAAAAAGAATTAAAATGGGAAAAAATTAAAAATAAATGGTGGCCATTCCAGTCACTCTGTTATATCATGTATCATGTATGTGCTGTTATATCATCTATCATATATGTGCTGTACCATGCAATATACCCATACCCTCTCATTCACCCATCAAATCTTCTTGAAGAGTGTGATGGTTAATGAAACAGTGTGTAGCACTGTTTAGTTTTTGCAACAAGAACTAAAGGGATGGGTTCATGGACTAAAAAAGTATTAATCATCTAAGTATATAGGGACAGTATATAGTATATAGGGACAGGATATGGTATATATACACCATATAGTATATAGTGTATATACACCATATATGGTTTGGATGATAGACAGCAGGATCAATTGGATGAGATGCTGGCTTTTCAGTGGCTGGTGTTGTGGAGCAACTCACTCTTCTGAAAGATCCCAGACTGCTATACGTAGAGAAACATTCTTCAGCTAAACAGGGAAGATATTGTAATAAACCCTTTACTAAAAGGTAGAATATTAGCTGTCTTTCTTTAGGATAGTAATTTTAAAAAAAGTACATATACAGGATGAACCAGTGGAAAGCAGAGTATCTGGTCGTGCTCCAAAAAGGTATTTATATTTAGTGAAGAGATTTGTATGTATATTGTCTAGACACGTACACAGAACTATTTTTATTTTCATCATAATCATGGTGAGAAAACCATGCTGAGGTGAGAATACATTCATCTTCCTAATGTGGAGTGTGACATAGGTAATGGTTCCTCTGGTGCAGTTTGACATTTTTCACAGATACTTGCTTTTCTATTAACTGTGTCTCCTTTATAGTAGTACCACAAGGGTTGTTTTTTTCAGGGAATGGGATGAAAAGCAATATGCCTTTATAAATCCGTCTACTCAAATTAGTGGTTACAAACAAAAAACTCCATCATCATACTAATGTAGAGTAAAATTGGCAGTGCCCTTTAGATCTTTATGTGATCTGCTGGGTTTTCTTTTCCTGTGTAACCCTGGAATAGGATTTCTTGCATGTGTTATAAAATGGAGGGACAACTGCAGCACGTTTGTAAACTTTTTACTCCTACACTGCTTACAATGCTTTCAAAATAATTCCACATAATCGTCATTTTGCCTTAGTATAGTTGTATTAGTAGCACATTAATAAAAGCTGCTGGTGGTGAGGAGGGCTTTGCATCTTACTGTACTGCGAAGCCTGACAGTTAATTTTCAAAAACTAATTCCTGCTAATGAGTTACTACTCCTGGATGCTTTTGGAGAGGCATTAGCAATATGTGCCAGACCTGCCAGCTGTGCTGCTGGGAAGTGGTGAGATGCAGGAAGCAGATACAGGCTGCAGGCAGCTGTCAGACAATTATGTAAAGGAAGGTATCAAAGAAAACACTGCATAGCAGGTGCAGCCCAGGGAAGAAGATGTAACACTAGCCAATGACACAGAAATGGGAAGAGTTGCTGAGATATTAGCTGGTGGCACATCATGGCCGCCCCATGAAATACACAGTCCCAAGGCTGCAACAAAGCCTCTGCCTTGCTGTAAGCTACAGCTTCACAGGAGCAGGCTATGAGAACTGAAGTGGCTTAAAGTGAATCTCTCACAATGTGCATTTACACGATATTTTACAATGGATGGGTATAGCTGATGTGAACTTCATCTGACTAAAAGATGTCATCCACATTTAGGCTACAGGCATCTCCCAAAGCTGAGGCCTGTGTTCAGTCATGCAGCAGGTACCTTGCTCCCCTGCTCATTCAGAGGGAAGCCTGGAGGCATGGAAGGCTGCAGGTGGAGCTGTGCAGTGCTTCAGGATCCTTGAGCTGCTTGCCAAGGCAGCTGCAGGGCAGCTGCTGAGAAACCCTTCTCCCATGTGCTGTACATAGCTCTCACCCTGCAAAAAGGTCTTGGAAGCCCATGTTCTTCCCCAAAAGTGAGACACTCCCCTTGTAACACGAGGTCCCAGAAATGCCAGCATTGCTGCAGAGGTGGAGGCAACATTGCCTTCTGCCAGTAACACAAATGTCAAGAAGAAACAGCTTATCTAGGGAATGGCTGGGGTAGGAGCATAGCAGCTCCTTGGGCAAATACTGTAGCAGAGTCAAGATAACACTGACAAGATTTGTCTGCTGATAGACAACGTTTCATGGGCAAAAAATGTGATCCTCAGTTTGGGTTGAGAGGTCCTTTTTTCCTGCTTTCCCCACTCTTTGCACCATACAGTCAGTTAGACCTATGGCATTTGCAGCAGCTGCCCAGGGCACACCCGACACCTCAGGCTACAAGCTGGGTGCTAAAGAGACCCTGCGAGGCAGGGCAGTGTTCTTTTGTTTTCACACCAATGACTCAGCTGTGATAACTCCCTTCTGGAAAGGCATTAACAGCTTCACAGGCAGCCTGAGGGGTCATCTCTGCAATGATGGACTGGCATAATAGGCAGCTGCAACGATCTAGACCATCAAGAATTCCAAAAATATCCCATGACTAGCAGAGTTAAATCACTCACTGTGGAACTCCCACCCTGGGGAAGGTACTGGGCATTGCCACCTGAACCTGAGCATCTATAATCTTCAGGTTTTTGGACTTCTGGTACCACTTGTCAAATCCAGAGGAGATCAACAGGAGTTGCCACTCTCGACTGCGATCATTACTTCAACATAACTGCAACCATCATGTGGACCAACGGCTTTCCCTTTCCTTTTACTCTGCACCCAGGGGGACCAGGTGGTGCTCAGCACAGGGGTTAATGACACCGTACTGCTCTTGTCCTAGGGTGCTGGGTTGTACATCTGTCTTTGTGGGTTAAAATCCATTTTCTCTGTATCATTGTATTTATTGTAGTCTTTTTAGTAAATTGTAACTCTGACTTGTAATCTCTCTTGAGCTGGGTTCATTTCTCCCACCGGTTTACTTTTAAACCAGCACATGGTCCCACAAGGAATGTGGGTCCATGGGTTTCCTACTGGGGAACCTAACTGATGCTCCACTCTGAAGCTTCCTGCGTAAAGACAGTGGTCCAGGATGTGACTGCATTGCTGCAGTTAGGTAGTAGGTTCATAGGGCAAGAAACAAGTAATTTAATACAACTGTTTGCTTCCAGCATGACTGGCAGTATGATATCAATGCAGACATGAGGGGTCTACTAATGACACCTTACTGCTGATCTCTCATCACTCAGACACCACCAAGCCAATGCACAGTACTTCGCTTCTGACAAGTCTGTACTACAGTTTTTCCTTTCTTTCTGCAGACTACTGCCAGATGTCTCACAAGCTACATGGGAATATGGTCTATGAATGGGCACATACATGATTTGGCCACCACACAGTGTGGCCACTTTTAACAGTCCAAGAGGTAAGAAAGACTTAGGTACCCCAACCTTGACCTCCCTAATACTCCCCTCCCCTCCCTGGTCTCCACTGTAGCTCATTACTTCAAGCATACAGCCTTCCAGCAAAAGAACTCTTTTTCTAACATGACCTTGGTCTTATCTTCTCAGTCAGCATCTCAGATTTCAGATTTTCTAAAGATGTCCAATGTGCTCCAAGAAACAGATGCCAGTGACTATTCTATGACAACATGCTGAGGCACTTCAGCACCACAGAGCACTATTGCAACTGTATGATCCCTCATGGATATATTTCCCACTGTCAATTACTATTTCAGCACCTCCTAAATGATGAATTCTGTCAAGTTGGTGTGCAGAAGGAGAGGCAGCACCCAAGTCAGCCTCTGCTGTATTGATGGTCACAGCCCCAGAGGTAAGACAAGTTGGCACTGCTTGGGGCCATGAATTTCAGGCAGATGCCTCCTTTTCCTTGGGTGGAGACACAGACATAGGATCCTTCCTCCTTCCATCACTGTCCTCAACATTATCTGGGCGGTGACATCTAAACTTGACATCATGGCAGCAACATCTCTAACATTCACCACCTCTCCCATCACCTCTCAGGGAATGATTGTGCTATGACTGTTTTTGTTTATTCACAGAGAACCAGCCCTGGAGCTATTGTCACCTCAGCCCTGCACTTCCTGGCAGACTCTTCCTCCTCAAAAGGCTGAGGGGTGAGTTCCTCCACCACAATTCAAGTTAGACAAGGCAGGTCCTTTTCAGACCTTCACAATTCTGTAGGGCTATAGCTTTTGGACCTTTGCCTTTGTCTTGCAGAGCTGCTTGTCCTGACCCTATCCAGACCTAAAGTTCATCCCAGGCCTTAACTCTCCCTAATCCCTATTTACTCTAATTTTCACTGGCTTTATATACATCTAGTGTACAATTTCCTAAATAAGCCTTCTGCTTCCATCTCTTCTGCAGTCTTCACTAACCTCTAGGCTAAGCAGAGTGGGGTGGAATCAGTGGACAAGATTCATTCTTATTCTAGCACCTCATTCTAGAGATGCCTTGTTGGTGCAGACATAGTTCTGTCATGCCTGGAGAGAGCAGGCAGACAGTCCTTGAGAATGGCATAGGGCATGAAATGCCTCCTTAATAGGGGATGGCTTACTAGAGATGTGTCAGTTGTATATACATGAGAGTGACATAGGCATCCCTCGAAGCAAAAATGTCGGAACTGTGCAGCCTACCAAGCATAGACATCCCAATGCAGGACATAGGTGTGTTAAAAACTGTGGGGAAGTAGTCAAGGTGAATCATTGTCATGCACCACAGTGTCTAAAATGATGCTGGATGCCTGCCTACTTTCAGTCCCAAGTCATAATCTTAGCGTCCTGTGAGCTGAGGGATCCCAAATCACCTTACCCTCTATATGCCATAGATATGTGGCACTCTGTTCCGATTGGAAGTGAGGACAGATAGCCCTGTTCAAGTCATGCTAAGCAGTCCTATATATTTTGGCTGCATAGAAACAGCCTCCTACCTCTGGACAGTAATGTGTAATTGATTTGATTTTCCAAAAGCCTGCGTATGAAGGCCACTTGTCTGCTGAATTTTAATTTGCCTTGTCTTGGTGAAACAGTCTGTGCTGCCATATCTTTTCCCTTAGGCTTCCTTGCTAAGATGGTTGCTACGTCTCATAGCATTCAGGAGAAATCTTCTCCAACTCCTCCACTATTTATTTTTAGATTTCAATGAGAAAAAACCCATCTACAACTCTAGGCAATGACAGCTATTTGGGATCAGAAGCAATGCTGAAATAATCATGCTTATACACTGCAACAATAAATTCCAAGCAGCACTTCGAAGCAGTGGAACAAGCCCACCTCAGAACTGCTTTATCAGCTATCCCCCTTTAAGAAGATTAAACTGTTATATTTCTCTGCTGCTGCTTTCATCTTCCTTCTGTGAGTGTCATCCAAGCCTCCAGGCAGGCATAGCTGCTTATCCTCATCTGGAGACTTTAAGTCAGGAAAAATGAGGGTGAGGGAGAAAAAAAAATACAGACATATTTGTCAATAAGCAGTGAGTATGTATGAGAAGAGCATGGTTAAAAAATGGAAGCCATGGCCAGGGACAGATGTCTCAGGCCCCAGGTAAGTGGTTTTCTAACACTACAACATAAACTCAGAGCTTGGACACTGCTTGAAAACTTTTGTTTTGCACTGACACATTGACAACGACTTCTACAAAGATCCGGATCACTACTGTAATTAGCACCTATTATTGTTATGGCTGCAGATGGGACATTAAGGACATGATTTCCTATTAATTTACACCAGTAAATGGTTAAGGCATCATTATTATTTGCTGGCAAAGGTCAGCAAAGATGACTGCTTTGGGCAGAACAAAGTATGAAAAATAAGGGCCATTTCAAAGAGATATTTTAGATAAATACTTTCCTTTAGAATCTTCCCTCCATAATGCATTTCTACTTTCAATCATGTGAATAATTTGCCAAAAGGTTCAATTTGTTGTCAAAAATAGCACTTAGCTGCTTTCATACATTTTAATATATCTTCATGATGTATTAAATTAATGAATCACCTTGTGTGTACTGCTGGTTTTAACTCTGGTAAAGTTAAGCTTCAAGTTAATATTTGGGAGGTCTTGGGAATCCTATAAAGAAATGTAGCTTCCTTCGGTGTTTGTAAAAATGAAAATTGTTGTTTCAAATCGAACATAAAGGATTGGATTTCAAACCAAAGATAGTGTGGAGAAATGAGACAGTCTTTTGCAAAAAGGACCCGATATCTGAGTGCTGCTTGTAATTCTGTAAACTCAGATATTTCTTTTGCTCCCTTCAACAAAGTTATTGAGTTCTCAGGGACTCAAAACAGGTGAATGGAGACATGTAAGTAGTTTGGTTTTTAAGAGAGAATTTCGGAGTCTGTGTTCCCTAAGCCATTCAGCCCTGCCTCAAGCCCATTTCTCTTCCAGACACTGCCATCCAAGCTGTGGAGCTCTCTTTTTGCAGCTTCCTCAGTAATTCAGAGCATGAATACAGTAGCAAAGCACAGTAAAACACTTCAAGCCTGAAGTCCTCTACAGGCCATTGAGTCTACATGTCCATTGCCAGGAACTTGGGGAAGTGTCTCCCAGAATGTTCCAGTTCATTTGCAAGTCAGCTGCTTTGCTGCCATGTTTCCAAATCCTTCCCAGTACACTGAATCTTTCCAAGTAACGGGAGCTGGTTGCATTACATGGCAAGCAACTGCTATGTACAAAAAATTTCCAGATCCTTTCTTCCATGCATGCCATTTCTGTACCACGGTTACTAGTGCAAAACCAGAAGCCTGGGCAATGATGTGTTTTAATGGGCAGAGTCTCAAATGTGAAGTCAAGTTCATGATTCCTATTTCAGATGTACGGAACTGTTGAGTTTTAGGACAACACAAAAAAGACAGTTTCTTGGAGAATGATGCTTATCTTTTGTGGAAAGACCAGTATTCCATGGAATGATTTCTGCCTTAGCAACCAGGTTGAATCCACAGTCATCCTGCTAAATGTTGCTCTGCTGAGGTCTGATCAATTTGTAGAAATGTAGCTCTAACTTCCAGCTAATTGCTATTTTAGTTGGTGCTTATTATTATCACTAAACATTTATACTACAGTTCATCAAGCTTTTTCAATCACAGTTGACACGTTAGTCTACTAACAACTGTATAGGTAGATTGACTGAAGAATTTATCATCTCATATAAATAGCAAATATAGAGGCTACAACAATCACAGTGTATACTTGATGTATGTCTTTTACTTTTTGAGAGTAGGATGAATTTTTGAAAATAGAAGGGTACACTGCTATTCCTCTTTCTCTTGACCCATACTAGAGCTTCTCTTTAGGGTAACCAGCCCTACATTACCCTCTCATCAACTTTGTATCTCCTCAAGCCAAAAAAGCTGAGAGAGCTTTCTAGGTGAAGTGAACCTCTCAGGAGACAAGTGAGAGCTACAGAGTGCTAGTTGTATGAACAACAGGGATGGAGCTGAGATTTTCTGGAAAAAAACTCAAACCACTAGATCCAAATGGTTGTGTCAAAAGCTGCTCTGTTTGCATATGGACATGTTTTCCTGTCTTGCAAGTACCAGTGTGTTCTTGGCCCCCCTAATTTCCTTTTCTATTGCCTGAATAGCAGAAAAAATTAAAATTCATTGCTGCTACTACTTCCTGGAAACTCCAGGCATCTTGTGGACCACTGCAATTGTGCTGATTTGCAAATCCTGAAACCAGTACCTTATATCTTCTAACTCCCTTGGTTACCTACCCATGTTCCCATAGAACTTTGGTGAAATTATTATTTCCTGACCTTCTAATTAATCCCTTTGGTGACAATGTTGTAGGAAAATGAGGAACAAAGCACAAAAAGAGGATTAGAAAAGAGCCTGCCACTAAAATAATTGTTTCTAAGAGCATATAGTTGCAATATGTTTGAAGAGTCACAAAAATCCAGAACAATGTGGAACCCACCCATCTGCCAAGACCTCTCTTTATTTTCTAATTTATACACGATTTCTTATTTTAGATGTTTCTTTCTGAAAAAGAATTTTACCTTTTTAAGATAAGTGCTTTTTTTAGCTTTGTACATTTTTTTGGGCAAAGATCTTGGAACTGGCATCTGCCAACAGGAAATCAGTTGTCAGAGGAATTATTAATGACTGTGTACCAGATACATTTAAAATCTTCATTTGTGTTCTTGCATGTATTATGGATATTCAGAAATTTTGACTGAGTGACTTGCCTGGAGAACGTAACTGTTTTCAGCAAACAATAAGAAAAGTTCTTGAATACTTTCTGCTTAACTTTTTTCATAACCAAGTAACTACTCATGTATTTCTTCCATGATTAACTAACTAGTTCATTTGTGAAGAAAAGATTTCTGAAACCATTTGGAATAGTGCCCTATAGTGACTTTACTGCTGTAACAATAAACCTGACTTCAGAAGTGATATTCCACACTTTTTCTAAGTCTTGCTTTCATTTTTCATTCTTCCTTTTGATTCTTCATTTAAATAATTTCCTTTGAAAAGCTGGAAGGCATTTTGGAACATCCTCTGCTATTTGCCAAGCCCAGGTTATGCCTACCATGCAATACGTGCTGCCATTTCCATTAAGCTTTAGAAATGTCTGCTTTGAAATTAATTTTTAATCTTCCAGTGGCACAAACTTCCAAGAGGGTTTGCTCATTTGTTACCGCCCTCTGTGAAGCAGGAGTTGCTTGTGCCTAAGGCAGGGAAATGCAATGCACTACTAATTATTTGTCTCATGTTGCATCATAAATGGTTATCGGTTGGCCAGAGCAACTTATGCCAATTTTCATTAATTACTTAAATGTGAACAACTCTGTGTAAAGTAACTTCAAAAGGAAAATATGTCAAATTGTTTTCCCTCGAAATTTTACAATCTAGTAATTAACCATATATTGCACTTATTAATCTCCATGGAACCTCTACATTTTACACGTGTGTAAGATAGAAGAGGGGAGACAGGCAAACAATGAATTTTTGAGGTTTTATCAATAGTCTTTTTCCCCGCACAATCCATGGACTATGATGAGCCCCAAACTTTTCCTTAATCTTTGATTTCTCTTTAGAGGACAGCATATGGCTGTGTGTCCACATACAGCTAACAGAGAAGGCAGTTAGTTGATTGCTGGCCAGTTTGCCCTCTGTTGTTCTAATAAAGCAATTTGAGGCAACAGTAACTACCTTCTGAACTCACAGAGTGACAACTTAAAGGTTTCGAAAGTAATCTTAACTCTATCCTACTGCACATTCAGCTGGCGATTAAGACATACATAATAGACAATGCCTACTAGCAGAATATATGGACTTGGATAATATTATGGATTTGTGTTTAATGGGAAAACATGAAATTAGTACCCATTTTGGGTTATACTGAAATGACTGGATATTTTTCATTAAAAGCTGTTATGAAGGCATTATGATCTATTGATCATAATGATTTTTTTTGAAAAATTACTATAATCATATCTTCCTGGAGTATAAAGATTTTATCCCTGTCTCGTAAAATTAGAGACAATACAATTTGCATCCCTAGAACAAGAAATCCACAAAAATGGTGAGGGCTTTTGCTGTGGAAGATTAGCGAAGATAATGGTAAGATTAAGGTCAAAGAGAACAGAGCATCACTTGTAGAGAAAATAGTTATTCCTTCAGAGAACTCCTTAAGTAGGCTGGTTGTGTATTTTTCTTGTGTTCCCAAAGGTTCACCTAGGATCAACTATTCTATCCTACCTAGGATCACTTCTCTCCAGATTTCCTTACAATAGCTTATTTTGAGGAGAAATTGGCCACCGAAGTTCTTTCTGAACTCTTCTGTATAGGATTCCTCATTATTCAACAATAATTTTACCAGGTCTGTCATTATGTTTGATGAGGATTTTTAAACAATTTTTCCCTGACATTTCCATTTCTGTGCTTTATTTTTATACTTTCAAAAGACTGAATCACCTCTGGCAAATATCACAAATATAAAAATTGTGTCCCATTGAACTGGGGTTTACAGGTTTGATTTTTTTTAAAACATCCTATGTAGTTATTGGTAGAACACAAAATATCATTACTTTGTAACAAAAATTGTAGGACTTAGCAAGCTTTGAATACCTATTTATGGCATATATTAGTGTGCCTGATGTTGTCATACAATGTGATGGCATGATATGTTTATGATACTGTGATATCATGTTGCATGTGGATGATACCATGGCATCATGGTTTATATGTATATGATAGCATGTTAACAATAGAAGAACCTCCTCGGGCACCACGGAGAACCAGTCTTATCTGTTGATTCAGGAATACTAAATGACCCAAAGGCCCTCTTAGGTCAGAAACAGTTTAAAGCAATCTGCTGAGTTTGCAGGAAATTTGCAAATGACTCACGATCGAAAGGAACCTAAACAAACCTTGTGGGATTTATGCTAAAGCTGAGACTAAGGCCAACACTTCCAAAAGCAAACAGCAGTTTCTGAAGCTCAATTTTGAGTGTCTGATTTTGAAAGGGCCTTATTTTAATAAAGAGTTGCAAACCAAGTGCCCCAAACTCAAAACATTGCAAATCATACATTTAAATTCATGGGCTGTTTTACACATGCTCCAGCCTGCAGAAGCAGATGTTGCTCTCTAAGGACTTTCACAGGAGACCAAGATGTGAATCTTTCCTGCTTCAACTCCAGTGAAATTGAGAAACTGTTATTTCATTACTGTGTCGTCACAGCAATGAATGCTTTTGTTCCTCTTCAGAGTTCTTTGTCTCCTGGCCAGGTGTGGTCCAGTTGGGTCTGGCACGTACTGGAGGTGACGTGAATTCTTGATGGCTTTTCAGTGGGCTGGATATACCTCATGCTTCCCAGAACAGGCGCTGGACCTGGAATGATAGTGCCTGGAATTAGTGCTTCCCAACAAAGCAAACCAAGGGGTTGGACTCTAGGAACATGTTCCAGGATACCTTTCCTGCTCTCTTGGACCAGAGTGACGGAGAACAGTGAGTCATATGTCCAGGACATCACATTTTTAAAGGATAAACCATGGTACCAAAGGGCACATGTTTTCTTCCTCTGTGGGGCAACATATCTGTGTTCAGTGAGAGGGAGAGGGAAGCTGGGTCATCTACACCAGAGGTGGATGTTATTTGTAGGAGCATGGACAATCTCCAACAGCCTTGCTGGCACCTCTCACCCAGGAGATGGATATGTCAGTGTGGGGAGAGAAGCAGGTATCTGACCCTCCTGTCTGGTGCCTGTCCTCATAGGAGTGAGAAAACAGGGACAAAACCAAAATCTCTGCCTTTGGGCAGCCTTGCCCTCATTTAATCATGAAAGCTGGGTCTTGTTCCATTGTTCTGGACATCTGCCTGTTCTTCCACAAAGGGACAGGACTAAGCAGGAGCCTGCTGCCCTCATGACAGCTGATCAGGCTGCTACAGGGCTGCTGGCCAGGCCATCATGATAGAACTGATGGCCAGACTGCCATGGGGGTGATGGTGAGTGAGGCTACAGTGAGGGTGATGATGAAGCTGCTGTGGAGGTGATGGTGAGTGGCATTGAGGAGGGATATCCTAGGCAGCTTTGGGGGTGATGGCTAAGCCGTTGCGGGACTGTCAGCTGCTGCTGCTGCCATGAGAATGACGGCAGAGATGCTGTGGAGGTAGCGGTGGATGCTGCCTTGGCTGTCGTGGGGCTGACGGTGAAGCCGGTGTTGGACTGACAGGCGGGCTGCCGTGCAGCTGCCTGCTCGGGGGCTACAGAGGGAAAGCCTGCGCCACTGTGAGGGTGACAGCGAGGGGACCGAGCCGAGTGAGCCCACCTCAGGCCGGAGCTGCTGGGGGCGGGCGCGGGGACCTCCTCCCCGAGGCCCCTCCGCCGCCACCTGCCCCGGGCCCCCCGCAGCCCCGCCCCGGTCCCGCCGGAGGCGGCGGGGGTGTCGCTGCCGGGGGCGCGCGGGTGGAGGAGGAGGAGGAGGCGGGAGGAGGAAGGCGGCAGCAGCAGCTCTCGGGAGGAGCCTGTCCAGCGTGAGACAGCACATTCAGCCGGCGGCGGCGGTCCTGCCGCAGCGGCGGGCGGCACGGCACGGCACGGCTCGGCTTAGCACGGCTCTGCTTAGCACGGCTCGGCTCAGCACGGCGCAGCTGCCGGTCTCGGCCATTCAGTCAGCGAAGCATCCCTCCTCTCTCCCGGCGGCGAGGGCTCAGTGAGGGCTGCGCAGCGCCGGGAGCCCTTCCACATCTCCCGGGCGCCGGCGGAGGTGAGGCACCCGCGGGGGCGGCGGGGCCGGGACGCGGCGGAGGAACGAGCAGGGGCTGCCTTTGGGGCCCGGCGGTGGCCGCGGAGGAGCCGGGCAGGGGTCGCTCCTCGGGATGCGCCGCGGCCGCAGAGCCCGGCGGGCGGCCCGGCGGGGCGAGCGGCATCCCCGGCTGCACAGAGGGACCGGCCGGTCCTCGCCACGGGTGGGCTCTGGCTCTGCCACCCCGGCGGCTCCTCGGCGGGGAGGGCTGCGGGGAGCGAGCCCCGCCGGCCTCGGCGGCACCTGCTCCGGTCCCTGGGGCGCCTCCCGGCCCCGGCTGCGAGTGGCCGCCGCAGGTTCCCGGCTGGTGGCTCAGCGCTGAACAGCTTAAAGCAAAAGGGGGTGGTAAAAGTTTTCCATCTATAATTTTTTTGCACAGCATAAGCAGTACCGGGTTTATTCAAGTCCACGACGACAGCGGACAGTAAATAGATCTTTTTTCCTTCCTAAGGTAATTTCCTAAAAGGGTGAGAGAAGGAGGGAGTCAGTCAGAGGCCTTTTTTCACCAGTAGTCCATTGAAATAGATTTTCAAAAGGATATTATTACAGTTACATCATGCCGGGAATCCCTCAGGGTCAGCAGAGAGCATAAGACCCCAGATATTTCCTAGACAAAGCCCTTGAATTACATACTGGAACAAAATTTGTTTTTCTGTCTCTCTTGCCATTGAAAGTACAAATTTCAACTCTAAATGCATATAAAATAGGGACTCTCAGCAGATAAAGCAATCTAACTTGCTGGTAAAGGGGTGATGAGATGGAAAGACCTGATAGGAAGCTGGCATGTTACTTTGGCACCTGGTAATTTATCCTGACACACAGGGTTTTGTCAGTGCTTCGATTCTACATGAAGATGTTAAGTTGCATCTGAAATGATTCTAAATATCATGAAGCACAGGACTGCAAAACCTGTTTCAGAATGGAAATCCAAATCCCAGGACCATCTATCTCCTGATAGGTGGTGTTATCAGAGCCATTGAGGAATTTAATTTCTGTCACTATCAATGTACTTTGTTGAAGTGCCTCATTTCTTCTTGCTAAGTTAATAGGCAAAAGTTACATGTTTTCTATCCTGATGCTTTAAAGCTTTTTTTAATATACTTTCTTTCCATATGAGAGGACATCTCTAGGAACATTCTCCACACTTAAGAAAGGCAGATAAAATTCCTTCTGTAATTTCTCTGTAGCATTTCTTTCCAAGAGTGGGTTTCTTCAACTCAAACCTTGCAGCTGCATCCAGATGTTCTCCCCATGGGAGTGCTCACTCTGGTAACCATCCTCTGCTTTATTTTCTTTTCCCAAAATCATCTGTTTATAGACCACAAAAATAAAAAATGTGTTGGCCCTTCTCTACCTTCTTTGTGAACAGAGTGTTTTGAGGACTGGGACTTGACATAGTCTTCCTTTGAATGTGTAAGACTTCCGAGGGCCAGGTATGTGGAGATCCAAGAGGCTGTTTAGAGTTGTATTAGCTAGATTTCTCCTAGCTCTAAGCATTTCTGCTTCAAATTAGTCTACCCAAAAAATGCACTAACCGCAGTGCCGCCTTATCTTATTCCTTTAAGACAGGAATCTTTAGAGGAGCAGCAATAAACCACACCCTACATACACATGCAGTGGTTACTGGGAGTTTGGAAATCTGGCTACTCAAAAAATACTCAGGGAAATATTCTTTGGTACCCTGAAGATCTTAAATTAAGAAACTGACCTTCCAGCTCTTTCTATAGGAGGAAGGGGAGTGAGCTGCCCTCCTTTGTGATGTCTTTCAGTTGCTATTTTTTTCATTATTGAAATGCATTTGTTTTCCATTATATTTTTCCAGCTTCAGGTTTCTGGTTCCTGTTATGCCTCTCATAGATAAAAGCCTTGCTTTAGCAGCTGTCTTCAGTGTAGGTACTCTAAATGATGCAGCAAGAACTTACCTGCTTTATTTTCAAATAAATTAACAGATCAAGTCTCTTGGTCTTCTTTTCTTTTGTAAGACAGGTTTCAAGAGTCATTCCTTGCTGCCATCTGTTTTCCAATTGCAAGAAGACAGAGAGGGAATACTAGGTAGAGCTGGATGGAGTGGGTTGCATTAGAGGTCCCACCATTGCAGGATACTGGACAATGGTGTGAAATGGGCTGGAAGGGAAAAGCATGGGGGATCAAAATAGAAAAACATAAGGCATTGTTGTTTTCCAAAGCTTCACCAACTCCTGCTAATGATTCAGATAATCATGTGGTATCTTTCAGCTCCTCAAACTTTACTTCTGCTCATAGAGGTTTAAAATATGCTCATGATTCCTCTCTAAGACTACTCAGGCTTGTTAACCAGAGCTATGCCTTGAGTACCTTGTTGAGCTCCTTAGGCTTGGTTTGACCAACAACAGAAGTAGTAATTAGTAATCTTTCAGAGTCACTGATGCCTAGTGCCAAAATGAGTTGCTACTTGGAGGTGGTGGTGGAATGTTAACAGAATGATCCTCCCTGTCCTACCCATGAGATTTTATTTTCATGGAAGTTGGTAGGAGGTAACACTGAAACCCTCTCTGAGGTGCATGTGGAAATTCATATCTGCAGAGATATGGTCTCGGGCTTCCTGCAGCCACAACCAGACATCCTGATCTCTCAGTGCAATACCCATCTGATACTTTCAGACTTTAAAAGCTTTAAATGAAATAGTGTCTGTAGATGTAATCTGCATGTTAAAGGGACATTTTCTGGATGAAATACCAATGGAGTATCCTGGCAAAGTGCCCTTAGTACAGATGTAACTTGTGTTAGTAAAACTGTGCTTTTGCCAGTGCAGCTTATTTTCATCATCTGAGCAACACAAATCATACAGGTGAGCACACATTTATGTGTCCATGAGGGGCCTTGCTTTCCAGATTAGGGATTGAATGGTCTTCCCCTCAGCTGGCATATGTAAGCAGGCAGAAATGAAAATGCAGGAATGGTATTGCTTAACAAACAGAAAATCTGAAAAAATGTGAAAAGAAGTGTCTGAAAAGCTGCAGTGGCAGCCTGAGACCCTGTCTCAGTCTAAATCTCAGATAGATGCAATATGTCCCTTTAGCTACTTGGTAATTATCTATCTAAAACAGTGCTAGCCCTTTTTAGTTAGAGATGACATTGGAAGCTGTTGTTCACTTGGCCATCTGCAAGCTTTCAAAATAAGGCAGTATACATGAGCTTGCTCCACCAGTACTGTTCATTTTATGTGGCATTATCTTGCCAATTTTTGGGGAAATGGCTACTTCCAGGCAGATGGCAGGAGCTGCAGGAAGCTGTGAAGCAGACTGATGTGTGAGCCAGCAGATCTTATAGATACAAGACACCTCTGATCATCTGTGGCAGGTGATGTACCAACTCCTCCTGAGCTTAAAATAAAGGCCCCTCTTTCTTTTTTACTGCGCTTCATCAGCACTTTTTGTCTTCCCTTTTTGAGGCAAAAGCATTCTGGGAGTTCAGTGCTGCATGGAGAAGGCATGGAGCAGGAATGACAGTTCTTGAAGCTTTTTGTGGGCAGCACACCATAACTCCATGATGAAGTTTTAGGGGCAGAGGGCTCATCCTGCCACTGCTGACAGTAATAGGAGTTTTTCTGTGACTTCTCTGGTGGTGACTGTAGCCTCTAGAGTGATGGCAGAAGTCAGCTAGGTACATTGAGAGCTACAATGCATCTCCAAACTCTATTGAAGGCAATGAGAGCCTGTGCATTGATTTAAAAGACTTTGGTTGAGGTCCTGTACAACTTCTGCGTTGACCTGTGTGCAGATATCTGTGTTACCTGATGAATAATCACTGCTTAGATGACTCTTGTGATTCTTGGCTGTTAATCTTACAGTAAAAGTACATTATCCTATTTTACATTTAGCACTGCTCCCATGCATTTAGATCAGCTTGCCTGATCCAGAGAGACAGGTTACATCAACCTGAGGAGCAAACCTCCCAGGAGCCCTTCCGAAGCAGTGCAGTTCTACCTTGTGTGTTTCTCAGGTGCTGGCTGACTGTCCCTGCTTGGCCCTAGAATAATTAATGAGTAATTCAACAGAGGGAGAAGGCTCATGTACTGCCACTCAGCAGAAAACAATTACAGAGGGAATCTTTTAAGGACATAACTTTTTCTTTTCAGTGATATCTTTTCTTCACATATTTTTTTCCTCTTGCTGTTGTTCCTTTTCTCTTTTCCTCAATACTTGTCTTACCAACACATTCCCTCCTTGCTGGTATTCCCTTTCCCTTTGTCTTCTCTCCCTGGCATAGAACTGATTTTATTTCCTTGCTCTTTTCTCCCTCCATCTGTGGTGTGGTACAAATAATTCTAAATCCTGCTCCTCAGTTACTAATCTTTCACTTCAGCCCAGCAGAAAGATGCAGTGTGTTTTGTGTTCAAACAATGGGGAGTTATAGTATGGCGAAGACACAAAACTGCCTAGTATGATTAAATATGAATAAGTTTAGTGGAGGCTGTATTTTTTATCTGTTTATATCACTATATCCAAGCCTCGCTTGATTATAATATTTTCAGGTTGAATTTGACAGAAAAATCTGTGCTATGTTAGTATTGAAACTATGCTATGTTAGTGTTGAAAGTTAATCACTGTAGGTCTTAGACCACATGCAGAGAAAATATGGATTTCTCTTGCTTTAAACTGTTCACTCCTTCTGTTCTATATCCATTAACACAGATCTTAGCTTTTAAAGGGCATAGACAGCGGTATTAAATCCCTGCTATTCAAGGCATGCCCTTGTTTCGTGTTTTGCACATTAGGCCACCACTGTTAGGATCAGAGTGGTTACCAGGTCACTTGGTAATTGGGGCAAAGACATTTCAAATGATTGCTATTGTATATTTTCAGAAATTAAAATATTTAACAAAACAGGGTCACATGTAAAAAACCAACCAAACCCAGACTGCATCTAATATAGTTCCTTATATTTGAACCTGTCTGTCCTAGTTTAAGGACTGTTCCACCGACACTCAGCATTTAAAAGAATTTCTTCTCAGATTCTCACAGCACAAAGTTGTGGGACTATCTAAACTCATGTGACTTGTTTCATAATACATGTTTATCTTCTCTTTAAATAATATAAAAGATTCACAGTTTTCATTAATCACACTATTCAAAGTCGTATGACATTGGTTTTTTTTCATCATTTTGTTTTGAGTTACATTTTGAGCAATTGCTGAACCAGAAGGTTGTTTGTATCATAGTCCTGCAGTATTTCAGATCTGTTTGCCTCTAAATGAATTCTTATTTTCTTTGTCCTTTTTCGCTCTAACTGCTCATAGAGCTTTGTTACACACTCATAGCACTTTGTTACAGACTATCAACTTCTGCCGGTCTTCATTGCCTAGGAACACAAATTACTCCTGCAAAAGCCGAGAAAAGATAGTTCAGATTATATCTACCTATGACTGTAAACTGTGTGGTGCATTAAACAATGAATGGCTTAAAAATCTATAACCTTTTGGAATGAAACAAGAAATCTGACCTAAATCATACCCCCTAGTGTGCACTTAGCTATTCATGTACGTAATCTGCTGCACTTGGCAAAGCCTGTGAATGTTGTATTCTTGCCTTTCACTATCTCCATAGTAGTAATAATAATACAACAAAAATTGTGCTGATGGAATAGGAGGGTATTGTACTGGAGACAAAATAAAAAAAAAAACAGTGATGCCATTCTCTCTTTGTGCTGAAAGAGCCCGTGGGAAAACTGTCCCATTATTTCCCACAATATTTTCTTTTTCACAGCAAGTTGAATAGCAAGAAAATGCAAGAAAGTCCAGTTTCTCAGCCTTTAAGGACCTCTGCAAATACATTAAAACACTCTGTGAAAATTCAGTACTATTTTATCTGATAATTATAAATTAAAGAGCTTTAGAATTTTCCCCCGTATGTTTAAAGCATAGAAATGTAAAAACGTCAGTAAATTATATTCTCTGGAATGGGCTAAAATGGAAAAAAATCCATATTGCAGCCTTACTACTGATGTTCTCCCCACCTTTTACATCAGCCCTTCCTTTATGTGCATAACACTTATCAGGTTTTATTGTTTACTTATCAGTGACTTGGGAGAGGGAAGTAAAAAACTCTGGACTACCACACTGGCAAACAAACATATGAGTCTTTTCAAACAAAATTATAATAGAATGCAATATTAATGTTAGTCAATACTAGTATTGATTTTTAAGTCTTTAAATGAAGATCATGCCTCCTCAACATTGATTCAGTAAAGTTCGATTAAGTTTTTCCTAAAAAAGTTTCTGATCTCACTAAACTAAGTGATTAATTAGTGGTAAGCATAATTAAAGTCAGTGGCCTCCCATTTTTTGTGTTATTTATCTGAAGGTATTGTGTATATATATATATATATATATAAAGCAATAAGACTGCTGTGCTTTCTCATATCACATAAGGTCTGATTTTGCTAAAGAGCCAACTATCATGTACCTGTGTTCTCCCCATTTCTCTCTTGTGATATTACAATGATTTGTAGACTTTTTTAAACTATGTTCTGCTCTTAGTCCTCAAGACTAAGTTCCAACTTATTGGTTGGAACCAGTAAGCCCATACATTTTACAGTTTGATATGGCTGGAAACCAGACATGGACGACTTCTGATTGCCTTGTGGACCTTCAGTGGTCCAATATTAGAGAGCCACTAGTAACAATTGATTTATTATAAAAAAATAAATGTTCCTCATTTGAAGAGAGCTGGTGGCCTCTAACTAGTGTCCTGGTCTCAAATTCTGGAACCAAGGTCCTGACATAGTGAGTCATGCACTGAGGGTTACTTCTGGAGGAGTCCTGCAATGTGCTCCAGAGATGTGATTGCCCCATCATTTAGGCTGGGCACTTGTTTGCTTCTGCTCTCAGTCAGCCCATTTGTCAAGTTTCTTTTCAGTGGAAGCCAGGGTACTTGAGAGTTATGTGGTTGTGTTGGAGAGAAGAGCTCACGTGCAGCCAGCCTTGCCTTGGTAGGAGCCTGTGCTTAAGGTGCAGAGTGTGCCTGGGACACATACCTGAATTCTCCAGGCTGGAAGTTCTTATGTTGCCTGGGAAGCTCAGCTACATCTAAACTGACAAAATGGTATAGAAATAGAAACCCAGTTTGCATTCCCCAAAAATCAGCTTGGCTGTCACCTAGCTCTTGAAGTACAGGCACTGTCTAAAAACTCCCTTTTTCACCTTAGAGTTCTGCTTCTGATGTGTTCTTACTCTTGAATCCCCAGACTCAACAGCCTGGATGTCTGTTGTCTGTCTCTCCTAGGCTGCTCCATCTAGTTTGCATTCCTTGAGCCCATCTGTCAGACTGTGTGCTCCATGATGAGCTGCATCTGACAACATCTGCTTCTGCTTTTACTGTACCCTGGTTTTAATGGGACCCACCTAAGGTAAAGGAGTCTCAGATCATTTTTGCCTTTGCTTAAAGAGATATTTGCCTTCATCTATGCTCTAACCAGCAAGCTATGTGTCCTCTACAGTAGGCACCTTCCCAGTCTTTCCCACTGAAGCAACTCCACATAAGACCAAAGTATTATAGTTTCTTTGGGTGTGAAAGAGCGTGTGGAAGAAAGAGAAAGGACTCTTCAGCACCTTGCTTCGAACACTCAGAAAGAAAAGAGTCTTCGACTCCAGATATGAAATACAGAATTGTATTGTAAGCTAAACAGTCACTGTGTATAATATAAACTAACCCTGAAACAAAGGCTAGAACCCAGGGGCCTCTGCTAGGGACTAATGTTTGCTCTCTTGCATCTGCTTCTTCTGGTCCAATGAATCTTTGCAGAAAAGAAATTAATAGAAAATAGCTTCAATTGTTAAGAATGCAATCTCCATTCCTCCAGTCTTTCTCACCCATTGGCCAACAGTCACCCTAGGGATGTGGGGTTTAGTCTTCTCAAGACAAAAAACCTCCAACCGCCCCAAAACCCCCCCAAAAAACCTACAAACAAAAAAAGACCCCCCCAAAACATGCTTCTTCTTTTTGTGTGGAATACTTTAACCACAAAAAAGATAAATGGAAGACATAGGCTACTTGGTTCTCAGTTCTTTTTCGTATTCAAATTCTTTGCAGAAGTCCTTTAAATTATGCTGTTATACATCTACATTTATCATCTTGCTTTTTCATCTGGAAATCTCTTTTTTCTCTTCTGTGGATCAACAGGAATGATTGGCTAAGGCAGGCTCTGAGCATTCATCTTGCTTTGTTAGTACAGCCACATAAGCCCTGGGAAGTACAAAAGGAATGATAGTGTTGTTTATTCTACTTTTTGAGAACTCTGCATATTTCTTGCATCCAGAGCTCTTTGCTGCTTTCTAAATCTTTAGGTGTGTCGACTTCAGAGATGAAATAAATTTGTAAGATTTTTAACCTAGTTACATCCTTACAAACATCAGCGGCAAAGCAAAGCATATTTTGTTATAAGAAAGAAACGATATCTGTGTAAGTCTTCCAGCAAAACCTGTGTGTTGGCAGCATAGCTTGTTCTTTGATGTCTCTCTAGCAGTTGTCATAACTGGGTTAAGAAACAGACACTAGAGAATGCATTTTTCATGTTTGGGTAAATGGCTTTAAGTATCGGTTTGGTAGCCATGTACCACTAGGGTTATCTCAGGGGGAGGGTGGAAAAGTCAGAGGGGTCAGTTTTACCCCTCCATAAGGAGTGGAAGTACATGTTTTAATGTCTCAAATGTTTGCAGGATGGAGAAAAGGAGTCTTTGTTCCACTTCAGGAGAGACTAGCAGGCATCTTGAAGCAAAATTCTATGTTAGATTTTAGTAAATCATTAAATATACTCTTGGGAGGGACTTTGGTACTGTTAGGATGAACCAGATATTTTACATAGGTTTTGAAAAAGTGGTCATATCCATGATAGCAGAAGATAACACTAAAATCTGAGCATTATATAGGAAGTAGATACAAAAGAGATTGAAATAAAAAATGGGAAAAAAAGGCTTTTTTTTTTTCTAGATAAGTGACCTGCAGCTTGAGAATTAGATTGTCATGTCTCTCACATTATCCATTTGTAAAGTTTTATCAATTTACAGCTTGAATTTGGTTTTCTTTTAATGTCAGAAAACATTTTTAAACTATCTTGCTAGGTCACAGAATAGCCAGAGTTGGAAGGGACCTTAAGAGATCATATATTTCCAACCCCCCTGCCATGGACAGGCACCTTTCACACTTTCAGTTTTCAGCTCAGAGCTCCATCCAGCCTGGTCTTAAACACTTCCAGAGATTGGGCATCCAGAAGTTCTCTGCACAACCTGTTCCAGTGCCTCACTACGCTCACAGTAAAGATTTTTTTCCTAATATCTAGGAAACTCTTTCAGCTGGAATCCATTCCCCCTTTTCCTATCACTACATGCTCTTGTAAAAAGTCACAGAATCACAGAATCAATTAGGTTGGAAAAGACTTCTGAGATAATTGAGTCCAACCTATGACCTAACACCACCTTGTGAACTAGACAATGGCACTGACTGCCATGTCCAGTCTTTTCTTAAACACCTCCAGGGACAGTGAATCCACCATCTCCCTGAGCAGCCCATTCCAATGCCCAATCACCCTTTCTGTGAAGAATTTCTTCCTTATGTCCAACGTAAATCTCCCCTGGTGCAGTTTAAGACTGTGTCCTGTTGTCCTATTGCTGGTTGCCTGGGAGAAGAGACCGATCCCCACCTGACTACAAGCTCTTCCTCTTTCTTGTGGGGTCCCTTCAGGGACTGGAAGGCTGCTATTAGATCACCCTGAAGCTTTTTCTTTTCCAGGCTGAACAACCCCAGTTCTCTCAACCTTTCCCGAGAGGAGAGGTGCTTGATCTCTCTAATCTATTTGATGGCCCTTCTCTGGATCTGCTCCAACACATCCATGTCCTCCCTCTGCTGGGGGCCCCAGAGCTGGATGCAGTACTTGAGGTGGGGTCTCACCAGAGTGGAGCAGAGGGGCAGAATCACCTCCCTTGGTCTGATGGCTACGCTGCTTTTGATGCAGCCCAGGATATAATTGGCTTTCTGGGCTGCAGGTGCACATTGCCAGGTCATGCCCAGCCTCTCACCCACCAGCACCCTCAAGTCCTTCTCGGCAGGGCTGCTCTCGATCTATTCATCCTGCAGTTCCTCTCTGAAGCAAGCTGGGAAAATCACAGAAGATAACATAGTACAGTGAGAAAGACCAGTTAATGTGTGGGGAATGTAGAGTCACAAAGATTTGGAATTTTGTTAAGTCCAGTCCCAGCCATATACAGAGCCACGTGTGGAGCCCTGCATCTTACTGCAGCTGAACAGTATAAGCCGAACAGAAACAGAAACTGATAGAGAGGGAAAGGACCAAGAATACTCAGAAGTCTTCTATTCTACAAAATCTAAATGTTGTCAGGCATGCAATTGGCTGTTTTGTTAAAAACATCCACTCTTTGTAATGGGCACAATTCCTGAGTCAGATCCCCAGGAAGTACAGATCAGTATTGGCTGCATCATTGAAGATCATATCCCAGCAGCACATCTGAGATAACTGTGCAGTTATAACTGTGCTCATTAATGCTTATGGAGGAAAAATCCAAGACACTTGAAAAGACCTATTTAACCAGTTTTCTTTGAGGTGATACATGCAATCAGTTTTATGGAACACATTATAAAGGGAGCATGTTTGGAGGGAGATGTGCAGCAGTTTTGCTAGGATAACCTGTTAATGTCTAGTCCTTACGTTCATTCTACTCCTAGTTGGAATGTTGTGTGTTTCTTACTTATCTCCAGTGAGTCGTTGCCAGCAGCTTGTTCACTTCAAACTTGATGGCTCTTCCATGGCACTATGCTTGTTGGAATTGAAAAGATCATGGTAAATTTAAGAGATTAATGAGAGACTGGGATGATGAGAAGGTGTTGCTTTATTGACACTACTCCTGGTGCTGGAAGAATGGGCAGTAGTAGAGCTTTGCTCATATGCTGCTTTGTGAGAACCCTATAATGCTGCTGAAACTGAATTAATTTTGTAGTAGGGCCATTATTGAAGAACAAGAGTGAAAAGATTAAATGGTAATAAATTGTAAGGGATGTATAATGGAGCAGTTGTGGGTACATATCTTACACCCTGTCAGCATTAAAATAAATAGGCTAGAGATGTGCTGACCTGTTGCATAGCAACCAGGAGGAAGCACAGAACCAAATCTCTGAATGCTTGTGATTTGTAAACCTTTATAGAACAGAGTACAAGACCTTTACCCATCTGCTAGAAATGTTCAGAAGCTGAAGGATAAAAATGGTCCATTCCCTGAAATCTAACACTTGACAACCATTTTTATTTATAGATAAATACACAGATGCAGTGTAAAAAGCTTGACTGTTTTGCCTCAAGGCTATGTAGAAAAAAATATTTAGTCTCTCCAATTTTAGTTAGTGTTTTCCTGAACTCATCACACAGGAGATTCCTCTAAATGCTGCAAATGCTATGTTTTTGCAGCTGCAAATATTTGCCCATTGTTGTGATCTTGTAAACATTTATATGCCCATTTAGCAAAATTATTTATGTTATTCGACTGAAGTCAAATACAAATTCAGATGCACAATGAAAAGAGGCACTCATGTTTATTTAAAAATCGATGTTGAGAAGATGATTCTGGCTCTTCTTGCCCATTTGAAGTGTGTTTCAAACATTATTTTCAAATGAATACGATGGATTAGAATGCATTTATACTAGGGTAGCAACTCCCTGTGGTTTCTTGCAGACCAAAGTTGTTTGTCTGCTTTGTACAATTTCATACTTTGCATGCACACTTTACAGTTCTAAAAGTCATGGGTAGATCTCATGGGAATTTTTTTCTATTGCAAAAAGGTATGATATTCCTAACTTTAGGGAAGACGGTCATTTGCACCAAGTAGAGATAAATATGGTATATTATAGAAATGAATTGGTTTTTTCCAGTAGAACACTCCATATGTAGTAGTTTCAATAGTAATAGTACTCCAACTCTATAAACCCATTCTTTATAACCAAAAATCACTGCGTAATGTATTTTATTGTGCAACATCCTTTGCATTTCACACTAAAGACATTTTGCAGTTTTGGACTCAAGAGTAACTGGCTCTTTATGAAGGCATATGAATAATACATCTACAAATACTAGATGCTGCCTATTTATTTCAGAGAAGTATATTAATGATTCAATTATAATTAGTTATATAGGATGACTAATGCCATATGTAACAGAATTTAATGAAGCCCTTTGGTACTTGCAGTGGAGATTATAACGAAAAGGACAACACAGGAAGTCACAAAACAGAAGAGACTTTGAGGCTCATGAAGTGGTGAAAACTTCTACTCTAGTGCAGCCTACTGAATGAACAGCATGTAAAAATCCCCCGAACACCAAAAAGCTGTAAAATCTGTAGGCTTTTTATATCTCCTACCAGATTTGGAAACTTAGGTTTCTTTTTAGATGAGCTTGGTGATAGCATGCAGACAAGATACTGTTCTAGGAAATATAAAGAATGGGCTTGATGAGGAGGGAGATATTATATGTTCTTTTTTTTTTTCTACTTAAAAAGTGTGCACTGTCATGATTTTCTTGTCTTCTTATTTTATTCATTATACATTGGGCATTCTGGCCTTATTTTTTCCTGTATTTAGTCCAACCTATGCACATATCTTGCCACTCTTTGTACCTGTAATTCTGGTTTTATTACTCTAGGAAGTATCTATTTATTGATGCTGAGATTCTAGTAAACCTCTTAATGCCTGTGACTGTTTCTGCTGTAAAGTGCTCATATAAATGCTTCGAAAAAGTATCCTCTCAAATATTGTGATACTGATCATTGATAAAGACCTTGTAGTTTATCATAAAACTGTAATAACTTGATTGGCTTGTACCTGTACTTGCATGGCTTTTAGCGTAGTTGAGGGTAAAACACTGCTGTTTGCATCGTCAATGCTTATATTATTACTACTGTCACTAATGAAATGGTCATGAGATGTTACTACCTGTGTGATAAGCTTAGGGAGTAGTTTGGCATATGTTCTGTACAGCAGAGAAGTCTGTGTAAACATCATTATTATTTTAAGATTAATGTAAATGGTCTTTCAAGTATCTTGTTTCATATACTGACAAGCTAAAAGGAACTGCTGGGAGAATATTAAGGACAGGATTCTTCTCACCCAGTCTGAGACATTTACGGTGGAGATTTCTAGAACTTAATGTAGATCTCCCAGGGCCCTTTATCATCATTAGAGAGGAACTGGTGACTTTGGGGCATGCTTAATCTTAACTCCTTTTAAACATCTGCTTTAGTACAATTGGAGTCACATCCTAGGATACCCAGACTCTTCTGATTTTACCTATATTGATGGTAGTGATAGCTCTGCATGAATGTTTGGGCATCTAGATTTTGTGAGCTAAGCCCAGTAAATGGTGAAGTCCCAGAAAACAGTCCCCAGAAGCTGGCAGTGCTTTTGCACATTCCTGAGTAGCTGCCATCATGGTGGACCTGGTGCATAAGTGTTGAGTGTGTAAGTGGAATTGGCTGTATCTCCAAGCCCAAGAGGGGATTCTCAGGCATATTTAATGCATACGGGAAAAACTGGCATCTTGAAATAGAACAGTCTGTTTCATAGAAGTCATACCGTGAGGAGCTGGCTCCTTTCCTCAGTATCTCAAAGGAAGGAGAATTCTCTCAGTGTATTAGGAGTGCAGGTGGGTGCTCTCTGTGCAAGGTCCTGTCATATCACAAGAACCTATATTAGCATGGTGGAAAGTTCTTCTGAAGTGGGAGGACTCTCCCCTTTTATGACCACATCACTTGACAGTAAGCTGGGCCAAACAAATAAAAATTGATCTAAGATTATGCATCTCCCTTGAAGAAGGGAGCTCTGTTGCCCTTCTATGAGAATTACTTCTACACTTAATGCAAGGGTCAGTCTGTTTGTTCCTATATGTTCCTTCTCCCACAAAGGGGATTTAATTGCTTCACTACAAAATGTGCTCCTCTCTGTTTCTCTCTGACTGTTACCTTCTCTCTCCCAGGCTGGAGATTAGGTCGTGCATAAGCCTTGGGCTGTCATTCTGCACCACAGAGAACATTAAAAGTAAATCTTGTTTACTGTTTGACTTCATCTCTCTTGGTGTGGTGTGCCTTTTGGCACACAGAATGGCAATTATTAGAAATTTGCTCCCAGTAATGAATGCAGTGTTAACTCAAGGTTAATGCCAAGCAGAGTGACAAGTACGCTTGCCTTTTTGCTTGCTACTGAATTGCTGGCATCTGAGAAAGATGGTTACATGCTTGTGGTGTTCAGTTTGTGCTAAAATTGTAAACAGCCAGTTTGAAGTTTGGTAAGCTGTCTGGAGGGCTAAGGCATGACTATAATATATGCAGGATGAAAGTATATAACTCAACTCTGGCAACATTCTTTGAAGGAAATTTAATACATTGTCTTCGGTGTATGCAAGATCTGTTTTATTAAAAATAGAGCAAAGGTATAATAGGATTTGATCACCCTGACTGGAACATTGTAAAGAAAGGGCCAGGCACTAAACCATTGATGCTTAAATCAGGGGAAAAGCTAGTTAGCTTCCCTGACATTAGGGGAATGAATTTTTAGAATGCTGTTCATTGATATCTGACAAACAGCTTGAAAGGGATGCCAAACCCTCAGGGTTTCTGTCAGGAGCCTTAAAACACATTTGCATATTTTTTGCATAGAAACAGGAGCTCTCTCTCTGTTGCCAAACTGCAGAACTAAAAGGATGCAAAAACTCTATCTAGTCCAAAGGGCTCTGAGGAGGAGCTTAACCAGAATTCAAATGTGTGCAATAGATTAGGAAAATTACTTCAAATGGGATTTCAACCATATCTAAGGGAGACACAGAAATCCTGAACAGATTGGTAGGCAAAATGCTACCTGCATTGCCATTAAAAAGCTTGTTTTCTTCTCTAGGCATTTCTCATGTAAAAAATAGCTCACTGACGTCAACTGATCACAAAGATTATTGTTGCTTAAGGTGCTGCTGCTTAATTCTCTTGATATCAAATGCAGTTTTTTTCTGAGAGTTTTGATTTTCTCAACTTGAAATCAATACTATTGTGAATAGGACAAGAGTGATGGAGGAATAAAGAAATTATTGTCCTCCACATGCAGCCAGTACAGCCAGTGGTCCTGTTTGTTGGCATCTGAATGTCTTTCCTAGCTATACCATTTGCTATCAATTGTTGTGGATTGAACCAGGAGTCCCTGAGCCTTGAAAGGACTGCGGGGTGCCTTGCCAACATGGGCAACTCTGCTGAAGTACAGAATCTGTGACAGTGTGAGCTGGAGTTTGAGTTAGACTGGTTTTAACTCCTGTTGGTGGGAGTTTGACTGGGAAATTTTAGCATCCATGGAATGGCTCACACACAGATACAGCTGTGCTCACCCCTCTGGTATCACTCATACTGCTCTTATGCCTGTCCTTTTCACTGAATTTTTTCCTTGTTTGATTCCAAATGTTATTCTGTTCTTTCGTTAAAGGAAAATACTCACAAAGACAAGAAAACATTTGGAGTCAAAATTGCACTTAATATACAGGCGATATTGTGTTGGCAATATCTTCTATATCATGGACTAACTATACTTCTATCATTTTGAGGAGGAAGCTGATGGCTGCAGAGAAATCATTATGGGTGAAAGCATCATGAAATTTTTAGCATACAGTTTTACTCTCTGGTCATCCACCCACCCAGGCATATGTGGGTGGAGTTCTCATTGTATTAACAGAGAGTTGCCTTTTAAATTTCCCATGGATCAAGTGAACAATAGACTTCCATTGCGTATACATGGCAGTGCCATTGATCTGATTGATTTTGAGTTGCAGTGGTGGATGTGGTCAGTGATGTGTGAACAGGAAAGGCGCAGTTAACTCTTTTCATGAAAGACTATATTAGCCAAACCTGTCTTTGAAATAAAGTTCTAATAAGAAAGGCCGTATTGATACAGTTAGATTACAGTTCACAGTGATTATGATGTTAGAAAATGAGAACGTTATCTGTGACTTAAGTTATGGATTTGCGCAACACTGGTGGGGTTTTAAAACTTTGGAAAAAGATTGGTATATCTTCTTTAAAGATCTGGCTTTTTATCTGCATAATGTAAGTTTTTATCTCCTTACCCTTGATTTTCAAGGCTCACGTACGGCAGCATAGGCTGACAGAGACTAACAACGCAGAGTATGTGTGGCTTCACATCAACATCCTACAGAGAAATGGTTTTAAATGGTGGAGGAGGCCTTTCAGTAGCTCAGAAGAAAGGTTTTTGCCAAGTTCGTGTGGTTGCAGTCAAATCAGGAGTATTAGGCATGTCTCCTGCCTCTTGGAAAGATGAACATCATACTGTTGGCAGAACAATGAGACACTTGGGTCTGCTGAGTTGCCTGGTTTTGTGCCTTGTCTGCAGGTTCTTGGGGGAGTGGCGCAGCTTTCCCTGGACAGGGCAGAGGAAATTCCTATGCAGGATAGGCCATAGCTTGGGGAGAGTGTTCGTTGGGGAGGTGAATGTGTGAAGATACTGCAACTGAGCTAATGGTCTGTCTGGAACTGTACTGGTGGAACGGGGAATCCTGCATGGCAGCCATGCAAGGCACCTGCAGAAGCAAAAGCTATCACATTTCTACTTTTTTCAAGTAAAATTATTGCTTACCTAAGATGTACAGGGCTGTTTGGGGCAGATCTTGTTCTCATACTTAAAACTGAAATCTATTTGTGGATCTGAGTTCTACAGTCTGGCAGAGCTTCTGAAGATGATGAAAATCAAAAGACTTTAGCTTCAGTGTACGGAAGCATTAAAACCTTATTTTGAACAGCAGTGGATTTGTTTCACAGAGGTAGTTTTCTAATAAAGGTAATTTGAAAATATATTCCACATTTGGTGATATTCTGGTCTAATTTCTTGAAATAAAAATTGTGAAGAAAATATTCCACTTTCTACAATGTCAGTATAGTCCAAGCATCAGAATTTATATAGAATTATATTTGTAGCAATTTTAGAAGCGCTATTTTTAATATAATTATCTTTTTTTCCCCAGTAAGTAGGGAAACTGTTTAATTCTGTTTTCACCTTGATTTCCAAACTTTTGTTTCCAGCAGAGTCAAAATGTCAGACAAAAGTGATTTAAAAGCAGAACTTGAGCGCAAAAAGCAACGTTTGGCTCAGATAAGAGAAGAAAAAAAACGGAAGGAGGAAGAACGGAAGAAGAAAGAGGTAAATTTGCAAAAACACCTTTAGATAGCTCATGCTTAAAGAAGGGGCTTGTTGGGGTTTTGACATCTAAGTATTGCATAGCCCAAGGTATCTGTCATGTGGAATGAGATCCTTAAACCCACATCAGACCAGCCTTAAAATCAAAATGCTTATTTTTAGTCAAGAATGTTGGGGAAAGGGAATTGCTTTTAAAACCATGGCACTGTCAGATGACAACAGTTTAGACAACATGATGTGTATGTGTGTGTAGAAAGAAAAATTGATTTGCCACAATGCTTTTTCCTGGGCTCTCCTTCAATGGAAAGGGAGTGGAGAGTGGGGAAAGACAGAAAGAGGCCTCACATTTTTTCAGGCCATTACAATCTAAATATGTATTTTTGTACTCTGAAGACTAGTTTGATTACTAGCTAAGGTAACAGATTTACAATTATTATTCTCCAGTAAAGTAAAACATAATTGCAATTGCATTTTCGTCTTCTGGCATGGTTGCATCTTTCAGTTCTGTTGAAGTTTGATTGGCATATTAGTTTATTTGTCCTTGACAATATGCATTAGGTTTTTCATTAAGGGATTTGTACTTCTTTTTGTTCAGTCACTTAGTGGAATAGAGGTGAGAATTGACAGGGAGTGGATATTAATTTTCATGCAAAGTCAGAGAAGCATTAAGTGATTATGCTTCCTTTCCTTCAAATGTCAACACTTACTATAGTTTAAAGCACCTGTTATCCTTTACTAATAACTGGTTTCCTTTTAAACTGACACTTTAATATTGTACATGAATTTCATGGAATTATCGTGGAAATGTGATGTGATCCAAGAAATCAGAGTTCCAGTTTTGGCTGTCTTTTTAATCTTTTTTCATATGAGCCACATTTGTGCAGTTACCAGCACACGCCCCAGTGAGGCTCCTGGAGTCACTGGGGGAGTTGTTGATAAGCAGAACTTTAAATGGTAGCGTTTTCAGTGTTCATTACTAAAGAATTAGAGGGAAGGAAGCCAAGGTAATGGCTCAAGGGAGCTATTAAGTCCTTTCCTTTGTCCCCTGACTCTGATTTTATGCCTCGTGGAGATCCTGTGGCAGTTGGAACTTTCCATTGTCCCCGATAGCCAGATCTAGCTTGTCTCAGGACACCCAGCTCTACAGCTAATGCTGCAGTGTGTAATTGTGGAGCTGTAAATGGGCTGCACTGTGATGCCAGATGGCATCCAGGAGTGATGGCTGACACTCACTGAGGTGCTTAGCCATGCACACTGGTGCAGGAGAGTTGCCTACAGCCTTGCATTCTATGAGACAGTTCATGTGAAGAGCTGAGCACGGGAATTTGCCTGAACTTTGTAAAAGCCGTGTTCTTTCTGACCATGTCCAAACGGGAGAACATGGGATTCTTTTGAACTTCAAGGTTTTTTGTTGTGCTTGCACTGACATCAGCACCAGTGTGAGGCACTAGGCAAGTCCCCTTTGCCCCACACTCTGGTAGCAGCAGAAAGGGAAATCTTTTTGTGCAGTTCTGGCTAATACAGATGCTCCTCCTGGTTTTAGATGCCAGAGAGGGAGAAGGCTAATGTGCAGAAGATCCAAGGAGGTATAGATATCTAAGCAGAGAGGGAGGGCTCTTGTGGCCCTTTAGTTTTGGCTGTTGGTGCCAAAGGCTGCCAAAGTCCTAGTTTAGAGACGTTAGTTCTTTCCTTTACTCCTGTTAGATGTTGAATATTTTCTGCTCATATAATTGCTAGAGCTGATTATATGTGAAATGAACTTTTCTGTTTTCTTCTGTTTTAATTCAGGCTGATCTACAGCAAAAGAAGGAGCCAGCTCAGGAAGATTCTGACCTAGACCGTAAAAGAAGAGAGACAGAAGCTTTGTTACAGAGCATTGGTATATCTCCAGAACCACCCCTAGGTATTTAAGAGAAGAACACTGTAAAGCATTCAGCTTTGCCACAATGAATGCATTCTTTCTCCTAAAGCATGCTTGGCTTTTTTGATTTTTGGCTGTATTAGTGAAGTGAACTCTTCTGTTTGAATGCCTGCCATACCATCTACATATACAAGCTCATGGCATTATGAGTACTTGTCATTGCCTAAAACATCTGTTTCATTTCTTAAAGAAATTTTTGTGAACATAATGCAGGTTGGTTTTGCATACCAGCAGTGATTTCTTTTCTGATGGATTGTTTTATCTTCTCTCACATCTATCTGATGACCCAAAAATTTTATGATAAATACTGTACTTCATTAGTCCCAAGTTTTGTTTCAAAAATTCAGGTTAATCATTTATAAGGAAGGAGGAGCATAGTCATATTGGAGTTTCACTGATTTTCTTTTAAAATCAAGCAAAAGTGGAGAAGGGAAATAAAACCCCCCCCACAAATAGCAAAATGCTTATCAGCAAAACACTATTGTAGTTTTTAGCTCTGGTTTCATGTGCTCAAGTTCTTTTTTGGTTTTGATGTTTAATTCTAGAACCCAAAGTCCTCAATTTAAAAATACATTTAGTATCAAGTAATGGTTAGGGTAATTTTATGTATAATAAAATATGTTTTCTTGAATTATGTCGTAATATTATAAAATCAGATGCATTTTTAATGTCTAGTGTTTAAAATACTCATTTTTATCTAAGAATGAGTATATATGTCCTTATTATTTTATGAACTAAACATATATATTGATGTTGCAAATTATCAATTCTTATCTTAGTTAATTATTTTGTGTTTAATACTGACAACAGAACATGAGAATTCACATTCCTTTTAGTTAAAAATAGTATTTTGTTCTCTTTCATTCCCTGTATATGCACTCACAATTAATATACAAAGGAGGCTTTACTTCTGCCTTCACATATGATACCAGGTGTCACTGCGAATATGGAATATGTAAACAACCAGGCATACCTGTGACCTGCCAAAGGGCTGTAATGAAGATGAATTCCCTTTTCATGCTGCAGTCGTTCCTATGACAGTCTCTAGTGAGAATCTACATTAAATGTTTGACCACATGGAAAATCCAAATCTCTTGACAGGTCTGTCATTATACGTTATAAAGCATAACAAAGTAGTTTAAAGCTTTGCTCCATTAAATCTATAAAAGGAAATGCACATGATTTAAACCAAATGGGAAACTTTGTTTTTGCATTAAAACCCCTTTTTGTGTTTATTCATTGTGGCTGCTTTGAGGAATACTTGCACTAAGTGTTGACCGAAGCCATCTCTGCATTTTTAATATTTTTGAGAAACCATTTTAAAAGAAATCAGGATATTTTTACTCTTTTATTTATTATTTCCTTGCTGAAGAGCTTTAACTTGGGCTGACCTTAGCTATGAACTTCCTTTCCTGTTTCAGGAAACAAAACTGCCTTTGCATGAAATATGCTTCAAAAGCCCTGGCAAGCCAAAGAGAGAATCATTTCAAGAGCTTGGACAAATAGTGTCTAAACCAAGGGAAACTTTTCCTTGAGTGTTGAAATCATGTCCCACCCAAAATGGAAATTTTATATGACCTACCTTACCTAACACAATCACTAAGCAAACTAATATGTATTCTCACGTCTTTGGGAAATGATTTTAACTTAGCTGGATTTCCTTATTTAGCTTTTATTTTTTATGTCATTTCCACACTGCAGCCTTAGAGCATATGTAGTGATCACTGGCTTTTTATTTAAATTCAGAATTTGAAACGTATGCTTGTTCTGTTACCTACTTGACTTTACCAGAAGAGTTCACTTAGTTTTTTGACAAGACAAGCCCCTGATATTTCTTCATACCTTTAAAATCTTTTGCAAGTCAGCTTCAAACCAGACCCAAGAAAACAAGTGGTGTTTTATTTCCACAGAAATCTTCTCCATTGATTAGCTGTAGATTTCCATTGGGCCTTCAGTCCTGTCTAAATACATGTCAGTTTTAACACTTCCAGGAGACTTAAAATTCACTTGACTCTCTTCCTTTTCTTTTTCTTTCCTTCCTTATTTGCTTTCACCATTTCAAACTCTCCTACTCCTTCATCCACTATCATTTTGGTCCATTGGTTTTGATTTGTCTGACACTGCTCTTCATCAGTGCAGTCGCTGCATGTGTTAACATGGGATACCTGTTATTTTCATTATTTAGTCCCAACCCCTATGTCTCCCTCTTCGAAATCAGTGAGCACACCCAGTGACGCAGGCAGCCAGGACTCAGGGGATCTGGGACCCATAGGAAGGTAAGACACAGAGTCAATAGAATTGAATAAATGTGGTTTTTTTCACTTCGCTCTTATTTCTCCATTTTTTCCTTTTCTTCTGTAAATAAGAACATGCTGTATCAAATGTGTACTTATGTTTCTGCATTTTCCACTGTGTGTTACCATCCAGGAAGACTGGTCTCAGATGTGAGGTAAATAGATGTATGCAGCAAGCAGATCTTAAGCTATGAGCCCCAAACCTCATAGTGGAAGCAAAAGCTCCACTTACACTTCTAAAATGGCCCACAGAAAGCTCTCATTCTGTGTGGAAACACACTAAAAATAGGGGGAAGTGCCTAGAGGTAGAACCTGTTATTTAAATTCTCTTTGTTCAGATAACCAGTCCCCTCAGAAGTTCTCCCCCGTGTTACACCAGGTTGCTTCAGGTTCCTGAGGCTGCTCATCAGGATGTGGCAGGGAGGAGCTTGAACAGGAACAGGCTGAGACATCCCAGGACCCACTGGCAATTCTGCTTTGGAAACTCTGGATATTGGAGAGTTTCATGCAGAATGGGAGGGAAGTAACTCTCCTCTTGTTAGAAAGGGACAGTGGTGTGTGTGTGAGGGATGGTAACAAGCAATCTTCTTATCTTTGTCTGCACGGTTTAAATAGAAAATCCCAAAATAATTCCTACTCTGGAGCAGAAAAGAAAGGAGCATGCTGCTGGTAAAGGAGCATATGTTCAAGTAAGAAAAAGTGCAGGCAGCTATAAGTTATATTTTGAGAAATGTGAAACATGAGTCCTAATAGCTCTTTTTGTATCAAACTAATTCAACATAGAGCTGCCAGCGCATCCAGATCTGTGAGCCAAGACTCTGCTAACGGTTTGAAAACACAGTGATTGCTTTCTGCAGTTAATGGTGCTCAGCTGACATTATAACTCCACAGAAACAAAATGTAACGTGATAGAACTTCAGTTCATCCGATTTCATGCCACACCAGCCTTCTGCTTAGAAAAATCACACTTCTCTAAGCTGCAAGTATGTTGTGTCCCCTTCAGCCGGATGCAGACGCCGTCCGTTGTGATGTGGAGGCTGCGCATCTGCTACTAAAATCGGCTCGGCCTTGCTCCCACATCTATCCTCTGGAAGAAATGGAGGTTATTAAATGGAAAAGCCCTAGTCTGTGAGATGTAGCAATTCAAAACACAGAAAACAGTGCAATGCTGCCTTCATAAGTAAATGCAGTAGACTTCAGCAAATCAAAGTGCTTTCAGTAGAACAAAAATAGTTTTAAAGCAAAGTATAGCCTGCTGTTCGGGATGAAGTTATTTCCCACAGTCCTATGTGAAGCTATGACAAAGCTGGGTGGAGAATTCTGAATTCCTGGTTTTCCTCTGAATCTTAATAGTGTAACTTTTTTACCGTTAGGATAATGAAATGCTCTTGGAAGAATTTATTTTGCTGACCTACGCTAGCACTTTGGCTACCTGTTCAGCAACAAGCAATGAGAGCACATGACCATGTGTCCTTTCAGAGGAGAATGGAGTTTGTCCTCTTCTTCAGAGCTTATGCCGTACTGCATTGTGGGGCTTTCATTTTGGATGTATTTTTTGGCGTGTTATGGCCGTACTAGGAATTCAGTGGGAATCCTAAGACCTTGCTTGTAGACCACCAGTTTTCTTGGCATCCTCTCAGCTATTGAAAGGGCTGTGCCACCTGCCAGGATGGCTGCTTGCAGATGTTTGCCTGGAGCAATTGGTTTCTGGCAACAGAAATATGATAATGTCTGGTCCAGGCCCTGGGGAATGACTGTAACTAGTGGATAGTACTGGGTGGCAATTAGTCAAATTAGAGTCACTGGGTGCAAGTAGATGCACTCAGTGTTTGTGCATTTATGATAGAGCAGTCGAACTCGGAGAGGAAGGTATTGATAGACCTGTCATCACAGCAGGTAAACAAGAGGAGAGCATTTCAGCTTTCCTGAGAGATGCTTAGACTGTGCTTCTGACTTACTTTGACTACTGTATATATTAATGCCTGTTTATCTGTAAAAACAAAGTTGTCCTTCATTTTAATGTGTCCTTCTATTTCGAACTCTATGATAGAGAGGGCGCTTCTGCTGGATTCCCTGTCATACCATCATGCTTGTTAGATCTTTTGCTTTTCCTCTTTCTGCTGTGAATTTTCTGTGCTAGGTTGAGCTCAGGATTTAGAGGGGAGGAGATTAGTTTCAAAGCTGCTAATGCCCCAATCTCTGTGATCACAGCTTGTCTGTCATTGTTGCTGCTAACACTGCTGCAGAAATGACGAGCTCACACAGCCTGGCAGAAATCCTGCTTGCAATTTGATTACTCATTGCTGAAGTGTTCCCCAGAGGAAGATACGGATATTCAAAAAAAAAGCTGTGAAGTCACAAATTTTGGCTCACTACATGAGAGCTCTGTTGAAAGCTTTGAAGAATGCAAGAGATCTTCATACGTTCCCATATGAGGGAGCAAGTTCTGTTGCAGAACTAAATTGTGTTCATACTTCCTTGAGTTGTTAGTACTTCTGGTAGTTGTGAGACTTAATCTGTTGGTCCCAATATCACCAAGTATACCTGAGGTATGCTTTGATCAGCAAGCACCTGTGATTCCTTATGTAACAGTGAATGTAGTTCTGCCAGAAACCCAGGTTTCTGACATCTGCTTTTCAGGAAGGACAATTGATAAACTGGAAAGTTTGAACAGTGTTATGTAGTGGTAGTCCTGGAGACAGAGACCTCACTCAGTCTTACTTTGCAAGATAAAAACTGACTGGTAACTTGCTCACCAAGTGTAACAGTTATATGGGGAGGAAACAAGCTCTGGAAGGCAAGGTGTAAGAGCAGCAATGTGTTTGATATTGAAACTGGATAAATGCAAAACCAGAAAAACTCTGTGAAATTCAATAATGAAGACAAATTTACCTAAAGACTCTATTGGATCTTCTGTCACTGCCTGTTGCTCATTCAGGATAATCTGCCTGACAAACAGGCAGATACTAGGTCAAACAATAACTCATTCATGAAAGTTGTGCAGCTCTTTTGTTGCACAGGAAGAAAAGCTGCATGGTCACAATGGTCCCTTCTGCCATGCAACCTATAGACTAGTAGTGCTGCTGTCCTGCAGGACCATTGTCCATTATCTCCAGCACAATAGCCAGAGCAGTGTTGTCTTTTCCCTGGTGCCATTCAGCTTCTTAGGGGATGGTATGAGGCGGACTGTGTAATAGCACTAAGTTATGGAATTGTTTCTGTCTTGCACAGCCCAGGTTTCTGTGGGGTTTTTTTGCTGCTTTATGTTTAGTACTATTTAGCTATTTGTCATAACCTTTTCACAGGGCATAACACTAGGTTTCAGCAGCATTCCAGCTTCCCTCTGAGCCATGACGGTAACTGTAAGAATAAGCAGATGTTAGATGAGTAACAGTTCTAGAAATTGCTGACTGAATGCTTTCAGTTGAACAGGAGAGCCAAATATTTTTTTAATTTTTTTTTGTGGTCTTGGGGATCATTTCTGGATAGGTAGAGGTGTGTCATACTTTGATTCTGGTGCTGCTCTTAGTTATCAGGCTGCACTGAACAATTCATTGGAGCCCAGCTGTTGCTCAGAGAGCAACTTGCCTATCTCCACATTGCTTTGCACATTGCAGTTCGTTTTTCTGATGCCTGTGTTTCTTGTGCTACACAGATAGGACAGGAAAATGACATCATAGCCTGACCTGTCTCTGAATACATGGGTTATTGGTTCACAGGGCTTTCTGTTATTCAGATATGACTCATTTTCCACAAGACAATGTTGCAAAATCCCATGAAGATCTCCTTGGAATAGAGTATGCTTGGCTCTTTCAGGATAAGTATTTTGCTTTGTTTAGTATTTTGTAAGCATTTTGATGATTCCCAGTGTCATATTGCTGATAGTCAGCTTATACAGACGCGCACAACTGAAATGTAGACTGGAATACATATGAAGAAAAGGGCTGAGGTAAAGGCATTTGCCAAGAGCTCCTGTGCCACAGCATGGTGTGAAACAAATTTACCTCTTCAGGACTATTAATATGGAACTTCTTCATGATAACTATATGCATCTCCCTAGTGGATACTCTGAAATTTTGCTACCATAGTATGCCAGAGAGGATAATAGATATTGTATTAGAGCCATCGTAAAACAGTGCCCACAAAGAGGCATGTTTTACTACTCAGTATACCTTAGGCATTCATAAATCTCATGTTCATAGCACTCTCAGCCATGAACTCCAGATTTGAGTCATCTGAAGAAGTGTACAAGGACAAACCTTGTACAATGCCTCAAAGCCAGCAGCTCAATACCGGTCTTGTGGGCTGAGCAGCTCCCTGGAAAGGATATCCTGGCACAGGTAGGGCCAAAGCACATGTGCTTTGCATGTCAGCTCAACTTTAGATAGCAGAAATACACCTGTGCTGGAAGGATGTGCTGCTGTGGCTGGGTAGATTTCAGTGCTAATAACAAGCCTGTGTTGGTATGTATTCCTGTATTACTTGCACCTTGTCATGTGTTCACCCTGTCCTGTGTTCACCCTGTTCACTGGCATATGGCACACTTGGAGTTTGTGGACCAAGGTGTGATTTATCTGTGTGGCCAATTTTGCCCTGTATCCTTCACTGCTCCTGTGTGTTCCTATGTTCCTGGGAACATATAGCATGTTCCCAGCTAGCTTCACCATCCTACAGTGTGTTTGCACAGTAGCGTCCTATCTATTGTTGAGCTGAATTGTGTGGGCGTGCGTGCAGTGGAGTGCCCTGTGTGCAGCACTTTCCACTGTGCACTGAGGAACATGAGAATCCCATTAGGCTGGGTGTGAAGTTTCCCACCTGCCATCTGCTCAGTGAACTGCACCAGGCCCAGCTGCCCTGGATGTGTAAAGGTTAATGGTTGCCTTTCTTTCTGCAACAGTTTCATCTGTGCTCTTTTGCTTTCTAACTTGGGTGTTTTGCTGCCCGTATGTTTAGATACCCGATTATTTTGTGGGCTACCATAAAGACAAAGACGTAGGAAACACTTTTCATCTTCTGGTGGCTTCTTTCAGAGGATGGTTGATTCAATGTGGTATTTTATCTGCTGTAAAATAGCGCAAGGTGGATTATTTTGTACTATTTCTCTCACAGTCCATTGAATTGTTTGGGTTTGTCTGGCTACAGCTACTCACTCTGTAATTATTGTTCTTCTTTGGATTAGGGCATTATGTAATACTTAGTTTAAATAGTTCTTACCTGAATTATGTTGTCATTTGTTTGATATCACAGGTTTTGAAATGTGTTTTATGCACTGATATCGATTAGCTTCCTTCAGTGTATGAAGTTCACTTACAGTGAAGCAGGGTCAGTCCTTCTTTAGATGAAACTGTAAATATTTAATGAAAATTCCTGTTAGAATGAGTTTGAGCATTAGGTAGCAAAGAAAACAAAAAAATAAAGGGAAATTAGATTTCTCAAAGAGATTTTGTAGCAGTAATATGCTGGAGAAGTTAGACCACTCTGGAATCCCGATTGTCTCATCATCACTAGTTTTCTAATTCTACCTAAAATACATTACATGAGCAATCCTAGAAATAGAACAGCTGTCTGTAATGCTGGAGGACTTTTCTCTGAGGAGCAGTATTGACTTTGGCTATGGCTCTTGGCATAATTTTTTGTCCACTCTGTCAGTTCATCTTGCAGTTACTGTGACCTCTGAATGTTCCCAGATGTATTCCAGAGAACATAGTAGCAGCTGTCATATTTGGTTGGATGTCCTTACTGATAGGGAGTGGAGAGCATGTCTTCTTCTCTCCCATTCTATTTTGAAGTTTGCTTCCAGTATTAGTCTGCATTCATGTATGTTTTCATCAGATGTGATTCTGAGTTGCTGCCATCTACCATGGCCACTTTGAGCCATTTAATTATAAAAGGAAATGCACTAGGATATGTTTTCTTTCACTGTGTTGATGTTCACCCTCAGTTTGTATTGGCTCAGTGCAGGAAGAAACAGATGTAATTCCAGTCCTTTTTCTGTGCAGCTTGTTATTTACTCACTTTTTTATAATTATTTGGTGTTCTGCTTTATAATGCAGCATCTAAACAACACACAAGTCTTGTTTTAATCCTACATTGCTTCATGTAGGATTACACAAACACTTCCTACTTCTCAGATGCACAATCAAAAGAAAAGAGGTAGCTCTAAAGCATCTGTGCACCAAGTGAATCAAAGCATGTCATTATTTTACAATTTTGTATTTAATCTTGCTTGCCATCAGTCAACTAAAAAAACCAAAAAGGCATCTCTATTCCAGTGTGTTCTTACCACATATTATTTTAAATCAGAAAGATATTTTTTGTTTGCTGATGTCTCATGAGTGCATCTAGATGTCATCAAAGTCTTTAGGTTCTGTGCTTTTTAGGGTTTTTGCTTGAAAAATCAGAATTGGTAACTCAGCTTTTATTTTCAATGTTTTGTTTTTAAACAGCTCCTTTCCTAGAATAGTAATATAACACAACCACAAGCTGAAGAAAGGTATCAGAATGCCATTCTCCCTTTTAAATGCCTAGTTTGCTGTTTAATTAGACAGAAGAGAAGGCAAAGGAAGAAGGTGGATCTTGGTCTCTATTTAATTTATACAGAAATGTTGGATTATTGTAGTAAACCATCTTTTACAGTCCATGCAGCGTATTTCCTATCTTGTGGAAAGTATCTCTCATAGACATTAACAAAATCATGTTCCTGTAAGATCTGCTAAAACCACTGCTAACAGAACCATATTGCCTCGGGCTTAGCTGCTTTATCATTAAGTAAATGCATTTGACAGGTTCTGTGCAATGATGCTGTTTCATTACTGCCACTCAGCTTTGCACGACCAGCATTTCATTGTGTTACCAGGTTCAGAAATGACAGGGATCCTTCTTCAGTTGCACCAGGACAAATGGGCCTGTATTATACTTCCTCAGGAGTAGCAGCTGTAACAGTTATTAGCAGCGGATTATTTTCTGTATGGTGGGGTTTTTTTTTTTAAAATCAATTTATATGTACAAAATGGCTTTTAAATGGGTGCTTTAGTGGCATACTTATTTCATAAATGGGTTGAGCCAAAGGGAAGCACAGAACAATGTAAAGACTCTGAGGGAGCTACAGGAAAGACTGAGGGAAAATAACTACTTTATGGCAAACTTCACTTGAATGGTGTTTTATTCAGAAAAAGAAGGATTGTAACCCTAGGGACTGTTGTGTAGTCTTTCACAGTGGAGAGTCATGAGAAATGTCTGTTTGGTGGCTAGAGATAAACAGGACAGCCTGTGGGATGCTGGCGTTGCATCTCTGTTTTGGTGGCATTGGGCTTGGTATGGGATGTTTGCCATTATATGGTAAAACAGAGATTAATACCACTCAGCTGTTAAATTTTTCCCATTTAGTTTTGTCTTGGCACACATGTTTAATTTTACAGTCTTAGGGGCCAAATCATGCCTTAAGCCTTCTTGAGCCGAATGGTGATGGCATCTGTAAAGCACTGAGAGCGTCACTCTGGCTGTCTCTGCTGGCTTTGCCCTGGGAACTCTGCCGCTTTCTAAAGCGATGCTGCAAATCTCTCACACTTCCCAACATCAGCCCGTTTACAGGATAGTAACATGGGTGACCAGTCTTCCTTACATGAGCACATTACGAGTGGCTGTGTCAAGTTGTTTACACATCATGGCTTGCCCTGCACAGATTAATATACAAAACTGGAGGATGGCAGATTTCTTATATTGTTTTCAGTCCTTTTGTCCCTGCAGAAGAAGAACCAAAGTCCTTCTTTATATTCAATGTATATTTAGCCCTAAAGCCTCTCCCTGCCACTTTTTAAATTCTTTTTTTAGCCTATAAACAGAAGCAGACACCTTAGGGACTGATATTTGGCAGTTGCTTTCAAGTGTCTGTATATCTGACCTAGAAAGTAGTGAGTGTTTTTCAGTGTGTGCCAGTTACAAAGTCAGAATGGTCCATATTAATTAGAATCATCTGCAATCCTTTTAGCATGTGAGCCTGTGGCATCATTAAGGATTTTCATGCTTTCATTCCTAAAGCATGGATAGAGTTCAGTCCTCCAGATCTTTGATTATTTTTCTCATTAGCAAGCATCTCCATGCTGTAAATTAAAGGAGAAGGAAAGATTGCCATTCCCAGGGTGCTTCGTAAAGTGCCTTGGAAACCTGAGCCCCAGCTGCATCCAGAAAATATAATATTAATTTATAAAGCCCCACTTAACCATTTAGGTTATCAGCCCAGCTGTAGTTACTTCTCTCTAGTTATTTCTAAGCATATCATCATATATTTAGTCAGACAATCAGATGATTTTAGGGACTAAAACGCTAATCCTCTTAAAACAAAACAACTTATTTGCTAAGGCCAGCTCAGCTTAAACCGTTCTCTTGCACAGAATTTATTCTTGATTTAATTAAATTTAGTAAGATCACTTCCAATGTTAAACCGTTTAACATAGAGTGGTACAGTTTGTGCATTCTCCTTCTCTAGCCTATTAAAAACACCCTTAGAAAATTCCCATTCACAATTTTATCTGGAAAAATAAAAAGAGGCTATGAGTAGCTATTTTGTTAACTCAATTTTTAGGAATTTTCTTCAAATCTGTAAAATGGGAATTGCTGCCACTGGCAAGATATTGATAAATCTCCCTTTTTTTTTTTTTCTTTTTCAAGAAGTTTCAAAACAGTCTAAGCATTCCATATTAAAGTTTTCATAAGCAGAACTTACAAAAATGAATAATTTTCCATTTAAAAGTGATTTTGATCCAGAGATTTTAGTTGTACTTATTTACTTTAGTAATTCAAACTCAGAAAATAATTTCTGAGCTGGTCTAACAAAAGTCGGATCATTGGGTCGTGACAACTTTTGAGGTTTTGACTGCTAATGTGAAAAATTTTTGTTAGCTCACACAGTGAGCTCTTTTTTCAACCGTAGCTGTGGAAAAAGATCTCATCCCCTTCTGGAAGGATTTTGCTGGTTTTAGAGCAAAATGAATTGTAAAAGGAAGGGAAACGCTAGCTCTTCTTCCAGCTAGTAGTTACTGGATTTTAGTACTGAAGGAAAATTGAAAATTTGCTGACATCTTGCACCTTCTTCTTCAGCTGAATAATACCAGACCTAAAAATTGTAGGTTCTAGCCCTTGTGTTACCCTCTTTGACTCCACTGAAAGGTTATGAATTACCTTTCCTAGATTTGACTACTAAATGTAGATTTTGTCTTTTATACATTTGTACCCAAAGCCCCTTGATGTTTATAAGAAAACTTTCCTTATATGTGTATCCGTGTAGTCTGTATCAAAGTGTCCTAATGTGAGTACAGTGGTTCCTTCAAGCATCTCTGAGAGCATATAGAACTCCTCCTGCCAAGTTCTTTCTTTACATTTGTGATCATTTGAGTTCTGTTTTGTTGCATATACTCTTGGTATGAAAACCAAGATGAAAATAGTGTTTTAAAAAAGAATTTTGGGGGTTTTCTATAGGAACAAAACAACTTGTGCCTTCCCCCTCCTGAACGTGTTTTTTATTACTGCACTTTCAAAATGACCGTTCATGATATCTGGCACTTTGAGTAAATCTGTGTCAGTTCTAACTGTTTGACCTTCTGTCCTTGCAGATCCAGTCTGCTGCCTGCAGTGACCCTCCTAATAAACCAGCATAAATTTACAGACTAAGATTTATGTAGGTATAGCATATAAATTGTGAGAATGACAAGGTTCATTACATTGCCAGGAGACTATATTCTTTAATGTAGACCTGAATCAAAGGAAAGATTTTAAATATAGCAGATAAATTCAGCAGATTGGATGAATTTAACTGCTGATTTAGTTAGTGGAATTCTGTGAAATGGGAATCAGCAAGGTGTTGGTCCTGTTCTTACAATTGTTCATTCTGATTTAAGAGTCAAGTGGTTTTTGAAAACTATTAAATCCATTCAGCAGCATAGCCTTGATTTTAAAAGAATTTTGAAATATACTTGTGTTTTAAATATTATTTGTCCATAATTTTTCACAAATATGCCTAAAATATAAGTAAATAGAGTATTTTAAACTCACGCCATTCTGAGAAGGGCTGTTATGTTTGCCAGGCAGCTGAAAGATAGCACTGTGCTCTCAGGGAGGTCAGAGTTGCTCTTTTTATTGGTGAAAACTGGAAGTCAGAGGTGTCAGCCTGCTTGGAAGTGTAAATGCAAATTCAAGCCTCTGACTGTGCTCCAATAGTGGTGCCAAACTCCTTCCTCTCAAAATGTATTATGGCATTTTATTCTATGATTAGCAGTCCTGCTCTGAACACAAGAAGGCACAGGGAAGTCAGCAGACTTCTGCTCTACAAGCACAAGTGAGTGTCTTGTTGAGCGTCACAAATCCTCCCTAACTGCTGATGGCCATCTTGCTTATAATGTGCCTCAGAAAACAAGGAGCACAAGGAAGGTATTTTCTTTTTGCCAATCCTTTCAAAGTGGAACAGATCTGCAAAACAGAGCACAGATGGCAGCAGAATAGTGGCTTAAATGCAAAGTATCTGTTGAGGCAAGTGGTACTTTTCCAACTCTGAGTAGTAGCTTTGAATATCCTTTTTTTGATGTACTTTGTTTTGGAGATACATTTTAAATGTACAGAAAATATCAGAAAGTGAAAACTATAGTGGAGAAAATAAAATTATAAAAATATAGAGGGAAAGAAATAAAAACAAATCGTTTATCTCTACACAATATATTTTTAAACATCTGCAGTAATTTCTCATCATCAGTTTCTTAGTTCAGATCTATTTAATCAGCAGCAAATTAGGAACTTTGGAGAAATTGACACAGCAAAGTAGGCAGAACTCTAAAATTTTAGCTAAATATTTAGGCAGCCTTAAATTCATTCTGACAATATTCAGACATTTAAAAAAAAAAAAAGAAAGAAGGCTAGATACATGATAGATGACATGTTGAAATTGCAAATAATACTGGATTGCAATTTTGTGACAATATTTGCTATTATATTGAAAAAATGTGTTCAAACACATCTTAATGTTTTGTTCTGTTGGTGATTTTAAAATAGGTCTCATATCTTACAATTGTTGCATCAAGTATTTTTAAGATTATATGAGTTGGGTGGAACCTGGTTTTCAGTACGTTATCTGTGTACAGGTGCACAGTGGTTAATGTAAGCAATTCTCAATCTTTTGGAAACTGTAATCCAGGATTAAAATTGTAATTTTAAAGATCAGGCTCCTCCTTACATCAAAGTCAAAAGCAAGAATCGTGTTATTCTCTGCAGTCTTGTGCTTTTTTGGTTAGCTTTTTTTTTCTAGTTCACTTCTTTTGCTAGTTGCATTTGAAGTTAGAAGGAAAGAGAGCATGAAGCAGATTGAAGCCTGTGTGCTCTCAAGTAGCTCTCCCGTCAGTGCAGACAGCCCCTTGGGTCTTCAGCAGGAGCTGGCAGGGAGATGGAAGGGAGAGCTCAGAATCACACAACCAAGGTGAGAGGGCACCTCTGGAGATCATCTGGTCAATCCCCCCTGTTCAGAGCAGGGTTACCTAGAGCAGGTTGCTCACACTGTGCCCAGTTGGGCTTTGAAAGATGGAGACTCCACAAACTCCCTGGTTAACCTCTTCAAGTGTTTGACTACCCTCATAGTAACGATGTTTTTTCTTAAGTGGAATTTCCTTTTCTCAATTTTTGTCCATTGCCTTTTGTCCCGTCACTGGGCACCAACAAGAAGAAGAGTCTGTCTACCTCTTCTTTACTCACACTCCCAAGTCACCCACACAAGTTAGTTGGCTGTAGCTGCCAATTTCTTTGTGGACAACCACCTCTAAAACCTACTCATAACTGGAGTCTAAGTTGGGGACCTGGAACAGCTGCATGGAGCAATCTCCTATCTTTCTGCTTGCATGCAAAGAGCTCACAGTGATGTTTACTGGTGGAGCACTTCATTTGGGTGCCTGAAGATAGCATAAATACCTACTGCAACATCAAGACCCCCTACTACCGCAGATGGGGAGAATGGGATTAGTCACTTTCTCATCATTTTAGAAGCATTCCTTTGGTAAGTGAAGGTGCCTTGAGACTTCATGTGCTGTGGGTGACTCCATATGCTGTGGGAGAATCCCACCTTCATTTCTGGTCTCTTTGGTTTAGTGACAGCCTCTGCTCTGCTTAATGGGATTTGCTTTTGGTCTCTGAAAACCCTAGCACAGCTTAATCTGTGGAGTCATGGCACAGTCTGTCACTGTATTTTAGGGTTAGGAGGCCATTGCTATTTCCCCCACAAAGGGTCATTTTAGGACGCTGTTGTTACTGCAAGGGGAGATGCTTGGTTTGGGACCTGTCAGGTCTAATGTTGTTTCATTAGAGACACATATGAATATCTCAATTCAGCAGATACCTTGGGACTCAGTACACTGTCAGTGCAGTTTTCTCCTGGTCTGTAGAGCACAACAGCTCTTGGTGACAGGAGATGCCAGAATATGGTGTTTTGCTTTCCTTCAGTTCTGCTTGAAGGTGTGATTTGCGATGCTGCAAAGAGATTTCTGCCCTTCAAGAGGCCCCCTGGGAAAGCAAAGTTTCCTTTTATTCCTGTGAGTAGTCTGTTTATCAAAAGTGTGAATTTTCAGGCCTGGTTACTCTTGACCTGGGAAAGGGGAGTGGGAGGAGAAAAGAAGTCATGCAGAACACATGTTCTGCAGCATCAGCAACAGATGAGGGAGGATTTGATTTTGGCTACAGGGAAGAAGAGTCAGAACTAAGCTGTCAGTATGTTGCACACTATTTGAATGAAAAGTGTTGGCTTGGGGCACTTAACGAGAGCCAAGTTCTACTGTGATATCACTGATTCCAGATATTAAATATCATTTTATGATGGTGATTTAATAAGTTTATATATTGTCACTGATGCCTTACGTGTTTCATACACTACAGCTGAGGCCAGACCCAAAGTTGCTTAAAACAGCTGAGAAGTTCTCATGGATTCCAGGCTGTTTCAGATGTCAGACTCTGTGCTTCATTAATGCATTCCAAAGTTGGAAAGTTTTCAAAAGGTTTCAAATGTTTTATTATATCTTTATTTATTTTAGTCTTTTCCACATTTTTAATCTACATAATTGACATTATACAATCAGAATAAAATCTTCTGGAAGTAAGGTTACACAGAGCATTATAACATATGGCAGAGTGCCTGATCTTCCACAGTAATAATAGTACAGAAAAGGGAGTGGTTCTGTTCAAGTTCTGTTTACCTCCCACCTTAAATTTCGCAATGGTCTCTCTTCTCTTAGAACAGTGTCCTGAATATCTTTCTAATGCTTTGGACATGAATTCAGAATAGATAAATGTAATAAATTGCTTTACCATTGTGGTGGTTTGAAACTCCCAAGAATCTAATTTTTAAGTTCAAACCCCCCCCTCCCACAGTTCACCCTTGTGAGAGGGTTTAGTGATGGTATGGACTTGATGTCTTTTTCACCTCATGTGGAGAGTTTTCAGACAAAACACAACCATTCATTATTGGGGAAAGGGGAAAATATTTACAAAGGTTTATTTACACCCACATATATATTTACATTAAATTAAATTTCTCCTTTTCTTCAATGAAAGTCCAAGAAGAAAAGAGAAAAGTCTTTCTGTCACTCCTCAGGCCACAGTTCCTTCATTTCAGTTTTTTGTGGCACTTGTTACTGTCCTCCATTTTTCCCAAGGGCAGCAGATTTAAATATAGCAGTCAGGACTTTTGTTCTTACTTTGTGGAAATTTCAACCCCGAGCCCGAGCCTTCAGGGAATTTCCTTGTAGATCTTCACTCCTCTTGGGTTAGAACATTGAAGGCAGCTTTCAGTTCAGTCTTACCAAAGCTCCTTTGCTCTGTCTCAGCTCAGTAGCATGATAGAAGCAGCAGCAGCAGCAGAGGGCATGGCCACCTTCTCCGCATTCCGTCCTGGCTTGGCTCTCAGGACAACTCCAGGTTTTCAGCTCCTTTCTCTCTCTCTCTCTCTAGCTGCTGCTGCATTTCGGGACTCCCTAAGGGTTTGGAAGTCCACTCCTCCTCTTCAAGGAGTCTCTGGGGTTTGGGAAAGTAATACAGTCTTACCCCAAAACAGCTCTGTTGAGTTTTCCTCTGTTTTGTTGCCCGCTCTCCCTCCTGCAGGAACATCTCTGTGTCTTTCAGCTGGCTTCACGTTATCTCGTTTCTACTGGCCCCCTGCCTCCTCGTGACTCAGATCATGGCTACCCACCTTCTACAGCCATCCAATCCTTTAGTAAATGTATGACACCTGAGTTTCTTGCTTCTATTGGTTTCTTTCTACTCCCACCAACGGGTGAAAAAGAAGATGTATCAAAATTATCTGGTACTTTTTCAGTACTAAGCTGAAACAGCACCAGCATTAATACTCTCCTAAATTTGAGAAAAAAAATAGGTTACTGAGGTAAGAACACAGAGAAAATACAGAATACTAAAATACGCCTATCTAAAGGAAGAGAGTGAAAGCAAATCAGTTTACAGAGAAGATAATAACACTCGTACGTTGTCTACTTAGTGCAACATCTAAAAGCCCTCATTCCCTTTGTACTGATTTAGAACAACCAGTTATTTGGTAATACTTGCAGCTTTTTATCCTACAGGCAGCCACGGGCAGCTGTTGTGCACTGAACTTGTAAAAAGATGGATAACAGGGTGCTTAAACCCCAACACAGGGCTACTGTTTGCAACTGTGTGGGAGACTGATACAGCAATGAGTTGGGTAGTTCTGATTAAGAAAATGTCCGTGCTGTCTGGGTGGTGGAAATGGGTCGATCTGGCTTAGTCCTGACTGTGCTGCTCAGTGAATTTCCTCGGCCCCTTCCCATTGCTGGTGTCACTCATTTCACCCATTGGAGGAATCTGCAGGAGATTCATGGAAGGACTACAGACTGCAAGGGAGCACTACTTTTACCTGCTTGTTCCCATTAAAATGTTCAGGTAAAATGTTTTTGATCTTTTCTACATATATCTGTGCCAAAATCCATTGAATACATTCAGGGAAAATTTGACCAACTTGTGCTCTCTGAAAGGGTCTGCAGTGGGAGCACCTCTGCCTGACTGCTGACCAAGCAGCTCTCCTAGGTCATGTACTTGTCTTCAGGGTCTGTGATGTTACCCTCTCTACCTCTGTCTTTGCATGACTTGAAGTCCCAAAGCTTTTTCAGTTTTCTTTTATGAAGAAGAAAGAAAGAAGAGGAACCAGCACCTAATCCTTTTCCTTGTGATAAAGTCTCTGGAGGAAGAACTCATGCACTAGATTTGCAAAAGATTGGCAAGAACTTTTTTGCTGAAATCTAATGGCATTTCACAATCCCAGCTGAGAACTGTCCATAGGAGAATAGGCATAATTATGATGCTCATTCATATGATCAAGGAATGTCATATGCTGTGTCCGCTCATCACAAACAGATTAGCTTTAATTTTCTAGTCTGGATGACTGCACAGGTTACTCAACATTATCTTTGGTTTGCTAATCCTCAAAGAATCTATTTCTTTTTTGATGTTATTGCCATGGAAACTGGCTAAATTGCAGATCCAGATTACATCTTTACTGTTCACTCACTTTCATTTTGGTCTGCAGACTTCCTTTACATACTAGGAAGATGCAAAGAACAAATCAATATTGTTCCTTGAAACACAGAGTCACTCCTTGTGCTCTCCAGCCTTCACTGTGTGGGTGTAGCCACTTGTGTTCTCTCTCTTAGGACAAGAGACCAGAAACCTAAAGGTCTGCTACCTGCAGCCTCATTTTCTGCAATAACATTGCTCAGCCAAGCTTGAGAGGACAACTCAGCAGATTGCTTTCTTATCTATTTCTCAAGACTTTACAAGTATGCACACAGTGATGCAGAGAGAACAGTTACCATTTGGAGCACAAATTTAGGGAGTGTTTTGCACTGTTGAAAACAGGTATAATTAGGAGTCAAGGAGAATTGCTATTAAAAGTGTCAAGAGTGGTGAAGGCTCTATGTCAGAATCCAGATAATGAAGCACTTAAGGGAAGAACATGTCTCTACTATATGTCTGCATGGACCAAATGATGGCACAAACCATAGGTGTTACTGTTCTCATGTTTTTGGGATTTGAGTGCTGTCTTGAGTGTGGGAGATCTCTAAATTTATTTTGTTTAGGCATTCATCTAGGTACCAGGTAAACGGGCCCTCTCTTGTGACCTGGATGGATTCTTAGAGGTGAAATGTAGAGACTACACCTCTTTAGAGACCTGTTGCAAGCTCTTGTTTTAATCAAATGATAATGGAGTTCCTTCTGATGAAATGGCCTTTTTTCCTTGGGAAATTTTGTATGTTTGAAAGTGAATGTTGGGGGAAGAAATTGAAATGAGTTACATATATTTTCTTTTAAGTGTTTGGAAAACCTGGATAGGCATGTATAAGTAGCCCCTAGGCAGCGATAAGATTAGAAACTGGCACTTACATATCAAGTAAGTGATTGGTACGCTACCAACCTTGGTGATGTTACAAGTGTAATCTTCACACAGATAGCATTTTTTAGAGGATCTATAATTCATTAGTCACTGATGCCTTTGCCTTGCATCAGGCATTCAGGTCTTATGTCCACTTTCCACTGTACTTGCACTGCAGTCAAGTTACAAGGAAAAAATCTGTTCTTTATTGTTGTATTTCTTTGTCTCTGAACCTTTTGTAATACAGTTTCATTTTGGAGAAGTCTTTATCAATGGGAAGTCTTTTATCCCAATAGACATCACTATGGATCATAAGAAGTTGAGGGAAATAAGTGCCCTTATGCTGCATGAGAAAGCAGTTTTGCATTACCGTTTTTCATTCTGTTTCTATGCAAAGGATGTTGAGATTGCTTCTCTTTCACTCTGACATGACAGAGTGCAACATATGCCCTTGTTTGTCTCTCCAGAGAGTGAGTTAACATTGGTAATAGAATGGGTGAGTTTACTAAGAATAGGAGGTAGAATAATTATTTGGCTTTAAGAGATCTATTTCTAACCTATTTCAATAACTTCTTAGTTTATATGAGTGCTTCATTGGCAGAGGTTGCTGTTGTTGCAGAAAGGCTTGCGTAAATGGAGCATGGCTGGTTATATGGCTGTTTTTGGCTGAACCTGGTAATATTATGTTCTTTGTATCCTCAAAATTTGCATTCAGAAGAAATGAGAGGAGCTTTTAATTTTGTCAGCTGTCATTATCCAGTGTGTTTGCATGATTCACCTACTTTAGTGAAGGAGGACTTTGCTAATGAGAGCAGTGCATAATCTAGTGTTCATACTACAGGAAAAGGTGCTCAGGAGCCAAACGTGTGTTCCTGATTCTGTCATGGATTCTGGCAGTTTTCTTGCATATAAAATGTGGCTTCCTGAGGGTGAAAAAACTAAATAAAATTAGGAGCCAGGGAATGAGCAGGCACTTTGAAAATGTTGGCCTCGATATGTCAATTTTTGCATTTCTAAATTGGAGGATTACAAGTATTTTATAGGATTCTGGAAAGGCTCTGTGAGTGTTTGCAAAGTGTTTTAGAGCTGGTAGTAGGGCAAGTTGCACTGCAATGCAGGGAGCAACGTCTTCAGATCACACCTCTTGAGCATTCGTACAATTGGTGACAGCCTCATATGACAGCAATCCATTAAGAGACTGTCATAGATCTGATGTTCCCAGATGTATCATTCCCATCTTCCCCAGGAATTTTATCTGGAGGAAAAGAAGAAGAATTTGTTTGTTTGTCCCAGATGCCCCCAGAGTATGTCAGAGCTGCTGTTCCATGTTCCATTTGTTGTCATATGCGTTATGTGACATTCATGCCCAGAGCACTGTTGCACAAGATGGTTGACTGTCCATGTCAGGGGGTTGTGAAGGGATGGACTCTTTGGTGGAGTTCATGGCAAGTGCTCAGTCTACCTTATCAAAAAACATAAATAAATTGTGCCTGCAGATTTTACAGGTTATTGTGATTGCATCAACCATAGTTAAAGAATTAGAAATCTTTCAGGAAAAGGAAAAAAACCCGACTCCATGTTTAATTAATCAATATCTGACAGGAAATCCAGCTTCTTCCCTTTTTTTATCAATAATATTTAATTTTAATAAGTTGCCTGCCCTGTCACAGTTTGACATACAAACCTTGTTTGACATATGGTGGCTGTTGCTTGCACTTGGAAGTTGAATGTACTACATAGACCATGTAACTAATGAGATGGGGTTTTGTTCATCCTTTCAGTTAATTTTATGTGTTCTTTTTTTTCCCTCCCCTTCGTGCTGCACGGCTGATTACCACCCTAGGACCTTGCAATGGGACACAGACCCCTCAGTGCTGCAACTCCAGTCTGACTCTGAACTTGGGTATATGTCAGCTCTTTCTGTTATAAGTTATTTCTTTGCAAGAATTATGTTGAAAATGCTTCCTAGTTGAGCTGGTTGTGTGTGTGATTTTTATTTGCTTTGTCGACTCAAAAAGACCATAGCTTAAGTTTTCTTTTTTTAGTTTCATAAATAAGAAGCCTCAGCAAAGCCATTGTTGTAGAAAAAAACCCCAACTATTTAAATAATCTCATGAAAAGATAAGTTGCTGTTTCTGTTGCCTGAAACACAATACAAATAACTATTTCATTATAGATGAAATGTTATTATTGTGGCACATATATGCATGTACAGTTACATTGATCTTGTTTGTACCTGTTGATTCAGACTGTTCTCTCTGAATCATTTGCAAGGTACTTTGCCCCCTCCTTTCTGTCTGCCATAGTTATGCTGTTTCCACATGCAGTAACAATTTCCTGGTTTTCATTAGCCATTGTGTATGTGCTTATAATTGTGCACTTAAATATGATCATAACACAAGAGTAATTGCCATCTTAGTTGAGTTCAGGCCAATCAAGATTTTTTTAAATTGTACTAGAGCTAAAATAAATATTTTCTAGTTTGGGATGGAACTTCTTTACCCCAAGCATGTGAAAAAAAATCATTAATTTAAATAATTTAGAAATGCTTACCTGCAGAGATATTTAGGATAAACTGTTCCTCTAAAAGCATAGGTAGCAGTACTTCAAGTTCTTCAGAGCTTGAGTCATAGGCAAAACCAAATCACTGTCTCGAAAAATTTGCTCTACCTATGAACTTACAGGCTTTCCTGTCTGAGTGTCCAGGCAAGTGTCTTGTGCTTTTCTAGTTTGTATGCTAGTTCATTCACCATTCTATAAGAAAACCAACAATTTCCTTTAACTGATTGACAGTGCTCCCATCTGCAGTTAGGGATGTTTCGGCTATTCACCAGGAAAGATCAGAAGGAGAATATCCAGAAAGGATATTCCAAACAGGTTCTCCATATCCAGAACTGCTAGGAATGTTTACAGTCTTCACAAGATTATGGCTTCAAATAGGTCCAGCTTCTACAACTTTACCTGAACTGTACCAAAAAGGTAAAGTTTTTTGAGCTGTTTTAACATACAGAAACCCTTTAGGAATCTCAGCTGGTTTTTTTTTCCAGAAGTTTGGGTTAAAAGATGAGCATGCCTAGGAGCAAGGTTCCTCAAAGAGTTGTTCAAGGCAAGTCCCTTTATTTGACTCATGAAAAGATAACCCTGTATATAGCTATGAGACTTCAATCATTTATGAGCAGTGAGTGCAAAGGCAAGAAAGAAGCATGCCAAAGAGCAAATCCATAGGTATACACTTTGATGGAGGTTCTGCCCCTTTGAAAGAAAAATGTCTTGAAAACCAAAGCAGAGTTAAACTTTCCTCTAATGTCATAAGACTAGATAAAAAAACTCCAAAATCCAATGCAAAAGAAATTCTGCAGTCAGCAAATACATGATATGTGCAGCAAAACACTTCTAGCAGATACATCTTTCTTCTGGTACCTATAGACAGAGGAACCAATTTTATTGGGTGGACTTTAGTTACTGTCCTTCTACTCACATCCCATTGGCAGTTTTGAAAGGAATCCTTCAAAGCTTAAGTGCTCTCTAAGATGAATATTCAGGTAATACATAAGAATTATGAGCAGCTTCAATGAAAAATGGGGATAAGAAAACAATAGACAGTTTAGTGTTGCCCTAAAAAGAACTAGAGACTAGAACGTTACAGTTCATATTTGATAGAGTCCAGATACTGAAAGGATGCACCAATTGTCTCCAAGTGCTTGGCTAGGCCAAGTTTTAGTTACACAAGAACAATTACAGGTTGCTTTACAGGGGCAAAAAATAATCAGGAGATCATGTTACTTCAGATGAAGAAGGACTTCCCTATCTTCACCAGTAGTTACTACACTATGGGTGGCACAAGGCATTTGTACAGGCAGCAGCAATGTCTGAACTGTAAATGTTTTAGGTGAAAAATTCCACACGCTGTCTCAGCACAGTGCTCTGGGATTTAGCTCACTTCTTGGATAGCAGGGTACAAAGAGATTAAACCAACCAGCTGTTTAATCCAGCTAGCTGTTCCCCCTCCTCATGTGAGGAGATACAGAATGACCTCATGTGAAACTGTTGTTAGAATTACGTGAGGTTCTAATTAGGTCTAGATTAGACAAATAATTATTTAGGGATTACACTTGACCAAGACCACTGTCAAGAGACTTTCAATTCAGGAGGCTTAAGATTCTCGGTAAATGGAAAGAGTAGCCTGGGGCAGCAGGGGACTGGTTACATTGGAAAGTCTAACTGACCAAATTAGATTGCACATCTGGTGTTAAAGAAGGGAAAAACACATCAGATACTGCTCATATTTATTAAAGCTTGAATTCACACAGACCCTCAGTTAAAGCAGCTACAAAAATGTAATACTACTAAAACTTCTGTTACCTTAAGAAGTTTTTCTGCCCCCAGTAACAAGGTAGAAGTTCTTCTGTAAAATTTTCTGACAATTGTTCACATTGGCAAAGTCACAGATGGTTGTAAGGAGGGAGACTTGTTAATTTTTCATCTTTGTAAAGAGCTCAGAGCCATAACAACTGTTTCTGCTCTAGTGGTTTGTTACGCGATACAGCTGATTGGTACTGATGAATCTAATTGCATCAGCTTAATAACAACTCAGCCAGTAAGATAGAACAGAAAAATATATAGCTGATGTAGCGTTAACCACCTGAAAAGTTCAGTAGGTGTTATCCAATGATGACAGTTTCTTTTTGAGACTTCCATTTCCTTTCAGGTATCAATCTTAATTGAATACCGACACCATTGTAAATTAATAAGATAAAAATCCCTTTGACTTCCGTTCTTCTGACAGTCTGGAAAATGAAGAGGATATGGCTAATGTGCATGAATTTTCTGCTTTTCAAAGTTGTTCTCTCTAATAACATGACAGTTGAGAAACATTGTGTCCATGAATTTATTTCCCATAAATGCACAAACGTGCTCACACTTGCAGATTTAGGCAACTGGACTTACTCAGTTGATTTGTTTATTATGCTTGCATTCTTTTCTCTGCCGAAAATTGACATATTTTCCAAACACTTGCAAGTAATCATTTGTATATTCTTCACTTCCTGCAAACAGAAAAATAATATTCAGGAAATAAACTTATTTCCCACACACACACACTGTTGAATGAACTGTGTACGACAAAGTATTCATGACCATGTTCAGCTGTCTCTCTTCTCTTTCCCTTACCCACTTACAGTTGGCTCCACTGATTTATTTCATATGATTTATTTAGAGTAAGGGAAGTAGTCAAAAAAGAAGGCTATTCTTGCCCTGTTCCAGTTGTGTTTTAGCTCTCCTTCAGCCCTTGAATTAGGACTTTATTAATCATAAACCTACATCAATTCCACTACTAATGACTCCTGTGGAAGGGAGAATCTCCTTTATAGAAATCACCCAACTTGCCAATTAAAAGCTCTATTATTGCTCTCAGCTGAACATCTGACAGTCCTAATCTGGTGTGGTTTACACCTTTCCATTATTGTGTTTCCCAGGCTGAGGATGAACTCTTTTGAGCAGGCAGAACGTTGTAGTAATGATGACATGAAAGAGAATTTTGTTGCATGCTAAGAAGGGCGCAAGCAGGTCATTTCTCACTCCCATTTACAGTCCCTCTCAGCAGCATGATCTAGAGGTTCAGTAACTGTACTTTATTATGGCAAATGGTTCTCAGGTTAATTTTGTTCACTGCAATTAGGTACTTCTCATGCATACTGTATTGTGTTTCATCTTAACAAACACCAAAGTGTTTTTTTATTCTGTTCATAAAAGCAAACACTTTTGTTCCTGCTGCTGATTTACATTTAATGTGACTAACCTTTTGATGTCATGTATTCCACCTTAGACGCAGACTGCACAAACTAGGGGTGTCAAAGATTACCCAGGTTGATTTCTTACCTCGGGAGGTGGTATCATACTCCAAGGAGACACAGACACCTCTTGCCACACATCAATCTGAAGGTAAGATATTTTTTTCTCAAAAAACATTTTCATAGGAAGTTAGTATTTGAGTGAGAGTTAAAGAATGCAACAAAACTAATAGTAAATCATAATATAGCTGTTTATCATGTATTTTCTGCAAGCCAGGTATTGTTTATGAGATTAATGGCTGTTCTGGTGAAAATAATTATAATAATGACTTTAAATACAGGTAGAACCAAACTGCTTCTGACTTACAATAGGTTGTGCTTAGATAGCAGTTTAATGGGAACATATTTTCAAATAAATAATTATGAATATAATTAAAATAGTGCTTTGTTCAGGTTTTTTTGCTTTCTCAAGGAAGTTATTCATTCCATGCTTTGCAAAGAGGCAGTCTTGGAAAGTTGCCCTCAGTTGTTTGGTCAGTGTCCCCCTGCCATAGGTGAGCTTAGGAGAAGCTGTAGCTTATCTCCATGTACTGAAAAATGAGGTTTGCATACTTTGATATGGATGGTCTTACTTTCCCCCTGGTGACATCATGCTGAAATATGTCCTCCTGGAGGTGTTTGTTAGCTGTTTGGCTTTCCTGTTGATAAATAAATACATGGAGTAGGTAGGGAAGTGATGATCTATCTGTTCCATAGATTACACACTTGCCAGTTTTGTACTGCAAAATGCTGATTGCAGGTCAGTAGGGTACCATTTAAACTGAATTCAAAACTGTGCCTTAGCCTGTGATCTACACGCTATTACAAAGCAGGTAGAAGAAAAAAAACTGATGACAGTCTTGACTGTAATTTTTGCTGTTAACAATGAAGGACCAAAAAAGTTCAACAGCTGAGTGCTTTTTGCAGCAGTTAGTGTAAAACTTCACCAGGTTCTGTGCAGAGAAGAAAAATACTCAAGTAGGTTCAGAAGGTGGTGCTGGTGGTAAATCTCTTTAAATATAAGTTACTGTCAGGAAAGATAGAGTGATAAACATAGCCAGCTTTTTTTTTTCTGCAATTGGGTTACCAGGTCTGCCTTAGGAACCAGAAATGGAAATTGCTGAGCCAGATTCTGAGATTCTCCTTTCCTGGACCACAAGTTTACCCTGGTTATCTGTGGACTTAAATAGTCCTTCAAACATAGACAACCCTGTTGCTTGGATGATACTCACTGAGCATCATGTCCAGAGAGCTTTTCCTGCTCATAAGGAGAGGCTGTCTCAGAATCAATCCAGCCTCAATCCAGCTCATCTCTCTTTGCCTCTCTGCTGGCTGCTGAAGCTTTGAGAAGATGGGGATTGCCCCTGAGTCCTTGGTGCTCAACCCTGGATCATTATCATGGAGTTGTCTTTAGGTCAGATAGAAAGGATGCCTTTCCTCACTGACACAGGGCCTTTATCCAATGGAAGAACCTATGGATGTGGGGAATTTAAGACTTGGCTTTGATGTGTTTGCATCCCTCAGAGTTCCAACTCCAGCACTCACTAGCTGACCTGCCTTTCTGAACAGACCGACCTCTCTTGAGGAAGCAACTTCTTCCAGTAAGATCTTCTTGCTTTTTTTTGTCAAGGAGCTCTTCAACTATTACAAAATCCTTTTCTTGACTAGACAAGAGGACAATCTCCTACCCTTCAAGGAAAAAAAACCCAAACAGCAGTGTGATGCAGTGGAGCCTGGCAGTCAGGACAGTAAGCAGAGAGGGCAGTGTCATTTCTCTTGGTCCTACCAGCACAAAGAAAGCTTACTTATTCCTCGTATGTATGAAAGACAAGTGCAAACATAAGAAGTCATGGACTTTAAACTGCCTAGGCCAAAACTCTGATGGAAGAGATCAAATGGGGATATGCGGTTTTGGCAACTGGATTTGTTATCTTTTGTATTTTCGGTGTCATTACAGCCAAGGAAAAGCACCAACAACAGTGAGGTTTTTTACATACTTAAACACAGGGAAAATATCACCCAATCACTTCACTCAGATGCATGATGGAGAGAAAGTCTAACATATTTCCTTTCAAATCTGCTGCTAGGGAATTTTCGGCACATAGCTTGGATGCGAGTATGGCTGTGCATCAGCGAAAGAGAGTCAGGAAAGTTTGGTTCCATTGAAAGAGTATTTAGTTGGAAACTGTCTAGGGGGTAAATAAGCACTGTGATTTTGGTCTCCCGGGTCTGATGGAAATGAATTCTCACGTTTTCAATTTCCCAAGCCTCTTTATAAATGTTGACCCCTTCATACTGTTACTCTAAACGTAAACAGCAAACAGAGGGGAATTCCTCGGGAAAGCAGTTTTGAGAAGTCTCTACACTGTTTCTATGCATTCATGTGATAAAATATAGCCATTATCTTTACAAGATAAATTGCTAGGCCATTAGTATGGTTATGGGTTCAGTTATTCAGCATCTGAAGCCTTAGATTTTGAGAATAGAAAATAAGAAACTTCTCATTTACTTAGATGAGTCTGACTTCAACTTTCAGAATTCGCTCTTTCTCTATCTGCCTCGAATACTGGAAATGTCAAAATGCAGAATTTTAGGATGAGAATGTCATGTGCTTGCTTCTTGTTTGGAAAACAACTAATGAAGGGTACAGCTGGCTGGAAAGATGGGTGAAAGAGGATTTGAGAGTCCATTCAAAGTTCTTTAGCTTTTTTGAAATGTCAGTATCAGGTTTTCTGCATATTGCTTCTCCAGAGAAAAAGAAAGAAACTCTGAGATACTTTAAACCTACAACTGTTCTGGAGCTCAGTGGATGTAGGCCTTTGTAGTAATGGTTATTGCCCACCAAACCTTATAAAACTGGTAAAGGAAGGGTTCACTCTGGTAAGTGCATGTGGTGCCAGAAAGCCAGATGCTATATGCAGTGAAGTCTCAGCTTGTCAGCTGCTAATTTTAGAAGAAATAATGTGGCATTATTCTTCACTGTATAAAAACAGATTAATTCCTCTTTTCAGAACAGGTAATTTGCTTTATTTCAGAGGAATAATGACATGTCACTTCTCCCAATGACTCTATTATTTAGGGAGATGTGTATATGCATCATTCAACCCTTTGATCACAAGCACCTATTTCTTTCGCTTTATTTAGGTCACAGTAAGCTTCAGCCTTTTCTTTTCTTCCTTGCAGGATGACTTCAAAAACATACAGATCTTGGCTCTGAAGCCTGAGAAAAAACGTGCTCTTTACTTTTCCCCTCCTTCTTCTATAATTGAACTTGAATTTAGGTATTTGTAGGCATTGAGAGACATTTCACTTGTGTTGCTTTTTCCACTCTGGAGTTGATTAAGACCTAGACTATGACAAATGTTTTCTGAGAGGTCTCTGGGACATGTTCCTTCATTATGCAGAGACTCTCACATCACCCAGGAGTGGCAGCCCCATGTAGCCTTCGATGGTTGGACCCTCCAAAGCACTGCAGACCTGCTCTTTGCTGAAGGCATCCCTGGAAGAAAGCAGCCACAGAAAAGCCATGGCCTAGCCTCTGCCCAGGATGAATTCCTCACTGCCATACAGCAGTGGAAGGAGGTCTGTATGTCTGCCTGCAAATCAGCTTTTCAGATAGGAAAGCAGTCTGCACATTCAAGCTCTCCTAAATGCCTGCCTCAGCTCCATCTTACTGTTCTGCTCTTTAGTGGGCCAAGAGGTAAAATCTCAGTGAGGAAAACATCATGCTGTCCCTGCACAGACAAGGGAGGTAATCCTCTGATCTGGCTCCCCTCAGAAACTGGAAGGCAGCAAGGTGGTGAAGGTCTGTGAGCTCTCTGGCTTTGCTGGCCAGTGTCAGGAGTGTTGTTATTTCTCTTTTGTGAGGTAGAAACTCCTTCATCAATAAAATGAGATGTTCTCAGGTTCTGGCTTGCCAGACTGTCACTGGAAATAGGCTAATCAGATATGCATTTCTGAAAAAGCAGGTCCTGTGTATAAGAGAAAAAGATCTGACTTTCTAGAACAATGGATGTCCTAGGTACTTCATCTGTTTATCATCTTCAACAGATGTTTGTTCACGTGGGGAAAACAAATGATATGCCACACTCTCCTCCTGAGCAGGATAACTTCATTGTGTATCACAAACGTAGCCCAGTTCTGGCAAGGAGTAGAACTGAGACCTGTGATCCATCTGTTTATCTGCCATATTCAAACACTGAGGATATTTTTAAAAAGGAAAAATTAGCTCTCTCCTCCATCTGGAAGTAGACTGGAATGAAGTGGCAAAATGGACGTGGAGCTGCAGAGGCTGGGTTGGGTTCTGCATGTCTCTGACAGGGTAATTCTCTGAATTAAGGTTCCTGAAAGTTATCCTTTTTAGTGCACTGAGGGAGGAGTGGGGAATTCTGCTCACAGTCAGGCTCATGAGACCAAAACATAAGTTTGGGTGCATGAGACCAAATCTAAGTGCCTGCTGTAGGTTGAACCCAAACTCTCTAGATGCCACTGATCACATTGACTAGTTCTTCACTAACTAGCTTGATAACAGAGCACGTCATGTGGGCATATTAATGTAGACTTCTCATTATTGAGTAAAATGCGCATGACTTAGGGAGTCATGCATTGACATCGTGTGAGGGCTGTGTCCTACTTCGAATTTTAGTAATTGAATGATCTGTGACTAGGACTGTCAAGTGCTAGTGCTGTGCAAGCAAGTCAGGCCTCTGTAATTTTATCATTTCCATTATAAAATCCATAGATAAAGCTATTTATACTTTCGTTGTTAGGGTCTGAGACTTCCGGGTTCAATCAGTGTGGGGATCTGTGCAGCAGAGTTCTAGCACATCGAATTCTGCACCAACCCTTTTGTGTCTTCCTGTGGCTGACTGTAACTCAGCTTTGTGAATGTATGCTGTACTTAAGAAAACCCAGTCCCAGAACTAGTCATACTTGAGTTTTCCCATGCCCAGTCTGGCTAGAGCTCATGGCTCAGAAGCTGGGGTTTAAGCTAAAGAGCTTACTTTGGCTTTTTCCTTCCTGAGAATCTTAAGCTCAGCTCCAGTCTGAAGAGAACAAGTCTGGACCCAAGAATAGCTTTGAACCCCTTATTTAGTGGGAAATACAGATGCACATTTGTGCATTAATGTGCATGAAATGTTTGTGTTGAGATACATGAACATGTTTGATGGAAAGGCATTGGACATAATTGTGGGGAGAAAAAGAGACCTGTTGTAAACAAAAAGGTGTTGGAAAACAGAGCTGAACTGGGATAGAAATTACTATGAAAAAGAGAAGACAATCTAAAAATGAATCAGTGTTAAAGTGGAAGTTCTGTTTTTAAAGAGACAGAGCCTTAACATTAGTACTAATGGACACTAATTTTTAAGAAATACTGTGCTCTATCCTAGGCAGTATCACGTATCACTGGCTGTTTTTAGTTAGCTGTAGAAATCTAGTTTGCCTTTCCTTCTCAAGCTGCAGTCCATCGGAGTCATACTGTGGATTTCAATAGCTGGCATAAACACCCTAATTCAAGACCACTTTGTTTGATTAAATCAACAAAGCTTAATCTGTGCTGTTGTACCAGACTGTACAAGATCGGATAAGACTAGAATGAAGTGGAGCAAAGATTTGAGGCATTGCGCTGTACAACAGTATTTAAATATTTCACTTTTATTCCTGTCACAACTTCAACCTTTTCTAAGTAAGAAGAATTCAAAGCTGGAATTTTAAAATTTTATTTATTTATTTATTTATGTATTTAAATTTGGAGTAAAAATATTTCAAAGGCATTCAGGCAGCGCCCTCTGGTGGTGAAACGGTGAAGTGAATAAGGGATGCTGTCGGGGAAGGATGCAGGAATGCTAGTGCGACCTGCAGAAAAACTCTTGTCGAATCTTTTATCTGAGGCAAGAAATATAATTAAAAGAAGATGCTTTAGCTGTGTGACTGAGAAGCTGTATAAATGCAGGTGCTGGTGAAAGAAGTGTGAGAAGAGACCAAGGTATTACATAAAAGTTGGGGGAAAAAATATATTATTTAGATATGTTTAAAAAAAAAAAGCCTTGAAAATCAGTTATAGATATCATGACAAAAACCCAGTGCAGTAATACACTAGTGAAATCAATTGTTCTTGCCAATCCCTTTTTGAAGTACAGTTACTAAAGTACAGTTAGTTAAAATTAATATTCTCCAGGACAGCCATAACAGGCAGCTACCAGCTGTGGTGGGTCTGTGTTCCACTCCTAGCAGCTACAGACCTTGGGTGTATGCCTCTAAAGGCTTTCTTCACCAGCTGGCTCATGATAATTTTCTGTGGTACAGAATTAGGGTAAGGACTTGGCTTTAGAAATGTGTTTCTGTGGGTTTTGTTGTGCAGAAAAATATGTTTGAAACTCACAGGAGTTTCTGTTCGGAGGAAGAATGAAGAGGCCATAGTCTTTGGTCATGCACAGTTTGGTGTTTGAGTGTGGAAGGGGACATCAAATGTCTATTCTCATAAAATATGTCATGGGCATGGGCTAAAACAGGATTTCTGTAAGACAGTCCCACTCCATTTCTAAAAGGTGGCCTAACAGGAAATTTTTCAGCAATCATTGCTGCAGTATTTGCCTCTATTCCCTGTTTCTTCTCCCAGGTCCTCTCTAAAGACTTCTGGAGGAGGGCTTTTCTTATACCCAAGATGTTTTTCAGATAGTCTTCTGCAGAGAGTCCTCTTAATGATCAACTGTTCTGAACAGGCAGATCTGACAATTTATTAAGCATCAGTAATTCTCAGAGTATTATCTACTAAGAACTGATTAAACAGAGAGAAGATTGCCTCTGGTCACACACAGTAGGAGGTCTAAGGAAGGAAAACTCTTTAGAGATCTTAGACTTTGTCCTTGCTCATTTCATTAAACATTTGGCTCTTTGCAGCTCCGCCACGATATTAACAAAATCTTGGGAAGGTCTTCTGAAAATCAGGTGCACACACTTAGGAGCTTCCTGCTCCAAAGTGACCCTGGCCTTCTGCAGACTGTGGTTTCTTTTGCATGAGGTACCTCTGCATTAAATGCAAGCCCAGAAAATATATCTAGTAATTCTTTACAAGAGTGGAGTGAAAACAACAGGCTTGTCAGAACTGCACTTACACCTTCTCTAAACCATTCGGGCCCCAGAAGATGAGGAACAAACCAGAAAGTTTAACTGCCTTCTCAATGAAATGAGGGACCGGTTTTAGGGCTGTGGCTGCCTTGGAGAGAATTGTTGTGCAACTGTCATTCTGGGCACAGAAGCAATACTGCTTCAAAGCCTCTACAGACATCATGGAGAAGGACAATGCTTTACCACCCCTCCTTGTTCCTGCTTTATCCTAATGGATGATCCTTGCTCTGCTTTTAAGCAAGTGGATCTCATCCTCCAGCCAAGAGCTGGGAGGCTACTCTGTGCTAGAATAAACCAAAAAGTGTTGTAGTAAGTCTCCTTGTGCTGAAACCAACCTGCTCCTTTAGCTGCAGCAGGAAATAATGTAATTGAATGAGATCCGGGTACATCTGGCGTCACTCGGTGGAAAACAAGAGAGCTGATGTTACCAGCCTTGACCTCAGACTCCTTTAACTAGCTGTGAGTCATCTCACAGTACCTTTGACCCATCTTTGTGTCCTGACATCTGAAACCAGCAGTGATCCATGAATTCAGAGAGAAGCCCTGTAACACCTGTATGCAAATTGAATTCTTTGTTGGCTGGAAATGAAAACCTTCCTCTAAGTCTTCTCTGGAAAAGATCCTGGCCATGTTTTACACATGAACAACTGCCGTATTGAGCTGATTTGTTAAATGTTCCCCAAACAGTTCTAAAGTTATTTGCAAATATACGATTATCAGTATGTTGCAACTGAGTTTTTATATGAGAACAAGGAAACTGTCCCACTAATGAACAGCACCGTGATTTCCCCAGTCAACAGTCAGTGAAAAGACAGTGGCCAATTTTTCTCTATTTGCTGTCTTCACATGTTCCTAATTATCACTTTACATATAATGTCAGTAGTGTTTGAAAAAACTTTGAATTAGCAATGTGTGTACATATTTACAATACTCAAATTAGAAGTTATAGACCTGAAAACATAAAATATTTTGAAAATGTAAAACATTTTCAAAAAAACCCCACCAGTGCTTCCAACAGAACAATGAAGACTTGGCTTTTTATTTTCTTCAGAGACAAAACAACCCTATAATTCCTTCTTTAGCCTAACGGGTGATGCCTATTCAGTATATACAAGAAAACTAATACCCAGCCCCTTCTATTTATTATGTGTCTAGTAGCCTTTGGCAAATTCTGGCTTTGTAAGATGGGCCAATCTCCACTAGAATTAAAGGCAAGATTAAGAAAAATGTGCATTGCAGAAGTAGCAGTTATTAATCCACAGTGGTCTAATTAGCATTTAATCTTTCTAATCCTCTAAGTAGATACAAAATCAGGGCTGAAATGGACAGAGGCCATAATGTGGAAAGCCCTTCATTAGTAGTGTTAAAAAGAAGTACAGAAAACCACCCTGTTACTTTCACACTTCTCAATTTGATCCTTGGCAGTTGCGACTCACAGAAAGGAAAAAGATTCATGTACCAAAATCCCCTCCTCTGTTTTAGCCCACACTACTAATGTACTGGGTCAAAAATTATGCAGCTGAAAATTCTCCTGTTCATCACCTCTCTTATCTTCAATTCTGTAGCTGAACCACAGCTTAAGAAGCTGGCCAATTGTGCCTCTCTATAGTCTCCTTTAATTGGCTTATTTCCATAGGAGAGGCCACCTGCCTTGGAGAGAGGAGTGTCAGCTGCTTGCCCTCAGACTAACTGGAGAGGCAACCAAGTGGCTAGCCTGGGTAGAGTGAAGAGGGTTTGCCACACCCCATGTTATTGCCCGGGATGAAGATGAATGAGGATGCACCACAAGCTGGGTCTTTGTTCACCAAGTATGCCCTCACATTCTGACCCCAGCACCTGGGCAGAGCCCTCCAGTGGCAACCTGGGCCCCCCTTCTCCCTTCCAAGAGTTGCTCCGAGGTCATTTAAGGCCATGCTGTATTTATTATAGTGACAAACTTTAGATATCATCTGTAGTACTTGAGAATCCCTTCTCAGGATCAGCAGTAGCTGGATCCTTTCCAGAGAATACTTTTGCTCGCTCACACACACTAAGAATTGCTACGAAAACTGAAGAAAGGATCTGGATGAAGAAACTTAATGAAATGGATATGTCAGTAAAGTAAAAGTCCCAGCATGGATTCCCACTGGGCACTATTAATAGAAGATGGAATTCTCTTTTGCTGCAATACAATAGATTGTCTCCACAAATAATGTTACTTTTCAACTAAACACTGGCTGTCACTTGCCCATCTATCTTATTTTAAATAAACTTAGCATAAATTCACTCTGGGCCACAATTAATTCAGATGTATGTCCTAGCCAAAAACCTCCAAACCAGTGTTCACTCTTCCTGAAAGTTAATGCCCTACTTAAGTCACACAGGAAGTGAAAGCATAATCATTATTTTTCTAAAATGCATTGCTCTTGAGCCACAAAGCTTCACACTTATTTTAAGTCTATAATTGCATGTTGTTGCTATGGTTACTCTTTTTTTCTTTCCCTCACCCCAATTGTCATGTAAAGTTTGCTACATCCGAGCTCAAGATGTGTTCAGCTCCTCTGTGATTGGCAAAAGCAGGTCCCTGCACTTATGAATAGCCTCACTGATCCCGGTAGCAGCTGCTGAGTTTTGAGGACTCTTTCAGATCTCACTACTTGGTTTGGAGCTGAACTTCTCTGAAGGTTTTGCCCCAACTGCAGAGCCTGAGGATTTTTGAAAATTTGGCCCTTATTCATGGTTGTTTCATATATTTTCTTGTCATCTACACTCACATGTTCACCCTCCCTCTCCTAGGCACTAGTTACTCAGCAACAACATGCTCAAAACAGCCACTCATCTGCTATGAAACACAGAAAGCACTGAATATTTTGTCTGTGAGTGCATGAAGAATTCTCTGTGTGCTGATTTTGCATTGCAGCTAATGTGCAGGTTGAGAACACGGCTTGAACAAACGTTCCAGAGTGGAGTCTGAAAATTGCTTGACCTGTTATCGTAACAAAAGAAAACTGGGGGACATACACATTATGGTGGGCTGACTTTGGTTGCCCATCCAGCTGCTCTCACTCCTCATCACTGAGCAGGATAAGGGAGAAAATAGGACGACAAAGCTCATTGGTTGAAACAATGATGGAGGATCACTTATCAGTTACCATTATGGACAAAACAGATTCAGCTTGGGGAAAATTAATTTAGTTTATTGCCAGTTAAAATAGATTTGAATGGTGAGAAACAAAGAACAAAATGAAATACCTTTCCCTTCTCTTTTTTCTCAGCTCCTCCATCTCCCCTCCACTGCAAGCGACTCAGAGGGATGGGTCTGGGGGCTTGTGAGCAGTCCGCAGCAGCTCCTCTCTGCGTTTTTTGGCTACTCACACTTTCCCCGTACTCCAATGTGGGTTTTCCCCACAGGCTGCAGTCCTCCAGGACGAACCTGCTCCAGCATGGGCTCAACATGAACCACCATGTTCCTTCAGGAAATATCCACATGCACCAGAGTGGGGTTCTCCATGGGCTACCATGTGGGTATATGCCCTGGCATGGACCTCTCATTGGGCTGTAGGAGAGCATTTACTCTTGCCTCTGGAGTACCTCATTTCTCCCCTTCTTCTCTCACCTTAGTGCTCACAGAGCTGCTTCTCACACTTTCATCATTCTTCTCTTTATCATGTGGTGTTTTGGCCTTTCTTAAATACATTTTCCTAGAGGCACCACCAACATGAGAGATGGGCTCACCTGTGTCCTGTGGTGGATGCGGTATGGAACTGTCTGTCTCTGGTACAGGGCAGCTCCTGATCTCTTCTCACTGAAGCCATCCTTGCAGCCCCTCCCCCCACTACCAAAATCTTGCCACTTACACCTGTATATATATTTTAAAAAATTGGTAGCTTATTAGCCAAAATTCAAGTGCTTTTTGTGTCACATGTCTGGGTTCAAGTCTTTGCCTGGCCTCATAGGCAAATGCTTTGACCAGTAAAGTGTTGGGTGATCTGGGATAAGCTATTTGTTGGACCAGGAACCAGAAGCACAGCGTTTGGTAGTCTAGCTGAATGTTCATTATCATTATGACATAGGACTGATTTGCTTCTGGATATCTAGAGCAGCCATCCTGTTTTTACCTTGACATCTATGGAGCTGACACAATGTTTTGAAGTTATTGGTTAATTTGTGTCCCTCTTGTGTTTTCTGGTGATAAAAAATCTGGTGATAGATACCTTACCTTGGAGGAGATCCATTGCTGAGGATTCTGAGAAGTGGTAGATACTAGCCTAGGCTGGAGGTTGGAGCTTTGTTTTTGTCGGGTCAGCTACACAGGCCACATCTTTATGGTGGTGATCCAGGAGAATGGTCCACGATGCCTGTGCCATATGATATGGATTGTCATCTCACCTCCTGTGTTAAAACTCCACAAATTCTTGAAGCAGTTAGTTTTCTCCCTTTTCTCCTTTTGTGTCTCTTAGTCTATGGACTGAAATATGTTAAAAAGTTGTAGATATATAGTTGTTTAATAATTTACTTACACATACAGCTATAGATAAAATGTTTAGGTCATATAACACCTACCTATATTATATCAGTAGATACTTGTAGATATATACTTACAGCTGACCACTACAGGATCTCACCACCTGGGCTGATAGCCCTGTGGTCAGGGCAATGGTGTGAATGTGTCGTATCTTTGTTGCAGTCTGTACGTGTAATTCAGAGCAAATCACAAACTGAGTTACAATCACCACAGAGACATAGATGTATCTCTTCGTTTACCCGTAGCAGAGACAACTAAAATTTTAAACATGAACTAGGTGAACTCACAGCAGCCAAATTTACTAGGATTTTCAGCTGTCAGACAGCCACCTGATCTGGCAGCATGCCTGATGCTGGTACCCAAGCTAACTAGTTGCAACCTTGTTGAGATACTTCAGTAGTTCAGTGTAATCACATGAACTGGTTACCTTTAGGGGCCTAGCCTATTTGTGTAGATTTTCTATGGTCAAAAAAATGAGACAGACCCTTCCAGAAGACATTTTACCCTATCTACTGTATTTATGATAACACTGGAAAAATTACCTTCCATTTGTGCCTTTCTCCATTGCCTACGGAACTTAGTCAATACATTCAAATTATAACCTTCATTTTTAGGTGGTTGAGGTTAGATAATTCACACTATTTTGTGATGGGACTATAGGCAAGTGCATTATACGGTGTTTTCTGTCAGCCCCTGCAGCAGTTCTGGGGCTATTGTTATTGCTATTTCTTTTCTTCAGCTCCTTCATCTCTTAGCTATTCTCCTTTGAAGTTGCTTCTTGTGCATGTGTGAAAGAAAAGTAAAAAGCAGGGATAACATTTTCCTCTGAAACCTATGTAATTGAGGACAGCAGTTTCACAGCTGATAAGGGCAATAGGATAGGGAAAAAACAGAAAAATTTCTTTGCTCTTTTATTTCTTCAATTAGTGTTTTTTACTAGTCAGAGTACTTTATTGTGTAGAGTCAATACTACACTGTATGTGCTAACATTTATTTAGATCCATCAATCTAGGTTTTGTATTGTATAGTTACTCAATTGCATGTTTCTGTCATATTTGGTCAAGATGTGCCTTACAGTTAAGCCCATCAAATTCCTTGCCCCAAAGAGTACTGAGTATTAAGCGGATGCATATCTAAATCCAAAATGTATAGCATCAGGACTATGAAATGGACAAGATCACAACTTTGTTTGCTGAGGTTTAGGATGAGGAATATACACTTTTGTCTGATCTTTCCCCATTTTCAACCATATCATATAGGTTATGGGACTGTTTATTTGACCTGTGATATTTTTTGTATTGGAGTGCCTTGATGAAGTATGAAAAATGAATATCCAACCCTTATGTTTTGGCTATGCAGTGAGTATGTATTCAGATCTAATTACTGAATTAATCAGTACTAGTTTGTGATTATCCTCAATAAATCTAAGTTAGGAATGGTTAGTAAAAGTACCTTTTCTATTTCACAGTTCATCAGCTTGAGATAATTTAGTAACAAAGGCTCATGTTGCAATCAGGGAAAGGACTCCCACTGACTAAAATGGGACCTGGACTTGGACCAAAATTAAGTACTTACCATGAGTCTAAATAGTTGACATTGTCACTGACTCATCATGTGAAGCCTTTCAGTACATTGTAGAATCATTTTATTTGGATTTCATTAAACACAAAAGTATTTTGCAAGGCTTTGAAAAACAAAGTCATTTACATAAGAGCTAGGCACAACATAGCTATCCTCTTTTACCTGGGTTAGTAGGCTTACTCCTGCAAATATTTATGCATGCTCTGTGCTCATGATTACTCTCCTGTCATACTTGATTGTCTGACATCAAGCATGTGTGTGTTTTCAGGAGGGGATCTGGTGCTGTAATACTCATTTGTTGTATTCTGCTTTGCTGATGGACTGCAAGCTCTAAAGGGCAGGAAATGTACTTGTTTTTCATGCTTATCAGTACAGAATATAAAAGCTATGCTGTAAAGAAATACTGATCATGAAAATTGGGTTTATATGTCATAGAATCATAGAATAATTTGGGTTGGAAGGGACCTTTGAAAGTCATCTAGTCCAATCACCCTACCATAAGCAGGGACATCTTCAGCTAGATCAGCATGCTTAGAACCCTGTGCAACCTGACCTCGCACATTTCCAGGGATGGGGGATCTACCACATCCCTGGGAAACCTGTTCCTGTGTTTTACCACCCTCATTGTAAAAAAGTTTCCTTTTATCTAATCTAAATCTACTCTCTTGTAGTTTAAAGCCATTGTCCCTTATTCTATTGCAACAGGCCCTACTAAATATATATATATTACATATACATATATTAAGGGGAACATATGCTTCTTTCCTGTATTCACTTTGTCAACTGCTAAAAATGTGCATTTTATTATTAACACCTTTTATCAATCCAATGAACAATAGAAACAGCAACTCTGCTCCAAGCCCAGCCACATCTTGCAATGATTTATAAATGTCTCATATTAAAAATAATACAGTTACTCAAACTTTTTCAAAATGCCCCAGTGTAAGCAAATGCTTTTGTATTATTATTAGTTTTGACAAACCTGATTGTGTGCTGGCCATTGTTAAAGGTTCTATCTGTCTCCAAACACAGTGAGAGACAAAGAATTTTTAATGAATTTAATTAAAACTTTATGTGGTTTATGGTGTTCACCTCCAGCTGGTGTGCCATTCTTCTCTGTTGAATGAAGTTTCCTCTAATGCATAATGATGTGTTTTATATGAGGGATGTTTGAACCCCCTTCCTAGTAGCCCTGAGGTAGTTTCCATGGTATGACACAGTGGTGAAGTATTTAAAAGCAGGTCTCTTAAACTTAAGTGAATTATGTATATGGTTAAATGCGCAGACATGAATGCATAGATATGAATCTTAAAATAAGTTTAAGAATCTTTCCCCCCCCCTCCCCTAGAAACAGTCCTTGTTTATATGACCCATGCTGCGGAGCATTTGTCCGTATAAATGACACATTGACATGAAAGAGTCTTGTTATTTGACTGCTTATATTGGGAGTAGAAAGTTGAATAATATGTTCTTCTTTGGTTAACACACCGACATCTGTACCAGGCACAAGGTCCTGATTTTGATGGGCACTCCTAGTGCTGCTGTAATAAAAATGAACAATAACATGCGGGTAGTCCTGTTAGCAAATGTTTCAGTGCATTTTATGAGACATGCTGAGACACTGCAACAAGCTGGGTCATTCTCATGGCTGGTTAGAGTTAGTAGAATTGTAGTCCTCTAGGTCTCTTGTGCTGTTGGTGCTTTCACACAGGATCTCCAAAAACGGCAGCGACCTGTTTTCCTTTCCTGCAAGTTGTGTTCAGTCAGTATTTCTTCTGTCAAGAAACAAGGTCTTGCTAAAAGAGATAAGCTCTTCATTTGTTTCAAGCGCTTGCTTTTCAAAATTTTGAGTCTGGGTGTGGCCAAACTGAAATACAGAATTGTATTTTTGTGGTTCTTTGGATGCTGAGATCTCAGTTGTGCAAGAATCTTGAACAACTTCCTCAGGGACAAATGAAGCAAGATGTCTTGGACCAAAGTAATATGACTTGGGAACAACTCACATCTCTACAGGGAGTAGTGTGATCCCTGGAGAAGTCTCTGTAAAGGAGGCTACAAACTTTTAGTGGTTTTGCAGAGACTGGAAACATTAGATGAATGTTGAAAGACATCTTCATAAATGATTTCTCTTGTTCTAGTAGTTGTGAGGAATTGGATAGGAAACTGATTACGAAATCACCCTCTACCAGCATCATGCTTTTATATCATTGACCTTTTATATCATCACTGAGGTGGAGAGAAGGTGACTAAGAGAAGAGGCTTTCCAGGACTATCACTGTATCAGCTGGAAAACCAGTAATAGGTGGTTGTCTGTAGATGAGACTGTTTTCTTGGGAGGAGGGATTTCAGTTGTTGAATTCACTTGTGATCTTTAACACTGTTTTTCAAGGTTTAACCAGTAGTAATAACAGTAATAGTAATCCCCAATTGATGAAGAAACATGATGATTCCAGAGAGGACCAGCCATAAGCTAAATCAGAGAAAGTCTTTGGAGAAAATACCGAAAAATATGACATTTGGCACTTGGTGGAATGACAAAGAGCTGAAGAGGTGCAGGAGCATCAAAAACTGAAGAATAACTCCTGGTGGCATGAACAAGAAATCACAATGAATAGAACAAGAAGGTGGATGAATAATAGATTGTAAGCAATGAAGAAATAATGAAAAGGAAGTAAATGAATAAATAATTAAAAGTAAGTGGAAGTAGTCCTGAAAACCTCAAAGACATATTTGTATTTTCCTCAGAAATTAACAGGATGCTGGTGGAGGTGGCAGAAGGAAAGGATGTGAGGAGCTGACCGTCCTGCACGGGAAGAATTCTGACCACAGACTAATGAGTCATCTTGTTATATTTCTCCTGATTCCACATGCTCTGACTGCAGCCTCCACTGAAGTTTTGCTCATTACAGTAAATGAGAAATAAACTTGGTCTGATTAGCTGCAGTGCACCCTTCAGAGAAGATAGGGCTTCCGCTAGTTAACGCAGGGAGCTCTTGGACTAAATATATCAGCAGCTGAATGTCATGTTCTGTCTGGGGGTCTGTTGTCAGCTGTTGGACTAGATTCTGCACAGTGTAAACCAGAGCAACCCTAATTTAGCGTGAGCTCGAAGGTGGCAGTCTCGGAACTGCCACCCTATGCATCGTGGTGTGGGAAGTTTCTCTGGAGGCAGGCAGAACTACAGGAAGGAAAGATCACACAGCTCTAATGATGTAATGATTTAGTCATGCAACATGGGGATATGCACTTCACTTCAGTATTAGTCAGGACATCAAATCTTGTGTAACTCACCTCCTGGTAAATCAGTGCTGCTCTTTGCCTTTGGTTAATGTTGTCAAGTGGTCAAGCTTTGAGACATCGGTCTATATTCCTCTGGTCTCCAGCTCTAAAACAACATTCTGTTTAACTAGTACCCTTTGTTCCTGGAGCTGCTTTTGGCAAGCAGTGTTGGGAACAAAGTAGATGAAACCTGAGAAGGACTAAGGTTGGGACTACAAGGGTTGAGTTTCAGCTGCAAATGCCCATGATGCACTGTGAGTATTTCATCACCCTGTGAACACTGACAGTCTTGACAGTGAACCAGTAGGTCCTTTGAAGCAGAAAGGCAGAGCCATAAGAAAGTGTAGGAGTCCAAGTGCTGGTTGTAGTCTTGCTGTTAAAAACAGAGAGAGAAGAAATCAAGCAGGAAAGAAGTAAAATGACTGAAACCAAAGATTAATTTCCATGGTTTATAGGTATTTTGCACAAAGTGGCTAATTAACAAAGGAGGAAGATGCACGAGGGTCTGATTTGTAGCAGGTTTTAATGGCACAGGAAACTGCCACAGAAACACAGAGAACTGAGGAATGAGCTTAGCTTGAAAAAGGGGACCTTTCTCATTTCAGCTGAAGGATAAAGTGCAACACTATCTGCCACAGCCCTTATGCAGAACAAAGGCATTGTGTAAAGAGGTGCTGCTAAGAACGTTGTGACAGGTAGTCAAGGTAGCCAGGGTACACATCCAAGGATGTGCCATAGGACACTTGTCCTTCAAGGTACACTTCTAGGTGACCTAAGTGGGGAAAATTCTGGATGATTTGGGCCATTGCTGGATTTTGGAAGCAAATCTGTGCACATACATTCATAACCGTTGGCAGGACAATACTGGGGAACAGAAGCAAGAAATCTGTGCTTCTTAGTCTTTTGCCTATTTTAGGGACTTATTGAAGCACAAAATTATTTAGAGACAGAGTGGTCATTTAGGTGGTACTGTACATACATCTCTGTGTATACAAATCATAGAGTCATGAAAGTTTTAAGGTTGGAAAAGATCTCTAAGATCATCAATTATAACCATCAACTCAGCACCACCACTGTGTTCACCATTAAACCATATTCTCAGATGCCCCATCCACGTATTTTTTGAACACTTCCAGGAATGGTGACTCTCCCACATCCCTGGGCAGCCTATTCCAGTGCTATACAAGCATTTATGTGAAGAAATTTCTGATAATATCTAATGTAAATGTCCTCTGGAACAGCTTGAGGCCTTTTCCTCTCATCCTGAAGTGTTCATTTAGTTTTCTTTGTTAACTTTAAAAGTCTCTTAGGACTCAGTCCTTCTCTTTAAAGATGAGTTTCTCACACTCTTCTAAGCGTGCTGTCATTGCCATATATATTGTGTAGGGCAGCAGCATGTGGTGAGAGTCAAGTGATTTTTGGTGTATTATTTAATTATTTGCAGTTGAAATATTAAATGATCATTGGGAAAGATATATGTCTGTGTGTACATAAACTGACATGCCATTTTAGGATGAAATAGGATAATGTTCACGAAAAATATGGACAATTAGTAAGATACACTATAGATATCCTGTAAGTGTTCTTGGATTGGAAACACTGATTCTATCAGGATATAAAGAGAATATTATAAAGATAGAAAATAATAGAAACAGACATACAAAATAATGGACATTTAATAATTCTGTCTGTATTTTTCTTTGTCTCTGGCTTCAGGCCAGATTGTCCATATGTAGAATGTCCTTAAAAGCATAAGGAAATTATACCATATTTTCTTCAGAAGAAATATGAGATTTGGCTCCTGCATCTCCCTTAAATGCTTGAAAATCCCTGGATCAAAGCCCACAGAATCTCTCCTGAGGAGAGATCTGAATGTGGATAATTATGCAGGAAACTATGAGCACTTTTATGTTTTAGCTTCATTTACTATTTAAGTAGAAGTTAAAATGAAATAAAAAGATGTATCATGTCTTATCTTGACAGGTTTTTTTTCTTTGTTTTGGAATCCAATATTCACACTGTCTCCAAAGATGTAATGAAAAATTTTATGTAGTTAGTTTAAATCTTTCCTCCAGTAGTCTTTTTATTGAAAAATATTCTCTTTGAAAAGCAGAACTTTACACAAACCTTGCCAGCATTGTCAAAATGACATACTTTTTGGTGACCTTTGCTTAATCTGCATAACTATTTCTGTCACTTTTGACTGAGTATTTCTTTCCACAGTTTAGAAAGTACTGTAGAAAGTACTATGCTACCATGTGATTAGCAAAACTCATGAACACTTCCTTCTCTGAGGGCAATTTTTTCTGTTCCATATTTGCACACCCTGAGAAACAGAATCTTCAGCTCTGGGCCCTTTGACCCTCTTGGTCATTTTAGTGAAGGAACAGCAAGAGTTATTCAGGCCAGGAAGCTGTAAAGCAGAGGACGTAATTCAGTTGTGGAGGATATAAATCAGTTATCTATGTAGGATATGAGTTAGTCAATGTTTGGCAGGTCAACCCACTTTTTCAGTCACTTGGAATTGAATGGCACTTGCCACGTCCTACTCACCTTCTGTAGGTGTGTGATGTGTATCCAGTGATAACAATTCCCTTCTTTGACTCTAGCACAGAAGTACTTGCTGAAGCCAATTACAAAATCTCCATTATTCCAGATATTCTAAGATATTATCCTAGGGTTCTAAACCCCCTATATAGCTGGGTTGCTTTACAGCATTGTGTCAGACTATAAATTACATTTGCATTCGCTTTAATGCCCTTCTTCAGTCCCAGTGTGGTACCAGACAGCTTCGGTGTACCTGAAAGTGAGGCCAGAACAATTTGCATTCATTTGAATTATTTTCTCTGGAGTGATAGCCATTTGATCCATAATGCCAAAGAGACAAATCAGCAATGTAGCTGACACCTCTGCCCCCTGCCCACCCCCGCCCAACCATCCCATTCCAGACCAGCTTAATTAGGTTCTATCTGGATGCGTTCCTGTGTAACATGCTGTCACGGTTTGAGATAGTCCCAAAATCCAATCCCCTCGCTCCATCCCCCTCCCACATCTCAACCTAATGTGAGATGGGTTTTTCCAGACAAAACACACCAGACTCAAAGTGGGGGAAAGGGAATATATTACAATGACTGTACAAATAAATACCATATCACATTATACACATGATCACAACTATCTCTACCATGACATATGTATTTACAATGGACCAGATCTCTTCTCCCCTCCAAATAAAAGTCCAGGAGGGAAAGAAGGACAGATCCCTTCCAGTCCTTAAGCAGCAGGATCTTCTAATGCAGCAGGTTCTGTCTCTCTTCTCCACATGCAGCAGCTGATAGCTGGCTTTCTGCCAGCACTCAACGAGGGAGGTATCAAACTCCCCCGGCCCCATCGCCTCAACCGAGGGGTCTTCCGTGGACTTCGTAACCCCAGACAAGGTCGTATCACCACGTCATATCACGAAGACACAGGGGGGTCTTCGTGACTGTCTGGTATCTTCAGGAGACTCAGCTCCTTGCTTGCAGGGCCTTTGTGCCCTGTCTCTCAGGCTGCCACCGTGGCAGCAGTGCAAGGGGGGGGAGCCAAGGTCAACTCCCCCTGCATTCCATCTGGCCGTCCCAGTCCAGCTCCCGGGACGCTCTGAGCTTCTCAGCTCCTCTCTCTCTCCGGTGCTGCTGTACTCCAAGGCTCTTTCAAGTAAGAGTCCATCATCTTCCTCCTTCCAGGAGGTCTTAAAGGAGTTTTGGGGGATCTGGTACAGTCTCTTACCCCAAACTCTGTCTCTCTGCTGCTCTCTTCTTCTCCTCCCTTTCCAGGAGTCTTCTCTCCGGTGCTGCATGTTGTTTCTGCTGCTTCTTCAGTTCAGGTCCTTATCTCTGGCTCTCTGCCACCGTTTCTCTGGTCAGTCCCGGCTGCTGTTCTGTGCCCATGGAGAAAACATTCTCCCGGCATAACTACAGGCACCTAGCCCAGCTTTATGCTGTTCCAGGTCCCTGCAACCCCCCCCAGCCAGGGGCTGGGATGGGGCCAGAGGCCCCAAGGGGCACAGAGCCCCTACCTCGTGGCTCACAACATGGCCACCACTTCTACAACCAAAACTACCAAAAACTACAACTCTTCTCTTCCGGTCTGGTTGTGATATGTTTACATTTCTGCAGGAGCGTCCATTGGGCAGAACTTCAAAACTTCAAGGGGTTTCCACCCCTTGGGGTCTACCACTTCTCTTAGCCTCTGGGGGAAAACAAGGTTCAAACCATGACACATGCTCTAGGTGTCCTTGCTTTGGCAGGGGAGTTAGACTAAATGATCTCCAGAGGTGCCTTCCAACCCTCACTATTCTGTGATTCTGTGATAAGAAATCTAGCCTAGAATTCATTTGTGTTAGACATGGTACTGCGCAGGGAACACGGAAAAGCACCCAGCCCTATAACTGAAGGAAGCTGTTTGATAGACTCTGAGCCTGCACGTGATAAGACCTTGTATCAAACGTCTCTTCAGGCTTGCTCCCAGTGCACCACTGATTCGTTGCAGTGGTCACCATTTACAACATGGATTAATGAAAAAAGGCAGTGCATGTAAAATGATTAAAGTGCTGATCGTTCTGCAGCCTGAGGCTAACTCAGGAAAGGAGGAAAGGATGGTCTCTTTGCCTTGCCACTGGGATTTCTTGCTTTATTGAGGTAGATGTGCATGTGCTTCGTGTCATTAGTTGGTAGTGTGTTCTAGAGTTGTTATAAATATGCTCATTTTGGGTCAGGATTTAAGAAAAAGACACAGTCTCTCTGATTTGTTGTAATGATGGTGTGCTGTCTGCACTGTGTCATTTTCTTTACCCTTGTAGTGGGATAACATACAATTAGAGACTGATGTCAGCCTGTAAAACTTTGGTGTAAAATTTTGGTTGCACCAAAATACCATACTTCTTAACAAAGCTGGCAGACGTCCTTTGGCAGCAGCTGCTTGCCATGTGATTTAAAACTTCCTGTCACTATAATTGATGTGTTTTTATTCTTTCCACTTCCTGAAGCCTGATCAGAATTAAAATTGCTGTTGGAATTTCCTGTCAAAGCAACTCATTTATTCGCCTAGCGCTGCACTGACAGTACTTTGATTGGACATTGCCTTCAGCTATTCTCGGGCAGAGAGATTGCTGTGAATTATGCTCCTTGCCCAGGTTTGACTTCCCTGCATGCCACATCTGCAAATATATACAGATTGTCCATCATGTGGTAACCTTGTCCTAATGAAAACTCCACATGTAAAATGTTAATGATTTGAATATCAAACTTGGCCACCTGCTGGGGCCCTGGCTTTTGTGTTTATTTAGGAAACCCCACAGAGTTCTTCACATGATTGTCTCACCCTAACTTTCGGGATGCCTACCAAAAAAATATTTCTACACTGTGGAGAATTTATGCTCTTTTTCATATTTCCTTTAAAACAGCTAATATTTGTGTCGTGTTTTTCTTTAATTTTCTGCTTCAATATGCTATCTGCATTCCTTCCCAGAGGTGGCTGCATTGTGCTGCCACATGCAGCCCTCAGCTGTTACTGCAGAGAGTTTGCCCAGCACTCTACCATCATCCAGGGTGAAAGATGCTATGTAGGTACAAGTTGTCACTATTTGCAGCATGAGTGTAATGAGATGGTAACTCTCCCAGTTAGGAGAATAAGCTGTTAAATTCACTATTGGGTGAATGTTACCCCATTTATAACTTCGTTTTCCTATTAGAGTTGCTTAGAGAATTGCAGGTTATTTTGGGAAGCTGAATAATGGATAAGTATTGGGTTGTTCTTCAGTTATAACTGGCACAAAGTCATTGTCACCTGAGAGTAGAAGAGATATAATGATACTTACTTAACTGTCTTTATAAAGTGTGTTTATAACCAGGGTTGAAAGGAACTTACAACCCTGTGAAGTATTACTATTATTATTAAAGATATTATTTTTAAAGTTCTAACCGACATTATTTGGAGGATATTGTGGGAGTCTAAATATTCACGTGTAGTCTCCTTTCCTTGACCAAATTGAGTGCTGAGTACTCTTCCAATATTTTAAAGAAATGACCATGACTACTTTGGCTTGTGGTAGTGGTATGAGATCATAAGTGTCCGTTTGTGATTTGCACTCTACCTGCAGCTAGTGGAAACAACTCCCACTAGACCCTAGTTGTGGTGTAATCTACTGTTGCATATTTATAAAATCTGCTTTTTCTTCTATGTAAAAACAAAGAAACAACAACAGAACAAACAAACAAACAAAACCAACAAGAAAACCAAGGTGGTTTTTTTTTCAAAGAAAAAAAATATATGCCCTAAGAATATACTTGCCTTATATTCACTATTTTTCCTTTGTGGTCAGGAATTCGGATGTTTTACTTAACAAAGAGGCAATTAAACAGCATGCCCCCTCCAAGCCTCTGCAGTGCCTGCAGGAATAGAATAATGTCCTTAGGCTTTCCAGCTGAAGAAGTAGGAATGGTGATGTAGGTGTTTCATGGTGATAGGAGAGGACATTTACAAAGAAAGTGCTGTGGAAGAGAGCAGGTTACAGAGGAATAGAAGTTCTAGGATGAATGGTGGGGAAGCAAATGAATGGTCTTGCTTTAAATTCTGGTGCCAATTTCCACTTCACAGATAAAATGTCAGGTTTTCTTTGTATTCAGAGTCACTCTGGTTTTAGATAAACTGGGAGAAAATACTGAGTAATGGGCTTGAAAGACGATTCAAAAAAGAAAGATAAACAGTCAGTAAGAGAAATGTCCAACTGTGGCAGGCAGGAGCATTGATGAGACTGTGAGGTTTCAGTGACCAAGTGATACAGCCAGAAAACGGGAAAAATGGTAATTTACTGAAGGAAAAGTGAAATCCTACTTGGAAAAAACCCCTGCCTCCTACTCTGAGGGTCAGGACAAGGGTATGACTGCTAATGACTGCAGAATTTAAGGAAGATTCAAGCTATTCAAAGTTGATCTTCTGGGCAGGGCTGGACAGACGAAACCTCTCAATAAAAGGAGGATTACAGGGCTCTATGTACGTGAACCATGAGATACGGCAGCAGGAGCTCTGCTAGCCAGTCCTTGACAGCAGAGATAAAGCCAGGACAGCAGATCAAGGCAGAAGGAATCATCTCATTTAAAGAATTTCAACAGGTCACTTAGCCTAAGTAGACACCAATTTCTCTTTGGGCAGCTATAGAGATGAGGTTGTGCATTGCAACATGTCCAACAAAAGAGGCTCAAAGTGAGTCCCTGGCTCTGGGCTGGGCTCCTGCCTGCGATGCACAGAAAGGGGGGAGCATGAGCAGACTTCTGAAAAGGAGGGGAAAGGATAGTCAGAGTGAGTTCAGTTCTCCTGATGTAGATTGTGTTTGGTTTTTTTTCAGGAGAGAGGCCAGGATAAAGAGTGAAGTATAATAAAAAACACAAACAAATACACTCAGTGTGCTGCTTCTTCAGCTGCCACGTCAGCCCAGCTGTAAATGCCCAGTGTAGGAAGAAGCCAAACCAACAGTGCTGAAGGCTCCAGGAAAGACATAATGCTGACACAACAGTAACTGAGTTCCCAACTGATTTCAATCACTAGATAAATATCAGTTTCAACCCTAAATGATATTCTCAAGTAATTGTCCAATGCCCAGTAGGGCTGGATCGGTGTTCCTCTGGAACTAGTTCAGGCCGACTTTAACTGCTTGGGAGTGCGTGGCCAAGAGCAGACTTATGTGCTGGAGCCTAAAATGCCATTAAACAGACTGTAGTCAAGAGGACAAAATGCCTCGTGTGTTTAGTCTAATACACCATGGGACTTGTTTGCTACAGTTACAGTATTAAGGCTGTAATTATAGCCAGTGAACCGCAGATGTACCGTAGCCATAGGGTTTAAACGGGGTGTTATTGCAGTAGAAACCACCCCCAGTAGGTTATAAGTTCAAAGGGTCATTTTTCCCTCTCTGTTTAATCAGATAGTCAAGGCTACAGACCTTTTAGTAATCATCATCAAGTATTTAACATCTCAACCTGTTTTATGTAGTTCCTTTGTTTTCTTTTTAGGTTTTTTTGTTTCTGTTTCAGAAGACAGAGTATAGCATAATGCTTGCATGTGACCATGCAGTCAGTATTTAGTGCACAGTGCAAACAGAATACCATTTTGATGATGTGGTGGTTAGATAGAGGTGTGCCACCCTGCTGCAATACTGAGCTGCAGTTCTCAGTAAATAACGATGTCAATGCTTTGTTCTTGAGTCGAGATTGAAAATCACATCAGAAAATATGGATTTTGGTGCAGGAAAGAACAAAAATAATCTCTTTGAGAAAATGCAAGTACAGCATGTTTGGAGATGGTATTAAAATATGTTTTTTATAATGTTAAAACAAAGATTTGGGGTTTCTGACTTTGTCAGCCATTGCATGCTGACAGTCTCTATGGCAATGGTCTGAACATGAAAACACACACCTTTTGCTAACACATATAGGTGTCAAGTCTTGATTTGAAGTGATTGAAGAAAAATGTCAAAAATCATATTCTCTTTCCTCACTGTGCTTGACAGGCAAAATTTCATATTGAACCTAAAAGAGATGATAGGTGAATATTGACTTTCCATTTTAGTAGTGAGAATAACAATTTTTTTTTCTGATTAAGCAGGACTGTAATGGTTACCATGTAGGAAAATACAGGTAATATTAAACTGAAATATGTCTGTCTAGGGATCCATTCATTTCCCCAAAATAGCCACTTTCTATTTATATATGAATGTCTGTATGTTTATATATATTTAAATGCCCCATTTGCTACACTGGTTTTAGCTTCTTGTTAGCATCACTTCTTGTTAGCATGATGTTCTACAGCACAAGGCAGCTGGAAAAGTGAAACATGTGTTCAAGAATTTATGCAGTGTCTTTCTTTCATTAAGAGAACTAACAATAATAGGTACATATTATAAGTTAGCAGTGTTAAGCAGTATGTTATAGCCTTGTCTGACAGACATGTTGTTTACCTTCGTATTTTATATTGGTGAAACTGCAGCTTTTTTATCAACATGACATTTTTCAAATGCAATATTTATACCTCTTCTTCTATACAGAGGAAACTTAGTCGTCTAAAAACATGATATGTTTTAAATCCACTTGTCTCCTTTTCAATTAGAAAATATTTCCAGTTATTTCCCCAACAAAATACGTAAGTCAGCATGTTCTGTATTCCAGGCCTTCTATTAATTGACGAGGGGAAAATTTCTCACCTCGTACTAACAATAACCCATCTTATTTTAACATGGCTGAAACCTCTGTGGGTATCTACAACCCTCCCTTGTTGCCCTTAGCCTTTTCTTTTGGGCTGCATGTACCTTCATTTTGCATGTACTGTCTCTGCCAGTGTCAGTGGGAATGGCTCACATCCTACCATTTTCCCAGAGGAATAGCCTTACCTAAACTGCCTGAACTGTGATCTCTGTGGTCCTCAGAGACAGCTAAAAATACAAAATCTTTTCTTACATATATATACCCAAGGGAGATCATGTGATTATGAGCACCAAACTCTAACTGCACTTTATTTGAAATGAATATATATGTGGCTTGAAAAGACATCTCGGACTCTAAGGTAAACAAATAAACAAATAGTTAATTAATCCATCTTAATGTTCTGCCTTTAAAGAAAGATGCCTTGCATACACTATGATCCTGTTGTAGTATACAATCAACAATGCAATATACAGGAGATATTCGGTAACATAAATGCCAGCCTGGATCAAGTCTGAGATCCATCCAGTATAGTACTTTTATTTTCAACAATATCCAGAATGAGTTATTTCAGAGAAATGTTTCAGCAACTCAGAGTAGGCAGAGGTGGATAATTCCTCTCTCTTTTCATCACACTCAGAAAAGATCTCTCTTAGTAAATTGAGATTGCTTTAAATCCTGAAGCGTAAGGTTTCATTTTTGTTCCCATACTCTTCCTTTTAGCATTAACTATTACAACCCTGGATATTACTACTGCTTCAGTACATACCTATGCTCTTGTAATACCATAACCCCAGTAGCATCCTGTCATAATGAGCTCCAAGGTCCAATTACCCCTTGTTTGGAATAAGTATTTCCTCCTTTCAAGTTTAAATTTGCTGCCGTTCGGTTGTACAGACTATTCTCTTGTTCTTGTAGAGCGCAATAGGAATTTTGAGCTGCAGCTTAGTGTTGTAGATACACCAGTACTGAAACGTGCCCTTATCATAAACTAGCTTTCCAAATATTATAAGCTTTTCTCTTATTCACCAGAGGATCAAATCCATGTAGATAAAAGTAGAAAGAGACAAAAACAACCACTTGTAAGGACTAAGCAAGAATGCTGATGCCCAGCAGGGAGCGTTCACTAGGCCAGTGGTTAGTTAAGGGAAAGCACTCTCCTAGTATTCCACCAGAAGCACCCAACAAAGACTTCAAGGGGTGCCATGTTTATTGCTCTTTGAGCCAGCCTCTTTTAAGACCCCAGTTGCAGCCTGATCCCTGAACACGGCATCTGTCTTACCCAGTTCACTATGGAGCTCCTTGTTTCTGTTGCTGGTGTTGCCTGTATAGTCAGGGACATCTCCAGAGAGCAGCAATATAAGAATCTAAGGTGGGATGAGCTGCTTTCATGAGATGCCTTTTTCAGCCTATTGACCACATGCAGAGCCCAGATAGCTTGCTTAAACTGGACTAAATTCAGGTAGGAGCAAGTGCACCCTGTATCAGCAGGCAGCAACTGTGGAGAACTCAGTAGTGGTTATTGGCCCACTGAAACAATCATGTATCTCACATTGTCTGACAGGCTCTACAGCAGGTAAAGTGTTTGGAAGATGCTTTGGAAAAGAGAAGGAACATATCCATGCAGCTGAATATATGTTTAGTAATCAGTTTCCAGTGGTAAAAGTTGTCTTCCACATTTAGACAATGCAGCTGAAGTGAGGTAGCCCCCTGATTACTTCCTATTTCATCCAATTGCAGGCTGTAGCAACATTTCTCTTTTGCTATGCTTATGTTTCACCAAGCTTTCAAAAAATACTAGGTCACAAGATAGAAATAACCTCACACATTTTAGAAATTTATTAACATGTAATTCAGAATCTGTTTTTGAAGAATATGTTTGTGTGATGATGAACTGATGTGAAAATTAGATTTCTTCTCTACATTGGCATGTTTTTCAAAGTCCTGAAGAGGAATTTTATGACTGTGCATATTCCACAGTTTTGCTCAGTGGTTATAAAAAAATTTGTATGAACACATTTGGTAAAGAAACAGTAAAAAGTTCAGAGTGTATGTAGCTTCTCATTTTTGTGGGGTTCAGACAATCCGTTAATTAGAATGGTAATGGCATAAGCACGTAGACAGGTTGGTAGACTGTCAGATTGTCTTAAAGGAGGTAAGTAAATAAAATGGACCCATTAAATATTATTATTGCACTTAAAAGAAAAGTTGGAAATTACTGAGCAGGAACTAGCAAAAAAAAAAGAGGCTGTGGCTTTGGTGTTTGTATAACTTTGTATATTGATTTTCTGTGTAATACCATTTTGGTTCTGCTTTGGACCGTGATATTTTTGCACACTGTATTCTCTGCAGTACTTAACTACATACAAAATTGGCATTTCAACTGTTCTGCACTTTTTATTTTACCAGAAAATTACACATTTCTTTTGGATATGAAAAAGATGTAATTAAATTAAAGAAGTTGATTTTTCCTTAGATGTACAAGCTGTACAAGATGTACATTTGATCCTTATCACATTATCCCTATTCTTGGTAAACCTTCTGAGCTATTTTATCCTGGTTTTTCTGTTGTTAGACTCTCAATCATCATAGCACTGACTGCATTTTTATGGAGTTCAGCAGTCAGCTCTTTTGTGTTGCTCACTTAGACCTCTGGGATGTACCTTAATTTCAGTAACAGTGAGATAAAATGGAATTTTAGGAAATGCTTATATGGTCAAATGACTTCGTCACGTGTACTTGACAATGGCAGAGCTGTTTCCAGCAAGTAGCTCTGCCAACAGTCCGTACCATCTGACCATTACCTTGGGCCTGATAACAATGAAATATAATTCTTTCTGATGAGAATACGAAAGGGAAAAGGACCCACAAATGTCACTCACACTACTCAATGCTCTGCTGAATAATGCATGGCTGCTCGAGTACCATGGAGATGTAGATTATAGAAGAAAAGAAAGAGAGGCAGCACCTCTCCGAAAAGAACCCAGCGTTCTGGATGGCATCCTACTAGGACTCGGCCAGATTTAGAGACACTTAAAACACATGTAATGGGCACTGTGAATTCTACCTTTATAAATTTAGACTGATTGTAATTGCCATAAAAAAGGGACAGTCCTTGTGCATCCGACCCTTATTATTATAAGTGTCTGTTCTGTTAATTGGTGCTATTGGGATGCAGAGAGCCTTATGCCATGCACCCTATGCCTCTGCAGTGAAGGGCTGCAAGAACCCAGCTCTAAGTAGGTCCCCTTTGCTGGGAAGGAATGCAGGGCTGGGAGAAAGTTGTTTTCTGAGATGAATTGTACTTGTTTCCGGCCAGAACCTGACATTATTTTCTGCCAGTAAAATAAAAACAGCTGAATTGGTTTCTGGTTATGAATTCCTTTGGCACACTAAAAATCCTAGCTGTCTCAAGCCAACCATTCTTCTGAGGCCATTATGGAGAAACACCAGAGGAGAAGGTACAATAGATTGATACTACATTCCCCCCCAGTTAGTTCTTTGGGAGATAATATTAGCTAAAGTAATTTAGAGCAGCCCTGAGGCTCCTCTAAGTCATGAAACATGCACACTGATTCCAAGATTTGGGAAGGCAGGAAGGTGTAAGGGTGAGTGAAAGGTATAGAAGCACGGTTTAGGATCTGAGCCAAAGTTACTGCAGTCAGGGGAAGTCTTTCTATTGACTTCAAAAGGTTTTGAATCAAGCCCTAAGGATGAAGGAATTGAAGTCTGACTGGTTGAATTATAATACCAGAAGGATTTAGCTTCTCTTACAGGGTTGAATTTCATCCCTCCTTAGCTGTGAGACAGAAAGAAGTGTGTGAAAAGTGCCAGTTGCCCCAGAGAAGCCATTCTCTGAAAACTATCTTACCTATTTTCCTGTGATACTGTATATGATCATATATTCTTTTGTACACAGTGAAGTAGTTTCACCAAACAAGCTCTTGTCCAGTTTTTCAGTCGAAAGAGCTGGATACTCTATTCGTAGGTTAGATGGAATCTCTTGTAAACATAGAAAAATAAACTTGAAATTCTGTTGAGAATTTGATAAAGGGAAGTTCAGTTTAGTGCTATTATAAAGAGACAGTTTTGTGGAGACAGTATTGATTTGTTTTCATATAAACTAAAAATTACAACTGCATGTAAGAGCCAGTTTGACTTTCAGTGACCCCCAGGGAATTGTCTCTTTCTCTGTAGAATAAAAGGCTGGAAGTCTCTTGCAATCATGTTGACTCTTTTTTAGACTCTTATAGAGTTTGGTTATATTTCTTTATCTGCAAAATCATGTTAATTTATAGTAAAGAAATAGGTTATTCATTAAAAAATTACTGCGTAAATTTGAAAAAGAAATTATTTTTAAGATGTGGGGGTCTGTTTCTGGTGGTTTTTTTTTTTGTTTTTTTTGTTGTTGTTTTTTTTTTGTTGTTGTTGTTGTTGTGGTTTTTTTTTTGTTTTTTTTTTTTTTTGTGGAGGGGGATGTTTCCCCTTCTGTCTTAATTCTATATCTCTAGTTAGGAAGTTTCTTTTAATAGCATTCTGAGTAGTCTGTAAGTATGCAAAGCTGTAGTTGAGGAATGAAGATACATTCTTTTTATTTATAAAGAAGCTCGTGTAGAGCTGTCATAAGGAAACAAAGATGTCTGTAGCAGTGAAGTACTAAAAATAGTTGCATAAATTTAAAATTACATTACATTAAATTACATTAAAATTGTTTCAAACTATTGCAGTACACTAATGATCTACTGATAGTTCTTTGTGAAACCAATATTTTTGCTCTAGGCGCTGGGATTTTTTTTTTTAATAGGTTAATTTATTTTTTTCTGAAAGCAGAGTTAGTTCTCTGTATATGCCATTCAGGGATGTTTAAGCATGCAGACTGGGTTTTTTAACTATAACATTTTTGGAATGTACTGAATTGGTATATTTTGAAAGGAATAACACTTTAAACTAATCAGTTACATGAAACTGGATTCTGTGTACCGGGTGCTAACAGCAGAAACCTCACACAACACTGGAGCACCAGTTTAACTGTTTCTTGTGGTCTGACACACAACTTGGCATGTAGGGCACATGCCTTTGAGACAGACTTTTCATGAGGGTGAATGACATCTCTTTGTAATGTACTCCATGCAAAATCAGCAAAATAGCAGTCTTCAGTTTCATCAGTTATAGACTTTCCATGTAAAATCGTGTATTTGAACAGAGACACAAAACAAAAGAACAGAAGAAGTTTAACCACAAACATCTTGATAAGTATACAGACATGCATTCTCCTGAGACTCTGCTGTGCTACAGTGTCTAAGAATCTTGAACGACTGAGCTGGTATGAAAGACGAAATGTAAACCTCTACCACTGTATTTTTATTGTTAACATAGGAACAACAATACTAATCCTCTCTGTCTGTGCCTTTAAACTGTGAGTGTCAGTGTGCTTTACAGGGGTTGGTTTCATTCTCCTTGCTCTTTTAGCATGGAAACTGCAGTGCTGCAAGTCGAGTCATTTCCCTTGAGTAACATGAGCCGGTGGCAGAAGCAGGACTTGCTATCCATGTCCTTTGGGTTTTTTTCCAGCTACACTATATTGTCTCTAACTGTATCAGTAGAGCAGTAAAAGATACTGATTTACAGTAATGCGTAGGGCTTTATCTAGAAAACTGCAAGGAAACAGCCAGTAGAGTGTGCTGCTCTCTTATGAAGGAAAAAACAAAAATCCTTAGTTGGTTTGCTTAAAACCTCCAGAATATCTTTTTTTTAAATTATTTCTTATTGGGAAATTATTCTTGCCAGGTTAGAATTTCTATCTCTTTACCATTGGCTTTTCTGGAGTGGCACTCGCAAAATCAGCAGGTAAAACAACTTTGAGCTGTGTAGAAGACATTTGTCTTCTACAAGCCAGAAGTACAGTATAGGAGAGCAGTGGAGTCAGATTATCTCATTTTTCTTTAAGCCTGAAGTTCCTATTCTGAGGGTCCCATTCATGACGGTTCAAAAAAAGTGTTTACATTCCCCCTTTTCCAGCTGACCTTACTAGTTATCCTCTGACCTTGTGTTATGATCCCAAAACATCTGTGCAACCCTGGCAACTTCAGTATTTGAGAGAGGGATAGGGAGGGGGAATTGAGGTTGTACAGGATCTTTCATCACCTTTTGCTTTGGTTATATAGACTTTGTGGTATTTTCATGCCAGAGCTTGCATAAGACTATTTAAATATTTATATTTAAATAAGAATATTTAAATATCTATAAGTTATAAATATTTATACTTTTATGCATTGTTTCTGAATGACTCTGTGTCACTGGTATATTATATTTTACGATGTCATAAGAATTTGGTTTTTGTTTGCTTTTTTACAAATAACTTACTAGAAACAGCATTTCTCCATGTGTCCAAATGTTTCCCTACATGGCATTTTCCCACCAGCTGGGAATGGAGGTGATGAGCGTCCTTCACAGCTGGTGGGTGCCACTCTTGGCTGGCAGATCAGCTGGCACCAGACGTGTTCTGACAGCATGAAAAATGTCATGTGTTGGCAAATGAACCTATGCCTTCTACCACGCATGCTGCTTTTGGGCTGAGAGTTCAATAGAGAAAAACATGAGTCATGCCTCAGAGTGGATGGGTTTTGCTGCTCACTATAATTTGAATAAGCCTCTGTTCTTAATGCAAAGCCTAGGAGAAAACATTGTAATAGTTCTTAGTCTTTGTTTCTGGTAAAAATCAGTAAACAGAAAGATTGCCCCTTATCTTCCTAGGTTCCACAGCACCCACTTTAAAATTTGGCTTGTTTTCAGATTTTTGTGTAAGGAGACAGAATCTCTCCAGATTATTATTTTGGTTTTGTATCAAAAAATATTTTCATTAGAACAAGACTGTGCCGTTAATACAATTTTAATTATTTAATTAGAAAAATGAAACTAGAAATGAAATTTTTCTGTGTTCACTGGCACCAAAAAAACCCCCATCAGTCTATTAGAAGAAATTTTATTTTAATGTTAATGAGTTGAGATTTCTGGAGATGAGGGAAAAGTGGACATAGTTAAAAAAATGGACTCAATAGGTAAAACTATAAGTGTGTGCGAGATCAAAAGGGAACAGTATTCAGATGTAGATCGCTCTTCATGGCTTGTATAAACAAGTGCTTCTGTTGTTACTACCTCTGTTGGAGCTGCAGGCATCAAAATGATCACAGAAAACACCACAGAAAAAGGCAGATTTAGCAAATGCCTGAGATGACTGAGGGAAGATCACAGCTTTCCTAATGACATTTATTTAACTTTTGTAACCATATATTTAACAGGATAGGAGTGGACTGACTTAAGTCATAATGAGCCTTTAAGGATCTAAATGCATCAGTGCCAGAGAATGCAGTAAAATCAGCATGAGGGTTTGTACTGACTAATACTGGTGCCATTTCTATTAACATATAGGGGAAATACTTCTGGTGTGGTTTCCTACAAATACTCTAGCCACAGCTACACACTCAGAAATTAGACAAGTCAAGCTTTTCCTAGATGCTCTATAGCAGGGAAAGCAATGCAAAGTGGGAGACTTTTCTGAAACTATGCTGGCTACATCTGGGCTGTTAGTAGGCACATGGGGCAGCAGCTGAGCCATAGAGAACAGCACTCTTCCCAACCTGTGCTCCTACTGTCCTTATTGTGCACCATGGGACATATGTAGGGCAGCTCTTTTACAGGATTATGGGAGATCAAGCTTCATCTCTTCTGTGTTTTGGGTTATACACAAGTATATGTTGCAAGATGGATCAGGCATGGGCAAGTGGCTGCACAGGGAATTTGTGCAGAAACAGGAACTCTTGTCCCACACTTATCTTCTTCCTATCCTTAGTAATATGTCATACAGGCACACCTGTAAACTCCTTGCCAGAGTTTACATGACTCTGTTTTGACTCCAGTCTTGCTCTGAGTCTTTATGATGGCACATACTTCAGATTTCTGGGCTAGAAAACTGGTCCAATTCTTTCTGCACCCCATTAATGCAAAAAATTTTCCTTTGTTGCCCGTTCTAACCCTCCTGTCCAACTCTCCTCCCCAGAAAAAAAAACAAAAACAAAAGCAAAAATAAAACCAACCAAAAAAAAAAAGAAAATCCAGATGCATATATGTACATGCCACTTTTATTGTAATCCATAGGAGCTGCACAAGTAACATACTGACATGAAGATGGGATTTCATCCTTTTTTCATTTGAGGTATTGTAAGAAATGTCTTTGTAAAGCTTTTGCAGATTGCTTTCTGTATGTATGGCTAGAGTTCATTACACTAGATTATAGTGCTGAGGAGCCATAATCAACTGTGCCCAACTTAAAATATTTTGGTTAAGAGAAATTTCATGGTGCTAATATATACTAGATTCCTAAAAGAAGGTAGAATTTAATACTGTAAGAATTGGTTGAATAGATCATCTCAAATCCTGGCATTTTCTGCAGGGAGGAAGAAAATGGAAAGAAGGTGTGCTTTGTGTGCTTCTCCTTTCCCTGCTTGCCTTTGTAATATAATTACTAGGTAAAAATGTAATAGTGTAAGAAAAAATGGCATGCCGGAATTAAGCGCAGCCTGCTGCATACATGCATGGGAGCACAGGCTTCTGTTACATTCCTGGTGTCCCTGTGCAGCTTGTGAAGTAGGTGCACAGTTTTTATTTAGCAGCACAGTCCAGTTTTTGTGGTACAGTTACACGAAGACTCAGATACTGTAATAGATACCAGCATTCTATAGTCAGTGCCGTATTTCTTACGAAGTTTGTGAGAGCAAATGTTCCTGCAGTACATGCTTCCAATAACACCCACTGTGTTTTTTTTCTTAGCACTTCAGCTTTCTCTTTCATATGGCTTGCTCTTGTTTAAAATAACAGTATGTATTTAGTTTGTTGCCAGAGTTATACTTGAGTAACATTGTCTGGGGTGATAGACTTGAGTTTCCAGAGGATAAACTGAACACCAGCCTCATTATCCCAGATGTTGACACAACAGTCACCTATGCCAGATAGAGGAACTATATCAGATGAAGTGCACGACTGTTACAGCAGCTTTACAGTAAGACTAAACCATCTGGAGCACTCCAAATTTTAGTGAGAGAAGGACTGTGGCATGAATCTATTACAAGGAAAAAGCAGTTGAGCAGTAGTCATATAGTGAGGGCTCTGATGTCCTACGGTAGAAACTGTGGTCTCTCCCTAGCAGGCTGTTGCCTTGACGTGGTCAAGGTACAACACACAAAAAAAAATGTATTTAATTGTGGGTGGCTTTTGGCATTGGGCCAGGAGAGCTCAAACCCTGTGTCTCTGTATGTGTAGCAAAACACCTCAACCACTAAGTTCTGTGTGCTCTTGTAAACATCTCTCTTGTTTATACACATGATATTTGCACACTCCCAGTGTATAGGTTTTGTCCATGGGAATCTCAGTGTTTGCATGCCTGAGGGCCAGCGCTTAAAAGGTGCACCCACAAAATTACCTGTACCTAAACCAGGCTGTCTTGGGTCTTTGAAAATGTGACATTTGCTATTTCAGGGAGGTATTTTATCCTCAGAAATAAGTTCAAATGTTATAAGACTACAGTGGGATCTAAGTTGTCTAATAAGAGACACAATTTTTGACCCTTAGGAGACCATAAAATGATCATTTTTGGAGTTTATCAAGCTAGGTATAACTAGATCTGTGAGAACTATCTGAATAGATTTACCTAGGATTCCCATAACAAACAATTTACATTTTAACTCGTATGTGGTTACATTTTTTCCCCCCAGATTTAATCATTAAACACTGAAAATCTTAATTTCATCAAATGCAATCAAAGAATTTTGTATAGTAGTAATTAAAAGTATAAAACTAGCATTTGAGCTGTAGCAAATTAAACAGCTGCATTGGAGTATTTTTAGCAGTCATCCCAATCAAAATGCACAAAAGGCTTTTCTTTTTTAAGGAGTATCTACCGGGTGTAGCTCTGGTTTCCATAATTCAACAACCTCACTAAATATACACACATACTTTTAAAAATTCGGTTACTGAGAAGCAAGAAACTATATTTTTTCTATCGGGGAAGCTGGGTGAAAAAGTTCAGAGGGCTTGTGCTGACTGAGTTGCTTTTGCAGAAGGGGAGCTTCCAGCTGTATTTGAAGTGTTTAAATAAGGAAACCAAGAGTTACTTTGTTGTTTCTGTTACTTTTACTGTACTTCATGTGTGGCATTGAGTTTTCCATATTGTAAATGCCACACATGAAGCCAGAGGACCTTGTTTCTCATCATTCCTAGCTCCTGCCACATTGTGGCAGTAGGTCTTTCTATTTATTTTACTTTTTTTACCTCGAATGCCCAAGCTTTTGTGTATATGTCAGCCAACAGAGTCCTATATAATCAGCTATATAATTAACCAAGTGGTAGTTCTAAGCTTCAAGTATCGACATGTTCCACATCCCTATTCTGTTTAGAGACTGAAAGAAGAAATTTGGAGGAATTTTAGAAGCCTGTGCAATTCTGAGTTGCTCAACTGTGGGAATTTGCCTGCATTCCCCAAGTCCAGGAGATTTAAGAGACCTCAGTCTTGGTATGCGATGACGCCTAGAAATATGGAGAGTGTCACAAGTTTTGTTTCTGTCCAGACCACCCGGGAGTCTTTTGACTGAGCATTTGAGCGCAGGATGTAGACAATATTACTCACAAAGGGCAAGTGTGTCCAAGGCATGAGTAAAGGAAGTTTTGGAGTAAGGGCTGGGTGGGAAAGGCAGAGTAGCTCCATCAGTGTGTGTGCTCATGGAGAAACCTCTGGCCTGCCTCCAATACAGCCATGGAGTTTGATGTAACTGTGAGATGGATTCACAACTTCTCTGCAATCCAAGCAGAAACCTGATCACTCTAGTTATCTTGAAATTTCTGGTGACCAACAAAGATCACATGAGTCACAGTATGCGAAATAGCCATTAACTGACAGTAGTTTCATACCTGATTCTCACCTCAGTTTCTCTGTATATTTTTTTTCTGAAAAGGAATAAAATATATTAACACCCTAGGCATCCATTGGTACAGAGATCCTTCTTTGTCTAATAAACACTTAGGGAACCCACCTCTTGGGTTTTTTGTGTTGCCAGTCCTGTGCTCGGAGATGGTATTATCTTCCATTTTTCTTCTAGCTTCTCCATCTTCCTCTCTTTGTTCCATTTGGCTTTTGGTCATTGCTGATGTTTTACAGATCATCTCCTGTTAATCAAAGCTGTTCTCCCTCCCCCAGTGATTCAGTTGAATATCATGAAATGCATTAGCTTAAAGTTAATGAACTTCCACTAGAGCTCTTTCCTGTTACTTGCTGCCATGAAGCATCAATCAGTATCACAACAGTAAGTGCTAGTTCAATGTGGATGACATCTTTAGAAGTAGGGATGCAGCTGAGGAGGTGAAGGGAAGTGGCTATTTAGAGCTCAAGTCATCAATTAAATTACTCAGAGATAAAGTCACTGTCTTGTTCTTTAGTGATGTTCATGTCATGTTGCTGTGTGGGGAGATGGTGATGCATCTTTGCACTCTAGTGCTTTGTGATGTTCTATCGGCACTGGAGATATTTTGGGATAGTGCCAATATTCTGCAAGCTTTGCAGGCATGAGATACTATAATGAGCAAGAGAAATAATTACTAAATCACCCCTCCCCTTACACTGGGAACCAGGACTGAAATTCAGCTTTCATTTAAGTGCATTTCCCAGAGTGACAGAGGCGGCTTCCTTGCAGCTACCAAAACCACATTCTCTGACTGGCTGGAGAACATGTTTTCATATGTCTTTATGCCTGCTTCAGGAAGTGACATCATGTTTTTCACTGCACTTATGAAACCTTTCAGACAGTCCTATAAATAAGGAAAACTAGTGCTACTTCTTGTTTTGGGCTTCTGCTAGCATATTGAGAGCCCTTCAGACCTTGGCAGTGCTGTCTTAATCTCTGGTCTCTGCCTAAAAATTTACTCTGACTTGAAAGGAAGGGATGCAGTGTCATTGACCATTCCCCTGAGAAGGTTCTGCAGAGGAAGTATTTTCTCCAAAGGTGTTTGGAGGCAGTAGTGAATACAGCAGATATGGGAAAATACGGACATTCAAAATGCTTAGTAACTATTTGAAGAAGGGAGGGACTCAAGAGTCCCTAAATTACTTCATCAACTGACTTGCTCCATCAGCTCTGTCTGACATGGAAAGCCTAGAAATGTTCATGAGACTGCTCTTAGATACCCAGCTGGGACAAAATGTCTGTGCTCTGTCATCCAGTAGTGGCTGTAGCAATGTACAGCACATAGTGTTCAGCCAAATCCCCACGATTAAAGCCCAAGACTGCAGCTTCTGAGTTTTGTAGACTCATGCTTTTGGGAACTGTAGCATGCACTAAAAACCATTTTGCTGTTAACTATTGGCATGAAAATATCATCTTAAGTATATGGAACACATGACTTCAGTGGCATTAATTAAAAATACATAGCAGTCTACCCCATTGCCAGTGCCTGAATAGGTTTCTAAGGGATTTCACTAGCAGCACTGTAAATTATTTGTCAATGAATGATAAAAATATTGGGTTGTTTATACTTCAGAGATATCCTCTTAATAAGTCTGCTGCCCTCCCTAATTTTTTTTGCCCTCTTCAGGAAGGTGTCTAAGGTGGGAGTTAAGATACCACGTTTATATTTCAAAAAGCAAGCTGAAGCCCTTAGAGTTGGTCTTCAGCTGAGAGAAGCACACATTTAGAAATTACAACATTGGTATTGGCTATGTGGAGCTTTAGGAAGTGGCTGAGAGCTGGCATTCAATTAAAACTGGGCTGGAGTTCAGTATCAGAGTTATGCTGCCTGTTTTTGTAGGATGTATTTGAATCCCGGGCTGTGCTGCAATATGGTTTTGATGTAGAAGTATGTAAAAAGGAAATGTAACCCTTAAGAAGCTGTCTGCATTTTCTAGTACAGACAGGTTGTTCTACATAACTCCAGTTCAGGACCATGTTTGGGCTGTGAAGTCGCACCCTGTGTACTGCAGTGCAGATCCTGATCCCATTCCTTGAGGTGTAAACATGGGGTAAAGCTGTTACCTTTGTTCCTTTAGCAGAGAGCTGTGATACATATATATTAGAGTATGATCAAGATCTGTCTGTCTGTAGCACAATGCTGGCTTTGGAGTGAGTGCTGTGCAGTGGCAAAAATAAGAGGTAGTGTTTCTGCTTGACAAGGAAAGACGTAATCCATGTATTCTGTAAATCAATGTGGCTATCTAGCGGTTTGATCCCCAAACTTCCCAGCTGTGATATGGAAGATCTACCTATAGTAAGCAAGTTTCTCTGCCTGACATTTTTAAGCAGCTGGTTTGTGCAGCTGAATTCACAATTGCTTTTATATAAGGTTCCTGACTTTTTCTTTTTTACTTTTTTTTTATATACAATTGTGGCCCCTTTCAGTGGTTAGTGTGCTATGCTTTACTCACATAGAGCAGCACCCTAAAAGTAATTGGCCCCACTGGCTCACAGGGAGTGAGGTGCCCAGATCTGTTAGTGGTATCTCATTCACTGTTTGCTGGAATAATACTGCTCTTATCAGAGAAAGCAGATCAGATTTGTAATCCAGAGACCTATGGGGTTTTTTCCTTCTTTTCCCAGTATGGTTTGGGGCTTGTAATAAGAGCGCTTTGGGAGCATTTGCCGCGCTGTTGTGTATGCATGAAAAATACCACCTCCCGGCCCCACGAGTTGGAGAACAAGTTTCAAAAAGGAATATTTGCCCTAGGGGCCTTCCCCAAAGACACTGAAACTAATTAAAAGGCTCCTATTAACTTCAAGAAGTTTTGGATCCGATCCCCCGTGTTTTTTGTTTTTGGAGCGCTGACTGTAACAGCTGTTTTCGAGCCGTGGTGCAAGGCGGCCTCGCTCCTGTGGCAATCCCGTTCCCAGCAACTGATGCCCCTTGGAACAGGCCGCAAATGTGTAAAACAGATATGCCTGTTTGTAAAACCATTCTCAGATGAAACTATTTAAACTCACTTTGAAAAGAAAGTAAATGATTGTTCCATTTGCTTTAAGGGTTAATTACACTGGCTAACTAGGCTATGCAATACAGAAAGGATCCAGGGATCTTCAACCTAGGAGTGAAGTCATGCCCCTTACCAGTAGAGAAAAGAATGGTAATTGCCTGCTGTGAGTATGAACATATTTTGCTGGCTAGAAAAGAAATGGCATTGACGACTGGCAAACCCACTCTGCTGAGGAAAAAGTGTATTTTTGAGACAGGCACACAGCCAGCGTTTTCATTCGGGAAGTCTCAAAAGTGGAATCAAAACTCTTGCGGAGGTAACATGAAACTGTGCGTTAGAAGGTTGGTTTTTTTAATCCCACATTTAATTCTGTCAACATTTCATGCTGGAATAAGAAAAATATTCCTTAGGTTGGTAGTCAATTCCCCCCATCCTGGTTTTTTTCCCCCCCTCAGTTCCTTTCTCCACTGCTGTCCTCAGGATTTCTTTCAGCAACCTATTTGTTTAGAAAGCCACGGTCCTTAGGGAAATGGTGATATGGTCTCCTCTGAGATGGACTGTGTGAGCAGCACCCAACATTTTGAACTTGGCCCTGATCTGGGGATGTGCTGGTGACCGTAGATTCACATAGGAAGGGTGGTCTGGTGGACAAGTGGCAGGTTTGGGGAGCAGCAACCTCTGGCAGGTCACCTCTGGTGCACTTGTGTCTTCTGCAGCCCTTTCCTCTCTCACGTAGCAACGGCAGTTTTGAGATGAAATAAGAATTGTAAAAACACCATGTGATAGTGAAATTCAACTGAGATGAAAGGGCAGAGCAGAGACCTCAGAGACGGGGCAAGTCTTGCACTAATAGTAGTTGGTACAGAAATTAACCGTTTAAGTGCATTTAGAGATAGAGTCCTAGGGTCATGTCTGTAAGTACATTCGGGTCTAAGATAAGTAGACTTTGTAATTGATTCTCTACAAGCTTCAAGGTGGACATACTGGGAATTGTTTGGTATTGAGGTCTTCTGAAAATCTTCTCTGCAATGTAGATTTGCACCTAATCTTTTTTACTGTGATTAAGAAATGAGCACTTACGAAATGTTAACCCTCTGCCATTGTGCTTAAGGATTTATAAAGAGCTGGAACTTTGGCTCATAAATCTGTATACAGGCACTTAAACAAATAGCCTGGTTACCCAAAGTGCTGAGCATGCAGCCTTTCCGGTTGATTTTCTAGGGTTTGGCCTAAAAAAGGCTTATAGAGCTGAGCTCCCATTCTTTCCTTTCCTCCCACAGTTTTTGGTGGTTTAAACTGTGTTCTTCTCTATAGGGCTTCACTTGGCAGTGATGTCTGCTGCATTTACTGTATGTCACTTGTAAAGACAATCACTAAAATATATTGCATGCAGAGTTTAAAATCACAGGTATCCTGCAATTGCCTTAACATGCTGCTCTTTCTTTACCAAAAGCTTCATTTCATCAAAGTTATTTGACAACCCAATTTTTAGATAAATGTCTGCTACTCTTTGTGCCTATCCTGGTTTGTCATGCTTCAATATGTAGCATGTAGTTGGTGTATGCTTTTGGTATTTCTCTATTAGGAATTAGACTAAAGTCACCTTCCTACTTTGTACACTCTGGTAAACAGTTTTCAGGTAGCAATTGTTTTTTACCATCAGACAGAAGTTGATCCATAGAAGTCCTCAAGACCATTTCTCGGTATCATTCATTTCCCCAGTCATTACTCTTCCTTATAGCTTGAACACTGCAATAAATGCTCTGTTGTTTAAGATTTAGCTTAGAAAGTCCATTATGTTCAGTCTTCTGATCTTTGTTGGTGCTGTTTGGTGTGGTTCTTTATCACAAATAACTTTAACTTAGGGGAAATAAAATAACTATATGATGCCATAAATTCCTCACCAAGCATCTTTTTTTCCCCATGTTTTTGAAAGACTTCAAAAATGAGCAAACTGGTTGCCAGAAAATTGGTTTATTGAGTCTTTTCTATTTGTTACAGAACAAGCAGGAAGTAAATGCTGGGGGTTTTTTTCTAGAAATGATGTGCTGTTCTGTTAGAGTTTTTCTGTTCTGGCAATTTTTTGACACTGCAGTGGCAAAAGAGAGAAAAAAATAAAAGTTTCTCACACTCTCAAAAGAGTAAAAAAAGAACGGAAGAAGATATTTCAATAGTCTGGATTTCCTCCACACAAAGATGAAAGTAATTTTGGAGGGAATTCTACTTCATATGGATTGAGATTTTTTTTCTCGTGCATTGTTTTATAGTAGTGCCAAAAAATGTAATTGATGGAGGTAAATAGTAAAGATAAAATGGTTTTTTTGTTAACTTTGGGAAATACTTTTTGTCTTTTTACAAAAGCATATATAATAACTTTAATGGGATTGAAAAGTGAGGGGCAGACAGAAGTTCTCTATAGAGTCAGGGATACATTGCACCTGCCTACCATTTTATTTGGCCTGAGTATAAATAGAGGTTTTGGACCACGTTGCCATTAATCTCTCATCTTTCATTATTATTCAGTAATTTAATCCATAAAATACTTTAAGTGGTATATTATGACTCTGTGATTTCTAAATTATTTTCCTTGCAGATCTTTTTCTCTCTGCATGTTTATTGCATTCCTGTGCACATGGAGAAAAGTCTGGGTCTGATAGCAAGGCCACTTTTGAATTTTAAAGTACTTCTAAAGGGAGGCTATACCTTTTTAAACATCAGAGGAGAACTGAACATGAACAGGCATTGCAGGACTGCATCTTTCAGAAGCAGGGCTGTCTTTGTGCCTGGACTTGCGCTACTCTGAAATTATGAGAAAGGTGTGAAATAGAGCCATGCTTGTGGTGTGTAAAATAGGACTCTGAATGAAAAATGAAATGTAGAAGGAGGTTGTAAATGTGATTTATTTACTGTAGGCTCTGGAAGAATTACAGAAAGTAAAAGAACAGCTCTTTCCACTGTCCTCCTACTGGATACAGATAACTGCAACTCCATGGACAGCACATTGGTCTCATGCTATCAGAAAGGACTAAACAGAGATCTCAGCTACAAACACTTTGAGGGTACTCGTTTGTTCAGAAATGCATTTAGCATTTTAATGGTAAGTGTGGAATCTCACAGATTCCTCTCCTGTCCAAAATTTAAATAACTTGTATTTTTGAGGACCCAGCTAACTTCATTTTTAGTCAGTTTTCATAGAACCACGTAATGGTCAGGGCCAGGAGTTCATCTGCTTATCATTTTCCTCTATTCCTTTTGCACTTGAGCAAACCCATGAAACAAAAACATGAGAAAGCTTCAGAACACTGACCTGGGTGAAACCTGAATGATGTGGAGATTTGAGAGCAAGAAGATTTTCCTGTGAAATTTTCAATGTCCTTTCAGAAAAAAAAAAATAGATGTTGAAATGAAGTCCTCCAAAATTTGGAGAAACATCTGAACTCTGGGACAGTCACCAAAACCAGATTTAAAAGCACCAAACCAAACAAACATTTAAACAGAGTATTATTATGCAATGAATGTTTATGAAAGAGGTAAAATTGATATCTGTGAAGGTCAAACATCTTTACTTAAGAATGGACTGCTGGCAGCATGAGTTCAGTCAGGGCTTGACTGAGGTGGTGCTTTTCCTTAAGTGAACTGTGTACCCTGTGTCAACAACCTTTCACATCTTCCATTCTGCTATAGGATCACTCAAAAAAAATTTCAATAGTCCCTTTTAGAGTGTTAGAAATTTCTACTTGGTGAATTTCAGAATTTGCATCAATGGAAACTGTGATTTTGTTATCACTTTTCATTCCCCTTTGCTCATGGCTTTCAAAAAATAGGTGATCTAGTTTTACTTTGGTGTTACTTCTCCCAAAACTCAACTGATACAACACACATGATGGCTGGGTAGATTATTCTCTCAGCCTGACCTCTTCTGATCTACATCCATGTCTTCTCCTTATGTATATGTGTGGCTCTTGGAGCTACCTATCCCCAAATCACAGTTCCTACCACTCACACCTTAACTTTTGCAGAGAAAGCTTGTTTCTAAAAATAAAAAGTTCTTTCAAGATCTTGTCCTTTTTCTGAGACAACCCCTGTGTCGGTACTAGAAACACCTGTCCCTTAGGCTTAGTGAGACTCAGCTCTTTATCCCATTTCATTGCAATCCTCTACTGGAAATAGATTACAGACCACTTTAATAATTGCTTTCATTTGTTTGTTTGTTTTTAGTTAGTAGGAAAAAACAGAAACATTCTACACCTAATTCAAAGGGAACTTGGTCATCTCTGTTTCCCCATTCAGGAGAAAAGGGGTAAAGTCTGTTTTGTGTTTAGCTATCAATCTAGAAGTAAATTGAATTAAATAAAAAAATGTTTGAAAGCCGAGTTGTATTTCACTCCAACTGCATTGATGATTTAAATGGAGTGGTGGGAAGGGGAAAGGGCTTAAACATATAGCACTTTTATGACTAAGTATCTCTTGTGCTCCCACCACACCTCCTCTGAAAACAAAACACAAAGCCTGTTTGGAGCAGCTCGGTGCTGCCACGCTGCAAGGCCTGGTGCCTGTTCTATCAAAGCATAGCCCAGAGCAAGGTGAGGTGCTGAGCTGCACCAGTGCCTGTCAGCTCCCACTGTCTGAATGGGCAAGTGAGAGCTTGCACGTGCACGTCACACCTTGTACAAACATATCACAGGAGCCAGAGCCCATGCTTTGTATGTGTTACAGTGGACTTCCAAGGCGAGTGAAGGAAAGGGAAAGAGAGTTTCCCAAATTAAAAAGCATGCTAGTGCAGGAAAATGGCGTTTGAAGGATAATTGGGCAAGAGGAGAATAATGCTATTTAGAGTTTTCCAAGGGCAGGGAAAGAAGCAAGTCTGGCCTTTAATTCTGAATTCCGTGAGCAGGGCAGGGAGGGAAGTGTATCTCTGGTATTTATTTCATGTAAGGATTTTGTACTCTACAAGTGTCTGTGCCACTAATTTGCAAAGAATATTCTCTAGTTTGTACAGGCTCAGCAGAGTGCCAGATATGCCAGTTGAAATGAGAAAAATAACATGCACAGAGATGAAGGCGCTATTCACAAACATGTAACAAAAGAAAATAGTATGAATAAGCGTGTTCATATCCAGCACGCCCAGGAAGTCGGGCATTAATGGCAAAGCTGCATCCTGGTGTAGTCTTCAGGCAGTGGTACTGGTTCAAAACCCAGCAGATCTTACTTCCCTTCCCGGTGCTAAAGACTTAGATTCGGTCACTTACACAGCCTTTTGTGTAAGGTGTCAAATCAAAATACAGAGTTTCTGGTTTCGATTCTTGTCTTTGATGCTTGGGCTATGTCTTTCTGTTGTCATGAGGGTTCACAATTTGAGTCTCTGCTCAAGGCTGGATGCCTTGATGCTGCATATTGCCTGGCTATTGACTTGCAGTCTGGCACACCTGGAAGCCAGCTGTGATCCCCAGGTGGAGAAACTCAATTGGATGGGAACAAAGCAAGATACTGATCTGAGCTCCAATCTTAGCACCACAAACAGGACGGATGTAACTGGTTGAAGCCACATGGCACAGGGAACATGAGCAGACATCCAGACATGGCTAAATAGGAAAGGATCTACACATCCCAAATTGGGAATCTGTGAACTAAGAAATGATGAACAGACAGGACAGACAAAGCATATGACCAAATGCTTAAGCATGGGCTGACTTGTATCAAGGTCACAGCCAGGGACTGTGAGTACTGCTGCATCAAACACTGCAGGAGGAATCTGGGGTGGTAGCAATATTTGTGTGCTGTTGATGAAGCTTATCTTCTTAACATTTGTAAAGAGCTCTGGAGTGCACTATCTGCTAGATTAACCTGCACTGATTTTGCATCCATTTATATGGGAAGACATGTATTTTTAACATTAATTCTGCTGCATGTTTAAATGAGACATGCTTTACAATGTAATTAAGAAACCCCTTCTTTTCACACAATTGTCAGCTCACACTTTTCCCACTTTGCTAATGCCTTCAGTGCACAAAAGCCATGAAGAAAATCTTTCCGTGACATGATGGCATTACCAGCTCTTTTCAAGTGGGAGGACTGTACTCCTACACAGCAGATTTTCCCTGTGTTGTGGTATTCATGCAGCAAAGAGCTGTACTTCTGAAGGGTTTCTTGTTTAAGCTCTTTCATACTTCTTGCCTTGGAGACTTCTTTTAGACTTGTAGCCAAGAGGAGGTCAGGAAGTGCTCCGTGCTGCAGCTTCTTTTTCTGTATATGTTTCTATGTGGTTCTCCGCAGATCTATGGAACACATTCCCTTCCATCTCTCTCCCTTTCAGAGTAGTTTATGTTTCATTATTTGCAGATGGAAAAATGACAACTTGACAAACAGGGGAGGATCATTTTATTTAAATCATCATCATCTTTCAGGCTCTCGTGTAGTGTAATGGGGTAATACTGAGAATGCAAAAATTGATTGGATTTTATTTGCTCAGTGCATGAAAACTGAACTTCCGTGCACACTTCCATGCAAAGTTATTTTTAGCTGTCATTCTGCTAATAGAATTTGCCTATCTTTGTGACTTTCCGATTTGGCCAAACTACTGATACATTTACTGATGCCTTTACTGCCTTTGACTGTAAAGGGCTGAGCATGGCTTTATAAAGTCTGTATTTTCATCTCTTTTCTACTTCTTTTTTCATTGCTAAGCACACAGAATTACAACCAGTGATAGATTCAATCTCAAAAAAGCCACCAGGAATTTTTAGCAGCCTGAACCATCCCATCTAACCCAAGACACACAAGCTCCGTTCCCCAGTTTTGTTTATTTTTTTCCTACCATGATTTACAGCCAAAACACACTAGCTGTGCTCACTCCTCACATCCCAGTCACAAAACCAGAAACAACTTTGCTGGACTGAGCAACACTGTTAAGCCCTTTTCCAACAGTTTCAGATTCATTTAACTGTGAGCACAAAGTTAATCAAGTTTCACAAAGGTCTTCGTGTGATCTCGGTCACGTTAGTAGAAGCTCTGAAAAGTGGTGGAGTTTGAGGGCAACATCCTGCCTGCTGCTTTTGCCAAGCTGCTTCTCTTGTACTTCTTTCCCTACTATTACATTTCAGTGCTGTGGGTGAAAGCACTGAGAGGATAAGGACAGAACTGATTGAGAAACCTTCAGCAGCAAAATGGAGTTGTGGGGAAGGATGGGACAGACTCAGGTAAGAGGCTGCCTCTAAGTGGAGTGATCAGCTCATGGAACCAATGATGGGCATCAGCTGGCATTGCCCAACCATCACTCCTCTATCTTCCACCTTTGCTGGGCTGCCCGTATAAGAGAGCAGTGCTTCCATGTTCCTCCCTGTGAGGACTGGAGTGCTTTTCTACCAACTGGCTGATCCTGTGCCTAAAGCCAGCCTATTCTGTAGTGCTGTAATCAGGAGCAGCAAGGCTATCACTTCTTCACACCAGTGGGGTTGGCAGAGCTGAGCACAGGGCGTATTCATTAAAGAGGGCATCCTTCTGCATTATAGGTCCTTGAGCAGAGTGGATGGCCTGACCACTGCATTCACTATTTTGTCTTGCATTTGTGTCCACAGTAAGATTTGCAGTATACCCATATGCCTCTTCCAGCATCCCAGTTTTCCAGTACAGCAACTGAGCTTTGATGTGACTTGTGTTCATGAAAGCAACCAACTACTTCATAGCAGCGTATACTGTCATGAGTCTGTACTAAGACCTAGGAGCAAACCCCTAAACTTTCCTGTCTCCTATGTTATTGGAATAGGTGTTTTTACAGAAATTGATGTAATGGAATCAAAACAAAATGCCTTTTTTTTGCCTGTGATTTCCTCTGAATCATGGTTGTTACTGCAGTATAAGACAGTTCTGCTGTTATCTTCCACTTTCTCTCCCCAAAAATAAGCCCATAAAAAAAGCTGTCTGGATTTTAGCCACCTGGTTATAGTTAGTTTCTTATTTTAAAATAGCTTTCAAAATAGATCAGACATTACACTGTTAAAAACAATTTTCCCTGTAGGTATTGAATATCAGACAGGACTTGTAGTAATAACTGATAGGTATCTAGAATAATCTTCAGTATGGACTGAGACTACAAAGATCTGTCAATCACTGTATTTAACTTTAAACACAGATGATTTGAATTCATGTTAGCAGCATGAGGAAGTCAAAAAGATGGAATGGTGCTGTTGGAGAAAAGATGATAGGATTACCTCTGCTGTTAGCCTTTCCTGCTACTTGTTTGAAATACTAAATCAAGGTGAAGTTTATGGAAAAGGCTACAACGGGGGTTTGTAACTCTTCATTCCTGCTGGGATTTTCCTATTATAAATCTGCTGTCAGAAATAAGTGCTTTACTTGTGGTTTAATTTTATGCAGGCACAAACACCTTGGTTCAACACGTTTTTCCACAGACAATCTTGACTATCTTAATGCAACAGAGTCCTCATTAACAGGGACCTGTGAAAAAGAAAAATGCACACATGCTCTTTTGTCATTGGTCATTCATGAGCAGCCTGCTGAAAACTGAAATAAAACATAAATCCCAAGGTGGTGTGGAGACATGAGTGTTTGAATCACACAGCTTATGTGAATTATCCATCTTGGAAGAACATTACACTCCACCTTTTGAATGAAGTTTCATTAATGTGGTGGAAAGCTCACAATTTCTATTTGTTCTGCTGTGGCTGCTGAATTTAGTACTACCCACAGTGCTCACCCCCAAAACAAACATCTCTGTTGTGGCGATTTTTCATTTTTTATCCAACTATATAACAGTACAGGCGACTCAGACAATGGTTTTTGAGAAGCTCATGAGACTTGCTTGGGCAATTCTTTCCCCGTGCAAGGGCCATCAAGACAAATTGTTAGTACTTTGCTGGCTTCATAATACATTTGTCCTGTTCATTTGGAGTTCTGCGTGAAAATATAGAAAGTCAGGATCAGGCCTCAAAAGCAATAAATGCCTGTTTGCATATTTTCTCCAAATATTGACCCTGTTTGATGTACTGGGCTATGTTTCAGAGGTGCACCAAGTAGATTTGTCACCAGTATCTGTTATCTTGTTCTCAGGACGTGGATGTGAAATTTGCTTTCAGGAACTCAGAACTGGAAGCAGGACTTTAAGTTCGTCCCATCTAAAAAAAAAATTATTAACCTGAAGTCTTAAAAAAGGGAATCTCAGATCACAGGAAAAGGCATCTTGTCATTATGGCTATGAGACATCCTTACCCTAACCCAGTGTGTGCTTCTGTGTTGCTTTATTATCAGATTTTAAAATCCCCACTCAAGCAAGACTGCATCCCTTAAGCAGTGACTGCATTAAAATCAGGTCCACAAGGAATCTCTTCTTCCTGCAATGCTGTGAAATTTCAGATTTCAAAATATAATTTTATTCCAGCTTGAAAGAAGACTCCAATGTACTGACACTCCACCCTAAGTAAAATTTTGCCTTGTTTTCCAGTCTGGTCACTGAACATGTGTATGTTTTAACAAAACCATGATCTTTCAATTTTGCTTTGCTTCATCTTGTACTTTAAAATAATCTAAAAGTAAAAATTCTGAGAAGTACTTTTTAATGGAAAGACTCCAAACAATCTACTCAGAAAATGTGAAAAAAGCACCATTTTGATATTGCCAGGACTGCCTCTTCATCTTGGTTTGTTGTTCCTTTTTAATCTTCTCACTTCCACAAAGAAAGTGGCACCATTTTGCAAAAGACCAAGATCTTCAGAGCTGCACCTTTTTGAGGGAATATTACTCCAGTGTTGCTGGCTTTTGTGATCAGCTATAGATGGAACAGTCAGCTGATGAAATATAATGTGCTTTGAATTATCACAGCACAATGCTTAACTTGCAGTAAATTCATTGGCATGTATGCATGTTGTGATTCCTCAGATCAGGACGACAACCTCATTGTTGCCTGGCTTGTGGCATCCCAAGTTAACACATGTAAATTTGCAGCTGTGCACTGTGTCACAACAAAAGGACACAAAGACTAAAGCCGGCAACTTCTTTCCTTTGTATTCCTCTAAAAATGAAGTTGATGCAAAGATGCTTCTTTAAGTGAAGGACCATGAGGTATTTTATTTTATCTCTGTCTTCATATGGTGTTCCTGACTTAATGCCCCTCATCTGTAGCTGAGAGATCCTGAGAGCTGCCTGAGGTGGGTTCTTTGCAGTGTTTTGGGAGAAAAGGAAGAATTTTGATTTACAAGCAGCCCGTTGTATGGCACTTCAAAGCATCCATTTTCCAGTGTGCAAGATATAAAATAGCCACAGAAACTGTTCTCTTGCAGAGTCTGAACTGTGAAGTGGGAAAAGGGAAGCATATTACAGTGAGTGGTTGTGGTGCAGTTTAATCTTCCGATGTACCCCAACTGCAGATGCAGTCTGCCTGTTTAGACATCTGAACCTACTGAAGTCTGTTGAGCTTAAGCACAGAAAAACATACCTGATCCTTCAAGCTGCAGTGAGTAAGCTGGGTTTTAACCATAGCAATTGGGAACTTGGGTGGTGGGGGTGGTTTTTGTTGGATTTTTTTTTTTTTAATTAATGTCTTTCAACCAAAGTTCTCAGAAAAACCTTGAAGTGTTCATTTAAGAATCCAAATCAGAGGGCATTTCTGTGTCAAACAGGTATCTGCAGCTGTGTAAGGCTTCCGGCATGCACAAAGCCCCAGGTTGCAAATAGGGGATTTTTGATATCTGCTTCAGAAAGACCAATGCCAGGGAAGCTGGAGAGGGGCCAGGAGGAAAGAAGAGGCCTTCCTGGGGGAGAGGGAGACTTTGAAGTGTGACCCCAAGCAGAACTGGGGTGGGAAGGGTGGGAGCGGAGGAGAGGGGCAGCCAAGGTTGGCAGCGGGGCGAAGGACTGCGGAGGCAGGGAGGTGAAGGCAAGGGTGAGGGTGGAGGGTGTTCAGACAGGGGGGTTCCCAGCAGTGGGGATAGCAGCACCGGGAGCTGGGTGCTCTCCAGACAGGTTGCAGCAAGCAGCTGGGGGAAACTGGCTGTGTTTTTTAACAGCTGGTTTGACATAATAAGGGCTGAGCAGCCTCCAAAGCAACCCTGATCACATGCCCCAGGGGAAGCAGTGCCAGAAATATCAGTTTAGGAATCAGAAGACCAGGATTTTATTCCATCATCTGCAGCTATTTCAGGAGTGACTTTAGGCAAGAAGTTGATGTGTTTGCACCTTGGTTTCCCCACCACTAAAAGATATTGCTCACCTTGATACCCCTGAAACTGAGAAGGGAAAGCTTCTCCTCTCCCACTCTGGTAGGACACATACAGTGAAATTAAAATATGGCAAGTTCAAAACTGTCAGAGGGAATTCCTTTTTCACATACACTAATGCAAATCATGTCTAACACCAGTGACTAAGGTGAAGTGGCGTCAGTGGGAAACAGAATTTAATGGGGTCTGTTTAGTGCCTATATAAGTAATTAAGCGCTCAGTCATCGAGCCCTGACCCAGCTTTTCTTTTGTAGTTTAAAAAATTTTAATAAAGCATTTTTTTGCCAGCCTTTTTTAAGAAAAACGTTGAAATGAATCTTTGCTCATGTAAAATGCATTTGCCATATGATTAATGGTTATTTTTAAAGTGCTGAGCGAAGTGTATGCATGTGTGAGTCAAGGAGACAAAGAGAGGGAGTCTTTGTGTATTTGCTGTGGTAATTGTTTATGAATATATTTGTTTTTTCCAATTACTCTTTCCAATTGTAATGTATTAGCACTCTTGTCTCCATTTCTTTATTGAGGTTTGCATATAAATGTAGAGATATTTCAGTTACAAAAGTATATGCTACATCTTAGGCATTGATTTTTATTCATAAAATGCCATAGAACTGAGATGGAGAGATTTGTGGAAAAGATGGCATTAAAAGTTAAACCAGGCATACGAACAACTATGTGCCCATTCAGCTAATTTTTGGGCCTTGGACTGAAATGTTATATCCAAATGTCATATCAAAAAATAAAGGAGAAACTCTGAAAGGCCAGAATTTATGCTATTGCTTGTGGGAGAAGTTAAACCTAGAGTAAGGGCTGGAGAATTTGACCTTAAGGCATGTTACTGTGGTTTTATGAACAGAGACACAGTATGGAAGCAGAGAATTAATTTCTTCTACAATATCCAGGTTTTGTTATCTTCCTCAAGCAAAAACATGGTGAAAATTAGGAGAGGTGGCCTGTGGAATATAAAGTCATTTGCACTTGCAATAAATGAGTCTATGAGTGAAGTCCTAGTCCCCTATATGTCAGCAGTAACAATCTCACAGAATTTACTTGGCCTACATTGTACTTAATGTTTTAAGTACCTAGTGCCCAGCTGAGGCAACCGTGATTGACCTATGTATCAGGCACTGTGTAAATGCCAGATACATCATCTGTGTGTGTGTGTTCAATGTGAAAGCAGCTTTTGTTTTACAATTGCTACTAATGCTATAGCTTGTGGGGACTGGTTTTCAATAACATACTTAAGTGTTTGTGATTTAACACTATTGCTTGATCTGAGTGTTTGAAAATGACTTCAGCAGGCCCTATCCACAAAGTCTGCCATGTATCTCAGTGTGCTTTCCCAGGGCAGGAGTCGTTTCACACTGCTGGCACATGATTTCCTCCAGCAAACAAATCCTCCCAGGTTTCAGAGGCTGTGAAAGCCTGCATGATTTAGCAATCCCTTCTTCATCCACAGAGATGAAGGGGCTCCATCTCTTTCTTCCTCAAGGTTAACACTGTTATATACAGTTAATACAGTTATACTGTAGCAGATATTTTAAATTTGTACTATTTTGTTTCAGAGCTGGAGGTCTGTAAATGCTACTGTAAGGCTTCTGCTGTTCGAATGTTTTTTCATGATGGCATTTTTATTTGAAGGCCCAACCATGGCCAAGGAAAGGAAACTTCTGTACTTTTCTTTTTGTGTTACATCTTCCAGCTGGAATATTTTCAGTCACAATAGAGTTGAACATGAGCTTTGGGAATGAAAAGAGAGGAGAAAAGAGTCAGCTAGAAGAGGTGATGACTCCAGTGGAGTACTCTGCATTTTAGTTCTCTGGGGACTGAAAAATGCTTTCAACCAGTGCGATGTTGCAACAGTCCAAAAGAGGAGAGAAAAATCCACGTCTGGTCTAGACCAACCAGAAACTAAAAACAAGGGACACTTTGAATTCTGAGATTCTCACCACAACTGAAAACTGTGCTCAGGCCAAGGAACTGGAAAATCAGTTTCTTGGGTTAAAGAAATGCTTCCCTGAAGAATCAGAGGCAGCTTTCCATTTTAATTGGTAACAAAATTATTATATTCTGAAACACTGATCTTAACATTTGAACCAGTGCAAAGATTTGCAGTCAGGGCTATGAAAAGCTTAGTGAAATGCTACAGTAAAACAATTTTTTCTGTGACATTTTTTTACCATTTGGCTGTGATAGTCTATCGTTTGTCACAAAATGGAAAAATAAAGTCTGTCTTCATAATGTACCAAAAAGAAGTTTGACTGTGAATACAAGCAGGAAGAGGCACAGGGACAGGAGCTGAGGGGTATAACCCTAGATCAAGAGATGCTTATGAGAAATCATATACTGGGGACCTGAGAATCCCCCAACCAAGAGTAATTGAATGTGGTAATTGTTAAGGAGAGCTTTAAGAAGAAATGTAGAGTAAAAATTATGTACAGTGTGCTTGTTTTAAGAGGGAAGTGTAGTAAATTTAGGACAAATTTTTAAGTGGTAATAGTACAGGCACAGCCGACGCTGTAGGCAAAATAAATTTTCTGAACTAAATGACTCCTCTCACTCAGCTGGGCTAAGTGTTTATTTTTGGGGTGAAATACATATTTCCTTCATTGCGCTTGTATACGGAGAGCTGAAGCCTGAGAAGAGGACTCTGGGGATCTGAACGTAATGGCTGGTAATACCACCTGCTCTCTATGGGATGAGGGGTGAAGTCTTGCAGAGATTTGCATTGAAGAACAAGGGATGAGGTCAGAAAACCCTTCTTAGACGTGGCAGAGATATGGGAGTAGTACTTCATTTTGCAAGAATCAAGAAAACTTAAGTTTTTTTCTCTTAGTCCTGTACTTTTAAAACTAGTCTATTGTTACTAGTCTACTCGCTGTGGAAGATGTTAGGCTAAACATGTTAACTACAGGGAAAAGTGCCCTGCAGTCTTCTGGATTAAAGTGGTATATGTGTCAAACATTATATTATTTTATGAGTAAATTTTAAAGCAATATTCTCTTTAAAATTATTCAGTCAATATACTTGACTCCAGTAAAACTAACGTGGCTCCTGCATCCTGTGTTTTATCAATATGCAAAAGCTTCTTTTTTACAAAAGAGCACCATAACACTTAGATAACAAAAATAACAAAAGATAACAAAACATAACAAAGATAACAAAAAATCAAGGGAGTTTGAAGATGCTAGGCAGTCTGTTCTTGTAACACTGTGGTTTATTTTTGCTCTTGCAGGACTGCAGTCAAATAACATACAGACAGATCATTTTCTTCGGACAATTAAAAAACACATATGTGCAAAGCAAAGAAAGAATGACATATACTTCTGTTCAAGTTTTACAGGTCCCATGGCCATAGGGTGGTTCCAGAAATTCATTAATTTTATCCTTTCTTTTTTCTAATGTTGCCTTTTCATCTGACGGCCATTGGAAAGCACGTCTTCTCTGTAGTAGTTCATAAGGACAAGATGGTGTGTTGGGAATGTGCCATCCATCAGGGATGGGGAACTTCACAAGGATGACCTGGAACATTTTTACGTTCCTGCAATGCACATTTAAGTGTCTTTCTGGGTAGGGAGCAGCAATACCTTGCATGCATATGATTCTTGTCTGCAAATATGCCTGCAGACTCCAGCTCACATGAAATTCCCAGATGAAATTTGTTGCCTGTTTCACAGAGCTTAGGGCAAGATCTGTTCACCTATGGACATTTTTCTCAGTATTCAGGTCTGAGTAGTCTTCCCTGCTTTGGCTAAATGAAATACAGTTTAGGAGGCAGCTGCCTATTGCCAAGAAGAGCCTGCATGCAAGAATATTTCCATCTGGGATGACTAACATGTGCCCAGTGTACGTCCAGTCTCACATCCCACTCTGCAAACAAAATCCACTGATGAATTAATTCACTTCTTGCTTCAAAGGGCAATCAAAAGATGAAAGTGAAAAACTGGAAATATTTCAAAAAATTACATTATATGAAAAATAGGTCATTCAGCCAGATTGCAAATCATAGATTTTCAAAAATGTGAAATGTCAAGCAGTCCTATTTGAAAAAGTATGTGTTCCCTTGCTTGTTGCGTATTTTGTTAGTGATGGAAAGAATGTATTCAAAAAGGAAAGACAGTGTTTTAACTCCTACTTAGGGTAATGACAGTAATATTCAACTTATTTGATCGAGTCTTATGTCAATATAAACACATTTGTCCTTGTTCCGCTTGTAGTTCTTTCATAACAGAAACAGCAAAATTATTTTGAATAGTTGTAAATATAAAACTGATACAATGGTTTCTGGTATTTCATAGTTGCAAACATGGAGTCTGCTTCTTGTGAAGACACCTGATTTTATTGAATGTGTCATATGCATGACTGATCCTTCTAGTGCACTGAAGGAATGTTAATGCTGATATAAACCCCCATATAATAGCCCACTGGCTTCTCATGTATCAGTGACTCAGGCAATAAAATATATAATTGTGACGCTAATTAAATTGCTATTTTTAAAGCTACGTGTTTAATAAAAAGATTGTTTGTACCTACCCAGAATTAAAACCAGAGCTGTCAGTCTAATTCAGTATAGCTGTCAATACTAAAAACAATACACAGGAGCTGCAACTTCTTAGCTAGTCTCAGAGATGCAGGTCTGAAGAGGTGTAAATCCTCCACCCAAGCAGAATGCGCAACATGCTGCCTGCTGTTTCACTGGTGCTACATGTATTAGCAGAGCAGAGGCCTACAATTACATCAATCCCCTCCAGCTTAGCTATTTAGTAACCTATTTGAGCAGTACCAGTGCTAACTGCCCAAAACTGGCAATCCAAAAATGGTAAAACAGTATTCATCTCAAGAATTAAGATCCTAAGCCGATGTCACGTGCAGTCTTCTCAGATGTAATTATTTATTCTAATTTGTCCTGAATGTGCATGGTATGTTTTTATATGCTGAAAAAATAAATGCAGTGGTTCAAAACCACACAAAGTCCAAATAGGTAATAAATAGCCCAGCACTGTAGAAATGCAGGGTCTGATTTTCTGAACATTTGATCCAATTCAGCCCACCTGGGCATTTCTTCTGCAGGTGCCAGGGAATTAGCCATGTATTTATGGGGCTTCGCCCCTTTGCCATTTATGCAATTGCACAGTGGTTGCGGTGGCCAAGGAGCTAGTAGTTGGGTCACATTTGAAAATTAGTAGCTTACCCAGATGAAACAAAACCAGGTTTGTAGGTAGAGTTCATACTCTTTTATTAGAGTAACTTCCACAGTTTAAAAAAATAGGCAAGCTTTTAGACAAAGACCACTTCTGGTCTGGAACAGAAGGAGGAGTGTTCAAGCTAAGACCAATCTGAGAACAACTGCTCTGCTTTTACTTTGTCATGTCAAACAAAACACTGTTAGGACTGATAGGCCACCTCTTAGAGCCTGGAGGGTCAAGCTCTGAGTTAAGAAGAGGTCCAGCTATCTCAGTCTATATTAATCCCGCATATGGCTCTACCAGCTTCAGTAGACAAAGGCTGTTAACCTAAGCATTTAATGATAATTTCCACTGAGGATTTGTTTATTTACAGTAAAAGGCAGGGTGACCTTAGTGGGCAGGACTCTCGGCTGAAACTCTGAAGCCCACTTTCTTTTCTTCCCTCAGCTGCTACTGAGTGATCTACAGTGAGTGCGTCTATCTGTCAGCTTCTGTGTGGTAAATGGGCACATCTAAACTGGCCTCCTTGCAAAGTCCTTTTAGATCTACAAAGGAGAAGTGTTGCACAGCTGCTATACACTTCTTCATTACTAGCTCTTTTTCATGTGGTTCCTTTAATAGATATCTGAGTTCTGATAATGTTGCACCCTGTTCTCTTCTGAGCGGAGCATAACATTACTGGTGCTGGTAGCATCTCTCTGTTTGCTAAATGTCCCTAGAAGACTCCTACTACTGTGATGTAAGCAGCTAAAAATTGTTTTTCTAAGTTTCCCAATATCAGATATGCTCTTAAATAGGAAAAGGCTATATGTGTTCAGGAACTACACAAGTTTCTTCATCTCCCTGGACGATTACTGCAATGGCAGATCCAATCTGAGTGGGCACACGTGGAAACAAACAACTATGTTGATGCTCGCAGATTCTGTAGTAAATGTACAATAAATGCTATCTTTGTCACATGTAAATAATACACAGGAAAATGAAGGCTGAAGAACTTCCCATTATTCTGTAATGTAGGTGTATGTGCAGTCAAATGTACAAATGCATAACCATTCTTAGGCGCAATAGCAAATGTATGTAATACGAACATGTTTAAGTATGCATACACTGGCATTAAGTAGTGTGCAATATATATATAAAATATATGGCAAATAAACATTCAGGTTGCAAAGACAAGAAACATTGGATAGTCCAGAATTCAGGTTTCCTGGGCATCCTTAATTAGCCCTTTTGAATATGTATGGTGACACAATTTTAATTACATGATAACATGTAGGTTTTTTTCCTTAACAGATTCTTGCTTCAGCCAGTCAATAGGAGGCAGCTTTTAACCTTTCTGGTTTTATCTTATTCCATTCAGTGCTCTGGCCTCAGATTTCATGTTAGTGCACATGATCCAAGTATTACGCTGAACACACAAAAAACATTAATCCCCTTCCAAGGTTTTGTTTCTCTGTTGCTTCCACGACAGCGTCTTAATATCTCCCAAATCCTGATGAACTTATCTCTGCAATACATCTATACAGGATGAGAATTCTCTTTGCTTTACAATATTATTGCCATCATGCAAAAGTACTTAAGCACAGGGGGAGAAAGGACAAAAATGTCAGAATGACAACTTTCAGTGAAAGCTGAAAGAGGGAGCTGTGGGATCCTTCACATGTGTGGAATTTCCCTAGCACTTTCTTCCCCCAAAGCACAGGGCCAGTTGACTTCAGCTCTCAGCACTTCTGCATTTCAGGCCCCAGGTGTCTCTTGTTGAGCACCCAGAAAATGAAGCCAACCACTCAAGAGGGAGGAAATTCCAGAATTATGTCATCATGCCTACATGTGGGGAGGGGAAAGGAGTTAATCGTGCCCAGGCAATCCAAATTCTGGCATTTGCTAACATTTTAGCATTTGGCTCACAACCCTGTCATTCTTTTAGCTGAGTTTCTCTGTGTATGTGTATACATTTCTCTGTAAATAAATAAGGACATCTGAATTATGCCTAATCTTCTAAAAACTCTTGCGCTGCCTTCTCAGTAAAACTAATTTATTGATGTGTGTGCTCTTGGAAAAAGGCAGGGCATGTGTTTTAATAACCTTTACTGATTGTTCCTGCTGCAATTAAATCTAGAGAACTCTTGGGAAACTTGGTTTTGATTTTTCCCAGAAGAGGAAGGAAGGGAAATAAAGAAGATCTATCTTAATAGGTGCTGAAGTATTGATACACCCCCTGCTCCAGCTGTGCCTCAGCCATTCATCCCTATTCTGCTTTAGAAGCAGGAATGGGCTACAGGCAGGCAACTACTTTGACACCCAAAGTCAGGGGGACCAAGAACTTCTAGGGGACAGGGATAAATTTGCTTCACTTCAATCTGAAAATCTGCTACTAAATCTCAAGTTCTACATTTGCTACATTGTCCCTATGCATTACCAAATAACACTTGAGGCATTTAAAAGCACAGCACGAAGCCTTTAAAATCACAGTACTTTCAATTAAATATTGTTTTAGGTTTTCTTTGCTGCCTGCATATTTTCTTGACCCTCCACCTTCTGAAACTTCCATGCACAAGCTGACAGGTTGGAAACACGTTAAAAATGGAAGCTGAAATCCATATGTAAACAGCTGGCTCCAAGAGCTGGTGCTTTAGGGAATGAAAACTTGTAATGCAAGACTCACAAAACTCTTCTGGGAGTTGGCTTCATTAGTTTCTGCCATAAGCGTGTCTGTATGCATATATGAGTACACCGTTGCAATCCTATCTGTGCATGGATATGTACTTGAGGTTAGCAGAGTATTCACTCGCTGCCGTGCCATCGCTCTTCTGTCTTCTCACACTTCTCATATGTTCTTTGAGGCTGGGAGTGCCTCTGTCTTTCATACATCCCCATCTCCACTAGCATTGCAGACCGATGGCACAAGGACCTTTTTTTACCCGTCCTGTGTGTGTACAGCAGGAGAGCTCCTCTCGCTGACTCTCTGCTGACTGAGTCGGATGTTATCTGTCTTTCAGCCAGCGGACAGAGCAATGTGTTTACCCTGCCAAACTGGAACACCCTGCCTTGCTCTCTAAAAGCTTTTCTCTATAGCCCTTCTATGTAGGGTACCTAGGGAAATGTATGGTCAGGGAAGGCATCAAAGGGAGGCATCGTGAGCGCCCTGCCTTTCTGACACTTCAAGTTTCGTGATCTGAAAAATCCCTGATAAAGGAGTAGCATTCATTACTAGTGCTTTTAATTCTGGAAATGCCTCCTCATCCATACTGGATTCCTCCTTCCTTCCCAACCTGTGGAGCACGTGATTATCCCTGGTGACTAGAAAGATGAGCTTTCCCTTTCTCCTCACTGCAGTCACTAGCAGTAGGGGGAGCGATGGCAGATCTTATGCCAAGATTTCATCATTTTTCCAAGAGGGAAAAGCATGTCTGTCCATGATGAGACACTTCCTTACAGTATGTGGCTTAGCCATGCTCTCTAGCCAAGACACCAGCTTACATGTCCCCTGAGGGCTTCTGGGAGAGAAGTCCTTGGGTAGGCAATGTGGTGGGAATAGCATGGTGCCTATTACGTTGTTGAAAACAAAACACAACTGCATGTTCCTGTTTGCTGAATTCAACCTGTCAGCACCACCATCTCCTCAAGAAGCCAGGAATGATTGCAGCCAGCCTTTGCAGGAGAAGGTGCCAGTAGCTAAGTAGTTGGAGTTGTTTCCCCCTGTTTGCTTCAAGGCCACGATAACACGGCAGGTTAGAGCAGGGAGTGTGCCTGGAGAAGCACCATGTGTGGTGACAGGTAGGTTGCTCAGAAAGCCCTGGAGGAACTGCAGTGTTTTTCCTGACAGCTAAATGCCCCAGGGCCAGGACAACATGTGTTCTCTCATGCCATGGACCAACACAGGGCACTGTGCTTGCTATGCCTTAGTGGTATGTCAAGCTCCAAAATCGCTCCAAAATAATTCCTCCATAGCCCACGGATTTACCCCTAATTGTCAAATACTTTTAGGACCAGGTCTATTTTCAGTCCTCCTAGCTCACTGAATCTAGAAAGCTGGGGGTGTCTACCCTCTCAAGAGTGTGAGTAGGTTGTGTTCCAGCTTTGGGCACAGGAGAATAGATCACATTGCTATAGCTGGGAGCAAGTAATGAGAGCTAAGTAGATTTTGAGCCATTTTGGTGTATCACTGTCTTTCTAGCTCTGCTTATGTTTTGGTCTGGACAATCAGAACCCTTCTAACCTCAGACTAATATCAAGGAGTGAATGATTTGCCCTCCTGAATAAAATGAGAACATGTGAGTGTGGGGAGAGAGGGGAAGGGAGAGAGACATTTGCATAGGTCAGGAAAGGTCATTAAAACATCTGGCAGTAGTAACTGACATGTGTCAAATTTTAGTGTTCATTAAATTCATATTAATGCAAGAATGGTTCTTAAGCTGCAAATGCCACTTTGGTTGCTGTGTTCCCCCAGTTGATGGTGATGACTTTTCAAAACTGTACCATGCTTGTTTTCTTGCTAGTGGCATCTGACCTGAGGTCAGATTTCTATTTAACCTCTTCCTGTAGGTCAAAAGACAAATTAATCTTGTGAGAATTGAATTGGAAATTAGGTGTCTGGATAGCAGGTGTCCCAACCATGGAATAGCTGCCAGGCTGAAATATGATTGTATCTGTCCTTATGCCATCCAAGAAGTCATCTCCGAGGTCAGGGAGATATTCAGCTGACATCTGAGATGGGAAGTTGCTACAGGGAGCAGAAGTGGTAGGTGCCCTGTGCTAGCAGAGTATCTTGCACTCTGGGGGCAAATGCCTGAGAGTGTCACTCTGAGCATAAATGTAGATGTTCCATGTATTGTGCACTTTGCTTTACCTGGGTTTATTACCAGTTTATAATTGTAAAGAAGACATACAATTTCCAGGCCCCTTAAGGAGGAGAATCTCACAATCTTTCAATCTTTTTTTTCTTTTTTTTGTAGAGGATGAAGATGACGAAGAGATGGTGGAGCCAAAAGCACAGGATGACTTGGAGATGGAAAGTCAGGACCAGAAGCAGGAAGTGAAAGAAGGTACTTTAAAAAATGAAAAGGATATTGCTAGATGTATAAAGGACTGGGTCCTGCCAGTAGTTACTCTCATAGGTAGTTTCCATTATTGAGAATACTAAAATCTGAACAGTCGCCAGTTTTATTGATTCAAAACCATGAGTGGCATAAAGCAGAAAATTGTATCCCAGTGACCCAGCTGGTAGGCCTGAGAAGCTTGTGAAAGGCACAAGACTTCAGCTGTTTAGAAGAAGCTACATGTCCTTATAATCTGGGAACAAAGTAGAGATTCTTGGATCCCAGGACTGATGCTACTTTTTTCTCTGGCTCAAATACCCTGCTCACATGAAAGATTTAAAATGCAAATGCCAGGTATTCCAGTAGCTCTATAAAGTTGGTTGGTCTTCAAAGGTACTTAGAGTCCATAACTGCCTGCTTGAGAGTGACAAACTTGAACCTCTTGGTAGTCAGGAATCTTCCAGCAGAAAACCATTTCATTGGAAAAATGTTGACTGTCAAAACCAAAACTTTTTGTGGGAACTGCTTCAAGGGAACTTAAAAAAACACCTGAAGCCAGGCAGATCCAGGCCTTCTGTCCATTACTGTGCACTGAGACACTCTCCAGGGTTACAAGAGACAAAAATTCAGGTTACTTCTTGATTCTGGTGCAGACAAGAGACACTTGCCAAAGTCATGCATGTCAGCACTGGATATGGTAGGTATGCATGGTGTCTCTTTTCCTTCTCTTGGACCTGTCCTAGCTTTCAAATTAGAAGGATGTGAAATGTCTTCCTCATCTAGGATACTAGAGTATTGTCTATTCTACTGTGTCAATGCCTTCAACAGTCAGTGCTCACTCCTGTGTGGAGTGGGGAAAAGAGCTGAAACAGCAGCAGCTCTGGGGTGAAAGGAAATGGGTTTCTTCTCCAGCATTTCTTACCTCTATATTGCCAGGACTGCTGTGTAACTTACTTCTTCAGGTAGGGCCTATGTCCCTTCTTGCTATGGTTGTCATTAACAAGATGATTCTGCAACCTAGTTTTGTTTTTCACAAGATAATCTCACTAGGAGAAAAATATGTAGTAATTTTACAGAGAAGCCCATGAAATCTTTAACTGTGAATACAACAGTGGATGCTTCTTTCTCATTCAGGGGAGACTGGTATCCTTTTATCAGTGTCCAAACAAACCTGAATCCAGTATACAGTGCCCACATTTGCTATCCTCACACACTGAAGTGAGTTGCAGAATCAGCTGCACTGTTTTGATTATAAATTGATCTTTCTTTCCTCTTAAGAACATCATAGAAATCACCCATGCCATAAATCCTGTGGTGTTCATTGCTCATTAGGTCCTTGTAGAAACACGGAGGGAGAAACTCATTCCTCCTGCTCCTCATCCTTCTACTTCTCCCACTGGCCCCAGCCACTGCTGCCATGGGCAGAGGGGAGCAGTGGGAGCAGTGGCGACAGCAGGAACAGGAGGCAGACAAGTCTGCAACGGCAGAACTGAGGACATGAGCAAGAAGCATGGCAACATAGAAAAGCTTACTTTTTCATTAAAATTACACTTCCTTCCAGAACTGTGGGGTCAACTCACATACAGCCTGTAGCAGTCACTGGACCTAACAAAGTGTCTCTTTTACTGGTGACAACACAAAGCCCTAAAAACTGCTATCACTGCACTCGGTGTGCAAGCACTGTCCTGAGTCACTGAATGTCCCTCCAGTATTCAACTTACAGCTGATACCACACCCATTTATTTCCACAGAAAAGTAGCACTAACACTTATACATGGGGAGAAAGCACAAACTCCTGCATGAAGAGAAGAAAAAATCAAAATACAATCCTGAACTGATTTATTTTACTTTCTTGTGGGCTTTCAAATTAACCTCTTGTGTACTTTGCTGACTAACCACCACTGCCAAAATCTTTAATTTCTTTGCTGTGTTTTAGTCAGGGGGCAGTGCTCCCCTTCCCTGCCTAGCAGACCCCCCCAGGAGCGGAAGATCAGCTGGGCTGGTTTAGCGCTCGTCTCAGACACACAAACTGCAGGCTGTAAAAATAAGGCACAGCTTGTTTTAGCAGAACCAGCTTTGTGAGGTGCTAACATTTGACTGGGTTCAAGGAAGAAGAAAACATGCTCACTGCCTGATAGAAAGTGAACTTGACCTGCAGTATGTGTTGTGATGGATGAAATAGTGGCATGCTGATGATAGGAATTAAATGCTGTGAATCAAACTGACACGGAACGGAGTCTCATTTTTTTAGTGTTCAGTGTCCTTCTCTCCCTGTTGGCTTTAGCCCTCTTGACTACAAAATCCCATTTTCCTCTCTGTTGTAATCACCCTTCTCATGTTCTGAGCAACATTCAGAGTTTGAAGCCATCGTTTGTGTTTCATGGAAGTGATTAAAACCATGTTACAAGTCAAACAGGAGTTTAGAAGAACATTTCCTGTCGGTGCTGCACTCTGTGTGCCTACTCAGAATTAATAGCTTTTCTGCAAATTAGCACATAATGGGTTAAAAGCATGTTTATGTTGGCATTAAGTACTCTGGCTTCTTTTTCTCTGCAAGGCAAGACAATATTTTGCAAACTTTTTAAAGAATCTCTAATAGATATTATAGTGGCGCCATTCACACTGCTATATAGTAGTTAAGGCTGTGTCAGCACTTCCATTATGAATCCTGTTTTTCAGGGATTTATAACCCAGCCGTAAAAATTTGCTCTGGGCTGAAATTTGGTTTCAGCTCAGGGAGCACATTTTTTAACAGATTAAAAAAAATCAGCATGGCTTTTTTTGAGTTATAAAAGTGTAAGAAAAAATCCATGGGAGAGAGAAGTGCAGGAAGGGAAAGACAGACAATTTTTCATGAATAAAACTCAAAAATAGGTTAAGATAAAAAACAGAGCTTGGATCTAGTCTGTTGAGTCTTCCTCTCTCCAAGCCAACAGGTCAGGGGTCCTCTATTTTTATAATGGTATTTTAAGAGGAAATGTGATTTTTTTTTTTCTCTGTGGTTTATAGGTAGGCCAATTTAATTCTACAGATATTTATAGCATGCTTAATTTCCTCATCTTACCCTCCCCCAACAGTTGCTCTATGGGGTTTTGTGGGATTATTCAGCAGTCATGGGTGTTCGCAGGGTCTGACCCTAGTTCTGGACATGTCTCAGCATCACCATAAGGCACACAGTGTGGCTGCAATGAGGCAGCCTGTCTGGCACCTCTTGCAGAACTTCCTTGCCAAGGAGATGCAAAGGGCAGAGGTACAGCTTGTGCCCCCCAAAGTGGAGTGGGAAATGAAGAACTGACTGGCTGACCACTTGAAGCATATGAAGCCTTGGGGCCACCTTGTATTTCTTCCATGGGGCTGCCTGTTGTCACCTGTCTCTCAGGTGCATGTTCTCCCCACTGTTTTTGGAAGAACTGATTGTGGGATACCTGATGGTGAATTGGGATGGGCTCTGCCTGTTCGCAGCCTCTCCTGACCACATAAACAAGACACTGGTCTCAAACTGTGGCATCAAGTGGGATGGGGCTTTCTACCACCAGAGAGCTCTGGAGCTCCATCTAATGCTCCTCTTTGTGTCAGTAGAAACCACATGACCAATGGGATGCGCTGGGTCTTGAAATTGGGCCTCAATCTGCATTTGTCTGAAGCCACAGGTATATTCACAGAAACTTGCATGAAAGAGTGTGATGGGAAGGCTGGGACTGGCAGCTCCAAAGACTTGCTGTGCCCTGCTCTTGCCCTGGCTTTACACATGGTGCTCGGGTGTCCACATAGCAGGCCATGATGGTGGAGATGGTTTAGCTCTCGACAGCTCAGGCATCAGTATCAGGAAAGCAGACAGGTTGTGGTGAGGTTTTTAAGAACCAGATGATTTCACTGCCACTGACACCAAGGAAGCTCAGGTGTGCCAACCCATCCTTGCAGCCCAACTCAGGCATGCTCAGGGATGGTGCTCAGCATGGCTCCTGGAGAAGCACAGTCAATGGGAACAGCCCTGCATGCCACAGATCCAGATTTAAGGTTCTGCATCTCCAGAATCAAAAAATCCCTAAATGCCCCTTGAAATCTTCTTTTACGTGTTCAGCAGTTATGCCATGTGGGGGCTTGCCAACACAACCAAGATATGACACATATGAAACCATGATATGGCACAAAGCTGGTTATGGAATATATCAAACCTAACCTGACATGAAAGTGTGAAGCACAAGAAAAACAAGCTCTCAGCAGGCAAGGACTCGAAGCTGCTGGGAGCCTCTTCACACATTGTGGTTCTCACCCTGTACCTTTCAGCCATCCTCATTCATCAGCACATCTAAAGTTTACATGGATTTAAATAGATGCTGAAAGAAATAATACATCTCTTAAAGGGGTTTTACTAATCTCCTTCTGTCTCTTGTTATATCTCTGGGTTCATAACAAGGCTGCTTCCTGCTTTACTGTTCTTACTAGTTTGCCCTTTCTTTTGTTCACTTATTCCTTTTGGTATTTTTCTTTTTTTTTTTTCTTTTCTTCAATGGACTTCAATTCTCTTGTCAGGTTTTTAGAATTGCTGAGATTCCAGGAGAATCTTTTTTATAGTCTATTATAATTATTTAAATATGATTTTTTTTTAATGTCTTTTTGACTCTCTTGGAAGAAGACTCGAATCCTGGTATTTGAATATTTGTGAATTTGATCTTTCACTGTGATCCCAACTATTTATGTTATATTTACTACAAATATGCTTCTGCAGAATAAGAACAAGTCTGTAGTAATTTTATCTTAGTTCCTAAAAACTCATGAAAATGTTTTAACAACAACTTTTTTCTGGTTTGTATAAAGAAATTTATGGAAAAAGGACCCAACGTGGAACATGTTACTTCTGAGGATCATGTTAAACCATGTGAAATAATAAAATGTTCCTATTTTTCGTAAATAAGTCTTGAATAAATTGGTTGTTTTCACATCATGTTCAATTATTGTTACATATTCTAGACTTTTCTGTTCAAACAGATATCTTTCATTACAGATACACTTCATATTTTCTTTCCCTGTGGTGTCCTCTGTGCATATATAACTGCACAGTGATTTAATTTTAATTGCAAAATCCATTTGATTTTGTACTGTATTATACATTAGCATAAACACCAGGCTTCTTTGATATATGTTGTTACCTCATAACCTCAGAGCCACCTACACAGCACTCTGCTCATGGGTACTTGGTCCCATCAGTGTCTCCGTGGGTTTATGGACAGACAGGATGCCCAATGCTCCTGTTAGACAGGACTTGGTGGGAGCACCACGGGTCCTCCTGCTGCAAGCTGTGAGGGGCCACAGGTGGGTTCAACTCCTCTGGATGGGATCAGAGCACAGGCACAACAGTTCATTAGGAAGCTATGGTGCAGAAGCAAGAGCAAAGTGTGGGTCTTCCTTTGCAGGAGCTTTCATTGCACTCCAGGCAATAAGCACGTAACTTTTTGCAGTGGTAAACTCCACATTGCGCTGGGCTTTGTTGCACACAGAAGGTTAGATGTGGTTGGTTTGGGTTTTGTGCCAGGGAGACTAGGTATTTGAAGACAAATGCTGTATTCTTACGGGGAATTTATGAAGATATTGTCACATCACATAGGTCTCTGTGACAAAACAAAACAAAAAAATACTTTGATCAGCTACTTACGTTTCCCAGAATTTTCCTTGAAGAGAGCCTGTGTCTCTTGAAAGCTGAGATCAAAGTCACTGTAAGCTCACAGATCGGAAGAAAAATTGCAGAAAATTACATAGATTCTTTTTATTTTATTCAAGGTAATGGACAGGGAGAAGGAACAAGGAGAAAATGGAAATGGCTCTGAAAGATAAATGGTTAGAAAACCTTCATATTTGAAAACCTGTCTGTTTTGTGTTTTTTGCTTATACTTCATGTATTTACAGTAGTTACAGCAATGTTTTACTCTGGAAAAAGTAATGATGTTAACATTCTTGTAAGAAGAGATTGCCTCAAATAAAACTTCAGAGGCAGCCGAATGAAAGAAGAAAATAAGGTTAAAATATGAAGCTTAATATCGCCAGGGGGCATCTGGTGTGTCAGTCAGATGAATGAGGTAAGCTGATTTATGCCCTACAAACTTCAGCCAAGGTGTTCCTGATGGTTTAATAGACTGCTGGCCTCCCACAGATCGTTGCTAACTGCAAGGGAGATTTTGCTGAGGTAGAACTACAATCATCTGTCTCCACTTCTTGTGAGCACTCCACAGCTCCCAAACTGTTTATTTTTTGTCTTTTCCCTTTCTATTGATTTTTGGTTGTATTTTCTTTGCAGTTATAGTCAGCAAATGGCTGAGTAATAAATTTATATTTCCAAGCTGTAGAGAGGATTTGATTTAACAAATAATTTTTACCATTTGGAGCAGTTTAAAATGAGTTTTCCAGTTGCCTTTGCAGCTGTTTTCCCCCCTTTTATGCCATTTTGCTGCATTGTCACGTTTGTTGTCTTTGATTCTCGAAAAGCAATGCTTTTGGGGTGATGATGGAATATTGCCTCATCACAGGTTTCTTTGCCAGATGAGTTCCCTTAGTGACAATTTCTAGTGGATGCTGCAATAGGTCAACCTGTACTTTTTGCTGGTCACTCTTTTTTTTCACAAGCTTTACTTCTGTGTAAAGCACTTAGAGGCAAATTGTGCTCCTGCCTTGGTAATTGTTGCTCTGCTGTTCAGGGGGACCATGTAGGGGGACATAGATATTCTCTGGATACATGAAGCTCCACAGGGACCACTAACCTGCTGGTAGGAGACACAGGGCCAAGGCCATGGGAGATCATCAAAGGCTAAAGCTTATAACTTCTTAGTTGCTCTGTCTCCTGAGGGCCAAATTGTTCCTCCATCTTTTGCATTTCTCTGACCCTCTATATTTAGCTCAGGTGTAGTGCAGAGATTTTGTCTTTCAGAGCTAACGCTTTGACCACTTGAGGCAAACCTAAGTGTGGTGATAGCAAGCCTCTCCAAACCACAACTCTGAAAGCAGGTACACTGAAACCTGGGTGGGCTGAGTACTGCAGTAATGATGACCATGTCAGTACTCCTGCCTGCTGTTGTGCCTTTCCACCCATTTGTGCCCTGGGGGCTGGTGGTGGCATCCTACTGGGGCACTGGAGCATATGAATCTAGGATGAAGCATGGGAAAATGAGAAAGAAACTGTGTAGCATGGCACCACAACTGGAAAATAACTTTAAGCTGCAGCTTTAAACTGTGTCATTCATTGTTTAATTAAACATTGAGATATGTATGACAGGGCTGGGAGTTAAAATTTGATGTATAGTGGGTGTTCTCTGAACTGCTGAATTCCACTTTTTGGCTGCTGGTGTTTTAATCCAATATGTCCTAGGGAGACCACAAGGTCGTTTTCACAAGTAAACACCTCAAATCTGTAGTGTAAAGCCAAATGCAGGAGACCTTTGATCACTAGTTAAACTCTAAGTACGAGTTTCTGTAATTTTGCAATAAATCTGGTTATGATATGTTGTTTGTGTTCCTAATTATAAATTTGAAACAAAATTCAATGTTATCATAATTTTTATGATGTCAAAAGATCTTTCCATGCTGAGAATTTAAACTAATTGAAAGGTTGGTTTGGTGTAACTGTGAAGATACTAATGGCATTTTTTGAAATACAAGTAGTTTTGAAATTTAATGAAAATGATGATTTAAAAGCACGTGTGGGCAAAGGCGTAATTGATATGCAATATTGCCACAATATCAATATTACCCTGTTAGTGTAATTGAGAACAGAAATTTGGACTGTAGCAATAGCAGCATCCCAATTTCCTTTCCCCTGACACTCTCATTTGAGTTGTAGTTTACCAACAGGTCATTAAACTGGTGGAGACGTTGAATTGGTACATCCTACAAAGATTGTATTTTTCAAATGAAGGACTACACTGGAAATGTTAGTTTGGAAGTAAAGGTTTAGCATCTCTGTGTATGTGTAAAGAAGTAACCTCATCTTGTAGAGGTCAGGCTATCCTGACCAGTGCCTAGAACAGCACCTACCCCTCCCAGGGCAGCTTTGCCCATGGCTCAGTAACATTAGTGGCTCTGGGTCTTAGGATTCCTCTGTAAGGAATAACATTGCCTTGAAGAAACTGGTGTTTGGCTGGTTGCTTTCAATTTTGCTGCCTCAGAGAATATCTTTGGTTATTTACTTCATTGCTTTGCAAAGGCAGAATTTATCAGTGACAGCAAGGAGAAATTCGAAGAAGTGAAGGGAGAAATTGTGTGAGCCCTTTTAATACAAAGAACTGTAGTATAAGTTTAGAAGATTATTTTATCTTTGGCTTCACTGACAGGTCCCCTGTTACATAAGTGTTCTGCTTTTTCCAGTTAGGTATTGCCTAAATGTCAGTCACGGCCATTTCCTGAAATAGGAACACTGAGTTTATTTAATTTGGGGGGTTTAAGTATTTTCCATTTCAGAATAATAAATATATAAGATATAGGATCTCTTCTATGTAAATGCTACATTCTGGGATTATATAGGAGTATGTTTAGATATATTAAAAACTTCTTAGTCATGATTTTAAGTGTAAAGCTTTGATTTTTCTTCTGACATTGCTACAGCAAGCTTTCATGTCAAAAGAAACCCAGTGAAGATGTTGATTCATTGGGAAAGGGGTGAAATGTCATACTCTTAACTACATCTTTTCATTTTCCAAGCTCCTCCTAGAGAACTGACAGAAGAAGAGAAACAACAAGTTCTCCATTCAGAAGAATTCCTGATATTTTTTGATCGGACAATACGTGTAATTGAGCGAGCTTTGGCTGAAGATTCAGACATCTTCTTTGACTATAGCGGCAGAGATGTAGAAGAAAAAGATGGGTCAGTTTGTTTGTTTTTTTTTTGTTTTTGTAAAATAAGCTTTCTAGAGATACTTCCAGAGACAGGAAGCCTTAATTTTAAACAAAATTTAACATTTTTGTAGTTAAAAAAAGGTTGAAATTTCTGCATGAAGGCCTGGGTTACTTTGTTATCTGAAATTATATTGTAAAAGAGCTTTGTGCTTTATTGAACTGGGGAGGGGGGGTTATTTGACATATTATTCAGCTGGCTTATTTCTTTGATTCATTTTCGGGATGAAATTTCAAATTCTGGACAAGTAACTGAAACAGATAAATGTGTGTATATGTACATATATATGTAAATGCATACATTCCAGTGGTGTACACGTGTGTGCTTATGATACCTTTACAAATTCGAACTAATGTTGTTTATATTCTACTACTGTCTCAGGTCTGTAATGGATCCCACTGGACTATGCTTTGTGGGGATGAAAAGGATGATTTCCCAAAGTGTTTGCAATCTAAATGGCTAAGACAAGAAGTGACAGATTTTGTATTCAGCAATTGATAGGGGAGCAGAAGCATTAAAACTTGTTAGGAGGAGAGGAAGTATTTAGATTTCAACAGCTACATATCTGTTGAAGCCTCATGGCAGATCAGTAGCTATGTTGCACTGAAGTTACTGGAGGTTACTCTAGAGCATCATCCCTGTGGACTGACAAAATGCATCAGTGTGACAATGTTGGACTAGTACTATGCTTCAGCCTGTCTGTAGCATCTGCCATCTCCTTCGCTGAATGCCAGGGCCAGGTTCATCCTGAGAGTCAAAGGGCACAGAGATGGCCTAGGGTGACCCAGAAGAGTCAGAAAGGCAGTGAGAAATTAAGAAATGTGGTTTTGTGAAACAGATGTAAAATTTGTTCCTTGGTGCAGATTCATTTTCAGCAAGACAGTCTGTGAGAGCAATTAAATCAAGGTGGCAGACTCCCCAGGTTGGGCAGAGAACTGAGAAGTAGTCAGAAACTTCTGCATTGCTTTTCGCAGCTTTTGAACCCTGGTACTTCAAGATTTGTCACTTTGTTTGAATTCACACAGAGATGTTCAAGCAGGAGCCAATCTTTCCTTCAACCGACAATTTTATGATGAGCACTGGTCAAAGCATCGTGTTGTCACCTGTATGGATTGGTCTCTTCAGGTAAGATGTGAAGCTGGGAGACATGCTTCCATATCATTTCCACTTCTCCCTAAAAAACTTATGAGCATCCTTGATTTGCTCTTTTTTATGAAGAGTAGGATGTTATTTTTTAGCTAATAGGAGGGCCCTGGATGAGTGAATGCATGTTTCTCTATAAAGAAGAGTAATGGGACAATAATGAACCTGTCATTTTTTGTGAATGTCTTGGTCTTCAAAACCAGAATGTTTTATTAAAACAGTAGTAGGTTAACAAACCTACTAAGGTGGAGTTTTACTTTTTACTCTTCCTCCCCTCTCTGCTCCTTCAGCACATGGAAATTTTTTAGCATAAAAGGTTTAAAATGAAACTAATTAAAATTAATTTACTAAACAATTGATTTAATAAATAGTTATACATAGTAATATATAAAATAGAAAAAAAGAATAGTGAGAAATAAAATTAATTTTTCTAATCTACTAATATACTAAAACAAAAGTGATCACAGCATCAAGCCTATCTGAGTTCAAGAAGCATTTGGACAACACTCTCAGGCACATGGTGTGATTCTTGGGGTGTCATGCACAGAACCAGGAGTTGGACTCGATGATCCTAATGGGTCCCTTCCAACTTAGCATATTTTATAATTCTATGATTTTTAAAATGTGAAAGCATCTGAACAACTTGAAAAGATTGAAAAGAGGTCTTTCAAAAAATGCTGGGTTCTCTCTTCAAGTAATGGAAGAGGAGGCTGCAGCTGCCCACAGGGCATACTAAAGCAACATGCCTGGAATGTACCCAGTTTCTGTGCACCACAAAGCATTGTCATTGCAAAATAAAACTGATGATAGAGATGCTTAAGCTTTCCAAAACCAATACAGTCACATCAGCAAAGTACAGAAGGCATGTTAATTAGTTACTCTATTGGAGAGCTGGGATTAGCACACACACATATCATCATACATCCCGTCAAATTAATTTGGTTCCGGTTTCACTCCAGCCCCCCTCATTCTCTCTGTTTCATCCCTATCAGCCTGTTCCTATGTTCCAGCCTGGAGCAAAGCATCTGCTTTCCCTGGGGAAAGAACCCAGGAGACTCTGCTCTTAAGTCCACAGTACAGATACAAAAAAAACCGCTCCAAGAGGACATAGAGTTCAAAAATGCAAGCACAAACCAGTCTGCCTAGCTGGACCCAAACTCGGCCTCAAGTGTGCCCTTGGGTCTTCAGAGACCTAGTGGAGCCTGGTGTGCGTAGCAAAGGTGCTATAGAAGTAGCTCAGCCCAGTGTTAAGAACAACCTTTGCCTAATCTTAGAAGTAGCTGCTCTTTCTGCACCACATTAGATGTGCATGTGGACCCAGCAAGCGCTCAAGATCCAGTACATAAATGGTGTGTGAGGGCTGGAGAGAGGCAGTGGATAAGGAGCACAGTGACTCTCACATCCATCTTTCTCTCCTTCCTCTTGAAATGGCAGCAGAGCTGCTTCCATCCCCCTGGGTACTTCTCAGGTAAGGTGACAGCAACTGTGGCTGGTAGGCTGAGTAGATCGGGGTGGTGCACAACACCCAGCTGCAGAAAGGCTTCTTGTAATATCGAGCTTGCTCTCTGTGTGAGAAATGATTTATACCTTTGCTTTCATACAAAATATCAGCCTAACAACAGGTATGCACTATTGTGATGTGGGTGGCCTTTAAGCACATATGGATTTCTACAGAAATCAAATATAAGCCCGAGGAAACACTTATCTTAGGTTGTTCACTTGTTCAGGGGCTGGAAATTACATGGAATTCTTATCTGATATTTTCCTAACAAGCAGCTCTTACTGTATTCCCAGGGCAGCAAGAAAAAAAGCCGCCTCAGAAGAGCATTGCCAAATGTAATTGCTCAGCCCCTGGGGCTCGAAGGCATGTTCTGCTTCCCACCTCTTTGTTCCAGGGTGGCCCCTCCTGCCTTCCCTTTTGTTAACTCCTCACACACAGCTCCCTGGCACTCCAGTAGGGGCTCTTCTGTGCCAGGGGCCTTCTGCATGCTGCCCTACAGTAGCTTGGGAGTTGCTTCCTCTCTTGCCTGCTTTGAGTTTTATCCATGGAACAGGAGCTGGAGCCAAGGAGAGGTATTTCACCTAACCACCAGCTCTGCTTCTCACACATGCTCCAGGATATGACAGTGTCCAGTGTGTCAAAGGATAACTTGAATAATCATGAGAACTGCAGAACACATTGCTCAATTTTCTGTGATAAGACTGCTTCTGCGAAACAGCCTGGAGGCAAATAGAAACTTAATCAAACAAAGGACATTGATGCATTGATTAAACAAGTTATTCTGTTCCCAGTCACATGTAAAATACAGTCTCAAACATGTGGGATCATTCATACCAGTAAAGCTAACCACTAGCCCCTTGATTCTTTCACAGAGCAACAGGAAAATGGCTTAGATGCTTCATTAGGGATCTTAGGGAAAGGCCCAACAGACTGAGAGTAAACACAAAGAAAGAGTGGGATCACCTTACTCTGTCCATGGGAGCTCATTTACCAAGAAAACCACAATCTCTGGAATAGTGATGTGTCTCTCTTGACTCTCAGGCAGCAGCCTTGAATGCTGTTTTGCACAGCACCATTTCCATGTTGTTTACAGTTGCAGTCACAGGACATCTGGCTACCTGGTGAGGACTGAAATTCTGTAAATGCAAGTAGATTGAGTGAAGCATTGGAGTGCACAATGCCAGAGAAGACTTAGGGTGCTGCATTTAACTCTGTTTTATGAGTCACAAAGCCTCATAATGGCGTTATCCAGCTAGGTATGACCCCAGAAACTGTGTAAACTGTATTTCCAGTCAAATACATAAACTGATTGCAAAATCTACATATAGACCAGCAAGATTTGAGTCAGCGTTTGTTTATGGCCAGACATGCTGCTAACCATGCTCGCTAAACTTCCCAGGAGCATTTACCAGCCCCAAAGTGCCTCAAAATTGGCACTTTGGACCTAGTCACACATCCTAGCTGGCTGCAGTCATGCTAGTGGAAGGGCTTTCACTTCTGCCTGCCAAGGTGTCTGCCCCTTTACGTCTATGGTCTCAGCTGCTCACGTGAATGGTACCTAATCTGTTCAGCCAAAACATGATGCCCTGTCAAGAGCCTACTGCACACGCTGTTTACTTGGACATGGGCCAGTGTGGGATGAAAAGATTCAAAGGAGAAGCTGAGCTCGCTGTTGAGAAGTGGTTGTAATATCTGTTGCAGGAGAGACAGAGAAGAAAGGGGTGAGATGGATGAGAACATTGGAGGGCAGGCTGGTACCAGCGTGTCCAGAGAGGGGGTGTCTCAGGTGTGGGATTAATTCACCCTCAGGTTTCCCTCTGTTCTTGAGGAAGGAGAAGAGGTGTTGGTCTGCTGCATCCCCTAAATCCCATGCAAGTGAATTGGGTGCTAAATTGTCCTTACAGGCTGTGCCAGCAGCCAGGGATGTAGGTTCAACCCAGTCAGAGCTGCCTCAAACTGGGATAGAGGAGGCTATGGTGGCCACATATCAGTGCTGATTCTTCTGCCTGTGGGTCCAGGCTCATTTGGAACGATGAGCTTGCATAGAAAAATCATCATCTCTGTGACGCATTATCCGTGGAAGTGTACAGAAAGTGGGAAGTAACAGCTGCTGATGGCAAAAGTTACATTATTTCTTCAAAATGGATTTTGAAAGCAGAGAGGTTCAAACCCCAACAAAAAGGGTGGTGGTTTGGGGGTTTTTAATTGTTAAAATGCCTTTGGACCAAATTCACAGCTCCCAGTCGGCAGTTTATTTGTCCCACTCCCTTTGCATGTGCCAGCTGTACTGTTCCCCTGTAAAGTGGTGAATGGTTTGGCAGGAATTTACCTGGGAAAGACAAAAAGTGACAATTATCTGCAGATATTATCGAGAAATTTTGAGGGAAAGCATTTCTAGTTTACAAAAGGAGAGTGTGGGTCTTGCAGAACTTGAGCTGCTGGCTTGTTGGTCTGCAGAAGCCACATGCTTTTCTCTGGACATGCCATAAGGTCCACTGCTTTATTTTGACTATTTAGAGGGAAGGACAGAGGTTACTAGAGGTGCCTAGTATCCAACATGTGAGAGTGGAGAACTGGAAGTTATTGTATAGACTGAAAGTAATTGATGTTTTGTGGACAAATTGTTAGTCCTTATGGTGTTTTGAAATGATGGAAGGTCATCAAAAGAACGTGAAAATCTGATTTTTCATATATGATATTATGTGTGAATATATATATAAACAAAGCAAGTACATATATGTGTTGCATATCTACTTCTATACAACAGTGGATAATGGGTGTACAAGAAAATATGGATCTGATTTTAGAGTGCTCATTGCATCAATCTCACTGAGTCAGTGGAATTCAAGATCACCCTGTGCTTTATAAGATGACCTCAGCATCTTGCAAAATTGAGCTTCTGCGAAGAAAATGTTTTTTTTGCCATTTGAATCATCAAGAAGAGCTTTCCAGTTGAGTCTATGCATAAGTAAATAAGAGTGCATAATGAAATAAGAAAGAATAGTTTTCAGGAATGCTGAAAAAATGTGAATTTCAGAGTAAAACAAGTCAACTCCATGATCATAGTGTTTTTATTATCAAAATCAATTAAGACAGTAGTTTGTCCTTGAAGAGATGGTTAAGCAAATACGTTAAAATTACTCAAGCTTTCAGATTTTTCCTCTTCCTTCCTTTGCATTCCCTTCATAAAAATTCTGAAAGTTGTCTTTTTTGAGAATTACCTGCAGAAAATAGCATTGCCTTTGTGATATCTGAGAATAACTGATAGAGAGCAATTATCAGGGGCTTTAAGGATGTTAGGGACAAGTAAAATATAAACCAAATGAAGCAGAGTAATATGACTGAACTAACATGTATTATAATTAAAACCAGATATTGCACATTTAGTGTAGATTATTTTTGTCTCATATGATTTTGCATAGGTTTTTATCATCTATCTTATTTCATTTGCTTTTTCTTTCTAGTACCCTGAGTTGATGGTTGCATCTTACAACAATAATGAAGATGCTCCACATGAGCCTGACGGGGTAGCCTTAGTATGGAACATGAAGTTCAAGAAAACCACACCAGAATATGTGTTCCATTGTCAGGTAAGACTGAGGAAGTCATTAATTTCGTGCTAGACAAAATGGAGTTTACTACACAGCGCATCTTTCCACTGTTTATATGAAGAGGTTGAGGTTAAAAATAGGCATTTTTGGAAAAAGTACAAGTGGCAGTCCTGTGTTTTTAGAAGGCAAACAGCCTTCTCAAACAAAAGCCTGTCAGGGCTGCGTGTCATTCTTTGTCTATTTAAAACAGTCCCTAGGAGATTTAGTTTATAAAGCCCTTGCACTTATGAAGTAACTGTGGTGTACCACTTCCTCATCCAGGCGGCAACACATGCTTTCCCACCCACGTTAACTTCCTCGCATCCTCTGCACTCAAGCTGCCTACCCTTGCCTGGTTCTGCTCAATATTTTGCCTTTAATATTGGGAAACACACTTTGCATTTTTGGACATGTGTCTGACTTACAGCTTGATCAAAATGGTCTCAATTACAAGAACTACTCCACCAATTCATGTCTGACTGTCCTTTAGGTTAGCAAAAGAGTGTTTCACTTCACTCAGCGCTACTTTATGATTATGCTGGTTTGGAAGTTTATGGACAATCAAAAATCCTTGAGTGTTTTATTTTTGTATGTCTGTTTACTCCTCTTTTGCCTCTGCTTTTGTGTGTGAGATGGCACAGCCTCACATCGATAGAAGTGTTCAGCTCATTGGCTCCATCAAACTGTCCAAACTGTGGAACAGGGCTTGGGCCAAATTTCCAACCTCTTCATTAATATCCTTCTGTGGTAATTAAATACAGGTCAGTGGTATTTGAAAAGCCATATGGAAAAGTTTCAGCAAGTAAAACTTAACAATCAGAGATTAGTAAAATGCAGATAATTCTGTGGTAAAAATTGCTTCTCTTGGAAGGATATGTATTACCTGGCTAATTGTGTAGGCTAAGTGTCATTTTACATTCAAGGACCAAACATCTTTTTGAACTAAGTTTATGTTTGGACTTGGGTACATTATCAGATGTAACATAGTGGGAGGGAGTTGCTGGAATTGAAGTTGCTGCTTCAACCTGATTAAGTAACCTTTAATTCTAGGCATATTTTTCTAATTTGCTATACTGAAAAACAACCTCACAAGGAGTCTAAGCCTGCATAGCAAATATGCCATACAGATTTATATACATATATATGTGTGTGTATGTGTGTGTGTGTGTGTGCGTGCGTGTGTGTTTGTATTACCTTTGAAATGAGAACTTGTATTTTTCTGGAGATTATATTTGGCAGTCGATGTGTTCTTTCAGACTGCTTAAGATCTTAGCTCAAATCCCATGTTCAGATTCTTCTATGATGTACATGCAGCTTAATGTTTTGAACAAAATATTCAAGAGAAGAGTTGCCCCCCTGCATTTCCAGGAAGAATAATCCTTAAACTAGGTAATAACCAGATTCAGGGTAGCCCTTCTGAGTACACAAAGGAAGACTGACTACAGACATAACAATGTATTCAATATGAATTTAAATTTCTATCTAGGTTTTAAAGTAGGTACACATAAATAGGGGAGGTATGACTCACTACGTTGAAAGCAATGAGATAGGCTATAGTCTCCATTAGAAACACACACATAGGACAAAGTGGTGGCCAGAGATTCGGCATGGCTGAGCTTCTGTCTAGTCCTCACATTAAGTTGGATGTACCCCTTTTTAGAACCGGAACCTTAAAACCTGTGAACTGAGAGACACGTTTGGCGCTGTACTTGTACATGTATCCTGGTTTCATCCTCTTTCAGCTAAATAAAATCAGTTCTGCCCATGAGAACTATTTATTTACTTGGTCAAACTGTCCACTGATAATCTGTGTTAAAACCCATTATGAGTGGGAACTTTGCTTGAACCACCATTATGGGGCTTTTGACGTGAAATATCTTCTGAGTATCTTCAGATCAGACAGGGATACCCTCACGTGATTAAACGGGGAAACAAAAAGCAAGCAACTTGGTCTCTTGAACACAGGTTTTGTTCTAACTGACTCAGACGGAAAATAAGAAAAAAATAGTATCTTAGCTCAGAGTCTGGATTTCAGTTCTGTAGATCATAATGGTTTTCTGTTAGTGGAAACCAACTGTATTATTAGTCAGCCCCATATCATTTATATTACCATTTTGCTAGAGAAACATTCCCTTATTCAGTCCTGATTTGGTCATTTCTCTAGGTTTTCTGAGAGAGAGGCCCAATTTTTGTTCCACAGTACATGATCTTATAACAGTCCAGCTCAACAGCTAGAGATGAACACACACCTTATCATTATAGCTAGGTTGCCCAGATACGATGATCACAGTACTTTGTGTGTATTTTCCCAATAAGCCTCTATTTTCCTTTCCAAAGACTTTCTATAAAAAAGACATTTCCATAAATCCTACATGATGCTAATATACCTCTTGCCTTTTGATTTTTGGGCTCACGGAACAAGACACAAGCAAATAGAAACTTATTTCAGGAGTGACTTTCAAGGAGCTCTTGCAAGCTGCTTCTGAGAAGCCAAATCAATAAATAGGTTTGTGAAGCCATTTCTAAGAAACTTCTAAGAAATTTCACATTGGGAGTTCCGATTACATCAATAGATATTACATCACATATCTATATATGTGAAACATCTCTCAACAGCTAAGGAGCTGACTGGAGGTATGACTTCAGATACCTCTTGTGCACATTTGGTAAATTCTCAAAGCTAGGAACCTCAATGTTTTTCTGTCTCCACTGGTGTATTATACAGATGTAAGTGAGATGATTACTATAGAATTTCTTAATTTTCTTTATGTCTTTCTGTGACTTTTTGTAATCTTACATAGGATCATTGAAATTGTCATAATCAGAACAGGCTTTCCAAGGGCCTTTGCTGAAAGCTGCCAGAACCCAGGGACTTCCACTAAAGTTGTCTATCAGCCATGACAGATAATGCAAAAATCTACTGGCAATGATGTTTTTTCTAACTCCAATCAGCAAAACATTTGATTTCAGTCCTTAAATGTAAGGGGTGGTGTATTCTGTAAATACAAAATTCTTACCCAATTTAAAGTCATATTAGATTGTTGGCTCATTAATATAATTTAAGTGGTAGCAAATTTCATAGCTCTACAATATGTTGTGCTACAAATACTGGGTTCAATTTCAGTTAATGGAAAAATGTTTAGTTAAAGGAAAAATGACTATCAGCCAAGTGGACACGTTTACTCGTTGATTCATGTGAACTGCCATGTGATCATCAGATCCTTTCTAAATAAAACAGTCCTGCTGGCTTCTACTCTCACCTCCTATGGAATATTTTTTTCTTCTACATGTTTTATTTTTGCCCTTTTTTGGGGTTTTGTATTTTTGCATTATGTGCTGATGATATTTTAGATGTGAGTCCCAGATTTTTTGCTCTACAGCTCATCATACATCTCTTTACCACAAGATTAGAAATAGGAAAACAAGGAAGAGTGAGGGACTGGGCAATTTGTTAACTTGTTTTCCTATGCAAGCAAAAAAATGTTGTCTCAGAAGCAAAATCAGAGTGGGAGAGTGATTTTTACCAAAGGAATGAATGCTCAGTGCTTTTCTAAGGTAGTGGGGAATAAATTGAGCATGCAGTTAATACTGCAGAGTGCAGACTGGGAATATTTCTGTAGGGAAGAGTCAGGGATGTCCTCTTCCCCCACGCTGGAGCATCACAAACTATTGGTGTAATCCATTGCATTCCAAAGGCAAAACACAAACCTTTCAGAAGTACTTTATGAGACCCTGCAGATGAGTCATTCCTAGTTGGGTTGGTTTGGCAGTATCCAGAGAGGGAATGAATTCCAGCAACAAAATGGAAATCACATTGACTCTCCCTCGGTTTGATTGGGAAAATTTTAAAGAGTGGTTCACACTACACTCAGCTACTGTTAGTCTGCTTTTAGGTGGGAATGACAAAAATGAAAATAGTATTGCAAGGTTATTGATGATATGACTCAACATGAGCTCAATCCTATATTGATTTATGCAATCCACAGGGCTGGCCTTGTATGTGAACATTCTCATACTATTGATTGATAGTGTAGCAACAACCATATTTCTCAGTATTACTCTCTTTTTCAGAAAACACTTATCTGTCTATAATGTGTTTTTTCACTGAACATACAAATAAAAATCTACATTACCCATTAATTATGAGGATTATTAGTACTACTCATCATCTTTGCCCATGATGGTGTTTCTGTTTCACAGTAGTCTGATCTAAGCTTTCTAAGCCAGAGTGACCTGAAGAAGTACATGAAACTTTCCACCAACATATCTGGTTGAGTGAGGCAAATAAGAACTCAGAGAGTATGCAATAAATTGTCTAATTGAAGTCTGAGCTATTACACCCTTTCTTTCAGCAGAGCCTGTTAGCATGGGTACAGCACTGCTCTTCTATCAGGTCCCGTACCTTTTGGGTTAGAGCTCATCTGCAGAGACAGAAGTCACAAGGAAAAGAAATAATCTGTGTCTCTCAGGGACTTTATGGTATTACAAGCCATTTCCTTTCTTCTGGAACTAAAGAGGGGTTATTAAAGTCGGTTGAGGTATCTGGATCTCAGCTTCAAACATCCGTCATTTCAGGAGAGGAGGGGTGGAGGAAGATGCTAAAGATATTAGTTTCATGCAAATAAACCAAAGTGAATGTTACTGTCTGATTTGGAGGACTCTGCATTGTCTTTGGAAAGTTTGATGAATTCTGCTTTACTACACCCAATCTAATGATAACAGAAACAAAAAAAGGACTATATTAACTGTCTTTTGATTTATTATGGATTATTTCCTGATCTACTAATTTCCTCTTTCTCTCAACTGAGTCTTTTTCAAGTGTCTCAAAAGGGCAGTGAGAAGTACAAATCTGACACTTAGAAGCAACTCCATTCAGTGTATTTTAAAAGAAGGAGTGCACATGTGAACTAGCTTTTATTTGAGGAAGCAGTAACTATTGAAGAGTTCTTTCAAGGAGTTGACTTTCAGCATAATCACAAAAATATTTCAGCAGTATATCACTTTTAATAGCTGCAGTTATTTCTGTCCTTTTCCTAAAATGCCATGCAATCAGATTTACTTGGTTGGTTCCATCTCTTTACTAAACTGTCAGGTTTTTTGTGGGATATGGGACTTGTGTTTTCTATTTTAATTTCAAGAAAAGCTGTCCATGCTTGGAAAATATTGGTGGATGGGGTACAAAAATCAGCCACTCTGCCGCACCACAAAATGTTTCATTCTCCCCTAGCTTTTTTGTAGTGGCTTCTGTACACTGCCATTAAGTTATGTGTTTGACCACTCTTCATTGCTTATCCTGGTGTGGTCTTTCCCTTTTCAACTAAATGGATGGAGTCATAAATGCATATCATAGAATTAGATGCATTGAGGTAAGTGAAAGGCTATATTTAGTGGTTGATATTGGACAGAGTTGCCTTATTTTTTTCCTTATTTGGTTCCTTTGTTGTTTTCTGCTCTTTCAAAATCAACATAAGTTCAGATGTGTTTTTTGCTCCAGCAGCCTGCCTTCTAAAGGTGCCGAGCGCCCAAATCCATGAGACTTGTGTGCAGAACAGGCTGAGGTAACAGCATGAATGACTAATATCCTCCTTTTCCTCTTGTCCTTGAGTTTCCTCCTCTGTGGAAGCCAGACTAGAACTCAGTCCCTCAAGAAGTTTAATTGTCCGGAAAGTATCGTTGGAATACTTAAAAAATAAAGACAATTTTCACTGATAATTTTTATAGTGCTTTTCCAGAAAAACTTCCTCACCTTGTTGCTGCTATCTAAGTTTCAAGCAAGGACTCAGCTCTGCAGAGACATAAAAGAAATGACAGACCCTAAACTCCCTCTAAGCTTCACAGAATTTCCTAAGAAAAATTGTTCCCAAGAACCAGCAGCATGTCCAGTCCCAGAGCTTGTCTAATTCCTCAGTTTCCAGTGAGAGGGGGCACCTGTGGTCAGTCTGTAAATCTCAGAGAAGACATGTGGTGCTAAGCTGACTGCAAATTTTCCCAAAAAACCACAAAACCCTTCTTTGAAAGAGAGTTTTTTCCAACCTGAATTTCCCTGTGACCCTATGATTCTAAATATGAATCAGATTCTGCCCATTTCTGTAGTAGTTCTCTGGTAAATGGACCACCAAATGTCTGCTTGTGAAGATACTGAAGCAGCTGTCATACTGGAAATACTTGAGCATCCAGAGTCCCAAATTTGTTGCAGACTTTTGTAACACATACTAAAATGTTGTAAATCCAATCAAGTAGGGCTTCTTTAAAGATAAAGGGGCTGTTTTGTTTTCATTTCTGTTTTGTTTCCTGACGTGCATCCTTAGTAGGAAGATCTTTAGAAATGCAGAACACAGTTTGTGCCATAAAGATTTCAGTAAACAAGAGCCCATGTCTTGTCTCTTAATCTTTTGTTTTAGGTTCTTCCTCCTGTTCTCAGCTGATACCAGTTGTCTTTTTTTGCTCCTCCCATTGGAGTCTACACCACTTCTACCATTTGGTGATTAAAAATAACTATCATTTGGCCTAAGATTAATGCTCCAGTACCTGTGGGGAGACTGTGTGTGAGTCAGCAGAAGTTACACCCACACATCTGAAGAATAAATGTAGTAGTACTTGGAAAATAGTTTTTGGTCTCTTAGGTGAGAGGAGAGACCTGCATGCAGCAGATTTATAGAGAGGGACAAAGAGGACCACATATACAGAAGACAGTCTCCTGTTTTCTGTATACCACTGAACTCAGAGACATTAGGACAGAAAAGGCACTGAAAACGTGAAAATGTAAATTCTGGCTTGTGTGCCAGAGTGTCTTAGCCAGTCCTGAGATCACCAGTCTTTCTTTACTGCTGAAATGCAACAGCTGTTAGCATGGAATCTACCAGCATCTGCAGCTCAAAACAAAGCATGTCGTGTTTTCCGCATAGCCATTCACCTTTCAGTCCTAAAATCACTTAAAACTGACTTATTTCCACAAAACTCAAATCATTATATTTTCATAACAAGAGTGGGAGAAGGAAACCTTCTTCCAGGCAAGGTCAGAGAGCAAATAAGGATTCTTATTTAGTGTAAAGGAGTGTCAATTGGATTCACAAAGTTATATGCCTTCCCTTGGGCTTTAGCTGTATCTTTCCAAACCCTTAGCAAAGCTGCTTTTTTCATGACGGTTTGTTCAGAACCCTGAGGAGTGACACACCCATCAAAGCCAATGTGTATCTTATAACAAAATAATTATGTGCCATATCCCATCAGTCTGTGAAATGACAAAATTTGTAATTAGCACTCTGAATTACTTGGGGACTGTTTTTATACATACAAAGCCTAGCAACAGAATGCTCCTCTGCTTAGAGCAATGCTTAACAGAGATCATCTTCCTCATTGGAAACTGAGATTTCAATTATGAATTAGGAAATGATAAATTTGCTTGTCTTGGATAGAAAATTTTAGGCGGTTCCCAGTTCTAAGTCTCTTTTGGAGGGGGCAGACTGTCATATACTTAAATGATATGCTGTCACTACTAGCAATAGCATTGTGCTTTTCACAAGTGTTAAAATAGTGATTTGTAACAAATCTGTACTTAAAGATGGTGTTTCTCTTCCCAGTTCCGTAGTCTTCCTTTCAGACCAAATGTAAAGAATATGTTGGCTATTTGATATGGTGAGCATTCTTTTTTTCCCCAAGTTTCTTTTTTTCACTGATAACTTGCATTATACCTTTCTGAATTATAGGCATCTAATATGCAATTTGGAGAAAACCTAACCTTTGAATTTGCCAAGTTAGACATGCAGTATTTTTAAACTTTAGCTAGCTAAGGAAAAAAAAGATCTCAGTCAAAAACCATATTTCATAAGAGAAAATTATAGAGATATTGATGGTTTGCCAAAACCTCAAGCAGTGACAAAATCCACAGTGTCCTGAAAGAGATGCCTTTGGAAAACCATTCCTTTGCAGATGGCTTAGATTATTGATACTTACAAACACATGACATTATTCATTCAACTCAGAATTTTGAAAAACTCTGTTGATAAAAAAAAGCAGATTTGTCACACTATCCCAAAATCGCAGAGAAAAAAAAAATCACCAAATCCTGCAATTGTTCCTGAGGGCATTTTACAGTTTAGTAGTTGTTGATTTGATTACATTTCAACATGACCTAGTGTAAAATATTTTAAGAAAAAGGGAGGAAGGAAGGGAAAAAAACCTCCCAACTTTCCTTTGTTGATGTGAACATTACGTTTTATAGTTTTTCTTGTATATCTGAAACTCCCAGTGCTAAAAGGGTTTTGGGCGAACAAAAAATGCAGGATCAGATGTGAGATCAATAAGTCACTGAAATCCTTCCACAGATTTTTTTTCCATAAAGGATGTAAAATACCATGCAATTCCCTAGCTGCACTGCAAATGATGGATAAACAGCCATGGGCATGACTTTTCTGTTTGGGTTATGTAACTGTTCTCAGCACAAGCTACTTGCAATGAAGAGTACATTTGGTCCAAATTCAAGAAAATTATTTCACCTCATGATTTTTGTCTCTGTGGGAGCTCTATGTGAGGAGTGAAGCCTCTTTCTGTGTTACCTGGCACAAAATATAAAACAGTTACTCTTCTAAAGTGCCGTAAAAGCCTCAGAAACCAAGGAATCCATCATTACAGCCCAGGATACAGCTTTCCTCTGCCTTAGGTCTAAAATCAACAGTTTTCCACCCTCTGCCCCCATGGCTGGATGACTGACAAGTACTTCCCTGAAAAGAACTTTTGTATATGGACAACATTGATATAAGGATGATTAACGCTCCCAGCTTCCCACAAAGGGAAGGCAGAAGCACGTGCCACATGGCTGAGATACTGTTATTATCCTTGGAAGACATTTCCTGTGGGCCAGAGAGAAAGAAAAGATAAAGTACATTTATTTTAGCACAAGATGACAAGCAAATGTCCTACACGCAAGAAGCAATATGCTTTTAAAAATATGTTGTATTGGAGAAATCAGAGCATTTTCATTATCTCTTATCTACAAAAAAATGTGCCAGAGATCTGTGATTAATTCATTTTGATTGCTCTTATAACACCATTTAGTATTTTTGTAGCTAAGATGCATATTGATTCCACTTCAGCTCCATATTGTTCATGAACACATACAGGATCACCAGTCATTTCATGGAGAGAAGAATATGCTTAACATTTACTGTCTCATGTTTACACCTGTAAATAAATAGACTAAGCCAAATTTAGACTGGAGTTGTGCAAAACTGCTGTTTGACATGAGTTCTTTGGGTTAAATCCATTCTTCCTGGCAGGATAATGATACATTATGAAATGTCCCATCACTGGTGAGAGTGGATGACCCAGGGGTGCTGGTTTTTGAAAAAGATGTGGCCCTCTGATGCTCCAGGAGTCAGGAAATGTAAGATGTTATAACTATGTTGACTTATTAAGGCTTTGACCCTGAGACTGCAAAAATGCTTATCTCATTCCTTCCTCCTCTAGAAGGCTACCCATGGAAAAAAATAGTAGAAACCAAACAACAGAACCTTGCAGGTGACAAAAGTGGGATGTGAAATTTCAGGAAACTAAGGTTTGTTAGGAGAAAGGAGGACTAAAAATTGTCTATAATGGGAAGTAGTCATGTATTCCTGTGCGATCTTAGCCGCTTCCTAATGCTCTATGGGTGCAGAGTCAGACTGCTCATATTAGAATCTGTACAGTAGTTTACTGTAGGAGACATGAACAGTGCCAAAGCAACTCGTGTTCCCACCCTCATTCTTAAATACAGATTTGCCTGTGGTATCTTCTGTGTTTCCACTAGACAGCTGTTTATTTGTGCCTCTCAGTCTCTCAATCACCACATCTATGTGCAGTGCTTAATTAATTATCAATTATTTCCAATTATGTAGTGCTACTACTTATAAAAGGTACATGGTTGAAAGCGATGGAGTTGGGTGAATCTAACAGCCTATTATTCTTCAGATGACTGACATCATTTACCTGGATTTGTGCAAAGCATTTAAAACTGTCCTGCACAATATTCTTATCTCTAAATTGTGGAGGCATAGATTAGACAGATGGACCACTCAGTGGATAAGGAATTGGCTGCATGGCCACACTCAAAGTGTTGAAGTAGACAGCTCAATGTCCAAGTGGAGACCAGTGACAAGTGGTGCTCCTCAGGGGTCAGTGTTGGGACCAGCACTTTTTAACACCTTTGTTGGCAACATGGACAATGGGATTGAGTGCCCCCTCAGCATGTTCACCAACACCAAGTTGTGTGGTTTGGTCGGCACCCTGGAGCAAAGGGATACAATCCAGAGGGACCTTTACATGCTTGAGAGGTGAATCTCTGAGCACCTCATGAAGTTCAGCAAGGCCAAATGCAAGATCCTCCACCTGGGTAGAGACAAGGACAAATACAGCCTGGACTGAGAATGGATTGAGAGCAGCCCTGAGGAGAAAGACTTGGGGGTGTTAGTTGATGAGAATCTCAACTTGAGCTGGTAATGGGATCTCCACCCATGGAGACAGTCAAAACACACAGTCATGAACAATATACTCCAGCTGATCCTGCTCTGAGCAAGGGGTTGGACTAGGCAATCTCTAGACGTGCCTTCCAACGTTGGCAATGCAATGAGTCTGCCTCTGGCACTTCATACTCCTTTTCCCTTCCCTGTCCCAGACATTATGCGGAAGTCACAGAATCACAGAATCACAAAATATACCTAGTTGGAAGGGATCCACAAGGATCATCGAGTCCAACTCCTGGCCCTGCACAGGACCATCCCCAAGAGTCACACCATATGCTCAAGAGTATCATCCAAACGCTTCTTGAACTCTGTCAGTCTTGGTGCTGTGACCACTTCCCTGGGGAGCCTGTTCCAGTGCCCAACCACCCTCTGGGTGAAGAACCTTTTTCTAGTATCCAACCTAAACCTCCCCTGACACAACTTCAGGCTGTTTCCTTGGGTCTTGTCACTGGTCACCACAGACTAGAGATCAGTGCCTGTCCCTCCTCTTCCCCTCACAAGGAAGTTGTAACTGCAATGAGGTCATCCCTCAGCCTCCTCTTCTCCAGGCCAAACAAACCAAGTGACCTCAGCTGCTTGACTGTCTCTAAGTCTACAGTCTTCCCAGGACCAGATGAACATCAGGGCATCCTTCTTCCCTCCCAGAAAGAAGGTCATTTGCATTCAGAAGGCCTGAATCAAAAAATTGCTTATTTAGGAAAGCACTTACCAATTTGTTTGGCTTTGAGCAGGCTTTTGAATCATTGAAATATTTGGGAACTTAGAAGAATTAACTACATTTAAGTTATTGGACTTCTGAAAAAGTTAGACTTAAGTATGTTCTTCCCTCATGTGGGGCTTTAAAATGTTCTTGGTTCGGTATGTTGATCTTCTGACTGTGCCTGGGTTCTCATGGCATGTGTGTTTATTGTGAGGGTTTGGACCAAGTGCTACGCTTGACATTTATCTGTGACTCCCTTACAAGCAGCTGCAACTACTACAACTAACTTGACAGGCTGAGTTGTAGATAATTGTTCTTGCAGCATCTGTAATGGCTTCTAATTCATCTGTGGCTTCACATAGTTTGGTTGATCAAATGCATTGGTTTGAGGAACTGATGTCATAGAAAGCCACCAAGCCACCACCACAGCACAACTCATGTTTCTATTTCTGTTCTCCAAATCTGGAATTTGCTATCTCTGTGGGCTCTCTAAAATTTTGCTCCGATATTTCCATCACTTGCCATGAAGTGGTCATCTGTCGTGCTTTCTCTGTGAGGAGAAAAGTCCCGGACACCAAGACCCCAGCCTAACCTATACCTCAATCTCTGGGGGATTTCTTCTGCTTCTGCATAGTGCTAGATGGGAACCCCCCTGGATAGGGACTCTTAAGCCTCGCTCCTGAGGCCTGGTGTTGCTTCCAGCAGAAAGGAGATTCTGCCTGGAGAAGAAATGGGCAGCAACGAGAAGCTTAAGTCCTTAGATCAGTGGCTGGGGCACTTTATGACCATGGGGCTGAGCTGTCAAGACTGCACCTGTGTTTTATATCAGATAGTATCAGAGAATATGCAGAAGTAATTCAAGAGGAGTCACCAAAATTCCTGGATTTGTCCCTCACAGCCAGGTTTCCCAGATATTTGCTTGATAGAAGGGGCTTCACCTTCATAGGTGCTTTTGCCTGGAGTTGCCTAACTGCAACACTTAGAAAGGGCTTTGGTTTATGTGATGTTTTTAGTCTGTGCTTCTCTAGATCTATATTTCATTTGCAGTACTCAAAAAAAAAAAATGCTTCCTGCTTAAAGGCATTTCTGACCACAGCACCAAGTAAATTTTTCAGGTAATGCTATTATTTCTTCAATTCTAGAGGCCTTCAGCAGACTTAGTTACAAACCTATCATAACAATGTAGTCTCTGTCCCAAAGAACTTGCAGCTATAGTTAACAGTGGTGGCAGGCAGTAACACCATGACCCATGTCCTGAGCTGGCTGCATGTATAGCACCTCTGGTCCAGAAGCCTTTGGCTAATACTGTGCTGAAACCATTAGGCCCTGCTGCATGCAAGCAGAGTGCCAGAATGCCGTGCTCAAGCTGACACTTACCATATGCTCCAGATTCTGATCAGCCTGTGGTATGAGCAGGGATGACAGAAGGTCTCTGTGCACCACCCACAGACACATGCCCTCAGGCTCCAGGTCTGAAAGGGTGATGCAGACCCATCACTTCAGGCTTGTCAGTAATTTAATCAAAACAATTAAGAGTGCTCATGTATAACTGTTAGAGTATCATGGCCTAAGTAAAACAGACAAACCAAGGCAGTGCTTGCTTCTGCAACAGGCAGGCACAGGGACGTTAAGGGTTTGGCCCTGCAATTTGATAAGGAGACAGGTCCTAATCAGAGAAAACAGATATTTGTGTACTTAGCATGTAAGTAGTTTGGTGGAAAGAAAACTCGATTTTGATGTTGTTTTGAAATTGCTCCTTATTTCTCCAGGCTTTAATCATCTCATCGTCAGTAACAAAGCAAGTGTGATACTCATCAAAGACTGTGTTCTCAGGCTTGTGTGTATGTATAGTAATTTAGGGTTACCTAATTGATTGGCTGTTGCAGTTATGGATAAATTATCTGCTTTTGCAATACAGCAAGCAGTTTTACTGCTTTTCTGAGTCACCATGACACCACCAAATTAATAATATTAGCACTTTCCAAAAGGGCTGAAGCATAGATTCCCTTTTGACAAGGCAGCCTGTGGACTTTTTTTTCCTAATTATTTTACTCTTGTAGCTACATGGGCTGAACCTGCAGAGATGAGATGAAACTCATGAGGCTGGATATTGCCTTTCTGCAGACTTGGGCAGAGCACTCTGATTCTACTGCAATACTCAGATGTCAGCACTGAGGTTAAATTTCAGAGTTACCTACCCTGTAAACTTGGCTAAGAGAGAGCTGCGTTTCCTGACATACTCTTTTCCTTCTTTTTAAGGACTTAGTACTTTTTCAATAAAAATAAATTTAATTTGTGGCTACATTTCAGCTCCATTGGTTTGATGGTATAAGTGGAGCAATACCAGCTTTGGATTTAGAGCAGTCGTGTGGCTGAGTCTCTCTGTGCAGCTTTCATGTGGTCTGGTGAGACATTCTTAGAATCCCAAAACATTTTTGAAGATCCTAAACTGGAGACATTCACAATTCTTCCCTCCCTTTCTACCATTAATCCTTCATGTTTTAACAAGCACTGAAGTTAATACAGCCTACACTCTTTCCTGTCACACTGGGCCCCCCTCCCTGCTTTCTTTCTCTTGAATAAAGCAATCTGTTCTTTCGCGTCCATACTCTTGTAAATCAAAGGGAAAGATGTCAACACACACCATAACCAAGTATAAACTTCCTTTTTTTAATTAAACAGGATTCTGACATTTGGTTTGAAGAAGTGTTTGTTTGGTTTTATTTATTTTTTTTAATATGTGAAAGATGTCAACCCTTTTTATTTTATTTTTAGTAGAGACAAATTTTGTATCTTACCACAAGTAATCTCTAGCACAAAATCTTTCAGATATTATTTTGTAGTTTAATAGGAAGACAGTTGGAGGGAAGCAGTAGTTTTGGCATTTAGAGCTTTTAGAATTAAGAGGTAACCACTTGGGTAAAGGTTTTGGTACACATAAATCATGTTTTAAGTTCCTTTTCAAATTTAATTTCAAAACCAGCTGTAATTCTGTTGCTATACTCTCTGCTGTTTTCTTGTTACTATTAATTATACTTAGACATTTATATGAAACACAAAAATATCCAGATTCACAATAGCTGGTACCAAAAAAAAGCAAGACACTTGGAAGGAACATAGCCTCTATTTCAGTGTACAAATCCAGGTATCTCAGTAGCCAAAGCAAAGTCACCCTAAAATTGTCTCTTTCAAGATATCTTGCACCTTTTGTGGTGCAAAAGGATGCTACAGGGCACTAAACTGAACAAACCGGTGTCAGATCTGATACCGCTACTTTCCATGATGATTCTCAGTCCATGACCTGGCAGGGGAAAAGGGCTTTATTAGTAATTCAGTTGCTGTCTTATTTCTAAATGATGATTTTAATCCACGTTTGCAGTTGAAGTATATCGTCCATATCTGTTCTGGGGGCAGATATAAGCGTGTGTAGCAATGCAAGAATGAAATGATCTTCTGATGGCTTGGCCAGAAGAAGGTTGGGCAGCTCTCAGAGGGACTATTAGTGCTTAGACTCTTTAAATACTGCTTTTGATGAGCAGGAGTGAAAACAAAAGTTTATAAGTAAATTGCATGTGTACTTTTGGCCTTTATTTATTTATTTATTCCTTAAAAGAGCAGGCATCAGAGGTCCAGTCACTGTTCTTCAGTTCCTATGGATGAAGGACTATGAGTTTGGCACCTTTTCATGGTTATAGCTAAGCAGCAGTACCACAGCTTTGTCCCTCTGCTCTCAGTCCCTCTAAGCCAATTCCCTCAAGCATGGAAAAGGATCTGTCCCTTCATCTCACCTGCAGCTGATTTTATTGTCCACTGTTGTTTGTGTCAGACTGACCCAGAGCAGCATATCACTGACAGCAGTGCTTTTTCACATGCATTTGCTCAGCCAGAAAATACACCCAGGAGTCTCCTGAGTGCCTGCTGCAATATAACCTGGTGTTCTGGAGCCTAGAAATGCCTGTGAACTCCTCAGATTGCTTCTTCCCACTGACAAAGTATTGTTTTGAGATCCATCTGGTGTCAAGCGTAGGCATATGGCACCAGTATGGCAGCTCTGGCTCTGGGAGTGGTTTCCTGCAGAAGAAGTCTGGCTGAAGGCAGAAGCCTGTTGAGAGTCATTACTGTTTAGCACCCAGGTCTTTGTGAACTTGTTCGACTGGTGGCTGGGCAGAGTGCCATCCTAACGTATGGACATGAGCAGAGACAGCTGAGTCTCCAGGGCCCTACACACATCAGATGTGGGTACTGAGGTTAGGCTTCTCAGTAAAGAGAAGCTAAATGACTGTCTGTTCCGAGCACGTGTACCTGTGGTTGAAGGGATACACCACTATTAATCCAAATCTGGGCCGTATTAAGCTTCTAAAATAAAAACCAGCTTTGCCAGCCACTTGAAGAGGGCTCAGGGCCTGTTTGGATCAGTGCATCAGTGGGGAGGGAGGAGGGAAGGAGGGGGGAAGCAGAGGCGGTTCCACAGTGCTGCTCCTCACAGGCTGAGACAACCCGACCCCAACAAGGCAGGGGACCAGGGGTACTTCCTTCGTGCCCCTGACTGCAGACCTCTCCAAGGGCTAGGCAACATTTCTGTTTCTGATGCCAGCCCTCTCTTTGCTGTGACAAAGAACACAGACATTTCATGTTTTGTATCTTAATTATGTGTTCAGTGAGGTTCTTGTAGCAACTGGGAGCAGAAATTTTATCATTCAGGAAGCAGGATTGCCTGTTTTCCAGGCAAAACCCCCAGGTTTATCAGTTTGAGCTCTTCCCTTATGCCCTGGGCAGTGCTCCCACCTGGAACTAACTCAGGCTGGCTCCCCTGGCCCTTGAAGAACTAACTGCTCGTCTCCACAGAGAGGCAGAGCATGCCCAGGGGATGAGGCAGCAGCACTAGTGTGGTGGCTCCACTAGGAGTAGAACATCTGGGTGGAAGATTGCAAAGCCAGAAGTACCAGAAGAAGCCTTTAGTAAGGCCACTGAGAAAGCTAAAAAAAGACAGAGAAAGCAAAATCCAGTAGGCTGTATTTGCATAGAGGGAGAAAATACCTGAGCATTAAGCTAAAGTAAATAATGAAATTATTCACTGCACAGCACAATTCAGAGAAATGCAGATGACCAGACACTGGGGTGTGTCCATTTCTTCTGGGTCCCACCAGCTGAAAGATATAGATGCTCTGTGGCACCCATAAAAAGATAATGCTGGGAATCTCCTATTCCAAATGCTGCTTTTATACTGTGGACACTAAAATCCCATGGAATTGCCTTCTTATTTATGTGCTGTTGCCATATACTATGGAACTAGCTGCTTCTGCCCTCTACAAAAGGTAACTAAGCACCAACAGTGCATAAAATACCCCTAACTGAAAAACTGTGAAGCTTTACCATTGTTATTGGAAAGCACTGTGAGATTTCCCTAGAAAGGTGTGGCAGAAGTGCAACAGGGGATATGCTGTTATTTTAAAAACCTCACCATGTGCTGGATCCTCCCCCTTTGAAGTCAGTAGCAAAACTCTCTTTTAGAGAAGCAAGACTACTTGAATGGGCAAACAAGAGGCAGCCTGGAGGCAGAAGAAACTTATGGGGAATGGTTTCTGCAGCTCTCCTTGAGCACAGAGCTGTTCAGACAGACTGGAGACCTGTCTGCTGCTCTCTCCCATTATGGCTAAGAAATGAATGCTTTTAAAGCTGTTAAATGAATGGGCTTGATCTTACAGCCCTTACTCATCTGAGAACTGCCATTAATTTTAAGAAAATAATCACTATACTAAGTGGTATGGAGTGGACTCCTTAAATTATTAAATTCTAATATTTGACAGAAGTTTTTCTTTTATAGAAAAATAATACTGAAATAATTAAAAGGATGTGAACATTTCACATTTGAAGACTGCAAGCTACTTTGGAGCAATATGTAAAACTAGAAGCAGTGTAGAGGGCTTAACTCCGTGTCATGTCTGTAGGTTATTTTTGAACTTTATGAAAAACAGCCTTTAGCAGTTTATATCCTGACCATTCAACTGTATTCTGGTATTCTGATTCAAAAACATGTTAACCATGAAAACAGAATGTTTAAAAATACACTGTCCACTTGGCTTCTTTGCCCTGCTTCAGAGTCTCCCAGGTTTGTTTGGGACAAACTGAGAACTTTGTTGTGGAATGACTGTTTGAACTGGGGTTTCTTAAAATACATGTGGAGCCTTGTAGCTGCTGTGGGGTGTACACAGTGGTGGAGCTGTACTATTTTAAAATCATCTGGCTATTTCACTTCATGTAAGGATATCTGTCAGCTTAGCTATAAGGAATGATAGGGGTTGATTAAAACAACTCACGAAGCCATTAAACAAAGAGATAAAATGTAGAACATGTGCTGTAAGGCTGTTTTAATTATAATGTGGGGGGCATCTGTGGAACTGGATGGCAGCTGCAGTGTAGCTGAGTTTTAAACTGCTCTTAGCAGTACCCACATCTTGTTCCTTATGGGTGGGTTTTCTTTTCTGTAAAGCTAGGTCTTTTGGAAATGGTGTTTGGAAGCTACCTCTTGTTGCTGCGACTGACCATAGTGTAATTACTGTGCTCAAGTGCCTACTAAAGTAGGCATTTTTGTACACTAATCATCTAATCATTAGATGCTAGACTAACTTCAGAGAAATATATGAAAAAGCTTTAGTCAACAAGCGAGGGTATCATAGATGTCAAGTGAAGGGCCACAAGAATCTAGAGAGACTGGGGAATCAAAAAGGCAATTACAGCTTTTTTCGTTGTCTTGGTGATCTTACTAGGTCAAAAAACCAGTACTAAATATACTGCTGTGTGCTATAAATATGTCTATTAAGTTAATTTAGCATTTAATCTGGCTTTAAAACAACAGATATCAGGCAGCCAGTAAAAAGTATTCAAACTTCATATTTTGCTTTATTCTTATTAATCTAGTTATAGACATCACAAATTAGCATAGTTAATTCTAGCCCTATCAGAAGGGATTTCAAGTCTCTGGTAAGTTCAAATCAGTCTCTAGCCACTAGAAATCAGAATGAGGAGCAGTAAGGAAAGGAGACAACACATCTGCCCGTGTCAAAGTTTTCACAACTCCATCCACTTCTGCAAGAAACAGGTCCATTACCTAGGTAGACATTGGGTCTAGTTCTGTTTGGCAACTCTGATGTTCTCAATTCCACAAAGTTTGCTTAAATGTCTGCCATGCTTTTTATGCAACTGAAATTTGGTAATTTAGTTAACCCGTTGTCATTTAGTAAAGTGTGTTCCCACACAGGAACACCAACACTTCAAAATATTCAGTCATTAAAATATTAAAAAAATGTGTTAGCAAAACTCACTGGAAAGAGTCAGAAAATGAATTTTTAAGAATGCAAAAATTAACAGTGAATTTAACTTTCTGACTGTAATTGCCACAGCAGTTCAAGCCTTCCTCTGCAGCTAGCAAACATCACTAAAACTGCTATTTAAAAAATGACATTTGCTTTTGTTTGCAAACTCTCTTTATTAGTATGTGAATTCTCAGGAAATTGTATGAATGCTGTAACATTTGCTTTCCAATTTGCATAGAACAAAGACATAGTATACAGTACCAATTATATAAAAATGGGAAATAATTCCTTAGGAAGATAATGGAAGACTTGAAGGAGTTACAGCTTGTTGCTCTCAGCTGTAGCTTGTTGGCACATGAAGGTTCTGAGGATTGTTCACTTGAAGACTTCAGCTATTGTATGTTATTTTAAAGACACTGAAAAGCAGTAGTTGGGATAGATACCAATCTTCATACTGGCTTGTGGGGCACTCTATCAGGTAGCCAGGGCAACCATGATACCAGTCTGGTTCCTCAGCATCCCCAGCTAAAGAAAATGTACAAAGACAACTCAGATGTCATTAAAATGAGGAAAAACTGAGTTCTGTTTGGATGGTATAGAGGAAAGTGTGGTTCCCTTTGCTATTAAAAGAGCACCTCGGTAGAGAAATCAGTCGTGGATCCAACAATGAGATGCAGCTTGTCAGCTGATGCTCTCAGGACAGCACACCTTGAGGTGCACTGTGGTAGGTCTCTCACAGACTCATCTCATTACCTGAGAGCTCAAAGTTAGAGGAGCAATAGGGGAAGAGCTCTCCCTGATGGGATATCATGGGCAAGGATGTCAACCTCTGTCCAGCGGGTATCTGGTTACTTGAAGTTCTCACTTCTGTATGAAATTAAGCACTTTCCCATCACTGTCATGGAGAGATTATCTCAAGGTTTTTAGCACTATGCTTAGACTCACCCTTTGGTGTATATTTTCCCGAGGACCAGTGGAATAACACATTTTAGGGTCAAAGTCAGCTCTTTGCATGTGCCCTGTTGGCTTTAGTAGAATTACTGGTGTGCAAGGAGTATGAATAGAGTTCATACAGTGATTCCTAAAACACAAAATGCTAATTACCATATGATTCCCTAAGGAGAGTATTGAAGATAACTGATCATGTAACCCCTCTCTTCTCTACCTCTTTTACTCCAGTCCTCTGTGATGTCAGTCTGTTTTGCCCGCTTTCACCCAAACCTTGTCGTCGGTGGAACATATTCTGGCCAAATTGTCTTGTGGGATAATCGCAGTCACAGGCGCACTCCAGTTCAGAGAACTCCCTTATCTGCTGCTGCTCACACGGTAAGGACAAAAATCACCTCCTCCTTTCCTTAGAGGAAATGGTCAGCAAGGAAATAGAACTGTATAGTTGTTTCTACAATGCTGGTTGCCACACAGATGAAAACCTAAGTGTGGCCCTTGAAAGGAAAGAAATAGGTAAGAGAGATGTACAACCACCTCCTGTAAGTACTTAACCATCACACTTTGTACAGTCAAGTCAGGAGATTATTCTCCTTTCCAGGGAAAAAGCAGGATTGAGTACAACACTTGAGTGAGGCACCTTTGTGCCAGCTCAGTGGCGCTGTAACTCTTGCTCTCTGTTGCCTGTAAAGACAGGTCATTATAAGACTGCGTGTCTGTCAGTCCAGCATGGCAGGCAATTTGAATCATTTGTTGTTGTCTTGGTGTACACAAGTTTCTCCTTTGAACCAGATTAGGCACCTATGATGATCTCAGTGGAGTCCTGTAGGTCACACTGTACCCTTTAAAAGAGTGTGGCAGTTTGCTTCTGTTTTCTAATAGAGGAATACATAAATGCTTGCCATGGTCTCCTACTCTAGACAGGGCCATAGGGCAGAGCTTGTGCACTGGGGGGGGGAGTTTGTTTCCATAGAATGATGTGGGAGAGCATTTTGCTGACACACACTGGTACCTGTGGATAGTGATGGTGGAAATGGGCTCTGATGATATCTGGGAGATATACAGGCAGAGCAGTAACAAAAAATGCCCGAAAAGGAAGAGTTTCTCTGTGATACAAGGATGATGTCTGTGGTAGGAGACTATTGTGCTGGAGGAAGAGATGAGCCTGGATTGCCTGCCAAAGTGTCCTCACTCTGCTACTGCACTGACCTTCAGTCAATTCTGCACAAAGATGTTGTGCATTCTTGAGTTGTCCTCCAGAGTTTAGGCTTAGGCACACTCTTCAGAACAGCTGGAAAGTGGAGTAGCTCATCTTGGAAGTGGGCTTAGGGCAATTTCTTACTGGAAAGTGGAAAGGAGGAGAAAAATACGAAGAATCATAAAAGAGTGCAGAAAAATGCAGATTTTCAGAAACATAAGGAACTGAACTACATAAAGCACTCTAAGAGACAATAATCTTGTTCTAGCAGAATGAAGGATCGGACAACATGATGGTACTTTTGCACCTCCAGCTTTCACAATTCTGTGATTCTTTGGAATTTGCAGATCAAAGTTCAGCTTTTTGTTGACTGTGACAACATAATCCCTGGAGTTAAAAGACAGCTCTAGAAGCCATGCCACGTAAATTGATGCAAAAGATTCAGTGTGGGGCCAGTATTATGATGGCCAGGCTCTTATATTACAAAATGACAGGTGTGCACAGACACACTTAGTGGGCCAGGCATAACAAATATTGTTCCCTAAATTTCCACTATCATGAATGTTGATGTAATTATCTAATGATCTGTGCCATGGGTTGCAACTTCAACATTGCTTTTCATTTCCCTAATGTTTTGCTCATTTTGTCGCCAGTAATGTTGTTCAATCTGCATGAAAAGAAACAGTCTCTCCTGGAAATGCAATTTAAAGATGTAGCAGACCAGAAAACCAGTAGCAAGAAGCTGACTATCACTGAAAATTGAACAACTGGGACTCGAAATCTAGTGGAAAAGAAAAGATTAATGGGAAGTAATTTGTTTACACTCAAAAATCACTTAAGGCAAAATTGCACCTCCTGGAATTATATATTAAAGTAGTTTTATTATTGCAATAGGACAATATATGCTGTTTTGCTTTTGACAAATATAAATAAATTACTTTCAGTTATGGATGGGCACTTTATGTGCTGTCATGGATTGGTATAAATAAGTGTTTAAACAGTCTTAACATGAGGAAGCATGATGTTTTTCAGCAGTGATCAGATTTTACAATAAAAGAGTGCTTACTTTATGTATATAGATAGGAATTACTTACATAAACTGCAAATGAGGTCTTGGTTGCAAAAGGCTGGCTTGAATCCTAGCTGCCAAGAAAAAAAAAAGAATTAAATTAAGACAACTCTACCATAATGATCTTAATTTATGTACTGCTATATGTGAGTTGAATAGTCATTTTTAACTTGAACTCATGCCATAGGAGAAAAAAGGATTTTTCTCTTTTCTTTCTCTTGCTTTGTTTATTTGAAACAATCGTGTTGTTTTCACTGACTTAAACCTTCCTGAAATTTAGTAGCACTGATTACTGCCTGGATTCACCAGGAAAGAGGATTCTACCCGCAGCTTACTCACTAATTTCCTTTCACACCCACCACACATCTGTACTTGGAACAACAGGAAATTTTAATTAAGACAAAACCCTTTTGCATGATGATTTCATTTCCAAAATAAATAAAAGCAAGCTGGCAGCGACCCTTTGAAAGGAAGGAGCCTGTTTAGACTTTCTGTTGCATACAGTTGATTGTCTTATTCATCTGCTTTCCTTACATCTTTTCATTTCTGCCATGAGTTTTATTGTGCATGAAATTGATGGCTGGTAGCCCTGATTAAATCCAGACCTGACACACTGAGGTGCTGCTGGAAAGACATAGCTTACTGTCTTCCTCCCTGCTAAATATCCTAGATAGTCCACTGCTTGCTTTGTCTTCCTCCCACCCACTCTGTCACTGTCTGTTTGGACTACTGGAGTTCAAATACCCATGAAAAAAATAGGCCTATGCTTATTTCACACATCAGTATGTAGCAATCATGTTTAGCACTGGAGTCATTACCTTAACACTAAGCAGCAAAAAGGTCCATCATAAGAGGGTAATAGTGTGAAGCACGTGTGAGGGACCAGTTGGGGTCCATTTGATGATCTGGGAGAAACCAGGTGCCTGACAATCTTGAGAGAAAGAAAAAAATCAGCATCAGAATGGACCTTGTGACTTACTGGTGTGTACAGGTGAACTCCAAGCACAAGGTACCATTGCAGCAGTAATTGCTTGGTCCCTCTCAGTGTGTGCACAAACAATGTTCACACGTTTTTGCACTTTTTGCACTTAGAGAGGGGACATTTATTGAGCACTCAGGTATCAAACCTGAAATAAGATTTATGCCTTTTCCCACTGACTGGGGAGGTGACCTGCAGCTGGATCTTGAAGTAGTCTGACGTAAGTGGTAGTTCTGCCATTCCTTTCAGCAGGAGCAAATGCTACATTTCTAACTCTGCATGGAGTTGGCTTAGAAGCTCCATAGGGATCTCTTGTAAGTTGGTCCTAATTTTCTTTAAATAAGGAAAGTATTAGAGAAAAGTGTTTTTTCTTTCTGGAAACACAGGTCTTCTATTTATTGGCAAAAACATCAGAGAAATTAAATTTTCCTTTGCTTGACTTCTGTATATGTTTAACCCTTAATTCAGCAGTATCACTTGTACAGGTCAAAGGAAATTAAATCTTGTTGTTCAGACTGACTGATTTTTCACTCTGGAGTTTGCTGAACTTGACCCATCCCTCATATGTTACCATCAGATATCAGATGACACTAGGCTCAAAATGTTACCAGGTTCCTTGGAAAAGGAATAGGCCAAGTTTCATTATGCATACTACGTGGAATTCAGCCTCCATGGAATGACTGTGTTATGTTGAGCCAGGTGTAACACCCTAAATTTAGTCACTCCCCATTTATAATAACAGAATCAAAAAGGTGTATTGGCCAATGCTGAAAAACACTGATGGGGTGGTTCATGTTCTTCAGCCAGAGTGCATTTGCAAATATTTATCATGCAAGCCAAATTCTGACAGAGTTCAAGTTTTATGCAGCTGTTTTCTTGAATAAAGATTTCATTTTGATGCCATTTGGACAATTTGCCTCTTTCTGCTGGTTATTTTCAGTGTCAAAAGCCATCAGCAGAATGATAAAGTCCCTGTGGGTGAAATCTCATCCACATAATTCAGCATTACGCAGCTGGGTTGTTTTATTATGAGGAAAATGAAACTTAGAAAACATTTCCACCTCCATAACATACTTCTTAAAATTTAAATTAAAAAAACCTAAGCAAAACAATTCCTTTCTGGCAAAAACTGAGTTGTATTTTCCAGGCATTGTGTGACTACTTAATGGTTCTTTAAAATAACATATGAGACATTAGAAATTTGTCTGTGAAAATGTGAGATGGCTCTCTGATTTCCAGTGTCAATGTGTTTTCAGCATCCTGTGTATTGTGTGAATGTAGTTGGGACACAGAATGCGCACAATCTCATTACCGTCTCTACGGATGGCAAAATGTGCTCCTGGAGCCTGGACATGCTCTCAACTCCACAGGTGGGTTTGTTTTCATCTATACAGGGGAAAAAAGTGCCTTCAGTAGAGCAGGATACCTGTGTAGTGGAACACAGCTCCTAAAAGCCAAAACCTCACATCCTATACAAACTAAAACCAATGGATGCACTTGAAAGAGTACAGCTTGCTTCCAGCAGTCTCTGCTAAGAGCCAAACCCATTTCCTTTACCACAAATCATGTAATTACTGTAATACATTAATACATAGGTCAGTTTCAAGTGAAAATGAAATAGTCCATTTTAAAGCATGATAATTACAGAAGTCGCCTGTGGTATAAATTGCACTTATTCTGCAGCATTGTTTAACAAATATGGACTAGATTGCACTGCTGCTGAACACACCCTAGGCACTACAGGTTCCCAAGGCCCACAGTCAGAAAGCTTACTTTGCTGCCTGCCTTCGGTAGCCAAAGGAACAAACAATGCAATTCAAAAGTTTTAGAACTAATCTCTTCTCTCTGGAATGTTTGCTACCATCACCTTTTCCTCCCCTCCTCTCCTTTGTACCTGAAATAAAAGGAAACATAGGAAAATTGCCCAAACCACTAGTGATTATAATAATGGAAACTAAACAAAGAATCCGATGCTGAAAAAGGTGTACAGAAAGTGTGTTTTAAGTGTTATCTCCTGGAGTAGTACATTTTCTCTTCTATCACATCATTCATTTTTTATACATAATTTCTTAGGAAAGAAAATTAATATAATTTTTACTAAGCATCATGGGACCTGATCATGTTTCAAAATGCTGCATAGAAACTCCCCTTACTGCTTCCATTACCCATCCATTAATCATGCATTATTGTGCAATTACTATCAAATTATTAGCTTTTCAGTGTTGACACAAGAGGTGGGACTTCTCTATTCTAACCTCAGCCATCTAAAAGTTAAGTCCATGTCAACTCCAAGTTTCCTTTACATTTAACAGAGAGAGAGAGGCTGGTACTTCTGGAGAATGACTAACCCCTCCAAGTGTGAAATGCCATTTCAGATACCCACCCTGGGATACAGAACCATCCAATCTTAAGGTGGAAGGGGCTTCTGGAAGTTATCCCATCTACTCCCCTACTCAAAGTGAGGCCAGCTTCCAAAGGTCAACCATGTTGCTCATGTTGCCCAAGGCAGCAGTATGGGTCTGGTAGTTGTGCCCCGGGACTACGAAATACCAATACTCTTCTGCAATAGAAGTGGAGGCACCTAAAATGGCCCAGACATCTATGCTCAGGCATCCAAACCCCTTCCCTCATTTCTCATATAAACATCAAGAAGATAAATTCCACCCTTATGTATTCATTTACTGGAATTCTAAATTCTGAAGCACAGATCTTTGAACATCTGAGTTCCGGTACCTCATCACTCAGATGGAATTTCCCTGCTCCAAAACTGGCTCTCAGCAAGGATGGGAACACACCCCGTATTACACTGAAGTTTGGCATATGGCTCACGGTGATCTAGAAAAAAAAGGCACAGGGCTTGATGTTAAGCTACATGCCACAGTTTTAAATTGGGAGGAGTAAAGTGTTGCTGATGTGTGTCAGTCTGAAACTTTCCAAAGACACAGATCCAGAGCACTTGTGTACAGCTATGGTGTGGGTGCTGGAAGGAGAGAGTCCACCACAGTCTATGGCCATGTCTCCACAGCAACACTAAATGATGATCTCATCCTAGAAGGTTTTCACAAAAATATATGGTCTGTCTCCCATATTCACTGAATTTTCTCTCTCTCTTTCTCTCTCTCTCTCACTCATATATTCACAGAAATATGGAGTGTTCTCCCCATACATTTTCCATGTTTTCCTTTATAATAGAATCAAATGTATTTCAAAGAAAAGTATAAACCAAGCAAAAATATTTCTCTATGGATTTGCATTGCTCTCCTCTCACAGGGACACTCACTTTCTTTAGTTACAGCAAAACACCCTTCTGAGAAAAACCCTACAGGCTTTGGCCATAGAAGAATAGCAGCTTAGACACTTTAAACATAGAAAACAAACCCACTTAAATGGCTAAAAATGAAAATGGTGAAATCATTCAGCCCTTTTGTGGATTCTTGGGTTACACGATTTAGGCTAAAAAACCAAAAAGTTGTGCAAAGTCTGCTCAAAGTGTTCGCATCTTGCAATGGCCACAAACTGTTCATGGTGATTGTATTTGCAATAGTAAAAATGGGCATGCTGATTCACTTTGAAATATAGCTACCAAATGAAAAAAGAAAACATTTCTGCTGGTTTGTAGCTTGATGGTGGAGTCTAGAGGGAGTGTTTCTGGTTACCTCAGAAAATTCCTGAAAAGTAACACTTAGAATGGTGGTAGTGACAGAACCCCAACTTTTTAATTTTGTCCTGCAAAGGGACAAATGACACAGTGCAATAAATGCCTCAGATGCACACAATATTACATGTGCTTCCTAACAATTGATTTCCAAAATGTTTGTAAATAGAAGGGTATTGCATGATTTATTAGAGCCTGGAGCTGGCAAGTGTATTACCTTCAGTTTCTGCACCATCAGATTTTAAATTCTCACCTGTCATAGCTGCCTGATTTAAAATGATGCAGGAAAGACCAGTGCCTTCCTGCCAGTCTCAAAGGTATGACAGATAGTGTTGGGGATGGCAAGAGCATCCTAGTGACATTGCATCTTCTCACAATATCCCAAGTAGAAACCAAAATCCTGTGACTGGGTCAAATGATTTCATCTTCCTCTCCTGCTACACCGTGCAACATTTAGAAATTAATTAGGGAAAAAAACCAAACCAAAACAAAACCAGACTAACAAATAACAAACAGAATAATAACAAAAAATCTGTCTTGGTAGGAGAGCATGGAGCTTGTGTACAATAAGTCCAAACCAGTGGCGGTTACAGGAATGGCTTTTCCAACCGGAGATGTCAATAATTTTGTCGTTGGCAGTGAAGAGGGAACAGTCTACACAGCTTGTCGTCATGGAAGGTGAGGTTCAGCATTTTGTACCGACATAACATTGCATACCTGTGTTGGCGAGAGGTAGCCAAGTGTGTGTGGAGAGTGGGGACAGGAGCTGCCTGACTGAGCATCTGTGCTACAGCCTGTTATACTGGGGTAGTTGCCCCAGGCTCCCTGTGAGGTTGGTGGGGAGCAATGACTACTCTTAGGTTGACTTCCTTTACCTTTTTCAGACATCTGCCTGAAGATGACTGAAACCTCAGAAATGCCTCTTTCTCATCCATGAGATGAGGTGGAGGCTTATACAGCTAGCTGAGATGTAGGTATCTATTATCTGGGCAGGTCAAATGAGGCCCTAGGAGACAGTTTTGTTGCAGGGTAATCAGGCCTCAACCACTCATAAAAGATGGTAATCTGCTTTATTTTTTACCATTCTCAGCTCCATCTTCAGACTCCACAAGCATAAATCAGAGAAAAGCCACCATGAGCACATGTGCACATGAGAAACAGAGAACGCAGTTTCCCATGCGTGGCCATCTGGTTCCGGGTATTCCTATGCAGCAGTTCAGGCTGCATCTATGCAGTGAGGGTAGAGACTGAGCCCTGCTGGCCCCCACTCTCAGGGGGCACTTTGGACATGCCTATCCTCTCCAGGAGAGCGACAGCATTTTGTTGTTCAGCCAGCAGCCACCCACACCGCTGTCCCTCAGTCTGGCCTGCTGCCTGGTCTCTTTGCTAGCACAGATGTAGCTGTGCCACATGGGTTTGAGAGCTCTGCTTAATTCATTCCCAGAATCCTGTGCTCTCTCACACATGGGGGTCATATCCTTTCCATACATAACCCAGACTGTAGTTTAATATTGCAAGTTCCTTGTTTTGCACCCTGCAAATCTATGGGATGCTAATGTGCTCTGATAGCTTCCAGTAGTAGTTCCATTCTCTGGGATGCTTTTGTAAAGAACAAACTTTTTCCACTGATAGACTTGGAGCTCACACCCACACTTCAGTAGTTTGCAATATTTGCTGAATTCAGATTTTATCATGTCCGGAGTTTCTGTTGACCAAAGAGACATTGATACACTGGTTAAAGATTGTAAGGCTTATATTAGACACCCCCAATGTTTTCTAAATACTGTTTTGAGTTATTCTGTTCAATATTTTTTTATTTTCAAATATTTCTATTTTAGCCTGACCAATGACAGTATTTCAAAATTGTGTCTATTTAGGTATATACTGATAGGCTGTGTGGCTGCTGATGGTTTGAATTAATCTTAGGCTGCTAAAACGAATGAAGCATTCCCAAGGGTATTTCTCACTTCTGATTTTTCAGACATTCCTGGTTTGTTCCTCACAAGAGGGAGAAGGTGGCAGATCCTCATGTTAGTACACCCTTTTAGCAAACGTTCTGCTGACCATTGACAAAAGTTTTTCTGCTCCTGCCTGTCTTTCCTGGAGCTTTTTGCTACCATCCCCATTTTTCCTCCAGTGCAGCTCTCAGTACACTGTACTCACACTGGCACAGAGCTGACAGCCTCATCAGGGCTGTGGCTATTTTTAATGTATTTTCTTTCACTCACAGTTTTTCTATAATCTAACTAAAAGGGTAATTTTATGATTCCCTTTTCTGTGTACACTGTGAGACAGCACTGATAACTGAGCTGGCATCATTTGCTTCCAGGAAGAAAAAAACTGTGCACATTCTGTCTTACACAGTGTTGTATTTTTCCTTCCTAATAGGTACTCTAGCCTCAGGCTGATGAAATGCATTTCTCCCCTTGTTAAAAGTAATAACTGTATGATACCTGATCACAGGACCTGTTCCTTCAATTACTGTGAAAAAACATTTGCTTCCTAGTGACTTGACTGACTGCTGTGAAAAGTTATTTTAGATATTTAAGACAAAAAGAATTGCTCATGATAAGTCATTAACATATTTGCATTTTTATTTTAATGGTTATTCCTTGTGATAATGGCTTACTCAGAGACATAAGCTATAGTATAATTACAATTTGGAATTATTTTATAATTATACATAAATGTTACTTCAAGCTACAGTAGTAGACAGTATATGTATAAGTGAGTAAGGCAAGTCTTCAGGTATGAGAAAGTCTCCCTGTGCTGGATTCTGAACATTAATTTTTCCCTCTGCAGGCAAAAGCCTTAGTGAAAGGAGAGAGATTTACAGGTTAAATAGTACTTTAAAAGGAAACAGGAACCCAAGAGTAAAGAAAAATAATGTTAAATCACCAGGTGGTAAATGACTCTCCACATGTAAATGTCTCTTCTTCCTGCAGTAAAGCTGGCATTGGTGAAATTTTTGAAGGCCATCAAGGACCTGTCACAGGAATCAATTGTCACATGGCAGTGGGTCCAATTGACTTTTCTCATCTCTTTGTCACATCATCATTTGACTGGACAGTCAAATTGTGGACCACAAAGGTGAGAAATCTGAGTTGGGATGGGATGAGTAACACTACTTGTGAAATTGCCGTTGTCAGAAATATTTCAGTACCGTCTATATCAAGTCCTAAGAATCAATTAATTGAAAGGCTGTGCTTAGAATAGGTGTAGTGATAAAATTAGTAAAACATATAGCTAGTGTCACTCTCAATCATATTTGCCCTGGAGCATACCAAGCTCTGTAAAGGTTGCTTCAGCTGGCCTGTATTTCATTATTAACCCTAGTGCTGAGCAGTTTCACTAGGCAAGCAGATTAGGATGTCTTGTACTCTCAGTCATCAAACAATTCATGCAGCACTCCCTGTGCAGGCTAAATTGCAAGGCTTATACTATGCACAGTGGTGGTGCAGCAGCAGGAACACTTTCTTCTGATGAAGCAACAGGGAAAGCACATGTATGACTTAGTGCAATCAATATCACTTGTGAAATTCACTGCTGTAGGATGCTGTGATAGCCAAAAAGTATAAATTGTCCCAGTGACATTAAACACTGGAAGCTGGGAGGAAATACATGCTGGAACTTACATTCATGACCACCATGGATCTGTTTCTGACTACCCTGTGACCTCTTACAGAGAGAGCACTATGAACAGCAGAAATTCTGCAGTTCTGTGAAACTTGGAAACCCCAACACCCCATGAGGCAGACTAAACAGACCAACTTGGTTTATTGTACAGGCAGAGTAAAACAGCAGAATGAAAGGTAAAATCCTAATTATATAAGTAATCTAAATTTATTTTGGTCAAGCACCAGAGTAGAGAACTGCCTTCCAAATGCCAGGTTTTTTCTTTACCAACTTGTTTTTATGCCTGTGTTTGGTTCACATCTTTAGCCACACCCAGCAGAGTTCCAGTACTAGAAGCTGACCCCAGTCAGGAAGTATCTCAGCGTGTGTTCTTCCAAGACATCAGAGCTTAGAGATGCTAGAACAGATGCACAGCAAATGTAAATACAAAAGTGATGAGAAGGACTCATGTGACAGCTTTGTGCTGGAAACAGAAGCACAGTTACCTACATAATAACTTGAATCAGCTTCCACAGTAGCTTCCTAATGCATTTGTTAATGGTCTGATCCAATGTGCGTGCTAATTAACAGGTATCTTTTCCTGAACCACAGTGGATGGTTCTGATTTGAGCATTACATTTTAGGAAACTTGTAATAAGAAAGATGCATGCTTTTCCTAATGTAACCATATACACCAGTAGAACCAGCCTTAACTAATGCAGAAGCAGGGCAGGCTGGAATGGATCTGGGATGGGTCCTACATGGTAAACGGTAGAAAGGGCTGCAGGGTAACCAAGTGATGGAGACCTTAGGGGTTAGCTCACTGGGGGCTAGTCCATTTGTCTGAGACAAGGGAGTCCTAGACAGTGGTAACTGGTGGCAAGGGAATACTGGAGTGTATTCAGTTGAAGCTGAGTGAGGGAAGAAGAATTGTGGGGAGTAGGGGAAGATGAAAGGCAGGTATTGAATTCCAAACACATGTCAAGAAAAGTCTAGGATGAGTATATGACCCTCAGCTTAAGGGTGAATATGGCAATAAGGGCCTCATCCATCTGCAGCTTAAATGAAATTAGATGGAATTATTAAGTGATAATAAAGCCTGGTTTTGTATTTTAAACTCTTGGGATTTTAAAATTTAGCAGTAACACTAACACAGCTTATTTTGGGCACAAAGACACTGCAGATAGTAATACACAGTTATCCTTGTGGAATACTTCAGTGTCGAAATGGTTGGGTCTGATTCTGTTCAAGACAATCAGTTTTCAAAGAACCAAACCACTTAAATTTCTGGTATCTATCAAGCTGTGGCTCATCTGGCAAGAAGGGCTTCCTGAGAAAGCTATTTGACCAAGCTGATGCAAGCTGTGATGTGCATGTGACACACCACAGCACCCCTCAGAGCTGGAAGGCACATTGCTGTATTGGATTTCTTGCTTTCCTCTGGAGCAGGTTTGATCAGCCTCAGCCCCAGGCTGCTGCTCTGCCAGCCACTGCCCTGTGAAGACATCCTCTGAGACACTAAACAAGTTCTTGAACTGTGATGAATGTTTTCTTTTTCTTCCCATTTGACTGCATCAGAAGTTTACTTCTATGCTGTCTGTATAATTCCCTTGGCTGGAACTACCACATATTTAGAGCTTTCTTTGTTCAGTTCTCATAATCAAGGCCCAGTCAATCAGTGACTGAACAAATCCATCAGCATTTTTGATTCTCTGGAAAAAACCCAGTGGATATGAAATAGTGTTATGAAGTATTGAGTGCCTTATAAGATTTTACTCAGAATTGTTTTATTCCTTTGGTTTCTTATCTGTAAATTTAATCTCCCTATCAGCATCCAATGCCGTACTGCTTTCCTGCTTCTACCAGTGTTGTCTACTTAATCCTGTGCACATTATGTTCTTTGGTCATGAAATTCAATTCCTTTCTGTTTCACAGGTTCAGAGTCAATGTCCAATTGTAAAGTGAACCATAAAAGCTTTGTGTTTATATTGTCTATTGATGTTGTGTAGCATCCTGGGGTGCTTACAAGAAAGGCACTTTCATAGCAGGCATTTGACTGATGGATTGAAAGCACCATCTCCCTTAAAAACTCTCACTTGTCATTTTATAATCTGTTTTTGTGGTTAACACATTTTCTAACCAAAGACAGTTCAACCAGGTGACTGAGAATAAGGTTTGCACTAACAGAAGAATGAGAGTTTTGTAGATAACACTAATACAAGGTTCACATTATCATCCATCACATTAGCCAATAATTAGATCCATGGGTGAATAGCAAGCAACCAGAAGCAATAGGAAAAGAAAAGGAAATTGCGAAGATAGTTTCTTGATAACTAGGGCATTACCTGGTTCCTGATGAAGTTAGTAGGGCTTTCAACTTGAATTCATGCTACACGATGTGGGCAACTCTTGGATGCAGAGCTGTCAAAGAGAAGTCCTGATGTGAAGTGTCTGTGGAGCTCTGCCCTTAATTAGGTAGTGTTGGTATGATGCTTTGAAGAGGTAAAGTGCTGAGTGGAAATGCTAAGTGTTGTTAATTAATTAAGCACTAATCCTCATGAATGAATAGCATGAGGTTAAATAATGAAATGTAAGTATTGTTATTATTACAGCAATTGCTCTTTGGAGTGCAAATTTTTTGTTATTGTATCAAGGGACAGGAGCTGTCTTGGAATTGTTAAAGCATAGCAAAACATAAGCTAGTTTCAGCTAAGGGCTAAAAGATGGCTTGTTTGCTGCTGAGGGACTTAGCAAAAGTCTGGATAGACAGCTTGATTTTCTTAGCTCTTTCATCCTTCATATATCTCCTTTAGCTCTTATCCTTCCTTTGAGAGAAGCTGTTAATCATAGAATCATAAAATCAGCTGGGTTGGAAAAGACCTCTGAGATCATCAAGTCCAACCCTTGATCCAACACCACTGTGGTTACTAGACCATGGCACTAAGTGCCACATCCAGTCTCATCTTAAAAACCTCCAGGGACAGTGAATCCACCACTTCCCTGGGCAGCCCATTCCAATGACTGATTACCCTGTCTGTGAAGAATTTCTTCCTAATATCCAACCTAAACCTCCCCTGGCAGAGCCTAAGACCATGCCCTCTTGTCTTACTGATAGCTGTCTGGGAGAAGAGACCAACCCCCACCTGGCTACAGCCTCTTTTCAGGGAGTTGTAGAGAGTGATGAGGTCTCCCCTGAGCCTCCTCTTCTCCAGGCTAAACAACCCCAGCTCCCCCAGCCTCTCCTCATAGGACTTGTGCTCAAGTCCCTTCATCAGCCTCGTTGCTCTTCTCTGGACCTGCTCCAGCACCTCAATATCCTTCCTGAACTGAGAGGCCCAGAACTGGACACAGTACTCCAGGTGTGGCCTCACCAGCTCTGAGTACAGGGGAAGAATCACTTCCCTGGTCCTGCTGGCCACACTGTTCCTGATACAGGCCAGGATGCCATTGGCCTTCTTGGCCACCTGGGCACACTGCTGGCTCATGTTCAGCTTCCTGTCAATCCAAACTCCCAGGTCCTTTTCTGCCTGGCTACTCTCCAGCCACTCTGTCCCCAGCCTGTAACGCTGCAGGGGGTTGTTGTGGCCAAAGTACAGGACCCGGCACTTGGCCTTGTTGAACCTCATCCCGTTGGAATCAGCCCAACTCTCCAGTCTGTCCAGGTCCCTCTGCAGAGTCCTCCTGCCTTCCAGCTGATCGACACTCCCCCCCAGCTTAGTGTCATCTGCAAATTTGCTCATGGTGGACTCAATCCCTTCATCTAAATCATCAATAAAGATATTAAACAGAACTGGGCCCAACACTGATCCCTGGTGGACACCACTAGTGACAGGCTGCCAACTAGTGCCTTGTGGAAAATGTTCCTATTCCAGTGAATGTGCAGTGATTTATCAAGAGTGTAGGGGCTCCACAAGAGTATCCTGTAAGCCAGTGGTTTGGGTACCAAGCCATGCTGCCAAGGTCTGAGTAGAATAGGAGCATGTGTCTTCCCTAAGGGCAGGAAGTCCTGTGATGATCTTGGCATTTTGCTCTAAGCTGTATCTTATGCCTATGAACAACTCTGGTTTCACTGACAGTAGAATCTTCTCAGAGTAAAGCTCTGATTTTAATGTGCTGACACTCCTAGATGGAAACCAGTTTTGTCCAGTTGGGGCCAACCCTACTTCTTGAGTTTGTAACAGGATCAGACAGGCCTCCAACAGCAAAATGGGACTGGAGAAATGCAGAGGTTACTCATGTACCTTATTTTACCTACACTTAGGTGTAGACAAGAGCTGGAATTTCACTCTTGAACATATTCATTCTTAATGTTGTTTTCTAAGCTTTCCTAAATCTTTTGGGCCATATCTTCTCACATTATCACATATGGCATTTCTGGTCCTTTATTATTTAGGGCTTCCATACTTTGGTTTCTTACGCAGTCACTGGAAAGAAGTAACTGTAATGCATACATTAGACATGTCTTTGAGGTACCACCATTACTTCCCACCACAGGAGCCCAAATCTGGCAGATAATGAGGTTTTGTAGCTTTTGGTGGCTGTCTTGCATCTAGACAGTCTCAGGTCATATCTAAACTGGCAGATGTGTCAGCCTTTTTGAGCTCCTGAGTCCATCTTCTTATTCTGGCTTCTCCCAAACCACTACCAGGAAGGGATCAGCTTCTTTATCCCACGCCAAACACACACATAGCTATACCTTGATTTGCAGCCAGAATCCTGTGGAATCCTTTTTTACTCCTCTCTCTGACTGATTTCGGTGGAGCTCAAATGTCTATCTTAGAGGAGGATTTCCCTCCTCTTATATTGGATACCTGTCTAGAATGGTCTCCCTCACTGCTGCATTAAAACACAGAGGTCCTTTTTGACTCTGCTCATAAAGCAATCACCTTTGACATCACTCATTTCCAGTGCGGGCTTTTCTCTTTGATAAAAGCAAATGTTAATTTTATCTGATTATGGGTAATGACAAAGGGTAATAAAATAGCATTCTGGGATTTCATGGAAATGGTCTCTCTGTGGTGTGAGTTCAGAATTTTGAGTTTTGTCCAAAAACAAAGCAATGAATGAATTTGTTTCAGAGCTTGCTTTCTGTCAAAAGGCCAAGCTGACTTGGGGAAGAGGGTGGAGTTGCCTGTTCAGACAGGATTTTTTTAGGTTTTGCCCTTTACCTCTGGAGCCAGAGGTCTGGCTGTCATCCAGCTGTATAAAAAAAAGAAGATTATGGTATTTTCTAGGTAATTTAAAAGAGCAAGACCAAAGTGAAGTCAGGTGGCTCGAAATCAGGCCCAAGTTCTTCACATGAAATGTTTCTCATGATTTTGGTTTTCTCTGTAGCCATACTTGAAAAGTGATAGGAAAATATTCTTCAGCTAGCCAACATATTGCATTTACTCACACAAACTATGGTGCTTCTTTGTGAAACATTTTGTGAAGAATGGCACACATAGAGAGAAAAATAAAACAGTCATCTAAAATACCAAGGCTGTTCTAAAAAACTCAGTGGGCTAAACTATATTTCAGAAAACCCTAACATAAATCCAGCTGTAGCAGTGAAAGCTTTATTTGCACATGGAAAGCAGAATTTGATTTCAGGAGCTCATATAATCTGCTGCAATCAAAATGCAAACCTCCCACTGACAGTTCTGTTGCTGTCAGAATTACGCTGGCGGACCAAGCTCGCATGTAATAGTGAAACATTTCAGGACAATTATCAATATATAAAGCCCAGGACTTCTTCTCTAATGGAAATTTTCTCCCACCTGCTTCATGCAGCCATCCTTTCTCTGCTATGTGAGAGACTTTTGTTACCAGTAAAAAAAAGAAGGAATCTTTCAAAGTCCTACAAGATGGAGTTGTCTTCAATAATAATTAGCCTCAGAATCATTGCTTGCTGACCCATGAAAGCTCTGCAGGCATCCTGGTGGCAGCAGCTACAAATACTAATCTTGACTATTTAGCAGACAGTGCTGTAACATCAGTCTGTGTCAGCTGTCTTACAATGTTCCTCATGCTCCTGCTTCTGCTTCCTGGCAGCTGGAACTGCAGCAGCAGGGTCACTTGAAAGCCTGGAAATTCTCTGAGTACACATGCAATGCTGGGCCAGGTACCCTGTGACGAAGCAGCATTTTCCATTAAAAGAAAAATTTAATTTTTAGGGGCCTCATACTGAATGTTCTCGTCAGAATCACAGGGGTGGGAAACAACCAAACCACAGCTACATTATTCCACTCCTCTCCTTGCCTTGCAATTTGAGCTAAACTACCTCTCTTTAACCCAAAGCAGGGAGACCAGTCCCATTGACTCCAACAGAGGTACACTCAGGACTTAAGTGCATGCCACTGCCCCTCCTGCGTGACAGGAAAGCGCTACCACAGTGAATCAGCTTCTCCCTAAGCATCCCACTCATTCTCCAGCTCTGCTTCCTTATCCCATTTATGGGGGATATAAATAAGGAGTGGTAGCTGGAGGGAGAAGACCAAATCTGCCCTTTGGTGTTTCACTCTGTTTTCAGTGTTTCTTCTGACCAGGATTTGGTCATTCTTCCAACAGTCTAGGAAAAACATACCTTGCTCGTATTTCTCAGCAAGTCCTTCAAGAGCTTCTATGAAAAAAATATCGGAATATGGTAACATAAAGGCAGGAGTATGAGCTACAGAAACTGAATCAGTTTGCTAAGTAGGGACAGGAAGTCTTTCTATAGTGTTTAGAGCTTCTGAAAAGAATTTGAAACGTTTTTAGAAATAGGGAGAATGTCCAAAGAAAATTATAGTATTTCTAAAGAAATCTTGTGACACAAATGCATAGTTAGTAGCTTAGAATGAAGTGCTGTCCTGCTTAAAACATGTTTTAAATAAAAGGTGGAAAACTTGATTAACCTTTAGCAATGAAGTCAGCAGTCTGAGGAAACACAGAACAAATGGTGAATACCTGTGCAGGCTTCTCCATTGTTGCCATCTGCACTGCATCCAGCTTGATGTTGGTAAGTGAAGAATAGAAAATTAAACCTCACGCAGTGGAAACCTATAGGCACAATCCTTGTAAGCATGGAGTAAGAGGGGTTCCAGATTGGGAATGAAACTGGATGATCTAAAATGCAGAAATAAGAAATACACCAGCCTGGCCAATTGGAACTGGGGACAAAAGTGAGCTGGGAACACTGTAACCTGGTCTGCATATTATCTTCTTCATAAAATCTTTCTTAAGCGTGTTTTGTAGAGTTTCAAGGCCTTACATACAGTTTGATGTTAGTAAAGCTCATTCATTGCAAGCAGACCTGTTAAGTAATTTAAATTTACATTAGACATCAAGTAATACACATTTTTATCAAACTCACTGAAAATAGATCCTCAGCTAATATGCAGTGGTGAAGAGGAATGCTATGCTTTCTGCTTTTTTTTCTTCAGAAAATGAAAAGGTATTTTTCCATTGGATAAGTGGAAAGGCAGGGTAGAAGAGAACTGCAGAAGTCTAGCAGCACAGCCAGAACCTCTGCAAAGGACTTAAAACAGTTAAGAAGGATTAACCAAATAAGCAGTTTACCTGTCACTAAAGCTAGCTTCCACAGATTCCAAAAAGCTATCTCTACAGATTCCAAAAGCTCTGCTGTTTGACTTTCTGATGCTCTTAAAAGTCAGGTGTGGTCTGGCTTCCCAAGTTCTTTTATTTTTTTCTTCATGCCACAGTATTAGACATTAATATCACTTCTCATTAAAACCTCCTGTACCAGCCATCAAACCTTTTTTTCTTTGCTTCCTTCTTTTATGCTCAGCCATGACGCTTTGACTTTGAAGGAAACCACAAAAATGTAATCATCAGGTTATCTCCAGACTTGGTCTGCTCTCATAGCCCCTTTCCTTTCGGTCTCACCCTTGTCCCCTCCTCCATCTGTAATAATTCCCACATGCTTATGCAAAAATATTGGACTTTCTTTTATTATTGGCAATTAAGAAAGGCAACAGTTTCAGCATTTCCGAAAGAACAATCATTTCTAAAAGTGAACAGTTTTCTGCTTTGTCTGTCTGCAACTTTTAGGATGCCAAAAAAAAAATCAGCATAACAATACTACAGTACTTCAACAAAACAGGGCTGTGAAGAGTGTAGGGATCATTTCTGCACTCATTTCTTTCCCTGTTGCTACTGAATCTAAAAATTAAGCCTGTTGCCTTGCCCAATTGAGTTAGCTTAGACTTGATTCAGTGACCTAATAATTCTCCAAGAGTGAGGTGGCATAACATATACATATCTCATAACCCAGTGAAATGTCCTTTGAGTCCCAGAGGCTCATCTGTGATCCAGCACTGAAACTGACACTCAGAAGGAATTTTAAGACAGGTAAAGGAGGTTTTACTCATGTAACTCAATTTAGGGTACCTCAGTTAGCCAGTGACATTGGGTGGCTAAAGTTGAACACCCCCCTTTTGCTTTCCCATTGTCATCCTTGAAGTTTGGCTAGTCCTGGAAAAGGTGGAGCAGACTACAAGTTGTGAGTTGTATAGTATTGGGGTCTGTGGGATAATGATACCCTTTGTGGAGAATGCAGACAGGCTTTGCTCAGGGATGTACTTGTAACTAGTACCTCTGATTTTTGACATCTAGTAACAGTTCCTGAGATTGCTGTGTCTTTTAAAAACTAATACAAACTGAACTAAGTCAAGTCCCATGAGTATAGGTATCAAAGTAGGAACTATTGGATAATCCTAGATCATCATAACTATTAGAAAACAGATTTGGGAGAAACATGGTAGTCCACAACTGGCAAAATCCCTGCAGAGATCTGTCAGTCTGAATAAAAACCAGGGCTGCTTTTGACTCCATACAGGTGGAGAACATGAAGGCTTGCAAGAGTAGTAGAGCCTTATACAGAGCAGAGGTCTTAACTCCTCACCACAAGAGGTATGCACAAATAACCCTAAACATCTAATAGCTGGTGTCCCAAGAAGGAGACCATTGAAGGGGGAAAGGTCAAAACCAGAATAAAGCTGAGTAGAGGAGTATTTACCTCAAAATTCCCAGGAGCTTTTAGTTTCTTTTTATACTGTCTGTACTTTTTGAGTTGGCCTAAGTGGCAGGGTAAGAAAGGAAAAAATGAGCCTGGATTCAGCAAAATAGTAAGATGTCTCTCTCAAGGTGGAGAAGACTGAGCCTAGTAGCTAGGGTTCCATAAAATACTGAACGAGCTCAGATCCTAACCTGAGTGGAAGTCCCATAAGCTGTGCCCTGTCCAGTTTCATTTGCATCCCTCTGGTCAGTGTGATACCACAACACTTGCTTTAAAGAAAGAAGATTTTTGCTTCCCTATGTGTTATCTGTGCTGAATAAGATGTCTGACACCATTTTGTAGGGGTTTGTGGTTTTTTTTAATCAATAAAGACTATTTATACAATATTTGGTCCCATGGGGCCAAATTCATAGAACTGTAGAATGGTTTGTATGGGAAGGAACTTTAAAAATCATCTAGGGCCAGATACAGGAGCAGACACTCTGCTCAGGACCACTTTGGCTCTGCTTTTTCCAAGTGCCTGAGACCCTGAGCTTGAGCCTAAACAAACACATCGGCTTCTTCAGAAAGTTTCTACGCCAAGGACTAATGAATCTGTCTCATATTTGCTGCACACCTAGAAAAATCAAATTACCTTGAATCAACTTACAATACTGCACAACACTCATGGCTGTTGTTAATATGATGTAAGCCAGAAGTTTGTGTTTGGCTTATACTCTTTAGAATGGAAGACAATGGAGTGGAAAGAATGGAGACAGCAGAGTGTGTGGTGTCACCAAACATCTGTACTGCTGAAGATACAGTCTAGGGAAGTACCTTTAAGGGGAGCTGACACTCACAGAAATTGTGCCAATGTGTAAAACGCTCCTTTCACGAAACATGCAAAGCCAATAACTTTTTCCATGGCTTTTCAGAAGTCAGATGCTAGTTAAAACCTGTGGATATGTGTACATTCCTCTATACGGATAATTAGCTACTTTATGTGTGGTGCCTCCTCGATTAAAGAAAATTCTTCTATGCAAATAAGTGGAATAGACTGGTCAAATTTATATGTGGAAAAAACTCTTCTTTTATATAAATACGTAGAATTTATTTAGGTGAGTTTTTTACTTCACAGACAAGTGTTAGTTCCTAGACAGCTCCTGGCTATTTAAAATATTCACCCTTCATTGTCCTTTTAATATACAAACACTGAGGAGGAACAATTGACTTTGACAACATGCTTAAACAAATGACACAAAACCACATGTCTTGGAATTGGCTTTTTTGCTTTTTCCACTAAATGATCAAGCCCTGTCCAATTGGAATCAATGGCAAAATTCCATTGATTCAATAGGGCCACATTTTCACCCTACCCTCTTCTTTTTCAGTAATAAGTAGATTTGGCCCAAGTTTGTCTGAAGATACTGCTTTAAAAGTATTTCTTCTGCTCTACTGAATAACAGAGTGCATTGATATTTAAGAATGAAAGCTCATCAAGTTTAAATTTCAGTTGTTTCATAATAATAGCCATATGTTAGTTATAGATTGTGTAAGTCTGAAGTTTTGGTAATTTAAAACTGCTTTAAAGTGACCTTTACGTGGTTCACATTTCAACGTTTTCTAAAAGCAGTCCGTATCGGTCCTTACTCATAAATCCTTACATTAAAAGAATCTGCAGGCCCGGGCCCTTAGTAAACAGGCTTACAGTAAGGAAGTGCTGTGAACATTTATACACTTGACCTCACAAATCTAGTCTTCACAATGAAATCAACGTAACTGCTCTCAGAGGACAAAATCAGACCAGGATGAAATGTCAACTAAGAAAGGCCACTTACTATTGAAAACGGGATGGGAAGCAAGAGGGACCTCCAGCCTGACCTGATACAGTTGTTACATTCTTCACTAGTTAAATAGTGCAAGAAAATAAGACATAGTATGGGAAATACTTTTTTTTTTCAGTAGTGGCTAGTCAGGCTGGGGAGGCAGAGATACTGTGGGCAGCATGAGGCTGTAGCTCAGCTCCACTACCACTGCCTGGTGTTGCCATATGATTTCTCCTCGATTTCCCAACCACACTGCAGATGATCTTGTCTTTTGTTTGGGGTGCTCACATGGCTACAATTTCTTATTTCTTTGCAGTGCTCCATTCCCTATTCACCTCCATTCGTGTGCCTTTCCTTACATAATTGAGAACTTTCTAAAAAGCCATATTATTCCTGTTGTCCTCCGACTTTCTATCTGACTGAATATTTCCACTGTTATAGTAAAGGTGTTTGATTTTTGGTATTTGAGGCTTTTCACATCAAATACGAGCACTTCAAGTGTTTTTATTTTGATAACAGGGAAACCAAGGCACATCAGCTAAAGCTATTTGCCAGACTATATAGCATGAGCACAGCAAGATACAGACTAGCACTAAATCTCCTGATCTTTCCCTCTAATGCCTTGGTCTTTTAAGCATTCTTTGGAAAATAAACTAGCAGAACTAAAAAGAAGATTAAAAATGTGCCACACTCAAAATAAGATCAAAACAAGTTTTGATATGCTGACAAAAAGGAAATGCTGATTGAAGTCTGCTTCAAATTGATTGATATCTTAATAGGCCTCTAGCTTCTGTGGAATTTTGTTACTTCACCCATGACATTAAATGTTAAAGTGCTATATGTGCAGCACTTTTCCCCTGAAGAAGAAAAATATCGTTCACTTAGCAGCTGATGAGATTTCCTTTACTTTTGGTGTACTACTATCTTTAATGGCCACTTTTCCAGAATTTAGACCCTTGATATATTTGAACCTAAATTAGATGTTTTCAGTGAAAATACACAATGCAGCAGATAGACATTGGGAATCCATACAGCCCATGGCAGCACAGAGAGATTACAGGTGTGAATGCACACCTGTCCCATGTGCAGTGCTTCCCACTCCAACATCCATCGAAGCACCATGGGGCACAAGAGAACCAAAGCCAAAAGTAGCAAGGATCCAGTTGTAAACAGATATAAAACCAACTGCTTTGTTGCTCTAAATTAATAATATACGAAAGAAAAGCTATCCAAGAATTGCAATCAGTTGCTCCATTTTTTTGAAAAATAATTCATGGCTGTATACATTAAGGCGCTGAGGCCACTGTATCTTTCGTAAAATGCACAGGGGTGCATTCCAGAGGGACCAGACGGAGTGATTTTAGCGGTGCGACTTGGACACCCTCAAGGCACCCTCCACGGAGCTGCATTTCCCGGGAACGGGGGGCGGCAGGTGCCCGTTCGGCCGTGCCCCTCTCGCCAAGCAGGCGGCAGGAAACGGCAGGAGAAGGAGGGAGGGAGTGACGGAGACCCTCGGAGAAGCCCCATTGTTTAGATTTCTGTCACAAGCCACGAGAATACTTAATTTCTTTCGTCTCTGGAGTTTTCATTATCATTCAAATTTCATTTTCCATTAATTGATCGGGGATTAGCGAAGCCATTATGCAAAAATTAAAAGACAAGGCAAATGCGATGAATAATTTATGAGGGACAATTACACTTTACTCCTGGTGCACTTCCTAACTTCCCTCCGACTCCCCGCCTGCTGCAGATGACAGCCTTCCCTCCCTCCCTCCCGGCCGAGCGGAGCCGGGCCGGGTGCGGGCAGCCCAAGGCGCCCCCGGGCGCTGCCGCCGCCCGCCGCCAGGTGTCAGGCGCCGCCCGCGGTGCGCGGGGGGCCGCGGAGGCGCCGCGCTGCTCCCGCCGCTCTCACGATCCTTATCGGAGCGACCGCCAGCGCGCTGGGCTCGGGCGGCAGCGGCGATGCCTGCCCGCTGCCTGCTGCCTGCTCCCTGCCTGCATCCCGCACCCCCTCCCGCCTCCGAGCAGCCGGCCTGGAGCGGGAGCAGCCACGGGCGCTCCCCGCCCTCGCCCCATCATCCTCGCGTCCCACACCCCTCACACCGGGCATCTCATTTATCCCACCGGACAGTTGTTGCCCCATTAAAGTGCAGTCCCGCCCTTCGCGGAGGACCTTTCATCTGGGGAAGTTTTATGACACTTTGTAAATGTGCAAAGTTTTTAATTAGACTCGCCAGACAGCCCCAGGCAGCACTAGCGCCACGAAGTCTTCATGCCGCTCTCTGCTTTACAGCACAACAAGCCGCTCTACTCCTTTGAAGACAATGCCGACTATGTCTACGATGTCATGTGGTCGCCAGTGCATCCCGCGCTCTTCGCCTGCGTGGACGGGATGGGGCGCCTGGATCTGTGGAACCTGAATAACGACACCGAGGTGAGGCGGCGCGGCGGCGGCCGGCGGTGGGGAGGCGAGGGCGGGCGGCGGGGCGCCGGGGAGACCTTAACCCTGTGAGGGCCGGCGGCGCTGCCGAGCACCCCCTCGCCGTCCTCCCCGCGGGCTCTGCGGGAGCGCCGCGCTCCCTCGCGGCGATGGCAGCCCGGCGTCGGCCGCTCCCGCGCCCCGGGGCGCGGCGGGAGGGGAGGGCACGTCCCGCTGCCGGGGGCTCCCGCCCGCCCCCCTCCCGCGCCCGCCTTCCCTCTCTCCCTCCCTCGCGCGCTCCCTCCCCTGCGGCGAGGCTGCTGCGCTCGATACCTGTCAGGGGCGGGAGGGCCGGCTCCGGCACCCCCGGCAGAAAGCCAACGCAATTAAATGCCGCGGTGCCGGCTCGGGGAGGAGGCTCCCTACCGCTCTGTTATTTTAAGGTGCACTTTTTAAACCGCGCCCGTTCTGCAGGTTTTTTTATCCCCTCCCCCCGTTTCTGGTGCACGACGCTCCAAGCGCCGGGTTTGCGATGCCCGCCCTCGCCCAGGTGGTCACACCTTGGCAGGCCGGCCACAGGCTGCCAGCGGGGACCGAGGCGCCGGGCAGCCTTTCGCCAGGGCTCATGTTGCACTGGGAGATTTCATTTCTCTCCCTATTTATTATCCTCTGCTCCAAATTCTCTGGAGATTATAACTTGGAAGCCCCGTACTGGTGCCTCCATCGTGTCAGAAACCCAGTGTGTGCCCCTGCATCTCTCCTCGCCTCCCACCTTTGAGTCACTAGGTACCCCACTTCAGTCTCTTAATGCACAGGGCATCTGTCTCTCATGTTATTTGGTACTTTATACCCTCACCTTTCTTTTCCTTAAACTTTGCTGTGGAACTTAAAGGCACAAATGTAAGTGACAAATAACAAGTTTTCTTTCCATTGTTATTAACTAAATAGTGGGAGGAATTATTATTAACTAACTGGGGAGGAAACATCTCACCTTCGAATTTTGCGGATGAGAAAGGATTAATCAGAGTGCTTTTAGCAAAGATTGAGGCTGGTAAACACTGCATTTTTTTAAAAAAAATATTTTAAATGTGCCAAACACCCTTTTTTTCTCCTATTATTTCAGATTTTTAAAAATGCCAGGAACTATATTTTCTGTATTTGAGTTTCCCCCAAAAATGTTTTTGAGAAAACCTGTCACATCACCTGAAGTCAGTCTTAGATAGCCAGCAATCAGTATTCACAAGAAGTAAAGTATTTTTCCACACACAAAGTCTTGCATGGTTTTACTTAATGCAATGTAAAATTAAGAACAAACAGACAGTAAGAAAATAAAAGGTCACGTATTCGCTGACCAGTTTCTTTTTATGTCCAAAAAAGACAAAAGAGCAAGCAACAGCATTTTTCTCCGTACACTCAATTTTTTTTTTATTATTTTTTTAAGATTAGTTTGATCATTACTACGCCTTTCCTGTAAACATGCTATGCATTTCAGACAGAATAAAATACGGGTGCAGTTTATGGCTTCGAGTGAGTGGTGCTTGCCATAAATAAGCACAGACAGGTAAGAGGAACCAGCACCGGGCACTGCACTGTCAAGGGGAGCAGTGAGGCCTTTTGAAGTGCTCTGAGCAGGAAGCAGTGCAGCCTTTTTAATTAGAGCACATACAGCTGGAGGATATACAGGAGGAGTCTCCTCAGAATTTATTTTGGGAAGGGAGGGACATATCCTTCAGGTGTTCTCATTAATGCAGGCTTAAACACAGAGCATAAACCCCAGCATTTTGCGAAGAAAAAAAAATAACCCTTTCCCCCCAAATACCAGGGCTGAAATCCTGCTCTGCTTGAAATCAACTGATGTTTTGCCATTTCACCCAATGAGACCGTAACTTCTTTCCAAAAAATTAATATGGACCGCTTGATCCCATTCCCATCAATAGCAAGGCTGTACATAGCAAACTGCTGTGCATTTTCAGTGTGTTTACATATAAATACATAGGAACATCAGAAAAAAAATTAATTTCAAGCTCAATCTTGCTTTTATTCTGCATGCAAGGCCACCCGTGATTTCACAAGTTATTTCCGTTCTGAGAGGTCAAAATCAACTCTCATGTGAGGATCAGAATGGAATTATTTCCATGATATCTGAGCTTTGTATTTTTACGAAAATCGACTTTGGGTCTCTGGATGCAGAAATACCATTTGGTTTCCTTACTGAGCATGGATGAAACAAATTAAAAAATCTATATAAATGATAAACTGGCAGATTCTGAATAGCTGTGACGTTTGGTTATGCAGGAGAAGCAGCAAAAGTACCTCTGAAAGACAGAACTGTAAACAGTTCTTCCGAACATCGTAACTGAAAGTGATTGTTGTTTGCTTTTACCCTCTATCTGATAGGTCATAATTAGTTAATAATTTTCAAGAAATCTGTAATTGATTACACCGTTTAAGTCTGCACAGCTATTTGCTAAGAAAAACTCCTTGTCAGCACTTTTGCCTTTGTAATAAGAGATCTTGAAACACCTATTTTTAAAATCATTATTACTTTTAGATGTCAGATATGTGATGTCAAAGTATTTGTGAAGACAGTAGAAAATGACAGGTCTATTACTGTGTTTAACTGCTAGCTATTGATAAAAATCTCTACATTAGAACTAGATGTGATTGTTATTAATGAGTCCTGGTTTTGTTTAATATGAGGAATAAGCTGTATTATTCTTTAGGTGTTATTTTGAAAATCAGTTAAGAAGAAAACACCTGGGTTTAGTTACAGTATGCTACCCTTAAATTTTTTAACTGCAACAGAGTTTCCACTAGCGTTACTCCCCATATTTATTAAAAACATTTTTCCTGAGAGGTAGATATTTTCTGATCAAAATAACTAAGATCATTTGACTGTACCACGGGTTTAATCATTATAAATTCTCAAAATCCCAGTGCAAACTAGTAAGGCTATCTGTGTATTTCATATTGATCTCTGAATATCAGAAATTGTTTTTGTAATAGCAATGAAAATAGTCACGTTTTATTTTATAGCTGATAAATTAATGTAAAAAACCTTTAAAAGAAAAAAAATCCTTACCCACTGCGTCATTCTTTTGCAAACTGAATATTATTTTTATGGATCGGTATAGTGAGGTTTGCAAATAGTTTCAGGATAGCAAATGCCGATTTCTTACATTTGTGCCTGTATTTCTTTTTTGATCAAGACTGGAGAAGATCTCTAGGTGATTGAGGAGTCTGTCTATGAACGGATATGAAACTGACTTAGAAAGTTGCTTATTTCTTCTGTGTTATATCCCATTTAAATGTTTTTGGGGTTTTTTTGCATGTCATACCTTAGCTTTGCAATTGTGAGGATGGTATCTATATCTAGAAACAGATAACAGATGTATTTGCAAGCAGGTTTTGACACTACATAAGCAGTAAAAATAATAATATAAAAGCTATACTCTTATCATGCAAGTTTTTTTGACTGCATCTTTCTTAATCTGTTATCTGTTAAAATTTCATTTCAAAATTGTTAAAAATTTGACAAGCGAAAACTTCAGAGAATTTATATAGTATTTCAAATGTGATTTTTAAAAACATAATGCTACCATTATAAGTAAACTCTTATCTTGAAATCTAAAATAGGCATGTGTAATTTAACCTATCACTGCTGAGAACAGATAAATCTATTTTAAGATACCATGGGTTTACTATATTTCTCTCTATCAGTGGAGAAAAGGCTTTTTATTTAGATTTTTAAAGACTTTCATTACTGCTTTTTATTTGGTTAGACAGCTTTGTGGATTAGTAACAGGATTTTTCAAAATCACTGGGTTTTGAAAAAAATCATGGGTTGTGTCTTGTGTCTGTGGCACGCATGCTGCTTATTTTTATGTGGAACACTGAAAAAATGCTGTATGCACCAAAACAAAAAAAAAAAAAACAACCAAACCAAAACCCAGCTTTAGAGTTATGTATTTCAATCTCCTGAAAGATTTTGTGAAAATTCAGTGTCTTAAATATGCACTATATATTTGTACACGAAACAAATATCTTTGATTTACAGTTTTCTGAGAATTGTAGCTGGTTATAGTGCCTTAGTCCTCTACAATGTGGCATTTAGTTTTTTGAAAAATTCTGTTTCCAAATGTTATGAAATTAGTTTTGGCTGGAATTAAAATAGCTTTTTTTTTCCCCCCCCTTAGAAATCAGTGATCGCAGCAGCAAAACTTGCTAGTTTTCTACTGTGATTTTTATCATGGATCAATGACTCCCTGTCAGCTTAAGGCCATTGACTCTCACTTAGGTAACAGACTTGGGACGAGGAGTTAGTGCGTGCCAGTTTTTTTGGGTGATAGTGCCTTGGACAGGACCTAGGCCTTGCACAATGGGGACATGAATCCGGTAGTTATTTGCATTTGAATGACTTCTTAAAGGGGGGAGGATGGTATCTGCTTTCTGATTGCTATCCAACATTATTTCTACATAATTTTGCAAACAAAACCCTCTTGCATTCCACATGTGGGGCTCAGCACAGTACCGTGAACCCCTTTGCAGAGGTGGAGCTTTAGCTTTGGTGAGTTCGTTGTGCTTGAGGTTCCAGTTGGTTTTGCAGCTGTGTCAGGGTCGGTGAGGAGGAGCAGGGAGCCTCCAGGGGGAGAGGGTCAAGGGAAGCAACCCTGTTTCCCAGTCCTTGTCCAGCTGCTGGCGTGGCAGCACACACACTGCAGCTGTAACAAGAGTCTCAGCAAGTCTGCAAAGGTTGAGCTTCCTGCTGTCACTCGTCTTGTGTGACACAATGAAGGCACTAGAGCTGAGGAGAAGGTGACTGGCATGGAAGCTGTACAATGTTTACTGAAAAATTATTTCTCCTGGATTGTTGGACCTATCTCACAAGGACAATATAAAGCTACAGCCACAGAACAAAGATGAAGTTAGCAAAATACTGGTTTTGTTAATCTTGCCAGTTTGTCAATGTTCAGATTAGGCTTTAATAAATACGACCTTGAAGTTGCTCTCTTTCTTTCTGCTGCATTGTGCTGACAGTGGGAATGGAAGGAGTACCTGTCACTCCTCCCAAGGTAGCCTGGACTCTGATTCCTGGACTTTTGCCTGGACTGCTCTCCAGTTCTGTGCCCATTTATAGATTCCAGGGCATTCCTTTCCAGGGCATTCCTTTGTCCTCATCTCTCTGTGTGACCAAGACATTTTCCCACCACATGGATCTGGTGGAGGAGCTGCTTTTGCAGCTATCCTCTCCCATTTGCCCTGACCTAAAAAGCACTGAAACTAAACAGCCTTGTTTGGAAGACTGTTATGCCAAGCTACAGGCTCCTTGCTCAGGCAGGTTCTTCTATTAAAGGCAGCTGGGTGGAGCATTAGCAGGCTTGCAGGTTACCGTCATTTGTCTTATGAGGTGACCTAAATCAACTGAGTGATCCACCTATCTGGGACAAACGCCCACAGAGTTCCTTCCTTCTGCAGCATCTTTTGATGCCCTCATTCCAGCATAGATTACAAATACTTCTCCTATGAGCACGTTCGCTGCTTTATTCATCCCACACATTAACCAGAATCTTTATGTATTCTTGTGGATCACCTGTTAAGTTGGTTGACTTGGGGCAGGGAGGGGGGTTGGAAATTAGACAGCATCCAAGTGTATTTAAAGCAGAAGTAATCTCCTGGGGATGTAAAAGAGAATTGTGGGAATATATTGTAGGAGTTCCTAAATGTCAGCTCAGCTGTTCTCACTTCTGCTGTGTCTTCACTCTAAAGTGATTAGCTCAGGACTTTTCTGACATAAATACTTAAGTTTCTGCCTCTGCATCTAGCTGCAGAGGTGAGTATGGATTCAAAAGATGTGTCAGCATGAATACAGGGATGTGTCTGCTGACCATCAGGTTATCCGGGCCTGAGTCAGAGTCCAGAAGCCAGGGCAGGACTGAAGCTAAGTCCTACCCTCAGCTGGTTCTTGGTCATCTTAGTGACTTTTGAGAAAAAAAGCAGATGCAGTTTTGCATGTTTCCAGGATTAAGGGGTAAAAAACCCTCTCATTTACAGCCCTTTCTCACGGAAAAGTCTTGCCTGCTCTTGCAATTTCTGACTCTTTCCTCTTTTTAGCACATGTGATCAAAGAAATAATGTACCCTTTTTTTTTCTCCCCCTACTGAGGGTTGTGTGTTTCTTCCAGCAATGCCAAGGGACTTTGGCTCACCCAGCTAAGCAGGACATTCAAAACTGACCCTGGGTTTGTAGGCAGTGTGATTTTATTGTCCTTCCTGTTCCTATTGTTTCAACAGGTTCCCACAGCCAGCGTCACCATAGAAGGAGCCTCTGCCCTCAACCGTGTCCGCTGGGCCCAGGCTGGGAAGGAGGTAGCAGTTGGTGATTCAGAAGGCCACATATGGATCTATGATGTTGGAGAGGTATTATTGTTTTGGGGGCTTTCGTGGGTTTGGTTTGGCTTTTTGTTTGTTTGTTTGGGTTTGGTTTGGTTTGTTTGTTAAATTCATCCTGGGGATTGAAACATCCAAGTTTGAGAAAGAATAAGCCAGATTTCTTTCAGTGGAGTCCCCACTGAATTTGGGTTGCCAACGTGTGTTAGTCATAAAGTTACCTTGTAAAAGAGTTAACTCATTAAAATCTCATGAGAGAAGTCTCTTTTGAAAGTTTTCACTATTTTTAAAACTGTTTTTTTAATGATTCTATGGTACAGTTGGACAAACTTAAAAGAATATAAAGAGAAAAATCGAGGTGCAAAAAGAGACTGTGCTGTTCTGAAGTTAGTCCTGAAGGATTCACCTTTCCAGTAGCTCTTATTTTATGACTGGCTTAATGCTGTACATTTTTCTCAGCATGACAGGTACAGAATGCATCTGTTCTTTTGATACTGCATGATGCTTCATATGTCTCAATATGTGCAAAAGTACTAACAGGAGGAAATGAGAGGTGTCATTGTGGAGGATGGTAGGTGCATGCGTGATAAAAGAGTATGCAGGTGCTGAGAATAGCAGGATGCATGTTCTATGTCTAAGGCTGCTCTCAATTCACTCTGCTACATCTTATAACAAATACCTAAACTGCAGTGTGTTTGGCAGTGATGAATCTACCTCTTTGTTGATGAATGCTGTATAAAGTGTTCCATTGGCATTACAATCCCTTGGAACAGTTAAGAGTGAATCTCTGAGCAATCAGCTTTTATGTAGAGAATTTGTTTTCCATCATTATCTGTGATAGGATACTGAGATATCCATCTCTACGCAGTAGGGAAACATTATAGAATGCATACAGAATTATCTGTAACTCTCATAAAGTGATTTTATGGCCCATAGCAAAATTGCTTGTGTGTGACTCATATTTTTGGATTGCATTCACTTGTGCAGGAGTTGCCCTTCCTCACAAATGTTTGCTGAAACTTCTTGCCATATTGTTAGCATAATCTCTAAATTGTCTAAGGTTACTGTGCTCAGATTTCCACTGTGATGCTGGCAAGTCAGGCTGGTTTTATTTATTTTTCATTTTTATGTGATTGTTCTGAAAAGGTGTTTTTTCTGTCTTTCAAGTGATACGACAGGCTATGGAAATGTCTTTGATGACAGCACAGAGTGATCTTTTCTGGGAGATGGGCTGTAGAAATGTCTCTTTTTCATATCATACACCAAATCATTCATAGGATTGTTTACTCCTGCAAACTCACTCAGGAGAAAATAGATTCGGTGTTCTATACAGAAGTAGTAATATTTTAAGGTTTTGGCCTTTCCTCTATATAGTCAGACGTCAGCTTGCAAAATGAGTCACAGCGATACACCCGGATAAAAAAAGACAGGCTTCTATTACTTGAAGAAGAAAAGAGAGTCATTCAACAGTATTGATTTGTGTGAGTCCAGTTCAGTGGTACATAAAGGGCTTTGCTTCACGGATGTTGCATGTCCTGCCCGTGCAGAGCCTCAGTATCTCCAGCTCAGCTCTGTATGCAGTTATGTAAACCAATGGATGTCCATCCACATGGCTGCTGACAGACCATTGTAAACCCTTCTCCTCTCCTGTAAGGAATGAAGGAGCTCATTAATTTTTTGCCTAGTTCATTCTGGCAGTATCAGTCTCTGCCGTAATTCCTGTATCAAATTCTGGACTGCAACAACTTCATATGCTACTTGGGCTGCTGTATTGTAGTGCCTTTTTCTGATTTGGAAAAGAAGGGTGTTCATATGTTCTCCAGCCCAGCTTTTCTCACTATAAAGCCTCAAGTGAGATGCAGAAATGCTTTGCAGCTCAAGAGTCTGGAACTGAGGGGGCATGTACAGTGAATAACAGCCTCTTTGGTCATTAACCCTGTATGCCAGTCCATAAAGAGCTCCTTGATGAGTGAATCCATGCTTAGCTGTCCTCAGGCATGACACATGAGGGACTCATAGCGTGCACATGCACTTTTGGAAGTGTCTGGCAGAAAAATGGCAGCCTCTAAGGCTCTGCTTTACTTCAGTGTGCAGTCACCAGCCAGTTCCTTGTCTCAGCTGGCATCCTCCTTTGATTGTCCTTTTTGTATGGGTTTGATTTTGGGATGTGGCGGGGTTGGTCTGACAGTTTAAAAGGGGCAGCCCTTCCCCTGCCAGCCACCTCTACCCATATTCCTCGCTGCCCAGTTTTTGTGTAGGCAGCAGTACTTGTTAGCACTCATGTTGTGTGGTGGGAGGCAGATCAGTAGAGAAGTATTTATTTGTTTGGTTTGTTTCCTTTGGAGTATTTTTCTTCATGAACTGACTCAGTGCAGGAATAGATGAGTGAGCATGTGGTTGGGGTCGAGGGGCTGGGAGCTGGACCGTGCAGCACCTGGCAGGACCTAACTTTCGTATTTGACCCAGAAGTGTTGCAAATCCTGACACTAAGCTCTGACAGTTGACCTTTCAGCAATCGCTCTTCCCATCTCCTACAACATCAGCTTCTGAAAAGGCCTCATCACTGGAAGAACTCATCCCTGCCTGACTGATAACTCAGTAGCATCCACTTGTTTGAAGGTGCATCTCTCTGATTTGGGAAGATGGGTGTGATTACTTGCATTAGAAAGTCAGCAGGCAACTTTACAAAGACCCTAAATACACTCACCAAAACCATTCATGCTCCACTTATACTGCACCCTTTTTAAAACCTTTCTTTTCTTGTGACTGTTCCAAATATCATGTTAGATTAGCTGTAAATGCATAAAACATTGCTTCCATTAGAAAAAAATGTGATTATATTTGTATTTTAATAAAGCACAGTGCCTTTGAATTTCACATCACCAGATAAACAGTTTTTCTTACCTGTTTAAACAGACAGCATTGACTCCATTAATTTTGATTAAAACGGAAAACATCAGGTTATCAAATCATTAAGGAAAAGAAATAACTGGTAGGAATTTTTACTTTGGTAGATTCATCATGATTTTAAGGAACTATCCTAGAGAGCAGTAAAGTTTACTGCTGCTATTAACCCATACGGTGTAAAGAGAAAACATATGACTGAGGTGAAAAACATAGGACATGAGGGCTAACCTTGCGTCCTTTGTGAAGGCAAGGAGCGTGAGATCTGGGATGCTTTTGCTTGTGTAAGAATTTAGGGTTTGGCCCTTGTTGATATGTTACCCAGTCATGGTTTTTATGACACAGGAAATGTCAGAAACATAAAGAACATGTCAGGGTCCATGACCAGGGAGTTAAAAATAATGGTGACATTTTCAGTTAGGCTGTACAATGTTATCTCCTCAGAGTATGTAGTTTTAGTTGTTTGATTTCAGCATCGCATCTGAAAATAACTGAACACATTTATTTTCACAGTGAGGGGTCTATTTTCTCCTCTATGTGTGTGCTTTATGCCCATTAGCATTAATGGGAGTTACACACACACTTCCAAGGGAGAGGAGACTTAAATAGTCCATATAGATGTACTCTCGTGGATCAGTAAGCACTGACTTAAAGAATGTAAATTATAAAATGAAATAAAAACCAAAACACACAAAAATCTGATTGTTTCAATGTGATAGGATCTTAAACCTATATAACTTAACCAGAATATATCACCAGTCATTGTAAGTACACTTTACTCTCGGTAAGATCTAAATATTAAAACTTTTGCTGGCCTAGTAGCTGTGATATTATTATTCTGATAGTTTGTATAATATATTTTAGCTTCTGTGGGCAGCAGAAGCTAAAATATATTATACAGTTTGTATAATATATTTTAGCTTATTTACTGGGCAGCAAGATTTCTGTATGGTAGAAGTTGATTTTAACAGAACATGGACCACTGACTTTAGATTTATTCACATGTCCAGATGATTGATAGTTAGACCTAACTGCATGTCTGTTTTGTAGATATATTTTCTAGAAAGCTTGCTCCCATTGTGCATGCTTCAGTGATGTTACACAGTGGATGCTGTCATAAATATTCTCTAACAACCATGTTTGTTGCTTACCTGGCTTATTGAGAATGCTCTTTGCACCTTTGGTTGTGAAAGAAGCAGCTTCTCATCTGCCTTCCATTATTTCTCTTTTCTTTTTTTTCCCCATTTATCTCTTCCAGGTCACATTCTGCTTGCACTGTGAATATGTAGATAGAAACTGTAAATCAACAACTTATTATTTGATTGTAATGAAATACAAAGTAAGTTTGTAGCACAGGAGTGCAGAGTTTGAAACTGTAATCATGAGTAGCTTAATGCAGTACATTATTTTGTTAAACTAGTTACAGGACAACCTGTTGCATCTGTTTGGCAGCCTTTCAGACCATTGGTTCTAGTCATCCTTTTCAAAGGTAGCTGTTGTGACAGGTGGAACTGGAGAAAAGTGAGGAAAGTAAGAAAATGTCCTTTTCTAGACTCTCCAGGAAGGCTGGCTCTGCCAAAGAAAGCAGTTACCTGGGATTCTTGGTTCACTTATCCCCTCTGTCATCATTTCCTTACAGTGAAATCTGAATCATACGGGTGCTTATGTGATTTTGGTAGGTTTCAGAGCTACTATCGACTTGAGCCTTTTTAGTGCTGCTATGTTAGGTTGTTTGTGTACTTCTATTTGCTCCTTGATAGGTGTTAATCCTGTATCTCATTTTCGAGTATATGACCAGTGAGGGAGGAGCTGAAAACTGCCTGAAGTATGTGGATGAAGTGGTATAGTAAGGAATATCCCGCTGGTGCCTATAAAATAATTTCCTTTGATTTCAGCAGCCTTTAACAGCTGCCCTGAGATTTTTTGGGTTCTAGAGAGAAATAAGTGTATATTTGTGACCAACTCTCACATTTCAGCATGGCTATCGAGTCACTTGTTTTTCTGTCTAGAGTGGGAAGGATTTGTACTTTGTACTCCTGTCTTGTGATCCTTGTGTTTCACTATAGATGTCATATGGAAAACATATTCAGCATCTCTTTTATGCAGTTAAAAAGTGCTGTATGCCCAGAGAGAGAAATATGAAGCTAGGTTTTGTGTCATAGTCATCCAGGTAGATTTTCCAGTAGGTTTGCTTTTGCCATCATAAAGCTTCTGTAGAGCATATATTGAGTTGGGAAATGTTTTTGCCACAAAAGCAAAGTTGAGACTCACCATAAAATGTTTTATTTTAAAATCTCTGTTGAGTTGCAAGTATTCTTGGAACACAGATAAATGGCTCACGCACGTATTGTGAAGGCAAATTTGAGCAATAATAAAGGGTTGTGCTTACAACCAAGTTTTATTCAAAAGTGTTCAAAGATTAAGTAAGACATGGTAGTTACAACAACATGCACAATCCAGGCATAAAGGATAATTAAATGGATTGTGTGGCACTGCATGAATTTCACCATTGATATTTTGCTAGGGAGGTTGGAATGCTGGCCTCAGAGAATTTTAAAAGCATATTTTAACATGGCAGAATCTCTTACTAGTTTTTGGAAAATGTAAAGAGCTAAGGTTTTTATTTTCTTCCCTTCTACCCCCAGTTTTATAATATTCAGTCTTGAAAGACTTTTAAAACTGGAAGCATTTAGAGATGACCAAAAAAAAAAATACTAGGAACTTCAGCTTTTTACTTGAATAATATCTGAACTATGGAGAAGAACAAGCTCCTCATCCCTCATCATTTGAATTTTGACTGATATAGTCAGTATTCACAAAGGGATTTTTGAAGTAGGTTAAAAAAGAACTCCCTAATGAAAAAAATGCACTAGTTTGAAATCAGTCAATTTAATTACTGTGTTTTATGAAGGCCATTACCCGTTGCTGATTACTAGGGTGATAAAATCTTTAAGCTTTGGTAGCCTCCATAGGGGGTGAGCCGATCTAAGTAGAGCAAAGTCCAGTCATTATCACCCTAAATACTTGTGTTTCTCATTACAATATTCATTACTTTAGGTTACTGTGAACGCTTTGAGGTCTTTTTGTAAGCACTGGTTTATTCTGTTGTAGAAAAACAATGTTGTTATGTTGGTAAGTTAAAACCAAGCATTTATATACTTTTAGAGTTTAAAATGGAACTTGGCTATATCCATACATAAAAATGTATAGATTTATACTTGTGATATCCCTATACATGCATATTGGTGGTGGAGTGCTTGTCAATGAGGTCATACTAGTCTGATAAGAAATGGAAAAGGATATGAGTTACCTTGTTCTTTCGGTGTGTTTTGATACTTAAAGAAGCTGTAATGGAGGCTTGTGTTCTTAATAACAATCTTTATTAGGGAAGGGAAAACCGAGCCATGCCCTAATTAATCTGAGTTACCTAAGGCTGGATGCTGAAGATTGGAGCTCTTTATCTCCAGTGCCAGCCTAGGGCCTTTTGCTTCCTTTTCCCTGCCACCTCTTGCACATCATGTGGAATCAGTGGCTCTCTGCCTTTCTCAGTCTCCATCATCGTGGCCTTCAGACTTACAAAGCAGCTTCATAAAACAGATATTATTTAAAAGATGATGCAAAATCATTTACTCTTTTGTTTAAAAATGTATATTTTTTAAAAAAAGAACACTTGAAATATATCAGGGAGAGGTGTGGATCCGGGGTACTGGGAGAGAAGAATAGCCTGTAAGAAGAGGCAGAAGAACTTGGTATGACTAAGCCAGGGAACTCTGAACCTGCTGGCAATATAGATGTTTCATATCCTTTCATATCCTAGGAGTGCTTGGGGCCAGAGAGGGAGAAATAGTGAAGCTGAGGACATGCTGCCAACAGTGCATGTGGCTGCAAGCTGGCCATGTATTCAAGTCAAAAATTAGAATAATATTTTTAGTATCAGAAGGCTGAAGTTTCAGAGCAGGTAGAGGCAGTAGGACCTCTCAAAGCGGAGCCTGTCAACAGGATTTCGTGATGTGCTGGTGTGTGATACTGCAGTGGGTCACACCTGCTGTACAGGGTCACTCTCCTGCCTATGCCCTGATGTATGCTTGCTCTCGGTAACAACACAGTTCCTTCTGTTTCTCTCTCTAGAAAAGTGAACACGAAATTCCACTTTCATTCTACTATCTGAATATTACTTAATAAAATGAAAGGAGGGAGTACCAGATTTTTAATGAAAATATCCTTTTTCTCATTCATTGACTAGACAGTGGAAGTAAACGGACATTAGTGAAAACAGACAGAAAAGGGTGGGGGATTTAAAGAGTTATACTAAAAATTCAATTGATTCTTTATTCTTAGCTTCCAGTTGCTTATGATGAAATATTTCAGTAATTCTCCAGAGACAGCTTACTTGTTCCCTGGAGAATTTCACGGGGTAAAAAGACATGAGTTTCCAATATGATACAAGTGTCTTTTAAAATGATTCTTCAACTCCTCATCATATGAAATAAAAGACTTAAGAAACCCAGTCAACCAACCAACAAAAATCTGGCCCTAGTCCTTTTTATTAATTTGCACACTATTTTAAAGCTGACTTATGTTTCCTTTTCCTTTGCAAAGGCACAGATCCTCCCCCTGCAGAGAGGATCAGAGAGAACAAGCCACATGTGACAGGAGTTAATCATGTAGCTTAATGCACTATTAGAAGGCACTCAGATAACGAAGTGATGAGAGTGGCAGAAGAGAAGCAGTAAGAGATCATTCCCTTTCTGCACAGTAAAGCCTGCAGAAGGGGGAGAAGAGAGAGCTGTATGGTATTTTCCTGCTGAACTGGGAAGCAATGGCAAGAGAGAAGGGGTAAAGGGAGGCCCAGATTGGACATACCACTCTGTCCACATCGGCACTACTGGTGGCTTCAGTGCTATCTCCTCAGTTACTGCTTCTCCTGAAAACTTGTCAGGAGGCTTAGTGGAAAAGATAATCTGTGTCCAGGCTTTCTGTGGTAGTTGTAGCTGAGGCAGTAAAACCTGAACGAGTGCTGGTCTGCCCTGTCCTGACCCTGTATCCTGGAACACTGTGGGGGGATACAGCTGTAGTCAATGCATGTTAATAGTGTCACAGAGTATGTATTTTAAATATCTAGTTATTCTGTTGGGTAACATTTTCTCTGAAAAATACAAAATTTAGTTTAAGCTCAGTTTGTGTGCAGCAATTTGCAAATTTCATTAGAATTCGTGAGTTATCACTGTGGTGTTAAAACACTTCAGGAACAAGAGCTGCTTTGTATAATTAATGTTCTTCATGGTGCTTTTGTGGTTTCAACCTGTCACATCCAGTAGCAGTTTTCATTTTGAGAATCCTTAACTATGTTTTCAATCTTTATGGTTTGCAAAATGGTCTGTATTTTGAACATGAAAAAATACTTAATTTGTGACTTGGAAAGTAACAGTAAAACCTAAATACCAGCTGAGGATAACTCTGGGCCTTAATGCATCCTATTTTGCAGCTAAAATTCTATATTCATTTAAATGTGAAATGTATACTCCAGTGCCTAGAGTGATGGAAGAATCTATATCTGAAATGAAGAAAAAAAAAAAGGAAAAAGAACATAACAAAACCCCCTGCTATTTCATGGATGAGCTTTTGTAGATAATGGGATGTATTCAAAATCTCAGAGAAAACAGCAACTCTCCTGCAAACTTAAAATCTTTGAGCAGTTCATAAGCTACTTATGGTGAGAGTCCATTTGCCAACTGAGAGTCAGAAAGCTCTGGCAAAAGTCCTTTACAGTTCCTACTCTGCCGGATTTCCGGGCATGAATCGTGACGTGGACACGGCCAACTTGGTTTAGATAGAAAGCAAGCTGAGCTGAAGATGGTTTATTCCCTTCCCTGAGGCAATAGTCCTTCACTCAGCTGAACTTCCAGGGAGGCACCTCTGCTAGTGCAGCTACCCCATGGACTGAAGCTCTGGTGGTATTTCCAGTGAAACTCATGGGCTCGTCCTTCCAGTCAATGTAGTTGTCAGTAAAAAAAATGTAGATATTGGAAAGAACAATAGGTTATGGGCTCCTTCTAGTTTTGATTCATTTAGTATTTTTAGGCTTTCTTGTGCCATGATGACAACTGATAACATAATTTGTAGAGGAGGAATTCCGATCCCTTAGCTCTAAATGTTAAATGTCCTGACAGTCATGTAAAAAATTCGTGGAGTTTTCAATGGCTTTGAGAAATGTCAATCGGAGCAGGACTGAGATCCCCATGGGAGATGAATGGCAGGCAGCATGACTGAATGTTTTTCTCAATCCACCTGTAAATTGATGCCATTACAGAAGAAGTGGAATGGTAGGAACTACAAAAACTTTGTTTTTTAGGGCATCAGCTCTGTTGAATCAAAACTGTTGGCTTTCCTGAAGCATGGCAGATGCTCTTTCTGCTCCTGTGGCTGATTAATTATATTAAATCTCTTCTGTTTCCAAGGACTTACAGGCCAATAGTCTCCGCCATTGAAAGTATCACTTGAGGAGACACATAGGAGAGGCTCCTCCCAACATGACTAAGTGAAAGCACTTCAGTGGGCTTAAGAACAAGCTATAAGTTTATAGTCAGTGTTACTTTTTTAAAAATAAGAGATGATTTAAGGAAATAAAATTATTTAAATTTCAATTTTCAGTCACCTCTTTCTGGTGACTGGTGATTACTCAATATTTTATCCTCTGTAGTCTATATCAAGTGCAGCATTGTGATACATTAGTTGAGGAAGGCATAATCTGTTTGATAGCTTGGACATCAGCATGAGCCAACTCTAGTATTAGAGATGGAACTGTAGCATTGTCTACAATTAAAGATACTTTTCACTTCCTTGTTTTCTTTTCCATATAGCCTATCAAGTTGTAATCCTTCAGGGTGGAGTTTTTCATAATTTGTGTTTGCTTCCAGCACAGGTTTTGTTGTTTCTTACTTTTTTTTTTTTTAAAGATTAAAGACAGTGTCATAAGGCAAAATGAGTAACATGCTCAAACTGAGGGAGTTAGCTTTAACTCTGACATTTCCTATCTTTGAAGTGTTACAGTCTGCAGTCTTAATGTTCTGTTAACATGCATTTATGTGTCATGTATGTATAATTTACGGGCTATATTTTACTCTGTTCTCATGTTAGACTGGCATCAAGATGACTGATGCAGACAAAGAGTACTAAGTTTTCAAAAGAATTAATGGGCATTCAAATGCTTCAGTTCCTATGTAGGCCCTTTATACAGTGTATCTTTGCACATTACATATAAATTATTAAAATAACACCATTGTTAGCTTGGTATTCAAAACATAATTTGCCATTAACTGTGTAACAATTCAGCAGCTACTGTTCTTAGAAGAAAAAAGTCAAAGTCTGCTGAAAGCTGATTTGGTTTTTGTTTGAGATTGTTGTTTTTTTTGATAGTAGCTAATATTTTGTCTTCTTTTTACTAAGGCAGCACTAGTTAAATCAGACTCTGCTGGTGAATTGCAAAGAAATAAATCACAACAGACATTAATCTAGATGAGGGCTAAGTAATTAACTTCATAGAAGGGTAGTGTATACTGTGTCTGTGACACTAGACTGACTGCTGTGCATAAAATAAATGCAGTATTTAGGCTGCCTATGGTATTCCACCCCTTCAATTAAGTAAACAAATATATATAGAGCTACTCTGGAGTGTATCCTTTGTGGTCTAAACACTGTATCTTATTAAAATCATCTGCATGCAGTATGTGGGGTTTGAGTTCCTGCCAGTGGTTTCATCCATTGTTAACAGTGATGTTCAGCTCTCCCAAGAGTTAAATACAGTGGTACTATAGTTATGTGAAAAGGGTGCTCTTGATTACTTCGGTGGCCATTTCGCTGCATATTACCTCCCACTTTGTTTCCATCCATGTGTGTGGCACAGGGTGTTGCCTGGAAAAATATAGACTTTTTCAGGAAAAAAATTATCCATATAGGTTGAGAAAAATATCAAAGGTGATCTGTAATTGATTCTGGGGGGCAAGAGCAGGGCCAGAATAGGTGCATGCCTGCCTGCTCTGTTTGTGTATCAAGGTATTTACATTTGCATATCTGTTTTCAACTCAACAATAGTGATAAAGCATCTGTTGAACTCCAGAAGATAGGATCAGTTCTTAAAGTGGAACTGTAATTGTTTGTTATTGTTTGTATTACAATCCTCATTCTGCAAGTGCTGTCTTTTACCCAGAAAACGAGACCAATTGCCTGTTCTACTTTTAGAAATCATCAAGTTCAAGTAGTTGTATTTTGTCATCATGAAAAACATTTTTACCTACAATGTCATAACTGCATTCAGATGTTAATCTATTGCTCAAAGTATTTGCAGCAGATTTCTTTTCAGTACACCATTTAATTTTAGAGGGTGATATGGACAATATAGGGTGACAAAAATTTTGCTCAGAGAATATATAGCTAAAATTACATTTGCCTGAAGCTATGTTTATTTGATGATGCTATTAAATTGAAAGAATACTAAAATGGTGATAAACCACATACAAAAATAACTTAGTATGAAGTCTGAGATTTTAGTCATTAGTTTACCAGACTTGGTGTTGTCCACAAATTCAGATTAATCTGAATATTTACTAAGCTTTAATTAGCTCTCTCTTCAAAGAGAGTTTAACTTGCCCTTCTAAAAAGTTATAATACCAACAGAATAGTTTAGAACATTAGTTTTCATGTAGTTTTAATTAGTATTTATTTATATTTTTATCAGTTTTTACTTTCCTTGCTAAATTTTCTGGTAAATATGGCTGTATGGAAGTGGAGACAGGTAAACAGAATTGTCTAAAATAAGGTCAGCCTTTGCCTCCAAACAGCAACAAACCAAAATGCAACTGATGAAAGATGCGTGTTAATGGGAAAGTTTCTGATCTCTGGGAGCGCAGTGATTAGCTACAGAAACTCATCAGTTTAGATCTGAATGAGTTTTTTCTTAACACAAAAATAAGAAAGCATTGTATTTCCATGAAGTGTGTTTGAATGGGTCGCAGATTTTTGAATTGGGGACCACTGTCACCCTTAGAGTGTATCTTGGACCACCATGCAGGCTCGTCTGCGAACTTCTAATTGAAAACAGTGTGCAGCAGTCGGGTTGTGCAGGCCACTGCAGACCACATACTTTGGCAGATCATTCCGAGTCGTGGCGTAACAGTTCATTTTCAGATTCTCCATTTACACCTGTGTCCATGGGATGTGTGTGTTAGAAGTGATTACAGGCCATTCTGGTTGGAAAAATTCGCCACTTTGGAACAACCCCTCAGTCAGTGACAATGCTGAGGAGGTTCTTCCCATGGCTATTTTTGCTTTGAGGCTTCTGAACTCTAGGTGAAGACAAAAAAAAAAAGTGACTATTAAGCTGGTGATTGGGATTGCACAATTATTTCACCAGTGATCAGCGCTGCAGGTTATGACCCAGTGTCTCAGTGACAAGTAAATTAGTCCATGAGGTACAGTCATTAAAAGGAATGTAACAGGTTCAACATGGATGACTGTGCTCCCTTTGAGCCTATGGGACAGTAGGTTCTCCAAAGTGGAGGTTGCTGCTGCTGAAATTGCATTTTTTTAGTTCTTCTCAGGAGAGTCCTCAGCCCTCAGAGGAGAGCTGTGATGGACAAGAGCATGGATGGATGAAGGCAGGAAGAGTTTGTCCACACCCATCCCAGAGATTTACAGGCTCCAGGGAAGGCAAGGAGCCAGGAATAAAGTGAAATATCCTCAATGAATAATTCATTTGTTGGAAAGTGGTTTTTCAGGGAAACTGAAGCCATACAGAGATTTGGACAAATTCAGCTGAAATACTCTCAGCCATAAAAAAGATGGATAGGAGGGGAATATACAAAAATCTTGAAATATGTTGTAATATTTTGTTTCAACCATCTGGATAGATTCCTTTAAAAGGCACATTCAAAGCCTTGGGTTTTTGTCTCAAAATAATTCATTTTTCTTTCTTTTTTTTCTTTTTTTTTTTTAAATATACATAACTTAAAAGAGCAAATGTACTAGAAGGTGCTAAATGATCTGAAAAAGAAATTGATGCTGATTTGTGTCCTCAGGCACTGTTATTTTGTTCCTTTTATGCTTGCATAGGGAGCCCAGGACTAGCTGACACAGCGGCCAGCATCGTGATTTGTCTGGTCAGAGCATCTCCTTTTCCTGAGTTCTGGTGTAGTTCAGTGAAGCTGCTAATAGCACAGTTTCTGGGAAAACACAGGAAACATAGCTTGTGTTTGTAAAATCTCTGGTGTATGGATTGGAAGGTTTGCACACCTCGGTGAGAAGATGGAGGAGGCTGGTTTTGGTGAAGTTCATATTCACACTGCTACCTGCGGCCAGGTGGCCTGGCGAGCCTCAGGGCTCCAGGTCATCCATCACTACTACTGACCATCTCCTTGGTCAGTAGTAGTGTGGAGCAGGGCACGTGTTGGTGCTTTAGGGCAGGAAAGCTAAGAGGTAAATAAAGCGCTAGGCTAGAATGATCCCTCAAGAACAGAGAAGCTTCAGAAGGTTCAAGGACTCTGTGGTGGCACTGTGGGATACAGTTTAGCTGTGCACTGTGTAAATCATGAGGAATTGTGACACATTGGCAAGGCAAAGACAGGAAGATCCTGGTAGTCATTCCTTTTGATAATACTGGTTTTCTTCATTAGAATTACTGTCTGATGCAACCTAAATGTACCATGGTGCTTAAGTTAAAGCAGTGTGAGTAATTTAGTCAATTAATTAGGTGGGGGTAGCACTTACCTTCCATTGCAAAGGGATCAAAGGAAAACACTTAATAGCATTTATATTCTTGTTGTTCTGCTCCATACCTTAGCATCAATTCATTCAAATAAACCTCTGACCCAAATGTTAATGTAAGTTATTAAATTATTCTGCTTTGGTGAACATTTCTACCCTGTATCAATGTCACAACTGCTGGAACTCAACACATGCTGCTTTGTAGTAACTGGAAGTGGACAGAAAAATGGCCACACGAGTGAGGAACACCCAGATAGCTCTAAACCTCTGGCCTTCCTCTATGAAGTATTTCCTTGTTTCTTCCACCAAAAAAACATGTGCAGAGAAGCTGAGAGGGAGATTCCACAGATAGACCTGGGCCTCCAGCACTTGTGGGTGTCAGTGTCCCCAGATGAAGGAATCTGAATGGAAAATTACTAGAAGGGGAGCATTAATACAGAGAAGAATTTGAATTGGAGTTTGTGGATACTTTTTATTTGTGGTCTTCTGCTATTTAAGTGTTGTGGTTCAGTAGTGGGGCCTCTGCAGAAAGAAGGGGGCATGGAAAATAAAGGATAATTTTTCCTTTGACTTCATTATTGCCAAGGTTTCCCTCCACATCGCTGAGGAATTTATATTAGAGAGGTTTATTCTACTAACAATCTATTAGCAGGATTGGCCCCTTATTGAAAGCATGATGCAGTGCATAAGATTAAATAAGGTAAAATAAGATTAAGTTGTAAGAAGTTACTGTGTGTGGACACTGAATGTTTTTACTTCTGTGCTAGAGGTATTCACTTTGGTCATTGATTGCATTGTGAACTGAGCCATTAGAAATGGCCCAGACCTTGCTAAGACTGTCAGCTAAGAGTAACACATGTAATACATACATTCCTGGGGAGATTCTTCAAGTTTGAGATACCAAGTCGTTTCAATAGCCTGGACTTTGATTTTATTTGTCTGTGGTCATGCTGTGGAGTAAAGGCAATTAAATTATCTCAATGTCATAAATATATTTAATTTTTTTCTTTAGAATGACATATCTTCTTCAGCCATTTAATAGAATTTAATACTGTTTAGGATTTTAAAAGACAAGGAGAAATGAGGCTTTATTAAATTCAGTAAGTCCTTTGCCTAGGATATTTTTCTGCTTTAAAGATTTTTCTACTTGAAATAAGTGAGACTCATTTCATGTTTCCATTCAAGAGTTTGACAAATGGTAGTGCTGTACACAATCACAAGAAATAAAATCTTTTAGGACACGAGCAGCAGTAACAAGGAGATGGCTATACAGCTGGTTTTGGTTGTATCTCTGATAGAAGGATCTTTGCACTGTCCTTAATACTATACAGAAGGTGGTATAGGTCTGTGGCTGTGACTAAATGTGTGCTATGGTTGTGTGCTGGTTCACTGACCTCCGTTCAAGTGTTACATTTTCCTCTGCTGAAGGTTTTTGAAAGAACAGAGCGGTCTTTCAGGTGTAGGCCATACCAGATCCACATCTCTGTGTGTGAGCATGGGAGACAGCTGTCTCGAATGATTTATTTCTGTAACTCTGGTCTCTGTCATCCACTTTTGGCATTTTTCTCCTTTACTTCTCCCAGGAACAAAGAAGGGAAAACCCAGAGACTGCAGTGACGCCTATTAAGGCTTTCTCACGGATTGTATTTCTCAATCCATAGCCTCAACAAATGCTGAACTGTACTATATTCAGTGTTTCAACAGGCAAAAAACCAAACTCTTGCACACCAGCCCTTCATAATGTCGCTGATCACAGTCACTCATATATACCCAATACATGGGAAGCTTTAATAAACATGCTGTGTTTTCTCCCAAAATACTGCATGTAGAGCCAAAGCTAGATACAAAATAGTTGAAAAACTGATAATCACCCATGAGATCTGTTTGAATCCAATATTGCATTCCCGTCCATGAGATTAACACTGCACTGCAGCAGTGTATGTGGAGTTTTCACATGCATAATCTTGGGCAAATATACAAGCTTTTTCCCCAGCTGGTCATGTAACAGATCCTTTTCGTAGTCTCCAGTTCTGTGTATCCAGCTGAGATATAAGGAGAGGAAAATAATTTGACTGTATTCCAGTACCATGTACCCTAAAACCTCGTGTGCACCTATGATCTACTAGTGCCAAATAGATGTAGTTAGCGTGGTACTTTTGGTAGTGTTTGGTCTTTGTAAAGATTTAAGTCAGTTCAGATAGAATATTGGGTAGTACAAACTGGATTAGCTACAGTCATACTCATTCTTCAGTCTAAAGGTATCCATTTGCTAAGGTGGACAGCAGTTTATGTAAACCCTGTTGTTTCCAAACAGTTACGTTCTTCAGTACCAAGCACTGCGTAATGTCTTGAAACAGTTATTCTTTCATATTACATTCAGGACATGACTGAAGGGCTTCAAGAGGGCAGTAAAAATGTGTATGGTTCATGTGGATGTTTGTTGCTGTTTTCTGGAATTTGAGTTAATGAAAACAAAGTTTGAGAAAACTGCTTGGTTTGTTTTGGTATTTTGTTTTGGTTTTTTGTTTTGTTTTGGTTTTGGTTTTTTTTGTTGTTGGTTTTTGTTGTTGTTGTTGTTTTTCCTTTTTAATTATCTCAATCCCAGCTTGCATTATCTTCTAGAAATTCAGTATTGAATCCAGCTGGAAGTGACTGCAGTATTATTTTGCCATAGCACTAAAGCGTTTTGTCTGGAAGCTCAGCTATTTAGATTACACGTCCCTCTTGAAGCTTAATGTTCAAGAGCTCTTCATTAGAAACATCAATGGTATTAAATAGAAATGGATCTAGCATGATGTTATAAAAAAAATCAGAGCAGTAATGTAGTATCCACTTGGTATAACATTTCCATTATAATAAATTTAATGTAGCTCTGAATTCTTTAACATAGAGGAGGGTAACTAAAATAACACAATATATTTATTTTACTACTATAAAAGCTTTAATGAACTTCAGGAAAATAGCTTCAGTACAGTGTTGTAAAAGCTCTGTTACCTTGTGCACACTGACCTCAGTCCTGCAAACAATTACACTTGGGCACAGCCCTGCTGACTGCCAATGGCCAGCTCGTCTGTAAAGTGAAATATGCGTGTGTATACTTGTAGAGATCAAGGCCTCGCTCTAGTTTGGAAAATTTGAAATATTTTAACCGAGGGGTAGGTTTTGCAGCAACACTCCAGCAAGAAAGTTTTCCTTAAAATCAGGCAGATAAAGCTTTTTTTCTCTGCCACTGACTAAAAGCTGCTCCTAGCTGGTACTGAATAGGAAACTGCCAGGTGTGCCCTGTGAACTTGGCCATGCTTCACAGATAACCAGCCCACGGCAGGTTGGTGAGGCCTATGCCTTGGTCCTTCACCATGCACAGCCACCCTCATTGCGGTAGGAGCTCTCCTCAAAGGAGGTGCCTCAATTTTGGGCTAGAGAGAGAACCAGTTCCCCCTCCAGTCTCTTAATTCCCTGTTGGTTTCTCCCACAGCTGGCTGTTCCACACAACGACGAGTGGACCCGCTTTGCTCGGACCTTGGTGGAAATCCGTGCCAACCGAGCAGACAGCGAAGAGGAAGGGGCAGTGGAGCTGTCGGCCTAGAGGAAGAGGAGCTGCAGTGCCTGCCATCGCCAGAACAGCAGCTTTCACCCGCTGAGTACGCCGGTGTTCAGTGTCAGAGTCTGTCTTGCTGTGGCTTTTGATGCCAGTGTACATGCCAGTATTGCTCAAAGCATTCTATATTAATCACACTGCTTTACACAAGGCTGAAAATATCCAGAGCATTTTCATACTTTATATTTCTGTCTGAAAAGTAAGAAAGAAAAGACAAATCAACCCTTTATGGGTTTAGTTGTTGCCTTTTAACTACTTAGTAGCTGTATTTAATAGCTAGAAACCCCTGGTTAAACTTGTGCTCACATTGCCCTTCTGGCATAGTCCTATTAAATCCATATGAAGCCAGATATGATTATGTGCAGATGTGGTGTGCTTCACTGTATGGGACTGGGCCAAAGACTTTAGATGTGGTGTTTCACATGGTGACTTACATTATGAATGGATGTACTATACGAAAGTTGCTGCTCCTTATTTATTGCGGTGTGCTGCATGGAACATATTTATTTGAAAGCATTAAAATAAACGATCCTAAAGCATGTGCATAATGAGAGAACTGCATTGTCTGTGTGCTGCTGTAGAGGTTACATTAAAGTCCACGTAACAATTACAGTACATCAGTTGTGCTTAAGATATAAGATCTATAAAGGTTGGCTTGAGTGGATGGAATGAGTTTCCTTTCCTTTTTTTTTTAAGATGCCTATTATTTCTAGGCACTTTAACTATATTTCAAATACAGTTGGTCACTGATACTTGTCATGCAAGTTAACACTAACAGTCTGACTAAGGGTTGTGGTTCCTGAGTATGACACTAGTATTTGCCAATAAAATGTATCAGGCCTGTTCTGTTGCAGTGTGGTTAATCTTTCCTTGCCAGCAGTGCTCAGCGTGTTCATTACCAGTCACTGGTGAAGCACTGGGAAAATGTGACTGCCCTGACTCACAGAATGCTCCTGCAGCTGCCATGTAAATAGATACCTTTGGTACGGGACTGGCCAGTAATGGACTTGAGCGCATCAGATCCTGTTACAGATTTTACATGAGCAGGCACTAAGGAGTGTCAGCTTCTAGGCTAATTTTTATTTTTCCTGCGTCCTTAGCATGCTCACTTGCACACATGTGCACACACAGAGAAGCACTGTGCTGCCATATGTGATGAGAGAAAAGGAATAGGAAAGACAAGGCCTCCTCAGACTGTCTTGAGAGACAGGTTGGGACAGGGGACAAGGGAATAGGCTCCTTTATGATAATCTCTTGTGGCCTGAGAAAAGAAACAGAGTGCAGACTGATTTCATTGAGTGCTGTGGTCCAGAGGGACGAGACTTGGTGGTGAGGCTGCTCGATACATTCATGTCACAAAGCTGCTGGGCCAGAGCACAGCTCTGATGCCTGCATTTAGCAGCGGTTCACACTCAGAGCCATGGGGTGAGCCATTACAGCAAGAAATGCTGTGAGTCAGACAAGAAAGATCTTGTATGTTGCTTGTAGGGAACCACGTCTTGTCTTTGCATAATCATGTTGAGGAATATATCATCTAATCATCTTTGAGGCTATAGTCTAAGACTAGGCTAAGAAAATGAATCCTTTGGAAAAGCTACATTTCCCTTATCCTCTTGGTGGTTAGAAATAACTCCCAGTGAGACTGCATGAAGAAAGTGCTACTTTCTTCTTCACGGTGCAAAGTGAAACTATCTGCCAGTGCCCATGGAAGTGTTCTGCCATTGGGCTGAGAGGAGTGTGATGACCGACTACACACAGCAGAGATACATCAGCCACTGGTCCTGTAGCTCCCTGAGGTTGTAGCCATGTATTAAAAAGCTCTGTGTTCCTGCTGCTCCCCTGGGTGCTTTGGGAGCTGTCCTGAAGGACCAATGTAGCACTTGCAGCACTTCTGTAGCTTAAAGGTGAATGCTAACAGCCAGGTGAGATAACTGTAAAGCAGCAGTTTAGACATCACCTCTGGGGTTTTTCCCCAGTTTTGCCCTGTTTTCCTTTCAATAACCATATGCAAGTGTTATCTGTATATGTGGGTAAAGTAGTTGTGGTACAAAGTGGAAGTGGGGGAGGCACAGTTGGCCCACACTTGGGTCACAAGATTAGGAACACGTGCTCAGGCAGATACACAGCAGAGTACTGCTGACATGGGAAGCAGAGGTGGGTGCTTGCTACCCTTCCACCTGCTAAGTAAATCCACACCTCAAAGTGTGGGACACCCTCCTGTTACACTGTGGTGTAACAGGAAGGGTGTTTAACTGATGTCATCTCCTGTTCATCGTAACCAGTGCAGTGGGAATGGCTGGCAGATATGCTTCTTCTTTTTCCGTATTACTGTTCGGGGGGCTGCATGTTCATGTCCAAGCTTCCTTACTTTATGGCATTAACAGCTTGTAAAATGGTTTTAAGGGCAGCCTCAGAAGACCTTCAGCATTTGCTGCTGTGTGCGAATCAATATAACCAACTCCTTTTTTAAAATTTTTCCTTTTTTTTTTTGTTGTGAGGTTTAGCAGCACATAGAGGGAACAAGGAAAAGATGCAGATTTCTACAGAAATGACCAGGTTTGTAAATACAGAGCAACAACATGAAAGGGCCATTTCACACAGCTAAAAGTAGATGGAAGAGCACCCAAGAAGAAGAGGCATTTACTCCCCTTCTGTTGCTCGTGATGTTGTGTGGTGGAGTTTCTGACCCGCCCTTGTTGCTGCCCTTCCAGGAATCTCCCACAGTTCTTGTTTGTTTGATTTTCCTGCTGCTAAACAAATAGCTCCACTTTACTGGCTTTCCAAAAAGAGCCTGTATGACAAAATGTTCCTCAGAATCTGCCCAGTAGGGAAATAAATACAAAATTATCATTTATTTTGAGCAAAGAGATATCATCGTCTCCAGGCTCTTTAGCCTACAAACATACAGAGAACAGAAGGAAGAACATGAAGAGTATGTCCCGTGCTCTAGCACTGCTGGGATGCTGCCATGACTGCTCCGGGTGTGGAATGAGTCAAAAACAGCCTGGCTCTGTTTTAGGACCATTGCAAGTAAGCTTTCTGTGAAAGACATAAACTGTGTGCTCAGACTGATCTGGAGAGCACATCTGAACCACAGAGGTCGGAAAAAGCAAACCCAACTAGGACAGAAGCAGGCAAGTGGCAGGAAAAGGCTGAATTGAGGTTTAAGATGGAGGAGAAGACTGCGAGGTGGATGTGGAAGGGACACATCTTGAAATTGATGAAGGGAAGACCTTGATTTTGGTGCCAAGGACTTGGGATTTGTTCTGAAAGAAGGTGCGAAAGGACATAGCGAAACATGACAGGTGGCCCTGGGGGTGGGAGCTGAAGGCATTTGCTAAAAGGGGAAGCAGGGTACTTCACCTTTATGACATGTACTCTGTTCAAGAGCCCCCATGGTAACATAGAAAGAAGATGAGCTCACAGAGCAAAACGGCATCCCGTGTAGAGTGGGATGGTCTCCACTGACCAGTGACAAAGGAGACTCTGCTATCATCAGGGCAGCATCAGTCCTAAGGAAGGACTCAGCACCTAATGGTGCTAAAGAGTAGCCACCTGTCCTTGAGAAGCTCACAGAACTGGTTCTCCTTCAGTCACGAGCAAAGCTACTTCTGTAGTAGCACCACTATGTCTGGTACACAGTGTCTGCACAGCCTGGGGTGTGAGTAAGCACAGAGAGAGGCCAGGCAACCCTTTGCAATGTAACTACAGCAGCTGGAATGAATCTCGTAAGCAATGGTACTGCTTCCTGCTGCAATGAGGAACAGTGCAAGTAGCAGTTAAAATGATAAATACGCTTCTTATAATGTCATGTCTCTGAGGGGCAACAGACACCTCGATGACGTTCAGCACTGGGAGAGGCTGCCCGAGCTCACAGCCTGAATTATCCAGTGGCAGGTGGCATTAAAGAAGCTGCTTCATGCCAGGCTGCTTCTGTGTTATTTGCTGTGTTTGAAGCTCTCTGGAGACACTTAAAATACAAATGTCTTGAGACTTCTATATTCCCAACCATTAAATAACTTACAAATGATCACCATCTCTAGAAATCGCCTTCTAGCTTATGCAAAAATGGCAAATATTTAAACTGAAAACAAAGTCTGAATTTCACAGCAGTATTTAAAAAGCTGTAGGATTCCCAATAGTCCCTCTGCCACGTGTGCATTGGAGAGCTGAGGAGCTCAGCAGTAGGCAGCGTGACATGTATGCACATCATGCAGACTGTCCCCTCCTAAGAAGATGCAGAGCAGTTTGTCAGGTTTTATATTTTTAGCAGGTTTAGAAAAACCTGCTCAAGTTATTTTTGAAGCCTGTGGTATGTTTGCTCACACAAGTGTCCCTGCAAACTGTCAATATTAAGTCACCTTAAACCCAACCAATTCCCTGGTGACTAGGCAGAAAAGCATCTCTCAGCTTCTACTGGACTGAGAAACGCAAATATGAGGTAACTGCTCCAGAGACACCCCTGATGGTAACATCACCAGTATTTGGTCATTTCTTTTTTTCTAGAAGTGCTGTCACAGGGAGTTAGCTGGGCTGCAGGAAGCAAGTGAGGTTACATTTTATCCATTTGCATAATTCACTCAGAAACCCAGAGAGGACAAACATTGTCCTCAGGGCCTTTTGTTTGTTTGCAAGGCAATCTGACAATTTCTTGGCCTGTAAACTTTTCAGAGCAGGAATGCATCCTTTTGTGTCTAGAGGAAACCGACTGCGGGCACAGATCTTCCCCAAGATCTTTGAAATGTTTTGAACTGGGTTGCCTGTTAACCAAGCAGCCACTGGCTCTTCAGCCCTTCTGCCCCTGCCTCCACTGTCTACTGGCTCTGAAAAGATGGGCGGAAGGAGAGAACAATCCTCCAGAAAAGTTAATGGGAAAGGGAAGGGCCACCATGGGTGGGAGTGTCAGTCAGCCCTGCTGATGTGCCTGCCAGGGAGAAGATGAAGGCTGTGGCCTTCTGAGATGGATCTGCCATAGGAGAGCTGTGCCTGACCTTTGTCCCTGGGATGGGAGCTTTCTCCTTCATCCCTGGAATAAAGAACAAGTCATAAATATACTGCTAGGCCTGGGAACGAGAGGGCACCAGGAAGCAGGGAAATCGGTCTGAGTTATGCTTTGTTTTGTGGAACACAAGCAATAGTCTTTACCACACAAGCCAAGAAGTTGTGCAAGCCTGACAATAACCCAGCTCTAATTCCTCTTCTGTTCCTGGCTGCAAAGCCCCAGCAGCACTGGGGTTTGGTGTCAGGCAGCAGAGGGACATGCTCTGGAGCGTACAGCCTGGGTGTCCCTCTCCAGGCTGAGCCAGGAGGGAGCAGCTGCCGGCCAAGCCCATGCACGTGGCCAGGCACTTCCTCTCCTGGACCGGGAAGAAGGTGCAGTTCAGTGCTCAGACATCGCCCCTGAGCTGCTGACTTTCCACAGAAACCGTTGACAAGGTATGTCAGGCAAATGCGAGGGGTGAAGTGTAAAACCAGCTCTTATGCAGCCTGAAATCTCAGGTGTCAAGCACAGGCAGCTCCCAGAGAGAATGTTTAACTCTTATGACAAGCCTTAACCAAAAATCCTGACAGTTAATTTTGAAGTAATAAAAGGGACAGCTTTTTTTCCTTCCATTTCTGAAATGAAGGAGCTGTCATTTGGGGAGACTCGGATACACAGGGCTGGGAGGAAGCAGCTGGTGGCTGTCAGAGCCCAGTGCAGTCTCTGCACACTGGTTTAGCCAGACTCCAAGATGCAGCTTCAGATAAATGTCATCTGCTCCCCACGTCTTAACATGCCTGAGTACTGCAGACGCTATTCCTGCCCCGCCTCAATTTCACTGGTAACTTCAAAATACAAATTAATCCAAGAGAATAATTTTTATGATGACCCAAACACAAATGCAAAACCAGAGGGATTTCCATTTCAGGATTTCCGCAAGTTACAGCACAACAATATGATATTGCACACCAAACTCATTCTTCTCCAAAGATGCTGCATCTGTGCATTCCCTCAGTTTACAGCCAAGGTTGAAGGCAACCACCCAAAGGAGACAAGCAAGACCAAATTTCCTCCTGATCTTAGGAGATATTATAGAAGATATCCAACAGGACCTTCAAATGACTAGGTAATTAAGCTGTTCATAACTGTTAACCTCCACCCAAAAGTAAAGGTCAAAATATAATATCAAAGCTTACTCCAATCCTGGCTTTTGACTGAGGAAAATTTTCTTTTTTTTTTTTTTTTTGAGTGACATCTCCATCAATAGATGTCTTTTTTATGCAGGGGAATTGAGGTAATTTGTTCTCAAGCTGCAGGTGTTTTTGTAGCCTACAAGTGCAAATATTAACTTTATCTTAACCTGACTTTGTAACTGAAGTTGAACAAGACCTTTGATGTACTGCACTATTTCCGTAACAGAATACCATGTGTGCATCTGTTTGAAAGGTTTATTTCTATCTTCATAAATACAGAATTTTCTAAACACTGTGCAAGGCACCAAAAATTAAGTAAAATCTTTTATTTTAGATTATTTTAATCTCTTTTGACTTGATGAAGTAAATAAGAATCTGAAACCACCTATTTGCCAATTACAAGCCAGCAATTAAGGCAGGTACCATTGATACAGTGCATGAATTTTCTATTGCAGTTATTTAAACAAGCAGCGTTTTACTATAGAAGTGCATATACAAACTGAATTCCAAACACCAGCAACCCAAGATAGGCACCTAGTTATGAAATTTCCTTGTATGTGTAGTAGAATGCCAAAAGTTCTGCCATAAAGTGCAAAGACTATGGACAATAACACTTTCTTTTGAGCATTTTGATACCAGTAACATAATACAACGGCTAAACATTTATAAATGTGGTTTTCATTACAAAAACATGTTCCACATAAAAGCTTCATAATACGATCCAGAAACAGAAGTTGTGCGTGTACAGATTTAAAAAGTTGAAGCTGTACTGGCATACTTAGGTACCGGGTATATATTTGCTGACCTCTGCAGACACGCACCAAGTTTATAACCAATTTACACATACAGTCAAAATCATTCTGCTTTGAGCACCGTGATATCCACTGAGTTTTTCCATTCGAGTGACGATGTGCGACATCTGCCCTGGTAATCTGCAACTGCGCACTGCCTGTAAAATGATCTGGTTCACAGCTCTCACCCAGCCCTCCCTAATAAACGGAACCTAAAATTAGTGTCTTCCCAACACAAGCACATGTCAGATGTAGACAAATACATTCATGGTCCCAAACTTAAAACAACTGGTAAGAATTTCACAGTGATCTGGTTACGGAAGCACAAAGACAAATGATTACGTTTAAGATGAAAATTACCTTAAAACTCAAATGAAGCTAAACTTTTATATGATGAGAAGCTAAAGGAACAAAGTATTAACCAATTAGAAAAGTGGCTCTTTCCCAACTAATAACAAAAACCCTACAGCGATAAATTTAGGGTCCTACTGCTGCAGCAGCCTTTGAGGTAGGTGGTGATGGCTTAAACCGAGGTAGGTAAAGTCCAAACTTGTTTTCAATCCCTGCAAAAGTGGCAACTGCCAATTTATAACCGCCAACATGGTCAGGGTTAGGAGCAGGGAGCGTGATCCTAGATTTAGGAACTGTATCTGATCCAGCTGGTTTTCTGCAAAATAATAAAAATAATAGATTAATTTCCATAGAGTAAAATCAGTATTCACAAAACTCTCCTCCATAAAGTAAGTTTAATAAGACATCTGAGTGTACTTCCCCATAAGTATCTAAATTAAATGATGCAATGTAAGGAGACATACCCTGTTTTAAAACCTTCCAGAACAGTTAGGAGCCTTCATGATGATGATGGCCAAATCCAGATAAAATTTGCAGTGCATTAATAGAGACTGCAGTGTGGAGCAGCAGGGGTTCATAAGTCTTTGCTTCAGTGCACAACCAATCCAGGAACCTAGCAGTATTTAAGTAATTTTTGTTGTGGTTTTCAAACTGCTGTCCCTAAAGATCCATAAACAGTCTGCAGCTGCTCCTGGGATCAAGTTAAACAGCAATATGCACATCCACCTGTATTGTTAACAAAGGCAGGAGGCAGACCTGAAGCCCCAACAACAGGTTTTGAACTTGGTGACAACTATAGACTTTTTTGGATGTCAAATGCCCTGTCTAATCAGGTACAGCTGATCAGGTACAGGGGTACAGCTCCTCCACCAAATAATGAGGATTAATGCAGAGCATATCCTGACTTGGCAGGTATCACATTTCCCCTGCAGTTATATCCTCAGCCCACTATTTGGCCTCTCACTGTCTCTGTTTACACTAACATAGGTCCTCAGCTTGAAATGGTGATAAAAAATGTGGTAATACCTTGCTATGAAACAGGTACTGGAATATCATCCCAACCTTCACCAGTGTAGTGTGGTTTAAGTAATATCTACAAAGCCTTTGCAACATGTCCTAGCAAGACCCTGACATGTTGAGGAGCACCAAGACCCAAACAGAACCAAGTGTAGCTTCAGGGTCCCTGGTAGATTCAGGCAATATATACTTACACTCCTCCAAAGTCCACATACAACCATCTCTGCAGTAGCTCGTAAGTCACCAGAGTTACACCAAACTGAGGAGAAGATCGAAATACACGAGCTTGAAAGAAAAGAAAAGAGCTCCTAAGTGACAAAAGTCACAAATAGAAATCACTTGGCAATCCAAGCTCTTTTACACACCTCCTGCTCCTTTCCACAGAGCCTTTGGACCTTCCTCTCGCAGGATCTTGGCAAAGCAGTCTACGACGCCGCTGTAGGTGGTCTGTCCTGCCCGGGCTGCCACCTGTAGCCTTGTTTTGATCACATCTGCAGGGGTGACCAAAGAGGCTGCAGGCATACCTGCACAACACAGAAATCATCAGGTGGATACCTCTGGCTTGTCACACGTGATACACACCTCAATTACCCAGGGGTAAGCGGGCCTTTCCTCCTTACACCAGGAGAATCCAGTCACATTTGATTTAAGCAGAAGCTGGGAAGCAAAAAGAGGTGGTTGTTGTGGACATGGCTTCACCCAGAGAGAGCTTCTCCCTGAGAAACAACAATATCACATGCTTCCTGCCAAGCTGGGAGGCATGGACTGGAGTTTTCAGTGCCAAACAGAAACTGGCACAGTTAGTAAGAACAAAGTTTTTGGAGGTAAGGTTTACCCTTTCCTTTTCATGCTTCTCTATGGTACCTGGCATCCTGGTTGTACACTGTGCTAGAACAGCCTGTACACAGATACACACACACACACACACACACAAACACCTCTCATGCAGCAACGTCACCGCAAAACAGATAATGCCATGCATGCTTAGCAAGGCATGGGAGCTAAGGCTTACAAAGGGTCATTCTTCTCATCAGGAATGGCAGACAGCTCAGCTGCAAAGCCACAGCTGACATCCTCATCAGAATATTTGGAGAAAGATTTAAATTTACCCTGGCAGATAATCAACTGAAAGCAAAAAGTACCAAATTATCAATGGGTGGTATTTCTAAAATCATTCCTATCCAAACTGGGGCTGCCCATGTTTGGAATTGAAAAAAAAAACAAAACCAAAGAAAAGCACCGGGACTGTACCCAGAAGACACTGTCTCTTATGGTTTTATTACTTTTCCATTCTGCATCTGTTCCAAACCAACTTGGCTAGATGTATAAATCTCCTTTCCTTATTTTTTTTTTTTCAGGCTTAATAATTCTGTAACAACTTTTGTCCAAACCAGCATGGTTTGGCTTCAAATTCCAGAGCACCCTTCCTGCAGAACTGCTCCAAGATATCTAAATGTGTGCATATCACCAAAAGAAGAGCTCCTCCTCCTCTCCTGGACCCCCCAAAATAATGCATACGCTGAACTTGCACAGTGGGCTGTCTGGCAGGCAAGTGCTAAAACCTGGTCAGGGTTTCTGAACTCCAGGAACACTGAAATTCCTCTTTGCTTAGCCTTACCCACATGAGGATATTGCTTGAGTCTTCAATTTAAAGATGGACTTTTGTCCTTCAAAAGCCAGCCAGTGTTTTCAAGGAAAACTGAAGGTCATACTTAGAAACAATTCTGCTTACTACACATTGACTTCCATCTTCTTATTCCACACTCTATATTGCTGAGGATATTTTGCAGTTAAAGATGTTTTAAATCCTTTTTAGGAGCTACGTGTACAGGACAAAAGACTTTATAGACAAATCGAATTTACAGATTGTTGCCACGAGGAACTTACAATCAGAATGTGACAAATAGCACAGCAGGAGCTGACAAGAAAAAAGAGGAGTGAAGGGAGGAGAAGGAAGTTCATGGAGGCAATAAGCAGACAGAGCAAATTAAGGAGAGATCCTGTAGATGATATTAAAATCATTAGAAAATGCCATGGCACAACAGGTTGAAATGTCTGGTGAACAGCGAAAACCAGAAGCAGATCAAGCTAGAAGACATGCATGTTGCCTGTGACCCCACAGTGAAAAGGAAGACAATGTAAGCAGTACAAGCAACGCCCACTAGCAAAGGACACAGGTGCACATATGACCATGGCCAGCTTGAATAATCCAGCACCACGGGCTGTGGAAATGGGGAGTTTCAAATCTGCAGCCAGAGCTCATGCACACATCTGAAGTCCAATGACCAGGTGAGATCCCTTGCCACAGCAGAGACATCAGCCCAGAGACTGAAGCCAGAGTTTCAGAGGTGGTGGGGTTTTAGTTTCGTCTTCTCCTTGACTTTCTCGTGGCAAAACAGTTGACACGTGCACCCCTGCAAGGCTTTACTTGTACCCAGTAAAATAAATTTCTTGTTTTTGTAAACAGTACGATGAACATTGTATCTCTAACACTATAATTTGCTCATGAGATTTAACCTAGGATGGGATTCACAGGAAGCACTGGATAAAATTCACATTATAGCTAGATTGGTGAGCCATATCGGCAACAATAAAGACTGCTTCTGTGCCCGAACTTCAAAGGGACGGTTATCTCAGTCTGCAATCACCTGACAATGGCTAGAATGAGAAAAATAGGAAAATCTAAGAAATGACTAGGCTTAAAAATGCCAGCTTATGTTTCAAGTCTGTAAATATGATCTAAAGTTCAAAAATTGTTTTGTTCCATTAAAACGGGTGAGAAATAAGCTGGCTGTAAAAACTTGTGTTGCGGGGCTTGGAGCCTGGCCTAGGAATGGGGCGGGGGAGGGGAGAGGACACGGGGGTTTAAGCAGCAGTCATTGGAACACAGCTGGTTTTGCTAGTGCCAGGTTGTTCCTCTGGACTATGAGCTACTGAATAGAGAGCTACATGCTTCAACAAGACAAATCAACTGATCTTAGCTATCATCTAAGACCAGATATTGGCTACAAAAGGACCCTCCTCCTCAAGGGACATGGCCCTGCATATAATCTTGACAAGAAGAATTTTCTCAGGGAGAAGAAAGCTCAAAATCAAATGAGAAAACATTGCTAAACCACCTTTCTGTACTGGATTCGTGGCACTCCATCATTTTTCTCATGTGGTAGGTTGCAGTAGCCTGCGAGGGGCCACACTGGAGGAAGAACTTGGCTGCAGCTCAGACAGACCAACCAGCCTCCAATGAACATGGTGGAAATACCTCCTGATGTGAGCCCTCCTGCTTGCTACACACCCACCCAGAGGTCCTGTTGCACAAGTTTGTAAGACCATTTGTTTCCTGGGGGAAAAACCGTGGACACAGCAGGAGGATGTTTCTCAAGCTGCCCTCTCCAGGGGGCAGCTACCAAGTGGTGGTCCCCCTTGGATGTAGAAGTTGGGTGCTGTGGTGGAACCAGCTTTGCAGCAGATGCAAAGGCAAGATGAGGCTTACAAAGTGTGTCTCTGTCTTTTCCCTTAGGCTCTGGCATGCTCAAGTTAAATGCATCTGTGAGAATTTAAGCATGATTTGGCTTTTCTGTCTGTTATGCAGCAGACTAAAACAAACAAGTGCTCGAGATCACACTCAGCACCTCTGTCATATCTGGTACACTAGGAATTAGCAACCTGAACACCAGAAATGTTTTCAAGCTTTTCTGTTTTGTTTCTCTTTTGATATTAAAAAAATGATAAACGTAAAATCCTCAAGAGCCAAGTAACTTCATGGGACACTGAGGGTAGCAAGCACTGTCATCACTTTGTCACCTGTTAGTCATTGTGTTTGGAGAGTTGTATTGCTAGTGTGGCTTCTGGACTCTATATATCAAAATTCAAGATTCATTTTAGCATAAAGAATTTCATGAATGCCATGATTTTGTTTATAAATCATTTCAACAAAACATTACCACTCAGTCAGACACAGCCAAAACCAGCACAGTAACTTCACAAGGAATGATGATATATGGTAACAAAATATCAGCACTTTATTTTCCCTTTCTTTCACTTCCTGAACATTATGACTAAAACAGGAACTTGTAGTATCATTAACATCAACTCACTCTACAGCACGGTAACTTTGTTGTTTCTGCGTCAGGCTGCAAATACAGTACTGTTGTATATAGTCCTTTAGAGCATCTTTTGTTGTTGTTCTCACTGCCATAACTATTGTGCTGCCTGTGCAATACAGTGCCATGCAAAACAAAATCTGGGCACTTACCAGCTATTGATCCAGCCAAGAGCAGATTTCCAGGGCTAACCCTCCCATCTTCACTTGCAAATGAAGCTTTCAAATGAGCATAACAAGGGAAGTAAATGGCAGAGAAGGGGATATCACGCAAAAAACATGCCTTAGCACCCTGTGTTGAAAAACAGAAGAAGTTTTGTAAATGAGCAAATTTAACACCATGAACTAGGAGCATCAGAGAACAGAGCAATATCGGGGTTTTTTGGTTTGTTGTTGTTTGTTGTTTTTATGGGGGTTTTTTGCTGCAAAGGGCTTATAGAAAGAGCAATTTCTCCTCTCAAAATTTTGAGAGATCCATGTATTTCACCCCACAGAGGAGTGTCTGTGTGTTGTTTCTTGGTTCAGTAATTTCTGTCACTATATGTATCTTGTCTACTTATGCTCCCTCACTCCGTGGTACTGTAGTTATGTGCTGGTAAAGGAGAAATGTCAAGTGTTTGAGTAAACTCTGATACACTTTAAACAGTTGACATTGTAGTCATGAACCTGTAGTGGGAATTTAGGATGTGTTTGAAGGAGATTGAGCCACAGGACAGGTCTGTCCTCTCCCATTCCCACTTAAAATAAATACTTCAGGGAAAACAGTGCCCAGTCCATACACCTACAGAGACACTTTAATTTATAATGCAACATATATCAAGGGAAAGAGGCAAACAAAGAGAGTAGGGCCATAACACTAAGTCTTTTGTGGAACAGTAACAGTACGATTTACATATGAATTTTCAAGTACAAGTTATCTAGAATACAGTTTATTTCAGTAAATTTCATCTCCTACTGTTAAATTTGTGGCATAAACAGCCAACGAAGCTACCAGCAATACAGCTGGTTTCCAATCTAAGAGGGTGGTAAACAGGCAAGGAAAGTTTTGGGGTACTAGCAAGCAATCAAAAAAAAAGAGCCAAAAGTCCACTAGGGAAAGTCAACCAAAATAAAATATCAAACAATATCCATGCTCCAACAGCAAAAGGGGCTTTCAATCTGCCTTTCCTCAATATGGAGATCTAGAGGACACCAGAGCCTGAACATACCAGCACTGAGACCAGGAGGAAGGCACAAACAAGAGGAGGCTTGGGAAAATGGGTAAAATGTTTCAAGCTTGAGAAAGAAATAGTTCCTGAATGAGCCTAAGCCTCTTCTCTTTGAAGCAAGGGTGGAGACCTGGTGAAACAGCTTGAGGTTCATCCACGAACCCTCCTGGAGTGCTTTTATTACTGTATGTCTCTTGTGCACAGGTCTACCTGCTCACGGCTCAGTGCCAGACATTTCCCAGAGCACATGTTAATATCCACATAATTTAACTAAATCTAATTATATGCCTGGACACATCTGTAAGCTTAGCTTGTACTATGATATCAGTTAAAATATAGTGCTTATCCAAGTTAGATGCTGGCTATCAAAGACAAAAGAGCTGCAAGGTGTCAGAAAAACTGTAAAGTTGCCTTCCCATGAGGCAAGCAGGATGTGTGACAGGTCCTGCAAGCCAGTTCTCAGGAGATGCTAATAAGTGCAGTTTGCAGTCAGAGAATGCCTATGAGAAAATAAAGGTTTATCTAAAAAGGCCATTAGGTCTTACAGTCAGACTTTTTGTGTGTCACAGACTCAGCACAACATGCTCTGCTCCAGCCCCTGCTGGTTCCCACCACACTTTCTCAGCTTATTTCTTGATGTTTTCAGACTGAGAACTGACCACTTCCCCTGACGCTCCCTTTGGAGGTTAATGACTCCTGCTGTTCAGAGCCTTTGCCTTCTCACTCAGTGGGTTTTCTCTGATTTATGCTGCCAGTCACTGGTTCTTGTATGCCTTTCTAAGAGACACTAAGGAAAATGCCATAAAGGAACTCAAAAAGTGCTGCCATTGTAGCTGCTCTGCTGTTTGCCCGCACTGAATGGGGTTATCAGCCACAGAACAAAGTGATGCTGGGCTGGATTCTCCTCTCAAAATTACCTGCAAAGCCCATACACTCTACCTTGAGGACACAGAGAAGGTGAATCTTTTGTATACACCAGAGACAAGAATTATGGACTCTTGTGCGCAACAGAAGCCTGTTTAAAAATTTACCTTTAATCTTCACATAGAAAGACAAGACTAGGGTTTTATCAAGTTCTGTATGAAAAACTCCCACTTTTTAAGAATCAAATGTCTGCCCTGTGTTCACTTCACAGAAAAATTATGAAACTCACTAACAAAACATTCACAGACTGACATGGTTTCTTCAAAGATTTATTTTTAGAGCATGCTTTTCCTCAGAGCAAATCTTCTCACTGCCTTTGCCCTCAGGGCACATTACTTTTATTTGCTTTGCAATGTTGTCATTAAATATTGTGCACATTTTTTCCTCTGTATTTTTTTCATACTCTGAAATATTTTGACATGATTAAAATAACTTACTGAAATCAGTAAACTCCAAAATGCAAGCAACTCTTAGCTCAACCTGAGCTGCTAATATTCTTCCCCCTTCATTAAAAAGCTCTCTTTCATGGGGCAGAAGTGGCATATTGTTAATATTACTAATAGTATACATTCAGGTATAGAGGGAGGGATGTCCATCAACTTAGTTGGCTCAGTGTAAACAAAACCTGGATCAAAACTTGGATCCACTTTAATAATAACGCAGCTTGGATCCAGTCCAACATTGCAACAGTCTAAAGTTTCCCCCCACCGTTCCCGTTTAAAGTCTGGGAAAGCATGTTTAAAAGCAGGCTTCATTTAACTTCAAGTTAATCATCCACAACCAGCCTATGGCAATTAGGAAGGCTTAGGGAGATTGGCCACAGTATCTTGAAAAGCAAAAGACACATTTATTTTACTTCTTGCACCTTTTTGATGTGGACAACGTGCTGAAAGCCAAAAGGAGTTTTAATCAATCCCCAGAAAGCTGTAAGGATCATCCGCCCAAGTTTATTCTGGCAGCCAAGGTGCAGACCTGCCAGGCATGAAATTGTTGGGAGATCCTACACACCACGACATGCGCCTCCCTCGAACAAGAGCCAGTTGGCTCCCATCTTCAATCTCTTTAATAACCTTAAAGCTCTTAATCTGGGATAGTATCTTGCTGAATAAACCAACGGAGGGAAAAAAACCCTGATTGTCAAAGATTCTGATAAATAAACCCAAGTCAGTGCTGGGGCAGGTTCTTTAGCATGCTAATTCCTGCTTATACCAGCTCTACCTGCAAATAAGGCTCTAAACAAACTATTTCTACTACAAGGGGAGGGTAATTATACTGACAAAGGCACCTCTGTGTCGGGTTGGGCAGAAGGAGCCGGCAGGTCTGGGAGACGCAGGCTTAGCCTAGTCTCCTGCAGTGAATGCACATTGTCTAGTGCAGGGGGAAAAATGCCAGACTGGGGGGACCTAGCAGCATTCAAGACAACAGTGGTGCACCTTGTCTGAGAGGGTTATTTAATGCTTCTGGCACCTGTACTTACAGCCACCCCCTCTTTTTCTCTTTTACAGGTTTAGAATTTATTTGGCATGTATAATTGTTATTTTGATCCTATAGCTACAAACAATAGGCAGCATGTCATTTCTTGATCATTTTGCATTCTTCTTGGGTTTTACTACAGACTTAACCCTTTGGAATCAGAGCCCTAACAGCACCCAACAGGTTTTGTAACTGTCTGTCAAATATTACCGGTGTTTGCTTTCAAGGGCTGCAATTTTTTTTCTACTGTAAAATGACATTGCCTTAAAAGCTACCATAGGTTTTTATTCACATAGATTTATACCAACCAAAATAAGAAACTGATTTAGAACATCAAGTTAGAGGAATAAAACACTGCTTTCAAATGCTCTATCAGCAATTTTGATTCAGTTTGCAGAAAAGAAATATAGCAGTTTTTAGTTGGAAGAGCATTTTTTTGGTTAATTTCAAAGGAAATTTCTGAAAAGCAGGTTCTCATATATGACAACACAGTCACAAATGTGTGTGTTCACAGGCAAGGTGGATGCAAATGAATGTAACTCAAAACTTTTATTACTCTGTTTTTCCTATGTTTATCATCCTGCTGTAAACTTTCAACGTCAAAACTTGAAATACCTCAGCTGTTATCAAAGGAACCAGATGAGAGCTTGGTACACATCCTGTCACCTGAGATTACACTTTCCAGGTCAACACACCAGAAGCTCATTTTTTAAGTATTTGGAGGTGGGGGAGGGGGGAAAGAGAAGATTTTGAAAGCTTTTCTGACCAGTTTGGGAAATGAAAACCATGTTGGCAATATCAGCCAAAGCACAGAGCCGAGCTTAATACCTTGTAGTATTTCTAAAAATAAACATTACCACAACCAACATATCCTTTCCTTGAAGAAGCATTTATTACTGTATTGTTTAATGTCATCCTAGGATCCAGAATAACTTTGTTGTGTATAACTATGGAGTGGTACTGTCTATTATGCTGTAAAGTGCTATTCAGAATGATTATTTATAAGAAGAATAACATTTTATTAAAAATTTTATAGCAGATATTACATAGATATGAATTTCTATGATGTTCAAAATAAGCAGGTATACTTACAGTGTTTATTTACATGAACACTTTAAAGATGTCTTTCAAAACCAATAGAATATAAATTCGACTGACTTTACAGGACTATATGCATGTTAATGCATTAAAACAGGCAGAAGACAGAAAATGTATTAGCTAATCTTGGACTATGACTTCAATATTCAACTGTGACCAGAAATGAACTAAAATCTATTAAAAATATTGAAAACCAGAAACGTATCCTTTCCTATTTCTGCCAACACAAATGACGTTTTGCATTAGATTAAATGCTATTTTCCCTGACTATGTTGTCTCTATATTTTTAAGAACGGCTGTCATCTACGGAACATCTGAAGCTAAAGAATTTACTAGTTACAAGCTTCCATGCCCTGGTGCTTTCAGAAGAACAATTACTGGCAGAAAGAACACAAATAGAGAAAACAAATTCCTTCTGCAAAAGTGTCATTACATGCCTCCCCAAAGTAGAAGCTGGATCTTGAGAAGTACAATGTTTTAAAATACTTATTTATACAAATAGTTCAGAATTTTAGACAAAGGCAAAAAAAAATATTTGCTTTCTACCTTTAAAGAACTACAGGGGTTCAACCCAGCAGTCATCTTAACGACCTGTTTGTGTCCAATCTTTTTATTGCTGGAATTAACATGCATTTTATTTCTAAGCTGCATATCATTCCAGAGTGGTTAGTATCTGACCACCCAGTGAAGGCACAGTGAGTCTGGGAGGAAGCTCTGACTGTAAATTGTTGCACTTATTAAGAGCCCTCTGTTTTTCCAGACCTACTGTTCTTTAGTTCTTTGGTGGGGAAGGAAAAGAAGAAGAGATAATTTATCTGACCTGGACCTCTATGAGCTGTGAAAGAAATTTTCCCCCAAATAAAAAGTTCTAGAGTTACAAAGGTCCACCAAGGACAGTTTCCTCAAAGCACTAGGATGGTTCATTCCACTGTGTAGAAGGTTTTGAGCAATGATGTCGGAAGACCAGCACAATGAACTCATGATTGATGCAGAAAATAAAAAGGAAGCAGAGGTGGGTATGGGCTTCCCAGGATATATAGAACTACTGCTTGGGCATGCAGCAACAGAAAAGTGAAAGGACAGCAGCAAAAGGACTAACTAAATAAATAGTGAGGCTGTTGTACAATAGGAGCAAGAAACCTAGTGACAAAGTACATGGAAAAGGCAGAGAAATTACTTTTGCCTTGCTTTTTACTAGTAAAATCTGTCCCCAGGCCTTTCAGCTCCACAAGCTTACCAGAAAATCTGCAGAGTATAGTATTACCTACAGACAGAGCACCTAGAGCCACCGCACATACCTAATCCTGAGACCAGATTAGATACCTCCAGTGGTGCTGAGACAGCTGGCTGATGACCTCATCAGGTTGTTATTACCTTCAAAAGGTCAAGTCAGTCAAAGGAGTTCTGATAACTAGAACAGACAAACATCACACCCATCTTGAAGAAGAGTAAGAAGGGAGGTCTGGAAAACTACAAACTGTTGGGGCACAGCTTTGTTCCTGGGAGGTTTATGGAGCAAATGTATTGTTATGGAGCAAATTTATGGAAGCCATTTCCAAGCATATGAAGGAGAAGAGAGAGATTGGGAACAACCAATATGGATTTACCAAATCACAGTAGAGCAACCAGTTTGCCAGATCTGTGGATAAGGGGACAGCAGTGGATGTTGTACACCTTGACTAAAAGCAAGGCTTTTGAGATGGTCCATCATAGTATCCCATAGTTAAACCGGTGAACATGAACTGCACTCTCAGCATATTAGCAGATGTTGCTGAATCAGGGAAATGACTATGCTATAGGGCGAGGCTGCTATTTAGAGGCACCTTCACAGGATGGAGATAAGCTGAAAAGAACATCATGAAGTTCAAATCAGCAAAGTCCTGCATCTGGATTGGAATTGCCCTGTGCAGCTGCACTGAGTGGCCAGAAAGCATCTTTGGAGAAAAGGTCTGGAGGGTACTGGTGGCCAAGTTGAGTATGGGTCAGCAATGCCTCTGCAGTAAGTCAGACAGCCATACCCTGGGCTGTAGTAGCAAGAATGCAAGGGAAGTGATTATGGCCCTCCATTCAGCACTGCTGGGACCACATCTGGAGTCCTGTGTCCAGTTGTAGTCTCTCCCAAATGAGAAAGAAACTGCCACACTGGAGTGAGCCCAGTGTAGTCCCATCAAGCCAGTCGAGTAGCCCATTGTATATAAGGAGAGGAACTCAGTGCACAACTCTGAGAAGAGCAGGCTGGGGAGAGACCTTATTCTTTACTTCAACTACTTAAAGGGAGGGCACAGGGAAGAAAACTCCTCTTGGAGGACAGTGCACAGTGGAAGGATCAGAGGCAATGGACAGATGTTTGAACGTCGCCAATTCAATTAGGTATTAGAAAAAGGGTGAGAGTTTTTTGCTTTTGTTTGTTTTAAACCATGAAGGTAGTCAAATACCAGGTCAGGTTGCCCAAACGACTGCCAGAACTGGTTTCCAGCACAAACTGTTCTATCATCAAGTCTACAAGTAGAGCAGACAGAGAGTAGAGTTCTGAGCACAGTACTACTGCGAACTATTTTCTGTCACTTGCACAGTAAAGTGTCACATTAACATGCCAATGAATGACCCAAAACAATATTCATCTCACTCATATAGAGGGGCATCAAAATTATGCAACTGAGCTTCTCAGTGATCCTCAAAGGCTATTCATTTGGACTAGAATGCTGGGATAATTATTATCATAATCAATGCAAGATTCACTCAGCTGAGTGCAAAAAGGGTTTAAATAGCATTTCCTTTGTTAATTTTTTGACATGAGACATAAGGCTTATTTATCAATGCCTTGGTTTTCTCTGTTAATGCAAGACAGGAACACTGAAATTATCTATATCAGGGGTGTGGGGGCATTTTATTTTAAAATCTTCTGGATGTGCTTCATAGGTAGAAAAATATATAAAATATAGGAATTCAAACAACAAGCAGTAGATCTCATCGAGACATGCAGGAATTTGTCTCATGGAGCTAAGACCAATTCTTAGCATCTTCCAGTTGCACTTATAATTAACAAAAGTACATACTTCCTTACTGATTACTATATGGGACTATTACAGATTTTTACCTGAATTTCAGCATAAATGATTCATATGAACTAAGCAGAGCATGCCAGATTGATCTGTGGCGCTAAGAACAGCTTTCAAGCTGATTTATCTCTGAACAGGGAAAAGAGAATTTTCACTGCAGTCCTTGCAATGCAGTAAACAAAACTTAGAGGGGGAAAAAAAAGGACACTCATTTCTTTCAATTGAAAATTTCTGAAATTCAAAGTCAAAAATTTTGCTTTCAACACTTGCAAAAGAAAGTTAATCAGTTAGTCTAAATCATGGCTCAGACAGACAAGTGTTTAAACACCTGCAATACTTACATGAAGGCCCTTTAAGCCAACAAAGAGACTCCAAGATTCACAAACAAAACTGCTTTCCAAAACAAGTATCTATTCTCATTCTTCCACAGCAGTATGTATGGTGTCTTACCTAGATCTACTAAAGTAAGTACATTCGGAGCTTGAGATGCAAACTTTGTGTCTTGAGACACAAAAGACAAAAGCTAAAGCAAAGATTTCAGGTGAAAATGAAAGAGTTGTTCATGTTAGAGTGAACAAAATGAAAGGTATGGAGACAGACACAAAATCCTCATTCCTGTTCTGTAGTTTAGAGCTAATTTGACTCATTACGAGCATTCCAAATGTATCAAGATATTTCAGTTCTCATCAGTAGAACATTTATTATTATTTCATGTCTGCTTGGTCATTATACTCAGTAAATTAATCTACTAGGAGCACCACCACAGAAGGCAGCATCTACCAAATCTAGTCTCATCTGAAATTCATTTTGGACAATTGATGTCTCTGAGTAGCATTTACTGGGGCTGGTGACTGATGCAATGAGTTATTAATGCCTGCCTGGCCTTACCAGCACTGCCAGCTCCAGCACAAGCATTCAGGAAAGGGTTGTTTTTGTCTCTAACACTGCTGTTCCACAAGCACCTCAAGGCAGTATAAAACTCCTCTGAGAAAGACTGATGGGCTCCCCATGCCACAGCCATTCCTCCCTTCACTGGGTGCAACCATCCCGAGAAGCTACTGAGTGATCTGGTCTGAGTTCGAAACAAACCAAGCCTTAAGGAGGAAGAGGCTTCAGTTTTAATGACTTTCTTGTTCCAGATCATTATGTGGGGGCACAAGCACTCTCACTGGCTTACAGGGGAGGGGGCAGATAGGAGTGCCTTTTGGCTGCAGTGCCACGTGTTTGGTGGATAACAGCAGAAACTTGCCTAGTTACAGACCTAGTTGCGACTGAGGGTGCACTTGGACACGAGCCTTCTGGCTGGCCTGTGCTCTGTTGGGTGGATGACTGTCATTGTGAGGTTAAATTCTCTAGTTTTGTCAAATCACTCTAGGCAATGAATCCAAACTGGACATACAAAAGGACATAAACATCAGGAGGGCTTGAGAAAGACAGAAACAGAGACCACAGATGAGTAAAACCAAAACCAAACCCTTCTGTGGCTTTTTTTTGTGGAGATAAATGGACTTAATAAATGAACCAATGAAGCTGTGTGTCTTGTGATTAAATAAATGTCTGTTTCAGTGCAACACAGTGCTGTAAGCAGCTCCTGTTCATGTGTATTCCTGACAAATATCTCCTCTAGAAAACAGAAATAATTCACGATATGACCCATGACATTAATGCTACTGAAAAATGTAGCAAATTCTGCTCAACCACCAAGAGCATATAGTCAGGGGGAAAAAAAAATTCCAAAAAAATGCTAATTTAGTAAACTAGTTCATCACTCTTTCCCATTTTATGTTTTATTTTTGCTAGTCCAAGTAAAAGTCAGTAGCTGACCTCCATTCCAGTACCTCAGGGAAGTAGACTCTTTAAAATATCCCTGTTTTCAGTTGTAAATGTTAACCTGATCAACATCATAATGCCATTTACTAGGAGTTTACACAATAGCCTCAGCTTGAGTAAAACATCTAAAAAATTAGCAAGTCAATTTAAAGGGAAAAACAACTCCCCATTAAATCCTATTCAGACCTGCAACTTCTCTCCAGGCCAAAACATACATACAAGTTCTCCGGGCAGGCTCCCTCTTTGTAATGTTAACAGAACAATTTAAAAGAACTGGATGCTTAAAAAAGGACATGGAATTTAAATATTGTGGCAGAGGGGGATGGGGCTCATTTTGTGTCTTTTGAAGCATCTTCAGTTTATGGCTGCACCGCTGTAAATAAGAAACAGGAATACTGCCTGCTTCACTGGCAATACTGTGACAAATTGGTAGTGTGAAAGCCTTCTCCCAAGTCACAGACTGCAGAATCTGAAGAAATGCCACACCTGCAGTATATGGTATTCATTACATTTTTTGTTTCAGTACTGTGTGTAATGGCTATCTCAGAGGACTTCAAGACCTTTCATATTTAAGACCCATATCTAGTCTTCTTCATCTAAAAGTAGAAGGCATCATAAAAGTATGTTAATCCTTTAAATTATTTGCAGGATATATGCTATTAGATTCAAGAGAAGATGTTTTTAATCCTGCTGCTGTCATTAAACCTAACTTTACTTCTATATATTTGTGTATCTATGTGAACACAGTAATGCAGAAAGCAGAACTGCAGTGTTTGTAGCATACACTCAAAATGGCAGCTTTTCCTTATATTATTTGTGGCAATATTCTTCTAAAGAAGCAAGGGGAAGCTTGCTTTAGAAGTTTATTTTTATGCTGGGCTCCCACTGTCTGTGTTTCTTCACTATTATTGTGCTGCAATTAATTCCCACCACCAAATGAACGATGACATCTGGGAAAGTTGTAGAATCAAACACAGAAGAGTAAAAGCACAGTTTCAAAACTGTAAGCCCTGTATCATCATGTAGCAGATGAAAATAAGCTTATTTTTACACCAGACAGAATATCGGGAATCACAAACTAATCCTCAACAAACCTTAAACCTGCTGATGTGAGCAAAGAAATTTTAGTAAGATTCACAAGAACCCCGTGCTCAAAAAGGTGACACAGTTTCTTCCCTTAGTCAGAAATGAAAATTGAAAATATGTTATCACATAATAAAGAATTTTTTAAAAACTAAAATTGTGAACACCTATGAGAGTTTGTGAGAACAATGAAATTATAAATTGATTTGGAAGATAGGCTTTTTTATCATTTTTTAAAAACATACCTTGTAGAGACCAAAGAAACCTAAGTCCCTTAATACACTGAGGGCACTAACTCGTGGACCAGTAGTAATTTCTCCAGCCACCTGCAATCGAATCTTGACAATTTCCAGTGGATTGGTAAAGATCACTTGAGAACCTCCAGCCTGAAATTAAAAGCAGAAATCAATACATTAACCTGCAACATTGTTTGTAGTGTATGTCCCATTACATTCAAAATAGGACATTTTCATTTCTGCTGCAGTCAGTTAAGCTATTAGCAGACAAGAGTTTTAGTATTAGTTAATGCACCCAAGCTATGAAACCTACTCCCCCACAAGCTGAGTGGTCAGGAAAAAGAGAGAGGAAGAAGGTCAGCCACTGCAGGACACTGCAGTACACCAGACTGACATTAGCTCAATTCTTGTGACAATAATACATTCACCAACACCAAGTTATGCAATACTGACAAGCCAAGAACACTGTAACACAAGTAATGAAGTGAAAGGAAAAATTTGTAACTAATAAAGAAACTGTGATGTGCATGCCAGTCTATAGAAAGTGAAGATATACTATTGAAGAGTAGAAATCTGGCAGAAACTTTTCAATTTTGACAAAGAACACGTGGTCCAAAGACAAGAACTTTTTAAAAAACCCTCTGAACTACCAGTTTCAATGCCATTAAATGCTGTTTGATTCAAGAGTCTGAGCTCTGCATCATTATTTATGCACCAGGCATTAAAGAAAAGAAGGTCCACAGACTGAAGGATTCTATTAATCAAGAACTGCTAAATGTTTTTAATGTGTCAGTCTCCGCTTGTTGGGATCAATTTTGAAAGTCAGTTTTAAAACAACAGTGGCAAGCATTTTGGACTCCCCACTAGCTCTTGTAAAGTTTGTCTCATTCATAATATGTCACATAGGGCACAACCTTTCTGCTACACTGACAGATCCAGAGCTAAAAATTTGCAACAAGAAAAAAGGTAACATGAAGGTTACCTAAGTGTATTCAAAAATAGTCATTCAAACTCCATCTGGCTCAAATTCAACAGTGTCATTCTAACTTCTGCTAAGTTCATAACTCTGTGGCCCGACAGCTATGCTCTTCTTAATGTTCTGAAATCACATGAACTCACCCTCCCCACCATAAACCAAGTGTTCTGTTCTAGAAGGTAATGACTAAAATGAAATAAGATGCATTTAAAAACACTTGCATCTGGCCATGTCTAGTATGTAAACACCATGTGCATATCTTTTTTAAGTTATCCAAATGTTAAAAGAATTAACTGTAGCTCAGATTAACTATCATTCAAAATAAAAAATAAATGCAATAATATGGTTTAAATGATGTGCTGAAGAAATGGCAAATCACACGAACAACTACTCTTGTCTACTACCACTTAGACTGAGCATACACAGTGTGGTTACAAATTAAAGTCTTTACATAACCCCCAAAATATCCCAAATGTTTCCTATTTTGACCAGAAAAAGCATGCTCTTGTGTAACTCAACTGGTTTTGACTTTCAAATTGGCATAATTTAATTTAACTGCTTTTACCAAACCAGAATCCTGGTACATTTAAAACTGCTATTCTTGTTGCCATCAGAAATTAGACTGATAAATTATTTGGCACATATGCTGCCTTCAGTTTTGCACTTAAACTGAAACATATTAAATAAGTAAGTATTCAAAACACAAAATTGTTTCTTTTACTTGTCTACTCATCTTGCAAATTCTCAAAATAAATAAAAAGAATCCTGGAAAGGTTCTCTGGTGACTTACATATTCCTATGCAATAAATATTTTGGTGTAGGTATTACAAATATTAAGCATTCCCACATGCCAACATACTCATTTTCTTCTTAAAAAGGATAAAATCTCAACTGCAGGAGATAATGTTCATTTGCAAGTTTGTTACATCACAGCCATCCTCTAAAAGCACACTACTGAAAAAGTCGTATCAATTGATCTATTAGCACAATAAAACTATTTTCCCTCAGTATGATACTCTTGCAGTTCATTGCGCCATGACTCCATGAGAACTGTTCCTTTAATTTTCACTATGGGAAAACCATATTAAAATTTAAAAGATTACAAGAAAATTAAGTAGCAGTAGTATTATTAATGCACCAAAATATGGAACAATTTTAAAATCTATAAAAATGTTTATAAGTGAATGCCATATTTAAAAAAAGAAAATAGAAACACATCTCTGATTTTAAAAGAGAATAAAGGCAAATAAATTCTGAATACAAACAAATGGGAATTACTTCAGGTGCTAGCACATATAAATGTTTATGTTTGCATGTCCAACCTGGCTGTGTTGGCACTTCCAGCATTAGATGTTTGCTGCTCTGGCTAAATCATACAAGACTTCTGCTTCAGCCTGCTATATAAAAATGGGGATGTCATTATTTACCCACCTCATACAATCAAGCTCTCAGCATTCAAATTTTTAAAAACACTGAGACATGCATGCACCAGGCAGTACTAAAAAGACTAACAATTTTGCTGTCCTCACAGCAAGTGTGAAGAAAGACACTAGTCATTTCCACTGAAGTCTCCAAAATGTCCAGGTACTAGCCCAGAACTCCCTGAACAATCTCTGAGTTTGATCAAAGATATACTCCAAAAATCAAATGGTGAATAACTGAATGTGGTGAGCCAGACAATACCTGACAGAGGGTCTCAACGGGAGGGTTTCTACCACCTGCCTGCCTTGTGATGCAGAGGAAGCCTGGTTTATCAGCCTGTGCAGAGGCAGTTCCAGCGGTAACAAGTACAGTCGCCTGGTGGGGAGCTTTGATCATTCTGTTATTTAAGCATCTGTGCTGGTAACTGCAGCTCCTCACTCTCAAAATGGGGGGGGAAGCAAACCGGAGATGGCTACTATACTCTCTAATGAAATGATTTCTTGCTTATCTAGTACTGGTAACTCCTATTGTGCTATTCATCATCATAGTATGCAAGTGTCTCATAAATATTAATGTATTTCCTCCCAGTGCTCCTGTAAGGAAAGTACAATGACTCTGGTTTTACAAGAAGGGATTTTGAGGCAGAGAGGTTAATTGTATGCCCAGTGTGCATCCCCCCAGCTCAAACACACACAGCTTGTAAGAGTCTCCAGATATCCTGATCTCAAAGTCAGTGGTTTGAATCAAAATAACATGATTTCTGTCTTCTTTCTGAGTTTTTGCATAGTGAATGCAATGAAAGAAATCTCATCAATCTATTTGTTTGCAGTCTGTTCAAGGCGCTGGTATAAACTGGTGTGGAAAAAACAGACAAAACATCAGCAGCACATTGTATCACCCTGTTTGTTTGGCCAAAAGTTGAAGACTATGGCCTTTTTGTTTGCTAACTTTTGCAGTTAAAAGTGTATTTCATTATAAAATTTTGAAATATGCTCCCGAAGGGCAGAATTTGATTTTTTTTTTTGTCCAGATTAAGCACCATTTAAGCTCAGGTTGCTCAAGCTTAATGATTTCTCCAGTAAGTGTCAGAAAAATCAACTTCATCAACTGTTTAATATAGACAATTCCCAGTGACATCAATTTTTCTGTACTGAAGTTATAAACTTGAATACCCTTGACTCGACCCTTCCAATAATTTTTTAAAGAAACAAATTATCTGACTGTAAAAGCAAATCTATTACTTTTCAGTTATTATCATAAAACTACAATTTTTAATTACTTAGAGGAGTAGATACCTAGAAGTACTGCATAGACAATTAACTGTAAGGGCCTCCAAAGGGTCCATATTATTCTGAAAGAATTTAACATTTGACCTAATTGCAAGTAATTATGGTCTTGTTTGATTTAAAGTAAGAAAATAAAATATCTCTCTCATCCAAGAACTCCTCATACCCACATAACTAGAAATCTGCATGTCCTTAAATGTGCTTTTAACACACAGTCAGCTAGCTATGCATTCACACACATGTGAATTTTTAAAAATAAGCTGGTTTTTTTTTTTTTCATTTTTGCAGTTCTTTAACTCTGCTATTCGTATGATATCATCCAACACCTCTCGATGGCAGTATAGTCTTGTACAGTAATACAGCACTATCATGTCTCCTTCTACTTTCCTGCTTCACTGAACAGAACGGAGAAGTAGAAATAGCTGAAGGTTGGTTGGGGTTTTTGTCCATGGAGAAATAAAACCCACTATGTAGTAATAAAAAAAAAAGTTTAATAACAACCACTTAAAAATACTCCAGTTCGAGAAGTCAGAATGTTTTCTACTTCTTCATGTGTTCAAATCACTCTGCAATAAACTTACTGGAAAATAAACATTTTCACTCCCCTCATTACACTAAGAGAAGAAATTCCTGTTCTTTTTAATGTAACTGCATTTTGTGCCCTTATGAGGTTAGATAAGAAATGAGCACACCAGACACAACTCTCCTCGGGCTTTCACATCTCCATTTGAAAGCTTCAGTGTACCTTCTGAAGAGAATACAGCTTGCAATTCAGGATGGAAATTCTCTGTTTTCCATTCCAGAAGAGGGTACTAGATTCTTTTCCTTTCAGTTCTACTGACCACCAAATGTTCTTGTTCCTCTAATTAAGCTTATTACCTACTTCAAATCATAGGTCCTTTCCTGCTCTCAGCTAACAGCCTTTAGGGTCAGCCTGGATCTTTCCTCTGCATCCCATCCGTCTTACAGATCCCCTCTTATGGTTTCACAGATGAAGAAAGGACTAGTACTGCTATTAGAGTGTTAATATTTCTCAACAATATCACCCAGGGATTGCAATTATGGCAATTAAAGGCAACCATTAAAATACATTAGTAACATATTATGCAATTATCAAAAATCAACCTCTGCAAAAGAAACTGTCTACAATGTCTTGTTACTTGTTTAATTCACAAAAAGACAAGCAGGTGCAAGTTCCAAAATTTTTAGTCAACTATTTATCACATTAAGTCCTACTGAACATTGTACTCTGTCCCAAGTCCTTACTCCTTGCCAGTTGCCAGATGCAGTTTGTTTTCCTGTGCACTTCCTATCATCCATTAATCTTATTTAAAATCAAGATTCCTAAAGTACAGACACAAGATAAAGATTGTTCTCTGTCATAAAAAAAAATGTACTCAAGAGTTGCAAGAATGGAAGAACTGCCATCCTCACTGCATAATAAAAGGGAGCTAAGGCACAGAACTATTCAATCATTTACCACAAAATCACATACTAACTCTACAAAAGAACTAGGCTAAGAAGCCAGATTTAGAGAGTGCCACTGTAGTGCTTCAAACAACCTCTAAAAGTCTTCATATTGTATGGCAACAGACCCCAAGAACATCAGATGAATTCAGTTGAACTGCTGACGAGGGGATTTTACTCTCCTGTAATTAGTCTGAACAGAAGTACATTCCTGCTATTGCTTCAGACAGATTTCCAAGACTTGATACAAGTTGTGAAGACTGTCCTACAATAGAATATTAATGACCTGGCTAAACAGAAACAAACAGGAGTATGGTTTGTTTATAAGCACTGACCAAGTCTGCAGTGGGAAAAAAATTAAAATTGTGGATTTGATATTTTCCACGTTATAGGTAATTCAGTTCTCAGAAGCCTAGCCAAAAAATCAAAGTGGAGCCTACTTGATTGGCATTATAAAAGCAATTAGGTTACAGACCTGTCAAATATGTTAACATTTGGCTCTGTCTGCTCTACTTGTATGTTTTGACTAGTTGTAGAATCATTTAATGATTTACCGACCTTTCAAGTCTTAAGGCATGGTAGCTGTATTAAAACTATGACCCATTATTTCTTGGTCACATTATAAATTACTGTGACATCATAAATATCTTTCTTTTTCTCATAGAAAGCTAGATTTTAATTCCTGATTTGAGTTTGAGCCTTTGTTTTTTGGTTTGTTTTTTTTTTGAACCTGCACTGGTAAACACTGTAATATTTTACTGCCAGTAAAAGAAGAAGTAATAGGAGAAAGGGATGTGTAATAAAATATAATTGTCAAAACAAATATATGTTTTAAACTGTAATGTATGTTCATATAAAATTTTGCAGTCATTATTTCTAATATAATAGGAAAAAAGAGTACGTTTCAAATGGAATGAATATTAAGTATATGTTTTTTGGAAAAAAATGAGCTTTTTAAGCTTTCAGAATTGTTAGGTTCTGGAATCAGAAACATATCAACCTAAACCTATGCATCCCTCCTTGTTTTACAGTTTGAAAAATTTTCTCTCTCGCTCTTTTCCGGGGGAGAAAGGAAGTGAAAAGAAAGAGGAGAGGGGACACAAAATAAGAAAGCATCCCTAATTTGTTATGGAAAAATACTTTTTGGAAAAGAATTAGAATTAGATTAACTAATCCAAAAGGAAAATTCAAAACAGAGTGAAATCATGTTTGCAAAATTCACCACTGATTTGAGAAAGGCCAATTTAAACAGGTATGACTAGGTGAAAATTTCAGAAAACTGCAAGGAAATATGGGGTGAGCTCACAGAAAAGCAGGAACTTTTACACCAGGAACTTTCCCACCCTTTGATACAACCTCTTGGAAGGGGTATCATGTTACTGTATGTTGCCTTCCCAAACTTCATCATAAGGTTTAAATCTAAAATTAGATGAAAATGTATCAGAGACAATTAAAACAGAGCAGGGTTGAAATACGAGTTTCCAAATGTGAAGTGAAATTTAAGTCCAGATCTAGTTGGGGTTTTCGTACCAAAAATTTACACTTGGTTTAAAGGATTTTCAGTATGCTGAAAATAACTACAATTACAGTGGTTCAGAGAAGAAAACTACACTATAAAAATACCTAATTAATTATAGTATATTCTGTTACATTATATTCATTATATTAAATAGACTTTAAATCTAATTAATTCATTTAACAACATAAATTTTATGCAAGAAGAAAACGGCTTTAAACTTAATCAAGGAAAAAAAGTACGTTTGAGGAGATTCTGAACTTCTGCTTAAACCAGATGTGAATGTTGGGCATACACATGCAGGTAGAACTCTGCTTGAAAGTAATGGGAATTACATTCTCTAACTACAGGGAGAATAGACCTCTGAGAATAAATCTTTTAAGCATTCAAGAGACATATGCCATTTGCTTTCAAAGCTAATATTAGCAGTCATCAAGACGACCATCATTACTTAACTATCCAATAAACTAGACCAAAACTTTTCTGTGTAACAGCACTTGTTTGCCTTTTATTTTTTTTCAGATATACATGCAGAGATTTTTTTCCCCTGGCAAATATAATGCTCAGTTTCATTTTACCCACAGCTCAACCTCCCTTGCCAAGTATAATAGAATGTTATCAGATTTAGGTTTCTGAATAATGAAAGTGAGAATGACACCTTCAGTCTCCTTTAGTCTGAAACTTCCAAATACCTGAATTTTTGCAAGAGACCTAAGTGTGGGAACTGCAGTCTATACACCTTCTATCTCCATTGCAACACCACAGAGAAAATGCAGCTCAGATGTGGACTTATCTTTATTACTCTCTGAAACATAAAATAAATATTGTAAGTAGCTTAATAAAACTATTTGCACTGGATCTGTTATTTGGCACAATTTATCTGGAATTTCACATTACATTCCTTTATAAAAATTAATTCTGGACAGGATTTTGCACTGCATCTTAACCGTATTTAATTTTTATTTTCCATAGCAGAGTTGAGGTTGTCCAAGCAGGTCCAATATGTTTTAACTTTAATACAATTACTATAAAGTCTCTAGAAATACATCTAAAATTGTCTTGACAATTTAAACAAAAGCAGATCTGTATGGGATCTGTAATTGTACCACGCTACATGATTTAAGCTGGCTAATAGTGAGCACACACTGAGCAGCTGGGAATGAAAAGACTGTGTGTGCTGGGAAAGAGGAGGGAGAGCAGAAGCAAAGGTTAATAAAGCAAAATGTATTTCTCTTTTCTTGCTCAAAATTTAGCCGCGTATTTACCTATATCATTGTATTAATATATGCAGACAATGCAACATATATTATATAGTTCATTCTTTTTAGTCATCCCAATCCAATATTTCTGTTTTTCTTAGTATTTTTCTGGTTTATGATTTTTTCTGTTTTACGATTTTGCATCTTTGCATCTCTATCCCAGTTACACAAACGTAAATTTTTCATTAAATGTGGAAATGCTTTATTTATGGTACTAAGAAGTTAGTGTTAAAGGTAATACCTCAAAACCCCAAATATAATATTTATGATACTTTTACAAACAGAGGTTTCAGTTGGTCAATATAAGCAAAAGAAAAAAAAAATAATGACCAGAGCTACATAAAAAAATTCACGTTATTTTTATCAGAAGCCTTTAAGTGAATTAAGTTTATAAGAAGCAAGCAGCTAAACCTGGTATGACTTACAATTATTTTTTACTTAAAATATAAAATCAAGTGAAAGACCATGAAAGAAAGCTACAGAAACTTCAAGATTATTGTCACTCTAAAAAAGAGATTTCAAGTCGTACTTATAGCTTATACAAGATCATATTTTTATTAAAGAACTCCCAAAGGTAAGTTATAGCATTAGCAGAAATCAAACCTAGCATATTTGTGCACATTTCCATTCAATAAGGTTAAGTCAGATTTGTGATTTAGATGCTCAGCAGATCCTAGCTCTACAGTATCATTACACTGTGCCTCGGAACTGAAGCTTTTTACTAGCCTAATAATGACAAGGGCTATATAGGATTTGCACGAGTCCTAAATGCACAGCAGAGACCAGAGTTCATGGTGGGTGTCAGGCATTGCACAAATATGAAAGTTACATATATTTTTTATGCGTAACAAATATTATAGTCACTAGGAAAATTTCTTACAAACAAAGGAGTTGGTAATTCTGAGTTAGTAATTTACATAACAACCCTCCCTAAGTATAAAGGTTATACTTTTAATTATATTCTTGGGGGTCCCCAGAAAACTCAACCGAACTATCGCTTTCATCTTCACATAATAAAAAGCTATGAAACAGGCTGTTAACTGAATTAAGTGCCACAAGGTCATGAAATAAAAGAACTATTTTCTTCTTTTCTTCTTTCTTTCTTTCTTTTTTTTTCAGGAGAGAAAACAGTTTACAAAACAGAAAAAGACTTGTTCAATGAAACAATCATCTTTAGTTACAAGTGCAAAAGTCAGCCATGTGTACTAATTCTCAGTAATTATGATGCAAAGCGAACTCCTTGGGGACTTAAAAGTCAACGCCTGGCAATGGTTGGGCAAACAGCAGAGTGGAGCTAGTCAGGTGATACTGACCCCTTCAAAGCCCTTTGTGTTACTGAACAACCCAAACCATCCAAGTATCTGCTTGTCCTCCCTTTCTTAGGTGAATACAGGCTAGTATCTAAAACATTACAATCTAGAATGCATCCCAGCACACAGCTCTTGCATAAGCAATGAATACACTCTAAGGAAACAGAAGCACTGAAGAAGGAAAATTTAAATCTGTGTTTGTAACACAATCCCAGCTGAAATTTAGATGTGGAAAGCGGAAAGGTGGTAGGGCAGGTGTCTTATAAAATTCATCTTAGTTGGTTTCCCCATTTTAGACTCCAACACATTATGCACTCCTGTCTTCTTGCCTCCCACATAAGCGATTACTACATTGTGAAATTGGGTAAAAATCCAAGACTGAAAATTTTCAAAAGCGTTCAACAGTGTCCTTGCTGCTTCCACAGTGAAATCATAGGTTTCATGATGACTTAAACGAGGGCAAAAAGTTAGGCCAATACAATGCTGAAAGCTATAGGAAAAAAGCCTGTCTTGGGCATCTCATATTTTACACATATCTTTACATCATGAGAAAAAAACTCACCCCCCAAAAAATAGGCACTGCTGGTAATGAGAGACTCTGTTGCTAGTCTGAATTGGGTTTAAAATTACAAAAAAATCCCCAAAGACCACCTGCACAAGAAACAAGTTGCAACCTATCTACCTGGCACCAAACTATGCCCTTAAGTGGAGCATTCCAGTTAAAAGAAAACTCAGGGCACTCTGCCACCATACATCTACTGCTACAACTTTATGCAGCATCTCACTGTTAATATTAATTTCTAATATCAAAGAGGACAAGCCAACATTTACAGTACATTTAAAATACATCTCAAACCACCTATCTCTTAAAGCAGATCCTTAGTTTACAGTGAACTACTGGCAAAAAGCTTGCTGCAGCATTCTTATGAATGACAGGTCTCTATAAAGAGTGCTTCTTGTACTGCATTAAAAAATTCACAGCAGTCTGTAAAATAAAAACTCTAGATCAAATGACATTTTAAATGAAAATTTTGCTGAATTCTCTATGGCTGCTACGTTCATGAGACTTTTTATTAGCGTAAGGGGCAAATACTTTTTACTCTGCAAGCACTTTATTGCATTTTTCCTTCATTTACAGCATGCTTTTCATTTAGGGCTTTAGAGACCCACATTCTTGTCTCCCTCCCCTTCTTTTTTTCTCCCCTGAGTGCTCCTAAAGTTACAGAACAAGGAGATCCTACCTGGCAGTCTACAACAGGTCAGTGATCAAACAGAAGGAGCAGTGAGACAGCAGCCAAATCCTGCCCCATCTCCTGAGAATTACAGAAAGCCAGGGCTTCTCAGCCTGTAACGCAACTGAGCCACTGCACCCTGAGGCTCAGATAATCGTAGTTCACTTTCTGCAAGCACATACAGCACAGATCTCTGCACCTACTGAGGTTAAGACACAAGCATTTGTTTTTAAGTTGCTGCTCACTGTAGTTTTCGACACAGGTAGAAGCTGCTTGAAAATGTGACCTCATCCGTCTTATGACAGCAGCAACAAAGACAGACTGAAAATATACCAACATTGCTCTGCCCCAGTGATCAAAGCTGGTTTAAATAAACAGTGTGCTTTATCTGTAGAATGCACTGTTCTTTGAACAAGTATTCATTCTACCTAACTATTTACATTTGCTTGAACAAATCAATACACCAGAAAAAGTAAGCAGTAATATATATGAACAGACAGAACTAGACTAAACCATGAAGAATTATCATTTACTCAGTAATATGCAAGTTGTTCATTAAGATACTACTTTGTAAAAGCAAAACACTCTTAAAAACTTAGTGGGTTTTAAATACAACCTACATTCAGGAATGCATTATGCACTGAGTTAACATTACACAGCCTACGTCTGCTATGAACTCAAAGAAGCATGAGTAGTTTTTGCCATTTCAAAAAGCAAGTATCACTGCAAAAAGTGAAAATTAGTGGGTGCAATAACACATCAGGAAAGAAGTTACGTGGCAGAGTGGGTGCCACAAAGTAGTAACTAATTATTAACTTCTGGAAAGGTTAGCATGAATCCTCTTTAGGCCATAAGCTACAGCCAACGTGAATAAAGACACATTCTTTATTAAGGAAACAAACTCTAAGCTGTGAGAATTATAGAGCGCAGTTAAAAGGCATGATGCACAGAAACATTTACCCTTTCATCAAGAATGGCTGGCCTATCTAGGAAAAGAACTGAGATGCTCTAGTAGAGTCTGCTCTTGAACCGGATCTGTGGTTAAACAGAAGCCTTAGTCCACATAGTTCATCTTCCACGCCGCATTTTCATGACTCTCATATATGAAGGAAATCAAAGATACTTACACAGCCACCAGCAAGAATTTCTGCAGCCAGTGGGACAGAGCCATCTTTACTCATAAACTTATCTCTCACAAAATCGTTAACCTTAAAAAACAAACATTTATGAAAGTCAATAAATTAAAAAGTCAGAGAAAACATTCATCAGTTGCAAATTCCGTGCAATTGAAAATGCAAATACATCCATGAAGTTACCAAACTACAAGGTATCAAACAAATCTTAGATTTTGTATTAAACATTCTAAAGCTATGATTTTCTTTCTAACAAAAATTTGAAGCATAATTCAGATATTTATTATTGAAAAAATATAAATCACTAATTAAATTAAAAATCTGAAAAAATAAAATAATCTAATATTTTAGACATGCTCACTACATTTAAATATAATATCAAATTAATATCAGAATGTTCAATACTAAGTTTTAATACAATGGCAATTCAATTAATAGCATTAAGTACCTTTTTTTAAATTCATACTACTAGCTTTGGTGAATACTAGCTTATCAGTGAATAAACAATACATTATGATTGGGTTATAATAAGAAATTCTTCAGTGCCTTAAAATCGCTCAAGAAATAACAAAATTACAGAAGTAAAACATTTAGAAAAAACATCATGCAAGCAAGTTCCTTTCTTACCAACAAGTGATTACATGCTCATATAACCTCCTGTTGTGCTAGAGTCATACATACAGGAACCATGTGGAGATACAAAAGCAAAAGCCCTCCAAGTCCAATAAATAATTATTCATGATTATTAGTCCAATAATAGTTACTAAGAAGTGAAACTAAAGGCCTGCATGACTTACAAACAAGGAGATGAGCTGAACAAGTTGAATAAGCTTGTTATATTTTGGAGTGAGTCCAAAAATAAGTTTTCACTAAGATTCTTAAAATGTACTTATATATCTCTGCATGTGACTTGTATGTCACTGATACTGTTCACAAGTAAGATATTAACAGCTGCTTTGTGCTTTTTGTAATTAAGTTTGTATCAAGTAAAAATGAAGGAATACACTCTACCATGTTGCTGACACATTAAGGACAAAAATCCTTAACAGGCTAATTGTAATTTGATGCCCTTTACAACGTGGAGAAATGTGAAAACCATCCATTTGCAAACTTACAGTTAGTTTTATGGCCTTCTCTGGTGCTACTCCTAATAGCTGTGGTAACAGACCTGTAACATGGAAATAGAGAATTCAAGCCATTGAGTAACTTGGTTTTAAATAAACAAATCAACAAATATATGTAGAGATCAGCACCCAGAAACGGGCAATTTTTACAGCAATTTTGTTATTATATTTAATGAGAGTACTTAAACATTCAATTTTGAGAACAAACTTGGTGCTACCACTTAAAGTGCTACCACTGCCTATATATACTGGTTTCTTTATTTTTTTATATCCATACTAGCTCATTTTATGCTTAAACACTAGTTCAGATTTGACAACTATGTTTCTGTACTGTCCTAAACTAACATTTATTTTCTGCATCTTCACACAAAAATCAAGACTTTCTAATGAATTTTGTGAGACACGCAATGCACCCACTTTAAATGTCATAAGTGCAGTACCTTTTTCTGGCAGAAACGATGGCATTAGATGGCAGAACCCAAGGGGATAGGAATCAAAATAATGCAAAACATTCAAACATGTATGACTGCATTCTTGAGTTCTTTGCCCTGCTAAATCACCAGTTCTTAAAACAAAGGAAGTTATGCTGCTTCCTTCCCAGGCATGGAATTTCCTATTTTATTTTGTTTAAAAGTGATGCGCTACAGAATTGGAAATGTGAATTTCTGACTGTCAGCTTCACTTGCTTGAAGTGAACAGTCAATATTTTGTAAACATTTGAATGACACAGACTAAAAATAGGCAAAGCTTACTAACAAAGCCTAGGGCTAGGATGGTGTTGCAAGCATTCATCAGCATAATGAAATTAGGACACCATCCAGAAATGTGAGAAAATCACAGCAGCTAGAGCTCCTAGTACAGACCCGTTTGTTTTAGTAGCTCAGGCAGCACCTTAGCCAATTGTCTATAAAGCCTGACATTTTCACCTATCCATGGTTTTATTTTTGGGAAAAAAGACAATTAAGGTTCCACCTCTAAAAGTTAACTTGCTGAAAAGCATTTTCCTGTAGAGCCAAACGTCAGAATAACACAGAGAAAAGTACACCTGCACTAGTTTAGTATATTCTTCCATCCTGCTACCATCCATCAGCTTTACTAGTTCCTACTGATGCTCTTAATAAGGAAATGACATTGAAGAAAAGCACCATCTGACTTGTGGTATCAGAAAGCCCAAACATATTTATGTACTAATGTCCTTATACAGTACATATACATGCAACATTTACCCAAGACAACTATGACTGAATATTAAAATAAAAGGATACAGTAACACTAAGTTCATATACAGTTGATCAAAACAAAAAGAAATTCTGCAGAGTAGGTTAAATTTCAAAATTTGAATTTCTAAACAGTTTTACTTGCACAGGTGATTTGAATCCAGACCTCAATGAAAAAACATTAAGACACAGAATTGTGTAATTAAATATTACATTATATGCAGCACTATGAAGAAAACACAAGAATATAGAACATAAAGGATTGTTTCATTATGAAATTATTTTTGTAATTGTTATAATATTTACATCTTGCTATAAGACATGTGTGTCTCTATATAAACATTGCGGCTAATGAATTTATATCTTCAGAGACTAAAAAAATGTTCCATATACTTTAAAAGGACACTACCTAATCCTAAACCTAATCCAGTAGAATTAGAGCAGGTCTGTAAGCAAAAGAACACAGAGATAATTAATTTTAAAATCACATATACATATATTACACCTGAGCTATATATAACGTGACTTTGAAGCCATATTTTATCAAATAAATCACAGAAAAAGACATTCTAAAATATCAAGATATGAAATTATAAAAATAGTCCAGTTAGTGATCTGTATAAAGCTCTAGTTCTAGAAGCAACATAAGCAGGACAAATCACTGAACTGATCTGAAGATGGCCTTTTAACCAGTTTTCGTTTTTCAGGTCCGAAGACTTTGCATTTGTAAAGACCCTTGTAAAGTTGCAGGAAAAATGGGTTTATCTTGGCACAAGTTATTTTTTCCCATCTGGTTCATTCCTTTTGCATTCAAATTTGAATTGGACGGTTACAACTCAAAACCTTCCACAAAACTTGAAGGTAGAAGAGAAAGATTAAATAGAGTAGGTAGCTGTTAAAAAAAAAAATATCCAACAGCAGAAAAACCCAACTGGACAACCAAAAACTCAGACCATTTTTCTCTTTTTCTCTCTCTACTTCACACATGATTTTATAATATAAAAGTGCTTTGTAAGTTTAATTTCAGATAATTCTGTGTATGTCTACTGCAGGGTAGATTGCAGTATTTAAAAAAGGTAGCATAGATTTTAAAACTGCATTTTATAGCCTTGCCAGACATCAGCAAGGCCTACTGTGTCCAGCATCTTAGGAAGGTAGAGGGACCCTTCGTTTGATCTCATACCTATGCAATAAAGCCATCTTTAAGTGGTACCTGTGCATTCTATATGCTATGACCATCAAAATTAAATTTTCTTTTCTTTATTGTTTTGATGGGAGCCCTGAAACACTGTTGAAAGATTTCTAAACATGATAAAGATGCTAAGTTTTGAAAGAAAGCAAGCACATCAAGGGACCCATATGAAAATGTCACGTTTCCATTGGGGTTATCCTGACATGCTGGGAATTTTTCAGTGTTACTAAGCATTAGCAGATCAGCAATATGACGCATACACAGATGGAGAACAGGCTTAGAAATGTCTGACAGTGTCTTAAAAATACGTGCCTTTTATAACATCAGAGAATAACATTTTGCACATAGGCAGCCTGCTAGTATAATACAGAGCAAACATGTTATTCAATGCATTTTTTTATATCCAAGGTTTTTTAGTAGCAATTATGATGTACCTCTTCATATTTGACACTGTTGTAGTAGGACACTACGGGAAGGTGAAGGTATTTGCAAGGGAGAGCACCAAGAGCTGCATTCAGTTTGTGACACTGTACAAGTTATTTTCTGAAAGCAGTCTGAATACATTGTGAATATACAATAGCTCATCCAGCCCAGTTATGATAGCACTGAGTTAAAAAAAAAATCTTATTTGGACAAAGTATTTTTTCAGATGTCTAACAGGGAAACTTCAGTTTCACACTGTGTAACAGATGTAATTTTCCCTTCATATTAGAAAAACCCACTGACTGAAGGAGTTGTTGCTCCATCTAGGTAAAATATTTGAAACCATTTGGGCATCTTATAGGAAGGCAGTAATGGAATACTGCCAAATTTTTCCATTGCAGGATTCACACTAGAAATTGAAATCACCAGTTGCCGTTCAAGTAAAGCTCCCTCAGACTGGAAAGGGGGTATTCCTTGAAAACTTTGTGCTTTGACAGAACTTGGGGTACAAGATGGCTTGTATTTCCATTCTACAGAGATGGTACTTCATTGCCTAATTTGGGAGGAAAGCTTCAGCCACAGTCTTGATGTAGCATTAGCATGGGAGTCCATCAGTAATAATGAAGCTGGATGATGAACAAATGATTAAACTCTAAGATTAGATGGCATTTGGAGTCACTGCAGTGCCAGAAGTACCATCAAAAGAAATAAAACTAACAAGCTCCTAAACAGTTAACGATCACAGATGACAGTGTCTTCAACAGCATTTCCTGTCTTTTCCACCCTTTAGGCAAAGTAGCATTAACAGCATGGCTACCAAATGTTTTCCTAAGCTACATTTTATCTCTGGTACTTAAATTTCCCATAAATTTTCTATCAAGCACAGGTGAAATAATGTCTACTAGATTCACTGCTTAAGACTGTGAAGCAGTCTGTGACTCATCAGGTGGACTTCTGATTTAAATAATATTAAGAAACGTAGGTGACCTCATCAGTTGGAAGAGATCTTGACAAATCACAGCTTTCAAAGTTTTCTTATATTTGCATACATGTACGTATACACCTGTAAGTTTCTAAATATGCATTTCAGGTATAAATGTAGACACAGTAGTAAATTACAGGCATATGAGATAAGTATTCTTTTTAGTCATGCTGAGAAATAGACAGATAAAAAATTTTTCTCAAATATACAGTCTTAAAAAAATTATCTAAAAACACAGTTTTCAAATAATGCATATTATAAAAACTGCAGAGATTTATATAATGTTTGGGTTTGTGGGTTTTTTTTAATCAAAGTATCTTCTCAGTGGAAACATTGATTACCCTTAGTACCAAACTGACAACAAACAAAATTTAGTACTCTCTTTATATCCACAAGATGGTGTAATTTATCCTTACCTGAGATGGTGGTTTAGAACATGGTTTCCAAGTTTGGAAAAAAATAGTGATACAAAAAAGAAAAGTCAATTCACTTCACTGGGGGAAAATATGTGCCTGGTGTTAAAAATATCATCTGAAATGCCTGAGTTCAGAGTGGGGCTTATAATTACTGCTTGCTTGAAGTGCGTCATGACAAAGGGACCACTCCTCCAAATGTTTCTACTACTGTTTTTTAAAAGGTTTTGCATCACTATTCAGCTAAGCAGGAGAACTCTACCAGTGACTACTCCCTCCTTCACTGGGGACAAAACCACCCACATTGACTTAAGCCTGAACACATCACAGTGCAAGAAAGAATTGCAGCTACTGATGAGTAGCAAAAAGTAATGTACTCTGTAGTTTGTCTTATCTAGTGTAGTTTTCAAGACCAGAATGAGATGATTCTTGCTGTATGTATACTGCATTACATTGGGTAATTATCCTAATCTATAAAATGCTCCTTTCAAATTTTTTTGTCTTCTTAAGCTGAACTGGAAACTTCCTTCTGCACTCAGTTGCTCAACTTTCTCCAGCATCATCTCCTTAGAAAGTAAGTAACAGTGCAAATTTAAAGAACTCCATGCAGGAAGCTCCAGATTTTTAAGGAGTTTTCTTTATTTGACTCCTTAAAAGAGAAGCTAAGTCAGGTGCCCTTTAAATAGAGAATCTGTAGAAATATAGGTCTCAATTTGCCTCTGAAATGATGGTGTTATACTAAATAATCCAGAAATTAGATTATTGGCCTGGGTTTAGAATTTCAGATCCACTAAACTGCCTGAGATTTCACTATTCAGTATTACTTGAAAGACTGAAAAGTAGTAAAGGGGATAGGGAATGGAAGGACAAGCTATACTGGTGAAGGTTCCTAAAGCTCCCTAAATTTGGCAATGAAAAAAATCACTCCAAAGACAAGGCAAGCAAATGGAGGTAAGAACACACATTTCTGAGTTTTTGGGTTTTTTCCAGGTGAAAAAACCACTGTGCTTCAGAGTTTCAATAAGACAGAAGCAGGTAATAGTGGAATTCCGCATATTTATTCTTTCGAGATCCTGGAAGAAGCAGATATACATTTGCAGGGAATACATTTGGCTCTTTAGCGAAAAACTGGGACTTTCAAAGATTCTGATTGTTATAAAGCCTTACAATTTAGAGACCATGTCAGTAATCTTTATTAAATTATTATGTCTACTCCAAAAATTGCCTCAAACTCAGTCAATAATAACAGACCTTTCCCATCTCCAATTGTGCTGAAATAATTAGAGAGTCTGTATTTTGCACAGAACCACTTAGCCAACCTCCAGTAACTCAGGTCATATGTGATAGAGTGCACATACATCACACCACCTAGTTTTAATGTTGTTTCCCACATTGTCTTATAAACTGTTAATTTTTTTTAAATTGCGCATAGTTTTGCCCGATCATTACCCTATTTTATCAAAATCCTCTGTTCTTCATTCCTGACTCAACTGCTTTTAGCAATTCATTTCTTTCATTACAATATTCTTATTTTCAAAAGTGACAAAAAGTTTCTAAGCAAAAATGAATTTTCTGACTAAAAATGAAATAAAGATTTCAAGTTTGAAATTATCTTCAATGGATGTGGCAGAGAGGAATAAAAGATCTCAATAACTGGGACACCAGAAATATAATTTACTTTAACTCTGTGACAGAGAAGAACTGCAGTCTCATGCAGTAGTTCCTGATTCTTTATGATTCCTTCTGAGTTACCTGAACTGACAGAGTTGATACCACAACTGGGACAAGGACAAAATAAATTAAAAAAAGCCACCATCTAACTACAGGCACTTAGATCTAAGATATCCAAAGTGAGGATGATTTACATCCTGAACAGAATCCTCAGTGGGGCCTTCTGCATTGACTACAAAGGCAGTTCGAAACAGATAACTTCCTAACTTGGGTGTATTGGTTATGTATATATATAGCTAAGTGGGTTGAAACCCAGCAAATTGCTCTGGCTGACCTCACAGTGACAAGCTAAGAAGAGGTACATATAAAACTTGATAAAGATGACTATTTCCAATGATTAGTCATGCAAATGCAACTGGTTCAGACAGAACTTTTTTGTCTAAAACATATCACAAAGAGAGATCTGGTTAATAACAAGGCACCATATTTTCTTTGTTTTTAAATAGAAAGAAGACAGATAAGAAAGAACTGTGAAACAAAACAAAAAAAACCCAAAACCAAACAAAAAATACTCACAGATGATCCATCTTCTTACCAAACAGGACAAAACACTGCTGGTACTAAGGACTGCTAAGGAAATGAAAACTTGACTAACAGTGTATTTTTGCTGTAGGAAATTGCTATTGTTGCCCTATTGCAGATGAGGAGGGACAGGACAGAGAGGTCCTACAGAAATGTTCTCATTACAATGAAGTTCTAATTATCAATAAGTTTGCAAACCTTTCTCCTCTAACAGAGGAGAACCAAAAGCACAAACTAGGCAGAACTGCAGTCTTAACAAAAAGTGCTTAAAAATTCAAAGTGGCATGAAACTCTTATTAATATCACTACCTTTTAAACTTACCTCTATAAAGCCCAAAGAAACCTTCATAACGCAGCACTTTCTTGAAGCAATCAAAGCTGTTTTTGTACATAAGTTCGCCCACAAAAGAGCCTGTAGAACGCTGGTTTTGCATTCGAGTTTTTACCAAATCAATTGGGTAGACTGCAGTGGCTCCAACAGCTGCAAATAAAAATCAACGTATAAGAAAACATGATTTTGCATTTGCAGTGTTTGACTGCAACTGTCATCTTTCACATTTACATCTAACATATCAGTTGTATCTTTTTTCTCCATGATATATTCTGGATACATTGAACTACCTCCCACAGTTTTAACCAAAAGCACTTCCTGGCCCTACCTCACTGTTAATCGCGTTCTCCTGAAACTTGTTTGGTGACAAATCAGATAGCAACACCACCTGGAAACTCCAATGGCTCATAAATTCCAAAACTCTTGCAGACCAAATGATCTTATATGATCTTCAATCTTACAGTCATCCTGTCCCTTAGACAGAGCTCCAAGGGCAAGTCTGAGAAGCCTTCTACTCTTAAATGAGAAGCAGAAGGGGAAGAAGGGCAAAAGCAAAGAAGAAAAAACCCAAACAGTGAAGATGAATCTTCTTTTGCTCAGCCATGACTAACCTCCAGCAACTGAACCAAGGGCAAACCTGTACGCTGATTCTGCAATCTGGATGAGAATAGGTCGAGACGCATCACCTGAAGCTTTCTGTCAGGGCAGAATTTAAAGCAAAAGGAAAGAGAAGAAAAATAATCAGAACATCATATTTCACAAGAGAACATCTCATGAGCAGATAGATCTAAGAACAGAGATACCTGGAAAAAATCTCACCATACACTGGAGATTTTGTTTGCAATTATTTCTTTTTCACTGATTTGTAAGTGCCATATAACACAGCCTCTTCAGACTGGAATAGCAAAGAAAACAGACTGATACTACAACAAAATTATACAACTCTAAAATCAATGGTCTAAAGGGCATACATATTGCATCTTAAGTCATTAATTTTCTGCAGCTAAAAGCAACTCCAGTTTGGAATTTCTTTCTAGTGTCGCCAAAACCGGGTATACCTATTACTTCTCAGGCTATCAAAACAAGTATGCAAGCACTGTTCATACATATTAGCTAAAGGAAAATAAAGTTTCATAAAACACCCGCACAATTTCATTTTGTTCACAGTCTATGAGTGCTAGATTCAACCCAATGAAAAATAAATTTCAGAAGTGCTCCAGATTTAAAATTACTATCTGATGAAAGAAAATAATAAAGAAAAAGAAGTTCTGCAGGGGCTTTAAACCTTCCATACTTACTATCACTTTTTGTAATACGTTCTTTTTAGAATACTACAAGTAAAAGGACAAAATAAATATATAGATATATTTTCCTGAAAAGGTTTTAGTTAATATTCCAATGTAGGTGGAATCGGCCAGAAAAGAAATTGAAGGTATCAATGTAGCTGAAAATCTTTTCAGTCTCAGCATCAAACAGCTGACATTAAGAAAGAATTGAATGGGAAAAATGAAAAGGTAGGACATATATGCAGAAGAAATTGTAAGATTTAAGCAGGTTCATATGTCCTAGCCTCTTAGAACGATGTAAATCATACTAGCAAAGACAGTGGTCCCAAAGCAAAAACTGAGGAAGCTGTTACTTTCATCACCACATTTTTGGCTACATTTTACCGCCACCTATTGTAACTTATATTCCTTGACATTCAGCCCAATGCAAATGCTTTTAACTCCTTTAGGAGTCTTCTAGGAATAGGTGGTGAGCTTTTGGGAGCCAACTCATCTGAATTCATCCCAGCATCATCAACATTTAGTCACTGCACAAACAAACCACCACCCCAGATACTGCCTTGGAGTGGTGGTGGGGGTGTTCACATGTAGGGGAGGGAGGAGAAGAAAAAAGAGAAGCAAAAGAGACGCATGTGTACACACATACACACAGAGGCCTGGCTTATGGCCTGGTAGTCCTAAAAATGTAGCCTACATCAACTCATTGTGGTCAAACTGGCGCCTCTGCACAGACCCAGAGCAGGAAAAAAGAAAACCAACAAAAAAACCCTTGGTCTCACAAGACACAAAGTTAAGACTGCCTTAAAATAGAGACAGAGAGAAACAGAAGGCTTAGTTTTAAATCTATGTGTACAGAAACTTGTCAAGGAAAATCTAAAATATAATAAAATAATATGAAAACTAAAAGATCAATAGGTTTTGACATTTAAAGAACACTCCTATTTCTTTTTGCCTCAAACACAAAAAAAAGTTCATTCGTGGTTATATCACTGAAAGTAAATACCCTATAGGTTTTGGAAATGAAGACAATAATAATGTTTTTACTGAAACTGTGATGTTAGTCTATACATAATCTCTCCTATTTTGATATTCAGCAGAGCATAAAGCAAAGCAGAGAACACTCTGAAGCCAGGAACACGGATGTATGTTCAGAACAAGGGCTGCCATTTAATAGGCTAGATACTGAATTTTACCATCCATATATGAAGCAGGATGTCTCTTTTCCTCATTAAAAAGAACAGAGAGCAACAGAATCACGAAACATAAACACCTTAATTAAGTATACACCTAATATTTACTGAATGGTGGGATGACACTCCTACACATTTTATCTTTCCAAAGTAAATTACATTTGACCTGTCAAAATACAGCCCGAGAGAAAGGGGCATAAAGAAGAGATGGAAAGAATATGACACAGGCTAAAAATAAATTCTAATAAGATGGTATTCCTCACAGATATTACAAAACACAAGAAAAAAGCAACTTAGATGACAACACAAAAGAAAGTTGGTTATCTATTTACCTGGAACTGGAAACAAATAATAGAATAGCATTATACTAGATTCTGTTCTTACCTGCCTCTGAGCCTCTGCCAGATTGTAGGGCAATGTCCCTTCCTCCAGAGGAGCAATTCTTTCAATATCAGCTAACGTCATGCGCCTGAAGAAATTAGTTCAGCTTAGTGTTTGCTTAGAGATGGGTTTTCAGATCTCAACAAGCTACTTGCACGTGGCCACTACACTACACTCTCCTGTTCCCCAACATCACCTTCTACTCCTTCCAAGAACTAGAAGAGGAGGAAAGGAAAGAGAGGAAGATAGATAATTCTTCACTTACCCCCGTGGCTCATAAAGATCTGCTAACTGAAACAAGATGTCAACTTCCATGGGTGTAACCTGACCAAATTTCTGAGCTGCCAGAACAAACTCTTCTGCAACAGAATAAAAATACAGAAAAGAAAATGCAATCAAACCAGAAGAAATAATCCAGAGCACCCCAAGGTTGCTCTATATTTTAGTATAAAGTACAAGAGGCTGGCTGGAGGGGGGTAAAAGGGGAATAAAATTGACTCAACACAAAAGTGGTTTTGCCACTACATAAACGTGTGATTTAAATAGTCTGTCCTTCATGCAAGTAACTACAACTCTCTGGTCTTAAAGCTTAGTGCTACCAGCAGAATTTAGGATATTTGACATACGGTATCAATCAGTTGCAGGTCAGAAGGAAAAAAATAAAATAAAAAGCAAACAAAAAACCCCCCAAAACAGGAGTCAAGGGATGTGGAACTTTTCATGCATAGTCCCAGTAGGCCACATTAATGAAACTCTGGCATTGCACAGGGAATTCTCTATAAAAGTGGTTAGATATAGCAGATAACATCTTGTTCCAAGCTTGTAGATCAGCTTACTGTGCCGCCAATACAAGTTTATGGAATTCTTCAACTACCCTTGAAGGTCACTTTAATAGGCTGCCAATTTGGCAGGAGTCCTAGGAAGTTTTTGAAACTTTTAAATATCTTTACATACTTTCCTCACCCTGCCCCCCCCACCAGTTTACTAGGACCTTTTTCTGATTGAAACAAAATGAAAAACCTGGAGGGTGGACTCCAACAGGAGTGTACAAAACTGAGTGGCGAACCAAGGAATGCTAACGAGGCAGGATTTTTCCCCCCTCCCATTGATTTAAAAACATACAGATGAGGTCTTTCCCTCCATCCGCCCCAACCAAATGCCCAAGAAAACTTCCAGACTGCAAACATTTCTACCAACCCTTAGTGACTTCCACGTCTTTTCTATTTCCAGCCAAAGTACTGTAGATCTTTCTAATGAGCTCCATGTTGTTAAGGAGAGAATTAAATCCATTAAAATAGGAAAAGCTGACCTGATGGGAAGTGGTACCTCCAGCAGCCTGGAGTAGAGACAGTAAAAGAAGAAAAGAGAAAGGAGACTGTTACAAGCCTAGGAAAAATATCAAAATAAAGATTTTCAAACGTTATTTTAAAAGAACAACAGTAGCATGGGCTTGCTTTTTTAAAAAATGTGCAAAATAAAGAAAACTATGAAAGATTATTATGTTACTGAAACTAATCATGACCAGAATATAAAACTCCCCCATCCTAAAAATCTAAACAAATACATATGCAGGATTATAACAACATAACTAGAAGTAATTTACAAAGTTCAAGTTTCAGTACTGCTTCAGTTGGAAACGTTTCATAAGTTGGCTTATGTCTAGTAATGAGGAAATCTACTTCTACATGTAAAGCATATTACTATACAGAAAATTTCAACAAAATCAAAACATATTCTGAAAAAGGTCAACTGAAACATTTAAATTCACAGGCATTTCAAGTCATGGAAAACCAGCAATAAGCTCTCAGGCTTATATCAGGCAGTCAAACATAATAGGAACAATAAGGTTCAAACAGTTATTCATTCTCAGGTGAGAACTGAACCTAAACCTTTGTTTTAAAGTGGTGTTGGGTCTGCACATAGAAAAATTACTGGATCAATTCTCTATTTAAATTACAAAATCAGCGATCAAGCAAATTTCAGAAAAAAAATGCATAAGCTTGCCAAAATTTAATTGATCTTGAGGGAAAAATCAAAATCTTATCCGATGTTTTATGAGAGAGCATATGACCTGAGAAAGCTGGTAACAAGACTGTGAGGGAACCATGGAAGTATCAGATCTCACTGTCAGTCTCTAAGTCTTCTGGCTATGTTTTTTGCTCTTTGCATCTTCCAAAATTCTGATCAGACTTTGCAATTCTCATCACTTCACACATTTCCCTGGAATTCTTTCTTGCAAGTCAAAGAATAACAGATTTCTTTAAACCTGGATATAGCCAGGCTTTGCATTACTTGGAAAGTGCTGCTACAAGTTCCTCAGATTAGAAACTGTGGTCAAAACCAAATGTACCTTTTTTAATTTCTTCAGTGAAATTGCAGAATTGCAATATTTAATTTGGTTTGTGCACTTCAAACTGATACAAAATGTACAGTCAAGTGTAACAACTACCAGTCAATATATAGTGAATGCCCTTGGGTAATGTTCTGGTTCATAAGTTGTCCCGGATACTTGGAAATTACACTCAGGAGCTTAGAATTTACACTACAAACCAAGTTCTTTGAGAAGGATATCCTAAGTGGGATGCAATGGCATTCTGACATACTGACACAGTCTACTATGATGGAGTGACTGCAAATAGCCAGGAAAATCCTAATTTGTAGGCCATAACTAAGGTCCATATACATGCTTTGTCTTTTTTCTCAGGAGACCAGGAACATTGAGGATATGTATTCTGCAATAAGGGTTAACTTGCATATTGTGTAGATAACAACTGCTGAACTTAAAACACACATCCTCGAGATGGACTACATGTCACATAGAGTGGTCAAGGTACATAAAAAAGGAATCCCACATCTGTATTCCAGGTCTTTGCCACCTGGAATACCAGAACTACTCACAGCTACTAGACATTCTTCTACAAATGGCGTCAGCATGTGTGGCCGGATAGTGACCATAATGTCCCTGAAGTCCATAGCTGTGACTCTTCCAGACTGAGCACTGTCTCTCTGTACAAAAGCTTGTTTTGCATGTTCTAACTGTATCTCCTGAAAACATATAGGGGAAAAAATAGTTAAGTTCAAAATCATCATCTTAACACTTAGATTTAATATAAATAATGCAGTCTTACAAGATTTCTCGTACTTAACAAAACAGGACTACATTTAATCTAATTGGATATTGTACCTCTAAGTTTTGTCCTTTTCTATCAGGAGCATATATGGTCTCCATCACTGAGCTCAATATCTAGGACAACATCATGATTTCTTTGCCTTCTGGACATTACATCGTGCAATTCATTTAACTGAGAAACGGAGGACACATATCAACACCCAGTGCAGATAATCTCCCACTCATGAACATTAAAGTGTTCCATGATGTGCATTATCCAGTATATTGAATGTGTCACAGCAGGTCAAAATACTTTCTGTAAAAGTGCTCACTACTCCTTGAACAAGGACAATGCAATCATCAGAGACTTCCATGTAGAAACCTACTAATCTGGAAAGCATTCCCTGAAAAAGCATCCCCATTTAAAACATAAAGGTTTTTGTCTACAAAAGACACCAGCAGTTTAATTCAGAACTCCTTGTATCGTGACTGATTAAAGATCAGTTCTCAATATTTCAACAGTAGTAACGGGCATAAGCATTATCTGATACAACCCTCCGATAATATCATTTTGTGATTCTAATGTACCACTGAGAGAAAAGAGGAGAAAAAAAGGCATTTAATCCCTCATAGCTGTATCTTTCCTACTGTGACCTTCACCCTTTCTTCTTAAATTACTGTTAGACTACTTTTTTTTTTCCCATTTAAAAGAAACAATCAAGCACAGATAGTAACTTGATAATACATGTGAACATTTTGTTCAGTTCTACAGGTTTGCAAAAAAAACAGAAATATATCTTTTGGTGATGTAGTCAGAGCTCCCAGTCTGTATTTCTCAGCTGAATGGAGGAAAACAAATCATTGTCATGTCTTCCCTTTAAACTGCAAGGATTATAAAAACTTCTTCATTGGAAATATAGGGCTTACTCTGAATACATACTCATAATCAGTTATTCAGAAAATGGAATCAGAGCAAAAATACGTCAGCAATACTAAGCAAGTCTTGTGGTGGACCATGACACTATCCAATTATTTCCATTATATTTGCAAATATATGCCTTAAAAGACATATTAATCCAGGACTCAGGCTAGTCAAGAACCACCGTCATGTTGTATTCATAGTGAATATGATCTCCTGTAAGTTGATATTTGTCTTACAGCAGCCTTCAAGGAAATAAAGAGTGAAAGGCAAAAGACAAATTCAGACAGAGTAGGATCAGACAGGCCAGAGGCCTGTATCTGCCACTCCCTCCCTCCTTCTGTTCATTCAGCTCACACTGCCACTCAAACCATGATTGTCTTTTCATTTGCCTCCTGATTCCCCCAATTTTAGTTCTAATCTCTAATTAGAACACTGTACCATGACCTGAAAGGTACGATGAAAACCTCCTACTACATTAGGCAGAAGGAGGAAAGGAATGGAGGGAAAGGACTGATCCATGCTTCACTCACAAAATTATTCAGAAATTTCTTCTTTTGATGGGAAATGCTTGTGGGCCTTATAATTTGAAGTGGTACAATTTCAGTTCTGCCACGTTTCCTTTACATTACAGACCCCTACGTGGACGTGTTACAATTCAGCAATAATACTCACTCTGGCTGGATGCAGCCATGTAAGCTCTTACTTCAATTCATTCGAGACTATAATTTGAACAGAAATTTGGAAGCAAGCAATTTTGGAAGGTTTATGGCGGACGAGCACATGAACATGAAAAGACTTCGTCAGCTTGAGGCTGGCAGCTACTTGGGAGGCAGAGAGCTCTGAAAAGGAATTAAGTATAAAAACTCTTGTATCCTAAATACTCACCACCTGGCAGGTGTTTGTTATTAAATGGAAGCATCACCAAAGAAAAAATAAATTTTATTTAGCAAAAAGATTACATGGGAAACTCTGAATATTGCTTTCTTCACCTTCCCTCATTCAATTTGTTTTAACCACTGAAACTGCTGGCAGTTGTTATGTTAGAATCCAGCACTAAGATGCAGTAAAAAAACCTGTACACCATTTGCAAAAGTCCAATCTGTTACCATCCCTGTAGACCCATCAGTGAGTCTGGAGGTATGTATACCATTGGTGGGACTTTGGCTGACAGTGACGTCTCAGCCACAGAACAAAGCAGGGCTTACACTCCAAAGAGATACATGAAGTGCATGTTTCTTGTCATCACCTAGCTAATTGCAAAAAGGCTACTAGTACTACAGTTGAGCACTAGCACTAGAAAGAATTATCCCGCTTGGTTAAAACACCTGGTCAAGGACTCAGTGCTGCCATTTGCTCATCTTTGTCAGCCAGAAAAAAGCCATTTAGCTGCAGACAGACAGCAAGACAAAACCCTGAATGGGATGATGTCAGTCTTCTGGAACTCCCTATTCACAACTCCTCCTTAGTTCAGAATGTAAGTTCCAGTTCAAAATGGTTTAAGCATACTGCAAATAGATAGAGAAGATTGATACCACCTTCTCAGAAAGATAGAGACCTTCTAGGCTACAGTTATTTTGACCAGTGCTACATGTTTTCCACTTACATCAAGTGGAAAGAAGCATAGGGATCTTCAGCCACCTGACATTCCCAAACCATGACCATGGATGGCAGGATGGCATACAAGAACGTGCAGACCATTACATTGTAACACAGTCTCAAAACTAAATTTCACCTATAAAGTCTGTCACAAACAAACCAGACGTGTCGCTTTTCTAATCATTGCACAATGCATAACAATGCACTAAACTCCTTGAAGTGTTTACCTCAAAAGAAAGGCTATCCCCTCAGTCTCCACACCTGAATGCTGAGATAACTCACAGCACGACTAACTACATTTCAAAATGAGGCTCAGTAGCTGCCAGCAATTTATCCTGGAATTCTTTATGAGATGTTTGTAACATCACCTATGTTGGGTGTATGCAGCTAATATAAAAAATACCACCTTAAAAATAAACTGAAAAACAATAAAGCAAAGCTGTAGTCTTCAGAGTTGCTATCTGAGTTGCAATAATTTTTATTATTTCACCTATTTCGGTCCCTTATTGTTTACCTAGACACATAAAGGTTTAAAGAAACACAATCCTCATTACTTTGCAATGCAAATCACACATCCTAAAGAACCTTCTCTGACTAGACTTTCTGTAAACTTAGATATACATAGAAAATGAGCTTCTTCCTTGATGTTGGAAGTCTAGAATTCTCCCAAGTAGCATATGACTTTGTGAAAAATCAACTTATACATCATGGCAGGCACACTGGCACTAGAATTTTAATGAAATTATATCCTATCTAGAGATTTCACCTCAGCTTCCACTTACAGCTCATTAAAAGCTTCTTTACTTTCCACTTAGGTAGAAATTTATGTTTGCGTTCCATCCCAATGGATCTACAAGCCACCAGATACGGCACAATCCTTGCCACTGGAGCAGATCCCAGGGTTCAATTATAGAGAGTACTACTTCATCAACTAATATGCTGGGTATAAATGAATTCCCAGACAATGTGGAAATGGATTTACCAGGCCCACATATAAGCATATGTTAAAATTCATCCTGTGGAACAGATTCTACACGCCAAGAAAGGGGCTGATGTTGCTCTTCATAAGGCAGACTTGCCAATTAAGTGATGATGGAACATGACCATATTCAAACAGATGTGATGGATATATACTGGAGATATATGAGCTAATTTTAAGCTAGCAAAATGAGAAGCAGGGTAAAACAACACACCTTGAGCTCTAAGTTGATGCAAATAGATTGTTAACTGTATTAGAGCCAAGGAATTTGGAGGCTATACTTTCAGGCATCTCAGTTACTGCAGACAGAAAAAGTGCTGGCACAATATAAATATTCAGCATCCCATATAAACTCTTCTTATTTAAAGCCACAAGAGATCCATCTCGTGCATGGATAAAATATACTAATGTTATTTTCCAAGTACCTTCAGCATTGCCAGAAGTGATGATTAGCTCAAACGCTGTGACAGATATCAAACATGAATGTAAAAGAATTTGAATCTAGGTAGATTATTACACTAAAATTTGCAAACTGCATTGTACTTACAAAGCAGTACCTGAAGCACCATACAGAACCATCGGGTCCACGTTAAGTGCAATGTAAGTGCATTCACACATCAGGAATGCAGAAAGGTAATTTGATATCCACTGTGGTCTCCTGTTGTCTAAGGTCCAAGGTCTAGACACCTGATCAAGAAGACTGACTCACGCACAGGCAGAAGGAAACGCTGAATACCAAAGGTTACAGAGCTTAAAGGAAGATTTCTATGCCTGTGAATACTAACTCTCCAGATTGTGCTGAGAACCATTTCTGTGCCCAAACTTCTGCATCTATAATAAATCAGCAGGGAAACTTATGTGATTCAAAGATTTACAGGTCTAGAAAGTGAGTAACAGATGTACCCAGTTACTGGGACTGACTGAGCATCCTAATAGACTGTACTGATAGCGGGCAGCTTCAGTCTTAGGAGAATTAATTTATTTGAAAGTCCTTACTGTCTGCACCAATGTTGAGAGCATCTTTATGAGCAGCCTTTGAACTTATCCTAAGTGTATCCCACTTCTCTAGAGGACACTCGGAATCATCATCCTCATTCTCCAGTGTTCTTCCTCCCTATTTCTTGTCCTACATGGATCATCACCAAAAGGGCTGTCTGGCTTATGAGGACCACTGACATGTTCCAACACAACCTTTCACTCTGCCCTGAAACTAGCTAAGATTCACTTTTGCAGTAGAGACAGTTTAAAAAAAAAAAAAAGGAGGTAGTGGCAAGACGCACCAAAATGAAATACAACTATCCCCAAAATATGATCACATCCAAAAAAATCCTTTCAGATAGTAGAAAGGAACACCCCTCCACAGGATGAGAGAGCCTAGGAGTTAGCTAGAAAGCTAGAAAGATATTCTGATTCCTTATTCTGTCAGAAAACTGGTCTGTGCCTTAGCTACTTAGGAGTTACAATAGTCAGTACAAAACCAGGGGGAATACAATTTCATCATATGATACCTGACGTCCTCTTCATACAAAGTTAATTAGGCTCTGTTCTACAAAGTCAATTTGAGACATTTGTCTCAATAGCATTATCTTAATTATTCTTCATCAAAATGATACCACCTCCTACTGTGAACTAACATACTTGTGTAAACAAGAAAAAAAGAAACGTTGCAATCTTGAAGCAGGTTTCCATTTGAAAACTCTCTAGTGTAAATACTAATACAGGCATTAAATATTCAGGAGGCATTCAAATAAAAACTCACGTGTTTCACCACTTCAAGGATCACTCTTCCTACCAAAAACTACTTTTAACAGTACCACTGAAATACAGATAATGTTTATTTTTTTATTAGCATAATATTTTACTTCCTGTAACGAAGTATCCACGAGTATGAACAGCCAAGAATTCCTTGCAAAAAACAGTATTCTCCTCTATATACCACAAGCAAACTATGTAGCATTGCCCTATCTGAGAGTGTAGCATTGCCCTATCTGAGAGTGCGTGGAAATGGCTTGCAACAAAACATTTTTATTGGATATCATCTCTGAATTAAATACATATTTGGTAAACACGCTGTTTACAGACAAAAGTACTTAATACTAGTCTAGCAGGTGAATCCAAAATGTTCAGTAACATTCTTTGACTCATGGATTTAAATAAACAGGAGATTTTCAGACATAAAAGTCTAGGTTTTTAATTTCATGTCTCTGTCTACCCAACGGTGTAGAAAAAAATCACCTTCTGCATTCAGGTGCTAAAAACAAAGGAAAAGGAGAAAACCTGCACCAGCCTGAATCACCAATTTTACCAATAGCATATCCTATTTATCAACATACTATACAAGTCCAGCAGTCTGACTGTAGAAGCCTCCACTTGGTCTATATTTCAACTTTCCTAACAGCATGGTGTTTGACAAGTTTGCAAATACTTTGATTCTTGCATCCTTCTTATTACTCTTGACAAACTGTATTGTATTAGACCCACCAGTAAAAACTGAGTGAACTCCGCATATGTTAGGTGTCTTTTTCTATCCTTTCCAAAATGCAGCTGTACGAACTCTGAATTCCAGTTAAAAGGAATGTGCTGATGAATTGTGGTCTGGCCAAAAACTTGCTTAGCATCCTCTGGGAAGAAAAGAAAAATGTTTATTTAATAATAAAATAAAACAACAATAGAGACAAGCATATAAACAAATATGATATTTTGTAACAGGAAAGCAATACTATTCTTATAAATTACTAACATATTGTGAAGTAAACTTAAGTTTTTTTGTTTACCAAAACCATCAAAACCATCACCCTCACAAATAGTTTCCAAATAATCTTTTTATTTGTGAAGTTTTATACACACAGCATTTGATTAGAAGAAATGCAGATATTTCAAGTTTCAAAGTCAAGCAAGAAAAGATTAAAATTAAAAGACAATTTATAAAAAGATGACTAAAGCTAGCCGATTTTCATCATAATCTTTTCAAGCTGCTAACAATGAAAGTTTTGTGTCACTATAATTCAAGCTTTTGAATTACTCTGAGTTCTCATGATTCAAACAAATCAACTTTATTTCAATTATTTCAAGATCTACTTTCTGTAGTTAGTTACAGGAGCAGTGACATGAAGGACAGGGGATGGAGGAGACATGGCAGGCAGGAACAAAAACTTATCATCACCTCCAGCACTAAGCAGACTTTAACCCTAAATATCTTCTACAAGGAGGGGGGCAGTGCCACAAGTATGTTTGATCATACCTAAATGCAAGCTTCAAAGTTTAGTTCAGGTCAGTAGTCACAGCTGGTTTATAAAACACTCTGCAGACTGGTAATACTCAGCAGTTTTGGTGAAGAAGAAACTATTCGATACACACCAAGCTCTACAGTAATAAGGACCATACATTGTGTATATTTAACTAATGAAAACAACAATAAGATAGCAATGAGATCTGAGGAAGTACTTGTCTCAAATGACAGTGCCCACTTGTCTCAGTCAAAAATATAGGGCAAAGATATCTTCCAAAGACAAGCTCAAGGCCAGAGGTTCCCAGCTGCTATACACCTTCCTAATTGCTGTACAACTCCTCCAGCAACACGAGCCAAGAGCCAGTTCTTGTCTCCTGCTAGTTCCTGTGGGCACAGAGAGCTGGTTCCCATGAGACGCTCCCTACCCACAGGCTGGGCCAAGAGCTGGTCTGTTTCCTTCACACTTCGTGGAAGAAAGACCAGGAGTCCAAACCACGAGCTCCTGTCTGTCTCTGTGAGCAGCAGAGCTGCAAGACAGTTCCCAAGCATGGCTGGTGCCTGGGGTTGAGAAAATCAGCACAGCTTTGTGCTTGCCTGTGTGCAGAACAAGCTGGGAGCCACCTTGCTGGAGCCAGTCTCTGACTGGGAGCCACCTTCCAGCTCATACTAGTGCCACAAGCAAAGGTGGGAACTGACTCCTTGGGGCCATGAGGTCGCCTCTCCTGCGCACATTGAGTTCTGGCTTCTCATTCAGTCCATGCCAGCCAGGCACAGCAGCTCTGCTGACCCGGGAAACCCAACCAGTGTGAAATCCCCCATTTTAAGCAAGAAAGCAGGAAAAAGTGAGAGCAAAGTGGCACAGCTGAGAGCCAGGAAGATCTCAGGAAGAGTCCACATGAATGAAGAAAAAACGGTCCCAAGGAAATGAAAGGGGCAGGTGTCCTGTTGCACAGCCCCTAATGCCCTGCAGTTGGTGTTACCCACAGGGACAGCTTGTTCTAAAGCAAGAAGGCTTCACAGAGAGAGCAGAGACGAAAGTGCAGACATCTTCCCATCTCTCAACATAGTCAATAGTTTCACCTTTACAAATACAGCACCCACGGATCCCAGCGAATCAGTGGTGAAAGAGCAAGCTGGATTTAACTTACAAACAAAAAGACTGACCCCAGTTAGCCTCAAATTCATAAAACTCATAACTTCAAGTCTTAATGTACTATGAGAATTTTCTCCAAGCAAAGTCAGTGCCCCCAGGACAGCCTCATTGTTCATTTGTATCTTCAAGCCCCATCACAGCCAGCTTGGATCTTGTCTGCCAGCATTCTCCAGGAGCAAAATTCTGCTCTCAAGGCAGTGGGAGGGAAAGTCTATTTGTTCAGGGTGAGGTTCTATCCTTCCACTCAAAGTCTTCCATTTAGGATGTTTCTCCCTGACACAGCTTGAGGCACCTTGCCACATGTCATTGAAGATCAAACTGCTTTCTGCCAGATTTTCTACAAAGAAGGCAATGGCAACCAGCATGAAGAAAATAGCCTGTCTTGCCAGCAAACGAGAGGAAATAAAGATTGTCTCTTCCTGGTAGTAACCACTCTGCTTTTCAGAGGAATAAAGATATTCCCAAAACATCTCTGTCACCTGTCTCTACACAGAAATCAGATGCTCATCTTCTTCCTCTTTACCTCTCATCCCACCTTCAGAATTTCCCCAGAGCAAGACATTGATATTGTGTGGATTAGATTAGGAATCCATCACCATTAACCAAAAGCTATGTTTGGTTGGACTCCAGACTTGCCTTTGTTAAGAGAAAAAAAGGCGCATTCTTACCTGATGCAAGGTAAGAGAGAGCAAAACCTTAGCTAGTATAAAAGTAGTCTCAAACTCCTTTTGATGCAGCCAGGCTCCACACAATCTTTACTTCAACTTGTTAACATATGAAAGTTGCAGAGTGTCCTTTGATTATGCCACTGTAATTTTATTTTAGTTTGTTATCATACATTAGCCACCTTAAAGGAACAATGCATCTTGCTCCCCCAGCTCTATGTCTTGTAAACCCTCTTTGGTTGGGACCTTAAAGAAATATTCCAGTTCAAGAAAATCAAACAAAGAATCATAGAATGGTTTGGGTTAGAAGGGACCTTAAAGACCATCCCATTCCAATTCCTCTGCCATGGGCAGGGACACCTTTCACTAGACCAGGTTGCTCAAAGCTCCATCCAACCTGTCCTTGAACACTTCTAGGAATGGTGCATCCACAACTTCTCTGGGTAACCCGTCCCAGGGTCTTACCACCCTCACAGTAAAGAATTTCTTCCTAACATCTAATCTAAACCTACTCTCAGTTTATAAACATTCCCCCTTGTCCCATCACTACATTCCCTTGTAAAAAGTCCCTTTCCCTCTTTCTTATAGGCTCCCTTCAGGGACTGGAAAGCTGCAGTTAGGTCACCCCGAAGCCTTTTCTTTTCCAGGCTGAACAATCCCAATTCTTGTAGGAGATGTGCTCTGTCCCTCTAATCATCTTGTTGTCCCTCCTCTGGACTCAGTCCAACAAGTCTATGTCCTTCCTGTGCTGGGGACCGCAAAGATGGATGCAGCACTGCAGGTGGGGTCCCACCAGAGTGGGCAGAATCACCTCCCTCAACCTCTTGACCACATTGCCGATGACGCACCCCTGGATACAGCTGGCTTTCTGGGCTGCAGACACACATTGCTGGCTCATGTCCAAACATCAAGTGAAAAGAATGGCAGTTTCAGACTAAATATGATGTTTAATTATTGGCATTATAAATGGCAAAGGAACCCACAGCAATGAAACTAAAAACCTCATCCAGCCAATTAGGAGTATAGTAAGGTCTATATCCAGGCCATTTGCATTTCCTTGTCTGTTTCAGAGATTAAAGGCTACAAGCATGCCTCAGAAGTTCATGAAAGTACAAATACCCTCCAAACAGCCCAAGCCGGAGATGCACACTTAATTTTTGCTATGACTGGGAAAACACAGACTACCACATTAGTGTAGATATAGTCAGAGAACTCCACATGCTACTTGATGTTTTCACAATCATACTGTATATTGATGTCAATATGACTTGGCAACTAATACCAGATGCTTTTCTGACAGAGTGCATGTTTGATTATACAGTGCAGGCAGCTGACTGGAAGATTGCCTACTGTGCTTCTACTGATTCTTTGATGGCATGAGACGTGGTATCCTGTTTGCCACTGCCTTTTTACACATACCCTGTACTTCCTTTTTGCACTTATTTATGGTTCACAAACTCCTATGCTCAGTGAACAAACTCACATATGCTCAGTGAACAGTGTTTTTCCCTCTTTCCTTGCTAGGTCTCATCATCCATTCATCTACCACGATGTCACTGTCTCAAGTCTCATCTGTAGTCAGATTGCCCAATTCAGACAATAAAGACCATTCATTCATATCCCATGAACAAATCTGAAGTGTTTAGCCTGTGATTTAACCCTCAAAAGGCATCCAAATACATACCAGAAGTCATTCGAAGTTATTGTTCAGTTCTAACAGTATCATCTCCTAATCATCTAAGTCCAGTATTAAAACAAAAAATGGACAAATAAAAATGTATTTTTGCCTTAAACCTGCAGCTGAAGTTCCACAGCTACCCATAAGTCACTTAAAACAGCAAAACAGAGAAGCTGCAGTGTGCTCCAGTAGCCAGGAGTTATTACATTTTTTTTAAAGGAACCTGTCTCAGAGAGCTGCAGAACAATTTGTGATGAAAAGGACATCTGATTGCTATTAGAGTAACCAGCCAATTAGATCAGGTTGCTCAGGGCCATGGCCAGTTGAGGTTTGAATATCCCCTCAATAATCTCTGACCCAGAAGACCAGGGTAAAGGAATGTCAGAAGGAAAATTTTCCCTTGGTCAAGGCGGATTGGGTTAGAGAACACCTAGGCAGACTTGACATCGACATGTTCATGGGCCCTAACGGGATGAATCCATGAGTGCTGAGGGAGCTGTGAGCTGACACCATAGCTAGGCTGATCACTATCATCTTTGAAAGATTTTGATGATCAGAAGAGATGCCTGGAAGAAAGCAAATGTCAGCCCAGTCTTCAAAAAGGGCAGGAAGGAGGACCCAGGGAACTACCAGCCAGTCAGCCTCACCTCAATCCCTGGAAAGGTGATGGAGCACCTCACTCTGAGGCTATCTCTATCCACATGGATGACGTGGTCAGCATGGATTCACTAAAGGTAAATCATGCTTGACCAACCTGATGGTTGGTGAAACAACTACCTGGACAGATGAGGGGAGAGCAGTGGATATTGTCTCCCTTGACTTCAGCAAGGCTTTCGACACTGTCTCACAACATCCTCATAGACAATCTGAGGAAGGGTAGACTGGATGGGTGGACAGTGAGGTGGATTGAGAACTGGATGAATGTTAAGTCCCCAGAGGGTCATAATCAGCGGCACAGGGTCTAGTTGGAGGCTTGTCACTGGTGGGGTACCCCAAGATTCAATGCTGGACCCAGTATTGTTTAACATGTTCATCAATCACTTGAATGAAGGGGTAGATGCCTCCTTAGCAAGTTCCCTGACAACACAACGCTGTGAGGAGTGGCCAATATCCCAGAAGGTTGTGCTGCCCATCAGAAGAACTTAGACAGGTTGGAGAGATGGACAGAGAACTGTCTGAAATTCAACAAAGGCAAATGCAGGGTCTTGCACCTGGGGAGGGATAACCCTGGGCACCAGGACAGGCTAGGAGATGACCTGCTGGAAAGCAGCTCTTCAAAGAAGGACCTAGGTGTCCTGGTGGACAAGCTGCCCATGAGCCACCAGTGTGCCTTTGTGGCCAAGAGAACCAACAATATCCTAGGGTGCATTAGGAAGAGCACTGCCAGCAGGTCGGGGGAGGTGATCCTGCCCCTCTACTCAGCCCCAGTGATGCCGCATCTGGAGTGCTGTGACCAGTTCTGGGCTCCTTGGTAAGAGAGACACTACTGGAGAGGGTCCCGTGGAGGGCTACAACGATAATTAGGGACTGGAGCACCTCTCTTACAAAGATGGGCTGAGGGAGCTGGGCCTGTTCAGCCTCCAGAAGAGAAGACTGAGAGGGGACCTTATCAATGCAAGTATCTTAAGGGAGGGTATCAAGAGGATGGAGCCAGGCTCTTCCCAGTGGTGCCAAGCAATGGGACAAGAGGCAACGGCCAGAAAATGATGCCCAGGAAGTTCCACTTGAATATGAGGAAGACCTTTATTGTGTGGGTGTCATGGTTTGAGAGCCCTAAAAATTTAATTCCCTATCTTCAAACCCCCTCAAACATCTCAACTCAGTGTGAGATGGTTTTTTCCAGACAACCACACGAGACTTAAAATGGGGAAAGGGAATATATTACAATGACTGTACACATAAATATTATAATACATTACACACACGATCTCAACTATCTCTACTATGATAGATCAGTATTTACAATGGATCAGATCTCTTCTCCCCTCCAAATAAAAGTCCAGGAGGGAAGAAGGAAAGGTCCTGCTGCTCCCCGACCCCCGCAGCCATCTCACATTGAGTTGAGATGTTTGAGGGGGTTTGAAGATAGGGAATTAAATTTTTAGGGCTCTCAAACCATGACAGTGGGTGACTGAGCACTCAACAGATTGCCCAGAGAGGTTGTGGCGTCTCCCTCACTGGAAATATTCAAGAACTCTCTGGACACAATTCTGTGCCATGTGCTCCAGGATGGCCTGATTGAGCAGGGAGGTTGGACAAGGTGACCCACTGTGGTTCCTTCCAACTTTACCCATTCTGTGATTCTGTGAGTACCTCCAAGGACGGAGATTCCACAACTGTGGAACTGGGCAACTGCGCGACACTAAAGCGGTATTTAATCAAAATATCTCATAAATGGAAGTTTTAAAATACATTTTAAAACATTGTTTAATTGCTTTAGTTTTAAAAAGGCAAAATGTTAATGTTTTAGTGTCAAGAGCCGTAACAGCACAACAAAAAATCTAAAACTAGAAAAAATTACAACCATTTGTGTGTTTGCATTGGTTGAACCAGAGCTGTCAGAAAGCAAAACAAACAACAGATTGAAGATTTTAAATATTCATTTTTAGAAATCCCTGCCATCACTTTTATCAATCTTTAAAAGAAAAATCAACTTTGAAACTCAAATTTAAAATAAATTGCAAGGTTCTAAAACAAATAATTGTCTCTCCCTGCATGGTCTCTAACTAAGAAATAGCTACCTTGTCATTTATTTCTGATCACTGTATGAAAGAGTTGTTCTGTTTTCCCTCCAGGTGAACTGCCTGCTGATTTACAGTGGGGATTTTTGGTCCTTTAAGTCTTGGGGACTTTCTTCTCTGCAGTGTACTGATGTGTATATTTAAATGCTTACTGTACAACCAACCATACTGCATTCAAATTTCCATTCCTATGATTCCATTTCATTTTCATTCTTAAGACATTCCATTTCCTGTGATTAAGAAGTATAATAGAAATAAAGCATGCTTTGGAATAACTACAGACACTCTTGACACAAGGACCATCAATATTCCCCAAATGAAATCTGGATTTATAAATATTACATTTTAAAAGGAAAAAACTAAAAGTCATTATCCCACTGTATTTTACATTTAAGAAAAGTCAATTGACAGAACAAGCTAGTAAAATCTTTACTGGGTACAATCCATAAATATCTGGCATATAAAATCTGAAATTTTTTCAAACTATTTATTCCTGCAAGGATATATATTTTTCACACAGTGTCATCAAGTCCAGTAAAGTTAATACAATCTTAACACAATCTCAAAAATTTCATGATCATATACAAAAATCCCACTGACCTTGCAAAATAGCTGCAAAATTTTTGCAAAAATGCTGTCATCCTCAGCTCTATTTTATAGATGTTCTATACATTTTTTATTTGTTACTCCTTTACACAATTAAATTATCTGAACATGGTATAGAAAACCTGTGCCAAAACCCTGGGCCTTGAGAAAAAAAATGAGATTATCCTGATGATATGTGTAATAACAGCTTCTGTGAAGAACACAAGCTATCTCCTGCAAAGAGGAAAACAATTTTGCTTTGATAAGAGTAGTTGTTTCAACATTATGACTAGAAAACCCCAGCCCTTTGCCAACTACCAAGCAAGACCTCACCTAAAGCCCAGAGGAGATGAGAATAGAATGATTTCCACAGGTTTTGGTCCTCACTGACCACATGAAACAACTCCACATTCTCCATAAGCTCCATGACCCAGAGTGCACCACCAGGTTCTGCAACCTCTTTCCCATGACTCAGGCACACGCACAAGGGATAAGGGGCCAGGCAAAGCGTTGCAGGAGAAAGAGGTGAGAGAAGCCTCATCTCAGCTTCTTTATCCCTCTTGCTTGAGGCTTGCTGTAGGGATGCCTGCACCTTGGTGACCCCAACTCCATGACCTAACTTCCCAACCTTACCTCAGGTCTGCCTCATCCCTATGGACTTGTCTGGCTGACCCTGGTCACTGTCACCAGACCTGCTTTTCTGTCTGTGCTCAAGTAGTGTGGGACTGTACCCTTCATCAGTGAGAGCTGTGCCCATGTCCCAGCCTCTTGGCACCCACACTCAGCTCAGCGTCACCGGCCTGGTGGAGCAGCTCTTGCTGCTTCTGGACACAATAAAATCACAGAATCTTAGAATATCCTGAGTTGGATGGGACCCACAACAATCACTGAAGTCTATCTCAGGACAGCCCAAGAGTCACACCATGTGCCCAAGAGCATTGTCCAAATGCTTCTTTAACTCTATCAGGCTTTGGTGCTGTGACCACTACCTTGGAGGGTCTGTTCCAGTACCCAGCCATGCTCTGAGTGAAGAACCTTTTTCTATAATCTGACTTAAATCTCCCCTAACACAGCTTCATAACATTCCCTACGGTACTCCAGCTCAGGACACTGGGACTCTCTTAGCCCATCACTGGTGTTGAAGACAGAGGCAAAGAAAGTATTAAACATCTGTGCCTTGCCTATGTCCCTGTTTGTAAGGTGACCATCCTCGTCATGTAACGAGCCAACTACCTTTTGCAATTAGTGTATTTAAAAAACCTTTTTATTTTTCTCCACAATACTGGCCATCTTCAACTCCAGTTGAGCTTGGGCCACACGAATTTTCTCTATGCAGTGGTGAGCAGACTGTCTATATTCCTCCCATATCACCTGAGCTTGCCTTAACTGGGCATACACCTTCTTTTTTTGCCTTAGCTCCAAACAAGATCCCTGCTCAGCCAAACTGGCATTCTACCACACTTGTTTGACTACAATATTTTGGAAGTACAATAAACTTGTGCAAAAACATATGTGTACAGAGATATGTGCATATATGCACATCAGAAATACTCCAGTGACAATACTTTGTATTATCTTGTTTTACTGAAAGTGTTGAGGTTTATCCAAGGTTTGGGTTGGCTTTTGTTTGGGCTTTTTGTTTTGTTGTGTTTTTATTTAGTGTTATGAACTTCAAAACACAGCTAGTTAGAGTTTATTTCCATCCTCTAGAATGATGACTTTTATTTTGGAAAACATATGTTGACATCACATCTGCTCAGCTAAGATGTGGAACAATGGGTAGCCCAAGTACTGTGCTGGGTTTTCCATTTATCCATATTCATCCAGAACAGGTACACTCTGAATGTACAACCACTACAATCACCTTCTTCACCACTGCACAGCTTTATTGAGGAAATAGTTGAAATAGTTTTATAGTGGCCATGCTGTAAACTAAATAACATATTGAAATAGTTTGATTACTAAGGACAGCAAAGGAAAGGTACTCACCCTTCCAACTTCCCTCAACAAAGCAGTAAGAGCAGGAAGGGCTGTCACAGCCACCTTTTTCCACAGGTTAGAAGCCCTGAAATAATAAACTAATGCTGTACTTCTGTACTTTCACTTCCTCCTAATTCCTCACAGAACATGGACCACAGCCTATTTTGCAATTCTGAATTTAAAAAAAAAATAATTAAATTAGGTATATTTCCTTCTTAAAATATGACAAGGAAAATATTTGGTAGAACACTCAAAGTGAAGCTGGTAGGGTAGAAATGGAGCACATAATTCAAAGATAATGGGAGTATATTACACAACTCAAGAAGGGTGGAGGGGTTGCTTTGAAAAAAGATAGCAGCTCAGGTCAATGTAATTTATCTGTGCTCTATCATGTAGTATCACCACCATTTTAAAAAAAGATGCATTCAAAAGAGCGCAAAACCCTCCATTAGTCCACCTGGTCTATTTAGACCAAGATCAGTTTCACCTGCACCTGAAAAATGTGGCTGCACATATATACTTGCATATAAACACCTAAATCCTCCAGAATTTACTTCTTTTGATAATTTTCTGTGTATGTGCAGGTCTGTATAAGTGGTAGCTTATTTTTTCATAGGACTAGTTACTCCAAATTCAGAGAAAATTCCCAAAGACAACATTTAACTCAAATAATAAAAACTATAATTTCAACCAATTCAACTATGTTGAGCTAGTCCAACTGTGGACTAGTGCTGAATTGTAACGGACAAGCAGGGGTTTTTGCAGCTTAACATAAGCCAGTGTTGCTTGTGTGTAACCAAAGCTGTCATATCAAAGTCAATGCCCCATGTGGGCAAGTGAAATCATCATCTGGACTCATTTCTGTCTTCCCTATCATGGAGACGTTAAAAACACAGGACTTAAAATCCAGACTGAGTGAACACTCTTTTTTTTTTTTTTTTTTTTTTAAACACTGGCAGGGGCTGATTTCACTTCATTTGTCCAGGAATAAAAATTTACTTCAGAATTCACATGATTTGTTTCCTACAGCAATTTAATATACCAACTAAAGTGACAAAAGCAAACTCCCACCTTGAAGAAATTATCCTAAACTTTACACTTTACTCTCCAGCATAGACTTGAGAGCTCTATGTCTTTAACAGCTATTTTGCTGAGATAGGTGATATAAAAAAAAAAATCAATTTCTCGTAAAGCATTTACATACATTTTCCCTCACTTAAATACTTCAATTTCAAATACACCACAAAATGTACTCCCACAACAGTACTGTATTAGTATAAAACTATTTTAGTTCAATTAAAATGTCTAACTATCTACCCCCAAATCTATCTAAACTGTAATTTTCACTTTGAGCACTTCCAACACGTTCTCAGTTTTGTTTTCTTTTATCAGCTTATCAAATCAGGTCCTGCATTCCAAATGTTAGGAAAAAATAGTCATTAACTGCTAGGTAACAGCAGATTTTCCAATTTAGAAAACTAAATTACACACACCACAAAAATATGTGTATTTTGCTATCTAAAATTTCATATTAAAATCTGTAATTACAAAAAATCTTCCTAACTACTAAAACCTGCTGAAGTTTTTATCTTCTAATCTGCAATTCCAGGACAATTTGAAAAGAGGATGGGAAAAAAAAAATCTTGATAAAAAACAAGCTTAAAGTGATATACTGCTCCTGACATGTTAAATACATTCTGGTGTGGAAGCTTCTGGTTCCTCCCTAAATGCTGCCTAGTAATCATGATGGGCTTTTTTTTTTCCAGCAGGATATACAGATGGCTAACCCTCAGCTTACTGTTAACCAAAGAGTGACCTCATATAGTTGAAACGTACTGTCAAATTGGCATGTTCCCACCTTTTCCACACCTATTTTTTTTATTTTTAAGTAGCATGAAGTAGCAGCAGAAAGCACAATATTTTAGCCATCTGAGCATGTGGTATTCTTGAATCATCCCTCCAACTGGAAGTGCTCTCTGTTACCTCTATCTTTTAAAATTGGAGCCATTATAGTCAATTGTGCAAATCTACAGTTGGCCTTTCATAAAAAGTGGATTTTTGACCCACTGAACTGGAATAGCTTCCGAGCAGTTCTTCAGATCTCTGACAAGATACCATACAATACCTGCATGCCAATCTGATACTCGTATGTATCTACATTCAGTTGTTCAGAAAACACTGCTCATAAGTCATTCTAAAAGTTCCAAAAATCAAAGTGGTTCTTTTTGTAGTAAAAGCTGATCATTTAAACAAGTGCAATAAAGCTCCGCATATATAAAAAAATGGATGCCTTCACAATGGTTTTTCACCTCCAGATAACATATTAACACCTGGAGTCCATCAACGGAAAGAAAAAACTTATGGTATTTGTTGGGCTGCCCTTAGAAAATGTATTGGTTGACTTGGCACATCTCCAGGTACAAAAAAGACTGTACTGCGACAGCCCCAACGGAGGCAGTCACAGCAGGGCAGTGAAGTAGGAGACTGGAGCCTCCCACTAAAAGTGGTCACTTCTGTCCAGATGTGAACCACATCCATTTTGTGGTTGGAAGAAGCAACAAAGGCTGTACAACATCTGTTATACACAGAGGTGAGATTAAGACCAGTATTGGTAAACAAATGCCTTTCAGATGTTGTAAGCAAACTTTAAAGAAGACAACAACAACATAAATTCCCCAAATGCCCCCAGTAAACCATAAACTCCAGTACAAATCCTAACAAAAAGTTCAGCATGCATTCCTTCTCAGGAGAGAGGCACTAGCTACCAAACTCAATCAATTTGGTTATAACCTCATTGCCCTATCCAAACTTTTCAACAAGGACAGCAAAGTTGTACAAGTTAATTTTACATTAATGAAAACACTAGAACATGCTTGTGCCTTCATGATTTTTCCCAACCCAAATATCCATAATAAGCTTCAACTTCCACCTCTTTGCTGAAATTGTTCTCACTTTTTTTATCCTTTTACCTTTCCCATGCTCTGGTTATTCGTGCTCTTGTCATATCTAAAACCTACTAATTCACTTCCTCATGACATATCCATATAGCATCCAATTCCTCTTGGCCCTGATTTTTGACTGAGATATGTGTGCACTTCTGTTACCTGTTTATAAGCTAAACACTGCAAATACCACAAAAAAACTCACAAAAAAAACAAAAAAGCAAAAACAAAACAACAACAACAACAAAAGTAGGCTCTTTCTAAAAGTACCATCATCCTCATCATCCTTTTAAGTAAGCCATCCATTATTGGCTTACTTAAAGGGTTTTCAAAATTTTTCCATTTCCCTTAAAAATATTTCTACTTGAGCTGTGAAGATCCATAATATCAGTTCACTGGCAATAGCCTTACATTTCTTTATTAGCTTTCCTGGCCTCCTTAGAAGTGAGCAACAAACTGCCAGCACCCAAAGACCTCAAGTTTGAAAAGCACTAGCCTCCACGTGGGCATAAAAATTAAATTTACCCCTTTTGCTCTGAATAATAATAATTAAAAAAATCAGACCACTTTCATCAAGGTAAACAGCACAACGTGGCTAACTAAAATAAAGGATCACTTCTATTTTCTCCATATAAGGTAGTTGGTGGGTAATGCATGTGACTCGCACGGAACAGCTGATGGAATGGGGTTTTCTTAACCCTGAAAAGAGTGGGCTAAAGGAGGCCCTCATTGTTGTCTAAGTTACCCAGTGGGAGAGTGAAGGGAAGACAGAGACACACAGTGGAAGGACAAGAGGCAATGGATGCAAGCTGGAACATGGGCAATCCCAGACAGGACTCAGGAAATTATTTTCTACTATAACAGTGGTCAAACACTGGAAGATGCTTGCTCATGGTGGCTGCAATCTCCATCCCCAAAGATATGTAAAACCTTGATTAGATGTTGCCCCCAGAGCAACCTGGTCTTGATGATGCTGCAAGGGTTTGAACCAGATGGCTGCCACAGTCCCTTCCAACCTGAATTGTTTGATGATTCTATGATCATTCCCAACAAAACAACAGAACGTAACCAATAACAAAGAACAAACTGGAACACCAAATTTCAGTTATGGATGATTTAGAAAACTAAATTGCATTTTCTTGACCAAATGAAATCCAGCAGTGTAAAAGGACAAAGCTTCTCATAATATTTAGAATGACAGATTCATTTTGTATCTAAACAGGCTCTATTTTACTTAAGATGCCTGCGTCAAAGTCTGTCTGGTTATGTAACATTAGTTAAAAGTAAAAAAACAAACCAAAAAAGTTGACATATGTCTAGAAATGAAATTCTCCAAGTCAGAGAAGATTTCAAAAATCATTTTGAAGAAAACAAATATACTAACAAGTCTACTTTACATCCTCTTGTAATTAAAACTGGCAATTATTTGTGCAAAATCCAGTACAAATAACAAAAAATATCAGAGACTAAACAGGTTTTGCATTTGTAGTGTTGCCAGTGGAATCATCCTATCTAGGCAGCTGTCATTTATAAACCAACACATTTCACTGTATAGGTGAAACTGTGATGTGTAAGCTAACACATCACTAGCTACAAATGGTTTCTAAGCAATTTGAACCAGCAAGGGAAATGTCACTAATAAATACTGAATATTGCAGTTTATCAAGTGATCAAAGCTTACAGTTCCAGCAATTTATTTTGTTGGTTCAGATTTCATTTTTCCTTGCTTTACATGGTATTGACTGTACCACGCTGGGCATCACTAAGCTAGGTGTTGTGCAAGAAATAAAAAAAATTATAGATTCTATGAGAAGAACCAAGTCATATCAGCAATTACAGTGCAAAGCACAAAATAAATAACCCTCTGTAACAAAAGCAAGAGCTGCCTCACACAATCTGAACCTAATTCTTTGGTCATGAAAGCAATTATGAAACTCCTGTAATAATTCTTTGCATATTGAAAAAGTATCACAGCATTACCATAGAGGAAAAAACTCTGAAGCTCATCATAATAGCTGTATAGCTATTTAAACCTCTGTTAAGAGCTAGTCCTTTTAGAAAGTTTACAAACAAGTATTCAGGCAATTTAAGTATCAGATAAGCAAACAAGAATGCTTAGTAAGATGTATAATGTGTTTATCTAAGAACTGTACTGAAATAATTAATAACAGAAGCAGCGACCCACAATAGCTGCTGCCTGCATGTCAATAAAGTCTTGTTTAAAGACAAAAGCAGAATACATTACTCAATTCTGCAGTTGTTATGCTTAGCAAACAAAAACTTGGGCTTTGCGTTCCCCATTTCCTTTGTGTTTTTGGTGAGTTTGGGGGGAGTTGTTATACTTTTTTTTTTTTGAATTAAAGAACTGACATTCTACATCATACTCATATTTCTCAAAGCAGTGCAGCACAGCATCCATTTTGAAACAGCTTCAGATTGAATTAGAGGACCTTTAAAAAAGAAAACCAAAACCATAAAATCACATAGTATACCACAGCTACATTTCACTAAGAACAAGAGCAAGAATGTCTGGTGGAAAATTCTACTTTAAAAAAAATCAGAATTAAAATCTCCAAAGCCAGATTCACGATGGTTAGCAGCACAGACTCAGGCAACCTCATCTCTTTTTGTTTCCTTTCTCTGTGAGCAAAACCAACATGGACAATACTTATTTTGCCCTTCACTGGGGCTGGGAGAATTGATATCAGACAAGGAAGGTTCCAGTTTGTGGATATCACTGCTACGGTATTCACTGCTCAGAACTGTTAGGTCCCATCTTTTCATTTACCTATTCAAAATTAAAGATGAAGGTTACGATGAGTTAGTTTTTAAACACTAACATTTTTATCCAACCATCTTGCCTTTTTTTAAATGCCATCTAGTAAAGAATTTCAAAGGGCTCAGCTTCTTTAATGAGGCATTAAAATACAGTCATACGACAAAAAAGCAACTCTACTAAGTCTCTTAAACCCCTGGACTTACATTATCAGCTTTTATGTGCCTGTCAACACTCAACAGCAAGAAGCAATGGTTTGCTCTTTGCCTCGAATTTAAAAGCCAGCTAAACTTCCTCTCACTTTCCTGCTGAGAGCTTTAACTCCTTGCAAACTGTCAAAGCTTTGACACTTCAGCAGCAGGTAAATCTAAGACATGATGCAACAGTCAGGTGTACTCTCAATCAAGCACCGGCCACTAATTTACTAGTGGCTATTTAATTCACCTCAAAAAGCAATAAACTACAAATACTTCCCCCCCCTCCACATACCCACACTGCTTGCAGATCAGCCCTTTAAATAGATATTAGCCCTGTCAAAGAACCAGGCACAGTTAACTTTCAACTTGAAAGAAGTGAAACATTTAAAATTGTAGAGATGTCAATGTATGGCTAAAATGCAAATGCATTTCCAATCCAGAAGCTAATGTAATAGTGCAGCATTTTTCAAGAAAAGTACATGCAAAGCGTTAAATACTAGAACTTCTTTAACCAGAACATTTCTCTGAATATGCACAGCCTGGATGTGGCATTCAGTGTAAAAGCTAATTGACATAAAGCCCATTATTAATTCATTTTACAAAGGTGCCAAGCTAAGTGCAGTTGTGGAAGAATAAGATTTGGACAATTTGCTTAGTAGAAAAAGTGAAGTTCACAGCTGAGAAGCCCTATATTCTGTTTGGTATAAGCTAAAATATTTACACCGTTATTTTACTGTACAGAAAAACAGTGACTGCACAGATAAGCCATGCTGTTTCTTTACCAAAAAAAAAGAGATATGAGATCCTTGATATACTACATTTAACAGCAGTATACTGAAAAACGATCCTTTCCCTTTTCTTCTGCTCTTTTCACACCATAATTCCACAGTATACAAAACCCCTGTTTAAGTCTCCTAACCTTGATAAGGACTTGATCCCACTCTCATTCAGGTGAATGGAAAAAGATCTCATAATTAACTTCAAAGATGCATGACTAAGGCACCGAGTGCCAAAGCTACAGGACAGTATTTTAGTAATTTATTTATGAAAATATTAGGTGTTTTTTTCACAATGCTATTTTTTTTAATTTTAAAAAAACTTTTTTTTTTTCCTTGTGACAGGAAAAAAGATAGCTTTGTCTAAAGATCACCAATTCTGCTGAGAACGCACAACACTGAGACAGCTCTCCCACTCTCCTCACTCCAGGCATTTGCTGGGGTAGTAGCCACAAGGTACTATACAGAAGTTACAAATACATTTATGGTTTCAAAGGGGGAGACGAATGAATTAAAAGAAAGCTATCTGAGGTTCTGCCAATGTTGGCTTGTCTCCTTTTTTCAAATATCTTAAATACAGCCTGGCATGGGATTTTCTCTCATCACTAGAAGGACTTCAATGGACTTCAAATGCCAAACAAATCCTTTGACTCACTGTGTCAAACCCCAAGGGAAACACCTGACAGCAGGAAATATATGAACAAGAATGCCAAGAGTTAAAAAGTTAAGTTGGACTGATTCAGCATTCAGATCAAACGACTACAGTTATTCCGAGATTATTAATGAGTACTCCAAGCAACCGGAGGCTCTGACGCTGACAAGAACCTGCACATCACAGGCATTCCAGGAACCCCGGCTTGTCTTCTCTGGAACAAAACCTTAGCAAAATGCACACTCCCTCCTGCTTTAAAAGCATGGCACCTCTCATTGCCTCTCTGTCCACAAACACAAGACTGAAAGCCACAAAATACTTCCTTCATCAAGGTTATGATCTGCAGAAATTTTTCCTGAAATTCTTGCAAAGCTCTTAGCATCTGTAGTAACTTTTAAAACATTGCACACAAAAAGTCTTTCACAATCTCAACAGACAACCAAAGTAATGAAAAAACAAAACAGACACAAGAAGAGACAGCAAGTCTTCTCACTTGCTGCCACTTCAAATACAGATTTTTGGAGATGGTAGAATGAATACAATGATGCTTCAAGCAACGATAACAGAACCTTGTTAGTTCAAATGGAAAGGGAAGGGTTTTTTTAACTGAGCATAAAACATGGGTGGGAAATACTAAGAAAAGACAATGTGAACCATATATTTCAGAAAGACAGAGTCAACACCATCCAATTTTTGTCTTACTTAAAACTGTTTAACAACCAATTAATAAAACTTTATACACAGGGATAACCATGTCCAAACGTAGATTAAAAGTAGCAATTTTATACAGTTTAGGTACTTAGCAAAATAATCCCCAATACTTTTTGAAGAGCAAACTCAATAGCAGAAGTTATTAAAACTGCTAATTTCTGAATCCTTTTCCCAGATACAATGGCAGGTGGCAGATATTCCTACAGATATCAAAAGCTGTCTCTAGGGGATCTAGAAATAAACAGTATTCCTAATAAAGTTTTTAAGTGGCCTGAGTATTTTTCATGTTATCAGTGCAAACACCACACTTCCAACGCAACCTGAATTTGGTGGGGTGGGGCAGCAAGGGGACATGTAATAAATAATTTATTACTGTAAAATCTCATTGAATAAATGTTTAAGCTTTAAAATTCAGCCATCTTGAAATATAGCCAATTTAAACAAAAAATAATTCAGGATAATTTTAGACCCAACATTCACACAAGTCTTCTGGAAACTTTCCTGTGGTTTTACAATCATTTCCTCTAGTCACCTTTCACTGCTCGTCTGAAGACCTGCACAAGCATGTTGGGGAAGAGAAAAAGAGAAGTGGCCAGTTCTCCAGAGAAAACCATGATAATTACCATGACCTTGGCTTTATACTGTGCATACATAAATGATTAAAAGAATTCAGACATAAAACTGCTTGGCACTAGTGTAGTTCCACTGCCGATCACTGCATCTCCTACAGTAAATAGAAGGTGAAATAGTTTGGCATAGGTAGAGATTTTTAAATTAGGAATGTAAAACAATCTTACCAAAAGTAACTTCTCCTTTGCCAGTCTTGTCAAACAGCTGAAAGGCTACTATGAACAATGCATCTGGAGCACACAGGACTGATTCAAATGCCACAAACTCTTGAAAGGATATCAACCTAAGGGATGAAGTAAAAAGCAAGAGCTATGAAACCACTTGCTTGCAGAATACTGAAATACAATATAACATACATTATACAAAAGAAATAAGATCACAACCAAAATGTCTACAAACTGTCATCAATAGGGATTAAAATGGAACCTAAAATGCCCTTATCCTCAAAGCTTTCAGGAGGCCTTTATATCACTAGACAGAAATGTCTGTTAGACAAGGAATTATTACTCTTAGCAAGTCACAACAGAACATAAGCAAAACACTCAGTGTGGCTACTCACCTCAGCTTTAATGTCTAACTGAACTGCCCTCTGGGGGAGCATGCCTCTCTCCATTGGCAAGACAGAGGTAATAAAGACATGAGTAACTTCCCTCAAGACTCAGTACTTAGGGCTTTTAGAAAGCAAATCCATTCAAGACCTACATGCTGCCACTCACTTTAGAAGGAACCGATCAGAATGTGTTATCTGTTTGCTAGCAACTTATTAGTCATCCATCACAGCCCTCCAGTCCTGCGTGTTGAATCATTAATTTCAAGTAGTAGTCTGCATATTCTTCCTTAGCCCAAGAGCAGCTTATTCAAATTCATCATTACAGCCAGGTTCCCCATATGCAAGCACAGTAGCAGAGCACAGATAAAAGCAGAGATGCCCTTCCTTAAGTTAGTTCATAAGCAGAAATACTTAATTAGACAACCTGGCATTGTTTCCAGCAGTAGATTTGATACAGCAAAGACTTTGAGCTGTTCTAATTTCCCTGGGTCACACCCAAGAGTTCAAATGGAGATCAGACTCCTACTCTTAAAGAGGCAAAGGCCAACCATTCTTCTGTTTTGCTACTTCTTTAATGTCTAGGTTGTACAGCTTAAAATCATCTTCAAATGTGTGGCTGCAGGGCCTGCTGGCAGTCTGGGAGACTTAAGATTGCCCTCTCTCAGGCTGCTGTATGTCAGTGTAGCCAGCGTGTAGCTTTAATGGGTTCACATGGCAGCACCTGGAGAACAAAGATTTATTTCTGAGAAGCACAAAATTTAGTGTACCAAATGTCAAGAAACACACAAACCTCCTTGGGACTTTGACTCAAAACAATACTGCAGCCAGTTCAATGAAAACTTATAGTCAGCATGCAGTAACAGCGAAGAACCGAGGGCTTCAACAGGTTGGAAAAGACATTCGTTCCATCAAGTTATGATGACCCATGACTATACAGCAATTTCCAGTCACCCTGTCTTAAATGAATTAATTTCAAGTCACACAGAAGTGTGCTTGCTGCATGTCAGCAGCCAAACATCCACTGGGTAAGAAAAGCTGACTTCCATGAGGAACATAAAAACACGAGACGATGAACAAAAGAGGACATTTTTTTAAAAGCACAGCACAGAGAATGCCTAAAAGCTGTTCTACCTCCCTCAATATATATGCATAAATAAAAGTAAAAGAAACGTAGAGTTTAACAATTAACTCTGAGAACTTGCCACCATAGGTTATTACGTAGTGAGAGAAGTAAATAAAAAGAAACCTCCTCAGGTATTCTTAAGATTAAACTCACAATTGACGATGCCAGCAAACATAAGCAGGCCTTAGGCTTTACTGGCAAAGAAGCCAGTGACTTATTACATATGCGCATTTTAGCACACGGGAAGCCATCAAATGGTTTACTTTAAACTCCTTGGGAACTCTCAGTACTTCTCACTGTTAGACACAGAATACACAGATACTCAGCCTTTAAAAGGAAGAAAACTTCCATCTCTTCTAAACTGATTTTTTTCAAAAGTAACATTTCCTTCAATTTTAAACCAATGTATCACAACCTATTTACGCATATTTACTGTTACAATGTGACTTACAGTCTATAAAAGGTCATTATTAGTCATTATTATTGGTTACATACCTGACAGAACAGTAAAAAGATGCAAAGCACTAAGTTCTGTCTCAAAGATTATAATGCACACACAGAGAAAGAACAGAACAGAACAGACAGCAGGTGACAAGACTCTAGAACAGGACTGTTTAGAATTATAAATGTACAATCTTTGTCAACACCATTATGGTAAAGCTGTTTTCTGTGTGAAACAACAACTAGTGCATGTCCTTACCAATGGATCCCAATACAGTGATGAGAACACAGAAAACAAATACAGCACCTATACCAGCAGAATCCCACCACCATGCTAAGAACACATTCTATGGTACTAGGCCTGGATTTGATTAAAACTCCATGTATTAACACTGCTACAAGATCTTATACTGGTAGAAGCACTCTTTTTCAGTACTTGGAAGTAATAATCCCCATATTAAGTCACAGATAGATGCTTAAAATAACCCTTTATCCATTTTTTAAAACAGTTATTCACAGTACTAGGAATATTAAAAGTGTACAAACTGTGTGGCTCTAGCCAGACTGTTAAAGAAGAGACATTAATATCTGCTGTGCCAGCTGAATTCAAATTAACCCAATTTTTACATGTTAATTAAACCAGCTATTTTCTTCTTATTGTATTTTTGCTCCCTAAGTAGACTAGCCTGCTAGTGATTCCCAACAGATCTATTCTAACAACGACGTATTCATTTACTTCTATTATGACCATACAATACAGTAACTGAGCAGTAATTTTTCACAGTCAATTACACGTGTGATTCTTAATGCTTAAAGATGCTGAAATAACGTGTACTACATAGCCATATGCTCACTTCTCTATACTGCACAAGGGTAGTTGCCTGGGTAACACATTTTCTCTCCAGTTTAGCATCACCCTTTTGGGTTTACCATAGCCCTTTTCTGAATAACATTAGGTGTCATTAAACAGCACATATTAACATGGACTTCAATATACTACTTAAGTAGTATATTTTATCTACCTAAACAAGTACTCATTTATGTTACAAAAGCAGAGAAAAACCCAGTGATTTTAACAGCACAAAGAGAGGAAGCTGAAATGTTTACGAATTTTTTTTTCAGTTTTGAAGATATTCAACCCAAATGGTCAAAGTCTTCCTTCACCTTCACATCCTCATTATCAGTGTCAATACTGCATGATTTATTCAGGAAGACTCAGATCCTGATATTTTAAAAGCATCCACACACAAGAGCTTCAGTCCAAACACAACAACTGGGTATGGTGCAGCAAACCCACTATTTTACTGCTCTCTCCTTTCTTCCATGCTGCTTCTTTTGATGCTCTCGCCTGTGGTATCTGGACATCACATAGACATGATGCATTCCCACCCGAGAAAGTCCGCATATAGCCATGCAAAGAAAAAAAGCCACTACCCACTGTAATAATACATACAAATGCAATGATGAAGAGTTTTCTTCAGAAATCAATGCATATGTTTTTACTGTATCAGCAATTTAAACACGGTAACATAATGGGACACAAATTGAAGCGACATCTATTATTTTACACTGCAAGCTAGGTAAACTAAGTACAGTGCAAATTGGTCCATTAGAGGATAAATTTATACCAAATAATAATGAAAAATGCTGGCATTTCCAAGTGTTATTTTTGAATACTTTGTCCTTTCTAAAAATAAAGCAATGGTATTTCTCAGTAAAGTGTTAGTTACTACAGTCCAAATAGAGACATGCAGTAAATACTTATTTTGTTAGAGACATGTTTAAAAGTAAAACAAAAAATTGAAAAACAATGTTACAGTAGGCAGGACGGAAAATGCTTGGCCTGTTGCTGGCGGGCCTTGAGAAAGCCACTGTATTCTGGGGGAATTTCTGATCCAGCTGAAGCCAAATAAAGCATATTTTTAAACTAAGATTAGCAACGAGAGGCTTAAGGTCAGGAACCAGTCAAGGCTCTTCAATCTGTTTTATACAAACAACAACCATGCAATATAACACTTTAAAAACCCTGTGTTATTACCAATCAACTACTTTGAAAGGTTCATCTGGCCATCGGCAAGGTAACTATTTCCTTTTCTTAGGGGAAACCTTAAAATCATGCCTTCAGAAGAGAACAGCAGGAAAGCCTACCTCCAAATAAACCTCTGCCCTGACTTAAGATGGAGGCAAAACTTGCTCCCATGGCAACAGATATTCACTGAATGACAGAATATGCTTTAAGAGGTCTTGTACCTTTGTCACAACAACAGCAGCTCCTGTAGATACGCTCAAATCCTTAATCTCTGGCAATACAGGAATTGTGCTAAAGCTACATGAGATTTTGTCTACAGTACACTGTGGGATTGTATGTAAGAGCTGCTGTTCTTTCCACTTTACACTCAGAACTTCTTCAGCTCTGGGGTAAGCAATTCTTTGCCCATTTATATCCTCTGTTCATGAGTCAGAAGCTGTTGAGCTGTCTGTCTTTCACCTGTGCGACTTACCAAGTTTAGTATTTCACACTGATTACACTTGGTACCTCTACCTACCTTCTCACCAAAATGAGAAGAAATTGAAAAGCATTCTAAAGAATGCAAAGAACAGCCCTTGTGATCTGGCTCAGACCCTTTTAGTGACAAGTGGTCATGCTCACCAGTCATAAACAACAGCTGCTTCTTCAGAGCAAACCAGGGATCCAAGACAGTGGATAAAATGCTTCTAGAAAAATCCTAGCAGTATTCTCAGAACTAAACTACTTTTAGCCACTAACACTGTAACAAAATTAACTTGTCATTGCTCTTGCAAGATACTTTCTATTTTATACTAAAGCTAAATTATTGAACATACTCTCATGACCCTGAATATGTGTAAGTCTCTAAACACTGACAAGCCTACTAAAAATGAACACTAACAAAAGCCGTTTTGTGCTTCACTTTAAAAACTGGGAGCTCTGGCCTTCCAAGTTGGAAAGTATTCAAAAGAAGACCAATACATCCTCTAGGAGGACGTCCTCCTAGACGTTTTCACCTCTAGGAGATTTCATGCCAGGAACCAAAAAGCAACTGGCCCTTGTCTCAGAGGATCACTCTGTCAATTAAATTATACACCACAAATGCAAATGCAGACTAAACAGATGGATGCCAATCACTTCCCAAACTTTCTCCATTCTTTCATACATTAGTGTAGCAGCTAAACAAAAAGACAGCCTGAACATCAGAAGAGACTCTCCAAAGACACATTAGGAACATGCAGTCCCCTGTCACTGCACAGTGTGGATTACAGAAACAATCCTTGCCCATAGCAGAAAGCAGCAATTAGAAGCCTCAATACTCCACCACAAAACTCCCACAAGATCATGCCAAGTTATGAAATCCCAACTTGTCAACAAGTTCACATAGGCTACAGTTTTACATTTTGTTCTTCCTGACACCAGCTTCTGTTTGTGAGGGAGATCCAAATCACAAGGTATGGATTATGTTCTCAATCTTCTTATTACAAAACGGATTTGAAGCCATGTAATTTGGAAAATGACATTTTTGCAGGTATCAAACCAAGGGAAGAAATCTGAGAAATGCTTAATGTTTTCAGTCAAACATTACCTGAAGCCACTGCTTTCTTTATGCCATCAATGTTATCAACATAACCTTTTACAGAATTCTTTTAGTAGAGTAACAATCACCACATTAACTCATCTGCAAGGTTTAGGGTGCCCAACTGTCAGATACATGGAACTGGCTGAGCAGAAAAGAGAGCACAGAAACTAGTGCAGAAGTTCTCAGTTATCCCCAGGAAGCCTGCATTCTCTAGTCATACTTTATTTATCTCACATTTTACTCTCTGCAACCACTGATATGAGTCATGCCTGAAGTTTTCTGGTTTCTAAAAATGCCACTACTATACACTTTAAGTCCACAGCTAATTATTCTAAAGTTTCTCTAAGGCTACTTTAAAGGGAGGGTTCAAAAAATGTATTCATATGGGTGAAGAGACAGCTTGCCTGGGCAAGTACCAAAAGCAAAAGCTAAGATTTCATTTAAGTAGGGGGAGAAAGATGGAGGGGTAGCTGATCTTGCCCATTGGCAAAGTCAGCCTTTCAAATGCAAACCATGTGCAACCAACTTCACTGCTGTGTCTTCCCAAGGCTGCAGAGTGACTCCCTAAATACCTTAGATGCTCCTCCTCCCTCTTGAAGGAAAAAAACAGCAGCAAAAAAACCTTTAACAGAGCCATGGCAAAATAAAGCAGGGTAACTTTTTCTAGGATCTCTTCCTACACCATCTAAACTTATTTTAGATTGCAATTTGGACGTGTTTGTGACAGATACATAAAGTAAACAGAGACAGAAAGACTCATGGAAGGAAAGAAAAGCAGGAGTTAGGGGAGCCAGCCAACAAACATGAAAGGTTCCGTGAATTAAAAATACACAGTAGACAGAAAATGGTTTGCGCCGCTAAATGGTAGGTGCTGTTGAAAACATTGTTTCTACTCTTGATACTTAGAAGATACTGTATTCCTTTATGCATCTGCGAGGGGGGGGGAGTGAAAAACAAAACACCACTCTTCAGGGATTAGACTTCTCAGAAGAATGGTTTTGAATTTTAAAAATGAACAAAGAAAAACAGAAAAAGATAAGTAAACCAATCAACTATCAAAAAAGAAAAAAGAAGCAAAACCAAAAAATAAACCCAAAACCAAGCAAACAAAAAAGAACCCAAACAAAAAAACCCTCACCTAAACAAACAAAAACAAAATCACAAAAAAAACACTTACCCATCTTTTGTCTGATCCACCACACCTGCAAGGAGCTGTACAGTGCTTGCATTAGGCAAACCATCTCCAATTATCTTCAGGTATCGGGTGACAAAGTCATGAGGAGACATGAAGAATTCTCCATTCTTCTCCACACTTGCATACTGTTAAAAGAATACAATATTTAGTGCCTCAATACATCCTTCTCCAGGCATTTATTACCACCACCCATGGTTTCCAGTCAGGAGCAGGCCTATGTTACAGCAGATGACAGTTCTGCTCCAAAGAACCTACAACCTAGATGCAAACAAGGTCTAGAAAAAGGGGGAAACACTCAGGCAGCTGAAGACTTGGCTTCCTAGCCAAAGAATCACAAATATATGATTTTTTGGTTATCAGGTCAACAATTTCTCCATGGTAGACTAGAAATGCTCCAGTACCAAATACTTCTTTTGAAGTAGAACAAGAAGCACACACACATTTGCAAGCATTGTATGTGGAATCTCGGGCCCACTGAAACTCTGACATCAACAGGATACTCTGGCATATCTTATTTATCTGAAATTACTCCTGTGTGCAGTCACTCTACTCCAGGACAAGGCAGGGTTACAGCCGCGAAATGCCAGTGGAGCAAATGATCCCACAAGAGCGTCCACCTGGGGGTGCTGTTTTGAAGAACTCCACCTCACCACCTCCAGCCACAGCTGGTCCCTAAGGAAAGGAGAATCTACAGATACTCCTCTTTGGTTGAAATGCTGAAAGGAAACCAAAGAATAGAATTTACAGAAAAATGTGAAGAAAACAAGAACTTTGACAGTTCAGCACACTAAGAAAAAAGAAAAGAGGTCTAACACCTCACCAAACACCACTGGCATAAATTACTCCTGCTTTACACCACAGTTACTGGCATACTACTCCAGAAAACAGCTATTGACAGACCTAAGCATATTTACTCCAAAGGGAACCCTCCAGTAACATGTTACAAACAAAAGTAATACTAACACTTTTGAAGATAATATCTAAATAAATAAATACAATTCCCTTTGCTACCACCCCTACACTGATTCCTAGGTCATCCCTCAAATTTTAAAGCCCTCATTTTCTGCAGAAGGTTAAATTTGAAATCAACTCTAAAAATGTATTTCTAGTAAAGAAAAAGGATAAGGACAACAATTAAGAGGAAGAAAAAGAAGAGGCATTTGCAGAACCATGTGTTAGCTTTAAAAGGAAACAGGTCTGTCTTGGGATAACAAATGTACACTGAGAACAGGAAAGAAACTGCTAATTTCTCTTTTCTTTCTTTTTTTTTTTAAGGCAAGGTAGGATGATAAACCATTGTTGCAGCTCCCCATAGAGCATTATCCACAGTAAAGTAATAAATAAATTAGATGCCTACTGCTATTTTGTAGTGTACTTCAAAGACATGTTTTCTTTCACATTACTATGGCTCTGCTAAGGGACGAAAACTGCCAGTTTTCATTTCTTACCGGTGCCTGCAGCATACCGTTATACCTGCTGTAGGCATATAACTCTCAGAGGGATGCCAAAGTGTAACAGTAAGTAGATTATTTTCTTGTAGTGCTATATAAATACCATTTTCAGGTACAACAATATCTTCAAGAAACAAGGCTTCAGAGAATCAAGCCCAAACAAAACATAACTTGCTTTGGCATCTATATATTGGTTAGCGCTTAAGGATTCCTTTTTCAATAGACACTGTAACGCAAACTTTCTAGTTTCTACACTGCAAGGAATTTTGAATTGTATACTTTTGAAAGAACTAAAAGATCAATGGATTTCAATGTAATCATTTGCAGAAAGACAGAATCCTTCAGAATCCCAGCCTTAGAAACTTTTAACACAGCTGCTATTGAGAAACAAATCAAATAAGTCAGACAGCCTATCCTTCTATATTTCATTTTTTTCATCCAGGCTAACCCCCTGCTAGGGCACTCAATAACAGAAAACAGCACAAGGTTTCAGGTCCCCCTGTTTCTTGCCATTGTGATTTACTCGAGTGTATTTGAAATCCAATCATGTACTCTCTACTACCTATAGAAAATGACCTTGAAAAATGTCAGCTTGATCACTTTGACTAAAATCTAATCTCTTAGGGGTTATGGTAGAAGACTTAGAAAAAGTAGAGGTACTCCTGGAAATTATCATAACAGAAAAAAAAACCGAACATCAATTCTATTGGGTTTGGAGGAGAAACATTTAAAAATTGGTTCTTTACAATTTTATTTTTCCCCACTTTGGCAATTACACCCACAGAGAATTTGATATTATACAATAGTACGTAACAGCTTTTTGGTAACTTATTTACATACATTTTAGATAGTCAAGTAATAACAAGTTCAATCCCATTTAAAGTAAGATTTGCAAATATTTTATCGGGGGTTTGACATATTAAATATGCTAAAAGTTGACTGCAATCAACTGTATTTAAGCTGATTGTTTCATACTTATTTCCACACTGTGGGTATCACTCCTTCATGGCGATCATATTTTTTAATTCTTAATTGAAGTAGAAGTAATGGTTGTGAAGTTATTTTGTAAGTGAAGATCCCACTATCCGCAGAAGCAACTGTATTGGCCTCACCACTTAAAATCATCTGAAGCAGCTTAATTAACACTGGCCATCATTTATCTGTAGAGTATGAAACAACATACCACATTCACTCATGCTTTTTCCTTATCACTAGTAAGTGGCACGACAATTCTGTATTACACTGAACAAAATGTTTAGCTCATATTCCATTAGTCCACGTTACTGAGACTCCTTCTTTTCAGTGAAAGGGGAAGCAGAAAAGGAAGAAAAAGAAGCCAGAGGTGGCATTTAGTGTGCTCAAGTAAGACCCATTCAATCCACCGAAACAGTAAGGGTGCTACAACCTTCAGAAACGCCCACAGGCAGGTAGGAAACAATTTTCACACTACTCTCAGCAAACCAACTAGCCAACCTCCCCCCGCTCCAAATGAGCATCACCTCATATTGCAGAAGGGACCAGGCTTCTCTCTAGTGTTTATTTCTTCTCTCACTGCTACCATCTTCTCAGGTCAGTGGTCTACTGCGTGCCTTATCTGCTGCCCTGCTCCTGCTCTTTAAGCATACACGTCTGTAAATCACATAACCCATTCTTTTTCAAGAGTCTTTTTGCTCTCCTGACAGACAGAAGATTCCAGGACTTAATAAGTTAAATCGTAGCTTTCTCAACTAAAAATCTGATTTCAGAGCTATAAATACTGACAGTATATGATAAAACTATAAATACTGGCAATATACATTCTGACACCTACACATATTGTTAAGAATAGCTCATAAGGGACAATGGAAAACATACCAAGAAGTACATGGAGAGTGGGGCATCATACTGGAGAGAGCGAAGGTGGAGAGAAGAACTTGGAAATGTATGAGCTCTCTTAGGCACTCAACACCTTCATAAAAATAATTCAGATACAACAGCTCTCTACAGCACTGTGGCACCTACCTCACATACATTATTCAGGACCACCAATTTCTGTACTCTTTTTTTTCCATACCAGAATACCAAGCTAATATAGATACTGTACTAATAAATCTTAGGAAGGCTAGGAATAGTTATTTAAATTTAGGAAACAGGTCAAAGAAAGTCAGTTTCAGAGAATCATACAATAATTTGGTTTGGGTTAGAAGGGACCTTAAAGATCATCTAGTTCCAACCTCCCTGCCAGGGGCACATACATCTTCCATTAGGCCAGGTTACTCAAAGCCCAATTCAACCTGGCCTTGAACACTTCCAGGGATGGGGCATCCACAACTTCTCTGGGCAACCTGTTCCAGGGTCTTACCACCCTCACAGTAAGAGTTTCTTCCTAATATCTAATCTAAACCTACTCTCTTTCTGTTTAAAGTCATTCCCCCTTGTCCTCTCACTACATGTCCTTGTAAAGTGGCCCTCTCCACATTACTTGCAGGCCCTCTTCAGTTACTGGAAGGCCGCAGTAAGATCTCCCTGGAGTCTCCTCCAGGCTGAATGATCATAACTCTCAGTCTGTCTTCATAGGAGAGCTTCTTCAGCTCTCTGAGCATCTTTGTGACCCTTCTCTGGATTCACTCCAACAGGTTCATATCCTTGTGTTGAAGGCCCCAGAGCTGGATGCAGTACTTCAAGTGGGGTCTCAGAGGAATGGAGTTGGATAATCACATCCCAGCTTCCAGCAAAATACTAAAGCACACTTCCCTCAAGTACACAAGCAAGTAAATGAGTCATTTCTTTACTTGCATACTTCTACAGCAGGCCAAGACAGAAAGAATTTTAGTCATATAATAAATACGGCCAGCACTTCACAAGGTGATCGTCCCAATACTTCTAGAAATTAGAGAAGCAGAGATAACCGTAAAGGAAGAAAGGAAACAAGGACGGAATAAGAAAATTTACCAAATGGTCTAACAGCAAGGTGTCTACACGAACATTTTACCACGTGTAGGAACAATACTGAAACTCCTACCACATTCTCTGAACAATGAGGGTTTTTTCTAAGATAGCAATACTTCTTCTGAGTCAATACAATAATCACTCAGGAATGTATGTGGCTTCTTGGTGAGCATTGTTCAATTCTGATAATGGTATTTAAGTCTAACATGGTAATAATACAGAGAATGATTAATGGTTGGAAAAAATATCAAGAGTTGTATGCTGCAATAATGGAGCAAAAGATACGAAAAATTTAAACAGAAAGAGTAAAATATTTACTTTACACATACCTTCAAAAATATTGTTTTCAACTCAGCTGGATCAGCTCTCTTGGTTAGAGCCACCTACAAGTAAATACAATTACATTAATATGCATAATTTATATAAAAGATGTCAAAGTGTCATTTAAAAAGAACTCAAACAACAGAACGAGTGAGGAAAATAAATGTTCACCTTACATAAATTAGGTACTGCTTTAGCTGGCCATGTTTATTTTACTCATTTCACACTTTACGTAAAGATATTCAAGATTTTTGTTCTAACTGCTTTCTTTATGCAATCCTGCAATTCTTAAACAAGCACACAGTAACAAGTCATAAAGACATTCAAGAATCAAATCTTTACAATATACCTCTCTGCTGGGATGCAGCATTACACCATCTTTACCATACAGATTTTTACGCTTCCAGCACCTTTCACCTAAGGATTTCAGAGTACCATACACAGCCCACAACTGATAAATGGCAAGAATAAAATACTCTTACAAACTTTTCCAAGAAAGCAGCTCCATAAAAGACTGAATTTCAATGTATTTTTCTGGTTTATTACTTCCAACATTTTAAACTTACAGTGTAGATCTTTCTGATGAGGTGAATTCAGAACACAGAGTATCTGGATTTTCTGCAGATCAGACAACTAGCCAGTTCCAACTAAAATCTAGAGTTACATTTACCACCACAAACCCAAAATAGTTACACTCTTTTGTCCCAAAACACTGAATCAAAAAATATTCAACTCACTATGAAGTAAGTCCATCGGTATTATCATGGTTGACACACCATACAATCCATTTGCTGCTTTTGGCAGTAAGTGGATTCATCCCCTCAGTCTGTGCCTGCTATAGAGTTTCCCTTTCCTTCTTCAGGATACTTTGATAAAATCTTGCTTGCCAGCATAATAACCATCATCAGATAAGTCAATACAGAACATCAACCTATTTCTAATAAAAAGTAAATTACTTTGTAAGCAGACCTGGATTTTAAAAAAAATTGGGAAAACATCTCTGTAATGAGGAATAAACAGCCAAAGGGCAAGACATAAAATCTTACCCTCACCTAAGAATTAGACATCAGAAACGTTATCAATAAAACACTATCTCCCTTTCTGACAAGTCTTAAGAGCAATGTAGACTGTAAAGGCAAATGTGACTGCAAGTGCATTTCTAGTGTCAGTCAGTACAACAGCATTACATCCTCACATGTATATTTAATAAAGAATCTTTAGTAAGCTTTTCCTCACCCTAAATGAATCATTTAAAAACTAAACAAAAACAAAAGACAACAAAAAAGTCCCACCAAAAAACCAAAACCCAGAGTATTTTAGAAAAAGTGTATGATTAAAGTTTCTTATCAAATTTTAGAGGGCTTTTTAAAAGGGAAAAACCACGCCTGAAGTTATGCTAGGACTCAACTGACAAAGTCCACAGCTGGAATCCCAATTCTGTGCTTGCACAGAAATCCACATGAAACCACTTGCAAAAAATCAAAGTGTAATTGTGACGTTGGCAATGTAAAAATGTGTATTTTCTAAAGTGCAAGCTGTCTTAAATATAATCACTGTAAGCAAAGACTTAATTAACCCCATTTGTAAAAATCTGTTAGTCTAGAGCAATTGGGAATTTTGTGGAAATCAAAAAAATCATGTCTATGCTGCTTCAGTTCAGAATCTTGTCATAGTATAGGCAAACAAATGACATTTCAAACACTTATAGCCATTAAATATAAATCAGTATCACACTTCATCTGCCTAAAGTTTAAATTTTATACTGCACAGAAATCTAAGCCTAAAGAATCCAGGGGTGAAAAAAAAAAAGGAAAAGGTACATGCTGATAGCTGAACTTACACTCACTTTCCTTTGGTTTCACTGAAATTAACAGTCTTGAGAAACTTGGGAGCTGTGCTCACAGCCCAGTTGCCATTTTTCAGCCCCCTTTTGATTATCAGGGAATTTAGGTGGTGTTTTTGAACAGTTAGTTTCTTCAAACCATAGGCTGAAGCTGGTCGGGTCAGTGAATGCATAGAAGCACTGCAGACTGGCAGGCCAAGCAGTGGCTGCAGACCATGGCTTTCCTCCATTTCCCAGCAAACAGGAGAGGAAAGGCATGGTTAACACCGTGTTAATTGGTACATCAGTGTGTCATCCACCAATGTCCATTTTGAAAGGCGTATCTGACCCCAAATAAGGAAAAGAGCCTCTATTAAGTTACATTAGAAGCTTCAGGAGGACCAATGCTAATGCAGCCATACCAGTGCTAAGAGAAGTATTTAATTCAGCTTTTCATCCATACCCAGCTATGGGCAAGGCTGAAGCTGTACACACAGACACAAAAACTGATCCTGATGACAGTTGTTACTAGCAGATTTCCACTTCGGAAAAGGTCAAAATATCACTTTCCATACCATTCTGTAAATTGTTCCCAGTTATGTCAGCAGTTGAAGGTGGGCTAAGTAATCTGATGCCAACAAGACTGCAAGCTGACAGGTAGCATGCCTGATGAAAAGTGACCCACAGACAAAAGCTGCTTCTCTTCCAGTCAACTCAGGTGATATTTACTGACTCTCACATAACCGGGCTTAGGTAATGTGTTTTGTTACTGGAAAGACTTCTCCATTTTACTTAATCTTCTCTCCACAAAGATAAAACCAGCTACGAGGTGGCAGGCCTAACATCTCTAGTTGCTTGAGGAGGCATTTGATAAAGCAGATCTGAGGGAAATAATGTTTGTTACTGCTCTTTACAAGAAAATTCTGTGTAACAGACACTAACACTTAAAACAGTAACTTTATTAAGTAAGGTTCACTGAGAAAAGCTCTTCAACAAACGTTTATCATTAAAAAAAAACCCCAGGAGACAACAGGGCATACAGAAACTAAAGGGTAGGATTATAACCAAGTTAGAACATTCTACAGGAAAGGTTGGGATTCATGGCTGGGCTTCACGAACGAAGATTTGGGGAAAGGTTGGGATAATGCACAGAAAATGTCAGTGGGGATTTTTTTATTCCTAAGGTAGACATCTGAAAGTCTTTACCAACATACTATGTGTACATGCGTGGTATAATGTGTGTGAAGAACCAGACAGAACAGGCAATATAAGAATTGAACTTAAAAATGTTGAATCCCTCCCATTAGCAGTAATGTTCAGCAAAGGGTGCACAGAGAAAGGGAAAGCTCTGTAAGTGAGAGACAGTAACACACAGACTGATTTGCATGCTGGAGCTCTTCATATCCTTAGACTTCTTTGCACCTTGATCTTAATTTTCTCCAGCAGACCTCTTTTCTCCTCGTTGACTTATGCTCAGTTTACACACACATGCATTTTCAGTCTCACTTCCATACTCAAACCAAATGCAAAAAGTCTTCCCAGAAAAATAAAACTGCACAATACAAGAAAACAGAATCCATTGAGAATCAAAGAAAATTATATTACATTTCCAATCAATTGTATTAATATATTTGTCATTCATAAGGTAGAAGAAATAGGTTGTCAAAGAGTGTATAATATCAAAAGACACAAAGGACTAATAATGTATCAGGTGTGTTCCACCCAGTAAAGAACATGGTGGCAAGACATGGGTGGGCAAGAGAGAAAAAGGACAGTAGGAAAATCAGCATTTATGGCAATATAGCATTAATCTGATGGCAAAAATGTAACGTTCAACTTTCTCACCATTATGGCAAAGATGACTTTAGTAGTCACAATTTGGAGAGAGTCAAAAGGTGACTGGAATACTTGGAATGGCTACAATATTACAGAAAGTTTATTGGGACAACAGCAAGTCCTAAACAAAGAAAAAGATATAAACATCTTTCATATTGTTCTTTTATCTTGGTTTAATCTGAATAGAACTCAGTTGAAGGAGAAAGTTGATAGAGGTAAACATGTCCCCCCGACACCAAGCAGGTCAGATGCCGGAGAGCAGTCCTTCTCCAAGTACAGAGCCAGAGCTGTGGCAGGGCTGCCTTGCTGGTGGACAGTGGTGAGCTCAGACTGTTTAGTTCTAGAGAACATCATCCATAGGCATATACAGAGAGATGTTTGATGAAAAGCCCAACAAGTGATCACAAGCTCTAGTAGCCTGTGTTGAAATTAAGATTATTTTTCTGAAGTTCTTAAACACAACTAAAGAACACAATTTCACACACTAAAAGACCACAAATCACGATTGAAACCTCATGTCTTCTAGAGGTATTCTTTAGTTTCATCACAAGTTATTGAGTCCACCTCCAAGACTCAAACACATGTGGCCCAGTTCATGTAAGAGGTCCCATTAGATCATCATAATGTTTCCTTCTGGCTAAAAGCATACATATACACTTCATATGTGCGACTCTAAAGGAGATCAAACCAGGGTTTGACCTTACCTTCTTGTTTAAATGCATGACTGGAATACTGGAAACCAGTTAAAGTGCAGTTAGTTAAAGTTAGTTAAAGTTCAGATCAGAAACCTACTACTACTGTTTAAGTATTATACTAAAACAACACTCTATTTTTTATTTTAATACAACTAACTTGCTTACTTAGATGAAAATCACCTTTCTTCCATACTTGCACTAATACTACCACATATCTTTCTTCTAACCTAACAAGTCCCCTTGGTCACTTTCCATCAGCACACCCACATCCCAGGTTACAAGTGTTCTGCATCAGCATCTGTCTAGGGTACTGTCTCCTATTTCAGCTGCCTCAGTAAGCATTTTTTGTTAGTCCAACATGCACATTCTCCTCCCAGCAAAAGGACTGCCATTCCTTCTGCAGTAAAAGAACTTCACTGTGATCTGCAGTGGAAAGCGAACCATGCAGAACTCGGCATTACAGGGAAGATTTGAAGCAAGATGTGGACCAGCTCACCAAGCAGAGAAGTACAGAACCAGACAACTACAAGGAGAGCTGGCACTGAATGCAGATCAAAAACCTTCTTGTCAGAGCTCCCAAACAGTAAACCGAGTATTTCTCCCAAGCAAATGTAGTCAGATGGCATTTGGCATAACCACCCAAAGGCTTAGGGTAAGAAGGACTGTAAGAGAAGCTGATAACTACCAAGCGGGTACATTCAGTCTGATCGGTCTGAGCACAATAAGCCTTTAGTCGAAAACATTTATTTTCTAAAAGCAGTTCTGATCCTCAAACATTACAACTACACTTTGCAAAAGTGTAACCTTACACTAAGCAGCAGTTACTGCATTCCTTTGTCTAATAACACCTAGCGAACCTAAGAAAAATGAATGCTATTAACAATAACCAGTAGTTTTTTTCAGATCCTACAGGCTGATTCAGTATGAAGAGATACAGAATAAACACTATTGAAACTAGACAGTTGTGCTGAGTCTACCCCACACATTGGTGAAGCAAAACAAAATTTGCTAGCTAACAGAAACAGCAAATCTCAAACAAAACTATTCACATCCATCCACACTCCATCACAATTATAAGTCTTTGGCAATTCCCAGTCCAGCTTCTCCACCACAATAAGTGGAACCTTCACTTCCCTCAAGTGCATCAAAGCTAACAAGTCTCCTTTACTGTGCAATTACCTTCTAGCTTTGATCCTACTGTCCAAGTCCCAGAACAAATGCAGCTGGTTTGTTCATAAGACGGTTTCCCCACAAGGATATTCCCAATGAACCACAGTATTTTTGCACACAAACAGATTAGGGACCTACACACAGTTACCAATTACATACAGACAGGAAAATCCTTGTCCAGTTTGTCCAATCCTTCCAAGGAGGTACAGAAACCAAGGTGGAAGTAGTACATATCTTAACAAAAACTGCTACAAGAATTTCCAAGAATAGCTAATTGATGCTATGTAAAAATACATTTAGACTGTGTACTTCTACAATTTTTCTACTTAAAGACCTGGAAAACAAAAGGACAATAAAACTGCCCTGATACTAAGGTAAAAATAGCTAGGCATTGTCATTACTCAGTAAAATTGTTTAGCTAAAGGAAAAAGCCAATACTGGGTCCAATACTATCCACTCCAAACTTTAAGCACATATCAGAAAATGCAGTTAGGAACAAACTGAACTATTGGTTTGTAGTCAGTCTCCAGACTAGGACAAGGATACAATTGCTGTCATTCCTACCACAAAAATCGATGCACCACACTACAGCAAGAAACTGAACCCGAAAACAAAATCTTTATTAAAACCAGAAATTTCTTTCACTTTTCTTATTGCTACGAGAAAAGGCTCAGCCCTCAAATCACTTCACCAATCCACCAAAAAGTGCTACCATAGTCTGCATGGTAGCAGATACATCAGTCCATGTTCTTTCTCAAAGTAATATTCCCTATTGTCTCATAGTTCCCCTACAACACGTTTTTACTCAGATGATCTTCAGGATGGTGATCCAAAGATACACCAGCAAGGTATGTTGCGATGGCCATTATGCTGTGTTAAGAATGTATGTCACTGTTATCCCAATGTTTCTCATCAAACTAGAGCTCATGGCTCACTTGAAGAAATGCAATAAGTATACGTAAGATATATTATGGGTCCTTCAATAAAAAAGTTTATTTCCAAATGAGCTACTGAGAATGGTCAAATGACACTTTCATCCAGTCATGGGGATTTTTCAAAAATACCTGTCCCTCCTGCTCACCACAGATGGACGAGACGATAGATGCTAACACTGTTACTTTGTTCTCTGTTTTGCTTCCTTACACCTTTCAGAAATGGAGGCATTATAAACCCGATAAAACACATTTAGTGGCTACCTCTGCCCAGATTATAGATTCTCCCTTTTGATTCTTCCAGGGCATGTTTTGTTACGACAGTACTACTGTACAGCCAATGCGCTGACCATAAACTCAAGACATCAACTGCCTCATGTTCATCTTCTGAAAGCAGTCATCCCAGTTCCAGCAATTTGTCTTCTAGAGCTAAACTTCAGGCTTACATCTAGCAGGAAAATGTTCATCTCACCCAAAGAAGCAAAGGATTGGAAAATTCTCCTGTGTAACAGCAGGATTCAAAGTACTTCCTGAAAAAAGCAGACAGCTAAGATACCTATTATCACTCAGAAATTATAAGGGAGAAGTGGCAGACTATTAGGCCAGAATGAATCTTATCTGGTACTCAATGTTACTAGCAAAAAATACGTATTTGGACCAGGATTAAGCAATGGGTAAGTGACAACTAAGACAAAAGGCTGTTTAACGCCATCGTTCTCACAAGGCAGCACCTTCAGGAAGCATCATCTCACAGCTAGGCAGAGCACCTGTGAGCTCTGGGAGACCCACCTCTGAATGCAATATACAAGTTAATAACTCCAAGGTCCCCATGCCCATGTTGCTCAAGGTTCCCAACAGCAACAATCACTGTGGGTTTCACTTGTCTTTGAGCTTCACACCCCAACAATCACCCAAATGCTCACTCTGTCCCTGGCATGGCACAAAGCAGCTTTAACACCCTAAATGATCAGGAGCTTCCTTATGTCAACATAAGGTCCCAGTGACTGAGCAGGATGGTTTGCAGCAATACACAAAAATCTGCTGCCTTTTGAAGAAAACAAACCAGGAGCAGTGCCACACAGGGGTATTGTAAGATAATCATCTGCTCTTATGTAACTACTATGATAAGGAAAAAAAATGTATATAGATGTGCAATCAGTCCCTATAAATGTGTGGAAAGTTTATAGACACTGTCTGAGGTTGTTGCTAGAGTAACTTGTCATTTGTGACTTCATGCTTGTGAATGAGCAAGTGAAACAAATATGCTGGAGAAAAGTTTACATTACATACCTTGACTAATACTTGCATGACAGTAACTATGTAGGAATAACTGACAGATAAATGTGTTTTGTTTCAGTGTTGTGTTTTCTTCTTTGAACACAGAAGTTCACTTTTCAAGATCCTATTTTTAATCAATTCCATCTATTCAACTCTATTTAAAATCCTACACCTGAGCAGCTCAGAGAACTGGGAAGGGTGTGGGAGTGGGCATGAATTCTTATGTGAGCATGGATCCAATCTACTACCTTGAAAAGAACAAAAGACAACTGCACAAGGGAAACAGCACCACATGCACAAAGTAAACCTATTAAAGGCTATAAATGGTGAGACTCAAAGAAAAGCTGCAGTCAGGAACCCTTCCTCACAGCTAACAAAAATAACAGGAGCATTCCAACACATACTTTGGAAAATGATAACACAGTGCTACTTCAAACAAAAAAATGTTTTTTATTTCTTTTTTTTCTCTACAGCACTAACCATAGTGGCACATTGTGTCACGAGAAGCATGGTCTGTGAAAGCCGAGTCAGAGTAACGATCTACCTTATCTACCTTTTCCAGGTAAACATAGTCAACCTCTGAGTATGGAAAACCTGACCTTTCACATTACAAAATATCTGTCTCCCTTAAAGACCTGTCATCTTAAAATACATATGCCAAAACATGTGTTTGCAAACACGCTCTCTTTTGCCCGTGAGCAAGGGTATCACTGTTTGTTCAACTCCCATCATATGGGTTTAAGTTTAAAATTATTACGTCATCTCCCTGAAGACAGGGAGTACAAAGTAAAGGCAGATTAACATTTTATTTCACAATTCAGTATTAACAACAAACAAATGTCTGGTGTTTAAATATTAGCAGATTACACAGCTGCCACAGGACACTACAGTTGCATGACCTTCGTTCTTGCTGAAGATCTGAACAGAAAGGTGAAGCTATCAAAGAGGGTACTTGCAAATAATTTGCAGTTTCATGTGGGAATATAAAATAACCCAATGAAGATCTATATCGTTTATGTAAGGCAGTCACTGTAATACTAGAGGTTTATCTACCAGTGATGCTGCTGATGCTTTTGAAACGCACGCAGGATCACTCTTGAGGAGAAAAGACAACGCAGAAAGAATCGTGCCTTGCAGAATATACCACCTAAGGAGTCTTTCTGCTGTGCCTTTTGCAACCGGACGTGTCTATCTCGTATTGGCCTTTTTAGCCACCAACGCGCTTGCAACAAACGTGGGTAGTGCCCTTCCCAAATCTTCGTTCGTGAAGCCCAGCCATGATGGTCTACCAATGACTTGATGCAATCCAGTCAAGATTGTTAAAGAGTTCACAATAGTTCTCCACAATTTACAGAAGTTGTAAGATATCTGACAACAATAACTCAAACCTTCTAATCTCCTTAAGAAACTGTGGAAATATTTTCAGCATTTTAATACATTTTAATTACAAATGATTCTGATTTTAGCTTGAATGATTTTGGCTTCTCATCCGTAAGTCTATTTTATGATAGATACTTGCATAAAGCAATAACTGTTTCATTAAAACATTAAATTTACTTCTGCTGCATTGCCCTCAGAATATTTTTGTGAGATCACTTGGTTGCAGTGGAAATGATAATGATGTCAAACTGAACATTTTTATTAAAGATAGGAATTTAAAAAAAAAAATCCTTAAATTACTTTCAGGCAGGCATCTTTAGAAGAGGGGAAAACAGATTTAAACCCTTTTTTTTTTCCCAAGAAAGGAATTTCCATTTTCTTTGGGCACATTGTAGTTAAACTAAAATCTAAAAATACCAGATTAAACAAACACTGAGCAGAGTTTAAGATATTAGAGAAATTCTGCCACTATTCTTTCAATGTCTCATTAACCAGGAGCTCTTCCATTTCGTTCCTTGGGCATATGTCAGCACCCTGACATGACTAAACTAATTCAGAACAGTATGTCTGCTGTTCCACAGTACTCTACTTTTTAGCATCAACTGTCAAAACCATAGTAAAGTTCCAAAAACTTGTTTCTGATCAGTTGATCCAGTATTTTGAAATGCAAAAAATTAATGCTTCACCTCAAGAATATGCTGAGTTATCAATCAGTGGTTACACCTCAAAGTTTTCACAACCAGCCCAGAAAGTCTCCAGCGAACAGAAAAGCCAGGAGACCTCACACTGGTATTTATTATATACCCCTTTGTTTGATCAAACTGTGGGTCATGGACAACACAAAGTAGTACCCCCAGGCTTTCAAAAGCCTCATAAGAATTGTAGGCACATAATCTGTATAAAACTTCCTAAAAACATTGAAGGAAAATAAGTCAATTTGGCAGTCTTTCTGTGAATACTTTGTTAAGCTCCTTCCATCATTTTCAAAAGTTCAGTGCCCTCCTTCCCTCCTTCTCTCCCCACACATCCACAAGAAAAAGGGAAAAAGCTGGTTTACTATCCTTAACTTGTCAAAGGCACACAGAATAAGGAACTACTAAGTGCCATTTCAATTATACAGGATTTGGGTTGAATGTTTACACACTTGAGAATTAAGTATTCTGGTTTGGGCTATTCTCACAATTGAGATACTGAAGCTGTATGTTACATGTTATGGAAAATCAAAAGCAAATTGCAAGAGTTTTACAGTCACTATCATTTTCTTTACTCTGAGAAGCTCAAAACTTTTGTAGTATAATGTTCACAATGCAGAAAAGACTGAACCTGCTGCTTAATACCAGTCAGTCTTGAAAGAAAAGATGCAGATTGATCTAGGTCTGTTAACAGAGCAAAAGCAACTGCAGAAAGTTTGTTGTTGCCATGTTTTTCTTCCTTTTGAACAGCATCAACATGGGACTAATTCATGATCTTTAGCAAGTAGTTTCCAGTTAGACTGACACACAATGGCAAGCAGTCTTAGACAGGTGAAGTGACAGGAAGGAGGAAGGCTGACTTGATGTCAGTGACAAAAACTATTTTAATGGAAATGTGAAATTATTCAAAAATTTCTTCCCCTAAACACGTGAAGATTTCTCCAGTCAGGTTCAGACTGCACAATGGGCTGAGAGCAGGAATCAGGCAGACGCAGTATTTTTACATACCGTGGTTTTTCTAATGGCTTTTCATACTCAGTGCCTCACTTAAAGGTTTCTTCTGTCAAAGATCTGTTAAATGAGTGATGTTTCATCAAATAGTAGTTGTCAAACATGATAAAGACCTACAATAATAAAATACGTGACCAAGAGGTTTTAGTAGCCAAGGATCCAGGGAAGAGTGGAAATAGATTGTATTTCCAAGGCACAGAAAATGACAAGAGTAACTAACAGCTGTTTGTTCAGAAATACAAATTTTCAGATCTTTTCTATCCTAAATTAAGATCTATATACCAGGTCATGCAATGGATGGATGTGACAGGGAAGTCCCATAACAAAGGACAGATGATAATGCTTGACTTCTTCTGCAGAATATACTTTTCAATTAAGTCCTTTAAGCAGGGAGACTCCTGCCTTGCTACTGATATGGGGCAACATCCTAATCTCTCTTCCCCCAGTTAAGAGCACATACCAGACCCAGACTTGATCAAGTAGATGTAGTGGGCATCTGGCATAAAAGAACTGCAGAAAAGATGCAAAGCAACACCACAAACACACAAAAGTACTAAGAGGTATTAAAGGGGGAGATTTCATTTCTCAGTGTTGGAAACGATATGCGCACACATTTGAACACACACCTCTAAACCAGAGCTGCATGCACAGACATAGAATGTTTGTGTCATGATCCCACTGACAGCCCTTTATGTTTTGGAGATGTTACCTGCATTTTGATTAACTTCTATCAGTCTTTGATGAAAGATGTAGTCAGATGGCACTCAAGCTAGTCCAACACTGAATAATTTTCTCTAATTTATTCCTTTAATACCATTCTAATTTACTGCTTTACTCTGATGAAGTGGGCACATCTGGTAACTTCCCAGAATTAAATATCCATTGGCTGAGGCAAAACCCCAAAACTCCAAATAAATGATGATTCTACTGGCTGAGAGAGTTCAGGTAAGTTGGGATAAGAAACAGCAACTTAAATATAAAGACAATTAGAATTTCTTCCTCCTACTAGCTGGATGATTGGCATCTGGCTTAGGATCATCCTTGTGAAAGCATCCTCCCCTGTCAACTAAGTGCACTTTTAGGCAGTATGCAAACACTATCAGGAAGAAGGTAGAAAACTGTGTGCCCTTCCATATCCTGAAATCTACAGGCATTTTTCCCAGTACGCAATGTCAGAAAGAAAAGCAAAGCATAGACAGTGGTAGTTATTTTTCTCTTCTCATCTCCTTGCAAAGCTAGCACTAAAAAAAGACTCCAACCTGCCACAGCGCCTTCTTTGAACCTTCCATTTCCTGTTAAGTTTAAACTTCATTTCTCAGATAGAAATGAAGGTTGGCTCCAGGAAAGAACATTTTTAAATCCTCAGTGAAAAAATATCAGAGACTGAAAAATGTGAAAAGATAAATACAAAATAGCACATGGAGCTGGAAAAATCTGTGATCAGTGACATTTTACATAACAATTTGAAGTCCGGTAAATCAATTTCAATTACAAAGGAAGTACCAACAAGATCACTGTCAAAAATAGAAGGAGAAAGAATAAACTCTATTGGGGAAATGATAAATGCAATTCAAATACATCAAATCACTGTTCTCATTCTTTTCCTAAAGTTTTTAGTCTAAGAAATTTGTTCGACTATATAAGAAATACTAAGACTTTGATCCCCCACACTTCCCTCCCTGTGCAGTTCCACAACTGCTCAGAAATGTTATATTTTAAATTTGCTTTACAGCTGTTCAACAGCCATGGTTTTAATACTTCAGAACACTAATTACATAAAGACATCTGAAGGAGGAGGGAAAACAAGGTCTGCTTCTACCTATTTATAAAGCTGGCAAATAACTGTAGTCATCTAGCTACACAACACCTTCTTCTGTATTCCAGCTTTGGAATTAAGGTTACTCTTTCCAATTCTTCAATTGCCCTAATCATCAAGGCCATAACAATCATAGTTGTAAAAAGCACATGTATTACTCTTCTGATAGGGTCCCATCAATGCAAAAATAGCATTTAAAAGCCTTGAAATTTTCATACTGATGGAATTTTTTTTAAAAAAACAGACTTCAAGAATTTAAGAGTATATTATCTTCACATGGGACTGATTTACAATGAGATTGGAAAATAACTTAAAGACTACATGCTAATACTCTTCAAGTAAAAGTATTCTCTTGATATTTCTATTTTGAACAGAAGACACAAGCAAGTTCCAGCTATATAATCTGTGGCTAATCTCAATATAATACAACAATAGTTCTACAGATAACTACAACTCTAGGACTGTCATCGCTGGCTCACCAAAACTTAGACCTTAGCAGGTAAATTTAATTCTGTATTCTGGCAGCTTTTAGCAAATAATATATGCTGGTCAAAAAGCAATTAATGCGCTTCAAAAAAGTCGATTTCTAAAAGATTCTTCTTCAAATTACAGTATATCATTTTTGTATATCAAATTTGTATATCAGTATATCAAATTTGCCTCCCTGATCAGTCTGTTTTGCTGTCAGACAGTCTGTCCCAGATACCCAAGAGAGGTGCTGAGGCAGTACAGTCTTTATCTGCTTTCTGTGAAGCACTGCACTTTACAAAAGAGATGATCCTACAGGTCTCAATAAAGACACATGTTTGTGTGTCTCACTCCACATTAAAACAAATTTCTTTAATCCAACAGTATGCAATATGATGCTGTGTTAACACCTTTTTTCATTATTTGCACCTGTTTTTAATCAAAGAGAAGTAGTAATATTTTAAACAGCACTAATATGGCTGGGAACTCTTCACCTGTCATAAGGACGGCCTGTAATAAAGAATTAACAGTTTCAAGAGAGGTTATCTGCCCTATTCATTGCAATCACAGCCACCTAAAATATTAACAGTATGAATGCCAAAAATGTGGAAAGACTAAGGAGACAAGACAGGCTGAGTGAAGAGCAAAGAAAAATTGTCACTCAGGAATGGAAAAGTATTTTAGAATAACTAAAGCAATCACAAGTTGCAGTAGTACTATTTATTACAATAAACTCAGATTGGCCAAGTTTTCCAAATATGATATGGGGGGGGGGGGGAGGGGGAAACAAACCAAAACAACAAAAAACCAACACAATGATAACTCCCATAAAAGGTCTCAGGTTTCTGTTTGCAGAGGAAGCTCCCTCCAGCTCTGATCCAAAGTCTTTGAGACTGGGTCTTCTGCTGAAGAGACAACCCAAAGTTATTTATGCTAAGGTGGACTGGATGATGAGGAACAAGACTGAGGTCATGTGCAAGTCATAGTCATACAGGCAACAGTAACCTCAAACACAAACGTGAAATCTCTCTGTAACTAGGTTTTTAATTTTGATCTCTATACGTTTTGATATGGATAATTCATAAAATGTCATAGTGCTTAACAATTCACATATGTATCAATGATTCAAAAACTACCAACCTAAGGAAAAAACCACAAATTACTGCATGGCACTCAAGGTTTCTTCACCTTCAGCACTAAGGTCATCCCCCTTTAATTTCTCACATTTCTGAAGAGTTAGGATTTCATTTCTGAGAGTTAGGATTTCATCAGCTGCCTGACTCCTACAGAGTAAGACTGCAGTCATCTTCTGTGTGTGGTGTTGAGCTAGGACTGATCAGCAGTGTTAGAAAATCATGTAGGAACCAGAGAGAATAATTAAGGCAAATACAACTATAAACTTGCCTAACACAAGAGGCAGTCACTCCTTCTACAGCAAAGTCAGTTCACATTTGAATATATAAATAAGCCAATCAGAGAAACATCTTTTTAAAACAAAAACAACACAACACTACAAACCATTCACAAGGGCAGTCTGATTTTTTATTTCTGCTTTCTTGGAAAATTTCCTTTAAAAATGTTCCTATCAGTCCAGTTCCTGGAACATATAGAGAAAATGGGACAAAACACTTTCAAAGAGTTGAGTATAAATACTTAAAAGGAAAACAATGACAAAGTTTTCTTGATATTTCAGGTCCATTTTTCACTTTCTCTCTTCTGAACATTTAAACTATTGCCCACTGGCATTTAAATAACTAGTGGATAATTAGTTGAACAATTAGTTCTATGACAACCTCACAGTTTTGCCTATGTAATACTTACAGTTATATCCCCATGGCTATACTCTTGTACCATGGCTCCTACCTTTAGGAAAAAAGTCCTGCCCATGGGATGGCTATCCCAGCATGAATCAAGCATGAAGGGCTGACAACAAACAAAACTGCCTGATACCCAAGCATAGAGCTAATTTTGGTAAAAAAACCCTGCCTTCTCATTTTTCTGCTGAGAAGTGGAAAATGCAAAAGTATCTATAAATGCAAGGCAGTAAATAGTCCTATAGTGGTCATACAAAACCCTCTGCAGGTTTCCAGCCTAATGTATTTCTGTGCTCAGAGACATCCACATAACTCTTTAAGCTGCTTTGCTGTGAACCATATTAGAGAACTGATCTGATTTAAAGAAACAAAACTAATATTTAAAAAAAAAAAAAAGCTGTCACTTTTTGCTAACTCAGTTATCCCCTATAATTCAACCCAGCACCCTTACATTACTACTGAATTATCCAAGTCAAATCACAGCTTCATGGCTACCACTGGCTTTTAAAAAATGTAGTGACCTGGCAGTTCAGGAAACAAACAGCTACCTCTCCACACCAACCTAACCAAAAGAACAGCTACACCGAGTTCAGCCCTGGCATCAGAGAAGAAAGACAAACAGCACGGTATTAGGAAGGCAAAACAGGCAAAGAACCAGTCACAGAGATCTGGTCTAGCCTAGCCTTGGACTCCAAAATGAACCAATAAGCTCCTAAAACTATGGAAGTAGTGATGATACTAAGAAGATTTTAAAATTATTTTAAAAGGTTTGGTTGTCTGGGCACAAGTCTGCCAATCTCAGTGTGCTCTCTACAAATAAAACATATGTTTGTGTATTTCCAAACTCCACTTTGAGGGTCAGATCCATTAGCATTCTCCACTACCTCAGTCACAGCATGATGCAAAAACCATTCTATACATGAGCAGAAAGTCACATGCAATTTAAGGTTTTCAGGATTCCAGAAGTTTCACCAAGGTGCACACCCAGCACTGCCACAGCCCTGCCTGAGCATGTAGAGACATTTCAGATAAGCTGACCCTGCACCCCAGCTCCAGCCCAGCAACCACACATGCAACATGTCTAATGTGCATTGGCACAACTGTAGTAAGCATCAAGCACAGCAACCCTCCAAAACTGTGGCAGGTGGAGGTATCATTCATGCAAAATGCATCAACATTGCTGGCAACAGAGAATCCAAATGTCCCCCCTCCCAGCTGGGTACCCTAATTGCTAGAAACTGAATCAGGTTCTGGCCCACTTGTCTGTCCTCCCAGTCCTTGTATTGTGTTGTGACTACACAACAGTCCTGCCTGAAACAGAGGTGCAAACCTTGCTGTTTGAAGGTCCTTCTGGGACATTCCTATCTTTTAATTTCCCACTGGCTGCCTTAGATGCTCTCTAGTCAGCACACCAGCTGTTGTGGTACCTATTCCTGACACCTCAAGTAGGTTTCCTAATTCTACTTCCAAAGTCAAGTGGATAAAAAAGTTAGGCATGTAGATGTTAATTTAAAGAGCACCAAAAAGTCACCTTTGCCTAAATTGTAGGTTCAGGTTTTCACATGGCCAAGAGTAAGCCAAAGTGCAAGGCAGATCTCCAAGGATCCAAAGAGTGGACCTTACTGGTCAGCATAAAAACACTTCTTGCAGGCTGCCTAGGGATGCAAAACATTATAAGTATATGAATCCAGCAGCTGACATTAGGGACCTCACAAGTATCCAACAAGAGGAATGTGATTAGTCCTGCAACAAGCTGTATTTCTTCTGTTCCTTCTCTACAGTTTAGTGTACAAGCATTTATTTCCCCTCTCTCTCTCAAATATTTCTTTTTTTCCTCTTCAGAGAAAAAGAAAAATGCCAACAACCCATTCCTTAAGAGCAATTTCATCCTTTAACATGCTGGATTTTGTGCAGGTCAAGTAACATTTTTGGTAAAGAATATAATTGCAATTACATATTTCTAAGAACTTGTAAATAGCATGACATTATTTGAAAAATTTATGAAAAATGCATTTACAGTGTTCCTTTAAGTGTTTTCACACAGCTTCAGTTGAAATTGCTTTACTCCAAAGCAATTGAATATAGAGTATTTTTATAAGGACCTCTTTGTCTCCCTGCAAATGACTGAAATACAAATACCTTCCAGAAAGAAAATGCACCAGAAAATATGCAACCTCACATTTTACTAGCCATAGTTATCTAGCACCATAAAACATCAGTTGCTCTTTCTGAAGATTGTGTTGTAGCTGAAGCAAAACAGCATTATTAGTAAAGTCAAGTAGTGCACAGAGGCCTTATGCAAGTTTAGGTTTGGCACCATACAAACATACAGGCTCTATTCAGTATGATAAAGCCATTCTACAGCCAAAGCAGTGGCAATTCCATAGATAAAAAGCAAAAATGAAGCAGCACATTCATGCCATCTTCCAGGAAATACAGTATCACGTACCTCCTTGTCATACTCCTGGGACAACATAGATAAATAAAATAAACATTGGCCTAAACAAGGTGGTCAGAAGACACATTATTACCATTCAGGGCTGTAAGCCTCTGCACATTACAGCGTGAGCAGTGCCTTTAACATATTGTTTGAAGCACATTTGGAAATGCTTCTCTAACCTCCTGGTACCCAAAGCTGCATGGAAAGAGGAATTCATTTCCTGACTTGGTAAGATCCAGGTAACTTTAAATACTTTTCAGCAGGCATCATGAGAGACAAGATGTACACATAACTACCAGGTCTAGTAGCACTCTCCTAGGGTGTACACGAAGCAAAGTCACCCTGCAATTCCTCTTACAGGGACAACATAACAGAAAAGAGCAAGTTTCAAAAACTTGTTAAAACAAGTGGTAGTTGCAACATGTGATGCCATCAGTACCTCTCTAACACATTGAAGACATACAGCAACCTCATTCATCACCTCCTCTAGCCCTCACCTTGCTCTGAGAAAGAAAGGTGGGGGGCAGTAGTACAAAGAAACAGATAAATTCAATTGAAACAAAAACCCCAGTGTAATAAAGCTCCTTTTCGGGGTAATTCAGTGTTCACTGTAGAAGAGAGCTGTATGGACTTCTTCCATGGCAGAGTCCCTCCATGAGTGCCTTTCCTAGGATTATTCTTGCCAGTTGGCCCTGTAAACTGCTGTGTGTCTTGTGAGACTAGGACTCAAGCATTCCTCCTAAGAGTAAATGTCATAAGCAAAGACTTAAGTAGTAAAAGAAACCAAATGAAACTAAACACATAAACAATGGCAGGGAGGACAGCAAAGGGGAGTAAATTATTTGGCTTCTCCTCTATTTCAGTTGCAGTCATCATTCATGCTACTTTGCACTTAGAGAAGGTTTGAAGTTATCAGCGCTCATACAAATTCAATGTTCCTCTATCAGGCAAATGCTGCTCTCTTAAGGTATCAAGATGCAGTAATAAGTCATAAGCAGCATAAATACATGTTTTTTCCGAGGGGGAAAGTGGAAAGAAGAGTTTCATGATACATATAGTGTTTAAGAATTTACATACTTCTGCACAATTCCAAAATATAACTACACATCAGCAAGCACCACTGGACCTGTACAGACTAGCAACAGGACTGTCCATGTGGATATTACTTAGTGATATCACATCCAAAAAAATTACCACAGTTCCATTAAGTGCTATGATGGTATTAAATCATGTGCTATTAAGTACACAAACTCAGTTGTGCTTCAGGTAAACAGAGATGGACTCACCAACCACATTTCTCAAAGAGTGGCTGGAGACTGTCCACAAGGGACTCCATTCCTTTCATGGACACAGTAGCCCATCATGCTAGAATCCCTCACCTCTTCCTTTCTGAGGGCCCAACAAATTCATACGCAATGCAATGCAATTCTTCTCTTCTATTTTGATGGAGGAAGGGAAGAATGGCATCACTGAGGGCAAGAAGAGCGAATCCAGTCTGTTCCCAGGCACATCCCACCCTACTGCTAGCACAGAGGAGAGAAGCATGGGAGAAGGAGCTGAACGAACAGGCTCAATGGAGCTGCATGATGCATAAAGGGACATGCTGGGTGTGCATGATAGCAAAATAATCAAAACAGAATGGTTGCACCAGCATCCGATAGTTTCGGCACTGCTTGGAATTATGTTCACTTAGACTTGCATTGCCATGATGTCTGCATTTCAACCATTGCTTACCCAAACCTCACTAATTCACATCACCGAGTGCAAGCACTGGATCGTTTCTGCAAATAAAGAGGCTTGTACAGTCAGGGCCTGAGGCAACTGCAATTAATTCAGCCAAGGTGATGCATATTGCAGGACTGGGGTGTTCAGCGGGAAATGTCTGACTATAATAACACCAAGGCATACAAGGAGCCTGTGATTGGGATTAACTGGTTTTGATATGGCATGGTTTAGGATTTTAGAGGTAAATATGGCAGTAACCAGAAAGAACATGTAACTCCACTGATACAGCTTCCATAGTAAACAGTTCCAGAAAAACACAAGAGGAAAGAAAATTTAAAAAAACCTGTTAAATACATGAAAACTGCAAAATAAATTTTCTTTACCTTGCATTAGAACTATCCCAAATATTGTCATATAAGTCAGCAACAAATCTCTTTGTGTTACATTATGTACATATTTCAGACAGTCAGGCACTTGTTCTTCGAAAGACTTATGCATGCACATAAAATTAAAGCATGCAAATAGTCTCACCAGGTACTGATATAAGGTTCATGCCTTCACTTGAACAGCCATTTTACAAGCTTTTTTAGCATGCAATATTTATGTTCACTTTGTACATAAGACAACAATTTTAAACCTGGGTAATACAGGCAACCAGTATATGTCCAATGGATAAAAGTTCACACACGCACACGAAAAAACCAATTACATCACAAGTAATTGGTGGAGAGATACTCCACAGTATTTAAAAATTAACTCTTGTATCATTACTATGCAGTTCAGTACAAGCACTGAAATTTACTCACATGCTATTCATAGCATAGATGAAGTTTAATGGTGTTCAAGTGCTTCCGTGCTAGGCCCACTGTTTTTACAGTTTTCTAGGCTTTGATTTATGTCACAAAATTATTTGAGTTTGGAATTTTCATTAATGCAATTTTTAACTGTTTTGAATGCAGCTTAGTGGTTATGAAATACAGTTTAAAAATTGTATATATACTAGCTCCCATTACAAAAATAAGCTTCTGACCTTAAGTTGAACAAAGTAGCACAATAGCACAGGCAAAATCAGCTACAGAAAGAAGTCTCACAGAGAAGTATGTCAGAACTTCCCACTGAAAATATGTTTATATTTTACCAAGCAGTAGGACTTTAAAAAGACAGCAAGTCACAATTTGCACATGCATGAGACAACAGCTATGTCCAGAACTGTGTAGCAGTATAGGGATCAAGGGTAACTGACAGTCACTCAACACAAACATTTAATTTTGCTGAAAAATACACACCAAGCAAGGGGCATTAGCTAGACTGTGTAACTTCTCTTTAGAACTATCTGGCTAAAGGGCAGAAAAACAACATTGTGATTGCATTGTTAAACACTCAAAATGAAGAAATAAGCATGACACAGTATATAAAACATTAGTGCTTTGTACATGCGTTGTCATAAAGATGTTCCACATAGCCTATTTTTTGCACAATGCAGAAATAGAAGCCAGCACCTAGGATGGTAATTTAGTTACCAATGGGATAATAATCAACTGGAAAATCTCACCTGTGGTTTTCACTGGTAATTTGTGGGAATACAATTTACAGCCGAGTTTTCCCAAAACATTTTCAGAAAATTTTTTCAAAGTTTAAGAAAAGACACTGATGTGCAACATACATTGTTGAAACATTGTATAAGTTGCAAAACATCGAGTAATATACAACAAAGAAAATTAAATGGGACTGTAATGCCCATTTCTTGATACCTGAGTGCTTAACTACGCAGCCTTAACAGTATCCCGTTTGTGTTTTCCTTTTGACAGATTGAATTCCTAGAGTCTGCTTAAAATGTCAACATTTGAAATCTTGCAAGCGAAGACCAATTACATTCAATCCCAAATACTCATATGGCCAAAAGGGTATAATTAAAAAATTAAAGGAAGCAGTCATGCAGGATACTGGCAAGGAAAAGGTACTGAAGAAATTTTAGAAAAAGCATTTGACTCACCAGTCCATTGTTTGGCTGAGGTGAAAAAGGTAAACATTACTGAGATGCATCAGTGAGGAAGTTAGAACACAAATCAAGGCCCATGCCTGCAAGCACATGTGAGTAACTTCAGGCCCAGAAGCTCTTTCCGTGGCAAAGTTATTCATATGTGTGCTTGCAGAACCTAAGCTCAGATGTTACTGTTAGAGCAGAAACGCTACTTACATTTTGCTACTGATCTCAATAAAAATAGAAATTCACCTGTGTTTAACAGCAACTGTTTCAACTCAAGAAGACAAAAGCGCCTTGAGGCCTCACAAGGTAACATAATAATTGATCCATTCTAGCTGCTCCCAGTTTTTTGTTGTTTTTTTTTTTTTTTTTAACAGAAGTCACTCAAAACACATCTAAGCTTGCAAATGGAAGCCTTCTTAGGTGTACAGCCCCTATGTGAGGGCTGTACACCGTGCAGCACAAAGTGCTGTATCTATGTTTTGCAATGCACCAAGGTTACTCATAATGCTAGGATTAAGCCATTATTCTTTTTATTGGATATCTCTCTGCCAAGCCTGATGTCACCCGAAAAGTACAATATTCAGTTCAGTGTCTTGTTAAGTGTTGAGTCTTTCCAACACATGCTTGTGTAGATTTTGGAGATACAAACTGTGTAATAAACCTCACTAAGAGAAAAAGGACACCATGCAAATGTGCAGAACGGACCATGCATGTTTACCTGATTAGACAAACACTAACTATATATACAGTATTTTTAAAGTGTATGTGACTAGTATGGATTCAAATAGATTGCCAATTATGAACTACTGCTTGGAGAGGAAAAGGTAAGTAACACGTTTATAAATTCAGCGAATGGAAGACTTTAAAGTCTTTAAACACCAATAGTTTGGTAAGATGTAACTGATATGCTGTGTGTATGGAACGGTGGGCAATCAAAAATAAAAAAAAAGCTAGACAGGACAGCTGAGATTTACAAATAGTAAACGCAAGATCTGGGGATGATTGTTTCATATATCCTTGCAATGACGAATCACATACTGCTCAATTTATTGAAACAGCATGCTGTTCAGATAACCTAAGTTCATACTGAGGAAGGTGCTGACAGGAGCAGCTCTGTCATGGACTCACTGAAATAAAGGAGCATACAAATCCAGCCAGACCGGGCACGTGGGCTGCACTGAGTTGTTTGAGGATGCTTTGTTTTCTGATGTTTCCTCAGTGTATGCTTCATCACAGATGTCAACAAAAGAAGTACATGGAGTAATTTCTTTTTAAAGTCTCAGTATTCAAAAATGAAACGTAACAAAAGTAGTTAAGTTGTGAAACGCCAACACTGCACATAATTTTATCTGCCATTAGATATGGCCTTGATCCAGATAATAGCTAATTTTTTTTTTTCTGGGATGAAAGTGCATTACTAGGCAATTAATTAAAGTATTTCAATTAATTTATCCTTCTGATCAGCAAAAAAAACCTAAATAGCAGGTATCAGCCTGACAGGAGAGCACTGAGTAGTGAAAAGGGTTGAAAATTATAACCAAATGTGGAAAGAGAAGGTAAAAACGGGTATATATGGCCAAAATGGGAGAAAAAGCAAAAAGGGACTACGGTGCTAAGGCCTGCAAGCAGGACAGGGCCAACATCTGTGCCCACTCCCGGACCCGCCCAGCCACTGTCCCGAGGACCCGCTGCATCCTCTCCAAAAACGTGTGCGTGTGTAACATGTGTGTGCGCGTATATTTATGCGCCTCTACATTGTGTAACTATGCGCCCGGCGGGGCTCTCACTGAGGCACTGCCGGGCCCAACGGCGCTCGGCGGAGACGCGGCCGGGCCGGGGCGCGGGTTCCCGGCGGCGGGGCAGGGTGGGTTCAAGCCGGCACCGGCACTGGCACCGGGACCGGCAGGGGCACGGCGGGACGGGCACCGGCACGGGCAGAGCGGCCGCGCAGTGTCATTGCCGCCGATGGTGCAGCGCAGGCAGAGCGCAGGCCGCTGCTCCCGGCGAGGGCAGGTGCGGACCCTGCCGCGCCGGCACCAGCCCCTCCGGCTGGGGGACCGCCCGTAGCCCAGCCCCGGCTCCCCCGGGGCCGCCGAGCCGCGAGGAGGAGGAGGCGCCACCGCCGGGTTTCACCAAGGACAGGCCCGAGGTCAAGCCCGGCAGCCGCCCCGCCGCGGCCCCTTCCCCGCCGCCGCCCGCGCCGCCCGCCGCCTCCCCGCCCGCCGGCGGCGGTGCCTTACCTTGGCAGCCATGCTGTGCCCGGCGCGGCCACCCCTTCCCGTCCCTTCCCTTCCTCCGCTCCCCTCCCTTCCGACCGCGGCGCGCAGCTTCCCCGCCTGCGCACCAGCCCGCCAGCGCCGGCCGTCACCGCCGCTTTCCCAGGCAAGGACGGGGCGCCGCCCCCGCCCGGCCCCGCCGCGGCCCCGTGATCGCCCGGCACGGCCCGGGCCGGCCCCGCGGGTCCCGCGCTGGGCGCCGGGCGAGGCGGCGGGAGATGCGGCCTCGGCCCCGGCGGGCCGCCGGCGTTGCGGAGCGAGCACCGCCTCACCCCTGCGAGGGGACCCGATCGCCCTCGGGACTCCTCCTCGGTTACCGCTGGTGGCCCAGCGGGCGCAGAGACACTCCGAGCTCCGAGGGCCTCTGCGGCCGCTGGAGACAGTGACCCTGTCGCCAGCTGGAGGCTCGTGCTGCTGACCCCAGGGATGTCCCCGCCGTGTGCCGGACACGAGGACACCGGGACAAGCAGCAGGATACCGACACCTGCACAGCAAACCCTGATGTTTGCTTCCCTGCAAGTCAGGCTGCCGTTTGAGGGATGTTTCATCGAGTTGCAGCATCCCCAGTTATTCCGGGATGTCCCAAGAACGATCTGTGCCTTCAATCAAATTTTGCCAATGCTGTTTTAGTTTCCAAGTCAGCATGAGCATGACACACAAGCAACCCCAGGCCTGTACCCGGGATGACCACACGTACGGCACGCTCAGCACCACAGGCAGTTTGCTGACTGCCCACGGACAGCCTGTCCGGGCATGTTTGCCGATGCACCATTTGCCATGCAGGCTGTGGCTGCCACCAGGGCAATCGCCAGCGCTGCCAATGTCCGCTCTGGCTGGCCTCAGAGCTTCTGGCTCCTGGGGGGATTTTAGGATAGACTGGGGTCGGTAGAGGAGCCAGAGACCTTGCCCCGTGTGTGTAACTAAAAGGTTACTTGTAAGAATGGCTCCGGGGCAAGTTTTTGAGTTGATAATTATGTATCAAGTTAGTCATAGCTTTGAGGTAGGTCTTACAGCACTTTCTCTAAACGGAGTTCTGTAAAGATATTAAAAAAGGCAAAGGATCTCAAAGACAGATACAAAACAGGTTATAAAACAGAACAATTAACTCTTTAATTGTTTTTAATTGTCTTGGAGACAGTAGAGGAATGATCAGGGTTCCTAAATGCATCTTCACAGTAGAGAAATTATAAGGATTCATAAACACATCTGCACTTGCCCCCTATAAAAAGGATGGCTCTTTTTATGTTTTCAGTTCAATGAATTAACTACTTTCTGTGTTTCAGCAGACTATACAGTCTCCTCTGTGTCCCTGTGAGGCCCAGCAACATATCTATGTCCTCAGCAGTTTCCCAGTCTCACCTTGTTATAAAAACCCTCCCACTTGCTGGATTCTCTTTCTTTTCTACCTGCCCCACATCCCTGTGCCTGCTGCATGTGCTCAGCTGTTCCATGAGACAGCACAACCTTTCTCTTCTTGCTGCATCTCCCTGACCTAGAAAATAGGAGACTTGGAGCCTTCCTCCAACCTGAAACACCTTTTCAAATAAACACAAGAAACAGATTATGTAGTGCCTATCTGCAAACTAGATAAGTAAATACTGTCACCTTGTCATAAATGAATAGATAATAGGAGTCCATTTATAAACAATGGAAAACAATCTCCAATTATTTTAATGATACCACTAAGAAGAGAAAAACTACATAGAGAAAATAGCATAACAATTGTCTTAGAATACACATACAACATTCTGTGTATATTCGGAAGTCAGGATATTTAGATGTGAGACTGAAAGTCAGTCCTATTGAGCTTTATTTTTGTGAAAATGGGCTTCAATGGGACTTTTTTTTCCATATTAAGACTGCTAAGAAAATTACTACAATTCTCACGTAATACTGCCACATGGTCCTGAGCCAGTTGCCTTTATCTAGTCTGAATCTGCCTCACTTCCCATCCTTTGAGAGCTTCGTGTACCTCAAGTCCTGAGCATGCCTTCAGCACTGCCTTTCTCCTGACGAGACTGGAAGGTCCTTGCCTTGTTTACATGAGAATCTGAGTTTGACCTGAGAGATCTCTGACCATGTCCAATGTGCACATACAGGCCCAAGTTCCTTATCTTCATAGAAAAGACAATGAAGGCTAAGGTCACATTTTAAATGGCATGCCATATGACTGTAGTGGATTATAGCACTCTCCTTGGCCACATAAGCAACTTGTTTTCAAAGTCTCCTGTTGACTGAGGTTAGATTCAGGCCCATGTGTCATACTCCTTTCAGTATGTTTTAACCACAAAGCCATAGACTGCTCTGGGGAGTAGAGGAGGAACATTTTTCATTCTTTCTAGTGAAGACTTGTCATTGTGCAGAGGAGAATCCAAGATCAGCTGGACTGGAGAGAAGCATGACTCTTTTGTATGATAAAATGCAATGGGATGAGGGTAAAGTTGTGAGTCAGCTTTCATTACAAAGCACAAAAGTATTTCTTGGAGAAGTTAGGACATTGTGTCTCCCCAGCCAATGGGTTTTTATGTGTTTTACATGTAGCGCTCCCAAACAGAGCACACTGATTCCAGGGCTCCCTTCTACAGTGAGAAACAACCTGGAGTTAGCTTCTTCTTGTTCCCTCTTCTGATACAGGGCATCTTGAGTTTGTTTTTACATACATGGGTTTTGCAGGAAGAGCTGTAGCTTGTTTCCAAAAGAAGCCACAAACAAGTATCTGGACACAGTCCTTTAGATGAAAAATTAGGCTTTGATTATTTTCATGTAGAAGAGAGAATGAGAGTTGATTCCCTACTTGGTGCTTTAACTACTAGGGTGTTGTATAGCAAGGCAACTCTATCTCAATAGGCACATAAGATCTTTGCTGAGCTTATTAGCAATTACCCTGGAGAGACTGACAGCCTGGGATTCATGATTTTTTAGACTTGATAAAGGACTGATAAAGAATTAACATCTACATGTTCAGTAGTGTAATGCAGAGCTCAGTGTGTCAGCTATTTTGGATCTTATTCATTACTCTATTACTACCTTTGTTACTCTTTCTATGACTTCTCATACAATGTTCTAGATTTTGCATGGGCAGACAGATGCCTAAAATTTAGGCATTGCAGTGTGTACCTTAAAGACAAGAAAATATCTTCTTGGATCTAGAAAGATCCAAGTGCATCGGGGGAGGTCTGGAGAAGACTGGGTCAGGAAAATTCAGATCTGGACGCACTACTTACCTTAGTGAAAGGCTGAGATAAAGCAAAGACTGACCCAAGGCCCTCAAGACCTGTGACACTATCCAAATTATTGAGCTGTTTTCTTCAGTACATCTTCTCTCTGTCTCACGATATCGAAACTGTCTTCCAGGTAGCTTCTTTTGGGTTATATTGTATGTTCAGCACCATGGATATTTTGCTAACTTTCCACAAAACTTGCACCAAGTATGTTTTCCCGAAAGTATAGCTTATAGTAGAAATAAATGAGTGGCCTCATTACTAGTAGGAAAGAGCTGAATGTTAAAAAGAAATGAGTACAAGGTTTTCCTGAGCAGATCTCATTTCTTAAAACTCTTTATTGACTCCTGTCCTTCAGGAAAGTCTCAAGGAAAGGCAGGAAGCAGTATCCCCTTTCTTAGGTCAAGGATTTGGTGTGGGTTTTTTGTTCTTTCTGTGGGTTTTTTGTTTTGTTTTTAATAAAGGATGTCTGGCTGATGTGAATTAGCACATCAGTTTTAGTGACTCTTAGCCAAGAATTTGCGCACAGTAGGCCTAACCCTGAGAATTTCTCTAATAAAATAAAGTATGACTCAGTCTGAATGAATCATTCACAATTCTTCTTTCTCTGTTTGAAGGATATTCACTGCAGATCACGATTTCCTCAAATATATTTGCTGTTTTTCTGGTTATTTTATAACATTGTCTGATGATTGTCAGTATTTTCTTTTTTTTTGCTGATATTTTTAAAGTCACACATATTTGTATTTTAAAGTCTGTTGTTTATCTGTGATTGCTGAGAAGGTCAGCCAAACACGATCTTATTCCCTGTTTCTTAGAACAAGATTTTCAAGTACTTTTATGTGCATGTCTAAAATTCATTGTCTATCAGTATTTCTTCCAGTGAAAAACTAAACTGGTCATTTAAATAGTTCAAGGAAAAGTGAATGTAAAAGCAGAATGCAGAAGTATGAATAATTCATTAAAAAATCCATACAAATGGTAGCATATTTTCATGGCTTTCCCATCTGAAAATGCAACACTATCCCCCAGTGTGTTGTATCACGTCTACCAGGAGAGTAGAATTCGCAAAGTTGGAAGGAGACAACTATGATTCTGTCTTATGGCTGATAATGGCATTTACACAGGCATTGCTACTGAAAATGCTTTACCAGGGCTATGTTTTAGGAATGCCTCTGAAATTACTCAAGAAACATTGCTGCTGCTGATGAGTAGGGGGTTAGTTCTTCTGTTGGTGTAAATTAGCATAGGTGGTAGATTTGTGCTGATTTACATTGGTAAATCCCAGAAAATAGAGGGGATATAGGACAAATGAAAGATGCTATATTTATTTCATAAGGGAAAAATACTTCATAACTCAGGCACACCATTGGCATGAATAAGTTATGAAAAATCTTCACAGCCAAAAGAACATAATCATCCTTCATGTATAACAGATTTGTTTATTCTGTAAAGATTCATTTCAGTTGATTAATTATCAGTATCTGCTGATGGTGGAGGTAACAAGCCATCTCTGATGAGAGAATCATTTTAGGACATGCTCAGAATATTTTATCACCTAGCACAAGTTGTGTATGCTTAGAATATTTATCATACTCTGTACTAATAGTATCACATTTTGTAAGATAAGTACTGAATGTAAATTATATTATAGATATAGGAGTTATCTATATTTTTCTTGGGTTTTATTAATAAGAGGGATATAAAAAAATAAATTAAATCACAGTAACAGTTGTGTTTACATGTCAAGTGCTGAACTGTGCTGCTGCATTAAGTCGTTGTTATTCTGAACCAGTGAAAATTTGCATAAGTGCAAATGCCGGCTCCTAACAATAACATTAGAATTGTTTCACCTTACACCAAATCGAGCCTGTACCAGCCACATTGCATGCTCACTGGCCATTATTCACGGCTGGAAGCTAACATGGAGGTTTATCAAAGCGTAAATTACCTTTTTATTTTTTGTAATTTTATTTATTAACTAAACAAAATTGTGACTCCAAATTAAAATGCCAAAAGAGAGATTAGATCATCTCAAAACTGAAGCATTTATGAAGAGGAAAAAAATTATAATAGCTCAGTCAATCACTGCAAAATAAAAAGCAAAAGTAGATCAGATTTTTAACACAGTATATTAATTTGCTATTTATAAAGTTAACCTTAGTCACCAAAATACCTAGAATATAAAGTATTATCCCTAACAAGATAAACTGAAATCTGTTACTAAATCCGTTGAATAGATACACTACTTTAATCAGACTTTACTCACAGAAGAGACTAGGCATCATTTAACAACATTTGTAGGTCTATAAACTGTATGTATGAGTGTCTGCACACACTGAACATATATTGTGTGCAAGAGGACAGCAGGATTTTCGTTAGCTGAGACTTTGCAGAAAGTAATAGAACCTCTGCAGAGTTTTATAAAAAGCACTGAGTTTCTTTTAGCTTTGACCTACGTGTTTGAAAATACAAACATTTGGTCATCCTGAAACTCTGTGTTTTCTTTCATTCTCCAGCCAAAACCCATCATTTTTTATTTTCCATGGAGATGCAACTTCTATTAATTATTAATACACATTTCCAAAATACCCACTATGAGCTAGACTTTTTCCATAGCTGAAGAAAGATGGTCTGGCTCAAAGTCCATTAAAGCCAATTGGAGCTTTTCCATTAGTTTCAGTGCTTTGCTTAAAGTCAAAGACTATCACCCACCTTGGTATTTACACCTCTCTGTTATCAGCATATGCCAGCTTTTGGTATTTGTTTTGTTAAAATAAGATGGATTAAGGCAAAAGTTCAAAAGGTTTTTAATGACTTACGAGATTGGGAGCATTGATAGCAAGTGTGTTTACCTTGGGAAGATGGTAACTTCTAATTATTTGGAGTACTTGTTTTTAATTTCATTACCAAGAAATGCAGGTCACATTGCTTTTGTATGCATCTGGTCAGAAGTCAGCAGGTATCCAGTTTCAACCAGGCCTGAGGTATTACATTCATCTACATTTTGTAAAATGGCACGATAAAGAGTAAAGACTTCTTATTTCTTCCACTGAAGAACACACTACACTGTAAGTTCGTATCCTGATAGACTCCAAAGAATCCATATCTAAAGAGGGACTAGGAAAGCCTAACTACAGGGAAAGATGTCGGCCCAGCTACTGATCTCTTTAAACTCCAGAAGAATCCACAGGAAATCACTTTCTAGGCTGCTCTGTTCACACAGCTTCTTGCTTGGTAAATTGCTTCTCTCCTTTTTTCTCTTTTAATTTTGTTTGCTGTTGTTTTCAGTTTGGTTGGAACAGCCTTAGTGAGGTGGAAAGAAACCATCTGGATCTACTGTTTCATGATTCAGAACTCGGTTTGATATTTCTCAGGATGAGTTGTATGGTTGGTGGTGACTCAGTAAAAGTGCATTGTGCAGCTTTTGTTTGGCATCTCAGAGCTTTTCCAGCCCAATGTCCACACTGTACCTATCAAAAGGAGATTTTCACGGCTTTCCACTAAGTTCCTGAAAGTTGAACTGAGACAGATGTTTTGATTGTTTAGTCCACTACTTCTGAAGTTAGCAAGATTTAAACAATAGATAAAGAAAATCCCCTGCTATGCTCATTGAAATCAGTAGGAAAATTCCGATCTGGGAATACGATTTATCCTTTATTATATTGAGGGTGGATAGAGATGTATAAGGCAGAAAAGAATCCAGATCTTTTCTTCTTTTCCACTGTTTCTACTACAGTAACAGAGCTAATCAGATGTGAGTCAGCAAAGTGTCCTTTTCCAGAGAAAGAAAGGAAAACTTGCAAAAGGAAAAAAAATGTTCTTCTGTGCTGTGGTAAGAAGAACCACTTTGTCATGTACTGCTTTCTTGTTTACATTAATATAGAGTGACTTAAAGTGCTTATTACTTAAATGTTCATTGCCTGGTGAGGAAATCCCTTACCTTAGCCTTCTCTAGGAGCATCAGAGAAATAGTCATAAAATGCGCTCGAGGCCTGTGTAGTTTCCTCTTCTTCTAGAATATCCCTGTCAGTGAAGAGCACACACAATCACTGTGAGGCTTGTTACTAAATTCAGCCAGATAGCTCAAATTGGTAGGGTGTATTTATTGAGAGAATATGTGCAACTTTTGCTCCCAAGATTTGAAAGCAATACCCTTCTTGAATCCTCAGCCACGAATCAGATGCTAAGGTGATCACCAGCACTGAAGACCCAGAGGCTGGTTTGTTCTTCCATAAGGACTGGCACTTTCTTTTCACATGGGTCCACTCACTTTCATTTTGCCTCCTTGATACTGGGCTTGATGAGGTCCACATAGATTTTGAATCTGAAAAACATTTGGAACTTCAGAAAAGTATTGGTGCCTACTTAATATTGTGGGTTATTGGGGGAATTGAATCTCTAAGAGACTCCTAAAGGTACCTACTAATATTGTTATATTGTTCAGAATTCCATATAGAATAGCACTTAGCAGCTGGAACTCTTACAGTGAATGAGACACATCTGTCAGACTTCTTGACTCTGGGCAGTTGCAAATTACAATGCTTATCTTCCAGTCTGTCATTCTTCACTTGGTTCCCAAATATGTTCCTAGGTATATAATGGAGATTCTGGTCTTGGTTTATTTTGCCTTAAAAACTAAGCAAACTAACAGCCTGCTCTCTATTCTCTTGTTCTATTTGACATCAAGTAGGGGATTCTTATTGTTCAAAGATTGGGCATGAGCAGAAATGACTTTCAGCTCCAGAACATGCTTTCCTTATTATTCTGAAAGGCCTGAGTTTGCTGACCTGCAATGCCTTTTGCATACCTGTTGTTCAGGACTTTTTGGACAAGAACTGAGGAGATGAGTTCTGATTGATTTTTGTGGGATTGTCTACCTAAATTTGCTTTGGCACATTTTAAGTGAAGCTTAACAAAGCGTATCTTTTTAGAGTCTTTTTAGTTCAAGTCAGAGCTTTATCTCTGGAGGAAGAAAATAGTCCATGAGTGATTATGTAGAAACAAACTGAGCCTAAGTGTCTATGATCCCACTTTCTATTTCAGGGAGGAACTTTAGATACTGAAGTATCATGATAGCTGAGCTTTCAGATTCCCTTCAGACAGATCTTCTATATTCTTGTTGCTAAAATCAAAGATACTCACTTTAGTGCCAGGGAGTTTGACATGCTTATGTAAATCATTAACATGAACCATTTATTCTGACCTCAGCTATGTGGTCTAAAGTTGATATATGGAATTTGTTAATCATTACTTGTCAGCTAGTTGATGCATATCAGAAGGTGGTTCCAAAGGCTCCTGCCAGCTTTTCAGAGGTCAGTATCTCTGGCTGTCTTGCATAACTAACCTGCATCCAGCTTCTATTAAAGGTCCTGAAATGCCTAGTCAGATGTTTTTCATAACCTGTGACACCTGAAGAGATATCCTAGCTTCACTGTGTCATGCCCATGAAAGGATGGTAAAATAGCTGGGAACGTGATCCCAAAGTTGTGTTTTTTCTTGAATAGAGCCAGGAGGTACTGCAGCCCCAGAGAAGCCTCCTTGTAAGGTTCTGCAGGTCCAAGGTCCACGAACTGACATTGCCTCAGAATACTTGATCCCACAGGGACTTTGGCCAGTGAGCAAATTTTCACACAGTGACTCACAGTGGGCACGTGACAGCCAGAGAAAACTTCAGAAATACCTGCTGAAATGGTGGTGGTCCTCAGTTGCTTGGTGGCAGATGATTTTAATTATTCCTAACTCATTTTCCTCTGGTACTGAAAATGTCTTGATTTTTTCCCAACAGCTACTCCTCAAGAAATTACATATCTGGCCAATTGCCTTTCTCTTCATGGTCCCCCTTACATTCTTTCTGTCAATGAGCAGCCTTGCCCTCTCTGACTCATTTCTAATCTGAGTAGTTGCAACCTCATCCTTCTTCAGTTCATCTGGTTTCCTTTCTTAGTCCAGTGCTTGAAGTCCTTTGCCATCTCATTTAAAATTTTTCAATAATTCCTATTGCTCGGTGTCAGTTTTTTAACCTCAAATTCTGCTTCTTTTTCCCAATACATCAGTTCTGAATTGTTTCTCTTGCGCCTTGGTTGAGCCATTTTATCCTCTTTTGTGCACTGGAAGCAGAAAAGAAATTCTCTAATTGTAGTTTGGGTCTAAAGTGCTGCATTAGCCAACAACAACAAAGAGTAGCCATTCTGTGGAAATGCGGAGAGTCAACATCCTTCAGCTGCTGGCTCAATGTAGAACAAATATTTGAAGAATTTAGGTACCAACCCTGAGCAAACCATTACTGCAAATCTGTGGACTTAAAATTTTCCAAAGTTTTCATCTTGTCCAAATTAGGTCATTTTACTGGCATGAGGTAATAAAAAAGCACATCTCTAATACAAGCATTAGCTGTCTATTAGTTTTCATCCATCTGTCCCAGAGTACGGTGGATGCCACAGCTAACTTTCTGAAAAAAACTAGCATTGAAAAGACATTCCTTTCACCTTGTTCTTCAGAATGACTGCATCAGTTCTGTTCAAACTTTCGAAAAAATATTACTGTGAGCAGCCAGCTACTTATGGCCCAGAGTGATGGTTTAATCTGTAGGCAGCTGAAAATAAGATTTTATAATAGCAAATGCTGAAATAAACTTTATATTTTATCTCCAATTGCATGATGAATAAGTTATTTGTGTAATCCCATTTTTTCTTTATTGAATTCTTTTCTTTTTTGAGACATAGAATGTAAGTAGGTATAATTAGAAACAGTAGAATGGCAGAAAAATATGTGTGATTACTTGTTGTATTGAAGTGCTAGATGAGAGATTCCACTTGCTTTAAAGAAAAGGACAAGTTACAAAAAATAGCTCAGATTAAACACAGTATTTTTTATCAGAATTAAAATGCTTTGTATGTTCTGTCTTCTAGATGAGTAAAAGGCTGCACAGAATGGACTCTATAGACAATTTTGACATCCCTTGTAATGATCATTGATCAGACATTTTAAAGCCTCAAACAGATGTATGTTGGTCCTTAAAGCATGACAAAAAATTGCAACAGATTAAGAATATTTACTTTGGCAAGACAGAACTAAAATTTCTGGAGGAAAATGTTTTTTGTCGCAGTTGTAGAAATAATCTTGTAACAGTAGAAAGCATTCCAACTAGAAATGGAGTTTGTACAGTTCACTAATTTCTTTGTTGCCTTTTGCTTTAGCTGGTATCCAATTTTATTTCTGTAACTATTCTTTGATTTAGAACTAATTGTAAGTGTAGGGTGAAAAAGGGTTGCATTTATATTTGCAAATGCAAAAGGAATATCAATTCTACACTACTGGAGAAAATAAAAACATTTACATGAATACAGCTTTGGACGTAAAAGTTGGGATCCCAGCTTTAAAAACAAAAGCTAACAGATTACAGATACTGTTGCAACACTGATGGTTTAGCAGTGTTCTCTAGAGAAACACTCTTCCTTAATGGTTTTCTCAGGGATTTCATTCCTCATGATGAGCAGTAGCCTAAAGCATAACTTGTTTCACGGAGGAGTGAGGTGCACACCTGAATTTGGAAGTTAGTGTTAATAAAGATCACAGATCCCACCTTTAGGTTTGCACAGTTCTCTTGCTGAATAAGTAAAAAATAATAAATTACACTGAAAATATGCACGCTCATTTTTAGCGGAAAGTGAAGTTTTGATGTGCTGCAGTGTATTCTTACAGTTCTCTGGAGTCGAAGTCACATATATATGACTCCTTTCATCTGATGCCTGGAAGAAATTCTGAGTTCACTCTGCGGTTGTCATGCTGGGTTGTCTGAAGGTTGAGGGAAAAGCTTTTTAATAAATTCACAGAAAAAAAACTGGTTAAAGGCTACAGCTATTGAAGAACAAAGTTAACTGAGAAGAAACCAAAGGCTGAACTGAAAGGTTTAATTTGTTAATTATAGATTAATTAATTATAAATTATTAATATTCACTGCTCCTTGAAAAACAAAACAAAGCAATGCTCTAATTTTATTCTAAAGGTGTCATTAGCTGTAAATCCCATTTCTCATTAAAGCAAAGTGAACACAAAAAATAATCTTCCATTGCGGAGATGTATTGGTAGTTCTGAGAAATTCAGTTTATCTTCAGTGTGTCCCATTTTATAAAGGATCACTTTTCAAGCTAAAGGACATTCCTGAAAACTTGTCATTTTCTTCTGAATGTTTCTCTGCAGTTGTTTCTGCATTGTTGTGACATTTTTAAGTTGCAGATCTCCAATGTTGTTTTCCAAGGGAAGCTATTTCCATGGCCTGAGTGAGTGAACTGTGCAAAACAGGCCACAGAGCAGGAAAAGGAGAGCAAGCGTCCAAAGGAAAACAACCACAGCTATGAGCAACAATTGCAATGAATGAACTGGAGGAGTCTGAGGTTTTGCAACTCTCTCAAACTAGCCTTTAGAAAGCAAAAGTAGACTCGGGTTACAAACATGTTTACTTGTTAGGACAGTTTTGTGATGAGTATTTTCCTTAAGGTCCCAGGCAGGCAATTTTAGCTAAGGGGTGTATGACAGCATAAACAATGGCTTAGAATTCAGATTTCGACATAGGATACACACAGCAAGACTTTGTTAAAGAAACTAATCACATTCTCCAGAGCAGATCTAACGGCCTTGGTTCATGTGAGTTAAATCCTTCTGAGGTCAACAGGATTATTTGCCAGAGTAGAGAAGACTCTAAAGAAAAATGAGCCATTGATCCAAACTCTGTATACAGTCTATAACTTTAGGTAAAGCTGATATTTGCCCACATTGTATGTTCTGGCATTTATAGTAGTTGACCACTGGCTATGGAATGCAGTCACAAGGGTGTCCTCTTCTTCACTTTTGTCTGTAGTTCTTCCCTCATGTCATACCATAGCCATAACTGATTCAGGAAGCAACTTACAGAAGTTCTCTCCTCAATTGAATAACCATGAATTCTAGCACCTCTGATTATTTGCTGTGAGCTTTCCTTAGACGAATCCACATTCATATTTAAGATCATGTCTGCTTGTCTAAAAACTGTCTTCTGTAAATCCTGGCATGTGAACATAGCAAGGATTAATTAAGCCAATTTCATCCCAAGGAAAAGTCCATCCTGTTCAGCTTCTTACTTGTTTCTCTAGTTCAGCTAGAATAGATTCAGGTGATACAAATGTCAACATTTTCCATGGAAACTGGTAATAAATACTGAAATTAGGAGAATATTCATAATGTTACTCCTAAATTTTCTTTAGTTTATGTCTGCATTTCTTTTGCTTGTTTCCAGCTCTGGCTAGGTGAAACTGGGTATCCATAGGGATTCCTTTTTGAGGTAGAACTACAAGGGGGAAGAGGATATGGGCATGGAGGGAATGGTGAGGAAATCCTTTTAGTTTATGTACTTGACTCCTTAGGGTCTACAGGAAAAATCAGTGATGGTAAGCAGGAAAATGTATTTAAATGCTGGTTTGGTACTTCCTCTGTCTCTGTACAGGCTCACACACTTTGTGAGATTAATAGAAAAGACGAAAACTGTTGTGAAAGGTACCTGCTCCTTTTAGCCCATTACATCACATGAGGAGTCCTTAGGCTGCTTTCAGCATCCTACCATACACATCAAAGTCACCAGGGAGAAAACAGAAAGCAGGAGCAAAAAACATGCTAGGTTACTAAGAGTGAAAGAAACTAATAGTCCTTATAATGTAATGGAATTCTAGCAGTAAACAATGATGGTATTTCTGATACAGCTGCATTTGTGGGTATCTGACTCTGGATATCATATTTGATTTCCATCATGTTAATCTCAAAACATTGATCAAGTAAAAGTAAGCAAAAGTCTAGGGGCTACAGGGCGGAAAAGAGAAGAGTTTGAGAGGACACTGAAAGCATCTGAAGGTGTTTGCTTCATGAAGAAGATAGTTTTTATGTTGTAAGAGAAGGATTACTCCAGAAAAAAAAAAGATCTTGGTAGTCTCTGCTCTCTCAAAAATTCAAAAGCAGACTGACTTTCAAAGAAATTGAAAGGCAATAAATCTAAAACTAAAAAAAGAGATGCCCCTTTCCACTGCATATAACTACATTTTTGAACACACCACTACACAATGCCGCTACTCAAGACCAAGCAGATTATTATTTTTTGTTATGAATACTAAGAATCCCATCCTGTCACATTTACTAGAATAAAACTGTGTTGAGTCCACAAATTGTGTTTGAATTTTAGAAAATGCTGCTGGAGCCAAGAGAAGATAACTTCTCTCCACTGATCTTTTCTTTCTGAGATTTTTTTCTTTTTTTTTTTAACTTAGAATTGTGTTCTGTGGGTAATTTTTATTGTGCATTGAAAGAATGACTACTTTTGAGTAATAAGAATGCTGTATTACCTGAGATGGAACTCAGGCTGCACATACATCCTGAGATAAGAAGCTCTCTTTTTATATTGCTTCATCATTTTTGCCTTCTTTTGGACGCTTTGTTCATCAGATAGTTACCTCTTCAGATTTGAGTTTGATTACAAGCATTTGCATTACCTCAAAAGAACTTTTTACTGTCTGTTCTCTTTGGTTCCACTTTTTCCTAAAGCTCATGGATTTTCTAGCATTTGAGTAATCCAGTCTAGGTATTCAGCTGTTCCCTATTATGGTTTGTTTTGTTACCATTTATTCATTTTATGTTAGTAGCAATGACTCCAGCAGAGATTGGACCCTTGCTATGTTAGATGTGATATAATGAATGAGTAGGATTTAAAAAAAATGTATTATTTTTTCTATAGAATGCAAAATAATAAATTTAATTTATAAATCATAACTTTTGCCTTCACAAAAATATATTAGAGATGTGCTTGTTGTTTTCTTTGTCTTTGAAAAGGACTCCAAAATAACTTCGGTGGAGTGTCTGGCCCTTTGGTCATAGTTTTTATTCAATCCAGGTTAGGTTTGATCCATGCTGATGAGACAGGGGTGTTGTACTGCTAGTCTCAGCATTGGAAAGGGTGATTTTATTTCTTCTGATACCAGAGCTGGCTTGTTTGGAACAAGCAGGGATCTCTCTGCTTGTTACTATATTACACCGTGTAAGAATAAGGTTTACAGTGGTATAAAAGAGACTTAGTTCCGTGGAATTATCAATAGGTAATTATTAGTTGTGCCCAGCAATGAGGAACTGTAGTGATATGCCCTTTTTAGGCACACTTTGGCCCTGCTATCATCACATCACACAAGACGCCTGTAGCCATGTGTCTGTGCTGCCCCACAGCAGAGCTCGTTGTCTCCCTGGCCTCAAGAAGCCTCAGCTTCTGCTTTTTGCTATTTACAAGGTGCACTCCATTTTTAAAGGTGCTCAGCTCTATGAAATGTCAGACTGGTTTCACCACCCAGTTCAACCAGCCTTTCACACATAAAATGTTGAAGGCAATGACAAAATGGTCTCCAATGTGGCCAGAAGAATCCACATATGTAGTCCACTGAGGTCTGCAGAGGTCATTCAGGATTGTGTCTCAATATAGGAGTGACAGAGCTTTTTATAAACTTCAAAAGAAAGAATGAAAGTTTCCACAAAAGCCCAGAAGCCACTTTCACTGTAAAGTAAAAAAAAATGTATTTTACAGCTGACATCTTAATGGGCTTACTATTTTGGATACAAGGATGAAAATTATGCAGTTCTTCCATTTTCCCTTTTTCTAGACTTGCATTGGTTACAGTGTGGTAATCAGATCAGAGCCTTTTCTGTGTAAAGTGGTGAACATTCAAAGACCTACCACATGAAGTCCCAGTCGTGCAATCAGGCACAAGGGGAGAGCTTCCCATGCGTCCAGAGGCCCACTTCAGCCAACAGAAACATCAAAGATCACTTTCAAAGGTGGAAGCTCAGAAACTGAGACAAATTTACTTTGATATTTTCCTCCAATCAAAATGCAAATGAATTTTATATTTTTTATTAATGTCTTTAATTGTTAATGTTGTTAATTATCTAAAATGTGCAAAAGCTCCTAAGGTGCAACATAAGAGAAGTGATATGAAAATGCATTTTAATTCCTAATATAGACAGTTATAATTATGTGATTCTATGATATTTTTTTTCCTTCCCTGATGTTTTCCAGAATGTGCTATAAAAATAAAAACTTACCACTGTCTCCTGGCATGTGGTAACACGGTACTGGCTTTCTTTATTTTTCTTTTCCGGCCAATTCAAAGTCACTATTTTGAAAAATCAAAGTCTTTTTTATTTATCTTCCTCTGGATCACTTTGTCCAGAATAAGTGTCCAATATCAACAAAGAAAAGACATAGGAGCTTAGCATGTCCCTTTGTTCCCTCAGTGAAAAACAGCAGCTATACATCTTTGCTCCCACTGGCTGCATGGCTGTCAGACAGCAGCATAACAGCATTTTGGGAGTAACTTTCTCAAACGTGGTTTGTATTTATACAGACTAATTTATGTGTAACAGAGGACTCTTCTAGTAAAGGAAGTAGAGCTCCTGAATAAACCAGCATTTCCTCTCCTACAGAAAGCTGGAAACAGGAGCTAGCAGAGGCCTCTTTAAATCAGTGTTAGCTTGTAGAAAACAGCATAAAGCTAAATCTAACTGCTTGTTTTTATTGATATCTTCCTCCTGGCAATGTGTGGAAAATCATGTCGTTACAGAACTAGATAATTTCAGGCACTTAAAAAATATACATATATTATGATAAGTAACTTCAAAAAAGAAAAGTTAGGCTATGACCAGTAAGTGAAAGATGATTTGGTATAAATGTCATACCTTGCCATACATGTTACAGAAAGCTGTTACATACCATGTGACCACTTAGTAGATGAGACCTTTTTCTTCATCTTCAGTGCCTGGGAAGTCTAGTCCTAATGACTGTTCACATTACTGAAATACCCTCAGACCAGAGATTTGGGTGGGTTAGTGTGATGCAGTACACGTGCCCATTCTCAAAAATAGGTGCCTGCCCCAAAGAACCTTCAGTTTTAAAAGGTCTTAATTTGCTGTCATGGAGAGGGCTTGAAATTCAAACACTTGATTAAATCATTAGCAATTATACAGTAAGAGGTTTTGTAGCAATCGTAACATACAAATAAGCCTTTAGGCTTTAAGTATATGTTGTATTTATTATACTCTAACTAGTTTACTATTATGTTTCCTTGTGACAGATTGTTTTCTTCCCTGTGGAACACAGCCATTGCTAATATTTCCATTATGCTAATATTCTAAGGGCCAATTATTGATGTTGACATCACAACCTTTTGAAAAAAACTACCATGCCATTCATTTTCCTAGAATGAGTTAATTTTTTTTTAACCATTAACATGTCAATTACTTGAGTCTCCATAGATTACCCAGTTCCTGTGGATACTGCTGTCTGTCATAGCTGCTGAACACTGATTGCTATTCAAGAGCCTGTCATACTGTAGAATATTTTTGCAAAACCAAACTGGTTTGCTTCAGACACACAAAACCTAGGAATTCAGATGGCCAACCCCAGACTCCAAGAACTAAACAAACCACACAGCTAAGCTCAGATACAAAAAACCCTGCAAACCCAACATCTAACTCGATACACATAGTAAGCCAAAAAGTCTCCTAGATACAGAGCCAGGACAGCCGCTGAGAGTGGCTATTGCTAAACAGGAGAGTGCACAGGCAGGAGCTGCTTAAGTGAGTGAAAAGTAGGCAAGAATATTTAAGCTAAAGCAGGGTTTAGCACAGCAGTGACGTAATCTGAATGACTTGCTCTGCAAAGTATTGCACCTTGTCAAGATGATGCTTCTTTCGCCCTCAGTGCTCATGGAGCAGGACTTCTGCAGAGGGTGTGCAAAGAAGTCAGGGTGAGGGTAGCAAGAAGTCTCAGGTGGAGGCATCCCCCAGACATATGCCCAGGTGGTCATGAATTGCTTCTTTTGGCTGCAGCACCAACAGCTCACATGGATAGTTAAGTTTACCAGCATCCTCGCCTGCCTGGCCTGAAGCTGAGCTCCAGGATCATCTCACAGTGTTTTCTGGTATTGGTGGTCATCTGGGGCTAGAAAGCCTGGGGAGCAAAGGAAGAATGAGGCATGTAAGTGGCTGCAGAGGAAGCCAAGGGAGGAGGGTAGAGAGCTGGATTAAGCACTGCCTGTTACCTTGAAAAGCCTTGGAAGAGAATGGTTGCAAGGATTAAAAGTTAATGTGATTATTTTAACAAATTGCATTTGTGAGTAGAATAACAGGAGTAAGTTCCAAGCAGAAATATCTGCGAGAGTGTGAAACAATTTCCAAAGAAATTGGAAAGGTCCCTCATTCCAAAGGTCCCTCATTAAGAGTTATTTTAAACTAATTTGGATAAGTAAACAAGAAAATATGCATAAAATAATGAAAATAGTTTCTTACCTAGTAAAACAACTACTTAGAAAACAAAACAACTTTAAACAACTAAACAACTTTAAATATGTAGGAGTGGAAGGAAATATTCCAGTTTTAAGAACTTGTTTATATCAATGTCCCTTTACATCAGGAGGATACTTGCAACATTTAGATTCCCATTCTCTCTTCAGGTTCTACAGACCAGCAATGACACATTTTGCAAAATATAGTAATTTCCTAAAAACTACAATATACATAATTCCTTCTGACCAGCACATAACTTTGCACAAATGACTGTCACATTAGCACAACAAATGCATTACTTTCTCGGATTTTGAAAGACTCTTGAAGAGCCTTTTTTTCCTGACATGTGGCACTTGTTTACTCCACTTTTTTGACAACTTTGATTTAATCATTTAAGAAAAAAAGGCGAACCGAACAATGTCCAAACTCCTTTAGAATTTCAGAGAAGGACCAGAATATTAAAGTGTCTCTTTCATGGCAATTCCAGCACTTACCATAGTGTAATTTTAATTTCTAACACATCCTGGGCCTGTTCTGTATTTAAAATTATTTCTAATGTAACATGAATTTTAGCTGAGTAGAATTCAACCAAAACTAATCTGGTATAGATTTCCACTAGCACCTCGGAGCTACATGTTTTTTAATACGCTTACCTAGCATAAGAGCTTGGTAAGCAGGGAAGCACCTTCAAGCTCCTTTCACTGATGAATAGCTGGGAACCAGAGGTACCACAAGTAACATCACCAAAATATGTAAGTCACATCTTCAAAAGCAAGTTCTGCATTCAAAGAACAAACCTCATAATTGTATGGGCTGTCAAGTCCTACTGAAATAATTGGGAATTAAGCCTGGGAATATCTGAATATCATAGCCTTGTTAAATGAAAGTCAATAATATTAATGCTTGCAAGCCCCAAATGAGAAGAAAACCAGTGTCCAGTTCCCATAGTAAAACCACTGGGCCTTTCATTACCATTTATTTTCCATATATGTTGCTAAAGGACGATTGTGTGCTTTTGGAATGGCGTCATGTCTTTTGCACTACCTTGTGCCTCTAAAGCATTTTAAGAAATAATAAAAATTCAGGCTGATATGTTCCTCCGGTGCCTCTGAGGTTAAGCTGTAGTTGAGCAGGAATTGGCAGGATTGCAGTCTCAGTCACAGGTACTTAAAACCTCCCTAAGTTCCATTTTAATCACATAAGCTCTTTTCTAGATCAAGGCTTAATGTACAAATCCCTCTCAGAAATTTTATCCTAAGAGAATGTCCTGAGGTCATGCAGAAAACCTATGAGAGAAGGAACTGAAATTAGGTAATATCCTCGGATAATGCTTTGCCTCTCTGAATATCCTCCTCTCAAAAATTGCTTTGTATTGTAATATGCTAATGGTGATATTTGGTGCTCTAAAATATATCAAAGTCATTAGGAAACTACATATATTTAGAGCAAATACAAGATGTATTTCAAAAAGGGGTAGATATTTGCATCCAAAGGCTTTTCTTTTCTGTGAGTGAGGCAAGAAAATGCACATTTCCCGATCATTTAGGCCGTATTTGCTTTGCATGAAAATCATGATTAGAAGGTCAGATGGCATAAGGAGTGGAATTAAGGTGTCTCAACACGAGATATTCGCTGTGACTCTTACAGAGCACGGTGGCAATTCCAAATGAAAGGGAAGGTGAGAGCACTATCTGGAGCCGGAGAGCAATATTAGAATGGGTGATGAGTTCCATGATGCACATAGCAAGGGGAGAATAGAGCAATACTGTTCCCTCCCCGAATAGAAGGCATGGCTGAACACAGAGAATGAGCAAAGTCACTTGCCTTAATTACAAAATATATTAGATGGGGTTTATGTCTCCTTTCAACTAAACTAATGTAGCATTCTTAATACTGTATGGTATGAATACAGAAATTATATAATCCTTCCTTCACTGCAGACAGTATAGACATGACACTTTGTGATTTTATGGGCAAGAAAGTTGAAAAGAAAACCCTGTGACTCTGCTGATGTAAATTGTTCCTTAATTAGATCAGTGAAAGGTGACCATTACAATGCTTGAAGATTTTCCTTTTCTTTCTAAATAATCTGTATTTATGAAAACAGCCACACCATAAATCTGACAGTAGGAGTAGTTAGCCATCCCATTTAACACCTAAAAATTAGAATCAATTGCAATGTTGTAGCTACATAAAGCTGGCTAGTCTCCTAGTTAAATTGAAATTGTTTCTAAAACTTACCACTTGATGCTGTATGTTCAGTTAGTGCAGAAAATGTCATTACTGTATTTAGGTTTTGCCAGGCCTTCATTAGGTTCAGATAAAAGCTGATACCAAGTAATAAAATTATATATGCAAAAATAGGGGGGAAAAAAGGAAGTTGCAATAGTTGGGTTTAAACAAATGGGGGAAATAATTTATTTTCATATTCTTCATTGAAAAAAACTTCCTAAAGTTACCTTCAAATGTAGCCTGTGGATTTTATACCTTTAATCTTTCTTACTCACATCCTTTCCTTTCCAGTCCTGCATATGAAGCTATAAACACACTTTTATTGGGGGGGGAGGGAAGTAAAAAATTGTGCTGTAAAAGAGGCCTTTTCATGCTTGTTTACTCTCAGATCTCTGGAAAGTAGCCTTTAAAATAAAGCAGAAAAGATGGCTGTCTGACATGCAAGGAAGATTTATCATTCTTCAAATACATTTTAATGAATGCAAAGGGTTTTAAACTCTCTCTCTCTCTCTGACTATACAGCTTGCTATTCCCTTTGAAAGTAGTTTAATTTCTGTTAGCATGCAGAAGCTGCTGAGACTCTGAGACTGCTAAAACAAAAAGAAAGGTCTAATTTTATAAGAAAATCTGTTCCAGTATCTTAATTTTGCTTTTATTAGTTGCTTATTGCTTGAGATCACAGGTTAATAGATTCGGGGACCAAAGCAAAGGCTCTGTGCTCCACGCTTCGCCTGCTATACTATTTGAAACATCAAAAAGTTGCATGCTGAACACATCAAAGATTTTGTTGTGTTTTTTTTTAATACAGTAAAGGTATATAATAGAGCTTTTGTGTTTTCTCCCAAAAGTTAATAAGCATCCTGAACTTTTAACATAAAATCCTGACATTAATTCAGTTGGGCAAATTGAGTAAATCCCATGTTGTGACATGAAACAATTTCTTGTTCCCATCAGATGGAAGTGAATATCCTGGTATTTTAGGTGTAAGAGTCTGAAAATGTCAGAGCAATTTATGCCTGTGGAAAGGTATCAGGAGGAAATACCATCAAAAAAGAAAACCAATTGATTAATTTCTTAGTATACTTGGCTTTGTCTTTCCACCTTGCTTTGAGACGTGCAATAGTTCATGCACTCTGCAGGCTGGCACCTCAAACAGCACGCACTACTACCTGCAGCATCAGACAGGGCAGGTAGGAATGGCAAAGAGTATCCTATTGCACTGCCACAGGTTTGGCTGTGGCACTTTATTATCCAGCTGACATGACATGTCATCATGACACAGCATGTACATGGGTTGATTGAGCAAATGTGAAGAATCTTTCCCAAGAGACTGAGGAAATGCCACAGCTCCACATCTGCTGCTCCTCCACTCCTCCTCCCAGCACCTGCAAGTGTGGGTAGTTGAACACTTGAAAGCTGGTGAAAGACAGGGTTCACATGGACAGGTTGCAGTGTCAAAGAAGCAGAGGGAATTTACTAGAACTAGCAATGCAAGATGGCAGAGGTGCCTCTGCTTCAGCCTTTGCTTTTAGTTTGAGGGGGCAAAGTTAACAAATGCTCCATGTCAAAGTTCACAGATACTCTGAGCCTGATCTTCCCATACTACCTTGGTAATGCTAGACAGCCTCAAAATTATTTACTGGCTATACAGCGTACTAGAGAAAATAGAACTGCCTTAGCACTGGACTTGGCACCTTAGGACCAAGCCAGGTGTCTGAGATCACAGGAACACAAATACAAAATAGACATCAGATAGTTCAATGTGTTGGGTTCTTCTGGGAGAGAGTGACTATAGGAGAAATCAGAGTGAGGGAATCTACTATTCAACCTAAATAAAGCAGAGAAGGAATGAGTCACTCATTCACTCACTGATAGATATTCTATAGATATTTCTCTTTGTTTCTCTCTTCTTGCTGCAAGATGATGCAATGGATATCTTTAAAATTAAATCCCTCTTTCTTCTGACTCTGGCTGCTTCTTTTTTGTGCCCCATGAGTTTGCAAAAACATTCATGAAAAAATAAACTGGGCAATGGAACTGATGTGAGGTAACCATCTCTTCTGAAGAGTTGGGTTTCACCTAAGTAGTTGCCAGACTGTTCTGAAAAGCAAGAGTTGCAAAGAGAATTTGCATCTCCAGCCATGCAAAAGACAGACCTTCTCCTTTTGTCTGAAAGCGCTAGGGAAACTAGGAGCCTGTTACTAAAGTAACTCTGATGTTAAAAATTTAATAAGATTAAAAACATGAGGAAAAAAGGATTTGAAATTTGCATTGACAGTAACTTTCTGTAAAACATTAATAGTATGAAAATATTTTTAAATTAAGTAGCAAGAGATTGAGAATTGATGACCCTTTATGTGCCAGTTAAAGAGCCATCTTTAACAACGAAAAATAAGAGGGAAACTACCTTAGGGACAAACTATCCTGTAAAAGTTTATTGCAAGGATTTGTGCATTTTTCCTTGAAGCAGCTGGTACCAGTCACTACTGCAGAGCAAACCAGCTGATCTCATATGGCCATTTTGCAATTTCCAGCTAATATAGATGTCAGGATTGCAAATCTTATATGGCGTGTGCCCACGTGCTAGAAATTTTCCAAGTGCATATTCAAATATTCACATTTCAAGTACAGTCAGTATTATGTCTGAAAGTGAGCATCTAGAGAAAATGAACTGCAAATATGGCAAGAAAAGCAGTGACCACAATGCCAAAAGGCAGGTTGCATCCTTTCTCTCCCTGTCAACAGAAATGTGGTCCCCCCACAAATGCCTTGTCAACTCACCTTCCAGTTACCACCTAAAAGCTCAGTTGTGCTTCTCACCTTCATGAGTTATGAACTTTAGCTAAACAGATTTCTCTTGCAGCGTGTAGAAAGACCTCAGAAAGAACTCCGTGGCACACATAGATGTCCAGGGAGAATTTGACTGATATTGCTGGCAGATTTTACAGAAACTTGTGATTCATGGTGCCGCTGCCACAAATATTCACTGCTTCCTGATGGCCTCCACATGTAGATTTTCCTCCAAATTGTTTTATTAAAATAATTCCCAACTATTAAAAGAAGGGGGAAAATGATGCAAAGAAAAAAAGAAAATGTGTTATAGTGATAAAAGACAAATGAAATGTTGGCTTGGGGAGTGAAATGGTTAATTAGGAAACGGTTACCAAAAAAACAAAGATCTCTGAAGCTATAGTGAGCTCAAGAATGACTTCTTTCTGAAGGATGAAATTAAGTTGTGTTAGACTATCACTTTGATTTTACCGATCTAACTCAGGAAGACATATTATTATTTTCATAGTAGGGGTTAATCAACTGCATTACCCATTGCTGATCTGTCACTCAAAATGACAACACAAACAAGGGATCTTCTTTGATCTCAAGACAGCTGAGGTTTCAGAGAGGAGTCCACCAGGAAGACAAAGTTAATTTTTCAGACCCTGAACCTCAGAACATCTATGACAAAGGGAGGAAGATATTACAGAGTGTATTTGTAAGTCCTCAGTTAAGGCCATTGATTTGCCTTCTAACAGCTATTATGATAAAAATCTGGTGAAGCTTAGAAGCCAATTGCCAATCGTATTATTACCATTACCAGTTTACCTTAATCTACCAACAGTTTAAAAATAAAGCAGTTAATTCTTCACATAGGTTAGGCTGGCCAGACCTTCAGCTCATTTATACCAAGCTCTCCTCTTTAAGTTCACTGTAGTTATCCTGCTTTACAACATTTGGGGATGCAGTCCTCTATACAACATTGCAGAAGATACTTGAAAATATAGGGGCTTTATCAAAATCAGAAGTAAACAATTTTCCACAAATATTTGGGCGATAAAGAGTAAATGAGATTATCTGGAAATGAGGCAGCAGATTTACCAAGGCAGTCCGTATAAAACAGTTGGTCAATTTAGGCTCGAATCCTCATTCAGAGCATCAAGAGTCGCTATGTAGTTTTCTGTTCCACTGGCATTTGCAAGTAAATATTTATACGAGAGCCTCTTGAAATGTGAATGTGTTACTGACAGTACATTAAAAAAAATAGAAACTACCTGAACTCTTGACAGTTGGTTTTTTTCAGCTAAGTTTGCAGAATATTTTTAACCTCTGGCATCTTAACTGTCAATTAGATTTTCATAATGTAAATAGCTAACAATGGAAGAAGGGCACAGCCCCACAGGGGCTGCTTACACACAGGATGTGTAAACCTGTTTATTCCCTGACCACTGACATTTCTGTTTACCTACTAGGACAAATTAGTAATTGCAAGCATGTACAATCACTCACATTTTCATGTAAGCTTTTACTACTGCAATATGCAAACAGGTTTTCCTTAGCCCAGTGCTTACTTGCAGAGACCTTCGACCACAGTGTGACTCCAAAAGGTGAGCAGCAGGGCTAAGTCAACAAAAAATCAGTGTTTCTATTCACCTCATGTTAAGTGATAGGACATCAGTGCTTCCTGAAAAGGGACATTTCCAAAACAAAGAGGAGCTGCTGTAGCTCTTGCAGTGGAGGCGTGGAAGAGGAAAGGGCAGTGGAGGTTCGAGCACTGTGTGTGGGGTTGTCACACCAGCCCGGGCTCTTAGCAACACCAGTCCACCTTTTCTCTGTGCTATGCACTTATGGTTACTGTGAAGCAAAGGGGATTCTGCCTAAAGGCCACTTCTCAGAAACGAGGATGAGAGGAAATCTGTGCAGAAAATCCATGCAAGAAAAGCTGTGAAAAATATTAAAATGGGATAAAAAAGCAAATTAGTAGAATGATGATGCATATTTCTGTGCCTTATTATTTCTTGTCACTCTTATACCACAAGACTAGAAGGATATAATATTTTGAACCAGTGTTACCAGCTTGTGTTTCAGTAAATGACGATATATATTTTTCAATTCCAACATGCACATTGCTAAGGCATTGCTGCAGAAATTCAGTGTGAAAAAGCAAAAGCTCTGCAAGAGCACAAAAGTAGTCTTTTCACGCCAACCATGCCCTGGCTATCCCAAAGTGTGAAGACCTTTCAAATGGACAAATGCTGAGTTCCTTAAGTTCCCACTGATTTTCTGCTATATTTTTATATTTTTTTAGTAACTCTTGTCTTGAAATGAGCATCAGGCTGAGCTCTGCCCTTTACATTCCTGATCTCATACCTGGTCAGCCCAAATATCTCCTGCCCAGCCCCCTAATCCCTCAATGGATATAATTCTCCATTGTATTTTCTCTGGTCTCTTGGGGTTTCAATAGCTGAACCCAAATCCCTTACCTGTATTTTCACTCGTCCCATTAAAAGTGACTTAAATATACTGCAGATGCAGAAATTCCCGTTCTTGGGAAGGTTACCAAATACCCCTCCTGCTGCTCTGGGCCAGACAGAGAGTATGAGCACCCCACATCGGTAGGACTATGGGTCATGGACCTTATCCTCTTCATATTTCTGCAAAATAAAGAGCCCTTCACACACATTGGAGAAAACTCTTGCTAAGTGCATGCAAAATGTGTTTTGTTTTTCTCTCAAAGGAGTTCATTCTCGAACGTACTAAGACAACATTCACATTTCTTCTGAGTTTTAAGAGGGATAAAAGATAGTATTTACAGCTTTTGCCATGGAGCCGGTAAAAGACATGAAATAAATAAACAGTCTCTGGTGGGTGATGATGCCTGGATGGATTCAGTCCATGGATGGGGACAACCAACCAAACGGCTTCTTTACCACTGCCCTGTTTGCTGGAAGCCAAAAGCCACCATCCGTGTGGGAGGTCGTGTCCCAAGGTGAGCAAGGGCAGACAGGCAGAGTGTGAAAACAAGGTGCAACATCCCTGGGAAGGGGTGCTGGTTGTGTGCCTCCAACAGCTTTCCCTGCCAGCTCATTCATAGAGTAGCCTTGGCAGCAAACTCACAAGGGTTATTTAGGTGTGTTTCTGTCTGGGGCAAAGATGTTATGGTGACAAAAAGTAAACTTTTCTTTGGTAATGTTGTAAAGAGGAAATAGGAAAAAGCAGGACAAAATAGTAAATGTTGCTGTAGCAGAGGGATGAAATATAGCACAGAATGCTCCACTTTGCATGGCAAAAGTCCTTCAGCATCTCAAAAAGCAAATCATCCCCTCTTTTTATTTTCTTCTCCTGCAGTCTGAGCAAAAAAGCTATTTGTGCCTATCACATTATATCATAGTATACAACTCCCCAATAAAACTGGGTCTGATTTGAAAATACTGTTGATGGGAGTTTCATTCCAATTCCTTAACATTCTGTGATTCTATGTTTCTATGTTTCAAAAGCACTCAGTTTTTGCCCCTGGTGTTCCCTTTTGATGCCAAAGAGAATTTGAATTGTGATGAGAAGGACTCCCCTTTACTTCTGCAGGAGAACTGTTAAACCAGGAGTGAATCCCTCCATCCCCATTAGTTGGGGAAGACACATAAATTCCTCTGCTGAAACTGCCTAATCATATTGCCTGATCATCTGGCTGATCTCTTTTGGAAGACTAACCAGATTTATGTTGGTGGTTAAGGAAGACTTCTGTGTTCTTTGCATTCAAGGAGGGGAAAGGCTTAAAGCCCATGAAATTACTTCCATTACTACATTAAATAAGGCAAAACGTTGCAATAAATGGGATCTAAAACTCTCTAAAACTTGATTCATCTCCAGAATGAAGGGTGATGTTTGACCTCTGTAGTTACACCTGATGTCTTTCATAATAAAAGCAGCTATTCCCACACTGTTCCCAGATCCATGCATGCTTGCTATATCCTGTTTTATCCCACTGTGTTCAAGAATGGTTGAGTGCATTAAATCCTCAAACATGAGACTTTTATATGCTGTGATGTTTAGCATCATCTTTAAAAATGAATTTGGAGACCTTTGTTGTCATTTGATTTTTTAAAGTACTTAAAAATCCATGATAAAATTGCAAGAATTAACAACGGTACTGGCCCTCTTTTAATGGGAAAACATCTGACCTAACATATTGAAAATTTAAGCGACTACAAAGAAGCTAAAATTTTAGTTGTGCCACTGTCCAATTTTGCATTTCTGAACATTTTGAACTTAAATTTACTACTTTATATAGCTCTTCTATATCCTAATCCTCATAGATTACACCAAGCTTGGGTTAAATTACTTTCAGCCTTCATATACATTTTGGATATATGCTCAGATATGTTGCTGGGATTTGAGAAAAGAGACGTGTAACAAATGTGTTTTGTTTGTGTGACCCAGCAGTTTGATGTGCTTGCTTCATCTGCCATGCTTTCTCCAGACTTGCACTGAAATCTGATGAGATGCTTCCTCTGATCCAACACTACGGTGCAATGGTGGAGATCTTTCTGAGTACTGTTTTTTGATTGTCCTATGATATGTCCTTTATTCTAGGCAGGGTCCCAGCCTTGTGGTTCTCCTGTTGCTCTTCCACCTCCTCTGGAGTGCTTCTGGACTTCAGAGCACATTACAAGCACATGGTTTTTGTTCAACTGTTGTTTGAATTTGTAGCTTGTTGATTAATAAGATTTCCTGTCAGTGGTGACAGTGCAAAAAGATCTTGTACAGCCAGAGAGACTGATTTCTCTTTTCTTCCTTTCCCAACCTGCAGGCAATCATTAAATTAGCTTGGTTAGATATAAATCCTAATTTCTTATGCAGGAAGGACTCAGCAGTACAAGCCTGCTAACACCACAATGACCTGCTGCTCATGGAAAGACAGAGTGAGAAATACCAGGCAGGAGGCAAAACAAAAATATTGCACAAGACAGAAGTGGTGGAGAGGTTCAGAAGAACATACAAAAGAAAGAGGGCAGAGTGTTGTGGTGGGCAACACAGTTCTCTAGCAGAGATCCTGCTGAAGGACAAGGGGAGCTGTGGTCATCCTCGAGCAAGAAACCCCTAACACTGGCAGAACTCATGAATAGAAGAGTTATGAGGACAGTGGCAGAGCTGTGTGACCTCTGTGTGCACCAGAAGGTTACAATGGATGGTTTGGGAAGGGAATTGGCAAAATGGGAGGAGGCTGCACTTTTCAAGGATTTGAAGGCAGGACTAACAGAATCATGCTAAGCTTGTAAAACTGTTCAGCTCATGGGAAGTGGTGTGATGATGAGGCACTTGCCTACAGGGATGTTCCCTCTAATGAATGCAGGCATGTGGCCCCAGACATGATCTGGTGTGTGTTCTCAAGCCAAGCACCACTTCCCCTGTGAAAGACCCTCGTCACAAAGCCCCTGCACTGACACACATGGAGCTGTCATCTTCTGAGAGCCCCTTGGGAGGCTGCTTAGTGAGCTCAGAAGTTTTGAGTGGAGTTTGAGCCAGTGCTATTCATTTATTCTGGGAGGAGCCTCAAGACTTTTGAATACCACATTTGTTGCTTCCTACAATGGCTGGCAGTGGGGTGCAACTGAATAAATGAATAGAATTACATTTGATGAAATATGACATGACTTCTCACCTCTGAATTGATACGCTGTCCTTCTGGGTCAGTCTTCGCATTTTTATATTCCCTGTACAGTGTTTAAATATTATGTTGACAGAGACTTTTGAAATATTTCTAGCTAAATCACAGCTGGGAGTCGTGGCACTATGGTTCTACTTAATGAAGTGCCTGGTTTTATTCTTCAGAGCCTATTGTTGAGATTAGCAGGTTTTAAAAAACTTTGGTGCCACGAGATCTACTGACCAGAAGTTTTCTTTTGAAAAATCTCATGCCCCTCAAACATCATCTTAAAATGATCCTTCTTACTTTGGAAAATCTCATATCTTCTATTTTTATGTCTGGTTGATGGGAACTAGGAAGTGGCAATAGGACTTCAGAAAGTCCTTTCTCAAAAATATCTCCAATGGCTCTACAAGGTGGTGGGGTGGCCCTGGGCTGAGAGGTGTCTGCTGGAGAATCAAAGCTCCTCTGGAAATTAATCTGTTTTAGGATGCTGCAACTGAGCTTTGTATTCCAGTAGCAGTCTGAGGAAGACAAGTAGCACCAAAATCCTTTGGATGTCATGCCCAGAAACTCTCTTGGGGAGCAATGTCTGCATCCAGTTTGAAATAAAGTTTTTCAGCTGCATTTCTGGCTAATAATAACAGCAATTAACACCGCCTCCTTTCATCTGGAGCAATCCTGAAAAGACTTATTCAAACATTGGTGAAATAATAGACATGCATACCACTTAAATATAGCAGATAATTTTTCTCCAGCGGCACTATATGACAGTCCATAGGAAAGGAAAAGAGATGACTTTTTGGAAGCAAAGGGTGAATCATTTGAGGTAGGAAGGGTGTCATTAACCAGTTTGGGATATGTCCAGGGCTATGTGTACACAGCAAGTCACTGCACAGAGGCAAACAGTGGCAAACTAGGATCAGGAGGAAGAAAGAAGAATAAAAAAGAAACTGCTGCCTGAAATAGGCACTCAAATTATTGTTTTCAAAATAATAAACCAGTGATCAGTTCAGTACACAGGAGATGGAAGGATTTGGCACAGAAAAGATAATAAATACTGAGTTGTGGACATAAAGCCAGCTCCCAGCTCGCCTTCTGAGAAAAATCTTGTGTAAGCTGAGCTCAGCACCTACAGGACTTCAAGCTGTTCCACGGAAAACCAATCTTTCCCTGCACATACAAACCCTTTCTTTACTTAAACATCCAAAAATGGAGTCATCATGCTGTTGTCAGTAAAATGCAGTGCTGCTACTGTGGTAGCTAGCAAAACCTTTATCCCCTATGGCACATCAGCTGCATATACACTGTCTTTAGGTTCTCATACATCTGAGTCAAATTAGCTAAATCGTACAGTCACTTAGCCCGTGAGTCAGCTATGCCTGTTTAACGAATCCCACAGTGAGGCAGTTGTGCGCATGGACGATGGCAGAATGCCACTGCATTCCCACAAAGGGAAAAGCAGCTATTTTTAATATGTGTGAGATTATAAACTCCGCATTGTAATTTTCGGTGCAAGCTTCATTTATAAACTTTTTAAGTACCATGAGTGCATCTGTAAGAAAATAATCCATATTGAAAGCAAGCTGATTAAATAATTTGAGACCCTTCTAAAATAAACGTCTTCATGTATGTACACACAGACCTACACATATATAATATAAATGTATAAATAAAAGCATAGCTATGTCTCAGATTAAAGGCATCTGTGGCAAAGACTCTGGCTTCCTTCAAAGTCCTCAGTCACTTGGCAAAATATTTTTCAGGTGCTTCTTAGAGTGTAGTAAAGGTGTTTTCTAAACGAAAGAAATAGCTTTACAAAGCCCATAAGGGCACAGCAAATAGGTAAGCCATCCAAGTATATTGAATAGCCAAAAAGAATTGTAATATCTCTGACATTAAAGACATTCAGTTCACAATTTGGAAATCCCTTCACTGAGTTAGAGAGCTGGAGTGTTTTTTAAGGCTGCCATTTCTCATTCAGAGTCAATACAGCTGTGGTGAAACACGTAACTCAAATGTGTTCCTGAAATATCCAGGCATGCAAAAACAGGAGACTAGATGAGTGGCTGCAGTGTTTACTCGGGACAGTGCTGAACTAGCACTAACCCAAGTCGTGAGCGTACCAACATGCACTGTTTGCAACTGAGTGAGCAGGCACTATAAGGCTGCTGTAGTAAGCACTGAGTAGGGCAGAGTCAGGCATTGAGGTCTCTCTGTTAATGAGAAGGTCAGAAGATAACTTGCAAGAGAAATCTTGATACCCTCAAAAAATGAGCTCTGGCTGACTATGAGTAGAAATACTGAGTTTTTCCCTCTTGGTGTGCCTGCAAGCTACAGCTGGCAGTGCAGCATCAATGAGTTTTCATTTTCATGTCCATGGTTAAATATAGGCTTAGGCAATGCTACAGGGCCATGTCCGAGGTAGGACACCCACCAGAGACAAGCGCTCCACATCTCTCTTTGTCCTACTACTGCCACCTAGGGCAGGATTCAGGTGCCTAATCTTGGTGCCAGGGAAATGCCTTGACGTAGTCAAGACATTTGCCTAAGACTAGGGAAACCATGTAGGAAATCTGCAGCAGGTTTCTAGTAGTAGTGGTTGTCTCCACTGGGCCAAAGTGGCTTTTTGCAACAGAGGAAAGGGGGAACTTGGGGTAGAAGCCTAATTATGGGGAGATCTTACAGTTAGTTTGCTCCTATCCCTTGCAATACCGCTGTCTGATTGATTTCTGCTCTGCAGCCAATATATGCTGGCATGTCCCTTGGCATCCCCCATCCCCTCTGCAGCCCACTGTTCAAGGAGCCAAGGGGCCTGGCCAGAGATGAGCACAGTGCAATCTTGCCCAAGAACTTGTCATCAGCTATTTGGGAAAAGAAGAGAGGTAATTTCTAGGTTTTGTCAAGGTGAGGTGAGCCCATCTGCAGATGAGACTGATGTCATCTTGCAGCAGATAACTATCGGTGAGAGCCAAAAATAAATCACTTTTTTTCAGATGTAAATACGGTTGGTGCACTGGGATTCCTGTGTGGGATTGATACCCTGTGGTGGCAGAAAGCCCTCTTTCTATGAGTAGCAGGTGTGGTGGCACATCTGTGTGGTCAATCCAGAAGACAGAAGGCTTGAGTTCCCTGCCTGTACCACAGAAACTGAAGAAAAAGGCTCTGTCTGGGAGCAAATCGTGTAAGGGCATGGAGGCGTAGGCTCTGATATGCTATCACAGGAGATGTGTGCTGGCGGGTGGAGGTGTCTCCAGCAGGCAGGCTCATGGCCATAGGATCAGGGAGGATGTTGAAGCTGCTTTTGTGGTCTCTGCTGAGGTGATATGTAGCCAGGAAGTATGTCCTTAACTGTGCTCTGGCGATTCAGAACAGCATGGCTGCTGACACAACCCTCCTTCCCTTGTAATCAGTGATGCAGCCAGTTTTTCACTGCATGGAGACTGGAGACTAAGCTCCTGTGTAAGCTTGGTCTAATGAGGTGCTGATTAGCTCATGCTAGCTGGGAAAGCCTGCAAGTTTGGATGGAAGTGGTGAATTCCCTGATAATAACCCTTAAGAAAAGAAAAACCATAGTAAAGTGCAGCAGCTGTTCCCAGAGCAGTGAGAACTGCTAGCAGGTATCTGCCAAGGACAAATTCAGAATAATTAGAGAGTAGAGAGAATGCTCATCAGAGAAATAACTCGAAGGTGCAGATGAAATATGGTCTTCATTAGCATTTCTGCAGAAAGAAACTTCTTTTTAAATCAAAATTTATCATTAGGAGAATACTAGAACACTTGCAAATTATGGGAATAAAATTATTCTATTGGCATAGTAATGGATAAGCATATCTTATTTTGAAATAGCAACCCCCAAGTCCACTGGCTACAACAACGCTGTGATCTATGTGTGGTGCACTTGATGACACAAAAGACCTCTTCCCTGTGGGGAGGACTGATTAAAACACTTATATATTCCACCAGAGCTGTGCCTAACTGAGATATCCATTGAGAGCAAGCATGTTGACATGTAGAAGCTGCTTTCCCAGGCATATGTGCTTTCTATCAGCAGCCAAAAAATGGGGGCACTGAAACACCACCACCTTAATACAGTATGAAGGTCAGTAAGCAACCCCAGGAGCATGGGGTAAGTCAGTATGCCTGTGAATTGTGGTTGTCTCTGATACCGCCTGATCTCTCACCCAGAACTCCCTCATTCCCTAAAACTGCAACATGAGAAGTTCACAGACAGTTAACAAAAGGATTGCTTTGGACTAAAAATAGAAAAATACCCCATGGGACTGATGCTCCATGCTGCCTTCTAACTTCAACAGCTGCTCCCACTGATTCTGGAGGGAAGCATGGGAATTGATGTATCAGAAGCATGGGAATTGATGCAGGGGAATGTGCTTTCAGTAGGATGTCCTTTTGGAAGAGATCAACATGACTTAGCTTAGTTGGATAAAAATCCTTTTTCTGAATGAAGCCTTTGACAGCCTGCTTGGCCTGGAGTAATAGTGAAGAAATTCCAGAAAAGATTTTTCACTAAAGGCAAAACCTCATCTCATTCAAAGCCAGGGATCCACAAGGAGAAAGATGTGACCCAGAAGACAGCATAATCTGTCCGAGATCATAGCAGTTGTTCTGAATTAACACTGGAGCTGCCACCAGGTTTAAGCACTGTATGAAAGTGCAGTAAATAGTGTAACCAGTATCAAAGACATTACTGTTGTTTGTGTTGTGTCTTAACAGGTGCACAGGGGTTACCAGACAAATAAAACTGATAGGGTTTCAGCCTGGAGGAATTTTTTTATTAGACATAGCACACAGCATTAAATCACAAGTCAGTAGGGGGCTGGGAGAGACAGGGGTTTCAACAGACTCTGAGAGTAGCAGTAGTGTTATTCCCCCTGTCTGGTACAATCAGCCGTGTGCTCCAAAATAATAATCTGGGAAATTTGTCAGGCTATGGGACATCTAAGGCCATCCATTTCAGAGAATGCCTTCTGAAGAGATGGGAACTAGGGAAATTATTTTTCTCAACAGGAGGAAAAAAAAATTATCAATTGCTGAGCTGCTGACCAATAGAAGAGTCAAGTGTCCTTATGGCTGCAAAGATGACAGGTCAAACTGATGTGGGATAGCGAACAGAGAATTTTAAAATGAAGAGGAGCTGACATCTTGGGAAAAAAAGATCTAAAATGTAAGGAATTTATTTTCTTTTATTCCTATTAAGAAAAATCCCATTGAAATATAATTTTTCAATATATAAATCAGTATCCAATACATTTTCCTGCAAAAACACATCCCTCAATGCTTTTAATTGTCCAAATCTCATAGTACTCTTCACAGGTATTGTCTAGGCTGAGAAAAAAAAGTTATTTTAAAAGAAGAGCAAAAATTTGTAAATGGATTTCAGATTTCGGGCATGAGAGAGTATCTGAAGAGATGGGGCTTTTGTGTGAAGAAAAAAGAAAACAAAAAATCTGCAAATAAAACCAAGACAGAGAAGGGTTTTCTAAGAAAGTGATTTGTGAAAAATATGTGTCAAGCAAGTCTTTTTAAAAACGTACTTAAATGCTTTCTTTTTCTCCTTAGAATTTGATTCTGGGAGCATGTTTTTTCCTGCAGAGTCATACACTGCTTTCATCTATGCATGCTGCTAGTTATACCAAAACATGAATATATTAAAATGGCTGCAACGGTAAGAATATATACCAGTAACCTAGGAGTAAATAAAGAAATTGGAGCTATATCAACATTATCTGAAGCTCAAATACTTTGCACACAGAAATTTACTAAACAAAATCACATTTAAATAATTTGAGAAACTCAAGGTTAAAAAAAGCAGCTAGATAAACATCTAAAGAACCTACATTGTCCTTACAAACACCCCATGCAATCAACATGCTATTAAAATATTTTAGTAGCGATCACTTCTGCTTTGGTGACTTTGATTTTTAAAGATATTGTCCTTATAATAAAATGACTCACCTTACTGATGCACTTACTCTGACATGTGTTATTTTCCCTTTGTGTTTAGCAATATAGATTTGTAAACAAGTAGCAAATTCATCTTTCTTTATTCCTCAGACACAATCACCCCAGGAATTTGGTTTACGAAGCCCTTCACTGCAAAAATGATGATTAACTCTTACTACAAAATAACCTCTTTGAAATCTAATGATGTCTTAATAGTTTTGGGAGGGGAGTAACAGAAGCTCAATTGTTTTAGAAGAAAAACCCACCCACAAGGTCTTATTTTTAGTGAACCTATTTTTAGCATTCTAAAATTAGCATTAGAATAACAAAGCGGTAAACCAAGGTCCTAGACTACTTCATTATCTTAGTTATTAGCCTGACAGCCTAAGTGACTCTATTAAACATCAATGACAGAAGAGATGAAGAGTTTAAAGGTCAATAAATACGGCAATAGGAATCCTTCAATGTAGCCTTTCGCTAGAGTTTTCTGGGGTCTAAATGTTGACAAGCTAATTATTCCTCTTCCCTAATTAAACAAGCAGTTCTTGATCAGCTGGTCAATTAACAGCTGATCACAATTGTTCATTTTTTAGTTTGTAGAGGTCTAACCTAACCTAAATTAAACTTGTAAACAGCAGAAATGAAAGCAAGATCCCAACTAGTAGACATTCTTTATTGGACTACTGTTGGAGAAAACCCTGTTTTCAAGTTTTAGGACAAATTATGTAATTGAGCCAAATTCTCACTCACTGTCACATGGGAATGAGTCACCTCACTGATTTCCATCCAAATGGATTCATCTTGAGAGTATGAAGATTTAATATGGAAAGTGTCAAAGCAAACACACTGTAACATTCTCTGTTGCCTTTTTGAATCTCTCATAACCTCTTTGTTTTCTCCATGGAGTGAGGATCTCTGCAATTACCTTGAAAGATAAAATCTAAATCCTCTATGGATTCAGAGGACTGCAGGTAGAAAAGGGCAGATAAAGGTTGTTCCACTGCTGCCAGGGCCTATGTATAATGTATTCATTGGCCGTGTAGGAAATGCCTATTTTCACGGCATCCTGCTTTGGCTATGGTGCACCAAAGAAACAACCAGGGTGGATGAAATCTCCCAGTCCTCTTGTTCCTTTCCTGTCAGGGAAGGATTTGAAAAAAATCCTGAAAGCTTTCATGGGAAGCATGAAGCCCCTTCAGTTCCTCACTAGCCTGTTATTAACACTGTTTGTCTCCTATTCCTGCCATTAATGACCTTGCAACTACTGGTATCAAAAAGCAGTGTATTCTTTCATATAGATGTATGTCCTGTGGTGGTTTTTCAATAGCTCTGCTGGCCATTTGTGCTAGCTGTCCCTCTTTTATATAATGGGAATTTGAAATTATATTTACATACAAATACAGATAAGAAGTAGAAAATGCAGCAGTCATAAAAAGAAAATGAGCCACATGTAACAGAAAAAGAATTCGACATCCATTTCACTAAGCTTTAAGACTACATGAGGATTGGTAAGCGTAGGGGAAATTGAAAAGCAAAGAATATATCATGCAGAGGAGGAGAGGACATTGAGGCATTGGCAGAAAAAAAGGGATCTCAGGGATGCAAGCATAAAGTAGTGCAGGGGATAATGTAAAAAATTGAGCAAACACTGGAAAAAAGACTCTGGAAGGAAAGAGATAGCGAAACTTTCACCCCGATCTCAGACAGTATTGTTCTCTTCCTCTTTGCAGTTTCTCTTCAAATGCTTTCTGGGCTTTGTCTGATCTTGGCTGTTTTGTGGCCCACTTCCACCATGCCTGTAGGTGGTGGCTTGGATGGAAGAGCTTCCAGCTGAGTACTGCAAGGGAGAATCGGGCTAGAAAATGGCATATGTGCATGATAGGAAGACTCCAAGAAACAGACCAGCCCAAATAAAACAAAAAATTGGGTGTTAGTTCCACTGGAAAAGCTGCAGGGCTTCACTGGAACTGCTGAAAAATTACATCTCAATGGACAGAGAACTGCATTAGGATTCAACAGCTTTGTCATCGAAAGTTTGTTGATAAACTACACTCCATCATCATGAATTCTTTCTTCTGTTAGTTAAAAGATGTATCAGTCAGATTTGCATGCTGTAAAATTAATATATGTCTGGAGATGAGAGAGTTTTCCACACATTTCAGCTGACTTATTACTGAAAGTGAAACTCTGGCTCTCTGATACCACACTTATTTGTTCGAAAATCTATACAGCAATAATCTTGTGTTTGGAGGTGTATGTGGGTCATTTACTTAGGTATTATAGTCTCAATCTCCATCCCATGAAAGGAACACAGAAACATGGTGGTGTGTCTGAGTGCTCACAGGTGACAATATTTCTCTGTTCACAATCAGTGAGACCCAAAGGACAAGGAAGGAAAATATGCCTGCTATAGGGGACAGCAAACACAGAAAAACAGCACCATGTTACTAAATTGGAGCAATACTTCTGATCTCCCCATCCTTGCCTCCTGGCTATGGACAGCTGGTGATGCTCCTTCTCCACAGCTGGACTGCAGCTCCTTTTCTGGACTTAGTTGTTAGTTCAGATTGACTATATCCATACTAATATATTAAATAGCCTTGAAGAATGTTTCCAAGCACTAGAAATCAATCATTCACCCTTTAAACTGACTGGGGGGTATTGACAGTTTAATAGCATGGACACAGACCATCCCATGCCAGCCAACCTCAGGGCCAGAAGAGCCCTGGGCACATTGACTGGAGGTCCCCAGCCACTGCCCCCTGCCCCCCTGTTGACAGGCTGAAGCTGAAGTAGTCACAGTCCTGGTGTGGAGCCCTTCCTGCTGAACTGTGCCTCTGTGGATCAAGCCCATGCTCTTCGGACTTATTTGAATCATTACAGTGGTAATTTACCCCAGTTGAGATATTAAGGATCAAAACCAGTGCCAGGAGGTTCCAGGAAACCCCCAGCTCCTCAGTAACAGGTACCAGCTCCCCAGTCTTATAATGTTTTACAGCACTTGCAGCCTCATTCACACATGTATTTACTACTGCATAAGCATGGAAAAACTGTCCTGCACGTGGAATGTCTCAGTGGGATATGCTTGGCATTCAACTAGTCAGGAATGAGGAACCATGGCTGCCATGGCTGTGCTCCACTGTCTTTGACTGCTCCCTGTGCCCTGCTTTGTCTCTAAGCCTCAGTCTCAACTTTTTAGGAAACTGAAATGATCCTGCAGTAGACAGAGTATATTATAATGTCTCATGCAAAATATAAGAAAGGGTATACACTGGTGGAATTACCCATTTAGTAGACATCCTCTTTAGTTCTCACAAAAGAAAAATTCTGGTTTGTTGATTGTCCTAAACTCCAATGAAATTCCGGTCAACGAACCTACCCAAGCAGATGAAAATATATTAATTAGAAACCCTCTCTGAACATAAAGTTCATTCTACTCATCTTTTGCAGTGTTTAGAAATGCAGATGTGCAAATCTACTTTATCAGAAAGAATTTTTGTCCCACATTTAGTTGCCCCATAGAGAGGGGAGTAAGACAGTGACCCTCACTATCGGGGCTCCCTCTTCTTTGCTTGTAACGTGGTGTGGTTGTGTTCAGATCAGGACTCAGCTTCCTCTTGTGTAGGCTTGACCTCTGTATCACAGTTTTTTAGGTGGAGGACCTGAGTCAGCAAGCTGTAGCAGCATCCTTTTCGTGCTGCTTATTTGTTTGCCTCAAAGATCAACAGTTGTTTTATTTCTTTCCTCTCCTCGGCCATGCAACCAGTGCTGTGATTCCTGTAAGTGCATTATCATAACTTCCACAGCGCAGTGGGAGCAATAGTTTTACTCAAACTGACATCTCCTTCCACCTGGATGTGTGTTAAATACACGGCCAGAGGGGACTGCCCCCAGCAGAAAGATATTTCTAATCTCAATTTCTAATCTCAGATGCCTAAACCTCATCCCCAGACACTTTATAGAGTGATTTGGTTTAACTGAAAATTAAAATGGGAGCAGCAGTATCGGCAGAAGCTTAGCTCCTGTTGATACTGTAATTACTTTTACTGATCATTTCATTCATATGTGGTCTAACTCAAGGACAGAAGCGCTATTTGCCTGGCAAAGATGGGAAAGGTGGAGCAGATAGCTGCCTCATTTTCGGAAAGAAGCTGTATGAGAAAAATCCAGACTGATTGAACTAAACCTACAAGCCAGTAATCTTGCTGCATGTTTATGATAAACATGGTGAGTAAAACTATTTACTGATAGTAACTTCCATCAGTTTTGCAAAGAAAAAAAGAATATTTTTTTGCTGCCATAACCACTCCGCAACATAAATTGCAAGTCTTCAATGGTTAAAAAATAATGGTTAAAAAAAATTGAAAAAGACCTTCCCCCACACAGTTTTTTTCAGAAATAATATCACTTGCAGAATCACAGGCCAAGTTTAAAAATAATCAGGTCCACTGCAAAAGAGTAGCCCATCATTTTTTTCCTCTACAGTATTTTTGGAAGTTGGTATTTTGTAGGCAACAAACTCAATTATTGTTTTGACAGCATATGGACATTAAAAGTGCAGACACTGTTGCATTATTTAAAATAGTAAATTGACTCTTAATTTTTGGTTTGGAGGGGAATTGCAGGTCAAATTCTAATTGAGGTCTCACTGAGAATCAGTTAATCAGACTCTGTGTTTTGCCTGCTGAAAGGGAATGAAAACTTTCAAGCAAAATATTGCCTGGATGTAAAAAAATATTCAATTTAGCTGTCTTTAATAAAAGAAGAACTCTGTCCATGCTCTTCAAGAGCTGTTGGAAAGGAGCATATGCAGCTGTGCTAGTAGTGACTAAAATTTTATTTGACAACCAATAAGGTAATTAGTAAATTAAAGCTTGTTTGTTTTGATGTCTGATTTATTTGAGAGACATCAGGATTTTCACCTTAAACTAAGTTGTTTGTTGTTTGGTTTTTTTTTTTTAAATTTGTCACTTGCTGGATTTTGTTCTTTTAAGTTTATTCTTCTGGAACACAGCTCTGCTTCCTCCCGCTGCAGAAGACCAGCAGATGTTAATCAGATCTCAGTGCTAAGATTCCTTAAACCTTGTATTTGTCAGTTTGCTTAACATTAAAGACTTTAGTACAAACCCTGACTACAATATGTCAAGGGAAAGTCTACTTATGGAGGAAGTAAAGTTACATAATCTCATTTTCAATTACATTTCATTTAGGGCATATTCTCATCATCACCCACTATTAAATACAAAGATTCTTGACAAGGAACTCCTTGAGGAAAACATGTCATGTTTAAGGATATATAGCACACATGCTTTGTAGAGGGCCAGAAACCTTGTTTAAAAAATCCTAACAGCTCAATGCTTTAATTATTCTGGGAGGAGCTTCTGCAAATCCGACCCATATAGCTCCCATTAGTGAAAGTCTAGTGATTACAGCTGGGATGCAAATCCCTTGTCAGGACACCATGCTTTCATGCCATATATTAATGGCATCTTTAGGGTGGACATTCACAAGTCAAATTTCCTGTTAAGAGACGGATATGTTATATTCAAGATTAAAGGAAGGTAAGGGACACTTCAGACAATACAAGTTTGTGATGTTTGAATGTTATGGGTTAAACCACTTTCTGGTGCAGGCCAGGGAGTTACTGCTAAGGTGAACTTGATACAGTTTATTTCTACTTTACAGAAATGCACCCTTGCACATGTGGGAATGCAAAACTGTACTAAATGGACCTATGTAAAAGCTGTCATCTTGTTAACAAAAACCAATTTGGCTTCCTTGAAGGAAGTGTAATCTCACAAAATGCCTGCCCCAAACTGGTGACAGATGTGACTGCTGGATGGGTCACACTGTTATTATAGTCAGGTTGGCATCACATTTTCTGCAGAACAGGAGCCTTGAGGAAGGAGAACAGCTCAAAAAGGGGATAGCTTTCAGCCATCTATCTCCCTTTGTGCTCTGCTGAGGGACAGCAAGGACATGTCCCACTGCATTGGACTGGTAGGAAGGAGGCAGCACAGCGACACCTGGTCCTGTGGGAGAAGGGAGCGTCCCAATGGCTTTAAAGCCAAACTGAAACATGTATAAATTAAGCGAGATTTTAAAGCACTTCGGACTAAATTAATCTCTGGTAGAAGTTTGCTGGAGTTTGTGGAGTTAACGCCCTGGATGAATTGGGCTCTCTGGCATGAGAAATGAATGCTGCCTGGTTTTAAATAGAGCATGAGCTGTTTGCAGTTGAGCCAGGCTTGTTTCCTCTTGGAAAAAAAATTTCCTTGCAACCTTTGTACGCGATGATTTTGTATCCTTATAAATGGGCTGACTGAATGACACAAAAAGTAGCAGGGTACCATGCTGCGTATATATGACAGGCAAACTTATTTAAAGTCCTAACTTACGAGCTGGTTTTTTCCAAGGCCATAGATTTTCATTAGCTATTTGCTGTGTTAATAAGAGACAACCACAGCAACAAGTGGTACAAATGTTAGCTTTGAAATACAGAGCACCTCTTAAACCAACAGAACTGGCAATAAATGGCGTGTGTATATTTGCTCATTTGGTAAAGGTAAAGTTCAAATTATGTCTTATGGCCAGTTGGCTTATACCTGACTAAATTCATCCCTAGGGCAACTCCACCAGCTTCAGAGGAGCTACTCAGGGAATGAATTTGCAATTTTTGTCTTAATGCCACTTCATTCCAATCATAATTATTTTTCAATGGGCTATTCAGTAAGGTCCAACTGATGTGACACAGAAATGGGACTGCAAAGACCTGTGTATTGTTTCTGGTTCTTCCTTTGTGCATCTGTCACAATTACTTTTTCTAATGTGTAGCTATTTGCTCCATACACTTTATGCTCAGCAGAAACTGTTTCTTATCATGTGTTTTATACTGCACTAAAAAAAAAAAAAAAAAGCAGACTTTTGCTTCATTAAAGACTTCTGAAAAAAAAAAAAAGGCAGGACATTAACATTGAAAGAATAACAAATTAACCTGGGGAATGGTCAGCAGAATTAGCGCAATCTGCTCTCCTGTGTTGAATTTTTCTCAGATGCTGGCCCTTCACCACATCTATTGCCACATGGCATCAGAGGATACATTTCCACAGTAGGTAATTCCACAATTTTTTTCTGGTTTTGCTTTTTTGCTTCAAAAAGTTGGACACATCTCATCAAGCATGGCAGAGTCCCATCTGGCTAAATCCTCCCTCATAAATTTTTTCCTTTTGGCTCAGACAGAGAATGTACTCATATAAACCTGAATACACAGATACAACCTTACAGTAAAGCCCCAGGAGGACATTTACTTATGTGCTACCATTTTCCTTGATCATACTTCACTGAGAGCCAGTAGATAATACAGCTGCTTATGAGCAATGAGCAATTTGGTGAGCTGAGGCTGTTAGGAGATGGCTAATGAGAGCCTGGCAGTGGGAGGAGATGCCTCTCTGCACCTCTGCAGATGTAGTGAGATCCATGGATCTCCTCATCAGTCAGAGTGATAAAACATAGCAGGAGTTGGATGTTTTTTCTTATTCACCTGTCCTGCAGTACACGTCAAGGACGTATGCCAGTGACCCCACAAGAAGCAGAGACCTGCCTGTGAAACCGTTGCCACCCATTGCAGACCTCACCTGGAAAATCTGGTACCTAGTGACATAATCAGCACAACCACAGAGGTAATATAATTTTGACCAGGAAACACCCTCCTTTTTTGGCAAAACCTGCAGCACAATTCTTCATCTGTAGGCATTTTTTCTATGGAGATATTAAAATGGTCCTGCCTTTGCCTGTTAGAATATATAAGTTGAGCTGCTCTTGCATGGATGTGGGTCATTCCTTTGTGCCCCACACTCTGTAGTTAATGTTACTGTTACAGCTCTATCTTCTGCCTGCACGACATCCTCATTTCTCATATTAGGCCCTTAGACTGTGACTGGTGAAAAGCATTGAACAAAATCACTAAATTCAATGAAACCAATCTGAAAATTCTAGAAGTAATTGGTGGTTTTTAAAATTAAACATCTAAAATTAGAATTTAAAATTTTGCTATCAAAATTGTATAGTTTATTCAATTTCTCTTACACTTTAATGCATAAAAGCACAAATAAAAATAAATTCTCATTCTGTTATATATTCAGCCCTGCATGTTCAGTGATTATTTGATCCAGATGGTCCTTCTTTAAACTTAGTGTCATGCTACTCAATTCAGCATGTTGTGAATCCACTTGATTTTTTTCCCAAGGAGGTTTCCTGGCTTTGTATCTTCAGAATTGACATTGTCCTTCTGAATTTCTACCTATTTCCCATTCCTGTGAGACTGCAGAATTCCAAGTCCTTCTGTCCCTCCCAGTTCTGCAGCTCTTTGGGACTACCCCAGCCGTGCTGAAGCTCGTTTGCCCAGGGTGAACTGCCTGAGAGGCGAGGCACAGGGGCAGCACGCCTGTTCAGTCTGATACACTCATCTTTTAAAATGTCTTAGATTTGGGGGATTAAGAAGAGGAAACGTATGGCTCAAAGCTGTCTGCTGGCCTTATCCTATGCGAGTTCACCCTTCAAAAATTATTATGTTCCTTTTTAAAATTAATTCCAAATAAAACACATTGGCGGATGTAGTTTCTGAAACAGTGGTAGCTGAGTTTTTGCATTAGTCATGTGGATATGCTACTGGCAAAGGAGACTTTTGCATAACCTGCTGCAAATATGTGACAGACAGCTTGTCAGGAAATGCTCGGTATAGGCAATGATTTGGGACTAATTTCATGGATGTTTTCCAGTTTCTATTTTCTCCCCTGATCCTCCTCTCACTTTCTCTGAACAAGGGGGCTCCTGAAATTTCCTGCTTAACGTCTTTCACTTTGAATAAAGAATATGCTAAACATCCCCCCTGCAGCTGGTCCTGCTGAAATTGCTCCTCTGGAGGCACCAGCAGATGATGTTGGCGGATTTGAGAAGGTCCAGGCGGGAGGGTTTAGCCCCCAGCGCAGCCCACACTGAAGCCTGCAACCTGAGACACTGCCTCCACCACTGCTCCCCACCTTCCACTCGCACACGCGTGTGTGCGCACACACACACATGCAGGGCCAGGCAGGGACTTTAAATGAACCCAGATGGCTGGCACACAGGGAGTAGACATCCTGGAAAAGTGCCCCAGGGCGCTCTGGTTGCTGTCATCTTATTCTACAAACCAAGTGCCTTCAAGATGTCTGTGTTGTTTCTTAATCGGAGATCACTCCCGTTTGGGCTCTTAGCCCCTTCCTGTTGGGAAATGTCAGTGAGGCATCAGAGAGATACACAGAGATTGATTTGACTGAAATCAACCATTCCCTTAACTCAGAGGTTGTAGATTATTATCCTTAATAAAGACCATATTGTAATAAAATCCAAATCAGATCCCAATTGAGAGACTGTACTTTCCCCTCTCCCATGTGTGCACTGTTGTCTGGTTGAGTGATTTTAGTCTTGTGTAAAAGAAATTAATTGACTAAGAGTAATATAAAATGTTGGTGAAAAGTGTGAATGTGATCTATGGTGATAAGGAGTTTTATTTATTTTTTTATTATTTTTTATTTTTTTTCTGTTTCAATCACATTGAACACATGTTTCTCTTCTTTATTTCTCTATAAAAATATGCAAACAATTACCTAGCTTTGCAGACATAATTACAAAGAGGTTCATCTCTAAAAGGTTATTATTGATTTATAGAGTCCTTTAGTTTAATGGAAGACAGACAGGAATAAAAAGAAACTCTCTGCTTTCCCACAAATAATAGATGAGCTGGAAGGGAAATGTAAGATTTAGAAGTAATTTTTACAAGATAAACAAGCTGCTTGTTTCAGAGGGGTGTTTCTTGTACATGCACAGAGTCATTCAGAAACCGCAGCGTAGCAAGGCTGGTAAAGGCATCTTGTCCTGTGAGTCATTCAGCATGAGGCATTCTGACAGGCTGTGATAGCCAGCACCTGCAGATAACACTAAAGACAAAGTGTACGGGATAACTGGTAACACCAGATCTAGCGCTGGATTTTGGAGGAGAGGTACATGAGCAGAAGTGTGTCTAAGAGGAAAATCAGTTGACTTGTGATCAGCAACTACCAACCAGAGACTTTGGAGTGGGTTTTGTTGGGTTTTTTGTTTGTTTGTTTTTTTTAATAGGTGCAAATTTGTAGATAGATGTATGCAGGAGGATAGAGCCTAGTTTTGGTACACCTGGCCTTCCTTCATCTCACCTTGGACTCTCAGGGAAACATCTCAGTGGAGTAGGTGACAACGGGACCATGCCCTCACAGAGGACACTACTCCACCAGTCTAGGGGTTTGACCTATTTTTCATGTGGGTTTTTTGTGTGACTTGTGTCCACTTTCGAAATCTTATGCCGTGAGCACTTCAGAGCAAGGACTGTAGTTTTGTCTGGTGGGGACTCATGACCAGCAGACTATGGTGGGGCATTGGTGGGATCTCCTAATGGCTTGAAGGAGGGAGCTGGGTGATGCTGCAGCACCACAACCTGCTTCCTGGTAGGGATTGTGCACTCATTAATCAGCAAGTCCTGCTGAGAGAAAGAGATGTGGCTGCTACAGCCATACACAACAGCAGAGTTAACTGCCTCTTTTCTCTAAGTATCGAGACAAAATAAAGTCTGGTTTGTCTTATTTACCTATGTGCAGCAAGCTAGATTTGCTCTTAGATCCACAACCTGGAACAAATGCTATATTTATGGTATTGCGAAATTATTCACTATTAGCAACTGTTAATGCTGTATACGGCTCATCCATTTGGATTTATAGAGAGCAAAACATCTCTGATTCCCATTCACATAACATCCTGTGCTTTCTCCTGTCCTGGTTCCAGCACAGCTCCCAGGTATGTATCCCACCAAGACTGTGGGGCTTTTGGGTAGAGGATGGGAGCTCTCCTGAGCCCCGAGAACCCTTGTGGAGAGCACGCTTCTGCTGGCTTTGCTTTATAATTAGCACTGCCTGAATCTGATAAAACAGCTTGTAAACAAACACAGTCTGAGGCAATTTTAATAGAAAAACAGATTAAATCAATAGTGCATCATGTGCTCTGTGGTTGTAATTGCTCTTGATGGCCATTCAGCTTGCCTTGTTGTTGTTTTTCTTTCTATAGCAGAGAAATTTTTGGAATAATGGTCCTTTGTTCAGCAGCATTGCAGAGGGATGCAAGAGCTTCTGTCTAACAGCTCTGGGCAGCCCCAATACAGCCCCAGTATGGCTATGTGAGTGCTGCTGGCACCACTGGAAGTTATAGAGTCTCTACGACCTCTGCAGCTGCAGCCCAAAGCAGTGGGATGGGGCTAGATGGACACACGCTATATGATTTATTAAAGTATTTTTATTGTGGGTTTGAGTTACCCTTGGAAAGATTTTCTGAGCCCAAATGAATACTTTAGACAAACACCTTCGAGCATTCTGTGCAAACATAGGTGCAAAGACCATTCATGCTGTCTTTTTCTCCTAGTGGACATGTTTAAGATCCCTGGGATTAATCCTCTACATGGATATCATTTGTTATATTCTTCTCAGCAAAACACATTCTTAATGTTTTATGCTTTTTGACAATATTAAGCAACTACTGCTGCTGAATATTATAATTTAACTTTGTGGTTTGGAATGTAGAAATAAAAAGTGCAGGATTATGTTTCATTTTATATGCGATTTTATAATGAGCCATAATATCCTCTTGGACATTCTGCCATATAAGAAAATAAGACAAGCAGCAGTTTTGCATGAAGAATTATCTTCTGTGTCTATATTGAACTACTGCTTTGCACCTGGTTATACCATTTTAGTCCTGATTCTCAAAGATATTGGGATTACAGATTGTTTTTATAAACTAGAAGCCAGTTGAAGTCATGGTCCATGAGTAGTATTTAGGAACTTTAAAAAATTTGCGGATCCAACCCATTGTCAATAATATAGATAGTTCATTTTATGTCCTATAGTTCAGAAGATTCAGTTGTAAGAAAGTAATTTAACAAAAAATTGATTGTCTTCCCAAAATCTTTGTTCGCAAAGCCTAGCCATGATGTGATTGTCTTCAGTAGTTCCCAAGCTTTTTTTTTTTTGCCAAGTGCACCCTCAGCAGTGGCAAAAGTATCATATTACCATCCAGCAGCAGCAATGGCAACAGGTACTGTCTGTTTTAAGCAACCAGCAAGCTTCTGGTGGTATCTATACCTCAGTACCATGGCACACTTCCTGAGATATGGGAACCTGAGACCTATCTGAGTTTCACCTTAGTTCTGTATCTCTAGCTCAGCCAAGGCAAGCCAGCCGTATGTCCCTGCTCCCTCAGCAATCCCACTTTGGTATGCAAGGCTTCTGCAGACAGAGCTCACACATCCTGGTCACGTACTAAGTCAATAAAAAAAGTCCTGTTTGTTACTATCATGTACACTAGGGAAAATATGGCTGATTGAATGAATGCCTGCAGGATCCCTCAGAGGGAAAAGTTACCAACCTCGGAGTGGCCCACAGGGTCCTATTTCCTCCTACTAGAGCTGAGCTGCGTTTCCTTTTATTGTACAGCCTTAATAGTGATCATTGATCAGCACGGCTAATGTTATTTAATTTTGTTTAGGGCTCATTTTCAGATGTGATTGCAGTTACTGTTTCGCAACTTATTCGTTTTGCATCTCGTGAGGATAGAGAAAAGTGACACAAAGGATGTGAGTGGTGACACTGTGCAGCTGATGCAATGAAATGAATTAACAGCTAATAGCTGGCAGATAGCAGCAGATCAGTTGATTAAACAGACGGCAGAAAGCTTGACATTTGCCATCCAGAAACTTCGTATATTGGTATCATCTGTTCTCTAGGAAATACTTCAGGAAACAAAAGTACTCTTTATGGCTTCAGTCTGCTAAAATAGCAAACATGAGGAGAAGGTGACCTGCTTCCCTCCAGAGAACTTAAGAGCTGATGCTTAGGGAGAGGACAGAAGAAAAGACTGGAATCCTGAGATGATATTTCTGTTGATAGGTGGAGAACTTGCACAGTCAGCCCCAACATTTGGAAGAAGCAGTTTCTCCCTGGTCTTTCCTCTAGCAACTGTGTGCCTCTAAGCTGCAGAAGGAATAATATAGCTGAAAAGAATGACTCAAATATTTAACTCCTTCCTTAAATGGAAACAGTTCAAATGGCTCCTTCATTTATCTGTCCCAGTGGCGTATGAGAAAAATGGCTTGTGGGCTCTGCCTGGTGCCACAGAGATGAGAGGACGCACATGGCTCGTTGCTCCTCTCTAAGGATCTCTTTGTTCTTCCCAGTCCCTGGGGCACATGTTCCATGCGAGGCAATGACAGTTTTTGTTATCACACAGACATATCAGTTTCAGTGACAATCACTCTCTTTTCAAAAAAACATTATTTCTCATGATTGTCTCCCTCTTGGAAAATGTGGCCTTTAAAGCCAAAGTAGGGGGAAAGAAGAATGAAGGGGAGACAACAAATGTCCTGGCGACACAGAAGTTAAATGGTGTGTTATGGGACAATCTGTCAATTGGTTGAAGGGATATAAATCAGTATATGTGCATGCAGAAAGGGAACACTGGACCTTGCATTGTGAAAGAAAGAGGGATAGTTTTGTCCTGACTGTGCAAGTTTAGCAGATATTGTGAAGGAAACTGCACATGCAAGAGGAATAAAGAGAGGGAGGAAGGAGGGGGGGAAGTAGGGGGGAAGGGAGGGGAGGGGCTCACTAATAACGACATGTTTTTTCCTTCCTAACTCAATGGTACATGTGACCTCATGAAGCCAATAAGTCACAAGCATCTGATGTAGAAGTTCCCCCCCAAAATGCTCCTTTAGCAAAGACCACTGGGTAAACCTTGTCATGACTAATTTCTGCAAATGCCTTGATTTAAGGCAGACACAGGACCTGAAATTCACACCAGCTCTTTGTGTGCTGGAGTCACGCAGATACCAGGCTTGGTGAGAAGAAACTGCATACTTCCTATTTTATTTCACCACTGCTCGACCTGCTTTTCCTCAGACTTAAAATCATTTGCCAGGTCAAAATAAACTCTTCAGAATCTCAATGTGAAAAATGTACCTAACAATTCAACCCTTGTAAGTTGGGAATTGGAAGAGAAAGTGCAGTGGAGTTTAATTAAATTATATAATAAGCAGCTTAACTTGTGGTTTGACTTTGGTTTCTGTTATTCTTATTATCATAAGCATTGTAGCTGGCAAAGAGCTATTGAAATACGCATAGCAGAGATAACCAAAGTGGAGATTGTTTGGATTTCACAAGAGCTTGTCTGTCAGAACTTAGTTTTGCAAAGTTGAATCCAGACGGGAGGTCAGGCTAATTCCAATTAAATTCAAAATTTTCCTCAGAGTTAGCAATGAGTTCTACATCTGACCTATTTTTATTACAGAAAAAAACCAAAGGAGATCTGGATTTGCAAATCCTCACCTCTCAGGTCCTGGTTTGCAAAATGAAAACCAGTGCTGGCTCAGAGTTGGGTGAAGCTGAGTATATAATCCTGGCTTTAGCTTTCTCTCGTGAGCAAGTTAATTGGCACTGCCCAGAAGATAGCACTTCAAAGACAACATGATGCTCCTGGCACCCCTGCAGTACTGTAGACCTGTTCATCCCATCCCACTGCTGGGAGTTATCAAATTCTGCCCTTCATTTGAGCTTTCTCAAGTGCTGGACATACAGCTACAGGAGCCAGATAAACAAAACTGCTGATGATAACATAAAGTGGGTGAGGAAGTGCCCAGATAAGCTCCCACCAGGGAGGGTGGCAGCTTACAGTGGTCAGCAGCTGCTGGCAGGGGACACTCTAACATCTCAAGCCAGTACCTCTTTTAGAGAAATAATTTATGCTCTGTCTAGCACATATATGTTGGCAGAGATTTACACCATGCTTTACCTTCCTTGTCAGTAAAGCTGTCTAATATTTACATAGTGGTGGGTTCCTTCATAAAGTGAATGCTCATAAATTTGACTAATCATAACAGAGATCTTTTCAGAAGTTCTCTATACATCTCGTCCTGCTATGGAAACAGGTTGCACTGCCCACTGAAATATGAATCTGGATCTAGGGCTTCAGTTTGGCAACATTTCTAGTTTTGAACACTGTCTCGTGCAAGATTCAAGTAAGAATAATTTCAGTCTGTTTTGTGGTCTATAAATTCAAGTGCCCCAAACACCAATGAATCACTCTGTTCTTTCCCCCAGGGGTTTGACTATTACAAACAATGACTGAAGTCATCAGCAAAAGACAAGGTCACAGGCTTAAAGGGGAAAATATGCTTTTTCATTTTTAGTATAAAAAAATTGAATGCATTGTTTGAAAATGTCAGTGCATGAACTAGGCTAAATGGAAGCAGACTAGAGTTGGGCTCTGACATCTAGTTCTTCCTCCTCCACTCCTATTTTGTTTAATTTGACAGCTACTTACCAAGATACACAAGCTCAAAAATTCAGAATAAGATGCTGAGGAAGAACCACATTATCCATCCTCTTTCTTGGCATTGGAATATCTATGGACTGAAGGTGGGAATGGGATGAGAGAGTCCTGGACTCCAACTCGGACATTGCCTCTGTTTGCTACTGCAAACAAGGCACTTGTACCCTCTGCCAAGGCCTGTCCATAGCAGTTTCTGCCCTGCAGTGGTGAGGTGTTGCCTAATGAACAATTACTGCTGGGGAAGTGTAGTGAGATTCACAGAGCACAGGGACAGCTGCCAAACAATGTACGGGTTCATCAAAGGTCGATGATCTCCAGAGCACGCTGAGGAAAAACTATTTACCATACACGGCCAAATCCTTGGTGATTCTCAGTTTCAGGCAATCCCACAGGTTCTCAGTGTTGGCTAACAGAAAATAGTTTGTCTCAGTTATTTTTGTGTTCATATATATTCATGGCTACATATATATATATATATATTCATATATGTATGTAAAGGCAATCAATCTAGTCAGGGTAAAACACTTTAAAACACTTTACACGAACCATCAAGTAAAAGCATGAGCATGGCAGGCGCTGCAGAGCAAGAGTGACTTAAAGTAACTTACAATAACAACAGGGTTTTTTTCCCTAGTTGGCAAATCAAATATGACCCTTGGGTCTTAAATCCTCAGAGGATACAAAAAATGTCATCTTGGATGTAAATGCACTGTTTCCCAAAACTTTTTACTATGGTTCAAGGCTGAAAGAGTTTAAAAAGAAAAATCTTCTATTTAATATATGATCTCCCAGTGCTACGTGCATTAAGTGCTTTTACTTTAGGCTTTATCCTTTATCCTATAAATAGAAAAATACGCAGCCTTACTTGTCAAGCTGCCACAGAAGGTGTAGTGTTAGAGATCAGTCTGAACCAAACCTCAGATGAATCTTTGGTCCTAGTGAAGTGATTATGTGTATTTTCTCAGTGGCTTTGGCAGAGCCTGCCCCTCCATTGTCTTGCTCAACCCTAAATTTTAAAACATGGGCAAGATTCCTCTCAGCTCAGGAATCCTCCTGTAAATCAAAAGGTATAAGAGGAAGCTTTGATCAAACATATTCTAGACTTAGTGTTTCATCAGTAAAACTGCCTCTAACATACTTTCAATTGATGACAATTTTCACTTCAAAGCCAAGAATTTGAGCTTGCTTTCTGTTATACGCTTTTTGTCACATACAGCTGTAAATGGAGGTGTCAGAGCAAAATTCAGATTTACAAAGCCTGTTGGACCTCATCTGATATTTTCTGTCTAATGATGTAAAAAAAAATAAACAAACAGAAGAAGTCAGTAGTCACAAATTGAACCATTTGACCCATGTTTAAGCACTGAGAATTTTCCATTTGCCTCCTGTAGATGGAAGATCCTGTTGTCATGTTCTTGTTTCTGAGATTTTTGTATATGCTTTCAAAAACTGTGAAGGTCCATTTCTCATTTGTAGCTAAAATTATGCAGTTGGGCTAGAACAACTACTGCTTTGTCCAGGAATTGCAACTCTCAGCCTTAAATTCCTGAAAGAAAAAAAATTCAGATGCAGAGCCATGACATTTGCCTTTAAAAGGAGAGGAGGATGTTTTTCACTTCCTCTCCATTTTTTCCCTTAATATCCAGCAATATTTGAAATTTTTCAGAGAGAAAGATGACCGAAAGTTAAAGAACATTTCTGCATAGAATAGAAATTCCAGCAATTGGTTAAAGCACCTGCAGGCAGAACTGTGTTCAAACATCCATCCTCTGTGTGTATGTAGAAAATTAGCCTGATAATGCTCTGCTTACTAAAGCTATGGTAATCTTTTACACAAACTGTTTCCCTACCTAAAACTGCCAAAGGTAAAAATACTTTGCAAAAATTTCTGACCTTTGATGAGAATCTTTTTTGTAATATAAGAGAGAAAAATAAATCTTTCTACCCTCTAATAATACAGCACTTCAATTTCCCAGAAAGACAAGTTTTTATATCAAGGTTTTCATTTAATGTTTTAACATAATAGGCTTAATGATATTAAAAAAAAAGATACATTAAAAAACTCCAGATACTGGAACACACATGTGATCAATATTTCCATTTCAGAGAAATGCTTTGTGGGGATTTTTTTCTTCTGGAATGATTGCTTTACATTTTGACATTTCACCTTACAAGAAAAAAATCTTGCTTTCCTTCTCCCCTCCCAGAAAAACCTCTCTGTGTTTCTGGCTGCTTATCCTGTGCCTTTCAGACCTAGACATGCAGTTTTAAAAGGCGCATCAGCAGTCAAAATGTGTTTGAAGAATATAGCCACAATTTTGGGGAGCAACGGTGTCAGCGGTAGGAAAGTCAGCCTTTGGGAGCACTAATCTTTCTTTAGGTTTACCACGTAGATGAGCAAATAAGTGTTTAGTTTGTCTTCTATGTTCTGTGCTGAAAGATTTGGAGAAAAGAAACCCAAAACAACAGAAAACAAACAAACAAGCAAAAACAAACAAAAAAGAGTCAAGACTTCCCTTTTGGAGCTCCACTGAGACAACCCCTTTAATCAGGGGTGAATTGCCCCATTCTCTCTAGTTACTGCTACTCTTTAACCTTAGTGCACATACTAAACCTTAGACTGATTTAGTATTTAAATGATATACAGTAACCATCCTGCTAAATGTAAATTAAATGCACACTTACTCTTTAAGACAATTTAAAGTGTCACCTTTGTAGCTAAAAGACTGTGACATTTCATGAACTCACAGCCACATCTTCCCACTGATAATGCCAGGCTGAACTGACTGGGCTAAATTCAGCTATGGAGTAACCAAATGCAGCATTCCTGCTGTCAAAGGAGTTATACGCATTTACACCAAGGCTGATTCCAGGCTTTCATTATCTACACTTAAAACTAGCATAATTTATTTGAAAAAGTAGCTGAGAATAGTAATGTTTCAGCTGTTATTCACAGTATAGGCACGATATTCCCTAGAAATGTACATTGGCTTAGCTCCTTCAACTACTTGATTTATGCTGGGTGAGGATCCAGCCCTAACTGAAAAGCAAAGACAAAGAAACTTCACCTAAACTGAAACGTTCTTGGAAAACTACATAAAATCATTGAGAGTGATGAGGCAATTAGTAGCAATTAATATGTTCCAATATTAGCTAACATCACAAAGCAAAGGTTCAAGAAGACAACTTTGAAGAGAGATGACTTTCCTTCAGGGTACTTCTGAGCAAGATTGAGCTTGAAGCATTGAAGGGAATGTTGGGAATCCGGGCACAGGAGCCCAGATTTCAAGGTATTTAGGTGTTTAAAGGTGCAAATTGTTAACTCACTTGGAGCTGTATCCTTTTGTGGTGTCTCTGAACTGGAGAGATGCCTGTGAGCATTGTTTGGCACAGAATGCCTGTGGAAATCAGACTTGATGGTAATTTGAATAAGCACAAAACCAGCATTGGAATCAATTGTAATGTGAATAAAATATTAACATAAGCAGTCAGTTCTCTGTGGAGGTCATCTTGTGCTATGTACAGAATAGCCTCATAGCACAACCTCTACAACTCTCCCTATGTGGCTTCCTCTCTACCATAGCTTCCTTGCTCACAGCACCTCCTTAGAGGAATCAGAAACTTTCCTTATGTTTTCCTCCAGTAATTCCTCCATTTCAAAATGGTCAGCATAATTGGCCTTCTTAATTAGTACAAAGTACGTAGAATTTATCTGAAATACCTCCTGTACCATCATTAGAAGTTAGAATGCATTATGAAGGTTTATTGCATTTTTTCCCTTCACCTTGTACTCCTTAAACTTAGAAAAAAAGTGCTTTTCAATATAGAGTGTTTTAAATAAAAAGCATTCTTTGTTGTCAACATGTAGAGCTGGTAAATTGACAAATTCATCATCCCATTATAATCCCTGCACCTGTTCCAGTTTGCAGTCTGCGGTGTGTTTTAGCTCATGTATGGTGAGTGCATCTGCTTAACAAGGACAGTTAACTGGCAGAATTTGTTTATAAACCCAGTGAAGAGCTAAATGAGGTAAACTGCATTATCTTACATGTTAATTGTATTTCATTGCAGGCAAACATTTATTAAAGAGGCAGACGGCACACCACACATTCTAATTGTGTTTGCACCCGTTTCTGGTTTTATCCTGGTTTCCAGAATTTCTTTCAGCATCATATTTCAGGGCTTCAATACACAGGCTGAGATATCCCTAAAAAGATGCTCATAATAGTGCCCCATATGCGTGCACGCAGGCACATGTGAAGGAGCCGAGCTCGTCATTTGCAGGAACAGTTCATTAGAAGGATACTGCCATGTTCTCCTGCCTGGCAAATGTCCATAATGAGATGCAAATTTCTGGGAATCTGACCATGGCTTTGAAACAACATTACAAATGTCTTCTGGGTGAAGCCTGCAGTTTCCTTTGTGGCAGGTATCTAGCACCTCTGCATCCTCTCTCCCATCATCTCCCTCCTGTTCTTCAACATTATGGTAGGAGCAGGGATCACAAAATACCTGTCAAAAAAGACTCACAGGTCCCATCTCACAAGCAAAATTCAGCTCAGTTTCTACTCAAAGCATATTTTTTCTCAAACTTGTTATGATTTGAATAGACAAGCTGGTACGGGGGCTCAGGAGGTGGAGGAACATCGTGCCTGGCAATTTGGAAGTTGAGGTAGAGCTACTCATGACACATCTGAATCAGTGGAAAGGGTCAGTAAAAGCCTTAACAACACTCAGGCAACCCTAGGTCAGGTGATGAACTAAATCCAGATCTCTGAGACCTTGTCCAGCAATGTAGCCACAAGAACCTCCTCCTTCCCTTGCCCTCTCTCTCTGCATGGTATGTTATTCTCCACTTCTAAGCTCATTTTTATGGAAGAGGAAGGATATTTTCTTCTTTGGCATGACAGAAATCCCTCCACCCATGTCTTCCACTCACTACCCGAAAACTTTTTAGAGTCAAACTGACATGTAGCTGAGGAAAGACTGGCTGGGCCAGCAGTGGGACCGAAATGCTGACTGTCTGAAGACAATTGCTCAGTTTGGAGGTTGTACAGGTAGAGTACGATGAACTTGCTGCAGAGGTGCAATAGGAAAACAAAGGGGCACCTGGGTGTAGTAGTATTGTCCTTCAGATATATAATTGTTGCAAAACATAATTCACCAGTTTCCTAATGCATGCTGAGGTCTGAGGGACTGAAAGTCAGGGACAGAAAGAGGGTTTACCTTTTAAACTAAACAAATGTGAGATGGAGATGTAAGAAATGTGGGCCTCCTAGTGCCACAGCTCCTGAGACAGTTTCCTGGGGAGCCACACTCTGTCCTGGATGGGAGGGTGCTGGAGCCCACCACCATGCCCTGCATTCCTGGGTGCTGCCCCACTGTAAGACCATTAAAATCCATGGCAATTTCAGAACCTGGGCAGCCCCTCAAGCACCGCCGGAGAAGATACATCTGGTCTTGATTTGTTGACTTTCCTTGGGAATGCTTCAAAATTAAAAGGTGATGAGGAAATCTTTGAAAGATCGAGTTCCCTGTGCTAGTCAGTGTGTTTTGTAGGTGTGCAAACTTCTCTTTCTGCAGCAAAGCAGCCATTGTATCCTCACTCAAAGTGCAGCCAGGACTCACCCGCTAGTGACTGAGCACTCAGATAATTTCTGAAGGTGAGGCCAAGTCCTGGCGCTGGAGGTCAAGCAGAACAAAGGTGAGATCTCTGCAAAAATTTAAATATAGGTCTGAATTTACAGCCACACTAGGGAAATTAAAGAAAATAACTTTATGGGAGCAAGAAGGGTACAGAGAATGAAACAGAGGTTCTGACCAGAGAGAGGGGGAATGAAAAATAAATCTGCCAGGCTGAGAAACTGCGTAGCATGTGGCTCTTATCCACTCTGTTTTTTGCTTCATATGCAAAGAGGCTGCAGAATTAGATTCTCTAATCCAAATACTTTAGGACTGATTCTCTAATTTCCCTTGGAAATTCATTAGTTTTTTTTTTAATGAGTGGTAATGCTGCTTGCATTTTTTGGTTATGGGGAGGTTAAATGAAGGAAATCTTTGCCTAGAATAATCATTGTTACTTAACCTAAATTTATTCCATTCCTCTGAAACTTTGAAAAAGGGCAGCTCTTTGGTCCTTGAAGTTAGAGTGGAGTAAAACTCAACAGCTTGCTAAAATATTGCCATATGAGTAGAAACATTCAGCACTGAGGAACTGATGTGGTAGAGGAATAAAAGGTTGTTTGTTAACGCTGGCTGGCACTGGGTTTTAAGCATGCCATGAGCCTGCCAACAAGAAGCCGATAACAAGACTTTCTGAATATCTTCCAAAGCTTCACAGAAATACTTGCTTGCGTAATGTTTTACACTTAAGCTCTTAAAAGTTTACCAGAGAAAAGTGGCTTTAAATCTGTGTGAGCACCCCCCACACAGATGTATGCACACATAGCAGGAGGAAAACTGATATTGAACACAAGAAATTATCAAAGTTTAACATGTGCAGATTGAATGTAAACAATAAGATAAATGTTTCTGCTCTGCACACTAATTTCTCCCCTGCAGCACACAAATGGCTTAACACCTTAGTTGGATTTAGGCTCCTGCCCGCCCTACACTTATGTTTCAGCTATTCCTCAGTGTCTAAAACTAAGGGAGAACTTGAAGCATGATGCCTGCTCTTTTCCTTCCCTTCCATATTTCTTTTCAGTTTTCACTCAGATCTAAGAAAATTTTTGTTTCTAACTGTATGCAAAGCTTCCGCTACTTGCCAGCAGAGAACTTGAGGCAAGCAACTCTCTACGCAGTGCTCCTGATGCCTTTCAGTCTTGAAGTATAGCATCTCTTCTTGATCTTCTTGCTCTATCTGAGCTCTCCAGGCAGGAATAAGTCTGCAAAAAATGTGTCTATGGAAAGTAAAAGACATTTTATTGAGGTGGGACTAGAACAAGATCTACAGACATACAACATGAATTTGAACCTGGATCTGTAGAAGGGAGAAGCTACTGTAAGCAGCATTCCTTAAAATTGTACTATCATGGGCAAAATCCCACTTACTAAAATCTTTTATAAAAATGCGGAGTGAAATCCTGGCCCTGTTGTATGAGTAATAAAACTCCCATTGTTTCAATCAGCTGCTTTATTCCATATAGGAATAGATCTACTTTAGCCCTGTGTGGCATTTCCAGACTCTGTACAGTTCAGTGCATGAACAGTAAATCTGATTCAGCGTGGCTGCCAGTTTGATAACAGTGCCAGATGCCTGGAAATCTCAGATAAACACAGACAATTCTAAAATTGTGCCAAGAGAAAATTTCTGGATAGAAGAGGAAGAAATGCTTGGAAAGCCCTGGTACATAATAATATACCTTTATAGAGCTTGGCATTTTCTTAGGGAAGACAGAGAGCCTTCCACCTTGTACCTGCTTCTGATTTGTACACAACTGAAACAGATTACAATTTCTTTAAGTCATGGCAGAAATGTGGTGTACTGCAAAATGTCCATATGTGCCCTGTCAAGTAACGAAACCCCCTGATTCCAGATGGTCCTCAAGTCCATGAAGTGTGGAGTGAGGCAGCATCAACCACTCCCAACGTAAAGGGCACCCCACCTATGCCTCTTGTTGTTTCCCATAAACAATGTGGTAAGAGGCATTACAGGGATCCAAAGTGCGGAACAGAATGGGTAAAGGAAGGAGCTGCACAGAGAATGGCTTGTATTAGGACCCAGAGCTCAGTGGCATGGGATTGCTCTACTGATCCTGTTAATAATCAGCCTTTTCAGATGGACCACAAAGTGCCCTGGAAGCACTGATAAAGCTCCTCTTCCTTCCTACTAAAGGGAATAACCTCAAAATGATGAAGATTTTTTGCTGCTCAAGGAAAAATTTCAAGCGTAGTGATCGTGGAAGTGAAAAACAGAAGAATATGGGTTTGTTTGAGGCAGTGATGCTGTATCAGACTGCTGAAAGCAGGGAGGGCTGTTTCTTCAAGGCACCCAAATTACATTTTTCCTGCCCTTGCGAGGTCAGTCATGCCAGCTGCTGAGCTGGGACTTGGGACATCAAATGACCTGTGCTTAATCAAACTGCTCTTGAGTTTGAAGTGGCTCAGGGCAGAGACCCCAGCACCTCTGAAAACTGAGCCACAGGACAATTTATTTCTGTGAACTACATGCAGAAGCAGTAGCGGAAACACAAAATCCATTTAGATGTCTGAATTTCTCGGTCAGTAAGAGCTGCTGCCCTGGAGGTGAGGCAAGAAATGTTAATGTGCTTGTTCTAGAGCTTTTCCCCAATTATGTCCAGAGACAGTCATAAAAACAGACTTTGAAAAATCAGTTAGAGCATTGTAATGTCTTTTGTCTGATAAAGGTGCAGGAAAGCAAAGATTTCCCACCTATCCTCTGCAGAAATGAGTGAGGAAGGAATTTCAAGGGAGAAAGGGAAAGCAGGACCCAAGCACATCAGTGTCCTTCAAAATCACTGTTCAAACTGGGAAATGTTGCTGGGCCTGGAGTAGTGCCCAGGTACTGCCATCCTTGGATTCCAACCAGGGGTTTGGCTTTGGCAGTCAGCACCAGCTCCAAGGTCTGCAGTGGAGAGAGCACATCCCAGGAGTGAGAGAGCACACCTCACTCCCTCCGTCCTGGGTCTGATTTCTAACTCCTTCATGGAATTGTGGGCAGCACAGTCACAAAAATCCTCTGGAAAGTGAAGAGAGAAAGGAACAGATGAAGTTCACTTTCTACATCTGTTTTTTATTGAGGGAGCTGTTATTGTGAGCAAAGTCAGCTGAGACGTCCCAAGTCATTGCAGCTTGAATTTTTAAGCCAAGCTATAAATATTTTTTTTTTAAACAGTGATTATTGTTTATGCTTTCTTCCTATTTACTCTCCTTTCATTTAGTAGCATGGAGAGGTTTGTATCACTTCAGCATGTCACTTGGAAGCAGTTGTCAGCTACATTAAAGATAACCTCTTGTGGATTACAGAGTTCAGGACTGTGCTGTCTGTCTCCTCTCTGCGTTGTGACCCCAGGTGGCTCAGAAGTACTTCGGGTCAAACTTATTATATACTATTCACTATCCCAATAAACAAGTAGCATGTTGTCACATTTGGAGTGCTGCGTATTTTTTTAGTAATTATGCCTTATTATATATTTACTATTCAGAAAATGCAGGTGTGAGCTGTTGAACTGGGGCCAATGAGAATTCACCGAACTGGCAGCAATTGCTTGGTGAGTCATGTTTCACTGTCTGTTGGTTTTATAACTGTTTTCACTACTAATTTAGCTCTGCGATGCAATATGCAATTAGTCTTATTATGGAAGCAGCTGTATTCAGTTTTACAATGGCACTTTCCCCTTTGGCTTGTACCAGAGCCTGTTGTGGTTCTGCTCATTTGATGACTGAAGTTGTAAAGTGGTATCTGGATGAGCCACAGCAAGCCATGAGCCTCATACAAATATGATTCTTGCTCATACACCACTGCTCTAATGCTATTTCTTACAGCCCAATTAGAAATGTGGTCACAAAGAAAAACTGTTTCTTGCTGCAGAAAGTAGTAGTGTCATGCAGCGATTTGTTGCCGTGCTGGTATCACCTCTGTAGTTTTGCAGCTTATTATAAATGACATTTGGTAGCCAGAACATGGGGGGGGGGGGGAAGCTTCTGTTTGGAAATAAGCTTCTGCTTGGAAATTCACTTTTCCAGGCTTCAAAAATTAGTTTGCAAGCTGTAGCCCCTGGATGGCGGCCACAGGATTGAAGCAGGGCCATGTGGAGATGGTGGCTGATGTGGACAACAGGAGGTTTCAGTGAGCCTGTGAAGACCTGGTTTGTTGTGATAGTGACAGCAACAGACTGAGGCCTCACAGGCTCACTGAAACCTCCCAGGGTCCATTCCTAGTCCTAAAAAACCCTTGTGCCAGTGTCATGGTTGCTCCCTATACCCACCACTTGGATAACAAGCGTGAACAGCTCCTCTCCAAAATTGCACAAGAAAACAGCTGAGAAGTAAATACAAATATCAATTACACTAATTAGCTGCCTTTACTGTCAACAAGGACGTTATGGAAATCAAATACATATTACTTATTAGTTTAATGTGTACTAGAGCCACTCCGTTAAAAAGAGTGGGGTCTTGAATAATTGCTGAGAACATTCACTACATTTTTTCTGCTGTATTATTACCCATTTTCACACCCATACATATGTTCTGGTTTTGCTGTGTGTCACACAAAATGGCAATTTGGTGGTGAAAAAATGAGAAATCATGACATTTCACATGTGTTTTCAGTAAAACAACAATTTTCCTTCTAAAGGGCCCCAGTTTTCTTCCTCAGAAATAGGGCTATTTACAATGAAAATGTTCCTGTTGTGGTGGAATAATGACACGAAGAAAGGCACCCGGCTGAATGCTGCAAAGAGAAGTTAAAATGCCTGTATTTCCAATGCTTGAATGCCAGGTGAGGTGAATTGCAGACTCTAAAACACCACCTCGATAACCGGTGCTTGCCACCATCAGAGCTGGCCCCAGCAGAGCCCGTTTGCCCCAGGATTGTTTCTGACCACTGTTGCTCACAGTTGTCATTCTGGTCAGACTATTACAGAAGAAACTATTTTGCAGGAACTTTTCGCTATGAGAAACAAATAAACTCTCTGCCCTGCAGAGAATAGCCATTTGGAAGAGCTGGACTGATGGAGAGTTGGTAGTTTGCCCAGAGCGTATCATTTTCTATCCAGAGGCTGGCTTTATGCTAGTGCAAACAGCTGGAGTTACGCACTGTATTTCATTGCAAGCATGTAAAACAATAATGAACTTTATGGTTCTATAAGGATTTGCAAAATTATTCCCAGGTCTAAAGTTTAATTGTTTAATGTCACCAAATGACTTTGCAATAACTGAGCACTGTGGAGTGGCAGAAGTTAATCACTGGACTGAAGTGAATTAAGATTTTCTAAAGCTACATTTATCACTGTAATTTTAGGCTAATTTAATTTTCCATTCATAAAATATGATTTCAGTTTCTGTATCTCTCTGAGCTGTAGATAAGGAACGTGCCTGTTTTAGAAAACATGTTTTTGTCAAGCAATGTCAAAGGTGATGTACATACTGATAACAGGAAGATGCTAAGTTTATCTTGGAACTGCATTCCACATGCCTCGGCACTTGAGTTCACGTGATCTTTAAGACCTCTAGCTATTTTAAAACTCAGGGGGTCAGGTCTTCAGCTTTCACCTTACCTTACCTGTTCTGGCTTCCTATCAGGAAATGAACACGCCAACAACCTTGCTTGAAACAAGAGATAGCCAAGATAGATTTGTTTGCTTAAAGGAAATCCTGCAAGCAAAAAAGCCCATTTCCAGTGGATGCTTAGCTCCTAGAATTGCTGAGGGATGCCTCAGTACCTCCCTGCTTGACTTTTGCTTTCAGGTACCCAGAACAGGATACAGTTGATTTAATTTTAGCCATCTGGAAGTAACCAGGAGTCACATATAGTTGAGGAAAGTTGTCTAAGCAATGGCAATAGCCAGTGGAAAGAAACGGGTTCCTCTCTGAGATGTTTTATCCCAGTTATCTCCACTAGCTATAGCAGGAGCTCAGACAGGTATTAACCAAAACACCTCTCCCTGACAGGCATGAACCTCACCTTTCATCTCAGCTGGCACTCCTTGGCAACCCACTGCTGCTCCAGACAGAATTAGTTTTTCTCTCCATCTAAGTCCCGTGAGGGCCTAATTCAGATGAAGTTCTCAGCTACTGGGTACAACATACTTGTGGGACAAGTCCCATACCAAGGGCTGTCCTGAGGAGGCAAGGCTGACTCTCCATGCCATTCAGGGATATCAGGGATAACACTTGTTCATCAAGTGAGGGAGTACAGCTAGAGCCTGGTCTGTCTGAAGGACTCAAGAACTATCTCCCTGAGCCCAGGGTGAAGCCAGTGGATAGAGGTGAGGGAGGCAGGAGTACCCACACATCTCTCAAATACACCTTGAGGTTCCTGTTGATCTAGTTCAGCAGTGCCTGACAGTTCCCAACCTTGTTTCAGTCCTTCACAGTAAAAAGTCATTGGGAAATACACAAAATCTATCCTTAATTATAAACTACAGGGACAAAAACGGATCCCAGAATGGTCCAGAAACCCAGAGGGGGACCTCAGCTGCTCTGCAGTTTCCCCACTGTCATGAGTCAGGCAATTAGTAGAGAGGGGTGGAGGTGTCACATCTGAGCCTTCTCTCAAGCACTCACTCACCTGCCTACAAGCTCCCAGCTCATTTAGCTGGATGTCCACATCGGCACAAGGACATATCCCACTGTCCTTGTGCCAAAGATGTTCATGGTGGCGGCAAAAGGGACTGATATTATTGAGCCAAGAATCCAGCATCCAATATACAGAGGATTAAATCATCTGGTGGATGTGTCCTACATGCCCTTAGAACTTTGCAAATTGTGGATTTTGACTTTTTTTTTCTTGAAGTGAATGCATTAAGGATTTCTCCAGGAAAGAATTACACCAACAGCACATCAGTTCAAATCTCAAAACGAATCACTGAGCCCTCTCCTCACCTTTAGAAGAGGTGGACACTCCACATCTTAACTTTTCGTCAGAATTCTAAAGGCATTACTGGACAAAGAAAGAGGCAAAGCTAATTCCAAAGGCCAACATCTCTGTAAAGTTTCCCAAACACAGCTAAGTGTATCCAAATCAAAGTAACTGCATTATTATTATTATTGTTGTTATTATTATTATTATTACCCAGAGTAAATTTTATATTATTTTTTATTTTTATTTTATTTTAATTTTTGAAATTAAGACATCTCCCACCACTGATTCTCTTCTCTCCTCCCTCTTGCATGATCCCCATTACTGTGAGAGAGGTAGAAGGTACTACTTGCTGGTTTTCATTAGTAGTGAATATGAGTGTGGTTAGCTGTATTATGGTTCGTATATAGAGAACAGTTTACACTCCCCCTCTACACAGAGCATGTACTCAGATGTTGTACACACATGTAACATGCTGTCCTGGCCCCAAATTGCTTCCAGGTTAGGTCATCTCTTCAAGCCCATTTCCCCTGTTTTTTTCTCTCTTGCATTTTATTGGCCTGGTAGAAATTAGCCACAAATCCAGCCCGGTTTTAGCGTCTTCTGCACTCATTTGTTCCAATTTTTGTACCCCCTGTACTCTTCCTCTCACACACATACAATTTATTCCCACACATGGCAGGCATGCTTGCTCATGAATTATTTATATAGCTTTGGTAACTTCTGCTTTTCGAATAATGAGAGAAGAAAATGTTTCCAGTGTAGGAGTCATAATAAGGGAGAAATCCAGACAATCCGGTGTTCAAGAAGATGGTAAAATGCCCAAAGTTAAAAATAATACATTGCTTTTGAACACCCGAGGAAACATTACAAGGGCTTTTCAAAGTAATCATCTACCCTCAGAAATACTGCTGAGTGGCTAAAATTAGGAGTTGATATCCAGCAATGACTAAAGAGGCTTTCATTTCCCCAGTTTTTCCCGAAGGTTGGGTGGGATAAACTCACCCATTGTCTAATATACCCACGACAGCGTTGTCCTCTACTTGCATGGATGGAGAAGCTATCCCTTCCTCTCCTGAGTTGAAATTACACAGCTTTGCTGACAAGAACAAAACTAATAACATATACTGCAGGAAAACACACTATATGACACAGCTTCTGTGTTGCTTTGATCTTTTATTATACTGAGAAATATAGGTAGGCTGTGCTTTCACTTCCTAAACACAGCCAAGTGCACAAAGCAGGGAATACAGTATCTAATAAAGATACCTCATTTAGAGAGAAACTTGGTAGAAGTATAAAAAAAAATTCAATTTCAGATGTGTTTAGAAAAAAGCAAAGACACTGATGATAACACTGAGGATGAAAGGGCATGCTAGCTCGGGGAGGGAGCAAGGAATAAAAGGAAATAATTACTCATTTCATTACCCATAGGCAAGTTTAGATAGGAAAGGTAGAAAACAAAACCTCATTAAGGCATTTTATTGTCAGCAGTTTGGAGCACAAGGAGACAGCTACTGCATCTGCCACGTGCTAACAGGATGTGTCTTAGAGCAGGGTGATCTGTGTTATTGCCCCACCACCGCAGAGGGAGCAGGGCAGCATTACTGGCACAGTAATGCCAAAGGCTCGCACAACAGACACCTCCTGTAACTGGATCAGTTAGGTTTGAGGATATAACTCTTGGTGTACTTTCTGGTGAGTTGTCGTAGCAACTGGGAAATAGGCAGATGAAAGCCAACAGCACCTGCTGCCTCTGCCTGCCCACCGGCATGGGCTGTGGGAGAGGGCACTGGGCAGGACAGGGGAGGACTGGGAGGTGACCTCAACTCTGGAGGCCTGGTGTCCTCTACATGAACGGCTCTGAATCCCACTGCTCAGGACCCTCTCTGTCCTATTCTTCAGCTAGGCTTAAACTTGACGTTTCTCCACTTCATGGCTGATACATAAGAAGAAACACTGAAATATCATTGGAAAACTGATTCTTCTGAACTTTCAGACAAAATTCAGTATGAATTAGTTGACTAGTAAATGTGATGATTGCAGCAAACCAAATAATTGTTCTAAAAGTATAATCCAATGAGGATTTGCAATCTCTATGCTTTATTCACCGGGATACGCAAAAGAAACACCCATGAAAAATGAAGGTTCTTAGTTAAAGATTTTTCTTTCGTCCTTGAAATGCTTTGACATTTTCTTTTTGCTGTTCTGCAGCAGAGTTATTTGAGACTTAGTCAAGTCTCAAAGTCAAGAATGTCAGTGAGAACTACCAAGCCTAATTTTTCCTGGAGGCAGTATTTCTTCTGCAGCATTTCCCAGTCAGGATTTATTGCCCAAAGACCACCAGTTTTTGAGGTGGTCCATACTGATTTGCCTGTCCAACCTACCCTTTACAGCTTTTACAGAACACAGTACTGTGACAAAACTGTTCCAGTACTGATTACCAAGGTGTATTTTTCCACAGAAAGCTGTCCCTCCTGTGTTTGAAGATCCCTCTGCCAAAAAATGCCACCCAAATACATTAACGTCATGTTTCTTCCTATTGTTGATATCGGAGATTGTTGAATCCTTCAGCTTAAGTTCTGTACCCTCAAAGAAATCACCTAGGTGCAGAAAAGTGTAATTTCAAATAGTTTAAGCCTGGTAAAATGATAAGAGAGAGAAAATAGCCCTATAAAAGTTGAGGAACCTGTTGATTCAGTAGCTGCCCATTCAAACTAGACCTTCCATTAATTTAAGGTGAAAATTGACAAGAATTTGGAAAAGAAACATTTTGTGCTTCTGAAGTTAATAAAAAAAGGGACTGGAGGCCTAACTCTAAAGAAAGGAAGACCAAGGTTTAGGGGATTACAGGAGAAGGGAGTCAGTACTGGAACAAAGACTTCAGTCATGGAGTTGCATCAGTTTTGAGTTCAAAACAAGGCCAATACAAAAGGTTAGCATAACTGTTCCTTACTGGGGTTTGGACTAGATGACCTGAAAGGTCTTTGCCAAAGCTATTATCAATGGTACTGTGATACCTTTATCAGGCAGCTTTTGTACACCAATAACTCAAAAATGGATGTTCTTTTTAGAATGACATTTCACAGCCTGCAAATCCTAAAATAGACTAATGTCTTTGACTTTTTGGGGTAGAAAGATTGGTCTGAAAAGTAAAGGTCTGGCTTGTGCTTGTAACTTTTGAACCTTTATTTGTTGGGCGAGAAATGACTCACACACTTTCCCTATCAATAATGATGGTTCAGAAGATGTCATTAAATTTGATAAGGTCAACGATTTATGAAGAACAATTTAAGTAAATGGGTTTTGAGAGAAAGTCTTCGAGCCAGCCCTCACCATGGGTAGGCTGACATTAGGTAGATAGATACAGTTCTTTGGAGACTCTAGGAATACTCAGATATTCTCTTATAGACAGATTTGAATTCAGATTTGAACTAATCTTTTTATGGGTTAGTATATTTCTATGTTAGTTTTTTAATGAAGGCAAAGATATACAGATATAATTTGTTGGCTTGAAAGGGGACACTTCGCTCTCACAGGACGAAAAGAGATGAGAGATGGTGAAAGTGAAAGCAATTGTAACATCTTACACTACTTCTATCTCTAGTAATACAGGAGCTAATTTTGGCTTTGGCTTCATTGAAGATCAGGGCACTTCCACAGCACTAATCCTTGAGAACTTCCCAGAAAATACAGAATTGCTCAGTGTCTCAACCATCATCAGGTTTATGATATTTTTCTCTCACCATTACAAGATGTCAAATAAAGACAAATTTTAAATGCTAACAGCTTGCACAAAGATTGTAAAAAATAAGAGACATTAAGGAGCGAGCAGGTGTGGGTCTAGTAAGGGAACTCAAAGGGGGGTTAGCTCCACAATTCTCTAGCACTGCATGGTGCAGCATGCACATATCACTTCAGCAGCAGCTAAACAGAGCCCCATCAAGCTCATGATGGCATCTGGCCCAGAACAAATAGCAGCTGTACAAAATTTGTGTGTATTTTTTGTACAGTTCCTTTGACCTGAATATTTGTCTCGAAGAACTTCCGACAGAATTGAAAACTGTTTTCACTGTTAAGGTAGGCATACCACACGTAGCCCGTGTACCTAATCCTGCATTCCTCCTGCATTCCAGGAACCCACAAAGTCAAAGAGAATTTGAGATGCAGAGTGAATACAGGGCCAGGCACAGTATTTGAATATTTTAAGAAATGTTCTTGGATTTTTACAGTTGATGTCATGTTTTCTACCCCATCAATATGGATTAACAATGGTCTAGAGCAGCAGGAACTCATTTCCTATTCATATATGCTAATTGCATGTTGCTGGATAGAGGGATTTCTTCCTAAACTCAAAGTTTCTCTCTCTCTCTCCCTTTTATTTTTTTTAATTTTTTTTTAGAGCAAATGGAAAACAGAAAGACTGTGGCTATGAAATATAGAAGTGAAGAGAATTTAGCACAAACACTGAAATATTCAGTACTTCTAAATGTACTCCATACTTTAAAGAAGCAAGACCTGAAGTTCTTTCATATATACTTCCTATAGATGAAATCCATCCTTCCTTAATCTGAAACCCAGCTGATTTTGAGGTAAGTCTGTGTGGTGGGTTGACCCTGTCTAGACATCAGATGGCCACCAAAGCCACTCTATCATTCCTCTCCTCAGCTAGGCAGGGGAGAGACAATATTGCAAAAGGCTCGGGTTGAGATAAGGGCACGGAGAGATCACTCAGCGGTTACTGTCATGGGCAAAACAGGCTCGACTTGGGGAAATTAATTTAATTTATTAGCAATCAAATCAGAGTAGGATAATGAGAAATCAAATCAAATCTTAACACACCTTCCCCCATCCGTCCCTTCTTCCTGATCTTCACTTTACTCTCAAACTCTTTACCTTCTCATCACCAGTGACACGGGGGAGATAAGGAATGGGGGTTGCGATCAGTTCATCACATGCTGTCTCTGCCACTCCTTTCTCCTCAGAAGAAGGACTCCTCACACTTCTCCCTTTCTCCAACGTGGGACCCCTCCCATGGGAGACAGTCCTCCATGACCTTCTTCAACACGATTCCTTCCCATGGACTGCAGTTTTCATTAACTTCTCCAATGCGGGGTCCCTCCCACAGGGTGCATTCCCACAGGAATAGGCTGCTCTGGGGTGGGTCTACCATGGGGTCATAACCCCTGGCAGCACACCTTCTCCAGTGTGGGCTCCTCTCTCCTTGGGGCTAAAGGTCCTGACAGGACCCTGCTCCATCTTGGGCTTCCCAGAGGGTCACAGCCTCCTTCGGGCATCCACCTGCTTTAGAATGGCATCCTCCATTGCCTGCTCCAGCATGGACCTCCATGGGCTGCAGACGTACAGCCTGTCTCACCATGGTCTAAACCACAGGCTGCAGGAGAATGTCTGCTCTGGTGCCTGCAGCACCTCCTTCTCTGGTCTTGGTGTCTGCAGAGTTGTTTCTCTCACATCTTCTTACTCCTCTCTCCGGCTGCTGTTGCCCAACGTTTATTTTCCCCCCTTTCTTAAATACGTTATTCCTGAGGTACTTCCACCATCACCGATAGGCTTGGCCTTGGCCAGTGGTGGGTCCATCTTGGAGCTGGCACTGGCTCCATCAGGCGTAGGGGAAGCTTCTAGCAGCTTCTTGCAGAAGCCACCCCTGTCGCCCCCTGCTACCAAAACCTTGGTACACAAAACCAATACAGTCTGCTAATCCTATACATTATTTTTCATTTTTGTTTCAATACGTTGTTTCGTTTTCTGAAATCTCCATGGAGGTAATTTGTTAATAGTTACCTAGTTACATATCACCACAGTGTCTGGCATCTTTGAATAATGCAAGATGTAGTACAAAAATGCAAGATGTAGTACAAAAATCACTTGCTGTATGAAACAGAAGCATATACAAAGTGTGTCTTGTCTTGGTAATACCAATTCTAGATTTAAAACACATTTATTTTGCAGAAGACTTTGTCAAAACATATCCTATCTTTGCAGTGAAAAATGAAGTTTGAGATGCTGGTCCTTTATTTCTCCTAGTCCTGTCTTGCTTCTCACGTGCTAAGAAGGATTGATTTCTGCTGGCTACGGTGAATATTTTTTTGCTGATATTGTCTGTTGCTGAGAAAATAGGTGGGAGAGGGGTTGTTTCTGTTCAAATAGGCCTTTATCAATGATATTTTAAAGGTTTTGGAAAGATAGTGGTCAAGTGCTGGAACAGGCTTCCTAGAAAGATGGTCAATGCCCCAAACCTGTCAGTGTTTGAGGCATTTGGACAATGTCCTTAATAACAGGTTTTAATGTTTGGTCAGCCCTGAAATGGTCAGGAAGCTGGAACAGATGATCATTGTAGATCCCTCCCAACTGAAATATTCTATTCTATTCTATACTATTCTATTCTATTCTGTTTTATATTATAATGTTTTTTTATTTTCTACTTTAAATATCTCCATCCAACTGTAGACTTAACAACTAGAACTCCAGGGTTCTGTGGACAGATCAGTGTATAATTATGGAATTTACATTTTCAGATAATGCACAAAATAAACATGTTTTTCTCTCCTAGATACCAATGTCAGCTAGGAATATCTATTATCATTTTATAGGTCATCACATCATCATATGGATATAGAATCTGCTTTTCACAAGCTCTTTGATTAGATTACTAGTATTAGATTACAGGGGCTTTGCTGATGCTAAAAGCCTATTTACTTATAATTATGAAAATAGTGCCAGCTAGCTACTACCTCTCCCCCCTCTTTCTCCACATGCTCTGAATTCAGGGCACATTCTAGTTATCTTTCTTTCATGTGACATCTATCACCTTGGTGTCATTCACAGAAGATGCATGAAATTCGGCAGTGTCTCTGACCTGTGTGCATCCTACATGTGAAATAGAGCTTACAGGGATGGCAATTGCATTCAGTTTCAGAATTTTCAATCTACTTAAGGGCAGGCAGGGGGCTTTGTTTTAAATGCCTGGTGAGACTAGAGGGGCTTGGAAGAAACCTATCCTTCTGCTTTCCCATAGCTCTGGAATGCTGCAGCTCACCCGAGCTGTGGCTAGGACACCCTGGCCCCTCTGCCACATCCTATTCCCGTGCTGGAGGCAGTAGGGACAGTGCCATGGGCACTGGACAGGCTCCTGCACGCTTGGGAAATCTGCCACACTGGAAAAATCCCCAGCAGAAGACTGCCATGTATTTTCTGTTTGAGCAGTGTACAGTGATGCTGGCACGGAATCAAAGTAGGGTAGAAGGTCTGTCACAAATCCTTGATTTTTAAACTAGAAGAATTGGGGAACAAACACCTTTTTAATACACATTTTGGCTTATAGACAAAGTGAAGGGAGAAAGACAGAGTCTAAAGTGAAGGAAATGTGTTTAGCTCCTGCATGAGAAACATCTCTTAATACAGCAACATGGAGAACAATATTACTTTAGTGCTCTGATAAATAATCAAAACGACAATTGCAAGGACAATTGGACTTTGAAGCAAGAATGAGATAAGAATGCCAAATCTACCACAGCAGCTCAATAGCACCAGCACCTGGTTACGGCTCTGTCTGTTTGCAAATGAGCATTTGTGTCTCTCTATATGCATGTACAGCATTTATACCTAATCCTGACAATTTGTATTGCATATACTGCATTTTCCTAGATTTAATGTAACTTCACTTGTAACTTCTGAGAGGTTATTAGGTGTGATTTTCAAAAAATATCAAACTTTTACAGTGAAGTTCACTTGTCTGAGAGCAATACTAGCCGGGGATGAGGCATATCAGAAAATCATATTCAGAAATAACAGCACATTTTTGAAAAGTGTATTTTTATTGACATAATAGTACTTCTCAGTCTAATTTCTTCATGAACAGTCGGTAGATAAGTTTCATATCATGTCTAAGATGTACATATTTATGATATTCAAGCTTCAGAATGGTAATCCAGAGAAAACCAAATGTTTTTCTCCTTCTTCAGTTCCTCATTTTCCTTTGCCTTTACTCTGTTTGATCAGCTCCAGTCTTATGGCAAATGACCTTTCCTGCATCAAATATCACCAACTTCCATTCGCTCCTTAGCAACTATTTAACTTCTTTTGCTATCACCAGGCTCATCTTCTGAAAGACTTGTCCACAGCCCTGTCTTCCTCTGGTTCTCCATCTTTTCAGTCACTGTCACTCTTTCAGTATTTCATTCAGATCATGCAGTTTCCCCCTCCCTCCACCCCAGCAGAATTTGCAGTCCTCTTTCAGCATTCAAATAGCAATATTGTTCTCATCCTTCAGACCCATTCCAATGAATGTAGTTCTCCCTAAACACAGCATTCTTAAATGCTTGTGTATCTGGAGTGTGAATCTTCCAGCTTTAAATTAGCCAAAGCCCACACAGATTTTTGGTATAAGGGTACAAATTGCATTGCTTATTTCAGTTGCAAACATTTCAAATAAAAACATTGATACACAAAATATTATCATCATTTTGATCATATTACATTCAAAGGCACATAAATCTCCCTGGAAGTCTGGGAGACTCAGAGACATATGTCTTGTTTTGTCCATTCCTTGCCCAGATCTCTGTGAGTCTTTTACAGTATGGAGGAAATAAAATGCATTCCCAGGTCTTTTATAAAAACATTTTGGCTGAGGGCTTTTTCCATTTTTCTCATGGAATTTTGAAGTCAGTGTGTGTGTGTGTGTGAGACTAAATTTAGGATTTAGTTGGTCTTTAGCTACTAGAAGTTTTCAGCTGCACACAGATGCTCCTAGTTGTGGATCCCACAGTCTTACCTGGTATCAATCTTTGGGTCAAGAGGTCTCTCTGAAGCCAACACTGAGCACTCCTCTGCTCCTTCATTTAGGGGACAGAGTCCTTTTTCTCACTTGTGACAGGAGGACACTGTTGCTCTGCTTCTGGCTCACCACAGATTTTTGTAATATTAGTAAAAGATTTGTGTTTCTGCTGCATGGGCTTCAAGGTCTTGCCCTCTGGCCAGAATGAAAAGTGTGGCCTTGCAAGAGGCCTCTTCTGTTTATGCTATCTGGAGGGAAACCTTCCTTTGCTGTAATCTCTTGTGAATCCAAAAGCTTGGAGGATATTTCATAGGAGATACTCAGAAACAGAAAATTAAATACACTACAGCCTTATCCTCATCTTCTCTGACCCTCTTTGCATCGTTTAAAGCCAGTGGCTGCAAATCATATTAACAGCTACTGAAGAATAGTTGGGATGGGCTGGGATGACTCCCTACTGTTCCCTCAGGAGGAATTGTTTCTTGAGTCTTCAGAGTTGACGAATATGTCAAACCATTACTTAAGAGTGTACCTTCCCTCTTAGACCAATGAAATGCCTATGAAAGAAGTGATTTGTCTTCCCTTTTCCAGTGGAGTGGGAAGACAGGGAATGTGACTGATTCCTACAATAAAGACCAGCACACCTAAAGCGCTTCGGCTCGGTGGTGCTATTCCTACATCAGTCTTTTTCCATTCAGCATTTGGTATCTTGAGCACAAATGCCTCTCAGTGACCTTCTGAACTACAGCAAACTCTGACCTTTTGAAAATAAAACAGCTTCACAAAGCAGAGAAGAGTTGGAGCCTCTAATTTTAGAAGCTGAACTGTGGTAAGGTGACACCCCCAACCCACTGTGGGGGCAATGGACATGACATGTCCCTCTGCAGCTGCTCATGCAGGTAGGCTATCTACCTCTAGTTCTCAGGAAGTTCAATGTGTGGAAGGTGGTCTTTACAGAAGTCTGACTCTGTCAAATAAGGAATTGGTGATGACCTTCAGTTTTTGAAAGATCCTTGGGCACCTTTTATTCCTTGGAAAAAACCACTCCACCCACCCATTTAAGAGAAAATTAGAAATTACTCTTGGAGGCAGAGATGCTTTCTCAACTCTTCCTTCCGTTAAAGAAATAGTTATGAAAACCCTAGACAAAGAGAGTAGAACCAGAAGAAGCTTGCTGCTTCTGCTAGGTTGTTTTCATTCATTTATCTGACAACAAAAATCCTAAAGTGATTCAGTCAAAACAGCTTCTCTTATAAAAATGATCAATTTTCCCAAATGATATTTACATCTACAGGCCAGTCAGCCAGTCCAGAATATCATTTTAACAAATTATTACACTTACTTCTGCTTTTAGATGCAAATGCTTTGCTGACTTCAGTGGACTTCTACACAAAGGAAAGGGCCCATTCATGGGAAACTAATTGTAAGAAATGAGCTCTAAAGCAAAAATACCACATTTGCTGTCTGAGTATAGAGCTGATTAGTTGGTAAAGTTTTCAAAGTATGTTTTGTGGAACATCAGGACTAGATTTGCAGGTAATGGTTATCCATCTCCATAGTCAGCCGGAATTGCTTGTTCTTGAGACTTCTGGAAAGCAGGGTTTTCTTTTTCTTTTTTTTACACATCACACATTTAAGAATTGTTTTCTGGGGAAGCTGCATGTTTCCTATGAAATGGAGAAAACTCTAAAACAATTTTTATTTTACTTTGGTGTCTGTCAAAAAGAGTTGTGTTAAGCCTTTCTTCTCCAAATAGCCAAGTTAAGGTTTGCAGCCAAAGTTTGGCATTTAAGTTTAATGTAGTCAAAGCGTACAAGAAAACTTGCACATAATTTAGTAGTCTAATGCACTTGTTTAAAAGGGAAGAGAAGGTTTAATTGAGCATACAACCACATCAAATTGTCAACCCTGGAGCAGGTAGTGTCTGCAGACTAGGACTGCTAAATCTTGCTGTAGCTGTTTGAATAAATCCTGAATTTTGGAGTGAAAGGGACTGATACATTTTTTCTAACACCTAAAGATCCAATGGATAATGGAGGATATTTGGGATGTGCAATAGATTCAAGCCTGGTGAGGGGTTTGGATAAGTAATAAAGTTTTACACCTTTGATTTCTTGATACTGGAAATTACTGGCTTGTTAGAATGGAGTTACGAGAAAGGCTAACTTGGTGTTTCAGCTTTGGCCCAGATGATGTAATTGGCTTTCTGCAGGTTGGCTCCTGGTGAGGTCATAGTTAACCTGAGGACAACAGTTTCCACAGGGCTACAAAAATCCAACCAAGCAGGACTGGTTGCAAAAATTAGGGTTTCAGTTGTTAAAAACTAAGGTCTGGGAGATCAGACAAAGCACAGCATTTGGGTAAAGAAAGAGCAGGTACTGAATTTGGTGATGATACAGCTGAATACCTAAAAGAGTGTATTATACTTGTCAACATAATTGCAGTTGTTTGTCTGATGATCCTATCAAGTGTTACTATTTCTTTTTCCCTGTTTTTGTTTGTTTATTTGTTTTAGGTAATTTTGGAGTGTGTTTTTTAAGTACTTATATATGAATTTTAAAGGAAATAGGTAAGAGAAATTATTATCTAAATACCATTTCAAAGTGGCTTTTTAGACTGTAAACAGCAATGATAATAGCCTTCTACCCTCCTCCTACCTGTTTATAAACACCAAGGGTTCATACTGGTAATTGCAAAAGGAGGAGAGGTACAGGGTCTCAGGAAAGTAACACACATTTCTCAGAAAATAACGTAATAGAGGCTGTTGTCCATAGCACAATAGCTGTTCAATCTAAAAACTGGGGGCCCTGGGGCCTACCTGTAGTGGAAGACTAGCTAGACTAAATCAGCAGGGGAAAGAGTCATGAAGAGTCTTGGAGAGATGGGGTTGTTTTCTGAGGTTGCTCAGTTTAAGTCAGTAGAAGAGCTGGAAAGAGAACAGAGTATTTTGGCAGCAGTACATCATCATGTAGCAGGCTGCTGTCCTTCCAGTCTGCTTCTTCGTTGGCATATTTCTAGTTTGCTTATGGACATGATTACCCCAGTGCCCGCCACAAACCAAACATCTGGGGTACCCTTTGTCCAGGGGATGACCTATTCTCCAGCTGTATGGCACCAGCGTGGACTCACCAGACATCCTGAACTCCAGCATCCCTAGGGACAGCAGTAGCCCCAAAGATGGTGGGTATAGAGGCAGTTTCACAGACCTGCCCCTGATCCCTGACACCAGGAAGGCTGGAGCTGCACTTTGGGTGCAAAGGTAGCAGTAGCAGGAGCAAGAGCCCAGGCTGCACCCTGCAAGGCCCTCCTCTAGAGAGAGCTGGGAAGGAGCATCCTTCTGCTGCTGTGGAGACCCACAGTGCTTCATGTCTGGCAATGTCCAGAAGAATCTGACATTATTATCATCAAACAGCAAATCATTAGGAGATTTTGTTTGTCAGACTTAATGCTTGGGGGGTATATTGAAAATACACAGGATATTACACGTGATCAGCAAAAATGAGTTAACTAGCAAATCCCATCTAGACTAGGATTTTTGTCTCTGTTAAGGCATTTGTATATTTTTTAATATAATCATAAAATAGCACACTAGCAGTTTTATTGTCAAATAAATACTTTGTAAGTATAAGAATTTCGTCCTCCCCACCATCACCACTCCATTTATCTTTTGCTTAAATCCTTCCTCTCCAGAAATAATACAAATCAAGCCTCTGGGGTCTGTTTATATAATGGGGATTTATGTCATTTCAAGACAAATGGCATTTGCTAAGTTTCAGGGAAGCACCTGTATTAATTGTGTTTCCTGCTCATGTGTTGCTTTTGTTTGCAGTAAAAGAATTCATCTCAGGTGAGTTAACCCTGCTTTTAGAGAGGGCACCTGCAGTTATCTTAGTGCTTATTGTAAATGAAAACATGTTGAGCCTTTAACACAGTGAAATAAAGAGGTGCTGACAAGAGGGTATGCCAATAGGATTAGGAGCTTTTCTCACCACTTGTATTATCAGGATGGAGAATTGAGTCACGTTAAATTACAGGGAGAAGAGATATTCCCAGAAATTCCACAGATCAGAGATTGACTTGCTCCTTCAGTAAATCTAGGATAGGAGGGGCATCCTGTGCTCAGTGAGATTAGGGAAAGAAAAAAAAAAAAAAGAAGAAAAAAAGACACCTCCCTTTTAGCCTTAGGCATCTATAATTGACCAAGATTTTTCTGCTTGTGATTTGATCCATACAAACCCTGTTAGAGGCACTTGCCCCCAACTGAGACCAAGGCTGAGGTGAATAAGAATTAGGTGACTCACTCATATGTACTATACATGCATTCACATCTATTAGGATAAATGACATGTCATTCAATTTAAGCACAGGCAACTGGAGATTGTCATATTTTGAAAATGACAACTGTTATTTATTTATTGAGAATATTTATACATGTTCTTCCTAGGTACAGAGAATGCATTTTTCAGCAGCTCCTGCCACACCAGTGAATCAGGCAAAGACCAGAAAGGCAATTCCACAAACGAGGAAACAAAGACAGTGGGCTGCTGACCACCAGGTCTGGGTCAGCAGAGCTAAAATCGTCAAAGTCATTAGTTGTTTTCTGTGGTCATTTTTAAAAGTGCTCATCATAATGCTCTGATCCCTTCTATATTAAGGAGGTACTGAATAATCTGTTAGATGCCATCACTGTTAGATGGTGGCAGACAATGGGATTTAGCCTAGTTTTTAAGAATGAGGAAATTAAGAAAAAAAACAGTCAGATGCTGGTTTACTAGATTCAAGGGCAGGGAGGAGATGGGAAGGAGAGGCTTGCCTTCCCCTCTCCTCATCCCCCTGTATCCTTCTCCCCCCAGGAAAGCTGGCATAGTGCATCGCAGGTCACATGTTGTAGACCGGAGGATTTGTCCTTCTTATCCTTGTTTAGATCAGGGCTTTCTGTATCTACTTTTACTATCAGGCTGTGAACTGCTTGTTTAAAAAAGCTCATCATTGTTAGTGCTGTTGTATTAAGCACAGACTTGTTTATTAAATAGGTAGGTAGGCAGGTAAGTAGCTAGACAGATGAAAAATCCACATGGTCATAAAGAGACAACATATACAAAGTGGTTATGAGTTTCCTACTCTTCTATCAGTACAAAATAGGGCTATCTTTTATATCCATGTTCAATCTTCAGGTTGGACCCAGCTCTAAATAATCACTGCAGCTTAGTGGAACTCCCTCCAAAGTGGACACAAGGGGCTCAGTTTAGTATTGCTTCCTTTTTTCTTTTATCTGAATGTCTTTATATTAATTTTTTAACACATTTAACTTTCTTCAGAGAATCTAATCAGTTAGAAGATCAGATTCCTGAATCTCAGAATTCTTGTCTTCTCCATTGTATGTTATTTGGAAATCTTTCTTTTCTTTCCTTTCCATAATTCTGGATTCTTTCCTGTGCGTGTTAAATGGAAAGTTAGAGCTTGCCATATCTTGATAAGTCCAGCTACTTTGGTGCCTGATGATTCAATTACACAGTCATATGATGTATTCCACATTAAAAGTCCACATTCACCACAATCTTTGTCTTGTTTGGTCTTTTTAGCACTGTACACTCTAGAAACACTTGAGAGAAAGGCACCGTAACAGTGTAAATCACCGAGTGCACTCAAATGGGAGCCAAGGTTGATCATTTGTTTGGAGGAGAAATTGAACATTTACCTTGTAGCATAAACCACTTTCCTCCACTGAAAAGGTGCCATGCCATCAAAGTGCAAAGACCAATATTTTTGGTTGTGTGTTGGCTGAAGTTTGCAACTCAAATAAATATCTTATGCTTCATTGAATCATAGGGTCATAGAAAGGCTTGGTTTGGAAAGGACCTTTAAAATGGTCTAGTTCCAAACCCCCCCACCATGGGCAGGGATGCCACCCACTAGATCAGGTTGCTCAAATCCCCATCCAACCTGTCCTTGAACATTTCCATGCTTCCGCAACTCAAAATCAAAGGTGCGGCCTCTCTGAAAACTAGTAATGAGTTGGAATAACTGTAACCAAAAGCGCCTCTCAACACAGCGCCCAGCTTTGAAACATTGGTCTGCCCTGGTAAACACAGTCCTTGATGGATGTAGGAAGTGAGCAACCTCACACTTGCAGAAGTGAAACAAGATTGAGAGGAAAGTGGAATAGGACCTGATGTCCATGCCCCTTTGGCCTGCCAGAGACTCTCTGGAAGGCTCTGTGTGAGCACACTCTCCAGGGAAACTGCAGCAGAAAACAGCTTTTCTTGCTGTTCCCAAGGTTTTAGCAAGGATACTGTGATTTGCTAACAGAGTTAATATGAAAATGTTAGAAATGAACTAATAAATTCTACTGCAGAGATGCTTCTAAATTACCTAGTTAATTGTGGAGCTGGTAGAAGTTATGCAGACAGTTAAAGAGATAGTTTGATTACTCACAACATTTACTGAAGATCACTAGCCTTAAATTACAAATAATCAGCTCACTGAGAAATATGAATTGCAACAACAAAGGTGTTTCAATTGATGCAGGAGCCTCACCTAGTGAGTATATGTTTGTAAAAGCCACTTACCTATGCAAATAGAACTGCAGTTTCCAGCCCCATCCTCTGTGTTTTCCTTACTCATGAAAACTGATCAGTGCCCTTTTTGGGGGGGATGTGTTCTCTGCTGGCAGAGGAATGGATACCATTTCATTGGGTGATAGAAAAGTGCATACATCATTCATAAGGTCCAAAATGATGGACAGTGTCTGTCTCACATCTCATGCTTCAGGAAAAAGTTACATTTGTGAAAACTTTTACAAGATTTGGTGTTTAAATCTTCTGTACAACTTTTGGACGATAATTGATGAAATTACTTTTAACAAGGAGGGAATGCCTCAGGAGGCAGTTCAAATTTAGCATCCTTTCAGGATGTCCTTTCAGGAAGTACTCTTCCTACCAGGAGGTTTTGTTAGTATCTTGGAAACACTCTTATTATTTTACTCTATTATGAGTAAGGCTTAAACAAAAATATACTTTTTAATATTATTAGTTTCTCAATAATTCATAACATCTGCTGTCCAGGTCATAAACTGCATTCCATGCCCAAACAAACCTCAGAATCCTTACAATTAGTCATCCTCTTAGCATTGGCACAGCTGTCTGGATATTAAAATCTTCCCTTCTGACTTGCGGCTCTATGATGTGATCACCTTAGTATCATTCATTAGTGATAATATTGTGTGTCAATGATGTGTTGGGATGTTATGTGTCAATGATACTTAATCATCAAAGGAGATACACAATTTTTTTATTTTTATACACATCGTCTATGTAAACAAAAAAGAGGAATAATCAAGAAAAATTTATTTAAAAACATATATTTAACAGAAAATTATTTGTATAAGATTCATAGCTTCTTCTAGTAAGTCTTGCTATGGTCTTTCTGCAGATCCTGTAGTAAAATCTCTAATACAGTTAACTAAAGATTTTATCAGAAGCATCCTAGCTGGGAGTCCTTCAAACACAGCTGATACTAGAAACTCCTATTTGGCACAAAGCAACCACCTGTCAATATTTCAATTACCACCCTCCCTGCCTGATCACACTTCAATTGTTTTCCAGTAATTATTATAATCATCCGTTGCAAGGGCAACCAGTTGTTTCAGGGTTTTAGGTGAGAGGCGAAGAACTGAAAGAAAACCCCAAAAACCAAAACCCGCCCAGTCATTTGTACAGATCTTTCCTCGGGGCAGCTCCTTATTTGAACAGCTGCTGGTAAGGCACAAATCAATCTCAGAGCTAAGCCAAGCCTGGATGGTATGATGCATCCTGATTTCTGGGGGGGGGTGGGTGTTGTTGTTGTTGGTCCTAATTTGAGTCCTGCACATGACCAGCCGCTTTCCCTACTGGAAATAATTTCCCTAAATTAAAGGTTGCTGCAGTGTTTCAAGCCTGTCAAAGATCTCTCGTTGGACAAGATCTTAAAAAAAAAAAAAAAAAAAGAAAAGAGTAGGTGTCTCAAATCTTAGCCTCAAGAACCAGGTTTCACCTGATGAAAGGACTGAAAAATCTTTTGCCAAACAGGATTTCTTTTTCTGTTACATTTCATGGGAAGAAAAGATTTCATCTTTTGTTTAATTTTACAGGAATAAATTGCTTGGATGGATTGTTATTTATGGGGATTTTTTTTTTCCAGGGGAAATCAAAAACCAACTGAAAATCATAACCTCTCTACTAACACTGCAAAACTTCTGAAAATGTTCAAGCTGTGATGGAATATAGTGCAAGGTAACCTAGAAATGCTGAATAGTTCTCATATGGTCTCTTACTATTTTGCACTAATTTCATGGCAATCTAAGTTTGTTTGAATATGCAGAATTTCACTAAATCTATTTCTTCGGGCTGCTATGAGTTTTGAAGTGATGTTATAAATATTACTAGGAACAAAATTCTGAAAATCTATTGAAATCCGTTAGGATTTTAGTGGAGCCAGGAATTTACATCTGAGGATAAAAATCCTGTGGGGTAACATGCTGGATATTCTTACGCCATTCAACTCTGGTAATAATAATAATTTTTATGCATGAAGATGCCAGTGAGATTGTGATGCTAGTAATAAGTAATATTGCTTTACAACAGAGAAGCAAAATGGCACACACTGGGATAGGAGAAAGGCAGTGACTCTTACATCCTACAGTGTTTGCACTAAATCTAGCAACTGGAAAGTGTGGGGAAGATTTCAGCCCAATGTGGAGCTACAGCCCAAAAGCAAACCTCCAGTTTGCTATGTAAGGAGGAGCACACTCAGTCATATGGAGAACGCTGCAGAGCCTTTGTAAAAAGCAGTAGAGAGCCCTGTCTGCAAAGTGGACAGAGCTCTTCTTCCTCCCAGCTCAGAAGAGAAGTGAATCCTGCCGGCCAAGAGACGCCTGAGGAGCCAGGCTGTCAAAACACTTCTCTGAAGAGAGAATGGAAAAATGGGGTCAGTTTTCAATGAGACAAAAAGAGGAGCCATGAGAAAAGTAGCTAATAGAAGAATGAATGTATGAGAGAAATTACAGTGGGAAAGTCTCTTGTCTCCATCTGATAACAACCCAGAAAAAGAAAACTTTAAATTTTCTTAATAGGAAGGAGTACTGAACTAGAAAATGCAGAAATGTTTATTCTACAAAATGTGCAGTCAGTTTGCAGAGCTCCCTGGTCTATTGCCAGGTCCCCAGGATGCTATGATACTTAGATTTATATGGATATAAAACACATCCAGAACAACCACAAGAGAGGATGATACAAATAAAGATCTCTTGGAGGAGAGATCAGGTCAACAGGTAATTAGTAGAGCAGAGGAGGAGTTGTAATGCAATAGAGTTCTTCCCAGAAGCCTGTGGAAGGCAATCCCCACCTGGCAAAGGAGCAGTTCTCCTGCCCGGGGAGAGCTGCCAGTCTGCTCTGGCTGGAGGATGCCTGGAAACCCTCCCTAGGGGCAGCAGCAGCACTTCTCTTGCCACTAACCTCTCCCCCAGCTCCTGAATCCATCACCTTCCTCCTTGCTGTCAGGAGCACTTGCATGCCGAAATACTTGTGGTGTTTCCATCATCTCTTCCTACCTCCAGCCTCTGAAAGTGAAATATCATCTTCACAGCTGGTAAGATTTAGGATGAGCTTGGTGCTTTGCCTGGAATTCTCTCCTATGACAACCGTTTATCTTTGCAATATATCCTTCGCCCTGAGACATAGTAGTAGAACTCTTCAACTGGTCTTTATCACCCCTACCCAGAGCTCAGCCTATTTCTTTATCTTGAATGTTGGCAACATAAATGTCTTTTCTCCACTTTACCACTACTTGTATCACATCCCTCTGCTGCAGAAGCACATAAAGTAATTGTGTTTCCTTGTGTGGCTCCTGCCCCTCAAGAGTTACAGGTATTTGAAATCTGTTGCTCTGTCCTTGATGTTTGGGAGATCAGTTGTGAGGCCTATGGTTAGATGTGTGTATTGCCCATCATGGTCAAGGGAGAAATGGTTGTCCCAGTTTTCTGAGAGCTCTGAACCCAAACCAATGAATCCACTGACCACAAAAAGTACTTTTTGGAAACTTGTAGCCGGTACAGAGGATGGCTGGGAGCAGACCACCACAGCCAGTATTTTTAACACACACCAGCACTTAAAGTAGTCCTGTCCATGTCAGCTGCTGGTGTATGACTGGCTCCTGGCTTTTACCAAATGCTCTGCTTTGTGTCTTTTATGGGATTAGCCAAAAAACACTGGCAGTAGTGGCAGGATATTTTTGAAAAAAACTATGCATAAATGTCTATCTGGAAACATACATAATTGGTCAGAACCTTTGTGGTGGCAGACCTTTGCAGAGCTGACTACAGGAAAAATGCTTTCAATCCAAGTTCTGTTGGCAATGCACAAACAGCACATGATAGTCTATAAACTTTTCATTTCCTGAGTTTATGTGGGGGTTTTTTAAATGCATATATTTGAAAAAATACAATTATATCAGTATTGTATTTATATCAGTTGACATATGAAATTCAAGTTTCCTTACCTAAATTGTGTAATTTTGTGAAGTGGTGTATTTAGCAGAAGTTGTTTAGGGTTATACCATTAATTTGTGAAGTTAAAGCACATCTTATGGTAAATAGGTTCCAACCTTTGTTGATTTGCAGCCTACAAATAGGCCATCAAAATGATTTACCATAATCCATTTGTCATTTATCATAATAGCTTATAATTCACTCCTATTGCTGTCATTTTCCTCCTCTGTCATGCTGCACTTCTCCACCTGACCTCTGCTCATCTACTTGTTGCCTACTCTGAGCCATTTTAAAGTTTGCCTCTGCCTTTCTTCTGCTCGTTTGAGCTCCAGCTAAGTGACACTGCTCTGTTGAGCCATCCTTAGATTGTTCCTTCTATGATCGCTCCAAATTGGCTCATACTCTGGGCTAGTTATGGTTTAAAATTAGGCACCCACTCAAGTGCTTTGCTGAACTTGGGTGTCCTTCATGTAATTCGGTTTAATCTTTTCCCTGCCTCATAGGCTCCGCTCACTGCTTTGCGGTGATTAGTACCGTTCTCCTCTGATATAGGCTCTGCAAGCAATGTCAATTTTGCAGTTACATTTCCTGTTGAACTTGTGAGGAAAGGTCATTAACTTGTTGTCTGTGGTCTGTTCCTGGCTGCCAATGAACTGTTCCCCACAAACCAAGGGTCAAGAGTTGCTCTAATATACAGCTGATAAGCCCCTGTTCCAGCAGCTGCAATCTCCACACTTGTACGACACCATCAAGTACAAATGTACACCCGGCAGCAGGATAATGACACGGAGCCACCACCGCAGTTTCCATCAAGATGAGGTTTCAAGGACTGAAACTAATAGCTATTGCAAAAGCTATCAAAATTATATTAAAAGACACAGTATTGCTCTTTCTACTTAAGCCTTTCATCCAAGGATACCAGAGCACATTACAAACACCAAGCCGGGCACTTTCCACTAACGCTGCTGCACTCTCCAAGGTTTCCACCTTTAATGCCATCCATCTCTCCTACAGCTTTGATTTCTTCTCTCATCTTTTCCTCTACTCCATTTCTTCCAGAGCTTACATGCACTTTCTCTATTCCTGCACACTTTGCAATAAAAATCCAGATTTCTATCACTATCTCTTGGCTTCTTATCCTCCCTGTCCACCACAGACCCTCCACCACTGTCCATTAACCTCAGCAGCACTCTGACCACCACCACTGCTCTTTGCAGATGCAGAGAGAGCATCTCTCTTTCCATGTCCTGCCCTGTCAATCATGGGAGCCCCTTGACCTGCTGCAGGTGCCAGTGGTCTCCATTGCCCCAGCCAAGGAGCTCCTGTCCTATTGGGGGTGAGCAGAGGCCAAATGTCTACACCTATGGGTAAACCACTTTGCCCACTATTAAGGGCAAGCAAATTTTCTTGTATAGTGGAGGAACCAAGATGCTCTGTAAGTGGTTCCTATAGCAACTGTATCCAGGTGAAAACTCATGCAAGAGCTCCCCTTCCCCCTTCCCTCTCCCCACCTCTCCTTTCTCTGCAGCGGTTTTTCATGGCAGGGGGTGAGCAAAAGGGATGATAAGCAGGATGATTTAAGTGCCTCAGTTGCCCACACAAACACACACCCAGTGCTGTCACTAGGAACGTGTGTCCATGCAATCTCTTGGGCGGCTCCTTGGCCAGTGGGGTGTCAGTGACCACGAATGATCGATATGTATGGACTGAGGAAACACCTTCATTTTAAGGAAGGAGGATATCAGATAATTCTTAAGGCACTGCAGAAGTGTTTATCTGACACCTTCATTCTATTGTACTTATCATCCAGGTCCTGCTCTGTGCCCAGCAACCCTGACATAAAAATTGCCATCTCCCTCCACAGCAAAATTATAATGGAGGGCTAAGCAAGGGAGTTAAAAAGGTTTCCTGGGTGCAAGAAAGGAAATTCTACAGAATAAGCTGCTACAGCATCCAAAAGGAGAAAATACAGATATCACCTCCCAGGTGGAAGGAAGGACAAGGCTGTGCCTATGTGGAGAGCTTCACCTAGGATTTCATTCAGCCATAATGGTGGGGAAATGGCTACACACTGTGGTCCCCTTTCGGATCTGCTGTGCCCATCTTACCATGTGTGGGTGGAAAGGACTCTGAGTTATTCTGAATTCAACCAGCAAAACTGACTGTGTAAGTGTAGATCAGCATCCTCAGCCCCTTAGCTAAGCTAGCTGGCTTTGCCGAAGAGACACTTAATGTGTGCCCAAGCCCTTTCTTTGGTATCACAGTTGCAGGATAATGTTCAGCAATATAGTATGGTAACAAACAGGTCTCAAGATGGGGGCACCATCAAGAAAAAACCAAATTTCCCAGCCATGTTCAACGACTGGAGGAAATCCCATAGGTGACAACATAGCTTAGGCAGTACTGAGTTCAGCTTAGACAAAATTAGAAGCAAGAAAGAGATAACCCATTTGTTATCACACATCTCCTTTGCTGGCATCTTTGCATAAGTTATTTGACCTCAAGCTTTCCTCTCCAGACATAAGGGCTAGAAACATATTCTTCATTCACACAAAAAGTAAGTTATAAAATAACCAGAGCAACAGGAGCTGTAAGTAGAATGGATTCGTGGTCACAACAAGTACATAAAAATTGACAACACTGAATTTGGTTACATATCTAATCACCTCCTGATTGAACCAATATCCTATTGGTATCAGGGAGTTTCCAGAAGTCCAGAATAGTAGCAATATAAGAGTGAAAAATTACAAGAAGCTACAAAACCCATCTATTTCAGTGTCATGTCCCATATTCAGAACTGAAGCTTCTCAGTATTTAGATCTCTGTCATTCTTGGTAGATGCTGCTCACAGTAGCTATTTGGTGTTGGCAAATTACTGACATGGTCATATCCTCCGAGTAGTTACCGAAAACTGTGAGCAGCCCCACAGCCAATGTTCAGGGTCAGATTTCCCTTTCCCTGCCCCACCAGCCTCCATTAAGACACAAATACAGCTGTGCAGGGCCTTATCCTGACCCACCAGATGTAGAGACCTGAGTTTCTTGCTCCTTGCTGTCAGCCTACACCTGCTCACACAGGCACAAGGCATGCCCAAAGGGTGGCTGTGCAAAAGGTGCTAGGATAGAGGTGCCAGCAGATATCCAGCGTGGTGGTGGTCAATCCTAGAAGGGGTCTGTCTCCTCTGGAGTGACACTTTGTGAGCTAGCCTGTACAGCCAGAGGAGGGTCTTCCAAAACTATGTGCCAGCACTGTGTGCTCAAATCACACAGCCAGGCTATGGATCATCTGACTAATCCAGGATGAAGAGAAAAAGACTCTGTGTCAACACACTTATCACTTACCTCTTATGGGGAGAGGGATGGATTTTTTTCTGCTTTTCTACTCAGGGTTCCTTTCTTAGGTCCCAGTAAAGAACCTCTTCTAACTTTTTGCAGGTTTAAGTAGACCATACCATATTGACCTGATGCACTGCATGGAATCACAAGATAATTTAGGATGCGAAAGATCTCAGGAAGTCTCAATTCAGCCTCCAGCTCTCAGCAAGGTCAGCTCTAAGATCAGGTGAGGTTGCTCAGAGCTTTATCCAGACAGATTTTTAAGCTGTCCTGGGATGAAGACTGCATTGGGAAACCTGCTCTAATGCTCGATAGAACCTCCTTGTCAAGGACTGGGAAGGGTCAATCTATTGACATTTTAGGGACCCTGGAAGCTTTGCAATCTGTAGTGTAGTATGTCTAGTGAGAGAAAATGTCATATGGAAGGAGATCAAGAAGAGACCATGGAAAGGATACATAAAACTAGCTTAAAGTCAATGGCAGTGGGTCTTATCTCTTTGAATCTGAAAAAAAAAAAAAAGACCAGATACCTTTCCTTCGGACTCCTAAAGCCTGGTGCTCTAAATTCATAGTTTGCCATTGCACTGCTGAAATGCAGAGTCCTCTTGCTTCTGCTTGCAAGAGAAAACAAGGAGTGATTTTTTTTCTTGACTTAGAAAACTGCAAGAGGGAAAATCTTGATCATAATCTGCAGAATATGTAAGGGAATTACTGAATGATTTTCAAAACTAGCTGAAAATAACTCCAAGTCTCTGCTGATCTGAACTGTGCTGTCAGCTCTCCCCAGGGACTGCCACCCTTGATGTAATTGCAATATGTCATGTGTTGTTTGACATACTGTGGAACAGGAGGAGCAGTGCAGGCGCTGAAGACTGAGAAGCAAAAGCCCCAGACAAGCAAAAGGCAAGGTTCTGTGGGTTTTTTTAAGGAACCCAAAAATAAAAGCCAGAAAAATTATTCTGAAAATACCTGAAGACATGTGAAGAGGTGTGGCCTGGCATCGCCAGCCTTTCTTCTATCACGCTCATTTCTCTGCTATGCTTCATTGTACTCACTGACAATGTGCCTGCTGCCTGCCTCATTGCTTCAAATTAATTTTTAATGCAAAAGATGTTGCAGCAATGGAGACACAATGATGAACTCGTTGCTGTCACAAAGTGAGGGACAGCTCTCCAAGTATGGTTTTACAGTCCACACTTAGTAGACTCATACTACGGCTGAATAGTAGAGTTAGTAGAGCCATACTGTGGCTGTAGAGTCCTGACACCAGATACAATCCAAGTAAAATCAAGAAGCAATCTCCAGGTGCAGCAAGAAAAATGAGACAGCAGTAAGCAAATGGTCTGGGACTCTCACTTTGTTGTAACTACAGCACTGAATATCCCAGACCTGTGCTGACCTTCATGTGAGCCAAAAGCCCCATGACTGGTGTGACCCAAAAGGAGCCAGCACAACCTCATCCTACATGTCGCTCAGCTCTGCCCTGTGGCTCTTGCCAAAGTTGGTGCCTTGGCAAAAGAGAAGCATCCTTTTTTTTTTTTTTTTGTGCAGGTTTATGGCTAAGACAAGAAATTGAGACAGCAATCATATGCCATTGGGAACAAATGTCCTTCTGGCAATGATGTATTTATCTAGACTCCCCAGCTCTCAGCCAAGGTAGGAATACATGGCTGCATGTGGGAATTGTCAGAGTGGGAAGGTTACAAGCTTTCCACCTAGAAAAATATGCTGGTACCGTTTTCTATTTATGTGGGACTAGCAAAGGGAGGGCTGGTGCAAGAGGTGAAGGGGGCTCTCAGGAAATAGAAAACAGCAGGAGAGCTGGATTTTCTTTGCTATGCTATGCAAATAAAGCAAGTGAACATGACTCTGAAACTGAGCTGATAAATCTGATTCTCATTTCTCGAGAACGCTCCTTTTTGCCAACCTGACAATGTATACATGCATTACAGTGGAGACAAATTATTTTCTGCAAATGAAAATCTTGCTGATTCAGTTTTATAATTTACCTGCCACCTCACTACCAACACATGATTGTTTGACAATTGAATAATGCTTAGAGATGTGCAAATAAATGCAAAAAAACATGTCAAAACTCCCAAAATTGAGGGATCAGAATTTTTTTTTCACATGCAGCAGCCAAGCTGGTGCCACCAGGTTCATTCCACACAGCAGTGGTTAGTAACAAACACTGCATTGCTAGGAGAAGGAATAACCTGAGCCTTGGCAAACTGCGTGCCTGTGAGAGGAGCAAAATTTGGATTCAGCCGCACTGGAAGCCTGCCATAGCTTAGGGAAAATGTGTGTGAAATGGCTGGAATCAAGAAAGAGCCTTTAATGAACCTCGGCTTTTCAACACATGTTTTTGGCTTTAGAGCTGAGTAACTTTATCGACGCTGAAGAATATACATAATCGTTTCGACACAGAGAGAGCAGAGAGTGAGAAATTACCATAAGTACAGCCAAACATTTGCTATTTCTGGGCAGTGGGCTGTGAATTTTTCCTAAGCTGTTGGGAACTGATCAGGGAGACATTTTCTGCATGGTACAGAGCCTGTGTTGGTGTTTGCTCAGTACGCTGGGAACAAAAGTCCTGTTGACTTTCCAGCCACAGTGCTGGAGATTCCTGCATCACCACAAGACAGCCTCACGTTCACAAAGGGTAGATCATCATGTTTCTCACTGAGTTGTTGCATTTGCTGGCCTTCACTCAGTACTGGTAAATCAGTAATGTTTTTTTTTGTTTCCAGATGTCTTTTAACATTGTTGTAATATTCCTATTCAGTTCTCTTCCATCAAATCTATCTCCTCTGGATTGAAAGGTTTTATTCTGCTGCATACCCATGTAACAACATCTTCTGACAGCAGAAAAACTGGAGAGGCTGGGGCTGAAATATCTGCTGCAGCCACCAGCCATCAGTCCTTATTCATGAGTGAGCACTGAGCAGATGACTCAAAGTTCCTCCTTGATTTTGCTTCCCACCACAGAAAAGTGCTGTTACCTCAGCTGTAGTCTTCAGCTTTCCATCAGGCCTGGCTCTCAGTCAGCATCACAATCACTGCTCCAGGGGACAGATGGCTCACCTGCCTGGGGATGCTGGAAGTTCACACCCTGGACTTGCATTGTTGGCAGGGCCCATTGCAGCAGTTCCTCAGAGAAGGGCTTGGCTCAGCAGCACAGCACCACCTTCATTGGAGATGGTGGGACATGTAGGTGCGTGTCTCTGTGGAGGACATGTTGTCTGGCCAAATTTTCTGTGACCAAATTTTCTGTCACTTCAGGCTCAGAGCTTGCCTGAGCACGTTGCCTCTGACCAGACTTCATCCTAAGGTATTTGTGTGATTTGTGTGATTTGGTTGATTTGGCAACTACCACAGAGACCTGCCTTCAGAAGTGGCTGTCATACACTCCAGCTGATATTAGAGAGAAGTGAGGATCTAAAATAAAAGACATCCAAATTTTAACCTTAGTTTTTGATTTTCATGTGGCACCCTTTTAATTTCCAATTGCCTTTTCTCTCCTTAGTTTACTCTGACATCATCAGTAGAAATGCCAAACATCACAAGACAAATTGTTCTCCTAGTAGTTCAAGCCCAAAGAGCAAGAAAAAATGCTGGAAATATGGCAAGGAATCTCCACTATGGCATATTAACAAATTAAGGATCCCCCTTTCAAAAGACTGTTTTCCTTTTACCATAGAAAAGTTCTTATTTTCCAGTGTCAGTTGTCCTGACTACAAGTTTTGACCTGGATTCAACACATCAAGTCTACAGAAAAACCCACACAATTCTTTATATCCAGCTCCAAGCTGCATCACATACAAATCAATTGAAAATCAATTAGCAAAAATTTGATGTGGAGCTTTTAATTGTTTTAGGGGAAAATTTGTTTGATTTAAACAATTTAAAGAGCATGGGAATAATTTAGATGTTCCCTCTGATGTGACAGAAGACCCAGAGTACAGAAGGCACTACCAGTCCTAAGATTAAGGATAATTGACTACAGTTAGATATTCAGGTTTTTTGTTGAATGATACCCTAAGCACCTTATAGTTGCAATTGTATTCTGCAAGCAAACTACAGAAAGCTTTAGTCTTTCAAAGTAATTTTAATGGAAATTATTTCAATTCTTCAAGAAATTAAATGCAACAGAAATTAAATTTTTACCCACTGAGCTCATGGATCATACAAAGGTTCACGACTGTGGTTTTGATAAATAATCATAGTAATGCCAAATGTTATAGTATCTTTTAAACTACCTGGAATAGACAACATTGCAAGTACTTGGTAAGTACAGCACAAAGGACATATTCTCTGCTCTTCGTCTGAAATACGAAAGCTATTTAGTACTTTGCAAAACATGTTAAATGGAGTTTGCTCTCTCTTGGAGATAGCTATTTTTTCTTCGCTCTGTGCAGGTGGAATGTTTGAAAATTGCACAAGACAGGCAATTTTGGAACTTCAACTTGGAGGACCAAATGTTAGCAAATCACTCTGAATGAATTGGAAGTTTAAGGCTGCAATGTTATTCTGTGTGACAGTGGATGCATTTTCTTTTTCCCCTATTTACATATTCACCGTCAGAAACGCGTGGTAGTTATTGTGTAAAAGGGTCTATTTAGGAAGAAAAGGCAGGTACCATTTATGAAAGCTGTTTGTCAAAGAGTGTATATAAACAACCAAGTGTACAATGAAGCTTTGCCCAGGAATGTTCGTAGCAGGAAACAGAGCTGGACAGCTACAGAGAGACAAAACAGGAAAAAAAAAAAAGAGATGGTCAGGCCTTCACAGGGGGCTGCTGTGCTCCTGTGGGTCATGATGCAGTAGAAAACCACTCATTGTTTAGAAGGTGAAATAGATCCTCCCTGTTTCTCAACAAGTCCACACTGCATTTACACAGAAAAGCAATAAGCCATTTTGGGGAGCACAAAACATCCCATCTATGGGGTACCTTTCTGTTCCCATTACGTCTCTGTGAAGATCTCAGGCCAGGAAGGAGTTATAGTTGTGGTGACACTATAATTTGTGCAACTGAGACGTTATTTTAGGTAGAGGGTTGTGACTGTCATCAGTTCATTCTCAATGACATTTTTACTCCTAGCTTGGGAAACTCCCTGATGCTCCTCTGAGTGAAACGTCCAAGTATTTCCACCGGATCGTGTGAGGAGGGCTGATCTCCACACCTTGGTGGCTCGAGCATGAAACTGTGGATTGTGACTATAAAGTGACAGGACAGGATAAAAATTATTTAGCTAGGTGTTTTAGTGGGAGACTCTTCTTTTAATGAAGGTTTTGCTTTGCTACCAGTAAATTATAGTAATGATGGGAGAAACTGCTTAACAACCCAAGAGCACTGCATTGGCTCCGAGCTACAGCTTACCCAATTCAGCACCCAGTGGAGTGTGCTACAAATCCAGTCTCTACCTGGGGACCTCTCCTGTAGATACCATGATGGCATCAAGACCACACCAGCTACTCAAGGGTGACAGAAACAGCAATGAAAAGGATACCACAACTTTGGGGTCAAAATCTAATCTTAAAAGAGTCAAGAAGTGTTATTGATGGAGGCAGGTGGTGTATTTTCCCACCACCAGCTATACAGGTCTCTAATAAAAGGCCTAGTAAGGATCACTGCCAGAAGTAAACACGGATATCTGTGTGTAGGATTATCTGTGTTTCCTCTAGCAGTGTTGCTTGTCTGTTTCAGCTTCTTTCCAGCATCTGAACAAGCACAGCTTGCCATCCTGCTAGAGCCACAGACTGTTCACTCTTCTTCTAGTTAAAAGTGAGCTGGCTTCAGCAAAGTCCCACGTGTTCTCTGCAAAACTATACTTAATATCCAGAGCATTAAACAAATTGGTCTGTGTGAGCTTTGGAAGAAAAGGCATTTGAGTTTGAATGCAGAGGGCAGTCCTGGATAAAACTGGGGTCTCCGCTCATACAGAGCCACATCTGTGATAATCGGAGCTGAAAGGGAAAATTTAACCTCTGGGGTTGATGGAGACCAAAGTGATGAAAGGATTTTTTAGATGTGAAAAGACGGATCAAGAGTTTTACTAAATCCTAGGTCGGAGGGAAGGTTGCAAATTGCCTTTTCTCTGAATCTGGGACATTTCAGGCTGAAGCAGGTGTGCCTCACATCTTGAACATTTCACATGTGTTCATTTCATTCCCTCTATTTTCAATTCTCATTCCCTCATATTTTATTTACTTGTTTCTTCCAACAGTATGATAGCACAAAACAGTCAAGCTATAAAGCTTCTCTCTAAATGCCTGATTTAAATAAAGCATCCATTAATTTTGCACCAATAGCGGTATAACATAAAATAGTACATTATTTTTCAGAATCTGGTTCTGCAAACATTAGACCATTTGACTAAAATATTCCTAATGTATAAATAAAGTCACTCTTGTGCATTAGTGTTTTCGGGCTCAAAGCTTTAATGTGTTATTTTAAAGCACAAATATTTTCCAAGGTGAAAAATATAAATGTTACTGTATTTAAGTCTTCAGTGAAATGAAGCACAAAAAAAAAAAATAGTGATGAAGGCTTTTCTTCCCATTAAAGGACTTTTACCAATTTTAACAGAACATCCCTAATATATACCTAGAATATTATGTGTATACTAGGTTGTTATTCTGTAATTGGTTTGGCTGATTACAATGATTACACTAAGCTGGCACAATAGTAGAAATACCCGGTGAAAGTACTTCTGCAGAGCCCACAGAAATCTGCTCACTGGAGACCATACTGTGTTTTTGGAAGTCAGAAATTCAGATTTACAAGAATTGCAGATTTTTAACATTGCTTAAATTTCATTCAAAAATAAAACTGACTATTTTCCAAGTGCTTCTTAAAATAAAATTGCAAAACCTTTTCCTCTGGATTGAGATATTCTTTTTGCCAAACGTTAAGAGATAGTGATATCTCTTGTATGGGCTAATCCAAGAACAGGTGTTTTCAAAATACATTAAAGAAGCAACGCTTTGCTCTTTACATGTGAAATGGGAGGTGTTTGACACCACCAAACTTGCCTGTGATCTGGATAGAGCATTGAAATGTTGATCCTCTTTGCTGGCACTGTGCTCTTCCACAGAGTGTTTGTTGCCCAGCTTTAGATGTGCACTTTGGCAACTGTCACTAGGAGGAAGGAGCAAGAGGTGAGTTCACACCAGCAGTGCCCACTACCTGGGCAAGGAGCACACCTGGGCACCTCTGCAGTTGGACATCCTTGTTACACATAGATGCAAACACCTGTACACAGCTGAACGTTGTCAATGCGGGGCAGGACTGCCTTCACAGGCTCAGCCTCTCCTGTCTCCATTGCAAGCAGGGCAGTGGGTCCCCAGCAGGGTCCCAGCATTGCACATAGCTGAGGACAGGAATCAGGTCTTCCTTGTGACCCCTTGTGCAGGGGATGAGATGTCTGCCAGCCTCAGAGGGAAGGATTTACTTGGCCAGAATCACAAAGTCCCAGCATCTCAGACCTTTGCACAAAGAAGGAAGTAACACTGCTTCCCCACACACATCCCACTCTGGCATCAAGGGCAGCTCACTAATGGATGGTGAAGCTGTCACGAAAGCCCCATCATCCTCCCCATGGGGCTCCCCTCATGTGTGAGGGCATTGCATCCCCTTTTTAAGACCTGAATGGCTGGCCACTGTGTCCCCCAGATGCATGCTGCCAATGGGTTCATGTCAGCAAGGGAGAGAAACACCCCCATGCCATTGTGAGGAGTGTTAATTTGTTTTTAGCAAGCAATGATTACCCTTAATGTTTTCCAAGAAAGGAAATGAACCTCCAATTAATTATGACACTTGATTAGGTTACTTAAATTGCTGAATTTCCAGCAAAATCAGCAGTGCCAACTCGCTGACACCATGTGTGTGATTCCATGGCCCTTAAAGTAATGCAGCTCTGGACACTTCCTATTTTATGGACATTCCCTTTGCTGTTACTCAACATTACCAGAAGTGTGGATTTCCACCTTATGACTTCACAACCTTATCTGAGCATTGCTCTGATGATCACACAGTGATTTTTGGGCAGATTTCTTTGAAGTGTTAATGCATTCCCGATGAAAATAAACACAGGCCTGTGACTGTAATATTGCCTGTGCTCAGTTTTATTTCAATTGAAACAGAAATGCAACTTCAAAGTCATCAAAGCAAAGAGTGACTATGCAAGGGAGAATTGGCCTCTGATAACATGAAAGATTTTAATAGGAATTTCTACTGATCATTAATAGCATGGAATTCATTTATTTGCAAATTCTAAGAGTGTCAGTAGTAGTAGTTAAGTGGAATATTGAAAATGGTGTACTGTGTTGTGATAGTGCTAACTCTGCTGAAAATGCAATGTCTGTTCTTCTCCCCAGTCCACTGCCTTCGTTCCCCCTGAGGTGACAGCTGAGGGGAGCCTGCAGTTCCCCTCTACTGTTTGGTGTCCTGGAGCTCTGTGCACCTTCCTTCAGCCCAACACCCCTCTCCATATTTTGCCCCATTTATGAGCAGGGGATAGTTTTTAATTTGCACACTAGAAATAAAAAAAATCTGTGGGCAACTACATCTACTGAATTCCCTGATGGAGGTGGAAGGACAGATGGCAGATTGGAAGACACAGGGTCCACAGGAGATGTAACAAAATATGGGCCCATCTGGGTTGTACTGAGATCAAAGGTCTCCTGTGGTCTGTAACCCTCTTAAAAGACAACTCTGGCAAACTGAGCAAGACTGTTTTGGCAGGGAAAAGCAGAAAATGAGGTAACTTTTACGAGAAGGTACAAATTTCAGATACATAACTGTTGGGTGACTGAAAATAGTGAGAACAATGCTGCTATAAATTCAGCAAACTTTACCAGATAAAAATGACCAACAGGGTCTCAGATTGTGAATTCCTTAAAATAGCAGAAATATTCCTCAACAGGTGGTGTGAGATTTAAAAAAAAAAAAAGGGAATTTTCATTCATTACCGTTTCCTCAGCATAAACCAGCAAGCTCCTGAAATTCTGCATGACAAGTGACAAAGACACTGCCTGGCAAATCACCAATGGGTCTGGCTGCCACTTCTACACCCAGATCACAGACTCTCCACCAGTGGGTTTGTCCACCCAGCTACTCCCTGCCATTGGATAAGGAGTTGTCAGTAACCCCCGTAGTGTCCCATTCTCTTCTGCATTTATTCTGATCTCAGATCTGAAACTTCTAGCTCAATATAATACATTCCCACAGAGACTCTTGGCTTCAGGAACTAAAGATTTTCTGAAAAACAATAATTTCTGTCCTGAGACATTGTGGTTAAGGTCACAGGGTGTGCTCAGGTGGGGACATGCAACATCTTGCACAATGAGGTGTCCTTGGAAAACCAGCAACTATTTCCAACATTTCAAAGCAAGCAAAACCAGAACACCCTCCTGGAGGAGGAGTATCTACCCATGGGAAGGTTTCTTCCCAAAGGACATCCAGCTGGGATTTTGCCATCACTTTCTAAAACAGATATGTTGACACACAGAGAGGCACAGCCCAGGCCCTGGTGCCATTCTGCATACCAGACACAGGCGAAACATGGCACTCAGGCATGGGGATTGGGCACAAGCATTCATCCTGATGCAATATGTACCTCCCTGGGGAACAGTGCATCCTCCTTTGTCCCTGTGGTGGCCACAGTCTGAATTCAACATTTCTTACTCTCTTCAACTCAGTGGCTGTTGTGGGTTTTACCTCTTCTGCATTTTCTCATCACTCTTGCTGTCTCTACAATCACATTTTTCTTTCCTTCTATGTTTTTCCAAACTCACTAACACAGTATTTGACTTATCTCATCCCCTCCCAAACTAACCAATATCTTTGTTTTCAAGATTTTCCAGCAGTAGGTTGAAGAGGTTGAACTCCTTTCATGAACGTTGGGGCAGTTTCTCCAATCACTTGAAGCTTCAGTAAGAGCAATCAGTGATGACAAAGCTGATGCTGAAGTGCCTCAGATGATCACTGTTGCTTGTCACTCATCATAGCTATAAAAGTCACCAGCTTGCACCATGGAGATATACTGATATGAAGGCAAAAATGCATCTCCATGACCATTTCCCCACTCAAAACAGAACACCTGTGTCTACCTGCTAGCAGCACTAGCGGCATGTCTCTGAGGGGAAGTTTTTGCTTTAGGGATACTCCTCCCAGACTGTCTCTCCCAGCAGCTGGAACCTCTGGGTGAGACCCTCTTACAGTTGCTCTTCAGGCATGTGGGACCTTCACTATATTAAAGTGGTTTTGTCCCGTGACACCTCAGTGCTACATTGTCAATATGCACAATATTCTTGCTGTCAGGAGTCTCTTGAGTCAGTTCGTGGTTCTTCCCTGATCCCTTCTCCTGTTTTCAAAACCTTTGTGGAAATGGCAAAGATGAGATCAGCATGAGACTCTTTTACCTACTGGAACTGGCTTCAGCAAAGCTAAGGACAAAGCTCCCTGAATGCTCTTGTTAATATGACTTCCTAGGGGAAAAATCACTTCTATGTTCCCAATTTATGTAGCTGAAGCTCACAATATAGTTCCAACAGGATGGATTTCAGCCACTGGACTCCAACCACTGCCCCTTGGAAACATCAAATATTTGAGAATTTGTACACCTTGCTCAGTATTTTGAAAGTGTGTAAGAAGTTTGAATCTAGTTAAGATCTTTTATTTAAATCTCTGTCTTTGCAGTCTTCAGAAGGAGGAGTGAAAGGAGACACATGCCCCTTACACACAGAAGGGACCAGTGGTTCAGTCGTGCCAGGGAAGCAGCTCCATACACACCACGAACAACCTTGTGGTGATTCCTTGAGTCCATGGCTGCGACCATTTTACCCCATGTTCTCAAGCTCCAGGTTCTGATCCCACATCAGTGCAAAAGTGACAAACACCCTTTGACAAGAATGAAGCTAAAGCAGGAGGAGACAAAGACCTGGGAGGCAGACTGCCTGATTCAGTGTCTTCTGTCATGGAAAAGGTTAGAGATGGTTCAACACGAACTCATGTTGCACACCAGTAACACATAGCAAAAATCGCTGCACTGCTGAACAGAAGGAAAACAGAAAAGCTATGGTAAGGAAGGACTGAACCACTCGTCTGCACTTATCCCCTTTAACATATCCATATTTCCATACTGCCACTCCTGCATTGCACCTACACCACCTCTCTCACAAAGCATCAAAAGGAATCTTGATTACCAGTTGCATGGTGGGCAGACTGCTGCATCTGAGGGAGAAAAATCTTTCACTGGCTCAATTCAGAACCTGCTGTAAAAATGTACAGTGTGAATTAGTCTAAATTGAGCCTCCACTCTCTCAGTCTTCTTCTGCCTTTATAGTAAGGTTAAAAAACCATCTCCTTATGGGACAATTTTCTTCTCCACAAAGGAACTTGAGAACTGGAGTTAGATCACCACTGAACTGTCTCCTAGGTGAAACAAACTTACCAAGTTCCCTATGTCTTTCAGGTATACTCTTCAGGTTAGGAAGCATGCAGTATGTTCTTCAGGTTAGGAAGAGAGCTCATTTCACATTAGCCTTTTCAATCCAGATGCAGCCTGGATCCAGTCCATTTTATCCACTGAAGCTGAAACAGAATGTCTCTTGTTTCATCCTAACTTCTTCACTCAGGAGACTCCTCTTTCCTTTCTTCTGCCTGATCCTAAACATCCACTGTTTGTGCTGTTTCACTGGTGGCCATCACAACCCATTCCATCCTCTCTTGCAGTGTATGTATCCTGTGCATTGTTTTGGTCTCACTGAGAGTCTCAGGGTAGGAAGGCCATGCCTGATGCTGTGTTTCCAAAAGCACATGCATGCCTGTTGTGACAGAAAGTTGCTGCTAAAGGGTGTGTTCTCACAATAAACAATGCAACTGCAAGCTCCAGATATCTGTATAACATCAAAGTTATTTTTACGAAAAACAGCAATTTCTAAATATTCCATTAGAACCGCAAAAAAAAGCCGATTTATAACTGTAATATATATATTCTATTTAAGATGAGTCACACAGTTTCTGCAGCTCCATCAGGTTGCAATCAAATCTGTAGCCATTGCTTTTATAATTACTCTTTTAACTGCTATCATTCCTCTAAGGCTGGCCTAGCCCATTCCAGACCCTCTTTGTGGTACAGACAGCAAGCACCTACAAAGGCAAACAGACAGGCTCTAATGAGGCAAGCTTCACCCTAGTAATGTCCGAAAACGGCATCCTTGAAAAGATGTACAGCACTAATGTAATCTTACTGATGCTCACAGGCAATGAAACATTATTTTGCTCTCTCTTCTAATGGACATTGATCATAGAGCAGCAGAGCAAGGAACAGAATCCAACGCACATTTTTGTGAAATCCCTTAAATTTCTTAGCAGCTAATACTTCATCTGTGAAATGTCAAGTCAGAGGCTGGGAGAAAGTCACATTCCTAGGCTGAAGCCAAGGCTCCCCGTAGGCAATACACAGTAGCACCCATTTTGCAGCCATATCTGCACAGCCCATTTCTCTTCTGAGGTACCAGGGATCAGCTGCAGCCAGAACCTGGCTCTGAAAAGACTGAAGAGCCACATCTGGTTGCAGCACTGAGTGCTCAGAGGCTTGGCCCTGCATCAGGAAACTCAGCGAACTGAGGTCATACCTATTGGATGAGGTCTGCTTTGTATAGCACCCTCTACATTTTTAATATGCACCAGAAAAAAAAAAAAAGTAATATACCCTAAAAAGCCACTGAAGCAATAGTCTTGAAATGGATCCATCTACACCACTGGTTATATTAGGGGTCTTGCATTTCACATGTATGCTTTGGAACGAATTGCTCTTTACAGCGATTAAAAATGTGGTGGGCTCTCATACCCTCTCAGATGCTGCTTTCTGCTTAGGAGGGATTTTTACTCTTTCCCATGTTAATCTTCAGAGGGAAAAAGGGTGGGTTTTTTACACTGCCTCTTGCTGCCATGGTCTTCCATTTGCCCTGATGACCTTCTGGGATCCTCCTCCATGGCAAACTGCCAGCCAAGAAGAAAATGTGCTTGAGTCTCAGCTCTGCCAGTTCAAGCACCAGCTCCCACTCACCTGAATTGAGGGCACAGCAGGCAGCTTGGGAAGGGAGGAGGAAAGCAAACATCTTAAATACTTCAGAGTAAGATTGATCAAACTCTTCTTCTAGAGCTTATGCATCTTTCTGCATTTCTGACTTGAACCAGATCTCTTTGACATAAGAAAGCTCTACTGAGCTAAGCACAAACAGAATCATTACATCTTTGTTTTCTTGATATGCTGGTACCACCCAGCCACCCCAATGCTTTCCCTGATAGTAGTGCCTGTATAGCAACAGTTCATCACTCAGGTCTTGAAAAACAAGGTCCCAATGTTACTGCCAGGTGAAGAGTATCACTGAACAGCCCGGTGACTGGAAGAATTCCTTGTTTTAATCTTTGTGGATGTTAGAGGCTTGCATTGTATATTCCACTGCATCCTATTTAGACACTGCAAACCAATACTAAGAGGAAGGGAAATGCAGCCTGTCACTCACCCTCCTCAGCTGCCCTATTCACTTTTTACATCTCACAGATTACCAGCTCCCTCGGGAAGGGAGGGCTTTTACTTATTTTATTTCTTCTCATGGCAGGAGGAACCCATGGCAGGAGCATTGGCAGGGATGGTTTCACCTCCTGGGTGAGTCACCGAGCTGCCCTGCAACCATCAGGTGCTATGTAAGTCCAGACCAGTGCCTGTTCCTTTTCATTAAGAGCCTTGAGCTCACTGCAGGAAAGATGAAAAGGGCTGGTCATTATCCATTACATGTGACCCATTCACTTGCTGATGAGATGGTTTTCATCTCCCTGCCCTGCCTGCAGGCAAGCATCCCCCAATACCCTAATCTGCTTTTTTTGTTCTCCACCATTTATTTTCCTAGGAGCCTTGTCAATAGTGGCTCCCTTCCCTTCCCATGCCTCCCAGCACTGCAGATTCAGAAGCCTTAAAGGGTTCCAGCTCACGCTAACAAATTCCAGAAAGTCTGACCGTTTATTATGAAGGCAGTGAAGGAAGGATTTGAGACAAGCACAGTGTAATAAGAGAGCTGGGGAGATGCAGAGCACAGACATAGCTTGGAAATGCTCAAAGGTGAACTGGAACGGGAGGTGGGGGCATTTGGAAGCCCATTAAATGAGGACTTATCATCCGATTTATGTAAATCACTTTAAATGCCTTCATTTATTAAAAGTACTAAGCTGCATTACTGTTTGCCTTTGGTCCCCTAATTTGGTTGCTAATGTCTAAAACAACTGTTGAAATTAATTTGAAATTAATGTTCCTGTATAATTACTTAATGAATCTCACATTCACTGCCCTTAGTTCTCGGATGACAAAGGATCTCACATGCCACATGTAAGTGGTTGGAATACTGACTGTGATTTTAAAACGGTTGCTAAATTATAGTTTGCAAATATTTTACATTTATATCACACACTTCATCTTGAAGGATCTCACTGTGTTTGAAATGTTACATAACATTTATTCTTTAGTAAAATTCCATCACAGAAACTTTCTGGGCATCAATCTTCTTACTTCCCTGCATGCCTTGAAATTAAATCAAATTTAGCTGTATCATTATGCAAACACAAAATCATACCTGCATTAAAAGATTATTATTAGGTCTGTAAAGTCAGACAGTTAAAAGATAAGAAATGCTGGAACTGTAACTCTGTGCAATATAAATTCCTTTTTCCATACATATGTATTTTCATAGTCTTTAATTTTATGATCATTATTTTCCTACATGCACCCTATCCCTCAGGGGACTTATTAATCCTTATTAGTGTTCGAGAAAAAACAAGGATAAGAAAAAATAAGGTTCAAGAAAAAGCTAGCAGGGAAAGGTATCCACTTGTGGAGTCCTTGCCTCATTCTTTACAGAAGCTGCAAAGGTTATAATGTGTGTTCTTCATTTTCTGGGTGGCTGACTTGGTACCCCATAAATCCTGATCCTTAGAAATGCTGAATATGCACAGCAGTAACTGAAGCTAAAGAAACATTTGAATGAGCAGAGCATTTCACATACTACCAAACCCAGCGAAAGATGAGGTCCTGGGGTCTCACATCAAGCACTTAAAATTACTGTACACTATAAAAGGGGAAAACACTTCTCCTTTTCCCAGGGATGGTGGAAAATGTATTAGAGCATTTGCAAAACACACGGGCTGCTGCAGTATAGGGACCCACACTTACTCATTCTGTACAGCACAGTATGGACACAGTTCAGGAAGTGGGGAACAGGACACACTGTGACCCTAGAGCAGAAGTATGTGGGGAAGCTGTTGGTGCTGTTGAGCAAGCTAGCAGAGAGGGAGGGCCAGAGGAAGGCTATTATGAAACAAAAGAGCTCAACTGAAGGCTTTCCAGAGGCCTTACTTTGGACTGCTCACTATTTTTTGTGCTTATTTGTGACTTTGCATTTCTTCTTATGTGTGTGTGGTTTCTTAAGGACCAAGGCAAAGCAAAAGCATCAAATTCATTGGCAATGAGGAACCTTCCAGAGCTTTCCTCCAAGTTAGTTGAACAGTGCTTTGCCTTGAGACATCCTCAGCATCTAGGTCAGAGCAAGCCAACCTTTCCCACACTGCAAAACACCCTCTCCTTCATGTAGAGAAGAGCTGTAGACACGTGCTACATATCCCAGCATGGCTCAGACTAAAGATACTGGCCAAGAGTCCCACCACTTGGCTGAGAGGAGGATAGGTCCCCAAACACAGGGCGACATCAACCTAAATCTGCTTCCCAAAACACTGAACAGAGACTACTCAGCAGCCCACACCCAGCCACCACCACACACATCCCCCCACATCCTACTTCGTTAACTAGAAGGCCCAACCTCTTCTTTGCTCAGATCTTTGTCAAATTTCTTTCTTCGCCATGTTCCCACCCTTGCCAGGCTGCAGATCTTCCTTTCCAACTCCTTGTCCTCGCTTAGTGTCCTCCCTCACAACCCCAAAGCATTCCTATCTCCCACACTTCATGCATTCCTCTGCTAATAGGGATCACTGGAATACCTCCAAAGAAAACCTCTCAGCATGGCCAGTCTATAAACTCTTCTCATATGGGAAGATTAGATCCTTCCAAGGTTGAACAGCAGGTACATTGGGGTGAATTGCTACAGTGACATCCTGGCCAATCACCTCAACTTCCTTCTAAAACACCAGGTTTCGGATCATAACTCAGCAGCTGAAGGCTGTTACTGCAAGAGTGCAGAGCCATCAGGCTACCTCAGCCTAGGCTTTCCTTCCAATTCTGCTTTTGTGAAAAAAGCAGAAAAAGATACTAACACAACTGTGGCTCAGCAAAAACAAAGATTTCTTTAGGCAAAGATGCTTTTCCACCTCCATGGCTTCCTCCTGCTGCTAGCAATTGATGGGACAGGGCTGCTTTAGTAAAGTTTCCAAAATCCTGTAATGGAAAGCAGCTGTCCCTCTCCAGACTGCACCAGACATCTCCGTAATTATTTTGTCATCCTCTTTTGGTCAGTCGCATTACTCAACTTCCCAGTACCCATGCATTAATAATCCCAGAACTGTACTCAACATACTTTGTTCTTAAACTCTCAACACTAACCTGAGGATGTTTGTGTTGCTATTTGCCACTCAACAGACAGACTTTTCATTTCCTACTTATCAAAATATGAACTCGAGGACTATGTATTCTACTGAGTTGGGCTGCCTGAGACACACATTTCAATGGGAACAACTTAAATGACCCTAGGGCAAGCCTACTTGAAAGGGCCTCCCTTTCTTTTCCCAAGCAGCACAGAACTGGACAAACTGACAACATCCAACACCATCTGAAGCATCTAGTTTTGCAGAGCCATTCAGATGGCAATGGAAGGTCTCAGTCTTTAGAGAATTATCTTCAGAAAGCAGTAAGGGTCACAGTGAATCTTGCCTCCACTATAATACAGTACCACCTAATAATCTGGGGGAAGGGAAACTTCCTAGCATTTTGCATTAATAAATGCCATTATAACATAAGAGACTCGGTTATTTAGGTAACAAGGTTAAAGCATTTAATACCATGACTGCATGTCCACCAACTAATACCTTTATTCTGAAAGCTCACTATAAATAACAATTAAGGCTCCGCTTCTCTAGTGAACTGCTGAAAAAGCAAGCGGCTAATTCAAATTCCGTTAGTCTGTAACTATAGTTGCCTCTTTATTTAAAAAAAAAGAAAATTAAATTTGGAATCATGGCTACATCTCCCTCTGTCTTTACATACACCAGCTTGAACAGCTCCTTTGGGGAAGATTCATGGAAGAGGTCATAGGTTTTGCAATTTTCACCTTGTTTTCTAGTTCAGAGAGTAATCGAATCCAGTCGCTACTGCCATATCTACCTGGCAACTATCTGCTGGCCTCTGTGAAATGAGTTGGAAGTTTGATTTCCGTTATCAGCAGGCCTGTTCATGTGATACACATGAACTGCTGCAACCAGCAAATTGGAGGCAATTTCAGCAGAGACTCCTAGGCTTAAACTTCTTTCACCTCGAGAGAGGTGTCCTCGTTAACAGATCTGAGAAATGACAGGACCAGATTGGAGAGTTTGGGTTTCTGCTGTCATAGGACACTTTAAAGCAGGTTTTATCTTTTGAGTCTATCAAACCAGTACCCACATGAAATTACTAACAAAAATACCCGAGTAATTATGAAATAAAGTGTTGATGCAAAACAAGCTTTATCACTCCTTAAAACTGCTATCTCTACCACATTTTAATGGAATATACCAGTATTTTATTTCTTTTTGACACCTCCACATTCCCTGTGACAGAAATATTCACAGTCTTCATTCTAGTTACACATATTTAGCTCCCCATGACGGAAGCTGGTGCAAGATCGTCAGCCACTGACAGATCATTAGTGGCATTCAAGGTAAGTCCATGAATTCTGTCACACAGGGCATTTCAGAACCAAACTACAAGGTACCAGGTGAGTAGCGGCTGAATGTATGACGAGGCTAAGATTAAAAACTTTATTTTTTATACAAAACAATAATAAATCCAAGCAGATAATGAACTAGGTGTGTCTTCTCATTTTCCACCTTTTCTTCTTTTCTCAATATAGTCTATCCACAGTTCCATGTTAAGCCACTCCATATTCTGCAAAAACTATGACGTTTCCATCTTGTATCCATGTTTTTCTAATTCAGCTCTGTATAGAAGAGATAGATATACTGAAACACACAGATACAATCCCGTTAAATGATTTTTTAAAAGTTGCATGTACCATATAATATACAATCATTTTAGAATATCAACGTCATACTGCTTTTTGATTCACACCAGTTACCTTGACCTTACTTACTCTGTAGTTCTTGAACTTCAGCTTTATATCTTAGATCACTAGAAGTGACTTCTCAGTGAAAAATTCAAATATTTGTTTTAATCATAGTTATTGCCCTCTGACCCAAAGCAGCACCCATGAGCCTGCAACAACTCCAGACACACTAGAAAAACCAAAGTATTATCTTATACAGTTATTCTCAAGATTTCCTTAAACCAAACAACTCTGAATCATTTAAATGCATGTGCTTCCAAGACAATTTTAAGCTTTTTCTTTGTTTTAAAAACAGTGCACTCTGGTAGTTTTATTTATGTTTTGCTGAAATACCCCTTGCAGTGAACAATTCTGAGGGAATGGATTGCTTTTTTGCCCTTAGTTGTGGCCAGGACAGCAAGTCAGCAACTATAATTGTTATCGCTCCTGGCCTGTCCCCACTTTGCTCCTCACCTGTCTCCAAACACAGAGAGATGCACCCTGTTTCATCTCCTCATCTTAGCATATGTGTCTCTACATACAGAACTCCAAATCACCAAAAATATTTCAGGTTAGTTTACATAGTTAGTAGTGGAATTTTAAAAATGGAAGACTGCAGTATTTGCTTTCTAGAGATGAAATAAAACCATGCTGCAACCAAGCAACACTGAAAACAGTATACAGTCACCAATACTACAGGCTACAATTAAGGCTAGTTAGGGAAGGTTTGTCTAGATCAATTATGTTTATCAAGAATTATTATACCTCTTGAAAGTCTGTTTTACTACCTATCAACCTGTTTTCCAATATTACAGCTTTATGCCTTTCAACCTCTTAAGAAAAAAACTATACCAAAGATCTTTTATGTAGAAGATACAAAAATAATTGCTTTTGCTGGAGTACAACAAGGGAGATCAACCCAGGAACTGTTTAAGCAGGCTGTATTACAGTTTGCTCCTCATGCAACATATTGAGGGATTAATTATAAAATCTGGCTTTGTTCTGATGCTTGAAACAATTTAAGTTATAATTATGCATCAGTAAAGGATTACTGAAACAAGTAACAAAGAGGATTAAGCAACTGGTTTAGAGGTACCCAAATTGCTATCACTTTTTTTAAAGCATATAATTAACAATTACTTTGCTGCTGTTGCTCATAAACAGCATGCTCATCACACAGAAGAGAACCTTAACATTATTACAGATCACTGATCTCTAGAAAATTTGCCCATTTGGACAAAGAACAGCAGTGCTATTTGAAAGTACAAACAAAAAACTTTGCACACCACATAGCACAGAAGAGACAATCTTGGATGCCTTGCCATTAATCCTTGCAGCACAATTCAGAACTTTCACATATATGTAGGAAAGTCATTAGAAAAGGGATCTAATGGTAAATTGAGAAAGTGTGAACTGTGTTGCAGCTTGCAGAGATCTTTGCACTGTTTGTCCCCCTGGTATCATAAGGCATATTTCAGGGATCACTAGAATTATTAAAGGATGAAATCCTGATCAGTACTTCAGGGCACTGTAATCTCTAAGTCTGGTTCTGAAAGACTTTAAATAGAAAAGCATAAAGTAGAGCTTTCGTTTATTTCCATTTCAGACCTCTATTTTTTTAAATTAAGCAGATTGCAAACTTTGAAATAATAACTAATCAGTGCCATTTTAAACATTTCACCAGTGCCATTTTAAACACTTCTAGAACAGTAAGTTAAAATAAAATTACCTTAACTGATTGGAGAAATCATCTTCTACATTGTCGTCATCCCAATTGTCTTCCCAGACATGTGCATCTTCATCTTCATCTAAACCAGTCCAATCTAAAGACAGAAAAGGAGGTCTAAATATTGCATGCTGCATAGCTTTGGTACCATGTGTTACTGACAGATTAGCTCAGCCTCTGGGTAAGGCAGGCTTCTGTTAAGTTTAACAGAGAAGTCTGGATCACATTCAAGTGTTTATGAGACAGAAAGATCTAAAACATGCCTCACAATTTCTTGAATTACAATAAAAGCGAAACCTGGTTAAAAAAAATCATTACACACTTCACATCTTGGTTTGCAAGATTACACATTCATAAAAGACATTTTGGACAACGGACATACAAATGGATAAACAAATGGACAAACTGTAACACTATTGTAAAAAGAAAGCAACATCGAGTACTTGACTCCTAAAAGCTCAGCAAAAGGTGTGAGATTCCAGTTTGTATTTATATACTTTTTTTCAGAATAAAAAAGTGAATACGTATCAGATGCTTTTGCGAAAACACATGCATAGGTCCTCCATGATGCAGAAGTAAAGGCAAATTGAAACAGGCATCTGCAAACAGCAGTTGATACCCATAACCAGCTATTTCTGGGTTCCCAAGACAGCAGAAGCTGTTTCCTTAGAGAGGCAAGGCACTAAATGCCCATTTGCTAACCTTATTTCTATTTGTCCTATAAAAAAGTAATCTGGCACATCATTCTTGACAAATTACTCATTGCCCACTTAATGCATCATTATTAAAAAAAAATTATGATCAAACTAAATAGTTTAGAAAAATGATGAAAATTAAAAGCTCAGAATCACCATGAAAACACAAGTGGGCTTAATTCAATTTCTTTGAGTTTCTCAGTTTTCCCCTACTGAACGACACCAAGTTTTTCAAATGCTACCCAAACAAAAGAAGCCCCTAATTCTGTCACTTGTCCTTCTCAAAGTCTGGTAGTGTATTTAAAGAGTTCTTCCCCTTACAGTTCAGTGAGCCATCTGCTGCCCTTCTACAGGACACTTTGAGGACTAAGGCCTGAAGTAACATTAAACACTGATGGAGGTATGGGGGAGGGGAAGCTAGTGAGGTAAAAGATTAAAAACTAATTCCCTGTGAACAACTAACTTTCTAAGAAAAAAGCCTGGTCTTTGCATATTCACCTCCTTTTTTAACACTGACAGGCAACAAAATTAATATTTGTCATTCACCAGGACACAAAAATCCATTTGTAACTGATTGAAGACACATGTATAAAAGGCATTACAATTAAACTTCCCTACTCATATAAATTATATAATGGGAAAAGATGAAGGACCATAAGAATCCTGCTATGAGAGCAAAAGAAAAAAAAACATGGGAAGAAAAGGTGAAGGGAAAATGCAGATTAAAAAAAACACATTATTTGAATTTAGTTGTGCTGCTAATTGCTCAAAGAGAAGGACTTATAATTTAGAACTGTCTGCAATAAGCTTTGCCTATTTATATACAATTGATTTTTTTTGTTAAAATAAAAAAGCTTTACCAATTATTTATCTGGATTTCAAAGGTACAAAACAAGAAAGCTCAAACCAGTTTAAAATTACGAAGTCATACTTTGCTATCTGCAAACAAACAAGTAACTCAGACAGAACCACAAACTTAAAAAAAAAATAAATCTGCGAGTAACTTGTATCCAGCACAACAAAAAGCAGCTTCAATCATAAAAGATCAGTTGGGCAGACTGTGAAAACATGCTCCATATCACACTGAGTGACAAAGAGTCAGAACGGCCCATGTCATCTTCCACACTGAAGGAGTGGAACAGTGTGAAAATAAAGCCTGAATTACATTCTCATCACTGTGGCTACAAGATTCTACAGCACCTGTATGTTGATACTATACTCCAAAATTGCACAATACAGTTATCACTCCCAGCTACATTATATGCCTGTGACAGAATAAAAGTAAAAAATAATGGAGTATTATTGGGGATTGAAAGTATTAAGAGCATTTGAAAGCCCACTACCCTTAAGTATTACTAATATACATCAACATTATAATTTTGTCACGGCTGGACTCCTTAAGAATGTATTTTAATGTGTTGATCACTGATTGTCCTATTTTTGCACTTGGGAAACAAAAAACAATTTTTAGAATTTAGGTGTTTTTTTAATCCCCTCCTGTATTATTTTATACATTACATTTTATACTCTGAAATGCACTGTACAAAAAATTCTTAAGTGATTGATTCCCATACACTTTAATCTACCACGCTAATGCTGTACTTCGTAGTGTCCTATAAAAATTGTATATGTCTGCTTTTGATACATAAACTTGATTTGAGAAATTGCTTTAAGAAAAATTTTAAGTTGGAATAAACCACAGGAGCCAATATTCTCATCCCTTAACACAGCTTTGCATTATCTATTTTCCTTTGGTTAAAACCTGGGTAATAAAACACAAAGTTTTTTCTGCTGCACTGAAAGTGGTGTTTTAACTTGAAGGAACAACAGTGTGGGATGGGATTGAGCACACAGTTACCACAGCACTCTCCTAAGCACTGCAGGTAACAGTCAAATTGATCTGAACACTCTTTATAACACCTCAAAACTGTGACCTCACTTGAAGATTCAAATGGGCCTCTTTGAGGTTCTTATTTTCTGCAAGAGGGAACAGCCAGAAGCCTTGATGGTGATCACTCCTATTAAAATCTCTGTTCCACCCAGAAAGCCTGCACAGTACTTTGTTTTAGCAGCACAGCTAAACACTTTTTTCCTGTTTAGGAAATATATATGAAAAAGAAGAGATAGTCTTCTAAGTTTACTTCAGCTAGCATTCAACTCACGCTATTAACTTTTTCGGTCAACAAGTGGAGAAATACAATTTTTACCAGTACTGAAGGATTCAGGATATCTAAGGCCACGGAAAAGCCATATGTAATGAAGACATTACAGAAAACGGCGCCTAACTTTTCATCCATCATGCTATATATAACATTTCTCATTATCCACAGCTTGAGACAATTTCTAGAATTAAGGACATAGAAAACAAACATGCCCTAATAGGGATGTTTCCCAGATTATCTCTGTAAAGGGACAGTGAGTTGTTTTACTGAATTCAACTTCCTCATTCAGTGTATTTGTACCTATGAAAAGCAAACCAACACATAAATATCTGTGCTTCAAAAGGTAAAGTGATTCAGAGTAACTACGGAGCACATAATTTCCTTTTCACATTCGTTTGCACCTCACACTCAGTTTTCAGCCCTCATCCCTGCTCTTCCCTGGGGATTCTCATCTTCAGTGCCGAGAGGAGGGAAGTTTCTCCCGCACTTGTTCGCAGCTCCCTCGCACAATGACACAGCACTTCCAGGGCGATGTGCCCAGCGCCGTGACACCGCACAGAGCCGGGCACGGGCACCACGACCGCGCTCGATCCCGGCCCTGGTGTGGCTGTAGCCCCTGACCGCGGCGAGGGCTGGGCAGGGACCCGCGGGGAAGCCGCTCCCGTGTGGCTGAAGCGGGGCGGCAGCCCAGGACAGCAGCCCAGGACAGCGTGGCGGTGCCCCGCGGGCCGGCACAGGGCACAGAGCATCCCGGGCACAGAGCTCCGGGCCCGCCGCATCCTGCCCGCCTCGGCCGGCCCAGGCCGCGGCCTGCGGGCGGCACCACAACCGCCGCCTGCCGTCCCGCCACGTCCCGGCCCGCCCCGCCTCGCCCCGTCCGGCACCTTCGGCCGGGAACTCCTCAAACTCGTCGTCCTCCTCCAGGAGCCCCAGGTCCACCGGCTGCTTCTTCTCGGACATGCTGGGCCCGCTGCGCTCCCGCCGCCCCGAGCCTGATGGGATCCGGCGGCCGCGCCTGCGCCGCTGCGGGGCCCCGGCCCGCGCCTGCGCCCTGGCGGCCCCGAGCCTGGCGGCGCCCGCTCCGCCCCGCCCCTCACGGTCCCCGCGCGGTCCGGGCCGGGTTCGGGCGCATCGCTGTATTTTCGATGCGGTGCGGGAACAAATCCTTCCACTGCCACGTCAGACCAAACTCCCCAGGCTGCTGCCTAGCGCGCCCGTTCTCTTTATGTTCTTTCAGCGTTGATTTGTGTTCAGGCAAAACCCATTGCTTTAAAATAATGGTTTTAGAAATAAAAGCTGTAAATCCGTTGCTTTAAATCCAATACCACGAGTTTTGGAAGCCTGGGATTTTATTAACTTATCTAGCCTTTTTAGCAGATGAATGCATGCATTCAGATCTCACTTCGCCAAACCATTTAACTCTGCTAGGAGGGTCCCCAAGGGCACAGGTACCTGCCATGCTGTGTTTCTCTCACAAGGTAACCCCATCCCATGTTGCCTGAAGGAGCTGATCTGCAAACCATTCTCTAAGCCAGCCTACTAGACCTTGCAGGAAGAAGTTCCCGGTGGCCAAGGCGACAGGCTTGCCTTCAGATTTCCACTGTGTGCAAGTTGGATTTGACCTGGTGTCAATGCTGAATGCCACAGCCACAAAACTGTTTGCTGGTTATTTGGAGATCAGTCTTTTTCTCTCTTCCAAAGTATATTCAGGTATTTTCATTCATGGTGGAGCAGATTTGACAAGTAAATAACTCAAGTCTGCAACACCAAATAGCCTACCAAGGAGAAACTCTCCTGGCAGCTGGTGGAGGGGGGTGACACACCATATCCCAGATGTATGCTTTGAACAACCAGACTGTACAGTAAACAAATAGAAAGAATTTATTCTCCTGCAGATAGTTGGTAATTGTTAGAAAACACTGCTTTTAGTGCCAGTCTTGTGGCTGTGATTTCTTAGCAGAGGCACAGTATTAAATCATATTTTCTTAATTTTTCTTACTGGCCTTCTTAAGTAGCTTCCTACTCCGTCTGTAGGCTTTGTATATCCCACACTCCACTGCCCTCAGGAAGCATGTAAGGAACTTAGATTTCTCCACCAAGAAAAGATATCTTTGAATTCCATAAAGCATCACAGTATGTAAAAATGTAGTGATGCAGTTTATAATACTCAAGCCTTTTGATGGACCCAGCCCCATGGAATAGTCTTAATTCTTTAGAGAAAACAGCATAAGGATTCAGCTGTCCAGAGTAGATTTTCCAGTGTGGAAAGATACTTGACAGTTTAGAGGAGAGTGTCCAAGCACCAAGTATGATCAGAGTTTGATAGTTTCTGGATGGACCATAGAGAATAAGAGTTGCCTTTCATCATCTACCCTATGCAATCACAGTGGGGGAAGGCCATGGATACCGATAAAGAACACACTGACACTGATTTTTGTTTTATCCTTCCCCTGTGGCAGTCTCAAGACTCGTGGCAACCTTTACAGTCATCAAGCCTGTATCTCACACGGACAGAGAATGCACAGAGCAAAGATCAGTTTTGATCAAATTAGGGAAGGCACTTCCTACATTCCCAAAACAGATCTGCTTTCTTGGGGCTGCAGCCCCTGGACAGCACATCAGCTACATGCTGAATAGGTTGGTTTTCCAGGACTAACAAGCTGACACTGTTGGGTGCTTCAGCAGAAAGATTGACATGCCCGTTCCATGGAAATTAAGGGAAAAAAATTCCTATAGATTTCAGTGGTTTGGGATATGACTGTCTCTATTAAACCTTAACTTCAATATACCTTTAACTGGTAGCATGTTTGAAATAATTGAACAAGACAATCCTGAGTAACTCATCAGTACCTCTATTAATCTTTCCAGAGCTACACAGCAGCTATTTACTCAATATGATTTGTTTTAATTTTTCTATTCAGCATGTTTTATGCATTAGTATCAGAAAAGCCTGTCTTTCTTTTGGCAAATGTTACTGCAAGTTGTCTAGCAGGAAGGTGGATTATGTAGATTTATTTATTCAGAGTGTAATTTGCATAAATGAAAAATGGAAATAGAGCATCTTTTTTTCTGTATTAGAACCTTTTTTTTTCCTTCAAGGTGAAACAAAAAATGTATGTAGTACACTGGTTCAGATTTCCAGATTTTTTTTGTGGGGGACTATTAGTCATTTTGATGCCTGAGGCCATTTTCTTCGACTTGGATGTTTTAATGTCTGAAAGCATATTCTGAGGATAAGATTAAGAAGAGGAAATAGAACAGATTGGAAATTAATTTGCTTATAAGCAATTAAAGGTGTCCTGTTGAAAAAAATCTTAGAGCCATGGTAAGGATTTTAGATACATTGGGTAAACTGTTGGTTTGGAGGTCTGCATGGTTCCAGGTTACCATACAATACCTATTCAGAGAAACCCTATGCTGCAAAGAAAATTGTCACTGTATGTATTTGATCCAACTGGCCTCATCAATATCATGTGAAGTCCGTGTGCACAGAGGTACATCTATTGACCCATCAGCTCAGACACATCTGTCTCAGACCAGCGGTGCCTACAAAGCTTATCTGGATGGGAGAGGGGCTGTCTTATGGTCCAGGCTATTAGATATGCAGGAATGCACCTAATTCCTGAAAAAAAAAAAACCAAACACAAAAAAACCCAGGAAAGATTATTACTGTTGTTACCTTTCAGATTGTGTGAATTACTGTGCAGTGCAGAATATCTGCCCTGTGTTATGCAGCATATTGGGCAGGCCAAGCACTGATTAATGCATCCTGGGGATCCTTTCAGAGATAGTGTTCTGTGTCTCAGGATAGTGCTGCATTTCATGCTCTAGTTTTTTGGATTAAATTGAAATAAGAAAGCATATCGTACATTCAGTGCATCTGGAGGTTAGGAACAGGTTACCCTGCTTCTTTCAATGGCTCTGTGCCGCTCTGGACCCATGGCATTATTCCTGAGGTCAGTGCCTTTGGTTTGCCACTATTTATTTATTCATGTCTGCAGAGGTCCTCTTGTTCTCTCCAGCTGCTCCATCATTCACCAGCACCTCCTGGTAGCCCACCCTGCTCCCACAGCCCATCCCTTCTCACAGTTGACCCTCATGGAGGTCAGGATGCGATTAGGTGGCTGGAGATCATAAGGAATATTAATCACAAGGAACACTTAGATGTTGCTTTACAGACTTCCTTATGTGAAATACACTGTGGCAAGCTATCAGGTTACCGGTGGCTGAAATAGAAACAGTTCTCTCTTTACCCTTGACAGTCAAGAGAAAGTTTGATTTATTTTCTAATTTTAACTTGATCTAAAGGCAGCTGGGCAGTATTGCTACAAAGCTCTAGCTATGTGTCACTGTAATAGGGGCAATGTGTTTGTTCACTTCTGCTCTCTTCCTCTGTCTAATTGTTCTATTGTCTTTCTGTTTTCTCTCCACATTTGGGCTGACAAAATGACTCCTTGGGTTTAGCCCTCTAGCCAAAACTTAACGGGCTCCTAATCAAGAACTAACACCACCAGCAGGCTATTTCCTGCCTTTGTTTACCATTCCTAGTATCATCTTTCTTCTCCTCTCAGTCCATCATTGCAAATTTTCAGCATTATTTTCCTTTGACTCTTCCTCTGGATAGGATGCAGGAAGTTTCCTAGATATTGTTTCTCTTTCATTTTCTGACCACTTGATCTCTGGCCTCCCAGTTCTACATCCTGGAAGAGTACCAAATGCATTCAGAACCAGATTTTACAAAGCCAAGTAATCCTGGGATAACTGAATATTCCATGTAGCTGTATCAGCAGAATGTTTATTGCTGAACCTCAATGCAAATTGTATAGATGTTTTGAACATGTAAGATAATCACAATGTAATTCATCATTAGGTACCGTTCACCATGACTTGCATTTCCATGCAAGTATCAGGACTGTCAGGGTACAATTCAGTTGCCTAAACAAAGGTTTCTAAGGTCAGTTGAGATACCCTAAAACACAGGACCACCTGATGTAATTTGGGAGACTCTGGCCCTTCCCAACTGCAGCTGAACATTGGACAAAATACTCCAGAGTTTCTAAAATGGTATCAGTTGCCTATGTTTAGGCGACTGAATTGCACTCCTATCATATGCTGGAATAACTGTGTTTAGTGTTTAAGTGTCTTTTTTATGTTACTGCACAACTACCTTCATTTATTTCTACCATGTCTACCCTGAGAATACTAAACTGTGGTAACCTCAACATGAGATATTCACTTGATAGGTTAGTGTGACTCTTTAGGAATTAGGTGCACAGACTAGGCTTTTTTTTCCATCTTGAACGTGCTTCTACCTTTACATATGTAGATAGTGGCTAAGGTGGGGTCAGGATGAAGCTCAATCCAAATAAAATCAAATGTTGTAGCCTGGGAAGAATAATTAAGCATTATTTCTGATGTTCTGATAGGTAAGCAGGGCTATTCATTAGCAATCCTGGCAAAGTGCAGGACTTATTGATACCTAGACTATTTCAATAGCAGGAGTCAGGCCACTGAACTTGAGGCCACCCTCACCATAGGGAGCTTACTCAGGCAATCCCTCTGTCCACTAAGTTCAGAAAAGAGACAAATTAGGCTCTTCAAGGTGAAGATTCAGAGCACCTGCCAAAAGTATCAGCCCTGAAATGTAATTTGAAGGGACCTGTCTCATCTCTGACTATGCTAGGAGGACTTGCCCCATAATTATGTATGAAAAGTCAGGGGATGGAAATAATCTCTTACAAGTCCATGTAACAGCAGTCGCCCTTGTTGGCCACATTTCTCTGGCAAAGTTCCTCCAGGGGCAGTTTTAGCCTTAAAGGTATCTGTTTAGCTTGCTTAACAGCTCAGCAATGCCCTCAGGAGCTTCCCCAGTGTGTCTGGTGGGAGCTGGCAGTAGCAGTTAGGTGTCACTCAGAGCTTGCTGCTGGTGTTGGCTTTTCAGTGCTGGCAGGCAGAGCGTTCTTGCTGCCCTTCCACCCCCTTGGGGCCTGCTTGTCACCAGTCCTGGCTGTTGTTCAGCTGTTCTGCAGTGTCACAGGCAACACAGCCTCAGCTCAGGGAATTTCATTTAATTTAATTTATTGCCAATTAACACAACCTTTTAATTATTGATTTGTGAATTGAGGGGGGGGGGGAAGAAAACATATACTATTGAACAAACACTCAGGGAAACACCTTTTCTTACCTTTCTTCAGGCTCTACTTTAGTCAAACACTTCTCCCCCTCCTTTCTCACCACAGTTCCCTTTGTTTTCACTGCAATTCACTTCTTGCCCTCCACTGTTCCTTGCTTCTTACTGCTCCTGTGCCCCAGCATGGCTGACCATGGTCTGTGAAGAAGTGTTGGCAGTGGGTTTACTTCCTAAGCTTGCGTACACATCTTCTTTGCAAACATGTCAGGAGAACAAGATGGGTGAATTTTATCACATAGACTTGTCCAGTAAATGAAAGTCAGGTGTCTAAGGCATGTTTTAATGCTGAAGCCATGGATGTAGCTCCCAGGAGGTACAACACAGGTGCCAGCGGTGCAGGCCCAGCGCGATGCACGAGCAGAACCACCACACTGGCCACCCCAGCTCCTGCCCTGCCAGCTGCTGCATGGTCAGAAGGGCAGCAGGGCCACCCTGGCTGAAAAAGTAGAGAGTGGCGCCTGTGGCATGACCCAAAGCATTACTTTTTATATGCAGGAACACGTAGACCCCCAAAGCTTCTCCTCATCCATCCTGCAAAGCAGAGGGATACCTTCTTCCTCAGAGCTCCTGTTAACCTGTCATGTCTTCTTCAGCAAGCATAGAGGTTTTGATAAATCATCTAGTGGTTTACCACAGAAAAGAATGAAGATATGCTGTGCCACTAGCAGAGGTGGCAATTAATTTCTTTCTAAACAAGGATACTCTTGAGAGCTTAATTGGTCTTTTTTTTTATCTTAGATTACCAAGTGAAGTTGATGCAGTATGACAAATCAGAACCACAAGGAACAATTCAGGCAAATCCTGGTCTTAATTCATCTCATCCAACTCATGAGTACAGGGAAGACTCTGGGCTGTTGTATGTACAACAATGAAAAACTGATAGTCCTTTTTGTTTCTGTTAGATAGTAGTTTATTCTGAATGGTATTTTAAAGAAAACCCTAGAAAACAAACTATTAACTGTTCCTGCCTTGCTTTCCAAAGCACATAAATCTTTTGTAGCTCTATTTCTTAGCCCCATAGCAAATGCAGTGACAGCTGGAATTCTTATAAAAACAGCATCAGAGTAAACGCTGATCATATGTCAAACCAATCTACAAACCCAATGGTTTTACGGAGTATATATATATAATCCTTTTGTCTATATTGTATACATATACAGAAGTTAATATATTTATTTGTACAGTATTTATTGTACAGGTAAACTATACAATTAAGCAGGTTTATATGAGAGTACAGTGGTGCTGTAATTATTATTTTAATGTACAAAGTAAATTAAAAGTGGGTAAGGTCACCTACAGCAGTATATTACAGCAAAAAAGTTAGATTTGAGTACATTGTTACTGAGGTTGGCCGAGAAAGTAAAAGATCTAAACTGATTGTCATGTGAAGGAGTGCATTAGGAAATAGCTCCCTCAGTTTTACTGTTTCTGGCTTGTATCTTTTGTAATGCACAATAGAAGAGTCTTTTCTCTGATTTGCTTTTAAGCCTTTAGCACAATCAAAAGCTGGAGGTATTGTAAAGAAAATCTGCAAATAGCATGGAAATGTCTTGTGGTGACATTCTTGTTCAGCCTCTGGGCCTGATTTTTGAAAGATTCCAAACACCCAGAGATGCCAATGCTAAGCGCTTCTGCAGGTCAGATCTTTGAGATCTGGAAGGTTGTTTTGTAATCTTATTTTCATGTTCTTGCAAATCTAGACAGCAATTTTTGCCCTGTGTAGTAGCACAGATTTTATTAAAACCATTCAGAACAGATATCTACATTTTAAGTCAACAGTTTTATGCTTACTGTTAAGATATATAACTTTGGTCACCAGAGAACATTTTCCCATCTTTCAGGAAACTGTTAATTTACTTAAAGTTAAGACAACAGTAATTATTTTTTTAAAAATCTCTGAAATGCTGGGAGTTTTAGATCCTCTCTATTGCCTCATTCTGCCTGACTATGGCACCATCTTCACAAAAGTTCCTGCACATTAATGGCAAATGATTTATAGGCCATATAAAAAGTCAGTGTCTCAAAAAAATAAATTTTTGTTTTTGTGTTTCATTGCCTTGTCATCTGTAGGGAAAAGTCCATTTTTGCCATTGTGTTTTCACTCAGAAGTGGTTTGAGGTGGCTGCAGTCTGAAGTATAACCAAAACAAAACAATAAGGTTTGAAATTGTATGTTCAGTGTTTATGAAAGCTGTATGTAAGCCACAAGGAAAAATAAATTTGAACAATCACACGCAGATCTGAGAGAGACAACTGAAGCAATGGCTCCTCAATTCCCAAAAACGTGACTAAATATAGAATTTGATTTCCCAACCAGTTATCACACGCATGGTTCATTGGCACAGTGTAACTGAATACATCCAAATGCCCAGCTCTTCAGCTGTAAGAGTTTAAACCCAAAGCTAAAAAGAGAATTGAAAAAATATATGCTTTTTAATGCTGAAAGAAAAAGAAAGAGGTTGACAGATCTCCCCTGTGGTGTCAATATTCAGAATTCCTAACTAAGTTATACAAGACTATTTAGAAACATCATATCTTTTCATACTGTTAATGACCCTAAGCGTTTCCAAATATTCACCAAGGACTCGTGACAGCTGCCTTTTGGGTATAATGGAAAAACCATCTCCTCTTAAAAGCCCAAAGCAACTAGCAATTGGTCTTTAGTTCTGCGTGCAGCCAAACCTTGTGTACTGGAGCCCAGATTCTTTGAGGTATTACAGTGTGGGTTTCAATCGTCTCATGTTCACAGAACAAACTCCACATTCCTCAAAATTTGGGCCACAGTCCTGACAATCCTTTAGCAGTACTGGTTTTACACCTCTTCTTAAGGCGATTCCATCTTCTCTGCATTTTCAATGACTTTCAGAAATGCCCCTATAATATAGTCATTTCTCTCATATAAAATGCTGATTCAATTGACAGAGTCATATGGCCTACCTTAATTACTTTAAACAGAACAAAAATCCAATCTATTTGAGGCATACCTAAAAGCAAGCAAAAACTATGAATACAGATTTGCTAAAACAATGTGGCTGGTCATCTTAATAATAAAATTTAATCATCTTTTTAATATGTACATATTATTTGTATATAATATTTATTCATTTATTCATATGGTAATTCTGTGTGTTTTATATATATATTATATACATGATGCAGATGGTCCTTTGCAAATTTACATGAACTTATTGAACAAGCACATCTTGAAACACTTATTGAATAGAAAATTTGAATTTTTTTTTAATTTTAAATAATGAGCTTCAAATGAGAAAATTTAATTTTCTTTTATGGGTAGCACTAATTTATATTAAAGCTTCACTGAATGGGACAATTTTTCAGTGGAGTTTACTTAATGTTAATCTATTCATTTGGGGGTAAATGAAGAATTTAATGGTGAAATGATGTAACTAGAATATAGTCTCAAGTGGTGTATTAGGTTTATCAATCAGTGAAAATTGTGCACTTGAGTGTAGGAGCACGTGTTTATCCATATGATTCTTGCTACCTCAGTTAATTGAAACCCTTTTTCCACCCTATTATCAATACTTGAAAAATAGCTCCAACCACATCTATTAACCAGTGTCTTAATAGACCCTTTATCAGCTCCATATAAATTGCACGTATTTCAGTAAAAAGCAATTTCACTAATATAAGAGTTAGTTCTGTGGTTCACTGTAGATGTTCATTCTAGAGGTGTTAGGGCACAACTGGATGGATAGATAGAGATGGATATAGCTGTGAGCTCAGTCTTCAATCCACTGAAACACTGTACAAGGTTGGAGGTTCAATCTGATTAACACTCTCAGTCTTCATTCATTTTAACAAAAGCAAGGTATGCTCATGATGACAATTCGTTAGACATGACCACTTCCATGGGGAAATCTAAATCAGACTAGTAATATGTGTTTTGAAATTTCCTATTAAAAAAACACCAAAAATTTTAAACTTAGAACAGCAGAATATACCAACACGGACAACCCTAAACATCTCTGAAATGAAAAGTTCTTCCTTTCAAAGCAACTTCTCCAATTTTCACACATTTCCTTTCTCCCACAGATACTTGAATTGAATGAAAAATAAATATAAATTTTCTGCTCAGTTCAGTGTCTCCTGAGGTCATGGACAATTCAGCTGTGCTTTACTGTTCCTTAAATAAAACCTAAGTACTTCCATTTCACAAGCCCAACATATAAAACACACTTCTGAGCATGCTCCAACCTAATTTTGCGGATGGAGGCTTCTACCACTTTCCAGTCCTTCTGCTTTCCACGCCTGCCTTGCCCTTCACGTGCCCTTTTTGGTTCTCCTCTGTTGATTTTCATGCTCTGCCTTTCTTGGCCAATTGTCAACCTCATGAATCAACAGTAGAAGGAAAATGAAAACATCTACAAAAGAGGAGAAAAAATGGGATATGAGATGCTCAGCAGTGTCTAACCTAGTGCTACCTAAAACTCTCTAAAGGCTTCTCTAATCCTTAAAGGCATCTTGGAGCTTCAAATCCATAGGTTTTCACCTCTACTGAGAGACTACCAATATACAACAGATACTGCTTTCCTTTTTGTGACCAAGTTGTTTAATCAGTTCTGTCAGATGTGAGGATAGAGATGAAAGGCAATTATTCTGGATAATGCTTAGTTTTGGAGACATTCTTTCTTATGGTTAATTTGACTCCCAGTTTCTCAGAGAAGCTTGTTACCATCACACAGAACAGAGCTTTACAATGTACAAGGGGTCCACTGGATGAATACCTTTTTGTTTACTGATAGTTCTTTGTGTAGATCTCTCCCTGTGTTCTCCATCCATGATCAGTGGGCAAATCAGTGGAGCTTTGAGAATTAACATAATATGGATCTATCCTCAGTTGTATGCCGAAGTAACATACTGGAAGCATTTGCATTACAAGTGAGTAAATAGCTTTCCTTTTAGTCTTAAAGCACAGTTTCATGGGACCATATATCATGTAGGAAGGCAGAGCTGTACTACATTTATCAAGGCATGCATAGTTTAGTGCTCGTGGCACGGCAATTCTTCGGCAGGAAAAAGAGCCCCCATCACAGCCATCAGAGCAGAGCTATAGGTCTGACCCAGGCCAGCTTAGAGCTCAGTGCCATGCTAACAAACCTGGTTTGTATACAGGAAATTAAGGCTTGAAGTTACAAAAAAGGGTCCAACAAAGATCAGTGCTTTACCTATTTGAAAACATATCGTTTTAATTGTCAAGACTTTAAAAAATTATACTACTGTGGACAGACAGGGCAAAACCGTACCTGAAAGCTATCACAAATCCTGTTGTGCAGTGAAGAACTTCCTTTTACAGTGGGGTATTTCTCCACTGAAAGAAGATCATTGCTATAAAGAGCAGGTATTTATCAATTTTCAAAGGTCTTGGCCCATGAAAGCTAGTGTTAGATTTGGAATTTCTCTTTTGTTGCCAAGGTGACAAACACTTATAAATATACCACATCTTCTAATGTGCTTTTAACTTAGTATTTTTATGGCTTTTAAATCAGATACCATTAGCAAATATATTAGGTAATTTAGCTGAAAGACCATTTTCTACTAACACTTTTTGTTACATTTCCCCAGGTACTTCAGTAAATGTCTGTTGTGACATTGCAGTCCTGCCAGGCTTCTAGCATATAAGGATATATACGGTACATCTGGTAAGAATTAACATATTACCTTAGGGCTTTCTATTTTTTTGTGTTGATAATTACGAATTGTATAAAAGAAGACAAATACTAGGGATTGGATCCTACAGTCCATTGACTTCAGAGGGTACTCTGTGAAGGTAATGACTCTGGCATTGGCCAGAGGCTGTACTGTGCAGTTGTTATTTTTGGCTCCCGTTTACCCTTGTCATAGCCCAGAAACAAGGTTTAAAGGGAGCCTCTCTCACGGGGGAGACCATAATGGCTCCATAGCTGGGCACTTACCTCTAAAAAGGAGAAGCAAGCAAATCAACAAAACGTGCCTGGGTGTTTTCTTCTTTTTCATGGACTTGAAGGCCAGCGGAGACCTTTGCCATCACCTGGTGTGTTACCCTGCAGGACACCAAGCCAGGAGCTTTCCTGCAGAAAACTGGCTGGCAGCCACACCAACAGCATCTTGGATAAAGCATGGTTTGAAGGAGGCTAGCTTGGAAACTGCTGCTGGTAGATGAGGTAGCAATGTATGCAGGAGGCAGCTGCACCCTCAGGAGGATCTTGGGGGCCACAGAAAAATGACCTCCCAATGGGCAGGTGCTGTAGGCACCAGTGATGGAGCCATGAGAGAGTGGGGCACCAGGGCTGGGGCTGCTCCTCAAGCAGAGACAGCTATGACCTCTCTGACTGTGGAAGTTGTGTTTTCCCTGCTATACCAAAACCACCTCTGAAGGCAGTAGCTGGGCTGTGCTCTGCTCCCAAGGCCTCCATCTCATGCAAGGAGTCCCATCCTGCACCAAAGGACATCCTGGCTGGGAATGCAACCTGTGAGCAAACAGGGCTGAAAAGGTGGGGTGCTGACAGAAAGGAAAAGTCATTTCAAAACACAATTTTCTAAAAATTTTGACAAAGCTTGCCATCACTGAGGATTAAGCCAGTTCATAAACCAGTGAATAAGCTTCCTACAATAGCAGTGTGTTAGGTTGGGTGGAAAAGTCCAATGGAGAAGCATCCAGGAAACATCTTTCATGCCTGCATATTAAATTTAATCAGCCACCCCCATCTTTTAAGACTCAGCATTCATCTTCTGAAAAAAAGATGTTGGTCTGGAAGAAAAAGAGGGAAAAAAATCCCAGTCTGCTATAACAGTTTGCTTAGCAAAGTGGGTGAGTCTTCAGGAGGAATGAATTGTGTGCCAATTACAAAGAGCCACACCGCGCCGTAGACACTGGGCCTGTATATGTCACCCTCACCCCCAGCCCAGCACTGTCCCATTGGCCTCTTCATTCAGCACAGCTATCTGTCATGAAGAATTTAAGTTTCATATTTTCGTCTGTCAGTTGCGAAAAGGCCTGTCAGCTGAAGCTTACGCTACCATTTGCTAAAAGGCCTATAACCCAAGCTGACAATACACTCTTATATTTGTGCTTCCAGGCTCCAGATAATCCCCTCACTTTCCTCCTCAGCAGTCCAGTTATGATGAGGCTTAAATTGCATATTTTGGGGGTTTTTAAATCCCGATTTTGCTGATAAATGCTATCAGCGGGAATGAAATGAAATACAGCACAGTTTAGCTCTTATTACCAGCATTTTGTGAGGGCTATAGAGACAGTATTCATATTAAACAGGTTAGTGTATATAATATCTATAGTCACAGGAACTAAATGTAGGAATGCTAATAATCAGCTTTTATCTACTTTGTCTGTTTGCCATCCCTGAATAAAACCCCCACCTGTCCTTCAAACAGGATATTTCCCAGTTTGTTTCTTTAATTTGATTTGCAAAGGGAAATGAGATAACCAGCTCATTACAAATCCCCAGACAATTGTTTTATCCTCTGAGATACCACCAAATTACTCGTATAATGCCACAGAAGGAAGAAAGTGTCTAAATCCCCAAAGCACACTTTCAAACCCTAACACTTTTCCTGTAAGACTGTTGACAAAATTACCAAAATAAAAGAGCTGTAGCAAAAAAATTATCACCAAACCATCTCAATCTGATATGTGTTTATGAGGGTAAGGAAGGATACAAGGAGTTGATCCTCACACCTGTAACTTTAGGATTGCACAGGTTTGATTCTCACACCTAAAGAAAAACACAGCAATCTCACCTGAGGATTGTCAGGCAACACAGCACAGTAACCCAGGTTATGCATTTGCTGTTTTATCTCTAAGAAATTGATTTGCCAACTGTAATGCAACCACAAAGAAATCATATCTTTAATTCATTGAAGGTTTTTAAATTGCCTAATTGATTATGACTAAATTACATTTTCTGAAGAAATATGAGATTAGGTCTTTATGAAACAGTTTTACCTTTTCCTCCTTAGGTGAAACATAATTTTTCCCTGCAGTTCTAAAATATTCTAACATAGTATAGTAGTGCCATAGGGATTTCTGTTTCTTTGCTTTATATTGTCAGTTGGAAACTAACTTCAGAACAACGTTTTCCAACCTGTGCTCTGAGACAGTTTAGAAGGATAAGAGAGAGGAACTACGGTAGGGAAATCTGCAAGAAGCCCTATGAAAAGCAGCCTTATTGTTAGCAGGTTTCAACCTGATCCACTTTTCCCATGAAAAGGGTTTTCAGGTTTTCACATTAAAAAAAAGTGAGAGTTACTGACTTTGAATATCTTTTTCATGAGAAGTAAGGTGGGAAGTTGCTTATCCTCAACTGGCTTCTGTTCAGAAAATGAGAGCAGCAACAAGGCAGTGTATAAAACAGCTTCTCTATGGAAACGTTCCTGCACATGTTCTCACGGTATTCCTGTGATTAAAACAACTTTTGTGTGCAGATTTGAGCGCGTAAACATCCTTTGGGTCAGAAACTAATGTCATAATGCTACTGAAAAAGCTTGTAATACAGGACTTCCATGAATGTCCTAGCTGTTGGGGTCCAGCTGTCTTCTACAACAGCCAGGTGTGGCAAAGAATTCTTCTTCCAGTAGAGAAGAATTTTCTCACCTCTAAAATATTTTTTGCCCCTGCTATATCCTTTGGCTGTGTTCCACCAGTAGGTAAAGAGCAACCAAGAGAAATGAAGCTGAAAGAGAGTGCTATCTCACAGTATGCATTTTTACTTTACTATATTTATTAATTTACTCTATTAAGATTTGATTAGGATCATATAAATAAATAATAATAGCTGACATAAAAATATGTTGGTAGTATTATTAACATCAGCAATAATTATTAGACATGCAAAAAAACCATTTTTTCTGCAATGATAGTGAAATATTGCCAAGACAACAGCAACGGGGCATTGTCTGTTCAATCCCTGGTTTAAAGCACCAAGTGCATCCTTGGCCTGGAATATTACCACACAATGACTTTCAGAAAAGACATATGGGAATTAATATAAATAGGAATCACTCTGAAAAGCAGGGGAAAAGGAAGTAGCAAAAGCTGGTTAGTGTATAAATGAACTCAGTGCATGGAGTGTTGGAGGTCTCTGAGAAACTAATCTGTAATTTAAAGGATAGTGATTTGCATTAGCTATTTTTTTTGTCCAAAAGATTGAAATATCTGAGGAACAGAGGTTTTGTCTTCCTGTATGTTACCACATGGAGTATTTTGGATCTCACTATATTCTTACTGCTGTTACAAACAAGAATTCCCTTAGCATTGCATGTGTGTTGAGTATCTCAATATTTTTTAAAATGGAAAAGGCAAATATATTTTGTTTCAGGAAATTACTCCAGGAGCTGTAGCAAGTGATTTGATTCCCTAAGCAATACAGACTTTTAATGTATGAGTTGCACTGTCTTGGGGTAAAAATTCAGAAAATGGTTTCACCTCACTGAAAAGCAGATTTGGCTTCTGAATTAACAGGAATTTCCCACCTATGCTAAGTGCCCTCTGTTTTCCTGCCTCCTGGTTCTTTTGTCTCTCAAGTTACTCATTAGGAGCAGGCTCACTGCCTCATTTAAAGAACAACAAATGAAAGAGGCAGATCAACGTTTCTTTGGTTAAATCCAGGTTAGTGTTCTCCACAGGCACGTATAAATCAATATGAGGGTGTCCAGTATATTTGTTGATGAAGAAAGGAGAGGAAATTGCTCTGATAGAACATATTCTCTTCGCAAGTTAGAAATACTGGCTTTTCTTACTACTTTAGATTGGGCAGTTCCCTTCTCCAACTGATTGCTTTTAGAACTCTTACTCCTAGAGCTGAGCAGCTACTTTTAAGTGCTTTGATTTTTCTGAGCAACTAAGGCCCTACCCTCTGTAAAGACCCTCAGCGCCTAACTCAAGGTAATGAACTCATACAGGCATCTGGATACTTAATCACCAGGCACAGTAAATACTTGCCTCACAAATCTCTATTAGATCCCAGCCAAACCTTTCTTCCCTTTTCTATTATTCCAATTGCAATTGTTTCTTTTTTCTGCCCTCCAATATTTTTGAAAATATTTGTTTGATTATTTGCCACATTTTTCTACTTAAAATTTGCAGCTGTGTTTGACTTGACACGCAGGTAGACGCCAGGAAAAATCACTTTGGTTGGGTGCAGAGCTCAAGGTAGTGACAGGAGATCTCATCCCCAGTCAGCACTGTAATCCACTGGTACTGGCAAAGCAGCCACTGAGATGAAAGACCCTGCACCCATCTCCTTGAAGACAGTGGCCATGTTCCAGTCCTCTTGGTGGGAAACACTGGGTGCAGCTCTCCAGGACTTCTTGGGAGAAGCTGGTTGGACTCTGAGTCCTTGCTTAGTTGCTCCTGGGACAAAAACAACTACATCTTGTCCTGCCCTAATGCAGACACAGCAGCTTCCACTGGACTTGGTGGTGAAGTCCTAACTTCTTTCCTATCTTATTCTTCTTCAAACAAGATTCATGTTTGGTTCTTTGAGTATTTTATTGATATGTCCGTAAGATTACCCAGAAATTTCGGGGTCCTTTATTTTTATTTTCTTGTTTGCTTCACTAGGGAATAAGAGAGCCACAGAAAAGACATTTAAATTAGGATTATAGTGTTCAATCTTTCTACAATGTGATAAAGTTATCATGGCCGGCTCTGGGCAGTCATCGCCCTTCTGACCCTTAGGGTTCATGTTGGTTTTGATCTGCATTGCAGTAATGAACATTCTTTGTTTCCTTTACAAGCAGGATGGCACGTGCCTCCAGAGACAGAAAGACCCCTAAGGAGTGACACAGTAGGACCTGTGTGGGAAACAGTGGCAAGAACATTTGCCATCTGCATTTTATCCCACTGCTTGCCCTTGTGCAGCTGCCAGCAGCTGTGTGGCTCTGTTCAGGCCTGGCTGCAGGAAAATAGTTAAAAAAACTCAGCAGTGTTTCCTTTTTGAGGTACATTGTGGAGCTACTTGTCCCGTCCTGTGAAACAAATAAATGGACTAAGGACAAATAACTCCTATCCCCAGTTTTTCATTGTCAGTTGATCCTGGATATTAAATGGGATGGAAGGTTAAACTGGGCATTTTTTTTCAGTCACGTGCAGCTGACAGAGCATAACATAGATGAAGGTATGTGAGTGCTGTGGAGCCAGAAAATTTCCATGTTACCACACTGTACATCCACAAGTCATCTACTTCAAATTGTTCACTTCACAAGATGTACGAAGGTGGGGAAATTCAGAGACTCCAGCCAACAAAAAATGAAGAAATGGGCTCATTTCTCCCCCAGACATAATGTTTATTGTGTTTCTCTCACTTTATTCTTTGAATCAGTATTTCTTCACAGTTTTTATACACATCTTTGTAAAAGTCACAGCTTCCCACGATTCTACTAATTTCAGTTTGAGAGAATTGAAAGAGTGAGGGCACAATTAATTACACTGTATGAAATAGTTAGATTTAATAGGAAGCTGTAAAGCTTTATTTTTCTAAGTGTTTCTCAACTCCAGCACTAAGTGAAAGTGTAAAGAAAAGGATGCTGGACTTTTTAAATGTCAAAGTAATTTTGGCTTATTCTGGCTTTTCCATTTGCCACATTAAAGTAGCCTTGTTATTCTGTAAACTTTATAGACTCAATGGGAATACAACACAGCATTTGCCAGGACTAGCTTTAAGGGTAGGCAAAGTAGGTAGCTGTCTACCCTAACAAGTAGATAAATGCAAAAAAAAAAAAAAAAGAAAAGAAAAGAAAAAAAGCAAATGTTGCAAATATAAAACATTATTATTTGCCAGCAGTGTTTCCTGATCAAATTGTCCAGAGAGAGCAGTAGTATAATTCTTCAGGTATTTTATCAGAGAGTGAAGAAACCCATGGAGGAGGACATGAAAAATCTTTCTCTCACATTAAAGGGATGAAGTCTGGCACCATCTCCTGCTGCTGTGTTATTTGAGGTGGCCTTTAGCAGCCGATGGGTGAGGAGGCTGGTGGGAGAATATCTGCTAACCACACAGAGGGCAACACACCTAAACACGCCCGCTGCTATTGAAAAACTTTGCCTCTACAAGCAAATACTTTTGGAATAACTTTAGAGGGTTTTTGTTCAAAATAAACTGCCTTGCAGCCATATGTAAAAGTAAGGGGGTTTTTTTGTTCTTGCTTTTAGTTTTAAACAGCCTGGTGTTTTATCCCACATCAACTGCAAATTGTGCTAAAGCAACTGTTCTGAGGTTTTTAACTGATTTCTTTTATCTTTGCAGTTACTACACTGGAGAGAAGCATTGTCATTTTAGGTTTCCAGCACCTGAAAACTTCAATCCTGCAAGCTGGAGTCTTTTAAATGGAAAGTAAGACAAAAATGACAGTGGTACACAATGAAAGAATAACTTCTGGGACCAGATATTCAAGTCTCTTAGTTCAGGATCAAGCAAGCCAATTAAGGTAAAACCCAGAGGGACAAATATACTGCACAGATCAGCTTGGAAAGCATCCTTTTATAGAAACAAAAGGAGAAGTAAAACAGTGCTTTAAAAGTGCATTAAGTATACTTTATTCCTCAACTCTGAGTTAATTCAAGCAATAAACTCACAGATTTCACACAAGTTAAAGCTTCCTACAAATCTCACAACTGAGTTCCATACTGAACCTCAGGGGAAGCTTTTATAATGAAAGCTCCCTTCCCCCACCTCCAAGCTGACCTGGAAATGCTTAGAGAATTGTGCTTAGCAGAACTCCTGTCCTAAGACTTTTTATTATTATTGTTATTACCTGTGTTTTTCTCTGAACCACATATGTAAAAGAGAGGGGATTTCCCCTTGCACCAATTAAAACCCAAATCTCACCTCTCCTTTCTTCCCCCTCAACAAGAAGTTAACCCCTGCTGACCTCTTTCCCCCAAGGCATCTATAAAGCCTCACAGGTGAGCTTGCTGGAGTAAATAGAATGAATCAGCACTGATCTTCCAACAGATAAACACCAATCTTTTATTCTAGCCACCTGGCTCTGGACTTATCAGACAAGAAAATGGCTATGGTTTGAGTTAGGTGGATTTTCTCCTCTTATGCAATAGTCTTCCTTTTGTATTTTCTTTCCTTTAGCAAGCACTCTTGTGAGCAAATGCGTTTTGGAATATCTTCAAGCTGGGATTTTTCTTTCTGAAAAGCTACGTTCTGACACATTTTGTTGGAGGAAATTACCTTGCTTTCTGTGTGCTCAGTCTCTTAAAGTCTTTCAGTTGTGTCAGAACTCTTTTTTCACCAAGTCCTTGAAACACGGATGAGTTTGTCACACCTTGACAGAAATAATATGGAAATATTTTCATTAAGGGTTTCATTGTAATTACACCTAGTCGTTATACCTTGGGGAAAATGAAAAGCTTTGTGTGGCTTTATAGGTAAGTTTGTCTTGTCTCCCTGTGGTTTTGACCATAAGAATGTAGAGTCAAGAATTGTAATAGTTCACTAAAATATTTTCTGTCCTAGATGTGCATGAATCATATAATTGTTTGCCTAATGAAGCACTTAAGAACAACTAGAAGAAATGAAAGGCATTAAGGAGTCTAACAGGAGAAGGGGCCATTGCGCCAAATTGCTTCGAATTTTTATGATTGTTCTCAAGTAGGGAGTAAAGTGGGAGGATGAGAAGACAATTCTCCAGTTCAATTTCTACCTCTTCACTCATTTCATGTTATAAGTAAGTGTTTTATAGGACTGCTTTCAATTTATTCTCTGGTCCTGGCAGAGGGCACTGGCTGATGCCTTTAAATGTCACCCTTCCCTCTTACCTCATGTGCTTTCAGGAGAACACCATCAAATAATGCTGAGTCCTGTTTTCTTGAGTACTTTTAAGATGCATTTTTTAGTAAATACATTTATTTAAAATTTATAAAATGCATTTTGGGCTGTGCTGCTACCCACAATTTTTTTCTAAGCCTATGACAGGGGAAAGAATAAGGAGTCCATGTTTTGAGTCTTTAAAATGTGTGCCTTTTGTCTGCTGATTTTTTACTTTCTTCACTCTAAAGGGAATGGTCTTTCTGAAAAAAAAGAAAACCTCACAGAAACATTTGTTGTCAGTCTCATGTGCAGTTTGGGTATTTCTACCAGATAGCAGTATAGATATACTAGTTAGAATTCATCTTGAGTTAAATTCTGGGAAAGCCACAGAAGAACAAGCCATCTATTTAACTGGCATTTTGTATCTACGAGGGTGGTTGTGTTGCAAAAACCCAGGGAGGGTAAATATGTGTTTGTTGAAATCTTTCTTCTCAAGAGCTGCATTTTATCTTCAGTCACTGACTGTGACTTATTGCCTGGAAATATAATGTTAATTGTGTTGGGGGCAATAGATACCAATATTTATTTACATAAATAAATGCTATTATTTTATGCATAAAGCATTTTTTTAAAGAAATTGTCTTTCTTGTGGATTTTGAAGAGAGATACTGTCTCATTTTCTCACTTGGTGACTTAAATAAGAATAAATAATTTTTCTATGTTACACTTCATGCAGAAAGAGAAAGATGGGCAGAGAAATAGCCATGTCATTTGTAACAAATGCAAATTAAAAGTAATTAGTGGAACAGGACATCTCAGAGGATTGGTAATAGAATCCAGACCCTTTTCTCTTCCAGGTGTTCAGAGGCTGGGTAATGAACATGTCATAAATACCTCCCTGGCGAGGTCACCAGTTTCAAAGAGGTTTGTGTCAAGAGTGGCAGGAGGCGTTAGTGCATGAGCATTGGTCACTGGGAGAATGTGCACCACTTCTGTCTGTCACACAGGGGTGAACGCTGGTCTGTGTTGTTTGGGTCCACACCAGCCCCATCACCAAGGGACCCTCTGCCATGGGAGGCTGTTGCCATGTGCCCTGGCGTGGGCTGCAGCTGTTTGTGGTAGCTGACCTGGGAGGACCTCATGGGCCATAGCACTTGCTGTGTTTGCTGTGTGACTTCTGCTGGGCGTGCTTTGCCTCATGTGGCTCTGTACAAAATGCAACAGCAAAGGATCCCTAGCAGGCTTACATGCCACAAGCAGCAAAGTATGGCTTATTTTAGGCAGGAGATGTACACTAGGTGACTGTGCTAATTCTGGCATCACGCTGTAATTCTCACAGCCTGTTTCCATGTAAAAATCATTACTTTAAGGAAATGCCACACTTGCTAACCTCAAACTGTACTCTTCCTGACTGTAGAGGAGCCAGGTTGGAACCCAGGTATGCCTTTTCTATTTGAGGGCAAAGCTGCTTACAGACTTCTTAGAACAAAGACAGAATCTTTCTTTAAGTGAGAGTTTGTATTAACATCATTAGAAGTTTAGTTCTTGTTTTGAGCCTTTTGAAAGCAGCAAACAACTTGGTCAGAGGACCATGTCCAGCACTAAAGAGAATTAATTCCTTTTGTATATATATGGGAAATGTGGTCTGTGCAGTTTCTTAGGACTCCTCAGAGCTGTGAAGGAAAGCTAATGCTTGGAGCTTAGCTGCATATACCTTTAAGTATTTCTAATTGAAAACCACAAAGCATTGTTTTCTCTTGGAGAATCAGTTCCTACTTTGGATTTAGGAAAGAATGCAACACTGAGATAATCTCACTTTTCCCATCATCATCCTTTCATTCTTTTTCACTTCCCTCTCTCCCCAGACACAAGGTGACATATCCAAGTACTTGTCCTTCAACAGATCTTCAGCAAGCAACAGAGCAGAAAGCCCTAATATCTATTCATTTGTAATCTGTCATTCTTAAAGTATTAAGGACAATTGACGTCACATGTCTCAGGCAATTAGAATAGTCAGCCTTTGCTCCACATTTTTTAAGTAAGTGTCTCAAACTCTTAATCAGTACATTTATTGATGTCTTTCAACATATCTGTTTCTTGTCAAGTGTGTGTTAGATTTGAAAAAAACCTTGCATACTGAATTGTGCATGTGAATTATATCAAAACCCTCTTTCTATTACTTTTGTAATCAAATAAAATATATAAGTGACAATGTGGTATTTTCCACATTCAGAGTAATCAACCTCCTTTTTAATATGAAAGATTGCTCAAAAGCGAATTAATAAACATAAATGTCAGGAGTTACATTTACACAAATGTTTTAGTACTTGTTTTCTCAAGTTTATATTTCCACATCAAGCAATATTAACTATGATAATAGCTAATACCATTTTACAAGCTCTAAGGGGCTCATAAAAAAAGGTTGTTGGATTTCTTCAGCTGTTGCTGATCTTAGCAAGAGAACGCAGCCATTCTTCACCCCAGAATCCCAAATCCTAACTTTGGCCACTAACACAAGTTTATGTGATTTTTGTTAGCTACAGGTTCATTTTGTTAGCTACAGGAGATCCCTAGGACAGGTACACCAAAGTGCAGTGCCCTCTTGCAGAACAGTCTTTAGGGCTTGCTAGGGTGTTGCCAGTATTCTATAGCTGTGACTATAGGGGCTTATCACAAACAGGTTTTTAGGGCTCACTGTCACATTATTCATTTCAGCTGTCCTATTCAAGACACTCTTCCCCAACATCCCTTTAGCAAGGAACAGGCAAGTCTTTCAACTGCTGGTACTATTGTTTTGGTCCCTCAATGCTTTAGAGCAGTGGTTACTTAAACCATCCTGCAAATATGTCTCAATCTGACTTTTTGTACAGGACAGAAGAGAAAAAAAGAAACAATTTGGAGTGGTTTTTGATATGAAGGCAGAGTGAGGAAGCAGTTTGGGCAGAAGGAGATTCATGTCTTTGTTTGCTGCAGTTTTCTCCTGTTAGCCACAGCACACTAAAAGCAGGAAAGTGTTTCCACAGCAGAGGTTTTGTATGAAGAACTGGAGTGATGGAGTCAGAACAGTGCAAAGACTGAAGATGGTCCCTCTATCCCTTTGCTGGTGTTTGATCTTGTACACCCCACTGTCTAAGACTTTCTGCCTTGTAGGGTGTGGTATAGTTGCAGTCCCATTTAGGGACTCATTTGATCTCTTAAACTGAGAATCTTGTCTTTTGGTTCAGGTGTTGGTTTTTGGTTTTTTTGGTTTTTTTTTTTTTTAAATTGGGCAATAAATTATTAAAAAGGATGGAGAGGAATATACTGTGGTAAAACAAAAGCTTAGGGATGGCTTGGTGTTGTCACCGTCTCCTAGCTGTCTCCCAGCCACAGGATATTCCCAAACGTCTCCCTGGGGAATAGGCATTGTAGACAGACTGGGAACCACATGTAGACACACACACACTCTTTAAATGGATATTGTGCAGACCTTTTGCAGATCCAGCTTGTTGGAAGAAACAGGGATGACCTCTGGTAGCTCTTCCTTTCATTGGCACTCTCTCTCCTGTACATCTTTAGTTGTGCAGGCTGCAACAACAACAAAAACAGGAGAGAAACTCGAGCAGGTGGGATATAATCCAACCTGAGCCTTAGTGCAGCCCCTGATCCCCCAGGAAACCACTTGCTCATTATAAAACAGCTCTTTATACCTAAGGGCTGGGTATATGATTTGCTACATCAGATACAAAGGAATATATTTGAGGTGTACTTATCAAGAGTTCCCTTTTTCATAAATTTTTCCTCTCTTCATCTAATTTCTCTCTGGGACTTGGAATAAGTTGAAACAGGACTGTGAGGATGTGGGAAGAAAGAACTCCCTACTGAGGAATCTGTACACAGTGTATACAAGACAAAATACACTGCAGGCTTCAAATGAACCCCCAGTTTCACCAAAGAGTGGAAGACTCATGGGGTGTAAGGCAGCTGGCAGTGTCCTGAGTGCTGTAAGCACTTGCTCTTTCCAAACGTATGTGTGTTTGAGCCCCTCTTTGTTGAGACGAATAACTTGGTTACAGACGGGCATAACGTCTGTCCAAGTAGCACAGCATTGGTTTTGGGTTTCTTTGTGGTAATGACAGCTCTCCAGATCCAAAAAGCAAAACAAAATCCTCCCATGGATGGTTATCTCCACCAGCCAAGGAGATATATCTCAGGACTACAGTATGTTGGGTACCAAAGCGATTCTGAATTGTTAACCTCAATGGCTATTTGTCCATAATGGATGAATTCTCTGATTCACCTTACTTCTCCTTTCCCTAAGAAAGCATTTGTTTGAGATGACACAGACCGCTTTCCTTAAGAAATTAATTGGATCTGCACATACATAACAGTTTCTCCTTTTTGTAATATATTACTCAACATGGAATAATTAGGAATGCAAAGGTTTCACTGAGAAGCAGAAGGACAATGCTTTCCTCCCACTAAATCATTTCTCCTCTTTAAAGGATTCATTTCCTGATTACTGAATTTTAAACATAATATTTAACCTTCACCTTCTTTAGTTTGCATGCACATTAAGTAAGCCTGATAATTAAGGATTGTTGCTCCATTTTGAAAATATGGGGCCCCATTCTGAAAACCATTGCTTTTACAAATCATCTCAGTGAAATAATTGATGTAAAAATGTGATGTGATTTTACGATACAGGTGATTGGATTTAGAATGTTACCTTCATTCATTTCATTGGAAAGTACTTACTTGCATCCCTCTGACTGTTTTGAAATTATTTTATGTAGGTATGTAAACATACACACAGTGATGTATGGCTATGCCTATTACTCTGCTAGTTCACCAAGAGCCACTTCAGCTGAGCTGCAAATTCAAAATTTGCATAGGAGAAACTAATTGACTTGTGCTTTTGTTGTTTGTGGTGTCACCAAACCCCTTGACATAATTCTAGCTCTCTGTTGAATGGATGTTAATCTATTCTTATCCTAACTGTTGGCTTAATGTTGATATAACATCTATCTATAGTTCCCTTTCCCAAGAAGGCACTTTATAATTCAGTTGTGATGGTAAATATTGTATCAACTTGAGACTTTGTGACTCCATGGAAAAGTAGCATTTAAGTGAATTTTATATAGATTTTGGCTTTCTAAAACATAATACTTTATCAAGAGGAAAAATATTGATACTGGCTCTGTTCAAACTTTTATTTCAGGATTGGGACAGAAGAAACTAGGTTTCATAAAAGTGTCCAGAACAATTTTATTATTTATTAAAAGCCATAAAATATATGTAGATTTGCTGTTACATTATATATCTTAAGCTTTTTCAAGACTAAGGTTGTGCAGGCTGGAATCTCTCTTTCTTTGGTTGCATAGCCACAAAAATGAGTTATCCCATGCACTACATCTTGTCAGAATTCAGAATGATACTGCTGTGAATCCAAGAACTAGAAAGGGGACAAAGTGGAAGCCAGGGATAGAGTTAGGGCTTAGCTTTATCCAACTGTGACTCTGTTGGCTAAAGAATAGTAGCTCAAAGCTTTAGAGTATGAACTCCCCTCAGGTAGGAGATTTTCCATGTGAAATTTAGGAAGGAGATGGGATGGGAGTTTGAAACTTTCATTCTTGGTTAGGGAACTGGATGTGTTTGAAGTGAAAAGGGAGAGTGTACTCTCAGCCCTCCCAGTCTAGAGGGCTCAGATTCTCCTCAATGGAGTAACCAAGTGTAAGACTTTAGCTCCTGATGGCAGAAAGCCAATGAGGGCAATTGCTATCCTGACTTCACTTCTCATCCACTTTCAACTGGTGAGTACCTCTGAGGTAGAGACTAGAAGAATTTAAAGTGCCAGGTCTGAATCTGAGCTTTATTTGTCCCAGAACTAGATTTTTAGACTAAACTGTAGCACTGTCCCTCTGGCCATCCACAGATGGTGTGGTAAAAATGAGCAGCTTTATGGTATGTTAGCATACACGTTCTTGCTGGGGCAGATCCAGGTTGGATGTCTAGAAAGCACAAGGCACACTGGAGCTGTAGCCACAACAAATAACAAGTGGGTTGGTGTGAACATTTTTATCTGCAGTATGTATTAATTGTTCTTTACTTCCTGACAGAAGAAGATGAGCACAGCTGAAAAGAGACAAATGTTAGGGTATGCCTGGGGAAATGTGGAAAGCTGAAAGGCAAGGCCTTGTGCTCTTAATAACTATTATAATAAATTAGCATATGCTACAAATAATGCATCAGAAAAAGGAAAAAAGAAGCTGTCTTGTAAAGCAGGACATAATTCTACGACATGTCTACTGTCTCTAGATAAAGGTTTGAATGGTTTTCCCAAGAAGCTTTATGCAAATGCATACTGTCATGTGAATCAGACTAAGGGAAGAAAGACTATTTATGCATGAAATCCAAACATGCTTCTGGGGAAAGGAGAGGAGAAATAAACCCTTTCTTTCACCTCAAATAAAATATATGTGCAATGACTAAAAAGAAATGCATGTGTCACCTCTATTACTGACACTAAGTGATTTCCCACTAACAATTAGCATGAATCATAGTGATAAAAAAACAAGATGGAAAAGATCTATTAGAACCCCTAATCTGCCTCACTGTAAGTACAGGAATCTCCCTGATGATATCTATATGAAGTAGTTTGTATTTTCATCAGTGCAACTCCCCACAGGCATTTGCTAAGAAGACTTTACAATGACTACCACATTGGTTCTTCACCCAAAAATAGAATTACATCAATTTTGCTCTTCCAGAACAATGTCCTTCAGGAGACACTGTTGATCCTAGGAGTACTGGAACTAAAAATATATGTTGTTGCTCTACAACTTTAAATACAATGGGTTGTCTTTGCTTTCATATACCACAGAAGATGGTTCTGTTCCTGTATTCAACAGCAGCACAAAAAGCAGGCAAGGAAGATGCTTGGCTACAGTGAAATAAAATAACGTAGCTGAAGCATTTTTAGTGGCGCCAAGCTGGACTCTACTAAGTGCGAACGGTGCATATGAAGGTGTTTGTGGTTGACAGGTTTTAGGGATTGTTTTATGCCATGTTTACCCACAAGATAGGCTAGAACAAACCTTAGGGTTCCTCCAACTGCTCCCATCTTGGAATGGCCCCCAAAATAATTTGTTCCTGCTTCCTTTTCTCCCCCAGCTTGTCCTTTCTGCTGGGCTGTGCAGGGGTCAATGACACATGTCTGGCTGTGCTGCCTCTGCTCCCATTGAGGGTCTCTCAAGCAGGGGGCATCTCTCAGTCAGCAGCAGAACATCAGGGCTATAGACAACACTCTGGCTCTTTGTAACTAGTAGGCCAAGCTTCAATATGAATTTAGGATCAAGTTTGGTACTAATTTCTTTTTTAATAGTGGAGATGTACCATTAGAAGTAGAATTATTTGAGAATGCCTTTGAAGGCAGACAGTGTATGAAGAAAACCTGGAAGGTAACTTACATATGCAGCTTGACTTGAAAGTCAGGGCAAGTAGGTTCATTTCACTGCAATCTTGGCATACCCAGGCTAAATGCTTGTTTATCTGAATCTGTAGGTGTTTGCACCAGTGTGATTCTGTAGGCATATTCCATGTACTTGGAAACTGCCCATCCAGATTCTTACCTGACATCAATTGACTTTTCCCCACTAATTTCCATTGACAGTAATTTCTCATCCTGAGCATTTTTCATGAATCTGAGGTGTGAAGCTGTACGATTTGTTGATCAACCTCAGGATGCACATCATTATGGTATGATTCAGTTCCTACTAAAATCAACTGGAAAACTGTCCACTAACCCCTACTGCTGAGCAGACCCTGTGAGAGTAAAGGCTGCAAGTGAGTGTGGAGATACAGGGCAAAATGACGTGTGAGGAGGGGTTTTCTTTCAAAAATTGTGTTTCGGGTCTGTGATGATTCTATGTTTGTGGCATCCTCCCACATCCTTGCAGAGGTGGCAGCAGTCTTGTGCAGGAGCTGCTGCTTTCCCCAGAAAGGAGGAATGAAAGAACCCCCCTGCATGGGTAACATTGGCTCAAGTTTTGCTTAGATTCTTGTGGCTGACAGAGTTCGGGTGTACACAGCCTGGAACAAATGAGGAGGCTGATCAGATGATCCCAGGTAGATAGATTTTTAAAGGATATTGTTCTTCTGAAATGCATCAATTTGCCCCACGTGAGCTAAAATAATTTAGATAAAATTGATCTGCTCATGTTTTTTCTGATTGCTTATAACGATTTTTCTGAATCACAATGACCTTTAAATATTACTTATAACAGCAGCTGTTACAAAATTTTCAGGCAGAAATCCAATTTACTTTTTATTTAAAATAGATAATGGGCATTTAAAAATAAGAGTTCCCTGGTCCTGGCACAAACCCAGTCATGGGTGTCCTGATATGTAATTCAGCGCAGATCATTTTAAAAACAAGAAGTTTGCTGAACAAATATAAGCTTCCTGCAGCCCAGCGTGTCTGTCCCTCCAGACCAATGAACTTCCCTGTGACTCAAGATATTTTTAATTCTGCTCTGGACATTCTCCAGGAAATCAGTAATAATTACTAATTGTATTTTTGTAAGCTAAATGAAAGGATGCATTCTTTCTTGAAATTCTCCTTTAGCTTTTGCAATTAATTATGTTGCTCTTTTGTGTGATTAATCCTTGTCTTTGTATTACAACTTCACTTAATCAAATAGTACTGTGTAGCATGCCAAGGGTTCTTAAGTGTAAAATATTTTCTCCTATTTTAGTCTCACTTTTTTCTTTTCTCTGCTACTCACATCTCTGCTAAACTTTTATCAGTGATGCTCTATTAAAGAACTAAAGAGTTCTAAAATCATCAGGGGAAATTTGCATGAGATTATTGTATCTTGGCAAAGCACCCCCGGCTATGTGTGGAGCTACAAACTGATTTTTACCTGCCAAGGATATGTCCTGATATCACCAACACATACTAAGGCAGTTTTCTGATAAAACTATTTCAACAGAAGGTCAGTCAAAATGCCTAAATGACCTCAGGTTTTATTTTAAAACCTTTGCTGTATGAAATATATTAAAAGAGACTTACCTGACCACCTTAAATTATATATTAAAATTATCCTCTTGCAATATGCCCACACTGGAAATTTCAGGCAGACAAGAGCTGGTTTCGAGTGGTTTAGGGAAAGTCTTAAACACTTAGATTGCTGTGCAATTTTGTGGCAAATCTAACTTCTTCCTTTGCAGCCAGGGAAAGTTTTTTCCGTGGTGAAAGTGGAGCACGTCTGTCATTCCAGCATAGCATGGCTGCAATATGACCAGTATTAACTGTTCAAAAGTCAGGAAGCTGGTTTACACAGAGCAAGGTTCTTACTTTAAAATAAATCATCTTCTCTTCCAGTTTTTTATTTTTTTAGGGTGCCCCAGGGTCATATTTCCGAGGGCCCTTCTGTATTAAAATGAATAAAAAGCCAGACAAAATGAAACTTCAGGGAAGGTGGCAACCTCATTGGTCCAGGACCTGGGGCTTTTAGAATAAGGTCTTACCAGCCTTGCAGTGGAAAAAGCCAAACTGGTTGGAGCTGCAGGAGAAAGGTAGTCCTTTTATCACCATAGCAGTGTCAGTGGGTAAAAGATGATCTGAATATCTATTCCAATGGAAATCCTCTCTACCCTGAGCATGGCAGATGATGGGCATTGCCCATTTGAAGCTCCAGCAAGGCGAGCTGGGCTGGATCCCAGGACAGCGTCAGCCGTTCGTTAGGAAAGCACTGAAGAGGCTGCTTACCTTTCATGATGGGATCACTCTCACAGCTTATTAAAGAAATGATAAGTGAAGGCAGTAACTGAAATGTTCTGTGTAACTGTTAGAGGTTAGTGAATAGATAAACTCAGTGTCATCACTGTAGGATGAGTCAAGCTTCTTTCTGGTGAGTGCTATAGTGGATCCTTTGTGAAGTGTTTTATATAGAGTGCCTAATTGCAAGGAGAATGAGTAGGCAGAGAAAAAGAGAAAAAAATTAGAATTAGTATCTTCCATTAAGCACTTAATAAGTGATGAAAAGTACCTTGAATATTCAGACAACTGACCTGCATCATAAGAGCATGGAGATGTATGCTCACCTGAAGTATAGTTTTAATCTCATGGAAATAAAATAAAATATATAAAAAGTATTTTTGAGTTGTATGGCCCTGCATGCATGAGTAATGTCAGGGATCTGCTTCTTGAACTGGGTCCTTTATGCAAATAATAAGGCACAAATGTGGTAAGGATTTATTTTATGTTCCTTCAAATAAAGATGGGTTGGCTGTATTCAGTATATTAAATCCTTCCTGCTGCTAAGCTTAAAGAAACTGATTCTCTTGTAACATATTTTGATTTGACTACTGTAGCTTCCAAGTGCTATAAAGCACTAGAGTAGTTTGCCTTGGCCTCACACCTAGTTACAGTAGTGCTAACTTTAAAATTGCTGAAGAAACCCACATCTGGAGTCAATTGAGTGAATTCTAACCAGCTTTGGTGGTAATATGCAAGTAATATTTCATCCTCGTGTGTATTTCACTCATCTTATAAAAAAGATGCCTCATTGCAAGACTCCTAGATGTATTTCTTTGCTGTCTCATATATCAAGAGTATCAGACTAAGCAGACCGCTTAAAACTGGATATGTCCAAACACTCTTCTATCCTAAACAACGGTGAATATTTTTGCCAACACTTCCATTTCCTGCAGTGGAAAAAAAAACATATAACCCCGAAGCCTTGGCCAGATTCTGCTTTCCTTGAAATGCATGGCAAATTTGTCAACAAAACACTGTCTGGCTCGGTAGTGGGGGGAGAAGTTTAACAGCTGGAATTAGCCAGCAGGAATAATGTGAAGCAGGCTGAAGCTTTGTATTAGGTTTAGCCTAATGCTGGGGTTCAAGGCTGAGCTTGCGTTTTGATTTGCCTGTGCCAAAATCACGGAAACAACATCTAAAACCAGAACCAGAGAACAGCTCCTTTCAGCTCTGGATTTGGCCCAAAGCCAGACCAGGGCTGTGGGCATCAGTCCAGGAATCCAGCACTGAGACAGCCACAGGCCCCAGACACAACGGCTTGAAACTCCAGTTTTGTACTGTCAAAAATATTAGCCTGGTGCACAGAAAGTACTTTTATTTGCAAAAATGTTGTAGATGTATTAATTCCTGTTTGCATGGACTCTGGTTCTCTGACTGTTTGCAGGGGCATGAACAGCCGTATGGGAGACAGGCATTAAACTAAACAAGACCCCAGGGTGGTGGATTTTTTTTTTTATGGTTTTTAGGGGTTTTTTTAACCCGAAGGGACCACCACTGATGCAGGGCTTGTTTCTTGTAGTGCCTTGAACAGCTATTAAAAGCAATTGTCATATTGGACAGGCTGTGAGTTGAAATCCTGAAGTACCATGCTATTGGTGCTCCCAACATTTGCCTCCTCCACCCCTCTCCAACATGAATTTAATGCAGGTGCAGACATAAGCCTAACATAAGGGAGCAATTTTCTGATTCATTCATGTAAGACCCTGAGGGAGAGTAGGAACAAGATGTACAAAGGTAATGTGGCATTGTTAAAAAATTAACTTTGCTTCCATTTTATGGAGCCACAGTGCTGTGTTGCTTAGTTACATGGATCAGGAATTTAATTGTAAACAAGATATTTCACTCTTTGGACCCTAGGGTTTTCAGCTCCATTTGAAAAACAGCTACAAATGAGCATCTTTTTGCCAAATTTCTGGACTGCTTCTTGCCATTACTTGTACCTTTGTGACTGCTGTTGCTGTTCCAGCTGTGCTGGGAGATGGAGGTGGTGGTGTCCGTGCTAGCGTGACCACTGCCAGGCTACAGCCACACTCCCCTCTGAATGCTGCACTTGTTCAGAAATGAGACAGACCACTTATAGCTTTTGTTTTGGTTTTTGTTTGTACAAATCCTGACTGCACGAGTTCCAAGCATCGGGAGTTTACCAGCTGGACTATGCAGTCATTCAAGCCATTGGAAGTGGAAAAGGGGTTAATTATGCCAGTATATTGTTACATCACTAGTGGAAATTCTGTTTTTGCCCTCAGGATCTCCACTGCTGTGTCTGCTCAGAACTGTTAAATATGACAAGGTCACTCACCCTGCTTTAGTAACAATGACTGCTAACAAATTTGGATGTTGCAGGCATTGTCATTGCTTAACAGGGTCATCCCTGTAAGCACAAGCATTGCCTATGCCTTGTACCCAGCAAACCTCTCAGTATTAAGTTACACTGTGTTATGTTGGAATCTGTTTATAAAAATACAGTGACACACAACCTCTCTATTTGCACTCTAAACAAGATTAGGCAACTAACAAATACAGAAAAGATGGGGAGACACAAGTGCTAAAAAGACATTAAGAAGTAGTGCTGAAGATATGAACAAAATATTTTAATTGATAAGGCAAACTTTCAAAATATTTTTCTCCTTCCTTTTCCTTCTGGCTCTGCAGATGGCTGGGGAGAATCTGTCTTTTACACCACCATGTATTGAAGCAACATGTACTTTTGAAGTTTAGTCACCCACTAATTACTAGTCTTTCATTAACAGCACAGACATAAATGATGCAGCACTTGCTTATATCCAGTAATCTCTATTGTTGAGGATTAAAAAAATAAATCATTATCTGCATGCTTGTTAGGCATGCTAAGACTGTTTATGTAAATTCCCTTGCCCTTATTTTGGCTCACACAGATGGTTGAAATACGTCAGCTGATATTTCTTATTTTAAAGAGAGGGCTAATTGCCTAAATATCAGACCTGCTGAGTATTGCTTGTCTTGAAGAAACTGGGAATGTGGCACAGCTCATCCTAACTGTGGGTCGCTATTAGCGATTTCTTGTCTGGCTACCAGTTTGTACAAACAGCATTGTCACAGTTGGGAAAAACCCCTGGGGTGGCAATGGCCACGCAGGTCTCTCAAATCTCATGTTATTTAGGAACAGTTTTGTATTTCTCCACCAAGGGTACTCTTCAAGGGAATATCTGAAGGCTGAGGCAAACATTAATAAGCAATGCACTTGTTTGGTTAAGGTTTCAGCCTTGACCTCCATCTTTAAGCCCTTGTTTGTTATTAATCACGTGCTTCCTGAATCAAAGAGAATATTTTTGGAGAGGAAAATTGTTCTGGGACTGGAGCATTATACGCCAAACAGTCTTGCCCAGATGACAAATAGCCTTTGCATGATAGCCAAGGTTCATCCAGCTGCTCGGCCCCGTACCAAGTGATTGATGGTGTTGATGTTCTAAATAGGCTTAAGATATGCCAAATATCAGGGCTGTAACAAAGTCCTTCAGATATATACTGTAAATAGGCAAGAAGGACTGTTCCCAGCATATGGCAAATCTGAGAGCAGTGTCAGGATTATAAGTAACCTTGAAGGCTTTGTCTGGTTTCTTTCGAAGTTAGACAAAAACAGTTCTCTGTGCTGGAATGAGCAGGGTCATGCGAGGTCTGTGCGAAGCTTCCGATTACCTCCGATTTTCTCTGTAACTGGACACCCTTTGGAGTTATAACAACATTTGATTTCTTAGCAGAGATCAATAAACTGTTTTCCTACCACAGTTCTGAGGAGGAGAAGAATAGGATGTGCTCAGAACTTGCTGTCAGGAGTTTTTTATGTCTTAAAGGAATAGTAAATTCACACCTGAATAGTTTTATCTTGATAGCACAACAGTACTGGTTCTTCTACTAATCCACAAAGGGCTGTTCATTGATATCGTACAGGATCAAGCAGCTGCACCACAGAAGCAACGGTTTCATTGATCATTCCTTTCCCCCAGAGAAATTTCCTTTATTTTGTATTTTCCCTCTGCTTCACAGTAAATGCAGTTCCCTGGCCTGAGCGAGGCTGTATGCTTGCTAGGCAGGGAGTAGAAGCAGTCTTGGAAGTGCCAGGGTACTGGAGGACAAGCTGCCGTCTGCTCCTGCTACAGGACCAGCAGAGGTTAGAGTCAAGGGTGGTAAGGTTTCTCTCTGCTTGGTCATTCAGAGGTGATAGTTAGCTGTGTTAGACTAACCCCTCCCTGACAGCTAGCAGGGTTTCAGACCCCTAGCTACAGGACACTGTCTGTTGTAATCCCCTGCTTCACTTTTCACGTCTTTATCTGCCACCCTGATATTTCCAGTGGAAAATGTGTGTTCCTGACCCAGCAAACTCTCCACACAATGCCATAATCTTGCTTTCTAAGAGATTAACCCATCTTGGTTTTGAGAGTGAATGGTTTTCTAGGAATGACACTGAGGAAAGCATCTTTTGTGAAAAGGCCTTTATGGTGTAGGCTATTTCCAGGATAAAACCTTTTCCTCAGTAACTGGAAGATGAGTCAGACTCACACATGCAAAGCCAATTTCTGTACTGAGTCACTTCATTTTGGAGCCAGCAGTTTTCTACTGGATGCTGCCATGAGAAGTGTCCAAGACAGCCTCTTCATTGCACCAGACCTGTGCAAATTGACCAGGAAGTAAGATCAACTGACTGCAGGGCAATCAGATTTAGCCAGATCATACTAGTAAATTCAGGATCAGCTATGCTCTGAAGCACCATCTGAGCAACAGAGAATGGCCTTTTGTAATAACCAGCTTAGTTTGGGGCCACTACATGGAGCAATTGGCCCATGTTGCTCTTCCACTAGGCCTGGCTATAACCAGCTTTTTAAGTATCAGAGGTTTCAAAGTCCTCTTTTCTGTCATCTCCACAGGCTGGCCGGCATCAGCTGAAATCCCAGAATCATGTATCTTTATTTATTGCCGACTCACTCCTTGTTGGCAGTTAGTATGTTGCCTAAGGAGCCAACAGGCTGTCAGGGGTGATTAGCAATTAAAATGTACACCGTTCAGGGCCCTGTGGTGCTTCAAGCAATTTTGTTTGCATCCAGCCTGGAAACAGAACAACAAGGCCCGTTTTAATTCACATTGTAATATAACTGTAAGCCTGTGCGTGGATGTTCTTTTCTCTGAGTGCTCCATTTCAATAGAGCTCAAATTCGTTCAAAATCACTCAAGTTAAATCAATAGCGAGGGCTCAGGGAATGAATGGAAAATGAATAATCACACAATTACCTTCAACTAATTCAATATCTAAATGAAACCAGAACTAGCTTTTCCAGTGAATTCCTGTGCATAAGTAGCCCTCAGTGTGACACATCAAATGCAGCTCTAAGAGTAAAGCTGGTCATGGTCACAGTCATACTCTTGACTTTCATGTCATCTGGAGTTGGGAACATTAAGGTCCTAATGGAGCACCATGGATACGTAGTCTGACCTGCACAGCACAATTCATCAAACATTACTGAATAATTTGGGCACTAGGCCTTTAACTGCTGCTGGAATTATAGCCCACATTTCAGAAAGACAGACAATCATGACTTAAAGGCTACAGGTCACTGAGACTCAACCCCCTTCCTATCTGACCTGATCTGAGGGTTAGTTAAAAGTTCTTAAAAGAAGTCCTCTTTCTATTCTGTAGCCTTTTCTCCAAGTTGCATGTATAATCTTCTGTAATGATAATGTGATATTCCTTACTCTTGCTGATTTTCAGTTGTTGGGCAAAATAAATCAGCATCCCTGACTTTGGCTGGACTGATACTACCAGCTAATTCCAGCTGGATATTCCAGTTCAATGAACAACTTCACTAAAATTATATTTGGGAGCAGGACAGCCTAAATAGAAGGGTGATGATCTTGTTCCCCTTTTAGTCAACAGCCAGGACACTCTTATCAGCTGAACTGAACTCAAGTTCAACTTTCATATCTTCTTGAGAGGGTTACAACATGCCAGTCCCTGGCATGGCTCTGGCATAGTTGTGTTGTGTTTCTAAGCAGAGGCTCCATCACACCTTTCTGCTGATGCCACTCTTTGCATGGGATGCTGTCATACCATTAAGCCAGAAGGAGTGGAAGGGTTAGGGTTAGGACATGTATGCTGAGACTGGTGGGGAGAACATTGATTCCAAAGGTGGAACACCTCACCTTAAGTGAAAAATTTAAACATAAACATAAAAATTGGAACCGTTCCAATAAAAAATGTTGGCAGCTTCCTTTGCCTTGGGATGCTGGAGCCTTGCAGACAAGGAGCTCCCCAGCTATTTCCCTAGAAAGGGGACTATTGAACTCTCTTTTCCACTGCAGCAGGAGATATTGGATGAAAAAGGTTGGCTCCTTCTCTCTTGCTGCAACTTTAGTCTCATGTGCTTCTTTCAGAAGTGATCAAAAGGAATATTTCATGCTGATCAAAGCAAAATGTTTTTTCTTTCATATAGAATTGAAACATTTTAGAACATCATTTAAACTGTTCTTTAATTTTGGCTGCTAAGTCACAGAACCAAAAATTATCTAATAACCCTGGATAATGCTGTCTTTCTAGGAATGACTTGTGAAAAGGCTGTACACAATGAATGGTTTACCTGATGACATGTCTTTCTTATATGACCTTTCCTGTAAAGAAATAACAAGGGGGTTTTGTACCTGTGGTTATGGAGGTGTAAAAGTAATTTGACCTATCTCTATTTCTACTATGACTTGCATACATCAGTATTAATTCACTCATCCTCCTGGGGCCTCCTTCAGTGATGGAAGAGCTGAAGACATGATGGAAATCTACAGCAGAGCTAGAAAATAAATCAAGCCCTTTGCGTTTTGGTCCTGTGCCCTGACAACACTTTCTCTTCTTACTCTTTGTAACAGGGTATGTTTTGCAGGATTTTTACTATTGTAACACTCGGGTAATTCAAATTCTGTTATTTATTCTTCTGGCCCCGTAGATTAATGAGATTAGTTGGTCCTTGCCTTCCTTTCTTTATCTAGATACACTTTCTTACTCCCCTCAACTCTTCGCCGGCCTTAACTTCCCTGATCCCTTAGGCTTTTCCCAGGTGGCAGGTTACACAGATGTCTCATTCTTGCTGCTCTCCTGAGCTCTCTTCTGGTCTCAGTGCTTCAGGAAGTTCAGTGCCCACCTCACCCTCCTCTTGCTATGAAGTGTTTGGACCTGTTCTCACTGCGCAGCAGATTCGAACTAGACTTTCAGAATTTAACAGCTGCACTGGGCCATTGAAATGGCAAAGCTGGTTCTAGTTCTTGCAAATTTGCAAAGTTTTTAAATGCACCTAATGGAAGTTTGGCTTTGTATACCCCCTGCCTGTGCACATTTGATCTGCTCTGCAGCTTTGAGTCTCTTGGTTGCTTACAACTAGCTATTTGTATACTCAATGGGCTCCACTGTGTGAGGAAACTGTTTAAAAATACATTTTAAAGAGATGTTTTCACTTCGTGTGTTTTTTTGCCAGCAGTGTGGTTTTTAAAAATGTTTTTTAAAACCCGTGTAGCACACAGCTATGAAGCTGTACCTCAAAAGGTGAAGCAGAGCCCTTCACTTGCTGATAGTGCTCAAGGGATCTGCTGTTGGAGCACATTGCAAGCCCTGTGCACTGCTTGAAGGCTTGGTGGGAGTTTTGTTTCCTTGTGTTGGAAATCCAACAGTGATAAGGTTGTGCAGAAGCAGGTGGGAAAGGTTACTTAAAAATTGCTTCAATATGGCCCTTGCTACAACATTATCTGAATTGGCCTGGATATTTAAAAGACAATTAGCCATAATGATCTCACTCTGTCACTTTTCCTTTGTTTCTACTTCTTCTAGAATAAGAAAGAATTTGGTTTATCAACAAAGTTGAGGTTGGAGTTTCTGCCTAGATCTCCTGTGTCTGACCCATCTCTCTGCCATGTCTGTGTCTGCCCTGGGAAGGAGTGCTAAGGGCACTTGCAGAGATGAAAAGCTGTGTCAACAGAATTACTCCCATCTAACCCTGCTGTCTTGATTAATGTCTGCTACCCCAAAAGAGGTAGCAGGTCAGCCAGGTCCAGCTCTAAGAGGAGCTGAGTGTGCCAGTTCACTCTGTTACTCAGTGGCTTCGCTTTTACTGCAAAGCGGCCTGAGTGGAGATCCCATGGGTCAGGAAAGGGGTGATGGTTTCTCAGCTGGGTGGGAGCAGTCTCCTGAAGGACATTTTCCTGCTGCAGACAAAACAGTTGTTCAGGGAGGGTGAAAATTATCAGACTTCAGACAACCATCAAGTCCTGAAAACATGTTCACTGTTGCTCAATCTACAAAGTAGCAAATGTGTCACATTCTTAAAACAACAGTAAAATCTCATTTTACAAAATGTATTCTTGAGCTGGGACAGACTCAAGATTGTTTTAATAAAAGTACAGAGCTCTCTTCCCCCATCCTATAAATTAAAAGAAATTTTCAGCTTGGAGCAATGTTTGTCGAGTTGTAAAAAAAAATAATCAGAGAAATATGTGGAATTCTTATGGAAATGAAGATAGAAGTTGCTAAAATTCTCAAAAGCAGACCAGTATCTGTAAGTTTTATCCATATGTACTTTGTATGTACTGCAGGAGTAATTGATGGCTTAGCCCCTTTTTTCAAACGACGTGCTAAAAGCAGGTTTCTGGCCACAAACAAGAATAGTTTCACTTATTCAAATTAAATTTGCAAGGAACCTTTCTACTCTGTCATAAATTCTCTTTGCAAAATGCTGTGACAATTAATTCCTTAAAAGCAAATACAAGTGGAGTAAGGTTTCCTGGGACAGTTAATATCTGTTATTTGACCAGCTGATTTATCCAAAGGCTTGTTTGGTTTTTTACAGTCAGATTTCTTGGTTCACATTTGATTTATATAAAATCTCAAAACAACATATCTATTCAAAATATTCATGATTAATTCAAAGGTTTTCAAATATTTTCTCAAGCTTGTAGAAATTTTAAAAAATTATAGCCCTCAGTGGTTCCTGCTGAATTTTGTGTGCCTCATGTTGAGAAGAATTAGTTTTGTTCTTTTTTACCATTGGCTCCATTCAAGCAAAATCTTCCAGTTTTGTGTTTGCTGTCCAAAAAACCTTTTAGTCTCCTTTTTCTCTGCCTTAAAATTTCAGAAGTATTAAATTCCACACTGAAAAAGATTGTCTTCACACACTTCTATACAATTTGCTACCAAAGATGTTTGGAAGGCAAAAACATTCCTAATCCTAAAAATCATCTGAAAGGACACAATCTATCGGTGTATGGAGCTTAATTTTTTTTTTCCTAAAAAAAAAAAAAAAAAAAAAGGCTAAAAAAACCCCTCACTTCTTAAGCAAAAAAAAAAAAAAAAAAAAAAAAAGATAAAAAATAAAGAAGTTAGAAGTGGCTGGAAAAGGATCTTCTAAGGAATTACTTTTTTCCCCCACTAGCAAAATAGGTATGGAAAATGTAAGTATGCACAGCTGTGTTTATTCCAATGATTAGACGTTATATTTCTCAGTGACCTCTCTGCATTGAGCTGGCAAGACACCTGGGTATGCTTAGAACTGTCTCATTCATACATTTACATTTATTCAGCTCGGACCTTTCTTTCTCTCTCTCTTGCCCTTTTCTTCTCTAAAAAGACCACAGAAAAAACCCACTTGAATCTGGTCCACTCCTTCCTGTCTCTACATTTTTTGTGTTTGCAAGGTATGCATTAAGACTTTACCCGACGCCTTTACACATTTTAAATGAGGGAATTGACACTATTTTAACACTGAGCATAAAACTTTCTTTTTCCAGGGCTTTTTTGGGCTGAAGAGAGTGAAGGGATGGCTGCAGTGTATCGTATAATGTGACTGCACGTGTCATACGAGGAGGGCAATAGAAGCTAAGCCCCAATGCTTGCATCTCCCATGCTCTACATCTGCACTTGCATTTTATTTATGCAAAGTATGTGTGCATGCATGATCTGAGCTCTCCTTGCAGTAGTTCCTGACAACTCTGGTTGATACTGATGGATGTTTAGTGGATATGGAGAGGTTTGATGACAAAAGAAGAAGGTCAGTGCAGAAATTTTGCAGTCCAGACTCTGTTACTGATATGCTGATGTGAGACAGAGTGGGGCTAAAGGGTTTCCTCACTGTCGTCAAAGAAGTTTGGTACAGAAATTCTCTCATAGGTCTTCTGAGTCTTAATCCAATGTCCTACCTGCTACTTCAACCTTCCTCTGCAGGTATGCATCAGGCTGGGAAGCAGGGCTTCCATATTTATTTCTCTTCTACTGTCATTGAAAGCAGAATCAGAATTTCCAGTAATTGAAAGTTGCCAGATAAATTCAAGGCTATTTCACTCAAACTTACTAAAGTTTCTCCCACTGCATTTTTGGATATCTAGGCATTTCAGAGCACTAAATACTGGCTGCAAATTGTAGATCCAGTTCTTCTTTTAATAACTACATCTTAGTGCATTGCCAGTTTCCTTAGAGTTACCATGTTTGAACTGAAGAAACATGACACTATATACACAGAATTAGAGTAAGTGAAATGACTATCAGAAGCATCTGTACATAAGGCACTCGTTTTCTTTTCAAGCTCTCTGAATTCATTAGCTGGCCTATACGCTGTGTGCTCTATACAATACAATGTCTTGTATCAACTCCACTCTGTCAAAATGGCTTTCTTTTTTTCTGCTTCAAAACCATAACTCAGTGGCTCTGAATTGCTGTTGGGTATTAGTCAAAGGTCCATTTGATTTGCTGTTGTCTTAAGTTTTTACAGCAAATGTCTAGGAAGGGGTGATTCCCTTACATATATTAAAGTTTACTTTATATGTGATTAGGATGTGTCCTGTGTAGGGTTGAGTGTCCAGAGCTTTCCACTGGGATTGGTAGCAGTAGCTCATGCTCAGCAACCAACCAGAGTGCCCTCTACATGCAAAATTAAACTGTATGTTCTCAGGATGTATTTAAACACAATGTAAAGAGAGAACTACTGTGAGATTTCTTGCATCCTACTTCACAGCAAGGCTGAAAAGTCTTAAAACTCAAACAAAAGAAAACTCAGCATGGTAACTCATCTCTTCATGTGCCCCCTGACACATCATTCTTCATAGATGGGGAAATGTAGACAGGCAGAAAATACTTCACAACAAAGCAGTCCTACAATTAGATTTATAGGGAAGGGTAAATAAAAGATCTAACTCTGAGATAAATGGGTTTCTGTGTGTTGGTTTGCCTGCCTTTGGTTAGCCTGTTAGTGCACTGGAATCTATAGGGCCAGGTCTGTATAGTTTGTCTGGAAAAGGGACATAAGTATTTTTGGCAACACAGAAGGTAGAAGAAAATGAGAGGAGCAAATGAGAATAAAAGCAAGGAATTGAAAGCTAGGCTGGAAGGAGAGGGACAGGAAGCAGTGATGGGGATGAAAATTTTCTTTGTACTTGAACTGGAAGACTCTTCAGGTGGAATATTTAATATGAAGTCAGACAAAGTAGTAGCTTATGCATTTATGTTGCTAACTTTGTTTCATGGAAACAAGCTCTACCGGAAGGGGTAGACACATGGAATAGTTTCTTCTAGTGGCAAAGCCAATTTAGCAGGTTTCCACCACCTTAATTTCACTACTCAAGCTATGGAAAAGCACAACTGTTTTTTTCAACCCCTAATATTTTTAAAACTTGGATATCTCACTTGCCCAGTTTTAACATTGCTGTGAAGAATTTGTCCTGCTGAGTGAGTGTAAACTGAAGCACCCCAGCAGGGACAGCAAGCTGGAGAGGTGCCAGTGATAGGGGACATCAGAGTGAAACGTCCCCTGTGCCATCAGGGAAACCATGTGTCCTAAGTACTCTCATCAGCTTTATAGGAATTTCCCTCTGCTCAGTGGAGGGAGAGAGGGGGGATGACTCTAGGGGTTTGCAGTCCAGAAGGACCCAATCCCCCAGCAAAATATAATGGGGCAGAGGTGACTGGATCCTTCAGATCCCATGGGGGCACACCTTGAAGGAAGCCAAAGACAGCATCCCCCTGGGATGGGATGAGGTGGGAGCCTGGCTGCCTTGCAGAGATGATGCAGCTGAGGCCACATCAAGGTGGGGAGACCTGGGGAGTGCTAGGGGAAAAAGTTTATGAGATTCCTTTGAGCTCAAAGCCTTTTGCAAGGTTTTGGGAAGGGCTGTCTTCCTAGTGCCAGTTTGAAAAGAGGGCTGGAGGGAAAGGGTAGGAACCAGCAGCCATCCATGTCCTGGCCCCTGGCAAAAAGGTGGTGTGTTTGCTGCCTTCACCCTTCCCATCTTTCAGCCACATTAAAGCCCAATTATTCACGCTTGATGTCAGCAAGGCAGGGCCCACTACCCTACCTGCTGCTCCCACATCCCTTCCCCCAGGGGCCAGATTACCCTGGCGTGCACCATTTGGGGTGGGGTTCATGGGGCGCTCAGGCAGGCAGGGGCCCAGGGCTGGCACCCTCAGCCCTGCGTGGCTCCTGCTTCATCTCTCTCCTGTGCCAGGGAGACATCACTCCTTTGGCCCCTGAGGAATGACAGTGGCGATGGAGAGGTAGCTCCCTGGGGTGATGGGTTGGTAGAAGCCTTGGGTGCTGCAGTAGCACTCAGGCACCACGGGTTCTTCAGCCACACCAGGCATGCTGCTCCCTGTGGAACCAGCCTTGGATAAGGAGACAAGAAGGAACACTCAACTGCCTCACAGAGTGGCCAGGGGCACCAGGGATGATCTGAGAATTCAAGAGGAAGGCGATAGGGAAGAGAGAGTACTGAGCTGACCCTTTTTTCCCCTTACCATTCACATACTCACAGATTTTTATCAGGCTTTTTAGCTGCAGGGCAAAGTGTTTCTTTATAGTTCCTTCCAAAGCAAAGCTGCTGCCAGATCTAGGCCGTGACTTCAGCAGCTGTATCCCATCCCCCAGGCCTGCACAGCCCTGCTCAGGAGAGCCTGGGATCCTTGCAAAAGCCTGGAAGGAGGAGGCTTTTTGGAACCCACTAAGGGCTGTGTGCACACCATGCTGTGGGCATTTTGTAAGGGCTTTTGTGAGCTTTCACCAAAGCGTTTACCAAAATGCACATAATCATGCCATAATGCCACTGCTGCGCCATGGCAGCCTGGCTGCTGTAGGAACAGGGATGTGGGGCTGTGCAGCACAGTCAGAGGCACCATGGGCTCCCCTGGGTGCAGGCAGCAGGCTGCAGGCTCCTCTCTTGCTGCAGTGGGAAGCATGAGAGGCAGGCAGAGGAGAGATGAGTGTGAAATCCACGGTGATGGGAGCCAGTACCGACTGCTCTCTCCTACCACCGAGCCCAAGTGTCACATTGATGGCATCCCAGGACAGGGACTGTGCAGCACCCATGGGTGGTGAGGTATATGGGCAAGCTGGCACAGGGCAGCTCTGCCCTCTCCCAGGGCTGACAACAGAGGGTCACATTCTTGAAGCCAGAATTAGACGCTTCTAGGTCCCATCTGGGTTAGTTTCTTTTCTCTCCTTTTTTTTTTTTTCCCTTTCCCAGTGGAGACTTGCTTGTTTCTAATAGGAGGGTTCATTGTTTTCATGTCTGATATTTCTTTGATTACTTAAAAAGAAATCCCAGAGTCTTGTTTTCACAAAATAGTGATTGCATAATTGATGTGATTATGATGTATTTTGCTGTGTCACTGCAGCTCAGTTGATTATTTTGAGAAGCTCTGAGCACTGTTAATGCTGCCATGTGTTGTGCGTGCATGGCCCAGGCTTCCATCCCCCTCCACATGTGTACAAGAGCCTTTCAAACACTGTTTCCTCCAGCAGGGACTGCATGAGACCTTCCTCAGCACAAGAAAAATGATGCAGAACCACAAAGAGCTAATACAGTGAAATGACATATAATGTAGGGTGAGCTGCAAAGCTTTTTCTGATCTAAATAGTGGCTGTCTGGTATGAATACTCTCCCTAAAATCGAATTTACCATGTGGGTGAGCACACAAGTGAAATCATGAAGCCAAATTGTAAGCTCTTTCCCTGGCTAAAAATGTACAGATAAAGAAAATGCAGAAAATTTCCAGTCAGGTGCACTGCGAATAAAATTCTTCTGAAGACAAAAGCATACATCAGGTCATTAGTGGTATTTGTTAATTGTAGCCTGAAAATGTATCAGCTATCTGTGGGTAGAAATATTTAAGAGGTCATCCAGAGAAGCCTTGGGAGAGCAGATTGCCTTCCTTTTACTTGGTAAGAACTTTTTAATTATCTTCAGCTTGAGGCTAGACACCATGCTAAGAGTCCTCTCTTTCTCCTGGTGGCATTATTTTCATTTCTTTGCTGTATTCTTCTTTCTTTTCTTTTTAACTCAGGGATGAAACATTGCCCCCAGTAAAGCTTCTTGGCCAAATTTCCAGATTTCTGAACCTTTTGTTTTTCTCAACATGTGTGCAATTTTCACTATTTTTGTCCAGCAGTGACCTCTGAAATTCCAGAATAATTTTCCCTCCCTTTCCTGGTGCCCTCACGTGACCCAGGAACACAAACATCTGAGAGACCTCTGGGCATCTTCACATCTGCTGGTATATAAGATCAGAGCCATTGTGTGATGTATTTTTAACAGCAGGTGTTGGGCTTGGAGAAGGGTGTGTTGGTTTTTCAGGGGCTGGGCAGAATCTGCACTTAATTCTTAGTTCCCAGGCTATTTAGGAACAGTTTAAAAAACACACTTAATCTGTTTGTACAAATTTAACATTGTAAAACCACAATAAGGAATTGCTAATGAAGTGCAAGCCTGGATTTAGTTTCAGCTTTGCATCACTGCTGTCCTAAAAAAACCAAAAAAACTCACCCAAACAAAAAAAATCCCACCATCCAACTTTAAAGCTGAGTCCAAGACTCTAGTTTACAACTTATTTTCATTAAATACTATTGATTGATTACTTGAAGCCTGTTAATTATTATTTAGTCACGGTTTTCAACACAAACTCCTTACTGCAGCAAAACAAACAGTGTGGATGTTTTATCTTTTGCCAATTAACACAGTTTGAACACAACTTAAAATAGGCTGTTAGCTCAGGGTCTGATTCACGAATGCATCTCTCCTGCTTGTGCTGCTGTAATCCAGTTGATTTCTGTGGCAATGCAGGAATCTTGGTGCAAAATGAAAGAAAAGTTTTTTTTAATTGACACCCCTCCCCCAACCATGTGTTAAGGAACTCATGTCACACGAAAGCCTTCCACATGACTCTCTTTCATGGTCCATTAGTAGAAATTTAGCATCTGAATTAGAGAAACAGTATAAGCAGAGTGTTTTCCTCAAAATATTGAAATCCTGTTTTCACAGAAATCTCTCTCAATTTTTTTTATCAGACAAATCTACAACGGTGCTTAGTGTTCAGTTATCTGCCAGGTATAAATAGCATAACTGGATGATTACTTTAAATACATCTTCTCTGAGAGGGGAGTTATGGGACCTCACAAAAGCATCAAGCTGTGACTACTTTCAGGAAATCACCTGGAAATAAATGATAAAGGTTGCTTGCAAGTCCTTAGATTCACATTGCCTTTTTAGGCAGATAATTGAATTCAGTATGAGCTGTAATTCCTTTCTGGTATCACTAAGGAATAAATTATTTAATATTTGGGAGAAGAGACTGAATGACCAGACAGGACCTTTCATTCATGGCATCTATGATTATAAATTCCCATGACACCCATCACATGGGTGCATTCACACCAAAATAAAGAGGGAGATTTTAGCCCTGTTGAAATTGGTAAGATTTTGATAGTGGTTTCACCACTAACATGGTTTCACTTGTTCACTTTTCCAGGCTACATTTCAATTTTACCACATGACTTGTTGCTTTGTCTCTGACTGGAGTCAGAAGAGCTATTTTTGAGTGGTTATTTTTAATAATGGACCGTGTATGGGTACTTCTGAAATGCAAGGCCCTTACTGTGGTTTGACTCAGTCTGCTCTTGATATCATCCCAGCTGTTGGGTGCTGAATTTATGTACTCCTTTATTTCAAATTTGAATATAGAAAGATATGAAGGGGATGCATCCAAGAGCAACCCAAAATGCCCTGCCTCTTCCCAGCTGCCTCCTGCTGTTGCTGACATGCCACTTGCTGTCTCAGAGCCAAGCAAATAGCAACCAAATGTGACTGTATATGCACCTGGCTTATTACACTGGTCAGGACCCACATGCTGCTCTCTCATCATCCTCTTCACCCACATTAGGGCTTTATCAGGTGAGAGAGGGGATGCCAACTGTGTCTGAATGCCTCTTTGTTGCATCCAGCAAAGCATGGTCTGAGATGTGGCTTTCAGATGACCTGAATGATGGGATGCCTGCACATGAAGATTCTTTTAATTTCTCTTCTTTCAAGTTATCCCTCTTCTGCAATTGAGAAAGTGGTGCTATTAAGTCTGGGCATGCATCAAGGTCTCATCGTTCAGTCTGCTGGATTTCATGGTGCTGCGAATGCTCTTTCCAGATGTGTGGAAAGAATGACTGTGTGCTGCATTCCCAGAATGACATGGGACAACCAGGAAGGTTTTATGGAGCAGCTGAGGAGGGCGGGAGGAAATGGCACCTCTGAAGGAAGGGGAAAAGCATGGAGGTTTCTTAGCCTCAAAAAACGATGCTAAGAAGTAATAAAAATGAGTCTATTTTGAAGGCTGATCAAAACAGAAAAGGAAAAATTTGTCTTGCATGTTGGTAGGGGATAAAGCAAGACTTGAACTTCAGTGGGAAGAATTCATGAAGAGTAAGGACAGAAAAGCAGGAGAGTAGGTGTCCTGAAAATGCTGTAGAGGTCTTTGAGAGATCAGTCAGGACTGGATGACAGTAACAGCACATTTTACCGTGGGTTGTGGTATCTCCAGAGATCCCATATATGTTTTTAGTGATCTAAGGAGAATAAAATTTTTTCCATTCACTTCAGTGTAAGTAGAATCAGAAACAAAATAGAGGAGGTCTCTACCTCAGTAGAGGTGCTACTGATGGTGGTAGAGGATGGGTTTGGGAAAGCTCTTGGTTAAGGTGCTCAGGAGGAGCAATCTCTGCTGTGGCTGCCCTCTTGCTCTTTTCCATCTGCAGCTGTTGAGTGCTCCCTCTGGGTTGGGTTTGACATCCTGAGATGAGATACACCAATGGACATCTTTCCCAAGCATATCAGATGCAAATGTCACTATCTTTAATGTGGTTGGAAATACTTTTCAAACATTTCTGTTCCCAGTTAGTTGTGTCCAGAGGGCATTATGAAATCCACAGTGATTGTGCAAATTCATTTTACACTAAAACTGGTTCCATAGTTGATCTGAGGTGACTCAAAATGTTTTTCAATAAATATTAAAATAATTATGGCTTGGACTCAGGAGATCTACTCTTATATAAGTTGGTCTTTGCATCTTTTACAGCACAACAAAACCAATAAAGCAGAGAATCTGTGAGACAGTTATCCAGTAAACATAGCGGGGAAGTCACAACATTCATTCAAGGCCCTTTCATCTGTCCTGTGGTGTTTTTAAGCTTCTGAAAAACTTGCTTCATTCCACTTGGAATACAATTTGAGTTATCCTTCAGACAGTGAGGATGCTTTCAGACAGTACCCAGCAACCTACATAGCTGGCCTGAAGTGACAGAGGCAACATTTTAGTTCCCCTTTCACTGTTCCCAAGAGAATGGAGGCCAACCATCTCCTTTGCCAGACTTCTGCAGTTGCTAAGCATTGTCTCTCTTGCCTCTACCCTCAGAGCAAAACAGTCAGAGAAAGAAGGTAGCTCTCACTTCAGTAAATCCACTGCTAGAGTTTTCATCCATGCTGATTGCACTTGATTTCTGTCCTACTTTTCTCCCCACTTGACCTCATGATTACCACCTAACTGACTCTTCCACAGGGGCATCTTCAAGAGCAGGAGTATCTTCAACCACAGAAATTACTTGAAACTAGAACCTGTGAAACAGACAGGCTCCCCTCATTCCACATGTGCTGCATGGATACAGTGACCACTGAACCACAGAGATTCACCAAGATTTTTCTTACTGAACTTTGTGCTTTGTGTGATGCCTGATATGGAAGGTGTGCTCTGAAAATGCATGTCAGGTCAGGCCTGGAAGCAGGGGGTAACATTTTGTTTGCAAATCCCAAAAGAGCTTAGATGTGATTTAGGTGCTTGGAGGCTCACACGGTTAAGACCTTGGCAAGTTCAGGGGCAATATTTAGGAATTTTCCTGGCAGGGAAATAAGCACCTCCAGGCATATGCAGCAGCTCAATGGGAATACAAATGGTGGTGCTGAGAAGTACAGTGGCAGGTAAGTGGTGCTAGGTGAGTAAACCTTTTTGTGAATCTAGTCCAAATCCACTGCATGTAAATAAGGATAATATATGAAATGCTGGAACAGTGATCTGAAGGAGGTGTGGAGTTGACAAGGAGGCAGATGAAACCAGGAGAGATCTAATGGAAGAGAAAAAAATCTATTTAGTGAGCTTGTCCAGTGAGAATTATGTAGCAATATGTAATCCTCTGTGAAAAATCAGACCTTCTGAACTTGTAGTTTACCTTTAGTTACTAAGAAGGGTGGTTATAATGTGACTGTCAGAGTCGATCCTGTCCTGAGGGTAAGCTGAACTCTATGCTGTGTTTATGTAAAAACACAAGTGCTTTTTTTCCTCCCTCCAACCTTGATGTGTAGAATTGCTATGAGTTGCAAGCAGGCTAATTAATCTGGTCTGTGCCTGCTCATCAAAGCTTTCTTGTGGTAAGAACATCTCTAGCTGTTTTAAGTGAAAATTATTTCATTTTGGAGAGAATTGCCTTGTGTTTCAGATTTGGGGTTATCCAACAGGATAATATAAAGGCATCCTGCTGCATGCTGCCCACTTCAGGACCAGAAGCAGTGCCTTCCCTGCTCTTTTGGCACGAGTCGTGGATGGATGCAACCACAGAACCTCATGGGAGCTCAACCCTGTTCATCTCTCTCATGACTGCATTGATGCTGTCCTGGTAACACCTTACAGGCTACTGCAGCTTGGCTGCCCTGAGAGCACTTTTTGTGCCTGCAACCTGTCTTCTTTCCATTGCCCTTGCTGAGGCTCAGGCCAGTCCAGCTGGACACCCTTCTCCAAGGTCCTTAGAGTTTTGGTTGATGCAGCCAGCATCTGTTATAAATCCTGTAGTAAGAATGTAACACTTTATAGCTGAATTTGGACAAAATACTTTATCTTATCCATTAGTAGAAGCTAAGCTGCCTTAGTTGTTGTTGTTAGCAAAACATGTTTTTCTTCTTCGTCTGTATTTTCTTTTGTGTGGCATCTACATTTTGATGTGGAGATCTTTTAGCATGCAAATGCATCTAACCTCAGCAGAATGGTTCATGTTGAATGCAATATGTTTGTGCTTTGGTATTCTGGGAAAGAGCAGATTTTCCCCATGATGTATAGATGGATTCACCTTAACCCCAAAAATGGGTGCTATTGTTGCTTTTCTCTTCACACTGTAAAAGAAACAGAGGAAAAGAGTGGACGTAAACCAGATTTTTCAAACAAGCTCCAGACAGAACAATGGATGAAATTAGCCTCTTCAAGGTTTCTGTGTCATCAAATGTTACTGTTGACACTCTGAATGTAGCAATAGTTGTTACGCTAATTAGAGTGGTGTAGTTCTAGAAAAAGGAACTGTGAAATGACTGTGTCTAGAAGGTACTAATAATCTTTTGATACCTGTATTTTTGCCATTCTTTATTATTATAATGAGTGTTAATATGCAAGGCAGAAATCATGTGTGTCCTTAATAAAGAACGAAGGAGCACAGTTGTTATCATCTTGAGAATCATATTCACTGAAAATCAAGTAGGCAACTCAAAGGTTAAGAGGTTTAATGTTCCTGAACTGTACAACTGAAGTACTATAGTCCAGGTTATTGTTAGCAATTATTCAAAGTGCTTGGGTGTTTTTATTAGAAACTTCCTTTTCCAGAAGAAAGTCCCTGGTAACTTTAGCCAGCATTGCAGTGTGACTATTTAACAGCCAGTCACTTCTGCACAAAGTGCATCACAAGATGTTGTCATGACATAATTTTCTCCCAGCAATGTATATTCTGTAAGATAACCATCCTCAAACAATCTTCAGCCGCTCTCAAATTTTCATGCCACATATATTTCCAGTGAGAATCAGGAAGTTTAAGAATCTCTGTATTTAGAGGTTAATGTGATATTCCACATGCATTCCTCCCAATATTTATTTATTTTCAGCTTTTCCAAGCACAAGAAACAGGCTTTACTAAAACAGAGAGTGTACCATGAGCATGTAGGACTGTGTGATAAAAAAGCAACGAGCATGGAATGCATGTTAGGGTGAAGGTATACTGAAGGAAACCAACTAATTGAGGGAAGAGAGGAAGCTTAGAGAGGAATTACAGATAGTTTAGGAGTGTGTTAAATGCAAAGCTGAACTTCATGTCTTAAGCACAGGCAACCATAAAACATAATTGCTATAGATGTGGATGATAATCACAACATGGCATCCACAATTAACCTTTAAAAATAGGGTGCCTATTTTGGGAACATGCTGAAAAAGATGTGTATGAGACTGAATCAGACCAAGAAACTTGAGAAAATGTTTGCAGGAATACTGCAAAACCTAGGAAATGCACCGACAGGAAGATGACTATTTACTGAAAGGCCAAGATTCAGACTCTCTTGCCTACTTTTTATGTCTTTAATCCCTCCAGGATATTCTAGAAACAACAAAACTGATGGGTGTTTTGTATTACTTCTCTTCCACTTGATCAGTCACAGCTGTGTTGTTTTCTTTGGTCCCTTAATAGAGGCTTATTGCCAAATACATATACTACAGGAATGGGTGTTCCCAGTCAGGTTCCTAAACTCACAGCCTTCTACTGCAGTAGCTAATTTACAGCCTAGTGCCCTTTCAATTGTAACTGTTTAATCTGCTAACATGATTTTTGAAAGTTACAGCTTATATTCAATTTAAGCGGCATCAGTCTAGGTCAGCATATCTCAGTTAGATGAGTTTCTGTCTAAACTCTAGCAAAGCCCAATCAGAGAGTGAATTCATTCCAGTTTAAGGGTTCTCCCAAAGCACAGAAAGACCATTAAGCCAAGCCACATGGGCATAGTTTCCTTGCCTTTATTGATATGCACATCATTCTAGTTTTACTTTATTAGTTCAGAATTTTGAAGTTTCTTTAACCTTTGCTGTAATGCGTGTGTTTGTGTTCAAAGTATTCTCTTCACAGCAGTATCCAACAGTCTTTCCAGATCCTTTCAAACCCTTATAAAAGAAGAAGCTACCAGTACCTTCTTGCACATTGGGCCCCCTATGGAAAAAAACCACATTTCATGAACTGGTCACATTTGCTGGTCAACAAATCAAGCATTTTAGTGAACTGGATCAAAAATTTAGTTCTATAGTACAGTTCCCTCACTTTTCAACAGCATGTCATGTCTCAGAGTCAGCAGTTGAAGCCTCTTTGCTATTACAGAGGGAAGGAAACTATGGGATGTGGCTGAGACACAGTTCCTTCAGGATGGATAAAAAAAAGTGCAAAGAAGAAAATGGGTCAGAGCTGACATATGGAATGACACTCATCACCTTTATCAACATTTTCCCTGATTTGCAGTTGCTCCAGTAATGTAGCCATATAGGAACCCCTTAAAATGAAGTCCTGACCTGTCTGCACAAGTAACCTGGGAAACCAGGGTGACTCCCCAGGCTTGACTGTCTCTTGCAAAAAGCTCCTTCGGGTGCCCACATTGGCCCTGCTGAGGGTGAGGGTTGAAGGTGCTGGGCCTCAGCAGCACTGCATCATGTAACAACAGTGTGTGATGAAGGAGACTGTGGTGGAGTCACCTTCTTCACTCAGTGTCACAAATCGCGAGTTTAGAAAAAATAAAACCTGAAAGAGAAAATAACTGTCTGTGCTCTTCTAACTCGCTGGTTCCCCTGACCTCTGGCGCGATCCCATCCTTGTCAGATTGACTCATAACCAGTTCTGCTCATCCAAGCCACAGCTGCGTCAAGGCACAGTGAGAGCCAATCAACCCCACCAACTTCATCTGTATTTCATGACAGTTTAATCACTGAAGACTCTCTCTGTGTTGAAATATTTCCTGTTGGGGTTTCGGGTAGCAGGATTGTATCAGGGCTAACAGAATGAAAAAATGAAAAAGGCACTTGCCCTCACCCAAATCCTTTGGAGTTGATACAAAAACACCTCTTCTGTGGTGTTTGCAGAAAGCATGCATACATGTCAAGAGCCCTCCACCTCATGCAGTCATAGAGCTCACAATTCAGCTGAAATGGTTGCATTTCACATTCTTCTTTTCATTGACGTCCGTGATGACATAAGTTAGAGGATATAGCCTAGGAAGATAGTCAGTCTCACCATACACATCAGCTTTCGAAACGAAGGAAAGGTATTAGACAGTGTGAATTGATGGCAAATACATTATTCCCTGGGCCATATTCACTCTGGTGACAATAAGAAATTACTATTAAGGTATTCAGAGTTAGACTGCTCTGTAATCAGGCCGAGTTAGAAGAGGGTCAGAGGAACAATTTCTATTCCACCAGGTTATAATTCAGAGTGCATGGTGTCATATTTTCCTCTGCATCAACCTTTTTTTTTTACCATCTGATAATATATGACTGATATGGCTCAAATTGCTCTGTTGAGATTCACATAAAAAAAAAAACAAAATGAAGAAATAGTAGAATCAAGAACAGAACACTGCTAATGTGGGACCTGAGTGTTTTCACCCTTCACTGAAAGAAGCATCCAGAGATGCTTTTTCATGCTTTTTGTTAAAAATAGCTAATCAAACCAATATTATTAATGTGTACAAAAAAATTGTGCTGTACACAATTAGCACTGCTTAAGGAAAACACTTTTTTCAATGATGTTACAAAAATTATAGGTTGTTGCCCCCACCAGTTATTTTAACAGAGCTATGTTGTTAACACTGGAACTAAGCCATGTTTTCATAGTCAAATCATAGGCCTTTTCCAAGGTCGTGCCCACGCAGTACAAAGCCCACTGAGCGCTTCTTTGAAAAGGCTAAATGGAATTCACACTTCTTCAGGCAATCATTTTATTATGATCATATGAGTATTCACAATGTAATTTTTAAAGTCTTGTAAATAAAGCAGGCCAGTATCTAAGAGCAATCATTATGTGTCACATTGAAAAGCTTGTGATTTATGGCTTTCACTTCCAACATATAACATACCATACCACAAAATTAACATTTGTTACCTTACTCTGGCCTTTCAATAATGTTTCTGGGTTATGGTTTTGCAGAAAAAAAGAAAATCCACTTAAACATAATAGAAATCAAGATTTCACCTTTTCATACTGAGACGTACCAACTCTTACATAACATTAAGCATTATGTAAGTGTTGTGGGGCCTTTAAAGAAGGGACAGTGAAATGTCAGTGCATGAAGTCAGGATGCTTCAGACTTCACTGGGTGTTTGGTTTTTAGCACCTGGTTTACATAAGCAACCTACAGAGAAATACCATAAGATAGGTGCGTAACTGACTGGATACCATACCCAGAGAAGAGTTTAGTGTTTCGACACTAAATTCAAAAGATATCTAAATACAAAACTCACTCCTGACAGGTTCAAACATGATGATTTTTTTTTCCCTTTTAGGGAGCTGGGTGATGAAATAGAAAGTATGCTTACTACAGCTACAAATTCTATGATACAGCAGAGATTGCTGTCAGATTGGAGGATAGGTTCAAATTCAAATTGCTCTGGAACAGCTGAAGAAATAGGCGTAAAAAAAAAAAAATTAAATGGGAACACATGCGAAGCGTTAGATTTAGGTAGCCATAGTCAAGCACAAGCACAAAATGGATAAAAATTGGTTGGGAGCAGTTCAGAAAAGGAAACAGGCATTATAGTGGATAATAGGCTGAATTAATCAATCCTGTTGTTAAATATCTTATAGACCAATTGAATAAATGTGTCTCAAGGACAACATGGATATGTTGAGTGGGCCTTCCAAGTCCCTTCCAGCCTTTTCTTTTCATTAGCTTGCATGTGCATCTTGTCCATGGGGACTTTCTTGTCTAGAGGCAAGACAGTTTCTCAGACTGTCCTGAGAAAGCAGCTCCAACAAACAGGCCACAGGATTATTTCCAATATATCTGACAGGGTCAAAAAGCACCTCTGAAGGACAGGAGCCTTGTCATTTAGATGATGTCCTGGTTTGGTTCATTATTCAGGTTTAGCTCATCACTGGAATTAAAGTCCAGCTTTTTAAAGGACTTTTGTGGTATCATAAATAAGAAAAAAAATTTGCTTTCCTTTTTTTTTTGAACACTGTAATTCATACATCCTGGTACCACAGTCCACTGGCTCAAATTACATTGTGTATTTCAGTGCCATCTTTACACGAAAATTTTCATTATTTCGTGACTCAAAATGTTTGTGTGTATCACTGCATGCCAGGGAAAATGGGAGGGGCATAGTTTGTCATGTCTCCATCATTATTTTTTCAAATCTCAGATGTCATAGCTGGGAAGTACAGAATTTATACAGATAAGTATCACTTATACAAATAATCATCATTTATACAGATAACTATCACTAAAAGACGAAAACATACGTCCCTAGTCCCTGGCACTGTGCATTAAATGCCAGCAGTACATTAAGTCTGACTTGGGATGGGAAAGGTGGAGTCTGCCTTCTCAGAAGGGCTTACCATTTTAAAAGAATCTTTTAAAAGAATCCAACTAAAAAGGATCTTCGCGGCTAAATATGCCATTTTTCATTTTTGTGCACACACAGATCAAGGGAAGGCTTCAAGTCCGTGGCTCATAAATACTTCTTAATCTAATTTTCTTTGGGAAGTGCTAAGATCTGGTCTCCTTTACCTTGCCATCTTTTATTTATTTATGAACCCAAAGCTTGAGTTCTTTAGAAAAGGGGAAAAGTTGCTTTGAAGTTAATTTTAGATGTGAAAGCAAACCCTGACCACAAAAATGTTTTCAAAGGGTCACAGAACTGTCAGGAGATTGAGTCGTCCTGAAATTTCCTAATATTGGGAATCAGGTTTTAAGGGTTAAAAATTAAATTCTACAAATTAAACTTTGGGAGGAATCTTTCCTTTGCTCTTCTCAAGATTCCTACACCCAAATCCTCCAAGGGTGCCTCTGAACTTGCGTTCATCATGAGTATGGCTTTGCATTCGTGGTGTTACAGCATAGACACCATGGAGATGGTTTTATCACTATATCTTATATCCCTTTCCCAAGGGATTACCTGACTACCAGAGCCATTGCAGTTAGGGTGGTGTTTTCCCAGTACCCTCTCCCTTCTGCTGTGCTCTTCTTGCAGCAGTGACTGCCAGGAGCATTTTGGTTGTGCCAGAACAAGCTGGAGAGCTGGATGAAACCAGGAGCTGTTTGATTCCATGAGGCAAAGATTCTTTTTACTTCCAGTAAAAAGAAAGCTGAAGGCAAAACCAGGTAGAGGGGGATGTGTGAGCCCTTGCTGCCATCACAGCAGGCCTGCTCTGACCCTGGGGGAAGGGCAGGTGAGACAAGGAAATGGGCTCTGCTGCTTGGCTGATGCCAGATAAAATCATGGAGGATACACCCTTTGAAATTGAAGAAGATAGCATCCAGAGATAGAGCAATGGTAAGCTTTTTGGCACAGAAAGATAAAAATATTGCTATATTAATATTTTATACATGCATACACTTACTGCATTATGATCAAAATAGGCTAGTCTGTGGCTGGAGTATCTAATCCTGTCACAGCTAACATATAAATGTGAATGTATAGGTGTATATATGATATTACACTCCAAAAGGGAGTTACTTGCATAACTATTGATGTCTTTTTATTCCATGGTACAAATGCCCTCGTAGAATCACAGACACTCAAAATCACTAGTTGTTTCTATGAGGCTTAATCATCATGACTTATTCTTATCTAAGTTTTGACTTTAAAAAATTCACACTGTCTTCTTCTTGGCATATTTTTCACCATTTTCACCATTTCAATTTCCATGGCTCAGACCACTGGAGACAGGGAAGCTCTTAGCATGTTCCCAATGCAATGATGGATGGACCTTCCTCCTGGGACTGCCCAGGTGCTCTATCAATGATGCAATCAAAAAAGCAGCAAAATTTAAATGTAACCAGTGGGCGAGAGTGGCAGGACCGTGGCACGGGGAGAGGATTGACACTTTGGGGTAAGAAATGCCACATGGTGTGTCCATGTCCATGAAGAAGATGGCTGTGGTTTCTGAAGCTTCAGGTGGGCACCTAGAGGTAGTATGACTTATGCTAGGAAGGACTTTGATGTGTTGTAATTTGCTTGCCTTCAGCACGGAAATCCTAGTTATGGTGGTTCCATGTTTTCATTTGAAAGCATATTAAACCATTTTATTTTAAAGATCTATCAGATAAATAGTAGAACAAACCTTTGAGTGTTTGCTGGTAATGCATGCTTTAGGTTACTTTATCTCTGGGAATGGGCCAAAGTGGTTTCTCTGTGTGTGTGTGTGTGCCTGTGTAATTAGCCCGCAAATTCAGACACAGATAAAAATAACTAGGCAATGAATGTAAATAGCCAGGGCCATGATACACATTGCTTTCAAAACATGATTCCCATGCACTGAGAAAACACAGGGACTGTAAAAAGTTAGAGAAATCTCAACTTTCATTTCAATCCCTGGGATGAACTGTGGGGAACATAGATACTCTCTCACTTTGGTACCTGTTTAAAAAGGGAAAAAAAGCAGAAAAGCTGGAGCAATTTCCATGCATGAGGAAGTGCATAGGACAATAAAACCAATGACAGAGACTAGGCAGATGTTGAGAAGGGTGGCCATGGTTTGCAGAGGTTTCTGGTTTGAAAGCAGCTTGCTGCCATGGGGGACCTAGCAGGGTGTGTGACTGCTCACACCACTCAAGAGCTCAGGAAAGCCAAGCTCAGGTCATCTGCTGATAGAGAAAAAATTTATATCCCATCAGGCTGCACAGATGAGAGTCTGGGGCCATACTCAGGCATTTGGCTTCCTCTCCCAAGCACTTTGGGGACATCTTTTCCCCATGGGCGAGGCTTCAGGGCTTGCACCACAGCTAGTGCATGCAACATATAGACATTCCTTCCTGAAGCCAACCAGTCCTGAGCATGCAGATCAGCCTTCCAGAACCTCCACCCTACATTTTTTTCCTTCCCTGCAAGGTAGCCTGGTTGTGGCCACAGGTGCCTCCGCAGTGCTGGGGGAAAGCTTCTGTAAATAGATCTTCAGTCATCCTGTTCTTGTGTCACCTCACATGAACCAGGACACACTATGGCAGTCCAGACTCCCACTGCCAGCAGTTGCCCCTGCTGCTGTCACTGGAGTTGTACTGGCATTAGTAATGATGGCAAAATTCAAGAGCAAAGTCTGGAGGGCCATCTCCCAGGATACTTTCTACAGATGCTTTCCCAGGATGAGGTCAGAGGAGCTGTAGGCAGCCAGCTGGTACACCTGGGTAATGTCACATGCTACAGGGAGATGCAAGGGAACGGAAACACACAGAAACATGATACTATCAGAGAGACCTATGGCTGTAATATTTATTAGTGCAAGTTTTGAAGCTGACAACACCCACCACTAGTCACAAAATAAAACAGAAATGTGTGGAAACTGTAAATCTTTCTGAGGACAATTGTTGTAAACCCTTGTTAAGTTTTATTACTAAGAAGGATAAACATCATAGAAATTCCAAACATCTCTTTTTACTGTTCCTAGCCCTGTCTCTTCTCCAAAGAGTAGTCTGGAGCCCACCAGAGAAAGGACATACTGTGCCTTCCCTAGCTGCTTCTCGCTCCACTATTTTTATCCCCTTTGCCTTGTTTTGCACAAGGAGGTGACACTTTTTGAATCCCAAGAAGAAAGACACAAACACTTTCAAAATAGATAACTGTTGATACAATAAGAGGTAAGGTGACAGGGAGTTTTAAAGCCAGATGCCTTATTGGATGATGGGGAGCCCATGATTGTGAGTTAGGCTGGTGAGACTCTGCAGCTCTATATTCCCATGCACTTTGACACTGCCCAACTCATGGTACAGATTCATTCATCTCTCATGGGAAGAGAGGCTGAGTCCCTGACCAGCTGGGTGAATCCCTGACCAACCTGGTTTTCCGGTTATCCTGTGTTTCTGCATCAGACTGATTCCTGGCATCAGGAATGCCAGAGAAGTCATGGCAGAGCAGCCATTTCCTGCTGACTGGAGAAAGTCCCAAGAGCAGAGAGACTGGTCTAGTCTTTCTAAGTCAAAACTCTCCATCACCTCCCTGCACGATGTGAGTCACAGCCCCATGTCACAACTGGTGGCTGAGTACACAGCGAGCCCAGCAGGTCTTGTGGGAGGATGAGACTATGCGTGGCCATGGGTTATTCAAGGGTTTCTTCAGCCCTAGTGAGTGTGATGGGAACAGTGCTGAAATCCTTTGGCATCATTTGGCCTGTAACAGCCTGGCTGCATATCACTTTCCTGTAGGACAAGAATAAATTGATGGGACTAGTCAAAAACAACTCAGAATTTTGAAAGACTTTCAGTTCTGGGCTTTGAAACACAATCTATTTAATCAATGATTTTCCACTGCAATGATACTGAGTCAGTCCAGTGGTTCTTCAGGTTTACACTCAGCTGTATCCCAATGCAAATGTGTTGGAGGTCTCCATGTGTACTTACCACTTACCATCCACTTCTACTAATTCAGTTGAGCAGGGAATTGAATAATTTGATTCCCAATATGACCAGCACTGCCAGGCTGTGCTGGAGCAGTACTTCTGATCACTTGTTTGCAGAGCCTTGCACAGTGCTCAGGACCCTAGTCAGGCCATGGAGCATGAGCAGTGACTCCCTGTGTGCAGGGTGACTGGACGTGCTGCATGTGCAATGTTGAGTCCTCTGCACACACACACAGGGATGGATAGTGCACCCCAGCCTGTCTGACAGGTGGTGCAGGAGTTGCTGGCCAGGGAGGATCTCTTATGAGTGGGTACCTGAATGGCATCCTCTTGGCTCACATCTCAACACATCACTGACTGTCCTTAAGAAAGTAGCTTGCCATCTTTGCCCACTATCAAATGTCCTGCTACCATGCAACTTAGTAATGTTTACTAAGCCAAAGTTACAGCTTGGTTATTTATGTACACACGTGTTTTGTCTTAGGTTCATAGGTTATTACTGGTGTTACCAGCTTCGCTGATTATAGATTATTCAAGAAGCTTTATTGATGGTAGCATCTGAATAACTGCAAGAGGAGTGTAGGGAACAGAATAAAGGTCTCTGTGTAACCTTTGTTGATCTCACCAAGGCTTTTGATACTGTGAGCAGAAAAGGTCTATGGCAGATTTTGGAACGTTTAGGATGTCCCCCCAAGTTCCTTAAAATGATCATCTCACTTCATGAGGATCAGTGCGGCCAAGTCAGATATGGTGATGCACTTTCTGAGGCCTTTCTAATAACCAGTGGTGTGAAACAAGGCTGCGTTCTTGCACCAACTCTATTCACAGTCTTTTTCAGCATGATGCTCCAAAGGGCCACGGCAGACCTCGATGACCAGGACGGTATGTACATTTGATACCGTACTGATGGAAGCCTATTCAACCTAAGGCAACTGAAGGCCCACACCAAGAACTTAAATCATCTTGTCCAGGAGCTGCTTTATGCCGATGACGCTGCCCTTGTCGCCCACATAGAAGCTGCTCTGCAGCGTTTAACATCCTGCTTTGCAGACACTGCTGAGCTCTTTGGGCTGGAAGTCAGCTTAAAGAAGACACAAGTTCTCTATCAACCTGCACCTCAGGAAGTCTTCCATCATCCTCATATCACCATTGGCCAATCAGAGCTCAAATCAGTCCAGCAGTTTAATTACCTAGGTAGCCTCATCTCCTCGGACGGTAAGATTGACGGAGAGATAGACAACAGGTTAGCAAAGGCCTATAGTGCTTTCAGAAAGCTTCATAAAAGAGTTTGGCAAAATAAACACCTGAAGAAAAGTACAAAGATCAGTGTTTGCAGAGCCATAGTGCTGTCTACTCTCTTATATGGTTCCGAATCATGGGTCATCTACCACTACCACTTACATCTCTTAGAACGCTTCCATCAACACTGCCTCTGAACAATCCTAAACATCCACTGGTCAGATTATGTGACCAATACATCTGTTCTAGAGCAAGCAGCAGTCACAAGTATTGAGGCCATGTTGCTGAGAACACAGCTGCGTTGGGCAGGACACGTCTCAAAGATGAAGGACCACCGCCTCCCTACGATCTTGCTCTGTGGTGAACTTGCCACTGGCTGCTGCATGAAAGGAGCCCCGAAGAAAAGATACAAGGACTCCCTGAAACAACATCTCAACCTTGGCCATATTGATCACCATAACTGGTCTACTCTGGCCTCAAATTGGGAGGCCTGGAGACACACCATCTATAACGCTGCTGCTTCCTTTGAGAACGCGCGCAGGATCACTCTCGAGGAGAAAAGACAATGCAGAAAGAATCGTGCCTTGCAGAATATACCACCTAAGGAGTCTTTCTGCTGTGCCTTTTGCAATTGGACATGTATATCTCGTATTGACCTTATTAGCCACCAGCATGCTTGTAACAAATGTGGATAGAGCCTTTCCCAAATCTTCGTTTGCAAAGCCTAGTCATGATGATCTGAATAATTGTTATTTGATAATTTTAAATGCAAGATATGATCAAGTCTTAATATCGTGATGATGATAGAGATATGTTATTTTCAGTGAATTGTAATTTCAGTAACAAGGTTTCATCTACCCATCTTTTAAGTACTTTTGAAGTAGAAATATTGACAGAAAGCTAATTATTCTCATATGCCACAAATTTACCCAAAATATCTGTGTACAGTTTACATTTAATTTCACAGTCAACTGAAAGCTGACTCCAAATCAGTGATCTGATTTGTTTTCTACCAGTATTTGCAGAAGTCATATGAACTAGAGGCTAAAGGAGACAAGGATGAATTAAAACATTTTACAAGTCCCTGGTGAGAATTTATCTCAAATGCTGTGTACTACTCTGATGTTCCCTTTCATGAAGGCACTTGAACTGGTGCCCACAACCAAGCAGAGTTAAAATCTGTGGCCCTGGAATTTCCTTTCCAGTTCTATTGTCCTGTGTGTCAACAGGTATATGAGAATGAGGTGAATTGATTTATTTTTCACACTACTCTAATGATTGCAAAAGCACAACCTCACTATAAAGCATGCATTAGATTTAGCTGCAACTAGTGGATATCTCATTAGGGTTAAAATTACTGACTGGGATGCACACAAGTACACAGCAGTACTGTCTAATACACTGGCATTTGAAAATGCATTGCAGTTGTGTATTGGTCAGGTGATTTCCCACCTCCACTGAATCACATGGTGTTTTAACACTAGTTTTAATGATGAAAGATCATCACCTTTAGAATTAGTTGAAATTAGTGTTATTATCCATATTTACAATGACATCACTAAGATCAGAATCTGGCCTTTGTTTTCTTTCTTGGTGAACTAACAGATTTGGAAGCAGAATCTTAAATTCTTCTAAAAGTTTGTGAAACTCTCATCTCCAGGCCCTTCAGTAACACCAACTTGTCTGTTTAGTGTCCCAGTTCTCCCAGTGAGCACTGCACTTCCAAGCCTGCTGCCCCAGATCCTCTCTTGAAAGGCCTACTCCTATTCAGGATGGAGTGCATGGAGTGACCCAGGGTGGAGCAAGTTGCCTTGTGCTGTCAGGTCCATAATAACCCTCCATCCCAGCATATCAAAGGCACCAGTTCCTGTCAGTGTGCTGAGAGAAGCAGCAGCTTTTACAAAGCAGATATTGAGAGGCAGTTTTCCAGGAGGATTGCAAGGCATGGAAGACACAGGCTCCCAAGGACCCCAGAAGCATAGGCCCCAGAGTAACCACCTGAAGTTGCTTCTGCTGGTGTCTGGCCTTGCTGGTTTTACTCTTTCAAGGGTTCTTGAGGGTGGGGGTGTTTGTAGCATATAACCCTAAGCATCTCACCTAGTGACCAAAGTAGAGTGCCAGCTGTCTTGGTCATTTTAGACAATGTCTCCTCCAGTGCCCCTACCCTAGGCTGCTGTGACCAGGGAGCCCTCCCTTCTCAGTGACTGTGCAGGAGAGCCTGGGTGCCTTGCTTCATCCCCTGCACTGCGTGCCTCAGATTGCACTGTGCACGCACCCACGCACGCACAAACATCCTTTCTCCCCTTTCACCTCCTACTCTCGGGTCCAAATGCACCCATGAGTCACTGAGAGAAGTGCATCTGATGAACTCAGAGCCATAGAACCAAACCTGAAGCATCAAAAAGCAACCTCATGTGGGAGCTGGGGACTAAGCTAGCTGAAGCCTAACTGATGTACATACTGAAGTGGTTTTATCCACTTCCACAGTGTTTTCCAAGCAATAGTAGCTCTTTGCTGTGGGAGTTTGACAGATATTCAGACTTCAAAGAGATACATAAAAATTTACATCTGAGATGTGATGTGTCTGAGTGAAAAAAATGCAAATAACTGAATTGTCATAGGAGATATGGAAAGGTTATTTAGTGCTTAAAGTTGCTTTTAGTCTACAGATGTATCTGGTGTCAATTGGAACAGAGAATTTTAATATGATCACAGAGCAGGAGCATGAACTTTTGGTATTGTTACCGTTTGTAAACCATTAGAACGGAAAGAGAAACTCAGTCCTGAAGGAAAAATTAAATTGTCATAAGTACCAATAATATTTCAGTGAACATATATGGATGCATGCAGATGTATTTAAATTGGCCAGGATTTTCTTCAATGTTTTCTGAGGCAGGAAAAGCATTTATTTTCATTTGTATACTTTTTAAAATATTGCTAAAAATTATTTTTAAGAACACAAATACTACACTGTATGGGATCAGAGCTCTCATGGTGCATATGAGGGCAGTAAATCCTATTTTCTACCAAGATTAACAGGTTTTGCAAGCTGAACATGCCTGAAGGCAGCTGTACTCTACACACCCAATTTTTTACAAAACACAGTAAGACAGGTTCATGTCTGGTGTAATCCCTTTGCCTCCAGAACATTTCATCCCTGCAAATTGATGTTAGAAGCAAGCAGTATGCTGCAGCTTTCCACTCAGGGCCAGTTTGTCTTCTATTTCCCCTAGACCAGATCCACTTCCTGGGCTTGGTCCTTTTCTTCACACAGACAGGACACTACAAGGTCAACTGTGTGCAGCCCAAAGAACAAAAATAACACAAATCTCCCTTCAGTGGAGAAATGGTACGAAAATCAGAGATGGGCAGGACATCGTGGTACAGACCCCATTGACAGGCCCTGCATGGAAGTGGTTTTGCCTGGCATCTCACCAAACAATCCTTTTCCTTCCTTGGAACATCTTTGGAGATCCAACACCTTTCCACTCACGCAGGCGATCTCTTGTGCATCACGGGATGATGTGAGCCAGACCTGAAGCTTCACACTACTTGAGTATGGCAGCTCAGGTTTGGATTCAGCTTGGGATTTGGAACATTAGCTAGCAGTTCATCTACATGAAAACATGACTGAGTTAGCTGCTGTTGCCCTGTGTCATGGCAGCCATCATTCATGGCTGTGCATCCACCTCGCTTCTGCTGCACCCATGCAAACTGTGCCTCATCACAGAAAACAAGCTGATCCAGTTAAAATTCTCCTCTCTCTCTGTCAACATGCAGAAATGAAGATAGAAACTGCTGCCTCTCCATGTTGCTCAATGCACCGGGCATTTTAAAGGGCTTTTAGGTGAATATGGAGCCAAAGTGTCTGTCTCCACCCACACTCCTTTTTCCAAAGAGGCAAGAGGGAAAAAAAAAAATATATATATATATAGCCCGTCATTGCTCTCTGATTTTAGTGGGTTACTGGATGTGTGTGTGTGTCTAGCTGAGTTTCTGCTCTAAAGCACTTCCCTGTTTTGAGGGGAAGAGGTTCTTTTCTGTGTGTTTAATTGACTCAGACTTGTTTGTCCTGCAGAAATAGTTGCAGGATTAACTTTGAATACTTTGATATTCAGTGATGAAAAGGAACACACCAACATGAGGATTTGGGGAGGCTCAGCGTGTCCTTCCTTCTCGCTTTTTATGCAACTAGAAGCTGGGCATGAAAGACAGATTGCTGCTTCAGTCTTGGAAATAGTTTCTTGTGGCTTAATCCAAAGAACAACAATGACATCATGAAACCTGCTCCTGCTCTACTGAAAAACCAAGCAGTCAGCTGCAGGCGTGACTGCAACCAGACTCGAATGATTAAATTCACAACAGTGAGAAGTTTCAGTGTGGTCAGCTGAAGCGGTCAAAGACAGGTAAGGCACAGGTAAAACAGTGTCTTTCTCCAAGGCAGCCAGTTCATCTCCCAGGCAGTAGCTCACCCTCCTGTATTGGTGCAGGATTCAGATATGAGACAGAGTGACTTGGCTTGTGTATATGTCTCTTTTTGATGACAAGAAAAGAGGAGGAAATGCTGATAGCATCAGCCTAGCATTCACTCAGGAACAGAAAGACCTAAACATCAGAGCATCCTCAACCTGAGAAGATTCAGAGCTTCAACCTGGTGTAAGCTCTGCAGGGCATCTAACACATCTGAAGAGAGTATGACCTGAACACCAATTAAGCACTAATGTGGATATTATCCCTAGCATCCAGTTTGTGACCTTTAAGTACTTAGTCATTCATTCTGCCCACATTCAGAAATTACAGATCAAGGCTGTGGTTCTCAGACTGCCCAGCATCAAACCAAATCTCTTCAGGAGGGATGATGAGAGATGGAGTTGTAATGGGGCAAAGGATAGAATGGGACAGGGTGCATTTCTTTCATTCAAGAAGCTGATAAAAATATTTTTCTGTAATTCTTCTTCACACTGGCATTTCTGATACAAGTAAGTTACAGTTATTACAAGATAACATATTTCACACTGGAACCAGAGAAAGAAACAGATCTGAAAGGCAGCTATTGCCTGTTGCTCTGCAAGATCAGTGTGGTTGCTACAGAATTTCTCCTCTAAACCTTCCAGTAGAACATCCACACCTACACACATGCATGGCATGAAACACTGCTGTGAAAGGATTGCCTCTGTAGAGGAACAGGGGTAGATATGATTTTCTCTTTCAAAGTCTCGAAAGAAAAACACTATATACCAACCGTAGAATTGTGATTCTGTGATTTTACTATGTAATTACCTTTTTTTTTTTTTTTTTTTAATTCCCTCAGCTTGGCTAACACTCCTTCTAACACTCCATCTTTCTGTTCTTCGAGACAGTGGAGAAAAATAATTTCCCACCAGATGCCAAATCTCTGGAAAATATAGAACTGATTCTATCTCAAAATGAGTTTCATTTCAAAGAAGGTAATCAGTGTCATGCCAAAATAAAAAAAAGAAAGGAAATCCTGAAGTTTTCCAGGAATGTCCCACTTCACCAACTTATTTTCACACAAAAAACTGAGGAGAAATTCCCTGAAAATTAAACTCCTTTGTTGTAACATTTTCAAAAATAAAGATTTGGTGCTTCTTTTTGTTTTGAGATGCTTTTCAACTTACTTTGAAATAAAATTGAAAACATTTTTTAAAATCTCAATTTCAAAATAAAACAGTTCATTTGGGGATCAAACAGAATATTTCATTTAAGTGGTCAGAAAGGCTTTTTATTCTTTGGAATTGATGATGAATCAGAAAAATTCCTTCTTTCCATGGCTCTGATATATGCTGTGTTGAAGCTGCTTTGATATTTGATATTTATTACCTTAATCTTGTTTGTGCCTTAGCATTACTGGCTATAATGGCTCCATCCTTGCCTGATGTTAGACGTTTAAATGCTGTGGGCCTGAACAGCGCTGGAATGGAAGCCCACTTAGGGATCACGAATACTTTTGACATAAACCAAGCAATTATGATGGGACTGCTGACCTGATAGATCCTCTTGATCACCAACAGTCACAACATATAGACATAAATAAAGGATATAATAACAGTGAATCTTAAATATAGAAGAATTTGAATGTAGGAAAAAAATCAACTTAAAAAAAATTAAGAGCTCTTATGGCATTCAGATTAACTTTGAATCTATTTAAAATTAGATCTGAGAGTTGATGAAGAAGTTGCTATGTTTTAATCACTTTCAAAGTACTCTTGAGCCAGAACGGATCCGAATTTAGGTATTAGCTTTTAGCAAATAACGTATGCTAGTGCTTTGCATACATTGACTTGTGACTACGAGAAACCTACTCATCATCTGCATTTTATGAGTACATCTCTTTTTTGTAATGCAAACACCAGGGAATGTTGGTCTTTTTGTGGCTGGTTTTCAACACACTAAGAAATTTATTTTTTTTCTTTAAAGAAAAGGAACCTTTTGCCACCAGAAACCCAAAATTATCACATTAGGACCATCCTGGCTGGCTTCTCTGTGGAGTTCTAACTTCAAGGAAGTCATACAGATACAGAAAGTTATGTTTAAACTGAGAAGGCTATATAGGTTTGTACTGGAGATTTTGTTTCTCTACTTGGCTTTAATATAGAGTCATTATTAAAGTGACTAAGTGTCATACAGATTTTATTTTTATTGTTTACAGAAGTATTGTCTCCCACTTGCAGAGAGAAAAATGAGTTTGTCTCAAGGAGAGAGCTACTTCCGAAGGTCCAGATGTTAGGAAGGTAACCAAGGTCTTTGGACCTCCAGTGTGCTGTGACAGCCACAAGCCTGCTCTTCCTGATAAGGGCTGACACAGGTATCAAAGCTGGAAATCTGCCTTTTTCTCTTGATTTTTTCTGTGGGCAGGGCAACCCACAACAGTGACAAGCCATGAAATTGCTAGGCAGTTCTAGGTTTGGATCCTCAACTAAGATTCACAATTTTGATTTAAGCATTTATTTCAAGTCTATTTATACTTAGACAATGAAATCTGAGTATATACCAGCTGAGCCTTTGAACTGTATCCCTTCTTCTTAGTGGTCTAGTAATTTTTCCACACTAAATATGTTACATACAGTGATCACTGTTAGAATGGGTTCAGCTAATTCCACATGGAAAATGTGCAGTGTCTAACTTCAGCAGGACACATCTTTGGAAATTCTACCTACAAGGACATCAGGAACCTGTGTCTCAAGTGGTTTCATGCCCTCAAGCCAGAGTTTCAAGGTCAGATATCTACATTCTAATTCATACCACATCAACAAGTGGTTTCAGAACAAACATGCACACAGAGGACATGAAAGAAGAAAAAAATTTTCTTCGGTTTACTCCTACTTGTGTTTGTTTTCACTACTCAGATGGCCATAGCAACCTTCTATCCGTCTCTCTATCTTGTCAGGACATAAGTTTATCCTCTGAAGTTCTGACAAAATGCTTTGGTGTGCCTTGGGGGTCTTGCAAGAGGGTCAGCTCCTTCTAGAGGAAAAGCCATATTTTGGATGCATTTTTGTCCCATATCTCTGCTCCATCCAAATGTGGATCCCATATTGCTCTGTCTCTGCTTGAGTTTTTAGCAGTGCTACAGCATGCTCAGGTATGTGCTTCAGAATGACCAAACACACCAGGGAAGAAGACCTGGAGGGTCATCTAGGTCACCCTCTGCCAATGCAGGAGTTTTTCCCCTAACATTGTTCCTGTAGAGCAGGCAGCTCTGAGCAGGTGCTCTGGGCAAATGAAGGAGTCAGAGAAAAGACATATGATTTGGAAATCTTGTTGGATTCCTTCACATTGAATACTTTTGTCAACATGACCAATGACCTGCCAGAAGAAAAGGCAAAAGACATACAAAATGGAGCCACATTCAAGGGTAGGTGGTTATGCCCTGCTCCTCCAATTTCCTTACAGGCAAACTGTGATGGCTCTCCTTTGTGAAGAGGCTCTTTGAAACTTCACATACAAAATCTGCTGGTTTCTTTACAGTATTGTTCATACAGTGGTCATCTGGAAATGTTCTAAAGTTTTAGTTGTGCCCCCCCAAAAAAGAAAATAACCCAGGCTTTATTTTGAAATGCATCTTTTGATCCAGAAAGCAACCCTTACCACTAAGAGAGAAGCAATTCAGTCAGATGGTAGCTGTTTGAAAATGAAGTTTTGCTCCAAGTTTTTCCTGGACAAAACCAGATCTTACAAACAGGAGTCTGTACACCCGGTACAGCTTTCCCACATAAAGCATTCAAAGTCTTGACAGAGGATACAGCTACTAGACTTGTCCAAGCTGAAAATGAACTCCAGCTCTTCTGCAATCCAGGCCAGTGAGCAATCTGCTGTCCTTCTCTGCCTCACCTGCAAAAGAGGGGGATGGTGTGGAAGTAGTCATTTTCCCCTCTGACACATTCAAGAGTTAAGTTTTGCTCTCTCTTGTCTCTGAACATTAAGACTCATTCATGTCCCCGTGGAGTCGCTGCTTATCTTCTGCAGAGCTGCATGGCCTGGTGATCCTTTTGGAACAGGCCACCTGTGCTGTGCTTTTATTACATTTTTTAAAGATGGCATGTTTCTTTTTTCCTCTTGGGTTTTGCAGGCATAATTGTGCCCCTTTGGTTTGTCTCTGAGGAGGGGAAACTCCATGACTGATAATTACCTTGCCTGCTATTTAATGAAATTGAAAGAGCACAGTAACATCCATAATCTAAATCTTCTAGCTTGTTAAGCCCTAGTTTTGCATATTTCCAAGTGTTATTATTCAGACACAAATGGAAAAAAGGTTAAAAGGATTCAGTGAATTTGTTACAAATGTGCCCTTTGTGTATATGAATTCTGAGTTGTCTCTGCTGGACATGGTGTGTTGGTTAATCTTGCTATGAATACCAAAATTACCTCCTTGTTAGACTCACTGCTGTTATTACTGTAGCCCAGTGAAATGGGTGTTGATTTAGGTGCTAAGAGACTCAGTTCCTCATCACATCACTGCTACTGTCCTGCCATTTGTCCTAGGACAAAATCCTGCATCTATTTATTTCTCTGTTTCCTTTGCCGTCTGGTGCTGTCTCGTGTATCTAGAGGTGAAGCTCTTTGGGACAGAGACCTCCTTATGTACTCAGTGTCAGATCTCAGTTAATTTCTTAATGAAGTAGTAACAACAGACAAGCAGTTAAATGTTAAATGAAAAGAAGTTCCATCTAAAATTAATGAACATATTCAAAATTAAGCATACTTCGTACAAAATTTAAACCAGCTTTATCAACTACCGTTTCAGCAGTCTTAGGTTATCTGGTGCAGGAGGTGGTGTGTTCTTCTACATTTTAAATACGAAGGCTTTTAATAAATAAGTACTGGAGAAAAGCCAAGACAGCTGATCCCATGCCTTTTCTGTTTTACCTTCCTTCCAGTTGTCCTGCTTTTGTCCTGTTGCTTTCCACATAAAACAGATTTTTGCACTGAAAACAAAGAACTCAAAGGGAGAAGTTATTACAGAGGAAGACTGAGAGGTGATCAGAGGTTACCTGGAGCAAAGGTATATGAGTTCTGCAGCTGAACTGAGAGCAGTCAACAAGAAGAGAGGGGGGGAAAAAAAGTGGAGAGCAGAGGAGAAGAGAGGCAGCATTTTATTTATTAAGTGCCATCAATGTTTAAGGCATAAGTCAGAAATTCCTGAACGAAGCAATTCATAGTTAAAGTGTTAAATTGTACCTTTAAAGAGGAAAAAAAGAAGCCCACACGGAGGCCAAGAAACCACTTACTGAGATTCTCAGAATGTTTTCCAGCAGCTCTGGGGTCTGCTTTCCTCCCACCATTCCGGCAGAAAAGGAGTGTGTCTCCATAAATCACAACTCCCTTAGAGGCAAGTGTCACCCTCACAGATATCCTTCATTCCCTCCAGGACTGCTGCTTCACGACCAGAGCTGTGTCTCTACAGCACTCCGTGCTCAGGAAAAAATCAGTAGCAGGAGAAATGTACAGAACAAGACTGCCAACATAGCGAAGGAGTGTGTTGTGGTTTAACAGCAACTAAGCCCCACACGGCTGCTCACTCACTCCCCCTCAGGGGGATGGGGAACAGGATCAGAAGGGTAAAAGTGAGGAAACTCATGGTCCGATATAAAGGTATTTTAATAGGTAAAGCAAAAACTGCACATGCATGCAAAGCAGAACAAGGAATTCTAATCTAAATCTCTAACTAAGCTGTCTTCTCTGCAGCTGAGTCTATCATGTTTTCGTCAGAAGATACCCATCATTTTATGCAGTGTTACTTTTGGTTGTTTGGGGTTTTTTTCATGTTTATGTGCCTGTGGTTGATGAAGTTTGGTCACTGCTGACCTCACCTCAAATATTTATGACAAATTACAACAGGCACCTACCTTTACTACTGCAGGGTAAGGGCCTTTAGATCATTTAAACACTTCATGATCCCATCATAGCGTACCTTGACACCAAAGGATTTATTTGAAGTGCAACAATTTATGCAGTGGGACAAAAACGTAAGAAAGACCTTGTATTCCAGCAAGCTGCTCTGTACTGATACCTTGACATCTATAAAACCAGAAACGACAACAACAAACAGGGAAAGAGTCATGGGCAACCCTCTCATTAAAGATGTAGGGTGGAAATGTGACATGTAAAAACCTCTGAAGGAATCCCAATATCATTCTTGAGTGTGAAGCCCATGTGAGGCACACAGCACTAGTCTCTCTCCCTCCTTGGCACCTTTGCATGCTCTTTGGTATTTTGCATGTGCTTGGTAATGAAAAACTGACTTTTATTATCATCTAAAAGCATATCATGTGTTGTAAACAGAAGGAGAAAAGAAAACCACAGCCTGGTAAGCTGAGAAAGCTGAAGAAAGATAGTGAGCTCTCCAGGCAGAGCTCTTGGAAGCCTGTTCTCCTACCACAGAAAGCAGATAAAATCTAGCTGAGGACAATCATATTTGGCCTAATATGACCCCTGCATTTAGAGTAAGATTCAGAAAGAAATATGTGGCCTTGCAAGCACAAAAAGGTATTAAAGGCATCCATCCTAGAAAGGGCCATTAGGTTAAAAAGCCATTGATTGGAGGTATTTGTTTTCTCTACCCATATTTTTCATACCAGGAAATGTAAGACTTTTTGTGGCCTTTTCAGAAAATACCAAGGTTATAACATCTACTATGCCAAAGTATGAACAAAAAGAAAATAAGAATTCACTTCTGGTTTACAGCTGTTGTCCCAACAGTTGTATATGCACCAATAAAGTATTACAATGGTCCAGAGAGATTTATTTGCCAAGCCACAAGCACATCAGGCTGCAGAAATAAACAAGGGCCAAGAGAAGAAAAGTCAGTCCTGTTGGGAGCCAAGTACACTATTGCCAATCTTGCAATACTGTAAAACACTAGTCTTCCACCTCCAAACCATAAAATTAAATATATATATATTGCTAGGTATTTTTATTTGCCTTCTGCAAACCCCAAAGATTCAAATGTACCATCTTCTCCACACCATCATGAGAGCTTAGTGCATTTCTTTTTAAACAAAAGCTGAGATTATCATGTAATTAAATGGCTCTAGGCTCTGAGCCTTTAAAAAAATACCCTTTAGCAGATCCTTTTCAAACAAGGAAAGATGGTAAGGCTGTAGTGAGAGAGCTGACAGAGGAAAGTGGGGTGATGAGATACTGCAAAGATGAGAGTGGCCAAGCAGGGCTAGTGATGGTCTCAGCTCACCCACAGCAAATGGGGTCTGCCACAGGAGTCTAGGGAAGAAAACAGCAAATATACAAACCTCCAGCCTTGGTGTTTGGCTGCAGCTCTGCTGTGCTTGATCTGCAATTCCTCCGGGAAATCCCACTGAGATTTTTGGCTGGGGCTTTGGAACAACTGGAGAGGAAACTTCATCAAGCCCTCTGCCTGTTTGGAGAGCACTTTATAAGTTTATGCTGTGCTGACTGAACACTTCTGCAGTGCAAATACCAGCAGTTAGACTTCTAGGCTCATATGCACAGCAGTCAAGGTTTGCAGAGGGGCTGCCAGCAAAGGACAGTCCAGTGAGGTGGGTACAGGATGGCTCCTCTTGGCACAAGCTCTGGTGGATCTTATTCTTTTGCTCTGCAGCTGTGAGTTGCGGTAGTTCCCCGATGGGTAGATGGAATCTGTTGTTTTCTCTCAAGAGAGTTACTAATCTTTTCAGCTACATAAATACACTTCTATTATTGTCTGAGTAAATTGCCTTAGAAAACTGTTTCTTCAGGAAAAAAAAAAAGCTGAAATTTCTTAAAAGGAAAATGTCAGTATATTTTTCATAATTATTCCAGTACTTTTTTCTACCACTGTTTATGGTAAAATCTTGATAGGTAGGAATTAGCATATACACTGACATTATCATACCTGCTTAAGAATCTGAGTTTACCCAATCCCAAATAAAAAGTGAGACTCGTGCACCTCAATCTCCCTTGCTCCTGTGCAAATCTCACCTATATTTCTTCCCAAATCGTTGCCTGCCTATGTTGTTTGTTATTACAACATTTGTCTTGGATGGCGAAGAGCTCTGAAAAGAAAAGAATTATACAATCCCTCCATCGGCATCACACTTCAGTGCTCACATCCAGCCCTTCCCAGAAAGTTTCCAGTTCAGCAAGATATTTATCCAAATACTTAATTCTGCACGTAGCAGTCTGCACTCACTCTGCCCCCTCCAGCATTAAGATGAGGAGAGTACTTGGGGAAGTGAGGCAGTGTTTAGCAGATTCAGATTTCAAGTGGTCTGAACCCCCTGAAAAGGAGGGCAAAGCCAGAGGACGGATCTGCTCTATTTTGTACACAGTGTTAGGTGTTTGTAATGATATTACTGGAATTAAGAACTCTTTCAGTACTTCAAACTAAACAACCTCTTAAATAATTTCTTTTGTAAAAACAAAAGAAACTGTGCAACGGGCACTGTCTAGATGTAATTTCTGAACAAATCTGTACTGTGATCTCACCAAGAGATCTGTAAGTGGAACGCAGACAAGCCCACAGAATGCCACCAAGTCCACAGCACATTTGTTGAGATGCCTATGAATGCTTGTCAATTCTACCTTCATATTTTAATAAAAGATTAAGTCAGAGAAGAATCCATGCCTAAGCAGAGCACACTGGAGAAACTGTAGGCAAACCTGTACCTTATTCATGTAATTAATTTCAGTATCTAGTCTTACACCTGAGGAGCATTTAATGAATATAGTGAACAGATGCAGTTTGGCTCTGTCTTCAACATGTATGTTTATTTGTAACCGGAAGACTAACAACATCCCAACAACCATTCACATGGAACATGCAGTTATTAAAACCATAATAGTGGAAGAGACTGTAATACTTTTTGAGTCTGGTCCTGAAATTACTTGCCCAAACAGCAATTTTACATACCAGATCCCATTTACATCCGCAGGGCCAGGAAGTTGCACACAGTTCCTAAGGAGCTCATATATTTTCCAAATTGCAGCTAGATGTGAATGTTTTGACTGGACTATGGGCTTAGGCTGTAATCCTGAAGATTTTGTCACAAATCTTGGGATATTCTGCCCCTCAGAGATGCCAGCTCCTGGCAGAAGTGATCTGACAGAATATCAGCTTTCCTTTGTTTACTTTTTGAAGCCTCAGATCTTCCTGGTTACACAGCAAAGCTCACCCATATAATCTTCTAGAGGCTTAAAAATCAGAAGTCAGATAAAATAAAGTCCCTGTTTCCTAGACCTAAAAATCTGATTTTTAAGCCAAGCTTATTACTCCAGGGATCTCAGCACTGGTTTTTAAAAAACTAAGTCTGCAATCCTGATTGAAGGTCTCCCAACATCATCAGCAGCACAGCTCTCCTGGCTTTCAGTGGCAGCAGATTTGACCTGATGTGATTTATTAATCACAGTTTGTCAAAAATACTTTTCAGCTGGCAGCATTAGCAAGAGGCAAGGAGATGAGAAGCAGGTGTTGCATTTTAAGAGAGAGGACTGTGCCTCTTGACTTTATAATCTAATGTTTTTACTTTATAGTTTTGAATTTCACATAAAGCTGTCACAAAGCCATTTAGTAAACAAGGGAGGGAGCAGCAGTGCTCGGGCCGCCGGCAGCTGAAATCACAACCGCAGCTTCTGACTGGAGGCTACTGTGCTGAGACCTGCTCTCCTGCAGCTGCAGGGCCCTGCTAGCATCAGGAGACCACTGTTGTCCTACTGAACTAATAAAAGGAGAATGTAAAAAATAAAGGCCGGGTTTACATTCCCCAGTCAGTGTTTTATTGCAGCAAAAGGTGTCTAGGGGGTGTCTGAACTTTGGTGGTCCCATGCATGCTTGCATACACACCCCAGGTTGCTCTCCAGGCTTTGCTGGGCATCCAAAGAGCAGCTGGAGGAGCCTGACACATTTTCATTGCAAATGCTGCACCCTAACGCTTGGCAGCCTACAGAGGCTGCTGGCCCACCATGCCCCTGGGAGCTGTGACCCCTCAGAAATGTGGGGTTTGCAGGCTGCACCCAGTTTTTCAGCAGGTGCAACCCCCGAAAAGACATCATCACAGAAGCATTGCAGCAGGATAGTGACCCTCCCATGCTCCTTCTGTATGGTCTCAGCACTTTCTGGGTGTTTCCTCCTGCCTCCAAAAGGAAATGAAAAAATTTCTGCCATGATCACGAGAGTTTCTCCCTCCTGGGCCAATTATTGCACCTTTTTAGTCAGGGTTTAAGACAGTAAAGTGACTTCAAGGTGCACTGTGCCTGCAAGAGCAGTGGGCCCTGGATCCCTCCACTGGAAGGGCATGGAGGGCAAGACCAGCAAAAGCTGCACAATATTGAGTCCCTCTGACTTTCTTCCAAAAAAAATACTTGCAGAGAAACCTGGAATTATATATAAGTAAAGTTGCCTTTTGATATTACTACGTAATTTCCACTTCTGGCAAAGAGATTTTTGCCCAGGCTAATTTGGAGACATTTCCCTTCACCACATTGGCACTGCCGTGTCATTTTTGATAGAAGCTTCATTCATTGGGAGAGTTGAGGCAACCCATTCCCCTCTCGCTTCTGCAAACAGGGCTGTTTGTTGAGTCTCTTGAAAGACTGCGCGAACAGATAAACATGCTACACATGAAGTACATTAGGTGGAGGTGAAATACAGATGATTGTATTTAAGGGCTTACAATAGTTGTTAAGAGCTTCTAACCACAGGCCCTGGCAGGACCGGACCTCGGCTTGCAGTGCATGTCTTGGCTACATCCTCAACTGACTTTCTGTTTCTACCCCTTGAAACAGAGCCATTCTTGTCAGTCTAGTGGCAATGAGAAAAAAAAAGAAGAAAAAAAAAAGGAAAAAAATCAACTCTGTTAATAGGATTATAAGATTTGGGGAATATAATGTTGTTGCAGATCATTTATTTTGAAAGCTGATTTCATTTTAGTGAAAACAAGCTCAGCCCTGCACACTGGGGGTTTGCAGCCATGATGCCAAACACAATCATTGCTGGTTTGAAAGATGTGATTGCTTTTTAATGTGGAAATTTCACAAGGTTACAAAAGAGGAAAAAATTAAACTCCTTTCTTATAACAAAGTCACCCTGGGATATGCACTACAATGCCCTGACAATGTCCAGATACTCTGACCACATTGCACATCAGAAAGGTGGATGAGTGTGATTTACACCATTTCGCAATTGGGTTTCTTTCACACAGCTGAAAAAGCCGAGAAGTTTTGAGCAGAAATAAAAACAGCACTTTGTAAAATGCATTTGGAATTGCACAAACACAACCCAGGGGTCAAGGAAGTAGAGGGTGGATGAGAAAAGTGTCCAGAGGGATAAATGAGGAGATAACATGATATCTCCCCTTCATGCCTGACAGCTCCAGACCCACAGTGGCAGCCCACTCAGTGTATTGAAAACTAAGCTCCTCCTCAGCATAGCAGACAATCTTTATATTTGTTAGACATCAGAATAAAAAATTATAATCAGCATCCCTGGCCTTTTCAATAGCAATCTCCCAAAGGGCTCAAATATATTCTAGAAATAATGGCTAAGCCCCATTTTCCTGGGTGTTAGATGATGTTCTGTCATCATCTCAGAAGAACCATTGTTGTGACAAAAGCCTCATGGCACAGCCCGGACGGGGCTGAACAGGGAAACAGGCACTAGCAGGAATGTCCCAGTCAGAGGAATTCATCAGGAGGGACCAAAAGGAATGAATTTTTCCAATGTGCTCTTAAAAGAGTGATGAAGGGGGTAGAAAGGCTGCCCCTTTCTGAGTTGGGGGAGCAGTACAGACTCGTGAACTCTCTTCTCCCTTGTAGTGAAGATGCTGCTTTTGATCTACAGTGCAGGGAGTGCTCTCCCCAAAGGCAGGGGTGAGGGAGAGGGTAGATCTGGAGGGAGGCACAGAGGATGGAGCTGAAGCACTACCTCAGAGCCGGGGATTGAAATGACAATATGCGCTGTGGAACCTTTTTTTTCAAAGCAATTTGCTATCATTATATTGCCCGTGCATTTCCAATACATGTCAGCCTGTTCTCTTTTAACTTGGCGGGAGGGGAAGGTGCTTTCATTGCAGGGCTCCTTGCAGAAGCTTGCCAGACATTGCTATTATTACATCTGCCGGGCACAGCACAGAATGATGCATGTTCATTAAAGGAATGGGGTTACAGTAGAGCAAATTCGTTCTGTCCCTGTTAGAGAATACTTGAGTGGGCTTAGATATTTTTATATACAGAAATATTCCAAAATTTAAAAGCAGGACAGTTTCTATCCCTTTATCTTCAGTTTGGCTTCTGGCTGGTGTTACAGAAATCATTTAGCTTTGGTTGCCTGAATCCTATCAGTGGTGAAAATACAGAAAACTGCTAGAACAGCATTTATTAAGGATTTCATAAAGTTACAAACTACAAGATTTCCATTAACTATTTCAATTATGATTCCTCTTCTGCTTTAACTCACATGCTTCTCTAAATATTGGGGTGCAGAGTGTGGTTCTATATCTGCATGTGTGAAAGGGAGGTGGGGCAAGATTTGAAGCAAAAATTCAGATTTCACTTCTTGAACCAGATGCTTTCTCATTCACGTGCCAAGGAATGGAGCTGACAATTGCTCTGTGTGGCACCGTGCCTAGGCTGATACACTCAACTGAGCCTTGACACTGATAGGCAACACACAGAGGCTAATTTAGTCTCTGTTTCGGCATTTTCAGCTATTAGTACAAGGAAAACTACGCAGAGCAGAAAAGTAGTTTTGGTTCCTTCATCTATTTCACCCCGGTGTTGGTTCGACCCCAAACTGCCTGAGTGTGACCAAGCCCTTCCACCAAACTTTTCCTTCTGTTCTTGCATGGGAGGTTGGTAGCTGGGAAGGCCCTTTTCAGTCGGAGAACAGCCAAACCCAGCCATCTCTGGCTGCTTAGCTTTGGAGTCAAGTAAGGGTACAGAGAGGCTCTGCAAATTCTGTGGTTTATTCTGCAGAATTGTGAAGATGACATCAGTCAGTTCCTCCAAAGAAGCAGAGGAGAGCAGAGGTCCCACACACTCAGACCCATGGCCCGCAACAACCAGAAAACTGTGGAGTTCATAATGCAAATACTTAAACTCATCCTGCATTACATGGTGAAGGAGCTTCAGGAAGAAGCATCAACAATAGTTTGCCACAGATTTACACCTGCCCTTTCCTCTCTTGGAGCCACTGACATGGCATTTGAAAATGAAGGTGATGCTGCTGAGTGGTGGTGATGCCTGCAGTGCCTCTCTCCATAATGACAGCCCCCAAAAGTGCTTTCAAAGGACTTGTGGAGCCAGGCCAAGAGGTGGGCTTGGGAGACAAGATGGCTAGAATTTACACTGTGGTTCCCCATGGTCTCCTGAAGAAGTGTTGAACTGTGAGGAGGCTCTCTCTTGCTTGCTCTCTTTTTTTTGCACAGAAGCCTGACTAACAAAATCAAAAGTGCAGCTTGAAATGAACCAACTGCACACAGGTTTCCTCGTGGCATGACAGGCTATCGCAGCCTTAATGGTAGGCTGCTAGACTAGAAGCAGTCTTTCATTGAGTTTGTCTTAGTGAGAGGAAAAACTGCTTTGTGTAATAACTTTATGGTAAATGTTGGCAAAAGATTTGCACTGCATACTGAAAGAGAGACATTTCTGACCACAGCTCATGAACCACATTTATTTACTCTGGCGTTTGTCCATTATTTGTTCATAGGCTTTCTGTCTCTGCTAAATGTGTTCCAATTTTGGGAGCTAAATCATTGCCAGTAGTTTCCAGGACATTCCGCTAGGCTAAGCAAAATTGCCCTAAGCAGTTGTCAGAAACCACTGAAGTAGTATTTTAAATACGGAGTATTTGAAGAAAATAAAAGATACCAAGTGTCCTATCTGTCTGGATCCTGTGTGTTGTAAAAAGTTAGGGAACAGAAGCAGAGGACTTACAGCCCTGCCCGACTTTCCTGAACCATTTTCCAGATGCAGAGGGCTTAAAGCACTGCCTGTCTTTCCTGAGCCATTCTCCATCATTTAAGGAACCAATCTGATTTTAAAATGAGGATAGTAATTAAAAATATGCATATGTATTTGTCAGCAGCCCTCCAGATAGAAATCATGCTCAAAATTCCATCTGGAAAATCCTAGTTATTTACTTCTTTATGAAAACGAACTACAAAATACAGGAAGAAAGCCATTTCTGTCAAAACTGACACTCAATTGCTATCAGATGGCCTCACAAAAATGTATATGTATAGCTCAGGCAGGACAATAGGATGGGAATCACCTTTGTAGACCATTCTGATGCATCTGTTCACTGTCCTTTATCTGATAGAGCTCAGAATAACCTGATGTATTATTTGCCCTGACAACAGTCTCATTGCAAAATAATCCCTAGGACAGTGAGTGCTGGCTTGAAGTAAGAGTTCCTATATTTTTCTCTAGTGTTCTTTTTCTTGGCATTAATTATTGTAACTGCAGATAGCATTATTGTCCAAAAGAAAGCTCAGTGCTTCTTCAGACTTTGTTGAATGCCTGGCCTGCGTGGCAAAGCAATCCAGAGTCAGTGTGAGCCCTCTGGAAGCAGGAAACTTGCCTGCTAGTGGTCTGGACTTAGCTGCCTTTCATTTTCATCAAGTGCCCACTTTTTGCTGTGCATGACAGGGTACACTGGTTATTTTCTCTGCTTTTATCATGTCCCTTTCTTTTTCTCTCTGTTTCAAAGAGAAACAAATCTCAGCTTTCCAATTTCTCCACCAATGAGTCAGAGTAATTTCTGAGCTCATTTCCAAACACACTCTCTTTCTGCTGACAAAACAGCCAGACACACGTGTGCAGTGCTGGGGTAAATGGTGGTAGTGATTTATGTAAGAGCATTCTGCTGTCCTGCTCCTTATTCATCCCATTAAATCCCATCAAGGATTTTAACCTGCAGTTTCACATTAACAGAGCATCTCAATGAATTACCAACTAGGATTCCCCTCTAAATCAGTGCTTAAATTTAGAAGTCTTTGAATAAAGGTGGTTGGGGTTTTTCCTATCAAAAAATACATATATAAAAATATTTTATCAACACTGAATTTCAGCTATCATTTTATTCCTGTTTATTTAATTTATTAAATTATTGATCTGTTTGAAACTATATGAACATCTTCAAAATGTTCTTTTCACACAGCAAAAAAAAATCATGCTGGCCTCATATTTTTCATCACTCTGCCCAACTGTATAGTAAACACAGTAGTAATACCAATATAGTAATAGAAGTATAGTAAGTAATGACACTGATCCTAATAAATGGAGTATCTCAGTGGTAAACCTTCTACTTTGGCAAAAGCTGGCCATTTAATACCTATGTGAGTAACTGTTTATTCACTAGCTTCAAAGAGCACTTGCTTCCTATGCTTCCTATGCCTGAGCCTTGGGGCTTTTTTTCCTTAGTTTCATGTATGTATTTTGTTAGAGATTTAGTGGAAATCTAGAGAAACGGATGTCTGGTTCACCTCCGTCCACCCTTCTGTGGACATGAGCAAAGATTCAGTGAGATCAGGGAGGTATGATTCGACAAAATCTGCACCAAACCTTATCTGCTCATATATCCCTGCTCACATATTCCCGTTACTATTTTATTTTTGCTTGCCATTTGATGAATTTAATGGGTGCAGGTAAGATTCCCACTGGTCCACAAATTCCAAATTATCCCTGTATTTTTAAATCCTGGTAGTCTAAGCACAATCCTAATGCTTTAAATATTATGTCTTCTATCTCCTAGAATTTTTCCTATTCCCACCAGTAATAAGGAAATGCAAATCTAGTTGAAGTGATAGATTTATGCTGTATGATAGTTCATTTGCTTTTAATTTACCACTTTACTTCAGTGACACCTTTGTTTCACATTCTGTACCATTACTAGTACTAGAAAAGGACATGGAAAATAGCTAACTTTCCAAAACCTTATATAATAAAAATCTTCCTTAGTTCCCCCTTTAATTCCTGTGAGCCCAAGCAATGCTGCAATTCCCTTGAAGCCTTCATCCTTGTGATATATTCAAATAAAGCATTCTTATTCTGTTTGAGACATGCAGCTACTCGGGACTGTAAAAAGCTATATTGACTTCTTAATTTTCCTCTTGGTTGTTCACTGCCAAAAGGTAGCACTCTTATCATTCGCTGGTGCATTAGAATATATTTCCTAACAACAACAAAAAAAAAAATAGAAGGACTACAGTGGTAAAGCAGCAGCATCTGGAAAAATCAAACAATGTGAATTAATACATTCTTTGCGGGCTGAAGGAAGCAATGGAGTCAAGGAAGGCCTTTGGATGTTATGTTTTACAATATCTCTGGAGGCCCAAGCCCCACTGTAGGCTGTTTTCTTCCTGCCTTTGGACAAGCTGAAATTAACTGGTAATAACACACAATTAAAAGCGCATGTGTGTCTGTGAAGGCGTGTGTGACTTTGCTCTAATTCCACTCCTTCTGTGCATTTTAACTTTCAAACTTTCAAATGGCGGTGAAGAGGAGACAGACAGGTATACATAGCAGCCACATCAAAATCTTGGTGGGGCAGGGGGAACATTTGACACCTCCTTGTTTCAATGCCCCCTGTCTGTTTTTAATTTCACTAAATCGCTCCCGTCTGGGGATTGTATATTTTCAGTGGCCTCTCCCAGCAATGCAGAGGTAGAGTGCTAGTGTGCCAAACCCCAGCTATGCTCAGGCGCGGGGCTGCAGATTTGCAGGAGGCAAGAGGGGAGTCTGCTCATGGGACCAGCCATTCACCCAACTTAACTCAGGTCTTTAAGCGATGCCAAGAAATCTCACTTGCCCTTTTCCCTTCACAGTCATCTTTCGAGGGAAGAGGTGGACAACCTGGGTAACAAACGGGCTAATAATCTTCCCACATTGCAGCTTTGAAAGTATAATCAAGGTCTGTGCATCTGAAAGATCCCCTGTTAGCAAGGGGATATGGTACTGCAGTTGCTGCTCAGGACAACAAGGATTATGCTGGCTTGGGTAGGGGATTTTCTTGATTTTAAGAGGCAAGCAGGATCTGGCCTTGAGCACCTCCAGGAAAAGGAATGGTTTGGAAGGGCAATTCGAGGAGGATTTCACTGGACAGTTGTAGGCATGGTGGAGCCTGGACTCGCTGTCCATTACCATGGAGGCAAGTGAAGGTTTTGCTTCTGTTTTTTTTGAGACAAAAGCTCTGACTCAACACAGAAAGCTTGTGTAATCTTGGAAGGAGATGTTTCATAGCAAGGACAGTGAGCAACAAGACAACATTAAACAAGGAAAAAAAGAAGAGTTCCTCAGTCGCCTACTCCGAGGCTGAGCATCACTATCATGGGGCATAACCCTACATCCCTCCTCCTGTGAGCAATTCACCCAAGTGATCCCCTCTCAGGCACGGAACAATGAACAGTAATTTCAAACGGTTATGCCTGAGCAGAAGCCCTTCACACATGGACACATACCAGGATGTAAAGCAAAGCCATTCCCTCTAGTACTAGTTTGCACAACTCACATGCATTCATCTGCTTGTACATGGATAGGGGCATGAGACAAGGTCAGAGTGAAGACTGGGCAGGCTCCAAGGCTGTGTGGCTGCTGGGAGGGTTGCAAAGCTCTGCAAAATAACCCTCAAGATAAAGCTAGCCAAGACACATCATGTATTACTTTGACCCACTGTATCTTCTCCTGCAAAGAGCAGGATTTGGCCTCAATACAGCAAGGAAGCTGAAGTGGTAATAGGGTGCTTTGAGAAATCACATTGTGCCATTGCATGGTCCTGAGGATGCAATGAACAACTTACTCAATAGGCTAGTAAGACTGTGAAAAGATATCTGAGCTTCTTCCAGTAGAGCTTCATTACATGAATGCACACTTCTGTGAGATCAGAAAGATTTTTTTTCCTCCCCTGCACTCACTGGGTTCTCTGTGAATTGAGCATTGCAGTGGCTTTGACTGTAACCATTATAATCATTTTCCAGTGCTAATGTTGTGGTTTTAATGAAAGGAAACAGCAAATGGTGTATCGACTCATATACACAAATCTGTACTTCATTTGCACAAAATAGCTTCTGGATGGCTTTCCTCCATGTTTTTGGTCAAAGCCACTCTTTTTGAGAAATGATCAATGTCTACAACTGTTTGCTCTTCCACAGATAAAGCAGATGCTATTCATTACTGCATTTGCCATGCATATATTACTACTTTCCCCAAAGCAGCCACAGTGGGTCATGTGTTTATTTTTCTTTAAATCCTTTTGTTCTTAAATCACTCCACTTTTGCTTTCAGGATATGATGAATAATTAATGCTGTAGTAGCAGCATTATTGAATTAGGAAAGTCACTGGCAGCTTCCAAAATCATTGAGACAACCAACAAATAAACACAAGCCACTTCTTTAGACTTAGATGTAGTGAAGCAGTGTGATGGTGTTGAGATAAGAAGAGGCCAGGCTGACCTTTAAAGCTGTAGGACGGACTTACTGTTGCCCACATGTAAATCACAGTAGTTCTGATAGCAATGCAGATATTTTGAAAGATTCTGCAATAAATAACAATGCTAAGGAAAACTAAGACCGGGCATGGGTATTTGGAGGGAATTGTGTTCTACAAGAAGTTATATGATCACAAAGAAAAGAATTATTCATGATTTTATGGTTTAGGATTATTTAAAGAATAGAGATTTGGAGTTGATACCTTTCAGGTAGGTGTTCAGCACCTCCCAGGGATTACAGCCAGCAGCACGAGCAACAACTAACCAGGAAAGGAGGGAGATTATAGATTTCCAGAGTAACCATTTGCAGTTACCACTGGAATATCTGGTTTGCAAGCAGAGTTAACCTACTGGTAATACAAGAGAATGTAATATGGTCAGATTCCAGTTAAATGTGAGTTTGAGTCAAACAGGAAAGCAAGAATAAGTTCATTTTCCTACATTCATATACAGGAGGTTTCTACTGGCTTCCTAACAAGGCCCTTCAGGTTTTGATGCGACCCTGTCCCTCATGTATTTCATCACAGCACCTTGGTGGACAGCAGAGCCAGGGGTCAGGCAACCACTTGCACTACTGAACTTTTAAAACTCCTTTATGCAGAAATGAAGGACTGAAAAGACTGTGGGGTGGTGAGAAATAAGCCCTAGCATCTCCAGCTGTCTCAGTTGGCAATCTGAAGGGCGGAACCTCTGTGAGTATGGCACTGCATGTTTATTGACAACAGTCATAATTATGGCTTTCCTCATCTGGGGCTGTCCCTGAGCACACTGCAGGGATGCCTGATTCTTCTCCCTGCAGCTCTGTTTAGGATTTCTGTAGTTATCAAGAGACTCTTGTTAGTGACTTCTGTGTACTCCTGAAAACAAAGGGCCCCTTTACTGAGTGCTGTAGCGCTATATACTTTCCTGGCCTTAAAATATTTTTTTATCTTTCATTGACTTATTCCTTTTTGGGGCTGGGTAGGAAAAATGGTTTCTGTGAAGAGAGAAAGATCTCACAGTTTCAAGATGGTCCCTGTTGCTGTTCTACTTTAGTATGCTATTAAGGTCTTTTAAACAGGGCCCTCTCTTAGTAGTCACAGGCTCTGTTGAATAACTGTGTAAAAAATATTTCTAAAAAAAAAAAGGAATAGTAGTCCAGGATCAGCTCAGTGTGCTGGAAGAGAGTGGGGTGCTTTTGCTCATTTCCCTGGCTGAAGCAGTTTCACTATATACAGGTAATGACATGTCAGTCTGGGAAGAGACCTGCACTTCCATCAGCTCCTCCCAGCATGGTGATGTAATTCCTGGACTACCAGCTCAGGTTTTTTGATTCTCTTGCCTAATGATTATCTTGGAATCTGTGCAACTTGGAGTATCTCCAACAGGAAAAGCTGTCATTTTGAAGGAGCCAGAAGCCCAGAACCCACCCTGGCTGTGGGGTGCTGATTTCCATGCTCCTGGGTCTGTTTAAGGAGATTATAATCCTACATGTGGTCTGCTGTTTTGGATCTGAATATCCTACTCAGGGAGTTCTGGCTGCCCTGAGGCAGCAAATGAAGGTCTCTGACCAGAAACTCATTGAACCCATGACCATCTTACCATTGAAAGTTCTGAGTTTGACAAATCAGCATTTTCTGATTTGAGGACTTCATTTCAGAGAACTTCTAGCCATCTGTGTTCCCTGTCCCCTTTACCTGTTGATCTTCAGCAGATTTCTCTACCTGCAAGTCTTCATTTTTCTAAGAAGTTTTCATTAAGCTCAGTTATGGAAAATTATTGGAGACTACTTCATCAGCCTTCCTACAGCATAGGGTCTGCCTTTGTTTCCACCATGCTTCTGGTCAGCTTGAAGCTATGCTCACCCAGGTGCAACTCTGGAGAGTTCTCTCTCTTCATCCCCCAGCACTGGTAGGAAACAAGTTGCTAAAATCCTTGACAGAAGTTATACATGTGTTACATCTCCCCAGCTGAACAGGTGTACCTAAGGTATTATGAGGAGAAACTAGAGGTCCCTTTCATGGGATTAATTGTGGGCAGAGGGCAGGGACTACCATGGGTAGAGGTGAAGAATAGCCCTGGCCCCTTGAAAAACACAAAAGCCGTAAAAGGATCAATCAAAATCTTTTCCCATAACAGACCTATCCACCTTTCCTTTATTTCCTCCCCTCATGTGGAATAACTGGTATCTGGAAGCCTCCACTCTTCTTGTGCTTGTGTCAAAAAGAGGGAGAGCAGGAGTCCTGCTAGAGCCAGCAGAATTCAACCACATTCACCCCCTCACTGCTCATGCTCACTGCTTTTGATGGTCCAGCTAAAGAAAATCTCTGCAGATGTTTTTTTGTCCTCAGAATGAAGCTTCCCACTGCTAGCCTTGGGAGACACAGAACATCCTGGCTAGGCAAGAACTCTTTATGGATATTTCCAGTGCTCAGAGGGAGAAGGGGGAAAAAAAACAAGCTACAGCAAGTTTATGGTAATTACTTTAATGAGGCAAAGCCCTTTAGAATGCAAACATACTCAACAATACACAAAGAAACAATCAAAAAAAAGTGTTTTATACAGGCTGTTTTATAAGGAGGTAATAAAAGCAATTGTATGGCACACTTGGTTGCATAAACAGGCTCACCATGGAAGGTGTTTGTGTGAGAGCAGGACTATGAATACTTAATTGCTTTCATTATTCTTATTTTCAGTACAAAATACTGCAATCAAAACTTAATCTGTGGCTTGATTTTTAAATAAAAAGGTTATATTCCGGTTCTATTGTTGTAAATATAATAAAATGTGGTCTTTCTGTTAAACATAGTCTTTCTCACTGCTTGTAAACAGGTATAACAGTGATTAATATCTGCATCTCTGCCAATTTCAAAATGTTTTTCAAAGGCAGAATCACTATTTCTCTTCACATGGAAGGAAGAAGACCAAAATGTTCAAAAGGTCTTCTTCATTAATGATGTGACTAGAAGTCATGAAAACCTTTGGTGAGATCCTTCTATGGCTGCTAATCCTGTTTGAACCAAGCCCCAAAAGCAATGCAGATTTCAAATATATTCTCATTCACACATCTCTTCTGACAAACACAGTGAGTACAAAGAAAGAATGTAAGGAAACATGAATTTGAGGACCTCAATAAGTTGCAAAGTACAGAACTGAAAAAATGTCACCCATTTTCCCTTACCTCTCAGGAGAGTAAATTACTCAGACAAAAGGGTTGTATGAATTTGAATACAATATGATGTGTCTGGAATGTTATATTCTGAATCTAGTGATTTTTTTTTTAAATATGTGCTGTTACATTTGTGCTATAGTGGCATCTAGACCAGAGTAATTTTCAAATACTTAGACATAAGAATTCCTTTTTATTTCCTCTGACTTTTTGCTTCAGGAAGAAACACAGAACCGTCAAAGACCTGTTGTGCACATAAACTAAGTGATAGGTCTGGAAAGATTTAGGGAACAAGACTGTCTTATACAAGAAAATGAATATCTGGATGAAAAGGAAATAAACGCATTAATGGTTTGTGCTTTAGAGGCTGAGCACATTGCTGTGAAATAACATACCAGAGTGACACCAGAAAGGCCAGAGTCACTCTCAGTGAAAATGGATGTTTCTAGGAAAGAAGTGATGATTTCTAGTTTCGAATTGATGGCAAAGGATGACTTTAAATTCGATATCTTAGTTTACCTATTTAATTAAAAAGAATCTTCTCCTAAAACATACAGAAAGAAATAGCATTTTTTCAGTTCACTGGGCCTATAATAATTTTTATTCTTGAAATTGTCTGACTGTTGGACTTTCTGTTAGTGCTGCAGAACATCTGCCAAATGGGAAATGTCATTTTTATTTTCACCTTTCTCATCATTACAGATAGCATAATGCTGTCAGGAATCAAGAAGGTACCATTAAATATTTCCTGTTACATCACTAATGCCCAAAAACATTTCCCACGAAGCAAAAAAAAAAAAAAAGGCAAGGCAGAAGCTCTCATTATCCCTATCCCAGGGAAAGTAATTTTAACACTTTCCATCTCACAGTAGAACTACTGCCCAGGAGAACAAAGGACACTTAACTAAGTTGGTGAATATTTTAAACCACCTAGGAATTGTATGAAGAATATAGACTTTCCTGTAACTGAACTCTGATCAGCTCCCATGGCTTATGGCAAAATCAGCCTTTCAGGCATTTATTTGCAGGGTGTTCAAGGGGCCAAGAATGTCCAAGGGGCCAATCAACTGCTGATCTTTCAGCAATGTATTCTTACCCTTTTCTTAGATGTCAAAACCAAATTGTTTGCTGACATCTCTCAGTCTTCAATAATTAAAGGCAGGACAACATATTGATGATGAGCACACGCACATGTATGTGGTTGCATATACAAGAAGGAATTTTACATATTTATAAGGAAAAATTAATTTTCAAATTGAATCAAAAATATACAGGAGAAACGTATATATATATACATACATACATACATATATATATATACACGACTGAATGCTTAAACATATTTTAAGAATATATATATGTTTGTATGTATGCATTTCTGCAGGCCAAAACAGCTTTGATGAATTAAATAAACATCTTGATGTGCTGAACAGCTCCTTTTAAGCCAAGTAAATTATGGTTTCTAACCTTCTAGTATATGTGTCTGATTAATTTAGTCATGAAAAGAACCAATTGCAAAACAAAGATTCTACATGTGTCATGGTCCCATTGGACTTGTTTCTCCTAGCAAACAACTTAATGATGGTACTCAAGACCAAACTTTTGCTTACAAAGTAAATGGGTTTGGATTAGCTATTGTGCAGAATGATCTAGCGCATTAATCTGAAATTTTCAGAAGGAATCTAGATCATGCTTTCCTCTTAGCATCCAATTCTTCAAGAATTAGAAAGCAAGTCCCCAACAAGAAATCCAAACACACCAAAACAATTTATAATACACTACAGAAGTAGAATTGAAAAGACAAGTCATTCGGTCTGATGAAGTAGATGGGTGTCTGGAAAAATGCTGAATGTCGTCTGCTATCATCAGCCTTCAAGATCAAGGAGACTAGCAGAGGCAGACTGAAAACTAGTCACAAGCTAACATCTGCTTAAAAGGACATGTGAAGAGCAGCCAGGAATGAGCCATGAGAAACTTTCAAACCAGTCCCTCAAACTAATCAGAGAGGCTTAGTGAGATGCCACCATATGATTATCTGACTGATCCTAAATGCATTGACTATAAGATCATAAAGTAGAGTTTTGCCAGTGTATGTTTGTCATCATAGAAGAGTTGTCAAATTTCCCTCCCCAATCCCTTGACAGAGGTCCCGTGTTACAGAAATCAGGCTACAGTGAAGGTAGTCATAGATAAACCATGCGCTGCTCCTTTGACCCTCTCCTGCTTTGGTTTCCCCTTTTCTAATAGGAAGCTCTCTGTACTGGGAGCTCAGCTGAGTTCATCCTCTGGCAGGATATCCACCTAAGCCACCTAATAATGGTCCATGATTACCTTGGAGAAGCCTCGTCTCTCCAGGCCAGTGAACACCTTCACAGTGATGCTTGCCAGTGGCACCTTCCCCTGGCATGGCAGCTTGTCCCTGTGCTCTGGAGACAGTACTGAGAAAAATGCAAATGACTACCACGTGCAAGCATACTGATCAGGGTACTGACTGCAAGCAGCAGCCTGCCATGATGTTGCATTTTCATTAAAGGCCTCAAAATAGCAAGAATCAAAATAGAGATGCTAACACACTGAGCTTGGCTTGTTTTTCATTCCTGGTTATGTATGCTAGATAGTAGGTGAGATATCACTCTCTGGAGGTGAACCTGCAGTCAAACCAGGTTGCCTGATTTGGCTCTATGAGATGTAACACATTAGTGACTGTATCTCAATCTCTCCTTACTGAGTCTGCACGCTGATCAAACCCATAACAAAGGCTTTACAAAGCACCGTGATCCAAGTCTTTGGATGGTGTAAATGGGCACAGTAGCTATGGCCAACTCCCATTTCCAACAGCTCATCCTCTTTACCTCTGCTTCTGTCACAATTGCATTGGTAAAGTTGCTTACTGAAGAAAAAAATAAAAAAAACGTTTCCTTAGAAGAAATGCTGCCCAAGAGCAGTTTACATCATGTGCTATCTGGAAGCTATTCTGTGAAACATCGTAATAATTGCTTTTCCTGGACTGAGACACTTATTAGTAGCAGCTAAAGTTAACAGATTGGAAGATTGCCTGAAGATGATGGATGGGTTTTCTCAGATAGTAGATTTCTGGTCATTTTCCATGGCAGCTGTAAATTTAAAAATAATATAAAGTTAAGCAGTGGTAGAAAAGAATTAACAAATATTACACGGCTACTGACTTGATCATTAGTCATCCTAAATTGATGTTAAAATGTTACATATGATGAGCCAAACATTGCCCCGAGGTGTATACAGAAGTTTCTCATTGATTACAAATGGGAAATGACACATGTATGTGAACACTAAATTTAGCCAACTTCTTATTTGGGATTCTTAATTACTGCTTGTGGGAGTTGGAGACATTTCTGTTTTAGGAATCCCCTTTCATACTAGTGATCTGGAAGAGAATTATCAAGAGCCATTATCTGATGTGTAGTCAATATCCTAAGTTGTTGCAACAATATCTCTACATATTTTTAAAGCTGAAGACTATTAATTCTCTCCAGAGTTCAGGAGTCATTTGATCTACCTGATGTTCAATTTTAAGGCTGCTGCAGTGAAAAAATTATTTCTTTTTGACCAGAATGAAGATTTTTGTCCACAACCAAAATTCCTTTTAAGCTAAAACATCATTTTTCATAGACTTTGTCCTAATTTACCCTGTTATTTTTGATGAAGTCACATCTTCTTCGGGTGAGTAACTAGAGAGGAGCTGCCAGAGACGTGGAAAAAAACTCAAACCAAAACAGTCACATCTGACACAAATGAAGAAGTCTTGCACTCAGAGATACCATAATGATTCCTCACCTCCTCTGCTGAATCTGAAGGACAGAAAACTTGAAACAGCCCCAACAAGCTCATGGACACACACAGACCTTTACCTTGTGAACGTCTAACTCCTCTCAGTTCCTTTTGCACTTACCTAACACTGTTATACTAATTGCTTAGGCATATTTATGCTATACATGTTGCTAGTATTCATATATATTAGCTATAGGACATTGCTTAGCCTTATATTTAGTGTCTTTCAGACTTTAGGTATAAATACTCCATAGTAGTTGCACTGAAAACAACTTAACTTGAATGCCAACCACAGAATATTGTTAGCACCAGGTTTTCTCAGGGCCTATTTACTTCTGTTTATCCACAGGATTTGGTAATAAATACATGTATTTCAGGGCTTTAGGTACATTAAACATACTGAATAGTCAACGCTTGTAGAAGCTAATTTCCCTGTCATTGCATTATAGTTAAATTGGTTACGCACGTCTCATTCAATTATGCAACTTGGAGGATACCAACAACATAGGTTCCTGATTTCAATAGTATATATGCTGGTTTTAGCACTTACAATGGATCAGCTTTTAGCATGAGACACTAAACTCATCATACTTTGAATTCTGGAGTCCCAATTTCAAATGTAATACTGTCTTTGTGTGTATGTCATTAATGGCTTTTCTTTTTATGCTTTCTGGATGTATGCTATAATATTTAGTACAAATCAAAGTGAAGACTGGAAGGTAACTCACAATGGATATATGCAGTTAAGCATTTACACCAGCAGATTCTTTATTGATATGAGCTTAATCGAGTAGTTATTCAACCAGTAACATAATGTGCGCTATAGTCAAATAAACTATTTGCTGTTAAATCCTGACATAGAGAAAATGCCAGGTATACTATCAAGCCCCTGCAATGGGACTTCTTTAATGGTATTTGTTCTATGTGGAAGGCACTCTGGTACTACAGTAGTACAGAAGGAACAAGGATTCCTTGGAAGGGTTAGATTAATATTCACATGAAATGACATACTATTATGATTTTAGCATTTTGTAATAGCAATAAAACACATATCAAATCAATTAAAAACTGGCTGACAGATCTCAAAAAAATAGGCATCAGCTAGGATTTGTAATTGAATGAATGTTCCCAACGTTTCCTTGACTTCCGTACGAGGCTTCATATTCCTTAGCACCTTCACCAATGGTCTTGTAAACACGTCCCTAAATACAATCTCTGAATGACATGAGTTTGGCAGGGTGCCATAAAATGATGAAAACTGGACAATCAAACAGAACCAGGAATGGTACAGGAAAGAGCCATAAAGTTATTCAAAGAAGAATTCCTTGCTGTGAACAAAAATCCAACAAAAATATAGAGAGTTCCATGTTGATTTTATCAGGAGGAAGACGGGAAGAGGTGAGTTGTACACATAAGAGATTCACAGCAGAGAAATACCAGGTAAGAAAGAACCCTTCCATCTAGCAGGAGAACCAAGGGCTGGAAACCTAAGCCACACAGACTGAAAGTAAATTGTCTTTCTAACAATAAAGATATTTATGAGTTGGAAAAATCTTTCCAGGGATGTACCAGATATATTTTATGATCTCTTAAGTCCAAGAGAAAGATATGCCTTAGCTAAAACCAGATTTTTTTTTTATATAAGAATAACTGGAGACAGTGTAAAAATATATAAGCAGACAAATTGATCATATTCTATGAGTATGAATGTATGCAAATTTACCAGAGGCAACATTTTCTCATCTGCCTGTGGTATGTCTCATTAAGAAAATTGCTTGTTAAGAACTGTGTTCTGAGGAGGTGGATTGTCACTGTTTAATCTTACCTTAAGGGATATTATGAAATAAAAATTTTATCAAATATTTAGAAAGTGTCTAAAATGCAACTTATCTTGCAAAACTGCAAGTTGCTAAACAGAGAGAAGCCCTTACTTGTTAGATACAAACCCAAGGTAGAATAGAGTGAAGAAATGGAATTTATCTCAGTTTAGCAAATATTAATAGAATAATCATGAAAATACTGCCACCATATATGCTTTGAACTCCATATGTGCCTCAGTGTTTTTTTTTAAATAATTAGGACCATAATATATCATCAGATACTTTCTGCTTCTATCAAATAACAATTAGTAACTGTTAGCATCCTCCCCTCTTCCATTTTGTAGCATGCTATATCTTCCAGAAGCTTGCTAGGCCAGTTACATCAGCAAAAACAGAGAGTAAATCCATTCAAAACAATGTGACTAAAAGCAGTTTTTCTTTGCATGGTTAGAACAAAAAGCTCCATTGCTGCTTTTACAGCTAAATAGCATTTTACAACAAGCTCTGAAACTTCTGGGGAAGTTGGATTACAATGTTGGTTTAACATCAGACACACCATTGTTTAGATGTAGGATCACTGCGATGTCCGGTCTCTGAAAACTTTAGTTTTCCTTTTGATATTAAAAAGACCACTGAAGTAATCTACAAAGAGCTTGGGCCTCAGGAAAGAAGTCTGAAAAACAAACACTGTTAAAGATCGGTAAGACACAATTATGTGGCTGACAATTACATGTGATAACAATTAAAATTATCTGATTCCAACCACATGGCATCTTAATACAGCAGATCTCCAAGCAAATAACGTGTCGCATAATAGGTTTTGATTGATGTTGTCAGCAGCCTTTTGAACATTACAGATACCTTCTAGTCAATGCCAGAGAAATCAGTGGAGACAACTGACCTCATCCTAAACTGAAATTATTTGCTTGTACCTAAATACCCTAGCTCTAACTGCTTGGTAACTTAAAATTCTTTCTTTACTAGGTGATTAGATACTTGTATACATGGTGTCTGGCTGCTTACTTCCAGTTGTAAATAACTTAGCTAATACATGCGTTTGTGGTTTTAATGAAAATCCTAGATGTTTTCTGAGTCATCGTTCAGCTACCTGCCAGTACATCTCTGGGAACATATGACAGATTACAAGCCAGACGAAGCACTCCAAACAATTGCTGAAGTCCATGTGTTGGTTGGCATAGGGGACCTAACCAGGGAGAATAAGGAGATGCCAAGGAGCTGCCACTGAACAACATGAGGTTGCTTTGCTGCCAACTTTAATTTGCGTTAAAAAAAATGAGGATGAGTCAATGATTGCTAAACCAACAAATCATCCTCCTATTGGAGGAGGCCCAGAGGACATTCTGTCTCCAGGGGTGATATATCCAGTAAGAAAACACATTGTCACATTGCCTAGAATGGGCATACAAAAAGCAGAGGGGATCGGAGCAGGAATTTGCAGTATTTTCATGGTGCCAGTCTCCACACATGTTCTCAGCTTAGCCTCCTGCTCCTTATTTTCCTCTAGACCAGCATGAGGGCACAGCCCAAAAGCTACTCTTCAGATCTGTGATGCAAGTTTTATTGTTTCCTTCTGTATACTGTTAAGTAGGAAGTGAAACATAATGTCTTAAAAATGAATTGAGGAATAATACCATACATTTGTTAGAAGGACAGTTTTTGCTACCATTGTTGTTTTAAAAAAACAACATTTTCTACTTTGGCATCTAAATCAGAATTTCAACATCACAGCTGGAAAAGCATTTGTCTTTTTTAACTAGGGCTTCCACAAACACAGCTCTCCCACTTTAGGCTATGGAGTCAACAGCTCATTGAGAACGAAGGCTCAGTTAAGATTTTGCAACAGTTTAGATGATGGTGTTGAAGGTGAGCAAAAAAACTTACATGTTATTCACATCAGTTTCACTGGTCTGACAAAGCATGGTGTCCAGCCACGATGAAAGATCCTGCCTGTGTTATAAATATGTGGGGTTTTTAACTAATTCATTGTAACTTCCCCATTCTTTATAACAGATCACATTAAGGATGAAGAAAAATATGAAGCAACAAAACTCATGAACAGACAATGCAGTTATTCTTGACACCTCAGCCATAAATGTTTCTGTCCTGAGTTAACAGTTCCACAATGTATGCCACAGCTTTCCCTAAATGGCCTTTCCAGTAAGTTATAGTCATTTGACTGCACGATGGATGTCACCTTACTTTGAAGGAAATATACTGGATTTCAAACAATAAGAAGAATTATCTAGATGTTCCATGTTAAATCGAATGACATATTTCACTCTGCAAGAAAAATTACATTTGTTGTAGTTATGCACCAAAACCCTTAGCACCACGGGAGAACAGGTTCCCCAGAACAGCAAAGCAGCAGCTTGTTGAAATACACCACACATGTGAAAACTCTCCATATCCATACAGCTCTAAACTTTCAACACTAATCAGACAACCACATTCCTTGTCCTGAACTGCAGAGAACTCTCAAAAAAATAAGTCATGTGATACTTAGACTTTACAGAGACAAGATCTCAATGTTATGCAAGATCACATCAGACAAAGTGACCAAGCCATAAAAAGAACCATTAGCAGAGTGATCAATAGAGTATGTAAAGAAGTCAAATTATACAAAAACCTATGTAGCTATGCATCTGTAGAGATGCAGCCATAGTCAAATTCTCTGAAGAACTGGGTGAATAGTATGACAGAGCTAATGCATCTGATATATGTTTTCTATGATGTCCTACACTATACATTCAGAAGCTGCTTCACAAGTACAACATTTGTGCAGCTGAAGCATGAGTGGAGGTGATTAGCATGGGAGCAGGGCCTCTCATTTTCTTCATGCAGAGCCTAATACAAAAGGACTTTGATCTTTAGGGGGATCTCTACCACAGTGCAAAATAATGATGATGATAACACAACAATAATAATAGGTACAGATAGCAATGCTGAACCTTGAACATGCATCCATTATAAATAGATAAATATTCAGTTGTCTACCGTAAGAGCACAGGTCATAGACTCTTTAGCTTCATTTCTCTCCCACACATCCAAAAGTAGGCAGAAAAAATATTGAAATCTATTTATTAGTTGTTAAACAGTGTCTTTTCAAATTGATGTGGCAGACATTTAGGAAATCAGGCTGCTAATACATTCCTAACAAATAATACAATACTAGAACCAAACCAAATATTTGGGCTGTGAAATAATCTACAGAAATAGCCAAAAACAGCAGACACTTTCTTTCAAAGCAGTACAGGACAGGTTGTGAAAAATCCAAATTCCCTGCAGTGTTTTGGAAAATTTAGCATCTACCTACAAATCAACTTGGAGCCTCAAATTATTAAATTATTATTCTATTGATTCTATATATGACTTTTGGAGTTTGTGTGGGGGTTTTTTGGTTGGGGGGTTGTTTGTTTGTTTGTTTTTTCTGGGTGGTTTGGTTTGGTTGGTTGGTTGTTGTTTGTTTGTGGCTTTTCTAAATTAAAGGATAAATGACCAACCTATGGCCTCTGGGCCAGTTTCCAAAGGCCAGAATATCTTATCCAACCGACAGCCACATTTTGCTGTCCTGTTCTTCTCTGAGGCCCTCAATGACAGGGAAAAGATGAATTGCAAGCTGCTAAATTGGCAAAAAGGTAGCCAGAATCTTGGTCTTAGCACTGCTTTTGCCCAAGGTCCTGTAGCCTCTACACTAGGAATTCCATCTGTCCTAACTTGGGCATGTCCCCACCACAGAGTAAATGGGTGATGTGAAAAGCCCTGTGAAAAAAGTATGAATGAATTTCAGCCTTGATACAGGCACTACTTGAAACTCCCCATCTATTGCCAAAATTAGCATTTTCTGAAGAAAGCAGTTGCATTTTAGTTTTCAAATGGATATGCCTCTCATTGAGTCAGAGGTTAGAGCACGTGCTTCTCCCGAACCAAAAGGCTGAGATTGACACTAGGAGTGCAAAGTTCATATTTATGGAGTAAACAAAACTTGTATTTGTTGCCAGATATAATGTACCAGAACTTGGCTTTGGACATACATGTCAACAGTCTAGCATTTTCCCGAAGTTGTGTGTAGTGCATTTCTGTCACAGTGGTTCATGCACAACATCCATATTTCAGATGCATGCAGAAAAAGAGCATCCCTGCCCCAGGAAATAACACTCCAAGAACAGAGGAGCTAAAAAAGACCCAGAGAGTAAAACATTCAGGAGGTCATCAACAGTAAGATTTTCTGCAAGAGAATGGGTAGATTGAATGTGGAGAAGGTAGTGGCCTGGTGAAAGAATTCAGGGATGCTGAATAATACCAGTGGAGCTGCATGGAAGAAGCCAAGTGTCTCTGTTATTTTCTGGTCAAAAGGAATCGACTGAACTCCAAACTGACTGAAAAGTGATGAGCTAGTGCTTCAGAGAGGGGTTGAAAACAGGGAGGTGGGGCTGCTGGCATAGTTTTGCTTGGCATGGTTTCATTGTTCACAAAAATTAGAGAAAAAACAATATTCCAAAACTCTTTCCGGGCAGTTATTGATTAGTTTTCTCCCTTGGATTACAACACACATCAACGTCAACAACCCTTTTGGCTATGTTGGTCTAGAGCCCTGTTCAGGCTTTCCATGGGGAGTTCCTAAGGAGCTGTCCCACTCGATGCATGTTGAAAGCCTCTCCCCTTGGAAATGCATTTGGGCTGGTGCCTTGAAGGGACATTTGAAACCTGCCCATGCTGCTTTGCTTTTTTTCCTGTTCTTGTTGTCAGGCTCATCATACTGAGTCATATCTGCAGCTAGATCATAATTTTTATCCTGAAATGTCAGCAGCTGCTCTTTTCACCCCCATATGGTGCCAGATTTAGGATGAGGTTTCCCTAATGCATAAACAATGACTATAATTGTGGTTTTTGACAACCAAGGTATCACAGAGATGTTATTCTTTTATAAACCCCCCTGCATTTCCACAGTTGTAATAAGGGGGTGGGTCATAATGACCCATATATTTCTTTGTATTTCTCCCAAAAGAAAGTCTATGACAAGTGAATCCCTATCAGTATAGCTTTTGGCCATCAGATGTTTGACAAGGGAAAAATCGAAAAGCTTTAGCAGCTAATAGTTTCATAACTGTAAGAGCATTATTTGCCTATTCCAGAGATGGTTGTTTGATAGAAAAAAACTGTCTTTAATCTCTATTCTCTTAATTTAGATGCAATTTCATTGAGGTCCTCAGATAACCTTCTTCCCTAGTGGTGCTTGAAATTACAGGCTCTCTTTAAATGTCAACTAAAAAAAGCTGAGGAGTCAGAGAAATAAAAAACAGAACAAACAAACAAAAACCCCAGCAGGACTTGACAATAAGTCATGCAAATCTATATTTCATCTTTCATTTATAGATATACTTCAAAAGTATTTCCACTATCTATTATCTGTGGAGATAGAAGATAATAGAACAGTGTCAGTGAGAGGGCCACTGCAGCCAGATCCAATTCTGTATTTTAATGCCAAATAAAGCAATACAGAGATAAATGAAAGATAAGCAAGTAGAAAATCCTGTAAGGGCAAACACAGGGTGAATATGATGTACTATTTTTGAAGACTGGGAGAAGAGGCATTGAAGCTGGTGGAAGTAACCACCACCCTTCATCTGAGATAACAGAGCCAAGTAGTTCTTTGATGAGGTAATACAGGTTTCTGAGACAAGGCAAAAGTACACCCTAAATCTTGAATAATGTAGGCAGGTGGTACTGATGGTTATTGCTTTGGGTAAGGGTGTATTTGTGTGCATGTATGTATAAAACAAGGTAGCTGAAACAGAAAGAGAAATAAGCTCTAAACACAGCAGTAAAAGGAAGCAATCTGGGCATAAATGCCTAAAGGGAGAACTTACTGGGGGTACTGAACAAAAAAAAAAAGTCATGCTGTAAGCACAGATACTGTCTTTGTGGTTTGATTGCATCTGCAGGCAGAGAAAAGGGAGTTGGCATGTTCTTTGCAAATAGGTGGAACTGAAACCAAGAAAGAGCCTGACTCCATCAGTGGTTTAGCTTCCTAACCAGAACAAACTATGATGTGTGGCCATCTGTATCAGAGGAAGGATTATTATAGATAACAAAGCAGACTAAAGGGAAGACTACAGACAAATGTATCCTGTCCTGAGAAAGCTAAGGATGTTATAATGAATTAAATCTTCCTGTAATGAATTAAATTCATTACATTGTAATGACTCAAAAGCCACATGTACAGAAATCATTGCAAATGCAAAATGCTGTAGCAGATAGAAACACTGACACTATCTATTTTTAACTAAAAGAAACTCCCCTGAAGCCTAAACCAGCCCTCAAAAACTAGCCTGAGAACACACTATTGCTCTGCAGGACAACAGGTTCAGGTTCAATGAGATGAAAGTGGAAGGTGAGTTCCAGAGCAATATTCTTCTGTGAGAACAAAGTCCCTCCAGGCTCACTATGTAGGTGCTTAGGCCTCATTCTCCAAGCTGGCTTAGACAGCTAAGCCCTAATTAGGTGCTTAAGGTTCCATTTGCTCCTTCCCCTGAAATAATCAGTGAGACTAGATGTTATGTAGCAAATGGTACATAAAATGGCAGAAAGGGGTCTACCTACTTTACTGTTTTCAGCCTTGCCTGCACAAGCCTTTCTGCTGAAGCCACCAGATGAGACGAAAACCAGTTGGAGAGACGAACACAGAAAGGAACTCTGCAGTAACCTGAAGTGTACCTGTTCTACTCTTCCCGTAGCACCAAGCAGTACACATCACCTTCCTGAAGAACAGGTAACTTGGATCTCTAGTGCTAAAACCATACTGCACTTCCATAGCTGTAAGTGAAAACAAAATTTTTCTGACTGGAGGCCATTCTGCCTATGTACAGAAGAAAGCCTGTAGGACAACAAACATCCAGTCACCGTTGGTTTTTTATACACAACTTTACATTCTCTGTTGCTGTTCTCTGAGCTTTGTTTCATCCACTTGGATGATACTCACCTCCTCAGATTTAGCTGTCTAAGAAATTGGAATCTAGAATAACTCAGTTGTCTATGCTTCCTTTATAATTATGGAGGTAAATGTTCACTCCCAGAAACATGTCACCACACTCTAACAGAATAATCAAAGTTTGATATCTATGAAAAATAGTACAGCCTGTCTTTCTCTATTGACTGAAGTGGGAGCCTAGACACTTAGTCGATCTGGATACACTACTTTGGGACAGTAGCAGACAAGTGACACAGTCACTAGTTCTTCTGTACCGGGCCATGATACACCGCCAAATTTTTCTCTGTGGTTACTCATGTAACCTTTCTTGTGTGTGACAAAAAAAAAGACTGAGCATAGGAGATCTGACAAGTGCTCTCAGAGAAGAGAGCCACTTGACAGGCTGCTTGCATGGGTGTCTCACCTGATGAACAAACCTCACATAGCTTCTTTCCATGAAGGAGCACTGCTTGTCATTCAGTATTCCTTCCTCACAAAAAGTTGTGTGTGGTGGGAAAAAACAAGAGCACTTATGTTGTCTCAAAAAGGTGTGGCTTGTTTAGGTTAGATTTGAGTGCCAGGGTTGTCTGAATGAGGACCAGTAAGAAATGAGAGCATTTTGATCTGTCGGACACTCTGTAAGTGGTAATAGGCAGTTGTTTTATTGTTCCTCCAGCGTAATGTACAAGGATGATTTGTAATGAGGCAGAATCTAGGATAAATATCTCTTGCTGTAATACTTTGCCTTCAGATATCTTAAGAAGTAATCTGCGGTGGGTATGTTTGCTGTAAATCAGAGGCTATGTCTTTGCATTTGGAAGTCACTATTATTATGTTAAAGGGTGTATCCTTTCATAGTTCAAGTATGGCATTTGGAAAGAAGTAATTTCACCTCAGAGTGGAAGCTTCCCTGGGGCACAAATCTTCAACACTGAAATTTTCTATGTGTACTTTGACAAACGCATGCCCAGTGGGCATGTGCCAAATTATGCCTTTGAAGCCATGGAAGCCTTGCTGTGGGAACCTAGAACTTTGAAGAATTTCTCAAGGGAGAGGAAGCAAAGCCAGCTGGACTCATTTTCTATAGACAAAAATTTAATTGCTAGCTAGCAGCTACTACATTAGAAAGAAATCATTTCAGAGACCTGGAACATGGTGGTGTGAGCCCTTGTTAGAGGAATTGGGAGGCAGCCTGACTGTAACACACCCAGATCCCTCTCTTTGCACATTCTTTTTAACTTCAGTATTTACTGTCATGGTAAAATGTGAGCATAATTATAAGAACCAACACATCATCATCATTACTCAGCACCTAAGAACAATCTGTAAATACTCTGCCTTTGAGTGCAAACAAGCCAAGCAAAGGACAACTTCTTTAGAGCTAATACATATCAATTCAATAGACTTACAGACATGAAATTAACTCGATACAGTAAAATTTATGTACAGTTTCTTCTGCAAGAAATGGTTTATTTTCAGAACCCAGGGGCTGGATTTCATGTTCCTCATTCTCTGAGACATAACCTTGTAGCCCCTGAGGGGCAAGCTCCTCTTTATCACAGCAGATACCTGTCCTGCCCCATGAGCTCTTTTCTGACTTCATCCTTCTTCAGTGCTCTGAAGTAGGTTCTATGTCATCCTTAACTGACACAAAGACACGTGTTATTTTGCCTGATTACCAAAAGAGATAGAAAAGTGCTCTAAAATGTTGCTCTAAGAATAGGAAGTGTGTGTGTGTGGTGTGAAATGGTAATTCACATGTTACTGTACTATTAAGATAATGTCTCTCTATTGAAATAATTATGTTATAAATAAAGCACTTCAGATAATAATTAAAAATCTTACTGAGGGAAATTGCCCAGTGAAAGAAGGCTCAGGATATACCTTTATCACTACTCGGAGGTTAGAGCTAATTGGCAGACAACAAAGCTTACAAATTCAGAGGTTGATGGGTGTTGTTCTGTCTGCTTTTCTCCACTGACAGGTGAGCACACCTCTCCCTCTGTTACTCTTGTGATTTATTTTTACTTGTATGCAGACCTCCAATAAGATCAGTCTGTCATCATGTTGGACTCTGCACCAACATGTAGTGAGAGCATTTCCACTACACAGTTTGCAATCTGGACAGAGAAATGAGAAGAGGGAGGCAAAGGTTTCTCCCTCCTTACATGGGGAACAAATACTCTGATCCACAGATACATTTAGGTGCTTTGCTGATTTGGATCTAGTAGGTCAGACTCACAGTGACATTAAAATATCTTCAAGCACCAGCTGCTCTACTCTCTCCATGCACATCCTCTTACTTCAGAATAAGAGCAAAGTAACCAGACCTGTTTCACTACAGTTTAAATCAGCACCGCCACTGTATGCCCAACATTGCTACCAAAAAACCTATTCCTGCAATGACCTGCACTGGGGAACTGGTGAAGATTAAAAGCAATCCAGAAAAAAAAACAAAGCAAAACAAACCAAAACCCTCACATATATTAAACCAGATTAGCTGCCTTCTCAGGGATGCAATCTCATGGCAGCAGAGCTGGTTGCACTGGCTTAATTTGCTCACATAACTACACTTTGGGTCACATCAGCCTGTTTGCCCTGGGTAAGAGTGCACACAAGGACAGTCACTGCTGTTCAACTGAGACACAATAGCTTGTTAAATTGTCATAAACTGATCATAAGTCTGAGTCCCAAATGTCTTACCCGAGGTCACCCAGCAGTTTGAGACACACCCAGAGACAGAACAACATCTCCGGAGTCCAGCCTAGTGTCAAATACAACGGCACTTTTCCTCTCTAATTGCAACCAATTGTCACTGTCTTCTGGTGGGTGTAACCAGGAGAAAATGGACATGGGAATGAGCTGGGACTGTCCAGTGAGCCCTTCCAGTTTTGGCTGAGGCATATTGGCAAGACTTCATCAGAAGAACTCCATGGTTTTGCAAGGTCCTGTTTCTCCATATGCAACAAGTGATAAGATATTGTTGAGTAACTCCGAGAAAAGTTCTTGTAATACATGTAGGTGTTGCTGCCAGACAACATGTTTCAGGGAGAGTGGGCAATAGCTGCAGAAATGAAAAACATTTTTGACCCTAGAGAAGCTTGTTCAATTCAATGCCTTTCCTATGCACCAGAGCGGTGGAGTGTTACAGTTGGTGCTACACAGTGCATAATTTATTAGCACTATATTGACCTGAAGAACAACTAACACGGGAGATGTAAAATAAAATAGTGGGGCAGAGGGACCCAGTTTTGGAGGAATGCTGCTTTCCACAAGGCATGTAAACCCTAATTAATAGACAAAGACTCTATTCTTTGCCTGTGTTTAACTCCTCCCCTCTTGCTTCTCTTCCCTTTAACTGTACTCCTTTTCCCCCTCCAGTTTGCAGTAGCATATACAGGGCCTGACAAAAGCTCAAACAAATAAATGGCAACACTCCCATTGACTTCAATGGGCTTTGTAACAAGCAAAGACAGAAGAAAATAGGTGATTATTTTTTCCTTTTCAAATGGCAAGTCCCCTTCCCCCTCTCCAGTAAAACAATCCATATCGTTGCCATAAGTGCTTTATATATGCAGTGCAATAGGCATAATTAATCAAACCCGCTAAACCACTATCAGCAGTTGGTCTCTCTAATGCTTGGAAAATTATTTTAAATAGACTTCACCTCCACAAAATAGGACTTTTTTAGGTTGTAAATACCTGGGGTCAGATAGCAGCAGTTGTTAGCAGCACATCTACACTGACTTCAAAAAGTGTAGTCAATTCATACACATAGAAGAACTGGCCCAAACCAGCAATTGCAGAACAGTCAAAATCATTTTGTTATACTTGAGCTGTTCTTTCAAAGCCATAAATACAGGGTCAACCCTGCTGTTGCCCTTCAGCCAATTATCTAGACATGACCTTGATTAATGACTCACCTGGCTCTTCTTTGAATGCAAGCAGACAAATCTCCATCTATCTTCCATACTCTACAACCAAGCATGAAAAAAATCCTCTATCTCTTCCTCTTGATTCACTGAACTGAGGACTTTACTTGTAAGAGCAGAAATCCCAGGTATATTTAAAAAGTTGTTTGTTTTTTTTTCCCTCATAACTGCCTGCAAGTTGGTCTGCTTAACAAAGGGCTGTGATACTGGGCAGGGGAGAGGAGACGGAATCCATTGCTAATTTAGTGTTCTAGCATGCTCTGAATATCTGAAATATCTTTATTCTGAAAAGCTGCAAATTTGTTTGGCAACAACTGGACAAAAATGATCCAACTGTATTGAAGTTCAGGTCATATGCAAATGCTCTTATTCAAAATGGTGTACGGAATACTGTCTTTCTAATCCTACTACTAAAATATGATTTGTGGCTGTTCTTCAGAACGTCTGCCTGATTAAACATCCTTTGAAAAAAATGCATGGGATTGTAATAAAGAATCATAAAAACGTTTCTTTTAATCAGTAATTAAGTAGCAATTAAGCATAATTATTACAATTTGTATCTAATTTATAATATCGGTAGAATGAACAGATGTAATTTATCCTCCAGTAGTCAACAGTGCTTGGCTTAAGCAAAGCCAGCTCCCAATTCCCTTCACATTTGCAACACAAAAAGGACGCTCTGGATGGTGAGCAAATGTGCCTTCCCCAAGGGATGGGAATATTCAGCCGTGGGGTAGGAACTGCTCAGTTATCTGGAAGACTGTGAAAATACCTGTACAGACAACACGAGAGTTTCCTACTGTCTTCAGCAGATGAATCTTCCCTCTAAGCCAAGCGACAAAAATCTATAGGTTTTTAACCTCATGAGGAGCTCTCACTTTTGTGTAGTAGGCACAGTAACTCTGTTCAGTGCTGCAACCAACCACTGCAAAACATAACTGTAGGCTTTTTTTAAGAAATATTATTAGAATTGGTCAATTTATTTTCACATGGTGGTTGGGGGAAGTTCTTTACTAACCTAGGAAAAATTATGTAGTTTACTGGTTAACTCAGAAAAAAAGTTTTCATTATGAACTTTAGGTTAATTTTCCTTAGCTCCATAGTTTTTAAATACTTAAGAAACATGTCTGTGATCTCAAACTGTCTGGAAACAGCCAATCTGACTACTTTCTGCCATGGATCATTTCAAATAAAACTGTTATGCCATTTTCTTTGTTGTCTGACCTTGCTTAAGGTCCATCTGAGGCACACCTGACTTGATGGTAAAAAATTGGTCTTTATGTGCAGCTGATTACCACAGAGCTGTGTTTGGGAAGTTATATGGTGGCAGGCCATAAAAGCACCTGAGAGAGCTCTCTGGAATCACCCAGTTCAGAACAGATACATTTACTGCTTAGAAGATTTATCATTTGTGGAATTAGCAAATCCATAAAACAGGCCTCCTGCAAAGATGACCTTCTGATTCTACTTCAAGGAGAATAAAAACTATACATTTGATGGATCTGGAATGTTCTTCAACCTCAGAAGTCAGCATGCATATGCCCTGCTGTTACTCTGTACTAAGTGATCTCCTAAGCACTTCTGCTGCTTGAAGAAGATGCCTCAGGGAAGCTGCAAAGAGGCCCAGAAAGAGCTGGAATAAATTTGTATACTAGTATTGAATCTGACCAGTTTGAATCTAGAATTATTTGGGACTTGAAAATGCAAGAGAACTTCTTGAGAAATTAAAACCCAGTTTGCTCAAACCAGTGTTACTTTGGAGAACCAACCAGGTCTTTGGTTTTCTCAGTGGCAGAAGCCTCACACATAGTTTGTGGATCTGTAAACTAAAGATTTCATGGATTCCTAAGCCCTTACAGACCAACGTAAGTCTGTTAAAAAGATTCTTATACAGCAAAAACCTTACCGTTTTAAACTGAAGTCAGCGGTTTACTGACGGAATGTACCATTAAGACGTAGCCATTTGAAAGTGGTAATAAGGAGACAAATGCATATTCAAATGTTTATCTCTTTAATGTTCCAAGACCTAATCTCTTAAATGAGCCTAATCAGAAAAGAGGCATTCTAATTCTCTTGTGGGGAAGCAAAGGCGCCAGAGATCAAGTGATAACTGGGCTGTGAGCTAAAGCCATTCTCGTGAGACTTTGGCTGTGTTTGAGGCCAAATTGGAGAGGGTTTTTAGGTCCTGTGTCTGCCAGAATTCAAATAGAAGGCACACGTCTACTCTTGGTGCACAGAACCGAACTACGGACAACCTTCATTACAAAAAACAAACAAACAAACAAAAAATCCCACCTTTATAAAAATATCAGACTTGATAATTTTGCTTTAGTTTACATAAAGATCTTTTTCACACGCATATATCTTGAAGCTGAAAGAACAATAAGGTTGTGAAGCTAGTTACTCAAAAGTGCCAGACACGAGGTTACATATGCAACCCAAATTCTGTTCCTTATGTGAACTCATGATTAGACATGCTTTAATCATATGGCCACATACATTTTTTTCCACAAGACAAAGACTGTGACCTTGATGACTTAGAGAAGCAAAGCATAATATTACGTTCTGTGTTGGACAGTCGTGACAAAAGACAGAATTGCCAGGTCTGCATGGCAAGAAACAGCTTGAGAGACCCAGCTCTGCCCTGAGAGGTGAAGGTGGAGGCTGTGAAATGCCCTGCTGCCACGTCAAATGGTTCCATCCCTCCACCGTGCCAGTAACCTCCTGCACAGACATGTGAGGAGAAATGGGGCAAAGGAGGTAGCAGGCTGGGCCTGCAGCAGCGTGGCATGTTACACAGCACCAAGGAAATTGCTGACAAAAAGGGGCAGACTGCAGCCAAGTTTGTTCCCTTGCCTATGATCCGTTTTTTTTCCTGTGGCAATCTTGTTCACATTACAAGTACAGTACTAAGTACTAAGTACTGACAAAGTTGTAGTGGGTTTTATTGGGGTTTTGTTGGGTTTGGTTTTTTGGGGTTTTGTTTTGCTAGTTCTGGCATTTGCTGGCAGTTCTGTGGCATTTGTCACCTCTTCTCTAAATATTTCTTTGTTCAGCCTTGTGGCTTTGAAACCCAGGTCTAATGATCTTTGCTTTTCTAGCCCTCCAAAAGTGGTCACTATCTTGAAAGCAAGAGTGGACTTACTCAGGCCTGAAGTTTTCCCAAACAAAAGACATCCAAATAATTGTTACGACTAATCATCTGCTGCCTGAAAATGTGCTGGCACCCTCTGAACCGGACTGGGTATTACAGATATTGGGGTTGACTTCCACAATCACTTCAATGTGGAGGCAATGACTTCCTTGAGCCCGAGTCCCCACATTAAGGACGGGTGGAAGGGAGGCACAGGGGAGTGGAAGCCCAGACAGAGGCTCCCATCTCCCAGATAATAGCAGGAGACTGGGCTGCAGTGGCTTTAATCTCATCCCTCTAATTTATCCCTTTTTACTGCAGTGAGACACCTGGCAATGGGAGCCCGGCCTCCTCCGAGGGAGCTCCCCTGCAAGGCGCTCGTTTCACTGGCGGGGTGACCCGGTTTCTACCGGGGTCGCCTGTCAGGCATCACGGTGGGACTTGTGCCATTGCCCAGCATGACAGAACTCGAAGTGCCCGTGGTAGCCGGGCGGGCTGCTGAGGCCAGAGGAGGCTCCAGCCACAGGCGGCAGCCGCTGCGGGCCGGTCCGGGGCCGCGCTGGGCCGGGGCGGCGCAGCCCGGCCCCGCAGCGGGCGCGGGAGGCGGCTCTTGCCCCGGCGTGGCGCGTTCCAGCCGCCTGCCCGGCGCCAGCCCCACGGGGCCCGAGAATTCCCCCAGGTGCGCTGCTCCCGGAGGCCCCGCGGCCGCTCCCACCCGCTCCCCGGCAGCTTGGCCGGAGCCTGGTAAGGGACGCGGGGAAAGGAGGCCGCGGGTCCCCCGAGGGCCGCTCGCCGCTCCCTCCCTGGGGTGCAGCACCCCGGGGCCCCGCGCTGCTCTGGCCCTTCGGAGCGGGCTCCGGCAGGGAGCGGACCGGGGGATCCAGCCCGAGGAGTCCCTCCAGCCCCGAGGGTCCCGCAGGCAGGTCGCGGGCACGGAAGGTGCGGGGACGGCTGGTGGGGCCGCTTCCCCGAGCGAGTGGAAGAACTGGACACAGCTGGATCCTCGGATCCCCGTGTTTAGCCTAATCTAATAGCAGCAGTGATTAGAGTTTATTATTATTTGCGCGCTGATCTTTTCGGCTGAAGGGAGATTTAAAAATCGATAGTAAAGTCGCATGCCTGACTGCTCGGGCACTTATGGAAAAACTGTTGGCCAAGGCCAATAAATCAATACTCCTTTTTCTTTCTCTGTCCTGTTTGTTTCTTTTCCGCCTCCAGAATTTTCTTCCTTGCAGAAGGGAACCCATATCTAATAAGGTGTCACTTTGCAATACATAATGCTTGAAGCCAATGTGCTAATTATAGATTAATAGGTGAAGTTCTGTTGAAATGACATAGTGAAAAAAATCCAAGCTGATCAAATATAGTATGTCATCAAACATATTATGGTTGCTTAAAATCCTATGTTTAAGAGGACGCTGCATAGTCTTCTCAACCCCCATGACTCACTGGCACCAGCTTTTACTCAGAGAAGTTAGAATTCGCTTAAAGTTACTTTGTGGTAACCAGGCTCTCAGACTTTTGAGAGTTTATACAGCCCCAGTCAAGGTATGTCCAATATTTCCAGCCTGACACAGCAGCTGCCTATAGACGGAACAAGTAAATGAAATGGAAGTGTTTAACAGGCTTCACACGTTTCACTTATTTGGATTTGAACTGAGGAGCCGAGCTGAGCCTTGAATCACCAAAGAAGGAAGAGCATAATTACTTGTCATTATATTCATTCCGATTTATAAATAATGTTTCTGGGCTTTATTTTATTCAATGCTTAATTTAAAAATAATGATTAAATATTAGCCCTTGGGCTATGTGCTGGATTATAGCCAGATGTATTATTACTTCTCCTTGGGACTCCGGAAATATCTAAATGGACTGGGAGGGAAAATGAAGATTTCCCACACAATTAGTTATGATGGAAGGACAGTGCTATGACAAGCATAGATTTTAATTGTTCTAAAACGACAAGATATTTCACCAGAATCAACACACAAATGTTGGGAGAAATCACATTTGGTCTAAGGTGATGGTGCATGTCCTTGGTATCCCCGCAGAGGAACACACACCGCTGCATTCCAGAGTCTGGCTGTATACAAACACACACGTAAGGAAATCATGGATGTCTGTATATCTGCACACACACGTAAATTTCTCTAATATGTTTACGTGTTCGGTGGTTCGAACAGCAGCAAAATAAGTGTTGCCTGATTTAGAGCACTTCCCAGATGCTGCAAACACTGATGAACTAAAATCCTCATGTAGAAAAAGAATAGTTTCCTCACACGTACACACATACACACCTCGGGATGAAAAAAGGAGAAAGGAAGAAAAAAAGAAAGAAAGGAGAGGAAAGGGGAACTCGATTTATTCTCATTTGTTTATCTCTAGATTTTCCCCCCTTTCTGCAAATTCATTTGAATAGCTTTCAAGCTGCAAAATGGAAATGTGGCTCCTGCCCTCTATTTCAGCAGCAGCGTCCTGGCAACAGAGCAATTTTCTATCATCAAGGATAAATGGCATCGAACAGAACATTCTGATAAAAAAGAAAAAAAAGCTTTAGCCCAAGAAGCCCATGATTGCTGCCCTTCCTGTCTATCATCCCTTTACAAAATCCTCTCCTCCAAACCTGAGCTGCATGCTGTCAGAGCTAATAATGTCTTCTAAAGAAAAGGGGAAGAAACAGCATTCATGCACAATGTTCCCATTTATTACATAGAGTGCTTATTTAAAAATTGCAAATATCTTTGTTTGGTTCGCTGCAAATTAAAACCAAGATGTAGGAAGTTACACGATGCAACAATTATTCATGTCACAGCAGAGCATCAAACTCTCATATCTGGCTTTTCTATTGGTTAATGTGTGTGTGTGTGTGCGTGTGCATGCGTTGTGTGTATGTGTGCAATGCAGGGAATATCCCTTGTTGTGAAAATAAAAACCACTTCAGGTAAGTCTGTGTTTTGTTGTTTTAGAGCACGGAGGGGGGTGGGGGGTGGAAGTCATTACTGATACGAAGGAGGCAGAGGCTGTGCTGTATTTGCAGTTCCACGGGGGGGTTCAGCCCAGGGACCCGTGCGAAGCCGTCTGGAAGGCTGCTTCAGGAGCGGGGTGCCTCGCTGGGGTAGCGGGGCTCTCCCGGTGCCGGAGCCGCCGCTGAGCCCCCGCTCCTCGCCCCCCGCAACTCCGCGCAAACGCGCTCCCGGCGCTGGCGCGTTCCCGCTGGGTGCCAGCGCCGGGAGCCGCCGCTCCCTGGCTGTGAAAGGACCCTCGACAATGAAAACAGCTGCAGGAACAGTTCGTTCGAGCGGAACTTCGGCGTTCAGGGATTATTCAGGGGCGTGGGGCTTACCCTGTGGTCAGAATCCTGTCCGGCCCTGCCCAGGGGCCAGGGGAGGCAGGGCAGGAACACACCGACGCACCGTGAGCTGCCCCAGGCCGGGGACAGGCGGGGGACAGAGGAACAGAATCATCACGGCCCGGCCGGCGACGAGGCAGCACCGGGCTGGGGAGGAGGGCAGGGGCGAGGCCGCGGGTGGGGACAGTCCCGTCGGGAGAGCTAAAAACAACCCGTCGAGCGGGATGGTTCACAGGCTGCCTCACCGCCCCGGGGCTTCCCTTAGCGTGGGGCCGTACCGCCCGGGCGGGCGGGCTGCGGGCTGCGGGCCGGCGGCCCGGCGGGGTCGGACGGGCCCCGGTGCCACCTCAGCCGCCCTCGGGCGCGGGCCCGTCGGGGCCGGCGCCGCGCATGCTCCGCGCCGCGTCACGTGCGCGGGAAGGCCGCGGGGCCCCGCCGGGAGCCCGGCCGGGAGCCCGGCCCTGGCCCGACCACCGCGCCCCAGCCGAGGGAGGACCGTGCCCCGAGGCGCCGGCAGACGGCAGGGGACGGTGTTTCGGCCGGAGACCCGGGCATCGCCTTCAGAGCTCTGGGCTCCCTCGACGTGCGCAACGGGAGACGGGCGCACCGCTCCGCCGCCGCACCCGCAGCTCCGCTTCCCTCGGGGACTTTGCTCGGCCGCCCGCGGCTGCCTGCTCGCCAGGCGCGGCCAAGAGCCCTCCGCAAAAAAACCGACAAACAAACACCCCGAAATCGCCCATTTTAAAAGCCGGGGTCGAGTCTCACGCCGGGGGCCTGGTTTTCTTCCTTTCCTCCTTTTCCTCCTTTCCTCCTTTCCTCTCACACCCTGAGGCTGCAACGTCACTGGCTCTTGCTTTGCCCGGTGGACGAAGTAGCACAGCCAGCCCCTACCCAGCTAGTAAGAGTCTTTGAAGTTTAGATCGATGTCCTGAAAACTTGTCTGAAAGTTACTTAATTCACGGGCCACAGGCCACCTGACGAAAAAAAAATCCAAAACCACACAGAATGAATAATTTCGTCACTTTAACCATATGTATATGCACAGAAAATTAAGGGTACGTGTAAAGTTTGTCTTAAACGCGGCAAAATCCATGAAAGACTTCTTGCCCTGCTCTAGATGAGGCTTGCGGGCAGGCCATTTGATTTATTTTCATTTTTCAAAGGAATGGAGAAAGTCGTCCGATTAAAAGTGGTATTATTATAATCTCCATTCTTAAACCTTGAAACACCCTTGTAAACAATCGGCTCCTTCTCCCAGCCCGGTTCCCACCTCCACTTAGTAATGACTGGAAGATTTATGAGGCTTTTTTAGCAACACCTGTCTTTTTGAGCTGTCGACACAACCAATTAATACTTTTAATTACCACTACAAGGAAACTAACCAGAACCTTTGTGATTTGATTTCGCCGCTGAATTTTATCCCCTCTGAAGCAGCCCCAAGTGGAGGCACTGAGGCCACGGGGGGGGGACTCTTTTTGCTGCAGGTTTATTTTGCCTCGGGCTGGATGGGGGTATGATTTGGTTTGGTTTTATTTCGCTTCTCTTTTCCCCTCTTCTTTTGAAGTATTTAGCCATCCCTTTCTAGAAGAAAACAAAAGGGCTTGCTGACGGGACCCCAGAGCACACAAGTCCTCCGGCTCCCAGAGAACCAGCCTTTCGCACTGGCGGCCCCGGGGACGGCAAGGGAAAGGCTGGAGGCACCAAGCACCGCTTAGGCAAAAGTTACCATAGAGAAATAGTGCGAGAGGGGGCCGATCTGGCTCTCACCGAATTCATGGCAGTTTTTACCAGTCATTTCAACGAAGGAGCGAGCATCCCCTTTGCGGAGAAGGGAAGAACAGGGGCAGACGGCACCTGAGCCCCGCAGACCGTGGGACGGCGTGTTGAGCGCCGAGCGGGAACCCCGCTCTCACCTCGGGCCTGGGCTATTCTCTTCCTGCACCCCCATTTCCTCGAGTATCCCTGATCTTCATCTGAATAATCCAACAGTCGAGGAGGAGATGGGGCAAAAACTTGAACAGAAAGTGTGTTTGTCGTTCAAATGGCATGAGTGCGATCAAAAGTTCACAGATGCCCATGAACGGTGCCGGCAGGGCGCTATCCTCCCTCTCTCCAGAGATGCCCCTTTAGCCATAGGGTGTGTGAGTCTGGCTGACCGCTCCCCGATTAGCCCAAAGTGCTAGGAAATGGGGCTGCCACGAGACCCCCGGCCTTATCCTGGGCGGATTGCAAAGGGCGTGATCAAACCTTGCCCCCATGCCCATGTTTCACAATGCGGCGTGAAGTGGGCAGCAGCGTATGGAAATGAAGCGGGAGCACCCAACTCGGGATGCTTAACCCTGGCCCATCCTCCGTGGACTATTCCCTCTCCCCCCAATCCCCAGCTAGTGCATGTGAATTGCTGGAAGTCCCTCCGACCGAATGCCGGGAACTGGGAAGCAGAAAGCAGTGGTCTTTGGGTTAAACAGACACCTCTGCCTGGTAAAACACCCCGTGGCGTTCCGTGCCTGCTCTCCTTTGTGTTATCTCTAACGCTGCCCAGGCCTCGCAGAGTTATGCCGTAAAGGCGACGTCCCACGTTAAAACAATATGAATTCGCGGACGGATCTTGAATATGAATGAGGTATGTGGTCGTATGACTGCTTTGAAGCCGTACTTCTCCGAATATGGCTTTAATTAAATGTCTTCCGGCTCTAAAAGATTACATGTTGTGCAAAATATATCCTAGCATGAAATTTACTTCCACGATACGAAATTAGGTTACTTATAAATGTCTTCATTTAAAAAAGAAAATCGCTTCTTCTCGTTCTGCTTTCTGTTTTGTTGAACAAGAACTCCAACGAGGAAAGAAGGTTGGGATAATATATTTATGGAGGCACGTGTAACAAAACCTGCCAGAAGCGGAGTGAGTGAGGACTGCTTGCTGAAATGCAGACAATTCAAAAAACAGGCAAGTTAATTCAGATCTGATTTGTTTCAGATCCAGCTGTCAGAACCCCGAAATATCTCCCGCGCCTCACGCCGCAGATACCTAACGTGCTTCTACCGGCCCCGTCCCCCACCATCCCTTCCTCCTGCGTTTTTTCTGTGAGAGGGATGCTCAGAGGAGAGGAGTCAGGGCAAAAAGATGGAGAAAGGTGACGATTCCCAATAGCGAAAAATAAAAATAATTCTTGGCGGGATGGAGGATAACGTCGTGGTCACACTAGAACCAGTCAGTCGGGCAAAGCAGTTTCACTCTGCCAGTGAAACCGCTCTCGGTGTCAAGAGCTTTCCCGCTCCGTATGCTGAATGCGGGAGGAATTCAGGTTGCTGGAGGCGATGCTCTGTTCGTATGTACCTCTTTACGCCTTCAGATACGGGACCTCACCTAGTTAAGTTTCTATAGAGAGATCAGATAATGCATCCCTTCGGATTATCTTTCTAAATTAACTTTTAGATTTGTTTTTATAGTCCGTTGAGACCCTGACAAAAGAGGCTGTAGCTAGATACAGATACGAGATAAACGTATAAAGCAAGCTCATTACACCGGAATGAGTGAAGAACTCTCCTTGCAATCTACTCTAGATAACGAGTCTGCCCGAAGAAACAAGTAAAGCCGAGATATTTATTTCTTTTCCTAATAAATAAACCTCAATAACTGCATTGACTTTGCACGATGTTTACTACATTTCCATTCAGTGCTTGGGTAAATGCATCCCTAAAGGCAGAGTAAATAATTGCACTGATCTCAACAGGGGAAATGTGTAGACATTTGAAGTGTACTAAAAATAAACGAAGGCGAAAGAGACTGAAGAGAGAGGACACCGCGCTTGTTTGCCGTAATTAAAGCCTCTGCTTTCGCTCTCCGGATTCCGAGACTTCCCGACCGCAGCCGGGGTGACACGTTTCCCGCGGGTGTCGCCGGCACAGCACACGAGTGGCCGTGGGGAGCCGCGGTTGGGCTCGGGAGGTCTCGGCGCGGCGCTTGGCTGGGAACTGAGAGTGGCCGCTACTGCAGGACAAATTGTAGCCTCTCTAAGAGCCTCGAGTTTCCATTCGCCTCTGAGCCCTTCCAAGACGAGCACTTAAGAGCGGTGGTGGTTTGGGTTTTTTGTTTTCTTTTTTCTTTTTTTTTTAATTAGACTGCATCTTCTTCCTCTGCCAGAATAAGGTTTTTATTTAATTGTTGTTGTTTTTTTTCTTTCATTTGAAAAGAAAACAAAACAACATAAGTCCCCGCTAAAACCAACATCTGCTTCAGCAGCACTCGGGGCAGACGGGGACGCCTGCCAAGTGAAAGCCTCACAGGCGGCGGTCTGCAAACCTGCGACTGCATTCGGGGAGGTCCCCTGAACCTCAGAGGGGAAGGTCTCCCCACACCGCTGCCACGTAAGGCTCCCAGCGGAGAGGCGAAGGAGGCAGACTCTCGCTCAGACTCTTTACGGGGATCACGTTCGCCGTATGGGCAGAGCGGGAGAGACCTGTCCCCAGTGGTTCAGTTAAGGCGGTGTGGGTGCACACCTGACCAGGTGCGAGGAGAGGCGGGCGGCCAGGGCCTCCGAGGGAGTTCCGTCCTCCAGCCGGGCAGCCACTCGCCTGAAACTTGATTGCATTTTAAGGCAGGTATCCATCCTCCCCCCACATATCCCCCAACAGGGAAAACAACTAACGACAACATCACGACAAAACATTAACCAAACAAAAAGCCCCAGTGTCCGATCCTCTGCAGAGCCACACACTGAATGAATCTGCCTGTAAGGTTTTAATTACAGCCAAAGGCTTCGCTACAAATCTGTACAAGAGACAGTGGCTGGTTCCCTCTGGATCTTTCCCCTTCTGACTCCTATTATTTTGACCCAGGCTACAATATAGAGAGCGGCGTGTGTGATCCATCTGCAAGGCTGGGCTGGGGTTTACCCTCCCCCCCCCCGCCCGCTTCCCTGCCACTTCCTTCACACTCGCGATATGGAGAGCCATTGACGCCTGCCTGTCTGTTATAATGTTAGTGGGTTGAAATCCAGAGGAGCCTCCGCTCCGCTCTTGCTCTCGCATTGGCAGCGCTCAAATTCCGCAGTCTCTCCTCAAAATGGCTCTCTTCCAGTTTGAGGAGGTGACCTCCTTTAGAGAGTGCCTTTCCTCGCCATTTTGCTGCCATTTAGAAGATGGCATTAGGACATACTGGCAGGAGAGGAGGACGTGTTTTGGGGTAAATAGGCTTGAGAGACCGGTGAAAAAAATGTCATCGGCAGATGCAAGGAGGGATATTTTGCTATAGCTTCTGGGAGGTGTACATAGAGCAGGCTGCTAGGGGAGGACGGCGGCTGCCGAGCCGAGCCGTGCCGGGCAGCTGCCCCGCACACCCGCGAGGTGCGGCCGCGGACACCCGCGGAGCGACGACACGCGGGGCGGGGGCGCAGATTTGTCAGCCACCACAGCCGAGGTCCAGCGGGGAAAGTGCCGTGTATCTGCGAAGCGAGCCTCTCCGCAAAAACGCGTCTGGAGCGGATCGCAGCCAGCAGGAATATTTTCTGGCTTTCCGCTTCTCTCAAGACTTTCCGCACACACCTCTGCCGGAGAATCCCGTTCTCTCCCGAGCACCTTTCGATTGCTTTGTGGATTCTGCATTGTTGCTAAAAAACCCAGGAGATCCCGCACTAATCTTTGCCTTCCCCCCCGCATTTCTCTGACACACCAAAAAAAATCGTGTTTCAGGATCCGCTTCATGCACATGCATGGGCTTCTCGCGGGAAAACACACAAAAACATAATTCCTGAAATAAGTTTCTCTCGGATCTTCACAGCTACTTTGACCAGTGTGAGACAGAAAGCACTCTCCCGGCCCCTGGTGTGAAATGGGGAGAGGGGATACATAATCCCAGAGCGCAGCCTTCAGCTCCTTCTGCGAGAGCATCTTGGAGGAGCCTCGCCTGAGGAACAGCGTCAGCTATCGCACCCCTCCCCACAAACCAAAAAACACGCTAAACAACCCGAGAGAGGGACTGCACTTGCAGAGCCCACCCTTGCAAACACCACAGCAGGACTTCCCGGGAAGGGAGGGGATGAGAAACAGAACGAGAATGTTTGTTTTCCCCTGTTGTTATTGTTGAACGCATGAATGAATGAATGAATGAATGGAACAGAAGGTGCTCGGAGGCATATAGGAAGCCTCTGACCGCTTACATTAACTTCCTATTACACCCTAAAAATAGAACCCCGTTTCCTGTTGTTCATCAGCTCCTTCTGACTGTTGTGTCTGTTGTGTGACATCTTTCGACTCACAACTGTGCCTTCAAACCACACGTACACGCTTTGGCCCTTTGAAAGTGTTACCCGCAAACATCATTAAAGCGGCACGGTTTAGGATGACACTGAAGACCGATCTCACGAAGTCACCCAGTCCCGGGGCACAAGGAGCCCGATGCGCGGTGCCACGCTCTCCGGCAGTCAGCGGAGCAGGGGACGACCGCGGGGGAGGCGGGGAGGGGAAGCAGCGTTGCCCCCGCGGCTCTCAACCAGCCCGGGCGCGGAGAGGGACTGGCCCCAAGCCCGCTAGGGATGCAAAGGCCTCGTTGCTCTCCAGGCGAGCGAGGGTGACTTGCGGAGTGCATTTCCTGGGAATGGTAAACCGAGGGGTTTAATAATCCCAGGAAATATTAATATTTAAACCGAGGAGGGAAGCCCGGCCAGGGATGTGCAGGCAGAGTGCGATGGTACCCACGGTCCGGAGCGGACAGGGTGCGGAGCCACGCGCAGGGCACGTCCCCATCGCCATCGGCCAGGGCTGCAGCCCAGTCCTCCGGGAGCTCAGGCTTGGCCGCGGAAAGAGCGGAGAAGCCAGGAAGGGGGTCACATGCGGTGAATTCCTGCTGTCTTTTCCCAGGGAGGGTCTGGTGCTCACAGGAGGCGGTGCAGGGGCTCCCGCCTCGGGGCAGTCCTCAGCCGCCCCCTAACTCGCACCTTGCCCCATCCGGCCGGACTTCTGTCCCTCCCGGTCCCGCGCAACTCTCGGGAAGCTCGTTGACGCAAGGCGGCTCCCCTCGTGGGCTCCCACCCCTCACTTGTGACTGCTGTCTGCTCGCTTTCGAAGGCACTTCAAGGCGCGGGGACTAGGAGGTGTGGGGTGCCCGTCCTCACCCCTTTTTCACGAGTTACCCACCCTGGGAAATGAGCACCCCACTGCTCCAGTGCGTCCAGAGCTAATTTTTCAGGTCTAATTTCTTCAGAAAGAGGCCGGTGACGGAGCTCGTCTGCACGCAAGTCAGAGCCAGGGAGGACCGGTGCCCGGCAGCGCGGTTTTCCGGCGGGCGGGGACCTCCCGGGCGACCCGGCATCCCCCGCCAGAGCACGGGCCCAGAGCCTGCCCTACCCTCGGAGAAGAAATATCCCTGCAGCTGCCGCCTCTATAAGGACGCGGCTCGGGCGCTTATTGCCCCCCACCCCGCGACTCCCGGTGGGCCTAATTAAATTGGGGCAAATTATCGGTGTGAGGCTGGACGGAGTCAACTGTCTTGACGACAGACAAGGATGTCTGAGCACCGCGGAGAAAGAGCGCCAGGTTTCCGGCTCTTCCCTCCGACTGGCGCCCACCGATGACTCGGCGGGGGCTCCGCACCTCCGCTCACCGCCATTCCCCCCGTCCCGCATCCGAAGCCCCCGCTTGTCCTGCTCGCCCCACCGCAGCTCGTCTGTCAGCTACGCTGAGCGAGTGATGCACATGTAACTCCATTTGCCGCCTATCGCAGGAAGCAGCTCCTGCAGACTCTCCCTGCTTTTTCTTCTTCTTTTTGTCTGACTCAAGGTAGCATATAGGTATTATTTCAAAGTGGTTCCCTCTCCTGCTCAACTTTTTCCCATTCCGGGGTTAGCATCCATTATGTGGCAGGAATTATTTCGAAACAAGAAAGCAACGTGTTGCAAACACTCCCCAGCCTATTTTCTGACATCTTTTGTTATGCATGCTCTTGCTGCTGGAGAAAATGCTAGTATGTGCACCTGCGAAAAAAAACCGCCTTCATGATGTTAACAGCAAGCTGGAGGGTATAAAGCAATAAAACTGCCAAATGTACCTGTTCCTATTGAGTACATTACCTACACCTATGAATAAAGAGTCTCAGTAGGAATTCTTTCCCTTCTCTTCCCCTTTCTCTATATTTTTATTCATTGTAGTTTTGTAAACGCCTGGATCGGGTTACCCTTTCGCGTGTTAAAGTGGAACTCTTGTTAAAAGCCGGAGAACAAGGCAAGACACTTAAAACTGCATTCAGAGTTACTGAACCGACTCCAAGGGCTCAAGAAGTAAAACAACGACGAGAGGGTGGGTAAGGGGGCTCAGAACATCCCAGCCACACAGGAAAAAAAGACATCCCTCCCCCATACGCCCCTGAAACAAGCCATATGAACAACAAACGCTGAGAGACTATGGGTTATGCCCTGCCAAAGATCGAGCATCGCTTCGCATCCCCCTTCCCCCTCCACACTTCCCCCCACCGGTATCCGAGCAGGGTACTCGCATCCTTCGGCTTCCCAGAGCTAATGACCGGGCTGTGGAGAAACAAAACTTCAAAATAAATGAAGGAATGTAAAAGAGAAAAAAAAATCCCCAAAAGAAAAATTAAAACGCTCTAAATATTTCCACAAGCGACGCGTTAAAATATATATATGTGCAAAATCTGAAAACCAGTCCTCGGGGAATGTCCCAGTGAGAGGCAGTGTCAGGACCTGGGATCGGTCTGGGGAAGTCTCTGGGCTGTGCGTGGTTTTGGAAGCGGCGGCTGCTGGTGCCGGTGTTGGTTTTTAAAGCCCGAAATCTCCAGCCCCTTTCCCCATCTAGAGCAACTTTCTGATTTCTCTATGCCTAGCGAGTTCCGCAGGGTCCTTCCTACCTCAGTCCTCTCCGGTGGGGTCTGTCTCTGGAGTTCATGCTTAGCTGGACGCAAGGAGATTTAAGCGAGGCAAAGGGGTAAAAAACAGAGAGGGGTTGAGAGAGAGAGAGGAGAGAGAGGGGGGAGAGAGAAGAGAGAAGAGAGAGAGATCCTTCGCCGAGCTGGATCAAACTTAATGTCTTTCCCTAGTCCATCTTTGAAAGAGAAGTGGTGATACCACCTGGATGTTCAGATATAAATCCCCTTGCAAATAATAAATGGATTAATAATAACAAGGTATGAAGTTCTTTTTATAGAAAAAAGGAGAGAATTGAAACTAAATGCGGCAGTTAGACAACCATTTTGATAAGAGGATAATTGAGGCGACACTGGTGTATAATTAGAGGATAATTTATGCTATATCCACTTTTATTCCACCTCCCAAAATAAACCCAGTCCATAATCATTACAGGCAAATTGTTCTGAATTTTATAGCAGCAATTTGAACAAAGTACTGCAGTTAATCATGGGAGATTTTTGTGTATTCCTGATTAGAAGTCTAATTGCCTCCTTCCAGAAAGTAAAAATAACTGTAAAACGACTCTATTTTTATCATTAACAATGTTGACAATAAAATAAAATCAACTGGAATTGTAATCTAAAGACAAATTTAGGGCGCAGGCACTTTTTTTTTTTTCCTTGGGTCGTTTATATCCTAATCAAGCTTTTTGCCAAAACCGCCAACCGCACGTAGCCATTTGCATATATTTGAAAGCCATTACGGGAGCTGCTGCTGCTGCTGCGTTCAGTGGGGAAAAATGCGCTGCGCGTCTCTTCGCCGCAGCGAAAATACCGCGCAAGGAGGCGCGGGTGGGTGGGTGGATGGAGGGGGTCGTGTAGTGGGAGAATGTTTAATTTGGGGGAAAGGGGGGATGGGGGGATGAGGGCAGACGCTCCCCTTTTCCCCACCCGCGCGCGTTTCTTCCACACCCGCGCGTGTGGGGAAAAACGGGAGGGGGGGAAAAGGGGGGCGGGCACGGGCAGCGCGCGCTGCCGGCTATGACGTAAGGGGGCCGAGTGACCAATGAGGGAGGCGCTGCCCTCCGGAGACGAACCATTCGACTTGTGCGCGTCCCTGCCCTTCAAGTCGGAGCGCCGGAGTCCCAACTTTCCCGGCTCCCACCTTCAACTCCCCCCACCCTCCACGCCCCCCCTCCATAAAAAAAAAAAAAAAAAAAAGAAACCCACAAAAAACAACACCCACCCCACGCGCCGGGGGGATGAAGGAAAAGAGCGGCGCAAAAAAGCGGCGGGAGTAGCCCGCCCTCCCCCTTCACACACCCCGCACACCGCCCTCCCCTTCCTCCCCTCCCTCAGTGAACGAGGCCCCTCGCAGAACGGCTCCTTGGAGAGGAGGGGGGGAAGGAAAAAAAAAAGGCGGAAAAGAAAAAAAAAAAAAAAAGAAAAGAAATTAAATTAAATCACCGCCGCCTCTCCAGCGGTGCCGCGGCGGGTAAGGGGAGCGGCGGTGGCTGGGCAGAGAGGAGGCAGAGCGCGGGGGGCGAGCCGGGGAGCGCCGCGCTCTCCCTCCCAAACTTTGATGATGACCATGACTACGATGGCTGACGGGCTGGACGCGCAAGACTCCTCCAAATCCGCCTTCATGGAGTTCGGGCAACAGCAGCCGCCGCCGCCGCAGCCGCCGCCGCCGCCCCACTCCCAGCAGAGCTCGCCGGCCATGGCCGGCGCCCACTACCCGCTGCACTGCCTGCACTCCGCCGCCGGCTCGCACCCGCACCACCAGCATCACCATCACAGCTCGCCCTACTCCGGCAGCGCCGGCTCCTACAACCACCGCTCGCTGGCCGCCTACCCTTACGTGAGCCACTCGCAGCACAGCCCTTACCTCCAGTCCTACCACAACAGCAGCGCGGCCAGCCAGACGCGGGCGGACGATGCAGGTGAGCCAGCACCGCTTGCCCAACCCGCTGCCACTTCCTCGCCCCGCTCCCTCCATCCCTGGGCCTTTCCCCGGCCCCCCCGGCCCGGGCACCTGCATAACGACCCCCGCCGTGCCCCCCGCTCCCGCCGAGGCAAACGCCAGGTCTGGGGTGCGCCGGGAGGCGGGGAGAGAAGGTGGGGGATTGCTTGTTTCCGCGGCCCCTCTGCGGGCCTACTGCTGCGGTACCGGCGGCGGGGCCGCCGTGCTCCCCCGCGCTGGCGGCGGCTGCCGGCGGTACCGCGGCGCAGCGCACCGGCGCCTTCCTTGCCCGGCCGGCGGCGAGAGGCTGCGACTGGCGCTCCTTTGTTACGGCGGGACCGGCTTTAGGCAAAATTCCTGCTAGCACCTGAGGAGTGAAAGTTTCCAGGCGAGCGGGTCGCATTCCGCTCGGGGGCCGTCTGATTTATGTGGGGTTTTTGGTTGTTTTTTTTTTTTTTTTTTTTTTCTCAGGGAGCCGTACGTATCCATCCGGAGGGGCACGGCGGGGGGGGTGGAGGGGAAAAGCATTGTTAAAAGTCTCGGACTGGTGGTTCACTGACCACCAAACTGGCGACGCGAAGTCAATTAGCTCAGTAAAACCTGGATGGTCTCGGAACAAGGCATCCCTTTGCAAAGCCAGCGCTGCGCTTTAAGTTTTTAAAAATATTATTATTTTTTGCTCCCCGGGGGCAAGGCAGCGTGCCCACTATGCCCGGACAGCTGTTTTTTCTCCCGGTAGCTAGGCAGCAGCCTGTGCCGCGCGTGCCTTTAAGGAGACGGAGCTTGTGTGTACGCGATGGGGTTGAACATGCGTCGGGACAGGCTTCGGCGGTTTTAGGAACCGTGGCAGCCAAAATACCCGCGTTTAATAGCTAAGGAGGGTGATGTTTCAGCTGTGTTGTTTTGCTTGCAGATCAGCAAAAAACCACAGTGATTGAAAACGGTGAAATCAGATTTAATGGAAAAGGGAAAAAGATTCGGAAGCCTCGGACCATTTACTCTAGTCTACAACTCCAGGCTTTAAATCATCGCTTTCAGCAGACCCAGTACCTGGCACTTCCAGAGAGAGCTGAACTGGCAGCTTCATTAGGACTTACCCAGACACAGGTAATTACTGGGAATCCCAAATGACTGAAATCCTGCTCGAGCAATAAAGGCCAAGCAAAGTATGATGTTCCCTAAACCTCTGTCGGGAACGGTAGAAAAGGTAACGCACACGATTCCCATCTCTATATCCTAGGACTTACCCAATGCGCGACAGAGACCGGGCTACCGCAGAAGGAGCTGAAAGCGCCTTTCCCTCAGCCGTCTGGCGAGCAAGCGCTCCCTTTTGATGCCACACATAAGATTTTAAAATTGCCTGTATTTTCGGATAATTCCAGCACCGAGATACAATTGCCCAGCTATGAAAAGGAGAACAAAACAAAGGCAAGGAATCTCTGGGCCTGAGGTAGAGCTAAAAGCAAAGCTGCCTCGTAGCAACGTATGTAGGTAGAGGGGAAGCAGGGACGCGTTAGGAAATACCTGTAAAATCAATAGTTAATTCACCTTGGATGACTAATGCAAATGCAGTGGTTAGCCTTGGGCAAAATGTACGGAAGGTGATAATAGATCTGAGGATCAAAGACAGCCGTGTACAAAATTATGGCAGGTTAAGCCATGGTTAAGTGTGGTTGGAATAGCTGTGCCATTCTGCTAATTTAAACTTGAAAGACATGTGAGGCATTACAGGCTTCCCAGGCTGGGGTTTGTGGAGAAGTGCATGGATAGATGGGATCAAATCGGGTAAAATGTTATCATGTGAATTTATGAGCTTAACAAATAACTTCAGGATTTTATCATTGTCATTGGTAACAGTTGCTTCCAGCCAGCGATTTTTAAATACTCAGCAAACATTAATGATGGGAATAGACCTGATGGTTTTGCAAATGAGATTTTAGTATCCTTAGCTTGCACACTCTGTTTCACTTTTGTCTCGCTTTCTCTCTCACACGCATAGATTTGTTTCAGTGGCCCGATCCTGAGCATACTAGTAGAGGAGCACTCCTGCTTATCTCATAACATTAAGTCTGCAAAGTTTGCGAGGTCAAATACACATGGGGGTTTTGTTTTCTTTGTTTGATTGATTTAAAAAATACGTTGTGTATATATGTCTATATAGGTATATATAATTTCTATAATAATTCTGATCTGCCAGTGGGCCCGATCCTTGCACATCTTATCGAGTGCAAGCTCCTGTTCTGCTGGGTTAGGAGCAGGATGAGACCCAAAGCAATCTTGATATCCAATTATTCACTAGAAAATAAAATTATTCTTTCTTTAAAAATATATATTAAAATAAAGCCACAATCCTGGTTCCATTTTGCCTCCTCCCCCATCACAGCAGCATGGACCACTTGATCTGATCGTGTGGATTTTGGATGCACGATTTCTTTGTAAGATGCCCTTTGTCTATTGGCTCCTGTATCCTGGCACAAAATCATATGATTGCGTGTGTTTGACAACAGTTTGCCCGAATGATCAAATGACCTCCAAAATTCTGAATGAGGTGCTAAAGCAGGAGACCTCAGAATATGTAGTTTGTTTCAGCTTGAACAATCTGTCCTGCGCAAAGAAAACAACGTTCCAGGTTAAAACTTGCATCCCTCTCGCTTTCCAGCTCTGGTCTGCCTCCCCTGTTCTCTCCAGCGGCATCCAGAGCCCAAGAGCAACTGTAGATATCCTTCCTTCCTCCCTTACCATCCCCAACTCCACACCCGACTGGCGTGTGCGCTCAAGACCTTCTCTGGAGCAGACCCACGGTCCCCGGGGTCTCCCCTGCTGTGCCCTGGGCACTGATGGCAGCCTAATATCTGCTGCGTTTTGGTTTACAGGTGAAGATCTGGTTTCAGAACAAGCGCTCCAAATTCAAGAAGCTGCTGAAGCAGGGCAGTAACCCCCACGAGAGCGACCCTCTGCCAGGCTCGGCTGCCCTCTCCCCTCGCTCTCCAGCTCTGCCTCCAGTCTGGGACGTTTCAGCCTCTGCCAAGGGAGTCAATATGCCTCCCAACAGCTACATGCCTGGCTATTCTCACTGGTATTCTTCTCCACATCAAGACACAATGCAGAGACCACAAATGATGTGAATTGTCCAAGAGAAATAATCTCCCAAGAACGCCTCGTCTCGACATGGCAAGAAGTTCGCCTGCTTTGCCAAGCCATGCCAGCAAACAGGCTCTGTGTGAACTTGCAGATGCGGCAAAGAGACAGTGGCTTTCTTTTTTTTTTTTTTTTTTTTTTTTTTTTTTAAGTATCCTCAGTGATTGATCTTGAACAGAAAGACACAATTTTCATTCTGGCGCACAGAAGACACTTCTCTTTAGGATATTTTCCTTTGGACTCCAAGGCACCAGCCTCTTTCTCGGTGGAGTATACGTCAAAACAAACTTTTTACAGACTTTGCCCACAAGAACCTGAATCTACCATGGCAGCCGTTTTTACTTGTTTAATGAGCTAAAGACATTACATGATGAAAGAGACTAGTCAAAGCTCCTTCATTTTTATTCACCAAATCCAGACTGGGGAAAGGATTAAAAGAGAGCAGAAGGGATTAAAAAAAATGGGAAAAAAGGAGAACTGGTTGAAAACTGAAAATGTACTGTAAGATTAGAACACTACCACGAAGCAAAACATGCATGCTTTCTCAAAATGCAATGGGCTGCGGCTCAGAAGAAACCACCGTCTCTCACGTGAAGAGCCCCCTCATCCGCACAGACCTGCACCCACACACAGCCGGACAGACTCCCGGAGACGAGAAGGACAGAAAGAGAGATGGATTGGCAGCCAGACCCGCCGCCGCGGGCTGGGGAAGGAAGGCTCAGGGCTGCCCGGCAGCAGCCTCACCCACTGAGCAAGAGGGACCTTTCCCCGAGCAACCTTTCTGTATATATTGTTGAATTTTAGTTGTACATATACTTTGTATGTTTTTGTCTTCTTTCATATATATAGAGTAAAAGCCACAAAATGCCCGCCTGGCTCATATTTCCACCTTAGCAGATCCCCATCTCCCCCGACCTGCCCCCCCAGTTCAACCCTGGCAGCGGGACCCTGTGCCCCGCTTGCCTGTGCGCAGAGACCCCTACCAAAGCATAAATCTGCGAGCAAAGAAAGAAAAGATGAAGTGGGGGAGGGAGGGGTAGCTGGTGGTTTGGTTGGTTTTAAGGCTACGACTTAAAGACAGGAGATACCGAGTCCACAAAGATACACCTAGAAGAAGTTCCTAACCATCCGGCCATTTCTACTGCGATTTCACTGCTCCGCTGCTCAGCTGAGCTGTGCTTTCTCGCCGAGGCAAAGCTTAGAGCCCTGCCTTTCTTTCCAAAGGTTGGAGAGTCCAAATTATTAAGAAAGGAGGCGCCCTCCTTTGTTTTTAAAGAGCAGACAATGCAAGACGAGGAATGTTTTGCAAAGCCCTGAGAGGTGCCCAGGCACACAACACGCTGTCCAGCCAGCTCCAGCCGCACCAGTTTGTGGAAAGCACAGCAACTACTGACAATGAAAAGCCCTTTCCTCATCCAAGCTGGGTGCCCCATACTGCGAGAATTAATGGCTAGAGACCTGGGCATCCTTCAAATTATGAACCTTGAAACCACTGAGCCATTTATCAGAAGTCAATAGAGATCCTCAGAGTGCTCCATATAATGACAGCTACATACAGTCGTGCAAAAGGACAGTCACTATAATTAGACACAAAGCAAAGACTACTTACCAATATACCAGTTTTTTGGGGGGTGTTTTTTTGTTTTTTTTTTTGAGCAACTTCCACGCTCAGTCAGTCTTCAGAGTGGTTTAAAACCGATCAGTCTTGTCATTTTCTACCATTCGTATTGTTACATTAGGAAAAATGTTTTCTTTTCTTTTTTTCCCCTTCCCACTGTGAAACTTTGGGTTCAGAGCTCCCCAGGATCAATTCTGAACAAAGCCTCCAGCTGCAGTGCCATCCAATTTGAAGCAGACATTGGGGACAATTTAAGGTTTTTATCCACAAGAAGGTTTTTTTCCATTCTCTTAAATGCAGCCATAATTAGAGTAATTTTTCATGTAGCCCGCTGATTACAGCGTTTTTACCGTCAAAGATAATTACCTGTAATTTTCTTCCACTTTTAATACTAAAAAGCCATCTTTATTTAGATTCAGGAACAGGAAAGGCGAAACAAAAGAGGAAAATTATTCTGTTATTCATACACAAATTGCAGAGACGTAGGGCCTAAAATTGAAAATTAACCAAAATTATAATGCTGAAAAGAATGGAAGAGGCTTCAGAAGTACAGCTGGTAGTGGGGCTCACTGAATTATTCAAATGACACTGGAGAGAAAGCTACCATACATTTAAACCAACAGCATCGTGTGCATCTTTCAGAAAACCCCGCTTCACACCCCCCCACGCCGGCCCCTGTGCGGGCTCGCCCTCGCTCCGCAGAAGGGCGGTGGATGCCCCGGTGAGCCAGTCCCGCAGCCCGGGGAGCCCAGCCCAGCCCAGCCGAGCCCAGCCCGACGGGCCCCGGCCCCCATGGCCGCAGCAGCCGCCTTAACCCTTTCGCTGCACCCGCCCAGCGGGGCCCGGCAGCGGGCGGTCCGCCCCCGGGGGCGGGGGGAGAGGGGGGCTCGCTGCTTCTCGTGGGCTTGCGGGGGGGCTCGTCCTCGCCTGCGCGCGCGCGTGGGTGCCGGTGCGGAAACCCTCTCGGTGAGTCGTGCCCTCCTTTCCCACGCGTGATTTCTCAAATAGGCTTAAAGAAAGCCCAGACAACAAGCAAGCAAGCGAACAAATAAACGATAATAATAATAATAAAAAAGCCCCATTAGCTTCGTAGCGTGGGAGAAGGTGGGAGAGGCAGGCCTTCCCGGGACCGGGGTGTGAGCGAATGGCAGCAGCGGCTCCCACTCGCGCGGCAGACACCCCGGGAGACTCTCGTGAAACAGCGTCATCTATGGATGGAGCAGCGGCAGATCCCCGCGCCAGCGCCAAACCTGCTGCCGCCGGGCTGCCAGCGCCGGCTCCGCCACCGTCCGCCCGCCGCCGGGCTCCGCCGCCCGGGGGCCGCGGGACGGGCGCCGCGGGGAGCCGCGGAAAGGCGCGGAAAGGCGCGCTGCCGCCGCCCCGCTGCGGGCACGGGCGGACGGGTCTGGCCCCGGGCTCACATGGTTTCTCCGCCGGCAGAGTCCCGCGCCGCCCCTCCGGCAGCCGGGGGGCCCCCGCAGCATCCCCACCCCGCGCCGCCCGCCGCCCCGGCAGCACCGGAGGGAAAGGGGGCGCGGACCTGTCGGGGTCCGGCCGCCGAGGGAAAACACCGGAGCGCGAGTGACCGCGAAATTGGGGGAACGAGTAAAGAAGGAGCGTGCCTCGACGGGCAAGGCGCGGAGCAGTCACACACCAACCCCAAACCCAAGCGAGCCCCAAAACTTACCCCTGTGAAAATCTCCTAAGCAAGGATCGGGGTCTAGAAATCTATACTGAACAGAAGCAGTGGAGAATATTTTTCTGAGTCTCAGGGCAGAAGCTCTTTCTCTATATTCTTGGTTGAGTGAGCACATCCAGGTGTGAAATTGTTTGCACACCCCAGCACCTCTTATATTGCCAGCAAAATTAGCTGTTATTACTGTCACTGTTTAGTGATGGTTAGCTTGATAAAAAAAAACCTGCTGTAATCAAGACCTGGCGCATCTTTGCAAATTACAGATAATTGTAAACGTCCAGATTATGATAATAGCATCCTAATCCAGCCTGCAATATAATTATTACAGAGTGTTACATCTGAAACTGTCCAGTAGGGCTAATTCAGCCATTATTTAGACCCTATTTTTGCACTGCAAATGGGTTGCTGAGTTGAAAATGTACGATTGTAATTTCACGGGGCACTCAATGAGTAATGGTATAGGGAGAGAAAAATACAAAAGTGGAATGTGAACAGTAGCGATCAAATCAAACTCTGAAGGACAAAAGACTGTTTGATTCATAGGGAATGAGAAGAGCGGGAATTAAGAAAACAGCAAATCAGTGGTCTGCAGCGTTACGTGTCCAAATCTCAACGAGTGCGAGCCTGATGTGCAGTCAGGGGCTGATGCTTCGGCTCCCGCCTTGCATGAGTCCACCTCTCGCTCGTCTCTTCCCGGCAGCCTCTCCCTGGCACCCGAAGAATCCCCGCGCTCTCCACCCATCCCCAAAAGTGGGCTCGCCATTGTCGTGTGCCTCCTCTCAGGTGACTGAACGTCACTTTCGGGCAAGAAGCCTCGGGAGACTCGGAATCGGGCGGAGAAGAGTGCGGAATGCGGGACTTCGGGGCCAGGGACTCTCCGGGCGGCTGTGGAGTCCGAGGCCTTTCGCGCTCCTGTGCACCCGTCCTCAGGGGTCCTTAGGGAAATTATCACAAAACCGACTCAATTGTAATTAATTAACCAAAAGAGCCTGGCTAACAGGACTACCTGCAGCTAGCGAGGTTAACTCACTGGGTTAGTTGGCTTTCGACTCCTGATTAACTTTTATTAACCCTGGACACGAAATACAAAAACCCGCTTCATTTTTTAATGGGCTAAATCATCAAAGCGCCGTTGCCGCCGGGCCCCGCAGGACCCGGGTGCAGGGAGGCAGCACTCGGAGCTGGCCCCGTGGGCAGGTTGGCTGCCAGCCTCAGCCCTTGCTGGCCTCCCCGGGCCGCAGCCGCGCTTGGCACCTCGCAGTCTTTCTCTGTGCCCTTTTCTCCATGCGGATTAGTGAAAACACCTCAAAGAAAGGAAAGCTCAGTGGATACCGCGAGGCAAAAGCCCTATAAAACGTGTTATATGGTGCGTATCGAGGAGACTGTAAAGATCTCCTTGAATGGAGGGCCAGCTTCGCAGCCAGGCAGACGATGCCGCTACAGAGCACAGAGCCGGGTCAGGATCTGGCCCGCCGAAGCTGGATGAGCCATCCTGCAAAGCCCAGGCTGAGGTTTAGACAGCCTCTCTGGGAGTGCCGAGGAGACGGCGGCAGCGGGAGGGGAGCGAGAAGTCATCCCCGGACTCCCCTTCGCCAAGAGCTCAATCCGTCGCGGGTTCTGGCCTGGGCCGGCTCCCCGGGGCCTCAGCTGAAGGGATATAAGGAGGCGAGGGAGCTGGGAGTTTTTCCCGCGACCTTGAAGGTCGTGTCCGTGGAAGGTGTTCTCACAGACAGCCGGGGCGTGGGGTGAGTGTCGGCAGTTCTCGGGTCTATATTCCAGGCAGATGAACCATTGCTTATCCACCCCAAATCACACGTAAACAGACGCACCGCCGAACAAAGAGCAGAAATATTTAATTGATGCAACACAGATTCTCCCTAAAAAAGAGAGAGAGGGAGACTATGCAAACCATGCAGTTCCTTTTTCACGGCTCTTGTCTGACCTATAAAACAGGTTATTGCGTTACTGCAGGCAATCGCTCAAATGACTGAAAGCAAGAAGAGGGGGTTCACACCCCATCCTCCCCCCCCCCGCCCCGATTTTCCTGGAGCAATAGATCTCCTTTCCGTAATCCACAACCAAAACACCTAAAGTCTGTCAGTTGCAAAATTACGTGGCAGAAGTCTCTAATCGATGCCACATGTGGGATGCACTCTGGGGACACAGCGCTGCCGGCGGCGGAGCGGGCAGAGCGCGGAGGCCGCGCAGGCAGCGCAGCCGCAGGGGAGCGAATGCACCGGGGAGATCGAGGGGAGCAAGAGGGCGACAGGAACGCCTGACGAGCGGGCTGCCCTGCCGCAGTGACAGGTTGGAGGGGGTGGTTTTTCTTTCCCCGGAGAGGAGCGGGAGGGAAATGGAGGCACTTCTCTATGAGGCAGCCCTTTCCACCGGGCTGGAGGCTCTGTCCGCAGGGAGGTGCGGGGACGCCCGATGAGGGACAGCGAGGGCTCTTTGAAGGAAGCGGGAAGGTGCTCCCCTCGTATTCGTAGGTGGAGGGTGGTCGGCAGTGTGTGTTCCTGGGTGTGGGTGTTGTGGGAGTGCGCCCCAACCGGAGGCCAGTGCAGCCGGGGGTCGATCTGCTGTGGGTGTGAAAGCCCCAGGGGTGCAGGCAGTATCAGAAGCTCTCGATCTGGGGCATCTGGGGCTGCAGGCTGCTCTGTGTGTGTGTGTGTGTGTGTGTGTCTGCGCGTCTGTGTCTCTCTGTGTGTGTCAGGCCCTGTGGCTCAGCCCTGGAGCCGCTCGGCACCCACAGGAATGTGGCTCCTCTCGGCTCCCCGAGCTGCCCCGGCTCCACATGGAAGTGGCCGCCAGGAAAACAGAAGGGAGGAGAAGAGAGCGGAGAGGCGGGGGGAAAGCCCCGAGCCAGCAATCCACCGAGCCCAAACCCATCAGACAAAGGACAGTTCATCTCATTCCCTTCCCGGGGAGGCAAAGGGGGAGGTCTGGACAAGCCAGGCTCCCTCCGGCCGCCGCCAGAGCCCAGGGGGTGCACCCAGGCGGGGACAGGCGCCGGGATATACCTGCCTGTGTGTGCGAGGACGAGGGGACAGGAACATCCCCATCGGCCCGAGGTTCTCATGGAGAACTGGCCGTAGACCTCCAGTGTTCATTGGGGTCGGCGCCACGGCGAGAGCATATTTTCTCCTGTTTGGGGCAGGGATGTCAGACTCTCCCCAACCTGCACAACACCATCCCGATCTGGGAGGAGGGGAAATCAAAAGGGAGAGGAGCCGGCAGGAGAACCGAGTGGAGCTGACTCGGCTGGCTCGGAGAAAGGAGAGGTGCCAGAGCCCAGTCCAGTGGTGGCTGTGTGAATTCCGATCCCTGCCTGGGATGGGAATTCCATCCTGCCTGCCGGCATCCCACTTTCCCGGAGCTGTTCTTGCACTGTCCTCCTGGGCCCTCCCGGCCCCTGCAGGTTACCGTAATCAAACAGCCCCGCGGCAGCTGCTCAGAGAAAAGGGTGGGTGGACCGACCTGGGAAATTGACTTCCACTTCTTGTGTCCAAGCCTTTCTGCAAAGGGAAGTGACCTCGGGGAAGGGAGAATCTCTTACTGCAGGTTGAATGCTTGTCTAGAGGGAAATGAGGAAAAGAACGGAAGAAAATGAAAAGGTCAAGCTTTTTTTTTATTTTTGTTTTTGGTTGGTTTTCTTTTTGCACAGGGTGGAAGTTAGCAGAAGAGACAAATCCAAGCTTTTCGTGAGCCCCAAAGTCGGGGAAAGTACCTGAAACCTTGAGAGTGAAATGAGCAGAAGCCGGTCCCCAGAACCGCTAGGGACGCGGGGAGCGGCAGAGCCCGCCCGGCAGCAGGCAGGGGTGGGCAGCCGGTGGTGGCTCTGACACCCCCACACCCTGACGTGCATGGAGCACAACCGAACAAACTGGTCTATTGTACTGCAAGACATTTACCAACCCCCAAACCTGTTACAAAACAGCAACCCCGGGCTTCTTTCTTTGGGAAGAAAACTACTCACGCACATGCACTCACGCACACGCACAGAACATGGCAGGCAGGAGCAGAGGGAGAAGAAAGGAGGGGGAGGACAGCAGGAAGAAAGACAAGAGACAGGTAAGTGTGCCCCAGGGCAGGAGCGTGCCTTTTCAGGCCTTGCCTCCCCCTCTGCCAGCACTCTCCCCTCCAGCCTCGGCTGCCAGGGAGGCATTTTTTATCTCGGGGATCCTTCAGCGATGCCTTTGGCACATTCATTGCTGTCGTCGTACCCCGCACGGCCGTGAATTACCGCTCCCCCCTTGGAAGGAGTGTCCCCGCGGGAACGGCTGCCGCGGGGGCCCCACCGGCCGGGGTTTCTGCTGGGAGAGGGGCCCACGCTCCATTAGAGTGGTCCCAAGCCAGTGGGCAGCGAACCGGCCACTCCGCCAAAGCCGTGCCTCCAGCACCGCACAGCGCTAGCGACGGCTCTGCTGCACGGTTTTTTTCCCTAAATCGTGTATCTAGAAATAAAACAAAACCAATAAAAGTACCTCTCCAACGTCCCTCTTTCAGCCGCAGCCGCCGTAGGCTTTTACCAGGAGCGAAGGGAGCAGGGCTCTCATTTTATCCTTTTCACATATTTAGTGGCTCCCTTTGACGGAAACATAATTTGTATAATTAGCTGAGCGCACATGGGCGACTGATGGGCTGTGGAGTGTGCAGCTCTCGACGTTAATTGCTCTCAGGAAAGGATTCGGGGCGGCTTAGGCGAGAGACTTGCTTTCTAGCGTCAGGATGGGCAGCTTTCCCTTCGGCTTAAATCACTAAGGTGCGATAAGGTGTACGTGGTCCTGTCAGAGCCCCTTTTCCAGTGGGAAGAGAGCACCGCCGCCCCTTGGCTCGTCCGTGGGGACCTGCAAGGGCCACATCCTGACAGCACGCCCGGGCTGCGGTGGCACTGCACGGCACTGCAACCAAATGTGAACTCCCAGCTCCCATCCTCTTTCCTCTGTCTCTCTCTGCAAGCAAATCAGTCTTACATTTTTTCCCTCTTATTAAGAGAACAAGGGGTAATTTGGAAACCTTTATCGTGGTCGAAATAATTTTATTTTATTCAGAATATACAGTTTAATTCCTCTATCTACAATTATTTACAGGGTTAAAATAACATTGAAAAAAGTCTCTGGAAAAATTGAGGTCATAGATTTCAAGGCACCATTGATAGTGTCCACAGCTGAGCCAAAAAATGTCCGTATTGTATAAAAAAGGGTTTCCTCTGAAATGCAATAAGTTACATGCACAAGCTTTACACATTTTAATCTTTTTGTTTGTTTCTTTTCCCTTTTAAAAATTCCCCATATGCATTCCTTTCGTTATTATTCCTTAACAGTAAAACACAGGAGTCCAAGGAACAGCAAAAAAAATAATAAAAAAAATAAAATAATAGAGGTCAGACTCTAATAAATTGTCCCAGAGCCGAGTGCTAACGGGTGCTGTAGGGAGCCGTGGGGTTGGAGGTGGGAGTTGATGGAGTTGGCAGCGGGATACCAGGAAGTGGAGTTCTCCAGGTAGCTGGATGCAGGGGACGGGTTGGAGTTTGGAGGGTGAGCGTGTGCGTGGGCATGGTGGCTGAGGGAGCGGGACGAGCCCTGAGGTTCCCAAACCGCAGGTGACTGTGGAGAGTTGCAGGCCATGGGGTCGCTGGAGCTGGGGCTGTGCTCCGGAGGCATCTCCCCGTTTTTCATTATCTTCTTGATCTTGGATCTTTTATTCTGAAACCAGATTTTCACCTGGGAGCGGGGCAGGAGGAGAGGAGAATAGAGAAAAGAGGGAGTGGGGAGGGAAAGCGACCATTAATGCCCCAGCTGGTGCTTCGCGGCTCCGGGAACCCGCGCCCTGACGCCCTCCCGCCCCGCCGCGGGGGCCGATCCAGCCCTTCCCGCCGCGCCAGGGTGAACGAGGGGTTCTGCGACCCTCCGGGGCCGAGTCGAGCCGAGCCGAGCCGAACCGCTCGTGGTACCTGTGTCTGCGTGAGTCCCAGGGAAGCGGCCAGCTCAGCCCGCTCCGGCAGGGCGAGGTACTGGGTCTTCTGAAACCTCCTCTGCAACGCCGCCAGCTGAAAGCTGGAATAAATAGTCCGGGGTTTGCGCACTTTCTTTGGTTTGCCGTTCACCATCCGCACCTCGGGCTCCGCCACCTCCTTCTCTGCACGGGCGCAAGGGCGGGAGAGACAGACGCAGACGTTAAGGCGCGGGACAGGCTCCGCTCCGCGCAGACCGCGCCGACTGCATCCCGCCCCCGGGCCGGGCCGGGCCGGGCAGCGGCGCCGGCCCGACGGGCCCCTGCGGTTCCCCCCGGGGCTCCGCCGCCGGGCGGCGGCTCCGAGCAACCTCCGCCGGCTTCCGCGGTGAGACGGGAGGGCCCCGCTCCCTCCGCGCCAGGCCTTGGCCAACCCCGGCCCTCCCCCGCCTCCCGCTCCCGTCCCGGGCATCCTGCCGGGCGCCCACCTCTGCGCGGCCGCGAGCGGGAGCGCGGGGCGTGCGCGGAGGACGACTGGTGCCCTGCTGGGAAGAGCCCGGTCCGGAGCAGAGACCGACCCAGGGCATCTACCGCTTCCCCCGCACGCCCGTGCCTTCCCCCCGCCACCGCCGGCGTGTCCCCAAGCGCCGCCGCGACCGCACTCGTCCCAGCCAAGCCCCAGCCGCTTGGCTTCGCCACGGACTGCTTTTTTAATTCTCCCTGTCCCCTTCTTTTTTGTTTTTCTTTTTTTTTCCTTGTTTTTTTCTCCTACAGCAAGTTACAAAGAAGTACAGGGAAAGCACTAAAACCGCGGCGCTTTCTGGTAAAAACACTCCCGGCTTCGCAGCCCCGCCACGGCTGGGCTCCCCCTCCCAGTCTCCTCCCCCACCCCTTCGGCACAGGGGGAAGGAAACTTTCTTCAACACCGCGAACCTGAGTTTGAGACACGCAACAAGGCTCGGCTATTTTCTCCCTCTTCTTGAAGGGAGAAGGAAGAGGGAGGTAGTCGTGGCGGCCCGGGGGCAGCTGAAAAAAGTTTGTTGCTAAAGCACTAGTCCTAGGATTTGTGTTTTAGATCGTGCGGGCTAGTAAAAGAAAAAAAAAAAAAAGGTAGACCAGCTCTCCATCTTTTTTTTTTCTAATTTTCTTCCCCTCCCCCCTCCCCAAATGTATCTGTTTATTTATATTTAGTTCTCCCTCTGATTCAGGGAAAGCTGCATCCCCGCTGCCCCTGAGTCAGGGATCTGCCGGGGCGCGCTCTCCCAGCCTCCCCAACGCCGCTGGAGCTCCCCGCACACCCCCGGCCCCCGGCCCTCACCTGGCTGGCTGGCGGAGCTCTGAACGCGGTTGTAAGCTCCGCTGTACTGGTGGTAGGGGCTGGCGTAGCTGTAGTCTGCATAGGCTTTGGCAGGATAGTTCCCGGCAGATCCGTTCATGCCGTGGTACTGATACTGGTAGGGGTTGAGAGCTTTGCCGTAGGAAGCCGAGGTAGGCGAGCAGTAGCCGTGCGGGGCTCCCCCCGCCGGGCTGTAGTAGTCGGAATCCGTAGCCGAGGACTCGGGTAAAGTGGGAGATTCCTGGGACGGGTGGTGCATGGCTGCAGCCGTCTGGAAAGTAGCCTGGAAGTCGCCGGATCTGATGTTGGGGACCCTTCTGTCAAATACTCCTGTCATAGCTGGGAGCCGGCGGCGGGCTGGGGCTGGCGGCGGGGCTGCTCGGGTCTAAGCAGACATGTCTGGGGGAGGAGGCTGCGGCGCGGTGTCTGTCTCCGGCAGACTGCTGGCTGGGGCGCAGCATAGGCTTGGTTAAATCCTTAATTGCGCTCTTACGCACAGCAGGGTGGATCGGGTTCCATTGGCCAGAGCAATCGGGAGCAGCGACACCCTAACTCGTCCAACTAGTTTAGCACAACAAAGCTTCGGCTTAAAAAAAAAAAAAAAAAGTCCCATTCAAGCTCTTTTAAAGTGAATACCAACAGCAATCTCCGAGCCGGAGCGTCGCGATTGGGAGGTTTCCGGCTCCCCCCACTCCTGCAGCCAGCGAGGGGTCTCGGCCAGCCTCGCCGCCCTGCAGCCCGGTGCCCCCGCACCCCTACCTGCAACGCCGCGGGGGAAGGCTGCAGCCACGCCATTCGGATTTGCCATCCGGTCCCCCTTGGCTGTGTTGATGGCTTGGGAGCAACGCACCGTGCGCTCCTGGTTCCCAGCACGTTTTCTGATCTGGTGACGCTAAATATTAGTGTCTGACCGGACTGTTTCGCTCGGGTCGTCCTCCCTCGCAGGGGGAACGCCGGCCAGGATCGCCGCGCTAAATACAGCAAACCCTATTACCCCCAAATATCTCGAATTTTAGTTACATCATTTCCTGCATTTCCAAGACCCTTGCACGGCCCGAAGCCAGGCGTGAGACTCCCGGCATGACGGCCAGCCGTGGGAACGTGGGGAAGCTGCTAATGGCACCATACGGCCTAAGGGCACCCACCCTGCGGATTTTGCGAAAGGCGACCTGTCCGTGGCACGATGTCCGTGGGTGGAGAGCCCCCGACCCCCTCGCCAGCGCCGGCGAGGCGAGGCGCGCCTGTGACCGCTCGGCCCCACGCGTGCCCGCACTTCAGTGCCTCGTGGCGATGCTCACCATCTGGTTCGGCTCCAGCCCAGGGTCAGAAGCCCTTCGTGAAGGGAGCTCAAATCACCCTCCCGCGTAGGCAGGACCACTGTGAGGCCGCCGTGGGGCTTCTCGACTTGGAGGCCGTCGCGAGAGCTCACTTTCCGGGTGACAGCCCCCAAGAAGTGACTGCTGCTGTGCGGAGGTGTCCTTCCCACAGCACCCTGGCCAGCAGCACCCTCCTTCACCCGTACCGGGTTTTCTGAGCCCATCTACGCAGCCATGTCCCAGGCAACGGTCTCCGTGGCCGGGCCGTGGAGAGGCAGGGGCTGGTGATGCCTGTCCCTCGTGATTTTACAGCAGCGTTGCAAAAAAAAAAAAAAAAAAAAAAAAAAAAAAAGATCAAATTTTACTAGACACTAAGGAAAACAAATAAAAGCCTGTTTTCAGTGACCCGGAGTTGTAGGTTTTTCTGAAATTGTTTACTCTCCAGATTTAGCCTGTTTGCTCACCGAAGATCTCCCAGCCAGCTGAGTAACACTAGTAACACAACCGTGCATGTTGTACTTGAACTTATTGTTTGCTTTGGAAATGTCCACAGCTCATATAAAATCACATTAAACAAATCCCTAAGCATTTCATGATATTAATTACTTGCTTAAATCCATTGGAAATATCCCTCCTCCATTTTTTTTTTTAAGAGAGGAACTGCATAGGGATGTATGTTTACGATTGGGGAAGGGGGAAGTAAGTTTATTAAAGCTCCCAGTTTGTATCCAGTTGGAAAGGACGGTAGAGGTTTTAAACAGAGAAGGGGGGGGAAAAGCCCATTTGTGTCATAAATTCCAGGGCACTGCACTTCAACACGTCCGGGCAGGAAGGTGCCGTTTGAAGGGAGAGAAAGGAGAGAAGCTGGGCGCCGGTCTCGCACCCAGCCCCGGCAGCTCCGGAGCCGCGGCGCGTCCCGGCCAAGCCGTCCCGACAGGCTGCTTGTGCGGTTCACCGGGGAAATCTGGATCGGTTTCCTACAGCAGAGAAAGTTTGCTCTTGTTTTATTCAGTGGCAAGGCAGGGGGAAAAAAAGTTTCGATATTAAAAGGAAAAAAAAAAAGGCAGAAACCCACCAGATCCAACCGCAACCCCCCCAAGCTGATTTCTTTCTGAAGGCATCTGCCGCCGCTGCAGTCCGTGCGAGGATTACCAGGCTGAGGGCACACAAATCCGCCTGTTTGCGGGTTTCCTGGCCCCCCGTCCGTCCAAACCCGAACCCTTTTTTCTTGCCTTTCTGCTGTTTTCCCCCAGCGGTTTTTATTTAACACATCCGGTGGGAGCGGGCGGTTCGGAGGGAGCCGGAGTCTGTTTTCCATTTCACAATATGGTCATTGTTTACCGGCACATGCCCGCCGCGTCGCCTGAGCGGCTGCCCGGGACCCCCGCGGCCCGTTCGGGCCCAAACTCCGCTGACCCTCGGGGCAGAGGGTGGCTGTGTCCGTGTGTCCCCGTGTGTCCCCGTGTGTCCGTGTGTCCCCGTGTGTCCGTGTGTCCCCGCGGCCGCCGCCGGTCCCGGCGCGGGGGCACCGCGCTGTCCGTGCCCGGGCCAAGAGCGCCCCGCCGTGGCCGCGGGGCCGCAGCGCCGCCGCCGCGTTACCTGCGCGCCGCCCGCCCCCCCCGCCCCGCCGCCGCCGCCGCCCCCGCCGGGGCCAGACTGAGCGGCGGCGGCGGGCGCGGAGCCGGGCGGCCCCGCCAGCGCTGTCCCCGCAGGGCACGGGCACCGGGGCGCGGGAGCCGCCGGGCCGGCGGCCGCGGCCGGACAACGCGGCGATTGTTCCCGCCCGCGCCGGGGAGCTGCCGCGGGGGCGGCGCTGGGGCCCCGACGGAGCGGGCCGGGCGCTGTGTCCTGGCCGGTGCCCGCCGGCCGCCCCGCCCTGCCCCGGCGCTGGCTCGGCAGTATCCCCACCGGCCGAACCCTCCGCCTGGGTTCAGAGAGGGCTCTCCGTCCCGTCTCCCTCGGTAGCTCTTTGTTTCCAGCCAACGAAAGAAATATTTCGGATGAGCCTCTCAAGACTTTTGGATAAAGTCTTGCAATTGTTCACAGAAAATCTTTCACTTTCTGGATAAAATATTCGCGCTTGGGCACCGAGCTTTTGCTGGAAACTTTATTTGCATGGAAATTGCTGGCAAAGAATGAAAGGAAAATTTTTCCCCTTCCTTAAAAAAAGCCCCAAACAGCCCTCCGCAGTGGAAACATGGATTAACTCTTATTTTACAGCATCAGAAAATGGTGATTTTCATTCAGCAACTTCAAGAACTGAGGGCTTTCCTCATTTTAGGCTTAGGACTTGTTTAACCCGGGAAGTATTTTCAGAATGAAGAGGCAAAAGGGATTGAAAGTCACATAAAGCTGTGAAAAAAAATTACGTCTGTTTTCAGTATGGGCAAAAGCTATTGGGGATCCAGTGGGGAGGGCTAGTAAACTAGTCAGAAGGATGTTCACACACAGTGATAAAATGAAGAAAGTCAGGAAAGGATTTTGGAAAGCAACAATTGGGAGCAGGGCAGGAGAAATAAACCTGACAGAAAACTCAGGGAAGGTATCTAAGACTTTTTGCTCAGATTTTAGTAGCTTTCTGCAGAGTCTTCCGCTCTGGATACAGCTGGTTTAGGGAGAGGAGAAGGGGCATTTCTCCACCTAGGCATGACATGGTCAGCTTTGGGGAACTTAAATAACTCCAAAAGGAAAGAAGGTTTGTGTTCCTGTGAAGGTTACCATCTATGTTGATGGAAGGATGGACGTGTGAACTTGGGGTCGAAGCATGTCTGGTCCCTCACACACTGGAGCAGGTGTTGTTTTTGCCCTCCATCCCAAAGCATTCCCTAGACTCCAATCATCTCCCATCCCTGGAACAGCCTTTTCTCTTCCAGTTTCTTGAGCATGCCCAAGAAACATTGGGCCTCCAGCTAACGAAGCGAACCTGTCACTTAGGCATTTCCACAGCTGATGGACTCACTGCCAGGCTTGGCTGCAGCCTGGGCTCCACTGGCCTTGCTTGTCCAGCCTGTAAATTGCACTGCGCATAAAAACCATGACGTACAATGTTAAGAATTAGAATTTGCTTTCTAGGGCAAATAGTGACTGTCTCTTGCCAAGGAGCTGACATGAAAAGCTTACACTTGCACCTATTTCCTTCAAATTGCACTAACATGAGTGAAGAGAGGAGCCAGGGCTTCTTGTTAAGGTCAGCTGTAGCAGACTGAGCTGAATGTGGAGGACAAGATGATTTTAAGAGATTCCTGGAGATGCAAGGCTCCTGCCTGCATCCCCCCTTCGCTCCTTTCTCAGGGTGTGCCTGTGAGGGTCACTGAGGTGCTGCTTGGCTGTTTCTTGTTGCATCCCAACCTTCCCAAGGCAAGGCATTGCCTGGCAGTCACAGTCCAGCCATAGCCTGCCCCTCCAGAAAGATAAATACTTAATGAACTCAGTCATTCCTTTCTCTTTTGGAACTCTGTCCACATGAGCTCATGGGACAGATGGGGAACTCCCATTACTCTTCAGTTCATGGGCTCATCATGTCTGTGGCCCATTTCAACAAACAAGATCTTCTCTCGGCTGGGCAGGATGTTTCAACAAAAGCTTGTCCTAGTCTTTTTTTCCCCATTTCCAGCCCACATGATTCCATTGCAGTGTAACACTGACTTCCTGGCTTCTTTCTGAGGTCATGGAGGACAGCAAAGAAACATCATCGGAAAGCCCAACTTCTCCCAACGGAGTTGTTCTTCTACCTGCCTGCTCCACAGGTAGCTGGATGTTGTTATTCCAGGAGCCATAGGTTCTTCGACTGATGTGAGGCCCAGAGATTTCCAAGAAAGACAAGACACAAAACCATATGGAGCCATCTCCAGACCTGCAGTTTGGGTCAGCAGTGAGAGTTGCAGAGCCTCCCTGCACAGTTGCCTGAAGTTTCCATAACAGACCTTTGAGCACGGATTTGGAGCTGCATGGGCAAAGCTGCTGCTGGAGGTAGTGCTTTGATGCAGAGCATGAGCCAGCACTGCTGGAGAGCTGAATGTAAAATCTCTCTTTGCCAGAAACACTACAGGGAAAATGTTTGCGCTAGCTGCCCTTGCTGCCCGGCAGCAGTGCCACTGCAGATGTCTGGCATGGCAGATGGTGGTGGCAGTGGCATACTGGGAAGGGCCTCCAACCAAGAGCAGAGGAGAAAAGGACCCCAGCTGTGGCAGCAGGAGGGGCAGACATGAACGATTTCAGGAAATGCAGCATCCTGGATGAGTGGGCAGCTGGGCTGGGTAACTGTAATGATCTTTTCAGGCCTTTAAATTTATTGCTGTAGCTTTTAGCTCCAAGTAGCCAAAGGCAGTTGCTCCTCAAGGAACAGGGTTGATTCAGCTCCAGTATAGCCACTCACTCTGCTTATTCTCTCTCATCTGTCACATCTCCTTCAGCTGTAACTCACTTCTCAGCCTCTCAGATAGGAGCAGGGTCTCTGCCTCTCTGCAGGACTTCAGATGTGAGATAAATCCCTTTGCATCCCAATGCCGCAGGAATGCTTTCCTAGATCTCTGACATCCCTGTTAAAAGATGACCGGTCAAGGAATTTGAGGCATAGCTCTTCAGACCCTTTGGTGTGTTTTCAGCAGGGCAGGGCAGGGCAGGGCTGCTAGCCAAGGGGCTCAGGGAAACCCCCCCTTAGAGGCCCTTGTGGAATTTCCCCTACAAATCTCAGGAATTAAGCTTGCAACCTTCCTTTTGCTCTTACAGGTTAAAGATCAAAGTAGCAAATGCACATCTCTTGTCAAATGGTCCCTATTACTTATTACTTCCATGGTCTGCTTGGCATCACCTACTAAATTTATCAGTATGTGCTCACCAACAATATATACGCTAGCTAGCAGTAGAATACATCTATAAAATAACTTAATAACTTGAATCTGTCATAAAACCAATTTATGTTCAGTTCCTCAGTTATAGTTTAGCCTTATCATTAATACTTTTAAAGTAAATATATGCTAGGCTTTCCCCATGACTCTAATTCCAGGGCTATATTTATTTCATTTCTTGCCTTAGTTTTTATGTTCTTCACTAAAATGTACACTGCCATAATCTAAATTTGGTCTCCTAACAGTTCCCTATGCAGCACAGGGGAACCTTTTCCTCTTTCATCTTTCACAATCCAGCCTGCAGCTGCGAGCAGCCCTGCAGGGAAGCTGGATGTCACTGGCTGCGTTGTCAGTGCTGTCTCTTCAAGGGGCTCTGTAAGGTCACCGTCATATTTATAAGCATAGACGAGAAGACTTTTTTTTTTCTGGTTTCCATGTTTGAATTACATCTTTGTCTTTGAAAGAGGCCCTGCTGCAAGAAGCATCAAGATGCTCTGCTTTAAGACTCATTTGACATTCCCTAAGATCTTAATTTATTGGAAAAATGGAGGTTATTTTCTTCTTCAGCTCAGATTTCTTTCTTTCTCTAGTCAGTGACTGAAAAATGGCTCTTGGTACTGTATCATTTGTGCTTCTGCAAGCCTGCTAGTTCTTTTATTATTAGGAAAATGCCTTGGTTTGGGAATGAGAAATAAGGTATTTTTCTTCAGAGACATATTTTGAATTTGCAGGCACATATTTGGAGGTAAGGTACCACCTAGGTGAATACCTACAGAAGAAAAAGAATTTTCATTAAAGATATTTAACTGAAAATACATTTGGATTAGAAATAATCATGCTTTACAATTTTTATTTCTTCTTTCAGAAAGGGTAAATTAATCTTTGAAAAAAGGTCCAAAAGGTTATGGTGGCTTCTGCATGACTCATCATACCTTTTCATGAAGATGCCTCCCTTTCAAGATCTTTGGATCAAGCAGAGGATGAAAGTTTGATGCAGACATGACCAAATTATGTGGTATGGCTCATGCTGTGCCGAAAATAAGAGCAAATGATGGCTGTGTTCCCTTCTGGCCTTCAAATCTATATATTTTAAGTAATCTTTTTGTCAGTTTCTTAAAAAATTCCACTTTTTTTTCTGACATGCTGCCAAATAAAGTCCTTATGGTTAATGTTCCATCCCCCTGATTTCAGGATCATTCTTTGTTAGAAGAAGTGGGTGTGTGACAATTTCTGGCTTTTCATCACTTGAAAGACCAGCAGTTAACCCTACAGCTCTTTACAACAAGGTGTGCATGGCCAGATCTTCCTTTTCACTGATCTCCACAGGGAACCTGTCTGATACAAACCACCAACATGATCCATGTCCTGCTAAAACCAATAGAAAGTGTCCCCTTTGGCTTTAGTGGGAATAAGCAGATGTTTTGTGTGCCCATGTTCCCTCTCCTGGTTCAATACCTGGAACCACAGAGCTGTAGCTTCTGCCGTAGCCTGCTCATTTTGGCAGTCATGCTTTGGAGGCTCTCAGCTGTCGTCTTTCTCCATCCCACTTTACTGGAGGACTCCACTGTGATGGGTTGGACATAAAATCTTTTCTTTCTCTGCCACTTATTACTGAATTTAGGCATCTAAGAAAAACTCGTCATGCTTGCTGTTGCTCTTTGCCTCAGCATACTTACAGTCTGGAGAAGGTACAGATAGACTGGAGAGTAGAGAAAGCCATTGCCCTGAAGCCTGCCCTCAGCCTTTTTGCTGTGTTATACAAAAGATGACAATTATCCTCTCTGGCTTTGGAAAAGAAGCTAGATAAAATGCAGAGATTATGAAGGGAGGCAGTCATATTACAACAATTCTGGGCAATGAAATAATAGTTGTGGATGGAATGAAAGGATGATACAGCGTGATCCAAAGGCGCAATGGTGCCAGTGTGAGTCTTTCCAGCCGCAGTCAAAAGGACTTTATGCAGCCCTTTGTTTGCTTACACATTGTGATACAAAAGGTGAAATCTTCCATAGTCTGAAGTGTCCAGGATGCCATTAGTGTTATCTTACACAGGATTTCAGGAGAGATGGCTTCATGTGTTCGCACACAGAGTTTGGACTAAGGATCTCTATCAAAGTCTAGTTCTTTTGGTGAAGTAATAGGTGATGGAAAATGGTTGTGGCTTGAACGGAACAGAACTCCTTACTGAGGGCTTCACATTTAATCTTTTCTCACTACAACTTCAGAAACTAATACAGTGTTAACAAAAGAGTGACAATAACATTTTTCTGCACATTTTGTTTTTATCTTTGTAATGTTATAGCGCTGTTTACTCAACCAATATAAGCCCGATGCTCTTGGCAAATACTTATGTGTGCTTCACATTTATTCTTTGCAAAGTGGGCTTTACACACCACAGATGAAAATGCTTCAGCCTCATTTGAATAGGAAATAAAAGGGATTGCATTACTGTATTTCTTTGCGAGCTGGAAAAAAAAAAGGCATTGTCCTCTTTCAGAGTTCAGATTTCATTTCTTCAAATGAAGTTGCGGTGGTTGGATTTAAAAACCTCTATTCTTTTTTTTTTCCACAGATCTGCAAATTTCCTATCTTAAAATTTTTTCACAGAATCAAAAAGAAAACAATAGAAACACAAATCTTCAAGCCAAAAGTTCCAAGCTGGCATGAAAAATGGCAAGAACAAGATTTGAACACTTCTTAATACCAATGTAACCACAAGATTACTTTTAAATTCCTTTTATCTGAAAATTATTTATCAGGGCAAAACATAGCATAGGGAAGCTATTTCTTAAGATTTTCTTGGACTGTTTAAAGCTGTATCTGAAGACATACAAACTATAACAGAAACACAGAGACCAAACTATTATTATGTTTTACACTTTGGCATTTTTGCAAACTTCTATAATTATGTCATTTTAGTACATTAAAACAAACAGCAAGGAAATAGAAAATACTTCTTCCACAGCTGTGTTTACTAACTTAAATGTGTTTTTTTTATTCTCAACCAGGCAACCAGTCTGAGATAAGAGGTTTCCCTGCTGTGTAACACGGCATTATCAGAAGCACACACAGCACCCACCTGGAGTATTCCAACATACAAGAGTAGTGGAAAATTAAAGCAATAGAATGGAAAAGTCAATAGCTTTTTGCAGTGAGACACATTTGATATAGGAATAGATATACTTTTAAAATACACAAATGTACATAACATTTTGGAGAATTCCTTTGAGTGGAAATTCTGTTTATACAGAGAAAAAAAAAGAATATTAAATCTTCCTTGAAGAAATCCAAATTTTACTAGAAAAGTTTTGAAACATATCCTTATTTTACCATAATGTGAATCATGATTTTCCACTTTCTTTATTACTTTGAGAAAGATATTTTACACAAATGACAGCCTAATGAGCTATTCCTGGTTAAATGGAAATATTTCATCAAAATTGCAAATATCTGAAAAATGGTTTTTAGGTGAAATCAGCAGCACCCTCAAAGATTTCCTCGGGATTTTTAATCTGCTTGAATAGCTGTTTAGAAATGAAATCAAAATTTTTCTTACCACCATTTCTGTAGAAGAAATAAATTGCAAAGTCATTGAAGAAAAGTATCTTCCCCTTAAAATTAGCAAAATTGCTTTCTGTTTTTCAGCCATTGCTGATATGATGTGACCACTTTTCAAAAAATTCAGACATTTTTAGGTAGGATTTTATTTCACTGCAAAGACTGTTGGGCCTTCTAGAAACTTATTTTGAATGATCACTCAATAATTATTCTGACTGTTGTAGGAATCAGAAATTCTGACAAATTTTTCAGGTCATATAAAACATAAATTTTTCTTGACCTGAAAATAAATATTTAATTCAGCTATGAGTGCTTCTTTCAGTTCTTTGGTTCTGTACAGTGGAAATGAAAGAAATTTTTTAATCACAGAATTAAAATGTGTTGTAAAACATCACTGTGGATTTCTCAGGCTTCCACACTATTTTATATTTTTTTTCAGTATGGACGGTTAAAGACAAAAACCTCACAAATCAAGTGATGGAATACTTTTGAGTAATCAAATTTACAGGTTTTCTTAAAAGACAACTTTGGCCAAAAAAAAGTGATCAGAACCTACTTTGTTGTTTAAATCAAGCGCTGGCAAATGTACTGTAAGCCTGGACAGCAGACAGGCACTTAGAAAAGGAGGGCCATGCAGTTGCTGAGGGGATAAGAGCAACCTCCCCTATGAAGACAGGCTGAGAAAGTTGGGACTGTTCAGCCTGGAAAAGAAAAGGTCACATGGAGATCTCTTAGCAACCTTCCAGTATCTGAAGGGAGCCTACAGGGAAGCGGAGAGGGCTTTTCATGAGGAACAGTAGTGATAAGACAAGGAGTAATGGGTAAAAACCGAAAGACGTGAAATTTAGGTTAAATATATGGAAGAAATTCTTTACTGTGAGAGTAGTGAGACACTGGAACAGGTTGCCCAGGGAAGCTGTGGATGCCCCATTCCTGGCAATGTTCAAAGCCAGGTTGGATGGGGCTCTCAGCTACATGGTCTAGTGGAAGGTGACCCTACCTGTGGTAGGGTGTTGGAACTAGGTAATCTTTAATGTGCCTTCCAACCCAAACCATTCTATGATTCCAGAAGTTCTTCTCAGCAGCCAAAATTGTAGGTAACCTTCTTTGTCTTGTTTGAAGGTTCTACCCATGAACTTAGGGTACAATCTGGTTAGTAACCTTCATTAGCATGTTCTTCACAGCTTGCCTTATTTTAGCCACATAAAATAAAGTGTAGGCCAGTAACCTCAGCTTCCATTGGTGATGTGGAGAAAGATGGATGTGTCTCAAGGAAGGCATCTCTCTCTCCTAGGAGAGACATCTTGGGACAGCTGTGTGGCTACGGACTGGATCAATTACTTCTACCAAGAATATTGTCACACTCAAGTGTTTAGGATACAGGTGGATGCTAATGCAACCTAATATAACCTGTCAGGAGCACTTTCCAAACCATCTATAATACAATCTCAGTATGTAGCACTGTAACTGCATGTAACCCAGGACAACCACCAAAAAACAGTAAATAAAGGTAGTTTATGTGCATGTATTCCATGAGTTTAATGTTTGACTCTTCAAACTCATAGGCAAACCCATCCTCTGGCATCGCTGCCACTCCAGGCACTATGAACAGGTATTCAAACACAGGTACAAGTGTAGCGTGGTCTGAAAAGAAGCTGAAGCAAGAATGCTCCAAACAGAAGCATTCTGTTCTAATAATGAACGTAATTAAACCTCAGATACTATAGCAAATGTCATGGCAAATTCATTATCATCAGTAAATCACGTCAGAAGTGTTTTGGAGTCAAGCTGCTCCCATTGGTGCCAGGGGAGGTTAACTGTGGGCTTCCCCAGAAACCAAGTCAGTGCTGAGCCTTTGCAAATTCTCAGCTTATCATGATGTGCTCTAGTTTAGTTGTTGGATGGGGCAGGGATAGGAGCCACCAGTTGAAGTTTTGTTTCTGTGCTGCAGCAGATGAGGTTGGCTGCTTGCTCTTGCAGCATACTATTTCACCCTTTGCTGTCCTCCATAGCAACTGGCTTTAAAGAGGACTTTGAGAAGTGTTTAGAAATAGTTTTGGTTATGAGAGAGCTTAGCAAAGCCTATGTTGCAAACTTAATAAGGTAAATGCAAACTATTACCAAAACTTGGGAGGTCTGTGTTTAACTCAGCCAGTTCACACCCCTGGTGGGCTGGCCCTGTTCAGCATCTCATCACCCACGCTGCTGCTCACTCACTCCCCCACCCAGTGGGATGGTGGGGAAACAGGAAGAGCAAAAGCAGGTAAACTGAGTCAAAATAAAGGCAGTTTAATAGGGAAAGAAAAGAGGAAAAACCAGCAAGCAAAGCAAAGGCAAACCCCCAGCACATTCCATGGGCAGACCAATGCCCAGACAGTTGCTGAACTTGGCCGCCTTGGGAGCCAGCTCTGCACCCTTCCCCCTTCTGCCTCAGGTTTTGTTGCTGAGCATATTACAGGGTAGGGAGGTGAAGAGCTGCAAAACACTGATACTTCCTCAAAGGATGTGGGAATTTTCAGGCACTTGTAACCATTACAAAGCAGAAGAAAATAAATGCAGGGATAGATTTGTCCTACCTGTGATGCCTAGAAAGTCCTTTCTTTGGGATGGTGTTCAAGACATGGGGATGTGACTTTCCTTAAGGAAGATAACTGGATAAGAAGTATTTTGTTTTTCTTTCTCTTAAAAGAGAAATGACTCTTTATTTGCACAAACAATGCAATGAACATTTCTCTTTCAGAAGAAACCTGGAGTCGCAACTACTTAAAAACCACTTTCTGCAACACAAAGCACTGTTCTGCTCACTGAGATATTTATAAAGGAAACTAGCACAACTTCTTGATAAATCTGCTGGATTAAAAAGTGATGTGGCTGGCAAACACAGTTTCCCTTTTAAGCTGCTTGAGCATTTCTGTCATAACAAACATTGTCCCCCAATTGTGGCACCCTTTCCTCTCACAAATTTTTGAGTGGTGCTGGAACACACTCTGATATGATTCCCTTTCATTTCTGACACCGTTATGTCATTTTATGGATTTGCGCTGACAGCATTTCATTTCAACATCATTATAGCATCTCAACTGACTTTCCACACGGAGCACACCAAGAGAGTTTTGTGGTGATGCTATACTAAGAACAGTTAGAATAAATAGGTTATTAAGATGGCTGCAAAATAACCTTGCTGAAGAGTAATCCTTATGCATGACCATGAACAGGCTTTCTTGCTTGAATTTTCAGCTGTTGCAATGTTTGATATTTTCAATCTTTTAAAAATGGCCAAGAGATTCGAGCTATAGGCAAAGCTGCCCTGCAACTGGAGGATGCAGAGCCTGGTGGGTGCACAGATTGCTGTTGTGGCTAGCAGAGGTGAGCACAGCACTCATCAGGAGTCAGGAGCCAGTCCATCATCTTTGGCTCCTTGAACGTCAAGTGCCTGAGCTGGGCAGAAAGGTGCCCAGGTGTCTCAGCTCCCACCACAGGCAGCAGAAGGAACCAAAAGAGGTTTGACCCATCAGTGACCCGCCTTTTAAGATGTGATGAGATTTTGTTGGGACCACGGTGGTCCCAACTGCAGAGGGAGAAGTGAAAGGTGTCCCTGCCCATGGCAGGGGCGTTGGAACTAGATAATCTTTAACCTCCCTTGCAACCTAAACAATTCTATGATTATATGAATTAGCCTCACTGCCTAACTTTTAAATAATTAAAGTTAGGAGAGTCCAGTTCTCCCCAGGGGGGTAAAAAAAGCAACTGGAAAAAAAATACCACCATAGAAACCAAAAAAAAAAAAAAAAAAAAAAAAGGAAAAAGAAAAGAAAAAACAAAAAACCTCCAACACATCTCTTCTTATGCCTCTCAGTACCATGTCTTATAGATTCATGGCTGTACAAGTCATGTGTGCAGAGGAATCCCAGGTGACAAGTCTAATAGAGGTACCTTTCTGAGGCCTCTGTGATTAGGCTGAATCAATGGTGGCAGAGGTGCTCTTGAAGTGACATCCGTGTAGGCCAGCAGTGCAGCCACCCCAGGATAAGGCATTTCTCTGTCTGCCATAGAGGGTGGTAACCCCTCTGCAAAACCTCCACCTGCACCTGACTGTTCCCATGCTTGGATTTGCTCTAAGCAAGGAAAGATATGTAAGCTTATGCACAACTGCATTAAAAGTTAAAGTATATTAAAAGAGCAGCTGCACCAAATACAGCAAAACTTAGATTTAACAAAATATATGATATTCAGAAAATCTTAATTCATCTCCCTTTTGGAAGTGTGTTCTAGCACAGGCTCTAATTATGTCATCAACTCTTTTTTTTTTTTTTTGTAAATTGGAACATTTGTGTTGGCAAGGATGTCCAAGGCATGCTTAGGAAGTGAGATAGGTCAGTATTTTTACTGTCATTTTTAAATTATCGATCTTCTCCCTTAACTAGTTCATTTGGTATAACAAGTAGAATCAGTTCTTTCTTCAAGGTCTTTTGCAGGAGTGGGAATTTTCTGATTTCTGTATTATGTCAATGCCTTACCAACCTTCATAACATTTTTCCTCAGGTGAAATGAGCTAATGAATAGCATTACCTCTCCTGTTTGAGATGGAAAAATGAGACAGGAGACTTGCTGGAGTCCAGATTAAAGTCAGCAATTTGGGCTCCCACATTCATCTCACCGGTGTACACGCCACTGTCTCCACTTCTGTGTGGATATCCTTAGGCAGATAGTAAAATAGGGCTCTATTTTCTTCTCTATATCTCGTGTATGTTTGACACCTTGACGCTGCAATGACGGTGTAGGTTGCCTGGAAATAATGTGCACTGAAAGTAGAAAAATTCATTATGTGCTTTTAGTCAGCAAAATCCTCAGATAAATGTGCCAGCAAGCCCTGGCTGCATGAGACAGGGAGCAGGAGTGAGAGGAATCAGATGAGGAAGCAGTGAGCTGGGAATACAGCTATTTGAGACAGTGCCACAGGTTTCTTATTTGATATTTATGGATCAGCTGATGTAGATCAAAAAAGTTACCTGGGGGAAAGTTCTAAATTATCTTATTCGAATGGGAAATCCCAGGTAAATGTGAAAGTCTGGAGGCACAGCACTGGGAGCTCAGCAGCCTGAGTCTGGTCTCAGTTAAGTAGTGCAGAGTTTCCTTCACGTCCTTTGGCATGTATGGTACGAGTGTGGAATGGTGTGTAGGAAATGGGTATGTCACCTATAGCCTGACCCATGAATATTATTAGGCTTATGTTTTGCCACAACATTATTTTTTTTGTAAGAGGTGACATTGGAATGTTAATAAAGAAGTTCTGCACTGTGGGTGGCTCCTGTAATTGTAGGTGTTTATCTGTAAGACAGCAGGCGACACTGCTGTGATCCTTAAACATGTCCCATATACCGTTCAGCCCAGAGGACACTGCTGTAGTACCTATGGGCCACCACTGGACAACTTTCTGCTCATCCAAGTGCAAGGATTTGGTGGCCTAGACAGTCCAAAGGGTCATCAGTTACAAGGTCTCTGTATGTATATCATATACCTCATATCCAAACTTGGAAACAGCCACAGTTCCCATCCACAGTTGTGGATGTCCCATCATTGGCAATATTCAAGTTCAAGTTAGATGGGGCTTTGAGCAAACTTGGTCTAGTGAAAGATGCCCCAGCCCACAGCAGGGCGTTGGATGTGATGATCTTTAAATCTCTTTCTCAACCCAAACCAGTCACCAGACTGTGATTCCTCCCTGTGCAAAAGTCTCCCAGTCCAGAAAGGGTTTTACATGTTTCCACGAGCAAGCAAGAGGACAAGCCACTCTCCTCATAGCTCCGGTAGGCATTGCAAGGGAAGAACATTGTTTATCTTGCGCCATCTCAGGTTGTTGCTGAGCCTGAGCAGAGACTCATGAAATGAAGCTTGTCCTTTCAAATCCAAGTCTGCGCCTTTCAGCTGCCTCACCCCAAGACAGATGTGCTGTGCCCAGCCTCCAGAAAACCTGATTCATGGCTTCATCCACAGCCATTGCCAACAAGCAAAAGATTTCCATTGACTTCACTCAGTTTTGTGACTGGCCCCTGGGACTCAGAATACATTGCAAAAGGCCAGTTCTCTGCTGAATCTGTCAAGGGTCTCCTGTGTTGTTAGAGCCAGCAGAGCCTCACTGGTTGCTGCCAGCAGGGAATTTGGCCCTGTGTGCCATTTCCAGCATGGATGTTGCAAGCTGACTGCATCCTCTGTTCATCTTGTGCTTCATCTTTAGCTTGGGAAATGAGCTGTAATTGAGAATGTAGTTTTATAGATATCAAAGCCCGTTTACATTCATTAGGTTTATGAAATTATGGTTAAAAATAAAACTTAAAATGATGTCTTTTGAGTTTTTGCTGATAAAAAATATGTCATACTTTCTGGAAAACCCTACCGCTGGGACTACTGCCAAGAGTTTGCTTCTCTATTCCTACCATATTTTGACTTCAAATGGAACTTTCTAGTTACATCACAAATATTATATCATTCAAGCTAGGAAGCTATTAACATAGTCCAGAATAAAATAGCTGAAAAATAACAGACTACAACCTCTTTTCATTACACTCTGAAGGTCTAAAAAGTTTTGAAGTATAAATTCTCAATGCTGTCTGAGTACTGAAGAACAGCTGACCTCACAGCAAAACAAGCTGGTTCCTTAAAGAAGCTGGCTAATCCATGAGACATTATTTCTGTCTTCTTCTGTTGGCATCTTTTGTAATAGTTTATTAACAATGATTTGTGTCCTGTTGAGTAAGCTCTGTTTGTATAACACCATTGGCACTACATTAGCTGAAACCAAGGGTATTCTGGCTAGTTAGTCACAGCTATCAAATGCTTGGAACTTAATTTTCACTCTCTTCTGGCTAAGCATTTTTAACAAATATTTTGCTGCAGGGTAGAAAACGTCCTAAATAGTCAACAGTATTGTTTGTAGGACTGGACAGGCTTTTGCAGCCAGATGAATATGTTCGGTGTGCTTTTGTGGTGGAAACACAATGACATCTACTGGCCGATGCAGCTGGCTGTCAGTGTCTGCTGGAGGACTGTATGCAGAAAACAGCCCAGATTCGGCTCTGTGAGGAAAGGGAATGACATCCTTCTGAGAGGCAGGATGATAAATCAGAGAATCTGCAGATATCTCAAGGAATACAACAGAGATTGAAAAAAACCAAAAAATATAAGGTATTTCACTTATGTACCACTTGTTTATTGTTAGTTGAAAACCAAACAAACGAACGACAAAACATTGGTCAAATCCTCTGATGGTGCAAAGTTTCTCCGTTGTCTTCAGTAGCGGCTGTCAATTGAAAAAGGAGTTAAAGAAACACTGGGTGTAACCAGCTGAAACTCACAAACAAGTTCCAAAATGCTCAGATGCACCCCCTCTGCTCTTGAAAAAAGAGAGACATGTAAGGAGGGCTTTCTGATATCCTAAAATGACACAGTCCTGATTTCTGCACTGCATTGCTATTAGTGCATTTTTCACTTGATGCAATCTCTATAAGTCTTGTGCAGAAAATTATGCCTAATCAACTCCAAATGCACAGTGCTACAGCAGTAAGGTATTTCTCTTGCAAATAGTGTTATTAAAAATAAATAAAGAAGGCAATCAAAACATGTCTGTTTCTGAAACTGTGAATGCTAAGGATAGCAAAGAGGATAAATTTCCTACCAGCTCACACTTCTTATGTTCAAAGTGTATAATTTTGAAATCCCTTGTCTTCCATCAGCTCTGCTCCTATAATTTTTAGTTGTGTTGTCTCAACAAGATGATGCAGTTCAGCAGAACAGCACCTCTGAAAATCATCATACTTGCTTTCTACAATGGCTAGACTGTGCAATTTACTCAGTGAGCGGCACTGGGTTGGAAATGTTATACAGCCAGAGTATAAGCATAGCATCCAGAAGAGGAACATACTGTGTGGAAAAGAAGGCTTTGGCTTCAGTTCACGGAAGCAAATCAATCCAGAACTAAGGCATATAGCATGGACTAGATCCAGTCCACAGTTGTACAGGCTTCTAGGTGGTGACAAAAAAATCTAGGCTGTCCAAAACTAGTGAATATTGTGCATGGAAGCAAGAGCAGCAAATATGAGAAATGCATTGACATAAAGCTCTGCATTAAAGTTCTGCAGTCACCCTAATCCATGGAAACTTGAGTACTGTTCCATACTGGATGTAGCAGGAGTCAAGAATGTGCTTGCACTGGAGCAGGATCTTGTATAACATAAGCAAATGCTCCAAAGCTCTGTACAGTTTTGTATGTCACTCCCTCACTTAGATTTCAACCCCTTACAGAGGAGAAGAGGGAATGTGATGAAGGGATTTGACCCTAATGTCCCAACTCCACTGCTCAACAATAGGCTTTTCACAGTGCTGTTTGCAAGGAAGAAAAGGGGAGAGGGAGGAGACAGAAGGAGAGAAGGCAGAACACAGAAAATTTAAAATGGTAAGGTGTTACTTGTTCAGTCTGTGATAATAAAGATTTAAAAATTGTCTTCCTCAAAGCAACTAAACACAAATCTGTGATAAAAGTGATCTGACTGTCAAAATATTGCAGAAAGTTCTTACTAGATCACATACAGAAGATGTATCCTTCTGTTCACTGGATTTAGACAATCCCTGCAGGGGATGCAGGGATGCTAGCAATGGGATGACTGTGGGCAGAATTTCTCTCCTCAGATAATTTCAGAGTGTCAGAATTGGTGTTTGATTCCTGACTGGCAGCATTCAGAATGCAGGACAAGACAGGAATGTGTGTAACTGCAAAGCTTGTTTGGATATGTCATACTGGATTTGGTTCTGAATGGCTACATTGTATTGAGACAAAAAAAAAATTAAGCAAGAGCAAGAAAATGTCTTCCATATTTTTTGGATATGTGTAACTTTTTTAAACAGAGCTCTTATGGGATGTGAATTGTCATGTTAACCACAGTGACATCCAATAATGAGTAAAATAGAAATTAGATGCAGATTTCGGGATGCTGTTCTATGTTACCACACCATTCATGACTTTTGCAAGTGGTCATGTATGTTAGTGGTTTTCACACTGCAGTAACCAACTGAGATGCAGCCTGAAAACAGTAAGTCTGTGTCCCTGTTCAGTGCTAATAAAAACTTTCTGCCTTTTATGATAGCAAGTGAGTGCACATGTCTATACATCAATGAGTGCATTCCAGAATAATTCTGGGAAATAATCAAACATTCCGTGGAGTCTCCCTAGTTATTCACTTCTGTAGTTTGACTTTTACTTACATTTTCCATGAACTTAGTTACATTGAACTATTAAGGAAATTTGTTTGGATAATAAAGGGTGTGAGTTGTTTTTTTTTAATCCAACCCCCCAAAATATGCTGAATCTCTTGACCAGCAAGAAGACTTTCAGTCCTAACTTTCACACCCCTTCCAAAAAGCATTACACTGCCTGGGTTATTTGTTTAAAGAGATACTGTGATGTCAAACTGGGACCTAAAGTTAGTAATTTTAAACATAATTTTTTTAACAACCCAAAGACTTGTGGAGATATTTCTGTGTTTATTATTTTCAGTGGATACAGGGGATTTTGTTGTATCCTTATTACAAATAAACATGTTTCACTCAGCCAATGCACCCCAGACAATGTAGCCTCATGCTTGTGCATGGAAGTCAGGGAGAGAAAATGATGAGAAATTCATTACTTGAACCTGAAATAAATCAACTCATTTTGTTTGTTTAAGTTGGAAGAATAGGGAAATATAGAGAAGCAGTTAAATACTTAAAAAATATTCATAAAGTCTTAGAAAACAAAGATGAGAGTATTAAGCATCCTGGTTAAAAACACAGATGGAAGAACATTTGCCCTCAGGTGTGCTAGATCACTGCTATTTCTAGTTAAACTAAATGGGAAGGAGCCCTTTACATAATTTTCTGCATTCTTGTCTTCAATACAGAGGTCAGTTTTCATACTGGATGCAAAAATATACATCTTCACATACCTATGCAGAGATGAACCAGAGAGCTTTGTATGTTTGGAGCTGCAGTTTCCATCTGGACACACTTCAGGAGTGAGCTGCATCATTCACCTTTGTGTCTTTACTTTGAGATGTCATGGAAGAACCTGCTTTTTTGGAGAACAGAGCCTGTGCCATCCTTGGGATGCTTAATTCAGACTCTAGAAGCAGTGAACACTCTCTTTCCAAAGCCTTAGAGCATCATCTGTCAAGCCTAAAGACAGAACTCCTCTGGGACATGCAAAACTGGACTCCCCAAGAGAGGGAGGTGAGGGTGCTGATGTTTAGGCTGCTATCATGTTGCCCTGACCTCTTGCTGGCCCTAGGTAAATCTCTTAATTTTCTTTAGCAGGGAGACACTTAACCACTGAGGAAGGGATGATTACTGGGTAGTGAAGAGCAAACTGTGGAATGGCTAAACAACACAGCCATGCTAATTATGCTTGGGAGTTTTACTCCTCATCTCCTCTTAAACATGGTTTTTCATCCTGTGGCAACACTCAGCTGCCTTCCTCTGGTCCTGCACTGGCACTGTGCTGAGATTTGACTTACTACCATCTGGAGATGAGATGGATAGAATACAAAACTTCTTTTTTTCTAAATGATCAAACACAAAGAGTTGTCATTTGCCACTTCCCAACCTTCTTCACCCTGAAAAGACCAACCAGAGAATGGAACAGGATGTATATAAAATATCCTTAAACTTGTGAGCACCTCCTGGTAGTTGGCGTTCATATGACTCTTGAATGTTTCAGCGTATCTTTAGTTCCCTTTGATTCTTTTGATATTATATGGGTGGTTACTGGCAGAATTATACAAATACAGTTTTCACAGCTCAGCAATCCTTGGATCCAGATTTGGAGCTCAATGTGGGTGGCATAGGAGTACATGCCAATAAGAAGGCTAGGACAGTGTTGTTACTTTCAGAAACTAAATGACTCAGTGCAGAGCCTTTGCAAGCGGCAATTAAAGAGACAGAAGAATGTTTTGTAACTTCTGAAGTGTAAGAAGGAAACCTCTTTTTTTTTGTAATGCTCTTTTATTTTTGCTCTTTAATGAATGTTTTAATCTTGCCTTAAGACATATTTCTCTTACAGAATGTCAGCTAGAGAGAATTGGTATCTTTCAAGTCTTTTGCTGCTAGGGGCATTTCCAGCTTTGCTGTGGGAACACCTTTCAGTTCATTTTAGGGTTAAGGCTTCAGATCTCAATAGTTTCATCTCCCTTTTGTTGAGAGAGCCTCTACACTGTGTATAGGAGGAAGAGTTTACTAAACTCCCCATAGATTTAACATTGATATTGTACAGGTAACTTATCGTATGATAAGATCGAGGTATTGTCCAAAAAGTTTCAAATAAAAGCTGTCACATTGACACAGTGTGGAATAATACAAAGTTGTGCAAACCTCAAAGACATTATCAACTATTGGATAAAGCACTGAATGGACAGGAAAGTCCTTAAGTTGTTGTACCATCTCTGTCACTGTCTTACTGAATGCTAGGTTTGCAGGACGTCTCTGCCTCTCAAGTTTCCCATCTGTTGAATGGGGATGTAGTACTCACAATCTTGATGTACCTGAAGGCACATCAGCTGAAGAACTGAGCTTAGGATCAGGCTGTAACATACACGTAGTTCATGGGATTCATACCCTCAGATTTCTCTGAGATGTTAATCTAAAAAAAACAAAAAAACAAAAAAACCCCCAAAAAAACCAAACCCACAAAAAACCCCCACAACCCCCCCAAAACCCACAAGAATAAAAAATGGCTATATGGAGTTCCACAGGGAGGGAGGAATTACTCCAAATTTACGCTGTGAAACGCCCCACAATCCATGTCACAACTAAGTTTTCAAGACAGCCATCATATCCCAGTGGATTTTAGAGCATATAAAATGCAGTCCTCCTGGGAAAGTTGAAAAGAAGTTTTATTTGAAAGGTATTATCCGAAGACCTGCTAGACCAACTGACTTCAGTCCTGCATGTATAATGTTGCCTCTGGCTCTGGTAAGGTGCAACAGTTTTCAAAACATGTCGGAGATGCCTGTGGATTTGAGAGCACTTTGAAATCCAGGTCTTAAATGAAAAGTTTTGCTCCCAGGGCATAACTTTGAAAACAGAATGCAGGAAGACAGTAAATGAGTCCCAGTAAAGCCCTCTGGAAGCTGTGAAGAGCGCAATTTTGATATATGAAGCTTAACAACAGAAGGGGTACAATTCTTGTTCTTTCGAAAAATTTCTGAAGTATTAATTCCCTGAAGTACAACCCATGGTATGGTTGTGGTCCTCCATGCATAAAAAAAATAAAAAAAAATAACCCTTGAACTCAGTAAGCCTAGCCAGATATTAATGCTAGGATATTTCGTAAAGGTGGCCTTCATTTTTGATATTAATTTCTTAAACAACCTAACATTTGAAATCCAGACTGTATCCTAGACCTGAATGGGATTCTCCAATTTCTCAAGATGTCAAAGCAATCATATGAATTTTAGAGCTCACAGAAGAATTATCTGTCCTACAGAATTTTGTTTTCACCATAGGCTCCAGAAGTACATCATTGCACCATCAGTTTGCTTTCAAGACTCATTTCAAGGATTTTTAAATATACATTATTTTTCATCCCCTATTTATGAATATAAAATGTTATAATTCCTATACGATGGGGAAAAAATAACAAAATAGGAACTAAACAATGCTATGGCACTTTTAGTTGCTATCTCCCATCAGTGAAAAGTCTCCAACTTTTTTCTTTTGAAGAGATTGTGACCATCCTAATATCTAACACATTAGACTGAAACAGTTGAATTTTTTTCTCTACATATTGCTCTTTGCTTTCTATAGCACCTGGAGCTGCAATTCCTCCATAGCTTACAAAAATAAATTATCTTTCAACATCTCAGTTTAAAATCAAATCTCAAAGAAGTAAAAAACCAAATGCCACTTCCACAAATCAGCAAGGAGTTTGTGATCACTAACGTACTTGTTTTTCAGCTGAAAAATTATTCCTGTGGCACCTTGCAAATAACTTTTGTTTTGGTTTGGGAGAAGTGCAAGGCCATAATTCACAAAGCAACAGCAATAAGCTCATTATTAAAAACCATATTTCACAGAGGTGGTCATTTCAATAGTAAGACATGTTGTATGTCTTTTGATCACTACCGATCCTGCCTTCAGGTGGTTTGGGGAGGGGGCGGAGGGAGGAATTGATTAACACTGACAGTGTTGTTGGATAGAAAGGGTTTAGGGAACCTCAAGTATTTATTTTAAAGCTACCTTTTTTTTTCATGTAGTATCCTATAGTTCCATCCTGAATATCAACCATTAACATGTGATAGTATATCAAGAAACTACAAAGGAAAATCCTATCAAGAAATGTAATCCCAAATATTACCACATCCAGTGAATAATAAACCTTGGATGAGTAGCCATCTAGATACACCTCCAGCCTGCAGTGTGGTGCTGAATTTCAGGGCAGGGAACACAACAAACACACACAATTTCAGAGCTACACAGTTTTGTGTCGGATTTGTTTTCCTGATTGATTACAACATCAGAAACTGGATAGAGACAAGAGATGCCTATCCAGTGCTTCACATCAAAGGTGATGCCAAGTGTGAGGCCAGTTAAGTATTCCAGAACTTGGCCTGCATGTTAAACTGTCCTGGACAGACTGGACGCATTCAGAGGGCTATTAAAGGCCTAGAGGCCTGAGATGGGACATGTACTTTGCTGATAGCACATTATTTATGCCAAAATAATGAATGATGTTGGATTATGCATGTTTCATTTTAAACAGCAGACAAAAATCTGGATTTGTGAAGCTCTAACAGCCTTGAACCTGAAAATCTGTAGCCTCTGAGGATGGTAAAAAGAGAAATCCAAACACTTTCAAAGGCTGTCAAAATTCAGGTTTGCCTTCAAATTTTGTGGTTCAGCCCTGCTTTTTGCTCTGAAGTGTGCCTGGGTGCTTGCAGCTCTCTCAGTGGGAGGGTATGGGCTCCCAGATTGGTATGATCCAGAGGGCTCATGCTTTATTTGCAACATAGAGTCTGACATCTATATATCTTAAAAAAAAAGGAGAAAGGATATCCAATTGATCTGTGATTACTTGGTGGATGGAGGGAGAAAGAGAAAGCATAGTCTTCTTTCCAGTCTCCTTTGCCTCAGTACTACGGCCAAAACTGAAGCAGCCACACAGAGAGCTGAGGAAACTTAAAAAACTTAATTAGGGAAGAAAGCAAACAAAATAATACTATGGTGTGTTTACTTAGAGCTGCAATGCTGCCAGAGAAACCACACAGCTTACATTTGTAAGCTATGCTTTTAATATAAAACACATTTAATTAAAACAGGAGACAGGACAATAAGCTTTCTTCTAACTTCATTTAAACACATGTTTATGCTGTGCTTTAAATTCCCCTTGGGTTAATGTGAAGCTGGACTAAAAGCTTAGAAGTGATGTAGCCTAGCTGGTTTTATTCCCTTAGTTTAGACTTTGGAGTTTGATGGCACATCATCTGGAGCTTCCAGGAGCCATGCACGCCATTGTTTGGAAGGGGATCACTTGTGTTCTGCTCCTGATGCTCCAAGGCTGGGCTATGCTTTTGCATTCACACATATATGGTCTTTTCTGTAGCTTTTCAAAATACTAATTTACTTAGTTTGGGGATCTTCTCCCTTGTTCTGTTTCTCCCCTCTGTTAAAAGCATCAACATAACAATTTCTGTGCTCTTTTTGTGTTGTTCTGGAAGGAATTATAATGGATTTGTGGAAGCATCTTTGCATGAGTTTAAGCTTTATGATTACTTACGAAGTAGACCAAGAACACAAGGCTTTACCCAATATACTCTTTATATTTGAAATAACAAAATGTATGCTTTCAAACTGTATTTATTTCAGCAGCAACATTCTGCTTGTTATCAACTTGCTGTGTGAATTAACAGCAGAATACTGCATCTTTTACAGAATTTTAATGTAGTTGAACAGAACAGCACATGTGGCAGATTAATCAAGTGAACTAGTACTGTATTTACCAAAAAGATTGTTCATAAAAGGAGAAGACACACTGATTCTAAATACTGACATTCTCAAATTACGTTTGAATTTTCAAAATTAGAAAAACTGTTTTGTAATATAGGCAGTCTTTTGGATGTTTTCTTTGAATGTTGAAAACACTAATAGCTTAAGGACAAAAAAAGATTTCTAGTTCACAGTCTGATTTGGCACCATCTATAAAGGAAGGTGTAGGATTTTCCCCCTAAAACCATCTTGCCTGCCATTACATTGAGTTTTGATGCTCTTTAATCATTCTACCCAAAATTTTAATTTTGGATCAGTTCACTGAGTTGAACTTTTACAAAATTTCTGCTGAATAATAGATGTTTCTGAAATGAGATTAGAGAAAACTCACACGGGTTCATCACAATCCTCTCTTTCTTTCACAACACTTCCCTGTGACATGCTGGTGCCTGTATGCTTTGAAATCTGGCACTGGACTACTACATATACTGGGAGATGAAAGTGATGGTGAGCGAGAGGGTCCACGCATGAGCCTGCTCTCACCCTGCAATATTTGGGGTGATGTTGCTTACACTTGACTCCCTGCAAAGCTCTGCTCACACATATTCAATCAGAAACTTGATAAAGTTTGGTAGCTAAATTCTGTGAAGATTTCTAACACACTTGGCATCTTTCAAGTCTGAAGGAGGCAAGCAGAACTTTCTCAGAAACTGTGAAAAAAATTTGGTTTGGATGATACAGATTACGTGCTTCTGATGAAAGAACAAGAATTCCTGCAATGAATGAGCAGCTCAAGGAGAAACTGAACCAAAGCAGAACTTCCTTTTAATGTCCCAAATCTATCAGTGCACCAAGCATGCATTTGACGGAAGTCCAGAAACAGCTGTCTGTCTCTTCCTTCCAAAATTGTCATGTACTATATTTAATTTATAAGAAATACATTCTATTATTTGGTTTCATCTTACTATGAGATGCATACATGAGTACCTGAAGCCATCCCGATGAGTTACACCAAACAGCATTTATTATGGCATCTTTTTTTCCTCACAGAAATTGAGCTTTTGAAAGAAAACCATCTGTCCTGCTCTCGCTATTTTACCCTGCTAACTGTGTAAAGAACGCTGGTTTTACCTGGACCAGACATAGACAGGCAATTGCCTCTGCAGCCAACAGCAAACATGACTGGTATCTTCATCAACCTGTGAAAGAGCTGGTCCCTTTTTTAACAGCATCTATGTATAGTAGTTTGCATGTCCAACTTTCAGGTGGGTTTTGAAGCAGACCATCCCATGCTAGGACTGATTTTGTTTCTGTTGAGTCAAGGACAAAGCTCTACTTTGACAGAGGCAGAACCAACCTGTGAATCTCTAATTATCCATGGTTTTTTCTAAGTCATTTATGAAACTATTAATTTTGCAGTTGTTTCCCACAAAGCAGGGATAATTCCATGTCTTTTTAGTTTACAAGGCACACTGGAAGATGCCGCAGAATGTTTAGTAGGCAATTTGTGCTGTCATAACAGATCTTTGGCTTGGTTTTTGAATCAGAAAAGTCTGCCTGGGTATGGAATAGTATGCAAAAAGAAACTGTCTTGAATCTATTCAAATACATAGAGAGTTTTTTAAAAACTCCATAATTCTGAAGTAAGGGATGCAATTTTGTTGTGATCTGCACAATGCAAAAACAGGAAATATAATATGGGACAGAGCTACATGCTCTTTTTTTTTTTTTTTTTAATAGCAGGAAATTGGACTGTATTTTAATATTTACCCACAGTTTAGAGAAGAAGATTGCAGATTATTCTGGTTTTTTAAAATATGACAATACAATTTAGCTTCATCAGGACTACCAACAGTTCTAGAAAGAAATATCACATCATTGGATTCTATATTTAATCATTTATTTTGATTCACAAAAAGAACTTCTCTCAGGATGCTCTTGATAATTAAAAAAATTACAGCAATTACAGCTCAATAAATACTTCAGCTTCATCTTCTTTAGTCAACACATTACTGATAAAAGGAAAAAATAAACAGGGAAGTGTTCCTCCAGTCTTTCTACATTTGGAATTAGGACTGTAGCAAACAACATGGCCACTCTGGCAGATTCACAGGGTCAAAAGCTCAGAAGGATGGATAAATAACTAGAGCACTTTGCATCCATTCTTTACCACAAATTTCTCACATATCCTTGGGAAAAGGTTGAGATGCTACCTCACACAGTCCTAGCCATGTAAATAAAGATTTAGTATATTGTCTGAGTCACTCTGCCTGTCTTTCTGCTGCCCCAATGGCAGAAGAGATGCTGCTTCCCCAGATCCAAAGGGACTACGGAGATCCAATGGCACAGAGACACTCTAGTATCTTTGTAGCTTTCACACCAGTTTCAGCGCAACTGACACTGAGCCAGGGTGCTAAAGCTGAGTTGGATACAGTATCCTTTATGGGCTACTAAATCACATATACCACAGCACATCCTTCTATTGACATCTGAAAGGAAGTAGGGATTAATTTCCTCCACTTGCCCAAAAAGGAGTGGGATAAATCCCTCTTCGGAGGTGCCGCTTTCTTTGGTGCAAGCTAAGAAGTTTTCCCAGGCTGTCGAGCACTGGGAACAGCAGCATAGACGCCACAGTGCCCTGCACAGAAGCAGTGCTGCCTGGAAGCAGAGGCAGGCAGCTGCAAGTAACAAGCTAAGGAGTTATATTCATGAATGTTAGCTAAAACTGTATCTGGAGTCAAGCTGTGGCACAGATATTTTGTATACTGATGATTGAGAGGTCATTATATGGAAGTAATACGTCTAATATCATGTTATGTCTTAACGAGTTCTGATGGTGAGTCCTTTTGTGCCCATACACAAGGGATATGACATTCAACTGCATCTGCTGCCTCTCCACGTTCCCTGATAGTGCAGAGACCTTCAAGGACTTTGGGATATAAAACCTGTTAATAGGCAAAGACTGACAACTTAGGCTGTTATCAGCAGCTTGATAAGCTTACAATTCTATCTTCTGCTCCATGGGGAATTTACTGGCAAATTCCTCACTTCTCCAGCAGTGTCTAGGGAAGGTGCAAAGAGGAAGCTCAAGAGCTGCAGCTGAAGCATCCTGGAGGTGCACAGATGCTGAAGGAATTCTCCTCTTCTCCTGGACAGGAACCACCTGCCCCAGAGGATGGGTGTGGTGGATAGACCTTGGCTGGATGTCAGGTGGCCACTAAGCTGCTCTATCATTCCCCTTCCCAGCCAGACACGGGAGAGAGAATAAGATGGAAAATGACTTGTAGTTTGAGATAAGGCAATTCACCAAAGCAAAAGCGAAAGTTTGTGCGTGCACAAGCAATGAGGAAAAAAAAGCTTTACTGTCTACTTCCCATCAGCAAGGGGTCTTCAGCCACTTCCCTGGAAGCAGGGCTTCAGCACACATAGCAGTTGCTCTGGAAGGCAAACACTGAAAATAACAAATGCCTCCCCCTTCGTCCTCCTTTTCTTAGCTTTTATATCTGAGCTGATGTCATATGGTGTGAAATATGGGTCGGCTGGCATAGCTGTGTCCCCTCCCAGGATCTTGCCCACCCCCAGCCTACTGATGGGTGGAATGTTGGAGAGACAGTGCTGGTGCTGTGCCAGCACTGCTCAGCAGTAGCCAAAACACTGATATGTTATCACCACGTTTCTAGCTAACAATGCAAAGCACAGCACTGTGGGGGAAATGAACGCCATCTCAGCCAGACCCAATAAAAAATGGCTTTTGGTCTCTCTGGACAGAAAGAAAAGGTGTAGAAACTATTAAAGGTCACAGATCTGGCTGAGTTGATATTTGAGCCTCAAAGTGAGCGCCCAGCAGAGGGCTTAAGCAGGCCACTTAAAGGAAAGGACTCTTAAAAACTACACAGGGTGGATATAGCAAGGAGAAAGCTCTCAACGTGCACCATGAGGATGGTGGTCAATATACAATAAAATATTTAAATAAATTCTGTAAATGAATGCACTCTGAGATGACTCAGTGGAATTGCATCATTGCAAATAAAACTGATAAAGCAAATCAGTTTTTTAACCTCAATCTTTTTAAACTGTGAACATATTGAAGGACACAGGGTAGACAAAATGCATTAAGTCCAGAAACTCTTCCTCAAAGAAATGTCTGTAGAAAATACAGTTTGAAAATATAGCAAGATCAATCAATTTGAAGATCAGGCCTCCTCTGCCAGGGCCCAACTGCTCACTTTGAGAGCATCACAGGCATGAAGAAGACTGGAAATTGACAGTGATAGAAAGTGAAACGATAACAATTTTGTTTTACTTCAGTAACTTAGTGTTACTAGGAACTTTAGTTTTCCATCACTGAAGTGCTTAAAAGAATAAATAAACATCAAGAAATTGTAGTCAGCAAAATAGTCTGTACTTTGCTCTTTCCTCTCTTCCTCTCACTTAATGACTTGGGCTTTTGACGAGACAATATATTTTTATGACATTTCCTAGTATCCAGGGAAAGCTTAATGCTACCTGGGCCTACAGAAATATTTCCTTTCTGTTTTGAAGCACCAGCGATTTGACTGGATGGAAGGAGCTTAACACGCACCCATGATGAGGCAGGAATTTTGCACTGTGGCCACTGCCTGACTCTGCTTTTTCCAAAATATCTACGACTGTTGATTTTCATGAAGATTTTTTTCATGTGGGCGAGCTGGATGTGATGTTAAGCTGCTGAAAAAACCTTATGGAGAGCTGGGGAGTTGGAGCTTGGGCTCTAAGAGGGAGGTAAGAGAAAGCAGGAGCTTGGTAGTGACAACACGGTGGTACAAAGTTCTGAGCAGGCCCACAGAGTCAGGAAGGTTTCTTTCTGTGTCTTCTCTCGTCTCTCACCTACGCTTGGAAATGCAGATAAAACAAATTTAAGCATATGAAGCTTGTGCTCAGTGGACTAACTCACTTGTGCCCCGTTCTATCCTGGTATAAAGGGCATTGTTTGTTCATATGGTGGTGAAGACAGTACTATTTGCAACTGCATTTCTCGGTAATGTTTTAAACATTATCTGCAAAACGCAGGCTCTGAGTGTATCGGCAGCATTTTCCGACAGCGTTGTGTTCAGCCGGGCGCTCACAGAGGCGGCCCGGCGCCGCCCGGCCCCTCGCCCCGCCCCGGCGCGGCTGCTCCGGGTCCCGGCCGGGCCGCGCTGCCGCCGCCATCGCCATGGCCGCGCCGGGCGCCGCGCGGCGCCTCTTCCGCCGCATCCTGCAGCTGCACCGGGCGCTGCCGCCCGCCCTGCGGGACCTGGGCGACCGCTACGTCAAGGAGGAGTTCCGGAGGCACAGGGCGGCCGGGCCCGCCGAGGCCCAGCGCTTCCTGCGGGAATGGGAGGCAAGTGCCCGCCGCCCCGCGGGGGAAGGACGGGGCACTCCCGGGCCGGGAGCGGCGGGGCCCGGCGGGGCGCAGAGGAGGCCCCCCAAGGTCAGGGGCACCGGGCTGTTCAGGGGTTGGACTCGATGATCGCAGAGGTCTTTTCCAACCTGATTGATTCTGTCTCCTCGGGCACGCTCCCCTGAAGGGCAGACTCCTTACAGAGCTACAGAATTCCTTGAATTCCACGTTTCTGGGCAGGTTATCTCTTACAGTTTGTATTTCCTTGCCTCAAATGTGTGTGATGATAGCTATGCACACACAGGTATCTGTAACAGAATGACAACAATTATATAATGAACCGTATATACAAATATATACACAGAATTACCTTTATTATTTATAACAATATATTATATAGATCCATATATATTTATAACTACATACATAGCTAATTGTATAGTTATAATTAGCTAAATACACAGGTGTAAATAGCTTCCCCATGATCTCGTATTTTATTTCTGAGTGACATTTTTTCAGTGTTTCCTAACAGAACAAGTTTTATGTGAACATTGCTTCTCTGCTGAACACCCCTTCCCCGAACTTAGTGCCTGGTTTCACCAAGGATGGAAAAGCAGATCACTCTGAAGTGATGAGGTTGTAACAATTTTCACAAGCAGCAGAGGAGGGAGACCCATAAGGTGCTTTCCCCACATGCCTGAACTCCAGCAGATGCTAGGGTGTTAATAGACACCTAAAAACCCACACGACAGACAAATGTGTAGACACTTCACAGAGGAGAAACTTCGATTAAAACAAGAGCTCAACTGCAAGAGATGTATCTGTAGACAAGCTTCCCATTAATTTTCATGCTCATTGAACTACTGGTTTGGGAGTATTTTTGAATCTCAAAACTGTTTTCCTTTCGGTGAAAAAAAATTATATTCTGCTTTGCCATAGAAGCTGGTTAGCGTAGGTAGCATCCATTGCCTCCCAGTTTACCAACTGAAGGGTAGTGAGGGGAGAACTGACCCATCCCTTCTGTGTGCTGTAGCTGAAATCTTGTGGAGTAAAGGAACTTGGGCCAGGGCATCAGGAACCAGCAGGGAGAATGCTGCCTGGTATTCTCTTCAGAGGAGAGGAATAAGTGTATTTTAATTGCCTCTTGCCAACTGATAGATCCTCAAATCAGGGAAATTTGTATCTACCTCTCAAATGCCTGATGCTATTGTAGTTCTCAATTGCCGTTTACTTGATATTGCTGAAATGTTTCCGCATCGTTGCTTCCAGTTTTAACATGAGCTAAGAAGACAAGTTACAGGTTACTATTTTCTGTGCTAAAATCTTCCTTAAAATAGTTTTAGAAAAGGAAGTAAGTGTTTACATTGAAATACCTTTAACCGTTTCTTGTGAAGTAAACAGTGAAAATATTTCTCAGTTTTAAAATGTTTCAAAAGTAGATTATAGGGAAAATTGTGACAAAAATTAGACTACGAGGAACAGAAGTTGAATTTTGAAACCTGACATTTAGTGCTATTAGGTATGATATGTTCAAGGAAAGGAAACTAATTTAATAACTGGTTTGAGTGTGTGAGTATAAAGAACTTTGCAAATATGTCTGTCTTCTAACAAGATGCTGGGAGATATTAGCACATAGTTAACATGTCTCTTCTCATCTTTAATTTTTGTTTTGTTCTGCGTTTTTTTTCTCCCCCAAATGATAATCTGTTTCAAGGGTGGAATTTACATCAGACTTTTGATATTTTTGGTCTGTGAGACTTTCTTTGCATCTTATGCTATGCTGTGGTTCCTAGCCCCTTGAAGACTTGAACTAGATAATTGAGGAAGGTGGACTGTAGACAACTTGGATTAGGTAACTGTAGACTCTGATTAGGCTCTAATTCATATTGGAGTCCTCTGTCTTGGTTTTGGCTGGGATAGAGTTAATCTTCTCAATAGGTTGTATATGCTGTGTTTTGGATTTAATATGAGAATAATGTTGATAACGCACTGTTTTAGTTGTTCCTCAGTAGTGCTTGCTCTAAATCAAGGACTTTTCAGATTCCTATGCTCTGCCAGTGAGGAGTTCCACGGGAAGCTGGGAGGGAGAATAGCCAGGACAGCTCACCTGAACTGTCCAGAGGAATATTCCATACCATAGAACATCAGGTTCAATATATAAACTGGGGGGAGTTGGCCGGGTGGGGCCATTTGCTGCTTGGGGATGGTTTGGGCATCAGTCAGCGGGTGGTGAACAGTTGTATTGTGCATCACTTGCTTCTGTTGGGTTTTATTCTTTGCCCCCTTCCTGGACAGCAGGACACACTTTTGACCAGAAATAGGCTAGAAGCTCTAGGACAGTTCTTGCAGAGCCAGGGTACCTGCAAAGCATCCAGTTCTTGGAGGGCGTAAGAGTTGCAGTTAGTGGTGAATGAATCAGTGATATGCTAGTTCTTCACATTTATGAACCATAACTGTACTCCTTGCCTCCTTATCTATGTTTATTAAACAAAACAAAAAACAAACCAAACAAAAATATCCACCTAAACAAATCACTACAATATTAATACAAAATGATTTTTTGAATTTCCTGTTAAGTTTATTTAAGAAAAAAACGAAGCGAAGCTACAGCTCTGTTAACAGTATTTTTACATGTTGCATGTCAAGCACTTTTCTTCCCAATTTGCTTGTTCATTAGGCTGAGTATATACCTTGCTGTATGCACTTTAGTGTTATCAGTATTCACCTTGCATCTGGAAATGTTCTTTCCTCATGTCTTCTATTGCATGCAGGGCATCTGGTACAGAGTAGCTTGATGTCTCATGTTACAGAAAATTAGTACTCATAATTTTATATTAAAATAGTATATCTTAATGTATATTCATCAGAGGATAAAGATTATGGATATGATGATTGCATCGATGTTTGTTGACTTTGAATGAGGACTTCAATATGAAATGTAATCTTAATAAGCCATCCCAAATGCTTTTTGAATGACAGTTTTCAAGGATGGCTTATTTTAACATGAAACTACTTGACTATTGTTAAAACCTTTCAGGATTTTTTTGGGTAGTCAGACCTTCTGGGTGTGCTTGAATATACTAGTTCATAGCCTGTGGTGTGCTTTCTTGTCCTACAATTTGATTCATATTTGTTAGTTGTTTAGAAAGCAGGCCTGGTATTCTAATCACATTATGGTTGCCTCAAATGATTTTTTTGCTCCCTTGGTATTTAAATCATGCTGATTCAAGAGAACTGAGCATGTTGATTTGAGGTTGTAGCAAGGTGGGGGTTGGTGTCTTCCCCCGGGCGAGAGAATGTAGCCTTAAGCTGTCCTAGGGCATGTTCAGATTGGGCATCAGGAAGAATTTTGTCACAGAAAGGATTGTTAAATATTAGAACGGACTTCCCATGAAGGTGGTGGATTCACTGTCCCTGGAAGTGTCCAAGAAATTACTGGGCCTAGCACTTATCTAGTTGATAAGGTGTTGTTTGGTCAAAGGTTGGATTTGATGATTTTGGAGGTCTTTTCCAATTCAAATGATTCTGAGATTGTTTCTCATAAGCTGAGCAAGTTTCCTTTATTTCCTGTGAAACATGGTGAAGAATCTGGAGGGAGATTTCTAGATTAGCTTTAAAAAGAAAGGGGGAAAAAAAGAGGTAAAAAGCTCCCAAATGATACTGCCTTAGTATGTGAATGATTCATGTAATTTTCCTGTAAAAGAGATGAGAAGGGATTCGCTTGTTTAGAATACACAGGAATTGAGGGCTTTGGTGTTGGAACCCAACCACATAGACGGTTAATGTAGTTTTATAGGAAACCCAAACTGACCTGTTTGCATTTACAAAATAGGGAAACTATCACTTGAATATCCTTGGAAGAGTTCTTAAGTGAATATGACTAATAATGGTCTGCAAGCCCATATACACTTATATAAAAGTAGAACAATATAAATAGGGCTTTTTTCATTGGTATTAGATTGATGTCTTGAAACCTGATGGAAAATATTAAAGTGGGATACAAAGAAAGTAGGCTTTGTTGTTCAGGAATTATGCTTGTTCAGGTAGATTAAAATTAAGTATATAAATTATTAATATATGTTCCTATCTATTTTCTAAATATTTAATATTTTAATTAAAATAATTGGTACTCACAGGAGACTGCTGATATAATTAGATTGATCGTGATTATTACTTTGGAATGCTATTGAATTAATGTTGCCAGGTATGATAAGTCAATTAGTCCAACAGTCTTCTAAATCATGTGGTAGCTGATGAGAATGCTTACTTAAGATAGGTAATATTAAGATAGTATTGATCACTTCATTCCAGGTTACAATAAGTAGAACATTCAGCTAAGTAATTTCAATAACCATTTGTTTCACATTTAAGCTAATTCCTCTTTTAATTTTGAAAATGACCATTTCATACTTGGCTTTTTTATAAAGCCTGACCTGTAGATGAGAAGGCCTGGACTATTTGAAGATGAACAGAATCATTCTTCAGAGTTACGTGGCATCTTCTCACATCTAACAGATTGAATAAATTGCCTTTGAAATGCTTTGGCCACTCTTGACTCTGAAAGCCTTTTTATAAGCTTTCAAATGAACTGAGACCGATTTGGGAGCTGGCATCTGCTGTTGTATACTCCGAAGAAAGATGACATTTCATTCCTCATAACAAATCTAGGCATTATATTGGTAAAATTAGGATAGAACAGTATCTCTCTGTCTGGGGAACCTGGTCACGTAGCCTCTCAAGAATGACTAATTTTTTGGAATCAGTATAATATTTGATGTGATACAAATAATAGTCTTTCATCAAATTTATTTTCAGTTAGCCAGGTCCCTTGCAGTACTTAGTTTGCTGGGATGATTGTGGGGTGCTGCCGTGATATTTCTCAGGACATAGTGTTCTGATGTATCTTTTTGTGCTTGTGAGTGGATACGCTTACAGAACTTTTTGCCTCTCAATTCTTTGGGCTAGTATGATCTTCCCTCCACTTTATTTTTAAGCTTCTGACACTGAAAAAATATGTCAAAATGTTGACAGGAGAGTTTGAATAGCAAATAGTCAAAGAGCATGGAAGAAGAAGCTGTGGCCAGTACTGAAGTCACACTGAGATGGGAACGGGATGTGTGGGTTGCTTTTTGTGCTGTCTTTTGCCAAATAATATAGGTTGCAAAAGTCTAAAACTGCTGCTGACTTTGTGTATTATGCTCTCAATTTCAGTGAAGTAGATTATATAAGTGATGTTTTCTTTACCTGTCAAAGGAATACATTTTTTTGAAGTATAATATGTCTTTAAGTTTTTTGCCATTTTATGACTATAATAAAAGTTGTGAAATGGGATTTAAGAGTAGTATTTCATTTTAACATTCCTGGATACCAGAATTTGCTTTTAGTGATTTTTATGGCTATCTGAACCAAAACCTTCTTATTAAGAGTGAATTCCTACTGAGCCTTATGTATTAAGTCCCCACTTAGGGTCTTCACTGGTTATTGATTTGTAAGAAATAAATTAGAGACAGTTCCCTCTATTTTCTCTGATATTTATCAAAAGGCAGGAAAGAATTTCACGCTTTTCTGAGAGCCATGGAGTTGTGGCTGATAAATTGAAGAGCATGTAGAAAGAAAAAGCAGCCTGCTGCTCTGACCTAGCGTTCCTGGTGGCCTGCTTTGCTGTAAGATTTGAAGTCTGCCTTTGCGTAAGATGCAATTTTGTCACAGTGACGCGTGATTTGGAGAGTTTCCTGAACCAGTGTTCATGTGCAATTGTCCTTTTGACCAAAGAAATAAAAGCAAAGGTTGAGCACGTGGATCCCTATTGCAACGTTTCACAGTAATAAGATCTTTTTCATATTATGGCATTACTTCCATCCTTTCAGTGCTCTTTCGAATTTGGATTTAGAAGCAGGAGCTGGTGTTCGCTTCTCTTCCGTGGGGAATCCAGGCAGTCTGGGAGCTTTCTCATGTGGAGAGACTTGAGGTAGCCTGGTGGATACCCTCTGGCTTGTGCATGGTGCACTCCTGTCACAGGAAGGGGCATTTGGTACTTCTCACCTAGAAAACAGTGTCATTCTCCTTCAGGTTCAACTCCCTACTGCTAGGGTCAGTGATTCCTTGGTGGGTTGGTTTTTTTTTTCTGTGTACATACTGGGTTTAGACCTTTACTGTATTTTCCAAATTCAAAATCTTATATGAGTGGCATCAGTACTCTCAGTGCTTCTGTTATGTTACTATGCCAATTATCTCTGTGTTATTGTATCTATGATTGCATGTAGCTAGTCAGATGGCTGTCTTATTAACTGTTCTTGTCTGCCAGTTGAAGTCTTTATTTACAATTGTTTGGGCACAGCAGGAAATAACATCTGAGTCATAGGAGTCACATCAGGCAGTAATGCCAGTCACTTGTATGTGCCAGTCACCTCAGTTACATTGCACAGTAAACTCCATCGAAGTGATGAAATTTCGTATAAATACGTGATGTGCAAATAGGTTTATAAATTTCAGATGCTTCGGTAACGTGCCTTTGATGTTGTTAATATGATGTGTTATTAAGTGAATCCCTACTGAAATTTCTTGTCAGACTACAGCAATTCTTATTAGTTGTAACTTAGATTGAGAAGTTTAAATTGCTGTAGAAGTGGGGTAAATAATGTGTGCAACAGGTTATTCCTTACACTGAGTGCACTGGCCTGGGAACTGAGCAGGGCATATTTCTGTTAATGCTCTCAGAGTTGAAGATACTGTAGAAGTTTTGTGTATTTCTGCTCCATGGATACCTTCCTAATGAGTACAGGTTAGTGACAGCCAGCACGTGATTAGATCTCTAAATGAGAAAATAGCCAGACACAGTAGAAGGAGAGCCAGTAATGGAGCATTTACAGAATTGTCAGTTTAAAAGGTAATTCAGGTTTCCATCTAGTGGTGGTATAAAATTCTGTCCAAGCCATATGAGACAACATGTGCATATCCACACTGGGTAACATTCTGTTGTACTTGTATATGTGTTTGAAACTTAGGGAATCAAAAGCCTTTATTATGTATAAATTATATACATAATAGCACGTAATTCTCAGGGCCTCTGGATTTTTTCAAGCTAGACCTGCAGTGATCAGAAATCTGTTTTTTTGTGCATTCAAATCCCTGAGTACTCTTTGAATTTAACGGTTTATCATATTTGCTGCAAATTAGCATGCTTCCTCTTTTTCAGTATTGCTTGACAGCCATTTCAAATACTTTAACTTGATACAGGTTACAGAAAGAAAATGAGTGTCTTAAAAAGTTGTCTATAAGTTGTATGTGTGCAAGTATGGGTCTTGTTAGATTTGTTGCTTCCTCTTACATGTAAATAAAAAAAAAAAAAAGAGGAGAAGATGGGTATTCTGATTGTTTTGCCCACAGTGTTACAGCACAGTCTATTTTTAGTATTTAAAGTACTATACAGTAGAATTGAGAGAACCTTATCAGGCTAGGTTTTCAGATGAAGATATCAAGGTTTGAATTTTTTTGCATTTTAAGACAATGTAGTGGGTCAAACAGACAAACTGAATACAAATTGAAATTGCAAATTTATAAGGATTTCTGCTTGTTTGTATTTTATCGACACCTTCCTTCTAGCATTTGTTTGCTACTTGTGTGAATATTGTCAGCATGTAGTGTTTTGTAAGCATGGTAGGTTTTACTATGTTGTCAGTGCATTTCCAGTATCAACACTATAAACACTGCCAACTTTGTACAAGTGCTGTCAAGTACCACATTTTGTAATTACTGCAATAATATTATGAGTGCTGTAATTGCACGTACTGTATAGATGTGCCTTTCTGTCCTGTGTAGACACAAAATTGATATTTTCTGCAAGTTAAAATGGCAGCTGGAGCACATCTGAATAATTGTTTGGAAACTGTTTTTTTTTTTTTTTCTTTTTTTCAGCATAATGTGAGGTGTCTGAACAAGTAGAGTTATGCATATTGGAGGATTTTTAAAGCCCCAGATTTGTATATATACAGCTATACTTAGGGTATACTGATGAGTACACATTGAGGGGTGAAAGGGTTTTTATTTAGTTCAATATTCAGTCATTTAATCTGAGATAGTTTTTTTGCAAGAAGTTGAGTCTCACATTTTGGCTTCATAATCTTGTATTTAGCAGCATCTTTATCAATCTTCATGTTGTTTTATCTGTCTTGTGTAATGCTGAGAGCTTTGGCTGTTTTAAGGCTCAAGCTGACTGTATTTACCACATAGATCTTCTAAGTGATATCCTGCTGTTTATGCAGCTCACTCCTGGCAATCCATCGAGCAGAAAATTTCTCCTGAAGTATTTTTTGTTTCTGTGTCTCAATTTCAAACGACATTTTTGAAGGATATAATTCGGAAAACATATTTAATCATAGTATCTGCTAAAATGTTTGAATTTATAGCTTTTAAAGGTCAGTTCCAGAAGTAATGTTAAGTAATGAGGTATTCTCTAATGAACAAGTTAGAAGCGATACTAGAGGCAGAGTTACTGAGTGTAGAATTTTAGGCTTACTGATATGTGGGGAGTTTGAGTCCTGTTAATATGCTGCTTTTTGTTGTTTCAGGGATATTAGTGAGAGAGAGTCTGAGGTGAAAGAGAGCATGATGCACTTTTTTCCTCACTGCAGTAACTAGCTACATTGGTAGAATACATTCTAAATTGATCTTGCACACGTATTTCAAGACTGGCTAACAACAGACCCTTAAAATGTAGATGCATCTTCCCTTTCTCTGTGGGAATTACTGAATGATGTAAAATTGAAAAACTAGTTTTATGTGATTTCATAGTATTTTTTTTCTTCTTGCTGAACTATTCTATTTCCTAATTTATAGGAAATGAACATTAGGTCACTGCAACGTTCTATTTTTTATTTCTTTTCTTTTTTTTTTCCTTCCTGAACCATAGGAAACCTGATGGAAGGGTTTAAGTCCCCATCACTACTGCTGTTTTGGAGATGTCATGGCTGAAGGTATTGAATTGTTTTGGTAGTTTTGATATCTGCATGGAATGAACCAGCGCAGTTGGTTTATTTTTTGTGGGCCACCAAATACCATTTACTTATAATGAGTTTCTTGCTTCTTTTGATTACATAGTGGAAGTATGTGGTCTTCGTAATTGAATTGATGTTATAATTACATTAGTGATCCTTGATACTTCATCACCTTCTGACTGAAGCCTGTAATGCCCTTATGTGTACTCATAGCTGATTTTTGACTCGATAAGAGTATTGTTCGTGCGTTTGCAGTTTTTGAAGTGTACACATGATGGCAGCAAATACTTAAATAGAGAAGTCTCATTCCTGTACTAGAAACAAGTAGGATATTGAATTTCCTAATATAAACTATAATTCTCACAGATTAAATTATTGTTAAATTATTGATTGAAATACGTATTGAGAATTGTTAACTTACTGCTGCAGATTTTGAGAATGGTTTTCAATTAAAAAACTTTGCTGTGGTTTCCACCTGGTTTAGTCATAATGTTCTCATAATGTGCATTGTAGTTTGGATTTGCATTGGGGTAGTTTGCTGCCCAAGTAGTGAAATGCAGCAGCAGGTACCCCAATAGTTAGCAATGTTTGGCATGGCTACCCTTTAATTACTCTATCACAGGAAAAGGACACCTACAACACTATGTTATTCCTCAGAGGGTTGCCCTGGCACTTCTGGTTCCCCAGTGATGCTGAAATTTGATTTTCTGAAGCCTATTTTGTTTTTTCTCTGTTGAAGAAATATATCTCATCTCTCTTCAAAGAGGTGTTTTATAGTCTCTTATATTTCCTTTTTTAGAATGCTGATCTCTCATTTTGTAATGATTTTTACTCAAATTGCTTTTCACAATTAGATTTGTAGATGAGTCAGACCTGCGATGGAGAACCAGCCCAAGATACATACCATGCAGTAGCCTTCACATATTTAAATAATTAAAAAATATCATTATCACATTCTAGGAACTTTATAGACTGCTGGTGTGTGAAGGTTATGGAGTTTCCCTTTCAGGAGACATTCAAAACCCACCTGGACGCATTCCTGTGTAACCTGCTCTAGCTGACCCTGCCTTGGCAGGGGTGATGGATGAGCTGAACTCCAGAGGTCCCTTACAACCCTAACAATTCTGTGATTCTGTGAACTGCCTTTTTCAACAGATGTTGGCATGGTAAAAGTTCCCTTTTTCCTGCAGTTGGAAAGTTTTTTGGAGTCCTTCAAAGTGTTTTTCTCATAATCTTGTGGTTAAACAGTCCAACATGATAGGTTTGCTTCATTTGCTTCTCTTCAGGCTTTTTTTTTTGGCACATTATCACGTTAAATACTTTCTTCTTCCTGTACTTCTTAATAGATATATAGTTCTGACATACTTTATAGTATTTTGTTCTTTATTTTACTCCATAGCAGTCTTTCTTTCCAAGTTCTTATCTTTTAATCTAGGTCAGTGATGTAAATTTTCCAGGAAGTGTTCTTGGCCCAAGGAAATACCCTTCGTGCCTAGACTATGGCTTGGACTCCACACTGCTCATACTGCAGCTCCTTGGTTTCCACCTGTAGGCTTCTAAAGTTGTGGGGCTGAGAGGGACTTGGGAAGTGCTGTGACCAGGTCCTCAGTGGAGTGATGAGAACACCAGGGCTGAGTCTTTCTATGAGCATGACTTGTGTTTACTAACAGCAGACTCCTTTAATTTCTGAAAATCTAGCAATTGAATGATTGTTGGTGTTTTAATCAATATTGGATAATGGTAGTTGGATAACCAAATGTTCCCTTTAGATGCAGATCTGATGTCAGCTGTCATATATTATGACATACATGACATTAAAGCACACCTTTGGTTGCTACTATGGTATGAAGAAGGGAAATCATTACCACAGTAGCTTTCTGCTCTGATTTCATCTGACTAACCTGACAGCTGAGGGGAGTCATTACAAAATTCTCATCAGCCGCAATTGCCCCCAGGAGAGTACACCCAGAGCAGATGGAGTCTTGGTATGTAAATACAAACCTCTCTTTTTTAAAATTGTATTTTTTTTTCATAATGGATCTATTGAGTTTTAAAGCGATTATATTTTTGGAAGTGTATAGTAATAGCCCAATATGCCTTTTTTTTTTTTTTCACCAAATGAAAAACTATATTGTTAGTAATGCCACATTTTAGATGCTGTTGCAAAGTATCTTGATATAGCATGGTAGAGTCGGAAATTTTCTTTGTAAGTGAAAATATAGTATAAAATATATTATTTATTACTGCTCCTGTTCTTGGTCATGGGTAAAACATTTAAACCGAGTTTCTGTTTTTTCTGTCCCTTTCAGAATGGCATGTGTTAGTCATCCACTATGATATTTTAAGCCAAAAAGTTATAGATTGCCACAGTTCCAGGAATAACACCTAATGGAAAGTGTAGGTCAGCTTTAGGCTGTAGTACAAGCAGGTTGCTCTAAAATTAAGGATATTTTGGTTCACGTTCAGTGACGTGTTCTGTGTATTTACTTCATTTACAGTAGTGTAAATTTCATTTAATGCTTAGAATTAATTTTACGGCATACAGCAAATCATGATATTCAGTTGTTTTCTGGGCCTCTTGAATTTTTAAACTCAGTTGATTGTTCGCAGTGAAGTACCCTAGCGAGCTATTTAGCACCCATTACAGTGAGTCATAGTAAGGATTTATTTAAGAGGTCCATGATGTGAATGGTTTTAATTAAATAACAAACATGTATTTTGTCCTTCGCTTCTGTTGCTGATTGACTAGTGAAAAGAAATCTTACAGGCAGCACTAGCGATGTCATTCTGGTTCATGGGCAATTCAGTACCTTCAGCATAATTGAAAAGAGTTACGTTGTTGAGAAAAACATCATCCTATCAGTCAGGTTGGAAAGTTGTTCGGTGAATAATGTGAACTCTGATTTGGCTTTTTTTTTTTCCTTTTTAATTGTATCCGTGAATCTGATTTTTGTGGATTGCCTGTCGGCCAGCAGATGCCACTCCTCAGCAGCAGACTAGTTTCCCAGACTTGACCAGATAGAGGAAAATAGTTGTGGTACACCTTTGTTTTTAGAAACATTGATGGCAGTTTGCCTGAGATTGTCTTTGTTTTCCTCAACAAGAGCAACCTATGCTATAAACTATTAAATATTTATATTTTATAATGGAGCTGTTTAAAGGTTTGTTTCCTGCTGATGCATTAAACCTCAGGGCTGCAAAAATGCTAGTATGTAAGGTAAAGTGCCTTTGTTCTTCAAAGTTTTCTGTATAGCAGTATTTCAGTTGAATAGAGCATGACCCAGAAATCTTTTAGGACTCAGGGAGCTTCTCAGTGGAAGGTGGAAAGGTGTCTATATAGGAATTGCTGAAAAGGTGTAATGAGAAAGACTGAGAAGCTGAAGTCTCAATGACTTGCAATAGGTCAAGTCCTTATAAAACTTTTACACATAGTGAAAAACAGATGTCCCAGTTGTAAGTGCTAGAAGGAACTAAGAAGCTGTGCAGTGAGAATAGACAAGGGAATCTTGGTAAGGATATTCTGTTGTTTGTTTTTTCTAAATTTTGAAAAGACATTATCCAGTGGTTAGATGTCCTGGGGCTATCTCCAAACTTTAAATGGGCATCTTTTTAGCATCTGATGTCGTGTCTTGGCCTGTCTTGGCCTCTGTAGACATCTGCAGTAGAAGACTATTTTGATAATTGGTAAATAGTTAGACCAGCAGACCCTGGACTGAGGTGATGGATGTCATCTTTTCAGCCCTGACACCTTTCGTCTGTATGAATCCAGTGTGCCAGTAATATTCCTGATATGACTAATCAGTTGTTGATTTTTCACACACAACCACTTGTGTGTGTTGTTCTAAAAGGTTTAGTTTTATGTTCCTGGTGATAGAAGATCTGATATATATATATATATATTTATATATATATATATATATATGTATGTGTATAGATATATCCATCTCTCTATACACACACACACAAACATACATATTCCACCTCCTCAACTTTAAAAATAACGCAGACTAGTTTCTTGTGGCTGGTGGGAAACCTGTGAAAATCTGGGGATGCCATTTAAGCCCTGGAGGATTAATTGTGAAAAAAGCCATCTGTGCCAGTGTCTGTGCATTCCTGCATGTTTCCTGGGAGAGTCCTTCTTTAAATTGTATTTGGGTTCTGTAGTTTGGATTTCATCAGCTCTTCCTAGGAAATTTTGTATTCTAAACTTTGTTTTATTTGCATCATTTTCAGGAAGAAGTGTTTCTGTCATCATTTGGCATTACAACAAACTAGCTTCTCTTAAGGACATTTTCTGTAGCATTGATTAGTATTGACTATCCAGTGTTAGCAGGTGTTTCACAAGCTTAATTTTCTAGATGTTAACTACTTCCAACCCACTGAAATTGTTTTTTTTCTGTATTCATGTATCTAGAGGTGTGCAGCATACATGTATGGTGTATTTCAGGGGTTTGGCACCATCTACTTCACTGAGTGTTTAATGACCCTGCAGCAAAGCATGGTAAAATGATATGGTGATGTCAGTGGGTTCTTCTGAAATTGCAAGTGTGCTGGACAGCATTCTCAGGGGACAGCAGGTGACATTCTCACCTACAGCAGCTGTAAGTGAAGTCCAAGTTCCTTTCAGCTTTTTTACTGAAGTATGAAGGTAAAGTCATTCATGTGTCAAGAGTATTTGGTTAAGAGAAAGGAGTCTGAATTTTGCAGTTGAAGAACTTAATCATTTATCTGTTTGCATTGAAGCAAACCTTTGTATTAATTCTGCTTGACAACATATTGATAAATCCCACCCCTTTCAAATGGTGTACTGTGCCACCTGGAGTCTTCATAGACTGTGTGATAAGGTTTTGGAAAAAATTATCCCAATACAAAAACTACACATCACAGAGGAGATACTAAGCCAAAAGCAAGCAGTGTATGAAATGAGGATTTGGCTTGGGAATACACCTCTTGCAGAGCTTGCTGAATCGGATGTGCCTGGGGCTCCTTTGCAACTGGCAGGGGCACAACCCATTTCCGTATTGTTACATTCTTAGGCTCCAAAGCAGGGTGGCCACATCCAAACTGCCTGCTGGGAGCAGTCCCTGGTCTGTGCCAGCTCACCGGCTGAACCTGTAAGTTGTTTCGCAGAAAGATGGTTATCCTTGATCAAAGCCTGTGCCGGGGACCATGGCACCAAGTTCCCAGGGTGGGTGACTGAGATGTGGTACCTTCTCAAAACATTCCCTGACACTGCTTTAAGTCGTTTCTGCAGACAGAGCTCTGACTCCTCTGCTGTCAAGTGCAAGTGCTGCTTTTGTTCTGGCTTCTTTGTCACACGCGTTATCAGATTCTCATCAACCGTTAGATTTGTTGAACTTTTTCCAAATCAAGAGTCATCATCTCTGGAACCTGTGGGGAGATTGAGCTCTTCTAAGAAACAAGCTCTCTAGTGCTGTTCTGTTGGTTGTGTCTGGTAAAATAAGGGAAGACTCTCTAGACCTTAATGAAATTGCATGTTAGAGATGGGCACCATGTCTGTACAGCAGCAACTGTGAATGTTCTGCTCTGAGCAGGTGGAAAACAATTCATGGAAGGAAAATAAAATGAAAAACCCCACCCTTGCTGTCTTTCTAAACAGCAGGGATTGTCAGATGTGTCTTGTTACTCTGTGTCATAGGTGGAAATTTGAATACTAACATTTCTGATTCAATTCAAAGAGAACATTTACTGCTATTAGCCCTTTCAGTGTCCTCTTAAAAACATAGTTCAGCTGTTGATCATACTCATGCTTTGCATTGATAAGATAAGCACACCTTCTCATCCCCTTTTACTGACCCACTTCTGAAATGCCGTGGGCCAAGTTTAAACTCTCGTGGGCCACAGCAGATGAGACTGGCATTAGGAAGTTTGTTGTGTGTGGTGTCTCTGAGAAGGTGTTGTGTGGGTGAAGAAAAGCATGAAGAAGCCTGGTTAAACTTGCTTGGGTGATGATGGATGTAGAGGAACTCCTGAGTTCCCTGGAAAAACTAGAGCTACTATCATTTTACACAATACCTCAAAGACAAGCAGACAGAAAATATACTTTGGTTTTCTGTGGCTTAATGCCAGTTTGTGTATTAAGAGTATTTCTAATTTGTGCTTTGTTGTTGATGAGCCTAATTTAGTGAACCATTAAGATGTATTGCTTGTCAATTTTGATCAGATATTTTTTGGGGTACTGTTGCATAATGTATATTGTGTTTCAAGTGGAAAGGAGGTTTTGTTCTTCTTTTCACTTCCATATGGTATGAGTAAAGATTCAATGACTTTGATTTAGTGAGGAAAATTATACATACAGTCTCCTTCTTTTCTGAGAAATAGCTGCCAATGAAGTTTTGTGTTTGTTGTGAAAGAATAGCATAGAAACCAGCTCATGCGCGTGTTCTGTAGAAGCTCGGGTTCCAATACAATATAAATAAATCAGCTGATTATTGGATCATGACAGTATTCTACTACTAACCTCAGAAGGATGTGAACTTGTCTGTCTTAGTGAACTTTGTAGTTGGTTTAATTATTTTTAAACAATTGCTTTGGAGGGAAAACTCTTTAATATAATACGATATATTCAGTAGTGGAACATTTGAAAAATCTTAAATCTGGTAATCCTCAAAACATAATGTCAAGTCTTATCAAGAACCTGATATTTGTATTTTAAACGTTTTTAACTTGGGAGTAGTCATTAAAATGTAGTGTGGACTAATCTTTGCTTTTTAATGAGTAAAGTAATAAAGCAGAGATGGCCTGGAAGACCGTGACTGGAAAGGACCTCTCAAGTCCCCTACTCAGAGCAGGGCGATTTTAGATCAGTTGTTTGTGGCCTCATCTGGTCACAAACCCTTTTGATTTTTGCTGTTTTGTGTTAGAGAATGTGGAGAAAAGATTTGACTTAAAGTAAAATTTTCACATTAGCTGAGAAGATTCCCGAAGTTTCTCGTGTTCAAGCAAAACTAATTACATTCTGAAAGTCAGTTGTAACCTAAATCATCATTCACAGCTAAGTGGTACTGAAGTACGAGTGATAACTCAGCACTCTGAAAGTACATCATCACTGACACAGGTTGGTGTCTTAAGGCAGTACATCTGATCGCTTGTTTTCAATCCAAAAGTACTGTGTCTCAAAAAATTGAAAACCATACTGTATTGGATTTTGCCTAATAATTTGTTAAGTTTATATATAAATCTAACTGTAGGTGTGATGTTGGTGGTGTGTTTATGTTTCAACAATATGTTTAGTACACTTTAGCTTGGTTTATCTGTTTTTATGTTGAGGCACAAGTCAGCCGTATAAATTGCATATGTGGTTGAAATGAGGATTAATGTTCTAGACAGTGTGGAGCGTAACTGGGATGGAAAAACTTTTACAGCAATTAGCAAGAGCTTGGAAACCAGTGTGATGTGAATGCTGTCGACATCGTTATTAATTTTTATTGTATTGTTTTTAATAGATCATTTGTGTACTTATTTGCACAAATACACACTTTTAATGCACAGTAACAAGTGGGAATAAATTAAACGTATGAGTTTGTGTGGATTTTTCTTTCGAAATCAGTTCCATGGTATCCAGAAGACTTAGTTCCAGTCTTTCATGGCATTAAAATTTTAGGATGTAATAGCTAGATTGATTTCTAACAGTTTCACTTGAATTTATTTAGTAGTCCAGCAGAAAGCATGCAGCAGTGTGCAGTGGATTTAATTGCGGTGTGAATGAACACTTTGAATTTGTTTTATTTGACTTAGTCTTTCTTTTTTTCACCTTCAGATGTTCAATTCTGTTGTGTCAGATGAAGTTCTCATGACCCCTTGTACTATTTAGCATATCCCATTTGTTGATTAAAGCTTTTGCTACAGTAATGCGTCTGTCACTGACATCTTGCCAAGTTACTTGCCAAAGGTTTCCTTTTTCCTGTATAGTGGGACTTTTTTTTGTTTATTTTCCTTTGTGATAAGATAGATTGTAGGCAGCATTGTTGAAGGAAGATAGGTTCCAAAAAATATTTCAAATAGGTATGATAATTTTGACAGAAGTTGTGGCAGAACTTTCCCAAGGAAATTCTCCACCCACCTCATGAAATAAAGCATTACCAAGCTGGGTTCTGCAAAGGAAGGTGTTTTGCAAAGCTGTTATTTGTAAAATCAGTGCTATAGTGAATATAGCAGAGTTCAGTGAAGATGAGGAGATCTGTTGTATTTTTCTCATAAATAAATACAGTGGAATACAAATGATCCCATCAGTTCTCACCATTGATGTATGGTCTTGTTTTCATCTTTCAAGAAATTAAAAATTCATGTTAAATTGTTACGTTTTGACATAAGAAGGTAAGTTACATTTTGTTCTGGTTTTCTAGTCAGTAGTAAAGACTAGTCCTGCACTATAGCAGCCAGTGGACATTTTGGTTGAATTTACTGTAGTGTATGTGCCCGCAAAACAGAGATCCTCTGGGAAGCCCAGCATGCTCGGGGCACCAAAGTAGTGCCTGGCCATGGCCCTGGGACCAGCCTGTGCAGATGCTTTCAATGTCCAACCCATAAGGGACAGTTCAGCAAGCATCCCACAAGTGGGTTTTGGCGTAAAGAAGTTCTCATCTTTTCTGTGATAGAAATGATGCACATACTGAGATGGTAGAGGAACCCTCACAATCCATTGCCTTCCTATGCAGGGCCAGTGCTCAGAGCAATGACCTGCAGCATCTGCATGCTGTGCTCACGTGCTGCATCTTCATGATACAGGTGAGCAGGAGAAGTTTCCGCTACATCAGTGAACAGGTTTAGTTGGGCTGGCCTAAGCTTTCCCCTGGACTGGTGACTTCACAAATTACTTCTTTCCAAAGGCATGTGAAACATTGTGCAGAACAGCAAAACTTTCTAACATTCATCCCCCTTTCAAGATGAAAATAAACCCCTGGTCACAAAGACCCCATAATTTACCAATCAGTGTGATTCATGAGGTTCTGCCCTACTTCTGGGCAGATTTACACAAGACTTTCTTTTCCATATTTTAATTGGCTAGCAAGCAAAATCCATTAAGATGTATAAACAACTCAAAAATAATTCAAGTTTTTATTGTTCATATAGTATTACATTGCTTTAAGTAAGTCCAGAGTAATTTTAAAGCCGTGCAAATGTAAGTTGAGATAATTCTTTAGTGTTAAAAAATTCTGAAACACAAATGAAACCTCCTGAATAGTTTTAGTATTCTCTTGACTGGTAGAAACCTTATTTATTCACATCATCAGTAGATGGCAAGCAGAGATTTTTCTAGAACTTATTATATAAATGTCAGTTTGAAAACTCTTCTCATATACAGTAGAAAAAGAACTTGTTTCTTAGTGCAATATAAGCAGACAGTGCAGTGGCTTGACATTGATGCTAATGATAAAAGTATCGTTATATTAGTGTGGAGAGAGCAACTGAGCAGATGTGGATGTACCATACCAAAATGATTAAATGATACCACTTAGAGTAGAGGTAGTTTATCTTGGGAGTTTTTGACACACAAGTAGAACTAGTATGTGACACTTCCCATTCGTGATACCTTCTCTACAGGCAGGGTGCTTCTACTACAAATGTTGATGGTTTAACTCTAAGCGAAGACCACGGCACTTGGCTGTGGAAGCACCTGCGAGGCTGGCTGCCAGACCACAGAGCTAAATTGGCTTGACCAATCTGAACATGGTGCATCTGCATTTCTGGAAGGTTGCCCTGGTATTTTCCTGGCTCTGGTGTTTTTGCATTCTTTTCCTTTAAAGTATGGAGGTAAATGAACTTCTATTCCAGTTCAACATGTATTTTTTTGCTTGGGACCAGACAGCCTATGTTTGCACAGGGAAAAAGGAGAGGTTCTAGGTGGGTGAGAATTTTTAGGAATAAGTAGACAATCTGGGTTTTTGCTGTGAAATCTTAGGGTTTTGTTAACTGAGTATTCATTTCAAAGTGAGGTATATAAAGCTCTAAGCTCTTCGACTTACTTGATTTCCATACCCGTATTTCTCCCCTGCCCTGTTTTCCCCACCATTTGCTAATTAAAAGCAAACCCCCTTTAATAACTGGAAAACCTCCAACAATAGCAGAAACAAAAAAGAAGGAATAGAGCAAGATTTAGGTGAGTTAATTTTGAAGTATCTGTTGTATAGAGATTGCAGTAGAATGCGTTCAGGCTTGAATTTGATACGTATATGATCTCCCCAAGAACAGTACAGAATATTTAATGGAATTTTTCAGAAGTGCTTTCAGATTAGCTGTCTCTACAGTACTTCATTGAATTTTGAAAGTTATTCAGCAGGTGACTGAATTTTCCATTTTCCTTTTGTGCTTAATCCCTCCAGTCTTCTGTGACAGCCCCAGCTCTCACTTGCTGTATTGTGACAGACGCTATAAAAATCCTCTTAAATGTCAGAACCATTGGATAAAGGAATAAATAGTGACTTGCAGATGATTACAGAAGTTTTGGGGGGTTTCAGATTTGATGGCTCTGATGTCAGTAAAAATGGATGCTCCTTTTTAGCAGCTTTTGGAATACTGATTACACATTTGTTTTCTTCAGTTAACTTCTGTGGCTATTTCTGAATTAGTTCAGAGATTGTATAAAAATCTGCAAGTTAAAAAACCTTGGTGAGTTACACGGATTCGTCAGCTTAGGCACTTAAGAAAGTGCTAAAAAAATAAGCACAATTTTAGAATTATGTTTGGAATGGGAACTTCTAATTTCTCTGACCTTTTTTGTCTGCAGTTACTCTGCAGTCCTCTGCAGTTCAGAGGACTTTGTGGCTCCATAGGTTATATCATAATATTTTAGGAAAATAAACCAGAGTAAGGAACTTTCTGTTGTAATTTTGAGAGCAATAAAACTAAAGATGAAGGAAATGCTCTAACTTGTTCTATTGCTTGGAGGACATGGAAGACTTTTTAAACTGTGTATGTCATTGATTTCGTTTGACAGAGGTACTTTTATGTGTATATGAAGCATATACATGGTCTAAAACTTCAACGTCATGTAACATATTTTGCTGTAGCAACAAGACCTTTAAAGATTTGCAATGGGTCTAGCACAGAGACTAGTGAGTTAATCTTTTTTGCCTTTTATTAAGTACTGTGAAGTAGATGTTAATTGCAGTAACAAGCCCTCTTTCCATAAAGTGAGTTTACAAATATAAACCAATATGTTGTTAGTTGTCTTAAGGAAAATGTCAGTTATATCAGTATGCATTTCTTTTCATAGGGATGTCCTATTGCTGCTATTTAAAAGCAAGAAGGACTGAATGGTAATCAAATGATTGTGACCAAATACACTGAATTATTTCTACAGAGTAGTGTTTTCAAAAGTTCCGGACTGAATGTCATACTCAGGTAAGTAACACCCTTATAAGAACTCACCTGTGTTTCACAGTGGCAATATTTTTTTACTTTTTAATCACAAGTCCACCAGTGTGTAGGCTTTCTTTTATTGATGGCCAGTCTCCTACATAGTACTCTATAAAGAGATCACCTCAAAATATTTGTGCCTTGTTGAAGAAGCAGGTAGATAAACTTCGGTGTCTCCTTGTTTGTCTCTTTTAAATGCCTCTAGAAGCACTCATGTAGGGCTTGTATCTCTCCCCTATTATTGGAAGGATCATGGTAATACTGGCCAAGAAAATGAGCCTTTGACTCAGTGTTTTCTGTTGCCAAATTCCATGTATTGTATTGGAACAGGTAATATAGAGTTCGTTCATTTAAAAATGCAGAAGCTTTTGTCTGTTTATCCTAAGAGATGGATCTGACTTTTACACTAATGACCTTCTGGTGCATTTATTAAATATTGCACATGACTTTTTACTTAATTCATTCAAGCACATATTTCTTCTACAGGCTCATTAAAGTAAAAAATTCCATGCACCCTCAGCAGAAAGGTTATTTGTGGTGTCATGGAAATCAATACAAGATGCCTATTAGTGGATTAATTTTTTGTTTATACTTGAGTTTTTCTTTGTTACTTTATTAGTTTAAGGTTTTGGCTCTATTGAGCATCTAGAAATATGAGTAATGGAAAAATAAGAATACCGAGTCTCTCTTGGGTATATATGTACACTTGAAATGCTTCATTAGGTATAAATTGAGTAGAAGAACATGCGTGGAAGTCTTTCAAGTGTCATCATCTGGGATATATAATCATTTGAATGTTCTTAGTATCTAGCGGTCTGGAAACTAATGTGGTTGTCTTGGAAACAGGCTTTATTTTCCTTTTGTGAATATCTAGATATGAAATCATTGTCTTCCTTGACAATCTGGAAGTAATAATTCTGAAAGAAATAACTGCATATTTAAGATGCTTGTTCTCTATTTAAAGAATTGATACAGGAGTCTGTAAGAGATGTTTGCATTGTGAGCTTTAATTATAATTGTCTGATTATGTTGCTAAAACAGTCTTTAGGGTTTTTTAAGGTAAAATGCCTGTACTTAGCGTTGATCTTTGTCTGGGAATTATCTGCAGTGAAACACTTTGCCAAGATTTCCTAGCTTAATATTTAAATAGACATATTGCAGTATAACTGATGCATTGTGGAAGTTAAGTTCCTAAAAACAAACTGATACTATCACTTCCAGTCTTTTCCTTTGCCTTGCTTTAAATTAGCAGTATGTGGTAAATCCTTGAATATTTTGTGAGATTATAGCATAATATTTGCCAGACAAAACATCAGCTGTAGACAAAAGTGCACAATAGCTTTTTTTATTAGCCAAAGAACTGCCACGCACAGCATAAAATGTCAAAGCAAAGTAGAAACTGAGTCAAGAAATTACCATCTTTCAAATTGCTCAGGATTGTTAGGACTTGTATGAAAATACAAAACAATATTCTTGAAATTTAACTTTTCTGGTTTGTAGGTTATTTGTTCAGTCACAGCTGTCTTACACTTTGGTATTAGCAACAGTGTAATTTTATCATAATTTTTACAGATGAAGGTCCAGTCTGAATAATTTTCCACCTTTTATTCTTAAGTATAGTCTAATGGGGTTTTTAATATACTTCTCTTCCAAGTCCTTTTGTCTTCAATAGCAATTTAAAAGGCTTTCAAATACTGATATGTACTTTGGAGAAGAATATTTTTTTTATTCTTTCTAAAATAAGTCTTTTTATTTCAGTGGAGCTCACGCTTTGAATGATACAATCTGTCCAAGGATAGAGAACCATGACGAGGTCTTGTTGAGCCATTGGAACCCCCTTGGGTGGCCATTGCTTTCATTCTGCCTCCCATATCGTCCTCCTTTCTTGTGCTGCACCTACATTTCACATTGATCTCTCTTTTCAGAACTTAATTGGCCATTTTATTTTTGTTTAAATGTTGTTTTTCTCTCAAGTATGTTGCAATTTTTTTCCTTTATTATGCCCTAGAATAAGCTCAAGCTTTTTATTTAAGGCCTGAGATGAAACTTATTAACCTAAGTGGAAAGAATCTTAAAGACTATGGCTGTTACCAGATGAAGCAAAAAGCTTTTAGTGACCTATATTTTGGCCCTGATGTACAATACTGATGTAAGTATTGTGCATCCAGAAAGAAAGAAATAATCACAACTTGTTTTTCAACAAATGACAGTAGCCTCTGATGTACTCTAATGGTATTGTGTTCCATTTTGGACTTAATAACATTTATATATGTTTACCTTGATGGTCAGGCCATAAACTTCCCACTTCCACCTCAAATTATGATCTCATAAGCCTTACATTAAAAAAGAACATTAAAACACCATGTTATTTAAGCTATAAACAAAGCTGAGTTAGTTCTTGAGCTTTTTTCACATTCCTCTAAATAAATGTCATTTCTTCCAGTTTAACAATATTAGTTAACTGTGTTCAAAAAAAAGCAGTCCATTTTATACCTTCCTGATCAAATAATAATTCTCCATGCTGATTACTAAGTATTACATAATTATATTCCCTGGCTCCGTTTTAGCTTAACAATTTTTCATTCTCTCCTCCCAAACTGCGAACGAGCAAGCAACCAAAAAAAAACCCCAAACCCCTTATGGTAACAGTTCTGTGTGCATCATTGTGTTAGTGTGATCTGTTCCCTGAAATTTGGTTGATAATCACATACCCTAACATCCTTCCTGAATATCCTGGGAAAACATGATATTGTTAAAGTTCTCCTGTTTTCCTTTCAAATTAACTTTTAGTAAACTTAAGTTTTCTGGTTGTTCTCATTCTTTACGATCCAGTGACGTTATTTGGATAAATCTATTTTACCTCTGTGCATTGTTAGAAATGGTGACATGGTCTCTCATCCCCAGAAGTTAAAATATACGTAATGCATACTTATTTCTAAGGATAAAGAGGAAAACTACAATTTTTGTTTTCATCATGTGTTTCACTTCAGGATGTTGCTGAGTCTGATTTTAGCAGCGTTAGGAAAAGATAAAACTCCCAGGGAGAGATTGTAGATTCGCTCAAGGAGAAATGGTATTTTTGTTGCCTTGTGTAATTAAAAAAGCACAAAACAAAATAACTAATGAACACTTTCCTTTTACCATAAGCAAGGAAGTTATTGAAGACAGTCATCTACAGCCAGGGACACAGAGAGAGACACGTAGTTGCTTTTGCGCATCTCTGGAGGACAGTGTATCCAGTCATCACATCATGTTTAACACCAAAGTTCTCTCTCCAGTGCTCAGCACAAAGACATCCTACATCTCTAAGCTGCACTTAGACACATGACATTTAGACATAGGCAGTCTGATTGCAAGTGCAAGACTATTCCCATGGCTTGAAGTGGCCTCTGCAAAGATGGCCTTTCCGTCTAATAATGGACTGAAATACAAAAGAGCTTATCCAAGCTGCTCTTCACACAACATTTTTAGAGCTCCTTATTAATTACAATTGTGTATATTTTTTAGAAAAGAGAGGAATTTATTTCACCTACATTGTTTTTCTTTGCAGTTTGGAGATGTATCCTGTAGTGAAATGGGTTCTCCATACTAATAATCTTAAAGGATTCTTGAGGACCCAGTTTGGCAGCTGGCAAACAGTGTCATTTTTGTACCTTCTTGCTCTGCATTTGCTTAAATGAACTCTGTGTGCTGCTCTGCTGTCCCTGTTTTTCCTTCCTTTTCTAGAGTACCACTGTAGTGGCTGCCTCAGCAGAGGGGCAGGGACAATGGCTGTGAGTTACCAACTCTGATTTAGTGCTATTTTGGGATTTTTTTTCCCTTTGGGGATTCCTCAACTGCCCTGCTCGAAAAGTAGCAGTGCACAGGAAAGTCATATTGGCAGGTATGCAATTTTCACTATTGCTAGATTAGGAAAGAAATATTAAAAAAAATTATTTTTCATATAGTCTGAAATTCCCAAAATTTTATATGAAAATGTGCTTTCCTTTAATTTCTGAGAAGAGTGCTTTTTTTAAGTAAGCATGAGTAATGTTTCAGCATATCTTTCTGATACCCTTTCTGATTCTTATTTATAGGTGTTTTAAGTTTCTTCTTAGTCTTCTTATGACTGCTCTTATGGCTTAAGAGCTACTCAGTCTGATTTTTAAGTGTTTTGGCTTGTGAATAAAATGTATACAAATAAAACAGACATTTAATATGTTGTATCCTAACTTCTGCTTAACAGAACCCTTCTGTTATTAATGGACAGTATCAAGGGTGGCTGAAGTTTGAAATGTAACAGAAATGACAGATTTTATAGCTTGTTTAAGGCACCTTATTCTTTACATCTAAGAGCTGTCAGAAGGTGGTAAACAAATCTCAGAACAGCAGCATCTAAAACCAGATTGCTCTCATGAGATGTAGGTAAATCATTCAGCAGGACAGCTAATTACGTCTGTAGCCTATAGCACAGCCACTGGTATCTGTCCATTAGCCACCCCGGTGCTTCACTCAGGCCAAAGAGCTTGTGTTTACAGTATGTTTAATTTGAACAACAAAGGTTTGTGTGTGGATCTCAGGAGGACTGAAACTAAGCAATACCTCAGGATAAGCAGTGGTGAACACAGGATATGAAGAGCATTTGCTCGCTTACCTCTGTTGTTGCAGCCTTTGTGGGCTGCAGCACCATCTCAGGTCTCTAATTTGGCAGCCATGGCTAACTTACCCAAACTACCCTGCTAAAGGGATGTTCCATGACTTTCTTTAACATATCTGTGCTGGGAAGACCTTTTTGGTTTTGAAACTAGAACGCTTTGTGTTACTTTGCACAGCTCTGCCACTCTTAATAGATATTCAAGATGTTGTTGATGGAATATGTGTGGTGATATTGTTGATGAAGGAGATGCTAGAACAAAACATGAGGAAAAACATTGGTTTCTATGATAAACAAGCTTGTCCCTATTTTTCTTTGTATCTGCCTCGTCTGCTGTTACACATATGATGGATTCTGAGGTCATTTAAATGCCAGAAGAGAAAGCTGTTTTTTCACCTTCTGTCAAGATGTGCAGTAGGAGCTGGATATCTTTATTCCCCACAGATCCTCTGCTGTGCTGGATACCTCAGAATGAAATTCCCATCTTCCTTTTATTGCCCTTTTCCCAGCAATTGCTATTTTAATTTTCCAAAAAGGAAACTGTGATAATGCTGCCATATGTCACTACCAGGTATCATTCAGATACCATTTGATGGATATCTTCAGAAGCAGGGGAAGGCTTACTCAGCATTCTTTATAGTACATTCACTTTTTTTTAAGTGACCATGCTGTGTTCTTTACAAAACTAAAAGTGGGTTGAAATTTCAATTTTGAAATTGATAGTACATTGTTCCTGTTAGAGGATACATAGCTGTTTATTCACACCAGTTAATTTATTTGGCAGTAATTGTATTTTATGCAATTTTTAAAATGTTTATAGGCTATTTTAAGTGGTCTTATAGCGTGAAATGTAGGTTCCTATGGCTTAATAGGTACTTGAGTGTATGAAAATATTCACTGTAGTGGCGTATTAAGCTCAACTTGTGTGGTAGAATTTTCCTGGGGTTTTTTTATTGCATTTCCAACTATACTTACAGCTTCAGATAAAATGGATGAAGAAGCTCTGGAATTTCATGAGGCATAACTCCCATTTAAAAATCACTTCTGTAATATTTTATCTTTTGCTGATGCTCAATTAGTTTAACATCAAAACAGTTTTCCAGTAAAACATATAATAAATAGCTTGCAGAATTCTGTCTGAATGAATATAAAATAATTAATTCAAAATATCTCTGCACAATAATAAGGACAGATTGCAGCTTGCTGTGCTGTTCATTTACAGCTGTTTCTTCATGCTGCCGTCCTGACAGTGTGTGTTTGATTTTGCTCTGAGTAGCAGCAGCAGAATTTGAAATACTGCAATGGGAAGTTAACCTCCAGGGAGAAATGAGGGTGGCCTGTCAGGCCATGCTAATTTTTTTTTTTATGTCACCCTGAGAAAAATAAATTTCAAATAATCTGAAAGCATTTTTCTAGTGCCTGACTTTGCCCTGGTTGTTTGACATGTCTCAGAACAGCGTTTTCTGATCTGGCCCCAGTACTGTTGTTTATCAGTGCTATGACTGCAAGTGGATATAGTTGTTCTGGAATGTGTGAATTCTTCAGCTTTATACTTCAGATGCTCAAGGGAGATAAAAATTTTAGACCTTTTTTTTAAGAGAAAATCTGTCAAGAAAGTGAATTGTACAGGTAGTTGCTGTGAACAGACCTATCTGTTCTGACTTTTTCTATCTAAATCAATCTTACAGAGATTTTTGGAGTGGTTTTCTGAAATGTAAAATTGTGCATGTTGAGGGGGATGCAAAGAAATTATCATTACTGTTCTTTCCAGTTTAAATGGCCAAAATGGGCTCTTAACTCATTTAATCTTATGATTAAATCATAAGTGTCTATCTGCATTTTTTATTTGCATATGAGATAAACATCCGTCAATGTGGACTGGCCTAGGTAAGAGTCTGTATATCTGGCACTCAGGGAGTGGGGCTTTTGGTTGTGTGATTTTTGCTTATATTTTTTTATTTAATCCTTTGAAAACGTTGAAAACAACAAGGCCGATGCCCTTTCTGTAATGTAAGGTATTTTAAAACCTCAAATGTCGCTCATCCTCATGTCCTTTTAATGAATTTGTGCATTCTGTGTGTGCTTATGAATCAGACAGCAGAGACATAATGTGTATTCACTTCAGTTAGTGAATTTAAACAAAAACCCCTGTGGTTGTTGATTACAGCAAATACTTACCTTATTTTTTTTTGTATAAATCACTTAGAGGTTCAAGTATTTTGTCACGTCATAGGATTTTAAGAGAGCCTAATGGTTGGATTCAGCTTGCATGCTGTAGATGCCATTGTGATCTGTGGCAGAACCAGCATCTCTAAGGAGACCATCCAGGTGAGGGATCTGCCTCTCTGCATTGGTGATATGGAGAATTTTGGTATATGTCTGTGGTTGCACATACTGATGGCAGTGCAGGGACATGGCCAGTCTACACCTCACACTGTTACCTTGGACCTCCTTTAAGATGGAGAGTGTGTCTGTGACATGGATGGCCAGCATGCTGGGATTTAGTACTGGATAAATCAGCCATCTTTTGATGGTAAATGGTCAGGAAAGGTTGTCTTAACTTGAACTTGATTCTGATCTTCTGGGTTTCTGGTGGCAGTCGTATACAAGGGGCAAAGACTTTTACCATTCAGATGGTAGGGCCTTTCTTGTTTGGTTTTTTTTCATGTGGGTGCTCAGAAAGTCTACACCTGGTGCACACAGGGTCACTGCAGTGAGAGCTACTTACAAAGAGACAACCAAGCAACCTAAAAAACCCCGAAGATGCAGAAGTTGTCCCTGACTGACCTACCGTATTTGACCCTCTGTGCAAAGGAGGAGAGCGCCTGTGTCCCTCTGCCATCCTTGTGTATGCTGAGCCTGGCTCTGTGAGAGTGCAGGTTTACTTGTGTTCCATTTTGTGTCTCCTGTCTCTGGTTTTGTGAGCACAGTGTGAACCATAATGGGAATACGATGCCCTTGAAAAATCTGCCCAGGATTTGTGTCGTGATTGACAAAGGTGTTACATTTGGAAGATGCAGTTATATGTAACATAAAGACAGAAGGGAAATAATTTTCCTTGTTTGGAAAAGCTAAGCAAGTGTTTGTTGCAGTTCTGCTGGTAGGGAAGATGACACTGGAAAATACTAAAGTTCTCTAACTATCAAGTTCCAGTGAAAACTAAACCATACATGAACATGCTGCTCCTTATTACCTGAGAGGGACTGTGGTCATCATATTTTGTGACCAGTTATATTACTGGAAGTAAAAATGTTAGCTTCCCCCCACGTTTTTTTCATTATGCTTTTAAACCTATTACAGAACTTTAGAGTTTAACATATTAAAGTTCACGTGTGGTTAGCAAAGTGGCACATTTTCTGTATAGACCCCAAATCTTAAATTACCGTGTATCGTCAAATCATGTAGTAGCTTTCCACAAATCACTGATCACATAATAACAATATGAATTTCTGAGGTAGCAGTAAAGTGTTAAAGAGTTAAATATTCCAGGCTTTGATTGTTCCTCATCTGGAAACACAGAGAGAGAAAATGAGATATGCCATATAGCTGCTCTTTTTTTCAGCACTTTCGTAAAGGCTGAAAGATATTTTCTTTGGTGCTTCAGTGACTTTTGGTAAAGTGAGGTGAGAAAGTTCCATTTTCTGTCATGAGCCAACCAAAACCCAGCATGTTTCCAGGGTCCAATTTTAAATTTCTGTTCACATTGCAAATTGATGTGAAACTGCAACTACTGAGATTTTCTGGCACATACAAAACATTTGTTCAGCTAGAAAACGAGTAGGGGAAAAGAGCCAGCGGTGACAGCTGGATGAGAGCACGTTGGAGTGCTGAGAGGTGGAACACCTGGCATCAGGGAATGGGGGAGGTATAGTCCATTGCTCTGTATCTGGATGCAGAACATCTGTGAGAGTGGGCGTTGGAGCTTTGTTGAGGACTACCACTTTCAAGATCTGGATTCTTTAACACTGGTGCTCTGTGAAGTGTGATGCTTTGATGTTAGATAAAAAAAAAAGATAAACTACAGACTCTTTTCCAGTAATTAGTTTGCTATTTTTGTAAAAAATGATCTTGTCAACAAAGTTTGTAAAATTATAACCACTCTTTAAATGGGCTTCAGTTATTTCTGGGTACTATAGCCCATGCCTGTAGCAGTAGCCCCAGGCTGCTCCTGGGTGTTGTTCATTAGCAGTGGGAAGGACTTTTCTCTTGCCGTGGAACCTGCACAGGACATCACATGGAGGTGTTCTCAGGGTTTCTACGTTTAGTCAGATCTGTTGATGAGATGTGAAGAGCTTCACATTGCTTGCTTTCATTATAGTTTATTATATGCTGTGAATGTTGTTGTTTGGTATAATGAGAGTGTGGTTTGTTTTCTCTTTTCTTTTTTTTTGGAGTCCAGAGTCAGTACTGACGGGATTGTTCTGTGCAGAAATGTGAAGACAGAATGAGCTGGAATAGTTGATGTGTCACCATTGGTGTGTTTCTGGTCTGCAGATAGCTTCACAGATCACATTTGTCCATCTGCCTTGATAAGAAATTCTGTAAATCACAAAGTTGAAGACTTAAGCCATTATAATTTTTTATCTTGTTCTTACTACTTTATTGTTCAATCATCCGGAAAAAAAACTCTTAGTTCCTTCTAAACCCTACACCAACTCTACCATGAGGTAATACCTCTGAAGTGTAGGTTTACTGTGGGGATTAACTGCAGTGTTACTGTTCCTGAATGCATATTTAATGTAAAAGCAAGAGAGGTGATGTTGGGAAGAACCTCAAAGAATCACATTAGTTCAGAGTCCCTATTAATAAAAATGTATTTTTGTTTGCCCTGGTTTGTTTTAGCTGTCTATTTTCTTTAAATAGCCATGAATTATATTTTGCAGCAGGAGTGATAAGATCCTGCTGACTTGAGTGAGGCTTGACATGGTTCACTAACAATGTAGTGTATTTATGTTAGTAAATGGTGTCATTTTGAAATTTATCACATGCTCACAAATATCATTCTTCCTTCTCACCCACTTCTCTGGAATTATTAGACAGACAGTTGAAGTAGTGGCTTCAGTTACTCTGCTGGTAATTGGATTAACAATTCAGTATGCAGTAATGAGTTTTCTCTTAGCTGAAGATTGGGAATTCAAATAATGCTTATTTCTCATTGCTATAATGCTGTGCTTTTGAATACTCCTGATATTTAATCCTTTCTTTAAAAAAGGGTGTTGCCATGTAACAGTCCTTATTCTTAGTATTCAGAAAATGTTTTTTTTAGTTCAGCTTCTTATACTTTATTCAGAGTTGTGCTTGAAACTTTAACGGTACTTTAAAGGATACCTTACTGAAGTAGGATAGAAGCCTGTATTTTTTCCAATTAAAAATTAACTTTTGAAATTAATTTCTTAATTTTTGAGCTTGTTTTTAAGTTCTTCTTAAGAAAAATGGACGTTTAGGCTCCCTTCCAACCCAGTGGTTAAATGTGTACTTAACTTCTAAACATCTGAGTAGGTTTGCTGACTTCTGTAAGTACACACGCCATGAGGCTTTTGACGAATTCACTCACTACAACTTTGAGAGCTGCTGCAGTGGGGCTGGTGCTGGGCAGAGGGAGCTGGGAAGCTCACAGCATCCATGCTGATGGGCCTTGGACACAGCGGTGTCAGTGGCAGCACCACCAGCTGAATTAAGTTTGCAGAACTGCTGTTCTTGCAGAACCTTGAGTGTTGTAATTTAGAAAAATCGTAATGGCCAAAGATTGCTCTGAAGTGGTGAGAAAGCAATTTTCCAACTATGCCCACATTATTGGTGTGATCCCTTGGCCACTTCTGTTTCTGCTCTTGAGAAAATTCTGATTTTTTTTGATGGTCCTCAGCCCAGTGTTGATGTAACACACACTTGCCGTGTTGCCTGTCCACTGACATAAGTGCTGTTATCTAAGTAAACATGGTCCAAATGCTTTCTGTTACAACAGGATTGTAAATCAGTCTGAACAAACTTACATATATTCAAAACCCTGCAGAAAGGGAGGTTATCTTTTTCTTTTTATCCTTTGGGGAGTGAGTATGCAATACAGAGGTATCTTTAAGCTCCTTCTTATTCTCACTTGACTTTTGATTTTTTAAATTAATTTCTTCTAAAAACTGGCAGAATGACAGAAGTCTCATAGTTACTGAATTCCTACTGCCTTTGGAGCAGTCCAGGGCTGGATGTAAGTGACCTTATCAGTTCTGAGGAAAGCAGAGAGTGGTTAGGCAAAAAGGCTTCAGGACATTTGTCTAATTATAGATTGCTTTTTCTAATACATTTCAAGAATAATACTTTTCCAGCTGTATCAGTTTACAAAGTGAATCCTATTGATATCCTGCTAGATAGAAAACACTATTTTAGTAGTTATATTTGATCTATAATTAAATTGTGTTTTGTTTTCAGTAGTAGTATACGATAGGACATAATGAAATTAATCTGTACATATATAATATGCATTTTAAACTAGTTACATAAAATTGGTGGTAGATGTTTTAATGTAGAAATGTTTTAATAACCTTTTTTATAAAAAGTGTAATTTTTTGTCATTTGGTGTTGATTAATAGACCGTTGTAGGAGATCGTGCAAGAGTATGTTATTACAGTAAAATGCTTTTGAAAAAAGTTGACATGAATCCTGCATTTATCAGTTTTGTAACCTTCATATTCCTTCCTCATTAGAACTATGCAGCATTGATACAGCAACAAATCGATGAGGACAAACAAAACCTGAGAGAAAAGACTGTATATGGACTCCAGCTCACAGAAGAAAAACTTAATGACTTCCGTGATGAACAGATTGGGCAGCTGAAGGAACTGATGGACGAGGCTACCAAACCTAATAAAAAAATCACCGTTTCTGAAGACTCAAAATACAAAACCTAAAAGATTTTGAAAATTGTTTTATTACATATGGAAGCATTTTGAAACTTCCTTTTCCCACTGGAGTTGAATGTGGTTTCTGTGAAATAATGTGCGCTGCTGATGCCATAACTTCTCTGGCTATTTGGCTTTTTGTGCAAGAATAAATATAAAATGGAATAATCACAACACTGCTATTTTAATTGCAGTATTTTTTCTCCTTTATTTTTTTTCTCCTAATGGAAGGTGAAGACTGAAAGATTTCTGTAAAAGTAAAGTGACATTTTTAAAATATAAAGTCGTTAGTTTTGTTTTGTTTTGTTTTTTTTTTTAATTTTGGCACCTGTAGGACAAAACATCTTCCTCTTTGTATATCATCTCCTTCCTTAATGGAAAAGATGCAGTTATCATTTATTTTCTGGCTTGGATTCAGCAGACAAAGGTATGGTACTAGAGTCAGTTTGTTTTGATGGAAAGAAATGAGCAGTATTAGGAAAACATACTGCTGGGGAAATTGGTTTTCTTCTTGAGCTTTATTGTGAAATGTGCTTAAAAGTAAAAGATGTAGCTCACTATTAAATTAATCTTGAAGGAATCACTGTCTTAGGAAGAAAATTCTGCATTTTTTTCAAAGGTAGACTCAGATCATTGTTAGTACCTAAAATTTTTGAAAACCTTTTATGAGTGCTGTAGTTAGAATTTAAAGGTTTTCTAAAAGCTCGGTATCCTATATTATCCAGTATTTGGTATAGACCGGAATTTGTAAATACCTTCAGTTTCAATCACAGAAATTATCCTGTTGATAATACTGCATGACAAACATTAGTATTTTATTTCTAATAGGTTAAGTCTTCAGTAGGGCAATGCTTATCTATTGTAACATACACTATTGGGTCTAAAGAAAGATTTTTATCTGTTAAGAAAAAACACATCCTTTTCTGTGCAAAAGACAGCTTTCATTTCTTCTTCCAAACCTAGTTTTATATTATTAGTTTTGTTCTATTTCTGGACCTTTCCCTGTCTGTTACCCACAGCGTTTTCAGGACAACATAATTTCTTTGCTCTTGAGGGATAACAGCTTTGACAAGTAACCACATTTCCATCTGTCTCGGTTTGTAACAACATGCTGTTCGCCAAAGCTGTGCCCCTGGATTCTAATGGGGTGGAGGAGCAATCTGGGGAACAGCCTTTTTCTTTCTCCCTTATCTCTCTTCCCAATTCTTTGATGGGATTGTAGGTTGCTGGTTGCTCATTTCTATTAAAAGTTCAATTGCAAGACTCTGTGTGAGAAACACTTATGCTTGCTTTCCTGCATCTTCCTCTGGTACCCCTAGCCTTTGTTGCTTGTGCTGCAGGAACATCCCTTAGCCTCTAGCACCTAATCCAAATAGGACTGAAGGGCAGAGATGACACCCAGACTGCAAGGCTGAGGTTCACGAGTCCTGATTTTTGGTGCTTCAGGGGGACGGTTGGAGAGAATGGCAGCTCCCTTCTGGCCTGCTCTGTACTTAGGTCCTGCCACAGCATCCAAGTGGGAAGCAGATGGGACATGCACACAGGAAGCTTGAAGCAGTGTCAGTCTCTGATACTGCCATTTACACATTGCTTAAGCTTTTTTCTTTTTAAAGTTCAAAGTCTGTACAAGTCTAATCCAACTCCGGAGTTGAGGACATAAGGATGTATTCTGTTGCCCTTCCATCAGATGTACAGTAATCAGTAATTGCATCACTAAATCTATTCAGTTTTCATACCAAAAATGATGTTTAGGTGTTGACAACAGAGTTTGTTTCCCTCCTTGACTGCTAGTACACATGTGCCTGCTTTCTAGTCAATAACCAAGTTGCTTCAAATTTACTTCAAATGCTGCAATTTAAAGCACAGTTGCTTTTATCAACACATTTGATGAAACTTGTTAGTTCAATGAAACTAGAGTACTTGTTTTGCATCTGTCTACTCATGTATGCACCTAGATAATGCACATTTTTAGAGCCTAAATTAATAACGGAAAATTGCTATTTGGTATGAAAAACTTAAGCATATAATGAGACTTAAAGGGAATTGGAGGTGAGGGTAGACATCTTAACATCCGCAGTCCCTTTTCTAGTAAATCCAACAGCTTTTTTTCTTTCATTCCCCATGGTGGCTTGTATTTTGTACAGTTTTGGTGCCTTGTTTAAAACAACTCTTACAAAAGCCAAAATTTCATCATAGGAATGAAGCATCTTTAAAGATTGTTGGTTTTAAGACAGCCAGTGCTAGTAGTAAGGCATGCTCTGATCTGAGTAGGGCTTATGCAAGTGGTGGGCACAAATGGCCCCAAAGAAGCTTTGTGATGCCAACACTGCTGTGCTTAGTAAAATTCTTTAATTTACAGGAGTGGTTAATGACAATTTAAAGAAGATGAAGAAGACAATGGGCTTCTCATCTTGGCCACAGAAAGACAAAATGACACAGATTCTTCTGTTTCTTTACTTTTGAGTTATAGGATACTTTCTGTGGAGAATTTTACCCTGGGATTGAAGGACAAAGAGCAAAGGAAAGCATCCATCAAAAATACTCCAAAACTACAAGCAGCATGCTATTTCAAATGGCAAAAGAGTTGTTTAGTAAAAAAAAAGATGCTACTCACCTTAAAATGAAAAATGGCTCTGATCACTTCAGAAATGAGTATAGAGTTTTGTGTTCTCTGTGTGTTGGATGGATTGCTGTTATACAGCTCACCACTGAAAAGCTCCTACCACCCTAAAAAGCCTTCTCTCCATTCAGTTTATCCATTAAGAAAGATTCTTTATATTTTGTTGATCTTAAATCCATTTGGCTCTTATAGAACTAAAAGAGAGTGATAAAATTCACTGCTTGATTTGGCTGAATCTTATCTGTGGTAACATTTTATATAATCGCCTGGCAACTGGTAGGAGTTGGAGGGAGCAGAAGTTTTAGGTAGCTGGGAAAGGCACGAGCTGAAGTCTTAGCAACATGTAAAGAATTTTCAGAAATCTGTCTTATTAAAAATTATCTGATACGCAAATACAAAGTTATACATCTTAAAAAAAAACAACTAAAAATGTCATTCTTCCAGTGTTTTATTACACTTTTTTTAACTGTCCATCCAGCAAGAGCTATTGGGACATACTTCTTCCTTAAAAATAAATTAATAATGTAACATATTGAAAGTAGGATTTATGAAGAAATTTCTCAGCTATTTGGAGTTTAATCTTTTTGATTTATTAGCGGACATTCTGTTTCTTCTTCTTGGATATGTATTTATGAGATGCTGGCTATTCACTGAGTCAGTGGCCAAATTTTAACTGGCTTTTAGGTAAAAATATTGAACAATTAATGAAGGAAACATGCCTTTCCCTGCATGTTATAACTTATTTTAATTTTTACTTTTTATAGCTGAACTAATATCAGAGGGAAGGTTGAATTTCTCAGCAGACTGATTTACTCAAGTGCAACCACAGAGGATTGATGTACCTCTGATGTAGGGTGAAAGCTGAATCACTTTAAAAACCAGCTCACATTCTAGGGCAGAAGATGTCTCTAATGCTGTCCTGCTTAACTGTTGATTTTCACACCTCTTGGAAAGGGTTTCAAGGTAAATGCTTCCTGCTGGAGGGTATAGATGCACCAGCAGAGGTTTTGCAGGGCTTGTTTGGTGAACAAAACTGCCTGAACCACCTCCTGCTGCACCATGTGCGGGACCAGGCTTGGTGTGCCAGTATTTGAGAGCCTTACACCGAGCAATGGGTGGTGCAGAGAGGTCTTCCCCACTGAGCTGCATCAGGAAGTTTGCTGCAAAGATTGGCACAAATCAAATGGTTGGTGTTAGAAGTGATAACATTTGCAGCTGTAAATGGTCTGCTCTTGTTCACGGAGGTTACGTATCTGATGCAAAACCACTGGCTTTGGTAGGAACATTTTCAGCAGTTTCAGTGTCCACAGCTCTGCTCTGGGAACAGCCTTGACAGTGCTGAGTCCTTCCAGCTTTTCCAGTGGTTTCTGTCTACCAATTACAGCACATGAAGATCACAGAATTTAACTTCATTTGGATGCAGCCATTACATAAGTATAATACAAAGTATTCTTTGTTCATTGAAATTGAGAGCGATAAGTCAGTGTGTAAATTCAGTGTATAAATGACTAAGAACTGAATGGTTTTGCCACTTGTAGCAGTGTGTTATGAGTAAATGTCAGGTGTTTCAACTAGCTTATTTACGTGGTGTATGATCCTGCCCAACCGATATGTGTGTCTGGGGAGTTCGGTGTTTAATCTCCTCTCTAACAATTTCAAAGCTAGAACTTGACACTATATAACAAGTATCTTCATTTAATAAAATGACCTTTAGTTACCGAATATTTGTCAACTTGTTATAAATGCTGAGGAACATAGAGACAACTGTGTATTACCACTGTAAAACCCTAAGAAGTAGTTTGTGGAAATACCACCATTTGTAACACCATTTCCAGCACAGACGAGCCTTCTGTTTTATGCCAATTACATTCCTTGAGGGCTGAAGTGAAATTTCAATCATGTGTTAAGTGAGCTAACATATTTACCATTTTTCCCCAAAGGTTCCTATTTCTAATTGTGGCTGGAGAAACAACTACTACAGAATCTAAAGTAGTGATATGTGTTTATCCTGAGAGATTACCAGCAAAAGCAATAAAACATGTAGAGGACTGTAAGCTGGCAATACACAGTTGGGGTTGTAACAAAGGCAGGATTTCACTTAGCTTTGCTGTAGTGGAATATTGTACAGAATCTGTAGCATAGAAAGTCTGCCAGAGCAATGGAAACTGGCCATGCTCTTCCTTTGTACAAGGGACCCACATAAAAAATAGCATGGTGATGTCAGGAATTGGTAAATAGCCCAAGGGGATGACAGGCCAATGTTCCAACAGGCTTTGCCAACCAGACTGGGGTTTAAACTGCATGTGGCCATCTGGGAAAGCCTTCTCCTCCGTGGTGAAAGAGGCTGACCAGGGATGGCACAAGGCAGGACAGAGGCACGTGCAGCAGGATGCTCAGAGAGCAGCTGTACCAAAAGCTTCTTCACACCCTCTGCAGCCTCTTATATCTGTTTATCCCCACCCCTGACCATGCCCTCCAAAGGTGATCCCTGTGCCTGCCACCTCTCCACCTGCTGAGCAGATGTACTTCTTATGCAGCAGATGTTTCTGCATACTTGGTACTTGTTGGCACAGGGAGTGAGAATCATTAAAAAAAAAAATGTTTGGGGCTTGTTGCCAATGTTCATTACAAAGTTCATTTCTTATTTAAAGATGTGGCATTTTAAGGCCATGCTCTTTAAAATATTGGTGTTACAGGCACTGTGCAGTGCCCAGAGGCTGAAAAACGCAACATCTAAGCAGCCTATTCACACCAAAGAATCTGAGTAATTTCCGGAAAGGCTCACTTGCAGTCCAGGACAGATGGTACAAAGGTTCCCTCCTAATCCTCTCTGTGGTATGTTAAAAATAATTCAGAAAAGCCACACAGATCCCTCGGAGTGATGACAGAAGCCTCTGCTCATATGCAAAGAGGAGACCTTTAGTGCAGAGGCCAGTGTAGTGGGTCCTGAGCTTCCCAAAGCTTCTGACATTGCAGTAAAATAGCATCAATTTTAATAATCTTAACCAGGTTTGCAAACTGTAAGCAGGTTTTCTTATCTGCAAAGGGGAAGAGCTAAGGACTGTCTTTTTTCCAAGCCAGTTCCATTTTCTCAGCTGAAAAGCAAACAGTTCTGGTAAAGAAATGCCACCTTGGGACTGGAAAAACCAGTCGGAACAAACACATTTGGGAACAGATTTCCTTTGATGCAATTTTCGGTTTCTTCCATTTTGTTTCCCCCCAAGGGAAAGGAAAAGTCTAGCTGTGGGCACACCCCTGAACTCAGAAGATGCTTTGCTGGTGTGTTACATGTGGAAGAAATGAACCCTTTGCAGTCCAAACCTCAGCCTGCTGAGGACAATGGGTATGGAAACGTTGGCTTGCTGTGCAATGCCAGAAGTGCCCTTCCTCACCATGCAGAGGATGGAGATGGCTGCCCTGAGCCCCCTGAAGCTGGTCACACTGCCTGGGGAGGAGCCAGGAGTGGGGACCATGGGGAAGGGCTCTGGGGATAGGTACCCCCTTTCCATAGGAGGACATTCCCTGGCTCCCACCAGCACATGTACTCCTTTGGACCCCAGAGGATGCTGCAGGAGTGCAATACCCAGTGATATCTGATTTAGAGGGAAGCCAAATGAAAGACAGAAAGTGTGGTTTAGCTTAATCACAGCTATGCATCATGCCTCATATTCCCGAAACATCCATGCTACAGCAATATCCTGTTAAACATCGCAGCTGTTGGAAAATAGCAATTTAATCCCACAGGTAGCATTGATATTTCATGTTTATAGCTCTCTCCAGCTCCCTCTAGGCAGGGAACAAAATTTTGCTCTTACAAATGATGATACCATCACTAATTACATAGTTATCAGTTTATTTTAATAGAAGGGTTATGTGGTAATAATGAGACCCAGAAGTGATTATAAATCATACATAAGGTTCATGTGATGCAAAGAGCTACACAGGTATCTCACTAAATATATTATGTTCTGGAGTAATAAATAACTATTAATTTTCTGAGCCTTTTTGTTTGTTGATTTTTGTGGCATATAGCCCAGGCATTTTCAAATTTCCAAAGTCTTAGTTACTTATAGGAACTTTTTTGTAGTGGTCTAAAGAACCCTCACCATCACCTGAACTTGAAAAGAAATAGCTAGAATTTTTAGCTCATTGAGTAGTTCTTATGGTAATAAAAAGATGAATTAAGCAGAGTGAAATGCAGAACAAATCACAGAACTATTTACGGTTGGAAAAGATCTCCAAGATCATCGAGTCCCACTATTAACCGAACACCACTAAATCATATCCCTAAGCACTACATCTACATGTTTTTTGAACACTTGTAGGAACAGTGATTCCACCACTTCCCTGGGCAGCCTCTTCCAATGCCTGACCACCCCTTCAGTGAAGAAATTTTTCCTAATATCCAATCTAATCTATGAAGAACAGCAAAGCTGATCACCTGTACTCCATACCAGGAGATAATATCAACTTTGTAGAATTAAACGAAACCACCACCCCAATCTGATAGAAATAACCAAGAACACAAGCTGGGTCAAGATGAAGTTAGTTACCTCCAAATTCATGCCACAGCTTAACTATCACTGTTCAAATAAATTTAGCAAAGCAGGTTTCATCCTGCAGAGTTTGGGATTTTCTCTCAGAAGACATCTGAGTCCCTGGTCACCCATGAGATACAAAGACTTGTTGCAGGAAGAGCAGAAGAGACAGCAGTTCCAGCCTGTGTGTGACCTGCTCTGCCTGGTCCGCACGACAGAGGAAAAGCACCGTACTTCCCAGTGACAGGCAAGAACTGACTTCGAGCCAGCATCAGTTTCTTAATTTGCACTTAGCATTTGAAGACACTCTGGGATTTAAATGATATCCCAGATTCCCCTTCCAGTTCTCTAGAATTTGTCTCAGATGCTCCCTTAGTCTCCCTTTGAGACTGATTTTTACATGGACTTTTAGAGTTCATCCTATTTTGAGATGGGCGGAATTATATTTTGGCCTATAAACTTGCTGAAAATTGGTTTCAAAATAGCTATACACATTGTAGGATGTCAATAACATCTAAATAGCTTTTACAGAATTGCCTCTAACTCCAAGTACCCCCTTGGCTCTCCAGGTCGATATTCCTTGCTTGTTTTGTCTCACTTTTAGTGAGTTTCTGTTGTGATATGGAGTAAAATTCCTACAACAGTTCAACATTAGGGATCAAACTAGTAAATTCCTGTAACATGTCCCCTGTACCCTGTCATCTCATTTCTTGGTTTTGTTTTCTTTTTTTTTACTCTCAAAGCCATTAGCCACTCTTAAAGGACTGTCAGTTAGCACACGAGTCCATACGCCCTCAACGGGGCTGCTCTTAAAAAGAGGCTATGAGGATGTTAAAGAAACAGCCATTAGAGTGCCTCTTGTTTTGGGAGCCCGGTGCAGCTTTGCAGAGCCCATGTGAACAGTGAAAAAGAAGAGAAAATAGAGGAGCAAATTCCATCTGATTTACTTGTCCTGGAACATCTCTGCTTGGTGGGCTGCTGTTTCTGGACTAGCACACAGAATCACAGAATCCCAGAATATGCTGAGTTGGAAGGGACCCACAAGAATCATTGAGTCCAATTCCTGACCCTGCACAGGACCATCCCTAAGAGTCACACCATGTGTCCAAAAGTGTCATCCAAACTCTTCTTGAACTCTGGCAGGCTTGGTGCTGTGACTACTTCCCTGGGGAAGTTCCAGTGCCCAAACACCCTCTGGGTGAAGAATTTTTTTCTAATATCCAACCTAAACCTTCCCTGACATGATTTGAGGCTATTCCCTTGGGTCCTGTCACTGGTCACCACAGAGAAGAGATCAGTGCCTGTCCCTCTTCTTTCCCTCACGAGGAAGTTGTAACTGCAATGAAGTCTCCTCTCAGTCTCCTCCAGGCTGAACAGACCAAGTGCCCTCAGCTGCTCCTCATACGGCTCCCCCTCAAGACCCTTCACCATCTTCGCTGCCCTCCTTTGGACACTCTCCAATAGCTTAATATCTTTCTTATATATGCATTGCTGTGGAAAAGGACAGGGATTCAGTTATGTCCTGATTCATGACAACCAGAAGAGGCTGCTCATGGATCTGGATGGCCAGGGATGGGGTAACGCGGCCACCTTCTTTGCGTCTTCAGCACAGAACTTTAATGATCATAAACCAAAAGGCATATTTTTCCACAATGCTCTGAAACATGTCTGACCCACTGTCTTAGGGATACCTTGTCCCTCCACTCCAAGGCTTAAATTCTGTGACATCAAAATAACTTTAGTCTGACAGAACCTCACTTTCTGATATGCATATGTAGGGTTTTTTTTAAGGGCAATCTATTATGCTTAAGATGTGTCATTTTTTGAAACTTCAGAGCTGCTTTCAAATACTGCAGATAATCTGTTTACTGTAGCAATGTGATCAGACATGCTTCATGCTTTGGTCTGCAATAGAGCCTGGTACAGATTTCATGTACTGTCATCATACCCATGCTGATCATGTGCCCACAAGGAACAGGTACATGTGTTTTCCTTACTACACTGCCATACAGTTCCTGCAGCAGATTTTCCTTCAGGTAATGGGGCTAGCAAGGGAAGACATCATACACAGCCATTTAGGAGAAGGTAAAGTCCCAGTTTCCATATCCCTGTTGTCCAATGACGCATATTACAGATAAAATGTGGGTAGGCCTTATTGTTAAAAAATGTTATGCTGTTCTTTGAGCGTCTGACCGTGACCAGAGTGCATAAGCTGTGCGGCTGGAGCAGCGGCTCTGGACAGAGAACACTGGATGACCCAAAGAATCTGCAACTGATGGTTGCTATTGTGTCCACTGTGGCCCTAGTTCATTTTCTAGCCTCTTCCTAGTTCCTTTTCTGCAGAAAGATACTGTCCTGGCACACAAAGACTTTTTTCGCTCTATTCCTGTCATCTTTGTTTTCTTTTGCAATACTGCTGAGAGGTCATTCAAATTGTATTCTCATGTCCCAGAGGTTTTGTCCATGATATTTTTGCGGGTTTTTCTTTTTTTTTTTTTTTTTTTTTTTTTGCCTAAGATCCAGGAGATAAAAAACCAGAACAAGTCATTGCTACATAAACTCCAGTCTCCATAGCAACAATGATAAATGTTTCCCTTAATCAGTTTTACAAGTCCAATCCTATAGTCTCACCTGAGGCTTGCGTGAACGGCAAGAGGTTAAAACATCTCACAACTTACTTGCTCATTGCAGTTTTAAAAACAGGCTACTGGGGTAAGTAGCATGGGCCAAATGAGAACCAAAACACTTTCCTGAGCTTTGGGAGGTGAGACACAGGCTTGGGAACAGCAGGTAGGAAATAGCACATTTACCTCTGTAGGACTTAACACTATACAGTGACAGTCTTCCTTAGACTGACCATCCCACCACTGTGAGATCAGGAAGGCAACACTGTACTAAGTCTCCTGAAAATATGGGGCTGTGTTGCTGTATTTGCACCAAAATCAAAGCAATTGTCCCACGTTACTGCCATGAACCTGCCACAGGTATGCAGAGTGCACACTGCACACAGGCAATGCTGCACTCCTGAGCACAGGGGAGCTCAGATCCATCAATGACTGCTGCCTCCTGAGGTAGACAAATGGAATTTCCCAGGACAGACTGAGGAATCTTGAGCCTGAGAAAGGCTGGACCCCACAGTTCGAGCCAGTGTCTGGCACCAAGACCTCTGCTGTGGCTTTGGTGCTCTCTGTGATGGATCAGCTCTTGGCAGAGGCCTTTTCAGATGAAAGTACCTTAAAGTACCAAGAGATGCTTGGAAGACCTCTCTGGTTTTCTGTAAAGTCAGATCTTCTTAGATCTTTTTTTCCCTGGCTGCCAGTCTCTTGGGCAGAGGTTGCCAGTGAGCAGCAGGCAGGGGCTGCAGATGTTCAGCTGTGTGTGCCATGTTCCTGCCCGCGATGCAGCAACATGTGTCAGTCACACAGCATTACAGTCATTTGTAGTGAAGGTGTTGATTCCCTCTCTCTCACTATCTGGGAAAAGTCCCCCCATACGAAATTGGCAACTAACAGCATAACTGGTGCTCTGCTGGCCAGTCTCTCTGGTGGCCAGTGACAGGACCCGAGGGAATGGCTAGAACTGTGTCAGGGGAGGTTTAGGTTGGATATTAGGGAGTGTTTTTTCACCCAGAGGGTGTCTGGGCACTGGAACAGGCTCCCCAGGGAAGTAGTCACAGCACCAAGCCTGCCAGAGTTCAAGAAGAGTTTGGATGATACTTTTGGACACATGGTGTGACTCTTAGGTCACACCTGGTCCTGTGCAGGGCCAGGAATTGGACTCAATGATTCTTGTGGGTCCCTTCCAACTAAGGATTTCTATGTTTCTATGACAAGAAGGACAACAAAAGCAAGCTGAAATACAGATGAATCTGAACAAACCTTATTGTACCTCAGTGTAGATAAAAATGCATTTAATTTCTTTTCCAAGATGATCTTCCAATTAACAACATTAATTTGGAATAGCTGAACTGGACGGGAATGTTGTAATTTCACTCAGAGGAAAAGCCAAAGCAGAAGAGTTGCGTTTCATCATTTGTAAAGAAAAGCCCCAAATGGGTTTTCCTTTTTACTGTACATCGTGGGAGCAATGTATAATACTATTTTGAGCTCAAGTTTTCCAGTGGAAAGATTTTGGTAAGATTTGGACACAAACGCTAAGAAACTGTCATTTTAAGATACTTAGGACAGGTCCATTTTCCCACCACCCAGTGGCATGTGCTCACATTCTAAAATTAAATAGAATGAAGTTCTCAAATCAGTTCTAACTGGGCATTTGATTGACAGGAGATGTTCTTCAGCTTTGCAAAGTTCTTTTAACTTATTGGATCATAATCAAAGGTGACTTCACCAATAACAGCACGACATTGTTAATATGTGCTCGAGTAGCAGAGGGAACATCTTAAGAGGGAATCCCTCTGTGAGTAGGAAACAGGGACTTTGATCAGCTGAATTGGCCTGCAGCTGCTTACTGCCTCTCTACATCACACAAAAAGGGAAAATTAAAACCCTTTAGCATCCATTTTCAGCCCCGGCCAAGCTACATGCCTAGGACGGGATGCAGGCAGACAGCATGTCTGGGGTTCCCAGGAATGGGGCTTGTCGCTAGACTCAGTCTCTGCCATAGATAGTGAAGGTTTTTGCTACTCTTTCCATGACGTTTTGTCCAGGTTGCATGGCATGAAAATTGAGAGCTGTCATGGAGCCTTGGCATGCTGGTGAATACCTTGTCTGAACAAGCTTTTCAATGTATTTTCTTCCCCTTGCCAACAGATGGGACAAGCTTCCTAGGCTTTGGACCACAGGCCTTCCAATGCCTTTGATGTACATCATGCTTCCGTGGTGTTGGGAGCTGCTGTATGAAACAATTTATAGTTCTTGGCATCTTTCTATGAAATATTTATAGAGGTACTAAATTCCAGTGAATTGTACTGCTGGCTCATGCAATTCAGATGATAAAAATGCCCTTTCTAATCCATGGAAAATAAAACCATCAGCACTGTAGAAATAAGATTTGCTACTGGCAATGTCATCAGCTAACTGGAACCAAGGACAGGGGCAAATGCCATTCCTCCATTAAACCCCACATACAGGGGAGAAGGTGGCAAAGTTCACCTGCACCCACAGAGCCAGGCCTCTGCTGCTTATGTTAGTGAAGGAGAGGTGTCAGCACCTTGGCCTGAGAACCAACCTGGGCTTCCAGTGAAAGCAGCACAGGTCATGGCCGAGGAGCAGCATCGCTCATTGCTCACCCTCACACAGCTCGTGTAGAAAAACACCAAAGCTGCAGACAAATTCACACTCTCAGGCTCCTCTGCTGGAAGATAGAAATTGCAATGATCCGTAATGTCTGTCTAGAGGCAAGAACAATATTTCATTTGGTTAAAGGGAACCTTCCCAATCCCAGAGCACATGCATAAATGCTGGTGCAGGAAAAAAATGCCATGAATGAATTTTCATCAAAAGCAGAAATGAGTTATGAAATTGTGTTTAATATAGTGGTGATTTTCTCTTTTCACTGCAGGACAGACTCCAAGGGATGCAAGACAAAAGAGCTTGAAATTAAAGTCTTCCTTTTCCATGAAGATTCTATTTTAGTTCTTCCTCTGTGCCTTATTTTCCTTTATTGAAAGCACGTTGTCTCTCCAGAGCCTCTGGCCCTCCGCTGGCAGCCCCACTCCACAAGAAAAGGAGGTGGTGGTGGGTCAGTCTCCTTCTTGCTGCTCAACCCTGCCACGCCCTGCTCCCAGGCCACAATTCTGGGGCAGATACCAACTGCAGCCCCAGCCATCCCCGTGTCGTTCTGTGAGGTGAGGAGTGCACTGCCTCCCTTCTGATGTGACATCCTGAGGGACCTTGCGGGGATGCTGTGGTTGGTGATCCTCCAGTGAAAACTACCTCTGGGAGCAGAGGATGTTAGTGCTTCTTCCTCAGTACTTGATCAGAAGCAGAACAAGATCTTTGGAGATTTGCTGGGTTTAAAGATTTTTTAAAATATTTGTATGCAAACTGAAGATAAATCTGGTACTTGTACAATCACTCAAACCCCAAGTTTAGCCAGTCTCTGATATAATTATTCAGATTAGAAAAAAACCATCAGCTGGAGGGCATGGGTGAGCCCAGGTCTGTCCCTAGAGATCTCTCAGTGGGGATTTTAGGCAAGGGGTTGGCAGACGAGATTGAGTTTGGGGACTTTGATGGGAAGCTCTGTGTACTAGTAAGGCAGCACATGGTGTGCGATGGAGGTGGTTTCCTGTTGTTAATGTTAACCAGGCTGTTCTTCTGCTGCAGGCCATGCACCATGACCTGTGGGTGTCATTGAGGGGCTACAGATCCTGAATCCTCCCAGGAGGGCTCCCTGAGTCCTCCCTTGCTTAAGTGCTGCAAGGGCCCCTGCCAGTCTAGGGAGGTGACAGAGCAAGGGCAGGCAGTGGGAAGGGTTCAAAGCCCCTCCTAAACACCATTAATGGGGAGAAAGTGGTAGCAAAATGTGAGACAGAAATGTCACATTTTTGAGCAGACAGACAGACAGACAGACTAGAATACTAGACCTGCGGGGTCTCCCCGGCATTGTGACTTATGCATCATGGTGCTGGCTGATCCTTCAAGTCCCCTGGACTGGATCTTTGGTCTCACTGTGGTCCTGCCCATGGCCATGGGCCATGTCATGCCAATGGCCTCTAGGCAGGAAAAACCAAACTGGAGTAAGAGAGACAAGAGTGGCAAGCATTGGTTTAATTTGGTTTATATTTCCTGCTTTTTTCACAGAGTTTTTTATCTCAGGGCAAAAGTGGAGAAAGGGAGTAGATAAGGAGGAGCTGAATGAAGAGGGCTTGGATCAATGGTGATGAAAAAAAAGGACTGGAAAAACAAAACACATGCTTTGTCAGAGGTCTTCCCTTCCATGGCCACTTTGAGGGCAGCAGGCTGCTAGATCCACCAGAGACCATGATACTCCAGGCAGCTGGTTATCAGGGAGTAAAGCTGTCTTCTTTTTCCAGGAAAGCCACCTCCTGTGTTGCAGTTGTCCTGCTTCAGGGTACAAGTTCAGCCTTGGTGAAACCAAACACTTTCAATGGCTGAACTGGTTTTCTGCATCTCAAACTTACATGAGATACTGGAAAACATCACCATTTCCTCCTCTCCATGCTCATCTGAGTTTTCTCAGCTGTTAGCAGGACAAAGTCCTAAGTGACATTTCTGGTAAGAAGGCTGTTTAGAAACAGATGTGCAATAATTTTAGGATCATCCTTATTTTAAGGATGTATAGCCTTACATGAATTTGCCTTCAAATCCTTTGGATGGCTAATTCCTCATTGCATGTGGTGATTCATCATTAAAACAATAATCACCTTACTGGCTGTTTATAGTTTAATCTTTCAGCAAATAAAGAAGTGATTGAAACTTCCTCTTATCAAAGCAGAACAAGTTTGTTCAGAAGAAAAAAATAATTCTGTTATTTTTGTACAAATTGGCATAATGAGCTGTCTCTGCGCTATTATCTCTGAGCATTAGCAGGCTCTATTATGCAGGATAGTACTCAGAATAATTATTACTTATCTGCATGTACATACATTGAATAATAAAATAATTAGACCTTTTAAAACAGAGGATAGAAAAGAATCCATTGACTGTAATTCTGACTTTCTGATTATAAGGTTGGAATAAAAATTGTGATACTTATTGGTGTGTCAAGCCACTAAATGCCGGGTTTGTGGATATCAGTGCAGGCTGTGCACAAGGTACGTATTTTGTCAGTCTAGACTGAGCAGAGATTTACATAAGGATGTGAAGGATCTGGGCTGTTGAAATTCAGAGGTGGATATGAAGCCTGCTGAGCACAGCCTGTTGTTTCTAAGAACAGTGCTCCTGCTCTGTGCAACTGCTGTGGTGCAGGGGCCTGCAGTGCTTGTCCCATGGGAGCCTGCACATCTGGAGAGCAGGAGGTGCTGGGGTCCTGCAGCTCTGGAGGCCCATCTCTTCTCTGGGTGAAGGCTGGTCCTTTCCCTCCCAACTGGTCAAATTCTTCATGCAGTGGAGCAAGCACAGTCTATGTGGCATCTCGGGCTGATGTCTCAGGCAGAGCTGACCCAGCCATTGCCTGTCAGAAAAGTTGTCTGGGCTCTTGGTCAACATGAGCACACTGGAATCTCCTGAAATAATGCGTTTCTGTGGAGGAGAGTTCCCTAGGGAGCCTTCATGTGCTTAGAATTTGGCCTCTGCCAGAGTCTCCCATCTGTTTGATGGGGCAGCTTCTGCTTCACATGAATGTTGGGAAGAGGAAAGTGCTAATAATGTTAAAAAATGGTGATATCTCACTGTACAAAAGGTAAAATGCTCCAGGCCTGGTATTTTTTTGGCCATGTCTGAAAAACACACGGTGTCTCCTTCAGACATGGAATCACAGAATCATAGAATAGTTTAGGTTGGAAAAGACCTTTAAGATCATTGTGTCCAACTGTTAACTCAGCACTGCCAACTAGCAACTAAACCATGTCTCTAAGTGCTACATCTGCACATCTTTTAAATACCTCCGGGAATGGTGACTCTACCACTTCCCTGGGCAGCCTGTTCCAGTGCTTAACAACCCTTTCTGTGAATAAAGTTTTTGTAATATCTGATTTAAACCTCCTCTGGTGCAATCTAAGCCCATTTTGTCTCATCCTGTCACTAGTTATTTGGGAGAAGAGACTGATCTCCACCTCACTACAACTTCCTTTCAAGTAATTGTAGAGAGCGGCAAGGTGTCCCGAGGACATCCCTGCTCTGCACAGGAGAGGGGTGAGGAGGCTGGAGGTAATTCCCATGGCTGTCAGCTCAGGAGCAGGACCTGTGGTGTAAGGCAGACCCCTCCTGCCTCAAAAGGCTCTTCAGAGCCAGGAATCAATCACACATATGGGTTAGGGATTGTCTTTTAATGTAATCTCAAAAGCAGATAGACCCCAGGGATCATGAAAACCTCCTTATTGTACTGGTCTAAATGAAATGGAGTCAATGGGAGATGGCTGCTGCAGAGAACAGTATTAAAATGTTGTAGTGGGGAGATGAGTGGCACTTTGCGCTTCATAGTTTTGGATGTTTCTCATTATTTTCAAAAATTGCATTTCTGTATGTCATACACCCAATTCTCTTGCTTTCACTCACAGTCCTTTATGAGTAGGCTTGAGCCATGCTGGTCATGTGTTTATTCTTGGCCTGGGATTGATTTTGCTTCATTTCCTGTCTCAAGAGCATGACCTTGTGACCTGCATATATGCTGCACAATGGTCCTGTGGAGTGGGTGTTATCCATTTCTTGATGGATAATTATTTTAAGGGGGGATTTGCTTGGCTGCCTGTTTTGTTAGGACACCTCAGGAATAACTGAACTATCTTGGATAATGAAGAGAAACCAATTCATCTCATGCTCTCTTGCAAATCCCAGACACTGGGTTAATCACACAAATGATTAGGAATTCGAAGCAGACTGGTGGAACATTTTAATTCTGTTTGTTGAGAGCTGTAAACATAATTGATTTACATTTCTCTCCAATAAGTTAATTTGAGAGAGTGTTCCCATTGTGAATAATATCAGATTCAAGGCTGTATGGCTTACAATTCTCAGTGGCTCCACTGGAGAAAATACAGATCACTCCTTACTGCAAAAGGATGAAAAGGATAAAGACTAATGACGGGTAAACATTGGCTTCCTGTAAACAGAAAATTACCAAATCTGATAAATGCAATACATTAGCACTGTAACACAAGAAGCAACATGCTCTCATTATCCCTGATAAGTTAATGGATGAATGCTGAAATTAAAAAAAAAAAAAAAAAAATTAAAATCTTGAATGGATGCAAAGTCTCCAGGTTGATCCAGAATAGTTTTGGATTTAAAAAACCTTTTTTTCCTGGAAATATTACATTTAACTGAAGGTTTGATACATGAAACATTTTTCCATCACAAAATGTAGATGGCTAAAGATGAAGATCCCTACAGAAAGACGTCCCTTGAGATAAAATCTTTTGCTTTAATTGTGGTGAGGTCAGAGAGAGGGAGGGAGGGGTCTGAGGACTGAAATGCAGCAAATTCAGATTCAAACTCCTGCTGATGCTGCTTCACTGACCACTGGCTTGTCTAAGCACTCCCTAATGTGTCTTTTTTTTTTTTTTTCTTTATATTGTCTTTTTTTTTTTCTTTCCAGAAAAATCTCTTTATCATTTCTGCATGGACCCAGACCTCAAGTGGGTTTTTTTGGTTGGTGTTTTGGTTTTTTGGGTTGGTTTTTTTTTTTTTTTTTTGGTCTGTGTGAAAGAGAATTCTTGTTTTCTTGAGAGCCATGTGGTCCCTCTAAGTAGGCAGGGGAAACACAGACACTGAATTGTTTTCTTGTGCTGTAGAAACAGGAGGTAACAATGGCATACAAGGAATCTTTCACAGAGACTGGAAAGGCTCAGTACTCTGTTTAATAAAAAAAAAAATTAAAAATTCCGTAACTAGCAAAAAAACCCCAAACACCCAAGCCCCCAAGCAACTGGGGAACAAAAGCCGCCGTATCAGGATGATGTGGGCAATTGGGTGAAAAGAGCAAGAGAGAGGGCCTTATTCATAGTGAAATGAGGTTCAGTTAAATAGTGCTTTAAAGCGTTTTGGTAAATATTAACAATTGCCAACATAGGAAAGGTTTCCTTCTGACACAGCCTAATCACAGTGACAGGCAAAATAACTCCCCTTCTTTATGTGATTAATGCAGGTCAGGGTTTGCCATCTGTTTTTGCAAGCATGGCTTGCATTAATCACATGGATGTTGCAAGTGTCTCTGCCCTTGCCAACAGTCGTTTTCACAGCTCCCTTGTTGTTGGCACAGCTTCCCCAGCAGTGAGGCAGCCAGGCTGGAGCACTCACGCGTCCAGGTGAACTCCTTCGCTGCAGGAGGCTTGGGGTTCCAAGCCTATCTTCTTAGGGAAGAAACTTTGTCATTATCTATTGGTAAAAACATATGAGGAAGGCTCTTTTTAGCAGCAAAATTCGAAAATATTTGTAATTACATTTGATATCAGCTGGTAGGTACTGCTGCAAAAGCAGCTCACCCACATAGTACCTTTTATATATCCTTAGTAATCCCAACACTTTAAGAGTTCAAATTTATGTACAAATCCCTTTGTTAGTTACTGAACTGTAAAATAAATTTTTAATGAGATTATTATGAAAGCACAATTAGCTACCACTGCAAACCTGAGTCTTTCTGGTCTTTGGAAAGAAAGAAAACAGTTTTCAAATGGATCTAAAAATTCTGCTGCATCACTAGAAAAGACAGGCTCTATCCAGTGAATTTTAGGGATGCCACTGGGATGCTTCAGTGCTGTTAGGATGTGCAGGACAGAAGCTGTGTGGATGGTGCTGGGATAGATGCTTGAAGGGTGGGCAGGTGATCTTACCTCCTTCTCCTCTGCCAAAGCTGAAGTGTGAAGGATGCTAAGTTCTCCAAACTTCCATCTTTCCAGACATGGAAAACACTAATTACTTCTTAGCTCAAGGATCTTGGCCAGGACACCGAGAAACAAAAGAGTATGGGCTGTCATGAGAAGTGGATGAATATTAGAAGTTTGCTGGGAAATGCAGTTAACATTAATGAAGTGCTAACATTTTGTTAAGTTACAAAAGAAATAGACGAGGACCTTGTGCTGTGAAATTGTACCCAAAGTCAGTAGTGACTGACTGTTAATTACAGAGTTAGATGGGGTGCAGCTGTTAAAGGCAACAACTTGTCCAACATTGCTGTCCTGAGACAGAATCAGGCCGATCCTTTTCCATTATTTAGTAATCTCCACTGATTTCTGTCTAAACCTGAGTTTACCAGAGAGATGAGAATGACTGCCCCAACCTATTATAGATTCAAAGGATCTAGTCTGCCTCAAATTAGTTAGAGAATGTTCTCCATAAGTGCAGCCATGAGCAGGTTGTGTTTCATCCCGTTTTTCTTGCTATGAGTTCAGTGGCACATAAGCTGTATGAAACATTCCCCAGTCTTTAAAAGCATCATGTTTTCCCTGTTTCAATCTGATTTTCCAAATCTGCTTTACTCATTAAATGTATGACAATAGCATATATGTTCTAAATAGATTCTTGGTAACCTCTGCTTAAGATGAGGAACATGGATCTGACCTGATTTCCATTGTGAAACCTTGTCATGCTCTTAGAAAATATGATCCTGATTTCATATTGATTAGCTCATTTAGAAACAGGTTTACAGCCCTTTGCTTTGTTTTATAGCCCAAAGCTCCCACTGTTTTTTCATATATGAGCAAATTTTTGTTGCACCTCATGGTTCTGATGGCTCTGGGAGGACACTGCACAGGGATCTGGTGACTCAGCTCTTCTAAAACCGTGCCAGCCAGAGGCTGCTCTGCATGCCTGTCTGGATTAAAGTGCTTCAGAAATGCTCAGGTTCATGGATGGGCTTGCTAAGCCTCACGCTGTGTTCCCTGGGAATAGGCAGATTCATCCTTCTGCAGAGATGGGTCATATCCACAATAACTCATTCATCAGTGCTTTCTGACGGGACAATATTTCATTGACAGAAATGAAAAACATTTTTTAGAATGGTCCTTCACAGGATGAGCTGTTGCCCCAGGCTATTCATCATTGTGATTCATTGCAGTTTCATTTCTTTCGGGAAGTACTCTCACTGCTGCTCTAGACCACTGTGTACCAGTATCAGTCAGGTTGGGTGGGCTGGCTTGCTCCACAGGGAACCTTTTGTCAGTTGGATACCAAGATGTATAAAAATGTGGAATTATTACTTTCCTCCCTAGATTTCAGATGAGTTTGTTCAGAGAGATGAATGCACGTGGTGTGTTTTGTTAATCAGTTTCTTATAAATGTTACAGTTTTTCATGGCTGAAACCACTGTGTTGACTCATGCTTGGTCGAAGAGCAGCTCTGAAGGATGCTTGCTCTCATAACACTTTGATTTTAAACCTGTGCTTCAGAAACTCTGGAAATTTGCTAGTTAAATAGCTGTAGCTCTTCAATATCAATCAATATATGTCCTCTCTTAACAAGCTGTAAATCCCACAAAGGACTTGGAAGAAAAAACCAAAATACCTGTCCTGTCATTCCTTTATCTATCTTTCATCATTTGATTACTCAGTGTAACCTCACCCTTGAAGTTCAGCTCATATGGAGAAGTGCTGAGGGTCCATGTTCCAGGACAAAAGGTGTGCCAGCAAAGCTGCTGGGAGCGCCAGCGTGGATACCCAGAGCTGGGAGGGAACCTTGGAGAGATGGAAAAAGCCCCATCTCCAAGGTCACCACATCACTGCTTCTGTGGCTCATCCCACTCCTCTGCGTGGTGCCTGGAAGGGGACATGGGGAGCCCTTGCACACTGGAGCTTTTACTGCTCAAAGTCATTTATTTTCCCACTGCAGCACAGACGTTCCCTGATGCAATGCAGCAGTTTATGGCTTGTATTTAGCTGTGGTCTATAAACTGATTTTCATTTTGAACTGATGTCTGTGTTTTGAACACCCACATAAGAAAATAAAGGTGTGTGGAAGGGACAAAGTACTGCCAGTGCTGTTTGAATTTCCTATAGAAAAAAGACTCCATCTACTTTTCTGATGGTTTGCTTGCACAGCAGCTCCTTTAAAGGAACAATTGTATAAAGCTTGCTTTCTCTAATTAATTTTGGTGATTCCTCAGATAAATAAAACATATTCAATCTTTCATTCCATAATTTAATTAACTTATATTTAAGGTAGTCCTTCTTGAGTATTAAGCCATTTCATTTTAGAGTCAAACAAAATAGCTGGATATCAGATTACCAAAAACTTGTTCACTTGTGTTTTTTGCATTTCAGACAGTGTTCTAAAAAATTGTACAGGACATACTGGAGTTGTTTAACAAGCTTTACCAATCCTGACTGTTTCTGATAATGACAGATGACATAAATGCTTGCACACTACATCTCTAATGTCTGATTTTAATTATTAGATTTTGTGGCAAGTCTGTTTTAACTTATCCAAGGGACACAAGGCAATAGCAATTCAGATAATTATACAAAATCAGGTGATTGACTCCTAGTAGCTGTGCTCATGCAGCAAGTAGTGTGTCCTCCATGCTGAGTACAGCATTTCAAGTGAGATGGATTGTGTTATCAGTTCATAAAAACAAACATAGAACTTAATTTCAAATTAACCAATCCATAAAATAATATTTCACAGGTAGTTTAACACTACATAGGGACAGCAGCATCCCAGATATAAATGTCAAAAAGTACAATTAGAAATAAATCTAGAAATAAAGCTACAGGTTCTAGCTAATAGATTACATGGCTAATTAAACTAAACCAATCACTTTTGACCAGATACCGTAACCGTGTGTCCAAAGGACAACAAATCTGGTGAAAGGGCTTATGAGGACCAGCTGAGGGAGCTGGGGTTCTTCAGCCTGGAGAAAAGGAGGCTCAGGGGAGACCTTATTGTTCTCTATCTGAAAGGAGATTGTAATGTGGTGGGGGTTGATCTCTTCTCACAAATAACAAGCGATAAAACAAGAGGAAATGGCCTCATGCTCTGCCAGGGGAGGTTTAGATTGGATACTAGGAAAAATTTCTTCATGGAAAGGGTTTTCAAGCATGGGAACAGGCTGCCCAGGGAAGTGGTGGAGTCACCATCCCTGGGGGTACTTAAAAGATGTATAGATGTGGCACTTAGGAACGTGGTTTAATGGTGGACTCGATGATCTTAAAGGTCTTTTCCAACCTCAGTGATTCTATGATTTGATGATTCTATTTGAAAAATGGGGCACTTTTCTTACACCATCAGGTAACAAAAAATATGGCATTCAAATGCTTAGCTATTGTCTCATATATAAATATATTTTTACTTTGTTTCATCTTGGTGTGGAAGTCTGGAATACCTTTATGAACAAGACATTAAATAGTGTGCAAAGCTGTTTCTTGTTTCTGACTTCTTCCCAGTATGTGGGAATTTTGCACTTTTTACGTATTGGATGGTGTTTCATGCCAGATGGAATCAGAATAGATGAGAATCCAATAGCTTAATCCCAGGTATTCCCGTGGCGGTTGTGATGAAGTCTTCTGAATGTGTAGTTACACACGGCTATTGCTGGATAACTTTGTTTGTGGACATTTTTTGTATCCAAATTGAAAATATCTTGTTGTCAGCTTAGCTCAATGCACTTTTAAGGATGGGAGAGAGGATTACCATTTGTTGCAAACCTCTAAGATAAAGAAAGATATCAGGAAAATAACAGGAGAGCAGTAGGCCCAATCCAGACTCATTCTAACTTTGAGGGGTGAGAGAGGGATTCCACCTGCAGAAGGTGAGGTGACAGCAAACCAGGAGGATCAAAAGAAGTATTATCAAGCTTTTCTTAATGCAAATACTGTTTGGATAGTTTTAGTACAGCTGTCACTATCTGATGCTCTAATTGTTAACAGGTTATCTTAGGGTAGCAAACATTTATGCTAGATGTGTTATGTATAAGTACATCTTATAAGCAGCACTGTTATCCCACAGTTGCATAAAAGCATCGTATGGACAGGTTTTTCTGGTGGGGAAGGTTACAAGTTTCACTTATACAAATAATCAAATATTCCTTAGATACTAGAAATTATATAGTTTCATTCCTTTTCTTGTTTATAACACAGAAGTTTGTTCTTATTATAGATAGCCTGTAATCAAGTGATTATATACACAAGTGATAGACAGTAGGGCTAAGAAAAGAGTAAGGGACTGACTGTAATCTCAGTCCAACCACTGAAAAATAGGTCAAGATTTGGATGCAAAAGTTAAGCATGTAATGTTAAGGTCTGAAAGTCTGCCATTTTTGCTTTTCTTATTGTCACTGATCTTGACAGCAGTGACTTGTCAATCTACGACAAGCACTGGGAAGTGAAGGAGCAGCCTGACTGGCACTGGTGCAGCTGGGGTGTGTGACTGCTGGGGCTGCAGAGAGCAGAACGCCTGTCCAGCTGGCTCCCAGTGCCACTTGGGAATGCGCTGAGGTGTTGAGGCCCTTCCCAGAGCTTGCAACTGTGTTTTTTTCAGCTGTTATGCAGAAGAGTTAGGTGCTGAGGGATCTGAAGCCTAAATTTCGAAAGAATCTGTGCTTTTTGGGTGTGACATGCTGTGAAGGTTCATAGATGAAAGTATCTCCAGGGGGCAACAGAAGCATGGAACAGCAGAGGCAACAAAAGAAGACCTTGCTCAACACAAGCAAGGAGGACAAGAGACAAAACCGTGTGCACAAAACTGGGAGCAGGTAAAAGCTCAAGTACACAGGGAACCAGATGCTTGGGATCAGCAAACAATTCTGCATCTCTCACTGAATTTCTCAAACAAATCCCCAGCCTCTGTCTGCACCAGAAGATGGGAAATAAGTGGAGGATGAGGGGGAGTGTAGACAGCATTAAGAAACAGAAACTGTAGTGCTTGCAGCGCATCTAACTTGGAGATTTGTTTGAAAAAGAGGGGTAAAGATTGAAATGTTATCTCAAGAAAAATAATTCTTGCAGCTCTGGAGGGCATGAAGGCCAAGACATGAAAAAGCCAAGCGGTATAGATCTGGTTGTAGCAGTAGGGTTCAAGGGCAGGACCTCTCCCAGTGAGGCAGCACTGAGTGCACTCTGATCCCTCATGCCTGCAAGGGACTGCACCATCCTGCAAAGATGACCTGCTGTCTGTTTTGGAGAATACCTTGTAATAGATCTGCCTTCTGTCATGTGATGCAACTGTGTGGGTGAAAGATGAGTTCTATACTGAGAAGCTTGACATATTCTCAGCTCAGGACAGCTTCTGTTGGCTGGAATGAAGGAGTAAAATGTACTATTGACTCTGCTGTGGTTGAAGGTACTTTAGTACAGGTCAGTACAAGAACCTGGGAGAAAAACCCACTCCAGGCAAAATTCCAGCCTTTGAGATGCCAGTGGATGGAGAAGAGATTACTTTCACCTCTCTAGTTTGGGGTTGTTTTATGCCAGGAACAGGCTCAAGCAACTTGTGTGGATGTGTTATTGTCATAACTAGTGACTACAGAGGTCCTGAGAGGGGTGTGCAATTCAGGTTGCAGGCACAGGTCTCTTTCCTGGTTAGGCAGAAAGCAGGATCAGACTGACTCATATATGATGTCTGCGGAGTCCTTGTGACACTGCTGTTGTGCTTCTCTTCCTCTCCTTGACCTCACACACCAAGGCTCTGGGCTTGCCACACTGGATTTTATAGTTGTGTATATAAATGAGCAAAAGGGGGAAGTCTAGTGAGCATTCAGGCTGATGCAGAGACAGGGAGGTGAGAGGTACTGCGGTGTATCTTGGTCTGGAGAGAAAGGGCATGGTTACTCTAAAATCAATAGCCTGAAATAAAGCTGCAAGACAAAGGTACACAATAGAATGTGCTTATAGCAAAGTGTGATATCAAGGGACCTCATCTGCCACTGATAAATAACTTCACTAAATTGAAGTTTTACAGAACAGGTATTTCAGGAAATTTATAACTGATGTAAGAATTAAAAGCTTATCCCAGTGAGGAAACTACTCGTAGCAGTTGCAGGCCTGTAATGATCCTTGAAAAACTGGTGTGCAGAGCGAGGCATCCGATACCAGAATACCGAGGCTCGAGAACTGCCTTGCTGTGATCTAGAGAGATTCGTCAGTTACCTATGGTCTTAAATATCAATCCCTTAAGCAATATCTAGACAACCTTACTCAGTTTTTGCTGTTTTTTTAATTACTTTTTTTTTTTAGTAGCATAAGAGTCCAAAAATACCGAAGCCACTCATGCCCACTGCCCCAAGCTGTACTTAGACAGTTTTAGCTACATTTGTCTACTTGCTTGAAGTTGGTAAGCGAGGTCAAGTCAGCTTTTAAGGTGATTATCTCTGGGCAATTTTGTTTTGAGGAACCTGAGGTTAATTCTGTTTTCCAGCACAATGACAATGGTTATATCCTCCAAAAATGGTATGTCTCTATCAATTTTTTTTGAAAGATAATTGCATTTCTTGCTAATCATGAGATGTAGTAAGTAACCTGCAGGATGCAAGCCATGCTGTATATTTAATAAAGTCTGAAGGAATAAATAATAAACCTTTTATGAAAGGTTACTCTTGAGTAAAGGAGAGATATTAAAATGATTTCTTTATCCATTTTCCGAGCAACTGTAGCTACCTAAAATGGAACGCATCCTTTTAACCTAATGCATTTTGATACTTTTCAAGTGTTATGTTTTCTACTGTCAAACAGTAGAAAACTTAAAAATAACATGAAAAAAGGTATTTGTTATAAAATATTTTGTTGATGTTTCTGCACTCAGCCTCTTCCATTTAGATTTTCCATGGAAATGGTGGTTTATGCCATAATTATCTTAGTCTTTTACAGAGAGTTAACTTTTAAGTAACTCCAGGCAAGATTTACAGACAAGGACAAGGCACTGCTATATATGAAGATCTTTAATTGCATATAATTAATCTGATATCAATAAGCTTGCATCCACTAAGATATCCATCAATAATGGATATTAGTTGTTTGCAACTAGCATTTTCTAACTGCAAGATCTCATTCAGATAAAGACCCACCTAATTAAATGTGATTAAAATACATGCTTCATGTAAAACATGCATTTACATCTGAATAGGGATGGTTTGCAACCCATCCTTGGGTACCTTCCTTGAGTGTGACTGTGGTACTCATGTGTGATTTTGTTTCTTGCTGGAAGCAGTTCTCCCAACTCTGGTACCCTAATTTACATTTATTCTAACAGCAGGTGAATTCTTGGTATTCATTGCTCCAGTTTCTAAAATGGTCTTTTTGTTGCTCCTTCTCGTATGGAATGATTACTAGAATTAATATAACGCATAAATAGGGATAAAGATGATGAGGAAAAGTACTTTGAGTCGAATATGAATTTTGTGGTTAAACAGAGCAAAACCAGCCTATCCTGAATCTCAGTGTTCTGTATGAACCTGCTTATGCCTTATTCATCTCCCCCTTGCTTACTTCAAATCGGGTGCAGATTTCTCTAGTATCATTGCCACAGATTCAGATCTTTCCCACCCCCCCTTTCCTGAGATGTCAGGTCTATGTGAGCAAATCCAGTGAAAGTAAAATTAGACAAAACCACTTAAGTGAGGTGAAAAAACTCATCATCTTTGTACAATTTAAGAATCAAAATAAAAAGCAATCCCAATGTGTTATATAGGTTGAATATCAGCAGAAAGGAATAGTCTGTGAGATCTGTGAGCTCATTTGTACATGTCCTGGGAAGTGTGACAGTAAAATGTACTTCACATATACATTTCACATTTCATGTATTTCAAAGAAGTAAAAGACGCATTTGGAGAACCTTTCTCTCTGCTATAAACTAACATCTCTTTCACCAGCATGGCTGAGCACCTGTTTCACCAGTTTGCACAGAGCAATTGGTTCTGAACCACCAGTTTTCCAGATCATTAGACACTGACCAAGCGTCAGCTTGGGTTTTTCAGAAGATTTATTTTAAAAGAGTTTTCAAAGCAGCAAATTCAACTGCATTCAAAATTAACAAAAGAAACACTTATATTGAAAGGCCTGATTTACCATCTGTGGGACTTGCATTGCAAACTTTGAGGTCTGAACAAATTCTGAAGCAGATCTTCAAGCACTTTGCTTTTCTTCCCCATCTGGGACAGAAAGCTTTTATTCTGGTGAAGCACAAGAAGCTCCATGAAAATGGGACTGTCTTCAGTAAGAAAGCCCTTCTAGATCGGGACTCACAGAAGGACAAGTATCTATAATTATTACCTTGCAAGGTAATAGAGCAGTAGAGAGAAAAAGTGAAATAGTAACACTAATAGCATGACAGTAGGTGATAAGTTTAGTCTTTGTACGAATGAGTTCAGTGAGAGCAACGGCCTAAAACTTGAGGGTAAGACATATAGCACTGATGCAACTGGCATTCCAGTAGTACATGATAAAATAAGAAATACTTCACTGTGTAGACCAAGCTCAGGAAAGGCTCATCAGGAAAGCCTTCCTCCACATAAAACAGTGGCTGAAAAGTAGTCAGTCCTGGTCCTTGCCTGGGTTGAGCAGAGTACACCTGATTGCCCAGTGCTACAGTAAAAGGCCTCACTGAAAGGCCAGAGAATGGCCTGAGAAAACGTTGTTTTGAGTCAGGACAGGGGAAAGCTTCTCCAGAATGGGCATCATGTATGGAAATTGATTCCATGTATTGTCTCTTTCACCACTGAGATATTTATACAAAGACAAACACTAAGAAGAGGATCTGGGATCTCCTCATTTCTCCTGCAGCCATGCAGGAGAAGATGCACACCTACATCCCTGCAGGCAGAGGACAGAATTGAACAGGGGTACTCTGCTAAATGCAAAAATGATGCATCTTCAGCTACACTAGGAACCTAGCTCCCATAACAAAATGCAGAGCTGTAACTGCTCATGGGTGTGACCTTTAAGAAAATGTTTGGTGACAACCAAAACTTCAAGAATTTTTTATGCTCTACAGACCTGTTGTGTGCTCCTTATAAATTAGTGCTAGGAAGCCTTCGGAGTGCATAGATTTTGTAATTCACTTAAATTGGTTTTTCACAAAAGCTTAAGAAAATGGTGTGGGATAAATACTTCGCTTAAGTAGATCAGCTTTCAGCAAAATTCATGACCAGCTTTCTATTTTCAGACAACCGCCCCAACAAAGTGACACTAAATACATATTTGTATGAGTTGATTAAAAAATAAATGCTGAGAACAAAGAGTGAGAAAACAGAGATAGAAAAGAGGGTCCAATACAATGCCCAGTCTGATCACAATATCCGTTCCAAACTACAATCAATCTTTTCCAGAATCTTCGTGTTTTTTCATCAGGCATGTAGCTTTCCTCATACATAAATGCACACAGGGTGGGATCCTCAGAGTGTGAACTGTAAAGGAAATTGTTTAAGACAGGTTTTGCAAGACTTTTTAAAGACTTGTTACTTTCATTCCTAATGGAAGAAAGGATTTTTTTGCTTTAACTTTTGATTGCAATTCAAAGAAATCGGTAAAAATTACTTCAATTAGTCACTTAAATAACCGTACCTCATTCACAACATTCCTCGTTATGATTATCTAGAGAGTGAAGAAGGGAAGATGTGGGTACAAAGTGACTGAGGAAATGCCAGAGTGGAATTCCTGTTGCTTGACTTTGTCATCTAAGTAAGGCATCTAATATAAATCAGTTTTCTCTGCTCTGAGCATGGTCTTTGAGAAGGGACAGGCACCTTCTGATGGTCCCCCTCCAAGGACGAGAGGCTGAGATTTGTGACTGTAAGTCTCTCTAGAAATCAGTGTTTTCTGGGATATGGGCTCATAAGATATTGGGAGATAAATTAGTACTGTTGGAGTAGACAACAGGAACATAGACTGACAGAAACCCCATATTGTTAATTTGTGATTGCATGTCAATTTAATAAACTTCTGTCTTCTACTATGCAGCATGGAAAAGTGTTCTATGAATTGCTACAGCCTGACTGTAAAATAGGATGTTTCCATAACTGCAAATTGCTTGGCTTTGATATTTCCCGTAAGTATTCATTAATGCGCTGTAGTTTGTGTTCATAAGTAGCTGTGATTACAGCTAATAAGCATCCTTGTATTGTGTGTGGGTAAATTGATTTCACTTTTCCTGCCATACACTAAAATTATATGAAGATATCAACTAACAGATAAACCCCACTTAATGTAGTTTGATTACCTTTAAACACCACTGAAGTGTATTCATAGAATCTTAGAATTATGGAATCATAGAATCATAGAATGGTTTGTGTTGGAAGGGACCTTAAAGATCATCTAGCTCTAACTCCCCTGCTGGGGCAGGAACACCTTCCTCTAGACCAGGTTACTCAGATCCCCATCCAGCCTGGTCTTAAGCATCTCTAGTGATGGGGAGTTCATAACCTCTCTGAGCAACCTGTTCCAGTGCCTCATCACCCTTGCAGTAAAGAATTTCTTCTTAATACCTAAGTCTACCCTCCTTCAGATTAAGGTCTTTCCCTCTTGTCCTGCCACTATGTGCCCTTGTCAAAAGTCGCTCTCCAGCTTTCTTATAAGCCCTCTTTAAGTACCGGGTGGCTGCTCTAAGGGCCTTGCTTCTTCAGGCTGAACCCAGCTCTCTCAGTCTCCTTTCTAGGCAAGGTGCTCCAGCCCTGTGATCAACTTAGTGGCCCTCCTCTGGACTTGTTCCAACAGGTCCACATCTTTCTTGTCTGGGCAGCCCCAGACTTGTATGAAGTACTTCAGGTGAGGTCTCACAAGAGCAGAGTAGAGGAGGAGTTTGTGAAAAGCACAAGGGCAGAAGCAAAACACAGGCTACAGGCTGCTGTTTTGCAATGGAGAATCGTGAAGGTTATGAACTGGAGACATTTGTAGCCTTATGGAAATAACTTCATACATTCCTGGCATCAAAGCTTATTATTAACAATGAGGGAGAAAGGAAATGAAAAAGAGCTAAAGGAGTCATAAAGAGATTCACACGCTGTTTTAAAAGGTAACACAAAACTGTATAAGGTGTTTATTACATAATCAGGTTTGACACTTCTGATGTGGTGTTCTGATGAGCATGACTGGACTGAAAAGAACCAGTCAGGTCTGCTGTGGACTCTGGTGGGACCAGGGTTTAGCTCAGTTTTCACTGTCTTTTTTATTTGATCCTTAATTTTGCACTTTAAATGTTTTCCCTTCTGTTATAGATCGGTTTATAAACATTCTGCTGAAGCACCATGTTCATGGAGAAAGCTCTGAGGTTTCTCTTTCACAAAAAAAGCATAAAGCTACACTAAACTTTCACAAAATGCCTTCAAAGTGGAAATTCCCCTTTTAATGAAACTCCAAGGGAAATGAAGCTGCAGAGAACAGTAAAGTTGCTGATGACAGTAGAGATGCTCATAGTTTTTCTGTCATTGCTTGTGGCTTGAAATTACTGAAGTTACTGTAATATAGATTTATGAAAATATATGAGGCTTGCCTAATGGGAAAACCTCTCTGAGTTACAGGGCAAGTTTGTGTCTCCTCTTATAATCCACAAGAATTTTGGAAGGAATTATGTTGTTGCGGTAGAGCGCTTTCATTTTTAAGGAATAAACACATAGAAGCATTCCGATTATTTATTTCTGCTCCCTGTTTTTCTGACCAGAATTGTTACTTCAGTGCCAAACTTTGGTTACTAGGCCATAGCACCTCCATGCAAGCAAGCTGTAGTAGGAGTCTAGTGGGTTTCTGTGGCTGAGGGGGGCTACAGAGGTGGCTTCTGTTAGAAGCTGCTGGAAGCTTCCCCTGGTGGAGCCAATGCCAGCCGGTTCCAGGATGGACTCCCTGCCGCTGGCCAAGGCTGAGCCAATCAGGAGTGATAGTAATGTCTCTGTGGTAACATATTTAAGAAAAGAAGATTGTTGCACAGAAGAAATTCCAGCCAGGGAAGAGCAGAGTGAGAACATGGGAAAAACAAGGTAGACACCAAGGTCAGTGCAGGAGGAGGGGGAGAAGGTGCTCCAGGCACTGGAGCTGAGGCCCTGCAGCCCGTGGTGCAGCCCATGGTGGAGCAGCTGTGCCCCTGCAGCCCATGGAGGACCATCGGGGTGCAGAGACCCACCTGCAGCCCATGGAGGAGCCCATGCTGGAGCAGGTGGATGCATGAAGGAGTTTGTGACCCCTTGGGAGGCCCAAGATGGAGCAGGGTCCTTCCAGAGACCTGCAGCCCATGGAGAGGGAAGCCCACGCTGGAGCAGGTTTTTCCCGTGTAGGACTTGTGGCCCCTGTGGGGGACCCACATCAGTACATCTCATTTATGAAGGACTGCACCCTATGGAGAAGTGACCCATGGGATAGCAGTTTGGGAAGAACTGCTGCCCGAGGGATGGACTCGCACTGGAGAGGTCCATCAAGGACTGTCTCCTGTGGGAGGGACCCCACAGGAGCAGGGGAAGGACTTCTCTCTCTGAGCAGCAGCAGAAACAACAACTGACTGTAACCCCCATTCCCCGTCCCCCTGCACCACTGGTGGGGAGAAGGAAGGAAGGAGGGGGGAGAGGAAGGTGTTTTTTTAAGACTGTTTTATTTCTCACTCTTTGGCTCTTATCGTGTTAGTAATAAATATAAGTACTATCCCCACTTTGAGTCTGTTTTGCCCGTGAAGGTAATCAGTAAGTGACCTCTCCCAGCTCTTATCTCTACTCATGAATTCTTAGTTGGTTTTTTTTTTTCTCTCCTCTGTCCAGTTGCAGAGGGAGAGTGAGAGAGTGGCTTTAGTGGGTACCTGGTATCTGGCCAAGGTCAACTGACTACAAGGAGGTGTAAAAATTCCAGCTCAGAGAAAAAAGGGGAGAAGGAGTCTTGAAGTGGTTTCTGTACTGTTTTTCTGTGGCTGGCTGGGTGAGGCCCAGAGAAAGGATATTGGATTCTGGCCTTGGTGTATTTTGCTCTTCACTCAGGGTGGTCCAATCTCACTCTGGGCTGGCAGAGGATTACTGGTTGTAGAGACTGATTTATAGGTGTAAACACTGGGCTACAGAGAGCTGCAAAGGTCTTTTGGGGTTTTAGGTTTTACCTGCTGCTCTAACAAATAGTTCTCATCTCCTCAAAGGAAGGGGATCATCATGGATGGATGACTTCCATGAGATGGGTGACACCCACAGCCTGCCTATGGGATCCCCTGGTTTTTCACTTTCCCAAATGTTTCACAAATCAACAAGAGAACAATAAACTTTCTTAGAGTTAGTTGTTTGATATGTAACTCCTGTCCTTCCTTTCTGAGATCCTTCAAACTTCTTGTCTGAGCAGGACCCACTCAAGTATCTATTATATGCTACACGTCTTCAGAACTTTCCAGGGGACTGAATTCCCTAAATTGGTGCAGCTGGAGGAAGGGTAATTTTTTGACAACAGTTCTCTCTTGCAAGGCACTCCTCTAAATGGAACTATGAATCTCAATGAATAGTCCTTCATAGAAACCTGCAATTTCAATTACCAGTCTTTGGTAGGAGTTTCACAGCACAGTGAAATCTCATCTTTGCAGGTCAGTGCCATCCCTTAATAGCCTGTAACAAAGTTCAGCCAGGAAAATGCCAGGCACAAAGAGACCTGTGCTGAATGCTGGTTTGCTGCAATTCATTTCCACATCTGTGGGAGCAGCACAGCCTTATTGAGCACTCGGGGTGGGGGGGGGGGGAAAGCAGATCCTGACTGACCTCATCCATGAGGATGCTACAACAACAGCATGTGCCCACGTCAAAGTTACTGCAGCTCATTGCATCCCTTGGTGTGATTATTCTGATGCCTTTTGGGAGCTGATGGCTGTTCAGGTGTGGGAATTACCCAGATGGGTCAGAACACTGAACTTTCTGATGTAGAATAATAATAATAACAAGGTGACTCCCAAAAGTCCCTTCTGGTTTTCTTCTCAGAGAAGAAGGTGTGGTTAAGCATGCAACTCATACTCTATGACTTCCTGCCAAACTTAGGTATAGGGCCATGTACTCATCTATGACTCATATATGTCAGGTTTTCAAATAAATACATGAAGGTAGCAATTCAAGGAAATATTTATTTTTAAAGGCTATTCGGGAAAAAAAATCATATTGAAAAATTTTTTGTTCTCTTCTTCCGTCTTTGAAACTTTGTGGTGTTCTTAACTACACAGGATCACAAGATACTGAAACCATGGGACCTTCTTGAAATACTGCAGTTCATTTGGCATCATTAGTCCCCAGTGAAAAAGGAAATACCCAAAAAAATCCATGGGATAAAGCATTTTGAAAATTTGGTAGGAAAAAAGAACACAGTTAAATATGGAAAAATGAACATTGTTAAAAACAAATTGATTAATTTTGGCTGCCTAAATTAAAATTTGGCATTTAGAATGGGAACAACGATAAGAATTCTGAAAGAAGCTGATCTCATTAGCAGTGCAGTTTACTAGTGAAACAGCTTGCTTCAATTTGAATGTAGTAGGCATACCCTGAAAAAATTGTAAACCATAGAGACTATTGTACTATACGGTATCATGGCAAAAAATGCAGAGAATGTAAAAATTCTAACCCTTGATTAAAAAAAAAACCAACAAAACCCCCACACTTCATCAATGTAAATGCACTCTCGGAGAATGAGGACTAAATTAATTTCACTGAACTGCCAGGTTTGAGCTGGCTGGCCAGTCTGGGTGTTGCTCCCAGTTCCATTCAGGCTTCCACTGTGAGTTTGCTCTGGTTGCATTGGTGCTCTGGTTGCACAGCTTGTCACAGCAATTCCTGAACAGAACTGGGAAGCAAAGCCAGACAAGTCTAGATGCTAGACTAGATGCTGAATTATTTTCCCAAAGGGCAAAACCGGGTCGTTCTTATTAACCTAAAGAACATCGTGTCCTCTTTCACTTCACCTCCCTAACACCCAAATATGTATTGCTGGTTTTGCTCACTTTTGCTGACGTGCATTACCTGTGCATTTCAACTACCTTCACATTATCAGAAGTCTGATAGGTATATCTGTTTTTTTACCAAATGCTGTAGTATTTTATTAAAAAGCGAAAATTCCTCAATAACTTCTATACCTAGTATGTAGTTTTGATCCAGGCAAAAGCAACACAGAGGAATTTTCCAAAGGATTTATTTGTGATGTGCTGTGACAATTTGTATTGTTCATTGCCTGTGGTTTCTCTTGGCAGGAAATATTTTTCACATTTAAATGTCTCCTGACTTGAAGTATGATTCTTTGGATTTCAGAAGAATTTAATTGATGTCCCTGAAGGATAAGATGCAAAGTCTAGATGGAATCTACTACATTCTAATGGAATCTGCTTAATAACATAAGTTAGCAAACATTCTCATTTGTCTCTCAGCTTCCTCATCTCATACACTGCTCAGTAAATGGATGTCAACATTGAATTAGAGGACAGCAATTGGCTCAGTTCTTGGTGGCAGCAATAGAAAGATTTATCCAGAGAGAATAATATCTTTAAATAAATCCTCAAATATACCAGTTGGTGTTTAAAAAAACAAAACAACCAAAACAAAAAAATTAAAATAAAAAGGAGGAGAAAGAAGACAGAATAATCCAGTTACACTTGTCTGATCTGAAAATCTGACTTCATGTCTAAACTGAATACTCAGGTGGGGGCACAATATTTTTCATGACAAAAACTCTCACAGAGGTTTAGAGAAAGAATCAGTCTTTGCCCACCAGAGCGGCTTGGACCATACAGGGCACAGTGACAAAGCTCTTTTTAAGTCAAGCTGAGGACTGTACATCATGTCACAAATGTCCCTGTCACAGCAGAATGTCTGCTCTCGAGTGACTTCTGCTGTTATCACGTTGAGAGACATGAGGTGAGTGCCTGTGGAACGGTATGTAGCCCACTGTTTGTGTGTCAGAAGAGCCAGGCAATCCTTGACTAAGAGGGATTATGATCCTGAACAACTGCTTTCCATGTTGCTTCAGTTTGCCCAGGAGTGTGAGTCCTTTGTCTTTATTTCAAACATGAAACTCTGCTATTGTTTGTGCGTCGTGCTTTTTTTGTATAACATATGTGTAACACAGTGTGAATGCCTGTGGGTTTTACACTTCTGTGTCCAAATTCTACTCCTTCATACTTGTCACATACAGCATGAAGCTGTGGCTCATGGCTGTATTTTTGAATGTCAGTGTGGAAATTCAATTGCAATTCTGCAAGCATGACAACGCAGGATAGTTTTACCATGGCTTTCAGAAGGATCCAGAGCAGGAAACAAGCTGATGGCATATACCCCAAACAGAGGGAAATGAACACTGTCTCTGTGGATACTATTAGTGCTTTGTTCTCTTTGCTAGACAATTTAGTCAACCAGTATTCTTGTAACATACAAGGAATACACAACAAAAATATGTGAACCAGGTATATAATCACTTGGATATGCCAGCACACCAATTCTATAGTATCTTCCATATTGTCCTTGGAGTTATCAGTGTACCTTTTCCTCTTTTTTTTTATAAGGATATCACTTGTTAAGACAATGATTTTTATTGTTTCTTTTACTTTTTTTTTATTGTTGAGCTTTTACTGCCAGGAAGTTTTATTTTGTTGATAAATTCTTGTCATCAAGTCTAGTGTGGTAGCAATTCTGTCCAGAAATCCTACACAGCTGGCCACAGCCAGTGGTGAAAGAAAACAGTATTTCTGTATGTTTACTGTTGCTTTGAGATAGTGTCTTGGGGAGTAGGTTGTTAATGAGATGATTCCACAGCCTTTACAAATATAAATCTGTTTTCTGCTTCTGGGAAGGCAGTCATTCTGAAGTATTATCAGACTATAAAGCTGCAGTTCTTCATATTTTCAAGCTTCTCAAGCAAGGTAGTTCATCTGCTGGACTTCTTGCATATGTACATTCAACTTTCTAATGCTTTGTGTTTTAAGTAATTTAATAATATAAATTTCACTTTGGCTTATAGAAAAAGTATTCCTAGGCATCTTTAGATCTGTAATTTTGGCTATCAAACACTGGAATGAAGGAGAAGATATTTTCTGCAGAAGAATATTTACATTTCTATCCATGGTATATATTCTAGAGCTTTCACAGCCACATAACTTCCAAGGGAAGAAGAGAGAGCTTGAATTACCAAATTTAAACTCACATAGGGTATTTATATTCCACACTGTGTATAGGAATGTTTTTATTTTGTAAAATATGCCATGGGTTTAGAAAAAGAAGAATAATCCTCTAATAAATAAGACTATAAGAACTTTACTTTAGAAACCACCTTCTGTGGTGATAATATTCTCCTAAAGCAGAGTGAAAAAAATTTTACTAATTGGCAGAAATAATAATAAATAGGATTCATTACATATTTATTAAGTCTAGTTTGCTTTCTAAAGGAATCCTTTAGTCCCAAAGCCATCTGACTGGACCATGAATCTTAGACTAGCCTTTAAATGCAGCCGAAAAGGAGCAAAATTCTTTGTCTCATACCAAATTTTCTGCATCATCAGGCCCAAAGGTTAAATCCTCAATTAACAATCACGTATTTGTATTCATAAATTGTAGCAGCAACAAAAAGGGATGTTAAAAATATTTGAAGGTGGAAAAAAGTGCTCCTGTCATACAGGCAGATCTGGCACAGTGGCCCTCCTTGGGTACCTGTACTGCTGATTTGGAGTGAGGGGATCTGGGTTCACGGAGATCTCAAGGAGATTCTCATAGATCATGGTCCCACCAGTCACATTCTGAATTTCAGACATCACTTTATATGCCCAGGTCTCCTCTGAAAGGTGCGGTAAGGTTCCCATCTCATGACAGTGGTGTGTCTGCCTTGATAAGCCTCAGTTTGGAGTACAGACAGATACCTGTTTTACCAATTTTCTGTCTCTGAATTTGATTTCTGTTCAGGTAGAGAGAGTTTGCATTATTTTCAACATAAAAGTTATAACCCCCCTGTAATTCTTAATATTAAATTGATTCTTACAATCCCTTCAAAAATACAGAGTGAGAAAATATATATTGTTTTAACATATTTTACAGTATGTTAAAAGGTAGAAGTCCCTTCCCACTGAAAGAAAAGTCTGACATTTTTCTCCCTACAGGATAATCAAATAACTTTTCACATCTATGATCACAATAATTTACACCATAAAGGGGCAAATGTATCCAGAAGAAACAAGAATTAATGTGAACCACCAGCCCACCTCACACCCATGACCTTTTATAGCAAGGGTAATTCTCTGAGGGACTTGAGGACTCTGCCTTTAGAGTTTGAAAATATCTGATGTATTATCAGAGAAGTATTTTTGGTACATTTCTTTTAGGCCATGCTGTGAAAGTCAATTAGTCCTACTGGTTGATTAGTGCAGTGCCAGCTCATGTGTTTAATTCAGGCTAGGCTTAAAGAACGTGTCTCTCCAGCAGTGCTACTGAACAGCTTAATCTGCCTTAAAGTTAAATGTTGCAGAAATATCACCCTGAGAGCACATATAAGCCAAAGCAAAGTCTAGAAGAGATGCCAGCCGAGGTAAGGCTTGCATCCTCAGGGAATTTTTTGGACCCACAGTCTGGAGAAGCCCCCACAGCCACTCTGGTGTCCACACAGTAGGGCATGGAGCCCCTTCCCTGGCTGCAGCACCCACAGTGTTGCCTGGGGATGGGACTGCCCCAATTCTGGCCAGGGTGGTGGGATGAGCCCTGGACGTCTGGAGAGCCCCCATGGCTCCTGGTACCCAGGAAGCCCTGACAGCCAAGCTCTGTTCAACCTTGCACGTTTTATTTTCTGCAGTTTTTTCTTGCCTTTAAAAAGAAATCATTGTAGAGCAGTTATGATTCATGAGTAGATATTAATAAATTCATGTGGGTAAATATTTGGTTCTTTTCAGCTCTGTGGAAAACAATTAAATGATGAACAGATTGTGACTAAGTACAATTAATAGTGCCAGAGTGTGTCTTCCTAGGGGAATAAATACAACAATTAGTGTCTTATTTTATCGGTTATGTAGGTTTGTTTCTAATTATAATAGCATTCACAGAATAGGCTAGTACAATACATCATCTGAATACAAAACATCAACTCTTCTCAAATCCCAGGACTGTGTAACTTGGGAAGAATAAAACCTGGATGTGAAGCCAAAACTTTTTCTGGACTGGTGTAAGCTCAGAGACCATCTTTGCTTTTGAAAAAACTAGAGGATAGTTGATTGAGGAAATTTTTGAGGCTCTAAGCTTGATCTCCAAGTCAAAAACTGATGACCGTGTGCTCAAGTGACTGGGCTGCACTGGGATTCAGGGGGGCACCCTACGGATCTGGCCGCGGGGCTTTCGCACTGCTGCTGGCTGTGCCTTTCCCTGCTGTGCCCCAGGATGGAGGTCAGCTTCCTCTGGACTCTCCATCAGAACAGATGCTGGGAGCCAGGGACAACAGGTTCGGATTCAGAAAAGCTGTTCCTCAGTGTGCCCTCAGTGAGATGCAGAGCACCAGCCACGGAGGTAGGGAATGCCCCTGCAATTCCAATTGGCTCCTGTTTGGCTATGCACTATGTCTAATTTTAAATTGCAAGGTCACACTTCATATGAGATAACTTCTGTCAACTGAATCTTCTCTGGGTGAACCAAAGCAGATATTTTCGGGGATGGAAGGAAAGCTGTCTTTGCCGTGTACGGTCTCAAGTCGAATCCCATGGGAAAAGTTATCTGAATTCTCAGAAGGGCAAACTAGCTCTCAGGAATGGCTGTATCATTTTCATTACAATTTCTCCCCTCTTTCTGCCTGTAAAAGCCTTGCAACCTTTTAGATAAAAGGGACTGGATTAGGCTAAGGTGTTGATGGCTAATACCAGATGTTACAAAGGAGGGCACGGGATAACCTCAAAGGCAGGTTTCCACCAGCTGCATCAATAGGTATGAAGGGGAACATTGATGAGTAACTGGTCATATGTTGGTCAGTAATTCCATATTAGCTCTTAACGTCAGTAAAATTTCCTTTTATTATTGGAAATAAGGTCTCTCTTGGCTCTCTTTTACGAAGACAGAAAACATAATTTCTGTGCTCTCCACAGCTCCCGACACTGTCAGCAGCACACATTGTTACATTACTCAGTCTCAAATGGATCCCTACTTTAAGTGCTCTTGCACTTTCCTGTGCATTGTTATAGCACTCAAGAATTACTTCAAAGGCGCTATTGTTTTTCTAAAATGTATCTTACTGTTAAAAAGACCAGAGGTGTTCTATGCAAATGCTGCCATTCATCTTTTGCTTTAACTTGATTGTTTTGAACAAGGAACTTTGATAACTTAGCTACTGTTCACGTGTAGATAAATCCAAAGTTTAAGGGGCCAGTGGGTGCTTTCAGCTATAGACCATTGTAACAAACAGACCACCAGCTGCAAGGGCAGCCGTGCATCTCTGCCAGCTCCAGCTGTGTTGTGAGGAAGGAACGTGCTGTTGGCAGATGAATGGAGGTCATGTCCCCCTCTCTGTACCCACTCAGCATGTTAACATCCGGAGTGGAGAAAGGGCTCTGGAGCCCATCCTACCCCTGCAATTGTCCTGAAATCAGCTTTGCATGAGATATGGGGCAAAACCCAGGCAGAATTGCATGGGCCCAACCCCCTCCATCTGCCTCCCTCTCTCTCATGGTGGTGATTCATCTCTTCGCAGAAACTGAAAGTTGAAGGAGCACAGAAGCAGAAAAATAGCAGGTGTGCTGTGAGGCAATAACAGAAAATTCAGTTTAAACAAAAAAAAAGAAAGCTCCAGAACTTCTGCCAGAACTAGAAAGAATATATGTATAAATTTATGTATATGTTCTGTATACCATCGTGACTCAATATGCAAGATATAACAGTGATTAAACTAGTTCTGGACCTCACAAAAACCCCACCTTGAATTGTATAAAAGTCTATTATACCAAAGGTAATATTCAGGATGAAAAGCTGTTGTTAAACCAGAAAGGACCTTCTGTTATTTAAATTAGTCTGAATATGCTAGAAAAAGCATATATCTTAAAAAAACTGCCCTTTTCTTAAGGGCACACAAAACTTCAGTTGATTTAGTTTAAGAAATGCAGATTTTTTTCTAAGACTAATTTTCGTGGAGGTAGTCTTCTGTATCTGTCTTCCCTCCTCCAAACAAACTTTTACAAATCTTCAGATTAGTTATTTGTATCTGTATTTTCTGAAGTCTTTACACATTTTCTTTTCATTATGAAGACTTACAGAAGTTTCAAAGCAGTGCATTGATTGAACTTAAATTGATAGAAGGCTTTACATTTCAAGTGAAATATTAACAAACAGTAACGTTCTTTTATTTTCTAAAATAAAAGCATTTTCTGGTGCTTTCCTAAGACTGTGTGCATACTACCAATGCTCTCATCTTAAACTTTTTTGTTTATATCAACTTGGAAGAGAACTGCTTCAGCTCTCGTTTACCAGGATTTTCTTTTAATCTTAAATTTTCTTTTCTCTCGTTGATGCTAATGTGCAGACTAGATTTATAATGACTATAATGCGTGCATAAACTAAGACCAGACTTAATGGTGCAAACTTGTGTTTGCAGAAAACACAAACCAATCCAGAAATATGTCACATGCTCATGTTCTTACATATGTCCTGTTGCTGGACCCCTAAAAATAAAACACAAGCAATCCTTCACTTCATATTAGACAAAGCAAGTCATTAGTAGACTGCAAGCAAATTCTTTATTAAACTTCATCCACAAAACGGAACAAGCCTCCAAAGTTCTATTTTTATCTGGCCTCCTTAGAGATCAAGTGGTGGTAGCAGGTGTGTGTTGTGTTTCAGCATTTCTATTGGCTCAGGTAGCAGTAGAGCTAATTCACTCTACTACAGGCATAAAAATGAAAATAAAATAAAGATAGATGAATTCTAGATTGTTTCCTGAGTCCTTGTTTGTTGCTGTAACCCTACACCAAATACTTTGAACGCTTTGCCCATATATGACAGCAATTCCCATCACCACCTGGTGAACAGGTCTTTCTTCTGTCAGAAGTGATTCTGTGCAGTTGATCTAATGTACCTATGTATGAAATCTTGAATTGCAGAGGTATTCTGCCTTCCCAGGGACTGTAGAATTAAACACTCTAAAGCCATTAGCTTCTGCTGAGCTGCTCTCTTCTATTGTTGAACAGCCTTGGGCATCCAAGATCTATTCTACTCCCTCAGGAACTACTTTTATGTCAACATAAATTCATTTGACTTCAGTGAAGTTCCTCCACTTACACAACACAGACAGATCAGACTGGACCAATTGTCTTTAGCAATGTTTTTCTTTGTTGCTGGATAGATAGCATGTCCAAGCTTTAATTTAATAAAATCAGTGTATCTAGCATAAACCAGATGGACTAAGGCTTGTTGACAAAATAGATAGGTTATTTTCAAGGACACTGATTCATGGCCTTCCAAAGAAAAATAGCATTTCACAGATTTATTGTTGTTGAATAAGAAGCAGAGAGGCTGGGGAAGGTCGATTTACCTAATGTTATTTTTATATTTCAAAAATATTTTTCTGGGTGTGAGGATACATTAGGCAAAAAGCAAATTTTTTGTTAATTTTTTTTAGAATCACAGAATCATGTAGGCTGGAAGGGAGGGCATCCTCTCAAAGCTGGTGCTCTTAACAAGGTCAAGGTTGTTCATGCTGTGTCCAGTCTGTCCTTTGATGCTTCCAAGGATGGAGATTCTACAACTTCTGCACACTTGCTCCTGTTCTTGAACACCCTCATGGTGAAATCTTTTTTATTGAGTGCAGTTGGCTTTTTCCTTTCTTCATCTTGAGCTTGCTGTCTCTTTTCCTTTTACCGTGCAGCTCTGAAACCAGTATGAATTCATCTTCTTTATAATTTTCCCTTAAACAGCTGAAGAGAGAAGTAAAATCTCTATTTAGAATTTCTTTTTAAGGCAGAGGAAACCCAAATCTCTCAGTGTTTGTGTGTGTGCCCCACATCCCTGATTGTTTTGGTGGCCATCTCTGTCAGGCACATGGTGTGATTCTTGGGGTGTCCTGTGCATGGCCAGAAGTTGATTCAATGATCCTGATGGGTCTCTTCCAACTCAGCATATTCTATGATTCTGTGACTTTCTCCAATATGTCGATGTCTTTTACCAGGGAGCACCAAACTGCTTACTTGTTTCATAAAATTTTCTCTTTTCCTTTTATTGCACCCCACAGCCCATGTTTCCAAAAATGATGAATTCAAAAACAGGTGCTGCATTTCTAAAGCTCTACCAGCCACTAGCTACAGGCAGCCATTCCTCTGCTGCAAGTGAGCTAATATGTCTGGAACTTTAGGAGCTCTAAATCTAAGTGTATTGGGTTGGCATAGCACGGGGTAGTGGGGGGGCTACAGAGAAGCCCCCTTCTTCTCTGAGAAGCTGCCAGAAGCTTCCTCCATGTCTAGCAGAGCCAATGCCAGCCAGCTCCAGGACGGACCCACCACAGGCCAAGGCTGAGGCCATCAGGAATGGTAATGAGGCCTCTGTGATAACATATTTAAGAAGGAAAAATAATTATTGCATCAAGGTAATTGTGGCCAGAGAAGGAGTGAGAGTATGTGAGAGAAACATCCCTGCAGACAACAAGATCAGTGAAGAAGAGGTGACCCAGGCGCCAGAGCGGAGTCCCCTGGAGCCATGGAGATCTATGCTGGAGCAGGAAATCAGCTGCAGCCCCTGGAAGAGCCCCACACTGGAGCAGGTGGATGCCTGAAAGATGACTGTGACCCTGTGGGAAGCCTGTGCTGAAGGAAGTTCCTGGCAGGGACCCGCAGACCATGCAGAGAAGAGCCCACACTAGAGCGGGTTTGCTGGTAGGACTTTCTTCTCCCTCCTTGTGAGATGCAGGGAGGTTGTCCTCAGCTCATGAGCCTGAAGCCTTATGTTTTTTGTCTTGCTGCTCAGTGCTGCATCATCTGTGCTCTCAGGAGCTGGGACTTGGCTTATTCATGGGGTTCTTCTTTCAAATCTCCTCTTAGGAGTCTATTCACTATTACACAGCTCTCTGATGCTCTGCAAGCCTGCACAGCTACTTTGGTTGTGGCAATGCAAGCCAGGGCAGGGATGCTGTGGGGCACCCCAGCTATAGCCCACATCACATCGCTTTGGCTTGGGCTTATGAGCCTGGCTATGAGCAGGGGCACTTCTGACGGTGAGGATTAGGAAGGCAGAGAGCTTCATGAAGTAGGTGCTGCATGGATGGTATTCTGCTCCCTGCCTACTATTAATATTCATGCTGCTTTTTGAATCTAATATTGATTAGACTTTCATAGGTAAACAAATGAGATGGCTTCCTTACAGTAAAAGCTTGATGTTCTTGAGAAGGGCAGGGCATTAGCATCTGTCTGCTGTTTTCCTCTGTTTGAATATGATCTCTGAGCACCAGCAGCATTAACTGAATCTAATATTCAAGCAATTTTAGAGTCATGATATTCTAGCAGTTCCATCTATCTAGAAGACAGGCATTTCCAAGGATTCCATTTGGTGGGTTGGCAAAGCCACATCTCTACAGAATAAGAAGCATGTAGATATGATGGTATTTTTCATCGCTCACCATTTTGTCTTTTGTTTCCATCAAAGTGCCAAACCCTGCTGGTGTTGCTTGGCATCACTGGCATTCTGTAATGAGAAACAAAAGAAAGACAAACCAATGCAAAATGATAACTGCAATATTCACAACAGGAAGGAACTAAAGAATATGTTCAACTTTCCTCAATATTAGTTCAGCCACAGCAGGTGTGTTTTAGTCCCATGGTCCTGATTCCTCCTTTCCTATCTCTTTCTTACACAGGCAGTTGTATTATTTTTGTGAACTAGAATCTTGAATTCCCTCTGCTCAAACCTACAGTAGAGACAGGGCAAGATACTAATAAAATGAGAGGGCAAAATGCCAGCCAGGGGGGAGTGCTGCATTTTGTGTCAGCTTGATCAAAAGCAAACTCCTCCTCTAAAACATTTAATAGTCACTAAAACACATTTTAATTACTTATGAAAGGACTTTAAAGGGCTTTTGTGAAACAAAAACTGACAGAGGAGTGTCAGTTTTTAGAAGCACTTAGAAACCCACGCACTGCATAAATGCTTTCAACACATATACATATATATATATTAATAGAGCTTTGAAAATTAGCATCTTTCTCACTCTAGAATCCTCACCAATTTCCAGAATTTTGCCCACAACACATTCAGACATTATGGAGACAGTGCTGCAGAAAGACTTGGGCAGATGCATGAGTTGAGAGTTTTGTTCCACTGTGCTTCAGTGGCTTGAGTTCTTACCCACATATCCTCTCTGAGGCAGAGCACCAAACTAGGTCCCATGCCCAGTGGAGCACTACATCAGGAGGGATGCAGGCTGCAAGCCAGGAAGCATGGGTGACTTTTCCATGAAGTGCAGTCTACGCCACCATGAACAGTACACGGGAGAGCTGATGGCAAGAGTTTGCAGAAAGAGTGTTGTGCTCAGGTAACTAAAAGTTATATTACCATGTGTCCAAATGGGTCTGGCTTTAAGTTATATTGGCATCCGTAGCTGGCATTCTCTAATTTCTGCGTTATTTGCTGCACAACTGGAATGGTACAGTTCTGTTGGGGTAGATCTTATGGAACTGACCTAAATACTTGCTCCAAAGCCTCTCCTAATTTTCCAAAAGCAGAGCAGAAAGCCTGGCCCAAAGTATCCTGAACAGGCCACTGTATCAGCTCCTTCTACATGAGTATTAGCAAGAAGATATGGCTTAATAATCGTGCATGTTTCAGTTTTGAAAGGAAAATGAAAATTAATAGGAAAGAAATCATAGATGACCCTTTTAGAACAGGATACTTGTTTAGATTTGTTTTGATTGAACACTCTATTGACCAAAAGTGGAAATTCAGCTGGTATTTCTCATGTTGTTTCATCCAGAAAGAATATATCTAAAAGAAGGAAGAGGTAGGCAAAGACAAGGCATTTTGAATTGCATTTTTTTAAAAAGTGAAGTTGTTTACTTTTTACTTAAGGAAGAAATGACATCCAAGAAAAAGCTGCTCTGGTTGGTGTCTCAGCTGGGATTCTTGCAAGTGGCATTATCCCTCTGCAACCTTGCTGCTCTTTTACACCTTTCTGACGAACAAAAATATGCATCTTTCAAGACACCATCTCTATGCTGGTAATATATTTTGCCATGGATGGTATAACTTTTCCCTATAGTTAATACTAAAGATGGATACAGACTAAATGGTCAAAAATACATTTTCTTTTACTGTACAAGGTAATGTTCTCACTCAGGCCATGGAAGCCTCTTACAGGGAGCCCTCTGTGATGGAACACAAAGTCTTTGGCACAGTTTGGAACAAAATTAAGTTATACCATGAGATAAAATAAAGATGGTTTTGCCAGGGCTTTTATGCTGCAGGTATGCTGATACTCACAAAGGGACAAAGAGTAATGCTGAAGTGAAAGTAGTGTTTTGGAAAAATGTTTTTTTCCGTGAGTGAGTAAAAATTTCTATTTCAGAACTATTTAGGTTTAAAATCTATTCCTGAATTCATATCAAATTGTACATTAAAATATGAGCAGCAGTGCTATAAAAGTCAGAACATTTATTTCATCATTGTCAAATAAGGTAGTTTGTTTTTTTTTTTTAAATAAAATTCTACTTTAAAATTGAAATAAAAATAAATTCATTTGAGGTTGAACAAACCGTTTCTTTGACCTGGATGTACATTGTAGAAACAGGGAGGATGCTGCCTTTTACAAGACTTAAAAATAAATTATTCATGCAGCCTAAATACAAATGTATCTATTATTTAGCATCACTCTGTTGTTTCAGTTTCACATTACTCACACAGCAAAAATGGAGGAAAAAACCAGACTGCAATGCTGTAAAGGATAGTACAAATTTGCCACATTTGACCCCATAATAAATGTAATTGTCTAATAAAATGGTGTGCCACAGATCGGTAAAGGAGGGCACAAGTAATTAGAAGTACTGTATGATAAAACAGAGTTATTCCTTGTGGTCCTGAAGAAGAAGCACTTTAGACTTGTTGAAGCTGAGAGCTGCTCTCACTGGTATTCCTGCTGTCAGTCCAAGGTAATTCTGTTGACAAGTGCCATTGATTTTTCTAAAATGCCATCAGGCTGACTCCTGATTGCCTCAGCTCTGTTCTCCCACAAAATGCAACCCACAGAACAGGAGAGGAGAAGGTAACCCAAAACCAGAGGGAGGGACTTTTGTCCCTCGGACATACTTTTGCTCTATAAAATTCCTCAGAACTTGCAGAAGAGGCAATGCTTGTGAGGAGAAACTAAAAAAGATGAAAGCATAAACAGTTTATATTCTGATTTGTATAGAGCATCAAAAGAAAGAGAAATTTTAAGTAACGATCTGCTGAGATTTACTCTCCTCTGTCTTACACATTGGACAGAAAAACCTGTATCCTTCTCAGAGCCTGGTTCCCAGTGGAAATACATACCAATAGAAGAGTAATGAGTTGTCATGTTACCTGTCAATCTGTCTTTAATCCATAGATGTTTTATTATCTCACTCACTTCTCTTTCCACAGTTGCATTCAATTGACTGCAAGTACTTTCATGCCAGGAAGCCAGGCATACACGGAGCAGAAATGCCTTGCCTACATATTTTATGAGGGTCCTTAACCACATGCGTGGAAAATGTTTATTTTATAAGTGCAGAATTGTCCCCTGGGGATGTTTTGCTGCACAAATGAGCCTAATGAGCATTAGAAGAGCAGTTTTTCAGGAAAGTGGTAGGTTTATTCTTCCTTAATTTTTTAATTACAACCCCTGACCTGAAGGACTAGCACAAAACTGTAAACAGATCAGGATTACAAGCAACATGCCTTTTTAATCAGTGCCACCGAGAGGAATATACCGATGTGCATCCCCCATGCTGCTCAGGGGTGACGCAGGGTGAACTCCTGCTCTGCCAAGTGTCAGCATAGACCTTGCTGCTGCCCCCCTGGGAATCCCTGTCCCCTCTGTCCTTTGCCAGGGACCTGCCTGGGCTCACAGGCATTTCCCTAACACAAGTCACAGGTCGTATTGACACCACAATGGGGCATCTATAAATGAATGGACTTTGACTCCCACTCCCAGAAGGAAGGGAGCATCTTGCATACCATACATCTGGTTTTATCACCAAATGAGATTTGTGGTGAGTTGTAAACGTAGATTTGCAGAGATAGGAAAAGATAAAACAGCAAAATGTGCTCTTATGGTTATACTTAAAAAGGAAAACTCATCTTGGATGACTGGTGGACTCTGCCCAAAGGTGGTGACTGGTCTTCCCATAGCCTGGGATGGAAGGAAAGTGTCCTTTCTCTCCTTATCTATTTGCCTTCCTGTTTTTCCCTCTGACTGATCACAAGAACAGTATCTTATACTACCATAAAAGATTATACAATTATTTCACCCTGCTCTTTGAGATTAGTTGATTAATATGCTTATAGTGTACTGTAGTTTTTTCCTAGTGATACAGAAAACTGATCAGCATCCAAACCCTGGATTTTTCTCCTCAGATATGATAGTAATTTCAAAGCAGTAAGATGGGTTGAACCCATGGGTACCATCAGGGCAACCCCATCCTGCACCATCCACAAATCTCCTGGCAGATTGATTCCTTTGTCCAGGCACCACTGTCCTTTTCAAGCAGGAAGAGAGATCTCAGAGTAAATGTCAGGCTGATTTTCACCACTAATCTTCGGAGAAAAACACCCCAACAGCTTTATCTTGCTGCTCCCTATCATGCTGTGAGCATGTCAGCAATGGCCACATCCTCACATATGGTGTATTTATTACCTGGGTATACATACCTATATTTGGGTATATCTATTTCATCAGTCAGGGAAAAAAATGAAGGAACAAGATATTCTTTTTAAGCTGTTCTTTGCTTTCATATTAAATTAATTTTACTATAAATATACCGTGTGAACCTAACACATTATAAATGGGGGCCCAAAAAACCTCTGGTTACATAAGTATATAAATATCTATACATACATACACACAGGGCCAGGATCATCTATCTGGTGCTGTTCTCCTTGTGCATGTTTTATGCCAGGGATGTGGAAATGCTGAGACAAAAGAGAAGAACTGAGCGTGCTCACATGGGGACCAGAGGTTTGACTTTCAAAATGACTGAACCTCTTCTGTCAGTAACAACATGGAAACAGTCAGAGCCCATGCCAGAACACAAGTATACATGCCCTGAAAAAACAGTCATTATCAAGGGAACATCAGATTTCTGCAGTATAAATTCATAAAAAGGCATTTTGAAAATGGAAAGGGGGATCCAAATATAATTGTGATTTTTGCTGGTGTCTTGAGAGTGCTTTATACTGTCTATTTCTGAAAACAGCCCATTTTATCGTAGTAGGAGAGTGTGTTACCCAGTGCTGACTTTGCTCAGTGATGTTTGCAGAATAGATGCCTTTTTGTTTGGCACTGGCTGATTATACAGAGTACAGAGAATGGTTTGAATTATGCCAGCTGTTAGCAACACCACGGTAATATATCTGTTGCTTAACCTAGCAGAAAAAAACCCCCAACCCTCAGTGGTTCAAGGTGTTCCTATTTTCTTTTCTACTGTCCCATTCCCTTTCATAATCAAAACATCATACGTTAGATGTCATAGATGAATTGGAAAAAACATTGATTTCTGCAGCAAAAATCTTAGTTTTCAAGCTAAATAAACTTTGCAGAAGACTATGAAAGGGTGGTTGCTGTGTCACTGAGTCTATGTACACATCCCCTTCCCAAAAAGGAAGTTTATGATGTGTCCATACCATTTTTTGGTAGTAATTATTTTCTTAACTAATATCGAGTAGGAAAGTATATGTTTTCCCTGATAAAAAAGAAAAATAGTTTCCACAACATACTCCTTTCTTTGCTCAGAGGCCATTGCTTGTAACAGCTCAATCATTTTTTACTGTGCTGTTCTGTGGCATGTGGACCCCAATATGCAGGAAGATGGTAACTCTTATTATCAGAGACATTACATTTGAAATAATATAGGCTAGTATGCATTAAGAAAAAAGAGCAGATATTTTTTAAGGAACATTTGTTCCCTTATCTCAGCTGTAATTTTTGTTGGTATTTTTTCCGTATAGGTGAAAATCCTCATAAAAGGGCCAGGTATTAACAGTTCCATGTCATAAGTGCCTGTTATCTTGCTTATACTTAAATGATAGTAGGAACTTTCAGTATTTCTAAGACCTCCCCTTCTGTGAAGCAGTTAATTTTGACATTTTGCCAGAGAGGTGTCAACCCCTTTGAACAATGAAAGACTTTTGATTTAGTGTAGCGATGGCATTACTTCCCTACATAGCACCAAAGTGTGAATCGCAGGGTGAGACATATTTAACACATCAGGAGGTCTTGATGGGATATTGGTTGGAAAAATTGTTTGCATTGTCTAGAGAAAAAGGGGGTTGGGGAAAGAAAAAGTGGGGAACATTAGGCATCCTGGATTGCTTGTTACCTTCTGACTCTCTTGGTTCTGTTGCTCCTGAGAACTTGAGGGACAGAGTTAGTGAAGTATCGTAAATACATTTCTATGTCATCTCTAAATTTCTTCCTACAGTGCTCAAATCACAGTCATATTATAAAGCTGACTTCTTCACCATTTCTTTTAATTTTTACCTTATCTCCATCATCTCGTGATTTAACAGTGTGGCAAATGCACACTCAGTATGTAAATCTGTTAGTTACCATGTGTTTTGAGAAGACTCACTATAAAAATGCCTTTTGAATTCCAAAATATTGAAAGAGATTTGGTTTCTTCCAGTTAGGGAGATGAGTAGTTTTCTACTGGATTATTTAAAGTGCTTTTTTTCCCCCAGAAGTTAGCATGGCCAGCATATTCAGTGGCTGAAAGCTGTGGGCTTTTTCCAGTATAAAGTAGCTGTGATTTAGAGGAAAGGTTTACAAGCATCTCATGTCTGCCACATGCTGTGTGTTTTGTGGACAGAAAAGGAGCACTATAAGTAAGACTGCTTCACAATTACAAGGGGTGTATACCTAACAGATGTGACAGTTTTTGAACTTCCAAGGTTCATATAAATTCACTCAGTGTTCAGTTATGTTTCACTGAAAAATATTTGTATCGGCAATTGACAGGAAGCTGAACATGAGCCAGCAGTGTGCCCAGGTGGCCAGGAAGGCCAATGGCATCCTGGCCTGGATCAGGAAAAGTGTGGCCAGCAGGACCAGGGAAGTGATTCTTCCCTTGTACTCAGCACTGGTGAGGCCACACCTCGAGTACTGTGTCCAGTTCTGGGCCCCTCAGTTCAGGAAGGATATTGAGGTGCTGGAGCAGGTCCAGAGAAGAGCAACAAGGCTGGTGAAGGGACTGGAGCACAAGTCCTATGAGAGGTGAGGGAGCTGGGGTTGCTTAGCCTGGAGAAGAGGAGGCTCAGGGGAGACCTCATCACTCTCTACAACTACCTGAGAGGAGGTTGTAGCCAGGTGAGGGTTGGTCTCTTCTCCCAGGTAACCAGCAATAGGACAAGAAGGCATGGTCTTAAGCTGTGCCAGGGGAGGTTTAGCCTGAATATTAGGAAAAAAATTTTTACAGAGAGAGTAATCAGATATTGGAATGGGCTGCCCAGGGAGGTGGTGGATTCACCATCCCTGGAGGTTTTTAAGATGAGTCTGGATATGGCACTTAGTGCCATGGTCTGGGAACCATGGCAGTGTTGGATCAAGGATTGGACGATCGGACTTGATGATCTCAGAGGTCTTTTCCAACCCGGTTGATTCTGTGATTCTATGAATGAGAAAATGAATAACAAACTCTGAAACTTCCATCTACGAGGTGTGTGCTACTTCAGTGTTCTCACTGAAAATGGTTAAGGGACATTCAGAATAATATTTGTAGTTGCACATCTCAAAGGACGGATAGGCACTTCAGGGCTGATGCAGTCATGAAGCTGTCTGTTATCTGGCAGACATCCCTTCAGAAAGGAGCTCCAGACTAAGAGCTGAAAGTCAAGAGTTATGAACAGTGAATCTTCTTTTGAATTTGATCTGAACTTCAGGCTGATCACCAGATAGTGGTACACTTTCCAGCCAGGGGACAGGTGGAATAGTCGGAGGAAAAATAGGGAAGAACATTATGAAAGCTGTGTTAACACCTTGTCTCTTTCTTTCTTAATATGGGCTGGGAGTTACATTAGAAAAATAAAAAAATAAACCTTACTGGCACTCCATCTTGTCTTCATCACATCATCCACAGGATGTGTGCTGAGTAAAATTAGCACAAAACCAAGGAGCAGTAAGAACATATAAGGCACTAATTCAGTGTCAGTGAAGAAGACAGAGAAAAATATGCAAAAAAATTTATGCAAAATATGCACAGAAGATATGCAAAAGAAGCTGTGACAGCCAGAGCTGGTGAGAAGTTTCAGCTGAAAGGCCTGAATTAGAAGAGATGCAACAGCTATATATTATCTGTTTAGGTTCCTCTGCCTTTTACAATACAGAACCACATTTCTTGCCATGTTCTGTGGCCACCTTTCATTTGCTATACCACTCTACCTCCTGTTGGAAACACACTTTGTTTCTGAGTCTGCTCCTTTGCATCCTGGTGTTATTAAAGGTTCCAACCAGTACCAAGGCTCTGTTGCACAAGATTATGCACAGGAACAGAAAGGAGTATAAGCACAAAGTTATTGATACGAAAAGGTACCTTCTCTCGCTTTTTGGTCTTCTGTTAAGTTGAATTTATTGAAGCTTAGCAGTATTGTGGACTGTCACCATGTGGCACTGTTAAAATTTTAAAAATTTCCGGAACTGTGTGAAAATATCCCATTTAGCAGGGAGTACCTAGAGTTAATTGTCCATAGACTCCTGGGCAGTGATAGCAGAAAAGGTTGTGCTAGATACACACCACCTGCTTATCAACAGAGTATCCAAATACCACACTTTCATGTTTCGTTTCATATAGGTTCAAAAGCTCCAGTGGACACCTATTTGTGGTGGAAAGAAATCACTGAGGACATTTTCATAGCCTACTCATAAGTTTGTTCTGCTCCCAGGATGCTGTTAGGAGAAAAAGCTCTTTGCAGTATTGATTCAAAACATTTTGTGCTTTCTGGTGTTAGACTGGCAATAAAAAGTAACTACTTACACCAGTTAATAAAGTGCACAAGGTAAAGCATCTCAAAGCAGATGATGAATGGAACTTAGAGAAGATGTCAGGATTTCAGCTAAATAAACTTAATACTGTTCTCATTTAAAAATCATGAATAAAGATTTCTGCTGTGTTAGAGAAGACAAAGGTTTTGTAAGAAATAAAGTAGCACTGAGGACAGAGATTACACTAGTTCCACTTCAAAATTCACTAATTACTTTTCCTTTCTGAGGACATCACCCTGAAATACCTCCTTGCTGAGATCCTCATCTAATATTTACTAAAAAGAGACTTTTGTAAGAAATGAAACTCAAGAATTCAATGTACTAAGAAATTTTTTTTTTATTTCCTTATGGCTGGGATTTTTTGATATTTCTCTTGAAATATGTTCTGAAAGTCTGCCCTTTGATGTATTTGTTTGGAAACAATGCAGAGGTTTAATTCTTTATTGTTGTCCTAAGATGTCATGACCTGCAGAAGAGAGATATGTTCATTACAGCTTAGCACTTGCAGACTAAAGTTAGGATATCCTACTCTCCTCTGCTATCCGCTCACATGCTGACAAAGAGCAGGTTATCTCCAGAAGAGCAGCCTTGGTGAGCTGTTCCTTCTCCAAGGCAGTCATGTCAGGGAGCTGCCTGCAGCTCAGCCCTGCCTGGGCATCAGTTACTGCACTCACATGCATAACTCTTCCCTCAGGCAGCCAGTATCTTTTTGAACTATTGATACTTGAAAATAAATCCTCAGATGAGAATAAATAAAATCTCTCCCTGCAAGGCAGGAAATGTCCAGGTAGACAGATGAGGCTATGGAGGATCAGCAGCAGGGAGGCAGATGGGAGAGAGGAACCTGGCAGGGGGCTACAGCAGCCCTGCAGAGAATTTCCCCTGGCATTAGCCATCAGTCTAACCAGAAGTGCTACAGAGAGGCCTTTTTCCCATAAAGTGCTTTTAAACATATCCATGAAAATACATTCTCCCTCCTTTCCCCTGCTCCTGATACAGAGCACAAGCCGAAGCTCATGAGCGGTCCAAGCTTCACAAGGTTTCAGCTTTCTTCCTTATTGCTCTATTTCAGTTCTGGTGATTTTTTTCACAGCAAGAAAAATAATACATCTGACCAATTCAATCTTGTGCTCTGTTTAGATAGTGAACACCTGGGTACAATGAGTAGGAGTGATTCCTTTGAGCTTTCAGGTCTAAAATGGAATACAGAGAAGATACTTCAAAGGTAAACAATCTCCCAGTGATGGACCTCATCTTGACTGTGCTGACCCTGGTGAAAAAATTTTGCAGGAAGAGGATGAAAACATGAGGCCTCAGAGTTTTAACTTGGCTTCTAGCTTTGGGTGGCAGGCAAGGAAGCACCAGTAGCACCCTCCCAGGAAAAAAGAGAAGAAGAATTAGCCTCCAAGAACACCCACAAAGAGTTCTTTTCCTACCCTTTATTTTAACACTGAGATGTAGATGTGTGGATACAGTTGGTCATAGCAGCTTCTCAGCACGTTAAGAAGTTCAGATTGTTGAATAGTCTTGTTATCTCTAAGTCTGTCATACATTTGGGCTTGTTGTGTAAGAGAGATGATCACACGAAGTAGGAGTGAAAAAGCATTTTGTCCCATTTCCCCCTTGCCCTTCCTAGCCTGCTCCTCAATCATCTGCCTTTACTGTGTAGCAAATGTAAACAACTTTTTAAAAATGGAAGCATGGGTTTTGTTTATTTTTTCACGTATGGAAGCCCATGAATGCACTGGAGGGAAAACATACTTGACATGGAGTCTGCAATAGAGTGCCTTCTATACTCACTGGCTGAACAAATCCAATCACCTCGTGTGCTTCTGCATGGCTGACACCTTGCTTGTGCCTGTGCATTACTGCAGCTGAGTTTGTCAGTATGGACAGAGCCCCCAGACCCCCTAGTAGTCCATAAAACAGTCTGGCTTGGATGCATCTTCCCCATTACACTGAACTTTAGGAGATTTAGACATAGTGCAAAACAGACCGAAACACCTCAGTGATGATACACTGTAAGGATCAGCTTACAATCAGATCTGTTTCTGGGTTTGTGGGCATCTGTTGAAACAGGGATATATAGATAGTATTGTTAAAACAATTTTGTTTGTTGTTATTATTTTTATGTTAAAATAGAGAAACTTATCCTATTTAGTCTTTGTGCTGATGATTGAGCATTTCACAAGCTTCAGTCCTGGTACACTGAAGACTTTGTCAGAAAAAGCAGATCTCTAAATAACATTCAAGGGCATGGATTGTGCTAAATAAACTGATTTTCTGCTTAATAACTTGCTTAATCTGCTTTTCATGTTGTGATTCCACGATAAGCTACTCCATGCCTTCAAAGACACCCTTCTGTCTTAATCTGCTTTTCAGACCTCTGCCCTATTTTATTTTTAGCCATTGTATTTAGGCCCCTTTGGAGCAGGTCCTGCAGCATCCTAAGCACTGCAACATGCTCTGCTAGTGAATGGCAGGGCAGAATGCTTGAGTACAACCCTGGGCAAAAGCAATATGTTTTCAGGTTGTTTTGGCATTGTGGCTCTAAGATGTTTATTTAATGTAAAGCTGCACAGATTGAAGTTTATTTCTTTTCCATTATTTATGTCCACTAGAGAAATGCTGCCTAAAGAAGGCTTCTTGGACAAAATGTTTTCCCCCTGATATGCACAGCATAGAAGCAGTCTCCTGAGTGGTGGAGGAATATACAAATAAAGGCTTGGCATTAAGCTAATTTTACTTTGTTTGTTCATACTACAGTAATATGTGATGGGCTAAGTTGCTTTGGTTTCCTAAACAGCAGTTTTAGGGCATCCTGGTAGAACTACTTGTTATTATTCTTTACCGGTTTTGTGGTTGTTTTGGGAGACACAGGCCTCCTTTTCTTGAGAACCTAGGAAGCCAAAGAGACTTAGGGCTGGACAAGATAACCCAAAGTAGTGAAAAGTACATATTAATACATCGATTTCACAAAAGTGGATGGCAGTGGCCTGCAGGGCCATGCAGGAGCAGCTCTTGGGGTTAGGTTTCAGACGAGTCCTCACAAGGCATCTGTTGGTTATTGTCACTCTGATGGGCCACATCACCACCTGGGGCTGTCTCCTGAACATCAGGGAGTACTTCAGGATAAAACTTTCAAACCCTGTTGCCAATGAGGATTATCAAGGTGTGTCTCTCACTACCTCTTCTGTTCTGTTCATGCGCAAGATATATGTTCTCTCCAAAACTTGGTGTTTATGCTTCAAGCAGGCATAGAAGAGATGTGAAACAAAGCTCTGTGTGATGCTTCCTAGAACAATCTCTGACAAACTAGAAAGGAGGCTTCACCCCACAGTGTACCAAAGCTGTTCAATGCATGGTGAAACCTCCTCTGTCTCTTGCATAGAACATGAAGTCCATTTCTACAGAAAATGTAGTGTCTCTGGATGTGGGTTTGCAAGAGAATTTATAATTCAGGCTAAAATCTCTAAATTGTGTTAATTAAAGATAAAGCATGTAGTTGCTTTATTAAGTTATTAAGAGTTATCAACTATTATTAAGTTTCTAAATAATTTTGAAATGTCCTTAAATCACAAACAAGAAAGGTCACATTTCCTGGAGCACCCATTAATTTCTGTTCAAAGTGTTCACATTCAACAGGTCTGAAATCCAGGCCACTTTTAATTAGAAGTCAATTCAGGAGTCTAAGTTTAGGTGTTCACTTCAATTTCATATCATACAAAAGACAAACCTCTCCCTCGAGTCCCCAGCTGATAGTCAGATAATGCCTGTTCCACTAAAGCAATTTTCTTCTACATAGTATTAGAAAAGATCCTACTTTTCTGACCAGAGTTCTAAAAAAAGAGCAAGTTCAAATATAAAGTACTCCTTTCTCTCCGTCACAGTCAATGTGACAAGAGAAGATATTCATCACAGTTCTGGGTAAAAGAAGATTGTCTTTACTAATTTAAGCTTGGGCATCTTCAAACCTGCAGCAGAAATTCAAAGTCATATATTGTATTTTCTGCATAGAGGAGTAAGTACATAAGGTACTAAAAGTGATTTAGAAAATATTGTTAGCAAGTCAATAGGAGCTGTTATTCAACATGATCTTGTCTAGGCTGCATGCCTATAAGGTTTCAGCTTCTTCTCAGTTTCTGGGCCTCAAAACCCTTTATGAGCAGTAATCTCTTCATCAAAATTCCCAACAACATTATCTGCCCAATACATTGACATGTCTTTCTCTTACTATAAAAAACTTGTGTCATGAAATACCAGGTCTCAGTCTTCTCTGTTCAAGCTTTTGGAAGAAACAAACAATGTATTTTTATAAATTGCTAATAAATTGACCAAACTGTGCTCTCTGTTATGCACATGAAACTACAGATGCAACTGGATTAACTCTGGTCTGGCATTACTGTCTGCTGCATTGAAAATTTAAATTTCCATAGGCAGTCCAGCCCTTCTTATTCAGTAAACACTGATATTTTTAAGACCTGACATTTGAGTCACACAGTACTCCAAATCAGGCACTCATGGGAAGACAGAAGGTTCAAAGATGCCAGTTGGTTTTATATCTGACCCAGAGATAATCTTGGATTGCTATATTAAACCAAGATACTGAAGCTTTCCACACATTTGGTGAAATTTGTTCATCTGTTTATCATCTGAATCAGACATATTTATCCATTAATTCATGCGCATTCCCCAAATATCAAGTCACTGTATGGGAGCAAATGATTTTAATAATTATAGCTATGTGCCATCCTTTGCTGATTCAATGGCTGAACGAAAGGTACAAAAAGCATAGAAATAACAAGAACTGAATGTAGACCTAATTTTCAAAAATAACTGAAGTTTCAACTAGAATAATTTTGAGTACCTGTATCAAAAGAAAATACATTTCTCATCAGTTAATCTATGTGAGTAGCAGAGCCTAGGGGAGGGACGCGTTGCCTGTACAGAAGATAATTAAGTTAGGGACCACTTAAGCAAATTAGACATGTATAAGTCCATGGGATCATCCAAAAATGCTGATCAATGTCAACCTGAAACATTTCTCTACCATCACATTATCAGAACCCTCTCCTCATGATTATGACCACTCAAGGATGACAGGAGTGGGTCCAAAAAAGCAGTTTTTTGTCTCTCTTTCCTGCAGTGAGACCACACTAGGAGGACTGGATCCAGTTTAGAGCTCCCAAGTAAGAGAAAGACATTACCATACAGTAGAGAGTCCAGTGGAAGGCACCAAGAGAGTTGGGGGCTGCAGTACATGAAGGGTAAGGAGAAATGGGCAGGTTCCCAGCCATTCTAAGGAGCTCATGGTGACAGAAACTCACTGCTGCTTTCAGCTGCCAGCTTGGAGGAGACACAGAAGAGAGACCAGTCTCTTCCCAAAGGTGCACATGATAGAACAAGGACCAGAAGATTCAAGTTGCAGCAAGGGAAGTTCCAGTTAGAAAAATATTTATTTTTCAAGTAGGAAAAATAAATATCTGCTATGAAGGTGGTCATTCACTGGAACAGTGCCCAGAGGCACATCTGAGCAGACGCATCCTCGGAGGTATCTTGCCTGGACACTGCCCTGAGCAACCCGATCTAAGTTTAAATTTGGTCCTATTTTGGGCAGAAGGTGGGGCCAGGTGATCTCCAGAGATCCCTTTCAAAGGACAGCATTCTGGATTTTACATACATCAGTTCCTCAGGTATCCTTCAAATGCACAGGCATGTAACACTCTGTGGAAGTGTCATCGAGAGAAGGCTCTTGGCCAGGCTCAAGAAGTAGGACACAGTGATTATGTGAATCATAAAATCATAGAATCAGCTGGGTTAGAAGGGACCTCTGAGATCATCAAGTCCAACCCTTGATCCGCTACTGCCGTGGTTACTAGACCATGGCACTAGGTGCCACATCCAGTCTCATCTTAAAAACCTCCAGGGATGGTGAATCCACCACATCCCTGGGCAGCCCATTCCAATGCCGATTACCCTGTCTGTAAAGAATTTCTTCCTAATATCTAACCTAAACCTCCCCTGGCAGAGCTTAAGACCATACCCTCTTGTCTTACTGATAGCTGCCATGATTATGTTTATATTTATTGCCAATACAGTATTTAAATATTGCCAATGTGGTATCTAAATCAAAAATCTATCATCTATTACTATAGATAATAGTATAATCAAGTCATGGTCTCTCCTATTGAGTCAACCAGCTTCAGTGAGACCCTCTAGCTCTCATAGAAGTCTAGGTGTATTTAAGCCCACTTAGATTTGGTTAACAGCCTATGCCTTAAGAGTTATAATATAAGCAGGTTCAGCTAGAAGCATACAGGTTTACAGTCCAGCCTTTCAGAATTCACAATTGCCAAGTACCTGTGTAGCTACTTTAGGATTTTATCTTCATATTTGACTGGGTCTTAATGCTTTTGATCACCCTTTCAAAAGTGAGTATTCCCTGATTTCAGGGAATACTGAGTGGATGTACTCTGCAGAGATCCCTGCCTGCAACCTCCAGAGACCAGTCTGCCCAGTTGGCCCAGTCTCCAACAGTATTTTATACCCCTTGCATGCTGATGTGCACCGAAGTCACTTACAAGCATTTCAGCTCCCACCTCTCTGTAATGTATTAATTATGTGAACATTCAAACAGCTCATCCAGCAATAACCACTAATGTTCTTATCTTAGGACAAACCACATTGTCCATTGGAGACTGTGGAAAGGGAGAAGGGGTGTGTGTATGTGTAGGATGCACATGAAGACCCGACTATCTGTGTTGGGTCAAGGCTCAGAGTCAATTCAGTAACCAGATAATGCCACATGCTTCAGAAACAGTAGGGAAGCAGTGACAAAAGCAGGGCTCAAGCAGAGATTTCATCTCCCCTCCTTCACTTCTGGAGTCTGTAACCCTGAAGGAGTATGGAAAGCCAAATTGGAGCTGCCCAGCCAACCATCAGGGCTCAAGAGAGAGATGGAGAGGCCTGGCACAGGCAGAGTGAGCGAGTGAGTAGGGGAACAGGCAGCAGGGAGGGCAGCCTGGCAGCTGGCCTGGATCTCAGCAGCTGGTGTCCATGGACTAGACACAGCTGGCTCTGGAAGAGCCCTGTGGATAGTCAGAGTGGTTCATACCTAGTGCATTATACATGCATCCCACCCTAAATGAGTTGTCACAGTTACACAGCAGCAGGGATTTTAATTCTTTTGGGCTATTTATTACTATAGTTTGAAAGCAAAAAAAAAAGTTTCTTCTTCTTCAAAAGCATTTCAGAAGGCTGAAAAACACATAGTGCTGAAAATTAACTGTTGACATTTCCATGGCCTGTTGAATGAATTTGTGTGACTTACTTGTCCTTTTCTTCCTCTTATTCTCTGTGAGGTTATATTCTGATCTTTTTTCCACCAGTCATTTGTCCCACTGCTGTGATGTTGCCAGCCTGGCCCTACAGAGCACACTATTACAGGGAAAATTGTCCTCCTCTTCACCCTTACCATCACTGCCAAGATGTATGAGCACTGGGAATCTGGAGACCTGGTGTCTAGTCCTCAGCCTGTCATGGATGACAAGGGTAATTTTGGCCTGTGCAAAACACAGGTAAAGTCTGGCAGAGATTTCTGCCTGCACTGCTGCCTGTACTGAATAGAGAAAATAACGGTGAAGGCAGGAATACATCAGGTGAAAGCATTCCTGTGTGTATGGGGGGTAATTACTGGGGCCTGAGGACAAGTCACCCCATGTGAAAAATGAGGTGGAGATGTGGTGGTGGTAACCTGTGGCTGTGCAGAACAACAGATCCTATAAGAGCCTGGATGGAGGCAGTGGCATGAGGCAGGAACAGTCCCCTGGCACTGTGGAAGGCAGATAAAATCATAGTAATAGGACCTGGCTGGGTGACACAGGAGGAGAATGGTCTCAGCGTGCTCCCGGTTTGGGATGCTGGATAGCATGGTAAAATAGCAGGGACAAAAAGAATTGCTAGAAGAGATAGAGGGACAAGATTCTGGCAGATGTTTCTTCCTCTGCTTGCCATGGAGTTAGTTTATTATTAATTCTTCGAGCCTTTCTTTTTAATTAAACATTAACTAGAGCTCAAGGCATGCTGCCTCCTGAGCATGCACGCAAAGCAGCAGCCTTGCACAGAGTCAGAGGGCAGGGCTGCTGCTGAGGGTAGTGCCACAGCAAGAAGAGATGTTCTGGGGAATAATGCAGCCTCATATCTTTGAAAACAGCATCCAGACTGATGGGAATTGATGTCAGAATGGTAGATGCTCTTATCCTTAAGGTAAATAAAACTGAGGAATCTGTGGACAATTTTCTAGGGAAATTGCCAGCTTTCTGGAACATGACATTTTTAAAAGAACATGCTCTTAAAGCCCTTGGAAGTGCACTGAAACAAGAATGCTCTTCTACAGAGAATTTGTATTTTTAGAAAACAATTCCTGTATTAAAAACAAATGGTTATTTTTTTACAAGAGATGCTTCATGGATGTCTGAAAGTCTAAATCCTATTTTTGAAGTACATCTGAGAAGGCGTCTAATAGGATTTGAAGCAGCTGGGTCCAGTGACTGACCTTTCACGAAAGGCGATGCAGGCATGTAAGGCACCTGAAATGGATATAGTGATTTTTTTCTCATGAAAATACTAATTTGTATGTAAAAAGCAGTATGAACATTGACATTTATGAAGCATAAAGTGCCTTTGACTACACAAAAAAGATCAATATCTAGGAAAAATGTACACACGTTCTTCAAAGTATTAAAACCATAAAGGAAATACAGAAAAGCCCCAAGGCTTATGTCTTTGTGGGGTTAAGGGTGACTGTGTAGGGAAACATGAAAACCATGTAAAAACAATAGCTAGAACCAAATGCAGGGAACCAAAATACTAAAGAAAAGACAAAAAAGTATATTTTTCTGCTTTGTTTAACTTTCAGACAGAAACCGAAGGGTTCACAGAGAGACATTCATAATTCAGAACTCATGAGGATTGTTCAGGAAAGTTTTTGTCTGCTCCTTGAACAGCAAATGTGATGATGCCAGTATGGGCTTACAAGTAAGCTGATCAGAACAGCTTCCTTACTTCCAGTTTGTCTCACAAGGACATGGTTTTTCCACACTCTCTAAAGAATATTGACTCTTTTGAGACACACTGTTCTGCATTTTGTATTCCACTCAAAGCAATTCTTGAATGGATTAAAGCAGCAGTGCAGGATGGCTGCTCAGAAAAAAGCCCTTGAACATGTCTTTCCTAATTACTTTTGCTATTGTCAGATACGATCATCTTTAATTTTTCCAATGTCCACACAGGTTATTTTTACTATGTTTGCACAAAACAACTTTAGCATTAGCTGAAACTAGTATTTTGATGTGGGTTGCCTTAACGATCAGTAGAGGAGGAAGAGTAATTCATCCCATCCAAAGCGTGATGAGCTGCTTTGTGAAAATACCTGTCTCCCTACCAAGTCCAGAAAAGAGGACTGCCTCTCTCTCAGTGATGAATCGGTGCTACAGCTCCCAGCTGGCAGAAGCAGCAATGCCAGTGCCCATGGAGGCAGCATCACCCCACATAGCTGTGCTCAACCCCAGCCCCTGCTCTCGAGGTGCAGCCTCACCCCCCACGTGGGACAACTGTCAAAAGGTCATTTGCAGATCCCCTGTCACTGTGCTCGTGATGGTTTTAGGTGCCTACCGAGGGGATAGAAGTGCAAGGAACCAGTGATTCAGAGAGCCTGCTAGGTAGAGCTCCCACACTGAGCTTCCCAATATGACAGCCTTTGTTGCTAAACAATAGAAAGAGTTTATCTTCTTTTAAGTCCTAGTTTCTAAATAATCTACTCCCTGACAGCATTAGGCTTCAGGCCAGACTTCATTTTATCTGTCAAGGGATACTCACAGCTCACCATTCCAGGATCATCAAATAAAATGCTTCTCAATTTCTAATTGATATAAGGGATAGTTCATGGTGTATAGGATTATACACTGTTATTTTGATGACATTCTAAGAGTTACTGGCTGTCAGATTACACAGGGTTCAATTAAAGTTTTTTTAAGCTCATTTCTGGCCAGTCACTCACCAGCCACTTTTGAAAGACCACAGGTTTTCTTCGGCATGCGGGCAGACACAACTTGCTTTATTACTTGTAACAAAACTGCTCTTTCTTAGGAAGGCACAAGAAACAATATGTGAGAATCGAACATTCTAGCTGTTTATCTCTATGCTCACAAATGTATTCCTTCAGCTTGGTGAACTGGGTAGCAAGCTCTGAGTTTGTCATCAGCACAGGGACAGCTGGAAAGAACCACTCCCTGTATACATCTTATGTATCCACTTTTGCATGGGCATAGTCCAGGTAATTCCTAATTCTTACTTAACTGCATAAAAGTTTCTCCTTTTTGTGACCAAGATTAGATGGATCAATCCCTTATACATATGCAAAACTCACATCACACTCCAGGAAGGCAAGTTAACTTCTTCTGTACCCTATGCTCCAACTAACTAGAGCTGGTGGAAGGGTTCTGCCCTAATTCAGTCACTTAAGTAAAACTGGAAACCTCTTATATAAATAGACCTTGCAGGGCTTTACTTTCCTGTGTTTGCATCTTTTCAAAGTTAAACATTTCTTGATAATACCAGGGATAGGTATCCATGGGCTGAAAAGAGTTCGGCATTGCACAGGGACTAAACCAAAGAACTAATGGCCAGTTTATGAAAAGATTATGCCCTGAGGTCTTTGTTGAGGTAGCACATGACAATACCTGTAGGCACCCGAGGCAGCATATACCTGACATAGGTAGGCAAGGTTGCTGGGAAGAAGATAATTCAAATTTTAACCAATATCCAGACAAGGATATGGAGCTGCTGCCTTATGCTGGATCGTCCAGGCCCCTTCTGCTTCCGTGTAGTGAGAGCAGGAGCAACCCTGCAGCAATACTGACAGCAGTTTCCTAAGATTCATCTGACCTCATCTGTGACAGGCAATGCTGTGGAAAGTAGGCAAACCCTGCCATGCTTTCACCCCTGGCAGAGCCACACCATTGCAGGTAGGCATTTTCTCCATGTCCCCATGGTGGAAAGCCAGGTGTTACCCTTGAGAGACTTCTCAATGGGGATGTACTGCTCAGCTGGGGACAGTGAATAGCATTCTGATGGCAAAAGCAAAGAACCCAGACAGAGCTTTTAAATGGCAACAGCCCAAATAATTTCTGTTTCCTTATTGTCATTCATTTAAGTTCTGGTATAAAATCACGATAAGAGACATATGATTTATCTCTTTTTTATTTTTCCAGATAGGCTTCTGAAGAGCATTCTGAAGCAGGTCTTTCACTTTCCTGCACTGACTGTGATGCTTACAGCTATTCATTAGCTAGTTTCAACAATGTAATGAGCATTATGGCTGCAACAAGAAAACCTTAAAGCAAATAGTTTACTTCCCCGCATTTACAGATTCCTAGATATTTGTGTCCCTTGAAGACCATTTTATCATTGAAAATCAACTTGTTTTGTTAACTCTTCTGTCAAAGGAATGTTTGCTCACAAAATGTCCAATTACATCTTTGTGAATGGGTTTGACAAAACATACCAATGAATGTTAAAAGAAAAAATCCAACATGAGCCAGGTTCTCTGCTGATATAAATCCAAGTTGCTCTTTCACATCCATTATTGACATCATTATTCTCTCCTGTGGTTTCCAAACTACTCTGCCAATACCTGTGGTAAAAGATTTTATGGCCACTATAACTTGCAAATATGTCCAGTTTTCTCCCATGTAGGCCTTTATCTGCTGTTTAGAGCATTTGCAGTAATTTTTCTGTTTTGTTCTCTGTTGTTGCTTGTGTTTGAGAGGAGCTCCTTCTGAATACCTGCAGAGTCACTTCCTTCTTTTCCGTGGAGCTTGACCTGGATTAGGAACTTTCTGTAGTCATGAAGAACATGCAGGATTTCCTGTGCAGTGATATCAATGCTTTCCATTGTGGTAACTGTAGCTGGGTGTTGCCTCCTGTCCATGTTTTGGTCCTAGTTTCAAGGAAATGGGATTGACTTTTTCTTCAGCTGTTATGCACAGAGGGCCCTAAATTGCTATTTCTAAATGCTAAAATTATATGGATAGTATGTCTCCTGAACAGGTTATGAAGACTTAAACTTGCCCAAGTCATTGCACACAATATCCACGAACATGAATGAAATTACAAACATGAGAATTTCTTAGCAATAGAGAACTAAGTTGTTGACTTGACTAAGGTTTGGAGTTTTTTTTCTTGTATTTTAATATGTGTGTGACCTGCTTCACCCACAAATTACCTTCAATGCCAGCTTCATTCCTATGTGAGAATTTACTCTTTAGGTTTCCTGTGCCCACTTTTTCATTAAATGTCTTCATTTATATAATCATTTTTCCTACTCAAAAAACATTTTAACTATTTCAAATATTTTCAAGACTGGCAACTTATTTTCAGAGTATTTTCAACAGGCAGTCAATAGGTTTTTAACATCCTTAGTTTTGTGACATTCAGTATTTCATTTCAGATCTCAATAATGCTTGTATTATATATATTTTCAAATATATATACATTAAAAATCATTTTTTGATACCTTAAAACACTTTCCAAAATCTATTTCTGAAATGTTGCATTTTATTTATAAACTGTCCACATCTTCATGATCTCAAATTCTCTTTTGTTTAAAATCTTCAGGGGAAAAAAAAAAAAAAAAGAAGAAAAATAAATAAAGGAAACAGCATTGTAAAAAGCACAGAAACAAAATTATGGTTTAATGATGCAATGCCAGACAAATGCTACGGAGAAGAAAAGTCAAAATATGCATACTTAATACTTTTTCTGACTACAATTCATTTTAGCTGGACTGATATGAAAAATCAATCTTGGCAGAAATATCCAAGGTCAAAGGTTCCCCAATTTAAAGGCAGACCTTACGTGACTGAAAAATGTATTCAGCTTTTGTGTAGGTAATGCTACCTCTGCTGTCCTTAAGCTAAGTGAAAACCAGTAAATGAATTTTTAGAGGCTAATGCTGTTTCAGAAAGGACATCATTCTGCTCTTAATGAAATAGTTCACCATTTCTCACTAGCAAAACCCTTAAGATTTAATAAGAGAAATACATATCCAATAGTCATAATTTTCAGTGTGCATGATACATGCAGACTGGAAAGGTTTCTCTGCTTCTTTATCACTTCCAGTCAAAGGGCAGGTTTTTCCCCATAAAAAAAGGAGGTAAAAGGAAATGGAAAGAAAAAAAAAAGTTCCACTTTTTCTGTCTTTACAACACAGAAGTTTTACAGCTATTCACATTCTCCAGTGGCATTCACTTGGACAGATTTTAATATGTGTTCTGACAAAAGGAGTCAAAGAGGAATTGGGCCATATTCAGAGGAAAAATAAAGAACTACTGTGGAGACGTAGACAAATCCAAAAATCAAACATCTTAAATGTACTTTCACATTAAATGACCAGAGTATTTTTGAACATATTAAGTGCATTTGATTTCCTTGCTTTTAACATAAAGTTTAATCATGAGGTTGATAGTTGACCATCATAATCCTATTTTTTAATCAAGTGTAAGCAATGTGAAGTTTCACGGGTCTCCTTTATCTAGTCTAACAGTGAAACATGTTCTTTGCCTAAATAAAAACAAGTAATTCCACATTGTGAGAGATTGTTCAAGCAGGTTTCTTACCATGATCCAATTCTTTCCTAGTAATGAAATCAACTTTCTTCTAGAGTTACAGTTATTCTGAGGGCCAAAGTCCTTTCCAGTCAGAGTGGTGTGTAGATTACACAATAAAACCTTTGCTACCCATACATTGCATTTACTTGGCTTCCTTCTCTGGCAGCCTGCAATAGTTCCTCAAGACCCATCATTCTGGGCAAACATTGGGGTTATTTTGTTTTGCTTTTTGTGCTGTGTTTTTGGTAGATCCCCTTCTGACTGACCATGAGCCATCAACTGTCCCTTACAGCAGAGAAACCCAGCAGCATCCTCACCTGCATTAGGCAGAGCATTGCCAGCAAGTCGAGGAAGGTGATCCTTCCCCTCAGCACTGCTGAGACACATCTGCAGTGCTGCATCCAGTTCTGGACTCCCCAGCACAATAGAGACATGGGCGTGCTGAAGTGAGTCCAGTGACAGGCCATGGAGGTGATTAAGGGACTGGAGCATGTCTCATATGAGGAGAGGCTGACACAGCTGGCACTGCTCAGCCAACAGAAGAGATGGCTCGGGGGATCTTATCAGCGAGTATAAATGCTTGATAAGAGGGTGTAAGGAAGATGGAGCCTGGCTCTTCTTGGTGGTGCCCAGTGATAGGCCAAGAGGTAAAGGGAACAAACTGAAACACTGAAAATTCCATTTAAACCTAAAAACCCCCCTTTTTCCATGTACTAGTGTTGGGCAAAAATCTCCCTCCTTGGAGATACTCAAAACCCCACTGGATACAATATTCTGTAGCCAGCACTGCTTTGACTTAAACTCCTTAGGATGACTTTCATAAAGTTTGCAATGTTCTGGAACTGCAAGAAAACAACAAATCTCAATCTTTATTTCCTTTAGATACACAGTATCCACCAAATCCACCAAATATGAACATTAAGAGCAGGTGCAATAACAGAGTGAAGGTTTAGTTAACCCAGAGTTGAACACTGGCCAAAAAAGGATGTGCAGAGAGCAGTACAACATAACAATATAACAGTATAACAATTTTGTTGTACCTCTACTCTATACTAAAATATATCTGCATTTGCACAATACCAATTTCCAACAGCTCACTGCTCAGAAACTTCCTGTTTTGTATTTAAGAGAACTCTCCAGATTTCTCTTCAAGTAACTTCTCTGATTGCTGCTTCAGCACCAGCCAACACTTAGTATCGAGAACCTCCTGTGGCAGGGGACCCACAAATTAACTAAGCATGGTGGAGGAAACTACCCCACCTCTGGGAATCAGAGCACATTTGTATCAAGAGAGTGAGTAGCCCAGGGATTGCTGAGCTGAGATTCTTTCTTAGCCTTATCAAAATAACATGAGTGCCAATGCATTTTTTCTTAAGATATATTATGGTTTTCTCTTATGTTTCCTCTGTTTTTCTTGTTTCAAATCCCTATTCTTCATTATACCAGTACTTTTTTGAGTTTGTTGGTTTTTATATTCCACTTTTTGTTTTGAATCCTCCTTCTATTTTTACAATAAAAAGAACATTTTAAAATAATAATAGCTATTGAATTATAATTTTCAGTTCACATAAAAAAAATTCATTCAAAGTTAGACAGAGGATGACTTATCAAAACATTTGGCATTCTTTTTGCTCCTTCTTCTGCTTTCCTTATTTCATGGATTTATTCTGAAAAGGACCTCAAGTCTAGAGGCCTCCCATTGAATGGGAACTTCACTGTACTAGCAAGTAGTATACTGAGTTGTATAAGCAAGAATTTATTTACAAATAGGAGGAAATAAGGTTGTAAATAAGAGGAAATGAGGACAAAAATAAAAATAATGATCATATAGTTACTTGTCATTGTTACCACTGAATTTGTTGCATCTAAGCCATGTTAAGCTTTGTCTAACAAATACATCTGGCTATATTCAGCTGACATTCATCCTAGGTCTCATTCAGTGTGTACCAGCAATTTGATGCTGCTTCTCAAATAGTCAGTCTGACATAATACTACATGGCAGTCTTTCATTTTGTGTCTATTTGAATGCATCTCCTAAGCCCAGACTGACTGAATTAGAATAAAAATTATCCTGAAGTAGACAACAAAAACAATGGCCATCCATTTGTCCAGTATCATTATGGAATTTAGCATGCACAGTATTATCAAGGAATAATTAGCTCATTGAAATTCCTTTCTTCTACAGAAAGAAAATGCCAGAACTAACCCCACAGATGTGTACCTGCTGCTCTGGTATGCCAGTCAGAGAAATTAGAACTGATGAGTTTGCTGAAAGTTTCCCTCAAAATAATGAAAAAGTGACTATAAGCCTAACAACTGCTGTGGGACAAAGTCTCCAATTGGACCTGAAGGGCTTACAGCAATCTGAACACATTGCTCACATATTTGACTTTTGGTTCTTCATGGCAATTATATACATGTTTTGAGCTGTCATTACAGAGGTAGAAAGTATGATGATTTTAAACAGTTTGGACCATCTAACTATTCCAGTGACATTTGGTCAGACAGGTGAAATAACTCAGGAAGGGGCAACCTTTTGTTAGAGTTTGATGATAGCCCCTCAGAGTTTGGAGGGCCCACAAATCTCATGGGGGAGGACGTGGTGGGAGTAAAACACCTCCATACCCAGGAACACTGGGGTCTCCAACAACAGGGAACTGAAATTATGTGAAATCAGGCCACCTCACAGAGAGGTGCCTGATTTTTCTCTCTAAATATGAGGCTAGGTTCATCAAGTCCCATATACAACTGATGCAGATCAAAATGCACCCACAGGGTTGTGAGAGAGTCCAATGTGGGGCCTTGACCTTAACTCTGATAGAGAGGCCTCTCTGTCCTCCAGAAAGGGCTGCTGCTTGATTACTGGCTGCCTACCTGGGCCCTTCCCAAACCCACTCTACTCCCACCTGAGACCCTGCAGTTCTCACCTTTCCCTCTGCAGAGCTGAAGAGCTAGCTGTGATTGTGAGATTGCTGATGCTAAAATAGAAGTAGCCACTTTCATGCACTAAAATGATGAATGTGAATTGCATTTGTCACCTTAGCTTTCTGCTGTTTGACTTCTGTGTATGTGTGGCTCAGCAGCTCACTTTCCACACATGTTTTCCCTTCTACTTTGAAGTAGAAAACTACTGATGGAGTTACCAGTTTGGTAACAGAGCCTGTAGCAGATTGTGTATCTATCAGGCACCTGTGAGTAGAATCTGTGGAAACATAGCAAAACTTTGCAGTTGCAGCCTGAAAGGAAAACATACTCTTTCTGCTTTGGAAGTATGGGGACATCAGAACTGCAGCAGTTCCAGTGGGTGTAATGACACACCCCGGGGGATTATCCGTGTGACTTGACACCTAGAGGAAATGCTGGATAATTGCCACCCACAATTTTGAAACGATGGATGACTAACAAACTCAACTGCCACTCAAGGAGACAGTTTAGTGGGAAGGATGATTCACATGAGAACATTATCACTTTTTCTTCTTCTTTTTTTTTTTTTTTTTTTTTGGCCTACCAATGAAGGTGGTAAAAAAACAGGTAAAATAGTCACTAGTAGCTGAGACAACCATGAGTTATAAAAGGTCATCCCAGTCTTTCTTGGTGGCTGCTGGTTGTTTGCACTCTTGTTGGAAAGTACAGAAGTTTTGCGAGTCCTCAGGTGAGAGTAACAGGCACAGTGCAAATATAGCGAGTCATATAACTCCATGGTGGTCGATATTTTGCTTAGCTTTGTAAGGACCGGTATGATTTTAGGACAACCATGTGCTTCCCACCATGTAATTTCATCTCACGTCTGCTCAGGTTGTGACTCCTTGTATGTCTACCCTGGGTAGTGTTGTTTAGAAGGAGCTGCTTTTTTGTTAAGTATGCAAGAGTTACACTCACCACTGTAGCTAAAACTGAAGTAAATTACTTATTCTGGATTTGCATAGCCTTCAAACTGCATGCAAAAGCCCTCAACAAAGGACTACCAGTGTGACTTGTTGATACAGCAGCCCCCTGCCTAATCTTTTCTAGTAGTAGTGCTAATTTGCATCATCGACCTGAAGGAGCCCCATCACACTCTTGTAAAAACTTTTAAGTTTCATGCCTACAACAGGTTTATTCGATGTTGGTTTTGCCAACATTTCTAAATAATGGGGTCAAAAGGTGGAAACCTATATCTGCACTGAGATGTTGCAGTAAATTACAGTGTCAGCTGCTGAGAGGAGTTCCACTCATAAATCAAGCCATTTTTAGGAGGTAAGAAAATTTCCCCTAACTTTAACAATCTGTAACTGAGGTGTCTAATCTAAACTAATTGTCGGGGTGGGAGGAGTTGGCTCTTGACATGCCCATTTCTGTCTTGACTATAAAGAGAGCTTGCATGACAAATTACATCAAACACCTTACCTGTAACCGAGAGAAATCCCACACTTACCTTCCAGGCATGGGCATGCTTGGGGGATGCATTTTAAACTGTTGACTGCTGCATTCACCTGCAGATACTCTGCCCAGTATACATATGTATATATATATATACATACAAATATATGAATATATATATATATATATATATATATATATATATATATATATATATATACCATCTGCTGACCTCTAGGATAGAGGTTTTCTTGGTATCTGTGACAGTGTGAGGTTTATGGTTGAACTTGATGACCTTAAGAGTCTTTTCCAACCTAAATGATTCTATGGTTCTATCCTCATGCTTTGACCCAGATGGAAGCAGAAAAATGATACCCATGTTAAAGATAATATTTCAGAGGTCCCAACACCTGTGAGCACAGCTAAGCATCAGATTCCAGAGTATTCTTAAAACTACATAAGACTGACTTCATTCTTATGTGCCTTATAGTACACAAGAAGTGAAGAGGAAAAACCTCATTATATGGTATAACTATTACTAATATCTCTGACAGCTTTTATTATGCTTTTTTTCTTGTCTCTGATCCCAAATTCCCATATTTACTACTCTTTCTCCAAGTGAAATATGCAATCATCTCATAATTCACTGAGAGGATGTCATTAGAATGGGAGTCCGAGAACTTGATTTCTTCTAAATTTCAATTATCATTGTACATCAGCCAGATGCACACAATCTGTTATTGAATATAAACACTCTATTCATTTCCTTCTCCCAAAATTACTTGCACCACACTCAGAAACAAGAAATCAACTTTTCAAATAGGAGAGTCTCCTAAATAGATGTTTTAATTTAAATTGTGTTTAAACTCACTGAAGAACTACAAAAAGTCAAACAGTCAACGATATAAGATATAAAGAATCTGATTCAAAAGTTTCTATATTTTTAGTAAAGCAGAGAAGAGGTTTCATTAAAGTCAATTTGCATAAATTGCTTGCTGAGCAGATTAATCTTTACTACTGACTATGGAAATAAAGATTCTCTGCAATTAAAGTACTCTGCTGTCGGCTTAGTTAAGCAGTTAAGTATATGGTTAAACCCACATTCTCAGATTATATCCATGTAAAGAATGGATTAAGAAATATTATCAGTATTTAAGCAAGAGGTAAATGTTGCCTTGATTCAAAGACTGAAATTAAGATTTAGCATCCCTATTTTGAAGCTAGATATAGTCAAAGTTTTAATAATATTTTTTCACCCAGTCCATTCAAGCTTATTTCTGTAAGTTTCAAACCATATTTTTTCATCCTTTTATGTTTTTTATTTTATTCAATTTTTTCTCATTATACACTTGCAAGAACCATTCAAATATATGGATAAATTTGTAGTTAGTCCCTTTCTATTTCCAGTACAACACATGCAAATCCCACCTACCTGTTTGACAGTGCAATATGTTTGGTAAATTTAGTATGATGTAATATGGCAATTGCATAACAAGAAGTCAAGGTAGCATGCCTGTCAGGATTAGGAGAGATGAGGGAGGAATGACAGAGTTACAAATGACTGTCCTCAGCGTGGGGTTTGTGGTCGTTTCAGTCAATTTTAAATCTTTCAAGCCTGACGTGCAGTGAAGAAAAAATGCAGCACAGCTAAGATAGGAAAGACTCTTTTAACTGTGCTGTATCTAAGCTTGAACGGTCCTTGGCATTCAGAAAGTCTAGTGCTCTTGAAGAAAATTTTAATTCAAGGATAATTTGAGTGTTTATCTTGTCTAAGTTTAATTCTATTAGTACAAGTCTTATACATTTTTTAGCGTGGCATAGAAAATATTTTCTGGTGCCATTTTTTTTTTTCAGTACTTGAAATAAAATTACCAGCTGAACAGACCGTTTACCAGGTCATTTCCATGGTAGTGTTGTTATTCTTAATACAAAGTGGAAGGAACTCTATTCTTTCCAGCATCTACAGACTGATGAGAGTAATGGACTGAGATTAGTGATTTGGCTCAAAAGTAGGGCACTTTCATTAGGAAAGAGCCATTAGCAAGCCTGCATTTGCCTATTAAAATCAGACAGTCCCTCAAACCGTCCTTAGTATCCTCAGTTGTCACACAACCAATGGATCTTCCACTTTAACCCAGGTGCACTTGGTGCCTAATGCTGACACCGTTAACCTGCTGCTGCCTGTGCCATCCATTGGATAGCAGCAGCATGGCAAAAAGCAGCATTGTGTCCTAATCATTATAAATTAGGGACTGTGGAAGGCCAGACTGGCCTTCCACAGTCTGGATAAATTCTGGTATTTCAGAGTAACGGGACCCCTTGGGTACACAGCGAGCCTTTTCAGGTGGTCAAGAGAGAACAGGTTCTAGATTGTTTTCTCAAGTGAGCACAGATATCTTCCCTTTCCCTTGCCCCTGGGTTCTGGTGATGCTGAAACCCATAGAAATGTACATATAAACTGAGGATACACAGTTGCCTGGTGCAGGTTGCAGGAAATAGTTTGGCTCCTCTTGAATCAAATTAAAGTGAACAGGAAGGATGCAGGCTCTACCCCTGGTAGCAGTAACTCTCTTTTTCCTCCTCTGGGATGTATCCAATGATATTAGCTAATACTAACCTGCTGGGCTGAATCTCTCCCAGGGCTACAGTGCAGAAATATATATTTGTTGTAGTAGAAAAAGAACAAAACTATTACTAGAAACATGTTTTAAAAAATGGAAGCAGAAAAAGTGCAGAGAACACAAAAGAAAACTTAGGAGTTTCTTCGGCCTGCGATGCCACTCTAAAGTACAGAGAACCCAAGGGGAGCATACCTCCCTCCCACCTGGGAAAAGGCCATGGATCCCAGAGTGACAAGTGGCTTTGAGGAGAGTGGCTGTTTGATACTGGCCATGATGGGTTGGTGCAAGGACTCTCTTTGATGAAGCCCCCTTCTCATTTAAGACCCAGCTAGCCCTCAAGGGTAGGCAATGGCAGGCTCTTTTCCTGTTCCGGTGTATGAAGGGCACTGGCATGGGCAGTTTGAATGGAAAACAGCTCCCCTTGCACATGGGAGATCTAATGTGCATGGAAGCACTTTATTTTCCATATGAAAACCAGGTGGAGCTCTGGGAGAGGGCAATCATACATCATGTACTGCTTGCATTTGTAGTCTGAAGGCAATAAAGTTGTTTCCTTGTACTGTTCAGAACAGCTACTTAGAGAGTATTTCAGTGCACTTGGAACCAGTTGACTGATGCATTGTGATAGCATGGCATGGATGGAAGCAGTCATATGGCACCATTTGTGCTATGATGTGCTATGTATCTGAATGCGCTCTGTATGGAGCAGAAACATAGTTGTCTAGCAAAATACAGCATCAGACAGAAGTATTTTTCAGATATAATTTGTTGGGCTTTAAGAATCTATCCATTAACTTCAGAATCTGACCGTGCAACACCCCAGGTGATTTTACACATTTCCTAAATTGCTTTCAGGTACTTTTCCTGCTAGTTATTTTATTTCCCAGATTGAATTATATTACACTGATTACTTGGGGGCTTTTTCCCCCTCAGGAAAAACCATTGTTTGAACAGTTTCAACATGTAAAAATAAAAGTGAAGTTAAATGGTACATCTTTGACTAGAACTTAGCTGCATAATTTTAAGACAACAACTGCGGATCACGTTAAAATAAATTAATAGGTAACTTCCAGAAATCTTTTCAAGTGAAGAATAACGCATATTATTATTACTTTTTCATTTCATTCAGGGGTTATAGCTTTGTCAAAATGTGGGTAAAGTTTGTGAACTTCTGATTTGTACAATTTTCAGTCAAAATTCTCAGTTCTGATTTTGTTTGACAAGTCTTCTTTAGATATGCAGAAGATAGGGAAGTATGGGAATCACACACTTTCATTTAGTATTTTAATTGCTGAGTCTATATTTGGCAGTGTCTCCACCTTAATGGAACTTAATGGTACTGTAATTGCTTGGTGGTGTCAGGGAGAATCGATTCCTGATTATGTCCAGGAATAGCACTTTCATGTCTCAACTGAATTCAAACACAGAGACACTCTTGATAGCAGAGAAATACGCCACAAAACACCTCTTCATCAGCCTTGATGATAAACAGTGACACTAATGCCTTGATAATAACTTTTGTCTTTTTTGCAACAAATATTTTCTTTAGCACATTTGATTAAACTGCTCTCTGGAGCCTGAGAAGCAATTTTATGTTTCTATAACAGTAATTAGCTTGCATATAGTGTTAAAAATTATGTGTGCTTGAGACATTCTTGTCTTTATTATAGCATACATAAATCGTGCTTTATTATGGTTTTCTTTTTAGCAGAATAATTGCTTATGAAACCAACTACTTTAAATTAGAGCTGTTCTTTCCAGAGGAATTGCCTTACAGCAAATGCACTGATTTGATCCACAGCTGAGGAGGGCAGTGAATGTTAAAGTTCAGAGTTACAAAGGGAAGACCTCTGATCAAGAAAAGTTCAAAGTGTTGTTCTCACAGTCATACATTTTGTGGCTTGCCTGGGGGCATTTTGCTGAATTGAAACATCCTCAAATGTATTCAGAAAAGGATTCAAGCATCTAAAAGCAGCCTGAAATCTAGTGTTAGTGGTGCCCTTGGTGTAGCACTGACATTTGCAAATCAGTCTGACTGACTTATGGGACACACAAGTTCCCATGGCACCCCTAAGGTAGTTCACATGGAAGAGTGTGACAGGCTGCCTCCTTTCCAGACACCAGATCCTTTCCTAAAGAAACACAGTGTGTGGTGTTAATCTAGTCCTCTGAACTGACTCGGGATGAGCTGCATTTGTGACTTGGGAGTTGACTCACACTGTTGTTGTACTTGGCTTCTGGAAAAGCTGACCACTCAGCAGGTCAGCTGAGGAAGACTAGAGGCAGCATGTGGTGAAGAATGAAGATGTATATGGAGGGGGCAAGGCTAGAAATGAAGACATCAGTGTGGTATGCAAACACTTGGCTGGGAATAAAAGGAAAGCAGGGCACACCGAAACTGGTCATTGCAGTTCAGAAGAAGAGGGGTCACTGGCGAAGTTTCTATGACTGATGAAGGCAGTGGAAATGTCTCAGCAGGCTGCAACATAAAGTCTATACAGCTTTAAATGCATTAACAAAATTAATAATAATAATAAAAAAAAAAATCAACCCCTGAAATTAGAGGTCAACAAGGGAAAAAAGTAGGTAGAAATCTCATTTCCTCTTTCTGATTTATCTCTTCACGAGCCAGGAGACAGTCTTCGAAAGACAAGATCAGTTTCTCATATGAGAGTAGTGGTACTTCGAAGCAGCTGAAATCCTGGAAGTAGTTTTAAAAGGCAAAGCAAAGCTGACATTGCATATGTCACAAAATACAGTTCTGACATGCTTTTTCTTGATGACATGTCTTTGGAAATGAGAGATAAAAGATGGAAAAGAACACGAAGTTATCAGTGAAATGCTTCATGTCCCACATTCCTGGGGTGATCTAGAGATGTGTTTGTTCATTTTGATATAACTAGTAACAGATCAGGTGCCTCATGCATTCAATGAAAGAGATAGAGCTGATCAAATATTCCAAGCTGAAACTGCCACTTCTCATGAAGCCAGCTGACAAAGACATGTTCTGGTGCGATGAGCCTTTTAGCACTCCCTGTTTGAAGCCTGTTGTTTGACTTCTCATTGAAATACCTTTATTGTCTTACCTTTTTTGAATGCAGCTCTTTGTTGTCCCATGGGATGCTATATGCAAATCATCCAAATTCCATGCTTTTTGATAAGTAGCTAGTTTTTGATCAGAGGCCAAGAAATAAAATTGTAAGCCCTGCTACAAAGTGAAAAGAGGAAGCTAAAGTTTTAGAGGTGAGAGCCGGAGACAGTTCTCAGCTTCCCATAAAGGGTCCAGCTTCAGTGCTAGTAGATATTTTCAGCCTACACTGACTGAGAATCTGGTCCCTAAGCTGTGGCAGCAAAGATGGGTGGAAATATATGGGAGCTATTTTTTTCCCTGGGTTGAGAAGCACTAAGACCATCATTCCTTTGGTCTCTGTAAAGATCTAGAAGATGTACATGACTTTGTAGAATTCATTGGCTATTTGACATGAAAACTGTCTGCCCCATCTCTGACTATCCTGTCACTGATTGGTATCTTTCCTCCTGTGCCTCAGGATATTTAATCCTGTTGTACTGCAGGTATAAAAGTTGCAACGCAACATCCAGCATGATGGATGACTTTGGCTGAAACAAGGGAGGATCTTCATATAAACGAGGTAAATGGGATTAGTCCTGTTGAGTGAATTGCAGCCAAACACTTTGATCTAAGCCTAAGGCTTTCAACTGCGTATTTAGCTGTATCACTAAGAAACTGAGGCCTCTAGATTCATGGGAGTCTGGGAGTTAGTTTGTTGTGCCAATAGAGTTTATTGAATTTTCAAGGGCTAAATTTAGTCATGGCCCAAAAAGACATAATTGAAGTTACTTCAAAGAATCAAGGGAGAAGTTCTTATTTAAAATTAGATTTTTAGCTGGCAGAAGAGAATTAGGATAGATCGCTCCTGATTCTCATAACATGTAGCATTTAGTGTTTTCATTTATCACTATTTCAGGTTGTCGGGTATTCCAGATGAGAGGCAAAAAAGGCGAACTGAAGATAAATTATGCCCTTTAATTCAGTTATACATTGTGTGTGCATCTACAGAGGCATTTGTGTATGCTTATTCTGCTCATTAGTTACAAGCGTTAATACCAAAGACAGTGATAAACTGTATATTTATTTTGGTCCTACCATCCACATTCAGATGGAGAAGGAACTCCCTCTCTATAAAGACCCCCAGGAATCGACCAGTTGGATGAACTCAGTCCAACTTGGAATCAAATCTAGGAGATGCAATTACTTTGCAGATGGTGATTCAGAGTGAGAGCCATGGCCTTTCTCATTTCTGTTACGGTATGGAATGGGAGAACCAAGACTGAGACACTGTGGGTCCTGTAAGATCTTCCCGACCAGGTTTCTCCTTTTTAGGGCAGTGTGAAAACTCCTTCCATTATATCAGCATATTTCTAGTGCGTGGGTTTTTTTGAAGCGGAGGAAAATTCATTGTTACCTCCTTGGACTGCAGTGTTTTCATTGTGGAAACAGTCCTTCCCTCTTCTTATAGTAGGACTGTCTCTTGTCAGAGCCAATCAAAGCCCCTGGAGAAAATTCTTTTCACAAACTATAGCTGCTTCTCACAGTAGTCCCATTGTGGAACTGTTCCTGCAGCAGCTAATCCTGAAGAAAAAGAAAATGTACAGTGGTTCTCCCTCTACTCCACTTCCACTCTACTCTACTCTGTCCTACTCTAATGCTGCTCTGCACTTCAGCTCTACTCTTTACTCTGAACAAATTCTCAGCTTGAAGCACGTACCAGATCTACTTCTCTTTGGGTTTGCTTTTGTTTTCTTTTTTTTCCCCCTTGTATTTTAGCCTGTATATGTGAATCTAAGTATAAGAAGCAGTAATAAAGCATTTTCTCATAATAACTATATAAACCTTATTTCTCACTGTTGGAAAGAAAGCGAACATTTGCAAACATGTCTGCAGGTGGTCTATCAGTCTGAGTGATTCATAGCCAGCAGGCAAGGGTTAGTACAAACCTTTATACACACCTTGTATGTTTTTGGATAGTAGACTGTAAAGCACCTGAGTTGTCAAGACAAAAATAACCTCCACTCCTGCTTTTTTGTGATCTCAGATACATACCAAATGCTTGAGAAAGAAATAGGATGTTGTGTATGATGAAAAGCTTCTCCTCTTTCTACAGAAATTGTAATAATTAATAACTACACTGTTGACTTCAATGGCTTTGAGTTACAAAGAGCTCTTAGTGCTCAGGGGATACTCTGCAGGCTGCACTGTTGTCATTTACAAGACATGCATTATAAAGATTCAGTAAATACTTTTTGGCTTCCCTACATCTTTATTACTACAAGCATCAGAACTTACTTTGGAATGAGTAAACCTGGAAAAGTAATGTGATTCTCTGTGGGCTTGGTCAACTCCCATAATTTAACAAGTTCAAGCACTGTTCTGCAATTACCGTTGAATAAAGATTCTAAATCTGGAACTACATTTTAATCACTAAAAAAGTTCAAAAACACACACATATTTTACACCAACTTGTAATGTATGACTGATATTTATGTAGGACTTCTTTATGTAGCTGGAAAGTGTCAAGGATACCACATCACTTCAGAAGTGAATATTTGTTAAGCGGAGATCAACAGGGAGACCAACCTCACTCAAGGTTGTTGTCCTTACAACTTGCATCATTTGGAGATAACCACTGTCTAAAAAGAGTTTTAATTAATATATCTTTTGGAATGAATGTTGTTAAGTGTTACTCTTTATGAAATTTCCTTGGCATTTCTCTTTGGAATATATCAAAAAGAGCAAATTTAATATAAAAGAAAATAGTATATTTGTACTTTCTTAAATGTCTAATGTTGATTACAGACTGCAGCTTAACAATTCGTGGGCAACCCCTCAAATACGTCTTTATGAAACTATCTCCTTGGATTTGACTGTAATCGAAGAAAATACATACTTCAGACACTTCCTAACTTTAATTATATATAAAAGCCCCTTCAATTCCAAATCAGCAACTCTTTCTCCTTGACTGTACAAAATACCTACAGGTACATAGTTGGATTTTCCTTGTACAGATTATTTAGTCTGATTCCTGGTATAACAAGGTTATTGCAAGTCCCAAAGTAGAGCTGGGTGGAAATCTCATAATTCATTTCATACTGGTGCTATGGTTCAGAACATTTCCATTCCAAAAAGCAATTAGGAAAAGAAATGTACACCAGTGAAGTTCTGAACAAACAGTAGTGGAGACTAAGCTAAATCTTTCTTTTGAAAGGACAAAAATAATTAATTCCAAATTTGATTTATATCCTGCTCTGCAAAATCATAGAATTTGATGTATAAAATGGCCTGTTGTTTTACACAAAACATTTAACTTTTTGAGAATGTTCAACTTCTTTATGTTCCTGGAGAGAATTTTTGAAAAAAATCAATCTGTATATAAAAAAAATTACTAGTTTTCAACAAAAGCTAATTTTTCTAGAAGAAAACTGAAATTTTTAGTCAGTTTGTTAAAAGTTCCAAAGAATATTGTCTAGGAGAAAAAAACTTTTCTAAAAAATTCCATTCATCAAAAATTTACCATATCATTTAGCAAGCTGTTGTATTGCAAGTAATTTACCTTGTTTTCATTATGACTTTATCTAAGTTTGATTTGCCAGTGTTTTTTATTTTAAGCCAAGTTTTCTGGCACAAGGACAGAAAGAGATAGCAGAAGCAGTCATCATATTTGTAAAATTGCCTTGTTGATTCCATTATTACTGTTGATATTTCCCATATTATTATTTTTATTATTAATAATGTTAATAATAACAATACCCATAACAACAGCAATGAAATGCATCTGGACATTTGACCAATTTAATCTACTCCATATATAGTGATTTTTAGGTAATAATGAGATGAACATTTAGAAGACCACCTGTTTCTTTCAAATCTTAACCAGACTTCTCGAGTCATCAAAGTGAATCCAGAAATATTATCAGAATGTGCTCCCTAGTGCAATTAGCAATCAAGCCTGAATGTAACATCACCAGTTAATTAGGAACCTTCTTATGATAGCGTAGCATTTCTGTTCCTGAGAATGCTGAGGGAGATACAAAAAGCATTTTTTTACATAATGTTTTGAATATCTATAATGTCCATATTTTCTTGGATGAAACTTGATTTGTAAGACTCGATCCATATGATTAATTTTACTAAAATAACATTAAAAATATAAACTTTTCATAAAAAATAAGGAAAAATAAAATGTTTAGGAAAACCCATTGCCTTCACTGGTTTAAAATTTGATTTTAAAAATAATTTCCTCTCCTTTATTTTTCTCAGTTTTTCCAAAGAGAAAGATGGAAAGCCCAAATGCAGAAGAAATGGCCCTGTTTTCAATTTTCAGATTTTTCTTCTTAAATAAAAAAATCCCAAACAGCTATCTTTTTAAAAATAAACTATGTAAATCCAGAGACAAGCAAGTAATTACAGCCACGTATCTTAGAAAGCAGTGTCAAAATATTCATTACAGTAACCAGCACTGAAAGACAGACTCCTACAAGGAAAAATATTCACAAAGATCTTGCTGTATTTGCTTGCCAGAACAGAAATACACACCATACTTTAGTTTAATTGGTCTCAGAAGGTGCATTTTCAGCTGAGAAATAACAAAATAATGTATATTTGATTTAAGAATTAATAAACATGTGTGAGATTAGGAAAAAATTAAAGTCTTTCATCAATAACAACAGAAGTTAATGAATCAAGCCTGGCTTTGTTACATATAAATGCTCTGTTATCATTAGATGAAATAATCTGTTATGAACAAAGACCTTCACTGCATTTGGCTTTTCATTCCATAAAGCCATCTCACTTTTTCAGGCATCCTGCACAGGCTTAGTAGAAGCTGCATTTTTTTTTCAAGAGCTTAATAATTAAACAATAAAAAAATGCTTTTAGCATTCAAAACAGAAAGAAACTATGGACAGGCAAAACCCCGATAGCCATTTAATGAAACAATGGTATCCCTGGTTCCTGACTCCCAGTCAGGTAATGAAACACAGTGGAGGTGGTCTGGTCCCCTTGCTGAGTCACTGCCTTGCCTTGCCTGGAGCTGAGACATTCACCTGTGAGCTTAGTCTTCAATTTAGCAAGCAGGAATGAGAAGAGCTGGTTTGTAAGACTGTGATACCAGACAGTGCTTGTAAATCAGCAAGAGTCTGCAGTGCACCGTGGCGGGACAGTCGCAGAGGCTTCTCCTGCCTGTGTGCTACGAGGTTTGCAATCTCCATTTAACCGCTCACTAAGACAGCCTTTCGCATGCAAGGCTGAAGTCTCGCCTCTTTTCAGGGACTAATGACCTAATGAACCTTTCTTCAGTAATCAGATTGTTCATCTGCAGACAGGCTGGAGGGAATCTTGCCACGCATTTATTACCATGGCTTAGTGTAAGTGTAAAATGGTAAAAATGTTAAAAGGACAATGCCTGTGAAGATCTGCCAGCGCACCACCTCTGCTGCTCTCCAGGACGTGTGCCATTCCAGCTGTCATACAGCTATGCTGGCACCATTCCCAGAAGAGATGACTGGGGAAACTCCTAGAAGAAAGTGAGTCAAGGACAGAGGGATTTTCTGACATGTAAGAATCAGGGCTGAGAGGAAGATTGACAACCTCTTGAGCAGTTTTTGTGACATAGGTATTCGTTAGATTTTAACTGTTACATCATTCAGCTGAAACTAATGTGCATAAATCTTGAAACAACAAACTAAATAAAAAAAAGGCTTTTCTTGAACATCTCTGATACAAAGTTTTAATTCCTTAAAGTGTTAAAATAATGTAGGAAGTTTAACTTTCAGTAAGTTAAAAAAATCAAACATTTTCATCATTGAAGAGATAAAAACAGAATCTAGAAGGATACATAATACCAGCAATAACAAGGGAGTTGATCTCCAGGTGACATTTTCCTTCTTGTCCTCATTTATCTTCATCATCTCCGTCACCAGTGTATTTTGCCCATTGCATAACATCCTAATATCCATATTATTACGGTGTGACACATAGCATAGGAGTGACACATAGTATAACAGTACCACAAGACAGAAGAGAGCTCACAAGTATTATTCCTGGTTCTTAACATTTTCCTTTTCTCTTATTGGGAATTTTAAATACTTTAAAATATCCTTTAAAACATACTTTAAAACACACACAGCATATACCACTTCTTCCTTTGTGACTCAGTTCCTTCCTTCCCAGATGTGAGTTTCCCCAGCACACAGAATTTGTAACATTTTTTCTTCTTCAGTCTTTCTTTGGCATCAGAAAGGTCTCTCCATCTCCTCTCTGTGGCCAAGCAGGAGTTCATATTGACTTATGGGAAAGAAAGGTGAAGGAGATGCAGAGTCTAGCTGTGAAAGCACAAGCAGACACCAGTCTTGCTTGAAGCCACATCTCATGAGCCCCTCAACCCTCCTTTGGCTCCAGAAACACAGACAAGTGCTCTATGAACCTTCAGAAATTACTTGTCCAGGTGTAACATTTTGTCATGAGGACTGCCTAGTCCCCTGAGTCCTGAAAAATTAAAGGTTAGTGGGAGAGCACCCTTGGTTCTTGTTCTCTAAACATTATGATGTTGCCATGGCCTTTCCTCCTACTCTATTTGAATTCTGCTCAGCTGAGGCAGAAAATGGACAGAGGGGAAACGGCTGCCAACCTTGATGCTCAAAGCCATGTCACCTGCCCACCATCTTCCCACTTATTTATCACTTATTTTCCTTATATGTTCAAATCTTCTATTTCTTTTCCCACAACTTCTACTTGTCTGTGAGTTTGAGTCTGTACTTTTGAGAAGAATAAATCCACGAATGGCTTTATTTCAGCTGTCAAAGATTTTATTGTGAAATATAAATAAAAAGTTTCAGAAGAGTACTTTTTTCCTTCTTTAAAATGTGAGACAAAGCTGGAATGAAACAGATCTCACCCACTGGAAGACAGAGCCCACACACTTATAATGATTCATTAAATCATCCATCATACTTTCCTGAAAGAGTCTGTGGCCTTCCAGCCACTGAAGCACATATCCACCTCTCACCTGGTTGGTTGGGAGCTAAATGTCTCCTTCTTAGATTCATGGAATAATTTGGGCAGAAAAATATGCCAGAGGTCACCTGAACCACTGCAACCTGCAGCCCAAAGAGAGGCTTTTTCAAGGCTAGCAGCAGAGGATCATAAAACCTTCCGAAGCTACAGCAGACTGTCAGCCCCACTGGAGAGCTTACTAACCATGGGAGCAAGTTGCACTCTTGCCATTGAAAGGAAGAGACACAAAGGCAGTACCAAATGAAGTATCAGGAAAGAATGACAACAGGAAGCCAAATTGCAGGAAATAGCACTTTTCGTCTGTAATGAAATCTTAGTGGAAAACATAATAAACCCAGGATCTTTCAAGCTATTCTACCTCCTGTCCTGTCTGTTGCCAAATGTACCATCATCATCATCATTATCATCATCATCATCATCATCACCACTGCATGTGACTGTTATCTGCTCCTACCATCTCAAGGTCTTTTCCGCAAAAAAAAGGTCCTCATTTCTTGTAAGGAGGTTCCTGCCTTCATCAAGAGCTGAATGTCTGAGTAAGTCCCAGGATGAGACATTTAGTTGGGTCTTTGCAGAGAGCTCGGAAAGGGCTAAAGCTGGTAGATACAATACCAGCTGTTGCTGGTTTTGGTGAAGATCCAGCTGAGAATCCATTTCCTAAGAGATGGATCCCACAGGTACTGGGAAATTGCTTTGTTAGACCCAGTGTAGCTGAAAAGGCAGATTACAAAAAAAAGCAGATCAAGGCAACAAAAAGTCTTTAAAGCCAGATACTACAGAGCAATACACTTATTCCATTTGAGTTACCTGGTTTTGTGCAGCAATAAAGTGAGGCCACACGCACTTCACATATTCAAACAGCCTGAACATTAATTGTACCTACATGATTTGCCAGATACAGTCATCATGCTGACACCTCTTTAACTTTCTTTTACAAGGCCACAATTAAATTAGACAGCATTCAGGGGCTTTGCAAGAAGTACGGTGTCATGGTTTAACTCCAGTCATAAACCAAGCCCCATGCAGCTGCTTGCTCACCCCCACTGGTGGGACTGGGGGAAAGAATCGAAAAGATAAAATCTAGAAAACTCCTGGGTTGAGATAAAGACAAATTACTTGGGAAAACAAACGCCTTCACTCCAAATGTCCCCCACTTCTTCCATCTTCCCCCCAGCTTTATATACTGTGTGTGATGTCATATGGCCTGGAATATCTCTTTGGTCAGTTTGGGTCACCTGTCCTGGCCATGTCTCCTCCCAGCTTCTCATGCACCCTCAGTCTCCTTACCAGCATGGCAGTATGGAAAGCAGACAAGGCCTTGAACCCGTGTAAGAACTGCTCAGCAATAACAAAAACATCTCTATATTATCAACCCTGTGTAGCACAAATCCCAAACTCAGCCCCATACTAAGAATTGTGAAGACAATTAACTCTGCCCCAGCCAAAACCAGCACAACAGGGAAAGGAATAAGAAGATTAATGGAGTTCCTCATCCACATCCATGTGGCTCCTCCATGCCAGCTAATTTGGATGCAACTTTATGCAGAAGATAATGTCACTGACAGAATTACAAACAGATTGTCTGCTTTGTTCTAACAGCCATTTTAGTGCCAAGCAAAAATACAGACTCCTTCCCCTGGCCTTTGAAGCTCATAAAGATGTTGTTTAAGCAGCTGAAACTCACAGAGACTGTCAGTGTTTCAGCAGGGAAGCTATTTTGGAGAACAAAACAGTGCTTCCACAGAACTTGCATTCCATATATCCATACTGTACAGTAGATATTCCCGTACTGCGCTGTGGACTCCCGCAGCAGCGGAGTCTGTAGGACAGTTTCCTGCTGGTAAGTTATTACACCAGCAACCCCACCACAATTAATAGAGGATGTGTAAAGGCCTTGCTGACTGCTGTGAGTAGTACTCAGGTAAGCTCAAAAGGGTTTTGGTTGACAGAAACTGCTGTGTTAATGACTCCTCTGAAGCCTATGGATCAACTCACCTTCTGGTAGCTCTGTTGATGCTGATGTTTACTTTTGTTCCAGGGTTATCTATTTTGGATACACAGACTTCTTCAGTTAGCAAGCTGTTTTCCTGTTTCTTTTATTTAAAGAGTGCAAGTGGCTTTTAAAGCAGTATTTTAAGAGTGCAAACTCACAGTCAGGAGCAAATTTGGCTTTTGCAGGGAGAAGTCAGGCAATCAAGAGGTTAAATGGGCTGACTGGAATACAATACTAGTGCATGGGGGAAACAATTTGTTAAAATCTTTTTTTCCAAAGCTACTTATCAAAACATTTCAGCTTATCTGAATTTTCTTCTCTTCCCCCAAGCCACTTGTTGGTTTTAAACTCAGCTGCTTTTACCTTTCTCCCAAGGTGTGTGAAATCACAGAATCACAGAGTATTCTGAAGGGACCCACAAAGGGTCATCAAAGTCCTGATTGGACTCCATGGCAGGCAGAGGGGGGCTCCCAAGAGGACCTCAAAAACCTTTGATGCTTCTTGCTACCTCCGCCTCCCTGGCACCAGTCTGGGCAATGGAGGGGCAGGTCTGGGGGCAGAGAGCAAGTGACAGCAGCAGTGCAGACCTTGAACGAGCCCACTGTCTCACTCCTGCTCTCTGTTAGCAACAAAAAAATACATGGGGACAGGGAGTAGAGAACAACCTAATTTTTCCAAACAACTCTCCTCGGGCTTTTTTATTTATTGAAAGATGATGAACACTAATGGAAAAATCCTTTTTAAAAAAAACCAAACCAAAACAAACTTCAACCACCACATTTTGAAAGTGCAACATTCTGATCAGTTCTCCAAGATGGATTGTGTTAATTTGTGTCATTTTGAGACACATTAGAAGAAATGAGAGATGTCTGAGTGGATGTTTCTGATTTCTCATCCTTTTTCTACATGCTTTTGTGCTAACTCTGGCAGTGTACTGATCATAGATGGGAAAAGCATTAGAACGGCTTTTGCAGAAGTCATGCTTTCCCATGGGAGTGAAGATGAGTGAGAAAATTAAAGGGAAGAAGGAAAGAAAGGAAATGTATAGATTAATTTAAATTCAGAACCTGACCTGGCACCAATAAAAATTGAAGCTCAGATGTTAAGCGGAAATTCTTCAATCTTCTTTCAAGTATCCCATCAAAATGACACAGAATGGAAATGCTGAAAATAAAAAGAAAACCACCTGCAAGCTTTTAATACAGTGAAATATTTACTACAGCAATCAGTGTTGAACACCAACACAAAAAAGCTCTTGAAAAATGGCTGTTAGGGAGAATAATTTAGAATGCTGGAATGACAGGCAGTGTCACAGCCTGAGCAGTGCAGGACTGGAGAGTACAGTCCATACCTGAGGAAGTTAGGTGTATTTGTACTGAATGTGTTGACAGCTTTGTGGGTGGATGCTCTTAAAGGCCTTGTGGAAGATGTTCATAACCCCAGCAGGCAAAGAAGTTGCCAAACACTGGTAATGCCTAAAATTACTGGAGAAACCAGGTCCTGCTACAGGGGAAGAGGGGAGAGGGAGGAAGGGATTGGGGAGAAGAAATGGATGGTGTTTGCTAGGTGAGGGTGGCCAAACACCTCCAGAGCTTTCAGGGAAAGCACTAGCATCCAGGGAAGAAAAGCATCTGTGTGGGACATGGCTGGGATACCGTGGTCACAGATGGGGGAGTCTGGGACGTGTGAATTCGCCTGAGAATGGTGGGATTATGGCCAGGTGACATAATGTGTCCTGGGTGGACATGCCTGTTTAGGGCTATGTCAGCACACCTTTCGTCAGGAGCCATTAGTGGTACTTTTAGTAAGTGCCTAAGAAATGCTGATAGATTAATTTTTCACATTTTAGCCACATGGGGGAAAGAAAAGACAGAAAATGTAACTCTTTATTTCCTACTCAGAAAATTAATTTTACATGGAATTCACTTTTTGAGTAAGACATAAACTATTTGCTGTTTCATCTGCTCAGCTTCATGTAGCTCCAGATATGTGCAACTAACAACGTTATGTGTCCATCTTCCATAAGGAGAGGATACTTATCAGCTTGTATGTACCCTGATTGATGCAACTACCACTGGTAAAAATAGTTTCTATTTAAGTGAGCAGCTGGCTTTTCCAGAATCTTACCGGCTTTTGAAGTAAGCATTGATTCAGAGTAGAAATATCCAAGAAAAGCTGTCTCTTATCCATGCCAGACAGGTATTCCAGCCCTCCCAGCTGTGCAGGGTCCCTGGCTCTGGGATCAGTGCTGTCGGCTATTCCTATGACAGTCACCAATGTTGCCCAGGCCCCTGCACACTCAATATGGAATTGTGGTTACAGCAAAACTTTCATAAAATGAACCTATTTCCCATTAAATACCTAATTTCTGAAGAGGTGGTATCTCCTGATGGAAAAACACTAAAAGGAATATCCCAAGAAGCTCCACCATTCTCTGCTCCTTATGGACACTCCTTTTGGACACTCCTTATGGACTTCATTTAGAGAAGCCTTAAGGCTTTGGGAGACCGTCTCCATACACAGCTGCCCCTTGCTTCTAGAAGCAGAGCTGTAGCTTCTAGTCACCCAGATCCTCTTCACTACTCTTGACTTTCTTTAGTGATATATCATTGTTAAAATATTTGAGATGTAATCTACATCTATTGAAGTGGAAGGAAAGACTGATTTTGATGATTTTTGTTTAAGTTCTTTATACTTGCCAAATCATTTGTTACATTTTTATAAGATGCTTTTTGCTTATCAACAATAAATATTTCTGAAAGATTCATAAACTCATTCTGGCAATGATGTTGCCTTCATAGTGTATCAATATGACAGTGTGAGAACACGGGAACATTTACTTTCATGGTGATTGACTTTCTACTTTATACAAATCCAGTGCATGAAGTTCTACTTATTTTATGTGTAAACAAGCAAATAATTTAAAAATTATTAAGGAAATTTTGTTCTATGTATTAAACATCATTCAGAGCTGCCTTATATGTCTTTTCAGACCCAAATTAAAATGTGAATTGTGTTGCTTAAAATACTAATCTGGTCTACAATTACAAACAGGATAAATAGTTTTTGCTACATTAAATCTGAAGTACTGAGCACCTCTTCTAGCATGCTGGGGACAAGCAGTTTCACTGGCATGCACAGAAGTTTTATAGGAACAGAAGCGTTTTTGTCTGACAGTGAGTATCCAGACATCTACAGTTCAGTACCACAGCAGAAATTAAAAACAGAACATCACTTTGAAGTCCTTCAACGACTTACATCACTGTCTTGGCACACAGGCTGTCCTAGCCTGATGTAAGCAAAGAGTAGACTGTATTCTCACTCCATGGCTAGGACTTCTGGAAAAACTTTTGCTCTTTGCCTGGAGCTCAACTGAGCTGCTCTATCATTCCTTCAAAGATGCATGGCTCTCCACCCTGTGAAGGCTGCACAATGAGGGATGCTGCTGGAATGTTATCACTGGCTGAGAGGTTTATCTTGTATCCTCCTGGCGGTAAGGGAGCTGTCAGCCTCGGGCATATTCAGCCAGACTTGAGTGATAGAACAAGTGGAACAGTCCCACTAAATGTGAGTCATGGACTGAATCTGAAGTTAGTAAGGACGTCATAAGCACTGAGGAGATGCCAAAATTCATGCTGCACTGATGGTAGGGTGTCACTTCATCACAGGGGATGTCAGGGGAACGACATATAAACTATCATGCTGGTGGATGAACAAAAGGCCCATTGTTAAAGGGAAATACATCATCACATCCACCTGTATGCAAAATGATGGTGCTGGCTGAAAACATGCCATGCTTAGGGCTTTACACAACTCTTCCATGGCAGAAGGAGAAAGCCCTGGAAAAGAAAGGTGGTTAGCTGAGGTGGTTAGCTAAGATGGTTAAAGATTTAACTGCAACTACTAATGACATAACTGACTTTCTCACTGAAGTAAATACACAAACCAGGTCATAAACTGTGGAAGATGCTTCCTTAGATGCTGAGTCAAAGACCCAAATCCTCCAATATCTGTGGGCTCAGTAAGAAGCAGAGTCATCACTTCTGGGGCTGACACATTGCTGCATCTGTGCTTCCAGGGCAGAGCCGAGGCCACCATCCCCAGCAAGGAAAGGGGAAAGTGCTGTAGGGCTTCTCCTGTCTCCTGACATGCGAGGAGAGCAGACAAAATTCCAGGAGGCTATGGCCAATTTTCCTGGGGCCAGATGGCTACTCTTGTGGTGCAGCTTTGCTGCTGACTCCAAGAGCAGGAGTCCTGCCCCAGAAAGCTCAGCCCACATGGCAGCAGCTGTCTCAAAGAAGAGGATAGTCAATCCTGGGCTACCCTGACACTCCCCACAGACCCTTTAGTGTAGTTACACCCCTTGTTATGTGTTTGCCCAGTGCTAGATGCTCGCAAGCAACATCTGGGGTTAGAGTTCCATGGATGTTTTGCATCCCACATGCCATCAGATGCTGTGCTTGCTCAAGGTGTGGGATATCATCCTCTGTCCTTGAGGCAGATACAGCTTCCTGTGCAATGCAGCACCTGGACTAGCAGTTATGTCCTCTTTTCATCAGGAATGCCATAAAAAGTCATAAACCAATAATAAATAAGGAAAAGCTATTTTTCATTCTTAATTCCAGTCCACAACTTCTCGAAGATGCTGGGCTGAAGGAACCAGTGCCTCAAGTTTACTAAGTGAAAAACCACTAAGCATGCCTCAGCTTTTGCCTCTATTTCTCTAACAACCTTAGACACCACTTTGCATCTGAAGTCTGACGACACCTGGATAGTGTGTTTCTGAGATTGCAAAGCCATAGGACTTTCTGAGTAAAACCTCATGCAAATTGCAGCATGATTTTCAGAAAAAAAAAAAAATCTCATTTTGATTAAAGAAATTATGAGTGGATTGCTACTGCTATAGGAGATCACTGCAAAGGTGAGTTACCCTCACTGCTAAAAAATGCATTTAGGCTCATTTTTGCTCCTAGCTGTCAGCTTCTATATCTTTGTTAGCTGTTTTGAAACACTGAAAAAAATGCTTTCTTTAGCTATGTTCCAGAAAGTGTAAATGAGACCACTTTCAGTCTTGTAATTTTTACTGTGTCTTTTCTCTTACTTCTAGTCTGTTTATTAGTATGTTTCTTACACAGGGTATACTGAAACTACTACAGCCTCAATGCTTATTTTCCACGATCATCTTTGCAGAAGCATGCATGGACACTGTCATTCTCCCGGGAGATCGTTATCCATTCCTTAACATTTTGATTTATCTTGGAGGATACAGTATTATGCCTTCTTGATTCTGCTTCTTCATTTGAATTTCCTTATACTCAGAAGAGCTATCTGTATACGGAGAATCTTTCCATTCTGCTTTCTCATTCTATTACAAATAACATTTGGCACCTACATGAACTGTCTGATCTTTTACTTCATTTTTTTTTTCACAATTTCCTTACAAACACTCTCACTTGAAGAAAAATATTTACCTTGCGCATGTCAGTGTTTGTAACATATCAAATGAAGTGATAATTATTAGGGGCTCCCATATCCGGGATATAAATGAACATATCAGGGTGAATTTTCTATTTTTACTGCTAGTCTTGAGCTTTCATTCACAGACTTAGGATTTTTCCCCCCTGAAATAGAAAACCAAAGTAAATAAAAGCCAAAGCTCTTGAGAAAGCTTGCTCACCAAAGAGCCCCACCTTCCCTGCAGAAACTGTGCTCTTCCACCCCCAGCCCGGCAGGTCACTGAAGGCTGCTCTCACTTCAGAATCATATTTCATTAGTTCCGCCAGGAGAAAATAACCTGAAATGATAAGAAGAATGGTGCTATGCTGTACTGAAAGAAACAGGGGGGGAAAAGGCAGAGGAATTGTGTTAGCAGCACTGCAGAATTTGTACAAAAAAATAAAAGAAAATTAATTCTGATGTACAGCTCAAATCGTAACAATTTTTGTTATGAAAAGATCACGTTACAAAGTATAAAAAGTATACTAAATTCTAGAAAAATCATATAGCATTAAGACAGAGAGAGAAATTTCAATTTTATGTGCTATGTAGTACAGTCAGTTGTACCACATGATATTCAGGACCTGTTTCTTAATATTGTTTAATACTCCAACTTCACCTTTATGCATAAACTTCTGTTTTAATTTAAATAAATGTAGACACTGCAGATCAGAGAGCAACACTGGTTAAAAAAAATTGCATAGGGGAAGCGGCAATGCAGTATGTTTTTTCCTGCAGATTGAGTTTTGGTCTATTGCTCTCCCTGACAAGTGTGACTTTGAGAAAGCTCCCCTGACTGGACATCTCAGGTTAAAAGCTCCTGTCTCACTATCTACCATCTTTCTGCTTGTCCACCACAGTTATGAGGAAAGTTCTTCCTCTGCTTGGCCCATCAGATGAATATGAAAGTTGCAATAGGATTTTGGGGAAATGCTTTAACATTTGACTATTTTTTTCTTATAAATTTCTTCCTTCCTTGCCTTCATTTCTATATTCTATAATCATTTCATACCATATCATACAGTTAGAACTTTCTGGGAAATATTAGTGTCTGCTCATAAAAATTTTTTTCAGGTCAAACAGAAATTCCACTTGGTCTATGCTTGCAATTATTACACATTTGACTTCCAGTATCACCTGAGCAGGCTGTACTAATCTCTGTGCCTACAGAAATTCCAATATTATCTTAATTATGTGTTACAAATAGATTTTAAAGGGCATATCTAGAAACAGAAAATCAAAATTTGCAGTTTATTATTTGAATAAAACATGTATCTTTCTTCCTTTTTTCCTAATGTCTTATTATAATAAGATTTGAGCTGGCAAAGTATTTAATATGTTTTAGAAGGACAGGCTTCACATTTAAAATTGAGCTTATGCTAGACTGCTTTGCTGGACTCTGAATCATATTAAAATAAGCCCAAAATATTAATGTAATGCTTTATGTATCTTTCCTCTGTGCTTAACATTATTATTATAGGAATATATTTTTCATATGATTCAGGACCAAGGTTATTTCCTTTGCCTTCATTCCAAGTTTCAACCTGTAGTTCTCACTTTATGATAGAAAAAATCTGATCATACATTTTAGGCAAAAAAAAGCCACACTAGCTGCTTTCTCTTTTTTCAAAATGCATCCTACTAGAGACAGAAATATTACAGAATATAACCAAGCAAGAGACAGAAGGTTTAGACCTGTAACAGATTTAGACCAGTAACAGCTGGAGAATAATTTTGTGTATTGGTATCGACTTTTATTCCCATAAGCAACAGTGGTTACAGGTATTTCTATTCTTCATCTGTGAATGATGTTCTAGAACTGTGAGGAAATTGTTCTTTCTTGACAGTTTGTATGGTTATTTGATTGATTTGCCTCCCTGGAGCACTGGTGCCAGCGCAATGCTGCACTGGTGGCCCCCGGCAGGGCTCAGCACAAACTCAGCTCAGCTTGCTTGCCCAGAGCTCACTCCCATTAGGGGACTTCAGTGACTGGGACTCTGTTGGGCACTTTTGATATTTTCCTGCGGGTCTCTCCATGACGGGAGTTGGAGGCAGGTTGATCTGTGAACAGTGAACTGAATGTGTTTGCTGTGGCCGTGATGCACTGCCTATGCAGAGCAGACGTATTCAGTACATCAAGATCTCCATTTAATTGGATCTGGTTTTCCAGAACATCAGTTTCTCTATTGATCTCCGTAGTCCTCATTGTCATAACATTTTAACGTCACCTTCTAAAGCTTATTAGCAATCAAATTTCCTGTACAAATAGTCCTAGCAGAGCCCACTCATTCTGCCACTGCTAGGAAAGACAGCATAGTCCTCCTCTGACTACATTTGCCTGATGGAAATGCAGAGACATTTGCTTTGAGGAAGATGTGGTTCGACTCAGTGTGGGTTTCTGTGGTGGACCTGTACAGGCTATCAGTTGAAGAATGTTGTTACTGGATTTTTTTTTTAAATAAGACACTAAATCTCCTCAACGTTTTTTCTTACAGACTTTACTAAACGACAAGGAGTCACTTCAAGCAAATTGAAAAATGGATTTGTTGGTTTGTTTTGAAATCTTTCATGCAAGATATACCTGATTAGCGTTGATAGCACCACCTAGCCTTCTGTTCCTTCCAGAAGCTTGATCCTGCATGGCACACAACAGGTGGGAATGATGCAGGCAGGGTAAGAAAGCTCCTTCCACTATGCACAGCTGACATCAGTTAGAGCGAACTGTGCTCTGTACCACATCTAATGGGAGAGACAAAGTTTTTGCAGTGACACTCCCCTTAGTTTCACCCAAGCCACGTGTTCACTTCTAGAGCAAGAACACATTCAAATACGTTGTCTTCAGGCACAACCACCAATCATTTGTGGTTATTTCAGAGGGCTCAATACTTCGCAGAACCAAGTCCTAGAGCATTAAGACTTCATAGAAGAAAAAAGCTACAATTCCAGGAACTCATTTTACATTGCAATATCCTCCAGGCTGAGCCCAGCTAGAGTGCAAAAATGAGATCTTTAGCTATTGTCTCTTGGTTTCATTCTTGTTTCTGATGTCCAGAATGCCTGCTATCACCATCAAGGAGACAGAAAGAAATTACCCAAATTTCCCTGTAATTCACAAACTTTAAACAATGACAGACATAAAAAACTGACTACTGAGAACTTTGAATTTCCCATTGATGTTAATGAGAGGACTAGCACTGGGAAAATACCACAGATGGGTGTTCAAGTCCATTGTATGATGCAGTACAGAAAATTCCTGCTCCACTTCCAATTTCACATTGTAATGGCCACCAAAATTCCTACTTTTTTAAACAGGATTTGCTCTAGGGTCATAGAAGAGTGTTGACACAAAAAGTATCCACAATAAGACATCTGAAATAATTTGTCACTTGGGAAAATTCCTAATTAAGAACTTATGTCCTTAAAGAAGGCTGTACTTAGAAATCTAAATTAAATGCATATTTTTAAAACATTTTTTTTGGTTTGCTTCTTTTGTGTGTGTGCGTGTGTGTGTGTGAAATCTTTTTGTTTGTGACAGCAAATCTGGGATGATATGTTAGCTATAAGATACCTCGCATCAAAGATGTCTGATAGTCAATCAGGGAACCATAGCAGCATTAATTTTATAATAAACTCAGTACATTGTACAGCTTACAAATAAACAGCAGACCTTTAGGGACACAATAATTGCCGGAATTCTAATTAATTTATTTATATAAAAATGAATAGAAGAATTCTTTATGAATACATCTTTTTTCTTCTGTCATGTCCTGTTCTGCCAGTACTTCTCTTCTGCAAAACATATTTGTTTTAGCAGCACCATTAAGCAACATTCTGAAATTAATTCCAGCACTAAAAATAACATAATGCACTTGTCCAAAGGTAGGCTGTAGCCTTCCAGTAGGCTTAATTCATGTTTGATTTCATTAAGAGTAATACGCACATCAATCAGTTGACATTCTAGATACAGTATGTTCTTTAGATTTTTAATCTCAGAAATATTTGACTGAAACATCTAGTAATTTTGTGTGTCCACTCGTGCACATGCTTCAGGAAATACGTAAATCACATGCTTGAAGTCTCTCTATTTCATAGAATTAAACAGGACTTCTCCCAAGTAACAAGCAATAGGACCAGAGGAAATGACCTCAAGTTGTGTCATCCCTGGTTTAGATTGGACATTAGGAGAAATGTCTTCAGCAAAAGGGTTGTCAAGCCCTGGAACAGGCTGCCCAAGGAAGTGGTTGAGTCCCCATCCTTGGAGGTATTTAAAAGACATGTAGATGTGGCACTCAGAGACATGATTTAGTAGTGGGCTTGGCAGTGCTGGGTTAATGGTTAGATTTGATGATCCTAGAGGTTTTTTCCAACCTAAACTATTCTATGATTCTATGATAAACCTCACATTAAGAAATGGTGATATTCCTTGCTATAGCAGTGCTTGCTCTCTCAAGATGTGTTGGAAAAGGGCAAAAACTACCAGAGAAAAAACAAAAGAATCTGAGCAGAGGATGTTTCAAATCATCCAGATGTGTATGTGATCAGGGCAGCCTCACTGACTTGCACAGGGGGTGCTAGTGATGTGTGCCCAGGTGCTGAGCTGCAGCTCCAGCAGCCTTGCCACCAGTGGGACAAACATACAGGAATGGCTGTGAGCTTTTCAGAAGGTGGGTTTTCCCCCCACAATAACTGAATGATCCATGTGGTAGCATTTTGCTGTCTGATGGAGAGACAGATGTTATTAAATATCTCAGAATATAGATGGTGTTATATATTTTGATGGCGTTCTACACTATTTTTGGTCTGGAAAGACTGTTTTTTCTCCACTTTAAAATGAATGAATGACATCATATTGTTGGATCATTGCAATTTTAAGTCTGGTCAAACTTAAATGCATACAAGGTGCTTACTGATAAAATTGTAAGTTTAGTTATTTTTTCTTACATGAGAACTACTAATGGATATGTACAGTTCCTTCCTCTCTAAAGAATTAGCAATTTTTATATGTTTTTAGATCTGCCTTTTAGAACTGTTGCTGTAATAATTTCTAAGGTGTAGCTTAATCTGTTCAGCTGCAGCCAGTCGGATATATCTTTCAGAAGAAATCAATGGACCTGATTCACAGCCTGCTAAGAAATGTACTGGGCAGGAGATCCATAGACTCCGTGCACAGCCAGGAACGGTGCAGAAATGTAAAACTCATCTTTTATATTCTGCCTCAGCCTCAAAATCCACCTTTTCACCTTCCCATGGCCTGCAGCAATTGTTTCCACACCAACTTTAGAAGAAACAGCTCAAACGGGAAAGTGGATGCTGGGTGAGGCCTTTGGGAGATCTGACCTTAGAGAGATCTGACCTTAGAGCTGTCATGGTTACAGAGGAGGAAAAGTGAAACAGTTATTCCAGCCAATAAAAAGAATTAGACAGAGGAAAACATGCTGTAGATTCACATTGGCTCTGGAGATAGGTTTCTGTGTACGATGTCAAAACTCTCAATTTTTGGAGGAAGGGATTATGCAGTGCTCTCTGTCTACTGACTAATTTACTTCAAATGCACAACAGAAAAATGTGTAACACTTAAAACAGAAACATAAGGATGGCCTCTGAAATTTAATAAACTGCAGGTGCACCCAGAAGTTTAATGTTGAGTAAAGCAATCCACAGGTCCTCTCAGCTTAGGAGGATCAACTCTCTCTCTCCTGGGGGAAGAAGTGAGGTGGCACTTGTCTTGTTTTGCTTTGGGTTCTTAGTATTTCCCTTCTCGATTCCTGTATATTTTACCTAGAAAATCTAGGAAGAAGAAAAGCTACTTTACATTTAGCCTAATCACAAAAAAAAAGCCTATGACTCCATGATTTGAAAAGCATTTTGCTGATGTCATATCTCCTTCATGGACCCAGACAGGGACTCTGCCATGTGGCAAGTGTGTTCATATTGAAACCTTATTCTGCAGGAACTGGGAAGAAAACCTTCACTCGAATCATGTGTTTTTACAGAGATGGTGCTGATGATTACTCCTGACCACAGCTCTAGGTAACATTCTGCGATCTCCTGACCTCTTGTTAATTCAGTTTGACTCCAGTCATTCTTATTAACACACGGTGTATTTGTCAATAGCCTGATTAATGCCACAATTTCACCTGATGGATTGTCACTTTGTGGAAAGCAGTTTTCTGTCAAAGGAAATAAATGTCATTTTTGATGCCCTATGATATTTAAAAGTTCAAAGGAGCAGATAAAAGGGACTCCAGTAATTAAACAAACAAATGAGAAATTAAAACCAATCATTTGCCCACCAGCTGTGCTATAATTATAAGTTTATCTACAAAACCAAATTTGCTTGTCATTGGGCAAAAGCAGACTGTGCAAATTTTGCTTAGCACAGCAGATTTGTGTCAGAGACGTGTCTTTATGGGAAAGAATGGAGACTCTAAAGCATAGTTTTTCTGGGAACATCCAAAAGATGCAGGGCAGGCAGAGAGTGGTACCTATGATGTCATAGGGTATGCAGTATCCCTTATAAAGAATGTGTCATGGTTTGAGATAGTCCCAAAATCCAATTTCCTAGCTCCATCCCCCCTCCCACATCTCAGCCTAATGTGAGATGGGTTTTTCCAGACAAAACACACCAGACTCAAAGTGGGGGGAAAAGGGAATATATTACAATGACTGTACAAATAAATATAACATCACATTATACACACGATCACAACTATCTCTACCATGACATATAGTATTTACAATGATCAGATTTCTTCTCCCCTCCAAATAAAAGTCCAGGAGGGAAAGAAGGACAGATCCCTTCCAGTCCTTAAGCAGCAGCATCTTCTAAGGCAGCAGGTTCTGTCTCTCTTCTCCACATGCAGCAGCTGATAGCTGGCTTTCTGCCAGCATTCACGAGGGAGATATCCAAGTCTCTCTCTCGGCCCCATCGCCTCAACTGAGGGGTCTTCCGTGGGCTTTGTAACCCCAGACAAGGTCGTATCACCACGTCATATCACGAAGACACAGAGGGGTCTTCGTGATGGTCTGGTATCTCTTGCAGGGCCTCTGTACCCTGTCTCTCAGGCTGCCACCGTGGCAGCAGTGCGAGGGGGGGGAGCCAAGGTCAACTCTCCCCCCGCATTCCATCTGGCCGTCCCGGTCCAGCTCCGGGACGTCTTTTGAGCTTCTTAGCTCCTCTCTCTCTCCGGTGCTGCATGTCTAAAACTCTTCTCCTAAATAGGAGTCCATGTCCCTCTTTTCCAAGAGGGTCTCCAAGGGAGTTTGGGGGATCTGGTACAGTCTTACCCCAAACTCTGTCTCTCAGCTCCTGGCTCTCTTTCTCCTCCCTTTCCAGGAGTCTTCTCTGCGGTGCTGCATGTTGCTTCTGCTGCTCCTCTGGTTCAGGTCCTTATCTCCTGGCTCTCTGCCACCATTTCTCTGGTCAGCGTCGGCTGCTGCTCTGCGCCCATGGAGAAAAACATCTCCCGTCTTAACTACAGGCACCTAGCCCAGCTTTATGCTGTTCCTGGTCCCTGCAGCCCCACAGCCAGGGGCAGGGAGGCCCCAGAGGGCCCAAGGGGCTTAGAGCCCCTTCCTCGTGGCTCACAACATGGCCACCTCTCCTCAACAACCAAAAAACTACAACTCATCTCTTCCGGTCTGGTTGTGGTATGTTTACATTTTTGCAGGAGCGCCCATTGGACCAAACTTCAAAACTTCCAGGGGTTTCCACCCCCTTGGGGTCTACTTTTCTTAGCCTCTGGGGGAAAACAAAGTCCAAACCACTACAGAATGGAATATCCTTTTGGCCATCTGACATCCACTGTTCCGGCTGTGTAGCCCCATCAGATGCCTGCCCACCCTCAGCCCACTCACTGTGGGGGCAGAGTGAGAAACAGAAAGCCTTGACACTTCACAAGCACTGGTGAGCAATAGCCAGGACATTGGTGTGATACCAACACTCCTTTTGGTCACAAATCTGATACACAGCACCACAGGGGCTACTATGAAGAAGGTTAACTCCATCTCAGCCAGACCCAGCACAAACTACACTACAGTTACCACACTGGTTTCTCACACTAGCTTGCTCTGAGCAGATACCATCTCAGCACTGTAGGAAGTCCTGCAGTGACTGCTTCCACTCCCTGTTGAAACACCTGAAACAGATACCTGGGGCAACTTGAGAAGCACTGCACAAAATCCTCCCCCTTCCTAGGTGGGTTGGGCATGCTAGGTGGGCTTTGTCAACTTCCATGAGAACAAGCGGATTTTGGTTATAGGTGGTAGAAAAGTTGGATGGGAGAAAGATTTTGATTAATAAAGGAGGCTTTGTGTCTGTGGTGTAGCAGAGCTGTAGCTTTGTCGACTGAGGACAAGTGTTAGGAGAATTGTAAGGGCATGCATGCCTTGGTATACAGGTGAGCATTTAGGCAGAATACTTAGCCCTATCCATGAGGGTGTCTAAAGATCTGTTCCTCATTTCCCAAACAAAATATTTCTCTCTAGAATTAAAGAAACTACTCAATCTTGAATCAAACCTTGTTTACCCAGAACTGTCCAGCACCTGCTTCAAGCAGTCTTAGACAAAGGCTGGAGGAGGAGTATGGGAAGGAAAACTATAATTTTATCTAAAGATGAGACAATACCATGTTTGGGTGACTTTTGTTGTGCCCCTCCTGCTCTGGCTGACAGACTTGTCTCCCTGTACTTTGAACATCTAAATCCATGAGAGAAGGCAGCCAGCCTGGAGAGGGCTGAAACAAACATCTTTTTTGTAATGATAAAAGTGAAAACGCGAAAGAGTCAGAGCATCTTGACAGATGCAATTGCTCACAAAAATAGATATTTTTCTCCTATTTATTTTTCTTTCTCTAATAGATTCCTAGCACAGACTATTGTTATTTAATAGTAGGAAGGCCAGACTGACTTATTGATTAAAGCCACTTCTCAATTTGAATTCCCTGGACTACGGAAAACCACGTCTTGCCCATGCAAGATAATGCATGGTTGATTTTCCCCACCTCTGTGCAACAGAAGGCAAACCCAATGACAAGCAAAACCCTGAGCCAGCATACTCCATTATCATGTTATGTTTGTGCCCCTGCAAATTATTGGTGCACTGGATAATCGGTCAGACAGCTGACAGGTGGTGACTGGTTTGCCAGCTGAGAGCTCACAGGTTGTTGTTCCATCATCACCCTCCATCTACATTACAGTGCTTTTGTAGAAAGTGCACACAGAGATAAAATAGTTGGTGTTTAAGTCTCTGGGTAATAGCTCCTGCAAGTCTGGGCTGCCCTGCAGACATGCAGTCACCCTGCCCTACAGTACCAACTGGGGCTCATCTGGACAGACTGCTTAACCAAGACCTTAAATGTCTTGTGCATCTCTAATATTTGACATGAATATATGTCCACATAAGGAGGATATCACTTGAACTTGATTCTGAAGCAGAGTGGCTCTGTCAGCGAGCAGAAAGCAGGGACCAGGATTGCTCTCCCTCACAGAGTAACCAGCAACATCTCTGATGCAGAGCCAGGGGAATGCAAAGGGTTTGTGGTTTTGGCTGCTCCCTCCAATTTATGTACAACTCTCCTGAAGCAAGGCCAGAAGATCACATTCAGATTAAATGATACAGTGAAGATGAGCTCTGCTGACCATGAATTCAGGTAATCTATTCTGGAGCATGTTTTCTTTGTCACAGAGATATCCTCTCTGCTCTGTTTAAAATTGGGGGAAAATTGCAAATTAACAAAAGAAGTTAAAAAAAGCTGCTCTAAAAATTATATCTTTATATTTCCAAAAAGATTCATGCAGAGAAAAACAGATTTTTCTGCCTTTCCCCATAATTTCTTCGAAAACAGAAGTTTTGTTACTATTTCTTCCATTCCTAATAGAGTAGCACAGGCTGATATATATTGTCTGTGAAGGGATATGGTCATGGATATTGAATAGATAAAGCACAGAATGCTTTACCAAAGATCACTATGCTACATGCACTACTTTTTTTTTCAACTAACAGCCACGTGGTTTATATTAGGTGGCCCAAAGGTCAATGCTGGCAGCCTTTTTAATGACTGCACTTGAAGTGATAGTATAGAGACTGGATGGTCTTAACCCATGTCAGTCTGAATGAAGAGGTTTGCTTTAGTTTCTTCCTTGAGAGACCTAGGAACTGCTGTGTCCCTGTCAAAGTGTGACGAACCTGGGATCTTCCCACTTATACATTTGATAGTAACTGTGTTCACATGGCCAACCCTATGAAACTCAGCAGCCCTATTCCCATGAGCAGTTACCCACCACACCAATACCACTATTAGATCATACCTGAATACTCTATTTTTCAAACATCTACTACTTTCTGAATGTAAAATAATTCAACTTACTTAGTACATTACAAATCTTCACTATACAGAGATGTTGTTACATCCGTCAGAAAATACGTTTTATATAATTTTGTAAATATTCTAAAACTAATGATGAAAATAATTTAACATAAAGCATTAATAGATTCTATGCAATTTCAATCTTATAGCAATATTTATTTTACTGTATGGATTAAAACTGCAATAAATTGGTTGCTTTTGCACATACTACTTGACATCACTTCCACAGGGAATTTTACTTTGTGCATTAGCAACTGTATATCTAAGACACTGAAAGCAAACAATTTCTGTAATCTTTGGTGGAGTTTTATATATTTTTGAGCTGTATGGAGTGTTTTTTTTGTTTCAGCTCAAGTACTCCTGACTTTCACCACCTGCTCCGGCTTCTGCTTTAATGACCCAGTAGGAAGCAACGTGAATGTTGGTGAAACCAACAAGACCTCTCTGGACTCACAGTAGCCAGATCCTTACATGCCCCTTTTTGTTCAAATAGGTATGACTGTCTCTTCATGGAGTTCATCTACAAATAAGTGCAGAACAGAGTATGAAACGGCTGCCAAACTTCATCAGGTGCAGGGGATCACCTGTCACAACGACTGAGAAAAGGTGGCATTATATGCCTTAGGCAGAGATACTAGATATTACCTGCTGTGCTTCCCACATGCAGAGTTTGGCCCCCCTTCAGCCATGCCATGGCTCTGCAGTATTATGGGACAGGAGGTTTGACAAGAAGAGAGCAAACAGCTTTGTGGGAGGCCTGTCCCGTGGAAGAGCGGGATGCAGTTTCTGGATATGCTCACTTCTTATAAGAACAAAACAAAATCCGTCTAAAGGTAAAGGATGCTCATTTTTGAGTTTCCTCCCCTGCTCCCCAGTCTCCATCCAGGACCATCGCAGCCTCAATCTATAACTTCGTGAAGGTTAGTGGAGGTTGTGGAATGTAATGTACCCACAGTATCTCCTAACATTGTAAAAAAGTAGGAAGAATTGCAACTCTAAAATGTTGCTGCTATATCCTCTGCTGATAAAGGATGATAGGAAGGAGCCATTTGAATTTTTCCAATGTATTACTCTTTTCTTTGGCTGTCCACAAATTGCGTCACTTCTGCTCCCTAATATGTCTTGCATATAGTGGAATTGCTTTCAACTGCCTTACAGAAGTTTTTCTAAATCTGATTACTGCAAAATGAAGACGATCAGAAAAGGCAGCTCACGGTCAGCTTCTAACTCCTAACCTATCTCTGACATTAGGAAGATGCTTTACCCCTGTTACAGTCAGTCATTGCTCTTACTTTCACTTAGCATAAAAGGCAATTCTTAAAAGCATTCATTTTGATTCCTCAAAATTAAAATGTGGGACCTGCCATGTTTCTAACAGTGAAGATATAAAAATTACTATATGATCTTTGGATCATTTTGTCTTGAATCATTTTATCTTCGTTTCTGTTTCTCCTAAAAGCTTTGCAATGCCTGGAAAAAGGAAACAGAAAGAGCTAATTGTATGCCAAGAAACCTTCATAATCACTTATTCCAGCCAATAAAATAATTGATCCAACTTGGCAAGAGTTTCACACTCTCAATTTTCACCCAAAGTGGGTGATTAAGTGCTGCACTTTCCCCTAGACACATTGACTTCCAGCTATAGCCAGCGAAACGGTCCCCCTAGGCTAGTTAGTACCTATAGGAAATAGCCCTTGCTTCTCAAAAGTGCTGTATATTATTGCACTGATGACAGCACTGCCTGGAGAAATAGGAATCAAGGACACTAGAGAAGTGATCCTTGCTGTGCCACTGACTGAGAGCTGCTCAGCCCTGGGTAGGATTTGCAGAGCATGTAAGGGGTTTAGAGGCTTCAGTTGCACTGGGAAGTCTGCACAGGTGACTGTGCTGGTTGCTTTCTCCTGGAGTAGGAGAAAGGAGGTCAACAAGGCTGCAAAGATGCTCAGCCCCTGCCTCCTCTGTGGCAGGAAGCCCTTTCCTTCCTAGGACCTGCTGCACTTGGGACTGGGAGAATGAGCAGCCCTTGGCCAAACACACCTAGCCAAGAGGCACAGCTGGAGAAAGCTGAAGGTTTCCAGAAACAGTCTCTTGTAAAATAGGAGCAGGCTTCTCCCATGTAACCCCACCCAAGCCTGCAGGACTGGGACTAAGGCTCTAGCTGGACACAGAGCCTAAATACTTTATCTGGAGATGGACAGAGCCAGTCAAGGGTTCTGGAGCTGACGCATTGACTTGCTGCAGACAAAGCAGAGCTCTAGCAATGCTGGAAGGGGACTTTCCAATGGCTTCTGCTCCGAAACACGACATCTCTGCTGTGACTGACTGCAAAGAACAAACTAAAAAAGGCACATCTCACGTGTAAGAGCTTGATTTAGCACTGAATAGCTCAGCGGAGCATTAAGCTAATTTAAGTCTGGTTTTATAATATTTTCAAAATACCTTTGTGCATAGTTTCAAGGGACTTACAAAAGTCAGTGCTATGATACACAAACACTCAAACAAGGTTTGTCAGGCTGGTGGTAATACAGTTCCTTAATCTCCCATTAACAAAATTAAAGTCAGGACCATATTTCTGGTAAAGGAGCAAGCAATTAGTAGCTACTATGGTTGTTAGCCTTGATCAGCTCTGCCTGTGCTGTTTCCCTTTAGGTGCACCAGTGCTGGTGCTGCAAAACGACTTTATTAACTCCGGTAAATTTTTTCTTCTCAGTAATGAAGCTAGAGACATGGAAAGAGAAAAGATGAGAAAACAGGAAGTAACACAGCACTATTGTGTGTTGCAATTAGAGAGACAAGACACTCAGGTCTCTGTTGAGGGCACTAGAATTACAGCTGCTTCCACCAGCAAACAACTGGGACTCCAGCATTTAATCCTGTTGGTAAAGCAGCTTTGGAGTCTACCTTGTTTCTTCTAATTGTAACAGGCCAGAAGCTGGTAAATATTTCATACAGATGTCCTTGATAATCCAACAACAAATTGATACCTGATAAGCCCAATGTAGAAGCTTGCATTTTTGGTGATGTAACACGGCTGATATGACATGGAGTAATACCAGTTCTGTGGGTTCAGACTGCTGGTATTCGAAAATCTCCCTTCCTTCATTCTCCTTCCCTAGCAGTCAAGATTTGAACTGCACACTCAGTTCAGAGGTAAAGCAATGTCACAGCTGCTCCACAGTCGGTTAATCCTCTGCCTTCATTTCTAACTACTGTTGGGAAAGGGGGGACATAAATCTTCCTCTCCAATCCAACAAGTTGAAAAATAAGTATCAGAGCTTGGAAACAGGGTGGGGATTCCCCACAGTAGCGTGAAATATTGTCTTCCCATTATGACTGCAGCAATTCAATCTGGGCTTGAAGGTAATGAAAGATCTTCGTTCGTTTAATCAGATATTGATTGATTGCTATAACATACTATGTCAACAATTTCTGCAAGAGAGCAAGAGCTCACTGAAATAAATCAGATTCCAGCAGACTCAGTTAGAAGAAGTAAAAATTATGTCAATATACTACAGGTTTGATTCTGGTGTTGTGCTAGAATTGTCCATCGTTAATTTTCAGTACTGCTAAACATTTTCTTTATCAAAAGCAGTATTATCCATTTCAAGAGGCAGGAACATCTCCGTTTTCCTCCCATATTGTGATTGTTCTTACTTAAAAGCCCTTCATGTGGCCCTGTTTTTCACACTTATTAGAGAGCACAGGAGCTGAAACATAACCTTTTTTTCTTTTAGGAGTAAAATTTTGCAGTGTGTTTTAGTTGTATTCAGATAATCTGAGATCAGTTCTTGGCTCTGCCATAGCTTCTTGAGTTAAATCCTTTTCCATCTATACTTCTGTTGTCTACCGATCAAGGGTATGTAACTATAGTCACCCTTTTGTTTCAGCATGTGCTGATCTACATTATTAATTATTTGCATGAAGATGTACTTGTGAACAGATCTAACACTCTGCAGTTCAATCCTCATTGCTCTTAAGGATTATTGCAACATACATGGTTATAAATAGCAATACCCTGAGGGTTTGGAATGCCAGTTTAGTGGGAAATTAAATAAATAGCATCACCAATCTACCTCTGCACTTGTGCTGTGCAACAAATTATTTTTTAAAAAGTTTAAATTTTTCAGATACTTTGTGAAATTATTGAAAACAAATTTAGTAAAAGCATTTTAAATGCCTAATCATAGAATCATAGAACAGTTTGGGTTGGAAGGGACCTTTAAAGGTCATCTAGTCTAAGCCTTCTGCCATGAGCAATAACCACTCATTTTTGAGTTTACTGAAGAGCAATGCAGCTCTTTCTCAAAATAGAGCTCAATACTGCTTTTAAAGAGGTAAGCTCTTATAAATACGCATAAATGACTCAGTTCTATGAACTTAAAATTACTTTCTGAAATTTCTCAACTGAAAAATTAATTGTGAAACTTTAGCTTTACTTTGTAACATTTGGATACATTCATCTTGAATTTAAACCAAGGCAGCTGAAGGTTGGAACAGGCAAAACTCCTTTCCCTGAACTTGGTGAATCAAACTAGATGAGAATCTCAGAGGATGAACTAAGCAGCCAATTTAGGCTTAACTTCATTCAAAAACCTTAACAAACACAAATTCCAGCATCTGAGAATATCTCAACTGTGTATGAACTGTGTATGAAATGTAAGGAATGTATGATATAGGGCTGTGGATTTGTATCCAATTATATATGGGATAAAGTCATCCTCAGGAAGCACAGAAACAGTCCTGAATGTCAGCAATTGCACTTGCCATGACTACTTCCATCTGAAAACAACCCTAAGTTTTTCTGCAGTGTTACCTCTAGGGATGGGTTTGATTGAAGTGCCATTGGAGCTGCCTCATCCTGGGAAGAGACGGTACTAGAAATGGGAACAATTTTCCCTACAATTTTCAGGGATCAAGGATGTCAGAAATAATCATTCCAAATTGAAGAGACATAACAAATATTATCATCTTCAAAAATCCATTACCATTGTCTTGACTGACTAATTTTCACATATTGTAGTATTAGACATCATGGTCCGACTTTGCTACATAGATCAGATGATTGTAAAAAAGACTGTATGAAATTTCTCTATGGAAAATCATGTCAATAAGAAAATGTCATTGAGAGCAATTAATTGGAAGCTATCACTATTACAGACTTGATATCTGAAGTAATGAAAGAGCTTTCCCAATGCAGGATGAGATGAATTAATTCTTCTCAGTATTATTCTGACCATATCTTTCAAATGCAAATGAAATCCATATCTGACATACTCAGAATATTAAATAAACTGCAAAGAGCTTCAATGTGCTGTTTAAATGCTCAACATGGCAAACACATTTTGAGCAATGTATCTGGCAGCATTCATTTAGCTGGTTTTGATAGTTTTCCCCAAGATCTGAGCTTAGGTTTCGTAAGCTCAATCTAAATGTACATTTTAGGGAAAATGGGCATGCAAAAATGGTACCAAAGTGCTTACACAAACACCTTAATTCATGAGATTGTCCTCTTGAAGATGGTTGGCTACTCAGTCCAAATCTATTCCCTTCAGTGCTTCAGCCACTTGTATCACAACAGGTATTTTTCAGCAAAAAGCCATCAACACAAATGACTATGTCTGTGGCCTTCCAGGTCTAAATATCACCTGTGTATCTTTGGCTTTGTGCAGGGTTTGGATGGCTGTGGGGTGGGACTGGTGCTCTGTCAAAAGCAGCAAGCCCTGGCTCTGTGCAAGGCAGAGACGTGTTCTTATGGAGCAGACACTGTGTTAGCTGCACGGGTCAGCTACAGGAGGGCTGGTGCAGTAGCACCATTACAGGATGGCTGGAATTCTGGCTGCTTTTCTGGTGGATTTTGTTTGTTAATTTGTTTTAATGGTTTTGAGAAATAATACATCTCTGCACTATTTTAGGAAATTTTGAATTTTTCACATTTTTTTCCCCTGACATCTCCCCATGAACAAAAAAGGGTCTGTTTTGTTAGCATAAATACAAGATAGAATCAGGTTTGTCCCAAACAATCTAATTGCCAGTGGTTATGCAAAGCAGAAGAAATGTGAGGCCATGGTAAGGAATGACCTTCACTGAAAAAAAGAAGTAAATATAAAAACCAGTTTTGCAACAACAAAAAATAAAATTACAGCTTTTGAGTGTGAGTGGATTGCATGCATTATTAATCTGCATCCATATGAGAGACCAAAGAAAGAAATTTCTGCCAGTAGATAAGGCTCCGAAATATCAATATTTGTTTGGCTGCCAGAGAAAAGCAAATAACAGCAGCCAAAGGGCATGAATTTCTTGAATTAGAGCATTTTTCATTAGCTAATCCCCATGAGGGTTCCTCTGGATGTGGAGAAATGATAACTGTGATCACATGAGAGCAGGGAATCAGGGAGAACAGAGAATGTTGACTCCTGGATAGACAAACAGATGTCATGCCTTTGTTACCTTTCAGATCCAGAGGGCTGTTTCCAAATCAGAGAGGAAATAATGTATGATGGTGCTAAAACTTCTCCCTTGAACCACAATTGATTAATCTCTGCAATGTATTATTTATAAAAACCGAACAGCGTTTTTGTCATGTACTGTCTGTGACTGCCATGTTAATTTTTCTTTCAGGGGACTTGTTTGTCTCTATTCTCTGCTGGGGAGGAAAATGATGACTCCTGTGAAAGTACATATAGATGGCACAAGCTTTATGGCCTTTACACTGGATGCTACAGGCAAAGTATTGCAGAGTGAAACAGAACATGATGCTGAACATATTGAACCCATCAATGGGTAAGATGTTAAAATGTTAGGAGGATGTAATTGTTGATAATCCAGTTACTGGAAGCATTCCCTGATCCCTAAGCAGTATTATTTGGCAGAAGTGAGGCTTGAGGAGAAATTTGAAAAAGGAAAATGCAGTCTTTTTAAATACTACAGTGACATCCTTGAGTCATAGGAAAGGGGTTATATGAGGCAATGATCTGGACAGAGAAGCAAACAGACAATTGCCACTGCACAGGGTGAAGGAGAAGAAATACTGATGACAGAGAATATTGAGGTGGATTTTAAAGACCCGCCTTTATAAAATCGAGAGAAGGGCAACAAAGATGGTGAAGGGTGTGGAACACAAATCTTGTGATGAGTATCTGAGGGAGCTGGGGTTCTTTAGCCTGGAGAAAAGGAGACTCAGGGGTAACCTTATCATTCTGTACAACTACTCGAAAGGAGGTTGAAGCCAGGCGGGGGTCAGTTCCATTAAATCAATTTATATGTCAAGAGACTCAGACAGAGCACCTCTTTCTTTACGTTTCCCACATTTCTCTGCTTTGGGCTGTAACACAAATTTGAACATTAGTGATTCAGTGCTTGTTTATGTATAACTTGCATCTTTTCTCTGGCATAGGTAGCTTTATCCATGAATATTTAAATTAAATCATTGATTTGCAACACAGAATAAGAAAATGTGGTTATTTCCCCCTCATCTACTGGATTAGTTTGATGATGCATTTTCAGGAAATATTTGTAATATTCTTTGGGAGCAATTCTACTTTGTTTAATGTAATGTTCATCTGCTCAATTGATTCATGTTTCCAAGAGTCAACTTGCACTTCAACATAGCAATTTTGTGCTAGTACAATTTTCTGTTTATGGTATTAAATAATTGCTATAACGTCTCAAAGGATAAGTATTATACTGCAAATTGAAAACTCAAAACATATGCTATTATAGAAAAGGAAATACATTTCTGAAAAACAAGATATGAACCTTACATTTTTGCAAATGCAAAGTAATCCTTAGACAAAGCAGAAATTAATTGCAGTGAATGTTAATAATTTAGAGCATGATAACAACTATTCACAGTCAAATGTGAATGAAATATTGGGTACCTGAGTCACTTTCCTGGTCAAGAAACACAGAGTAAGCTTATTCAAACACAAATTACTCCTCATACTGGTGCAAAGCCATGGCTGGTAACACTTGGACACCTACCATCTGATTCTTCTGTGCACCTTTTCATTCTTGGATAGAATGGGTATATGGGATAATGAGTAGTCTAAAGAGATGCAAATTCTGTGTTATGAAGTTGTAAGAAGATACAATTTGAAAATGTGAGTACTCCATTCCACATTGCTGATAGGTTTTCATTGTCCTGGCTGTTTCTTATTCCAAGTGCTTAGATTCACTAAAAATGAGACAGGGATTATTTGTTGATGTTTATTTTCTAAGCATATTCTCAGTTATCAGATATATCTATTACACAACATGGGAAAGGAATGATAAGAAGGTCCCTGCCCTATTGAAGGCACCAAGCACTTCACCAGGAGCTATTTCCTGGCATCGACAAACCACAGGAGCATTATTAGCACAGAGGCAGGGAACAAGGTTTCTGTCACCTCCTTATTTGACAAGTATGTGCTGAGAATAGTGTTTCACACACACTTACTGACTTACATTTTCAAAGGTTTCACACCTTATTTTAGTAAAATACGTAGCAGTCCTTGCAGTTACTCTATGCATGGGAGTTCTCTTTTTCTTCTGAAGACTAATGACCGTGTTATGCATTTTGAGAGTAGGTACTTCGCAAGCTGGAACAAAATGAAAGACATATCTATAAATTAGAAATCCCCTACTCAGTATAGTATTGCTCTTTCTACTGATTGACTTTTGACTAACTGCATACCACTATGCTGTTTTACAGCTGTTAGAATTTAACAAAACCAATTTCCAACATCTTGTGAATGAAGGACAGATTGATTTTCTAGAGAACGTGCAGAGAAAAGGACAAGACCTACTAGAATTGTTGCCCTCATTATTAATGAAGAAAGTAACCTCCAGAATGACTTTTTCTGTATGAATGTATGTACATGTGTGTGTCAATACACAAACTGGGGTCTTTGTCTGCAGGACTCTCATCTAGGAGATGATAGCTTCTTAAAGTGTAGTAACTGCTTCCACCCAGACATAATATTCATTATGCCCAGCAAGCCATTGCTGGGCATCTACAGTGTATTTCTGAGCAATAAACAAACAAATAGGGCAAGAAAAAATATTTTCAAATGAGGTGTAAAATAGCCATAGTTTGCTCCTGCATAGGCAGATGGGATCAGATCATGTTGGGAACTGTGTTTGAATAGTACACAAGAGGTAAATCCATCTTGTTTTGAAGATACTTGAAATGATTCATTTTGCTGGGAAGATTTTATTGACATATTATGTTGTGACATTTTGCTTCATTGTATGTCTCTTTTTTCAGCTGCCAGTGATTTTAGAACATTATAGTAAAAGCAACACTGAGTAAGACTACATTAAGTCTATTCATTCTAAACCACTATTTTTATTTGTTTTGTAAGTTTCTGGAGTGATCAGATAGTGGGATGAAGTATGTCATGTTTCATCATTGATTTTTTTTTAAACTATCAGCTAAAAACTTTTCTGCTTTGTGGGATGACTGAATAAGTGTTCTTTTTTTTTTTTAAATCCATTCATTCTGTTTATATTTAATAACATACATTGCAAAACCAAATAAAATCTATCAATCACATAGGATTTAAAGCTTGAAATTGGCTTCTATGGGCATTGTAAGAAAGAGATGGAGAAAAAAACAGCTATGCCAAAGATTGTGCTACTGAGAGATGATCCAAGTCAATAGCCCAACAGTCATCACCAATAAGTAGAGCTGAAATCCCAACAAGGATATATAGCTTTTCTGTGGCAATGGAGGAGAGGCTGCATGTGGCCCCCTACTTTCAGCAAAACGTACTCTACACTGGACTTTCTCATTCACTTTCTCATCTTCCAGTGCCTTCCTTTTGCCATCATGTCTAGTTGTATCCAGGCTGCCCATAAGTCTTTCTCAACTCTTTCATTTGCACATTTCATTTGCACTAATTTCTAATTATATTGTGCTTATTTCTGATTCTATCATCAGAAAAAGTTTAAATACATAAAATCATATCCACATGTATGTCTGACAGGAAGGCATATTTTCTTGGTTTGTTTAGAACATGCTAAGGATTAGTCCTGGCATGGTCTGCCACTGGGATAGAGGCAGAGTGTGATCATCCTTTCGCAACATGATGGGAGAACCTGTCCAAAAGGACAGGCAGTACTGTGCCAGATATCAACTTGGATTCTCCCTGAATCATCTGCCAAAACCCATGAAAGTCCCAAGGGTGAGCTCCCACTTCACCCAAAATAGTGAGATGGGAAATGATGAGAAATGAACTTTTTCTGCAGGACTGTACCTCCATTTTGGGAATTGTGTAAATCACTGTAGGAATTAGCCAAACCGGGGAAAGTCCTGGCTGAACAGCACTCAGAATCCACCCTGAAGCCAAACCAGACTGTGAAATACCTAAAAGGCTCTCAGCTGCCATACATAATACTTGATTAATTAAACTTGTCAGTTTTAGTGGAAATTAGGAGTAATTTTACCTGTACTTTGAAGTTTGCCTCATCTTCTTTGACCCTATTGCCTTTTTTCCCTGAAGTTTAAGCATGTTTTATTTGTATTCCTGGCCAGACCTTTGATATTATGTATCTCTCTCCAGTGAGTACAGATCAGCAGATATTCCCTGGTCCAAGTCTCCATATTTGCATGTCTGTGTCATTATAACAGTCCCATTTCTGTGCATTTTTTTGTGCCAACTCTTGATCAAAACCAATTCAAACATCTTCATCTTGGCTGGCCCAATTCTGCACCTGCGTGTGGGTGCCATCCAACATCAATACCAATTTAAATCCCTCATTAATAATACTGAATGACCTGGGAATGCTTCAGCAGCATCACATTTGGTATTTTCCTAAGAGATTCTTTTGTTATAAGAAAGTTACTTCCCTACTTTTCTCAGCAACAGCTGCAAGCCATCCATTTACAATGATTGTTTGAAGTGTCTTCTATCCCATCTTACTTGGGACCACAGTCCTGTTTCCTGGCTGGGTGATCTCCAAAGAATCTGATAAGACTGTCCCTAGATGTGGGCAGCCATGACAATAGCTTTCACTTGGTATGGCATCTACCTTTCTTTCTGTGAGCCAGCCTTTTCCTCACTGGACACATGTATTTGGCTGCAACTAGCAGAAGGCAGTTTTCATAATTCACAGTGGTGTCTAGCTCCCCCTTCAGAACCCGAGCCTCTTTGCCATATAATTCCAGGAGCTAACCTTACATTTCGCCTGCTCACATTTGCCATCCAACATCAGTCCCAATGATTTCAACAGCAGTGAGTCATATTCCATAAGAAATCATATTAAATTATCATATCGTGACTCAGAGATGAAAGGGAGTCATTTGCATTTTAGTGGGGTACTCATTTTTCAGACAGCAACTGAGTTGAAAAAGATCTGTTACTAACTTTCCTTCAACTCTGATTAAATCATTAGCATATATAAAAAATTCTGGCGATTGATTGGATTTGGCATTTCCATAAGTCTTATTATAGATGTAAACATATCCCCTTGAGGTAATCCATGTTATTGTCCTACAGCCTTTTGTTATTGTCCTACAGCCAGGACAATTGTGTTTACAGTGGCTTAGAACACAAATCTGCCACACTACATGACATTGTTTTACCATGCTGCATTTTTGACATGGCACCTGTTGTGACATTACAGGATCTGTGTTACTGAGGTACTCAAAAATATCTCAACAACCACAGCCATTTCAAATCCATCTTTCATATGCTAAATATGATTCATCTCCTGATCAATATATGCTTTTTTCCTGGATAGAACAGAGCTTCGGGGAATAAGGCATTGGGCTGAGCTGTTTGCAGAACTTCCAAAGATGGCACAGCAAAGACACAGACCTGAAAATTTTCATCTCAAGCATCCATTCTGGGCTTTTGTGCTTTGAGAAGTGAACCTATTGTCATATTTCAAGGACTGTGTGTTACATTTAATCACAAAGCTGACTCAAGGACCTTTGTGCTTGGGGCAGCAAAGTCTCTTTCAAGAGAAAAAACAACCTGTGAATTTCAAGCCAAAACCAACACATTAAGGCATCTTAAATATCATTAATCATTCAGAAGGTAGGAAAAACCAGATGTTGAAAATGTGACTGTGTATTTTCTCCTCTCCCTGTGCATGTTCTGTGTCATTAACTGTGTGATCACATACTTTTCTTAATACAACACAGTAATTTAATTGAACTCCCCGGATTACTCTGTGTGTGTGGATATGGTACCAATTACTACTTACTGCATGCTCCATCTCTCCTGGAAGTATGTATATTATTCCGGAAATCTGGTCATTTTCTGCAGACCTTCCTGGGCAGGTCTTGCTTGTGCAGTTTTCATTTTGTGTGTAATAGGAGTCCCTATACTTGAAGAAACCTGATAACAGAAAGAAAAGTAGGCAATGGATAGGGCACAGAAGGAAATTATCTTCATCTTCTCTTTGGCCATCTGTTCTGGACCATGGACGAAGTTGCCCCTAATGGAAACACTTCATCTCTGGGTTGCACTCAGAGATTTTTGTGAGTTCGTAGCCCTCTATAAGAGTAGCCTTGTCCATCCTGTAGTGTGACAGGACTATCATAAGTGCAGGGTGACAAGGAACTCGCTGCAGATGAGTATACTGACAGACTCAAAACATTTGTACTTCACATCTACAACTACAAGAAAGCAGGCAGGGAAAGGTTTCATTCATATAACTAACGAAAGACTAGAGAATGACCAGTCTGAAAACCTGCTTCTGACACCACCTTATGTCTGTATGATCCTGGTCTACAGAGAGATACAGTTTAGTTTTAAGGTCCCAAACTGGAGAGCATTGTTCAGCCACACTTTGCTGACAGCACTGTGTAAAACCGCTCTGTGCTTCCTGCCTGTGCAGAGATGCCAGGAGTTGGGGTGAGGGATCCATGAGGGAGAACAGCTGGAAGGGAACTTTATCATGAATAGGAATTCAGCTGCTTTGATGGTTGTACTGTTTCATTGCTAAGGTGCTTGGTTGCATTTAAATGCTTCAAGTAATCAAGGCTAAAGAATTGAGAGAATGCTCTTATGATCTTTGAGCTGGGGAAAGAACCTGTCAATTTTGTTATCAGTAGTAACTTGGCCTGGTATGTTACTTACTTTCAGAAAATGAGTGGCCAATCTGTAAACCACTCTGTGAACTAAATCCAGGCATTCAGAGGTGTAGTTTGACAAGGGACAAAAGAGTTCTCTGGAACAACTCCAGGCAAGCAAGGAGAAATCCAACATAAACCCAGCAAAGACATTGCTTTCCTATCAGTCCCTGCAGGTCTGACCATGACCTCTTGCAGGCTTCATCTCAAGTTCCTCTCCTGTCATGTCCTTTCCCATCTCCATTGCTTCTGCTTGAACTCACACCAGATCCTCACAGTGCAACCCTCTTGAGTTTGCTCCCTTACCCTTTTCTGGTTTAGACAGGTTTCCTATGCTGTGGTGCATTGAATTCTCTTCAGCATCAATAATTAATTGATTAATAATTAATAATAAAACATTATTTCTACTTTAGACTCTCACTGTGCCACTACTGGATTAAATGGGAATAATGAAAGATCTGGAATAGACGTTGAGTTGCTAGCAATGATGAAAACTGTGGAAACATTAGAAATGATTGAGAAAGCAGCAAAGTTATATGAAAATACATGCACACAAGCCTTGTGTTTTGTTCTATTTTCATAATAATGGTTAACAGTAATAGCACATCAACATTCTCAATAGTAATTTTATCTTTGCAATTGTAAACAACTACCGGAATCTTCTGTGTGGTGGAAAGAGCAGGGCAAAAAATGGATAAACTGGGGGGTTTTTGTTTGTTTGTTTTTTAAAAAGAATATCTGTTCCTAAGAGTGCTGTATTAAGTGTATTGTGCTCAATAAAAATGGTGTTGACCATGCAAACAGCAGTGAAAGCCATATCATATCCACTTGCTAATACGTGGTTGTAATTTTACTCTGTTGGATGTTCTCACTTGTATTCAGAAGCTTCTTGCACTTTATCCTTCTCTCCTGAGTGTCCTTCTCTGCAGGCTTGCAGGATAAAATGTCTGTATTATTACCCACTTTGTTTCCCTTTTTCAAAATATTGTAGTTACATTGTAATTCATAAATGTTTTATTATAAACAATACTGCACTCTACCTGCTCCTAAATCTTCGTTCGTGAAGCCTAGCCATGATGACCACCTGCTAGTCTGACACTCTTGAGTAGGTTTCATGCATCGCCTTTTTGACAGCCTTTGATTGCATGCTTTGAAAGGCTGATTTTATTAGGTATGTTTCTTTGAAAACCCTTGAAAAAGGCAGCAATTGGCTAAATAGAGAAATTCTCCATAAGACTCAGAAAACTAAATAGCCACATCCCTTTTTCAGAATATATATCTCTGCTTTGGCAAACAGGATACAGAAGCTGCTTCAGGCAGAAAGAATTCAGGGCAGCCAGTGATTTCTTTGATTGAACCCTCTCTAACTCCTCCACCTGACATCCACTACGTAGCAAGAGCGACTTGTTTTGTACACAGTACATCGTCTGTGATTTTTGTCCATATACCAGTGAAAACAGTGTTGAACAGGCAACGCCTGGGCTTCTACTGTGCAATAAAGCTGCTAAAGAATAATCATCACGTTGTATCTCACCTTCAAGGTGGAGAGATGGACAGTGAAACAATGGACATCAGTAGCTGACCTATGTGTCAAAGGCTGTAAATCGTCAGCACATAAAATTCTACAGGGTAAATCCTGCAGGCTCAGAGGAGCCTATAGGATCGCCACAAGGCTCAGCTAAGTTCTGGAAGATAAACCTGCCAGGGATTCATTGAATCCCAGATTTAATTCTTTCCTTTTTTCAAATGTTTCATCTAATAGTCAGTATCAGAAGCAACAGCAAAGAAAAATGGAAAAGTTAATTTTTCAAAAGATCTCCTTCCTGGTTTAAATTTACTGGTATATTCTCTCTGTGAATCTTCCTTTAAAGACACCCTGGAATATTTTTCCCATCAATTTCCTTTTGTCTTTCTGTAAATTCTTTTACTGTATTCATCACTGCAATATTTTGTGGTACTTTCAAGGAACTTGGCTAACTGTCCTTGCTTTCACCTCCCTTCTTCTGGGAGGAAAGTGTGCACATTGGAGCCCTTTGTCTGGAATGCTTTTGAGATATAATGTCCAAAAAGTGAATGTGTATGCTTGTATGTCTATAAATTCCTATTAAATGCCAAGGTCAAAAAAATATACATTGCACATAGAAGTAGGAGGTTGTGAGATTTAAGGGAAGGTGAGATCGTGCCAAGGAAGAGTATCAAATTTTAGCTCAAATATTAAAGTATAATTTTAAATGTTCAAGCTCCTAAATTATATGAGTGTTCTCAACACACATTCTCTGGGATCAATTAACAATGCTTTAAGTAATAAGTTGTAATTTACTTTCTGCAGTCATTGACCATGAAGATTTGCAGCTGATAGTGAGGTAATAAAATACACAATGTATATTTTAAACGTGCATCAATTCACAAAGTTAATTTGTAGTTTAGAGAGCTAAAAATCTATGTACGATACATTTTAGCTAAATTTCTTAGAGAAATAATACCTCAGAAATATGATGTTTTGTGTGGAACATTACTGTAGAAAGGTAGGAAACACTAACAACTTCGAAATGTGCAAATGTTGGGATTAATTGGAAGGATCACATCCTGCTGACAGACCATCAGCACCACTGCAGCCAGCTGCCAGCTGAGTTTGGGACAGAGGAAGAACAGGAGCTGTTCCCTTCTAATTTTATTTGTTGAAAGCTCATTCTCACTTCTGACTTTGAAGCCATGTTTTCTTGAATCACAGTTTGATGTGGAGTGATTTTGTAGTCTTTCTAATGAGAAATGCTTAAGTACAGATCATTCAGGAAAAGGACTTGTACCACACAGGCATCTTCTTGCACAGTGGAAATGGTATTTAAAAAAAAAAAAAAAAAGATGTATTCAGGCTTTACATTGCTTTTCTTTTCCATTGCTACTCAGAAGCAAACTATTGGACTTTTCTCTCTGAGGGGCAATTGGAGTGACACAGTGAGCAAGGCTTCATGGGGAGACAGGAACAGCCCTGACTCTTGCTGCCCAGCTCCCAGCTCTGAGAGCTGCTTCCCCAAATGGCACACTCTGTCTCACTGAAGTGGGAAAAGAAGGTGAACTCTAGAGAGCTGTAAAATCAGAAATGTTACAACATCTAGGACATCAATCAGCAATGCTATTTATCCACACTATAGGACTTTGTATGCTGAAAATGGTTCAGCTCAGATCGAAAGGTTGTTTAGCAATGATTTGAAGAGGTTTGGGGAAGAGGATCTTAATTACATATTCTGGTTTTTGCATTTCTCCAGTTGAAATTATTGGAATCTTTTTGCATATCATAAGCTGCACCATGTAGAAAGGGAAAAAATACTTCTAGAGACCATGGGCTCAAGAGTCCTTCTCACTGATGGGAACTGGCTTTGCCAGGGAAGCCTGCCATGTAATCCTTCCCACGAGATGGTTAAACCCACTTTTTTTCACTTGGTATTACTCATTGCTCTTCCTAAGATCAATCATTCAACTAGAATCTGCTGCTAATTTCCAGCTTAATTTTATCAATTAGTGGTATGTTATTGTTTAGGAAAAAGTTTCATAAATTAAATAAATGAATTCTCCATGCATGAAGATATTTTAGCTTCAAAGTCAAATATCTCTGCATCTAGATTAGAAGTCTCAAATTTTTAAAGCTGTTTTGTCACCTTGAACAAGAGACAGAGGCTTCCTGGGATTTTGAAAATCACTGAGGAACTGAACATTTTTGCAAATACCTGGGTTTCCTCTATTTGCTGTTTATGAAACATAAATGGACTTTCAAATCTGGCTCTATCACTGTGTACCTAGAAAACAGAACATCTTCTGAATTGGTGGGCGCAAACTTTCATCTTCATTCCAGAGAAGCATAAGATGTTGAAGCATTTTAAACCTGCTTGATGTGGAATTAAATGTACTCCTTTTGTGCCTGAAAAAACAAGTTTACAAGCTGTGACACCTGTAGAGATGTAAGTTGATCAAATATGCAAAGCAAAAGCTATGACAAAATGACACAAGGTATAAAAGCTTATCATGGACTGCGTAGGAACTGGTCTTGTCATTCATAAGTCCCTGAAGTTCTGTGTATTTGTGGAATCTTTGCCTAACATCTAAATGGATAATTTTTTAAATCCTTAATGCTTGTGCCAGTAAAATAGTGATATTAATATGAGTTTTTTGAGTGACACTAATATTTGTTATTGCAAATGGCAAAAAATTGCCAAAAGGAGAATGTACTTAGTTCTTAAAAACAGCAACAATAAAAAAACACTGAGAGAGAAAAAGAAGCTTCATGATCTCAGATCACTGCCTCATTTTTCAGTACAGAAAGATGTCAGTACAGAAAGAGGAGCTGATCTCTTACCTTAAGTTTAATGACTGCCATCAGTATTTAGCTCTTCAGTGACCTGCTGTGTTGCACTAAGATTACTGGGTTTTCTTTCTAAGCCAATATTCTTTAGATATCTGTGATTTAAATTTATTCATGTAAGACCTGGGTGGGGATGTGCAGTCAGTGCCCATTTTTGAGCATGGAGCAGTTTCCTGAGCTTGAAGTCTCTGTGAATGTCAGTAAGCCCTTGCCCCCTGAAGTTTAATATACAGTTAAGACAGGTAAATCCTTGCGTGGTTCACATGGAAGTGATGTAGCTTGACAGTGACAGATGAGAAATTGGTTACTGCAAGATAGGAGGAGAAGGGAACTGTGGCTGTATGGATAAGCCCAGATAGGCCCAACTCCACTAACATTTCTTGTCTAAAGGCTAGGGATCCAGTCTGAGCCAGGAATCTGGGTCTTGCTGTCATCAACAGAGGGAAATAGGTACCAGTTTCATAGTGACAGCAGCAGGATTGATCTGATCTCCCTATGGAGGCATTGCTCTTTCTTGGTAGCAATTAATACTGGGAAGGTAGTGGTGTTTGTCCGATACAGTTATATCCAGTAGTACAAAGCAGCTCCTAGATCTGTGTGGCAGAGGAGGATGGCTCCCTGCAGTGGCGTCACTATCTCTACCAAGATCAACAGAGTTGATTTCTTTCTTTAAAAAAAAAAACAACAGAAAACCCCCAGAATCCAATTCTAGTCACAAACTCTGTAATAGGTTCCAGCAAGTACTAAGTCTGAAAATTACTGAAGATGTATGGGTGTGTGTCAATTGTGCTTGTTAGGGTCAGGTGGCAAAATACTGTTACTGGTAGACAGTCTCTAATTATAGTCCTTGTTCCATGCTAACTATGAATAGAAACCACTAAGAGTCTTGCAAGGAATTGCAAGATTTCCAAATTAGTCTTGCAGACTTGTGAAATTTGACTTTTTAAATGAGATTTGAATAAGCACCTGGACAGACTACAGACCTATGAAATTCAGCGTGCCACTATGACATGACACTGGGGTTATTGATCTCCTCCCACTTTCATTTTCTAAGCTACAAACCCAACGATTTCAACATAATGAAATTTCTTAAATTCATTGGTTGAGAAGTCAGTAAATCTCTTTTTCTCCCTGTAGAATATATTCTACTCTGCATTTGTTCTTGTTAATTTTCAACCTACAATAAAACATATTTGCAATAAATTATTACACAAAAGATTTATTAGTTTCATTTGACTGAAGTTACCAGAGTGGCTAGTCATTGATATTTCATCATTTGGGACCTGGATTTATCCTTTTCCCTTTTCTTTTTAACTGAATTATTGTCTTTAGAATACTGTTTTTTTCTAAAGGAATTTTAGAACATGTGAAGGCTATCTCATAATAGGGTTTTTTCCTTATGTTTGCTTTCCTTTCCCCTTTTCACTGCATGAGGTAGTTTCAATAGCTCTTGCTGCCTTTTTAAATTTGTATAGTAATTCGTATTTATTCATTGGTAGAATAGATACCAGAAGGTCTCTCAGTGATATCAACTTGTATTGCATCAGATGCATCTTGTTGAGATGCCCTAAAACAAAAGGGAAAATTATATCTACTCATTTCCCCTACAGGTTCAATGAAGATGATTAAACTTTCAATATAAGTGCAATGTGTGTTAATACACGTTTAATGTGCATTAATGCAGAAAATTCTGCCAAGTCCTTTCAATTGATTTTTATTCTTTCTTGAGAAGAATTTTAAAATTTTTTATCTGGCAGGAATTTGTCATTTCGTAATTCAGAAGTCACATCACTTCAGGCTAAAAATGCCCAAATTAAATGGGTTGAAATTGAAGAAATTAAAATTTAGTGATGGCTGAATGGCAAGAAAGCAGAAAGGCCGATAGAGAAATTACTTTGATCAATCTGGTCTAGTAGAAGGTGACCTTGCCCATGGCAGAGCGGTTGGAACTAGATGATCCCTTCCAAACCCAAGACATTCTATGATTTTATGACTTTTTCTTCCCAATGAATAATATAAGACTTTACAGAATATTTTAGAAGGCCTGGCTGATATGAGGATAACACCAATTCCAGGCTTTGATTGCACCACTCAGCTGGGTTTGGAGGCCTCACTGTGCTCACACAAAGCAAGGAGGTCTGGAAGATACTCAGTAACTTAAAATTGAGGCTATAATGAAAGAATTTTAGCTTGAATTTACCAAATCACTGTGTAGCTCTTCCAGAATGAGCAGCAGAATCTGCATCACACCAGAGACCTGGTGGGATGAAGAGGTCTGTGTACCCCCACGCCTGAGAAGTGTCCCAGCCTGGTGGCTCATGACATGACTGGATTCCAACTGCTGCTTTTCCCTGAGTGAATGTCTACTTCTGGTAAATGCCCTGTGGTGACAACAGCAACATAACTTACCGCTCCTCCCGTCACACATCCTTTCTTTCATCCCAGAGAGAAAAAGACACTTCATTCAGCTTTTCAATTATTACTTTTCCAGAATCACAGCTGCAGCCAACTGCACACTTTCCCAGGTTTATCCAATATAGTATTTACTCCTGTCCCTATTCTTGCTTGAGCTCCGAGCAGGGACTTTATCTGGTGACGGGCACATTATAACCATCACTGCTTACCCTGCAGTTTCTAATATAAATGGTTTCAGGAAAAGTGGATACCTTCTTGCTTGAGCTTCTCTCACTAAAATATGTTAGAAACAGTTGAGTAAATTCCCATATTCCAGTTTGAAAACTGTGGGGACCAACCTGAGAAAGATAATAAGGACCTCAAAATGTTCAGCTGCAGCTTTTTTTGGATTAAAGCTGTAGTTGCCTGGCTGACAGAGAGCAGACAGCAATAAGGCAGATGCTTCCTTGCCTCCCATATGTCCACTGTACAAAATTAAATTCCAACTCCGGTCAGTTAGATAGGATTTCTCACACTGAGTGGTGAGAAATCCTGTCCTCTGGAGTTTTCAGCAGACCCACTTGCTCTCCCAGCAGCTCCCTCCTCCATGTGCTGCACCTGACACATAACTGTAGGAGAAGCAGAACTGCCTCTGGACGTGGTGCTCTGCCCAAAGGCAGCCTCCTGCAGTATCCACCCAATGGCACCGTTTTCTCCCAGAAATGAGGTCTGAGAAACAGTCCCGTGAAAGCAGGGGAGGAGCAAAGGGTGTCTCCTTAAATCCTCTGAAACACTCTGCCTCATGTGCTCTGGCTTGATTCAGGGAGCAGAGTTTCTCATTATTTTTTTGAATAAAAATCATTGAATGGAACATCAAAAGAACAGTTTGGGAGCCTTAGGACATGTTTGATGTCTGTACAGATTCTTGATAGAGCAACAGAGTAGTTGCTTAAGGGAGGACTTTATACCCACCCCCGAATGCTGCAAAACATGGCACAAAAGCCTCCAAAGAGACATCAGCTAATAATAAAACTGCTAACTATAATCACACAACAAGAGGAAGGGAATTATTTTCTTCCATAAATTGTTTCACAATATTAAAAATATTCTTTTTTTTTTTTTTTTCAAAGGCTTCTTCCTGCAGGGAGTATCTTCTGCACAGGCATTTGGAAGAAAGTGCCTGTAGTTACTGCTGGAGTAGACAGGGATAATACTGCCAGCATCTTCAGAAAAGCAGAAGAGTAGAATCTAGGAATGTTCAAAGAGGCTGAAGTCCTTCTGATGGCATTTTTATGACAACTCCCCAGATGAAGTGATTTGAACTTCTGTTACTATTATTCAAATGTGAGAGTATTTTTTTCTCTTTCGCTTCAAATCCCCTTCACTAGATGTATAAATGCTGTAAATGTGGTCTCTATGAAACATTTTTTTTGATGGCCTTTTAATTATAATAATTGGAGGAAATCTGTTTACAAAGTCAGACGAGAAGAAGGTTGAGCTAGTTTGGCCTGTGACTTTGCCTGCCTAAAGCTTCCTGGTGACAGAGATGGTAACAGTTTTTGACTGTGAAAAAGTCTTAGCTCTACAGCAACAACAGCCACAGCCTGATGGAGTGTTTTGTGTCAGCAGAAAATACTGACATATAATATTTTCATACCCGTGATAGTATAAATGACCTTAAGCTTTGAATAAAATTCAGTAGCTGGTGTATCTGTTTAAATGATTAATCAATAAGTCCGGAACAAATCTCCCCTGTCATTTCTGTGTCTGCCTGCTGTGCCAAGTGCACAAAGAAAGCACGAAGACATCAGTATGAGATGCATTTTCAGTCAGGGAGCTTTTAGGGAAATTACAGGGTTCTGCAGAATTTCATTCCCCATTAGGACTGACTAGTGTTAAAGTGGAAAAGGAAAGATCTCTTATACCTTTTCCCCTCTGAGAATCTGTATGCTAAGTTTAGGCAGAATGTTTTATCTAATTGAGAATAATTACTCTATAAAACCAAGCCTGTCATTTCCTTTTTTTGTGACAATCCAGTTTTAGTCTACCATTAATATGCACAGAGTAGAGCATTGCTGTGACATTTTGTGGATAGTTTAAAACACTGAGAGTATGTCCCTTGTTCTGACCCACAGAACAGAAATAAACAAAGGAACAGTTTCTACTTGGCAAACCCTTCATCTGTAAGAAGATTTTCTTTGCCAAAATGTGACACTGTAGGTGTTGGACTTGGCTTTGGTAGTGTTCACCTCCTTTGCCAGATAATGTTACACCAAACAGATTTTCTGCGGTTGCATTTGAGATACCTGCTTATAAGCACTACAGAATATCTGTGAATTAAAAAAAAAAAAAAAAAAAAGAAAGAGTATTTTAACATTTTTTATTTTCTTGTCTATCCACTTCAAGCAGTTCAGTGTACATTGACCTTTACAAGCCAGACAAGACAAAAGGCTTAAGGGGAGCATTTCCCAGTGGCCTAGAGAGGCTCACTGGCCATTGCAAGGTGCCTCAGCAGACACTGCATCAATCAGATTGGGAAAATCTGCACAGCTGACCCCTAAAAAAAAGTTTATAAAGCAAAACTCCTATCTCTACCCTGGTCAACACTCACTGTTTGATGCATTAGGACTTTAACTTTTAAGCATTTCACATTTGAGAATAAATCTGTGATTTTTAAAAATATAACCAAAGAAAACAGGGAGGGAGGGGAAGAATGATTTTGTGGTCTATTATTTGCAAGTCATGTGCACTGATCTTACTCACATGACCACGAAAAATATTCTAGCAATAGTGCCTTATTACTTCTTTTTTTTAATATGTCTGCATCTTCATATGGTAGACATTCTTCCCCTCTCTCTGGTTCCTCCTCAAACACAGCTGTAAAAAATCTCCATAAAAACACTCGGTCATTTATTGCTTCTAAATTCTTTATTACCTTCCAAACTCTTACTGCCAGTTGTAGTGAGACATTTCTGTACCAGAAACACACATGTACAGCCTAACTCTCTTCGAAGGCTTTCACCCAGCTGGTCCTGTGATGAGGATTTATAGATTGGCTGTTTCAGTGTAACTTTTAAAGATGAGTTTGGAGCAACCATCTGTCATGGCCAAAGAATGCTTTGCTCCCCACTGCCACAGCCAACCTACCACAGGGAGAAACAAATCCAGATGAAAGCCATCATACATGAAAGCTCCATCTCCTTGAATATTAGCATACAGTTTACATGCACAATGGATGTAATGGCAAAATTAGTAATGGTCACAAGATGATATTACCTTGTGCCTCCTACAGTGGGCCAGTCTCATTCATTGGTAGTTCTCATCAGTAAAAAGAATCCCTTACTTTCAAGTCTGTCCTTGCAAGCAGGATGGAGTTGAGGTAGATGTTTTCCAACGTAATGTGTCATTGAGTGCCAGTTGACCTATGGCCTACAATATAGAAACTGTTTGACTATGGCATAGCATTAAAAATATGACCTGATGTTATTATTCAGGTTAAGTGTTATCACCCTGCCCTCAGCAGTGCAGCTCAGCAACGCACTCAGTGCTTCAATATGCAATGTGAATACAGCATGTGTGCTCTGTTCTGAATGCAACATCTGAATTCCACATCTACTGAGAAAAATCAGAGTCCTTGAAGATGAAAAGCTTCAGCTTAGTGAAGGATGTATAGACATTCCTGTACAGTTCAGCTTCATCATTCTTCAATTAAAAATTAGTCTTTTCAGGACCTATTTTTCTTCTCACACTCACCAGTCCTAACTTCAGCACTTGCTCAAAGGCTGTACTTCGGCCCCTCACCCTGGTAAGCCCCTTACAATGTGGGAAGGCAAGCTGGTGAGGGCTCATAGTCGTCAGCACATCCGTGCTCAGTAGCTGGCAGAGTGAGGTCAGGCATCTGCTCTGTGCAGAAACACTGTGTATGGAAACACAGTGCATAGCATTAGCCTCCTCTTGTAAATACACCTCCTTCCCCCCAACCCCCCATGATGCAAAAGTATTTAGCTCTCAACAAGAAGCCTCCTGAGGCAGAAGAGGCCTGCAGGAAATATTTTGCAAGGATCAAGGAGCATTTACCGAGCTCCTAAGCACCAGAGAGACTCTCCTTCAAATTTCAGTGCAACTCTCTTTCGAAAAATAAAAACCCAAGCCTAGAATGTTTCCCAAAGGCAAAGTGGGCTAAAAAAGGCTTCTCCAACAGCAAAAGTTTGCACTTTGCATAACAGCTTGACTAATCTTGGCTGATGCATCTATCAGCTTTTAGTTGCAAAACTAATTGTACTACAGACAGACAAGTAGGAAAAGGGCTTTCGTCAATGCCCATGGCTTTGAAGTCAGGTTTCAGACCAGCAGTTGCTTACAAACAATTTCCTTGATGCAGCAAGGTATCATCATTTTCACATTTCTGACTGAAAAGAAGTCCTGGGAGCTCTTTCTCTCTTCCTCGTAAAATCCTCATAAAGCTCTGGGGTGTCCCCTAGCTCCAGTGGGCTGTCTCTCCTGCATAATAAAAATGTCTTCCAAGCAAAACACCCCAATTAAATCAGTGAAAACGTTGCCTGAACGAGGATCTGGCCTCATGGATGTTAAGCTGAGTGAAAAGATCTTTACATGATTGATTTCCCAAGCCTCTCAGCACTGGAGTATCCTGTTCCTGAATCCTCTGCTCAGCCAGAAGGCAATTATGTGCAATCTCATCAGCGGTGAACAAGAGGAAATAACTACCTCATGGTGCAACATGTGATAATGATGCTCACTTGGGGTATGTGCCTTGTCCACTGCTGCTGCTCCAGATAGATGTTTAAGAGGTGTTCCTCAGCAGTGCTATTATTCAACAAATATCTTCCTTCCTCGTACAAGGGCTTTTGGTGTCATTCTTGAACTGGGTCATCCTCAACTTTATTTTATTCACCCCAGTATCACTTGATATTTAAAATTTTGCTTTGGTTGTTGCTGGTTACCCTGACCTTCAGAGCTGGAGGGCGACTCACAGATATTCCCTGGTAAAGAGAGGTAGCAATGGAAATGTTGCAGTTTCCCTCCTTTGCAAAGTTTGCCTCGGAAGGATGGTGGGGAATGAACTGGCCAGCCGCAAGAAATCAGCAACTGGTCCTGTTGTGTTGCTGCAAATGCATTTCTTTGCTCCTGTCCATGTATGAAAGCCAGCCTCAGTTAGAACAGCTCCCCAAAAAGTCTTTGTAGTGCTGGCCACTTGAATCCACATGCTGGTTTTGTATGTGAGGAAACAGGTACAAACAAAACATTCAGAGGGGCAGAGGACCACACAGAGGCTGTTTCACAGCTGGCCCAGATCACTGTGGTTTGACAAACATTTTCATCTCTCTCTAAAGGATCTCTTACTGCCAGAACTTCAGAGGACATCCTGGTTTACTTCCCACCAGTGTTTCTAGAGGTGTCTGTCAGCAGTGTTTTCTGCTCCCACTTGTTGCGTCACAGCAGAAAACAAGATGTCAGGAATGCTCTGGACCTGTCTGTCCAGATCAGCCTATGCACTGCAGAGCTGCTGGGAGAGACCCTGATCTCCTCCTGCCCCTTCCCAAGATGATGGATTTTCTCATCCTTACAGGTACATTATTTCCCACTGCCAGGAGAAACCTCCTTACTTTCCAAAAATATGAGAGGAATTTTTTTCCCAGTTGTCTCCTAGAGAGGATCCATTTTGCAGGAGATTATTCTGCTGCAGGCAAGGATCACAGCACACTTGTCCATCACTGCTGCTGTCACCAAAGGCCTGCAGAGGCATCGGGAGCCATTCAAAGGAGCTCACATATGACAGCAAACACTGTAGATGGTACAAGGGGTATTGCAGCAGCAAGTGGTGGCTGAAAGACTGAGAGAGGCAAGAGGAAGGTACGGACAAAGTGCAGGTTGAAGCAGGTATTTTCTGGGAGGTGAGGGAGAGCAATGACTTGTCAGGAAAACTTTTCCAGCACCATTGGCTGATTTCTGAGGAAGCCCACACTGCCTGGCCTCTAGCTTGGTAAAACGCACTTGATTTTTCCCCCTCCTGCAAGGCCTGCTTTGCTGTGCTGAGGTAGCAATGCTGGGTGTTCGTCAGCACAGGGGGATGGCACATCTAAACCACTCCTCTCTCCACAGAGTCAAATACATACGGCTGTCAAAACCAAACTTCCTTCAAAAATTGAAATCCTTTTGGAAGTAGTGATAACAAAGCAGAAATTCTAGGCTTTATAAAACTCTTCTCTACCTTGACTGTGAAGGCTGTTTTTTATTAGGATGAAAGGCTTTCCTATTGCAGGACCTTTTTCTTCAACATGATAGTCCCGCTTCAAAAAGATGCCAACAAAAGTGCAGGCAGAAACACCAGCCATTTCTGGCTGCTTCATGTCACTGATAAAGCTCAGACACGTCCTCCTCACCCAGTCCCTGACTTTTGGAAGTTATACACAGTCATTCCAAGGCAACAATTGCCTTCCCTCACGACATAACAAGGTCTGAATGAATTATTCAGTGTGGCTCAAGACTTTTTAATAATTAATCATGAAAGCCTAGAAAAAAACCCCTAATACCATTGGTACCTTTCCGAACAATCAGGCTTGCCAAACAGAAAAATTCCATGGGAGGAACAGCAGAAATTGTCAGAGAAGCTGTGTATGGGGCTGGTAACCATCCCACTTCTGCCAAGCAATTGATGCTGCTACACCCCACGCAGCATTTAGGGAATGAAATCAAGGTCTCCCTGTTTCCAGTTGTTTCCCAATGGCAGATCTACCCACTCCCTCAAGATGAGTGGAAGCTCAGCACACTTGCAGGAGTGTAGAACCAGCATCTCTCTACCAGACACACACTCTGAACTGGGCTAGTATGCTTGCAGTCCTGATTTACTGGGCTGAAGGTGCAGCCTGCAGCACAGGATTTATGCAAACACCAGAAGAGCCTTCTGCAATTTTGCTGGTTTTGATAGCTCTTCTGTGTCCTCCTACAATTTCTTAGGCCTTCTCACCCCTGTTTCTCCTCTATTCCTGTGTATTGCTGTGGAAGTAAAGGGGATGTGGCCACCCTTGGACCCATGTCTCCATAGGCAGAGACTATCTTGCTTGACGAGTTGGTTCCCATTGTCCAGAGAGTGTTTTACTTTACCAACCAGCTGGTAAAGTACACAAGTTGCTGTCACACTACAGCTGGGAGGCCTGTGAGTGGTTTTCAATAAAACCTAGTTTTGCAATGCTAATGTTATTTCAGTTGCTAATACATTGGCATGGTTTCCAAAGCATTGTCATGAGAGGAAGAAAAGCCAGATAGTTGATATTCATACCAGAGCTAAGCCATATATGCCATATTCTCATCATTGTGGTCTGTTTTCCAAGTAGGGCATTAAATGGACTATGTGCTTATTCCTTATTTCCTTTTTATACCTAGACTTGAGCCCCATGCTTAGAGATGCATTTGCTACTATTTTACAAATTTCAGACATAGTTTGTGTAAGTCACACCATGTCCTGTCATGTGCACCTCGGGGAAGAATCTGGCTCCCTCCTCTGTGTCTCCTCCAAGTAGAGAGCTGAAGAGAGCAGTGAGCTCCTGTCATCCACAGCTCCTTACAATGACTGGGAATTTCACTACCTCTCCTTACCTTTCATGTGGCACAGCTCCCATCTATCCAGGTGCCCTCCGCTGGACTTGCTCCAGTGTGGCAATGTCTTTCTCATGCTGGGGAGCCCTAAACTGGACCCAGTGCTCCAGGCATGGTCTCACTGAGGGGAAGAGAGATGAAGGATCACTTTCCTGGATGCTGAGAGGCTTACTTTAGCAAAACAAGTGATTGTCTCACCAAACCCAGTCATGTCATATCTTCTGAGCCAGCACTGCAAACTGCATTACTTAGCCTTCCTGCCCTTAGTACATCCCGGTTTTATCACCCCCCTAAACCTCACAAGTAAGTTAAAGAGAAGAAAGGCTATTCACCGTTGAAACTGTTGACACTGCAACAAACTGCCAGCTTAGTTTACCAATGGGCTTTATAAGGACCCAGACCCAACAGGACCCCAGAGGCAATAGTCCCTGGAAGCACACTGTCTACCCACACTCACTGCAGACCTCTTCAGACCTGCAGCACTGCCTGAAATCATGAGCTGAAGGCTCAGCCCTGTTCTAGCCTAAGTACTAAATGACTACACAGATTTCAGCTGTCCCTGGTGCAAAACCTATCACTCTTACTTATGTGCATATAATAAATGACCTGAGATTATTATACACATGCTCTAAACTGCCACGTTGCAAACCATGACGAATCTGACTGTCTAACATAATAAATGACAACATAACTCGTCTCATTACAGGCGCTGCCACAGCTACTTCAGTGCAAAGTTGTGATTATGTTGCAGTGTAATGAAGCATGTTCCAGTTTGCTGACAGCATTATGGTCTCTGGTAATTATCCTATTTTTCTTATCTCTGTGAGTCACAGAATAAACAGAACAAGCAGTAAGTGAGGATTTGCAGTTAAGATGGTGTTATATTGCCTTTGCTTTGACCAACCCTCTTGAGCTATGAGGGACATACAAGTCCTTGGCAGAAATAGCAAAAATCAATTTGATGAGCAGTTACTTAGTTGCTTTTATCTGCTTGTTTTATCCTTCGGTAATCAATGACAGATTTTAGCTTTGATCTGATTGTTCGTAAGATTCAAAAACCACTTTTCCCCAAGTAAAATCACTATATCAAATTACAGATGATTTAAAAATGTGAAAGGATATAAGGTAAACCAAGCTCCTTGAGACTGAAGAGAGTCCTCTCTCACCCAGAGCATGTCTTTACCCTATAGTATGTAATTCTAAAAAATTCTGAGCATGATACGAAACAATATATGAGTTGAGTTAATTTTATTCTGTGATTTGAAGTTGTCTTAATCAATCATGCTGAAGCCAAAGGAAAGCTGGTAACGCTGAAAGTCAGTGGGAAGTTTCTATGCGTGCAGTACATTTGTGTTTCCAAGCTCTCTCTTTGCTGAGCTCAGCTTTGCTTCAGCAAGGGTTAGCTACTGTTCTAAGTCTGGAAAATTAAAAAGTCTGCCATTAAAGGTATATAGCCAGTTGTAAGAGAATTTATTTGACTGGAAATGAGGATTTAAAGTTCATTTTGAGGTCTCTTATTATATGTGTTACAAAAAATACTAAAAGGACTTCAACCTGCTAATGGTTCCATCAATGACTAATGTCTCAGTTTAGATCCTGTTACAAACTCCTCAAAATGCCAATACAAAAACCTTGCTTAATGACACTGTGACCTTTGTTTATTACTTTTCTGATATATGTGCTGTTTGTATGAACAAACTTCTTTCACCAAAATTACCTGGGAGGACATTTCATAACATTTATAGTTTTTGTCTTCAGGAGAAAAGACATCAAATGTGTTCTGTCTAGCACACATTGATTGCAAAATGTTTCTTCTGTCTGCCAGCACTACACAAATCTTCATGGAGACAGATACACCATTCCTTCACCTCATCAGTTAAGTGCCAAAACCACTATAGGATGCTGATAGCTTCCTTTTCTTTTATTTGAAAAGCTGTATTAACTATGCAAGAGAACTAGTAAGGGATAGGAGCCTGCTTTAAGCACGACCTGCTTGCTTCACTTTAGTGTCCCCGGGAATTTCAAAGGTTTTATTTAGCATTTTGAGACAGGTAAATAGTAATGTACAGTGGCAATCAGAATTTTAATTTTATAGTAAATTTCACTAGTTTGAAGTTTATTTTCATTCTGAAGCAGAACAGAACACCACATGAAAACTTCTATGAAACCAATATTTGAGGAAAAGGCTGGATAGGAGGTAAGTGAAGTAAAATGTTTCCCTTCAGTTTGCCTTCTTTTTCCATTCCTTCCAATATGATTCAACATATTTAGAAATGGCAGTCATTTCAAAAAGAAAGGAAAAGACTAAACGCTCCCAAGCAAAAATAAATTGAGTTAAGCTACCCCACTAATAAAATTAAATTCTTCATTACATGAATATTCATCTTTGCTAAAGCATATTTTCAAACGAGAGAATATTACACCAGGGAAAATGATTCATTTTTCTGTGATGCAGAACAATAGGATGCTCTGCTGCAGGGATGTTATGTGCTAAGGGAGAATGGAAGAGGCTAGGAGTCTTCTCAGCCTTTTTGCTGTCTTTGGTGGATGACTTTTTTTTCCCAGATCTTGTGTACCTGATTGAAAAACAGTCAGGTGCAGTGTGCTGGTAGCCTGTTAGAGCATGGTCAATAGCCCATGGGGAGAAATTACACACTGTGGCCAGGAAGAAGGGATAGATAGGGGAAAGATTAAAGAATTTCCTAGATTCATGAAATACCAGGTTGGAAGGGACCTCAAGGATCGTCTTGTCCAACCTTTCTTGGCAAAAGCACAGTCTAGAGAAGATGGCCCAGCACCCTGTCCAACTGGATCTTAAAAATGTCTAATTTTGGGGATCCACCACTTCCTTGTGGAGATTATTCCAGTGCCTGGTTGTTCCATTGTGAAAAATTTTACTTTTGTCTCCAATTGGAAACATGATCTGATCAGTTGCATAATGTCCTTACACAAACAGATTATCAAGGAGAAAAAGGTCAGATTTTCAAAGGTCCTTAGAATTTGCTGTTCCCACTGACTTCTGGTAGGAGTGGATAATGTTCACTTCCTCTCTAGCCATGCTTGAAAGTTGTGATTTTCCTCAATTTTTTTGGAGATGAATATGAAATTAAAGTAATACCAGTTCATTATGGTTTTCTTATAAGCACCACACACTGAAGTGAAACAGAAGAACCTCCAAGGAAATAAATGGAGATTGTCTAGGGATTGTAGCTATGGATGAGGATGAAGAGACCCATCATCATCTGTGTTCACCTTTTCAAAATCTTTAGACACAAGCTCAAAGTTACCACTGAAAGGGAGGTCTGAGTACCAGGAGCAGAGACACAAGGAGACACAAATATGCATGAGGTATGGGGAACTCAATATTAAGCTAGACAAAGGTGGTTTTGCAAGGCCGTATGTCTTTCTGTAACCAATATTTTTGGCTGTCCTCTTTAAGGGATTTATATTTCATCACTGTTCCCAGAATAAGTCACCGGAGTCTGACTGGCCAGTCTTTCAGCCAATTTAAGCTCCTGTAGTCCTTTGAAGTCTGCAAGGAAATACCAGTTTACAGCTGCCATGGGTCTGGCCCAAGGTTTCTAAATAAGAATAGACGTATTAATTACATATGGAAACAGTCATCAATTCCAGATTGCATTGAGAGACAATGGTTATAATTTAATTGTAGTTTTCCACTTTTCATGACAGTCCATGACATCAGCAGATTATTAAATTACAGATTTCTTTCTCAGCCCAAGATTCTATGCTACTGCTCTCTGGAAAACTAGATTAAATTAATTAAGAAAAAAGGTGTTAAACATTATGTCAAGATGAATAGGTCCACCTAAGAAAGTACTAAAGTATTACTGAATATCTATCAAAAAAAATTATTGAAATCAGAGGTATCAAGTCAATAAAAAAGCCATAATTTGTCCAAAGTGGGAAGATTGTTTGAATGGTCCTCCATTTATTTTCAATCTAACCCTAGAGCTGTCTTCCTCATTACAGACCTGAGGGGATACACAGAGTCCAGCCAATATTTAGTGTGAGTTTGTCTGTTCAACCTGCTGTAAGTCTAAGGTTTTGCTAAAGCATTGGGCTTCAGCGAACACTTGCGTTTCTAGCTGCTCAGTAACAGACCCATTCAAAGCCTTAAATAGAAAGATGTTAGCATTTCACATCAGGAAGCAACGGCCACAATTTTTGTTTGCTTTTTAATACCCCCTCATGACTGTCCCAACAATGATGTGATAATCATCCTACTTAAACAGTAGCACTGTGTGGTACTGGAGCACCTCTCATAGACAAACCATTTTCTTTTCTCCAGACAGAAATTAATGCCAGTCTCCCACCACTCTGGCAAGTGCATCCCTGCCATTTATAAAGCATAGCCAAAACCTTTAAAAGCTGCCAGCTGAGTAAAAGCATCACTGCACATTGAAGCTAAAGGTTACATTAAGGAAAACATCCCTTCATGCATATTTACTAAGAAGAAAACAAGGCCTTTTTTTAGAACCCTATTGTTCTTTCCCACATAGGGGAATGGTTGCCTTGCAAGTTTGTTCCCCTTTACAGGCCTCAGAGAACAGAACATTTCTGCTTTCAAGCCTCCTAGCAGATATTTAACAAATACAATAACAGTCAAACTACAGACTGTGCTCCACCCTTGAGCGCATGCTGGTTGTGAGCAGGTGGGACACTACCTAACACTGCAGAAAGCTTCTAGCAAAAATCAAAATTATCACCCTACTACCAGTTTGTCAGGAAATCTGAATTATTACCAATAAAACAATAGAGAAGTTGATCTGGCAGGTCTGAAATAGCAGTAAACTATTGTTGCACTGACCTCACTTCAGGTTGTTAAGGAGGACAGAGACATTATGCTTTTCACCTAATTCCATCTTCCATTCAGTCCAGCCCCCTGGGCATTCAGGAATTCCCAACAGGCGCTTGAGAATAAAAAGCATCACAGGAAAGGACTTGTGATGCACCTGCAGACAACAGACAATCACTCATCCCCAGCAAGTGTCTAATGCTGCTGATTACTTCAGCAGAAACTCCAGGAATGGAAGAACAAAAGCTCTAGAATAGAGAAGAACAAAAACATATAGAATACAGAATTATAGAACCATGGGTTATCCTGAGTTGGAAAGGACCCACAATGATCATTGAGTCCAACTCCTGGACCTGCACAGGAGATGTAAACCTGAAGAGATGTAAGTTTAAAGGCATTTTATCATCCAAAATTCTTCAAATAACAACTGGCTTTTTTGAGAACAAAAGCTTTAATTGCTGGATTATCTCTTACCATTTGTAACAGGAGGAAATCTTTTTGTTCTTTTAATACCTAACCAGAGGCCACTCAGAATCATGCTCTGATTCACATAACACTGGAGGAAATTGCTGAAGATAGGACTGTCCTGGTGGTTTTGAAAATGGAATAGGCTTGTACTACAAGATCTGTTCACAAAACACTGTCTGCAAGTTAGTAATTGGTGACACTCTCAAGCTAAAGGATAATGTATTCCCATACAACTACATGGGTTGTATTGCTCACGTCAGACACGGAGCCTAACCCGGTTCTACCTCAGCGCATATGCTGGGATCTCATTTAGGGCTCCAACTCTTTACTTCATGAAAATATCTTCTGATAGTAACTCTGGATCTTCACAGGGAAAGACACAAACTCATCTCTCACTACTGTTTGCTTGAATTTTTCAAGTGCATGTGCAACTTGATGAACACGGAAAGCCCTCATAGGCTTGCTCAGGTTACTAACCTGGAATTCAGTGGAATATTTCTTTTGGTAAATTCCACAATTGTCTCGTTGTTGAAGTTGAGCACAGATTGATGAATGATCAGAGAGATCATAAGAAGTTTAATTAGATTATGATTTAGTTTTTATGAAGTTATTCAATCTACCAAAAAATCTGAGTGATGCAAAACCACCACATCATTCCATGAGTTCTAATTGACCTTTTGTTGTGCTGTAGGCTTACAGACTGACATTTAGATGCTTCTCAGCTATCTCTTAGGGGAACTTGTATGACACAGGTTTTTTTTCCTAAGTGAAAATAATGTTTCATTATATTGAAAGTTAGTTATTATTTCCTTTCTGTTTAAATACTGTTCTGGGAGATGCTGTGACAGTACATTAGGAGCATTGTGGAAGACACTGTATTGAAGGAGTGAGTGATCTTGGGCAAGCTGTATCTGCTCTATTGAGCCTTGTACTTAGGGTTTGAGAAGCCCAAATGTTAGTTAGCTTACGTAGATGCTGTAAGGGAATGTGCTGGAACATCCAGTGCTGGCCTGTGTTCTACTCTGGTGGGTGTAATGAAAGACACCTGTCAGGAGAAGGTATCTGATTTCGTTTGTTGCAAACAATAAAAGGTACCATTCTATGGGAGGGAGGATGAATGTCTCCATGGATGTGATCTACAGAGTGTGCCATGGGAAAATGCAGACATGGTCTGTCCGAGGCTTCCCGAAAGTGAGATCCCTGATATATGAAGGGTCGTAAGGTTTGCTCACTATCTATATTCCTCTTTTATTCTACCTAATTAAAACAGCTGTTTTATTACAGCATCTGTAACTGTACCTTGCTTGGTAATATACCAATTTTTGCACCACCAATCCCTGCAAAATATCATGTCCCAGTTTACTGAGAGTCTCATCTATCTCGGTTATTCTCATCTTAAAATTTTGAAGAAAAGATGTCCTGTTTTGAAGACAAGGTCTAAGACTGATCATTAGGGAGAAGACAAGTGTTATTGCATTTAGATGAATTTTACAGGAAGAAAATCTTCAGAGATGAAAGCATAAACCATTCTATATTCCCACAGGGACTTAATACTGCCTTCCTTTATGCAGCCAGGGCTACTGACAGCCTGATCTGCAGAGAGAAGATGCTGTCTTGGGACATTTTCCTCCTGCACTTTCTATTCTTACCCTCTGTGTTCCTAAAGGAATACTTCCCTTGATCCACAGGGTAGTCATCTCATTGTCCTGCCTTGTGGAGCCTCTTGCCCAAATATCACTGGCTTCTCTGGGAATGGTCAATTCCTGGTGGCATCCCAGTAAGAGTCTGTGCCTTCAGACTGGTTAAAGTCCATAACTGTGCAGCCTTGTGTTCCACATCTACACACTTTTTCTGCAATAGACTGACACACTATTGTAAAATCCTGGCATCACTTTCAGCATTTTCTCTCTTAGTACAAGGTACACTTTTACATCTAAAAGGTTTTCCAAAATCATATATTGAATTATATTGAACTATTCCTTACAAGTAATAAAGTACAGTAATAATTTAATACAGTCATTGCTCAATACAGTAATATCTGGCATTATGAATAAAGCAAAGAGATTCCTACTGCTTCACAGAATCTAATACACTCTCTACATTTTAGAAGACTTTCATGACGTGTATTAGTTATGTCAGTGGCCATTATGTCTGTAAGTGTATTTGAGGGGGAAATAAAAAGCACATTATAGTATATTTAAATAGCATACTTAATATAAACTAAAAATAAATACCTCTCTACAGAGACTGACTTCTCTAAATAAGACCTGTGCAATGAAGGTCGTCTGTAGATTAAAAAACGCCTCTATTAAAGTCATTGCCTCTGGGAATATCTCCCAAGTAAAAAGTTGAGACAATTAAAATGATACTAGAAAATTATTCTAGACAAAGGACTGGATCCAACATGGAACATAGACTCTCCTAGATTCAGTTGTATAGGACCTGGCCTCCATCTTCCTAGAGAAGTCATAGCCATGGCTGAATTACCTTGTACTCTCCTTGCTCTGTAGAGCAGGCACAGGTTTGTGCCCATGAGAAACCAGGACCTGTAGCTGCAAGTCCTCTCAGCTACCTCATGAGAAATGTCCGTGAGGATGTCTGTAAGACTTATCTCTTTCCAAAAGAAAGGCATCTCAGGTGGAGCAGTACAGAGGCGTCTCCTATCTCTGAGCTGCTGGGACTCCACATTCACCTGCTCTCACAAAAGAAGTACCAGGTGTTGTGTCCCACTCCACACTGACGCTCTTCTGGTGCTCCTTCACTTCAGTGACTGCTTAGCCATTGAGAATCAGATTCATTTCCTTGGGGCATCTGGATCCATACGTCTCTGACGGAGATAAGAAGGTACACTGAGCTGGGCTCAGTGAGATTCACATTGATGGTATGTGCCATAAGGTTACCAGGGAAGTTTCTTTGAGAATCTGGACCCATATACCAACTAGCGAAAAACGAACACAGGGCACTTCATTAGTCTAGAGAAAACCATGCACAGTGACCCATTAGACAGCTGATGCAAGGCATTGTAATTGCAGAGATCACAACTAACTTGTAACTTCTTACTGGTCCAGCTTTTAAAACTCTTTCCATCTGCTTCTTCATTGCACAAAGCCTGGAAGTACACCACTAAAGATGGGTGAGCTACATACATATTACCGCATCAGTGCTTGTCACAGTGAAAATGTCCATATTATTAAAGGTTTCACAGCTATTTAACTCTTGAGGAACATGTTCTACATTTTGCAACATGGCAGACTTATGTCTTTCTAACTGCTTAAACACTTTTGCTATAAGCTTTTTACATTAAAGTAAACAAAGGAAACTTTGACATTTCTCTATCATTTAGCAAATGACAGCACTTCATTGCACAATCCTGAAGACATGCTATTTAGGGCATCATCATTCCTCTCAGAAAAGAGACATAATGCCAAACAAAATCTCTCCAGAAACCCTTAAAATGATTCTTTGAAGGAAGCACTTACCCAAGCCCATTTGTCTTGAGGAATTACTTTTTAATTCTCTATCTCAAGCACAGCTGTAATCCACATATTCTCAATTCAATTTGTTGTTTAATGGAAGTAGTTGATCAAATTTATACATTTAGAGTAAATTCTAATATCTTATTCTCTCTTCAGACAGCTGAAGTAAATGTTCCACTCAAGTTGACAATTCTGCAAAGGTGAATTGACATAAATTAGAGCCTTTACCTGTTTTTCTTTGTTTCTAAAAATTAGTTTAACTGATTTTATCACATGGGTATATTCTAGCACTGAAGCACTGTGTTTCGGTATGAGTTCACATGAATTAAAATGAAAATTCTTTCCTAGTAATCTTGGATTTTCTGCTTTCTTTGTCAAGCAGATCAGTAGCAGCTTTTCTTTCAAGGTGCTATCTCACTTGGCACCATAATGTTTTGATGGCAAAAGTGCAAAAAATTGCCTTTCAAAAGATGAAAACCAAAAGAAATTTGCTTCAATTTAGTAAAATCACTTCCACAGTAAGCAAAGTTCTCAGCTACTGCAGCAAGTCAAGAGTCTACTCTGACCTCCCACATTGTGAAACTAATTTTCATAGTTTAAGAAAATACACTTTTAAAAAGCTCTCTGACATAAACTTGCTGCAACTCTCCAAGCACCACTTCTTCTTCCCCAGCAAACAAGAGAACAACAAAAGCTTCATTATGCCTATGTTTACTGGATATATCTTCTTCCAGAATAGTTTTTATGGCACAGAGTATAGCAATTACAGAAATACTGAGGGCTCTGTGCATCCTTAAAAGGGAATGTGAAGACATGCAAGTGGAATGAAAAGCACATAGTGAAGATATGTTGCTTCTGGTAAACAATAGCATGCAAGTCAACCATGTAAGTCATCTTCCCATATCTTCAGTGCCCCAAGCATCAAAGTTATCTGTGACAGGATTAGTCCAAATCCCTATGCAGAACAGTGATAGAAAGGGACTAGAGTCTTTTAGGATGCTTCATGCTCACCTACCATTAACTAGACCATTAACTAAGATGGCACTATTGTAGAGTGATAATGGTAGCCTCCATGGCATGGGTGTAGAACTCCTCATGCCCACAGTCAGTGCTTTCCAAGATGGAATTGCACTTCACTCCTGGGTACTTCTCTCAGAGCTCCCCTGAGCAGTAGCATGAACAAGATCTGCCAGAGCTTTCTGTGATCTCAGAGAGTTGTGAGGAAACAGGCAAAACTTCTCAGGTCAAGTCTCAGACAGAAGGCTTCCTTGAATACTAGCTGTTTATATTGTCAGAAGGACAAGCTTCTCCCGTTGGACCAGAAAATTGGTCACAAGCCATCTGATGACCAACAGAGCCCTAAGAGATGTGTGGTCAGTAACTCTGGGGAACAAGACACTGAGACCACTGTGCCCTGGGGAAGGGCAACTCCATAGCAACCCATCAAGATCTCACAAAATTATTGGGAGCTCTTCTTGCAAGCAGTGAAATAAAAAACAGGAAAAACATAATGGGTAAGGGTGTCTGTCCTGAAGCATCTGGGAGCAGTTGCAGTGCTGTATGGATAATCATGCTACCCTGTTCAGATCAGGATGGATTCATACTAGAAATGAAGCAAGCTTCTGTCAGATGCCTTGACTCTGGTACTTTAATAAAACAAAGTTTATTAGTAATACCTTAGTTGACATCCACTGCCTTTCCTGACATGGATTTAACCCGAGCAATTACAGTTTTATCTCCAACCACATCCCCAATCTCCTCTCTCTATAGAGACTGGTTCTGGCAGGATTTCTGTCCCAGCTAGTGCTTTGACACTCCTCCTTCCCTTTCTGTCATGGCAATCTTTTCCCCTTCAGCAAGAAACAAGTTACAATGCAGATAACATTTTCTCACCTAATAATGAAATCTCTTGAAAGTAACTCTAAGTTGCCCAGCTAGCAAAGGAGCCAAGGAGGCCAGAAGAAAGACCACTTTAGGGAAGAGGTTTTACTTGTAATGGTTGCTGTATTTGCTGCACATGTTGAGTCCACATGCAGTCTATTTTCTTGTTTTGGTTCCTAAAACCTTCTTAGGGCCAGCTTCCCTTCCCGCCAGTTGTTTTCTGAAGTGCAACCATTGTTCCAATCACTGCAGGTCTGCAATCTCTCTCTACTGGAAGGAGTAAGCCAAATTAGATCTGAAGACAATTTCTTCCCACAGGGACACTAGTTCATACATTGGTGAGTCATTTTAGGGATCATCTAGGGATTTTTGCTGATGAGGATCTTCTCTCAATCCATGTCTCTCATCTTGAGAGGGAGGTTCATTCAGAATTAGTTCTTCTTCTGCTTGCAGTACAGACAAGTATGAGTTTGGAAATATTTGCCTTTTTTGCTTTAAATAGCATATCACAGGATTGTCTGATGTTAGTCCCTGGAAGATCTGTACCAGTGTAGTGTCAGGGACTGGGGTGGTACAATGAAAACAAGGAAAACTGCAAGTCTATGCTGCAAAGACAGAGCTCTACTCTCAGAGCTACAAAAATTTAATCATGAAGCTAATGGGTTCTTCTGTTCAAACAGTACTTCACCTGCTCGCCCTCTCATTCTGTTTTTACAGTAGGAAAAGACCTCCTTATCATTCCATAAAGCTACAGAAAGAAGGAAATTCTCTGTGTAAGCCTATGGGCCTGTCTCTGTCAGCAGCAGGAGATCCCAAGATAGGGTAGGTCTAATGCTGGTAGAACAGAAAGCATCTTAAAAAGGGGTAAGTGATGGCTGTAGTAAAGGGACTTCCCTGACAGATACACACAGGCAGCTACTGACACAGGCAGCTACCAATGCTCACTAAATCCAGGAGGGGCAGTTATCCCAGTACAACACCCTCTGCTAGGACCCTGCCAATGCTGGGGCTTATGTTCCCAGCTCAGGACATGGGGTCAGACCCACAGGGACAGAGTATAGACATGTGGGCTTACTTTAGGTGCCTGTAAGGACAATTCTGAGGCTCTGACTGTGAGCCAGAGGGGTACAGCGGGAGGACATACATTGGCACGAGTTTACAAGACTGTAATTTTTACTTTATTGAGGTGGAATACAGACAGGGATGGGGTTTGTGCCCCACTTTGGGACATGACATTGGAGAATGAGACCAAGATTTTTAGATCTTTTGGGCAATGACTTTTTTTACTTAATGTCTATACTTTTTCTTCAAGATCCTTGAGCTTTTATTTTGCCTTTGTGTTATGTTTTAGTAAGAGTAAAGAACAGTAATAACAATACATGAAGGTTCAGTGTAATGATATACTTTGTTCTATTTTATTTATTTTCCCAGTTGATCAGCTGTTTACTCAGATGAATCATATGCAGTTTTCCATAAACCATAGTAATTTTATTTGCTCTGGAGCAATACAATGTTGCAACAGTTCCTTCTAATATATCACAACAGGAAGTTGACTAAAATCATAGTTCACTATTTAATATAGAGAACAGACCTAAAGAACTGCATAAAGTTGCAGTGCAGGATAACTCACAGGATTCTGCAGATTGGGGAATTATATTACTTTTCATTTAGTATGGTAACTATCACTGCATTTGAGACCTTCTTATTTTCTAAGAAGGGGTGTATAGACCATCCATCTACTGAAAGAGTTTTATTGTACTTGTTGACATCATAGATTTGGATGAGAAATCAGCACTTTAGCTGAAAATCTTGCTAAGAAAGTCACCTTTTTCGTTGTTCTTTTTGTTAATGGGCATCATTGGCAACCAATAGAAGTTTTTTTAAATGGACTAAATTTTCTAAATTATTCCTTCTGGAACAACTGCATTTTTGTAACTGATCATTCCTGAATTCAGTATATCCTAGCAGAGATTATTTTTATTACAGAAAACCAAAAAAAATCACCATACTAGCAGACATCCTAACACATTCCTTAAATCTGGAGATCAGCTTAGTGAACACCCTTATTCCACCTTTCAAAACTATTTCTGTTATCCCCAGGATCACACTACAATGTGCACGTGGAAATTGTAAACAAAGTGGTGCTGGTCTGACTGAAATGACTGTGACCAGACTTGAGGATGCAGTGGGATTCAGCAGAGTGGGTCTGGCACATTCTTTGTAGCTAAACCAGTTCCCAGGCGGTGTGTGAATGACTTGCATGCTCATCTGAAGAATTGTTGTATTCCTCCTTGTGAATTTTTTTGTGAACTGGGCCTGATTTCAGGTGGTTCACCAAGTTCTAGCTTGCGGGCTGATTAGTAGTCACTGATTAGCATTTAATGTATTTGAGTGAAGCATCTCAGTGATATATTCCATTTGTGTGTTTTTGCTCTGCAAATGGATGTTTTTTTAAAGGCAAACCTAGAGTGGGACCTGACTCTAATTACAGTTCTGGAGGACAGGGAGGTACGAATTCTAGTATTTGTGAAACACCCAGGAGTTTCAACTGTTTGCATGAATAAAACAACAAGTCATTAAAGCACTTGCAAAAGAGAATAATATGTTACCAATAGTAGCTGCGTGACTTTATAATAAATATTCATAAAGCTATTAGTGCTTTATTTTTTATACCATTCCATTAATGCCAAATGAAACTATATCACAAACATGCACCTTAGTAATCACACAAAGATATCCTGGAGACGCTGAGAGGTATTAAGCAACTGGTAAGACCAACGAGTAAAATGTACTTCTAGGACTGAACTTGCTTGGGTGATCAGTTGGCAAATACACCAAAAATTAAAACATAAAAGATAATAATTTTCATCATGTGGCTGAACACAAATAACTGCCTCTACCTTCAGCAGCATGAGACTGTTGGTTTGCACTAAGGATAAATCATTTATATGGGATGTCCTTTGTATGTCTTATCTTATGAGATGCTACTGACAACTTTGAATGACAAAGTAAGAACATTTATCTTCATTTCCATAGAATTCAAGTCTTCCTGTTCACTCTTCTTTGAGCTGTGTATGGTCTTGGATTTCAATAGTATCAGCAGCTGGTTAGTAAGGAGTTGGCTGTCAACACAGACATTTAAACACAGTCTTATTTATTCAGTATTAGCTGGTCTCCCAGGAGGTTATTGTCCACTTCTGTGTTGTGATCAATTGTCTGCAGAAGAACACAATGCCCCAGGAGGCTGACTGATTAGCTGTGTGCTTCCCCACACTGTTAGGTAGTGCACAAGATCATGCTCCAGGCCACTGAAACACATTCCTCCCTGTTGAGGAAACGAGCAGCCCCACTTACTGACGCAGAGAGACTTGGGACAGGGTGAGTTTGTAATAGAGAGGGGCAATTTGTTCACAGTGGTGGGCCAGACTCTGCCCCTGGAAATTCAAAATCTAGTATTCTCTATGTGACAATATTCACATTCACCTTCACCTAGTCACATACTGATGATATGGCTAACAGATAGAAATAGAGTGCTACTTGAAAAAATCCCAGCAAATAAATGATTCAGACCTATGAGGAAGTGAATAAACTCCATCTGCTTAACAGCCATGCTAATGAGTGCATTACCCTTTTTTTCTACATGGTTGGTTCTTCAGTGAGCATATATATATTACATGTTTATATCACTTTGGAATTCAAGAGTTACATGTACATCTGCTGCAGACAGCCAAGGGGGCATCTTCAGAAAAGAGATTGGAAAAATTATAGATCTATGAGAAATAGTAGAGAATACTAATATGTTTAAATCCCACAAATTATTATTGCAGATATTGATTTATCCTGCAAAAAAATACTGTTAGCAAAAGAGAACTAATTTTAATATACCTGCATTGCTAAAAATGACAGAAGAGGGGCTATCTGATCCCAGAAAATAATTTTATGCTGCCAGTGATTTAAATCACATTGGCTTCATTAGAAGAGAGGAAACAAAATAAGGAGTCAAATTTATTTTGTCTGGAGCAAACAAATTTAATTTCCCTGCTCCCAAGAAACAGCAATGAAGGACAGAGTTTTCAGGGCAATGAACTTACACAAGGCAAAAAGTGCCAGATCATTAATTAAAAATAAAAGGAAAATTAAGTGATGTACTGAAAATGAAGGCAAAAGTGAAGAGAGGCTTTAATTGAGGGATGAGTATGAGAAAAGCAATCGAGACACCATTTGGAAGTAAACAGGAGTGGTGACAGAGGATAAATCATCCTTCAAGAAAACCTCTCTCTAGCTCATTAAATACTTCAAAATTATTTATTATGAGCATTTCCCTTCTTGCTTTCCCGAGCTTTCTGCTATGTGCTCACAGCACTTGGGGTGGAGGAGCCCTGACAGGTTGATCAGTTCTGCCCTGGTCACAGGGAAGGGTGAGAGGCTGATAAACTAATGCACTACTGCATTTTCTGGTTTGCTGTACACTTGTAGTCACTCTTATCTCCATCCCCAAATCCACAAAGACTCTTGTTTTACTTTCTGATAGTGGTTTGCAAAATCTTACACCAGCAATGTATTTATGATCTATGATGAAAGGCAAAATGGAGTAACTGCGAAGGAAATTAGCAGTTATTGGTGTCATTGAGAGTGTAGTGTTCAGATTTCAGAGCCAACAAATATGCCAGTGACACACCTCTCAGACCTCTGCTCTCCTGGTACAACCTCCTCCAAGCATGTAACATTGCACAATGGACAGAGGCAATGCAACACAAAGCAAAGGCTGAGGATCAAGCCATTCAAAAGGGGCGTCCCATTCCAAGACTCACTCCACACTGCAACATGACACCAAGGCTTTTCTCCCAGTCCTGACTCTTCACTTTGTACCCAGCTGGGACAACGCAAGAAAGAGACCACAGTGTACACAGAGTGGCGATGTGAGATGGGACCTAAGCACACAAGACTGCATGGATGTGCCTGATGCCCTATTTAACAGACGCAATTCCCCAGCACTCAGAAAAGCTAGACTTAATCTTTAAAACCAAAAGCCTTCCTCTCATGATATCAAGGGATGCACTCCTCATTGCACAACTTGTGTGCTCGTAGATTAGAATAATTCTTCAATAATTCTTCCTGCTTTTCTCTAGTGCTGCCTGCTGCCTATGGGCAGAACCATTTAGCAGGTGTGGCCAGAAATGTTTATTCTTCTTCACTGCTTCCTCCATACATTTCATAATTTCATTGACACTTGTAGCTGATAGGACTTGGCTTGGGAGAGTCTTCAAACAATCCTTTGAAGAAAAAAGCTCCTTTCTCCACACTTCTACTCCACCCTCAGAATATGTTCCATCACCCTTCAAGACTGTCCCACATTTGAAAGAGAAAGGCTAAAAAAAACCAACAAACCCAGAGCTTGGGACAGTTTCTCAGGCCAAGCAGCACCTCAGAGAGAGATAAAAGTTGCCTCAGCAGTTGGCTAGAGTTCTTTATTTAATGTAAATGTTAGTTTATGGAACAAAGCCAAATAATTCTGAATATTCACTTGAGATTTACAAGTGTATTTTTCATATGTCTCTGTAACTAAGGCTGGGGTAGGGATGCACTATCCACACAGGTAGATGCTGGGACACTCCCACCACACTGAGCTGTAGATCAGACCCTACTGAGCTCTTCTAGACAAGTGAGGAGAGAGCAGCTCTGAGCTGAGAAACCCCGTTCGTTCCTTGCATTTAAACCTTTACTGTTATTTTTCTACTTTCTCTATCTCACTCCTTCTATTTCCCTAGTTAAGTACTAGGCACTTGAAGCAATACTTGTCCTACTATAATATTAGCTAGTGCCCCAAAACTCCCTTTCCTAGAAAAGGAAATTTTTTTCTACACCCAGAAGTAAGGGTGGGTGGGAGAATGGATTCTGCTACGTTATCAGTTTGAAAGCAATTGGTATAAAAGGATGAACACTAGTAGCTTCTGCTCCATTAGCTTCTGCTCCATTAGCTATTTTTATGCACCATAAAGTGCCTAGTAGCTTAAGTATCATTATGCTACTGCAGGATTTGACAACTTATGTCACACCAAAGAGGGCACTTGGGCAGATTTTGGGAGTGGGCATGGCTAAGAAATGAGCATTGAAGTAAGCAGAAGGGACCAGCTGTGCTGCAAATCTTTGTCTCCCTGAAAGGAAAGAGACATCATTGGTCTATAAGCTGCATTTTGCTCCTTTAACAGCATCTCCAACCTCTGCTGAGCTCCTGCCAACAATGAAGATTGCATCAGCATATTTTTCTCTGCAAGGTTTCTTTCATGCTCCATGGCTTGTTCTAAAGTATCTTGAAACTAGATAAAGTTTTTTGTGGTTTCTGTCTATGCCTTTCAAAAGATGGGGAGTAGGAATCTTTTACACAAAGTTACATGTTTTTCAGTGTGTGAAAAGTATTTTAAAATTATTTGAAATATTAATTTTCTGTATCAGAAATAGTGTGGCCAGCAAGACTGGGAAGTGATTCTTCCCCTGTACTCAAACACTCTGAGGCCACACCTCGAGTACTGTGTACAGTCCACTGAGATGCTGGAGCAAGTCCAAAGAGGGGCAACAAAAGCTGTTGAAGAGTCTAAAACACAAGTCTTATGAGGAGCAGCTCAGGGAGCTGGGGTTGTTTAGCCTGGAGAAAAGGAGGCTCAGGGGAGATCTGATCACTCTCTACAACTACCTGAAAGGAGATTGTAGCCAGGTGGGGATTGGCCTCTTCTCCCAGGCAACCAGCGACAGGACAAGAGGACAGTATTAAGCTGTGCCAGGGGAGGTTTAGGTTGGGACATTAGGAAGAATTTCTTCACAGAAAGGGTGATTAGACACTGTAATGGGCTTCCCAGGGAGGCAGCAGAGTCACTGTCCCTAGAGGTGTTTAAAGAAAGACTGGATGTGGCACTTAGTGACATGGTCTAGTTGACATGGTACTGTTTAGTCACAGGTTGGACTCAATGATCTCAGAGGTCTTTTCCAGCCTTATTTATTCTGTGATTCTTCAAAATTGTTAGAGATCACGATCAAAGTCTGCCTGTTTGCAGACCAAATTCCTTGGATGCAATATAAAGGCTGTAAATATGAAATAGAGCTCCATTACTCACTTTGTCAGAAACAATAAGACATCTGCTTGTTACCACATTGATCTAATGTGGTAACATTAGATCTAATGTAGTCTAATTACATCTAATGTAAGACAATTGTGAACCACTTTTAGAAGTGGTTCTTCTAAAAGAACCATATATATGCCGTTCCATATATATGCATATCCATATATATGCAAATATATATGGAAACTGACTTTGCCCTCACATGAATTATGGTTGTCCCCAAGTCTGCATCCCACATCCCACACAGTCATTCTTCCAGCTCCCTCAAACAGTTGGGAAATGAGCCTTTTAGTTTTTGACAAGGGAATTAAACGGTGTTTAGGCAGAGGGAATGAATCATCCTACAGAGGTGCTGGGTTATCCCCACTGAGTACAGAGGGACTCTAGGAACTAGTTTATACTAAATATCTAATGTCAAATAATGATACATGGAAGTAGGTCGGTAAAGTTTGTATCCAATATTAATTAACAATACAAGTGATTTGTTATTTTATTATACCTACACAATACAGTCTGTAGCATCTCCTAAGTATGCCTGGACTCATAATGAAAATGCTGATGATTTATGGTAGAAGTCTTGCTACCATAGTAGGCCATAGACATGACTTTGCTTCAATTTTACTTTTCAGAGTCTTTATGCTGCAAATGAAAAACCTTTGTTCAATACAAGCTGAATTACAAGGCTAAATACTATGGGAATGGAAGTTATTGAAGATAGTATCATTAATTCATAACCCAGCTTTTATTTTAAGATTCTTCTTAGCCTGAAAGGTCACTGTGCAAGTTAGCATTAGTATTATGATTTACCACTGTGAACATATATAAGCTAGCTAAATCACCTATAGAGCTCTAACTATTAATGAAGTGTGGGGAATAGACAGCAGTTGTAAGTTGTGTTACTTGGCTTGCCACTATGAATATTAATGAAGTCTGGTGAGCAGTTGCTTTGGCTGTGAATGGTGTTACTAGGTGTAAAACTGTAAATACCAATGATGTGGAAAAGACAGCCTATTTAGCTGTGACTTGTGCTCTTTTCTAAGCAACTATATATATTTCGCCCTTCAGTGTCTTGATGGGGGTTAAAGCAACGGGCTCAGCCTCCGCTGCTGCTACAATAAAACAGTATTTTGACAAACATGTCCATCCAAAATCCGTGAGGTGGTTCCATTTAAGAGTTCCAAACACAGCTCTGTTTGCCAAAGGCTGTCTCAGTCCCACCATCGGTGCTGCATTTCAGGGCTTTTAGAGGAGGATGTATCTGCTGAACTTTTGGCAGCCCCAGACATACATCTTGTACTTTGCGCTATAAGCAGTACAGATGGCAGCACTTATGTTTAACTTTACTCGCTGCTTCCCATTGTAAAACTTTGGTTTCAGTTGTTCTAACATTTCCCAGAGTTTTCTGGTGTGGCTGCCCCCAGCTCAGGTTTTCTCTTCATCTGTTTCTATCAGTGTTGCAGGGAGGACATGGGCCATCCCTGCATGTCAAAGGGAGGGCAGCATCCTCTTTGCCCTCATTCCCCTCTGAAGCCTCAGATGGTGCTCCATCAGATCTGATCTGGGAATTCTGTGCAATTACTGGTGTATATCGGGCAGAGTTCCTACTGTGCAGCTTATGGAAGGGTGAGTGCAGTGGTAGAGTAGGGTGCAGCCTGAAAATCCACCTAATCTTCCAGTATCCTCTTTGATTATGTAGTGTGTGTAAACATTTCCTACAGAAGGATTCTCAGGCTGACTCATACTGTTGCTGTATTTATGAACTTTCCAGTGCTGTGCTGTTAGACACAAATGTGATGATTTCCAGGAAAAAAAACCACTGGGATGGGGAAACTGGGGATATGAAAAATATTCAAGAGGACTACTATTATGAGCAGTTAATCAGGACAGGCTAATACTTCAAGGGAACTGAATTTCCTTTATTTTGTACATTTGCCATTGAGTTTCTACAACCAGGCAGGCATGTGAGCTTCTGGAAGAGGGCAGCAAATGCTTGCTTTCACACTTGTTACGTTTGGTGGCTTTTTTTTAGAAGGAGCAAGAATGAAAATCTACCAAGAGAAACAATTTTGGAGAAGAGATCTGAATTAGGAGAAGAGGTATTGTAGGTCATTAAAAGAAGTACAGGAACTGCAAACTCTCACCTTCATCAGAAATGAGAAAGCAATTCTTCGAGATTTCTTTTTCCTTTTTAGACTTTTGTTTGAGAGGTTAGGTAAACACAGCTATTTCTAGATCTCCAGTAATGAATATTAGATGAAACTACATTTTCTAATAATTGTCCAAGACTTCATGACATAGCTTCTATCTTTATTTCAGTTCCTGTAAAGCCTACATTTTCTGTAACAATCACAAAACTACACTGAACATGTCTTTTCCATGTCTTTCTTTCTCTTTTTAGTTTATGGCAATTTTTTTTCAGAGTGTTTCTATTAAAAAAGAAATGGCTTTGGGAAATTACTGTAATCCAAATGGAGTTTTAACTATAGTACCAATAATATAACACTTTGACAGAAGAAAAGGAGCATGAAAAAAATGCAAGAAAAAGTCTTTACTGAACTTTCTTCCAGGGGTACAATGGTAATAGATCCACGAGTTTCTGGAACCTGTTAACAAAATGAGTGGTTTTGAAGATTTGTCTTTAAAGTACAAGTATGAAATTGTGAGTTTCTTGTATCAAGACTGTGGAAACCAGGCTGTAATAATATCATGATGTTGCTTGAGAAGTGCCAATTTAACCAGACTAAACTTTCTGATAAAGACTTTGAATCCTAGCAGGAAAATTTCTTAGGTTGCCTGATATTGTATAAATTGGGGATATTGTAAAAATTTCTAATCCAGATAAAGTCTGTTGATTTGTAAATGAATTTCTATCTTAAAGCATGGAATGTATCCTAACATCCAAAAGTTCATTAGTGTTAAGGATACTTATGCCTACTCCAGACATTACTGTCTAGAACAGCTTCAGTATATAGGATATGGATTAAACAATTGCATTATACTGATACTTTTAAAATACTTTTAATGCAGATGTAATTGTCTATTATGTATTAACAATTCGTATTAGTGCATATTAGTTTGTCACATTCATCAGCAATATCACCATCACTCGTGAGTCTGTGTGTGTTTGTGTCTATTTGTAGGGGAGGGAAAAACTGACAATCGAGTCAGGGCTCTTTGATATGGTCTCATGATTAGTCTAATACCTAAAAACAAACAAACAAAAAAGATATAGTTGTCTATCTTTATATAATGCTACTATACAGGATCACATTCTTAAAACACCATGTAATTCCCTTTTGGCTTTTCCTCTCTAGATATTAGTAGCCTTGTTCATCTTGTCCTTTTACTCATTTGTAATCATCTTCACACCAGTAAGTTCATTCCCACAGTGAGGCCTCACAAACACATCTGCTTACTCCACACCCTACTGCCCAGCAATAGCTTTCAGGGAAAAATCTCACACAAAGTGAGCTCTCCTTCCTCACATTTAGAGCTACATTGCACTGGATAAAACCATGGCCAACAGGTATTAGCATTCTTCATACTGCTTCACTTTGAAGTGCTGAAAGAAATGCCTCTAGATTTTATTTAACCTTTATTTGACTGCCTAATATGATTATGACACAGCTCTCTACATATTATGACCAGTAATTATTATTTGCACACAGCTCATTTCTGTGAGGGCCCAGTTTTCTGTATAAAAGAAATAAAGAACAAAAGTAGTTTTAGTTTTAAATGTCTGTTTGCCAAAGGAAATTGAGAATTTTCTCTACCTGACTAGGCCAATTATCAGATCCTCTGCCTGCCACTCACCTGGAGTCCCCAAAGCACCTCACATCATTATGAACTCCATGACTTCAAACCAGATGGCAAAGACTCTGTATATATTTTTATAATATATATAAATAAGGGTGAGTCTGAGGTCTGAAAAATAGGGATACATTCAAGTAGGCAAATTGTTCAGTGAGCAGGCAAATACACGCATTTGATTTCTTTAGGTTCTATTTTATTTTAGTTTTCTACAGACACATCCTGTGGCCTTCTCTCCAACAGGGAGCAGTAATTTCAACCTTGCTGTTAAAACAGGCACTCTGTTTTCCTAAAATTTAAGGAAAATCTTTCAGGGGTCGTTACTTTTACCAAATTTGGTTGGAATTGTGACTATCATGTTGAAAAATGCTCATAGTGGGCTGAAGGACTGATGCAGAAACATACAGACATCATGATGATCTAAGCCTTATTTCCTAGGAAGCTGAGCTAAAGCTTACAATGAACTAATAAATTATTACTCATTCCAAATCACATTTCTCATATGATCTATTCTTTTATGAGCAGAAAGGGATATTAGACCCATAAATCCTTTATTCATTGACAAGATAACAGACCTGCTAACATAAAAACGTTTTTATTTTACATATGAAAGGTCTTTTAACCAGTTTAATAAGAAAGCATTTATCTTCTCTTTTTTCTATTGTTTTAGTGATTCAAAGGCAGAAAAATCTTGAATTAATTAGAGAATGAGTTAGTTACTAAATTAATTATCCTGCACATTACTTTACTTTGAAATATAAATGCTGGTGCAAAACGGATGAGAATGAAATTCTACATATAAAATGTTAATATGGAGGGAATGGTTTAATCAAAGCAGAAGAATGATTGTTTGGTAGCAGTAGAGGTGAAGGAGAGAAAAGGCCTTCCAGGCCCCAAATTTAAATCCTCTTTAAATGAAACTGGGTCCACCCTTGATAAAGCAAACTTATGCTACGTACTGGCATGTTTGGCACATTGTATTTAATCACAACAGTATAGCATCACTCTGCATTCTTATTTCCAAACATGATTTGGTGGCTGGAATCCAAAATTGCTTGCTCGCTTGCTTGCTTACTGGTCTTGTGTATCATCTTTATTATGCAGACACTCTCAACACATTTGCAGTGAGTTCCCATATCCTTCCTATTTTTAAGCAGCTCAGGTGCTTTTGAAGCAGTATGGAAGCTGTCCACTTTTCTTGTCATATTTCTTGCCCATTTCTCTTCTCACGGCGTAATTTCTGTTGAGCAGCTCCCGATCTTGGCAGTGATATATGGCCTTGAAAAATTTATTTGTTCTAAAATGTTGAACAGTGATTGCAGTCAGTTGAGACACATTGATGGCATCGGCAGCTTAGACACTGCAGAGCCCATCACTGAGAGGAAGAAACTGCAACATGTTTTAGGAATAGCAAATGCAGCTTTGAAGATCAGTTAACTTTCTTCACCAAGACAGATTGTTTGAGTGGAAAAAACTCTTTTTACATATTTTGTGCTTCTATTGTGTCATTTTATAATGTCCGATCACAGCACTTTAAACTGTGCAGTTTACCTAACATGGCAGTCTGCTCATGATTTAATGGATTTTCTTTTTTTTCTCTCCATTTTTTACCTACTCTATTAAAATAAAACCTTTCCAGTGAGAATATCCACCACATCCTGCTTGTATTAACTATCAGGAAGATGATTTTGTCAGCGCTTCACAGAGTAGTGTATAAAGCCCTCTCTACTGAGTAAGGTAAGGTGATTTTACATGACACAACCTTCTTAGACCAAAACCAGGGTTTCTGACAGAGTAATGTAAATATGAATGCATTGGGAAACATTATTTTCTACCCAAACAAGGTGGAATATATGAAGGATAAACATTTCAGAACTAATGGGATCAAATCCTCACTATTCCTATTTACTCTGATTTAAATATAATTCTGAGCTTGCTTTTCCTTCTAGAAACCTGAAAATTCTCATGTACATCCCTGAGGGCAAATTGGCCAGGCATTGAAGCATTCAGTGAAAATGGGAATTTGTAATTCTCTTATTTTGAAAATAGAAGATGTAGTCATTCTCTAGTGTTTGAATGCCATAGCCAACATGATATTGATTAATTTCTCTGTAGGATGCTTGAGGCACCCTAGGGATAGGAATAAAGCTGTGTAACTGTATCCATATAATACTTAATTATGGTAAAATGCCATCACATAGGCAATGTCTATATTACTGGGTTTGAGACGCAGACAGATTCCTGAGTTCAGGTACAAAACTTAGCCATATACCAACTCTGTCTCACGGCAAAACTCAAGTGCTCACCACCAGGATGTGCGAGAGGAATCACAGAAGATGCAAATAGGTTGCATGTAACTGATGGCAGTCCCGTGGCATATCAGTGTGCATCAGAAGGTGACTCAAGACACTAACTCAGGGCTCCTGTGGAAAGGTAGCTCATCCCTACTGTCTCAGGACAAATCGCGCCCTGGAGTGTCCCTTAGGCAAAAACAGTTTTAAATGCTCATTTGTGAAATACAGCCAGTCAGAAAAGGATGAGAACAGAGCAGGAAATTTGTATCATGAATCTTGAAGAAACCAGAAAAGTACTATTGCTCTATGCAATTATAAATATAATAGTTCCTTTTTGGAAAGAAAGAAAAAAAAATCATATTTTAATATTACCTTATTGCTATATTATGTTATATTCAGACCATCTACAACTTCAAGGAAATTACTATGTACAAGGCAGTGATAAACGACTCAAATAATCCGTTTCCCCTTGTGAGTAGAAATAGTCACCATAACCATTTCTCTCTCTTTATTGTACTAGCAGCCCTGGACAAGCAATGGTTCTTTTTGCCTGAGTAAATATAGCACAGCAGCCCTGATCACTAGTGGAACACAGATGTGTCCCTAAGTCACAAACCCAAAGTGCAAAAGCACTCCCTGCCCCCCACGTCTCCCTTTGCACAGGAAAGACAGCACTTTTTTGAGCTTTTTTCAGGTCCACTGTTCATGCATCATCTTTCTGTTTATCCCAAACAAAAATTACCTTAATTTAAAAGGAGTTTCTTTTTTTTTTTTTTACTGATTCTCTGCTGATGTGCTAAAATGTTAAGCCAAGTAGCAGATCCTTACCACCTCAACAACTGCAGCACCAGTTCTGACATAGACGTGCAACAGACAGGTCCTTCTGTTAGACCAGGGCACTTTTGTAACAGGAAGGCATCCAGGTTGAAACCAGCATATTCTTCACTCAGCAGTCACCAGGCTGACTGGGACATGAGGGGCAATGGTTGCATGTGAATAGCAAGAAAAGAGAGAGTTTGAGATGTGTTTCCCAAACCAACTCTGCCTGTGTCACTGATCTTGCTGCTCATTGTCAAGTGCATCCCTTTCCACCAGAGAAGAGGTTGAAAAGTACCTCTGAACATCATCCAATTCATCCCTTCTCAATGCTAGGGTAACTTCAGAGTTAGACCAGGGATAACAAGGCTGCTCGGAGCTACTTAGTCATGGACAGACTGAGAGTACACACTCTTGTGCTTCTCAAGCAGTTATTTGTATATCACTACATGGAAGGGGATCATCTTCCAAGCAAAGATTCCACTCAGCTAGCCAACTGGGACAGTGTATTTTCTGATCATGAAATCAGTGTAAGTTAAAGCAACTCTAAAAACTTTTCTCCAAGTCCCAAACTATCCTGTTTCCTCCAAGCAAGTATCACCTTCTGCATGCAAGCCTGAGCTGCACTTCTATCTTTAGCTCTTACCCTGTCTTGCTCCGCTTGTTTCTTCCTCTTCTTCGACACTTTTCAGATTCTCAAAGGGTGGGATCCCCTCTCCCATAATGAGACCAATCTAGTGCAAGTACTGGTCTTCAGGACTGGCCATGTGACTGAGAGTAACTTGAAGAAGTGGTTTCATTTATAGGTGATTTTTGTCATTTTGGTGACTCCCTACCAGCGTCTTCTTCCCTCTAGAAACCAAAAAAAATTTCTGTAAGATATTGTCTGTATACAGGGCTGTATGTGACTGCTTCATGGCCATCTTCATGCTTTAGTTCTGTTTGCCACCTTCTGTTCCTCAGAACTCACATCTTTTTCCACAGATCTTGGGAGCATGTGGCGAATATGACTTTATGAAGACCCTCGGAGCACAGAAGACCCAGAACTGCTTGCAGTATCAGAGCTTCTGTTCATGATGCACAGCTATAGCAAAAAAATTACAGACTCATCTCTGTTTAAGAGGAAGCACCAGATAAATCTGTGCATGTTTTGACATCAAGGGGATTAAAAGGGTGCTTATGCATGCTCTCCTAATCACTGCTTTACTTCTCTGAAAAGTCACAACAAAATAATTTATGCTCTCAAAAAGGTACAAAAGAGATAAAATGCCTTTCAAGTAGAGGTAATAGTTACAGTGATGGCAAAAGTATTCTAGCCCTTAGCAAATGTGTTTATTGATGTTTTTAAGAGAAAAGGATTTTTTTCACCTGGTGTTTGTTTTCCATGTTGTACATTTGACCATGTGTACAGAGTTTGGCTGCACATTAATAAAAGACGTGTAATCAAATCACAGTCTGCCAGAGACAAACCTTTGCTTTCAAAAGTTAGTATAAAAAATAGTTTGATTCAGAAACCAAATGCAGTCATCTTCCATTTTTCTCAGGCAAAATATCAAGGGAAAAGTATAAAAAGTGTAGAGAGGTACTAATGTTTAATGAAATACTTGAGAAACATATGAAAACCAGAATACATAATGTGTCCTGAGGTAGTAGACCTCAGATCTATGAGTAATATTTTTATCTTTGATGTGTCTAAATATATGTAACATTTCTCTTTATTTGCTACACAAAACTTGGGGTAAGCTACTCAAACTTAGAAATATCATAACTAGTATTTTTATGAATTATATATAAGCACATTTATGTGGAAAGATGTGAACATTTTATAAGCACAAGTTATCTTCATTTTACCATGGACAGGAAACTGTCCACCACTCTAGCTTTCACCTGGAGAATTTTTTCCACATGTTTCTTTACAGCAGACATCTTTATTCCGGAATAAATCTTATATCCTTCTAATATTATTAACAAAGAATTTTACCTAAATGTGGTTTAGAAATGCTGCAATGGAGGTTCCAGTGATTCTACCATCACTGCTAAAAACAGTATCACCTTTCAGTCTATTTTCCCTAACCAGAGCTTTACCTGAAGGTTGATGTCTTAATCTCTCTTTTCTAAAGCTAAGAATAAATTACTCAGCAATATGCATTGCCTTTTATGCATTGCACAGTGAATGTGCACCAGTTATGGTAGATCCATGTGTAATCTACATCTCCGATTAGTTAAAATAAGCAGCATCCTTCTTGCCATTTTAAAAGACCACAGCAATTCCCCTTGGCCCTTTGGCAGAGTAGTTGTAGATCTTTGCTTTCAGGTAAGAGCAAACAGCTGATGAGATGACTAACTCAAAGATGGGCAGGATAGGAGACCTCCACACTTTCTACTGACTAATGCCAGGTGGTCTCACTGTTTGTGCACTGGATGTTTGATCTCTGTTTTCAAGCATCTTATTCTTTCTAGTGTTGGTCAGGAGAAGTAAGAAACTGTATTTCATTCCTTTAAGTGCTCTAATAAGCAGCTAAAACTTAAACATTGCAGTCCTTAGATTTTTATGTATCTAAATACTTAATAATAGTAGTAACAACAAATAGTAATTGTATATGAAAATGCGGGAAGAGCTCTCTTCCATAATTTGGAATGCATGCAAGGCATGTGATATGGTTCTATCGTTTAGAGGCAAACACTGTGCCAACTGAAGTACATTTTACTAAATAACCATTCCTCCGTCACATTCCTGGCCACAGACAAGCAACATTGCTTGTGTACAGAACAGCCAACACACCCAGCTCCATGCTCAGCTATGGGTGAAGAGAGCCAAGTGGACTTTCAGGTTGGTAGGTTATGTGGGAGTCAGCACAGCTGCAAATTTGTTCATAATTTCTGCCTGACTTCATTATTCTGGATGTCCTGGGAAAATCAACTTTCTGGGAAACTGTTCAGGGTACACTTTCATACTGAATACGAACTGCCAGAACTATTTGCATACACATAGTACAGTGCATCTGTGAAGGCACTGACACTGAGGGCGCTGACACTGAGGGCAGTAAGAGCGTGGGCCTTAATGCACAGTCTGAGATAAGTCCTCATGCATCTCTTGATTTGTTAAAATGACAACTTCGCCTTAATGAAGAATGGTATGAACCTAGGTGAGACCCACCTCTTATTGCTGCAAGTGCACAGAAAGGGGAGGAATTCAGCAGAATTCAGGAATTCAGCCCTTTTTTTGAGTAGGTTTGGTTGGTGTGCAGAATTAGGCCTTAAATTTGGGAATGACACAGCCCTCTGCTGCATGACTCTTTGAAGAGATGAAAGCTTTCATTTCTAGCCAAATGATGACCAAGTGATGATTTCTCACGGGTATACCTAAAAGACTCAATTTTGTCACCTTCTTAATTTGACTACTTCTTATTTCATACCTCAAACTTACAAAGAAATAATTTCTTAAGACTGTCTGAGTTATTAATTGGGTAGCAATCAGGAAGTGCCTCAGGCCAGTCCAGTAATCTCATTTCAGATTAATGCAATCCCAGATTAACATCTCATTTACCATTGTTCATTGGTGTCCATTAACCAGAGGGAGACTCTTGGGGTAAAGTCATAGAAGTGGGTAAGATGTGAATGAGTGAAAAGAGACGGTGAGGATGAGGGCTCCTACAGAACTCTGACTTTCAGGGCACCACAGGGCACAGCAGGCAGGGCCCAAACACTCAACAGGGAGTCCCCTTTCCTTAGCTCAACCCAAGGCTTTGTGATGCTCATGTTCTGTCCTCTGGCCCTTGGCAAAGCGCTCTTGAGTCTTTCATCATGCACATCAAAAGGAATAGTAGAAGAAATAGATGCAAATTATCTAAACATGAATCCCACCCTATCAGAGACTTTGCATCAAGCGGTGGGAGCTGCAGGGTGAGAGAAAGCTTCTTTGATTTCCTTGGGCACGGAGGTGGCCCCCCAAGACTTGTTGTGAGAAGTTGCCCCTCCCTCTATCTGCCAACACTGGTGAGTCCTCGCCCCTTGTTAAAGCCTTTGCATCAGACATGACAAGGTTTTAAAATCACTCAGAAGTCAGCGTGGAGTGAGTGGGAAAGAGTGACGGTGACAAACAGGTAAAATGCAATCTGATGAAAAAGACTCAGGTTTCCATAGCATCCACCAGCACCTTCCTCCTCAGGACACACGTTTGAATTCCAGCACGAATAGCCCTTTTTTGGTTAGGCAGCTGCTTTTGTAAAACTTCTGTGTAATAAACAATCCCTATAAATTAATTTGACACTTTTTTGTTATCTTTCCAGATGGAGGATTTGGCAGGAAGCGACATACTTAAAAATTAACTTGTCACAAACGTGAGTTTAGAACTTGAGATTTTTTTTAAAAATGGCTATATTATAAGATTCGAAACTGGAAGAGAAGACAGCCAAGCCCCCCAGAAATATTTTACTTCAAGTGATTATCAAAACAGCACAACTGTCCTTGGTATTTTCTCCCTTTCACTGCCTTTTATTTTTGCTTTATTACTTACATCTCCCACTGAGATGTAAGGGTTGGACTTGATGATCTCAGAGGTCTTTTCCAACATAGTTGATTCTATGATTCTATGATTTTGTCCTCAAGCTATTTCTTTTTCTTTACTTCACTTTTACCTCACCATACATCCAAGACTAAATTTGTGGATGCTTGTTCCAAAAATGCCAATATGCTTTTAGAAGTTGTTGCACAGGGTTTCAAATACAGATTAAGGATTTAGAATGAAGTCCCCTAAAAATTGTGAAGCAAACACAAAGTAGAAAATTCATAAGAAAAATTTTTGAGAACTTCAAACTTCTGGAGATGTTATAACTTGCGTTGAAGATAAGTGAGGAAGGAGAGAGATATACTGAGATGCAACAAGTGCAAATAATGAAGAAGATAGTGTTATTATGGGTTTGTAAAAGCTGTTTAACATAACTAATAAAAAACTGGTAGTTGTAGTAATATTAGAATCCATTTAAATTTTGCCAAAACTCTGCCCTTTTATCCTGCTGATTTCTGAATCTATTTTTCGAATGTACTGTGTTAGCGAGAAAAATATTAATATTCAACGAAGGTATAGTCATATAAATTATCTAGTTTCTAAAACAGCATAGAAAAGAGGATGATTCATCAGTGTTTGATCTCAAGAAAGTGTTTCAATTAAGCACAAATCATAGCAGCCATGAACAGCTAATCCTTTTCTGCCATTGCCAGGAACACTGGGAAGCTGTGGGGAATTGGCAGAAGGAGCCAATGCAAAATAAGCCTCATCCTCCATGCAGAAGAATACCTGGAAGTAGGGGTGGGAGGGAAGGTTACCCAGGCTCATGCCCAAACACTGAGAGCTGCTATTACATGGGTGCAAATAGAGTGAGTGGAACAGTCATGTGTCCATTGCTTTTCCAGGTAACCAAGTAGTGCTGTTGTGTATTCCCATGGTATGAGACCATGACTGTTCCTCCTCCTGGGCTATCACTACAGCCTGACCATTCTCCTCTACCACCACCGTCTGCAATAGGAGCCAGCCAGAGGTCAGTGCAATGAGGACAGGTTGTGGTGACAGGATTAGATAGAAGATACTTGGGTGTTGAAAACAAGTCAAGGACCTGGCTTTGATGATCCATCTGCAAAATTTAATAAGACCAAGGTCAGTCTTTGAGGAATCTCTGAGAAAAGATTGTCCTTCCTACATAAAAGCTTTACAGAAGGTGCTCTAAGTGTAGATTAAAAGCCAGGATTTTGCTTTCACTCCTTGATGAAGTAAGTTTACTTTACCCTTTACCCTCACAGATCATGGCGAGGTAGTTTGCAAATAAGCCTGGACAACTGAAGCAAAAAGCCTTAGAGAGTGAGCTCCAGACTCAGAAGGTTTGGTTTGAATCAAATCAACCGTTTTATAAATATATTTGTAAACTAATAAGTATTAAGGAGACAAAACAGGATCTTTATTTGCATCAGAACAATGCGATGTCAGCAATTTTCTTCCAAGAGTGAAGAACTTAATCTCAAGCATCTGCTCCTTTACCTCTCTGAGTCCTTTGCACTGTGAGGAGAGTTCATATTTCAGGTTTTTCCTGGTGAAGCTCAGACCAGTGATGCCCACAATCTGCCTTAGCTTTTGGAAATATTTTGTGCCACATTTTGTGGTTGTCCCTGGCCATTTTGTTAGTGTTGGTGAATGTGAAAAAAAAAACCCCACCTGGTTTCATGGTTAAAAGCAACAGACACTGTCTCTGTGAGAGGAATACCATCCTGTATCTGCTATGGAAGTGTGCTGTTAGTATGTCATTCTCTGTGAGGTTTTTTTACCAAAATTAGCAAACATTGCATATTCCATGTTTCTTGTGAAAACTGTTTGGAGATTTATGGTTAGGCATTTCCAAGTAGCTGCAAGTCCAGTTCTTCTCACATCTGTTTTCAAATAACACAGATCTAGAAATGCCACAGAGGCCCTTCTCCTCATCTGCTCCTCCACACTTTCTGCAGATGTACAGATGTCTTTGCACAGCTTTGTTTCTCTCTCTCAGAGATCTCCAAACAGCTGAGAATCAATACTTTTTCTCCTCTAAGGAAATGCTCTCTTGAGTAGCTCAAGAAGCTCGACAGGACTGCAATTATTTCCCTTTCACATGATTGCCTCTAGGGATACTAGGTTGGGGGGATTGCCTCCTCTGCAATATTTATATTGTATGTTTACATTCAGCATCCTAACACCCTGATATTTATTTTTATTTCAGTTGGTCTCACATTCCACCCTTATGCCTAATTTAGTGTGGACAAAAGTGGGCCTCAGATTGGAGTTAAAGAAGTTTATTCTGGGTAAGTTGCAAGCGAAAATAATGGCTTAGTGGATGGAGAGCAGAGACGGGAGTGTAAAAGATGACAGAGATCAGAAGAGTGGGGAAACCCACTAACTTTTCAAAGTGAGAATCAAAGACCATCATTGCATTTCCAGCCCTTACCAGATGAATCAGTAAGCGCGAGATCAGCCTTGCTTCTGCCTGCACCTGCTCAGGAAAGGGCATTCCTATGGCATGCTGTTCTCACTGCTCCCCTCCTTGCCTGTCTGTGAGCACAACGTAATTGAACCTATAATATCTTATTGCACAGGCAGAAGAATAATCACTCATTCTTTATAGATGGAGAGGGGGGAAGAGAGAGAGAGATGTATAATCATCACATATGCTTCATATGCATTTATATGTACAAGCATATGCTCTGCAAATGTAAACCTTCATTAAAGGAAAAATTGAAGATTACAAACTTGTCATGCAAAAATTAAAATACAGGTGAAAGACTAATTCAATAACCTGTCTGAACTTAGAAAATCAAGATGCTACTGTGAGTTCTACTAATTTTTCCAATGCCACTCGTATGCTTTGCCAATAAATGATCTTACAGTGCCAAAATAAATCGCTGTGTTACAAAGAGCCCTCATCTGTGATCAAAATCATTCTATTTACCCTGGAGACACATATCTATGAAAAATTTAGGAGGTCATCAATCACGGTCTCTCTTTCCAATGTTTATAAAGTTGTATCTTTGGATAAGAACATTTCCAGTCTTCTTGCCATGATTGAAAACAGAGCTGAGGTCTGGTATATTTACAGGCAGGATCACTGTACTTAGGTAGACTGCATCTCATCCCTAATTTTTTGAAGTTATATAAAATAACTGTTCTCGGGCTGTCTGTTATTTGTAGCTCCTTGGTAAAGTGATGAAGAGATCTCAAAATACATGAGAATTAGGGTCTAGGTTTAAATACATAGCATGTAATTGTATAGCATAAGGCCGCTGAAGAACAATACCAGATGCATTCTTTTCATGTCAAGTGCTCTGAAATTGTGCATGCTCAGAATATTCAGACCTGCATTCTGCACAAAACCTTACATAGTCATATGTAATTTGCTATTTTCCCATTGTACATTTGCTGTTGATAACAGTGTAGCAGCCAACGCGACTTACCACTAAACTACCGGACATTTTACTGGAAACCAAAACATCATCATAAAATTCAAATAAACATTTCACAAGAATCATCACACAGGAGGTATTACATTAAGCCTACTGTAAAAACAATTCTCTGAGGTGTGTTTCGCAGGCAATTGCTTCCCGAATAGTTTTCCATTAGTGTTGAGATTCAAGCTACAAAAAGTGCCTTTTGTTCAGCTCCTAACCTTGATTAGGGAAATATCTGTATAAGAACTCAAAAAGTGTCTTTCTTTGTCACCCTCACAAGAAATGTCAATCCCTATTTGGTTTACTTTGAGTCTAATGATCTCCTGATTCGTAAACAAAACTCTTCACCCTGTTGTTAGAAATCACATGGTCTAACTGTAACAGGAGGGTGGGATCTGTGCCCTGAGCATGGATAGAGCAGGTATATTCACCACAGACACCTTGTACCTACATGCAAGCTCACATATTTATTCACAAGGTTACTCATAGATAGATATATGCTAATACAATATGTCTGAGAAAGAGGCAGTTTTGGTAAACCTGTGGTTTGTTTTTTGTGTACAAAGGACATTTTACCATGCTCTAGTGCATCCCTAGGGCAGTGATTGGGGAGCACAAAAGCAGTAGCTTCAGCTGCTTCCAGGTCAAGGTGTAGCTCTTGCTTTCTTATTTGAGTCTTTTATCTCCTTTCCACATGAAAAAAATGAACTCAGAAAATCTTCCTAGGAATCAGCTTTGCTCATTAGCCATAAAAGCTGCTCATTTCCTGAAAAGTTCATAGTGCAATATCTGGGTATTGCAGGTCTAAGAATGATTAAACAGCCAATTTATTTTAGAAATTGAGAAAGAGAAAAGTGAGCTTGACCTATTAGTCAGTTTTTCTCTTCCACAAAACTATTAGATAAGTCTAATAAGTCTAGATAAACTACTTGAATTCATTAAAGTTTCTGAAGAATAGAACGAACCCCTTTTTAATTTTTCTTCTCTTGCTCTCTCAAAAAAGAAAATCCCTGTAATTTCATAGGTCAAGTTATGATTATATCCATTTTGGTAAAATGTTGAATTAGAGAACAGAGACTTTTAGTTAAAACTTTCTGTGGATTCCTGGATGATAGAAATTGATTTCACAGGAAGTTGGGAGTTCTCAGGATTTCTGTGAGACATGAGCTTCATCAACATCTGTAGGATTGGCAAGCCTAGTTTGATATATACGACCTTTGCTCTATTGTCACTATAGTTAACAGAAACAACATAGTGAAAAAAACCACAAGAAAACAACTTTTCTTCAAGAGTTTTCAAAGTTCACACATCAAAGGGAATTATCAAAGCTGCAGCATGAAAATCTGATGGTTTGGGTTCCCAGAGATGCTAAACATTGCCATTCCTGCCAGCTTTCAACAGGCAGAAGGAGAAGCATTCTCACCACTAACGCTTGTGGTCTCAGCAGAGGTGCCCACATCAGGTACTGCACGAAGTCCCTTACTGGGCTTTTCCAAACCACTGTTTTTCTCAACCACCCTGTCAAAGCAGCCTGTGTTGACTAGAGCAACCCTCAGCTCACTGGGTCACAATCTTTCTTATTTATGTGCAGTCCTATAGACAAAGAGTAGACACCTCCAGAATCTGGAAGAGTCTCATTCCTGGCCGTGCTCTTGGGAATACTTTGTGTTCTGAGCAGCATTTCTGGTTAACAGAGAGGCCTGGCATTAATCATGCCTTTATTTAGAGAACGAAGGCCCAAGTCCTCCTTGGATCCACAAGAGAGGAGATTTACCACTGTCACCTCAATGGTAGCATCCTGGAGCAAGCAGAGGTGTGGTATGGAGGAGCTTATTCCAGCTCCTGAGTACTCCCTTCTTTATCAAAAGAAACACTGTTAACTCTGTCCAGACTGCATGATTTAGGCTGTGGTACCGTGCACCATGATAACATGGGGGCTGAGAGATCACCAAGATTAGCTGAGAAGCCTCATGCACAGCTGACCTTGGAGAAATAAGATGGAACAACCATGAAAGGGAAGATAACCTAAGTAATTATGAGCCAAATGCCAGCAGCAGTGCAAAATTGTCGTAGGGGAAGGATGCAGGCAGGGATGTGCTGCTAGAGAGACTGGCTCATTTCCAGTAAAGGCATTCGCCTGTCACAGCAGCCAGCCCAGCGGTACCAGCCTGCTGCCTTGTGCCGGCAGCCCGTCTGCAAGCACACACACGCCAGACCTGGGGTGCAATCACTCAGCCAGGCGCTTCTCAGCTTCGTGCATTCCTCAATTCTGGTCCCAGCGGGCCGGGGCCGCCCGAGCAGTGGCACAGGGAGGGTAGACCTGGGGAGAAGGAACTTGCCCGGGCACGGGAGGCAGCTCGCTCCCCGCATTCCGCTCGCCCCCGGCTCCTGCCCCTCTCTCCCTCCCGGCGGTGCCGCTCGCAGCGAGAGCAGCTCTCCCTGCCCTGGGGGACCGGGGCCGGGGGGCAGAAGTGAAAAGCGGCATCCGCAGCCTTAGGTCCGCGCCCGCATCTCGCATCCACATCCAGAGCCTCATCCCGCGTCCGCACCCGCAGCCGCAGCCGCCGCCGGGACGCGCCCTCGCCCCGGCAGTGCGGGGCGGCCCCGGGGGCGCGGAGCTGCAGCGGGAGGGAGTGTGGTGGGGGAATGTCGGGGAGAAGCCGCCCGGCCGCCGCGCACCCCGCAGGAGCGGGAGAGGGGGGCGGGAGCTGTTCGCCCCGGGGGGGGGGTGGGGGCTGTCACGGGGCTGGGACCACAAAACCGGGGGTAATTGCATTTAGGCAAATGAGGTTGCCTCGGCCCTCCCCGTCTCCAGGTATATAAAGTGGGGAGCGCTCCTCTGGCCGGCCAATGCGCTCGGAGAGCATCTCCCACCCTCCGCGCTGCTGACGGTGCGTGCGCCTCCGGGAGTCCGTCCGTGCCTGTGAGGGTGCGCTTGTCCGTATGGTTGTGAGGAGTGTGCGTGGGTGCGGGGGGTCTGTATGTGTGTACTTCTATGGGGTGGGTGCCTATACCTGCTTGTGTGCTTCTGAATGTGCCGGCATGTTTTTGTGCCTGTCCTGATGTGTGAAGGAATGAGGGTGTACCTCTGGACACCTGTGTGTGTGTGTAGAGAGCTGCATCCCTACGTAGGTGTGAGCATCTAAGGTGTGTAGCTGTTTGTGTGAGTTTGTAAGTGGATGCATGTGTACCTGGGTGTGTGTATGAGGGGGATGTACCTGGCTGGGTGTATTTATGTGGGAAGGGGTGAATACCTGGATGTACTTCGACGTGCGAAGGTGTGTTTATGTATAACCCTCTATGTCCGTGTGTGGAGGGGTACCTCTGCCTGTGTGCGTGACTGTGCACTGGTGTGCACACGAGCTGCGTGCCAGTCTATTATGTGTGGGGTGTGCGTGTGTCCAGAGGTGACTGTAGCAGTCGGGGGGAAGGGAGGGTGGTGTGACTCGGCGCCTGTGGAGTCTATACGTGCGAGGTAGCGTGTCCCCAGGTGTGCCCCGGAGGCAGCTGTGAGTGTGTGTGCAGGGCTGTGCGTGCTCGCTCCGCCGGGGCTCGGGGTGCCGGGGCTCCAACCTCTGCCCCCGCAGGACGTCGAGGCGGCGATGAGGCTCCCGCTGGCTTTCGCCGTGCTCCTCCTGGCCTCGGCGCAGGCGCTGGCCGAGGAGATGGGAGCCACCGACGACCTCAGCTACTGGTCCGACTGGTCTGACAGTGATCAGGCGAAGGTGAGCCCTGGCGGCCCCGCGGGGTGCGGAAGCGAGGGGCTCGGTGCCGGGCACTGCCTGGGCAAAACGGGGTGGGGGGTCTGCGCTGAGCGCCGCCCGCTGTCACCCCGCAGGAGGAGCTGCCGCTGCCCCTGGAGCATTTCCTGCAGAGGATGGCCCGGAGACCCCGGCCCCAGCAGTTCTTCGGCCTCATGGGCAAGCGGGATGCCGGTGAGCGGGGTGGGGGGCTGGCTGCTTCTCACGCCTCTCCACTCGCCCCTTCTCCTAGTGCCTCCCCAAACTCCACAGCGGTTGTCGCTCGGGTTTAGTGTGTTACGTCTTTTTCAAAAGCTGCCATGTGGGGTGTTTGGGGTTTTTTGTTTGATAGTTTATTTCAAGTTTTGTATCAGATAAACTCACCAGTTGGAAAAGAGAGGGCTTCACATTAAAGTGCCAAGTGCGCACCAATTACAGCACGCAAATCCCGGTGAGGAATATCATGACGATTCATGGGATAATTCATACATGCTACTGAATTGCCCATGTAGGGAAATCTGTTCTGTGTACAATTATTGCCATGTTTACTGATCCAAGAATTGATCTAAGAAACTGGAGCTAAACTGATCTAAATTATGTGGGCTTAGCTAAAACAAGTTTTTGCAGTCTCTTCGAAGAGAAATGCAGTTGTAAACCATCACTTTAATTTCCCTTAAGTGGAATATGCATAGGGTAGTTTTTGTATTTGATTTTTCAAAACATTGCAGTAGTATCATATGTGTATGCCAATCCTTTTACGACAACTCTTTTTTCCGCTTTTTCTCTTCCTTTTCTCTTCCAATCAGGATATGGCCAGATCTCTCACAAAAGTAAGTTTAAAAAAAAATGCAAATAAGTAATTATTAGAAGATATTAAATAGGGAATAGTGTATTTGACGGGATTAGTTAGAAGATGACTGGTTTCAGCCGAGGAATGGCAGCACTTCTGGTGAAGAAATGTTCTGTTAAAGGATTGAAACCTCCACCCCAGTGCCGCTGTGAGCCTGTATCTCATCTGAGCTGCCGCAAGCTTTGAAATCTCAATCCATATTAATGTGCGGATGTTGCAGCTCTCACTTATTTCCCTAGGGGGGGATTCTGTAAGCCTTTCTTATAGTCAAGGCGGGCTTACTGCCAGACTCAGAGAGGAGCAATTAAGATGACAAAATCTGGAAAATTAGAGTATTGAATTTCCAAATCCCCAAGAATGCTTTCACAGGAGAGCCCATGTCCTCACATGCGAGATGCTGTATCTGTGCTCTCAGCATTGTCTGGCTGGGAATCAGATCCGTGCTCACAGTAGGGGCTGATTGATGATGTGCTGCCATATGAACAAGCCTATCTTGCCCCATTAATAGTGTGCTTTGCTCTGCTTCTGTGTAACACGAAGCAGGAGATGGTATCAGCACTGTGGTGTTACTTTGTTCTGCGCAGTGACAGTTTTATTCTCTGAATTTATCTGAAGATGTTTAAACAGAAGCTGGAAGACTTTTAGTAAGTAAAAATGATCTTGTATTCTGTGACACCTCCTCTGTCCACAGAGATCAACAACTGTCTCAGCGTTCTGTTATCCATAAGATGCTTTCACTAGGGTTATGTCTCTGAAGACCAATAAACACTTTGATACAAAGCTCATGCCAAATAACCTGCTGACAAAAGTAAAAAAATTATAGATTTCTGAAACTGCTTCAGATTGAATTAATACATGTGAGGTCTGAGGATCTTGTTTTGTAGATGAATTAGCCAAGCAAAATTCTTTCCAAAGAGAAATTTCTAAGTTTACCTCAAAAGTCAGTTTAGATAAGGAATGAAAATGAGCTATTCTTCTTTATCTGAAACTATAGCTACTATATCTTGATATATGCTGTAGGCCAAAACTTGGAGTAATTTATCCTCTGCACATCCAGTGCCTTGAGAAGTACTAATGGGACAGGAAGGTAATACCTGAACTCATAAATATTCCAAATACAAAGCCAGACTGTCTAGCTCAGACGTGTCCAGACATAGAGTCCCATTGGCTTCCTCTCCAGTAAGGGCTCTGCCTGACCTCTGAGGGAGATTTTTCTTCCACGTTACAGAAATAAAACGACAACAGATAGAAGAGATGCCTCACACAGATGCAGGCTATACCAAGACACTGCCTTCTTGTGCATTTTCTCAAATCGGTAGGAATTGTACTGGGAGAGAAATAAGAATCCTTTAGTGGTCATTGTTTTTCCATTATACTTAAAGAAACAAATCCACAAAACGAAAAGTCTATCTAAACTAATGAGAAGATGTCCACTAACTGGCCTGTGCCTTGGTCTAACCTGTTAAGTCTGATTAGTCAGGCTGATGTTTATTTTTTGTTGTCTGAGAGGGATGTGAACAACTGGTCTGTGAGATAAACAGTTTTGGAGCCTATCTTCCTTCCTCGCTAAAACACGTTATCTTAGAAGCCTGCCTAGTTCAAATGTATTAAAACACCCCTAAATATATTTTTTCAGGGCATAAAACAGACTCCTTTGTTGGACTTATGGGCAAAAGATCTTTAAATTCTGGTATGTATATGACTAAATCTGATACTTGGTGATATACAGCCTCTTCATTCCGTTGCCTCTTTGTTCTCTCCCAGCGGATGGAAGAAGCAGTGTTTATGTAGTGTAGACTCAGAGTTCTCTGAAAAAGACCCAGGATTTTCTTTGTTACCCAAGATATTTCCGGGTTTGCTTTACTCCAATTCTTGAGATAGTCAGGCTGGTCTGAGCTGCAGGAGAGCTCAGGTAAAAGTCTCCAGGACACTTTCATTACTGCCCTGTCCTTGCATGGTCTGCTGGTCCCCAAAGTACTAATACAAGAAAAAAAATCTAAATTTTACGGACATGCCAAGAAAAATTCAGAGTCTGAAAATGTAAAGTTCATTTACATTTGTGGTCCAAATCCAGACCTCATCGGGTAAAGGAATATCCTCATTGTCTCTGGACATCATTATTCCTAAAACCTGGAGCAGAAGGTGGAAGAACAGCATCTCATTCTGCAGATCAAGCTGTTAAACATTCCCAGCCTCTTCCAGCTTTTCACTTCACCCAAAGCATTTTAAGCTTTGAGCGGATACTGAGAATTTGTATTATTTTCCATAGGATCCATATGGGGCAGGATTCTCCTCTCCTCTGATGTGCAGAACCCCTGTGGGTACCTGCAAATTGCCTGTAGCTCTACCTTCCCTGTGCTATAGGGTTGTACTGAGGAAATCCCTCAGTGTGAACTAAAGTATCAGTTGATTCTCCAGAATGGGAATTAAAAAAATAAAAACCCTAATATATATTTCACATCTCTGAAATAGTTCCCACTGTTTTGTTAAATGGATGATAAAAGTTAAATTACTAGCTGACACCTTTATATTATGTGGATACATGCTGTGATCTACGTTCTGCAATTATGGTTGTCAGTAACTTTTATTTTCAATTAAACCCCGTTTAAAACTAGCAATATTGCTCTCTGCATCATTTTACAAATTGCTATGTATCATGAATAATTTTATACAATTTTATCTGTGGTGGCAATAGCTGTTAAATGCATGATACCTGTAAATATATCTGCTATCACAAAAGTAAATAGCCTGGAAGTAATAAAGTGGGTTTGGTTTCCATTGGGATTACATTTACATTAATATGAGAATATAAAGTACAGTAAATGTTTTAAAAAATGTAAAGATTTTGTTGCCCTAATTTCCAATTGCTAGTAGTCAGGCTACTATTATGTGGTATTTCTAACAAAGGCGAATAATGAAGTTTTGCCCTGTTGGGCTATGTAATACCTGCCTGACAGGTTAAACTAGAATTCACTGCTTTTCTGCCTGATTCATTGGGAGGGAAATGGTAAGAAGTTGCTTCCCCTAAGGACTGTGTAATCAGAGCAAGATCAGGAGTAGTAAGCGTTAGGACTATCCTTACTTATCCCTACTGGAAAATGTTTAACTGGGCAGGATCTTTACCTGGTGCTATGGTTTTCTTCTGCAGAAAGCCCCTGAGAACTCTGGCAATGTGCAGGAGTTTACGCTGTCTTGCTGGGTGTGAGTGGGGTGCTGATTTAAGTCTTGTGTGACAAAGCAGGGTATTGGATGCTGATGTCTCAGTCCCTGTTTTGGGCACAGACCTGACCAAGAAGGGCTCTCTGGGGTTCACTCTCATTTTAAAAGAGCAAGAAGGAGAGATCTACCACTACTAAACACAAAATACGTTACTGAAGACTATTTTAGGCTGCAGCTAGTCCACAGGAAGTCTGAGTCAATCTGAGGAACTTGGCTTCTGCCATAGTCTTTAGTAAAAGTTAACCCTGTGTGCAGGGCTTGGGGACAGGGAGGGTTTAAACCTGACAAAGAGCTGACTGTGCAGGAACGAAGGTGGACATGTCCATGCAGAAAGCCTCTACCCACAAATTGACCTGAATGCTCAGATCCCATAAATTAGATGGATTACTGGGAGGTAAATGGGCTCTGAATTAATGGTACTTCAAGCAGCTCAACAGACGATAGGTAGAAAACACTGCTCAGACCTTCAGCCTCCAGGAGTCTGAGAGTTAAAACCAAATCAAAGCAGCTCAGGGTTGGGCAGGGAGGCCTCGCCTCTGTTCCAAATATGCCACTGAGGTCCAGCAGTGACCCAGCTGGCTGCAGGTCTCTGACATTTCTTGTGCTTGCAGGGGTTTATGCAAGGCTGCACTGTGTGCTTCATTCTGCTTCATTTTTTGCAGGGTCCTCTGAAGGGAGCATAGCACAGAATTATGAACGGAGGCGTAAATGAGACATTCCTGCGCATTATTTACTAAACTTCATTTGTTCTGATGGCCAATGCAGTGTAATATAAACTAACCACTGTATGGAATAATTATTTATTTAACAACTGATGGGGTTTGGGTTTTTTTGAGTTGTACATTCAATAAAATTATTATTTTTCATATTGTGGCAGTGATACATGTTGTGTAGGTGTGTTGTGGTTCTGAAAGGACCAGCAACCCTGGTGATGTCTCACAACAAAGCACATCATTTGATATGACCCATAAAGTTATGTTTACTAAACCAAGCAAATATTCTTTTGTTCATTGAAAGCGAGTCTATCAGCTTCACAGCCAGTGCAGAACAGAGCTGATGTTCAGTCTAGTGCCTCAATTTGTTTTCATGTTTATAATGTACTGTAATTTCTGTATCAAAAAAATATATTTGTATCATTACAGCATGTTTTATGTTCTGTGACTATGTATCTATATATTTTAAAAAGGGGGTGGGTAATGTTTGAATGGGAATCCAAGGTCTTCATTTCATAGTCTGGAATTTTATGACAGTAACATTTTAAATAAAAACTACTCTGGGGCTTTTGCAACATAATTCTTTTGGTGATAGTAATGGAGTTATTTCCCACGTTGGTCTGCAATGAGATTTAGATCCAAGCAAGAGTCTGAGACTGGAAAGAAATATCAAATTAATGGTTTCTTTTTGCAGGGAGGCTGTGAGCTTCCTCATATGTGTTTGGTGAATGTTTGGAGGATATGCTACTGGAGACAGGAATTTCTGAGATTGCTCCAGGTCACACAAGGTGCCATCCATCCTTAACCTGATGGAAATCAAGAAGCATGTTGTCTGAATGAAAAGGGCGTGGTGTACTCCCCAGCTCCAAGTGGAATAATTTGCTGTGGAATTCATCCAGGATTGTAGGTTTATTATTTGAAAGCTAAGCTTTTAATAAATTCTAGCCCTCAGATTCACAATAAAGCACCTGTTGACTTGAATCCATGCAATATAAGAGAAAAAAAAAGTGAGTGTAATTATCTTTTTAATTAAACTCTCTGGTTACTATATAAGCAGGACAGTCCTGAAATGCTACATACATCTCACCAGATGCCAGGGCATCTGGAGATCTATCTTCTTTCCCCCTGCTAAAAGCTGTACTTCTCCATTTGATGCTATGATGTGAGCTTTCATCGCAGATGAATCAGCAATGAAAACAGGCAGTATATACAAACCAAGTAATAAGTAATACGAAGGGATTCACTGGTTGTTTATTTCCGTTTTGGAAGTGAACTCAACAACCTCCATTTTCAAGGCTACCTAAGGCATCAGCAGAACTGCCCCCATTACGAGCAGGTGGGTGAGGACTTCTCTCCTGCTAGGTTAGAAGCAGCACCTAAGCGTGCCCATGCTTAAAACAGATCCCACTTTCAGCTAAGCAGGAGGGGATCTAGCTAGGTGGGGGGGTGTGTGGTAGGAAAACTGAAGCCGAATTACAACAGGGACCACACTCGTGTGAGAGTGGTTGTACTGGCACTCTGCCAGTTCTTCATCTTGCCAGCACTAATTTTCAAACTAATAAACTTCTGTATGAGCTCCCACTGTGAGGAGGGGAAGCTGACTGACTAACAACATGGCAGAAGGACTGTGGAAATGGATGTTGAATAATGCTCAGTGAAAAAAAAAATTAAAAAAAAGAGAAAAAAATTTAAAATGCTGTTCTTCTACCCTGGGAGCCTACAGTGCTCCCAGAGCTCACAGCCCATGTGCACTGAATTGTGAGATGCAGAGAGTAAAGTGAAAGCTCCACTGTTCACTCCCTGCAGCCTGCACATCTCACAAACTTCCTCGCAGAGGCAACCACTGCAAACATATTTGCATCCAGAGAAAGCCACAGAGAGTGGGCTTTAAACGTTTGCAGGACAGCACAAGTACTATTTAACAGCATCCAGTAAACAGATAGGACTGACTTTTCTGGAAAAAACATAGATGGTTTGGGTTGGAAGGTACCTTTAAAGATCACCTAGTCCAACCCTCTGCCATTGGCAAGGACATCTTTCATTAGATGAGTTTGCTCAGAGCTCCAACCAAACTGACACTGAACACTTCCAGGGATGAGACAGACACAACTTCTCTGGGCAACCTGTTGCAGTCTCACCACCCTCATTGAAAAGATTTCCTTCCTTACAACCAATCTAAATCTACCCTCTTTCAGTTTAAATATCTGATCATCTTCATGGCCCTCTTCTGGACTCATTCCAACAGATCCATCCCCTTCCTGTGCTGGGGACCCCAGAGCTGGACACAGTACTCCAGGTGGGGTCTCACCAGAGTAGAGTAGAGAGACAGAATCACCTCCCTCAACCTGCTCCCCACACTGCTTTTGATGCAGCTCAGGGTGTGGTTGTCTTTCTGGGCTATGAGCTGCATCATGTTGTTTCACATCCACAAACAACCCCAAATCCTTTTCCTCACGAATGCTCTCAATCCATTCTCTGCCCAGCTTGTATTTGTGCTTGGAATTGCCCTGACCTTACACTTGGCCTTGTTGAATTTCATGAAGTTCACACAGGCTCACTCCCTGTGCCTGTAAAAATTGTTATTGGTGGCATCCCTTCCCTCAAGCGTGTCATGGCACTACTACCATTGTTCCACTGCCAAGGCTGAGCCTTTGGGAGACCAAAGCAGTCTCCTTTTACTTGTCATTCTGATCAGTGGTTTTAATCTGGTATTTGGAAACAACTCATTTTAATTTCTGGTGGTAAAATAATGTCAGATTTGTGCTAATTTGGGTTTTGAACAGTAAGGTTAAAATTGGCATTGATTTATATGTTTGTATAGATATCTATTCCAACTTAGAAATAAAGCAAATACACCAAAAGGCACTGTCTGAAATGTTCCAACTAATTCTACCAACAATACAAAAAAAGCCCTTCATCACATTTCAGTGCTGGCAGGGACTGCTTGGTCAAGCTGTGCCATGTTGGGGCTGTGGGGCTGTGCCTGCCCAGCAGGCCTAGGGCAGATGTGGAGATGCACAAACAACACATCTGCAAGCATCCAGCTCAGCAGCTGTCCGTCCCTACCATAGGCTCACCAAACATTTGTCCTCACAGGCATCCAGGGATCCTGGAGACTCACACAGGAATTCTTATTCTTATATCTTTTATCTGCCTTTAGTCTTAAGCAATATAGTCTATACATTACTGAGTAATTCAAAGGGACTTCTAAATAATTTCCATGGTCTTTAATCTCCCTTTTAAGGCTTCTTCAGCTTTTAAACACTTTTATGTATTGGACAGCATTGTTTGCAGCCCTGGGCCACTGGGCCACTTATGCTTTCGATTGCTGGGCAGGGCCAGCTTTCCAGAGCCATTGCAGGTTTTGGAGAGGCTTTCACTAAATCCCCCGCTATCTCCACAACAGCCAGCCACGACTGTGACACAGACTTAGCTCTTTCTGATGGCAACAGTCTGACACCCTTCAGGCTGCAAAAACTAATCAATAACACTGCAGCAAGGGCATCTGTCAGCAAAATGCAAGTGAGCTTTAAATAAAGCAATAAAAATCTTCCTAGGAAATCAGCACGAAGAGTGAACTCAGGGTGATGCTGGTAATGGTCACCACTGGGGAGGTACTACAGGCAGTTTGATGTAACAGCCCACCTCCAACATACTCAGCCCCCTTTTAGTTTCTTTTTTCCCTCAGAAACACATAATTCATTTGCATCCTGACAAGTGGCTGCTCTTCTGGTAGGCACTGTCTCCCTCACACACAGAAACTTCACTTCCCTTGGATGGGGATGCCAAATTCAAGATCTCGGCAGCCTGCCTTGCCCAAGCATGACCCAGAGGACATAATCTCCATCCAGCATCTCCATCTCTCTGCTGTTGCATGGAGACTGGCCATCCCTGGTGCAGGCTGCAGCCAAACTTACCCTGGGAAGCCAGAGCCATGGCACACATACCCGGTCCATGAACTGGGGAGCTGGGAGGGGGGTTTGGCTCCACCGTATGCATCTCACCAGGGGAGCTCAGGTTCTGCAGCACTTGCAAATCCTTCGCTGTACTCACATCAGGAAGCTGGAGATTTTCATCACGATCTTAACCAAAAGAAAAGGAAGAATCTGGAAATGTTTAGGCACAGAGATCTTGCAGGAATCCAGCCCCCAGTCATCATTAGCTAGAGCAGAACAATATCAAGAGGTTTTTGTAAATCATTAAAGTGATTCTTTAAAATGCTGTTTATTCAGAGTATGTCAGTAGCAGCTCCTTCAGAGCTACCAAGAGCCATTATTTAAATACAGACTTTGTCCCTTAAACTATGTCTCTTAAACTATGGCTTAGATAGTGGCTTTAGCATTAAGAGATATCAAGCAAGTCCCAGTGCAAACTTTGGTAATGACAAAATTTTCTTCTGATGAGCCCAAACAGTTCCCTTAGCCAGCATATCACAGACTGCATTAGCAAACATCTCCCAGGGTGACAGGACAAAAGCACACAGCAGCTGCTTCCCTGGAGTTGTACTGTGTCAGGATGCAGCCACCTGCTGTTCCAGATACACTCGAATGTCCTCATATATCTCCAAAATAACTCACTCACCTTTGCAGAAAATAGTCTTTACTGGAAGAGCAGGGATTTTTTAAATTTGTTTTCACTGCTAGCAAGTGTACAAATATCCACAAACAACATCTTTCAGGAAAGACCAACACACTTTTTGCATTATTCTTTTAATGGTACTGATAGAGCATAGACTAAAACATTTGTCAATGGGAGAAGCTGTATGAAATTCATTATGATATTAATTCAAAATTATCACTGCTCCACCTCTGATAGATATCTGGTTTCCATCAGAATAAAAGAGCAACTCATCAGCTCAGAAACTCCTTTTTAAAGAGAGGTATGCAGAGCATGTGCAACAAACCACCTCTTGTTTTCTCATCCATCTCCAAATTAAACAAGGTCACCACTTACTGCATACAGAAGAAATGAAATGTGAACAGACTGTTAAACAACAAAACACTTCATCTGTCATGGTGCTTCATGCTCTCCCAGAAGCCTGGAGGGAGATCAAGGTGAGATGGCTTGGCAAGAGGTAACTACAGCGGCTGAACTAGAAATGCAATGCACACCCTGTACCTAACCAGTCACTTCTGCAAGGTGCTACCTAAGTGCAAAGAAATTTAGGAAATTACAAAAGAGAACACTGAATGTTTACAAAAACTCCTGCAAATTAAAAAAAAAAAAGCCTTTATTTTCCTGTCTAAACCATTTCTCACACTTATTTCAGAAGCATAGCTGTAAGAGATTTAAGAGGTATAAGATGTGCACCAATACATCATAAAAGACCCATAAGATCATCAAGTTCCAATCATATGTAAACCATTATGTTAACATTGGAGACACCATCTGAAAGCAAGAGAGGGCAGAATTGTGTGGAGCAGGTAAAGAGTTGCATAAATTCATGCTATATATTCTCAACCAGAGCTTGAGTGCCTCAGTGCCAATATATGCTGATATAATTTTAACATTGTTTTCTACATGAACTAGTTTGCATTGAAAACATCTAGCTGGGTAACAGAAGAAACCTTTAATCACAGACATTCAATTTTGGCACATAGAAGTGCATTTTATTTTCACTGTTATAACACTCAGACAACAATAGGCATATTGTATTTCTGTGCACCAAAGCATTAAAATTCAAGCAATACCCTCTGGAAGCAAATTTTGCTTGGAGAATATACACATTGATTACTGAAGGAATATATACATATGGTGTAGCTACTCTAAGACTGCATTTAAAAAGTGTTTATAATTCAGTGAATTTTAAAGCAGTGAATTTTTATGATTCCCAAAAGATGTAAGAGTTGTTTTGTGACACCTGAGCATTTGCAGCTTGGATTCCCATTGCGTCAATTCAGCCCAGGCAAGGCCTGCATCATGTGAGCATGAGTGAGACCAGCCCAGGGCACCAGCAGTCATCACCAATATTGTACATAGGCACAAGACAGCACTTCAGAACAGTTTCTTGAAATATAACATAATGAATTCTGATGTCTGCAGATGGCAACCTGTTTATCCACAGCACATCTTCCCCACACTTCCTTGCCAACCCAATTCCAGCTCTAGGAAACAATCAAACCTTCCTGCCCTGCCCTCCCAGGCTGCCAAAGGAGTTCCAATTAGTGTCAATTGAGATAATAGTTCTATTTGCATTTTTAAGCTATTATTAGCAAGTTGTCAGTCAGCCAGTAATTTGTATCCTTTTGGTATAATGAGTATTTAAATATTTAAAAAGAGAACATTCCTTTCTACCACCCCCTTCCTTTTTGTGCTAAAATAATAATGGTTTTAATCAAAAGTAATTTGTATTAATATACATTTTGCCCCAGGTGTTAAAGGCAGTCTTCAAGAGCAGTGGTGAGAGATGTTAAGTAATCATGGCTAGGCTTCGGAACAAAGATTTGGGAAGGGCTCTACTCACATTTGTTACAAGTGCGCTGGTGGTTAAAAAGGCAAATACGAGATAGACACGTCTGACTGCAAAAGGCACAGCAGAAAGACTCCTTAGGTGGTATATGCAGCAAGACACGATTCTTTCTGCGTTGTCTTTTCTCCCCAAGAGTGATCCTGCGTGCGTTCTCAAAGGCATCAGCAGCGTTATAGATGGTGTGTGTCCAGACCTCCCGATTGGAGGCCAGAGTAGACCAGTTATGTTGATCAATATGGCCAAGGTTGAGATGTTGTTTCAGATAGTTTATTAATATAGATGACTATTTCTATCCTCAATCGTAGCAGGAAGGCTGCTTTTGCAACCAGATCATTGTAGTCTCCTCTTGGCCCCTGCAAGTTGATTATGGTGTAACAATTGAGGTCAGTTCCAATAATTTTATGTACCTAGGATTATAATTTTCTAAAGGACTATTTTGGACCCAATTACTCTATCTTCTTCTTGGTGAGAATTCATAAGCACCCTTTACCAAAAACAACAAAAGGCAGAAGACCTGCCTCAGAGCAAGCGTGGAGTAGGCAAGGGGTTGTGTGTCAGATTGGACAGCCAGCTCTCCATTGTCATTACACCACTGATGATGACTGGGTGATGCTTTTTTCTGACAGGCTTCAAGTCTAGATGCTCAGGTATATGGAGTCTGCTGCTGAGAGAAAAGAGGCCTTAAACCTTTCTGATGTGCATCTGTAAAACTTTCTAGTAGGCTTCAGAGGTGAGTCCATGTGAACTTAATGGAGTTCAAAAAGGCACATGGGTCAGCACAAATACAGACTGGGCAGAGAACGGATTGAGAATACCCCTGGGATGAAAGACTTGGGGATGTTGGTGAATGAGAAGCTCAACGTGACCTGGCGATGTGCACTCACAGCCCAGAAAACCATCTATATCCTGGGCTGCACCAAAAGCAGTGTGACCATCAGGTCAAGGGAGGTGATTCCCCCTCTACTCTACTTTGGTGAGGCCCCATCTAGAGTGCTGCATCCAGCTCGGGGGCCCCCAAAATAAGAAGGATGTGGACCAGTTGGAGAGAGTCCTGAGGAGGCCACAAAGATGATCAGAGGGCTGGAGCACTTCTCCTATGAAAACAGCCTAAGAGAGTTGTGGTTGTTACGCCTGTAAAAGAGAAGGGAGACCTTATAGCACCTTCCAGTATACACAGGGGGCCAACAAGAGAGCTGGAGAGGGATATTTACTAGGACATTTAGTGATAGGACACAGCGTAATGGCTTTAAACTGAGAGAGGATAGATTTAGATTAAAGGAAGAAATTCTTTACAGTGAGGGTGGTAAGGCACTGGAACATGTTGCCCAGGGAAGCTGTGAATGCCCTGTCCCCGGAAACATTCAAGGCCATGTTAGATAGGACTTTAAGCATCCTGGTCTAGTGGAAGGTGCCCCTGCCCATGGCAGGGGCATTGGAACTAGATGATCTTTAAGGTCCCTTCCAACCCAAATCTTTCTGATTCTATCATAGCGTTCTCTCTGTAGGACTATCTGAAATTCTGTGATCCACATGTTAAAAATGAAGAAAATAAAAAAAAAAGCCTAACAACTTCAGAGGTAAAATTAACATTGCTTATCCCCTAGCCTGGGAATTATCTTCCATATTCCCTAGAACTGACATTGTATATGGGTTCCAACTCACATTACTAATTTTTAATATAACTGGTTTTGAATTACCTCTAAATTGAATACTCAATGTTCTCAATACTAATGCAATTCAACTTTCAGCTGCCTTCTTACCTGCAGCACCAGCATGAGAAGCTCTGCACAACATCTTGAGCAAGATCAATTAAAAAACATTTTTCCTTTATGCTTGGCTTTATCCCTATTCTAATCATGTACTTATTAAATTCCAGGAGGCTCACGCACGAATCCCAGTGACAAGTGTGTGTGAAGGAAGAGACTAAAAGCAGAAGCAGAGCAGAAAGGATAGCAGCCTTCCCTAGGGATGAAGAGCTCATTTGCACAGATGTACTGACAGCGGCTGCCATCTGCCGGCTACAAAAAAAAAAAAGAAAAAAGTAAAAAATTAGGAAATCATTCTTGAAGCAACCTCTCAATCTGAATTTGAACTTTGACAGACACTTTTTGTCACGTGGGAGGAAATGTGTCAGTTTGTTGGCTTCCTGGAACACAGTGCACGGAGCAGAGCCAGCTCCAGCCCACTTGCATGTTAGAAACACGACGGTCAGGTAAAAACTCCAGGGTACTGTCAACATCTTTTTTTGTAGCTCCGGGGATGCTTGGAAGACCCAAACCTGAGCATACAGTGCTGAAAAAAAACTAGTTGCCCAGGTAGTTTTCTCTTACTGGAAGAGCTTCCAGGTAACAAAAAGATGGAAAGTGGCACTACAGAGAGGAGTGGGTGAAATACCACAAAAAGATCTTTGAAAGCAGCATGCACAAACCCTGTTAATGTATCACCACCCCTAGCTATTACCCCTACCAACTTACAGGGTATCACAGTAGCACAGACCACTTCTCTGCTCCATCCTCCTTTGCTCCTTCTCTGCTTCTTCAAGTTTTGTAAATAAAAAATTTAAATTACTATTTTAAATTGAAATTATAAATTTTAATAATTAAAATTCTGTGCATTACCTGCATCCAAACAGAGGCTCATACAAAACTAAGACTTTCCTAACTGCAGCCTTTTTGTCAACCACAATGTCTATGCAGATATGTAAATAAAAAACAATAAACCCCAAAAGAATTCCAAAATGAGGAACCAAGACAGGCATGGTGCAGGTGATGTGCTTTGGCTATCCCTAGGAAAATGGTTGAGAAACAGACAGGGTACCTTACTACAGAAATAAGTAGCCCCTCCCACATTTCAGCCCCACTCTCCTTTGGACAGACTGTCATTTATTAAGGGGAATCAGACACTAGGTCTGTATCAGAAAAAAAAGACTAAGTCCACCTCTCCAAAGGCTCACTGTGATTTTTTGGTTTTAGCTACAATTTTACTTCGGTTCTGAGTGGAGAAAAACAACCACCTTGACTGATATTAATTCTGAATCTGAATAAAAGTATAACACTTATTGAGGAAATAGCTTCCACAGCACTACTGTGAAAAGGTTCAACATTGGTTCCTGCAGCCTAGTTTTGTGAAGTTTTTTTATTATTATAATTCTTGGTGAAGACAGTTACACACCTTGTAGATGGTATTTCCCACACCAAAGGTCCTTCACAAAGACACTCCCCATATTCTATTAAAATAAGACGCTTTTACATTTGACTGTGATTTTAAATACAGTTTCAAAGATTTTATATAGCTTCAGACCATCCCACACAAAAAACCTCTGACCAATGGACTAAGGGTCTCCAAAGTCCTGTCAAGTGATCCCTGGCTCTTACTTACTGTCAGAATAGTCCAGCTTAATTTTACCCAAAAGAAATGGAGTGGAAAAAGAGGCAACCACAGCAGGAACAAAGATGAACAGTAGACAAGACAACATTACACACTGGACCTGCATCCCATTCCCTTCTGTGACAAACTACAAACACGTACGTAGTTCGCAGATGACCCAGCACAGCTGGATCTTTTTGTCCTACATTTTCGGGTTTTTTTTCCCTTTTTTTGTTTGTTTGTTTGTTTGTTTGTTGTTTGAAAGGAAAAAAGAAAAGAGGAAGTTCAGTGTCATGGAAGCCCAATAAGGCTGTAGAATTCAAGTCTGTACATGGAGAAGGAATGAACAGATTTTACACTCCTGATATGCCTAGCATTTTTACCTTTTACAAGAATAAAGCAGCAACCACCGTATTCTTCCTCTGCACATCATTAAAAAGCTAAAATAACTGGATCACCTATCTAGAATATAGCCTTGATATGTATATGCCCAATGAACTAGGAATTAAAAAAAAATTAGGTGGATTTCCTTGAATGCCTGACAATGTTGCACCAGAAACTGCATTTGAGTAATGACCAAAAATGTGTTTAGCCTATTTTCACTTCAGGCAAATGCTATTTTTTTATCTCAGCCTTGGGAAGTTTACAGTAAGTAGTAAATCTTATCACATCAGCACCTAGTCAACATAATCTATACTCCTCTCTTCCCTCAAAATATACTTTACTGCTTCAAAGAAATCCAAAAAGATAAGTGCATGGCCCTTAGGAGGACTGTAGGGTATTAACTTAATACATGCAAGTTTATGTCAAAATATTGCCACTATTGGCCATAACTGGGCAGTTCACGAGTGCTCTGGTGCCACCGAAAGGTTTCAGTAAAGTTTCCGGAATACACATGTAGGATTAGGGTGCAGTAACAAACAGACATCAGTCATTTCATGAAGATTTTAAATCAGAACAGCATATATTTTATTTTTTAAATAAAAAATGGCTTTGGTTTCCTAGTCAAGAGGGACAATAAAGCAGACTTGTCTTCACAAAGAGCACGGAGCTAATCAAGTCAATCTGTAGCACACTTATCTATCTCTTGACCACCTTTAAGTTACCTTTAAAAAAGCAGCCTCCATGACTAAGTAGTTAATAAAAAGTTGTCCTGGAGAAAAACGCAGGTGCTTTTCAACAGAGTATTACAAGTTCTTGCAGTTTGTGAAGATGCTTTTTTCCCCATTCTTCCAAGCAAGGCATCTGATCCCGCTGTCATTAGTGACGCTTTGTCTGACTAAAATCTATGGTTAACAAGGTTGGTTCACCACAAAGCTCAGCAGCAACACAGTCTACCTTTTCATCACACAGGTGGAAAAACTCTCAAAATAAGTAAAAAATTTCTTAAAATACTCATGCAATTTCCATCAGACTGACACATATCATCCAGTTAACAACCTTTCTTTTTTTCAAGAATAATAAATAAATTTAAAAATTGAAGTCCTTGAGTTAGAAACAAAGACATAACTTGGCTTCCCTCATCTGTTCTGCTCTTCAGTAACAGCCACAATATCTTTAGACTCATGGTATATTTATAAGACTCTAAACAGCCAACCAGTGGCTTCACAGAAACAAATAAGTTTCCCATTCACTTAATTAATTAACACCCAGCACCACACCTATTATAATCTCTAGTAAGCATCTCTGCATAGCTATGAATATCTAAATACTTTTTGAATACTACACCGAGGTTCTCAGGAGTGTGTAGAAAGACATTCAGAACAGAATAATATAGAGACTATCCAAGTCCCACAGCCAGGAACACAAGTCACTAAACAGCTACAGCCAAATTCCCCTTTGCTCAGATGGTCTTCAGCAGTTTGCATCCCTCAGCCTGATTCAAGTCCTTGTAACAGAGCTCACACTAAAATATATTAAATAATTGCCAGGCAACTGAATACAATGGAGGTCACATAAGGAACAGACTTGTCAATAATGTAGTTTTCTATCCATAAAGTATTTTCCCATGAATTACAAAGTTTTGGTACAGCAGGGTAAATCTTTAATAGTACACTAACTACAGAAAGCTCCCATTTCCAATAGCGTTTTCAAAATGCATCTTAAAGACGATTTAAGCTTTAGGTTTGCATAATTTGTTTGGTTTTCTTAAAACAGTGCACACAAAATGCTTGCAGCACTTTCATTTGGGGGATTATTTCAACAGCCTATTCTTGGGTGGCCGACTTGTAATGTTTCAATGTGCGTGCAGAAGGATCAGTAGCCTTAACCCATCTTGGCATCCAGTAGTGGGGCAGCCAGCTGCTTCGCCCTGGGTAGTGCTTTTCAAAGATCTGGCGGTAGTAGTAACTTTCTTTTGTTTTAGGAGGATTGAAAGGATATTTCTCCGCTGCCTTTTCCAGCAAAAGGTCATCAACCTACAGACATAAGCAAAATTCAAGTTAAGCTGCAAATACATTTAACTTTTAAAGATACACAAGAATTCACAAACCACTAAATGCCCACAGGTTTACAAAAAAAAAGTCTATTCCAGAGGCAGAGGTTTGACAGGTCAAACCTTTGTCATACACTCCATTGATCTTTATGAATATGTAACTGTATTTCCAGTGCTGTTGATATTTCTCCTGCATGACACGTGAAGCCCATTTGTCTGGGTTACAACCACCTTTGTTAGTAAACTCACAAAAACTTCTTCCCTATCCTTTCCTTTGCTGTGAAACAAGTGGAAAATCTTAAAGCAGTCACTTTGCCACGTAAGTGGCTTCCTAGGGTTTTTTTCAACTTGGAGAACTGTTGACTCTGTTTGTATAACCAAGCTCTTAGAAACAAAAGACCTGGGATGCAGGGGCAAAGACACCTGCAGTTGCTAAGCTGGCTCTGAAAGGGAGGATGAATAATTGCACCAGTTGAGGCAATTTCTAAAGCAACTTCCATTGCCAAGAGGCTGTCTGACTTTTCACGGTCATGAAATAAATTTGCTCCTCCTACAACAGTACAGGCTCAGAACAGGCAGCACAACACTTGCCTGACCCAACTACTTTCTTGCTTGCGGATATAGAGAAAGAAAATGGTATGTTGATAGGACAGACAAGCACCCATCCACAGGCTTGATTACACATATTTCTGTGTAACAGAGTTCTGGTGTAAATAGGGTGTTATTCCTTTTTCTTGGGGATTAAACTACCTCTGTACTCCAGAGAGGATTATACTTTGTCCAGAGCCAAAATGCAGGTTAGCAATGCAAGCAGAGGCTTTAAAAAGCAAAATGGCTTAGCTAGGAACAGCTTTGAAAAACGAATGACATAAATGAAAAAGTACATTATAAAGTCATTATGTTGTTACTCAGCAGCAGAGTAAGTTCATACAAGTGCCATCAGCTGAAGCAGCTGCTTTGCCTGTAACCCAGAAATTGTGTTTGTCAACACATAATATAATTTGCAATGCAGACACTTAAATGATGTTCATTTCCTTACACAATCATTTCTGTCAGGCTCTCGCATTTCTTTGTACCTAGCATTACAAACGCCTTCAACCAACTCAGATACCTAGAAGAGCATTGACTAAGGTTTACCTTGCTCCTTCACATTAAATGGTATATACCCAGATTTATTCTGTTAACTAAGCATGTGAGCTGCGTCCCCTTGGCAACCTTTTCTAATACATTTAAATGAGAAAGATCTAAAAAAGTGATATTGTACCTGTTGATCAATATAGTCCTGAAGAATAGAAAACCAGGATTTCTTCACTGATGCCATACCATCACTGAAAGCTTCTTTGGGTCTCCAGAGTATTTCTTTGGGAAGTAAATTGGAATCTTCAAAGGACAATCTTAAAAGGTATTTTTCAATTCCATTCTGTTTGCAGAACAAAAAAAAAAATGTCATGAGTCTGAGGAAGTGCAAAAATCTGGATTTAAAAACTTATGAAACATTTCCTTTCAGAAGGTCTAGTCAGAAAAGGGTTCCAAGTAGTCCAACGATCCAGCAAAATATTTAAGAGTGTGCTTGACTTGGGGTAGAGGACTTAACCACTAAATTCAGCAATTTGCTCATGCTTAGAACACGTATCAATGAATTTGTACACTTACACTTGGGTCCAACCCTAGTTTTACATACCTTTGGAATTCGCAATTCTGCTGGAAGAGATAAATAATAAGAAGTAAATCGATGATCCAAAAATGGGACTCTCAGTTCAAGGCTAAACAGGAGGAATAAACAGAAAAGATACTGAATTAATCCCGTAAGTCATCTACTTACAAATTCCACAACAGTTTTCCTGTCTTTCACACAAACACTAGGTTTTCTGCTTTTAATTAGAAGAAATTTCTCTTGTGTATTTATGACTATGTGCATTTAATTCACCAATTTGGAAACTTAGGTGTATGGTCCATGCAGATTAAAGACCATGATGATTTATGATGTCATATGCTGGGCAGCTTCTAGTACCCTGAATTTAAAGACTACAGTACTGTAGGATTTGCAACAACCATTGCAATATCTATGCAAAAACAAATTAAAAAAATCTTCTTGCTCCCAGAGAACGAACTAGTCGCTCAGGTGTCAGTCACACATATTGTATCCTACTACCTCTTTATTATAATCAGCTACCCGACTATACACATACTTTTCTCTTTTCAGTATGTTGTTTTAGTTCTTTATATGCATGCTGATAATCAGATTCAAGATTCCTCTTTGTCTAAATCTCAAAAAAAGCCCAAAGTCAAACACAGTCTCACTTTCCCGCCTCAACTCTGAATATTGGTATTTCTAATTCACTGCTTCTGTAAAGAACAGTACAGTCCTAGACAAAAGATATTTCCTGCATTGGTCGGCAAGAGTGGGCCCTATGGTCACAGACCAGATTAAATTTTGCAGTGTGCTTTGCTGTTGCTGAAATTCCTTCAGGCTACATCTTCAATTTCATCTTGGCATACAAATCCTCAGCAGTCTTTTCCTGCTACTCTAAGAATCAAGAGCTACTCTAAGCAGATGCAATTAATCGAGAGGTACTGTAAGCAGTTGCAATTAGATTCAGTTTTATTTCTCCTCTATTTGCTCATCCAACAAAACTTTCTTTCATAAAACGCTGTCTGTAGCAATTGCAGTAGCAAGTTTGTCTCACAGTGTTTAGAACAGAAATGCGATTGATGATTCCTCTGATGACCAGATTTGCCTGCCCTCATATATATTTGCCTGCTTCCCACACACTCAGAGCTCAGGGACCCTGAGTGCCTGTGCATACCTGGAACATTAGCAATGCCTGTTCTGCCAAAGTGGGTCATGTCTTCAGTTATATTAAGATAGGGAGATCAAGCAGAACATGGGGTGCACCCCATTTGTTACTAGTATTCAGAAGACTGATGACTATCTTAGATTAGATTAGACCTAGACTGCAGGAGTAAAATTATCCTGCAGCACAATATTCTGAATCACTTAGTTATTCAGTCAACAGTTAACTGTTGTAATTTCCTTAACAGCAGCAGAACTTTTAAGATCCTCTTGTGCTTTCAAATCCCATGAGTCCTCACCATTCAAGAGAGTACATTTTACCCGTGTGCTGCAGTAGTTCTATCTGCACGAAGTACATCAAACAGGTAGAGCTCCTTCAGAAGCCTCTCGCTCTCCTCTGCAGCTTCCTCAGGAGATGGTGCCTAAAACCAAACACATGGTTGGAACACAGCTGCACTGAGGGAGCCACTGCTTGCTGTCCTGCGTTTGTAGTGATCACAGAGTGATCTCAGAACTAGCAAAAACTACATACAAGAAGTAACAGTCTCAGGAATTGCTGAAGATTTAAAAAGTTACTTTTTAGGTGATCGAATCCCTTGGATTTTATGCCACCTCAGGAAAAAAACAGCTAATATACAGTTGTGACAACTCTCAAACATCACACCTTGAAATCTCGGAGATGTTCTGCTGAACGGGAGAACAAGCAGCTCGAGGGCTTTCTGTATAGTGAATATACTTACCTTATGGAAATATATATATCCTTGTGTCAGCTCATCTGATCCTTCTCCTGAAAAAATTACCACACTGTCTGTTTTCTTCCGAATATATTTGGAGACAAGATACATACCTTAAAAAAAAAAAGTATATTAAAGTACAGCTACATGTATGATGCTATATACAGCTAGTAGTTTTAAATTTAGCATTTTAGAAGTTTGTCTCCTACACCACTTCCTTCTGTAGCAAACAACTAATGTAAAATAACATCTTGCTATTCAAAGCCATCATCAGCCATGCTAAGTGCTGCATATACATCTAAACTGTGTATCTAAACACTTAGCCCTCAAAATATGAGAAATATGTGTCTATTTGTGATCCTGGGAATGCTGAAGGATTCCCACGGAAACACACAGAGGAGCTGATTTGACTCAATTTGAAATTAAGCACGTGATTAATTCCAGTATAGTGCTGAATAAACCCTTTAGCCTTAGGGAACAAAGCTACCACTAGAAGTTGCTGTTTAAGTCTCTGCCACTGTGGGTTGAACTGGATAAAGCCCTTTTTAAAAATTTTTTTTAAAGAATTATTTATTAAACAGAATTATTTCTTCCCCTCAACGCATCTTTCTGAACAATATGCTTTTATAACATAAGTATTACAAATCTAATGAAAAGGATCAAGTTCATTATTTTTTATACTAAGCAGCAAATCACAAAGAAAAAATTACAGATGAAAAGTTGGTTTTAATTTTTAAAGAATTGCATTCAGTATTTCACATTTCACAAATTCAGTATTTCACAAATCCTATCTTCTTGGAGCAGATTTCACACAGGGAGCTCAGCCTTGAAAACTGTGTTGACTATTTGGTTTCATAATACTTTACAACACTTTAGGATGACACAAGATTAACTGGGTAAAGTGTTGTAGCTTGCATTATGCAGAATTGCATTGGATTAGTGTTTTTCACTCCAATCAGGCTGGCAATGCTTTGTAAAAAGCTGCTGGTGACTTCCTTCACTTCTCAGAATCAAACATACATTATAAGAATCTGTGTTACTAAAGGGTGACAAGAAATACTTCCCATTAGTTTAAAAATTATGCAGGGAAAGGGTAATCATAATTGTTCTGCTATCATAACATTCAGTATCTCAGATAACTTATAAATTTCCCCCCTTTCTCCAAGGTTCTTACTCATCAGAGCAGAAAACCTAGACCTGCTGATTTAATGTTTCTTCTTCATATAACTTGTTTTTCATCTCAAAAGCTTCGAGAACAGTTTTTGACAGTTGTTTTTTGCAGTCAGGGATTTGGAAACTAGTAAGTGCTTTTGCCTCAGAGTGGTATCATAGATCAGATTGGGAAGCAGACCTTCAGAGTCACAGTTCCCAAGTTCTGTGTCAGCTAAGGGATCTAGTAGATGACCACGTGGTTTTGCATGAAATTTTATTTGGGTGATATAAACCAAAGATTACCATTGAAAAAATCTTACCAATTGAAGCTCTTATTGTTGTTATATCATAGGTTTCCAACGAGAAGATAACCTCTTCTATTGCCTGAATTCCCTCTTCAGTATTAAGTATTACTTCATGATGTTCACTGCCTATATGTGCTGCCACCTGTTTGTAAAAGGTTACAATCATGTATCCCTTTTCAACTAGAACATTTTATAAATATGCATTGTGTTTAAAACACACAAATTGAGCAAAAGCACCAGCTCCCTTCTGCTACAGTGACAATTATGACATTAGGCCAAGAAAAGATGTTACTTAGCAGCCACTCTGACTTGCAGTGGTACATTCACCAGAGAGAACGCAGTCTCCCTGATTACAGTGTTCAATTATGATTGCAAGAGACCATCCAGCTGCTTGCCAAAAACATAACCAAATCTGTAGAGGCTCTAAATACTCCAGATATTTGCCCTTAAGAGAAAAAGCAGCTCAAAAGTCATGACAGCCTGCATACTTAAGGGGTAACCCACATGCCAAACAGTTTGTACAAAGAACTTAATTCAGAAAAGTGATGATTAACTTGCAATATTTAACATATATACAAATGCCATAGTATAGGAACTATAGAATGGAGATCTACCCTAAAACCCAGAGGCAGAATTTAGACAAGTCCAAAGTACTGTCCTTTTGGCAACAACACAATGGGACTGTGTCATGAAAGTCTTCTGATTTCAAGAGAAAACAGATAAGGTTCAGTTGTCTCTTTTGTAAGATTAAGCAGCAAATGTTGTACTAAATGATTTACTGCAAACTGATTTACATCCTAGTAATAAATGAGTATTCAGTGTTACTGTAAATGCCATACCATGAAGTTAGAAGCATTAATACACAGTTTAGCATTCAGCAGCTCAGAACAAACTGAAAGCAGCGCTTAGGATACCTTTTTGGCAGCCACTAAATCAGGACTGTTTTCCATCCCAATTGCAAAGGTTTGTAATGGATAACTGATGTTGATTTCTTTCATCAGTTTCAGAAGAACAGCTGCAACCAAGCTGGAATCTAAGCCCCCTGCCAACAAAACAAATTATTTGATTAGGCTTTTGAATGATGTTTTATTTCCCCCTCAAGAACACTGAATCTAGATATTGGAATCTTATGAGTGGGCTTCATTTTTAAGCTGTGTGAATACAAGGTACTTCTCATACAAGTGTACCTCTGCTTAACAAGAGAATCAGGCAACTTTAGTAGAATGTCTTTAGTAACAGCTGTTACTTGGTGTCAGAAGCATCAGTGGAGATCCCTCTTTAAGATACACAGAAAGTATACTGAACACGTTGTACTGCTAGAGAACATGCTCCTTCTCAACTCTGCCAAAATGGGATTTATTCTTCATTTCAAAACTGCCCCCTATCCTCTTCTTACCTACACATTTGATGGTCTACTGACAGGACTACAGAAGTTTTTTCTTCTGTTTGAATAAAAAAGAATTAAGTAACAAACCAAAATACTTAGTGTAAGCATTTCCCAATCATTCTTTTTTTCTTTGTCTTTCTAGAGGATAGTGAAAAGATTTGAACAATTTGGAAATGCAAAAAATAAACCCAATACTCTAATACAATAAAGCCAATACTCTAATACAATAAAACCAGTACTCTAAGGCTCCACCTTCTTATTCTCATGAGTTAGTTCTGCTAGTCCTTGATTAGTTCTACTTGCTACTCCCCTTTGAAGTACTGAGCAAAACACAGTACCTGTTTGCCCACATCTGCCTGCAGTTCTGACAAGCATGAGGCAAAACCCTCTTCTCTTTGCTTCCTACAATCTGCACATGTTTTTTCAGCTGAGTGCACTAGCATCAATTCCCACCCTGATCCACTTTGTGGGCATGCTATCTTGTAAAAAAAACATCCTGTTGAAATTATATGCAGAACCTGACAAAAGGAGAGCACAGAAAACAAACTGAGTGCTTAGGATGAAGAAATCAGGAAAACTGAACTTCCACTGTGAAGTTGCAGAACTCCCTCTGTGATTGGAAACAGAAGCAATTCTCTAACCATGATGTGCCAAGCATACTCAAAACTGTGAAGCACTGAAATACTCTGGTATTATGCCAGCACAGGCACTTAGTTTTGCTACTACAGCTTTCTGCATGTGCATCTGAGGAGCTGCTGACTGCCTTCTAATTTGGTATCTGAAATCTGGGGTTTAAACAGGCTTTTTTACTGAGGTTTGGATCTCCCAGCTCTCCGTATCTTCCTGTTTAATTTACCTCCTTCCTACTTTTTACGATGCCATAGTAGAGAAATGGTCCAACAGTATCTCCTGGTCAGTTCTCTCTCATTCAGATGCACATTTATTAGGGTTCATGACAAAAGAGTGTAATTACTGATGTTCAATGAATGCATGAGCAGCATGAACTCTAACCATAAGTAAAAAGTGCTACACAAACACAGGAAATAAGGTGTCAGTCCCATGGCTACAGAGCTTTAGCTCTGTAAAGTACCTCTGTGACACTGAACCACCAGATCACAATAGTGATCAGCTAAGTCAGTGAACAACTTCCTGTACCACATGCTATTACCTCATCTGCAAAAGGGTGCAGCAAATAATTTTGGTCCAGGTGGTCTCCTGTAGTTTGGTAAATCAAGGGAGTTTAGGATGAAGACTATAGGAAAGGTGACAAGTAGAAATTTCAATTCCTCCTGCTATCTGAAACATGCCAAGCCTTTTTTTCTAGGCTCAATCTGTGCAAAGTGAACATAATAATTACATTTATCTTTTAGACACCAATGTAAGCATAAATCTCAAGTATTTAAGAATATATTGAGTGATTTTTCAATAAGAATATATTTATTTCCTCTTATTTAAAAATGGTGTCTCAACAAGCCAAGATCCTAGCCCAGAGTAAACTTTAAAAGCATAAGATTTTCAAGATATTTGTAAACTGGAGAACTTTATCCCAAACTAACAAGTTCCCCATTGCCTGTTCTAAAAAGCAAATGAAGATAAAAAGCAAATGAAGATTCAGACCACTTCAGATACATCACAGCTGAAGAGCCAATTTACTTTCCTCTAACTAGCAGAGGATGGGCAAAAGAGAGAGAAGATACAGAATCATTGTGGTTCTTGTTACTTACCCGACAGAAGACAACCGATTCTTCTGTGAGCCATCAAACGTTTTCTAACAGCATTTTCAAATAGAATACGGATGTTGCTTTTCACCGTTTCAAGGTCAAAGCCTGCTCAAAAGAGAAAAGAGAAGGGGAAGAAAGTCCAAAAAGTGTTACTTAGACTTTAATGGATTATGCTAATAGGAAACAAAGATATTTGTCTGAATCTCCTCTGATAACAAAGGCATTCAAGTCCATCTTTGTACACAACTGCCTACAAGAACAACTCTGAAGTCCCTACATTTTAAAAGTTCTTCCAAGTTGGTATTTTTTTCTTAAATGGTACTTTTTTAAACCAATCAGTACAAATTTTATATTCAAAGACTATGATTTTTTCACTTTTAAATCAGAATACATAGTAAAATCTTTGCTGTACTACCTGGAGGCAGAGCTTCCACCGTATCACATGCAACATGGAGCGGTTCATCTTTACAGCTATGAAATTTTACTAATTCCACTGATGCAACCTTGCCAGAGGGCTTTAAATCCAATACTTCATAATGACCCGGGAGAAACGGTTCCACTTTAGAACATAAGGATGTTGAATGCTTTAAGTTGATAAGTCCTACACATGAAATGGGAAAAAAGAAAAATGTCAATGTTTTTGACCTAGGATGGTTAAGTCATACCTCACTCAACAGCCTCTGTACTAAAACTATATACAAATATTTTCTCCAGATCCTAAATCTGGTATTAAAAAATACCCTTTTAAGTGAGAGTCAGTCCTGGCTATAGCGTGACTCTGCTTCTGGCAGGATGCACACATAGATCTGAGCTGTCTCAAGCTGAGGCAGACAACAGAGAAAACAAACCAGAAAGTTTTACTAATTGGCAAGTAGCAATTTATCCCTGTGAGCATTAAGAAGATCACTTTTCTAACTGACTACATGATGTCCAGGTCAAGGTGTAATATACTTATAAAAATTCAAATGACAATTATGAACTGATTTTGTATTTAAAATTAAGTGTAGTCAAGCTAACAAGGGGGTTGAAATAAAACATCATCACTGACGTGATTAATTGACATTGATTTAGTGATTTCATAATTCATCGGTTCCAGACTGATCTACTCCACTGGTATTAAATGCCAAGAATCAAACTTTATCTACATTCCTCTTGTGAAAGAGGATGTTGAGCACCTGCTGGTGACCTGGATGCCCCTTGAGGAAGTCCTCAAAGAGATACTGAATTGGGGTTAGAGAGGGACTGGTAATTCACTGCAATGGTTATAGGATAGAGTCTCCAGAACGTTCACTTCCCTTCTTCCTTCACAACAAGCAGAGATGGTACAGCTCTTAGTACTAGTACACAGTACTATTAGAGGAGTCAACCTATATTGCAGTCTGATAATGAAATAGATACACAGTAAATGGGAGAGACACAAGCAATCGTGAAAGTAAATTTTAGCCGAAGTGCATTTTAGGCAATAAATTCCCCTTTGACACTGTTCAGATTAGTTTATGAAAGTGCCAAGATTACTTTAAAAAACAGAGCAGTGGATGTGTCCTCTCAAAGGAAAAAAACTGTCATCAAATAAAATAAGTGATACTGGAAAATTACCCAATGCTGCAGGCAATTTCAGTAAGGTTTCAAAATTATGGCTTTTACAGATTAGCAGTTCTTGTGGCATTATTTCCCAGTTCATTATAGAACACCAGGAACAGTCTAATACATTTATTGTAGCAAAAATCTACCCTAACTCTATAGACTGAATTTAACTTTGGGGTAACATAAAAAAAAGTCTTGATTTCAATACTGCCATAATTCCAGAACACAGAATTTTAAAATTAAATAAACAAGTTATTTTAGAGATATTAAGGACAATTAAACATCTTGGAGGTTTTTGTTTTAATGATGTGTAGTTCTTATACTAGTAAATATAGTCCATATATTACTGAACTTACAGTTCATTTTCTCTTCACACTTAGAAGAAAAGCCTGACAAAGCAGTTTGTCTCCAACACCAATACCTAAGATTATTTAGGCACTAAACACAACTAGTTTTACCTTTTGCCTCAGAACAGACACCCAAAAATCCATCATCAGTCAGCACCTTAAACAGTGGTCTGACTCCATAGGTATCTCTCGCCAGAAACACTTTTCTGTTTGCAGTGTCCAGAAGGATAAAAGCAAATACACCATCTAGCATGGACGCTGTTTGTTCTATTCCTCCTCTGTTGTAAAGATGAAGGATAACCTCACCATCCACTAATGTTTGATATTCAAATCCAAACTGCTTCTGCAGCTAAGAAAAAAGATAAAGAAAAACATGAATAAGCATTTGCAAACATTGCCTGCTTACTAACTGAAAAAGTAACACCATTCATGTAATTGTTTAACAAGAAAACCGATTTTTTTTGTGTAAAATCACACTTTAAAAGTTGCATAAATATTTCCACCAAAGAAGGAAATTATACTTTGGTGTTCCAAGTTGTATTGGGTTTGCATGGCCACGTTTTGGTAGTGGGGGAGCTACAGGGGACGGCTTCTGTGAGAAGCTGCCAGAAGCTCTACCTACGTCCAGCAGAGCCAATGCCAGCCGGCTCCAGGACACACCCACCGCTGGCCAAGGCTGAGCCAGTCAGGAATGATGGTAATGCCTCTGTGATAATGTATTTAAGAAGAAATAAAAAAGTTCTTGTGCGGATGAAATTGTGGTCAGGGAAGAGTGGAGTGAGAATATGCGAGAGGAACAACTCTGCAGACACCAAGGTCAGTGAAGAAGGAGGAGGTTCTCCATGTGCCAGAGCTGAGGTTCCCCTGCAGCCCGTGGTGCAGCCCATGGTGAAGCAGCTGTGCCCCTGCAGCCCACGGAGGTCCACAACGCCGCAGAGATCCACCTGCAGCCCATGGAGAAGACCCATGCCAGAGCAGGTGGGTGCCTGAAGGAGGCTGGGACTCCACAGGAGGCCCATGATGGAGCAGTATCCTGGCAGGGATCTGCTGACCTGCAGAAAGGGGAGCCCATGCTGGAACAGGTTTCCTTGGGGCCCTGTGGGGGACCAATGCTGAAGCAGCCTGTGCCTGAAGGAATGCAGCCTCGTGGAAAAGCGAACCACGCTGGAGCAGTTCATGCAGAACTGCTGCTGTGGCATGGACTCATATTGGAGAAGTTCATGGAGGATTGTCTTCTGTGCAAGGGACCCCATGCTGGAGCAGGAGAAGGAATCTTCTCCTTGAGCAGCTGCAGGAACAACATGTGATGAACTGACCATAACCCCCACGCCCCATCTCCCTACACTGCTGGGGGAGAGGAGGCAGAGCTTGACAAGGAGGGAGGGGTGAGGGGAAGGTTTCTTTTTTAAGACTTATTTTACTTCTCATTATCCTGATCTGATTTTGTTGGCAATAAATTCAATTAATATCCCCAAGCTGAGTCTGTTTTGCCCATGACAGTAATTGGTGAGTGATGTCTCCTGGTCCTTATCTGAGCTCATGAACCTTTCACTATATTTTCTCTTCCCCATCCACTTGTGTGGGGGAGTGATAGAGCGGCTTTGGTGGATGCCTGGCATCCAGTGAGGGTAAACCCACTACAAAAGTATTATCCAGTATGATCTCTTAGGGAATGAGACTGTCTCTGTAGTCTTAAGGAACTGACATTATGGCAAGTTTTCAGGGATACACTTCTATCTGAGGATGTGAAGCTGCAAACACATGACCCCAGTCTTCAGAGGCATTAGCCAGCCACTGTCTCAAAAAAAAAAAACAACTCTAAACACATAGACACTTGCAACATCTCTGCAGTGTTTTTTTTATGCACAGAGAATGTCCTTCTGCCTAATCTTCCTCCATTCCTCAAACTAGCCTTTTCACTCTGCCTGTGCAGATGGAGTGGGGGAGGAAGCAATTAGCTGTCAGACTTAGGTCAGTCCAAATATTCTTCATGTTCTTGTGGTGCTTCTCTAAAAGTCCTTTCAATACATACAAGACAAAGAGAAGTAGAGGGTTTCAATACAACACTAACAAGACAAGAAACCCCACAAAACCAATACTCTAGCATTTTAACTCAAGTTCTTTGGTTTTAATTGTTATTTATGGGGCAGTCTTAGGTCAAATTGAGCCAACATTAAAATAACTAAGTCATTGCCCTAAACAAGACACCTGTTTCTCCAGTGATCCTTTCCTAGATAGGTTTCAGCCACAAGCTTGAAAGAAAAGTCTCATAAAGAAAGAGGATACATAATGTAGTGACAATGACTGAACAAATTCCTGCAGATGGTAATGCAAGTTTTGCATAATTAAAGTCCGTTTGAGATTGTGTATAGCATGATGGAGAGTAATTCTTATTGCTTTCAACAGCAGAAAAGCCACAATGCAAATCACTGCAAGTATTACAGACTGTTGGTACATTTCACATCTATTGCAGGGCAAAGTTTATCTCATCTTTCAAACAGCCAGACACTTGAAGACTGGGAAAAAAGATAAAATCTCCTGCCTATTCAGTCAAATTCCCAATGACACTACTGATGTCACTGACATCACTAACAGGATCCTGAGTCCGACTTCAAAACTGTGATATTAGAAATACTGTGACATCTCAGATTATTCATACATTTCTGATACTACCACACTTGGCACATGATACACTTTACACATTCATTCAGCATGATTCCGAATCAGACACAGTTTTAAGCTGCTTTATACATCAAATTTGGATTATCTGAATCATCTTCCCAAGTAACACAGGCAGCATGGACATCTCAGCAAAGGGACGAAGGCCCACTGACAATGTTTAGCCCATCAAGGACATTCGGACACTTCAGGAAGTAAGTAAAGTTGCTGCTAGTTTTGTGCCTAAGAGACTTACTTAGGTGGCTCTCAAAAACCCCACAAAGAATATGGCTTTTGCTGCAGACGTCTAAGGACTTTGGTAGCATAATGGAAACAACTTGGAGTTTGACGACCCAAAATAACTGAAGAGCAAGACAGTCTAAAAGCATTTGCATAATGAAAAGGGGAGAAAAAAAGTTTGAAATTCCCCGACCCAAGAGATAATAAAGAATGTATCTTTATTTAAAATTGATCAAACCTGAACATACAAATACCTATTCCCCTTCTTGTCAATTAAAAAGTGATTTTTTAGTATTAAAGACTAAGTATGTTACTAAGCCACCAGATTCACAGCTCATCATTACTCCTTTACTAACTTTAAATTTTTTTTCTGACATTCTAGTCTACCACATTTTAAAGATTTTCTGAATATCCACTAATTTTTAAATAAAAAAATAAAAAAGAGGACAAAAAAAGCCATATCATCCATACAACACTTACTTGTTTGAAATTGTAGATTTCCCCATTGTAACACAGCCACAGATACGGGAATTTCTTCACCCGGATAGGCTGCATCCCATATAACTGATCAACAACTGCAAGGCGGTGGAAACCAAAACAACAGTTGGTGAAACCATTGACGTTCTCAAAACGAAATGCATCAGGACCTCTGTGTGCTATCTTCATGGCACTGAGACACTGGACAGAAAGGCATTCATCGCTCCCAAACAGGGCCCAGATCCCGCACATTGTGAGGCTGTTGTTGTACGCGCAAGTGGAGAACCTGTTCAATAAAGATACGAACATTACAAGCAAGAGCTGACACTTTATACTGAGTCTGGTTGAGAGGGAGCTCATTTTTCCCTCAGTGCTGTGTCTTGTACTGGTAGTTAGCGAGGTGATAGTATCACATCAGGGTTTTGGCTACTGCTGAGCAGTGCTCCCACAGCATCAGTGCTCTTCAATTCCCCCTCACCAGCAGGCTGGAGGCAGGCAAGATGTTGCCTGATCATAGCCAGGCAACATACCCAGGACAGGGATAATCCTTTTCATATGATGTCTGCTCAGATAAAAAAAATCTAAGGGAAAGGAGAAGGAAGGGGGGCATTTGTTATTTATGACGTTTGCCTTCTAGAGCAATCACTATGTGTGCTGAAGCCTTGCTTCTCAGGAAGTGGCCAGATGTCGCTTGCTGATGGGAAGGAGAGAGTAAAATCTTTGGGTTTTTTCTTCTTCTTGTTTATGACCTTCACTTTTGCTTTAGTAAACTGCCTTTATCTCAACCCATGAGATTGTGTTGGGCTTTTTTCATCACATTTTCTTCCCCCACCCACCCCACCCTGCTGAAGAGGGGAGTGACAGAGTGGCTTGGTGAGCACCTGGCATCCAGCCAAGGTCAACCCACAACATACCTACAAAACACAGATAACAAATGTAGGTTATTAATCACTTAACTGCCAAGAAGACTGATCAAGAGAATAGCAGACTTTACTAAGTAAAACCTGGCTTGCCCAGAGTATGATAAACAAACTTTGGACAGCAAGAAATTAGGTTTAATTTTTACCTTTAGATACAGCAAGGTTGTCTATGATTTGTTTCATAGAGCACAAATAGAACAAGTAATTACTGGGAATATAGTATGATCTCTTGAAGTGACATCATCTCAGCAGAAACATTAATGGTCCTTTCAATTTCTTGCCTTTACATACAAAGGGGGTTTATAACAAGGACAGACGTTCTTTAGCAAGACCCGTAGTGACAGGACAAGGGGGAATGGTTTCAACCCAAAAGAGGATGGCTTTAGACTGGAGTTCCCCAGCAGCGTGGTAGCCCCAGATGGGAAAGATGTGAAGGAACCAATTGTTGCAGTGCCATGCTCGCCCCGGCATGCCTTTTGCAGTCCCAGTGTCCCTGGAGATATACACAGGCCTCATAGCTGTCAGAGTAACAGCAGAGGTCTCTAATAGTACAGGTGGGCTGCAGCTGGGGACCTCCAGATCAAGTGATGTTGCTGGGGACCTCCAGATCAAGTGATGTTGCTGGGGACCTCCACCCGAAGGGGCCATTAGGATTAGGGTTCAGAGAGCCACAAAGCCTACAAAGCCCAGGGACTCTGGGGCTGTAAAAGGCGTGCCAATGCGAGCACAGCACTACCACACTGTTCCCTCTCTCCACATCTTTCCCATCTGGACAAGTGATGGCGCTCCGCACCTCACCCTCAGCACATGGAGCTAGGCTCTCCCACCAGCTGGAGCGTCCTCCCGGGAACGCACGGTCTCCGCGCGACCGCGGGTACCGGGAGCAGGTTCCCTCGGCGCACGCTGCTTCCCCGGGCTCCCTGGGCACGGCCACCCCTCCCTCCGGCGGCTGCCGCTCTCCGGGCCCGCCGGCCCCGCCAGCCCCGCCAGCCGGGCCCCGCGGCCGCTGCCCCGCAGGCCGCTCTGTGCGGCTCTGCTCGGCCCGCGATCCTGGGGGCGGCGGCCCCCGGCCGGCCCTGCCCAGCACAGCCCCGCGGCCCGGTGCCTCACCCGCTCCGCTGCCTCACCCGCTCCCGGCTGCCGGCGCACGGAAAGCCGCCGTCCGCACCACGCCGGAGGATGGAAGAGGCGGCTCCCGCCGGCTCCTCCCCCGCCGCCAGCTGCTGTTGAAACACGCCGCGAAGTTTCATCATGTGCCTCCCTGCCCTTCTGCCCTTTTCCTGCCCGCAGGGCCGGCGAAGCGGGGGGGAAGCACGGCCGGGGCCCGTATGCACATCTGCATTGACACCCGCATCTGTATCCGTATCCCCATCCGCACCCGCACAGCAGCCCTTCCTGGCGGCCCCAGCTCGGGCCGCCCCGCGGCAGGGCAGGAGCTCGCAGGCCGCGCAGTCCTGGCTCTGGCTCCTTCCCCAGAGCGCTGTGAAGAAAAGTGTGCACCAGCAGCGCTGCTGGGCGTCGCTGGGCTCATGAGGGCGACTCGCAGCCATCAGAAATCCTGTCTCTGCAGATCTTGTGTGGCTTGTGTGGTGTCCAGTGCAAAGAGCTTAGACACCTGCATTGCCTTAAAGCCGCTTCATTTGTTTTGGGAGAGGGAGTGTGTGCAAAGCTCGCACCTTTGGAAGCGTTTGCTAAGGATGTATGATTTTGCTGTGCAAAACTCAGTTCTGAATCATAGACACAATGGGTAAAATAGGATTTTGGTACTTACTTGAACTCCGTTATTGGACAGTTTTGCGTGTTTGCCTTTGAGAGTGCTAAAGTAAATGCAATTCAACTCTGAAGACTAGGATGTGAAGTGCTAAATACACCCCCTAATTCTCCATGTATACTTCAAGAGAGCCATTAGTAATTTGCATGCATATGCTTTTGTGATAAACTGAGAAAATGATTCGGGCTAATTAAGAGAAAACAGTGTAAGGTCAATATGACCTGGAGAGAAAAGAAAAACAAGTCGTAAAACTTAATTGGGCCCCTATAAAGAGATAAAACAAGTTACCTCCCTTTTACCTTGTGTAGGATTTATAGTGAGAGAATTTTGTTTAGTTAGCTAGATAATAGCACCTTTCTTAAAATTTATAACTTTGTATAGATAACAAGCGAACATCTGCTGAAAGTCTAATTTAACAATGTGTAATGTTTATACTTATGTGTAATGAATATTCATGTAGTAGCTGGAAATAAATGTAGAACAAATGTCTTCTTTGGGTGTGACAGGCGTTGGGAGTTGTTGAACCCCTTCCGTGATCACCCAGCGCTGAATTTGCTTTTATCATATAATAAAATTCTGATTGGAAATTGCCCGATTGGGTTTCTATTTCTCACACTTTCATAGCTAGTTTTAATACACTTAGTGCTGTGCATAAAGTTCTTCAGGTCATGCAGACTGTCAGCAGTAAGTGTGGTCTGGGTGTAGAATTTTAAAAGGACTTTTAAGAAGCCATTAAAAGGATATTTTTAGGCTTTAGAAAGAAAAATGCGTTGAAGTGTCCTGTGCATGAGAAGTAGACTCCAGTGCTGATCAGGAATAGATATAGGATAGTTGTGTTCAGCACAGCCTCACCTGAACACAGGACTGGCCTTGGAAGAGGCCGTGTGTGCAATTCTCAGAGCTGTGCACTGACTGGAAGATGGAGTCACTGTGCATAGAAGAGTAAGGATTGTGCTGGAGAACACCTTATATCTTAGTGTTCTGATTTTTTTTCCCGTATATCTAATTGTCACTCTGCATTTTGAAAAGATACAAGAAATACTAGACAAATGTTGTATTATCCTAGGTTGTATTTAGGGTGTTTGCTTGTTTGCCAGAGACTTTTGTAAATTGCTATTTACATCTTTACTTCTTTTCTCTGCACAGGAAAGATTTTTGGATGGGTCAGATTAGGTTTAAGTTGTTGCCTGGGCATTTTCATTCAATGAACAATTTCTAGTTCATAACTAGATCTCATATAGTGCTTTATGATAGTAAGTCACAAAACATTTGCTAAAATAAGAATATTTTCATGGAGAAACTGAAGCAGGGAAGTGAGAAGCAACTTGCAGAAAGTGGTCCAGTAAGGCTGGGCAGATACAGCCAGGGAAAGAGCAAAACCTCCCAAGGCCTCATTAATGTCTGCATCATTAGGGCACACTGGGTAACAGTCACATCTTTATCCTCCCCTTTACTTTCACTTCTAAAAACCAGGGATAGCTGCGTTTCACTATGTCTTACATGTTAAATTCCCTATTTTAATGGCGTTAATGGGACTAATGGTAGAAATACTACATATGATTTGTTTTTAAACACTGGCAATATTACTGTTTTGTAGTTACAATGGTGCAAGTAATAACTGGTATGTCCCTGGCCTTTTCTGGCCTTTTCTCTACTATTGTCAAGTAGCCCATTATAGTCTGTTTACATTGTGTTGTTCTTCAATATCCAGTCTTTTTTTTTCCAGCATATCTGCAGACAGCACTAGATGTAATTACACCCCAGTCTCACACCTCTGTTCTTCTCAAGTCACATGAGAAACCCTCTGGGTTTTTTCATTCCTGCAGACATTACTATGTGTAATAGCTTTACTGAAGCATTGTCTTCTCCACTCTTCTCCTTTAAAGCTGATTTTTTCCTCTATTTTTGTTGAGAGAAATTTAAATTGATGCTAGATGGGTGGAGAGAACAGGTTTGAATGTAAATGTTGGGTGCCATTAGTAGCTAGGAGACTTTGCACTCATGATATCATTTGTTTAGTATCTGAGAGTAACCACTTGGCTACAGACTAAAACCATTTAAGAATGGCTGAAAAACACTGTAAGAAAGTTCCTGATTAATTAGTTAGAAAATGCTTGCATTAGTTTTGTTTCTAATCAGCTGAAATGAAATGCTAAGAGGTTTCTCAACAGCTAAATGAGTAAATGCAAGGTCCATAATGTAGAATGAATGTGCAGCCTCGTGACTTACACTGAGCTTTTCACTGTCAGCTCAGTTCTCAGTTGAACATTGCTCATTGATGAAATCTGTGCTCCTCATTTTTTCCCAGTAAATATACACATCTTTGCTGCATCCATTGGATATGGTGCCATCAACATGCCTGGAAGACTGGAAATACGTGAGTTTTGTGAGATTGGTGAAATCTGTTTGAAGAGGAGACAGAGCTGAAGGGGAAGTGGAAAAGTCAGACACTGTGATTAGGAGAGACATACAGTGAAGGTCTTTTGCTTTCACTGTGGTTAACAGAGAGTAGCCTCCTGATGGTAACCCTCATGATTTCTGTCTTTTTGCCTGAGAGAACACATTTCAGCTGTTTTTGTGTTGGTGGCTCTCCCAGCTCTCTGTTCTCATCCTTTGCTCTCACTGGAGCTGTGCAAGAAAACAAGATCTGAATTAAAAACAATGGCCAGACTCAAATATGAGAGAAAGACTTTCCCTTTTCTGTCAGCATCCAATACATATTCTCTGCAGTTTCCTAGGCAGGAATTGAAGACCTTTTGTTGATGGTCAAGGTTATCACAAGTGGATTCATGGGCCAGGTCATTATGATGGGCAGGACTGTAAAACATCAGAAATTCTATTGGTATGCATCAGCTCAGCCTTGTAACAGCCCTTTACACATAAATTACTAGTAATGACTAGTAGTCATGGACTGTTTAAGATGCTTCATCACCAACAATTTGAGAGATAAAAAAGACAATGCTGAAACAATTTCTATTTTTGAAAAATAGAAATTGAAGATTGTGGTTGTGGGAAGGAGAAGGATGTATCTTGTCTACAGTCTTAGGACTCCCTTTGCATCCAGAATCCAGTTTTAGCTTGGACCAACTACTTGGACCAGATGGACTCTCCATCTGGCCTTGAATACATTGCAGTAGCAAGGCTTGGCTTTTTCTTCTCCAGTCCTAACTTGTGTAATAATGGATTTGTGGGAATAGGCAATTAGAAGTTTCCGGATACCTCAAACTATACTTTTCGCAGCTCTCAGTGACTGAATGTTGATGACGTGAGCTGGGCAAAGATCACCAAGAATCCTGTATTTTCCCATCTGAATTTTTTCCTTGATATGTTTGCTACACAAAACTTTGCCATACATTGTTACAGGCCTAACTGAATGGCATGTGGTACTATTGGTTTGCTCGTGATTGTCAGCATCTACAATTTACTTTGGTGTTGAAGTCTCTGTACTTTACTTTGTGTATTTATATCTATTCCTGAATGTGCTGTAAGAATAAGAATCTAATGCCATTCTTGGTGCAGGGAGTTAGTGTATGGCTTCATTTCCACCAGGAAAGAGTGACTTTAGACAGGCATTGCTACATGACCCAGCATTGTAGCAATAACAGAAAATGAAGTGGCAAATGCTCTTTCTGGAAGCAGCCTAGTCTATTTTCTCTGACAGGGACTGAGCTTGAAAGCAGAAGGTTGTTTCTCTTTATGGAGCCACACGGAAACATCCATATACCATGGCAGCATTGTCAGCCTGTTATACACTGGGACAGATCAGTGGTGGGCAGGACTTAGGGGAAGGTGGAGATCAGTTCCTCCTCCCCAGTCTCATGGGTTGATATAAATAGCATAACTCATACCCTGGCTGTCTTTCAAATATAAGGGCTTATTGGATACTTGTACATTCACCAGGCAATAACTGTAGTGCCAGGTGTTCTGGCAACACATCTGACATCTGAAACGTGTTTGCACGTCGAGGACATGTGTATGCAGAGAGCAAAGATCTTTGCCTATATTGGTTTTCTGTCCCCAGGAGACTAGTAACACTATGTGCTCTTAAAGTTTGAGTGCTTGCACTCAAAATCTCAGGCAGAACCGTACTTTAATTTCTGTATCTGAGTGGAGAAAAAAAAAAGACAAACTGTCAAATTCAAAAGCTGTTTGAAGATCTGTAGTTTGAAGTAAGGTAGGCTCCCATTTGTATCACTTAGTCTGGCTTTTACCCAGTGGAATACACCACATGCCAGAGAGCTTGCAGCTTTTAAATAACTTATCAACTTAACAGAGCTATTTGTTCCTACAGTTTGAATATATTTATTTTTCCTTTTTTTTTCTTCTCTGTTTTTTTCTCTTCCTTTTGAAGATATTTAAAGGACATGCAGTCTACTTGTCTCTCCTCCAGACAAAATCTTTTCTCTCATAGTACAAATAGTACTTGTCTCTCCCACTGGGAGTTCCTACTGCTATAGTCTCTCTTATTTAATCCTTTTTCTTTCCTTTCTGCTTAATTATGTTAAGCTTCAAAACAAATAAGACTTGCTCTGACCCTGGAGTTAAAGGTCACAGTGCTACTGAAGTGTTAAAAGAAAATCTTTTCTAGAGCCCAGGCATTCAGGACTTCAGTAAAGTACTAGGAAGACATGTCTAGTGTAGCAGCAAGAGAGAACACAAAGTGAGGTGATTTGTTATTGCCTGCACAAAAGACTAAGCATTTTTTCCCTACAGCCGCATCCTTTTTTTAGCATCCCAGCCCTTCCATTATCCCTCATGTTTCTTAGCACAGGCAAGAAAGGGTTGTTGAAAGAGCTGTTGGCCATACAGTGCACATGGCAGGCAAGGCATATGGCATACCAATGGCTCTATTGTCGGAAGGCCCAGGACCACAGAGGAATGAAACTTTGCTGACTTTAACTCAATAGTGGTCTTGGCTAATGAGAAGGAATCCAGTGTAATTTATTCTCCTCCTGGGGAGGAGGAGAGGGAAACAAACCACAAAACCAAAGCACTATACGTATGCTTTTTTAACCACTTACAGATTAAGAAAGAAAAATTAGCTGTCTGATATTGACTCTGCAACATAAACCAGCATAATTCTCTAGAGTTTTAGAACCATAATAGTAGAACTAATTTAAATTCTGGTTCTTTTTTATACAGTGGTAAAGATTGAGTGTCAGCTGAATTAGCATTTAAAGTAACTCTTGTAGTCAATACTAAAATCTTCAGTTCACTTTTACATTGTAATTAGCCCATTGTGAGATTTTGCCCTGTTCAATAGATGTTTTGTTTAATACAAACAAGATTTATTTTCACCTAGAATACAACTAAATTCAGCTGTAAGAGACATAGTTTGCTGGTATAAAGCTGTAACAGCTAAATTCATGCTTGAATATATATAACAGTTTTAAAATACAATGTATTTTTTCAGCTGGAATAAATGGACATAATTCTAATAAAGTTATTTTGACACCCTCAGTTGTGCTGCTTTAGTCTTTTAAAGCACTGTATTTAATTTCGTGATTTGCGTCTTGAGGACATAAGAAGTGTTTGGTAAAATGTGCTAAAAAGGAACCTATATGCTCTCTTAAATAAAATTAAGAACAATAAAGAAAGAATAATAACAGTTATTGAACACTGCATGACAATTATTTTTAAAGAAAGTTGGACAGCCTTTGGTTTATAAAAGATTGAGGAACTATTCTAATACATATGACTGTAGCAGCTCTTTCTCATCACTAGGTCGAGCTATTACCTCAAAATGAGAAACTGTCACCCTGCTAGTACTGTTGTTACCAGAAATAGAGGTGTAGAACAAATGCAACAAAGGTCTGCAATGAAATAACCAGACTGGCAAATGTAACACTGCAGTGTGGAAAATAAAAAACTACACTACCACATGTACTAAGCCAATTACTTCTGTAAAGAAAAAAACTAATAATGAAATAAATTTCTCCCCATTTTCTCATACAAGTACACACTAAAATAGAGCTCACTTCACAGTATGTCTTAGCAATTTTGTTAAATCCAGCAGCATTGAACCCTTCAAATGTTATATAATTATTACAGCTACTTACTCTCCTTTTTTCCTAGGAATTAATTCTGAATTCTGTACAGAGGTAAAATGTCTGTTGTTGTCCCTGTTATCATATAAACAGTAAAATCAAGTGTCTCTCCTCCTGTTTCTTCCGTAACAAGAAACTAACAACAGACTTCATAACAATAGCTTTGTTTCTTTACATATAAAAAGAAGAAAGAGAATTCTTCCTGATTCAAAAATAGAAAATCAAAAAAAGAGAAGAAAACCAATTCTAAAGGAACTCAAAATGCAGTACCAATTAAAAAGGATTAAAAGAATTAAACAGTGGATGATTGTAAAGGAGAGTTAGTTCTGCATTCCAATTCTTACTAAACAATATGTCATCTCTTATTGCAGATGCCAGGTAATAATGTGGTTTCCGGTATTAATTCCAACATTTTTATTAAGCTTTCTTTTTTACCAAAGAAAAGAAACACAAGTCAACAAAAATCTTCTATCAACTCTCATAGAAATGCAGTTATACAAGACTGATACCTTATAGCAGCATTACTTGGAGTCCTGGTTCACTACAACCCTCTGAACCTCTTTGCTTTGGACAGGTACCAGACAGCAAATAAAATAATCTAACTGCAAGGGTTGGCTACTCCTTGATCTGTTCTGAAATATATCTCTCTTATCAGAGTTTTTATTATTAGGGAATACGTTATTTTATTGCTATTGTAGGATTTGGCAGAGAAAATATTTGCACTTGCCCTAGCTGACTTTTAAGTTGCATGCATATGTAAAATAAACGGAAATATACTTATCTATACAGAAATATATCAGTAATAAGAATAAAGAAAGATGAATTTTTCTAAAGTGCTTAAAGAAGGTTTTGTGAGGCTATTTCTACAAATAAATCAGGGTGAGAAAGTAAATTCAGGTATGGGAGCCTGACTATTAGCACACTAATTAGTGAGATTTATGTCCCACTAAGTAGCATTCCTTGAGAAAATGCCTGGGCAAGGTAATAGAGTAACACTTGCCAAGTGCTACTTCTAAGGAGCAATATGGACAGGGTTGACATTTTGGTCCATCCACCATGCAGCCCTCTGGGGGAATCCCAGCAGACTTCCTAAGCTGTCAGTGCTCCTGCATGCCTTCCCATCACTTTCCACAGCACTGAAAGTGAGTGTGATTTTCTCAGTTTCATGATATGAAAATCTCATTTCGAGGTCTGCAACACAGCCCTCAACTTACTTTGAATGGTCCCGGGCACTGTTTCATCCACAGAAACATAGATGTAGCCCAGACAGTTTTGAAGTGGGTTTTGGGATAGGTCTGTAAACAGGATAGAAACATTGTGACAAGTGCTTTTCTTGCAGAATTTCCAGAAGGACCGCCTAATACATTTTGTCTGATACTTCCCATCAAAGACGTTTAATATTTTTTTTAGTTTTGATAATGAAAAAATTCTCTTTATTTCAAACTTTTAAAAAATGTTATTTTAAATTTCACATTTTTTTAGCAAGATTCAGTAGTTAATTTCTTATTCTGCCATTCAAAATGTATCACTGAATTTTTTGGCACACACTGAATATTGATCTGGAAGTTCACAATGGCTTGTTTTAAGACAAGTATTTGTTGCAAGCAGATCTGGTTAGCACAAACAGCAGCATAGAGATTGTACAATTGTTTAAATGCAGACAGTACTTCTAACTTCAGTAACGTGTATTATTCCACTATTGGCAGTTCCACTATTGTTTGTTCAAGAAATACAGTGAGTAAAGTTCCGTATCATAACAAGATGTCAGACTTTCAGCCACCTGGTGTTCTTACACATAAAAGAAAGGTGGGGTTATACACTCATGGAATCCCAACAATCTGAGTTGGGAGGGACCCAAAGGGCTCATCAAGTCCAACTCTTAAGTGAATGGCCTGTACAGGGATCAAACACACAATGGTGTTATTGGCACCATGCTGTAACCAACTGAGCTAGTCTCAGGGTTTATTATATTATATTATACCTTATTTCACACAGTAATCAGATCACGGCAAACAAATTATTCTTACAGCTCCATATGTTGTTCTAACTGTTCCAGGAAACCACAGCACTTTCCTAAAGACCTTTGTTCTGTTTAGGAATTAGGGTAGGTATGTGTAACATGATCTTTATAACTTGGTCCAGGTCCAGTGTGCCTCCAATTTGTGGGTTCACAAGTGGGCACAGAATGAGTAATAGGTTTTGTAGAGAAGAATGGCCTTACTAAATGTGAATGGTCAAGTTAGTGAGGGTTGTTTTTTTTTTTTTATAAATAATATTAAGCAAATAAGGTATTCAATTTAATCTGGTTGTCTGATCAAATAGGAGTGAACAGAGAACACAAAAGTAGCTTTCAGTCAAAATACATGGAAATTACTCATATAATATTTTCATGGTCTTGCTGATGATCCATAAAAGCAATGGCATAAACAGACTCAATATAAGACCATTTATAATTAAACAAAGTGTTAAGAAAAGAAAATGGTGTGTAGAATTTGATCTGGTAAAGCTGATTACTTATCACCCATTAGCTTGTAGAAAGCTAGCTACAGAAGGAAATCATGGTTTCACCATAGATATTTATTAGAAATCCAGTTAAATATTTAAATGTTATGTATGTAGTCAGTGACTTGTCAAACTGCAGAGCCCCACAGCAGCTGTTGCATTTTGCCTTCCACCTTAACTTTGTGTCAGCTTTCCTATTTAGAAACCTGTGTTCCCAGACTCCTGTGCATGGAAATGAGGAGAGTCAAGAGCAGTAGCTGATCTGTGAGTGGGCTTTTATGGTTGGTCCATACTACAGAGTGCTCTCCAGAGGATGTAGATGTGAAAATGCCCAGACAACTATCTCATGAAGGCCTACCTAGTGATGAGCAGAGGGATTAAGGACCTGCTACCCTGCTTTTGCCCTGCCCCTTTTGGAATCATGCACAAAACAGTCTTTATGTTGAATATGGCTGGCCCTCCTAGGCAAAGACAGATCTCCTTCTTTTCTCTTTACTGATGTGAAGACCAAAGTGATTGATTTCCTTTTAAATTAAAATACTAAAAATTTAATTTCCCTCTCATTTGTTCCTAGCCACACATGCCAGAAGGTAATGATATGAATCCCCTTGACATATTATCATGATATGATTGTCCCCCACCTCTGCTGGGCATTCTCAGCACCTGAGGAGCCTCCTGTAGCAGTAGTATATTTATATAGAAAGTAACTGTGGTCAAGCAGATCTGAACACCCTGCAAACAAGAGAGAGCACCAGGCCTGCTTCCCCTTTCTGACTCAGAACACGAATGGCTTTTCCCTCTATGTATCCACCCACAGGCAGTGTGTTATGCAAAGCAGTGCTGAATAGTAGAAGGTGTGGAATTGTTTGCTACCACTGCATATGCAGGACAGTCCCTTGCAGGGGCACATTTCCTTACTCTGAACTGTAAGAGATTGCTCACCTATCCCTGAGTGAAAAAAAACCCAAAACCAACCAAACAAAACCTGCTCGTATGTGTGGTATGTAAATATCTCCCTAAAATATTAAACAGCCATTACAACGTGGCCAAAAAAGTCACATTTGTTAAAGCAAACTTTATGTACCAATATTAATAGGCAAGCTGTGAGAGACTTTTGTTAAATTACAATACATTCCACCTTCTCTCTTTGAAAATTTCCTTTCAAACTAGCCTAACAGAGACTGAAACAGCTCAATGAACACATCAGTATGAAAAAAGTGTAGCACTTCATGCATAAATATATGTGTATGTAATATACACGGGATATAGTCCTTGACAGTAGAGCTCCTGTGATGCAAGACCAGGCTTTAGAGTTCACCAAGCAAAATGGAAGTCGTGCGTTCAACTCAGACATGCTGCATTATCTGTAGTATAAGACAGTTTGAAAACTTCACTTGATCTATTTCAGAAATTTAATGCATGCTCTGGAAATGGGATGGACAGTACTCCTATCAAAATGTGGTGGGGATGAAGAAAAAGGGAAACAAGAAGACAGACTTTTTTTTTTTTTTGGTTTCACAGACTCTGCAATTTCCATTACAGAAACACTAGGGGCCTTCAGGAGGGACCAATTCTTGTTTGCACGTACCTGCACCCAGTACCCCCAAAAAAACCCGAACCCCCAAACAAACCACAACACAAATACTCTCCCTATTAACTACAGAGATCCACTAACTACCCACTGTTAGCAAAAATTCTATCCTTCAGTTACATGATAATGAAAAACACCTTTTAAATCTGCAATCCCTCTTATTTAAGAGATTTTTCTTACGGAAAGATACCGAGAGATAAACGTCAGAGATGTTGGAAAGGTAGGCAGCGTTAGCACAGGGAGATAAGGAGCGATTGCAGAGGGCTCGGTATCCTAGCAACACCCCTTGCAGTTGCCTAATGGTATTTCGGAAGAGCAGCCGCTCCAGACCGGCTGAAGTGAGGGAATGAGGGGCTGGAGCGCAGCGGAGCTCCGCAGCCCGGCCCGAGCGCCTAGCACAGCCGCTCCCAGGCAGGGAAGAGCAAGGTAACGCGGTGGAAGGGTGGGCGGACAGTGCCCGGGGCATTTCCCTACTGACCGTGCCGGGCATGCACTGCTGGAGCGCCGCGCCGCTCACCGACCCCTGGGCGCCCCGGGGAAGGTGCCGCTCTGAGCTCCCCCGTTCCTCCCGCACCCTCCCCTTCCCCCGGCACGTTTTTTCCCCGCACTGCTCGAAGCCGTGACCGAGCCACGGAGCGCGGCAGCCGAGCTGCCCGCCGCTCTCACGCTGCGGCCCCGACTCGGGTCACCCGCCCTCGCCCATCGCCGCCGCCACGCCGGGGCCTCCCCGCACGGGAGGCGCCGCTGCTACTCGCGGCCCGGCCCGACGACGTGGCCGCATTGCCGGCGGACGAGAAGGAAGGGCGCATTCCCGTGCCCGCAGAGGGAGCGGAGGGAGAAAAGGAAGGAAGGACACAGCGGGTGGCAGCCCCGCGCGCGCCGGAGCGGGAGGGACGCGCGCGGTGCCACGCGGCGAAGCCGCCGCCGCGGCGGGAAAAGGGTTAAAAGCGCCCGTGCCGGGCCGGCCACGCCTCCCGGGCGCTCTCCGCCCGAGGAGCGGGCGGCGGGGCGGTGCCGCTCCTCCGCCCGCCCCCGGCGCGGGGCGGCCGCGGGATGGGGCCGCCGGCACTGGCACCGCCGGCACCGCGGCGCGGAGGGTCCGGCGGGTCCCGCCGCGCGCTCGCCCTCGGCTTCCTGCCCTGCGCGCGGCCAGCGGGTGCCCGCGCGCCGGCGCGCGGCTGATCGCGCGCAGGGGCCCCGCCGGCCTGCGAGGTGAGGGGGGAGCTGGCGCCGGGCCGGGCCGGGGGGGCGGTCGGGCCTCCGGGGGCAGCGTCCCGCTCGCGGGGGCGACGCGGAGGGAACCACCGGAGGGGCCTCCTCCCTTCGGGGACAGGGCGGGAGAGTGCTCCCTTCGGCGAGCAGGGAACCCGCGGTGCGCGGACAGCAGGTGCCCGGCCGCCCGCCGGGGAGGGAGGGGCGCCGGACGAGCGGTCTCGTGGGAACAGCGCCAGTGCCGCGGAGCTCAGCGCGGGCAGCGAGGTGCCTGTGGAGGGGGAAGTCGCTGCTTCTGCCCCCGCAGCGCGACTTCCTGGGCTGACGGCCTGGGCAGGGGCTGGGCTGCGAGAGGTCTAGGAAGCCGCGGGCGCGGGCTTTTGGAATGAGGAAGGAGGTCACCAAATCTTCCTTCCCGCGCACCTGTGCTTTGGATTGATACGCGTCTGGTTTCAGTGCAGTTGTTGTCCACCCATACTTAGTTTGTATTTTTTGGTAGAAAAAGTAGGATTTTTTTGATGTGAAGAGTTCTTCTCCAAATAAATGCTCACAGCATTGGTTTAGTTTTTTTGTTTAAGTGGAAAAGTATAATCTGTGCTTAGTCGATGGGAAACTGCAGCACCTCACAGTAATTCTCGATGCATGCAACATTATGTACAACTTGTGCATATGTTTTCATTTGAGAAGCATGTGAATATATAAAGCACCAAGCAATAAATGTTGCTTAGCAAAAGACCTTTCTCATGCACTGCACAGCTAACTATGTTTTTTTTCTCCATTTTGACTTAAATTATTCTGATGTGTTGCCTGACTGTTAAGGATATGGTGGTAGAGATCAATTTCATTGCTATTTGTGCAGCTCTCAGGGGATATTTAGGTCCTGTTTCATCCTGGGGCCTCAGAGCTTCCCCCTCATTTCCCAAGTAAGGGATACAAGAAAGAGCTAGCTGTTTTAACCACATTTCTCATTGTTGATTCATCGAATCTTAAAGTGATTACAGAATGATACTGGGATAAATATGGGTAAAATTAGAGTTATGTTCTGCATTCTGTAAATTTCAAAATCTCAGATTTGATGGTTGGCTGGTTGTAGGTTTTTGTTTTTTGGGTTTTTTTTTTGGTTGGTTAGTTGGTTGGGGTTTTTTTGTTGAATGTGTTTCCCCTTTAAACAAGCTCAGAAAGTTACATGGTTCAAAGATTGTGTGAAAGTATTAATTTTAGAGGTGGTTGAGTTGTTTCTTTTTGGGCATTTGGGAATGAGGCAAGCTCCAGTATCATATATTCCTATTGCATGGGTGTTCCCTAAGTTTCCATTGGCTTGGGAAGGTGACTTTAACACACTGTTGTAGCAGACTGAGAGCAGTAATTTAGATTGACATGTTAAAAAGCTTGTCACAGGACTGCACAGAGGCACAGCAGGAACAGGAGGGATTCAGTCTCATCAGAGGAAGCAGCCCCTGGTTCTGTCACTGGAGAGCCACCAGCCCCACTGCCCAGGTGTGATGTGAGCAAGAAGAGTCACCAGGAAGGCTGTCTCAAGCAGCTCACAAGATTGAGGGGGCTAACTGCCTAGAAAATAAGGGACATATTATGGGATTCAGGAGCAAAGTATCTTGTGACTGTACAGAATTTATGGGGTGCTCAAGGGTGAGTCTAAAGGAAGGAAACAAGTACAGGAAAATAAAAGGATAAGATAAAAGGCCTGGTCAGTTGGAAACAAGTGGCTGGTCAGTATGTTTGACTGTGCCCTGCCTTTGCTCATTAAGCTGCACTTCCAACTGTTCTCCTGGACAAGAGGACTTTGTGCTGCATTTATGTGTGCATACTGAGCTCTAAGTGGCAGCAATTGGAGACACACAGTAAGTAAGTAGCACATACAATAAGTAGGGACTTGTGTCTGGTGTGCCAGCAACTGGAGACAGTGGAGTGAGTGAGGGTCTAAATGCCAGCAGCTGGAGTGGAGACCATAAGTCACACTTATGGTGTGTTGGGAGTGCTCATAACTGGGGACACTGGGGTGCAAGGATATTGTCTTGGCAAGTATGCCAGTGTGTGATTGCTAGTGAATGTCACTCAGAGCTAGGCAGTGAGTGGAATTAAGAGGCTTGGGAGCCAGGTTTTGAGGCAACTGAAAGTGTGGGACAAGTGCTAGTAAGATCAAAGAGTCTTCAATTTGAGAACAGAGTAGGGCTCTGCGGACGCTGAGGATCTTGGGTTGGTTCCTGAATAGATTGAGGGTCTGAGGCCAGTTACTGGAGGTATCCACCTTGTACATATGTGTGTATTACCCACTAACAAACTTTTGTGCTTGTCAGCTAAGGCGATGAGCAGCATAAGGCCGAACCATGATTGTGTTTGCATGAACACCTCTTTTAGCTGTGTTAATCTGTGTGGTCAGCCATGTGTATATCCATCTTTGCATGCATAACTATGGGAATACATCCTCAGCCTGGCTGGATACATCCTCAGCCTGACATGGAGTTGCAGCAGCCTTGTCTTCAGTGGGCTGCCGGGTTCAGCAGTTTTTCTGTAAGCTTGAAGATGTAGAAACCATTGATTCACAAAACTTAAATTTGGAGCCAAATCTAAAATGACTGTTATGTTGTGACAGAATTAAGTTTTCTGTCCAGTTTACTGTTGGAGTTCATAAACATATGGATACACACCCACACACATTTGTAGTTATCCAATCTGTTGGTATAAAATTGATAGAATGATAAGCAGATTATTTTAGATTGAAAACTGTAACTAGAGGCATTTCATATCAAATATGAAACGCAACTACCTACCTACTCTGAGAAATCCTCTTTGTGTGTGAAGTACTGCCAAATCAGCTTCTGATTGACAGAGCATCTAATGTGATGCACTTTTTTATTTTTTAGCATTTCTAATACATTTAATTTTTTTCTGAAGAATCTCATTTAACTTAATTCCATGGTTAAATAAGCTGCAGCTATTTTCAATTGGTTTTCTTTTTTTTTCTCTCCAAGCAAGAGTAATGAGTTGTTGGAGCAGATAACTGAAGTTGTATGGCAGAGAGACATCTAATATTGAAAAGTAGAACAATGGAGAAAGTGCTGTAGCTACACTGTGTGCATGCATGGGTTTTTATTTTTTTCCTCCTTTTAATATGCTGAAGGAAGGCATTGTTTTATTGTGGCCATTTCCCTTTGTGTATTGCAAATTTTGAGGGGACTTTGTGGAAAGCAAACCCAAAAAACTAATAATTTTATTACAATTGGTCTTTTGCATTCTCAAAGGCTACTCAAAATCCTTGTGTTTTCTTCTCAATTTAGTGGCATAAAAGAATAGAAATAAAGCTGGAAACCAAGTAATTTTTTCAAGGCCTGGGTCACAAATGATTATACAGTCAATTTTATACTTTGAGATGTGCTGTCTAAAGGCAATCATTCATCTCCACCAAGATGTAGCACTAAAGTGAGGGAAGACAATATGCGATTAACAAATTGTATGATGTGTTTTCAGAGCTCCTTATCAACCACAGTTATAATCATGTGAATGTTATACAGCCTTTACATTTCTTGATTTTTATTTTGTGTGTCAAGCTGTGTTTTCAGTTTTATTTCTTTTTTCTAGCAGTGCAGAAAGAAAAGCATTATCACGTTAGAGCCGCTTCACTCTCAAATGATCTTAATCTGCATGTATGCAGTAAATCTGATGGATTTCTGAAAGTGCCAGCCTAGCAACGTGCACACTTGCATTCCGTCCTCTCTGCTTTTCCTTCAGGAGGGTGAAAGGACAGACAGACAGCTGGACTTTGGCATGCATGTTACTGCGCAGTGATTCATTCTTGCTTGCTTGGGGCAGCCTGTTTCTGATAGACCATACAGCCAATGAGAGAAGGGGGGAGCAGGCTAAATGAGTTGTTTTGGTGGCTGTAGCTCGGCTCTGATCGATGGCTTTCGTCGATGCTCTGTACGTTCCATAATTTTCTTTTTTTGGCTCCCTAATGCACTTATTTGGGTTCTGCCCGCTGTCATTAATAATGATCCTAAGGGAGGGAACATCATCGACTTGTTTGCAAGGCTCTGGCTTGAATCCAGTATATATTTAGCAGTCAATGTTTTTGTAGTTTAGTCATGAGTTATTAGAAAATATCTCGACTCTTTGCAAAGATGAAAAAACCTCAGGCCTTAGAAATTGGTTTTCAAGTGTTTAATATATTAAAATTCATACTTGTTTTGGATGTATAAAGCTCCCTTTATGCAGACGTACATGCTGATTTGGTTTAATAAAAAATGGTCACCCAAATCCTTTAGTTTCTGAGGAGCAAGGGTGTGGCTGAAATGCAGGGGGTTTTTTATTACTGGAATACAAGTTTTTGAAGTGTAAAAGAGGCCTTAAGGCTGATGCGGTTTCTTCTCTTCATTTTAAAAATGGGTGTTTCTGTATGAAAATTCAGATGTCATCTTACTCTTTCTTCTGAAAGTCTATCCTCACTACTTCCTAAAAGTTTAAGGAAAACTGCCCTAACTTGGGAGTAGATTTGCTTTTATAATCTTCAAAACCTACTTGTGATTGACATCTGCTAAAGAATTCCTGTAATGTACTTACTCCTGGAATTTTAAGAACACCTCACGATCATGCTGTATCTTGACCTGTAAATTGCTATAGATCATCATCTTTTAGATCATAGAAGGTTTGGGTATTACATTTTAAAGCGCAGTTTCGTGGGATGACGAGAATAAAAAAGTCAACATATATTACAGTTTTATAAAGCTACTTCACTTCAATGTATACATTCTTATATCAATGTTGTATAAATGTAATGTGTAGTTTTTTTAATGTACAGCCACTACTGTGATTTATTACTCTTCTTTCTAATTTTAAGATAAAGAATATATGATAGGCCTTTTGCACTAAACTTATCAATGGATGTACAATGGATGTGCTTAAACTTCTGTGCGAGCTCACGGGAGCTGAATCTGTGCTAGAACTGAGTTTGCTGCTTTCAGATACTTAGTCCTTGATTTTTTTGGATTTGATTTCTGTGTTAAGCTTTAAGCTTAGTGTATTTTTCATTTGGTTTTTACAGTGTCTTACCTTCAGGAGATGGCCTCTTCTAAGTCTTTGATGAACCTTCTAACCTTCACTTTTGGATCAGCAATAGGATTTTTCATCTGCTATCTTCTGTTTAGCATTATACTAGAAGAACAAGTTAAGATCCAGCCTCATGTTCTTCACAACGATCCACATGGTCAACACTCAGCAGATATTGATAACAATCAGTTGCAAGGACAAATGAATTTCAATGCAGATGCTGGACAGCATAAAGGTATTTTGTTACACCTACCTAATGAGATAAAGTCCTCCCTTTTCATGCATTGCAAAATGCTGCTTTCTTCACTGCCAGGGATTTATATGAACAATTTTCTTTTCCTTTCCCCATGTTCGGGTTGTATCTAAATAACTTTGTTTTCTTGAGGTTCTACTGAACCTCGTTTTCTTTGTTCACATTTTTATTACAGTAGTGATTTTTCTTTTCCTGCGAGTCCAACTGTTTGTCCAACTTCTGTATCCAGACTTGTTTGTAGCAGTGACTTCTGAAATGAAATACTGACGTCAAATGACAGTTTTACCAAGCAGATATATTTGCTGGCATTATAGATCTGGCTGAATTGCTTTTTAGCCATAAGGAACTAATTTTGCACCACTTCTAACTTTTGATCTAGCCTCTAAGATAAAGCTATAAAAAAAGAAACTCACTTTTTGATGTGATTAGTAAAACATGGAATTGGGGCCGGGAGGGAGTCACTGTGGACATGGCTTGCCAAGCTGATTATGCAGCAGTTCAAGCACACTTTGCTGTTTGCAGTCAAAACCAGAGAAATTCTCTCACACTCTGATTATTTTTATTTTTCCAGAGAAGGTAGACACTTCAGATACTTCAGGACTAGTTCTACATTTGACATATCTCATTCAATAAGTTCATTCTAAATCCTAAATACAGATAGTTTTTGAGTAGGGACAGCTTGGATGAGAAAAATTGCACTGTAATGCATATGCTGAAGATGTTAGTAAATAGTTGGTTATTTAAACATATTTGAACTCCGAACTTTGTAAGAGGAGTTTGTGAGTGTTTCACATTGCTACAAATGTGAGTAGCACATTGTTACAAAGAAATCTGATCTGTAGTTGCATAAAGTGTAAGCAGGAATATTTTATGATACCAGTTACGCAGATCTTACTCTCCATGGAATATTCTTTTACATGAGTTAAAATCTTTCTGTATGTATCTAGTGAAAATGTTTCTCTGACTGAAATGAATGCTTTGGCAGCTTGAAAAATGTTATATTACACACCTCAGGTAACTGTGTTTATTCTGCTGGGCTGTCTGCAAATAAAAACATTTTAGCACAACAATAATACTAGTTTCATAGTATCCTAACTTATTTAATCTGTTTTTTTTTTTTTATACAAATAAGATTTAATTTGGTTTGGTAATAAATTATTTCTGGCTTACCATCTGCTTTGTTCTTGAAAAATATGTTGCTCTTCTAGAAATATTCATTAGGCTTTGTTAGTTAAAGTGAATATATGTAAAAAAGCTTATTAGCTTTTTGGCCTTTCTGTGTTGTAATCGTTAAGTAGTGTTCACTGTGAATAGCAAAAATATTTTAAATGTTCATTAGTCCTCCAAACACCATAAAGAGGTTGCTTCTGAACAGCTTTTATATAGAAATCAAGGTTTGCTAAAGCCACGCTTCCCTGAACAGATACTCATTTTGATATGACTCTTATGGTGTCCTTTATCCTGTGAAGTTGAAGTAACTTTAAGAATTTTAGTGTCTTGGTTTTTAGTCTTGCTCGTTTCCTTCTGAAATCTAACACTGAGTTCATTAATTGGTACATTTGGAATCAAAAGCCTCTTTTCTGTCTACATGTTTATTCTGATCTGGAAACAGAATATCTGGGGGGAGATTGCTCCTAGTTTGTTTTGCAATAAAGTCTAATACTGGTTTGCAACTTTCCTCTTTTTTTTTAGATGAGGATAAAAATATTGCAGAGGGGCTGTATCAGAAGGTGAAAATACTGTGTTGGGTCATGACTGGACCTCAAAATCTAGAAAAGAAAGCCAAGCATGTTAAGGCCACTTGGGCTCAACGCTGTAATAAAGTACTTTTTATGAGCTCTGAAGAAAATAAAGACTTCCCAACTGTGGGCCTAGAAACCAAAGAAGGCAGAGACCAACTGTACTGGAAGACTATTAAAGCTTTTCAATATGTATATGACCATTATTTTGATGATGCTGATTGGTTTATGAAAGCAGATGATGATACATATGTTATATTGGACAATTTGAGATGGCTTCTTTCAAAATACAGTCCAGAACAACCGATATACTTTGGAAGAAGATTTAAGCCTTATGTGAAGCAGGGCTACATGAGTGGAGGAGCAGGGTATGTTCTGAGCAAAGAAGCTCTGAAGAGATTTGTTGCTGCATTTAAAACGAATAAATGCTCTCATAGTTCCTCTATTGAAGATCTAGCACTAGGAAAATGCATGGAGATCATTAACGTGGAAGCAGGAGATTCTAGGGATACCAGTGGTAGAGAAACCTTTCATCCCTTTGTTCCAGAACATCACTTAATCAGAGGATATCTACCAAAAACATTCTGGTACTGGAATTACAATTACTATCCTGCTGTAGAGGTAAGTCCTTAGGAACCTGGTACTCATTTTGTGAAGTGTATCTTAGGATGTGTATGAGCGTGTGATGTGTTAATTAGCAGTTTAATAGCAGCTCAATATATTTTAGGAATAAAGATTTTTTTGTGACATCCTCTGACATCTACGTGTGTAGATGTGTTAAATACACTAATCAACTGAAGTTGATGCTGAAAAGTTAATGTTCCAGAAGAGGTAGTGAATCTTAAACTATTTTTGCTGTTTTGCTGTGTTTTATGGACAGCAAAAAAATTGTGAAACCTTTTTGACACGTTTGTAAAGTGTTACCACTAGTATTGTCCTTGCAAAGTTACTGTTCTGTTCCCCCATATCTCACACAAAGTGTTCCTAGCTTCTCAACCCAACTTGAACTCTGCACTGGACTACCTGCCCTGCCCTCACTGTTTTATTGAAAGTTGTTAAAATGTACATGTAAGTGAATTGCATTTAAAAAAATGCAGAAGAATAAACATTGCCTGGTACAGAAATAAAAAAATGACTCCAACAAGGAAATAGAATCAGATTTCCTTGTATAGTTGTATTGGACTTGACTCCCTTCTGTAGAAATGAAGGCAACCACAAGAGTTGGCAAAACTTTTTTTAATTCTTCTGTTGTAGCATCAAAAATTGCATTTACAAATGGAAACATTCTTACAGGAAGAACTTCAGGATTCTCCTTTATGTTCCACATCTGAAATTTCCAGGGTCAAAAAAAAAAAGCATGGGTGGGGGAGCAGTTATTTTTTTTCAGAGAGCTTCGAGATCAGCATAGGTGGAAAAATTCAAGGACAGGATTTGGGATTTTTTACATATTAAAGCTGAAAAAAAGAGAGTCTAGTTTTTTTAGTGGATTCTTTCCGTTGGAAAGCAGCATCTATTTTTATACTTGTATTCAGGAGCTAGAGCATTTCTGTAGCTTAAACCAGCTATGATATACTGTAGTGTGCCAGGATGCAGCAGCTTTAGCTATGGCTGCAGTGTACAGGTAGCTGAGCTGTGGACAGTTCCATCTGTAACTGATCCATAATGGAAGTCACCAGTTTGATTTGTCCTGTCATATTTGTCTCATATCAAAGCCTCTGACATTGATGAGGGCAGCTAGTTTTTTTCACTGGCTTGATCACAGAAGCAAAAGACTTTGTCAGCTTTATTTTGAAAAGATGCTGTGGCAGATATGTCTGGTACATTTTGCTTGCTTAACATTAAGTTTCGAAGTATATATGTAACTGATGATAGTGAATTTCCTACCATTAAATCAAGTATTTCTTTGAATTCTCCCTGAATCCATGGTCCAGGGCATGCTTTGCAGTTCTTGGTGATTATTTTGCCTTGTTTTGTGTTTCAGGGTCCTGGATGCTGCTCCGATCTAGCAGTTTCATTCCATTATGTTGATTCTATGACTATGTATCATTTGGAATATTTGATTTATCATCTTCGTCCATATGGGTATTTGTATCGGTACAATCCTGATTTGTCAAAGAATCCAGAAGAGCAGAGCAAAAATGAAGTACTGGAGGATAATCAAAAGCTAAAGCAAAAAATTTCTGAGAGATAATTAGACTTTGAAGAAACCAAAAAGAAGCCAGTACAATGAGTAAGAGTCTCCTCAAACTCGTGCATGAAGCTTGTGGACTGAAATTACTCCTGGCAATTCTTATTTCAAAAATCAAGTTGGCAGAAGTTCCTGTCACACTGTGTTCAATAGAGTCTGGTGCTGGCTCTGACTGTTTGGGAGAGTGTTACCTTGGAGCCCTGCTTACAAAGATTTGGGGCCCTAAAGCTGTGAAATCGGAGATTGTTCTGTAACATTAATACCTGGAAGAATTTGTATAAAAAACATAGTGGGTGGGTTCACAGATAATCATACAGTATATCTGTTCCCTTTTCTGTTCTCCGCTGTTTCCTCTCTGTTCAGTCAGTTTTAATACTCGAAATTGGAGGCTGCCCAGTCAAACACTTCATGATGGCTTTCTCTAGTGTTACCAACATCTTGAAGATACTTTGTGTATCTTGCCCTAAAAGGAAGGGAGAGGCACAATAGTAAGAGTCTCAAGTCTGCTTTGCCTTAACAACAGACTGGTTATTATGAATAGGCAGAAATTCAGACACAAGATTAATCTGAGTTGTTTCAGAAATGGTATTCACTGCTATGAGTTAGTTTTAAAAATTTTAAGTCTCTGTTGTACAAAACAATATGAAGTCGGATCACTACTGTTTTAAGGAGAAACCTAGAAATGGTTACTGTTGTTTAAGTTGCTGAGGTGATGCAAGCTGCTTACATATTTGCCTGTGGCTTTTTTTTTTCTCTTATTAACTCATCCTGTTGGTTGAATGGAGATAAAAATTAATCTGAGTATTTCTTAACGTAAGGTAGATGCTTTTTGAAATAGAAGTCTGTCTTCCATCCCACCTTCTAGGTAAACCGGGAAGAATAGTATCTTAGCAAAGTTACAGTGCCATTGTAACAACCTGGTTTCAGCCACTATTATAATTGTTTCTGTTTAATTTTCACATCGCTGTACTTAGAGATTAAAATTTTCAGATACGAACAAGTCCTGTTCTAAAACTGCAGGAAAGCCAGTTTATTTGGCTGAAGTACTTAATTGCACTTTTCTGAACATTTTTTTCTCCACTTAAAAAATTTCTTCTGTATCTGCTTCTTGTACCCTTTTTCAGTACAGAGTGGTAAATGATCCTTATTTTGCTCTTTCTGAAGCTGAAGCATATAGTAATTCAGGTAAGCCAGCCTGAATGTAGGAATCTTTCAAAGTGCATTAACTTTCTCCACTACTTCATAACTATCTCTGCCTCTTAACTGGAAACACTTTCTTGGTGTGGGACAAAATAGGTGTTTTAATTACTGAATTTTTTTCAGAGGCCAAACCTATGTTTTATAGAGTTAACATAAAACTTTCTGGTTTTCTCCTTTTCAAATTGGGTGAATAGCAGTAGGAGGGGATGGGATTAAGCATGACATGTAATGTTTCTTTATTCCACACTTGAACAAAAGTTTCTTCATGTTTTTATTACTTTTCACCTTCATCATATTGATGAATTTGGACATAACCTAAATACCTCCAGTCATTGTTTTGGAAAGGGCACATACTGGTAGCAGACAGCCTTAATTACTACTGCTGTCCTTCAGGATGTTCCTGGAAGAAAGTGTTACCATAAAGTACTGGAATTTTTTTTTTCAAAGGTAGTTCTAGTACAGATTGAGGTTCTATATGTTGTCCAACAGTAAAGTCATGACTCCCTTTCTGACCATTGCTCTGCAACAATGGTAATTACTGAAACAGCTCATGGTGTTGAAATGCTGCATACATCATCTCTGCCTGAATGTAGGCTGAATTCATATAGTATTAATTAAACACGTAGTTCTTGCAGGGTTAAATCTATTGGTCTTTCATAAGCAGGACTGCCTCTGAAGTACTGATAGGGACATGAGCCTTATTTTATGTTCATTGACTTTAGCAGAAAATTATAACTGCATTGGTTTAAAAAAGGAAGAAGTTTTCAGTTTGCTCTAGTCAGAGGGATGCTTGTCCACAGGACAGTGGATGTTACCATGCTGAGAGGGGCTTCCTTTTGTGAGCTAAATGTTTATCCCATGTGCAGCACAAACCAATCATATTGTGAAATCCATATGGAATTGGTAACTCCAGTGGCATTGTTCAAACATGCAGTTAAAATATTAAGAATACTTAAGGAAGGTATAAAATGAAATCAAGATCCCAACCTAATCTCTTTGTAAATTCAGCCCATGTAGAAGAGCTACTGAACTACTGTACAGTTCCTTTATTCCTGATTTCTTTCTCAGTTCATCTGTGGGGATTAAAATATTTTCTACCACAACAGGCAGAACTAATCCTGCATATTTTCTGCAGATTTTTGTCATATGTTTGCCCTGTGCTGCCTTATGAAACAACATCATTTTCTCTTCATATTCCTTACTATCCTGACTATCCTGACTCTGGCTTTGCAGTTTCATCCTACATAAGTCTCAAGTGGACAGGAGGAAGCAGGTAGTGGGATGTTCGAGCTTCACGCAGGTTATTCGCTGAGGTGACAAGGTAAACCAGCCACTGTTGAGCTCATGGTGAAGCCTTTTCTCAGCAGCAGTTCTAATTCTTATCTGCAGCCCAGCTGGGGCTTGTAAATTTAGCAGAGCAGGGCAGGAATATCCCTTTCCACAAAACATGCAGGACCTCAGAGAGACTGGAAAAATAAAGAGACAAGTTCCATTTCTGAAGGGAATAAGGCTAAGGACATACTACCTTATGGTAAGTGGGTGTCCTGTCTGGAGAAACGAGTAGCCTTTTCTTGAAATGTCCATTCTTGCTTTGTTTTAAAGTGTCCTTGTACATAGGTCTCTGAATCTATTTCTTTTGCCTTTTTAACAGCACTACAAAGAATTTTGTTTCCTTCCAGACAAGGTAGAAAAGTATCGGGTTTTACATTCTGTGATTATAACAGAGGCCTGTTGTTCGCTGCTGAACTGTATTGCCATAACCATGAGCTGATACCTCTGGAATAATTGGTTTCTATCTCACTGCCTTCAGAAGCCTCAGTAGACAAGATTGGAATGTGAACAGTTAGTATAATTTTCATGTACAATACTATGCTACTATTAGTACTTTGTTATTTCACTCTCAGATCTTTGTGCTTTGAGAAAGTATTTATTGAGTTTGAGCATTTTTGCGGCCCAAGGAAGGCTGTATTTCAGGTGGAGAGACTTTCTGAAGCACAGGAACATGGACTCACTTAGGCCGTGCGGGTTATTGCTCTCTGGTTTGGTTTGGTTTTGTTTCTAAGAGAGATTTCTTCATTTTATAAAAACTAAAAGCTTCTGTTGGCACTGTAGTGATTTAAATGATCCATTTAAAAATTTGGAACGGTTTTCTTGAAATTACTAGGCAGTGGATGTGGAAATGTCTCTTAGTGTGACAGAGTAACATTTTAACCTTGTATTAAGTGCTTTTCAGTTCACAAAGATTGAGAATGCCAAGAAGTTACCTCCTGATCACTGTTCTTAATCAGAGGAGATTAATCTTGGTTTGCAGAAAAAGACCAATTTTAATCTTCTTTCACTCCCAATTCATTTTTTGCAGTCTGTATTGGTCTTGTTTAAGAGTTTACACACTGATGATGTTAATACCTGTTCTCATTTTGTGGAAGCTCTTTTCCCAGTACCTTTTGCCTTTAAGGACACTTTGTTTTGCTTTGGTGGGGGCGTATATTAAAAATTACTTCACATGTTGCCATTTGTTCTGTTTTGCTTCCAGAATTATAAATTTCAGTGAGTAGCTGATAGAGTAGCTCTTACGAACAGTTTGTTATCTGAGCAGAGTGTTTTGCCTTTGTACGACAGAAAAGTGTGGGTTATTTCTCTGCTGTACCTGCTACTGATACTGATAATGCACGCACAGATGAAAATGGATTCCTCAATACAGGACCACTGGGAAAGGCAGTTTTGTCCTTTTTCTGTCAAGAAATTTTCTGTGGAACTCTAAAAGTGTAATTTGCTTTGTTCTACCATACTGTATTTAAAATACTCCACAAATGTTATTAATAGTTTAAAAGAATTGAATCTTGCTGCTGGACAGTATACTCCACTTAAAACCTGTGAATGTTTCACTTTGCAGTTATGGGTAGCTGTGTTCCTAACGGTAGATAAAAGTTGGTGACTTGTCTGGAATGATCACCATAAGGATTTGTTTCTTAAATATCTTCTTTGAAGTGCCTTTGACCAATTTTTAGCATCAAAATTAAGTTGAGAATTGAATAAATAAAATAAGTTATCTCATACACAGTTCATGTCTGTCTTCATTTCCCCTCCTGCATGTTAGCTGTGTGGTATAGCAGCACAGTTTAGCCTAATAAAAACATTCTTACTTTTTTTTTTTTTGGGTGGGTACAGGAAATTAAAAAAGATTCTCACACTTGCTATGATTCTGTGATTCTATATTTATGCTATTAACAAATAGCAAGCCACCTTCAAAACAAAGGTAGTAATTTTTTTAAGTGTTAAATAAGTATTTTTTAAGTGCTAGTTCCAGATTCGCATAAGCAGGCAGTTGTTTCTGCATTGTCCTGATTTTTCAGTGTCTCCAGACACTCCAGAGTCCTGAGTGAACTGACTACAGCTGATACCTCAAAGATAAAAGCAAAACTGTTCAAAATTAACCACCTTTTTCTTTTTTAAAATGATTTACTTTTTCAGTGAGCCTCTTATTTCTGAAAAAAACCCTATTAAGATTTAAATGTTGTGCTTTCTAACCTAGATGTTCATGCAGAATAGTATTCAGCAGTAAAGAATATTACACTTTGGCAGATGGGAGGTGTCTTGACATCCAGAATGCTGGTTATTGGATAAGGTGTAGGCACAAGCACAGTACAGCTGGGTGTTGTTACCTTAAGCACTGCAATAGACCCCGTTAATACTATTAACCTGAACTAATTAGCTGTTTCATTTCAAAGTACAGGAAGTGGGTGACAACCAATTAAACTGTGCTCAAAAGCTGGGATATTTCAGCTAAGGAACAAGAGCCAGTTGAATAGATGATAAAAGCTCCTCTTGAGTTTCAGGCACAGGTTATGTTTTTATGTGGTGCTGCTGTAACTTTCAAACTCTCAGGTTCAAACTACACCCAGTGCATTGCAGGGCAGAGCAAAAGCTATAGCTGCCACTCTGGACAAAGAGTGTTTTGCAAGTGTGGGTTTGCTTTGCTTGCTTTTTTTGTTTTTATATTCGTATGTAACAGACACCACCTATTTGATTACCAGAAGCTGTAGACGCAGTCAAATATCTTTAAAAGTGAGCTCCTGTAGCCAGCTCACTTACGGAAAGCTAACTGGCTCAAGAGAATTTTCCTAGAGTTCTTCCCTGTGCACTAGTGCCAACTAAAAGGTGATTTAAGTAAACATCTTACACCCCGGAACTGCTAAGTTTGTTCTAAGCTGCAAGGAAGATAAGCCTGTGTATTTTTCATCCTGGCTCTCGCTGCAGAATGTTTAGCAGCCTTTCTTCCCTTCTGACAGTTTCACCTGTCATGCTGCTCCCTGCCCCTGGAGATGGAGAGTCTAACATTTAAGACAAATGTTAACTTAGGGCCAAATCCTGAGTACTTGGTAGAAATCAAAACAAATAGATATGTCTCTAATTTTTTTAATGAATGTTTTATTAATCAAGTTACACTAAATATGGTAGTACTGTTAAATGTCTGTTCTCTGACTGTTCTCTCTCAAGTGGAGGATGTGGCTGTAAACTGGAGGCCATATTCATCCTAGATTTGTAGTCCAGGTGAGCAGTCTGCAGGGATTAATCAGAAATCATATGAAAATCACACCTGAGGATCTGAAATTTTTCCCAGCACAGAAGAGTGCTTCACCAGCATTTGAACACTTACCATTGGAAACAGCAGGCTTCACATATTCCACTGTAGGTTCTGTTGAAATCCTAGTGAAATTTGGTTAGTGTTTCAAGGACAGGTAGGGTAATCAAATCTAACCCAAATTTTCAAACACGGTTTAGAAAAGCAAACTCTCCTGTTCAGAAGCTGGCAGTCCTTCCATGGGAACAAGGAAGCTTTTGTTCTTACTTGTCAATGCTACCATGTTTTTTAGCAGAGAATAGGCGGTGTCTGTTTACCAAGATTAGAACATCATTTGTCAGTCTAATCAACAGCATCCTGCTTTTAAACTATTTCCCTGTCAGCCTCCAAAGCTGAATTTCATAAATTACGTTCAGACTGATTCAAGTAAATATTTCCAAAAGTCATTAGCCATGTTTCATTTTAGCTAAGCCTCATGATTTTTAAACATAGAAGTTGTCTTATCAAATGTAGATCTGAGTGTTCACACTGTTCCCAGTGGGAGAAGTCTCACACATCAGCTGTATCTTCTTGCTTTAAAACCATACAAAAGTACATTTGGATCTCATTAGTAACTGTACAACTCCTAATACTTTCTCCAGGAGAGTTAGATTCACAGACCCTTTATTATTTCATACAAACTTATTGTAATTGCAGAAAATTCCCAGTTGTGCCAGTCCGTGCATTGGCCAGCACTTCTTGATCAAGGAACTTTTAGCAATACCAGCTGAGAACCAGTACCTTGCAGATGTGTAGTGGCTCTCTGGTTTGATCTAATCTTTGCCACACCGATCAGTCCTGCAGCAAAGAGTTCCAATATTGTTGCATGTTTGTGGTTTTTTGGTGAGTCAGAGTTGTAGATTTTTTGGGTATAAAAAAAAGCAGGGCTTTTAAAAATATCCATATATACTGGTGGCAAGCTGCCACCCTGAATGCTTGGTCTCTGTGAGCCTCAAAGAAGTGGAGGGAGCATGAGTTATTCTTACATGTGGCATCTAGGAATTTTATTCCTGACATCACTGTAAAATGAGGAAACTATTACAAATGTTTAACAGCATGAAAAAAAAAGAAAAAGAAAGCAAGGTTGGTAAAAGGACATATTTGCTGCTGTGTCCTATTAGCCAAACATATTTGTGGGCTACATGTCTGGGCCCAGGAGAGACTGATAAAGCTATTGCAGCATATAAATGAACCAAAAATATTAGCTGGTCCTCTGGCTTTTGCAGTTAGACAAAGTTAATTACATACGTTCAGCTGGACCACTTGTCCTTTGACTTTTTAATATATAATTGCATCGTCTCTAAGATGAGCCTAAGGTAAGAAAATGCTGTTATGAAGAATGGGAATGTCCCATGCTAATAATCAGTCAGTAGTAGAGAGTGGGAATCCTGGATGGACTAGATGACTCCTGTGATCTTTTCCTACCTGAATTATCCTACAATCCTAAAAATGTCTCGTCAGCTTTGCAGGGAGATGTTTTGCACCTGCATGTTTTACCTTCAGCTCTTCTGTGTCCTGTTGGTCCATGCTGCTCCCTTCCGCAGCCCAGAGCGCCCTTGCCTGACCATCAGCAGGGCTGGGTGGTGCCCCTCTCGCCCTTCATGCCTCTTCATTTCTCCCTTTCCTTCCAGAGGGACTGTGGTATTGTGAAAGTTCTGCTTATTCTGAGTAGTACTACACAAAATATCTCTTTTCTGTCCCATTTTATAGAAGATTAAACTATCTTTTGCCTCAGTGCCATTTCCTTCATGTGGGAAAGGAACTGTTCTGCTAGATTGTGTGACTAACTATATGAGTTTGCCCTCCTTCCAGTGTTGTATCCTGGTTAATGCATACTGGAGTTTATGGTGGTAAGGGTCCCCTTCTCACTCTGTTCCTGTGCAATCACCGTTCCTATTGCTTGCTGAACGACGAGATCACGTTTCCTTGGTGTGCAGAGCTAGAAGGTTAACCCTGGTATTGGCACAGTTCCCTTTTACGTTACAAAAGCCCCTAATCTCTCACAGTCGTGACGTAGCTGCTGTTAAAAATGCCATAAAAACCAATCATAGGCAATGTGAGAACAGGATCAAAAATGTTTTTTCCTGCTTGGAAGTAATAAAGTGGGGCGTGTGCTGCCTGCAGAACCTGTGCCTAACTTGAACCCAGTGCTTATGAATTACTTGTTGTAACTCTTAAAAAGCAAATGCATAAAGGAAACAAATGCAACAAGGCAAGAAACACTTTCCCTTGATGTTCAGCAGCATTGTGCTCATATTTAGCATTTCACTGCTGTTTCACGAATACATCTGTTTCCTATTAGTGCAGGAAGCAAGCTGGTTAAAGCAAGCACTGTTGAAGAAACACAGCCAGTATCCCAAAACCACCAAGACCCACAGAAGAAATGTCCAAACAAATGCTTGCCACCCTATGATAACCAGCTGGCAAGTACAGCACCTGGAAAGATATGGAGATTATAGAATCATAGAATGTCCTGAGCTGGCAGGGATCCACAAGGATAATCAAAGTCCTACTCCTGGTCCTGCACAGGACAGCCTCAGGAATCACGCCATGTACCTGAGAGTATTGTCCAAACGCTTCTTGAACTCTGTCAGGCTTGGTGCTGTGACGACTTCCCTGAGGAACCTGTTCCAGTGCCCAACCACCCTCTGGGTGGAGAACCTAAACCTCCCCTGACAAATTTCAGGCCATTCCCTCAGGTCCTGTCACTGGTCACCACAGAGAAGAGATCAGTGCCTGCCCTTCCACTTCCCCTCATGAGGAAGCTGAGAGACCGAGAAGTTGGAGACCAAGATGTGCTACTAGCATGTCATAAGTGTGAAAAGTCAACATACACCTGAGAGTAAGAATAATCCTGATGTGACTTTTGGAATGAGTTTTATATCACAACTTCTAGATCTGATATTAATGCTGCCCTCTCCCATTGCAGCTATGTGATGAATAGGCACTACTGGGGTGGGCTCCCATTACGCAACAGGATGCTATGGAAAACAGTCTAAGATACATAGAAATAAAAATATTTCCCTGTGCAAAGTATACCAATTAAAAACAAACAAACAAACAAAAGAGTTGAGTGAAATGATGTTCCCAGAATGAAGCCTTGTTCTCAGGGCTGTAACAGAGAACAAAGCTTTACAGAGAATCATAGAATCACAGGTGTGTTGGGGCACTGCTCGTTTGAGCTAATTGGAGTGGTAGGTTCAGCTTGTGTCCCAGGGTGTATCCAGGAGGGATCATGCTGTAGAGGCACAATCCAAAAGCAGAGACTGAAATCTTTATTCCTGTCTCAGACCTCGTGCACCTCCTGCACACCAGCTCATGAGCTCTGGAGCCCTTAGCTTTTTATTTATTTATTTATTTATTTATTTATTTATTTATTGTTAGATTTTTTTCTTGAATTGCTAGATTCAGCAGTATTGCAATGGTTATAGACAAAGTGGGGTTCTGCAGGGGTGACTATGGGCTATGTTGCTCTTTGGCTTTAATAGTATGGTATAGTGCATGCAGGCCCTTTTTATAGTTGTTTTCCTGCCTTTATGTAAATATCTTAGGCCTACAATACTCAGAATCTGGTTTGCAGCACATCCTGTTTACACAATGTCCAGGTTAAACCAGTTGTAAGACAACTTATGAATTTGTCAAAAAGACCGAGGAGCATGAAGTATCTACAGTGGCCGGTAGAAAATGTAATTTGTGAGATGAATTAAGAGATGATTTAAAAAGTCCTCAACCTGCTACTGCTGCTGAGCAGGGTTTTGGAAGTTGTTACTGCAATGTGGCTTGTAAAAAGCTCTTGATGTCTTGGTGTTTGTTTTATAGAGGCATTTTGTTGTTTTCCTCCTGGTGGCACTGCAGGATAACACCGTGGTCCTTGGGACCCTGTACTACAGCTGCATCATTTAAGCATATCTTACTGACACAACAACTGCTGTAACGCTTGACTTGAGGACCATGACAACATCCTTTCTCCACGATAACCTAAATTACTGATGTGGACTTTAACTTACTTATGGGAACTTTTGTTGGGTGATTTTCTCTTCAAAGAAAAAAGGAAAGTTTCAACAAGCTTATGAACTGTAAATAAATCCAACACGACACTGAGAGTGTCAAAAAATCAAAAAAACCTGACGTACGACTGCTAAATTCTCAACAACTCTGCTCAAAGGATGGTTTTCACTCACACAAGTTCACCTCTGTGCTCTAGAATATCCAGTGAGTACTGTGACTTTTGGTCGACTATATTTACAGTTCATCCATAAGAAAAATTAAAATTTCTACTTGAAACAGTTATTCCCTTCAGACAGAGCTCAGTGCTGCCTCCAGCACCACCCTCATCACTATACTTTCTGCTTATTACAGAGATTTGTGTATTTTGGCAGCCTGTGTCTTAAGTAACTTATGATCTGCACAACTATGTGGTGTGCGGTCTGATGCCATCACAGTTGTAGTTCTCTGAGGGACATTGCAATGAAAATACTGATTTTCAAACCCAGATTTTATATGTGAATCTCATTATGCATTAATTAATTGGAAAATGCAGCCTCTCTGGTCAGCAGAAATATATCTTACCTATTAATTTGCAATGTAGTTAAGACTTGTAGAAGCTATCCTTTGAGAAAACATGATGCACTAGGGAGTTGCCCTGAATGAAGTAAGAAGTAGCTGAAATTGCCAATTATGTCATTAATGTAATTCGGAAGAATTGCTAGCTATTTGCCTTCCATGGAAAAATCTGTCCCCAGCCTCTCTGCCCTGCTCTCCACACCCATGCCAGGCCAAGACACCCCTGGGCCAGCAGGCAGCAACTACATGACAAAATCTGTGAAATCCTTCTCTGAATTGATGCTTTCCAGGTGCTGAGCATTTCTCTCCCCTGCAGCCCCTCTTCCTCATCCCTGCTATGGGAGGGGACATACTCAGGCACATCCTGGGGACTTTTTATGAATTGTTTATCATTTATTTACTGCTCTGGCAGGTTTTTTTAAGTGCCCTGAAAGCTTTAAGCTGCTGAGAGAAGAGCACCAGCCAAAAAACTCCCAGCAGCATCTGGGATTATCTGAGTTATTTTAAAGCTAATCCAAAACTCTTTTGGGGGGCTTACTCACATGTTGAGCCTTGTGCTTGCCAGATTTAGTCTTGTCAGAGCACTTATTAACCACTATTTTTACAGTAAGAAATGATTTTCTTTGTGTCCCAGGGTCAACCATGCCAGAAACTGGGGATCCCTTTTACAAAGCCGATAAAATGCAAAAATCTCTCTTCTCCCTCCCTGTCCATATGTAGGGAGGTTACAGCTGCTAAAAGCAGGAATTGTGGTACAATGTACTCTCCTCCTTTCATCTTAGAAATTGCTCTAAAATAGGTCTTATATACGTTAGAAAGCCAAAATAGAAAGTCTATGAATTACATTTTAGAGCCTTACCCACTTGGCTGAATTTCTGCATATTCCTGGTTAAAAATAAAAGTCACACTTAAGTAGAATTTGGCTCAAAGTTTGGGTTTCATTTATCCCTGAAGCTTAGACCTGATTCTGGCCCTACGAAAAGATATACTACTACTTCTGGAAGTAAAGACCTTTTATTTAGGGTAGTCTCAAGTAAAAACTTTAGTAACTAAATATAATTTATATTTCTCTGTCGAGCTATCATGTATGGTAGCTGAGATATCTGCTTATATTTGCCTGTGGGATTTCAAAACCTTGTTCTGCTACAGATCAGCTTCAGCAGCACCTGGAAAAGCTCTACATCATCATCATGGCTAGGCTTCGCGAACGAAGATTTGGGATAAGCTCTGCAACTGGGAAGGTAAAATGTCACAGAATTACAGAATATGCTGAGTTGGAAGGGACCACAAGGATCAAGTCCAGCTCCTGGCCCTGCACAGGACCATCCCCAAGAGTCACACCACATGCCCAAGAGTATCATCCAAACGCTTCTGGAATTCTGTCAGGCTTGGTGCGGTGACCACTTTCCTGTGGAGTCTGTTCCAGTGCCCCACACCCTCTGGGTGAAGGACCTTTTTCTAATATCCAACCTAAACCTCCCCTGACACAACTTCATGCTGTTTCCTCAAGTCCTGTCACAAGTCTCAAGAGTGAAGAGATCAGTGCCTGCCCCTCCACTTCCTCTCCTGAGGGTGTTGTAGCCTGCAATGAGGTCTCCCTTCTCCAGGTTGAACAGACCAAGTGACCTCAGCCATTCCTCTGGACCTTTCACCATCCTCGTGGCCTTCCTTTGGATGCTCTCTAATAGCTTAATGTCTTTTTAATATTTTGGTGCCCAAAACTGCATGAAGTACTCAAGGTGAGGCCACACCAGTGCAGAGCAGAGCAGAACAATCCCCTCCCTTGACTGGCTGGCGATGCTTTGCCTGAAGCCCCCCAGGACATGGTTGGCTGTCAGGAGGCAAGTCAGCCCAAGGAAAGTGAAATCATTACAAATAATGATTGCTAAGTAGCTGCAGGAGGAATACCAGTAGGTAATGGGGATGTCAAAGATCTCAGTGGTGGACCTACAGCATCTCATATCAAGGGAACTTAGAAAAGTTGCTCTAACTTGCAGGTAGAGCTGGGGTGTCCCAGCACACGCACCTGCCCATGAAGACTTTGGCCCTTTCACTGAGGGATGGAGGAAGAGGAGTTATTTGGTTTGCTTTAAAAAAAAAATTCAAAAAAAAAAAAATTCATCAAGTTACCTGTGCGAACTTGCTTTAAACTCTACTTTGAGAAGGTTGTGCTGTATGTACAGATGGTACCAAAAAAGTTAAGAAAGAAACCACACAAGAAAGTGCAGGAATGCTGCAATAAATCTATATTGTCCATAAATTTTTTCTTTCAAAATGTAGGTGTTGGTATCAGTCATGCTATCAGTAGCATTTTTCTTTTTTTTTTAAATTTTTTTCCCCTCCAAAGAATGTGTTTGACAGCCACTTCCAAATGAGGAAACTTGGTAAGAGTTTTCCAAGGATGCTCAAAACTGCAGTGCAGGAAATGTTGCATACCTTCAGTCAATTTAGGCTGACAGAGGAAATTTGTAGATGTAGAAGAAATAGAGGAGTGCAGACAGCAGGATGGTCAATACAGAGGCAGTGTTAATGAAACAGTCTGAATGAGCCCTAGGGACAGACAGTGACTGAACTGGGTTAAGGGAGATGAATTCAATTAGATAGTTGTTAGCAGGAGACTGGTACAGCTTCTCAAAGTGAAAAGCTGCTGCTGTTCTGTGATAAGCAGATAGGGTACTATTTTCCTGTTAATTTTCCAAGTTTTCTTCTGAACTCTTAGAATCAAGGATGTCAAAAAAATAATTCATCTTACAATCATCAGTTCTATAGGGAAATCTATGTTATTCACTTCTTTTAGTTTTGTGGTTTATACCATTTGGCCTGGTCTAGCAGAAGATGTAAGGATTTAATGGTTAAACTATTCTGACTTTTAAAATTCGCCTTTGACATAAATAAAGGATTTGTTTGCCAGTGGAAACTGTCATGCTCTCAGCAATGATGATGTGTGATTTTACACTACTCGGGAATAAAGCAGACGTTTGGCAAGCAGGGCCCTCTCCTGGTTTATTGCCTCCATGACACCCTTGAGGAGACAGAGCTGCGTGAGTGACAGAGGAGCCAATGCTGCCAGTCACAGCTGATGCAGATTTAGAGAAGACTGGTCCTTTCAGCAGGGACTTATGTGCTTTTTCGTGATTTACTAAATATCAGAGCATATATAAAGAGTGTGAAGTCTGTGGATACACAGAAAGATCTGAACAGAAAAGGATGCTCATTTCGAGATAATCTGATTTGAACAGCATACCACTTTTAAATAGCTTTATAGCCTTTGTTTTTACCTCTTCGCTAAAGAAAGTTTAGTCAACTCTGCATGAAAGTGGAAAATAAAGCAGTGGTCTTCTCTATAGCACTGGTTTAACTGCATTAAGAAGATTCCTTGTATGCATGTTAAAGAGTAACTTTTTTTAAAAACCTTGTTAAGTAGCAAATACTGTTGCTATTAGTACTTACTAAAGCTTGTCAGCTTTACCCGAAGGGTTTTCAGCAAATATTATCAAAGATATTGCAAACCCATAACTTACATCTTCATATTTATTCCCAAACTCATTATCCCCAGTATGTCCTTGCCCGGAGATCTGTAGCTGAACACAACAGCTAATCCCATCCCCAGAGCAACTGCCCAGGCACAGAAGATTAAAACAGATTTGAAAATCCTGCAGATTCCTAGACTTCCTTGCAATGGGCTTTGCTACTGTGGTTTCCAGGTGCAGCTAAAGGTAAAATATTCCTGGTAGGTATAAAATGAAGTGGATCATCATAGTACACATAGTACAAGGTGATATCTTTCAGTTTTACTGTTCCATGTCTCACAGAAATTAATTGTGCCCTCTGATGTTTTTTGAGTAAGCATCATAATAGTTCTAAGTATAATAAGAACAAGATGTTTTCTGGGGCTGCTATCAGTTTTTTCTTTTCGAATTTAAAATTCACTTAACAAGGCCAGATTTTTGGAAAAAAAATTTAAAACTTTTAAACTACTTCTTCTCTCTGAAAAAGAGAAGTAGTGTGTTGTAGTTGTTTGTAGTAGTTTGTTGTGTGTTCTAGTTTTACGAATGCTGAAATATTTATTTATTTATTTATTTATTTACAAAAATGCAGGGAATGCATTGTCCCATAAACAACTTTGTGTAAGACCACATAACCTTTAAACATTTTTCCCCAAATAAACTCCTATTGATTCAAATTAATTAATTGTTAAAGTAATTTACATACTTACCATAAGACCAGGTTCACCTTTTCTTCCCCAAGTTCCCTGAAAATGTGTACAGTGAGATAAATTAACAAAAGCCAAATTTGTCTAATTTCTATTGAGTATAATTAAGTAATATGAAAATATGTTTTACCTTTGGTCCTGGAGGTCCTGAGTCTCCAATTTCTCCTTTGGCTCCTTTGCTCCCTGGATCACCTTTATCTCTATAGTCTCCCTAATTTAAACTAACTGTGTTAAACTCATAAACTCAGTCATAACTACAGTTTTGGTGATTGTTAGAGCTGGAGGTAAGATAAGCTTTTAAGATGAATTTACTGATTTCTGCGTGTGTGGCTGGTTTATCTTTCATGTATTATGAAGAGAATATCTGAAAGCAGGCTCTCATAGAAAGCAAAATGGACAGTAAAAACATCTTTAAGAAATTTCTGTGGAAAATTATCTTAGTTTGGCAAGGGGGCTTAAAGACATCTTTGTGCAAATGTCAAGAATACGTAATATTTACTGTTCTTTGATTTTCTTGAACTCTAAAACAATGTTTATACTGGACCTATGTTGATTCAGACCTATGGAAAGATGTCACTGCCTCAGATCAGCCAATGTGCTGAAACTCACACCAGCTCTGTAGAGAACCCAAATGAAAAACTGCAAGCTTGCAAAGAACAAAGGAAAAGGCATGCTTGGACTGCTACATCCATTGGAAAATACATAGTTTCACATTTAGAAGCAATTCTGCGCTTTTTCCCTCAACTGACTATACCTCCTGATTTCCAAAACCTGGGAGGGTTCCATATTATGAGACAGTTTTCACATGATGCAGGTATGAAACATCCTGTAAATAGTTTTAGGTTCTAAATCAGACATTTTTTCAAGAAGGATGTTGTTCAGGACAGTTTTTTTACTTCTCTCTGGAAGTTACTAACCAGCTTACATTGCACTCGAAACTTTAAAGCTTAGGAATTTATCTAGATTACTGTCCGTGTTCATATTATTCCTCATTATTACCCAGCCAATGGAATCACATAGGTAGCTCCTGTGTTATAGCCTTCACTGTGGTGATTGTTACCTATTTTAAGGAACCCTTTTGACTCTCTCAGTCTGATTCTGATCTTATTCAAACTGGTATAAACCTGAAAATTGTACGTAGCTCCTCCACAGCTGGTTTAAGAAAACCAGTCTCAACTAAGTAAGCTCTTGAAAGGCAGTTCCTGTTCTATTTCACAAAATCATAATATCAAAAGCAAAGGATATCACTTTCCATTACCTGTCCATGAATCTAACCTCATCAAAGTTAATGTCAGCATTAATTATAATAGGAAAGCAAATACGATCTGCTGACTGCTGTGGTGCTGCTACTCTCTTACACATAAATATACTAAAACCTGATCCCTTTGGTATTTGGCATACATATGAAATTCCTGCTGAACTAAACCATTCCTTTTCATGTGTGACAAGTCTGCTGTATTAATAACAAACAGAAAAGTGAGTATTTGGAGAGATTTACATTGGATCACAAAGACTAATCAATATACAAGATGAGTATAAACGGCTCCCTTCAGAAGCTGCACATCTGAGAATCACTAATAAATAAACGAAGTATTTAAATTCTCTTTGCTCAAAATTTGTTAGATGTGAATAGGTAAGTGCAGAAAATTCTCACAATTTTTATATCAACAAGAAAGTTGTTCAGTAAGGAAAGATTCAGTCTTGGGCTTCAATCATTGTAGGAAAAAACAGGAGTCAAACAAAACAAAGTCCGTAGGAGACAGTCAAAAAGCAGTTTTTGTGGTTTTTTGGTTTTTTTTCAAAGCCTGGCAAATAAAAGGACATTTTGTAATACCTGAAAAATATTTAAAATAACTGAATAAATAATTTGACTAAAATTATTCTCCTGCTAACAGGTATGACCTTGTTTTAGATCCTACTTTGGAGTGTGGTCCTTAATGACAATTAGGATTTTCACAGACTCCAAAACTGACAGTGAGTAGTAGGCACTTACCTTGCTAGCTATACAAGGAAATGTCTTTGCCTTCTGTTTATCCTCAAAGACCTGTCACACCAAATGATGAATAAAGGAAGAAAATCCCCCTTTTTTTTCCTTACCACAAACTTAGGATTTACCTTTGGTCCAGGAAGGCCAATTCCTATTGATCCCTTTGGTCCTTGAAGACCTTGATTTCCTTTTTCTCCCTGAACAGAACATGAAATTTAATTTTAAATGAAAATTAAAGTAAAATCTACGTTGTCTCTATTTACTTTAGAACATTGTGCATCATAGAGAAAGCCAGATATTTGTATTGTGCAATGAAGTGCACAATTTTCAAGATAAAATTGGTCTGAAACTGGAGAAATAATCAATTGGCTATAATTCAGAACATACATGAAACCTTTTAAAGTATATAATGAAGAATTTATTCCTGATTAACTAAATGAAAATTGTCATTTCACTAGAACAGGTGAAATACAAAAGTAACCTCACTGAGGCTCAGACAGTTATTCATTCTGTCTACAAGCAGTAAAACAAGATCCAACACAAAGGTTCTCTGGAAATACACATCCAGCATCTCACCCAGACTTCATTTTTCTGCTCTTAAGTAAATAAGAAGACATCTCTGCTTTTCACAGTGTGCTGAGCTGAACATCTTTCTGCTGATACTTCAAAAGACAGTATGAGTTTAGTTACAAAGCTCAAATTTGTTTGTAATGATTGTTACACATGCCCTGCTGCATGCACACAGACTTGAAAAGGATGTCCATGCTAGCAGTGTGGTCACACAACGTTATAAAACACAGCTGTTATATAAAATACAGAGAAAACTCTTCACAGCAGCTAGCTTCCAAAACTTTCTTGCTTTATTTAATAGGGTAACACAATTTTTTTTTTTCAGATCAACTGCTGTATGCATTTTTAAGTACAGCTAGAGGTGATTATATTCCCTTCACCATAATTTATATTACATACATAATTCACATAACAGCAGTGCCTGGTGCAGATACCAAAACTAACTCCAGAGAATGTCAATGAGATCAGGAGCAGTTATCACCTGTACCAAACCTACCCCATGAGATGCAAGTCCAAGGTTAGTCAGTTCTGTTTTTCAGTCAAGAGCTCTCAGACTGTCCCACTAAAGCATCTATTACTAATACTTGTATTACTGCTCACAGATGGGCCTAAAGGGTTGAATTACTCATAATGGGCAGAGAATTACAAAAGTGTTTCCAAGTATCAAGACTCGAGCCTTTACCAAAGGTGCACTACTGCAGCAGGACTGGCCACTGACCATTCCTGGTGTGCTGGACAGGGGCTTACAGATTTCTGCAGGCAGAGAAGCAGCTGCACGTGCACAGCCATGTCAACCTTTTCTTCCTGGTATTAAAGGCTTCTGAATCCCACGATTTGTGAATTCACCAAGAGTCAGGCAATGAGATGCAGCTGCTTGAAGACACAGTGTACTATGAATCACGTCCGTGGATGGTGTTCCCTGTCCAAATTCCAGATTTGACTGAGATCCTGCTGAGGTGGGAGCTTCTGCTTGCATTGTGCATTGTGGTCTCACCTTGTGCTAAAGAAAGGTCCCCACTACACTCCACATCTCCACTGGAGCACTGCCTTTACAGCCTTGCCCTGTGGGAGCCTCTTGGTCCACTAGCCCTAACTCAGGGAGCTAAAACACTCCGCTTGTGACAGGCTACGTATCACTGACCTGCTAACTGCCAGCCTCTTGCCTCTATAAGCAGAACCTCTCCTGTTCTCCTTTCCCCAGTTTCTTACAGCAGCAAAAATTCAGACACCATTATGGAGACTCTGGAGACTGGAAAACAGAATATGGTGCACTAACTTACACAGCTGATCCACCAGGGGCAAAAAACAAATTTCCTGCAAATAGGAAATACTCCTAAGGCAATGGGATGCACAAAGCAATTTCTTTTGCACTGTTGTAGGAACTCATAGTGGCTATTTAATCTAATTTACTCTGAGTCACTTTTTAGCAGGACTGTGCTTCTTGGGCCCTTCATTTAGGGTTTAATGGAAATGGCTTTTAAACACAGTGAAACAGTGTGCCACCTTGTTTCAAGGCTTGCTGTTCAGCAGTGGCTTTGACTATCTTTCCTGACTAGGGCCATCACACAGCTTCCTGACCAACACCTTTGCAGGTCTGCAGAGCATATACATATGAACGAGAATTAGGATATGCTGTGTATTCCAGTGGCCCTTCACTAATAATAAATGTCAGATCCAATAAAACTATAGATTTATTGCTGCTGTTTGTTACTGCCCATTTGACATTGTTAGGAGGGTGTTCAGATAATGAAAACTGAATGAGACCTACTGTTCTAAACAAATTCATGCCTTTACAAGTGACATGTCTCACAAGCACACATATGAGTTTCATCCTTTAAAATGTCAACTGCAGAACCAAATCCTGCTTCCACTACTTGTGCAATCAATCAACATTAGAAGGATTTACCATAGATGCCATAACAGAACATTTAGTAAAACCCTAAAAGTATGCTATATTAATTTAAAAATATTTATAGCTTTGTCAGTTCAATCCATGTACCTAATTAAATTCAAACTTGACCATCAGCTTTACTATAAAAAAAAAAAAGTGGTATGCATGTAAAAATGCAAACCCTTGAATTCCTGACCCTAATATCCCGCTATATTATGGATCAATAATCAGTCTTCTACACAAAAATGTCATTCTATGAACGGAGTGCAGATTTGAGAATGTCTAGACTGCGGTTTTGAAAGGAAACCAAGCATAAAAAAAGAAAACCTGTAAAAGTAGCTATCAACATAAAGTTACATGAAAACCATCTCATTTTTGGCATTCCACTCTTACCATATGCACACTGAGATCTCTTACTGTATATAAAAAAATACTTGGAGTGATATTGATAGCTCAAATGCAGGACGATAGTACCTTTAAGCTGATGAAGAGTGGCCAAAAAGAATGAATCTTGACATGTGAAGAGATAGAAAGACAAAATAGACAGATAGAAGCTCAACAGGCATCAGTATGTGGAGGAAACAGGTACACTAGAGCAATTTGCCAAAGCTGCTCAGAAATAAGCTATTCCTAAGAATTATATAAAAATAATCATAATTTTTGAAGGCAGTTGTTAAGGGAAGAAAATTGAAATGGCAAGATTGTACCCATACAACTCATGAGATGCTACAGAAACAACAGCAGCTGAGTTTCATCCACCACATCATCACAGTTCTGGTTTCAAATCCAATGACAAAGACCTTCCATAACCAGAACACGTTACTTTCCAACATCCCTAAATTCCAGATCCTTATGTTACAAACATACGTTGGTCTGACTGTGTGTCAGTGAACTGTACTCTGGCACTGGAAAACTTTGATAATGAAACTGAGGTCTCTATACTTCTAAAGTGTGCTTTAGATATGTATTCATAGAAGTGCCAACATAGCATCCAAACATACATCTCTGTATATCTAAACACATAGAGAGAGAGAAACGTATGTAGATAGATAGATAGGTAGATAGAGAGATGTGAGCATATTTTGGGTAATGTTTATATTTTCTCACAAACAGAAAAGATATTACATTATTTGTATTATTTTTTCATGTATCATCCGACTTATTTGCTGAAACATTTCTGTTCAGAATGGTGATTATGCTTTTATAAATAACCTCACATACTCATAGAATTAACAAAGATACATCCCAAATATTAGATTCTAGAAATACAGCAGAAATGGTTATTAAGACAGGCAGGAAATAGTTTTCCTATAGATGACAGAAATTTTTCTGGTTTTCAAAAGAATAGAGCAAAGAGCCTTCAGAGATTCAACAAACAAAGGGAGAAGACAAAAGAAGATAAGTATTTTATGTTCTCACATTAAAATACATAATAGCTTTGTGGTTACTGTTAGCAATTAATATAGAGGCAAACTGCAAATGGATCAGAAACAAATGTCTAGACAGTCGTGACTCCTAACTGCATGGAGATCTCTGTCTAGAAAAGCCTGGAAACAAAATAAATCAGAACCCGCAAAAGTGACTTATACAATAAGGGGAAAAGAAAGAACATAATAAAGTATGTTTTTGTGCTATGAAACACCTCACAGTGAAAAAAGGAAGGTCTCTGCAGAATAAAAAGGGAAATGATTGAAGAGAAATATAAAAACGGAAGACATTAAAGATGGAATCAAAGCAAGTCCTGAACAAAATAAATTCCAAAGGAATCTGTACTTTTCTGGTAAAGCTTGTATGAAGTAATTCTACAATGAACCAAAGAAAGATTCTCCTCTGGATGATTTTTCAAACAATATACATTTTTATAAATTTGTTTGTTTGTTCCAGAATGTCATTATTTTCCATCGAAGACCTGTTTGTCAACGAAATCCCCAGTGGCTTTAGTGTCTACAGCCAATCGCAGTATAGAGAGACACTTTTTCTAGCCCAGCTAGAACAATGCCCCTGTTACTGACTTCCTGGTGGTTTGACAACCTAGACTTGAAGACCTGAGCACAACACCCCTGACCAGGAACATATTCCATCATATGCTCAATTTTAAGCACACTGATTTAATAAAAACAGGAGAAACTTGGGTTGTTCTTCATTAGAGCCTCCAGTTTTAATAATTTTTTTCTGCACATTTATGACAAGGCAATTTAATAACTTTGAATGTCCAGAATATGTTGTCATGTTCGTGTTTCTCTTTATAAGGAGAGAAGTTGTGGTTATGGCTTGAACTGGGTGAATAAAAATCTGATTAAGAGTATGTGGGAGACTACCTAATTTCTTTTATATTCCTGTATGTGCTGTTTAAAACTCATTTTAACATAGTAGATCTCTGCTACTGCCTTTTAGAAGTGCATTCCAGAGAAAAAACTGCTTATTTCCTTTGGAGCATCCTTTCAATCTAAGTAAATCAATAAGACATGGCAGAGATGAGCCCATTTTTCCAGGTTAAGTATATTTGTCATGATGAGAACAATAGGAGAGCAATTGGGTGAAACCAAAATTGAAAACTCAGCAGATAAAATAAATAGTACGTAATTTATTAATAAGAAACTTAAGAGTAAAATGAAATATTGCAGGTGTTCACTTACTCAGTGACAAAGAGGAAAAAAGACAATCAATCTCCTTAAGAGTCAGTTTTAAGAAGAAACTGGACAGATATCACATTAAGCTGTATTACCTTGCTTCCTTGTATGCTGTTGCCAGGGAGTCCAGGTGGACCAGGCAAGCCTTTCCGTCCCATAATACCCTATAACAGTGAGGCAAAAAAAGAAGGCTTTGTGGAAACAGCACAGGGTGTCACACATTTGTAGCATTTTGACACTCAGTCCAAACTTACTATTATTAAACAGACTATGTCAGTATAATTTACCAAGGTACTGAAATTGCTGCAGCAATTGCAAAGGAAATCAGTCACGTCCGAAAATGCTCTGTCGCTTATTGCATTTCTGTAAGGGGTTGGTAATAGCAATGTTTCTTAATTCAGATACCAGTTTATACAAAAGGGCAGTGGAGACTTCTGTTACTCTGCTAATTCTAGAAAAGTTACAAAGTCATATCTATTTTTAAATTAAATTAAAGCAGAGAAATATACACAATATTTCTCCTCATTGCCTTTGGAAAAATAATTGATGGATACACCTGCAATAAAGAAATCCAGGTAAGTACAGAATGTCTTTTCTTCTCAGTATGTCTTTATTGAATTATAAATCACTTTAGTGCAGGGAGAAAAAATTGCCCAGATGTTGCATGGTTTTTGCTTATAAAATTAGCAATTTGTTTTCATGTTTCTTTCCTAATGGTTTTACTAATTATATAATTGGATTTGATTTAATTGAGCAAAAATTGCAACAAAAAATTCACATTTAATGTATTTTCCACCACAAAAGAATATATTGGAAACAGGATAGATACCGGCAGAAGAGATGCATCTTTTAACTGATTTACCAGTCTAATGGCTCTGTTCAATTTCCAGCTGTAATCTCATAAAGTTTAGCTGCAAATGCAATTTTTATCCTCTTGGTATCCCCTCCTAATTCAGTTGGTAGAAGTGTATGGTCAGTGACCATGTTTTTATGCCTGATTCCTCTTGCAGTTTTATGGATGTAAATCAATAACCAATGAAGATCTTTTGGTGTCTGAAAGACCAGAGTCTGGCAGCCAGCATCACAAAACAGCACAAAAACTTCAACACAGCATCATACAAACCTTGGGACCGATGGTTCCGATTCCTGGTGGCCCCGGGGGCCCAGGATAGCCTCTAATTCCACAGTGTCCCTGAAAATAGTCACAGAAATCTCAGTCATTTATCACCTAATAACTATTACATCTCTCATCTACTTACGAAGCAGTCAAACTAATGAGTTTAAAAAAACAAGCTAAATAAATGCTACATGAATAAACAGCTGCTTCATAGATAGGTATAAAAAAGGCACCCAAAATACAGCACCAACATTATTTATGCTCTACATGAAAGTCCATGTGATCAAAATCACCAACAGAGTTAGGACTCTACTTTGCAAACTTATCAGATACAGAAAAAAAGAAAAGCAAACCCATTTGGAAACAATACCATCTTTTGCAGTGGTTTACCAGGATGGACAGGAAACTTACCAGTGAGACACAACAGTGATCATGCCCTTTACTGATTTTGTGCTCATTCTGACACTAGAAACATTTAATTTCCAGAACTGTCAAACTTAGGCAATTATGAAAACTAAATGAATTTTAATAGAGTTAATATAGAAGAATAAAAAGAATGGCCCTTTGTTTTCTTAGAAAGCCTTAATACAAATACTTTCAGCTTGATTTCTTTAGGAAATGAGGCTTGAGAGATACTTTGCCTGTGCTTCTGCTTGTCTGTGTTGGTCCTCTTTTTTTCTTCCAGTATATTAAGAAGTCATCAGTTGATTTCAGCCAAATTCATCAGAAATGTATGGACCTTGAGCATATTCATTCTCAACAGTTTTGGTGATAGTTGGAGGCTGGGTAGTGGCAGTAGAATCAATCTACGCTTTTACTGAGAAATAAAGAAAACCCAGAAGGGACTCATCCCTTAACCACCAGGCAGAGAGAAGGCAGCAGCTGTCCAGTCAAGGGAGAATGAGTGTAACATGGAGCCTTGTGCTGCAGACAAATCCAGCAAAGGAGATGAGGGTCAAGGGACACTGGTGATAGCGGGAATGCACAGGGACAGAAGAGGCAGTTTTGTTTTCCTCAGTCCATAATCGTACAAATGAGAGAATAGGCTCACATTTGACAAATCATCACTGGAAAACTCCCATGAGTTTGAAAAGAAAAAAAAAGTTCCTAAAAGATGAGTTATAAATGCAGAATATTCTGGATCAGGCTTAGCCTGATATCCCTACACCTATAACTGCACAGGCAAGTGCAAAAGAAAGAAATTTACTGATAAGCTATTGATCATGCAATATATTAAAAACAAAGCAGAAGAAATTGCATTTATTGACATAATAAATTATAAAAACTCTTCATTGTACTTATTTTTGCAGTCGGAAAAACTGTAGAAAGGGCTGTGCCTTGCAGAGGGAATATTCGATCTAGGAGAGAGGTGCAAGTATAAATCACACAAATCACAGATGCCACTTAAGTTGTGATAGGTGAAATGAAACAACATATCAAACAGATAAAAAAGGAAGGAGAGAAACAGAATCTTTTACTGATTTTCTTTACTTTGCGGGAAGAATGTGCACAGCCATTATAGTGACTGCTCTTAGGTGAAATTCCCAAGGTTCAATCTCTAGCAAGACACCACTCCTATCTGCGTTTTTTATATATGGCTATGATACTCTCATGCTAGGTCCCAACATATATGCTATTTATGCAAATATACCAGGGCCCAAACTATGCTCAGGTTTGAGGGATTTGGAGAGGTGAGAACTCTGAATACAAAGGCTAAGGCCTACCCTGAGCTTATAATGCTTTCCTTGTTGATGCAGCGCTTGGCTTTGGAATTTCATTTCAATTCTTTCTTCCAAAGCACTGGAGACTGGCCAGTTTGAGTCAGGACATAAGCAGGGGACATGGATGCTCTTAGATTTAAATTGGTGTGTCAGGCTGATTGGGTTAAACTGACTGCCATGTTCAGTTGTGAGGAAATTTCTCTCTCAGATGATCTAAGGTTTTTATATCACACCTTCCCATTGGCAATGCCCTTGAATTTTTTTTCCAAAATTTTATCTATAAGCTCTTAAAGATTTGAATTTCAAGTATGTAAATATTGTAGCTCTTTAGTCTGGTACATGGTGGTGTGAAATGCCCCTCTGCAGTGGGATGACTGGTAGATATTTCTGATGTTTTAAAATATGTCCAGTTTCTCCATTCCACATGTAATGCATTTTCTTACAATTTCCTTGGGATTGTCTCATTATTAGGAAATACTGAGAGTTAAGGCAAATGTAGCCATTTGTTATCAAAGGAGTATTTATTGCTACTCAATGTCTCCACAACCATAATACAGCCTTAAGCTGTTTGTGGAACTCTTTGTGAACAGAAGTTGCACAGAGCAGCCAAAGCTTTCCTTGCCCAAGCCTCCCTCTGAAACCTGCTAGAGGTGCCAGAGCTAAGAGATACATAGAGATATATACAGATAAGACTTTTCATTACAAGTACTTTTTAGGACATCTTGGGCTCCCCTGAGAAACAGACTGACTGTGAGCTGCTGTGATGGAAGCTGAATGGGAGGTTACCAAACATAAATGATTCCTTATGGTCCAGTATTCCATATACCTACAACCTGCTCTTAGACCAGCCCAGACCACAAAGAGCATAAGGGTGACTTGAAGTCATCCGACTCTTCCTCCCATGGGTAACACAGTCTTACACAGGGTCGTTGCAGGTGAAGGATCAAATTTTATCCTCACATGCTTAGTTAATAACAGATGTCTCACTGAAAAGCTCTTTTGTAGAGCTTTATAGTAATCCTCAAAGTTTCTGTATTTCTTGGCTTGAAGAAAAAGACTTTTATTTGCTTTATGAGTTGCAAAGTGGAACAGTTCTTTTTTCTAAGGTGTCACACTAAACTGTCCTCCATAGAATTCATTTCAAGAAGGATTAGTACTGTTTTTTGATGAGGTCTAATTTATTTCTTGCATTGTTCTTGTAGACAAGCTTATCACCATCAGCAAAACAGTGAACTAGAAAAACACCACTGAAACAAGAAATGAAGAGCTGAGTCAAGACAGTGTAATGTATGGGATTCCTATGTCTGTTCTGTACCATTTATTCAAGAAAAATGACCTAATGGTCACTGAAAAGTAAATCTTGGCTTCCAAATATATATACCTCATTTACTGTAAAGCATAGGTATTTGATACTCAAAATTACAGCAGACACTGCAATACTGTAGTGACAGCTAATGGATATAACAGTACTTGTAAGACAAAAATATTATAAGAAAAGATATTACATCTCTACTTTCCACATTTTAGTTCAAATAGTCAGGGCCCAAGCTGCAAAGGTTGTTTATATTGCAACTGGATCCAGCCCAAATGTTCGTGCACTAGGGACTGTGCTAGGGATTTTAATAATCTTTCTGCTGTCTAGTTATTTGCTCTATTTCTAGTGCTGGGCTCTTGCACTTGAATGTCTGTAACCTACCTCCTAGCTGGCAACAGTGCTTTTAAATCAAAGTTTTTATTGTATTCTGACATTATGTGCTTCCGTTTTAATGCTACAGAAAATAGGGTGCTGCCAGGATTGAATGCATCCCACATGTTACAATTTTGTTTTCATGTGAATTTGACCTCTGATATATAAAATTCCCATCTGGCAGTGTGCACATATGTGAGCCATTTCTGAAAGCAGAGAGAACAGAGCTCTGATTCAAATGAGTGAAACATTCCTATATAATGATACTCAAAGGAATTTCAAATTAACTAGTGTGTAAATTTATGACTCTCTTTTATCAAATAAATGTTCTTTTTTATATGCAGAGATTTTTGCTGTTCTTATATTCACTTTTTTTATGTGGGAGGGATAAGAGGTAGCCAGTGCACTTATATTTTATTTGAAAAAAACAGAAGATCATCCATTTTATGAACTAAGTTCTTGTGGAATTCTTGCAATTCAGGTAAATTCTCTTTCCTTGTGGAATCTTTGTCACCAAGAAGTTACGTAGAGATTAAGGATTCAAAATGTAATATGGGCGAACAGAAGCAAAAAATCAGGGAAAGAGAAGTTTATATATTTAGTTTCTTTTTTTCCAGTCCACTCTATACTATGTCTGGTGTGGATACACAGAACTAAATCAGAGATGTTATATCTCATTGGATAATGCATGTTTTTGTGCAGCAGTCATACACTGCAAAAGCTACAGCTGCTCACTATGGATAGAACAACATACATTCCACCATACATGACTTGCAGATCAGATCATCAAGTTTAGCTCCATCTGAAGGAAATTTGCTGTATGATTTTAGTCTTAAGTCTCTTTTTCTGACTTTTTATAGCATAGTAGTAAAAATGTGACTTTTTAGGTGAATAACATACTGCTTATAACATTTTATCTATTCTGTGTTTTATGAAAAATCTTGGAAGTGCTCCAGTGTTGTATTTCTAATCCCTTTGTCAGCTTCTTTGTTTGTTTGTTTTCTCTGTCGAGTTTTGTCTCTAAGTAAATATTAATTTTAGATAAAAATGTATAGTCTTCTTGTAGGAATACATTTCTAGGAACTTTAAAAATATCTCACTAGTTCCATGTAACCCCTGACTCCCTTTTGGCCTTGTGCTTTGCACTTCTGCAGGAGAAAGGAAGGGCATAATTACTAGGCAACACCATGCTTGTGTTGGAATCTTACTTCCACATGGAAACACCAGCATCTAGAAACATTCTGGATCTTTGGATGCATGGAAAATCTGCAGATTTGCATCAAGTCTGGGGATAAAGCAAGAACTAGTTTCTATCAGAGCAGAAAAGTTTATCACAAGCTTTTCTTCTAACTGAAATGGAAAGTGAAAAATGAGAATGCTATACTTTGTCATATTTTTTTATTATAATCTACTGCATTTTTGGAAGATATTTGTCTACCTTGTCTATGAGTCAGATGCATGTACTACTATTGTACAAGTACCTTTGGTCCAGCATCTCCCACACCTTTTGGGCCTGCTGGTCCTGGAGGGCCTGCTGGTCCTGGAGGTCCCTGGTACAGCAGAGGAATAAAGCATGTTGTCCTAAGGGAAGAGTACTTATATGCTTCAACAAAGAAGAGAATTTCTTCACATTTCTGATGTGTACTGAGCAACAGCCGTCCTCAGTCCCAGGTGGAAACATAAAAAGACTATTAGAGTGGCTGAAAAAAAGTACAGCTCTTGACTGAAGAACATTTGAGTTGTCCTCAGCTCAGAGAAAACAGTGAGAAAGCAGACAATGCTCCATGATTCATACACTGCAGACATTAGAGAACTGGAATACCAGAGCTAACCCACATAAATTTGGGGGTTAAGTAACCCCATGTCCTGGTTTCAGTTAGGGTACAGTTAATTTCTTCTCAGTAGCTGTTACAGTGCTGTGTTTTGGATTCCTAAGAGAATGTTGTTGATAACACACTCATGTTGTGGTTTTTAGCTAAATCATGTTTATCCTAAGTCAATGACATTTTTCCTTGTCTTATGCTCTGCCAGTGGGAGGGAGCATAGACAGGACAGGTGACCTGAACTGACCAAAGAGGATATTCCACACCATAGGATGTCATGCCCAGTGTATAAACTGGGGGGAGTTACCTAGAATTGGGGCCAATCTGGGTTCAGGAAGGAGGGCCTGGCATTGGTTAGTGGGTGGTGAGCAATTGTCTTGTGCACCACGTTTGTTTCCTTTTCATTATCATTATTACTATTATTATTTACCATTATTATTGTAGTTTACTTTATTTTCAATTATTAAGCTGTTCTTATCTCAACATACAAGTTTTACTTTGATTTTCCTCCCCATTCCACTGGGGTGGTGGGGGGAAGAAAGAAGGGATTGAGCAAGCAGCCTGCATGGTGCTTAATTTCCATGGTTTAAGTCACGACACCCTAACAGACTTGGGTGCATTTATGTTTGATAGTCTGTTCTCCTGAACTCCCTGCTCAATTCATCAGCCCCTTCAGCTGCCTTTCACACTGTTGGAGGCACTCCCAGCCTCTCTTTCAGCATTCATAAGGCAGATGTCTTTGCCCCACCATGCTACAGAGACAGCTACATAAATCTTGTCCATGTTGGCCAGTGGTTTATGAAGTTGGTCTTTCCAGATCATTGGGCACAGAACAGCAGGGAAAAGATGTGTGTTACAGCACAACAGAACCTTTACTCATTACATGACATGTGTCAGGTATGTGACATTACACCAGGAATTCTGAGTGAGTGCCTTATGAACTAATTCTGATCCCAAAAGATCTTCCCATGAACAGTTTGAACGGTAGGAAATTGGAGCTGAGTCATGATTTATTTGAAAGCATTCAGGCCCCACCTCAGTGCATTTGTGAGTGCCTGCATCATTGTAGTTTGAAATAAAGCTGGATTAGAGACACAAAAAAAAATAATGCTAATGGAATTTTGACTTGGTGGTTGAAGGACAGCAACAGTATTTTCATTTTCTAGTGAGAGGCTGGTAAACACGTCTGTATGGTTTGGATGGCTGAAATTTAGGATGATATGTCCTTGTAATGGAATTTGGCAGCCGGAACAGCTGCATTAACCCCCTCTGGAGACTACCATCAGAAAAGCAAGAGATAGAAAATCTTCAGATAAGAGGATTTAACCTCCCAGTATGAAAAGCAGCTGAAAACCCAAGGAATTGAAACTGCAAAATTTGACCAAGCAGATGGTATTAGAAATCTTCAACATAAAACAGTAAAGAAAAGGGAGGGAGGGAAAAGAATTCAAAGCAGTGATTATATTAAACATGTATAAGCAGTCATAAAGATTTTTATAGAATTACATGGTATCCCTTTCATGATGCTGAAATGAGAACCATTTATATCCAGTTCTGACTGCCTGTAGAACTGGCACTGCATCTAGGACAGGAAAGGACTTCAAAATAGACATAAAGCATTTAAATTAGCTAAAGGAAGATTAATTGCACTTAGTTAAGTAACTAAATCTAAGCAGATAAATATTGAGTTATCACATAGTAATTTTCTTTTTTCTAGTAGAATACATAGTACAGAATTAAAATTGTACTTACAGCTTCACCTTTGTGACCATCACCTTTTGCTCCAGGGGGTCCAGGTGGTCCAGGTAGTCCTGGGTTCCCTTAAAGTCAGAAATCATGCCAGTAAATGGATCTTCACAATGTAACAAATATTAAAAATATGTACAGAAACTATTTAACATCTTTTTGGAAATATAGACTAGCAGTTACCAGCTCTTGCAATTTGTTCACAAAGTTCGGGAATGTCTGTGCTTTTTTAATTGTTTAAATTGCTTGAATTGAGATCTTAGAAGAATAGGAGTTCTTATTAGGAAATTATTAATTTCTAGATTTTTAGTTGTAGAGAGAAATCTCCAGAACACTGACTTTATCTTCAGCCAGTACAGAGCTAAATTCATTTTTAAAAACTCAAACTTTTATGAATTTGGGGGTAAGTACTAACATTTGAGCAATGAACTGAACAATACTGAAACATAATATATCAGGCTTAAGTTATATGTTGCATATTTTGCACTTACAGGTTCTCTCATACAGTAATGCAAAACTGCATTCTACAAGGGAAAATAGTAAAAGAAAGAAGTACAACCAGTTATAAGAAAGAGATAATTTCTCTTAGTTCAGCCTAAAATTCTCTGTATCAAGAGACAGTCGCTCCTTCTGTTGACTTTTCTATTGACTTCCACTAAAGATTTGTGCATCTGCAAAACCTCAATGCTTCCTTTCATGGCCAGAAGAGAAGCAAACAGCAAACTTCTCCTCTTTCCTCATTCCACTGATTGTTTTCCTGACATTTTATGGGAAAATTAACTGAGCTTCCAATAGACTGTTCTTCACAGAACTGAGAAAGAAAACATTACTTTCAGGCATCTGTCAAGATATGCTGTTGGTCTGTACTGTAGATGTTCACATGACAGCACCGGCAATCAGAAATCCCTACTGATGCTTGTAGGTCACACATCCACCTCACTCCTAAGCATGGTATGGATATGGCCATACAGAGAGAAGTGCATGCCTTTCACTCAGTCCCACAGAACCAAGAACTGTTAATAGACTCTACAAAAGCGTGTTGTAGAGTGTTGTAAACAACTCCTATTTTCAATATACATACACATAATATACCCTCAAGAATAATTACATACCAATAGCAAATATTTCCCTGTCTGTTCCAGTAGAAGTAAATAACTAGAAATTGAAACTATGAATGACTGAAAACTGCTGCTTCATCCTTGCAATGCATCTGTGAATTTCTGCAACAACATAATACTTCAAGAAACCAAGAATGGAGTCCTATTAGAAGCTCAGATCTTAGCAGCTGGTCTGTCTGAATACAGTGTCCATAGCTGGAGAATAAATCAACTCATACTCTAGTTAGATATCCAACAAAAACAGACTTTGGGTCCAAATTTCCTGTCCCATGAATGTCTCTACCATAGATACAAATAATCAGATCTTATTAACCAATTTAGTTGGTCCATTCTTCTGTCAGAAGAATGGAAGAGCTGCTTTGGGTCTTCTAAAGATATATATTACAGGTTTGGGTCAGGAGGTAGGTAAATGAAGAAACACAAGGTAGACCCAATGTTCTGGTTAAGATGAAACCTTGAAATTACCTTAAGACGAAATTTGGAATAGGGATGCAAGCATGCCTTATGCTTAAGAAAATTTTACATAATAAGTCACTCCTGTATGAATAATTTCTATTCTCAAATCCAACAGGATCGTTTAACTGGAAGACTTTAAACAGACCCTGACCACGAGATTCAAACTGTGTCAGCCCTTGAAGATGTTCCTTCATGTTTTCTAATTTTCAAATGATGAAATTCTGGTCCAGCTCTGTGAAAATTTAAACAATGAGCGTGCTTCTAGGTCTAACTTTATAATGGAAAGTCAATTTTACCTCTTCGTGATTCTTAATATCCACAGTTCTTAAACTCTGGATAAAATGTGAAATGTTTTAGAAATGTTTAATAAAAATTTATTTAATAATAAAGGAAAACCTGGATCATGGGCTCATGTCTGCCCATGGGTTCATATCTGCTTTTACTTCTAATCTCACTACAGTAAGAAACGGCCGAACAGATGTTTTCATTTAATCTTAAGAGACCACTGTAAATACCAAACACATGTTAACAGATTCCCTTCTGTAAGAATTGGGATTTTGTCAAGTGTCTGTTTTTGCCATTTATAGCTATAAATGCTAAGAATCTACTTAAGTCAAATCTACACCCAAATATTATGTAAGAAACAGTTCTCTAGTCCAGATTATTTTGTTAGGGTTTTTTTTTTTTTAATAGTTACACTGAAAATACACAAGAGAGGGCCTAGGAGCAATTCTGTGATTACTTCTTCACAGAATTTTGTGATGTCTGGAACAGACAGTCACAGTGACTCAGTCAAAGTTGGTGCACTGGCAAAAATACAAGTGCCACTGATGTTGCAGATGGCCTGCTGAATGAATTCATCTATTTTTCAGCCTTTCCAGGGAGGTTTTAAAGTAATTTTCTAAAGCACTAATATAGAGATAGTTGCTTCTACACTCTTTCAAAGGAAAAAAAAGTATAGAAACATAAATCTTGCGTCCATGGTCATTACTAAGAAAAAATCAGCTGCCATAACAAAACCTAATTGATTAAATATATGACTGGGCAATTAAGTCATGTTCATCACTTCTTTGTATAAGAAAAACACTTTAATATTCTAGATCATAGACAAAGTAAATAAATCTAGTGTTTTTTAAAATCAAAAAAGAATGCTACTGTGTGTGATTCAGTGTGCTATGCAGCATTCTCTGGTAGGTGTAGGTGTACTGATAGAAATTTGGCAAACCAGGCATAAAGCACTATTGCTATTCCTAAGATGTTATCACAAAAAAGTTATTGCATTAAGTGCTTTATTTTGAATTACATTGTGTTCAGTACACATAAACTAATTGGTTTCTGAATTTGGGTCTATCATCTATATTTCCACAAAGTGAAACAGTGGAATTGAGCAGAATATTTTATATGCAGACATGATAAATGTGGAAAGAAAAGGAAAGAAAAAAAAATTAGGTTTACAGAGAAAGTTCCTGGTTTCAGTCTGGAAAGGAGATCACAAGAATGATACCTTTCCCCGAACTATTCCCTTATGACAAGTGGCAGAAGGCTTATAGAAAGTTCCAACCCAGATCACAACTCATAGAAATACAATATGATATAAACTGTGTTAAAGGGGAGGAGGTGAAAGCTGCAAAGTAAAAGGAAATATATTCAGGTTTTGCAGTAGAGGACTTAGGATCAGTTCTAGGGACTGCTCTTTTCAGTTTGCTCTTAAATAATGTAGAAAGGTGAGTGGCATGGTTGTCTAATGCTGCCTTATTATTCTGATTAGTTAAATGAAAGGCAATTCCAAGGAGTCAAGGCAAAATCCTACTTAAGGGTTTTGGTAACTTGATGTTAAAATATCAGCCAAATTCCATGCTAACTGTAATGCATTATTCAAGGAGAAAAAGCTGTCATAACTTTATGTACCTAACAATCACCCTGAACTACTGTTACCACTTAAGAAACAGGAGAGAGAGAACCATTCCTTGAAAATTTCAATTTACTGTTCAACAGTGATAAAACACCATAAATGTCATTCTTTTGTAAATTAATCTAAATTCTAAGTTTTTTTCTCAATGGCAAGAGGATGGTCATTGGTCTTACCTTATTCTTCAAGCAGCCTTTGTACAAACTCATATGTACTACAGAAGAGAACTTTTCATTCTCCTACTTTTGTAAAGCATGCAGTCTCTGTGTTAATACTGGATCCTCAATTTCATCTCTAGTCTTTCACTTGTGTGTTGATCTTGTCATTTAACCACTAAAGGCTAGAACAGTGAGCACAGCAATCCTGCCACAGTCTACTGTGCTTCATTCTTGGTGTTGATGTTAAAGTTGTAAGGAGATAACCAAGTAAATCCTACTCTGTAATATACATACAAAGCAGTACTTCCAAAAGATCTGTTTTTAAAATTCTTTACATTAGGTCTTACTTATGCTTTTGAATATGCAAGGTTGATAATACTGAAATGCTGTTATACTGAAATACCATTAAAATAACTATTATCTCTTAGTTTATACTCAGTAAAGAGCATATTGCCCACAGAGATCTATAAAAGACCACATGAGATAATGACAGATGGAGATGAATTTGAAGAACTACCTTCCTAATGAAGACTTCCTGTGGGAAGCTTCCAGGGTGAGGTATACTGGACTAGTCATTTAAACTATTTTGTGTTTCTTCTTTGAAAAGATAATAAGTTTATTTTAAAAACAGACTTAATCTGGAGTGATGGAAAAGTTGAAGAATTGGTGAGTTCCTGTCTAAAAAAAGTCATTCAAGTGGTGTGTATATTTTCACAAGAGTTTTGCATTTGTCTCATGTTTATTTACTTTCCATCTTTTGTCTAAAAATTCCTACTGTTGATCCCATTACTGAATTTCCAGGAAGCCCATCCTCTCCCCATGACTCCTTGGGTCCAGGATCCCCCTATCCAAAAAGAAACAAATTCAAAATTATATTCATTATATTCTGCTTTAATTTCCAAAGTTTTACAGAAAAGAACAAGTATTCAATTGTTTCTGACAGTGACAATTCTTGAATTAGATAATATGAAATCAGTATTTCTAGAGGAATATTTTACTACCTTGATTCTGACTTGTCTTATACTTTGGTTTCTCTGCAACTATGTCAAAGATTTTGTTCTGCCTTGATGAATAACTTGACGGGTTTAGTTTTCAACTGAAGGTTGAATATTATAATTCAGTTTCAGGGGCCAGATGCACCTGTGGCTTCTGCCTGCTTTTGCTCACATCAGCAAGGCTGCATGACTTCATTTCTGCCAAAGCACATAGAGAACAGCAAGGAAATTCAAAGACAAGTGCTGACACAGAGTATGTTTAGAAAGCCTATAAATGCAATGGTGCAGCACTTCAAAATTGTAAGCTCCACAGTCTGAAGACTCAGGGAGACACTTGAGTTTTCCTCAAATATTATCCAATTCAACTGTTTGGTAATCTTAGCTCTGTCAGTGGCTTTCCTGGAAAGCAATCTGGCTTAGAATTCATGTTCCTTACGTTATCCCTTCACAGAGCAAAATTTGTCTCCTTCTAGTGTTTAATCTATGGCAACAGATGTTTCACTTTACATTAAGGATCTTACAAAGAAAATTTCAGTTCTCAATGAAACATTTGCAATTTTTCACACTAGTGAGAAGGACTGGCAGTATTTCAGGAAACATTCACTAGGGAATGCAGATCAAATATTCTATCAAAATCACTGAGTATCTGTAACCATGACAAAGTATTATCAGAAAAAAGAGCTTTCTAATGTTACTGTCTCCATATTAGTAACAGCATAATGGTTGTCAAGGGAAATAAAACTCCAGCCCCCAAATGTGGGTGTAGCTTAAAATAAATAAACTTCCAATCACAGAATCACAGATCAGGCCAAGCTGGAAGGGACCCACAAGGATCATGAAGTCCAACTCCTGACCCTGCACAGGACCACCCCCATGAGTCACACCACGTATCATCCAAACGCTTCTTGAACTCTGTCAGGCTTGGTGTGGTGACCACTTCCTTGGGGAGCCTGTTCCAGTTTTCAACCACCCTCTGGGTGAAGAACCTTTTACTAATATCCAACCTCAATCTCCCCTATAGTTATTACATAACTATAAGGTATGTAATTATATTCTTTTTCTCCTTGAGACTTCTGTGTCTTTTAGACAGACGATGGAAATATTTCTGCTTTTCCTTTGTTCTGTTAAGTCTCTAAGCATTAGATGCTTGAGAAATTCGTACATTACATAAATTCCAAAGATTCTTTTATAAAATACAGAGAGAAGGGTTACCATGGAAGAACAAGCTTACTTTTGGTCCAATTGGGCCTTGTAGTCCTTTATGACCAATCAGTCCTTGGGATCCTTTTTCTCCAGGGTCACCCTAATGAAAAAAAACATTTTTTTTTCAATCACAGCAAAGATTCATTCACACCTGTGGATACACAACCAAAACCACAATGATAATGACACCCATAGTTAGAAAGGTAATTAGATGCTCCACTCCAACTGAAATCCCACTCAGTTCTAGAATTTGCCTCAAATGTCATAAATTTAACCAGGTGGAAGATAAAACCTGCCTGTCTACTAATACATCTTCCCAGGCTTTTAATTTCATATTCAGGTATATAACTAGTCTCCTAGTTTCTCTTCACTTCTCTTTCCCTATCAACATACTGAACTAATTTGTCACCTCCTAACTTTACTGAAAACCCTGCACTGAATTTTTAGGAAATCTTTCCTGCCCTATTAACTTTAGGTTCTATGTTTTTAGTCTGATTTTGCTGCACTTGTTCAAGCTATGGAACACATTGGTCTGTCTTAAATCCTTTTAAATCATCAGTTAAAATGGAGTAGCTACTTAAGATGTAATGAATGAAAAAGTAGGTCAGAATCCAAATTCTTGTAAAATAGGTCCTTCTAAAGTTTGCAATATTTTTCCAGTGTGCATGTCAAGCCATAACTTTTGACCTACATCTCCTTTGCCAGAGGGTCCTTCTGGGCCTCTAGGACCTTGATCTCCCTTTTCCCCCAAGAGATATTAAGTGGTTAATTACTGTTCATGTAGCTAATTTTATTGAATCAACAGACTTACAAGAAACAATGCTTGCATAAACACTTTCCTCAAAAATGTCAGTAAATAACTGGTTAATTTTTTTTCCCTGTAAAAAATAAAGTATTTTGTCCTTTAGGCCCCTTCTGCTCTCCTGCATCCATATTTCTTTTTTTCACTGACATTTGTAACAGAACCATTTGCAATTGCATCAATAAGAAAAGGTCTTGCTTGACCAATTCTAAGGAAAACAACTTTTAAAAAGCAGTAGTTTTAGACAAGCCTGTACCAATGGCCAAACCAGGCTGCAAATATTTGCCAGGAACATTATTTCAAATAATTCACAAATAACCCGCATAGAGCATTCTATTAAGGAACTTGACCTACAAAATATTTTGAACAATGTAAATCAGATTAGAATATCAGGATGCCTGTAGGTAATTCAGAGAGTGAAAAGTAGATTAAAACAAGGTTAAAATCCATTTCTGATATGAGCTGTTGATGAAAATGATGCCTGTTGTTGATAGGCATCAGTCTGGATCCCACTTCAATGAGACACCTTCACACCTGCAAATAACTGCCATAATTTCCCCATGCTACTCACTTCAGGCATCAAGCTGTTCTGTGCACAGTCCCGAATACCCAGGGTAGCAGCTCAGTCCTACTATTTTTACTTTTAATGGAATACAACAGTGAAGGTGACAGCACAAAGTTAATCACCAGAATGAAGGCAATATGCAAGAGAAAAAACCACCCAGCATTCCCAAATACAAAAACCACTTGTAACTTTAACCTAACATTTACTCTTAATTCTGATGTTTCACTTCTGATACACTGGAACCTAAATTCTCGAGCAAACTTTTAAAAAATTATTAAGGAGCAACAGAATGCTACATATTTTCTCACAGTGGAAGGCTTACTGCCTTCCAAGCCTGTAGCTTGTCAAACTGGTGTTTGCACTTTTAGATGAAAAAAAAAAGCAAAGCTGCATTCTTAAAATACATTTATTACAGCTTTTCAGATATTTTCTGATTAAAAGAACACAGTCAAAAATGCTGATTTGCTTACTCCAACTTATGTTTAGTTCATCAATTCTACATGTCGGCCAGCTGCTACCCTCACATAAGAGCTGCATAGTAGCAGAGTTTGGAGACACCTGGATGCTCAGCAGCAGTTTGAAATCAGCCAAAGCACTGACTTTTGCTCACTCAGCAGCTCATTCTTTTTGGAAAGAGTAAAATTAAAAGCCTCCATTTAACTTACTCTAAATTTACTATTTTGGGCACTCTGTTTTGCACCCCTCTAAATTACTGTCTACCATTTCGAATCTATGTTCCTTTTTCCCAGTGCAGAGTTTCTCCTAAAACGTCAGAATTTCCCTTGAAAAAAAATCAAGCAGCTCTGGTTTCAGCTGTTTCTGCTGGTTCCTGTACCAGGCTGACAAGTTTCAGCCACAGCTCACCACCCTGCTAGATGCTATAAGTCACATCAAATTGAGCATGACTTCTTGGTGTCAGGAAAAATCTGAACAGGCCATAAGGAATAGGCTAAAGACATGAGCTCTCTTTTGTTCAAGAAGAAATTTAACACTAAGCAATAGCCCACAAAAGGCAGGGCAGCTAAATCAGTTGCTGATTCAGATAGTAACCACTGTTAGTTTGTTGGAAACTTCCCACCCAGTCTCTTATCCCTGGCAAAAGTATTGGCACGTGCCTTCCTTCAGGATGAACTCCTTACCATTCCATAGCTGCAAATGATCGTTAGTTCTTTCATCACCATTTTCGTACACCTTTCACATGTGCTAAAATATATTTCCTTACCTTTTTCCCTGACTGCCCAGGATCTCCCTTCATTCCTGTCTCTCCTTTGGGTCCTGGCAGACCAGTATCAGACCATTAAAGAAGAATAAATCGTTATATCTGCATACTTCAATAAATTCTTTATTCTGTAAAATGGACCGAAGAGTTTGTGAAAATATTAAGAATAAACAATATTTTTGTTCAAATAAAGGTTATTATTCCTAGTAGGCTAATTGTTCTATAGAGACATCAAATTTTTTACTCATAAAATAAGTATTTTAAATTTCTTTCAAAATTCCCCACCTACTTCTTAAATCTTGTGTTTGTATTAAATAATTTTATATTTATTCAGTGAGTAAAAATATCATTGAATGCTGTTTATTATTCTGTGCACAAGAACAATATTATATGAACATAATTTACTTGCCAAGTCAAACATCTAGGACTTAAGGAATGGTCAGCCAAAACAACCACTGATTATCTGTACTGATAATTAAAAAATTTTTCACTCATCTCAAATAAGCTCCAAAATACCAAAGGTTAGTTTTGGCAGTAGGTATGGACAAGACATAACATTTAAACATACATATATTTCTGCTATACTCTTTAGGTATAATTATCTAAGTATAATCATCTAAGGGTATTAATTAAACTTCTCTGGCAATATTTTTATTATGATAGATGTTTGGGCATGGAAAAACCTTGACTGCAGACTTTAAACAATGTGTTGTGGAGTTGAAAGCTGAAAAAAAAAGGAATCTTCTTATTCTTACTGAAAATCTGCAGCTAAGGCCTAAAAAGAGACCATAAATACGGTATCCAGGTAGACGGATTCTAGAGAGAGCTGTATGTGACGTGAAAGTGTATGAAGAGACTGATAGGAGGACAAACAACATTCAACAAATACAGTTTAGTACATAATAAAAGTATCTAGTAGTACTATTATTGTGAAATGACAGATAAAAAATAACTGTAATTTGCTGTGCTGAAGTTAAAGCAAGACATGACTTTTCCACCACATGTATGAATAGCTTCTTTCAGACTCATCATCCTCTTTCTTTTTCCACTTCTGAAATATTCTGTGGCAGCTTTGCTAATCAAGAATTTTGTTGAGAAGATGAAGAAATGAGAAGTATGAAAAAGCATCTGTCAGGAAGAGGAAAATCATGATGGATGGCAGTATTCCAAACTTTTTAAAATAAACATTTCCCATAACTAAATTTTTTTCTATGAATCTTCAAATGAAACTGTTGCCTAAGAAACAAAACATAAGTATTTATATATTGCATCTTTGACAAACAGCTTTGCATGAATTCAGTTGCCTTGTATAACCTAGATTGTGTTAACCAGACTATCAATAATCCTGTGGTAGAAAGTCTTTGTATCAAATTAATAAATGAAAGATCTTTCTGTACCGAACAGTGATGTTAACAGTGGTCCCATAGGCAAGACAAGTGTATTCACATAAAGCAATTTCCCAAAGGTTTGCAAATCAGAAGACTGCCTAAATTATTCAGATACTTTATCCAACTGATTTTGCTTGACAAGCTGTAGTCATTATCTATTTTAAATATATGTAAGGTATTAATTGTCATAAAATCTTTCACCTCTACCAATTTCAAAGTTGTCTTGAGTTTTTACAGGATTTTTACAGTACTCAAGCAATGAAAAATTACTATAAATACTCAATCTGAAGTTTTTAACCATCATCTACAATTACTTTATGTCTTTAAACACAAGGCATTACAGGCAAAAATATTCTAGAAAATACCTTCCCAATTGATGGTAGAAGACAAGACACATATTGAGGTGAGTGAGATTCCAGCCTAAGTGCTGTGGCTCTAGGCAGGTCCTTCATTACATCCTATCATGACCCTACAAAATGTTCTTGGAGATCCAGATGGAGAACTGGCTGTATGTGCCAACAAAAACAATCATTCATCACATGATGATACTGTGTAGCACCAAGCAGATGGGGCACATTATTGCTGTGCAAATAATAACACAAATAAAAAAACTGACAGTAGAGTTTCTGCACCCTCTTTCCCTATACAAATAGCATATGCAACTACTCATATACAACTACATCTTACCTTTCTTCCTTGAATGCCTTTAGGGCCTGCCTCACCTGGAGGTCCACTGATACCCTACACAAAAGTCATAGTAAAGAATGAGCTGCTTTTGAAGACCTATATAAAGTTTCTTTTTAATTTTGGCTGAAAGAGGGTACAGGTATAATATAGCCCAATTCTAAGCTCTAAAGGACAAGAGTGTTCTGCATCATATCCTGTGAAATGCCAAACACATTAAATATTGTTAACATTCAACAACCGGGGTTGGCAAAAAATGCAAGATGATTATTTGCCAGATTCTGCTGCCTTGGCAGCTCTCCACAAAGTTGACAGCTCTCCATAGCTCTCTTGCTCTCCACAGAGTTGACAGGTTGCATTTAGAAAAAACTTATAGAATATAATGGGGTTTCTTTTTATTTTGTAGCTTTTAGTTTCTTTACCTGAGGTCCCTGAAGTCCCCTAGGGCCTGAAGGACCTTCCAAACCCTGAGGAAAAATAAGTTTGGATTAAAAGGAAGTTGCAATTATATGCTATAAAGTGTCAAGAACTGCAGTGTACATGTAATGACTCATATCTCTGTTCAAGCATTTTCTAGGGTTAAAATATTTTTCATATACAACAAACATTGTGAATAGCTATTCAACATCTTAGCTACTTGCTTAACAAGTTGTTATTTCATTTAAATAACAGGTCTTTAAATTCAATTCCTAGAAGCATATTAGATACAGAATTCCTACTAAAAATGCTGCTGTGTTTATACCAGAATAATGTCAGGTAACTTTGTTTCACTAACTCAAACTGCAGAATCACACAATAGTTCACAAAATACATTAAAAATTCATCCAAAAAATGTAAAATGCCATGCTTTTTTCTTCTATTAGCTGTCATTTCTCCATTTAATGAGCTCTTACCAGCCACCACCACTGTAGATTGTTCACAAACCTTTCTGCTGCACTGTATTTTCCTTTAGTCATCATAATGCATATTCTACAGAATTTCAATTCAATTGAAGCCAATACTAAGTTATAATTTATTTCTAAAGCAGAAACAGCTTTCAGCAAATAGCTAACTGGTCTTTTCTTTCTCTCTCTTACTTTTCTTTTAATTAGTAACGTCTCCACACAGAGGCACTGGTAGGCTGCTGCATTTTTCAAGGCATGTGTCACATTCCAAACTTCTAATAGCCTTGATGAATTTAGCAGTGATACCTACATAGCCACACTCCATCAACCATCCTCTCCTACAGATTCAGTCAGAATTGTTAAACTATTCTCTACTCCCTGGCATTTGGTACTTGGCCAAGCATCAGCTGTGACAGTGAGTCATAACCCCCCTCAGTCCCATCCCATTTCCAGCTCAATCAGCAGTGGAAGGCAAAAACAATGATACAGTGGTGGAACGGTTGCTACTTTTGGTAGCATGCAAACCTATGACTTGAGTTAGTTTTGATTCCAAAGACTGTTGAAAAGTCACTGAGAGTGGTCTCATGATGACATTAGCCAGCTCTTTGAGTACCATGGGATGAATCCCATCAGGCACCATAAACTTAGCAGAATCCAGCTGGAGCAGCAAATCCAACACTAGTTCAGGGTTGGCTGGGATATGCTAACTAGGAGTCTTTAAGTAAGCAGACTACAGTTCCTGCTGATTTCATTAAAATTTTGGTGAAGGGGAAAGAATGGGGGGGGGGAAATAGAGGGGAAAAGAATAAAACAGTGAACCTAAAAAAAAGCACCTGTCTTCATCAAGGTGAGTAGAAACATCCTTCATCTAGCCTGGGAGCAAGGTCTCCTCTACTGATAGACTACACACTTCCTTAACTACTCACTTTCTGCTTCTCTAAGGATATATCCCTTTTTAAAGAGACATTCAGCTAGAAATCAACAATTGCAAACACCCATAATCTATTCATGTGTGCTGTGAGCCTAAGTATGACAGCATGTTACAACTCATACAAAGGAACTTGGAGAGGTCTTAGCTCTTAGCAAAGATGGAGATAACACTAATCTGTTTGTGTACTGGTTTTGGCCGGGGTAGAGTTAATTTTCTCCACAATAGCTGGTATGGGGCTGATCTGGATTCATGGAGGAAAGAGTGCTGATAGTTCAGTATTTGCACAGAATGAAGGCATTTTCTGCTCCTCACCCCACCCCAGCAGGGAGTGGGCTGGGGGTGCATAAGGAGTTGGGAGGGACACAGCCAGGACAGCTGCCCCCAACTGACCCAAGGGGTATCCTAGACCATATGGTATCATGATCAGCATATAAAGCTGGGGAAAGTTGTTTGGAGGATCACTGCTCAGAGACTGGCAGGGCATGTGCCAGCAGGTGGTGAGCAATTCTTTCGGTTTGCATCACTTGTTGGGGTTTATTTCTCTTTTTGTTATTTTCCTTTTCATTACATTATTATTGGGGTTTTTTTTTTCAGTTATTAAACTGTTCTTATCTCAACACGTGTTTTCTCACTTTTACCCTTCCAATTCTCTTGCTCTCATCCTGTTGGGGGTGGGCAATGAGAAGAGGCTGTGCAGTGTTTAGTTGCTGGCTGGGGTTTAGTCATGACAGCAGCATGTGAGAGCTGTACCTCTGCCATATGACTGTACACAGTACCATTCCTACACAGAACTGTCAGTCTGTGCATGGTTTGTTAACATGAAATGTACTGAAGGAACATGCTGTTAACAGAGAAACATAATAGCTGCAACCACTGCTCACACTCTTTCCCCAGTTCATTGGCCCAGCAGCTGCAGCCAGCTCCTGAAAGACCTTCTTCCTAGAAACCTCTACATCATCTTCTGTCAGACATGTGTCATCTTCATTGAGGTTAATTGTCTCCATTAAGTAAATGTTGCCTAAAGAGTTTCAATGGAATACAATATTTTTAACTAAATATCTGTTAGTGCTATAAGTTACAATTACTGGCAGCATCCAGCCTCTATTGGATTAGAGACAGTGGTGATGATTAAGCATTTCATTAGCAACAAATTAGTCACATGGATCACCCATACTCTCTACATACTTATTCTTACCCTCTTTCATGCTTAGATCAAGACTTGTAGACAGCCTATTGGGTCATCAACTATGGAAGAATACTTTTTCCAGCAGTCAGCAAGGTTTATCTGCTGATATGTGGCAAAACAGAACCGAGTGAATAGATTTCCAGATGTGGAAATCTTTTTTTGGGGGGGACCTGCAAACATGACTCTCATCTGGCAGAGATCAGAAAATGTTAATATTTGTGATTTTTAGACATAACAATTTGTTTGGTCAAATACACATATAACCTGGTACTTCTGACAAACATCCAGTATTTGGATAGCACTGAGGTCAAGTTTGGTTTTATTTCTCTGATTAGGAAATCTCTAAATCTGTTGCATGTTGTGTGTAATTGGTCTCCAGCCACAGCCTAAGCTCTTCTTCACTACTTACTGTGCTTTGGAAGTACAGTAAGAATCTTGACAGTTCCATTACAGGATTGTTGATTTACAATTCAAAGCTTTCTTTTTTCACTAGTCTTGTCTGTATATATTTTCATAGCTTTGTACTCACTTAGAAATCAAATCTGACAGAAGTTACGACTCCAAATTTACAGCATTGTTTTTAACAGTAATACTTCATGCAAAGCTTTTTAGTACATCAGTGTTTCAATGGTTGCCCTGAACCAGATGCTCTGAACCAGATGCTCAGTACCTACAGCTCCCACGACTATTGAATCTGTCTAAATGCACCCATTACATGACCATACTAAAGCTCTGGTCTGCAGTATGAAGTTTTATATGTAAAACTCATTTTATGTTGCTAGTGAATTTCAGGTTAAAAGCCTTTAGTTCCTGTATTCATGTTAAGTCACTTCTTCTATTGGAAAAAGTCATGTATCGGCTTTCTTTCCTGGTATATACCTGCCCTTCTTGAATATTTCCTGCTATTCTCATTACTGCAACTCAAAAATAGTAAAGAAGAAATAAAAAGAGAGAGTTCACAAAGAAAAAAGATAGTTTGTGTATGACGACAAAGTAAATTGTGATTCTGTTGCTTGAAAAGCCACAACTGAATGTGCATGTGATACAGATCTGTAAAAGTATGAAAGTAGGTGACTATTCTAGAGTACATAAATGTAAAGTGTCAAAGGACTTACACTGTGGATCAGTTCGGTTGATGATATCAAACAAAACTCACTGCCTTAAATTTACATTTTTTCCCCCAGTGTGCTCTTCACTCAATAAGAGTGACAATAATTACTACAAAGAATGGCAGATTTTTTCCTCTGGCTAGGAGACATCACCAACAGATGCAATTTGAAGTAAATATTTAAAAAGGTTTTTAAAAATCCCCGTTCCTAATACTAGATAGATCTTAATTCAGTGTCATTGTTATTCATACACTGTGTAAATAGAGTCATGATTATATGCCTTTTTAAAACCAGATTGCAATAAGTGTATCAAAAGGATCATTTAATTGCTGAATATGTAAGCTATAAAGATATTAATGGTATCTAAATTCTGCCCTCTGGTGTATCTACGTGATAATGCACAATGACTTAATGATAGTCACACTGGGTGACTCATTCAGCTTTTAAGCTGCACACACCCGGTAAATGAGGCTACTGTCTGGGCAAAACATTTGTGTCCTTCTAATAGAAGGTGAAAGCTAGAGACTAAGATATTAAAAGACTACAATACAAGGCTTCAAGGAGGGAGGATATCTCCTGGAAGAACAAACTGTTTTTACTCCTTAGTTCTTACCTGATCCTGAGAAACTAAATACTTGTTTCGTACATTCCTCTCTTTTGAATACCCAGATTGGGAACGCCAGTACCTGACACATAGATTTTTTGAGCACTACAAAATCAATGGAAGTTAAAAGTGATCAGTGAGTGTGCCAGCAAGGTAGTGTAATCTGCTGAAATAAGTACAGTTCTGAGTTGTCAGAGAATTGAAATTACGGTCTTGTTGTGTCACTTAGGAACACACGCAATACTGACCTCAGAAATGTTTTGCATTAGTTTTAAGGTAAATTATTATTTATATTTGTCAGAAAAGTGAGCAAAGATTAAAATAGTAATTGTTTAAAATAGATTCACATTACTTCGTGGAAGTCCAGTTCCTGAAATGCCACAATTCCTTTTTGGACCAGGCTCACCTTGTTGTCCTTAAAAGAAAGCCAAACACATAAAACCCCCTCAAAAAACCACCCAAAATTCCAATTTAGAATAATTTTTGCAATTTTTTTACTTCACTGACAGCCTAAAGCAAAGATGACCAAAGTTTTCATGTGCAGATAGTGTAGCATCTGTTGTGTTGCCATTTCGTGCCTACAGAAAATATTATGCATTCTAAAACACTAAATAGCTTGTGTTTCTATTAACTTGCTTTGTACCTGTCATTGCAGTAACAGCATTTACTGGTTCAAAATACAATTTTTCATTTTTAAATTTCTCTGAATCTCTCTTGTGCCAAAGACACAGGAAACACCCTTTCTGTAGTTTGTGTATATGTTAGTAGTGTATTTGGACCATCATTAGGACTCAAGAAATGAGATCTCAGATACTTCAGCTACTGGTTCACTAGTACCTAAAGAACTTACTCTTAAAATCAAAGTTAGATGATGTGCTTATTGCAAATGTTAGCTAAACTCATAAACTAAACTCGCATACTTTCCCATGGTAAAATGTTAGGAACATACAAACTGAATTTCATCTTTGTCATAAAAAGAACCAGCAGGTGATTATTTGAAACAGATGTGAAAAAGTCACTATGTCCCACTTCAACAGTAGCAGAGGAAATGGAATGATGAAAAATGAAAAAGATAAGCATGAAAATACAGGCTGCAAATTTTGCCTTTGATATATGATAGGCTACTCTATTTGAACTACTCTTATTTTTTTCTACAATGTTTGGCCTTTTTTATTTATCAAAAAAACTGCTGAGTACCTAAAGATTACCATTATTAAGGGGGAAAAAAAGGCTGGTTTTATAAGGGAAAATGCTTTTAAAATTGAAGGAATATTAGAATGAAATCTAAGCCAACTAGTTGTTGTACTGTTATATCACATTTGTGGCTCAAATTAATAAACGCCATGAAAATTTAACATACAAAATGTAGTTTTGTTGGATGACACAAATTCTCCAGTATGTTTAGAGACAAGAAAAAACAGAAAACAGACATTAACACAAATGATATTAAAAGCCACTCAATCCACATTTTTAAACTGAAGGCACTGAACACAGGGAGGTTATTGAAAAGATGGATAGACAGTACTTTATCATACAATTTCCTTAAAAATTTTTGAAAAGCTATAAAAACACTGGTAACACCATTACAAATTATTTACTGTAATTCAAAAGAAAAAATAGGAAAATATTTAATAAGGAAGCCAAAGAGTACGCATTCCCTTTCTTTTCTGAGAAAAGAAAGAAATAAGAGAAGCAGCTAAAATAAGGAACAAAGATCCTGACTCTAACAGTGATAAATAAATACAAATGTGACATTTAAATATTTCCAGACCAAATATTAGTTTCTATATGAAGAAGAAAGTTATTCAGAGAGAACTTGAAATTGTCCAATTAATACTTCAGCTTGTAATTTTTATTTCAGACAAGTTTGAAGAGCATTATAAACAAAAGGAGAAAAGGTTAAAATTCACATCTCTGTGGTTTGAAGAAAAGCAGGTTGTGAAATTTTAATAATATAGGAGAAAGGAAATGTATATATTTTTTTCCTTCCAGGTAGTTTATAAGTGTGATAAACTGAGAAAATGATTCGAACTAATTAAGATAAAACAGTGTAAGGTCAATATGACCTGGAGAGAAAAGAAAAACAAGTTGTAAAACAATTTGGCCCCTATAAAGAGATAAAACAAGTTACCTCCCTTTTACCTTGTGTAGGATTTATAGTGAGAGAATTTTGTTTAGTTAGATAGATAATAGCACCTTTCTTAAAATTTATAACTTTGTATAGATAACAAGCGAACATCTGCTGAAAGTCTGATTTAACAATGTGTAATGTTTATACTTATGTATAATGAATATTCATGTAGTAGCTGGAAATAAATGTAGAACAAATGTCTTCTTTGGGTGTGACAGGCGTTGGGAGTTGTTGAACCCCTTCCCTGATCACCCAGTGCTGAATTTGCTTTTATCATATAATAAATTCTGATTGGAAATTGCCCGATTGGGTTTCTATTTCTCACATAAGTAAAAAAACTTTATGACTCTGAGTTTCATCAAATACTGGAACAGGTTTCCTGGAGATGAAATGGAGTCCCAAAACCCCATGCTTCGGCTACTTGAGTAGGGCCCCAGAAACAGAGGGTAGGGTTGGATTGGATATCGGGAAGAAATTTGTCACTGTGAGAGTGGTGAGACACTGGCACAGGCTGCCCATAGAAGCTGCGGACGCCACATCCCTGGAAGTGTCTACGGCCAGGTTGGTTGGGGCTCTGAGCAGCCGGGCCCAGGGGAAGGTGTCCCTGCCCATGGGGAGGCGGGGGGTGGCTGGAATGGGATATCTTTAAGGTCACAGAATCACAGGGTGGGTCAGGTTAGAAGGGACCACAGTGGGCCATCTGGTCCAACCTCCCTGCTCAAGCAGGGTCATCCTAGAGCACATGGCACAGGATCGCATGCAGACGGTTCCGGACCAGCCCGAGTCCGGGACACTCCGCGGGCTCCCTGCGCGACCAGGCCCTGGGCTCTGAGGGGCGCGGGGAGGGCGGGGCTCCTGCGGCCAATGGCAGAGCGCGGCCCGGGGACGGAAGTGCGTCACGGCCCCGCCCCGCGCCAGGCGGAGCTTCCCTTTCCCCTTCCCGTTTCCCGCCGCCGCGCGCGCCGGAACCGCCGCGCTTTTCCTTCCGCACCGCCCCCGCCGCCGGAAACCCGCGTGTGCTTCCCGTGCTTTCCCTTCGGGCGGCGGGGCCGGCGGGTCGCCGTCTTGTCCCCCGCCTCTTCTCGCCGGCGGCGGCGGCGGTGGAGGTGCTGGAGGGTCCCGCGAGGTGTGTGAGGAGCTGCTGCGCCCGGGAAGGTGGGAAGGAGGGAGAGAAGGAGGGTGGCAGCGTCCTGGCTCCTGCCGGGAAGGGGCTGCTGAGGGCCCCCTGCGCCCCTCGGAGCTCGTAGAAGCCGGGCAGTGTGGAGGACGGGCAGGCACACATAGGCCTGGGGAAAGTAAATACCGCTATCTTTTCATACTTCCCAATCCAGCATGTCCTTTTCCCCAGTTATAAAACACGTTTGTGGGATCTGTTTGTAGGTGAGCATGCGTAATGATTCTGGGCATGAAGCTACTGAGAGTGTAGATGGAGTTTAACAGTGATGTTAAACCTTTTTGAATGTTGCTGGACCAGATACGAAGGAAGACAAGGTTACATTGGGCAGGAGATGGCATCAGGAGCTATACAATAAGATGACAAGTTGTATTTCTATAGAAATCTTCAAAGAGAGCAAGCCTTTCTAGACTGTGGAGCAGGCTTCAGATAAAACAGACAGACCCTAATTTTTGTCAACTAATGCCCTTCAATTAGGGAGAGAAATTATCTTCTAGATGTTTGAGGGAGTGGCTCCTTCCCTGCATCCCACCCACGAATTGTGCCACATTCCATCTTGGTTAATGTCTTCTTGCTTAACACTGGTGTGGAGTTTGTAAACACAGCAAATCCTGTTGTCTTCAGTTTGTAGGTGGCTGTGTTGGTTCTATCTTAGTAGGTACATGCCAGCAAAGTGTGCTGTGAGGAAAATGATGTAATGCAGAGAATGCTTAAGGTTTTTGCCTGAAATGTGTTACGTCTTAAACCCCTGGGCTAAAAGTCATTCATATTTTTGTTTGTTTAGTGATGAACTCAAATTGCAAAAGAACTTGGGTTTTGATAATGTTCCTACTAATTATTTTCTCAACAGTTTTCATATGCATGGATATCACCTGAATATTCTTACCAGAGCTTAGATTGTGCATGAGCTTACCCCAACCATGAGTGGCTCCAAACCTGATATTCTGTGGGCCCCGCACCATGTTGACAGATTCGTTGTGTGTGACTCGGAGCTGAGCCTGTATCACATCGACTCTGCTATGAGTTCAGAACTCAAGGCAGGGTCCTTGCGGCTGTCAGAAGAAACTACGGCTACGCTGCTGTCCATAAACTCGGATACGCCCTACATGAAATGTGTGGCCTGGTATCCCAAGTACGATCCCGAATGTCTCCTTGCTGTTGGACAGGCCAATGGCCGAGTGGTACTCACCAGCCTTGGTCAAGATCACAACTCAAAATCTAAAGATCTGATAGGCAAAGAGTTTGTTCCCAAACATGCACGGCAGTGTAATACCCTGGCGTGGAATCCACTGGATAGCAATTGGCTGGCTGCTGGCTTAGATAAACATCGGGCTGACTTTTCAGTGCTGATCTGGGATATCAGTAGCAAATATGCCCCAGAGACTGCAGTTGCTACAGAGAAAGTAAGACTTTCGGCAGGCGATGCGGAATCAGGACTGGTAGTAACAAAGCCACTGTATGAATTAGGACAGAACGATGCTTGTCTCTCTCTCTGTTGGCTTCCACGGGATCAGAAGCTGCTGTTAGCTGGAATGCATCGAAATCTGGCTATCTTCGATCTAAGGAACACAAGCCAAAAAATATTTGTAAACACTAAGGCTGTCCAGGGAGTGACTGTTGATCCGTATTTCCATGATCGTGTAGCTTCCTTCTATGAAGGTCAGGTTGCCATATGGGATTTAAGAAAGTTTGAAAAGCCTGTTTTGACCTTGACAGAGCAACCAAAACCCTTAACAAAAGTTGCATGGTGTCCAACAAGAACTGGACTGTTAGCTACTTTGACAAGGGATAGTAATATCATTAGGCTGTATGACATGCAGCATACTCCCACCCCTATTGGAGATGAAACTGAGCCAACGATAATTGAAAGAAGTGTCCAACCTTGTGAAAATTACATTGCTTCCTTTGCCTGGCATCCCACAAGTCAAAATCGAATGGTAGTAGTGACCCCCAACAGGACTATGTCTGACTTCACAGTTTTTGAAAGAATTTCTCTTGCATGGAGTCCAGTGACATCCTTAATGTGGGCTTGTGGACGACATTTGTATGAGTGTACAGAAGAAGGAAAGGCTAGTTCCTTGGAAAAAGACATAGCAACCAAAATGCGGCTCAGAGCTCTGTCAAGGTATGGCCTTGATACTGAACAAGTTTGGAGAAATCACCTCCTAGCTGGAAATGAAGATCCTCAGCTGAAATCGCTTTGGTACACTCTGCATTATATCCTTTATTTTACTGTAGTTTCTGTCCTAAAGAAGTAATGTACCTTTGTATGTAAACCACTTGTATGAAATGCATTAAAATCTTTAAATATAATGTAACATCCTGTAAATGCTCTGCATGTTAACAGGATGTGACCTTAAATTTTTAAAAACAGTTTTTCAAACACCTGGGAGAAATTATGCTTCCTATACATGAAAATACTTATGAAGCAGTATACTGAAGATATGGATCAAAAACTTACAGGAAACAAAGGTCCCTTAGTTTATGCTGGCATTAAATCAATTGTGAAGTCATCTTTGGGTAAGAATGTTCTAATTTTGCTAAGTTCTGTTGTAGTATGTTTGCAGAATGATGCACTCATTGATCTATCTTTAATAATTGTCCAAAAAGGCTATTTAAAAATATTGAAACAAAGTATTTCTGTTTGTGTATTAATAATGTCAGTTAACAGTAATTTCCAGAATTTTCAGTGTTCAGTAATCATAAAAGCATAATATCCTCAGAGATAAATCTTTTAACTATTTCAAACATAGTGAGTTTTGACTATGGCACTGAGAATTCTTGCTCCCCACAAGACTATTTTATTTTCCAAAGCTCTACATCTGGATATAATTCTAGGAATGTGACTTTACTGTAGTTACTGCTAACGTATTAAGTACGTTTGCACAACTGTGTTTAGATAAGCTGTCCTGTTCTGAAGTGGTAATTGCCCCTGGTGTATCACATTCTGCCTCTCATGCTCACTGAAGTTTTTTGTTAGTATAATCTATTATTTGAATCTTCTCTATTCATTATATGTCAAAAAATAAGTCTTCAGCGGTGGGAAAGCTTCTAGCACATTGATGCTGGCTAAGAAGAAAACTGGTAGAGCAGGTGCTTGACTGTGTATTATGTATTTTCATTTTGAACATAATGAAAAGCCCTGTCAACTGTAATAAGAGGTAGAGGAATCAAAAAAAAAACTTAGTGGGGAATGTGTGTCAAGTTTAGGTGCATTTTTTTTTTTTAGCAGATCAAAATAATTTTGTGTATGCTGCTCCTTACTGTGGAGTTGTAAGCACTGTTAATTTAAAGTACTGAAAAATAACACTCAGCTTTTGCACTCTGCATTATGATTGAAATGAAAGCCTCATGTTGTGATTGCGATGTAAATTGTGATTTAAGCATAATTTAACTTATTTCTCATTTCTAGGAACAACAGAGAACCTCAGGCACAGCAGGAGTGGATCTGATAGACAGGCAGATATTATTCAATATCTGAGTGAGGAGAGATACTTGGCTTTGCAGCTCTGTGGGTGGATAAAGAAGGGAACAGACTTAGATGTGGAACCTTTTCTAAATTCATTGGAACAGGAAGGAGACTGGGAACGAGCTGCTGCTGTAGCACTTTTCAACTTGGACATACGGCGAGCAATACAAATTCTACATAAAGGGGCTATCTCAGGAAAAGGTGCGTATTGTGTTTAGTGTCTTCTACTCTGGCACTATATCAGATCAGTAGATTTTTTTTTCTATTAACAGAATTATGGAATATAGTATGGAAGAGATGCCTGTTGTCTTATAAAGTTGTTACTTGAAGCAGTTGTATTGGAGCTTGAGAATCTGACAATCCTGGTATTTCGCTCCTCAGACTCCCATATGTCATACTGTCTAATTAAAATAGATCAGATGTTTCAGAATTTCTTACTGATACAAACCCCAGAGAGACATACATTTGGAACTAGTGAGATTCTTTTACTTTAATGGATTTGCTTCTTGGCTGGATGTCATGTAAATCTGCTTCTGTTGGGCTGTATTACCAGTGCAATGGCTGTGGAATAATTAAAACATAATGTTTGGGATCTGCAGAAAACATTTGTTTTGGGGTAATATCTGTTAAGAGTCGCAGTGTGTGATGGAAAAGTTAAGATACTGGATCCAGGAGATGGAAGTGGCTTTGTTCTATTTTCTTGCCAGCATTCCTCCTACAGCGCTGCTTTGCATCTGTGTTCTCTATTAAATTAGAAAGACTGTAAAGTACTTTACTGCCAGTAAAGTGGGTAGGTAAGATGAGACAAGCTCTAAAGATTCCTTTATTTTTAATATTTCCCCTTTTAGTGGGGGTATGAGTGTCTGTCTCTGCTTTTCATGCAGGGGTTCAGATTGAAGACATGCTATCTTCAAATTCAAGAATAAAATTGAACTTTCTGACAGAATGAATATTTAGATGAAATATTTTCTTGTTTTAGGAAACTTCTTAACTTGAAACTGCTATATAACATTGTCATCCTCCAGCTAGATCTGTTAAGCGATAGCTGGATATACTCATGAGATGAGATGAGATGAGGATATACAGTCCCGTTTTTCACTTTTTCTGGATATGAATTATGATAATGACAATCTTTTTTGATAGCTATTTCAAAATACCAGAACCAGTGTGATGTTGTTTGAAGTGTAATGAGGCTGTTGTGGCTTGTGACTTTTAGAGATGTTAACTTACCTGAACAGAGGCATTTAATGCAGAAACAAGTGCATACATGCTAGTGTATGCACATTTATTTTAGCTAGTGTTAATTCTACTGCATTTTGTCTTGCATCCTGACAAAACATTGCGTTTTAAATGGATGCTTTCAATTACAGTTTTAACTGGATTATTTTAAGTCCTTAACTTGAATAATACTGTTTCACTGATTGCTTTTCATAAATCAGGTGATCTGAACCTTAACGTAGTAGCAATGGCTCTGTCAGGCTACACAGATGAGAAGAACTCACTTTGGAGAGAAATGTGCAGTACTCTGAGACTACAGTTGAACAATCCCTACTTGTGTGCAATGTTTGCTTTCCTGACAAGTGAATCTGGTTCATATGACGGTGTTTTGGTGAGTAAATTTCTGTTAGGTTAAAATTCCTCTGTGTAATAGGAGCTTATAGAAACATGTAGGGGAAGTGCTATATACTCCATGAATTAATCAGATTAGAATATATTCTTTTATCCTGATGCTGGCAAATAGCATTTGTTTCTTCTAAACAGACATCTCATATTAGCGAATGTTGCGTTAGTGAACAAATCATGCATAAACAGCCAAAATATCCATTATAGTTCACACATTTTTTAGAGGGATTTTATCTTTGGCATGGAGTTATTAAATCACTAAAAATACATTATCAAAATAATTTAAACAGTGGGTAAAAAGGGGAGAGAGGTTAATAATGGAACTGCAAAAAGCTGAATAAGTGCAGGGGAGTTTGCAGAACTTTCACCAAGCTATATTTGCACTGAATTGTATTTTACTTTTCCTTGTTTATTTGTTAAAATAATTCCACTGTGTAGGAATGGTAAGCAGAGCAGTTTCACATCTGAAATTGATACAGAATTGCCATGTGAAGAGCAAACTAAATCTTTAATCATGAGATACTTTGAATCTTTGGAGGAGTAACATACTTGTTTCTTGGTTAGCGAACAACAGAAATACTTGAATCAGTAGGAATTATTTAGCCCAAGGGAGGACTCCTGTAATGCAACAGGGTAATTGGCCCAAAGCTGTTGAAAACAAAGTTGCCATAATATGATGCTTTTACAGTAATAAAATAAATAAAAGATTAGAAGCCCAGAGGAGAGAAACCTCAGTCTTTTTTTCTCTCTTTGAAAGAGAGTATTCTTGTTCTCTGGTAGTAATTTTCTAGGTTTTTATTGATGAATTGGAAACGCACTGATCATAAGGTGTTATTTGTTTTTATTTTAATTTTTCCTTCACTAAGACTTGTTGAAGTTTGCATGAAAGAGATTTTTGTCAAACACATCTTGTTTTGGCAATGTCAATCACAGTTTCTATTCTGAGGATATCAAGAGGGAAAAGTGTGGGCATAGCTAAGTACCAGAATTAATCTAGTCCAGTACTTTCTTTCTTCAGTATGTCATCTAGTAAAAGGCTTAAAAAGCAGAAAGTAAATATCACTGCACCTCGAGTGTCAATATACTTCTGAGAAATTCATGTTCTGGGTGTTTGGAGTTAGTTTTTGTTTGCATGGGGTGTTTTGTTTACTTTGTTAACTTTTATTTGCAATTTTAGGAAGGAATTGAGTGGTTAGGCTAGTTATTTTGCAAATATGATAAATGTGACTACTCACCCTTAAGGGGAAGGAAGCACCTAAGATTCATAAATGCTTATTGGTCGAAAGGAACAACAAAAGTCAGAGGGTTCACAGTCAGAAAGTTTTTTATTAGTAAATTACACAGTTGGTGTGGAAATTGATATGTTAGTCCCTGATCAACTATATAAGCACACAGCAGTGGGTTTTGGATAAAGGAGTAGGGTGAAAAGGAAGAGAGGAATTAGTGGGAGATTTTGTAAATATGAAAATAGTTTGCTTTTCTTTTGCCTGTGACTTGGTGAGACTTGGCTATTTGTGCTAGAAGCACTAAGCCCAGCTCTGCATGACTTGCAAAGTTTCTTTTCGTAGAGTTTCATAAACGATGAAGGATGTGTTGTAGGAGGCCTTCCTGCCATTTGTATAGACTGTTCCAGTAGCCCCAGTTTTCCTCTGATACCTCTGAGTATAAACCATTACGGTGCTATACTTAGTGTCAGCTTTCTTCAGATGCCATGTTTGCTTTTTACACAATTGGTTTCATTGTATTAGTTACACAGTAGTGGAAATGCTCTGATTTTTACAGTATATTGAAAAAGTGGAAACTTGCATGTGATGTTAATGTTCCCATTTTTCTCTCTGAAGTATGAAAATAACGTGGCTGTACGAGACAGAGTGGCATTTGCTTGCAAGTTTCTCAATGATGCTCAGGTGAGTTTGTGGTTGCACTTTTAAGCAAACTTTTAAACTGGTCTTTATTCAGAGAAGAAACTCTGGGTTAGAGGGGCAAACACTGGAAGTAGAGTCATGTGTGATTTGGTTTTTGTCACCACAGTAGTATATAAGGTATGGTATAAGCTGGTTTTTGGTTTGTACCTTCAGCTTGGTTTTTGGTTTGGTTTTTGCTAGGTTGGTTCGGGGGATATTTTTTGTTTGGTTTTGTTGTTTTGGGTTTTTTCTATTAGTATTCATTACATGGTAGTTTAAGTGCTATTGCATTACCTGTAGACCTGTTTTACTGGAGAGTGTTTGTACTTATTCAGTGGTTATTTCCAGATGCTTATGTTCTCTCAAGTTAAGGTTTTACAGCAGGAACATTTTATTTTAAATTCACCAAAGTATTTAAAGATTATATAACTTCCCTCTTTGCACTTCCTATCAGGAAGCTTAAAGTTCGTTATAAATACTTGATTTCATGCAATGCAGTACAGTATAATAATTTAACATTTTCTGTGTAAGATCCAGCAAGCAGCATATTCTGTTAGCAGAAGACACTCTTTTTATATAAATTTATGTATTTACTTATGTATTTTTTTTATAGCTTAACAGGTTTATTGAAAAGCTGACGAATGAAATGAAGGAGGCTGGGAATTTGGAGGGAATACTGTTAACAGGGCTGACAAAAGATGGGGTTGACTTGATGGAAAGTTATGTTGACAGAACTGGAGATGTCCAGACAGCAAGCTATTGCATGCTACAGGTTAGTGTTTCACTTGAAATAAAGCTTTACAGAGGAGAAAAAAACCATAGTTTCTTTATCAGTGTAGTACCTAATCTGGTGAACTAAAAAGTATTTTCTGTGTTAAATTGGGACAATATATATTGTGCCTGTTATGTGGAGTCATCCGAAACACTGTGTTAATGACAAGCACGTGTCTTTACACCCTCTGGTTGAGATGGTAAAGAGACAAAAGGAAATCATTGTCCTTTTCACTAGTTAAACTGGGAATACTCATTTCTCTCCTTATTGCTGGTGTGTTTCCTCACAGGTTCATTATTTTTTTTCCTTCCAGGATTTTGGTGGAGAACAAAGGTGAGGTTTTTTGTTTGTCTGTAAGCATTGGATTTGGTTTTTTTAATGATGGACTTATCTTGGCCCTTACACAGTAGCAGCTATTGCCAGCACAGTATTTAAATGCATATGGAATCTTAACAGTGATATGGATTGTGATATATGACAGAACTTTCAAATCCTTCATCTCACTGATATGAGTTCTTAGGAGGATGTGGCAGCACAAGTATTTTCAACCAGAGAGGCAGACCGAAGAAAACCTTTATCAAACTCACAGAAAATTCATCTTCTTTAAGACAAATTACACTGTATTGTTTCGCATATCTTGTGCATTTTGTAAAGCCTTTTGAAAAAGTGGATAATAGGTATTGTGTGTCTGACATTTTTTCCTGCCTGCTTTAGGGTTCTCCGTCAGATGTACTTAAGGATGAAAGAGTTCAGTACTGGATTGAGAACTACAGGAATCTCTTAGATGCTTGGAGATTTTGGCATAAACGTGCAGAATTTGATATCCACAGGAGTAAGCTGGATCCCAGTTCAAAGCCTTTAGCCCAGGTAAATGTAATTCTTGTATGAAGTATGACCAGTCCAGAAAGAAACATGGCATGACACTTCCGTAAAAAAAAAGTTGCTGGCTGCACCTTGGCTTTCAGGACAGTTTGTGTGCAAAAGAAGGATTTCAGCTAAGGCTGCCCTAAAACAAGAACCTGTCACTTTGTCTTTTAAGTAACAGGTCTTTCAGCACCTATGACTTATCAACACCTTTTTTTCTGGGAAACTGGAAACTCTTTCAGGGGAAACTGGAAACTCTTCGGTTTTTTCCTTACATGTTGAAAAACAAAATCAGAGACGTATCATCAAGCTGAATTCAGTGTCACTGAAAATGATGCTGAAACCAGGGAACTAGCTCAAATTGCTCTGTTTTAATTGAAACAAACCTCAAAGCTATTTTGAAGCCCTTGAACCTGGAACTAAAAGTGAACAGCAACAACTTTCATTATCAGTTCTGAACATAAGCTGACCCAAAAACTAACGTCCTGCCCAAATGCTATCTTCTTAACATCTGGTGGCATTTTTAGCCAAAATGGTTTTACTCACAGCACCTTTTACTCTCTCATGTCTTCTAAGTATGTTCATTACAAGTTCTAGGGCCCGAGGATTTCTGAGGAAGGCTGTTTTTTTAATTCATGTATCCATCACAGCTGTTTAAGGAGAGCTTCATCTGTGCTGCTCCAAGTGGAAGGGAGTTGAGTTTATTGTATCTTCCTTATGTGGTTAACACAAATAACCCCTAAAGAGTTTAAAATATGTGCTCCTTGGTATCAAGTCACAACTTGTGGTCTGAGGGGTGCAGATAAATAATGTTAGGATAATCCTTAAGATGGGGACTCTAGGGTGAGTCACCCTACTATAAGGCGGGAGACCAGACAATTATATAGTAAGTAAACTTAATTTCTTCCATTACTGCAGATGTAGCTTTTTATTATCTTAAATAATACCTTTCGAAGTTTTAGGAGTTGTGCATGTTTTTATGTGCTTTTGAAGTACATAAGAGCATTGTTAAGGCATACTCCTCAGAGCTGTGTGCCACATCTATAAGCCAAGATGTTAAGAACTCCTTCACAAGTAGCCTTGGCTTTCCTTGGCTAGAATATCTGGTAAATAAATGTTTACTAGTTTGGATGGGTTCACTCATAGGTGTAGCAAAAGTGGAACCAAACAAAAAAATTAATGGGCTTTTGTTCTCTTTAGGTGTTTGTGAGTTGCAATTTCTGTGGAAAATCAATCTCTTACAGCTGTTCAGCTATTCCTCATCAGGGGCGAGGTTTTAGCCAATATGGAGTCAGTGGTTCTCCAACTAAGTCAAAAGTTACAAGCTGTCCTGGTTGCCGTAAGCCCCTTCCTCGCTGTGCACTTTGCTTGATAAATATGGGAACACCAGTTTCCAGCTGTCCAGGTATGACACAGTGGGTTTTAGCTACTCAGCTGCAGTAGTAGTTAGAGGCCTCATTAGCAGTTCCTATTGGAAGATCTTCTGTTGCACTTTTTTCTTTCTAGTTTTGCTCATACTGTAAGTATTCATATTCATCATTTTGAAGGGAGAAAGACCATAATTAAGAACTTGTTTATATTGTGATGAAACCTTTCTTTCTGTTCTTTGGAGTCAGACAATATGCACAGTTACTTGGTTCTGACAGTTTTCCCAATGAGATTGTCAGTGAAATTCCATAGTTAGACTGATGTAAAGATTCAAGTATTCTGGAGGTCAGTATTGTGAGCTTTAGAACTGAAAGAAATGGAGAGTGTGTTTTCTTGAGATGAATTGTAGGGATGCTACATAAATCTCACAAGGTAAATGAATTAATTTTTAGCTGCAAGAGGAAGAGAGAATAAATTTGATGTGTACTTTCTGTCACTAAGTATGAAAGACAGTATAGGTCATGCTGTCACAGCTAAGAAATATTACAACTAGAATTCTTTTGGTTCTAAATGTCTTGGGCTCAGCATTATGTAAGATCTAAATGAAACTGATTTTATCCATATTTTTAAGACAGTCTTGTTAGAGAGCCACAAACAGCTGTGCAATTGTTATCTGTTTATATCTCTTCTCATTCTTTCACTGATCTGTGTTAGGACTTCTATATTGTACTTGTTCTAATTCCTAACTTAGATTTTGTTGATTTTTTTTCTAAAGCAGAACATTTCATGTGCAGCAGAACAGGCCCATAATTCACTGGAACATAAATCAATGACTGAAACATAAATCACCACTGAAAGACATTTTGTCTGTAATATTTGCTTAATAGGCAAGTTTAGCATGTCCGTATGATGTGAAACAACAGCTCAGTAATATAATTCTTGTTTTGGCATTCCACCAGTTCTTAATAATTTTAGTGACTTCCCTTTTAAAATCAGGCTGCTTCTTCACATAATGTTCCTAATTTCAAATTTATTTTAATAGTGTTGCTGGGGCTGAAATATAAATGAAGTCTAATGATTTACAGCTGTATTTGTGGGGGTGGGTTTGCTTCTGCACAGGAGGATCCAAGTCAGATGAAAAAGTGGATCTTAGCAAAGACAAGAAGTTAGCCCAGTTCAGCAACTGGTTTACTTGGTGTCACAACTGTAGGCATGGTGGACATGCTGGGCATATGCTGAGCTGGTTCAGGTAAGTTGATGTTAAAATCTTAGTTATTTCACATGTGTGTGCTGCACTGAGTAGGACATGCCTCCTTTGCTGTATCTATCATTATAATGTTTAAATAATAAAACTGAACTATGATGCTGAGTTTTTCTGAGATACTACACCCCTGCACATAGTTAAATGTGTAGATTGCCAAATTATTTTACCTGTTTTTTCTTTTTTCTGTTATTGCTACTTAGAGACCATACTGAGTGCCCGGTTTCTGCCTGCTCTTGTAAGTGTATGCAGCTGGATACAACAGGGAATCTCATTCCAGCAGAGACTGTCCAGGCATAAATATTGTTTGAAAATATGTGGCTCTCCAATGGATGTCCATCATAGTCCAAGCATATATTTTAGACAAAGGTAATTTGTGACTTACTGACTGGAAAAAAAAAAATAAAACGCTATCAAATTAGTAAAATTATGTGTGTATGAGTGTGCTTGGTAGAAACAGGTATTCCTGAAGTGAGCCTCTGTAGTGTGTGGTCCTTATTCAGAGGACTGAAGAAAAGCACTCCTGGATTTGTGGACTCTTTGGATTTACTGAAATCCAAAGACCTTTTTCAGTAAAGTTTTCAGGATAATGCTGATCGGCCCCAAAGCTGTGTTTATATGCTGTGAAAGTGGACCCTCAAAATAAACACTTGGAAAGTGTCCTTCAGAAGATGGCAGAGTGATGCTGTGGATTCCTCTGTTCATTGTTTGATCACACTTTCTTGTATACAAATGATGGTTTCCTCATAACTTCTTTAAAATGCTACTGTTAACTGTATTCTAAAGGTTTTTATTTTAAAGAAAAATCCATTTCTTCCTGTCCCCAAGTTTTATTCATAGTAAAGCAATGTCTTTGCATTCAAGCTCTTATTTAATTTGCCTACCTACCTAGCTGATGTGAATTATAAAGCTAAAGAATTTGGGGGTTTGCTCTCCTAGTGAAGTCTGTAGAGAGGAGTTCCCTGAGTGAGAAGTCATGTGTCTGTTTCAGTGCAGAGTGCAGATAAACTATAGGAGGTTTTTAATTGAGTGATAAATTTAGTACTGTGGAGACCTGAAATCTCAAGGACTGGAGACTTGTAAATATTTATTTTAAACTACATGCTGAGTTTTGACTACAAAAATATTTGTAGACTCTGGGATAATCAGGATTTCACCGTACTTCTGAAATATACTGAGAAGTGTGGAATCAACTTATATAAATCCTGCTTCTTGTCACCAGCAGACACTAGTCTGCTCCCAAAAGGCTGCACAATTTTAAGTAATTTATCAGACTAGTTCTAGATGAGTAACCAGCTGGAATTAAGATTATTTATTCTTGAGAGAGCATCAATGGTATTTTGTGCTAGGAGCTAATTGGTATTGTTGTCCTTGATTTTGTAGGCAACAAAACTCACACAAATTAGGGAAAAAAACCAAACCTGTTTTAAGGTATATGATAATAACATCAGTTTACTTGGTGTGTGTTTATTTATAGTATATGAGTTACTTAACACTTGTGTGCTATAAAATACTAAATGGAATGCTAGCAATAAACTGGTACTATATTGCCAGGACTGTGAAAATTGGTGTTTTAAGAGAATATATTGTAATATACCACTAGTTTTACATGCTCAATGTAGTTTCAAGAAGATAGAATGTGGAAGTGTTTTTTGTGGATATACGAGATTCCATTCAGGACTTTGGGCTACATTTTCTGATTTAGCATTAATGTTGTAATAAATCTGCTGCATTTTTTCTGATCTAAAATTCTTGCCTAATTGAAAACAATCTTTTTTAAGTTAAAAATCTAAGAGGTACTTGATACTTTTAGGCATAGGAGAGCAGTTCCTTTTTTTTCTTGTTAGAATATTTATTTCTTTTTCCAGTATTTTTGCACACTTCATTTTGCTGTTGAAGAGCTCTTCAAAATGTTCTCCATTTATAAATGTAAACTGGGGCTTACTGTATGGTACCCTATTTATATAAATATAGGCAATAAAGCTTTTGTTTTATGGAAATGAAGATTTTTAAGTGTCACGTGTGTTTTTATTCTTCTGCAGTAACATTTAGTAAATTTTCCTGATAATTTCCATTCCAGTCGAATGCATCTATAATGCATATAACACCATACAATGTCTCGCTTTCTTATGGAAAGAAAATTCATCTATAACGTCTTCAACTTGACTATACCTGTTTGTGTCAAATTCTGTCATTGCATTAGATTAAATTAAATGCTCACTTCGATACTCATCATGTCTTTGAAATGTTTTGGATTATGGAGGTTGCATATTCTGGCACAGCATTGCTATCAGTTTTGGCTGTTAAATAGTAATCAGGCTTTTAGGCCAGTAATTACACTATTTGCAAAATTTACAGAGCAAGAGCTGTATGTTTTTTAATGATCCGATTTTTTTTCCTTGTTTTGCTTTTAAATTAATAAAGCTGTGCTTTTGGGGGTGATTTGTAACAAAAACTATAGCTACACTCATTTTATTAGCTGCAGTTTTATATTTACTGTTCCCTGGTATCTGCTGAAGGTGGCCTTGCATACTAGCATGTTTTGTCCCTGTGGTTCAGGCTGATTATATTTCATTGTTTCCATTTCCTTAGATGCTCCAGCCTGCCCTCCCTTCCTTGATTGAGTAAAAACACTTTATCATCGTATGCACAGGCTGATTACACATGAGCACCACACGAGTTGTGCCCATGTCCCGAGCAGGGACAGCAGAGCAGGTGAGCAGGGTCAGCCAAGAGCCCTGAAAAAAGGTGTCAGATCTCAGAAGTCAGTCAGGAATGTGGTGGGAGCAGTCCTGTCCCAAATGACATGATCTTCTCAGTCGGCTCTGATTACATAATTCATTTCATACCCCTCTCTCCTCTCCCAGATTCCTGCCTTTTAGCAGCTTCATGTCCTCCCAAAGAAGCCACCAGCTATTCACACCTTCTGTTACTGGTCCTGCTGCTGGCCCTGGCTTTGGTGATATCCCTCTCTGATGTTTATGATACAGTTGCCCTGGTGACTCCCCTTTGCTCAGCGACCCCTGCTGCCACTACTTCCCATTTTATTATCTATGACTGTGGCAGTTTCTCTCACCTTCCTTGTGTGTGTGATGCCTGGGGCCCTGCTAACCATCAGTCCTAGCAGGCCCCATGGTTATGCCTTTCCCTTGGTATTTGGAATAGCTGGCAGTGGAAAATTATGCTGGTAAATGCATATATGACCTGAGCATTACTCTAATAGCAAGAATATTTTACAATTCCTTGCATTGCTGTCTGGTTAGTACAGCCACATAGCCAGGGTAGGCCATTTATTCCCACAGCCTGATAGTCTGTAGAGAAGCAGATAAATGAAAAGTAGGGGAAACTTTTAGTTATGTCCTGCTTGCCCAGCCACCCTTCACTGCTGTGGGACTACATGAACAAGAAGAGTCTTGACTGACAAAGGGAAACTGGCATTTCACACTCAATGTAGCCACGTTCAAACATTTACTCACAAGACCTCATACCCAAGGATGGTCCCTCTAAAATACTAAAGCCATCTAGTGGTAGGCTGCTTTATTTACAGACTGTGTACATGCACAAAATAGCAATTTTCTAAAGCAGAATAGAACAAAATAGTTGTAAATGCTAGGAAAACATGCACACAGTTATTAAGAATGACATTGTATTCTGCTGAGCACTAAAATAGTGGTGGTGATAGCACTACACGATAGTGTGGTACAGTGCCACATGGACCTTGTGTTCTTGTTTGCTATATGAGATTGACTCCTACTTAGAAAGCCTCCTCCTTCCTAGTGACAGTGACTGAGTCACTGTCTGTCCTCTAGGTAGAGAGGGATTAAAAAATAGATCCCCTGTTAAATTGATCATCTCCCCAATTTGTAGTAATTTTGATTAATAAGTCTTTGAAACAAATTCCTTGACTGAAAAAAGACGTCTATAAATAAGTACAAAGCTAGCAATCCTATTAAGGCACTAAATCTAGCTACTAAACCCGAAACCTGTTTGTATGAAAGTTTAATGAACATGGCTAAGGTTTATTTAAAATACTTTGAAATATTTTAGTAATTCACAGAACGTATATCCAAAGCTTGATTTTACTTTGATTGTGCTACCTTAAGAGACCTTAAAAATTCTGCTATGAGTTGTGTAAGTAACTTGGATAGTAACAAAATTGGGAACTGTACAGAAGTTCCTATTGTTAAAAGTCATCATGACACGCTGGCTGAATACTGGTACTGCTGCTTAGATTCCCACCAAGAAGTAAGGTTGTGATGGGCAGTCAACTATGCTTGAAATCCCCAAGACTAACTAGACATATTCCAAGTGTTTAACACCAGTGCAAAAGGCAAGTACCTTGTACTCTACTTTGTTATATTTAACAGTTTCAGGTAAAGTAGAACAGGAGTCACCATATATCACTGAAAACAGCACTCTAGCAAGCAATACTGACACAAATAGTTAAGTGTGAGATCTTTTTTATTGGTTGAGACCATTTTCAAGATCCAAAATACTGCCCCCTGTTCAATAAATTTGTATCAAAGCAACTGAAATTAAAAATCTTTATAGTAAAACCCCACCAAATTACTTCAGTAAAATATCCTAGAACCTCTCCTAATAACAAAAGGATTCTTAAAAAACTTCTGTTTCTGCCACATCTAATCCTGTAAGAGAACACTCTTCATGGATGCAAAAGGGTTAGATATATACAGTGAGCGAGACATCTACAGAAGTATTCTCCTTGCTGAATAAATACATTTGCAAAGAAAATGCTCTTCATTGGCAATACTTAGCACATGTAACAGCATCTTTTCGGTATATTTGTTGAAAATAAATGCAACTGTTACCATGCTGTCAGGTACTGTTGTCACCCCTGAAGCAATAAATATATGCTAAGAAAAATCAAGTGTTCCTGCCAGTACCAAATGGGAAGTATTCAGGGAATTCATGAATAATTTTTAGTGCTTCATTGTAGAGTTCCAGATCTGAAAGAGGGCAAAGAAAATGGTTATGATGCATAAACTAAATTCCTCAGAAGTCAATGACAACATTAAAGCACTGCTTATTTTAAAGCAGTATAGCTGAGTGATCCCAGTCTCCCTCAAATTCCCATTTTCCCCAAGACAGCAACACTTATTCCTTGTTTTCTGGAGGGTTATTTTTAGGCCTGGTGGCTGCACAATCACACTAAGTTTAGGCCAAGGTGAGAACTGCACTCCAACAGGAGTGGGAGAAAAATCAGAGCATGGCAATGATCAAGACTGGCTTTGGCTTTGAGTAACTCCCTACAGTTTAACCATAAACCACTACATTTGGTACAGAACTTTTCTCATGACACTCCTTTTCTACACCCGGCTCCATATCTGGCAGCTTGAAGAGAGACCTTGTCTGTAAGAAAAGGTAATCAGGCTCTCCCTCCATATTTACTGAAGAAGAGTTCAGATCTCAAAATTAATTTGTTATAATGTATATTCTTACTTACCAAATGGACTTTTATCTTCTCTGAACTGGACGTATGACACACACATGATGGTTGCCTGATTTGTTACTCTTCCCACTACTTCAATAATTCCTGAGATCTCCTCATCTAGCTAGAAAACATACCAAAGATGAAATTAGTAACACTAAATTAGCTGCTATCTCTACTTAAGAGCACAGCACTTAAGCTAGGAACTCTCCACAGCTGATGGTTTGTTCGTGACAGATTCTGTTTAATGTCAAACAATAGAGTACTATTGGATGGCCCTGTTGCCCTCCCCCCAAAAAACCACAAAAGCCTTGACCCACTTACAGATTTACAGGTTTTGTAATAGCCAATTCAGTACCAACACAAAAAAAAACATACGAAGAGGCATCAGAAGGAAGATAACAGTTTATAAGTATATAAAACTGTATCAATTAAATACTGAACAGAGAGTAATCTAGGACACAGAGAGCAGAAGAATCCAGATTTGAATGCACTGCATTAAATCCTTAGTCAATTATAGAACTCTGTAAGAACTAAGGAGGTATCACACATGCCAGAGAGCAGTTCCAGTGTTCCAGATTCAGGAGATATATTTGGAAATTATTTCTAAAGTAATCTGTCAGTAAGTGTTCAGAACACAAAGACACTAGCAAGCCTTTGGTTGAACAGGGGAAAAAAAGGCTATTTTCTTGCAGCTGGAAGTTAAAGTCAGCAAGCTTCACATTTATAAGACAAAAATGTGCCAGATCAAAATGCATTTTTCATCAACAAGGAGAGAATCCTGTCTTGAAAGTCTAAGAGGACCATATGCAACTATTTCACAGGAAAATGGCAAGATTTCTCAGCATTTAACAACTCATTCAGAGAAAAAGATGTAAATATACACATGCTCTCAGACAAGCTAGAGCATTTGCCATCACAACGAAAATAATCCTTTAATTACAACATTTGCTAGAGAAAAAAAATACTTAGAGACAGAAGAGAGTGTCAGGGTGTTATTCCTTCAGTGATACGGGAAAACAAAGGAAGCAGTATTTTTGTTCAGTAGTTCTCATTATATCTTATACCCATTGCATTAATTGCTTGGTGAGGTTTTTTGGGGTTTTTTTTTTTGCTAAGAAAGAATGCTTCAAGCTAACTCTGAAGTTTACTGGAATGCTATGACAAGTGTTCTAAGAGGATGTAGCAATGTCAACTCAAAAAATTCTTAGGAATACTATATTCTTGGGTCTTTTTGATTATAAAAACAATATGAAAATGGGAGGAAAAAGTGAAATTACAATAAAGCAAACACATGCAGTGGAATATATATTACACTGTAAACAACTAATAGGGTAAGAGAAAAAAGCCAGGCAGGGATGTGTCTGACAAGGAATGAGTTCTGTCTCTTAACACTAGTTGAAAATTAATGAAGACCGAGGCAGTTCATGGGTAAGACTGCAAGCTAGCTGAAAGATGCAAGAAGCAGAGGCAATGAAATACAGGTGGAAAATGGAAACAGAGTATTTTTTTTCCCGACTGAAAACTCAACACACGGAAGGCATGCAGAGGTTTCAGAAGAGACAAACCCTCCGGTATCCACAAGAGGCTCATTAAGTACTTCGAAAGCATTCCCTAACTTACAGGTTCGCTCAGCTCCACAGTCGTATGTTTCCCTACGCCATCCGAAAGCACGAAAAGCTTTCCAGTAGGATGAATCTACAAAAGAACATTAAAATCTACATAAGGCATTAGGCCCGTGCGCTCTCAAGGCAGCTGGAAGCGCCGCAGGTTTGGCCGCCTCATCCCGAAGGGCGCAGCGGGACCTTCCCCCGAGGATCCGTCGGCCCCCCGCCCTGCTCCCGGCCCGGCTGGAGCCGCCGGGCTGCCCCAAGGAAGGCGCCGGACTCTCCGGACAGAGCCCCAGCCCTGCCCAGGGCGACGGGGCAGCCACATCCCCGCCCCGACACCCCGCCGGGGGCGTCGCGAACCTTCTCGACGCGGCCCACGAAGCAGACGGGCTGCCCGATGTGCTGCGCCAGCTGCCCGGTGGCGATGCGCGGCCGCGGCACCTCGTGGATGTCGCCCATCGCCGGCGCCGCTTCCCGCCTTCCGCGGAGGGAGGGACCGAGGCACCGGGAGCGGGACGGGCGGGGCGGGACTTCCCTTCCCCGAGGCGACCCGGAAGCGGAGGCGGAGGTTGGTGAGCGGCGGCGGCGGGCGGGGGGTGGCCGGGAGGGTGTCGGTGGTGTCGGTGCTGCCGCGGGGAGGGCGGCGGGGCCGAGCCCCGGGGAGCCGGGGAACGCGGCCGTCCGCTTCTACCCGTATCCTGGCACTTAATCCTTGTAAAACAGCCCATATTTCCCCTCCCCGCCGTTTTCCCTCTCGCTTTAGATGCTGGCTCCCCTCTGGTGTAAGTCAGCACCGTGGACTCGTAGCCAAGAGGACGAAAGGCATCCTCGGGTGCATCAGGCACAAGCAGAGGTGATTATCCCGCTATATTCATCGCTGGTGTGGCCTCAGTTGGAGTGTTGTGTAGTTATGGGCACTGCATCTGCATCCAGAGGAGGGAGTCAAAGCTGGGGAAAGGAATGTCCTGTAAGAACAGCTAAAGAGTTAGAGTTTCTCTAGTTTGGAGAAAAGAAGGCTGATTGCTCTCATTGCTGTCTGCAGCTTCCTCCGGAGGGGATGTGGAGAGGGGGATGCTGATCTCATCTCCCTGATGTCCAGTAGTTATCTCAGTAGCTGTCAGTAGCTGTCTCTGGATCGCAGAATGGTTTGGATTGGAAGGGACCTTAAAAATCGCCCTGCTGTGGGGAGGGACACCTTCCACTAGACCAGGTTGCTCAGAGCTATGGATATATGGGAATGATTCAAAGCTGCACCAGGACAGGTTTAGACAGGACATTAGGATGCATTTCTCTACTAAGAGGGAACACTGGAACATGCTTCCTGGAGAGGTGGTCAATGCCCTGAGCCTGTCACTGCTTAAGAGGCATTTGGACAATACCCTTAATAACATGCATTAGCTTTTGATCCTCCCTGATCTGGTCAGGCAGTTGGACCAGATGATCATTGCAGGTCCCTTCCAACTGAGCTATTCTGTTCTGTTAATTTCATTTTGTTTCACCATTAAAGAGTTTATGCTCAATCCCCAGGGTTAGAGCAACTGATGTAAGACAGAGCTGGCATCTGGATGTGGCACTTGCCACACATCTTGCCTTTTTCCATGCGTTCTCCCTGTCTGTCCCTTGTGTGGAGAGGTTCCTTCCAATTGGTCTTGGGGCAAAGGTGACTATGATATCCTGGTCTGCATTTGACATAGTGTTGTCAGGAGGTAGAGGGAGCTGCTACTTTCCCTCTACTCAGCACTGGTGGGGCCATACCTGGAGTGCTGGGTACAAGAGGGCACGTGGACTTACTGGAGTGAGGCCAAAGAAGGGTCACAGCAGTGATTAAGGGACTGGAGCACCTTACGTATGAGGAAAGGCTGAGAGAGCTAGGACTGCTTAGCCTAGAGAAGAGAGTGCTCAGGGGGCTCTTATTAATGAATGTAAATACCTGAAAGGAGGGTGCAAAGAGGATGGAGACAATCGCTTTTCAGTCATGCCCAGTAACAGGACCTGAGGCAATGGGCACAAATTGAAACACAAGAGGTTCCCCTGGAACATCAGGGAACACTTTTGTCACTGTCAGAGTGACTAAGCACTGGTACAGGTTGCCCCGAGAGGTTGTGGGCTTTCCATCCTTGCAGATAGTCAAAAGCCATCTGGACATGATCCTGGACAATCAGCCCTAAGAAGGGCTTTAGCAGAGGGTTGGACAAGGTGGCCCCTGGAGGTCCCTTCCAACTGCAGCCATTCTGTGGTTCTGTGATTTTCTTTCCATTTCCAGGACTGGTGTTTCAGGAAATACTTGGGAAACTCTAACTCTGCTCTGGCTTAAAAGGGCAGTCACAACACCACTCGTGCCGACTGTCTCTTCTAACCGCCCACAGGTCAGTTCATATTGCTAACCGGTGCAAAGTGGGTTTTGTTAGTTGGCTGGGTTAGTGTTGTTATATGGCAGTAGCTTGGGTCAGCTTGCCAAGGAAACAAGTTACTGCCAGAAGCTGTGCAGACCCAGCATGTGACTGGGGAGTGCTCAGAGTTATATCTTTGAGGACATTTAGTTGGTTGTTATCTTCTCAGTGTCACTATGCCATTCACCTTTTCAGTATTTTACTTGCAAGAGAATATCCTCATCTCCTTAGCATATCTTCAGAGTCTTGAAAGGTCTCATAAATGTAGCTATTGGAGCAAGATGCAGCAGGCTGGTGCACAGTGGCTCTTCTAGGGCTGAAAGATTTGAAGGGTCAGCTGCTAGAAAAATGCTGTACAAGATCTTACTAATTTGTGTCTGTATCATATTTAGCAGGTGCTGAAGGTCTGCAGTCAAAAGAGAACTGTTAGCAGGGAAAGAAGTATGTTTCAACCTACTGAGTATTGTGTTTAATAAACACCTAGCTTTCTCTTTTAGCATTTTCTATCAGGGGTTTGAATGTTTGCATCAGTCTTAATACTGATGTACTTAATACCAAATAGTCCTGGCTTTGCCTTTGTCACCTATGCTTTTATTGTCTGACTTGATTGTGGCTGATTTTTTAGGATTCAGCCTCTTCAAGTGTTTTTATACTATGGTAATTTGGGTTGCATAGTTCTTAGTATTTCTACTTTTCTTATATTTTATAAAAACTTTAAAAATAAATATTAACATTTTATGTAGTACAAAAAAAATTGTTAATGTTTCGTTATATGTATATCTATTTCTTTTGTATTTGTGTTTCCATTCTTCTGTTTTCAAGAAATACAAATTAAAGGACTATGACTAATGTTGATGCCAGAGAAAAGAAATTATATGTCTTTTTTTTCTTATTCTTCACATAGTAATTTACATTAGACCAAAAGCTTTTAAACTGTTCTTTTGGTGTCACAGAGAAATCTTTTCAACATGCATGTTCTTGACTCTTAAATTGGTTGTTTTCATGATAAGCAGGACTGTACAGGGCTGTAAACATCTTGCTCTTTTTCTGATTGCTGCTTTATTGGTGAATCACAGCAGATGGTAATATGGAAGTGAGAATTGCTCTGATGCTCTGTTTCCTTTTTCCATAGATTACATAGCTTAAGCTGCTAGATGTGAAATTATTCTGGTTCTTTCTTTAGGGTCAGTTTTGTATCTCGTTCTGTCCTCATTTCATCATTTATGTAATTACTGACAGTGCCACTGCAGTTCTGCTGTGCTGTAGTCCTGGGCATCCTCTCTTTATCTTAGTCTGCATCTTTGGTATTTTTAATATTAAATTACGATTCTCCTCCAGTATTGTGAACATTCAGGAAAGGCTGAAAAGTAATGCTAAATATACTAGGATCTTCATTGCATTGAAAAATTTTATTGGATTTAATGTATTGGTTTGGCTCAAAGGTCACACATAGTTCTTGTCAAAGGAGGCTGACAAAATGCAGGGGGAATAAATTAACCCCTTTGTGCAGCTCTGTAACTCATCTTTGTCCAGTGCCACATATGTTCTCAGAGACTCACAAAAAGACAAAATATTTTTTGCAGCCTCACAGAATTGCTGTAGTTCACAGCTTATTACTTGCTAATGACTGAAGTGGTGCCGAAAGCATTATTCTTAACTATCAGTGATTGTGTTCACTTTTTTTTGGGGAGGAGGGGGAAACATGAGTAGAAGAGAATAATATATTCCTACCAAGGGAGATTTTTATCTTTAGGCAGTGAATTCAATTTCAGGTCTCCTATAGAAATAAAATTAATCCCATCTGGAAGGGAAAAGTGCTATGCTATATAGGAGAAATGACTGCAGGAATGTAGTACTATCTCTGAATGGTGGGTGTATTTTCTGTGATTTTGTGCTGACAGCTTTTAAAAACACCCCACAACTAAGTGCTTTTTTTTCGTCAAGTCTGTGTGACCATGCATCCAAGTCCCCAGACTTCAAATTTAATTTTTACTCTGAAATGAAACTTGTATGGAAACTGGTTGTTTTGAGCTTTCATTACCTGAAACCTCATCTTATCTACAAGTAGTAAAACTCCAGCCTCACTCTGCAAGTGCTTAAACTGTGTTCTTATCTTAAAGAGCACGAGTGTTTCCATTCAGCTCTGTGTTTCTTCGTTGGACAGGGGCTTTGTTCTGTTTTAACATGTAATTCAAGAAATTTAGTGGTTGCATTTCCCATTGCTGGAGAGATTTATGTTTACTTCTGAAGTACCACAGTTGATAAAATTCTTAAAAGAGCAAATATCGCAAATGCCCCAGCATTGCCTGTCCACAGCTTTTCCTTTACCTACGCTGTACCATATGCAGCTCTGATTTTTGTTTCTGGGCCCTCCTTCTATTTTATTAGTAATTCTTTATTATTTAGTTTATTTATAACACTTAATATTGTGTTCAGCAAAGCTGCTGAAATGCTGGAAGTGGTAGTTCCTTCACATACGTTACACAGACCTGAGATCTACAAGCACAACTTTTGTTTCTAAGAGGTGAACACCTCGAGAAAGAAACAGCTTCACATTAGTCTTTTTAATATGTGGATTCCGTACCTCCTCCCCAAATTCACAATCACAAAATACAACATGTACCGTTTTCTTAGTGCTGGGCCAGTGGTTTTAACACTTGAGGCCTGAGCTTAGGGAGTACTTTTGTTAGCTTTGTTTGGTTTTCTGCTTCAAGCAAAAGTATGTGTGGGTTTTGGTATGGTTTTAGGTTTTTGTTTTGTTTTGTTTTTCTGTTAGAGAAATATTGATGGCAGTGGAATTAAGCTAAAGCTACTTCAGAAACTGAAAATTACAAAGTAAAGATCAACACTCATGTAGAAGGTGAATTTTGTGGGGTTCAGGAAAAGTTGGGATACTCAGGCTGTCTCCTGTAAATGAAAGGATAAAATCTAGTATGTGAGAGTGTTTGTAACATTAATTTGGTTAGATCAAATTGTCCTGATTGCTAATTTACTCAGAATTTAAATGGGTATTGTCTTTTAAGCAGTGAAGTTTACGTATGTTAAGTATGCAGGATTTAAAAGACTACAAGTGCACGGTTCCCTATACAAGTCTTTTGTGCCATGTATATACTGATTAAGATGCTTTTCTTTGTGCAAGAAAGAAGGGAAGGGGGAACGTTATGTGACAGAGCTGAACACTGTACAATAATCCAGATCTCAAAAGAGAAAAAAAAGGTGATTGGAGCAACAACAGCTCTGACACCTGAAGTGGCTGATTGGAATCTGAGCCATTACCAAAGCTATCTGTAAGATTTTACTCATCTAGTTGATTTTGCTTCTTGTTGTTGAACACTTAGAATGAAGGTAAAATTGCATTTTAAACTGTTCCACAACTGCCTCTCCTTCATACATCATTGGAGCAGAAACCTGACTCTTGAGCATTACAGCACAGGTTTTTACCACTTGAGCTATGGGACTGACAACCCTAATTGGTAGCAGGAGAAGACTTATTCCCTGAGGGCTGAAAAAGGAATATGCTGCTGGCGCCATGTGTTGAGCCTGGGTGTGGGGGGAGGTAAGGAATAAATGAGATAATTAGGAGTTTCTACTCTGTAATCTCCATGGAACTGGAAATATCAGTATTTCACTTGCTGAGGTAGGAAAACAAGCAAAAGGGAATGAAGTGCAGATAAGTAACATTTTTTTTTTAGTTACTATATACCTGGGATTGGATCACAGAATGGTTTGTTCTGTTCTTGTGTACATCAGTGTAGTTCATTTGGTTGCTAGAAACTGCACTGTGTCAGCACAAGCAAGCAGTAGCTGGCCAGGCTGCGGGGTATTCAGCCTGCAAGTTTCAGGTATCAGACCACAGTTTGAATCGTTGCTGCTTTTACCATGATCTATTTATACACTGCTCCTGAAAGCCAGTGCTTACACTTCACATAGGACTTTATGGAGTATAGAACTATTTGCTATTGATTGTAACAGCAGAGTTTGAGGTAGTTTATATGAATAGTCAGTGCTGATTGTGCAGTTAATTGCTGCAGGTCGCTGGCTAGGGCAAAAAAAGTCTTATTTTATGGTACCATGAATATTTAGATGGAGAGTGAAGAATTCAAGCAAATAATTAATCCAGAATTTTTATCACTCTTTCTTTTATTTTTTTTTTAATCCACACACTTCATAGTAGCACTCTTCTCTCTTTTCTACCTTCTAAAGATTCTTCTTTGTTACATTTAGTGTGAAATTATGTTACTGAAACTGTACACTGTATGCCTCTTTAATTCTTTACCTTTGACTCCTTCCCACTGTTGGAGGTGTATATTAGATGTTGCTATTGGTTTGTCAGTACCTTCTCCTTAGCATGTTGATGTCTGCAAAATAAATCAGGATTCTGCTCCTCAGATTCTACTTCAAAGCTGAAACGACATTATTCCACTTTTCCGAATTTTATATGGGTATATTAGTAGAGAAGATCTTCACATGCCTTTATTTAAACCTTCCTCTTTGTATCCAGCACATAATGTGTTTCAGCCAGACCACAGACTGCTCCATAGTTGGCATTGTCCAGGCGTTCCAGTTCAGCCCTCGGGGGCTGGAGATGAGAGCACTTCCACAGGTCCCTTCATTGGTTTTTAATATTAATTTGTACCTTTTAAGCTACTCAGAATTACTTCTGTGTAGTCTTCCAGTCTTGAGAGAGAGGATATACTGAGAATTTTCTTTTGCAGTCCACGTTTTTTCCCAATGTGTTCCTTGTTTTGTTCTAGCAATGGAGTTCTTAGTTGCTTTGGAGTATTCTTTTAGTGAATTATTGTTGCAAAAAATTAGCAAAAAATTATTTTGTTGTAGTTTCTTTTTAGAGAATCAGTGGTAACTGTTAATCAAATATACACAACTGTTAGGCTGTCTTTAAGATTGCAGTTGGGGAAAATGAAAACAGTTACTATGCTAATATTGTAGGGGTGGGTGGTTGCTCTTTTTAATTGATGCACAGACAGTTACAACTGAAAATATCTAGTGCAATTTGTGTCATTCAATTATTCCTGCGTTATAAACTTGCATTTTCTATAATATCATGTTTTGGGCTTACAATTTTGGATGCTTTAGAACTATCTCTGATGAGAAAGTTTGTGTAACAACAATTAGAAATGGAAGAAAAATATGGAAACATGCTGGATGAATGCTGAAGGGGGTTTCCTTCTTCCATTTTCCTTTAGTAAGGTCGAAGTTGTGGGGTTTTTAATGATTCCACTCCACTCCTAACTTTGTAGAAAAGCCTTTTGTACTTCACTCTCTTCTTGCCTACTGAAGTAAATTGCAGCATCAACAAGGCGATCTGTCTGACATGCAAATGCCTGATATTTCAAATCCAATAATAAAGATTAAGCTATAATATCAGGTATGTGGCCTTTGGAATGGTATGAACATTTTATGATTAATTCTGTTATATTTATTTAACATATTTTATCTTCATTTAGGTAGCATCTTAGAAGACAAAAAACCCCCCAAGAGACTATGTTCAGCTTCTTCCGAAAAAGTCAAGATTCAAAGAAGGTTACAGTGCCAGAGAGAGAAGCAGATGGATTTGTTATTGTGGGTAAGTGGTGCTTCTGTCTAAAATAATTATTTCATCTTTAAAATGTCGAAGTTTCTCTGAGACCAAATGCAATGTTAAGAGAAGCTATGATAAAAATTGTTCAGTATTCTTATTTTTCCTGAAGAAGTTAATTTTTGTGGTCTCCTCATTTGGACTAAATAGCTGAAGTTTTATTTACATAGATCTGAACTACATTCAAGAGCATTGAAAATGTTGTTTCTTGTTTTCTTCTCATACTCTGAGCAAGGAGAATTTACGTCCTTACAAAACAAGAAAGGGTAAAGTTTAGGCTTCCAGCTTTATGATTAGAGTTGTGGGAAGAGAGTATCTTACTGCAGTTGTTAAAGGACTGGCTTTTTTCAGGTTCCTTCCATTTCATTTTACCCTCAGACTTTCTATATTAGAAGCCAAGAATCATCTGGGAATTTCTGGTCATGGCAAATGTAGATGTTCTGTCTCAGAATCTGACTCGTTTGATAAAAATTAAGCAGTTTAGAGTTTTCAAAGTCTTCTTGTTATTCAAAAACTAATTTGGAGTGTAGTCACCTGAGAATTGGCTAAATTTGCAGCTTTGATCAAGCTCTTTCACAGTTTTGCAGGATGGCTCAAGTGTGTAGAAGATAAAAAAATTATTGCTGTCATACTGAAACTGATCCTTTTCTTTTTCCTCTTTTGAAAATTTGTTTTCCTTCTTGGGAATCTGTCATCATCAATATTCAGCTTCTGCTGCTCTGATTTACTGACTTGTTCTTATCAGGAATCTTACAGTGTTTCTCCATTAAAGTGTTACTTCTTGAGCATTTTCAAGTCACAAAACCCTCTAGATTATCGAAGTCTAACAATACAAGAGGCTATTGGAACTCTTTCTGAGGAGAACTTAGATTTTTTTTGTGATAGTTCTCTGTTAAAACAAATCTGTTTTCATATCTGTGACTGTGTTGTCATGCTTAATGGCTTCTACTAGATTTTGTTCACCTGCATTGGCTACATCAAGTCACTCCAACACTTGCATCGTGTAAAGGTCAAAGGAGTCGCATTGTCATCCCCCAAAAGTCCAGAGACTATTTAGCATTTCAGTTTCTGTGATAGGCAGAGTTCTGCACTCTAATGTTTCTAAGTCCCACAATTGCTGGTTCTGATTCTGCATTCAGTTTAGCTTCATTCATTTTTCCTGAAATGCTGTCAGTGACTATTTGAACTTTGTTCACAAAATTCACATTAAATTAATCTGTTAAATATAAACTTAAGAATGATCAACTTTGCTAGAGTCTTCTCTTTTTTTTTTCTATTTATTGTTATTTTTTTGCTCAGACAGAAGTTAATTTAGCAATCTGCAATCAAATGGACTGTAAGTTTCATCTTAACTAACTTTTACTGGGCAAAAGAGCTGCCATCAACCTTATCAGTGGAACATATCACTGTCTTGGAGGACGGATGTAGCTGCAGAATTGTGGGTCAGCACTTAAGTAGATACTTATGTAGAAGGGGTGTTTTTGTCTAGGAATAGTGTCAGTAGAAAAAAAAAACCCAAACCACATCACTTAGTTATTCTGTTAGTCACTACTTTATTACTCAGAGGGAATGTTCTAAAGCTTTTTTAAACTTTGGTGTCAAATATTCTAGAATACCAACACTAAATATCTTTAAGACAGCAGGATATTTATAGAACCAATACTGTGAACACTACTGTAGGCAGTGAGCAGTCTTGAAGGGACTGAGAATTTAATGTCTTACATTTTAAGTCAGTTCCTGAATCCAGTCTTTCATTACAGATAAGAACTTATATGAACTTTCAGAACATATAGGAACAAAAAGCCTAGTTCAATGGTATTCTGTGGACGTGGGAGGAAGTGCTTTGCCTTTTTTCCTGGAGAAAGAAGAGGAAAAATACATCCTGAGGGGACACCTGCTCCCGATTCCCACGGTTGTAGTCAGGAGAGCTTGTCTATCACAAATCCCTTGCAAGATTCTTCACATCATGCACTACTAGTAAGGGCATCCAGGACTCTTACTGCAAGTTTGAATGGAAGTAATCAAGAAAGAATAAAATGCCTTTTTCATTAAAGTATGAATGAAGTCTATTCAGTAATGAATGTAGTGAGACTACTGATCATCAAAATTAGATGTAGATGATTAAGTGTGATTTACCTAACAATATTTAATTATTTTAATCTTTCTGCATCATTTGATATTTGAAAAAGAAGGAAGCAAGTTCAATGCTTTACTGAGAAAGATCCACCAGAGCCATCGCCCTGTCACATCCTGAAGATCTGGGTTTTTTTCTTTTTTTTTCATAACTTCTCCAAGTCTTGTTATATATTGCTATATTTTAAATCTACCTTTCCTTGTAAAGTATCAATGCAATTGGAAATTCAATATCTGACTAGAAAGATGAGTCATAAAAACAGCAGAAGCAAAAAAACCAACTTTACAGTGTAGTAGCTGAAAGAAATTCTCTATATTAGCTTTTGGGGCAAATATTGCATGTGGGGAAGTCAAGAAAAAATAAGTCATAATTCTCTTTCTACAAAATAAATATAAAATATAATTTTTTACCAGGGATTAAAGCATTTTTACGTCTAACTACCAATTCAATTATTTTTCGGTTATTGGCCATCCGATCTCTTCATGAAGCTGTAAAAGTGGTGCTTATTCTGTAACAAGCAGAACTATTATTCTGAAAGGGAAAAGAGGCTAATGAAATAGGCAAAACACATGCAGTTGTTTTTGATCAAGTGGAGAAATATGAAAAAATGTTTCAAAGCTTTTCCTGATCTTCACAAATTGTCTTTATGTTAACGTTCTGAATGCCAGGATTAAGAAAACAAGTAAGTTTTCAGTTAGCTTGGGCATCTTGGAGAGTAGTATTTCTCAAGGAATTTCTCATGTTTTGTGGCTTTTGTAATGTAAAATAAATTCCAACCTACCATTCATTCCTACTGTTGCTAGCCACAGAGAAAAATATGAGTTTAATGCTAGCTTTTGGGTTTGGCACACAGCTAAAAATCTCCCATTGATCTCAAAGATCTATGCGACTGGTAGTCAAAATTGCAGTCTAAGTTCAGGAACTGAAAAACTGAGACAGCAGTGCTGCTTCCCATGTGTGTTTGGCAAGATGGTCAGAAACTCTGCAAACATCCCCATGGTGCCAATGGTTCCTCTGGGGTGGGTAGTGAGTGGTTTTTGCTTGAAGCAGCTGAAAGATCATAGAATCATAGAATGATTTGCGTTGGAAGGGATCTTTAAAGATCATCTAGTCCAACCTGCCTCCATGTTGTTCAAAGCCCTGTGCAGCCTGACTTTGAACACAACATTTCTGGGCAGCCTGTTCCAGTGTCTCATCACCCTCATCATAAAAAAGTTAGATAAATAACTAAAATTACTTAGAACTGTTCTGTATGTCCTCTTTAAAAAACACTGATAGAAGTTAATTTTGCTTTTAGGTTTAATTTAAGATGCTGATGTGCAGGGTCTTGTTTACTTTTCCAGGAAAATTTGAAGTAAGCCAGTATGAGGGAGCAGTAAGTGCTGATGGCTCCACCAGGCAGGTGAGTCTGCAGCCAAGTGAGGGTGCCAAGAGGGCAGAAGCTGTCGAGCACTGACGAGCACTGCAGTCCCACACTACCTGAGCAAGGACAACAGAGCACGTCTGGTGACAGTGACCAGGGTCAGCCTAGAGTCCAGTGATTGCCAAACAAGTCCCCAGGGATTAGGCAGATCTGAGGCCAGGCTGGGAAGTCTGGTCAGAGGCTTGCAGTCATCAAAGTCCACAGGCATCCCTGCAGGGTGCCTTTGCCAAGGACCAAAAATTGAGGTTTCTCCTGCAGCTCTTTGCCCTGTTGGAGGTGCTCAGGCTGTGCTGTGTTCTGTGCTGGCTGTGGGCACAGACAGCCAAAGGCCTGGGCTGGGGAAGGGGCTGCTGAGCCCCCCAGTGCACTCAGGGCCCAGCAGCCAGGATGGTTGGATTGTCTCTCACGAGTCTGAAGACAGCACAGTTCTATGAGGAGCTCTTGGTCTGATCCTTTGACCATGCCTGAGTTCACTGTCATGGATTTAAGACTTCTTGGGTTTTGGTTTTGTTTTGTTTCGTTTTCTCTCAGGGATCTTTTTATGTTGTATATTGGAATGGAGTAAATTATTTGGAGAAAAGCTCAGTTGCAGATGCTGACAAATCTGATTTTGAGACATATTTAACTTCTCTTTCTTCCTTAGGTTTAGGACAGCTTTCTGTTTCATTTTTTTAGATGTAAGCCATTTGAACTTTGGCTTTATTTTAAATGAGGTACTCGAACCTTCCTCTGATGTATTCAGTATCTGTATTACTTAGTTAATTCAGTATTATAATTCCTTCTTATGGGATCATCCTCATCTCTAGGCAGGAGCATCCTCACTCATCTATGAGGCTGTGAAAAGTATGCTTTACATCCAACTCAATGTTTCCCTTTGTTAACTGCAGTTATATTGCAGAAGAACATCCTTAACAAATGGGAAGTCTTTTATACCGAGGATACAAAAAAGTAAAATGATCAACCCAAGTCAGCCTTTACTTCTGGAAATCTGGACTGTTTTTCCAAAGACCAATTTTACATGTTTTACATACATTTTACATACATTCCTCTCCAACTTGCCGTTTCTGTTTTACCATGAATTTATTCTGTATGCACATAGTTTTTGGGGTACTTTGTATTGTGGAAGAAAGAACTGGATAAATTGTATATTTGAATTAAGGGACACCCCTACTGTCACCCAACATGTAAAAAGGCAAGAAGATCCTTACTGTTTCCATATTGATCTTAGTACTATAGATCTCTCCGTATATTTTTAAAACTTCTTAAATATTTGCTTCTGAGAGAAATGTGCAATTTTATAAATTTTCCAGAGTGAGTCTGTTATGAAAAGGAAATTTAATATACTGAGACTCCCAAATCAAAGGACTACCCCCGTTCTAGTTTATCACAGCAAATCAAATGGTTTTCTGGTTTCTCCCCTCTGCATACACACCTCGAAGATTAAATGCATTAACAGATATGTAAAATCGTAGCATTACTGCTGCTGTTTGTTTTCTAGGAGTCAGTAGTAATGTGTAGTAGATCCCCGTGAATCTCTACATTGGTTTTTCTTTAATATCTAAGGAGTGTTTAGTGGTGCTAGTATGGAAGGTTGGGCTGCTGCAGTGTTTTAAAATATACTATTACATTAAAGAAATGCACAAGGCCAGTTGGAAAAAAAGCAGTGTCTCAATGTCCTCTCACTTTCTGCGTCAATGGAATAGTATGTATTTTTTTATATAACAGTAAGAACTTGTGTAGTTATTTCCAACCTTGCAGTTTTCAAATAACCAAGCTACTATTTCATTATATGGTTTGAGGTTAAAATATTTAATACTAACTTTATAATAATCTGAGATTTGGGGATATCTTTTAATATTTTTGTGTAAAGAATACTTTATATGGATCAGCATGTGCCACTGTAAGTGAACACTTTTTGATGCACACTGAGAAGGTACTGTAGTTAAAGTGACCTGTTTCCCGAAGTGCTGCTTTATGGGTTTTATACTTAAAAATTGTTAGTAGCTCATTTGGGCATTGAATTTTACAGCCAGAGTTGATTGAAAAGGGAGGAGGAGGAATTCAGAAGAAACAGTCCCCTCCTGTTACCGATCCTTAGTTGCATAAGGAGGTAATGTCTTCCCTTCATTCAGTGATGAAGTCAAACTAATCCTCTTGGGGACTAATTTCGCACAAAAACAACCTGCGGTTTTCAGTGGTGCCACTAGATGGGGATTTCCCTCGGATTCAGGGCCTGAAGGGCTTTGCTCTCCCCCTTTCACACACAAAAGTGCAGTAGTAATTATCAGTACACCATTTGATTAGACTGTAGGTTTTCAACGGATTTATAAAAAGCTTTTTAAAGCCTAATATCAAATCTATAATGACATTCCAACCTAATAAAAACAATGAAGCTTGAAATGTTGACAGCATGTATCTAGATGTTGGCTTGTAATTCCTTCCAAACAGATCTGTTGAGGCCCATGTGGGACCTAAATAACACAAAGAAGTAAATTTGCATATTTTACAGCAGGGGGAAAAAACAGAATGCAGAAACATGAATAATTAGGAGCACAAGCTTCATGCTATATTAATACTGTTGAAAAGCATGTGTTGATTGTATTCTGAAAGCCAGTAGTGATTTGGTTGAGTGAACTCAGCATCTCTTATGCAGATTAAAGGATCTGGGTTACAGAACAACTGAAATTCATTGTTTTGCTGTATAAAGAGGTATATTTCTTAAAGGAAATACTTTTATTTCCCTTGGATTCTGTACAGCACAGAGAATCTTGCTTTTTAATGCCTCATCAAAGTATGTTTTTGTTGACAAACAACTGTGTATTTCTTCATTTACTTTTACTCTAGATTTTAAAAACAGTCCTTTCATCCACAAATCAGATGTTAGTATATTTAACACTTTAATATACATGACCTACTTAGTTTTCATTCCACATAATTTGTCTCTCTTTTTTTTTTTTTTTCCCTTTCTAGGGCTTGGGCCCCTGGAATATATTCATGATGCTTCCATGCTATGAATTTGATTATTTTTAAATTTGCAGAAATACCCTTCTCAAAATGTTAGCATACAGGCCATTTTTGAATCTGAATAATATGAGTGGTTGTGTTGGCTTGTGTTGATCGCAACATAAGATGTATACTATACTTTTTATGAAAGAAAAGGTTATTTACTTAAAAATGGTGTATAGTATTAAAAGTGATTTATTGTTTGCTTTGGCTGAATATTATCTTGCCCTTAGCTCACAACTTTCTCAAAAAGTTACCTGGTTTTGAACACGGACTCAAGGGAGGAGAGAAGAAAGAAGATGAAGACTTCTTGTTTAACTTGTACAGCAGTTTTAATCCTGGCAAGAAAAAAAGAAGTATGTGCTGCTGTATTAGAGAGCTTGGGGCTTTAAGAGACAAAAATGCATAGAACCAAACACTTTAAATCTCTCAATTAAGAACATCTTCTTAATTTTCATAACCAAAGGAAGAAAATGTTAAAATGTACTGGTCTTCTTAGAAGTTGATGCAATTGTAAGAGGTTAAAGAGGCATCTGGCAAAGGGTTGTTTTGAGGTCACACATGCATCTGGCAGTTTGCTGCCAGCCCTCTAAGAAAATATTGGTTGGAGTTACTCTCCTGTTTTTCATATTAACTGCTTTCTGACTTGATGTATAATGGTCACTTTCTACGTATCAAAGTCCCCAAAGTGCTCCTGAGACGTTTGGTCCCACTGATTTTAAGTCTTGCAAATACTGACGGAAGTAGAATGTGCTCAAGTAAGAAAATCCTTTTTTTGCTAGAAATTTATTCTCAGAAAAGATGAACACATTTCTTGGATGTGACTATTCTGCAATGATAGATTTACATAGTTGATATGGCATTCTTTAACCTTTCTTATGGTAGGATGATCACTTTTGGCACCTGGGTTCTGACACTTTTGCTCCCGTACATAGAAGTTCACTCTCTAGTAGCAGTGCCATAGTCTATTGGTCTATAGAGCATTCTTTAAACAATTTGAAGTTGAAATATAAGAAAGGAAAATACCTATTGCTTATTGTAAAACAGAGGAAAAATACCAAAATGTGGTATAAAAATATGGATTTTCAAGTGCTGGTTGTAAACTTTGTTTCCCAGAATATGCTGGTCATTAAGTCTCTTTTAGAATTGAAAGTTTCTTTTGCTTTTTGATGCAAAGAAAGTAGTTCGAAATGTAACAACATATTTTTAACCCAAGTCTGATTTATCTATATATGGTGGACTTACAGCTAGAGCCAACTGAAAAAGAAGAGGTGAAAAATGTGTTGCAGGAGTGCAAGTTGCTATTCTAGCAAGTGATAGATTCAGGCTGAAGTCTCTCTTTCAGCAATTTACAGCATACTTAGATGATCATTCCTTGCAAAGAGAGCCCTAGTCACTAGTTCATGCAATCACTGCCTCTCTAGTTGGAGTCATTCAGGCTTCTACAGATGTTACTCAGTGTTAATTTTCTCTGAGGGCAATGTTATGTTGAACTGATTTTGCACACACCCCTCCCTATCTCCAGCAAATAAATGTTTTTGTACATTTTTTTCAGTGGAAGAAGAAAAATTAGCAAAGATACATTGTCTTATTTATTTTTAATTAGATATTATAAAGAAACTCAAGGAGATTATGTTTTATGTTTCACAAGTGCTTTAAGTCAGTCATGTCATAGGCCTCAATGTGAAATAGTAACGTAAGTGTAAGGCTTTTCCTTATAAAATGAAGGATAGCTTGTCACCTTGTGCATAAAGATGTGTTTTCTTTAGCTGCTCCTTCTTGGTATACTAGTTAAGTACCTTTCAGTCAGGACAAAGAAATTAAAGGATATAGGGGATTTATCCAAAACAAGTGCACTTGTTTTGCACTTCAGTGTTATTTCATCTGTTTCTGCCATAACACATCTTTGGAGCTTGCCAAAAATGTAACGTGCTTTCTGATCTCTGCTCACACAGCTGAATGATCTTCAGCTTTTACATGGTGCTTTTCCCCCACAAATGAGGGTTATGTGGACTCAGTTCTGAAATTAACTCTCTTCCTTCAGTCCAAAAGAAGCATTTGTTCACAGCATTGACCATATCTTGCTAGGGATATTATACAGTAATCATTATTTGTGACCATGATCGCTTCACTTTGTGCTTTTTATATCTTTTAGTAAGTGATTATAGCACTATTTCCGTTTTCTTGGGGATGTCCTTCTACGTGATAGTAGAGAATAAAGAAGAATGCAAAGACCTCCTAGAAGTAGCGGGCTGTTTCATTTATGCAGTTTGTTTATCTGTTAGCACACACACCTTGCTGTTAGTACAGTTACCCGTATACATCACAGATTGTAATCCCAGCCTTAATTCCATTTATTGTTTCTTCAATTTACACACGGTTGTTTGTTACAAAAACTGTGTATAGGGCAAAAATTATAATGGATGGAAAGTCACTCAAAACCTTAAGTTGGTTTAACTGAGGAATATTGGTATAGTGTGCATGTTTCTCTGTCCTTCCTCTTCCCAGAAGTGGAGATAAATATGAGACTTCAAATTCGTTCAGCAGGTGTATACAGTCTCTTCATTTCCTTCTTGTTTTTGTCAGGGCATCTAGGTGAAATTAGGGGAATATGAATTAGGTAAATATGGATTTGGTATTTTGTCTGTAAGAATACAAGTACAAACTGTAGAGAGAGCTCTCATAATTGGAAATATTAAGTTATCAGTGGTGAGGCTCATTTGTTTTGGTGGTTTGTTTGTTTGGTTTTTTTGTGGGTTTTTGTTTGTTTGTTTGTTTTTCTCTTTCAATTACTTCCAGATTAAAGACAAGGTTGGAGCATGTAACTGCTATTAAACATGTGCAATATACTAATTTTTTTAGTTAAATTGAGCAAGCTTTTTTAAAGTGATCCGAAGTCCCAGACCTTTCCTGGAACAAAACAAAACAAAATTATTTTTGCCGTTAGACCATATAATTCTAAATCTCTTTCCACTGAGAGCTGTCTGGACCAGCAGTGTACTGCAGTTGTTCAGGAGTTTAGCTCATAGTTTTCCTGTTCTAGGGTGAATGAGGGAGAGCAACAATTTAAAACCCACAAGATTAATTTTTGCCCTTCTTCCAGCTTGTATGAAACTTCAGGTTTTTTAAGAGGCTATTTTATTGACTATTTGGCTATATGGCTATTTTATTTTTCAATGGGAACTGGCCTACATAATTTCTTAAGAATTATTTCATCCTTAGGTCTTGCAGAAGGGCAGGGCTATGACTACAAAAGCATTAGAAAAGCTATTGTAGCAGAAAGCAGCCAATATTATCTTTAAAACATGGATATTAAATACACATACCAATGCACCCTTCATTAAGAGGCAAAATTGTGGGGAGGATTTTTTTTTTTTGCTGAAACTGTTTTCTTTTACTACCGCGCAAGTTATGTCAATACTGTTATAAAGAGATGCACAAAGAGCTTTTATTAGATTCGTCCAGTTGAACATAAACTTCAGTTGGGTATACCAGCTCTTCTGAAAATTTACTTCTACTTTGCCACTGAGTGAACCAGAGATGAGACTCAGGAAAGAACAAGTAGTATCTTCCAACTCATGCATTGTGTTTTTTAAAAATAGCAAAGAGTGAACCAAGAAGTAGAATTAAGCATCTCTGAAATTCAGGTTACAAAATCATATTTGCCTAAAATGACCCACTGCAAAAGCAGAGACCAGCAATAAGCTTGAATTCTTGGTATGCTCTGGAGCTGAAGTGTCTGAATCAAAGCACAATACTTCAAGCACTCTGTCCACTTGATTCAAAACCAACAGCTGAAGTTACAACATGTTCTTCTTGAAATATGTTTGGTGTGTACTTGTGCTTATTAAAGCATTCATCCGAAAAGCAGGAGACCTCAAATTTAGTTCTGCATAGGCTTAGTGCTGTCAGATGCACCTCTTCCAGCATGGAAATCTAAAAGTCCAGTGAGAGGACTTCCAGTGTTTATATTGGCTGCACAGCGGTGCTACTTTAATAATGCAAGATGTAGGAGCTTCTCAGACACTGCATTAATCACTGAACTTCGGTGGCCTGAGAGTAAGAAAATGGGAATACTGATCTCTACTCCCTAGCCTGTATGTGTTGTGGGTTTGTGCTTTTTTTTTTCCTAAAATGAAATGACTGAAGGTTTAAAAAACAAAGAAGCATGAAGAGACAGAGTGTGTTGCCAACTTTCAGGCATCAGGCTCTGACTCGTTCTGATTTGTTTTACCTCAGTCCCAGGCAACCTTTCCTTTTCGGGTGAACCAGGTCCAGCTTCAAAAGGAGGGGGAGAAAGGTGCCCCAAGCAAATAATGTGTAGTTGACTGGAAGAGCTCTCTGTGGGAGCCAGGAGCCTAAATACCATCAGACTACAGGGACCAGATCTCAGATCCATTGTTTCTCGAGTGGGCCAGTTAAAGGGTGAGGTCAAAAGCAAGATCTGCTCTCCTTTTCCCTGGACATTAAGACAAGGGGAATGTGCCCATTGTGCCTGGAACATGCAGTGGGAGACACGAGGGTAAACAGGAATTAAACTGCTTCCCAGTCAGATCCAGAACTCTGCTGCAGAAGTGACAGCTAATGAATTTAGATCCCTAATGCATTTTGTGGCTTCTAAGACAGCTGCTTTCTTAGATTATCGCTTCGAGTATGCCTTTCCAGGCCTCCTACCCATTCTAATCTTGTTGGTAGCAAACTATGCATGCTGTGTGAAGATGATGAGTCGTGCTTTGTTATAATATGCTTTTCATTTTAAATAGCATAAGCAGCAGTCAAATTCTGTACTTGCAAGTCTTTGCTATTAGAGTAAATTACCTTTTTCGGAGGATTAAGAAACCGTTAAAAGAAAGAAGGGAGGAAACTCAAGCAAAATAATTGGGCATCATACTTTTGAGTGATATTCAACTTGTCACAGCTGTGAATGCATTCACTGTCCATCAAAATTTGAGTTAAAAAAGCGCTACTTTGTTGCTAGGTGTTGTGTTGCGGGAACAGCTGTTTGGTGCAAGAGGGTGCATTTTGTTTGTGCGTGTTCCTTCTGCCAGCTTAGTGATCCAGTGGGCATGGACCCCCAGCCCCCCAGGAGGCTGGCAGTGCTGGCTGGTAAAACAAATGTGATCTTCTTCTATGTGAAATATTAGGATCACAGAATCACAGAATATGTTGAGTGGGAAGGATCCCAACAAAGTTCATCAAGCCCAAATCTTCGTCCTGCACAGAATCATCCCCAAGAGTCACACCATGTGCCTGAGAGTATCATCCAAATGTTCCTTGAACTCTGTCAGGCTTGGTGCTGTGACAACTTCCCTGGGGAGCCTGTTCCAGTGCCCAACCACCCTCTGGGTGAAGAACCTTTTTCTAATATCCAACCTAAACTTCCCCTCCCACAGCTTCAGGCCATTCCCTTGGGTCCTGTCACTGGTCACCACAGAGAAGAGATCAGTGCCTGTCCCTCCTCTTCCCCTCACGAGGAAGTTGTAGACTGCAGTGAGGTCTCCCCTCAGTCTCCTCTGGGATGAACAGACCAAGTGACCTCAGCTGCTCCTCATATGTCTTCCCCTCAAGGCCTTTCACCATCTTCATTGCCCTCCTTTGGACACTCTCTAACAGCTTAATGTCTTTCTTATATTGTGGTGACCAAAACTGCACACAATATTCAAGGTGAAGCTGCACCAGTGCAGTTGAATTTCATATGATTGGTGACTGCCCAGCCCTCTAATTTGTTGAGATCCCTCTGCAGGGTCTCCCTGCCTTCGAGGAAGTCAACAGCTCCTCCCAGTTTTGTATCATCTGCAAACTTGCTTAGTATCCTTTCCAGTCCTGCTTCCAAGTAATTTATGAAGATGTTGAAGAGCATGGAACCCTGTGGAACCCCACTAGTGACAGGTTCCCAGTCTGATGCCACCCCATTCACTATTACCCTCTGTGCTTGATCCATGAGCCAATTGCTCACCCACCACATGATGTGTTTATCCATCTGTGTGCTGGACATTTTGTCCAGATGGATACTGGGAGAGACTGGATTGAAAGCTTTACTGAAATCCAAAAAGATTACATCAAATGGCTTCCCTTGATGAACTAGATAAAGTAAAACCTTATAGTAAAAAAGCAAAACTTTAGTAAAAGCTGTCTAGCACATCCTGATTTTAGATTTGACTATAAAAAGTTATTGAGAAATTTAGATTAGAAAATGTTCTGTAAATATTATTTGCCTGCATATTGCTTTTTTTAAAACCTGAAGCCCTCAGTAGTGCCAAGGAAGTTGGTTTAGGTTTGTTCAGGGCCATAGTGCAATAGTGTTTTTCTTCTCTTCATCCTTATACTCCTGAGCTAATTCGTCTTGCAGTGTTTGGGGTTTTTTACAGTCTTCTGTTTTAAAACAAAAAGGCAAAGCTATTTTTTTTTATTTTTTAGAGACTCCCCTCCCCTCCAATTTCTCATTATATCTTTTACAGGTTAAGCAATACAGGCTCATACCTGCTTAATGTCAGCAGGTATCTTTCAGCTGCACATCTTACACACTGACCTTCGTAACAGATACTCTTGAGCAAGAAATGCTTTCCTTTCTAACTTCTGTTTGATGAATCAGATGTAAAGCTAAGGATGTCTATGTTATTTTTTGTGTTCTTATTTCAGAAGATGTGATGTGTGTAAGTGGTCTTGTCTACTACTTCCTTTCTCTCTTTTTTTCTACCCTCTCCCTTGGGTCAGTGAAACTTCTGAATCCTCTGGGTTTATATTTCTTTAAGTCTTCAGCACATTCCTGGCAGCATAAGCCATCTGTTTGCTTACATTCTGTAGCTAAAGTCAATGAACTTCTTGTACGGGGAATGAATTATGAAGTTAAGACATTTCTGGTGAGAACATGTCTAGGCACTTTTGATCTTGACTCTGGAGATCAGGCTTAACATGGGGTGCAAATGAAAGCTCTCTGAGAGGCTCTTGTTTTAAACCCTCTATTTTCATTCTACTACTGATGACTTTCCTCATGTAGACCCTCTGTTAACTTTGCCCACTGGAGAGCAACCAACACTTAATTTTGTTGTCTGTCTGTGTGACTTGAAGGAGCATAAGTGCTCTGATGTGATACCTGCAGTGTTAAGGAGCAGTTGATTGATGTAGTGTTTTAGGAGTCCAGTCTGTTCTGCCCTTTTGATGGGATTGAACCATGTGCTATGCTGACATGCTGCAAGCAGAAGATGATAGCTGGTGTACTGTGGGGGTATTGTTTGACTTTTCCATTTAGCTTTACTTTTTGACTGGTACGCTTTTTATTACCGTGAAACCACCCAGAAGAACAGAACCAGTGTTGAAAAAAGCAGGCAGTTTTTGAGAGCTCAGGATTTTAGGTCTACTTTTTAAGATAACTAAATAGATAAATACTATATAAACTGCCCTCAGAAATTATCTGAAAGTCAGAACATAATGTTGCATGGTCCTTTGTCCTTTTTTCTTCCCTCCAAAACAACAGCTTCTAACTGCAAACTCATGTTCTGAATTATAAATTCAATTATGTGTATGAAACCTAGTTGTGAAGTAGTGTGCAGCTAATCAGGATAAGTAATGTGACCCTCACTGCTTTGGAAACATGCTGAAATGCTAGTCAAGCAGAGGCAGAAATATCCTGAAGTCCATTTACTTTTGCCAGTTGTTAAAATCCTGTCTGGTTTTAGATATTTCTCACCTCTGATATATTTATGATCAAAAGACAGATAGAAGACTCTCGGATTATAGATTTGATGGGCAAAAAGATGTCAAAAGGAAGAGCTTTCTATATTCTTACACTCCCCATATTCTAGTACAAAGTTATTTTTCTTCTTAAATGAAAAAATCTTATTTGTACATATTACTATAAACCCAAAAGCTAACTGTGGGGAAGTCTTTCTAAAGATGTGGTGAAGCAGCTCAGGAACAGTTTGTAGAGTTTGTAGATTCCCTTGAAACCTTTTGTTTGGGGTCGTGTCTGCGGCCTTCCTACTTTCCCAAGGTGGATTTATGTGTACTTATTTTTGTTGATAAAACTAAGGTTCTTGCCAGTGAGCATAATCCATGCTATAGTCATGGTGGAAGTGTTTGGAGGTTTTAGATCTTGATGTAAACTTTGTAAATAGATCAAATAAATACAGTTTGAAGAAACAGCATTGCAGATGGCGAGGGGGCTTAGTTATAGGGTTTTAGTTTATTGTAAACTGAATGTCTGGTTACCTTTTTTTTCCCTTTAAGTTCTGTCCCTCTTTTAGCATGGGAGGGTTAACTCTTGCCTTTTTTTCCCTGGCTTACACAAAGTAGCAGAAATACTGCACTGTGGAATTGATGCTTATGGAATACTACTGAAACCTCACTGCATGTGCACCAGCTGCTTTTGAACAAAATGTTTCTAGCAATCCATATGTATATGCTTTTCTACTGACAATGAATTACTTCTGAACAGTGGATTGAAAGAATAGCCTCAATTCAAGTAAGTGTGTGCAGTGGAGATAAATTCGGTGTAGTATTAAAGTTGAAAAGATTCAAAGCTAAATGTGGAGTTAATAAGTAAAGCAGAGCTCCACAGTTCCTGAATTTTTCCTGTGATATCTTCCAGGGGGGATCTTCAAGCAGTCCAATAACAGGTATGCAGAGTAAAAAAAGGCTGAAAAAAGACTGAATAACTGGCTTGATCTCATAACACCATTTAATTCTTATATCCTGCTATTCTTCTTCACTGAGAAAATACCAAGATAGAGTCAGGTGTGTTAGTATCTCCCATGATCGTGCCCTCTTGACAAAGAGGAATTTCAGGATGTTAAACATTGCACATGATGGAACCGCTGCAACTAAATCCTCTGTTAATGGCTTAGAACATGAGAGGAAATGGGAGAGGCACCAAATATGTCTTTGATTTACCTTTGAACTAACTGATTTCAGGTGGCCTGTCTAGTAGGTTTGTTTGTCCATGTAAATTAGAGTGCCCTTTTGACCCCAAAGCTAACAAATTTTAAAATGAAGAGGTAGACAGATAGAAAAAGCATAACTCACCAAAGACATGATACAAAGTATTGGCTCTCCCTGTTCAAAATCCAGCTTCTGTTGTTCGTAAGACTAATATCTTACAGAAACCAATAGTTCTTGGCCAGTTTTCAGACACTTGGGGGAAACCATAGGTTATAATTATGCTTTAGAGCTTCTTTTAATTAAAAAAAAAGCTGAAAGTTGATGACGTATTTTGGATGTAGCTGTCTGTGCATTTGCAATATAGGAGGAAATACAATCAGTTCAGCATAGCTGAATTACTATGAATAGTTCTAGAAGATACCTTCATTTTCTCTGCATATTTATTTTTGTCATATGCCTTACTGACTGTAAGGCATGATGTAACCAAAAGTTGGGTGTTGTATTTCTGTTTTAAAAATGCAGAGTTAAAACACTGAGCAGTGTTCATATATGAGAAACATAACAATAAAATAGAGCCCATCTTATAAAAATGTTTTGGGCATGTTTTTCTCATTTTTTTGGAGGTAAAAAATTTAATTATTGCAGGTAATAGTGATGAAAGCAAGAATGCAATATGGTTTTGTGCTAAACCCATTAAAAGTTATGTTGACAACCAAGCGATACATTTCTGAGTTAAGAGGAAAAATTATAGATTTCAGTCCTCATTTTTGTCCTTCTAGTAGAAACTAATTAGATTAAAATTATTTTACAATATTAGTAAATATTCATTTCTAGATGAAAAAGTTGAAATTTTAAATAGGCTAATTATGCTTTCTATGACCATCATCATCTGCTAAACTAGTATGGCTTGCCCACTTCTAACTAGGCATGAAAATTATATATTTTATTAATCAGATAAGTGCAGGCTGCAATAACACACAGTGCATAAGGTATCTGAAAGGAAAAGCACCTTTCAAAAGAACTCATTCCATTAGGAGCAAACCCCATACCACCTGCTCTCCTATGGCTTTACTACTGTTCACTAGCCTTAGCCCCTCTCCCTTACCCTCCTTCAGTCCCATCCCTGCTCCCAATGGATCTCTCATTTCATGGGGTTTGGCAAGGAATGGCACTTCTGAGACTCGCTGGTGTGCTGGCCCAAAGCCATGTAGCCAGGACACAGGATGGTGGCCACCCTCAGATCAGCCTCATGGAGCACTTGGCTCTGGGCTGCTGGTGGGTGACAGCTGACTTGAGAGGCTGCTCACAGCCCTGAAGCCCTTGGTTGAGCTGATCTGGTTTAGCAGCTCTGTTTTAAGGACTTGGTGGAAGCTCAATTGACACAGGTCAATGATCATGAAAATTATTAATGAATAACAAAGGGAAACCCACATGCCATCCAACTGCAGAAGCCTTTTTTTTTAGAAGTCTTAGCAGTGTACTGCTTGAAGATTTAAAAATGATTTTTTTTCTGCCCTTTAGCTGTGAAAAGGTAGGCATTGTTATTATAAACTAACTTTTTCTTTTAGAAACATTTTTCAACCTTTCAAAAATCTTTTCCTCTGTTGTAACTATTATATAAAACTTTATTAAAAGTTGGAAAAGTCTCAGAATTTCATGCCAACTTGCTGCTATCTTTGCTTTCAAAATTGGGTAGTTCGGCAAGGAATTCTTTTATTGGTATAACAGTAGCATGTATGTATACAAGACTTGGTAGATTGGTTTTACATTTACAAAATCTCAAGTAGCTGTAGCTTAGTTTGTTTCACAAACACAACAAAAATATTGTGATACTGGATTGATACTAATTATTTTGGGTTTTTTGATTTATACTATTTTTATCCTTTATTTGGAATTATTTCACATTACTGTCTAAACTCTGCTGAGTTTTACTCCAAACTTAGTTTGTTGTTTTGTTCTGTGTGATTTTGTTGGTTTTGCTAAATAAGGGGTAGTCAAGTCTATACTTGCCTTGTTACTAAGAAAGTAACTTTCAGGAGAGTTGCAAAAAGGTTACTCTTGTGGAAAACATTAGCTCTGATTTTGTGGAAAAAATTAGCACTAATTGTTCCCAGGGACTTGATTTTCCCGGTTCTACATGGCAAGTAGGTTTTTCATCATTTGTGCCTGTGCCAGGGAAAGATGACAAGCCATCTAGCCATATAAAAGCTGGGTGTTAAGGGATGTGCCTTCCTGTTATGAAACTTGCCGCAATCCCCAAATTCAAAGTAGATGAGAATGTGTGCAAGGCATCGAGAACAATGGAACAAGAGGGTAGGCACTGAAATAAATGTGCTGGAATGTATATTGATCAGGGTGACTCTCTGCTGAAATAAAGCTAATAAATAGGGACATGAACTTTGCTGTCCCTAAAAACATCTTATTAGGTGAGTTCAAAGCCTGTCACTGGTGAGTTTATTCGTTTGAGTAGAAACATATAGGCAACCTGTCTGAGAACAACCATATGCCACAAACTGACCTAAGGGTCTGATAAGCCAATGATGTTTCACAAATGTATCTTGCCATAAAAAAAAGTTGCTAAGTTGCTTAACTTTGCAAATATCTATGCTAACTACATACCTGGATGGTTGGATATCTCAAATGACGATCCTTTAAATAGGAGGAAAGGCAAGTATATAAGAGAAACATTAAATAAATAAATTTTAAAAACCAAACCAAAAAATATGGGTTTTTAGGAATCCCATAAATTATGAGAAGGATGCTACTGCATTGTTCCTGAGAACAAATGTTACTACTTGGAATTGTAGTGAAGGTGACTGAGAATAGATTAATAAAGTATGATACATAGTAGAAGAAAGAAGTCAAGTCTGCAGAGGTATTTTTTGATATCTTCAGGGGCACCTAACTATTAAAGCCAAGCATCATCCAAAGAAAGTAGATCCCTAAATTGATGGGCATTGTTGGAGAAAATACTGACATAATGCCTTTAAGTGTACAAATGCATTTTTCCACAATTAATTTAGTACATGTGCTGTGTCCCACAGTGAATTCAGATTGGTGAAGGTTGAGAAACTTACTCCAGTGCCAGTACAAAAGATGTCTGATTATTAGCAGACTCAGATGAAGTTAGAACATTGTATAAGGCTGCAAAAAAAATCTGTCAGTCTCCAAAAAAAAGTAGTCATCATCTGTACTTCTGCTTCATGGGCAGACTCATCTTTTTTCTCCTTCCTCTGTGTTGACCAAGGTAGCTTTCACTAAGAATTACACACTCTTGATATGATTAAGTGGTTTTAGAATGTGAAACAATTTTGTATATTCAACATGTTGAGGTAAAGTGTTTAATGTTTCCTATAGATAGTACCTTCAAAGTTAATTTTAGTAAAATGTAAGTACTTAAGAATTCCCAAGTGCTGAACAAAGCAGTTGTCACCCTGAAAGTTTTCAGTGGCAAGTTTTAGCTTGCACTAACTCAGACTGGGGAGCAGACATACCTTTTAGTTTCTGTTCACAATGGTGACTTGTGAGAATGAAACAGAGCAGTTGGTAGAACTGGTTTGACACTGAAATAGTTCATCCATGTACTTTGTCTTTATTGCTATATTCCTTTTTACTGTGTAAACAATGCTAAATTTGAGAGACCTAGAAAATATAGAATAGAAGCACGTAGATATTTTTCCTGTGATATGTGCCTGTAGTTGAGACTTAATATCAAGTGTGCCACCCACACTTTGAAAGCAGATTTTTGGAAATAGCTGAGTAAGTGCAGAGCAAATGCCAAACAATTGTCCGTGTCCTGAAATCTTTGTACAGAATTTGGAGGCAAAGCAATTCAAGGAAATGCCCAGTATAAAAGTGAGGGAGCTGCAGTAATCCATGAGATGGCTTGTGTTGAGTAGGTCTAGAAGATTGAGTGTAGGTCTGGCATTGAGATCTTCTCTTGGCTCTGCTGACTGAAGCTTTATTTTGGTGTCAACCAGGAAAGGTTGACTGAGTTGTCTTTCACTGTCGTTATGCATTTCAGTTGATAGTAACTATGGCAATAGGATGGTGTTTTGGCATCTTTTAGAGAATGTGAGAAAGTCTGTGAGGCATGCTGGGTCTGTGTGCTCTCATGCGTTATTGATCCAGATTGCACATCATAGGTCTCTAATAATTACAGATAGTCTTTCATACCTTGTTCTATTTCATCCTGGCCAAGTACAAAAGGAAGTCTCATTCTGTTTTCCATTGCACAGCAGGTAAGTGCAGAGAAATCTGTGCATATGTGTTAAAATTGGGGGGTGTAAGTGTTAATGAGTACCAGAGCAAGTTACACCTACCAATTTGGCCACATGCTGGTCACAGTGATGTCTCAGAAACCACTTACTTTGGGTGGTCATGCTGGTTTTTCCTGCTGGTGCATCTGCAGTGAGGGGTTCCTAATAACTGGAAGATGAATGGAGTCATGTTAATATTCTAGATGGTGAATTTCTAGGTGGAGCAGTTTCCCCTCTCTGTACACAGTCCACCAGAGGGAGATGAACACCAAAATTTGCAGGAAGAGGAGTGGGGCATGCCAACAGAGTTTTGGCTAGGCCAGCCTTTTGCACCTGAGAGTACAAAACTGTGTTGACACCCTTGTGTGTCAGAATCAAGACTGGAGTGGTGGGTTGTTTCTTGTACTCTTGAACCAAGGCCATCACGGTATTTTTAACTTCTTGCTACCATACCGTTGCCTCAGTAAAACCGTGTAGGAAGGAGAATGGAAGTGATACTCTTATGGGTTTTCTTAAACTTTCTGCCTGGATGGCCTTTGGATTTTGTGATTGATTTAACTTTAAGTTATGTCTTCGGTATGTCTGATCTGTATGGATGAGTCCAGACAGTTTCCTAGTTATTTTGCCTGAATTTGGTAGGTTATCTGGACATGGGACTTTTGTAATTTTTAATATGCCACAGTGTTGATCTGTGCCTGAGCTGCTGACCCGCTGAGGGGAAAGGTTTGATTACCCTGATGCAAGTGACTCGGTAATGGAGCTCCATGGTCTGGGCTGGAGCTGCCTCAACTCCTGCCTGTGTTCCAAGGGTTGGCAAAGGAGTTTGTCTGTCAGCATATAGCTGTATAGGCACATCTTAAGTCTCAAGGGCAGGTGTGTTACTCATTCCTGCCTGGAAACTGATTGATATAAAAGGTTCTTGAGATGAGGTGGCTCTTTAGGTTCAAGAGCCAAATAGAACTGAAAAATACTTAATTTTTGACTAGTGGCTGCTACAGAAATTATACTATAACTTTCTTTACAGTGTCAGTCCAGTAAAATGTAACACAGAGAGGCTATAATTGAACTAAGGTCATATGTTTTACAGTCTTTTGAGCATGTAAGTCCTATTAAATGGCTTTTTTGGGCATCAGTCTTGTTCCAAACATGTTAGCTTCTTAAATCTCTTGTCAACTGGTATCATTTTCCCAGGAATGACTGTTTTTAGTCAAGAATTTGAATTGAAATTGGGAATTTTCCTTAAAGTTTAATATCTAATTCAAACGATTTTAAGAGTTTGTCATTCTTAAATGGCATATGTCATGATAAACTTTTTTCCTTTAGTTATGTGTTCCATCTTTAGAAACTGAAAGCAAGTTGTGCTTTTCAAGTGGGTTTTTTATTGCATCTTATCATTAATCAAATTATTAGAAGACATAGTTTGATTTTTATCATGTACCATTTCTTTTCCTGTGCATTAGTAAACTGAAGAAATGGGCAAAAAATTTAGATGTAGATTCTAACTCATTATAGATCTCTATTTTTAATGGTAGATCCTGCACATTATCAAGGCACACTATAGTGTGTTGCAGAGCAGTGTATCTCTGTGTCTCTTCCCCTTCTTATTTGCTTACCTGGAATCCGCTTGTTTTATTTTAACGATGTCAACGTCTCCAGATAAATAGGTTGTCCAGAATAGAATAGAATAGAAATTAACATCTGATGATGTACAGACTTGCCTTGATTTTTCTTCAAGGATATGTTCAGCACTTCCTTAAAAAAAAAAGTCACATTTATATTTTATGGCTGAATGTACTGGGTATGGAAACTTCCTTGAAAAGACTGTGTTTCTCCTGCTGTGTGATTCTGATACCAGGGTACAACTATATTTGATTTTTACAGATGTGTCTATGGTGTTCAAAATACAAGCTGATTGTGGGGTACCTAGGAATATTTCACCATAGATGCTGTCATGTTCTTTAAAGCATATTTTTAACAGTGTTAACATTAAGACTAAGTAATTTCCATTTTATATTGATCTAAAAGTGTTTCATATTAGTAACTGACAACAAAAAAAGAAAATTCGGGTTTGAGGGAGGACAATGTTTCCCCCACCACTACATAGTGTTTAACATAGCACAGCAAAATTAGCCAGGTTGTCAGGGCTTGATGTAGAAAACTTACGAGAAGTTTTCCATTAACTGGAAAGTCTTGTAGATGTCAACTTTAAAGGTAAAATAATTAAAGTTGTATAAAACATGTCGTAAATAGTTGTCAGGTGTATTTACATTTGATTTTTGCCATAGCATTTCTGGTCAGCTGCTGACTTTAGGAAAGCCTGTAAAATTGCAGATGTGGAATATTTTGAAAGACTTCTTTGGGGTTTGAATTTTTGTTTTCTTTATTTGCTTAAGAGATATGTTCTTTGGCAAATAGCACAGATCTGCTCCAGTTTATCTGTAATAGTTAAATGTGTGTTTGCTAAATATCTTGTCTGATTCTTTGCTGTTTATTTGATATCAAGGACCACATTATCAGTTTGGAAGGTATGGAGGAATCCAGGCTCTTGCCAATGATTATTTCCCTCTTACACTTGTATGCTGATTAGTGAGTTTGATGTTTTGGGGGATTTTTATTGTTAATTTATATGGTAAGCCACATTAGTTTTCCACTACATCCTGTGATAAGCGTGTTTAGCTAGTGAAGATCTTCATCCTTGATCTTTTTCTTTCACTTTTGTGTTCAGCTGCCCCTGAATAGCATACTAAAAATAAATTAAATTTACCGAAGTAGTTCGTTGACATTTGTATTCAGTGAGTTCATTGTAGTGTGTTGCTATATGTTTAAGATCTATTTTGGCTTTTAATCATGCATCCATTTGGTGTACTCTTGAAAACAAGTAATTGAATGTTGAAAATACTGATTTCTGTCATATCAATTTACTGAAGTCCAAATCTCTGTAAAATATTAAACTTAGTAGCTGTCTGTTGTCTCAATATATCAGGGCTCAGCTACAGTGCATTCTTATCACAGTAAAAGCTCAACATTCATATCAGCAACAACGTGGATGGTTTCAGTGACCCCATACAGACTTTGTAGTAGACTAAACAGGAATTGTCATTGTTGTATGACAATTAGGGACACTTTTGGTACTTTATGAGAATTGGGCATCTAGAATCTAGACTTCAGCTAATTAATTTCAAATGAAGCAAATGAGAGACCTGCTATAAGACCTGTGGGTTTTTTTAAAAAAGATTTTTCTGCGTGCAGTAATAAAATTTCTGTAAAAGGATTGTAGGGCTGATAGAGGGGTTATATAGAGAAAATCAGTACATCATTTGCCAAATAACATATATGACAATTGATATAAATTTCTATATAGCATTTACTATTCTCCATGACATTTGCTGTCTTGCATGCTATTTTGGGATAAGTTGGCAGATAGTTTTTGTTAGTCCATGGTTCCATGGATGCCTCTGTGTGTATCCCCTGAAAAGTGGCAGCCACATATATTCCATTTGCCAGCATTGCTGGTGTGGCTGCACACAAGTTGGATCAGGGAACTGATCAGATCAGCTAAGTCAGGCACACATTGAGTGTCTGGCCTGAGGGTGATGATGTGGTCTGGCTGGGATAGGGATGCGGGTGGAGAGAGAGAGGGGATTTCAGCTGCAACTTGCACTTAATGTTGGTGAGATTGATTGTGAAACCTGCCCTCAAGGTAAACCTATAGACCATACTTACTACATTTTTATAAACAAACATGCAATGAAGAAAATCTAGTGCTTCTTATAATTATTACAGTTCTGTGAATTTCCATAGTCAAAGTTGCTCTTTTTCACAAGTATGAATCAGAAAATGTGTGTAGGCAGTGCAAGGGAGACTTATTTTCAGTAGTAGTCCTTTTTCTGAAAACGAGTCACTTCTAAAAAAGCATTTAAAAAAAAAGCAACTAGAGATATATTAGAATTAAGTGGACAATATACTTAACATAAATGAAAAATCAGTTTAAGTTAGTGTATAATGACTATATTGATTCCACTAACATAGTTATTCAGTAGTTAGCTCTCTTAATGATCTGGCCTGCTGCTCATAGTGAATTTCTTTGTTTCGGTATTACCCAGCTAGATGTATCAGGTTGTATCAGTGAGGAGGTAGAGACCATGATACATCTATATGCACATTTCTGAGGGATTTTTTGAGTCCAGATTTTTGGTCAGAATTTTCTGTGGGTGAAAAATTCTGTATTTCGCAACTTTGTTTAAAATCATGCAAATGGAGCAGATTCTTAAACATCAATGAAGATGTATGTGTTAACGCACTTTTTATATGCCTGGTATTATACCTCTGTTTGCAGTGATAGTTGGCATGTTTTGAAGAATGTTAAATAAGTATTTTGGGATTTTTTTCAAGAGACAAAATATTGTCTCGGTTGTCTAGTTAGTTGATTGTAACTTCCTGCTAAAAGATAGATAGTTTACAAATCTGTTTTTACCAAAAAGTTCTTTTAAACACAGCAAAAATAATTTATTTCTTAAAACTTGAAAATCAGATTTTTTTTCTATCTGTTTGACAGATAGAGAATGTACAGTTTTACCTGAATGATATAAAGATTTGGGCTTTGATCTAGCCTTACATATGAGATATCAGCATTCACAAAGCATGCCATCACAGAGCATGGGACTAGGTGCATGGCAAATAGCATTTTTCATGTGTTGTCACTGCTCACTAACCTAAAAAAATCATGCAGATACTGACACTGTAGCTTTAATCTGGCTCAGACATGCTTTACAAGACTATATTAGTATGTCAAGAATTAAATCTCACTTTGAGAAATACATGTACATTAGAAGTCTGTAACCAGTTCCACTTTCAAACAGTGAACACTTTAAAATGAAGGAAACTGCAGAATGAAAGAAAAATCGACTCCACTTTACTGAATAAACAATTTTCTCATAGAGCATTGCTCAAGTAATAAGTCTTCATATTTACCAAACTTCCATGTAATAGAAATAGATGTCCAGCTGATAAGAGTTTGTTTTTATAGCTCCATTTATGGCCCTATCACTATCCACAGAACCTGGAATGTAATAAGTGACTCCCAGAAGTAGATCAACTAAATTACAGTTTAATGCAATAGTGCTGGGTATGGTGGAGGAGTGATTACACTATGCCGGATCACTCCTGGCTAGTCATTAGAGGAAGGGACATTGGATTATTTCCTAAGCATCTAGTTCTGAAGTCCCTGCTGAAGCAACATGGGGGTTTTTTGGGTGGAAGGGGAACGAGGGTTTTATTGTGTTAGTACAGGGACTATAGCTCTAAAAGAAACATTCCATTAAAGGGAAATACAAGGTAAAAACTGGCTTAATTTCTCCTTTGGACAAAACCATGTTAAAGGCCAAAGCGAGACATTTTTCACTTTAGGGATGAAATAAAAAAAGTTATACATTGCTTTCAGAAAATTGCAGCTGCAGTTACTTATTCTTTTTCATCCTGTCCCTTTAGTCTTTGTAATAAAAGCTACATTTCACCTCTGATTTAATATCATAGTAGTGAAGTGCATAATTCCTGTTTGGTAATAACTTTGTTTTGTTTAGTAGCCAACTTTATGATGCAGTATTATGGAAAATGTCCCTGTACCAAAAATTTGTCATCTGACAGATAGATAAGAGTTGCACAAATCAAAAAAATATGGAAGATTTTGAAAGTTTTTTTTCTTTTCTGAAAATAAAATTTGGGTGGTTGTTGCAAAATGGTGCAACTGGTGCACATGTTCCAGGGAGCAGAATTTTGGGGATTGTCTTGAAAACTCTTACAAATTGTTTTGTAATTTTTCCCACACATGAATGACTAATGGCATCTGGGAGTTCATCAGAGAAACCAGCTGATGTTATCTTTATGGGTACACTGGAAAAGAAAAACAGCAGCAACATAAATGGTGAAGGAGCTAATGTGGAAAAACTTGTAGTGAGGTGTAGAGTTAAAAAGAGCTCAGAATGATTTTTCAGCAGTAATTTGGCAGTATAGTTATCTGGAGCAAATCTTTGTGATTGTAGCTAAAACGATGCCCACTCCACACACAGGGACAACTTTTAGAGACTAGCAGTAGCTACAAATTTTTGTGCATTACAGAGAGACGTCTTAATTATAGCATTACTCTATTAACTGATGCAGTGAGTTCCCAGCCATCACGGGTTTAAGACCAGTTTCATCAACCTGACTGTCATCTCAGCAAAAGGTTTGAGACCTGTCCATTGCACTGGCTTTATATTATCATGCCCCAGGTGAGCATATGCTTGAATTTTGAATAATGTTTTTTCTAGTCATCCATTGTATTCAGGCCATTACTACCTTTTAAAGTACAGCAAACTCGATTCATTACTTTTTAAAGCACAGGAAACTTATTTAGTTGCAAGGATTGTTGTTAATTTTTTGGCAAGTCACAGTCACAGTATTTCCTAGTGCAAATAGCCCAAGCATTTTGCTTTGAAAAGAGATGAAGAACATCAGTATGGTCTCTTCTGGTGGCTCCTGCTCAGAGTTGGTGAAGCAGCTGTGGGGAAGGGGCTGCTTGAGCTGCCCCAACTGGTATCACATATCCTTACTGCGATAACATGCAAGACTCTATTTGAGGTTTTGACCAGGTGGTGTCAGTTATGGAACCAAGAAGCAAAGTCAGGAAATACAGAAGTTAAGGCTTGGTTACACTGTGTTAACTGTTTATCCATACACATATTAACGGCTCTAATTAATGACAACAGCCTATTTTAAAAATTATCTTTGCCTTATGCTCTGGATTCTTTGCTCTAATGTCTTTGAACTTAAAATTGCAGAAATTTAATTGAATTTGCCTCATGTTTCAAAAGCAGACTAGTCTTTGAATTTTTAGTTCAGATTTTCTCTCCCTAAACAGCCGTGTTTGGGAACATTGCATATTATATTGAAAGCTTCTGTATTTCTCCTCTGCCTCTCAAAGGAAATGTTGAACAGTTGTTACTCTGAGATAACTTGATCTCAGTAACTGGTGTAGTTTGTCTTTCAGAATTATTTTTTGATTCATTTATGTTTTATTTTAAATACTTAGTATGCTTGTTTGGTAAAATGCCTTTAGGTGGAACAACTTTTGTACCAGAGGTAATATCTCCTACTAACCATGAGTATTGTTAGACAAAACATAGACTATTTATTCTGGTAGTTGTATGAAACTGTATATGGGAATATTAAGAGGGCATGTTGGCTATTTTCCCCCTTCGCTCCTTCTTGACCACCATTTTACATTTAACACAATCTACTACTTGGGTTCTCCAGCAGGTTAGGCTCCTTTTTTTTGGTGAGATAAATAGACATAATTGTTATTATCCCAACTACGAGTCCATTGTATTGTTACTGGGCCCAAAGCAAAGCATGTCCTTACACTGGCAAGTTGAGCTTATTTAAAGTGCCAGCCCAATTTAACTTTTCTTGCACTCACACTAAATGCAGCACTTGTTTTTGTGTTGTTTCCAAGCCAATTATTCGCATACATTTAAAAAGCAATCAGATCTGGTCTGTTAGGTCAAGATAATATGAACATAAATGCACATTCTTACAAATAAGCTGCCCTAAAATATAAAGTAGAAAACCAAATGTAGTGTGAAATGCTATGTAAAATGCAGGCATGGCATAATTAGCAAAGGACAGTAGAAATGCTGTTTTGTTAGGACTTGAATAGTAACAGTCAATTAATTTCTCACAACGGGAAACAGCAAAGCATTTAACTAAGAAACATCATCTGCTTTTCCGGCATAAAGTCTATACAAAGAATCACAAAACTGAGGCAATTAATAGTTCATAAGTCATGAATGAAAAAAAATAGAAGGGACTGACTTTATATTTCTTTGCAAAGAAATCTATCTCTGTACATTTTAATAATTGATGGATTTAATTTTTTAAACAAGATATGTTCTTTTATATAAAACAAGCACATGCAACACACAAATAACACGTGCAATGTAATTGTAGGCTTGATAACCAAGGCATAGCCATCATTATTCAAACTAACTGTACAAAACTCAAATTACCAGTTCAAAAGTTAGCTAGTAAGGATATGATTAATGTTTCTTCCCTTCCTTTTCCTCAGTATCAGAATAATGGAAGTGATCTAAGTTGGATAAACAGAGGGGCGCAGCAGCATTGTGTTAGATGCAAAGAGAAAGTAGTTCTAACCAAATTGAGAGCTCAAGCTCTTATAATAAAGTCGTATCTTGTGCCAAAACATTTAGCACTTCTACTTAAATACCTTGAAGTGCCCCCAGAAAGCTTTGGTAACCATGTAAACTCACTAGGCTCCAATTCAGGTACTTTCATTGAATTTTTTGTGTTGGATCATGTGGATGTCAGTAATAAGCCAAATTTCAGTATATAGACAGTAGAAGCTTTCTCCTCCTATAGTAGCCTTGATCTTGCATCACTAAAGGTAGTTACTTTTCATAGGATCAGGATCAAACCCCATGAGAGGATACAAGGATATTTTAAGGGTAACACAATGAAGGGAAGAAATAACATTATCTGGAAATGTTCTGTTATCTGGAACTTCTGGCTCACTTCTCTGCAGCTTTTCCAAGCATCACATGTCAGGGCAGTTGGGAAAGGTACAACTTTCCATTTAGTTCCCAAGAGTATGTAGGGATCTGCTTAGCCATTTTTTGAATTGGGGTTATTTTGAGAGAGGCTGATGCCAAATAGACATTCAGTAGACTTCTAATAGCTGTGCTGTGTTGACTAGTGATACTGTGAGTTTTGATGGTGCTGCTTTTACTCTTGTTTACTTAGTATTTTGAATGCCCTATTACAAACTTGATGTTACACCCCTGGTTATTTGGAAAAAAACCCTCAAATCCTTCCCTCTTTCCTCACACAAAAAGTAAAAAGAGAAAAAAGAGAAAAAAAGGAAGGAAACTATTTACCCTCATTTAAAATAGAGAGAAGAAGGCTAATGAAAATCAATTCCAGAAACAGTGGATAAGGAGGGAAGGAGGAGAACAACTTGACTCTGCTTTGCCTCTTTTACCCACAGAGCAATGTTGCCAATAAGAATATGGACTTGTTGGAAATTAAATAAAGTGATCCTACGCAGAGCACAAAAAAAAGCAAAATGAATGTCTGAGTTGGTGGTTTTTTCAAGGTTTTTTATATCTGCTTCTGGGCCAATGCAGCAACACCATATTCATTAGACAGGCAATCCAGTCCAACAGTCATATATGGAGTGTAATATGCTTAATGTGGTGGGGCTGCAGTCCGATCCGTGCATACAGATGTTGTCTGATGAAGTTAATGTTTAACTTCACTGGTTTGTCTTTGGTTTGCATGTCTCCATTTTTTTTTCTTCTGCAGTGTTTAAAACATTTGTCCACTGTAGAAGTACTTTAGGTGTAATAGTGATAAGCAATGGCAACATCTTTGAAGCAGAGAATGCCCCAAAACACTTGATTCAGCATAGAGGCTGAAAAAGTACTAGTATCTCGAGACACTGTGGAGTCAAAGGCAAATGAAATTTAGGGTATACGCAATGTGACATTTTGTACTAAATCCCAGACTGCAATTTTAAAAAGTAATTTGGATTCTATTGGACCTGCATAAAATGGTTTTTTTTTCCCCCTACTTCATTTTCAGCAGAGCTCTAATAGTGGGGTTTTTTTCTCTGTGGGGATACTACTGTGCCATGGCAGTTTTAAAATGCCAGCAGCTTCTGCTGCAGACAATTTTAAAGAAACATTGTACTTGCGGATGAATTTGGAGAATTTGAAAACAACCCTTCATATATGCCCCTGGAAATACCCATCACAAATATTTCATATAAAATAGCTGACTTCCACTGCCAAAGACATGATGCTTCTTGATTGGTATATTTGGATATTAAAACTTTCTGCTATAAACAGTATTGCATTCTGTGTGATAAGTGATGAAATTTTAGAGCTCAGCGAATTGCTGATTTTTAGTTGATCTGCAATAAATGTCAATCGGTGTTCACACACCCATGTTCTGAGGCACAGTCTAGTACTAGCTTCAAAGGCCATTCTTATAACACCCTTCTGTTAAAAAAAAAAGAGGAGAGATAATTTATGATTAATGGGAGAGTAATCTCATGGGGCTTTGCCCAAGAGGCTTCCATTTAAGGTTCAGATAGGACTGATGAGTTCATTTAACAGATCTCTGTGACTGCAAGGGGCTGGCTGCTTCTCCTCTGCACCTGAGTCAGTCTAGCCATTTGTCTGATTTCTTGATGATTTGATTCATTTCACTAAGCTTGTGAAAAACAAGTCACCCATCCACGCACACACACATGTGCTTTGGGATTTCCTGCCTGCTTAATAACCTGAACTGTCTCACTGAAGTATCAGATGAACAGCAGAGACAGTTTGAAGGACCAGCTCCCTTAGTGAAGTCTTACCGTGGTGTAGCTGTCTTAAAACTACAGGCTAGGGATGACTGCATGGTACATAATTTATAAGAAACAGAATCATGTTACTTCAGGTAAATATTCTGTAAAACCAGTGGAGATACCACTCAGAGGTCATGTGTGTTGAGTTGCAGTAAAAACACAGACTTTCTACTGCTGTTGAGCAAATATTTGAGCAAAGGTGGAAAGTACTAACGAGAGTGTAAAAAGGAAGTGGCATAACTGGGAGATAAAAACACACAGGAGGGATCAATGAAGAGCAAAATAAGACAGAAGGTATTGAATGAGAGGGTGGCTTTTTTGTCCCACTAACAACAGCCATCAAAAGCAAATGTTACCATCAAGAGAAGCCGATTTAAGCTGTGTCTCACAGTCCAAAGGAACATGTTCTTTGCCTTAACTTTTGCATGGGACTAAGCAGCAATGCTGTACATTTTTCTGCTGCATGATAAATATAGAAACATTTAAAAAAACATTTAGCCCTTTCAAATCTAGTAGCTTCATGTTTGCATTGCTTCATTAATGACTGAGGAGACTTGAAGCATAAATTGATCACTGAACATTTTTTATTAGTTATATGGGACCTTGCAGGCAGTATATTGCTGTTTCTATGTACTAGTTACTTTAACTTCTCTAATTTTTAAGATATGCATGTGGTAAAAACAGCCCTTGCCAGTTCTCTGAAATGCTGCAGATTTAGTGAGAAATATAAACCAAAGTGCAGAAGCAACTTGGCCACTAATCTGATGCTGGAGAAAGGAGGTCACTGTGCAAACTGGGTGATGAGTGTCTTTGTGAAGTTTGGAAGTGAAGGCCTGTCCAGAGTGATGACTCACATGACATACACCAACCAAAGTCTTCACATGCAAGCTGGATTGCAAAGGCACTGTGCTTTTGCTTTCCTCCACTTCCCCAGTATGTGAGAGAGTTCAGCCTCTCAGTCTGGTCTTCAGCTCTTTAGCTCCCACTCACAGGGCCTATTTCTAGAGTTAATTACCTTTTCAGAACTAATGTGTAAATACTGCCTAGAAGAATCCCACAACTCTATCACCTTACCATTGTGCAATATGGAAAATGTTCCACCTCACTAAGAAGAAATTGGTGATCCTTTGCTGTATATATCCATTTATTGATAATATTAGTGTGGTACTACTGAAGCTTATCTATTGCCTCTTGAAATTATCTCTTTCTTTCAGTTGTCCACACTAAAAAGGCCTTTTTTACTAAGAGTTTTATAATGGAGAACCATGTTGTAGCCTTTGAATGTTGTGGTATTATACTCTTTCTAATATCAGTATCAGCACTGCCACTTTTAAATTAATGGAAGTGCAAATGATTGAGAACAAAGGGCTCATGTGATTTAAATGGTTTTAATCCTGGATTATTTCAGCCAGAACTCAACCTTAAAATATAGTAATACTAAGTGGGAGGGAAATGCTTGGGATTTTACTGCTTTTCATAGTAAATGATTTAACTTGTTTAAAGCATTTATCAAGATTTACTTCTTAACAAAGGTCATGATAGTATCCAATTGATTCCATTAATACCAGGATATTTTTATCAAAGTGAGAATTTAACCCAAACACTCCTTTCCTCCTGAAATACTGTTAGACCTGCTTATTTTTCATTCCGATCTTATTTTTGATCTAGACCTTGGAGGTTGTGCCTTGCACTTTGTCACAAAATCCGTGTCAATCTTAAATAGTTGGGATTTCAAAACAAGTATTTTATGGCCTTGTGATACCCAGGACAACTTTTCAGACCTGCTGAACGCCTCACAATGACTGCTGTATATGCGGAATGCATTTTGATGTTTCTGAAAGTATATTCATGTGTATTCGTTTTTATTTTACATATCTAAATGTCTGTGTTTACCTTACAACTATTATGAAGGATAGATATTTGAAAATGTTGTTTCGAAAGGGTTTTGAGGTGTCACTTAGATTTTTGACTTTAGTTTACCTGCTTCTTACTAGCATTCTTTTGAGCTGTTTAGGAATGTCACCTGATTTATCATGCTAACATTGCTGGAGTAGCAAGTCTTCTATCTGAGGGAATTAGAAACTATTACCAAAAGTAAAACTACAAAAGAAGTGGCATAGCACTCTGTTATGGTTGAAACAACTTCCTTTAATTTGCACCCTAAAACTGATTCTGCATTTCTTCTAACTCAAAACCTCTAAACTAGATAATGTTCTTGATGAAACATTTATTAGATTATTAAAGGTTAGAGTTTCTTTTCAGTTGCTTATTTTCCATCTAGAAATATTCAGTTGCTATATGAAAATGTTCACATGTGATATGCACACATAATATGTATCAAATATATTTTTCATTAAAAACTTGTAATAGTTTTCTCCCCTGCACCTTCTCCCCAATGAATTCAAATGAGCCTTTTTCCTGTTCAAGGTCTAGGCTCAACCAGAGCATAATAAGGATTCAAAATAGGGGAATGGCCAACAAATAAGTAACTTTGCCTCTTTAAAAAAGCACTGGAGAGCTTGGAGGAGACAAGGATCCTAGAACTTTTCAAGTAGGCATTATTAGGAGACCTAGTACAATGACAAATTACTTTTTGAAGAAACTAAAGAAAAGGAAGTGGATGTAGACTCAATATATTCCCACATTCCCTCCTCCCCACCCCCTACACCCAATCCCTCTCCTTGTAGGCTAGTTATCCTGAAAACATGCACACACAAAAAAATTATTGAGCATAAGAACCACACTGCTGTTTCTAGTGGGGTTGGAATTATACTGGAATTATATTGGAAAATACCCAACTCGTAGGTATTTTTCTTATGATTTACTACAAAATCTGGCTTTTCTTCAGTTGGAACATTAATTTCTGTCTGCACAGCTGCCTTGTTCATGAAATCTGTGAAGACATAATAATTTTTGATACTTATATCCTTGTGTCATTTGCTTTAAATATGTTGCTTGTTCCTCTTAGAAGATCAGACTGAAAGAGGGGCAGTTGCGTGCATTGTGTTGAACGTGGTTTGGTTTGCTTTTCTCATTCTTAGTCTGGCCTGAAAATTGCAGGAAACTGCACTTTGGAGAAAATTTTGAACATTCTCTGTCTCTCAACCAGGCTAATGTTTAGAGAAGTGCATAATAACTCTCCAAACAGCTGAATTCCAGAAACATTATTTGTATTAGAGAAAGAGCTGGGGAATACTGGTGCATCAGATCCATTGACCTGGATTTGGTGGATGCCATAACAAATTGAAGACTTTTCCTTGCCATTTTGAGTGCCTTCCAGACAGCCTGCAAAGTCCCTTTTCTCCAGTAACAAAATTGAAAACTGGAAGTAGGGCAGGATTCTTCCTTTGGATACATGCATATACTAGACTAAAAATCAAATGTAGATTCCAGTTGTTAACTTTTGCCCCTAGGAGTATGAATTTTCAATGCTTACAGTATCTTTTATGCAATCTTACCAAAGTGAACATACAGTTTGTCAGTTAATAGAGTAATTTATAAAATGAAATGAGTAGTTTTGCTTCGAGAGTTGTGCTGAATTTAACTGCCTCAAAGACATAAAAAAAAAAAGGAAAACAAAACAAACCCAAAAAACAAACAGTTTGGAATCAGCTCAATAACTTTGTGATGGGAGCTAGAGCTTGTCTATATAAAAACAAAACAAAAACAAATAAAACAATGAAAGCCACAAACAAAAAACCACAAACAAGCAAAAAGCCCCAAACCAGTTCTGTACTATGAAATATAAGGTTTTGAAAGTGAAAGTAGTGTTCCCATTGACATCTGAAATTATAATTTGCAGATAAACATTTACTTTCATCTTTCAGAGCGTGTTTTTTTGTTTACAGAACCATTTAAAAAAAATCCTGTAAAAACAATTTACAAATCTGTTAACCTTTTCATATGAAGTGTGTTGATTTATGAAGTCAAATCTACTAAGTAGTTCTTAAAATATTGAGATATTTATAAAGTAAATACTTGAGAGTTATTCAGTGTTGTCAGATTGTTATCCTGAATTATTACTTTCAGACTGCATTAAAAAAAATTCAATGAATACGTTAAATTTCCTTGTAAACATTCTAAAAATGCTGCAGCGATATGTGTAGCCTAAAACCCTCATTAACCCTAAAGGCCTCATTAATTTGCAACAGAAAATCAAACCTTTTTCAACTTCTAAAGGTAGAATGAAAAGGTAGACTAAGTTTTGGTTTATATGCTAAAAATTGTATTATCCTGAAGCCTTGTGTAATGTCTGGTCTATCCTTAACCTGGTGTTTCTAATCTGGCTCAAGTACAATAGGGATGATAAAGGCAAAATAAATGAAATAGTGGCAGGAAAGCTATAGACAATATTTTAAAGAAAAATCCTTAATGCAACTCAGCTTTTTTTTTTTTTCCCATTACTGGGAATTTAATTAATTTAAACACTTTGAAGGAGTTGGTTCTTATTTTTGCATCAGTCAACATAAGCTTGGAGAAAACTCCTGATTATTTTCGTTTGAATAAAAAAATGGAAAGTGTTTTCAGCTACATCAAATTTATTTCTAGCTAGGACATTAAATAACTTTAATGTAGCCAAATAACTAAAAAACAAAAATCTGCCTAACCATTCACTATTTATGAAGTACAAAATTTAACTGAGTTGTGTTTCCTAGCCTGACCACAAAGAAAGTATTATTAGGATATTGTAGGAAACTTATGTGTGGTTTTGATTCTGATATGTTCATTAAAGAAGTTTCCATAAAGTAGAAAAAAATTCCATTTCAGCATTTTTGTAAGTATGTTTTGGGTGTCTTATTGTTTTTATTGTTATCGACACATTTTGTTGTGATTATTTAAAAAATGAGGTGACATATAGAAGTTGTGCATTGCAAGTTGTACTAAACATGATTTTTATTCAAAATATTGCAACTTAATTTGCTGTACCTTCTCTGTAATGAGATTGTTTTATTTCATATTTTGTGGAGAAATGTACATTCTTGGAGAGGAAGTGATCAGAAGTTGATTGATATTTTGTCTTGATGAAAGAAATTACAATTTTTTATCATTGTGTTAATGTATATCAATAATAATTATTATTATTTCCATCATACTCTCACTGAGTATGATATTTAACAGCTTCAGGAGTGATCAATTAATTAGCAGTATCTTGGTTTGTTGGTTTTGTCTTTTTTAAAGTTCAGCATTGCAGTTCCTATTTAATACATCTGCAAACTTGCTGTAGATGGCCATTAAAAGCATCTACAGGAACCCGTGTGGAGTGTGCATGCTTGGGGGAAGGGTTGGCTTTAGTTTTGTGGTTTTTTATTCATAGAGGAACATTGATGTAGAAATCAAAAGCTCAGAGTAAAAAGAAAACACTTGTTTCCAGAATAGTGAAGACTTTCCCCCCCACGCCCCCCCCCCCCCAAGTCTTTTAAAATTTGGAAGTAGCGTGGTTTGTTTTTATTGTGAAAACTCTCAGGAAGAACAATTCAGAGTCGGTGCCATTCTTCCCAGCTGAATGGCGCTTGGTTTGTGAAATGGAGCAGCTGCAGTAGTTTTAGCTTGGCTCACAAAACCATTTGCTTTTTAATCAAGAACTTCAGATTCTGTGGTGTTTGCTCATGATGGAGATGGCCAGCTCTGCCCTGTGAGACAGCTGTAGTATAATTGAGACAGACTATGTGAAGAAAATATAAATGCTGAATGGATGTCTTAAAAGCAGAATATTCGCTAAACTGTAACTGAATTTTTAAAAGGATGAGAAGCTTTTATACAGCAAAGAATTTACTGCACAATAAAACATTTTATGTATAGTGATGTTCTTCCATATATTGCATAAACCAGAGTTTAAGTCTTTAGCATTAGCCTTCAAGTTATACAAGTACAATAATCCAAGTTTTTGTAAAGTCTGTATATAATAACTGCATAATGAGAAATGCCCCACTTTTCCAAAAACATTATTGCAAATATGGTTGAAGTATCTTTTTTAAATTGTCTGGGATGTGTTATTTTTGGAGGTATATACATCAGACATTCATACAGGTACTTATTTTAAGGAATAAAGATACTTGTATTTTATCAAATGGAATAGGAGGCCACTGGAGGCACCGAGAGGAGTCATTAATCTTTGGTGGCAGCTATGGCAGTTACACATTTAGAAAAACTTGTTCAAGCAGGTAAGTATTGTGAAAATAACTGCTCCATCTTGTATAAAATAAAACCTCAGACTGACAGTTTGTTTTAGAAGGGATTTTTCTAAATAGCAGTTTGACTAAGTCAAAAATATCTTGTTTCGCATCACAAATCAAAAAGTGCTGCCCATATGTTAAAAAAAAAAGGTTGACTTTTAACATTTTGTAGTAATTTTATAGTCACAGTTAATAACTATTTTGAACTTGGAGTGGCTAGTTATATGTCTCCTGCTGAACTATGCATTTTTCATATATGTGACAACTTTGCTATGGATTTATTATATAGAACAGAATGTTTCACTTTCTCCAGACAGGCTATTTCATTCCCTTGCTGCTTTTTAAATAAAGTTTAGGTTAACTTTAAAAAAAATGCTACTCCTAAATAATAGGAAGATAACAGTCCTTGTGGCAGAATATGATGTTGCTCCTAGATGTTCTCCTTTGTTTTCAAACACTCTGTCCCATTTTATGTTTCCAGTGTTTGCAGCCTTAAACCTCTTTGATGCTGACTAATTGGGGGGGGTGGGAAGACAATGTAAAAGGGTTAATCCGTTACACTGGTATTAATGAGTCAGCTGGATCCCTGCCATTCTCTCCCTTCTGGTTCACTTAGCACCGATTAGCACAAATGACACTTAGTTTTGTGGGAAGCAAGCTGTGAGGATGGTAGGTAATGCAGACCTCAGATGAGAACAGCCTTGTCTCAGGTTAACACAGGTAAATAAATCCATGCCATGTGGGTTGAGATAAGAAAATAATCCTGTTTTCTTGCTGGACCCCTGAGAACACTTGAGAGTGGTGGTAGGGCTCAGATATTTTAAGCTCACACGTGATAGATCAAAAGGTGGGCAGGTTGTTTTCTGAACTCCATTCTTAAGTGTGCTGCTGGGGATTTGAGCTTTGGATATACTCACCTGACACCCATGCATTAAAAGTGAGATGGTGAAAGAAAGCAATTATTTGCATGTCTGTGCAACTGAGAGCCCCTCTCTTAAATCCAAGACCACTTGTGACAAAGTTTTGAAAAGGTTTGATTGAGTATTAATACAGTGGTAATGTTTCTGTGGTCTGTCCTGAGCTTTTAATTTGGGATTCTGGGATAGTAATAAAGAGACACTAATTCTAAGATGTATTGTATTTTCATTACTTTTGATTGCAACTAGAACTGTAAATTGATTAAAAATGCAGATGGGGAGAAGGAAATCATGCTTCAGGACACACTTGTAGTCCGGTTACTTTTTACAATGTTTTTTACCAATTTAGAAAAAAATTCCAGCAAGAAAGCTCAGAATCCTTCTCTTACACTTACATCCCAAAACTGCCAGAGCCTTTTCTTCCTTCTCAAATCTCTCCAGTTGCTGGAATGATCTCAGAGGCATGCTCACATCACATATCTGAAACTTTTTACTGTAACAGAGCTTGTCTTCTGATCGGAACCTTTTCGGAACAGCTGCCTAGGTTTGGACTACCCTTGTTGGAGGATGATGTAGAAATCATGGATTAGGTTGCTTATAGGAGTATTTGACTTCAGATGTTTTCATTTAGGAGCAATTCTTCCAATTTAGTCACTGGATGGAAAGATGCTTCCCTGCATCTAGAGCAGGTGTTTAACATAGGAGCTTCCTGGGCACCTTTTGGGGAAGCCTGTTAGTAATACCTGCGTGGGGAACCAGATCTCCTAATTTAGGGATCTATGTTGCAGCTATTCCCCTTCGCCAATAAATTAGCCCCAAAACATTCTGTGCATTTGTACACTACACCTGCATTTTGACAAACAACAGGCATGGTCTTCTAACCTCCAAGTTGATTAGAAAGTTGGAGACTGTTTAGTTTTGAGGCCTTTGTTCCTATTTAATCCCTTTGGGGCAGGACAGTAATGCAAAGGAATTTTTTCTAACCACAGAAGTTTTGAAGTTAAATATTGTGGGATATCTCAAAGGCAAAATCCTGTATGCTGTCTTCTCCTATTTCTGATCTTACTCATTTAAGAGTTGTTTGGTCAGTAGTGGTTTTGCAAGTGAAGATCTGATTTTGTCAGCTCACTGGCACTCAAAAGCAAAGGTGCTACTTTCCTCCACTTCAGGTGAATCTTACTTTGCTCCAGCTCTGCTGTTTGCTGGACTTTGCCAGTTGGCTCAATTCCCAGAAGAAGATGGGTTAATAAGCTCAAAGTTTGTTGTTTGTCAGAGTCTGAGCAAGGGCAGGGCCTTTGAGTGAGACACTCATCCGTAGTGGTGGTGAGTGATTAGATGAGCTCTCGTGGTCTCACACAACATCACCTTTATTCAGGCAATAGTTAAACATGACTGATCATATTGCATGCAGAAATAGTTGCTCTGTTGAGAAAATCACTCTGTCTCAGGCTAGCTCTGTATATAGCTGGGCTGATCTTTTGTTGCCCTGAAGACAGGCCAGTCCCTTCATTCTGCTTCAGATTCTGCTCTCCTGTTATTTAATTTTTCTGCAATGTTGTGAACTTTCATCTAAGTTAGTGTTGTGCTGTTCTGGTAAGGTGAATTGGCTTGAAGGGGTTGAGTGATGGAACAGAGGGAAAACAGAAATGGGAGGTATGAATGGAAATCCTTGCTCAGATTCCCTGATAGGGACCCAGGTCTGGAACAAGGTCTGAACCAGGACTAAGGTGAGGGCAAATTCAACCAGCAGAAACAGTTCTTTTGGATTAATGAGCTGAGTGGAGCCTAAGGAGCCAGAAAGGATGAAGAGAATGGCAGGAGCAAACAGCTCAGAGTGAAGAGGAAAGACAGGTACAAATTTTGGCAGCATTTGTCAACTGTGTACATTTTCTATCCTGTTGCAGTGCTTTTGTGTGTAAAACTCTAGGCACTAAATCTGTTGTCCTCACCTCTTCTTAAAGGAAATATGAAATCAATTGTCTTCTAGACAGAGGCTGTGTCTTTGGCAAAGAAAAGGGTGTCATGTTGTGTTCATCGCCCTGTATTTTCTTTTCCTTCTAGTTTTTCTACACATCAGGCTCTATAATGATTGTGGGCAGATTGCAGTGTGATCTGAATATAGGACATGTTTCTGAGCAGAGCACAGGTAAAGCAGTAACTGCATAATGGAAACTTAATTCTCTCTTGTTTTCTGAAAAATCATTAATCTACTGTAGAGCCTGCCTATCAGATACAGGTGTGCTGGTCTTTGTGACCTAGAATTTCATCTGCCAGTTTGCAGCCAGTTGAATAGGTATCTGGTAACACAGCCCTTTGTGTGTGGGATGGGTTGCTTCATTGGCTTGTTTTGTAGGGAGGCAGCAGGGTGACGTTGTTGGTCTGAACTTTTCTCCGAGTACCAAGTTCGAAATGGATGTGATAAAGGAGTATGGCTAGAAATGGGAAAGGAGTATGGCTAGAAATGGGAAAGAATACCAATCAAGACTGTCTCAGGTCTCCTCTTCACAAAATTCCTCATGTTCATAGTTCAGGTCAAAGCACCTTAAACAGAATTTACAAAAATTGCATGACCTTACCTACTTTTTTCATACCCACAAGAAACTAAAATACTTGGATGGGTTCTTTGCATTAACCCAGTAAGATTTCAGATTTTTCATAAAATTACTTTGCCCATAGTTATTTTTTAAAGCCTTTTTATGGAAGTCCTGAAAGAGCTGTCATCCAGACTGTTTGCATCCAGAGAGGGCTCCTTGAACACAGCAATTAGCATTGTGTAGTGAGGGTTCACTTGTCTGATTCCCTGGAGTTGGCAAAATGAAAACAAAGGCAATTTTCTCATGAGGAAAAAGCAAAAGACAGAAAACTACTTGCAATTTTGAATGCTTAGGGATAAAAGGAAGAAAACAAAGAATAGGTAATAATCTCTAGTTTTCTACAGCCTACCGGTAATAAAAAAAATGAATATTTCCTAATGTAATAATTTGTTTGGGGTTTTTTTGGTATGTTTAAGACTTCATCATGTTTTTGATGAAAAAACACACTTTTAAAACTTTCCACATTGATTTGTATAATATCTGGAGTGGAGACTACATATAGATCCGAAATATTGCCTTCTGGTTTTTCACAGTGGAAAGCAAGACTGGTTCTGTGACAGGGTATGTTTCCATAGAACAGCTGAGCCACTTAACTGTCTGAAGAAAGGGTCATCTTGCTTCTTGTTTCTTACTCCTAGAAGCAGGGTTTCTTTCCATTACCCTTGTGCCAGCCTTGCCAGCTCATTCGACATCTCTGGTTTAGCTCACTAAACTGGCAGAAAACTAACCCACCGAGAAAGGGAGTATGTATTTATCATTTTTCTAGCCAGTTTAGTGAGCTCAGGTGGCTCACAAGCACTCAGGAGAATTTGAGGGCCACCACAAAGGAAATGGGAGGAGCGCTGGTGCTGGGAGGAGAGGCAGGACTGCTCCTTTTGGCAGTACCAAGCTGTTAGCCTGACTCAGCGGCGTTGTGAAAGCTCACCCTTAGGTAATAATGTTCATGCCACAGGTTGACTGACAGTTCTTCAAATAGTAGCCAGAAGGGAGTTACCAGCTGTATGTAGTTTGTTTTTGTAGGGTAGCCTTGTCTGTTTTCAGTGTGTTGTGTTTTGAAACAGATACTTATTCTATTCTAATTGTGTTATTGCATGAAAACATTCTGCAAAAAAATTACATACGCTGGGCAGACCTGCCTGGGAACTTTATGTTGAGCAAGTGGGACTTTATGTTGAGCCACAGAACCTGGAAAAATTTGTACTTTAGCTTCTGGGACTCGCCTGTTGAATTTGGGGAAACTCAGAAACCTTTGTACTTCAAGTCTGTTGAATGTTGCAGACTTGAAAGTCTGAGCCAAAGCATGGTCCTTCATCTTTAAACATTAGGAAGTTTTGATTGGAAGATCTGGTAGCCCCTGTTAATGCACCTTACACATCACCATGGATCTTGAGTGCCCATAAGCCTGGAGTTCCCTTGAAAACTTAGCTGCAGAGTTTGAATTCCACCGTGCTGGCTTCCCAGGGCCTGTGTGGAAGTGGGTAGTTGCCATCTCGGGAGACAGGAAATACTCTTTTTCAAAAGCTGCCCATCTGCCTTTGTGCTCTTCAAGCTGGCATGATCCTACAGGGGTGTTTTGTTGTTGTTTTAACAAACTGAAATGCTTTATTTTCAGTTGAGAAATGCCATTTCTGTGCAGAGTTTAGGGAAGGGACTGATGTAAAGTGTAGGTATAACTTAACGTAAGCGTTCACAGCCCTCAGATGTTTTCACATCAGGAACAGCTGATGATAAAATTTACAGCTGCTCTGACCTTTCTTCATTTTGTCCATGTCTAATAAGAATATGGTACAAAGTCCTGGCAGATTTTTTTAAGACAAATTTTAAACAAATTACTCAAGTATTAAATTACTGTGATTTGTCCCTTTACTTTGTGGGCAGCGTTAATGTCACTTTTTGGTGTACATGCAAACACTTGGGCATTTCATTGAAAGATACAGCCAAAAATATGTCAGCTGGACTTTTACATCTGTTGGTCTTGTGCCTTTGTAAATGGATATTTTGACGTGGTGGGGCTTTTTTAGACTTTTTAAACCAAATTCCTCTGTTCAGAAATTTTTATTCATCTCCTTTTCCCCCTCCAAAATAAGTTCTGCCCTGCCTTTTGAATACTTTTAAAGAGTTATTCTAGTGCTTTTTTGTGCTGATACCTTTTTTTCCTAACAGATCTCCACTACTATGTTTGTGTAACATGAAAATGCAATTAAATGGGTAGCAAGGTTTTAAAGTATTGAAGCCATAAATATAAAAATCTGTGAATATTTAATACTATTTATGTAATTGCCTTTAAAATCAAGGAATCTAGGCATAATATGTTGAAATGAACATTTTCATGTTGCTTACACACAAGTCAAAAGTTAACCACAAGTTCCATAGTGTAGTTTCTTCTACAAAGCTGGCTTTAACGTTCCTAGAAATACTAAACCAGCTTAAAGCACAAAAGTAACGGAAAAATAACACTTTAATCCTAGTTAATCCACATTATTGACCTATGTGCTCTAAATAAATAAATAAATAAATAAATAATATAATTATGTAGTCCTTAAACCATCTGTGTGGAGCTAGTTATTCATGAGAGAGCTTTGATCCAAAGATCAGCTACTGTGCTGGTTTTTGCCATTTCTGGGACAGGTTAAATGGATTTATGTTTTAGTTTTGAGGGAACTGCCTACTTCTTAACTTGGTTGGTTGGTTTTAGATACCTTTTGTAAATCTGAGATCAGAAGATGGTACTAATATAATGGAATTATTTTGTGTAAATCAAAAATAGTTTTTCAAGGAGTTATGAAAGCAGAGATACTGTCTTTGTTTTATTGAATACTTTGTTGAGATTGCTTTTGGATATAGGTTTTCCTGTTTTAAAATATTCAGAACCTCTGTGTACCAATTTTTAGGTATGTTTATAAACTCATGCTTGTTACTACAAAAATCTGGAGAGTTTATACTTATTTTATAGGAAAGCAAAGCATGTTGCATCCAGAAATACTCGGCATGCATGTGTCAGAAATGCAAAAGCAGCAGTGGATAAGGTTTTCTGCTCAGAATTGACATGATACAGTCACAGTGACACAATATTGCCAGGCCGCAGTCTAGAAGATAACTTCCAAAAAAAAAAGCGGAGAGGGAATCTTATTTGAACCACAGTATTTGTAAGCCTTCTGATGGAATCTTAGATATTGTGATTATTGTGATTTAACTTTCTGCATCAGGTGTGTTGTGCCTGTATGTCTCGCAGACGTGTGTATCAGTGTGCGTGGTCTTTATGTTTTAAATTAATTATCCTTAACTTTGTTTCAGAATTAGTGAGGGTTTCCATGCCTCTGAGAGCATCGTAGTACTCTTAAGTATGAAATGAGTATTACTTTGGAAATTTCTCACAACTGTGCTGCATAAAAGTTATCTTAAATGAGTCTTCTGTCCTATGCATTAATTCTTCTCCCACAAAGTATTAGCTCAGCTTTCTGATACTTTCAAAGTTTCTAGAAGATATGACAATAAATGAGTTTGTAGTAACTAATATGAATGTTGTAGGCAGCTGCTGACTTAAAGTCTAGTTATTGAGATGAGATTGTATGTGATCATCTGCTCATCACAGTGCATTCCCACAGCAGATAGTGGGACAAAGATGCAAGTGGCCCTAATATGGGTAGACTGAGTGACTGATTTACAAATTTTGCAGTGGGATTTTCCCCTCTTCTTCATTATAAAAGAAATATTTCTTGTTTCAACATAGCTGAAATGCTATCAAGAGGGAGTAAAACACACAGTGTTCCCTGGAACATTTTCTCAATGATCATCTTGAGGATCTCCTAGTCTTTCTACCCTGCTAGAACGGCCCTGGAAGTTTCCCTGCATTATTGCAGTGGCCTCCCTTGCCTTCATTCCTAGTGACCAACCACAGCAGTATTTGCCAGTTGACCAAGCAGGCCAAGAATAACAGAGCAATGAGTTTTTTCTTCAGCTGGGGCATTACTCTTGGTCTCTTTTTACTACCCAGCTGCAGATGGTTATATTCTGTAAATATCTCCAAGTCTTCTACCTCTGTGCCAGGTTCAACCACATTGGACAATGTTTTCTTGCGTTATCAAGGAAAGATGATTGGCCATGTAAATCTAATTCCTTAGGAAACCAGCTTAAATTTGCATTGTTTGTTTCCTGACATAATTTACATTTACGTAGCAAGCTTCACATGCAAATATCAGGCTATCAGCACCTCGGATTTTGACTGGCAAATAATTTTAATGCATACTGGACCTACTGACATGCAAGTTACACAGTGTAACCAAAAGACTGAACAGGCAGACCACACATCAAGTTTTTAAGTGCTAGGAAAAATCCTTGTCCTCATCTACGGGCTTCAGTGTGCTGTTTGTTTTCTAGACAGGATTACCTTTAGAACCACTTCACGAATAAAACAGGAGGAGGGGAGTCCTAATGTCATAGTTAAGTAAGGATAATGAAATAATCTGAATTTCATAGTGAAAAGTTGGATGTTACAATAAATATTTACCTTTTGAACCACAACCGAGCCTGTAATCTGAGACAGGTTTTATAGGTTGGATAACTAGTGACAAGAAAATGATATTGCTAAGATGTGTTAAAGGGGATGTTGCTTGCCAGCACTACTCTGTGTGAGCTGTACTTTGCCTTTGTCTGAGTTTGTTGTTATTACTGATGTTTTCCAAAGACCTTTTACTGTTCATCAGGAACTGAAGATGTAAAGACTCTTATTGTTTTAGGAGTAAAGTTTTTATCATCCATACAAGCAAAATAAGAAAACTTAGGTAGTATTGTGAAGATCATGAGGGTCATATTCTCATCAAAGGTAAAGAAGAGAAAGTTAGGTAAGAGAAACAGAACAAATAAAGGCAAATGAGTTGTCTTTGTCCCCCTCCCTTGGAAAAGCAAAAAGGACCTAGTGGGAGATGTAATCATAGAAGAAAATCTAGCTTGCAAACTGATGCTTCTTTTGCACTTGTTGCATGCCAGCCTGTCCATACAATGAACTTGGATTATGTGAAGTGTAGACATCTTCCACTACGCAGGAAGCAGATTTGAGAGTGAAGTAGAAAGAAATTGAATAAATTAACATTACACTGCTCTTAAGTCTAAAAATTTAAGAGACATTATGCTTTATTTTTAACCTTAAAACAATGTATTTATTCTGTGAGATAACAACCTGGTCTAGATGACCACGACAATCAGCTATCACTCAGTGATTATGTCTAAAAAAAAAAAGAGAGAGCTAATCAGCTTCTAAAACTTTTCCTTTCTAAAAAGTAGATTAAATGGTTTGTTTCTCCAGAAAAGTGTGATTCACTTGAGCTTGGATTTGTTTTGCTGTGAAGAGGAGTGGCTTAACTGACAGATGAAGTGAATGACAGGAAGATTTAAAGGTTCTCTAGGAATGTCAAGAACTGTGATTTAGTGCATGCAGAGGCTGGCCTATGGCATCTAATCTATGCCTTCTAGGCAGTTTTGCTTTTTTTTTGTTTTTATGGCCAACGTTCGTGATAAATGCTAACATGCAATAGATATGCTGAGGATTTATCTGCAGAACAGTATCAGGTGAACATGGGAACAGCAGTGAATCGTTTTGAGGTTTTCCCTGAGGCACTGGTACACACGCCCAGATAAGCACAGTTATTTGGTCAGAAGAATTAGAGGACATACATTTCTCATGTGTAGCTTTTTTTTCCCTTATAAAATGATTGAACATGTTATAAGCTCTTACTTGGATCTATACTGTTGATTGCTTCAGTCCTAAGGATATATTGAGTAGCTGGTAAGTGACATCACATGCTCATTCCGATAGCACAACTAGATAAGGAAGGTGTGGCAGCATCTACAGTAATGAACTCCAGAATGGGATTTCCAAATAGCAAGATGGAAAAGTGAGATCCGTGGAAAGATATGCTCTGGTGAGTGGGCTCAGTGTTTTTGTGGACTACTGAGAAAGACTGGCATGCACGTATAATGGAGGAGGCAGAACTTACATGGATGCATCACACCAGTAAATCAGAATGAGATTAATTCTAGGCATTTCTTTATGTTTGACATGAAATTCTCACAAGTTAAAACCGAAGTAAAATAACATTTTCTCATGGGGGATCCTGGCTCATGGATGAATTAATTCTGCAGCTTGCTTTGAATGTGACTGTGGACATGGAAGTAACAAATAGTAGTGGGATAGATATAACTGAGAGATGCTGTGGAATCTCCATCTTTGGAGCTTCAAAATTCAGCTGGACAACCCAGGGAACATAGTTTCTTTTGAAGTTATACCTGCACTGAACTGGAGGTTGAACTAGTGTGATCTCCAGGATTCCTTCCAACCAAAATTTTGCTATGAAACTTTGGCTTTGGATTCATCAGCTTTCTGAAAGAGTTGGGCACCTCTTAAAAGAGAGCCATATAAATATGGGGGTGGAGGAGTTGGAACGATTTAGCTTCAGTAAAGTGGTTGGAAATGGATTTAAACTCTAAGGGTCTTTGTTTTGGGATTCAGTAAAGCTTTGAAAGTAGTCAAACTTTTAATAAATTTGAAATACAGAAAAGCACAGAAATAAAACACTTTTTGCAAACTGAAAAATATGTAGATCTGGGATATGGAAACTGTACAGGAGCCTCTAATCATCTCATATTGTTTTTCTATTGCTATCTTCCTAAAAGTTTTTGTTTGAGGAAAAAATTTCCGTAGGGGAGTTTTTGGTTTCACTGTGATCTTGATAGTGGGATGTGGGTTGAGAAGACCCTGACAGAATTGTTTGGGAAAATCAAGACTCTACATTAAGATTGCCTGCAGAAGGATGGGATACCAAAATCAGACTGGGTGGCAATTTGGAATGCCACTCCCATAATCTTCAATGGCATGTGTTGTAGTTGGATTTGCTATTCCTCTTAATTGGGAAAGGACTGAACCTTGTTGCTTCATGTCTGTAAATGCAGAAACATTCATGATAATATTTACCTTGTTAAGAGTTTCCCCCCTGCCTTTTACAAGTTTGAAGAAATCAGTGTTTTAGGATTTTCACTGCAGGGTTTATATAGATTTTTCTCATGGTTAGTCAGGAGAATTAGAGAAGATACTGGTTAAGTTCTACTCCTAATCAAAGATTTATTTGTAGGACCCCTTAATACACTGTTGAAACTCAATATAAGGCTACCAAATACTTACCAGACCTCTGCCTTAGCATGGACTTACACAGACTTCCTTCTCATTCACCCTTGTGCTGCATAAGCTCTTAAACTTTTGTTTTGCTGGAAGCTGCAGCTGTGGAGCATCTTTTTGCTGATATACTGGGTTTTTTTAGGGGATATTATTAGCTTGTTGAAATGAAACTGCTGTTGATATGAAAAGCTTTAATATGAAACCAGGATGAGGTGACCTGGAACTAGGATGACTTCATTGTTTTGCCAACTATATATATTCTTATAAGGCTATTATGCCTTGGCCATATGCATATGGAAGTTAATGAGGATTAATATGTAGGTTTTGTAGCACTAATACTAGACAGAATGATAGTCCCACTTTTAAGAAAATAGAAGAACTAACTATTCATCAATGTCCCATCTGGCCCATTGTAAAAGACAGCAACTGGCCAGTGCCTTATTTGATTCAGATGGATCATTGACTGGTCTGTTGGTCACCAATGGAAACGGTTAAATTACTTACAGTTTATTGTGTACAATCCATTCAGGGCGGGTGGAATAGATGATCTTTAAAGTTCTTTTCCAGCCCAAACCATTTTGTGATTCTGTGCTCATTAGCAAAAATTTCTAAAGGTCTTCCCTCTGTCCTGTCTTCTGTTGTCTTGATCACATAAAACTATCACAATTCTGTGTTCTGGGTACTTCTGTCAAGGCTCCCTACTGCAGTCTCCAGCTCACTCTTCGGGTGGGAATTGGCTGGTAAATTGAAGCTGTGAGACCCTGGCAGTGTGTGCTGGAGAACTAAGAAGGGCTGGAAGAGGCTGAACAGAAACATATTTCATCCCGGCTGAAGGAGCTGGAGACTACTTAAATGAGGCTGAGAGAAGGGCAGGACTCAGAAAAGTGGTACCATCAAACCCCTTTACATGGAAGGGCAATCACAGGGACTCCTGAGACTCAGATGTTCAGAGGGCAGAGTGAATTACAGCACTTGTGAAATACCTCCCTAGATTGAAAGCACTGCCACTATTGATGGACTAAAGCCTGAAGTTCTATTAGTTTATCCTGGAGCAGGGTGACTTAAAATTGGTGTGCCTAGCCTTTCTTCCTTATCTCAGAGAGGGGAAGATTTATGAGTAAGAAAGAGGGAAAAGAAACTGCAGTAAAACCTTGATGCTTCCACAGAGTCATTCTCTCCTATTTTCAGATCCTACTAATCCTCTCTTAGAACTTTTTGTCTTTTTGCTGCCAAGTAGAAGCCAGAATATTCTTTGTTCTTGCCATGTCTATGCAGGATAATAACAGGCAACAAAGAGTTAAGCAACTAACTAAAGTATAATAGAAAATAGCTGTCTTCCTTTTGAAGCTGAAGGTGACATTTGAAAATCCATGTATTTGGTAGCTAGTTACTGCTTGCTGTGTTGTACGTGCTTCACTGTCTCACAGGATTCTTGCATAGACCAGGATAAATCATGGCAATCTACATTATAGAAGACTCTAAAATATATTTACAATTGGTTTTAATTTATTAAACTGAGGGTGGGCTAGACTTTTAAATGCTGTCTTTTGATCAAGAGACTACACAGCTTGAGGTTTACAAAATGCTGGAAGAGGAAAGAGTATAAATAGAAGCACCACTTCCTTGTTGAGTAGAAGCCAAACTTGTGGTTGAACCTTTCTATATGAGAGTTTGCTGAGGTCCAGATAGGCAGCTGAATGCAGATTTCTGAAGACACCAACAGTTCTGCGTTCTAAGGGAGGATGTACATAGTACATACTAAAGACTGAGCTGGGTGTTTCTTTCCTGTGGAACACCTGGCTGCGGTTCTTGGAAAAAGAAGATACCAATGGAACTTGGAGAATGTTGGTATAAATCCAGCACCAGCTCAGTGAAAGGAGAAACGCATGTCTGACCTTTCAGTGCAACACTGATTATTTGGGGCTGGAAAAGGCATAAAATAACTTAAAAACAGCCTCCCTAGACTAAGGATTTGAAATATGATCTTATCTGAACAGTAGGGTAAATACACCTACTGCTTTCCTTTCAAACTTAAAATATTTTTCCACTGGTAAGTAAGGGAATATTTTACAGTAATAAACATGATTATTTTCTTCCTGATAAATTTTCCCAGTGATGTTCTGCATGTTACAGATTATGCTTCTGATGTTTAAACCTAATTACACTGAATGAAGTGCCCTTCATTTCTAATTCTTACAGACTTTAAACAGTATATGACATTTCTTGATATATGACATAGATTTATTTTCTGTAGGAGTTTTATGACTAAACCTTTGCACAATGCTTAAACTAAGGGATATCTGAGCCAGAATCTAATTGTTTTGTAAAATGAATAATTTTGTGTTTTATCTCTTGATTAAAATACAGCTTTAAACTTGCTCTAGTTCAAACAAATTAATTCAAGAAATCTTATGGCCTATATTTTTACAGGAGGTTAGGCTAGATGATTATGGTGGTCCCTCTGGCCTTATCTATGAATATATTTGAATATATATGAATCAGTTCAGCTCTGATGAAAGACATTTTGGGGGAGCGTTGGCAGATATCTGGTAGCACTTCTTACTAAGGTCGTGTATTTGTGATCTTTTTCCAGAGTGAGATTTCAGTTGCTTAGTTTGGCAAAACTGTAATTATATACCTATTTACATCAAGATTGTGTAAGAGGAATTGTTTGTGTTTGTTTGTGTTTATTTTTCTCAGCGTGTTTAAAGGCAATTTGAATTGTGAAGCACTATAGGTATCGCTATATTTTAGCCTTCTTAAGAGCTTATGAACTCTGGGAATTGGATGTCAAAGTTCTAAGTAAAAAAAAGTCATTTCTCGCCGATTGAGCTGTTCCTATTCTTCCTTTCCTGTAAACATTTTTGACCTTTGGTCCTGATTTCAAACCAAGATGTCTTTTCATCTTTAGGAAAACTAGTCACAGGGAAAAGGTATATTCTGGATAGCATTAACACACATGACATTTTTTTGTTACTGGTTTTTTCACATAAAAACTTCTGAGTGCTTTTTCAGGAATGGTGTTGGTTCCTTTGTTTCTTAAATCTCTGGTGTAACTATTTTAGTATGTTTATACATACACCCAGCTTTACTCAGTATGTCCCTTTGCTACTGACTGGCTACGCAGCTCTGCCCCTGCACATTTGGGGGGTTGTTGTCCAACTCACTGCAGTCTACTTACATCCTCACAAGTCTCCAGGCAGCCAGCATAAGTTCCCGTGATAAATCTTGATTTCAGGGAAGGGTATCCTGTGGAGTCTTTCCTCCTGCATCGTTCATGGAATGTAGGACTAGAACAGAACACAAAAAGGTCATTCATCTTTTTTGTCTTGCCAGGATTGAAACCATTCATGACAGATGTTTCTTCAGCCTACCTCTGAAATCCTTTGGAGATGGACCACTGTTTAGAGAAACTACTTCCTTAGGTTGTTCAAAGTGCTTAAGTAGCCTTACTCCTGGAGAAACTGGTCTAGCCTAAATCTGGTACAATATAAACTTGTTTGCACTCTCATCCACAGCAAATGTATCAAAAATATGGCTTACTGTCCTCTTCATATCATCTGTTAACCATTTGTACACCTGCCCGAGGCTGGGTGTATTTACAAGGCCCGTAATAATTTTTATTTGTAGGACTCTACTTCATTGCAAACATAAACTAATGGTTTGACATTATTTCTTTTCATGGTTGTTATTTATCTTATTGTCTACAGGTGCTTAAAAATTGTGTTTTTTTCGAATAGTGAGGGTGGAATTGAAGAATGACTGATGCCCCACCTCCTTTGGTTCCTCTCCTCCCCCTTTCCTTTTTTAAGAGCTGTTATGAGTTCAAGTGCTTTGGAATGTTATGCAGAGAATTACTAGTTTCCTGAGAAGCATTTTTCAGCTCCAGAAAAGGTCTTGGAAAGTGTAGACATTAATGGAATTAATAGGCATTAAAGACCTGTGACAAAGATGATGATGATGATTCTCAGCATACACTGTTAGGAATAATCATGGCTGGGCTTCGCGAATGAAGATTTGGGAAGGGTCTCTACCCACGTTTGTCACAAGCACACTGGTGGCTAAAAAGGCCAATATGAGACAGGCATGTCCGATTGCAAAAGGCACAGCAGAAAGACTCCTTAGGTGGTAAATTCTGCAAGGCACGATTCTTTCTGCGTTGCCTTTTCTCCTCAAGGGTGATCCTGCGTGCTTTAGGAATAATACTGGGGTATTAAAAAGCAGGCACGATGACCAGATATTACGGCTTGTTTTCATAAAAAGCTTTTCCAAATATCGCGTTGTACTTGGGGGATGTGACCAGTCAGACCTGGGGGACTGATGACAGTGTGGAGCAAACATGCATGGACCTTGGGTGTCATTGGCTTTCCAGGCTAACTGGGCATGGGCAGAAGCTGGCTGCTTTTGCCAAAGGCTTCTGCCAGGTGCATTGGCTCTGACTAAACCTCTGGACAAAATGGAACAGGACAGCCAAAACCAACAAAGAAGTTAAACTACAGTAACTCGAACCCTTTCATTTAGAATTGTTGTTGCCAGTCTGTTTAAGGAGTTAAGTAATTTAAATAATTGACACAGATTTGTTCCCAGGTTTTGCAGACCACTTCTCAATTTTTTTCTCTTTACTTGCATTCAAATTTGTAAAATACAGATGTGGTAACAGAGTTCTCCGTTTCTCAGGGAATCATATAATTTGATTTTAGGAAGACTGATGATTTTTTCTTATTCTGTGTAAAAGATGAATGATTTCAGTGATTTAATAGGTTTTTTTTTTACTTCTCTAGGTGACACAGTTGATGATCAAAGTAGAGAGTCAAAGGATAAAACTTCATTTCCGGAGACCAGACCAACATATAACCAACCTCCACAGGTAGGGGACTATTTCCTTTCGTATACATGATAAAACTTCCGTAGCAGCTCATTTAAGAAGCGTGAATGTCCTGCAGGAGATGGTGTCACCATATTCTCATCTTCCATCATAGGCTGAGTGACTACTCAGCCTTCCTTGTCATCTATCATAAAAGCAGCACTGCTACTGGTTAGACGGCAATAAATATCAAGCTCACCACTATCGATTTGAAAAAGAAATAGTAGAAGGCTGGGCTGTATGGTATTGCTGAGTATCTTATTTTTATACTTGGGTTGTGCAAGCATGAAACTGTATCTAGAATGTTAATGAATTGCATAGAAGCATTAGTGTGGTGAGTAGTGATGGAAAATGTCACACATTTACGTAAGTCATTTATTTCCACAACTACCATTATAAGTAAGGTGTTGTAAATGTGTGAGTATAATTAGACTGTCCTTATTGTATGTTTCTTTTCTGTTTCACTATATGTGGCTGTAAATCTGGACTTCTGTTTCTTTCATTTATTAAATATTTGATACATGTTTACTGAATAAATATTTTTCAGAATATTTCTGCATATGATGTACACGTACTTTTTCCTCCTCCTCCTCTGAAAATATTTTTGCACTAGGTATGAGCCTGTTTTCCATTGCCATATAGTTTTAGATATTTTCAAAATAACTGAGAGACATTTGGCTTGGAGTTTTTGTGCTTTTGTGGTGGTTCATTTTTTTGCTTAACCTATGCTGTCTGTCTTTTCTGTATCTAGCCTTTGAACTAACAGTGTTTGTCAGTCTGTCTCTTTTCAGTGCTATTTCAATATCTATTATTGCTAAGTATATCAGAGATGTGTGTGACAATGTTGCACCTTCAAGAGTGGTCAATATGTATGTGAGATCTGTAGTCTTTTTTAATTTAAAATTAAAACCTGTGTTCTATACCAAAATCTTTAATTCATTGTAAGTAATGAGTGGTTTTGTGGAAGTATGAATAAGTTCCAATTAATCACAAAGTTTTTAATCTGACTTTTGGATCCATGCACATCTGAGCCAGGGTGTTTTGCAGCTGAAGTCCTGTCAATTTGGGCAGTATAACAAATAGGTGTTGTAGTTACCTACTGTACAGACATAGTTTCCTTTGATGTGATGTTCTTGCTGGGTATGGTGAACTGCCAGTTATTGCAGCATTGGTGGTTTGTTCAATTCTGTAGAATTTTAGGAATAGAGGAACTTGTATAGATTCTGAGCTGTATCGGTTAAAGGGAAGAAGAAAAGTCTTCAAAGTAAAATAGTAGATATTACAGTGAAAATAAAAATTTGTTTTCACCTTTCTATTAAAAGACTTATATGTCACAAAACTACTTGTATGAACTGGCTTGCATCAGCATCAGTTAAATTAAGATACAGCACTTGGTAGTATCTATGCTATTCATTCCAGTCTAGATAGTTTTTGGACTTCACATTTAGTCAAAGGAATTCTCAAGTTCTCAAATTGAGTAACTAAGGATCATAGCAATTAAATGGATAATTCTGGCCCTTAGGAAAGGAATATTCCTATTTTCAGTGGTGAGTATATTTTTATAAATTTGTGGGAGAACTGTACCAATTTAGAGAAACTGGAAAAACATTGTATTACATATTCAATGTATCACTGAGACATAGAACATCAATTTAAATAATAACTTTGTTAGCATTAAAACACGAATACTTGATAAACATAGAACAGTATGTTATAAGATACTTGTTAGACTGCAAAGTAGCATCAGATATTTGTAGTGCAGAACTGAACAACAGCATGTTTAGTTCATCAACTGCATGTTTCAATTGCTGGAAATTTGCTTTTATTTTTAAATATAAACTATTTAACAACTTATTAAATATAAACTTTGTGGAACATGGAAAGTGCTTTTGGAAGTGTGATTTAAAGAAGGATGAAATAATACTTTGTTCATGGATCACTTCCTTATTCAAAGGGGAAATGAAGGTTGAATTTGATTTTTTGAAGAAAGTATTTTCTGGAGCATTTTTCGATAACTGCCATCATCTTTGGAATTTCCCATTTACTTAAGTACTATTGTATTTGTTCACTGTACAATTACTGAATTTTCAGGTACATATTTATGTATAATCTTGTACAGATAATTTAAACTAATGTACAAATAAATATTCACACCAAAATCATCTTGCTGGAACTAGGAACTTGTTACAGAATCTCTTGTAACAATTGCCATACCTGCAGTCAGCGTTATTTTTAGATGTTTCAGTATTGCATTCATGTTAGAGGAACTGCAGATATTTAGAAACTTGTTGGAGGAAGGGTGTTCTCAAAGGCCAACTTTAGCCTGAACATTTCATCTTCTGCTTCAGACAGTAGGAACAGAAGCTCATGGCATCTCCATCTCTGCGAGTAGGGACAGAGGTTTGGGAGGGTCATCTCCCGATGCCGAGTCAGTCCTAGAGGGACATGTTGTCCAGCAGGATAATGAGTGCTCTGGGCCTAATCAAGCATGTCTGATCCCACTGAAGTTGCTTCAGGCTCATGAACTAAAAGTCATACACATATTTAAGTGCTTTTCTGGATTGGGTCCAAAAGGGTTAGTGCTCTGCAGGGCCAAGAGCTTAAATTAGTCTCTTTGTGACTGCGAAATACAAAGCTTCTAATTTTAACTGCAACACCATCATAATGGAAAGAGATACTCTGTTTTTATTTTTTATGTTTGTGATTTTTCCATTATTTTAATACAATTTTCAGATAATTCAATCTTTATCTGCTTTCACTGAAAAGGTTATAGAAAATGACAGAATGGAAGGGTTAGTTTTGATGTATGAAGAGTGCTAGAAACCCCATTTTTGATTATCCAATCATTTTTGAGAAGGAGCTATTCCACTGGTAAAGCAAATTAGTGCGACCGTGTATTTTTGCCCTACTGTGAATACAATTATGTAGCATATCTATTAGGAGACATAAAAAATATTTTTGACAGATGGTATGGCTGTGAATTAGGATTTATGAAGATTATTGTATGTCTGGTGTCCAGGACACCTGGGATTATTACATTGATGTAAGACACAACAACAAAAAAAATTACATTTCTGGTAATCACTGCAGTGTTTTGTATCTCCCTACTGTCACCTTAAGAAGCAGCTCATGTTCATTTGATATTGCACTTCTTGATAATCTGACATGTGCTCTTTAGCCAACAGATGTCAGCAGATTTAATGGGTGAAAACTGTACCAATAAATGTATTAAAATAAACTACCAAAAACAAGAGCCATCTTTAGATTGTAAATTAAGATTTTTATCTTGCTGCATGTTCTTTTTTTTTGTTTTTCTTTGTGGTCCTAATTCTCCCTCAGATACTTAAAAGCCATTGCCTTCTATCTAAGGAGCTTGTTATACGTTTTCTAGGGCAAGAGAGAATCCCCCAAGGGATTGCTTAATCCATAATTATCTAATTTATATGTTGTTGTTATAGCCACTCTTAATTATATACCTTGCTGTGATACTTATCATCTTAGGACTTCGTTTTCTTTATGAATTGTATTAGTTGCGTTACGGTTCTTGTGCCCTTTCTTTTCATAATTTGCTACTGAAAGCTGAGAACATAGCAGATAGAAAGCCCGTGTTTCCTGAATGAAGTTTAAAATTATCTATGGTTTTCTGCATATCAATAATGGTGTGCACCATTTGGGGCAAGAATCTAAATAAATAAGAAAAAATATTTTTATGTCTGACCTGGCAGATATCCTCCTCATTAAAGTCATCCTTTGTAAAGCTGCTATGTGAGGATTCTAAATGGAGGTAAATAATATTTTCCTAGACATCTGGTCAGGGGACATATGAGTCAATTGAAAAGACAGAAATACTATGAGATATAAAATACCAAGGAAGAGATAATGAGAGTTGTGAATGTACAGAATAGGGGAAAAATAATTTAATTTTTTTTTACCTTTCTAGTGAAATTAACAAGTGTTGCTGAATTTGATAGTCTTTTAAGATATCCTTTAGAGCAGACCTGATGGTATAATTCAGAGCATGAATATATTAATGTTATCTTGTTTTTAATTTATTATTATTATTATTATTATTATTATTATTATTATTATTATTATTATTATTATTATTATTATTATTATTATTAAAATTAGTTGATTCTACCTGAGCTATTATTACCTGGTTTTAACTAAACCTTGGGTGTCTGGATTATTTTTACAAATTACTGGAAAAGGAGATATTACTGATCGTGTCTCTGTTCAGTCACCCAACTCTTAGGTTGTGGTTCAGGGAGTGTCATATTTAAACTCTCAAGAGGGGTGTTCTGGGCTAGATTTGTTGCATCAATTTAAATTCCCTACGTTTACTTCAGAGGAAGTATTTGTATTTCAAAATTATTGTGACCACATCGTTTGTGATTAGTTTGCTCTTTTTTGACAAAACCCAGTGTCTATCAAAAATGTTGCTGCTTAGCTCAGCTTTTTTTTTTTAACGGTCTCATAATGTAGAATTCTAGTCATGGCCTGGTTAGATTAATTGCTTGTCATATGTCATATTAACTCTAAGACCTTCTTTTTTACAGATAAAGTTCTTAAAGCATGTTGGTCCATATTTTCTCTCTTCTTAATTGCGTATGTAAAGCAGTAATCACTTAATGAAATAATGCACTCTTAAAAGGGACTGGAATAAGACTGTCTGCAGCAAGTCATCAAGCATGTACTTTTGTCTGAATGCTGGTACCATCAGAAGAAAGATATTGTGTTTTACTCAACTAACATGCATGATCATAAGCTATAAGAAGTGAAGTTTTAACATTACTTCGAAGAAGGATGACTTGTGTTTAGTGTAGGCAGCTGCAGTGGACATGATCTTTCTTAGCTTCCTTCATCCTTTGCACGTATAGTAAATAGCTGGCAGTTTTTTGAGAGGATCCATGTGCAACCACAGATGGAAATTATGTATGAAGTAGAGCTGCCATATGACAAGAAGGGCACAGTATATGGTTGTGATCTTATTGAGAATGAAGGTAAATAGCCCATTCAGCTAAAAAAAAGAACAACTATTACATATTACAACTATCACTATGCAATAGCATGTTTAGTTTGTGAAGCTTCATTATACTGTAATGTTCATATTGCTATCTGTTTGATAATTGACCGAAATATTTAAGAGGCTTTTTCATAATAGGAAGATCTCCAGAACATACGGACCGGTGGACTTCTGTCTGCCCTCAGCAGTTGGGCAAGGCAGGGGGAAGGGCAGGGTTTATGTATATACTATGTATAAAAATATTAGGTATATGTACATACATATGTAAAATTTAAGCAATATGATCATCCATGAGAAAGTCTCCTTCTCATGTCACAAAGGATTAGTTGCAGCGGCCTCACAAACAGCATTTTATAAACTCTGATTTGTACTATCTATTGACCCAGGATCAACACCTGGGGGCGTCTTGTAAGACTATAATCTTGTAGGGTTTTTCTCAATTCTGAAGTGAATAGTTAGGCTTGTTATCTGTGTAACATGACACACAGCTGGGATTATTTCAGATACTTAGCAATGACAATACCATCAAGATGCAATGTCCATTGTCTTTCTCTTAAAGGAAAACTATATTTTTAGATATAGGGAACTTGAGTGAGAATTGGGAGAGGTGAATTGACCTGGTTGTCACCAACTTCCTCTCTGAACTTAATTCATTTTCAAAAAAGTAGTGCAGTGCTGTCTTACAAAGCACTTTTCTATAGCACTTTGCAAGTGCGAAATACTCTTAACCCTTTGTTTAACTTCAGTTGAGAGATCATTATAAGAATTGCTGAAGCCTTAGAGTCTTTTAAAGTGGAATATGAATGTTCTGTCTGGCCACCAAATACATGTAAACACAATAAAGGGATTGGAGCATCCATTCCTCCCACAGCCCTGCCTGTGGAGTCTGGAGTCAGCGCTGAGGCCAGTTTGTACAATTTGTGAGGTTTGAGCAACAGAAGACAAAAATCACATCCTCTGGGGAAAGAATGACAGACACACAAGTGTGGTATATTTTCATAACTTAGTGTCTATAAATAGCAATGTATATACCCACAGGTAATAAATTCATAAAGTAGTATAATTGGGCTGATTTGCAGCCTTTTTACACTGAGAGCTAGGCTTTAGTAAAGTAACTTACACACCAAATGGTGATGAAGGCATATGCATCCAGAAGCACAGTTTGCATACCTCCCTGTTTAGCTTGGGCAGGCACTCACTATATGCCTGAGTTAATTATGTGCTTATTCAGTTACACTGGTTGGTTATTTGTAGCAGGAGATGCTCAAACTGGGTGCCCAGATGTTCCCATCACGTTTTTTAGCCTTTCTCTAATTTCGGGATCTTCTGAATAGCTTAATCCCCAGATAAAAGAACTGATTATCGTGTGTCTCTTGCCCAAATACATGTGGTTAGACTAAAAGCCAGTAATGCTGGTTCACTTTGCTGCTGTCAACAAATTGATCCTGCCTCTCAGAGCAACCCTTCTGGGCTTTCCAAATATTAAAATTGATCTACAATGCAGTGTAGATCATGCATCACTTGATGAGATTGTGTGCGAATATAGCCTGATGGTACAGTGATATTTACAATGTGATGCATTAGCATAAAACGGTGGGTGAAAGACTGTAGTATAGGATAGCTTATTAATAATTACTCTAAAAACCAAGTAAGGAAAATAACAAGGTCTTTAGGTTAGTTGCACTGCCACTTCCAGGGGAAAAAGAATAACCAAACACAAAACTCACCACAAACAGCAGTGGGCAGTCCATTTTAATGGAAAGGAAGCATGACATGAAAACTGCCCCATTTCAGGCCAGAATGCTAGTATTGATAAGACAGGAATATGTTTCTCTGTACTTTCCATCAGTGTGGTTTGATCCTGTCACCACAATGGACTAGTGATGTAATTTTTGCCTTAAAAATACCAAACCAGAACTTCACAATTCTTGTCCTCCCTGTGAAAGACTGTGCATAGGGAAGCACATTGTCAAATTTTGTTCTAAAGCACTTTTTAAAAAGACAAGATAAAATGTAAGTTTATTATTTGCAATTTTCTTTTCTTTGCTCCCACAGTGTTACAAACGTTAAGAATATGTTTCTGGTGTTGTAATGCGATTAGTAGTCCTGCTTGATAAAAACAGATCTATGTTAAAAAAACAAAAAGCACCCTTCTTCCTCTTCATTGTGGTCCAATTATTTTCCAGCCATAGAGAACCAGGAGGGTCAAAGAGGCCACCTTATTTGAAAGAAATGACCAATATTTGTTTCCTTTTATTTATTTAATTAATTATTTTGCCCTTTAGTGCTTTAAGAGTCCTCACACTTTTATTCCTGAATCTCAAAAGCCTGAGCAGTAAGTGCTAAGGACAACTCAGTCTTGTTGCTGTTTGCAGACTGAAGCTTTACAAACTCTGGCTCCTGGTAACCTGTTTACTGAAGGTGGTGTTGACAAGTGCTCCAGCTACAGACTGTGTATGGAATAAATGAAAGTCAAATATCCATCCTTCCTTTTCCTTACTGACTCAAATCTCTATGGAGAGGGCAGGTGGAAAGTTGTGTTAGGAGATACTTGCCTAATTCACTTTTCTGGGATTAGAATATTTTAAATTTGTAAACTGAACATACTGCTAGTCTTGCCACATGGTTGCCATTTAAGCAACACAGTAAAAATCTCAGAACATTTCATTTAGTACAGCAATTTTTATTCACATGTCTGTGTTAGTCCATTTATATTCTTCGAGACTGAGGAGAGAGACTGTTAGGAAGATCCAAGGGTTTAATTACTTAACAAAGCTCCTGAAATGGCTGAGGATGTTGTTCCCAGGTATTGCTCTAGGCAGCTTCACCTGGGTTCAGACTAGTAATTCTTTTTTGTTCACTCTGCTTGTCTTCTTTTCTGAAAACCAAATCCAAGATACTTTCCTTTTCCTTTCCTCTGATGGAAATTGTTATTCCTCTGTCTTTTTCCTGTCATTGATATTGACATTCTAGGGAGACATTTCACGGATGTTGCTGACTCCCTCAGTTACTCAAGGAGAGATTTCCAGATTTCCTTTTCTTCTAAAAAAACAATTCTAGTTTATATTTTTGCTAATTGTTCTAATTTGCTGAAAAATTTATTGATTCTCTTTTCGTGTGAAACCATGTTTATTAAATATTTTCTTACTATTTTATGTTTAATTGTCTAAGTTCTTTTTTTTTGGTAGACAGCTTTCTTTCACGTTCAAATCCTTGGATTTTCATACACATAGTAGAATAACGAGACAATGCAATATTAACACTCATTTTAGAGCTTCTGCTTCATGGGCATCTACCATCTCAGAGAAGCTGTCATCTTTGTCCTGCCATAGCAGGTTACCCTGTTGGAGCTTCTAGAGTAGCAGGGGTTGGGAACAAGAGGTAGAGAGACATGGATGCTGAGACCCAGTTTGTCTAAGCTCCTGCTATTCAGGACATCAGCTTCCCAAAAAGTCTTCAGGATATTTTTTGCTTGAAGCAGTAGAGACAATCTCAAATCTTGCTGTCACTAACTACATCAACCAAATGTAGCTGCTAAATTAAAACAGATTATTTAAATACTGTTTATTTCAATAAGCAATTAAAGCTCTATATTAAATTAATTTCCTAGTATATTCTCTGGTTATATTGAAACTCAGTTATCTGAGTTCTGTAGTACATCATGAAGGCAGCAGTAAAATAAATGTAAGTACTTTTTGTTTCTGGATGACAGTGATGTTACAAAACAAATCCATTCTCAGCATTTATCAGACTTGTCTGTTCATTTTGCAATATATTGACTTGTCCTTCGCTTCTCATTTTTGATGGTGTGGAATGCACTTCTGGATAGCTAGAGCTGCCTGCATTTTCAATTACAATTCTTCTGGCTTGCAGTTCACTTGCTATAGTAATTTTCATGAACTTTTTAATCTGCCAGCGTACATGCTACAAAAAAAAAAAAAAACAGAAAAAGAAATCTGGCCTAGCTTAGTACCATTTCCTGGCACTGGCAGAAGCACAATGTGCTGAATATTGTTCATGTTACTTATTATAATGTATGAGATCTTTGCTATGAATAGCTTGCGTAGTACTTTGAAGGAACAGAGGAACTAAACTGTTCCTTACTGAACCCACACCTCTTTCTTTCTTCTGAAATAATTCTTATCACAATATTCATGTTGCAGGGGGGAATGTTGTCCAAAATTCACCTGTAAAGCTCAGGGGCCTCCAGAGAGGGACAGGGAGGCAGCAAGAAGAGGAACCCTGTTACTAAGGGAGCATAAATGCTGATACAGCTTTTCAATTATCATACTCAAAAGTGCTGAAATTGGTTGGGATAGAAGGAAAGATAAGAGCATAATTACTTTAGTTAATGGTGAGAAATTAAGATTTAGCATTTTTAATAAAGATTTAGAATCCTTTTCTGCTTTCTTCTTATTTCTGCTTTCTCTTAGGTTTGCAGTCTTCTTTTCATGTTGCATCTTATCCCTTTTTGTTTACAATTTTATAGCTTCTCATTATAGATGCCCACATTTGAGATGTTCTGGTTCTCTGTCTTCAAACAATTATTGAATGAAATAAATAATAGGAGTTAGGAATAAAGGAGTAAAAGTAGGAATTTGAAATAAAAATATCATTATACAGTTTTGGTTATATTAAGTTCAATATATCTGCTAGATTTATCACTAGCCCCCCCCCCCCCCCAAATATTTTCTATGCCAAATTGTTCTTATAGGGGATTGAGTAAAAATAGAACCTTCATCTTGTACTGGCTTGAGATTACAAAATTGTTATCAAAAAAATCCCAGTGTTTTTCTTCTAGGATGAACAAATGAGGTAGTTGGTTTAGACATTAGATATGAAGTCTTTTGTCGTACTTAAGAATACTTTTCAGGGTAGAATTACATTCTGTAAGTTCATAAATAAAGCTCACAAGCATCTCTAGTATTTACTAGGATAATTTAACTAACACACTTTAACTGTGGAACACTCAGAGTATCCAGAGTTCAAATGACAACCTTGCAGTTCTTACCCTCTGCAGAGAGTAACAGTTTTATAGCTGATTGAGAGGGCAAGAACCACATAGTAATTACAGCAAGTTTATTCTACATTCAAATGATAGAATTGTTCCTATAATTACACTTTTTTAATTGCTTTAATGTCAGTGAGGATGTACAAATATACATCGTTATTGATACTTAAAGTGTGGTTTAGCAAAGATTTACTGTTCTTTGCAGGCCAGGATACTCCATCAGGAGCTTTGCTGTAATAACAAAAAACTGTAGAATGTCAGAAATACTTTTCATCATTTCTTTAGAATTTTTTCTTTAAGATTTTAGTGACATTAACCTGACCTGGATTCCATTCTAATCTAACAAAGAGCTGAAAAGCATGTTTTAGAGGAGAAAGAAAAATGTCTAAAATATGTGTCCCAAATCAGTAAAAATATTCTTAAATGCTTATTTAAAAATCTGATTCTGTTTTGCTCTGAACAGCAATAAAATAAATTTGTACAGGTAGCAGGAGCTCTTTAAGAAAGACAAATCACTGCTGTATTACAGAATGAGAGGCATAAGAAGCTTGGAAACAAGAGCCCAAAGCAAATGGGAAAGCTGATTGCCATTGATAACCATTCTTTGCTTCTGAAAGCCTCTCGAAGGTCTCAGTCTTAGCCTGAAGCTTTCAGCCTGTAGGTGTGCTCTATTGCAATCCCTGACAACACCAGTCTTTGGCCAGTATAACAATCCCAGCCATTGCATTTCTGTTAAGAAGGCAAGTGACCAGAGGGTGTTTGGATATAGCAACAATCTACTGCAAGATCTCCAGCACTTCTTACATCTAATTTTGCTCTCCCAGCGAGGAGTAACTTTTTTCTTGAGTCTCTGGAGGAGATGCTGACTAAACTTTTGAATGAGCCTCAAAGGAAGAGGTGCTCTTGTTATTCACATGTTGTTTTCTGAACCATCTCAGAGGCATCTGTATTGTGCTTGTCAAGGTGGTTTTGTTCCCTTCTTACAGTTTGGTAAGGATGTAGGTCACATACTTATTGGTGTCTTGGGGTGTTTTACTGCTAATGTTTTGGTCTGGGGTTTTTTGTGGCGTATAAAACATGTCATGTCATGCACTTTCACCACCTCCAGCAAGGTTTTATTGATCCTACTTGGACATCAGAAGGAATTTTTTCATGGAAGGGGTGATTAGACATTGGAATGGATGGCCCAGGGAGGTAGTGGAGTCACCGTCCCTGGAAGTTTTGAGGAAATGATTGGACATGGCACTTAGTGCCATGGTCTAGTTGACAATGTGGTGAACAGTCAAAGGTTGGACTCAATGATCTTGGAGGTCTTTTACAACCTAAATGATTCTGTGATTCTCTTCTCTCAGCTTAAATTTTTGGATACAAACCTTGTGAGTCATTTTTCTTTTCCCCTCTCTTCATCTTTGCCATTACCGTTCTTATTTGAAAAGTGAATCATTGTCATCAATGGAGATACTAACTCTGGAATTCCTACAGATTTTCTAAGAAGGTCCATTGAATACCCTAAAAAGCATGAACTGAAACACAATTGGAAGAACAATCCTATAAGGCAATTTCCATTTCTAGATACATCAAAAAATTACTGCAGAATGCTAAATAAATTCTGAAATATCTTATGATACAATATTTCCTGTAATACCATGAAATTGCCTGAAATAAGGATAATTCTTGTATGTCACCAGTGGCATGGCAGATCTCTGTCATAATTATGATATTGCTGGATATTTACTAAATATTCTGGAAGACTGAAGGTACTGTTTGTTTCTCAAGGCTCTTTTTTAAAGAAAAATGGGTCTGTTTGTGGTAAAAAGACCACCCTTTCTTACAGAAAGTACAATTTTTTTTTTAATTAATCACTTTTTGATAGAAAACCTTGTTCAATGGTTTGGATGATAATAATGCTAGCACTGATCTTTGATTCTCCTTCAGAGCACTATAAATCCAGCTTCTCAGTACATTGTAAACTATGCGTTTTTTCATCTTTATGAGACTCTTGGCAGACTTTATGGTTAATACAAAGACATGCAGCAGATTAGATGTTTTTTTAAAGGAAGCTGAGAAACATCTTTTAAAAAAAGAGCAAAAAGGAATAACTTCCTTTAGAGGATAATTTTATACTTTGTTAATTTCAAAATAGCATCTAACACCCTTGCTGCCAGACTGCAATTAGTATCTGGTGGCCAGCTACCATATATATTTACATTGTGTTTCTTTTATCCCTGTTCATTTGGATTGTAAACCAGGAATGAAGAAGACACCTTGCTTATTTGAATTAAATTTTATTGCCATACCTTATGTAATTTTAACTGATTCTTTTAACTCCCTGCTGTTTGGTGAAACGTAAACTGGTGGATCTTCTCAGTCCATTCAATTAATATTTCTCATAACAGGATTGTGTGTCATACCATTTGGCAGTGCTTAGTTTAGCTAATGTCCAGATAATATGCTCTGAATGGATTGTATTCTGGATAAGTAAGTTAGACATTTAAGTAGAAACCAGTGTGACTAATGTGGGATATCAAATTCTCTAGGTCTTGCAGTTCTATATATGCTTGAAGAATGCATGTGTGAAAGCATAAGCCATTTCATAACCTTGACTTTGGTTGCATCACATTGCTTTGTGCTGGTGTTTGCACTGGAAGCAGCTTGGGTGACCTCGGCACCAAGGGGTGACTGATGTTCTCTCTTGGAGTGTCCAGTTCTTCGTTACATTACCACAGGTGCTATGAAAGCCTGCTTCATCGAGGTCTTTTCACTCGTGTGGCTTCTCCAGCATATAAATGAAATATGTCTTAGCTCATTTAAAGAATATCTTTATGGTTTGGAAGCACAAAAATATGTCTTGTTTGGTAGAATCTTGCACATGAAGCCAATATCTAGATATCAGTGCAGGAGTGCTCACAAATAGCCCTGCATAGCCAAGGGCTAAAGAGTCATTACTGCCTGTAATGACTACACTAGGCAGAACTGAAAAATTACTTCTTGAAACCTGAATTCTTCAGGAATGAAACTCTTTTCTTTGTATATAGATACCTAATAGATAATATAATATATGCCATAACACATATGACACACTGTGTACTAGATAAAGGGATGGGCTCCACAATATACAAGGAATTAAATTGTAAATGCAACAAGTCTGCAGCAGCCTATTTTCAGTTAACTTTCCAGGTTAACTTTGGTTAACCCAGGTTTGAGTTTTTCATACTGGACTAACAGATCATCTTCCCTAGGTTTTGTATTTTTCCCATTGCATAACTTGTTGGGATATCAGTCCAATGAAAGTAATATAAAATGTGACTTGTTAAAAATTAAAAAGTGAATTTGAACTTTTTTAGGTAATGAAAAATAGCATTTTTCATGGGAGAGACAGTAGTGGTTTATGTGTGAGACTAAAATAGGAAATCTTGACACCTTTTCTATTTATGCAGTAAACTGATCTTGTCATATTGGGTCCAAAACCTTCTCATGAGGAGTTGGGTAAAGTGAGACCCAAAGACCATTGGATCTAAGATCAGATTGTGGCATTTGTTATACTGACCTGACACTTTTCTTTGTTCTTGACTTATCTGTACAATGTTGCTCTCAGCCATTTCAGGCTTTGTTTATGATAGTATTCAAATAGTAGACTATTAAGAACCTCACTGATAGTAAGCAGAGATGGAGTATGGTAAAATGATACTTGAACAGTAAAATAATTCTAACATAATTCATCCTTCCTTACTGCAGTCTTGCTTTCAAATATGGAGTGGGACTTGGGAACAAGAAAAGCTAGTTCTTGCTCTGTCACTGTCAGTACATGTATCTGCTGTGTACAGAAAGGATTTTAATTTCTAGGGCTGCCCCTTTAGCACTATTCTAACAAAAGTAAGGTTTCTGGAAAAAAAAAGAAGATCCAAGATGCTTTGCTCTCTCTCTGATTTTTTTTTTCTCTTTTTCAAGTTAGTTTTAACCCATGATAGTCTTAATTCTTATTGTAAATCACGTTCATCTGGCTTGTGAGACAATTAAGATATAAACAGGTGTTCATAAAAGTATAATTTGCCAATCAAAATAAACATTAGATTCTAGGGATTTCTGATTATCATCTGAGCGGTGGGAATAGAGAGGACAGTGAGTGAGGGATCATGTTTGCCTGGAATGCAGGAACGGAGGGAGGCTGAAGGGTCTTTGAAGATCTTGTTTAATTGATTCCTCGATGTAACCCTGTTTTTCCTTTGGGGCTTTCTGGCTGCCCCTCAGATTAATTCATGCACAGTAGAAATTAAGGGAAGTATTTAAGTTTACAGTAGCTACAAATTTAAGTACTTCTTTGAAGTGTCGTGGGGTGTTCTTTCAGATAAATATCATTAACATCAATAAACGTTCTGTGTGTTTGGCAGTGCTTTTTGCAATAGAATATGTCTACAGTGGAAGATGTTTGTGAATTTTGTTATGTTGCATACCTTGAGCCTATTTGGCCCTGACAAGAAGGAAGACTTCCCTGTAAGTGTTATCAGTGAGCAGCTAGAGAAGCTAGTATCTCTTTTAATTCAAGAGCTGCTCATCTTCATCTTGGAGATAACTTGGCTCATTAGAAAAGTTCAAGAGATTTTAGGGTTTTTCCTGAACTTACAGACTTATGGTGCTATTGCCCATGGTTTTTTCGCTCCAAGCTTTGAAAGCTGTGGTAGTAGAACTACGCAGGCCATCTTCCTGACTTCCCTGCTAGCTTTCCTATTTTCCCTGCCCAAAATCAGTAAGGAAAGCCAAAACTTTTCAACTTTATCAACTCTTGCCTCTGCTGTTGCATGTAGCTTTATGAAGAGCTGTTAGCTACTCCTAAGAACAGAGAACTGAGAAAAGGAAAGCAAGGGGAAATAAAGAACATGAAGAAACATCTGTAAACTATAGCTGTAGGAATTATGTAGTACAGACATGCTGGAATTAAAGTAGCTTTAGAGAATATCGCTCCTCTTTTGTCTTGGATCATAACCAGTAAGGTTAGTAGCAGTCATGTAGCAGTCATTCCTTTTAATAAACTTCTTAACCTTCAGAAAATTTACATTATTATCCTGTGATATGATAGTGACAGATCTTGGGAAGTTTATCATATGCTTTAGGTTTCAAATCATTGCAAGTATGAACAAAAGCTTCCAAATGAGTTCAGAGTGTGCAGCACCACTAACCCCTTCTGTCCCACCAGCTTGTGGAGGAGTGTGCTTCCTCCAACACCCAAGATAAGTACTGGCTCTGAACAGGCTTAGATTGGCAAGAGTATCTGTTTCACTGTTGGCACGTTAATAGAAGGTTTAGCACTGGTTTATCTGTCCTACTAGATGAAATCTTGGGTTGTGTAAGGAATTACTAGTACTCAGGTTATGTTCAAGTCAAATCCAGTTCTTCCTTTGGGAAGGAGATGGAGTGTCTTTTCCCTGGCTAAATGCTTAGCTGTGTTACATACTCCAGGCTAGAAAACAAAGTACCCACTGCCATCCCACCACCCAAACTGTCCTTCTGTCAAACAGCAACAACCTGTTCTCTGCAACAGCCACGATCTGTGATGTTCAACTCCAGCATAGATCAGATGTTGAGCAGCACAACTCCCCTAAAAATCATGGAATAATTTAGGATTAAATCCATCTCCATACAACTAGATCCGTTTAACTCTTATGATCTGCTGAACACCACATTAGTGTTTAAAGCTTTCGGTGCTCTTCCTTCCCTAATAACAGTATAAGCTTTGGATTTTTCTGTGTGTTTAGTGTGGTGGGTTGAAAGGAAGAAAACGGGACTGCAATCAGAAATTAATTTCTATGTTTGTGCCTCTGACATGACTTGTTAAGCACTTTTGAACAAATTACTAAATATTTCTGTATGTTTGCTGATATAAAGTATAAATTCTTATAACAAACATCTTACTCCTAGAGATCAAAGAATCATAGAATGGTTTGGGTTGGAAGGCATCTTAAAGATCATCTAGTTCCAGCCCCCCTGCTGTGGGCAGGGACTCCTTTCACTAGATCAGGTTGCTCAGAGCTTGTTATTGGTCAGGAATGTCATTATAGGTACCTGATGTGAGAGCTATGACTTTGTTTAGCATTTTATTGCTATAAATAGTAAAACAAGTTGGATTTGATTTCCACAGGCAGAGTAAACAGTCTTTTCTGTGTTTTTAAAATGGTAAAAGTTTTAGGATAAACACATAATATGGTCCTATTGGCAGGTCAGTATCAAAGCTTACAAGTCTATTGGGTCCAGCATCTGATCAGCTCCAATTTTCTCTAAATTGTGTTGACTTCTTCTGTATGGCAGAGTTTCTTTATTTCATTGTTGTTTTTTGGTTCAGGGGTTGCTGTTGGCTTTTTTTGAAGTTTCAGCTGTGTTTTTCTGTAAAGAACATACTTGGCAATGCATTGCCATACAATGGACAGCCAATTGTGCAATTCTATTTCAAATCGGAAAGCAACGTCATTAATATTTTGAAATAACCGAGATAGGAGTGTTTTTATCATGAAAGTCATGCCTTTGTTGGACAACTTCTGAAAAGGCACAGGGGGAACAAAAGATGGAGCTTCATCAGTTATGAAATGAATTATATGAAGTAATTTCCCCTAAACCAGACTGAACATAATGACAAAAAGTCCACCGGCCATATGGGTTTCATAAATGCAGAGTAACATTAGGTGGAGATACCTCAGTAATCAGTCCAAAAGATCTATTGTTGGTTTAGCCTTAATTCAGGCCAACCTGAGCCAAAGAATTATATCAATGTGTATTGAGAACTGCTATTTTAGATCTACCTGAACTGAACTCTGAATGTGCTTTTATTTATTTTTTGTTTGTTTTGTTTCCCTTTATTGTAGGTCATTGTGGTTCTAAGTACAAAGCCGTAGTTGCCTGATTGGTGGTGTCTAAATGTCTGTTCTTCTGTTCCCTTCAGAGATCGCAGTTGACTGTACCAAGTGCAGAGGTGGGAAATCAAAGGAGTCAAAATTTGGAAAGCAGCCCTTTCATGTCAGACCTGCTGAGCGACGTACCCTTTGCCCTAGCACCACACGTGTTAGCAGTGCAGGGCACCCAGAGTGACGTTCCTGACCGATTGCTCACCTACGACATCAATGATAATTTATCAAGATTTTGGTATGACTTTACCCTTGAAAATTCAGTGCTTTGTGATCCATAATGTTTTCTTTATTTTCTCTGCCTCTGTCGAGGAATAAGTCTTAAAGGGAAGATGAAGACTTATTTGGATCGACTTTATATTTTGAGGGCCTGCCACTGGTGTGTCAAATGGATTGTTATTCACAACTGTGATATATTTCTTAGCTTTAAATGATCTGTAACTTAATATGTTAAATATTCTATTTATCCTCAAAGAAATCAAGCAACTGTTTCAGCCTGAGTAGGAGACTGGCTATTGGTATCTACTTCCAATATGTAGGCTGCAGGCACAAACATTTCATAACTTTAGAGGAAGGCTAGCACTGTTTTGTTACTTCACTCAGTTACCAAACACATAGATCCTGTTACATGTGTTGAGATCAGCTCTGATTTTGTACAGATAGAAACCAATATTAACACTAAAGCAATGCTGCTCTGCAGTACTGGACAGACAACTTTTCTGTGAAACCGAGTTTTAAAACTCAGAGTTAGTTACGAGTCCTTAAATAATCTTGAAGACTTAATAGATTAAACTTAAAAATTAGTTAAAATTGGTTAAACTTACCAATTTTAAAATGAAAATCAGTTGCTTCCTTCCCTTTTCCAGTAGATGGTATTTTGTCCGTCTCATTTTGTGCCTGCCCGGAGAAGTCCTCCCCGCCTGCCTGTTGGCTGCTGTTTGTTCTCATTACCACATGTGTTCCTGATTTATATACAGATCAGCTTTTCCATTTTAACCTCTTTGCCCCCTGAAGAAGGAAATCTCAGGACACGTACTTTTAATGGTCACACCCTTCTTTTTTTAATTTGTGTGCCAGAGATACAGATGGCAATGTTTAACAACAGGAAAACATTACATTGTTTCTTATCCAACTAAATTAAACTGCTAAGTACCTAAACATGCATTCTCACAGACCACTGTGTCCCTGCTCGCAAGCTTTGAGCATGTTTTTCCTGACTAACACCAGAGTTGCTGTTTCACGAGCAACAGCTCTCTGATGTAACGTCACAGTTTGTGATGAAGAATGATCTGTGGCACACAAAAGACTACACTGGTTTTCTCTCTTGGGGTGCAATATTTATATTGTGCCAAATGTTAGTGGATATTTTCTTATATTTTCTATGCTCTGTGGTAGCTTAAAATACATATATTTTCAGACTTGCATCCTCTTACAGTATTTGAGATAAGTACTGTAAATGATGTAGAAATTATATTGTGAATATATCTTAGGTTGTTAAATATTCATGGTTTAGATTTTTTTTAATGTATGTATTTAATATTTTTGACAGCTATGTTCTTAAATGTTTTGAAGATATTGTTTTAGGGAGCGTGTCTGTGCTGCACTACAATAAAAAGATGCTAAAAAATAGTGAGTTATTTTTTATGTGTGAGAGTTACCATGTGGTTTCATCTGTATTGTTTACTACAGCCATGACCGTTCAGCTTTCATGGGAACTTGAACTTGAAAATTCTTGAAAATCTTTTCAGTGTCATTTAAAAATTGGGGTCCTTCTAATAAATTATATCACACTTTCATCTGGTGGATTCTGTGTGCTGTGCTGGTGACTTGTGATGGCTTAGGAGGCGTCCCTGATACTGCTTTGAGGATAGTGTGGCTGGGAGCTGGGAAGTACTAAGGCCTCTTAGAAGGAACAATTAATTTACAAAGTTGTTCAGAACTGTCTTGTGTGCTGAATTTTCTAGTTAATGCATACCTGAAGCACTAATTTTAATTTTAATTATTATTTTATATCTAATAGTTAAAAAATGGCTCATTTGCAAATAGTATGTTTCCATTCAAGTTATCTATTTCGAATCTGAAATGTTTATGCAGCTCAGCTAGTCTAGAAGCAGAATTGTAAAGCACTGTTGAAGACCAAACAAACTCACAATACTTGTTCTTTCTTTGCTAGCTGACTTGGCATGTAATTTTTTGCATTCATTTTTTTGCCTAAAGTTAGATGATTTATCTAAATAATTACAACTTGTCAGATTTGAGCTCTGTTACACTCACAAGTACCCCTTCAAAAGAAAAAGAGAGACAAAGGAGAGTAGGGAGGAGGTTGTATTCAGCAGGAGGAGAAATGTGGGTGGTAGATTAAAACTTGGCCTTCACCCTTAATCATCTTCCATAAAGGATAAGAGTAGCAAGGGTACTAGTAATGGCCAAGGGTACTGGGAATGTGTCTTCTGACTGCTCTTTAGCAAGAGCTAAGGCTCAAACACCTCTCTTGCCTGAGATCATCCCTAAAAGTCAATTGAAGTCTTATTGCATCCAGACAGTGAAGGTGAATTTCTTCCCACTGGGAGAAGAAAAAGAATACATTTAAACTGTTATAAATTAGTAAGATTTATGACTACTACTATTTGTCCACTAATAACATGAAGATGGCACAAAATCTTCAAAACATTAAAGATTTCGAAGAGTCTCAGTTCACAAAAGATGTGAACTGCTTGTGTAGGATATGTTTGACATCATACGCTGATTATTGCATAGCATATGTGTGAATGTATGTGTGTCTGTCACTACCAACAAATACTGGATGGTTCTATGTATTGTTATTCAAACCTTTGACTACGGATGAAGGAATATAGTTAATTTAAAAAAAATAATTTAAAACTATTAATAAAATCAGTATCAAAACAGTAAACCACCTTGGCTCTCCTTTCTGTATGTTCTGTATATAATAATCAGAACATGAATAGAACTGTTTGCTTTGTGTTATGCATATATATGTAAATTTTTTTGACAGAACAGAAAGAAATTTAATAGCTAATGTCATTAACATCAGAATTACAACAGACTGCCAACTCTAGGACTAATAATGAAAGATTGAGGTGTGTTCCTGTGCCTCCTTTGTTAAATATTTAGAGTTACTTTAGTTCATGGGAGAATTTGAGCTTCATTAGCCATTCTCTACATTTTCCTTGCAAAAGGTGTACTCTGTGTTGTGTGATAGTTTTCTTACTGAACTTTTTAATAAGTCAAACCTAAAAAGATTCTTATTATTTTCTCTGGAAAAGTTGTAAATACAGGCTCTGGAAAAGTGTAATTTGAAATGTAGAAAAAGGGGAGTGAAGCTCACATGTTCAAAGGTAAATCAAAGAATAATTGCATCCAGAACAGCCTGACAGAAGGCTTAGTGGGAGCTGGTCCCTACAGAGAACTCCCCAGTGACAAATGGAGCCATGGAACCAGACAATGCCGTGTCTGGCAGGTCAGGCAGTGATTACATATCCAGTTTCTGCTCTTTTCTCTAAAGTATGATCCAAACCCTGATATGACAGTCAGCAAATATACACTTGTGCGGTCACAGAGGAAAGGTTTTGACCTAAAGCAACTAAAGGAAAAAGGCAAAGAGCACATTCACCACAGCAATTACAGTATCTCAAAATAACACACAGGTTTTTGCATATTTAGCTGGAGAACCTGTTATGTTCACAAAAGCACTATAGCAGCCTCTTGGGCAAGATGAGCAAGTTGTTCTGAACAATAGCATAAAACTTGAGCTTGAGAAACTGTCCTCATCCCCACAACCACCCTTTTCTTATGACACAATAATTCATCTTGCTTTGTGTTTTCTCTGCTCAGCCTAGTGAGTATGGAGAGGAACCAGAAATGCAACTCCTAGGGGTAAATAACTGCAACTCTTCTGCGGATGACAGGGCAATTCCAGATTAACCAGATTCATTTTCAAAGCCAGAGACTTTCTGTACAGCAAGAAAGAGGCAGAGTATCCTCCTAAAATTCCAAAGGTACACTCCTGTTTGGTGTTGTAGAAGACAAAGGTTTAGTAGCCAAGTTCATTCAGGCCACCTGCTATGCTGCAACTCTTCATCCAGCATTAAGCTTGGTGTTCTGTAACAAGCTTGCAAAGTTAGAAAGCAAGTATGTTAGGCCTGATTTCTTCCCATCAATATGGCAAATTCCTTAAACTAAGCAAAATTATTGATTTGCCTGTATGCTCCACTGAGACCATGTTCTTTCTCTACCAGAGATAGATATTTATGTTCTTTGAGTCTCCTAGAGAACTACCTCTTTCTTTTCAGCATCCTTCTTCTGAGATGAGTTTCCACAGACAGTTTCTTACCTCTCCTTCTGTCTGAATCACAGCTATCCAGAAGAAGAAGTGTAAGTATTCATGCTTACTGGAAGGAGAGAAAAATCACTCCCTTGTTCCTGTTGTGTTGACAGTCAGTTAACTTGGAAGCAGTACTGCCCATAGAAAGAAACTGAGATTTCAGTCAATTCATAATTTCAGTAATTTCAGATGCCAAGAGTGTAAGAAGTAAACTTGATCTTCTAGGCATGACATCTCGCTGTCTGTTTAGTTCTGGAGCACACATTTGAGATTCTACATACAGGTACATGAAGTTTTTCTTGACACTACCTGATGCTAATGAGTAAGACTGGTCCAATTCTCCAGCATGTGCTGCTGGGCTGGCTGAATGATCTAAGAAGGAGTAAGATCCAAAGCACTACTTTGACCTCTGTGCGGAGAATTTTTTTCCTCCATGTATAAATATTTTTAAGCATTAAGAACTCCTAAAAAACAAATGCTTTAAACTTTGTTTTTTGAAGCATATTAATGGAGAGTTTTTCTACATTTTTGGGGATTGCAATAGACCTTGACTAATCCTGGACGTAAATCAGTATTATGCCCCTTAGTCTGTTTTGTGTACATGTAGTAGACAGCACAGTGGTCCCTAATGCTTAAAGCCTCTGTTCATTAACAAAAGTAATGGGAGAGTAATGATAGATCACATACTCTTTTCAACATTTCAGAGAAAATACTACTTTTTAGTCTGCAGCTTTCCATGTAGTAGCCTTTCTAAACAGTGTTCTACTCCAAAAACCAGTCAGTGAATATTTCATTAAAGTTTATTTTCTGACAGAGTAGCTTGAAGAGCTTTGCTGTATCACTGCTCGGTGTTTTGTCAAATGCATCCCTTCTGCAGAAGCAAAAGTCTGAGCCAGCTGCATGGTTCATAAAATAAACCAGAAGTTGTAAAGCTTTCAGCAGGTTATGATGAGATATTGAAGAAGCCTTTTTTTAATTCTGTAGCAAAAGAGAATATCTAGTGATGGAAGTGGAAGTTATGATGACCCCAGAAGGATGCAGCAGCTGTAGACCAGAGAGAAGAGAGGGCTTAGTTCTGTCAGCCAATTCAATTCACTTTTCCTTGCTGCAAAGATAAAATAAACTCTTGAGATCAAAGATCTAATTTACAAGGCTATCCTCTTGTCAGTTGACACATGTACTTCAATAACAGAACATGAAAGAAACTGCTCACAAGCAAACAAAAAAAAAAAGAGCCTTGATTATATACATCCTTCATCCAACTCTTTGTGGCTATCAGCATTATGGTTAGAGTAGCCACGTGCATCCGAATGTTCATGTAACTGTTCTGGGAGGTCAGCTTTGGGCATCCATCTAAATCTCACTGAAGAAGAAGCAAATGGACTCAGAAAACAAAGCCTCAGGTGAAATAGCCCATCACAGTGTGAAGGGAATTACTTATTTAAAGCAACTGATACTTGTTAGAACTTCAATCTGATCGATGTGTCAGCCTTTTTATGAAGCATTCTGCTATTAACTAATTTTCCTTAAGAAATGAAGTAACGCATGATGTTTTGAGAACTGTAGCGTAATTTCCTTTCTCAGCTGTTTTTAGAAACTACTGGTGCATCTGCTTGGCTTATTCTGCTCTTAAAGATATTTTTAGATTACTGCAACTCCAATTTTGTCTATGTTATCTTTAAATAGGGATTGTGTCAAAGACTTAATATTTATCTTACCAATTGATTCAAAGTATCATCTTGTTATTATTTGACTTTTATGTCTTCTGTAGTTTGGCTAGTTCTCCTTCAGTTGTTTCTCAAATGAAAAACATTTACACTTCTCCCTCTACTTGATAGGGTGGAACAGAATGTGAATTAAATTTTTGCCAGAAAGGACTGTCAAATTTTATTTCAAGTAGCATTACAGTACTTCCAGATATTACATATCAGTCATGGTATAATTATGGCTAAAATTGGACACACAGGGTTAATGTTCTCTATTTTTTATGTAGTTCAACTCATGTTGTAATTTAACTTGTGTTTTGGGGGTAGACAAAGTAGGAAGTTGTCCTATTGGCAACTGATATTTAATTAATAGAGGGATTCAAAATTACTTCCTTTTTATATACACTTCCTTTTTACCACATGTAGTTTGCAATATATGCATCCACACAGTGATCAAGTTAAAGTAACTGCTCCAAAGCTAGAAGTTGCCGTCAGGTTTTTAAATGGCATCAAATAAGAGGCTGTTGATTGAGAAATGGAAATGTAGTGTTTTGCTGTAGATCTCTCAAATACTTTAAGGTAGAAATCAGTATTAAGATTCATCAGTATTTTCATCTTAAATCTTCAAGATTCAATTCATCTTGAATCTTAATGCCATAAATTAAATTGAAGGCAAATTTTAAATCTTAGGACAGCTCTAAAAAATAGAGTGAGCGAATGAACAAAGATGGTTGATGTAGTTTTGTTTACTTAGAGGGCAGCTAGATAAGTTATTGCATATTACAGTTAATTCCATAAGAAATTTTGTGTAGCAGACTGTTGTTCTAGCTATTGATTTGTACAAATCTGAGAGAAATTCTAAGAAAAAGCCATTTTCCGTGATACCATGTTTGTCCAAAACTGTTCACCTTCATATTTAAGACTTCTGATTCTTCAAACTAGCCCTCTTCACCGCCACCTCCAATGGCTGCCTCTTCTTCAGATGAAAGCTGGGTCCTATTTTAGAAACATCAGTTCATTGCCTCCTGGGAGATACTCTGCTCCATCCAGCTGGGACTGGACAGATGGTTTCTGGCATGGGGCATATCCTGGTAGACGAGCATCTCCAGGGTGGTAGTCCTTAAAAAAAAGGATGTTGTAAATAGATACCCTGTGGGTAAAAACAATGCAGACTTGACCGACTTCCACTCCTATCTCTACATGACCAGCCACATGATGACAAATACCTGACACAGCTCCTCTAAGCATGCAAGGTGGTGCTGAAGTCCTGCTCTGTCTTCTTGGGAAAAAACTTGCCTTTTTTTAATCTGAGCAAATTCATCTTCTGGTGATCTGCCAGTATTAGGAGGTTGCCTGTGCCATTTCACCCTGCTAAACCAAAAGGGGAGATTTCAGACATGATGCTAAAGGTTACTTTGTAGAAGAAGAAGTCATCCCAAGACTGATTTGTTCACCACAGACATCAAAAAGAAATGAGATCAGATAAGACTTGCTCTGCAAGGATCTCTTGTAGCAATGGAAGTCTCTGGCTATTTATAAGAATACATGCACAGTGTCTCTTTTTGGTATTAGTTTGGTTTATATAGTCTTGTCTTCATGGCACAGAGCAGGAAAAGTGTTCCCACTGTGTCCTTGGCAACAGCAATTTAGCTGTACAAAGATTATTTTCTCCAATATAAAAATAATTGTTAGGAAGAATAAAAGCCACCCTTCTTAAACAGATGAGCTAATTCAAGCAAAGGATAAAATCTTACTTGGAAATTTGCAAATAGGTTATTTTGTTTTTAGATAAATTGCAATTAAGTGAACAAGGCTTTTCTGGCACCTACTGCCTCATCTTGCTTCAAAGAGTTATTTTGGCTCATACACAAACTAATATTTGCTTCCCCAAAGAAACAAACTATGAAGATAACACTGAAAAAGTTATCCTTTGAAACACCATCCATTTCTGATATATCACTCTAGTCTGGAGATCATGACCCAGTAATTTGTCAGTCTCCAAGAGAACAGTGCACTCTCTTGTAGAACTTACTCCGAATCTGGTATCAGAACAGGTGATCTGTGCAAAACTATCTCAGCAAACTAGATCAGTGTTGGCATTGCCAGAGCAATAGAAAATGAGAGAAGGCATGCCCACAGTGAGATTTAATATAGAGCACTGGTGACATTGAAAATGTTTATGCTTTTGGAAATGTCCTATGCTTTTCATCAGGAAAAAAAAAGGTGGCAGTTTGGCACTCTGCTCTTATTTTTAAAAATACTGAGGGTCTACTTTGCAATAGCTGAGAGAAATGTTTTTGAGAGCACAGTAATTCAGCAACACTTGGCTTGCCCTGTTTACCTTTTCCCCTTATATATATCTATTGATCTTAAACTCCTCTGACCTAGAGAAAGCCTCTTCCACAGTGTTTATTACATTATTAAGATGATGAAATTTGAGGTAAACGGAGAAGAGGGATGATTCTTATCTGAGGATTTCCTACCTTGGGCCTTTTGTCCCAGATACATCCAATCTGGCCTCATAGGTGCCTTTCCTAAGTGCCTGATGGTATGCTGGCTCAAGCCAGAAAGTCTGAGTGGGGAATTTCTCAGACACAAATCTCTCTTCTCTGTTTCCTCCATGCTGATGTGCTTAATTACAATCCCAGTCATCCTAGTTTCCATCTGCTGGGAGGAGAGAAGGGAAAGAGGAGCTCTTTGTCCAATATTAAGATGAGAATAACCCTCTGGTTTGTCCTCTCTTTCTTTGGCTGTCTATGCAGGGAGCCAGCTGCTGCCAGAGACAGCTCCAGCAATGTCTGGAACAGGCCAAAGTTATCTATCTCAGCTTTATTGTCCTTCTTCTCTCCCGATGAATTCAGTCTGCAGAGATCAGACCTGTCATTAGCAGTGGAAAGCTGTATTACAAATGGGAATTCATTTATTTTTCAATAAGTATTTTGATTTGTTTAAAGTGTTTAAGACCTGATGATGTGATCTGGGGAAGATTCAGTGGGCTGTTTCTTTGCTCCAAATATAATGAAAGAGCTGGTCTGTTGCCAGCCATGGAGGAGGGAGGAGGAGGAAATTAGAATATGCAGCATTTAAGGAAAAAGTCAGATAAAAATAAAACTTAATTCTGTCAATACAGTTTTACTCATGAATTGAACTGCAGTTCACAGAAGAGAGATGTAGAGGAAGGTAATTTATAACGACCAGATATCCTCAAATGGATTGAGGTGGAATTCAGAATATAGTGCTTAGTTGTAGGCCAGCAACCAGAGCCTTTCAATCTGCTGCTTTCTCCAAATGTGTGAGAAAACAGACTTCTGAGTTCACATAACTGCTCAGTTGCCAGTTGGTGCCTACATCTTGTCCGCAGCACAGAGATATTTTATGCACAGACAAGAAAAGCAGTTGTGAAAGGAAAAAGAGATGTTTGCATGAACTCGTATTTCAGCAAAGTTATATTTTACACCACCACAACTAAGAACAGGATTTGTCCTAAATATTATACCAAAATTAATGTAAAAGGTACATAGACAGGGAATATGGATGTATATTATATATGTGTGTATATGTGTAGATATAGATAGATATATAAGGTAATTATTCACAAAGAGTGAATTCTACATTGAGTGAGATTGGTCTTCAGCAGAAGAATTTTCTCATGTACTTTAATTCAAATGTCAGATGCTTCATATGACTACTGGCTGAAAATCTCTGTCATTTTGCCATATCTGCTGTTAATAATATAGCTACCAGACAGTCCACATGAATTTAAAAAAAAAAGGAGGTTGGTTTTGGTTTTGTTTTTTAATGCCATGTAAAAAAAATAGTACTTGAACTTTTCCCAGTTGTAATTTGTGTGAAGGGAGGAAGAGGCTATATACACTAACAAAGCTGCAGTTTCCAGACCTGAATCTTTGCTGGTTTCAGGTGAAGCATGTGCCTTTAAGAACTGTTCTTTATCCTCATAATTTCTTATAGGAAATTGCAGTTGGCAGCAATCAGGTTAAGTATTTAAATATTTTATATTTAATTGAGGGGATTAAATTCACATTTCCAATTTAAAATGTTTTCCCATCTTAACTACAAAACCTGATTGTATGTTTTAAAGCTTTTTTAAAATGTCAGTACTGACTTAGTGTGAAAACACATTACTATCTTTTTCTTGTCATTTAAGAGAGGCACTGGTGGCACCAAATTTTTTATTATTTTGATCACTGTCTTTTCTTCACTCCCCTTCTCTATCCCTCTGCCTGTGACTGACTTCAAGTGTCAAATGAGGAGAAAATTCTCATAATGAAATTGCTGGCAAAATCTAGTCAAAAACAGTGATCTCTCTTAGTAGGGGATCACGTCCAGGTCTTTCTTTGTAGTCTACATTTTCCTACTTTTTTTTTTAGTCTAAATGACTTAGATATTTCCAAGAACAAGGCTCAGGCAAAAGGAATTGTGCTGACCTCTTCTTTGAAGTGGGATTTAAAAAAGGACAGGGAGAAAGTCTATTAAAATGTGGCTGCCTTCCATGCTTCTTAAAAATGTGCTGTTTATGTGTGCAATGCCTGCCAAAGAGTCCGTCTGCATCTTGTGTGTTCCAGTCAACAGTGCACGCCCTGCAACTGTATCTCATCTCCACTTTTGGGCAACTCTGTCTCACCTTTTCTCTGCTCTTAGCAAATATCTGAGAATTATGCTGGTACAATCATCTACACCTTTTTCACAATGGTTTCAACTATCAGAATGCTGGGGCAGCTGAACCCCTGTGCTGTTGATAGCCCAGGTGGGGCTGCAGTTCAACCTGACATAATGCATTTTGGGGCAAGAGCCGGATTCATGTTGTCTTTTTTAAATCTAGACAATTAAAGCCATTTCATTCTAATCTAAAAGAGGATTAAGATCGCAATGCTAAGCATAGCATGGGAGTTCTGCTGCTTTGAGGGGGAATAGTCTACACCTGGAGTATTTCCAGAAGCTCAGCAAAGTGGCTGTTCCTAAAAGGCAGCCAATGTAAGAGCTGTGCTTTGTAGGCCAGCATGTTTCACCAGCTGCCTGCTTCACTGCCACAGGAGCCTGCAACCCCTCACTGGGTTCCCCTGCTGATCCTGGAGACAGAGTGATCACTGATCTCAGTAGAAGCAAGGAGATCAACAGGGAGGCAGGAACTTTTTTTGATTATGAAGGCAAAACTTTGCTCCCATGACTGGTTGTTGCTCCCATTTCCAAGCTCCTGCCGGATCTGAACTCTGCTTCTCATGGACACAGACTCCTACCTTGCAGTTGCTAGAAATTATACAGCTAATTCAGGGGTCAGAAAGACTTACTTCCTGCCTCCAATACACACTCAAATTGTATCCTGAGTGCACATCAAGATAAGGCATCTGCTGTTTTTTACCCCATTTCGCCTTCAATTGAAAAGAATTTGGCCAGGTAGAGGAGGAGCTGTGCTGCATTTCAGTAAATCCCCACCTGGACCATCAGAGGTCCATGCCTTCAGGATACAGCTTTCTGCATCCCAGAGCATCTCTTCCCAAAGTTCACATTCAGCAGAAGTCTGATGGCTTTCAATGAAAGATCTTCATACTCAGGCTTAAATCCTTGCCTTCCTCCTCTGTTTGAAGCAGAAGAGTACGTATTCTACCTTTAGAGGCTGGTTATAATGAACTGAAGGTTTTAAGAAAAAAAACACTGAGAAAGATCATTCGAGTACAGTCTGTTCATCATCAAATACCATCGGAAAACAAGTTTCCAGGTGTTGGCTCAGAGTGAAGGATGAAATAAGCCTGATGGCATGGGCAAACAAGTTCTACACGCTTGGGTTCACCACAGCAACACTGCAGTTCCCTCCACGCCTCAGGCAGAGCAGTGCAATCCCTGTACGTGGTGGAAGTACCTTTCCTTGGCTGGAGGTCCTTCGGCAAACATTCACATCCCACCAGGACCAGTGCCTTTAGGCACTTTGATATCCAGTAGAGCCAACTTAAAATCAATCTGCTGCTTACTAAGGGAGCATGTAAGCTGTCTCAGGGTGGACATAGTGTAATGGCAGTTTCTTAACGTGGTGAGCAAGCATGCAGAGGGAGCAGCGAGCAATGGAATAGCTGGGTTTGAAATTCACATAGGATGGTTGCATCTTTGGAGGGTGGGAGGTTTTCAGAAAATCCTGAGCGTTATCCACCCTCTTAAATGGACATCAGTTTAAGATGACGCTCAGGGTCATATAACACTATGCTTTGTTCATACGTAAGAGTAGTAATGCTTCTAATTAGCCATGTCCACACTACAGCAAGTAATGCTGCCAAGTGAAGTGGATCTGTAGAGTGAAAAAATAGCAAGGCTGAAGGCTTAACACTTGCTCTTACATGCATTTCTACTTAAGACTGCTGTTGCTCTAACCCTACAGGCTGAGTGTCCCTTGAATTCCACAGCACGTACTCTGGTTTAGTTTCCTTCAACGGGAAACCAGCTTGCATGCTCTGAGATGGCTTTGTGATTCCAATGGAAACACGGTAAGTTGGAATCTTCTAGAGGCAGAGTCCTGAGCTGAAATGCTAACATGTTCCCCTTGTGTCTAAATAGGACTTCACTGCAAGAGCACAGCAAGCACAGACTCGAGATGAGGAGATACTGAATGATCTTGTGAAATCATAAACCAGGGATTTGTTATAGCAATTACATAATAATTATATAATTGCTACAAAAGTGGGATTTGTCATAAAATCAGTTATCCTCTTAGCTTCTTGATGCAGATCAGATAACAATACTTCTATTCAAGAATTATCTAGTTTCCTACATTCATTTGCTCTCTGGGTATACTGAAACACTAAAATAAATTATTCTGAAATTGCTCTTATTTCTCCAGACTTTGCCTTTTATACATATAAATGTTGTGGAGAGAGATGTTGCATTTTTGGAAGATTTTTTACAATTACTATTCCAAATTGAAAGAAAACAAACTCAACATGGAGTGAAACACTTCTGGGCTTGCATTACTTAAAACTGTAAAATAATGTAAAATGTCTTTTCCACTTTTAATATTCATTTTTGGCAAAGTAATTTTGAAAACAAACTACAACAAAACACTGAAAGCTATTTTAATGACAAACAATTTTTTCCCTACAAGTTGAAAGTTACCAGAATAGTAAAGCATGTGAAGAGTTTAAATTTTGACAACTATTCTCAGTAAAACTGATTAGTTGCTTCATTTAAAGCAAGGAGGAAGATAAACAATATTTAGTCAAAAAATGTCTTAGCTATCCAAATGGAAAAGTTACTATAAAGTTTTGAAATCTCCTCCAGGTTCTTCACCATCACTATCTGAGATAGCCTTTAAATTATGACTGCCACCATTTGTGAGCTTCAAGATGAGAAAAGAATTAGGACTGTGAGTTGTGTTTTGTATCTTGTACACATGCTTTCATAACTTTTCCCTAATCACACCATGAGACATAACACAGCCTGATAGTGCGTACCAAGGTCCAAAGAAGAAGCACTTTTCACTATACAGCCTTCAGATGTAGCCTTATAAGAGTCCTGTGTTGATATATGTAGCTTTGTATGACTCATATATTTATATGGCTTCTACATTGAGGAGCTTTATATTTCTCCTCTAAACAGTCATCTCCCCTAATCCATACTGTATCGAACAATTTGAAAATAACATTATTAATGGGAAGGTGGTCAACCCCTGAAAGCATAATCACATTTCATTTTAGAAAAAAATAATAAATTGAGTATGCTGCCTGGATCTCACTTCCCTATTCCCCTTTTACAAAAGCATATGCAGGCTATGGATAATTTATAAACAAATAGTATTGTATTATATTATTGATCTCTAATCTCCATGGTTACCAGGCTCCTTGTTTCATCTTGGCTTCTATGTAATTAAACCTTGTTGCACATGTAAAGCAGCATAAGCTAAATTAAGCTGGAAACAGGAATCTTTACAAAGGACAAAGAGGGAAATTTCCTTTATTTTCCACCATTGGCAAAGCTTTTTTGTCTCTGTGTGTGGAACTGGTGAGAAAAAAGCAGTTGTGCTCAAACACCATAAACTGAATTCTTGCAAGTGAGAGGTAAGAGTCCACTGAAGTTAACGGTGTGCTGGTCAGATTTAGGTCCTCATCTTTGTCCTTGGTGTTGTTATAGACCTTTCTGGCACTTCTCCCCTGCTGTCATACTGGGATCTGTAAGAATACCACCAGCTCAAGAGTCATTCTCTTCTAATGTGACTTTAAAGTAGTGGTAAGTACTCAGGCTTGTACAGTGAAGTTTTTAAACATTTTTTTTTCTTCTTGCTGTATGAAAGACCCAGACAATCAATAGGAGTGTTATTGTTATTATTAAAAGAAAAAAAAAGGCAACATAAAAACACTTACATAAAAAAATTCAGCTTTCCCACACCATCACCTCTATTTTTCAGTTACAGAAAACTCAGACAGTTCTTGGAAAAACAGTGTAGGAAAGTTTAAAGTAAGTTTCCGTGGAGTTTACTTTTTTAACAAACGTGTTTTGAATACCCTTCTATGTCACCCTTGAACTGACCAGAAGCAGGTTAGTCCTCTTCCAGATACCTGGAGTCCAAGCTGCCTAACTACTTTAAAATGCAAACAGAAATTAATGGAGGAAGGTTTTGCATCTTGATTGAAATAACTTGAAAACAAATATCTCTATTAGTCACTACACACTGATTATTCTTTCACCTTTCCTTATCAGACTCTTTTCCATCTACTTTTAGTTTCCCTGATTCTGAATTCAATTTCCCCTAGCTTCATCTCTGTGGAATATTTATCCTGCTGCAAGCTATTCCCCAAGGCTGTGGATATCTGCTTTCCAATCTAACTGTAGAAGTAACTGCTTTGAAGGACACGGTCACCTTCTCCATGGCAGCTACCAGAGGGCTCACTGGCTGCCCCTTCTCCTTGCATTCCTGCATATTTTCAAACAGTAAGGTACTGCCTGTTAGCCTAGTCAATGTTTTAATACTCTCTGGCCACTCTCCTCCCTTTCTATTTCTTAAAAGGCACAGATTCCTACCCAAATAAAGATTTTTTTTTTTTTTATTCTTGTTCCATCATAGGTTTACTCCCAAATATAGTATTTTGGGCATGTATTATATCTCTCAAGGCTCCTAGTGGAGAGGATACTTACAGCTAGTTGTAGATATTAGAAAACAAAAGCGGGATTTACAAAGAATATTCTTCCACTTAGCCCATTTCAGAAAAAGTAGCAGAAATTAAAGCGTTTAAATACACAAACCCCATAAAGTTGTTAAACCAAGATGCTTAGGTACTACTGTAGTCACAGAAGGACACAAAGTATATACAATGCTGTAGAAAACAAAACATTCGGCATATGGAAACAAGATTTGTGGATGTTTTTGACTACATAAAATCTCAAAAGTTGACAATAGGAATCATTCCAGAACTGCAGTTAGATGACGGTTTCTCAAAAAACAGTGAAGCAACAATATAATTCTATCTACTTTTCTGCACAATTGCATCATTCCCCACCCCAAATGCCTAATTCCCTGAAAATTTCTCTATCTTCAAAAGGAAAACTGTGGCCAAGAATTGAGCCCAAGTGAACCCACTAGTGAGAACTGAAAATTGGGTTTTGCAAAGTGGGGTTTTTGGAAAATTACCACGAGATGTATATATTAAAAATTATAAAAAATGGCTTCAGAAATCAGAGAATAGTTTGGTCTTCACTTCTTCTGAAATAAGAATAATAAATTGCAAAATATGGAAGTCTAGATCACAATAGAGAATTCTCATAAATTATATATTATATAGTTGGACACTAAACTGTTAATATAGGAAAGCTTCAGAGTATGGGTTTCCAATTTCCACTTTATGAATTTTTGTCAGCACAGCTTCCTGTGGTCAGATGACGTATCCTGTCAGTGCCAGGCTTTTTTCCCCAAAATACTTAATTGAATTTTAATTACATGCAGAAGCTCACACACTGGTTTTATGGTTGAAAAGCAGTGCTAGAGACCATTCCAATTTTTTGTTCCTGACTGTAGCTTTGTGATTTCTTACTATATTAATTCTTGTAAGCACGTCTAATTTTCTCATTGAAGACTTAACCACGTGAGCCTTAATTAAACACATTAGTAGTCATGGAACAATTAGAGTAAATCTTCCACAGAAAAAATTGGTCTGCAGGGAAAAGGAGCCAAACAGTAAGTGTACTGTGTGCTAGCACTTTATTTACAGAGGCCATGCTGAGAAAACCCAAGATCACATCAATAACAGTTTGCCTAAAGAAGAAACTATCATGTCTCATGGACTGAGACACTAGTGTCTTCTTCTTGCCTATTATTCTTAATACACAGCCACTGTCCCAGGGCTTAATCAGAATTCATGAAGCTGCTAAAGCTGAGAAAGATTATTGATCTTATTAAAGATGTAACAGCACCAGACTGAGAAGATGGGGCCTCCAGAGAAAAAAGAGGCTGAGAGCCTCCAGGGGAAGCTGAAGCAGCCATACTTCACTCTGTGTTTAGCTCACAGGTTCACTGCCATGAGAAACCCAAGGCATTTTTCTTCCATAGGTCAGGAGCTTAAAAGCCAGAGCACCACTGGCCCACACTGAGCACCTAAATCTCTTTACCTATAGTTTCAAAGTATGCCTTCCTAGTCATCATCAACAATATTTTAATTAACTTTGAAGACTTGATTCCTTCTTCATCTAATCCTATCTAATGCTACTGGAAACAAAGGAGTGGCGTAGGTGTAGCTGGATGGGAATTTAGAAATTGTAGGTTACAAGGACATTACAGAAGGCCTAATTTGACTGACACAGCTGGTACTAACAGAGAGAAAACATCTAGGCATACTTTTGTATCTTAGGGATTTTTTTTCTGTGCTAATGCTTTCTAGAGTTCAAATTAAATGCTATATTTATAAAACTTGTTGAGTGATATCAGTGGAACTAGAACTGTGCAATTTTTTTTATCAGTTGCCAAACAGAAAAAGTAAATTAAATTTGTTTAGACTGACCCAAAATATTTCCTTTTCTCTTTTTTTGTGATGAAAAGAAAAACTGGAGAAATCTCAATTTGAATAAGTTGTTCCTTTTGACAAGAAATTGCTTATTTTATTTAGAAGTAGCTAGAACAAGAGGAATCAAAGGACTCAGCTCACAGAAATCTGGAGCTGGGTGTTCCCCCTGCTAAACAGCTGCATGGTCATGCTACTTCACCCACTGAGATGCGAGAACCTGGGTTAAATTTGGAGGGATCCTCCAGTCTCAGAAGACGGGATATTTAGAGCTGAATCTCTCTCAGTCTCCCTTGCTGCAACTCTTCCATCCTCCCTCTACATAAAATGCATGAGTGAGTCAGTCAGAGCCCAACCTTGTAAGACACAAACTCCGTACTTCTGGTCCTCACGTGTTTTTTTTTCTCTGCCAAAGGAACAAAGGGATGGAAAGAAGGATGACAGAGAAGGAGAGGCACTGGCTCTTGCCTCCCTTCCCTGGTGAGGAGGACAGAGAAGTGTGCAGATGGACACCTTCGAGGTGATGGCCTTCACCCTGCCCTGCTCCACACTGGATATTTACTTACATACACAAAATACATCAGTATCAGGAGCAAGTACTGAGGACCTCATGTAGAAAAGGAATATAACATGGTAGTTAGAGGACTAGTTTAGATAGGAAATTAAAAATTTCAGTTCAAATAATCTCATGAAAAGGAAGGTCTTGGCTGTACAGCTCCCATGTTCTGCATCATTCAAGTACCAGGTATTGCATCAAATGAGCCTTTTTGGTTCCTCCTCCAGCTTTAGTTATCTAGGGGGGAAAAAAACCAGCTGAAACTATTTGGCAAATCTGATGCAGATTAAAGTGGGGGGAAACTAAACCCGGTACTTTTGATAATTACTGTAGTCATCTAAAACATTCACCCAGCTGAACACCACAGTGGTATTCTTACGGCACACCTGTGCAGGCAGGATTGTCAAGCTAAACTGGAATTCATTTTATCTCTCTACAGCAGGTGAAAATTAAAACTGAAAACCAGAAAGGAGTAACACATCTCCTGGCCAGCAACAACTCTCTTGATAACAGGTGATATGCAGCTGCTCTTCTCAGGTAAAAGGTACTGCCAGAGAGGTAGGAAAGAATTTTTGGGTTGAATCCCATTGCAAAAGGTGGCAGATTGGCACTGCATTGGCTGGGTGAGCTGTACTGCTCGGAGGAATCCTTTCTGGCTTCCTCCTCTTTCCAGAAACAGTCCTTTCCATTGCAGTCTGCCCTTATGTGCCAGCCCAGACAGTTCTTTAGTTGGTGAGGGGGAACCAAATTCTCCAGTAGGGAGAGGGAGAAGCACAAGCACTTGATTCCTATGCCTGTCCTCCAGGAATCCATCCTGACGATCGAGCAGTGAGCTGGACCACTGTGTGTTATGTGCTGTGCAAAGGGCTCATGCTGTGCTTGAATTTCACACCCATGATGCATTTACCAAAACCAAGGAGCAGGTTAATCCTTCAGCTTCACTGTTATTCAGGTAGTGTCATAGATTATTTTGTCTCTTACAATGTATGGATTCTGTATTTATGATCTTACCAACTTATTTGAGAGACACTTAATTGTGAAGAGGAGATGCAACTTCATCAAGAAATTCCTTAGAAAAAGGCCATCTCAATTTTAACAAGTGTTTATGGAGTAAGCCCCACTGTAAAGATGAATTTTGTTCTATTTTCCTATACCAGAAAAGCAAACTTTTGCCTCTAGCAACACTCCTTTGAAATCAACCTTGATAGTTTCCATGCAATGAGGTCTAATCTCATCCTGCAGCTGTGGCTCCAAGTGTGTCAACCCCCATATGTCATGTGTGTTGTAAGCAAATAATTTTGCGCAAAGTGTTTTATTTCAAGACTGAAACACTATTCCAGGACAAGTGGTATAGGAGTGACAGGAAATATCTGTTCAGAAGAAAAACTGGCAAAAGGATTGATGTATGTACTATTAGCAAAAAGGATACTCACAAATAAACACTTCAAAGGGCAGAACTGCCTTAGATAGGGCTTGTTTGCCTTTCCAGAGTAAATGTGCTGTAACCAGTATGAAAGACATGTTCTAAGAAATCATATAGTATTTGAGCCATTTAGGATTGATTTGGGAAAGCATGAAAAAACATCTTGTAGAAATCCATTGGCATGTTTTATTGGTGCAAATAGTTACACATTTTCTCTGTGTATGTCATATGCTCAAGTAACTCAGGATGAAAATAAGAAATGTGAATATAAAACTTAACTCAAAATTCTGACTCTCATCATCTAATTCATTTCTTGTAGAAGTTTGTTCCTCAAATAAACCATGGACTATATCAGACTTTTGATGTATCATTAATATTTAGAGATAGGATAACAGTTGATTGAAATCAAGGTTTCTCTTTCCAAACTGCTGATATATAACAGAATTTGGCATATCAAATAACTTCCTTGATTTTCTTCAAAGTCTGTCATGTAATTACAATAAGCAACTCCCTTTCTTTCTGAATCTGTATGAATTTGGAATAGTGTCCTTATATAATCAATGCTTTTCTCCTAAAGATTCAGGTTTCCTTTTTCTGCAGAATCTTTTTTATTAAGGCACACCCATAAACGCTGGAATGTTGGAGAATGATGTTTTTTGGAGCTGCTGCTTCATGCTTGTGAGTATGCTGCACATCGTGAAAGAAAATGGTGGTTTCAAGTTAAACTTAAATGGCTTTAACAGCTTGTTCTGTACTTTTAATTTATGCTACTCTTTGAACATGTTACATTTTAGTTTATACATAGGCTCAGCCCAGTACTTTTCTACTAAGTGTGTAGGGGAGTGATGCACTACAGGCTGTAATTTAGGAGCAGGTTGGAACTGCCTGAAATATGTGTATCTTCATAATTTATTCCTAAAATGCTATTATTACCTGAACTCCCTCTAGTTTCAATAATAAATATCTTCCCTTCCCCCTGCACCAAAGTAGAAAGGCAGTGGGAGGGAAGCAAAGTTATATTTTATTTCTGTGGCTGTGGAGCTGCATGCCAGCGGCTCCAAGAGCCCACGCAAGCTGGGGGACACAGCTGGGCTGCCAAGGGCTGTGCTAGCTCTGGGAAAATTGGGGATTTTCCAAACACTAAGACATCCTCATAAAAATGGTGTTGGACGATGGGCACACTTAAAGCCAATACACCAATACCAAGAGCCTACCTGCCTACTATAAATGTTTGAAAGTGAGAGGAGTGCATTAACATGGTGCTCAGATGTCACAGCTATGTCCATTCCATGCATCAAATCCAATGTGTGGATCAAAGGATCAAAGTGATCACACTGGTGTGAATAACTTTACAGTTATACTTTACATGATGGCTCATCCCTCCTGTTCACCTATTCAAGTTGTTGAATGTTTCTATGAAACTAATGCCAATTAAAATTCTTTATTTGCATATATTAAAGTGGGATATTTTTAGTGTTATTTAGCATAGTGAAATATATGCTATGCTATATACGCTAAATATATGCTATAGCTATATATGCTAAATAGCAACAAAATACAGAAATTTAAATGTAATGAAATGTTTGAGCAGAGTTTGTAAATGAGAACTCTTCTTTGGAAAGTTTGTCGCTTGAAAGAGACTACTGGGGAGTAACAATTTTGAAAATGTCTTCTTGTTTTCATCTACACATCTACACCTGTTTCCTGAGTGGCAGAAGACAAAAATTGACTCTCTGATACTTGCTTGAAAAATAATCAGTTCCCACACAAATTCAAGATAATATTTAATTTTTTTGTCACTGTCCAAGGATCTTGGTATTATTTACCCTTCAGGCATGAGACTGGAAGAAGTTTTTAAATTTTTACAATCTGTGACATTGATTCAAATTATGTAATGGGTTCTCCATGTTTATAAGCCAAAAAGATATTTAATCTGTAAATACAAACACTTAATTTAAATAATGCTCTCCTGAAATCATCTTCACACACCTCTGCCTCTTCTTATCCATGTTATCAGTTCTTTCATTTTCAAGAGAAGATCTAATCAACAAATCCATGTTCTTTTGCCTTTCATTCACTCTCACACTGTTTTCTCTCACTCCCAATCCCTTTTTCTGACAATTCCTGTAAGATTTTCATTTTAGCCCTCCTCCTTTACCAGTAATCTTTTAATTTTCTATTTGTTTTGTTTTTTTCCCTTGTTCTTTGTTTGTCTTAACTCTTCACAGACATGCCAACACACATAGAATGATATCTATCTCATCCATGTTTTTTAAAATTCTACTTTTGACCTAATTTGCCCTCATATTTCTGCTGAGTTTTCCCCCTGTCTATAATTTTTGAAATAAAATGATACATAGCCTGAAACTGTGACCTCAGATGGCTTTTTGCCAATTTCACCTTTTCCCAAGTCGTCTTTAATTTCAGCTGTGTACACTCCACTCAGATCTTTTGAGGTCATTATTAGTGGTGTGACCAAATCTCAGGACTCCTTCCATTTCCATGGCCTGTGATGTTATTGATCATACTGTGACTCTGAAATCCTGTCCTATCTTGAGTCTCCATCTTTTCTTGTTTGCTTTTTCAAATGACTGTCAATTCCTTAATTTTACTTTCAGCTGGGACAGATCTCCATCCTAACTTTCAAGAGATATCTCATCAGGCTCTTTTTTTTTACCTCTTATTATTCTACTCTTGTGTTGTCTTAGGTGATTTCTTATGATTGCATCAATGCAACTGTCATCTCTACAATGCAAGTTCTCAACTTTTCATTACCCATACTTGGTTTCCACTTGAGCCTAAAACACTGAAGTCAAGATAACCTTCCTGATTTCTCTCTATGATTTTATCAGCCTGTCTCTGTATCCTTTTCTGGCATTCCCCTTCAGTGCCATTTTGAATATAAGTTAGGAGCATCCACTGGGCACTCATCAATAATTTTGTCTCGTATCTTAAAGTGCATTTTGTTGTTCCAAGCTGACAATGATATTTTCAGTTGCCCATACATCTCTGTCTCTCAGAAGTTCTTTCATATAAGCCTTTCAGGTTTTCTTCTAGACAACTAACCACAAAATAAACAGTTAAAAAAAACTACAAAGCCTTCCTTCAAAGTTATCTTAAATCTCACTACTTTTACGATGCATTCAGGAAACAGAAATAATATCTGGCTGTAACATTTTCAGCGGGGAGTGCTCATTTTAATGTATTTGTAGATTTTTAAATCTACTGTGTGCTACATTTTACAGTATGGATATCTAGTTTATACTAAATACATATTCTTGCTTCCTTCTTCTTGCTTTTTTTCCCTTCAGTTTCTCTTATAAATACTGCAAGCTATTTTTGCTTTAAGAAGTGCCTTTTTGGGCATGCACAATAACCAGTACAGTATCCCATGACACAACAAATAATACTAATTTCATTTTTTCTTTAGCTCTACTCACATGACACTGATGAGATTTCCAAAAACACTTACTCTGCCCAGACACCTGTTGCAGCATATACATGACAATAAGACTCAGTGCTAAGTGATGTGATGGCAAAAAAAAGTAATCAAGTTCAAAGACGTCAGATGATTTGAGACATTAATATTGTGGCATGTTAGCTCATTTCATAGGATTTACATATTATAAGAATATAGTTTGAAAACAAAACCTATATAGTATTGCACACTTCTACCAACATCTTTTCACACTCAGGATTTCACCCCTATTTTTAGGATAATGACGTAGATAGAGATTCCCACTGCTTCCAGTTAGAACTGTCAATATCAGGACAGGAAAAGGGGATGGAGAAGTACTTATGTTCTGTGTATATACAGTGCCAGACATAATAGGATCATGATTAACCAATAAGTGAGAAAACAGTTGAATTAAAGTTGGTTAGAGAATATTTTTAATTTAATCTCTTAAAGGTGTGAGAATCTTCGACCATTTCTGATCAGCATATTATAATTTTATATAGACCTAATAACCAGCAAAAACACAAAGCTCAAGCCCACTGGATTGCATAACATATAAATCACTTCAAGGGAGTTAAGTCTGAAAGGTGATATGAAAGTGCAAGTTGTTAACCACAGTCGCAGCTGACTGAGTGTTTTGTTTATTCTCTAACCAGATTCTGCTTCAGGAGTCTGTACCACAACTAATTAACCATAATGCTTTATACTTGTATAAACAGAATATATAATAGATCTTTATGATATAAAATTAATTCTGCCCTTAAGGAAAGCTTTTATAAGTCAAACCTTGTGCTGTTTGAGAACTGTCTCTTTATGTTCTTCCTTACAAGGCAGGTATATTTCCCTGCCAGCAGAGCTCAGGGAACATTCTAGAAAATAACATTCGTTAAGGCCAGCCAGGTGTTTTCTTGCAGGACTGACTACTGGGAACCCCATCTCTGAAACTGAGGTGGTTGCAGCTGCCTTCACTCCTTCCTTTATGCAGCCTACAATGAGGAAAAGCACTTTGGCCCAGAAATTTGTCTGGTTTTAAAGATCAAGATCTTGCTGTTGTCATGCCGTAGTTACTTGTTTAATCTTGAGTTTTGCCAGCCTTACTTTTCTGTATTTTTTTGTGTATTAAATTCCAGGCTTCCATCATTACTACTGGACCTACAAGACCAGAACAAAACCCCAAACACACAGAGACAATTTGTTTCTGGATTATGACCCATGAATAAGCACTACCCAATGTGGTTAGAGGATGGCCATTCTCCCATCTGCTCTTTGATGGGTTTGTCCTTCCTGTGAGAAAAAAAAAACCCAAACAACAAATGGATATACAGGAGTTGAGGAGACCTGGGAGATCACACATCTGATTTCACTAGGTGAGGGCCTGCTTCCTTAAAGTGACAGAACAGACAACATTCGCCTTTAAGACTTGTTCAATCAAACGTGTGGGTCACCCTTATATGGGGACTGGAGGCTTGTGTGTCCCAGACCATAGCTGCTAGTGAAATCTTGAGGCACTAGGCTTAGCAGAGCTGAAAGTACGGTGACAGACTCCATTAGACTGTTTTCAGTGAAATTTATCTTGGTAAAATGCTAATCAGAGACAGAAAATATCCAACATCCCAAGACAAGAAACTCCCATCCACCTAATACTCTGCTGATGGTCTAGTTGGAGATCCATTTCCAAGGACCACTGTGCCTTGAGACATTGGTTCATGCTTTGGACATCTTAAATGTATATAATAAAAGAAGTTAATATGAAGATAAGTTGTTTGCTGGAAGAAAAATAAAAAAGGAAAGAAAGAGAAGAAAAGAAAGAAAGAAAGGAAGTGAGTAAAGAGCAGAAGCCTCCTTGATCTAACCATCACCTGACTGAATGGGAGGCATAGGTTCATATTACGCTCCTCTGGAATGATAATCACACCCTTCTTCCCTTCTTTGAGCCTGACACACCACTGGGAGGATTATGTTTGCATGGCAGCCCAGATCTTTCTCACTGATAAAGTTGTTATATCTGAAAAGTATTTGGCAGAACTGTCGCCATATACACAAACAGGAGCTGACACTCCTAACCTCAGAGGCTTGGTATGAGGAGTAGTCTGCATCAGCTCCTGTGCCCTCCAGATCAACTCTACAGATCACCTATGTAAGTAGTAGAAGAAAACACCCAATTTCCTTGGGGAGCTTTGAGGTGGTTTTATTAATGGATTTCCAAACCTTTTGAGGTAACATTTTTAATGTAACAAGCTTTTTCTTCACCCATTGCTTTCCCTCCTACATCCAGCTCTCTTCTGTCTCTTTGTGAGCTAAGTAGTCACAAAAAAATTCTTCTTTTCCCCTTTTCTTTCCAAAATTAAGAGATACAGCTTCTTCTACCATTGCATGATCAACTGCACTTCTTATTCCCTTTCTCTTGATGTCTTATAATGAGTTATTTCACATATCATCATTTTTCCAAATACATTTTTCTGGTTAACATTACCTCTCAAATAAGACAGGTACATAGAGTCAAAGCCATAACTCAGTACTATAGGAGAAGGTGTTCCCCTTGAAACTTTTCATCCTGGGCTTATAATAATTGAACAATTACATCAGAGTTCAGTTTCTGTATGATCACACTGATTCCCACTGTGTATTTGTAGTAGTTCTATCTCCACCAGTAGTGGTTACATTATTTCTCATGGAAATAATGTGTGACTACATCTACCTGGCTGGCAAATCCAAGTTTTAATTTCTTCAAGTAATATGTGTGCTTTTTGTCATTTAAGACTATGAAGAAATTATCCAAAAGATATGGTTCATTGGAACTGCTCTGATCTCTCAGAGAAAGAACTTTCTTTATGGGCAAGTAACACTTATAGATGCCAAACAATGCTTTTCTTTCCAAGGATCCATAAATCTCAGATTACTTTTGAGACTGTTGCAATAATGCTGTTCTTGATTACAGGCAAGACTATAACAGCTCTGACTGGTAGTGATTCCATAATTATGTTTGATTACAGACAGGACCTGTGCCAATGCAAGGGAGTTATTTGTTGCCTTCTATCAGTCTCCTGGATTCCACTGGAGACCAAGAGCATGCCATGCCAGCATACACAGCTTACTCAGCTGCCTTCCTCAGGGTTTTGTCACTAAAGTATTGGATTTAATAGCAGGACCTGTGATAGTCGGGTGTGCAAAACCCTTTATGGAACTGTAATTAAGCCATTATGTAACTACATCAGTGTAGTTACTACCTAAGAGGATCCTGAATTTCAGCAACTCTTGAGGGCTTGATCTTGCAAATAAAGTTTTACTTCACAGTCCAGGGGCTAAAGTTACTCATGCCTTAACTCTACTACAATTACAGCAAGAATCAAAATGACAATGATAAATAAACTATATCCATAACACTGTACATGCTTTCTACTACTATAGAACGTAAAAAAAGGAAAAGCTCCATTAAGTCAAGTAGCCCTCCCTCTATCAATGAACAACAAAAAAAATAATGTCTTACAATTTATTCTCCAGTGCTTTGTTTATTTGGTATTACATGACTCATGGAATAAGGTTTCCACCTCTCCCCATGGGAGATTATCCCAGCTTCTGAGACGTACTAGCAGTTCCCTTTCCTTTCTCTTTTTTTTTAATGATGCCTAAGTTTTGCATTCTATTTTAGTTTGGGATGTAAAAGCAACAAAGGAAATTCACATCCCCAAACTTGCTTTTAAATACAATTAAAGCTGTGCCATGGACTCACAAATCCAAGGAAACATGCAGTTAGAACAGAAATGCATCATATATTTCACTTAAATACTGTGCCACCTCAATGGTACACTTTTAATCTAACTGCACGCTTCCTTGTTTTTACAGGTTTGTTCCTTACAGTTAAGTAAATGCACTTTTATTGTATGTAAATTAGCATTAGTCAAACTCTTAAAGCCTGTTTTATAGCTGTCACACCAACAAAACACATTTACAAATAAATATTTGTTCTCCAGGCAAATATATTACCTACCTGGAAATAATAATTATTTCCAGCCTTTTGACTCAGTGCTGTGACTCTGCTCTGGACCTGTTGTATGTACAGAATAGAACATTGCTTACAGAGTAGCATACCCTAAAATTCTTAAAGTAATGTAGGTCTCTAATGCATTTGATTCTTATTCTTCTTACCAGGCTGCAATATCTATTTAACAAGAGAATATTCTCCTGCTTTGAAGATTCAGAGACAGCATGTTTATCTTCCAGTAGTAGCTGTGGAGTCTACCACATCACTCAACAGCATCCCATTTGGCTGGTAAAGGAACAGTGATGATAAGCTCCAAATAAAGTATAGTGCTGTTTGTTGTGCCTAGAAGGAAAGGTTGTAGTGAACAAGGCTTTATTTGTGAGAAATAGTGACGTAGGATAAAAAGAGAGGTAGAAGCAACCCAGAAAAGGACTCTCTAAAATGAAGGTTGAAGTTCCCGAACCCTCAGATTTGCTTTTCAAATCAGAATTGGTGAAATGTACCCTTATTAACACCAGCACAAACCTGACAGCTAGGGCACTGGTGTGGCAGGGGCATTCATGCCTAACGCAGTTCAAAAAGAACAACACAAAACCAGATACAGACCAAATCAAGAAATCTTAGTAGAAAGATGTCAGGGACTGTACTATCAGACACTTATAACTGTTTTAATGGATCATAATGCCTTCAAATCTATCTTGTTAAGGGGATGCTGCTCATTTAAAAAGTTAAATATCATATAAATCAAAGTACTATACAGTACATTTGTTCTTTCCTAACATCCTTAGCAAGGTAACTGCTTGCATGAAATGGTGCTTTTCCTTTCTTTCATTATATTGGTATGATTGGTAATAGATATAACAATATAAATATATTCAAATTGCTACCGGTATTTGCTTCCTGTTTCTACTTTTTCCATTCAAGGTATTATTGCTGTACATAATATAAAGTACCTAAGATACTTTGAAAACATAATTTGTTTCCTCACAGATGGTTCTATGATATAGCTTGAGAGCGGTTTTAGGAAGAATTATTTTTATTATGTCTGTGCAACATGACGTGTTGCATTATTTTGCTATTATTATTGATATTTTACAGGTAAGAGACTGGCAACAGAAATTAAGGTAAAGAAATGCTAAAAGTGTCCATTACGCTTGACATGGCAGGTTATTGGAATATTGACCATTTTACACTCTTTCAGTCAGCTTCACTTTGGTGTATAGCAACCACACATACTTGTCCACAAGTGTTCTTGTACCAATTGCCTAAAAATGGAAAAAAGGGAAAACAAACCTGCAAAACCCCTCAGCTTCTCCTGTGAAAGAAGTTGGGCTTAGTCCCAGCTGTACCAATTTGAATTTTTCCAGATGATGAACTGGGGAAGGGAGGTGGAGATGGTGATTAAGTCAAGTAGCCAAACTCAAAGTAGTAATGTAGGGCAGTGCTGCTAGCTGGAGAAAACTCAGCTTGTCACAGGGTACAGTCTGACATGGTTAACTTGCTAGCTAAAGGGAAGTGTTGAATGGAATCACCTGTACCAATGAATAGAAAGAAAAACTCGAGACTGAATGCAGAGCCTGGAAAGGTTTGGTGATTTTAGCTGTGAGTTGAATGTTTGCCTTTATGTTAGAGCAGATGCCTAAGGAATACATACTTCAAAAGTCCCAAGTGGTTGGCCTATTTTCCTGAAGAAGAGGATGTAGCAGTAGGTCTGATTCCAGATGAGATAAGACTTTGTTATAACAAAGGTAATGTTAATGGGCAGATTCTGCTTTAAGTGAGTTATTCAATATCACAAAAGGGCTTCTGACAGATAGGAAATAAAAGATAATTATCCAAAAAGGTATTCAATCTTACGGATTTTATTCTGTAGTTTCCTGGATTGTTCATTATGCAGTCCTTACTCACAGTGACAATCCTATGCACTGAATGAAATACAGTAACAATAGCATTTGACTAAAAAGACAGTACTATAATACCTTCTGACTGAAATTCGATGCTAAATTTAATTCTGAAATTTTCCAGTTTGTGAGTATTCCTAAATACTAAATTTGACCTAGTATAAATACTGATGGACCATAGGTTTAACAGCCCTTTACTTAATCCCTTTTCCCCATATCCAGGAAAACAAAGACACAAGGAAAGGAAATCTAACACTTGACCACATGTTTGGCCCTAAATTGGATGACCAGCAATGTTAAGGTAAGTCCTCAGTAGTGGGTTTCCTTTTATTGTTGGATGATAACTTGAGCATGTAGAGACTTGTAAGTCATCATGAGTTGGAAGTCTCTTCCCTGGCGAGTGTCAACAAAGCCAGCAGTGGAGATAATGACATTGTATCAGCAGCCCTGGAGAATTTGAGGGCCCAACTACAAGGCAAATCCCAAGAGGCCTGGGGATAGAGAGTGGTCGGCTGATCTCAGTAGGTCATATCTGTGCCATGCATCATTTGGGAGCTGTGACGAGATGGAGTGGGGATAATGAAGGCAGTGAAACCTTGTAGTAAAAATAATTCCATCCATATATATATATATATTTCCCATTCCTGGGTTATTCTAGCTAGAACTTTGTTTAAAGGCAAAAGAGGACAAAAACTAAACCAACACCTCCACAGCTTGAGACAGGTATTTTCTAGGAAAACATGTCACTCTTGCTTCAGCAGAGTTATTCAGCTCCAGATAGCAGGAGCATTTCTCACAGGGGCCCTTACTACAGGTGATGTTCCCATTCCTGCCTAGGGATGCTGCAAGTCCACAGAGGCAAGCCTGTTTTAGCCTCAGTTTTATCATTTAAGAGTTGCACCTTGGGTCATTTGGGGTTATTCTAGTCTTTGGCTACAGATAATGCTTTCTGGTCATCATCTCCTTCAGAATATTACAGTGATGTAAGTACTTCTTGTTATTTCTCTCTTCCCAAATATAATATTCCCAATTGAATATTTATTGCAAATAAGTGAAACACAGGGAATAGATTTGAACATATGTGAAGATCAATGCAGTCTTTCTCATTACTATTTTTGTTCAGGTGCTGTGTGAATACTTCAGAGATGGTCACAAAGGACTTGATTCTAAGTGGAGTAGGTAAAGGGCAGCAAAGAAAACATAGAGGGAGATAAGAGAGGAATAAAAATAATGAAATAAGCAAGTAGATACACTGGGAGCAGAGCACTGATGGCCTTATGACCTGGTAAATGCCTAAAAACAAAAGCTATGTCCAGATTTTAAGAGTTTTTCCTCTCTAAAACCTTGAAGTAGGAATAAAATAAGGATTAGGATTGCGCAGTGTCTAGTGACTGCTTGAAACTTCTCGGTTTCCATGGCTCATGGCACTCAAATAAACCTGTTTCTGACCTTGGGAGGTGAGCTTATTATCAATTGATAATAGTAGAAGAGATGTGTGTAGCTTTGATTCACACTTGCCTGTCACTGCCCCACTCCCTAAGTTCACTCCCTGGCTCTCATGCTCTTGCTGTGATGTATAATTTCCACTGTTCTCAGGATGCCTCTCCCAGAAGCTTTGTTAACGATTTCTGTGTCTCCCAGAAGGATTTAAGATTCAGAAATACCCGTTACCTCCAGTATAAACTCCCTGAAGCACATACCAGATGACAAGGTAGTTTCTTAAAATGGAAAAGAAAAGCAAGAGATGCCTTTTATATGGCTTTTGAAAAGTTGTCTCAGGGTATTTAAAATAAACATGGGTTTCTGAAAGATATGAAGACTCTGATGGGAGCTCAGTTTTTGCTTCGCTTTCCCTGTAATATCTTCTGAATATTACAGAGCAATGGTATTCCCTAAGGGAAGTACTCTGAAACCTAGATGAAAAACATACTGAAAAATTCAGCAGTTGGTATTCCACTTTAAAACAAGTAAGAATACTTTCTTCGTCTTTTCTGAAAGCACTGTTTCCTGGGCACATGGCACTGTGCTGTTACACTATGTATGCTAACTCTAGTTAAGAAGGAATGAGGACGGAAATAACTTTTGGGGAGCAAAGTCTCCCCTGTACAGCTGTTGATGTGCCTGGTAACCATTTGACTGGAAGCAGTCTCAGTTGATCTTTTCTTCTCCAGTTGCTTTGAAGGCAGGCAAAATGTTGGTTCAGTTTGAACTGTAAGGCTGTGGTGTGGTGGGGTGTATATGTGTTCTTGTTTTGGGGCTTTTCTTTGTGTCAGACATTTACCTTGTCTTTATGCATCTGTTCTTCATGCTCAAATACCTTGCTTGTTTGATGGGCAAGAACATGATGGAAACTGCAAAATTTAGGCATTGTAAAACAGTTTCTAAACAGATAAATTCAAGAGTTATACTAGTTTATCTTTATTTTATTCTGATGTGACCCTAAGCACCGGCAATAGCTGGAACATATCAGCTATTGTCTTAGTCAAAGATGCACCTTCTCTCTCAGCTGACACCGAACGATTTTTGGTCTATAAGACATTACTGTCTCAGCAATGTTAGCTGACAAAGTTACAGACAGAGGAAAATGTGCTTACTGTTTAAAACACCACTGATGTCAGTGTGGGCAGATGGCTACTACAGGTGAATGCTTTCCAGCCATTTTGATCCCAGTGCATTGAAGCAGAAAAACTAGATGCACTTCATAGCTGTGATTAAGCACAGTGTAAAATACTTGAGGGAAAAAGTCTCTACAGCCCAGTTATAAAAAAAAAATCGTCTCGTGCTAACAGAAAACAAAAAGACCGGACTAATGGAAAAATACACGGCTGCTGATTTTTCTTAAAATTAATTTATACGAGTGGCTTTGTTGACTGAGCACATGTTCATGTGGATGTGGGGTGTATTATTCCAACCCTTTCTGTAACATAACCGCGGCGACTGCGTCACATGGTGCTAGTGCAAACAAAGTCTCGCTAACAGCCCATGAATAGAAGCATTTTCCGAGAATACAGTTTCTCACTGGGACTATCGACTGGTTCCTGTGCTACCAAGGGATAAGGATAACTGTGGACAGTTTTGGAATTATAGAGTAAGTGTAGTAACCTGAAGTGTGCAAGACCATTATGAGTGTTTCTTATATAATCAAAAAGAGTACAAGGGATATAGTTAATTGTGTGACACTTTTGATTGATTAGATTGGAAGGCAGTAGCTAATATAGTAGAATACAGCTTGTGAAACACCAACTATTTTAATTCTATCTATATTCCATGTCCTTTTTGTTCTCTTAATGCCTGCAGTTTGAATCTGAGAGGCCATCACACTGAGCTGACTTCCTCCATATAGCAAGACTCCCTGCATTTTCCTTCACCTCCATTAGCATCCTATTTGCATCAGATCCAACATAAACACTGCTTTCTTGATGGACTCAGCTTAATTTATCTTTCTGATCTTACAGCCATTTATTTTCTTAGCTATTAAGATACTCATCCTAATCTTTATTTTGTTTCTGTCTCATTGTCTTGTGTTATCAATTCATCTTGTGGGAGCTTTTTCTCCTAGAACAAAAGCACTTTTTTTAATATTACTGTAAAACTCTTTGTTTTCCTCTTGACATTCTCCGAGAACTCTTTTCGGACGTACATTAGGAAAAAAAAAATTAATTCCATATACACATATAGGAAATGATGAAACTACACTTTAGACTTCGAAGAACATCTTGATCTTCTAACAGAAGTAAAAATATTTTAAAGGCTTAATGGGTGTGAATAAACTTTGTTGCAGGAAATGTTGGCTGTTTCTCAGCCGTCCCCGCAAGGGAGTGGAGCGAGCGAGGAGAGGCAGAGAGTCCTCTGGGAATAGGGGCAGTGCAAGACTCGGTCCAGAGCACTGGCTCTCTTTAGTCAGTGCCAAGTCTGCATCGCCATAAAGTCCACTGTGAACTCAGAAGCGCATCTTGGCACCTCAGGAGCTGCTGTCCCCCATTCCCCCGACGGGCGCTGTACCCCTCTATTCCCAAACCGAGCCCGGGCCCGTCCCCGCCCCTCCCGCGGCCGCCACATCCCACTTCCCACAGCCCGCCCCCACCGCCGCCGGCCACACCCCCTGCCCCGACGCCCCGCCCCCGCCGCGGGTCGCCGCGCTTTCATTGGCTAAATGTTAAGAGCGACAGGGCCGCTGGCCAATGGAGCCTGCGCTGGCGCCCCTGTGGCGCCCAATGGGCGTGCGCGCCCGCCGCCCCTGCCCGTCGCGGCCAGGCGCCGGGGCTGCGCGGTGCCATTCGGAGGGCGGGCGGCGCGGCGAGCGGATGGTGGTCGTTGCAGCTCTGTGGCGCCGGCGGGGGCAGGAGCTGGAGCAGGAGCTGGCTGGGAGCGCCTCCCCTCCTCCCCATCCTCCCTCCTCGGGCAGCGTGTACCCTCGTCGCGCCCCGCCGGCGACCACCCTGAGCCGGCAGCGCTGTACGATGTGAGCGGCCGCTGGGCTCGGCAGCGCCCCCGGTGCTCTCGACGCTGGGGCGGGCAGCGATGGCCAGAGCCTGGCGTGGGAGCAGCAGCCGCCGTCGCCGATAGGAAGCGCCGGGGGCAGCTGGGCAGGCGGCGCGGAGACTCCCTCGGGCCGTGCAGCGCTTGTCCCGCCCCGCCCCCTCTCTCCTTCCCCCCCTTCCTCCTCCTCTCCCCGCGGCCGGTGCATGCGGGGCGCCGGAGGCCGAGCTCGGGTTCCCCGCAGTCGTCGGAGCGAGTGACCCGCGGGGTCCTGCGCATCCCCGCCATGTCCTCGTCCAGCTCCTCCCAAACTCCCCCGTCCCACCACCAGCCCCCGCCGCAGAGGATGAGGCGCGGCGCCGCCGGGTCCCCCACTGCCGGTTGCGGCACGGCCGGGGGCCCCGGTAACGGCGCCGGGGGAGGCGCGGCGGGGACCAGCCGGCTGCTCCAGCCCATCCGAGCGACCGTCCCGTACCAGCTCCTGCGGGGCAACCAGCACAGCCCGACCCGGTCCCCCTCCGCCTCGGTGGGCAGCGGCACGGGGCCGGGGGGTCGCGGCGGGGGCAGCCCCCCTCCACCGCCTAGCGCGACGCCGCCGCTGGCAGCGGGAGGCGGCGGAGCGGAGCCGGGCAAGGTGAAGGGCAGGCAGCGGCGCTCGCCGGAGACCGGCGGCAGCAGGAGGAGCAGCTCACCTGAGAGACGGAGCCCCAGCTCCCCCGTGTACAGAGGTAAAGCACCGGGACAAAGCCGGTCCCGCTCCCCTGCCCCCCGGGCTGCCGTGTGGGCTGGGGCCGCCCAGCCTCCGGGCACCCCGGGCTCTGCTACCCGCTGTGGGGCTGCGTTTTGCCCTCCCCCCGGGCCAGAGAAGGTGGGAGACTGGGGGACTCCCGGCCCGGCCGGAACAGCCCCTCTGGAGCCTTGGGGAGCGAGGGTGGGTCCTAAAACACTCCCTCCCCCCACCCCCCGGGTCAGGTGTCGTGCCCGCGTTTGCCCTGCCAGGAGTGCAGCCGAACAGGGGAAAAAACATTTCGTCCCGTTGCTCTCCCTCGAGGTTGGGGGGAGGCGCCCCCTGAAATGTCATCCTCCGTCTCGGTCGAGGTGGAGATCCTGCTTGGGAAGAACACCCCTGTGCTCTCATCCGCGGGGCCTCGGGAGGACCGGAGCCGGGGCGAGGCCCAGGGGTCCCTCCGGCGGCTCCCCCTGCCCAGCCCGGTCCCTCCGGGGGCGAGCATCGGGGGCTCCGACCGCGGTGTTCCTTCTTTCTACCCTTGAGCTCGGGCCCTGGCAGCGGAGGTGTGTAGTAGAGGAACGAGCCTAAAATTAACCCACTTCCCTGTCTACAGCTGTAACTATTTAGTAGGGGTGTTAATGGGTTAGATTTATATCTGGGATGTCACAACTGAGTTCCAAAGTGTGTGCTAAACCCAAGCCTCAAACGCTCTTCCTTTCTGCAGAGCTTAATTTCTTAGACTTGCATTTTTATAGCATCTTAGGTTAAAAGATGGGATGTTTTCAAGCACAGACTCCAAAACAAGGAAATTCCCATACTGAGATGCTTAAAAACAAATAACAGTCTCCTTGTGATACTTAATACTGAATCCTTGAAATTCTAAAAAAATCCTAACCAAATAAAACCCAACTCCAAAACCAAACAAACCAACCTCCAGTGCAGCCAAAATAGGCCTGTAAAGTTGAAAATGTAAAACTGATTCCCAGCAAGTCCAACTTAACCTGCGTCAGGTTGTCTGTTAAATTATTGAATGTGTTAAAGTAGCAGTGGCCATCTTACCTCCCTCCCTCCTTCCCCCATCACTTTAGCAGTTGAATGAATCAGACTAAATGGACTTTTCATGTTATCCTGTTGTAGCTATCAGGTGTCTCACATCATCTCTTTCTCGGAACGTTTTATATGGTTCAATACCCCTCGCTTTTTCTATCCCTTCCATAAGTCTTACTGTGTTTGATTTCTGTGGCAAATTGTGGTCGGTGCTGGGTGCCAACATGTCTTGTAGCAGTGGAATCTTACCTTCTCCCCAGTTCCCCCCTTCAGTTTTTCTATGTAGTAAAACCTTACGATCTGTAGTATTTCTAACTTGGGCAGATCTGTCATTAGGACAGGGGCAGTTTTTTGCAAATGAGCAAAATGTCAGTGCCAGTTTGGCATAGTTAATTTGCCCTATGCATCTGTTTATGCAGATGACCAAATGGATTGTGTTATAATCTGAGCAGAGATACTTTGTAATTTATTTTTGAAAAAGATGATCTGTTTACGCAGAAGTTTTGCATGCTTGAAAATGGAACTGAGCTTCAGTGGTTTTGCTTCATTCAAGCTCTATTTTTAAAGATCATAGTTTTTTTCACGGTATGGAGCATTAAATGTAGATTTCCTTTTTTCCTTCTTAAATCTTTGGAAAATGCTAATGGAAAACTAGAGAAAAAAAAAGTCAGTGCATATGAGTAGCGATGGTGCTGATGATGAGCATTCTAAATTATTTAATTATGGGAACCCGGAGGAAAACATTGTAGTGGTGCAGTGTATAAAGTCTACGCTTAAGGTGTATTGAAGAGGGAGGAATGCAGGCAGTTACCTGCAAGCAAGGAAAATTACTGCAAAGCTGTGAAGTATTTTGTTACTGCATATGAATTTTTTTGTTGGAGGGGACATTTTAATTTTAGAAAGTGGTTTCAATCTTCTTCATCTGTGGGCTATTTTAGCCTTAATAAATCAGATTGTAGATTAGTACTGAATGACTTTTCCGTCACTCAACTTGGTTGAGCTTGTCTCCCGGTGAACCTCGTTAACATCACTCATAGCTTGATTCGGTTTAATGGGTGCAGTGTATAAAATCCTGAACGGTCCGTTAAGAAGCGCACCCTGTAATCTGTATGCGCTGGAAGGAATTCGTTCCCCCTCCTCCAGGTCAAGCCAGCTGCTGCTGCAGAAGCTGACATCCTCTAGCAAATCCTGAATGAATGAATGAAAACAACGTGATCGCCCTAATAATGACCACAATTGCACACGTCAACAGCTTTATTTTACCGAAATACAGGCACCATTTTCTAGCGGGCAGGGTAATAAGATACTCTCTTTCTTCAGTTTTGGGAATGAAAAAAGGTTTCCAACCCCCAGCCCTCTCTACCCCCAAAACCTAGATCTGTTTTTGCACAATTTGGAATATAGTTGCATGCCATGGGGCAGTATTTTGTCTTTGTTTCCCTGTGCGTTCCTCAGCATTTCAGTATATGATGTATGGTACTAAAAGCATTGCTTGTAGTCTATGTGGTGATAGTAGTATATAGAAAACTGATTGCTGAATTGGAGTGCTGCTGCAGTAATAATGGAGGACTTGGAAAAAAAAATTTAAAAATGTTCTGTTTTCAGACATGGACCATCTTGCTGTGGCTTGTTAAACAATGTGCTACTCCAGCTATTTATAGTTGTTATCAGTATGCAAGTCTTGGGGAAGTGGCTTGATTAAGTTTTTTTTGTCAGTTTTTCAAAGCCATTTCCCACTGCTGTAAAATGTGAGCTTAGGCTGTAGGTTTAATCCTGTTGTTTTTCTCACCAGGGCAGGAGATGTTTGTCTTTGGCTCTGCAGTCTGACTTGGATTGTTTCACGAATATGCTCATTCTGGAGACTGCTTATGATTCTGATGGATAGATGTTTTTTTCTTCTTAAGACACCTGCCCCTTCCCTGCCTTCTTTCAACCTTTTCCATTATAGATTCCTTGAACTGACTATTTTACTAAGCCATTTTGTTGTGGATATTTTAGTAATTTGCCAGAGGTTCTTTTTATAAAGGAGATTTCTGTGAAAACACTCCAGCTTTGAGCCTCTACAGGTCACTGCAACTACCATTGCAGACACTGACATCACCACTACATGAATGAAAGCAGCATGTTCTGTTTTTCTTCCCATCATCATCTTTTTCTCTCCCTTCTTTCTACCATGCTGTAAATGTTTTTGTTCTGCAGCAACACCCTGCCTGTTTAGAATGTAAACATTTAATAATTTGATGATATTTCCTTTAAGAAAATTTGGGTATTTTTAGTTGTTAGGAAACCGTCAATGCCAGTATTAGTATTTGGTAGTATTGATACTGAATGGGCAAGAAATCATGAATGCTATATACTGTTTTCAGGGTGCTAAAAAAAAAAAGGAAGAAGATAGGGAAAAACCTTCTGATACCGTAGGATAAACCTGCTGTGTGCAAGTCTGTTCCTTTCCTCTTTCTTGAAACATGTTTATTCCTTACTAGCAGATTTTTTTTTTTTTTATAGTGTGTGTTCATGTTTTGGAGAGTTGGCAATGGAAAAAGCGTCTGGTTGAATGTAATAACACATGGTTTTCTAAGAGGGAATATATCTGATAGAACTCTGAGTGCATAACATAACACAATCAACAGAATTTGAAGCTGGGTGGTTTATGACAAAGTACATTCCAGTAATAATCAAAAAAAGCCAAACCCTTGGACATGTTAAACAGAACTTATTATTTGCTTGTGGATGTGTCTTTTAAGAAAAAAAGCAAGTTGTTTTCTTTCTTGCCTTGCCTGGATAAAATCAGTAGTTTCTGTTGTTATGTAAAGTAGCTTGTATAAATATGAGAGTGAGTTTCCTGTTAGGGTGGCTTTTTTTCACATCGTGTGAATATTTTGTTTACGTGGAGGGTGTAAATGACTTCTATATGATTCAGGTTCAACATTTTTTTCATCAAATGCTTTGATTTGTTTAGTATTAACTCTGGTCGTACTGTAATATTACGCTTCATACTTTTCTGCCTTTCATTTACACAGTTTATAGCACAAACTTTTTTCCGTGTCAAATACTGAAGACAAACATTAGTTTTAAGGACATAGGAAAAATTCTGTAATCAATTTGGCTGTTAAAGGTTCCCAGTGTCTTTTACTTCCCAAAATAACTCCTGAAGCATTGCCAACATTAGTGAGAGAAAGGAATTAGAAAAGATGCAAAACAACTGCATAACCCAGTCCTGAGTAAGAAGTATATATATCTCTTTTTAGACTAGTGGAGTGAGGAGTGGCGTAAGACAGACAATATTGCTGATCTCTAGACTGGTAAGGGATATCAGTATTAAACCCCCCCACCCTAAAATTCAAACTTCAAAAGGCAGAAGTGTTTTAATAGCCTGGATTCAAGCCATCCAATATTTTGGCATCATAAGCCAAAAGATCAAGAAGACCTTTCCTTTATTTCTAACAAATGTAGGTAAGGAAGTAATTTTTGTGACGCTTCCTATTTCCTGATGCTTGAATAATAGCAGTATTCCCATAATTGTATGGCCAAAACAGTTTTGCTCCAGCTTTGTCCCTCTGTCTTCTCAAAATAGCTTTCATTGGAATATATGGTGAAATAAAAGACACTGGCTAAATTTGATCCAGTTGTCTTGAACTGCGAGGCTTTTTAGTTACATGTTTTAACATCACTTTAAGTGAGAATAGTGTGTTAGATGTCCTGTATAAATATGCTTCCTAAAACAAATTAATTTAGCTTCTTTCAGGTGTTAAACTGCAGGAAAGAAAAATAGATAGGTATTTTCTCCATTGAATTTGAGCAGTGCTGTGGCAAGGCGTTAGCTATGAAGAAAGAACCTCCCTGCCTCATGGAAAAAAATAACTTACAAAGTATATGCATATACCTATTTTAAATCACTACTTGACCTTTAATTCTTATTCTTTGGGTGTAAGCAAGTAATGTATGTGCATTATGTATGGCTAAACTCAAGTTACTTGCCAACATCTATGCATAGTAAAACAGTGGCAAATACTGCAGTTTGGTTTCTGAAATTCATGGTTCCTGTGTTTTGTTGTTTTCTTTCCCGTGATAGTGGGGGGACTGGAGGTTCTTAAAATAGATCTTAAAATGCAGAGAGGGTAGATGAAGGGAGTGTATCTTAAAATCTTACCAAAAAAATCAGTGTTTGCCAGGTGTAGACTGACACATTTTGCTGTATAGCTAAAATTCACAGTGGAAAGCCAGTTATTTTTAAAATGGAGTTCATGATACTACTCTATATATCATCATGAAAAAAATAATAAAGATAACTGATGAAGTAATTCTGAAGTTTAAGTTCAGTCTGGGCTTGAAAGCAGTAGTTGTAGCAATGCAGATGTATTGGAAATAGAGTATATGCTCCTCAATGTTTCAGTGTAAGTGAATATTTTAAATACTTTTTTAATGGGACTTCATCAGTTGATCTTCATCTGAAGAAGGTAATAACATTTTTTAACCTGTAGTGAAAAATGAAAGTTCCTGTTTAAATCAGTTGGCAATTGCTTCGGTAGAAAAGACTGTTGCCAGCACTTGACACAATAGTTAGTTCCCCATGGATTTTGCATATGTTGAGGAGAAGTTGTTAAAGTAGTAGGGTTTAAACATCAACTAGCGTTTTTTTTTAAATGTCTTTTATAGATGAATAAAACGATGCTGTATTAAAGATACACAACTGGAAAATTTTGCTCAAGGATTAAGATAGTTAACTGTTAATGATCGTTATCTTGCTTTAATGTTAGTGTTTAAATGCATTGAGTTCTCTCTGTTTCAGTGCTGCCTCTCATGTAAACTTGTAGTGCCTAAACAAGCTTAAGGCATTTCAATGGCTTAAGGCATTTTCAGGCAAGTAAAATATTATTCATATCTCATCATTAGAAGGGATACATCACAGCAACTTGTCAGCCTGAGATTATGCCCTTTTCTTTTGTGTCACCATTTTTAAGGTATGGGCAGTTGCAAAATGAAGAGAATTGGAAATTAGGGTGAAAGAAAATGGGTGATTGTACTTAATAATCTAATTCAGAGTAATAATTCCCAGTGTGTATTTACTTCTTCCCAAATTAGATTGTCCTTCAGTCATGCTTTTTTCCCCATCTGATTTGATTCTGAAATTCATTACTAGTATTTGTATTACGACTATTTTTGAATTGGAAACTAAATGCTAAAGTGTGAAAATAGCTGATGGGTCCTGAAAGGGATGAAAATTTGAGACTTCTGCAGTATGGATACCACACAGAGTATCATGATACAGTGTGTAATACCAATCCTTTTGAATGGTGAGTTGGTCTCTCCAGCTCTTATTTTTCCAAAGCTGTGAACTCATCCATGGAAGCATTAATCCATATTTGACACTGAAATACATGCTCTGTCAGGAACCCTTTCTTAATCTACCAGCTGTGTGATCTGGATGTAGGACTAGGGCTGTTTCCTTACATTGTCCCCTTGGACTGTTTGGTGATAACTTTGCTCAGACTGTGTCTGTCTTCTGTTACTAAGACAGAAGAAGGCATGTAACTCCTGGAAAATCTGGAAACACAGCCAGGCCAGGTGAGACCGTGCTGGGGAGTGCCCTCAGCCTGCTGTCTCTGGCCTTGTAATCCTGTCTCTGCCCTGGTCGTGTTCATTTCACTCCTACACTTTCTCTGCTCTTTTGGTATATGCACCACTTCTTATTAGCTGCTGCTGCTGCTTTGTACCAAACTATTGTCACCCTGTTAGAAACAGATTAGTTTTCTCTGATAGGGAGAAAAATGCACCCAGGAGGTGTGGGTGTCTACACGTAAGTTTCCTGCACAAACAATTTGTAAATAGAAATTAACCTAACCAGTTGGTGTTGGGTCAGTGAAGATGGTTTTGATGGAAAGTTTACGTTTTTTGTTGTAGTAGATCTCTTAATTAGCTTTCCATATTAGATATTGCTGCTTTGGAGACTGTACATGCTTCCCAGTAGGTCGTAAAATGTTATGAGCCTGCTAGTTTTGAAACCTTAATGCAGGGTACTGTATTAGACCTCCTTATTTAGTGTTGCATGTGTGCTAACAAATGATGACACAGGTGTTGGTGTTTATAAGAACGTAACTTTCACTGTTGTGAGTGTTAAATTGAGGAGTAGCTGTTTGCAATGGGTATTATTCTGTGAATCAAATACAAGTGAGTGATTAACAGCATTAGTTCTTATATGCCACTTGTTTTGCACAACCTGAAGCTGGTTTTACCCAAACTGCATATTCTGTTTCCTCTTTAGGAGGTGTGTCATATTTTGCTCATAAGAGCAGTGACTAAGAACAGTATGATAGCAGCTCTGTCATGGTTCTTGAATAATTTGAAATCCCCTGTAGGATATTTTCTTCTCAATCTGCAGCGAGATAGTGTAGACCAGAATAATAATTAGTTAAGTGTCCCATTCCTTGAACAGTGCAAGTCGCCTGCATGAACAAGGTTAGCTTCATCCTCCTTTCCTTTGCTCACACCACCAGGCATTAAGCAAGGAGATTAGTTGTAGATGCACTTCTGAATTTCAAGAATTAACACTGATTTCTGCCTTCATTGCAAGATCACTAGTGTTCATACTACAAACTTGAAACTAATTTATGCAGTATGTCTACATCTGTCTTTTAGAAATGTTTCCTGTAAAAGTAACTGCTCAGTTGTGAACCAATTAAATGGTATGGCAATATGGGTATTGTCATTGTGTGCCTTTTAATCTCCGTTTTGGTGTACAGTGCTTATTCTGGAATTCTGAAATAAATAATTTGTGAAGGTTTGCTAGCTGGCTTACCTGAATACCGTCATTTTTAAGAAAGCTTCATGGTTAGAAAAAAGCTAAATATTCTAATACAGATGCTTAGGCTGCAGTACTAAAAAAAATTCAAAACTCTAATTTCTCAACCTTTGGAGACTAAGCTGTGATTTGGAAATAATGTATTCTTACCAGAAAACAAGTTTTGATTATTCAGTATTTGATCACTAGCTAATTCAATGAATTGTAGTCTGCAGAAATTAGTCTGTAAATACAAACTCTACTTCTTCAAATTATGTCATGCAGTCAGCAATTGGCTACTAAGTGCAGATATACGTGCCCAGGTTTGTGAACGTGTAGCTCCCAGGGATAACAGTGCAGTTGCTTTCAATAGATGAAGCACTGTACCCGTGCAGGATCAGAAATGTTGCTGGATAAACCTTGTAAATTTTGGACTGTGTTTCCGGACATCAGGCCACAAAGACACACAGTGTGGAGGAGCCAGCTCCACAAGACCTGTGAGTTTCTGTAGGTATTTGACATGGTCTCAGTAATACCCTTTCTGTACGTCACAGCAGACCTCACTAACCCAGTAAGACTAGAAAATGCTGGTGATTATAGCAGGTATCTATACTGTGGTGCAGTGTGTGCTCTGGAGGGATTTGGTGAGGGTACTTCTTGTACAGAGTCAGCTTAAATTCAGTGCCATGTGTCAGCTAATCAGTCTTTCTGGAGCCCTGGAAAGTACATTGTGAAACCCAGGAAGCTTTGCAGTGTTGACGCTATGCATTTAGGTGTTACACCTCTGTATCCAGCATATATTATTCTAAATCTTTTGTTATACATGTTGTATATCTTAACTTTCTGCTTTTCAAAGCAATGGAGAGTTGACTTGGTCACTAAAAGTTAAACCCAGCTTTATGCTGAGTGCCCCGGAACAGACTTTGACCAGTGTGACTCTAAAAATATCAGCTAACTGCTGAAGAATGCAGAATGAAACTTAGGTTTACACAGTAGTTGGGAAGCTTGCCAGGTTAAAGGAGAAGCTGTCTTCACAGAAGTAAATTTCTGTTGAAGGTCTTAAATTTTCATTCTTAACTGATAGCTGTGTCTGCTTAACTGTGGCAATTGACAATGAAATACCTTATACTTTCCTTCTCTCATCCTCTGATTTCTCTGGTATTTCACTTTCAGTGGCTCCTTTTTTGTACCTGATACTGTGCCCAGAATAATTATCTTTGCAATGTTTTCTTCCCCCACAAAGAAACCATAAAATACGTTTGAAATACTTGATGTTCTTTTCAAGGGGGACAAGAAAAAGTCCTAATCTGAAAGAGAGAAAATTCTAATGGGCAAAAATGTAATTAACTAATGCATGTTGAAAAGTAATGTGTATTTGAGAAATATCCATACAAGGAAGTGACTGGAGACACATATTCAATGTAGGACATTGTCCACACTGGAGATCCAAATAAACTTTAAGCATTACTGTAAGAAAGGGAGACTCATTCTTTCAAAACAAATTGTTTATCAATGTGTGCAGTCCATATATTATTTAAAATATTAGATGTGAGAAACTGATGCATATATCTACCTGAATTTCTTCCAAAGACAGATATAGCCTATTAAGATGATTGGAGTCTCATGATTTTGTTTAGTGCTGTGTATAGCCTTTAATATGAAGTTGAAGGATGCAGAGAGATCTTTTGATTGCAGGACTTGTAGCAGAAACTCAGATTGGCCACATTGAAGATAGGAATTACCAAGTGTGGCAATTGAAAATGTGGGAGAAGGGGAAGAAATGATTGTGCTGACACTATATATACAGTAAATGTTAGATCTAGCCTTAGTTTAGTTCTGCAAATTTGCATGCATATATAGCAAAACAAAAGATCCTACATAGAGATATTGTTTAAAATCTATAAATCTGGAGTAAAGTTTTGGATTTCAGAAGGAAATAGTTCGAAAAATTGTCTGACAGTGTTACACTGTCTTCAATACAAAGAGAATCTGTTTTAATGAAAAATGTAAACACTATTGGAGTCTTTCAGACATAGAAAACCTCAAGGATTTGATCTGATTGTTTGGACACTTACCTCAAAAAGGCTGCTAGGAATAAACAGAGAGCCTGCAAGATACAGCAGGGAGAACTGAGGAAAGAATGTCGTATTATCAATCACTTTTTGAAAGTGAGAATTGTTAAAACCCGAACAGACTTAGACTTTTTATGCTTTAAGACAGACAGTAGAAACAAGCAAATTGGAAAATAAGGAAAAAGTAGTTGCAGCTGTTCGATACCAAGAAAAAAAGATGAAGAGTGATCTGAGACTGATTTGCTAGAATGTATGGTTTCAAAATTAACTCTAAGGAGTAGTAGGAAAAATCTCAGAGGAAATAACACAGATTTTTTTTTAATGCTTTCTGCTCACAAGAACAAAGTCTTAAGAAATCACTTCCATAATGGCAGTGATTTTTAACCCAGAAAGATTTAGGAAAAAAATTGTAAAGGATGAGAGTAATTTGGAATTAGGAATAACTGAGACTATAATAAATACAGATTGCATATTTTAATAAAGTCAGTTCAGAGATCTCCATTGCAGGATTTTAGAAAAACCTACTCAGAAATTGACACTTGCCTTCAAATTTCTAAGGCAGTCTTGTAAATAGGAGGTGACACCATTTGATAGTAGATACCTGAGCATAGAATGTACAATGCTGATGTTTTAAATATGTGAAAAACATTGCATCCAGTTCTAAAATATAGACACCAGTTGGTGAAACTTCAGAAGAAATTTGAAGGGATGGTGGAAACCAGAGAGAACTGTTGAAGTGCAAAATGAGCTTCCAAGTTGTGTCATGCTAACTTGGTGGTTTTGTTAGGAAAACTGATTTCCTAGATGGGAAGTAGATCTTATCTGCTTAGGCAAATTTTAAAATTAGGGTGATGAAATGCTTCATGAATTTTGAGAGGTTTAATTAGTATGCAGGAAGATTATGCAAGAAGAGTTTAAGAACCATGGGAATTGAAATAATAAGTTTGAAAAGTGAGATTTAAAAGTTAAAAAGAAAAAAGGGGAGGTATATGTATGTGAGGTTGTACTTGAGCAGAATATCTTTTCCTCAAAGGAGGAACATCTGATTTGAAAATGCTGGAGGGTGGAGTTGAGTGATCATGCCAACAAGAAGTGACTGAAAAAGTACTGGGCCCAGGGCAGGTCTTGCATGAAGAGTAGCTGGCCACACAGGAGCCTGATGAGGCATCATATGGGATCCCTCACACTCCTCTGGTTCTCCACAATTCAAGAAAGGTAGAATCAAACTGGAGCAGACCCAGAGAAGGACTACTAGGTTAGGAGTTCTACCGTGTGATGTTAAAAAAATCTGCTCTGCGTGAAAATACAGTTGCTTTTTTAGAATCCAGGGCATGGAGAGTTGAGAAGAAAGAGCTGAAGTTAGTGCTAGGACACGATTAGTGAATTGGTTTGAGATGGTAAATGTTTATATAGAAAACTATAAGTAGACTTGAAACCATCAGGGGAAAAAAATCTTCCTGGATCACATTTCCAGTAGGAATCATGAGGGCAAAATACTCAGATGCTGTAAGACTGAGTTTGTAATCTTTTTTGAAGTTATTGTGTTTTGTCAGTGATAGCTGCGAAGTGGGCTCCAGGTTTAGGAAGTTGTTTCTAGTCCTTTGTTTCTGTGTCTTTAACTGATAATGAAAAGGTAATTTATTTAACCATTAAAGTTGGACACTGATGTAGGCAATCAGTTTTAATCTGGTTTTACATTTCTGTTTTTCAATATTTTTTTCAGATAAAATTACTATTCTTGTTTAGTATACTTAGCCCTAACTAGGAGAATGCTTTCTATCTCTAATGGTGATCATTATGATGGCATTGTATAGCCCCTGTGCATTGATTACAGTTCTTTGAGTATTTTGATTATGAAAATGGTGAATCATGCATTCTGATTTAAGTTGTTTAATTTGTTATGTCCAGCTGCATTTTTATGGAAAGTGGAATTAGAATAAAGTGTTACAAACCCCTCACTTTCTCCATCTTATTAGATTTTAAGTATTGTTGTTATAACAACACCAGACATCCATTCAGTGTCACCAAATTTATTCAACAGAGGTGGTAGTTTCTTTAGTTACTGAATTAATTGTGTTTATAATGACCTTCAAGACTTTGTTTATTAATATACCGGAAGAAAAAAAATAACACCCCAAGCTTTAGTACTGTTTTTGGTTCCCAAATTGGTTCTCAGTATTGGATAGATAGAATAGATCATTCAGAAGATCTAAATTAATGAACTAAAAGGAGGAAAATTTTCTGTATCTACTGAAGTACATAACAGTTAATGGCCAATTGTGTGTTTTGGTGTGTTTTTTCTAAAGTACTTAGCTGCTGAGCTCAAATCAATTTTGTTTAAAATTCTTAAATTAGGAACGTTTTTAGATACTTTATTAAATGATACTAAATTTAGGTATTTGTGTGGTGTTTAAAGTTGAAGTAATAACTAAGAAAAAAAATTCTAAACATGTGAAATACATAAAAATCTGAAAGATTTGAAAGTAGTGTTTTACCTACATGGCGTCCTGTTAGAAGAGTGCAAATGTGTAGGTTACATCTGTTGAACAAAGCAGGCTTTTGTGATATTAAATGCCACAGGTCCTATACATGCCAGCAGTAATCCTTGTTAGACGAATAACTTAGCTTTAGAGCACTGAAACTTTCTGCCAGATGGTTTGTTTACTTTTCTTACTGAGATTAGAGCGTTCTTTCTATGTTTGATCCTAAGGATAATGTTGATTTTAAACAGGGGAGTTTTGCTGTGAACAAAATCTGACTTCTGAAAGATATTTGCAGTCACGTTTTACTTGATCTGTAATTGATTGGAATAAGGGACAGGAGGCAGAGACCTTACTTCAACATACATGCATAGGCAACCAAGATTGAGTCAGCTGTAGGTCCAGTGAAATATGCCAGCAAATTCATCCAACGTGTCCCGCTTCCTCTGGGAATCTATAGCCTAGCTCTGTGCCTTGTGCCTTCTTGCATGTGCAGTTAGGTGAATGGAGCTATGTGTCCTTGAAGGGTTGTGCATGAAGCCTATTTGATGGAAGGAAATGCCTTGGTATGCTGGTTGGATTCAGTGACTAATGAGAAGACCTCTTCCCTCTCTAGGTGTGTTAGTCATATTGATAAAAGATAAATCAATATGGTTGATTTCTAAGTCCTGTGCTGTGGGTCAGTGTGTATGATTTTCCTTTGAAGCACCAAGCTGGTTTTGTTTTACTTTGTTTTCCCAGTACAGGCTACCTCCTGTCTTCACAGACTTGTGTTTTATACAGTTCAGTTTGAATCCTCATAAGCCTTGTCAGGTATAAAATCAAATCTGCCCTGACTACCAAACTGTAGAATGATCTGTGTGGAAGACTAGTTCCCCTCTTTATTTTTTTTTCTCTCCTGAAGATTTTTGCATGTAGGAAGAACATAATTCATGGACCTGGATTTCTGAAAAGACCTTAGATCTCATCAAGAGAGATCTTGTTTTCTGCTTTTTCAGTTTGGTTGTTGGAGCCTTGGTTAGATTATGGTGCTGTTCTGTGCCTTTTTTATTCAGTTAGGATAATGAGAGGAAATTAAGAGTGGATTGTGTCAGTCTGTTTAGAGTATTTACTTCAGAATGTCATTCTCTCTTCATTTTTAGTCATTCTCTCTCTTGATTTCTAAAAATAGAAACTTGGGAATAATTTCTGAAGTTGGTACAACTGAACCAAAACCAATGTGGTGCACATAATGAAGACAGACGTTGTATGGAGCTGAATGTACAGTACTTTTAGAGATGTATCAGAAGGTAACTTAAAATGACTGTGTCTTCTTATATCCTCTAACAAGTATAATTTTGGTAGCAAAATATTTTACTGCATTTTAAATGTTTGAAAAAGCTAGTGTTTTGCTTTGTTTTAAGCTGTTAAAGATATTAAGCTGTATAATTTGAAATTATGAAGGAAAGTGCAGTAACTTCACGTCTTTTCAATTACATATTAGACTGTAGTGTTTTTTTTAAGATGCTATTTAAAATCCTATTTTTAGTTATTTTCTATGAACAGTACATGGGAAACACTGTGCTCTGAACCATTAATGCAGTCATTCAGCCAGTTTGCAGATTGGGTCAGAAACAAGTCTGTCAGTCACTGGCAAATGGGAAATGTCTTTTGAGCCAGTAGATCTGTCCTCTGGAGTAAAACTTCAGGGTACCCCAAATCCCTTGTTAATCTTTTTCATGAGAGATTTTGGCTCCAGTTACAAGAGAAAAGCCTTCTTGAGAGTGAAGATTGAAATATTTTTTTTGAATGGCCTCTAAATCCCCATTATTCAGTTTTTTTCCTTGCAAAGTCATAGAGACAAGTTCTGCAAATAAACATGCACCAGTTTGATCATCTACCTATATAATCAGAGCAGAAAAGAACAATCAGTTATACATTCAGGAATCAGTGCAGTGTCACTATATACTTGCTTAAAAAGCAAACAGAAAGGCAAACCCCCTTGCCCAGACTTGTCCTAGACTTACTCGTCTTGAATCTGAAAATCTGCTTGTTGTGGTACTCAAGGAATCGCTGTCCAAAGCAAGGAAGAGGAGAGGTGTCCATCTTTCATGCTTGTACAAGGTGTAACAGAAGAGGGGAATTTTAGCTACATGTGTGGAACAGTCATCAGTAGCTGCTGTGGGAACTGTGGCCTAAGTGGTGTTGGGCCATCCTTCTTAAAGGTCACCGTGGGTCACCATTCTTTAATATTCAGCTTTCCATTTCTAGTTTATGATTTCTTGGACTGCATTCCCAGGTGCTTCATTATTTAAGAGGCATTTACACAGACACTTCTGCATCTGGTTGGGTTTGTAGATTGTTGTAAATTTGTTGTCATGCCCAGTAGGAATGCTCTAGAAATACCTGATACTCGTTCGTAGGGCGATATACAGTCTCTGCATATCTTTCAGACCGGACGACTAGAACTCTGACTTTGTGGCTCTTGAAAACTGTCTTAAGCAGACTGGGGATGTCCACTGAAGTGAGAACTTCCAAGAGTCTTGAGTATTTTTGGAATTAATATTCATTTCATATGTAAAATCTGAAATTCTTCAGGAATGGATGAGTCCTAAGCTTGGGAGTCACTTCAGTAGTAGCTCTTAACCAGAATGTTGTGTAGAGTGCTGGTAACTAAACTGAAGAGAAACATCTCATGAAACTTTATTGTGGAATTTAGTACTGATATTTCACAATGTCATAACTTGGCTTCTTGGCTTGATAGTTTAAGTTAAAACAAACTTTCAAGAGAAAAATCAAGATCTTACTGCAAGAATGTTGTCTAATCTTATGGCAAGAGAGTGTCACAATTAGCTGACATCAATAATGAGATGACAATATTAATACTTCGTGTTTTTGACTCAACTTGAGAAGAGTCTCTGTCATCTGAGAAGTTCCTAAGGTAATTTAGTCTTTTGAAGCTGGTTATATCCATGCAAGGATGTGAATGGAAAGGGTCTTGCCAAACTTGAACAGCATTTGCTCACTGCTGAGAGAAAGATGGGAAGAAAAGATGCTGATAGACAAGCTCTGTTGGATTTAGCTGAAGCAGTTTTTATAATGCTGCCAATGCTCTTCAGCTGCAGGTGATTTTCCTCCATGTATGTGTGGCACAAAGCATTCTTTAAGCTAAAAATGGACTGTGAACATGGCTTTCAGATTATGCACAGGTTAGCTGCCTCTATGCTGCATGGGAAGGCAAGCTCTTCATTTTAGAGCTGTAGCAGATGGTTTTATTTGAGCCCTATGTCCTTTTCAAAAGAGCTGTCGTGTTAGTCTCTTACTGAATTACATTTTGCTGTCAGAGAAATGAAAACCTTTTTTCAGTCAGTCTAGGTGGTATAACTAGGATTCTCTTTGCTCTCAATCCAGCATGCAGAACTGTGATTTCATGCAGTTTATTTTAGTTGGTTCCTGCTGGGAGGAAGGATCATGCCGAATTTCACCAGCTGTAGTATTGAGGTGGACCCTTCTGTCATTCTGTGTAACATTATTTATAACTAGAATAGTGTAGCAGTAGGCTCTAAATACATGCCATTAAACTTGTGTCATATTTTAAATAACACATGGGGTATTTTACCTTCCTGCGAGCTTATATTTTGCTTTTCTAATTTCTAGCTGACTTTTTCAGGTAACATTACACTGCTTCAGTGCTGTTCTCCCAAGTTCACCTGTTCTGGAGGTAGAGCTGAGCTTCTTGTGAGATGTGTTAGATGTTACTGAGGAAGACAATAGAATCCTTCTTACTCACTCATTCATATGCTTAGATATTGTCAGATGAGGTGTAGTCTGAAACTTGCATAAAATCAGTCTATAACTTTAGAGATGTCTTGATAGTGTTGAAACCTTTTTGAATGCTGAAGTCTGTTGGCTGTGTCCAGGAGCTGTTGAAGTGCTTCAGCTGTCAGATGGTACTTGATTCTGTGAGAAGCATTAATTTTCTATCCAGAGAAAGTGATTTGGTCTGGAGAAGGATATTCATGACAGTAGCATCAACATTTCATTGATAATGAAAGTTTGGGGAGAAGTGAAAGTTTTGTAGTAGCTCCCTAGCATAGTGAGAAGCCAGACTTAGGATGAGGTGAGAAAAGCAAAATTAAGAAATAAATCCTGAGAGCAGGTTTAATATTTAGAGAACAGTTTAAGCTGATCTGATGTGCCACTGTTGTGGTCCAGTACAATGGTGCTCTCCGTGACATCCTGTCATCTCTAAGTACATTACTGTACAAGACAATTTGTCAAATGCTAACTTGTAGACATCCCTTCAAATTTCATGCTTACAGATCCCTTTTTCTGTATTTTTTTATGATCTAATGATATCAAGGGGGAGGAGCTGAAACTATTATTGAACAGAGCTCAATGCTGCTGCAGCCTTGCTGTTCCTTTTCGCTCTCCTGGGGTTGTTTCTGCCCATTCTGTTATGTCAGCTCTGCCTGTCACGGGGAAAACTGTGTATTTATGACTTTGAGGGAATGCATTTTAGTTGTCTTTATGTTTAACTCAGTGAATCACTGTAGTAGGTGGGTTCACATATCTGTGCATGCCGTCTCAAAGGCAATGGAAAGAGCATAGACAACAGTGGAATAGGGATGGCATTAAATTAGTGTTAACTTGAATTGGTTCGTGCATTTGAGAAGTGGTTTGTTTCCTGTAAGTCATAGGAATGCTGAAGAAGAGTAGGGACTTTTTAAACCATGTCTTCAAGTTTTTGTTTCCCTGGCTTTAGGGTTTGACAGTGTCCTGCAGTCCACTTCCAAGATTACCATGGAAAAACAAAAATGTAGTAACTTTTGGTAGTGCCTTTTTTTTCTGTTGTGTTGTAATGGTATTATGTTAGTCGTTATGGGATTGCTGTTGCCTTTCCTCTGGGTGTAGAACAAGACACAGACCTTAGCTCATTATCTGATTGTATATATTTTATTTGTGGTTTTTGGGCTTGTGCTTTCTTGGTTGGTTTCTTTTGGCAGCAAGACTTTTTAAATGTAAAGTTTGCAAAGGTATACTTAGTCTTTATTTCCTCATCTTCAGACATTGTCTTTGCCTGTTTATCTGTGCTTTGTCTCTAACTTATTTTAAAAAGTGTTTTTGAGAAATTTTCAAAACTTGGGCTACCTAAGAGAGTAGCGTAGTGCCATAGCATGACAAGGACAGTTGGAAGAATGCTTTGTAGCTATGTACCCCTTAGGTACACTTGTGTTTCAGTGCAAATGTAAAAACTAGTTTCATTTTTAAAATTTGTCATCTTTATTTTGGATTTCATGCTGCTTTTAATTGTTCAAAGATATTTCTTAAAATGGATATTGGTCACAATTGGAATTCTGTAAGGATAGTTCTGTTTGAAATGGTAGGGATTTGATTTATATTTAAGGCAGTCAGAACAATTATATTGCATAAAGGGCAGCATGATGTATTACCATATATCCAATTCATGCCATTATTTAGAATTCTTCACTTGAAATGAGTAGCTAATGAAGTGTTTCAGTGGCTTATATTTGTCTAAAATGGTCTGTTTTAACATTGTCATGTTCATATATCTATAACCATGCTGTATTAGTGCAAGCTATACCCAAATAATTATGCTGAATGTTACATAACACATTGATGATTGACTCAGCCTTTGGAGATCCATCAGTTCTAGGTGATATTGAAAATGCTTGTGAAGGCCAGTGGCCATGTTTGTATTCAGAAGTGTGCCAGCAGGTCTGCTCTCATGTTCTGAGCAGTGAGTAGGGTTTTGGTGGGTCAGATCAGTGCATAGCACATGATTAATTTGGAAATAAGCATACTTGCTAATTTATTTTAGTAGGGGTGAGCAAAACAGACAGTAGCTGCAATGTAGGGCTTAGGTTGGCTAATGTGAAGTCTAGAAAATGAGTATATGAAGTAATTTTGTCTAAAGGACAAAGCAGGATGATCAAGAGAACATGGTCTAAAACTGTTCTTTCCCACATCAATCTCACAAATCACTCCACACTCTGCTTTCCAAATGAAATGCAAGAAGTGTTCCATGATCTAGGTGTATGGGGAGAGAAGTCCAGGAAGGAGTCAAGAAGTGCAGGCACCGTGATGAGCAAAAGCAAGCAAGGCAGCTGCTTTGAACCGAGCTCTGTCAGAGGGAAAGACACAGTCATGCTCTCAGCTTGCTAAGGCCTGTAGTGGGATCTTGTAAATAATATGGAATGACGTACACAAGAGCAATAAATTGGATGTACATCTTCTTAAGAACCATAATTTTTGTCATGGTTTGTGTTTTAGTATTTAGAAAGCTAAGCAAGCTAACTTAATGTTATACTATGTTATATTTTCTATTTCTGTGTGTCTGGCTTTCCTGAATTGCATCCTCACTGTATTTAATTTGCTTGATGTTTTTTGTTGATGAAAATATATAGCGTAAGTAGCCCAGTTCTTTGCAGATATAAACACTTTAAGCATTGGGGGTTTTGTGACTGTTAAGTTTTCTCTTTTGTATTTGTTTTTCTTCTTTGATGTTATTTGCTTTGATGGGATGGCATTCTTTTCAGCTTGGCATTGAGACAAAGGTTTCTGATGTGTTCTTGCCATTATTTGTCATAGCTAGCTTTTAACATTTCACATCAAATTTAGCCTGACTTTTTTGTTGGTTTTGTTCTGGTTTTCTACAGTGGACAGGCCAAAATCCCAGCAAATCAGAACTTCTGGTACCATAAGGCGAACTTCTTCTTTGGACACAATAACAGGACCTTACCTCACAGGACAGTGGCCACGTGATCCCCATGTACACTACCCTTCATGTATGAAAGATAAATCTACTCAGGTAAAAGCTGTAAAACAAGACAACAGAGATGTTTCAAATAATTAATTGATGTCTACTCAATTTAATTCTGAAGAAATGTGGATTCACGTAATCTTACTATAAATATGAAACCCTAAAAATAGGGTATGGTAGTCTTTTTTTAAGCAGTGTCAATGCAGTAACATGGTGTGTGATGTTAATATTTTTATGCTTTTAGAAAACAGTTGTTAAAAATATCGGTATGTGGGCAGATCTGTTGAGGCTAAATAAGCAGATTTCCATCTCGGCCTTGTATCTGGTTTATTTTTAAGCTGCTATATGCAAAATTATGCTGAGTGTTATTTAAAAAAAAAGAAAAAAATTCCGTATAGCAGTGGCTGACAAACTAAAGAGTTTACTAAATCGGGGTAAAAAATCTGCCACTCTCAAAAAGTGTATTTGTGTCTGGGGGGGAATTGAGGGAAGGCTAACTTGAGGTTATTGATGGCCTGATACCCTTGTGATAGTGTTGGATTCTCTTCAGGGCTCTGTCCTTAGCAGGAACCTCTGGCAGGTGGGCTGCTGTGGCATTCATACTGCTCTTTGGCTAGAAAGGTGAATGTTGTTTCTTGCCTGCTTCCTCCTCATCCTGGAGCTTGTTGCCCTCAAAGATAATCACTGTCAAACAAATAAAACCCACATAATTCTAACCCTCCCAAATTATTAGCAGAGGAGCTGCATTCTTTATTTTTCAGCAGTGCTGTTGGGATATGGAGTAAGTCATCTGAGTTTGTGTTTCAAACTAAATTGGAAATGAAAAGAAACTAACTCTCTTTGGTTGTATTTTCAGTCTATAGGCTGTATAGGGATGGTTTTTAATTAGTTGCTTATCTCTTGTGCTGTGATTCTGGTCCATCGTTGTGGATCTTTAAATAGGTTCTGTGGTTCTAGTTTTTTGTGTAATACTGAAGTTTTCTGGACAAGTATATATAATTTTCCTCGTCTCTTCAAAATACGGTGTAATGCAACACAGGAAGTCCTCTGATGGGGGAAAGATAAGCATAGAATACTTAGAAAAGAAAAAAGATCTATCTGTGTGTTTCAGAAATCTTATTTAATGAACTTGGTAGTCTGATGATTAAAATGTTCCAAGGAAATTTTTAGGAACTGTATGGGACCCTTTAAAGAAAATGCTGTCTTCATGTCCTGCTTATTTATTTTAAAAACAGTCAGTTTTAGCAAAAAAGAAGCAGCAGTCATATTTACTGTCATGAAAGATTTACCTAAAAAGCTCTAAATCCTGGACTGGCTTTCAAGGTGCCTTCCTTTTACAATACTATTCCTTGAAGATCTTTTCTGGTTTGAAACCATAATTTCTATTCAGGAGATTTTCAGTAGCCTGCTTTGTAGTTATCGTATTTCTCAACCCCTCTCTTAAAACATATATCCATATCAAACTTTGCAAGTACTGTTATGAATAGAAAATATAGAATATTTTAACATTCACAAACAAACCTTTTCACCAGTTACAGAAAAGATAAACAAACTTGTTCTATAAATATTTGAGCTTCAAGTATTTGGCAGTAAAATTGCTTTCTTAGTGAGCTCAAGTAAGTGTTTAGGTTATGTGAACTGTTGGCTGCCTCCCTTTGCCTCATTCAGAAACTGAAAATGAAGTTTTACCTTTTCAGCATAATCAAATGTAACAGAGAAGAGAGGCAGTACTGTTGTCATTACAAGTTAAAGTATTATGTCAAAGGGATAGGAGCAGGGTTGGTGGATATCTTCTAACAAAGAATTATGTTAGCCAAACTCGAGCATGTATCAGTGTTTAGATTGAGTCACTACTTGGGACCATATGAATATGTAAAATGGAACAAGCATAGTGATTTGCACAGTGATTTCCAGTTTGGTTTTTTGTTTTGTTTTCAAATGAAACGCTCCTAGAGAGGCTTGTAGATGATCATAAAACATTGTCTTATGTTTTGGTTGTGTGTGTGGCTTTCTATTGTTTGAACTCTGTGTAGTTTGAAGTATATCTAATTTCAAGAACTAAGGATGATTTCCAAGTTGTTGATAGGATGCATGCATGGCAAATTAAGTTAAATTAAATTAAAGCCTTGTACTTTGCCTGAGTACCAGCACAAGTGCTTCTGCTGCTTCATGTTTGTTGGCTAAGTAGCAGTTTAAGTCATGGGAGTTCATATAGTGTACACTATCTAAAAATAATAACACTTGGTAGTTTAGCAGAATGGAAGATGTTACAAACAAAATAAATTAAAAAAGATAATGGAAATCAGTAAACTATTTTTTTATGAGCATGTTTCATTGGGGAATAAATTATCTCTTGTTTTACTTCTAAACTCGTGAACAATGCTGTCAGTATAACTTACATTGTAGGTGGAATAATTATTTCTCTTTCAAGGGTACCTTTTGTCTCTAATTAAAATCCAAATTTTAATTTAAACTAATTTAAAATCCAAATTCTGTGCAGTTTTGTTAAGGTGATGATTATGGCTGTTCTTAGAATTCTTGTTTTTAAAAAAAGAGAGTCAGTTTCTGGTCTTCACTGTGATCAGATGAGCCCTCAATGAGTTTTATTCCAAGTCCTTGTTCCCCACTTAAGTTCTTTCAACCTATATAATGCTCATGAATAAAACACTTCTTTTTCTAAAATAAAACCATGATTAAAAAGAAATCAACAGTATCTCACTATTTAAATAGAGGGAACAGAATTTTGTTTTGTTTAGTTTCTGTTGCATCTTGGAGAATAGGAGCTCTGGTTCATATTTCTGTGTCCCTCTTACTTACCTCAAACGTTTTGATTTAAAATAGAGAAGTGAGGTTGTTACATTTGCTTTTGGAAAAATATAGTTACACTATGCATTGTGATACTTAATGCTGTTCAGTATTTCTCAGAATTCTGCATGTGTTTATATTAGTGTATGTATGTTTGCAGACACACAGAACTAGCTGATCTTTAGGAAGTAGCATGTTTTGGATAATTAGAGGTATGCAATTTTATTTAGTAGTGTTTTAAGTATTTCAAAAATACAGGTAAACTTTCTATTATAGGAAGTTACATGTGTTGATATACTTTGTGATCCCCTTCCTGAGCTCTTCCACAGTCCTACTTTCCACTCCTTTTGTAAAACCAGAACTTTTCATTAAGCTCATTTAAAACTCAGGATAGCTTTCTTCCCTGTTTTTTCTGTCTCTGTTGGGAGCAGTTTCGTACACCGCTTCTTCATGCTTCATCATGTAAGTATTTCTCCCTTCACAGTGTATGGAATAATTCAATGTTCAAATGGTTATCCCTAACCTTGAAATCTTCAGAAACATTTGGATAATTGTCAGAGTTGATTAATATAATTATTTGACAGTAGCTAAATAATATAAAAGATACTTACAAAATTAAAAAGGAGAGATTAGAGATAAACATGATGTTGATGCCAGTTAAATATTGCCAATTAAAGTTGGTCTATGTAATCTTTCTCAATCTAAATAATACAAAGAAATGAACAAATGACCAAATGGAATATTAGCCAGTGATTTCCAGCTGACAACTTAAACTGGAGTCCAGTATTGTTGGTTATGCCTTTCTCATTGTATATGGCAATTAGGTATTGAAGGTAGGTAATGAAGACAGTTTGCAAAATGGCTCTCAGAATTTTTGTTTCTCTCTCATCTAAAGAATAATGCAGAGTTATTAGGTTGAAATGCTTGGCTAAAATATGTTTTTCTTACGTGTAGGTCAAGGCTTTAATGTAGTTAGCCCTCATTAGACACTTTTTTTTTTTCCTTCTGGGTAGAAATTTTTTTGCTCTAAAATGAACATCATAAACCAAGAGGCTCAATTCCATGAAACTTTTTTATTGGTGTATTAGTTGTCATTGATTTTATGAGATAATTTCATGATGTACTTTGGACAGAAGTTACAGGGAAGAAGATACAGGTGTCATAGAGCTATGAATTTATCATTCTAACTTTATTTAACCTGTCTTATGTTTAGGAGCTATCATCTGCAGTCAAATTAACTTCTAACTCCTTAGGCCATTTCTTTCTGTAAAATTTCTAGAGGGCCTTTGAATACTTTGGAAATATCTGAAAACCCCTCAGTTTTTATCTTCTAGTGTTGCTCTTGGGTTTCTTCTGAATGTGGAGTTTCTTCAAAAACATTACTGCTTCCCCTGTAAAACCTAGACTTGTGTAGATATTCTGGGATGCAGGCTAGGTATTGTAATTGAAGGGAAGGACTGTCAATAAAATGTGAGACGTTTAGAGTAATTCAGTCTTATTTTAGATTTAAGTAGGTTGGTATTCTATGCAGTCATTCTGATCTAATTGAAGTGGAAAGAATGTAGGTGTATGTCCCTGACATGGGTGGAAAAGCAAGGCAGAATTACTTAATGTATTGGAAGAAGTGCTCATCTCTAAGGGGCTGGGTGAGTTAGAATGATGGTAATTGAGGTTTACGTGAAGACTAAGAGACCAACCATATATGGTGTTCTCAGCACGTCCTGTCCCACGTGTCAACTGAAGTGGGCCACGAACCTTCACAGTTTGAAAACTAGTCATCCACCTCTTGTAGCTGCAGCATGTGTTATGTAATATTTTCAAGGTTCTCCTAAAATCTTATTTTCTCAGACTTCCAGCATTAATCCTCCTTCATGAAGTTCAGTGCATACTTGTGTGATGCATACTTTTGCTTCTGCTCTGAAATATTACCAGTTTTGCAGGTAGTGCCTGACCTCTCTTACTGTGTTCCTGACTTGAGATGTGGCAACTTTGGTTTTGTTTATTGTGACTCGGGCATTTTTCTTCGAACACGATTTTGAGTTATATTTTTACTTCCATTATTTTGAATATGTTTAACACATGGGAAGTACACTTGCAGCTTCGAGTGAAGGCTTCCATGGATAAGCCTGTTTTGTGGAAGTTGTAAATAAAGATGAGAAAACAGTTTTCAAGAAATGTGACAGATCATGGGTGCCATACACCTCCATTTTATTTGTGATCTAAATTGACAGCATTTAAATGAGATACGAGGTGGTCATACGTGAGCTAAACTTTAAAAAACAGAATTTCTATTTGAATGCAGCAAGTCTGGAATGCTTCTGTTTGTTTTGCTTTTTTAAAAGCTTTTGCTCGAATATCAAGATTTGGGGTTATGAACCCCAAACTAATCTTCATATAGTGTGGATTACAGTAACTTAGAAACAGCATTTTCTAGGGTTTGAGGAGGACTAGCTTGCTATAATAATCTGGTACCTGCTTATATTATTTTTTTAATGCTTTTTCTTTTTTTCCATCTGATTCCAAATAGCACAGTAATATAACATTGCCTGACTTCAATACTGTGCTAGAAAGATCATATAGTATTTGTCATCTAATGCTGCTAATAAAATTGAAGCTCACAAAGAGTCTGCCCCCTGTATACTGATGGTGTATATGTATTATTGAAAGGTTGTGTTTGGACTCAGTTTACCAGAGGTGGAAGCAACCATGTAATCTTTGTCTCAAGGGAGGTAGTATTTGAGTGGAAGAGAATGTCAAAGCATACTTGAGAAAGTACAAAATTTAGTATTAAATGAACGGATGTTTTCTAATTTTTACTTTTGATTTTCAACTGCAATATAAGGAGTCTCACCTCTCTGCTGACAGTCACTGGTGGTGTTGCTGAAGGTCTTCAGGGTGTTGTTACTACTTTGTTTTTTGTCCTTGCTATCTGGATCAGTATCTGTGTTTATTAAAAAATACAAGCAAGCTCTTGCTTTCTACATGTTTGTTTTGTTTTTGAACTATGTACTTCTCTTTATTGAGAAAGTCACTGGGTTTTTAGATTCTTGGTATCTTTTCTCTTTATTAAGAGAAAAGGCTATGAGTTTGTAGTGATCCCTGCTATACCCTCATGCACTACAAGTAAGTATTTAAACACCCCAAATGCCTGCTTCTCCTTCATCCTGGAGTTGTTCTCCAAATTATGGAGCAGTATTGTATTCAGAAAACACTCTTTGGGAGATAAATTTTCATAAAATTCCCTTTGCATTGCTAGTTTTCTGTTTCTGTATAATTGTATGGTTCCAGCTGTACTTGGGATGTAGTAAAATACTGTAAGAAAAGAGCAATTTAAATTGGAAAGTAAGTTGTAATAGGTTGTGAAAGCCCATGATTCTGAAAAAGAACCAAATTTTTCCCATTTTCTCTAGTTCCTTAGAAATCTGCAAGCCACTTCAATGTTTTAAAAACCATTTAAAACCAACACAATGGTTTTCACACATTTCAGGGAGATGGTAAGTACCCAGTCTGCAAAAACAAGTAATTACGCAGAACGTGGCTCTGTTAAAATGCAGAGCAAGTGGATGCACACACAGTTAGCACACTCATGTGGCAGAGGCTGTGCTTTGGGTGATGAGAGTCAAGGATTGCCTGGCTAAGGCACATCTGTGTTTTCCACATATTTTTAAGTAACTGTTTTAACTCTTCACTTTTGATTTATTTTTTTTTTTCAATAACCATATTACCTTCCTGGTTTCTTCCCCACACTCAAATAGAAGGGGGTATTATATGACAGAATCATGTAACAAGCACACAAAACTCTTAATTTTTTATATAAGGACTTGTTTTTTCTAGTCTGGGAACATGCAGCAAAAAGTTCAGTACAGATTTTTTCAGTTTTGCTTTCTAGTCATCCACACAGCTTGCTGGGCCTTTGGGTGACATATTCCTGATGGTGTAAAAATAGCAGAGAAAAAGCCCTGCTGAAACCATGGAAAGTGCAGAAAACACAAGTGGGATATGTAGCCCTGTGCACACAGAGAGACTGATCACATTAAATACTAGCACTGATGAGTTAGGTGTGGGGCTGTAGGCTGTATAATACTGTGGCAGTGTGGTGGTTGTGAAGGTGTAGCCAATGCTCTGAAATTACAGTTGTGTGCATGATGGTACCATGCCTGGCCTGGCACGTTTGTGTAGGGTGGCCTGGCCCTGGGGGGCTGCTCCCACCTACCTTTGCAGGGCAACAAGGAGCTGCAGGCATTGGTTTTGTGGTGTTCCCCAAGGTGGTGTCCAGCTTCCTTCCTAAGCAGAATGGTGTCTGGGATTGCCAGGCCTCTGATTGCTTCTTCAGTAATGTGCATTGTCCTCATGCTTTGTAAGTGCAAGTTTACAAAGCCTTGGTTTTTTATATTGCTTTTTATTTATTGAGACTATTACTGCTGCATATCAGATTCTGAAATTTATTCTTCATGTATAATGCTTAAACTCTGATGCTGCCTAAATGGTAAAGCAGTAATTTGTGCCAGAAGTTTTTCTTACCTGGAGAATTAAGTACAGTGTATTTTCTTTTTTTTTTTCCCCCTCTAGACACCCAGCTGTTGGGCTGAAGAAGGAGCAGAAAAGAGATCACATCAGCGCTCAGCATCATGGGGAAGTGCTGATCAACTGAAAGAGGTGAGAAGTTTTGCACAGTGGAGCTTTTCAAGTTTTGATAAGCCCAAGACGTTTTTTAAGCCCTATCTGGAGTCCAGGAAACTGCACCCTTTCCCTCCCCTTTGTTGCTTTTGAAACAAATTTTACCTCCAATGTAAGAGTAGTTTTGACGAGTGATTCTTATTTTATGCTTGTTGAAATTTCTCCCTGCATACTATGAAGTTTTTGCTGTGAAAGAGTGGTCGGAGTGAGCATTGAGGAACCAGCTTGTTGCTTACTAATTTTTCTGTTCAGGGTTACCTTAATTAGCTTTCTGTTCTTTAATGATGCTCTCCTGAAGGAAGCAGAGTGTAAGGTGGTATGTTAGCATATTCTTGTTTAGAAATGTTGTTCAAGTTTTAGGTTAGAGATAGAGAGGACACCACTTTCAAAAATGAAAAGGTGTTGGTACAGTAATGGTATGAGCACTTTAATCATACGTATTTTGCTATAGACTGCAATTGCAACTAGGAAGAACCCACCAAAAGGGAAGTGGATTTGCATCATGAGAAAGTAGATATAGTAAAATGTTCTCCAGATCAGCTGAAATGACAGTGTTACGGTTTTTTCCCAATAACCTCCATTTTGTCTAGAGTTTATGTAACTAGGTCTGTCCAGAACCTAATAAGTGGCCTACATTTGGCATCATGCCACTGTCAGGAAGTGCGTAGCCTCTCTTCAAGAACCGCGCTTTTCTTTTTATAAAATGAATCTTGCAGCATGTTCCCATGAGGTGGAACTTTTCACTGGTACTCTAGGCTTCTTGCATCCTCTCTCCTGACTCCCTGTTGAATAGGACATTCAAAAATGAGAGCAATATCTAAGGAGACAATGTTAGAGGCAGTATATAGTTCCCTTCTGGAAAGCCATTGATAGGAAGAGTAGTTGTCAAAAGGAGTTTAATTACTTTAATTTTAAAATCAGATTTGACAAATACAGAATAATCTTGCAATCCAGTGGTGGCAATAGATGAGGAGCTGGGCCAAAGAGAGGTTAATCCAAAGAGGGTTGTCTGTTCCCGCCTCACTGAGTACCTCTTATGAAACCCTGATGTGTTGGTGCATGGGCCTTCAGTTGCCTGGATGACTTCAGCTGTGAGGAAGCACTCAGAATCACAAATGAAGTGACCAGAAATTAGTGCAGAAGGAGTTTTGTTTCTGAAAAGTCTTGGCTTAAAACAGTCCACCAGCACAAAGAAATTATGGACAGAAGTAGCATCTGTTTTTCTAGGATAACACTTCCTTGCTTTTACTGAGACACTATCCTTCATATTCTGGCAGTTCCCTATCGGGTTGTGCAATAAGCAGCTCTTCTTCACCACAGGACTGTGGCTGTCAGTGATAGTGAAACCTTCAGCATGGAAGCAAGTCTCTGCCAGTTGATAGCAGTGACCTATTGTGCTAGGTTGCCACCCTCTTTATGTACTTGACCACAAGAGAAAGATAAGCAATGTGTGGCCAATGTGTTTCATAGTTCCTTTTTTTGATAGAACACTGCAATGGACAAAATAGGTTGTGTTGGAAGGGAGTTGTTTCTATCTAAACTTTGCAACAGTTGTTCACTCTCAAACCTGCCCTTGTCTTCTCCAGCTTACAGTTCTTCCTCTTCCTCTGTTTTCCTTTTTCCAGCTTCTCAGGCCAGTTTTCTTGCCCTTCTAGTTCCTCAAGTTCACAGTCCCAGTGTCATTGTGTGTTTATTATTCAGCCAGTACTCACCTGCCTTCCCCTGTTTGAGCTCTTACTCTGTTACTTTCCAGCTCCTTGTCAGTTCTGTCTCTGCATTGTTTGGTTTCTGTTTTATCCCTTTCTTTTTCCTTTTGCTCACCTTTAAGCCTGGGGGATGGGGGCTGTTAAGAGTTTGTTCAATACTAACAGTTTCTGGGCACTCAGTTTCTTTGTGCCACAGTAATCTGCAGTTCCTGGAAGGATAAATTCTTTGGGGCAGTTCTGTTCAAACTGTGAAACCCACTAGAGACAGAATTACTAGTAAATGTAACTGCCAGTTCCAGACATCTTTCTTGAACATGTGCAAACTGAAATTTTTGCTAAAGCTTCACCAAATGCGAAGATTCTTCCAAGGGACCTTTGCAGCATAAAGAACCCCCAGGCAAATGTTTGGCTTTTTTATCCAAAGCACTGGAAAACAGAGCTTCTTGGGGAAAAAGCTACAATAATGTGTTTTGGCACATAAAATGGTAAAAATCTCTTCTGACCCCTTTTCATTCTGAATCACATTCTTAAAACACCTCTGCTACTTGTAATGAAGTTCTTGATGTGAAGGAGATAGGAGAGCAGAACGTTGCATAGTAGACTTCAGAGAAAATTTGACAAACCTGTGGACACCTGAAAGCAAGAGCTTAAGTAATGGATATAAAAATATCACCTTCTCCTGGGCGACTGCATTTGTTATGTGTAACGTAGGTAACAGTGTTCTGCTCAGCATTTTGAATTGTTTCCCATAGCATTCAACAGTAAACACGTAGGTAGCTGTGTGTAGTTTCCTTGGCTTGTCTTAAGAGTTTGGATTCATGTTTTCTTGCTTCAGCAATTAATGGAGTGATTTTTAGCATGTATTTTTTATTACATTCCTGACATAAACTAGCCAAACACTTGTACACAGAATTTTAATTGATTTTGATAAAATAAGATAAAATGCTATTAAGTTTAAAAACATATTTTTCCTTGGTTAGTTTGAGTACTGTTACAATCAAATAGATTTGTTTAATACAACTGGTTAGCTCTTTGAAAAAGGTCTGCGTTATAAAAACTAAAAGTGGGTGTGGTATAGACTTAAGATCCCAAGCAAGAAAATGAATTCTGTATTACCATTTAAAAAAGGAATTTCACTTTGTGTAGTGAAGCTTATTTTGCCCTTGATTGAAATAGGTATGTGTTAGGATCGAATCTGTCTAGCACTGAAATAGACACTGTTTGCTTTCCTGTAGTGGGTCTATTAAAAATTTAAATGTCCCCTGCTGTCACTATGAACTTTGTAATGATAGAGTGTACATTTTTAATAATTTCTTGACAAAATCTACTTTTTAAAAATTTGTTTATTCTAAAGGGTGAACTGTTTGATTTTACGAAGCCTTGAGTTAACTCGCGTAAAATAATGCCAAACTGCTTTAACATTATTTTAATAGATACACATCTTGACCTGGAGATAGAGATTGCTCTCAAGTCTTTGTACTGGATACAAACCAAGTAGTGGTTTGAACTGCTGGTATTTTTTTCCCCTTGCAACCTGAAGAGTTAGTTTGAAATTCTTTGAAGTTGTTCAGGGACAATTTTAGATACAGCTTACCCTGAACTGGAATTTACCCAGAACTGGGAAAAACCCACTATTTAAAACAAGTAGTTTTTGCTCTGTATAGGTTTTTAAAGACATATTTCAGACAGTTGATATTTCACTTCCCTTAAGCAGCTCTGTGTGCTGTACCTGTTACATGGACACCAGCAGCCCCCCATTGGAAGGTCCCTTCTGCTCCAACAGAGTACTTGAAAAGGATGTGGGAATAAAAGAGAATTCAATATGAGAGCTTGCATGCCTTATGTGCTTTCATATACCAATTGAAAGATTGTATTCAAAGGTTTAGAGTGAATTTCTAATGCTTGTTTTGCTCTTTGACCTACTCTTAACTTGTTTATTAACAAATGGCTAATGAATGAGATGGAGCTCACTCATTAACAAGGGGTTCATGGTTTGTTCAGCAGTAGGAAGTTACCATGTTGTGTAGCCTGACCTGGAGAAATCAACAGCCTGTTGACTGGTAAATATTAATGAGCATTTGGAGAGTGACATGTTCCTTTATATTAATAGTCTGCATCTAGGTCCCTTCAAAAGGGAAGAATTACCAGGATATTCAGATTATCCCAGTGTTGTAAAGAACCAAGGTAATTTGGTTATTTCTCAGGTTTTTGCCATTAGTTATATTTTATTGCATGCATATTACAAGTGGCATAGACAAAATTCGTATTTATTTCAAGTACACTTTGAGTTGTAAAAATATTCAGCAAGCAAAAAATATATTTATAGGGTTTTTTCCTAACTTGTTTTTTTAATAATCTGTGATGGTCATCTTATCTTTTGCTGTATGACAGTAAACCATCAAAGCTGAACTGAAAGTTTGTGCCCTGAATGACTTTGTGTAGGTTTATTTCTGATAAGATGCACTAATCTTTGTGTTTTCTTGGGGATTTTTGTTCTTGGGGTTTTTTTATAAATTACTTTGAAGTAGGTGAAGAAGAGAGTCTTTCTGATGCATGAGCAACATTGCAGAGAATGGTTGCTGGAAGAAGAAAGGCTGACCATTTGAATTGGTATACTAAAATACTTGTAATACTTTATGGACCTAAATGCACATATGTGTAAGGCTTTGATGTCTTTGTCGAGTGGATGCTTTAGGATACAAATCTTTTGTGCTGATTTACGTGTGTTCCTGAATATTATTGTGTATGCCCCAGTCACATTCATGGTCAGGACTTGGGTGTGTGAAGGAAGTGGTGTCCCAAGCCCTTTCTGTTTTAGCTGCTCTGTGAAAATGGAGCGTGTTGTTACTGCACCTCTTCCTGTTAGTAGTAGTGGCTTTATTTCAGTTTGAGACAGAGAATAATCAGCAATTAAAAGGTAGTCTTGTAGAAGAAAAAAGCTATTGCAATTTCAGGGTTATCTTTAGCAAGTGGCGGATTCACCGTGAACTCCCCTTGATGAAGAGATGGAGCATAATTTAGTTTAGAGGATTTCCTATACTCGGCGGCACTGCCTGCTTGCTGGTTGCCTGTACTGGCAAGCCTCTGTCTCCCATGTCCAGAGCATAAATAAGAAATTTATATGCCCATCTTTACTTTCTCATTTTTTGTCCAGTGGTAACTACCACATTATGGACATCCATGGTCCTTCAAGTTCAGGGTTAAGGACATATGTTCTGAAAAGGCATATCTGTTTCTTCTCTGCATTGCATGTTTGGCTTAAGTGATCATATCAGTTCCAGATACAGTCAAATTCTTCAACAATTTTTCATCTTTCTGTTTCTTCCGGATGACTCTTTCTGTCTGTTACTGTCAAGAACCTACTGTCTGCCAAAATATACATAGTCTTGAGGTGGCTGAGAGAACCTTAAATTGCAGGGATCCATGATTCCTTTCACATTATCAGAGCTTCAAGGCTTTGGCTAGCCTAGAGACATACCAGCCTATCAACACTCTTCCATTTAGTGCTTTCACTATCTGAATTGTACAGTGAGAGGCTATGTTCTCAAAGATTTGCAAGCTATTTGTGACAGAAATCAGTCAGCCAGATCTCTGAGGTGGAATTGTGTAGGTAGTTTTTATGAATAGTGTGCTCCTAGGGAAAGCCCAGAAACCAGATTTCATTTAAATTAAAGAAAACGGTGCATTTAACTTTTTACTAGGAGGAAGTATTCAGCATCAAGGAGACACAGTAGAAGTGAAAGATTTATATACAGCACTCCCTATGCTTTCTGGTTATTATTGTAGCCAGCCATCTCTATCCACAGCTGTCTTCTGATCTGGACATCATTTTTCTCTTCTGTTTTTAAATTTTTAAAGGGGAAGATGAAGATTATTTCCAGGTTCTCTCCATTCTCCAACATTCCAATGTAAGACATAAATATTTGTAGATGTATGTATACTTACCTGCTTGGTTTTTCATCTATGGAGTTAGGTTTCATAGTGGCTGGTACTCCTACAGGGAGAATGGGGAAGCGCTGGACAAATTTATTTTTTTAGAGATGAAATATCTCTTCAGACTGCAAAATTTCTTCCAACATGGTGCTTGAGTTGCACCCTTCATCAAGAGATTATGACCCAGTTCTCTAAATGTAGCTCATCTGTGTTAGTAACTCAGTTGTATTAGAACTCTGTTTTTCTTGATGCGTTTTATACGCAGACCCTTTTAGAAGTCTGAACTGTTTGTCTGTTGTTGAAAGATGAAAGTTTTCAGCCATTTCTGAGTAGCAGTTCTCTGAATATGGGTAATGAGCTGTGGCAAGAGGTGATATGAAGCCTCGAAGGTAGATTGTTCTTTAGTGAGTGCTACCAGAAGCATCACAAGGAAAATTCCACGGCCTGGAGCAAAGCTCCATCCAAACCACACTGTCATCTCTAACACTTGAAGAGTGACATGAAGTGATTCTGTACCACAGAGTTGCTTTGCAAGAGTACTAGTGATACATTTAACTACTTCGAATTAACCACACAGTGTGTGTACTTGTAAGCTGTCACTCAGAAAGAGAGGTTAGTTTCCAGCTGAAGAAGTTCTTTGACATATGAATTCCATGTGCATTCATTCTCCTTACTTGCCCTTCAGGTTTTTAAAAATTGTATCTCTTTCTGAGTTCAAAATGAAATGGGGCTATATGTGGCCTTTTATTCCAGTGTGCTGAGCCTGAGGAACAGTGGGATTTGAGCCCAAAGGGAAAAAATTATCCAGTTTTAAGGAAGAGTCTGTACCTGTTATGTGAATTTACACAGTCTAAACTTCTGAGACAATGTTTATAGAGGTAAATGCTTGCTTTCATGTAGAAATTTCCCAGGAGGAATAAGTAAGTGGAGGAATCCCCAAATGAAATTCTTTGGTTTCTTGTTAGGGAGGAGGTCAAATGGATAATGTCTTTAGTTGTATTTGACATTTAAAATATGTAACTTTTGATTAGACATCTTTGCAGCAGACAGCAGAAAAGATAATTCTGTCTGTCTCAAGGAATCTGTGATAATTTAGCCTGCAGGGAAATGCTATTAAATGTATTAAATAAGGTCTCTAAGATGAGTAATGCATTTTGATTGTCAGTTGTTTGTGAAGGCGCTTTGCTTTTATGATGAATTACTATTGAAAAACTTTGGTTTGGTTTAAGATCAAATAAATTAAACTGCAGGCTTCAAAGTCCCCAGCTTAAACCAGTTATAGGTCAGAAATTGCTACAAATTGTCATTCTTACTGCTTTTGTTTGCATCAACTATTGCAGTCCTTGTGTGTAAATGGGAAAATTCAGTAATTAAACTCAGCCTGTTGGTGTATTCAGGTTGATGAATAGGGCAGATACTTTGGAGAAAGTATCTGATAAGCATAAAGAAGCTTTAATGCTCATACTTCAAGGAAAGGCAATCCTATATGCGTATAAAATCCTCCAAAGAGAATTAAAATGTCTATGATTCATTTTCTATGTGAAGATTTGAGCAGTTACCCATTCGGTAACTCATTCTCACTTCACCTGAACTTCTTTCCAGCAGATTGCCAAACTGAGGCAGCAGCTTCAGCGCAGTAAGCAGAGTAGCCGTCACAATAAAGAGAAAGAACGTCAGTCACCTCTCCATGGCAACCATATAGCAATCAGTCAGACTCAGGTAAGTAGCCTCCTGCCTTATCAGGGTTGGGAGAATGGCCTGCTGAGCCTTCCCATCTGTCTTCTGTTTGTGCTCTTGTGTGGCACACAAAAATGCTTAACAATCTGATGCTACCATATCTTCGCTGAAGTTTATCTGATGGTCGTCATATAATTAAAAAAAGGAGCGTTGCAGCAGGATAGCAACTGAAATGTATTATGATGCTGTAAGAATTCTGAGCGTGACCAGATAAGGCTGTGCTTCCAGCAGTATGTACTTGCTTTCAAGACTGATTTTTGTGGTATGCTTTTAGAAGTATCTACTCCTCTGGAAGGTATTGGCCTGTCAATTTTGCAGCCTAATTTCTTCTAGACTAGTTAAAAAGTAAAAATAGAAAATAAAGAGGGTAACAAAGCAGGGTGCAATGCCCAATGCAGTGTTTGCTGTAGTCATTACAACCTGCCAGCAAAACTGAAACCCAATTACAGTTCCAAAGCTCAAGCAAGATTCAGTCAATGACTTCATGAATCTTAAGCCACTTGTAGAAAGCATTTAATCATGGCTCATTTGACAGTGCAGACATCTGAGCCTGATTAAATTTCACCTGTTGGATCCTTAAATTGGACCGTGTTAGTAACAGGCCCCTGTTTGAACACCTGAAATGTTGGTTCTGTCCTGGTATTTCCTACTTCCTGACTACCTTTTTAACTACCTTGTGTTTTATAAAGGAGTGGTTGAGCTGTGATGGCTGATCCTTTATGGTCCTTCTTCTGTTTGGATAAAATTTTGTAGTTAAAACCTGATCTTGGGATGAAGACATATAGCAATTCGATATTCTTCCTGAACCTTTTATGCCTTTATAATAAGGGATTCTACTACATTTTGCACAGGAAAGGGTTTGCTTTACATTTCAAAGTAAGCTGTGGCAAGTACCTGTGCTATTATAGTCACAGTACAAACAGTCTTTGGATTGAAATCCACCTAGGACGTATGTTTCTTCATGGCATTCCTTAGTACTTGGAACTTACTTTGTCATTGCTTGTGCAACATTTTGATTTCTCAAGGTGTTCTCTGATGAAGCTGTCCTGCAGGTAGTGTTTTGTCAGAGTCAAAGAACGCTTGCAGATCACCTTTGGAGCTGCACATTGTGCAAGGTTCACTTGATAAGAACTCAGAAAAAATTTTTACATTTTGTCTTAAGCATCTTGTGATTCTGTGAGCAAGAGGAGAATACAGTGACAAGCGAGCGCTGTTCACGGCTGTCAGTGTAGCTGCCGCCAAGGTGAAGCTTTCAAGGTTGATGTGTGTGCACTCCTGGGAATGTTTTCTGTTGGTAACAGAGCTCCGCTCCAACAGTCTTTTCTGAAAGCCATATTTGTATTTATTTATGTGATTGATTCTTAAATTCAGGATGATTTCTCTTACAACCTTTGACATAAAGTTCTGAAAAGCTATAAGCTAATGAATGAATGTTTTGTTTTTCGTTTGCTAAAGCCAACCAAAAGAGAATAAAAGTGCATTAAGTGAATATTTCAGTTGAGTTGTTACGCTTTAGCAGTGTTATGAAATGCCTTTTGATCGTGTTAAAACATCAGCATCAGTGCTCCACATGCTCTCCATTCCCCTGTGGTGTATTCCATAGTCTGTGCATCTGGGAAGTACATATATATGTCTACTTACTGATAAGTGAAGTAGTAGAATGCTTTGATTATAGAATACTACTATGAGTTAAGTAGAAGTGATTTTATTGGATTTAGATTTATACAGGCATTTGTTTTTATTTGAATTCGCCAAGTGAAGGTGATCTTCTAGATGGCAAAATTAATACACAGTTTCTTACTGATGTTTTTATCATTGGTCTCAGACTTCTGTCTTTATTCCATTTTCAAATCATATTGATTTCTACCTTCTAGGCTTGTATTTCCAGATCAGTCCCTGTGCCACTGTCAAACATTTCAGTGCCAAAATCAACTGTGTCACGTGTGCCGTGTAATGTAGAAGGAATAAGTCCTGAACTGGAAAAAGTATTCATTAAGGAGAACAGTGGAAAAGAAGAAGTATCCAAGGTAAGCTTATAGTAACATGTTTATGGTGGTTTTTTCTTTGTAATCTATAAACACATGGAAAACCTTCCTCGTGAGAAACTTTCCTTTTGGCTGAAATTACAAATAATTTTCTTCAAAGAAATGTTTGTTTGAAAACTTTGTTTCAATGTTTTAGCATGGTGGGGTTTTTTTTTGGTTTTTCTGTTTTATTTTTAAAGGGCTTCTGCCCAAACATACTTTGTTTAGAGTGCCCTTTCTGTGGAGAACTTGAAAGTTTTTGTGCAAAGTGCAAGTGCTTGAAAATTCGGATACTTCAACCTGCAGTAATAAATAATTAGAGACCAGAAGATTATTGTATTTGCTTCTTTTTGCATTCTTTTTCTTGAGAAAGATGTAAGTTTGCTGTGCTATGCTCTCCTTTTTTTGTTTAATGCTTTTTTTCCCCATAAACTGAATGTGGACCATTTTACTTCCATGAAACCTGTGGGAGTGCTCTGCATGGGAAATACTAACAAATGAGGCAGCTTTGCATTAGAGCATTGGAGTTGTCATTAAGGATCTTAGTTCTTTGATGGCACTTTAAATGTGAAATACTTGGTTTACAGCCATGGTTTCCTAAATAGCCAATGAAAATTTTCTGCTGTGGAATAAACTACTCCACTGTTTTTCTAATCTTCTCCAAAGTGTAGGTGCTTTTCTCATGAATGGTCATGTAATAGCAATTCATGAGTCAAGCTATAAATATGAGTCAAGCTATAAAACTTTAATCAGAAGTTTAAGATTCTAAAACCTGATATTTGTAGTTCTTCATTTTGGTAGTAAACTTAAAAAGTTTTGGAGTAATTTTGGCTTCTCCAGAGTCTTACTTGTGTGGGCAAACCAGTCTTAAGATTGAAATATTGTAGTAGTAGAAGTATTATGGTGTTTACTTTCCTATGGATGTCTTATTCCTTTAGAAGAGGTGTGTATTATAACAGGGGAATAAGGAAAAAAAAATCAGATGTGAAAACTGAAACAGTAAGCCCAAATCAATAAACCTTGTTGCACCATCTTCAAAGAGGGAATTAAAATGTATGTATTGCAGTGGAACCATTGATGTTGCTATGGCTAGGGTTGTAATATCCTATAGTGAGAGGATATTTCATTTATTTATCAGACAGATCATCTTTGTAAATGTTGTCCTTGGTTTTTAACAGCTTATTGCTTGGGATGCAGAGCTCTCCTGTGTTACTGAATGTACTGTCTCTGATCCAGCAAAACAGTTAAGCACATACTTAAGTGCATTGTTGGATTTGGGCCAGAGGTGCTCAGCAGTTTACAAAACCAAGGCAATAGTGAACCCTTCCTCCAAACATTTAGCTGGCAAGAGTTTTCAGACACAAAAGAAAGTCATAAATCAGACATTGCCCTTGAAGTCAAGTCCATCTTTGTGGGCAGAGGGTTGTTTCCTGCTATGTAACTGTTAATTTCTGTAAAGTCTGGTCGTGTGGGACCTAAAGTGGGACTCCTAGTGCTGTCTTTGAGATTACTAGGTCTCAGTTTGCTTATGGAGGATCATAACAAGATCATAATTTACTTAATCTTACTGCCAGTGAACTTTCTCCTAATGCAACAGTTTAGCTGTGTTTTAGCCTGGGGAAGTTGGGTAGCTAGGTTAAAGGTTAGGAATTACTGAACAAAAGATAAACCATAGGAAACCAAATTTCATTAGTTTCACTGCTAGAGAAACAATTAATTTTTCTTTGTTTTCTGCCATTCTTTCTTGCTGTAGTGTTCTGTATTTTTAGAAACTATTTTAAAAGAGCAATCAAAGGTAGTTGATTGCTTTGGGTGATGTGTGAAGGATAGATCATTCTATAGACTCACTTGTAATGGATGTGCATCTATATTTTCAACTGGTTTCTTTTAGCCTGTTTCCACATTTACTTCACAGTTCTAACAGTGCATGTTCAAACCTTAATTTTCATATGATTTGATCTATCCAGCTACAGAAACACTTTGTGCCCTAATATGAATCTGTATTCACTTGCCAGGAGAGATATGAGGAATAACACAAAACCTGCTAAAACCACTGAGAAGGAATAATATCTTTAGTTTAGTTGCAGCTCAGTACCCAATTTTCAATTTTTATTCACTATTTTCAAATTTAGTTACTACATTAGTAGCTTTGTGATTTCTTTCATTTCGATAACCACGTTTGGGTTGTCCCAAGTAAAATAAAATGCATTTTAACTTTGTTAATTTTTAAAATTTTACTTTAATGTTCTTGAATTTTTTTTCTGTTGGTCTCTCTTCAGTATAAATTTACAATTTTCTTTTTTCTAACAAGCTGTTTCTTAATTCATATATATTGAAATCAGGTGATATATAGGACAAATATAAGGTTAAAGCAGTTTCAAAGATATTTTTATAGATATTACTTGAATTACTTTTTGAATTTAGCTCCCAGTTCAAATAGATAACCAATGAAACTTTTCTCCTAGTTTCATTCTTGCTTCATCTTCAGATACGCAAATCAATTTAATTTTATTTTTTAGATTTGTTTTTAGTTTTGTAGGGCATGACATTACATACTTTATTTTCCCTTTTGCTGACTCGAATTTTTGTAATCCTACTTTAAAAATGTATAGATCCATTTGAAAAGTTTAGAGGGATTGCATTGTAAGTGGCCAAAATATTAAAAATATTTTAGTCTTTGCAGTTTAGCTATGCTATGTGTATATTTTTTCAGATAATTCATCTTGCTTAGTTAGCTAAAGATGTTCTCTTTTTGCTTTCATAAAACTAAGTTGACTTCATTGAGTGACTTCTTAATCATCTTTCTTTTAAATTTATTAATAAACTTTTAATTCATGTTCTAATGCATTTATTCAAAATTCTTGGATATATTTTCCTTCCTTTTTTGTAGTTTCCTGATTAACACTGAAAAACTGTGATGGTGTGTCTCTGTTCCCACCATACTTGTAATATGGAATTAGCTCTTTGTGAAGTTGTGGCAGGCTTTTGTTCTCTAACCCATTGTGACTCCACAACACAAACACTATAGATTGTGGTAGAATAAGATGATGGACTTATTTCCCTTAATGTAGGAATTGGGGGATAAGAGATGTTCCCTCTTACAGAATACCTTATGAAAATCATGGAAAGTGCCCTGTAGCAGAACATGGGCTCATAGGTCTCCTATTAGGAAAAACATAGTACTGGAGTTATCTTTCAAGTGTACAGAAATAACTAGAAATGAGGCAATTTTGATGGACTGTCACACAACAGAAATAAAATGATTACTGTTTTCCTTGTTTGCTTTCTAATGCTTCTGGAAAGAGATAGCAAGATGGTTTTATGAACTGATCAGAAAACTTAATCCTGTAATAAAAGGACTTTTCCTAATTTTCACAGATGCAGAGAAGCTTTACTTAAATCTTCATAGCCTTCATCTGAGAAGTCTGAGTTTTTTCCAAGGGTGCCTTCCCAGGATGCATTATGGTTTTTGCACTTGCAACCTCATCTAGTGCATTGATGGCTTCATTGATGCCAGTAGGAAGAAGCACTTTCCTGTGTCCGCCTTTGTGTTCCAAAGGAGAAGGTTTTAAAATCAAAAGCATTGAATGCTTTGTTCTCAAGAAGTTGTGTCCAAAATAGATGTACAGCTTGTGAGGAGCAGATTTTTTTTTTTAAGGCTTCCAGTGGTGTATCCTTATAGCATTCCCGATGTTCCTCCTAAGTTGGGTGTTCTTGTTTTTTTTTTTCCAGCAAAAACATTTATACTGACAACAAGGTGGTGAATATTAACAGTGTATTCAGAAATACATGTTGTTGTCAGATGGAGCATTTCCATACCTTTGCAGGGAGATGAGAGCAGTATGTAATTGTGTCCAAGAACACACTGTCCTGTAGGGGCTGACAGGTGTCCTGTCAGAATGCATTTGGCATAAGGTTAGTACATGACTAGACATTCTTGCAAAAAAACTCTCAAAACCAGCAGAATGCAGAAATTTCTAATTGTTTTCCATGCATTGGGCATTATGGAAACTAATAGCAGCTGCACCAAAGAGTTACCCTATTTCTGATGTTGTAAGGTTGTGAGAACTTCAGTTTTACAATAGTTTGGGCATGACTCATGGAAATTAACTTTGAAAGTGGTTTTTTATGTTGATTTGGTTTAATACATACAGTTTTTTAACAAGCAAAATACTTCTAGTTGGTATTTTCATGGAGATTTTTGCACTTCTCAAAACTTTGATTCAGTATTAAGGGAAAAATAAATACAAAAACACAGTAATCTGAAATACTCACTGGCATTTTCTATGCCTTAAAAGTTACTGTATTTGGAAAGAATGACAATTGCATGTATATTTAGATACATGTCTAAAAATATGGAGTATTTTTGTATCTCAGGCTTTAATTGAGGGGAGATTGAAATATGTGATTTGGGATATGCTTCCTGACTACCTAAGATTACATTGTTCATCCAGGTGTGGAAGAACATCTGTGTTATCCTAAAGCCTTTAATTATGGGATCACTTACTTTTTGTTTTTCCCCCTGCCTGGAATCCTTGCTTTACCTGTTACGTAGAGCATAGTATTTGCCCTTCATGAGCAAATTTTTCTCCTTATTAGATTCGTGTCCTCATGCTTACTGTTAAGCTTTGCTTTGAAATCAGAAATCTAAATTTCTGAGGTTTTGCTTCTGTATAATAGGAGAGTGTGTGAAATTTTGTTCTCTTTTTTTTACCTCACTTCTATGAGAAGAAAGATATTATATACACTTTATGGATGGAGAAACACAAATCCATCAGGGTTCTATACTGTGGCTCTTTAGGTAACATAGGATACTTCATCCCATTTTTTGAAGTTTAAGTTGCAGCTCCCATAGTTTCCTTCTGCATCTGTGAACATAGAAGACTTTTACAAATAAGACCTATATAAAGTGGGCATCCAGAAAAATCCAGTTGATTTTCTGACATCTCACAAAATTTTTGTGGCAGAGACAGAAATAAAAATGCTGTTCTGCATAGCAGGTTTGTATTTTTGTTATGATAATTATAAGACTAATTTCTTTCTTCAGTTCTTCTTGCTTCAGTTTTTTTACCTCTCTTCTGTCGTGTAACAAATGATACAATGCTTCAGGTCTTTCTTGTGCATTAAATGAGTCGTGGCCTGTTGGGGGTGATGGGAATAGCAACATGTAGTCATGTTGTAACGCATTTGCAATGTGAACTGAGCTGTTGGAACAGACCACACAGCTGTGCCCAAACTTTACACCATTTGATGTAGGAACTGTAATGTTCTCTTTATGGTGTGTTTCTTTGCTCTTAATTGAAATATGAAATGGTATTAACTGGAAGGCTCATAAGAGGAAAATGATCTTCCTGCTCTGCTATGTCTGCCTTTTTGTTTAATATGTGGTAGTTTTCTGGATAGACTTGCTGAAAAGGGGAGAATGCGATACTTGGCCAATAGGTTTCATGTCCTTGTTGCTGGCAAAAGTGTGGGGTTGAATTTTAGGCTCTGGAACAAGCTGTAATGGTTTTGGAATATATGGGGAAGAGGAAGGCAATAAAATAAAAATGTTCGCTTGAAGTGAGAAAGAAAAAGACATTAATTTTTTGTAGCTAGAACATTTAAGCTGTTCTCTGTGGCTTGGTCACAATCCTCACTGAAGTGAGGATAAAAATTATGTTTAAATCTTGCAGGCATTTTTTCCCTTTCACTTCTAAGCAAAACTATAATTCCCATTTGATTTCTTACATTTAAAGCAGCACTGTCTGCATTATAAAAACTAATTTTCCACTAGGAAGGACAAGTAAGTAGAGCGTGCCAATCTGCTGCTGTGAACATGTCTACGCAGTATATTGCAGAATGGGATGCAATATCACTCTGGCCAGTGCCAGCTATGCTGATATGGGCAGGCAGAGCTTACTAGCTTAGGTTCAAGACAGAGGTTGAGAACCTTGTTATAAACCTGTGTGTGCATCATCTGTAGAAGTAAAGGATGGAACGTAGGGCTGTGCTAGAGAATTATGACTTACTAGCAAAACATGGATGGTTTCTTTTATAGTTGTATTTCAGTTAGTTGTCATGGCAATAGTATGTCATTGTATTTGACATTTTCTACTGTTTCCTTTTATCCAAATGTGTTCTCTGTCGGGGTACTTGTTTTTCTTTTAGAATAACAGTGACCTTTTTATTGAAAATTGTATAACTAAGTATAATTAGAGGCATTTGTTGGTGAGGTTTGACTTTTTAAATTATCAGAAACAACGTAAAAACATAATACTAGCCTGTGTTGAAGTGCATTTTGGTGTTAACTTTGTGTTAAGAAGATGTAGTTGCCTTGGAACATGTGCACGTTGTCCCAGAATTCAGCATAATTAATGTATGTTGTGTCCATTGCACACTGCGTTATTTTCTTGTGTAAAGTCTTCCTGTTCTTTGAAAAATGGCTTCTTGTTCTTAAAGGCCTTCATTTACGAGTGCTACTGGCTGACATTGCTTATGAGTTTGATCTTTTCTCTGTAACCTGCATTGCTTCGTTTCTCTTGCAGCCTTTGGATATCCCTGATGGTCGAAGGGCCCCATTACCTGCTCACTATCGTAGTAGTAGTACACGAAGCATTGACACTCAGACTCCGTCTGTCCAGGAGCGCAGCAGCAGCTGCAGCAGTCACTCACCATGTGTCTCTCCCTTTTGCCCTCCTGAATCTCAGGATGGGAGTCCTTGTTCAACGGAAGATTTACTCTATGACCGTGATAAAGGTGAGAGTAGAATGGCCTGCCTTTATCTGTGGGAGGCATGTGATGTCCTGCTTTTACAACTACCTTCATTTTACTCATTACATCAGTTTTTGTTTCTGTTTGATGGCTGTGGAGGGATTGAGGATTTACCTTAAAATTGGTTTTGTTTGTTTACATATCTTTTTCCCTCTTGTTTGTGGAACTTCACAAACATCTTCCATAAATACGTCAGAGGAGCACAGCAAACAGTTAACTATTTATGAAGATTCTAATGTGAAGAATTCAGACTGTAACATGTTTATGTTTAAAAAAGGTTTCAAGAAGATTTGTGGTAGACTGTATATTCATCGTGGGTGAGTTACTTGCTGTTCAAAATGGTGATGAAGTTTTGGACTGCTTTTGAAAATACTCTGCTTCTGAACTCTTACATTCCACTTGAAGCTATTTGGTGAGAAGCTCAGATATGAGTTTGAACAACCTGATGGAGAATAATTACTTCTCTATGTATGTTGCATAACAACTCAGAAACTCTGAATAATTTATGTGTTTATATGTCAATATGCTGTGCTGTTTTTTGAAGTCTGTAAAATGTTCTTTGGTTTTATAGAGGGAGTACAACTGGTGTTCCAGTAATTAAGAGTTACTGACAGAACATGTAGTGTGAAAATAGAGGCACCGGTGTAAAAAGACTGGGTTTGTTTGACAACTGTTTACTAATGAAATTACCCTTGTGCTTCTGGTCAGCTAGCTGAAACATGGACTTTAGTTTGGAGGATGCAGAATTTGGGTAAAACATGCAAGCTAAGAGTAGTAAGTTTCACAGAGGAAATGAAAAATTTTAAGATTTAGCATAGATTTACAAATGAATTAAAGACAACAGTATTTTGAGGCTGTAAGTGAGGGTAAACTTTTTTGTAAATGCTATCTGTTGAATAATTCTTAAAGGAATTTGTCAATAAGATTGGGGAAGTCAGGAGAAATACTAGCTTTTCTTGGTTTATGAAAAGTGGTATTTTCCTGTCTTGGATTTAAAAAGACAAAATGAAAACAAATCCATCTACCCAAATCTTGAGTTGAGGGTGGGTGTGTACAAATGTGTAAGTTAACCACATTAAAGTAAAAGTCTTAGATCAACATGATAGTTGGCCGTGCTCCAAAAATAACAGTGATATTAGCTCCCCTCACCCTACACATGTCTTATACTACACATGTGAATTTTAATGTGTTGTCAAGACCAAATCACTATAGAGGCATCCACTGAAGTATTAGCACACAAAAATCTATCTTGATAGGTACATTGGTTCCTATATGTCCTGGTAACAAATAAAAGTTAAAAAGTGAGGAAATGAAAAATTTCTTTTGTGGTTAGTACTCTGTTATCACAATAATAGAAATTTTTAGTGGTACACTGTCAGCTGTAGCAAGTGAAGACAGTTTGAAATAGTGCATCTAACCTTCTTAATGCTTTTCAAGGGTTTTTATCTCCTGTCTTGGATTTTTTGAACAGCTAACTGGAGTAAAATTTATGAGTAGTTACTTCTTTGTGGATTTCAGTTTTAAGGGTGGCTTTAATGCTGGGCCTGTATCAAAAGTCTGCTCTAGTAGTAGTGTGTAGGTGACAGTGATAAACAGCCAGCTTTGTAAAGTCATGATAATGGCATTTTTAAATTAGTTTAAAATTTTATCTTTCATACACATGAAAGATAAAAGCTTGAACTGCTCATCACAACTTAGGTCTTTAAAGGCAAGGTAAAAATTAGGAAAACATGGTGTGGTTTTCTGAGAGAAAGTAATTTGTTCAGAGCTTATAAAAGTGTAGTCAGAAAGATGCCTTTCTCAAGTCGTCAAGATCCTGAAGGCCAGTTGTTCTGAATAAGAATGTTATCTTCAAAATAGTTAAATTACAGATAAATGAGGCATATAGGTAGAAATTATATGGGAACAGCAAATTTCGAGACATTTTATTACATTTGTTGTGAATATTAACTGCTTTATAAGACCAAAACTCGTGAAGGTTTTCAGACCTTCGTTTTAAAGGGTTTTGTGATGCTGGGATAAAACTGTAGTGAGTTTGCTGTTGTGTAACCAAATGTAGATGTTTCAACCCCAAGATTTTTTTTTTCCTTTCTATGAGAATAACTTGACACTACCATTAAAAAATAAAATTATCAGTGCTAATAATGCTTCTGGGTGTTTTGCTGAATGGGAGAGGAAGGTTAGTAGTTTAACTGAAAGACATGAGCAGTGAGAGGAGCCAGTGCTCTGTGCAGACATAGCACTGCTTTACATTCCTAAAGCATCTTTTATTTCTTGTGCAAAGTGGTGTTTTGGCCTGAGGCCCTCACAGCTGCCCTTCCGACCGTATCAGCTGTTGGGTTTACCTTTTGTGCAAGAAGCTGCAAAATTACTGAGTTTTTCAAAAGAAAGTGAAAGTTAATTTTCAGACAGTATTGTTCTGAATGGAGCAGTGATACTGAACAGTATTGATTAGACGAGAGAAGGTATTTCAATGGCACCTGGCTGTATGATTTTGTATTAAAGCTACTGGTTTCACTAGATCTGTTTTATGGTGTTCTGGTCCATGAGATTATAATTCAGAGTGCTGCGTAGCATGCTCAGCAGCTGTGGCAGAGGTAAAGTTCAAAGCATCCAAAGTTATAAGAGGATGAAATTTGGAGGAGCTTTTTTGTACAAAAATATATAGTATGACCTGTTTTTTAGGGCTTTCGGTTTAGGTGCTTTTGTGTGCATTTTAGGTGCACTGTGTATTCTCACTGTTGCTAGTGGACTCTTACAAGCAACACATTCATGAAGATGACCTGAAGATACTTGTTAAATTCTGGGCATCTGATTCATAGTTTTTTAAATTAAGATTGTTAGTTAAGTCTTAGAGTAGTCTTAAAAAGCAAAGGTACTTTTGAACCTAGTAAAACAAATCCCAGTGTGCTCGCTGGCAAAGTTTCTTGTTTCCTTAAAGTTTTGTCATTTAAAAAAATGTTTTACAGATTCTTTTTTAGTTGTTCTAAAATATGCAGGCTATAATTACGGGTATTAAGTGTTCTGGTTAATACAGTATTTTTAGTGTTTTAATGACAATCTTAAAACCTTTTCTAGATAAGAGTATATCCGTTTAAAATATTTATGTTTAGAAATTCCACGTGATAGGGCTCCATATTGTCTGCTGTGTGTTTGTGGTAACAAAACTTCCGTTAAAGGTTCCATCTGTTAATGTTCAATCATTGTCAGCGGGATGGGGTGGGATGGGGGGCATGGAACACGCCCGCAGGGCACCCCCTGCTGACGGGAGCCACGAGGCGCAGACACAGCCCAGGCTGAGGGCTCGGCCATGGGGCCACAGAGAGTAACAAACCTGCACGTAAAACACTTTGACAACATGCATTTATTTGCAGTGTCATTAAGGATTAATAACGTGACAGTTTAGCACTTAAGAGCTTACAGGATACACAAGTGGAGGCTGGGTTAAGCTGTGAATTCCACCTCTTGCCACTTCAACTCGAGGCCTGTGTTCCCAGTGCCCTTCTGCTCTTGCACTGCTGCTGTAGGTGCTGGACCAACAGGCAGTGTGGACGTGTGAGCCTCCTGACAACCACACGTGTGTTTTGAATAGTGGCATGCGACGCGTTCGGTCAAAATGAAAGTCTAACAGCTTCGCAAACTTTAAAAGCACAGAGGGTAAAGAGAGAGAGTTGTTTAGCAGCTGTCTTGTATAGAAAGTTTCAGCCAGACAGGGCTAACTAAACGAAAACCTTGATTGAAAACTGAACTGGCTAGTAGACAAGACTGAATCTTCCAAGAACTGACTTAACTTTGAATTCTGTTTGATTCTTCCTTTGGATGTGCTGCCACGGTTTTCCACTATTTGGTGGAATGAACAGTAGTGCATTTTATGTCTCAGATTTTTTAAATAGAAACTTGGATCTTCAATTTTAAATATTAGAAGGAGGAAACAAACTGTCTGGGTTCTGTTAATGATTTCTGTGTTTGGAATGAGCTGTGTGGGCCAACAGTGAAAAGATGCCAACAGGACGATCATGCTCCCAACTTGGCAAATATCTGTATCATCTCTTAAGTGTTTTCTGCCTTCATAGTTAACACTGAAAATTCTGTAAATGGAAGTTCTGTATTCACTCTATGGCAGGAAAGAGCTGAATAATCAATATACTGCTGAGGTTCACTTCAGTTTGGTTGTTTTGGTTTTTTTTTCCTTCTCATATCTTTCATAGTAAATCTTCAAAGGGGAGTGTGATGTTTGAGTTGATTTGTTTCTTGTAAGAGGAAGCAGAAATGTTTTAACATGTCTAAAGATTAGTCTTTGTATTTAAGTCATGGTAATACGAAAGTTTATGGAGCTACTTTTTGCAAGCTGTTAAAGACAACTTTGTACACTTCAGTGAAGCTAGATCATAGTTCTTGAAGCTTGGGTTGGTTTTCCACTGTTGCTGAAAAGGCAAAATACGCATGCACAACAGCAAAGTAAACATAAACTGAGTTAAAAATGGTAAGGTACCCCAGATTGGTGGAAAGACTCAAAAGGACCTAAAGCAAGAGCAGCTATTTCTCTCCAGTTAAAGTGTGTTAGTAAGTTGGGAGATCCACTTTAATTTTGCTATTTCATTTTTTTCATTGTAATCCCAAGCAGGGAATAGGGAACCACTAGTACTAGCCTGAGATAGATGTTGTTCTTTGAAAAGGTAGAAGCTACTGCAGAAAGCTATTTTTCTATGAATATTTTTGTACCTAATTTGTTTCCTTAATGCATCGACTATCGTGTTGTCAGCATGACTGTTTAAAGTGAGCCCTTTCATAGTCTTAATATTTCAAACTTTTGTGCTTCATCAGACTTGAGCTTTCTCTCTGATGTTTTCTGAGTACAAATATATCTGCCCCTTACCTTTTGTCCTAAGTTATCTAACTTTGTCTTAAATTATACACAGATGGCTAGATATATGAAGTATACCTGTATCATATAGCTAGTAGTGATGAGAGAACTAAACTGTAGAAGTTTTATTTTGGATATTAAAACAGCTTCACAATATGAAGCAAGTAAGGTAGGGCATTGTAATGATGAGGTATCAGTACCTGTGTTATGAACATACTTTATTTCTTTGCAACTTCTGAACTATTCATGAGACTAATGAGGTCAATATTCCAGTAAAGTATTATTTTAAAATAAGATACATGTTGTATGCACACATTTTCAGTAACACTGTTTATACAGTGAGAAGTTATATTATCATTACCACTCATAATTCTTCTGCATGTATTATGCATATTACCCTGTTCATTTATGGGTTTTGAGCTACGTAATAAAGAATGTATTTGTTTCCAGGATCACAGCTCTGCTTTGTTCTGATTGCAGTGTTCTGGATAAAAATATCCTCCTGTTACGTGTTGTTATATGATAGATTACTCCTGCACTGAAGCTGTTATTCAGAAGAAATGTACTATACAAGGGTGTTAGAAATAGCCTGCAATAAAGGAAGCGTTGTGGTAGAAGCAAGCCGGCGTAGTGGCTAAATTGTGAAAAAAGGCATCTTGTTTGGAAATCGAATTTAATTAAAAAGCACTCTCAATCTCTAGTAATATAACTGCTTTAAATTTTCAGACAGTGGGAGTAGCTCACCGTTGCCCAAGTATGCCTCATCTCCCAAACCAAACAACAGCTACATGTTCAAACGAGAGCCCCCAGAGGGATGTGAGCGAGTGAAGGTCTTTGAGGAAATGTCGTAAGTAATGCCTTTTATATCAGCTGGTATCTGCAAAGCAGTAAACCTGTTTACTGAGCCTATTCAACTGCAGATGAATAAACTATTCCAGCTGATGGGTTTTTCAGGAGCAAACTATTCTTACAGTTTGTACAGAAGAGGAGTTGAAGTGTTTAAATTGGTTTGAAGAGGAAATGGAGTCTTTTAACTCTTTTTGTGCATTTATAAAAGGCAACTAAACTCCAAGCAGAAAAAATAAGGTACATTAATTTCCGTATATTTCTAATAAGATTTTAAATTTTCATGGCTTACACAGAAACTCTCCTTGTCATAATTATCAGTTTCATGAATAGGCTGCATTTTAATGCGTATAAAACATATACAATGAAGTGAAACATATGTAAAGGGTTTGTAGATGGTAGTATGCTTATGACACAGACTTTGCTCAATATTTTTGCTGAGCAAGAAATTGGAAATTACACCCTTGGACATCATGTCTTTTTCCCTTAGACCCAGCAGTATTTGAACACAGCACATGCTGTTGAGGTTGCATGCTTAGCTCCTGTGGATGAAAGAAGTAAACAGGGGATCTTTCTTGCTCTGACAGTATTCATTGCCTGCTGGATGGTGAAGGAACAGTGTTGGGTTGTGGAGAAAGCCTCCAAATAAATTATGGAGTATGAGAAAGGAGAGGTCTATTTTATGGAGGTTTTTAAAGGGATTTAAAATGACTAAATGTGTTATTGCTGCATTGCTTTTATCAAAGAAGAATTTGTGCCATTCCAAATTACTGCAATTTTTCATGTGCGTATGTACTGCAGATTTTTCTTGCTGGAGGTTGCATGTTTGTCCAGTAATTATCAAGTCATTTTTGTGACTGTACTATTTTTAATGCTGTGGATCAGTTAGCTGACTACCAATATGGAAGATGTTTGCCCCTCTGTCCAATTAATCCCATTCCTTGTCATTCACATTTTAGCAACATGTAGAACCACAAAGTTCGTGACGTAAAAAACATCTCGTTCGTCCAGATATATAATCTTTTTTCTCGTTGTAGGTCTCGTCAGCCTGTCTCAGCCCCTCTCTTTTCATGTCCTGACAAAAACAAGGTTAATTTCATCCCAACCGGATCAGCTTTCTGTCCTGTAAAACTTCTGGGCCCCCTCCTTCCTGCTTCAGACCTGACACTGAAGAGCTCTCCAAACTCTGGACAAAGCACAGCTTTGAGCACCCTGACTGTTGATCAGCTTTCGTCTCGGGTCTCTTTCTCATCTCTGTCAGATGACACCAGCACAATGGACTCCACAGAGGTCCCGGTACAGCAGCCGTCCCAGCAGCAGCAGCCGCTTTTGCAAGAAATTCAGACTGAAGACCATTCCTCTGCTCAGAGCTACGTGTTAATCTAGACAAGGCGGAGCAGGCCTCTGCCCCGAAACAAGGACCGAGGAGATCGTAGCTCAGATACATCTGCATGAGGTGGCAACCTTTCAGAACAACATGGAATACTTAGCAGCACTCGAAAAAATATCTCAACACTGTTCTTGGCAGGGACAGAATCCATATTCAGCATTTTTTGTGAGAAAGCAGTAATGCCTGCAGAATCCATATATCATTAAGCGTTTTAAGTGGAGACTATGCATTTCATAGTACGTTTGACCAGATTAGTACTGTGTCCTGTGCTCTGTTTCAAATTCTACAGTATAAATAAGCTCCTTCTCTCTCTATATATATAAAAAAAATGTTGCCTGTCTGAATAGAAAATGTCTTGCTGTGTTGTGTCCTATGGAAAATACTGTACTTCAGGATTATGTTTACAATTGATCCAGGTGTTTGTTTCTAACTTCTGTAATACACACAATGCAAAAAAAAAAAAAAAAAAAAATGGCCACAACAGTTGCACAGTGCCCACCCTATGGCCTAGCTTCAGGTACTTCTCTTGAAGTCTAAACTCAGGTAACTTGGAATGTATATCATATTGGAATATAAAATATTTTACAGCTACAAAGCTAAAGAGGGAACATCACTCTTTTGCCTTTCCTTGTTTTATGCATTAATATTTCCTCATTACATTCCACTTTCTTGGAATAAGTGCATTCAGATCCAGGTGAACAGTGACCCTGGACATGGGTGAACATGAGGAGAACCAGCAAATCTGTGGTGTATATCACGTTGTCATGTGCTTACAAGTAAAACAACTGTTGCATTTACTTTCATTTCAATAGATGTAAAAATGTGGCATTTAAAGGTTTCAGGTGTTGCTCAGTTAATGACTGTTAAACTGTTGCAAATAAAGTGTTCAGTACTAGGCTGTACATGAGAAACATTCCACATTGTGCGTGAGAGGATTTTGAAAGACAAGAATGTTTTTGTTCAAGGACAGAAATGCTTTCAGGTTTCACAGGGGTTGATGGGGATTTCCTCTCATGGTTTTTGTTGGCAGTTAAGGATGTGAAATGCTACTGTTACTGTCTAAAAGTCAAATTAATGTTTAGTTTCTCTTTTGGAAATGTTCATTCATTTGCTGGTTGGAAATAGGTTTTCAGATTTTGTCAAGCAGTGTTAGATGAGCAGCGTTTTATTTATGTAGTGAGTAATTGTGTTTGGATTAAAGTCCGAAAGTAGCAAGTGGGTGTTCTAAGAGGGGTGGGGAAAAGAATAGTTTTAAGTTCATGTTACTTAAAGCTTCTCCCATAACTTTCAGTTACTTAAGTTGTGTGTGTAAAAGTGTGCTTTCCCTTCTCCTTAAGTGTGAATAAAAGAAAAATCCATGTAAAATAATCCTGGTTTTGCAGGCTGGACATTTTCTCAAAATAGTACATGGCAAGATCAGGTTCGTGGTGCTCTTCTATTGTACTGGAAAAAGGAGCATTGCTGTCAGAGATAATTTCCTGTGATACAAAGAGAACCCCAAAGGCAAAATAACTTGATGTTCTTGCTCTGTTGCTTTCAGCTCAGTGGAACTACATTTATGCTGTCTGCTCCTAAGAGAATAAAGTTCACCTTTTCCAGGAATTGAAGAGATTAGTAGCCTGCAGCTCCTGAGCATTTAAACTTGCTCCTTTATGTTCTTTTCCTTTTCTGAAGATGAGGTTGGAGGGGGGGTGAGAGCCACCAGTTACTACTCACTAAATATGTGCTTTCTTTGGAGATAAAGCATCGCTTTCTTTTTATTACTGAGTTTTTGTTTGTGCTATCTTACAAGGTGGAATTTGCAGCCTACAAAACAGTTACTGTTTTTTGACTCCCCTTTCAGAAAATATAGTAGGAGAAAGAGGTCTCTAACTATTTTCATGTGAAAATCCTTTAAACACAGCAGCCATCTTTAACTCTACTAATCTCAGGCCTAGGTGAAAACACTATATATTTTATAGACTGAAGATAAAGGGGAGGAAATACTCTTAAGTATCGATTCCTTTTAATATTTTTCTTTCTAGATTAACATTGCAGTATGATGAACTTTTTATGGTCTGGTTGTGTCCAGATAAGAAATTGTAGTCTCAGTTATTGGTGTTAGGTTACCAGGGGATATGATGAGTGGTTTTTAGATCAGTGCTGAACTCTGTACAATATTTGCAATGCCATAACATGTTCTTTATATTTTTTCCACGAGAAACTAAATATTAATTAAATTGCACATTTGTTCTTAGCAGATTTGGAGGTTTTGAACCAAATGTGTTAAAGCTAATGCTTTGTCATGTAAATTTCCCAGCAGTTGTTTATCTCAATTGTATTCTACATGCAGCTGTAGAAATTTGTCAAATATTGTTTAAAGTTTTGTACATAGTTGTACTGTTATTTCTAGCCACTGTGCTGAACAGTATTCAAGTTATCACACAATATTGCTTTACACAAGGAAATGTGTGGCTTTTGTTTTGTATTTTTTTCGGTATAGAAGTTCCTGTGTCTTATTTAAATAAAAATTATAGTTAAAAAAAAATGGTGGGGACAACACAAAAAAGCAGTGCCTCATTTATTTGTTTTGGAAACTGTGCATGAAATACTATAGGATGAGATTGAAGTTAAATATTGTTCCAAATTTACACCTAGAATAATGTCAATTATGCTGTCTTTAGAACAAGGTAATATTTATTGATTTTTGCATAATGCTCTGCTGGAGGGGGGAGAATCCTAAAAAATAGTCGAATGCTTAAATATGCTTTAAATAGCATATTTTATTTCTGCATATAATGAGATCTTTCTTCACAGCACAGAAAAAAATCAGTTAAGAGTTATTTGAAACTGTATCTACTGCTGTGTTTGTGGTATGGCTAATTTCAAGTTATCTGTTGAAAATTATGAAAGCCATTAGATGTTTCACTATGTGAAACTAAACTAAACACCTAAAGGATGTGGTGTAAATCTACTGACAGTCTTGGTTTCATGTTGTTTAGTATGAGTCAAATGATTGTCATTTGACTTGCAGAATAATTCTTTCTAGATGGGGGGTGAGGGAAGGAAGAAGGATAATATTTAAAAATATGTAAATCTTCCAGAGTGGGTGTTTACTGAAGAGCACTATGGCAATAACCATCAAGAATGGTTTAGTGCTTGCTGTTGTCAGTCAGCGGAAATTTAGGTTTTCAGTATCCCAAAGATTACAGGGTTTCTATGTGACTGTGTTAAAATCATTAACTGAAACTGAAGTAAAAGCCCTGTGCAGGGCTGGGAGTTGGACTTTGATGATCCTTGTGGGTCCTTTCCAACTAAGGATATGCTGTAGGATATTCTGTGATCCCACCCTGCTACAAAAATACTTGGTGTCCTTCAATCAGAAGCAGCATTTCAACCATTTCATCATCAGCTTGAAGGGGCTACTGGGAAGAGCTTTGTGACTGCCTTGTCCCCTAAATGGATTTGGCTGCAGCAGTTTTGGGCTGTCCTTCAGTGGGAGGGCATTTTCTCAAGAAGTACTTTGGCAAAAGGGTTTAGCTTCCTCTGAAAAGATGTGATGCAGCTTGTATCACGGGCAAATTTTAACCATCCCTGGGAACCTAGGCCTCAGCTGGTTAGTCACATTTTGGGTTTTTTCCCACATAAGCCATGCTTTTAATTTGTTTGCTGTGTGTAACTTACTGCCTATGTCTTCCTCAAAGCCAAAACAACCAGTCTGAAAAGTACTGAGAGACCTAATGAAATAATTTTGCCTTGAATTCCTGCTTTGTGACTGAAAGATCTTCATTGACTTGAATGTTACATTTTCTAGTAATTCGTGGCTCTGGAACTGAACTCTCTTCAGGGACTGAGGGACTATGTAAGGGGAGCCCTTGGCTATGTGTGCTGGGGATAGGGTGTAATGGATAGTGACCTTATTTTAGGAAGCAGGGTGTTGTCAGGGAAGTGATTTATGGCTTCCTGACAAATCAGATCTTGGGAAGGGCCAGATAGTGGCGCAAGGGTAGAGTCTTAATATCTTTACAGTATTAAAGCATAAGGAGTAATAAAAAATAAACACAAATTGCCATCCCACATCTCTAATCCATTCAGTTGCAAGTAAGGGCTATTGAGTCTTAGCAAACTAGCTTCTGGCTTTATTCCATGGTAGTGGATTGGTACATTCCTATGTTGAGGTAAAGCCCAAGCAGCCTGAAGATGACAGATAACTTGTAAAAGTATATATCAATTACTGTTGTAAAACAGCCTGGCTTGCTTTGCAAAATACAGCCATGCAAGCAGAGATTTGAAGCTACTCACGTGGGAGAAAATAACCAAAGTTCCTGCCATGTCTTTCCAGAACCTAAATGCAAGGAAAAAGTGAGTTAAAGCTGGGAAATTACACGCATTGCACATACAGCCATCCATACTTGGTGCCTGGCTGAAGAAAGTTGTTTGTGATCAGAGACTGTCATGCAGTTAAAATATATGTATCTTGTTTCTGTTTGCATTAGTGTAACCAGTCCTGGAAAACTCTATTTTGGGAAAGGCTGGAGAAGGCCCAGGGAAGAGCTATAGGAATAAAGTACTGGAAAAAACAGAAAAGCTGTGTAGGAGTTCAACATGATTAACTTGATGGTTAAAGAGTAATTTAGTTTTGGTTAGTAAATGCATATATATGAAATACGAGCTTTATATTTAACAGACATAGAATCTTAAAGCAGTAAGAATATGAAAATAGATGAATTCACACGAAAAATATGGATTTGTTTTAGCACTAAGCATAATTAAGTACTGGGCCAATTTGCAAAGGTGGATTTTTTCAATACTGATATGTTTAAAATTAGATGATTTTGCAAAGGATGTGCTCAAATAAGATGCTTTTATAAGCCTTACTAGCTCATGATTATTTGAGGCATTTTACATTTCAGTTGACTTTAAAGAGGTGGAGGTTTTTAACTATCATCAGTATTCTTGCCTTACTAAAAAAGCAGATGCTGCAGTAATTTTAACTAGGGTGTTAACACATCTTTTAAACTATCTGGAATAGATCTTTTGAGGATAACTTCTGGCTTCTGAAAATCTTTGGTTTGTCAAATGTTAGTGAGTCTTGAGTAAGGCAAGGGTAGTTGAGTGGCTTTATTAGTTGTTTGGGTTTTTTTCACCTCCTCAATAACACTGTAATTATGAAGAGGTAGCAAGAAATTGGAGAATAGGCAGTGTGTTTTTGTAGTGCAGCCGGTCACAGAACTAATGTGTCATTCAAGTGGGGCTGAGAGGAAAACGCTGATTGAGAAGGTAGAGTGTTTCCTTAGTAAAGGCCACAGTGGAAGTGAGTGAACATGCAAATTAAACTGCAAATTCAATTGTCAACAAGAAAGAACAGCAATCAGATGAAGCTGGGTAGACAGGTGATCCCCTTTTTAAGAACAAGTTGAAATTTTACCTTGGATTGTAACCAGTTCTGCTGATAAATGGTATGCCTTGAACTGCAACTTGGAAGCTCAGATGCAGAGGAGCTGGAAGCTTGGGAGAAGAGGGAGTTGGGTAATCTTGGTTTTTTTCCCCTTGAATTAGAGACTGAGCTTGTTAATGATGCACAATTAGGCTAATAACTGCTCCTGTAGAAAACTAAGTTCTGAGGGGGTTTAATTGGTTTTATTTTTGTGTATGTGCATAGTGAAGTGTGTGGTTAAACTTTGCAGTGGTTTGTGCAGCTGTTGGTTGAGAAACAGGGTTTGCTCAGGGCAATATAGGTTTACTGATACCCATAGCAGTCTATTTCTTGTACCTTTGTTTATAACTTTGTAGTGGGTTGACCCTGGCTGGACACCAGATACTCTCTACAACTGCTCTCTCACTCCCCTCTGCAACTGGACAGAGCAGAGAAAAAAAAAAAAAAGCAGTGAAGGATTCATGAGTTGAGATAAGAGCTGGAAGAGGTCACTGATCACCATCACAGGCAAAACAGACTCAAAGTGGGGATATTACTTATATTTATTACTAACAGGATCAGAGCAAAAGAGTGAAAAGTAAAATAATCTTAAAAACACCTTCCCTCCATCCCTCCTTCCTTCCATGTTGTCCCTCCTCCCCCCCCCCCCCCCAGTGCTGCAGGGGGATGGGGAATGGGGCTTATGGTCAGATGTTGTTTCTGCCACTGCTCGAGGAGAGGAGTCCTTCCCCTGCTCCTGTGGGGTCCCTCCCCCGGGATACGGTCCTTGATGGACCTCTCTGGCATGAGTCCATCCCTCGGGCAATAGTTCTTCCCAAACTACTGTCCTGTGGGTCACTCCTCCATGGGGTGCAGTCCTTCACAAATGAGCTGTACTGATGTGGGTCCCCCACAGAAGCCACAAGTCCCACCCAGGAATAACCTGCTCCAGTGTGGGCTTCCCTCTCCAAGGGCTGCAGGTCTCTGGCAGGACCCTGCTCCATCTTGGGCCTCCCAAGGGGTCACAGCCTCCTTCATGCACCCACCTGCTCCAGCATGGGCTTCTCCAAGGGCTGCAGGTGGGTCTCTGCACCCTGATGGTCCTCCATGGGCTGCAGGGGCCTCAGCTCCAGCACCTGGAGATCGTCCTCCCCCTCCTTCTGCACTGACCTTGGTTGTCTGCATTATTGTTCCCATGTTCTCACTCTGCTCTTCCCTGGCTGGAATTCTCATCTGTGCAAAAACTTTCTGTTCTTAAATATGTTACCACAGAGACATTACTGTCACTCCTGATTGGCTCAGCCTTGGCCAGCAGCAGGAAGCCCATCGTGGAGCCGGCTGGCATTGGCTCCACCAGGGGAAGCTTCCAGCAGCTTTAACAGAAGCCACCCCTGTAGCATCCCCCGCTACCAAAACCTAGCTACAATAACCCAGTACAAACTTCTACTTCTCCAGATAAGTTGTAAGTAAATGGCATCATCTAAATCCCAGACTGCCTGGCTTAACAGTCATGTTAACTAAATCTGGGTGTTCAGCTGCTTTCTGCAGGTGAGATTGGAGTGCTTTTGAGATTTTTATGGACAGAGGTCCTTTCTCCAAGGAGTAGAAAACTCAGAGAAATTAGACTCTCTGTTAAGGTTTGGTGCCAAAAGGCTGGGTGATGCAATTACTTCCTTTCTAATTTTTTATTCGGATAAGAATTTCTAGTTCTGCCTTGTTTCTTGGGATACAGAGCTTTCCCGGGGAGTAGCAGCCTCCTTTTCCATAAGGTCTTTGGGCTTGTTACATAGGGAAAGAGGAACATTCTTGTGAAAGGTTAAAAAGTAGTGTTGCCTTTGGAAACTGAATATTGTTTTTAGAAAACAGGGAAAAGAAAAAAAAGCTTGAATCTGCTTCTGTGATTCCTTTGGATTCTAATTTATTGTACCTCCCGAGAATGCTGAAAAACATTCGGCATTTTCATGTCAGTTGCTGGAAAAAGTTTCAGGTGTAGCTTTACATCTCTGTGTCAGTACAGAGATGTTTTGGATGGCACATGTAGGTGTGTTTTAGGGATTGCCACTTCCTAGTTTTGGTTCAAGTGAAGAATTCCAGGGAGATAGTTTAGACCCTTTCTGAATTGTGTACCTAAGAAACCTGCCTTCCTCTAGGGAGGATTTTTTGGTTTTCCTCTTGTACAGGGGAATACTAAACCTTCAGAGATAGAGGAGTGATGAAAATAGTATCAGTAGGTCTTGCACTTGCTAAACAATGGGAAAGCAAAGGCAGCCTAGGCTCTGCTTGTAGTTGATCTGGAGGGTAACCCTGTATGTCTGTATTTCTATGTACAGAATGTTCTTTGGGTAGGAAGAGAATGGATGCTTTAATAATCCAGAGGATCATTAGCCTGGATAAATGTCATTTGTTCTCTAAATCAGGCCATCTGTAGATTGCAGTCTGTCTCTTTGGTAGCATCATGACTGAAAGACTGTTGAATGCCACTGTAGCATGATTTGGTTTTGTATTCAGTAAGGGAGAAAATGTACCTGCTAGACTGGACAACAAACTAGATATGAAAAAAATATTGTGTGGGAATCCTGTAAGTACTGCAGTGTGGGGCATCCTGGGGGCTTTGGTACTTACGTAGCTGCCCTGTGGTGCCTGTGGAAATGCACTGAGGGAAAATAAATGTCCAAAGATTTATGTGTCTTAAGGATTAGGGACTGTTGAATAGAGTTGCAAGAATATTCTGGATGTGGAAAATCAATTTGTGGATATAACCCCTGTGAGCAAAAATGTCCTAATTGTCAGCTGGAGCAGGTTGTTCAGGCAGTGTTCAGTTGGGTTTGGAGGGACAGACCATATAACCTTCCTGGGCAACCTGTTCCAGTGTTTGACCACACTCACAGTAAAAAAAAGTAATTTGATATGTTTAAATGGCATTTCCTGTATTTCAGTTTGTCTGTATTTGTGTTTGGGTACCACTGAGAACAGTCAGGCTTCATCTCTTTTGTCACCAATTTCCCCTCCTCCCATTTCAGGTATTGGTTCACATGGACAAGATTCCCCCCTGAGCCTTCTATAGTGCCGAGTAGAGAGGAAGGATTAATCTTCGAGTTGGGTGATCCTTGAAAATCAACCAGGTCTCCTGGACTCTTTTTCAGGGCTGTACCCCATGGGATTCTTCCAAGCCAGGTCCATGAAGGGGTCAAAGTCTGTTTTTCTAAAGTTGATGGTTGTGATCCTGCTTTTGCTTTTCCCCTTTCCTCCCAGGATTCTAAACCTTACCATCTTGTGGTATCTTTGGCCAAAGTGGCCCCTAACCTTCCTGTTCCTGACCAGGTGTTTTGTTTGTAGATAGGAGATCTGAGCATCTCCCCTCACCAGCTCCTTGACTGTCTCAGGAAGTTACCAGGGCATTACAGAAATCTCCTGGCTTGCTTGACTCCTGCCATGTTGTCCCTCCAGGAGATCTCAGGGTGGTTCAAGGCCCCCAGGGAACTGGGCCTGTCCATGTGGGACTTCTCCCAGTTTTCTGAAGGTGGCCTCATGTAGTCCTGTGTGATCAGGTGCTCTTGCAGCAGGAACTCACCACAATGTCACCTATCCTGGTCTGCCTTCTAATCCTGAGCCAATCAGCTCTCATCTGGGTCACACTCATCCCAAGGCATCCATGCCTTCCCATATGAAGGGCAACTTTCCCTCCTCACCATCTTGTCTGGTCCCACCTAAAGAGCCCCTATCCAGCACTGGCAATGTTCCAGCTGTGAGCTGTCCCACCACAGCTCTGATCCCAGTGAGATAGTAGCCTTGCAACTGCATGCAGCCTCCAGTTCCTCCTGTTTGCTCCCCGGGCTGTGTACAGCCCCCTTTGGAGCCACCCAGGTCTCCCAGTGCACTGTGAGAGTTCCCCACAGGGCTCTGATCTTGAAACTTTGCTTATTTGGGCTCACTGTAGGTGAGGTTTTGTCATCTCTGGGGTTGAGCTTGACCACGTCACCCTGGGCCACCACTTTGTCACTTGACCAAACAGGCCTCAGTGGTGTCTCCATAGTGACCCAGAGCCAAGTCCCTGCAGAACTCCCTCGATGGCCAGTGGTGTTGGCAGCAGGAGTTTCCTGCTGCTGTCAGTTGCTGCTGCCTCCCAGTAACTCTGTCCGGACCAGAGGCTTCATGGGACACAGCCCCAGGGGTCTGGCTCTGCCCTGTGGATGCAGGTCTGGCAGTGGAGCAGGAGCTGTTCTCCAGCTCTCAGCCTTCACCATCATGGGAGTCTCCATTTTGCAACATGGTAAGTTTGGGCTCTGGTGGCCCCTCCTGTGTGGGAGTCTCTTTTCCACCACCTCTGATGTCTGGGAGATATTTTCTCCTCCTTGTTCAAACCAAGAGGATGGGACCTGGTATCCTGCAGCCATCAGACCTTAAGGCCAGCAGCACTGTAGTGTTGTTTTGGGCTCTGGCAGTGAGCTGGGGACAGGCACATCATCCTGAGTCATGGTGAGACTGGCCCCAAGCTACTTGATGCTGTTGTGGGTCCGGTGGTTTCTTTTCATATGCCCTGGTGCAGAAATTTAGGCTCCTTGATAGAGATTTTGTCACTGCTGATGGTGTATATATTGGATTAAGTCTTACCTGCAGAAAGGGACTTGCTTCACTTTGGCAGTTGTACCTTGCAGAAAGGAACTTGTTTTGTATGCTACACAACCAGACTTATTTTGGGGCCATAAAAGCATTTTCTTGTATCTTAAAACACTTTCCTTTTTTTCACTTGGATAACAGCTATTAATGAAAACAACATTATGTACCTCAACCTCAATTAAGCTCTGCATTAGATACTTCACATGTTTATGGGGAACAGAGAGGGAACCCAAACCACTTACAGACAAGCTGCAGTCTTCATTAAAAACCACCCCAGGACAGGCAGTTCAATCTTCTCCTCCAAATCTCAAGTAGAAAGTGACCCATTATGGATTTTTAGTGTTTTTCAATTGCATTTAATATTTGCTAATAGGGTAGGCTGTTAAAATGAGTGGTGCAAGAGGGGGCCTGTGATGCAGTGTCAGTGCAGCTTTTTTTCCTGAATGCTTGTGTTTGCTTTTTAATCTTGTTTCCCTTTATACTTTGTTTTGGCAAGAAAAACATTTTCCATGGCTTAAACTGTGAGCAGTGAGATGGACCTGTGCACTTTGATGTCTGTCCAGGCTTTAAAGCACAGCAGCAGTAACTTATGAACTTGGCAAAGGCTGCTGAAGTCAAGAGGTCTCCTGCCTCTGAGAGACTGGGGTCACTTCCCTTAAAAATGAAAGCAAAAGCAGCAGTGCTCAGTACGAGAGGAGGAGGGAGGGTCAAGAATTGACAAAAAGATTTTGTTCAGTTCAGGATTTTCGTAATTATTTCCCTGCATGAAGAACAGCAATGGCTGTGTGTATCTTGCAGGTGAGCTTGGCTGTGGTTTGGTGAAAGTAGTGGGGACCATAAGCCTGAGTACTCTCTGAGTACTGTTCAACAAGCTCTTCTTCCAGCTGGAAAGGGCCTGCTGTGATGTGGGGAGGTGGCCCCCGTTTAGGTGGGTTTGGGATGCTCACAGACCTGAGCCCTGGGCAGGCTTCTTTGACTTTACAGCACAGACTCTCATTTGGGGGAAAAGCCTCAAACCGCCTATGTGCCCCTGGCTCCTTTTGCATCCATGGCTGCTGTCACCAAATCCAGGGACGATCTTGCAGAGAGGTCACATCAGCCCAAGACCCAGCTGAACCACAGATCAGGAAAGTCCCCCGAGGGCTTATCTCATTCTTCAGAACCTGTATTGTCTTCTAAGAATCTGTCTTTCTGAACATCAAATGATCGCCCTGCCATAGTGAGGGTTGCTCTCTGTGGTCAGACTTCGGTGTTCTGAACCTCAGGTACTCAAGTTCAAGGCAGAGATGATCATAGAAGGACCACCCAGACTGCCTAAATAGTCCAGGAAACTATGCAGCTGTAACAGCAAAGCAGTTACTTCAGTGGCCCATGATTTCAATTCCTCTATTTTATGTGTCAAGGGTTTATTTTGAGGACTGTACTTGGAATAATAGTAGGAGTTTGGTCTTTTTCCTTGTCAGATCCTGCTCCTGTTACATTCAGAATGCTTGTTTCCTGCAGCCAGCTGTTATCCACTCACCTAGATGGAGACAGGGTTGGATGATTTAATTGTGTAGTACTTTTAAAGTTGTTTTTTACCTTGCTCCAGCCTGTTGATGAAGCAAGCATATGGCTTCCTGCACCTGTTCTGGGGCTTTTCCTACTGCCATAATAGATGTGGAAGTATAAAATAAAAAAAAAACAAACATCCTGCAGAGTAGGTTTCTGGGACAGATGAAAGACTTTTGTTTAAAGAGAAGACTGGCTGTAACTTCTTTAACAGCTTAGGTAGGTCTGCTGTCTCTTCTAAAATCCCTTATCTATTTTTTTTCTCATTTTTTTGTGTGTATTCCCTACCCCATAAAGATTCCAAAAGCAACCAGTGTAAATAGCTGGCAGGTAGAGTCACTCAGCCAAGCTACAGCATGCTTCTCTCTTTTTAATTTAAATTTTGTAATTTTTTGCAAGGAGCCAAAATTTCAAACCCACTATGGATTAATAACAAGGCTGGGCACATCAAGCTTTCGCTATGGTAGAACAGTTAGAGCTTGCTGCAGTTGATGGGAGTTGTGCACTGCTGCCTGGCAAATAGCAGCCTCCTCACTGCGCCATGGACTCACAGAATGGTTTAGGTCTTCTATTCCACCCTCTCTGCCATGGACATTTTATTGCTAGATCAGGTTCTTCAAAGCCCCATCGAACCAGACTTTAAACATTACCAGGGATGAGGCATCTGTCACTTCCCTGGCCAACCAATCCCAGTGTCTCACCACTCTCACTGTAAAATTTTCTTCCTCATATGGAGTCTAACCCCTACACTCTTTCAGTTCAAAACCTGCCCCTTGTCCTTAGGTCCTGATAAAGTATCTCTCTCTGTCTTTCTTACAAACTGTCTTCATAAATTGAAAGCAAGCCACAGTAAGGTCTAACCCCGAAGGCTCTCATCTCCAGACTGAACAACCTCAGCTCTCTTGGCCTTTCCACATGGGAGAGGAGCTCCAGCACTGACTGTTTTTGTGGCCCTTCTCTGGACCCACTCCAGCAGGGAGGACTCCTGTGCAGGCAAGTACCTTGTCTGACTCAAAAGGGAAGGCTATACTGGTTTTTGTAATTAGTGAGGGGAAAAGTCAATTTTATGCTTAGGAGAGCACTGTTAATGAATACCCAGGTCTGACTGATTGCAAAGCCAGTGTGCCTTGGAGCTGGAGGCTGGATGGTTACCCAAGGCCAGATTTGCTGAACCTGCAGGGCCCATTTGGCTGTGGTACCCTCGTTTCCTGTCACAGGGGAGGCTCTGTGTGTGTGTGCACGTGTGCTGAGCACACGCAGAGGGAGGACAGCAGCCCCCACAGTGGAAAGAAGCTCGTTTTGTGCTTAGTTGGCCAGCAAGGTGCTAGACCGTGTCAGCATTTCTGCTTCTCAGCTGAGGCAAAGCCTCTGCTGCTTGGCTGTTGGCAAGCCTGGTGGTTGCTCTGCTTCCTGCCTTCCCCATATGGTGGCTTGTTTAAAAATAAGACATTTACAAGGAGCAGAAATTGTAAAAGAAGGCTAACCAGAGAGGGATTTACAGTAAATGCTTGGAAGGGAGCTTGACAAAGTTAGGAGAATCCCAACACTGGCAGCTGCACCTTTACTGTGTTAATGTCTTACTACTGTTCTCAGTAATCATCGTTAGGAACTGCAGAGAGAAGACAGGATCTTCCAACTACTCTTTCTCTGCCCTGAGGCTCCACCCCACATACTCTCAACAGCAAACATGGACAGTACAACCAGCACTCACTCCTCAGTGGTGCTTATCCAGCATCCCCTGGCACCTGCAGTGGATATGATGGAAGGTGGCAGATGGCAGTTGACAGAGGCTCCAGGAAAAGGCAGCATGATGCCAACACCTGGGTGCTGTGTCCTCACGTCAACCTCCTACTCTGCTGAGCCTTTCCAGGCTCAGATCCTGGAGCTGTCAGGACCTGTAGGCCATGACATTCTTTGTATTTTCACTTGGAACAAAGCTGCTGCTGCTTCTCTACTCGCAGTCACCTTGTCGCTCAGGTGGTCCCATTTTTTTCTAGCATGTGCAGCCCCTAAAGTTTGAAGAGCACTTAAGAGGATGTTGGGGGAAGGCAGGTGGCTGCTTGTGGGCAAGTGGTACTGCTTCAAAATACATCAGTGTCATGCCCATGCTGGATATGGAAACAGCAGCAGGGAACAAGGTAAGTCCTATTCTATTCTGTTGGAAGTAAATCATGGTCACTTAAGAAGACCAGAAAAGTTACTTGGAAAAGTTATTTTGTTAGTTTTCTCCATGAGCTGTTCAATTCCCAGGGCACACATTTCAATTCCTCTGAAGCAGCTGTTCTGAGATTTGTAGAAACCTTGAATCATCAGAATCAATTACATCAACTTTAATAAACTTTACAATAAAGACTGTTAATGAATTACCACTGTTTTCATCTGCTGTAGGGGTTCTGCAGCTGTTTTTATTTTAAAACAATCCACTATTGAACCAGAATATGCAACTGGAATGAAGCATATTAAATCAAGATGAACATTATGAGCGTAGAACAATCAATCTGTAATTTTACTAGGATGATGAACTGTCCCTGTTGTCCCAAGCAGTGCTGAGCCTCTACACACAGCACAGATAATCCTCTCACAGTGGCACTGGGGTTGGGAGTTACTCTGCAGCCGAGGCTGCCGAGGAACACATGCTGGACACTTCCTCGGAAGTAGGGAAGTATTGTTTATAACTCTGTAATTAAGATATTTTCATTTTTGCCTTAAAAATGTTTATTTACAGGATGATAGCTTTCTTAGTTTTCAACTTCAATAAATCTTCATGATAATAATGCATCATTGTACATAGGGATTTCAATTGCTTTTCTTTAAGCAAAATCAATTACATTTTAAGTACCTCTGGCTTCTTGGCTTAGGGTTTTTTTTTTTTTTTTTTTTCATTTGAAAGTGTGAAAAAACTGCATTGCAAAGGATTCAAACCTAATTTCAAAACCTACATATTACAAGAAATCAATTCTTAAAATGAATGACTTGGTAGTGCAGTTTGGGGGGGGGAGGGAGAGGAAGGAAAAAACTCCTCTGCAACTACAGTAGTCTTGAGTAAAAGGGATGATCATTTCAGAGGCTTTTTGACCTAAAAACGTGGTGATGATTCAGAACATCCTTCATTGAACTTCTGCAATACCCTTAATTGTCCCAACTGTCCAATCAAGACAGGAGTTTGTGTGTGGGGGGGTTTTGTGTGTTTTTTTCTTTGTTTTGTTTGTTTGTTTGTTTTTAATTCTGGAAGTCTAGAATCTATGACCTAAAAAACAAACACATACATTTTTTGAGCCTTAAGGAACAGTTAATTGGCTGTTTTGAAGTCAATACAGTCTCTTTGCTTTTAGCCTAACTGCTTCAGCTACTAAAAAGTGCTGGAGTTGATTGTCCACAAGTGTTTTAGCAACTACCAGATGAATGTAATCTAGAGCAAGTTTAGCAACCACAGACTTGCTTAAAGTTGCAAGAATCTGTTTAATGATTTCAGTGGTAACCCAGCTGGGCTGAAAAGCAGCCTGGCTATCCCTTGAGCGCCTAACATTTTTGGCATTGCAGATAATTACAGCCTGAGATGAAGAGCATTTTGGGCAAACATTCTCTGCTATGTGTACAAACTAGCACTCATAAGTGTAAATGCACCCCAGTGTAAACCTTAGGTATTTCCCAGTTAATCCCCTTTGTAGATGTCTTATTTACTGCCAGAACTGCAGCCCAGTCAGGAGTTCAGCCCCCCCTTAATGCTCAAGAAAGTTATACATTGCAGAAAAGGCGGCTTATTGAGCGAGGAGCTGCCAGTAGTGAACAGTAAGAAATATTGTGGAAAGAAAAAAGTTTTGTCTTTAAAAAGTGTCAGGAATCTACATCAGGTTCTCCAACTTAGTTACCAGCCTCAGTGCTGGGGCTCTGGGTGGGCTAGGTGCAAAGAGAAGATCAGACTGTCTTTTCCCATTATACATCAAAATATACTGCTAAGCATCTGAAGAACTTCTCTGGCAAAAGTTGAAGTACCTTGACACTTCCAGGCTATGGGGTGGGACAACAAATACTACAGTTTTGAACAGAGCTGTTTAAAACTTGCTGAGGGTTCAGCTAGATGAACTCTGGTCAGTCCAACACCCCATCCACTGATAGCTTTTTAATGGAGGCATCAAATGCACATTAATGCTTCTTGGTGCAGCCATCAAATGATGTTCCACTGCACTCAAGAAGAAGCTGGTCAATTCAGAGAACTTCTATATTTATACACTTATTTTCAGGTACTCAGTTATCTAATAGACCATGAGGCAAGAATTAACTGAAGGTACAGTTAACTGGTAGTGAAAAGCTTCACCAATGTAAAAGGAATATCAACCAAATTAAAAAAAATGCCAAATATAATACACTGTAAAGCAGGTCCTATATAATAGATATAACTGGCTACTGACATATCCTCAAGCTGTACCAGGGGATGTTCATGTTGGACATCAGAAGAATTTCTTCCCTGAACAGGCTGCCCAGGGAGGTGATAGAGTCACCATGTCTGGAAGTGTTCAAGAAATGACTGGATGTGACACTTAGTGCAATGTTTTAGTTGACAGGGTGGTGTTTGGTCAAAGGTTGCACTTGATGATCTTGGAGGCCATTTCTAACTTTTATTATTCTATGATCCATTTCCCCTTCTTTTGCTGTAAAAGAAAAGCAGCGAGGCTAAGGGACGTGGCCTTGAGTTCAAATTTTCTAACTGTCCTACTGGATTACTATTCAAAAACTAAATGAACTGTTAGGTACTGTCTAAAACTGGTCGTGTTTATCTTTGGATGCTTGTTATGTATCAATTCAATAGCACACCAGCATTCCAGTGGGAAAAAAGTTGTGGTTTTTTGTCAAAATCATTTTATTAAAGAGTTAATGTCACAACAAGCTCAAAATAACACATGCTTCAGAAATAAATGGGATGAAAAATTCTCAGAACAGAAACATGAATGGTTTGAAGGCATGATAAAGCATCAGTTTGAAGAAACTTCTGCAAACAGGTGCAATTTCTGTTGGTGCAATGGAGAAAAACCTCAGAAAAGAAGCCTCCTGGGCATGACTTCTGTTTATGTAGTGCAGTTTGTCTAATAAGTTAAATCAGAAAGGCAAAATTTTCCATGGCTGCACAGACCCAAAATTACTTCTTCAATAATTAGCCCCAGCACAGGTTTTTTCACTGTGAGTACTAACAAAACAAGTTCAGTTGACATCTTAACATAGCAGTAATATATATATTACAGACATGATAGATGTTTGACTCATGCAGCCTTCTCAGTTACATGATTTTGTTTTTAATTTACTCAAGAAACATTATAAAAAAATAGGTTTGCAATTTGTATTTCACTCCAGTGTTAGCTCCGCATCACCCCAGGCAAAGACAGTGTTTTAGCAGATAATCTAATTTGGCAAGAAATCTGCCCTAATTCTTAACCTTATTTTTGTAAATCCACGTAGAAAATAAATGTGAACTCTTTATACAAAACAAGAGCAAATAACTGCACCTATATAAAAGGGGATTCATTCCCTTTAGTTTTATTATCATGGCACATACTTTATAGTTTCACAACAGCATACTAACTTTCATTTAGTTTTTTTTAACTCCAAAATATTGTTGATGAAGGGAAGAATGTGAGTTACCAGAGGCAGCTGACTCATGCATTAAGCAATTCATGTTCTTTATCAGTTTTCCCAACAGCATCAGGGTTGGATAATGGGTCAAGGTCAGCAAAGAGACTGAACCAAGCAGTCAAGTCTTTAGGATTCTTTGTAGATTCTGGAAAAAAAAAGAGAAAAAAAGAAAGGAAGAAAAAAGAAATGTACAGACTTGTCAGCTATTTTAAAACAAAACTGACTGAATGTTTGACTGAGGTCAAACAAATGCCATGCTATTGTTTAATTTATTACTAAGGGCACTTCTGACAAGAAAATCAGAATGAATGATTGCATTTTAAAACACTATCTTTATCAGAATATAGAACTTTAGTAAGGATGAATGTTTTACATCTGTCTGCTGTGTATTTTATATGGCTCCTGCCATGGGAAGTACAAGAACACTTGAATTAAAAATAGAAACAATCTCACTCTGTCTGGCTTTGTTTCATGAAAGGTATTTGAGTGAGCACCTGCATGCCTGCAAAACAGCAAAAGGGAAGTGAAGGCAAATTTTACTTTCAACCTCTCTTACAGGACTAAATTCCTTTGCCTAAATCCAGTTCATGTGACTGTTCTGTCTCCCCTGTATACAACTACACAAGGTCATTACTCATCCGGAATTAAGTTTTAATGGGAAGGCATTGGCTGGAGGGAGAAGGGTTACACTTGATAGCCAGTCCCAAGTACAATTTCTAGTATTATTTTGATGAATATAAACAAAATGTGAAAAGGGAATATGTTCCAACAGCAGCTGGACTATTGCACCCCTGTGTCCACACTGACATACATATTTCACAGAGGTCTCCTGCTTTGCTTTGTTTTTGTGACGCTATGCCCAGCAGGTACTATATTGATAGTGAAGTAAGATGTGCTCTTCCACTCAGAGAGATAATGTCACATGAAAGTTTTCTTTGTGACACAAGGAATTTACAAACAAAATAGGCTCTGCCTGGCATGATGCTCATCTTGGTGTCTGCAAGGCTGCAGTATCTGCCACTTTCGTAACCGCAGACTTCCAAGTAGCTGAAGGCTGTTCCTTTTGCTGGTGCCAGTTCTGTGGCTGTGTAATTGCACTACTTTCCAAAACAGCTTCCAAAACACCTTAACCTTCTATTTTTTTTTTCTGCTGAGCTGAAGAATGTCAGGGGAAGGATGTCACCCCTTTCTTCTTCACTGAACATCTTCCATTTTGCTTCCGATCCAATGTGAATGCACAGAATAGGTACAAACTGGCAATAAGAATTCAGTGTAATCCTGGTTCACTTATCCAGAAAATCCTAGTCAAAGTCATCAGGGCTTTGTCTCAGTAGATGGCAGGACTATGCACACTTGGCTTAGCTGCAAGAACTGAATTAAGTTTCAAACAGATGATTACTGACATGATGTATGTTTATCAAAAAAATTTGCAATTAGGGCTCTTCTGCTTTATCAGTAGCTTGTATTTTAGCCACAATGCTAAATCCACTTAGCTTAGACTAAGTGCATGCAGGTGCTATTCTGTGTGACTCAAAAATTAAAGTAGTATAATGAAACTGTAGCTTCAGCTCCCTTATTATATAGTAAATTACTCTTCTGACATGCTACTAGCAGTGAAGCCTAGCAAAAAATATAATGTACATACACAGACATATCATACATGTAATCAAGCTGAAGCAGAGTAATTATAATGGCCAGTCTTCGCAAGCGAAGATTTGGGAAAGGTCATAAACCCTTCGAGCCTGCGCAGTGGATTTTTTAGGTGAGACACAGCGTGCGCTGAACTGAGCCCACCCTTTAATCCTGAGGTTCATCTGCCGGGGCCGAGCAAAGCTTGGACAGTGGCAGTGAGGTCCCCAGGACGTAGCTGGATTGCCATACAAGGCTGACGAGCTCCAGCTGCCCGGGGGGCCGGGAATTGAACCCGGGTCGCAGCGGTGCGAGTCCTGCACTCTAACCACTAGACCACCCTGTAGCTACTACAAAAACAAATTTTATTATAACAAAGTAACTGAGAAGACATGATAGATACAAGAGTCACAGCTAAAAAGGAAAAGTAAGAAACTGAAGAAAATACATGACCATCACCTTTCACAGGCGTTTTGCTGTCATTCACATTCAGGCTGTGTGGTTTCTGTGCTGGCTGTGGTCTCGATGGTGGGCTCACACTGTTAGCTGCCCATCCTAGAATTCAATAATACAGCAGCATTAGCGTGAAGAATTACTTTGTTAACTCCAACACCCCACTGTCTGGCACCATCAGACAGTGGAGCAGAATATTACATATATGGCCATTCATATCTTTCCTTGTATACAAGAAATCAGCAGTCAGATGCTGCAGATGAGCAACATCCTTAACAACAGGGTAGCTATGGATCAGTTCCATCATCTCCGGATTCAGGCAACTATACTCTTTTCAAACCTTTAACCTGGCTAAAAGAGATTTTTGTTTCTTTTATTGAATCACAGTTAATACTCATTCACAGCAAGGCCAGTTCAGTAATAAGTCAAACACAGCTGTAGGGAGAAGAATATCACTTACATTTGGGTGAAAATAACACACATAATCAACATTTTTTCTACCTTTCTTTACTTTTACAGTTCCAAAGACTTTCAATTCATCCACTGTTCCAGACAAAATCTTATTCAGAGACCCTAGATTTTTTAATTTTGAAATAATACTGAAAAAAAAATATAGTAAAACACTGAAGAATTAAATTCAAAATTAATTACTTCAAGTTAACTTAAAACTACATTTTAATGAAGTATCTTTTTTGTTCTTTATTTGAATGGATCTTTACAGCAAACGGAGATTAAATATGCAGGAAAACGTGAAACTTAGTATTCAAAATTTTTTGTTCTTACATGCATATTTTATAGCCACGAAAGAGTAATGATAAATACAGCTAATGAGGCCAGATGAGCAGGCTAGCAAAATGACTAGGGGTGGCATACTGTGCAAACATATTAGGAAAAAGAAAGCAATTTTTGTCCTTGGCTTAAGATATTTAAGTTTTTATCCATTATTACATTTAGAGGACTGGAGGTTGTATTTATAACTTAATTAATATCTCTTTTTTAAGTTTGGCCTGGTCAATTACCCACCCATCTCAGAGACCTGGTATATCTAATTTGGAAGTGTCACAAACAGGATTGCTCATCTGTGCACACAGTTAGCATTTCCTTATTCAGTTTCTTTTTTCTATAAGTTTATGCTCTCATATCCTTTTTTACTCTTCTTGTCCTTCCTCCCCTTATTTTCTGCTCTTTTGGGACCCCTGTCAGATATTGGTACCCAGTGTCCTGCCAGTTACTGCAAGAGCCACGCAAGTCACATCATTCCTTCCTCTCTCTAATAGGTTATTCTCATCACTCTTTGGTCTTACCTTGACTATAAAAGGTTTGAAGCCCAAGCTGTGCTATTAAAAAGAGGCAAGAGGAGTGTTTCTGTAAAATCAGATGAAATAGGAAGGAAATTTAAAGCCACAACCATCCTCTGTCTCTAAGGAAACTAACCAAAAACTTCTTACAAATCTGGATGCAGAGTGCTCACATGTATTTGTTCTACACAAAGGTGATACAGGCTTGTGAGCCAGCTTGTGCCCTCTGAAAATGAGGTTTTCAACTTTCAAATAAGCAAATGTGAATCATAAATAATGAAAATGATGACATTAACTCTTCAGAATGACATACTTTTCCAGGCATTTTCTCTGCTTGTGTTACAAACAAGAATGGCAAAGGACATTATATACAACCAGAGTAGTCTGTAAGGCTTTTTGTGTGTTTGGAGATGTACTGTGAGAAAGTGTTTTGATATGTCTAAGAATGACAATGGCTAAATTGAGCTACTTAAACAAATAGGGGCAAATCCTAATTTGATAGAAATGAATGAGAGTGCTGCCCACAAACGTTCTGTGCGAGTCCCAGCGAATTCAGGGAGATCAAGACTTGGCTCCCTGAGACATCATTGATGTTCCTTTACACTGCTGTGACTGGCATACCAGTGAACTCCTTTGCAGCCCTCCTTTTGAGCCCCTGCACCAAAGTGTGGTAGGCAACACATCCACGAGAGATGCTGTGGCCTGGGTGTCTGTTTACTGAAATGCAGGTGGCACAAGTGCCACTTAGACAACAAAAAGAATCTAACAACAGCAACAACAAATCCAACCAAAAATGCTCCAGAAAATACGTGATGCTTTCGTAACGAACTTACCTATCTGTGAAGGTACTGGAAAAGACTGACTCAGAATTTTTATTAAATACTTTCACAAATTATGTCTTTAGCGAGCTACAGAGAACGACTTTGCCTTTCAAAAACAAACCACAGCCTATCAATTTGAAAGCAGTTGCTGGCCCTAAGCCTGTTTTGGTTTGCCTGTTCACAGGATGGCTTTGTTACATGACTAGACAAAAGGTTATTGCCGAGAGAGCAAGGAAACCATCAGCTTGCTTTTCAGTTAGCATCTTCACAAACGTTACCACAATGAAATATAGAGATGGAAATGGTGAGCTGTGCATTTGCTTACCAACCAGAATTTATGCACATGTAGAGAAGATAAAGAGGAGCCCTTAATGGTATAAGTAAGTAAATGAGGTCATAAACATCATGAAAAAAGAAAGCCAGTGCTCTCTCTGAAAAAGCAGAAAGGCAATCAAACTACAAAACTGTATCTGGAGGAGAATCTAAAAGATTTGTTGGGAGCACACTTTGTTTCTATTGCATATATATATATACACATACACATTTATATGTATTTTAAACCAGTACCTGGTGGCCCCATAGCAATTCAAAGTCCCATTGTGCTAGATCCTGCCTATAAATACAGCCAGAGAAAACTCTGAGCTGGGAATTCCTGACCGCAACAGTTTATAACCTGCATAGCATTGTGCCTGTTTTACAGATTAAGATCTGAGGCAGAGAGAAAACAAAGCCCCAAAGATTTATGAGCGTGCTTAACATAAAATAAGTAAGTAATCCCACTGAAGTTAATAGAAAAGTTAATGTGCTTAAAGTTAAGCATGTGAGTTTTAAGAATCTTTATGGTCTTAAGGCCAAATTCACACAGGAAGTATGCAACATCGAGGCTACAGTGTAGCGCTTCACACTTAATAATTATTAAGTAATCCTACCACACAGGGGAAAAAAAGTGGAGGAGATGTATCACAAGCCCTCAGTAAAAATATAATCCCTATATTCTAATATGTCTTACTTGTATGTCTAGATATGCTTATATGTCAGTTAGTATTTTGTTTAATAAAAAAGTCTCTGTTCCCATATTTACTGATAAGGTCAAATTATGAAAGAGACATTGTGAAGTGAAATGAAATGTAGTTTAAGATTAAAGCTGAGTTTTCACCAGATATAAAATGGACCAAATTTCACCTTTTGTTGAAAAATAAACAAAAAACTTAAAAAGAAAAACAGCCTATGAAAGTTAGTTTAAATAATGCATTTTACTCAGCAAATTAAGTTAGCTGGGAACATGCTGATTATCAGATACAATCACTCAGCTGATTAGCCCTGACTTTTCAAATGCCAGTACACCAATTACCATGATCTTGGAAATCCATTTGAAAACATCATCATATTTTGCTCTTCCAGTACAGATTTATTCTTTTTTTTAATTCAAAAATATTTTGGGATACCATGTTGACTGGACTGGATTTTCCATTTCTAGTGTTCCTTGAATGCAACATAACCGAGTTCTGATTGTGCAGCCAATGCCAGTGCCTTGTGCAAATGAGAGCTAACAGCTGTCTCAGAAAGGATACACAATCCTGCTTGCTCTTTATACCTCAAAAATATTTTTCCTACAGAAACATATTTACATTTAAAAATGTAAATTACACTGATATGTAAAATACATTTAAAAATATGTAAAGCTGTGGAAAAACCCCAATCTCATAATAATTCTCTTGCTATTTTCAGTAACTTGCTTAAAATCATGTATCTTATCATAAAAATACATCTAAAACTGTGCATCATTACAAATGTCATTCCCCCATCTTCCAACTAAGAGCTGAAGTCAGTGAACCTAGACATCTTGCTCTAGGGGTGCTGGTGGTAAGTGTATTAATTGTAAGGTAAATTTGACTTTCTTATTTTTGCCAAAATGTGACAGGTCATTTTACATCATGTGTGATTCTACCAGTTGCACAGATTCCAAGAAGTAATCTTCAGGATAGAGTCAGCCTGCTAGCCTTCCCTATATCACTTTTCCACAAGGGAGATTTAAATGACTTGGGACAAAGCCCAAAAAGCCAAGGTCCTTCTCCAGCTTGCAAAGCCCTAGGAGAAATCTAGCCAGACTGTGGGAAGGATGAAGGTAGTTGCTGTTGGCTGGTTATCACCAGCCTATCCTTCCTGTCTCCCTTCCTCAAGGCCAAAGCAGTAGCAGGAAAGCTCTGCCCTAGTTCCCCTCTTTCTTTCTCCCCCAGCAGTAGCTTGGAAAAGCCAAGAGAATCAACTCCATAGAAGAAAGAGGAGAGAAAGAGTTGCATCAGTAAACAGACTGCAAGAGGAATCCACCTGTATGTTTGCTAGGATGAGACAACCCATTCTACCTTACCCATATCTGTACATGCAATGCACAGGATGCTTTGGAGGAAAAAAATGAACGAATGCAATTGTTTTTCACTATGTTGTTTAAAAATACTATCCCCAGACAAAATACAGTAATTATTTTTGGTTCCCTGGCCCTTTAACAGAGACGAGAGTTGTGATTTAAACAGCAGAACCCACTCAAACAGATTTTCTGTTTCAGGGAAAAAAATATCTCAAAGACCCACAGAACATTTCAGGAAGCTCAATGAAAACATTCAAGACAGTAATCTTGACTTTAGGTCTTAGGTACTTAATACTTCACACATACTAAGAGAACAAGATGAGCTCTCACCATGTAAGGACGACTGCAAGTCATTCATGTTTTGGTCTAGCAGCTGTGAGGGCAAGTAGCCTGATGGTGCTGGTACCACAGATGATGAAGTATTCTCCCCATCTCTAGTTGAAGAGTTCGTGGTGAGATCAGCAACCTGTCCAAACACAGCTGTCCACTCTTTGCTGAATTCCCCCTCATCCAGGGAGGAAGCATTGAGGATCTCATTCAGTAATACCATGTCATCCTTATCACCAGGTTCTGGCTCCAAGGACCTCACAAACTGTTCCTTTGAAGCTGTCTCAGAACAAGAGAGTCAAAAGAAATAATTTTTTAGACAAAGCAGGAACTTCTTAAAAAATAAACAATCTGGGTTTTGTATGTTAAGTGAGATGGAATATTTTTGCATGAATATTTTTTTTTCTCTTTTAGACCCAATTCTCTTGGACATCTGGGTTTGTACCTTATGCAACAAATAATTCCTTGATTATCTTAGATAACCTCACTGCTATTAACACTCACTTCTCATTAAAAATAATACTATAAATATGCTTAAAAATCTATTAAACACACCAAAATCATTATGTAGTCTAATATTTAAATAATTGGAGAAGACTACTTTTATGTTGCTTCTTGAAACATTATATAAAACTCCCCAAAAAATCAGATTGGTATAAACTGAAAAAAAAGTAAGAGTTAGGGATTATTCTAGAATTTTGTAAGAACATACCTAAGATCATCTTTATGACCTTCTTACCAATGCTTGAATTATTGGGGTATTTCCCAATGAAAAAAGGTTACTTTAATGCACAGTTAGATTTCTACACTGTTCAAACCTGTAGTCATTTTTTTCTTCTCATACATAAGCTGCTGAGAAATAACTGGGGCCCACTTTCCTTCTGATTGCCTGTGCTAGTTTTTCCAGTACCAGAACTGCAGCTGAAGAAGCTCTTAGATCACTTGAGCCATTACTCCTTAAAAAAAAATTTCCTATTTTAGAAGTGTCAAATAGTTATATAAAATACACAAAACTGGTAACCAGGATCATAATCCTTTTCCAATATATTTGGAATGTTAAGGAACTATCATGGAAACCCAAGTGTTATTTTACTTGGAAACATTTGGAGCTCCACTGTGGGAGTCTGCAGTTCACAAAAATGGTGGTTAACAAGGCTGATAATGTTACGTTACTGAAATCCACATCAGTTTATCTTAATTATGCCTGTTTCAAACTTGTGGTAAGGCACAGAAGTAACCTCACTTTTTCAAAGTTGGGGTAGATCATCTGAGCTCTCCAAGTTGCATAACAACTTAAAAAGATGCTTTTTAACCCTTTTGGTTGGGATAAAAGATTAACAGTAGCAAAGTGGTTGCAACAGGCCATTTTACTGAAATGCAACAGCATTTTCAGCAAAGTTTCCTTTTAATAGCTGTAGTAATTTATAATTAAATGGTTGAAGTTGAGTCAGAGGAGGAAAAAAAGTGCAAAACTGTGTTTTAAAATAGACTCATGCGTCAGCACACACACCCACATACTAAGAAACTGATAAAAAACCACATAATAAAAGGATTTTATTAATTACTGAAGTCAGTTGTGAGATTCAGCTCCTTTCTAATTCACATTTTTATATACCTCTGTACTCCCTGACAGGGCCTAAAAATCAGAAATGGAAACATTACAAACATATCAATTCTCCTGATGTTCCCACTAGACTATAACTAAAATACCATTGAAAACAATTTATTCTGCTGAATTTTCAGGCTGTTTTCCCATCTTCAGATAAACAGCAAAGAATATTAATGTTGTCCAAGTATCTGCAATTCCCTCAAGTTATTCAGCAGGTGAGGCAGAGGGGTAAATCCTCCCACAGGGGAAACACACCTGCTATTTCAAAGGCACTTAAGAACTCTGATCTCTATGGGGCATCATCATCTCAAAGCTGCTTTCAGGAAGCCCCTGCAAGGGGAGATGCAAAGGGAGCAGCACTTGTAACAGATCCGCTCAGACACACCGCCAACACCGCACCTAACCACAAGTGCCCCAGAGCGGAACAGTTGCAGCAGCACAGCTCAGAGCAAAGCTCTGCTCTCTCGGGGTAACCACTGCAGGAGTCCCATTCTTACTGGAGGAGAAAGTACAACATAGAGCTTTACTTCTAAAGAGCAGTTAGGTCTTGCTGCAGTGTGTAATGACCACCAGAAATCTGAGGAGTGACACATTTCTTGGCTTAGCAGTCTTTCTGATGTTCCTGTGGGGACTGTGCACCCGCCGCAGGAGAGGGCAGGGGTGGTGTTTACGCTCAGGCTACCTCAAGTAAGCAGCAGCAAGTTCTACCCTTGTTTGCAATAAAGGTTATCTAGAAACCAGTCTTGCTTACTGAGATATTACTTATGCGGTATTTCTGCTAGATTACTAGAATGATATGGACTTTCTCACTTCATCTGTAAATCTTCTATTACCCTCTTTTCCTGTTTCTCTGTTTTCACTGCCCATTTTCAGACAAAATCCTTTTTTCTGTATGCACATGCTGCCTTATAAATGTCCATGAAAAAAAATCCAAAACTTCCAATAAAACACTGAAAGAACAATGTCACTACATTCTTTTTCTAGTTGTTTGAACAAGCCTCTAGCAATGCTCATACTCCTTCACAAACATGCCTCGTTTTGTGCGTATTAAAAGAAAAGAAAAAGTGAAGAGAAACCAAAAAAATTACAACAGCACATGATTGGCAACACAGGATTAAGACTTCCTTCTGAAACACATGAAAGTGTACCTCTAACCATACTGGTTCACTTAAAATAATGCAATATTCAATAGCCTAAAGCTAGCTAGTGTGTAAAATTAGGGCAAATGGCTGATATTTTAAAAGTGCCATAGCCATCCTTAGCTGATGCAGACACCTCACAACAGTTTTTGTATCAAGTTAATTATTTGACTAAAGAAAAAAGAATGACACAGCTAAACTTGTATGAGCAATAACTACATGCATTTTCTGTATCTCCACTAAGAAGGCCCAACAAGGAATAGAACTGAGTAAGAAGAAAACCAGAAAAAAAAATGCCACTATCAGACATGCACTGACCTTTTTTATTAACCACAGAAAAGAAGTCATTGCTACCTTATCTATCCACAGATTAGGGCTGCTTCTGCACAGACAGCTGAGGAACTATCCCTGTTTCTGCTTTCATGGGTGATTCCCCATATGGATAATTTCCCCCCAGTACAAGAGAATGCCCGTGGCAAATCCAATGTCAAGGTGTTCGCAAATGTCCTTACCTACCATGAAGGCAGAGTCTTAAATACAATTACACTCTCAGTCTGACTGACTAAACCACACAAAGGGATTTTTTTCTTTGCTTCATTTGCTTTTTGAGTTGCCACAGTTGGTTTTGTTGTTGAAGTTTTTTTTACTCATTCTTCTGAGATATATGAGTGAAAAGCAAATGAAAAATTACAGGCAATACTCTGACTTCATATGAAAACTCAATATAAAACTTTTACCCAGATCTTTCACATGTTATATGGTAAAACAGCACAACCTCTTGAGCAATCATGGAAGCATAAAGACAGCATAATGGATTTAATTAACTCTCTGGCTGGTAGAAGTCACCAGTTCTTATATGGTTTTAAGAGGACTAAATTATTTGTTTCTGATATGTACATTTCTAACAAAAAATCATGTGGTTACTAGTGTATTCCCAAGAGTTGTAGTTCAACAATTAAAGAACCAAAAAGAAAAGTCTGTGAAATGTTATAGAAGGGGTAAGTTTTACAGTGGAGCCCTCTTCAGCGGGGCAAACAGGATATACTCCAGTCTACCTAATCTTGAATTAGCTAGTACAAAACATTTTATCCCCAGTAACGTTTACTTCATATTACGACATCAGGAGTAGTGCCTCTGCTGAGTTTCCTTTAACACTTTAAATAGTGCTGTAGAATAATTTCATTCAACCTTTCAGAGTGTGAAAACATTTAAGAACTAAGATTAAAGTTACACTTGGTGACTATGATGGAAAAGCAGATGAAACAGACGTGCACAATTATTTCATACCATTTTCTTCAGGTTGCAGGTCTAATAAGTCATCTATGGCACCTAAAAGAAAAAAAAAAAGAAAGAACAAATAAAAAAAAATTAAAAGCAACACAGGAAGATTGGCGGCACACTGACAATCAGTATGTATGTATACATCTAAAGGTAGTTTTCTTAAGTCTCTTCACCTGAGTTCTGCTTGTGGCTACAATTTCCTTGTAACATAGAAATGACATCCTTGCCATTGTCAGCTGTAATCAAGATCCATAAACATGTCAAACTGCACTTTGCAGGAGACTATGCTTATAAATAACGTCACTATAAGATCAACATGCAAGGTGGTTGGTATTCATGTTTTAAATGAGTCATGTTTAAAATAAGTCTGGTCACAATGGATGAAAGAGCCAAGATACAAGCATTTCGAAGAAGTGAGGCAAATTGCTGACTAATAAATAACCTGAGGGGGATCTTCCTTTGAATGCCTGCCTGTCATCCTAGGCTCTCTTCAGGCTGAGTGCACCCAACTGAGGCAACTGCAAGAATCAGACAGGTGTCTCCTGTCCTCCAGAAGCAGAGACATCTCTTTTAGAAGCTTGTACTTAGACAGGCCAGGAGGGAGCGCAAATGTGCCAGGACCTTGTCATTCTCTAAATAGTGCCTTCCTTGGCAGTATGTTCTTCTTCTTAACACTAACTCTGAGAATAGGGAAAAGGAATCTTGCCACAAAGTACCCTAGGTCAGGATATAAGTAACAACATCTCCTCTGCAGGAAAGTAAATGGGCTAAGAACAATGGGAGGGAAAATGTATACCTGAGGGTTATCAGCTAGAGGTGACAAAACACCACCACTTTAAACTCTCAGCAAGTCTCACATGAGACATGGAGTCAAAACAATCATCCTGATTCTGTCTATCAGTGAAGAGAAAGTCAACTCCCTCAGGTGATTAATCCCATTTAAGACATGTAGTAAAGCAGGAGGGATGAGCTACCTGCTGAACATGCCTTTCTCCCACCATTAACTGTTGGGGAAATTTAGCTCCTAGACAACTAAGTCTATAGCTCTAAAGGCAAAGGAAGGGTTTGGTCACAGTACTGCCAGATCTGGAAAGCCCATCTGCTGGAAGCCTCACACGAGAGACTGGAAAGGAGAAATAAAACTCTCTACAGGGAATAAAAATGGAATCCCAAACCCTTTCAAGAGAAATGCTAAAACCTTCCAAGAGAAACTTCAAGGTGTGTTCAGAACTAAAGGAAACAGAACAGCTTGCTGTTGATATAATTTTATTTTTATAAGGCTTTGCTAGGACAGAAATGTGCTATCAGAAATAGAATCAGCTGGTCATTTAAGAACCCATGATCACATCTGATTGCACTCTGTACAGAGAGAGATAGGAGAGGCATAAACACACATGAACAAATATACATGATGCTTTTATAAAAGAACAATGCATAGAGCTAAAGAGGGAAAAAGCCAATCCTAGACTGACTGGTAGAGGGGAAAGCAAAATCAGAAAGAGAAGTCATGATAGGTGGGATATGGATGGCCACAATTCTGTAATGAAAAAGGTACAGCTGTGCTGGAAGCCTGCCTTAGTTGAGTGGTAAACATCATGGAGACAATCTTGAAGACATCCATAGTATATTAGGGAAAATGCGGAGCAAATGATAAAAAATGAAAGTTTTGAAGTAGAAGTAGTTGGTGAGGAAAACTAAGAAGCAACATGGCTCCCTCACAAGAGGCACTATATCTGTATGACTTTTGAACATAAAGGGTAGTTTAAGGAAAAAAAAGAATCTTAGCAATGGCATAGACCTGCTAGTGTATGGAGATGGAAAAATTTAGCAGAGCAGTCAGAAGTATTTCAAAACACTTCAGTTCCTTTTAGGGGTGATGGAGAAAGAGACAGAACAAGGTATTTATATTACGATGAAATATTTTACAGTCCATAAGTAACTGAGATTCTAGAAAACATCTGCTAAGAAAATATAAGTCAGATTTTATATCCAAGAATATTAAAATATTTTGTCAAAGATATATCTGATCTAATTAATTGCAAAATGGGTGAAACTTCAAAACACTGGAAATGTCCTAATATTGTGTCATTACTACAAAAAAACCCCATCCAAACAACAAAAGTAATTAAAGAGGGTGACTCAAGTAATTGTAGGTAACTTGGGGCTGGTAGCTCACCATTACTCCTAGTTAAAACACTAACAGAATGCCATTCAGTATAGGATTCAGCAAAAGAACATGAGCATAATAAATGCTCCTATAATAATTTACTGTTGTTTTTATGGCAAGCAGATCTAGTTAAAAAAACACAACTAATTTAATTCTTTGATAAAACTGTGAGCTATTTTTCAGTAAAGATATTTGTTTAGAAACAACTTGACTTTGCACTGCAGAGCCTTCCAGCTAAAAGTTAGCACTGAGTAAAATGTATAGCGAACATATTGAACGGATTAGGAATGTGACAACTAACAGATGTCAAAAACACATTGTTAGGAGAAATAATTGCAAAGTAGAAGTGTTTCTAGTTTAGATCTGCAAGGCTTAGTGTTTTATCCATTGCTATTCAATGGCTTTAGCAGTCATCTGGAAGTAAATACAAAATCACCCTCGAAAAAAACTTGCCAACAACTAACAGACTATTAGAGGTGGTCAGTCAGGCCACTCAATCAGTTTCTGTAGTCAGAGCTGGAGGAATTTAATACCACCAACTTGTAAGTTATATCTCTAGGCATAAGGAATATACGCCATGTTTTAGAAAGGATAAATGAGTCCTGGAAACCTGTGACCAAAAGGAACTGAGTCTTGATAAACAACAAATTCAGATATGAGTTTTAAACTTGATGTTGCAGCAAAATGAGATATCCTTCTTGGATCTAGAAAAAGGAATGTGATTTTACCTTCTAAGAACATGACACATGAGAACAACATCAGAAATGTCTTGTACAGTTATATATTTGAAAAGGGATTTGTAAAGTGGAATGGAAACAAAACCTTCAAAAATAAAGCAGAAGATGTCTTCAAGACATCAACATTGTGGGTCCCTTCCAACTTGGCATATTCTGTGATATGGCCAGCCTGTTGAAATAAAGATTTGAGAGGAGTCTTGATTTTCATGTAGTATCTTTTAAGTATCTTCATGGCGGATAAAATATGACATATTAAAATTATTCTCCATTAATTTAGTAGAAAAAGATATATTAAAAGCCAGGAATTGTTTAGGCTGGAGAGACCTGTGGGGGTGATCTTATCCAAGCCTTGCAGCTATGAAGTTATTTTGTCTTGAAGATCTCCAGGTGTGAAGATTCTACTTTTCCCAGCACTTCACTACCCTCACTGTAAGCACCTTTTTCTTTACTCAGAGTTTCCCTTCCTGTCACTTGTGCCCACTGCCTCCCATTCTTTCACTATGCACCTCCAAATGGAGCCTGGCTGTGTTACTGTGTAATAAACAACCCATAAGGTCATTGGCAGCAGCTGAATATGACTTTGCCTGGCTTTTGGGCAGAAGTTCCACTGAATTCACCAAGTTTTTCACGGAGTACATGTTTTATCACTGGAACAAACTAGTGAGCTATGCCTCAACACCTTGCCTCAACACCTACTAACCTGCAGAATACTTTCTTGAAGGCTACATGCCCAAGGTAAGAATTAGGCTTCAGAAGACAAGCTATTTGATCTATCTGAGAGCGACTGAATGAAATGCAGTGGGATGTAACACGTAAGAGATTAGTTTTAAGAGATCTTCCCGGCCTTAAGTTTTATGTGTTTGTAGGGATTTGCTGGGTGAAACTGATATAGGAAATAAACAAAACAAAACCCCCCATGTTTTACAGCACTTATGAAGTTACGATAACATGAAATAAAATACCTGAATAGTTCGATTCCTTGGTATGGCTCTCCTCTTCTAATGAAATCAACCTTAATTTGAAAGAATAAGAAAAAAGATTGAGAAATTAATTCTAAGGCTCTAGAATAATAATAATTTTTCCTCTTTTAGGTCACATTGCTACAGAACCATATCAGTAATAAATAAACAGTAAAAACAGATGGACTCTTGCATTTGCTGTATATGCTGGTCTGTTGTTACCTTTTATTGTTTCATTGGTAGAAGTCTGTTGAAAGTGAAAATTAGATTGAAAGACCAACTATCAAAACCTACCATCATCTATTTTTAATATAACTAAATCTGTAATGAAAAGTATAGTACATTCTGCTTTCCCACATTTGGTCTTTCATAGCTATCACAGAGGTACAACTGCTCCCCCTCTCCCCCACCACCCCAAGAAAAAAAAGCAACCAAAAAGAAACCCAACCAGTTTGCCCTTCTCTTTTTAACAGCAAGTAATTAAAAATCAACAGACAGGTGAGTTTTGTCCCATTTCAGCAGATTTCTAAAAGAACAGATCAGCAGTGTTGATGAAACAAGCTCTCAACAGGAAAAAAAAAAGCTGTGGTTTACATCTAGTTCTTATACAAAAGTAATCTCTTCAATGAAGAATATATACTTTCTAACTGCTATTACTTTGTGTAAAGCCATTCAAGGAGTTGGGAATGAAGTAGCCACAAGGCTGATAGGGTGCTGAAAAGGACTGGGTAGGCACATTCCTCCTATCTATCTCTAGTGACAGGACAGAAAGAGCCATCTCCCAAGCTCTTGAGGTTAGGCTTGTGGTAGACGAAAATCAGATTCAGGTCACATTCTATTATAATGAATGTTTACTGTGAATGGAAAGTTCATGAGGACTTTAAAAGCTTTGTTTTGTATAACATCTAGAGTCCTGGATGTTTGTTTATGATTTTAGACAGCAAAATTGTGACATTTTTTCCCCTCAGGTTTATGCCAGACAAGGCAAAAGATAATCCATAAATAAAAACATTTGCAACCATGACATGGCATCTGATGCATTTGCTGGTAGGTGTCAACACATATATCTTGCACAAATCATGCATTCATTCTAAAACTTTATATTCAACATTGAGGAAAACAGTTATTTATTACATTCTTTATTATTGTCACATGAGATGCAACAGATTTAAGGGAAGTGCTGTGGAGACAACAACCTGCCAAATGGTACTTGGTCAAGTCCTTTCTAATCTGAATAACACCAAATCTGACCAATTTATAAACTGGTTTTGGTCGGTGATTCTGAATCTAAACCAGAAAGAGGACTGAAAACCTGAACTCTTTAAAAATCCATTATTATAAATAGTTGAGCAAAATCCACTAATCAGTCAAGCTGTTCTCTGCTTTTTGACAACTGATCCTTTGCTGGGTACTTCATTGAAGCAAGGACAGTCAAAACAACAGGTGGCAGCAGGATTATATCAACATTGCATCTTCTGGCAACTGAATCCTGATGGTCAGGTAGGGGAGAGATCACATCTCCTGTTCTCCTGTTCTCCCCTCCCCATAGCAGTCCATTCATAAGTCTCTCTCACCTCAGAGTTACAGGTAACTCAAACCTTGACAGCATCAGCTCACTTAGATATATTTTATACTAAGTACCTACTGCTTCATTGGATTACTAACTGATGGTGTATACATTACAAAAACTAATTGCTGTTCAGAGCAATCAGTAATCTATATCCTATTCCCAGGAGAAAGGAGATGCTGCTGAAAGGTGAAATACAAAGCTCATATATCTTCTCCCAGGTATAGTTGTTTACCATTTCTTTTAATAAAGAAAAAATGAAGCAAAAGCTGATAAAAATAAAAAAAAAGGCTTGGAAAGATGAAAAACACGTAAGGGTTTAATGGGTCTTTAAAGCTCTTAATTTCACCATAAAGTTAATTAGTTTTCACGCATTAAAACATTTCAGAAATTCTTGTATTGAGCTAACTAGTAGGATTAGACTAGCTGTGTCTATATTTCTATTTCTAATTTTATTTTAGAATTACTTACAATTCTACTTATATTTCTACTTACTTTTGGTGACTTTAACAACCACGAAGCAGATTATAAACAAAAATATTATTATTTTAATATATAGGACATGTGACTTACTGACTCTGCTGATCTTCCACTGAATTAGTGCTTTCAATCTGCAGGTCCTCCTTTTCTGCTTTTTCAGTTAGTTTATTCACAGGATCTTGCAAGCTCTAGACCATAACCATAATATAAACAAAGAGAAGAAAACAAACTAGAATCAGGGAAGCAAAAGTGTATCATTTAAGGCTAAATCAGATTATAAAACCAACAGGAATTAGCAAGAATGGTCTTGAGCTATATCTGACTCAATGAAGCAAAATTAAAAATGTAGAAGATATTCAGTTGAGTCTGTGAACACACTTGGTATAAGAAGGTGACAGCCACTTCTAAATTCATGTTCTGTTTCCAGTATTTCTCAGTAAATATTTGAAAGATTTCTATGTAAAACCATCTATTGTATGTGCAAAGCAGGCACCGACAGCATGTTTATTTGCTGTTTTGGGGTTTGGCCTCTTTTTTTCCTCCTTGTTCTCGTTTTTGTTTGTTTGTTTGTTTTTGTTTGTTTGTTTGTTTTTGTTTGTTTGTTTTTGTTTGTTTTTTAAATATGAGAAAAATAATTCTTTACATCTGTTTGTTCATCATATGCTGCTTCTTTTCTTATTTATTCTCTTTTTTTCCTCCACAACTGTTCACACAAACTTGGCAATTACAGTGTAGTGAGAAGATACTACTTGTATCCTGAACCTGAAAACAAGGGTTAAAATCTTGGAAGATTAGTCTGATAGAAGCCAGGTGTGGTATTATGAAACTCTACTGTCCTTTTGCAATCTGAAAAACTGTGCTACGAGACAACGATGTGCAGTTTCACGGTCACCATTTTTATAACCAAAATTAGAACAAGTGAATAGGCCAACACATAAAGCGTTATAGACTGACTCTTCAAGTGATAAATACACTACCAGTTGCCCCTGTTATGCATTAATTAGGAATTCTGTATGAAAATTTGAAAAAATGAACACAGTAATTAAGTAACAGCAGATGTTAGCAAGTGAATATTTGTTTCTATCAAATGGTTTTGCTCTGAAGGTGAAAAAATTTTCCTCTTTCCAAAGCCCAACTCAGTTTCTGAAAAATAAAACCATGTTTCAAGTGAATAGTCCCAACCATTTGTAATTAAATTTATTTTTGTCACGCTGATAGTCATAGTAGTGCATCTCACCCCAGCTTTTCCTTCTGCCCCCCAAAAAGCTAAGGGTAAAACAAAGAAGTGACTTTTTGTGCAAAACTTAACAAACACAAAATATAGTGGTTTTTCACCTGGAATTTGAACAAAACAATAGCATGTTTCATGAGAACTGTAAAACAAAGAAAAAAATGTGGCCTAATCTGTTGAATAACAGTTAGAGTGCCCAGGCCATCTGTCACAATAAAAGTATTCCCAGATATGTTACAGGTCTTGTGTGCACTGTCCTGTTAACCAGGACAGAGGAGTCCCCAGAAGGGGCATTCCAGTTTCTGCTTGGGTCAGTACTTGTCTGTATGAGGAAATCTACACTTCAGTGTTTTAGAAACCAAACTTATGGATCTATCCTGTACTGAAGTTGCTTTTTTTTCCCCCTTTCAGTAAGCTAATTCTACCTAGAACTGCTGATTAATTTGTCATAAGCACCCTTAGCATGCAGACATCACAGTCAAAAGATGAAGGATCATAAAGCAGCAATAATAAAGAGAGGCATTAAAAAAGTTTACCTTATTCTGTGAGTTGCCACTTTTTTTTGACACTGTGACAGCGTTAACCAGAATTACACGTAAGCCTACTTCTTGGATTCTGAATAAGGACATCAGACAGCTCAGCTAGACCTCCTATGAATGAATGTTACCCTTTTACCTGCATTTGTACTGGGTATTGATTCGAGTGCATTTCTCGTACTATTAATATTAATGGGCATTATTCCACTGACTCCAAGAAGACCTGGATTAGAGTTCAAAAACATACAAATATACACTCCTTGCACAAAAGTGCAGTGCAGAGAAAGACAGCACCTCTGCATTATGGGGACTGTACTGCTTTGGGCACTTGAACCATCTTGGACACGTTCACAGTAGGACATACAGTCCACTATAATCAGGAGGTAATGGTGAAACAGCTGGGGTGCTCTGCCTGCCATCCAGTATAGCACCACAGAGCCTGCCCCAGGGAGGTTGTAACGGTTTTGAACAACGAACAGAACTACTTCAACCACTGCCTAATTATACAATTCAAAGAAAATTATCAGAAGTAGAATATTCTACATCTTCACCAAGAAAAATACAGGGAAATCAGCATCCTTCTTTACGATGCTTTCTTTATTAGTGTTTCAGGAAATCCATATTTAAAGGACTGGGATCAAGCCATGGACACAGCACAGAGACGTGGAGCTCAGAAGTACCTTGGGAAGGAAGCAACATGATAATAATGGCAGTTACTATTTCCTGTATTAGAAAAATAAACACAGCTCTGAAATACAGCTTCGGTTTCAATGGAGATTATGATAAGATTGTTAAAAATCAGCAGCTGTATTTTGATGCAATAATTCAATATAAGAATTTGCTTCCAACACTATTCCCTCAAAGTCAGATAGCAAATAATGAAATTATTTTCCTCTCCCCTGCCTCTCTCTACTCCACATCTTGATGTGCACAACAAACCAAGGTACACGTTTAAAAAGATTTTAAAAAGATAGAGAATGGGTATGAAATAAAACTGAGTGTTAAAAGGACACTGTCAACCATTTTCTAAACATGAACCCACAAAAATGTGATCACTACTGTCAGGAGGCATAAAAATCAAACTATGATATTCTCTTAATTGTTTCAGGTTACATTAGAAGAGGGGAAGAAGCTCCATAATCTAGAAAGTGCAGTGATTACACAGGGTTGTAAAGACACAGACTGAGTTCAAACAAAAGCAATCACATTTCAGTAGGACATATCCCTGACTTTGTTGCTCAGAGCAGACAGATGTGTAGCTTCACTCTTATGGCTGCTCACACGAACTAACATGGATTTTGTTGTGAGCTATGCCACTATGCGGCTTAAAGCAGGATCCTTGCATGTTTAGAAAGCTATTTTCCTAGCTTCCATAATTTCTTTTACTATAAAAATAAGAGTAAGGCAGTACACACTAGCAGAGCAGGTTCGCAGTCATTCACTCTGCCTAACTTTTCTGTCTCCAACACCAAAAGTCATCCAGTGATATTTTGCTTGCTCACAGTACTCAGACTAAATATCCAAGCTGACAAGCGATTCATCCCCTGTAGAGATAATTCTGGTTCCAGCTCAGGTTCCATTCCGAGGCTGACTGACTAAATTCCTTCACCTGCATCTGCTGCTTTCAAGTCAAGCCAAGATCATCTGGACTGCACACAAAACCTGCCCTCTGCAGTTAAATCACCAGTGTTGACAACACACTCAGCTCGCCTACAGTTCCCCCCAAGTGCCTTGGACAACTAATGCACCTCTTGACTGAGAAAAAATCAAAGCAACACAGCTAAGGGCAGTTACAGGAGCCAGGGATGCACCCCAAGACATCATAACATTTATGAAGAAGTGCAACATCACTGAGGCGACACAAACTCGGATATATTTCATTTGTGGGGAGAGCTGAAAGGGAAGTGGAAAAGCAGGTAGTCTCAGAATTTCTTCATGGACATTCATCAGGGAAAAAAATACCAAACCTTCCCAAAACCCTTAGAGATACAAAATCATAACCAATCGTGCCTATGAATAAAGTCACGGTGCGATGAACAGAAACAAAAAAGGATACCAGACTACAGCAGAGGTCAGCAGAAGGCACCAGTGTCGTAGCATCTGTTTGGACAGAGTGCTCCAAACCATGTAAGGAGCACAGGCAGCAGCAATCCACTTTAAACAGAAATAAATGGATGCACTGAGATTTACATCTTTTGACTCCTTTACCAGCCCTATTATTATTTCTAGCCTTGTATGATCTCTTCAGGTATTATAGCATTGAAATGTAAAAAGTGTAACTAAATATTTATTAAGTAACCAAGGCAAATAAATGGTAACAGAAATTAGAAAGAGGTATTATTCATGAAAAGTAGCCCCTGAAATAAACTTGAATTCATTTGATATAAGTTAATTTTGAGACAACAATACCTTGAAGGCTTTACCAAACAGCAGCCCATCATCTGTAATATTACAGCAATGGATACAGTAACAGATACTTTTACATCACTATACATGGAGTTGTTAGCACATTAATAATCATCTTTCATCAAGCATAAAACTCACAGTTGGGAAATACAGCTGCAATAGCACAATTATACTACTCTCAGCATATACCCTGAAGCAAAGAAAACAAATGGGCTGCTTTTCATTAAGGGAGTTTGGCAAACATCTCTAAAGACAATGTTTTCTTTCCAGAAACAATCCCAAGAGGCATTCCAGTCTCTTTCCTGAGGTAAACCCGGTACATGAACATATATTTATACTACAAAATACAAATAGCAATTTTCCAGTACATAGCACCTCTTAATTTTTCAGTAAGACAGTCTACATCTAAGTCAAATATTAACAGTTTACTTAATTTCTTGTTTTAAAGTAAAATGCTAATCCTACATGCATATATGCTTAGTTTAATTCAGAAGGATCACTTGTATGAGCAAAATTTTGTCCTTTATGGAATCATAAAAGACAAAAATGATTTGCAAACATTGAATTCAGAATTTTCTTTTAAGAAGGATCCCTTTTATGATATAAGACAGGAAAAAATATTCTAAAAGGGGTAAATGTAGCAGTTCATGCAAGAACAAGTACCACAGGTAAATCTCAATTAAATGTAGAAATGGGCACACTGAGTGTATTTTAAGCAATTATATATTCTGATTGTATATTTTAATGCGTAAAGTCAACAACAGACATGGCAACTTCATTGCCAACAACAGACATTGGGTACATTTTTAGACTGAAAGTTTCTCCATCAGAAACTATACTACCCTAGATCAGCCATAGCCATTTATTATACTTCATTAAAAATTAATCTCAATGCAGAATTAGTTTGCAGCTCCTTCTTAATATATGGTTACTCTGGCATGAACATATGATATGACTAGTAGGGGTCAGTTCCCTAACCATAATCATCTATTGTTATTCCACACCCAGGTCTAGCAGAGGAGAGATGGGACTCATGGGAGTCCCACACCTTCAGAAGTGACAAGTAGAGGTGAGATGACTTACCCTAGTAATGCACCTGAAGTAGCAGCAGACATCTATTCTCTTAGGCTACACAGTCTCACCTGATGCAACCACCAGATTTTGATTTAATCTCCTTAGCAATCATTTAATGTAGATAATGGCCAGTCTTCGCAAGCGAAGATTTGGGAAAGGTCATAAACCCTTCGAGCCTGCGCAGTGGATTTTTTAGGTGAGACACAGCGTGCGCTGAACTGAGCCCACCCTTTAATCCTGAGGTTCATCTGCCGGGGCCGGGCAAAGCTTGGACAGTGGCAGTGAGGTCCCCAGGACGTAGCTGGATTGCCATACAAGGCTGACGAGCTCCAGCTGCCCGGGGGGCCGGGAATTGAACCCGGGTCGCAGCGGTGCGAGTCCTGCACTCTAACCACTAGACCACCAGAGGCCCCAATCATTTAATGTACACAAACAGAAACTAACAGTTGGGACAAAGAGATCACGGGGAAGACTCTAGTATAGAAGACAATCCCACATTCTAGAGACTGAAAGAAATTAACTGATACTGAAAGCCAGTAACATAGTCTTATTCCCAAATATTTGTTTTCTGAAAGCACAGACTTACATGAAATTTTGTAGTATAAAACTACCTCCTGATTTGCATCATTTATCATATACATATCACTGCAAAAACAGGAAATCACATCTTTCAGTGCAGGAGGCCAGCAACAAAAATGGTTAAGATTCTCATAACAAAGTCAGGCTGCATCCTAAACACACTACAATATTCACAACCATTTTTGCAGATACTTCAAGGGAGTGCTTGTTACATGTGGACTCAATATAGACGGTATTTTTTCATCATAGATTCCCAACCTAATTTCAAATTTAGATTGTACTGAAATGTTTCACAGGAGGAAATTCAAAAGATAACAAGCATCCCCACATGTTTCTCATCCTCTGTCATGAGGGTACTTTGCACTCCAGAACGGGTGCATTTTCTGTACAAGTTTCTCTCCAAGGTATGTAAATGTTACTATACATCTTGAAATATCTTTGTCGTGTTCAAATAATATTTTTAGATATGAAAGAGAATAAAGAATAAATACCCAGCAACAATACAGGCTACCTACACAAATTAGACAGGAATAGCTTTGTATCAAAGGAGACATGGAAAATTCCTCAGAAACCTTTTAACATGGGGAAGTTATGAGAACAGTCCATTAGCACAGTGCCCAGGCTCCTGAGCAGGACTCTGGCCATGCTAAACCCAGGCTGCAGTGGGAAGCAACAGTGGGGAAGTAAAGGGTACTTTCTTCTCTGGTTTGGTGTTTAACGGGTAAGTCTCAAGGTAATTACTAGCAATGGCAAGATAGCTGTGCCCAACTGTCTCCTGTTGAAATCTGGACATAAACTCTGGCTAAAACCCATCTTCTGTGATGTGGACTATGCAAGAAAGAATCTTAAAGTTATGTTAACTTCATAGCAAATGAAGACTTTTCCTGCAAGACAGGATTCTTCAGAGGCTGGATAACACAAAATCTCCTTTTTTGTTTTTGTCCTCAACCAGGAAAGACTGAGCTTGAAATTTGGTTGGTTGGTTTGCTGTGGTGTTTCAAGCTGCAGAAGTAACAGTCTCCACAAGCTCTTTATGCACTTCAAAGTTCAGAAAGTGCTCCCTCCCAACACACATTCTAGAAAACATCTTTAAACACAGCAGTCATGTATAGACAAGTTTGGTATTCTGGGGTGAATTACACCTTAAACCTTCAGGTGATTCTTTTCCAAGAGCTCTGAGGTAGCCACAGGCTGTATAGCAGAGCACAGCCCAACTTCTACTTGTACATGTCATATGCACATGCATTTCAGGGATTGAGGCTATGACTTGTAATCACTTTCAAAGTGCATTGTCTCTCCAAGCAAAGAGTGTCTTTGCCACATACTGTTCATTCCTCACTCTCTTCCCAAAGGTAACCCTTCCATCAGACCTCTGTCAGACATATGTTATTTTTCTCCCATGCAAATAGTATTGGCCAATCACATAGTTATTTCATTGCCCAAAATAACTACAGGACAAATACATCTATGAGGAAGGTTCACAGAATTTTCCACTGTTTTTCCATTCCTCTAATGAACCTCGAATTGCAACACACAAAGCAACTTCTTATGCAGGGACAGGCCTGACCAGGAAAATACACAATGCTTAGTGATTATTATTAGATACTTCACAAAACTCTGATCTCAGACTTCCATCAGATATTGCACATATGCCATATTCAAAGATTACAAAGGATCAGCAAATACCACTACTCAAGCAAAACAGTATTTTCCAGTAAAGGGTTCAAAAGTGAGTAAACTATGGGAACCCTGAGCATCCACTTACTCATATTCAGTTCAATAATATGTTCTTAAAGAGTGTGAGTTTTTAAAAACAGATGCAAAGGCAAAATAGTATTAATTCATTTGTGGGATTTTGGAGAGCAACATAAACCCCTAATTCTGCTGGATTTTACAATTCCTTAGGAAAAATCAAACACAATCCCACTTAGCATTTAAAACACATAATTAAGTGCAGACCTTAATAATGTCTCTCTTTGAAATATTCCTTAGTCACTGCACTGTACATGCAGTTTTCAAACCTACTAGTCAAAAGGACATTAAACAGAAAAACTAATTAAATGAAAAGACAAGACAGGGATAAATTGTCAGACAATACATGGACACAATATCAATGTGTGCTTTCTACATCCTTGTATGATCTTATTTGTTATCATGGGGCAAACATACATATCTATATATTACTTACCTTTAACATAGTGAATTCATACGGCTGATAACCTTTGAAACTTTCATGGATGGCTGCCATCGTGTGTGAAGTTTTTTCCCAAAAATGAAGCAGTGTTGTCTGCAAGGTAGGATAAAATTTCAATGCAATGTTAACTTTAATACAAATCTGTTTTGGTGCAAATTTCACATTTTCCCTCCAATAATAGTTACGTATTCTTACAATTGAACATTGCCATGGTAACTTCTTAAAAAAACATATTAACAGGATCTTTCTTTTGGAGGTCATAATTTTCCTTGGATACCTGATATGTTGTTAACACATGAGAAAGGAGGTTGCATCTGCTTGCTCCCAAAAGATCCACTTTTTGACAGACATCAGTCTTCAGTTTGTCAAAGTTGAGTTTTGCATGTCGCACTTGTGCTTGAACCTTCAAACAAAGGGACAATTTTTTATGTAGTGAATTTTTTCTCCATTTTTAATGAAAGAGAAAGCTAATACAACTCTTAAGGAAATCAGATAACTGAACAGACTCGATTGCAACTTCTATTTTCATCAATCCCACTGAAATTAAGATATGGCAGGCTGATATGTGCTAAAATATGACTCTTACTGTCTTCTGTATTATTACTTTTTGTCATATATTCAGTGAAGAAATGTTGTTTTCTACCCCCTGTTTGTATGATGGATATTAGTATAAAATATATACTAAGAACACTTGGAAAACGTATTCATATTGGTATTTCAAGAAATACCAACACAAAGCCTGATAAACAAAACCAGGACTAAAAGTTTACTGCATAACAGAAAGGTGCACAATCAGAGACATCTCTACATACCTACAGTAAGAGACAAATTACAGTGACAAACTTTAAAGTCCATCTGCAACTCTTGCTGATGATATAGCACTTCAATATCTTTGAACTGTTACAAAAATTTCACTCATTAAAGTTTTCCTCCTAAAATGGGAGTGCCTTTCCTGTTTATTCCTATCAGAAAAATACCAAGTCCCCTTTTCTTAGGAACTAACAATTTCAGTTTGGAAGGGGTTTAGTTTTTCAAATTGTTTTTCTACCACCTGTTGAGTATGTACACATGTACTTTAAGAACATGTGTAACACCCCGTTACACAAACTGTACATGCTTGACAGCAATACTGATCATGATCAGGTGTCAGGGTAAAAAGTTGATGTAGGTGTTTTGTACCCAGGATTCCCCATTTCTATGACAGCTTTGTGCCCTACCTGAATACTATATTAACAAACGAAATTTGTTGAAACTCTGTAAACAAATTTTGTTATCTTTTTCTTCCAAGGAAATGGGAAACAATCAAATCACACAATATTTTGAATGTCCTATAACTTTTTCACAGTTACAACAAAATGTTTACCCCCAAAATAAAACGTTTCACAGTGGAAACAAACTACTGAATGTAAATTACACATTTCCTTTCCTTTCCTGGCCCAACCCTCAGAGTAAACTCATTTCATTCAGAATATGCAGACTCAATCAAGGACTTGACAAACTTGTATGCTCCTGATCTTCAGAACCGAATCTGGAACTTTGCACCAAGTGCCTGTGCTCCCCGTGCAGTAAGAACAAATGCCTATCTCATAACGCAATCTGAAATGTTATGGTCACCATATTTCTATTCTTATTTTCCCAAACTCACTTCGAGTATATGAGACCTCCAACCAGGCAGAAAATGAGCCAAAGATCTGCATCATAAATTCATTACATGACCTATTCATAAAAATTGTGGGACTCTTGGGTTGCTAGATAAGTGGCAACTTTATTTCACTGATCAGGTTGGCTTTGCATGAGCAATACTGCACATTGGCCTGATCTGTTCATAAGGAAGAAACTATCACAATTCAAAATTTCTCATAAATGCAGAATTTTACAGGTGAGATTTTAATTGTAGAAAAGAATGATGCCCAGCAAAAAAAAACTCCAACTTTTTTTTTTTTTTTTTAATAAATAGCAGTGCTACTCTACCTTTACAAAATAGCTTTGTGGTTAGTGCATTCATCTAGATGAGGAAGCCTTCCAGGATAACTCCACATATTACACAAAATAATCAAGGAAAAAATCTTGAGTTCTAGTAGTAACAACTACATCTCAAACTTCTGACCTGATCCAGTCCTCTAACTACACAACTACAACATCTTACTGATGACTTGTTTTGTTGGTTTTGCATGTTGAAGAGTTCCAAAAAAAGAGGGGTGTCCAGAGATGGAAGAGTTCTTGGGTAGTTAGGAGATGCTTTGGTGAGGTCGAGACAGATTTAAATTCCCTCAGGAAGAAGGAAATTACTCCCATGGGTTCCACTTCTTAGGCAAGCATGACAAATGCTAAGCTATGATATAAAAAGCCACGAGCAGCTACTGCCAAGATATATCCCTAGAAAGTATGTTTTGTGAAAAGCCTTACCCAGCTGGAACTTCAGTGGTATGAGCTGAGGCTGCCTCTTAATTTCTGATCCTTGAGGAATGCTACACTACTTTTAGCCTGTGCCCAAGCAAGGCACCATGCTATTGATGCCAGGACTGCCATCCACGCAGAACTGTCTAGTCAAAACAGCAGGTGGAAAAAGAGCTTGTGGGCCTCCAAAATTAAGCAGCAATGGAGGAAGATGGGAGCAGTGGCAGAAGGAGTGTAGAAGCTTTATCCAGTGCTGGATAAACACATTGGTCCTGCTAGGTTCTCAAATCCCTTATTTGCTTTAGCTGCAAGTGTCTGAGAGCAGGGATTTACAGCTTCAGCCTAAAAAGGAGAGTTGTGAAGAAAATCATGGGCCTGTGCAAAAAGGAACTTTTAACTGAAATCTAAATATGAGATTACCCGCAGCTTTTGCCAGAAAGAATTGCTACAACAGGTAGGGATTTAAGTAAGAGATGTTGTAGGGCTTTGAAAAAACTAATCTTGCTTATAGCCATGAAAATCCACAGAAATTCAACTGATGTCAATGGAAACATGTCACATATAAAACTATATTTTACAACGGTGCAGCTGAGATCAAAATCCCTTTCCTACTCAGTATATCACAGCACTGGTGAAAGCACAGTAAGAACAGCTGTGGCTTGGTAGACTGAAAGTCCAAGTAAGTAAGCAAAGAATGTTAGTTCTGGGGAATATAAATACTCTGTCAGAGATGTTGAGCCACGAGTAAAAAAAAAAGTACTAGTAAATGTAGTTATTAATTTCTACAATTGCCAGTCTGCACTGCACAAGATTTATACAACAGACTGGGATTTGGGTCTACCTCATGTCTCCAACTCCTTAAAAAAGGAGAAAAAAGACCATAAAATAAAAACACCTATAAAGTTTGAGTTGTTGTCTTCCTGCATACATTCTTCAGGGAATCTAGCAAGGAAAAATGTCAGCATTTATCTTAACTGCACATGTAATTAGTGTCTCTTTTAAGAGCTAGAGCATTCATAAAGAGAAAGAGGTGACCCACAACACAACGTGGAATACAAACCCATATGTTTGTCATGCTCACACAGATGATTCAAAATACTTAATGCTGTATTACCAAATGTCACACATTTCTCTTGCCAACCATTAAATATGCAATACTATGGGACCTATTAACTGAAGGATGCTCTTGGTTTTTTTCCATATACTGAGAGTTTATTGAGCAGAAGAAGTCTTCTTTTTTCAGCAGCAGTGCAGGACAACCAAGAAGGAACACCATGTACTACATCAGCATGACCTTTTGCCTTTTACCTGTGCCAATAAATGCATTTTCAATTCAAATTATTATTAGACATCTTTTAAGATTACTTGTGGCTTCAGGAATTAGGTATAAAACCTTAATGCTTACAAAGCATAATCTACTTAATACCACACAAGTTATCAGAATGAACCTTTGGTTTTCTACTCAAGGGAAAGCTGATATAATACATACTAATCTTCTCCTTTCTCTGCAATTATTCCCTAAGACATGAGAAACAGGACCTCATTGTGGTCTAAATTTTTATTCATATATTTAAGTTCATTAAAGCTGAACATACAAAATTTCTTGAAAATCCTGGTCTGCAAACCAACAGGATTTTACTGACTGTAAGAGAACTGCCATGATCCAAACAAAAGTTGAACATTTTATGATGAGAGAGCTTCTAAGCATCTGAAACTGTAGGTGACAGATGTGAGGTTTATGCTGTACAAGAAAATCTTACAGTACCATTGACATAAAAAAGATTATTACTCTTCGTCTTTTTCTAAGCAGCAACCTGCTTTTAATTTCCCAGTACAAACATCTAAGTACAATACTGATGGAGAGCACAAATGAAAACAAATTTGGAAAGCAATATCTTATTAAAGCAATAGCTTGATAAATTATCAGATGTCAGATAAAACTGAAATAATTACGAAAGAATATATAAGTAAGCAAATAAATGTTAAAATCCTAAATCCTGGGGGCTCAAAAGTCAGACTCTAGAATGCTTGACTGTAAGAGCAAATAGTTGCTAACACAGGTTCCTAGACAGAATCACAGAATAGTCAGGTTGGAAGGGACCACAGTGGATCGTATGGTCCAACCTCCCTGCTCAATCAGGCCATCCTAGAGCACAGGGCACAGAATTGTCTTCAGACAGTTCTGGAACATCTCCAGCGAGGGAGACTCCACAACCTCTCTGGGCAATCTGTTCCAGTGCTCGGTCACCCACACAGTAAAGAAATTCTTCCTCATATGCAGGTGGAACTTCCTGTGCATCAGTTTCTGCCTGTTCCCTCTTGTCCTATTGCTTGGCACCACTGGGAAGAGCCTGGCTTGATCCTCTTGACACTCTCCCTTCAGACACTTATAGACATTGATGAGGTTGCCTCTCAGTCATCTCTTCTCGAGACTGAACAGGCTCAAATCTCCCAGCCTATTCTCATAAGAGGATCTTTGTAGCCCTCCAGTGGACCCACTCCAGGAGTTCCGTGTCTCTCTTGTACTGAGGAGCCCAGAACTGGACACAGCACTCCAAGTGCAGCCTCATTAGGATGCAGGATCACCTCCCTCGACCTGCTGACAATGCTCTTCCTAAAGCACACCAGAATATCATTAGCCTTGGCCACAAAGGCACACTGCTGGCTCATGGACAGCTTGTTGTCCACTGGGTCCCCATGTCCTTCTCCACAGAGCTGCCTTCCAGCAGGTATGTTGGAAACCTATATTCAAACAGAAAAATCCTAATCTTCAAGCATGCTAACAAAACCAAAATAGTATTTAGACCCAGTTAAAAAACCTATTCGGTATGTTGTTACTAAAATACAGATTTGTCGTGTATTTTCAAGGAATCTTTATGTCCTCTACAGTATATCTGTGTTATTACTTTCTTTTAGTCTCCTATAAAATGCAAAATTTATTTTCAGTAGTAGCCTAATTTCAGGGATGATTCAGCTAGTGAAGCATCATCTCTAAAATTAACTTATGTCAGATAAATGCACTAACTCACTTTACATACAGTATATTTTTGTCTCAGCATTTCCAGCATAGAAGTAGAAACAAATGCTTTCAGCCTAATTTGTCACCCAGCCTCTCCTTACTTGAGCTGAAAAGCATGCACAGCGTGTGTACAGGCTGGAAGGAGGAGGGTAAGGAAATTGAGAGGGAAAAACACCTGGAATATAGCAAATCTTCCTGTTGGGGGCTCTGGGTAAACTCTACCAGCAGATGGAATCAGCACAAATCTCTGCATTAAATAAGCATAGCACCTTCTGGCATACCTGATAGTTGTAAAGACTACATGAAAATGAAGTCAAACTCAAGTAGGCTGTAGTTTGAGGAGCAAGTATTTAGCGTAGAGTGTATTTTACAGGATTTCTGCATATAGCACTGAAAGCATGAAACTGTAGTAACTTCACAGCTTGAGTGGTGTTTTGACAAGGAGTGCTCATTACACTTTTACACAAGCATATCTAAGTCCTTACTGATTTATTTTCCCCTTTTTTTTTAATTCAAGATTGATGATGCATAGTCAGAGAACAAGAAAAGGTAGTGTTTTATACAAAATAATGCCTGCAACTAAACTTTTCCATGTGTAATGTAAGGACTTCCAACATCTTGCACAGTATGAAACCTGATTTCAGTGTATGGTATTTTCTACATTTAGTGTATCGTATGTTCTACATTTTGCAGACTATACTTTAACTCAACTGTTCCCTTGGGTTGGAACAGTATTTATTGCATTCATTAATCTCTGCTCTATCAATTTGCAAGAATAACACATAAGAATAAGGGTTAAAGAAGAGGTGGCATACTTCTGTTCATCTGCTTCAGGTCTGGTTATTAAATTCTTCATTTATGGTCTGATGAAAAATACATTTTAGGAGATGAAATTTATAAAGCAAGCCATGCCGAGCTAAAAAGGAAAACTACCTGGACAGTATAAACAGATCCAAATAATATCTTTTAAGTCTGAAACTCAGCAGATGTACATCACATTTGTTCAAGAAATGAAACTGTTCTTGAGATTTGAATTAAGATAACCTTAGTGCAGAATAAGTTCCAATAATACACTTCTTAAATTTGCCATTTTGGAACTTAATTATGAAAGTCTGTGCTTGTGCAAACATCCCCATGCACTTCGCTCTATTAGTTTGATTAAGCGAATTTCATGTCATGGTGCAATTCACATAAAGGACTTAATTACCATTAAATGTCTACTAGTCTCACTCTGGAAATCAACAAAATACCTTCTAGTGGAAGGTGTCTCTGCCCATGGACCTTGATGATCTTTAAGGTCCCTTCCAACTCAAACTGTTCCATGATCCTATGAAAAGTACTGTCTGCCTTTCTTCCACAGAAGAACAATTGATAGGTCTGCTTTGAATAAGAAGTTATGTCTGAATGAGGACAGGAGAAACCTGCTCTACAGACTGCCACCTTCTTTTTTTCCTGTGCAAACCTAGTAGAGTGGAGCTGCTACCTATGACTCAGATATCCAGTTGCTACAGCGGTACAAGAAATAACACTTTGAAATGGCTGTTGAAAATATGTCCTGTTTTGACATAGCTTAAATGTATTGGCAAATTCATGTGGGAAGACAGTAGAGAGGTGAAAAGTGAATTAAAGATGTATTAGGTCAGCTGCATTGCAAGAGATAAAGATTCTGGAAAGGAAAACGATACAATTTTCTGATATCCCAAAGTGGTATTATATACCAACTTCAACCAGGCAAATCTATCACAAGATACAAGATAGCACAAAGTTGTTTCAGCCACCAAAGACAATTTTTGTAATGGCTGAAACATTAATGGTGAGGAACAAATGAAATATTCAATTGACACACAGAGATATCCAACATAACCCAATACTATACTGCTCCATAACAGAATACAGACAAATGCAGCTTAATATGGATTAGTATAACAGTGGCTGTATTTCACTGTATTTACTGAGACCAGAACAATCATGTTTCTCTGCCAGACAACTCAAAGTGAAACATCAACCGTCTACAGAAAGAATGACCATAAATGTCAGTACATGTTGATAAAAAGATTTTTTCATTTAACAACATTTTTGTCTCTAGTCAGAACCATCAAATCTCCATGATTTAAGCATGTATTTTCCTCTCCTTACCCCATGATGAAGGGGTGTAGAAAAAAGAACTAGTAAAAAGTCACATTAGAACCAAAATGTCATTCCCCCAAACCCATCAGCTTTCATATCAGCTTCATCACTCAAACCTGCTACAATTCATCTACTTTCACAATCCTACCATATCTGAATTCACATGATAGAAAATCACACTTAGTTTTCCTTCTCAAAAAAAAAAAGAGTTCACTCAAAACTGAGATTTTTCATCTACCTCTGCAATCACAATAGGATATTAAATAATAGTTGTAATAGTTCTAATTCACACACAAGAACAACAGCTTCTGATGATAACTCACATTTTCATTTGAATATGTGACTATTTCCTTTGATTTCAATAGTATTGTTCATTATTATTTAACATTTGTATTACAGGAGTTCCTGAAGTTTCAATGAGACCTCAAAACCAAAAAGCACTGAATAGAGGGCTGCCTCTAGAGTTACAGAACACTTAAGCACAAACCCAAGTGTTTGAAGGAGAGGGGTCTTAAATTAAGATTGCACAGGGAAAACAAGCCCTTGCTGGGTATCTACATAGGTGAGTGACTCGACCCTGGGATAGTGGAGTCTAACCCACCAGAACATTATAACATTATAGCAGCCACTTGTTCCATTTTGCAAAATACACCAACTAAAGATCCCTGTCTTGCAAACATGACTGTGAACAGCCTGCACCATTCTGCCAGTTGTGTGGTGCAGATCCCTCAAAGCCCCATTGTGCTGTACACACATGTGCACACACATGCAGCTTTACTACAGTTTTCTATTTCAACATCTACCAGCTAAAGGAACATTAGAGCTGCCACTGGGTGCCTGGATATAACACATTCAAGCAAACTTCAGCTGTGTTCTTGCTTTGAGTTTGATGGGTTTCAAAGTTTTCCTTTTATTATAGTCATTTACAATTAAAATATATGCTTAGTGGCATGAAAATAAAATTGAACTCTTCTACATAAAATTCCAAGTCTTGTGAGGTGCAATTTTTTCAATTTTGCAGGGGTAAGGCAACAGGATTTTAAACTACTCTCTCCCTTTTCCTTCTGTTCCCCTCAGGAAAGGTTAATACAAATGCTATAGACTGGAGAATATTTGCATATCAGGAAAGGAAAGGATAACAGAACTAAATTTCACACGGACACTTTATACTGACATATGATAGCTCTGATATAAGGCACAGCTCTAAATTAGTATGCAGCATGCAACTGATAGTGCAACGGAATTATTCCTATTCATTTCATGGAGCTGGAAAAAGAATGATTTTTGTGTTCTATTCCCATTTCTGCCTGTGATACTGTATTATGCTATAGAACAACTGGGGGGTTACTTATTTTTTCATCAGAAAAGTGATCATACTCAGATAGCTCTTACTTCTGCCTCTAACATGCCCCCTTTAAGTACTGGAAGGTGCTATAAGGCTTCCCTGGAGCCTTCTCTTCCCCAGACTGAACAAGTCTCTTCCCCAGACTGAACAACCCCAACTCTCCCAGTCTGTCTTCATAGAAGAGGTGCTGCAATACTCTGATCATCTTTGTGGCCCTTCTCTGGACTCACTCCAACAGGCCTGCATCCTTGTTGTGCTGGGGGCCTCAGAGGTGGACACAATACTCCAGGAATGGGCTCATTGGAGAGAAGTAGAGGGGCAAAATCACCTCTCTTGACCCACTGGCCACGCTGCTTTTGATGCAGCCCAGGACACAACTGGCTTTCTGGGAGCTCACATTGCAAGTTCATGTCCAGCCTTTCATCCACCAGCTACACAACACATGCCTGAAGTCATGCTTGATAAATCCTAACCAAATTCCAGGAAAAAAAATCTCCATTATTGCTAATAACAACCATGAGTATTTAAATACGTGCCTTATTTATTATTTGAATTCATGCAGTATAAGCTTCCAAGCCATGATTCTTGATAAACTGCTGATGAAAAGACTGAAGAATCTCAGGAGCTTATGTGTGTGCCACAGTCAAGCCAACTTTTCATCTTCTTTGTTAAACGACAGAAACACCTCATCTTAAGTAGCTTCCTCTGCTCCTCACATTACATCTTACTTTTTGATCCTCTCTCTCTATCTATCTAGTTTTTCAATCCAGAGATGTGGACTGTGATCTGTGCTCACTCAAACTGCACCAAGAGACACCACTGGCTGACAGCTAAGCTACATCTTTACAGATCTTCACAAAATCTGTTGCAGAAAGTTTTCAACTGTAGTTGCAGAGCTGCAATTAGCAATTTGCTGCCTGAGAGAAAAGGATTAAATATACAAAAGAGATTAAATTGCTATTGAATACACAGAAGAACTCTTTAATCTAGAACTTCAAACATACACTGTTTTGTTGTTTGTATCTCCAGACAATAAAGATGTGGTCATTGTGCTCAGGATACAAATATATCCCAGACAAAGTACAACTACCATTCTCTGTTCTCTTCTTTGACCACAGAGTCTCATGCTTTTATTTATTCCTGGATGGGTATCTTTGTCCTTATTTCTAGCTCTGTCATTATCTTCCCAGTACTTTGGGTCTGACGCCTGCTTTTTTCTTCCTGTTTGAAATCCATGTCTATGGTCCTGGGTCAAGGAGAATGCCATGTTAAAGAGCAATGTGCTAATGAGCATTGGTGCCTTTTTTTTCTTTAACAGAAATAGAAAAATCTAAGGTAAGAAAATATGTTGAATTAACTACTACTATTTTTAAATCTCAATAGAGGATTGTTTTCTATAAGATACACAAATATTATATCTACCAAACGGCCAGGTTGTGGACATGCACCAGGACTTCTCTAGATTTTATTTTTTTTTTTCAATAGAACATGAAATTTGCTTTGTGTCACATTTATGCCACATTTCCCTGTTCAGTTTTTCACTATTTGGCCTGTAAAAATTTTATTGCCTTGAGCCTGTTGGCTTGCATACCACGTAACTCCAGCCTGGCAGTAATGAGTAAGCCATGGTCAGAACTGCTTACTTCATAACCACTGACAGTCAGCAGATGTGAGCAATTCTCCGAACCCTGTGAGGATATAAGCTTATGGCTGGCTTGAATATTCTTGCTTTTTTTCCCCCCTCCAAAAAACAAAGGTTGGCTGTACCATCTTCTGATACATTCAATGATGGCTATCACAGAAATTGAACAGCTCTCTCTCTCTCCTTTATGCAGATACATAGACATTTATCTTACTCCTTTCTCTCTTCTTTTCTCTACTGCACCACTTCCTTCCTAACCTTGTGTTTATTCCTGCTGTTTTATAATGTATCTTTTCCAACTCTCTTGTGTCTCTTTAAGGATAAGGAAAAATGAGAACGTCCTCACATTATGCATGTGATTCCATAAATATTATACAGGGACATGATTTTTTTTTTCACTCTGTGTTTTGCTTCCACCTAAAGCCAAGTTGGATCTGCAAAAGCATTTCAGTTCAGGCTTAGCAATGGGGAAAAAAAGGCAGGCAAGAACAAAATGTCTGAACAAATATGTAAATTCTTTTCTGTAAAAACAATGATAGATTAGGGTTTTTCAGCCCAGAAGAAAGAGATAAGTAAGAAGGAATATTAAGGATAGCCATCATACGACATATACACAAGTTACAAAAGACCAGACTTTGGCCAACACAGGAACCAGAGGTTGTTATACCAAACCAGCCATTCGAACTCAACACAAGGGCAGTGGATCTTTACACAACATCTGTGTCTGCAGGGCAGCTCTCTAATCACACCCAAGCATTGGGATGGCCAGAATTTACATTGGTTCAAAAGGCAACTAGACAATCTTATAGGAACACAAACAAACCCTATGTCCTGTGATGTCTTCACTGGTCACAGCACTACAAGAAAATGCCACTGTTTATTTGCTCTGTGCAAAAGCTACCAGTGGTAGCTCTGATGGCTACCACTGGTCACCAATGAAGAAAGATGATGGACATGCAGCACAGATACTCCAAATGAGCTTTTCCAGCCTAACAGTTGTGTAACTGCAGATTTTCCATTATAAAAATTCAAAATCACAACGAGTTATAAAATTTTATAACTGTTAGAGGTGCCAGGGTATATTCAAGCACTGCCTATATACATCTGCCCATCCCACTGCCTATGCCCAAACTATGTGATTTCTGCTTAAGTAACAGAAATCACATACAAATGCTTCACATATTGTAACTGTAAGACAGTACGTAAGTTTTGCATTCACACAGATTTATTTGGAGAAGGGATGGGGGCAATTTTCAGATGCTCCAACATTTCTACAATTGCAACTGCAGTGCAGAGGGGAGGTTACATCTCAGTACTTTACTTTCAAAAAATTTTGTACCCCTGTGTACCCTAGAAGCCTACATATACATTAAGATCTGAGCTCTGAATTTTGGAAATTGATTGCCAAAATCTATAGGACTTACCTGGACAGCCCTAGCTTATCTTCCAGCATCCATCATAATTCCCCTCTCCTCATTCAAGTCCCAGAGGGTGAAAATTTTACTCATGGTATTTAAGTGGGGACTGGAATATTAAACAGTGTTATTGTCTACATGAAACCTCTGGGAAAAAGTATATCTAGATAATTTTTTAGCTCTATTTTTTTAGAAGGCAGTTTGCTAAAAATAAATATTGTTGAAACAGCCTTACTACTGGGTTAGATATTTTATCAGAACAGGCCTATCAATAAAAGATAATATAAATTCATATGAAAAGAGTCTTCAACTAAGAATTGAAGAATTAAACAGTTGCTATTCAATCAACAAGATGTTCTAATTTTAGATGCCTCAAGAGAATGTGTTTTTTTCCTTGACTGTTTTAACCTTTTTTGATGTGAATTTGACATACTTCCCTCCTACTATTAACACTATAGTAGTGCAAAGACATGGACCCAAACATCTCTTTGCAGTAGCAAAGTATCGTCACATTCAAATCAAATTTATCTGAGACATGAAAACTATTTGTGGCAAGTAATATAGCTCTCTGTACTAAATAACAACATTCTGAACAGCTGCCCTGCAGCAATAGAAATATACTTCCTTCTTCATTATTAAAAAATTATTTTGTCCCCTCACAGGAAAAAAACCCAACAAACACAACAGGTTGTAAGGTACTGCCCAACAGCAACAGAAGACCTTTTTTTTTTTAAGGAATTAGCAGGAATTAAAGAGGTATTTATTCTTCCTCCTTCCTGATTTTTGCCGTTCTAGAATGGCCCTGTGAAGGAGGAGAGTGCCACCTCTGCAGAACCCTTTCCACTTATCCAGCAGCTGGACACAGCCCCGACCAAAGTCCCGTTTCTCAGCACAATCCAGCAAGTTCATCCAGCCAAAAGCCAGACAACAAAATCTTCAGCTTTAAGTCTCACAACAGCTTTCACAAACAGAACCTACAGTGCAGCCCCAGAATATGAATTCAATTGCTTAACATAAAAAAATTGCAACAAAACATAAAAAGGAATATTCACAGACAATACAATTTATCAGCTTTAAAAAAAAAATTTCTATAAATACAGCATACAACCAACTCTCAAATATATGATGTGGATCACTTCCATAATTTCAACCACTATTTACTGTAAAATGAAGGAAAGTCTGTTAAATTTAATAAGCTGAAAGCAATAATAGTCTTCAATTTTTCAGAACCGCACTCAAAGTCATTATCAAAATTATGATCACAGCACAACATAAAAAAATCACGCAACATTACTGAGTCACCCCATTTTAAAACATTCAAGAGCCTTTGAGCCCACAGCCCAAGAAATGAAGAAGGTATGTTATTTTTCTACACGTTAACTAAACTGTTTTAACAACAATTTTGAGTTAAACAGATGCTAAGCATGTTTACACAGAACTTATTTCATATTAAGAGTTGTTTACTTGAATTTAAGCCTGAGGAAACAAATTTTTAAGCTAAATAGACAGATGCTATTCTCAAAATGCAGTGAGTGTTTACAGAGTTCTGCCCTGGTTCAGCTTCATTTAGGCACCACCTTTCAGAAAAGCAGCATCTCTGCATTAGCCATTCATCTTCCCCAGAAAAACAGCACAATATAGTCTTGGCTTTTCTTTTCCAAAAATCTTCCCCCACTCTTCAAATACATAGCCCCATACTCCTTACATGTTGCTAAACAACTTCTTATCTCCTGCCTGTGCAGAAAGAAATCAGCTCCAAATGAATGTGTCCACACTTTATGCAGTGTGGGACCTGGCCTCAGTAGCTTTGATCCAAAAAGCTGTAGTTCTTATTCCAGAGAGAGGTTCAGGGGGAAATAAAGGGGTACGGTCAGCAGCAACATCCCAGCTGACATTACTGCTGTCTGCACGAGGCCTCTCCTCTGATTTTACCCAGCATAAAGACAAAGTACTTATGGTCAATCTGTTTAACTTCGAACTGTATCAAAGGAGGGGGGTTTAATGCAGTGTGATATGTTACAGCTGAGAGCTGGAGCGCACACAGCCTCCCTTCCCAACTCATCCACATTGGATTGTTACAGGAACAAACTGTATATGAAAGCAGCACTATCTCTCAGAGCTTACACCTTCTGGCTACTCTCCAATTATCAGTGAGCAGAGAATTTAACATGCTCCTCAAGACATTGTATTAATTTTTACAGCTTGGGTCAATATGCAAATTGTTTTAAAAAGGGAATAAACATGAAATGACAATTTAAATGAAGGGAAAGCAGCAAATATATAGCTTCTAGCCTTGCTAGAGAATCTGCTTCTTTTCTCCTTTAAGAAGCCTAGGTACATGCCTCAACTTTCTGTTGGTAACAGGTTCCAGTATTAGTCAAACCTAAAATGTGTGCATTACTAGGCTGAAAGGAAAAAAAATACAAAAAACATATGTTGACACTAATAGAGACCTTGAAGCAAGGACATACAAAGAAAATATTCATGTGACCAGAAGACTCTTAATGACATTCATCTAAATAGCATTACTTCAGAGTTTGGGGATAGACTTCTACATTTCAAGCCTCAAATGCAGTTCCAGTAGGGAGCACGCATCTGTCAGTCTGCAGACGTAAGTCATTACCACCACAGCGTGCTTGGATATACCATTGCAAACTACAAATGCATGCACATTTTCATGCATGGATATATATCCTCTTTAGGGAAGAGTTTGGTCCTGGTAACTCGAAATGTCTCCTGTCCTGAAATGTCTATGAAGGAGTTGATAAAATCTAACAGTTCTTTGCACAGATACAAATAAGTTTATGTAGTTTGAAAACGAAGAGTTACATTTTATTACTATCACGAAAGTCTCTGAGTTGCCAAAAATCATTGCAAAGATTTGTAGCAAGAAGCAGGCCAACCAAAATAAATGGCAAAAGCAAAGAAATAAGCTTTTAGAGCTGAAAGATCTTATACAGCTCTAAACCAGGCATAACCTAGACTTAGTGTTAAAAGTGCTGAGAATTGCTGAGTTTATTATAACTCAATTGTGTTAATCACATTAGACATTCTGAGAGCAAAGGATGGTTGGCCACATGGTGCACAGGGGAGAATGCTGGCAAGTGGAGAGCAATTAGACAGCCAGCTCCTGTAGAAAACTGAAACAGGTAATTTTACTACCTTTGAAAACAGAAAGACCAGGGAGGTGACGTAAAGAAAATTGTAATATAGCATAAAACTAATATGTCTACTATGCCCAGGGTTGTATTCATCTAGTAATTACACAGTTCAGTTTATCTGATTTACTGCAGATTATCTGGAGGTCTTCTTGACTCCTTTAGGTGCAATGTCCTCATAGTTAAAAAATGTGATTTATATTTTTAATTCCTTTGCATCCAAATTAAATTCTTCTAGGTCTGAGCAAGATTATTATTTGAATCTGGGTTCTTTCTGAGTAGGCTGATGTGAGGAATGAATAAACTGGAATTAGGCAAAGGGGTGCGAAAAGCTCAAGTTCAGTAACAATATCCCCATTGAAAGCACCGTAAAACTGTAAGCTGGCCTGCACCATACTTCTGGCCATTACGAAGAGCAGCAGGATGGGCAGATGCACAAACTGCCAGGGAATGCCACTGACACAAATCATAGCTGCAAATTATAGCTGGACGAGACAAACAACGCTCCAAGAAAGATACCTTTAACAAAATCACTGTGATGACCAAATTCCTTGAATATTCAGTTCCCAGATGCTCTCACTGTCCTTAGTGCAAAGTTACTCTGTTTACAGTTTTAATGCAGGAGTAGAATTCCTGTAAGTTGAGGTTTTGTGTTTCACTTTCTATTTAACCTTTTGGCAAAGAATACGAAATGACACCCATTAATGATCAAGATTCATTTGTAAGGCTGCTGTATATAATTCTCTGCATTGTTCTTGTTGTTCCTAGTTGGCATTTAATATATCCATAAGCATGCCTTATTTCCCTCAAAACAATTGAATTATATTTTGTCAAGATACAAACTCTGAAAGAGTACAAACTTACAAAAAAAACCCCAAGTCTTTCTGTAGTGGTTTTCAGACATCACACTGTGCTACTACAGAAGAAACAACATTCGAAATCTAAGCAGGGTTCATGCAGAGCCCTGAATCAGAGATGGTGGTATATTAGCCATTTTTTTGGTTAGAACAGTACCTTTTGTTTGTTCACTTTTTTTAATCCTGTCTAATTTGGTTTCATTATGTAAAGGAGGAAAATCAAACACAGCATCTTTTTAATCATTCAGAGCCTATGCAGCATATAACTGAAGAGCAAAGGCCTTATGAGTAAAAGCAGATGGACTACATAATGCGTATGCCCAAGCATTTTAGGAAAGTATAAGAAGAATTCCTGGGCAGTGGGGACCACAGAAAAACTTGGTTCTCTTGTGTAAACAATGTTTTCCCCAACAGCTGTATTCCCCTTCCTGTTTATCCTTCTCTCCTGCAGAATTCTCTCAGTTCAGTCACATCTGTATTTCATTTATTTTTTAAAAATATTTCTTTAGCTATCCTCCTAGCCTTTTCAGATTATTAAGGCTGAGGGAATTTTCCAAGTCTCATTTCTCTTTTCACAATCTACTCTGTTCACATTTTTACACTTCATTTAGGTTCTGAATTCACATAATGATCCACATGGGTGAGGAGCTTTGCCCACACAGACCGGCCTGCAGGGTTAGAGTTTTCATGTGAGCAACAGAAATTCTCTAGGCAATTATCTTTTCTTTCACATTTTAAGATCAAAATACAACAGAATAAGTGAAAATAGTGTTCAGTTGTTCCTTTCTTTTTAAAAAAATCCAATATTAAATTTAATATTTACACATTTCTATAATTATTAGACAAGAGAAAAATACTTGGAGCTTAATTTTTATCACACCATGTTTGAGAGAGTCTTTTTAATATTGGGACTAATAAAAATTGTTACATGAAAGTTAGACTATTGATTTAAATCACTGATATTTTTTTAATATATTTGTTGTGCTCTGTTGAAACATTTTAATTTCTGCTACTTAAGTGAACAGAATTTTTTTGGATGTGTCTGCCTGACTTTTCTTGAAATAAATACCAGTCTGAAAATGCACAATTAAACCAAGTCTACTCTTTTTTAATTTCAGCTAGGTTACATGAAGCAAGGTTGTTAAAAAACTATATTGTATCTGTAGTCTAGCACTTAATTTTATTTTACTTTACAGCCATTTTGCTGAGTCTCACCTCAAACTCTTCTTTCTTAAAAATAACTGAACAGATGATGAACCATATCTCAAGGGCAAGCATTAATCTCTGGAAGCAACTATATTCTACAAGCAGTACCTCTAAAGATGATGTAATCTGTTCCAAGAAGCCTGTTTCTATTTTTAAGTGGCATACTCTTATTATGCTTTTAAAAGGGCATCTCCATCACACGTTGTTACTTTGCTTTCAACCCACTAACAATCATCAGTGATATTTAATATAGATGAAATAGCTTCAGAAAATAATTGATTTTATATTATTGTCCTCTCTGAGTCTTACAAATGGTACTTGAAATGGTAATTTAAAGTTATAAGACTATAAAATGCTTTCACTGTGAAGAATATTTCTGCTTAAGGTCACGTTTTCAAAAAAAGTACATCTTTCACAACTGCCTTAAAATGCTTGAGCATTTTGTATGTGAAGTATCTTGGAATGTTTTGGGTTCTCCACTTAATGTTACTGAATGTGACATTGAAGAACACAGAAAAATCATTACAGCACAAACCGCACAGAGAAACACACTCAGCCCTGGAACTCCATCTGCTTCTACAAGGAAGGGCAATAACGACAAAGTAAAAACTACAATTTTGATTAAACCTTTTTTTGTGTGTTTTGTTTTTCACTACCATAATTTCTAGGTAAATCATTAAATTTAGCATTTCCAACACAATATACTTTCATATTTAAAAAATCCAACCTCAAAAACCACGTTTTAGCTGCTAATGCCTAACAGAAAGAAACCAAGCATACTCTTGGGTGGCACAGGCACGTCACAAGAAGTGATATGTGTAGGTGTTGCTTATCATCATATCCTAAGAGCATGCTGTTATCTCTTCATCTCTGCCATCACATTGCTACACTAAGATGAGGATCTCAGGGTGCAGTTTGACACCATCTTACTAATTTTAGAGCATGCAGCTATCTTGCAGTGAGTATTACTGGATCTCCTGGGACCTCAGCTATTCATCTAACAAGGAGCAGCAGCAATCCAAATCAGCAAAGAGATTCGGTGGGGGCTTTTTTTTCAAGTAAGATTTTGAACCAAGAGTGATAAAAATCATATCTATTAAAGTGATAGACTTTACCATCTCACATTCCTAATAGATATTATGAAAGCCATCATTATTTTTCACACTACAGTGCCACACATCGCATATCCAATGAGTGGTCTACTAAGACTACTCGGATCTTTCTGATACCCCCTCTCACATGTAGAGGCCTACATTATTGTCACCTCAAGGTAAACGTTGTATAGATGAAGTTGGAATTTAATGTGGAATTATCACCTAAAAAGAAACAGAGACAACTGCTGTCTACAACTTCTTTTTAAAATCATTTTTTTTAGTTTTTAAAACCCAGAGTTGGTCAACAGTGACTACCCTAGCTGGCTTTAGATATCTATCAGTTACACTGCAATTTGTAACTATGGCAACTGAGAGTCTATTGATTACACCACTATGACTGCAATGGCCAAAGACACTGGTGTATTTTGCTGCTTGGAAACCAGAAGACTTTCCAGCTCAACATCCTCTGCAGATGTAATCAGCATTAGCACATTTTCTTTTGGTTGGCTTTTAATAATTGAACTAGGACATCACCAATATCCACAAAACTTCTAAGACAGTCACCCTCAACTGAATAATATTTATTAGCTGTAGAAAAACACTCGGAAAATATATTACAGACGTACAATTTTGTCCTGGCAGGAGGAGAGTTTAGTTAAACTTCAAGTTATTTTCCATCTTTAAATTCTATGATCCTTTGAAACTTTGTTTAGTGTTCCTCAGCCAATATTCTCAACTCTCAGCTCCCAAGAGCTCTTATTTTTCTAGTAAAGTTAAATTCATTTTCCCAGTAATCAATCATAAGGAACTGCAACATCCAGATTTGTAATTTTTTCCCCATTAATAATTTGATTAAAAATGCAAAACAAAAAAAATCTCCAACCTGTAATGTAACTCATAAACCTGTGTTTTTACTTGCTCTTCAGTTTGCTGGCCTTTAAATGCCTATAGGTTTCCTTTTCCTTTTTTTTTACCAGAAACTAAAATTTAGTTTCCAAGAATGGCAACTGCCAAGTCTGTTCTTGTTTCAAAGATCAGCATCATATTTGGTTTTTCTCCTTTCCTAGGCTTTTCGCATTTTCCCACCTTTCCAAGAGTTTTCAAAAGTAACAGAGAATTAAGAACAAAAATTAAAATAATACTCCAGTAAATTTCCACAGTGCCTTCAGGTTTGCAGGGCTGTTTGCAGTTGATGTTAATGGATATGTGAGTAGCAGATGATGCTGTAACGTGGTACAGTGCCTTCATCATCACACAAGCCAAACCTCATGCCAGGCAGTGCTAATAGTCAAGGGGGCAGCCGGGGGACAGAGATGTAGGTGTTGAGCCTCACTGAAAGGCTGTGGCAGATGTATCTTATCCAGACTTGCTGAGATCTTTACAATGAATACATATACTTCAGTGTTTCTTTTCTGACCTTTAAATCAATGGATTTATTTAGATCTTCATTATCTCCCAGCTGTCCACACAGGCTTTAACTTTGATTTCTTCGAAGATATTTAAAGAGAATTTGCATAGATCAGCTACTCCCTTCATTGGTACATTTATAACAACAATAGTTTAAGTTATTGTTAGGTCATAATGAGTTCTTCTTCTTGAACTTTCCTTTTTCTCACTGCCTTTCCTTTACTCTTGCCAGATTTATCTTTAAAATGCCATTTAAGTGCATTCATTTTGTTTCAGGTATATGGAGGGCTACAACTAGGAAGAAGTGGAGATAAACTGTATCCAAACAACTCAGCTGCAAGCTTGAAAGTTTCTCAATGGTTGCATCCAAAGTAACAGCTTGACATTAAGGGCTCTGTAACAATTTAGGATCTTTGGGGAGATATCTTGACAAATCTCTTCCGTAGTGTGATCTATTCCACTTAGTTAACACCTCTGAAATAGCTCAGGGTTCAGCAAAGAGGCCCAGCACAAACCATGCTACTTGTTTCCATCACAGATCCCATGCAACTATATCGATCAACACTCAACCCTTTTTGTAGACAACACCCCATCTAATGCATACTGCTTTAAAAACTCAAATATTAATTCCTGTAGTATCCAAGTACCATAGACAGATACAAGACTTGCACAATATGCCAAGCAGACCAATCCAAAAGCACTTAGAAAGCTCTGCTGCAACCAGCCCATGCATCACTCTTTACCCTTATGCAGCTTCAACCCATTCTTTGTCCCATCTGAGACTCGTTTGGTTCATACAGAAGCACAGCTCCTAGGAAAACAGATTTGGCAAAAGCAGAGGTCTACACAACAGGGAGAAACAGAGCCCAAACATCCAGGTACCCAGTCCTCAGTACACCGCTGCAGTGCAGCTTGTCCCAGGGATCCCAGCATAGCCACTGGGTATTTACAAACACACTCCAGCTTTGGTTCAAACCTCAGAACAAAGGGAAAGCAGAGGAGTAGAAGAATGGAAGTGAAAAAGAAATACAGAAAGGATTAATTTGCTTTATCAATGTAGCACGATAAATAACCTATCATGTCACAGATGCAATTTTTCTTACAATTAGCCTAAAGGTCAGCATGATAATTTTTTTCAGCTCTCACTTTTTACTTGTTATGAGTGGCATCGAAATGCATAGGTTTGATGAGAAAGTTTATATTGAATTGTATAAGCATCTGAGATAGCCTAGCTATGTAAAATTGAACAGCAGTCCCTTCTGTGTTCCTGCAGGCTGCGATGGAAGGCTGTTGCCTGGTATCATAGCCTATCACTACACATTGTCACATTCCTTCTCAGAAAATGCCTGGAAAAGCTTAACTTTTTTGGAGCTGGAAGGAGGACATAAGCACTTGGGTAATTTGGTCTATATTTTTACATGACAGCACAGCTCATGTTATAGTGTACAGTCTCCAGACAGATAAAACATCCTAGATTTAAGAACTTTAAAAACCTGATCAGTGTGGAGAATTTGGTAAAGGGGTATTAGCTCATTCAGATTCTCCTAAATATCACAGCATTGCCACTGCGCTGTTTAGAATCCCTCAAGGAACACTTCAAACTCCAAACTTGGGATGGAAGACCTCTATATCCAGAACAGCACTGGATTGTTCATAAAAAATGTTAATGGAAAAAAAAAGAATAAAGTTATATAGCATTTATAGAATTCTGCAGTGAAAGGTAAAACTTCATCTATTTCCTTATTTTGACTCAAGTAGCTACAATCACAGAGATATCTTCAAACAACAATGTAAAAAGGCTGCTCTACAGTGTTCTGAGAGACTTTGAAAGTCTGAGTCTTGCATACTTAGGCTGACGCCTTAAGAATAGCATTAGAAAATTCTTTCATGTACCTCATTGTTTTGAAAGAGAGCTGCAAAATGCCAGCGTTTTAACTCAGATTTTATCAGCTCTGAAAATACTGACTCAACTATTGATCTTTCAGCCTGAGCTATTCTGAGGGAAGGTATGAAAACCCCATCTGGATTGATTTAGCTTTGGTTTCCAAAAACAAGTACCATATCTGTATACATAATGATACATTTAGGATTATATTATAAAAGGCTTCATACTTGAAAAACAGTCCTTTAAACAAGTGATATAAATACTGTTGTTGCACTAGGTGCATTAAAGATCATTAAACCAGCACTGTTTACTTGAAATAAAAAAATTTACTGAAGTAATACTTAGAATTTTTACAATGAGAAGTCTGAAGAAAACTTTTTTCAAGTGCTCTGACAGGATCAGCTTCAATAACTATTTGGTGGTGTATCACTCAATATGCAGCTCCAGATCAAAACACTTCTCTCTGGCAATGGTATGTTTTAGAACCAAAAGAGTTATACCAGCAATTATAACATCTTTCTCAACGCAAAACTAGCATGACTTCTTAAATTGCTGTTACAGATTCAAAAAAAGCCCTAAAACTTCAGCATTACACTGCCACACCATGGCACAATTAAGATCTGCAAGCAAAAATAGAAAAAAAAGACAATAAAAACTCCTCTGCTTTAATTATTTAGGACTACCTTATCCACCATTAGTTTTCGTAAAGCACTAAAAAACACACTTGCATCTTGCTCAGCAACAGCTACCTAGGAACACTATGCTCGGGGATTTTATTTCAGTAATTTTTTTCCCCAAAATTAACAAAGAAAAAGTTTACTTGCTGCAAGTATTAAAATGTTCAAAGACTAATTTGATATGCCTGTTGCACAGATGGCATATGTAGGGAAGTGAATACCAGGGGCATTTCTTTACTTTGTTGGCTACAAAATGTGGAGCTTTTTGTTCTCTGCCAATTCAGTTGACAGACAGTTGGAGAAAAGAACTGTTCAAACGACTTTCAAGTTTGGGGTATTTTAACTGTTTGAGGTAACAGTACAGAATTTTAGAATCTACATTCATTTCTTCATGTCAGAATTGTAATGGATTTCAGACCTAGAAATATTTCAAAATACTTAGTACTTAGTATTTCCACTTACTACTAAGTTCTGTGAGAACTCTTTAAAAAAAAAATCCTCTTTTTGCTGACCTTGAAGTACAGCAACCCAAGATCACTGAAATTTCACATGAAAGTTTTTAACTATAGCAGCTCACTGCACAAAACCTACATTATTTTAATTACTTTGTCATCTATATAATTTATGGCTTCCATAGCACTTGTTTTGAAAGAAAGTTATAAATCAGTTTTCTATGACCATTATCAGTACTGCTTTATTCATTCTAACATTCCATTTTTAAGTGTTTTCCTAATAAATCAAACAGTATACATAAGCAATCGGCTGAGGCCAAGACCATACCAATTATTTTACCTGCAAGAACTTGCCATTACAAACATTTCCCACAAGGCATAATAAAGTACATGTCCGGTGCCACAAGACATACAGGAATATCCTGTACCGAAGCATTAAATAAAGATTAGATGACTAACTAGGGTATCATTTGCTCCATCCCTTCTTTAATTGCTATTGTCACCACTTCAGTTTACAAAAAATGGCACAGCCTAGATGCATGCCAGTCCTTTCCCGTTAGGATGGTTTATTCAAAGTCCTGCATTAAGTATCTTTTATCTCGAAACACTTTCAGTTACAGATTGCTTAAGCTATTGATGAACAGTGCTTTCTCTTTTATACATTACTCATCTCTAAGCCATATGCACACGCATATACATATACACACTTTAATACAATTGCTGTTATTAGACCTTTACTTTCAATTATCAACAATTTCTGTATATTTTTTTACTGCTTTTACTCAAAGAACAAGCCAGTAGGTTACACCTAAGATCCCAACTCCTCCTGATAGCCAGCATACATAAACAGCAAACTGTGAACATTATAGACTTGTAACAAACTCGGCTCTAAAACCTCACTAGCAATTGTGAAGTTCTCATGAACATTCCTGAACTAACAGGATCAGCTCAAATTAATTCCATACTCAAACCTGGTAGCAAAACTGCGTACCACCATCTAGGACTTGGGATTTTGGTAGTCTTTTGGGAGGGGAGGAATTTAGCAAACTTGAGTGACACTGAACAAAGACGATTTATGGAGAGTGCATTCCTAGCAGTTATAGTGTTTAGCAGTTGCCCAAGAGTCACGCCGAACTGCATAAGGAACTTAAAAATAAGTTCCAGATCTACAGCTCCTCCCCAAAACACAAAACCAGCCAATTCTGAAAGTGTTAGTCTCTAACTGCACCCCAAAATTTAGCAGCAGATAGTACAGCATCTCTGTTTTTCTGTACTCTCAGTTGCAAAAATCAATTTTCCCTTTCCCCTCTGACTGCAGACGTACCTTCTTCTATTAGTCATTCAGGCATCACAGCTAAGTATTTAAAATTGGATAATCTTCTTAAAAAATATATATTATTTAAATTATAAAGATGTATGCTGAAGTTGAAAACAGTACTGAAAAACGCCTTTCCTTAGAGCCCACACAGAAAAGATTAGTTAAGATAAATGGCATCCTTAATGCTTCTGAATTATGTCCTCCTCAGAAGAACCAAAATCATGCTTCATCATCATTTATCAGGCAGCCCCTTCTACGAAACTACGGGAAACTTCATACCTTCCTGAACTTTTCCATCTGCTTATAAAGATCCGGATCCAACTCTTGAGACACATCTTTCATCCAGAGTAGAGCTCCTCTGTATTCAGTCCGATACTGTTCCATCCGGTTTACTGTCAGCCAGGTGTCTGAGATGGCCCTGTATCTGAAAGTCTCCACTTCTTGATATAATCTACTCAAAGGAGCACGGAGTGCTAATCTGGGGGAAGGCATGAAGGAAAGAAAGGAAGGAGGGGAATATGTTAAACAAGTTGATAAACAAAGGAGTAATACAACTACTGACAGCCAAAATAGATCAGACAGTTCTGTAACTTGGCTGGGGGTGCACATGAACGGGGTAATTTTGCATGAAGATGGTGCTTGCAACCTTCCTGTTCAAGAAGTGAGGTTTTATTTACATGTGTGAGTGAAAAAGCACCCTATTCTAATGCATCTATGTACTTTAGTTTGCCAAGCTGCTTATGTGTATGTTATTACAATTCCCCTCCGTAAGTTTCATTTAGCAACTCCAAAAATGTTCCTGAAGTAATTTATTACTGGATAAATACCATAGTTATATCAGGATTGACACGTTAAACCCCACAAAAAGCACTTCAATTAGCCATTTAATCTTCAGATGTAAATGTAAATAAAAAAAGTCATCTGTCAAGTAGGTTATTACTGATTTTTTTTTTTAAGGAATCTGAACAATTCCTTTGAAGGATATTTACCTTCTGGAAGGATTTGGACCTTTTCCTAAATGTTTCTTCTGGCAACCACACTTTGGAAAGGCTGTAGGGGACACTGTTGTCTTCCCTATGCCATCACTTCAACTCCTAATGGTATCTCAGAACTAGGCAGGATTACTCCAACTTTTGCTTTGCTTCCTCCTGCTGCTTCTGCTTTCCTATTTCTTGCAAGCAGTGACCTCACTGGAATGGGTTCAATCCATTCCACAAGAGCACAGACTTAGTTTAATGTGCTAGGAAGACCTTTGGCCTAAGAGAATTTCTAATTTCACCTCCAGTAATCGAGAAATTATGTCTTCTCGATCTCCATGTACTGAGCTAGTTATTGGCATGCAACATAAATAAAAGTAGTCCCAACTTCAACATGAGCTTGACAACAGCTCAAGAGAAGAAAGACAAACAGTTGTTTTTATTTTTATGTGAATTTATTTTAAAAGATGCCCTTAACAATGCATTGAGCAGGACATATAATAAAATGTGAACATTTAAGTGTGGCTTTTTTGATTTTCCCCGTATTTTTTCTCATTCTACAAATACTTACCTAGACATCCAAAGGAATATTCAGTTTATGTAGATATGCCATACACTGAGATTTCTACAAACAGTTAAGCTTTATAAAGAAGCAAATCATCAGCGCTTTTGCTCAAGGGTGCCTTACATGTGCTTTAAAGATCCCCCTCATGGCTGTTACTGGAGGTGCTAATGACCAAATTCTAGCCCAAGGTAAACATATTAAATTCTCAGTGCTCTGTATGGAATATTTTATTTTGAGCCAAACAGCTGCACTGTTAAGCTAAAACTGAAAAGTATCACAATAGTTAAAAGTCCCCCCAAATCCTGTAAAACATAATGGAATAAAATTCTCTCTCACAAGTGCTGGTAAATTTCAAACTTCCATGGTCCCAATACTGTTAAAAAAAACCATCATAATACTCATACTGCCATCAGGTACTGTTACTTTTAAACTCCTTGAGCAAACACTGGGTCAGTGAGTCATCAAGGGCTCTGGGTAACAGCATATGCTTGTGGGCATGTGTGTCCCTCTGGATTCCTTACCTTTCACTGATTTGCTTCTACCTAATCTACATGAGCTCAGAAGGGATCTTCTAGGATCTTCTCCTGGGGGTGGGGGCTTCATAGTGTAAGGTTAAAGCAGAAAATAACATTCAGACTCTTCCTTTCTCCTCTGTCTACTTGAGATATGAGACTCCATGGTCCAGAAAAAAAGTATTTCCTTATTCATTTCCCTCCGTCCCAGGACCCAGACACCTCTACAGTGAGCCTGCTGTAGCATTTATCTGTAGAGTGAGAACTGCCACCAAGCAGAGGAGGGACCTGACATCAGCTCCCTTACAATCTCACTGCTAGAGAGGCCACAAAGATGCACCAGTATAGCTTTAGAACTGCTGAGCTGAATAGGCACTAGAGATATAGACACAGCAGGTCCATAAGACAAAAAGCAGGATCAGGCAAAATTTGAAAAATAAGCCAGTAATATTGACAATACTACAGCAGGTTTGGTCAATAACTTTCCTAGCAATTGATTCCTCACACATTTCCAATGGCTAAATGAATTATGCCAACAATGACTCAACTACAATTATCACATGTACTTTGTAAATCAGACAGTAATGTCGACCCATATACCTTTGCTGAGAAGAAAAGCAGAGGGCCTTTCCTGTAGCTTGCATCATTTTTCCTGCTCTTGTTTTATCCTGAGAACCCTGTGATCGAAGAAATTTCCCCAATTCGTTTTCTTCCTGAGACAGAACTAACAAAAAATAAATGAGTGGTCAAATATGTTATTTAATTGGTTTCTAACAGCTTTAAAACTGCCTTAACATCAAATAGTTTAAGACAGTCTAAGTCCAAGCAGCAAAGCAAAAGTAAATAATTTCACAGAATTCCTGCATTTCATAAACATAAGATGAGACATTTACAGACATACTTAACAAGAGTCACAAAATTCCATCAATGCCAAAGGACAACAGGAGATACGTGTTATTTCTTGGAAAAAAAAAAGTAGGTTGGTTAGATTACAAAAAGGGTCTAGTCTTGATTGTATTATCTTTTAGTGTTGGATTTTTGGGGCTCTGTCTGGTTGGTTGGTTTTTAAATTCTTTTTCACCACTTGGACTGCCTCAGCTGATCTCTGGTAGCATACTTTCAGAGAAGCTAATTTGCCTGCTTTTCTCTTGCTCACCAGTTTTCATGCTTAATTACATAAAAAGTTTTCATATGAAAAAATCTAGCACTTCACTTTAAAGAACACTTATTTTCAAATTACTTTGCAAGATTGCTTGACAATTTTACCATTCTACACAATTCAAACACTACATTTCAACTATCTGAAATATGTCTACCTCAAAGTAACTGATTGTTTTTTAAACAAGAAGAGGAAGAAAAGTGTTTTTACACTGAATTGGTGACTACTTCCAAACTGGGACCACGGATCTTCATGATCCTTACAAAAACATTTCATGATGGCCTTGTCTGTCTTCTAAAGTGGCTGTCTCCTAAAGTACCAATTTCTTCCCACTATCAAGATGGAGAGTGGCCTAATACAATAAAAGAAGATCTCTTGAAGTCCTCACGTAATTTTTACCAAAATGACAGTCAACTCCAATGCAGACTATGGTAGAACTCTGGTAGAAGATTCTGCATGCACATCCCTGCATCAGAGATTTCACCTGCTCCTATGGAACACTTCTTGAACTCAATACCCTACTAATCTCTATTCCAATTTTACCACCAGATTCTGAAACATTATCCCTGACTCTCTTTGGATAGGCAAAAGAAAAATGAAAGGCTCGAGAAAATATGGATAACATTCAAGAAAAGAAGATAAACTGAAAGATGACTCCAAAGCTGGATTCTCTTCTCCAGGCCAAAAATCACAGCTGCAGAGAATCAAACAATTTTGATTGCAGAGAACCTTTAGCAGACATTTAATACAACTTGCTGTTTGAAACTTCCCAGATTAGGTCCCCGTCTCTTACTAATTACCATCACTAATTACTGTACACTTGTTACAGCCAAGTCAGCATTATCAAATTCATCGTAATAGCATGGATTACTTAATTATAAAACTAGTAATAAGCCAAATATTCTTCATCATCAATCCTGATGGAAAGAAAAACTAAAACAGTTTAGAAAGGAGTTAGGATTTCTAGACAAGAGACTTCTGAATGTAAACAAGCCAAGCAAGCAGGGAGAAAAAGGACTTCAAGGAAGCTTTCTCCAGTAATTATTGCTACCTATCACTGCATTATATCAATATATAAAACTTAAGATCTAGGAAATCTTCAAGCAAATAAGAAAATCTGCTTTTAGCTGTTTGCAAGGAACGTTATTTTTACTTTAAAATACGATGAAACTAGTAGTTCCCCATTTTAATTTTCCCTTTTTCACTTGTTTAATGGTTCCACAATGCAGACCTTCTTACCATTTTAATTACTGTGTTTGATCATACTTACAACAAATCCTTTTTTGATACAGTTCAATTGCTTTCAGCAACTCCATACATGTTCTCTGAATAGAATGGAACAGCTGATATTGAAAGAAAATACACAAAAAATTTGTTAAGTGCATGCAAGAAATACTGATGAATAAAATACACAGAAGAACTTAATTTTTTGTAGAAATTATTAGGGATCATTATTTCCTTCTTGAACAATTAGAAATCTTTCTAGCCTGAAAGTATTTTCTTTACCAGTTGTGCTTTTCTTTCAATTAAGTTATCCACTGAAACTACAGACCAATCATAACTTACAAAAGAACAGCTGGTAGTTAACCAAACTACTTGCGTTGGGCTTTTTTTTTTTTAGGTGATATCTTTGGATATACACAGAGATATACAAATCTATTTCTAAAAAACTTCCAGTAGAGCAAAGAGTTATCAAAATGTCTATCATGTTTATCACAGGTGGCAATATGCATACTGAATTTTTCATACTGCAAAGTTTAGTGGAACCAACTTGCATAGGTATCTCAATATAGAAAGCTGTTGATTTAAACTGAACGTTTTATTGGTGTAACCAAATTTATAAAGCAGTAGTTTCCAAAGGAAGTAGAGGTAAAAAATGTCAGTCTTGACTTAATTTGGAGATTGTTTCTAGGAAATAGAAGAATTACTGCTCTTTCTATCTCTCCATCTAAAACCTCCAACCTGCAACTTATACCTAAACTCCACCATATCAAGCATTACACAACTAAGTAAAATGGATTACTAGCCCAGTAGCTGCCTTCCTTCACAGTTGCTTGACTTCCTATACATTTACACAGGTCTTGTCTTTTAAACTGGGAGTGTGACTTGTAGGTGAGAAAGTGTCCAAGTGAAAACATGCTTATAGTTTTTTGAAACACAAGTTTCCCTATTTCCAATCCCACCTGAGCTAACACAGCATCCTTTTTAATGAATCTGCAATACAGTAGACATGGTAGAAACTCAGGTATGTATTTAAAAAATATTGTTCCATCCTTCCAGCTTGTTTTGCATCAGTACTATTGATTTATAACCTATCATGAAGACCCCATAGCTAGAATCACCATGTTATAAGTTCCCACTAGTGTTTGTTGTAAAACAGCCTCTGGTATTTCAGCTAAAACCTGAATAAACTGTGAAGTCAATTTTTATTTTTTTTTTTAAGAAACTGCAAGAAAACCAGTAAGGCAAAACATTTATCCTTACCTAACAGAACAATACCAACAAAACTTACATGGACACAAACTGGATTGCTACATTTCTGTAGTCCATCCTCTATTTTTTACTTTGTCTAAAATTCATTTGAGCTCTTCAATTTGTAGAACCTTAAGCTATTTTTTTTTCTCAGTGGGGCTGAGGATACTGACAGCAGGACTGTATTTGTCACATAGCAGGATTTTTTTCTCTTATTTATATCTTACAGACTTTCAGAAGGTTCTTTGGTCATGTCAGAACCCACTAATATGCTCGAAAACTCCAGAGTGCAGAGTGCACTATTCACCTTGCTCCTTCTCGGTGTATTGCAAGCTTTTGTGATATATGTGATATTTTGTATCTGTATAGAGATTGTCATTTGTATACACTATAGAATAGTATTAAAAAAAATAAACTACCTTAAACTGACATAGACAAAGGATAAGGATGATCTCCTGCTCCTCTCTGCTAACAAAAGGAGAAGATCTGTCCCCAACACATGAAAGTAAATCCAGAAGATGTTAGGTTCCAAATAAAGTTTGAAGGACATGAGGTTTTGTATTACAAAATGGCACTATATTGACTGAATTTACATACGTACTTTTGCCAAAATTTGGAAAAGATATTACATGAAAATGATAGTAAAAAAAATATAGATTATTATATATTATGTGTACACATTAGAGGATTGGTGAAAATAAAAACACTTTAAACATTAACAAACAGTGAACATACATTATGTAAACATTACAAACCTCTAGTTTTGCATCCAGATCTGCATCTGAAGCTACAACATGCTCATCTTCCTTTTTTCCTGTAACTTTAATAAGGGTTTGTTTTGTTTTCCAGTATTTCTGCTGCATTTTATTGACCACTGATTTTTCTTGGCTTTGAGCATATTGATCATAAAATTCTCTTGGATAATTGCTAGAAGATTAAGAAATAAAATTGAAAACTTCAATTGGATGCTTTAAAATTAAGTCTAACGTGCTTAATTAATACCTTTGTAATTAAGAATATTGCATTTGCATGCAGACATATATTCTAACATGCATTTCCTCATTATGTATTAATAACAAAGCAAATACATCAGTCTATATTTCCAATCCTACTCTGGAAAGTAATACACTGCTTTCAATACAAATGTCTTAAGCATGCAGTACTGCCAAATAATCAGCTGCAAAGAATTCTTCCGAATGCATTATGGATTGATTTATAGCCCATGGAACTAACTTTTTATTTTATATAATTAATAGGAGAGTTTCAAGTGAACTAGCAGAGTTGCTTAAGCAGGTAGAAATTTTCATGGCATTTCAGCACTGTCAGGACTTCACACAGTTCATTTTATTAATGGGATTAGACCATTTCTTGTTCTCCTTTTTTTGTAATTGAATAAAAAAAGAAGAACCTTCATCTCTTTTGAGCATGCTACATGAAAGACTGATATCTCACATCTTTCTTTATACAATGACTACATGACAACTGTGGCTGTGTAACAGGTAACCTTTTTTTCAAGGATTATTTTTTTATTGACAGATGATTCTGCATTCCTGTAGCAGATCTAATAAAAAGTGTAATCTACAGACAAACTACATATTCCACAATAGTCAAACCATACCAAGATGGTTTACTAGAAAATACAGCCTTACAATGAAATCTTGACTTCTTTTAGGAGATGTTATTCCATTGTTCATGAAGGATATTGAGGTGCTGGAGCAGGTCCAGAGGAGAGTAACTAGGCTGGTGAAGGGACTCAAGCACAAGTCCTATGAGGAGAGGCTGAGGGAGCTGGGGCTGTTCAGCCTGCAGAAGAGAAGGCTCAGGGGAGACCTCATCACTCTCTACAACTATCTGAAAAGAGGTTGTAGCCAGGTGGGGGTTGGTCTCTTTTCCCAGGCAACTATCAGTGAGACAAGAGGGCATGGTCTCAAGTTGTGCCAAGGGAGGTTTAGGTTAGATATTAGAAAGAATTTCTTCGCAGAGAGGGTGATTAGACATTGGAATGGGCTGCCCAGGGAAGTGGTGGATTCTCCATCCCTGGAAGTTTTTAAGAAGAGACTGGATATGGCACTTAGTGCCATGGTCTAGTAACCACAGCGGTAGTGGATCAAGGGTTGGACTTGATGATCTCGGAGGTCCCTTCCAACCCAGCTGATTCTGTGATTCTATGATTGCTCATTTCTGCAAAAGTACACACATTTTCCCCCATATTCATGTATAAAAAGCTGCAGTAACTTTGCAGCTCTTTAGAAGTAAATGGTTGCCAAAAATCGCTATATCAAATATTCTAGGAAACTTAAAGAGGTTGAGTTTATCTTGAAAAACAATACCTTCTACCTGTGGAGTGATGAACTATGGCTCTTTAGTAAGATACTGACCACAACACAGAGACAGCTCAGAGATGCTACCCCAAGAGGTCTTCAGACCCAACACACACATCAAGTCATGTACTGAGACACATGTCCTTGCCCATGGCAGGGGGGTTACAGCTAGATGATCTTTAAGGTCTCTTCCACCCAAACCATTCTCTGATCCTCTGATTTATATATATATATATATATCTACACACACATATATATACATATATACACATGTACATATATATACATACATATAGATACATATATATAGATACATATATATACACATATAGATACATATATATACACATAAATATACATATATACCTATATAGATATACATATATATACGCATATATACATATACATATATATTTATAGATATACATATATATACATATACATACATATATATACATATACATACATATATACACATATACATACACATATATACATATACATACATATATTACATATACATACACATATACATATATATACATACATATACACATACATAGATACGTATACATACATATATACGTATACATACATATATACGTATACATACATATACACACACACATAGATATATATTTGCTGTGAAATAATGCAGCCATTCTGAAAAAAACCAGCCACTGGTACACTTCCCCAAAGGGTGGTTTCACCGGGATATGTTACTTGCTTTGTTACTTTTAATCAGTGCGTTAGGCAATGGTGCCTTAATCACCAAAGAGAGGGTAAGAAATTAAACTGGAAGTGAGCAGGGACTAAATTTTAAAAAGCACTTATACACAGAACTTCTTGGCTTCTTCTCCAAACTTGAAAAGTGAAGATATTTCCCCACTTAATTCTACAGAAACACTAGTTCCAAGAATTTATGTATTTAATTAAAATTAAAATAAAGGTCTTTTGGTGATACAGCAGAAAATAAACAACACATGCAAAACATACCACATTTCATTTGGAATTCTGTACAAAACAACACATGCAAAACATACCACATTTCATTTGGAATTCTGTACAAACAAACCATTACACACATGGACAACAGACAGCCTATCAACTTTGGTGAAGACTATATTGACTTGATAAATGCTACACCTTTAAAATACAAAATCTACAACCTCTAACAAATACCCCTGCATTATGAGAAAACAGAATATGAAAGTTTTAAAGTAGCATTATTTTTAAAATATTAATTAAAAAATCCCGTCAAACCGCTCACAGGGGTGAGCTCATAAAGGCCCTAGCTGTTCTGTTTGGGTGCTTTAACTTCTGCTACAGCTGTGCAAATAACTGATATCTCATTTCAGTGGTCAAGTCAAGAAAACACCATAATTCATCTGATGTTAACTAGCCTTGATAGCTACCTCAATTGAGGTTTCCAGAAATTCTAGGGGCATTGTGCAAGGAATAAAATTGAGTTATTAATATAAGGTCACAAAAAGATTAAGAAAAAATACTGGGATTAGTACAGATTCCTGAATTACAAGACTGATAAACCAATTGAAAGAATAAGAGGAATATAATTTTTTACTACTACACACAAATTGAGCTTCTAATTTCATTTAATGACTCCTGTTTAAGATTAAAATAATGAAAGACTCATAATCACATTACTGAAATATTTGGTGGACAATTGGTAGAAACCTGTCAATACCTTTTCAGACGGATTTTGTGTCAAGCAACCATGCACATACTTAGGTTTTGTTAAGCAACCAGAAAATATAACTGAAAGAAGGATGTACTTTATTGTGAAGCTGATGATCACAGAAAACCTCTTGAAATATGACAGTTCATACTTATTTCCATTACACAGGAAACTGATATCCTATTTTTCTATCTAGCCAATTAATTTGCTTTTCTAGTCTTTGGCAATTTTTCAGTTTTTATTTTTATACTTTTTAAACAGCATGTCTACTGACATTAGGGACTTCATATAAATAATAGATGCCAGAACATAATGTGTGATATAGGTTGTGACAATTCAACATACCAAATGCTATTAGCTCTTTAAAATAAGAAAAAATAATCAAGATACTTACTACTTATGACCTTCCATAATTCTTGTTTTCTTCAGACACTTAAATAAGAAATTATCAGTTAATACAAACACCATTATAACATAATTTTTTAGTTAAACACTAGAAATCTGCTACCTTTTCACATATAAAATAATTATGTTGCAGCGTCTTCTTTACCATGTTACAAAAGTAAATTTTTCAATCTTGGACCATAGGCCTTCCTCAGGTAACACACAATTCTCACATAAATCCATGGCAAATGGATTCAAGTGGTGCCATCTATGATGCCAATACTTATATGTTAGCAAGTTTTCCAGGCAAAAGCAAATTTACCTGGCGTAAATTCTGTGACTTTTGACAAGGCATGCCAAAATTGTCCATGCTAGGCATCATCCTCAGCCAAGTTTTTTCCTCCAAGTTTTAGTCACAACAAATTCCAATTACTTTGTATCTTTTTTTTTTTCCTATATCCCACTGATCTATTTTTTTTAAACACTAGTTATATCATGTCTTGAACTTTATATGCGAAATTTAATGACCAGGTGATTTTTCTATGAGGGACACCACAGTTCCTTAGGATAGAATATGATATATGTGCATTAGGGCTTTAGATTTTATAAATTACTATCTCCAGCTTGGATACTCAAGTCTCCCACTACACTTTGAGCTGACCAGATGGCATGCACATCACTTCCCACTGGTACCAAATTTCCCACTGGTACCAAATTTCCAGGCCAAATTTACCAGCCAAGCCTGACAGTCCTTATAAACAACAAGCACCTGGCTTCTCCTCTGCTGCTTTCAGAGAGAACTGTTCTTCAGCACACAGTTAACATGCAAATGGAGGCACTGCACCATGGTCGTGGATGAGACCAAAATGGAGCTGCTGAGATGGTGCTGCTGGGGAATGGCCTTTGATAAGAAGAGGCGCAGAATGAACACATCAACAGGCTACACTAAGATATGAAGCTGACTGACTAAGAAAACAGTAATGGGAAAAACAGCTAGGAAGGTAATGGTGCTGAAACTGAACTTTGGCAAGCAAGACGGAAAAGGGGCTAGAAAGGGGAGGTGTGATGCTGGAAACATATCTAGCACAGTGCTGCTTACAGACAGTGTGGTTAGCACTGGAGTGGCAAAGGGACTGGAACAGATTGCAGGAACCCAAACAAGGGAATGCAAACAACCTGAGTGCTTCCTGCAAGTGTGAAGCACATGCACTTCCATTTGGAGCTGAATGGAGCCAAACCCCAGATTTCTGAGTCTAACCTCTCTGCTGTCAGTACCTGTGAAACTTCATGGCAAAATTCCATGAGATGCAGCAAGATTATATCAGAGCATGAAATTTTCCTGAACTGGAATTTTTGTGACATGCTCTTAAGCACTGCAGGAGAGACCATGAGAATATTCATAACTCTATCTTCAGTAGAGTTTAAATAAAAAGGCCAACAGCTGAACAAAGAGGAAGAAAGAATCATTTCAGATTGTCATTTGTTTTACAGAACCACTGAGTCAGACAAGGTACTGAATAGACAGCACAGGTCATGGCTTTGCTGTAGTTTCTAAAGCCACAGTCACAGGTTAACGCCAGTTTTCTAATACCTTTATGCTTGACTTCACTGTTTTCACACTAGTCCTCCTTAAGTCAACTGTGGGTGTGTTTGTGTGAGATAAGACCACAGGATTTACCTTGTATACACATCCATGACTCAGTTATTCAGTTGCACACTTGGTTTGGTAGGACTCAAAGAACAGCCTATCTAGATGGAATAACATGTATATTACTTAGAACAAAGTGAAAACAACCAATTATGGGAAAAAGGTCTAAGGCACTGACCTTACTCACTGTACACGTCCACCTGCTCCTCCTGGAAACCAGTGCCCCTAAAACAAAAAGAAATTTATCTATCAAGGTCATGGTAAAACAGTTCTCATTTGCAAGCACAGCTCATGCTCTTTCTTCGTAAACATCTGACCTTATATTTTGACTCTGAGATCATCTTAGTTATACTCGTCCAGGTCCTACATAGCACTCCTATGCCCTTAAGACATTAGTTGTGGGAATTTTTTAGTTCAAAGAGAGGATTATACCACAGCTATTAGGACAGTATTAACATGCTATGAAAATGAGGGTGTCTATTCCCTGTCCTGCTGTGTGACATGATGGCACTCGAGGTGTTCGAGGCTACAAGGCCTGCTGGGATAGTGTCATGTGGCCGATCAGGGTGGAAGGAAACAGAAGTGGAGTCTTACCCACACTGCCCGCTGGAAATGGCTCTTGGCATGTGATATCACCCAAAACATGCCAGGAGAGAGAAAGGTCCCAGAGAGTTCCAGGTAGTATAGATAAAAACCAAGCCAGGGAGATTGCAGTAATTAAACAGTGGGAATAAGCAGTGGCCCAGTGCTCAAGATCAATCTCTGGGCCCGTTTTATTTCCAGTATGGAGCCACCTTTTGGTTCTAAATAAGAATTCAATTTTCAAAGACAGTTTGGTAAGCACTAGCATTGAGAAAACAGAACTGTGGCTGCTAAGAAATAATCAGATTACTTTTTATAAGGTTTGCAGTATTTCATCTATAATTTCTATCAAGAATGTTTCTGGATCCCATTCATTCCAGATGCTGTCCAAGAAATCTTCATAAAGAAACCAGTCATGCCTCAGAAGACCCATCTGAGTTTCACCCTTCTCAGTAACCAAGAACACTGAAAAACCTGGATGTCCACAACTATTATGCCATTTTTTTAGCTGTTAATTTAGACCACAAATGTGCATTTGCTTTGGGTTCTGCCAATCTGAATGTACCCTAAAAGATTTCCATTTATACAGACCTTGTTGCAAGTTAGATACAATTGTGTAAATTAATTCATATTTCATGTTTCAGCATCACAGTTATGCTCTACTGAAAAGGGAACAGTATATATTACACAGATATCAAAAAATGAAACAAAGGTAGAGGAACATAGTATAGAAATATTTAATTGGGCCAGATGTAGTTGAGATGCTATTACAGAAATTCTCATGTTTATATCTGGGTGGTCAAGCACTGGAACAAGCTGCCCCCTAAGGCGAGGGATAGACATGGCCCTGAGCAATGTGCCCTTACTGGGCTCGGTTGAACAGGAGGCTGGGCTGTGCATTTCTAGTGCTCCCTTCCAACCTATGTGATTCTGTGAAAAATTTGTACAATGTAAAAGAAGATCAGAAGGGAGAGCAGCAAGCTTGTTGCTACCATTGGCTTAATACGAAAGACTTTCCACAAGGATGGTGTAAATGGACAGGAGAATAACACTGCCCCATGACCACTGTGCCTAAACACATACAAAAAGATACAGTATGTTTTCAAAGTTACCTACGATATTTTCACCTTTTAGTAATATGTTTTCATTCATAGCCAAAACTTTTAACATTAACATTCTTCCATTATTGCTACATGTGCAATGTAAATTGTCTCTCCAGTAACTTAATAATTTTTATAATCTCTAACTTCATGTGTTGTTACTGTCTATTCCAAGTCCAGGAACAAAAGAGAGTTAAGGTATTGGTTCAGCTATAACAAAGGACACTATCAAGAGCATCTGGGTTAGCTGAAAGCAGTGAGATTTTTTTTGAAGAAATCCCAAGACCTAGGTCTAGCCTCAAAAAGTGAGAGATACTAATAAAAGAGGACTGGAAACAGCCCAGGAAAGTATCCAAGAATTAAAAGGAACATTTCATAGTCATGTAACAAAGAATCCCTACAGTCACAAAATGCTGTCCCTGAGGCTTCAGGAAGAACCCAAAGAACGAGCACATAACTTCTGACTGCTTTAGGCTTTGAACTCTGTTATGCTTTCAAAGAACAAGACATAAATGTCCTGAACAGAAGCAATAAGGCAGTTGCTCTTTGGCAAAGCTAACTACAATGAAACTGACTTGAATCCACCAATACTTTCCCCTGAAACTGTAGTCAAATTTAAAATTAACCTTTTATAACACAGTTTTAGATATAAAAATGAGCTTAATTTGCCACAAGTTGATGTAAGGAACTTTTTTTTGTTTTTCTTCACAGTGTATTAAGATTAAAAAAAAAAAAATGTTTCATTAAATAATATTATACTGACAATGATTAACAAAAAAAAAACAAACAAACAACTGAAAAAATCATTTATCACCCTATAGGAAAGTATTTGTATCAGAAAGTTTCCATTATCTTTGACAATAAAGAGTTACACAACACTAGTGATTCCATGACAGTCTCTATCTTGACAAACAAAACGTAGGGATACTCTAGATGGGGGAAGGGCTATCAGAAGCAAACACAGGTGTTTTTTACCGTGCTGGGGAAAGCAGTGGAACACTACTGCTTTCTGTACACAAACCCACATTTAATGCTGCAGTGCAGTAATTTTGCAAGTACTTTTCCCAATGTTTTGAGAGAGACTGATGGTACTTCAGTTTTAGCAATAAACCTGAGCTGGCCCTATTCATAACAAGTCTGCTCAGAAAACAAGGGACCACAATGCTGAAACATCCATTCCCATATAGATTCAGCTGGGTTCATAAGTCCTGCTGAAACCTTGGAAATCCCTAAGGGGCTCTTTGAGGAGCCACCAAGAAGCCTCAGGATTGTGTTCCAGAAATCGTCATATTTGGAGGCTGATGCCAGAGAAGACTGGCACAGCCTCTCAGCCTGGACACTTTAAAACACATCCAAACTGTTTCTAGACTCAGTTTGACTTCAGGAGTGATACAGCTGCATAGCAGAATTCTTCAACCCTCACATGCAAGCAATGTGTTCATCAGGAGAGACATAGAAGAGTCTGCACTTTCACTGATTGCACTGTCCTCTCATTTTATTGTTCTTTCAAAGCAGCTAATAAGTTCTGTGGCTCTTCAAATCCCCACAGACTCTATGTATCCTAAAAGCCTTGCAACTTAGAACTTCAAATATAGCAGAATCATGCATTGCAGTTGATTTACTTATTGCAACACTTTTATTAAAATGAATAATCTTCCAAGAAACTTTTAATACAGTAATAGTAGAGTGGTACTAAGTAACAACAACCAATAAAAAAAAAAATTTAAGGAGTTCTATATGTAAAAGTTGAGTGATAGTTTCATTTATGTAAAATACTCTGAAGGGAAGAAAATGTGCTTAGGTGAGGGAATCAATGCCATCTGTGTCTCCAACAGCTCTTGGTTGGCAACATATCTCTCCCACTCTGCTCCCTGGAAGCTGTGATCAAACTGAATCAGGTGAATGGGCCTGCAAAGCAAGAAGCAGTCTCACTGCAAGATGAAGACTAGACTGGGCACAGTTTTATCTTTGCTAGTCTATCTACAAACACGGAGCTTCAAGTGACTTTTCATTTTGCCTTTTCCAAACAAAGGACAATATTAATAGCCTGAAGATCTTTATTATCCATATTGCCAGTGCAGGAAGAGTAAAAGCTGTCTGGGTCTATACAGGCATTTGATGTCCAGATTATGCACAGACTTAGAAGTATTCCTACTCTTAACTACATGAATAGCTACCACTGTAATTCAGCTAAAATTAATCTAGAGTTCAAGCTATATCTATGAAAAATTACAAGATTTATTTTTTCCTCTAAAGCTCTTAATTCTCAACATTGATGTTCTAATCCTGCAGAATCATCCATGCTTAGCTTTGAATCCAGGAGTCTTTTCATTCTGTTAGACCACACACTGATGCACTTGTTTATTAATTCAAACAGTTTGCAGATTGGTAAGTGCTGCATTAGCAGTTCCTTCCATCCACTACAACTTTTTGTCTATTCTTTTGTTTCAGACTGATCCACAGCTTTGTTCCCCAAGTTCTCAGGAGAAGAAATATAAGATTGTTCAGTATCAACAGAATTACTCTTTCAAGCTATTTCAGGAGCTGACATCTTGAAAGAAGTTTCAAACATTCTTAAAAGAAGCACAGGATAAATGGTATCTGTTATACAGAGAGAGCTCCTTTTATATTCATATACCTGGGAGGTTCTGAGAGGGAAAAAATCATGCTGTTTGACCCCAATTATCTAACTGCAGTGTCTAAATCACCATATAAGCCTCTCAATATTAAGTCCCTGTAAAAATGGTGAATAGAACCTCCAAAGAGCAAATCTGAGCACTTGAAAGAGAGCCTCACCACTGCGTTCTGTGTACACATAAATGATGCTTTTCACAAGAAGCACCTGAACTACACAGCTAAATTATGCTGTGAGAGTGCTTTTCTATTCCAATTCTCTCAAAACTAGGATTTCATGGTGGTCTGCTGAATTACTGGGGGGAAAAAGTGTCAGCAGCATACTGAAAAACACTGTGATTGGGACACAGCCATATCCCATAAACCTCCTGGAACCAGTTTTTAGTTTCATTGCAAACACTTCTGGAACTAACACTTCTATACGCAATTTTGTCCATTTCCTTATCCTCTCTATCAAGGCTTTTGAGACATCCCAGCAAAATGTTATTTCTTTCTATTTATTAATTTGTCTTGATTCTTCAAAGAATTAAAACAAACAAATAAGCAAAAAAGAACAAAAAACTATACAGAAACCCCCAAAACAAAGCAAAACCACAAGAAAACAATAAAACCCAAACCCAAAAAACATACCAACCACCCCCCCGCCCACCCCCACTGCCCCCTGAAATTTCACATGCAGAAAAACCCCAACCACGTACTCACAACAACAAAATATCAAAGAAACTGGAGCCCATTCTCCAAGGCATCAGTTTGAGCTAATAACACTCCCTTCTTTCTCAAGCTAGTAAACTGCATGGAGAACAAACCACAGTAATACCAGCAGGTATCTTAAATGACTGACTGCAATTAAGGACTTGTATCATTACAATGCACAAGCTCTGAAGAAATCTGAACATTTCAGATCTGCTTTCTGTCACTTTGCAGCAATACCTAGGAACCCATCTGCAAACAGTACATCCAAAAAAATACTATTGGCATTAAATACATAGTGAAGTGTTTTTCACTGAATTTTACACTGACTCTTAATACTCTCTATGCAGGGCAGATGAACCATAGCTACTGCAGAGAGTACTGTTAAGAATTATTTTTTCCAAGAAACAATTGTCATGCTTCTAATGTTTCAGAATACACAATTAACATAGGAAATTATTCTACCTAATTTCCTGGGGTAGTATCAACAAAGGATGATATCCAGGGCCCTGTTTCTCATGCTATTTTTAGTCTTTATTTTTCTATTTCCAACCATGATACATACAAGTTAATAGAAGACAGTGGCATATAAAGAGAGAAAATTCACACATTGAAAACTTATTGCTCACTTATACCTAGAACTTAAAGACTATTCAATCCATCTGAACTGCACTGGTTTTCAGTACTGGAGTGGTTAGAGGCAAGTTTTAGCCAACACAAAAACGTAGAAATTTGGCGCTATGTCAGCATGTGTTTTAAAACCTGTTTTTGCTCCCTCGAACTGCAAGGACCAAGTCAACTGTTACCATTCCTCTCTAAAAAGTAATTTTGAGGCTATTCAGTACTATATTCCTATCATATTATTCCAAAACCTACCAAGTCAAACTTACAGGCATAAGTGATTTCCTTTCTAGAACATAACAGGTATTGGAATGACACTTGGAGCTGGGTTGGGTTTGGTTTTGGTTTTTTGCAGATTTTTAAGCAGTTGAATGATAAATTCCTGAAAACAGTGGTTTACCTCAAAAGCACCGATAAGAATAGCACATGCAGTCAAGACACAGCACATGTAGTCTCAGAAAAAATATTTCAAATAAATGCTGGTAGACGCACAGCTGGAAGACTGATGAGCAAACACTAGCACTTTCTAGATAAGTTCACATGCATGCAGAACTTAATCACTAGCACAAACCCAGAGATATGTAATCACACAAAAAATTAATTTTAAACTCCTTTTTCAGATTATACTAATTTTTCATCTGCTTATTGTGAAATAATGTAGGGACAGCACATAGTGTCAATTTGCCCTCGTGTAACATCTTTTACTTGACTATTAAAGTATTGCACTTACATTTGTGAAGAACACTGAGTGAACGCCCTCAGGAAAGAACCAGGTAAGCATCATAAGTACTATGTGCGTTTTATGAAAGAATTTTTGAATATAAGTCACTGAGTGGCAGGTCTTACCTCACTGTTAATGAGCAAAACCAGGGATATATACAATCCAGTATTTAACTTCATTCTAAATGCAGACTTGCTTCATTTTTCAAAAATTATTATCAAATTGTTTTGTAATACGCATTTGTTCTCTTAGTTTAGAAACCAGTGTTTGCAAACTTAGTAGCTGAATAGTATTAAAGAAAATGCCATGAGGAACACGCGGTGTGCATAGATTATAAGAGACAACAAGATTATTTTTGTGACACATTCTACCTGTAATCAGTCTAGAGTCTTAATATCAGGAAACTTTCCCTTGTAGAACCTATAGGAAAAGCAACGGACAAAAAAACCCCCAAACAAAACCACCAAAAAACTCTTTTTGCATGTATAGGATATTACATATAAACATATATGGTTTTAGAACTTCAAACTAAGGGCTCTTAATTAGATACCCTATTTGCTGGCACAGTCAACCCTCTCAAGTTTCTGCCTCCCTCCTGCCTTTTCATCCATGCAGAAGACAGAAAGCAATTTATACCTAAGGGGAAACAATGCTGGACGAGGGAACAGGAGAAGATAATTTTCTCTAGATTCCCTTTCACATACATGGATAAGAGATTCGATTAACAAAATAGTCTTAGCATGCACAGCAACAATAATACAGGGTGACCTCCTTTCACCACCCTTTGAGTAAACACCATCAGTACAGGCTGTATATTCTCCACAGACACACAGTCCATTCAACTTTTATATTACTGTTCTCAGATCCTGGCACACCAGCCAACTGTTCCAGCAGCGGTGATCCCTACAAAGTTACTTGCAAGATGCACAAGTACTGTTTCTGGGACTAGGTACAGGTGGTTCCCAAGGTTGATGTAAACAATTGTGCAACTGGTCAAAATGCCCCTCAGTTTGCCATGGCTAACAATAGCCACAGGAAAAACTACTGTGAGACTGTTATTACTGCAATGCTTAAAAGGTCAAATGTTTCTACTGTTCTTCACTGCTTGGTTCTTTGTTTAACAAACTTCACCTTCCGGGCTTTTGTATTTTTAATGCTTCTGCATCACGTGGCATAATTTTGTCTTTAGAATGATTTTATGGTTGATAAGTGGCAAAAACATCTTGAAGAATCAATTACAGAGCAATACTCTTGGAGGAGATTTTGCAAAAAGTATTAAAAAGAGACTTTGAGAACATTTTTTATCTTCTAGTTTAGATGAGATATTGACACATTTTTTTTCTGCCAACTTGTACCGACAGCTTTCAACATTAGTTGAAGACTCAAAAGAGATGTTATTATTCATTTCTTCCAGAAAAGATTACTTGGGAAATCATCAGAACAATTTAGCAGCTGTGTAAAGTATGGACAAGAGAGAAGAAATGGAAAGATGGGTGGGCCTGAAACTCTACTAAGGGAAAAAAAAAACCCCTAACCCTGCAGTAGGCTTCAAAAGGAATTTTACTTTGCACTGTGTGATTCCCTCCACACCCCAATAATATAAACTTGTGAAAGAAAAATGTTAAAGAAACCTTTCCATACAGTCATAACTGGTCTTCTTGAACCTGAAAATCTTCAATAACATTCATATTTGAATTTCAACTCCAACATGCACAGTGGAAGAAATCACCATTATCTAAAAAGCACTTAATTTTTTCTCAACTAAGAAGGAAGCAAATTCCAATGACCAGCATCTAAATTTTTCAGTAAAGTGCTTGAACCTTTCTGGACATAATGATGTTTCACCCATGAAGTTCTGACAGTAGAGAAACTTTAGAAACTCATTTAGACCAAGGTTTGGCAGCATTTAACTGCCACATCACCTTCCAGTAGAGTTTGTCATGTGAAAAACGTGACTAGTTATACCAGTTATGGCAGTTCACGACTCAAAAGATCTGTGTGGCTCTATGCTAAATTCCTCCTTCAGTGGTACTGACATAAACTTTAAACCATTACGTTACTCAGTTTACACCAATAAGCTACTCCTGTTCAAACAGCAGTATAAAAAATTGCTAAAGTCTAAATGAGATGCTGTTGAACTTCATGCTAAGTACCACTAAAAACTGCAACTTCTAGATCTGTGTCAGACACATAGCACTGTCAAGGGGTTCATACACTCTCTCCTTGAGAACCCTGGATAGATCAAGTAGAAAAAGAGTGGATTACCTGAAAAATCAAATGAAAGATCATAACCAAATGCAGTCTGCACTGCAGACTCTGAAATCCAGCCCACCATTTCCTCTGCCCAACACTTTGCAGAAGTGATCAAACACAGTTTTGTCCTTAAACAGTCTTGCTAGAGCAAAACACAAGAACAGTTTGTTTCCAAGAAGTCTGCTCTGAAACAAGAGTCACAGCTGCTTTCTGAGACACAAATTAAATAAAATCTATCCAGAAACTGAAAGAAAGAGGATAACACAATTAAACATGGGAGGGGGCATCAAAACCAACAAACAGGTGCTTCATGGAAATAAAAGGTCACCTTGGTTTAAAGCAAGGCTTGCAGGCAGGGGGAAAATATTACAACCAACCAAACAGAAGAAGAACTCCAATGCCAAGCTTCCAAAATACTACCACAATGCAACTTGGAGGTAAGGGATTAAAGAACGTACCCCTGAGATTTCCCAATTCAGTTTCACATTTATACATTTGAACTAAGATAAACCCGAGTTACTGTTTTAAGAGAGGCCATGCAGATCCTTGAGGCTATCAGCATTATGCAAAACAGCGTGGAACAGGAGACTTATTTACATTTGGCACTGAATATATCCATAATGATACCAACAAATAAAAGAGCACAGTGCCCTTCACCCTTTTCTCCTACTAAGAATTGACCCGATGTTTTCCTTTTTCTTTTAAATTACTAGAGCAGCCTACACGGATCAGGTGGAGGGATATAGAACAAATCTGATTATAAAGATCAACCTTTCACAAATTATAAGCTTTAACTCAGAAATCTGAGTTTCTTGAATTGCCATTTCCCCAGCTGTCACTGCCTCGGTGCCGGTTCGATGTCTGACATTACCTGACCAGAGGATGCCCCGCCACCCCCCTCGACCCGGCCGGGCCCCAGAGCGGCACGGACCGCAGCTGGGCAACCCGCGCCTCAGCCCGGCAGCCCAGCCGGAAACCGCCGAGGAGAACCGGCCGTTTCCCTCCCCGCTTCCCCCGGGCACAGAGCCAGGGAGGATGTACGGGAGGCACAAACGGATAAATGCAATAATCGGAGAGAGACGGCCGCACGGCGGGAGGGGGAACACAAGGCACAAGGAGGGGCAGATGCCATCTTGTGCCTCAGAGATGTCTCCCTGGACAGGTCCGGCCGCGGATACCCCGATCTCGGGCACCAGCGCCACAGGCCCGGCGGCCGCGCCGCCCCCCTCGCCCCGAGCGGGCTTCCCGCGGGGGGAACGGCGCCCACCTGGGGCTGCCCGGCATCGGCGCTCCCCGCCCGGGCCCGGCACGGAGCCCAGCGAACCCCCCTTCCCGCACTCACCTTGCGGAGGGGAGGGAAGGGCTGAGCCGCAGGCGCCGCCGCCCCTCCAGGTGTTCCAGCGCCGCTGGCGTCAGCGCGGCGAGCGGAGCCGCCTGTGCCGGCGTGGGCGCCCCCGCAGCGGGGCGGAGCCGCCGCCCGGCCCGGCCCGGCCCGGCCCCCGAGGCGGGAGGGCGCGGCCGGCAGGTCTCGGGAGCTTGGTCCGGCGGCTTCCTCGCCTCGGTCACTGCCGGGGCGCGTTTCCTGCCACTTTCCTGGCTGCGCTGGGAGGGAAGCGGCGGGAGAGTTACCGCAGACTGGGGCCCTCCTTGGGCGCTAGTAACCCCCTCAGCCCCAGCCTGCTGGGGACCGCAGGTGCCCCGCGAGGAGCATCAAGGAAATATTAAAATGTTTTGGCTGCCGTAAATCCACAGTTGTCGTCGAGATGGTGGAAACTTGGAGGAAAAGGGCCCTTTGACGTAGCGGGCAGGTGGCAGTGTCAGAGGGGGTCAGGAGAGCGTGGGGAATGGGTCACTGGGGGGTTGTAAGAGCTGTTCGAGTAAAGGAGGTGAATTTTAAGCTGATTTGAGAGCTTAAAATGAGGGGGAAAGTTCACAGCTGGCATTTGAAAACGAAGTAAAGGAGAAACGGGGGAGCAGCAAGATAGGGTGAAAAATGATCCCCCTTAAATAGGGCAGTGTTAACTTACTAGTGTGGCACGTGAGGAGGGCGGGGGTGTAAGCACAACGCAGGGAATGAACGTGGGGATGGAGAAGGTGAGTTTAAGTTGGTAGGGCCCCTGGAAAGGTTTGAAGAAGAGAGGACAGGAGGAAACTGTGGAAAATAGAAATGAGGTCAGTAATGAGGCATCATTTGCTGAACCTTACAGGGGTCTGAAGTGCTCATGTCAGTGTCTTGGTGTTCTTGTGAGGCACAGCTGAGCAACTTCACTGTAAGTCACACACCTGAGAGCAAAATGCAAGATGTTTACAGCAACAGGGACTGTGCTATGAGACAGTGGCTCTGAAAAAGACTTGGGATACTAATGAGTAGGTAGCTAAGCATGCGCTTCCTGAGCTTTGAAGAAGTCAACAGGGATAATTTACTTAAGAGATGTATAACCTGAGGAATTTCAGGGATGATTTGGGAGGTTGGTTACTTTCCCTATTTGACACTGGTGCGACCACTAACAGCAGGTCATATCTGAGCGGGATGTATGTAGAGCAGATGGTGTGCTGACAAACTGGAATGGGTTTATGGCAAGAAATACAAGATTGTTTTCCAGAATTGCAGAAATCCTAATAGGATAGTCTTTGTGGTAAAGCACAGTAACAGTGAGCAAATATTTTCATGGGAGAAAAATCTCCTAATGAAGTCCTCAGTCTTGCAGAGAAAGGTAAAATACTCTTCAGCATCTGAAAGCTTGGAATACAGGAAACCTGATGTGAGATATCTTGTTTACCTTTAGATGTTACACTGTAGGCACTCTTAAGCTATGTTGGTATCCTAAAGCTCTCTCTAGAGCAAAATGAGAAAGATGTATTTTAGGGTGTGTTTTATCTAATTTATTTTAGTTTCTGATGAGATTAATCATACTCTGGACATGAGTTCCCATGACCGTGAAAGAGTAACAGGCTCAGGTGTAAATACTTGCATTAGACATATTACCCCGCTAGTCAAATAAATTCCAGGTATTACTGGTTTTGAGAGAAAGAATATTCATGGAGTTCTTACCTCTTCGAAGGGAAGTGGTGCTAATAAGTGACAAAAGGTATCTCTGCAGTACGTGAGGGTCTGGGATCCCTCCAGCCATGTCTGACACTGAGTTGTGTTAGCTGTTTGTTTCTAAGTGAACCTGAAGAACTCATTGTGTCTTTTAAAGGGATTTATATTGCAAATCTCCTAGAGGAAGGTGAAAAAAGAAAATCTCATAGCATGTGAAGGAAGTACTTTAGCCATTGCAGGAGCAGAACCAAGATGAAAAGGGAGATTTTATTTGGTAAATTTGAAAGTATTATTTTTCTTAGTTGCTCCAGGGTAAGTTAGGTAGGAGGACAAATACTCCTGAATAAGCCTTAACTCTGGAAAACACTGTACTTTTGTAATCATGGAACTATTTTTATGCCAACAGTCATGTATGTGTGTGAATATACCTAAACCCAGGACTTAGGCTAGCTCATTCCTTGTTTACATGAGGCCAGCATCCTGCAAATTACAGACAACTTTTTTCATTGTCCACCTTAATGTCTCAAACCATTAGCTGAGCTTACTATATAACCTCAATTAGTTTTAAACCTTTATTCCTCGCTGTAGTGCAGGCATATCTTAATCTTTTATTGTGTTTCATGTAGTTTATCACCAGACTTGAATGTTATAAATATAAGCAAGTGCCATCTGGTTGTTCTAGCACCTCTCTTATCTCCCATGGAGATATTTTTAGGTCAGCAGAAATATAGAAATGTAACTAAAGCAGTTATTGCAAGTGATACATGAAATAAGGTGTACTTATTACTTTTCACAAGTTTAATTCTTTGGCAAAGCCGCCTGGATGCATGAAACACCCCAAAGCATGGTGCTGCATACATTCTGCTACTAACACTTTTCCCTATTTGGGCATCAAAGTACTCTAGTTACTTAAATTAACTAAGCAGTTGGTCTCCTGACCTTAAACGAGTCCATTTCTGCTGTTCTATAGAATGCCACATCCTCTTGCAAACTGAGATTGTTTGGATGACATAATTAAAATTGCTGTAAGATTCAAGTAAATATAAAGTAAGCGCTCTGTGGAGGAACTATTAACCACACCATGGTTGGAAACATCACATTCTATGGTAGAGAACTGACTTTCCAAGCCCCTAGTCACACAAACCTGGAGCTTTTGAGAGACTGAGCTAGTGTTTAGTCTTAGCCCTCATCTTTTAGGGCCTTTTCTGCATCTGAGCCTTATGTTACACTTTGCTCCAGCTGCATTTAATTTGTAAAAGGGCAAATAAGGATTGGAATCCCATGTTGACTCAGTGAGACTCACAGTCTAGTCATGTTTACTGTACCACATTGCTATATAGCATACTATGGGATATGCTCCCCTTGTCACTTAAATTGGTGCATCTCCTGTATTCCATGCTATCTATATAAAATACACTTAACAAATGTGTGTAATGGTTTTTAGGTTATTATATTTCTTTAAGTAGTAAGACAGCAGTTCAAATAAGAAAATAGAAAACCGTCAAGGGAAAGAGAGAGTAAGCTGGAAATTCAAGTATTTTGGTAGCCCAAATTTTGGTAACGTCCTGTTTTTCAATTGAAGCAGCAAGAATGATATTCTCCCCTTTAGTATATATTATTTTCTTAGGGTTTCTTAAGAATAGTATGTGCTGTGATTCTATCCCCCATTTAGATATATCTGTGAATTAGTTACTTCAGAAATTTGCATAACATTAGGATCCCAGAAATGAAGGTTTCTCATCCTACCTAGACAGTAACATTGTTATTAGTTGCTGTTAAAATTTCACACATTAAGATGTTTTTTAATCTTCCCATAACACATCGTATGTCCTCTGTTTGTCACCTACATAAGGAAGTGCAAACATTTCTGGACATGGTCACTGCCTGTTTGCATTTCTGCTCAAAATTTGGAAATTTTGAGGGGGAAAAAAGAAGGGGGAAGGAAAATGATGCTTCCCTTAAACTTCCTTCTGTCTCTTATATGAATACTTTCAGTCTTTTTTGTCCTCTCTGATCTATCTGCTGGCCTTTTAATTTTCCTGTTACACTGCTCTCAGTGTCTAGAACACCACTTGAGTTTATAAATGGCTTTCAAACTTTAATCTGTTTTCAAGCTTCTTAGCAAAATTATCTGTCTGGTTTAAAGGTGTTTAATTCTTCAGTTTGTGTGCTGCTGTTTCATATTTATTTCTGTAGTTTCTGTAATGTAGCTCTGTAAGGCATGTATTTTGTATTGTTTATGTGACATGATTCCAGTTTAGTAGTCTGCTGAAAACCTTTAGCCTATTGGCAGCTTCAGAGATTTACTTAATTAGTCATTTGTTTGTGCTTTCGTAAGCTGAAAAATACAGAATCACAGAATGATTGAGGTTGGGGTTGGGGTTGGGGTTGGAAGGGACTTCAGAGATCATCTTGTCCCTCCTAAAGCAGGTTCACCTAGAGTATGTTGCACTGGGTTGTGTTCAGGGGGATTTTGAATATCTCCAGAGAAGGAGACTCCAGAACCTCTCTGGACAGCCTGTTCCAGTGCTTGGTCACCCTCGAAGTAAAGAAGTTTTTCCTCATATTCAGATGGAAATTCCTGTGTTTCAGTTTGTGCCCATTGCCCCTGGTATGTTCTAGGATAGTGAAGCCCCTGAAATCCAGCCAAGTGTAGAATTAGAGGGCTCCAGGTTGGTGTGGTGCCAGCATCTCTGACCATCAAGGTAGAACCAAAACTTTGCCAAATAGAAGTCAATCTGTAATTGTGGCTTTCATGATGTTCACTTATCATCACCCTCCTATGGTCCTGCAGACTTAAAATGAAACAACTGTGAGCACAGGGGCTTGCCTGGATTTTTCTTTCACATTTAGATATTGTCTGAAGTCCAGACTTTTAATGTTGCTGTCCAAGTGCAGGTTAATATACTTTTTTTGGCAATTCATGGTCAGTGCACTCTACAATACTTCTCTTTCCTCTTGTCTGGTTGGCAGTGAAAATTGTTGTATATTCTTCCACTATCCTACACTAATTCTCTCCTTTATTGTCGTTATCAAACTTCCTGGATACTCTAGCAAATAGCGCACAGAGTACTCTTTCCTGTCAAATACTTTTCATTTGAATGACAGTGATGAAGCATGTGGAGTGACCATCTATTTTTCATACCTGACATTTTGAATCAAAAGAGCTGTGTTAGTTAAGCTGTTCTTTAGATGGAGCTGGTATTTGTGGAAATTCACCAGAGAATTAGTGAGGCATTCAAGACTCAGATTTATACTTAATGATGACACGTAGACAGTAGGGACAAGAGAACAGCCGTGGTAGCAATTTGTGCTGATTTCCATCTGAGAACAATAATATATTAAAAAAATCTCCTTCTTAAGTATTTACTTGAAAATATTAATTTGAACACACACAGCCTGCAGTCATTGGTTGTATTCTGAAGAAAATATCCATCTGTGGTGGACTTGGATAAGCAATCCAGCCCCTACAGCATGCTATGAATTTATTTTATTATAGTCTGCAACAGCATTATTGAATAATCTCAGCACAAACCCAAACTTTTTTCCCAAAGAGGCTTACAGTCTGAAAGAAAATGCAAAATGGGAGAGAGACAGCAAGTATCATTGTTTTCACTTTGTAAATGAGAAATTGAGACAAACAGATAAAATGATTTGTAAAAAAAAGCCTGTGGCAGAGCTGGCCAAGGGTTCTTACATTGATTTACTGCTGCCTTTAACCATCCCATCTTCCAGTGTTTTCAAAGGCTAGAGATTTGTAAGATGTGCTTGCTTTTTCCACAAGTTTGGGAATGAGAAGGGGGCAGAATACTGACAGAAACTATGTTTAATAAATACAACTTCTTTGGAGGATATTATATCAACAAAATAGCTCTTCATTGAATAGATTTTCATGACGGTAATATGAACCAAATGGCACATTTTCTGTTAAGTTCAGTTCTTTAGAAGACAATAATATAGAAATACAGGCTGAAGCTCCCAGATGTCATCGTGTTCTCTTTTACGCCTTCCTGAGAGTTGTTCCATCTAAAAACAAAAATCTTGAAACAGTTATTAAAATATTCTGGCCCATTAAGAATATGACTCACCTAAGTTTTAAAGCTCTCCTGGAGATGTTTCATAGGTTAGTATGAAAGTCTATTAAAAAAAATCTGTGTACTGTAGATACTGCTAATTCTCAGAAGTGTGAGAGTAGTTCTACTGCTTCAGAAAACAAATATTTGAACACAATAATTATTGCAAGCAACTGGTTTGATTTACTTTCAACCCCTCATGTATCATATAAACACTTCTATGTTAAAATACATACTGTTTTGAAGGTATGACAATACTTAGCAAGCAATACTATGGCTTGATATCTCAGGTTCCTATTGAGCATCCTAAAATATCTATCTGCAGATAATTTAAAATATTTGATTTTTTTTTCCCCAAAAGATGTTAATATTTGGATTTGTACAGTTTTTTCACATTTGCTTTAAAAGAAACTAAAATGAAGTCATTGTGCTCGATAAACCTTTGTAAAATTCACCAAAGAATTCTTAGTGATAGAATGGAAGTAAAATCAAACACCATGATTTAAATAGTCTCTGAGATTTCAACAGTTTTAATCAGATCCTCCAGTGCTGTATAATCACTTTGCCCTCCAAGACAATCTGAACTGGCTGCCCCAAGATAGCCATGTTGAGGTAGAAGATACTTTTCAGTTCCTTCTGATATATAGACTTTATGTTATTTTAAAATTTGATAGAAAAAATGTGGCATTGCTTGAAATTGAGGAATAGAACATTGGAGAAGTTTTGTCTTCTAGTATCCAGAGATCTCCTGACAGAGATACCTTTACCAATCTTTTTTTTTTTTTCTCAGTTGCCCCAAATGAGAAATGCAGCCATGAAGGCTGCTATTCTGAAAGTACTGCTTAGTCTAACTTCAGTACATCTTTGCATTCAAAAAACAAGACACGTAATTTTCTAAAGTGCATGTTTTTAAGTGGTTGGAAATATCAATTGTTACTGAAAATTTTCCAACCCTTTTCATACTAAGCTTTTGAAAAGCACTTCACCTCACCATAGGAATACTATTGAGCTGAACTGAGAAAAAATGGTAGAAGTGGTTTTAAACAGAGAAAGTAATTCCTCAAAATATTGCTGCATCTCTCATTCAGCAATTTTTCCCTTCCTCTTCTGTGAACAGTGCGGATCATTTGTCCAAGGAGACAAGCTATTTTCCCACAGAGATTCAATATTTTCTGTTTGTGCTGTTCTTTTTTTCCCATACCATATATATATATATTCCACAGAACTAAATATTAGTACATTTCCTGCATGTTGCTATGAGATTGTCTTCAGTCTGGTTCTATGAGGAGTATTTTGATATCTTTGGCACGTTTAACAAAAGTGAAAGTGACAAGTAAATGAGTTTGCTCACTAGATTGATGTGCTTAGCTCATTCCTTCTGAAGAGAGATAAACATTTATTTGGAATGTACATTAAAATCTTGAGGTTCAGCTTCTCTCCTGATACAGTGTTTAAAAACTCCACAGGTACTGTTAATATGAAAACTTAAAATATTGAGAAATCATATTATTTTGTTTATTGTGTAAGCACAGTAGATTAATTATTTGTCATTTTGAATTATCAAAATCATTGATCATCTTAATACTTTTAGAGATAAAGCCTGCTAAAATTTGCTGGTTTTTTCATGATCAGCTCAGCAATTTGTACCACGGTAGATTTCTGTGCTGAGCTGCTTTAATGAAAGATCTGTCAGCTTTTCCAATATCACATCCTTTTTTTGGGGAGGATCCTAATTAATTCATTTCAATTCCCATCAGGTTAAAATTTGGCTTATAATACATATTGTTGGTAGTTTTTAATTTGTTTGCATTTGGAAATGCAAAATATGTAGTTTTCTCACAACTCTATTTCTGATCTGTTGCCTCTACAGCCAAAGAATTCATTAGACTGAATTCTGGAAAATAAAATATTCAGGGCTAGACTGTTCCTTTCAGCACCGCCTTGATCCATGAATGATGTGCAATCTGTGCAGCTTGAAGACATTGTGCCTTTGTGATGCTCTCCTCTGGTGTCGTATGGTCTTGCTTCCCTCTGGTGTACACCAGCTTATTTTAGCTTCCCTTATAAAAAGTGGTTCCTGTGCAGTGTAAAGAAGAGAGAACTCAATCTGTTCTCCTTCCCAATGAGTCTGCAGTGCAAAGTGTGATATTTACTACTTCTACATACTAGAATACAAGATCTAAGTAACTTGCTCATCAATACAAAGGCAAGCCTTTTACACAACCTAGCTGCTCTGATAGAGGCACATGGTGTTATTGTTTCTTTTAGAAAATGCAATTAACAATTTTTCAGCTAGCTATGTATCTTTCTGTGTTTGATAGTATGTGTTACAGGGATGAGCAAGTAATGACAGTGCAAAATTTCACTGAATGTATTCATTGTGGCTAAGAAAAAAATTAACACTTGAGTCCCTTAAACTACGAATTCAATCTGACGTCTCAATGACTTCAATGACTGCTAGTTCAAGCTCCTGTGCTCTTTCTGTTTAAGTAATTTTAAAATTTCAGGCCCAGTGAGCTCAGTTCAGTCCCTTAGCTATGTTTTTTTCATTAGTTCCTTAAAGAAATGCAATGTAAACAGTCTAAAACAAACAGTAATATTGTAAATTCAACTCAATCAAGATGCATTTATGATGTCCATAATGTCATATCCCAGGTTTTCATGTCTCTTGAAACAGAAAATACTATGCAGAAATAAATAAATGGGTAATGCTGAAGACATAGAGATATCGAGCCATGCCAAACATCCACTAAAAAATATGGCCAAGTGAAAAAAAAAAAGAATCCAAACAAACAATTAAAAGCCTCCTTTCCTATTGGTTTTATATCTCCCTTTATAAAGCTTTTCTTCTGAGCTACAGAAGAATGTGTACAATCATAAGGATCTTCATTGGTGTTTGTTGGCAAGATCTGTTTGCAGGCCTCCCAAGTACCTGTGCTTTATGGCAGAATCACAGGGAAGGAAGTCCTACCTCTGGCAGAGCAAGGCTGGGTTAAGAACCATTTAGGCATGCTGAACACACACCAGTTCATTGGACAGGATGGGGTGCTGGCTGGGGTCATGGAGAGGGTTCTATTTGTCAGATGCTGTGATGACTAGGGGTATTTCTGATGGCTGGAAAAAAGGCAGACGTCACACCTTTAAAAAGGTGACCAGGGAGGTGCAGCCTGCTCTGTCTGGCCTCAGTCTCTAGGATGACTGAGGAGCGAATCCTTCTGGAGGCCATTTCCAGGCACTTAAAGCCAAATAATGTAGTTGGGAACAACCAGCATGGACTTGCCAGGGATAAATCATCCCTGAGCAATTTGATAGTCCTCTGTGTTGAAATAGCTGGCCCTGTTGGTAACTGAGATAGATCAATGGATGTTGTATACCTTTACTTTAGTAAGCTTATGTCAAAGTCTGCCAGACCATCCTCATAAGCCAAATTAGGTATGAATGGATTACAATGTGGCTGGAAAACTGGCTTAATCACTAGGCTCAAAGAGTCAGTGGTTTAAAGTTCAGGCAGCCACCAGTGTAGCTCTTCTGTAGTTGATCCTGGGCTAATGTCTTCATTAATAACCTGGATGATACTGGATGGTAGAGTGGAACACCCTCAACAAGTTCATGGCTGCCACCAAGTTGGAGGAAACAGCTGAGGGCAAAGCTGCCGTATAGGGACATCTTGAAAGACTGGAGAAAGGGGTTGATGTGCTGCTTAACGTGTGTTTCTTAACTAGTAGGTGCATATAACTAGATTTACTTCAGGACAGAACTGTCTGTTTCAGGAAATGTCTATTATCTATTCTGCAGTATGACTTAATTATGATAAAGTGCTATAAGTGTAGGAACATTATTCCTGTTTAATAGAACTATTAATCAGTGACATGGTTCAAATCTCTGAACAATGGTATGCCCTGTCTGGCACTCAAGATACGAAGCAGAACACCTACTGCATAATGCATCTTAAAATGACTGTGCTGCACCCAGTATAGTCAGATTTGATAGACAGGTTTCCAAAAAGCAATAATATAACTGTTTTTCCGCCAACTTCAGTCATGCCAGGATTTGATTACTAATGGTACAATCATGTCAACTGGCTACAACCTTTGGAGAAAATACCATTACCTGATGTCACGTTGCTCAAAAGCACAGAACAAACTTTAGCATAAAAATACATATATTTTGGTGTTGTACAAATGTGTAAACACTTCTACTTGCTCCCTCTTTCATCACATCAATGCCAAATTCTTCTATTACATTGCTATAAATGTGAAATCAATGGACTTCATTATTTCAGGTATATGTTTCTAACTGAAGCCAGTGTTTGACTTGTGAAGCTAGAATAATCAAACACCAAAACAGTCAAAAAACATTCAATGATCTTGAATTTATCAAGAAAGTGTGACTGTTTTGTGGAGAATCACAAAGAGACCAGTAGACCTTTTCTTTTATAAAGCTTATACTCAAGTTCAGTAGGAACTGATTGAAAGAAGTCCTGATATTTAACATGGATGGGAGGCAAGATTAGACACTCTGTCGTGGCAGTACAACCACATATCCTTGTAACATGAATTTTAATTTGTTTCAATTAGCTTCTGTGACTGAGGAAGGCCTCTTTTGCCAAGAAGAAATAGTACTGTTTTGTGATGAGGAAATAATTGCTTTGTATGTCTAGTTTTCTCCACCTCATCTGAAAAAAAATGGCTTATTTAATTACAACATATAAAAGTTCTCATTTTTATTTCAGCATGCACATATGAGCTTATTATACTGACTGTGTTTAACTTATTATCTTGTATACTTTTCCAGAAAGATATCATTCTCTAACCCTATCTCTAGAAAACAATAGTATATCAATGTGAAAGAATTATTACATCTTCTACATATTAGCTCTTTGAACAAAAGTAGGCTATGAGTACTTTGCATTAACATAGACTTACATTGTAGTAAACCTTTATCTGTAATGACAAACATCTCATCTTAGGTGTTTTCAACTAAGATTTAATCAATTAGAGCCATTTTTTCGCCTGTGGTATTCATTAGTGGAGCTCATGATTTCTAAACTCCAGTTTGCTGAAAATAATAAAATTAGATCAATAGAGTTGTGTTTAATGGCTTGTGTTACACAGCTCATCTGCAAGGGCTCTAAACGTACATTTTCATAAGGTCTGCATTACTCAACTCATTGACCAGAGTGTGGGGATGAGCTAATGCTGTCATTTTTAGTTCCTGCAGGTTTTATCCAAAGAATTTTGAAGAAAAAGAGCTGGAAGGAATGTCTGTGCTGAAGAGGGAAGCAGGATGCATTATGAATGATTTTAAAGTTCACTTTTCCAAGAATGAAAGTTAGTCAGACTTGAGTAGTGTTGTAACTGCAATTTCCTCATTTTAACGACTATAGTTCATAGCCTTGGGAATATGCCCGTTTTCACATTTCTGTAGATTGTGTCCATTGGCTAAAGGAGCAAAGAAATTGTACTACTGGCTGAGATCTGTGTGCTGTCCTGTGTCTAGCCACGGCCAGCAGTAGGGGAAGATGCAAAAACTGAGGGGAAGATGCAAAAGCTGTACAGGAGCTAGTTGCAGGTCGCCTATAGATCTCAGCCTGATCCCTAATCCCTCAATTTAAGACCACAACTGTGAAGTTTTTTTACTTCTACCTATTTATTACTGATATTGACCATTATAACCCTGATATCACTAGTATGTAGACACGGTAAGGACTAAGAGGTAGAATTGAAATGCCTTTGCAGTATCTCATTTCTTTTCTAAGAAAAGCAACATCAATATTTTAAGTCTCCCTTTGGAAAACTCCTTCCCTCTTTTATTTCTTTCATTCTTCTCTGAATGCCCTGTAAGTGCAGTGAACTTCTTCAGACGTTGTGTGTGATGAGATGCACACCCAGTGCAGAGAGAGGGCTATTTCTATGGCTTGTGTAACAGCCTTCTGATGTTTGCTGATTTTTTTCTATCCCTTTTCTCACACCACCTGCCAGTTTGTCTGGTTTTGTGAGAAGAGGTGCACATTAAATGAAAGCTTACCTCTTTTTTTCCCTTGCCATAAAAGTCGCTTTTACCTTTATTACTTTTATTAACGTTGGGCTATAAGAGTACCCATTCATCTGCTTGGGTCAGAATTCCTTAAACTTCCCCATCATCTTCTCTGGACTTCATTATTCGTAGCTGTGTTTCCAAAATGTAAAACCCAAATAATTTCTAGATTGATTGTGGAGTCATAGGACAATAACAAGTTTTAGTACAGTGCTTTGGATTCTCTTCCACAAAGTACCATGAGGAAAAAATTGAAAATTATAAGGTTATAAAAATAATTATTGGTGTTCCATTTCTGGTTTGAATTTTTTAATTGAGAAGAGATTGTGACTGATCCAAAGGGAACCTGGTTTCTTAATATTGTCTTTGCTGTGCTATGTGTTTATAAAGAAGTTAGAAATTTACATGAAGGACCTGGTTGAGTGCCTCTTAATGAACCCTAATGGCTTAGATCCAAACTGTTTTAAATAATTAGAAAAGTAAATATGGGGCCCCACAGGATATTTTCAAAGGCACAAAAGACAGCTGGGTAACCAGCTAACAGGACAGATCTAAGGCTTTCTGCAACTGAGCCACTAAAAAAGCCCCATACTTATGTACTTTTACACAGGGTGAAAAATATGGTCTATAGACACTGGCATATTTCTGCAAACTAAACCTGAAAAAATTCTAATTAAAAAAAAAAGAATGACAAGAGATCTGGAGCAGTAGACTGTGTTGAGATGTAAGATTCATAATTACAGACAGGAAATGGCAGCAGATTATGAAAGATGTTTAGCATGAAATGATGTAGCAGAAATCTGTAAGGAGCTGGTTAAAGAGGTCTATTAACAAGTCCCTGAATTTCACAAAACCTTCTGTGTTCACTTATGCGGAACCTTTTCAGCTGATGAGGACAAATGAATATGAGATGGTGACTTTGATTTTTCTTTTTATAAACAGTAGAATGTGCTAGTAATCATCAATTTTTATTGGTTGAGCTGGTACTCCACAGCATCAGCTCAGCAAAACCAGTTTCTTTGGATATATTTAGAAAGCAAAGTGGAACTTACTAGAAATGTCCAGTCTCGTTTTGGCCTGTGCTGTGCAATCTCTGTATAGTGCACCAAGCTGAGACATATTTGGTGATGTCTGATTGTGCTGTCATGCTTGCTTCCAAGCTAATGAAACAAGATAAAACAGAGGCAAGCATTTTTTTGGCATCTTGATAGCGCTCTGATTCTCTTCTACTTAGCTATGCTGTGGCCTCTGTGTTCAGTCTTCAGACTGCATGGTGTAAATATGCCCAAAGAGCAGTTAAAATTTATACATTATCCTCTAATTCATTATTATGGATGCCAACATGACAGAAAAATACTTTATCGTCACCAAAATTGCCCATTTGATTTGATTCAACTTTCTTTTATTCTGGTTTTACATCACGTACAAATTCAAATCAGGTTACATGCATTTGTAAAAACCCGCATAATGAGAAACCCACGTATGCTTCAGTGTCATTGAAATCAACATCTTTCACTTCCAAGTGAAATGTGGTGAAACTGCACTGATGTTAAACTATGACAATTAATGAACTCATTATTGCATTCTAATGTACAAACACCAATTACCTACATCCAATATGACTGGATTTTGAAATTATTTCTTTACAAATTAAACATATTTTTTTTCCCCAGATTCTTTGAGTGCATAAATGGAACTGAAAAGGAAACTTGGACAAAAATTGTCTGATTTCAAGAAATGTTTAATGTAACACTGTAAAAAAAAATAAAAATCAAAAAAGCACAGCTAGCCTTGCTTATGTGACCAGAATTGCAGTGTCTTTTTCAGTGAGTTGACATTTGCCATAGTATCTATGATTTATTAATAATGTTGTTTTAATTGTTAGCAGAATAACTGCATTGCTTGAGCACTCAAACATTCTGACAATATTGGTCTCTTCTATGTAATCATAGTGTAAATAAAATAGAAGGCAATATCTGACTCTAAATAATCTTAACAGGGAACACAGAAAAAGGATGGCAGAAAATAAGCAATTATAGTGGAAAGCAATGACTTATCTGTGGTCCCATCAGACATAAGTGAGAAGGCTGAAAACAGAAGGCAAATCTCCTGAGTTGCAGTAGCTGAGTCTTCATCCAATGTCTTGTTTGTTCATCTAATCTTTCTCTCACATACTTTTTGATCCCAACTATCTGCAAATACCACCAATCGGAATTTAACAGACCAGTTTTAAGGACTATTTTTAGTACTTGTCATTGCATAGAAAACCTTCTAAATTCACAGAACTGGGGTAATAAGGAGGCACTAATGCACAGCCTCAGAGAAAACCACATTTTTCAGAGGTCATATACTGACATTGATTTATTCATTACAGTATCAAACTTCATGTAGAGTAGTATATGCTTCCTATGAACTTCCACTTTGACCATATTCGGTGTGACACAAAGGTTTGCTCTGCTTGATGTTGGTGCTTGTTGGCAGACCTTAAAAGTATTGTTGGATGTGTATTAATATGTTACCTCTGCTTTATTCTAAATGGGGAAGCCTCTGAATCTCACTCTTTCTAGTGATAAACAAAGTAGTAGAAACTAGTGTCAGGCTGGACAAGGCCCAAGTAGATTTTCAGTCAGACAGCCTCAAAATTGACCACAAATTCAGGGTATGATGTATCAGTTTGGTGCAGTTGTCAGCCTAAAGATAAATAGGAATTGGAAAGTAAAAATAACTAGAGAACAAGGGGAACCATGAATGTAGTCCTGGGTGGAAGTCCTATGAGAGAGAGGGAAGCATATTTTGAGCATATGATCAGGTGAAAATCCAGACTTGAAATTTATGAGTGGGGAACCCTCATGTCAGCTTCCGAGAAACTTATGCATGTTCTTTGTGTGCGCTTGTTATAAAAAAGCATGAGACTTTGGAAATAGTCTGAGTAATGTGTTACATTTCTTTTTCAAATGGAAACAAGATGGCATGGGTATTGACTAACATTTGAAGGGTTTTGTGGATGAAGCAGATTAAAGCATTTTAAAGTATTGGACCCAAGGGGCACATTCGCGTGACTATACACTAAAAAATTATTTGAGGATCTCAGAAGAAATGATTACTGGTCCCTAAATCAAATTATGGCATGACTTAGAGCAGATAAGAAAAAGAAGAGTCAGGAGTCTTCCATAGACACATTTTGCACTGTTCCTTAGAGGTGCTTCCTGCGGGTTAGACTACTGGAGGGGGTGGCGAGTGGGTTTAAAGGATCATCAGAAATAAACAGGGTTGGGTGCTGCACCCATCAGAGTGACTGACATCATCCCTGGAAATTCAGCGTGCTGTGGAAATTGCAGTGTAGCAGGAGATAAGGAACCTTTCAAAAACTAAATTACACAAGGACTGCGCTTTTTTCCCCCTTAGCATACAGGGTGTGTTACAGCACTTTGTCTTGATAAAGCTGTGGGTTAAAAGTGGTATTATATGCTTTTTAACAATGGAAACACTATTTTGTTTGCACGTTGTTACACAGCAGAGTGATCACTGACATTACAAAACACTGCCTGTGTGATGTGGTTATACTCAATGGAAGCCTACACATCATTTCAGCAGTTAGAATTTGGTGTAAAGGAAATAAATATGTTTCTCAAGGGAATGCCTTGAAAACAAGCATACATATAAATGTGAAGGAAGCATAAAGGTATTACGGTCATCATTTCCCTCTTGGAGAAAAACATCACATGTAAAATGTGACTGCCAACTCAGAAGAATTGCTGTTTAGCTTTTGCCTACAAACGCTGGCATATTAATTCAATTTCTCATCAGGAAGTTGTTCCAGTCTCCTCATTCACCTAGTTATAATCCATCTGATGCAGCAGTTGCTATGGTAACAGCTGTTTCAATATTTTAACCTATATAAATATGGCTGGATATAGAATTCTTTGATAATACAGTTAACCTGTGTAACTGTTACTCCTCAGAAGAAAATTACTGTCAATAATCAGAGCAAACCAATTTGCAAGAATTTGCTAGGGAGCCAGAGAGAGGCTGGTTGGATAAAGCAAGGCTGACACCTGCCGGCTCTTTCTCTCAGGCACAAATGGATTTTCTGCATTCGAGACACATCCAGCTTTATTTAAAATAGTCTATTTAATTCTTTCTACATCTGGAGAGTTTTGGTTTTCTGGCATCCCCTCCTATTTCTTATTTTATCCTTTTCTTTCTGAAGGTTGTAAACAATTTTTATACAGAGCTCATGGCTCATATTACAAACTGTAAACATATCCTTAGTAAAAACAAGCTCCCAATTCTTACTATCCAGATTGCTTATTCATAAAGTTTGACATCTAGGACAAATTCAGTGGTGTCTATTTAGGCATGCTGATGGACTCTGTGATTCAAGGATGAATAAGGCTTTTTATATTCTTTTTAAAATACTCTTTGCTATTTTTTGAGGCAGAGAATGAAGGAATATGTAGCAAATAATCTCTTTCAGCCAGAGTTAACGCCTTATTAAGCATCATGCATATGGCCAGTGCTTAAAAATCCATAAATAAATCCAGCAATAGGACATGCATAAATCCTGTACGATGCCTATTCTCCCGACACTAGCAAGGGCACAGCAAAATCATGGGGGAACTGCAGGTGCACTGCAGTGCTGGTAATTCCTGAAAGCGTCGTGCCTGTCAGCTCTCAAGGGCAGGCAGACAGTCTCAGTGTCATGGAAGGGATTTCTCCAATGACAAGTAGTTTGTACGTCTCCTTTGTGGGGGTATAGCATAAACTCCCTCTGTTTAGTTTGGTAGCTAATGTGAGAGAAAGAGAGCAGAGCTTTAACTGCCCTCCCTTCTGCTCCACTTTCCTTTGAAAAGTGTTCTCTTGCTGGTATTATTAACTCTGAAACTCCCTATACAGCTGTGGACTGCAAGGACTGGCTCTCCTATGCAACTGTGGAAGAGGCACAAAGGTTTCCTTGTGACCACTCGTTCTTTTTGTGTCCCCACAAAAGGCCAGTCACAATGTGCTATGCTGTTAATAGCTGAGGCACAAGATGTGGTAATGTAAATGAAGCCTGAGCAGCTGAAGCTAAGGTTTTGGGGAAACTGGGGCCTAAAAGACTGTGCTTTATCTTTCTTATTGAGTCACTGCCACATGACTCTTTTGGCTTAATCCCTTCACAGCATTTTATGCAGAGGCACTCCATTCAGATGTTTAAACACAAATTCATTATACACCATGTATGCTCAGATGTCCTTGCATGTGAATATAACTTTGTTATTACTCTGTCCTCAAGTATATTTTTCACCTGCCAATGTGAATACTGAGGTATTTTGGCAAAATGCTTCATTGTGGAGCTGTACTTCCCACTCCTTGAGCTAACATTATGCTCTTCTCATTAGCATGTATGAAACTGCACTTTTTGGTTTAATAAGGGGTCATTAAGAATCTGTGAAATATCAGTGTGGAGGCAAAGAAACTGAGCATCATTGAAGCTAGAGATGCAGTATAGATGCAAAGGGCTCTGGCTTTTCAAAGAGAGAAGAGGAGGGGAGAGGGGAGGCTAAGTGTGTGCATGCTGTGAATGTCCCTTCTGTTTGTTAGCTCTGCAGCAGAGTCAAAGAAGCTCCTATCTGTGACAGGCAGACCTGACAGACATTGTTTTTGCTTTTTTCTATTCCTGCTTCATCTTCCATTTGAAGTTCATAGATCCTAGTGTCAGGATAGGGTAGTACTAAATAAAGTGATCTCACATGTCCTGCTTTTCTGGGGCTCAGAACTCCATGATGCCGGTAATACATGTAATTCATATTTTCTTGGCTGGGACTCTGAGAGGAAAGTGAAAGGTGAGGTTTGGTTTTTTTTTTGTTAGGATGGGGGCAAGCCACTGTGAATATTTAAACATATTTCTAGGTACAAAATATGTGGCTCATCACAGAGTTCCTAACTTGTGTACTTTTCTGTGACAGCTTGCCAAGGTGAGGAAACGGCGGGGGTACAGACTGATGTTATAGGTACTGTGAAAAAAGGTAAGGAGAAAGTCAGCCCTGTTGGTGCTGTGCAAAAATCCCAATAGGTTTATCATCTGCTATTGCAGAACTGTATCATTTTAGAACTCCTGACTACCTGACCATGCTGGTGTGCTGGTTTAAAAGTTAACCAGCAGGGGAAATGAACTCAACTCAAAAGAGAGATTATAAATCAGAATAACAATTTAATAAAATAATACAATAAGTACGATTATGCAGACAAACAATTGGTCTTAACCCACAAAACCCAAATGTATAACAGAGCACCCTGGGGCATGAACAAAGTGGTGTTCCTTGGGCCCCCCCTGAGTCCAAAGTAAAGGGAGAGGGGAAAAACCTGCTGGTGGGAGAGCTGTTGCAGTCTGGTCAAAAGTGGTGATTGCAGTCCAGTTGAGGGTGGTGGTCTCAGTCTGGTTGAGAGCGGTGAGCTGCAGTCTTCTTCTGGATCCCATGAGTGGTAAAAAAGGTTCCAAAACTCCGAGTTTATATATTCTCCAGTTCAGGCAGGAATGCTCAGTCCTTCCCTCAGAGCAGGGAATTCCATAAAAGGGTGTGAGGACAGGAACATCTTCCTATCTCACGGGCCTCTTAACACCCAGTTTATAGCCTGAGGAGTCAGGGTGCTCTGGGCAGAGGGTGTAAATGCTCTATTGATAACAGTTTCTGGGAAATGGCATGGAAGGCTATAGAATACACAGTTTTGGGTTACACCCATCCAGTGATGAATTGGTCCCAGCTGTTCTAACTAGGACAGCTGGTTATTATTTTCTGGTAAAAAAATTCTGTTCATTATCTGATACATGCTGCAAGCCTGGATGCCTGTGACTCCTAAAGTGGAGAGCTACTTGACAAAAGCATCTGGAGCGATGTGAAGAACCACAATAGGTTATTGTTGCAATAGCCTATTGGTTATTATGTGAAGCTAACATGGTCTCCCATCACTGAAGTTGTAGTTCTCATTGCAAGGAATCATATACATTAAGGAATAAATATGGTGGGAAGCATTTTCTTCCCTGGCCAAAGAAAAGGATATTCCAAGTCTCAATTTTAAGTGTAAATTGGTTTCCTAAAGTCTCAGATGCCCATGAAAACCTCACCCCACCCACACCTCAGAGAAGAGCATCTCTTAAGAGTGATTTCCTGACAAAGACTGTATATAGTTAAGCATAAAGCTGGAGGATCACTGAAGACAAAGGAGCATATGAAAGTTCTTTAGTTCCAAGTTTTTTCAGCCTTTCTTCCACTCGGGGGCCCTTGAGAATCGTACTAGAGCAGGCAGAAATACTAACTTGGAAGAAATTCATTCAGCACTGTGTTCAACCTCCATGCATCCATGTCAGCACATCCTGTCTTCCTTCAGAGAAAAAATATTTTTAAGTAAGCATTACAGATGCTGATAACTTTCAGTTACTCGCAGTGAAGTAAGCGTCAAGTTATTGTCTAGAAAGGTTCCTGAACTCTCAGCATCACAGGGTGGCTGAGGTAAAAAAAGTTTTCATTGTGTTAAAAGTGCAATTTCTTGTATTTCAGTTTGTTCCCCATTTCCTCTTATCCTGTCACTGGGTACCCCAGAGAAGGGTCGTCTTTATTCACCCTTGTCAGGTATTCATGCGCAGTGGTAAGATCCCAGTGAGCCTTCTCCAGGCTGGGCAAGTCCCAGTTCTTACACTGTAAATCAGGCAAACTGGGAAATCAGGATATCTGAAATCAGTTCTGGAACTGCATCTTTAAACAAATCAGAGTAAAATTCGATGTTCTGTCTCTAGAGTAGAAGCACAGAAATCATGACCCAGAACAAAGAGATGCAAAAGTAGCTTCAAGATTCTTCTGAGCTCCTTTAACCTTGAATTGCTCTGGGATCTGGTGGAAGCTCTAGTGTGATCTGTTCAGCTCAAACTCTGGTGCCCCTTCTGTGTCCTATGGGAATGCAAAATAGGATTGCATGAAATAGAAATGTCATGGCTGAAATAGCTGTAATATGGTTTCTTTTGTCCCCACTCCAAACTGTAGTATGCTCCTTACACAAGACCTTGAGAAAGGATGTAAGGAATCAGCCTTATTGAATCCTTTCATAGTGTCTCTCTGAAGGTTTTTTGGGGCCCCTTTAGGCATCCACATTACTTTTTGCATGGATAAGAGTGACAATGAGGGTTTTCTCTTTAATACCTCTAGGTCTTAGGTATAAGATGCCTGAGACTTGTTGCTAAACTGTAAGCCCCTTAGGTCAAGTTTGGATTTTGAGTTGGGTTTGGACTTTATTCCATGCTTTGGGCTTAGCAGAGAAAGGTCCTCTTTTTTTTTTTATAGGGACTTCTACAGTGCTGGAGACTAAATAATTAGGGAAAATTACTCAAAACCACAGTATATGACTCTGTATTAAGTAATTTTTACTTTTTGGGAGTGGAAGGACAGGGGGCAGCAGATAACTCATTTTTGCTATGGTGACTTTTGGTTGTGAGGACAGCATCCAGAAATGTCACCACAATAACAGTGTAAGTCCAGGCTTCTGGAAAGTTCCCCTTAGGAGAATGAATTGCAGCTCATTGTCCTGGTAATTTTGATGCAAGTCATCTTGGTAGCTGCTGGATTAGAGGAGTGGTAAGAGAGTTACATAGTATTTTAGCTTCTTCTGATTGGGATACTTTAAGTTAGTTTACTTTAAACAGAACAGCACAAAATATCGAAGGACTTTAAAACTTTTGTAAAGTGATACACTTTAGCACCTGGAGATTGCTTGTAATAGAACTAATTAAAGATCAGTACACAGGTAGTGACAAAATCAAACTTTGTCCTCAACCTGGCAACATATATGTTCCCCTCACTTTTTGACAAAATACTTCTACCATACTAAATGTTAAACTTTCACATAGTAACTCAGTATTTGTCAATATTCCCATTGTTATTCAAATCATATGTTCTACTCAAGTATTCATGCAGCAGTTAAAATTGTGTTTGCTGGATTATAGCAGCCTTTATCATCATAACTGAATTTTTTACCTTGATTTAATTAAAAAACTTTAATACCCCATTAATGTATGGTACATTGAATATAAGACAGATGATGAGATTTGAATGAGCTCATATCTTTTGATCTTTTAATCTCTATGCATATGCATGGGATAAGAATATGGTCTTGAGGCCAACAGAAGTTGGAAAAAAAATTGGAGAGTAAAATAACAATTGGAACTATTGATTTGAATATTGGGGAAGGAAAATATAAGTAAAAATATTTCAGCTCTGCAAACCAGAGATGACAAGTGCAGCACCATTTCCCCATGATGATTAGGAGCTACACTAAAAATGATCAAACTGTAATTATATTACCTGTCTGAAAAAAATCAGAAATATAATACAGGAAAATAGAATTATTTTGCATCTTTCCTCACTTAAATTTTTCACTAGACTGTAATGATCTGGAAGGGCAGCTTTACTCAAGTTATCTCTCTATCAGATTTCATGGTTTAGCTTTTGTACCTTAAACTCTTGGTATGAAATCAAGTGACCAACCTGCACTTTGACTAGGTCTCCACTGAACACTGACAAGCCTGAGTTTAGTGGCTAGGTCACTTCTAATCCAAGTTGATACACTAGGTAGAGAAAAATGTTTTTAAACAAGTCTCTTAGTCTCCTTGAAATAATACTTCCTTTTCCTAAAAGCAGGCAGGCCTACCTTCTTCAACCCCACCAGCCAATATCTGCTTAAACGTACTTATATATTTCTAGCTACCTTTTCCTTTTCTTGCTTTATCTCCTGCATTCATGAAGGAAAATTTGTAGGCTCACTGGCAGGCTGAGACAGTCTGCCTAGGGCTAGAGAACCTCCCGTCACCCAAGTGTTTACAGAGGTGCCTTGTCTTCTCACTGACTGTCTGCCTTGCTCATTGTGCAAACATCATATTGTTTCAACACACTCCCCTCTGCCCCCACAGTCACAGTGGAAGTGTCTCGTGTTTTGTGCCCATATTAAATTTGTACAAATCAGGACAATATTAACAGTTCATTGCAGTGCATTTTCAATACAAGTCATTCATATAAAACAGATTTTTCTAGACGATCAGCCTTACCCACCTCTACAGTCTACTGATTTTTTTTCAAGTCATACCCTAAGAGCCTATTTTAAAATTCAAGGAGTGAAGATGACTCCTCATTTAATTTGTCCTCTCTCAGTGAGCTGGTGTGTGGTAGACAGCTGGCAGACCTATAAAGAATTGCTTCAGTGCTCTTGTTCTGATTTTTTCAGGCTTTTCTCAAGGATATTAGGACAGTCTTGGTTTCCAGTTTATTCTTTTGGGGTTTTATATTGAGCTCATGACCAAAGCACCAGAGTGACATGCAGGAGAGCATGGAGCAGCATGAAGAGCAGCTGGTGCATGTTTGTTCTCTCGCTCTCTCCTTTGGGGGATGAGTGTGCCAGCTGAATATTTTCCTCTGGTATTATTTTTAATATTGCGCTAATAAGAGAAAAATGAGGGCAAAAGCAATGTGCTTGTGTTCAGTGAGACTTGTGAGGTCCCTATTTTCTTGCTTACCCCAAGCATTGAACATGCTTCTGGGATCTGTCTGCTTCACAGACAGGCTTTACTCTTTGTAGATATTGTGTTATGGATATTCTCTTTGTGCTGCTTTAGGGAGAAAAAGCTGTTGTTTGTTTGGGGTATTTCAGTGAAGCCAATGACAGTTAGGCTTATCTATAGTACAACCTCTGTGTCTGGAACAAGATGAAAATTTGACAGGTGCCACCAGTGTGAATTATCATTTTGGAAATGAATGTTGGAGCCATTATGTATTGTCTATGGCATCCTGTTTGGAGCAGTAAAAATGAACCAGAATGGCATTACTTCCATTTTATTCTCAGATACTTCTTTCTGTCAAAGGATATTCTCAAAGCTAAACCTTGTCTTAAATCAGGCAAAATTTTATTCCCTTTTCCTTATCTTGTATTGCTATGGCAACACAACATGAAATGGCATTCAGAGCTGGCTATCAGTAACTACTTCCCCCATCACATCCAGTGACCAGCCTCTGTTAAGGGCTATGCACTCCCCTGAGTGCAGGGTCTGATGTCTCTTGTTCCCACTAGCAATGCTATCTTAGCTCTGTGAAGGAGTGTGTGATGATTCAGAATAACGCCATGGACATTTTGTCATGTTTATACTTCCACAGGTACTGGGGCACATCGAAGGACTGTTAGTCTACAGTAGCAGCATGCAACACGGAGCAAATCGTCTCCAGGAGCTGTGTCACTCCTCACACCATGAAGAGTCACAGGGGCCAGGGTGTAACACTAGCTAGCTAGAGTATGAGAAGCAGCCCCTCTGTGGCAGCTGAGACTTCGCAGCTCAGCACAACCTGCAGTTTTAGGCAAGACAGTGCAGTCTGAGGGAAGCTGTGCTGCTGCAGACATGCTGCTGTCATCAGCAGTGATGGGCAGGTTATGCCTACCTGGGCTGCAGTCACGCCTTTGTGTTGACCTACCCCTTAAGACTTCAGTTTTCTCAATGTCCCTTTTTCCAGAAAAGGCCTGTTGTGCACTCAGTGTACAATGCAGAGCCAACACAGACTGGCCTAATTTTACTTACTCCTCAACAAATATGCTAGTAACCTGATGTTTCTAGTCTAGAAAGATAATAATGTTTCTTTCTGGAGTGAAATTTTATCCGTAGCAGAATAATTACAGTGAATTATCTGAGGGTACCTTTCCAAGGCAGCGGTTCCCAGGCACTTGCTTTGAAGAATATACCTCTGCAAATGTGAGAAGGATGATTTCTGACAATATACTATTGATTACAGAAAATTGTTGAGTTCTAGTTTCACCCTCAAACATTTGTCTTTCTGCTGCCTTGTTTTGGAAGATGAAACTTCACAGAAACTGAACAGTGGGTCTTATTGATGTTGACTTTATTTTACCTAACAGCTCATTTACCCCCTTCCTCTCTGCTTGCCTCCCTCCCTTTCCTTTCCTTGCTGCTGCTGGCAAGCTAATTAGGCTGCTCCCTCAAGAAAAATTCATCCAAGGCCATAATAGCCATATCAGATGGAAGCTAGGATAAAACTCTCCACAGTATAGCCTTATAAGTGCCTCTCAGCTTCTCATAATGTTTCCCTGCCTGCTTTCTTTTTATTCCTCACTTTATAGGAGAATTGTCTCATCGTGCGTTCTATGGAAGTATTAAGTAAATTAATTTAAAAAAATTATGATATGTGTTTTCTGAAATATCCTCCTTGATTTCCTTTTATCTCTCTTATTTATACATTTTAGGTGCCAAATTTCAAGCTTTGTCCAAAAAGCCCACATTGTATATTTCTCTATCTTTCCTTTTGTAAATCCGTAACCTTCTGTTAGACTAATATATTAAAATTCTTCAGACATGGAGTAGCAATGTTCATAATCTCCAGTTCATTATCTTAATTAGATCTGTCTTATATTATCCCACAGTTTATTCTCATTACTTTAAAGGTGATCAGCCTTAGAAGGGAATGTGAGCAGAATTTAGCGAATTCTATTGTGGTAACATTTCTCTGATCTGGCTTTGGATCTTTCAGGTGTAATAATGATAATGCTGCTGGTGCTATTAATTAAAAATTGCATTTGAATGGTATGAATATTTATTTTGGGGAATGAACACAGGGGGGTAAAATGTCTGCAATGGCCCAAGGATGTGAAGTGAACCTGGGTCCCCATTAAAGAACAAATGAATCATTAAAAATGATGGAAATTCAAAATCCTTCCACCCCACAAACTATTCGGGAAGTATTACCTGGGTCAAGCTGTCTCCTAAGGTGGCAACAGACATTAATGTTCATTCTTCAGTAACAAATTATACGACATATACTCGACGTACAGCTCTGCCAGGAGCTAATACCCAGTGCTAAATCTTTATTAAATAATTAAGAAGGGCTATTGCTTTTTTCAAAATTCTGAGGTTAAAGTGCTGTATCTGTAAGATCCAGGTTACTTTTAATAGCTTTCTGTGGAAGATCAAAATTGCTTTCCCAGAAAGTGATTGTGACATCCAAGATGCTGTTGGGGAAGGCACAGACAAGAAGAACAGCTGAGACCTTTGATAATGAAACTCTCTATACCCAAATCGTCTCTCTGGCAAAATGCAGGACTTTGATATTCTGAGCATGAATGTTAAAAATGTATCTTTTCTTCGTCATGTGAATAGCACCACTGAAAATATGAAAGTGGTGTCTGTTTGTGATTTTTTTCCCAAATTTATTTGTTGTCATTTTTTTCTGAACAAAGAAAACATCAAATAATGAACACCTTTTTTAAAAGCTTATCTGGTACTACAGGGTGCTTAAAAAAATGAGACTACAAACTAGAGATAAAGCCTCTTTGGTGTAGGAACGTTATGTGAAGTTTAATGGGCATTTGGCAGGGAATATTTTGCTGGCTGTTAGCTAGTTGCCAAGGGGATTCACAGGATGCATGTTCTAGAATAAAATGCTCTGTGAATAAACTGGGGTCAGTTAAGGTAATTTGCATGGTGCTTTTAACTGGAGCACTGGGGTCTGAGCTAGTCTGTAGTCAGAGAAAAGTGCACTGATGTATGTCCTCTCCTTCCTCACCCTGCTTTTAAGTCCTTCTTATGTGAAACAGTCCTAAATTCAGCTCTGCACTAGATATCTGCTTGGGAAAGCCCAAATACACTCATCGCGTATCCTGTACAACACAGAATTTGGCCTTCTGTTGTGCAAGAGAGAAACAGGAATGTTGTGCCTTAGTGATCCAGGCTGTATCACTAACTAAGAAAGGAGGTTTCACAGTGAGAACCCCTTCCTCCTATCCTTCTAAGTGAGGATAGATAAAAGTGGAAGGATTCTGCTGATTCCCATGTTTTCTTGCTTGTGCTGAAGAGGAGATATGGTCAGCCTTTCTCTAGGGAGGATGTACTAGGGACATGGATAGAGTGTGAGTCAGATTCTTCTTACAGTGAGGATCTCCTCTTTGACCCAGTGGTAGGAGAAGGGAGGTCTGTCCTTGGCCTTGCAGTTGTTCATGCTTAAGAGGACATCTTTTTGCTAGTCCCATGTGGCTCCTCTGGAATTGAGCTATAATTTGCAAATAGTATTGTATGAGTAAATAAAGGAAATATTAAAAAGTAACAAAAAACTATTACCAGTATTTAATCTGATTTTTATTAGCAGCATTATTTTCAGTATATTAGGCTGAAGAAATGTGATAAATAACTCAGGATCATTATGTCTGGATACAGCATACATAAAATCCAAAAATCTCTGTTTGGCTTATGGGGCACATTTAAGGTTCTTAACCATGAATGTCTAGTGTCACTGAAGATGTTGTAGGGTATGTGTGCTTGGTAGGTCGGATATGGGGACCACAGTAGATCTAGTGCCTCTAGAGCTGTGATTAGTTGATTTACTCTGGATTGTCTTTGACATTTTAGTCCTTGTACAGAGAATCTGTATGTGTGTCAGGACACTCAGCCCTTTCTGAAATAAGATTCCTCAGCATCTAAATACTAGTAGAGAGTCACTTAACAAAATCTCTACCATAGCACTTTAGTACAAATGTATGCCATATGCAAACTCCATTCAACAGAGTAACATGAGAGTGTAATTTGGTCTGCTAATTAAACTTGAGAAGGAGACTGTGGCTGGACAGCAGCTGTGGGAGGAAAGAATGAACAAACTCAAAGTTTTTGTTCATCTGGTCATGCTTTTCATCCTTGTTTAACTATCTGTGCATATGCTTGTGGTGTTCTTTAAAATGTATCCTGCAAGTGAAGGCAGACAGTGAGGAACTGCTGTTTCTTTCCTCCCCCATGGTTTCATCCCACTGTGAAGGCCAGGCTTAAGGTGATGGGGTACCTGGCCTTGCATTAGTGCCAGCTGTTTTCCTTGGTCTTTCTATGGAGGAGTAATCACATTAATTTATTCATGGAATGTCATGATGCTCAGTTCTGAGGAGGAGAGTGTGCTTGCCTTTTGTACCCTGCTTCTGCTTTATATATTTTTGTGGAGTCCATGTGTCTACTATCTGATAGCTAATCCCATGGATAGAGTGATTTAATATAAGGAAAGAATGATATGGCTGCATCCTGCCCATTATGCCCTTAGGAAAGAGATTTTTATTTGCTGTCAGATGTCACTGATGGAGCATTTGGCTTCCTTTCATCAAGTGACAATTGCAGTTTTAAGAGTACAGTACAGAGAGCCACTTTAAAGCCAAACGTCTCAATTCACAAGTGAGGGAAGGATAAAGTTGTGCAGCTGGAGGATGCTATTTCTTCTTGGCAGCTGTCATTGAAAAGGCATGTGAATGCTCTACATGTCAGGTGTCATAAATTCTCCATCCAGAATTTGTCACGTGCCTGGTAATATCATGTGAAGTGTTGGAAAGAAGTTTCTGAACACATTAAAATTTTTCTTTAGACAAGCTTGCCTTGAAATTTGCTATACTGAAATTGTAGGGAGTGAGAAATAAATATAAGTGAAATCTGCAGCAAGCTCTACATGTTTTACCAGAGTCACAGAGCCTTTTTTTGTACTCAGATCAAAATGTGTGACTTCATGAGGAAAAATGTTTGTGACAAATCCCCTGTCCTTGCCTTGTCTCCCCAAATCCTTAGATGTACCTACAAGGCAACACCTCCACTTTTTAAGGATAGATGCATGCATGCAGTGGTGGCCATGAATTCAAATGGGGAAAAAGCACTATTCCAATGTAAGATGAGACTTTACTCTAGGAAAATGTATTTTGTGCCCACTGTATATACTCTATTTAGTCCTCAAGTTTTTTTCTTTCTTTTTCTCTTTTCTTTCCATTCTTCACTGGGAGCAGACGTCATCACTGGGATAGAAGAAAAGAGGAACAGCTGAAACCATGAAGAGTATCCAGGTCTTTTCACTTGTTTCACATTCCTGTTTTCTCTTAACAGGTCCTTGTTTGGAGGAGTGCAATGGTTGAGACTGCTGCTGTGTGTAGGGGGGCTGGAACCTCTGGCTGTAGGCAGGATCCCAAGTCCTCATTGTGTGGTACATTAGGTATCCCAGATTGCCTGTGGAATTGTTCCCAAGTTTGCATTCATAGAGTTTGATCTCCAGAAAGTAGATGGATACTGAGTTGCACTCATTTTGCCCCTCTCTTTCTACAATGTATTCGATGTGATCTGTGCTTGACAGCCACTGTGCTATCCATGCACAGGAGCACTTTCTATGAGTCACTAAAGAAAAACATGAACTTGGGAATTGTTTAGGTCTGATGCCTGGTGACAGCTGGGGTAAGGGAAGGGTGAGGTTTGAATCTTATTTAGTGCTCTATTTGGCCTTGGACTCTCGTGTTAACATACAGGTTTTCTGTAACGTCCTGTTCCTTTTCAGTTGTCACTGGTTGGCTTTCTCTGTGTATCATTTCTGTCAACTATTGAAATCAGAGAGTCTCTTCCTATTCCAACTGGCAGTTGCCAGAGCTATGTGAAACAGAGCTGGATATACAGAAGAACACTTTCATTTGTTGCTATGTCAGGTGAAAATATAACAATAGAAACATACGGGTGTTTATTGATGCAGGGGCGCCCAGGCACTGAGTGCTGGAATTCTGCTCAAAGCAAGCAAGAGAGATGGGAAGAGAAGAAAAATTCCCACCTGTCAAGTGTAGCATCATCATAGGTGAGTCTAAAGAATAGGAATAGCATCTGCTTCCAATATGTTAGTGCCTTTGCACAAAGAATCCTTTGTTAACACATGCCTGTTGTTTGTTTAATTGATTTTTAGATGAAGATTATGAAAAAGTTACTTACAATGTGCCTCACTGCATTGAGTTAATACTAGATTTTATGAGGTAAGGAGTACTGCACCCCACCACACCAGTGTCCCTTCTGTACTTATGGTTGTAGGAGATTGAAAGAGTTGAGACCAAGACCACCGAGGAGACTGTGCTATGGAAGTATCTGCAACATCTTGCTCATTTTGCATTGCAGATAACAAACCTGTAAATATGGTGGATGACTGGAGTAATCATCTGCACAAAAACCTCCTCAGGAAAACTCATGATTTCACTTCATGTCTCACCAGTTTATAAATGGTTAATGATTGCACATAGAGACTTACTTTTGATATTTCCAAAGCGTGCTCTATACCTCATAAATCTTAATATAGTTGTAATGATTGATAAATACTGCATACAGATTGGAGCATAAGATTTCTTTCCCAATCTGTATAAACATAAATGTTCTGACTGCCTGACCACACGTCTGGTCTTAGCAATTTTCTGTGACACATTTTTATTGTATGTTGAGCAGAATGTGACTTTTAAAATGAAAGCTTGGTTTGATTTTCATACAGGAGTAACAATGATAGGAAGAAAGGGATACAGAGATGTCAATCTTTAGAATATAATGAGAATAGGCTACATTTGTATTATTTCCTGTGCTTAAGTTTCATTACAGTAATTTTCCCAATGAATACATTGCATAGTATGCTATTTCCTCTTCTCATTACCATCTTTGTCATGCTGAGGCAGTTATAGAATCTTAATGATTCTGTTATTTAAACCTTTTGATACTCTCTGTATTTTGAATGACCTCTCTCTTTCACCTCCTCTCTAAGGTTACTGAAATTGGGATTAGGAGTTTCTTTCAAATCAATTACTCAACAAAGAAAAGGGCAAGGTTCAGATTGCTGTTGTCACAATTACAGATATTATAACAAGGATGAGAGGAAAAAAAAAGAAAAAAGAACAATCTGAATCTTCACTAGTTTTCCACCACAAAGCAGAGCAAACAATAGTAATTGTTGCATGTGAGTGACTCAAAGCTCACTGAAAATCACAGATGCCCACATACCAGTGCTACAAGATAATCCAGGCTTCAAATACTATCAAATCAGGGGTAGTTCTGGATTTGGGCTAAAAAATCACTGTCTAAACCACTGGTAATCACTGACACTGTGATTTTTAAAAGTTTTTCTATCTTGAAAAATGTACAAATGTGATTGGTCATGTACATTTGAAATATTTCAGGAATGTTAATTTATAAGACTTCTTTGTATTCCAATGAGAGGAGAAGAATAGATCAGCCTACATTAGGATTCAAGGTGCTGGCCAGTGATATGGATTGAAATAGGATGCCAACTGCATGGGATCCATAGTCCCTGTGGGAAAATTGCCATGTGGAAATTACCTAGTAAAACCCAAACATTTGTGTCCAGATGCAAAGTATGTTACCACACAGTGTGACTGAATGGACAGTGCCAGCCAAATAACGCTCACCATTTAAAGGCATGGTGAGTACAGACTACTGATTAGTCTGTAGTGCTTCACAGATATCTGAGATAGTCAACCATGAACATTAAATGATAAAAGCCAAGATTAAGGATTCAGTACTTTCCAGTATCATTAAGACCCTGAATGTGTTCACTGACCATTCTAAATGGTAAATACACTTCACTCACATGCCCTGTACTTTCTATAAAACTTGATTTCCTACAGTGGACAGGGAGATTGCATGAGAGGCTCATGGAAAGTGCACAAAGAACAAATATAGGCAAAGGATTTACCTGCAAAGACATTTTAGAGAGCAGGGATGCTGTATTTACACACGCTCTCCAATCTTCATCCGAATAAATAAAGTGGTGTCATGAGGCATGCTGCAATACTGATAATGAGTTTTATACTCATTCATCCTGAGAAGTTTCAACAGATATAGTTTGCCTGTCAAATGGATTTAAAATTGTATTGTCACTGCTTTGCTTTCTGCACTGATTGCTTTTGTATTGCAGCTCCATGCCTCAATAGACATTTCGATTGTCTATATCTGACACTTTGTTCACGAGTCTCCCTATAATCTATAATATCAAACTCTTTGTTTTAATACTAAAATGTGCTCCTACAATGATTATTAACTTAGGGATATGGCAGCCAAAACAATATTTTGCTTTCTATTCTCTTTTGGTTGTTTTTTTTTTTCTTTCTGTGTATGTTGCATGGTAGACAACAATCCACTTATTTCAAGATCTCAGCTTAGTGAAGGAAACATTTCAGACAGGATGTTGTAGATACAGTTGCAGACATTTCCACAGGTTTGATTACCATGCTGCACACAGCTATAATAATAAACCTTGGCTACCCTTGGCTTAGCTTTTATTTTAAATTCATAGGATCTGAATCCTAACTTTTGGCAGAGTGTGACGGCAATTTAACAAGTCTTCTAAGCATGTATTCCATCTTAAACACATTACTTTAAGAATGAATGATAAATGTTTTGCAGGACTGAGATTTTAAGACTTGGTATAATACAGTACAGCTGGATTTTTATCAGAAGTGAATCAACCTCCCTACAATTCTGAATGTTTATTCCTTTTCTTATACTATTTGAAGGTGTTTCAAACAGGTTCAGCTCAGTTTCCTAAAGAAAGGAGGCTTATGAAATCACTGCTGAATTAATGTGTGCGTGGGTACGTGTCTTTTACTGTTCCTTTCTCTCATCTCCTTATAGCCACTGAATTTCTTGGCCTGTTCCAACCACCCTGAGAGAAAAAGAGTAATCACAGAATCATGAAATCACAGAATGGTTTGGGTTGGAAGGGACCTTAAAGATTATCTAGTTCCAACCCCCCTGCCACGGGCAGGAACACCTTTTGCTAGACCAGCTTGCTCAGGCTCCATCCAACCTGGCCTTAAATTCTTCTGCAACTTCTCTTGGCAACCTGTTGCAGTGCCTCACCACCTTCATAGTAAATAATTTTTTCTTAATATCTAATCTGAACCTCCTCTCTTTCAGTTTGAAGCCATTCACCCTTGTCCTGTCACTACATACTCTTGTAAATGGTCTCATCTTTCTTGTAGGCGCCCTTCAGGTACAATTAGATCACCACAAAGCCTCCTCTTTTTCAGGCTGAACAATCTCAGTTCTCTCAGCCTTTCCTCATAATCTCAAAGATAAATTTCCAAACATTTTATGAAATATGTAGCTGGGTGGAGACAGAAAGAAATGTCTTCCTCTGGGCCTGAGAAAGAGCTGCAGTGTGAGCATAGACCTGGTGCCTGAAAAGATACCAGAGAACCTGATTGTAAAACCCAAATCCATAGGACATCATCTATACTGTTGCTTTTTTTCCCTGTTGTTTCATTGGGTTCTAGGGATGAGTACAATTTCTTTAGAAAGGTGTTATGGTGAGAATGGCAGATATTTTCTATTTATAGCCTCCTAATAAAAACAAGAACAATTGAAGTTTTTCAATTGAAGTATGAACAAATATATCAGTGGACTGTGCCTATGATATTCTAATTTCTGAAAACAAATACTTTACCAGGGATTAGAAGTGATAGGGACAAGGAATAAAAAGAGGCAAAGGTGAAATTGGACTAGTAGAGCTACATAATTCACCAAATGAAGTTTGAGCTTTGTTTCTTGCTTTGGTTTGTTACTTAGTTTTTTGCACTTAAGAATTTAATAAAACTTTATAAAGGTAAATTATACCTCATGTCTTATGCCCAATTCTGACTTCTGACCTATCTTCCACTCTGCCAACAAGGAAACAGTACAGGGAGATCAAAAAGATGACAGAAGCAGGTCTCTTGACTGAAGCCAAAAAGGTGACGACCCACCCTTAAGGGAAAGGAAGAGCTAAGATTTGTAAATGCTTGTGGTCAAAAGGAACGACAAAAGTCAGAGGGTCTGCAAACAATCAGGAAGTTTTATTAGTAAATTATGCACTTGGCGCGGAAATTGGTATGTTACTCCCTGACCTACTATATAAGCACACAGCAGTGGGTTTTGGATAAAGAAGTAGAGTGAAAGGGAAGGGAAAAAGAAAGATATGAACTCAAGGGGGGGAGAGAAAGAAAGAAAGAAAAAGAAAGAAAGAAAGAAAAGAAAAGGAAAAAAAAAGAAGGAAAGAAAGAAAGAAAGAAAGAAAGAAAAGGAAAAAGAAAGAAGGAAAGAAAGAAAGAAGAAAGAAAGAAAAAGAGATCATCACTCCTGGTTCCAGCATCAATCCAGCTGATAAGCATTGATCCAGCTGTGTTGGTCTGGCCAATGAGATGTCCAGGGTCCTGGGGGTGCCACCCAGGCTTGGAGGGTACCATTTTATGGAAGTTTTCTCCACCGCAAAGATAGACGAAGATGAGAGGGAGAAGAGCAGAGGGACAGAGGGACAAATGCATTCTACAAGCTAGTTCTAAGCTTTGGGGGTAACATCTCTATAATTCTCCACACCTTAATGTAAAATCTGATTACCAAAATGAAAAGCAGAAAGATTAATATTAAAAAAATAATCACAGGTTGCAACATTATGTTAAAAATTCCCATTGCTTTTGTCAACCACCCAAATAAAATGTCCTACCAATGGTGTTCCCCATCTTTCTTCACTCATTCCATCAGCTGGTGAATTGCTTCCACACCATGATGAACATAGTCATCCTAATAAAATGGTCTTTCTAAGCCTAAATTACCTTCAGCAAGTGACTTTAAACTGTAGTATATATTATAGTTATATCCTCAGTTGGGATGAGGTTAATAATCTGACTCCAGTATTTATACCTTTTAATGTATCTGAATACACTATTCAGAATTTTGTTTATTGTTCTAACCCCTGGATACGGGCTTTTAAAGATGTACAATATAAGAAACCTAACACAACTCCACCTCTTTCCTTAAAGAAAGGTGATATGTAAAAAAAATCCCTTATACTGAAATGGAAACATGAGCCAGAAACCATTTATTTCACATTTTTAATTCTTCTTTGGGGGTGTGCTAGCACCACAAAAACCTAAAACAAATTTTAAAACTTAATAAAGCACATTGTTTATTTGTAGGCAAAAAATAACAATTCAGGTTTTTCTTTGAGGTCAGTAAGTCTTCTGATTTCCATATGATTCTGAGCATCTTCTGAGCATCTACTGAAACACCAGAGAATTAAGTTAGTATCAGGCAAACATATTAATGTCCAGTAAAGCAAAAATGTACATGCTAGTGGTCTTTATGGGTTCCTTTAAAATGGGAGCTTTAAAAATACCCAAGAAAATTGGAAAACAAGAAGAATGTCAAAGAACACTTAGAAGAAAGATTTTATTTTCCAAATTCATGTAAGGAAGTAGCATTTATAATTGTTAATCCTTTATTTTCCATCCCCCTAACTAAATTCAGTCATCTATTTAACTCACACTTTAGGATTTGCATTTGAGCTTGATGGCAATAATAGTAAGTGAGATAAATCAAATTAATATCCTTGCAAATACAGTTAGTTTAATAACTTTGCCATTTCCATTCCCTTTTTATCTGCATTATCACAGTTCGATAACATACTACAGTAAACCAATGCCTCTATGAACTTCTTTCTGCACCCAGCGTGAAGAGATTAGAATTTCTAATTTTATTGCTCAGATTGTCATATCTTGCCCTATACAGCACCTGTTATTGCAAAAGGAAGCCAGATGCTATGATGTAAAGAGGAATGACATTTCTCAGAGTTTGTATGGATGTACTTCTGGGGTGAAATGGAGACCTTTTTCAAAGCTACCAGCAATATCATACAACCTTTAAAACAGAATGCCCACAGAAACTGGATCAGGATGTAACAGTTTTCCTGGGATCTTGGGGCTTCCAGGACAGACAGAACATGTTCTCAAATGCAGAGACATCAGTACTCGTGTATATTCAGTTTTTTTTGATACTTATACGCTCTCATTGAGATCTGCTCTGCTTTTGAGTATTCAGGCTTTATGAGGATGGAATATGAATGGTCTGCATAAGACAAACTTGTTTTTTAACTTAGGGCCACTGAGCAGGACTCTGAAGCTCTTATTGCAACCATTGCAAACAAACTGAAGCCTCTGTGCTGGAGTTACCGGACTCAAGTCAGGACAAGTCACACACTCGTCAAGATGATCTTCTCTATTAGGTGTCATGAAGAGCTTTTCTGTGATATTTTTTATGTCTGTCAGTGTGAACCAAGCACCATTATATACATACGTATGTACAGAAACACTCCAGATTGGGATGTCCTTCTCAGCCTAAAGGACATCCCCAGATATCTGGGGGAGTTGTGCAGTAAAAATCGTGTTGGATCAGCAATCTCTTAACACTAGAAGTGTAAGCCCCCATGTCCATAATTGTCCTCTGTGTGTTTACAAAAAGATTAATATATACAGGTACAAACCTTTCAAGCCCATGTGTGGGCTGGTTAATAGTTTACCAAGTGTTATCAGCTAGCTTGGTCCTCCCACTTACCCTTGTTCCCGCTGCCAAGTGTGCCTGGAGCAATTTTCAGTGAAAGGGTTATTTATTATATGAATAGCTAGTGCTTCTGTCTTCAGTGCCATTTCAGGTGCACTAGATGGGAACAAGGCATTTGAAGAAAAAACTTGAATCCCTCACTCCATCCCAGACTTCAGCATAACCTTGGTCAAATCTCTGATGCCTAGCTTTGCACATTTAGTTGGGTTCAGTTCTGAAACTGAACTGGCTGTGGGAGTGGAGTTGACAAATTTGAGTTAGGTGCCTAATGTATGGAGAAATTTAAGCCCCTCAGAAAGGGATTCCTTTTGTTTATGCCTCCCAGTCAACTCATTAGAACACATAATTACACCCTTTTCTTTTTTGAAGGTGCAGAGAAAGGACAGGGCCAACAATAGTGCCCATCTTTTATGTAATGGTTGAGTGGTGAAAGCCTTCCATCAGGGAGCAGGACACCTGGGTAAGCAGATTTTGTAAGTGTGTATAAATTTTTGTCTTGATAAAGCATAGCAAAGACACAAAATAAGTGGGAAGGTAAAATTCATATAGAAGGCTGGAGATACTGTAGTATTTTTTTTATTAATTTCAGTAGTTTTGCCTATGAGCACAATGTCACAATTTATTACTTTCGGTGTAAATAGGCTTTTTTATTCAGCAGTAAGAGGGAAGAGGCATAAAAAACTTGGATACAAAAGCATTACTTTTTAAACATTAGAATGTTACTGTGCTCATGTACACTGCTGAAATAATTTTGGTTTCATCAAGGCCCTCCTGAGGTAGCTCTGACAGGCTATTTAACTCTGCAGAGCTCTGTGACAGCTGAAGCTAAGCACATTCGGCCTTTGTAAAAGAGCTTATGGAAGAAATGAAAAATAAAGAATTGTAGATGTTAAAAAAAATAAAATGCACTATTTAGGATTTTTTAAAGGATCATTAATATAATGGTTAAGGTTTTTAAAGTCCTTTGTCTTTTTTTCTGCCAGACCATTTTCCTGTTTTAGAATGGGGGATTTTTGCCACTTTTTTTAGAGTATTGCCTGTAAAATTAATTTTTAAATGTCTCCTCCTCCTGCCTTTCCTCTGTGTTGTTTCTATTCTGCATCACTTCTTTAATTTGACACTTAAAATTATGAAGAGTTAATGGGTCAGGTAGTGACTTCCATTATTTTCCTGGGGAGAAGCAGTGCAAGGCCCTGAAGACTCATTTCTGTCTCTCAGGCAGGGTCTCTTTTTGCATAAATTTATTCCACGTTGAAAATAAGTCATAAGCAGAGTTCATAAATTAATGAGAATTCATAAATCTACTGAAAAATATTCTCCAGGCCATCACACAAGACTAAAAACTAAAATGTGAAGAGTTTTTTTCAAAACTCTCTGTAATTTGGTGATTGACCTGAGAATAAACACCAGGAATCTCTATTCCCTTCATGATCCCACTTACTTACTAAAATAAATTCTATGAATATATCTTGACTTCGCACGTGTTTCAAGACTTTAATAAATAAAAATATTTGAAATTGAGAGAAAAAATAATGTAACAGAATTGCATTGGACACTGAATTTCTCTTATCCTAGCAGTGTGTGGCTTAGACAATAAACACTGTCCCCCAAAGGTAATAATTTAATAAATATCCATTGCTTCACAATTTGTGATCAGTCAAGGTAATACAAGTTCACAGAATGAGGAATGGCTTGACTGGTAGCTCAAATTTTTCCTGAAGAGATTTAAAACCATGTGCCCCTCTCATTTAACCCCACGTGAACCTATTGATCTATATATAGCCTTCTCTGAGCCTCAGTGGCCTGAGAACAAGTGAGTCAATATAGAATGTATTTTGATTTGGATGGCGCTCTTTGGGAACTTAACTAAATGAATTTCCTATGTATTAGATATAACCTAAAAGGAAGGATATTTAGACACTCATTGTGGATCATCTAGTGCAAGAGAAATGCCTATATGTTGAAACTAGATCTCAGACCTTAACTTTTTGATTTGGAAACAATCACAGACCTCACTGAAATTCCTGGGCATGACAATCACTCTCTTTTAAGGTAAATGAGAACAGTGATAGTAGGTATTAAGCAGCAACTGACACAATGGAATTGTCACTATGAACACTGACAGCAGATCCCAGCAGCCCCAAACTTCTGGAAAGCGGTCTCAGAGCCTAAGGATCTAATGAATAAAGCAGAGAATCAGCAGCCATAAAAAAAAACAAGCAGAAAGGACCAGAAAAACAGGTAACAGAGAAATACATGTGGCATGACTGAAGGAAAGCCAAAGGGGAAAAAAAAGCAGCTTTTGAGTCAGAATGATTGTTAAAAAGACAGATTTAGAATGCTTAAAGACAAAAAGAATGACATTCTGTTGCTCGTCCTTCTGTATCAGAGATTTATGCTTGTTCCTAGTAAAGAAAATGGGTTGTACCAGAGCAATCACAGACTCTCTTATCAATTTATCCCCCTAATGAAACAATTGTGAAAACCCCAAATATCTGGTTAGCTACTTGGATAAGAAGAATAAGGATGTAAAAGAGAGAACAATATTTCCAGCTGTGGAATTTGCTAGATAGGCAGTGAAGTGTGTTGTTCAGCTGAGTTTTGCATAAGAAATACATTTATGTTGCATTTCTAATGCAAATTGCCAGTATTTTACATGGACAGAATGAATCCTTGCTGGCTTGATCTTCAGCTTTTCAAATCAATAGAAGGCTCTAATGTATTTTCAATAGACTTCGGAGAAGGCCCTTCCTCCCATGCACTCAAAATGATTTACAATCAATTTATGGCAAGAATCCACTTCAGAAAGCCTGAAAACTACGAATATGCAGTTTCATGGGGAAGCTAGCATCAGTTGTCTAAAAATAGACTCAATTTCAATATACTAATCCAGATGCCCGCCTGTGAAGAATTTACTCCCTGTGCATATGCTATCTAGCTTTTAGTGGTTTGAACAAAAGAGGCAGAAGACTATGTTTAAGGAAGTGATGACAAGTGCCTCTTTTTATCGAATGTTCTGTGCACCGAAATGGAAATACTCAAGGAGTTCATTTTGATGGTGTGTTATTTCTGCCCCCCCCCCAGTGACTTGTCAGGCGACTGATACCAGAGTTGTTATAGAGAAATGGATCAGCCACTTATATTCATACAGATGGGTCTGTAAAAAACCTTTTAATATGGCCTGTTCTAATGCAGTGGCTTTCCCAACCCCCCTGCCAGCTATATCTCTACCTTAGGATTTTGGAGTATTTTGCAAATTCTGGCTATGGAGGCACTCACTAACAGTGTCCCACCCCATTGTTGAGGTAAGACTTAGGAACAATACCTCCCACCTGTTGTGCCTAAGAGTCCATGCAAAAAACATATTCACATGAACTGGCTGAAAGGGGGGGACACAGTTTACATGAAGAGGTCCACCACTCTGAACAGGCAAGGAATGAGGAAAGAAGATGTTTCACAGGGTTTACATCCCCAGTAATACATATATAGACTAATAGTGCTTGAATTGGGGAATAGAGCATACATGCTACCACCCTTGGCGTTCCTGGTATTTATAAAGAAAGGAGGACCTAAAAGAGTAAGTGAGCAGGAAAGAGGAAAAGTTAGACTAGCAAATCCCCAAGGGCACAGAATATTTTGAAGTTCAAAAGTAGGATAAGAAAAGATAATTAGGAAAGGAGATGAGGTTTTGCTCTGAGCAGGCAGAGGGGGGAGTAGAGAAAGAATAGGCAGTTTAGAGTCCGAAACTACCTGGAGCAGTTTGTGAGTAGAAGAGGAGGAAATGGGTGAGGATGACAAATTATTATTCTGACTAAGGAGCTGATAACTTGCTGCTGTGCATCTGACTACTTGCAATGTGAAATAAGGGACTTCAGGGAGTCCTAATTGGGGTTGAATGAGGTCATGGGGGTCTTATGTTCTAACAACGCTTTTCTTTGTTGTATCAGTTAAAGCAGGTCATGGCAAATCCATACTGTGAACAGCCAGATGGGACAGCAGGAAAGTTGGTAGAGATACTGTCTAAAAGGTCCTTGGCAGATTTAACTATTCCATATTCAGCATTGTAAGAAAATATCAATCAATCTCATAATACTTTGCAAAAATCACAACTCAGGGATGAACAGGCAAAAAGGACAAAGTGTTGGTACGCAACTAATAAGCTGTGTTAATCAGACAGTTAATTCTAAATTAGTCATGGGACAGAGCAATGCTGGGAATCCTAACCCTTTCGAAGCAAACAGCAAAACTCAGGTCAGAGTCACCTGACGGTAAGAGAGAATTGATTTCATTGTGAAATGCCTGTCACTAGGACTTGGCATCATGGGTACTTGACCAGATTCCTCAGCATAAGTCCTCTAGGAGGCAACTTTGTTCAGCAAAGAGCATGCCCAGAATGATGATGAGAGAACTGTGAGGGTACCATACACTCACTTGGGTATCTGACACTGCAGCCAAAGAGAAAGCTGTACTCTGGAAGCTGATGCAGAGATTGTTTTGTCCCTAACAAATGTTAGGAAGACACTTCCCTGCTCCTTTTGTTTCATTGATACAAACCAATATTTCTTAAAAGTATGAATCCAACAAAAGTAAAGCTGAAAGACACCCAGGCATTTCTATACCACTGCAAAAACTGCCAGTGTCCTGCTGTTATAGTCAGTGGAGAACAGAGCCAACACCTGGTGTGAATGCACCTGTTAGCAAGGGCTGCGTGGGGTGACTTCCTTTCTTTTCTTACCCTGTCTCTGTTCTTAAAACACTCCCCACGTCTCCACCAAGTGTTGATGAATAATTTTCAATGTTTACATCCTCATCCCTCCGGACTGTGGGAGAGGCATATGAGGAGATTGCTCCCTGCTCACAGACTGGGTGCTTCTTGGCATTTGTAAACTCCTGCTGTAGAACTGCAACCTGAAAAGGACAGAAAATGTTGCACCAAGCTGGTGTCTTAGTGGGATGACATAAAAGTGTTAGCTTGGTCTGTGAAAAGCATAGAGACATATATAAAAAAAAAAAAATTGAGGAAATAACTGTGCATTTATACTATATGAGGATTATTCTGAGTATCCTTTCTTTTAACAGGGCTGGTTTTAAGTCATCAGGACCATAGCTTCTAGAAGAAAAATACATTGGAAAAGGAATTTTCTCTTCCTATAATTTTTACTATTATTTTTGCATCTCTTTTCCTCCCCAAATCTGTTGCTTCTAGACAGTGAATCCTGGCATATACCGCCCCACAGATGCATGCTTTGATGCTGGTAGCTCAGCTCTGGACTCCTCTTTTCCTCCAGACCAGATGTTCTACTTCTTCCTGCTAATAGTTAACATGGTGCTACCTCATTATACATCTCTCTCTGGAAATTATGCCAGTGCTACTTCAGCATCAGCCAAGAGTCGTGCAGAATCAATGAGACAGCTGGTGTCCTCCACAGGGATGGACTGCTTTACCTTTTGGATTCAGGCAGTCACTGTGAGCTGAGACCCAGGATGCTGTGAATGATTTTTCATAGACAGGTGAGAACAAAAGGGCTTTGAAAACCCACTTCAATAGAATCTGGAGACATGGAGCTCTATTGATTAAAAAAAATTACAGTCCAGTTGCATTTTCTTCTTAATTGATTTTTGTATGAGATGGAAGAGTCAATTCTTTCAAACAAAAGAGTAGGTAGAAATCTTTTCTTTACATACCATTCAGTAAGTAGATTTTTGCATGCATAACAGCTGTGTCGTGTTTGCAAAAATTAAATTATTCCCTTATAAAGCTCACAAACTGTAAATTGATCTCTTTGATCTTGTCCACAACATATGCTAATCCTCAAATATCCAGGGAAGAAAGAGATGAGAAAATGCAAACAAAATAAACACCTGGTTAAGATAAAATATTTGTAAATTATGGTTTGAGGTCAACCCGTAGTTCCTATATTTACTTTTGAAAAAAAGAACCAGAAAGTTAAGACTTTAAAAGGAGGGTCTAAATAGGAAGAATTTGGGTTTGTTTTGCAAAGTCTCAATAAACTACAAGTTGAAAAATTCTCCTGAAAATAAATGAGAATAGACTGCACTTGATTTTCTTCCTACAGTGTGTATACTTACTTTCACAGAAGGTACTTGACAAAACTCATCAAGAATGAAGCACTCAGTTTCTACAATCACTGTATGACTAAAATAGACTGGAGAATTCTCAAGGTTATTCCTACTCATGATACTGCCTGGCTGTCTTGCAGTTCAGACCATCCTAAGGAGCACTCTGTACATTGTACTACTTCCCCTTACCTCTGACACTGAATTTAATTTCAGACTATAAGGATAAGGACTGATCTTTCTTGGCACTTGAAAGAATCTCAGTCATGCTGGATGCTGCCAGGATTAATAATAGCCGTTATCCTTCCAAGGCAGATGATCCTCCAGTGTAATAACTAGAGAGGTTCCTGGTGTCTCCCTCTGCCAGGAGGGCATGGAATAACACCTAACCATGCCCTTGCTCTGATAAGTTTGTTGAAAACAATGTTAGCACCCAATTTTAAGCACATTCCCTCTTTTAATTTTTCTCAAATGGCAAGTCTCCAGGTCTGCAAAACTCAATGAAATAGGAATGAAATTGCAAGGTACCAATGTAGCCTAAGCATCTGCCATAATTTTCATCAGGAACTGCACTGACTGTGTGACTGCTGACAGAGATCTCTCTGTGTTTCTTTTTTTTAAAATCCTTTGGTATTCAAAGCAAGCACTAGTTTTGCTGAATTGAAAGAAATACAGCTGAGTCACATGTCTTCAAAGTAGCTGCAGGAAAAGACCTGAAAATGCGTTAATATGACAGCCATCCTTCACAATAGTTTTTATATATCCTGTAGAGGTCATGCCTGGCAGAAAGAGCTATTTCCTTTAAAGAAAAGCACTGTGGTTGGTTTTAATTTCCTGTCTGGATTACCTTTCAATTGCTTTTATTTTGATTTTTCCTCTCAAATAATGATGAAGGAAACTGGAATCTTGGAAAATTATGATCTTAATTGCATTCAAAATTTGTCAATTCATTGTAAATATACAGGTCATCTGTATACTCTTGGTGCTTTTTATCTCAATCCTCTCCTAGAAAAAAAAACGGCTTAAACTTCACAACATTCCTGCGAGGCAGGTAAATCTTTTCATAGAAGATTATTTCACCTTTTACTGAGATACAGGCACCTCCAGGGTGAAACACTGTGGTTGTTTAACTGCCTGTAGCCACACAACACAAGAAGTGAGGGGACAGGAAATGAAAACCATCCTATCCAATTTAATTTTAAGGAGAAAAGAGATAGGATGAATGTAAGGTTCACAGCTGGGATTTCACAAGAGTAGAGGAAATAATACACCTTAGACAAAAGTGTCACAGTATCTTCAGTGACTGCAAGTAGCAGACTCTGGCTTAATGTCTTATCTGGAAGACAAAACCCTCTGCAGGTCAGTGCTCTTTACATTGTCCTGCAACATCAATCTGAGAATTCATGTTAGAGGGGAAAATGCAAGATACCAAATTTACATTTTCTCTTCCTGAAGAATCTAGATATTCCTTAGAGGTTTGTAATGCAAACACCACCTGGGCATCACTGATAATTTATAACAGTATCACAGTGAAAGCTGGCAGGATGCAGCAGATGTTAGAAAGTGCCAGTGCAGAAAAATGCTAGAGGAAAGGTTATCTCCCAAAAATGTTTATTCTTGTTCCCTAGAGTCTCACAACCCATATCTACTTGTTTACCTATAGTTCTATAGTGACTGGAAATGTTTAGATGTCTTAGGATCATTTGGATAGTTTCCCCCCTTGGGAATGAGCTTTTGCACTTGAGATACCAGCTGAAGATGAAGCAATGAGAGTTGCACTCCACAGCTTCAAAGTGGCCCACGGTGTAAGAAAAAGTAAAAGCAGTATCAATGGGAACAAAAATATATAGTTTTGATTGACAGGGAAGGGACAGGAATGAAGGAAGAAAGGAAGGAAGGAAGGAAGGAAGTGAGGACAAGGAGTAAATGATGCATTTGAGCTGTGCTTGTTTTTTTGCGATCCCCTGTAAAGCTGTGGCCACAGAGAAATTACTTGATGGGGTTAAAGACAGAAATAGCTGCAGAGACGAGCAGAGCCCGTTTGATGAGAAGGGCCAGACTGGTGGCATTGGGGTGGGATCCAAAGAAACCCTGCCTCTCTAACAGCCATAGGTATTTGATTGCAAGAAAATCAGAATTGCGCTCAAGATGTACTTTTATGAAGGCAAAATGAGAAGGCAGGATATTTTATTCTTATTTGTATAGTTGTATCCTTTTCTTCCACTGTGGTTGTGTGTGGCTTCTTTAGCTTTATAGTATAGTCCTTCAGTAAGTGGTTAAAGCAATGGTTTGGATACATAAAAAGGAGGATGAAAATAATTTATGGAAACTCTCTTTTGTACTTTTTCATTACATTTGAAAGGAAACTGAGTGTCTTTTTCTGTGAATGATTCATCACGAGCCACAACAGCTATGTTCAGAGCTTGAACCACCTCTCTTTTTGTACACTTCTTCCATAAATCATGCATTTATTTCTGACTTCCCTAGGTAAATCTGAGCAATCTGCTGTACTTTTGACAAGTGGTGTTCATACCTCCCATGTCAAGTTATAGCTCCCAAGCTATTTCCAAGCCTCCCTAGAATGTTCTTCATGGGTTAGGAAGTCTGTGGGGCTGCAGAGTACCATGGTGAGAAGGTGTGTGTTGTATCACAAGTGGTTTCTACTCATTCCCAGCAAGGGGAAATTGTTTTGAATGGCATAGTCTGCCTGGCTTTGTGTTGCTAGGGCATAAAGCTGTCACATGTTCTGCAGTTTAAAGAGGACAACAGCAGCAATTTCAAACAGATACTGATTTCTGAGTTGCACAGAGAAAAGCCAGTATTACTTATTTCCTGGTCATAGGAAGTGGGAACTGAAATACCCCTTGGGTGGTGAAAACAAAGACCTCTGGGGATCCAGCACAAAGATGTTGACCAAGTCAGTCTCTGTGAAACACTCATTCAACTGGAAGCCACGTCAGCAGCACCCACAGCTGTACTGTCAGCTGCCCTAAACCAGGGTCAGTCCTGCAGAAACAGAAGGTAGGGAGGGCCAGATCTGACCCCATTTCAGCAAAGCAAGCAGAGCTGGGAGAAGCAATGACCAACTTGCCTTTCAGCAGTTAGAAGTGAAGGCCTTCTCCTAATCTACAAAAGGAGAAGCAGATGGAGATGTGCCAAGAGGACAAGAAAAGGAATGGTTCTGGTAATGTCTGCAAAGATTCTGCACCTCGGACAGAACAATCCTGGTTGTGTGTATAGATTAGGAAATGAGAGGCTGGAGAGCAGCACTATGGAAAGGGACCTGGGGGTCCTGGTTGATGGCAAGTTGAATGTGAGTCAGCAGTGCCCTGGCAGCCAGGAGGGCCAACTGTGTCCTGGGGGGCATCAGGCAAAGCATCGCCAGCTGGTTGAGGGAGGGGATTGTCCTGCTCTGCTCTGCACTGGGGCGGCGTCACCTTGAATATTGTGTGCAGTTTTGGGGACCACAGTATAAGAAAGATATTAAGGTATTAGAGAGCCTCCGAAGGATGACAACGAGGTTGGTGAAGGGTCTGGAGAGGAAGTTGTATGAGAAGCGTCTGAGGTCACTTGGTTTGTTAAGTCTAGAGAAGAGGAGACTGAAGGGAGACCTCATTGCAGTCTTACATTCTCGAAAGGGAAAATGGAGGGGCAAGTACTGATCTCTTCACTCTCGTGACCAGTGACAGGACTTGAGGAAATGGTGTGAAGCTGAGTTGTGGAGGTTTAGGTTGGATATCAGGAAAAGGTTTTTCACCCAGGGGATGGTTGGGCACTAGAACAGGCTCCCCAGGGAAGTGGTCACAGCACCAAACCTCTCTGAGTTCAAGTAGTGTTTAGACAACATTTTCAGGGACATGATGTGACTCCTGGGGATGGTCCTGTGAAGGCCCAGGAGTTGAACTTGATGATCCTTGTGGGTCCTTTCTAACTCAGCATATTCTATGATTCTATGAAAGGAGGGAACAGAGATGTGTCCTTGAAGCAGAGACAATACCGTGTTTAAAATGCTGGAGAGTCCAAGGTGTACAGTTTTCACAGGACTGCCAAGAGCTGGCATCTAAAGATGTAGAAAATTATGTGTTATCCATAATTCAATTTCAGTATTATATGCTGGAAATTAGTGATGATACCATAGCCATGGAAAGGTCTTCAGCAACTAGCAGTGTAAACAACAAAACAAAATTTTATTGCCTTTCATTCTATTTCATAAATGCCAAGGTCTATCATGCAATTCTCTAATAGATTGAATGCTTGTTTTGAATCCATGTTCAAATACTCAGGGGGATACTTGAAATCCAGCAACTGAGACAGAGAGAACGCGATCAGTTAGCATGAGAAACCCGAACTTATTTCAATGGAGTTTTGCAGAAGAGACTAAGCTGGAGTCTCTTACAGATCAGTCAAGTGATACCTGGACCTGGCGTGAATCAAATCTACTCACGATTTCTTTGATGTATAGTCCCATCTCCATCTCTACTTTCTACTATGTGAGTTTTTTTATCTTCTTCTCTGTCTGGTACTTTGCTTTCCCTTTAGAAAGAGAGGAAAATGGTCTGAGGACTCATTACTTTATCCCCAAGGCAACACTAGAATGAAGACAAGGGACATCATTGTTGAAAGGCAATAAAATGATGGGATGTAATGAGAAATACACTCAGAGAATGCCAGATGATGCTCACAGCTCTCTCAAAATAGTTGTAGCACAGAGTATCTTGCATTTGTCATAACAAATCATCCTGAAATCATTATGATACTTAACAAACAAAGAATTTATAGACATGCATATTTTATTATATGCTCAATGAAGAATCAAGAAAGTACTGCAAAGGCAAAAGAAATTTCTGTTTAAGATCAATAAAAAATTTAAAAAGTTAAAATAGGACTGTGGATAACCTGATATATCATTTCACATGAATGTAATCTGCTTGAGATAATCAGGACTCCCTTGTAAAACAGGTATTTTGAAGCATATTGACCAAATATTAGCTCATTTAGGAGTTTTATAGGTCACTTGTTGTTACTTAGTTGTTCTCAGGTAATCACACTCCTACTCAGGGAAGCCAAACAGATGCCATCATCAGAAGGTGTAATATGGAAGGATGTTGTGATGTGATGACCTGGATCCAAAGGGACTCAATGTCAGTCACTGTGTTCAGGACAGAACATCTGACCTCTATGCAAAGTCAACCAAGGGCATTTCAGATAATTTATGGTTTGGAAGCACCATGGTAAGAGATGGTCTCACCACCCTTTCAGTACAGCACAGAAGTAGCTAGCTGACACAATTAATACATTTTCTGTAAGGTGAAAATCTTACTGACACCTCTGTGTTTTCTTCCTGTTTATTATTCAGAGCCACACTACCCAGAGGCTGCAGCTTCCAGAGAGTCCAGCTGAGGCTCAGCACTACAAACTAATCTCACTGTACCTTCAGGCATTGTTTTAGCTAGCATCTCTCATTCTTTTAGCTTAGCTAAGACAGATGACTGTCTTTGGAGTCTGACTCCCCTGTTTTATGTGGGCACGAACATGCAGGCAAACTTAGACTCATGAAAGGCTACAAGAAAGTGACAGGACCTACAGGACCTGCACACGTTGAAACACCTTCTGTTCTGGCAGCTCCTCCTGTGGGATGAAAAAGGAGAGGGGGTTGTTTCATTCAAACTTTGCAGCTCTGGCTTATGAGTAGAGGAAGGCAAGAGAGCAATCTGCAGACTCCTCTAGACTGTGTATTCTCTCCCCGACTCAGCATTTTTGCAGGCAGTTCCTCTCCTGTGTCCCTTCCTCATTCACCTGATCCCACAGCTGCTTGACTGAGCTTACCTACTAATGCCTCACATTTTTACCACTGAGCTATTTAGGAGGCAATACCACCATTTGCACAGCTCTGCTTACTCTGAAGACATTTACAGTCTTTTTCTCTCATTATGTACTACTCTTTTTTATTCTTTTATTTTCTTACTCTTACTCTCCTAGTGCTCCCTATTCTTTCTCTTCTCTTTGTCTAGAATTGAAGTGGAATTCAGACAGACACTTGAGCAGAAACCCTTGTAACAAGATTTGGGCTACATCTGAACCCATGCAATTACCTGCCAGCTCCATGAGACTTTCTTCAGTAGCCTGGCATACCTTCTTTCCATGGGTTTGCAGGATGATTGACTCCAAGCCAACATCTCATTACCAGCATCATTGGAGACATACTTTTGCTAAGCCACAAACATTAGCCACACCTTTTGCTAAGCCACAAACACCTTCTCACAGGCTGATCTTCTAGTAGTGGTGGATTGAATAACTTGTTTTCTTGGGAACTTTGTACAAACTCTTGCTGCTTGCTTTCTTGCAGTTCTTGATTTCTTGTAGCACTTTCTCGATGGCTGCTTTTGCAGTGTGCTCTGATGAACAGATGTAACACTTTTATAAAGGCATACAGTAGCAGACACTTTCTTATTTTCCTAGTTCTTTAAGAAGTTTAGCAGCAATTCCATACATGCACTAGTCTTTTCATTCAATCTTTTTTTGCCCTGTTTCTCCTTGAGTAGTGTCACTTTCATACAGTCTTTCACTAGCAGCTCATCTAGCGTCAGCACATACACAGGACTACAGTATTCTCATTTTCAAGAACTTGTTGCTACAAATAATAGGAATCCTTTCATCACACAGCATTCTCTTTCATCTTTGTCAGTCACTGATTCCAGTCCAATGACCTTTTCACTTCCCTTTACAATGAAGCTGTTTACAATCATAAACCATTTTTTGCTTTCATCTCGCTTGCCTTGTCCATCTCCATTCTCTTCCCTTGCAAGGACAGTGCCACATCCCATCTCATTGCTGTGTTGTTACCTCTTTATTTGGACCTAGGCTTATATCTCTTTTTTCTTTTCCTTTCACCTCTACACAGTAGTACCTGCAGTAGGATCATAGAAATACAGTCATAGAATCATAGAATGGTTCAGGTTGGAAGGGACCTTAAAGATCATCTAGTTCCAACCTCCCTGTCATGGGCAGAGACACCTTCCACTAGATCAAGTTGCTCTGAAGTCCATCCAACCTGGCCTTGAACACTTCCAGGGACGCAGCATCCACAACTTCCCTGGGCAAAGTGTTCCAGAGCCAGAGAGGGACTTTTTACAAGGACATAGTGATAAGACAAGGGATGATTACTGTAAACTCAAAGAGGGCAGGTTGTCTTATCACTATGTCCTTGTAAAAAGTCCCTCTCTGGCTCTCTTGTAGACCCCTTTATGTTCTGGAAGGTGCTCTAGGGTCTGCCCAGAGCTTTCTCTTCTCCGGGCTGAACAACCCCAGCTCTCTCATCCCGAAGAAGTACTCCAGAACGGTGATCAGCTTTCTGGCCCTTCTTGGGACTTGCTTCAACAGATCCATGTCCTTCTTGTGTTCAGGATCCCAGAACTGGATGCAGTACTCCAGCTGGGGTCTCACCAGAGTGGAGTAGAGGGGCAGAATCACCTCCCTCGACCTGCTGGCCACATTGCTTTTGATGCAGCCCAGGACACAATTGGCTTTCTGGACTGCAGGTGCACATTGCTGGGCCATGTCCAGCCTCTCATCCACCAGGACCCCAAGTCCTTTTCAACATGGCTGTTTTCAGTCATTCTCTGCCCAGTCTGTATTTGTGCTTGGAATTGCCCCAGTGAGGTCATGAACTTCATGAGGTCTTCATGGGCCCACCTCTCATGCCTGTCATCCTTTTCCTCCAGTATGTCAACCACACCACACAGCTTGGTGTCATTGGCAGGTTTGCTAACTGGGAAATTCAGAATTTTGGCACTTCTCTCCATGGAAGAAAGCATAAAGCTAAGATGAGTGAAGATTGGCCAACATTATCCTGCTTCTGCAGATTATAGTTATGTTTTTTGGTTCTGTGAGATTATTTTAAATTCTTTTGCAGTGGTCTCTGAAACATGCAAGTTCTATTTCATTTAAGTGCTAAATACAGCTGTGACTTCTTTTCCTGTGTCGTAAGCTGCATGTCACACATTCTCCTGGGGCAAAAAGGAGACTTCTGATTGAAGAGCAGCTCAGCATGTTGTTCCTGTAATTAACACAGGAGAAAATTCAAATCTGAGTTCAGAAATGCTTGAATACCTTTAAACACAGGGATGTTTTGACAGCTGAGGATCCAGTGGGAATTGTGAATAAGAAATAGATACAAGTGGAATGATTTTTCTTCAGGCTTTCCTAGTGAGTACAATGGATGAGTGAAGTGGGCAGCATATAACAGCCAAATGGTACACAGGTCACACAGTTTGCTTATTGACAGCAGTAAAATCATAGAATCATACAATATCCTGAGTTGGAAGGGACCCAGAAGGATCATCGAGTCCAACCCCTGGAGCTGCACAGAACCATCCCCAAGAGCCTGTTCCAAGACCCAACCACCCTTTGGATGAAAAACCTTTTTCTGATGTCTAAACTAAACCTCCCCTGACTCAGCTTCGTCCTGTTTCCTCAAGTCCTGTCACTGGTCACAAGTGTGAAGAGAGCTGTACCTACCCCTCTACTTCCCCATGTGAGGATGTTGACTTAGAAGAAAGATTGTCAGCAGAGCTACACAGTGAATATTAGTCTATTAATCAATTCATCTATTATTCCTCTTCTAGAAGAGGCCAAATGCTACATAAATTTGAGTTGCTGCTTCACCACACTGGTTTTTACCATATTTGGACCGTTTGTCGTGGCATCTGTTTATTTTCATGTCTACTAGGGCATCTCAGTTTAAGAGAGCAATAAATGACCCAAGACAGAAATCCCCAAATTGGGAACTTCCAGGTACTGGCTTGTGGCAGAGTCCAAGGTGGTATTTAGAGCAGGTGTATGACTACACTACTCACTCACTTAAATCTGTTGTGTTAAACACTGAACGGGAAATTGTTTTGCCTAGAATTAGGATGGCAAAAGTGCCCCTGAAGTCTTTGTGCATTATATTCTTCTTTTATTTTTAACTGGGTGGCTGAGGTGGACAGGCTTCTTAGCAGAATAGATAACTATCCCCGGGAGCTTATAAAAAAGCTGCTTGTTTACATAAAACAGCATGTGAGTAATTCCCCTGCTGAAAACACCTTGGCTGCATTTGAAAATAACTGCTTGTCCCTGACAGTAAATATTCCTGGTTTGTTCCACATATACATGTGGTGACATGATGTACATGCCTGTATCTGAGCAAGAGCTTTACATCATTCCTTAACTGATGACTGCTTAACATTCGTATTGAAGAAGAATGAAAGGCTTTGTGGTGTGATCTTTGAAGTGATTTCAGATTGGTACCTCAGGCCTTTTTGACCATTAAGTAATTTGGGCTTTAAAGTTGGGATATTAGTGTCTGGAACCAAATTCAGGCAATGGGTTGCCTAGATATCGTAGTTTAAAATCCACAGTTAATGATTCCAACAAGTTAGAAGACACAAGAAATGGGTTTCACACTCTCCAACTTTGGTTGTGTGAAAGCTAGGATCTAATCTATTTTGTCCTCTCTTCTTCAGCTGATGGAGAAATATGGCATCTTGAAACCACAATATACTCTGACTTAAGTAAGTGTCTAATTGCTGTCACAAAGATAAATCAAATGTCAGAGAGCTCTAAATCTTCAGTTTGAGTTATGCAAGATGAATTGCTCTCTGGAGATCTCTGCCTTAGTCCTTTGACTGTGAAGCCAAGAAAGCTGGCAGGTCAGAGTTCTGATGGCTGCCCTCAAGAAACGATAACTATGAAAATACTGCCCAAACTACATCCATTTTGTATCTTTGGCCCTCTGTACTGAAAACACTATTTAAGAGTGAAGGATCAACTGAACAGTCCCTCTGGAAATAGATGCTTCTGGTTTGTGCTCAGAGTGGTATGAAGAATATGAAGCTTTTTGCTTTGTATCGCAAGCTCAACAAAACCTTTGGAAATTTCACCCATAGCAGCATCTGTTGGCATAACAGTGCACCAGGTTAGTCACTTTCTACGGGTACAAACCACAGTTTAACCTTAAGGCTGCAGACAGATACAGCTTTATGTTGAATAAACTAGAGTTTGTTTTTCTATTGAGATTTGAGTATATTCAAGCCCTTACATTTTCCAACTTGCAATTCCCTTGCCAGACTTCTCTGCTTTAGTTATTGTTGTGAGAATGAGTTGTTTAACGTTTGTGAATCTCTCTACATGCTAAGTATTAAAACACATGAACACATCACACAGTTGAGAGTGAAGCACTGTGCTTTATGTGGTTCTGTATTTAAGGTCTGTTAAAGTACTGTCATAACACAGATATAAATACTCTGAAAACTGTCTGTTGTGGCTGCAGCTACATCCTGAAGGCTGAATTTTTTAGCAAATTATTTCTATGGAGGATTCCGTGTTTTTCCATAAATAGGTAAAAAAATTAAAAAGAACAAAAAAACCCCAAATGATACTACAGTTAATCCAAAATATAGATAAACTTCTGCTCATAGCATATATCTCCAGTAAGCAGGGTTTTAGAAGGATGCCCAGCCTCCCTTTGGTGAGAAGACACCAGAGGCAATCTGAGATATGAGAGATTCCATTATGGGCTTACAGAGTGGTCTGTGCAGTGTCATGAAGAGATGAAAACATTCACCACAGAAACTACAGCAGCTGGGTAGTGAAAATAGTGTGAAGTCAATTTTGATTGGGAATCTTATGTTTTACATTACCTCAGAAAAAAGATGACATGATTTCTCTGCACATGGGCTTTTTGTAGTGAAGACTTCTGCAGATGCACAGCTGCAGTTGCCAGTCATCTTACATAGTTGTACCTGACTATACCTGCCAGACACAGCTGGTCACATATCTGAAGGTATACAAGCTGTGACTCTGAAAGCATTTAAATGGTGCCTAATATAAGTAGTACTAATAGTACCATTGATGTATGTTACTGCATAAGTGAGCTGAATTAAAGGAGGTGCTTAAAGGCCCTGGATTATGCAGGGATCTAAGAAACTTATCTCTTCACATAGAATTGCACTGAAGAATTATATGTTCTGAGTGAGACTGCAGAAACACCCCAGAACTGCCCACCAGCATTGCATGCAGGGTCACACGAACCCCACAGGGACAGTGAGCTACTTTTAGCTAGAAATCTTTAAAACTGATATGGTTTTGGTTCTGGGGAGCTGAGCTGTGTGTCAGCTGTGTGCAATACTGAAGACTGATCACTGCACACAAATTAATAATACAAACTTTTAAAGTTTAATTACAGTAGTAAAATGATTAGTTTGGGTCCTTTTTTTTTTTTTTTTCCTGCTGCTTTGGAAAACTGTTTAGTTTTCATAGTGTTCTCCTCTGCTCATGTATTTCTTCTTTTTTTCTTTGCAACAGTGGCTTTTGGGATGAAGCCTGAATCCTGCTGTAGTGGATCTTCTCTTATACACTTTGCATTAGCAATTTCCTGCTTCACTGCTCCTCTACTATGAGACAAGCTTTAAGATTTAGTGATCATATAGCAGAGTTGAATAACAGCACTTCCATTTCCTTTTACAGAAATTGGCATCTCTCTTGCCTTAGTCACCCAGATGCACCCAAACAAAAATTTCAACAGAGAAAGGAAAAAGTGAGATCAGACATTTTAACAGTGGCATCTGTATTTTTGGAATATAAGAACAAAAGACTTGATGCATTTCAAGGGGGGATTTTTTTTTCAGCCACTGTAGATCAGCAAAAAAATTCTGGGTTTTTTCTCTCCTGTGTCATGTAGTATCATCTGTTTTTGAATTCTACTTTGCTAGGGTAGGGATGTAGAAGAGAGGTGGTGCTCTTCATCTCTCCTGTTCTCTTCAGGCAATGCGCTGCAGTTGTGTCTTTTTGACTTTTACTTATGGTTTAAGCATAAGTATGCTTATGCTTTAAGCATATTTTTACAGCTCCTGGAGGCTGCTAATGCAGCAGATCCTGTTGGAGTTGGGCAGAGCTCAGCTGCTGTTGGAGGCCTGTCCTTCTGAGGACTGGACTCAGTGATTCAAATGGTTTCTTCTAGTCTCATGTTTTGTGCACCTGTGCTACTGTAATATAAGGATAACTGGACACATAAAAAACCTGTTTAGCCTGAAAGTCTGTCTCTGACAGTAAATACTGAAAGGAAGTGTACAAGAATAAATTTTCCCAGCTTCATGTAACCAGCAATTTAAATACTGACTGGCCTATAAGGGTGTAGCTGGGCTATAGTCACTATTAAACAGTGAGCCTGATGGCTCTGTCTTCCATACAGTTGTTTCTTTTTCAGTTCTTTCATATGCAACCTGTACATTCTTTGGTTATGAGCTGCAGAATTTACTTACATCTTGACCTTCACTTGTCTTCTCATTTCACTGGGTTAGCAAGTCTTGTATTTAAAAGAGTGCAAAATCATGGTCTGCTTTCCTTCTTCACATCATTTTTTTCCTTTGTCTCTGGTTTTACTACAGAGGAGGTGGTTTGTAGAGGGTTTTCTTATGTGTAAGCTGCAACGCAGTGGTGACCTTACCTTTTGCTGCAGCTTTTCTACTTCTGTTAAAGCCATTTGCTGATAAAGCAAACAGACCTATGCACAATGATGGGGATGTAGTAACTATTTGTGAGCAATGTACTCCTGTTTTCTAACTTCTTTGTTCTTTTTTTAATTTTTTTTGGTGCTTAAGATCTGTTTGTCTTCATGATTTCCACAGACTGTTACGTTGAACTTTCCACCCGTCTCTTTCCTGAGAATAAAAAGCTTGTTTTGAGCATATGTTTAAATAAAATAAATTTTAATTTGCCTGCACTGAACTTCACTTTACATTTTGTTTACCACTCTATATGCAAACCACTTGTAAAAGAGATCACTTCATAACTCTTCATGGCTATCTTAATTTTTTCCAGTCCTGAATAATTTGGTATCAATATAATGATCTTTCCAGACCATTTGCAAATCTCTTGAGCACCAAAAATGCCTACACGGATCCCTATGAGCCCCATGGCTAAATCCCACCATTGTGAAAAATTTCAATTCATAACAGAACCTCCACCTTCCTCCAGGCAAACATTATGTTTTTAAAGCCCTTATGGAGAGAGTTTAACTAAAGTTTTTAAGAAATCCACAAATTCCTACTGCACTACAGTATCCTTGTTTACATATTAATTGACTCTTCAAAGAAATGTAGATTTATGAAGTATGATTTTCCACCATATTGACCCTTCTACAATGTACCTTGCTGATTTCTAAGTCTATATATTTTGTTCTTTAATGTAATTTCTACCAGTTTATGATAGAAAACAGATTTCCTAGGTTCATGTCAACAAGTATTTTAGAAAAAATTGCATCAAAGTCTGGCACAAACTGAGGCTGGCGTATGTTTTAAGACAAGAAATGAAATTGGCTCTTCAGCAATTTCCTACTTGAATTCCTTTGGGTGTCCCAGATGAATGCTGTTTAGTTCTGGAAACTGATTTGTTACAACTTATTTTGTAATTTTTTTTTTTTAATATTTTCTTCTAATGTTCGAGATAGATCATCATATTCTTATCCCATATAAAGTGCTCTGGTGCCTGAGCCTCCCTCAGATCCTCCACCATGAACAGTAGTGGAAAAATTCATTAAACATTTTCAACCTTATCTTCCATGAGCATTCCTTTTACATCTTGATCATATATCTGCCTGACTAACTAGCTGGCAGCCTTCCTACTTCTGAGGTGTTTTAAAGGAGTTTTTTATGAAGCATTTTTATGCCTTCAGTAAATTGCTCCTAAAAATATTTTGGGCTTCCTTGTGGTTTTCTTTAAACTTACCAGTTTTTATTATCTCTTTTCCTCACTTGGATGAATGTCTTTTTTTTTTCTTTTTTACTTTTAAAATCTTTCTTCACTGTGTTGTTTACTATAACTGACTTGTGATTTCACTCCTTTTAAAGTTTTGTGATAGTTGTTACCAGCTTACTAAGAGCCTCTAATGTGACATCTTAAAACAATTTCCACACCATATAAATATTTTTGCCCCTTTGCTTGCTATATTTTCATTCCTCTTTCCTATCTTTCTCTTTTTCATGTAGTTCCTGTTTTTGAAGTCAAATGCTGTTCATTTGGCATTTGGTCCTATGTTCATAGGACTCTTTTGGTCCTATGTGCATAGTCACTGTGCATGTAACACAAGGTTATATTATGGCCCCTTTGCAAGTCACTGCTTGGAGCTGAGTCAATCATGGCTTTTCTGTGGGCTCTCCAAACTGTTATGTTATGCAATCATAAGTAGATAATGTCTACACTGTTTTCTAAGGCAGTCCTGAGAATAGGACACAGCAGGTACCTCTGACACCCTTCTGCACAACAGCAGTTTCTGGGACTCTTGAGCACCTCTGGGAAGGCTCTCAACAGCTCACTGACCTGGCTTTGTCACACACATTATATGATTACATCCTACCACTATACTATAATGGTCTTTCCTAATTTATCCACCAGAATCTTGCAGCAGAAGCAGGGAACATCTGAAGTAAATGAAAATTCAGGAGCAGAAGTCTTTTCCCAGTCCAGTGAGGAGGAAATTTTTATCTAATGCCACACATTTATTCCTTGTGACTCCTTACTAAGAACAAATCCTTGTTTTTCGTTTCCCTAGCTATGGCTGTGAGCAAAGAACAGACCCTTCAGTTAGTCCTCAAGATCATGGTGCTTGCAGGCTTTGTGTTTTTCAAGAATGTCCTAAAGTCTTGGATGCTCCAACTCTAATCCCATCTCAGGATACTCTCTCAAGAAACCAGGCACTGTTTGTTCTCAGCTGTCAGTTCTGGAGCTGGGCCTTATGTCATGAACAGGAGTATCTGCTGCCTGTGAAAGGACTTGGAAATTGCAGGTGCTCTGGGTGTTTCAATCCCCTTGGCGTGTCATCATGAAGGCAAGGCAGCTCTGCTCCCAGGGGCTGTCATGCATATAACCCCTCCTTAATGGGAATTTATGAGTCCTCAGAGGGACAGAGCGGAGAAAGCCTCCCTTCAAAAAGCATGGCAGTCAGATATCACACACAAGAGGCTCAGGTGCCTTGCCAGAGCTGCAGACTTGGTGAAGGGGAACGTCATTCATTTGGATAGAAAGAGAGAGAGGGATAACATTACAGAGGGTTGGAAAGAGTATGTGTTTTTTCGCAAGCATTGACTTTCCTTGACTTTTATTTTCTTTATTATATTTTTTTAAATATTGTTTTTTATTCAAAAACTTCTCTATAGCTTTAGATGAATCAATGAATTGGTTCCAGTTTGGTTTTTCCTTCCTTCTTACATAGATTTCAGCTATTCCAAAGAGTTAAAAAAATTAACCTTTATGCCTTTGCTGCTTTTGTAGCCATGCTTTTTAAATGTATCTTTTCTCTGGCTCTGTGGCGATTTCAGAGTACACTTTACTCCCCAGCACAAAAGATTACATTTTCTTCCTTTGATACTGTTAACATCATGGTCCACAGCTACCATATCCTCCTTGATGTTGTATAAGAAACTATCTAGAAGCATTCAGAGGTTCAACACTATTACACGTGGCATAGAAAACACTGGCCAGTTTTCCATGGCATTGGAAACTGGATTATCTGTGTCCCTGACAATTGAATCTTTCTGTAGTGTATCTTGTTTACAATATAAGCTAGGTTCCTTGTCCACTGAGGGATATCCTTGTTGAAAAAGAATATAGGGACATCCTACAGTTCAGGGGACCCATTTACTGGAGATATTCGCTCCTTTTCAGATGAATGATGCCATGATGTAGCACTTTTAGTAGCATAGGTGCTCTTAGTGCATGGCTGAGACTGGCTGTGATGTCTCCATGTGTATTGGTGGGGCTCTTCTGTCTCCCCAAGTTCCCTCAATTTGTCACGTTCACCAGGGTCAGGAGCTCGGTTGCTGTGAGCGCACCCCATCTGCTCAAAGGGCAGATAATTGTACAGATGATACCTGTGCATTAAGTGAATCAAGTAGCCTCCGTTCTCCTTCTGGTCTCATTAGACAGTTTGCTCCAAGCTTCTACAAAGGAGATAGTTAATTAAGGGTAATTAATCTACCGTTGCAGTGCCTAGCACTCAAATGGAAAGCAAACAGTGACCTATTTATCACTCTCTCAGACCAGTTTTATACTGAATCCAGTTAAACATTATTATCTGTAGATTTAATTCAAACTAGGAATTTGAACTACCATGCTCGAGGATTTACTAAATTTTAGTCGGTGGTGCTTAAACTGAACAAGTTCTAAAGCTGTATATCTGTTTTGTCAAAGCATACCGTACCATGCTGGTGATGTTTTAAATTAGCTGAACTTTAAACCTAATTGAACTACAAAATTCCCACCCTGCCTTGAATTTAAATGTAATTCCGCCTTAAGACTAGCTGATCTATAGAATCCAAATTTACTCAATGTATTTTACTGCAGTATTTGAAACTAACCAGCTCAGATAAGCAGTTTTTAATCTAAACACTCTGTTGTTATTGCAGAGTATACCCTGTATACTATATATTTGAATCTGAAAATAATCCAAACTTGAAAAACCAGTACAATCCATGTTTTGCTGCCTATGTATTTAGCATATGCTTGTCTAAGAAGAGTATTGTCATTCATCTTACAATTGTCCTCTCTATAAAGACAAAAATGAGATCTGCAAGCCTCAATTTACCTGGGAAGCTGGAATGATGATGGCTACTTTACTAGATTTAAACACCACTGCTGTTTAAATCAGGCCTCTGTCAGCATCTGATAGTCTCCTTAAATCTATGTGGGGATATAAAACCATGGACACATCTTATGTCCTCAAGAGGAAGATGAATCTTCTGAAAATGTGCTTCTTACAATTATATTTTATGATCCTATTACCTTATGAGTGGTACACTACATAAGCTCAGCACCTTTGAAAATGACATAATATATACTATCGACAGATGACAAGAAACAACAGATTTGTCAGCACAGAACTGTAAGAAGTACAGCATGAAAAGTAAAAGATGGATCTGTCAGTAGGGTAAATGGTTGATTTTCCAGAACAGGAATCCCAATAGAAGGCCTGCTGTATAATGCTTGGCTGTCACCACATGATCATCTGAGACATAATTATCCAGGACTGATCTTGATCTTATTAATAAATTCTGCCTTAGCAACCTGAAGATTATTTTCATTCGTGTCATTTGTGGGTTTCATGGATTTTCAGACTCATGGGAATCAAGCCACTTGGTTCCCACTGGTTTAATTTTTTATGTCCTCCAAATATCTTTGCCATCACTGCAAGTCTTGTATAGCTGATATGGGCAGTTTCACAGTAGGATGTGAGGTTAGCCAGCCTGGGGAGCTGGACTGACCCTCCCCAAATCACAGCTCACAGGACCAATCTGAGCCAGTCTGTAGCTGTTGCCAGTATGACTTCCACAGCTGCTGACATCTATTTACCTTGTACACTTTTCAAAGATATGCCTTCCCTATTCAAAAAGATTACGTCCTCTGGAATATTTGTCAATGATATTAATCGGTTTTATTTCTGGATGATGTATATCTCTTAACTTTCAGCTTAAAGAAGTCCACTTATCTGTTGGTGGAAAGCACTTATCACCAAAGTATTATGTGTGTGTGCATAGCAGTGCACTGCCCTTCCATAGCAGTGTGGAAGGGCTCTAGTCAGAAACCATGATCCCATTGCTGTGAGCGTGATTTGATAACACAGCCTCAGACTGCAGCAAGACAAATCCTGGAGGGCTTAGGGAAACAATCTTCACAGTGAGAGTAGTAAGGCACTGGAATAGGTGCCCAAATGTGATGATGCTTGCCTGTGGTGATGCATTCCATTACGCTGCGAAATAACAACAGTGGTTTAAATCAAGAAATACGTCCTTGGTGGTATATTATATGGTGTAACATAGAGCAGTGATAATGTACTTTGACATGGCCTGTTGTAAAGCCTCCCTGGGAGTCTTTCTGCACACTGCTTTGGGGAGCATCCTTTGAGTAATGCCAAAATATTAGCATTAGGTGTGATGGGTGGTACTCTGTACCAGCAAAACCTGAAATTTTCTTGTGGCAGGGGCAGAAGGTTGTTTAGTATCCAAGATGAAAACTTTCTTCCAGCTCTCAATTTGTTATCTTTATGGATTGTTTCATGGATAACTGGCCGCTTATGCTTGGCGAATGTAATGTTGGATGCCTCTTGCAGTATTACGCTACGCCACAAGGTGGCACTGGAAGATTGCAATAATACAGCGTAATTAACACCATCACCCCCCAATCTTTGTCAGAGAAAGCACAATTTTTTACATTAAATGATGTAAACCATGGGAATTGGTTATTTTTCTTCCTTCTGATTTCTGGATTCATTAAAAATTTTTAGTCAAGTTTTCTCAAGAGTAAAATGGAAATGCATCTGTGTGCAGTGTAGCTACTGCAAAGTCACAACAAAGTAACTCGACGAATAGACATCCCTTTGTTTTTAAACATGTATTCATTAATATTGGTGATCCTAACAGCTGTCTCTCTTTTTGTAGCCAAGTGTTCATACCTCAGCAGTAACTGCAATGTAAAAGTAGGAATTTCATTTCCTCTGATTTCTTTGATATGTTGTCTCAAGCTTTCTCTTCCCTTATAAAGTACAGTTGAAAATCTGTTTCAGGTTTTCATCAAAGGTGAAAGCTCTACCAAGGTTTGTTAATTTTTATTAGATTTCACAATATTCTGATCTAAAATATCTTACTTTGTTTTAATACCAAATGTAGGGTTCAGTAAGCAAAAGCTGTTAATTATTGTATTGTTATTACAGGTGGAATTAGACATATTTTTGGATAGTTTTACAAAGCATATACTTCCTTCCCATATTGTCACATTTCTTTTTAATTCTCTAAATACTGCAAATTTTGAAGCTGGTTCATAGTTCAGTAAAGTAACGTGATGTCATTCGAGTAGGCCGTTGTCTGACTGAAGATTATAATTTACAATTATGACTAAGAGAATCCCCTCTAGATAACAAAGAAAATAAACTCTGTTGGTGCCTTTTAACCCTAATTACTGTAGCTGCAATGTAAAATCCCGATCCTGAACCCTTTAATGGTTTAAAAAATGTTGCTGGTCTTAACACCTGGCCACATGAAATAATTTACTAGATGAAGGACTTTGACAAAATTTGTCTTTAAAAATTCTTGTCACTGCAAGAGGTATCTAGAGCAGATTTCTCACATATACTCAACTCCACCTTGTTCAAAGGAAGTCTTTGACTTATCTGATGACAAACAGACTGGTTGCCCAAATTTACTCAGACTGAGATCATTTATCCTTTTATCAGCAGCTTTCTTAAAAGAGAATAATGTTCCTTTCGGACACCAGCAATTCCAGTCATTTACCACCTGTATGTCCCTTCCTGAGGCCAACAGAGCTCTGAGGCTCTTTATTGCAATGTGTAACAGCTGTAGCCCCAGCCTGGGTCCCCATGAGCAGATGAGTGTGGAGCAGCAGACCCACACACACTACTGCCAGTCGGCCTGGCACCAACGTGCTTGGCACAAACCCTGGGGGATGGAAGGATGGGTGGAAGGAGCTGCCCTCAGAGCCTTCAGGGTGATGGCTCCAGCACCAAGAAGAGCCTGACTGGCCGTGTAGCCTACCATCCTGACCTGCCTGGCTGCTGCTGCAGCCAGTCTGTAGAGTGACAAGTAAGTTCTGGCTTCAGGACAACATTGCTGTTCAGTGTATGCAACCAGAATGAATAAGAAAAAAAGGCAGAGCAAAAGATACTGGGAGATCTGCCTTCAGCAACCATAACATTGCATCAGAGAGTTTACTGCTGTTTACAGTGCAGTGAATGGAGAACATTTCACCACCCTGCTTCAGAAGATGTGGCTCCGTGATGTTGTTTTGGCACACAGGATGTAGGGCCAGGATGTCCTACCGTGGCAGGCTTTTGGGGTGATGTTTTACCATTCTTCCTCATTCTCTGTGAAGTGCCCTTCTGCCCTGAACATTCAGGGTTTGTTGCAGCTCTCTGACTCAAGCCTTGAAGAGCAAGCTGTCCCCAGGAGCCCAAGGGCAGCTGCTTTGACAGTGCCTTAGGCTGCAAGCATCCCTCCTTCCTCTGGCTGTGCAGGCAGTCCAAGAAGCCTTCAGGGACTTTCCTGCTTTCTTCCTCGCCATCACACTGAAAGAAAAGACAACTGGACTTGCAGACTCTCTCCCACTTCAATTCCTACTTCAAGACAATTTAACTCTCATATTTTAGCTCTCTTGTATGAACCCTTCCCAGCTGACATGATATACACTGTGTTATTTTGCAATTAAAACCCAAACACATCAACATAGAAATTTTAATAAAACTTTTGTTATCGAGTTTTATTATTCCAACAAGTGTTGCTGTCAGCTAATAATCCCTAGAGTGGTCATCATGAAATATTCCAATAATTGGATTTTAATTAAGAAATTCACTTAGACCTACACTATTTTTGAAATCTAATTATGTCTTCAGGAATTTCATCCAAGTTGTGGTATTTTCTGGACAACATACAGACTCAGTACAGACTCCTTCCATTACTCTAAGTCCTTTTTTTCCTATTTCTTATGGTTATTATTAAAACTCTTCTATTTCCTGTATTGCCATTGTAGAAAATTGTCAAGATCTAATGGATGAAATAAAAGTTGAATGCAAGTAAAAATCTCTATTATAAATATTATGTTAGAAAAGAAGCTCCCAATGAAAAGAAGGTTAGAAAGATTTTTTTATCTCTTATATTGATGATCCAAAGACTCACTCCCTGGAATGTAAAGGCATTATTAATGAGAAAACCCTGTAGATTCACTTGGCTGTAAGTTTTACTCATACAGACAGTATTTTATGTCTCACCTCATCTCAAGTAATTTGGGGGGAAATCCTGAGTATGTATGTGCACACTGAGTGTCACCTGGAATAAGTTTCGTGAAGCCTGTAGGCTTGCTCATATCACAGAAGCACTGAGTAGTTGAAACAATGCTGTTTGTACATTACCTTTTAGTCTTCTTCAATGCTGAATGTCACATCTCACTCCAATACTGTCTGAGTCCTCATGACATAACATCAGGAGAACTAGTTAAGAACACCATGAATACAAGACACTTCTCTTGAAGTGGTTGGAGTATTCCTGTATTTTTCCTTATGGCATACAGAGAAACACCACTTTATGGTATGCCTTTGACTGTAAGTAGTCAGAAATCTGTGTATCAAAAATAAAACTTTCACAGATATCTTTTTATATTTAGAAATATGAATGGTATATACAGTCATATTCTGACCTTGAAAGAATGGAAATAAAATGTGACAAGGGACTTTCTTTGTAGTATTTGTACCAACCATAAAAATATTCTGTTCAAACATAAAGATTTCCTTGAAACAAAAGAAATCTATTTAAAATGTGAAGAGGGGAAGGGATAAGAAGAGAAAGTCTGATGAATTAATGGTTGGCAATATGAATAACATTTCAATAAGATTATTTACATGACTGATATGAGGCATCTGGCCTGCACACTGTATAGTACAAATATAGAAAAGCTGTGGAGGCCATAATCTGTCACTGTAGTGCATATACAACTTCAGTTGAATTCAGTAGTACTTCAACATGCATATAGATGAGATACTAGAGCTGCATATGCACTACATATGTACTATGCAGCATACAGGCCGGATGCTTCACATCACTCATGTAAATAATCTTACTGAAATATTCTTCATATTGTTAAACATTCGTTCATCAGGCCATTTTTCTTATCCCTCTAGATCTTCACGTTTTAAAAAGATTTTGTTGCTCTCTGACTCACCTTTTCCTTCTTTTCTTTTTTTTTTTTTCCCAAGTAGTATTTCCAAAATAAGAAACATGGCCTCTACAAATAGGATTGCATGAGATTCAGTTCTGTTTACTATTTCATAAATAACTGTCCATGTTTAGACAGGTTAGCTACATTGTGCAGTAAGTTTAGCACAATAATTTGATATTTATCATTACAGCATTGTATTTTCTTTTAGTGCCTCAAGCAATTAAACCATGTGCCCATCCTCCATTGGAACCTGTAGCAGTTATTAATCACTTGCCTTTGTCTTTGGATTTTCTGCTTGCAACCCTTTCAATTGTGCAAGTCAGGATGCTATCTTTGCAGAAACAGGGAAGATGTCTAAAGACATCTTAGAATGTATCTCAAAGCTTTAAAAATAGTCCAATTGCATTTTAAAGTCTAATTGGTCTTTTTAAGAGTCCATTACTAAGCCCAGAATTTGTGATCCTTTAAAGCCTCAGTAGCTGACACTGCTCTGAAGGGGACCTTATTGCTAAGATTATAAACAGCATCCAAATGTTTGAAATTAAAATTCACTTAAAAAAATCTAATATTCCACTTAAGGTGCTCTACCAATATTACAGAATCACATAAAAGTCAAAAGACTAAGTGCAAAAATCCTAAATGTCAGATTGTCATATGCATTGTATTCCCTTTGAAAAAGTATTACTTGTTCACAGGTGGAGTACTTTGGAGTCTGCTTTTTTTTTTTTTTTTTTTTTTTTTTTTAATAAAAAAGATCAATCTGGACTCCCATATGCTTCTTACTCCTTTCTTCTGGAGTGACAATATAGGAAAGGAGCAGTTCAAGCAGCATTTCTGAAGGAAAGCTCAGTTCCATTCTAGTTGGAAACTTTGTCCCTGTGGCCTTTTGCTAAGGAGGTCAGCTGAAGAGCAAAGAAGCCCTCAATGAAGTCAATGAGACCTTGGATCTGTTCAAACCTGACAGAAAACATGTTCATCCATCCTTAACAACTTTGCCTCAAGAGCCTGCTCACAACTTAAGTAGATGCCACACAGATCAGGCTGTTTAGAGGAGACCGTGCTGAATTTACATCATGAAGAAGTTTCAGTGGGCTGAAGTAAAGAGTTTGGTTGTGATTCCAGTGGAACCAGAAGCTCCACCACAGTTCTCACCTAGATGAGGTGTAAGGATATGGATGAGAAAGACCAGGAGGGCCTTCTTCTATTTGATCAGATGAAGGAATAATTATTCTCCAAGGATTACTTCCTTGTTGCTCCAATGAAGACAGTGACCAGAACTTGGAGAAACTGATTCAAGTTATACGTACAGTAGAGCTGAGTTTTCCTTTCCTGAAGAAATGATGTCTTCTTCAGGAACCTGAGCCATTGGCAATTTCATATCTAAGGTAAGAGTAACTGTGCTGAGTCTAAACAGCAGCTTATTGCAATGATCAACTGTATGCTCCGTGCAGCTGATGGCAAGTTGGTTCTATGCAAAGAGAGCGATATCTATCTAGCAATCTCTCTCTCTCTCTGTCATATATCTCTAGATTGAGTACTAAGTGTGGTTCAATCCCCACACTTATGGAGAAGTAAGAGTGAAAGAGATAGGAAGGAGGGAGTTGCAAGGGAGAAGTCAGCTGCAATTTTTTGTTTGTTATCCTTTTGAAACAAGAAGTGTCTAGGCATCTTTAGCCCACACTGTAATGCAGAGGCTGTCTGGAGGGGCAGGATGACAGCTTGATTCCTTGCAGGCTGCACGCTTCTGTCCAAAGCTGTGATGTGAGCACTCCATATGTCTAGAAGAGTGATGGTGGTGGAAGCATATGGAAGTGTCCATCTTCCAGGTGTTTGGAGCAGAAATGGCCATGGGCAAAGCTCTGGTGCAGCTCTTTCAAAGAGTACTCGTTACCTTCTCCATTCTTTTCCCGATCCCCTTTTATTATAGTGTTCCAAACTCAGACCCTCAAATTAAAACAGTATTTTACAGCTTGATACTGAAGTCTCAGATTGCAGATGTTAATTACCACTACGTTCCCTGAGGGAAGCAAGGATTTGGCAGGACAACTGAAGTCTCCCTTTTCTTTCTTATTTCCCTCTCTTGCTTATTGGTTCCCCTATGGGAGGTGATAAATTTGACTTTTGTTATTGAATCTGGGCATCTGGTAAGGCTACCCTGTGCTGTTGGTATCCTCCCTTTCATCCTGTCCCGGTGTCACACTGGTAATGACACCATTTTGGGGGATGGAAGAGGGTATGAAAAACCCCATAGGATTCTTTGTAAAGAAGAAGGAAAACAAGGTCAATGAGACCTTTCCTTTTGAGTAACAGCTGGTAGGATAAGCCACATTACCAGGCAGGGATGAGCTTCACTCCGAGGGGCTGTTCAGCTACAGGTTCCTGCTTGCGTGGGAGAAGCAACCCTTTCCTTCTGGAACTTGTCTCCCGCATCCGCGATCCCGCCGCCTCTGTGCCCGGCTGGCGGGCGCCCGCTGCCTTCGCGGGCGAAGCAGCACTGTGGGTGCACGGGACACCCCTGAGGGAGGTGGAAAAACTACAATGAAGGGGAAGAAAGAGAGAGAAGGTGCTCTCCCATGCTCCTTCCAGGCAGACAGCCGGCTCCCGCGGACAGGCAGAGAAGGAAAGGGGCTGTGCCCATGCAGCAGCGCGGGCAGCAGAGCGGGCAGGAAGGGCAGCGCCCGCACCCCGGCAGAGTCAGGCAGCAGGGCGGACAGAGCAGGCAGCAGGGACAGGCCAGTCAGCGGGGACAGGGCAGGCAGCAGGGACAGGGCAGGACACAAGGCAGGCAGCAGCGCGGGCAGGGCGGGCAGGGCAGACAGCGCAAGGCAGCTCGCGCCGCCCGGGGAGGGCTCTAATTCATCACCCCGTTCAGCGGAGAGGATGGGACGCCGCTAAACTCCCCTTCCTCCCTCCTCCCTTCCCCCTCGCCAAGCAAGCCCCCCCCCTCCTCCCCCCTCCACTCCTCGCTCTCTCTCCCCAAGCAGTGAGGCTCGGACAGTGCTCGGCTCCAGCGCTTTATTTTAAGATGATCGGCCAAGGTCTTTGCAGACAGATTTTATCTGAAGTTAAATAGTGGGCGCTCGCCGCTCTCTCGCCAATAAGTCATTTTTAATAGAGACAAATCGCCCTGGACGCCCCGGAGCGCCGGTGCCGCCGCTCCTGCCCTCGCCCCCCGCTGAAGGCGAGCGGGCAGTCCGGGCAGCTCCCTGCTCCCGTAAGTGTCCTGCTCGGCGGAGCCGGAGCGCGGCCGTGTGCGGAGAAGGGGAGGAGAGGGGGGGAGAGCCTTCCAGCCGCCCCGCCGCCCTGACAGTGCCTGCGCTGGATGCACAGCGGCCGCGGGACACCTCGGCGCGGAGCGCGGCGAGGAGATGCGCAGGGGCGGTGGGCTGCACCGCGGCACTCAGCCCCTCTAGGCTTGCCCATGGAACGCCCCGCGGAGCCCCGGCCGCCGTCGGATCCCCCACGCCGTACGTATCCCCGCTGCGGCCCCCCCGCGGCGCCGGAGCTGTCCGCGGGCCGCGGGGGCGGAGGAGGGCTGGGGCCGGGTATGGGGGTCCTCGCCCGTCGGGGCGCCCCCGGGCGCGGTCCCGGTCCGGGGCAAGGCACGGCTCGCCTTTGGGAGAGGCAGAGGGAGGTGGATACTTGTGGGGGTACGCAAAGCCTGCTCCAGCGTACCGAAGGCAAAGCTCTCTGCCTTGGCTTTAAGCGCCCAGGAGCATCCGGAGCCCCGATTCCAGCGTCTATGGTCCCCTTCTCTCCGCTCTGCTCTCCAGCGCGCTGCCGGGGCTCCGCGGCCAAGTGGCGGGTGGCTGCCGCCCGAAGCCCACCGAGAGCGCAGGCAGGCAGGCAGGGCTGGCGCTGGCACCCCTGGGCCATCCCAGCCGACACCAAGGGGCTCTCCTACCCAGTAAAAGGACTGAGCGCTGGGGAGTGCTGCCTACAGGCGATCTGCCGCCACCTCGGACCGTGCAATCACTTTGCTCTGACGCTGGATTAACTCGATTTTAATCGTTTTTTGGTTTCCCCCACCCCCATTCACACCCCCCATCTCCTCCTTCTCTCCCGCCCCCCCGCCACCCCGTTTCCTACACACCTCTCTTCGCCCCTTGTCTCAAGCCTAACCTTGTCTTGTGGTCATGGGGTCTATAATTTCATTTTTGTCTAGGCTGGTGAGAGCTCTGCTTGTTCTGTAAAGTGGATGTCAGGTGGATCTATGTTCTGGAAGGAACAAAGAGGCAGCGAAGGCAGCGCGGGGGAAGTTTGAGCGGCGAGGATGCAGGCTGTGTACTGGTACGCGGTCCTTCTGCTGCAGCCCACCCTCTACCTGGTGAGTGCCCCCGGCCTCTCGCACGGGCCAGGGAGCGGGGAGCTCGGCGGGGGGAGGTCACCAACCTGGCGGAGAACGAACAAACTCACGGCAACTACTTGTGCCCCGTAGCAAGCCCTGCCCCGCCGTCCCGGGGTCGGGCCGGGCCAGGGGCGGGGAGGCGCGGGGCTCGGCCAGGAAATCTCGGCAGGACACGGGGATGTTGCGGGGCAGACCCGTAACTTCTCCTTGGGGGGCTAGAACAGGGTCGGGGAGTCCCGGGCCGCGTCCCCCGGTGCCACCTCCCGGGCCGGGTCCTTCGGCATCTGCGTGGGCACCGGAGTCCCTCCGCAGGGGCTCCTGGACAGGCTGTGGGATGGAGGCAACTTCTTGCCCTCTGCTCCTTCCTGAGGGTGGGAGCCCCTCTGGAAGGGAACCCTCCCGATGTGCCACTACGGGCGGCGCGGCACAGGCGGGAGGGCATTCGGCGGCGAGTGTTTTCCGCGTGAAGTGTCATTGACTTTCGTAGCAAATCTCCTTTAAGATTACCGGGGGAACACGAGTAAACAACGGCGTTATCTCCTTTCACACACACACACACACTTTATTCCCTCTACGACCGCAAGGAACAAAAACCAGGCAGGCTGCTCCTTTGCAGCCCGCGTCCTCTCTCGCCGGCGACGCGTTAAGCAGGCAAACGCTTGGCGGCAGCTCGTCCCCGTGCGACGGGGAGGGAAAAGACCTTTTTCCAGGAGCGCTGCCGAGAGAAGCATCCCAGCTGGGGACTGCTCTGGGGGAGGCGACGGCGGCGGCCCTGCTCCGGCTTCTGCTCCGGCTGCGGCCCCGTCCCCGTCCCCGCGGCCGCCGGGCGCTGCCGCCCCGCCGCTCCCTGCACTGGCGCGGCCGCGCCACCCGGGGGCGCTGCGGGGCATCGCGGGCGCGCGGAGCGGGGGGCAGCCAATCGCGAGCGGGCCCGGCTCGCGCGGGGGCGCGTGGTGGGGCCGACGGCGCGCGCCCCTCCCGCGCCCACGCAGCCTCCGCGCGCTCGACCCATCCCGGCCCATCCCGGCGTATCCCGGCCCATCCCGGCCCATCCCGGCCCATCCCGGCGTATCCCGGCGTATCCCGCGCCGTCCCGTGCCCGCCCGACGTGGGGGGCCCTGCCCTCTCCGGGCGGTGCCACGTCTGTCGCGGGAGTCTCTCCTCCCTGCGAATTTTATAGCCCGGGCTGAGGGGTAGAGGGGTGGGGGAAATGGGGAGAAAAGTGCGTGGCAAATAATCCATCAAAAAAGCCGGAGCGAGATCGATACGTCGTGTTAAATTTTAAATGTGTTTGCTGGCAGTTAAACTGCTCTGGACTCATTACAACAACAGTGCTGGATTTATTCTAATGCGCTGCAGTCTGAACAACAACCGCATTAATTCTCCTTTAATTGTAAACTGGGAGCATTTGAAAACCATTCAGTGTGCAAATTATGCTGATTCAATTACCGTTTAGTTACAGACTTCATTACCTGAATGCTTTTCTTTTTTTTCCTTTTTTTTTTTTTTTTCTTTTCCGAGGGTTTGGCATTGCAGAGTGAAGGAGACGATTTTCCAGTTTCCCCTCCAAACAATGCGAAATATGATACCAAAAAAAAAAAAAAAATCGTGAATAAAAGACAAGCTAGGGGGAGGGAACGCGTCCTTCGGCTGGGCTGTGTCTTCTGCCAAAACATTCGGGGAGGATCCAAAGGATTTCCCTAACACGATTCTTCCTTCTGAATCGATACTTCCACGTTTATGCCAATCTCTTCCTGTTCTCTGTATTTCGGGAGTGACTCTGAAAGTTTGCATTAGGCCATCGCGTGATAATAAACTGTTTATTAGCAGCGAAGCATGAAGTTTTGATTAAAGCTTTAATGCGGTGCCACAAAGCAGCAAGGTGCAGCATTTTGTTGTGCCTATCCGTGTGTGCACATCACTCTGTGTGGACTAGAACAGTTTCAAATTAGGAATTTAATTTTCAGTGCTCAAACTGTTAGGAAGGGTAAATGAAATGGCAGCACAAACAGCTTCCTACCGAGTTTGTTAAAAAACCCTTTTTTGGGAGGGGTTAACAATATAGGTGAGAGAGAAAATAGCCAGTTTCCCCTTTGCTTGAACTAGGAGGTGTTCAGGGAGAGTGAACTGCTGCGACGAGGCTGGGCTGCCTCGAAGTTACTAATTTACAGACACTGCCTGCCTCGTAATTTCGCTTCACCCAGCAAACCGCTGCTCATTGTGTGTGTGTGGTTTTTTTTTTTCCTTTCCCTTTTTCCCCTCCACCTTTAAACTTCTTTGTAATGAAATCTTGAAGGGGAAAAAAAGTGTTTCTGCTTTTCTCCCCCATTTTAATAGAGCCATATGTCATCCAACCTCACTGCCTGAAATTTATAGAGGTCATAGCCGATCAAAACGAGTAGGAATTTTGCTGGGCTAGAGATGGTTTGCCGTATTATGTTTATTGATAAGAACATTAGGTGTCCTTCGCAAGACGTGTATTTTTTTCCTTGTTTTGAGCTGTGCAGTGTATTGAAAATGTTATATTTGATTTGCAGTGGAAATGTATTTCTTTTGGCCTAAATGGATAACTTAGTACTTATTTGGTAGAATTAGGAGTTAACCTTTAAAGGCTTGCAGTTGTTTTCCTTCTTTACTTTTAGAGAGCTGCAGAAAATGTTCAAACACCTACGCTCGGTCTTATTCACCACGACACTCCACTGCTCTTCTTTCGAAAGCATCTTAGTCTAATTCTAATGGATAATACTTCATTAACTAACAGTGCTGTTCTGAGCTCAAAATCGTCAGTAAGGAAGCACGTAAATAGTAAAGAAAAAACCCCAAAAGATCGCAGACTTTCACAGGACCGAGTTCTGTTTATAAAGACACCGGGATTTTATACCATTCCCGTAACGGAAACCTTCTCGTTGTACCTCCTGCCTAGCTGACGCTGAATTTCCAGTTCGACACCACAGGACAATAAAAGGCCAGGCTGTTTGTTTTCCTTTCCTCCTGTTTTATCCCCCCTGTGTGGAAGCAGCATGCCGTAGAAGCGACTACAGAACGCGCGGGCTGTTAGCAAGGACGGCAAGGATCCTAACGAGTTATTTCTCACTGGGACAGGTCAAGCAGGGCCTCGGAGGAGGAGGCAGATCGTTTCCGTGCCGGCAGCTGCGGAGCCCGTCGGTGCGGTGGGTCCGGAGGGCTGTGCCCGGCAGCTCCCGGCGGCGACGGGCGCTCGCCGCGTCCCGCCGCTCCCCGCCCGCATCCTGCGCACCCTCGGGAAACGCGGCCAAAGTGCCTCGCAGATAACAGGACTTCATCCCCCATCACGGTCACAGGCTTTACCCCCGCACACTCGAGGGAGATCTTCCCACGCAGTACAATCATGGAGTGGTAACACGCACCTCTTTTGCTGGGATTATCCCGGCTCGAAGGGACTTTGGCTCGTTACTTAAGTACTCCTTACCCGGAGTAGCGGGTACGGAACTAAAACCAGTCGGAGTTTTGCGTGGCATGCTGCTAGGGTAAGGATCCCTCCCCTCCTCAACCCCCAGCCTGGCTTGTCTTCTCCCAGTGAAGTGTTTATTCACCAGTGGGTTTGTTAATTAGGATACACACCCGAGCCGGCTGGCAGAGCGCTTTAACTCCATGTAGAACTTAAGCAGTGCGAGAGCAAAAGGAGGGGTGATTTTCCCCCCCGCGACGAGAACTGTTTCGCAGGGAGAGCTTCTCTGCGCGGTGCTTTGTCAGAAGAGTAGAACTGCGGAGCTCACGGGGCACCTTCTTTTACAGGGCGATGGCTTTGGCAGAGGGGTTTTGGAAACAGCCTGCTAATCTCCTCCCCGTGCCGGGCTGGGATTTTAAGGTCTATTCCACACCGCCACTGTAGCTCGGAGGCCTTCTGGCAGCCGAGAGGAGCTTTCCTGAAAAATCGTTGTGAATCATAGAGGTTTAAAATTGTCCTCAGCGGTGGCACACTTGGTACGGTATTTGCTGAGGGGGTAAACAGAGGGTTAGTGGCTCCAGAGTTTGTGTACATTTAATTTCGCTGTGTGTCGCACTGTTTGCGGTCATTTCACCTCGGTTAATGAAAGCTGTGGTGAACGTGAGGAGATATCATGTGCTAGCGAAAACAAGTTGATTTGTTTTTGCTTCTTTTTTTTTAAAGATAGTTGCTGGCTGTGTCCTACTTTGTCATGGAAGAAAAAACCCCAAACAAACCACACCTCTATAGGCAGCGAAGATAAAAGAAAAGAGAAAACAAAAGAGAGAGAAGGCATTGTCCTATGGTAATCATTTTCTCAGAGGCATTTGGTGCTGAATGCATTCGGGTATTGCTTTTTTCCCCCCAAAAGAGCGATTTCTTGCAATTTTAAGTTTGACGTCGAAGGCGGGGAGGGCGGGGGAGAGAGCTTGGTGAGCAGGGAGAGAAGTGGCTTTTTGTGCGGGGGGGTTTATGTAGCCTTGAGATGGTCCTTCTCCCTCTTTCTAAAGGAGTTAGAGAAACGGTGTCGCGGTGGAGTAGGGGGGGGGGAAATTACCCTTTCGGAAGGCGCGGGAATAACAACCGGACTCCCATCTCTTGTAGGCGAAACAAACTTTTTTTTTTTTTTTTTTTTTTTTTTTTTTTTAACGTAGGATGGTGCGTCCTTTTCTGGGCTTCCCTACTTCCTAATCACCAGGGACCTGTGCTAGTTTAAGAAGGGGTTTCCCCGCACTGAAATGTCTTTTTCCTGGTGTTTAGTATACACTATTTCTATTTATTAAATAGCTGGAGAAAGCAGTCTGGAACAGATTTCGCCTTTTAGGGAGGTACCTGAACATAATCCCTGCCTCTCTTCTACTAGACACATCTTCCAAGTCGGTAAGGTATCTAGAGGTATCCATTTTAACTTCTTTGATATTTCCCTGCATCTTTAAACTGCCATTTTAATTAACAAAAAGCCAATTTCCCCAATCCTCTTGGAAAGTGCGGTGAAGCAGGTTAAGAAACCAATTGCTTGGAATAGCCAGCACTTGCAGAAAATGAATGTGTGAGCCATCCTTCTCTTCCTAGGATTGGCTTCTGTTCTCCCGATTGGGTTTGGGGGAAGTTTTGCTGTGATTTATCAGATAGTTTAACACCCAGTCGCTCTTCTTGTAAGTCAGCATTAAACCACCTCCTGGGTGCTTTGTAAATACAGCTTTAGCATTTTTTTCATGCAGCAGATTGACATGTTGACGATTCTGCTTTAAGGAATGTGACAATAAAGTGGAAAACCAAAGGCTGGCAAGCACTTCATCAAGGATAAAAAGGTTCTGCTGTAAGGATGTCACTCAATTTATTGTGAAAGTCGAATGAATTACGTTTAATGAAAGTGCTCCCCAGATGAATATTACCAGCAATTTCCTGAGTTGGCTCTGTCAGATTGATATGAGGAAATGCCAACCCATATCAAAAAAGATCTCCAATCTCAATTACTATGCAAGCTTTCGAAGAGCTTCTTTTTATTGATATGATATATATTGGCGGGTTCTCAATGCTGTGCAAACTGCTCTCTGTTCAGCAGGACAGCACATTTCCCAGTTTATTGTTTAACCCTACATTTTTCTAGCTGTTTAAACTTCTACGAGTGCCTTTCTTTTGGAGGGGAAAGCACCTCTCATCCTCTTTCCCTTTCTGTGACCTAGAGAGACCAAAGTTGTGTTTCTGGCAGACAGAGGGGGCGACGTTCATTGCAGGAAGTTTGTTGAACCTGGATGGACAAAGCTGAAGGTCAAGAGAAATAACTCGGCTGAGACAATGGCGTTGGATCCCCTCATTTTCAGGCGACAATCCAGATCATGGCTATATTTGTTATGACTAGCAATCCCAATATTCTCACCCTTTCTACCTCATTCCTCTAGGGCTTCTTTGGGCAAATTAGAAATTCACTAAGCCCGCGATGAGAGAAAAGCTCTTATGTCTCCTCATCTACATAAGAATTGACTTTGTGAGAGGCTTTTCTGTTCTATTTTAACTACTGTGACACCGGTCGCTGCTTAGGAATACAGCTTTTTTTTCCCCACAATCCATCTTGCTGGGCTTGTTTGTGATAGATTCAATCAGCTTTCTTCTATCACTTCCCCATTCTCTTTCAATTTTTAAATTGAAGCAGAGAGAGAGAGAGAGACGGTATTGAAGTACAACCAGGAGGTTCTCAGTACTCTGCTGCAGGACGGGGACATGGGCACCTTCACGTGTGGGGCTGCAGTCCTTGCAGGCAGCATTATTGAGGATGCAGAAAGAGCTTGTCCTTATCACAAATCGGGTTAGTTTGGGTTACTATTTTCCTGCTCATCGCTGGCTCCGTGTTTAAAGCCTTCTTCATTGCACGATTAATCCATGTGATTTTTGTTTGTTCATTTATTTATTTTAAGTGTGGGTTTCCCCCCTCTGTTGGAGATGTTGAGTGTTTCCAGCGGGTGCGAGCACTGCGGGGAGAGCGGGCAGGCGCTGGCAGTCGGACTAGGGGAGGGCTCACTTTGGGGTGTCCCGCTCCCCCCCGGCCAGGGCTGGCGTTGCCCCTCCGGCCGCCCCGGCAGTGCCGTGCAGGACCCTGGAGAACGCGCGGGGCGGGGGCAGCACCGCGGACAGCGCCCGGCCCCGCACCGACCCGGGGACGACGCCGGCCCCTGGAAAATACTCTCTCATAGGCGCCTCGTCCCGGGGTAGTCAATGTTTCGGGCCGCTGCTGCTTAGACCTCACCCGCAACAGGCTCTGACCTTGGGCTTTGTCAGCCGTTTTCCTGAAGGAAGAAGTAGACAGGTGGACCAGCAAATTGATGTTGCTGCTGACTTGCTTTCTCTCAGTGGTGTAGCAGTTGCTTTGTTTTCTGGGGAAAAACTGATCAGAGGGGCAATACGTGAGTATGGAGTGGAACAGGGATGACAGAATGAATCTGGGGATCAGGAAGGCTGTTCTAGGATGCCCAGGTTTGTCTCATTCTATCCTAGGACCACAGCATCCTCTCCTTTTGGAGAGAGATCAGAGATACTCGAGACCATTGGAGCAAAAAATGAGCTGTGAGACATGGTTGACACCAAAACAAGAGAACAGGGAGTGATTAATTAATAATGACATTTTCTATCCCATGAGTAATGGCAGGAGTGACTCTCAGACACAGCTGATGTCCTTTTTGGGTTAGTGGCACTCTGAGGCATCTGTGAGGGGCAGCCAGATCTTGCTGTCTACACTTGGTTGTGTCCTGGCAGACAGTGCTCAGGGTATGTCCCAGCTCTCTCCTTGCTTTCACGAGGAGATAATTGCGGGCAAGAGCCTCCATCCCTGTAAATCCCCACTCACTATCGACAAAGCTGTCTTCTAGAGCTCTGCTGCCTGAAAAGCACTTGTCAATGAAACAGTGACTTTTGGCAAGGCAGGTATAAGTGAATGACTGATGGAGAGTCCTTCAATAAAGGAATGTGATGGGAATTGACTGGGTTGGGAAGAAAAACAGCCCACAATTCCCACCAACCCTCCAGACAAAACCATAAGCCATTTATTCCTGATCCATATTCTCCCATGAATATCAATAGCGATTGTGATGCTTTTGCTAGATGTGAACACTCTCCAGTCTCTTTTGATTACACCATTTCCCCATGTGTGGTGTCTTGAAACGGTATTGTCTGCTGCAGAGATATTGCTTTTATCTTCCAAATGCCACCCTCATTAATGTCAATGTCTCATCGTCCAGCTAGTGACAAATGTCTCAGGGACGTTCATCTGCCTTGCACACTGCGCCATCTCTCCAGGTACCCTGTGCCTTTTCCTCTCCAAGGAAAGGTTTAGTAATATTTTATTTAGTAATATTTACTTCCTTGCCCCCTGCATCTGTTGAAAAAAGGTTTGTGCACTAGTTGATCTCTATCCTATCCTTTCACAAGTTAGTGCCTTGGAGTATCACCTCTCCTGTTAATATGTTTGATTACTTCGATGATGACAGGTTGACAAGTGCATGGAAAGTTAATCTGCTTTTTCTACATCTGCAGGTTTTTGATGGGGGAGAAATTAGGCTTACCAAATGATTATGATACTAGTGCCCTGTTTTCCTGTGATTTCATTTTCTAATCTAGAATTGCAAAAAACTAAAGGACAAAGAGCTTGTCTGCTTCTTTGGATGTGTAGCTTGGTTGTTTCTTGTTGTATACACTTGTGAATGCTCTTTTTTTTCTCTGATCTTTTGAAAAACTGATAAGAAAATATGTTTACATTATTTCTTTGTATGTTTCCTTAAAATTTTAGTGATAGCTGTACAGCAGACTTTTAGCAGCAGAGCTGACAGCCAAAATAATACTAGGAAAACAGTGATCTAATGGCCTTAGTTCTTTGAAAGACTTGTAACTAAAATTTTTATATATGTGTGTATATATATATATATATGATATATTAAATTATATTATTTATTTAGAAAGAAAATTAGAAAATCATGTAACTCTAACCAAGACAGTATCCTCAGTTGAAAAACAACAGATGCTACTTACCTTCCTTGTTAGAACATGCTTTGATCTGAAAATCCCTGAACTCAGTGGTGATTTCTAACAATTCTGGTAGTTTTGGATCTGACCCTATGAGTATAGTGCTTCTACCTGATGTTGCATGCATATGTCAGAAATAACAGACTAGTATGTTTTATTATCCTCTTCCCTCTTTCCTCTGCCCCATGTCAGCCTTGCATTATGTGTGAGTTAACTCTCAGCAGGCACGATATTTCCTGCACTTGTTTTGGAGGTGCATATGAGCTACTGGGAAAAAGTAAAAAGAAGAGACATTCTAGGCATACATTGAGTGCACTATTGAAAAACAAAGACTATTCCACGGCAGATCCTATGGCCTGATTCTGCATTGTAATACAGGATAGGATTCCTATGCAAATCAATGATTTGTTTACTTTTTCGAGGAAGACGGATTCTGTCTCCTGTTGAAGATTAAGTAGGTCATTTCTATTACCGAGAATTGCTTGTCACTATTCAGATGCCACTTCAAATTGAAAGTGTAATTGGCAGCTCTTAAAAATTTTTAGCTAATGGAATTTCTGTTATGGGTTCTTCAGACCACCTGTACCATAATATTTATCTGCACAGTCATTTTTATAAGCTATTCTTGATTGAACTTTAGAAAAACAATTCTTCTGCTAGGGTATTTTGTCAAGAAATGTTGTCATAGGCCTTCAGGTATAAAAAACTGCTTATATAAAATTAATGGACTGCTTTTTATATTTACAATCTCATCCGTAGCATTTGCGGTCTTGCAAAAGAAGGTATTGACTTAAAATAAGAATATTAAAACTGTATCCTCACTCTTGTTGCACTGTCAGTAGCAGTATTGTAAAATATTGGTGTGTTTAAAATCAGAATGTTAGTCTGTAATTTGACTCTAATTTAGAGTAATTTCTGCTTTCACTTACTGCAACTGCTTTGTATTACAATCAGAGATTTTTCTTAATGTTTATGTGGGAAATGCTTTGCACCTTGAGAGGATTTTGTAAGCAATATTGATAAGTAAAACATAGCAATAATACTGTAGCTTTGTGAAGCACAACTGACAAGTGAATAGGTCTTTAAAGAGAAGGAAAATAAGAAAGACTACAGAGATATGGCATAAAAGATGTGCATAATAAATAGTACATGAAAACCTTCACCACTAAAAAAGATGGGCTCCATCCTGCTACCTTTATCTGCAATGAGTATTACCTTAACAAGGTCCACATTTTATATTCCTACTTGTTTCTCCTCCCTGCTTCCACAAACCACCACATTTGCTTACTGGCTTCCTTGGAGTAGGTGGCAGTGTAGTACATGTTGCAAACAGAGGGGAGAGAGATTAGGACCCTTGAGCAATACTATTTTTAATATCTGAGTTAAAACTTCAGTATTTTGAGTAGTTACTTGCACAAAGGGTAACCATTACTTCACAGAATCCTTTCTGTGAGTGGTCACTCAGAGTGAGTAAGGAATGACATTTTCTGGTCCTTCATAAGACTGTGGTCTGTGTGAATCATCTTCCATATCTTCAGCTTCTCTCTGTGCTGACTCAAGCAGGGGTACCCCTTGCTATGTACCTCCTTCCTCTGTGAGAGGTCTGCTACCTCTGCTAGCCCTAGTCATTGCAATAAGGTGCTATCCCAGTGAATTATAAATATATCAGAATACATTTTGTGTTTGCATCTTAAAGGCACAGAATATTTACTATCTAGAGCAGACTGTGAGTCTTGGAAAAGTTATTGTGTGGATTAGCAGATTGTAATGATATGGTTCAGTCTTCCAGCATAATGCAATCCAAGTGAATATGGAAATATGTGACTAAGTACGCTAGGGGAGGTGCCAGTGCTGCTTTTGTTCTCCACAATTTATAGAATATCCTGAAATTGTGGTGTTGTAGCAGACACTTCAGAGTAGAGGCCAATGGTTTGTAGCTGCTTTTTAGAAGCAAAACACAAGCTTAACTGAAGTTGGGAGACTCACTCACTTTTCAGTGCTTTACTGAACTAGGAGAAAGTGAACGCAGTATTTTTTTGGCATTTTTTATTTTAGGATATAAAACTTTCTTCTTCCATGACAGAAAAAAACCCACATCTATGCCTTTAAAAATGTTACAAAGTAATATTTTTGCCAAGAACCTGCTGAATTTATCTCTAGGCTACTTAGGATCCATTACAGTATTGTTTCTATAACCAAGCACTACTTACTATCCCTTATTCTAAAAAATTATTATTATCCAATTACTATTGGATAATAATTACTGAATAATTAAAAATCCAATAATTATTGGATAATAACTATTTTTTATTAACTCTGAATTTTTAAATAATGATTTGTGACTCATTCTGACTACTGATCCAAGTTCTGAAGAAACAGTTTGCGAAATATCTTTATTTTTTGAAATGAAAGTAAAGTTAGGCTTTTCAAATAGATAATTCATGCATTCTGTTTTTTTTTTTTTTCTGTAAGTGTATTTTTAAAGCATTCAGACAGCATCACTTACTGTTTTCTAGAATTACAAAGAAATGGAAATGGTGGCATACCTCAGAAGCCATGTGTGGCCTGTATGTGGTATTGTATTTGTGCTGTAAATTTGAAGTCTAACTGCACTATTGATGTACATTTTTTGCAGACCACTGCAGATACTTTTTTTTTCTTTCAGAAGAAAAATGTATCAGAATAATGACCATGTAAGGCAAAATATATATCCTTATTTATTCTTCCACAGGAAACTAGCATGTTGATTCAACACCATTCAGGCTCATGAGAACTTTGCCATTGATTTCTCTGGTTATAAAATGGGGTCTTTAGCTTGATAAATATTTCCATTTTTATAAGGTGGTTGGGAATGATATTTCATTAAATTTTAGCTCGATTTGCTTTGTGTGAGCTGGCTGTTCACAGCTAGCACAGAAAAGAAGTAGTAAGCACGTGTAATAAATGTGAAAGAATATATATGTATGGCTATGTGGTATTCATAGCTTTTGGTCAGAGTAACTTAGTTTTCTGTGAAGTCAAAAAGAGCTGAGCAGGCTCTATATGTTTTTATTTCTAGTGTGTCTTTCATTGTTGTATGCTCTAGTAAATTTACCCAGAATGATGTCATCCTGTCTTTGGTCTGCCGTGAGATCCTTCCTGTAGAACTGAGCCCTTTTGTTCTCTGACAGAATGACTCCATGGCTACAGTACTCCTCCACCTAGAGTAATAATGGCATGGTTTGTCCTTAAACTTTTGTATTTTGCTTCATCCAAGCAGCACAGTGTTAGTCATCTACATCTGGCACAAAAATGAACCTGTGCTGCCAGCTGTCACAGGTGGATGATTTGCTTTAGCTCAACAGGTGGAGCTGTGACTTCGTTAGCCTGTTGATTCAGGCTAAAATTCCGCTAGCTGGGCAGGTCCCTGACTCAATTTTGCTCGTGTATTTTACATCCTTTAAATTTGTACCTACATTTCCATTGCTTGTGGAAAGTTTTTAACCTCCTGATCTGTAAAACACTTCAGGTAATGAGAGGCACATGTGACTATGTATTCAACAGGAGTAGTTGTTAATTTGTGGGAATGTGATGCTTCTAGGGGGCTCCTTTGGGAGTTTTTTTACCTCAGCTTTTCTTATTAATGGAGAAATTTGATGGAGTCTAAGACAGTATTTCCACTTAGCCCTCTTTGAGTATGGTCCACCTTGCATGGTTGATATTTTGTGCCCTGACTTGTTGTTAGCATCTCAAATACTGTAGAAATGTTTGGAATAATTCTCTCTTCAGCATGTGTAGATAAGACTAGTTCCAGTGGACATATGTTAATAATATTTATAAAAATAACAAACTCATTGCTCATACATCCTGTAATTCTCATTTCATGGACTACTGTTGCCATGTTGCCCATGTTCCTTTTTCCTTGATTTGACTGTAGCTGATCATGTGGTAGTTGGAGCAGGATGAAGGTGGTTAGATGAAGGATCATTCTGTGTTGGGAAAACATATCAGAATAACAGGCGAGTGGCTTGAAATGAGTTGGGATAATAACATGAGGATTCACTTATAAAAGTTCCCACTCCTCAGAAGCTTTCTATTCTCCTGTATTCTTATCCTTTTATATTCATTTTTCAACATACACCTATGTAAACCTGTTTTGTCTGATAAAGGTTTAGAGAAAGATTGTTTCCCTGTGGATTTGTGCATCCTTTGGTAAGTCAGTGCTTCAAATATAATACTATATGTTCACTAATCATGTCAGAGGTGTTCCTGACACTAAACTTAGAGTGGCAAAGTCAATTAGGGGATATAAGACAACACTAACTAAAGATTTAAAGTTACAACATCTCCAGTAAAGAAATAATCATTGTGATTAGATGAAGCAAAGAGCTTCCAAACAGAATCCAGACTAAAATATGCTGAAAATATTCACTGACTGCTTAGGGGGAAAAAAAAAGCAGAAATCAAAATGGGAGAGGCTTTTTAATGAACAGAAGTGTAGGGTAAATTAATCAAATAAATTGTTTGCTATTAAAAATGTGCCCAGCTACAGTCAGATTCCAATAAATATGCCCAGTGGGGATGGAAAATCTAGACAACTGAAATTACATTGATTAATTTATCTCAGTTTCCAATGCCTTCTGAGTATGTATTTAGGAAACAAAAGCTGTCATAAAGATAGACTGGCAGAAAATGGACTCAACTATCTCTTTTTTTTTAATCAAGATATTGCTCTTTGACAATGGAAGTAATTTCAAGTTACTTAAGGATGTAAAATGTATCACTGCTTAGGCAGAGAATTCTTAGCAGAAATGTCAGCATAAAAGTGACCTCCAATGGTTACAAAATATACTTGAGACTGTGCTCTTGTTTATTTTCATGATAAACAAACATGATATGGGAGCTATCATTTTTAAAAGTCACATGATTTGACCTACTTAGTACCTAAGCAATGGTACTAAATGGTCACCTCTGCTTTTGTTAGAGGACTCGTTGGGAATGGTAGGGAATGCATGCTGTTACCTCTCACACTCAAAGAAACAGGAGGTTCATTTTTAATGGAATACTGTTGCTTCTAAAATATGAATGAGTCACTGTAGTTGCATAGAAATAAGTACAGTAATCAAAAGGCAATCCCAACACAAATCCCTTCTTAGAAATCAAAACCAAATCTCAAAGAAAACAGAATCTGAATAAAGAGTCATCCTGTCCCAATTGCTTAGCTTTGATGTCTGTTTCTACAACAGTCTCTCTCCTCTGAGCCTGGACCTCTATTTCATTCTTGACTCCTTAAAAATTGTTTACATCTTGCATTGTTGGCATCTGAGTCAATGTTACCCACAAACTCTAGTTCAGTCATAGGCTTGGTTCAAGGCTGAACTCTTCATCTAGGGATCATTTTTCTCATACAGTATTACTGCTACTGAACACAGCAAAAAACCATTGCAAATGTCCAACGAGATGACTGTGCAGAAAGTTTCTCTTACATGAAACATTCTTTATTTTTCATCTGTGTTGTCTGGTATCATAGCTTCTACCTTTAATTATTTAACTACTTTATATTCAATTACTTCATAATTACTTCACATCAGCTATGCACTCTGTCTTTCTTTAGTGTGGTAATTTCAGTTCATGGCAGTCAGAATATATTCCTTGGACATTTTTCAGTGTGCATATCCTCACTGTACGGTACTTTTTCCATGGGTGATATAAGTCAGGCCTGATCCTCCCAGGATCAGCTGTCAGCCGCAGTCACACTTTCAAGCATCTTATTAGTCAGTTGTAAGAAACTAACAACACACAGCTAAGCTCTGCTGGCAGATAAATGACTGCACCTCACATTCAGCTATTACTTACAATAGAATTAGTATCAGCTGTGATAGCTAGACTTCTGGGTTATTTTTTAATTTAAATTCCATCATTTCATCCTAAAATACCATAACTTCTCTATTATTGATTCTCTTGACTCACATAGATACATGAAAGGGAAAAAAAAAGGGTTGTGCTGGCCACCGAGAAGCACTTCTATCTGGGTGTAACACACTAGACTTACAAAAGATTTTATAGGGTCACAGGACTTTTTCAATGTCCATTTTCTTTGTCTCTTATTCGTATTTTTCTCATCAGCCCAGTGACTGAAGCCTCTGTCAGTCATTTAAGAGATTAAATTTCTTCTCTTCCTCAGGAAATATGAACCCAAACCTCACTATTCAGACGTAATTGCTTTAACGACCACCTGGTGGAATAGTCTGAGGAATTTTCTTGCTTTTGCTTGTTCATTTTATTCTGCTTGGTTTAATACAGTCAGGGACTCCCTTACTCAGGAAACAGGATCTCATTGTAGGTACGTTCTGAGATATTTGTTTATTTAGTCTTTCTTGCTCTTTGGCCTTCTGTGTTTGTGTTCATTCACAGTGGAAGCCCTTCAAATTTTTAGAGCCCTATATCAGAAAAAAGCTTTATTCTGATGTGTAAGAAATTCCTGAACCAGAAAGTTGAAATTATGTTGCCTTGTCAATTCTATCCATTGCAATTCTATTCATCAGTAACAGTAAAAAAAAGTACCTAGTTCTAGGAGCAGTTATGCTTCAGAAATGTCAGAAAGTGTTTAAGTTATTTCTTTTCTTACTTTGATTGCTTTGTTTGGGCAGTTTAGTAGCTTCTGCGAATTATGTTCTCAGGAAACTTTTGCCAGCAGAAATATGTGAGCAGCTAATTCCAGATTATGAATTTTAACAGGTCCCTTGGACAAACAGAGCAAGCACTTCATAGTAGTAATTATAGGCAACTTCTGGATCTAGCCTGGAGGATCTTCCAAGGTTGCTAGCACTAAGTACAAGCAGTCTTTGATTTCCTGGTTTTAATCTGTTTGCTAAACCTCCATTATCTTCACAGTTACATCCAAGTCCAATTCTTGTCTTGCATTTTAAAAAACCCTGTCAGCCTGTCATAGCACAGTTAACTAATTACTTCTAGAAAATTGTTTATGTGCCCAAGATCCTGAAAGCTTTATTTTTTTTTTTTTAATTTTCCTGAAGAGCAATACTCAGGTTTAGCTGTGGATGCATATCATTAGCTTGAAACCAGTTACCAATTTCAGGACCACTACCCTCAGTCTCCATCCATCATTTTTAAGCTTATAATTTGCTTTGTTTAATTATTTGTATCTATCATCCATGCATAAAGATCTGTAACAAGCTACTGCATGCTATCTTTATGTCTAACCTCCTCGTCATTCTCAGAGCACCGGTAAGAACTGTTGGGAAAAATATAGGAGAAGTTGGCTCCAGCATCTTATTTTATTGGTCTGGGACATCCAGAGCAAGGACTGAAGGGATGTTCTAGCTTGGTGTATTCAGCATTATAGGCTGAAGAAAGCAAACTCTGTTTTGCAGAGCTGAAACATGAATAGGTTATTCCACGAAAACAGTTCTGAGTATTAAAGCATGTGAAGAATATTAATGATTTTTGGCTGTAGAAGCTGAGATGATTCTGGGAAGTAGTTAAGATGTGAGATTAAAAACACCCAGCAAACTAGACCGGTTTTGAATTGGCATTGCAGTAATCAGAGAAATTATATACCTGATAAAAAGGTCATGCTCTACCACATTTCAAAGGTTTTTCTTTCTTCAAAAATGCAACATTAGGACTTCTCAAAGAACTGTTTTTTTTTTCCCTTCAAAGCAAGGTATATTTTCCTGTAATCTTGTTCTCTAAACCACTTTATGTTAAACTTTCCACAAAGACTAAACAAATATTCGGGTAGATACCTTGCAGGGAAAATTATAAGCAAACTTATAAGCAACTGAAAAAAGGTTTTGTTATAGAAAGTGTCAGGCTGCCTTAATCATAGGCATTGTTACCAGAACCATCTGTAATTTATAGACTATGTATCCTCCTAGGTGCTCTGTATGACAGTACTCTCCAAAATGGTGTTATCTTGTAAATAACTATTGAGCTTTTTTCTTTTAATGTTGTACTTTGGAGAAGCTGGAAGTGTTAAACAGAATGGTGAGAAGAATGCAGTTCTTATTATTTATAATTTCTTTATAACATTGCCTACTGTGTCTACAACTTTTAGTAATAACTTTTTCATGATGAGGTTCTTAGAAAGTGTAGAGGGAATACTAGGATGTAATGGATAGATCTTATTTTTTTTAAAATTTTTTTTACATTAAAAATGGCCATTTCTTATGCATAGGGTCATTTGATATGCACAGAAGGAAAATGCTGTTCTTTAAGTGTTTAAATGTGCAGATTGTATCAAATTATACATAGCTTTAATTATTTTCTAAATATATGGTTCTAGAAGTATAGATATTATTGTACTGTTGGTCAAGGAGAGTGTGATACATTTCTTTTTGAATAAGATTTTTTCACCCTGCCATCTCTTTATGGTTAGACCTTTTTAATCTGTAGAGCTGAAACATGTAGCTTGTTATAGTAGCTCAAATATAATTAGTGATCAGTTTGTGCAGAAACAGCTAAGGGACAAAAGAAACAGTCTCTCATTACTTCTTATTTCTCCATCTTAAAATTAGGAGATTTTTCAATTGGTAAATGAAAATAGTTCACCAGCATCATCAGATTTGGGTGAAATGTGCTGGTAACAGGTTTAAGAAAGTCTTGCTTCATTTCTGACTATATGTGACCTTGGGAGAGCTTAGTTATGCCTTGAGACAAACAAATTTAATGTTTCATTTTGTAGTGGTACCATCTTTCACATTTATGTGGATTTAAAAATGTAAATAAAATTGTTTTCTGTCAATGGGAAATGTGAAGGTCACAGTCATATTCACCACGAGAATTCAAACTGCCATTTGACCCATCATTGGTTCAGTAGATAAGAATGCATTTTATTCCCTTCCAGTAATCTAATTTGTAAGCACTTTATAGCCCAACATTTTGTGCCTAGTTGCTAAAAAGTAAGAAATCAGCTCTTTATTGCAGATTTATTTACAGAATGACTGTGTATCAAATGAGAAGGTTTTTAGAATGCCAGGGCATCTTGTATTATAGTCTTGTAACAATGGCGAGATTGAGTACTGTAAAAGACAGGAGGAATGACTAGCAGAAGAGTTCAAGGCCTCTCTGATACTTTTACTTTTAACTTCTATGTTCTTATCTCACACAATTCTCTCACAGATCATCTTTGTGGCAGCTTTGGCATAAACTCTTTTCTCCTAAAATTGAAAGCAAATAAAAGCCACTGTGCCTGCTGTTTAGAGGTGGAGATGGATAAAAACACTTTTAATTTAGATGTTTGTTTTTTTTTTTTTTTTTTTCTAGTTTTGACAATACAAGACCTGGGAATCAGTGTGAGGTTTCTCTGTCACAATGCAGAGTACCCAAGTGCCCACAGATTTCTCTCTGGATATCTTGAACATTTTTTCGCCAGAGCTGCAGCCAATATTAGGTCCGGATGGCTCCCCTGATCTGGCCTCCCCTGATCTGGCCATATGTGACTGCACATACCTTCTGCTGTTGCTTCCTTTCTTGGCTAGCAGACAAATTGTTCTGAAAGTGTGTAAACTGCTAAGCTTTGAAACAGAAACAAACCCTTAAATGTTTAATGCTGGCACAAGACTTTTCCACATGCAACTAATTCTGCATTTGCTCAGTACAAAAAATAGATTTTCTTTTCTCTGGAATGTAAACAATATCTTATTCTTAAATATTTATATGCTGCATTATTTACACCTTCACTAGAGATCTGATGTTGGCCATAGGTAGAGTCAGGACACTAGATTAGGTGAACAGATTTGGCAGTTACTTTGCTTCTGTATCCCACGGAACACACTGAATACATTACCACGAGATTACCTCAACCTATTTGAGGATAACTGGTAAAAGCTAACCACTGTTAGACTCTACAAACACTTTATGGCAGTAGAATTATGATGGAACACACTTCCCAGACTCCCCCGAGATATCCATGGCTCTCTAAAAAGATCTGACTTGTAGTATTAAGCAAAGACATTGTGGACTACATTTTTACAAAATTATTCTTAGTCTTTTGTGGTGGGATTTCATATAACTTTTATATTAGGAACAGAAGGAGTTGTCACTGTGACTGGTACTGGGGAACTCAGTACTTCTCATGAAGTAGATGTCTGTAAAGAGCTGTTGTAAAGAACATACTTGGGGCTCTTTCTTAAAACACAAGTGCATAGCCAGATGCAGATAACTTATGTGCTTGGCTAGCCTGTCTTTTGAGCTAGGGGAGCAGGAAGTATCCCTTATCCTGAACATACATAGTTGAGATAAGAATGAAAGTATTTGAGCAAAGAAGTACTGCCTCTTAGGTGGACTATAAGCATGGGTGTAGCTGTGCACAAATGTAAATGGTTTCAGCTTGGAAATCACTCATATAGAGACAAAGAAATGCTCTGTATTCGACCACACAAATACACTGTTGGTGAATTCTGTCCTGAGCCTCAGCATAAATGAACAAGATGAATATTGTAACTGAGACACAGGAGTAAAGATCCATCTTCCAAAATTGTCTCATTTTCCCTCCTGTAGGCTACTTTTCTTGATCTTTGCTTACAAAGGTATTTCTCGGCTCAGTAAGGGATATGAGGACAGTGTTCATTTGTAGTAAATAAAGTGTTCAGTAAAGATTTCACAGTAAATCTCAGCTTGAAGGAAGATATGTGAAAACAAGCCTGTGAGTCTAAAGGAAACGGTTCTTGTGTTTATTAACCAAGAAGGAATATTTTTCAGAATGGATGTGTTTAAAAGAGATCTCTGGTAAAGCTCAATGAGATCTAAGAAATGTGTTGACTATAATCAAGATTACTACATGGTTTGCAGAAGTAAAGCTTGGGGGTTTTCTTGTTTTTTTTTCCTTTTACCTTTTTATGCCAACGCTTTGAGGAAACGTACAAGGAGGAGAGAGCCCGAAGGGTTATAAAATGTACTCTCAACATATTCTAAAAAGCAGTAAATATGTGAAGCAAAGTATAGTATTTGCCTATAGTATTTGCTAAACATAGTCTGATCTAAAGCCCATTGATGAGATGACTGGACATTTTTCCCCAACACCTCTAGGCAAGTTTAACAAGTTTTCCACAAAAAAGATTTCAGAGTTTGTAAAAAGTACAACACCCCCCCCCCCGCAAACATTTCCCCCCAAAAAAAACCCTCACAACAAACAGATAAATCAGAAGTGCAGGGGAGTAAAAGACACTACCCATCTTGATCTAGTTTTAGAACCAGCTCCAAACAGCTACGTGACTTATCTGAGTGACTAACCACAAGAATACTGGTGATGAAGTTGGAGATGCAAAGCAGTTCCCTGCAAGTCATGCTAACCATACACACTCACCATCAACAGTAATGCTGGATACTCAGTGGGACATCATACTACAGCTGCAATGTCTCTGTGTAAGCCAATTGTCCTGTCATAAACAAGGACAATCATATATAACTCAAAACACTTCAGTTAAGAACAATTAATAGTATGATAACTCAACACATTTAATCTTTAACTGAAGTTGCAGACCTTAAAAAAATAAAACAGAGAGGCAGAAATAGCATAATATATTGATTTGGCAGTAATTGATTAAAAAAAAAATCAAAGAAACACTCCATGAATCCTGCTCTCATTATGCCATCTCAGATTGATGTTTTGGGATATTATGTGCTTTTGTATCTAACTCATCTGTAATAAAAGGCCAAGAGAAGAGAAATATTACTCAGAAAAGCATTTAAAAACACACAAAAAAAATCCAATGTCTTAGAAAGCTATTCATATGTCATTGCCAATGAGAGAGGCCTAGTAAAACATGGTGAACAGTCCCCCTTTTTGGTATTAGCAGAGCTGTGCCATAATATTTAGATGCCAAAATGTTTTGCTGTGTTTGACCTAAGATGAATAGCTAGGCTGAGTTCCCTGCAAGTCTTTTCACATTACTTATGTTCTTTACATATTATTTTGAAGATAATAACAGATAAACCAAAGGATCTTTGCCTATGTTCCATTGCACTGTTGTAAATAGAGCCAGGCAGAGTTTTAGTGTTAATTTTTCACTGCTGTGATGAAGAGAAATTACTTGATGTCACTTTTTTTTCTGATATGGAAACCCTGTTAGTGCCATCCAAGTAAAACACCAAAGTATATGCTGAATTCTGAACATGCAATACAGGTGAGACTTTTAAACATTTGCTTCCATCCTCTGCTGGATTAAGGCATATGTACTGTAAGACCATCTCTGAGTACTGTAAAAATGGATTTAAGGCTAAATTCCTGTACTACCAGTGAATTAATATGGAAATATCCAAATTTTCTGTCTGAAAGATGACATCATAATACAGTAGTGTAATTCTGCCTCATTATTCTCCACTGTGAATTAAAATCTAAACACCTGAGCAGTGCCAAAGTTCACATGACAAACCACTGCCTGAATTGCATACAACTCTTGAGACAACAGGCTGAGGGTTTAAACTACAGAAGTAGAACTAACAAAGATAACTGTTTATTATTTTATATTGTGTCTTACATCTTTGTTACCTAACTTACTGATGGGTATCTGATTGATGAGGGATAATGATGATTTTTTACACCACAGAAGCTGAGGATTTTTGTGATTTAGCAAGGCCCACAGAAGATTTTGGTGCTATCCAAAGCAAGGTTTAAGTACGATAAATGAAGGGTGAGGGGTTTTCTTTCTATCTAGTCTTCACTTATTGTGGATACTGAGAAATAATTCAGCCCTCAGATGCTTGGAAGTAAATACTTATCTGGTTTCAGTAAAACCAGCTGCAATACAGTTTTAATGCTAAGCCTATCGTAAATTTTAAGCTATTGAAACAAGAGAGAAAATGGTGCAATGAACTCGTATTGGGTCTGGCTGAGATGGAGTTAATTTCTCCATAGCAGCTCTCACAGTGCTGGTGATTTGCATTGGTAGCTAGAAAGGTGTTGATAACACACCAGTGTTTTAGTTACTGCTGGGCAGTGCTGGCACAGCATGAGCACTGTCTCTCCAACATTCCACTCATTGTTAGGCTGGGGTTGGGCAAGATTCCGTGAGCTAGAGGTAGCTAGAAGTAGCTAGAGGTAGGCAGATGCTCCCCTTGAAAGGGGACACAACTATGCCAACCGAACCAAATTAACCAAAGGAATATTCCATACCATATGATGTCAGTTAAGATATAAAAGCTAAGGAAAGGAAGAGGAAGGGGGAGGGGGCATTCGTTATTTACAATGTTTGCCTTCCAGAGCAACCAGAATGTGTGCTAAAGCCCTGCTTTTTGGGAAGTAGCAGAATACCACTTACTAATGGGAAGTAGAGAACAAACCTATTTTTTTCTCTTCTTTATGTGCATACAAACTTTCACTTTTGCTTTAGTGAACTGCCTTATCTCGACCTATGACTCATTTTCCATCTTATTTTCTCTCACCTGTCCAGCTGGGAAAGGGAGTGATAGAGTATCTTTGGTGGGTGCCTTGCATCCAACCAGTGTCAACTCACTACAGTTACACATCAGTGAAAGTAAGAGGTCTCTTTTATTTGCTTTTTGTTCAGAGTTCTGTTTATCTATTATTTCTCTAATGTAAACTCTGGTCTATATGGCAAAATAACCCTGCTCAGTGCTGGAGAAAGCTGATTGTCCACTACTTAGTAAGAGATTATGAGAAGTGACCTTGGTTACACCATCCAGAGTCTCATCTGAGACTCCTATCTGGTGCAACTAGAGCCTACTCCCTGGTGGATGTGGCTGGGGCTCTTGCTTTAGACAGAAAACGTCTTTCTGCCTTGCATGATTTTTCTGGTGATACTGACCCAAGTGTTGAGAAAAATATAGCCCAGATTTGCCTACCAGGTCTTGCAAACCCTTGACACCTGACATTTACAGTGGCTTTTGGTGATCAGCACAACATGCAGAAAGATGTATGACATTACTTTGACTTCCCACAGTTACCACACAAGTCTGTGGATGTTTCAGCTTGGTCCTGCCTCTGCTTACCTCACGTGTCAACCAGTGGAACAAGTCCTAGCTTTATTTATGCAGGTACCAATGTTGTCCATTGTCAGTCTCTGCCCACGCTCAAGCAATATTCAGTCAGGAGCTCAGCTGCACCTTCATGCTGTGAAGCCTGCCCAACTCCCTCCACATGGTTTCTCTCCTCCCTTCTTAGGGCGTTCAGGAACACATATACAAACTGGTTTAATTTGGTACTGTAGAGGACAGGTGTAGCGAGTGAATACCTTCCAAGTGTGGATATTTGTAGTCTCATATTATTTTGTTTGCTTTAGCATAAATACTCATGCAGAAGACAAAGTGAGAGTGACACCTAGAAAGATACATGACCTATTTGATCTAGTAGCAAGTTTCCCTGGTTATACAGAAATTTCATTGTGATGATGGCTGTCACATCTCTGCTTCTGTGATTATCCTGCTCTCACTTACTGTTACACATTCTCTAAATCAGTATCCTAGGTTATGGTCATTCACCTGGCAGCTGAAGGGACTAAAAAATCAAGATCATAATCTGTGAATGATTACAAGGTGTGCACATATTTGATTTGGCTTTGCTTCTCTCCTGTTTGGGGTTCTGCTCTCTCACCCTCTGTCCCACTTGCTCTTCTTGGGTAACCACCTGTTATTACTCTATGTAGCCATTGTCTGTACTTTGGGACACCTTAGATTTATCCTCTCCTTCATTGCTGTGTGAGGGGGGAGAAACTTAAGCTATCCAAGTGAATCCTAGCAAGTCAAGTGATTGCTATCCTGGGAACAGGCATGTGAGAAAAGGACTCCCCATTAAGGTGTCTCAAGCACAGGGCAAGTCTTGAATGGGCTGAGGTATTGAGTGTTGGAAGAATGTGATGGGTGAGTACAGAGGCTGGTAAGGAAAGCTGTATATATTAAAGAATCTGTTTTCATGTGCTATTTTTTATCAAGAATTTTCTTACTGGAAAGCAGACTGCTTTGTGTTTTTTAATCCAGATTACTGTGCAGGATTTCTTGGACAGGTGGTAACCAATTTTGATTCAGAGATCTGCCAGGGAGAACAGAACATAGACTTCTGTCAGTAAAGATCAATATTTCTTTGGATCAAAATTAACTATAAAGAGGACATATATGTCCACACATGTAAATACATATAAATATATGTGTATAACTGACAATTAACTTGGTCTGCTTTTGTGAAAATCCATACCAGCAGAGAATTCTTAGCATTGCCTGTCTTTGATGGAGCCTTCAGTTTAGACCTCGGACAGCTGAAGTGTGGCTCCTCATCAAATTCCATGTTTGAAAACATTACAGGGTGTGCTAAGGACAGGATCCTTTGTGAAAAGGGCCATATTTGCCTTCCAGATGAACAAAAAACACATAAGAGCTCTCAGGGTGCTGTTCCTTGAAGCAGGCTGTCAGAATTCATTCTTTGTGAAGTGAGCAAAGTGTGGACTGAGGTGAATGAAAGTCTTTTGTTTTGGAAAAGAGTAAAGGTTTTTTGAGGATTAAAAATCATGTGACTTGTTGACATGTAGCTCATCTGCTCTCTATATGACTTGGGAAGAGAACCTTGGCCTTAGCTCTGTTCTCCTCCTGCCTCCCTATCTCTTTATACAAACTAAAGAAAGCTGCATCCACTGTTGTATGCTCTGTCCCATGTGCTGTATTTTTACATCTTGGTGACGTCTGATGACTCGGGATTTTCTCAGTGGGGGAAGACTGCTCCAGTACATCACACCATGAGTTATATTGAGGAAAATGCAGATCACAGTGCCTGCTGGAGTGGTCTGGCCCCAGGTCCTTGGGAAAACGGGTACTTGTTTTGTATGCAGCCCTTTTGGGCTGCCAAATACAATGTGCACATATGCCCAGTGAAAAGCTGATAAAAATCCAGTCTCTGGTCTCCTTTACTTTTTGCTGTAAGTTAATCAAGGGTTGAAACTCAGGCAGGGGCAGTTAAGTTATGTGTCTGGTCTTATAATGCAGTTGTCAAAGACATGGAGAATTCTAGGCAGGGCCTTGTGGGAGGACAGCTGAAGGCCTGAGGGTGTGTCAGGACATGTGTAGTGTGAGCTCATACAGCGTGGTCAGAAATGGGGATAGCTGCCTACAGGGCTGTAGTATGGGTTCCTCTTGGTGGTAGAAACCTAAGTGAATGATGTAAATGGCATCACGATGTTCAGTTCTAACACCTGATTTTTGTATGGCATGACAGCCAGGGTGCCACTACGGAATATGATAGTAATGCAATAAAAGTAATTCATTTGCATGTAGTCCCATTGGCTGGAGAAGTTTAATGCCCACTGGAAAGTGCATCTCATTATACTCCTTTTAACAGAAACCACGTGAATACACTAACCCTTCTCTGTGAAATATTTCTGTGGTTTTTGCTCAGGATTTGGACTTTGGTTCATGGAAATCCAATTGATTAGATAATAAAAAATAACCACAAAACCCCTGTTTTAAAATAAACATCATTTCACAATGCCTCTACTTTAAGCAAAGCTTGTATTTCACATTTCTACCTTTTGCAAGGTTGAAAGAGCACCATCTCACTCTTTTGAAAGTCAAAGGGAGATTGCTGCTAGGCAGTAAGCATGATAGATGCATAATTTGCAGTTACATCCATTTTTTATCTGATTTACTCTACTATTTAAAAAGTAAATGAACTGGGAGATCAGAACTACAAAGAAACTAACACACCAGTCTAGGGTAAAGCTTTATCTGCCTACCAGGCTGCCATGGCTCACAATAAAGTGAATCTTCTCTTCGTATGCAAACTATTGTAAAAATCTGGAAGTCTTTGTAGGCCAAGCATTACAGGGATACAGGTATTGCCGGGCAGAAATCTTAATTTCAATCATATGCAAGACCTACAATGTTAACATTCATAAGGAGTTTATGAATAGGAATTAAGAGGAAATTACCTACTTTTTATCAATAGTCACTATTTCCTCCGTCTGCTGAGAGGCTTGGAGGAGAATAGTTGGTGTCTATTATTCAAATGTCAAGTTATTTCTTTTGTAGACTTTTGGAGTGCATATGCTGTGTTACAGCACAAAGAATGCACATCCTCTGTGCAAAGCGAACACAGCGTCTATTGTAGTTTTTAATACTACTATTATGTAGAGTATGGAATAAAAATAACCAGCATTCTTGGCTTTCTTCACATAGAAGGATTGCTCAGCTGTCCCTGGTCCTGTGAAGAAGGAGCAGGGAGTGAAGTGCAGAGAGATTTATAGGAATCCTATGACTGCCTAGCCATAAACGCTGGCTAATCTATAATGGAAAAAGGAGAGGATGGGTTCACTTGTCCCCTGCAATGATCACTGAGACAAGTTGGTAGCTAGGACTTATTTGCCTTTAGTAGTCATTTTAGAAGGGTACAAAACATGTGTAGAGCAACTGATGATTTACGTCAGTGGAAAGGAAAGGAGGTTTTTAGGACGACAATGAGGACATGTTTTTTTTGAAGTAGAGGTAACCGTTGGTTTTCTGGACTTTAAATTGCCTGAGGTGAGGCACGGGGTGGTGTTTTCCAGAAAAAAGTATATTGTGACTCGAGGAAATCTCTGAGACACAAATGGTTAGGTGCTGGAAGGATATTCTGGGGAAGTGTTATTACAGACTTGCCTTGTTCTTGTACTCTTCACCAAGCACCTTTTGTTTGGTGGTGTTGAAAACAGACCTTTGGTCTCACCTGCCTGCTTTGACTCATGTGCTTATAGAAGTGGTCATGAACTTGCCTCACTTAGTATTAGTTTCCTCTGAATGGTGGAGGTAGGAAAATAAATGGTTTTTCTGTGCCACATCCTGAGATGGAATGCAGCTACTGAGTCTTCTCATGCCTGAATCCATCCCTTGAAGCAGAAAAAAGCATCTGAGCTGCCGCAAGCTAAGTGTAATCAACTCTTTGCAGACAATTCTCTTTTCTGCAGCTAAAATATGCTCATGCAGGTGGATAATCTAATGTAATTTGACTATATTTTCCAACTTAAAGGGAACAGGTGTGTTATCTAAGAAACATCTGCCTCTACTCCTGAGATTAAATATTCTGACTTAGCTGATAGAAAATAAAGTTGGCAAACTCTAAAAAAAATTAACATTTTTCTGTGATGATCTTGAACTTGAGATTGGCCACCTGAAAAATGAGAAGCTCATTGGGGCTTAATTTTAATCTAACTTGTTCTTTTACTCTTCTGTCAGCTTCCTTTCATTAAAAATATTTATTAAATATGTATTGCTGAATATTCACTGACACAAAGTTTTGTACTTTTTTTCACGCTGTTTCTAGTTCTAATATGATATGTTGTTCATCTAGCAAATCTGTATGGTATTTACAGTCTCTTTGGGTTTCTAAAATCACTGTGGGTATTCTTAAATGCACAAAATTCCTTTAAATTTCTTTTTTCATAAGATAGTGACTATTTCAAAGCTTAAACTGAAGTTTCAGCCAACTTGGTCTATGTAGAAGTTTCAGTGTAATTGTACACATGACTCTTTCCATTTTCATGTTCAGAAGATGACATATCATAGAGGAAAAGACACAAAATAGAAAATGTGTGTATGTAAAAAAATAATTCAAATTATTTTATTCCATACAGTGTGTTACAGCTTTATTTGAAATGTGTTTTTAGCTACATTAAAATAGATGGATCTATTTCTACTGTTTCACACCACTGTTGACTTATCCATTTGTTGGCTGGAACAATGATTAGAAAAACATCAGTATTACATTTACTTTGTGTGAGCGTAAATGACTATATGAAGCCCAGAATGATAAATCGAGGTCAGTGCTTATCTTGCAAATAGAAGACTAAGGAACAGTGATTGTTCCTTAGTGATTGAGCCTAAAATGAGATTCTTCAGTCTGTGTTTAAACAATTCAAGTTTTAAGAGGTGGTGAAAATCCAGTATCTTCTGTTTTCTACAATAGGTACTTATGACTGTTTTGTGCTTTTGAAATGAAAATCATGTATCTAAGTACCTTTTAAAATCTAGGACTCTCTAGAGATGTCTAAATTTATACTTTATTTTGGTATTTTAGTACTTCTTGCAAACAAAAGTAGCCCTAGAGTCTACTTCTTTATTTTAAAAAGAAAAAAAAAAGCTTGCTTTTCCTAGTATGGAATTCTAAATGCAACATATATTTGCATTTCTATGCATTTATAGATCTCTACTGGAAATGGTGTTGAAAATAATAAAGAAAAGGATTACAACCACTGTAAAAGTGAACAGAATAACATATTTGGATGTGATTATTTTTGCAGTATGAGCGTTTTGTGAACATAAGTATAAGTTGTAACTATTTGATCCATTTTTACTTCCTTCACTTCTACTTATTAAAGGAAATTTTAAAAACATGAGGAGTGTATGTGTAAAACACTTAAGACTTTATATCAGGACATGTTGAGTAATTACAATATGCACCGGACTATAGAGATGAAAACAGAACTATATTAATATATGTGGGAAACTGATGCAAATAAATTTACTTCATGTTGAACAATTTCTAAATTTTCAGTGTTGGTTCCCTCAATAAATGTTGCTCCCCTTTCATTGTCCCAGGTGAAGAACCTGAAGTGGAAAAGTCTTTTCTCCTCCCTCTCTCTCCCTCTCTCTCTGTCTTTCTATATGTAAGTGAAAAGGTATAAGAAGTGAAATATTGACTTTTAAAACGCATACAAATTATATTTTCACAAATTAAAGCAAAAACACTTAATGAAAATTATTGAAGATGTGACAAACTTATTTATACTCCATTAATTTAACTCAGTTAAATTAGGGAGAATCACAGATCTTGAGGAATAAGATAGAGAATTACTCGGATTGTTCAATAGTGTAAGTACGTCTTTATTACCAGTGACAAGAAATCACAGTTCTGGTATTTTCACAGTGTGTTGGAAACAGCTGTGAATTCTGGGGCCAATTCTAGCCATTTCTTGCTGTTCATAGTGACATGGAGACTGATCCTCATTGTAGCAGTGGGAAGGGACATGGAGAGGGAGGTGTAATTTCACAAGATCAAGTGGTTTTTGAATAGGATTGTTTATAGTGAGGAAGAGCTCTGGAAGAGAAGAGCAAGAGATTTTTACTTGAATTTGTGGCTTCAACTGTACATTCCAGACACCTTCAGTGAATGTGACAGACTATTTTGAAGAGTGTATTATGGCGGGCATTGAATCAGAGACCTTCCTTTCACATACCTTTGTGCTGATATGATTGCTGAACAAACCGATATAAAGATATGACAAGGAGGAGAAGAAAATATATGCAGCAAAGGACAAAACTATTCAGTGAACAAGAGGAAATGGTCTGAAATGTTCATGGAAGTGTATGTCATGATTCCTTACTTGTATAGTCTGTATCAAATCTGTGAAACCTAAGAATTACTCCCTGGCTTCTGGATTTGTGTGCATGACCTGGCCATTTCCCAACACATTTTCTTTTTTCTTTTTTTTTGCCAGTTTTTTTTTCCTTTCCATTCCTATGCTTTCCCTTTCCTAGAAGAAAGGGCACGTGAACTTTGGGGGAACTTCAATCAGCTTTGGGTAGGTCCTCAACTGACTAGTTGTGGACAGGGGTCTATATGCTTCATCCCAGAGTGCATTAATAGCAGTCTGTGTATAGTGTGTATAGTCTTTGGGAGGAAGCCCTTGCTTTTCACCTGTGTCACTGGGATGAACAGCACAACTTCGAGAGAAAAGGGAGGTTGTTTCAGAGAAATCCTAATCTCCTGTAGCTTTGGAGGTTCAAGTTCCTTTGACTTCTCTGTTCATCTCAATAAGGTCCCCAAAAGCCATTGTTTAGTTGTTTAGTTTAGGGATGACCTTTTATCCTGGTCTCTATCCCATGCATTTCCTTCATGTAGGCTATGAGGATAATCAAGGTGCTTTCCTTTGTGTTTCTGGAAGTTCCCCATTTTAAATAGTTGCTGCAGGAGAAGGCTGTGTTGTCTTTAGGCTTGCTTTGCACTGATGGAGTGGTGAGTGCTGCTCAAGTACAACTAAGTATTGAGGCCATATGCTGACTGTCAGACATGATTATTTTTCAGAACTATTCTCACAGAAGTGAGCCCTTTGATCATATCCCAAAGGCAAGAGCAAGAGGTTCTCTCTGGTCATATTAATGTCATGCTGGTTTTCATTTATTTTTCAATGGAGTTTTCTCCTTACTATGGTGAAAATCCTCATAAATAAATCATGGAGCATTAAACGACTCAGTATGCACTTGCTATCAAAAGTATTTGCCTTTTAATTTAAGAATGCTTTAAAACTTATTTTAGATGACTCTGTGCTGGTACTATGTCAAGTGTTTGATGTTGAACAATTGTGGCATTTCTGCTGGTTGCTTGCCTCTGCTGAGGAGCTGCCTGAAACAACACTTTCCTGGAAAATTAATTTCCATAAGGAAGGTTGCTTTCCCACTAATACCTTGTTTTAGGTCATATTGTAACTTCTCAGTAGATCAGAGGGGAAGAACTCATACTTTAGCTACCAGAAGTGCTGTTGACACAAAGATAGATGATTTCTAATACTGTAAAACCCCCATGAATGAGAAGTTTCCACTTCAGAAGTTTGTCTTCTGACAGATAAAGAAGGAAAATACTTCCATCAGGTAAAATATGGTATCATATTTAACATTAACACATGTTCTGTGATCACCCCAAGGTCAATGTCACTAGCAATTTTGTATTAAGATTATGAATTGATGAGTAATATATACCCAGTTAGCATGCTTTCTTCATGTCAGATCTGGAATTATGAGAGAACTCTCCCTCTACTAACACAGAGTCTTTTCTCTTCTTGGTAGAGAAAAGAGAAATATATAGTCTGAAGGTAGTCATGAATAAATAATATACCTATGCAACTGCTGAGCGAAGTAAAGTCTTGGAGTCTGTATTTTGAAAAAGCTGCCAGCAAGTTAGTTGAAACGAGTTCAAAATCTATATGCAAATAAAGTAGTGTGTTGTGACTGTCTACCTAGCACTGGATAACTGCAGCTGGATGAAATGTTTCCCATGTAATTTAGATGCATGTGTCACCAAGAAGACTTCGAGAAGATGATGAGACACTGGGGGGGAGTGATGTGTGTCACAGCAATGTAAGATGGGTCACAGGTGTTGATTTTTTTTCTGCTGAATATGAAACAATCACATCATCAGAAATGCTACTTCCACACGAATATGATCCACCTAATCTAGAGGAAGATTGAACTATTAGTCTTGTAAATATCTGCAAGTACCTGCACATGCAAAAGTGCTATCAAAATCAACAACACAGCATGTCGAAGGTGTATGCTCATGAATTTCTGTGAAATCAAACATGATGGTTAGCATGAGCCTCTTACAGATTAGAAATCAGCAAAACAACGTTTTGCTGTTATTTGTCTTTTTTTTGTCTTCTTTCATTTCACCCATTTTCATTTGGGATTTGACCATTTTTTCTAAGGACTTTTGGCAGTGTTTTGTACTGTTAGGCTAATTTATTTTATTTCTTTCTTTTCCAATCTCAATTTCTTCCTCTAAAACTCTTTCCCAAGACTTTTTCTCCCGGTTTTATTTTTTTTGTACCATTTCTGCCTTCAAGGTTCATTATTGCTCTCTTTTTTTCATAACGTTCCTGTTACACATCTTTTTATTTGTCTTGGTTTCTGTGACTGTTTAACCCTTTTCCTTCTATTTCTTTTACTTCCACTTTCTCAGTCTTATGACATTCTATTTTCTGTGGATTTTGTCCCAGGTTTCGTTGAAGGCGTATGAGAAATTGCAGAAAAACAATGTATAGTAATCACTGACCACAATCAAATACAATTTTTTTGTGAGTCCATTTATTTCAAGAGTACAAGTAATAGATTTCTTACATTGCAGTGATAAAAAAAAGGAATATAGGTAGATATGATCTGGAATTTTTTTCTGTTTAACAAAGTAACTTTTTTGTAATTTACAGAAAGTAATCCATAGAAAGTATAGTAGTTATGCACTAAAATGTCCAATAAATACGATTAGCTTGAGTAAGTTGTTTAGGTTTACAAATTGTGTCAACATAAAAGAGAGTGAAACTTTGTCAAGCTTATGGAAGAATTGCCAATGAAAGCCCTTTAATGAGGTTTGAAATATACATTCTTCTGAATTGCTTTGCTCTCTCACATTTTTTATAAGGCTGGTTAGGTGTGAACTGCATCATTAGTCTTTAAGAAATGGTCAATTACTGGGAACTGCAAATTAGCTCTACCTGTCAGTGCCTCCAAAGGGAAAGCTTTGCTCATCTGCAATATGGGAAACAAGAGGGGAACTGAATGTCATGGGAATCTCTAAATCAACTGTGACAACAAGCAAATCTATCTTCAAAGAAGATCAAGCCAATAGCCCTTCCTGCCAGAGTGAGGAATTTAAAAGGAAAAATGGGCAAGTTCAGAAGCAGCACTGCAGAATAAGACTTCAATATTATTAAGAAGTCTAAGGATATGAACAAGTAGGAAATAGATGAACTAGACAAACTAGAACAGCCTGCCTCACAAACCTAAGCTGAAGCACAGTTTATATTCCTAAACTTATTTTTTTGCCCTTTCACTAACCACTTGCCCAAACATTTTTCTGTTTGCCCTTATCTTTCCTACATTGTTGCAAAGTAGCCCATGCAATAGAGTGGGTCTATCTCACGATTGGTATCTGGAGACAAAGACAAGGAGCACAAGCAAAATCCTACATTATTCTTTGATTTTAGCAACCTAAAATATTCTCGCAACAGAATGTTTTTCTATGGAGCAGGAAATATCAGGAGATTGTCTTCTAGAGTTTTGACTAAAGCAACCAGGCTTGTCCAAGTAATAATATGTGTCTATTTCAGTTGGTGAAGAATTTTTTGAGGGTCCACTGATCCTGTAGGGTAAATCCCCATCAGTCACAATGAAACTTTGGATTTTTGGCTCATGTGCACAAACCTACATTTAGCCACTTAAATTTAGCTGAATATCATCTTCATTATGAAAGATTCTTGTGAACATTTGTTATGTCACTTAATTTTGCCTTTGCTTGTATGAGAGGAATGCTTTTCTTGTTTTGTTACCTTTTGGTGATTTCCTCTGGACAGTAAGGCAAGGTGAACAACTGAGGAAGTTTGTCTTGGGTGTGACCTCACAACGTAATAAGTGATACAATATTTCATGTTCATCTTGCTGTTGAAGCAGGCAAAATCAGATAAGTTCAGTTTTCCAGCTGAAATATACTTAATGTAGTATGACTTAATTAGGTCGACCGAAAAATACTACTTCACGTTTGCTGAGGAACTGACACAGAATAGCAAGATTTTCAGAAAGTCTCATTGTTATTGCAGTTCAAGCATTTTTAAGAATTGGAACCTGGAGGATGTTCAGCTTTTAGTCTGGAATAAATTTTCTCTTAGGAATCCTGAATTTCTGTGCTGGATGGGTGCTGGAGTAATAGAGTGTTTATTTGTTTCCCCATTGAAACCAAGGAACTTTTTCATGACTTTGTCTAAGGAGAAGCTGTTACTTTGTAAAACTCCTCTTATTAGTCAAATATTCAACAAAGAGTCATGTTTCCACACTTGAAAATTATGCTGAGAAAGATAATGGAAAATTTATCTTGTATGACTGAAAACAGGATGTGGCTTTTGTAGGGCTTCCCAAAAACCATGGGAATGTTTAATTTCTGTGTTGAATCTGATTTGGATGGAGTTAATTTTTTTAAAGCAGCCTGTATGCTGGTGCATTTTGGATTTGTGATGAAAACATTACTGATAACACACCACTCTTGTAGCTATTGCGGAACAGTGTCAAGGCAATCTGTGTTTCTCACTCTGCACCTCAGTGAGTAGACTGGTGATGGGAATAAGATTGGGAGGAGATGCAGCTGGGTCACTGGGCCCTACCTGACCAGAGGGATACTTCTTACCATGTAAGAGATGCTTCATTCCATACAATATTATGTTTAGTAATAAAACTGAAGGATAGTTTTTCCAAAGTAGACATTGTTCAGAGACTAGCTAGAGACTGGCCTGCTGGTGGGAGGTGTTGAGTGATTTTTTTTTTTTTTTACTTTAATTAACAAACTATCTTTATTGTGACCCACAAGGTTTCTCTTGTTTTAGCCCTTCTGCTTATATCTTCCATCCTTCTGGAGAGAGAGTGAATGACTGACTGGATGGGGACTTAGCTATTAGATGGGGTCATCTCACCACAATTTCTAATTAGGTCAGGATTGCTGATCAATATTGAATGATGTAAGCACTATTATCTGAATATTCTTATTTTTAAGTTCTGCTTTTTAGCTTAGGTATGCTGCAACAGAACACTTCCTCAATCACAAGTAATGCTGAAGAGAGGGACTAGGAACCTCTACTGTTGGAAAAAAAGATCCTTCAGCTATAAGATTTTCATTTGACTAAGAGAGGTGTCCAGAAGAGCCCCATTGTAGAATGGTCAGGAAATGATCCACAGCACTAATCTAGCAGCATCATGGAGAAACGCTGAGGTCATATGCAGCAAACTGGGAGTGAATATACAGTGTAGCTAATGGTGTCTTTTGTAAAAAAATCCAGATTTCTGCCCTTTCCTTTACTATTTTGATCACTAGAATTTGCAGAGATGACTGCTATTATGGTAATGATAGTAGCCACTAATTTGCAGTTGTTTCTGGAAGCTGGTTTATCATGTCAGTAGAAATGAAAAGAGAAGGTATGTGAGAAGATAGTGTTTTTAGCTAAAAACTGACAGAGTGAGGTGAGGCTTGGATTCATAGGCAAACATAAGTATCTGAAAAAACATAAGATGAGACATAAAAAGGTTAATTCACTCAATAGTATTCTGTTTCCTTAAGACAGACAGTCTGGAAAGTTCCCTGAAGAATTCCTCCATATGTGAATGAAAGTTTTTGTATAAGAGTGCTCTGAAGTTACTTCTTTACAGTAGCTTCTCGTTAAGCCTTTCTGAAGTGTTGGATATCTTTTAACACATCATTGTATAGCACCACTTGTACAGGGATTCCATGGCTTCTAACTTGCTGTAGGAATGGAAGGGCTAACCATCATCTTAGAAATCTTAAATTTTCCAGAAGGCAAATTTGCACTACTTTTTTTTTTTTGTGTGTGTGTGTTCTGTAGCACCAATAATTTCAGTTGAATAGATGAGGAAAATGAGGCTAGAAAGGTAAATGTCATGGTCAAGGTCAGACAGAAAAGAATGGTAGAACTGGGATTTAAACCCACTTCTCTCCCAGGTATCTTAACCACAGAACTAATCTGCCATTCTTTGTCTTAAAGGTAATTTATTTTGTAAGTCAAATTCTTGGTATATTACTCCTAAGATGTAGCAGAGTAATAAAGATAATTAAGCAGATGTTAGAATCACTAAATGAGCATCATTTTTTGTTTGAAGGCTATCCCAACATCAACTCAGATTTTAGTCTCGTGAAAATGTCTGATATAATGTTGAGTTTTAATAGAGTACCAGAGAGAAGAATACTTAGTTACCTTCAATGTATTCAGCTATTTGATTAATTGAAGGGCTCAGCAGTCAGTGGACATCTCATTAGCCAATTCACGTAGGCATGCTGTGACTATTTTGGATCACATATCCACAATTCAAATTAATGGTAAAAGTCCAATTAAAAAGTAAATGTATTTTCATACATTGTAGCAGTGGTGTTGTCATGTAGCTTGGGTTTTTCCTTTTATTTCATTCCCAATTACTCATTTTAATTATGCACTCCTGCATGTGAGAAACTAACATTCTTATTTTGAGCTCTACTTAGAGAAAATTGTCAGGCAACCGTTCCCTTACTGTTCTGCTCAGCTGCTGCGAAGTTGTGTACTTTGACTACATGTGCAGAGGTTATTGTGCCAGATGGTGTGGTTGTTTCTAGGATGTGAAGAACCACAGAGAGGCCCCTGAAATACATCCCTTATGTCATAAAACATCACTTTAACTGGCTTTTCAGAGATGAGACTTATAGGTAAATTAAGGTGCAGAGAGCCAAATTGTATCTAACACTGAATATCAGAAGGTCAGCTGACAAATTTCCAAAGGCATTCAATTTATCTCCAGTATTAGGCTACTTTTCAGCAGTGTTGTTTACTGACATCAGTGTCTTGCTTTAGTCTATTGTTTAATAGCCAGAATGTTAATTTATCCATCAACATAATAGTCTAAGTCTCTAAATGTATTTTGTTATTCATTATACATAGGGATTATAAAACATATTTGCTAGTGCTTCAAACTAGATAGGATTATACAATTCTACTGAAGTAATGCAAAGCTGCCAGAAATATAGGTTTAGTCTGAATTACATCAGGGCCAAAGCAGAGAATTAGGGAATTGTGTCTGATTTCCTATCAACCCTTTCCCACCTCCTTCAAGAAAAAAAAAATATAGAGAAATTTTTCTAATAATTTATCTCCATAAACAGCCCTTTTATTATATGAAGCAAATTTCAGTGCTGGAACAAAGGAGTGGGCAGGAAAGGGGATTCTCTCAAATGTAGTCATCAGTTCCATTGGCTGAAACATGTAATGAATCTGACAGACCCACACATCCCCAACAAGAACATAGAGAGGAGGGCACAACATACTTCCATTGACAGTGAACTCTGCTAGCTGGTGTAGGTTGGGAAAATTTAAGATTTTCCATGTCCCTTTCTAGATAATTCAAGGGCAGCATCTGAGCTCACTCATCTGCAGGGGAGCTCTTGGTCATCATGAAATGGCTTTGTGAGCCACACATGAGAACCCTCTTCTCCATGGGTGTTTGTGTTCCGCCGTGTAGCAGCTGAGCTTCAGGATACCAGTGAATTCAGTTTTGTGTAGGAGCCCTTCTTGCTGTGAATATGTATATTCTGCATTATTACTATTTTTTTCAAATATATAATTCCCTTTTTCCCAAAGGCTCTTAGCGCTTAGGCATGCCTGCTTATTGGCCTCTGAAAATATCCACAACAGTTGAATGTCAGGCAGGTCGGCAATGAACCTGAGCCTGCTAAATCACAGCCCTTTGTGGCATATACATTCCTTAGACTTCAGTGAATAGCAGCTAACATTTGATGTAAACTGCAGATCCCAGAAACTATTGTAGATCTTCATTTAATCTACCTGCTCAGTGCCTGAACTTGAGCATTCACTTTAGCCTGTGCATTGTATGAGGAGAAAAAAAGGAATAGAAAAGATTTGCCAGTGACTGTAGACTTACAAGTGTGAGCTTTTTCCAGTCTGTTCTGGAATTAAAGCTCTTTTTCCTCTGACAGTTCCTAAGTGTGTGTAATTCAAGATCCTCACATTTAGATGTTAGCAACAAGGTTGCTACTTCAATATTTTTCATGTTTTGTGGTCAACTTCTTTCATCTTCAGCATACTTCAATTACTGCCGAAACCAGCATATAAGTGCTTTGAGTAGTAGTGTTCCATTTGTAAATCCCCACACAATGAGGAGATGAACACGGGTACTGTGACCAGAGTTTAATGAGAAGCAGTAAACTGATCCATTCATATAGATGCAGACTTCTGAAGTTCATAATTCAGTGTCTAAAACAAGCATTTTGCTAACTAACTTGCTATATAGATGAAACCAAAAGGTTATTTTGATTAACATTTGTCATTTGTCATTTTGTCAGGTGAACATCATTTTAATTCTACAGACATTTATCTTTAGTAACATCTCACAACTTACCAGAGGCTTGCTTTATTTTTCTATTCCACATAATAATATCTTGCTGTTTTGAGACTACTGACTAGTCAGTCTTTTGTGTCTATCCAGTATTCATTTAAGAATGATTTATTCATTGTGATTAGTAATCAGATCTGGGTAAGAGACATAAAAAAAATGTAAAAATATTCCTCTGTCTCTGAATTATTTCTTGCTTTTAAGGCAGAGGAAAAGTAAAACAGGTCATCAAGAAATTAGATACATAAAGATGAGAGGTGAGATAATGAGCTCATTTGCATTACATTCAGGATTTGTTTTGAACTTCAAAACATGAGATCATAAAACAGTCAACATTTAAATACTGCCAGATATATGAAAAACTAAATAAAAAATGGGCATTTTTTTGTTATCCTCTAACAATTATTCTCTCACTGCATATTTTCAGTCTTTCATTTGGTGATCTGTGAATGTGAAGTTCTGTCATCTGTCTTTTATTTCTTTTTTAAAAAACAAATAAACAATCCAAATGCCAGAAATAGCCCCCAAAGTCTACTGTAAATAGCAGTTAGTGGAGAGTAGGAGAATAGAAGGTATATTGGAAAGGAAACAGAGGTGCAGGTGTTGGGCTATTCAAAGAAGTTGCTGCTTTAAAAATGTTTTGCTGCTAGTGCAGTTCAGAGCTTGACATTGGGCAAATGAAACTTGTTCTATATAACAGAAAAACAGAGCTAAGGTAACTGACCTCAAAAACAGTTTTCCTGTGCATTAGAAGATATTTTATAGACCTTTCACAGTAATGCTTCTATCTAGTTATTTTACAGATCTAATATAATATTCACGCTTCTGTAGGGGCAGAAGGAAAAGAAAGGGTCTTTTTTTCTTGTCTGGGGCTTTACAGTCTGTCATGGGATGGTGGAAAACAGACAGGACAGCTGTACTTGCTCTACTCCAGGAAAAAAACAAAGGAAAATCTAAGCTTGGGGTTAAGATTGTGGACTGTATGTTGGCATGTATGTTAGGATGTTGCCAGTAAGATTTCCATCTTTGTCCTTCTATTCCTCTCCCATTTAATTTCTTTGTAGAGGATAAGATGCTTTACAATGTTTTACTGACCAAATTACTCCTCATATCCTTCTGGTAAGGCTGGAGATGGGTTGTACATCTTTTAATTCCCCTTTTGTAATTACTTGGATGAAGCCTTCTTGCCCTTTTCACAGCAGAGAAATTCATATTCTGAGCAGAACAAGGCAAGAACCTATGGCTTTGTCAGAAGTTTCCTTTCCTCTTTCCTTGAACAGTCAGACAAAGCTGTGACAATTTTAGCCTACTGTGATAAATGATAGCTCAACTCGCTCATTGTTATAGTGGAGCAGGGAGCTTAAAGATATAAGAGGATAACCTTTCAGGGATGCACAAATTTGCTCAAATAAATAAAATCTGGAAAGGGCACCATATTTTTCCTTGGGTTTTTTTTTCAGTGTCTGAAACTAACCTGTGCCCTAGCTACCACATTACTGTAAAGTCATTTGATTTTCCATTATCGAGGTCGTTGGGTCAAATTTGGTCCAAGATGTCCCTTGGCTCAATCTTCTGTAGGTTAGACACGCTTGACTAGGGGTACTGTCAGATACTGTAAGTGGAAACACAAAATTATGTCTTTGTTTTGCCAGTATAAAAATGGAGACAGAGATAAAAACCAAAGTGATATGAGGAAAAAGCAACTCAGATGACTTTTTGCAGAAAGCCTAATGGAGCCTCCAGTCAGCCCCACTGATGAAGCTGCTGTTCCTGCTTGCAATCTATTTTCCACTGAATATAATCAGCAAAACAAACACAAAATAATCTTGTTAGTTGCAGACTGCTGTGTTGGCACCTGAACAGCACCTAATGTGCCAGCTGCTGCTTTGTTTTGTTTTGTTTTGTTTTGTTTGTTTGTTTGTTTCTTGCTGTATTAATGGATTTTACATCACTTTTATTATCCAGTGAAAATATAATAAAAACCATTTAGGATATGTGGATGCCAACGTGGTTATGTGAAGAAATTTGGATGCATGGCATCCATTTTTTGAATTGGTGATGTTTGCGTGTTTCCACTTGATTACACCTGTACAAAACAGTTAACGTGGCCTGTTAACTGCTTTGAGTGGACCCGAGGGATCCACTAAACTTCGGATTTTGTGAGTGTGCCTGTATGCCATACATTGCATGGGTTTACAGCAGGTACTCCACCAAATTGCTGCCATCACTCTAAAGGATCATTCTTTGCCCCTCTTAATCCTCTGTTCTTTTTCCAAAGAAAGTCTGATTTCAAACATGCAAAAACTTTTTGTGATAAAGTGAAAGAAGGAGAAAGGTTTGAGATTTTTATTTGCATCAGCATTTCAGATAATTTCTTTTTTTTGTTTGTTTGTTTGCTTTCACCTTTTCAATGGGCTGTATATTAGCATTTTTCATTCCTGGACAGTGAAAACAGTGTGAGAAAATCAAATGTTACATTATTTTGACCCTTAAGAGACTAATCAGAAAAAAATACTCATAAACGTAAAATACTCATAAATGTAATACTCATAAATGTAAGATATTTAGGGTTCTGTTAGATTTACTTGGATGGGCTTGGTTAACAGATCATTTACTTTCACAGGTGAAATTAGTGCTAATTTCTGAAGCAGGTAAGGGATGAATTTTAGGACTTGGAAGAATTTTTTAATAGTTGTAGAAGGAAATACTGGAGAAAATCTCAGATGGCTAAGCACTAGTTATGGCCTTTGTGTGCAAAAGGACTGTTGCTTATCAAATAATTCTCATAACTCTCACATATATAATAAGCATAGATCTTCACATACCTTTCAACATTTACAATGTCCGTGGGGGTTTTAAAAATCATAGTATAGTAATTTAGATGGGCAAATCTGATTTACTTTGATTTTGTATATTCTCCAGAGACCTTCCCTCAAGTAATAATCAATTTCATATTTCTGATAAAAGCTTCACGCAATATTTATGGTCTTTAAACACTTTTAGACTGAAAATATTTATAAAAGACTTTGGAAAAATCCTTGTTTAAAAATGTTGGGATAACAACTGTCCATAAAGACAGTAACAGTATAACATTCAGATTATTTTTATGTCTGCTAGCCTAAACCATATAACTTAACCACAGCAACACCAACCTCTCATCTCTACGTTGTTTTTTTTTTTTTTTTGTAAAATACATTTCAGGAATGAGTTAGATAAGTGGTTTATGACATGTGGTTAAACATGAGCAGTATCATAAATAAATATATATGGAGCACAAAAATATAGACAATGGTGTGTCAACAGAGGCAAACAAATACGCAGTTGAGTGCATACACATACATGGCTTTTTGATATATCAGGACACAGAGCTTTTAAAATAATTATTGCCTGTGTTTACCATGTGCATGCTTTTCCGTCTGCATGGCTTATTGCATATTATAATTTGAAAAGATTATGTTACTAGAGTAATGAACAATAAAAAAATTGCAATTCATCCTAATAAGCTTGAATGGTAACCCGCATGCCTTGGACATTTCTAGCCAGGCATAATTTATCCACATCTTTGGCTGTGAAACAGTGTGGATCTTCTTAACTGAGTCCCTGACAGATGGTTTAAGCTTTTTCAGGACTCCATTTCCAATCATTTTGCCCATATTGCAAAATTGGCCTTGAAAAAGGGTAAAGAGTTGTTATGCTGCATTAACATCTCTTCTGAATTGCTTGCTGTGAAGGACATGAAAAAAGAAGGAAATCAGAAGAGGACTGTTTTAAAAATACATTTTTGAAAGTTACCAATATTAGATAGAATGATGATTTTAAATTATATCCCTCACCTCAATTATAATGTGAATGCGGTCACATTATGTGTGATAATGAAAACACATCCTGTTTCCTTGTTTCATAAATGATTCAGATGGCATTCATGGTATAAGAAGTGTTAAAAGTGCTGTAATTAGAAAGACTTCCTATAGTCTTAAGCCCTGCTGATGGATAGCACAATTGACTGCTATTAGATGAACAGGGATTTCTGTGTCACTCTCAAGATTTTTGCTACTCTGAATATCTGCATTCATTTCTGCATGAAACATGGATTGATCACACGTAATATGCCAAATTTTCATTTTCTTTTGCAGCTTCAGCTGACTGGGTTCTTCGTATAAACTGCTGTTCTTTTCTTCTTGCTGCCATTTAGTTTATGATAAAAATCAATGAAAGCTGAAACCTTCCACAGTCATCTATAAAATGCAATTACTGTATACAACAAACAGTAAAACTCCTGTGGTGTATATGTTGAGATATAATTTATGTCACTTACCTCCAGAGAGGTATTGATCCTACTCTCTGAATATCTTACAAAAGGGCTGTTGAATGCAAGCTCAAGGAAATATGTAGTTATTGGGACTGATCTGTAATTTGATTAATAATGACCTAATTCTTGAACTCTGTTCCTTACTTTACTGTTTTCTTGGACTGAAGCTTTTATTTTTGAATATTGCCACTGCTGATCCCCTTCAGAGGCTCACCCCACCTTTCTGTCCCTCAGGCTCATAAGGGTCTCTGGATCTACACCATAGGAGCCATAGGAGAAGGCTGAAGTGACCTGGAAGATTTGTTTTTTATTTTTTTAAAAGTCTTGCAGTCTTTTCTAACACTGAAAGTGGTGGTTGTCCAGCACAGCCTGCACCAATTCTGTAATAGAATTCCTGCTGTGTATAGGAAGGAAAAGAAACTCTGAATAAATCGTCCAGCAAGAATTCTCCAAGATGCAAAGTAAAAACTCAATCACTTAGTTCAACTCATGGTTTTGAGAGCTGCAATCTAGCATATAAAATCATAGAATTATAGAATCATTTAGGTTAGAAAAGACATTTAAGATCATCAAATTCAACCATTACCCTAACACTGCCAAGTCCATCCCTAAACTATGTCCTAAGGGCCACGTCTACACATCTTTTAAATACCCTTAGGGATGGTGATTCAGCTACTTCCTTGGGCAGCCTGTTCCAATGCTTGACAACTCTTTCAGTGGAGAAGTTTTTCCTATAATCCATCATACACCTCTGCTGTCACAACGTGACTCCATTTCCTCTTGTTCTGTCCCTTGTTACTTGGGAGAAGAGACCTACCCCCACCTCGCTGCAACCTCCTTTCAAGTAGTTGTAGAAAATGACAAGGTCTCCCCTGAGTCTCCTTTCCTCCAATCTAAACACCCCCAGCTCCCTCAGCCCCTCCTCATCAGACTTATGTTCCAGATCCTTCACCAGCTCTGTCGCCCTTCTCTGGACACGCTCCAGCACCTCAATATCTTTCCTGTAGTGAGGGGCCCAAAACCACAGGATTCAAGCCTTATCATTACTGAGTACAGGAGGATGACCACTGCCATAGTCCTGCTGGCCACAGTATTTCTGATACAGGCCAGGATGCCATTGGCCTTCTTGGCCACCTGGGCACACTGCTGGCTCATGCTCAGCCAGCTCTAGACCAGATCCTCAGGCATCTTTCCAGCCATTCTTTCCCAACCTTCCTGCCTTCCTGCCCTCCAGCAGGTCAACACTCCTGCCCAACTTGGTGTCACCTTCAAACTGACTGATGGTGCACTAGATTCCCTTGTCTAGATTGTTGAAAAAGATATTAAACAAGACTGACCCCAATACCGAGCCCTTGGGAACACGACTTGTGATTGGCTGCTGTCCGGATTTAACTCCATTCACCACCGCTCTCTGGGCTGAGTCAGTTTTTTACACAGTGAACATACCCAAGGCATGAAATGCCAGGAAAAACCCTGAAAAATTATATAAAAGAGGAAGTGGGGGGAATTTGTGTGAACCTTTCAGTGTTTCGGTGTTGGATAATATCTGCACAGCAAAATCACAAGAACAAACATCTTCTGCAAGAATGAACCTCTGTTACTCAGTGTCTCAACATCTTGTCTCAGGTAAATTCCTCAAATAAAGAATTGTTGAGTGGTGTCCCTGACCTGACAGTTTCTATTTTAAAGTTCATGTTTCTTGAGATGCTACAAGAATATTAGCAATTTTCTGTATGATATGCAAAAGCCATTGTGTATTCATAGAATGAGAGCTCAGGAGAGTTTAATTTGCTTTGGGCAGAGACCTGGGTAGCACTGTAAGCTTCTCTATTATATGATTACAGTAAATAGTTCAACCTTGTTCTGACATAAATACCCTGGCTTGGGATTTGACAGAAGTTAATTGCCTATCATGATTACATTGTAATTGATGAATGTTATAGTGAGGCATGAAAAAATAATATTTATTGGAAATGAGAGAAATAACCTGCTAAGGAATAGTAGCAATGTATTTTTGGCCTAAATTGACCTAAACTAAATCAAAGTAGAAATATGCATGATAAAGTACATTTTCCTCTTCATCTATTCATTGGTGGGGTTTTCAACAAAGCATAAGCTTATATCATCAGTTCTGGAAGACTTAAAGTGATGCTTGAGTAGCAACTGAATGAAAAGCCAACTAAACCACGATAACCTCATTACACATACAGAAAAAAACCAAAATCACCCAAAACCCCCCAAAACTCAGGCTCAGAAAATAAAACCAGAGACTGAATTTCATGTTAGAATGCTGTTTATTTTAGTGATCATATGTTATGAAAACTTTGTCTCAGTGAAGCCAAAGTCTCTTTATGCATTCCTCTAAAGAGGTATTGCAGCAGTGATTTCTGCAGCCAGCATTTTACCTGCCTAGGCAAGGTCTCATCATGGCTTTTTGCTTCAGCTTCCTCGTCTATGAGATGCTTTATATCTTTGCTTGACGTTAAAAGACAAAATTGCTTGAAAAAATATCTTTTGGGACTGTGAAGCTTGACTGTGTATTTAATAAGAGATGAAAGAGTCATCAGTACAGTGGGAAGCAAATCAACTATTCTGATTTCTTTGTTGATTTATTTTTTTTTCTTGCAATGTGTTTTGTACAGTTTTGTCCACTCTGGTAATAAAAAAAGTCTTTTTACTTTTTAATATTGAGATGATGTGAGTAAAATGCCTGATACAGAGCAGAAGTCCAGCTCTGGTATTGAGTGGAAGTCCAATCCATATGGGCAGAGCTTTCTGGAAAGCTCTTACACTGTGAGCGGCTATTTGTTATTTGTTACTTGGTAAGCTGGAGAAATCATGTTTTGAAAATTACTGAGAGAAAGGAAGCTTGGTTGAATCAAATGGTCGCAGATTGACCGACATACACCAATATGATTTAGTCGTGAAAAAGATCAAATATTCCAGAGGCAAGTCAGGTAAGGTACGTCTAGTGAGATGGGAAATTATATTACTTGTATTTTATCTGGAAAATTATGTGCAATTCTAATAATTCATATTCAAGGAAGAAATAGATGACTCAGGGAAATGCCAGACTATTTTTTTTTAATTTTTGAGAGGAGACTAAAAGGTGGCTTGTTAAGCCTAGGAGAAAGAGGTTATATATGCTCTGTATTAATACACCTTGGTGTAATATAAAGGAAGAAAGAGACCATTCCTTCAGCTAAACACCAGCATTGCCATAAGAATCAATGTGTTGTGACTGCCCATTAGTAAATTCAGGCTAGAAATCCTTTAGCAATCAGAGAAGTGGAATTTGGATCATCTGACCAGTTGGAAGAATTTAATTGGTATTAATGTGGATTTTGATCAGTTCTGAAAGACATAATGGGATGTGGTGCCTGTAGTAGCTTATTAGGGTCCTTCTTTTTCAAATATGCCTTCTAACCCATAAGAACTAAACCCACCTGCTGAAATTGATGGGATACTGCTGACTTCATTTTGACTGCATAGCCATATAAGCATAGCAGCACCTAATCTAAAATGTAAATGGTGCTTTGTAGAGACTATAGGAGATTTAAAAAAATCTTAATTACAATCAGGGTTAGTGGATTCATATGAATTCACTCTGCTTGGTGAAGACCTAAGGGAGGGTCAGGGAGGTATCTGTGATCTTTCTGAAGCCAGAAATTCAGCTAGAATAGCTCGAAGCTGAAATCTTTCAAGAGAACATTAGATGAACCAGAGCTTGATAAATGCAGCTATTCTGCAACTTTTTCCTTACTACACATCCTGCCAAAGGAATGTAGGAGATGGCATAGTGGAGGGTATGTAGCATTATCCTGTTTGGAGATTTCCTATTAATGGAAAAACTATCAAGCATCTGGTTACCTGTGACACCTTTTTGGCTTCTGGAATGAGACCAAATTACATGTACTCGCCCGTGTAAATTCTAGTTTGGTAAGCAAAAAACTAATATTACACAGTAAGTGCTGAATATCCTTGATATGCCTGACAAGTTTGCTCTGTGAGTTTTCATTCATTTGTATCTGAGTTCAGTGGATATCAGCTGTGGCCAAAGTTGAAATGATTCCAAAGCATAGTTTGGTCTAGCTTGAATGTCCCTGAAGGGATCACACAACCCAAACCTTGTGTATCCTCAATTTGATGAACAGCTTATCAGACTCTGCCTAGTCACTGGCACACTGTCTACAACTGAGATTCAATGTGTTTATCTACAAGACCATGACACACAGAGAATGAACTTTTACATCATCTGACCAGTGTCTGGTCAGCAAGGAGTTTTGAGCAGATAATTACAATTCCTGACAGGGAAATTAAATCTGATGGGAAGTAATGCTTTACCTACACCATATCAAAACTTCATGGAGGGAGGGGCTAGACAAATTGTTGGTTTGGTCTGTCATTGTCCCTCTACATTCCTATTCCTTGCTTCTTGACTACTGTGTTCCATTCTGGCAAAGGATTCGGATGATGGTGCTGGGAATTGACCCAGGAGATAGGGTAGCAACCTCTGCCAGTCTGGTGTCTGACATGATTCTTTCCTGTGCAGAGGAACTCTGTAAGAAATGAGGAATTCGGGGGCTTTGCATGCACTTTGCATTTTGAACTTACCCCAAAGAAAACTAACTCTGTATTTGCATGCTTAATATTACATTAAGATGAAATACACACAGAGTACACACTGCTTGCTTCACTGGTTGAAAGTTCTACCATGTTTTCCCACGCATGTTTTGGGAGTTAGCCTTCAACTATAAAAACATAGTAAGACTGATTTAATTTGAAATCTTGGTCTTCGACAGGACTTGGCTTAGTGATCTGAGAAGCACCTGGCACCAGCTTTGAGCATTTATTTTTAAAATTCCATGGGCTGCATATATGGTGTGGAATTTAGTCCTTTGCAGGATTTCTTGGGCTTTCATGATCTCTACCTACCAAATCCATGTTCATATTAATTTGTGTCCTATGAGTTTCCATCTCCCATTTCAAGTGCAAACTCTGGACTTAGAGAGTTTTCTAGAGGTTTATAACAATGGCTGTGGGTTGCATTCACGTGTTACGTCGATTCATCCAGGTTTAGGGTACTGACAAGAGTCTGTTAGTTGTTACGTATCTGCTGAAGGGTGAAAACTCAATTTTATTACTTTCAATTGTGTTACCATACACAAGAAATCTTCTGTGGAAACAGGATCTGAAAACAGGGCAGGTATAAAATCTCTGCCTTGTTTATGAGGAAAAGGCTTGGCAGCACAAACACAATGATTTGCACATCTAACAGCCACACTGCGGCAATGACAAGTTTCCAGGTGTGTTTCAAATAGTGTTAGGACTGTGGTTGTCTTGAATACAAGATGCAGCCCATTCAGTTTGTTTGCAAGTGTAGCAGCTACTACAAAGCATATTTTCTATTACCAAGGTGGACTCAAAGTAGAGCAGCCACCAGGATGTGAAGGGATTCCAGCAGCATGCTGGCCCTGCACCAGCTTGAGGGCTGTTGTGCTTCTGGGAACAAAGCCAGGGCAGAGGCTAGAGGAAGGGCCGGTCACAGATGCAGATGCCAGTGCTCAAGAAGTATAATCTGGAATTTGACAGCTGCCAAACTAGCCCTCAGGGTAGCCAAGCTAGTTGGCTTTTTTGGAGAAAATGACAGAAAGTGGCCAAAGGGACCAATAATGGCAAGTCTTCAAAAAAACCAAAAGCCAAATGAATACTGTGATTGCGCTGGTGTTTTTGGAATAAGAGACACTGTCAGCAGAATCCTACTTCAGACATTTCTTTTTGTTGTATCCACATGTCCTGGAGGGCCTGAGATTAAATAGATTAAATTTATGAACAAAATGGAAGCTTCTCCCCCCCCTTTTCTGACTCTGTCCCGGTACAGAGAAATTAAAAATAGATACTGCCTCCCCTTCTCTAAACACCATGAAACAAAATGGTTTTCAAATTAGCCACTCAGTGTTAGGCAGCTGAGCACTGGTCAGATGAGTCACCCTATTTAATGGGGGCTCACTTGCTATTGCACAGCAGAAGGTAGGAGGGATTCAGAACCAAAATGTTATAGCTCAGCATCTCCTTGAAGTTCATATTAAGCACTGCTAAGTCTTACTAACCTTCCTTTGGTCTGCTGCTGTGTCTGGTGCCTGGAGTTGACCTGGCAATGTTCCACCCTGTGGCTGCAAAATGACCTCCCTAACCTGTTCCAGAGGAGGTTGGGGGCAGAGGCTTCCGTCCTCTGCCTGAACACCTCCACTAGCATGCCTAGCTAATAATGCTCCTGAACTGTGCTGTGGTCCCAAGGGAAAGATTGACTTTGCCACCAAAACAAGCCATCCTTTCTTAGGTTTGTCAGGTCTCTCTAAAAGCCTTTGACAGAGTTACGGGTGAGACCTCATGCTAGGAATGAGGGTTAAAAGAGATAGAAAGAGAGAGAGACAGTTTGAAATTAAAGAGATGATGTTTTTGAAGTAAGCAAAAAACCCACTCTGGGAAGTAGACGAGGACAAAAGTTTTGTATTTGTGAAACAAGTCTAGTGTGAAAGGAGATTGATTTCTGGGGGAAAGGCAATATGAAAGCTGTTACTAGAATTGACTTTTATTCTAGCACATCTGAAAAAATCCTTTCCGCTTTATAGACGCAGGATGGACCACGTGGTAAATTATAGAATCACACGAGAGCTGAACAGATCGTATTCCCATGACCATCTTCATCTATCATACATCCTTTAGCAGTCAGTTCATCTTCTTACAATTGTTAACATGTTAAAATGCAGAAGGGGGATGTTTCCTGCTTCTTCTCCTGAATATAGAATTTGCTCCATAGTAACCTCAACTATGTAACAAGAATGACCAGGTTACATCCATACTTTTCTATATGCGAAAATGTCACTTCAGAATTTCAAATCCTGGGTTATGAAGTGAGGAGCCAGAAAGTTCAGATTCCTAATTGGTGCATCCACTCCCAGCCTGGGAAAAAGTGAGATACAGCTTATGTTGTATACCTTAGCAACCAGGTGATTCACTGCCTAAACATACCTGCTTCTCTCATTGACTACGAAGGGAGCTCACAATGACAAGTCCAGTTACAGATGTTTACTTTGTAGATATCTGTAGGCTAATCAGGTAAGTCAGACTCACTGGAGTCATCACAGCTTGATGGGAGGATGGAGGTGAGACCCTAAATTACTAGCACAATGGCTTTTTTAGGGCATGCCTACACCTTAGTAAGTGGGAGACTCAACTACTTCGAGGCATTTTTCTCACTGCCTGAAAAAGCAGAGTGCAAATTTTTCCTGTCTGCTTGTTTTACTTAGAAGGTAGCTGCACCCTGGGATTCTTTGTTATAAAACACGGCAGAGAACTATAAGGTGTTATTATTACAAATGTTATCACAGAATCTGATAAAACATGTCTGGAACCTATTCTTAAAAATCCAATGATATGGATTTTACAGTCTTTCCAGGCAATCTATTCCAATGTTTTGCTCTCATCAAGTTAGAAAGTTTTTCTACTGCCTAATCTAAAGTTTCCACATTCTATTATTTCTTGTTCTAATCCCTGTGGACATGGAGAACAATTGATTCCTATTCTTCAGCAGGATACCGTTGAAGTCTGTTATGACATTTCCTCTTAAGTGTTTCATTCTCTAAACTGAACAACCCTGGTTTTGTTCAATTTTTACTTGCAGATCATTTTTTCAGGCCTCTAATCTACCTTGTTTCTCTCCCTGGACTGCTGCAAGGGGTTTGCATCTCTCTTAAAACACAGTGCCTAAAGGTGCATACAGTACATTAGATGCTTACTGATACTGGAGCAACCACAGGAAAATCTTACATATGTTACTCCCTATATATAACCTCTGCAATAGTGTTTTCAGGAGGTGGGATTGTTTGTTTCTGTTTCGCTTGTGATACCCCATAGGCCACAAACTGTTTCCTGCTGACTCATTTTCCACCTTCTGTTTGCACAGTTGATTACTTCTACCTAACTGCAGCACTTTCACTTGTCCTTACTGAATTGCATCCTATTGATTTCAGACCACTACTTCAAATTGCCAGTTTCATTTTTAATAGTAAAAAATGAGGTCTCCTACCTCAGAGCCTGTCTGTGTTTAGTTCAGTATGATAACACAGGAAAGGATTACAGACTTTCCTCTACTTGTATTCCTATGGGGTGGCAATGTACAATGACCGCATCTCTGCTGGCATGAGTCTATGCTTTTGGATAAGAAGAAGTAATAATCTTTTGTTATGGCTGAGCCTGAGGGCAAGAAAAGTTTATCCTACTGTTAGCAAGTGCTTTCTAAGGCTTCACATAAAGTTTCTTATTCCATTACTTCTTATCTTTGAAAAGAAGAGGGAGAAAAACTCCCATTCCTCAGCAGGAGGACCCTTGTTTTAGGTCCTGCATTCATGTAAAATCAGTAAATGATTCCTGGCCTGCTAAATTTGTAACCTAAGCAAAAAAAAATTAGGAATAGAGGCAAGTACCTTAGCAGATAATGGGAAGGTGGCAAATGGTATATTAATTTTTTGGAACTTTCTAGGAAAGGGTTTAGTCAAGTGTTGATGAGAGAAATGGAATGCAAAAATGTAGGGGAAGGGTACAATGAAGTGAGGCGAAGGGAAAGGGACTGAGCATGCTAAGGGCAACAGAGTGGGAATGAAGGCAAAGGGAGAAGATTCTGGGAACAGACACTAAAAGAGTCAAAGACAAGCCAAGAAAGTCCAAACTAAAGTGTATAACATTGTCTACCAAGAGGACCCCATTATGTCTCTGTGAAGCAACATATATCTAGCTGCACAAGCTCTAGAATATGTCTTTAAAACCATAAAGCAGGAGAGGAGCATGCAGAGGAATGGAAACCAGAGATTGGTTACATGTATTTTGTCAAGTGTCTGGGGAGACGAGGGTGTGTATCTCAAGCACAGTTCAAGGAAGTACTAAGAGAAGAGATAGCACCTTTGAAGCTATGTCCTACATTGAGTGACATGTCTGGTGTTATACAGCAGGCTCTTCACAAAAGAAGTGCATCCTGTAGACTGGAAGAGGATGATGATGCAACTGTATCTTTTACCTGCTCCAGGGACACTGCCTTCAGTGTCACTTGCTGTGGTGCTCTTCCATGCTGACTTCAAAGTATACTCCTTCCATGCACCTTTAAAATTCTCTAGCTCAGTGGCTAGAAAATTACAGTCTATTTTCAGTTGCTGACTAGTTCACTGTGAATTAAAATGGGGTGTTCAGAAGGGTGAAGTCAGAACCGTTTATAATCAGAGTCCTTTCTTTGTTTTTTCATTTCTTCTTCCTCCCCTCTTTCCTCCCTGATGTAATTGGGGCACATTAACTTCACTGTCTCAGTTCATTAGGCCATTTCTGAAAATTGAAAATCACAGTTTTGTGTTTATTGGTGCCTTTTTACTTGTAGGAAATAATTTGCGATGAAACTACTTCTAAATTTCCCACTCCGTAGAAGACTCCAGAGCTGCTTGCTTATACTTCAACAGAAGAACTGCTGGAAATAATATCTCTGAGTTAGGAAATCATGTTTCCCAAGGACTCTAGCTTTGATGATTAAAAATGTCAGTCCCTCATGGTATTGAAACCCCTCAGTTCTTGTGGTCTGCACAGGGTTCTTAGCTCTTTGCAACATCAGGACCTAATTGTGAAGTGCTGGAGTAAGCTTTCAGAACGTGCACAAGGGCAAGATTATTTCTGCTGCAGTATCGAAAAAACAGTACAAGAACAGATGAATGGCATCTATGGGATATCCAAGGGTAGTTTCCTTTAACTGAGTTGGACTGATGATGCTCTCTTCAGCCTATGATGTTTATAACAGCTAAGATCTGGTCTTTATCTATTTACACCTGACAGAAATTGAAAAGATTCAGAAACTGAAAATTTAAAAAGATGACCTGTAAAGACTAGAACTTTAAGTTTATGTGGGAGATATTTTTATCAAATCTTTATATGGCCTTTACAGAGGAAGAAAAAATTCAGGATTATCTCTACAGGAGAGAAACAGTCTAGTGATTTATATTTTAGAAAGTAACTGGTAAAGGGAAAATCTCTTCGTTTTGCTTTCACAGCCTTCTTGCCCCAGCTTCACTTTACTCCTTTCTTCTTCATTTCCCTTCATCCTTTTTCCTGTAAATAATATCCCTTCCCTCTTTTTTTCCAAATTACAATTTAAAATGTCAACCTAACCTATGGGAATAGTAAGCCAATTCAGTTTATTTTTAATGATGCCTTTGAGTCCAGAAGAAATTTTTTCCCCCATTTTTACTGCTTGTTTAAAGATACTCCCAGTCACTGTAAATACACGAGAGGCTGTGAAATGGTGAAATGTTGTCTTGAGTAGCAAACCTCTAGCTAGGAATTGCAGTTGGAGAAACTGAAGACTACTTTGAACTTTCAATGTGCAGAACACTTTTGCAGAATATTTACTTTATACTGTAAAGTCAGCCCTTGGCTTACTTCTAAGACTGAATACAGCCTGAATAGGAACTGTGTTTGGTTGCTAAATATGACTTTGAAAGTAAATACTTTCATTAGTACTTCTGTAGTGGACTTGGAAACCTTTTAATCCAAAGTTTTGTTCCTGGAACGATTAATTGCCTGTGCTCTAGCCTGAGGGAAACTGCCACAAGGGAAAATTATGTGAAAAATGGATGTAAATGGAGAACTGTGCCATCACCACTTAAAATTCAGTTCCTTGTCTGTGGTGTTTTCAAAGAATACAAAATCATCTAAATATGCAAAAAAATTAAAATGTGCAATCCATACCAGTCATAATAATTTGGGACTTCCTAAAAGAGAGACTCTGGGAAGATAATCTGCACATTTTGTTTGCTCATTCATTGTGATTGGTTTTCTGAAAAATTCAGCAATCTCAGCAGTTCAGATTAGACCCTCTGTAAGTGGTGAAATTGTTACTCCTGTAACATCAGGAGATGGAACTGTCAGCAGGAAATTTAGTCAGAGTAAGTCTCTTACTGGGTAGGTGATGGTTGGGAAGGTATGTGGGACAGGTATCAAGACTGGTTATTTCCTGACATGTCAATAAAATTCTGGCAAGATTTGAGAGATCCTTCTGGGAAGATTCAGAACTTCTACCTATGATTTGGAAGTGGGAAGGGAAATGAGTCCTTTAGAAATCAAAATTAAAGTAACAGGAAAAAGATGCCTCTCTAAGCCACAGTTTGATGAAATGTATCCCATTTACCAACATGTGCAGCACAGGACGAATAGTCAAAATTTGAGAACTGTGGTAGGAAAACACATGTAAAGACAGAAGTTTTGTCTAAAAGGGTGAAACTGCTAATACAGAGAAATGACAATGTTTAGGGAAATTGTATAAAGCAGGAGCAGGAGAAGGCTGACAGGTGCTAAAGAGTTTTCAGGTCAGACAAAGACATCTGCCAAAGACATCAGTCATATGAGATAAGGAAAATTACAATTGAACTGGGGAAGGAATGGGTTCTGCTCACAAAGGAGTATACTGAAAAGTTAATGACATGTCAGAACACAAAGCTAAATAAAAGAGCCAAAATATAAAATAAAACATATATATCTTTGTGCTCAGCTAAAAAGGCTAAGTATATGAACTTGATTATTTGGCCATGTGGTAAGAAGACTCCCAAAACAGGAAAGAATGAAAGATAGAAATAAAATGTTTAAAAATCTGGATTTGACTATTCATAATGAGTAAAATTAAGCCATCAAATTTAGAGTAGTGCTACACTTGCATTATTTTATATTCTCCAGGGAGATACACTTTCTTAATATGTGGTAATGCCTACAGTAATACTGTCTTTATCTCACAGATTATTACATTTATTATGTTATCAGCATCCTGACCAAGTTATTTTCTATGAAAAAAAACAAAGGAGATCAATAAGGTATAAGATATCAACTGGTTAGAACTCAAAAGGGGTGACTGAGTATCTGGCTCTAAGCTACAATGAATAAAGCATATTCTTTTTGTAACATATGAGACAGTCCAATCGGAGACAGCTGAAATGCCAGATGTGACATTGATATAATTAAGCCTTCTCTATTAAGTGACCGTGGAGTTGGAAGCACAGTATTGGAGGCTACTTTGAACAGCTCACTATAAATCTCCACAGTGATCAGTGAAGAACAATAGTATAACATAGAAAATATATAAAGATATAGTACCATCACTTTATTAGCTCTATACTCAGATGAAGCCATATACATATAAATGAGAAAAGGCCAACAGGTACACTGCAAAACCAGAGAGAATCATGAAGTAATTTTGATGTGAGGAAAGAGATGAAGTAATGAATTTTATAAAAGAAGAAAGACACAATGAAGGTATACAAGATAGTGAATATTAATAAGAAGCTAAATCCAAAGCTTCTATTTACTTTCTAAAGATTTCATCAAAAAGGGACTTTGTTTTGAAATTGAAAGCCTCTGCAATTAAAATTGATGAAAGGAAATACATTTAAAGATAATAATTAATCTGTGGTATTTATGTAGACAATGCAAACATTCTCAGGATATTAAATAGGAAACAAAAAAACAATAAAATAATCAGAGACTTAAGCCCTCAGATCTCAGCACGTTTGCCAGCCTGGGGAAGAAAATCTCTGTGAGCAGGTTATTTTAAAAATTGCTACTTATGAATTTTGTTTTTCACTTTCTCTCATGCACTACATGCTGTCTAGGTTACTGGAGCATCTGTGTGTCATTGGTTTTAGAAAAGAGGTGAAAAGTCAGATGTAAAACTACTCCCTTCAAAAGTTGCAGTAAGTACTTTGACTTGCCAGATGCTTTCTGAAATCTCAGATTCCAAATATTATAAAGAGAATATTTAAAAAACCCTTCTAAAATAATATGGGAGAGTTAGCACATACTTTTGTATCATTTTATTTATTTTAAAAAAGGAAATAATTTGCTTTCCTAAAGTAAGGGACAGTAACAATAGGTATTAATTGGTTCATATCTATTTTTATCATTTGTATGTGTGGGTGAGGGATGGAATGAAAACAGAAAATCTTATATGTATTTTGTGATTTTTTTGGGAAATAAGCCCACATGATAAAGAAAGGAAGTGATGGTCCTGAACCATCTTCCCTGAATCTGAGCATTGTGTGAAGTTTTGAGGTTACGGCTCCTGTTAAGTATGGCTTGCTGGGCTGACGTGGTTTAAGCATACTAATAAGAGGCAAGAAGGTGATGTGATTAATATCTTATCTGTCTGTCCTTGGATTCCCCATGCTTGTGACCTTGTCTGCATTCATATAGACTGGCTGGGGAAGTGTGTGATTACAGCAGAAGTCCATAAGGAAGTCGGCTCATGTCAAGCACAACACCAGAATACTCTAACCACTCTGCTTTTGTGCCCCATGATGAATTCCCTGGTAATGTCTTTTCAGATTATCTGCTGGCTATCACTTATTTGCATATCTCTAAAGGACATTTAGGGTTAAGACTGCATTTTTAATGATTTTTTAAAAAAAAATGTGGTAATTTTCCGCATCCAAGACCAGATTGCCTTTTTCATAGATAGAAATATATATTTTAACAATTGTTCTTTCAGATTTGGTTCACACCCTGAAAACTTATTTCAGAGATCACACGTAATTTACTTTACAATCACATTAGTGTAGATCTTTATTTGGCTCTTTGAGGATACTCAGAGGACTAGGAAGGTAGAGGAGTCCGTGCACATCTCAGGTATTGTGGAGTGGGAAGCACTGGGGTGTACTACCTGGGTGTGAACTATCTGGAGGTGTGGAATCTTAGTTCTTCCTCAGAGAAAATCAGTTTACAAAATGTAACTGACAGGAGATGTGTGTGGGGATGGAGGAGAGGAGAGAAAGCAATTTGCACGCTCTGAGAACTGTCATCCAGGAGATGGAAGAGGGATTAGAAACAGAGTTGTGAGTCTTAGGCAACACTGTAATGGAAAAACAGTAGCTAAGATTTTTCCATCAACTGGCAATGAGAGGAAATTCTCAGTTAGTCCTTAGCAGAGTATTTTATGAATACCTTTTTTTTCAGTGCATTCTCTGTATGCTTTCAGTACCCATAATTACATGTCCCTGCTCTAAGCAGCTAATGATTTACTTTCACACAGGGTACTCTAAGAGGGACAACAAAAGAGTGGAATGGGGAAGGTCAGAGCACTACGACTAGGGAGATTATTCAGATATGGCATGGACACAGCATGGAGGAAGACTTTTTCGCATTTACATCCGTTTTATGACTTCTTTGCACTGCTAAGCTAGCATAAAGAGGCCTCATGTAAGTGAGTCAAACCTACATGGGTAAGTGATTGAATGGATTTTAGCGGACACACATTTTGTAACAATCATGGTAGAGTAGTTTAAAACAGTGGCTGAAATCTGTCATGATATTGTCATTGACAGGCTGGTTTAATATTGGCATAGGAAGCTGGTTGTCAAAAGAATTTCGTCTGGACATGTTTGAACCTACCACAACCATCAATTCACAACTAAACATCCTCCAGGATGGCTGATGGCTGCTCCAAAACCATTAGCCTCATAAGGCTTCTGTTACCTTGGATGTTTTGTGGGAAAAAGAAGCAGAAGTCTGCTGAGTGTGGAAATGGGATATATTTCTGTATTTTCAAAACATCTGTTGACTTTATATATGCGGAGTAATTTCATTTCAAAATTGTCATATTTTTCAACACAGGACATCTGTGCTGGTAGACAGTTCTGTGAAGAGCAAACAAAGATGTAATTAAATGTACAATAAATATGCTCAGACATATAATACTTTTCAGTAGAGAAGCAAACATGCAGTGTAACTCTTTTTCAGCTATTCTCTTTTTTTCAGGGAATGCTTTTTCTCCATTCGATAGTCTAGCAAGAGACTCATATATAGGTTATATGCCCCAAGCAATTCTGGGACTATGAAAGCTTTCAAACCATGTAAACAAGTTTGTTATCCAGGCCCTAGCTTCTAAATTCCCTTGGTACTTGATCTTTGCAGAGCAACTTCAATTCATAACGCCAAGGCTCCCCACACACAGAGTGAAGCAGGTTTGGTACTTCACCTGGGAGTCACAAAAGCTCATATGCTGAAGTTACTCAGTAGGTTAGCATCAAAAAAGAGAGGTGTTGCAAGCTACGCTCCTCTATCAAACCAGGAATCAGAGCTTGGAATTGTTGTGTGCACTTGGGTATCTTTGTGATGCAAGATCTTAACCTCTCATTTGCAATGGGTAACTTAAATTTTAACTAGATTGTATTTTGAGTTTGAAGGACATCTGCTCGTGCTCCATCAAAGGCCCATGTTTCAGCTGTCACATAGTGCCTCAGGGAAGACACATGACAAGTGAGAGTGAGTATAGACTTATGAGACCCAGGCAAAACTGAGATTTCTTTTGCATCAACACTAGAGTTCTAGCTCTGCCCCACTATTATGCAAGAAGGAGGGGAACAGTGAATTAGGGAGAAGGTTCAGAGTATGAGGGAAATTGCTCTACAGAGAGAATGTAGAGCTACAGAGAACTTGGTTTATTGGTCTTGCTGTCACAAGCAATTACTAAGGTGGAGCAGACTCTTCCACCAACAAAGAATATTGCCTGGTGCATTCCAACTTGCCCTTCTGTGGCGGCAGCTTGGGTTTCCAGGGCTCTGCTGTTGAAAAAGTAAATAGAAATAATGGTTGGTTTTATATCATAGACACTGTCCACTTCTAATGGACGTTTCAGTGAATTTCATCACAGTCTTTATTTGGACTCCTACAGTAATTTTGAAAATTTTTATCCTTATGTATTGAGAGATAGGGTTCACAAGGTCACTTGCTTTGTGCCTTTTAAATCCTCTTTTCTCCTTCTTTCCCTTCCCTCAGATTTTCACTAAATCTGAGAGATGACGCCTCAGTCTCTAAGGTAATTAAAGGTGCTTTCAGATCTTAATGTTGGAGCCCTGATCCAAATGAACGCTAAATACAAAACTCATATCTATAACTGAGGCCAATGGAAAAGGCATTAATTTGCCTATTTTACCTGAAAGACTCTGTTAGATCCTTCAAAACAGGGTCTTCATATATTCATTTACCATCCATGAAACTTATTGAGACCATGGGAATCTAGGGTTCAGAACTTTTCTTACTGTCCTTTCTCAAACATGCCTCCTTCTCCTCCTTTTAAAGTTCCTTTCTACCATGATAGGACAGTCAAAAAAGTAGGCAGATGTTTAGACTCATGCTGGTTATTTCCTTTTGTAGACCTGAAATATTAGCAGAATATTACCAGAAGTAAAGAAAACAGAAGTGCTCAACTTGTGGCTTGGTCTACAGTCCCTGGGCATGAAGGTTTCTTTTCCTCTATGAAACGGCTTTTGTTTTCTTTGTTTTCTGCTTTGGTTTTGTAGTTTTGTTTTTTTTTTTTTTTTTTAAATCTGTTGTCACTATATTATTTCTTTCTTGTAAATACAATTGCCCTCTGGAAGTAGTGGGAAACGGCTGACAAATTTAACAGGATCTTAGAGAGTGTTTTACAACTTCTTAAGAGAAGGAAACATGGTGATTTAGATGCGGTATGAATAGCTGAGATAAGTGGTGTTTCTCAACTGAAGTACCTGCACAGCTACAAGTGTTTTGTTAACTTGTGCTATAAAGAAACCTTGCCACTAGTAGTCAGAGAAAGTTTGTCAAAAGTTATATTTACCTTGGCTAGAGAGTATAAATGTCAGAGTGTACTTTAAGTTTGCTGTTGCCACTGCATAAAAACATTTACGTTCAAGATCTGTTCTATTATCTGCGGTTAGGCTCATCCTTGAAAATATATGTTAGTGTAGCTCTGTGGCATGCTGTATATCAGGTTTAATGATGATGAAAAAAATGCCCTTGATATAGCATTTGTTCCAATTTCCTTAGGTATCAAATCAGTTTGGAGCCTTATGTTCCAGATTTGACATAAATATATCTGCAGATATTATAGAAATGATGCTGAACTTACAGTTCCCAGGAGTTGTTTGTGATGCAGCCTGTTCCACAAACAAAATCTGGCTATGAAGCATGATTTATTTGGTATAGCAAAGACTTCCATGCATCTTTCATTGTATTAAGCTATTCATTGATAATGTGAAACGTATTATTGATTGCTACAAGGTACTCTGGTAGGTACTGTGCAAGGATTGAGGTTTATGGATTTATTATATTATCATGCAGCACATTTATTCTTGGCATAATATCTACTAATCATATATTATTTAGAAGACAAACATTTGTTTATGAGTGTGAAACAAGATACTGCTTTAGAAAAATGCATATAAATCTTTACAGGAATGATATTAGCTATTGGTATAAAAAGGATTTCTTTTCATGCATTCTGGAGAAATGATATTTATCAAGGATTACTAAAGTTGAAAAATCAACCCTTCAGACTGGTAGAAAATACCAGATGGTGTATATGTTTCCAAAGAAGCATATACAATCTTTGTAATACATTTCAATAAACTGTGGTAGAATATGCTGATGCATTGTGGGCAGTCTTCAGTTTGGAGTTTCTTTATTGAGATGGCAAAATGAGATGTTCAAAGAAAAATGGTAAGTCAAATTTTAAAACTCACCACATACAAAAATATCCTGGAGTCACCTTCAGAGTCATCTCAGTGGTTACAAAAGCTGTCTGTGGGTCTAGAGACCATGTCAAAATTAATCATATTCAATTTAAAAGTTTGAATGCTAACCATTTTTTTTTTACACTTTTTCTTCATTTTCAGTAGAGGAAAAAATGAACTGTTCAGTATAGGAAGAGGAAACTTGTTTTCTTAGCTCTACTGGAAATCTACTGGAAGGAACAAGCTAGTTTTGTAGACTGCTGTTGAGGAACCAAATTTGGCAGCAGTCTAATCCAAAACTGTATTACACAAAGACTCAGAAAAAACATTGTCTTTACCTGTGTGTTTCTTCACCTGTCATGACACACTGAGACTTACTAATTCGTTTTTCAGTAACAGATGAATCAAATTTGATCAGAATAAGAGAACAGATTTCTAAAACATAAACAATCTTAATGAGAAAATATTTTCAGATATATAAACAACTTCAAAAAAGAATGGAGTCCAGAATACCTTCTACACGTAAGAATACGTGTATCTGCCTATCTTTGGTGCCCACCAGAACAATTAAGCAAATTAACTTCAAGTGCTGGAGATCTTATAATATGCTCTCTGGAAATAGTGATTTATGGGTAAAGTAGTAAGCAAATTTCATACATACATCAAGGTGCTTTCCTGTTATGACATTTCATGGTAGGCTGGAAACTGACTGTTGCAATGATAAACTCATGAAGGCCATAGCACCCTCATGCAAATATATACCCTTCATGTAACTAAAATAGTAAAACTTGCTGTCTAGTACTTTAAGGATTTAGCATTAAGCATTTTTTGAAGTTTCAGCATATTATTAGTGGAAACTATTTTTGGCTTCACAAGTTGTTCTTTAAAGCTTGTTAAAATGAAATCCTCTTTCCCTTCATGTCTAAAAATAAGCATAGGTAAACTCTGATTTTCTGAGTGTTGTGATGGATGAGTGAAATCCTCATAAAACCAGGGTTAGTTATAAGAAATCTCAGACTTCACACAATTTTTGGTACTAGGATTGCTATGAATTTTGAATGCCAAAGACATTCAGGGCTTAGCTGCATTTCCTTCCTTTGCATGAATAGTAGTGTTTATTCTTTATAAGGTGAAATTATTGTGCTTTGTCCAGTGAGCTTTGCTCTGACAATAACTATTATAAAGAAGACCCAGGCATTTCCATCCACTCAGGGGGCACGCAGTGCCTGAATAACAGGAAAAAGTATGTGGCTTTGCTGCATGTAGTGGTTAGGGAGTAGCCAACAGAAATCTCATGCAGAGATGGAAGTGAGGGTCGTGTGTACTTAGAGCAGTGCTCTTAAGGTCTCTGTTTATCATTGCAGAGCGAATGAGGGCTTTAGGGACTGGGAGAAAATGTGGCAAATAAAGATCTACCAGTTAACCTCTTGACAGTGAGTGAGTATATGGGGAGCAGCTGCTATGCAGGGCTTAATCATAAGCCTCCAAAAGAGTGTAGTAGGCATGTTGAAAGGAGGCCGAAATTTTTGGAAGAATTCACAATCCAACAGGGGTGGATAGAAATGATTGTGAGAAGAACAACATCAAATGTGTTTGCTTGGCTTCTTCAATGGGTTACTGAATCTATAGATAAAGATGTGGCCATACATGCTGTTTACTGCATTTCTGATAAGCTTTTGGTGGCGTATCAGAAACAAACCAGACTGTAATATCACAGTGTAAAGCTTGCATACTTGAGTTGAAATGAAACATCTTTCTTCAGCAAAATAGGGATGAGAAGGTATAATAGGCAAGACATTTTGGCAAATCTGATTCAGGCTGTGGTAGAATCTACATTATTATAAACATCATAAAGTTTGCATAAATAAACATGCCGAGAAAAATCAGATTTTAAAGCATGTTTAATTATCTGGATAATCAGTTTGGCAGAACAAGTATGTGCAGGGTGCCAGTTATTACTGGAGTATATATATCTGTATATATTGGTAATCCAGAAAAATCTGGAGTGAATACATTTTGGTGCATGCCTCCCTGTTTAATCAATGCCTGTGATTAGGCATCAAATATTGGTTCATAGGGTAAAATTGTGATATTAATGAAATTAGTGGTGCCAGGATTTAGCCTCAGACACAAAACCACCTACCTGTACTGGTAAACTACAACTCAGAAAGAATGTTTAAAACTTTTCTAAGTTTCTAAACAACTACCCTATGGGCAAAAACTCTCCTTGATCACTCAGAAGGAAGGTTAACTTGTGGCCAGAGTGCAGATTTCTAGGAAGTGAAGGTTTCCGGTGTTTGAAAAAAAGCAACAGAAATTATACATAACTGAAAGCTAACAAAAGAGAGGTCAAAAATAATTAGTGCATGACATGGAACTTTTGTAAAAAGAAGACAAAAGGAGCTTAAACAATGCTAGGGAGGTAGAAATCATCAATTGATAAAGAATGTTTTGAAGTCATGTATGAAAATAATATGTTAGGGAATAAAAACTAGTCTGGAATACCAGCCATGTACTGCTTCGAAATGTTCTCAATGTTGATACCGTTTTTCAGTACAGATCAAAGAATGAAATGAAAATGTGTTTCACACAGAGAAGACTTAGAGATTTCTTGAACATTCAGCATTTTCTGTTTAAGCAAAGAAACTGGGAAAAAAAGAAGACTGGGTTAGACACCATTTGGAAAACTTTCTCCCTTTTTTACATTTCAAGGAATTCAGCTATTGCTACTTGAGAAATTCTGAAAGTTTTAGGAATCCCATAAAGTCAATTTTGGTATCACTTCTCAAATTATCCTTTTGGGAATTGATCAATGAAGAGAAATTTTAAGCTTCTGGCTCAGTAGTGACACCTTTTATGCTGCTGTAGAATATAGTGTCAGAAAAAAAGGAGTGGATTTCCTAGCCTTGTTTTTGACACACCCACCTGTTGTTGGTGCCAGCTGTTTGTGTTATCTAGGACTCCTTGAAGTCCTGGAGAAGGAATACATGTCTCGTCAGAGAATCTAAAGCTGCTGGTGTATTAAGCAGTCAGAAACAAACAAAGATCCCCAGAGAAAACTGACAATTAACATTTATTTATACCCATGTATGATTTTATCTGTGTGTGTTTAGCATCTATGCAGAGATGATGAATAAAAATTTTCACAGTGTAATATTTTTGAGCTTTTGAACGTCTCTGTGCAGCAGAAAGAATATCTGTTCTTTATGACCAAGATCCATCAAGAACCCTGGAGGTATCACTATATCTACTGTTCATATTAAGAGAACAGAAATGATGTATGAAATGCTGAGATACTTGGAAATAAATTAAACTAAGTTCCCAGAACCAATAACCTGTGTGGTAATGCAAAAAGTAAAAGAAATCCATTTCAGTAAATATTGATACTATCAAGACTGCTTGTAAAGTGCTTTTTATAAATATAATGCAAAGTAGTAAGACATATCAACAGCTCTTTCAGAGTTTCATTCCTACTAAGGAATAAGCACAAGCAGAATAGAAAAATTCCTTTGCAGATGCTTGATTTGGTGTACATGGACAGTGCAGATAATTCCTTAAATGGCTGAGCAAGATACTGTGCAGGAAGGAGGAGGAGTAGTAAAATATCTCTTTGATGTTCATGACTTAATCCAGAATTGGCTTTGATTTGGTGCTTGAAGTGGCAAGACTAAGCCTATGACTTGCAGAATTATAAAATCTATACTATTAAGGGACTTGCAATAGAAAAAAGAAGTCAAACAGGTTGTTCTCCTCTCTGCTGGAAATCAAAATAGTTTAATTTACATTTTGTGCTTCTTTTGATTCAAACTTGTGAAAGTCATAGAAAACTGGGCTTTAGAAGTGAATTTGTCATTGGACATAATTTTTGGATTTATTTCCAGATCAGGTACTTAAAAGTAAGTGTCTGCATGTCAGCTGGAAGTTTAAATTCACGATAAAATCAGCAGGGCTTGATTCGGTTTCTTAAACATCATTATCTAGTGCCATTTGAAACTCAGACTTTCCTGCTGCAAGCTGTTGGTCCAGAAAAGCCTGGATTTCCTATGTCTTATGTCACATTTAGCACATTTGTGCATCTTAATAGCCAAAGGGACCAATTTTAGGCAACTGAATTGAGTCTGCAGTAAGTGCAGTTACTGGACCCTAAAGATACATTGAGCCAATCAGTCAGGAGACGCCTGGGCTCCATCGCCTATTTTTACTTGCTTTCCATTGACTACAATAGGACCTGGAACACTTAGTTTATATGCAGACACCTAAAAACATGCCTTTTAATTCCATGCTGAATTCTACTCTATGTGACTGGATCAGTGCATAGGCACTCAGTTCAGGTGCCCACACCAAGATGCCTACTGCCACTGGAGACACTGCAGGAATCTGTGATGTCAGTGTGGATTTGGCAGAGGTGGCACAGGACCTACATTACACCCACACTTTTCTGGAGTGGCAGCTGGATGCAAGGCAGGAAATCCTATGCCGTCCCAAAGGCACCAAATACCTGTTTCTAGGCAAATAAATATTGTTTTATCTGTGAAGATCAGAACAAGAGGTTAGCAAGTACCTTAAAAATATTCTGTGTTGGGGAGCAATAGGATTCCTCACTCTTTCACCTGTTCCAGAGCAGAGCCAGGTTATTAGGATGTTCCAATTCTGCTTTTAAAAAGAATCAGTTTTGTTGAAAGATTTAACTGACTTTCTGATCTATTTCTAAAGGAAGAAAATTAATGAGTGTACTTTATAAAAAAATAAGAGTACTTTATAAAGACACAGCATTTAAGTTCATACAGCAAATGACTCTGAAGGCAATCACTGTAACAGGATTTAGCTCCAGCTGAGGTCTGTAGCCAGAACAGTACAGGTTCAGTCAGTACCAGCCTCATAGCTGTGTTTGGATCAGTAGCACTCATGTACTGATTCAGAATCACAGTTTTTCAAAAGGTGGGATCACAGTTGTTTTTATGGAATTTTCTGTTATCATGTGCTTAAATCATTGCAAAAGCATGATTTTACTTTAATGATATCCCAAACAGAAGCAATTCTTAGGACCCTAGAGTGGCTTCAGACGTAGATATTCAAAACTAGTTACCCTGAAAGGCACCGGGATGTGGACACATTTAAAATTCTGGAGCTGGCCAACTCCTAATGTCATTTTATATGGAATTAGTATTCATTAAGTGTATTTTTAACAATAAAGGATAATGATGATTTTTTTAAAAGGGATGTTGCTGATACTGAGGCTGTAGCTCATGATTATGACATCATTATATTAAAAAGTCAAACTTTGCCCTGTGTGTGATACAGACAAGTTTCAAAATGTGTCTTCATCAGTTCCTTAAACTGCGGTCTCAATTATTTTGTACATGTATTAAAATTTGCTGCCTTGCCCCAGATCATCAAAGCTCCAAGACATATGCTGAAATAAGCATTAATACCATCTTATCTAGAATAATAAAAAAAAAAATCAAAATTGGATAATTTTAACCTTGCATGTAATAAAACCCAAAGTTTTACATTTGCAATGATGTTTCTACCGATGCCAAGATACAGTATTTTAGTGTTATCAAGCTTAAGGAATGTGCAAAGTACATCCTCTTATCTTTCATTGCTAGGAGAAATGACACTGCCCTGAGATCTCAGAAGGTGATTGCAGGAGATCAAGTATGCAAAGACAGGCCAAGTTGAAAAGTCTTCAGAGGTCCCTGCTCTCAGTATGCAACTTTCAGATAAAATTGAGAGAAATTAAATCCAGTGCTTTCTGTGGAAATAAATCCAAACTTCATCTGATGGCAAGTTTCCTTTATTGAGTGGCTTTAGCAGCTTTCAGACCTTGGTTCAAGGAGAACTGAAATAATCTGTAAATTATGCTGTAGCTATTATGGCTATTTATTCATATGGTAAAAAGGCAACATTATTCTGTCAGTAGATCTCAGCATCCTAAAAGTCACACAGAAGACCTTGAAAAAGGGAATATATTTTCAGGAAGATTATTTCTCACTCTCCACAATAATCAATAGGTTAATTAATAGCCTATTTCAAAAAGTACAAAGATCCTATAATATTGATTGTTTTTGTAATTAAAACAAAGGAAATTCTAAATATCAAAAATTTTAGTGCAAATGGCTTCATTAACATGCTGCAGAGAACACACGCCTACATTGTTGATACCATTTTTCTTGTTTAATCCATGGCAGCTATGCAAACTGGCAGCACTTAAAGTGATTATGTCAAGATCTCACACAAGTTAGCTCACAGCCAAGGGCTGACATGTAGAGTCAATATGCCAGGGCTAATTATGTTGATGTCAAAAGTTACCTTTCTTTATGCATGTTAAATGTTTCACACAGATTAAAACATGTTTGTATACTGTGAATTTTACCTGAAAGATTACACCAAAAGGTCAGCAATCTTTGATGCAATTTAATGACAATATTGTTGATTATCTGTGCCTTGTAATCTGCTGTGATCAAAGTCAAGTGTGGGATTTTGAAAAAAAGTATGTATTATGACTTTTAATTATGATTTCTGCTGGATGATTATGCCTGGGAGGACTAGTACAGTCTGCATGTTAACCTTTGAAGGGAATGCTTCAACTACGTCCATTGTATCTTGGTTCTAGTAGTTCACAAAGTGAACTATTTTGTCCTTTTCCCTTCTCCCTTCCCCTCTTCTCTTAGGAAGCTATTTAGGGTTTCTGGGGTTATAGGTATATAATATTCTCACAATATATATCTGTTTTATATGTAAAATATATATATTTTTGCTATAGCTTTAGCTGCTTGGTTCGTTTTTTTTTTTTCTTCCCTCTCTGGGAAGCAGGCCTTTGTTGTCAAGTTTTGGAGACTTGGTGGGAAGCCAGCCCTAAACTTGCACAATTATCATACTTTTTTCTGTGAGATTTTGTGTGGTCCATGGCATGCACATATAAAGAGGAGTAGAGCTCCCAGAGATACTCTTCCAGACTCCAGGTTCATTTGGTTATAGCAAAGGAATGTCAAGGGCTTTCAGCTCTCCATTCTGATATCATAGTGTTCCTTTACTACTAATGAAAGGCATATTGATTTTTTTACCATTTTTAAAATCCTCTTTTATCTTCTGTTCAAATTTTAAAATGTGCACAATTACTTGGTACTACAGGTGTATGGCTTAACTTTTAGGAAAAGCATGGACACAAGTGCACCAAAGGATAAATTCCTGCCTCCATTTATCTGGTTTGCTTCAATCTTCCTCCAAACTGAACAATTTTTTGGCTTATCTGCCCTGAGGGACCATCTCTGGGCAAAATAATTCATAACTTTTTCCTCCTCCTCTATTACCAGTATGTTTGCTAGTTTATGCAAATTATAATAATAAGGAGAATTCGTATGAAAACACATCATGTCCCAAAAGTAACCTTCAATTTTTCTTGATTATATTTTCATTGTGAGGTGGAAATACACTTTCTGTAGATTTATATAGTGCAAAACTACTCATTTGTCCCCTTTTTCTTGCTATCTGCTCCTAGTGAAGTCAAAGTACTAATTTCTTCCAGGAAAACCTCTATCAGAGGTTGAAAACATGCATGTCACCCATGTCTTGTGCTTGTATTTTTGTATACATGGTGGAATGAGATGCATATAACTGTCAATTGTCATTCATACATTGAGTGTATGCGGGACAACTGATATTCTGGAAATAGAAATGGCTCTTTATCCAGTGTAAGATTATCAAACCAGATTAATGAACTATTTTTTTTCTTTCCATGACTGAGAAATCAACTTTTTATCCTCTTTTGATGGATAAATATGTTGTGGCACAGTTGAATTCTTTAATCCCTCTTTGCATTTCTCTCCCTCCAAGTATATTTCTTCAGTAATGACAGTTCACAGAAAAACTCTCCAGAGGGCTGTAAGATCTTGGCATCTGTATTTCTTTTTGGAAGCAAGTATTCTGAAGAGCTCTCCTTGTTGCCTAATGAACCAAAACCCCAAACCTTGTATTTCATTATGGTTATGATTCCTTAACCCACTAGAGTCTCTCATCAAAATGTGGTCTCATTAAGTGAAAGAGACACTGTGCACCACTCCATTAAAATTTGCTAAGCTAATTTGTTGTCTGACGTGAGATGAAATGAAATATAATTATTTCAGATGTGTTCCTAGTGGACTGTAGCATCCATCATAAGCTGGAAAAATATGTAAGATGGTTTGGTATCCTTAGTTCTGGAGGCCCAAATCTGCATGTGTATGTAAAGTAATGAATCCAGAGAGGCATGGTCTTCTTTTGTGTGAGGAAAATGAGAACTCTGTGTTATGGTTCGGATTCAGCCAGTGACTTCTGTTGCTTTAAAAATAATTCATTGCAGCTTACATTATGCCCATTGTTTGCACATATATCCAGGAGGTGAGGGAGCAGGGAACCTTTCTTCAAATACATACCCCTCTTTACAGACCCTGGGCATGAGTGCAAGCTCTACCTTCTTCCATGTGAAGGGACTGTTCTTGGCAGTGTCAACTGGGAGATGTACAGAATGATTCCTGTGCTTTTGCAAATAGAAAGATCAGGTGAGCTGCAACATGCTTTGAGATTGTAAACAATGTATTTGCCCCAAGGAAGCTGAGATAAAAGTTAAAGGTTGGGAAGGGGAAGAAAATATTTACTATACAGTGGTGTAGGAGCTTTGGGAATCTGTTATTGAGGGAAAATCCGACAAAGATCAGATTTACAAACAGAAATCAAGGCTTTGAGTATGCAATTAAGTACCTAATTTCAAAGCAGAATGTCTGTAACTGGGGCATGTAAGCTTAACTAATAAGTGGGTGTTCAGCTTCCTATCTACATATAAGCTATCTGAACATATACCTGTCGTACCTGAACATGCAAATAAATCTTACTGTTCTAGACCCCTATTTCATGAAAAACAAGTATGGCTTTGCATTTCTGTAAACTTCAAATATTCCTTGAAATTTGATTTATTTGAACAGGATTCTGAAAAGAAATCTTGCAAATCTTTGTGAATTTCTAGATGCACTAATGATAATGACTGAAAGGGCACGATAAGATGAGATCTTTATACTCAACTCCTTTCCTTCCTCATCTGAGAAGGTGATACATGAGCATCCCCCACAATCATTAACATTTTTGATTGAAGACTTCCACACTTGTGAATCAGTAAGTTGGTTCTATTGTCTATGTTGTGCATACTATCAGTATGATAGGGAAGATCACAAGACAGAATATGAGGGAAAAGTATGGAAAATTAGCGTGGTGTGTGGTATTAAACTATTTCCTTTGGATTGTATCTTGTCAGAAGTCAGGAAAACACACTGGACCTCTCTCTCAAGAGTGTTCATGTTGAGTCAGGCATCATATGGGTCATTGAATACTTGAATAATTCTTGAACATTTCAGTCCATTTAATTCCTCAAATGCCACCTTAAACATTGTGTCCAAGATTGATATGACTGCATATTGAGTTCTTTTGGGTTTTTTCTCACTCTGAGAATTAATTTGACTTTTCCTGTGACTGGCAACAGTAGTCTTGTTTGGTTTAAACTCAAAGATTTGCAGGAAAAAGAGGAAACTAGAGAAAGAGTAATGATTTGTAGAAAGCTACAGGAGGTCTGAGACCCAAATCCAAATGTAACATTGCTTACAATTACATAAATAGTGCTCCCATGCACTTATCCCAGCTGTAACCAATAACTAATAACAAATTATAGGGCCCAATGTGATTTATATACAGAGGTTTTTACAGAAGACTTTGTGTGAATAAAAATGGCTATTATTTCTTTTTCTATCCAAAGAAAGGAAACAATCAAATTTTTGTAGAGAGTATAATTTTCTTCCATTTAGTTTTAAATGGCATTAGCACAGCAATCAGATTTTGAGGTGAAGGATAAATACTTCTGGACCTGCATCTGTAGCTGCACAAAACACTAGACAATAAATAGAACAGCTCACTTGCCTTTGTATTCCAAAGAGCATTAACATTTTGCTGTATAGGCGGATAGTTTATCAAACTGTTTTGCCTCTAAGTGACCTACTCTGTTATTTTTAAACTATGTTAAGTAATTTCTGAATATTTTAAAAATAAATAAACATTAAGACTTTATCATTATTTTGAAGACATTTTGATATCACAGCTAATTGATGATTGCTTCTGATGGTCCTGTACCTTCCACAGGTGAAAATTCAGACATTATTGTAAATGAGTAACAGTATGGAGAAAAGAGTCTAGCTCTGTCAGAAGAAAAGGATGTGTAATAGCATTAATTCTTAAACTGCATTTACACAGTGAAACCAGTGTCCTGTAATTATAAAAGGCAGGAACAATGATGTGACAAAGACAACCTCATGCAGTCATCTCCAGTGATTAGAAAAAAGGGAACCAAATAAATAAGGGCAATAATCCAATTCTCAGCCGTGGAGGAAACGTCTGCCTGTGTGTGGCTTGGCAGGGGAGGGGACAGCAAGGGCAGGTAAGGAGAGCACTGATGGGTGCCACAGGTACCTGGGTGGGCTGGACAGGTAACAAAGGGAGAGCATGGGAAGGTCTGGGTACAGAGGCTGGCTTCAGCGGCCTCACACTGCCCCACTGTAAGTTTCAGACTCTGAATGCTGCATTGTAGTCTTCTTTTGTCTCGATTTGTAGTCAGAAGAAAGATTTCCTTTTTAATCAGGGCATGCTGCAGAAGCCAAGAGGAGATTATGGCTTCTGGTTCATGATTTTTATTTTCCATTAAAAAAGGCTATCTTGTTACTTTCTCATTCTAGGTCAGAGCATGTATACAGCATACCACATGTCAAGTGGCTATAATTATCCTTCTAAATTAGAGTGATTAGAAATACAGCAAGTAAGGTTAAATCTTTGGGCTACTACTCAGGTTTTCCTGGTCTTTCATTGGATAGATTCTTCTGACTGCAGTGAGAACTTGCCTGAGGAAAAAAAAAAGAGCCTTTGGTTATAGCTTTAATTACAGAATTGAGCTACAGGAGAAATCAATGTCACATTCATTTAAATTTGCCATATTGTAGCATGCTATTGGCCTCACTAAACCAGTGCCCTGCCTTTGTTAGCAGTGCACATCTGAGATGATATTGCTGATTTTTTCACTGTTTCCTTACAGGTGGATTGCTACAGTTCCAACTAACTGCAAGATGTGGCAGCAGCTGCTACTGTTATGGATAAATTGTGCAGACACTTTGACTAGGACACACTGAGGTGCCTTTGAGGTAGTGAAATAAGAGGATTTAAAGGCAAAGCCCTAGATAGAATGATGTATGAAGTGCTCAGCCTGCCTGGTTGTGAATGGTTGTGTTAAATTGATAACTGTGCTATCATGTATTCACAGTAATGTCTTACTGAAGGCAACATTGCATGTTTTGAAAGGTTTGAATAAACATTGTATGGCTGCACCGCACTCAAACAGACCTTAGGGCAGTGTCTCGCTTGCATCCCATTTTGGGGAAAGGACAATTTTTTTTTTTCAGGGGACAACATGCTCCTAGTGATGCGCCTGTTCTGTGAGGTCTCTCCTCTTTCCCTCTAGCGCTTTGTTTTCTGGGAAAACCTGAGTTTACTGCCCCTTCTTTTTCTCCTACAAGTGGGGTTAAATACAAGGAAGGCTTGCTCTCCTCTTTATTGCCTTGTACACACAGAGTTGTATTATATTGTCTCACTTCAACTTTCAGATTTTGTTATGGGCTTTTGCTGCCCTTTTCCTTTTCTGTCACTTGCAAGAGGATGTTTTTTCCTCTGGTTTTACGGGTTTGGATCTGAGGGGAAAAACCAATAAAACATTGAAATAAAAACACAGTGAAAAGGAAAGAAGCAACCACACACAGAGCCCAAGGATGTTCTCTCTTTTGGTTGTTATGTACTTGAAAAGGCCTTTACACTTCTGTGCAAGAAAGAATGATTACTTTTGAAGGTATATTAAAGGATATTCACAAAAATTCTTTGTGAGTATCAGTGAATGAAAATTTACATTTATAGTAGTCAATGACAGAAAAAAATTGACGTAGAAACAACTTTTGAGCTTACATGAGTTATGAAAATGCAGTGCAGTACGGAAACATACTGTCACTCTGTTTCAGGGGATAAGCAAGGAGGAAGGAACTAATCACATTGAAAAGGCAAACGTTAGGATTAACAATTAGAAAAGAGGATGGTGTCATTTTGCTAGAATACCCAACAGGCTGGTTTGCACTTGGTAAAGCAAAATCTTGTGCTGATATTGTCACATTGTTTTTAGCTGACATTTGAAAGTATGCATCTGTGATAAACATGTAGGGGAAATAACCTGTATTGAGATGACAGGAGATATGATTAGATCATGAGCAATCCAGATCCCTCAGCAGAGAGACAATATTCAGACCAGACTAAGATGAAACTAGACAGGTTGTGAAGAGATTAAGGTTTGCATGACATAAAGCTGGGAGCTGGTTGCACACCATGATACGGGCTTATAAAGCAGGCTTTCCTCCCTCCATCCAGGAACCTTCAAATCACTCACCCTGAAAGGAGGTGATTGCTGAGAATTTAGGCAGGGTGCCTGTCATGCCTCTGAGCTCGTGGCTGACAAGTGGCAGAGCAGAACACTGATGCTACAGCACACAGTGGTAGAATGAGACCTGGTGGGCTTGAAGTTACAGTGGACTACCTAAAACCCATAAACACTCAGGATATCCTATTCTGATGGTACAAATTGACCTGGCTTATACACTAATTTAAAAAGTTTGCCTTGGAGGCATGACAAAATGTTCTCGATCCTCCTGTTTTGCACACACATCATCGATGTTCTGCTGAGTTACTGGGTCTGTAGTCTTCATCGTTATCTGTGACGCAAGGTACTAAAATGTTGTTGTCAGTATTTCTTTGTCATCCTGAATTTAAACATCATCTAATATCTCCCTGTTTTTTGTCTTTCAATTACACTGCATGGAGTGTTTTTACAAGAATTTTTAAAAAATCATCAATATCCATTTTTTGCAGAAGAAAAACAGTTCTATAGTCCTTAGTTTTGTACCCCCTCTTTACGTGGCTGAAATTTCAAATTGATGTCAGATTTTTGCAGAAGCAGTTTGATAGAAACATGGGATATTTATTTACTTGTTTCTTAACTGGTAGAGTTGTTTTCAACAAAAAAATTCATGAATTTCTATTGCTATTTAAATTTTAATATTCAAGTCCAAAAGGTCTGCAAGAGGAAAGGTATTGCATTCAGTTGGATTAAAGATACTTCAGATAGTGAGTAGATTTTCAGATGATGTATTTATAATCATAGCAATCTTTTCTCTCTGCAATTACTAGGTAAAAATGCTTTTTAAATTTAGGGTCCTGTGCTATATTTCAGTTGTCACAGCTCCTTACTGCCATCTCCAGATGTCTCAATAATTGGAAATAGAGTAGGGATTTCACATCATTCCTACAGGGGACACAGATGAAAGGATCAAGGCTGAAGGGATAACACATGAAAAGAAGCAGAAGGAATTATTGTTGCTAAGTCCAACAAGCATTCAGAGCAGGGTGTCAGAATGGATTGACTTCAATAAAAAAAAAAAAAGCCCTAGTAACAACTGAGTTAAATGTATGAATAAGAACCTCAGGAACTGGACTATTGTTTGATATTTCCACAATCACTTTACATGTCAGTCAGCATTAGTGACTGTCTGGGAAGCTGACAATGAAATAGTTTGGTTGTTAAGTATTGGCAATGGACCGATTAGCCTTGTTTTGAAGGATCATTTGGGGTGTAGATTACTGTCTTTATCCTTGGCTTGTTGACTGCTATGTTCTACTATTTCTCAAACTTGTTGCAATCCATTTTAAAGTCTACTTTGAATTTGAAAACATTGTGGTAGTGTCACCCTCCCTAACAGCTCTTCAGCATGCTTTGTCCTCATACATAACTTATATAATGATGAATGGAAAATATCAGTAGTACTGGATGTAGCCTCTGAATATATTTTTGTAGGTCTAACAGCATGTTCAGGCTTCTACTGTAGCTGATAGAATCTGAAATTATTGAAAACTCACTCTTGAATACTATGTTTCTTAACCCAAGTTAATTCTTTATGAACTGCACCCCAGGAGTAGGCAAGTCAGTAGGTGACATGGAAAATTTTGCTTTTTATAAGTGTGAATATGTAACCATAGGGTCTGTAGCTTAATGCAGTTGTGTTCTGAAAAGTGACAATGCAAAAATATTTCTTTTATAAACTTGTTCCCACTCTGCATAAACTATAGATTTATTTATAAAAATGACATTAAAAAAGGAGCTCTTTCCTAAAGGCAAAAGGCAAAGCTTGAAATAGGACAAGTTATATGTATTTCCCTGGCACTGGGATTTCCCTAAACTTAAATCAGGTTTGCCAAAGTGTTAGCAGCCTACAAAGTTGAATCTTGACTGTGTATAGTTTCAATCCCTTTCTCTCACCAGCACTACAGCAACCTTTCCTTATATCAGAGACCACATTGGACCTTGGCTTCCCAAACTACTCTCATTCAAGAGGTGGACCCAGGGTGCAGAGTGGTAACCGTGTACCACCAGTATCGGTCTTGGCAGCATCATTTTTTGACCTCTTCTGCCTTACATGCTGTTCCCTGAAGACAACATCCACCCTTGCCTTTATCATTAGACATAAACAACTGAATAATCTCTCTGGTTTGTAGGAGGCCTTGTGCCATCCTTCTGGCAAAGAGAAGGGATGTAACTGAAGTCCAGATAGTGGCTGGGTACTGCAACTGGAACTTTAGTCTGGGAGCAGTAAGGAGTGTTAGTTACAGCAAGAGCAGACCTTTCACTTCAGGCTTCCAGATTAAAGAACTGCAAAAGGAATTTAGCTGCACTTTTGTTGTCATATCACAGGTTTTCATGGAGCTCACCATGATGGAGCACTTAAGATGCTGTCATGAAACAGAGTGCATTAGCTGTGGAAATAAGAGAGCTCTGCTGCCAAAGATCATTGCTGTTGAACTTTGAAGAAGCAACAGGCAATACAGTGCCCAGCCAGCTAGTAATTTAACTCTGAATTATAGTACATCTGTCAGCAGATGATTCCTATTACTAGCAGGAATCAAGAAAAAATAAAAACACTCCCCGTCATCAAAAGATACTGTTCAGTAGACCTTGTGAGTTTAGCCATAAGCACAATTTCTTCACTCATAGAAAACTTAGTTACATGGGACAAAAGGTATAGCTGGATAATTTGGCAGACCATTAAATAAAGTCTCATTTGTGCCTTCTTGTTCTTCTTTTCATGCCAGGTGGGTCAGTTCACAGATGTGAAATGTCTTTTCAGAAGTCACTTATAATCTATTTCCTTCCTTTTCCTGACCATGATCACATTCATGCTTTGATGCTATTTGCCATCCACAGATGGATGTTAATTAGGTAATGATACAAAACTTAAAGGCTTGCAGTATGGAAGAGGCTCCTCTGGTTTTCCCCTTTATATGTCTGTCTCTTCCACTTACACCTTTTAATACTTTCTGGAGGAGGTGATGGGACTTGAATGTTTAGTTGACACAAGTCCTGGCTCAACTAAAAGGACTGTAGCGAAATAAGGACACCTCTTGGAAGCTTCCTGTCTTGGTCATGTTTTACATGTTGCATCCACACAGGTCTGAAAAGCCAAAAACCTTTTCAAACTGTGTTTTAAAGGTCCCTGTACTATTTCAGACGTTGTCAGATGCTACTTTGGTTTGGTTCATATAGGTGGTAGACCTTCAGTAAGAGTTCAACTTTGGATGTAATTGGTGGAGACAAAATTTCAACAGATTTCAATAGCTTCTTGGTAGTTTGTGTCTTTACAAGTTTTTTCTGCTTGTCTAGTATGCTGACAAAACCAGTATGGATTCTGGCATGAGGAAAACACCCTTTATTTTCTTTGAAACCTCAGAAAAAATCCGAGGTGGGTGTCCTTGAGCAGTATGAGAACTAAGAGGAAGTTTAGCAAGCAAATGGGGTGGAATATGCTTTTTAAATATTCTTGGCATTTCAAAATACTTCAAAATGAGTGGGGATGGACCTAAGTTTCTCAGGTTCACATTATGAAGATGTCTTAGCAAACAAAGGACTCTAAAAGACTCATGTTTCAGTATATTATCTCTTTCCTTTCCCTATCAAATCTGGCATTGTTATGAAAGTCACATATCTACATTTTAATCATTATTCCAGTGTTACTTGTTTTCTCACATCAGATGAACTCTTCTTTTGTCTTGCAATGTGTCAAATATAGCTTAGAGATTTTAAAATTAAATTAAAAGTGAATCTGTTTTCATTGATACTTATGTTGCTGGTTTGAGAGGCAGCAAAGAAAGTAGAAAAAACGTAGTGAAAAATATGTATGCCTTTAATAGTCATTATTTTTTATAGTGCAGGAGGTGTTTAGTGAATAGTCCATGTGAAGATGTGGCTTTCATTTCTTAAAATCTAAAACTTGGATAATTTGCAACTGTTTCAGGTAGTTTCTGAGGCAAATGCTGTCTGGACCAAGTGAACTGGCATATTTACATAATAGAGTTGTTCTGATAGCACTGCTGCAAGGCAAGCTTTACATACACCTATCACAGAAAATCCCAATTAAGAATCTGTAATTGCTGCTTAAATATGATGGGAGAGTAAAATGGACACAAAAAAAAAAGAAAAGAGAATGCGATTACCTGAAAGCATCATTCCTGGTTAATGTCTTGCAATCTCTGAGGAAAGGGGAACACAGGAGCTTCCTGCCCCAAGGGGCCCTGCAAGTCAGGGCTGGAAGGAGACTGGACAGAGCCCAGGTACCATGTGAGCTCTGCTTTCCATATGAACAAGCAGCTCTGGAGAAAGGATAGGGGCGATGAGGTATCCCACAGCGAGCCCTACAGAACACCAGGCAGGTGGCCTCTTCAGTGCATCTCCCCCAGGTGGGCCACCCTCTGTGAGAAACTTGGCTGAAATGACTGAAATGAGGTCAGTCTCTCATTTTTCCACATTCTCCGGTTCCACCTGGGAATTTACTTTGTTATTTTAGCTACATCTCCAACAGAGAGGGAGGCTACTCTCTCATTGCTTGAATATGGGAGGTAAGAAAGAGGCTAGACACCTCTCCCATCCGTATCTCTCTGGACACTTTTCTTAACCCCACAATACCTGCTTTATTTCACCAGCCCGTGTGGCACAGACCTATTTGTTACGGGGGAGAGACAGCTCTCTCGATCTGCAAAAACATTCACTGGTGCTCTGATAAACAGATTGCATTTCAAATGAACTTGAAACATGAGAAGATGACAGTTTGGGAAATGTAGAATTGAAATATGAATGGGTTACATGCTACTGTATGTGTGGGGGAGGAAAACGTGATAACTGAGCAGTTTAAATAGCAGGGTTCCCCTCCGTTTCTTTTCTTCCTAGTGCTTGTGGTAAATTACGGGCTTAGTACTCAGACTCCAGTGCATATTTTACCACCTTGTTTCATAAGTCTGAATACAGCATTTAGTGGGAGGACAGCCTGTAATTATGTTGTAAGTTATCAAACAAACTGCAGATGTATAAATGTGAGGGTAGGCTTAACTACTTTGTTTTGAAAGGGAACTTTAATATTAAACAAATGTGTACTTATTGAAAATGGCAGTGTTGAAAGCCTGCATTGTGAGTCTGACTTAATAAACCTAATCTTTCCCTATAGCTCCATATATTATGAAGAAGTAATAAGATATCTTGACTAACTAAAATATTTTCTTTCATCTTTGAAAAAGGACCCCACTTCTAAAAGTAATTAATTGGCTGATTTAAAGCATCCCTTGTACATGAGCAGATTTTTAATATTACCTGTACAGATACGATAGGTTGCAATAATGAGACATGTGCATGAACAACAGCTAGTTAAAATGCATAATTTAAATGTTTGTGTGCATTTATAGAAAGGAAAAGTAATATTTCCTGGCATCCATGTTTAGAAATCCTCCCTGTAAAAATCAAGCTTTGACAAACAGAGTTAGATATGAACAAACCTTCAACAAAAATTGCAACTGAACCCAGGGCAAATATTTAATATTTCTCATGAGCTGTGCTTTATATTTCTTCACTTTTTACTGCCTTCTCTTTTCCTTTTTTTTTTTTTCCCTTCATCCAGGACAGAGCAGGAATGGGGAAGTGTCACAGGAAATGCGTAATTTTTAGAATAATTCTAGTCTATCTTGAAGCTGATGTGCCCTGAACATTATTGTTCAGTCCACTGCTGTAGGTAGAGTAGGTTTGGAACATTCATTCACACACCAGTTGAGCATGGTGATATCATATTCTGTAAGCCAATATGAGCTACTTTCATACCTTTTCACAGTTTTCCTGCTTTTTACTGCTAAATAAGAACAAGCTGCTGGTATAGGTACTGTACAGGAAAATGTGCTACAAGGATGAAGGTTGTGTCAGTTGCACCACAAAGTAGTTAGTTTAAGTGGATGAGAATGAAGAGTTAGACAAAGCTGATCTCTTCTGATTACCTGAATAATGATAATGAAAAGTCCAGACATTTAAAACTTTTTTTGTATGGAGAAATATGCATTTATTATCAGCTGGGTCTGGGTCTCAGCATGAACTATCCTGAGATGGTGATCTGGATTTTAAACCCGGGTCATTACTGTTCCAGTGGATTTGGTATTAATTGGCTATGCATATTTAAGAAGCAAGGAAGCAGAAGATACTTGTGAAGATAAGTAGTGAAGGAGCAGTGTGTTGCTGTCAGCACTGAAGAACAGAAGAAAGGAATGAGAGAGGAAAGGAGGGAAGCCAGGAAACAGGAGTCTCATAATTCACATGGCTCTCAGTGGGGAGACTGTCCAGAGACCAGGGGTGGTGACAGATGGACACAGGGAGCCCATTCACTACTTGTACTTGAGGTATTTGCTTTCTGTTGCAGTTTGACCTTTCATCTGAATATGTCAACTCACCTGCTGTGGAACCAGCATCCAGTGCTTACATGGTCCATAAAGATATGGATATTTTTTGCTTGATCAGGCACTTCGCATATTATGTAATACATAAGGTGTAAAAATTCTCATTACAGCGATCTGCAATTTTTTGCAAAGGTTAATGCCTTTAAAGGAATTTTCTTTTTTTGATTAATCCATCCTCCATCCAACGATGATTACAATTTCTTGATGGAACATTTCGAATACTGTTAAATGGCCATGATAAACCATGATAAAGTGCTCTCATATTTTCTTCTTTTTCTATTAGATAAGAGAGATTTACTAAGAACCTGGTTAAGTAGAGCACTAGTGAGTGGCTGTATTAATCGTTTACAAAAGCAAAGAGTTAAGAACTTGCTGCAGTAGGAATAACAAGTTATAGGGAGAATGGTTGCATTGCTTAACACTTCTACTAAAAACTATTTCTATAAACTGGCCCTTTCTCAAGAGACCAAACAACTGCTCTCAAGAGATCAAGTAACTACTTTATTCTTGCTGAATTCAGCAAAAAATGTATTTTAATAGACATACCTGATTGCTCTCCTGGTTAGACTAAGTTTCACCTTCAGTGCCTGCAGCTATGGGAGAACACAGTAGGTTTTCCAACTACACCAGAAAATTTTTTTATGAAGGTCTCAAACTTTCTCAAAAAACTTTGAAAATTCCCATTTCCAGTGGGTGAGAGTGATAGCTCAGAAAACATATTTCAAGGTATGGTGTAATGGAGAAGAAAGAGCACTTGGCCCTGTGCTGTGTGCGTGTTAAAGACAGAGTGTGCAGCAAAGCATGAGATAGCAGAAATCCCAGCATGTCAGATCTGATTCTGGTGTAATTTGTGTTACTTGCCCACAACAAGTCTTTTAGGTCTTGGGCTGAATTTGAGGGGCTGATAGATTCAGAGACAATAACCACTAAATTTCTATAAATAAATCCAGCTGATAGGTTTTTGATATAACAAAAGAACAAAACAGAAAAAAACCCTTCATTTTAAAAACTATGTCATAGTAATTTTGTGCTTAATTATGCTTATTCAGTTAGTTCCTATGTAATTTAATAATAAAGCTTCAACAGTTATGTTCAGGCTTTGTATTGAGTCCTGGGGACCTGGTCTTGATCCTATGTGCTTCAGTGATCAAAAGTCATAAAATTCATCTGATCAACAGGCACAGCTGGTGTCTATGTTCTTAATCTACTCAAATTGCAAGATAATGGGATTTGCATTAAAACTCAAAGGAAAGTCAAAGCTAACTGTCATTATGTCAGTAGTCTTAGAATATGCACATTGAGTGTTATGATTCAGGTGATAGCTGTTAAAGTTATAAAGCTTTTGTAGCTTTTAGGTCTGAGCCCTCTGCTTCAGTAAGTTTTTGTAATGGGCTCAAAGGTAGATATTCTGATTGCCTGGATCCTGTGTAAGAGTATGTAGATAAAGTCTGCTGCTTATGAAAATGTGCTACTGTTAAAGAGATCTACTGTGCATTAGTATTTGTATTTTGACTGAAAGCAGAGACCTCAGCCCTGGAACCTTTGTGTTAAGTGCTGTTCGTGAATATGACATGACACAAATTTTTTTTCAAGTTACCTTGTGATCAAAACACCCGGTTTAGTAGGAAAACTCTTTAATACTTTTAAAAGAGGGTATAAAATGTTACAAATTTTCATGACAGAAAACATTTTAATAACCTCCTTGAAATAACATTTTATTTTATTGGCATTTGTGCAATAATTTGGAAGAAGTTAAAAGTACTACTGTATCCTTTGTTTCCCTAATAGCATGCATTTATTGTGCTTTTATGTTTTTATTTATGAAGATATGGTGAAATGAGGAGCAGGACTACAGAAAGTAGGACTAGGGAAACTAGGAATTATTTTTTTGCCCAGAATACAAATTGAGGACCAAAATGTATTACAAATATGAATTCATCAGTGAAAATCTAATTGGATCAGGATGTCTCTGAATGCTTCAGACTGGAGACAGTTGCTCTGTTTACGTGTATTTCTAGCTGTGTAGATACTGAGACACAGAGAAGAAAATTTACAATCCATGAATCTATCAACAGAGACAACAGTTACACTGATATTTTAACCTCTTTCCCAGTAATTGTGGTGATATTTCCCATATGGCCAAATTTCAGTACGACACTTCTAGTAGTAAAAGTCATCCACATATGTCCAAAATCTCTATAGGTAATAGAACAGTAACATGCAGATGCAAACACGGACACAGAGTGACTCTTTAACATCATAAAGAAGAAAACTTGATGAACATATCAAATGTGTTCCTGAGAAAAACATATTCCTTTTCTGAGGAGAAAAGAAAAAAAGAGAGAAGGCTAGCTGAATGAAGAGTTTTGGAGAGGTATTTGTGCTACAGCATGAAGAGGCAATATTTATTATTAATCTATGCCACAATATCTGTAAGTATCTTGAAGCAAGCTGTAAGTGTGACAGTCTGATGGAGTCTGTGCTTTGTAGCATCCACCAGCATTGTTGTTCTTCAAGAGGCAGGGAGAGATACATTGCAGAAATTATAATTGGAGAATCTGTCTCTATGGGCCAGTAGAGTCTAATTCCACTCAGAGGTCTGCAGGGCACAGCAACCCGTGTATTGAAAACTGCTACTGATGCACCAAATAAGCATTTTTTAAAGTTAAAAGTGTGTAGGGAAAAGAAAAAGATGTCAGTCACTGTGATGACTCGGCAGCCACCCAACAACCAGTAACTAGAAATGTGTGGATCAGCATTTGAGCGAAGTTTGTGAAATGAAGTTTTATTGGCTCTTCAGAGAAATTTATCTTGCCACAATAGTTTTCTTATTTATTTTTCTTGAGAAACTCAGTACTTTGTATCAGATCCAAAACGAAATTGAACGCACAATCTTCTTTAGCTGATTGACAGGGGCTTTGAAATCATAATGTCCCTCACATACAGTACTGTTCCTGTTGCAACTGGTTACTAGAAACAGTTCTCTAGTGCGAGTGTCTTTCTTGCTTCTCAGTATCATTCCACAGAGACAGATTATGTAGTCTACAGACCTCATTTTGTGTTAACTTAATGTAAAATTCAATTGGAATTTACTGGAAATTTGGTCTTGATGCTACCTCTCTGAAATCGTAGAAAGGTTTTCTATCCTTTTAGTTCCTTCAGGTGCTAGAGATCTTCAGATTTTAGTATGAAGCAATTATACCATTCATATGTACAAAATCTGACAGGAGATTCTGGCAACTTTATGAAAATCTACTAGAAGGAACACAAAATGTCTCTGAATTTTTGCGGTTATGCAATACAAATTTGTATATTACAAAGTTCTTCTGTTTCAAAGGAATTCAGGTAAAAATCTGGGCAAGAAGCTGGCAGTGGTGTTAAATGTTGGAAAATTGTCCAACCTACTGCTTTCTCTGTACAGTCTATGATAGAATCACAGAATCACAGAATGGTTTGGGTTGGAAGGAACCCTAAAGATCATCTAGTTACAACCCCCTACCATGGGCTGGGATGCCACTCACTAGATTAGGTTGCTCAGAGCCACAACCAATCTGGTCTTATGTTCCTTCTTCTCCAAGACTGCATGAAGTTCTAAAGTTTGTGAACAGGTCACAGTTAGTAATAATTTGAACTCAATGAACATATTTTTCCATTTATAAAAATGTTCAATATAATGCTGTCCCATGCTTATCTTTCCTTCATATCCTAGAATGATCAATTAAAAATATAATCTTTACATTCTGGAAAATCCTTTGTAGGAATATCATATTGGCTGCGAGACTTACATCTGACCAATTAGTCAATTATAATTGATTTGGGAATTGGCATTCTGCACACATTTTTGTCTGTACGACTTCTGTTCTTGATGACTTACAGAAGCAAAGCACAAAAAACTAAAAGCAAAATTATATAAAAAATCAAAAGCAAATGAATAATTTTGTGTATATCTGTCTGCATCCATCCAAATGATCCTGTGAGGCATAAGGCAAAACCAATTTCAAGTTTTTAAAAATCTGAAGAGGGTCTTCATAATCAGGGAGATTTGTGTGCCATGTACTATTACTCAGATTGTGTGTGTCTTGAGTTTTGAATTTTTTGTGGGTGTAGGAAGGCCACAGAACTTAATACTTGATCAAAAACTCGATCAAATACTAATCCCCTGTCTGTTTTTAGTTTTGTCCAGCAAATTCTATATGATTTGCATGATTTTTACTGACATTTGCTTTTCTCACTCTTTGGCTTTTTTAAAATTCCGCCTTGTGGAATTCCATTTTACACAACAACATGTGCTGTACATTCAGTTCTGTGGACTGCTCTCAAACCATACCAACCCTACATGATCCCCAGCACCATTCCTGAAGCCATCAGCACCTTGCTGTATTAGGTGCTTGTGGTCTAACAGGCAAGTTGTGTTTTAAAAAAGTGCCTCATAAAAACAAACACATTTGATCTTTTCAACTATTTTTAGTTTGTGTTAATCTTCTATGGCCCTAGGCAACACAGGCAAAATGCCAACCCTGGCAATCTTTTCTGACACTCTAATATGCCAAGTTCTGGCAGCAGCACATTTTTATCAGAATTGTTTTCCAGTCTCAGTAAACTGCTTCAAATGCTGGTGTGCTTGTTATGGATATGACATCCATAGAGACCACAATGATTGCAATCAAAAAGTAGTGGAGAAAATAGAAAGAGTTAGTGTCAGTTCTGATTCTCACTATCCCTTTCATCATGACAATAAATTAATATGGCTCAGCTTGTGCTCTCGTAAGCCTTTTCCGTAAGAACAAGGTATTAGAATATTAGAATTCCAGTGCTTAACATTCACAGTGAAATATTCTAGTGCTACAAATGTAGTGGAAGTGTAGTATGAAATGCAAAAAAGTATGTGTGTGCAATGTCATGATAAGAATGTACATGCTCAGAGGAGTCAAGGAATTCAAAGTGAAGATTCTCATAGGAATTTTAACTTAGTTGTCTTTCACCTTGCAGAGAAATTTTCTAACACTTCCTTTGGAAGATATTTCTAGGTCTATGTGCAGTGTGGATGTTGCATTTGTCATGGGAATCATAAGTTTTAATTTCTTGATGTTTTGGCAAGTGTGAATTTCTTAACCAAATGCCACAAAAATATTATTTTTAAAGGATGCTTTTCTTTTCCTTTTTTTTTTTTTTAGAGAGAATGTTTTTCTTCCTTGAAAAATGTAAACATGTAAATTGTGATGTGTAGTATCATAAAGAAAATGGCATGGTGTTGAAGATTTTTAATAACTAGTTAAGCATGCAATCAGTAACCTAACAACATCTGTGTTTTCATAATGGTAAGGTTTGATCAAAAGTGCTGAAAAGACAAGGAAATTGTTTTGATTATGTTACATGCATTTCAACACTTCCCAGGATGCCAGGATGCATTTTCCATGCGTTTAATATCTAATGCAATACCCAGAGAGCCCTCGTTGACTTTACAGAACTGGATCAGTACATGAAGCCTTGACTTTATAGAACTTTAAGCGTATTGTATTCCGTTTGCATTGGAGCATTAAATCAGGACTGTTATAAATATCCTGTTCTGCATAGGCCAATAGATGTTCTAGAGTATGTTTGGTTTATGCGTTAATGCATTTTTTTCTTATCCGCTACTTCCAAACTCAGTCAAGTATGAAATCTTCCCATTTGACTATATACATACAGCACTTAAAACTTGCCAAATAACTCTTTTTTGGACTAAACAGTATGCAAAAAATGACAAGGACATTTTCCTTATAGTATAAAAGGCATTTTTTAAAATGAAAAATTGTCACATTTTACTTTATTCTTCATGAAAGATGGTAAACTGCAGACTGAGCACAAAAGTGAAAAAACAGTTCAGACGGTATTTTTACTTCAGAAAAACAAAAAAGAAGCACTCAAAATAGGATTTGGCACAAAACTGCCTCTATGCTTATATTTGCTTTTCAGTTTGCTATAAAAATATGACCTTTTCAATGTTTTCTCCTTGGGAGGAGGCTCTTATCTCATGTTTCCTTTCCAACAGAGATTAGCACACTAATGCTAATGCATCCTTCCCCTAGAAGAAGCCAGTAGCAGGACCAGACATGATTTCTTCTTTCACTAACCAGTATGGTACCATGCTGTCACCTGGACTGAGAGAGAAACAAGTCTATTCTTTGCACCCCAGGACAGAAGTCCTGATGAAGAACACGAAATTTAAAAGTTTACTGCAGAGCCTATACTAATATACTGGAAGGCACAATTGTCTAATTTCTCAAGTGAGGGTTGGCCATCAAATTTCTAGGAACTGCTTCTTTAGAAGAGTAAAGAAGAAATAATTTAGTTCCAAATATCAGTTGTTATTGGATGCTCTTGTTTGTGAGGGGACTTCAACAGTGCAAGATGAATGGGCCATTCAGTGATTTTCTGCTTTAATGAGCTGTCTCTCCTTCTCTGAAGGAGGACGTCTTGTTGCTATACAGTCATGAAAAGTACATCTGGAACAATAAAATACAGAGCAAAACCACTCATGTTTCTGCCCCTTCTCCCTGTCCCCATCCCCCATTCCCCTGAATGAAAAGGAGATAGTGAAATACTAAGGCACTGTGATATAACTCTACTAAAGCTGTTGAATGTCACAAGCAGATGAGACGGGTTGCTATTTTCATATATTGTGCTGAGGGAGGATAGAAAATTGTCTGTTAGTCTTTGTTGGTAATCTTTTGCACAGTCTCAGATGTTGCTGACTAGTAAATGACCTATTTTATGGTAACACAACACCTATGGCAACATTGTTGAAACTGTTATATCCTCGCTATCTACTAAATTAGTGAAGACAGCTGAAATTTTCTGTGAAAAGGTGTTTTCCCTTGACTTTGCAGTTAGAACTGGAGTCATTTAGCATTTCTCAAATCTGCTTTTAAGATGCAAATATGACTCTTGTAATCATAATCCTTTGTCAGATACATCAACTTCAAAAATTCTGTTTGACCTTAAAGACAGAATTAGGGCTTGATTCATAATTTGTGTATGCTTTTCTTTTCACATTTACAAAACTAGGAATGTAGGAAAATCTTGAAATAGAGTTTTCATAATAAAATCTTGCAGCAAATAAAATGGAATAGGTGCTTTGACTCTCAGAAACTTCTCATTTATAAAATACCAATGGTGAACAAAAATAAAAATAAGTTTCCCTTGTCCTAATGTAAAACACAAGAAAGCAAGCTTTACAGGGAAATTTGCTGTAGTATTTCAGACTGGGGACATGGGAGAGCCTTCCTCTTTTTCATGGTTTATTGCCTACCAGCAAGAAAGCCCTGCACAGCCACCCACTTAGTCCACCACGGTGGGATGGGGAGAGAATTGGAAGGATAAAAGGGAGAAAACTCATGGGTTGAGATAAAGACAGATTAATAGGTAAAGCAAAAGCTTCACACACAAGCAAAGCAAAACAAGGAATCCACTTCCCATAGGCAGGCAGATTTTCAGCTATGTCCAGGAAAGCAGGGCTCCATCATGCACAATGGTGATTGGGAAAACAACCATCATCACTCCAAATGTCCCTCTCTTTCTTCTTCTCTCAGCTTAATATGTTGAGCATGATGCCATATGGTATGGAATATTCCTTTAGTCAGTTGTCTGAGTTGTGTCCTCTCTCAGCTCCTTGTGCACCCACAGCCCACTTGCTGGTGGGGTGGTGAGAGAAGCAGAAAAGTCTTTAACTTCGTGCAAATGCTGCTCAGCAATAGCTAAAACACTCTGAATTATAAACAGTTTTCAGCACAAATACAAAACACAACCCTATACTGGCCACTATGAAGAAAATTTATTCTATTCTAGCCAAAACCAGCACACCCTTACAGACCAGTACCTTTTAACACAGCTTCTGTGTAGCTGCCATTTTATCTCTGAAAATGCTGTTCCTGCAGTACTTCTCCATGGTCATTTAGAGTAGACAGTCTTTACTACTCAATCTGCCCATAGCTGACCTAATATCTGTCAATGCTAATCTACCTGGAGGTCTATGCACATCTCTAAGCCTGAACTTTCCAGTTCCTCCTTTTAGCAAGTTGCATTACCACCTCATAGCTCTGCAACAGAAAGACAAGCTAATATTTAGTTTTTATAAGTAAATATATTCTACTTCTGAAAATAAATAATTTTAAGTTGCTAATGTGCTGTAAATGTGGTGAGATGAAAGTGGTGTAAGCTGACGAACAATGTGGTGTAGAAAATCCTTAACTTGTGGTAATTTCATACTTCAAGGAAAAAAGTTAACTCTTGATGTGGGACTTGGGATAAGCTTAGGACATTAAACCTGCGTATCACTAATGACGTTACTGCTACAGGTCAGCTGCTCCTGGGACCCTCAATAATTTTCTTCTACTACTGAAATAATGCTGCAATCCCTGAGTTATGGTACAATGCAGGTTGCTGCAGAGGTCAGATATTAGTGTGAATCATAAGATGTCTAGCCTGTGCCATACTGTGCCAAACCTAAAGGTACATCTGGCTTTGTAGCATCTGCCCATGTAGGCAGTGACCAGATGACTAGAAATATCTAAAAGAAACATATACTGATGCCTACTCAGAACAGAATTTTTACTCTCCAACAGTTTAGAGCTTGAGGACTGCCTGTTCTGAGGATGCAGTGTGGTACTGGTATGATACATGGACAGAGCTAGAATGAGCTGAGTGACTGAATCTTCCTGATGGATGATGGAAATGGTAACCAATTGAACAGAAGTTTGACTGCAAAGCAAATAATTTCTCATGCAATGAGATTTAATATGATAAAAATACTGAATTTCATATTGTTTCCATTGTTATATGTGATAAATAGGCTAACAGCAGAGTCTACAGAGACCTTACTTAAGCATAATTAAAACCCCAAAGCATTCAGTTTCTGAAAAAAAACCCCACAATAATTTTATATTTAACCAATGAGTAATTTCGGTAAACACAACACTCCAAAATTAATTGCTTATGTTTCTTTCCTTTGATTGTCTCTTTAACATATTAAGCTGACTCCCATTTGTATTCCATGTTGATGGTAGCACTACAGTTAGACTGTCCTCCTGCCAACGCAGTGCACACTTAGGAGAAATCTGGAACACGGATATGTCAGCTCCTGGCTTGACAATTAAAAATAAATATTCTCTGGTAAGTCCTGACTGTTGCAGACAGTAAACTACAATCAACACCTCTACTGTGGAATACTCCATTTAAATATTAATTAAGGTCCATCTTTATCAAAATTCTCATCTGAGCTGATATTGGCAAGTGTTATAACACATACCTATAAAGTTTCTGGCAAATTAGATTCTGGCAATTGAAAACCTTGGCACTTGAAAGGGTCTTTGCTGGTGAGTACCTTTGAAGAATTAGCCTACATGCCCATGAAAAAAAGAGCTGAACTAATGAGAAACAAGGAAATATGTGGGAATAGAGAAAGCATAAAATGTTCTGTAGTTTATTTCATTATTCTACCTTTTAATTGCTCTGAATGTTATTACTACAGGCTGCCAAAATTTTTCTATGAGATAGCACTGACTGCTGAAACACCATTAAACCTTTACGTGCAATCTGTTAGCATCTTATTTGAAGCTTTCTGAAGTTGTGAGACCCTTTTGGTATCCCCTGCACCTGTGTGACCTGTGCATTTGGCAGCAGCTCAGTTCCTGAAGGCTGGTGACTGACAGTCATTGGCTGATGCAGTAAATATGCTCTTGGTCCTGGAGAATCTGAGCTTCTGCCAGAAATTACTAGTCCCTTGGCTAGTGTAGACACTTGCAGCTACTGATCAACAGTAGGTTTTCACTTCCCTGCTCTGGAGAAAACTGAAACGCTGTTAAATAATCTTTTTCTAAGGCAGTTGTGCTTTGTTCTGATTATGCTACCCCGTGGCCAGTACTAAGAAAAAGGTGGGCCTTCCCTTCCATCTAGCCTTGCCTGCTTGTTGTGCTGGCACTACTGAGCATGTGACTGTGTGATGGCTTACACTAAAACTAACCCTCCAAAAACCAGATGTCAGTAGACTGATGTGACTCGTGGCTCCATTTAGTATCAGAGCTGATGAAAAGGAGGAAATTGCAATCTGAGGCCATGGGAAAGAAGATCATTCTTTTTGGCTGCAGGGGAATTTTGGTTTTGCTTAAACCATCAAGAAATGAGCCCTTTGGACCTTGTGATTCTCTCTGAATCATTTCTAAGCTCTCAAGGGACACACAACTCACAGATTTAAAGCACAGTTGGGGAAGAGAAAAGAACAGATGTGACAGGATGAAAACAAACAATGCAAGGGTGGTTCAGTAGGCATGGATGGTTTAATGTCTCTTGGAGAATCACCTGTAGGATTAATTTGAACATGAGACTACTTTAACTTCTGCAAACTAACTTTGAAATTGAACTGGCGGGTCACCTGCACATGTTCTTCACTCTTTCCAGCCACTTTCCAGTCATGCCATGACTCTTGTTCTTGAATAGACAGTCAAAGAATCACAGAACATGCTGAGTTGGAAGGGATCCCACAAGGATCATTGAGTCCAACACTTACCCCTGCACAGGAATGCAGGGTCACAAGAGTACCGAAGAGGCCCCAAGAGTCACAACAATCAAGAATCACACCATGTACCTGAGAGTATTGTCCAAACGCTTCTTGAACTCTGTCAGGCTTGATGCTGTGATCGCTTCCCTGGGTAGCCTGTTCCAGTGACCAATTGTCCTCCAAGTGAAGAACTTCTTTCTAATATCCAAAGTAAACCTCCCCTGACACAACTTCAGTCTATTCCCTTGGGTTCTGTCACTGGTCCCCACACAGAAGAGATCAGTGCCTGTCCCTCCTCTTCCCCTCACGAGGAAGTTGTAACTGCAAAGAGGTCTCCCCTCAGTCTCCTCTTCTCCAGGCTGAGCAGCCCAAGTGGCCTCAGCCGCTCTTCATGTGGCTTCTCCTCAAGACCCTTCACCATCTCCTTTGCCCTCCTTTGGACACTCTCTAACAGCTTAATATCTTTCTTATATTGCTGTGACCAAACCTGCCCATAGGACTTGAGGTGAGGCTGCACCAGTGCAGAGCAGAGCAGGACAATCTCCTCCCTAGACCAGCTGGCGACACTTTGCCTGCTGCCCCCAGGACATGGTTGGCCCTCCTGTCTGCCAGGGCACTGCTGACTCATAGTCAACTTGTCATCGACCAGGACCCCCAAGTCGCTTTCCGTGGCACAGCTTTCCAGCATCTCCTTCTCCAGTCTGTACAAACATCCAGAGTTGCCCCATTCCAGCTGCAGAATCCTGGCACTTCTCCTTATTGACCTTCACATGGTTGGTGATTGCCTAGTCCTCTAATTTGTTGAGGTCTCTGCAGGACCTCCCTGCCTTGGAGGCAGTCCACAGCTCCTCCCAGTTTTGTGTTGTCTGCAAACTACTTAATATTCTCTCCAGTTCTGCGTCATTTATGAAGATGTTGAAGTGCACAGGGCCTAAGATGGAGCCCTGCAGAACCCCACCAGTGACAGATTGTCAGTCTGATGTTACCTGATTCAGTATCACCCTCTGTGCTTGAACCGCGAGCCAATTGCTCACCCCCCATCTGATGTGTTTATCCAGCTATGTGCTGGACATTTTCTCCAGAAGGACAGACAATACCAAAAGCTTTACTGAAATCTCAAAAGATTACGTCAACTGCCTTCTTTTGATCAGCTAGTACATTCCTCTTTAACCAAAAGGCTAAGTAATTAATACTGGGTTTATTGCTGGTAAAAGTAACTTTATTTGTAGTCTATTTGTGGCAAGACTGCATGCTCAGGGCAGTTTGGCAGAGCAGACTGACCCATTCCAACAGCAAGAGATTTTTTTTAATGGAATATTTCTATAATCATGGAATTCTGGCTTGGTGTTTTTTCAGTCATTACTGGAAAGGGTTAAAGTGTCTTATCTCTTGCATTCCTCTGCAATGTCTGACTTTGTATAGAACATCTGTCATTTGGTTAGTCTTTATTATCATTTATAGTGAAGGCAATGATGAATTGCTGTTTCAATGTCTTCATCAGATTGCACAGATATGTTCTTTGAGCATCTACCCATTTATTCTCAAAGGACTATCTGAATGATTTAATTGATCTCATATAGCACAATGGCATGTGTCAATCTACAAGCCAGCCCTTTCTTAATATCTCACTCCTTTTAATTTGGCTTTAGAGAATGCTACATAATGAACGAGTAATAACTACCATACCTCCTGACTGTATAGATGTATTGATTGAATCACTGTGTCTATTAGGATCTCAAGCTCTTTCACAGTTAAGAAAGCAATATGCTTTTCTTTTTTAAAATAACTCTGTATTTACTAAATAATTCAGGATAATTTTTGCAACTGTTGATACAGGCATGTCTGGTTTCATGTCACCTCTCATGGTGATTGAATTTGTGCTAATACAGTTTTCAGTTTATGTGTGATATAGTCATATGGCACATTTGTTGAATGCAACTTCTTTTATAGGCTTTTGCCTAACCTTTAACAGATGAGGATCACAGTAATTCTTTTTGATAGAAACTTTGTTTCAGTTTCAAGAAGGAATAGTGAAGTCAGCATTTAATCCTTTTTCTGTTTTTAAAACTGGTCTTGGTATGAAATAAGAAACTTATATTTCAGTATCAGATTAAAATCCACAGGGTCTGGATGTCAGTCAGACTCAGTTAACAGGAGCTATTTTGAGCTCTCTTCAGAAAGTCTGTATCTGTAATAGGGGATTAATATTATGGCTAGTAGCCAGCAGAGAGTTGAAATTAACACTAGAATTTTGTATTTATGTTTATGTAGTGCTTCTGAAAACATGGACTATGCGTCTCTTCAGAGTAGCAGTATAAAGAACCTTTTTTTTTTTTTTCTGAGGTATTCCCCAGACAGACTACCCTCTAGCTGGCTTCTATTATCTTCTTTGAAGCTTCTATTATATTTCCCCTTCACCTAGCATGCTCTCTATACTTAAAGCTGTGGATGATATAGTTTAGTGTCCTTCCGCATGAGATAAAGACTTTTGTCTCCAGGTTATTCTCAGACGGTTGGGGGAAATAGTGAACTGTAAATCAGCTTCAAAGTCTAATGAAACTATTAGATTTTTTACTCTAATCCAGCACTTTTCATTTTGACTCCACAGATGGCTAAATAGTCTAGATTTATAATTTTCTCTAATTTGATCCAATTTTGTGTCCTTAGAAATCACAGCAGATTGCCCATTGCACATTTACAGAGCCATTTCTCTGATTTTTGTACTCCCATGCCCTAGTGGAGATCTCAGTGAAGGTTCTCAATCCAGCAGTGCTTCTATCAGTGAAGATGGCCTGTGGTATTATTTTGCTTGGCAGCATTTTGAGTTGTCCAAGGTTTTGCATTTGAACATTTAGAATTTGTGTGCAGATTTATAGAATTTATTTTTACCCTATCATACAAAAGCAACTCCAAAAAACTTAAGCAAGACAACCTTGACAAACATTACACAAAAATGTTCTTATTTTGACAGAGTGACCTCTACTTCTTCAGCCTCAATTTTGAATCAAGAAATAACTGTAGCTGGAGTTTTTAATCTGCAAATAATTGCAGCTACATTTTACAGTACTTAGCCTGATTACAGTTCCCACAGAACTATGGTGAAATGTGAGTTGCATGTAGCTCTGCTTCTATTAAGGTATCTGATTTTATCCTGCATTTTTTTCTGATTCAGCTGATTCTGAAGGTTTACACTTTTCAGGCATATTTTGATGAAATGGTATGTCTTAAAACCACACCAATATTTTGAAAACAATTTTTTTCACAGTAATGTAAAGATTTCAGCAAGCATAATTGAGAATATTTCTATCCTCTAGGGTTGAACTTCTGATTAAAAATAGTGAGGTAGGCGGAGAGAGAGCTGCTATCTCATAGTGCACCAATGTGGAGAAAGTATAAAAAGGAACTGAAAATGAGTCTTCACCATACTGGTGGCACCTCAAGATATCAACTCTTTTGGATGTTCTGTTCTCGCTCATTTTTTTTTACAACCTCTCTAACAGAGAAAATGATGTTTTCCAAAAATGGTGGGGCTGAAATAAGCAAGCTACTCTCTCCCTATCTTACACTTTTAATCTATTTTAAAAATGAAAAGCTTGGATAATGATAATAAAGAAAATACTGATGAGATGCACAGACGTACTGGCAAGGTGAGAAGAAAAATCAAAATAAAATTCTGGCCATAGTTCCACACGTTTTAATGCATCTTTTCTCTGCTGTTCAGTTTATGTAATTTAAAAACTTAAGGTTATAAAGATGACATGAGAGTCATCTAGAGTTTTGAATTAAGCAAACTGAATTAGATTTGCTGAAGCTGATTTTTGTTGCTCTAAATCTCTTTGCTCTATGCTGCTAGATCAGCAATCACCAAAAACAGAGATAATAGTTCCAGTTCATAGTACCTCCACTCTACAGCTGAACACTGTAGCACTAGTAACAAGCTTTGGTTTGTGTCTGAAAGAGCAATATTACACGTTTAATGATCAGACTGTTTGCTGAAGTACCGTAACAGTAGGTTTTTGACAAAGCTATGAATTCTAAGCTGCTGCACGCTTATTTTAATGTAATACCAACAACTCTGATTAGTTGAGTATGGTACTGGAGGTGGTTTGTCAGGAAACATCAGCTGCATTTTATGTCTTGCAGTCTGCCTGGAGATTGTAGAATTTGTTTGCTTTTCTTAGTATTGTTTGTGGTTGTAGGTGGTAGTTTTTTGCTATACATATACATGGCTCACATGAATTTTCAGAAGTGAGAATAGCTTTGGCTATTAGATAATTTGTAAGAACTTCCTTCACACTTGATTGTGTTCATTCTTCAGTCAAATTCACTACTGTGACACTCTTAATTCCTTGACTTCCATGGCTGAAGGCAATAGATTGAGATCTTATCCTCTATTCAGTTTATTTTTATGGGTTGGAGAATGAAACCATAGTGTCCCAATTTTTTCCAAAATAATAACCTCTGAACATAAATGTAATGCAGATGGTACATTCCAAGCATAAAAATGATTAGTATGAATGTTCCCTAAGATCTTTTTCATCCTCATATAACAGTCATTATCTCTTACCTTACCTTCCTAGTCAATATGAGCCAGGGAATGCATTCTCACAGGGTCTTTGGTTTTGTTTTGCTATATCTGATATAGTTCTTTTCCACTGAATGGATTTCCTGTTGACATTATTCAGTGCATTGCTTTTTCTTGACTTTTTTTCGCAAACTAATAGTCACATATTGTCTTTGAAGTGGTCATTGAAATCTAGCATTTACCAGCAAGTACCATGTGAATTTTACAAATCAACTTAGTCATCTGTCATGTAGCAAGTGAGAATGCAAAAGTGAGGATTTTGCTTAGAATGGTCTCTTGCATAGCAGGTGCAGTAAGAATGACGCATTGTGGATGATGCAGTCTTGTGACTGATGAGCTCTCTAAACTCAAGGAATTTCCGATATCAGAGAATTTTTATCCCTTTTTATCTTCAAAGGGACTTGAGTATTCACAAAACAAGAGAAAGCTTTGCTGCCTGAGGTCTGGGCAGTCATTTCTGACATTCAGCTCCTGGGACACTTCCGATGTTTTGTTCCTTAAGAGAGCAAACTGTTATATTTTATAAGGATGACTATGAATACACTATTTGCCCTGCAAGGTATTATGATAGTACCTTATATTACCTTCCACCCAAGACTCTACAGATGTTGATCGCAAAGCAAAAAATCTCTTGGGATCTGAGTTTGACACTGCCAGATCTTAACATACGCTTAACACAGATGTATTAGCTTTTTAATCATGCCTCCAAGGCAGGGAGGTCCTGCAGAGAGACCTCGACAAATTAGAGGACTGGGCAATCACCAACCATGTGAAGGTCATTAAGGAGAAGTGCCAGGATTCTGCAACTGGAATGGGGCAACTCTGGGTGTTCGTAGAGACTGGAGAAGGAGATGCTGGAACCCAAGGGAATTGCCTGAAGTTGTGTTAGGGGAGGTTTACTTTGGATATTAGAAAGAAGTTCTTCACCTGAAGGGTGGTTGGGTGCTGGAACAGGCTCTCCAGGGAAGTGGTGGCCTGACAGAGTTCAAGAAGCATTTGTACAACATTCTCAGGCACACGATGTGATTCTTGGGGATGGTTCTGTGCAGGGTTAAAGTGTTGGACTCATTGATCCCTGTGGGATCCCTTCCAATTCAGCATGTTCTGTCATTTTGTGAAATGGAGAATCTCAACGGAAGTCCCTACATCTGCACACCATGGTGTTTGGGTGTCTGCTGAAACTATATTTGTTCTATCTGACCTCTTTTATTGCTCATTACTGGCTCTATTAACACTGTTTTGTGGAATTCTGTGGGATATGTGTAAGCAAAAGAGCTATACAAATGTATACAAGTGTATTATGGTGCACTGCTTATGTGTCAATTTTGGCATAATAGCATGCCAGTTGGGGGAAGGCAAAGGCTAATATTCAACAGATGGCAAAGTCCTAAACACTATAATAATGGCTGCAGTTATTTTCATTACTGTCATTTGATGACACATACAATTTTTGGAAAAGACTTGAACTGGGTAATCATAGGAAATAGACTCTAAAGGACCAGATGCACTTCAAACTCTCAAAATGGTGACGGATGTTCAGGCTGAGTGCCACTGCTGTCCATATTCCAGGTATATTTACTGCTGAGGACTGGAAGGCACACTGATGTCATACATAGGGCTAACATTTTTTGTTCTGTAGTAACCAAGAACAAAACATAAAAATTGGCATCTGTTGTATGTATGGAAATTATTCTATATTGCTGATATGCCTGTATACTGTTCTCACATACACAGTGACATATTATTTTTCAAATTTTTCAATATGAAGATAAAAGCACGAAAAAGCAGAAAAGGTTTGTTGTGGAAGTCTAAAGGATTAAAAAAAAAAAATCACAAGCTTGTCTGATTGGTCCTGATAAAAATTATACCAGTTTATGTGAATAAATGCATCTGATGATTATACCTCAAAGTTTTAGAAGGTTAAAGATATTTTTGTTGCTCTAGCTTAAGAAGCCTGTAAACTGTTTGCTATTATCCTTATAGGGGACTTCCATTTAATAATTTGAAGATTTTTAAAAGTTATTTAGAACTTCATGATTTTTCTCAAATTTCAGCAATAAAATTATGATAATCTGTGCACTGGTACGAAAAAGATATTGGCTTTTAGAAAATTAATCAGATCATGTTTGAATATTCATATAAATACTTTTAATTGGTGAAAAAATAGCTCTTGTTGATTGTCTGGGGAATTAGGAGTGACCTAATCTGACCCAATTTTAAAAAAAGACCTGCAAAGTAGGCCTTTTTTCTGAGCTATTTATTACAGCATCTATAATCATGATACATTCACAGCCTTTGACACAGTTTGTATTAACAGGGGCATGCAGTGATCCCTTCATGTTTATTTTATTTTTCTAAAAAAAGAAAAAGAAAGTAAAATCATGTCGCTTTATTTAGCAATTCCGTATAAGCTTTCAAAAACTACAACAAAGCCAGAATATTTCACACCTACCATCAGTGATCTAACACTTAATATTAAGACAGCTCCTACTGTGACATATTTTAAACTGTTTCTTCCCTCTGCTGGGCTAACAACATAGTAGGGATCAGGAAAACAGTTCTGAATGCAGAGTTGCTAAAATCTCTGAAAAAAATTCTAGGTTAAGCCTTTTTTCTGACCCTACCTTCTGTAATTGGTGCAAAGCAGATTGAGAGAACTTGGAGCAAAAAAATCTTATTAAATCAGACTGCTCTTTTGTCAGCTGATGTTGAGCTACTTATTTGAGGTCCTTGGTGCAAATCCTGATGTATTCATGGCTTCTATAAAATGGAGCATTGAAAAAGCCATAAACATGTGGGGAAATCCATAAATCAACCTGACTGGGAAATTGAAATTATAACACGACTTTTACAAATGTCCTAATAAAATGAGAGAGGTTGGTGGTTTTTTTTTTTTTTTTTAACTCTACATCCTTGAAATGTATATGGACCACATGGATCTGGAGAGGATTTTCTTATTGTCACAAGCAGGCTGTGTATACATACTTGCTCTGCAATATTAAGGCCACTGATACCTGTAGAAAATCACTCCCAGTGTTTTCAGTGCATCTCAGATCAGATTCCCTTAATTTTAAGCCCCCTGCAGAATTAAGTTGCACATTATCTGAGACCAGCCTTTCAAACTTATTTGCAGCCAGTCAGGAAAGAAAGAATCACAGAATATGCCAAGTTGGAAGGGACCAACAAAGATTATCGAGTCCAGCCTTTAGACCTGCACAGAACCATCCCTAAGAGTTACAGCATGTGACTGTGAGTGTTGTACAAATGCGTCTTAAAGTCTGTCAGGCTTGGTGCTGTGACCACTTCCCTGGGTAGCCTGTTCCAGTGACCAACTACCCTCTGAGGGAAGAACTTTTTCTAATATACGACGAAAACCTCCCATGACACAATGTTAGGCCATTCCCTTGGGTTCTGTCACAGAGAAGGGATCAGTGCCTGTCCCTCCTCTTCCCCTCACGAGGAAGTTGTAACTGCAAAGAGATTTCCCCTCATTCTTCTCTTCTCCAGGCTGAACAGACCACGCGACCTCAGCCGCTCCTCATGCGGCTTCTCCTCAAGGCCCTTCACCATCTTCTTTGCCCTCCTTTGGACACTCTCTAACAGCTTAATATCTTTCTTATATTGCTGTGACCAAACCTGCCCATAGGACTTGAGGTGAGGCTGCACCAGTGCAGAGCAGAGCAGGACAATCTCCTCCCTAGACCGGCTGGCGACACTTTGCCTGCTGCCCCCAGGACATGGTTGGCCCTCCTGTCTGCCAGGGCACTGCTGACTCATAGTCAACTTGCCATTGACCAGGACTCCCAAGTCGCTTTCCATGGCACTGCTTTCCAGCATCTCCTTCTCCAGTCTGTACGAACATCCAGAGTTGCCCCATTCCAGCTGCAGAATCCTGGCACTTCTCCTTATTGACCTTCACATGGTTGGTGATTGCCCAGTCCTCTAATTTGTTGAGGTCTCTCTGCAGGACCTCCCTGCCTTGGAGGCAGTCAACAGCTCCTCCCAGTTTTGTGTTGTCTGCAAACTACTTAATATTCTCTCCAATTCTGCGTCATTTATGAAGATGTTGAAGTGCACAGGGCCTAAGATGGAGCCCTGCAGAACCCCACCAGTGACAGGTTGTCTGATGTTACCTGTTTCAGTATCACCCTCTGTGCTTGACCTGTGAGCAATTCCTCACCGATCACGTGATGTGTTTATCCAGCTGTCTAAATTCTGGACATTTTCTCCAGAAGGATCCTATGAGAGACAGTACTGAAAGCTTTACTGAAATCCAAAAAATTACATCATCTGGCTTCCCTTGATCAACTCAGTGGCTTACCTTGTCATAAAAGGAAATCAGTTTTGATAAGCAGCACTTCCCTCTCCTGAAACTGTGCTGGCTGTGACCAATGACTGTGTTGTCTTTCAGGATTTTTTTCAATACTTCCTGGAAAAATCTTCTCCATAACTTCACCAGGCACTGAAGTGAGACTAACAGGCCTGCAGTTTCCAGGGTCCTCCTTCTTCCCCTTTTGAAAACTGGGACAACATTTGCCAGCTTCCAGTCAGCTGGGACTCTCCAGATTCCCAAGACCACTCAAAAATCATTGTGAGAGGTTTTGTAATGACATCAGCTAGCTCCTTGAGGATTTTAGGATGAATCCTATCAGGTCCCATAGATTTGTAAAGATCCAGCTCGAGCAGCAGATCCTGTACAATTTCAAGGCTGACTGGGAATTGATCATTCTAGCAGTCATAGTCCTCCAGCTCAGGTCAATGAGACCCCCTTGGTCCATCATCAATGTTGAAGAGAGAGGCAAAGAAAGTGTAAAACACCTCTTGTCTCTAGCCCAAAGGTATGGGATATCATAGCCACAGGTATAGGACCAGGACTCAGGAGTTTAGGATTTGTTTCTGTGATGTTTCTTGTACACTGAGAACATTAATTTTGCTCTAGATTATAATTTTCAGTACCTGCGTCAATCCAGGATGAGATGCTGTGCATTGGAAGCACAGACTTCCATATTTCTATCCCTGTCCAACATGCTGTCTGCTTCAGGGGTGGAGAGGGAAATATTTTGCTGATCGAAAAATTAAAGTGTCTGTTTCAGAAGAGAGTTACAAAGACCCAACTGGCCCAGGTCTGAAGTGGTACTGGTGAGTGGGCTTTGCCTGCTTACTTGAAGCAGTTTACTCAAGGTTATGAGGAAGGTTCTTTCTTCCTTTAAAACACTAGGGAACTCTACATTCCAAGTTTCAGTCTTAATATATCTGGATGCAGTTCTGCTACCTTTACTCAGCCTGGGTGGTCCCAGAGTGAGATGATGCTCTGTGATCCTGCACTAAGTGACAGTAGCAAATTTTAAGTCTGTACTGAATACTGAACACAATTTTGAGTTGAGTCATGTGTGACTCCATTCTCCAGCTGTGCAATAGGATAAATGATTCTCCTTTAATTTTAAAATATTCTGAAGACAAATGAACGATTGCAAACTGCTTGACTACTAAGTCACTGTGGTCTGTTAAATAAAAAGCCAGTCAGACAACCAACCTGACTCAGGGTAACGCCATCACAAAAACACCAACCAACCATTCAAACAAACACCCCTCCCAATTTATCTGAATAAGTCTGAACCTCAAGTGTTGTGGGCAAAGGTTATGTACAAATTTCATCTGAAATCTTTTCTTTTCCTGGACTTAATGAGTACCTTTGAGCATTGCAGTCAAGAAAACATTCCATCTGGTGACAGCTTTTGTATGAATAAGAGAAAAGGATATTTTAAACAAACTTCATGCTCAAATGGTAGAAATTTTTTTTGTGGTTTTTTAATTTGTTTGTTTCGTACTCTGCTAGTCTTGCATCACTTCAGAAGCACAGTTTTATATTTTACAAGTCCAAAACAAATTAAAAATGGTCATTAGATCACTAAGAATCTATCTATTGCTATCAGTTATTGTCATTGCTAATTATTCTGAATCTATATAAACCTTGATATTATTATTGTTATGGAAAACCTGCTGACCTTTGGTCCTATTTTTTAAGACATTGACATAATTGCATATTTACTTACTGCAGTAGCAGGCACAAAGTTAAAAGCATAAGTAATTGTCATGTTGATACTGAAAACCAATGGCTGAAAGTGAAAATCAGTCTCTGTTCTTTTAATTTGTACTTTTGAATAGGATAAAAATCAGATTTATCTTCACAGGAAGTGTGTGGGAACCACACTGAAGTCATCCAGAGGAACCAGCTTAGATTCTCAGAGGTAATTAAGAGCTCCAAGTCCTGTTATGATCCTTGCAGACTCAACGCAATCAACAGGAGTTCAGGAGATTGGACCACTGTTGTGGAACTGGTTCATTTGATGCAATTTGATTCTGAGCTTACTTCAAAAGCTTATCAGCTGAAAACAAACTAATACTGAGGCAGTGCATAAGAACATCCTTTCCCTAAGGCAAGATTAAAGTGTAGAAGTCTGGGCTGTCAGACATGTTATGAAACCAAAGAAAATGTTGCCTGAGCAATACTATGGCCCTGCTATTTTTTCGTAGTGTTGCTTGAACTTGCTTATCAAGAAAAATATTGTACCATCCTTCCAGTGCCCATAGTCCTGGACAGGAAAAGACCTCCACTGCTCTGATTCTCCAGTCCCCATGGCCATTGTCTTTCTTTTCCTATTTTCCTTTTTTCTCTGTTTAACCTTCTTCATGTCTACATCAGTGGTGACAAAAAGTTGTGACTGAACCAGAAGCTTCTTCCAGTGTTTGGATGGGGTTTAAGCAAATTTTTGGGTTTCATCTCCGTATGAACTTGGGAAGTGAATGAGGTCCGCAGGTCTGTGTGTATGTAACCCGCTTCTGGAGGTACTGTGAGTTGTTTTGATGGAGCTGCTGATTCTGTTGGTTTTGGCTTTAGAAGTACCTAGGGATTTTGAATGAGATTGAGGCCATGTTGTGCTAAGTACATAGATAGTAAGAGACAATACCTGCTACATAAAGCTTGAAGCTTAAACAGCATAAGGTCAAAAGGAAAAGTCAGTCATACAATAAGTGTTGAAGGTTACACACCTTAGGGTAGCCTAATTAGAATTAGCTTCCTGATCTTTGAAATTCAGTCCACTGCTAGACACTGCCTTGCACACCAGAAATACTCTTATGTGGGATGAATGGATATAGCTTTAGGGACCATCAGTTGCTTGATAGTCCGGGACTGAAACAATCAGTGAAACCACATCTTATCACCTGACCTGTGGTTATTGCCCATAGCTCACATTTACCACGGTATATCTCAAGTAATGTGGGGTTTTAAGTCCTCTGTCATTAGATTAGTATCCAATTAAACTCCCTGAGACTTAATGAAACCTGTGGAACAGGGTTAGTGAAGAACTACTTGAAATATCTTATCAACATCTTTCTCTTTTCAGCATCCTCTGTAGACTGATCTGGTTTACCACCATAATAGACTTGTCTATAAAAGATGGATAAAATTCTAAAATTCCAACTAGAAATGTTATATTAAAGCTTTATTTAGAAATGTTATATTAAACATTTTCCTTAAATCCTTATGCTGAATAAATTTTTATTTATGAAAATGAGCCAGAATTTTCATTCCAGTCACAGGAAGTTGACAAGTAGCTTAATATCAAAATAATATCTATTTCAAATTGTTGCATATAGATAGAATGGGATTTCAAATCTCTGCAAAATTAATTAATAACGAATTTATTTAGAGCATTTCCTTTTCAGTGACATTACATTACATTTGTTGAGCTGAAACTTAAGGTTGGTTTCTGTGTTTTTGTATTGACGAATTCCATGTTTGACATATGTAGACAAAATACAAAATATAAAACTTTTTTTCCTTGTTCTACTAGAAAGGACAATATCTACTTTTTAGCTGTCTGTCTGTGGTAAGTACTGCTAAAATTATGTGAATCTTCCCAGTAATAACTAGAGCAAGCCCTTCCTAACTAGCTGAAGTAAGCAGTGTGTAGGTAGGTAAACCTCCCACTCAGGATGCCAAACTTTCAGAATTTCTAGCTCTTTCTTGAGAATGGACTGTGAGGTCCCGTTTAATTACAGAAAGAAGTCCTTGAATACTCAAATTTAGGCTCTCCAACTAATCCATTTAAAATAAGTGACTACTCTTGAAGATGTCCCTACTATAAAGACCCAGACTCTCTCACTGAGTTACTTAAATAGTCTTTGGTTTTTTTATACCCTGAGGGAGTGCACGGAACATTTTCAGGAGGTCAAATAACAAAGTTTTAGTGGCAAACTTTAGAAGATAAGGGAACTTGGCAAATTTTAAAGGCAACATTCAATTGAAACACAGCATTTCACAAAGCACTGACTTTGCAAACTCTAACCCATCCAAATTTAAGTCACCCAGATTTCAGTAAGTGGAAGCTGGGAGAAGAAAGAGAGAGAGAAAGAAAGAGAAAGCAGTATAGCTACCACCTCAGTTCCTGAGGCTTCTTAACTGTTATGGATCCAAGACCATAGGGATGCAACCATGTGTGCCTTTGTGCACCATTTTTATCTGCTCTGGCCTCCAGGTGGGGCTTCCAGTCTGACAGCCACTCTGGGGCTGGATTGAGACTTGGAGTGGGCTTAGAGTGGGGTGATGTGGTAGCATTGCTTCCAGTGACTGACACCCACTCCGGGACTGTCTCAGGGTGTGGTGTGGAGCAGTGCACCATCCCATCTCAGCAGGACTTGCCCTTCCCCCTCCCCTCCACACATCTTAGTTGTTTCAAGCCAGTAATATTTTTTTCCAGTCTCTCACATCTACCAAAGGTGTAGTTAAGCTATATGCTCTACAACTAAAAGATAGTTTGGGTAGAAATGGATTACATAAAATTACTAGAGTGTAATAACAAATCTAGGAAATAGAGAGATGCTACCATTAATATATAATTGTCAAATTAGATGGTTGTATAGTCATATCCCACATAGTTCAGCTCTTCCATTAATTACTTATGAGCAGAATGTAGATTTTGTATGTACACGTCTCCAGAAATAGAAAATAACTCTTTGCATCTTTATATTGTACAGAATCTGAAGTTGCTCAATACTTGTTTAGTTCATATTATTTAGAGAGTTTAGAGTTGTCCCATAAGGAAGCAAATAATTTGCATGAAGTGATAGGAAAGAAATAAGAACAAATTACTTATGTGAATAGATAGATTTTAAATCCATTGTTGAAAAAGCTCTTTTATCATCAGCAGAGTGATGGATTATTTCTTTGAGGGAGAATGGCAGTAATTAGTTATAATACCTGAGAGAACTAAATAAATATTTGCTAAATTAAGTTTATTTATTATTTGTATTCTAGGAGTGTCCAGAAGACTCCTGTGAGATCAGAGCCCCATTGTTCTAGGAACTGTATAAGAACAGCTGCTACCCTAAACAGCATACAGTTCAAAATAGATGGCAGAGAAGACAGGAAGGGAAACAGAATCACAAAAAACCAAAATTAATTGCCTGAGGGCACAAAGTTAGCAGCAGAGTTAGGTCTGTGATCAGGTAGGTCTCTTCAAAGTCACCCTGAAGCTTTACCTGGGGCAAGTACCTCCCCTTCTTATCCTGTCCCTTTTGACTTCTAACCCATCTCTCAGTGCAACAACCAACCTTTGACACCCACCAAGGCCTTACACAGCTCCTCATCTTGTGGATACCTTGAGCCAAGGTCCTTTATAAAACATTTGCATTTTCTGAGTAAGATTTGATAACAATCTTCATTTTCTTCGAGATGGTTCCTCTATCCACACTCACAGCTCACCAATTATACTTATATAGGACAGTCAGTTTGCTTTAGATTTTTTGACATTTCTCACTTATTTTGATCACTCTTTACACCTTCCCTATTCTACAAAATTTGCCATCGAATCTTGCTGGCACCCTGTTTTTCTGCAGACTGTTGTCATTGCCCATCTGCCCAGCTGTTCTTGATCCTGTACAAGTGCATGGGGAATTGTGAGTTAGGTAAGTTTGGTATTTGTTGATATTTTCCAGACAATACACTGCAGATCTTCCTTTAGAAGAATAAACTATATTATCTGTGGCTTTTTTTTTGGTTGCTGATCTTCTTTACTTTCTGATCAAACAAGGACATGGAGCAGCCAGCAAGTTAATATACTCAAGAAAGAGACAAATACGTGTGGACACCCATATACTGGATAGTGCAGTCAGCAATCTGTTTCTTATGCATGTTCCAAACTCAAAAGAAATTTTACAAATAACTGCTACAGGCATCTGAACTAATGATGGGGTTTGGGGCAAAAACAAGTAGATGCAGAAAGCCTGCAAGGGGAACTCAAGTGACTCTAGGCAGGTGAAAGCAGTGCTGTGTGGAGTCCCTTCTTCTTGAGCCAACGTCACATAGGAAGCAGTAAAACAGGCTGAGGGAAGGAGTTCTGGGGGCAGTGGCTCTGTTGTAACATGAATCTTTTGCATTTCCTCCAGCATTTCCTCTTAGTTTATATACTGATGTGAAATTTCAATCTATCTTTACTTCAGTTATTGCTGTGACAATTGGCCTCCCCCTCCAAGCAGGCTGCAATTTTAAATCCTAAAACCCTTCAGTTCAGGTATCACCTTTGCTCAGCAAAGGTCTTCCTAGACCCAAGGCAGGCTGTGCTAGTGATGAATTCTTTCTGGGAGCAGACACTGAGCAAGATCTTCTCTAATCTAGATAGTAATTCAAATACCCCCTTACCCTGTTTCATTATCAAGCATTCTTTCCTTTCATCATACCTTTAATAATAGGTCTATGGGGGTTACTTACTGAAAACTATGCACCAATTGAATTATGCAGCTGATACCTTCATGTTGTCCTTTCCTGTGCTGCTTCTTCAGGGTGAGTTAAAAAGCTGAGTGATGATAGCATTATTCCCAAAGTTTGAGTTTCTTGTTTGCGTTACAGTGGTGCACTGTCTCTGTGCGAAGCCAAATATTCCTAGAGGATGCGATGAATCCCTGCAGCTGGCCTCTTGGGGCATTTGGCTAACATAAATCTCTCAGGGTTTACTTCAGTTTCATCAACCACTGTGGTTCACCTGTAGCTCCAGGCTGGAGTTAGATCTTGATATCATCTAGAGAAAAGCTAGAATTCATAACACAGATACATTGGCAGATATGTATTCAGATCTTTGCTAACAGGTCAGCCTGTTAGCTGACCTTTTTTTTTTCCTTAGGTGGTTTGTACTAGGTAAACTGTGTAGTTGAGAGTTGCAAGTTGAAGTGTATGCTGCTGTCTGGTGCCACAAACTGATAGAAATCTATTTACAACTGATTTACAATTGAGGCAGAATCCAGGAAATTATAAGATGACATAAAATGGCGGTGGATGGATTTCAAAGATAAATTTCTATTTTATAGAGATCAAAATCCCAATAAGAATCATCGTTTCTATTTTGGAAAAAAAAAAGGCAGCAACTTTTAAACTGATGATTTGTTATTTAATAAACCTGAAGACCCTTAAGTGTCATCTGTTCCTGGCCCAAAATAACTCATAACAGATCCTGAAAGGACCAAGTCTGTGACTGAATTCCTAGACCAGTGAATAGCTCCCATGATTCTCCACAAGAATGGAAATAGTCTGTGATAATTAATTGTAAGATCAAGACTCAAGATAAATAGCATTTGAACAGACAAACATCACAGGAAGCAGGATGGGAAGACTTATAAACCTCATAGTTATTTGTGATGATTTTCAAAATGTCTGTGTTTCAGCTGAAACTCACAGTCCAGGTACGTTTAGTTAGATGTAAGATGGTGTGGGATAAATGGAACTTGTTGTATAGGTAACCACCCTGAGATAGATTCCTGTTTCTAAAATTTGGTTTTATACAGTCATTTTTACTGCCTTAGGTTATCTGATATCTCGGATAACTTAGTATATCTAAAATGGCACTAGATGGTTACGTTTAAACACATAAGGTAAGTTTGACACTTTTGCAGTGTTTCAGATACATTTGGCAACCTTCAGGAAGTTCTGTATTCCTAGTTATGTAGTTCCTAAGTGAATATGCCTTTGGAAAAGAAAACTGTGCATTTCCAAACTGTGAAAGGAAGGTATCTCAGAAAAAGGACAACAATCATGTACTTTCTCAATTTCTTGGTCTCCCTAAAATGTTATGAGTGCCAGTTATGTGTAGTTACCAAACCTATGATATTATTTCTTCTTGGGTGTATTTTTTTGACATCAGGTGCAATATTGCTTTCCAAATGATGCTGCTTCTTCATCATACTTATTTCATTTGGTTTGCATATGCGTAGGTGTGTGTACACTGTTATGCAAGAGTACTCGTGACATATCTTTTGCTTCTGTCTGTCTGGGGAAGTCATAGCTTCAGGTGATCTGATCTTATGATGTAGAGACATAAGTAAAAAATAGGTATAAATAAAGAATACAGAAGACAACTAAGAAACAAAATCCTAATGTGCAGTATATAGGAGGATCTCAAAAATCGAACTATGATAAACACGTTTTACATTTACTTTTATGGCACCACCTTCTTTTATTTTGATGATATAACTTTGTAATTTCACTACATTGTCAAATATTTGTGCTATAGTAGTAGCCCTAGTTGTGCCCGAGGGCAATTTTAGTTCAATTTTAAGGAGTAACCACTTGTTTGGGTTTTTTTTTAAAATTCAAGTGGTCAGTGTTGCCAGATGCTGGATTGGATTAATAGAGCAGTGATCATGTTATCTATTTAGGGGATCTAATAGTACATCTCCCTAATTTATATTGTGGTTTTTTTATGGATTTGGATTATACCTTTTAATTTCTAAGCTTTGGAAGGGGAGAAACTATTACTTTCTAAATCAAAACAAAACAAATGTTTGGATGAACATAGGGATTTTGTTTAAAGCATAGAACTTCTCTCTTAGCATCATGACTATACTCTGGCTGTTTGAAAAAATACCCTGTAAATCACACTCTTATTCAGGTATAGCTCATCTAAACAGAGTATCCTGTTGCTACTGAGTTGATTCTTGTGAGAAATACAATTAATTTTAGTTCATAAATGGCACTGTTCACTTGCAGGTACAGTCCATTTTTTCTATATAATAAATTTTATGTTTTTAGGGGTGAATTTAAAACAGCATTTCTGAAAAGACATAATTTTAAAGGAAGCAATTTAATTGAATAATTTCTGATTTGAATGCTGAAGGATTAGAAAAATCTTACTGGTAACACAATTGGGTTCTGATCTCTTTCATTCTCTCGGCCCAGCAAAAACTAGATTTGTTGAACTTGATGGCATTCTGTAGGCCGATCTAGACATTTAACATCTGTTTTAAAGATAAACCAGAAGAAGAAGAGTTTTATTCTGTTATTTAAAAAGATATTTCAATTCTTTCCTCAGCTGTAATATTCAGTTGTAATTTTCATAACACAGTAGCCAGACTGTGTTAAATTAGGCAGAAACAGAAAATAAATAAAAGTACCGACATGGAGATCGTTCAGTTTTGACACTGTGTTCAGGAAACATTTCTAAAGATCATTACATAACCCTAGACAAATGACACTATCTTCAGCTAATTTTTCTTTATTAAAAAGCTATTGATGATCTGTGAAAGGAGAGCAGGGGCAAACTTTGCCTCTTGAAGGAAATCTCATACTGATTAAATGCCACGTGATAGCATGTGATTCCTTTCCAAGGTTAATGACCTATTTACCCTTCTTTTGGCTCAGAGATGCCAATTTGCATCTTTCTTCCTATGAGGAATTGTTTATTAAAAAGGAAAAAGAATGAGAAATTGTCTGTAGTAAGATATGCTAATATCCAATAAGAGTATAAGGTGCTTCTTCTGCTGATTTTGAAATAACAACGTGACTCGTCAAATCAAGACTAGTAATGAACTCAATCTAACTGGATCTAGCAACTGCCTAGAGCGATAATTACTAGATAAAGAAGAAGGGCATGAAATGGTCACTGAAAGCAAAAGGCAAAGCAGAAATGATTGAGGTAAGTAACTTTTATTAAATTAAAACAGAATAAAGACAATGCACAGTTGTATCTTGCATCTGAATATTACAATCAGGATCAGCAAAATCTGAATGTAATGAAATACAGTATCAAGACAAGTCTAACAATAATTCAGAAATATACTTTGAACAAGGTATGACCAAGGACAGGCTACAAATACCAACTATAGCAAAGGAAGCTCTTGCTCAATGAATAAACACAACTCACTATTGAGCTTATACTCATCCTGACTCTCTACTGAGATTATACTCATGAAGCTATCAATTTCACTGAAGGCCAACTGTTATAAATTTGGAACACCATTTTGATGAATCAAGCTCAGATTCTCATTTCTTCTCTGTCATCACCTTGACATTATAGATTCTTAGCAGCGCTTGCCATATTTTTCTGCCTCAAATAGTAGTATAAGAACAGTTTTCAAGAAATTTGTAACTGAATGTTTTCCTAGAGTTCTGACTGTATAATTTGCTACTGAATTTTATTGAGAACTACTTTTTTCCCCTATTCTATATTCCTCATAATCTTACAGGTTCATACCAGATCTTTTCCACACATGTTTTGCCTTTCATAATCCCATATTTCTGGCAAATTGCATAGGAATTTCCTATGCCATAGTCAAAATTTAAATAATGTAAAGACAACTGTGCCACACTAATAATTTTATTTCACAGCTCTTTTACTGCAGTACAAAGACCATGTTGGAAAATACTATCGTACGGTTCTTAAAAACTATTTAAAATATGTATGCTGATCATACTACAATTTTTCTTTGTCACTGAAGCATTGAAAATATCTGATACATAGAGATGAGATTTATGAAATGTTATATATGCCTGGAAACACTTGCATTCTCCTACTCTTTGTTGCCTCTGAGGGCAAAATCTATATAAAAGTGTTAAAGCTAGGATTCTATGAATCATAATAAGTAGAGAAAGCAGACTGTCACTTTACATTTTGTCTTCCTTTTTGAATATAGAAATATGCCTGCTTTCTTCAGTTCCCTTAGCATTCTCACAGACCACCACATCAAAAAAATTATTGGATCAGGTCTTTAAGATTACATCTTCTTGTTTTTAACATTTCAGCAGCAACACCTGGTGCTTGTTATTTCTAACAGTTCTGATTGTGTCTTGAGTCTCTTCAAAATTTGTCTCAGCAGCCTGGAAAGTGGCTATTTGTTGTTAGATTTTTCATTTTCTTTATGGAGCTTGTCTAAGCACTCCTACCATATTTCTGTACTTCCATTCCTTGTAATAAAATTATTTCCATTTTTATCTTTCATTAGACTTTCTTATTATTGATATTCTTTTCTTCATGCATTGATACACCTGTAAAATGTTTGAACAGTCTCAGACTGCCTAAACTCAGTCATCAGAAGCAAATTCTCTGCAAACTATAATCCTCTGAAAAGGTCCACTCTTGCCTGAGGAACAAATGTAAAATTTGCAATGCTCACCATCACACCATAGTAAGTATCTCCTCCAAAGGAACCATCAAAAGTCCTGAATCTTGTATTTGAATTTCCCAGAATATAATGTATTTCACCTGGTACGCCAAATGCCCTTAAGGCAACTGGGGAGGGGAAGTGTTATAATTGAACAACAAATCTCTACTTGAATGAACTCCTAAAGAAAAACAATAATGGCTATAAAAATTTGTTTTCCAGTGGGTGAATGCTTCTCACAAAATATTCCTTCCCTCTCTGACCTTTCAGACCTGGTATTCAAAGGAAAGGTATGAAATAGCTTCAAAAGAAAAGTTTGGGAAGCAAATTTTCTTATGCCATTGGATATTAAAAAGCTACAGGCTTTTAGCTAAAGGCCTTATAGCTACAGATTTCATGGAACAGCAGTGGTCACTCTTTCTACACCAACTTCCCTGTATTTTTTCACTAATAACCAGCTAATAATTACCTTTGCTTCTCAGCTTGTCACCTGAAGCCTTCCTAAAATTCTCCTACTTTTCAGTATCAATTAACTCTTCTCTCTCAGATTTTTGAACTGGTTTTTAAATATAGCTAATTGTTTTCAGCCTGTATTTTGTTACTCCTATTACTGATTTGAAGGAGGGCTTGCATAACCATAGCTTTGTCTTTTCCTTTTGTCTTCTGGAGGTAATTTACCTCAATCTTTTTCTCATAGTAGAGCTAAATTTGAAGGTGATCAGATTGAGCAGTGCTGTGTTTAGTCCAGTGTGGTACATATATGTGTTACAATCTCTCAAGCACCTGTTACCATGTTCGACTATACTCATGGTGAGAAAATTTTTATGTTCAACAGGAATTTCTCTTTACTTCTTGTCTTTATACAAAATTTCCTATGAAAGCCTGTCTCCATTCTCTCTATAGATTCCTTTTAGGTAGTAGAAATCTTCCTTACAGTTTTCTGTAGACTACACCCAATTTTTTTAGCCTCCTATGTCATGTGCTTTAGCACCTTAAACATCTTCATGTCATTCCACTGGATTAACTCCAGTTGGCTGACCCCTGTACCAATGGGTTCAAGAGTGAACATAGTATTCTTCACGCAGTTAACTGTGTCCTGAAGTCATGGAGGATATTCATGTTTTTAGTAAGTTAATTCTGATCCATTCTCTTGTTTTATCTTTGTATTATCTTTGTAGTCTTACAGCTTCTCCTTCAGCCTTTTCATATTCCTCAGTATGGCACTGATTACACTGGCACACTGTCCATATTGTGTACTAGGTCAAAGTTAAACTAATTTACAGTCTTTGTATGTGGATATACTTCTGGAAGCTCTGCTTTTCTGCTGCCCTTTGTTTTTCTGATGTCTTTCCTTTTGCTATCAACACATGCAACTTAATACAGCAGCCTCCAGATTTTTTTTCTCAATCAATACTTCACATTTGTGTGTGTGTCTTATATAAGTGCTCATATGTTTTCTGTTTTCTCTACTATGTCAATTTTTTTTCTTATATTTCTCTTACAGACACTCATATAATTTACTGTTGCCTCCCTCTAGGTTTTTGGTGCCAAGAGACAAAGTTTTCTGTCTTTACTTAGTAGGTGCACGATCACTCTAGCTGATAGTAACCTCATCTGTGCTATTCAAGGATGTTTGTGAGTAGTTATAGCAGAAAATGCAGTACTCAGTAAAGGCACTCCATAAAATCTGTTCAAAGTAATCTAGTTTCAATATCATGAAACACTTCTTTTATTTCCTTTTTTTTCCCCCCCACTTCTTCATTTTCTGTACTAAAACTGTAGAAAGTGTAAGATGTCCTGCCGCTGTTGAAGATATTCAGGGCGTTCATCATCTAATAATCTTTATTTTCCTTCAATGAAAGTAGATATATTGGTGAAGTCAATACTGAGCTATCTTCTTTTAATCTTAATTGAATGTTTGTCCACTAATGGCTTCAAAAGTATTTCTGTTGGTAACATATTTTAACTGTTCCCATTTCATGTCTTGCAGTCTTTCTTTCACTGTGAATGTAGATCCTTCTGTATTTCTTTGTACCTTATCTCTGAGAAAACTGTGATGTGTGCACAATTCTGCTTTGGTTGTGCTATAAAGGTTTAGAAACTTTTGGCTTATGTAAGATCAGATGTTCCAGATTTTTAATTCCTATTTTTTTTTCCAAAGCTGATGTCTTTTATTTGTATTATTATCCATCTTTTTTCCCGAAGATTTTTAGGATGAGTCCTTAAAATTGTGCTCTGCTGTAGAGCAGAGAAGCTATTGTTAAATTTCTGTTTCCCATATAAGCTGTTGATGAAATAATTCCTCATCTTCTGTAAAAATATTTAGCTCTTAGAGTATTTAGCTATGAAGAGATCTGATCTTCAAGGCTCTTCTAAACTGACTACAGTTCATCAACATTTTTCTTGAAATGTAGACAGCAGACTGGGACATTACATTCTTGCAGTTCTCAGGCCATTGCCAAATGTACAAGATAACATTACTACACTTTTCCTTGAAATTTTCTTTTTATTGAAATTTTGTAAAGGTCTGGGGTGATGGGATCTTTCAGCCGGTTTAGTCTGTTCTCTATCCAGTGGTTTCAGGTACTGTAGTACATGGTGTGAAGTAAGATTCTGACTATTCTTTTTAATAAAATTTATATTTTATTTGGGCTTTAAAAAAATCCCTTCTGTTGCTTTTGCCCAATTTATTAAACTATCCCACTGGATTTGTGTATTCAAGTTATCTATACGTTTGGTACCTGTTATATCCATCAAAATCTGAGTAATCAACCTTTACTGGTAATGATTTATATTATCTTACAAGTCAGTGACAGGTCTTGGTAAAGTATATGGGACCACAAAACCTGCAAATTGCATGTCTCAGGTTTAACATAAATATCTTGGTGACTCTTGGGGGTGGTCCTGTTCAGGGCTAAGAGTTGGACTTGATGATCCTTATGGGTCTCTTCCAATTCAGCAGATTCTGTGATTCTGTAATCTTTTCTTTGGCAATTTCTCTAAGTGACTGCATTTCTTTCTTCTCCTCTTCATCCTTTATTTTTATTGCAGCAAAGCTCAGAGTAAAGCCCTCAAAGGTACTGAGCATTTATTTTAAGTTATGGTACATCATGCAGTTAGACATTTTATACCTATTTTACTTTTCCTCAACTAAATGAGTACTGGTAATGCATATATCTTGTGTGCTGGAACAGGTCATGTCCCTTTCTGTCACAGTCCACCTTGTTTTGTGATTGTGCACCCTTGGATGCATAATGGAGATATGGCTACTTGTGCATAAAGAAACATGGCTTAAATGAACTGTAAAACTGTCTGCTTTATTGGACAGCACTTTTTGAACTTTTTTTCCCTGAGCGAATTATTCAAAAGATCCTTGTAAATGGTGCATATCTTCAAATTGGGTCCATTGACTGTAGATCAGGTAATTGATTCTCCTCTTCGATTTCATTTGTTACATGATCACATTATTGCTTTTCCTTTTCTGATTAAGTTTTTTTTTATATTCATATAATTACACAAATAATCTAAAACAAGTTCTAATATCTTAATCTGTTGTTAATTTACATTTCTTCAGCTCACTTAAATTGCCCGTCATGCTGTCTTGCAAGGTCATTTCTTGCTAAATCAGAGCACAATTTAAGGTGAAGATGTCTCCTTGAATTTGGAGACAGATTGAAGCTGATATTGGTATGAGATGTGTTGAAAGTTATATTAGGAAAGTAATTAAAACCCACCGAAGAAAATAAAAAAAAAAATAGAGAAATTCTGGAAGACTATGGACTATAGTTGCTGGGTTTGGGTTTGGGTTTGGTTTTTCTGAATTTTTTAAATTTTTTTTTTTTTTTTCCAAGAGCCTAGGAGTTTCTTCTTAAGTTTGAAGTATCTTTCTTGTGGGCTGAGACAAGTTTGCTAGCCCTATTTGTGTTGCATGGACAGAAAGTCCGTTCTTTTATAACATGTCCATTAGAGTCGTGTAGCTGCTAGTAAGACACTAGCAGGTGCTAACTATAGGAAAACCAGCTTCCTGATCGGCTGCATTATTCATTATTATTTTTTCAATAGGTTTCTGATGTGAAAGTTGTAAAGAGTTGAATTTCTCTTGAGATAAGAAATTACAATGAAATGGAAACTGGTTGATCAGCCTTGACACAATGTTGTCAACACGAAATCAAAGGGGGGACAGTACATTTGCATTTGCTGTCTTTGCAAAGTGAGATTATGCTAACAGCATGGAGCTGCCTTAGTCCCCCAGGAGCACAAAGAAACTCCACAGCTGCAATTCTGAAATGCCTCCTGAAGAGGTGAAGATTACACCTGTGCCATATTGCCTCCAAGCTGTTTCTGCCCTGGAATAGCCTCTGGCCCTGCCCAGTGCCTTTGCTGCAGTTCCATGCTTACCTCCCATGGATGTGTTACGGGATTAATGAACTACTAAATCTCTATGACTGCCTAAGCTCTCATAATTAAAACATTTCTCCATAACTCAGATTGATTAAAAGGACAGGATGCAGAGTCTAGTCTTTCATGAACATAAGTGATATAATTTGGTAGCTTGCATTGTCAGTGTTTTTTGTTAAAAAAATGGAGACACAGAGGAGAAATTTAGTATCAAACTTTCCCAAAGTCCTATCTCACTTGAGCAATACAAAGCTCATGACTTTGTGTTTTTTTTCTATATAGGATAGACAGTTGTCAAAACTGACTGTTCACGTCAAAATGAGCAAATGCTGTATGATTTACTAATGTCTGTGGGTAATTTGATAGGTGTACAAATTTATATATTTTTCTTTCATGCGTATCTCTCGTCAGAAAGGTGCTAAAGTTTTTCTCCAGCTGTTAGATAGGTATCTGCTGAGCACATTAATGAATTGTATTTCTGTCTAAGCTAATTTCTATACCTCTGTGTAGTATCCACAGTGATAATGTGTCAGACTAGGGAAATAACTATCCTCCTTGTGAACAGGGTTCATTCCTTGAGCGATGTATGAGTGTTATATTAATCTGGTAAAAAGGACAAAAAGAGACAAGGTGGAAAAGGAAGATACAGTGGCTAAGGACATATTATATACACAGAGGACTTAAAAGCCGAACTAGGAATGTCAGACCTCACTGTCACTCTCAGATCCATGCAGAGGAGGTTCAATTCTTAGGAAGGGCTCCCTTCAGTGTGGGTGCAGAGCTGCTTTGGGAAGATTACAAAGAAACTTAAGACCTGAGAATGGAAATAATGCTGGGCTGAGATGCTGTGAAATATCTAAAGAGAAAAACATATGCTTTTCATTATTTTCTCCACTATTAGTGGAAAAATAATTCTTTCCCTTCCTGAAGGAAAATACTTTCCTTTCCATGGGAGGTACCAGAGCAGGATTCTGTACCTTCAAAAGCAGCAGGACTTTGACTGTACCCAGCAAACAGGGTCAGGGAAGGAAGGAAGGAAATCACTAATCCACAGGAAAGGCCTCATCCTTTCATTCAAGCAAATCCTATTTGTTCTGTCCTAAGGGGAAGGAACAAGATGGAAAGAAAATGGAGTTGAACTTCTCTGTCCTCTGTGGCAAAAAAAGTGCTGAAACACTAGCTTTTCCCTCTTGCTCATAGTTCTCCTTTTCAAATGTTTTTTTCTGAATAGAGAATGAATTAGTCCTTCACTTGGGTGTTCCCCTCTGAAAAGGGAGAGAGGACTTCAGATTATATTATAGTGCTTTTTATAATTACTTGCTAGAAACTAACACAAAAGAGAAGTGTGAACATGTTTGCAGGAACTAGCAAAGTATAATGAGGGGAAAAGCCTTTTCTTCTGATTCTTATTTATGTTATCAACACCAAAGAGCATTAATTCATAAACCAAGACCACATGGGGAGGCTATGATTCAAATGTAAGGGACAACACATGGATCCAGACAGCTAAAAGAGCACAAGGAAACAATGAGGCAATGTTGGTCAGTATGAGACAAAGCACCTCAGTGCAATATTAGCTTAAACATTTTCTCGTGGTTTTTTTTTTGTAGGCATCACAGCAAGAGAGTTTTAATGAGGGATTTGAAGGAAGATAATGAGGTTGTGTGGCAGATGCTTCGAAAAAAAATCACAGAGGAGCTTGTTTAAAAATATCTGACAAATGGATAATGGAAGCCAACATTATGGCCTGATGAGACAGAGCTCATTGGAGATGATAGGTAGGATAAAAAATGAGAAAGAATTTGAAGATGAAGGCAAATAACTTATATCTGATTACTTAGAAAATCATAAACAGGCGGTCAAAAAGGCTGACACTTTTGTTCCTTTAGATTCTGTGTGAGAGGATCAGAGTTAACCAGAAGACCAGATGCTGTGAGGGTAGAGATTTGAAGTGGATTATGACCGTCTGGACAAGACCTTTGGCTTTGTGGGTGAATATCAATGGACATTCATTAAATATGCTACATAGAAACTAAAAAATTTAGACTGAAATGTATCACGTAGGACATGGATTTGTTTACAAAGCAGATGATGGGAGGAACATGTGACAAATTTTTATAGATAAAAGGGAAGCACCGGCTGCTGTCAAGAGCAAGTGTGTCAGTGGTGCGGTCTGTCCCTCTTTTCTAATATGGAAAGCTAAAAAATCTTTTGTCTGAATGAGGCCAATAGAGAAAGTTAAAAAGTAATATATATGCATACAAATGCATAAAAAAATACAGTGTGAGTAGTTATAGTGACAGAAACTTACTGTTAGATTTTATTGGACAGGTATTTATGCCATCCCATCAGATTTTTTCCAAAGCTTCAGGTGACTACTTTGAATTTTAAAATAATCCTCACAATTAAAATTTCTGTTTCAAGACTTACTTTATTAAAATGCTTGCAAAAAAAAGGTTAGCTTCCCTGAAAATCAGGGGTTTGATACAGATGATCAAGGCAATTACTACATGACCCATTTGAGCCCAGGTAGTTAATGGGAGATTTGAAGAAAACTAGTGCACACAATGGATTTCTACTTTAGTTTTTTTATAGAATAAGAAGGCAAATACATATTCTTTGTGGGAATTCTAAGCCTATAGAAAATTCAACATGGAAGAAGACATGCTGAGGTGTTTTGTGAAGTAATTTTAAAGTAGTTTGCATGAGGAGTCCATGAACACCAGCAGGAGTAAGAAGCTAGTATAATTAATGGTTAGAACTTCTAGACGTTAAATTAATTATTTGTCTTAACATTCACAAGAGAGTGGGTGACAGATGCTGGAAATAGATGTAAATTTCCTACAAGAGGAAAAAGAAATACTGAGGGAAATCAAGACCATACCTGAACAGATGATTAGGATATTAGAATGTCTAAAGACTAGCAAAACTCCAGGGGCAGATGGAGTCTGTCCCAGAAATGAGAAACACAAGAATCTAAACAGGTATAGGCAAATCACATTATAATAGAGGGAAAATATTGGTGGACTTATAAGGGATGAGTAGAAACTGAGAGGCAGGAAATTAATAATATTTAGGTATCGTTCCTGCTCTTGAGGACAGTGACAGCTAAACATTCACTTTCAGAAAGGCATTATTTGTCGAAAGAGAGAACTCACTCAGGAAAGGAAGACATTCAATTGATTTAAGCACCAGTCTCAATTAGATTAAAAGTTAACTAGGGAGAGAGAGACAGGTACATAAGTGCTGATGATTTTAAGAAGCTTTGTCCACGCACAGTCTAAAAGATAGCCCAGATTTTTAGAAGCGTTTCTAGCCAGCCAACATTGTTTTGCATGTATATGCCCCTGGGACTTCATTTTCGCAGCTGGTAATTCCTTGCAATATTTTGAGGGTTCAGTGGCACCACAAAGGCTTTGAAACCATCAGATTCCTCAGTAGAGTTGTTGCCAGTTTGGGTTAAATCTCGGCCAATGGCAGCTACAACAAGGACTGAAAAGTTCAGCTTACTTGGATAAGAGATTATGATTATCTTCATGAGATGAAAGAGTCATGGAGTTTTCCGGTAAGGAAAATACAAATGAAGGCAAATTATTTGAACCATTTTGTGAGGATCAGCATTATGCTAATTTTTATTTACTAGAGCGACACAAAGAAGGAGGAGCATAGGTGAGTAAAAGAGCAAGAAGTAATGATTTGCAGCTGTGAAGAATTTGGCATTATAGTACAAGTAAGCAAAATAATTCACCCTTGCCTGAAGTAGATAAGGAAGAGGGTTCAGTGAACTGGTTTGTACATATCAGGTAGAAAAAAATGTAAGAAAGCTGTAGGAGGAACAAGATAAAAAGTATAAAAATGACTAATCCTCTATAGTCACATGCAAGCCAACATTAATCGGAGGATGATCTAGATGAAAAAATGGTAGGCATATAACTAATTTTCTACGTAATATGTGATAGCAGCAAGAAAACAAGCAACATCAAGGATCCATAAATACACCTATTGAATATAAATTATTTTAGCATGCTATAAAAAAATCACAAAGTCTGTGATGCAAACATTTACATCATCTACGTAATTTTAAATCTTCTAGTAATATCTTGATACATTGAGAATGTCCATATAAAAATACATGAGCTAATAATTCTGTAAAGGAAAACATGGATCTGTTTATTGTAACCAAAGCATTTATTTCTAAAATGAAAAAAAAAAAAAAAAGTGTTTGCCACCAGTCATGACAAGAATCAGTCATATAACTTGGTGATAAAAAAATGTCATTAGTTACGTACTGAATTTGTCATTGACCTGCTCTATTTAAATATAAAACTGGTTATTATAATCTAGCAACTGTGGAATGACTGTGAGTACATCCCCTGAGTTTTTCTTGTCTAGTGGAAATGTCAAGATTGTATTTTTTCTTTCTGTTTTTCCAGTACAAAACCTCTTTACAAGATCCACAGTTCTTAACAGTGCTGATTAATGACTTAAGACCAAAGTCTATCAAAGTTAATGGAAAGACTTCATTGTCTTTTTGATCAATCCATCTGTCCTCTGGCATTTTGGACTTGTGGCTTTTCCTTCAGTAACAAATGATTTCTGTTGTTTCTTCTTTACAGAACAAGGGAGATTTACTTTTAATCAGACTTCACGAGTGAAGAATTTGTTTCTCAGGAGATAGAAACCCAGTTTTCAGAGTCAAAGATTTTGAGGAGTCTTTTGGGGGAGGAGTAGAAAAGATCTTGCTAGATACCTCAGAGAATTTGTGAGAGAGTAAGCTGAAAGATCTTACTTCATATCTTGTCTAATGGTTCTGGAATCTGAAGGACTTAACTGTGAGGCTATAAACTTTCCCAGGGGGACTGATCATATATCACAAAGCCTGAAATCTATGTAGTCAGTGGGAACCATTGTAGAGATTACTTCATATTATTTCTTAGTAATGAATAACAGGCTGAAAATGAAGTGGTGGTTTGGTGGTGAGGGTGCAGAAAGTCTCTCCTTTCACGAAGAAACACATTTTTCCCAGAGAAAATGATGACAAAAGTCTGGTCATCCCTGTCGTCCCTGTGGCAGAGTTCAAGAAGCATTTGGACAATACTTTCAGGCACATGGTGTGACTCTTGTCAGGAATGATCCTGCACAGGCCTAAGAATTGGACTCGATGGTCCTTGATGGTCCCTTCCAACTTGGTATATTCTGTGATTCTGTGATAAATGTTTCTGCTTCTGCTACTAAATAGTTGCAGTAGCTTCCTAGACAAAGCAGACACTTTTGCCATCCCATTGTCATTGCAAGCATCAACTGATCACTGATGCCAGATCTGCACTCTTTAAATCTTTGAAGACAGACCTGCTTACTTTGCTGACAAAAAGAAATTTCCCAATTCAGTACTGTCGAGTCAATAAAAATATTGCTGTGGCAGAGCAAGGTGCATTCTCTTCTCCCTGGTGTACCATAATCATCAAATTGTAAGCTAAGATACAAATCCAGAAATAATGTTGCACATAATAGTTGATGTATGAAGCGGAAAGAACACAGTTAATTTGCAGAGGTGAATTTGAGCTTTCATGTCCACCAGACAGGAAAATCTGGTTTTGACTGAAGACAGAGAACTTTCTAAATGGGAATATATATTGCAAAAAAATGTTTATATGGTCAATTTTCTATCCAGATGAACCTTCTTATTTCTTCCTGTCAGTTTTACTGGGACATTGCATTCAATTCCTTGTAGTTCTTCTGTACATTTCTCTGACTGTAAATTTTCTCATGGTTTCTTGTTTTTACAGACATACTCTATGTCTTTCTGTGCAAAAAATGGCACCTCTTTAAGACTCAATATAGGGGTTATCATCCAAAAGACAGAAGTATGTAACACTTTCATTGTGATATTTCATTTCTAATTACATTTCTAATTACATTTATATTACATTTCTAATTTCTAATATATTCAGTGTTATTGTATGGGTCTTTCCTCATCAAAACAGGACAAAATTAAAACAAAAACATATTCAGGACAAAATTAAAACACTAACTTTAGTCTTTTTGATATTTTCAGGAACCTTACCTTAAATTGCATCCCTGCAGGCCAGATAGTGTCATTTTGGGATGTAGGAAGTTTATTGTGGTGGAATTTAAGGTGTGAATTTGAGTATTCTGTAATAAAAATATATACTTTTGTTTTTTCCCTGTGATAACTTTCTGGTGTTGTTTATGCACAAATGGTCTTGAAATGTCTTGAATTTACTTCATGATAAGGATAGGTGTGTGGGCTCAAACTGTGGACCAGCCAACATACAACATCTGAATCCTTTGTTAACACTTGTTTGAGGATCAGTGTCATCGCAGTAGGCACACAGCTGGGAGTACACCTCACATATGGCCTCATTTTTTTGCAACTTAGGCATCTGTACCAAGGTGTGCCATAGTATCTTCTGCTGGGTCTTCATTCTTAGCACATGACAGGACTGCCTAACGGGCTTTGCTACCTTGATAACAGGTGTATTCTTCCAGAAAAGGCTATTCTTGGAGGTTAAAGAGGACTTTTTAAAATGCTGTTGTCCAGCAGCAGTAGATTTCAGAATGGAGTAGGCTAAGAATTTCTTGACAAAGCACTTCTTTATGAAGACTGAGGGTATTGAGAGGAATTGGCTTGGTGATTTTGAGTTTCAAGTTTTAAAAACGTTTGTCTGGTACAGAAGGAGCTTCTTTATTGCCAAGAAATGAAAGAAGAAAATTTCTGGGTGCAGGGCAGGTAAGGTGATAGTATGCCCATCTCTGTTTACAGGGTTGGTTATTTTTTGTTCTTCCAGTACAAATCTACTTAAATGTTGGCCATAAACCTTGGCTGCATTTTAATATTGGCTGTGTACTTGTGATCTTTCTCTACTGGTGCTTAAAAAGGGCATTGACTCTTCCTTTTATTTGATTTCTGTCTGCAGCTATAAAATTAATCTCCCAGTCTCATACTGCAATGAGCTGTGTCAGTGGAAGAGAGATAAGTTTCATTTTTTTTGCCTTAAAACTTCTTCCAAAGTTACAAAGAGTTTACCACATTTACTTTTTCTTTTCAATTTTAACAAAGCCCTTGTCTTTTTTTTCTGCATTTCTGTTTTATCCGTGTCATTTTTGGTTCTTTTGTTTTATGCTTCACATTTTTTTCAGACTCTTTTTTTTCCCCTTCAAGCCTAGTTTATAGTCTCTGACAGGATTCTTTCTATGCTATCTGCCAAAACATCTGTTCCTTTTCTGAATAAAAACTTGCTTCTCCAGAAAGTGTCACATGGGTCCAAACCAACTATAAACCTTCATTTCTCTCTGTGACTTTGCCAGTGATGGCCCAGCACTGGGAAACTTTGTATTCTTGTCTGTCTTGTCTCATTTTTCATTGAGCCAAATTCAGGTGGTTTACTGGGGGGGAAAAATTGCATCATTTGGATTTCAATTTACACATTTCCTTTCAAAATATGCTATTAGTTATTTATACTTTCTATTTTTAATTTTGTAATTGTTTCCTGAATTTTTGATCAAAGCAGACATTTATTAGCTTAAAATTGATCCCACTTAAACAAATTCTATTGTCTGTTCTTTTCTGCTAGGACTACATTTCAATTACTACACTCACTGAAAATGCAATGTAACTGTCCTTGGTTCTTCTTGGATTGGTTTTGGTGATGTTAAAGTTTTGCAGTCAAAGTGGCATTCAGAACAATTTTGGGTGCTTTGAGAAAATTGTTTAACTTTCATTACTTTGATAATTCGTATGTAGGAGACAGATGATTCTAAAGTAAAGTTCTTAGATATCTTTAACAAAAAGTGCTGTATTTGAACAGGATATTATTTTTATATTATGTTCCCACAGTATAACAAGATTCACATCATGTATTTTTGTTATGTTTTATAAATGGTCAACACTAGCATTGAATCATGTAAATATCTTTCCATAATATCAAAGTATTTATTGTTCTTTATGTTGCAAAGTAAAGGAAGAAGTGGTTTCCATATGGCTTGCATTTGTCTGTGCTATAAGTTACTGTTGATTTGTTGCTGAGATCACTGTCTTTGGACTATATTAATAACTAAGAAGGAGAGTTTTGGTGGTGAATGGGTTTAAGTTTCTGCAAACTTTTGAGCTTTAGTGTGGTAAATAATTTGAGACAATGGATAGAAAGTACCCTCTGGGCTGTGGCTGTTTCACTAATTCAGTCCCCCAAAGTTTTAATTAATTTTCACAGAAATGAATGAGGAATTTTTGGGTTTTTTTTTGTCTTAATTTGCCAGAAATTTCTTCATTCTTCAGAGGAAAAAACTGTGTACTTCCATTGTAATATTTGTAGCCATTACTTAGGGGTTTCTAGTGTCAAAATGCTGATTGCAGATTCTATCCCAGTATGGGCTATATGCTTAAGAGTCAGACTTGATAATCCTTGTGGGTCCCTTCCAACTCAGAATATTCTGTGATTCAAGATTAAGAATATGGTATGGGGTGGGGAAACACACCACTGTCCCCACACACCATTGTCCCCACTGTCTGCTTGCCGTAAAGAGAGTTTCTCCAGGTAGCAGAGATTTGATAAATGCTGGGAAGCTGTGTAAAGAGAATAGCTAAGGAAATTGAATTCAACCCTTCTCCATGGCTCGATCCCTCCTAGAACAGGTGGCCTGGCACACTGGCCAAAAGTTGCTGTTGACTGAGTCCATCCAATACCTCTGTCCCCTTGTGCTGGGGATTTGTTTGTGGAAGCTGGCAAGGTGCCCTCCTGGAGGAGCTGCAGCAATAGAAGGAGTGCTGGGAATGGCTCAAAAGTACTGAGTCTTTTCATTGCTCTTGCTGTGTTTTGCTGGTTCCTTGAGCGCTTAAGAAAGATCAATGTGTGATTTGTTAGAGGAAAGTTTGAAATTTCTTAGTCAAGGAAATATTTCCAGCACAACACAAACCACACTTTCTCAGTCAGCTTTCTGTGGGGACTTGCATGTGTCTCTTCCTGAGATTTTAGAGCAGAGAGCTTTTTATTTTCTTGGCTTAAACTGCTCAAAATATTTATTTAAAAATAAATTTTGTTACTTGTTTAGGCCTGCCGTAGTATGACCAAGACAGCAAGAAATGGAAAATGTTCTCAGTACTTACAAACATTAATTACTCATTTTAGTAAGCTGTTGTTGACTGGTCTATTCAGTAACCATGTGGGGCAGATTAGAACTTCTGTTTATGATGGTGTAGTTCTGGAGTAATTCCACTAAGGTGCAGTCAACTAGTACTATAATTTGCATACTAGGAAACCAGTTCTCTTTGTGCCTTGAGGTGCAACCTGAGTGGCTGGTAGCCCATCAAACAGAGGTACCTTTCAGGTGCCCCTCTGTGAAGCCTAAACTCAGTTTACATGGGAAATTACTCCCTCCAGTGAACACATACAACTACTGTGATTTGTATTTACTTTGGAAGACTTACATTTTTCAATGGATAAAAATGAAGAAAATGAGAGCCCTGATAATACAACAAATTCAGTGCAGACCTCTAAGTTAGAACTGTGCGAGCTGTCTCCTGAACCAGTAAGCACAGAGCTGCATCAGTGCTCAGCACAGTGCCCAAGTTAATAAGCTCTTCTAATGGGTAGATCTAATTAGCTTCTGCACAGCTTCATGTGCAAACAGTTTGTCTGCTTTGAGGGACCTTGCTAGTATTTCTGTCTGAGATATTAATCAGTATAGTGTCAGGTCAGTAGACACCTCATTCAAGTTTTCAATGATGATGTGCTCTAAGTATTACAGAAAAGTAAATGTAACTCAATAGAGAAATCTTCAATAGGTAGGTTTAAAACAGAAATGTGATTCTAAGCTCAGTTACAAATATGATCTTAAATCCTGTAAAAACCCAGTATATATTGACAAACACATGTAAGAAGCACGAAACTGCAACACTACTAGGCACTGGCATTTACAGGAAAATTATTATCAGTTTAATGTCATTTTAATCTGGTAGACAAAGTGCATGTAGAAGTTCATGTTCCTCCAGTTTTAAGCTTTGCAATAAGACCTGAATGCATGTTAAATCATAATGCCACTATTTTTCTTCTCTCTCAGTTAGTAAATGTTAGTTTGAAATATAATTGAATGTAAATTTGAAAATAATCAAGGAAAAAGATTAGATTCAGAGATATGGAACTTAGAATAACCCAACTGTATTCAGAAAAGTGACACAAAGAAAATGCTCTTCATGCTGTAGCTTGAAATTTGAGGAGGGGAAAACCTTTTGTTCCTCACTTTGCTGTATGATCCTTTTTTAGAGTGAAATTCAACACAAAGTGAATCTCAGCTGGTTTGGAATTATATTACCATTTGTGGGAAGATTTCAAAACAAGCCAAAACTAACATATTTTGACCAGCCCCTTAAGAGTTCTAATTGCCAGGAGTTGGGCGTTTTTTAGGAATAAATTGGCAATGCAGTAGTGTGAGTCTGCAAAATCTTTTTGACTGTAAGAGCTTCTTGGATTGAGATACTTTTTTGATTCATGTAGAATCACCTAGAGCTCAGCAGATATTTTTAATGTTCCTAGTTAGACAGTTTCTTCTATACTTCATCTGGAAACTATGGCCAAAGCTGTAATTAACATTGTCAAATCTGAGCATATTCTTGATGATGTTGTTGGTTAAAACCAATGTTGAACAGAGAGGGTCAAGCTGCATGCCTGAAGGGCTCTATAGTGTTCTCCAGAGTCCCTCAGTAGGGATTAGCAATCAAATTACCAGTTCAAGTCCAGGAAAGGTCAAGAGTGATTAACAATCTTTGTTCCATTGGTTAGCGGGAAACAGATGTAAAATGAAGTGATGATCAAAATCCAATTCCTAGTAGATATTTTACATCATAAACACCAAACTCCTAATGATCCCTTGTTAGCAATCTGATTAGAATGGACAGTAATTGAACAGGCACAGACACTGCCATGCAGCCTTTACTGCCATTCCCCATAACAAAAATTACTGCCATTTTGGGTCTGAAGGACAAGCTGAAATTGCAGTCTCTCTGCCTGGGATTTTTGTATTCTGTTTGGAAATCTTTCATCCTGAGTGATATCAAATGATATTTTGGACCACAAATAAAGCTGAAGATTATTTGAAGTGCTCTGAATGCAGGATAACCTGCAATTTAACACTGACAGGTTTTATCTGATAACTTTAAATATGCATGGTTGATTCTCAGCTGGATTAATCTGACATGGATCTGCTGAAAGATTATTATTATAAAATTATTATTAATTATTAATGAAGCTGGCAAAAGATCCTATTCTGCTTTACTCAAAGTACACAATCATAATTGAAAATGCACGAGTAGTTTTAGGGAAAGTATAACATAGCTAAATGATGTGTATTGTACACATAAGGCCTGCCCTTCTCTTTCTTGGGCATCAACTAACTTAGGGTAGATGAGAGGTTATATTTTATGGACTTAGAATGAATTAGGGTTTGGTGTTGGGACTTAGGCTTCAGGCATTTGTTTAGGGTTACTATAATGCTATAACAAAACCTTAAATTCCAAAGCTTGGTATTCTCATAGTCCTGTAACTGGTGAGTGATAGAATGTCTTTCTTGTAAACATAATATCTCTTAGGCCAAATCTGTGTACATGCTGTTCTGAAATTATCAGAAAATCTATTCTATTAATTCATCTAGGAATATTTCTGGATTCCGCTAGATGAAAATTCTTCCATATTTTAGCAACAAAATCCATAAGATGAATGGACGAAAAAAAATATTCAATGGGTGGATAAAATGCTTAAAGGATCTTGTAGCAAGTACCAAGTGGACTTTTCTTGTTGTCCTAAATTCCCTTGTCTTAGTTATCTATTGTGGCAGTTTGAGCCACATTAGAAATCCAAAATCCAATTTCCAGGCTTCCCTCACCCCTTCCTACAATTTATCTCAACACCAAAGAGAAACCTTTCAGGCCAGAGGCTTCTACAGGGGAAGGGGGAAGCATATATACATTTTATTTACACAAATAAATACTATACAAGCTAAAAACAACTATATATATATTATTATACATTTCTATCAGTCCCTTCCAAACTTCTCCCTCAATTAGTCCAGGAAAAGCCTTTTCAGGCTGATAGGTAACCAATCTCTCTCTCGTGGGAGTGTTCGGGGCCCCTGAACCCTCCCCCACCAACCTTCAGCTGTTTGCTGCAGTTCTTTCTTCTTCATGAAGTCCAAGATAGCTCCGAGTCCTTTCTCTTTGGTTCTGTATCATTTCTGCTGTGTGATCTCTCTCTCTCAGTCTCATACCTCTGTTCTGCAGGCTGCTGTAATTCAGTCAGTTTATCATAGCATCTTCCAAGTCAGTTTTTGGCTGCCCCCGGTCAAACCTCGGCAGGACAACTCCCGAGCCTCTCTCTCTGGCCTGTCTCCAATTTTGCCTGGGATTCTTGTCCCTGGCACCGAGGTGCATTCAGCCCATCCACTTTGACTCCGCTTCAACGCTGAGCTTTGCATCCACTTCCACTTAACAGTGAGAGAGAAAAGCCCCCTAGCCTTGGCCACAGACAGCTCGGTCTAGTTATACACTGTCCCGAGCGTCCTGCGGCTGCAGGGGGGGGAAGAGGGCCTGGCCTCCTCCCTCTTACCTCAGGTGTTGTGAGTCGCGTCCCTCACAAACACTCACTCCAAATGCTGCCTACTAACTCTGGCCTAGGCAGAGCTGGGGGGAGCACAGGGCTCCCCTTCCCACCCACCCCCGGAGGTGGGGGAAGAAGGAGGCCCAGCCACCCCCTGGCCTTCTACACCTACACACAGCAGCAGACACCAACAGAAAATTGCCAACAGCTTCCGGTGGTTGTGTATAAATGATTTTTTTTCAGCAGAAGCGAACAAGATGAGTGGTGATTGGCTCTTCAGGGAACACTGCTCTGGCACTCAATCACCTCTGAGCCCCCCGGTTCTCAGGGGGGCCAATCTCAACCCATGACATCTATATTCTTAGCAAACTAAGAAAGAAAACACTTTAAAAAGCTAACAGCTTGAAAAAAAAAATGAGTAAGATGTTGCTGGTTTCTGGTACATTTGCAAAAATTTTATCCTGAGATTTTTACTGAGTAAATATAAAACAATAGAAAAATATTCTTGTTATTCACTAAGTAGCTTGTGGACTACACAGAGCTGCTGTTGACTGACAGCTGAAGGATAAAGGGGAACTTGAGGGATTCACATTTTGGAAGACATCTGTAATGTCTTCTGAACTGTGAATCCAATTTTGTTTCTTTTTTTTTGTTTTCCAATGACATTGTAACACAATAATCATATAATATATTAGTATGATTATTTTCACTATTATTTTTTGTCAGAGAAAGAAGTCAAGCATTTCTTATTACCAATGACAGCTGTCCCTGCTTCTGTAGAAAACTGGTCTACAAGTGGTTTTCAGGCTTCTTGTTAAAAAGGACTTAGTGAGATTAATAACACAACTCACTTCTGAGCGGACTTTGTTTCCTTGAGCCTGCATCTTTTTAAAACAGCTAATGACGTTATGTATAACCAATTATTGGAATCAACCTTTTTTATTGGTACATCCTGGATATGATATGGGAAAGAAAAGTCCAGAGATTTGTACTAACTCTTAGCTCTGCAATGGAGTCAGGACATCACCAAATTTCTTCTTTTAGCTTTGTCTTTGCCAAATCTGTTTCAGTGAGAAAGCTTTCTAGGGTGGTGACTATATATGTTTAGTACACCCTAACCCTGACCACAGGGAGATTTGTGAGCATTGCAGTAATAGTAATAATATATAACATTAAATGTAGATTCTGAAAGGATGTCTATTCTGAAAATGCACTTAGGAGAAACACAAGTGGGAGTGTCATTTACACTCGAAAAATGGAACTGCTAAGCATTTATATTTAAATTAAATGCTTTTATGAGTTCATTGAATGTTATTTAGCAGGTATATTATAGCAAAGACATGTTACCTATTGCCTTAGAATGAGGATATTATTGCTTTTTCATAGTTATCTTTTGTATCAGCATTTGGCAGGTAACAAATGATATTTGCTTGCTAATGTTAAATTGTTTTGTGCTGCTGCTCAGCCACAAAGATATAGAAGATGAGACAATGGAAAAATTTTATTTGCTTTTTTGGGAAGACATAGGAATATATTAATGAACAGTGATCTGGACCTGTCTTTGAAGTAATGTTTATTCTAAGAAAGGCAAAGCACTTAATTCCTGTCTGAATCACTCCATCAAAATCCTGTTCATGCAGAAGGCTGCAAGAGTGGAACTGCAGATAGAATTGGCTCAGATAAGTCAGTATGGTCAAGGTGGTGATGATCAGAACAGTTAGGGGTCAAAGCAGAATGGATTCCAAGTATCAGGATTTCGGGAACTTGGTGTGAAAAGTTCCTGTTCCTGAATCCATTTTTTTGTGCCACTTTATTTCCTGACTTGTGCAGATTTGGAACCAATAATACCTGATTCACCCTGAACCCTGAATTTGTTATACTTTAAGAATATAAAAACATGCCCTTTGAGTAAACAATGAAGCCCAAACTTATAAGGATTCCACCTTAATTTTTCAGACTTCAGTGTTCTGTTTAAATTAAAAAGAAACCTTCTGGTAACCAAGCTTTGCAGGTTTCCCCTTTAGTTTAAGTCTATTTTGATAGGCCAGTTAAATTTTTTTTACATATCTGAGAAGTCCTTGTGATACAAGGTCAGAATAATAAATTTTATGTTTTTATTCTTTATGTAGGAAGAGTAATATAATGCCATCACTACTTTATTATGCTGCAGTCATTCTGTTACCATGCAACTTAAAATATTTTAGCTGTAAGCGCTTGGAGAAAGTTCATAGGTGTACATCACTATATTATAGTTTGCCTGTAAAGACTACATTTCTTCTAGTCATCCCTAGAAATGCAGTGATAGATCAAGACCATGGAGCTAGTTCTGAGGTGAGCTGAAGAGATGGTGAGCTGAGAATGCACTGTATTTGCACATGTATAACCACTGCTCCAGAGCTCCAGTATTTCTGTTTACAAGTTGAGTTAGTATTTCTCACTAATTGGAAATGTCTTGACCTTTTCTGAAGGCTGGAAAAGTTTTCTGAAGGGTTTATGAAACTGGTACTCAAATTTTTCTTTAAAACCAGAAAAGTCTTTCTGTAATTTGAAGGTACTCAGCAGAAGTCAGCAGCCATAAAATAACACCAAAGATATCAGTTTATTAGACCTTGAACAGTCTTGTCTTTAACTTGCTTCAGTACATCTTAATATGAATTTAAAGAGATGTATCAGAACTACTGTATGTTACAGGAGAAGATTCATGGTCCTCCACAGACAAGCTCATCCTAGAAGCTGTTTTGCTGAAGCAATATTCACGTATTCTCTTCTTAACTTTTTTATTACAGTGTGAAAAACTTAGCAATGAATAACCTCCTTCAACTTATGTGTCAATGCCCAAAGGACTCTTAACTCATCTCAATTTAAATTAATGACCTTACTGATAGTATTAGCAATTGGACCATGGCTCTCATGAGCCAACTATTTGCATATGGAATTTGATTAATCCTGCTGGCTATTAATTTTCGGTTTTAATTAGGTGTGATACTATAGCAAGAGAAAATACAAGACTACTGTCAGGCACAGACAATGTTGCTTTTCTATTGGGTATTCTATTCTGTTTGGCTGTGTTAGCTTCCCTTACAATGTCTGTTTGTATCAACTCGGAAAGCTACCATAGACCTTAAAAAGTTCTGTGCAAGCTCAGAGATAGTCACTACAAAGAAGCACCATATTGAATGAATGTTACCATATAATAGGAAATAGAGAAATTGGTTTATGGTACACCCTTCTGGTACTCTGTAGCTCTATTCCTCTTAATGGCATAATAGGTCTCTTGTAATACGTGTGTCCAGTCACAGAAAGACCAGCTCTGTAAGCAAGTGGGACTAGTACTTTTATTGAGGCTGCTTGTTTTCCCTGTATCCCGACTAAGCAAATGTACACTGACAATAGAGTCCTGCACAGATTTGGATCAAGATTAAATTTTGCCTGGATCTTGTAAATATGTAACGTGGTGTCTCCTGGTTTCCAACAGGCCGATCTGTATTTCTTTGACATCTTTGCACTTCAGGAGCATAGCAACATGTTTATGTGTGTCATAGCCAGGAAAACAATGTGCAGCACCTGGCTTGCTCAGCAGAGCTGGTGCCCCCATGCTGCTTACTGCTGAGCATATCCCAGTAAGAATTAGCAGACCTTGACAAAACCATCAAGAAAATCTCAATAAAAATTTAGTACCCTTGCAATAGAAAAGCTGTTTTATCTTTCCCTTTCTTACCAGAACAACATCAAAGAAACAGACCTCTTTCCTAAGAGATGGATTTTAATAGGTGTTGATATCCATTGACCAAATGAATGAATGATCAATGCCTATCAAACAAACACAGTTAGAAAGGGAATATATTGCTGTATCTGGTTAAAATTCAAAGAGAAGAAAACCTTCTTCTCTGAGATCACAGAAGGCTTCTGAGAAGTCAGTATGTGTATCTGGCAAGGGCATAAGGTGAAGACGAAGGCATGAAGATTAGCAGGGATATGCCAAACTCTGATTGAACATTGGAACAGCTTCCTCTGTGCTTTTAAAATGCCTTTCCTGAAGTACTCAGCTGTTTGTAATAGATGCATAACTCATAGTGAAGAACAAGCAATTTCAATGAAAGGAATTTATATTTTTGCAAGAGAATTTCTTGTACTTGTGGAAGCCTCCTTTTTTTTATTTAACAAATATCTCATTTACATAAAATTTCTTTATGTGGAAATATGCACTCTGCCAACATCAGTGGGAGTTAAATCTCCTCAAAAGACATCTTTGTTCAAATTCATATTTCTAGGATACACCCATGAATATCTACATGGAAAGTGACTCAGCTGTATCAACATTCTAATGCTTTTCTTTGGAAAACTATGGTATCAGACATGGGAGCCACAAACTCTTTGGGTACATTTAATTTTATTAAACTTTTGCATTGACAGTGGATGATTTGAAACTGCTTGTAGAAAATTAGTAATACTAACAGAGTATGCTAAGAGTATGCTAATAGTATTCTAATATTGTACGGTGGTCTTGTCCGTTATATAGTACCATGACATATCAGGTTATAGTCTTTTTCACCTTCTTCAGAAGATATGCCTACTGCTATGAAAATGGATGTTTTCTTCAGTGTGTTATGTATAAAGCAAACTATAGTGCAAATTTTGATTAAAATGTTGCTCTGTGTCCTTTCATATAAAATCTAATTTTATTTAATATTACTTTCTACATGTATGCAGAAAATGGCAAGCTAATATTAATAAAAGAAGGCTTATAGGAATGTGGAACAAGAACAATAGATCCTTGTCAAAATTTATTTACCTAGCTAGACTTTCATTTCAAAGTTAGCAGCACTCTGTAATATTGGCATAATACAGGGGTCTTAAAACTCTGTTAGACATTTTTAACTCATTTTAATTTATTCCATGGAAGTTTAATCCCCTGCTGAATGGAGATGGGGTGAATTTTCAAAAGTCATAATCCACTGAAGTAAAAAATCTGTAATGACAACATAGACAGCAGGCTTCAAGAGTTTAGTTTAAAGTCTTTCTAAAAATGTAAAACTTAGGGCAATAGTTAATAGGATATTTCATACAATTATATTTCAATCCCTTTCCAAATCTTTATACATTCACTTGCATCTTTGCTATTAGAAATATTTTGGCTTGATTTCTGTTCTTTTAAGGCAAAAATCAGAAAGCTGTAAAATTCTAATGTGAAGATTTTCATAGAGCAATGTAACTCATTTGGTCCTTCAGTTCACAGACAATTATATGTGATATCATGATGTTTTCTAAATCGAAAGAGAAATGATGTCTTACAAACAAAACACCTTCCATTCTGCCTTAACTGGGCAAGAAAATAAAATTAAGCTACATAATACCACACTATCTTCATCCTTCTGACTACCGCCTCCCTAAGATCGTGCTCTATGGTGAACTTGCCACCGGCTGCAGCAAGAGAAGAGCCCTAAAGAGAAGATACAAAGACTCCCTGAAACAACATCTTAGCCTTGGCCATATTGATCAACATAACTGGTCTACTCTGGCCTCCAATGGGGAGGTCTGGAGACACACCATCTATAACGCTGCTGATGCTTTTGAGAACGCACACAGGATCACCCTTGAGGAGAAAAGACAATGCAGAAAGAATCGTGCCTTGCAGAATATACCACCTAAGGAGTCTTTCTGCTGTGCCTTTTGCACAGTCTCGTATTGGCCTTTTTAGCCACCAGCGTGCTTTTAACAAATGTGGGTAGAGCCCTTCCCAAATCTTCGTTCGCGAAGCCAAGCCATGATCTTCATCCTTCTACTCCTCTAGAGTTTTTATAGTTGACTTTAGTGATGGGTCATGATTTGGCCCATAAATTGATTGGATGTATTCCACGTTTCCTATGTACTCCAAACCTACACTTTTATGCTGTCCTTTGACTAATACCTTTGGAGCTGCCTAGTTCTGGAAGTACCTGTAACTCAGAAAACACCTTCTTTATTTTTTGACCAGGAAGCTCCTCTCGTGCCAACCATAAATTTTTACAGCTTTGCCTGGCCTGAGCGTCCAGGCAGCAAAATTCTGCCTGAACCGCACAGGAAAAATGCTGCTTCTTTGCTAGATTTTGTTGTGGCCTACTGGACAAGAATTTAGGTGGCATCAGATGAAGCTGGGATGTGACTTGTTCAGAACAAACAGGAGGAGAAGATTCTCAGAGAGTCTGAAGCAGAGATGAGGAATGGCTGGTTGCAGGGTGTTTCACATGCTGGAAGTTTCATAGAGAAAAAGACAAGTTCTTGTAAGTGATGTTTATTGAAAGTTATAAAATTCATGGCCACATATCCAGCTTAAGAAGTCCTTGATCTGCACAGATTTGAATATGGAAAAGATTTTCTGGTACATGTGGTGTATTCTCTCCCTAATTTTGTATTCCTTGATAAACCCAACTTTTAGCCATTGTTGGAGGTGTAATATGGGACTAGATGGACTTTTGTTTTGACCTGCTAATGCTATCAAGTTCTTAAATAAAATAGACAAGGAAAATCACTTGCTTTTGTTTCTCTCAGAGCTACATTTCTGAAGGAAAAAAACAAGGAGCTTCCTTCTTTGAAAGACAACAGTGACAGCAGTGTGTATCTTCATCCCTGCTTTCTAGAAAAAGGGTGGAACATTTTGTAGGGCTGGCTTTTCATCACTTCCTGTTGTGGATCTGTGATTTTTGTTTCTCGTTAAAAGTCCCCAATCTTCTCCAGGCAGATAGAGGAGTCTGGATGTTTAATTCCAAGTCTGATTTCCACTCCAAAAATTTGTGAAAGGATAAAGAAAGTCTTTATCTTACAAAAAGCTGACTGCCACAGCTGAGAGGGCAGCACTGGAAGAATGAAGCAGAGAAAAAAAGGAGAAAGAGAAAAATATCAGTTAGGGCACTGCTACCAGAAGAAATGTCTCTGTAATTACAATCTAAGTCTGATTTAAAGTACTTATTTGTCTTAGATGACTAAACACTTTTTAAAAGCCTTTTTAAAGTTCTTTTAGTCGTTAGAGAACAAAAGAAGCTCGATAAGACTAATTTTTCTGATTTTAAATACTTGTGAAAATTATTCATATGATTAAATCAAACTCAAAAGATAACAGAATAGTACAAAGTGACACTGCTTCTCAAAGGAAACCTCCAGTTGGAAAATCTCCTATATCTATAAGTAGGAACAATACCAGCAATTCTGCACACCTTGCTGTTTGAGTAACACACCACTGGCTTCAGCATGCTTATGGATGTATAGTGGACTTGAACATGAGTAGAGCATTTCGGAAGGCATTTACATAGAGCATTCATTGGCCCGCTTCCAGCCTGCAGCCTTTGGGTTCTCTCCATATTACTGTCTACAGGGCAAACTATGCACCATAGGTCAGGTTATTCCTGGTCATCATTAAGCCTCTAGGTAAAGAGCATTAATTCAGTTTTGAATGTTCATCAATACCTCACGGAGGGAGAGGAAGCAGTTCATTCTGTTTCTCTCTCTCTCTTGATTATGGAATAAACCTAGATGAATAGTTTAGACCTCAGACCAGATTTCCAGGTGAATAAGGTAATCAGTGAGGTGATTTCCACCCTAGATCACGGACTGGACTGGCACAGAATATTGTCTGATCGGGACCTAAGAGGTGGCAGGCCACCACTTTCTTTCATCTGTTTGTTACCATTTGCAGGGCTTGTGGCAGTGTCACAGCTTAAGCCATAGTCCACAAGAATGCAAAGGAGAAAAAATGAAACTCAAAAGCAAAATTCTTGTATGGTAGTTCTTAAGTATTCTTGTGGGAACCAACCACTTAAGGTGCTTTATCACCCTTGTATTTCCTGAAAATTATTCGAGACTTCCTAGTTTTCAGATCTATTTATAACAGGCAACTTACATTGTGTAGAAAGCACTGCAAAATTGTAACTTTTGCTAGTTTTTATTCTTTTGCAGAGCAGCCACTGGAATATCTTAATATTTTATGATAACAACTGTTAAGAATTATAATGACTCCAAAAAAACCAGTGTTGGTTTATACTTGCCCTCATCTTTCTGTGGGTGCAAATTTTCTAATTAGTCTTTGATTCTTAGTCAGATCGCAAAGAGATATCAACTGATATAGGCGTTCTCATTTCAATGATGTTAGATTTTACTGAATTTATATCAGCTGTTGTCAGCTGAATTTATATCAGCTTTCTCATCTTGCATAACCGCTGCTGTGTGAATGATGAAAAAACTCAGGTAGCCACATTTTTGTTTTAACAAGGGCCATTTGAAACAAGAATGATAGCTCACAGATTAAAACAAGAAAAATACAGAATTTAAAGCTGAGCTGAGCGCAGTTGATAGTATTAATCTGAATTTTACGAATCCTAAGGAATTTCTATGCAAAAATTTTAGTAACGGTGTATCTTAAGTTCAATTTCCTAACTTAAAGACAGTAAAAAATATTACCTTGCCTCTGTTTTCTGTGACAACAAATTATAATTTTTATGCTGAAGTGAATGATTCTAAGTGATTACTTTAGAAAGCATTATTGAAAACTTCAAATGCCTCTTTTTCTGTGGTCGATAATGAAAGGAGGTCACAACAACTCTTCTGCAGGGCTCTGAGCAAGGACCTCTGCTGTTCAATACATTTTTGTAAATGACTGGAGGAAGGTGAGTGAGAAAGTTTGTTAATGGCAAAATATCTCAGAGTAGAAAAGATAAGATCCAAGAGGGAGGAACAGCAGAGAGATCTTACCAGAATTAGTAAATAGACAGTAAATTACGGAATGAAATTCTGTGGTAGCCTAAGTAATGTGAAACATATTATAAATATAAATCCCAGTTCCATGTATAATTAGGATTGAAATTTTAGTGTTGTCAGTTTCATACAAACATCAGTTCAGTGTTCATTAATGATCAAACCCAAATAAAATATTATGAATTAGTTGAGAAAAAAGACTGAACTAGTAGTGGAAGGACATATTTGCCATCATACAGGACCATGGCTCTGACAAATCTTGGATACTGTGCTCCATTCTGGTCTCCTCATTTTAAAGACAGAACTGGGAGTGGAACCAAGTGGGCTTCAGAGAAGGACAAAAAGGAAATTCAAAGGTATATGTATAGAATTGCTTATGTACAAGGATTATTTGTGTGGCCCAGGAGGGTCAGGGCTGGAAAAATGTTCAATATTTTTTTACTATTATGAATGGATACAACTGAGACATGTACTAGTGGGCTAGAAGTAGGATGCTGTATGTAGCTAGAAATCATAAAATTTTCCACTCACTGATATTTGTACAAAAAAAGTTTAATGTGTAGCAGCAAAGAAAAATAAAGAGGAGCATGGGAAATTTGGATAGAGCCTGAATTTTCCATCTGGAGAATGAAAAGTACTCCAAGGGCTTCAGGAGCCAGGTTCAAAACAAACTGTATGAGGAAATAGAGCTGTGAAACTCATTGCTGAAGTACATTGTGAAGATTAAAAGTTTACAAAGTGTCAGAGTGAGCAAATGCACAGAAGAGCAGTCTATTGAGAGTTACTGAAACATACAGAAACAATACCTAGCAGTGGAAACTAGAATTGACAGCTGGGAAGAACTTAGGAGGCCATGTTCTTGCTCTTCTCCAGGCATCTCTTACAGTTGTTTTTGGAGAGAAGAAGATTTTTCTAAATGAGCCTTTGGTTTGATCCTGCATAGCCACTTTTGCGTTCTCATTTGACACAGTAGATCAGGAGTTACTGTTCCATTTTTCAGACTCAGCTGAGTTTGCATTTTTTGATTGACCAACTCACATCCTTAATTTTTTTCAAGTCATGCAGCAAAAGGCTTGTAAGTTAAAACCAGAGAGGTTTGTTTCTGTGAAATATTAATATGTGTGGGTTTTTGTGTTTGTCCTCCCTTTTGAAAAAGTGTCAGTTTGCAACAGGTACAAGTCCTTCAGTGTGTTTTACACCCCCATCTTCTTATTGTAATATCTCCATCAACTTGTATTCTCAGTTTCTTTGTTTATCATCAAATTCCTGTAGAATATTGAATTTGACTTGTCTGGAAATTATTAATTAAATAAAATGCTTAAATGCTGCTGTAACTTTGTACAGTGTGTAGACAGGTATAGGAAGAAAAATTGATCTGAGTAGAAAAGTAAACTAGGTCCAGATTTTCCTTCACCCATTCCATAAGCAGGATTAATATGAGAACATGGGATTCATTGAAAACTTTCTGAGTGCTGTCCTGCCTCGATAATGGTTCAGCTTACTGTAATGTCCATCAGTACTTTTTAACGTGTGTTGTTATCTGAGTTATCTTACTGAGGAAAGAAAATTCTAAATTCTTTTATAGAGAGCATATGCAAACACAGTGCTGCCAAGTTCTTGCAGTGTTATGTCAGCAAAAACAATCTTGGTTTTGATTAGTTATTTACCTGAAGAGAGAGATTTATCACCTTGAGTATTAGATTGATTGTTTATATTTTGATTTGCCCTCAAGTAGTCACACATTTGGAGGAATAAATGCATAATTTCTAAACCAATACTATAATTATAGGTAATGAACTGTAATAGAGCTAGAATAAAAGGAAAAGAGTGAGAAATCAAGAGGCATTCTGTACCTTTTTGAATTACTAATTTTTTAATCTCTAAATTGATCAGCCTTAAATTAATGTTGATACACCTATGGTTGATTTTAAACTGCGAAGAGGGCCTAAATCATCACTTGACACTTTCATGGATTCCCAAGATCCTTTTTCAATTTCATTTTCTCTGCTCCAAATGTTCAGGTTTGACCTGACAAAACAGTCAGGGCTCAGTGTCTTGAAAGAGAATTCCAAAATTTCTGAGACAAATAAACTGCCTTTCCTTTAGGAAGTCCTAAAAGAACTACATATATTCATTAAAAAATGTTTAATGATGTTAAACACCATTCCAAAAAAATTTTCACCTTCAAAACAAAGAATACAGAATGAATGGAGTATTCTATTTTAATGGATTCAAAAATTTATTACAGAACAATTTCTGTCTTTTTTTAATGATGCTTTGGGATATAGTGCCCAGTGAAACCACAGTCTTTGCTTCTCCATAGAAGAAGCAGAAGAAATGGAATAGAAATTTTTCATTATTCATTATTCATAGGAAAATAGCTACCAAGCAGTCAGCTCCTGGTACTTTTTGGATATCAGTAGACTTTACTAGGTAGTGGAAATCTGTACTTTCTATTAAAAGTACAAGACCAGAACCAAATGTCAGTCTGTCATGCTTAATGATTGCTTTTCCAATGACATTCGCACCCTTGGATAAGCATTTCTGGATCTTTTTGCTTCTTTACTATTTTTCTATATGGACATTTTTGCCATCATCATCATTCAAATCCAGTTCTAACTATGCATTCACGGAGGAAATCCCCCTACTCAGCCCTCTTGCAACATTGATTTATTGCACTGCGGTGGGGTTGTGGGTTAACACTGGTGGGCAGCTAGGTAGCTCACAGGTCTTTGCTTACTTTCTACCTTTCCCCTATGGGACAGAGGAAGAGGAATGGAAGAATAAAAGCAAGAAAACTTGGGAGTCAAGATAAAGAAAAGCTTAATAAGTGAAGGATAAGCGGGAGAGAAGAGAAAGAAAAGAGAAAGAGAAGAGAAGTGAGAAGAGAAAGAGAACAAACCAGAACAAGTGATGCAAAGTCAATGCTCACTAACTCCCAGGGGTAGGGTGGTGACCAGTCAGTTTCTGAACAAAAGATGGTTAACCCCCTCTAAACCCAGACTTTTAATTGCTAAGCACGATGTTACATATTATGGAATATATCTTTGGTTAATTCAAGTTCTTTGCTCAGTTGTGTCCACTCCCAATCCACTGTGCACCTCCCCAGTCTATTCACTTGAGGGACCAAGAGAAAAATAGAAGGCCTTGGTGCTGGGAAAACTCTGTTCAGCCAGAGCTAGAACATTAGCATGCTGTCAGCATGTGGGTCAAAAGTCTAAACCATAGCACTGTATGAGCTCCTATAAAGAAAAATCGACTCTATCCTAGCTAGAGCCATTACAAGTGGGCCAGACTTCCTCCTGTTTCATTACAGAAGTGACACTTCGCTGTGGAAGAGAAGGCAACTCTGGTTATAGTGAACTAATTTATGAGGTAGAGTATGCAAGTTTCTGAACTATATGCAGATACCATCAAGGAAGAGGACAAAAAAAACCTCTATAGAATTTAGGCTGCTGGCTGTTTTATTATCCACTTGAAATCAGCTCTTTTTCCATGCACCACTAGAATAGGTCTATGTTTCAGTTTCACACTACTAAGGGCAAAATCTCATGCATTTGTACACTCTTTCCTGTATTATTTCAGCCTTGCGTTTGGAAAGCAGAGATCGAAGAAAGTTGTGGATCGGTTCATGTGAAAAAAGTGCTGCATTTGCAGAAATTCTATTACACAGCAATGCTCTGTGTTATTGGGTGTGTGAGTCTCTGAGGATACATATAGCTACTTTCTATAGCACATAGTATACTAACAGTATATGAGAAAGCAGTTGGTTGGAAAATGTTAGCGAAGAAAAATGAATTATAGAGCTTTTTTATTAACCCTTGTGGGCTGTTTTTTTAGTGCTTACACAGACACTTGACTCGGGAGGGCAGGTTCAGGCCTTTAATCATGAATATAGCCAGTTATCCACACTGAAAATTGCAAACAGAGGTCTCGGGGCTAACTGCATGACCAGAAGTCTTTCAGGTATTACAAAATCGATGACAGTAACAGTCAATTGTATCTGTTAGATCAGGTATGAAGCAGTATAGAATGCACGGAATCTAAATCGTCTATTTCCATGAAATATGCTGGCTTTCAAAAAAACACTTTTTTCAATGTTATTCAATGTATTGGATCAGTCAGCAATCATTTCAGAAAATATCTCCTTCCTTTCCTGAATGTTCAGTTTTATATATCTGAAAAAAAGGAGACACTTCTTTTAAAGTCATCTTGTTACTTGGAAGATACTCTTGCATCTTGTTACATGGAAGTTGTAGTGTAATCCTATGAAATGTAAATAATTGAAGATGAAGATGATTGAAGATGAAGAAAGAAAAACAAAGATTAAAAAAAACTGTGAGCAAAGAAAACTACGGTGATAAGCAGTCCATATCCTACCTACAGATTACGAGCTCTGCTGGCTAACTGCTTAGATTCATAGCATGTTGACAGATTCATGCTAGACAGGCACATTTTTCCTTTTAACCACATTTCTTTTCTTATTTTCCCTCTTTCCCCATATGCCACAGAAAAAAAAAATATATTCTGAGTCTCTTTCTCTCTTCCTGTGACATTTTCATTGCTGCTTCATTAACCAGTGCACCATCAGTGCATTTTATTACAGCTTCTCTCCTGGCTCACTGTGTTGATGCTAAAATGTAACTATGAACTGGCTATCGAAATGCTAGTCTGTGTTTAATCCTTCTGTCCATTCAAAAGATGAAGAAGTAATATCTTTGGCAAAATTCTGAATTAAACCCATATTTTATCTATTATCCTTTTTGGCCCACCAACTTGAAATTAACTGGGGAGGTATAGTGTGGGGTGTGACAGACTTAATTATCTATGTATTTACTGTAAAAGGCTGGGGGCACATCTCCTATCTAATTAGTGTATTAAGACAATTTAGACTGATTTTATGTATATGCCTTCAACTGACCTTGAAAAACTACTGAAGTTAATGAAAGCATGCTTCAATTTCAGAGTTTTTAGGAAATGAAAAGGCCATGCTATGATAGATATCCTCTGTGACATATACCTGCAGTTGTACCAGAAGGGAGGGGACATGATTTAAATACTATCTGGTTTCCAATGGGTTTCCTGGGTAGGGAATGCTCTCAATTCATTTTTAAGTGAAGAGAAAGATGTAACTGCAAGTATGATAGAAGCATGTAAATCAGAGGAATAAAGGAGGCATATTCAGAATCTCATATGTAGCCGTGAAAAGGGAAATAAGAAACGTGATGGCCTCTTCAGAGCAGTGCAAATGTTAGAAAATGGGGCAGTGTGTGTGGTGAAAATTTTCAGAGGGAATGGAATAACGTGTCGTCAGTCACTTTGCATCCACCCGCTGCCCCACCAATTCCAGCACTCCCTGCAACACTCCATCAGAGCTCTCTGCCAGTGCTGCATGTTAGACAGCTGCGAGCCTGCATCTGTTTTCTGTTTTCCACTCAATTAAGGCAAAGAGAAAAACTATAAGTAAGACAAATTGCTCTGACAGTAAATTTTGTGATAAACTATGTCTGAAATATATGATTTTGTAGGAAATTGTGCAAGACTTTGTCTTCTTTTAAATGTGATTTTGCAAATTTTTTTCATTAGTACTTTAAAATTGGTGGCCTTATTTTTCTTGTAAGTACACAAAAGGCTTTCTGTCTTACACAGATCACTATTTGATTTGGGGAGGAAATGGTGAAAAAAGAAATGAAGCAAGGAAGGAGAAATGCACGTCATACTAGATACAGACAAGGCAAATCAGTAGCTAGTCTGTAAGGGACTATAAGAAAAGACTGTGACTCCTCCTGTATTAATTGAGGTGGATTACACAGTATGTACAGCTGTCGATGTCAAACTCATTAAAATTTTCATTATTCTTTATTTATTTTGTAGTTGTGACTGAGGGTCCCAGTCAAGAACACAGACCAGTGTGTACTCATAAAAAGAGTAGGGAAATTATATTACTCTTATTAGATTCATAATGACATGGCTTCTGAGCATGGTCAGGCTGGCACCACCAAGACAGCACCCTGACAGTGGACACTAGGGGCAGCAAAAAAAAATGAATGTGACTCTGATAATGGAGAACACAGCCACTTTGCAGAGAGAACATTCAAGCCAGAATGCTTCACTCTGAGATGCCCCATACAGCCACATACAGACCGAAGGATGACAAGGCTATGTACCTTGTTTTTTGTAGTAATTCGTTACCTACTCATCACTTACAGACATCATAACAGGAGAATATTTTGAATGTCTTGGGATTAAATCTGAAGGGCAGTGTAAAAAACTGGCAAAGGAGAATTAAGTAATAACTCCTTGGAAAATAGAGGAAAATAGACATTTCTGGTTTGGTTTACTGAGTAGAGACATATAATTTAATTTCTCAAAAAAAAAAAATTCCCTATGATTTTGAAATATGGTCATTTTGGTCTCAAGTGGTAGCATTACATATCTCAATATATCTTCTCCTTCTTCCCTTCTTTTTTCAGGTTACCTGTGCAAATTTAACAAATGGAGGAAAAACAGAACTACTAAAATCAGGAAGCTCCAAATCCACACTGAAGCATATATGGACAGAAAGTAGCAAAGACTTATCCATCAGCCGACTGCTGTCACAGACTTTTCGTGGAAAGGAAAATGATACAGATTTGGACCTGCGATATGATGCCCCAGAAACTTATTCCGAGCAAGATCTCTGGGACTGGCTGAGGAACTCCACAGATCTGCAAGAGCCTCGACCCAGAGCAAAGAGACGGCCCATTGTCAAGACTGGGAAATTTAAGAAAATGTTTGGCTGGGGAGATTTTCATTCCAACATCAAGACTGTGAAGTTAAATCTATTAATAACAGGGAAAATCGTTGACCATGGCAATGGGACATTTAGTGTTTACTTCAGGCATAACTCCACTGGTCAAGGGAATGTATCTGTGAGCCTAGTGCCCCCTACAAAAATAGTGGAATTTGACTTGGCACAACAGACAGTGATTGATGCCAAAGATTCCAAGTCCTTTAACTGTCGAATTGAGTATGAAAAGGTTGACAAGGCTACCAAGAACACACTCTGCAACTATGACCCTTCAAAAACGTGTTATCAGGAGCAGACCCAGAGCCACGTATCATGGCTCTGCTCCAAGCCCTTTAAAGTAATCTGTATTTACATTTCCTTTTATAGTACAGATTATAAACTAGTACAGAAGGTGTGTCCTGATTACAACTACCACAGTGACACACCCTACTTCCCATCAGGGTGAGGACCAACTTCTGTCTGAGACTGAAGCCTGGGGAATAAGAGGTTGTATGACAGGTCTGTAACCTCAAGGAGGAAGGCCACATCTATTGCCTGGAATGTGTCTACCTGCTGCTGCTGCTGTCAAATGGCTGCAAATATGTTAGTGGAAAACAATCTGATGTAATTTTTGCCCAGTCAGCTCCATGTATCAATCTAGGTGTAAATCACTATGGATTTGAAATAAAACCATACACATACACAGAGACACATACTTTTCAGTGCACATTACTGAGATTCCTATTAAGAAAGCTTTCATTGTCTCATGTCTAAGGTTTAAGGATAACTTCTCATCGAGCAAAATGGATTAACTAGATAGAACAAGGTTTCTAATGCAGACTGTTATGGAAATCTCCTTGAAAGTCCTTTGAGTACATGCCAATCAATAATCCCCAGTCATGCATTCTACTGCTTGAAGTAGCTGTACTGGTAAACAATACTGTAGGAGTAAATACTTGTTAAAATGGGAAAAATGTGTGTCTAGAGCTCAGTATTTCTTATTATATGAACACAGCAAAGCGTCATGACTTTTTCCAGCATACAGTAGGCACATTCGAGGTGGTGTTAGGTGGCTCTTTTTCCGTGGAGTGAGCCTCTTCCTAGTAAAGATGGGCAAACATTTGGAATTTACATGTGAGCAGACATACTGGTTTCATGTTTCTCTGACTCTTTAAGCTCTGATTCTTTAAACTTGTTTGAGTTTAGGCCAAGTTACTTAAAAACTGCAATTGATCTCTAAGAAGGAAAATGCCTGGCGGAGAACATGTAAGTTATAAGTGGCTGTCTTATCTTTATTACAAAATATTGTAACAAATTCAATATCCTAGTCTTCATTTGTATGAATGGTTTGTATTGTACATAATTTAACCAGTGTTATTTGAGCTGCTTATTAATATTAACTTGTAATTGTCTCTCTGCTTGTTATTGGTTAAAAACAATCAAGGAAATGAGGAATCCATTTTATCAATGTAGCTGTAAACTCCATTAAAAGACAGAACTATGTACAAAGCATTTATTCAGCTAAAGTATTGTTGAAAGCTATACATATACAACATTACTACAGTCTGTCTGTATTTAGATATTTTATTTCCAGAGAAAAATGAACTGTATATAAAAATAAAAAATCCATAAGTTGAGTTTCAATATGTACTGTGTAGATAGTAGTTTAAATGGTTCTGACAAGCAGATAACACTCCAAGTCTAATATGCTTTTCAATACTGTCTCTTTGCGTATGCACATATATATATACCTCTATCTATAAATTTGTGTGTGTGCATGTTTGTGCGTGTATATGTACGTGTGTGCGTGAGTGTGTGCAAGTACTTATATATGTTGAACATGTAAAAATTTCTTGAGCCCTATTTCTAGCAAGCAGATTTTATTACTGAAGGGTCTTGCTAATTGAGTAGAAGCCCCCACTTGGATAACAAATTACAGGTGCAGGGCTTTGTTTAAAATGATCCATTATGATTTAAAAGTGGGAAAACATGGAGCCACTCTCTGTGTCCACAGGCCTGTCTTTGCCTTAATTCTAGCCTTCTCTGAGGTACTGATCTCTCTTTATGGAATGAAGAGATCCCGTTTTATGGTACAAAGGAATTTTCTTCCTATAAGCAAAAAGCTCATAGCTTTTATATACATATATTTTTTTTCTTTGTGTGTGTGTGTGTGTGTGCGTATAGAGGAATACTTTACACCCAGCATCCAGGGAACCAGCAAATAGAAGAAGTCCATGCCTAAAAGAAGACTGCCCAAAGAAGAACTCAGTATTTCATATCATATCTTTCAGAATTATCATTCCTGGTAATGTTTTCTTCCATCCTTCCTCCCTTACCTGCAGGTTCTGTGCTCTTGTGTCAAAGCTGTGAATGCAGATATGGGTCAGCTTCCAACTATGCCCAGTGTTATGAACAGCTTCTCCAAAATCCCAATAAACACTCCAAGAAGTGAAAAGTTTGAAACAACTTCCAGTTGTGAACCCCTCTTGCTGAAATGTGCAGAATCTAAATGAGACTGAAATAAAACAAGTGGATAACATTATTGAAAGTAAATGTTTTCCCACTGATGTGTGAGTAGGAGAGGAGACTTCCATATTATTATTGCTTTGGCTTCTTCAAATAGATATGCCTGTGGGAATTTCTTCACCAGGTATGACATTTCCCAGGACAAACTTGTGACCCTTGACCCTGTGCAGATTTGGAGAAAGAAATTGTCCAAACCATGCCATCCGTATTCTGATCTCACTCAGAAATATGATAAGATACAAATTTTTTTTAATTTGACAGGAATTGTGATTAAAATGGTAGTGTTTAGCACTTGTGCTCTATGAAAAGTACTTGTTCTGAATATAAACCATAAGTTATTTGTGTTGTTACCAGTAGTTAAAACTTGGGTCTATTAAATCAATGGGAATTTTGTTATTGATTTCAATATAAATTTCCATTTAATAGTATGTTGAACTCCAGTGTTAAATATGATTAGCAATAGTAGCAATCTGTATTATAATTGAACATTACATACTTTGTGTTCTTGTTTATATTCCTGAAAAATGGATGTGAAATACTATTGCTGGTACAGTTTCATTATTTTCTATATTTTTAAAACTTCCCATAAATTTATGAAATATATACATTCTGTTAATGTGTAAATATTTGTCCTCTTTTCAGGTAACATCCATACAAAGAAAGAATTATTCGTCATGCAATGATTTTAATCCTATTAATTATGGTAGTTGGTACTTTATCTGCCTCTATCACAGTTAGTCATATTATTATTTAATCTTAAACCTTTGAAGAACTTGTTATTCTTCATAAGCATTCTTGAGTTTGAACTTGAAAGAGTTCTTTTGGTGGTTGGGTTGTGAAACAGTGATCTAATATCAAAATAGATAATGTATAACTTAGGTGCTAGTTTATTGCATTTCATTCAATCTATTTGGGAAATATTTTGTGTTTGCTAACTTTGTTAAAGAATGTTTTTGGTTTTGCCATTTGAAAAAGGAATTTAATGAACGTGAATGTGGTAATTCAGTTAAACAATGTATGTGTGGGTATCTGGGTCTTGCACATGAACAATGCCTTAATGGAGTGCTAGGCCAGGCAAATGTTGCCACAGTATAACTCACTAAATCTAGACATAATAAAGATGTATATCTCTAAAGATATATTTTTTAGGATTAAAGAAGTTTAAGTTATTTATTTTTAAGAAACCAAGAGACTGTTTCTGTTTTTTGTTTTGTTTGTTTTTTGGGTTTTTTTTACCATTTATATCATGCTTTGCGTCTTATTTTCACTACAAAGAAATCACAAAAAGGGATATTTTAATGGAACCAATTACCTGGTGCAATTACCAATTACCAATAACCTGGTGCAAAAATACATGGATCATGCACTTGAGCAAATATCAGTATATTATACTTGCCTTGCATGGATCAGTGATATAATTTATGTGCAACTTCCTGTGCTTTTGAGAAAAGGAATCCAAGATATAGGAAACAGGTGTGCAAAAAACCACTGCAAAACTCACTGATCAAAGTTCTAAACAGTGACGGAAAGCTGTAAGATATTCCCTTGTTAGTGTTGTCAAAATACTTGAACATGAGACAGAAAATATGCCTCCTCATGAAATTGCTTGTAAAGTTTTATCCTTTTCTCCCCTTTTATCACTGATAGTAAGCAAATTGATAAATTCATCTTTACACAGACATTGTTTTTTAAAGTTTCCCTTGCTTAAAAGATATGATGTCAGAAAATGTTGAAAATTACTCTAGTAATTTACAATAAACTAAGAAATATTCAAACTCTATTTATAGGAGAGCAGAATGGAAGTCTTCTTGTGTTCAAACTCATGTTAGCCTAGAGATTTAAGTAATACTGCTGGAGTAATTTGGTCAGAGGGCAGTTTTACCATGATTAATCATGATATCCTCATGTGTCCTGAATCCTATGTTGTAACTTGCAATTCTGTAAGAATATCATAAACTGCTCCGAAAATTATGTGTTAGAGAATTGTGTAGGAAAACAAGGATTAAAAAGTATCTACTACTCTTACAGTAAAATCAATCTAAGGCTTAGAAACATGATCTGAAGAATTATTCTTCACCAGAAGAGAATGAACCTTGGTCTTTGTATCATATGGATCAGTCTATGTCCTTCTATGGCAGAGGTAGCAAAATTGTATCTGACTTCGTTTAGTAATGGAAGAGAAGCTTTTCTCTAGTGATTTGTACTTAACTACATGTCTAGCACTGCCAGAGACCTCTAATGGCTGCATCAAAGATTTGTTGTGCTAGGAACTGCATAATACAGAAATGCATATGATATCTATTCAGGAATAATTTTGATGCCAGAACTCTTAATTTTGAAGACAGTATACTGCAGAGTTCTTGTGAACCATGTATTTATAAATTTAAAGCATACTGTTTAAGATTTTTTTGAAAATATACACAGTTCACAAAAAAGAGAGATACATAAAATGAGATACAAAATCTCATACATACATCAATGACATATAAACAACCCTGACCTTTCACAAAACTTCTGATTCAGTCTGGAATTCATGGGAAGTGTAGCTTTTCCTGCAATGGAAAATTTAATTATAATTTATGCTAAAGTCTTTAGATGAGTTACTGTTATGTCTTTAATTTATGAATATGAATACTATTTCCAAAAACATTTTGACAGTGGAAGCACAGAGTATCATCTAATAAAAAGTATTTTCCTTTTTTCTTTTTTTTTCTTTTCTAAAGGGGCAATATCTTACTGAAATTATGCTAAAATTGACAGACTAAATAATTTTCTAGGTAAAATTGAGAAAATAAATATTTATGTATATGATTAACACTCTTTTCTGTTCATGAGAGGAACGCTTACTAAAAATAAACTGTCATTTGTAAAGTTACAATAAATTGTGGGACTGTGGGAATATTGTGTTTCCTTGGGTAATAAATATCTGACAATATGATCTAATACATGTAGCATGATCCCTTCAAAAGGTTTGATGCATACTATGGCTAAAGATGACATTTTTTCATCTTTTCCTGTATTCTATGCTAATTAGTTAAAGTACCCAAACTAACAAGAACATTACTTTGTTTTGTACAGGAGTTAATTTTCTCACTGGAAAATATCTATAAGATTTTTTAATTCTGTTTGAAAGGCGGTGAGATCTGGTGGATCTCTGTTTAAGCTTGGACTAGTGCTCTGTGTATGGTATACATAATCTTAAATCCTTTATATTAGTTTGCCTTTGGGATGAAGAAAGAAATGTAGTTTTTTGTAGGTGCTTTGGATCAGGAGCAAGCCAATGACTCACCTGAACTTTAATTTTAAGAGTACTATGGTCCTGTTGTCAAAGAAAGTATTTGAGAAGATGGAGCATGTATGAGATTTATTCCTTGTTCAAAGTGTACTTCAGGCATGTATCAAATAGAATATTGCTATGAGGGAAGGCTTTAGTGGTGTGTGAAATGAACTTCTGTCTGTTGTTAACAGGAAATTAGAGGGACCAAAAGAGAATTTATAAAGTCGAAACAGTTCATACACATCACTGAAGATGTGGAAATTAGCTATCTCAAAAAAAAATCAGAGACTACGTCCAGTATTTTATGAAAGGGTTATTGAGTTTCTGGGAAAAGCCCAACGTATTTACAGATCTGTTCGTTAGAAAACAAGTAAAACTAGACTTAGGCATAAATAACATGAGATCTTTAGTTCCTCATCTAGGTCATAGCAAAACTAAAATGAAATGCAAAAGACTATGTAGAAACAGGTAACCTGGGGAAAAATGGGGTCACTTATGAAGCATGAATAAAAAGCCATTTTAATTATTTCAGTCTCCAATAGCTACAGTTGTGATGAAATTTATTATGCCATATTTAGAAAGCATTTTTGAATTTCTTGCATGAAAGTATTTTGATTAGTCATAGAGTGGGGAGGTCTTGAAAATAAAAAAGGAATTTTTTGTAAGGAAGTTTCTACAATTGCAACATACTCCCTCCAGTGGCGTATGCTCTGGACTCCTTTCAACTGGTTACATGTAAAATCCAGAATTGTAATTGATGATAGTGAACAAACCAGAAATAATAGAACTTGACTTGCAGGGACCATGGTGATCTTGAGTTCTTTGCATGTTTGTTTTGCTGCGTTTGTTTGTTTCTATGTGTGTTTTTTTTTTAAACCTAGAGGTATAAGAAATGCATTTATATAGCAATAATTCACTTTAACACTCCAAGTGTGGAGTTTACTCATAAACTCTATGAAACAAACTGATATATAGGCATATGACATCAAGTGCTCTGGACTTTATTTTGCTACTGACCGGTAGGTCATGTCCAGTTAATAATGTGGACAGACTGGCTGTAGCAACACAACTTGTATATCAAATGAATTCGCAATTGAATCTTCCTTGACTTGAGAACAACGTTAGAAAACTTTTAGCTGATGAACTTCAATAAGTTAACTGTAGCTCTTCACAAATCCTTGTATTTTTCTCAAGAGCTCACCAAAATTTTTCAGTATCATCCCATATTATGGAATGATAATTTCTTGTCTGCGTATCAGAGACTTACCACTTCTTTAATCCAAACTATAACTGTGAGGAATGTTTTATTAAGTAATCTCTCATTTTTGAATGAAGTATTATTTTCTAAAACTTTTTCTACTATTCTTCTGCAAGTGTTGAGCAAGTTTCTACTTTTTTTACCCTGCAGACTATCCTGTTACTGAATTTACACTCCCAAAAGATTTTTCCTCCTATTGAGGTAAAAACATCCTGTTTGTTTATTCATGGGAATCACTCAAATTTTCTCAATTTAGTTTACTTTGCTAATTGCACAAGTATTACCTGTAAAGCTTCGTTTCATTAACCACTCTGAAAGAATAGTGTTGGTCTTTTCAGAACAACTCCTATTTCCTCAGTCTCTACTACAACTAAAGACTACAAATGAATGCAATGTTTTAGATGGAATTCCAATGATAAAAAGTCTCATCATCTTTAACAAACTTCCTCCACATTCATAGATACAATGGTCTCTTTCAGGTCTCAAACTGCAAAAAAATCACTGCTAATGAGCTCTCTGCTATTACTTCTAGTAGAAATGGCAAGCCTTAATTATACTACTTTTCAATATCCTTTCTCATTTATCATTTGAGTTTAGAAGTGGCAGTCTTCAGATATATTAGTGGTTACTTTCCTACACCACTACTTCATGCAACTCTACCTGTTTATCCCCATTCTCAATACATTTCTAACCTCAGAGATATAAGAATTGTCTGTGAACTTCATTAGCACATTACTTAGATTTACTTCTAGCTAACTGCTCCGATGTCATAGATAAGAAGTATTTTATTGCTGTTTTCTGATTGATTTCTGATGTGCCTTCTTCCCTGTTTGATGTTTCTTCTTACTCTATGTTTTGTTTGAAGTCCTTTTGTCTGTTTGAGATCAGATGTTAGTTGTGCTCCGCACTAATGTGTTTACACATAGGAGCGGATGAGATATATAATTACGTATTTTACTAAAACTGAGCTAATGAGCTGATTGCATCAACTAATTTAGAAATACTAAGCAACAAGTGGTAGTGGTACTTGTAATTAATCTCAGGTACAGACTTCAGTATGCCATAAAAAGTAGTTACTTTATTCATAGGTCTTGGAACCGATGTAAAAAAATGTGTTGCCTGTGTTAAATGTCACTAGTGATTTGCTTGGAGGTAGAAAAAATCAGTAATAAAATTTCACATCATTACGAGGAAATACACACTATTTCCATTTACTTTCACTCTATTTTTTGTATGTTTCTAGGTAGCAGGCTAATATACAGTTGTAATTGCCAGCCTGTAGGCTTAGTCTATTACTTTCAGTTCATCTTATTGTCCCCCAGATATTATTAACATTATTTTTAAAAGGCTTTACATTGTGTTCCTTTCGTTACTCTTATATGACTTAGAACATCTGACAACTAGTTGCCAACGGAAGTCAATTAACTTTCTGTAACTTTCACGTTTTTAATATGTAAATTTCCAGAACTTTTAGTTATCCAGTTGGCATACTTTAAATTTGCTCTCCACTCTTTCCCTAGCAGGTGTTGATTTTTCATCTCTCAGTGTAAGATCATTTCCATCTGCTATCTTTGTGGAAGAGAAACGCAGTCAACTCAAAGATTCATTGTTTTGGGTTAACTGGGTCCTAGTATAGGATGTGTTGAACCCAAGCTGTAAATTTAGCATAGAACCCATTCAATAATGCAAAGTATATATGGATAACTAGGAGGCATGTAGAATGCCAAGTAAATAATAATGCAAATGAATAATAAAACAACACATATAAATATAAGGATAATTTACATATAATTATAATTATCATACTTATTTATTGTTCTTTTCAATGATGAGAAACAACATTAAAATTTCTTTTTACATGTAGCAAAGAAGAGGAAGTTAAGTTAGAAGAGACACTGAAAAAAGGGTGGTAAACAATCAGATGTAAAATTAGAGTCCCAGTAACTTGCTGTCAGGCTTCACTCAATAGGTGTTGCTGGCCTGCAGCTAATTGCAAAGAATATATTTGAGCCAAGTACAGGCCACTAGAAGGTCTACATTTTAGCATGACTGATATAGATTTAAAAAGGAATAAAAGAGAGTATTAATACCAATGTCATAGTTATTTTTCATTAACATTGACTATGCTGGTTGTGGTGAATACAACTTGCTTATGCAGTAATGTTGTCTAACCTGTTATTCCACATTTGTGCAGTTATTTTTTTCTCTGGCAGAATTTCAACTGCCAATTTTCAGCAAGACGGTATAAATTTACAGCACACTCCATGTCAGCTTCCCCTGTGGATACTTGTAGCCCACACTAATGTTGGCTTCCTGCAACATGGGAAGTAGATGACACCACACAGAGCTATACTCACTACCTAGCAAAGAGTCAGCATGAAAAGTTAGTGTACTGTAAATTCATGCTTTAGTTTACTGTACTAATCTGTTCGGGTAGACAAGACCCAAGTGTAGTACTCTACACTTGTCTCTATTGAATTTCTTGTTATTGATTTCAGAGCAATCCCCACATTTATCAAGAAAAATTTGGTATTAAATAATGTGATTCTCTCCTTCCCTTTTACCTTTAAAAGTTACAGGTCTTTGTAGTCTTTAATGATATTGTAGATTTTTGCAAGATGGCACAGGTGGAATTTTAACATTGCCAGAGTAACTAACATGGCATTTTTACAGTTAAAGTTTTTAGACCACAATCACACAAGTTTAAAGAAATTATTAGCTGGAGACTGAACAGAACACTCAACAAATTATTCACCAGAAGAGATAACTTTCATCTGTTGGGGGCATGAGCTACTTTTATAATTTATCTTTTGGGAGGAAGAAAGGTCATAAACTTTAAACCTTAAGGAGATTCTTGCATGTAAAGTTGAGGCAGAGAAGTGTTTCTCTTGGAACTGGTGACAATTAATAAGGGCCTAATTCCTTTACATATTAATGAGTGAAATAATTCTCTGGAGAATTATATTTGCTGTTTCTTTGGGATCTTAGTTGAAAGTTTCTAAAGTATTAGAAGCACCTGTTACCTCTGGCCTGTTAGTATGCCTGGATCAGAGGCTTCCGTTTGGGAAAATGGCTTTTGTATAACTGTTAGATCAGCTGCCACATTTTAAAGGATACTACATGCCTAAGAGAAGCTATGTTATATGTTAATGGTACCTTCTTCTCAAAACAAGAATTTAGCTCTAGAAATATAATTTCAGTTTGCTCATCATTAAATTTTCATAATTTAGTTTTAAACTGAATTTGACTCTTCTTTATAAAATTTTTACTACAAATATTTGGAAAACAAACTCACCTACATCTACCCTTTACACTGTTTTACTATTAGCTATTTACCTCTGATGCTAATGTGGCTATCATAACATGTAGAGTAGCTTCGTGTGAAAACAAAGGTCCAGGTCTATTTGATTACTTGCAGACAGAGACAGACTTTGCCAGTGCTCTGCTCAGAATGGATAAAAGGAGGAAGCTGCATTAACACACTCTTCCATGCTAATAGACCTCTGCGATGGGTTCACATGTGAGAACATCACTGAGGTGATACAGCTGCACAGCTTTCAGGTTGGAGGGAAGTAAATTCACAGGACAAGTGAAGTCAGTTCAAGCCTGGCTGTAGAAAAGTGCATGAATAAATTTGTGGATCCTGGACTGGAACTGAGAAGTTATTTCATTTAACACTCTTCTGGTTTTGGCAGATTACTGGTAAAAAAAGTTTTTTACTTCTTCTTCTGGCTTGTTGTCTCCAAACACTCAGTCTTGTCTTTTTCTCTGAATCAGATCTCATGACAACTGCAGTATAAGTTGAATCAGTCCTCCATTCTATATTTCCTTCAAATAGGTGAAAAAAGGTTTCCCTTTTAAAATATACAGGTTTTATCCCCACCATTCCTACAAGAACCATCTGGTTACTCACTTGCTTAGAAAGTGGAAGATGTGAATTCCAGTTCAGAGTTTCCTACTACTGTCAACTTCCCCACTGTACCTGCCTTCTCTAAGGCTGTGATTTCTCTTCTGTTTTATGTGCTCTGAAAAAGCCTACCAGATTGAGCATCTCCAGGGTTCAAGAAGAGAAAAGTCTAGGGCTTAGGCATAGGTTACACATTCAAATTTCATTGTGGTTGGTCCTTAAGCAGAGTAGAAGCTTTCAAGTGTCCTGGAGTTTTATTGTTTAAAATTGTTAGAAGTGTAGGTTTTACCCTCTCTCCTGATAAACAGCAGGTGAACAACGACAATTTTGGACTAAGTCTTTCGGGGAAGGGGATCACAGAATCACAGAATATTCTGGGTTGGAAGGGCCCCACAAAGATCATCAAGTCCAACTCTTAAGGGAATGGCCCATACAGGGGATTAAACCCATGATCTTGGCATTATTAGCACCAAGTTTTAACCAATTGAGCTAATCTCGGAGATCTGGTTATTTGAGGTGACGGTGATCAGCTAAGCAAGAATTGTGTGAATTTTTGGGTTCAGTTTCATATGGAGAAGCTTGATGGGCTTCAAGATGCATTTGTTCTTCTGTGAACCTAATCTCTACAGCTTAAACAAAACAAATTAAAGACCATTTACATTGCAACAGAGGGCAGTGTCTCTGTCTCTATTTACTTGTTCACTGAACAGTCAATATGTTCAGAGTTTACTTGCATCATTGTTCCCTATTAGAACTAAAATTCCAGTTATTCTCAATTGCCTCACAGCCTGACAGTCACAAATTGGCTCATTTCTTGCAGAAATTCTGTCAGAGTTGGGTCTTTCTATTTTTCACTTAGTTGTATTTCTTATGTTATTAGTCCTCTATAACATCAGACTAAGTAGGAGATAGTGTGGAACCTCTCCTTTCCAAGGACTATGTCTTTGGACATAGTGAGGAGACAACAACTGTTGAGTAGCTCTTCCCTGTGGCACTGCATCAGCTCTTGCTTCCATGTGGTCTCTTCTCACTCATGCTGCTTCCTGCTGTTCAAAGTGAGAAGATAGATCTGACTTATTTTCCTAACTAAAAATGTTTCTGCATGCCTTATGCGAAGGTCCTCACATTTTCCTCTGCCTCCTTCACTACTGCTCTAGACAAATATGGAAGTGTCTTTTATTGTATGTATTCCACTTGAAGAAAAGCTTTTCTGCTGAGATATGCCAACATCTACAATTACAGGTCACTGTTTTGAAGTTTCTGAAAAAGAGCTATTGAAGAGCATCATTATTGCCAATGTCTACTTTGTAAGTTTGAACTATCAAATGCCTTTAGTGTATTGAAAAAATCATGTACAGACAATCTGAGTCACAAAGAGTAGTTTGGAAGGTCTGAAGACTGAAAATAAATTGTTGGTTTCTAAGAGATTTGACTGTAAACTGTGTCTGTCTGCCAATCATCTGAAGTAACCTATCTGGACATCATCCGCAAAAGGGTACAGTGTGTTTGATTTAAGAGTTTATGTTTTCTTTTATGTGTATTTTCAACTATGGAAAGAGATATCATGGTCTAGAATTTCACTGTTCAGGCAGGGTGCATTACATCACTTTCACAGAGGTCATAGTTACAAGGTCAAATTTACACTCTGAGGGAAACAAATCTTCTAAGTGTTCATACTGAGTTTTTGGTCTGCAATTTTGACATTCTTTTCTTAGATAAAAAACAATGACATTATTTGAAGTATGCAGTTTTGGAACAGTCTCAAATGCACATCTAAGTGTTCATGTGATATTCAACTTCAAGCCCACCAAAATTTGTGTCAAGATTCACACTGGAGTCACTGGATTTTCTGCCAGGATTTTAATGACTAGTACTACAACCCAAAGACACCACAGTCTAAATAAAAGTGTGACTGCCTCATAGACTAACATTATTAAATCTTCTCAATGAGACAAGATAGCTGAACCAATCTTTCCCTTGTTTTTGAGAGACAAGATTTCCCCGGTGGATGTTTTACTTGGTGGCTTTTCTTCCTCATCTTCAAAAATTAAACACCTCTTCATCCCATTCCCAGGGAACACAGAGTGTGATCTTGATACTGCAAAAGGGACAGTCCTACAAAACGAGTCTCTTTTCAGACCATTGCAAACAGAGGAATGGAACTATTGTTTTTTGATGTTTGTCATATGGTTATTTATTTATTGCTTGATATTACTTACTATTTGCATAATGGGATATATGATCATAGCCACTGTACAGCCAGAAACACAGACAGTCCCTGTCCCAAAAACTAGTCAAACTGAGATGGGAGTTTGAGGGTGTACCTTATGGATGCCAAAAGGTAAGGGAGGAGGAGAAGGAAAAGGACATACTGCCTAGTGTCTCAAAACTATCTCAGTGCTACTGCACCCTCTTTCTAAGATAAAATGATTCTATGATTCTATTCTAACCCAAGCCATTCTGTGATTCTATGATTCTAACATGGTGCTTTTTGACACCAAAGATTCCTAAAGGCCATCTAAGATTTAGATATTTGCTTTGTTGAGTAGAACAATACCTCAGGAATTGTCTAAATGGTCAGAGGCTGCCACTTGTACATTAACCTTCACAGTGCTCAAAGCTGATTAGACTGCCTCATACAAATAAATCTACTGAAAAAGCAAGAATTGTTAGCAGGCACACAGTCACATACAGACCTGTCCAAATGGCTCTAGAGTCTCAGCTACTTTTGGTGATGACTTATGCACTTGAAGAACGGATTTTATAACATTATCTTCTGGAGCACCTTCTATCAATTTCCAGCAGTTTGTCATTATCCAGGTGAGATACTAGGTAGTTTCATTTCCTCAAATTCTACAGAATTGCATTTAGTCTACAGGTAGTAAAAATGCTCTACAACGTGAAAGGACATATGAATTCTTAGTTTTCTTTATTCAGATGAGATCTCTGCTACCAAACCTGCTCTCTATATTGACAGACAGAAGCTGCAATACTTGATAGGCAACTTCTGAATCTATGAACTGGTGGATATCGTGGTTCAGTGACTACTTGAGTTATTTTAGGGTAGTTTGGAACATGTCATGTAGAAAACACAGTAAACTGCTCACTCAAGAGTTTGCAAGTTTATGTTTTCTCAGACCAATATAATTTTCTAATTCACTCTACTTACACTAAACTTGCTATCTATTATCCGTTGAAGTCCTTCTGATTATCTGAATTTTTAGTACATTTTGTGGCAGGAACCATTATAATACCTGAAAATATTTCCATCATTTATGCATATCCATAACTTCAAATGATTTTCTTCTAATGCAAGTTTTCTCTTTCATAGCCCTAAGGAATGTTCAATACGCTTTTGACAGCATACTAATTTTACGTGTAGTAGAAGAACTGCTGTGAGTGAGAACACTGTCAGTTTTGTAAAAGTGTTCAGCACAGTCCACATTTGAATCTGTATTTTTGATACACAGAATCTAAGTACTCCATTTCCATTGAAAATTGTCTTTAGAAAACATATTTCAGTTCATTTCACACTGTGTTAATTGTGTAACACACTGTAACCATTACCTTTTACCAGCCACAGTTGCTCATCTAATGGGAAATGATGACTTTAACAAGGAATTATTAGATCTGTTTGATCTGAGAATGCACATGTGGACAATGGGGGCTGCTGGCTGGAACATGCATCATTTTCTCCCCCTATGAGTACATAATTGAATTACAAGTCTCATTTTAGGCAGAAAAAAAAAAATTAGTACGGCTTATGCTTTGTAGCTAGCCCTGCTGACTGGTAAATTTTATGCAAAATTAGTAAATAAATGTGGGGCTTTTAGTGTTACCTCAAAGGTAGTTTAAAATATATCAGATTCTCTAAATGGAATTGAGGTAGGCAGAACTCTCTTTGTTGTAGGTCAGAAAAATTTTGGACTGTTTTTTCATTAAATGCTGCTACAATTTTAAAATTAGAGTTTGCTACAACCAGGAAGAACACAAGCAAGTATCAGAAGGTAATGTTTGACACTCTAATGAGAAAACTGTTTTTTTCGACAGTGTTGCTTTAAATAAGATATTTCTAGCTTTGTTTGGGGAAGTGAGAGACTTACATAATTGCAGTGAGACAGATGTTTCATGGGAACATAAGCCCTGCATGTACCATATTTAGCTTCATCATTACCTTCTACTCTTTGCTGGTGGAATAGTCATTATTTTTGTTCTAGAAACTGAGAAAAAGAAGTAAAATGCCACTATGAAATTACTTGAAATCTGAAGGTCAGTTTTTCATAAGTCACTGAGAGGCATGGGAGTCTTGTGATATCTACCCTGCACTGCTGTGACCAGAAAAATAGTTCTCTTTCCTAAGGGAAGTTTCTCCCATTCACCAGCTATACCAGTCTCAGCAGGGTTCTAAGTCAAGTGACCATCCCATTTTACATATTGGAGTGGACCTGAACTGATGTGATTATCTCAGGACCTGAGAAAGTACCTGTGAAACATCCCATCACAAGCTATAGCTGTAGCCCTAAGTCTCCTTGACAGTCTTTTGCTAGGGCTTTCAAAATAATTCAGGCTCCCAGAACAACAGATTGGTGCTTAGATTCATAGTATTGGCACGGCTGCTGTTTTCACAGCTATAACTACAGCCTAACCTCCCAGGTGTCCAATTCAGCTATGTGTATAGTCTCTTGCAACTGGCAGCTTCACAGCATCCAAAGCACTGCTGCAACTTTCCCTACTGATTAGCTGCTTGGAACACTAGCTCCAGCCTTGAGGCTTTGAAGATGGACTATTACAGAAACTGGGAACATCTAGTTTGTGAATGATATATAATTCACATAAAGTGCTTTCTATCCTGTAAACTCTGTAGCAGAAGGGCCAGATTAAAGTCCTTAACAGCTGGAACATCTGCATAACAGCCAAATGACACCAGCTGTGTCTGAAAGAGGTACTGTAAATGGGAAGAGAGACTGAGAAGCCTGATTTCATGTGAGATGTACAGTGGGACAAGTTATCTGTCTTGGTGTTATCAAATCCAGCTCAGTTTTTCTACTTCCTTCTCTCACTCTACTATGTGGTAGATTCTGGATGCCTACACAGCAGCTTAGTCAAATCTGGCTAGGATCACTGGCAGCATGTTTGTTGAGCTAGAAGACCCCTAAATCCTTCTAAAGATGGGGCCCAAAGACTTTTGTAAAAGAATCTACTGCCACAGATGCATGTGTCCCCAGGTGGTCCTGTGGATGTCTTCTCAGATAAATGTGAGGATCCTTGTGGCCTGCAGTGAATACTAGACTTTCAGGTTGGCACAGTTCGTGGAAGTGGTGCTCAGTAAATGCAGGCCTTGTAGCATCATGAAGTCCTAAGAGGCTAAGTTGCATCTGTGAGGTGGGATCTAGCTGAACTTGGGCTTTACAGGCCCACATAAAGATGGCAGTGCTGAACTCTGAGCTCAGTTCCTTGTGACTCCTGTTTTTTCATTCCTCCCACTCCCCTGGTTTCAGAAGCCCATATTTACCAAAGCTGGTCTTGAGAGCCCTTATATACTTCTGATACTTTCCAAAAGGAATATGGGATACATGGGGCACAGAATCATGAAACTTTCAGTGTTTCAGTCTGTGTCCATTGACTCTTGGTCTGTCACAGATCACCACTGAAAAGAGCCTGGCTCCATCCTCTCTACTGCCTCCATTTAGATATTCATGCACTTTGATGGGGTTTCCCCTGAGTTTTCTTCAGGCTCAATACCAGTCTACTCATCTGAGGGATGCCTCCGTCCCTTAATCATCTCTGTGGCCCTTCAGTGGATGGTCTCCAGCCTGTCGTCTTGTACTGTGGAACCCAAAGCTGGACCTAGTATTCCAGGTGTGGCCTCACCAGTGTTGAACAGAGGGGAAGGACTACATCTCTTGACCTCCTGGCAATATGCCTCCTAATGAAGGCCAGGACACTTAGTCTTCTTTGCTGCAATGTCAGTCACGTGCTTACAAAAATGTAACAAAAGATAAACAAAATGCTATATTTTTTCACTCCTGCCTAATCTCCAAACCCAAATAATTAAACATAGCTTTGCATAATTTTATTTTGTTAATTTTAAGCCAGCTTAACTGGGTCTTGCACTCAGCGTAGAACAAGCAAAAGTCGAAAGCTGTGTTGGACCACTGACAGTACTGCACTCTGGTCCACCTTTACGTGTTGGCATGGTTCCACTTACTTCAGTGGGATCAACCTTGCATGCTTAAGACCTCTAGAGTACATTAAATAATTCTTTCCTATCTCAGACACCTTTACCTAGACCTATGTGCAAATAATGACTAGCAAGGCATTTTGAAAGTTGCTAAATGATTGAATCCTGTTTATATTAAAATGTTAGTTTGCAGAAGAATTTAACTAATTTCAGCAGACCTAAAATGCTTACATCTGTTCAGTAGAAACACTTTGGATTTTCAGTGCGGCAAGTCATGTATGCAAAATGAAAGCTTGATAGAAACATAATCTATGTATTTCAACAGTTTGTTTACAAAAGTCTCAACTTAGACATCTAAAATTATACATTAAAATATCAGTTCTGATTTTCACTAAAGCAAATATCTCACACCCACCTTATAATCAGTGTACTGGTATTAACAATTCATGAAATGTTGTACAAAAAGGAAGTACCTGACATTTCTATATTCATAGAAGGCTGCAGTTATTGGAGACAAGCTACCTCATTGTTCTCTTTCAAAGCTACTAAGCTATTTTTGGAATATAAAGACAAATATAAAGTCATTCTTAATCCAGTAAGAGGTTGTATTTTCCTCTGAAATTGGTATTAATTTGATACTTCCCTGACACACTGCACTGACTTTGAGATTCACTGCCTCTTAGAATATGCTACCAGAAATGTCATTGCATTTCTGGGCAGCCTAATGGAAATATTTTTTGTACCTTTGATTTCTCTTCATTACACTTATTTATTTAACTTATTTGATGGAACAGCATTAAATTGGACTTTGCTCATATTCCATATCGCATTGGTTCAAATTAAAATGCTCAAGTCTCCCAGAAAGCAAAAGAAAAAATGGAGAGATTACATCTTTGATAAGATTACAATCTCCTCTTGTAAGTAATATTAAAATTGACCGCCTGAATGTAATCAAGAATTTGCCTGGTTATCTTTAATTGATCTCCCTAGAAAGATGGTACAGACTGCAAATGAAATTGCAGTACATTACAATTCAAAGCAATAATATAAAACCAGAGAGTAAAACAAAATAGCAATTTGTGCCTATTTTGGACTTTAAAAGTTAAAACTTCTCTCTAACTGTCAGGAGAGGTCAATACTTCTTTATGAAAACAGTAAATAAAATAAGATATCTAGGACAAAACAAATTGATGCGTTCAATGTCAACATGTTGAAAAAATGTTTTCCTTCTTTGTGGGGGCAGTTAGACTTAATAAACTTATCAACAAAATCTGGAACAAAAGTAACACTTCCATAAATGTATTCTTAGGCATTACCAATCACAGTGGATTGAAGATACTTAAATTCTATGCATGCTTTTATTTGAGATCATTTGAGTAATTTTAGCCTCCTGCTGCATTTTCTGCAAGGCAGTAGGCTGGAATCCCAGACTCCAGCTCTTTTCAAAGTTTGAAACCTCTTGGACCAATGGTTTAGAGGTAAGTGTATGGACTGTCCCTCAAGGTACCTTCTTCTTAAGGTATGTGCACAGTCCTGCAGTGTGTGCAGTCATCACCTTTCTGGATGGGGTTCCAGATGAACAGCCTATTGTTGAACCCAGTGTGTGCTGCTGGCCTTGCATAGATTTGACAGACTGTTGGCATTCTCAGTTCATAATTTCTTACAGATTTAATATGATGTCTGGTCCACAGAGCATACCAGTTCTTTGGAGACTGTCACATGCTATGTCTCAACATGTCCTTTTAATCTCTTCAGTCTGCTCTTTTCCAGTTATTATCACAGAATCACAGAATATGCCAAATTGGAAGGCATCCACAAGGATCATTGAGTCCAACACTTCAGCTCTACACCCATTCCCAAGAGTCACACCATGTGCATGAGAGTATCATTTAAACACTTCTTGAACTCTGTCAGGCTTGATACTGTGACCACTTCCCTGGGGAGCCTGTTCCAGTGCCCAAACACCCTCTGGGGGAAGAACCTTTTTCTAATATCCAACGTAAACCTCCCGACACAACTCCAGGCCATTCCCTTGGATTCTGTTTCTGGTCCCCACACATCAATGCCTGCCCCTCCTCTTCCCCTTGCAAGGAAGTTGTAACTGCAATGAGGTCTCCCCTCAGTCTCCTCCAGGCTGAACAGACCAAGTGACCTCAGCTGCTCCCCAAGGCCCTTCACCATCTCCTTTGCCCTCCTTTGGACACTCTCTAACAGCTTAATATCTTTCTTATATTGCAGTGACCAAAACTGCCACAATACCCAAGGTGAGGCCGCATCAGTACAGGGCAGAGCGGGACAATCCCCTCCCTTGAGCAGCTGGTGATGCTTTGCCTGATGCCCCCAGGAGATGGTTGGCCCTCCTGGCTGCCAGGGCACTGCTGACTTATATTCAACTTGCCATCGACCAAGACCCCTGGGTCGCTTTCCATGGTACTGCTTTCCAGCATCTCCTTCCCCAGTCTGTACGAACATCCAGGGTTGCCCCATCCTAGGTGCAGAATTTGGCATTTTCCCTTGTTGAACTTCATATGGTTGGCATTATGATCAGGTTCTTTAAAATTACGAGAAAGATGCCTCTGCCTGAATTAAGGTGCAAATAAGATCATATCCCACAGTCAATAGTATGAATTTTTATGTAACTGGAAATGGGAAGTTGAGAGAGATAGAAAGAAATAGGGAAAAGATAGAAAGGAGGAAAGAGATTGACAGAGAGACAGATTCAGTAGAAAAAATACCATTCCATGCATTCCAACATCCTGCTGATCCTCTTCTTGTGGTCCTTTTGGTGATAAGAGGCCCAGTCTTGTCAAAGTCATGGCTGTATTCTGGATTTGTCAAGGTAAGCCCAGGGTGGTGAGGGAAAAAATCTGTGGTGGTCAAGGAAGGAGTCCATTGGTGGTGAAGCCCAGGGGTGTTAGGAAAGTCTGGTATGCTGAGGGAGGAAAACCAAGTGTTAAGTCCACGTGTGGTCTTTTATTGGGCTTAGGCTAGGTGGGAATGTTCCCTGGTATTTCTGCTGAGGCGGAGAGTTCTACACTGGATGATGTAATGCAGGATCACAGGATGTTTCAGGAGTCTTTGACACCTGCTAAGACCTTACAGCTGCCTGTTAGGTCAGCACAGGTGAATCCATTATGGCCCATTAGAAGAGATGAATATCTTCAGGCTATGTGTGAATTGTTCCTGTGTCAGGACAAAGAAACACAACCAGGTATCACAAGATTTGCCTCTTTCCTTATCTTGTTTAACAGCCAGCTTGTAGCCTTGAGGTGTGGGGTACTCAGCCATTTTGCTGATTATTTGAGCCATTAGCATTAACAGCCAAATCTCTCACGGGGGAATGGGGGGGGGGGGGGGGGGGGGAGTGTGCAAAAGAGGCTGTGGGCTATGGCCTCCTCCCAGACTTGTTTACTTACCCTTAAACCTGAGAGGATTAGACAATAGTGCCAACTTTATATTATCTGAAGTTCCCACCAGGAGACTTAAATCACAGCCCAAATCCCTGAAATCTCGGAGGCATGTTCTGGCCGGGAGTCAGCTTAGGTGATTTTAATGTTTAAGCCATAAACCTTTTCAGTCTCTTACAGTTGATGATTGCCCAGTCTTTTAATTTGTTGAGGTCTCTCTGCAGGGCCTACCTGTTCTTTGAGGGAGTCAACAGCTCCTCCCATTTTTGTATCATCTGCAAGTTGCTTAGTGTCCCTTCCAGTCCCATGTCCAAGTCATTTATGAAGATGTTGAAGAGCACAGGGCCCATGATGGAGCCCTGTGGAACCCCACTAGTGACAGGTCACCAGTCTGATGTCACCCCATTCACTATTATCCTCTGTGCTCGATCCGTGAGCCAATTACTCACCCACTGCATGATGTGTTTATTCATCTGTGTGCTGGACATTTTGTCTGGAGGATCCTGTGAGAGACAGTATCAAAAGCTTTACTGAAATCCAAAAAGATACATCAACTGGCTTCCCTTGATCAACTCAGTGGCTAACCTTGTTATAAAAGGAAATCAGGTTGGATAAGCAGAATTTCCCTCTCATGAAGCTGTGCTGGCTGTGACTGATGACTGCGTTGTCTTTCAGGTGTTTTTCCAATATTTCCCAGAATAATCTTCTCCATAATTTTGCTAGTCACTGAAGTGAGACTGACAGGTCTGTAGTTTCCAGAGCTCTCATTCTTGCCCTTCTTGAGAATCTGGACAACGTTCACTGGCTTCCAGTCAGCTGAGTCCTCTCCAGATTCCCAAGACCACTCAAAAATCTTTGAGAGGTTTTGTGATGACATCAGCCAAATGTTTGAGGATTCTTGAATGAATCCCATCAGGCCTCATAGATTTGTAGGGATCCAGCTTGAGCAACAGATCCTGCACAATGTTATGGTCAGCTGGGAGTTGATCATTCTGGCAGTCATGGTCCTCCAGCTGAGGTCACTGAGACCCCCTTGGTCTGTCATCCATATGGAAGACAGAGGCAATGAAAGTGTTAAACTCCTCTGCCTTGTCTCTGTTCCTGTTTGTGAGGTGACCATTCTCATCCTGTAATCACCTGATGTTATTTTTGCATTGTCTATTGCCATTAATATATTTGAAAAAACTCTCTTTATTGTCTCCCATATTTCTGATCACCTTCCACTCCAGTTGAGCTTTGGCCAAAAGAATAGTCTCCTTTCAGTGGCAAGAAGCATCTCTATGTTCTTCCCATGTCACTTGACCGTGCTTCTACTGGATATACACCTTTCTTTTTTTTCTTATTTCCAAGAGAAGATCCCTGCTCAGCCAAGCTGGCTTTCTGCCTCACATACCTGACTTTCGACATTCGGGAATTGCTGCTCCTGTGCTCTAAGGAGGTGATGTTTGAGAAGTCAGCAGCACTGATGGACGCCATCACCTGGAAAGACACTTTCCCAGGGGATATTACTTACTAATTCCCTGAGCAGCTTGAAGTCTGTTCTCCTCATTTCCAGAGTTGAGGTTTTGCTGGCACTTTTCCTCCTGTCAACAGAGATTTTAAACTTGATTACTTTGTGGTGGCTGAGGCCAAGAAGGCCACCAATCTTCACTTTGCTCATGAGATCCACTCTATTGACAAGCAGCAGAGCAAGGAGGGCATCTTATCCAGTCAGCTCTCTTAGGATGTGTTCCATAAAGTTGTCATCTAGGTTTTTTTAGGAATCTTTTGGCCTGGGTTGTACCAACTGTGTGATGCTTGCAACTATTTTCCTGCAAGCTGGAGTCCCCCATAAGGACAAGGGCATTTGACATGGAAGTGTCCTTTAGTTTCTCAAAGAATCATTTGTCAGCATCACTGTCCTGGCCAGGAGGTCTATAGCACATCCACATTATTTGTTTGCCCCTTGATTCTTACCTGGAGGCTCTCAACTGTGCCACTGTCCACTGTGAGCTCCATACATTCTAACCCTTCTATTACATACAGTGCCACCCCTCCACCTCTTCTGTATCTGCAATCATAGGTACCTAGAGAAATTATTCTCACACATTCACAGAGAAGAGGTGATTCTTTTTTCTTCACTAAAACTTGGCAACCTGGGTAAGTGCGTATGAAGAAGATGAAGAGGTTTTCCTCTGTAGCCTGACAAGAAGTGATAACCAGTTTTATGAAATAACTTTCAACAGTACTGACACTTTCTGCAGATGCTGTTTATGCTAAATCTCTCCAGTGTAGTCAAAGACAAGTTGAAATATATATTTGCAAGTAGTTTTATTTTCATGTATCTATTGATATTCCTGTGACTATATTGTGGGTTATGAAATTGGTTGTTTGATTATTTCATCTTTTTAATATGCTAGATGTGTAGGTATATGAGAGCATCTGTGTAAATACACAGTGAAATTCTCTTTGATTAGTAGTATGCTTGTAATGATTGAATGCCCTCTCTTATTGCAGATAAGTAATAGTTCTTAAGTACTTGATGCTGTAGGCTTAATATTATGATTCATGATCTGTGCTACTTGAGAACTTAAACTTCCCCCACCTGGTCCCCTACTTATTAGGTACTGTGCAAAACATTAAATTAGATGAATAAGAACCTTCTTCTGATTATATACTGACAGTGATGGTTCTCCATGGATAAAAACAATATTACGTTCAATGAGTCACTAGGAAGCAGAATCAGAGAATATTCCAAGTTGGAAGGGACCCACAAAGATCATCAAGTCCAACTCTTGGCTCTGCACAGGACCATCCCCAAGAGTCACATCATGTGCCCAAGAGTATTGTCCAAATGCTTCTTGAACTCTGTCAGGCCAAACAGAGCTGTATGCTGGCCTGATGAATATGCAGTGTAGATGGATCACAGAAGAGATAAAGAGGGATGATGCTTCATTGCTGCTGTAAGGCATTTGAGTGGTAAGCGTCTATGCAAAAAAAAAGGAGACACAGAGGATTAGTACAAAACTTAGCTCTGATTTCTAGTTTAACTTGCATACATGGCTGTACCTAAAGATACAATAGTGCTCCAGATGGAGCTTTTACTGTGTCTTCCCTGAAAAGATCTGGCAGACATTGGGTCATCTTTCTTAGTCTTTGGGGTATATTTGGATGGATAAAGAGGCTCTTCCATTTAATTGTGTTAGTTCACTTGATTTTAGTTAATGGCATTGCAGAGCTGGGCTAATGTATCTGAAGTCATGTTAATTGACCATGTTGTTGTGTCCCTATCTCTGATGATTTTTCCCAAGGCTAACTGAGCCTGAAATGCAGTAGCCTATTTTGTCAAGGGCTTTTTAATTGGGTTAAAGTCTCCCGACCAAGCAGGACTGAGAATTTCACTTATAGCCTGAATAGAGGGCATAAATAACGAGTGCAAAACTTTTGCAAACCTTTTGGTACTGGATGAATTTCCCTTTAAAAATCCTCCTCTCAGCTAAAAAGTTAAACACAAAATGAGTCTTCTGCTGATTAGTTGCATTTTAGAATAGCTAGTAAGATGTAAATTAGTTTCAAAAATTAGGTTTCCGAGCAGAAACTTTGATTAAATCCCTAGAAACAATAAATCAGATATAAAAATAAACAAAGTAAGACAGGGTTTTTTCCTTATGGATGCCCTCTTGTGTGGGAAGTAACACAGATGTAATATTGGCTTAAGACAGAGAAATAACATTTAAAAAATTGCAGCCCTACTTTATAAATGTATACTAAAATAAATCAGTTGTTAGTTGCACTCTGAAAATGACAACAGGAAGAAAAACCATTCCTTTAATTTCAAGCAGCATTATCTTTTGCAAAAGAAGTTTAATGATTTTATTCTTATTTTTAAACAGCCAAAGCACGTCGTAAATGATTGATAGCGAGGATCATGGAAAGATATGGTAATCTCTTTATTTTCTGTGATAGAGCAGCTTAGAAGAAATGCACTTTTGGAAGGCATCTAATTGTCAGCAGCCATTTTCAGTTATATCTAATTTAAATCATACATCTTCACTAATTTCCCTGTTAACCATTCAAAATTAAACCTGCATTTTTCTGCAAGAACATCAAAATCTGAAATCACCTGTGAGACAGTACAATGCCATTCACATAAATTTTATTAACATCAGAATGTCCTTCTGCTCTGATGACAAAGATGACAACTATGGATAAGGTAACTTATAAAGATGTAAGAAATGTATATTGCATTTTTTGTTCCTTAAATGACCTTTTATTCCCAGTGTCTAGTAGGATGTTAAGTGTTCTTTACCTGCATTGGAAACATAGAGAATGTTAGGTGAAATGAAGAAAATAATTTATTTCAGGTGTCAAGCTTGGAATTTTTTTCTGTGCTGGAACAAGACAAGTACAATATGGTGCAGGTCATAAAAAAAAATCTCAAGTACTCCTTTAGCACGTACCTTAGATAATAACATTATATGTGAAATAATTAATATGGTCTGGGAAAAGTCCTGGTAAACCCATAATAGTCTTTTCTAGATGGGGAATTATTTAGGACATACTAAGCACACTAAATAGTACAGCATTACATGATACAATCAAGATAAATCTAAATATTCATATTGAAGTAGGTATATTTTTTCATGCTTTTTGGTATTTGTACAATTTTTTTTTTTAATCTTGTCTATATTTATATAAAGTGTTGTTAATCTAGTTAAATAGTTTTGGATCTGAGTAATTTGGAATTTTCTGGAAAAAATGTCTGTCATCTCTGTGCCAAAGATATTTTTATTATCTATTTCTAGGTCTGTCACATCAACTGAAAATAGTAAAGGTACCATAAAAAGTGATCTCACTAAAACTAACAGGCTCAGTGAAATTCATTTACATAAGTGTAATGGAGGGAACATTTTTGTCTACTAAGAAATGGGGAACAAAAATCTAGAGTGGACTGGAAAGAAGGACAGAGTAGAGATAAAAGAATAAGATCATTAGGTCAAGTCCTTCAATCAGCTAGTCTATTTTTCAGATCCAGGCTAACTCACTGACAAAAGCACATTATTACTCTTCAATCACACCTCAAGTCTGCAAGCCTCTCGATGCCTAGAAACTTTGAATTGTTTTACATGATTTATGCAGTCACATTTCAACTTAAGAACTTTAGTCTGCTCAGCAGCCATTAGCTTACAGAAGAAGTAGATGCTCAAGTTAAAGAAAAACCAACATCATCCTGTTTTTCACACAGATTTTTATTTTAATTTCTGAAGTCTAATCTCTTTGTAAAAGATGTAATATTAAAAATGCTATGTGAAAATATTATGTAGACAGAACCAAATCTGCATAACCAAATTGAATTAATTAGAAAAAGTCTTTATACCCTACACTAGGATTTAATATGACTTTGAGGATATGTAAACTCTAAGAGATAATGGTTTTGAAAATAGGAGGATTATTTTCTAGTTTGAATGTGTAAAAATATTATAAATAACTCCTGCCAACACTCAAAAATGCCACTGAACTAAATGGTGATATATTTGCAGGTTCGTGGGGTAGAATGAGACAAAAAGGTCTATCTGCACTTCCATTGTCCACTCCTATTAGTCATCTCATTTGGCAAACAGAACCTGAATCGTTTTTGTCTGGCAGCTCTTATGTAAAAGATTACAGCAATAATATGAGATGTTGAAATGCTAAAAATTCATCCTCTCAGGAGGGTTTTGCCAATTAGGAGAGGTCTGAGAAACCTGTGTTACAAGATGTAACTCGGTGTGCTTCAGGATCAGAAATGGAAAAGAAAGGTGGGAGGAGGAACAAGAAAGAAAAGAAGCAAAAACATATAAGAGAAATTTGAGACAAAAAAAAATCTAAAAAGTTTTCAGCACTGATCCAGCTGGTTATATGAACTGAAGTGTGGAAGCTGGTTTTAAAGATCTTGATTGTTGTGTAGCTGCACTTTGTGTGGCTGTGCAGTGTGGGGATTGGGCTAATGTAAATGAAAAGCAACGAGTAAAGGCATCGAAGAGGAGTCTGTAATAGGGGTCTGGTGCTGAGTCTCTATTAAATGCCCTTTTGTAGACTAGTACTGGTAGCCTTGTATGCAAATGCTTCGGAGTCTTGTGTGGATTATCTGTCAAATATTCTGAGGTAGGGAAATAACTTTATTAATCCTTCAGGGAAGACCAGCAGAGGGGAAAAAAAGCTAATTGGTATGCCTAAGGACATAAACAGAGTCAGTGACAGAGCAAGAAATTGACTCCTAAGTCTCCTTCTTGCTTCTCCAGACATGGATCATTCTGTTTTCTGAACTTTCTGTCTTCTATCTTGTGACAGTGATGTACATCTTTCAGAAATCTGCATTTATCTCTGCTTTAAAGTGGAAGAACGCAGAAAGAATCGTGTCTTGCAGAATATACCACCTAAGGAGTCTTTCTGCTGTGCCTTTTGCAATCGAATATGTCTATCTCGTATGTCTATCTCGTCTGGCTCATAAGCCACCAGTGTGCTTGTAACAAACATGGATAGAGTCTTCCTAAATCTTCGTTCGTGACGCCGAGCCATGAAATGAATGAAAGTGGAAGATGATAATGTAGTTCAGACAATAAAATTATTGCTATCAAATTTCAGACAGATTTTTAATAAATACTTTTTGTTTTGTGGAGACATTTCAGTATCACAGCAAAAAATGTTCACAGATAAAACTGAATAAAGATTCAGATTAGGTGCCTGTAATTAGGTGTCTGAATATGTAGTCAATATGCTCTAAGATTTAGCCTCTCACCCAAAGCATAGAAATTTGAAGTTAATTTCTGCATTTATAGTTAGAAGAATTTCCCTGAATATGTTAGAATCTGGACAGACTATGGCAACACAGACAACAAGTGAGTGGCATCCTGTTACATATCAGAATAAGGACAAGACCAGGGTAAAAGTCAGGCCCCTGTGAATACTCTAAGCACAAAAATCATGCTGCTTTCCCACTGGTAGTTATGGAAAACTATAGCTACCCACTAGCTTTGAAAACTTATTGTTTTCAAAATAGGACTAGAAACAATGTCAGAACAAAGACTTACTCTCCAGCCCAGGATAAACCAGCTCCTGCCAGCTAAATCAGCCAATATGAGTTTATTGTACCACTGACATCTATGTGGGTATGGGTATTATATTTATTTAACTGCAGAATTCTTAACTAGTTGCAAATTGGATTAACCTCATGAGTATTTGCTTTCAAAAACTGGAGCATTAAGGTCATGCCCTTCTCTACCATATTGTTTCTTTCACATTGTTCCAAACAGAGAAAATTATTTCTTCAAGGGTTCAGTTGTGCTTAAGTACAAATTATACAGGTTGCTGGAAATACCTTGGAATCCCTTTGCTGGATGTCATGTAAAAGGGGGGAATATGCAGGACCCTTAAAGATATATTTTTCTGTTAGTGTCCCAGGGAAAATAAAACCATATAAATCCAATCTAGTCTGCCTGTTATTCCACACAGGAATTCTTCATCAAATAAAATCACAAGATTAGGGTAATTCGATTACTATTTTGGGGACTGCTCCTTAAGAGTGAAAGGGAAAATCCCTTAGCAAATATCTCCCATGAGTTATTCCACTGTCAACAAACTGTTAGCACCTTTAGAAGGGACTCACTCTAGCAGTTTGTGGAATAACACTTTTTATTAATAAAAATTGTGACAAGCTAATAAAAGTTAATGATTGTCAGTGACACAAAGCCACACTTAAACCCATGTAATAATACTATAAAGCAAAGCACAAGCACAAACTCTAAAACAAAATAATCTACTAAAATATGAAGTGAAAGCAAGATCTAGTCCTTAAAAGCAGTAGTCAGCACACAGAGAATAAGTTTCTCACCTGACCAGCGTCCCTGGACAGGGTGGGAGGAAGGCAGGTTCAGCTTGTCAGCAATCCCAGCAGTTTTGATAGAAGTCTTCCTCTGATCTTTTCCCATCTCAATCTCCTTCTTGTACTTTTTTTTCTTGGAGTTTGTGTGACTTTAGCCATAATTGATAAATCTGGGTCTATTGTTTCTTGATGGATAAATGACACATATTCTTTTCCTGCAAGATGTTTGGAAGAGGGGCTGTGGTGCCTCCACACCACTCCATTCTTTGGTGCATCTAGATGCTGATCAATGCTTTGGGAACTTTGCAGTGCATTGTGACATTATAATATCAGAAAAGAGGCAGCAGGAGCCTCTTTTTTGTCTTCTGGGAAGCAGCAGCTGGTTTTCTTCTGTGATTCTCCTTTAGCTTTAAACCTTATTCATTATTCCATACTGGAAATATCCTAGAATCCCTTGTTTAGTAACAGGTACTATTCTCTGAGTGATAAAAGAAAACTGTGAAATAGAGCATTGCCTTTGTATGAAAAATCAGTTTAGAATATTTTTGTGAATGATTGTGGTAACTCTGTTTCCCCTTATTGTGTTTGTTACATATTAGCATTTGAAAATTCATTATTTTCCTCATAAAATATTGCCAAATAGAAAAGCTAGGGAGAATTTTTAACAGAAATATTTAATATCTGAGGAGGATTAGTCTTTTCTATTTTTCACTTGTAAGTTGCCTCCTTAAACTCCTTTGTTGTCCATTCAAAGAGTAGAAACTGTACCAGGAATCCTGGATAAAAAATAATCATGTAGCAGAAAAGATGATACAGTTCAGACATTACAGTGGGTGACAGAGCTACATGTAAAAGCACTTTATGAAATGTTTTTGAATAGCAAGAACACTCTGTGAGACCAGGATAGGTTTATATGCAGTTCACAAAACTCTGTCTAGGCTACAGCTATGGCTGTGGATTACGGTACCTAAGCCTATTGTCATTCTTGCTGTAAGCTGCTCTCCTTATCTAGTTGTAAAAGCTGCAGTCCTTCTGTGCTGCTTAGACAGTGTGTTAAGCAGGCAGGGAATTATTTGGGAAAGTCAGATGCCAGCATTTGCTTCAGTGCTGTAGCATTAGGTGTTTACAAGTGGCCAGTAAACAATTACAGTTCCCTTCTTCCTGTACACATAAACACAACATGAACTGCTGCATGCCCAACAGGAGCTCACCCTGATATGGCGTGCACCAAGTTGTATGTCTGCCAAGTGATGTGACAAAATCATGTATTCCCATTATATGACAAGAGTGGGAATATAGTTACATCCAATGCATGTGGAAAGGAAGGTTTTAGGCCTTACATTAACTCTGTTTCTCTGAGCTTCTGTTGGACACAAACATTTGAATGCTGTGATTCAGCACTACCTCCCTTAAGTAAATCTGGCACAGCTTTTTACATTATCCAGGTACTCCAGAGGCTCATTTGCATGCCTCTTCTACAGCCAAGATACTTGATGAAGACAAAGCAGATGAAGTTCTGAGCCTGGCATGCCCAATTCTTGTTTTCTTGGTTTTAAATAAATCTGCCCCATAATTATTTAATATTTAAAAATAAAAAGAAAATAGTTAGCCATTTAAGTTCTATATTCAATCAAGCTAGTGATCTGTGAACTAAAATCTCTTCTAGCACTATTGTTTTGATGCATTCCAGTGGCTCCCAGGGTGCTCCCAGAGGGTTGGCTCATAATGCTGTGGACTTCCAGTTTTCCAAATATGCCTGCAACAAGCCACTGCTGTGGTCTAAAAGAAAATAGAAAGTTGTTATTTCTCATATCACAGATTAAACAGTGGAGCATTGTCAAGAATGATCAATATTACTTGTTTGCTTTGCATACTTAACTGATATAACATGATACAAATTGTATATATTTAGTCCCGCTTCCGCTGTTTGAAAATGGGCACCGTTGAAATCACGTAGAATTGGATTTTAGGGAAAAAATAATTTTCTTTGTTATCCCAAAAGAAATTAAATATAAAAATAATCAAATGAGCTACATTGGTGGCAAAAAAATTTGCACAAAATTTAGATGTCTAAAAACTAAATATTTAATTCAGAATTAAACACGTGAGACTCCCTTTATAGCAAATATAAACAAAAATAGATACAATTATTCTGATCCATCTATGGCCATTTTAGGGAGATAAGTAATTGTCTAGAGGTGCCTTTTCTTTCCTCTGCTGTTTATAGCAGAATCACAGAGGGACAAGCTGTTAGACACCAGGTCAGTAATTGCTGGGTTGGAACAACCTTGAGTGGGGTTTAAAAGTGTGTGTGTGTGTGTGTGGAGGGGGAAGGGATGGGTTGAACCTCACGGAGGGGAGGTTGCATCGTATCCCTCATGACAGGCCCCTGGACCCCACACAGGGAAGCCCTGGAGCAGCTGCCAGTCAAAAGCAGCCCTAGCGAAACTTCAACACACCAAACCTCCTGGAGCCTCTAACCCAGCCTCAGGTTGGCAGGGACAGTGAGGACACCGCCCCTCACCCTGGCCTGGAACCCCAGAGTGGCTGGTGGGTCAGAGACCCCTCCTGGGGGGGGTTGGCCACAGGGACCAGAGCAGATAAAAGCATAGGCATATGTTTGCCTCATGTCACGGCCCTGCCATTGGACTTGTGAGAGCTGGTCTGCTAAAAGGTTCCAATGGTAGCTGCGCAATTTGTCTCTCCCTCTTTCTCCTTCTCTCTTCTTGATCTCTCTGCTTCTCTTTCTTTGCTCCTTTCTTGATGCTTTGGGTAGCTTAAAGCTGGAGGGATTGGATTTTGACTCAAGTGTTGTGGTGGGTTAGTAGTGTGGTGGAACGTTTTGTCTAGCTTGTGTGGTGCCCTTTTGAACTTTTGCCAAGTTCACCTATTTTGTCCCCTAAATTATCAATAAAAGTACCTCTTGGGAATAAGTCTGTGGGTTATTTGCTTGACCTTGTCTCGACATATTAAAGAACCATATATATATATATATATTAAAGTAAGACTCCTGGATGAGCCCATGAGCTTGTGGCTCTGGGGCCAGAGTGTTACACTAGCTCAGCCTCATAAACTAAGATTTGGGTTCCTTAGTGTGGGAAAAGAAAATCCTTTCCTTTGATGAGTCTTCTAGTTTGTATTTGAAATAAGAAACAACTTCATAGCGCTCACTCACTTTCTCCAGCTAAATAGTAGAACTGAACACAAGTGAAATTAATTTGACTTAATTCTATAATGCTGAAGCATTTTATTTAATCTTACTCGCTCGAAAGGAAGAAAAATGTCATTTTTTAGTGAGTTTGAGTTTTTTTCCTTTTTACTTTTTTTTCTTTCTTGTTAATACTAAAATAATACTTTGAAAATAAAGTTCGAGCAGGATGAATTTTTCATATAGAGTTGATTTAAACAACCAAATGGCAGAGGCATATTCTTTTGGAGTGGAAAATCTGATGTCGAATTCCTCTTTCACCAGAAAATAACGAATATCCAGACTGTGCAGCATGGTGACATCTACGAAGATCTACTTTGTTTTTTAAAAATTCAGACTTCAGTCTTTCTGAGGAGATAAATGCAGAAGGAAAGTGATCTCTGTTCTTTCACAAGAGTGTCACTAGAACTGGAGAAATATATTTGGCATGCATCTTTTTCTTATCTATCGCTCAAAATTATCAAGAAATACCTCTATACTTTAAATTGAGCAGAAAAAAAGAGTTAAAATATGTAACCATCTTTAATATTCATTATTATGTCATAAATTATCTTTTTTTCCTGATAGAATATGAGTATTTCTAATTAAGTGTTTTCTGGCTACTGAATCTATAGCTGCATTTTCCTTTTCAAGTAAAACTTAAAATGAAATAATTGTTGTCATATTCAGGGACCTTACGAACTAGTTGGACAGATCCTGCCATTTGGTCTTTGCTTTATTGTTCTTTAGGTGCCAGTTATGGTTAATCCATTATGTTTAAATTGACCATCACTGTCTCCCTCTTTTTCAACTGACAGAACACAGCAGGAGAGAATTTCCAAATGTCTGGCAAACTCATTACTCCTCATAACTACTGCTGTGCTCAGCTAACTGGAGTTGTGGCAGCATAAGCCTTAAATGGCTGACAGCATACTAAACATCATATTCATTAGCTCTCTCTTTCTTCTTTTTTTCACACTTTTTTTTTTTTCTATTAAATCTGCTCTCAGGAGAAACTTTCAGTCACTTGAATGAACAGCAAATCAAAATGTAAGGTATATCAAAAGGAAAATTAAGGTTACAGAATTTTCTTACATAAGAATTTATCTACATAGCATGTTACATACTGTAGAAGTATATTCTTACACTGCCAATTCCCAAATGCTACACAGTACACAGGATTAACAAAACCATCTATGCATCAGATTTGGGGATAATAGTAGAGAAGAGACACAGCCTTCCCCTACTGTGATTGCTTTTAGGAATTATGTACAGCGGATACACATCCTACAGATAAATCCCAAGATCCTGGATGTATCAGGATTCCCATCTTGCCCATACACCAAAACTTGTTCCATTTGTATGATGTTCATTCTGTTGTTTGATTTTTATTTTCTTTTTTCCCAGAGAGGGCTGACTATATGGAGATGACACTGGAAGTGCATTGTATGATTTTTCTAGGGAATGTTTTCTGTGGAGTCCAAATGCAGAGACTTTCCGATCACTGGAGACTGCATCCTGACTCTCTGCCCCAGACTGGGAATGTGGGATGCAGAAAATCTCCATCATCATCATAAGCCGCCAGTATGATCGTGGAAATTGAACGTGGATTGTTGGTACTGAGGAACTTTCTGGCACAACCAGCTCTTGAAGACACTCATCAGGGACTACTCTGAACATGAGCTATTCAGGTAGCAGCAGAGACCTGAATGGACTAATGCTTATGATCATGCCTTTACCACACCATCTGTCCTAGATTTCCTATTGCCTGCCTCACGCCTTAGACTTTTCACACTTGGTGGTTTTATGTGCGGTTCTATGTATCTGAATTTTCTTTTCTCCTCTCCAAGCTACATTGCTTCTCCTAGTAGAGAAGGAACACTGAGGGGACTTAGTATCTCAAACTTCACTCCCACTGTGGGACCAGGATTTGGTAGTGCAGGTGACAGCACCATGTTAGGCTAAAGAGAGGGAAAAAACATCCCCTGCTTAAGTTACTTTTGTTGACTTTGCTCACTTGGTATATTAGGGTAACTTGAAGGATGCTCTCAGGAAAGGAGTTTAAGGAGGTGCTTTTGAAGCAGTGTTGGTTTTCCTTACTCAGCAGACTTGTTATGAGTTTGTGCAGTGATGCCTAGGTGATCCTTTGGCATTTTGGAAATGGTTGGATGTTAAAAGTTTAAAATTTTCACGTTAAAAAATTGTTGATGGAGAAATCCCATGAAGTTTATTGCAACAGAATATATTTACATGTAGATATAGATATAATTTAGGAAACTGGAGACTGGAGTGCTTAAGATACTGACAAAACATAACAGTTCTGGGCTTTAGAAAAAGACATTACAAATGCATTCATTAAAACCTCCACAAATTATTGGTTAATATCCCTGAATCTACATAACTGCTAGTCTTTAATAATTACTTCATGTGTGAGTATCCTTCTTGTGTATTTGGCATTATATCATGCCTATTTACAGTCTCTGGTGCTTATTTTGTTTTTAATTATGATTTGTTGTTACCTGGATCCCTCCTACATTAAACTACACATATCTTTGCCCCTTTGGTGTCACAATGCTCATATACTGGTGTACAGAGTGTTTGTCTGCCTACGACATTGTAGTTTTACAGCTATTGTTTTGGTTGCAAATTGAACAAAGGGGCCTTATTCATTTACCAACATGTTGAAAATTAATCAGATTTCTTCTGACACTTCTGTTTATGGTTGATTTGACCCTTTGTCTCCTCATCCATCTGGTATCATTACCTCTATTTTCATTTACAGCAAGAAACTGCTGCTTGCTATTGCACGTTTGTGCAAAACCATTACAGGAAGTAAATCTTAATAGACATGCAAAAATGTTTATCAATAAAATAATTCAAATTTATTTTTGTGGCATTGGTATTATTAAGCTCTTGATTGTGTACTTTCTGACTTAAAGAGACACTTGGTTTTACAGATGATACTTAAAGGGTATGACTTCTCTGATATGTAAATATGATTTGGCAGACTTTGCCAGTTTACTGAGATATGCAGCCTAGATAAGGGAATGTTAAAAGACTGCACTGAAAAGAGAAAATTATAGTACTTTGTTAGTTGAGAAAGTTTTTAGTAAATATGCATATATTTTTACAGATTTTAAACATTAGTTAGGAATCCTTTCCCAATTTATTTTCCTAAAAAACTTAGCTCCATTTTTGGGAAAATGTATATGAACATTGATTATCAAGATACTTATTAGAAGTATCTGATGGTGAATGGTGTGGTTGCAGGGGTGGCCTCTGAGGGAGAAGGTCAGGGATTGTCCTATGCTGGAAACAGCCAGCTCCTGCCAGCTGCTCCATGGATCTACCACATGACACAGCTGAGCTCATAAGAAAAGCTGGTGAAGCCTCTTTGGAAAAAACAGACAAATAGGAGCATGTAAAACCAGTGAGGAGCAGCAGTAGGAACACGAGAGTTAGAGAAGAAGGAGGAGATAGTCCAGGGCCAGAGAATCCTGCGCAGCCTGTGGAAGAGATCAGGGTTGATCAGGTGTTGTCCTACAGCCCACGGAAGGACCATGCTGATGAAGATATCCACACTGCATGGAGGACTTCATACTGGAGCATGTGGGTATTTCCTAAAGGAATTGTGATCTGAGGAGACCCCATGCAGGAGCAGGTTTTCCCCGAAGGACTGCAGCCCATGGAGAGGCCACACTAGAGCAGAATAAAAGGATGGAGCAGCAGAAAGGAACTGCTATGGACTGACAATAGCCACCTCCCCTCCCCATTCCTCATCCTCCTGCACTGTTTGGAGCAGGGAGAAAGCAGAGAAGTTGGGAATGAAGGAGTGAATTTGAGCCTGGGAAAAAGGAGGGATAGAAGGAAGGTGTTGTTTTAACCTGAAAGCTTTTTTGATCTTTTGTCTTCCCCAGCAGAAGGTCAGAAGGTCTGTGAGAGGAGGGGAATGGAGGGAGTGGTTGGATGAGAATCTGTCATCTGGCCAAGGTCAGGCCATCATAGTTGGAAATGACAGGTTGTAAATCTATTTACCACTTTGGGCAAAAGACAAGCAAATCATAAGCTGATGCCAAAGGAAACAATTCATTTTTAATATACCAGTCGATTTCACAGGTAAGTATAATCTTACCCACTCAACAAAATGACAGTGACTCAACAGATCAAACAAGAAAAATTCCATTACTTATAGTAATTCAAGGGGGACATTCAAAATAAGCATTATTGCTGGGTAGTAAATCCAAGTCAGTTATCAGACTTTTTCTTTCTTACTTTTGTCTTTCTTTGATGATAAAACCTCATTTTACAACATAATAAAATTCTTAGTTTAAACAATTTTTATAAGAATGACAAAGAATTTAATTTTTTAAACAACACTGATCGTTGGGATATGTTTTACAGAAATTCATTATTTTTAACTTATTCATGTTCTTTCTCTGATGGAAAATTTAATTGTTTTTCAACTATTTAAGATAAGGCTCTTTTGAAATTTGTAGTTAAAAATACCATATGTCTAAATGTAAACCATTCATAATACCTTCCTGTGTGAATAATAAAAAAAATTACCTACAATATAACAAAGCCATCTGATGATATAATTGGATAGTAAAGTAAAAAGCCATTTAAATGCAAGAAACCCAAAAGCCCAAAAGGAATCCCAAACAACACTATCATTTAGGGAATTAATTAGGAATCTGGCAATGCTCAAGCAACTTCCTTACCAAACTAAAAGACAAAATATATCTTTTAAAGATGAAAGGTAAACGAATGAAAAGAATGTCTTCTCATCTGTCCACTAAAATGTAAAAAGGCCTGTTAGAAATAATTAAATTAAAACTAAACAAAACTAAACAAAACAACTATTTAGTGACCAGAGAATGTTTGAATTTATTAGAAACTAAAATTCAACTCCTAATGGACCCTGGGGAAAATAAAATCAGAAAGTAGATTAAATAAAAGAGCAATACCACTAACTTTCAAAAGATTGTCATAACTTCCTGACAGATAAACAAAGGCAGAACAATTATTCATCCTCCACCTGATATAAATGATTCCAGTTTGTATAGCTATTTTGATGCTCTCTGAAGTGCTGCTGTGAAACACTATGTCAATAAGTACATTTTGTTCATCGGTCACAGCCAAGATTTATGTGGTCACTGATCATAATCAAGACTGGTTCTTGTCTTTAATGTGGTGTCCTCAACTCCCAGCAAGTGACCTCCTTGTGATTAAAAAAAAAAAAGGACAACAGAAAATTAAAACACAATTTCTTGTTTCTTTAGACTTCTTTTTTTTTTCTTTTTGCAGAGTAGAACTGGGTACTCAGTGAACTAGAAACCTGATGATCACATGAAGTGTCCATGCCTGATTCTGCTTTTTCTGCTCTAGGTCCTCACCAGAAACTAAACCCATGACGTTTCAAAAGGATAGGTGTTTTTTTAAGTATCTTTAAAGATAACTAGATTAGATTATTAGCTACTGAGAGAAAATGCATTGCATTCTTTAAACTCGGAGGTAAAAATTCATAATCTTTTATCATGAGCTTAAGTTACATGGGAAGATGATTGGACACCTTCAGGTGAGACCTAGGGCATTTAGGTTTCTTAGATATCGAGAACTGATTGGGAGGAATACAGATTTCAGGGTGCCTCTGTAACTCTTCGGGGAGCTTATGGATCAGCACTGCTAAAACTAGTGTTCTATTTGAAAATGGGGGCCTGATGTTGCTCCTGCCTCAAGTGTTTTACTCAGTTATTTCATTCCTTTTACTTGGTTCACATTCACTAGATTAATGCATTGACTGAAGACTCAAAGCTATAGAGAAACTGTACCAAATATTATATTTTGAAGGACTATAAGATACCCTTAGTACTGAAAATATGTTCTTTGGGATTATATTACAGATTAAGAACATCATACCACATCTTCTGAGATCCAATTCAACGTCATGTCCTTCACTGATACAGATTTTTGTATCTTCAAGATACATTAGTAGGAATATTTTGCTTCACACCAGCTGAGAATTCAGCTGCTGTTTCGTCATGATCACATAAGATTTTCTTATCTGACCAAAACACTTGTCCAATTCCTGTTCAAAACAATTGTGCTCTACATTAAAGATGAACTGAGCCTGGTTTATACTTCAGGCACATGGAGCTCCCTTTTCTTGCTACTAAATATTCTCTTCACTCATTGACACTACAAACTGTGTGGATCTCTCATGCTTTTTTACCTTGCTGCCTCAAAGTTTTCATTGTGAAGAGTGATATTGCAGCAGCACGCTTGTCACAGGCTGTGACAATCAGGAAACCGACATTTTGTGATTTCTTTTCCACAAATCTGTTTTATAGGACAACATTTAGGAATGATGTCATTCAAGATGCTAGCAGTTATTCATTCTATGATTGATTTAATATTTAAACATAATATTTATTTTAACATAAACAAAATATTTAATTTCCTCAAAGTTTTGATGTATTCAGTCATAGTGTACTGCAACCTAAGCAAACCAAGATCCAAGATCCCAGTCCTTCTTACAATTATGTTTCCATGGGAACAGGGGTAGACTTTTGATCCAGTCACTTTTCAAAGGAAATATTTGTCCTGTATTTGACAGAGACGCATAGAGTCTTGGAATTTGGTAGCCAGGGAAAATAAGATCTGTTGCATTCTCACATGACAATTTTGAGTCTCAAGTTTCATGTTTTGTACAACAGAGTAGAAGCATGAATGTTTAGCATTGGAGACTTTGAGTTCTGTGCTTTACACACCAACTATGTCTGAACTTTATTTGTACATCTGTATTACTTTGAAAAAATATTATTTCTGTTAAAATATTAGTTTCTGTTACCTCTGGACCCATTTGTAGGTATACCTTAAATTAGCAATTATTTCCTTGGCTAATCCTCAAAAAAGGTAGAAAATTACTTAAAAATTAGTGACCTTAAATATGCCCCTCCAATTGCATTCTTTATGACATTTTAGTCTAGTACTATATTTATATCCTCTTTTTGATTTTAAGTTTTTCTGCTATATAGTATTTTAAGTTTAATCAAAAGTCAACTTAGAAAGGCCATTCTGCCTAAGGGATGTTTTTCCATTAAGTATCTGACATATTGGTGGCCTTGAGGGATTATTGGTTTTTGAAGAAATATTAACAGCTGGAAATTTGCATTTTAATACAGTTCTTCTCAACTACTCAAACAATTTTATTTTTAAGACCTGTGACAGGCTTCAAAGCCTTAGTTCTAAAGCAATCTTGCCAAGTAGTAGCTAACATAATTTTACTATAAATGATTAAGTTTCCTAATAGGTTTTCTTTTTCAAAATCTTGTTTGAGGTGTCTGTGAAATCAATACAAAAACTTCGTGATTTGTACTAGAACTAACATTGCTAATTTGTCTGACCTACAGAGAACTGGAAAAAGAACTCCCCTCTAAATTGTCAAACCCAAAGTGAAAACTAAACCCAAACATGATGTAAGTTTTCTAAATCTAAGGAGATGAGAACATCTGTAAATTGGTATCCTTGATGAGTATTTCTTTAAATTATGACTGTACAAATAGGCTATCATAAACACTTGTGTTGTTTACTGATATCTGAGGCTGTTAGGTGAATCAGATGCAGAAAAAGGCATTTACAGTAAAATTGGAACAGACTGCACGCTGTGGAACTGCTGATACCAATACTATGCACGTGATGGCTGGTCCATCTACCATTCAAGGGAAAATCCACACTCACTTCATGTGTTTTGTGTCATCCTAACAAAGAATTTATGAGTCAGAGACAGTTTTGAGAATGGGCTGGACTGAGATAATTTTTCCTGACATGTTAGCATTGCTGATTAAAATTAAGCAGACACAACCTAATCAAATAATCATGCACTAGAGTATGATAGACTTTTTTTTTCTGAGAATGAAATTAAAGGGCAAAATTTGGATGATATAAGAGTTTAGCTAAACTTTTACATTGTAAAATATAGTTAAACATAAAATTGACTGCAGTTGCAGAATGGAGGGAAACAAGGCACTAGCTGGGATAAAAACATTGTCAGTTTTCCATACATCATTGAGTATAACTATTGTCTTCAATGAACTTCTTTCAGAAGAAAATATGATGTAATTTCTCTTTCAAAAAAACCCACAAAAAACAACTAAACCTGATTAGAAGTCCAGCCTAAATGCTGGACTTTCTATTGACCTTAAGAGACATTCAGATCAGGTCTGAAATTTGTTGTTAGAATCCAAACTATCTCAAACAAAGAAAGTATTTGCTTACTCTACTGGTTTCTATAGAAAGAAAGGCTTTTATTTATGATAGCAAGGCTATCACTGTCATCATGTCATTGCAACTCAGAGTCTCATTGCAACTGATAGTCTGCCAACTGATTGTTCTGTTGCATTCAGTAGTTCATGTATGAACACAGAAGAACTTCACTGAATATCAAGATGGAAACGCCACTGGGTATTATGGGAAAAACCCACAAACAAACAAACAAACAATCAAACAAACAAAACCCAAAGCCCAACCAGACTAACTTTCCAAACCGGAGATTCATGAGTCAGTTATCTTTTCAGTTTAGTTTCAAAATAATAAGATTATTTATTTTTAATGAATGAATTTTTTGTGTGTTTGTCTTTTGGCTTCTGAATTTCAATTTTCGAGTCCTGATATGAAATACTTAACATTATTTAATCTCCATTATTTATTTAAATTATGTCCCTTTCATTTACAATCTCCTTTCCACATTCTTTCCCAAAACTGCCAAATCAGCTCTGGACCCAAAGGGCCCACAGAAATTCTGAATTCAACCTCCTTATCTTCCCACGCCCTCAAACTAGCATCCAGCCACATATTCTGTCCCAAATCTCCAATTAGATTTTTCCATTGTCTCTTCATAAAATCATAGAATCAGGAAGGGATCTTTTAAAGGTCATCTAGTCCAACCTCACTGCAGTGAACAAGGACAACTTCAACTAGATCAGGTTACTCAGAGCCTTTCCAACCCTGACCTTGAATTTCCAGCGATGGGGCACCTACCACCTCTCTGGGCAACCTGTTCCAAAGTCTCACAATACTCATTGTAAAAAATTTCTTTCCTGTATCTAATCTAAATTGACTGTCCTTTAATTTAAAGCCATTTCCCTTTGTCCTGTCACAACAGACCCTGATAAAAAGTTTGTCCCCATCTCTTATAGGCATCCTTCACGTACTGAAAGGCTGCAATAAAGTCTTCCTGGAGCCCTTTCTTCTGTTGACTGAATGAACTCAATTCTCTCAGCCTTTCCTCATAGAGAGGTACTCCATCCCTCTAATCATCTTGGCCCTCCTTTGAACTCACTCCAATAGGCTGATGTCCTTCCTGTGCTAGGGCCCCCAGAGCTGGATGCAGCACTCCAGGTGGGGCCTCATCAGAGTGGAGGAGAGGGCCAGAATCACCTCCCTTGACCTACTGGCCATGCTGCTTTTGATGCAGCCCAGGACACAACTGGCTTTCTGGGCTGCAGGTGCACATTCCTGGGTCATGTCCAGCCTCTCATCCACCAGCACACTCAAGTCTTTCTTGGCAGGGCTGCTCTCAATCCCTGCATACCCCAGGCTGTATTCATAAGGAATATTGCCCCAAACTGTGTGCAGGACCTCACACTTGGCTTTGTTCATCCTCATGAGTTCCCATGGGCCAATTCTTAAGCTTGTCCAGGTCCCTTTGGATGGCATCCCATCCTTCAGCCCTGTCAACCGCATCAACTTGTCTTCCACACTAAAAGGCCTGCAGGGTCTTCCACAAGGGTGTGCAAGTCTACAGATTGAGGTTGTGTTGAATACATCTTGTCAGCCTACTGTTTGCCATCTTCTACTTTGCATTTATACTGATTGTCTGTGGTGAGGTGAAGAAACAAATAAGGAAGAAGTTCTTAAACAGGCTAAGATTCTTTAAATCCTGTTGGTCCCATGTAATGATATATGGTAGAATCAAAGGAACATTTACTTTACAGCCTGTCTCTGATAGCAGCTGAAATTGTATGTTTCAGAGGGATGAATGAGAAATACTGTAGAAATAATCTGGATTTTCCTGCTTATCAAGTCTTTTCTTCCAGAGGTCCTCAAAAATTCTTTTATATATAAACTAATTTTTTTGTTTATTTTATACAGATGTTTCTATTTCAATATAATTTTTTTCAAACTATAACAGCACAAACTGTGATGAAGCTGGTTTTTTCTTAGGTTTCAATAGTGCCTTTTGGATTCTATAGGCTAATTCAGAACTGCTAAATGATGGGAATTATAAGTGTTTCTTTGACTTAAGTGAATTTTCTCCTCTCACTTGTATTTTAATTTCAAACCTAATTGCACTATCAGTATTTAGAGCAAGGTCAGAAAACAACCCTGTTAATAATACAGACAAAGACTGTTCTGAAATCTGGGTGGAAATAAGAAATTTTAGGATATTTGGCAAACTCTCATCCAATTAGTCAAAAAGAATTTAAATAGGTAGAGGTTAATCTATTTGAAGTAACGACCTATAAAATACTGTTAAAAAAGAAATATGATTGTCTACACTATCCTGAGCTCATTAAAAGTCCTCATTCAGGTAACCTGAGTTTGTATGTGGGAACTGCAGTTGTACTTTGAAAGTTATGTACATGTCCCTTTGGTATCGTTCCAAAAAAACGAAAAAATTTCAATGTACCGGTAAGTGCATACATCCCAAACCCCAAAAACTTACTTTTAAACTAGTAATTATGTAAAAAAAATATGTATTTTGTCAGACTTGATAAGACCTGTGTGTTGATTCAAACACCTGAGGCAAATAAGATACATACATAAGAATACGATTACAGCTACAGGCTGTAACTTTACTAACTTAATTAACATAATGATAAGTGGGGAGATGCAAAACAGCTATTTCACCCAATATCACTACCTAACAGGAGTGCTCCAGAGTGCTTTTACCTAGAATATATCAATCAAGTTAATAATAAAACAGCAACCTTCATTTACATTCCTCAGCAGCTGACAGTCAAATCTTTTCCCCTTTTTCTTCTTGTGTCAGAGATCAAGGTGAAGGCTGTCTCAGTCTATGCTTAAAATTTTCCTTTGTACTGGGGCAGATCAGCCACTAACTCGAAAAACTTGAAAACATCTGAAATTTTTTCCCTTGAATCACCTTGGACCTTGTATCATAAGGTCCTATGTTTCAAATCAGCAAAAACTGTAAACCCTCTACTTATTCTAAAACAGTTGTGGCTATAAACTACTCTGAACCTCCTTCGTTCTTTGGGTGTGTGAAACATGAGAAAATTTTCATTGCAGAAAGCTAACTTTAAGATACAATAGAGGACAAGTAATACACAGGACAATGCTGTCACAAATTCAGGAATCAGAGACTGGCTATAACCTAAAAATGCAGAAAGAACTAGAGATCAGGTAGATTTGCTTAGTAAAATCTTGAAGTTAGTGGTAGCATTGAGCCCATGTAATGGTTTAGTTTGCAGAGCTACAGTTGAAGTATCTTTTATCTTTAACTCTAGGCTCCTTTTTTATTATTTATTGTTATTAAGCATATCCTTATTAAGGAGGACTTTTATAATGTACTATGACAAATTTTAGTAGTCTGAAAACCCTGGGAACTAAGTAATAGGGCCTATAAAAATTATATTAAAAATTGAGAAATTTTCAGTAGAAAATGCTGAGGCCCTGGAAGGGAACTTCCCACATGAATGTACTGGTTTGGTGGTTTTTGTTTTGTTGTTGTTTGTTTGTTTGGTGGTTTTTGTTTTGGTTTTTTTGTTGTTTTGTTTTGTTTTGTTTTGTTTTTTTAAATCAAGACAGATTTCTCTTATTTAGCATTTAATTTCTGTCAAAACTAGAAAAAAATAATCCTATCATTGCAAAGAGATAGCCATGCTCTAACAGTATGGAAGAACAGATCTCGCATCTTTGCCCTGACTCATTTGGAAAGAACATCTTAACATCTTGAATTTGCAATTTGCATATCCCACAAGAGCAGCACTTAGCTACTGCCTTTTGAGAGGATAATCAAGCATTGGAATAGGCTGCCAAGGGAAGTGGTGGATTCTCCTTGGGGTTTTTAAGACGAGACTGGATGTGGCACTTAGTGCCATGGTCTAGTAACCGCAGTGGTAGTGGATCAAGGGTGGGACTTGATAATCTCAGAGGTCTTTTCCAACCCAGCTGATTCTATGATTCTTTGGAGATGCTCTCTATTTCTTCCATAAAATCCTTCAGAAGTCTCAATTTTGATTTGAGGCAGAGTCACCACAGGCTAAGATAATAATTTCTTACCCTGTTCTTCAGTGCTCATGCCTTCAAATAATATTTACTGGCATGTTTCTTTAAAAACTAGCTAATATTTTCAAAATTCTTTCACAGCAAGTCTAAAATCCCAGAGTAATTTGTAGTATTGTTGGGTTTAAAATCAAATGTCACAGACCCAAGAGGTTAAACATGTCCTGAAAACATATATGATGATTTGGTTTTCCATACACAGCAGGAGAAGTGGTTTTCTCTTGGAAGTTTAAGCCATTCTATCACAATGCTCCATATTTCTATCCTTTTGCCCTTGGCCACTGTAGCTATGTTCTCATCTACCATGTTTGTGTTGCATCTGATGCTCATATGATCCTCCTGAAGAACATAAATGAGGTCAGTTAAGAAAATCAAACCAGCAGTGAAAAAAAAAATCAACTGTTTAGATGCAACTGTTTGCTCTCCTTTCTTTAAATAAAAAGACTTAAGTGGAAGTCCTTGCATTTGGTTTGTGTGGCAAGGTTTTGGTAGCAGGGGGGCTACAGGGCTGGCTTCTGTAAGAAGCTGCTAGCAGCTTACCTTATGACCAATGGAGCCAAAGCCAGCTGGCTGTAAGATGAACGGCTGGCCAAGGCTGAGCCTGTCTGTCAGCAATGGTCGTAGCACTTCTGGGATAACATAGTTCAGAAGGGGAAAAAGGTGCTGCACAACAGCAACTCTAGACAGATAAGGGACGAGTGAGAATATGTGAGGGACACAGCTCTGCAGACACCACAATCAGTGAAGAAGGAGTGGGTGGAGGTGCTCCAGGTGCTGGAGCAGAGATGACCCTGAAGTCCTTGGTAAAGACCATGGTGAGGCAGGTTGTCCCCCTGCAGCCCATGGAGGTCCACACAGCTTCAGAGATCCACCTGCAGCCTGTACAGGACTCCATGCATCCCAAGAAACCTGTGACCACATGGGAATCCTGCACTTGAGCAAGGTCCTGGCAGGACCTGTGGAGTCATGGAGACAGAGGAGATGATACTAGAGCAGATTTGCTGGCACAGTGACCTGTGGGGGACCCACACTGGGGCAGTTCATGAAGAGCTGCAGCCTGTGGGAAGGACTCATGTTGGAGAAGCTCATGTAGTACTGTCTCCTGTGAGAGGGACCTCACATGGAGCAGGGGAAGAGTATGAGGAGTCCTACCCCAAAAGGAAGGAACAGCAGAAACATCATGTGATGAACTGACTTCAGGCCTCATTCCCCAACCCCTGTGCCATTGGGAGGAAAGAAGGTAGAGGAAACTGGGAGTAAAGTTGAGCCCAGGAACAAGGGAGGAGAAGGGGAAGGTGTTTTAAGATTTGGTTTTTATTTTTCTCATTATTGTGTTCTGATTTTGATTCATAATAAATAACTAATTTCCCCAAGTTCAGTCTGTTTTGCATATGACGGCAACTACTGAGTGATCTGTCCCTGTCTTTATTTTGATCCACGAGCCTTTCCTTATATTTTCTCTCCTCTGCCCAGCTGAGGAGGGGGGTGGTAGAACAGCTTGATGGGCATCCATTGTCCAGCTAGGGTCAAGCCACTACAATCCTACACTGGAATAATCTAGATAACCTAGCCAATATGGCTATGAATTTTCTTCAAGGTTTGCTGTACAGTTTAAGACCATTCTGCCTTTTAAAATAAGTCATTTTCCTGAGCTATTTCCTTTGTTTTCTGCTGTCTTGTTCTGCATTTAGTATAATTTACTGCACTTGCTCTATGACTGAAATGAATAGTTTAATCAACATAACTTTTGGATTTGCTCAGGCTTTTATGCCTTACCATGAGCTGAGGACAATATAGGCTTAGGAGTATGAGGTCAAAAGTACATTTTTCCATAAACGATAAAATCTTTGATCATTTAAATAAGTAAGAAATTTTCTTACTATAAGTTTTTATCATGGTTTTTAGAGTGTCAATTTTGACACTTATTGCCTTAGACATTATATTTTATATTCATCAAAATACCACTGCCTTCAGACTTCATGTTATATGAGTGTATAAAATGCAGTTACCTTTTCATTGGGTGCAAATACCTGTATCTTTAAAATTAATACCATGAAAACAAACTATAATCACAAGTATTGCTAAAGAACTTGACTATTCTTAACTTTTGGACACTGCACAAATTATATACCAGAGACCTCATGTTTTCATTTTTTTTTATTTGTGAGTTTATTTTTCCTATGTTTTCTTGTTTTGAGAACACTGGAACTTACTGGAAGCTGTAAATGTGATTTAGGTAAGACTGTTATTTTAAATGATTATTTTAAATTATAATTATTAGTTCCTTTGGAACCTGCTTAAATTGATTCCATGCGTACATGATAACATTATTCTGTAAATAATTTTGCAATCTGTAAACTGAAGGATATGAAGTTTCCCAGAAATTTTAGTAGAGGTCAATAAGTCAGTTCTGACAACCAAAAGTGATTGAGCAAGTGACAGTTTCCGATGTTCCACTCTATGACCAAGATGTATGACATAAAATTAGAGCTCTCTTTCTAGGGAGCTTGTTAGAACACTTCTCTGTGAATGGAAACCAATACAAAAAAATGATAATTTACTCTGGTTTGATTTTTAGCATCTCACAGGGAAGTTTTAAAATTACCAAAAACTTAGCACTTGTTCTATAGGATAACCCTTCTTGACCAGATGACCCACTCTGTCCCTTCCAACCTGACTCATCCTGTGATTCTCCGAAATACTTCAGTTACATCCAAAATGTCCTTAATGCCCTTGGTGAGAAGAAAGAAAGAATGGACATTCTACAACTTATACTATGCTCCATAATGATTAGACAATAGCAACCACTCTATGTCATTAGAAGCTGGCTGCTTTACAGAGCTTACTTATAAGGAAATCATACATAATTGTGGATGTTAGCATTTAGAAAAAAATGAAGCATGTTATTATTTTTTATGAAAATATTGCTGTTCAGTATTAAAAATATGAAATATTACAGGAAAAACCAAAGGTAGAAAAAGAGGTATCTTCAGTAGACATTTGTAAGACATTCTGTGAGTAAAAGAAGATGCATAATTTACAGCAGCCTCAGGGAGGCTATAAATTATATTCAGACAAATCACTATTTGTTCTGTTATTGTAGTGAAAAATTCTCCTAGCAACTACAGTGCCTTACTGTATGTGTTAGTTAATATACAGAACATGCTTTCTTAAAGGAATGTATACAAATAGATGACAAAGATCTTCATCTTTTCTGGCAAAGCCCACAAGGTAAAATGGTTAATTTTCATTTGAAAGAAAAAAAGAAATCTTTTAGTTGCTCTAGGCTACTTAGATTAAACAGTAAAAAAAGTAAGATGCAACATGTGTCAGGAGAAGAAAACAAAGGGCAACAAAAATGTTAAAACGTAATAACAGTAGAAAACATAAACCAACATAGTCCTAGGTGAGAATTAAAATACCAAAAAAAAAAAAAAGAAAAAGTGAAAATACACCCTGAAATAAACTATTTGAATCAATATATAGAAAAATAAGAAAACAAAACAATACCAGCTAGAGGTAATATATACCTTGAAAAATAAATGGGTCTGATGAAGAAATGGTTCTGTTTATTTGTTATAGGTCACCTAATTTGGAATGGACAATTTCTGTGTTGTCTCTTGAAGTGTTAAAACACAGAAGCTGCTATATTCACGAGGGACTTAACAATAACCATTTTGAAACCCATTAGGTAATGAAGACAGTAAAACATGAAAGTAGTTCCTAGAATACAGAGAAGACAGCTTTATGATGCAGAAAGTAGAAAATGCATGCAGAAGAGAAACTGTCCTGGATCTACTTCTTCAATAGAGAGGAACTAATTGGGAATGTGAGTATAATACAGAGCTACTTGCATTACTCAGCCTATGAATCTGATTGTAAGAAAGTAAATTCTTTTTAATGAAGAAAATGAAGAAATATGGCACAGCAGAGAAAGAACATGAGACAGACTAGAAAATGTCTGTGCAAAACTATTAACCCTGCCTTGCAGTCCTAGGGAACACAAAGTGTCCAAGATCTAGGAACATGCAGAGAATTGTGTTGCATAGCAGTGATGCTTGACACATCACTGGTGAACCGATACTAGCGGTCACCAATTACCTACTGAGTAGTTTCTCTCCAGAGCTGTTTTTTCCCTTGCAGTTTTCAGAATTGTGTCGCTATGGTAAAGTTAGCTCTCAGTGAGTTAAGTGGAAGAAGACTAGTCACAGCAGAGTGGAACACAATGCAAGCTAATTTATCTAATTTTGTAAATTAAGCTAACTTGTTTTAAAATTATATAAGATATATAAATCTACACTACATAGACCACAACATAGAAATGTTTTCTGTTGTTACTTGACTCTCAGAAGGATGAAGATGGGAGCAAAATAACAGAAGGGTAGATTCTGGAGCACTCGAGCTCCTTTGGACTAGTGTTTTCTCCAGGGTCTCCAGCATTTTTTCCAGACTTCATTGGCTATTTGACTGAGTAGTCTCTATCCTGCCCGGTCTTTTTTCATCTACACAAAACTCAGCGGAGTGAGACAGGACAACAAAATACTAGGGCCAGTTTACAGCCTTGCAGCATCATTAACTATCACTGGGCTCGTGCTCATCCCACTCACATTCTGCAAACTGCTCCAGGCCCTTTAGCAGAGCTGTTTCCCAGCCAGTATCATTACAAGGTGGTGTCTCCACATGTGTGGGACTCAGTACTTGTCCTTGCTGAACTTCAACAGGCCCCTGCGCCCATTCTTCCAGCCCCTACAGGTCCCTTTGGATGGCTGCCCTGACTTTGAGCCTGCTGACTGTCTTCTCCAATTTGGTGCCATTTGCAAATGTGGCATAATTTTTTCTTTTCATTCAATATTCTTTCTTTCAAGGAAGTTCTGTCTCTTTGCATGGCATTGAGTGAGGTCCCTGCCTGAGGCATCTTTAGCAGTCCATCTTCTCAGAAATGTCAGAACTTTCCTATTGTATCAAGAATGATTGTATTTCTTGGGAGTACCTAAAAACCAAAAACTCTGTGGAGAGATTATGGGAGAGTTGTGCTGTGTTTCAGTTCTTAGCCCAAGCAGTGACATGAGACATGTCTAGATTGGACTGGACTAAAGAAAGAAAATGTATTTGGAGGAATTAGAGTGAAATATTAAGAACAGATATTATTTACTCCAGCTTTGCAATGCAAACCTTATGTAACTTCTACCATAGTTTCTTATTTTAAAAAATCTTGAGTAATTTAGTGAACATTAAGGTCACACTGCCACCTTATTTAAAAAGATTGTTTTTTATTAACCCTAACCTTTGAAGTTTTAACCCTGTCAAAAATTTGACCTCATTATTCAGCTGGTTTGACCGGTTAATTTGGAAGAGCAAATCTGGGAGAAAAAAAGTGAAAAAAAATCAGCCATTTTTCACTTTTTGCCTCAAGCGTGTAACTATGAATGATTCATAGTACTTCTTGCTTTGTGACAGATTCATTATTAGAAGTTTATTTAATTATCAATACTGTGCTCTGCTCTATTAAGAAAATCATATTTTATATTGACTATTACTTGTGAATGAAGTTATCAGTGTCATTCAATCCACTTGGAATCCTGAACATCTCTTTCATTACGCTGATAGTGTTTGATATCGACATGTTTAATGCAATACATTTTCCAAGGGCATATTGGCAGTTTCTCTGTGTGTTAAGAGAACTCTCTTGTGTGAGGTAGTATATATGATACTGTATGTCCTGTTTGTTTTTGTCTGAATGTTTGGGACGTGTTTGAGACTCAAAACCGCCGAGAGACTGTACTGCGGTGCCAACTTCAGTACTGCTAGATTAATTTATTTCACTGCTATTTTCATTGCAAATGTGTGACAGGAAACACAATGATCTCAGCATGTAAATTATAACTGGACTTACTAAGTAAAGGGATTTATTATCTGCTGTTAATGTCAGTTGTTTCCAGTTTGCCTAAATACATTAAAAACATATTATGATATTATGGATATTAGGCAAACAATAACATTAGCATATTTTAATGCATGCTTCTATTTTTTCTTCATTCCATTTCAGATTAATATCCATTACCATTATCAATGTTTTATCTCTTTTGTGCTGGAAATTGAATTCTGCATTAGAGAAGGTGGATAATGTTTAATAGGAAAATGAGGAATACTACAAAATAGAAAAACTTTATTTTTTTCTATTTAAGATTGTTTTCATGCTCAAATGATATTTTCTGCTCATTTTCACTGTTTTCAATACTATTTATGTTGGAAAATAGCAGGATGAATAATTGCCTTTTCCTAAACAGATGTTCCAAATTTAATCCAAAAGCTTTCTTTAAAAAAATATGGTACAATTACAAAAGAATGTAGTTATATATGTAGTTTAAATATACAAAACATAAGGAAAACAATGGTCTTTTTGCTCAGTAAACTAGGTCTTACACTTATTTTAGTTGCCAAAATACATTACATTATGAGGAATCAATATTCTGTTTCTTTCTACATCAAGCCAAATTCTGCATCTTGCCATTAAGCAGTTTTCTATCTCCAGGTTTACATATATAGCTGTGACTTAGCAAGGGCTGTCATAAAGTTGATGTCCTTTTAGAGATAGGAAACTGAAGAAGAGAAAGTATTTGCAATATCTTGAAATGTTTCTGTGCTTCAAATATTTTGAGGTTTTATGTGTTGTGTTTTGGGTTGGTTTGTGTGTGTGTGTGTTTTATTTTTAAATTTATTTTTATTGTGTCAGTTTTGGACAAACCTCCAGCCCACTCTTGGAACGCAGACCAAATTAGAGACGTGAAAACTCAAGCATTGATATCTGTCTATCTATCTATCTATCTATCTATCTATCTATCTATCTATCTATCTATCTATCTATCTATCTATTTAAGTAGTCTACAAAGAGTTAGTCTAGGAAATGGCAGAAACATAAGGCCTTATTTTCCATGCAAGAGTAAGTCTTATGGCAAATGAAGTGTCTATCTTTAAAGTATAAAGCAGTATTTACAAATAATGTTCAATTAATATGCAGTTAGAAACACACAACTATGAAGGATCAGTTTCTCAGTGCCTCAATATCATGTACAAATTTAAAGCAGAAAACAGAAGCCAAACAAGTTACAAACACCACAAACTCTGTAGTGTTAGGTTTCACATGGTATAACGTAAACTAATATATATGAAAATCTTTGAATTATAACACTTGATATTGCAACACAGTATTTTAAAACACCTTCCTCCATTTCTCCCCCTATAGAGAAAATTCTCTTAATTTGAACACCATCTTGATCTTGTCAAACTCACCACAAGAGCTGAACATCCAACCAAGCTAATATCATAGGGAACCAGACCTTATCAGAGCAATAACTGGCAAACCTGTCCATTGAAGCCAGCACAGTCAATCCCTTCCTCCACTATCCCAAAGGGAACATCAAAATTCATAGGCATCCTTTCAGTGATATTTCTGTGCCCAGTGCCACGTTGAAACTATGCAGGTGAAGCAAAGCAATCACTTTTTGTCAAAATGGATTTGCTTGGTCAACTAGGACTGGGAGAAAATTTTTAACAAAATAGCTGTTTCCCAATCTGTTAGTACTGATGCTCAAGAGAGAACTACAAAAAAGCTGCAAAAATAAATCTTTAAATTAAAATTATAACTTTGATTTGTACTGTGATTTATGTACTTAATTATGATACTGGTTTTCAGACACATTCCAGCCTCTTTTCTGGTTCATTATTCACTGTTTTTAACCAGTTAACTATCTTGTCCTTTCAGACCATTAAGTATAATTCTTTAACTAAAATGTTTTGTTTTAAACTGTGATTTATTTTGAGTTTGCTGGTATTTTGCTAAGCATCGTGAAATAACTTATTTTTAAAGTCTGTCTTCTATTTCCAGCTACTTCATCTGATGAACTTCCTTCTAAAATTACTGACATAAACTTATTATGTAGGATTTTTGCAATATTGGAAGTTATTTTGTACCACTAAGAATTCAAAATGGAGATAATGAGAAACATCTGGTGTAATATGAAGAAAGGTACCCAAGTCCCTAGTCTGAATCTAGAAAGAGTTTCAGTTTAGGTCTCCCAGCACTCAAATATTTGATCCAATAAGTAAATTTTTGACTGTTTTTACATTATTTTTCTTCGAAGGTTTGAAGAGTTTAATAGAAACCTAGTGTAGAAGAGGAAAGAACAAAAGGAAATAAATGCTTTCTTTGTGGTATTACTGTCTGAGTCAATAGATCTTTTCCCTTACAGAGATGCTGCCACTGGGAGCAGTTCAAAACGCATAGGTAGATATGAGATGTAAAAGTTCCCTGTTCTGGAAGTTTTAACTCATAACAGCATCAACCTCCATAATATCCTGAAATCGGTGGGATGGATGGATAGTTGCAAGTGGGAGGTAGCTCATCCGAGGATTAGCTGTTTTCACCTTACTGCAATCCATGGTGCATGCTCAAAATTTCTTCTAGTTGCTAGTTCAGAAGTTTAGAAGATGGAGAAACTATGTCCCTTTTCTCCATAGCACACATTCTTTGCACAGCTCCTTGGTTCCTCAGCTTTCCTGGGACAAAATAGTAACCCTTCAGATTCAGTGTCCATCCTCACTAGGTTGCTTTATTTATTAGCCGTATTTCTGGGTCCTTCCAGATACTTTCATGATCTTAAGTCTCATATTTATTCAACCATAGTTCTTTTCAGAAAAAATTCACACATTTCAGGGCCTGGATTTGCTGTATGTCTACTGCCTGGTTCACAGTGCATACAAGCTGAACTGCACATAGACTTTATCAAGTTTATCTTAATGCATTGAAGGAGTTATTATTAAGGTCAAATTTATGTCATCTATTTCTATCACAAGGGGAAAAAAAAGCGCATCCCCCATTTTTTTCCATCATACCATATTTTTCCTTTATGAGTTTTATTGAGTTTAAATGTAACTAACAGGAAGGGAATAAAACCCCACTCAATTAATGAAGTATGTCTTGAAGTAAAGTACATTCCAAACTGACTTATTTTAAAGAGTTTGATTTTTTTCTCTTCCCTATGTGAAATTTTTGTCTTCCTGGTTAGACTCTGCACAGTATAACTCAGACACAGCCCACTGAGAACACTAACTGTTTCAAAATAACTAGACTGTTAAGAAATGTTCTCTAGAATTAGCCTGAGGAAGAAGAGAAAAAACCCCTCTGATAAGTCTGCATCAGTATAAAACAACAACAATGAAAATATGGCCCAAAAAATTAGTTAAATATTTTTCAACCTTTATGTTAACATTTACCTAGAACCTGCTTTTTTTGGTCAGATTTTAAGAAAAAAATATAAGATTTTTCTGAAAGTATTTGAATTTATTCCTCAGGTAATATTTTTTCCATTGGACTTAGCATAAACAAAATCTTTATTTTTATCTGATGCAAATGAACTATAAATCTCTCTCTTCTTCCATGCTAAAATTTTCTTCACAATGGAAATAAATAGACTGTTAGCACTACAGGAACTAATTCCTTCAATTACTTCATGATACAAATATGATTTACTAGAACAACCTATGGTGCAGTCTGCTGATTCAGCAGAGCATGTAGGGTTAACTAAATGTTTTGCTTCAGTACATTTATACTTATTAAACCTTCACTTATTGCAGTGAGCCGTTTTTGATTAATGTTGCTATTTGTGTTTGATGGCTTTGCTGCAAGGTTCTCACAATTTTATGGAATATATTGCTGCTTAAGTTTCTTTGATCGATCAACTCCGAAATCAGATAGTTATGGCAATCTACAATTAACTTTTATTTTGGACTTTTAAATATAGTTGAGCTGTTCTTTGCAATGGGTGCTTAACCTGTGAATTTACTGTCACTTATTTGCTAAATATTGACTTGCTTGTTTTATTTTAGTAGTAATTAGGAACACAGTATACTACCATGAAAATGATACAGTGGCCAGTCATTTAATTTTGGGAAACTTAAATAAAGTTTGTGCTGCACTTTGTACAGAGAAGCATCCCATATTGCACCTCCAAATTATTATGCAGAATTAATAACTTATCTTTGTGATGAACTAGTGATATGTGAATTCTAATACATATTTCTGGGGAAAGTAAATAACAGAAAGTAATCCAGCAAACAACAGAGAAATGATTCACTAATCTTACATATAATGGCAACTTTATTCAAAAATTTGAAAGTGACTGCCTGGCAGGAGGTCAGGACTGCACTGAGCTCTACTAGCTGACTCCCAGAGTAAAGTCATCTGAATAACACAGTATGTCTAACACACTTGTGAATCTGATAATTTTAATAGAGCTAATCAGTATATTAGCAGAAGTATCTGAATAGCTTTCACTCTTCTCAAATTCTCTAACTGGATCATCAACAACAGAAACTTTATGAAGAGTCTTGCAAAGATGCTCAAAGTCATCAGCACCCAAACTACAAATTGACAACCTCAAGAGTTAAAAATTCATTAGGAAAAGATCATCTCATTTTTAACTTCAAAAAGCAATGAGGAAACTATTACACTCCTCATGGAACTAAATAAAGATTTTTTTAGGGGAAATTAAAAATTTTTTAAAATTGCTTGAAAAAAATCTCAAAGTGAAACAAAACCCCAATACCTTAAGATTCAAGTGAATCCATGTCAATTTACTTCAACAGTTCCTAGAGAACATATCAGATCAGTGATGCATATATATGGCTGCTAAAGATACACTGTCACAGATATCTTAGAAATAATGTGGAAATACACTGATAGTGACAATCAACATCATTAAGTCAAAATCTAAGATTTTATTAATAATTTCCTCCCTATTTTCCTTGCCTCCAAAACTAAAATCTTAACCACCTTTCTTTAGTTTCTTTCAAAGATAATACATTAAACAAATAAGCTGGTAAGAAACTTAAATCCTAATAATGGAGAACATAAAGCATTTGGCCAGGATCTCAGGAATCTGAAATAGTAGAAAATAAATCAACTTCTACATACATTTCCACAGATGGTTTTCATTTTTCATGTAACCCATGATCTTCTGGGCCTTTCATATATTGCCCTTCAGCCTATGTGACTGATAACATTGTCCTAACTTGGTTCTCAACCCCCTTAATGGTTGCTTTGATGGTTTTCTGCTTCAGTTAATTGAGCAACTTCTAACTAAAGTATTAGCGGAGTAATGTTGGTGTCCTGCATAGCCAACTGTAACTTTTTTTGTTTGGTTAGTTTGACAGTTTTGGGGTGTGGGGTTTTGTTTGTTTGTTTGTTTGGTTGGTTTTTTTCAATTTGATGAGTGTTTGCTAGTATTGGTTAAAGGGAAATATATTTAACATTCACACAGTTCTCTTCCTTTAAGGGAGTCAGAGACTCTAGTGTTCTGTGTTGTCCATGCTCCTAAAGGGGAAAAATGCTTTTGGCTGGTAAATCTATTAGCAGACTAATGAGCACATTTATGTTAATAGCATGTAATGCCAAGGGTTGAACAGTCTATTGATTTCCCTTAGTTGAACTACTTATTTTTTCACTTACCTCTCTTACCTATTCTCTGTTGTAGTTTGTAATGCTACTGTCCATGCTGAATCTCCCCTAATTCAGGGGTTCTTTGGGATAACAATGAGGTTACTGATAAGACAAAAGAATACTCAAAGTGGGTAGCTGGGTTGCACTGAAATTCCAGATGCATTTTCAGTCTCCAGTTCTGGCTTATCAAGTGTCTTTAATCACCATATGTCTCATTTCTAGGTGATTCCCTTAATGTGGGAAATGTTTCAGGAGGGTTGCATAGATACTTACCTTCTATAGCTTAGGAAAGTGAGGCAAAATAGCATAAGAAAGTATTTTATAGTTGATCCTGGCCTCTCAGTCATGGGAAATGCTGTCTGGGTCTATGCTGCAGGACAGAGGTCCTATGAAATAGGCCCAAAATTTCTGACACCGTGAAAAGACAGACTGAATTCCTTAGTCTCTCTGATTTTATTTGTCAGGAACTTCAGCTGCATGTGCAGAGAGGAAAGAAGGATGCTCTGTGGCAGGACCCACGAAGGAATTGGGCAGAATGTCCAGGGAAAGCAGTTGACTTATAAGAATAAGCCATAGAGGAAGTGAGCATCACTGCTTGCTGGAGGAGATTATTATTTCAAGAGATTTTTGTGAGACCAGTATTTTGCCAAGAATGCTCATATGTGTTGAGTAATTTCCAACTGCTGTTGTTGTATTTATAGTTATGACACTCAAAGCCATCACTGTAGTGCATTTTAAAATATTATCCTGAATTAGACATGTGACTCTTGCTTATGAGCACTTGTAGCAAATATATCGGATAATTAAGTAGCATTCTAATTAGACAATCTTAATGAAGTGTTTTAGAGACAACATGCATACATCCTTGTTTTCTTGGTGTTTAGGAAGCCCAAGCAAATAGCCAGTTGTACAATATTGTGTAATATAAGCTGGCTATTGTAAGCATATTTTGTTGTGAATCTTTATTTTCATATAAATACATAAACCTTATTAAGGCTAAGGAGGTAATAAACACTACATGGTTACATTACTTGTCTAAGGTAATGCTTTATGGGATAGATTTAATATTTTGCAACAGATCTAAGAGTAAAAGTTCAGGTAGCTAAAGCTTACTACTCAGTTGAGGCTTTGATAATAATTTTTTACCAGTGAGGAGCCTATGTATTCTCCTGATCAATCAGCAGCTGAGACATTAAAAATTCCTTACTATTCTTTAATTTTTAGGGGTTAATAATAAAATGTTAATTTCCAATACAATGCAAATGGAGACTACTGCCATTTTTGGGTAAGATGTTAACATAGCAGAGATACAGTTTAGAAAACACAGATTGTGTCTTAATACTCTTATTTCTTGGGATGGTTGACAGAGAAACATGTAACAATTGTTTTGAGTGATTTTTTGAGTGAACAGGCAATTATTTTTCTTATGGCATCATGAAAGGTAAGTGATTTCTCTTGTAACTGCAGGGCAGGTTTTGTGGAGATACATGACCCAAACCATAATAAGACTCAGAGAAGAGCATCAGTATAGGGAATAGGGGCCTTTATTTTCCAAATTGCACTGGATTACAGATGGCTGGATTAGAAATTTATTTCTGATGCTGTATTTACAGATGATTTGCTTAGTTGCTGTGCTACGTATGGAGTGGAAAGATAGATTTGTTTTTAATGTGGGACACTGAAAGTGATTACATAAGCCTCAACAGTTGTGAATTGTTTCAAACTCCTAAAAGAGAAGTCAATGCAAAGCTTAATGTTTCTGTATTTTCTGTGATAAAGAATGACAGTCAAGATTGAAGAACTGTGGCAGATGATAGCAATGTCATTATTATTAACGTTTCATTAGTTTCTTACTCTACAGATTTATAATATTGTTAAATATGTTTTCCTAAAAGAGTATTTTAAGGTCTACCAATTTGTCCTTGTTTTTAGAGTGGTTTTAAATCATCGGGTTAAATTCTAATTATACAAGATACTATTACTATTTGTATAGACTCCTGCTTTTCAGAACATCTTCGTTTACCTTCGTAATTTTATTTTCAGTCTGGTCAAGGAATGTAATGCTTATTAAGATATTAAAAACATAGCATTTATGTTGTAAATAAGTTGTCCCCCTAAAAAAAACCAAAGAACACAGATGAAAACAATATGATAAAACTCATAGTAGACATAAATTATGCCTTGGGAAAAAAAGTAATTTGCACAATTAGGGAATACAGTAGAGTGTTCCATTACTAGGTGCAATACAAGTGTAACCATCCTTAATATCAGTAGTATGCAAGCCTTTCAGACTTCATTAAAGAGTTCCATTGGAACATGTGAATAATAGGATTAATATAGCCATGGGCACTGCTGGGTCAGCTGGCAATAGATCAATCCACAATGTAGAGCATATTAAAAGGATTATAGATTAGCAATTAGATGGCTTTTTCATGAGCAAGAAATAGTTCCTCAAGCTTTGCCAAAGGTTAACAGAGATAGGATGTCGATTTTTCCAGTTTATAATCCAGTAGGAGCTATAGGTGAGGGAAGTTATGACATTTTCGGGATGGTAGGAACGATATGAACAAAACATAACAAACCTTTCAGGATCAGTGGCTTGGCTTCAGAGGGAAACTGTTTTTACACAAAATGTAGGATATAAATATGTACTGTTAGTAACTACATCTCTAAGAAAGAAGACTTCAAGTGAACTGTCAGAGAGGTAAGAGTCACTTCTCTATGACATTCTGTTTGAAAACTTTTGTAACATTTCAGAGAATACATAAGTAAGTTCTCTAATTCAAACTCTACAAATCAATGTTGAGCATTACTAACACTATGCACCACTGGAATTATAGTTTGACACTTACTTTCAGTTTGTCAATAATACAGATATCTAAGAATTTTTATAGCTTCCTGATGAAATACTGGATGGCAATATTGGTATGTTTTCAACCGCATAAAGAGAATGTAGTACGTAGAATCAATATATATTGATCTCACTGGAAGCTGAGTCTCAACATTTCTAAAAATCAGGTCACTTACTTGGATACCTCAGCGTGCTTTTATTTCATATGTCTAACTCTGAAAATGTGGCCTTTTGTATAAAAGGAGACAGTAAATATATTTAAAAAAAATGAAATGGACAGTCAAATGGGAAACAAATCAAGGATACATGGAAATAAAAGAATGATTAACAGTGAATAACTTATTCAACAAAATTAAACATTTATGTCTGTTCATGAATAAGTTTAGCTCCCTCATTACTCAAATACCTTGTTATCTTTCTGCAGAAATTTTTGGACAGAGGCCTGACTATTAATATTTTGCTGAATCTATTTGTTACTCTGTAAGAAATGTGTTGGTGAATTTGTTGAGATAAGCAAATAACAATAAAGAGTTGGCTGAATAATGTATCTGCTGAAAAATAAAGTCTAAGTTTTAAGAAGATTTTTTAAGAAGTAGAAATATTTACGAAGTTTTGCAAAAAATGCATAGGACTTTACTGAAAACTATTTTTAAGGATTAACCTGGTTTTACAGGTTAAATAACATTTAGACTAATTAATAAATTAATAGAGCCAGTCACAGCTGAAAGCCTTTTCATAATTTGTATGATACTGCACCGCCTTCACTATAATAACAGCCCCTGTAGAGTTGGATAAAAGGTTTAAAACCAGCTCTCCTTTCTTATTCTGCCCAAACCAGCAGCTTTGTGGGGACTGTAGCTACATTAGATATTTTTCTGAATCATTAACTGCTTTTAAATAACAAGAATTTTGGTGGAATCTGTCTCTCTGAGTACCTGAAAAACTATTATGCAAACTCAGTCTCTGATTCTGAATGCCTCTTTAATGTGCCCACTACAATTAATTTGTTCTAAGGTAAATGCCTCAACTTTCTACATAGAAAACACTTAAGAGATAGAGGATTACATATAATAGATATGTGATTTTAATTTTTTTTCACAGTATTACTTTCTAATACTGGGAATATACAGTAATATTTTAATCTCAGTTAACCTCCATTTTTTATAATCACTCTTGACATTCAGAAAAGCAGAAAAGGCAATATTTTCTATTTTAAAGTTTGAAGACTGCATGTCTGACTGAAATCTAAGCAGTATAATTACTACTTTGACTTTAGCTAAAGTATAGGGGAAATTTTATAAGGTAGGGATTTCTAATTAAAATTCTTTTTAATTTAGTTGAATTGTGACAGCTGCTCGGATTTTGACAGACAAGAAACAAAGTGTTTGCGATGCAATGACAGCAATGTCCATGACACTAATTGCAACTTTTGTTGTAAAATGTCATGAATAACATTTCAAATAGGATCCAAACATAAGATTGGTTCTTCACTCATTTTATCTTGCAACAGAATTCTGGGACATTAGCATTATTTTTGTCTTAGTTAGACTAATAATTTTTTGCAGCAGCTAAAGACGGGGAAATAGGTAGCAGCCATCAATGATCACTGAAGCAGCCCAGTCAATTCACTGACTTTATCAAAGGTAGTTTGGCAACTACTGCTACTGAGTGACCATAAGAATGGTGTTATATGCCTAATTATTTTCTTTTTTAATGCAGAAAACATGAGATGAGGTTGCAATTACTTCTAGAACTCAGACATTTTTATTTTTTGTCAAAATAAAAAAGTGACAGCTGCTAAAGGTGGAATTTTCATAAGATCATAAATAACATAGGAACAGAAGGCTTACTTTTTTTTTTTTTCCGTGTGGTGTTTGCTTTTAAATTCAATTTAGTTGAGTAGAGTGTTCAAATACCGTGAGAGGTTTTTTTTCACTTTTTTTGCTTTTCAGCCTAGGTTTGATAATTTTAACCCACAATAAAATTGGATGCTTTTGTAAACCTCACTATGACTTACTATTCTTTAAGGGCCAATATAGCCCATATAAATATGGCCTCCATAGGAAATCCTACCTGGAATATGCTAAGATCTCACCCAAGGGGATTAAAAATGCCAAGGAAACATACCTCCTCATTCCAAATATTACTGCTTTGGGGATAATTGTTAATTCCCCTTAAAATCTGAGGAAACTATATTGTCATATTTTTTTAGCATTTTTCTGCATGTATATACTATATGGTTGCAAGATAACAATGTTGGAAAAAAAAATTCAGGAACTGTAAAATTGGGATAGTTGGAATTGAATCTGAACAGCATTTTCTCCTTGGGAAAATTGAAGGTGGGGAAGAGGAGAGAAGGCTAAGCTTTTTAAACTGATACAGAGGTAGCTTTGCTCAGGGTCAGTAACCAGTGCATTCTCCTGAGGACTGCTTTGGCCGGAATTCTTCTGTATAGCCCAGTACCTCAGAGAATTTGCCAAACCTGCCTGCACGTTTCATCAAGTACTCTTCATAGGCAGCCCCATGTTTTCCACCTTACAATAATTCTGACTTTATGAGAGGTCACAGTATTAGCCTTTTTCCTGTGCTACATGGCATCTCCATTTGCCCTCACTGAATCAGGTCTTTTTGATTTATGTCTTCTGTAATGAACTCAGATTGCCATAGCTGCTTATTGCTTATCTATCAGAGCGTTATATCTCTGGACCTCTGTCTGGTTTCATCATTTTCTTCCTTGCCAGCTCACACAAATGTCTTTTTAATGTCACCTCACATTGTGTAAAGGGTTCAGACACATGGAGATGAGAATGGGAAACTCCCTCTCACACCTTTCTGTATTGTATCAGCAGACATGAAACTACCTTTCCCCTCTCTCTTTTCAATATACAGCTTCTGTCCTGTTGAAACACAATGGACTAATATTGAATAAAGTCTAAATCCTTACATTCCAATATCTTAATCCATGTTAAGATATGGGTAGCTGGGTAATAAAACTGTAAGCTAAAGTTTACAATTATGCAGATGGGCATAACTGTGTGAGAGAAAATCTCTTCCAGTAACTAGCACATTTCCTTCTGTAGACAAATTTCTCACTGAGGCTGACTATGTTATATTCGCCCTTCACTTGTGAACTTTACCTTGTGGGAGTCACAATGACTAGTCAATCTGTCCTTCTCAAAGTCCCTTTCCATGAGCATAGTGTCCTGCAAAACCCTGGCCTCTATCTAGACATCTTCTACATCATACAGCATTGTAGAGTCTCTATTGCTAGTACCATAATAGGCAAGAAGTTACTTTTGCTTAGGTTGCAAAAATCCATAGTTATGTTAATGAATATAGAACAGTGATCTTCTCTGAAAACTTGCTCTGTAAGCGTGAATAATCAAATTCAATTCTGTTTGGGTTTTGCAGCTGGATAATGTGATGTTTGGTAAGGTGGAAATAGCAAGTGTAGCCTTCCTACACTGTGAAACTTGTAATGGCTCTCAGTTGAACCAAATCCCAGTGACCAGCAACAGCTGAACACTAAAACAGCCCTTATCCCTACATCACTATTCATTGATAATGTCTTTCTCTTCTGTCAGATATCCTGGAGATTCTTACCTTCTGTCCAGTGTGGATGAGATTAACACATAAATTTGAAAATCATTACTGAGTGCTCCCAAATCTCTGTAGATTTAAGCACACCTGCATGGAACTCTGCTAAACAGCTCCTTAAGATGTGTGAATTTTCTTGTCATTCATTAAGGCTTTTTTTTTTTTCTCTTAACATAACATAATATGTGCCTTTTGTTATAGAGGGCTGTTTTGCCCTTAATTTATTTACAGGCTTCTACTCTCACTGTTTATGTTACAGAAAATATAAAATTCAATGGTAAGCTTGTGATACTCTGGACATTATTGCTAACATTTATTCTTCTAAATTATACGCTCTTTTGTTCACTTGCAGGTAAAAGAGGACATAGTAATATCCATCTATCTGAATATTTATGCCTATATTTTTTCTACAGTTATGAAGGTGTGTGCAGAACTCCATATGTCTATAGATAAATCTAATTATCATATGGAATAACTGTTTTAGTTGGTAATGATACCTGAGAGAAACTGTACAAAGTAGCACACAGAAACAGCTCATTTTTTATTCCTTTACACTAAAGACTTTTTGAGAGTAAGACATAGTTTATATACTTTCATGGAGGTTTCCCCAGGAAAACGCCAATTTTATAAAACATGCTAGAGAGCATGATTATATGTAGATTTAATGAAAAGATTTTTTCCAAATTATAGGATTCTAAGAAAAGAATGAATTTTGAGGGTCTGTACAAGTGTGGTTTCATATTCATTTTTAATAAAAAGAAAAAGTTGTTTTATAATCAAAAAGAAACTTGGAAAGTATTTTCCTGGTATTATTTCTACTTAAAACATATTTCCAAGAACAGCATACCTATGAAAAATATGTGATTCTGTATTGTGCACTGTACTGTTTGACTATTGCAGGAGAGTAATAGAAGCGATACGTAATCTATAATATCTAACTCTATAATACCATGGTGTAAAATTATCTCAGGCCAGAGAAAGCAAGTTTTGCATGAGTCTTTTTTAGGCATACGTACAGTATTTTTCCTGTGCTAAATCTCTTCCACTTCAAATTACTATGGGCAAACTAAGTCAGATTTACTGAGAAGCTCAAGGCCTTATATCAGTTTTGAATATTTTGTATCTAAAATGTATAATGTGTTGTAGAATTTTGTCATCCATGCAGAAAATGGTTCTGTAATCTCATAAATGCTATGTCCATTACAGACTAATGATAACTATTCTTTTTGTCAGAGCGGATGATTGCATGACATGTTCAGTTATTCAAAGGGTAGTATTCAGATTCCTGATGATGCTGAGAAAATGCTTTTGAACAGCCATCTTGGCCAGTTTTGCTAAATAAACAAGGTACATTAATTATGGGTTACAAATGTCTTGGTAGATCCTGTTGTAGAATGTTGACATAATTGATTGTACCTGTTCACCTTCCTTTCATAATATATCTGCTCATAAACTGAAAAAAACCCCAATCCTACCCCATCTCCAAAGAACCCCAAACAAACAAATACAAACCTTAAGAGCAAACTGCCAGATCATCACTGGAGGAATCACAGAATCACAGAATATGCCATCATTGAGTCCAGCCCTTAGACTTGCACAGGACCATCCCCAAGAGTCACACCATGTGCCTGAGAGTATCCAACACTTCTTGAAATCTGTCAGCCTTGGTGCTGTGACCACTTCCCTGGGGAGCCTATTCCAGTGCCCAAACACCCTCGAGGGGGAAGAACCTTTTTCTAATACCCAATGAAAACCTCCCCTGACAGAACTTCAGGCCATTCCCTTGGGTTCTGTCTCCGGTCACCACTGAGAAGAGATCAGTGCCTGCCCCTCCTCTTCCCCTCACGAGGAAGTTGTAACGGCAATGAGGTCTCCCCTCAGTCTCCTCTTCTCCAGGCTGAATAGACCAAGGGACCTCAGCTGCTCCTCATAATGGCTTCTCCTCAAGGCCCTTCACCATCTTCATCACCCTTCTTTGTACACTCTCCAACAGCTCAATATCTTGTATCACAGTGACCGAAACTGAGCACAGTATTTGAGGGGAGGCTGCACCAGGGGAGAGCTGAGTGGGACAATCCCCTCCCTTGTCCATCTGGTGATGCTTTGCCTGATGCCCCCAAGGACACGGTTGGCTCTCCTGGCTGCCAGGGCACTGCTGACTCATATTCAACTTGCCATTGACCAGGATTCCCAGTTCTCCTTCTGTAGCACTGCTTTCTAGCATGTTATTCCCCAGTCTATGAACATCCAGTGGCTGTCCTTCTTTTCTCTAAAGCCTGTAACTAATGTTTTCACTCTTCATTTCTAGACTGACTGAAATGTACTGTTGGTATGTTCTTCTCTGTTCTGTTGAAAAGATGCATTTATTTCATTATATGTGACAACAAAAGTAAGCTCCACAAGTATAAGTATCAAATGAACGTAAGGATCCAGACAGGGAACAGGCCAAAGAAATACTCAAGCTCTGTATAGCAAAAGGATCTAAAAGAGAAGAGTGTGTATTATTGCTAGTGATATAGAATGTATATGGTAGTGGCAGCTAATCTTAGTTCCTACTTACTACTCTAATATACAAGTAAAAATGTGGTATTGTACGAATGTTAAGGATATGCCTGGAAGAAGATAGAATTTGCTTGAGGGATTCCTTAGCAGTTAGAGACTGGGACAGAAGGATGGGGTATTACTGTGGGAGATTTTCAGCCTGCGTGAGCCACTCTGCAGCTCCTCTGGTGTGTGTGAGGCTGGAAAAGCCCTGAGCAGAGCAGAGTTGCAAGTGTGTGTGTGTGTGTGTGTGTGTGTGTGTGTGTGTGTGTGTGTGTTAGGCATTTTCTGTTGTCATTACAAAGAACTGTGCTTTTCATCTTCAGTCTTAACTGCCTTTGCTTCTCACCTGCTTGCTGGCCTTGTTAATAATCAATCACATTTTGTTCACTTAACCTTTACCTGTTCCCTGCCTCATGCATGTCACAGTAGATGGCACAAATTCAGCTGTTTGTTGATTAACAAATGCACACTGTATGTGCCACAGCCATTTTCACTTTGCTGAGTGTTGTGCTGTAGCCACTTTAGGTGCTTCTTTGCATATTGATTGAACACTGCTCTCATTGAGTATTGACTGCCATAGATGATGTTTCTCACTTACCATTACTGCCATTGTTTCTTTCTCCCTCATCACCATTCCTGTAAACACTGATGTTCATCCAGTTTCTCCTGCCCTTATATTTCTTTACCATCTGCATCTTTGTTTCATTTTCATACTTGTAAATTAACCACATACAATTATTTCTTTTCTTTTTTCCTATTGCCTTTGAGGAACGTTTCTTCTAATCACCAGTGTGGCCAATCTCAGGAGTTCAGCATTCAGAAATCATGAGTCAGCCTCCCTCTTCTCTGAGATCAGGTTACTGATATAATACTGAAAAAAACCTTTTATATTTTTCATTTTTTTCCTGGAAAAATGAATACAGACATCTAGCCTTTTAACTTGTGTAGGAAACCTAGGTCATAATATGAAGTTATTGTTTACAACTCTCAGGAAAATAATATTTTCTTAATAATAATAATAAAAAAACCCATTGCTATCACTAAATAACCAGAGTCTAGTATCTGAAGAAACAGTGATGTTGGTGATAGAGTTTCTTCCCCTTTGCTGGGAGGAGAATGATGATGATTCTTTCTTCCTCCTCCATATGGGACTGTGTCTCAATGTCTTCTAGTATGCTTTCATGTTGTGCTCTTTCTCCACTGATCTTCGTCTCCATATTATACACAAACTTACAATATCCAGAGTACCAGAGATATGACAAAATCTTTGCTTTCTTTTTATCCCTAAAACTACTTTTTTTCCTTGCTCACAGGGTTGCATTCCATTAAATGACCAGTGGTTTATAGAGTTGATGTATACACAACATCACTTGCTTTGCTTTGAGTGAAAGACTGGACTAAATAACCTTCACCAGTCTCTCTCAATTATCATGACTTTGACTCAAACAAATTTTTAGTAAATTTGTGAAAATGCACATTTAAACCTGTTTTCTCTCTCTCTCATTTTTTTTTTTTTTTTTTTTTTTTTATTTCTCTCCTCCTAGGAAAGACTCATTGGCAGTTTTCTGTCAAAATACTTCCTGCCATAGGGTTGTTATATGGAAAGATATTGTCAGTGTGAAGATAGGGAACTGGTTGTACATTCTTTTCCAGTTTAGGAACATCACAAGAAAAATTGTCCTTAACTGAAATATCTTCATTTTCAAATGCAATGAAGAAATTTTATTTTGGGACAACAGTAACTACACTATTCCAATTACAGTCCTGGAGCTTCCTATTTCATGTCTCCCTAGTGGTTTAAGTTCTCTGTATGGACCACATTCCTCTTAATGTATCCCAGCCTCATCCTTGCCTCATTTCCTGGAAAGCACTGGAAACCCTATAAACTTCGTCTATTATGAAAGATGTAGTTTGGCAAAAAATCCAAGCTCATAGAAGAAAATATAATTTTGCATCCAATCAAAATACTTAGTAAGGTTTTGTCAAGTAGGTCTCAAGATGTAATATAAAATAGATGGGGAAAGTGCTAAAGATAATGTAGGAAAGAAGAAATTCAGCAGAAATTCTCCACTTATATATGACATGGCCAGGGGACAAGTCTGCTTGCTAAGTCAAGCACAGGTAGTGAAGTGATGGGGTGGCTAGAACTGAAAGTAGGATTTGGTGAAGACAAGTGAGATAGAACAAATGTACCAAATTAAACCCTGTGCAACATAGTCCCACCTAGGTCAATGACAATGCCAAGGGGTAGGGCATATAGGTACTGCTCAGTGCCGTATTTAGCAAACCATTCCCACAAAACAGAGACTTTCTTTTTGTTTTGTGGAATTTTTACTCATTTTCACATGGATTTTTTCCCTATGCTTTTTCAGATCATTACAGAATGCAAAGCCAATTTTTTTGATTTTTTTTTTAAATTGAAAAGGCTGACATGTTCCTTTGAATTTCTGTAAAAAAATATGTTTCAACTTTTATTTCTGAAAAGCTTCTCCTGTGCATCAATTTTGTGAAATAAAACTGAAATAGTTAACTCAAGCGTATCCAATATATAATAATGTGGAGTTGGGAAAAATGCGTATTTGCTTTATTTTAGCCAATAACTTGAACTTTGAAGGCCTAAATAATAATGTTTGAACACTATAAATATAACTTTTACATTAAATGTTGCATTTTCTAATTCTAGTTCAGGTTGTTAGCTTGTTATCACCGCGAACTCTTTGATATTCCTTGAGAGACTTTTTGCTCTTAGGCACTTTAAGCCTCTTCCCATTTCAGGCCTTTTCTTGACTGAGTGTCTTTGAGGTCACCTTGTTGATTCTTCATCTTCACTCTTCTTTCAACTGATGTTATAAATAACCCTTTTCTTTCTAATTTGTCCACTATCTTTTGCTATTACATTCTCCACAGTCACTCCATCTAGCCCTGTTCCTCATTCTATGACTCATTTTGAATGCTGTTATTTTCCTAATCACTTGTATTTTCTACTACTTGAGTATAGTGCCCTACTCTTGAGAGTCTTACCCTCTTATTTGAAACTGAAATTCTTTACAATGACCTAACCTAATGCAAGAAGACTTAATGCCAGCCAATACATTCTTTAAATGGTCATATTTTACAAGGTGATACAAGAAACATAGTGATGAACCAAGAGAGTATCTGGTGCTTTGATTCAGTTTGTTGTGGAAGCCTGTAAATCCAAAGGTGATGCATTCTAGTGAATGAGACTCATACATGAGTGAAGGTTTCTTGATTCTTGGTCTTTGGTAATAACATTGTGGGAATGCAATTAAGCAACGTTAATTATAATTATGTAATAGCTTGTTCTGTGTGGTATTTGGTATGTGGTAGACTACTTAATATATACTAGCACTTTTATATTCTCTTTTGCTTTTGGGAACATTCCTCTGTGGCACTGAATTTTCTTATTTAATTTTATTTCCCTCAGACCTAACTGCTTTTCAGAGACTAACTGAAGTTTTGATGAATGTTCTTTCTAGACTAGTTAATATCTCAGGCTTATAAAAGGTATTTTAATAAAACAATGCAACCCCCAGCTAGAATCCAGATTTCAAAAGATAAGAATGTCTAGTTTTCTCTTTTTTTTTTTCTTCTGAATTAGTTACTTCAGTTTAAAGACTTTTTTTCCACACTGATTAAGAAGAAAGACTGACAAATTGAACTTCAGATTTACTCTTTCACCAGACTGATACAAGAAGCAGGTAATGAGATCAACTCATTGTTAGTCACAAAGCGGTTTCTTTGAAATGAAACTTGTCAGACATACTTATCACTTTAACACTCACAGAGATTGATACAAACAAGAGCAAGACACTTAGGCCTATGATTTCTTCTATAGCAGTTAAAGTAACTAATGTGTATCCTCACAGCTTCTCAGAGCTGCAGCCAATTTGATACCAATTTGTATTTTTAAAACTGCATTTCTTAATAGTAATTTTCCAACTGTATACTGGGGGTTTTTTTTGGTTTTTTTTTTTTTTTTTTTGCAAAGCTACTGCTTGATGTGTGGAATGTTCACCTCTCTCCTCTCAAATAAGTTAAACCTCAGCTATATTTTTTTCAGAAGACTAATTGCTGTCTTTGTATTAAATGTAGCAATAGCAAAGTAAAAAAAAGGGCAGGGTACTCCCCAGTACTCAAACTGATGAGCCAATTGACTTTTCCTGCTAGCAGACAAATTTTAACCATGTTGATAGAATGTGCTCATTTACGAAAGATATTTGCTCCTTTAGCACTGGCCTAGACAGATAAGGACCATATCCCAAGATGAGGAGTTGATTGATTGCATAATTGTATATTGTATGATTTTCCCAGGTTCAATAAGACCCACTAGCCTCGGTATGGGACAAAATCTGGTGAGTAAGAATGATATAGACAAAACAGAAAACAAATCAGAAGATAAGAGGATAGAGTGGGAAGAATTAGTTGATGGGTGATAGTCATTATTGATATGGATGGTGAAGAAATTTTAAGAGATCCTCCACTGAGTTTCTTCTGCTACATACCATTTAATGCTATAGGAAGAGACAAAAGAGCACCAGTCCAGTAACTAATAGGGAGAAAGAGGAGGGGGTTATACTGATTTCTTTACTATGGATCATCATGGTAGAATCCTCTTATTTTCCCATCCCTCTCTCTCCTCCACACATGAAAGATGATATTCATAGCAGCTTTAAGGAAAATTCCAATGAAAACAGAAAAACTGCCTTCTATCTACTTATAAAGGACAATAATTTTAAATTTGTCATGCAAAATATTTAATTTTACTAGCTTTTCCTGGGTTTGCTCTACCAAGGAATTTATTTTCTCCATCCACCAAGAATTCCTTTCTCACTTAAAGGAAATTTCCCTTTTTTTATTTTTGTTCTTTTTTTTTTTAAATTTTGTTTTATTTTTCTTTTTTTTTCCTTGTTTTTCTTTCCCCCATAATTTCTGCCTCTCTCCTATGCAGAACTCTCACTTACTTTCTTTCCCTACAGTGCTCACAGCACTCATACTTCTGTGTTTCAGCAGAGGAAACCATCTCTCTCTTTTTTATTATATCAAACTACCACCAAAAGACAGTCAGGTTGCTCCTTTTTTCAAGAGTGCATTAGAGTAAGAGTCCAGCATGTCAGAGGAGACCTCAGAAAAGCAGGACATCTTCTTTACTATGTGCACATTATAAATACCCTTCTGAAAAATGAATTTGGTTTTGATATGAAAAATGGGCTGACCATGAAGAATTTGGGGAGCAAAATTCTGATGATGTAACCAGTTGTGAAATTTTTTGGTGTGTCCTTTTGCAGATGAAACGTTGTTATTCAGCAATTCATCTTTACTATCATGAATGAATGAGCCCATGTCATTCCAGTCCTAATGTTACTTTCTTGATACAAGGCCTATCAGCCCTGCTATGGGAATGAGTGGCAATGCTCATTAGGACAAAATCCACATCTGCTTGTGTCCTACTGGGACACCCATGCAAAGATAATTCCCAGTGGCAGATATACCTTTGCTTGTTGTCCTCCCTTCTGTTGTGAAACCATAAAAAGAGAGTATAAGAGAAAATCTGACTCAGCATCATTATAAAAATACTCATTTCCCCACCTTTTTTCCTTTTTTGTAAAGCAAGAAGAGTATGATTTTATTTCTGTTTTAATATTAAATAATCTCTGTTTGGCCCTTAGTATCATTTGATTTTTCCTTCTTGCAGTCTCTGTAACTTATCTCAAACGACACAAAACAAAACAAGCAACACCAATGTGCAGTGAAATCCACCAGCTGCTCCTCTGTAGATAGACAGCCTGAGTATTTCCAGCCCTTCCCTGCAAAGTTTGTGTTCTAGATTTGCTAGCAGTTGACTCAGTGTGCTGTTCCTCCAGGAAAGTATATGTAAAATGCTGCAGCACCCAAGGCACTTGTGTAATGTTTAGAATTGCTATGAGCAGCATTATCTGATAGTGCTGTTCAACCATGTTGTATTGCAATAGGTTTATCAAGGCACTAACTTTCAGGAAAGAGTAACTATTTTTTTTGTCTTCCCTCCCCTCCCCTCTCCTCTTCAGTGTTTGAGAAAGCATACACACTGCCCTAGATTTTAGTGCTCTGTTGGAGTCGGGGTATGTGAGAAGGTTTTCTTCCATTTCAAAAGAGACAGAGATATCATCAGTCTTTTGACTAGCAGCACACTCGGATTCCTACCGGTATGCCACAGTGTATGTGGCATTTTCGGGTAGTAGTGTGACTTCCTTCACAGTAAATAACTGCTAGTAGATACTAGCCCTGGTGAGGGAAGGAAGGAACAGCCCTAGTTTACATGTGGGAACTGATGAACAGTGGATATTGTGTGCCTTTCTTATTTCCTTTATCAGTGTTTAGGTCCTGGAAAGCCATATCAGTTTCTGCAGTACCGCCAGTAACACCAATAAACAATAAAGTGTTTGGGTATGTGGAGAAAAATAGCACCTGCCTCTTATAGATGCCTGGTTTCAATACTAACCTTCCCTGTTCCTTACCACTTCAAGGAATGACAAACCTGGCTCTTCAGGTGCTTCCTCTCCCCTGTACACAGATTCACATCTTCTCTTTCCCCTCAGATGTCTGTTATGGCCCCAGCTGCTAGGACAAGGAGTAATTTGCTCCCAGTAAACACCCTGGTCTTGCAGGATCAAAACTGAGTTTATCCACGTTGCTAAGAGAGGGCTTCAGGGGGCTCTATCCTAATATACTGCAATTCTTTTCAATTTGAAAATATCTTTACTGCACTCTCAAAAATATTTCCATGGTATCAGTATAACAATAAAGTTTCAGTGAATTGGAAGTTTTTTACAATTATTTACATATATTTTCACTTCATTTTTTTAATTGGAAAAAACAACTAAAATTTGAGACAAAGAGCTCTTTCAGATAAACACACACAAAAAAGAACTTTCTGTAACATAGATTTTGGAACAAAAAGGCAGCTGAAATGGAGCTTTTCTAAATTTATTTTCTGATGTGTCAGTGTTTTTCATACAAAATAACATTTCCCAGACAATTTCTTGAAGGGCTGTAAAGTCTTGGCTAGACTATGGATTCACACTGTGCCTCAATATTGCAGTAACCCTCAGTGTTATCCAAGATTATGTATGGAATTAGTTACTTGGGAGATATTTTAATGAGAGTTTCCTTGCAGGTTTTGAATATATCCTATCTTCAGCACTCTGATTGTAGGACCTTGTTTCCCTAAAAACAAACTTGTCACTACCCAAATCTATGCAGACATGAGTCAGTCAGGGTAGTTCAGAGTGGCAGTGGTGTGATACAGGTTGTTGTGGCAGACAGTCATCTCCACACTGGAGTAATCTAATGGCCGTCAAGCTCCTCCCGTCATTTCAGTAAAGGACATGTTTGAGAGGGTGCAATGCACTCAGCATCAGTCACAGGTTGCCCAGGGAGGCTGTGGAATCTTCCTCCTTGAAGATATTAAAAAGTTTGACTCTAGGTGGTCCTGCTTGACCAGGTGTGGGACAATATGACCTTCAGAGACTCCTTCTAACCTCAGGCATTCTGTGATTCTGTGATACTAGGAAGGTAATGAAAATGGGTTAATCAGGAGGCTCGAGTTGGATTTGCAGTCTCTTTTGTAAGTTGTGGATACAAATAAAATAATTTCTTTTAAATATTATAGACAAGGGGGAGTTCATGATGGGATTAATAAAGAAAGGTGATATAGGTAAGGGAATGTCTCAAGGAAGTAATCTTAATGGAGTAGAGTGCAAGGGGAACTGCATTGATATGATAGAAGAAATAGCTAAGGTGTTACGCCTTTTCACTGTACTTCAAAATATTTGTGAAGAAAATATTTAAGGTTCAAATTAACTAAAGAATTTTTTGCAGATGTATTACAATGACACTTGCATGACATAAGCAAAGCTGATTTACTAATTATTAGCAACCCCATTGCCTATTTTTCATGTATCCATACAGTAACACTGTATATCTGAAGCTTTCTTCTATTTTGAAGTTTTGCTTTTTCTAACATGAATAATTGCATACTGTATGGTAGTGTGTCTACAGATGTTAATCTGTACACCTTTTTATTCAGCTTGGCAAGCATAACTGTGACTATATGTTTAAAACAGAAGAATTTAAATAATAAGAAAAACACAGCTTGTTCATTTTTAACATTGGAATGTTGGTAATGACACAAAACTGGCTTGCTGTGTCGCCCCTTTGTGCCGGAGGCCTGATAGGATGCCATGATGAGCTTACTCTTTTAAGCCCAAGGGCTTAACATTAACAGCATATGACAATTTTCTTATCAGAGTCTGCTTTGCAAAGCACACAGGGAGGAGGGAGTGGACTGGATGCTGTCATGTGTGGGATGGGATGGTAATTAAGCAACACTGTTTGAGCATGGAGAGTGAAAAACCCAAAGGTTTCACTGTTAGGCTTCTTACATGATTGCAAAACATGCCAGTGCAAGGCTTTTTTGCCTTGCAATAAGAGACTTTTTATTTTTGAGGAAAAAAAAGCACAGTTATTAAACTCAGCGTGGAGACAATCTGAAACAGGATCTTCATCAATCAGATTAACTACTTTCCAAGATGAAAGTAGACGAGGCACAGTGTGAGCCTGAGAAGATATTTATCAAAACCCATATTAATAACCACTTTCAGCCCTCTCCTGACAGTTTCATCTTAGCTTCCATGTTTAACATTTGAGTATCATATGTTTTTGTCAGGATGAGACTGCTAAGAGCATCAATTAATTAATTCCTCTGAAGTATGGTTTGGAAAGGTAATAAAGTAACATTCCCTAAGGCCAGAACCAGTAATGGTAAGTAGCATTCTGGTGCTGTGCAATTTGTTACTTCAGAAAGAAATCAAAAGCACAGCATCATTTCCACTTTTAAAAGCAGAATATATGCAATTTTATTTTAATAAAATTGCTGAGAGGGATCCATTTCTTAAAATAATATTTTAAAAGCAGATAAAGAATGTTGTTGCTTTTTATTTGTTTTATTTTAATAGAAAAAAAGTAGAATGCCTCTGACAAAATAAAAGGCAAAAGAGATGACTGGGATATGTCTTAATACTGTTATTTATTTGTTATAATTATTATGATTTACCTTGTTATTTGGATCTTACTATTCTGTTCTGGAATTTTCACTGTGGTGTGAAGGATGCCTGCTGACAATACAGAGAAATTAACTCTCTTCTTGTTTCGTCTAAAATTTTCCCTGGGAATTTCAAGTGTACCATAACTCGTCCATCCTTTCCCTGGTTAAAACTGGTGAGATTATTTTTTCTTTTACTCTACAAGAAAGGAGATGCTTTGCCTTGTAAGTAGCAGAAGAAAAGCTAGGACAAAGAGCCATTCAGTGACATAGGAAGACATCAAGATTGTCTTTTTCAGTTTTTTGAAAATGAGAAGAAGAGAGTGGTTGAATTTGGATACCTTGCTTTAATCTTGTAAAATGTATGCACTCTTTTGCTTCCACATCCTTTTAGTCCCACCACAAACAAAGTAATACATCCATACAAAAGGTCATCTTACATATATGTAAGCTGTTGGCAATGGTAGCCTTTTCTCGTTGCCTGTGGGGAATGTCAACCTGTATAATTAGTGTGTCCTAACGACTGCATGAGTCAGATCAAAATATTCTGCTTACTGTTTCCAAAACAAATGTCTTCATATTTTTTATATTAATATATTATAGTCTGGTCTTGTCAGAGAATGAGATGCATGTGGTCATACTCTACAACTTGTATGTGAAGTGTGTAAATGTGTGTCTCTAATATCTTTATCTATTCTAACTTCTGAATCCTTTGGAGTAGTTCTGAAGACATTTATGCTCATGAGAACTAACTGCTTGCCTCATAACAGAGCTAGAGAGGCAATCAGTCACTGCAGAACAGGATGAGAATAAGAAACTTGGTGAACTTTCTTTGATAAAGATCAACAAGGCAGGAACTTACTTTCTTTTCCTCACAAGAAGAGGTCAGAAAACCATTCCCAAATGTAAAATGCTCCTGACATCTTATAAAAACTATGTTGATTTATGTTCCTATTCTATATGTTAGGACTTCATCTGTACACCATCACTCAGGGACAACAGAGCTCTGAGTAGCATCATCTCCCTTCCCCAAGATTGGAGGCCAGTAGCCTGCAAGCTAGACCTCCCAACAGACAGTCCGTCATCATTTCTGAAATTAACTTGTTTCTAAGGAATATGGCTTTTTGGCAAAAAATTATTAGGTAGTCAAATGTCCATTAAAAAGACATTGCTTTTTACATGGTGAAGGCATAAATTTGACCTCTAACCTTCAAGGAAATGAAATTTTTCCTCCTACCAAGGAAGAATATTTATCTGCTTCATTTTTTCACATTGGGAGTGAAAATGACTCAACCATCCCCTTTCTCAACTAGAAAACCAGCTTCTTAGATCTTATACAATCTGGAAGAAAGACAACCCACAAACCAACCAACCAACCATGACACTTGTATACAACCGTAATTTTTTCACTTTCATTCTAACAATGCATGTGACCTGTCATCAGTAATATCTGGAGATCCATTCTGTAGATGTCTTATAGCACCATCCATATAAGCTCAAAATATATTGCAGAGTCTGCAAAGAACTTGCTAAGTTCTGACTAATAAACAGCTGAGCAAAGCATTTGGCATTTGCAGCAGGAAACTCAGACTGGAAAAAATCACTTTGGCAAACAGGACTTTGTGTCAATTCCCCTGACCATGGCCAGTCTTATGATCCAATGTAGAGGTTGCTTGTTCTTAGTCTTCTGAGAGTTATTCCAAAATAGCCTGTGGGGCCTCAGGTTGCTGATGTTTGTCAGCCTTTTTGGTGCCCTTGGGATGGGACTCGAGTAAATACAACAAAGGGGAGAGGAAAGATTGGAAATAAAGTTTAAAGAATACAGAATTTTCTTACAGAAAAAGTTTGACTTACGCTGTAGAGAAATTCCATTAATTTTTTTTCTGAACTGTTGACTGTTTCCACTTGGTTCTCTTTCATTATTATCTGATGTTGCTGAGGATTTATGCTTGATTGGTGAAAATGAAACAAATTTAAAATTTTTCAGATAAAATAAAAAATAGCCTCTAAATTTGGAGCTGGACTATGCTCATATACAAGGTCAGGAGTGAGGGACAGACACAAAGGTGTTCTCTGGCCCATCAGATGAACTTGTATGAATCAGATCCAAAGTCCTGTGGGATTCCTCTTTGCTCTTCTCTATGTATAAAATTGCTGTGGCTCTTTGCAGAAATATACAGGTCTGAAGGGGTTTGGTGCAAATTTTTTGTGCCATGATCTTTTCTAAAGCTTAAGGTAGTTATAAGTGAATTAGGGAGCATTTTCTGTGTAACACAAGGGGACTTTGTAACAGGGTCATGAGAAGACTGTTTAGCAGACAGCCAGAACCACCAGCTGAGGTCCCTTGTTTGCATTTAGAGGTTACAGCTAGAGGGAGGATTATGGAATTGAAAGGTCTTAGGCACAGGAAGATTGTGTAAGTGCTGTAAAGAAAGATGAGAAAAATTCAGGAAACTGAGAGTTGAAATAAAACTAGTTTGTCTTATATTCTAATTTGGCTTCAGAGAATTAAGGGTCTCTGCTAAACCTCATAGATTGTGGTTGAACTCTTAAGTATCAGAAGATCTACTATTACTTTCTTCCCTACTAGGATGATTGCTGTTGCTGGAGAAAGAAGGTGTACATCAAAGCAGAAAGATTAATGTGATTTAATACCATTATTCTAATCTGCAGTTCTTCAAATGGAATTGGTTATTTTCGTGTTTACAACTATGGAAAGTTAACATTTTGGAAATGCACTGCACTTCTTGCTAAGGTACTTAAAGAAACATCATCAAACTAAAATTATGTCTACATGCTAGGCTGACCCAAACCTGTGTGACCATGATGAAAGCTAAATTTTCATAGGTAATCTTTGAGGCACTAAAATGAGTATATGCTTACGATCAATATAAAGAACTGGTGCAGAGTAAGAATACAATATACACCCTGAATATAGTTAACACCCTCAAGAGGCTTTTTGTTAAAAAAGCAGCCTACAATTTCTGCTACAGCATCCTGGGATTCAGAGACCTTTTTAAACAAATATTTCTTTTCATGAAGTTTTGTGCTGTGCTCCACAGGGTCACTGGGACAGGTCAAAAACATGATCAAAAATATCTTCTGTTTCTCCTGCTCTGAAAACATTTCCCTGCTGTTTGCTGACTATCAGTTCTGGTTGCTTTGTGTTACTCTTAAAGCCTGAAGACTGAAACTCTAGATCAGCACAATGGTGTTAATCACACACAGACAGAAAATTAAAAAAAAAATAAGAAAAATGAAGGGTTTCTGCAAGTCTCTTTTACTATTACTGAGATGTTGAGGTTATATGTGTATTACATGAATATGTATGTGGGTAGCAGCACAGTATTATCTAGTGGAACCACAATACTTAACATACTGATGTCTTTATAGTCAGTGATTACAGTCTGATATGTCATAATTCCCGACCATAATAATGTAGGCTATAATTATTTAGAATATCTGAATGGATTTATTGTGTTTAATTTTTCATCCTGTAGAGGTCCACTGACTTTCAGAATCATTTGTGCAGAAGTGTTTGTATACTCTGTTGGCAGAAAGATTTAGTTTGTGGTGATTTCAGTCCAGGTCAAGTTATAGAGTCTCTCTGTTTGGTATTTAAAGAAAACCTGTGAAGTTCTCTTCTGAGCACTATCATTCTGTCTGAGAACCTGCTGACTGAAAAAGAGAGTAATTTTGATGAGTCAAAATGTATTCTTCCTGGTAAAGTAGCTCTTTTCCAATACTGTCTGAAGCCCAGGTTTTGAGTGACTCACTCATGGTGGCCATACTTTCAATAAATATTCTACTGACCTATTGTCATACTGAAACACATACTTTCTACAAGCAAAGGTTTGGTAGCTTCAATAATATATTCTGGCACAACTGGCTGGTTGGTCTGGCTCTGAGATGACATCCAGAAACAGACCTTCAGTCTTTCCTTACATTTGCATGGAGCTGTTTTCAGTGTTCATGTCCTTGGGCAGACTCTTAGGTGGAAGAGAGTTTGTCTGGGATAACAGGACTGTCATTGTGGCTCACACAGGACTTTTTGGCAGCTTTTCTTTCTCTCCTGACTATCAAACTCCCATTTCTGCCTTTATTTTTATTGCATTTCTATTTTCAAGTTTACTTCTTTTCATTAGTCCACTGCTCAGGATAGTCTATGTAATCCACCTGGCCCTACTGTGTTGCTGTATCACGACTCAAACAAGAAGAAATTGATGAGGTTTGTATTTATGTATCATGCTTATTTTTAATAGCTAGATATGCCTTTTTTACTTCCCTATGGTTTTGAAAGCTCAAATGGAGTTTCTTTATCCTTTTGCTTCTAGTTTCCATACTAACCTATGGCAGTTGTGCTTGATCACTCCATGCTTAGAATGACAGGAATTTCTTTCCAAAATGACATAGCTTATGGTCTGCACATTGAAGTTTCATGTATTCATCTGTAAAAGTACAAAGAATCTCTTCACTGCTGTCTTGCACAAGAACTGAAGATTGTCCTGTGCTTTTGGAGAAACAATTTCCTGTTGTTTACTTTCGTCAGTAAATAATCTATGCCCAGAGAGGAATAGAATTTTTGAAAAACAGGAAGTTACAGACATATTGTCAGCAATGAAAATAAAACAATTTAATTGTAACACCCAATCTAAAAGATCCATGAACCCTATAATTCTCTAAAAACCAATTATTTTATTAGTGAACTTTTGAGAAAAACTCACTGATTATGTTTCCTGCCAGAATCAATAACAAGGAATAAAATGGAATGTCCCAGCTGGTCATTAGAAATTGTATTCCTATCAGTTAAAGTGTTGGAATTACTGTATATCTGTATTTTTAGACAAGCTATTGGTCTCTGCTAAACAAACTTTAAAAGTAGCAGGAGACCACTACTGATGTATCCTGGCTGAAAACATTTCACCTGAAGGAATAAGCCCATGCTCTTTGGACCCAGAATTATAATGCCATCTGGCAGATATTATTTCAGCACCAAGTTCTTAATGAGATAAGGTCGAGCCAAACATGGATTCAGGGTACAGAAGGGTTTAATAATCTTTTATTCATTATAATGAACATTTGCATATACTTTATGAGAACAGATATTACAAGAAACATTTCACCTTCTAGCATTCTTTAAAATATTGTGACATACCTCTTTCTAAAACATCCATAGTACTTTTTTTCTTTTTTTTTCCTATATTTAGATTCTTGTACTTATGTATTGGGATTCAGATTTATGTTAAAATAATTGCATTACATCACACATAGCTAAACACATTTTAAAATCCAAGACAAGTAATAGTGGAATACTGTAGATCCAACATGCTCATTTCCAATCAATGTGAGCTGAAACAGTCAGATGTTGGAAAATTTCAACTCTGAAGTACAGCTATGCTTTGTGTTATGGAATTTGGTGTATTGTTATAAGCAGATAAAGGTACAGTTTGATTTCTAGGGATGCATATATATATATGCATATTCATGCACACATCAAAGTCAGTAGTCTGCTCAAACCAAGATGGCCAGCCAGTATAGCATTACTAAGGTACAGCACTTCTTTTACGCCATGTCACACAAGGAATGGTACTACTAGCAGTGTCTGCTTGCTCTCAATTTCTTAGCCATGATAAAGGCTGAGAGCAGCCTTCAGTTCAATTTCAGATGAAACAAAGAGATTTAAACAAAAGATCTTGTGCAGGCATATCATGGATGCTACCTAATGTAGCCATGAGGATTTTCATTACCCATATAATGGAAAGGTCCTAGTTAAGATCTATCTTGCCTTGGTTATATGTAATGTATCTGCCCATTTTTGAATTAATTGTGTAAGTCCCACTAGAGTCAATGGAGATATAGTCAATATAGTCAATGGCATTTAGATAGCAGTTCATCTTGTCCTAAATTTGATCGGATGCATTGTTCTTTAAACTTCATTAACTGTAATGATTACCTCCTTAAGACTATAATGGAGTTCTGAGTGTAAGTCTGCTGTAGCCAGGCTGCATGGTAGACACCTAGAGTAAGAACTTCCTGCTCTCTGCTGTACTTCACTACTATGAAATCTGGTCAAAATACTGGTGACTTAAAGGAAATCCAACACAAGAAGAATATTCAGGTTATGAAAAACTTCACAGAGGAGCAGTACTTTATCATGGCAGCTCCATCTGCCTAAATAAGAAACAGCCTTGGAAGAAAAGAACAGATCTCTACTCTTTTTGGATTTGTGGAGAAACCCAAAAGATCCTTTTCTGTCCATAATCTCATATGGTTGTTCAGGCTAGATATTTATCCTCATATCTGAAGGAACTTTGGCTGCTGTCTGAGTGTTTCCTAGTTGTCTTATTCAGAACAAATAACATAATGTAACCAGCTCAGTCGGTCACTAACAGCTATTTCATTATCCCTTGCTGCTGACTTGCCTTTTCATTTTGTGTTATCTTCAAAAATTCTGAATTTACAGAGCCCAAAGAATTTACTGTAATCATCTAATAAGCCCTCCTGACAGGCTGGGCCGTGAGATTTCCCTGAACAATAACTGCTTTAACCTGGACCACATCTTGATTTAAAAATTAGCAAAAAAAATATATCACTGTCATCAATAAATAATTCTAGCTCAAACCTTCCCCCTCATTTCCCATATGAACTCTTCTAGCCTTTATAGTGATCTAAGTAGTGTGCTAGGACAAAAAGCTGTCTATTATCATGTTTTTTTTTCCTTTAGCATGTAATTATAGATGGAACAAGATTAGCAAGGGCTTTCCTACTGACTAGATATGCAGAGTAGCTGGCAGAATGTAGTGTCCTTTCACAAGTGGTCTTATTGGAGATGATTATGTCAGATAAATGATTAAATGTTTATCAGGGTGGGTGCTTGGGTCTCTGTTTCTTGTTTCTCAAGGGTATACGGTGAGCATTGGGTCAGTCTTTAAGTGGCTGACCAATGGGTTATTTATATAGAATGTCACAGTGATAAAGAAAGGATATGATAGATCTTATTTCCATAGCAAGGATACTCAGTTTGGATATAATAGTGTCCTTGTCTGCATTGGTCAAAGGAGGATCTTAAACTAAAGGACACGTGTATGCAGGTAACTGCACAACTACTGAGCTATGTTGTGATAAAAATTCTAAAGTACCTAAAGATCCTTTCCAAGGCAAATTAATTCCTGCTGTGTTAATTTAAAAAGTTTTAGTTAGGAGAACTAAAATTTTCTCCCAGAATAATGGCCGTTGAAAAAATTTCAATTTGTTGCTTTCAAGCTATCACTACTGATAACAATCCCCTCTTTACATAGAAAAAATTGAGTTGTTCTTCTGTTATTTTCTTGATCTTGTTTCTCCTTAGAGGGGGTATAAGGAGGCAGACAGGGCAGAATTATTTTTTATTTTCCAGTCACTTCTCACAGACATGTAATATATTCTAAATTCATAATTCCTTGTCTCTTTTCTATTTCTAGTGGCAAAACAATTGTATTCTTCCTTTAAACTAAATTAAAGACAATTAATTCTTGGCAGAATATAAGATGACAAGTTTATGATTAGAAGCATAAAGGCAACCTACATGATTGTCAAGTAATGATTTCCTGTCCCAAATCTTTCAATGTCTGTTGATATTTTCCCTTTTGGGGAAAAGCTTAATATTCAAATCTCCTACTGGAAATACTTGTACAGTTATAGGCTGATGCTGGCACTATATAAAGATGTGGGGTCACTGTTTGTCTCAAAACACTTTTGATTTGGGAAGACAGTGGATTCACAAACCTACAGGGACAGCAGTGTGCTAAAGCACGTGTAGTTATGTGCAAATATAGGTCATATTTCTATGCCATATTTTACTTTGTATATACATTTCCTCAATATCCAGGCATCACTTTTCATTGCCTTTAAAAAAAATCTTAATACTCACATTACCACACAATTAGGTATCATGTTGAGATTTAGGGGAATAAATGATAGGAACTTCTCAGATTCTTTTTATAGGGAACACCTGGGAAGACCACAGCTACAACTTATCTCCCTGCCAGCTTTTGCTTCATGCTGCCTGGGTAAAACTTGCCTGCCAGTGGGGTACTCGTGAGGGAAGGGACACCGCAGACTTCCATGCAGTGGAAGCAAAAGAAGCACAAAGAAAAGGCACAAAAGCACCTGCTTTTGTTGCCATGTTTCTGGCTGTGGGGAATGGGGCAAAGAGAGGGGCAGTGTCAGCAAGTCAGCACTGGCCTCCTGTGAACAGGCCTTAGACCTTTCATGGTCACCATGTTCAGGGAAATGCTATCAAGTAGTTTAGGCCAAATGCAGTGTCTGCTGCACTGAAACCTCAAAAGTTTGACTTTCTGTCATTCTCTCTCATCCCTGGACCTGATAAAAACTTATTTGACCACTCTAATACCTTCACAGGAAGTGCTGTGATTCTTTGGAATTTTCTGTCCCACAGAAATGAGTCTTTCTTAACTTTTGAGATTACGTTGATTTGGAAAGGACAGTATTTAATATCTTGATTTCAGACTGTGGATACTTTTAGCTAGGATTTCAGTGAGGTTGGCTAATATGCTGTTGCTGATGGTGTGCATGTTACATCGTAGCATACTTGCATGCTGTCATTCCCTTTGCTCTCCATCCCTCCAAGATATTTCTAGCACTTAGGTTCTCTGCTGTAATATGTCCCAGGTAGAGATTTCTATTATTCCAAAGGTTTGGTTTCATAAGAAAAACTCAAAGGAGTTCTTAAACTCTGTGTAAAGAAGGGTAGATATTATACCCCTCAACATCACTGCTAGGGAAGTATATCACAAAATAATGTTTCCAGATGAACCTCAGCTAAATTTCAGTTACTACTCCATTTAATTTTTTCCATGCTTATAGTTAAAGGTAATTTTTGTGTTTTTCAAGTTAGTCTTTGTTGGTACATGGTATTAAAACCCAAATATTTTTACTTTATTTTAGCCTTAAATTTGCCTTGGTTTACCTTCTCTTTTCTCTCAGTTGCCCCTTTTCATATGTCTGATCTGTTTTCATTCTATATAAGCAGTTCTAGGTGAGCTGACAGACCTCTCTGGAGCAGACAAAACTGCAGCTGAATCTTTGAGGTTTATTGCTTTCTGCTTTTAACAAGGTGGTGGTGGTGGTGGTACTGGGCAGCCTGGAGAAGCTGGGGCAGACATCTTCAGCTATCTGTCTCTGCTGAGAAGATATGAGAGGGGAGCACTGGTAGGAAGTACACATACAGGGCTCAGCTTTCAACTGTGGTGGTGAGTTCTGGGACAAAATGGATGCTGAGATTAAGTCTAAGGGCAGAAAAAGCAGTATAAAACGAAAAATGTGTAGACCCTTGCTACCCATATTGATCATGAGAAGAGCTTTTGTGCTGTGTGACTTTCCAATATCTTATCTGAATTAATAAATAGTGGAGAAAAGATGTGAAAAGATATATTGACATGGTGTTCCCCATTTCTGTGCTAGGAGACAAAACAGTGGCTATAATAACCCTGCATAAGAGTGGAGAAGAGTTCCAGAGTAAATCAGAGGGTAAAAGAACAATAAAGAAACAGCAGAAGCTTTTGGGAATTAAAATGACAATACTTGGTACAAGAGAAAGCAAACAGTGAGAGATCATTAATATGTGGTGAAATATCCTGTCACAGTATACTGTACAGTTAACCTTTCTGAACCACTGGAGGTTTATTCTAGTTGGTTAAATTTGAATCATTTAGCAAAGCTTAGAGATCAAATAACTAACATTACCATTGAATACCATTTATAAACATCAAACTCAAAAAGACTTCAAAGTCTTTTCAAATTTGTGACATTTTGCCCTTTTACCACTGCTTTCAAAATGTGTCAACATACCCATTAGTATCAGCTGAATCTTACCTAGCTGATTTTTATTTTTCTGGGTATGCTTTAAAATTCTGCTTCTGTTGATTTTACCTTCATTAATATTTTTGTGGTCTCAGCTGTCATAACCTGAGCAAATTTCAGGCATTCTCTGCTTAGTCATTTATATACCTCAAACTTGAATACCAGAGGTTCACATTGGCAATAACTAACCAGTCCCCTGAAACTGGTAATGCTAATAGGCACATTTTAGTTATGCAAAATTGAATATTTTTTGCTTTTTGCTGTGTTATCCATGACATAGAACTTCAGACCAATGTGGTGACCTTCACCTTTAGCTCATGAAGAGAGTATTTTAAATTGTAGTAAGCAGCTATTTCTTGATATTAAAAGAAAACTGAGTACTGTGTTTGGTATATGTACAGATATAATCTTTTATATATGCACTAAATTTCAAAACCATTATTTAACATTTTGATAGAATAATCTATAACTTTATGTCCCTGCAGATTCTGACCTGACTTTACTGTGACCATCCAGAGCAGCAACAGCAGAATGTCAGTGATCATGGGCGGTGTTACAGTGTTATAATGATGTCTTCATATGGTTAGCTGACTTTCAGTTCTCCAGCCAATGAAACAGACATTATGCATTCAAGTAGGATTACACATCTAGAGGTCTAGGCAATATTTACAAGGGCTCAGACTTATTTTCTTATAGCAACTGTAACTGAGAGGATTACTAAAGCACTGAGTTGGTGTTAGAAGACTAGGATTTATTCCTTACTGCCTGTATCACTTTGGGCAACTTAATCTCCTAGTGCTTCAATTCTCTGCTCAGAAATGGGGACAATAATGTTTGTTACCTTACAGATATTTCAGACGTATACACTGCAAAAAAGAAACAATGAGTGCCTGTAGTGGGTGACTCTGTTAAGGGGCACTCAGGTGCTCACCTGTAGGCTGAAAGGGAGTCATGAGAGGTGTGCTGCCTTCTGGGACCTAAGGTCTGAGATGCTGCCAAGAGGGTGTCACTGCTTGTCAAGAGCAGAGACCTACTATCCATTGCTACCCTTTCATGTGGGAACAAATGAAATGACAGCCAGAACCCAGACAGAATCAAGGAAGGATACAAAGCTCTGGGTATGCAAGCAAAGTATTGGTGCCCAAGTTGTCTTTTCTTCCATTTTACCAGTTAGAGAAAAAGGTGCAGCCAGAAATAGATATATTATGCAAATCAAATTCTGGCTGACCCTGTCTTGAGGGTTTTGGATTTTATGACAAGAGGATATTTTTGATGACTGAAACATACAAGGGAGGGTTGGGATACATTTGTCTAGAAGAGGCAAGGGCATCTTTGGCAGTAGTATGACCTACTTGATGAGGTGGGCTTTAAACGGAAGGACTTTGGGGGCAGAGTACAAAGTGGCAATGCTCATGCCATTGTAACCAACCTGGGAATAATCCAGGCCAGACAGAGCAGTGACAAATGTCCCTTAGTTGCCTCCCAAGATGAACAACAGAAGACCAGTCACCTCAAGTGTATGTATACCAATGCACACAGCCTGGGAACAAGTAGGAGGAACTGGAGCTCCTTGTCTAGTCAGAAATGTATGATATCATTAAAATAACTGAAACATGACTGGAGGATCATGATGGATGGATATAAGCTGCTTCATGAAGACAGGCTGGAATGAAGAGGATGAGGAGTCGTGATCTATGTTAAGGAGAACCCTGAATGTATAGAAGTCAAATATGGCAGTTGTGGGAGTCCTATCAAATGTCTCTGAATCAGAGGGATTGTCTCCAAGGGGGATCTTGCAGTACACATCTGCTACCCATCTCCAAACCAAGATGATAAGGCCAATGAAACAATATTTGGGTAACTTAAGTAAGCTTCGAGTCAGTGGAACCTGGTTCTTATGAGTGATTTCAACTAACCAGATGTTTGTTGGAAGAAAAATACAGCAGCCCAGACCTCATTCATCAATATTCTGGAATGCATAGAGGATTGCTTCCTCATACAAATGTTAAAATGCCAACCAGGAATGAGGTACTGCTGGGCTTGCCTCTCACAAACCAAGAAAATCTGCTTTGAAATATCTCAGTTCCTGATAGCCTTGGCTGCACATTAGTGTGGATTTTGGGATCCTACTGAGCACACTGAAGGTTAGTACTAAGAAAAAATTTTAGATTTTAGAAGAGCAAACTTCAACTCACTCAGAGCTCAGCTGGGAATGATTCCATGGGAAGCATCCATGGAGGATAAAGGAGCTAGCGAGTGCTGGGAGTTTTTCAAGAATGCTCTCCTGAAAGCACAAAACAGTTCATCCCCTTTAACGATAAGGGAAGTAAATGGAGCAAGACATTCCATTTATGCCTCTGCTTGTTATTTACACACCTGAAGAATTCTTTTTTGTGGTTTTTGACATCATCTGGCCAATTTCAATTCTAGCTGATCTTTTACTTTTCTGTGTCTCTTCACAGCCTGGTTATGTCCTTGTAGTTCTCAAAGGGTATTCATCCACTTTTCCATCTCTGCTACACTTTTCTTGGTTTTGAGCAGACTCAGAAGCTCACAGATGAATCACTGGTGTGAACAGTGTCCTGATGCAGCAAAGAAAGCCAACAAGATGCTGGGCTGCTTCAATAAGGACTTCACCAACAGAGTTAAAGAAGTCATTGTCTCACTCTACTCAGGCTTGTTAGGCCACACCTGGAACACTATGTACAGTTTTGGCCCCTGTTACATCAAAAAGATATGAGTATGCTGGAGAGGGTCCAGAAGAGATCCACAAAGATGATCAAAGGACCACAAAGCCTGATGTATGATGAAAGGCTGGGAGAGTTTCATTTGTTCAGCCTTTAGAAAAAAAGGTTTAGAGGAAACCTTATCTACATGTTCCAGTTTATAAAGAGTGGCTATAAAGAAGGTGGAGACTCCATTTTTACAAGCAATCACATGGGAAAAACAAGGGGTAATGGGTACAAGGTACTCCTAGGGACACAAGAAGAAAGATTTTTCATTATGAGAACAGTCAGCCATTGGAATAATCTCCACAGGGAAGTGGTGGTTTCCACAACACTGGACACTTGAAGATACAGCTGATAGGGTGCTGGGTCATGTTGTCTAGACTGTGCTTTTGCCAAGAAAGGTTGCACCAGATTATCCTTGAGGTCCCTTCCAATTTGGTATTTTATGATTCTATGATGTACACGTCAGTACAACTTTTATTTCACCTTGAACTAGGAATTACCTTGTAAGTCTGATGTATATCAATATTTTTAAGGGCTGGCTTGAAAAGATGCACAGATATTTTGGAAAAGACATATTTGGAACCAAGTATCCCAACAGTCATTTTGTTGGCTGTTTTGTATTTCTTCTTAATATGATTATATTTGTGAGTTTACTGACACTGGGACAATTAATATTTACCCAATCAAAACTCCTCCTGAAGTCAGTGGGAGTTTTGCTTAAGCTCATAGTGAGTGGAAGTTGTTACTGGAGCTTGTGTTATTTATTTTTCCTTCAATTTTTTTTCTGCTCATTTTCCAGTCAAAATGAATGAATTTATAGAGGGATAGAAATATTAAGAAACATATAAAGAAGATTTAAGTGTATCTGGACTTTGTGTTTTAGGGACGCAACTACCCAGCAGAAGAAATTTGCAACCTCAGTATGCTGCACACTAAGGAGGTCAAAATGTTGCCTCCCTTTAGTGATTTTGAGATGTCCCCACACTGGAAGGCACATTTTAGCTGCTTGGATGTTCACTGAAAAGAGATTGTTGCAGATATGGAAGATTTGATTAAATTCCCTAATAATCAAAAAAAAACCAACCATCCCCCCTAAAACACTCAAAATACTTTATTTAAAAATGAAAGAAGAAAGATTAGCTCCTGAATATATCAAAATACGCTAGTCCATACATCTGTTTTCTTTCCCTCATATAAACAAGAGGCTGAGCATAAAGTCTAATTTAAAGTCTCCTAACCAGTTGTTTGCATGTTCAAATACTCAATGTACACAATGCAAGTATGGCAAACGTGTTCTTTCGAGCAAGACCCAGGGAACTTAATGCAACACATAGAAATGTAAGTGCCACTAGCCATGAAACCTGTGTAGTTAGTCAAACTAGAGAATTCAAGAACTGTGGATGTTTTGTAATTAGCTTTGTTTTCTGGAAGAGGGGACTGTAACATGTACAAGGGAAAGCAACTTCAGACTAATATCCACATATAATTACTGTCCACATAAATTATTTAGCAGTAAAATATGTTCCCAGTAGTTTCTCAGGTCATTTAAAGCAAATTAATGAAGTAGATGTAACAAAGAAAATAATAAACCAAGTTAAGCTGACACACTGGCAACAAGAAGACTCTCATCCATTTGATACACAACCATTGTTTTGTGACTAAAGCAAGACCAAGACAGAGTAATAAATATGTGCATTATTATAACAGTAGAAAAACTTTCTCACTTCCGTACTCAATCTTTTTCCCTTTATTACTTTGATTTTCTTCTGCTGCTAATGTATTTCATCTTTCAGATCAATTGAACTCCAATTCCCTGTTATGATATGACTTGCTCCCAGACACTGAGCTTGTAGGTGACCTGGAATTTCTTGAGTGAAATAGCAGATTTATCTCTGCAACATTCAGAGACTGTACATGTTGTTGAGCTGGAGGCAAAGGAGAACTTCTAGAATAAATTTCATCGCAGACTATGACATTATGAACAGATCTATGCATGCTTAAGTTGCTTGAAGCCGTTTTAAGATTTTGGCTAGCAGGCAGATGTAAACCGCAGAAGGTGATAAATGCTTTCCTTTCATCGGCTCTAAGTTGGCTGCCCTTTAAGGCCACCAGGAAGCCAGGTCTGAAGACAGAACATTATTCAACCTCAGGAAATGATGAAGAGCTGCATTTCTAGTCGCCATCTGGTGGTTTCCTGTACAATGGCAAGTAATTTGGGAAAGAATCTCTTGTGATGTCATGAGATTATTTTTAAGGAACCAAGTGCAATAAACATCGATGTGAGCATTTCACTAGCACCCCAAGATGGTGTGTGTCACTAGACATGTAAGAATAGGAACCACTAACTGATCCTAAAATTTATTTTTGAATGTATTTATTGCAAAGACCTTGCTCTAACTGAGAATTTCTCTCCTTGTTCACTCTTTAAGTACTTGGTAGCAATAGACAAATCACAGCACATCCGCTGCTGTCTGAGAGAACACAGTTTTCTGACAAACCCTACTTTGGTGATCACTTTGAAGTATTTTTCCACATATTGCTTAAAATTTTTTTTTTTGCTCCATTTTATGGAACTCTTTTTCTGATTTTTTCAGGTGTTGGCATGAGCGCTTAAGATCAGTTCTCTTACGTTTGCATTTACTTGAGTGAATAATAGTGCACAGTATTTTCCAGCCCTTCATCTCTTGTCAGGAAGTGTCTTAAAAGCAGAAAGGACTTTACATGGAGATTACCTTCTCTGTTGGTGTTGAATAGGACAGCCACATTTCTAGTCTTGAAGAGCATGATGAAGCCAAATGGCCATTGAAAAGCCTCTTTTCATAAGGCAGATTGTTAGGCTGAGTTATGCAATGAAAAAATCCAGAGCATAATCACCAGTTGAATTTTTTACTGGACCTTCCATCCTTCAGGAAAGATTGAGATCTTGATATGGAAGAAAGTGGTTCATCACCAGCCAGTAACTAGAGGAAGAGGCTGGTGAGCCATAGCTACAATATTGATTTACAGTCAATGTAGGTAGAATAGGCCTTCTTCATCTAGTAGAGAGGTTGTGGGAAACCTGGAGGGGAGGCAAGGGACTAACTATCAAGGTTAGAGATTTGGAGTAACAGTAAGACAGATGTGATAGGACTGTGTGGGATAACACACACTAAACTGGGAGAGTTTAGATAAAGTCTGAATTCAAGGCAAAAGTTAAGCAGTGGGATAATAATAAAAATATGATGCTAAACCACATTTAACCAGTCCTGGGTAGGGAGTAGCAGCAAAACCAGAGAAAGCAAAATCACCCAACTGCAACCTGCCAAAAAGCATAGTTTGTTCAGATATTGCCAGTTATCATTTTAGACTGAAAAAACATTTTTGGACACATTGTTCTGCCTTGCAGGTATTGGTACTCTTATACAGCAAAGAAGACTGTGAGTGAGCACAGTATCTGAATGTTAGAATGAGGGGAGTTTTATGGCATTTTGGGGGTGAATTTGGTTGTTTGTAGTTAAACAGCTCAGACAGTTTATTGTCCAAATATTTTTGCATATAATTTCTACAAGATTATATCAGTGTAAGAAGTGGAGCAAATAGAAAAAAAACCTACATACACATAATAGAACTGTGTATCTCTTTCTTGACATCTGTTATCACAAATAACAAGAAACTTTTGAAAACAGAAATATTTACAATATAACAGAGAAATTTATTCTTTAAATAGGCAGGCATTTTGTATAGTGTCAGTATACAACAGGCTTGATATGGTTTCAGTAGAATAAAGGCATATTATTTAATGATTTTTCTGCTTGCTCCTTTTGCATCCTAGCATACTTTTCCCTTGAAATAATTTTCAGTCATAATTTATTGAGAGTTCTAATAATCTTTTGCTCTTTCACACTGATTCTAACAGGGTTCTGACCTGAATTCTCATGTGTTCCACATCATTTCCTTCTGGAGATTACCAGGCCAAGCTGAAGAGTAAATGAGTTGTAAGGTCAAGAGTTTCTCACTGTGAGACAACTGCCGAATTCCTGGTAGCTATGATTGCATCTTTCTATTACACCTTAATCACTATTTGACAAATTTCAAACAGAGATTGATAAATTAATGTGACTTATATTAATTAAGGCAATATGTTGCTTCACTACATGAATATTAAAAATACACAGATCCTGGAAATAGTAAATATATCTTAAATGGATGGTAATATGATGGAGTTTTAATTGTGGATGGCTTAGAAAGATACAATCTCTTATCAGATATTATATATTATTATATATATTATCAGATATAATATTTCTGATTCAAGAGTCGGTACATAAAAGAAAAATAGATTTTAAATTGATATTGTTAGGGTTTGTTTGTTTGTTTGTTTGTTTGTTTTTAATCTCCAAATAGGGCTTTTGAGCCTTTAGAAAAAAAAAATTAAAAATCACAGAGAGGAATATAATGATTTCAAAAATTTTACTATAAAATGTATTTAAAAAGCAATGACTTCTGTTCTTTTTACTCATTTATTACACTAACAGTGGAATGTAGTCAATGTGAATAGGTATGTTGGTATGTTCTCTCCAGAACATTTGTGCTGAACAGTCTAGGAACCAAAGAATCAGATTTATAACTCTCCTACACACATTATTTCTGGTATTTCTACTAACCTTTCTATCGCCTTTTTAGTACCAGAATCTATCCTAAAATCAGTAGTAGAGTTTTGTCTCACTAAGCTTCTTTTTGTTGGCTTGAACCATTCTTTGTACATAAGGAAACACCCAGACCAATACATTTCAACCTGCAGAGTTTCAGTGATGTTATGTGAAGACACACAAAGTTATACAGCAGTGGGAAAGACAGGGAAAAGTCTAATATTTGCAGGCCACTCTGAAAGATTAGGTATTCATCTAACATTCAGATTTGGCAGTAAAAACAGAACAAGGCTCTGACCATGCCTCTGTAACATTAGGAGGAGAATATAATTACACTTTCATCACTCACTATAGGAAATGTACCTTAAAATACTTGCATGTTCATTTGCCAGTCAAAGCTATGCTTTATATTAAGGCTGAAGTCTTAATTGATTCAGTTTTTCAAATTGCACGATCAGACAGGAAAATTTTTGTTGTTTCCATCTTGTAGATACAGAAGGTTAAATATAATCCCTACCCAAATTCTCATGGCCTTATGTAGGAATAGAAGGGATGTGTTGTCTGGTAGCCCTTCCTTTTTCAAGCGGGGTAAACACTACATTTTCTAGAGATTAATGGAAAGCAACCACTTGAATGAAAGCTACTTTTTCTATAATAAGTGAAGTTTATTCAAAGCATAGGACAATAAGCAGATCTTAGTTTATAACATTACTGAAACAAATAGCTATAAATATTAATTTCTAAGGTAAAATTTTGTTGAGTTTAAATCAAGACAAACAAGTGATGTCCTTAATGCTGTCAGACTTGAAAATCCAATGAACTGGTGAAATAGTTCCACTGACAATATACACTATAATATCAATTTTCATTCAAGCTTTCTGTAATCCATGTTTGCTTTAGAGATTATAGAGATAGTTGATGTGGGAATCAAACCCCAGGTAGAGGTCAGATGATGATTTAAGTTGCTAAACCTTTGTATCTCTCTATTAAATCCTTCAGTAATATGTGAACTCAAACATCTATAGATTCTAGTACAGCAGTTGAAAATTAATCCTTAAAATAGGTGCATCTAAAATTGACTTTCATATAAATGTAGAAGTGGAGTTTGTGTGTAGATATGAATATGATTTCAGTCAGTAGAATTTACAGAACATCCCACTTAGAACCAATCTGGAAATCGAGAATGTAGGGTATAGTTGGAGGAAGTTAGTTATTGAAATGATATACATGTTTCAAAATTACTAAAATGTGTTGATAAGACAAAGGATAGGGGAGGGATATAGAGGAAGAGAAAAATAGGGTGTCTAATTCAAAGGCAGATGACTAATACAATGTCCTCCATTCCAAAAGTAAAAATATATGGGATTATTTTAGGATTTGCAAATAAGGACCAACAAATAGACATGTGCTATGGTGCCTATTATCTAAGATAAAAGCTCCATTCACATTCTCACCTTGGATTCAAACCAAACGTAAAATACTTTCTTCATATCTCAAGAAAGGCCAGTTGACCACATTAAATGATGAAACTCAAAGCGTTTCTCCTAACTGTATTTTGATGCTAGATATATTTTTTCCTAGATTCTGCATGGTATCTCTATCATAAAAGTTTATCAGCCAAATTGCAATTTTCATGTCTGTTTCATAAAAGATTTCATGTCTAGCATAGTATGAAGTGAAATCTTACTGAGAGGGATTCAGGACTGCAGTGGTTGGAGCAGTTTGGTATCTCACTGTTTGTTACTCTGGGGTATGCTTAAACTGCATATGTAACTTGGATCAGAGCTCTAGGAATTTCCCTGCTGAAATAGCCTTCCAAACATAGGTCTCCTTGACACAGGAAATGCAGAGAGAAAACCAGTTGAAGGTGTTTACAGAGGGATTTACAAATATCTGATAAATGCTATTAGTGCTTCTGCCGCAAAGTGACTGTGTTTGCCATGTTTGCTGTCTTAGGTGGCTCAGCTAACAAACTGCTGAGAGATTCTGCAATCAGTGAGGGATGAATAGTCATTCAGAGGAAGCTGGAAAAGAGTTGAGAGGCTGCGAGGAGGATTTTGGGGTTTCACAACATTACATTGTTTACTTAGAGAGTACTAATGATTCTGTATTCAGTGCTGTCAGCTCCTTTAGTAAAGTGTTAAACCTCATTGCCATATGCATACCACAAAGACTAGTTTTCTGCTCCAAGATAACAAAAAATGCTTTTAAACTCTACAGAAACTATGTTTACTTTTTAAAACATGATCAGTCAAGGTAACAACTTGTGATGGGGAGGGCTGAGTAGTGGTGAAGTATTGGAGAAATCCTGTTTTTCAAAAGACAGTATAGGTAGTAACACTGGAATCCTAGAAAATAGGAAGGAGGACTGGCCCAAAAATACTAATATTAGACTGATTTTTGTATGGTAGGAATGGAATCACATAATACTAAACTATCAACATTTTCTGTAGGTGTGATGTAGATGATGCCTTCCTGGGCTGAATTTGAGACAAGGATGAAAAGCGCTCATGACCTGTTCTAGTTTCTTAACAATACAAACAGAAAGTTTATGAAGGACTGAACCTAGACACAACACATCTTTTTAGTTTCCCCACTTGTGAATACTGCAGCCAGCACGGAGTCCACATTGTGCATGCAAAAATAATATTTCAACAAAGTCAGCATTTGGACAACTGAATGTAGTCTGAGTCCTGATGTAGTTTGGAAAGAGGTGCTAGTGCTATGATGGTTGTAGTATAAGACACAATAACTTTTCCCTGTATAAGATGCACAATAGAAACATTCTTAAATTCTTGAGTAACTTTTCCTTTTTCCAGATGATAGAGTGCTGCACTGTGTTGTTATCAATGCTCGGAGACTGAAATTGCATTGGCTTGTTTTTGCTCCTGTGTTTCATACTGCTGTCTAAATTGCTTTCCACTATCTCTCCTGTCTTGACTGTCTAGATTTCTTTCTGCTTGGAAAATTTATGGTTCATGTTATTTTGTCTCCATCTAATTGTATTACCCCTAATTCTTTTTTTTTTTCTCTCTTTTTCCATTGTGTCCTGTTCACATTTCTAAATCTTTTACACTTTTTTTTTCCCCTACAGTCTCATCGTTTTCAGTTCTTTCTTCCTGTCATAGGCTTATGTGGTGGAGAGAGGTAGAAAATTCTTCTGCAAAACTACTGAGGATCAATATTTGAATTAATTTATTAATTAGTTCTTTAGAATAAATGGGAGCATGCATCTCTGCGGAGAATAGATCATGGAAAAAAATCTGGGAGCGAACAATCCTAGAGCTGCTTCAGTACTTCCGAAAATGTTACTTATAGGAAAGTAGATCTGGGAGGGGAAGAGCAAAGTGTAAGAAATGGAAGAAACTTAATGATGTGATTTATTGAAAAGACACAAAGAATTTGAACATGGAAGATGTCCAGAATTTATTTAATTTATGTTAAGTAAATGCAAATTTTACAGAGTTTATATTTCAGATAAAAAATAATAAACTGTCAAAGGATAAATAATGAATAAAGAATAAACAACTCACACAGGTATTCAGAAGAAAGGTATAGCCTTCCTATTGAAGGAAAAAGAATGATGAACAAAAGAGCTAATTCTTGAAATTAGGGGAAATAAAGAATGGAGTGAAAATAGCTAAAAATTGAGAAGTTCTTCACTTTGTAAATAAAAATAGAAGTAATAATAATAATAGAGCTTTCTGTCACATAAAGAGATAAAAAGTGAGGCCTATGCAACACATTCCAGTACCAAGGATGAATACAAAGCTAAAGAAATTCTGTGAACCAGAGAGTAAATAAATAGTTTTAATTACAGTTTTAATCCAGACAATAGCGTATGTGTGTAATGTATGTATGAATGTACTCATGAAACTGCACATTGACCAACGAAAGCTGCCAAATCTGTGATGAAAACACACAACTAGAGAGCCTAGAGAGTAAGTCATATGAGGAGTGGTTGAGGAAGCTGGGGATGTTAAGCCTGGAGAAAAGGAGGCTTAAGGGTGACCCTGTTGCTCTCTACAACCACTTGAATGGAGGTTGTAGCAAGGTGAGGGACAGCCTCTTCTCCCTCATTGCTAGTGACGGGATGACAGGACATGGCCTTAAGCTGTGCTAGGGGAGGTTCAGGTTGGATATTTTCTTCACGGAAAGGACTGTTTAGCATTGGAACAGACTGCCCATGGAGATGGTGGAGTTACCATCCCTGGAAGTTTTCAAGAAATGACTGTATGTGGCATTATCAGTTCTCTGGCCTAGTTGACAAGGTGGTGATCATTCAAATGTTGGACTCAATGAACTTGGAGGTCTTTTCCAACCTAAATGGTTCTGTGATTGTGTGATTCTGTTAAAATAATATTTGGACTACTAATTTGTTAAAATCTAACCTTTTAAAAAGACTAAAACAATCGGAAAATGAATTTTTAAATCCAGTAGTAATGATTTTGGTTTGTTTTTTTGGAGGGAACTTGAACTTAGGACATTGAAATCTACAAATAAAGCTACTTTTGAAAAAGGATGTGTGGTGGGAGGGGTACTCCAGGAAGTACCTGTTCATAGCAGATGTGCATCTGAGACTGTTATGTAAAGGAGGGAGATATAAATAGAACATAAACTAAAATTTATAGTGGTTTTATCAAGGGTAATTTCTAACAAATGCCTATTGAGCTAACTCATTCCTTTGAAATGGTAAATTCATTAGCTTTGCACAACTATGTTTAAGGAAATACTTTCACTTTAATTCCCACAAGTAATTATTGAAGTGAAGACAGTTGGGTGCACAGAGTTTATTGTGTGGTGAATAAAAAGCTGGATAAGAGAAAAAGGATAATTCGTTGGTACTAATTATAGAGGAAGGGGATCAATCACTTCTTATTTTCTTTGGGTGCTGGGTTTTTTTCATAACCTTTGTTCAATATTTTCCTTAATGAGCTATGAGCTTGACGATGTAGTAGAGTCTATACCAATCCAAGCCTCACTACCACAGTGGGGAAGGACAAGGTTATCATATGGTACATATTCAAAGGATGGACAGCAATAAGACAGATCAGTACAAGATCCTGTATGTTGAAACAGATACCATAACATTTGTTTTAAGCAAAAATATTTAGTCAGATTAATGCGATGAAAGAACAAATCTAAATAAGCAAAATTACAGTTAAACTGAAACTATGGAAAAAGGTGGCATTTTTGCAATACATAGTGTGGATGTTTCCAGAAGAAATATTCCAGGCACTGTGTAGCTGCTTTATAAGGCTTTTAGTAGGGGCACGTTTGGAATACAGTAATATTCTGTTAAGCAATCTGTGTTTAAAACAAACTAACAAAATCCACTGAGACTGAAACAGAAGCAAAGGAGGACTCCTTGTATAACCAGAGGAAATGGAAGACTTATCGTCTATAAAGAGATTAAAGGGAATTGGTTTATTCAGGCTAGCAAAATATGAAGTTGAGAAGAGTATTATTATTTTTCATAAATACATTCAGTAAATAAATGTAAAGTCATAAGTACCAAAGGATAGTACTTTCAGAAAATTAAATGAGTACAAGTGTATAAATTTAAACTAAAATCAGAAATAGCTTCCTAATCAACAAAGGAAGATTTGGAAAGACTTAGCAATGGAGGAATTTAAATTACTTCCGAACTTGCTGAAGCTGATGAGTTCATGGAAGGTATTTACGAAATGATAGGAATGATTTTGATGTAAAATGCAAAGCTTTTTTTTGTTTTGCTTTTTTTCATTAGCCTTGCTTCGTTGAAAATGCGTTTATTCCACGCAACATACTAGTTGTTTTAATAAAAAAGACCCTAACAAAACTTGGGTAAAATCACATGTAGCCCTTTCTTGTTCCTCTTTCTAAGCTGTCTTAAAAAGTTGTTCCATCGTCGTCTCTGAGTAGTAGATATAAGAAAAAATACAATTCTAATTAACAATTCCATTAAGATATGCTTGTGTCTGAATATCTGGATGCATTGTGGTTTTTGAGAATCAGTACAGTGTTTGCTAACAGGAATCTTGCTTTATTTTCATAAATAAATGAGAGTTTTGCAAATGGTACTACAGTGACACTGAGATCTGAAGTATCAGTGACAAAAAATATATGGAAACACAAACAGGTTCACATGGGCTTCTTTGTTAGGCTTTTGTGTTTTGTTCTTCCGCCCCTCAGATGTGCTTTCTTTCATCTGATAGAAACAGTATAATTTTGCTATTACTTAGAGGAAAATATGCTTCCATGTCCTTTGAAAGTGTAAAACTATTAGGAGAGAATGAATATATCTTTGAACATATGGTAAGATGGGTCTTGGAAATATGAAAGTATTAACTGTGTTTTTCATTACAGCAAACTGTATTGCCTTGAAATAATGTGAAGCTTGACAGTTTTGCTTTGCAGGGGTCCATACAAATATTTTTTTTGGTTTTGATACACTTAGAATAACAGCTGCTAATTTAAATTTGAGTTTTCTGTTGTCTCAGTAAAATTCTGTCAGAACTGCTGGATTTCCCTCAGTTTTACATGCTGTCCATGAAAAACAGAAAAATTGGTATGCTACAAATGCATCACATTTTCTCAGACTCAGAGATTCATGAGCTCTGAAGAATGTTTTTTTAAAAAGGAGAGTTTTACACTTTGGAAATTGACTAAACGTTGAATAATAGTGTAGTTTAGCTTCTGAATATTATGTAGATTTTTGTTGTGAGGAAAGGTCAAGGTTGTAGAAAACACGGACATAAATTATTTCAAGACATGATTACAGTTAGCATGGATTTTCAAGAGTCTAGGTAACGTTAGGGACAAAAAGTCTTAGAAGGATAAAGTAAATAGCCAAATATGAATCATCAGAAAATAAATTAGGCAAGACAAGTTAGTTATATGCTTTAGACACCTTTAGTTAAGGAATTCTAGGTAACTGACCCAGCCTACAGCACCATTGTCCTCATTAGTATACTGTCACCATCATCATCGTCTCCATCCTACCTAACACCAAAACCTAAGGGATTTGCCATCACACTATTGGGCATCCCATTTCTTTGATTCTTAGACTGCTTTGAGACATTGTAAATCTCAGGTGCTATTCCCCAAGGAGCCTATTTAAAAAGCAGAGCGCAGGAGGGGTACTCTGCTGTTGGCAGCTCTTGTGGCTTACACAGATGGTCTAATGCATTCAGAGCCTACTGTGTCTTTTAAAAGTTGGTTCCATTCATACACACAGAAGATTAAAGTAAGAAATTGTCAATCACAGATGTGCAGATTGTCAAGTTTGAGTGGCTTTTGAGTTCCCGGGTAGCAACCGCTCAGGTATCCAAAATCAAAGAAAAACTGATTAAAAGAGAATGTATCTACACCATGACCACGCAGATCCTAAAAAAAGAATTCTGATGAGTGTGGAGCAGAGACACCCTTATGTTGGAACAGACATGTCAGCCAGTCTGGGTCCACAAGCAGTGATCCAAGCTAATAATTGTCTCAGAGGGTCTTTTTCACTGAGATGTGAGTGTGAAAACACATCTTGTTTGTGTAAACTTATTCATTCTTCTGAATACTGCCTTATGAGTTCAACACCTTGTGCATGTGCTGCATATGAAGCGTTGACCTGTTGCAAAGTTCTTTTATGCTTTCCAAACATCCAGTACTCCCAGTGTTCAGAGAGTTACCTGTGTTTATTGTTATCAATGCAGAAACGCAAATGCAAATATAAAGGGCAGAGCTGCTTGGTTACATATATTAAAATTGTCAGTTCTAAGGATTATTCCCATTTTAACCTGCAAAAAGTTAAGACCGTATCACAAGGTTTTGAAGTGCACCCCTTGCCCTGTATTAGTACTAGCTACACAGCTAGCAGTAATTTGTTTCCAGTCAATCTGTTTTTTAACAATTTTTAAAAAGTAAGTCTTTTTCTGGTACAATTTCACAATGGGAAAAGATTCATGCATTCAATAAAATTGACATATCTACATCAATTCCACTGGTCCTTTTTCCAGAAAATAATTAAAATCTTTTGGTTTTATGTGGCTAGAGCAATCATATTGTTTTATTATATGACACTTCTACTGTGAATTCTTTTCTAATGTCAGCTACAATACAACAGAAAGCGACAAGTTGAACACGAAGAGAATGTTGGTGCCTTACTGAAACAGTATTTGTCTGAAGTGAAGATATATTGGAATATTTATGAGGGAAGGAATTTGCCTTTTGTTTTATTTTATATTATCCCAATTTGAGGAGACAACTAGACCAAATTGTTCATAGGAAATTCTGCTTGACCTGCTGTACTACTCAAGGAGTAAACAAAAGCTCTAAGGGAACAGTGACTGTGGAGGCAGTTTTTTCCCTCCTGTCTTTGTAATTTGTACCTAGCCATGTGTAACCCTACACATTATGGGCAACGTGTGATGTCAGCAGAAGCAGCTGCCTGATTAAGTCCTACCCATTGCAGAAACTGGGCTTTGGGCTATGATTTGTTATCTTCAGAATGTTCCTAGTTTGGATATAGCTCCAACTTCGCTCTGACTTAAGAGGGTAAAGCTATGTTTCAAACCTATAGTGTCATCAGAGAGATGTTTATCTCTCTTGGACTGATATAAAACCTTTCCAATGTCACCTGAGATAGAAAAAATGATTAAAGAAAACAATAACCATAGAAACATAATTTGACTTACGAATTGGCATTTTGGATGCTGTTGCTTTAAATATGTGATGAATTCCTGACTTGGCTCAGTAACAATACTTATTTTCTGAGAATTAAGACACAAGATGATGACACTTAAAGTGGGAATTGAATAGCTTTCTTCTTACTGTTTTAGCCTAACTTCCCAGAGCGGACAATTAGACCCACTGAGCCAAGCAGTACTGTTGCCTCTCTACCTTCCCAGGTGTGCTTCAGTGAACCTCCTGGGACAGGAAACAGGGTTAAACCAGGCTCTGATCATTCTTTGCTCTCCTTCAATTTTCTACTTTGTAAGAGGGCAGTGAAGAAGCAATATAAGAAAGTACAGAGCCTCCTGGTAGTGTGCTGCTTTACATCAGCTCAGGGAGACTGCAGTCAGCTGGAGGTGGTTTCCAGCTACCTAGGGGGTTGTACTTTCAGGGAACGTGGTTCTGTTCCATGTAAAAAATGCTGACTGGGTCAGGGCTCAGACCCTGGTCTACAGCCACGAAAGGTGCAGACAGACGACTAAGTTGCATACGTCCTGCTGAAGACTCTCTGGTGCTGTTTAAAGGGGTAAGTTAGGCAGATCAAGATGACATGGTGATGAGTTAAGGCATCAGTTTACCCTTGTAAAAGGCACGTGGACCAGGCATCACAATTCATTGTTATGGTGTCATCAAAAAGTCCTTTGCCTCAGTGACTTCAGATGGCCTACACCTTGGGTGGGTACAGGGTGTTACAGTGTAACAGGGTGTTAGTACTACAGGATGAAAGGAATATCAGAATCACTGCTGCCATGATGCAGCAGGACAAGTGCCTGAGTCCCGTGGTTCTGCTTGTGTTCTTGCTGAGTGCAGGTCATGCCAACCAAAATGAGAGGGGGGTCTAGAGAAAAAGTCCCGGTTATCACACACCTGAGAAGTAAATTTTATATACTTTGGGATTTTTACCAGTAATCCTTGCTCACATACAAAGTAGAGGAGACAAATGAAACAAAAACAGGACAACCATCAGAGCTTCTTGTTGCCCTCGTGAGGTCTGCAACAAAATTTTCATTGATTTCAGCGGGGAATTTTTTTTGCATTTGGCTTGCACTAGCCACCAAAGAAATTATGAAGTCAAAGACACTTCTCTCAGGCAGTTTGAGTAATGTCCATTATGTAAAAACTAGTCTTCAGCCTCATGCTATTTTCCCAGTAAATTTTGGAGGTTTTACATTTGTTGTTTTTAGAAACACACTTTTTCAAGGAACCCTAAGAATTCATCTGCCATTTGTGTATTCATTCAGCCTTCTCTCTGTGAAAGTCTATTTGCCTTGAGAAAAGATGTGTAATGGTTTTAGACGGGATATAAAATTTCTCTCATAAATGTAATATGACAATAATTAATGAATGTCAGAAGACAAGCTGGAAAGCCTCAAGTCTAGCTTCTATCTTACTTTCCATCATCTCAGACTTTCAAATAGGTCAGGGTTTATAACTAGGTAGATATTAAAAGTCCAATTCTTTTTATATTGAAACCCTATTTCTCCCTTTATGTGCCTCTGCCCATATAACGTAGCATCAAAATTAGGTAAATATAATGAAATTTATTTCCAATTTAATGTTCCTTAAAAATGTAAGAACGTCATACAGTATTACATGTATTACTCCAGAATCTTGTATATATAAATTAAAGTTAGGCTAATAATAATAGTAATATTTATATATTAATTTAAATATGCCTTTGTTATGTATATTTTTTTTGTTAGCATATCTGGAGGAAGTGAATTGTAAGCATTATCAAGAATACAACTATTTTTCTGGACAATTAAATGTAAAGGGAAATTTTAAGTTTCATTAAAAAGTGGTTTTGTTTGACAGAAACAGGATGCTTTCTTTTAAGTGATTTTAGTATATATTTTTAGTTAGGTTGACAAAATTATTTACATAAATGTGTTAAAATCCAGATGAAAAATATACTAATTGGATGGAAAGCAATCAATAGAATTTTATAGAATATAGGGCTGACATATGGTCTGAATAATTTTGCAATTTTCTGTGACTTCTTGAATATAAAAATTTCAAAATTATATTAAGATATTAGACAGCACTTTAGAAGTGTTTACTTTCGTAAAAGGGAGTCAGATGCCTGACAAGATTTTAAAGCGCATAATAGGGCTACTATACCTACTAGCAACTGCATTGAGAGTTGTGAAAACTGGCATAACAGGGTATTTTTTGTGCCTATATAATTGACAGATACATATCTTTTTCCATTTTCCTAGCATTAAGCTTTGCGCTTCACGTATATCAGCTTCTGCTCTGCTCCTACATATTTTACTTCTGTTCTCTTTCTCGGAACACTTCTTTGTTTGTTTTCCCTTTTCCTTCCCAGCTCTTTTTTATCTCCTCTTTTCTATGTGGAAAGAGAACATTTGTTGATGAGACAACATACAATAAATGCTTCACTTAGGCAGAGGTCAGCAAAATTGCCAGCAATATCCCTGGTCAAAAAAATAAACTGACACAATTCAGGCAGATTTGCAATTGACTCCATAACTTTGTCTTATCAAGATCCTATATAATGCAGCACTGAATTGCTAACTCATTTCTTGCAGAAGAATAAGGCAGTGGAAGATACAAAGTCATTGGAAGAGTACATAAATAGCTTGAAGAATTAACTTCTGAATCCAGCAAACCAATAAAGTAGAGAAAAAATATGACACCAATCTTCTAGCCTGATTTCAGTAAGGTGGTGTCATTAATACAATTCTGTTTACTAAGTTTAATTATTTTTCTTCTGAAGTTGGACTACTTCCAAATGCATACTTTAATTGTTATTCTCCTTGGAAAATGCAGTCCAAATCTTCCCTTTTGTTTAAATTCAAAGCCAAATAAATGTTTTTATATCCTTTTAAGACAGAATATTAATTGCAATTTTTAAAATAAAGATAACTAAATACATAGTTGTTATAAGTTTAGTAACAGTAGATTATCAAATATATTTACATACTTAGCAAGTCACTGGTTTAACAGACAGATTTCTTTCTTGGTGTTCTTTCAGGAGTCAAGGAGAAACAAACATTTGGGACCTATTTGTTGTCCTCCTTTTGAATTATAAATCAGCACTGGAAGTGGAAAGAATGCTGTAGTTCTTGCAGTGAAAGTCACTATTCAGATAAATTGAGAATAATTTGGTTTATTTTTAAAATACTGTCTAAAGTTTGGCATGGACATATTTATCCCAAATAAAGTGAAAATAAACCCAAGATCAAAAAATGTAAAATGATGCATGCAAACTATATTTAGAATAGTCCTAATGTAATTCTCAGTTGCTGGATTGATTTGATCTTCTTATTGTGGGGAGAAATTGGACTCTGAGATATTATCAACAGCTTCTAACTCCAATTTGATTATTGCTATAATCCTGACAGTGATTGATTCTGAGTAATTATTTCAGAAGCAGAATTAGATTAAAAAACAATATTCCAGATTATTGAAGACTCCAGCTCATCCTTGTAATTAGTTCCGTCTTAGGATGTATGATGCTATCATATTTGAATAATTCAGAGTGAGTTATTCACAAGCAGCCTATGCGACTACACTTTTATAGGAAAAACAGATAAACAAGAAAACATAATATTTCAAGAAACATTACATTGTAAATTAGCAACCTCATTGCAGTAAAGTTTACTTTGCCAATGTTTTCAGTTTACCACGTAGCTCCTAAAATATTACTGGGTACTAAGTGAAAGCCCGGTGCTACAATAATCAGTGATCATGCAGTCATAATGGTGATTTATGATTACTCATGGTGTCATTATCATCATAATTATAGGCTATGAATTAATTTTTCACAATTGGCATCTGAATAATTTTCAACTGTAGGCCTTTCCTTTGTGAGAAGAATTACTTGCAGATAACGACCATAAAGAATGAACTCATGAGAATGAGCCCAACCAAAAAAACACGTTTAAAGTTCTTGAGCAATATTCACTTACTGTTTTCATTAATTTTGTTTACAGTAATGATGGTTTGGACTAAATGAAGCTTCACTGTGCTAAATACTTTAAAGAATATGTAGAATGAATGGTAGCTGTCCAAAACACAAGAGTAACAGGATCTTATCAGAAAATAAAGAAAGAAATATGTCTTACATATTGTAATTAGTGGAAACTAATGTCTGCATTTTTTTTCTCCCTTCTTTTTTTCCTTTCTCTCACCTGATTAATTGAAGGAGTGGACTCAAAATATTCCATAATACAGAATCATTTTGAAGATCATGATTCCTGTGACTTCCTTGGAGCCCAAGGTGGAGCGATCCACCCTGGAGAAACCTCTTTTCATCAGGTACATTGGGATTTGAGAATAAGCATTTTTTTCTCCAGACCCATTCCGTTGGGCTGATGTGTCAGGGTTTTGACTAAGACACAAGAAAAAAAGTTATTTCAGGGCTGTTCCAGCTAGATCCAGAGAGGTATTGAGTCAGAAGGAAAGGAAGGCATTTAATTCTATGGTGAAAGAAACAGAGTCAATAAGTCACTGCATCATATATGGAAAACTCTTATGATTCCAAATATCCCAGGCTTTGATCCTGGGAAGATTTCAATCTTTCATCTTTTTTCCTCACCTAAAGCTCAAGTCATGTATTAAAGGAGAGTGATGTAGCAGAGGGTGGAATAGTTGTTGAGAAAAGTGTTGATTAATTTTGAGAAGCTGAACAAGGATAAATGAAATGAGAAAAAGGACATAGAACTAAAAAAAATTGATGGGAAACTGACTAAAACTTTTGACTTTTTAATTTCTTTTTGCAGCTGTTTTCATCTCTTAAAGTGCCAAAACCTTATAATACATGTTATTTTAAACTATTAAGTGTACATGCAGTAAATTAATCTTGAATATGGGATGGCATCAGAAATTAATTCTATTAATCTAATTCTATTAATTCTATTAATCAGAAATTAATACAGTGGCCTTGGTGGTAACAGAAATTAATATGATTAAGAACAACTGTGAATTTTAGTCTGTTACAAATCAACATAGCTCTGATGCCTAAGCATGGCACAAAATTTAAAAGTACAAAAAGATATGTCCTGTTTGAACAGTATAAGATTAATGAGCATTCCACATTGTGAATAGACACAGTCTAACAACAGTTCCTTATTTTGCACCATGTTCACAGTTCTTTCTATCACTGGGAAATAAACAACATAATACCAACACACAACAGATGATGAAAACCTCAATCTCTTACAAAGCATGTATGGAAATTAGCACTTCTCTTGTATCTTTGATTTTCCCAAAGGGATTATATATACTTTAGCCTTTAGTAAAGATGATGATCTATTCCTGTTTCTTGAAAATTCTTTGGAATAAAAATGCACTAATGTATTTAGGACAGGCTCATGGAAGCAGTAGATAAGGTTACTGGAAGAACTTTTTCATGAAACTCCAGATTAAAGTCTTCAGAACATGAGTAGATGTGCATTTGAACCTCCTCTTTAATTTTTTTTATGCACGAAAGTCCTCCTTTTTTTTTCTTCTAAATATAGTAACATATTTTGTTTTTTTACAGTACTTCAAAACAGGTAGAGTTCTTGATAATAAATGCACTGAATAGTATTCTAATGAAAAAAAGATTTCTGTGAGTTGTAGATTGAAAAACTACAACTTCTCTTAGCTTCTCTGACAATGTTGAAGGACAAAATCCAGTGGTCAGGTAGTATTTTTTTAATCAGCACTAAACTGATCACCCCTGAGGTTTATGAAGTTGTACTACTCCCTTCACCACCACATTACTTTTTTCTTTTTAATCAACAGTATTAACCATATTGGTAATTTTGATTAAGACTACTATATCAAGCACAATTTTTATATAAATAATATTGTTTAGACACAAGAGTAAAAGGGAGCAGTTTGGCTGCATATTTTCAGTAGAGAAATACTTTCCACATTCTAGGCTGCTTAAAATAATCTTATTCTTCTAGTGTATCACACTCTATATAGCTCTTACTTCTTGTTATTTAAGAGTATAGCAATTTAAACAACTCTTATTTCCTATATTTACTCTTTTCTTGTATTATTTCTAACAAGAAGGGGAAGCCTTATGAGAAGCTGCTGAGATCTCTTGGTTTTTTCATCCTGAAGAAGAGGAGACTGAGGGGAGACCTCATTGCAGTCTTCAACATTCTCACGAGGGAAAGTGAAGGGGCAAGTACTGAACTCTTCACTCTTGAGACCGGTGACAGGACTCAAGAAAAAATCATGAAGATGAGTTGAGGGAGGTTTAGGCTAGACATTAGGAAAAGGTTTTTCACCTAGAGCATGTCTGAGCACTGGAACAGGCTCTCCAAGGAAGTGTTCACACCACTGAGTCTGTCTGAGTTCAAGAAGCATTTGGACAATACTCTCAGGTACACGGTGTGATTCTTGGGATGTCCTATGCAGGGTTAAGCGTTGGACTCAATGATCCTTGTGAGTCCTTACCAAGTCAGGATATTCTATGCTTTATGATAAGAAGGTTTCTTTACATCACTAAGACAGAAAAAACAAATCCTCTGATAACAACCCTTCTACTGTCCTGAAACACTTTAAACTGCTTAACCTCCCACTCCTTTTCAAGTTTACTGTTCCCAGATAAAAATGCTAGCCTGTTCAAAATGTTTATTTTTTTTAGTGAACATCAAACTAAACACCTGTAGCTAGTCCCAAATTGCCTATTCTTTTATGTTGTTGAGTGTATAGAAACAAGAGAAAATTCTTTCAATATTAAACCAGTATATCTTGATTTCTCCAAAGGAAAAAAACATGATTTTCTTATATATATTACTTTTCCTCATCTCTTACTTATAACAACACATACACTTTGACTAGCAGTGTGACTAATAATATTGCCTAGATAGTAAGTGAATCTCTGTCACTCTGTAAAAGTTTTCTTATCTTTCTTAGCTTGTCTTCATTATAACTAAACCAAATTCACTCTCTTCCAAATGATTTCTTTTCTGCCAGTATTAAGGGAATGCCATTCAAATAAAAAGAAACAAAAAAAGGGAAAAACAAAGAAACTATAAAATATAAGTATTTAAATATGGTTAACATTTGTTTCCGTAATGTCATTTCAACAAATGTAGAGAAAATTTTCTGTGTTTTCAAAGCCAATCATATAAGAGGGACCTGAAGAAAAAAGAACCCTCCACATGCATCACAATTCTCTTCTTGCTGCAGCCATTTCTTACATGCTTAGGTGATACATCCATCCTCATTAGATACTGTTCTTTTTTACGGGCAGACTATCTTGAACAATCAACTACACTAGACCTTACACAGAATAAAAAATAACCTACCTTTGTTCCTTTAGACCCTTATACACAGTCACCTGTCCCTTCTTTCAATTAATATTGTCTTTTCTAAAATCACTGGACACTTTATATTTAATTTCCTGTGCGTTCATATACACCAGAATACGTTAAATTACTTTCTTTTGGCGTAAAATAGTTCAGTTACAATACGTATACAGAGAGTAAGATATCTCCTTTATCTACTTGTCCAATCAAACATTTTTCACATGAGTACCCTAAAATGTAAATATTCTGTACAAAAAATTAGTATAATATTAATATTATAACATCACTGTGAGAAAGTAGACATCTTTCTAGAACAGATATTAACTATTTGTAAATAAAAGTTTCTAAAATTATTTTCTGTATTAATACATATATGTGAAATTTAGCAGCCAAGTTCAGGAACAAAGGTCAAGAAGCTGAAAACTTCAATGAACACCTGATAATCACTTATGATGAATCACAAAGGTGAAATTGAACTATAACACCTACATCTACTGAAAAAAAACCAGTTGTCAGGAAATCACTCAAGTACATGTGTAGATATTAACCCCTTAGCATTACATATGCTTAGGTATTTAGCTTTAATTAAGGATTCATTTTAATGTATTTAAGGTAATTTATTTGCAGTCTCATCACAATTATTATAATTCATCATACTTTCATACCTGGATATTTGACATGACTAAACAGAACAACCAGTAAACAAATGAACAAATCAACATCTGAATAAGATGAATTTCAAGAAAATATGTACAACTCTTTCTCGTGTACATTTGGAATTACTTTTTATTTCCAAACCCAGAGCTGCTTGAAATGTCTTTCAGTTATTTTTCTGCCACTTATGATTTTTCTAAAACTTAGCCTAATTCTTCTACACCTGTTTTTTTCTTTGTATGAGAGCTCTTATTACTGGTGATATTTTGTGGAAGTGTCTTTCTTCTGCTTTTTGCATTTTGGGTATTGGAGTAGAAAATGGCTTTCAGTTTTGATCTCTACTCTGTCTCATCAATTGTAGACCCAGTCTTCCATAGGTTTCTAGTACATTTTATGTCATTCCTGGTTTCTAATTCTAATCTGTGGTAATAGAGTCTGTATTTTGTTAGAGCAAATAATCTGCATATAAAGTTAAGATTGCAATAGAAAATTTGTCTGAAGTTTCTCTTCACTCTCAAAATCCAGGCTTTTATTGAAGAAAAAAATGTATAGGAAAAAGATTGTGTTTCTGTCTACATATAGTTGCATATCTTATATCAAATTAATCATTTGGCATACACATGAATTTTAAATATGCAAGGTTTCACCTAGAGTCTTTCCTTCAACCTGCTTTAATGTCTAATTAGAATTCACGTCAGGAAAGATGTACAATTTGTCCTTTTTGAGGATGCTCATTTAGCATAAGTACAAGACTATCTCAAGTCACTGTAAATATCCATTTTTATTCAGCAAAGTGTTTTTTGCATATTGCTACTAGTATACTGCTCCTGAAGAATACAGTGCAGAGATACCTCTAGTGAGCCATTTTTAAGTTAATTAGCATGGCACTGGGAGCTGTCTAGGCATGGTAGCAGGGAACACCACAGAGGCTAAATTGTCCTTCTTCTGAGGCAGTTTTTCAGTAGATTAGATTTCACTTTAACTGAACTTCGTGCTATTGTAGCTACTTTGCTCCTGCATGTCTGAGTAAACCTGTGACAATCTAGTTCGGATTTCTGTAGTTTTTAATGTAGAGATGCTGAAAATGCCACTGACTAGCCCTTATTGATAGGACAAAATTTTTGTAGTCCCACACAAGTTTTATTCTGAAAATTTGAATAAAAAAATTAAACAAAAGGAAATGCCAGCACCAAGTTATTATTAAACATCCTATAATTTGCATCTGTCCTGGTGAAGACTCTGATGTTGCTTCACCTCAAACTTCTGTGGACTAAATGATATCTGATAATTTGAAAGGAACAGATTCTACTAGTAAATGAGAAATTAAGAATTGCCCCTGTACAGGTAAATTTTCTTTTGATCTAAGTCTCCCACAAGACAGTGTTCTGCTCTACTTTGTCTTCATCCAAACCGTGCCACAGATGTGAAGAAGGAAAGAAGTGTGGAAAGAAAACATAAGGTAATGAATTTGTGCCGTTCTGTGTTTCTTATTCTGCTAACACAGTGGAATCTAATTCTTTGGTTACTTGATCACTAGTTTGTAGTAATATAAGTCATGTTTACTCAACTCATCATAGCTAGGCTTTGCAAATGAAGATTTGGGAGGGGCTCTATCCACATTTATTACAAGCACGCTGGTGACTAATAAGGCCAATACGAGATAGACACATCTGATTGCAAAAGGCACAGCAGAAAGACTCCTTAGGTGGTATATTCTGCAAGGCACGATTCTTTCTGCATTGTCTTTTCTCCTCAAGGGTGATCCTGAGTGCGTTCTCAAAGGAAGCAGCAGCGTTATAGATGGTGTGTCTCTAGGCCTCCCCATTGAAGGCCAGAGTAGACCAGTTATGTTGATCAATATGGCCAAGGCTGAGATGTTGTTTCAGGGAGTCTTTGTATCTTCTCTTTAGGGCTCTTCTCTTGCTGCAGCCGGTGGCAAGTTCACCATAAAGCAAGATCTTAGGGAGGCGGTGGTCCTTCATCCTGGAGACGTGCCCTGCCCAACGCAGCTGTGTTCTTAGTAAAATGGCCTCAATACTTGTGACTGCTGCTTGTTCTAGAACAGCTGTATTGGTCACATAATCTGACCAGTGAATGTTTAGGATTGTACAGAGGCAGCGTTGATGGAAACGTTCTAAGAGTCACAGGTGGTAGCAGTAGATGACCCATGATTCAGATCCATATAAGAGAGCAGACAGCACTATGGCTCTGTAAACATTGATCTTTGTACTTTTCTTCAATTGTTTTTTACGCCATACTCTTTTATGGAGTTTTCGAAAAGCTCTATATGCCTTTGCTAACCTGTTGTCTATCTCTCCGTCAATCTTACCATCCAAGGAGATGAGGCTACCTAGGTAATTAAACTGCTGGACTGATTTGAGCTCTGGTGATATGGGGATGATGGAAGACTTCCTGAGGTGCAGGTTGATAGAGAACTTCTGTCTTCTTTAAGCTGACTTCCAGCCCAAAGAGCTCAGCAGCATCTGCAAAGCAGGATGTTAAACACTGCAGAGTTGCTTCTGTGTGGGCAACAAGGGCGGTGTCATCAGCATAAAGCAACTCCCAGACAAGATGATTTAAGTTCTTGGTGTGGGCCTTCAGTCGCCTTAGGTTGAATAGGCTTCCATCAGTACGGTATAGAATGTAGATACCGTCCTGATCATTGAGGTCTGCCATGGCCCTTTGGAGCATCATGCTGAAAAAGATTGTGAATAGAGTTGGTGGAAGAATGTTAACTCAACTACTCAACTACTAAAACCAGAATCAGTTTTACCCCAACAGAAGTCAGCAGCTCTCCTTTTCTCCCAAGCCTTTACTTGAAGAATGCATGGAAACCAGTGAAAAGCTGAGACTGGTTTGCCAGTAATAAGAATGATTTGTTGCATATCAACAAGGACTTCTATCCTGAGGAAAGTGTGGTCTCCTGTTCCTAGTCATACTGAATACTTAGGTTTTCATATGAAATTAAATAACATAAATTAAATCTATTTTATGTGATCTGTTACAACAAATGTGGGTAGGGCTAAGGAATGTGAAAATTCCTAATGTATTGCTGCTCTTCTGTAAGTAATGATGCTGGACATGTTTCAAACTTTAATGTTTTCTCTTGGGCTTAATAAACTCATAAAAATATCCACTAAATTAATTTGTTTTCTAACTTCTTTTAATGATCTTGGACTTGAATGTATACACTCTGATCTTAGAGGGCCAGCATTTTGCAAGTTTCAAACCTTTCAATAATCATTAACTCTGTTATCAAGATACTTTCTAATTTCTTCTCTTTTGTCCTGGTAAATCTAATTTCTGATGTAGGTAAACATTCATTGATTTCATTTGTACAGGCTGTGCTTAAGTAATTGGTTAACATCCTTTCTATTTTCTTATCCCGTGTCTGTCTAATGCCATGCTAAGCACTCCTCTGAAGGTGACTTTTTCGCCGTTACCAATTCACAAAATGGACTGGATATTCTTAGTCATTTATGTGAGAAAGCCTTCACAGAATCATCTTTTGTTATATGTCTTTTATGGGAGATCTCTTAATTCTTATAGGTAACTTTCTGTTCCTATGCAATTGCCTGAAATTGCCCCACTGAAAAACTCAGGTATAACAATGTGTTTTTCAAGTCAAGAAAAGCTTTAATTCAAATTATGGTCAGAAATATTTCAGAAACTATCCTGGGAATAGATTATGAAGAAAACCTTATGGCCTCCTACATGATTCCTGGATTTTGTGTTAAAATTGTCCAGCACCTTACATTTGTTTATAACTTCTTTATTTGATTGCTCTGCAGAAATAAATATGAAAATATATAATTGAGTAGCCCTGCTGCATTTATTTTATAGCAACAAATCAACTTGACTCTGTGATTACATTCTCAATTTTTCACATTTCAGAGATAATCTTAGCCTCAACATTGGGAAGGCCAGAGCTGACTCCAGGCTCTAACAGACAGTTCCTGTTATGCAAAAACTAGGGTATTTGAGAACAAAGAGAAGTGGCAGAGAATGTATCTTTATGATATAATAACATTCCAGTGAGATTAGTGTGAAACAATGCAGTTAAAATTAATATCACTGGTATTTATATCATCACCTCCAGGTTACAGTGTTAACTCCTTATGGAAGTTAATGGGACATTTCATATGTTCTCAGTCTGGTTTTGCTATTCTACTTGGTAAGTTTTTACACTCTATTCTTGTTTAAAGAGACACCTTTCCCTCTTAAAGAATTAAAAAAATTTTAAACAGAAATAAACCCAAAGAAGATGATCCAGAGTTAGTTTGGTTTATGATGTCATAATTCTGGATTAGCTTTGTTATGAACTTTTTGGTGCTCACAAGATGAAAAGTCTACTTTTCCTTTACAATTTCTGTTTACTTTTTACCATATAACAGAAGTTATTTTGATATTTCCTTTATAAGTATTTTTGACCGGTTTTATTAGTGGATGTTTCCTTTTATCACAGAAATTGCCATTGTAATGAACTCTAACATGTCTTTGCTACATTCTCACTAGAAACTCTAATAAATCACTGAGGTTTTTGATAGGCGTCTTGTGAAATAAGATGAAACAGTAGGGAGCGGAGACTGTGTTGTCCTTCCATGGATTTCTGTGTTTTACATATCAGTAAACTCAGTATCCAGAAAACGACTTTCAGAAATATCGGTTTTCCATTCTGTCTTGTTACATACGTTTGCCTGAAACAATTACTCACATATTTCTTAAGGATTCTTTTAATGTGTGTGGTAGGTGACAAGATTTCACATCATAATGTGCAAAGAGAAGTAGGATCACAGGCTGAGACTGATGTGAGGCAGATGAAAAGAACAGCACTGAAGAAAGACAGCTGCCATTGGTGTCTGAGTGCCTACAGAATGAGAACGTGAAACCTGCTAAAGGAAGTATTGAGAAGTCTGGGCAGTTTGAAGTAGAGATGGTTTGGGCTTCTAGGGAACCTGCCTTCTGATTTGTAGTCACTGAGTGACAGAAAGCTATGGTTCGAATTGCTACCAAGATCCTTGTCCTGATATTGAGGTCTTTGCAGGTCTTTCTGAGTGCATACTGTGAGTACAGTGGAAAATCTGTACAACACTGGGAGACTATTTTAACTCTGGGGGAGCCAGAGACCATGGGCCATTCAGTGGCCCAGGCTTTTTGTTTTGAAGACAATAAAGCAGAATCAGTTCCTCTGATTCTGTATTGTCGCAAGTCATTCTGGTATTGTCTCAATTCATACACTGCTATTACTGAAGCAACTATCTGTCTTTGGTGAAGCCATTCATCCTGGGAATAACCCTATAAAGCACTATAGTATATATTTATGTGAACTACAGTATCACAGAATCACAGAACATGCTGAGTGAGAAGAGACCCACAAAGACCATCGAGCCCTGCACAGGATCATCTCCAAGAGTCACACCATGTGCCTTAGAGTGTTGTCCAAACACTCCTTAACTCTGGCAGGTTTGGTGCTGTGACCACCTCCTTGGGGAGCCTGTTCCAGTGCCCAAATACCCTCAGGGGAAAGAACCTTTTTCTAATACCCAATGTAAACCTCCCCTGACACAACTTCAGGCCATTCCCTTGGGTTCTGTTTCTGGTCCACAATCTTAAACATCCACTGGTCAGATTATGTGACCAATACAGCTGTTCTAGAACAAGCAGCAGTCACAAGTATTGAGGCCATTTTACTAAGAACACAGCTGCGTTGGGCAGGGCACATCTCAAGGATGAAGGACCACCGCCTCCCTAAGATCTTGCTTTATGGTGAACTGGCCACCGGCTGCAGCAAGAGAAGAGCCCTAAAGAGAAGATACAAGACTCCCTGAAACAACATCTCAGCCTTGGCCATATTGATCAACATAACTGGTCTACTCTGGCCTCCAATGGGGAGGCCTGGAGACACACCATCTATAACGCTGCTGATGCTTTTGAGAACGCATGCAGGATCACCCTTGAGGAGAAAAGACAATGCAGAAAGAATCGTGCCTTGCAGAATATACCACCTAAGGAGTCTTTCTGCTGTGCCTTCTGCAGCCGGATGTGTCTATCTCGTATTGGCCTTTTCAGTCATCAACGCACTTGCAACAAGTGTGGGTAGAGCCCTTCCCAAATCTTCATTCATGAAGCCCAGCCATGATGATGATGTTTCTGGTCCCCACAGAGAAGAGATCAGTGCCTGCCCCTCCTCTTTCCCTCAGGAGGAAGTTGTAATGGCAATGAGGTCTCCCCTCAGTCTCCTCTTCTCCAGGCTGAACAGACCAAGTGACCTCAGCTGCTCCTCATAACGGCTTCTTCTCAAGGCCCTTCACCATCTTCATCGCCCTTCTTTGGACACTCTCCAACAGCTTAATGTCTTTGTTACATTGTGGTGCCCAAAACTGCACACAATATTCAAGGTGAAGCTGCCCCAGTGCAGAGCAGAGCAGGACAATCCCCTCCCTCGATCAGCTCGTGATGCTTTGTCTGATGCCCCCCAGGACATGGTTGGCTCTCCTGGCTGCCAGGGCACTGCTGACTCATATTCAACTTGCCATTGACCAGGACCCCCAGGACCCTTTCCCCCAGGCACTGCTTTCCAGCATCTCATTCCCCAGTCTGTCTCTACGTCTGGGGTTGCCCCATCCCAGGTGCAGAATCTGGCACTTTGCCTTGTTGAATTTCATATGTTTGATAATTGCTTAGTCCTCTAATTTGTCAAGGTCTCTCTACAGGGCCTCCTTGCCTTTGAGGAAATCAACAGCTCTTCCCAGTTTCATGTCATCTTCAAACTTGCTTAGTACCCCCTCCAGTCCTGCATCCAAGTCATTTATGAAGATGTTGAAGAGCACAGGGCCCAAGATGGAGCCCAGTGAAACCCCACTACTGACAGGTCACCGGTCTAACGTTACCCCATTTGCTATTACCCTCTGTGCTCAACCTGTGAGCCAATTGCTCACCCACCACATGATGTGTTTATCCATCTGTGTGCTGGACATTTTCTCCAGAAGGATCCTGTGAGAGACAGTATCGAAAGCTTTACTTTCGATATTTTGATTATTGAAATCCAAAGAGTTACATCAACTGGCTTCCCTTGATCAACTATTTGGGTTACAGGACATCAGGTTTCATAAACAGAACTTCCTCTCATGAAGCTGTGCTGGCTGTGACCAACGACTGCGTTGTCTTTCAGGCATTTTTCAATACCTCCCAGAATAATCTTCTGCATAACTTTACCAGGCACAGAAGTGAGACTAACAGGCTTGCAGTTTCCACAGTCCTCCTTCTTCCCCATTTGAAAACTGGGACGTTTGCCAGCTTCCAGTCAGCTGGGACTCTCCGGATTCCCAAGACCACTCAAAAATCATCAAGAGAGGTTCTGTGATGTCATCAGCTAGATCTTTGAGGATTCTGGGATGAATCCCACCAGACCTCATAGATTTGTAAGGATCCAGCTTGAGCAGCATATCCCCCACAGTTTCAGGGTTGACTTGGAGTTGATCATTCTGGCAGTCATGGTCCTCCAGCTCAGGGCAGTGAGACTCCCCTAGTCTATCATCAGTGTTGGAGAGAGAGGCAAAGAAAGTGTTAAACACCTCTGTCTTGTCTGTCCTTGATTGTGAGGTGACCATCCTCATCCTCTAATGGCCCAATGATATTTCTATGCTGCCTATTGCCATTAATGTATTTGAAAAACTCTTTTTATTGTCCCCCGTGTTTCTGGCCAGTTTCCACTCAAGTTGAGCTTCGATCACACAAATTTTCTGACATCTCTATTCATCCCATGTCACTTGACTGCTTCCACTGGGCATACACTTCCTTTTTTGCCTTATTTCCACGAGAAGATTCCTGTTCATCCAAGCCAACCTTCTGCCTCTCCCGCTCGACTTCCAGCATTTGGGAACTATTGCTCCTGTGCCCTTAGGAGGTATGTTTAAAACGTGCTGGCACTGATGGACCCCAGGACCTGCTAAACAATTTTAACATTTTTGTTAAAAAACTGTTTTTGCAGGTGCTGGAGTCCATCAGTGATGATACTTCCTCTTGTAGGTGCCCTGGGATTTTTTTGGGGTCAAGGTAGGGGAAAAAGGTCTAAGTAGTTATTACAGGTGCACTGCTACCAGCACTTTACTGTTAGTTAGAATTGCATGAGCTAAGCCTGCTATGAATTCTTGATGTTTTGGGGAATTATTGTAGATTTTCATCTCTCCTGCCATGAGGGCCAGTGATAAAAGCCAAATAAGAGATGGCATAAAAGCTTTCCATGGAACAGTTAAAAACATAAAGCAAGAACATTTTAGAAGCTCTTAGGTACTACAGTTTTACCTTCAGGATACTCATAAGAAATGAAAAATGTTCTGTTTTGCTTTGTTCTCTGGTAGTGAAATGTTTGATGTGTGCTATCGTGTTTTGAGTGGATAGTGAAGCCATTTCTTGAGCAGGAATTACCTCCAGTTTGTTGTTGGCATTGCAGTTAAGCCCAAGTGGAATTGAATTTTCAGTAAAATTGGCTGGGTTTTTGTAGGGTTTTTTTTTGGTTGTGTTTTTTTGTTGTTGGTGTTGTTTGTTTAGTTTTTTGTGGGGTTTTGTGATTTTTCTGGACTGTTAAAAGTTTTTGCTTCAAACAATATGCTCTGGCTACTGTTGGGTACTTATAGCTAAGATATGTAAACAGAATGGACCAAGGTCATCCCTGGTGTAATTTACTGGAATTCAGCACTGTCACACCGGGAGTGAATTTGGCTCAATGTTTTGGCATTAGCAGTAAAGGTCATTCCTGCAGTTTGCCCTCGCTATAGAAAGTGTGATCAAAAAGTTTTCCATTTTATTTCCCTTTTGATGGTCACATTAAATCTTATTACACTATTGGTGCTTACCTCACTGAGTGTCTGTGGGTTTTCTTTATAGGCAAAGCTTTCATCCCTGGACATCCATAAATAACTCTATTCACCACACTTTTTCCCACAGCATTTGAGTTATGCTTCTGAGCCGAGCCAAGTGTTAGCTTGCATGTTCTGCAGATGGATTTCTGATTCATTTTTGTCCATTTCAGAGAGGTGTTCTACCCCTGGATCTTCCATTCCAATCAGATCCACCTGCATGTTCTCTCCAGCACCATACCTTTGAGAGGGCACTTGTCTAACTTTTCTGATTAAAGTGGATGCACTACTGTAGATACAGAGCCCTTGAAAGCAGAGGCTGCTGCTGCAAATTCACTTTTTAAATTTGTTTCCGAAAAAGATGCCACAATAAAAAGAGAAAAAGTGCTAACTGCATACTTTTTCAATAAAAGGGTTAGTATTTATGTACTTGGGGAAGTTATGACTCAGTTTTATATTATTCAGGATTTCATTTGTGTAAGTTACTTTCTGATTAGTTATTGATTATAATCAGAACCCTTGGAGCTAAATGTGCAATATAGCTAATAACCAGGTCTTCTGCAGATGACGAGGATTCTTAAATATAATTTTGATGCACTTTACAATTTCTATTTATTGAACATTGTCACAAATGGCAAATTGCAGCAAGCCATTGAAACTATGGCAGCAGCAGAAGGTTTGCAGTATTTCTGTAAGCAGGGGAATGCCAGAATCTTAAAAAAGGTCTTTTTTCTCAGTCTCTAAAGTTAAAACAATAAAAAACATTTTAAAATATCCCCTTCTATCTAATTTGTTTGGATGCAGGCTGGTTAAATCTCATGCATTGACTCTAAGACTCTTATAATAGGCAAGTGCTTCATCAGTTCCCACTGACTGGCAGGGGTTATAGGATCAGACAAGGGAAGAAAGTTCCTGAGGCTGCAGCAACTGCTGTGTCACCTAGGAGGGTCCCTGGTCAGGGCATATTTCCCAGCTCCATGATCATGTTATTCCTACCCTATCAGGCCTCCTGGGCTTCAGATAACAACCTATCAGAAGACTAAAAGCACCAGGTATATATCCAGTATGTGTGCTGCTTTCAGTCCTGGGAGGTGACTTCAGAAATCTGCTCTGGACACAATAAAAAGCTTCTACTCAATAGGCAAAGGCACAAAAGAGGAATGATTAGTACAAGGCACAAAGAATTGATACCAAGCCCAGCAGCCCGTGGGAAAACAGAAGGGTGCTGTGGAACTGGCTGCAGAGTGAAACATGCTCCTTTGATCCAGGCAGTATATCTGGCTGCTTTTTAGATGTCTTTTTCATGCTTAGTGCATATTTGCTGGCAGCAGACATGGAGGTAAAAAATATGCACTGAATCTGTTAAAGGGCTCCCCTGAAGTTAATGGGAGTCTTTCAATGGGTTTTGGCTTAACATATTCTGTATCAGTGAGCTAGAGAACTGTGTTCTTCCATGAGTTTTGGTCAGTAAATTATAGTAGGCTATAAAAAAATATATAAATATTTATAACATAATCTCTCTCATGAGATAACATTGCATTAATATTCACTATAAATAGGAATCCTGCTGACAAGATTAGATAAAACTTTGAAAAAGTAAATTTATTGTCTAAAAAAGGCAATGCAAATCAAAATCAAGGTAAAAATTTTTCAGAATGTTTCAGAATTTTTCAGTTCAACCAAAAGTTATTAAAGTTGGGGGGGGATTTTTTGCAAGTATATAATATTTTTGCTGCTTTTAATTTGCATTTTGAATCAATCAAATCATGGAAAGTGAAACAGTAAAAATTGCAGCATAATACATAACACAGATAGTGAGTCTGTAAATGAACAAGAATTTATTTCAGGGAGAAACTAAGTCTCTTTGAAAATACATATTTTTTTATGAACTTTGTCCAAACTTTTTAGCTTCTAATGAAAAAAACCCCAACAAACAGTGGTTAAATAAAGCTCAGATTTTGAAATAAAATGTATTATGCACCTTGTTAATAAAAAAGTTCTAATATAATCAAAAAAGCATATGAAACTCTAGTACAAACTCCATCAAGACTCTCATGTTAAAGATTTTCAACTAAAGTTTTTTACCTCTTATTGCATCTCTGTTACTTGATTCAAAATTCATGGCATGTATTCTGCATCTTAGTTATGAAATTGTTTGATGATAATCATAAACCCCTGACTACTAGATACAGAACCTGCAAAAGCTTTTGAAATTACCTCTTGAACACACAAGAAGAAATTTAAAAGCCAGATGGAGAAGTTATTTAGCAAAATCCCATCAGAAATATATAGGCTTTGGCTATCCAGGTCAACAGAAAGGAAGTCATGGTGTAAACAGGGTAAAACAATGTAAAAAATATCTGATAAATTAGATTCATATGTCATAGTGACAAACTATGGAAGAATTGGAGTCTCTCTAGACTGTGGATCTGCCTTTGTATTCACCCTCCTCTGCAGAAGTCATAAGACACTAAAGAGTAACCCCAGATGACAAGTCCCAGACTAAATGATCATTCCATATTTTCATTCTGGAAATTCAGACTGCCCAAGCAATTAAAATAAAGGAGAGTCTTGGGATTTAAAGTGTTATTACACTAAATGGTATCTTCTATTTCGTATGAGGAGGAGAAATCATGAATGCAAAGAAAAAATTTCTAAATGCTTCAATTTATTTTCAAACTGTACTTTAAATGAGCCCATTTATATATCTAGAAGAGGTCTCATTAACTGATTTGAAGCTGGGTTAGAGCTTTATAGCCTCTTTTCACTTTCTGAAAACTTGATGTCTAGTTTCATTATGTCACAGTTTATAATTCTAGTGGAGGTAAACCTAGACAATATTCGTAAGTGTATGATAATTGGTGGAATGTATGAAGTGAAATTCATATCCTTCACATCCATGGATTTACTGGTTGCAATTCTTACCTGTATCATCTATGACAAAGCAAAAAGACTTTTCCATTACTCCTTAGCTGGTTCTTAGTTTCAGGATGAATGATCTGTAATCTGATTATATGTATCTTAACCAAAACATTTTATCTATTTTATGTACTTTCTTTTTAATTGGAGAATTTTCAGTCACACTGAGAAAGGATGTATCTGGGACTGACATCAGATCATTAGATCCTTCTCAAAGCCATTGGTACAAGGGATGTGGTTATCATGCTTTCACTCTATGTATGTGTATATTATATGCTATAGTGGATGGAGATTTGCCTGATATGCTTAAAATTTTTAAATAATTTGTAGCTATAAAACCCAAATTCTAGAATTTAATCTTTTTATAATAAATTTATCTTTTTGAATTAATTTCTTTAACCTCTGTTTGAAAGGGATCAAAATAGATAGAAGTCTGGACATCTGGAGATGTAACAGCACATGTACTGATATGTGAGCATATCTGCATGAGCTTTTTATGAAACAGAGACCTACCCAAAGTTCTCTCTAAATGTTTCTAGGCTGCTAATCTGTTCTAACTGTCCGGTGTAAAACAGACCCTAAAAACAACAGAAAACCCCCAACCCAATAAAACCAAATCCCAGCAAACAACAAACAAAACAAACAAATGAACAAACAAAACCCAAACAAAAAACCAAACAGAAAACTAAACCAAAAGAACCCATCTAACCCCAAGAGAAATTTCCTTATCAGGCTTATTGTTTTGATTAAGCACAGACAAATATATCCCATTTTCTTTTTCATGGAAAACACATCATATAATGTACATATGTCTTTCTTTCAAGCATACGTGTGTCAGCAGTAGAGCACTGTCAGACTGCTAATTGCAAATTCACTCTAGGTTACGTTTAATAGTCCAGGAACTTTGATGAATTAGAACAATTTTCAGCAGACTAGTGAAATTCAAAGCTGTATCTGTATGACAAATATGGTATGTCTTTCTTTTCTCTAATAGGAAAGATGTCTATTTTTCCTCATCCCCTAAAAGTGGCAACTGATTGCCTGAAAGTCAGTGATCAACCATATCTAATTTTTGCTTGGAAAGGACTGCCATTGTTATAAAGAGCTAAAGATAATCTCTTAGGAATAGCATCAGTTTACAAAAATATAAGCAAGGTATGATACTCTCCAATAAAATTTTTGTGCTGTACTTGAATGCTCTGATTTATAGTTGCTTAATATTGTGGAAATTACTTACAGTGGTAAATAAAATCTCAATAAAATCTCAACGTTTCAAAACTGAGACAATATGCCAAGACTTTGAAGTGATTTTTATACTATTTTAATGCCTTTGTCTTGGAATTCAGATGACATTGTGACAGCATGTCACACAGTTTATAAAAAAAGTAGCTAAAACAATAAAATAAACGCGGGGGGGGCATAAATCTTGTCTAAGATCATGGTACATGCTCTCTTTCAGTCAAGAGTATGTGTTTGTGTATATATATATGTGGGGGGTGGGGGTGGGGGTGTGTGTATAAAACAGGTCCAAAACCATGACAGACTATAGAAAAATTCAGATTATAAAATACAAAAGCAGAAGCTGTGACTAGAAAAAAACCCAAATTAAATAGAAAAGATAGATGTAAACAACAACAAGGTAAAACAAACAAACAAGAAAATTTGAAAACCAGCTTCTTAAATCTTTTTGAAATACAGAAAAAAATCCTGACAGCCTGGCAGGGAATCTGTAGCACTTACCTACAGATCAAGATCTAAAGTAAGTTCTCAAGAGGATGGAGACACCACAAAAAGTCAGAATGAATTATTTGACACAGTGCTCTGTTTAGAGGAGCTTTTGACAATCTAGACCCCATCCTCTTGAGTGGGATAGGACAGATGAACTGTCTCAGCTTCTAGTGCCATCATTTCAAGTTGATGAAATGAGTATTGATATCATAACTATTTTTACCCAAAATTTATGAAGAAATCAACATATGAAAAGTGCCAAAATATGGTTTGTAATTTATCTGCTGAATATCCACTTTACACTAGAAAAGAAGCAAGGTTGTAAACACAGTCACACACTAAAAGGTTTCACAGGAAAATTCAGAGAACTGCAGGCTAGTAAGCCTGATGCTTTTAATGGGTAAGTTGGTTGAAACTACAGTAAATAACAGGTTCAGTAGACACCTCATGTCGTGATAAAGAATCAAATGACTTTCCTGGAGGGAAACCATATTTATTAATCTGCCAGAGTTCATTGAAGGATCAAAAAACATATGACAAGATATTTGATTTTACTCATATTCAGGAATCTGAACACGTTTCTCAGCAATGAATCTTAACCAGCCATGGATCAAAAGGAGTGCTCCAAGGGATTAAAAAAAAACATAGGAAAGGGGATTTTCATTTGCTATGTAGAAAGGAGGATATTAGAAGAATCCCAAAGAGAGATGTTCTGGATCAAGTTGTATCAACTACAGTCATAAGAAATTGGGAAAAAAAAAAAGAAAATGACAAATTCTGATAATGCAGTTACTTCAAGTGTACAACACCAGCATTTCAAAAATTAAAATCTTGTGCGTGTCTGAGTGCCAATATGGAAGAAAATTTACATATTATTACTAAATGCAGAACACTCACCCTGAAGAAACAGTACTGAACATGCATAAATTATGGTGGACTTTATCTTCTTTGTTGCTAAAGAAATCTTAGTGAGCATTTGAATTGTTCCTACAAACAGACCAATATATATAAAGAAAATTCATAAAGAAAATTTCATAAAGAAATCTCTAAACCCAAGCACATTAGTGATGAACTGCTAGCATGAATATTACGCACCAATTCATTCTATCCCTTCTCAAAGCAACATAATTGGATTATATAACATACGAGGAAGTGTAACCTGTATATTCATAGTTACTGAATGACTTTTGTATAGGGAATGATGAAGTAGATTAGAAAGCAACTTGAAAAAGAGACATGACAGGGTGGAGTATTTGATATAATCCTTGTCATGAAATACTTCATTAAGTTTTGGATGTTTTACCAAAGGATGTTTGGATGCCAAAAATATAATTGTATTAAAAGGAAATTAGAACCAAACATGTACTATTTCATGTAGTGATCAAGATGTTCTTATTTATGAAACTTGTAAAGTGGGTGGATTTATCAAGAGAATTATCATACTGAGGTTCTTATCCTTTGGAAACACAATCTCTCTATAGGAGAGAGATCTATCTTCTTTTCTAGTGTCATCTTAGGCTAAAATGATGCCAGTTTTGACTTACAATGGCAGTTTGCATGCCTTTTTTATGTATGAAATGTATAAATATCTTTACAGTCACTGAACTGGTTAGCCATTTTTATGAAAATGTCTCATAAATTATTCTCTTTTTGAGATGCAGAAATACAGTCATACCTTTATGATGGCAGAAACTAGTTGGGGTTTTATTTTTGTATAGTATACCTCACATATTTCTGATTTAGAAATAGTTCATCATGTATTACTATGATGCATAGGATGCCAGATATATGAACATGAACAGCAACAGATTACAGGTGATAAGTATCAGCCCCAGGCACAGTATAATCCTGGTTCCTCAATCATCTTTGATGCAAAATAAGATACAAGTCATTCAAACTGATAGCTCAGTCTATATTTAATTTTATTCCTAGAAATGACATTGTGTAAAACAGTTCAGACATGTGGTCAGCTGTCAGGAAATCAATTTAGTCTTCTTGTCCTGTAGAGAATGAGATCAAGAGACTTCTCATGCTTTATTTACACAGGTACTACCAAAATTATAATTAAGACATGCTAAAATGTCTCTTGGTGTCAGTGAATAACAGTGTTCATAAACAATTTTACTCCCTGGGCTATTTCAGTTAGGCTGTATAAAAGCTTAGCAAACATGGGTAAAATTTATCTAGAAGAGGTAAAGTTACTATAACTTTAACAGAATATGGTATAATCTGCTTTCTAATCTTGTCTCATCGCATGGCAATGCACTGTTAGGGTTAATGGAGAGTTATGTAGTATAGTCATATAAAATATGAACATCAGGTTTGTTGACAACACCAACACAAGCTTTTTTAGCTTTTTCATACTGAAAATGTAAAATGACTATTAAAAAGTGTAATGGCACAGAACATCTTGTTTAAAAAAAGAAAAAGCCTTTTACAGTATTCTTGTTTATAGATGATATTTATTGCCTTTGTAGTTTTATGGTGTGCTTCTAAGTCAATTGAAATGCAAGTGCTAATGAAACCCCTACCATAACACATTCATTCTTTTTCTACACCAAATGAGTCTACTACAAGATGTAAATGACTTACATATATCTGCTGTTCAGGTTTTATTGTTTTAGGTTAATTTATTCACTGTAATATTCTTAATGAAACTAATGACTCTTCCAGTAGTTTGTATGTTCATATGTTGCAATTTTATTAAATCATGCTGTGATAGTTCACACTGGCTGCTCTAAACATTCCTGAAGTTTCATGCTATACTTAATATATAAATGTAATCTTCTAGCAGATTATCAGCATAGTATATTTTGTTATCCTTTGCTCTTTCTAATTTGTTCACACCAGGGTATATCTAATGTACAGTGGTGGTTGTACAGACAGGGCTGTAACATTTGTATGCATTTTATTAGCATAGTCAGAGCTAGTTTATTAACACAGATCAAAATCTACAAAGCAGAGCCAGCTCAACATATATAATTATGTTAAAATATACTTTATTGTTATGCAGATTTAGTGTAAATTTACTGTTCCAGATAAAAAAAAGATAAAAATTCTTGTTTGTCAGCTTTGGAATTGACTTTAAGTGCTCAAGTTGATTGTTTTCAGGGGCAACTAAGAAAAAATATCTGGTGACTAGCATACTTTCACCTAACTCACACAACTGTAAATTCTGACTAACAACCACATGTAATCTAAACTATTGGATAATACTGTTTCACGTGACCAAAATCTCCTAGAATTCCTTCATTACATAAACAGCTTGTATTTTTTTTATTATTGTTAAATTTTTTTCTTCATCAATACTGGAAGCTCTCACTTCATGTTCGTGTTCAAACATGAGGTACAATACATCAGAAGAAAGGAGGAAGAATTACTAAGAACAGTGTGCAGAATAAACACCTGAATAGCAAAAAAAATTTAAGTGAGCTGCCCAAGGACACAGCAGGCAACAACAAAAAGATCTTCTAGACACTGGACTCCATTTAAGCCCAGCACAATCTATTTTAACAGAAAATTAAAAGTGTTGAGATATGAGCTTACTACCTGTACTGCAGTTCTAAGACAATATTACCAAATTATCTGAATACCTACTGTGTGAATTGTCATGCATCATATATAGATTAACACAAAATAATGCTCTCCTCCTTAAGACAGCATCAATCTCAGGATTATTCTCCATCCTTTTCCAATATGAAGGTTTCCAGGCTTCATTCACTTAAAAGATAGGTAAAAAATTGGTTAAAAAAAGAAAGGTTTAAAAATGAAGACAATGAATCCTTAATAACATGTAGAAAGTCACTGACTGGTCACTGAATGTTAACTTTCTTTTAGTAAACAGCTGTTAGTTTTCACTGTGCATTCTTCTCTCGCTTACTCTACAAAACAGGAGCTGTTCCATGGAAGTAGTAGAAGAGAGCATTACTCTCAGAATCCATTGTGTTACTGATGTGTCAAGGCACTGCAAACAGCCTTCACCTTCCATTCCATCCTCTACCAGTGTGAAATTGAAGAGCGATGATGTAGACAATCACTTGGATTCTGCAGATTATATTTTAAAATAGTAAACTGCTGAAATAAAGCATAAAGTATTTCTGACTGTATTGACCAAAGGGTGGTCTGCTATGAGTGTTAAATTTTGTTAAATTTCTTTTGTGTAAGATCCTTAGTGTGGGACATATCAGCCTCATGTAATTACAAATACAAGAGCTACAAAAAGTGTCCACAGAGTCGGAAGAAAATTTTCACAGATGGTTTAGCATTTAGACAAAAAACATTTTGTTGTTATTGCTCTTGTCTCTTTTTCTGTTTTTCCCAATGCTATTCTGAGACTCCCTTTACAAGTTTTAGATTAATAGCTGGATCCAAGAAGTAAGGTCATAAAAGTTTGGTGCTACCTAACTTCTTGGTGCTACTCTCTAAAGAAAAATCTGTGTGGATCTCTCTACAGGGGTTGGAGAAGTTAGAATAATGTGTATTATCTGCATGTGCATTTAAAAATATGTTTCAAATGTCAAGCTAAACATGAATTATCTCTTGCTGTGGAGATGCATGGTTATACCATTGCAAATTTGGAATTACACATTTCTAAATTATTCCCTTCTCCTAACTATCCAAACTTAGAGACCTTGTTTTCCCATTTTAGCATAGAGACATGATACTTATGTTACTATGTATCAATTAATCTCAACATATTTTACAGATATAAAGGTCTAATCTGCTGGAATATCCATGAAAAATAACAAAAAAATATGTGTGCAAAAATCCAAATCCCACTGAAATCCATCAGAATGTCTCTGATATCTTCAGGAGGCTTTGGATTCAACTGTCACAGCTGGGTTCAGGATATGGTTTTATAACCTTTGGAATAGTCATAAATATAATTTTATCACAAGCCTGTTAGAAATCATGGATTGTCTGGTAAATGTGCTTTCTTCTGAGATGCAACTTCAAAATGTTTTGAAAGATGGAACTACCCATTTTTTAGAAACAACACCTGCAATTTAATTGGAAGCTGTCTCCATGCAAAATGAACTTCCTGAATAGCTTAAAATAAACAATTTCAGGTTTTCAGTGTAACTGCTAGAAACAGTTTGTCTATTTTTTTTTCCTCTCTTCAACAAAAGAACAATCAAAGCAGCACATCTCCTCTAAATGCTAAATGCTAAATGCAAATATTTCATTGTGAGAAGTTCTCTCAAAAGAATATCTAACACATCACACCTCTGTTCAGAATGTATCCTTCTATTTTCCACATTAATTTATTTCAGAATATTAGTAGCATGAGTCTGATGCAAATTGCTGCCTATAATTGTTTTTAAGAAAAAAGTTATGGGCATGTCCCTTAAAATTGACATTTCTCTCTAAAGTTCTTCATCAAAAAAAGTACGATTTGGTTCTGCACATTGGAGCCTTTGCTTCCTTACTGTCATTGGCTATATCTGTGCATCAAAGTCAGATGCTGTACGATGCCTGCTAATGCTTGCAATTCTAAGCTTGACTTCCAAAAGAAGTTTAGTACTCCAAAGCCCACTGAAATCCTGACACAATAGTACCACCAGCAATCTCTACTTTAACTATCAAAAATCTATAGTGAATAGCTGTAGTGGAAAAAAACCTAGCCATGATTTCCAAAGTACTGGAATACACATGAAACCAGAATATTTGTGAGATGGAATGAGAAGTGTTTTGATGTGATTCATATTCTCTTCAGAACAGATATGTATATTGTCTAAATACTTACAGCATTTTTCATCTTTATAATTGCTTTGCTGATGTTAATTAATCCTCACAATGAGGTGGGTGATAAATTAAGGTGGATGAAGAATTCACAACAATTAATTTATCTTGGAAATATAGTTATTTTCCTGAGTGTGAAGTGTTCAAGAACAGACAGGGAGTTTTACTGACTTATTTGTACTTCACAACAATTGAGTTAAAATTTTATGCAAATATAATTCAATCAATGGAATTATTTAACGTGTCTGGGTTTGATATAGAAGCTTCAAGAAATTAACTGTCCGATTTCCATTGTTCTTGAACCAGCAACACTTCCAGGCTCCTCATGTGCAACCTGTATGTGCCCTGTCCCCATTAATGAAAAAAGACCTGGCTATGTACAAGTGCCTCTTTCAAGATTGCTTTTGGGGAAGAAACCTGTGTTTGTCAACTGGATTGGAGCAGTGACAAACTTCCAATCAGTCTTAGATGTGCAGGGCTGGGAAACTTGCACCTAGAACGTGCCGTAGTGCACAGCTCACTTTCAGTCAGGATACAATGAGCAGCACCCAATTCCACAACTCAGATTTAACACTCATGGAAAATGTCTGGCGTTAGCTGTAATTCAGTATTTTAGCCTCATCATTAAGATGAGCTGACTATGTTAAATCGACCTGCAGTTCCTGCTCCTGCTTCTGGTTATATGGTGTGAACTGCTGCTATAAACTGCTACACGCTGCATGAGAGCCCCAGCTGATAGTGACCTACATAATTTATAGCTGCTTGCTCTGCTCTGAGTCAGCCTATTCCTGCTTGCTTGGCACTACCGTTTTGAAAGTTTATGTCAGAAGAAAACGAGGAGGCAGCACATTACCAACAGAATAAAAGAAATATTTTTTTCTAGAACTGTAAACAGCAGGTGAGTTATACATGGAGTAAAGGAGGAAGGGTACATGTCAGCTCATAAATTTGTCATGACCACTTCTGTGCTCCTTGTCGCAAAATGACATTGTGGGCAATGGGAATATTGTGGTAGAACCTGTAGTAATATTTTAACAGTATGAAATTTTGCTAAAGGAAACATTTCATCATTTAAAGAAGAGGTTTTCATTCTGCAGTGAAGAAAAGTATTCCCTCCCTTTAAAAGTGCATCTTCTGTAATAGCCAAATATAAAATTTCCGTGAAGTAGACAAGCATGCTTGAGAGTGGAAAATTAATGCATACACAAAAATGTTGTGGTTTCTTAGCAGCACTGAGGTGAATTAGTTGAAAAAAAAAGAAGAATACCAACAAAGCTTGGCCATCTATCTGAGGTGCCTAAATTAAAGGTCCACTAAGTGGAAAGAAACAGGCACCTTTAAGGGAAATTTTGCATATTGTCAGCAGAGACTTCATGTCATTTATTTCTTTTTGCTTACCCTACAGAGATCTCAGGCTGACCAGGTTCTTTGTTAGGTGCTTCTCTTGGGTAAGAGGTGAGAGTATAGAAAGTCTTCCTATGAGACAGCTCTTATTTGCCCAGAGCTGCCAGAGAGATGATTTCCTGATGCTGCAGGAGTTTGTCCTGCTGCACCACAACAGCATGCCGCTGGAGGAGGGGGCTTCTTTATATCCTCTTCTTTTCACAGTGCTCACAGTAATAACAAAAAGCCCCACAATCCTATAAGAACAGGCATTAAATACTTCTAATTTTTTTCTATTATTTGCAAAACTATTTAAAAAATTGCACTGAAATCTTTGAAATTCAAAATAGGTCCTTTGAAATCTTTTCTTTAAATGACATTCAAAGCTTCTAATTAGCTTTTGATTTCTCTATTATGTACTTTAAAGTGACCAATGACATATACTTGGTTATCTTCAATGTGTACCTTTCTGGTGTTTGAAAAAAAAAAGTTCCCAGGGTGAAATCACATTGACCCTGGCTTTACCCTATGTTGGAAAGAAGGGTTTAAACCAAGTCCAGTGCCAGCCGTGGAAAATGGAAAACAATTAAATGTTGTCTAATTGCATTATCTCCCATTTCTGAAGTTAATAAAAGCATAATCTATTTGTACCTGCCATTTGCCTTAGGAGAGAGCAGAAGATAATGAAAATATTTTACTATCTATTTTCAAATTATAAGCTGTTGTTTCCAAAGAAAGTCAAACCCCATGTATGTTATCACATTATTGTTCTCCAGGGACTGCAGTCACTATAGTGATTGTAATTACATGGCTTCATTAACTTTCTACATTCTACCTGTTATGGGGGTTTCACATTAAGAAAATTTGCATATACAGGAAATGAATACCGTTTGCAATAAGCTAATGTCATTAAACATTTAAGCAGTCTCTCTCAAGTAAACAAGGAATTTTCACTAGACTATCCTTTTAGAGTGCATTTAAAATGAATGCAGTCACAATTGCCACTTTAAAGAAAAACAAACAGCATTTAGAGTAAGCAACAGCCATCTTAACAAAACTGCTTTAAAATTGGAAATAATTCAATTACTCCCACAACCTTACAATGCATAATCAGGTGTAATATCCTCCTGTCAGATTAATACTAGCTCCAGGTTAAGAGAGTGTATGTGTATTTATGATATACTGTAACCAGTGACCTACATTTAAATAGCACAAGCACTGACAACTTTCATTCTCTAATCAGTAATTGCCTGATTTTTGCTATCAATGAATTACACATAAAAATAACTTTTAATTTTTATGTACAAGTTATAAAAAACGAAGAAAGACTCTATAACAGAGAAATTTAACACTGTGCTGCAATAGTAGGAACACAAATGTTTTGTAGACTGTCACATTTTCGTTTCATGCACTTCATGCAAGCCTTCCAATGCCAAAGGATATGTTTAGGGTTTTGTAATGTTTGCTTGAGCCAGTTTTTACTGAGAACACCTAGCTGCTCACTTCAGTGGATACGGAATTTTAGAAACATTTTGTGGTTTGAAGCCTTTTGCCTTGTCCGGAACTCTTATTGTACCATTATGCTTTAATATAATGCCCCATGTGTGCCTGCCTCTTTTGAAGAATCTGACCTCATTCTGACTTAATCCCATTCTGTGCTGTGTTTCTAACATGCCCATCATAGTTGTCTCCTTTTTCCGTACTGTGATGATCACACTTCTGAGACTTTTTGCTATATACTAACCCCAGTGAATAGCACAGGTGCATAGGCATTATTGTTTCCTTTAGGAAGCTTACGGCTCAATATAAGGGTTTTGAAGACCACTCTTTTCATGCAAGCAATTTTCTTATACAATGTAGTGGAGAATAAAATGTATAACTGCCCTTTGTAGATTCTACTTTAAGGAATTCAGAGGTTCGAAACTGAAGAATGGACATTCTAGTACCTAATTTATAGCAGCTTAAGGTCTTTTTCGGTTCTCATTGTTGTTGCTTTCTACTTAGTATCCGTCTGAGTTTGACTTTATCTTTAAATTTCTTTCCTTTTCTAATTTTGGATGAGGCAGAGATAAAACAAAACCTTTTTTTTTTTCCACTGGGTATTACAGGGTTTATATTTGTTCAGCACTTTCAGCTCTGCTATTGAAAAATACTGTAGAAGCATAAAGTACAATGAGCTGGACTTCATCCTACCAACATGAGGACGTAAAAAAAACATGAGAATGTCCACCATGTTCCCTTTTGTACCAGTTCTGAGTGCAGTATTGATCTTGTGCTTACTCTGAATACAAGGATTATATTAAACTGGCAGTCATCCATAAGCAAGATGGGGAGAATAAAAGAAGGAGTAAACCAAAATATTAAGAAGGAAGTCTAAGGTTAATCTGTGAATCTAGCACAAATGGTTATAGAAGCTACTCTTGCTGCATGTAGTACTATTTACAGAGCTAACCAAGGTCATGGATTTTGTGAATTTTTCCTGACTAGCTTTAGCAGAAAATTCAGCACATAAATTCTCCTATGGTTATTCCAGTTAATCTGGTTTATTTTGCAGGGAAACAAATGAGAAGCACTCACACAAGTTCAGCGTAGCTGAGAGTGATAAAGTCTTTGGACAGTGCAGTTGCTCTGTGACAAAATTCCCTCCTGCCTGACTATGCAGCATCTAGTCCTGTGCCATCACTCTCCTTTTCTCAGGATCCCTTTTCCTTGGATGGGAGAGATGGGCTTAGGTGTGGGAAGAGTCCTCCTTCTTTCATGTCCAATGAGGTCATGAGCTCCTTAGGAAGAGATTGAGAGGGAAATGTGCTAACTGAGATGCTAATTACTCAGGAGCTACAGTATGAAAAGGGGTTGTGGGTGAGAGAAGTCCCCAGTATTCAAGCCCTTCTTCCAGAGTACATTAGACAACCCATACATAACTTTTTTGAGTTAAGATTTTCTTACCTTGGTCACTTACATTTTTCATCTCAGGATTGTCAGTTATTTCTTATTTATGAGCTCATTTTCTTGGTACGTGCCAAATTCCTCCTTTTTTTTTTTTTCCCACTTAATGCCACCAAATTCTTTTCACTGATTGAACTGATTTTCTTCCAGTTCAAAGACAGATTTCTTGTTTGCAACCGTTCATGTTAATGGTTTCTCTTACACTTATATTTCCTTTATATATTTCCTTTTGCAATATATTCTTCAATGTACCTGATGTTGTATAGAAGTGACTTTTCAATTGCGTGTTACAAGTACTCAGACACTGTTTGAAATACATTGGTTTCCTGAACTGCAACGATTGATCTCACCTTTATCACCGGAAGATGATGCAAAACCTTCCTTCTCTCAGACAATGCTTTTTTTTTTACATCTTGCATCTTGCTTTGCTTTGTTCACTTCCTGACTTACAAATTCTTTTTTTTTTTTCTTCTCAGCAGTTATATTTCCTTTCCTTTAACAGCTGTTCTTAAGGAATTTCACTGTTGTATAGTTATTTGTGAGCTTGACTGTTTTACTCTCTTGGTACCTGCTGTCTTTACTTGAAGCCTCTAAACCAGTAATTGGTAACAAGTTTCTCTCAGTGGGTTTTATACACAGCTGCAAGGCAGAAAATAAACAGTTCTTTCAAGTTTACACTCTTAGGGTTACAGCTGTATACTGATGATATTCCCAGCTTGCTAATGCAATTTTTAAAGAGATATCATCCTTTTATATTAACAGACTTCTAATAGCTTTACCACAGTTTAGGCAGTACCTTGTAATGAAAGCAGTGAGAACATGATATCAGAACAATTTCTTTCTTAATTAAAATATCTTTCCTAATTAAGCTAGTCACTAGTGTGTAAGTTCGCAACTTTTCATCGAAAAACAATTCACATTCTAAAAGTTCTAACTTGTTATAATTTCTTTAAAAGTTATAGTAAGAATGCTCAACGTATTTTCGCTCCTAATTATTTCAACACTTAAATAAAAAATAAATTGCAGAAAAAAAATTTAGTAAGAATTAGGATTGCTCAGAATTTTCTCTTCACATTTTTTGAGGAGAAATATTCAAGTATAGATAACATTTAGGTGAAATCCTTTTCCTTTTACTAAAAACTATAGTGAGTAAAAAACAAAGATAAATGTATCAAAATGCAGTCTTCGGCTAAAATGTGCTGTTCTTTTCCTCTTAAGCCTTTGCCAAAAGAAAAATCCAATGCTTCTTGGAAAGTGGAGGGAGTGAAAAAGAAATGTTTATTCGGCTATTCCAGTCTTAATAAGTTAAGTCATGACAATACACAAAAGGATATGTGTTTTGCTGAAAATACAACATATGCATAAACTCTGTATGTGTGCAGATAGAGGAAAAACTTAGAATTAAATGGAATTAATACACCTTTTGCAATTAAATTTGTTCTATTGAGATTTCATTTTCACCTTCTAAGAAATCTTTTCAAAGGTTTCAGATATTTTTCAGTCAAGCTATTCTGGTATTGGCATCAAGTTTTCTTTTTCTTTTTTTTACAAAATGAAAGACTAATACTAGCTCTTGTTGTTTAAGCTTTTCATGTGACTGTTTCATCTTCTAATAATACTTCAAAAGCTTATTTAGCAGGTTCAAAAAGTATCTGCAATGTTGTTTGCACAGGTATGCAAATCAGACTACTAAAGACTTGGGATGCTGGGAAAGTGTGGTTGTTCCCATTATGAATAAAGTAGCAACAAAAAAAGGTTCATTTCTATTGATTTTGAATGGTAGATATTGTGACAGTACAACAGAATAGGGATAGCCTCCTAACTTATGAGGGAGTAGCATGGTTGCTGGTCTTCTGGTGTTTGCCTATCCCTACCACTTCAGAAAAAAGGCAAAGTGCTTAGAGTCACATGGAATTCAGTTTGGGCTCCATTTTTGTCATGGTCATTCATGTCATGTCTGTAAAATAGCTATGTGTTGCTTAACAGGTCTGTGCTCTGGGGCATTTTTTAAGTATGTTGAAATGAAGTACTAATCTTTTGTGTCCCTATGTCAAGAGCAGAAATGGGGAAATACCTAGCAGCAAAAAGGAGGATCTTGTACCAAGTACAGTGCCTGAGTTCCTGGAGTGCAGCTGTCTGTGGCACGTTGACAGAGAGGAAGGTGAGGCCAAGGTGTGAGAAACTGAGAGCTCCAGCACCTCTTTGCACAAGGGGTTTGTGTTAGCCTAAACCTGAATTTCCTTTCTAAGCAGGGTATACAAAGTAGGGGGAAATACTCTATTAATACATTATTTTCAAGTTAAGGTGCCTGTGAACAGGCAGCTGACTATATTAAAGTATATCCTACTAGAACTTCTCCCTTTAACTTCTGTTTGTCAAAAGCAGAAAACTGAGGTTAAAAATATGAATCTATGATAACTTCTGATGTAAAGAGATCAGAATGTGTTTTTACAAATTTTATCATCTAGGTAACTACCAGCTTCTTTATGTCTATGTCCAGAGTGCCAGAGGCAGTGTGGAAATGGTAGCATACAGGGGTTTTTTCCTTTGAGAGGTAGTTTCTATGCCTTAAAATGTTACATGTAAAGAAATCTTTACTTTCCTGCCTTCTTCAGGGAACAAAAACTTATTTGACTCATTATGTTGAAGATGTAATGCGCACGGACAATTTGAGGTAGTAGAAGTAAGATTTCCCAGAGCGTGAAAAGAAAAGCATGTTCTTTAGAGATGTCATTCAATAAAGAGTTCTGAAGTGATATTATTTTGTACTTTTTTATTACTTTCAAGCTAGGAGATACAGGTTTATTTTATTTAAAATAAAGCAGTACTATTGTGAGTAGTATTTTATTGAACTGATTGACAATAAATAAATGTGTGACCTCCCCTACCTTCTAAATGCAAATTCTAATGTCATTGTTCTTGGGATAGTGCAGTCTATGTTTTGTTTTGTTTTGTTTTGTTTTGTTTTTAATTAAAAACATCACAATGGTGGCAAATAGAAAACTGGATAGAACTTCTATAGGTGTCATGGTACCTTTGGTTCCTGAATAGTGCATTCTCCCTTTTAAAATACATTACAAGGTAAGGAGCTTTTGAACAAAATCAGCTTGACCATATTATATGCTTCTGCACATAAGAATTCTTAATGCTGTTTAACAAATGACTTTTTTTCCACTTTTCATTAAAGCCCCTTGTTGCCATCCAATCTTGATTTTAGAAATTAAAGCTAACAACCAGATTGAAAGAATCCAGAGAATGACAGCATGGGGCACAGACTCAAAGCCACAACTAACAGCATGAGGCAAAGAAAACCTCAAGCTATTCCAGCTCTTACAGGAGGAAGGAGGGTAGGAAAAGCATTTGCAGGAAAACTCAATTATAACAACACACAGCTATAGTAAAGCACTTGTGACTGTTGACACTAACGCTTTTTCTGCTTAATGTTTTAATTAAATACCTAGAAGCCAACTCTTCTCCTCAGTCAGTGTCAGAGCAGTACTTCTCTATGGATAAATGTTTACAGCAAAAACTCTGCTGAGGGTTTCAGCAAACAAGTCTCAGAGAACTGAGAAGGCTTTCAGCTGAGGCACTCGAGATCAAGAAAGCACCAGTGATTAGAAACTAGCAGTACAATAACAGGACGATTTAATCCACCCAAATGTCAGTCGCTGGTTTACAAGTTGGCAATCCCATCTTCATCTGCAGACAAAAGGGCACTGTTTAGTCATCTGTTTAATTCTCTTGCTGCAGCATGTCATTTGGATGTTGAAGGAAAATCCCTTGATTCAGTCTGCCATTTCTGACAGTCTCCCTCTAGACCACATTAATAAGCTTTTTAGAGAAGTGAATGCAGAATAATCAGCAGGCAGCCTGCACTCAAAATGGAGACAGAACAGACAGCAGAAATGCCTTCTTCTCTTTGTAGTTATGGTGCATAGGTGACCCTCCTCTCACAGAGCAGCAAATGATTTAGACTAAGATTGCCTTTGAAAGCCACAACATAATTAACCACTTCATGCATGTGATGTCTGCCTAGCTTCAAAACCTGATGCTCTGCAACAGAAAAGGTTCAGCTGCATTTGAGTTAGATTTATGAAACACGTTAACAGTAGCGCAGACAGATAGAAAGGCTGCCTGGCATCCTGGAATACCTGGGGAATTTCAGTCAGAAAACAAACACGTTACTCTTTAATGTAGGCTCATATCTCATTATAAAATCAGAAGTGGAATGAGACACACTGTCTTTTTAACTGTGTTGCCAGGAGGCAGGTAAGTGTAGTGCTACAGACAGTCCTGCGAAGATCTGCATGATTTTAATGTATTTTGAAAGCAAATAATTTGTTAGATAATGGGGGTCTTGCTGTGGATATTTCCTGTTTTTCTCAATTAATGCTTTCTCTACTGCCAGCTGTAAATTGAAATTGTCAATAGCTTCGTTTAGCCTATCGCGAACTGTCTGTTTCAAGATGCAGCTAAAAACCTAATTGTTTCGGGGTATCCTTATTTTCTTTTGGGAAGAATTTGCTGGTAAGGCATTACTAAACACTGAGAATGAGAAAACAGAAAATTTGGAGCCCTGAAAACCCTTTTATTTCACTTGGAGATGAAGAACATAAGCACTATGGAAAATCAAGTTCAAGATATGCACATACAAACAAGAAAAGTGAAAAAAGGTTAAAAGGAGAAGGATAGCAATGTAATCCTGTGTGATGTGGTAAGATGTAGGTAAAGCTTGGGGAGGATTTTGTCAAGCAGAAAATTGACAAAACCTGCTATTAATTATTGTGCTGATGCTATCAGTGGCATTACCATAATCAAAAAGTGAGGCGTGAACACAATTCATGAGGCGCCAGGTAGCTTGGGGGTTAAATCATTTATTATCAAAGGAGATTTTAAGAAAAAACATAATTAACAGTAAGAGAGAGCATGAGAATTCTTTTATGTAGCCCATGTAGTCTGTACTATCTCAGTAACAAAGTCAGACATAGTTGCCTGTTTGTGTGGGAAGGAACAGAGGAGGATAGGAGGAGATTTTATTTGCCAGCTGCAGCTACCAGGGAAGAAGACCAGATTGCACTTAAACAACTTTTTTTTTTTATAAAAAAGAAGTTAGTATCTCTTTGAAAAGCAGAGTTCCTGGCACTTTGCCAACAAATAATAGCATAAAGTCCCCCCCAAGAAGAATTCAAACTCGAAAGTACCAGCGATATATGAACAGAATGTACCAAAAAGAAAAATGCCAAATTGGTTACTTCTATGAAATACCATTATATTTGTCTTTTTTTCTTTTCCTTTAGAGAGACAGAGAGTATAAAACACAGCAGCAAAGACCAAGACAAGTAGGTACCAGTTTTGGAACATCTTGCCCAGGGAGATGGTGGAGTCACCATCCCTGGAAGTGTTACAGAAATAAATTGATGTGACACTTAGTGCTTTGGTTTAGTTGGCATGGAGATGTTTGGTCAAAGGTTGGCTCGATGATCCTGGAGGTCTTTTCCAACAGAAATCCTATGATTCTGTGATTTTCATTCTCAACAAGAGCATCTTCAAGAGGAAAAGTAGAAAGAAATTAAAAACAAGACCAGATCATCAGGTTAACCATGTAACTTAACTCATCACCTTATACATTTAAACTACTAAAGAAGCTGAGACAAATTTAGTATTTACAGTAGTTGCATATTAACAAGTCAACATTTACCAACTGTTATAGGCAAAGATGAATAAATATTGCTGAAAGTGTTTGCAAATGTTATTTTGAAGTAAAAAAAACACATTCACTTTGATTCAGAACATATATTATTCACACACTGCAAACATTCACACAGGCAAGATTGTTTATGGTTGTATTGTAATCTCTCAGCCTAATAACTATGTGCATTACTATTCACTGTGGAGAAAGTCATATGGTAGTGTTAAAATCTCCTAGCTATTCTGAAATAGAAATCAGCACTAATAATCATGTGACTAGTGATATAAGATAATCAGCAGATTGGATAGGGTATTTAAGGTGAATGTCACAATTAGAAGATCTAAAAAGGTTTTGTTGCTTGTTTGTTTAGTGTTCATGTTTCTGTTGTCAGAATGAAAACCAAACTATACACACTGTATTTTTAGTTCCTTAACTACTCTAAGAAAGCCCATGAAAGTCCTTCTCCCAGGAGGTGTCCACGAACAATGGCTGATGAAGACAATGGGTATTGCCTTTGTTGGTAAACAAAAAGTACTTGTTAATAACCAATTACAAGACTTTTTTTGTTCTGAGTAATCTTTCCAGATTAAACTGTAAAAAAATTTGTCTATTTGCAAGGAAATTTCATAGAAAAATGATAATATTCCTAGTGAAAAACAGTATTGGAAGAAAAGCAGATGAAAGCTTTTTTGATTTTATGTGGAATGATTTTTCAAGATCTATGACATATTGTAACAGGTGAATGAATGAATACAAAATTGTTATAAAACCCATAATATTCTTATTCATGTGATAGTATTACTTGATAAATTAAAAGTTGATAATGAGGAATCAGCTTAAAGGCAGACCAACAAATAATATGGGAGAGGTCTATGTAACAAAGTTAAACATGAATTTGAATAGTAAAGAAAATGAACATATTTATGCTTCTAACTTGCTGAAAGGAATTGTAGGAATGATTGGGTTTGTATCAAATAAAGTTCGTCAACAGCTTTCAAACCAAAAATATTTACCTGTTTTGAAACTAATGCCAGTAAAGTAACTCTGATTAGTCAATATCCAAATTCTCCTGGAAACTTTCCACTTGCCATTCAGTAATAACAAGGTGCTCATCTCACATGCACAAAAGCACCATTTCTAGGACCATGACTAAGATTGGAAAGAACTAGTTGAGTTTTGCTGTTTTGAACCCAAAATGACCAAAAGCAGCTGTGTTGTGTTCCGTGATGTGACATCTGTGATGCAGTATACCTCAGACTATTGTGACCGTTTAAGGTCATCATCCATGACATTGACAGAGGGATCAAGTTCACTCTCATCAAATTTGCCGATGACATCAAACTGAGTGGTTGCAGTTGACACATCTGAAGGATGGGATACCATCCAGTAGGACTTGGACAAGCTTGAGAACTGGGCCCATGGGAATCTCATGAGGTTCAACAATGCCAAGTGCACGCTGCTGGACCTGGGTCGGGACAACTCCCGGTAGCATACAGGCTGGGGATTGAATGGATTTGAGAGCATCTCTGCAAAGAAGGACTTGAGTGGGCTGGTGGATGAGAGGCTGGACATGGGTTGTAATGTGCAGCTGCAGTCCAGAAAGCTAACCACATCCTGGGCTGCATCAAAATAAGCATGGCCAGCAAGTCGAGGGAGGTGATTCTCCCCTTCTGCTCTAGTGAGACTCCACCTGGACTTCTGCATCCAGCTCTGTGGTCCCCAGCACAGAAAGGATATTGACCTGTTGGGGTGAGTCCAGAGGAGGGCCACAAGGATTAATAGAGGGATGGAGCACCTTTCCTATAAGGAAAGGCTGAGAAAAATGGTATTATTCAGCCTGGAAAAGAAAAGTCTCTGGGGAGACATTAGAGCAGCTTTGCAGTACTTGAAGGATACCTACAAGAAAGCTGAAGAGGAACCTTTCACAAGGACATTTAGTGATAGGACAAAGGATAATGGCTCTAAACCAAAAGAGAGTAGGTTTAGATTAGATGTTTGTAAGACCCCAAGTCTCAAGCCCCAAGCTCACCGAGGGAGTTTTCCTTTAAACAATATACAAGGCTCCGACAACATCCACCCTCCAGACATTTTAGAAGAGCCTTTGGTTCTTTTAACACCTTAAGAGACAGCACAAAGGAGAAGAGCTACACACATTTTCTCAGGAGGTACTTTACTGGTAAACTTGGGAAATAGGAGATCTTTGCAAATGTTTAAAGGATAACATACAACCAAAACAAAACATTCCTCAAGTCATTGACTTACCACATGTTAACCCATACAACTTAGCAAAATCCAACCCATTCAGTCCCAAGTTACCCAAAATATTAAGAAAGGAGATTACAAAGAGTAAAGACAGAGAGAGAAAAAGAGAAGTTCACGGTTACCACCAGAGTCCTGTGAGATTCTGGCTTCCATGTGGCCAGATGGTAGGTCTCAAGCAAAGATGGACAGTATGTGTTCCTGTTTTTATGTGCTTTGGCCCCCCTGTGGCTGCCCCTCTCAGGTGGGACTTCCAGCCCACTGGCCACTCTGGGGCTCTGGGTCAGGGTGAGGGGCAGTGGTCCCAGTGTGCCAGACAATGTGAGGCTGAGTTAGGATCTCCAGGGGGTGGGGTTTGCTGCCGGGCTGCCTTTGACTGACAGCTGCTCCAGGTTGCCTGGTGAGGCTTTAGGGGCTGGGGTGTCTCACCTTCATGAGATTCAACTTGTCCCTCACCTCCACTGAGCCAATATAATATAATAACATAATAATCCTATTTTTCACTGTGAGGGTGGTGAGGCACTGGAACGGGTTACCAAAAGAACTGGTGGACGCCCCATTCCTAGAAGTGTTCAAGGCCAGGTTGGGTGGGACTTTGAGCAACCTGGTCCAGTGGAAGGTTTCTCTTCCTGTGGAAGGGAGATTGGAATGAGATGCTCTTTATGGCCCCCTTCTAACCCAAACCATTTTACAATTCTACAATCTTTGTGTGCCCAGAAGCAGGCACCAAAGAAATTGTGCAACATAATTAACCATGTTGGAGGCAAAAATAAAATGGGATACGTTTAATTTGTATAAGGTGAAAGCTAGCAAAGTTATTAAAAGAAAGACTATGAGACAGAAAGCCTTTCAAAAAGCCTTAAAAACTTTTTTAGACGCAGAGACATCTAAACCAACACATCCTGTATTTGTTGCAGTGAAATGCTGCTTTTAGAGATCAGTAAGGTACAGTTAGGTGAGGGTTAGGACATCCAATGGGGGAGAAGTTTTTAGGAATTTGAGACCAAACCAGGCTAAACCCACGCTAAACCCACGCTATTCTTCATGGGCAACTATTGAATTATGAACATTGCACTTCAAGCTTAAGGTTCTCTGGGCTGTTACTAAAATTACAGAGGAGCAGGCCCGTATCCATAATTATCATGTGGTTGTGTTTTCACATCTCCTTAGTCAGTTGATTACAGCAGTTCAGAATGATAGTAACACTGAAAGAGACAACGATAAAGTTAAATTTTTGTTAGAGGCAAATACTTCTAGCTAAATTAATTTTTTCCCACTTACCAATAATGTAAAAGACAGTACTGAAAGCTTGGAATATTGTATGATTCAAGAACCATTTTTGACTTCAGGAGACTAAACCAGCAAAGCATAAAAATTTAGTCGCTTTGCTTCAATTCTGATTTCTTGGTTGACTCCAAGTTTAAATAAAAAGCCATAAATACTGTTCCTGAAATAAAATCTTCACACAAAAAAGCCCCCCTTTTAATCTTTGTTAAGTCTAATATCTGCAGTCATATGACTGCTCAGAATTACTCACTGAAGCAGCTGTGAATGCATATGAAATGAAAAAAACCTCTCTCTTATGAAGAATATAAAACATGCTGCTACTTGCTGAATACTTAGAATGTTAATTCTCCACTTCTTCTCATTATTGTAATTAAAAATGTTTGAATTACATTTGGCAGAGACTATTTGCTAAAACATGAAGATATTGGTGTCTCTTGCATAGGATAAAGCTCACGTGGAGAAGTGACTCTTTTGAACAGGATGGTTAGCTGCTGTCCTGGTGGTGACAATCAGTGTCTTGGGTGTGACAGTGACTCCTGTGGGATTCACTGAGGCTCCATGGAGCATTTTTTGCTGAATTCTTACGCCCAGCTGGCCTGTGGTCCTATTTGATCACTTCAGCACTGCACCATCTGTTGCTATTGATCATCCTAAAGTATATACAAAATGCCTCCTAACTATCTTAGTTCTGTGTTAAGGATGGTCCTACATGATCGATTTTTCATCTGTTGGAGCAGCTTCTACTATTTACAGGTGCATTATCCTTGTACAGTTTAGTCAATTCTATGGTCAGAACTGTCTGGGAGGAGTTTCTGGAATGACCATGGTCTCCAGCCAGGACATTAATCATTTTAGTTTAACATTAAAATAGTGCCTAGCAGTTCCACAATGTACTGCAGAATCTGCCTGTGGGAAGTTCTGAATCTCTTTGAAATTCTAACCTGAATTACTGTAAAATTGTTCAAATGTTTTTTGTTGTATCCTGTAAACTCATTGTACTAGAAGAAAAATAAAACTGGTATGCACAGTTGAATCTTAAAATTCAGCTTTAGATTTTACTCCTGATAGTGCTTGAATCAATGTGATGATTATTTTCAGACAATTCTCTTCTGTGTAATGATTTGCAGACTTCATCAAATAAATGGACAGACTCACACAACTGCTATGTCAACCACTGGAATTTCGTTAGTAAAAATCATTTTTTCTTTGAATTGCAAAGCTACTTGTCCTAGACAGACCCAGCATTCAAGGGAGAAACTACCCACCTGAGCAAAACAAATTGGATTTGGTTTGTGGTTCCTGAAACATCACAGATAGGTGAGTTCTCTTGTGTTTGCTTTTACCAGCCTATTCAGTGCTGAGATTTAATGTTTATGAGTCTTGTTTTGAACTTTTCTATCTGCAACTGAATCACAGAAGTTCATACAGCTGTCCTCAATTTCCCATTCAATTTCAAAGTGACATATGAAGAACTAGGTTCAAAGGGATATAAGCTATATACTATCCGTGCATATAATTGCCAAATAAATAGTCAATTCAAGAAATATATGTAAAAATCTTATATGCAATTATAGTAGGGATTTTTTTTTTCCTGGTCAGCTCAACCTTAAGAAGTCTCCACATTACCTTCTAGCAGCATGCACTTTTGATTAGCGGAATAAAAAACATGATAACTTTTGTAGAAAGAAGTGAATGCTTCCATTTAAACAAATGTTCTACCTGGAAAAACATACAAAACTTTCAGGCACAGTAACCATCCTTCAGGTGTGAAAAAATATATTCAATACAGTAATAAAATAATAGATATGCTTTCTTTTATTTTGAGATTGATAACCAACAGTCTACACTTTTCAAAGGGAAACATAGGCAGGATGGTAAGAAACTTTGTTCTATCATAGCTGATAGAAATGGTTGCAATAGGGGGCAGTACGAGAATCATAGGACCATTTAGGTTGGAAAAAATCTCTAAGATTGAGTCCAACTGTTAAAATAGCACCATTGTGTTCACTGCTAAACTGTCCCTAATAGGTGTCCACTATATATTGTGTGAAGTCATGACTTTGATTCAGCAAAAATGAATGCAGATGAACACCTATGAGCTTCTTGATCTTTGAACGAGGTGAACTAACTTACAGACTGTTCGAAGGGGAGATATTTAGGTGTTTATATGTGTGAAAGATTCAAAAGAGTATTCAGAGACAATATGGAAACTAGAAAAAAGGAGTGAAAGCTGATAGGGTGCTAATGTGATGCTACAGCTTGGGAAATGCTTAAGATGACTATTAATATTACAGATTGCTGATACTAATTTTTCCTCAAAAGAGGGTTTTTATAGTATTAGCTGTAGAAATTAAATTCCTCGAGGGGAACTGAAGCATCTTGATGTTGTGTATCTTCTATATCAGTAATAAAAGAAAATAAAGAATGTATAATTCTATCCTCTGAAGTCTAGCAGAATGGAAATTCTGCTTATCTTTGTAAATAAAGGCTATGTTCTCACAGTATATATTAAAAGGTCATTAAAAAGATGTAGGTGAGGCTCATGCTTTCTTTCCTTACTTGAAAGTAGTTACAAAAGCAGTATGCACACAGTGTGTTAATATAAAATACCTTTTCCACTTTATAGCTAACACAATATGGGATGAATAGCCATTTACTTCATGGCTAAAGATGGGAATGAATATTAAGAGACTCTGCTTTTATTTAGCTTATATACAGTATAGCAAGAGGAACCCAGAGAGGTGTTTAAGCAGATTTCTCTTAATACAGGAGTACATATGCCTAATTTCCTTAGCTACAGTTTCCTTAGCTAATTTCCTTAGATCAGACTTTATTCTGTGATTCTTCCAGTGTGTATAATAACCCAATAATAAATGTATATGCAGGTAGAAATAATGAAGTCCTCTAATTCAAGCAGATGCACAGAACTGCACAGGAGCTTTTTCATTAGTTGAAGTGAAAAGATACAGACATTCTAAGCTGTCAAATGTTAGTATCAGAAGTTGTTATAAATAGTACAGATCTTTTTAATTACTCAGATCTTGGCGTAAGACCTAAATTGAACTTGACTGATCTATTCTGTTCTTCTTTAGGCATATTTATGAGAATGCAGACAATTAAGTGATCAAAGGAGAAAAAAGTGATGAAGAGATCTTTTCTAGTCAGATATTAAATTTCTAGGATGACCTTTACTTTCAAAACATTGAAGTTTTATGATATTAGAAAGATGTCATGGTAGCCAAAGAGGATGTGCCATTTTCAAACAGGAGAGAAGTCAAGAATATTTTCAATCAAATAGTCTTTATTTAGAAAAGAGATCTATGTGTTTCCTAAAAAGAACCCAAAAAACCCCAACAAAACAAACAAAACCCCCACACTAACAAAACCAAAAAAACCCCAGTATAAGTTATATCCTATGCTACCAAACTATCAAAACCTGTTCCTCCAAACATACATTAGTATTGTTAATGGTGATTAGATACAGAGTATTATGTTGAAGATCTGGATCAAAATTTATCTTTCCTAAGTATAATGTTTGCATTCAGATTTTTTGGGGTTATCCTGCATCTCACCAGGAATTACTGTACTGGTAGCAGGGGTGTTTTAGGTACTGATGGAGTTTCCAATTAAAAGAGAAGAGAAGTTTGTCTTACTTCATGAGTTCTGTAATACCACCAGGATATCATTGTAGTGTTGCATCCATTCAGTACTTTTTTACTGTTTATGCAATTTCTTTGTACTGAAAGGAATTTTATTTAATCAAATATTCTGGGTGAAGAAGCTGAGTATTTCAGTAGAGAACACCAATTAAATTTCAACTTCATTAAATCTAAAGTGAAGGTTTTGATTATTACTTTTAGTTAAGTAGCTGAAGAACACCAGTTATTGATATAACCTTTGTGATATCAGCTTTAATCCAGTGCAACAAAACATGTAAATGAACAATGTGCAAAAGAAGAAAAGCATTTTACTTAGACTGTTCTTTATAGAAATCATAGAAGAAAAACAAGAAGAAAAACCACATAACTCATTTAACCTTTAGCTGCTGTAGAACACCAAGTTGCAAACACAGCGAACTAGCAGGTTTCCGATTCTCACTTGCTTCAAGAAGACAGGATTTGATCTGTGGGATCATGTTGTCACTTAAGCATCTCATAAACAGAGTATGAAAGGGTAAGTTTAGAGGAAAAGTTAAGTTATAATGTAACTTTAGAGTACCTGGGAATACTAGGGAAATTAATTGCAGGGAAAAGACTATGGTAGAAAATAGGCATCCTCATGAAATGCATGTGGACAGAATAACTATTAAATAACTGATATAACTTTTCCTTTTTAATTTGTCCCCCCCTCGGAGATCAAAATGTGTAAACCAAGTCCAATAAAAATCTATAATAGATATTAAAATGCAGAATGTGTACACCTAAATCTCCTAAAGTTTGTCATAGTTTATGCTCAATTCTTTGAAACTGCAATTTCATGCAAGTACTTTTGAAAAGCCAAACATTAGTTCTAGAAATAACTTCACTAATAAGAAGCCCTTTCTGAGAACATATTTATATGTTGAATATTATTACTTGAGAAATAAGGTACCAGAAAACTGAGAGAAGGTAAAATCTGGCTAATGTCAACATGAGAAACATGGCAGCTACTTTGTTTCAAGAAATATGTATCTTGAGGGAATACCAAACTGAATAATGTCAAAATCATATCAGCTTAATGGAAATAAAAATACTGTACTTGTCTCATGGGCACTTGCCAACGTCTTTGCAAAACTTTTCTGACCATATCAGGGAAAAGAAAACCCCCACAGTGTCGTTGATATTTTCTCCTTAAAAGAACTGGAGCAATTTTAAAAATAATTTCCCTTGTGCCCTTCTGAATTTTTATAAGTTTGTGGTAAAGAGCCTAGAGAATCAGTAAGAACAGGGTGTGCAGGATAAGAGTGATGAACATCATCTTAGTCCAGTGTCTGGGAAGCTGTGTGGGGGAGACAATGCTTACTAAAGCTTTCTGAGATACTGTGCAGTGTGCTAATTCAAAGAATTGTTTTAAAAATTTGTTTGGGAGTTTAATTTTATGTTTATAAGTTTCAAGCACAGACTGTCAGGCAGAAGATGAAATCCATTACCAAGAAAAATACAGTGCTCAGGAATTATGAAAGGTTCTACGCCCCATGTGTTCTGGTATACAAACACATTTGAGTGAAAACACTAGAACTTATGAAAAAGCAAGACATATCAAAGGATGTGGAGCTCTTACAAAGCATGGGGGGAGTGAAAAAGGGCAGGAAGCACAAGAGGAAAACTGTTCAGGGAGGTTGTGTGGTCTGTATAATGTAGTAAGTATCCTTAGGAACTGATTGGGCAGTCACATATAGAGAACAGGTTAGATCTGCCCTTCCATGGTAAATAATAAAATAGGAGACAACTATCCCCATGGGTTGCCTATAGAACGTGGGAAGGAGCTGGTGTGGCTCAAAGGTGCAAGGACTGTGGAGACCCGAGTGATCCGTTATTTCACTGTCTCTGACTTTACCCTAAAATGGAAAAGCAAACGCAAGATAGTGCAGCTGAAAGTCACTTCATGTTGGACAAACAGCAAGCAGTTGGGGAGCAATTGTACTTCAAAGACTGTCTCAGGGCTTCTTTATTCAGGATTGTCTCTAAAACAGACTATAATTTTTCAGGAAGCAGGGGAATGACTGCAAGGGCACTTTTAAAAATACCTATGTTGTATAGTAGACAACTCTGGTTACCTCTGATCCTGCTACTTCAGAAAACACTTGTCTGCTTTCTTAATTTCACTTCTAATATAGAAATTACCTTCAATGTACTCAGTAACAGACATGAACTAATTCTGCCTTTCATGAGCACTTCCCTTTTACTTAAAAGAATTCTGTGTTATCAGAGTAGATATGTTACTTCAAGAGCTATTGTCAGCTGTAACACATGTAGCGAAATTAAACTGACCAGGAAGGTTCTATACTATAAGAAGTCAGTCTATTTTTTTTTTTTCTTTTATTTTCTTTTTTTTCCAACCAGGAGCAACTGTGAGTCAAAAGCATACAGGAAAATACCTTAAATCTTTACATCCTGTATTTGTCCCATGCTTATTATCCAGATTCCTCCTCCTTATTCTTTAAATAGAGTTGTCCTGGGGAACCTACCATCTGCCTCATGTAAACTGCCCCGTTAATTCTCACCTGGCTACAGCTGCAAAACAGATGAGAACAAGGAGATGGAATTAATGAATGAGTCCTGGTAAAGATCTCAGCAGGGTGCCTCCTTTAATTCAGACAGCGTTGGTAGTTAGTATGACAACAAGCTGTTACCACCTCATGATTTCAGTTCCTCAAGTATAATGAGTCACGTGTTCTCAGTATTCCTTAGACTGGACAACTTAAAACTACTATTGTGCTTCATAACCTCTGTTGCATGTTGCAAAATTCCACATAGAATTTTCACTGGGAAAGGTTTCAACGTGAAAATCGTTAATGGTAATGGAAAATGGAGTTAGTGAGCTTTTTTCTACATTAAAAAGTAGAAAAAAAAAAAAGAACCACAAAAAAACCCCAAATCAAAACCAAGCAAACACCAAAAAACCTCCACAATAAAAATAAACACTTTGGATTTAAATATTCAGTAGGTTCTTGAAAATAATATGGTTTAAAAATAACCCACAAAACATTTTTTTATCTACTGAGTCTAATTTTATATTTCATATATTTTCTCATTTTTAAGACTAACATAAAGTCTGAGATAACAACCTACATGCAATAAATGACAGTTGTTACACAAGGAAAATATCAAAAGAATTTGCATGTCCTTTACAAGAATTAGACCAGCTAATAGTCACAATAAAGAAAATCCTTGAAGTATGGAGTGTGAAGTGTGAAGAAGCTGAAGGACACCTGAAATTTAAAACAAAAGAAATTCAGCTTGTTCAAACTGAGTTGTATGTGGCATTACACAGTCTTAGAAAGATTCTGAAAATGATCCTTCTGAAAAGTTTAAACATCCAAGTTAAAACTGCAGAAGTTGTCCACCTGATTTTGGACGGACATCTATTTTAGAAATGACTGAAGGCTTAGATATGCCAGATTTTGAAGGGGGAAAAGTGGCATTCACATGCCAGATGAATAACTGTACCATTTTGCACTTTCATAACATTTTTTGCTGCCAGTGAACCTAACATTTGTCCTGTGAAAAGGCTGTGCACAAATATTTCTCTCCAGTTAGTTAAGCTAAATAACCAGACTTGTTAGGCATTAGGGAGAGGAATCACCATGAAGTGGTGGTTCAAGTCAGTTTGGATACAGCAGTGACTTCCCCTTGTGTCACTCAACTCAGAAGAGAGTGGTGAGGGTGGAGAGAAGGAAGGACAAGAGTACATAACTGTGTGAACTATTTCTAGCTGGCACATGCTGGAACGATCATTGTGGATCCAGCTCTTCAAGACCAGATGAGCAGAAGTGGTAAGAGCTCATGGCAGAAACGGACCTGTACACTTGAAAGCCCTAGATGGTCTGATGAGTCACTTGTCAAAAGTGTTAAAGAATGACATGGTTACCAAGGGTTAAACTGTCCTTCTGGTGAAGAGAACTGAAGGGTTTAAGGGAAATATTCTATGAAAGCTATTAGTTAAATAAGGCTGCAGATTGACTGACTACTGGTGGCCATTTAAGGACAGGAAAAAAGTGCATTGTTATGTTCACATCCACATCTATCCCCCTCAGAGATCACATGCCAAATTTTAGTGGGAGGACTTTATGATAAATTTGACTATTTTGGGGAACTCTTTCATATGCTATGACTAAGAGACTCTATTTAGAGACTCCTCCTTCTGGGAGACGTCTGCTTTTGAACACTATGACATATCCATTCAAGAATTGGCATCCCAATGGATAAAGAAGTAGAACCCCTGAAATTAATACTATGAAAAACTACAGTCATCTTCCTCGTGGATTAAGCCAGGAGTGTGACACTTGAAGTTCTGTGCATTCTATTCATACCACAGTCAACTATCATTGAGTTTCTCTTAGCATCCTTTTCTGTGGATAGGCTACCCAAAAGGTATAATTTGTATATACATCTTGTACAGAATTTTGAGATGCTTCAGCTATCCCACTTTAAGATGAAAATTTTCTCAACAAAGGGGGAAATTATGCTATCTAGGCATTCTTTCTTGGGTGAATAAACATGAAAATTGGTGATGATGAATGGGACATTCTCATTTTAAGAAAGGCTTTCATCTCTATCTATAATTCTGATGATGCAGAAGTACTCTATGGCAACTCACTCTCATTATCTAGTCTCATGACATTTTGAAAATAAACATTGTTATGAAGGTCAGCTGCTTGTTTCTGACTGGGGAACTTCCTCTCTATTTCACATATGGAGAGCATTTCTTAATATCTGTGTTATTTTCCCGACTGATTAAACTGAACAATAAACTCCTAATTAAAAGGTTTTGAAAGTTCTGTTTTTGATGTTAGCTTTGCAAGTTATTCACTGCAGGAAGTGGTAGGCTAGTGAGAGTGCTTCTGAGTCATCCCCAGTGCCCAAGCCGCTATGCAGGATATAAAAGACATGTGCAGGAGAAGAGAACTAGTCAGATTTGGAACCTACTTTTACATCACTGTTACCCCTGAGATGACCTCAATTCATTAAAAAAGTTATTTCTTGGGAAGTGTCTTAAAAGGTTGTTTGAACTTAAAGCTTGGGCTCAGTTGGTATGGAGACCGTACCTATTCTCTATGTTATTTGGGGCCGTGCTTTGAAGTTTTCTCTTTCTCCTGGGTATTTCAGTTAATATAGTTCATTGCAAAATGAGAGCACAGAAAAATACAGTATCATCATATTACTTTTCTCATACTTTAAATGCTACAAGACACTTAAGAAGAAAATAGCTCTTAGAAAATAATACACAGCTGTAAATAAAACCTCGAAGACAACAATTTGGAAATTGCTTTGACTTGGTATTTTCTTTTGTCTTGCCTTATGATATATGCATTACAGATCACACTATGAAAAATCTGTCTCCTGTCTTTTCTCTATGTGTCCAATATCCAGAAGCAGCAGAATTTGCCACTGGGATAAGTCAAAGGAATATTTAATCAGATTTACCGTTTCTCTTTTTCATACATTTTCTCTCAAGTTTGATACATGTGTACATACAGACTTGCAAATTTGCTGTGTTACTCACTTTGCTGCAAGGAATGGCAGGAAATTCTGTGCTGGGTTGCCGGATATGTGTGACTATGCCCTGACCAGTTCCAACAGTTTTGGAAGCTGTATTTCAGTGATACCTGAGAGAAAACTCATTTCCTTCCTTCAGACTGTTATGAGTTCTTTACCTTTCCTCCTCTAAATGTTTAATCTCTTAGCAGGTTCTTATAATATTTCATAATTTGACATGACACATGAAGTTAATTGCAGGTTGTTCAAGTAGCTAGGCAATTTAAACAACTGGTTTCACTGAAAAGAATTTTGAAAACAAAGTAGATTTAAAATTAATTTTGCAAATACAGTGATTTTGATATGGAACAGTTTTTGTATAGAGATGGTGATTTGGTTAGTCTTTCTGCAGAATACCAGAGAGAGCTCTATGAGATGAAAAGACCACATGTGTAGTAGTTTTAATTGCTTTATCTTTTGTACTAGTAAGATCACACAGAGAATCACTATTTGCTCCTTTCCTTTACTTTACTAGTCTTGGGTGAAAAAGTAATGAAGAAACTCCTTTACACATGGTGCACAGTTCCTTTTTGTTAATCCTTGGTGCTCAGATCCAGGTCAGTGGGCTTGCAGTGGAAAATTCAGTCTTCTGTAGAAGGAAGACTGTCCCTAGAGACAATTCCAGATAGGGAGCAAAAAAATTCATCCAAAAACACGTGCTGAGCTACTCATAAAATTCATTATGTCAGTTCTCATATTCACACTGTCACATGGAAGAGGACCTTCTAAAAGCACTGCTGGAGATAAGGCATGAAATAGAAATGCCTGTAAACCAAAGGAAGCAAGCATGAGTTCAGCTTAACAGGACCTTTCTTCATGACTAAAAAGTTCTGTGGCCAGTGGAATACTGTACTAGACAGGCAGGTGTTGGAAGAAGCAGGTGGACAATTGTCTATCAATGTCCTAACAAAGTATTTAAAAGACAAATAGTGCTTTATACCAATTATCTGATCCGCAATGCAAAACTAGATTTCAATATGATGCAAAGTATTTCAAACATATTTTACTATATCAAAAATCTACCAAAATGTCTGTTTTTCTGAGAAATGTTTACAAGTGAGAAACATTTCCTATGACAAGGCATCTTAATCAAGGCTCTACTAACAAGTCATATTTTTTTAAAAATGGATATCATAATATTTTTAAAAAATCCATTGAGACATATTTTGTTTACTGCTAAGCATCACTGTTTTGGAATTGATCTGATTTTTTAGAGTTTCCAATTTTGAAATATTTTTGCAAATCTTTGTTGTATTTTCATGTTCAGAAAAAAGTGAGGGTTCTATTTAAACATCTATTAAAATTCCAATTTCTCATCTTTGAGTGCATGTCTGTTTTGAGGGGGCTATTTTTATTGCTTCTAAAGTATTTGTTATTACAGTTTTAAGGTAATTTATATTTTGTTATTATGTGCCATAATGACATGTATTGCAGCTGAGTGAGACAAGATCAGACAAAAGTCATTAATATTTCCTGGCTTCCAGTTTGAAACTCAGAATTATCAACAGTATTTTGTTGCTTTGAGTGCTTCTGTCTTACAATATTTTAGCAACTTCACTCTAATAAAAATTGGTATGTGCAGGCACCCACAATGAAAAATTTGAAACTAAACTAAACTGAAGTCTGTGAATGTGTGTGCATGTGTAAAGTGGTGCTTTGTAAAACCAGAATTAGGGAAAATAGAATAATATTTTGTGTAATGACTGCAATTAATAGCATGTATGTAATGAAAAGATGTGAAGACAAACTGAATGTGTGGGTGTTTCTGTGTTTACAAAAGAGGAATGGAGATTACAAACTGGATAAAAGAACCCAACATGCACTGCCATCAGTACTGAGTAGAACTGCCAAAGATGCCAGCTTCATCATTTACTGCAGCTGTGCACCTGCAAATGCCACCTGGATTCTCTGTCACTGCAGCAGTTTCAGAAAGGTCTGAATATTCAGCCACTGAGTATTCTCATGTTTTATCTACAAAATATTCTAATTACTTTTGCTGCTAATAAATGGCAGAGGGAAACAAATGCCTCTAGGATTTGGCTCTGTGAGCAATAGGGGTTGCAGTGCTTAAGAGTAACTTAATCCACTGTGCCAACAGATTCATCAGTAGAGTGCATCAAGCAATCAAATAGGGATTAAAGAAAAAGTCACATTGGCTTTAATTTTCTTAGTTTAGCTGCTTGGCATACATTGCAGAAAACAATTAATTCAAGCTGTTTCTAGCAAAGAATAGCTTCAGAAAGTTTAGCGTTCATGAGCAGTCCAGCCAAAATGCAACTTCTTAAAATTTCTTTATATTTTCTATCATCAGAAAGGGAAATAACAATCATTGGTTTTCTCATGGAATAGCTATTATATATTAATACCATTATTTTCAAAAGAAAAATAAACAGATGAAGCACCATTGCTGTAGACTTATATTCGTTTTAAGTTAAACCATGATAGTGAAGGCTGCTGAACAGTGGAAAAGCGGAACTAGGGTCTGATTATCAAATCACACAAGTTGTGGCAGCCAGCCACTGGCTTGGTGACTGCCTACTATCTGGACTGACAATAAATGAAGGAAAATTCAAAAGGGAAGACATGAAAAATCACAAGACTATGCCTACATACAGTCAATTTTCTCAATGCCCTGTAAATCTCCATGTTTCAATCCCTTGGACACTCATCCTGAAAGGTCTGATGAATTTCTGAGGGTAAGGTGAGCTCTGCTTCTTTTTTTCCACTGCTTCTATCCACTGGAATCTTTTCTATCCACTATGGTAATTTTTGCTTTTTCAGTCAATCAGAGACCTGGAAGCAGAAATAAAGGGTCTGCAACCTGTTTCCTAAGAGACCCACAGAAATGAGCTTAAGATTCAGTCTGTTCTTGAGGAATTAGGCTTATACTCTAAGAATGTAGAGGGATGTTTATCATGATGACAACAAAACTTGTAGAAAGGTTCGCTGTTGTGAAGGACCTTGCAGACATTGTGAAGAAGTCTCTATGGTACTGAGGTAAATGCAGAACTGAATGGAGGAACTCAGTGGAGAATACCATATGGTAAGATCATCTCATCAATTATATTTTTCCTACTCTCTAATCTGTCACGGGGGGTCATAGGGAAACCGTGGGATATGCAGTACCAGTAACTATAATGGAGGGAGATTAGGGCACAGATAAAGATTTGACCTGTGCTGAGAGAACACAATGCTGGTTTTATTTGTAAATAAATGGGTGATAGCCAAGCACTGAGAAAACAGAGAGATTATGGAAAATAATGTGGTTTATAAAACAGGGTATCAATACTAAGTAATTCTTTAGATTATGTTTCAGGTATGCTGAAATCTGTTAGAAATATCTGAATTTTAAAATGTTACAGAAGAAGTGGCATGATATATAGACTAAAAAGACCTATCAAGCAAAAAAAAGAAATTAAGGTAGATAGTCTCAATGTTATGTGGCCCAGAAAGAAATGAAGCATATATTGTTAAACATATCAGAGAGTCTATGAAGAAGGTTGTGAATTCTGTTCACCCAAATTCAACAGGAGGTTTTGAGCAAGATTGAGAAAGAATGCTCTCTGTGTGAGTCTTTCCCTAGAGCTGTGTTTGTCACAGAGAGTGTGCCACACTTAGGCAGTCCTTGTGGTAGACACGAAACTTCATGTACAAATATTACTAAACAATAAAAATAATTTCACACATTTGAAGGCTTGTTTTTATTGAATATGGAATGTACAAATGTTACTGTTTCACATGGAAGCTGCTGCAATGTTTAAAGTAAGCTTTTACAACAATATTCTGCATTGTGTTTGCCTTGATACCTTCTACATATTATTATATAGAACCTTTTGTAAAACTAGATTATTTCTTTCCATTTTGTCATATATAAAACCAAATTACACTTAAGTAATTTCTTGCAATTTTACTTTTCAATGTGCTTAGCAAAAGACAGTAAAACAGGAGAAAACCAATAAAAAATGGCTTTAACGTGTCTTTGCTGACACAGGGTTCCCATTGCACCATCAGAAGGGGCAACATAAAGTGATATTTCCTTCAAGATTACCTATGTGATGAAGAAATTTCTTTTAGAATATACAACATCTCTTCCCATAAGTATTTAGCCAGCTCCCTATCCTCGTTTTTTTTTGACAAGAATATCTCCAGAAAAACCTTTACATTCCTCCAAGAAGACAAATTGCTATAAGTAAAGCTGGTATGGGGTAAAAGACAAATTGTTGTTATTTCTTGCAGATATAAAGAGATATGACCCAAGCTAGTAAGCAAACTTAATTGAGAACTGCTTGGGAATTCACAATTAGAAATCTTTTTCAGGTAAAAGTCATGTCCTTTACAAAATCTGGATGTTCTTTTCCAGTTTATTGATCTTAAAAAAAATGCATTCATTGTCCAATTCCTTTACTGTTTTGAAGAAATGATACTGAGCTGCTCCAAACAAACATTTCTCAGATGTATTCAGTTCCAAATGAGAAAATATTGAAAGATTTGCTGATTTACTTCAGTGTTCTGTAGCTAATACCTGCTAGGTATGACTTTGACCACATTGCAGCTTATTTATAGCATAACTGTATCAGAAGTCTGCTCAAATCTGCTAAATCTGGTCAACCTTTATAATGATCATGCAAATGAACAACTATGGTTGAAAGAGTCATGCTATGAATTCATGACAGCAAAAAAAAAGGAAGAGGAGAGTCAAACAAATTATTTACATTTTATTCTCACTTATAGGTAAAGAAGACTGGATCTGGACTATTTGACTTCTTAAAATGCAAAGTATTAAAATATTAATAGTTTATGTATCCTTATTGCTAATAGATGAAAATTCATTAATTATTTTGCATAAATTCCTGAAATATATTCCACTCTGAAAATTATGAAAAAAGTGAATGATTTTTTTCTTGAACAAAGAACTTGTCAATGGAAGTAAACAATGTGTGAATAAAGAAAGAATGAAAGGCATTTATTTTTATTCTACCTGCTCTCCCTTCAAACCCCTAATAATAGAAAAATATTCAATTAATTTTTATAGTGATTTTCTTTTTTCCCCCCAATGTGAAGTAAAGAAATTGGATTAGGGTGATAATCCCTGAACATCAGACAATTTTTATGCCCTGTACTGTAGTACACTCAAGCTCTGGCTGTGGGTAAACAGAAAACACACTTTATATGTAAAACAAATAATTTTTATTAGCCTAATTGAAATCTTAACAGTCCAATCATAGAATTATCATTAGTCCAGCTACCTCATTCTGCACAGAATAGCTACTCACCAGTTCTACCTAGGTAAAAAATCATTACTTTTGCATATAAAGATAAGCAAAATTAAACAACCTAGGTATAGCCACCTGGTTGTGAGAAAAATTGCTGTTGCAGCTAAACTAAGTGAAAACAGCAGCAGCAGGCAGGTTAGGTTCAGACAGAGTAAGCCTGACAATCCTTAGTGTTGAGGCTTTGCACACTCAGTGCAAAGCTTGTGTCCTGTGACTACCAATGTCAGTATTGTATCCCTGGGATACAGTGTTACCTCAAATAGAAAGAAATGGGATGTCCTTGTCACTTGCAAATGCATCTTTTTTAAGTGCTTTAAGGACTTAAAGAGGACAGTTGCCTTTCTCAGACACGGTTAAGGCCACAGAAGGACTTTACCAAAAACACAGAAGGGAGCGACAGGATGGCAGTAACTCCAAGCCTGGTAGAGGTGAAATCTGGTTAACACATCCTGGGTAATGCATCCAGACAAAAATTCCCACTGTGGTAACCTGTGTAAAGAAGCAACTGCTTGTGTGCATATCACAGGTCAAAGATCACCCCAATTTACTCAACAGGTGGCATCTGTGACCACCAGTGACCACCAGAGCCCCTCCTCCAATATGCCTCCATGGATACTTGGAACTTGGACTGCAAATTAATCCACCACAGCCGGAACTTGAGATAAGATAAAGGTGTCCCAGTGTTACCTCAGACCTAGGGGGAGGTTAACAAAGCTGAGGGAGGACAATGTATCACTGGTAATGGATACAAAGAATGCAGAATTTATGGGCCACAAGGAAAGCCAACTCAGCAACTGTGATGAAATCAGCGCCAACTGGGTGAAAGGTAATTCCAGCAGGGGAAGATTTTGACCACTGACCCAAGAAATACACCAACTTGAAAGACAAAAAGACTGAGCATGCATTGGAGAACTGTGTAGCCGATAAGAAACAATTTCTTTGTTTACTAAAATGTATAAATAGTGAAAAGTTTGAGATTACTTTGGGACCCCCACCACAGAGAAGCCCAGGGTGAAGAAGGACCAATGGGATGTCACTGAATCCATAGGTGTGACTATCAACTGCTTGATCTCTCCCTCTCTCACTCACTCACTCCTCTCTTTTCAATCTCTTTCTCTCTACCTCATATTTTGTTGTTAAATAAAATATGTGGTATTGACTTTGGCATATGGTCTCATTTACACCTTAATTTGGGCAGAGGGATCTCTCAATAATCAGATCAGAAAAAGTGGCACTGAAGAACAATCAGCCAAAGATTTTGCTTATTTGCTTTTTCACCTTAAAATGATCCACATATTTCTATTACTGATCCACATATTTCTATTACGGAAAACCTCAATACCTCACTCCCTAGTGAAATATTAAAGGTGTAAATTTCATAGTATAAATGCTTACTTCAGTAATATCATGGTCAAAGAGTTTGTTTGTTTGTTTTTAATCCAAATAAGAATCAAAATAAAATTTTAAATCATCACACTATATAGAGAGACCAAAAGAACTGTTAAAGACTCTCAGAGAAGTGTCAGCCTTCAGATATTTTCTGAAGTACAATGCCTACCACTCACATGTACCCGCCAAAAAGGTTGAAGAATATGGAAAATATGTGAGATATAATACATACACCAGGACCTGTTTGCAGATGTAATCACTCATTTTGAAGTCTGTCGGCTAGTTATCTATTTACACTTGTGTCTATACTTATGATAAAATGTAGATGTCTTTAGAGTTCTGGATAGAAAGTGTTGTCTTGGCCTTCATTGAGTGTTCCTCCTCTTGAATAGTTATTCAAATGAAATGTCTGAAGTCGTTGCTGCTTTTCAGCCACTAAGATATGGGATTAAGATAATCTCCAAACCTGGGCGACACAACTTCTATTTGTCAAACACACCCTGAGGCTCTGAGCGTGTGCATCCATCACAGCTATAGTGCGACTGGGTGGGTCTGACTGATAGTGATTGAGTAAAGTGCCAAAGTAACTGAGTAAGATTGAAGATGACTACACCGATATGCTTGAATTGGCATTAGTATTAATGAACAGGACAGCCCATATCTTGACATGAGTAAGTGGTCACAGCCTGGGAGTGTGGATGTGAATATTAGCTCACATGACTTGGTATAACTCTGCATAGGTGTATGTGTGACACTTGAATGATTACTGGAAGTCAGTATCTGTGGGTGGGAGTAGCAGTGTCACTTTATATAAATGAGTATTCCTGACAAGGGGCAATTTAGTTTCTTCTAAAGATTTCCTGTTGGTAGAGAATAACCTACTATCTACCAATGACAGAATATCCACTCCCTTCAGGCAGTTTCTCTCTACTTTCTATTAGGTTGTGGTATTTCTTAGCATTTCTGAAACTACAGATATGTATCACTCTAATTAAGGTTGGAAAGAGATATTGTCTTTAATCTTGGCTGGAATCCAAGTCTTCATCATTGTCCAATTTTCTCAGTTTCTCTAATAGATGATATCTGTTTCCTGATTGATGGGATATTATCTCTCTTTCATGTTCCCTGTCAAAAGAGACTTCTGAAATTATTAAAACTATCTATATGTATGTATGTGCATTTATGCATGTATGTATGTATGTTTATAGCCTTAAAAAAAGTGTATGAATATGACTTTTTTCCAGGAGGAAAGAGTCAGGTATCTGCTGAGCCACTTGAATCCTCACAAGTCTATGGAACCAGATGGGGTGCATCCTAGAGTGATGAGGGAGCTGGTGGAAGAGCTCACCAAGCTGCTCTCTATCATCTACCGACAGTCCTGGATCACTGGGGAGATCCCAGATGATTGGAAGTTGACAAATGTCACACCGATCCACAGAAAGGGCTGCAAGGAGAACCCAGGAAACTACAGGCCTGTCAGCCTGACCTCAGTGCCTGGCAAGGTTATGGAGCAGATCATCCTCAGTGCAATCACACAGCACCTACAGGATGGACAAGGGATCAGATCCAGCCAGCATGGATTTAGGAAAGGTAGATCCTGTCTGACCAACCTGATCTCCTTTTATGATCAGGTGACCCACCTGGTGGATGAGGGGAAGGCTGTGGATGTGTCCATCTGGACTTCAGCAAAGCCTTTGACACTGTATCACATAATATTCTCCTGAAAAAGCTGGCAGCCCACGGCTTGGACAGGGGCACTCTGTACTGGGTTAGGAACTGGCCGGAGGGCCGGGCCCAGAGAGTGGTGGTGAACGGGGCTGCATCCAGTTGGTGGCTGGTCACTAATGTTGTCCAGGGATCAGTGTTAGGTCCAGTTCTATTTCATATCTTTTCTGATGATTTGGATGAGGGGATTGAGTGTACCATTAGCAAATTTGCAGATGACACTAAGCTGGGGGGGAGTGTTGATCTGCTGGAAGGCAGGAGGGCTCTGCAGAGGGACCTGGACAAGCTGGAGAGATGGTCTGATTCCAAAAGGATGAGGTTCAACAAGGCCAAGTACTGGGTCCTGCACTTTGGCCACAACAACCTCACACAGAATGCAGAACAACAGGGTGGGCACAGAGTGGCTGGAGAGCAGCCAGGCAGAAAAGGACCTGGGAGTTTGGATTGACAGGAAGCTGAACATGAGCCAGCAGTGTGCCCAGGTGGCCAAGAAGGCCAATGGCATCCTGGCCTGTATCAGGAAAAGTGTGGGCAGCAGGTCCAGGGAAGTGATTCTTCCCCTGTACTCAGCGCTGGTGAGGCCACACCTGGAGTACTGTGTCCAGTTCTGGGCCTCTCAGTTCAGGAAGGATATTGAGGTGCTGGAGCAGGTCCAGAGAAGAGCAACAAGGCTGGTGAAGGGACTTGAACACAAGTCCTATGAGGAGAGGCTGAGGGAGCTGAGGTTGTTCCGCCTGGAGAAGAGGAGGCTCAGGGGAGACCTCATCACTCTCTACAACTCCCTGAAAGGAGGTTGTAGCCAGCCAGGTGGGGGTTGGTCTCCTCTCCCAGGAAACCAGCAGTAGGACAAGAGGGCACAATCTTAAGCTGTGCCAGGGGAGGTTTAGGCTGGATATTAGGAAAAAAATTTTACAGGCAGAGTAATCAGCCATTGGAATGGGCTGCCCGGGGAAGTGGTGGATTCACTGTCCCTGGAGGTTTTTAAGATGAGACTGGATGTGGCACTTAGCGCCATGGTCTAGTAACCACAGTGGTGTTGGATCAAGGGTTGGACTTGATGATCTCAGAGGTCTTTTCCAACCTGGTCGATTCCGTGATTTTGTGATTCTGTGATTCTGTGATTTTGTGATTCTGTGATTTCAGAAGAATGTAAATTTAGGTATTAAATAAACTTGATTTCAGATAGTAGAAACCTCTTCCCCCAGCACTAAATTTAGAACTGGAAATCTGAATGTTTGTGTATGTATGTTAGCCCTTTTGAAACTGCACTGGAAGTAGGTCCAGTGTAATGCAAAGCTCCCAGCTTTCACCCATGCAATTCCTGACTCATAGCCATACTGGCTGTAGCAGTAGGTCAGAGCTGAAGCTGCAAGGGGTAAACAGCTGGGTTTGCCCAGACTCCTAAGGGTGAGTTGGGCAGCAGATGCTAGCATTAACCAGCAGTCAATCTTGAATGTTTCTGAGTCAACTGGACACTCTTCTATGCCAAGTCTGGAATTCAAAATGTCTGGTATGGATATGGGATGAATATGCATGGGTCATGCAATTTTTCTTCCAGGCAGGATGATGCAGTCTCTTTCTGTGGACAACTCCCAGTACTTAGAAAGAGTTAGGAAGAGCTGTTAGCTCCTGATTATCCTGCTCAGGGTGTGGTTCTCTCAAACCTTCTTTTTTTTTTTTTTTTTCCCCAGCAGAAGCCTGTATCAACCACTCCCCTGACTCAGCCCAGGATTAACAGCAATCAGTTAATTCTGTTAATACGTTAATTAATAATGTTAATTCTGTACAGGCACTGCCCCAAGCAGAGCAATTAAGACCCTTTTTGGTTAAGAAACATACATTTAAAAAGACTTCATAATAATCAGTGCAAGTTTTTTAATAAATGTGGTTTATGCACTTTGCAAAATGTAGCAAGAAAATAAAGAAGAAGAAGAAAAGAAGGAGAAGGAAAGCAAACGGGTCCAAACCTGACACCAGTGACCCCAGCTCACCACCGAATGTAAGGACAGGTATAATTCTGCTCTGTTTATTCATATGACAAAATAAAACTCTCACACACACTTGCAATCTCTTTCTTTTTCCTAATATTCTCAAAAACATCTCTCTGTAGTCAATCATCCTTATTGTGAGTTTCTTTAAATTATAACCTCACAAATTCTGTGGGATGTGGCCCCTATTTGATGAAAACAAGAACTGCTAAATTAATAAAGACTAAAAATATGATTATTTCTTTTCATAGTAGAAATTCTGCTATACCAAGAACTATTTTTGATGAATCCTATACCAAGATATTTATGCTTGAGTATGCATGTTCCTATAACTTATTTTATTCCAAATAAGACTGAATTTATGAATGCTGTGGCCTCTGTGTGTTTCTTATTGGGAATTTGGTCCCTAGATTGTGTGCTTGCGACCCTCAACCTATGTAGGCAAAATTTAAATTAATTTTCCCAAATCAGTTTCAGTTTTGCACTTTGCATTTTTGATGGCTCCTTCCCTGTTGCTTCTTACAAAGATTTTGAATCTATATCATGAAGAGGCACATGCAGATTACCCTCAATAAGACACTCTTCATCTCCCTTTGCCTTGCCTTGTATTCACCTATAGACAATATACTCAAGAGAAGGAAAACAATGGCCTTTCTTGTAACTCTTGGGAATTAAAAAACATGGGAATAGAAATAAGAGTGAATCCCCAAGTAATGAAAAAATATTCTTTTTACAAAAAGGAAAGAGTTACAAATTCTGCCCACGTGACTTCCCACTTACAGGATGTTCCCATTTTCTTAATGCTAATTTTCATGAGCCATTTAAATAAGTGACCTTATAAGTAAGACTGCATGTAAATCATGAACACCATCATGCAGGAAGATGACAGATTTTATGGATTGGTCATGGCAAAAATGGCAAATTTCACAGTTTGTCATGCACTAATGGAGATGGTTACAAAAACATAAAGTCATTTATAGTGATAAAAAATGATACTGAAAGAGTACAAGTTATATTTTAACAAATATAAATCATAAACATATGTGACATACTGTCAACGGATTTGGGAAAGATTGTTTTAAACTGAGGAAATACACAAAACCAAAATAAAACCTCAAATAGTGATTGTGGAGGGCTCTGTCAGAAAGAAAATAAAAAATAACATGTAAGGATGTGACCACTTCAAATCAAATTCAATTTGCTTGGAGTACAGTTAAATTTGCAGAGAAGCATTCAGGCTGTGCATTGTTATGAGCTCTGATGCATAACATAAACACAGGGAAACAGTGCAAGGGCCTTTGTTAAGACACTATAAACGCAAGGTATTGTCATGGAACATTATAAAAACTATTCTTATGGTAACAAAGTTGATCTGTAACTAAAACAGCCTTCCAAAGTGCAAAATGTGGTCCAGGCACCTGTAACCATGTCACTTCAGTCTGTGATATTTTCTGGTTAATCCAAACAGGACTGAACTTTAGTGTCTACTTAGGTAGGAAGCCAATTAGCAACATATTTAAAAAGTGCTAGCTGGGTTTTGGATTCCCTGGTTTTTGACTGGTCTTTCTGAGAGACTGCTTAAACATTCCTGTCATTAAAACAATATTACTGACTCTAGGCAGCTGTCTTCATTTGTATTTCCCAAACTTGGAATTTCTTTTGAAAAAATGTGCTGATACTCAATAGTCAGAAGTACAGAAAGTTCAAGACAGGTTACAGGAAAACTATGAGGTAGAATTGAGTTGGAAAGTAAAAACTGTGATTTTTGAGGCAACATAGTTGTATTAATATTTCTTTTAAGTACGATGCTATGGGAATCAGCTCTAAAGGAGTTCAGGAAAATAAGCAGGTCTTTAACAATCTCCAAGGGCAAGAATAGCCCATGCTGGTGCCAAGGAAAACAAATAGGTGTAAAAGGAGATCAGACTGACTAAACAGGGAGCTGTTATGAAACCGTAAAGAAGAAAGGCAGTTTACACGAGTTGGAAGTGGGAGTGGGCTGAATAGGAGTAGAGCCTGTTCTGCTGCCTTAGCAGTAAAAGGCTGAACACTGGAAATGTTTGGCTCCTTGCTGAAGGGTGCAAGTGCTTTCATCTGAGGTGCTCAATGCCTTCTCAGCTTCATCCTTCAGAAACAAAGGCTCCAAGCCCTCTGTGCTCAGTGGAAGGTTTCAAGGAGAAGAAGCACCAGCAGCAGATGAGGATTCAGAGACTACCTGAGAGAACATGACCCTTATAAGTCAATGGGACCTGATGGGCTGCAGATGAAGATTTTGAGAGCTTTCCACTGTCATAGAGAGGCTACTCTCCCCCCTGAATTGGCTCCTGAGAGAAGATCCTCTAAGATTACTGGAAGATGAATTTTGCATCTATATTTTGAAAAGAACAAAGAAAATTCTGGGGACCACTCCCACTATGGTAACTTGAAAAATCATGAAGCAAGTCCTCTTAGAACACATTTCTGGCTACAAGAGAGAGAAGATGTCTGCAAAGAGCAAGCATTTATGAAGGGCAAATCACACCTAACCAACTTGATTGCCTGTTATGAGGAAACGATGGGTTTTGTGGGTGAAGGGAGAGCAAAGACTTTCAATTCTTGACTACTTTCTTTGACTTTTTACCTTGACTTAACTTGAGCATTATTTTTGACATTATCTTTTACAGTATTCTTGTAAAGGTAGACAACTGTAAAATGTAAAAAAAGTGGTCAAATGGTCACCTTTAGAAGGTAGAGGGTAATGTGTTGTGCACTACCTGGACTCCTGTCACAAATGAAGTTTGTGTCTCCCCTGGGACCTGTCCTGTTCAACTTTTTCATCGGTGACCTGAAGACATCAATGGAGGAAACAATGGAGTATCCTCTCCTCAAGTTTGAAAATGACATATCAATTGAGAGGGTTACCCAATATCCTCAAGGGCAGGACTGTCATCCACAGGGATCTAGTCAGGCTGAGGGAATGGGATAACCTAAACCAACAGGATTCGGCAAGGACAAATGCAAAGGAAATACTGGAAAAGGTGTAACTCCAGCACTGACAGAGGCAGGGGACTGAATGGCTGAAAAATCCCCCATCAGTCTTCATACATGAACCAACAGTGAGCCGTGGTAGCAAAAGTGACCAGTAGACTTCTGGGCTGTAAGGACAGGAGCATGGCCACTAGCTTGACGGAGTCGATTGTACTCAACAGTCATTAGATAACATTCAAATGATATACACAGTTTTTAACCTCCCCCTGTACAAGAAAGAGATCAATAAAGTAAAATGAGTTCAGAGGATAGCCATGGATACAGCTGGGACCTGAAACATTTGCCCTGAAGCAGATGGCTGGACTAGAGACCTTCTGAAGTTCATTCCAGACTGAACAATTCCATGATTCTCCCTGAAGCTTGTCTGGAACACTATGTCTCAGTGCTGTGCTGAAGTATTTCTTCTTATGCAGCAGCCACATGGTGTGCTGAAATTATAGAGCTCACCACTGTTTTGTAACCTTTCAGCACAATTTACCTAATTAAAGAGATTCAGAATTACAACATATCTGAAGTTAAAAGCAGTCTCAACTCAGCCAGCAGTGAGACAGCAAGAAAATACCATAATTTCAACAGGAACTGAAGAGCTAGTTATGGAGCAAAGTGAGACTCATATGAATATGCATCCTCCAACTGGGTCCAAAGATGGATGGATGAAATCTTTTTGGAAATTCAGTATGTTGTCTAGAGAAAAAGTGTAAAAAAAGATTACCTTTTTGTAATTTCCAAAATGTAATATGTCTTCAAAGTTTATAAATATGTAGCTTGCAAATTCTGCATCTGTATTAATTCCCAGAAGGACTTTATCTTAGTTAACGAACTCTAGCATGGGTGCAGAATAAGACTAACGTAGTACCTTCTGCAGTGGGTGGCACTTTTTCAGTGGGTGATACAATGGCATATAGTTAGGGAATTTTTTCAAGAGGCAGTCAAAATAATTTGAGGATGCAGTAAGTAAACCACTATAACACACTTGCAGAATGTGTTTAAGACAATGAACAGCTTGTCTGTAGCTAAAAATACTATACTTATTAGCTTTACATGCTTCATAAACATGATAAAATGCTTCTGCTAATGCTCTCAAGCTATAATATAGGACCTAGACACAGTTTTCTATAGTAAACAGGATTAATTTTTATAGTGAAGTCCCTTAATTCAGTAATAGTACCACATAGCAGTTTGAAAATTATGCTGCAATTTCGTTTGAGGTAGAAAATAAGCTATGTAATCAGAATATGTACTTTATTTTTACCATACTGTTAGTTTAATTTGCTTTCTTTACCTTTTCAGAATTGCCAAATTGAAGTTCCTGTTTTTGACACTTGGATCTTGTGTCATTTTAGCCATTTTCTTACAAAGAAATCTGAACAGTCAGAGACACTAAGATCTTCCTGCAAGGATCTGTTTTCAGGAGTCTAGGCAAGCACATGAGGTTCCTATTTTGCAAAATTGGTCAGCATTGTCAGAGCTGCACTAAAATGCAAATTCTCACCATTAAGCTTCCTAGATAGTCTCACAGACAGCAGTACCACTATGCTCATGTGATCTCAAGCATTTAAGTCAACACAATTTAATGAGCTAGTACTTTTTCTGAGCCATGGTAATAGTAATAGTAATAGGAGCGCCAAGATGCAAACACTGCTGTTCTGTGACCAACATGTGGAGGATGAGGATGTAGTTGAAATAGATGTGCCATGCACGTGTCAGCTGCCTGGTGTGTGCTGGACATGTGCCAATTGTGTGACTGTCATGTCCTGAGTGCGTGATGGATGTGTGATTGTCATGTGTCAGGTACGTGATTGCCACATGATAGACATGTGATTGTCCCAAGACATCAGGAAGAATTTCTTCATGGAAAGGACTATCAAGCATCAGAATGGGCTGCCCAGGGAGTTGATGGAGTCACCATCCCTGGAGGTGTTCAAGAAATGACTAGACATAGCACTTAGTGCCGTGGCCTAGTTGACAAGGTGGAGGTCAGACAAAGGTTGAACTTGATGATCTTGGAGGTCTTTTCCAACCTAAATGATTCTGTAATTCTCTGTGGCATTGGCATGTGATTGGCACACGGTAGCCAGGTCATTGCTGCATGATGAGCGGGTGATTGGTGTGTAAGAGCCATGTGATCATCACACGCGGGCCATGTGATGGGAACGTGATTGCTGTGTGTCAGGTGTGCATCAGATATGTGCCATCTGTGTGTCATCTGTGTGCCATCTGTGTGCTGGGCCCTCTTGCCACAGCAGTGCCGAGGGAATGGATGTCTGTCCTGGCATCCCAAGGAGACAGTTACCTCCCATGGTAGCAAGGATGTTATCTGCTTGTGGTGACCCCGAGGCAGAACAAGAGAACTATCAAACCAGACTTCTTCAATCAATTGGTTCTCTTCTAGCTTGTTGCAAGTACAATATAAAATTTAATGGAAGCAAATGCTAGTGCATGATATGTATTAACTCTGTTAACTTTACATGTACAGTAAAGGGAGAACAAACTCAAAGGAAGCTTTAACAGTAAGAACCTAGAAGTAACAAATATAGGGGAAGTGAGAATAAAAGAGTTGTATGTACAGTCAGCTAAAATGGCTCAACCAGCCAGCAATATCTTGTTACATTGCAGTAAAACAGATACTTGTAATTTTGAAAAAACAGATGTCTGGTTCAGTTTGCAGAGCTGTGATCTGTACACAGATTCCAGAAGACGTTAATTCAGCAGTTTGTCATAGAGCTTTGTTTTGTATGTTTTCATGATACTCACAAGAACTGAGTGTAGGTGTGTATATATACATGGATAGAGAGAGAGAAAAAAAAACATACACATGTAAAGATATAATAAAATTGTGAGTTTAAATGTATCCTCTTGCTATCACAGCAAGAAATAGATTCCAAAGTATTTCCCAGAGTGGCAGTGTGGTATAGATAGCTATAATATTTAAATTGACTTGTGAGGAAAAGGAAGAATAGGTCCCAGACCCAAGGGTAACTTTGAAGAGTGAAATCATAAAAGTAATGAGCCTAGTTTTAGTCAGGAATACAGACTGCTATCTTTCACTCAAAATGAAATTACTGTCACCAAAATCTATTCATTGTGCCATTTTCAATTCTCATTATAATTATTCTCAGTAGAATTAGGTACTAAAATTACAATTCTTCATATGTTTTATAAATCATGGTAGTAGACTTGAGTATTTTGACCTTTTTAATATTCCTTTGTTTGGTTGGCCATGGTGCCTATCTGTTCAATGTATCCCATTATTTTACTGCCTCTTCTAACCTATGGGGAAGGAGATGAAGTGGGTAGCCAATAAAGATGTAGGATATCGTAAAGGTCAAAATACTAACATTATTGCTAAATATTTCAGAGCATACTTTAAGTATTAAAGTTCTGACTGCAGTTCCTTATAACTAATGTTGAACAAAGAGCAGAAAATAATATGAATTTTATCCAGTATCTTAAGCTGGTCAAAATCAAAGTAACTACGCAAGGAAACTGTAACCAGTTATTACAACTATATTACTGAGCACTAGCTCTTATTATCTCAGAATTATGCATTTAAGTCAATACCTTGAGTAAGGTAAGAGTATTATGCTCGTGCCTTAGATCCCTTCCTCTGAGCATAGGTATGTGTTCATAGTTGAAAATTTTCTGCAGATGTGCGGGAATACTTAGGAGCTTTGCCAACTGATTATGTTGCACCTGGGTGGAGTGGAGAGTCTTTAAAAGTAATGTATAAATGTAAAGTGTGAATGGCCTGCTTACCCCTGTCTCTGGGACTTGAAAGAATCTGGACAAGCAAGGATAAAATTTGAGTGCTTATTTTCATGGTGCTTCCACTTAGACTGTAAGCAATATGTACCACTTATTCTGTATTGAATCTGCTTCTGCAAAGTATTTGCTCCTGTTTCATGTAACTTAGATTATTTAAACACAGCATCTGAAACTTCTGTACGCTGCAGAATTCAGAACTTCCATAGTATAGTCAGGTGAACTGCTAACTTGCCTTGAAAGTACAAGTAAGTAGGCACCGAGACACACAAAAATCTGTTAGTAAAAGAAAACCACTATAGAAGTAGTTTTAGAATTATGACAAAACCCCAGTATGACTGGAATTGCTCCAGAAAGAATTTTAATACTGCAGGTTGTGTGTTGTGATTTAATAACTCTTTTTACAATGCTGACCTTTGTTACCATAAGGCTGACCAGAATCCACATGCATACACATCATCTTAACTGCAATAGGATCTTTTTTGTAAATGTAATATACAGGATGATGTGTGTTTTAAGGCATATTACCGCTACCTTTTTGAACACAGTATAGCATGTATCTTTAAAAGATGCCAAATAGTTCCACTGAAAGCTCTTAGAATAATTTTCTAAATTTTCAGTAAGAAAGAGAATTTTTAAAATTGGAGATCACATTATCATCATTTTGAATTTCAAATGTCCAAAGAATATTTGCAAACTGTGTAACCTAAATCCTAAAATTAGGCCTGTTGATCTGTATTTGAAGTATATAGGACAATCTACAAGTTAACAAAATCAGTTTTGGCTATACTACCTTTTAGTTGAAGTTTATAATTCCAAAATATTAGCCAAAAATTTAATTTCAGTGCTCTAGCCTGACTTTTCATCCACCATTACAATCATACTAACTTCAGAACTCAGAGAATATTTGTGTCCAGGATGAATTGCTGTATATGAAGATTTCTATTGAAATCTTTCTGAAGAATGATGTTTTGTACTCCATCAACTCAGAGAAGTAGTTGAACTGACAGTGGTAGGTTATAGGTAGGTTACTGTGAGAGATGAAGACAGTATATTATTGTGAATATAATTAATGTGTGTAGAAATCTCTACTCCCTTTCTGTTGTCTTCTGTTTTTCTCATCCTACAAAATTCAACAGGGATTCTGTAACAGCTCAGAAAACCATAAAGTGATGTTTAATCTGGGATTTCCCCTCCATTACTTATCCCTCTGCCTCTGCCTTTGGTTATAGGTAACTTAAAGATTGACTTAGAAGGACATACCTGAGGTGTTTGTTATGATCTTTGCACACTGATTTATTATAGTTTATCAAAGTTCCATGCCTTTAGAATCCAGATAAACATCCTTATAAAGCAGATGATGAGGGAACAGTGACATTTACTTAACAGTAATGTGTGTTGAATTCCTAATAAGGGAGTATAAAGATGGATGAATTAACCTGCAGTTGGTTTAGTGGTTTAATGCGTAGGGGTGACAGTTTGTGACTCTACAGAATCCATCAAACAAACATCAATATAGATCATTCAAGGTACAGTCAACAAGGCAGAAGTGCCTCAAATGTAAAAATAAAGTGTAGTTAAATAAATAATTGGAACAAATTACGTTCTAATAAGTCTGCGCAAAAGGGATTTCTCAATACAGAAACAGAAGTTAGCCTTGTATCTGCTGATGCTGTTGCAGTTACCAAATAATGCCTGAAAAGTTGAAAGGGGACCTTTAAAAGAGAGGTTTTTGATGGAGACCCCAAATCCCTTATATTACTTGATGTCACTGTCAGATACCCACAGGACTCTAGGACAGTCAGGGCCATTCCTCCTTCCTTATATGCAGGGAGACAATTTTCAGCGGTGAGGACACCAGTGTGTGCAGGCTCACCAAGAAGCACTCAGCCTGTGTGCTTGATCTCAGCACGGGGCCAGACCAAGTGACAGGACTTTAGCATCACTGAAGTCAGGGCCTCTACACTTGTAAATCTCAGTGCTATATGAACTAAACTAGAGGTAAAAGGAGTGCTCCCCTGTATGTCTGTCTGGATGTGTGCTTGAAATTTGTGAGATCCTACTATCCACCTACATCTTCCCACACAGTTAGGGGACAGACTTTGTTACTCAGGATGCATCAAGTTCAAGAGTCACCAGATGAAAGCAAGTATTTTTCTGCAGCAGGATTTAAACACATTAAAGTGTGTGTCTAGATAGGAGGAAAAATATATTTTTCAGTCTGGAGATCACTTCTCAGAATGCAACACCTTTGTTATTTCTCTTTCATACTTTTATTAGGTGCTATATATATGTAAGAATAACTTTATAATTAAGTAGATTGTGATAATAGACCTCAATTTCCAGGTTGTAGTGCTCTTCTAATTCCCTGCATGATGTTCCTGTCTAAAAGGCATTAATAGGCATGTTCTAATGTTGAAAAGAAAAGTGAAGGGAATTAGCATTTAAAACTTAGTAAAGTCCTAGGTAGTAAAAGCCTTTGTGTTGAAGATTGTTCTCCCACAGAGTAACAGAATTTTCTTTTAGCCTTTACAGTCAGTTCTCATGCAGTTGAAATATCATAATCAAAGCTCTTTGCCACCTTGTGTTGAATCTACTGTACTTGAAATCTTTTTATTTAGTGAGAAACAGTGTTTCTATCCTAAATAATATGATGAAAGCATTCAAAATGTCAAATGAACACTCACCAGCTAAAAATATCTCCACTTTTTGCTATTACAATAGTAGAGGGAACTGCCTGTAGGTGACTGGAATGATTAAAAAGGAACAGCGAATATACAATCGTTGCTCCAAAGGGACTGTGAGAGTTCATCAGACTGTCAGGTGTCACTGTTACTTTTGTCCCCAATTTCCTAACCAGGATGGTGCACTACTTTGTTCAGGACAGGTTTGCACTGTCAGGAAAACTACAGTTTTGTTCAGACTCCTTTGTCAGTTGCTTTAGCTTCCACTTGTTATCCTCTCCATTTTTTCCTATGTGAAGGTAGTTTTAGCTCGCAAATAGCTATTCCCCAAAGGAAATGAACTATTACCTTACCAGTCTGTGCACGTCAGTCCAGGGTTCAAATTTTTAAGGAAAATTACACATTTGAAAATTAATCATCTGGAAGTTAAGTGGATCATTTTGTGCATATCTCTAGTTTTCTTGTCGTCAGGAAGAACACAATTGATTGCTGAAAAAATAAATGAATATTTTTATAGTAACTACCACTATAAATAGATAGGTTTCTGAAACAATACCTTTTAAAGTCTTACATGTTTCCTTTCAGTAAGACATAACACTATACTGGAATGTAATGTTTTTCCTGGCCTTCAAAGGTCATTAAGAATACAGCATTTCATAATGTCTCATCAAATACACTTATCTCCTGCCACAAGCAGACTCATCAAGATGAGAAAGGTACCTGGTTAAGAAGGACTTCATAATTCTGCCCATTTCCAATTGAAATGCCACTGGCTCTAAATAACTCCAAATTACCTCATGCAGCCAATATCAACAAGCCAAACAGAAAAACGTATACTGGCAGGTGGTACATATAACCATGATCAAATGTGCTTAGAATATACCAAATATGGCACAAAGGGTCAACACTAAGAAGCAAACAAAGAAAAAGTTCCTCCCATTTAAAGCACTGTTTTCCCTCTGTATTCCTCATGTGTTCTCCACTGAGACAGAAAGGAATAAAGGTCTAAAATTTGTCATAAGGCAAAGATTGTGTGAACAATTTTCTTTGCATTTCTGTGTGTTTCACCTTGGCATGGCTGGGTGAAGATAGTAAAAAATGCTGCGTCACTAATATGGCTGCAGGCCTTGTGCCAAGATGCCAAGGAGGAGTTTTGGCAGGTGAATAAAGTTTTCTCATCTCCTACGGCCACCTGTTGTGGTCCAATTAGCAGTGGACAGCAAAGCATGTTTTCCTTATGTAACCAATGTTGTGTGAACAAGAAGCTGAGCGTCATGAGCACTATATAATCTGTCTTTTTCCTAATAAACCCGGCATTTGCCTGATCATATTGATCCTGGAGCAATCTGTCCATACCCTTCCATTGAAAAAAATTGATTTAATTTTGTGCATAAGTGAGAAGGGAGCTCAGAAATGGGAATGAAATCAGAGAAAGGAAAGAGTCTGAGGAAGAAAATGGGAGTAAGGAAGATTTGCCACGTAGGTTTTTAAACTCTCCTTTGGCACTTGGTCATGTTCCCTAGAGGAAAAAATTGAAGAAAACCTTGGCTGGGTAGAGATAGCTATGCCAACTCCCTGGTGAACTGTGAATTGGCATAACTAGCTGGACACACCACCATCCAGGTATAGACTGTCTGCTAGTGACTACTGACAGTGATGTGGCACCAGCTTCTCTTTGTGAAGCTCTATGAGGACCTATTCCTTACACAGGTCTTCATGCTCTCAGGAGGTTTTGGAATTAGTGTCAGAATCATTAATTTCTGTTTTGGGAAACTCCTCTGGTCAGGAAAGAAAGGTGCTGAATCCTTATGTCTATGCAAACCCCTAACAATCTAGTCTGCTTCAAAAGACACAGCACCAGAGTATTGGGTTCCTGTGGCAAGGTTTAGGTAGTGGAGAGGCTACAGGGGTGACTTCTGTGAGAAGATGCCAGAAGCTGTGTGCAATTTAAGCAGGTCCAAGACAGACCTGCTGCTGGCCGAGGCTGAGCCCATCAGTGGCAGTGGTATTCTCTCTGAGATAACATATTTAACATCTGCTGCTACAGCAGCGGAAAGAGGAGTGAGAAGATGTGAGACAAATAACCCTGAAGACACCAAGGTGAGTGGAAGAAGGTGCTGCTGGCTACCCCACAGCCTGTTGTGAAGACTGTGGCAAGGCAGGCTGTCTCCCTTCAGCCCACAGAGGTCCGTGGTGGAGTAGAGATTCACCTGGAGCTGACCTCACACCAGAAAAGCTGAACGTATTCTGAAAGAGACTGTGAACTTGTGGAGAACCGGTGTTGAAGCAGGCTTCTGGCAAGACCTGTGGACCTGTAGAGAGAGGACCCCACACTGGAGCAGGTTTTCTGGTAGGATTTGTGACTCCATAAGGGACCCATGCTGGAGCAGTCTGTTCCTGAGGGACTGCACCCTATCCTTATCTTGTTCCATGAGCCTTTCACTATATTTTCTCCCACTGCCTAGTTGAGGAGGGAAGGTATGGAGTGGCTTTGTGGGCATCCACAAAATCTTTTGCTTGTGGGCAAAAGATTTAAAAGCAACCAATCACAACCAGTCATTTCTTTCCTGATGCAACAGGTGACAGTACTGTGGGAGATATCCTTCACTGGAAACACTGATGGAGTGTCAAAATTCTTGGTAACACATCTACCCCAAACAAGTAATTCAGAGGGCAGTCCTTTTTTGGTTGAGTTAAGGTAATTGTTTTGACTTGATGGTAGGAGACCTGCACCTCCTAACGCCCACGATCATTCAGTTTGCTATCTTTTCTTAATGCTCATAGTGCTCTTTCTCAACTAACAACATTACAGTAACTACTTTGTTGATTTTATTTAGCTGAATTTAGTCATTGTACCAGCAGGTGAAATTTTGTATATAATTGAGTTAGGCCAGGCAATAGTACAAGGGATTCAACTAAAGTCAATTAATTACAGAGTCACAGAATCAAAGAATCAAAGGTTGAAAGGGACCTCTGAGGATCATTTAGTCCAACCCCTCCTGCCAAGGTAATTAAAGGTATAAGGAGATTCTTTAAGAATACCATGTTTTAGGCAACATGAAAAGTTTTCAAATTTCCTTCAATGCCTAATACAGACTATTAAAAGGAAGATTCATGGCATAGAACACCAATCACTCACTTCAGCTAAAGAATAATGATACAATTTTATGAGTTTGAAAATTCCCATGATAGCCACAAAGTATACACTTAGTATGTGTTCTTTGATGAATAGTACTAAAACTTGTCAAAATAATGAGGATGATGAACAGAAACTACTGAAAATGGTTGCCATATCCTTAAACACAGGGGATCATAGTACTGAGTGATGCTGGTTTCTCTAAGTTGTCATTGTCCTGAAATTTCAAAGTGATGAAGTGTAACTATTTTAGGCAAGTTCTTTAATGTCGCAGAAATGGGCGAAGTACATCAAACAGGATTAGATTTGAGTACTAGCAGCTTTGTCTTAACTGCAGCATATAATTACCCAATAGTCTAAAGCCTACATAGCTATTGGATAGCTATTGAAACACAAAGCAAATAGAATTTCCCCTGAATAAATACAATTATATAATTTCATTTGATATGTAAAAAAAAGCTTTTAAAAGTTTGTACATTTTGTCCTTTTGAGTGTTTACATTTGAAAAACTTACAAAGACTATGATTACATCTATCTGTGTATGGACGATAAATTCAAATTTAACAGGCAAGTTCCTCACCGTGATGGGACAGGATTCACATTTGAAAGCAATCTTTTAACTAATTAGAATTATTTTGTAATAATTTAATTCTTTCTCTCTTTATCCTAACTTTTATGTGTACAAGTTGTCACTTTCAGTCATATATTTACTTTGATCAAGATTCTGTCAATCTTCTTCCATTAAGTAGTGTGCTATTTTTAGAACACTATTTCCAAGGTATTTCTTATAGAAAGAGTGGTAGAGGAAGATTGGCAGAATTTGGATATCTGTGTCACAGCTTTGTTTCCTGCAATAAAGCTGAATATGTGAAAGTTCTTTTCTAATACTTTGGGATGATGACTTATCCCAACATTATATTACTTATACTATATTATATTATAGTAATTACCTTAGATCAATTAAAATATATTATTAATTATATATTATATAATATTTTTATATAGTGTTGTATTATATTAATATAATACAACGTTCTATTATTATTTCAGGCAGTTTACCATAAGTGGCCTGGTTTCTTTGGTTTGTTTATTTTTATCATGGCTATATTCTATGGTTATCCAATTAAAAGTTAGTTCTCCAATTAGTTTGGCCTATATATTACCCCAGGATTCAGTTAGACTAAAAAGAAATCTAAGTCTAAGACATAGTAATCATAAAAAATAATAATTATGATAATTCTTCTGCAGTTCTGTACCAAACCAGGATTATTTGTTTATATAATTTAAATTATATAAGAATAAAATTTTAATGCAAATAATTGTCCTCCTTCTCAATTATCTCGAGATGAATAAGAGAAACGAGACACAGAAGTTATAATCAATTGGTCTATAGAAAGCTTGAGACTCAAGTTATACAAGTTTGTACAAGAACCACATGAGTATATGCAAAGATTTGACCTGTTTCTTGATAAGGAGAAGTATATACTAGAGACATTAAACCATCACCCTTTTAAGTCTTAGCTGTTTTACTCAAAAATATTATAGTATTTCTTTCCTGAGATTGATCCACAGGGAAAAGAATCAATGTTTAAAGACATTGTTTAAAGACAATGTTTAAAATGACCAATGCAATCTAATGATCTTGCTTGCACTCTGCTTCATGTCATAAACCATGTCCTTGGGTTATGTGTGTTGTGGATACTGAGGCAGTGCTGGAAATCTTGTTTTATATACTCAAATAGCATCTGAATTACAACATCACAAAGGCTGATAAACTTTTCAGAAAACTTTGGGATGTAGTATGCTATGGAAAATGTTTCTACACTTATCCTTGGAAAGTGCAAAGCTATGACATTACCAAAGACTTACCAAGGCAAAGATGTCTCCTCACCAAGCCTGGGTGCGCATCTTCAGATTAGAAAGGAACTGACATACATTTTTATTAAGAATTCACGTTGCCTTTTTATGATCTGACATGATAATTTTTAAAAATCAGTTCACTTACAAGCTCGCTTATTAGTTTGGTGGGGTTTGTATTTCATGGTTCTTCTGTGCCTTATCCAAAACTGGAAGTGTTTACATTTTGTCAGTGTTGTTGTATTTCGCAGCCAAGTGGTGCTAGCAGAAGTGAGAAATATGGAAAGAAATGAGCTTTGGACCATTTTCTAGAGCAAAATATTTCTGCCATCTGAGGTCCAAGTCCCTGCTTGCTTTGATGATCTGGTTATCACCTAACAGACATAAAACATTTGCACTGCAAAAGGGAACAGCTTTGCATTTAATTTTTTAATCACTCAATTTTCATCCTAATGCAAGAACACTTCCCCAGCTATTTGGGCAATCGCTGTGACTGATTAAAGCAACAGCTCCTCAAATACATTTGTTTATAACCTATTACCATTATAATAATTATTATTGTTGTTATTACTTCCTCATTATTTCATTATCTCTTCCTATATTTCATGGCAACAAATGGTCAGTCATATGTATTGTCTATCTTGTTAAATCTGCTTTTCTCTCTGTTGCCTATGCCCTTTTGCTTTCATCTCTTCTTACTGCAGTGCAGAGCACTGGGTTTAAGGTTCCAGGTAGGATTAAAGGCGTCCCAGGGAGAATTCACCTTTGAAGTGGCAGAAAGTAAATGCTTCTGATCAGCTGTAAGTGCTCCCTGTGTCATTGGCTTTCATGGCTGTGGCATGTCATTTGTAAAGATCTCTTATTTCTACATGCTGTAGTAGAAACTAATCTGTCAGCTTTTTACCACTGTAACAATTCACTGGCAGACTCTGCTCTTGGTGGATAATAGTGCCTGATTAGTGGTAAATTAGTATCATATAATATTCCCATGACAGCAGAACACATGCTTAAATATAATTTTGAAATATACTATGCAGTTGTCTGGCTGATTATATTCTATTTTTACAAACGTGCTGTCTCATAGCTGTGCCTTTTTTCCCAACCTACATGTTTCACCTGCTTCGGGGAGGGTAGTGATCCCAAAGATGAATGGATTATTGAATAGCAAGTCCCAATTACTATCACTGTTTTCTGATTCAGAAATAGTTATCCTAGACATTCTTGATGAAGAAATTTATAAGGAATACAAAAATATGATTAATAAATATTTGATGCATAAACTCCTGAATTTGTCAACATTCTTTGACAGGCCTATGTTGCCTATGAGTGTTTATAGGTAAAGCATGAGTGAATTCTGAAAGATATAAATCCAAATTACACTGTTAGTTGCCCAGGTTTAATAATGTTTTGTTTTCTTCATTATTAGATGATAGAACAGTCTGTCGTTATGCAACATGTATTCCAGCAGGCATCCAATTTTGTTACTGGTCATTTACACAATTGAAAATCATGTTCAGGGACCATGTTCAAGCATTGCATATTAAAAATATGATTTTCCAGGAAGATTTCTTCCATTAGACTTGAACCTCTGAAAGTTTACAGTAGGCGAAGATGAAAGGTTTCAGTGAGGCTGAATCAAGCTTGAGTTCAAGATCAAAAGTTTCTCTTTTGAATTCCAGGGAACAAACAGGACACTCCAAATACTTATATTTAACAAATAAACTGTTTATTTTCTGATCACTTCAGAACTGAGGGTCAACTACTAAGGTGATATTTTGCAGCACTACTCCTTTCTGAAAATAAAGAAATGACATACACAGAAATAAATTTAGTACAGTGACTTCCTGTAAATTTGAATTGTTAGGGGCAAAGAACTGTTTCTACTTCACTTACAGTGGAGTAAAACAGAAAAAACCCCTCTTAAAGTGAAAACACACCTGAAATTTTCTTTGGTGACCAGTGACAGACTCCATAAATTTTTGAATGTCAAAGATGAAATGTATTGAGAAAATCTTAAGAATAGAAAATGCTAAGCAAAAAATCCTATGGAAAACAGCTTCTGTTACTCTGTAATAAGGAAGACAGATTCAGAATCACAGAATCACAGAATATACTGAGTTGGAAGGGGCCCATAAGGATCATCAAGTCCAACTCCTGACCCTGAACAGGTAAGGAGTCATATCATGGCTCCAAGAGTCATCCCCAGTAGCAACACCACGTACCTGGGAGTATCATCCAAATGCCTCTTGAACTCTGTCAGGCTTGGTGCTATGACCACAACTCTGAGGAGCCTGTTCCAGTGCCCAACCACCCTCTGAGTGAAAAAAACTTTTTTTAATATCCAGCGTAAACCTCCTCTGACACAACTTCAGGCCATTCCCTCGGTTTCTGTCACTGGTCACCACAGGGAAGAGATCAGTGTCTGCCCCTCCTCTTCCCCTCACGAGGAATTGTAGACTGCAAAGAGGTTCCCCCTCAGTCTCCTCTGAAAAGACCAAGTGCCCTCAGCCGCTCCTCTTACCGCTTCCTCTTAAGGCCCTTTGTTGCCCTCCTTTGGACACCCTCTAACAGCTTAATAACTTTCTTATATTGTAGTGCCCAAAACTGCCACAATATTCAAGGTGAGGCTGCACCAGTGCAGAGCAGAGCAGAACAATCCTCTCCCTCGACAACCTGGCGATGCTTCGCCTAATGCCTCCCAGGAGATGGTTGGCCCTCCTGGCTGCCAGGGCACTGCTGACTCATATTCAACTAGCCATTAACCAGCACCCCCAGATCTCTTTCCATGGCACTGCTTTCCATCGTCTCATTCCCCAATCTGTACATTCTTCCAGGGTTGTCCCATCCCAGATACAGAATCTGGCACTTCCCCTCATTGAACTTCATGTGGTTGGTGATTGCCCAGTCCTTTAATTATAAAGGTCTCTCTGCAGGGCCTCCCTGCCGTTGAGGTAGTCAACAGCTCCTCCCTGTTTTGTATCATCTGCAAACTTGCTTAGTAACCCTTCCAGTCCTATGTCCAAGTCATTTATGAAGATGTTGAAGAGACTGGGGCCCAAGGTGGAACCCTGTGGAATACCACTGGTGACAGGTCACCAGTTTGATGTTCTCTATTACCCTCTGTGCTTGACCCATGAGTCAGTTGCTCACATGATATGTTCAGCTGTGTGCTGAACATTTTCTCCTGAAGGATCCCGTGAGAGACAGTATTGAAAGCTTTACTGAAATCCAAAAAGTTACATCAAGTGGCTTCCCTTGATCAAATATTTGGGTTACCTTTTCATAAAAGGAAATCAGGTCAAATAAGCAGTACTTCTCTCATGAAACTGTGCTGGCTGTGACCCATGACAGTGTTGTCTTTCAGGTGTTTTTCAATACCTCCCAGAATAATCTTATCCATAACTTTATCAGGGACTGAAGTGGGACTGACAGGCCTGTAGCTTCCAGGGTCTTCATTCTTGCCCTTCTTGAGAATCTGGACAGCGTTCACCAGTTTCTAGTCAGCTAGAACCTCTCGGATTCCCAAGACCACTCAAAAATCATCAAGAGAGGTTTTGTGATAAAATCAGCCAACTCTCAGAGGATTCTTGAACAAATCCCATCAGGCCTCATAGATTTGTAGGGATCTAGCTTGAGCAGCAGATCCTGCACAATTTCAGGGTCAACTTGGAGTTGATCATTCTGGCAGTCATGGTCCTCCAACTCAGGGCACTGAGATCCCCTTGGTCCATCATCCATGTTGAAGAGAGAGGCAAAGAAAGTATTAAACATCTCTGCCTTGTCTCTGTCCTTGTTTGTGAGGTGACCATCCTCATCCTCATCCTCATCCTCATCCTCATCCTCATCCTCATCCTCATCCTCATCCTCATCCTCATCCTCATCCTCATCCTCATCCTCATCTAATATAGAATGATATTTCTATACTGCCTATTGGCATTATTATATTTGGAAAAACTCTCTTTATTGTCCCTCACCTTTCTGGCCAGCTTCAACTCCAGTTGAGCTTTGGTCACACAAATTTTCTCCCTGCAGGAGCAAGCAGCATCTCTGAATTCTTCCCATGTCACTTGACCTTGCTTCCACTGGGCATACACTTCCTTTTTTGCCTTATTTCCATGAGAAGATTCCTGCTCAGCCTTCTGCCTTGCCTGCTTGACTTCCAGCATTTGGGAATTGCTGCTCTTGTGCCCTTAGGAGGTGACGTTTAAAAAGTGACAAGCACTGATGGACCCCAGCACCTCCAAAAACATTTTCCCAGTGGACCTTACTTACTGAACAGCCTGAAGTCTGCTTTCCTCATGTCCAGAGTTGAGATCATCCTGGCACTTTTCCTCCTGTCAACAGAGATTTGTCAAACTCCATCACTCCAGGATCACTGTGGCCAAGACAGCCTCCAATCTCTGCTTCACTCACGAGATCCCCTCTGTTAACAACCAGCAGATCAAGGAGGGCATCTTTCCGAGTTGGCTCCCTTAAGACTGGTTCCATAAAGTTGTCAGACAGCTTCCTAGGAATCTTCTGGCCTGGGTTGTACCAACTGTGTGATGTTCCCAGTTAATTTCTGGCAAGTTGAAGTTCCCCAGAAGAACAAGTACCGTTGACTTGGAAGCATCCCTTAGTTCCTCAAAGAATAATTTGTTGATGTCACTGTCCTGGCCAGAGGTCTATAGTAGACTCCCACGATGACATCCACATTATTTGTTTGCCCCTCGGTTCTTATCCAGAGGCTCTCAACTGTGCCATTGCCAGCTGTGAGCTCCATATATTTTAATCCTTCTATTACATAAAATGCCACCCTTCCACCTCTTCTGCCCTGCCCATTCCTCCTGAAGAGACTGTAGAGCCTGCCAATCAAGGTTTTCTAAAAACTTGTGCAATTAAATTACGTAGATTTAAGGCTCTAGAAAAAGCAAAATCTAGTTCTTTCATTATTCTGATTTTCATAGAATTGTAGAATTATAGAATGTTTTGGGTTGAAAGAGACCTTAAAGATCATATAGTTTCTACCTCCACTGCCATGGGCACTTTCCACTAGACCACATTGTCATCCACAACTTCTCTTGAGGTAAATTCCAGTGCCTCACTGCCCTCATGGTTAGGATTTTTTTTCTGGTATCTACTCTAAATCTATTCTCTTTCAATTTGATCCATTCTCCCTTGTGTTGTCACTACATACTCTTGTAAATAGTCTCTCTCCATCTTCCTTGTAGGCTCCCTACAGGTACTGCAAGGCTGCAATTTGGTTATTCCAAATTTAATTGTTAATTTACTAATTTATTATTACTCAAATTAATTTAATATTCAACTGACATTTTAAACTTTTCAGTACTGCTAAACTTTATATAGAAAGAGTCCAGGTGAGAGAATTAAGAAATTTTTGTAGGATTCAGGTTTAACTCTTGTTTTTTTCTCTAGAAATGAAAATGTTTAGAAAATGATCTGACATATTGTTTTATTTTAATTTTTCTTTTCTATGTATTTTAAGCAATATGTAAATACAATGCCTGTGCTTCCCACCTTTTACCCTCATCCATCTAAAACCTCAACCTTCATATAACTTTGAATTTCTTTAATATCCCTCTGTATTTTTTTCCATTACTGGCAGTTCTGGATGACTTAAGTTTTACAGGCTCTTAACTTTTCTAACTTGGCTGACGTAGTTTCTCAACAGTGACAAACTTGCCATGCATCAGAAGATATATATATGTTTGGAAAATTTAGTACCAGCAAACCAATAAAGCCTCTCCAGAGAAAAGCTTGCTGAACACCACACAGGAGCAAAACATCAATCAATTTCTTAATGTAGTCACTTTACTGCTTTCTTCTTTCCCTTTTATTTATTTATTTATTTAGATATTTATTTATTTGAAGAATTAGGCCAGAGGAAGTAATTATGTCTGTAAAGTCTTGGCTTTAGATGACTATTTGCATTCATCTTGTTAAATTTTTTTATTTTTTTTTCAAAATAGAGTTGTTTCTTGCTAAAAGAATGTGAGGACATATTAAATTCTTCAAGGCATTTTTTTCCAGAAAATAAGAAAAATTTTGTAAAAAAAAAATCTAAAAATATAAAGATTTACTTTAAAAATTATAATTAATACAAAAAACATTAATTGCAAGTGCATTTTATGCCTGTGAAAATTAAAGATATGTCTCAGCTCTATGGTAAGTAGAGGTGAAAATATTTAGAAGAATAGAGCTTTCGGTGTATATTTATGCAAGTTTTTACCAGATGTCATCAAATGAGATCAGAACCTAAAGCATACAGGTTTGGTACTACATTTTTTTCAGTGTGTTTTAAAACCTGACTGTAATAATGTACTTGTTTAAACATATGAGACATTCTTGTGAAAAGAGTGGCATGACTTTAAAATCATGTACTTAATGTTCAAAAAAATTGTTTGCAGGTTCAGGGCATTCTCGTCCTTACAGAACTGGCCAGAACAGAAGTCAGTGCTTAGAGGCAGATGCAGGTAGAAGATATTGTTAGTGAAAAAATTGTATGTGGCCATTCATATATTCAGACATTGATATTGTATCCTGATTTTCTCCCTTTTTTTGAATGTGAGTCCTTTTCTATTTCTGTTACACCAAATACAATTTGAGAGTCTACATAATATCTAATAGATTTTTCTCAACTTTTCCACATTTCTTCACCTTTACAAAATACATTCAGTAGGCCATATATATGAATCAGTCGTGTTTTTGGCATCCCCTCTGTATGAATACATAACTAAAAAGATATATTTTAGTTCCCAGTTTCTCTGTTTTGGTAAAAATTATGCTCTTTTGGTAAAATTCCTTGATTAAATACGTGAACTGAGATTCGTTATCACAGAATCACAGAATCACAGAAAATGCCAAGTTTTATAGGACTTACAAGGATTATCGCGTCTGAGTCTTGGCCCTGCACAGGACCATCCCCAAGAGTCACACCATATGCCCAAAAGGATTGTCCAAATGCTTCTTGTAATCTGTCAGGCTTGGTGCTGTGACCACTTCTCTGTTTATTGTTTGATTACGACTGCCTTATGCATAGTCATCTATACAAGCTGAGTCTCTACTATTCTTTTAATTACACACACAAATTGTGTTAGATCTTCAGTTGAAGTAAATTGGACACTTCAAATATATATACACATATATATATCATCATCATGGCTAGGCTTTGTGAACAAAGATTTGGGAAAGGCTCTATCCACATTTGTTACAAGCACACTGGTGGCTAATAAGGCCAATATGAGACAGACATATCCCATTACAAAAGGCAGAGCAGAAAGACTCCTTAGGTGGTATATTCTGCAAGGCATGATTCTTCCTGCGTTGCCTTTTCTCCTTGAGAGTGATCCTGTGTGTGTTCTCAAAGGAGACAGCTGCGTTATAGATGGTGTGTCTCCAGAACTCCCGATTGGAGGTCAGAGTAGACCAGTTATGTTGATCAATATGGCCAAGGCCGAGATGTTGCTTCAGGGAGTCCTTGAATCTTTTCTTCAGGGCTCCTCTCTTGCGGAATCCGGTGGCAAGTTCACCATAAAGCAACATCTTAGGGAGGCGGTGGTCCTTCATCCTGGAGACGTGTCCTGCCCAACGCAGCTGTGTTCTCAGCAACATGACACATATATATATATATATTAGGTGAATATTTGATCACCTTAGTGCAGACTATAACATGGTATTGTGCATGCCTGGGAACACAGGTATAAACAGCAATGTTTTGCAGGATATGAGCCAATAAATTGTCGACTCTGCAAGTCCTGATTTGCAAGTGACATCCTAACAGCCTACTAGGTAATCCATCCTGCTAAGTCCTTTGAAAAGAGGAGTATAGCAACAATATAAAAGATCCAGAGCCATGAGGCAGAAATAAATAATAGCAGAATCATGAAAACCCACATTTGGACTTTTTTCTTAAGTGTGCTTTCAAAATTAAAAACTGGGATTTGCAATTAAAGATTTGGACTTGTCTTTGCAGCCAGTGCGGTTTTGATGTTGCAAAACTGAAAATATAATGGAAATAATGTCTTGTTTTAAAAATATAAATTAAAATAATGAAACAACATCATATTAACAGATTGAGTAGGATGAAATTTATTTCCATCATTTATTTTCAACACACACTTGCCAGATATCAGATATCTGTACTGTTGTAGTAGTAATTAACAGTTAGAACAGCCAAAGCAATGTTAAAAATAGACAAGGAAAATTAGAACCGGTGTTAAAAGATTTTGGACATGCTCGCAGCATTAACAAGATACATGATGGCTCTACTCATCACATCGCTATGACTCACTGCCCTGCTATTTGCTGTTTCCGTATCCATACAAAGTTTGGAATTGTTTAATTGACTTTATTGGCTATTTTATCACTAGATACTATGATGGCTGGTGTCCTAAAGAGCTTACTAAGGCATTTTCTTTCTCATCTGCATGTAATTACACATACATAGCATTAAGCGTTCACCATGTAAGACAGAGAAACTGGACAGAACACAGGTATTCTCTGTGGGTGTCCTGATTTATTGAGTGGGAAGGAATTATACTTCCCATTGCTCCTTTTTTCTGGATGAAACGAAAATACTGAATCCTTTTTTTTAAAATTTTTCAAGCTACAGCAGGCGAGGGAAAATGTGTGACTGAAAAAGTGTAGTGCCCTGTGGACAAGAGATGCAAGCTTTAGTCCTTTCATGCTGAGGACATGTTACAAAGGTCTTCTAGCCTCTGTGAACCATAGGAAAGATGGAAATGCACGGTCATCTCTGTCTTATTTCCCTGGGATCTTGAATAAAAGCATTTCTGCCCTCTGTGTTTTCTACAGAGATTACTCCTAATGTGGGATTGGTGCTGTCAGATTCTGAGGATCCTGATGAGACATATTCATGGCCTGAATTGCTTAGGTTTCTTAAGATGGCAGAAGTCCTTAGTATTTATAAAAGTAAAGAAGCTTTATAGGGAACTTAGTAAATGCTATTGATGAAAACTGAGATACATAAAGACTTTAGGAACCCAACAGCTTACTGTTTTTCAAAAGACAATTGACACTTTAACACTTTTCGTGACATATCTTATCTAAAAATATTCCAGATAACCTATTCACCCCATTGCAGTTAATACTTCTCTACTCATTTACTTACTTTCTACTTCTCTCATCTAACTCCCAAACTATATCACTTTGTTGTCTGTAACATGACTGGTCAGATGTTAGGTCTAAGGAAGTCAACAGCCCTCTTTCAAATTACTTAAAAGCTGTATAGATAAAAATCTGCGCTTACAATTCATATGCAAGATGACACATAAAAAGTAAGTTTATTTCTTTTTATAGAAAAGGAGCTTCACAGTAATAGGTCTGAGAAGTCAATGCCATGATATGCAAGAAATTCTCAATGCAGGTGGGTTTTCTTTGTACATAGAATTACGTGTCTCAACAGAGGCACACTCAGCAGCTGGAAAATGGAAATCAGCTTTGGAAAATGAGGTAACGAAATATGCTGCTCTTGCACAATTGGGTTTCTCATCACTTCGTACAAGCACAGGCAATGTTTACCAATGTGATGCTGAAGGATGTAAATATTTACTCCACAAACAATAGGTGGGCTTTTAAGGACACTAGTTGAAGCTCTTGAAGTTATCTGATTAGGGCCTGTGTGCCCATAAAAGTGCAGAGATTAGAAAAAAGGCTTGCAAATGTATTCGTAATGAGAAAGGGGAAAGGGGTTGTGTTTGGGACATGATTAGCTGGTAATCAGTAAAGAACAAACTGATTATTAGCTGTTCAATTCTTGTCAGTCTTAGGGGATTCCACTCAGTGGCCTAATTAAAGTGAGTTTGAAGTCCTCACATCTCCATTCAGTGGCAATTTCATTATAATATTAAGTTCTTTGCATGAGCTTTGCCTCCTCTCTCTTTAATCATATGTTTTGCATTTGTGTAACACCTTCCTTGATTAGTTTCTCAACAGGATTAGCTTCTGATAACTGCATGGCTTATGAAAGTAAATGTCACATATAAGACAATCCAGATATTATTTTTTTTTATATCAACACCAGAGTTAAAAAAAATCAACTAAAATAAACATTTTTAATTAAGATTTTCATTAGATAAAAAATGATTAGCTCTTAAAAAGCTAATAATTTCAAGATTATGAATATTATGAAGTTGTTGTGTTTTGGTTTTGTTTTTTTTTTTTTTTTTTTTTTTTAATTCCTGGAATAGTCCATGTCCAGAAGTACTAATGGGTTTGGTTGATTCCAAGAAGACAGCCACAAAGTTGAATTGTGAATCTCACCACTATAGCCCAGCTGAAGGATCAAGTGGTGCAGTAGACCAGCCTAAGGATAGCTGGCCTATCCCTTTTCCAGCAGAGGGAATATACAAAGTATTTATGGAAAGATGGATAGGCTAGTTTGGATCTGGACTATGCTGATTTTCCCCCTATTGATAGAATTTTATTGATACTTAAAAGACAACTTGGTATATTTTTTATTCAATTATTCAGTGCTGTTGCTTCATCTGTACTTTCTATTTGTTGATGGAATTTGGAAAAAAAATGACAAACTGATAACAAATGAAGTGATGCAGAAGTATATGTAATCATGCCATTATGAAATACTGGGAATTTGAAGATAGAATTTATGCTCTACTTCTAATTTGAATATTATGAACCCTTTTCTGCTAATCCAAAGTATACTGGTGTATTTTAATTCGTGTCAATACTGTTACTCCTGGTTCTCCTTTTTTTTTTTTTTTTTTTGTTTGTTTGTTTGTTTGTGAAGTATTTAAACATTTAGAAGCAGAAAGGAAAAGAAATAAATCCTAGATCTTCCTTCCTGTGGAAGTATAGGCAGGGATTTAGGGGTGTATGCTAGGTTCAAAGAGTGTATTTTTTTCAATCAAGACGGTTGTTGCTATTGAATTAGTTGGGTTTGCCAGAAGTTGGGGAACACAAAGCTATAAAAGATATATGCTAACTTTCACAATTTAAAAAACATGAAGAGGTTGTTGTGAAGATATTTGCATATAAATATTATTCTATGAAGTTATGTTGTCCAGTAAAAAACATGTATCAGTTAGTCTAAGAGAAGAGTAAATTATGGGGATGGGAACAGCACAGAAATGGAATGTGTCATCTCCCAGAACTGTGAAAAAACACTATAAAGGCATCTTCAGAAGTATTTGAGTGGTGTGGTTTTTTGGTTGTTTTGGTTTTGTTGGGTGTTTGTTTGTTTGTTTTATCCCATGTTGGCATATTTTTGTCCATTACTGTTCCACAATGTGTAATTCATTCACATCAGAGAATTTTAATGAAGGTTTTGAAATGTAGTAACAGTTAATTAAATCTCAAAGCATTTCTGTAGTTAGCTGTTGTTGTAGCTGTTGTGGTTTTAGCAAAGAAATGAAGGAATATTCTAAAGGTTGAGTTAGGGAAAAGCAGAGATAAAAAACCAGGAGTCCTACCTCCCTTGACTTCATTTTATCCACTCTTTATCTGCTCCATGTGTGACTTCTAGAAGGAAAATAATGAGATTTACTTCAGAAAAAGTTGCATGGGAGAATTAAAGCCTTTCAACGTGTGGAAGGAAACTCATATGACAGCATGCATTTGCAAAGAGTGAAGGGACCATTTTCATTGATATGGTGGTAGTTCATGCTTGTCCCTTCTGCTTTTATAATGATGTACACAAATAATGTAGAAAACTGCCACCAATTTGACTGCTACAAGGCCTGCATTGTCAGTCTGTGCTAGTAATGCCAGAAACTGGTACTTGTATAGCTGACATAGTGTTGGAGCAAGACCGAGGTTTACTTCAGTGCAAACAAGCATACTTTAATTTTTTTTTTACCTATCACACCATTCATCTTTGGCAGAATGAATAGACTCTCTATAAGGACATGATGTAGGTTGTCTCAGATTTATTACTTTCTCTAAGCTAGTACTTCAATTACTCATGATTTAAATTTTTGCCATATGCTGCAAAAAGCAGCTTTAGATGCTAAATTCTTGGCTATTAAATTCTAAACCTTATTATTTATCATTAAAAAGAGTCAAAAAATTTGTAGAAATGAAGTCTTTCATACACTGAAAATCTGTATTGTTTGCAGTTCTTTTTGTACGGTGCATCATTCTGTGGGCAAATTGATTGAATGTCATCTAACCCAAAGAAATGCTGGAGTAAATCCTTAGATGGTGTAAATCAGTGTTGCTCTTGCCCTTTCTTTTCTGCAGATTTAGCTGGAAATAGGGATGATTTGGAATGTTAATGTTGCTGCTTCTGGGAGGTTTATTGATTTGTTCTACTTTAGTTTTTTAAAAAAAGGAAATGAAAACTATTTGTCAGTAGAAGAAGACAGTAAGAAGAGAAGACCCTCAGCCTTTATTTGGACTCAGACTGAATAACTTTAGTTACTGGTCATGCACTGAAGAAAAAAAAAAGGAGCTACTGGTCTTGTAAGAAGAGTAATATTCAATCATCACAAAGGCCCCTGTGAAACCATTTAAACAACTTTATTGATTTCTCCCTGGTTGACAGTGTTTAATTCAAACAACTCCCAAGGAGTACAAGCATCACTGCAGGCAAATTATCAAATGTTCTGGCCTCTATCACTCTTTGACCACCACTGATACAATTGTGAGTGACAAAAATGAGCATTTCTCCCCCTTTAGACTCTGCATTGTCCTGTGTTAAGTTAACAAAGACAGAAAGTGCAATGTCTGTATCTCTGACCTTAACTTATAGTATTGAGAAGAAAATAAATGCCATGTGTGCATACTTTTCTCACCAGTTACTGCCAGGATGACAAATAATTTTTTAAAGGGACTGAGGTTGCCTTTAAGAAATACATCCATGAGTTACCATCCATGGCAATTCCTCATTAACATTTGGAAAGGACACATCTGGTCCCCTGTACATACACAAGCATCATTCAAAATAAGTACTGAGTAAGCAGTAGATCTGCTACAGAAAGTGTTAGTCTGCCTAGCAATTTATAGGTGTGAATATAGTAAATGGAAAGTCCTGGGAACAAGCAAGGTTGCTCTATGCCTCTGTGGATATATTATGTATCCATTATATCAAGCTGATTGCAACTAGGAACTTTCTTTTTCCCTTCACTCGGTAAAGACCAGTGCAGTGAGAATCTGCTTATTCTTACAGAAAAATGTCCCAGTTATTTTCTCCCAGCAGGCAGAAAGCGATAGATATGGTGATATCTACAGATACATCTTATTTGGTCATATCTTGCCTGTTCTACCATATAGAAGGATGGACTCTGGATGGACTATATGGACTGAGTTTCCCGAATCCCTCTTAGGGTAGTCTAGAAATAGCAGTTAAGTTTCCAAGGAGTCTTTTCTTCTTGTGTAGTGCCCAGCAGAAAGATTTCATGACTTAAAAGAGTCAACTGATTCAAAGTCAACATTAACTTTTCCAAAGTCTTTTTAAAACCAAAATGAAAACCAAAAGCAAACACAAAACCAAATCCAACAGCACTATATAGAAATATATATGAATAGGAACATTGGAATAGGAAGGACAAAAAATACTTTAGAATAGAAAATGCACTTGAAAGAAACATATATGGCTATCAAACGTACCTTTGTAAAAAGTATCCAGCAGTACACTTCACACAACATAAGATATCTAATGAGTGGAAAGCCACAGAAATGTTTTGAGCCTTAAATCTTGAAAAAATGAGGGTGCATGAGGGAGGCAATGATTATGATGACAAAATAGTTGCCTGTAGGAATAATACGGATTTTATTTCTTCTTGTCTAGAAAGACAAAAAGAAGAGTGGATGATATGGTTTAAAGAGGGACTGGTAAAATAAAGTTATAAAAACTGCTTGTGAAATGGGAAAAAAGAAACAAAGTCAGCAACAGATTATAATCAGGATTTATTTTAAAAAAGGAAAGAAACAAATCAGCAAATAGAGTAAATAAACATCATATTGGAAGGAACAAGAGAAGCATACATGATGTATTATGAAGCTGCTTATTAAAATATTAGAGCAAGACAGAGTTAACAGAGATATTGAAAGTGAATGAGGAGATGAATTCCATTACAAACTATGTCTTTCAGGAACAGATTTTTTTTGTGAAAAGGTCACCTTGAATATTGGGTGCAGTTTTGGTCGCCGCAATATAAGGAAAATATTAAGCTTAGAAACCGTCCAAAGGAGGGCAATGAAGATGAAGGGCCTTGAAGGGAATCTGCGTGAGGAGCGGTTGAGGTCACTTGGTCTGTTCAGCCTGGAGAGGTGAGACATCATCACAGTTTGCAACCTTCTTGTGAGGGGAAGAGGAATGGCAGGTACTGATCTCTTCTCTGAGGTGATCAGTGACAGGACGCAAGGAGGTTTAGGTGGGACATTAGAAAAAGGTTCTTTACCCAAAGGGTATTTGGGCACTAGAACAGGCTCTCCAGGGCAGTGGTTACAGCACCAAGCCCGACAAGTTCCAGAAGCATTTGGATGATACTCTCAGATTCATGGTGTGACTCTTGGGGCTGTCCTGCGCAGGGCCAGGAGTTGGACTTGATAATCCCTGTGGGTCCCTTCCAACTCAGCATATTCTCTGATTCGGTGATTCTGTGTTTCAGTTCATGAAACACAGAGGCAGCACATGAGCACATGAATTAGGCAGCACAAAATGTAGATATTGCTGAATAAATGTTGAAGCAGTTGGAAAATATGAACACATCCTAATGAAATTTATTTTGTATAGTTTTTCCATGTTCATCAAAGACAGATTTTTAATGCACTTTGCAGTTCAATGGCACCTCTTATTGGAAATCTGTGGAATGAAAATCATGGAGAATGGAACAAAAAGCAAAGTCAGTCCACTCAAAAAATGGGTAAAAATTATCTTGGCATAATTTGTCCATTATAAGCAAAATTCTAGCAGTACCTAGGAAGTGTCCTTATCACAGCTGTTTAAGGCACTGAGGCTGCAAGCTAAAGCAGAAAGTAAAGAACAAACCTTAATGTGATGATGTGACACCAAGTTCTAGATTAAAGAAATTCTCAACTAAATAAAATTTGAATTTAAGTCTGAATGTGGAAGTCAAGAACACATAATTGACTCCACAATTGGAAAAATTATATTTTAAATTACCCTGAGTTCTGGAAAATATCCTGTAGGCTATTACTTCCTGTCTCTAAGTGATTTCTAGTTTCATCATTATTTCTACTCTCACATCTTTTATTTGCAAAATTTACTGTGTAGTCTCATCGATGTTTTACTTTTTTATTCTTTGGTACTGGTACATTCAAATAACAAGATCATAGTATAATCTTATGTCTATAATGAGATATCTTGACATTTAATGCATTTTTCGAATGAGCAAACATGTCAAGAGACACCACCAATCTCAAGAACTACTCCATTTATTTGTAATTAATTTAGTTCTAATTATTTATGTTGATTCTTCAAAATTTGGTAGAAAATGTATTGTATTACTGGTACAAATGCAAAAATAATGATATCTATTGAGATTTCCATTTATTTGATTTGGTCATGTATCTTTTTTAAATGACAGAACTGAACTTGTTTCAGAAATTTGACTTAAAATTTGAAATTAACTGAAATTCCACAATGTAATAAGAAAAAGGCCTGAAATGCTTTTAAGAATGATATTGAAGATACTTCAAAGAACTCAGAAACCTCACTTTTCACTTTCAGGTACTCTTCAAGCAGAGGAATTTCCGACTTTCATTCTTAAATTAATTTGAGCACTTCCGTAGAATCAAGCCCAACTGGAAACCTAGACTTGGCTTTCTGAACTATGTAGCTGATGAAAGATAGCTAAGGTACATTTTGTACTTATTTTAAAGGCACTTTAAATTCTTAAACCCTATGAAATTCTCTATTTTTTTCTGCGACTCCATGTGTGAACATTATAAAGGGTTTGAATTTTTTCAGCACATCTAACATATCAACAGAAATCTAATATAAAGATAACAAAAAACTGATAGAGTAGGTCACATAAAGATAACAAACTCACCAACATCTGAAAGATAAAAAGAAAATGGATATGTATAAGATAATTATTTGTTCTCAAAAGAAAATTTAGACATAAAATGTTTGTCGTACCTCTTTGTGGAGGTTTTTAAGTGGATTTATTAAAAAAAAATTGCATTTTGTTGTTCAGTATTCCATAGAGTTAAGTATACTTGAACTTCTTTTTGCAGATGTACACTGCAAGGGCTATAGGCTGATGGGCAATTTTGCCTAAGCAAAAAGCAATTATACTTCCTAAATTAAGGATTTCTACCCGAGAAATATGAAAGGTCACTACCAGAATCTGGAAGCTCTGAGCTCAGGATAAATGATAGAAACAAGCTGAAAGCACCTGTTGTTTTTTCTGTTGTTGTCACTGCTGCACTACTTTCTATTACTTCATTATGGAAAGTATTTAAGCAGACAGCTCAAGAATCATCTGGCCATTTGTAAAGGAAGTGTATTTATATCCTCCATCTCTCAGCTTTGATCTTTGCCTCCAGGCTGTATTACTGTAATGTGCTTTATTTGAAGTTACCCTTGAAAACCACTTACAGATTGCAACTCATGTTGAATGCAGCAGCATGACTGCTCAAGGACCTTTTTACTGCAGGACTCATGTAAACTCAACTGTCTGCCTATTATTCAAGATGTGTGTTCAAGGTCTTATATTATAAGTGTTAGAGTCTTACACTGTCTCCTTCATTCTGACCTCAACTTTAAAACAAGCAAGGGTTGGAATTTCTAACTGCCCAGCACAAGTATCTTTTCCAATAAATCCAACTCTCTTTTCAACGTAAATGAGAAAAAAAGAAGATTTAATTGCCTGTATTCTTCAGTGAACCGAACCATAAAAGGCTTAACTGGAGATATGACATATGAAGAGCCTTTAGTGGAGTTAGGGAAAAATTTCCCCATTCTAAGAAAGCCATGTATTTTCCAAAAAAGCCCTAAGTATTTTTCTAGAAATATAGGAACAAGACATTAAGAATTAGGAGAAATAGAGGGGTCTAGAGAGCCCCATTAAGAATCTAGAAAAAACTAAGGTCAGAAGAGTTTGGCAAAGAGCACAAAAGTCACTGCAGATTCTTTGAAGCCTTGTAGCATTCTAGCCATTTCCTTAACACTGAGGGAACTAATATTTCCTCTCTTCAGATATTGGTGTGTACCTTAGGGTTTTTTTTCTCCATTTTAAATTCCAAGCCTAACTTCAAGTTCCCTTTTCATCACATACCTAACCATCTCTACCTACCATTCATATCCATCTGTACCATCACCACTACCACACACCCACCAAAACCAAACCAAACAAGTAAAAATAAAAACCAGATCAGCAGCGTGACAGGTCACATATGCTACTTTTAATGGCATACACAGGTCCAACATTTTGGTCAGAAGCAGCAGAACTATAAGTCCTATGAGGAGTGGCCAAAGATTTTTGGGATTGCCTATTTGCCTGGAAAAATGGACTGAGTCGTGACCTCACCTAACTTCCTGAGAGGACAAGTGGAGAGTAGGGGGTGCTGCCCTCTTCTCCCTGGTATCCAGTGATTGGATGCATGGGAATCGTTCAACACTGTGTCAGGAGAGGTTCAGACTTGATATTAGAAAACATTTCTTTACTGAGTGAGTGATCAAACACTGTAAGAGGTTTCCTAGATGTCCCAAGTCTGTCAGTGTTTAAGAAGCATTTGGACAATGCCCTTAGCAATATACTTCAATTTTTTGGTCAGGCCAGAAGTAATCAAGCAGCTGGATCAGACGATCCTTGAAGGTTCCTTCCAAGTGAGCTATTCTATTCTGTTCTACTATTTTCAGTAATCTAGTATGACAAAAAAAAAAAAAAGGGTCATGTACCAAAATGGGCAGAAGGACAGCATAAGAAAAATTTAGAAAGAATAGGAAGCCATGTTGGTTTTGGACTCTTAAAAAGTTGTAAAGGAAAGGATCCAAATAGAAGCTCTACTTAAGTGAATTCAAATGTTACAATAAGTCTCAACAGAGATGGAGGAATTCCCTTAAATCACCAGTTACATGAAAAATTAGTTTGGCATGGAACAAGGGAAGGTTTTTTTTAGAAAGTATGTAGAACTTCTCAGTCCATTAGAAAAATGAAAGATGTTTGAATTTCCCTTTAAAAGTTAAGCATCCATGTCTCTGTAATGATGATGATTTGACAGCTAGTTAAAAAGCCTCTGCTTGTTAGTGTTCTGAGAATTTCTGTGTTCAGATGGTGCCAGTCATTTCTAAAATTTATTTAGGAAGTTTCATGAGCTGTGACAGAGTTGCTGAGCATGAGCAGGTGAGCTCTATGAAAGATGTCTTGCCCTTAGTGTCTGAAAGTCTTATTAAAGTTCATGAAAGGGCAACATCCAAGGCCTGTGTACATACAAGTTACAACTTTCCTGAACCCACATATAAACTCTTGAGATAAATACACAGCCCTCTCAGAAATGTCACTGTGACATCATTGTCATCACCATTGAGTCATCATCTACAGCTTATCATGAAAAGAGCCTTAAGTATGTTTGTATTTCCTGCTTCTATAGCCCTGTCATAGTGGATACTGGGCATTACTGATTTTTCTAGGACCTATTGCAATGTTATATGATTGCCACCACCTTCATGATTCTTATAAATGAGAACAGCAAACATTTACTGTTCAAAGAGAAAGATTCCTTATTGAATCCCAAAGCAAAAGTGCATAAATAATAAATTTTTGCATTATTACTTAAAGGTTCTTTTAATTTTGAAGTATTTTTTTCTTATTTTTTATATTAGTGTGCCCACATTCTATACATATAAATTATATGTTTAATTTTTTTAACCAGACTGATGATTATACAAGTAAATAAATAAAACTCATCAAATTCAATCTACAACAGTTCTAAGTAAATTATAGTTTGGCAAAATACCAATATTTCTCTTTTGAAAATGTAGGTATGATAATTCTCCTGTTTTGTTTTGATCTCTTTCCTCTCCACAGTATTGTGATGGACAGCTGTTGATAATAGTTATGTTGATTATAGGTGACCATTGCATTAAGTTTAAAGATGTTACTTGTTTTCATGAATAGTATTGCCTAACATGAAAATATCTCTGCAAAGCCAGATTATTTGGGCCCATAGCAAGGAATTTGGTATTATTTTCCTTGCTAAGAGTAAGATCCTACTGCTGGTGCCAGGCCTGGGGTACTGGAACTAACTGCTCAACCCATTCAAGACTTTTCATACCCAAGTTGCAGGACTGTGAATGACACAAACACATTTTAGAACTGCAAGTATTTGTTTTCATCATAATTTCATCATTTCATCTCAATACTGAGAAAGGGTGAAACTCCAGAAAGCTGGGGAGAGTATGTCATTGAAGCAATGACTTGGTGTGCACATTTTAAAGTTATTGCTTTCTCTCATTTGCTTGCTCTGATTTCCTGACTTTATGAAGCTTTTTGTGCATGTGCCTTCCTACCAGTTAGGACCATGAGATCAGTCACCTTGATTAGTCTTTGGGATGCTGTTAGTGAAAAAAAAGCACATCTGAATAACACATCTGCACAGCATTACTTACAGTTCATCCTGAGATTCTCCAAGTTAGCAGTGAGCAAACTCTATCTAGATGACATGGCGCATCTCCGCCAACATTATATACAGTTTATTGTCTGAGGGGCTTTTAGCTCCACAGCTTGTCTCACTTCAGCTAATTAAACCTGCCTTTCAGCAGGGCTTAGCTGCTACACACTGATGCTACGTCCCTTCTCAAACATGCCTAGTCCATGTTAGTTTTGGAATTTCTGTGCTTTCACAACTGTGTATCCTGCTGCCATATCCTTTAAGTGTTGTTGATATTGAACTGTACAGATAGCAGTTCTGCCTCCCTGCCCTGAAATTCACCCTTTTGCTACTCCTATGGTGGTTCATCCAGCACTCCACTTGACACTCCTCAATATTAATACACTCAGTATTATAGCTGGGGAAAACTGATGTAAGTCTTACGCTCTTTAGCAGCGTTTACTGGTCACGTCTTTGCTTTGGTGAGAACAATACTGAGGTTCAGATGTTGTGAGCATTGTACTTCACAGCTACTGAATTTCACAATCCAGTAGAAATAGGAATCTCCTAAGAGGAGAATGACATCACTAGGGTCATGCACTAACAACCCAAGACAGTAATAGTGCTCTAATTAAGTCTTACTGCTTCAGTGTCTGTAGTTACAAGCCTTTTCCATATCATCCTGCTATTATTCACTGCCCCATCATAGCCCCTCACAACTCATCTCTCCAGTGAGTCTTTGAGAAGGTGTAACTGAGGTGCCACGATGTGCCCAGAAGAAGATTATAAAATTCACTGCTTCCTACAAAGTTTTCACATTATTTTAGCTTCTTTCATTCATTTGATGGTTTCTCACAATGTAATTCATCCCAGTTAGAAACCTGTTAGCTCTGTGGGTGTTGTACATGAGCAATGATAATGCAAGCAGGCCATATGGGCCCCATCTGCTTCCAAGAAAGTAATGATGGTTTGACCATTGACTTAAAAAGTAACAAGACCATGTCCTTCATAAACAGAATCCACAAAATTTCCTAAATAGGTAAATAGTCAGCAGGTGCACAGGAAGACAGAGAGGCAAAGCAGGGCTCTCCAGGGTTACCTGCAGGATCAGTGAGAGTGTGCCAGTCCAGTGTTTTTCTGGTATATACTGTCCACTGCCTGATATTTCTTCTATTAAACACTATCAATTTCAACCTTTTTTTTCTATTGAGTCATGCTTCATTTTTGTTGTTGTCCTTTTTTTTTTTCCTGGTATCTATTTACCTCCTAATATGCTACTGAAAACCACCATTCAAATTTAATTTATGGTTCCTGACTGACTTTTATAACTTGCTTACAGAGAAAGAGTTATACTGAATTCCTGACCAAATGAGTGAACAATGCTCTAGAAGTTGTTTTTTTCTTTCGTATTTATTTTTCTCTTAAAAAGTAAAAGTATATTTATTTATATATTTTACATTATCTGAAGACCTGATTCCCTGGAGCATTTTATCCTCAATACTACAGAAACACAATAAAGGAGAATGACAAAACTTAAAATGTGATTAGAAAGAGAAATGAGAATAACATTTGGACCTGTTCTGCTAATGGACTAAGTCACAAAATAACCCAGACCTTTTCTAAAATTTAGATACATCCTAGATATGTTCTACACTTTACCATCTGTTACTTTTTGATAGATAGGTTCCTTTAATATTTCAGAAAACCTGAGTTTAAGTGTTGTGTTCCCCATTATGTAGACAAGAATTATTTTACTTTTCACTGAGGATGATACACACCTTTAACTTATCATACTAAAAGAGTGTCTCCTCGTATCAACAATCCTAAGATATTAATAGGTGTTAATTGACTTTCTGTCGTTCACTGTATGGATTTAAAAGTATATATATTTTAAACAGACAGGAAAAAAACATAGATATGAGTTGAATTTTTTAAAGCAAATTAACTTCTTCCTGAATATATTTTCAGTAATCCAGAACCAATTCTAGATATGAGTCTAAATTAGTACTACATTTCAGCTGAATTAAACGATTTCTTTTAATGATAGACAAAATATTTGGAAATTTCTAAATGGATTACCATTGTGCTACAAAGGCGAAACTAAGAAGCCTACTTACACCAGGATTTATATATCCATTTGTACCTGTCACAGAGAGGCCATGACAAGACATAACTTTTCTCTGCCACAACTGAGGAACTTCAACAAGGTTGAGGGCTATAGGATGTGTTCATATCAAAGGTCTTCTGCAAAATGTCACAATTTGTGTAAAATATTTAGCTATTCAGTAAGCCATGTGACTGGAGGCTTCTTTTCCAGCAAAAAAGGTAGTCAAGACAATGTTTCATAAAAAGTTTGTCAAGGTGTTCTCGTGAAAACAGATGTAATAATGAGAGATGCTTGAGGTATGTTTACTGGTGCCTATTGTTACACTACAGAATAGAAGCCAAAATAACTTCTCAAAATAGTTTAAAACATAGTATACCCCAAACTACTTTTCTATATGATCAATTTAGTTAGTTGTCCATTGCATAATCAGAAAAAAATCACAATTGGTGATCACATATGATGTATACATGAACCCTAAATACAAAAAACCTCATCTTTTACTTTCCAAAGGCATTTAAAATGGCCTTCAGAATCAAGGCACTTCTCTGTCCCCCCAGAGAAGGTCCTTGATAACCATTTTTTTCATCCCTAGATTTGCCTTTAGTTCTAGTGGACTACTTCATTTCAGGTTTTCTCATGAGCAAAGTCCTGCGTTTGAATTACATCTTCAGACCTGTGTCTGGAGCCAAATTTCTGATCCAAAGCTCAGGAGAAGGAATGAGGATCAATCATGTCTGGTAACTCATAATGTCCTTCATTTCCTTACTTCCATTCTCCTGGGGTGATACTAGTTTTCTTTGTGCATGGCCTTGGTAATTTTTTATTTTTTTTTTTTAGAAATCCCTTAGTTATGCCTTGATTCAGAGGTTTCTTGTGACCATTTTTAGAAGCTGACTTTTAAATCAGTGCCTCATATGCACAGTCGGTTTAAAAAGTTATAAACCATAGGAAACCTGACACACATAATGAGAATTCCTCTTCATGTGCATTAGTTGAACCTGCATATCATCAAACTGCAGATTTCTATTTTCTAAATACTCAGTGCTATGATGCATGTTGGGTTGGGTAGAGTAATGAGGGGTCAAACAGATTGTAACATCCTGAGAAGTTCTTACAAATTCAAGCTGTAGCTGGTAGAATCTCAGATTCAATCTCATTAGTAGAAATATGGAAGTATCAGAAAAGACATTCTAGCTTTTGAGTTGCTGCCAAAACATGAAGCAGAAAGGAAAAGGGGCTTATTTTATAACTACTTCTATCTGGCTATTTTATCATTGCAGTGGATCTGCTGGACAGCAACCTCGATCTTATTAGCTACTAAGCATCGAACTTATGCAATTATATTACAAACAGGGGTTTTTTTGCCATATTTTCTTCAGTGCTGGAGGATTTCATTTTTAACCAGAGTTGGGGACTAAATCTAAAGTGTCATGTGAGCAGCTGATTAGAGGAAGCTTCTTGTCAAGACAAAAGCCGTTTTCAGACACTGTTGTGTTATTGATAACACTGTTGTGTTATCTTCTCAAATCTGAGAAGATATTGGCTGCTTGACCTTGACCCAAGGTGTGGGTAAATAAGGTTTTTAATTTCTCATTAAAAGGGGAAAAGTGCCTTTTAGCATGCTGTCAATACATGCTTTATCACTCTTATCAACAAGTTATTCTGTGCTTTTAACATGTCATTTTCTATGTCTCATCTGAAAAGACACAGGTACTGTATGTTCTCATTAAAAGAGTATTTTTCTGTTTGCTTTTCCTTTAGCAGAAAAAAGTCATGGTGAGGGATTAGTCCCCTCTCCCAGCAACTGACTAAAATTTTTGGCCCAGTATTTTTCTGTGTGTATATTCTAATGTCAGAAAGAGAATAAAGAAACAAAAGGTGCAAACCAATTCATTAAGAAAATAAAGAGAGATTAAAGCCAGAGGCTGTGAGAATACAGTATTTAATCTTATTTCTGAACAGCAACAAAATAAAAAATTCCAATAAATTAGAAGTGTTTTACCAAACTCTTGAAAAAAAATCAACTAATAGCTTCAGTTAGCAATATGCAGCAACACAGTCTGTATTAAAGGTCTTTGCTACTAATTGGAATGAATTCATACCTTTCCCATCGTAAGTAAAAACCGCACAAGCTTCCTCTCTCTGATAATGTTGCAAAGGTAGCTTCACTTCCATCTATTAATGTCATCTCTAGTGTGCCTGCGAAATTTGCCAGAGCTGATTAGAGCAGATATTAAATGATAATTGGACATTTAGTGCTCATCAAACAGAAAATGACAGATGGGCCACTAATTAAATTATAGTTCTGACATTATTCACAATGGTTCATGAATCTTCAGTAGTGACCTTCATGCATCTCTTCTTTCTTTTGGGGGAAAAGAGAGTGATAAGAAAAAAAAAAAGACACTTTTAAAATTTTAACAAATATGTACAAAGTGAAAACCTTTTTTCTTTTCTCATTGATCTTGCCATAGAATTAGATAATTAATTATAAAATAGTGCAACAAATAATGTGATTCGTGTAAATCAGATTGAGTGGTTGAAGCTAGGGGGAGAAATTAATCACATCCTGAAAAAGTTATGCATGTTTTAACCAGACTTTCATTGTGGAAAAAGAAAATGTGCCTAAATATAGTGTGTTCCTAGAAAAGGAAATTCAGTGCCTCTTGTGTGCTCTTTTGTTTATCAGCTCAAGATTGCATTACCTACTGTCTCTACCAGCTAAATGAAAAGGCTCTCCTTAATGAAAATGCCTAAAAACCTGAAGTAGAGAGACACAGTTGCTGAGCCAGAACTACATTCTCACTTTCAATTAAAAAGGAAAATACATTGTTAATTACTTTGTAACTTTGTTTTCAGCAGTCTTCACTTTTTAAAAATTACTTTTAAAAAGTAATAACTGTAATATCCCTTGCTATCAGCAGTCTCCATTGTTGTGTAATATATATTCCAATAATTGGTTGACTAATATTTGTACATAGAACATTCAGACAGATAGATAGATAGATAGATTGATAGATAGATGCTAACTTTAGCATTTCCATATAGTTCTATTTGTTTATAACATTGTTACAGGCACTACTGTAATAAAGATAATAGAGAATATATATATCATGTTGCCTGTGCTTATATAGCTACATACACATATGCATGTACTGTAAGAATTCAGAAACCTGCTGCTACATCAAAAAAAGAGCAACACTTATTTAGGGAAGTAGTTTTATTATTTTCAAGAGAGACTGGTCCCCAGGGCAAAATTCCCATCTATATGCTGCTAGAAATTGCCTTGCTAATATGAGGACACATAGGTAAGCTTTAAAGCTTTAGAGACAGTTACAAACCTATTTTTTTTCACTGTTTTATTTAATAGCTGTAAGTATAGGAGCTATTTATGAAGTCATTATGTATGTGTACCTTCATAACTTTAATATTTTCTGCAGTATTTCCTGATAGGTAGAAAGTATAATAAATATCCAAACTGAAGCTTAATAAAAAACCCAATAAAAACCAATAAACCCCCCACAAAATAACAAGCACCCCATCCACTCCACTCCCAAAGAAATTCTCAGAGACAACAAATCTTTGGAATAGTTGGAAATAAATACAATCCTTAACAGGTTTTGTTAGTATGCTTCACCTCTAGGTTATACAAAACCAACTGTGATTTTGAATATTTGAACCTTGCTTTTTAGTCTTATGTCTAATCTTTCAGTAATGCAATAGAAAATTTTAAATCTTTAGGATTCCTGAAGTGTCTCACTTACATATGACTAGAATCTCCAAAAGACAGTATGTAAAACATACAATACTCAACTCCATATAAATTGTACAATAACATAGAGATTTAAAAAAAAAAAAAACAAACCCAAAGATATAAAATTCAGAAAATATAAGTAAATATCAATAGGAAATTTTGATTTTTTTTAGCTGAAATTCAAGAGTGTTTGGCATCAAATATAGCTAATGTAAAAAGCATATCATATCCTGAGTGCATTTTAAAACACTGTCCAAACAGTAAAGATTAAAATACTGAAAAAAAGTGAAATGTTATTGTTCTGAAAGGATTGCTCTCCTTTGAGCTTTCCGGAGCCTCCTGCTGTGAAAGTCATTTAAACTTAATAGAAAACTCCTTGATTCAATTATACTCAATGGACCCTTTTCTTTTCTCAGTTAAACCAGTATAAATGTGGAGTAACGCCACTGTCTTCAGTAGTTACTCTGTATTTATACTGCTGCCCTGGTCCACCTAATCTTCTGCTTCTATTCAGTAATGGGTATTTTCAGGAGTATATCTAGCTTTGCTGGATAGTCTTCTCTACATTTATTTTCATTTTTTTTCAAGCCACCAACATGAGAAGGCCAATTAATATCTGCTCATGAGATCTATGTTGTACTTCCTATATTCTGTTTTGAAAAGCCCTTAAATTCATCATAATTTCTGTTCAAATTTTCTCTTAGTACCTAATTCCCACAAATTAAAAATGGTTTTCATTTCTAAGGCATTTCATATCTGAATATCTTAGCTTTACTTTAGAAATACTAAGGAGACGCAAACTCCTATGAAGTGAGCCATTTTCTCTAACTTATGTTAGACTATCAAAACAATGTATTAACCAACTTCCTATGTTCCTGTATATTGCACAACCTGCCTCAGAGCCATGAGAAAATTTCAGCTCTTCTGAGAGTTTATGTGGCTGATTTAAGGTGATTAGCTGGTTGAGCCCAAGGTCACTGACAAAAGCTGTTGTGAAAAAAGCTAGAAGTGAGTGACCTTAAGAAGTGACCAACATTAGATGCCTCCTATGGTGGTTAAGGGGTTGTTGACATAAAAAGGATAGAAGATTAAGAAGCCAGAACAGGAGTGTGAGATCTTCAATCCAGAATTCAAACAAAAGAAGAGAGCTTAAGCAACTAAACTCTGCAACTCCACAATGTAACTCATCCAAATAAACTCAGCCAACTAAAGGGACAAATGCTTTCCAGGCCCTAACATCCTCATTCATAGGAAAGTGCCATCTCAGGTCTTTGAAAGGAACAGTATTGGCAGCTTCTGCATGAAGTGAAATATGGAACTCTTTTCTGGGCAAATATTTCATACTGGTCATCTCTGAACAGCTGTCTGCTGGCAGCCTGAACCTACTTTTGCACATACTGAACATACTAGTGCCACGGTCCAAGGGGGATGGGGCCGTGACACAGCACGGATGGGTCCGGAGACAAGGTAGGGGTGCAGATGGAATCCTTTTTATTGAGGTGTGCACGAGAATTTTTATCAGTTCAGGCGGGGAAAGGACTAGAACATGGGGTGGAACATAAGACAGACAAACGGGGGAACAAATTGGGATAGGGACACAGGCAAAAGGGGGAGGAATGCAGGAGGAGCTGGAAAAGGAAAGGGCGAATGGTGGCTGTCTCCTCTCTGCAGCTTCTGCAGCCTATCAGGGAGGGGAGCGGGGAAGCAGGGAGGAGGCAAACTCGTGGCAAGCCTGAGCGTGCCCAGGCTGTGTACTGTGTAGTGTGGATATAATGAAACCACATAATAACAATAAAGTCCATATAATAACTGTAAGGTCCATATAATAAAGTCCTGTCAATTGCTGTATGTTTTTCTCCACGCCTGGAACCTCTCCCATCCTGAATCTTGTTCCTTCACATACTAGGAACACAAGGAAGAAAAACAAGTAAACAAACAAATAAATAATTCTCTAGCTTTTCATATAAGAAGGTTTTGAGCACAAAAGCTTTTTATCCTGACTGAATGCAAAGTTTTGGGGAATCTTCAGCCCTGTCACTTCTTTCCTCTGACTGTTGGTAGTTAATAGCTCTGAAGTCACTTATTTCCTGAGCTTCCTTCCCACTGAAGACAAGGGAAGGCCAGATAGCAGTGGATTCCAGAAAGTGATACCAGAACCCCACCAGTTCCAGAAGAGGCTTAGAACTATCAGAATCATCACAACATGTGAACAAGCTTTACACGTATATATCACACACATGGTCTGGTTTATCATTTTGATACATGTTTCTCTTCAAGGTTTTTGCTTTTTGTAAATATTATATATATTATATTTTATATATTATATATTATATATAATATATAATATATAATATATATATTAATATGTTATATATATTAATATATATAATATATATTATATATATTAATATATATTATATATTTTCAGTATCATGGGATACCATGGATACCATGGTTATTGCCCACAGGGAACAGAGCACCTGAGGTACACAAGAGAAATCAGACTGATGGAGTTATTCTCAGCTAGCAAACAGTAAAATAAAGCTAGGGCCTGAGCAGAGAGAGGAAAAAACAAGTGATTCTATTCTTGGGTTGAGAGAAGGGTTTGGGCTCCCAGGACGGTGCTCCAGAAGGATAGAAGCTGTCTACAATGCCTGCTGTTGAGAAGATGAGAACTTGTTCTGTTCATGTTTTTTTGCTGACAGGGTATGGTCAACTGAATGTTGGGATAGTAGATTTTGTCAGTTAAGATCTGGATGCAGAGGGTTTGTTTCTGTCCACAGCATATTATGCAGACATATAAGAGACCTGGAGGATCCTGACATGTCTTTTGGACCAATAAGGTGATAAAACTAACAACTCGTGCAACTGAACGATCTTAGGGTATATCACATTTTATCACTGCTCTTTTGCACCTCTTATATTCTCACTGAGAGCAGTCCTATCTGTTTGTCAAAACTGAAGCAGATATGGTGGAGCCATGGGTTGCTTATGCTGACAAACTGATGCAGAAAACAATAAACAGTGCAAACAGTAGCTGATGGAGCAGGAGGAGAACACACAGCTGCCTGACACCACGCAGAAGGCAGAGCCTGAGGAAGTGCTGCCACAAGGTGAATCCAAACTGCCAGGCAGGACCTGATCTGATGACAATTGGTCAAAGTGACCTCTTTCCCTGGCCCTGTGTGTACTGGTCTAAATTGGATTTAGGGGATTAAGCTTTGTTTTGTGTGCATGTTTTGTGGAGTAACAATTGCTCTACAACTCCCAGCTACTGAACTCCAAACCAGCTACTACATCTATGAGTACATGTCACTGAGCTGTGCAGTTATCTTCTAGTGGTCTTCTAACTCCTTTTTTCATCTGACATTACCATATATTTTGCTATACAAACTATTTGCTATAGTTTGTATCACTATATCATGGGATGCAAAGAGCCTAACTATGTGGAAGTGCTTTTTTTTTTCTGCTGAAAGAGTTGTCAAGCATTGGAACAGGCTGCCCAGGGAGGTGGCAGAAGCACCATCCCTAGAAGTGTTCAATAAATGACTGGATGTGGCATTTGGTACTTTGGTTTAGTAGGGATGGTGGCATTCAGTCAAAGGTTGGACTCAATGATCTTGGAGGTCTTTTCAAATATTAATGGTTCTCTGATTCTATGAAAAGGAAGATGGAGAAAGAAGGAGCACAAAAATCTTCACAACATTGCACAAATTTATCCCTCTTCTAGCTCAGAAGCTGGAAATCTTCAAAGTTCCTCAGTCATCTTCTGTTATTATTGAACTCAAAATATCTTACTATTTCTAGGCACAGATCTCCTTTATAGCTGTTCTTGTGATAGAGGCATTTCTGATTTTCCAATGTTAAGTAATTTCTAGTGTCTAGATCAGACCACTTGTTAAATGATGTGCATGGTTTTTCAGGAGTGCCTTCAATCACAAGAGTGCTGATGATTATGCAAAATAATGACTCAAAATTAAGGAAGATGCATTTTTAATCTTTGTTCCTATATTCTCCACACTTCTTAATTAATTTTTTTTCTAGTCATGACTGATAATATTTTCAATTGGTTCAGCAAGAGGGATTCATTTGATCAGTTTCTTAGAAAATTAGAAAGAATTCAGGAGTGAAGTGCTGCGGCAAGTTTAAATGAACGACGGCATTTTGTTATTTTCCACAACATCATTGAATTAAAGATATATTAATGATTGCTCTAGTAAGGTAAGTTTGAAGAACAAAAAATTATTCTTAATGTTTATTCTTTTATTTAATGGGACTTATAATTGAAGTAGAAAATAAAAGAATAAATGTAATTTTTTATCATTAAGATATTTAGGCTTAAAAATGTCATAAAATTGATTATCTGCTTCGCTCACTGGGATGCACTCACAAACAATTCATATTAGACCATAATGGACATGGCTTTCTCCTTTACTTCTGATTTACCTCACATGGCAAAGGAAGTAAATCACTGCAGGGGTGCCCTCTCATCCTTCTTCTCACTTTTCTGCTCCCTGTACCATCTTCTCCAGTGATTCAGGTGATTAGTCCACCACTTTACAACATCATTCCTACTATAAGAAATTAATTTTTCAGTCATGTCCACTTCTATTTTATTGGGTATGTTTTCCTGTTTGGGCTGTATTGAAAACCCCCTGATTAAAATAAAGGGATTTTGATTTCATTAAGTTTTGGACTTGGTGATTTTAAAGAAATTGTAAAAGAAAATAGTTCTTTTTCTCTTTTCACTTTCCTATGAACTAGGAACAGGGCATAAAGACCATTCCTGCTGAATGGCAGTGCAGTACAGTACTCTGGAGTATCAGCCAGTCCTCCAGCTTTGTATCATCAGTACTGACCCCTGGGGAACGCCACTGGCTACAGACCTACAGCTAGTCTCTGTGCCATGGATCACAACCCTCTCAGTTCTGCCATTGAGACAGTTCTCAATTAATTTCACTGTCCACACTTCCTGAGCTTACTCTCAAAAGCCTTGCTGAAGTCAAGGAAGACACATCCACTGCTCCTCCCTCATCTACCTAGCCACTCATGCCTTCATAGAAGGCTATCAGACAGGTTAAGCATGACTTGCCCCTGGTGAATCCATATTGACTACTCTTGATAACCTTTTCCTCCACATGCTTAGAAATGACATCTGGGATGAGCTGTTCCATCACCTTTACAGTGACGGGAGACTGGTGAGGCTGAGTGGCCTGTAGTGTCCTGTGACCTCCTTCTTGCCTTCTGAAATCTGGAGTGACACTGGCTTTCTTCCAGCCCTCAGACTCTTCTCCTGCTCTTCATGATCTTTCAAAGATGATGGAGATCTTGGCAATAACATCTTCCACCTCCCTCAACACTGATGGGTGCATCCCATTGGGGCCCATGAATTTTTTGTTGTCAAGTTAGCATAAATGATCTCTGATCTGATCATTCTCTGCCAAGGGAACATCTTCCTTTCTTTGGATTTTCTCTTGCCTCCAAGGCCTGTGATTGCTGAAGGTTGGCTTTAGCAATAAAGACTGAAGCAACAAGGGCAATCAGTAACTTTGTCTTCTCTGTATCCTTCATCACTAGGGCATCCATATCTTTCAGCAGTGTGCTCACATTTTTTCTAGTCTTCCTTTTGCTACTGATTGAATACTGATACTTGAAGAAGCCCTTTATGTTCTTGACATATCTTATCATCTTATTATTTGGTTGCAAGTGAACCTTTGCCTTACTAGTTGCATCCCTGCATACTCTGAAAAAAAGTTCCCGTATTCCTATGTGGCCTGTCCCTTTTGTCCACCTTCCTGTAGAGCCAGTGAAGGAACATGAACTCCTTAATTCAGTAGATAAGTTACCTAATGAACCTTTACGACTCTGAATCACCAGACTAGAGGATTGTCCTCCTTGTCAACAATAGTGAAGACATTCTAGTGTTTTGCTGAAAATCTTGCTTACAGGTGCATGTCCCTCTTTCATGGTAGTAGCTTAGTAGTTCTTCCACCTGGCCATTCACTGTAAACTTCCTGCCACCAGTTGACTCTACATACCTGATTTTAAACTTTCTTATATATATAAAACTGTGAATTGACACAGGTTAAAAGTACATTAGGGGAGAAAAAAAAGCTGTTGCAACTCCTTAAGATGACGTTGCCATAAAGAAAAATACACATAGAGCCTACCTTTGAACTGGTGGAATAGGTTTCAGGTAACTTATTGAAAAATTGCAGAACATAAACAAGTTAAAATATAATAAACAAGAAAGGTTTAATTTGATAAGAATGAAAAGCCACCTTCATCATGGCAGACATACCGCAGAAAAATTGCAGATGGAGATATTGTTAGTGATGTGTGCTGATAGTTCATGCTGTTCTAATGGATAGCTTATTTGTATGCCTCTAAACTAAGGAAATTAGTGGTTTGCTTTCAATAAATAAAAGTATAAATAAAATATTTTAATGGGTGTTTTCTTCCCCTATTTAATGAGAAAAAAAATTTTATGAAGCTATTACATGCAATACTGAATTGGGGCTTGTTTCATCACTGCCAATTAATCATGAAATCCATCTCATTAGCTATTTACATATGTGGCTTGTATCACTGGGTGTAAAGTCTTTTTGTACACAATTTGAAATTGCAGGCTGCAGTTTCTTCAGTGTGGTCAACATGACTAAAACTCTTTTGGTGACACCTAATTTTTTGTCCTCTACCTTGCAGCTACTAGGCTCTAATTGAAAAATAGGTCTCTATTTTGTAAAAAAAATGAAATAGTGAGTTAAAATTTTCTGTCTATTTTTGAGAATTCTTAGACAAGTTATTGTTCAGTCCAAACTCTGGTGGAATGAATCAAGTTCTTTTACTTTCCCTACAGCTTAACTATGGCTTTCTTAAAATCCAGGGCTTTGGAAAATTGTGGTCTGTCTGCTGAATATTATGTAGCTTCTACAGTGGGTTAACATCAAAGACACTATAGCTTTTCATCTGTTGACCAGAAATATGGACCTTCATTTCTCAGAGGTCAGCAAGCTTTTCCATGGAGACGATCATTGTAGTACCACAATGCTTCACACACATTAATAGATTAAACTTCTCACTGACCTGAATTTGAACTTAAAGAGAGATCTATTCTCCAAGTTTAGCACTAAAATTGTTCAGACTTTTGAGCTACTTCTGTTTTTTTTTTTTTTAATTATGATACTCATCTCTATACTCCAGAAAACTGAATTCTGCCCATATTTCTGCTCGGTAGTATAAAAGGCATGTACAAGTGAAGAATGTGAATAATCCATCAGATTTTGTTGAGCAGACAGAAAGTGTGTGAAATAGACTGAGGCACTAGAAAACGTGGTCAACAGAAATGGATGAACCTGGGTTAGGAGTTGTGAAGAGTGGGGCTAGTGGAAATTTGAGTAATTGAATAATTTCCCTGAAACAACTGGATTTTGCAGCCTGAAGTAGCACTGTAAATGCACGGATTCCTGCTCACCTTAAGTAAAAAAAAGATTGGGATTTGCGCAACTGTGAAGTGGATAAGAAATTACCTACAAGGAAGATGATAATAAATTATGTTCAAGGCAGAATTTGGGAGCTAGAAATGATTACCAGGGTCCTTCAACAAATACTTTTACATATGACCTTATTTCTTTAGTGATCTTATCATAAAGTCAATTGTACTAGTGAACTATGCTCATTCATGACAAAAACTTGGAAGACATCACCTATACAGAGAAACAGAAGGGTATCTCACAAAAAGAATAAGCAGACCTTAAGAACTGAAGTAGTAAATAGGATTTTATAAGGGTTGGTAACTTGGTACTTTAGTCCTATCTGGAAATTGATCAGACAGAAATTAAGAAAAATTACTTTGTGTATTAGTAACTAAAAGGGTAATGACAAGCCATCAATGTGCTTTAAATGGGAAATTGTGCCTACAAAACTCAGACTGATTTAGGTCTACATGGTTTTCTATTGTCAGTAGTCAAAATATTGCATGTTGCCCAATAGTGTGTTTTACTGAAGGCAGAAGACCCAGTATTAAGAAACACTGAAGCCATTTAAGAGTCTGGTGAGACACATGGATTCAAAACCAGTGAAGTAGCAAAGTAGATGCAAAAAAAAGTCTATCTGAATATAAAAAACCACACTGGAGTAGACTCAGAAATTTTGATATGTTTATTCTAGTAAAATATATGCAGAGAGCATCTATAGGGAGAGGCTATCCAAAAGTATATAATAGGTGGGAAAAATGTAATAGGTGATTAAAACCAAGGGAATAAACTGCAATTTAAGCTGAAGAACTACAAAGATATGTGAATTGGGACACATCTTATGTAGACTTGAAATCTAAGATAAATTATTATACTCTTGGATAAACTTCCACTATTTCCAGCAGAAATGACAGGGACTAAAATCCTTTATCTATCCAAAGAATGAATTTTATCCAATGAATTTCCAAAAACTAAATATACTGGCACACAGGCACAGAAACTTTTTATAGTAGATTTAGAGAAACAAGGAATATGGGTGGTAATATTGTGATGTAGAATATGAGGTTATTGAGTTCCTGCTCAGAGTTTTAGCCTCACATCAACATTCAATCTTTTCTTTCCCCCAAGTTAGGTTATAATCAGCCCATAGCATTTTAATGTACCAACCTCCTTATTGCATTATATAAGTTCTAATTGCTTTTGTAGAAAGATCTTGAGACAAAAACTCCTACTCTGAATCTGGAATTCATCATGTTCATTACAGGAGATCATTATTAAAGATTTTTCTTAGGAAAGAATATGTGTTATAAATTGCAGTTTCATAATAATATATGAATCTCTTTCCAGCGATAACCCTTGGCATATACATATGGATTAACAGAAACAGTTATCTTGGACCTAATGACTTACTGTCATTGTAACAAATGAAAAAAATAATCCCACAAAAATCTTAGAGTTTGTTACCCCATATCTAGGCAAACTTACAGGGTTTGTGATTTTAAGTTTTACCCTTCAAAACCTAAAAAGTTTGGATCAGGCTACTCTCTCCAAAGTAGCAAATGAACAAATACATTAAAAAGAAAGAGAGGTAGATGGGAAATTAAAGTAAATGAAGCATTTTTAATGAAAACTGCTAGAAGAACAAATTAGGCTAAAATGTCACTGTCATTAAACTATATTTAACAAATGTCAAATAAAGAGTTTTACAGAACTTCAGAGCCTTCATGAAAGTCTTATCACCTAGGACAGGTACGGGAAAATATTATTTCCTTTCACCTCCATTGCTTCATCCAAGTTTAATATAATGTATTTATACTGTTTATTTCTGTGTGGAGGAAACCATCATAGTTCTTTTTTCCTCCTTTCAGCAACACAGCTTCAATATACACAACTGCCATACAGTTTCATCCTTTTATGACAAATCTAAGTAACACCTACTATGCAATGTGGATATAAATAAATCCTTTACTCAGCTCTGATGTACTTTTGGCTATTGTTCATCATGAGAGGACTTGTGCACTAACTCTTGCTGTTCTTTTAAAACTAGCTTATTTTTCTTTCCCAATACTTTGGGTTGTGGCAAAGAGAAATATATGGCTTCCAGATGTACACAAACTAGAATTTTTCAAAGCACATTAGGCTTAGAAAAAATATCATCTTTGTAATGCTTCAGAGTATTCAAGATAAAGGAAGTCTTATAAGATAAACAATGTCTTGTTATGCCTCTCTGTCACAACTTCACTCAAACCCACTGTAATCACCAGAAATCAATGAAAACACACAGTTACCTTTAAGAGTATATAATTCCCAGATGCTAAATTCAGAAAATATTGATTTTTAAGTTCTGTCATCCCATACAAAGTCAAAGGTACTTTTTTTATCAGTCTTAAACTTCTCTAAAATCTTGTGATCCTCATACCTGTCATTCACTGATACCCAAAGAGTAAAACATTGAGACATCATTATTTCAACATTTTTAACTTCCTTCTAATCTGATTTTCACAGAACCAGTCATCAAGATTTAAAACAGAGGTAAAAGGTACTACTTAAATCACAGAACCATAGAATACCAGGTTGGAAGGAACCCCAAGGATCATCTGTGTCAAACTTTCTTAGCAAAAAGCACCATCTAGGCAAGATGAAACAGCATCCTGACCATTTGGATATCCAAAACGTCCAGTGTTGGAGAATCCACCACTTCCCTGTGGAGATTATTCCAATGGCTGATTGTTCTCATTGTGAAAAATTTTCCTCTCGTGTCCAACTGGAGTATTCCCAGGGGACTCCCTGTGAAAAGGGAGTCTCCATCTTCTTTGTCGCCAACTTTTAAACACTTGTGCATGGTGATAAGATCTTTCCTAAGCATGCTTTTCTCAAGGCTGAGTGAACCCAGTTCTCTCAACCTTTCATCATACAGCTGGCTTCCTGGTCCTTTGGTCATCTTTGCGTATGGACTTCTCTGGATCCTCTCCAACCTGTCCACATCTGTTTTGTGTAGCAGGAACCAAAAGTGAACATGGTATTCCAGTTGTGGTCTGACAAGTGCTGAGTATAGTGGGATAATGATTTCTTTATTTTGCTGGTGATGCCCCTGTTGATGCAACCCACCACCCCATTGGCTTTCTTTGCTGCACTGTGACACTGTTCACTCATACTGAGCTTGTTGTCTGGCAGGTCCCCCAGGTCCCTTTCCACAAACCTGCTCCCCAGCTGAGTAGACCCCAGGCTGAGCTGCACTCCCAGATTGTACTTTCACATCTTGTACTGATTTGGCTTCAACCAAGTACAGTCCATCACTCAGTCAAGCATATTTTAGTGGTAGATTGCAAACAGTGAGCTTCTCTTTTTATTTTCCAGTAGTGGTAAAAAGTTGAACAATATACTGGGAAATGGTCATTGAAATGTGCTTCTTCAGGCCCTTTGGGGCCCTTTTCCTATCAGCCCATGTAATAGCAAAAGGAAATTTGAGTTTACATTGCTTTGTTTTTAGCTGTGAATTGTGGTGATAGTGATAATTTCATGACTCTTTCTATGATGATAGAATGTAAATGTCATTGGCTGAGCAGTCTAAATGTCATTGGCTGAGCAGTCTATAACATGATTATTTTTCAAAATTTCTTCTTTGTTTATAAATGTTTCCTGTCTTCTTGGTATAGTAGTATTTAGTTATCATCACTCCCACTCTATGTTAAACAGATGTGACTGGGGATTCATTTTACCTTGTCTGAAACTAAGGTGTCACCATGCTATACATCCACACGAAATATTCTTTTGAGATGCTACCTATTTCTCCTTTCAAGAGGAGCCTTGATTACTAGCTTTAAATGGGACTCTAATTTTTACAATAAGTAAAGTTAAATAAGATTAATCCTAAATTAAAAATATATGCATTGGTTGTAGCACTACAAAGTATCTAACATACCCTTTTCCACTCTTACTGTGTTCTGGCCAAATTCTGGGCTCCAAACAGATAAATTACATGTCTCTAATATTCTCCTGTAGTCCTGTTCGCAGAGTTAAAATTACCCTGATGTTCTCATAAGCTGATGTTTACATAGTCAGGCATTCACCTGTGAAAGGGTTGTTAAACAGGGGTAATTTTCTCCATATAGAGTCAGTAACTTTTAAGTATTGCACAGTGAACTTTCCCATTATTACTCGTTTGCATCTTACTGAAAATATCTCCCTAACACTTGAATGGCACTACACTATGCTAAAAGTGATGAAAGCAATGATTATTGGTTTAAAGATGTGGTAGTAAGAAGATCAAAAATGAATTGTAATTCAAAGGAATTCTGTGAGATTATAAAAGATTATACTTTAAACTTAGCACTGCATCATTTTGTTGTTTGATTGCATGCAAATTGTTTACTGCATTAACAGTTTTTCTATTTTTTTAGAATTCATTGGATAGCTTTTCGTAAGACCGAATAACATAAAAGCAGGTTATGAGGTTTTACAGATAAAAATAAATCTCTGAAATAATTTAAAACTCATTTGCTTTTGAGACTTGTGGTTAATGAAAATTCTATCATTAAGCCTCTTAATTTAAAAAACTGTACTTGATTCAATTGGACCTAAAGTTTAAAAATAATTGTCACGCTGCAGTATTAACTTCACGGTGGACTAGACTCTTCCCTCCTGAAAGTAAACATAAATTTCTTGAGCATTGATTAAAATATGCAAAATGGTACCTACTTATAGGTTTTGTCTTTCTTTTCCTTTTAAATCAGATTTTTTTTTACTACTATTTCTTCCTCTTTCTCTTAATTTAGAAAATGCACATGCTGTTTGCCCAAACCCCATCTATCTCTGTAGAAGGATACTGCAGGAGACCAGGCATTTTGAAGGCTTCACCTCAGCACATCCAAAAGCTGTGCCTCTGCTATTAAGAAATGTTGGTCAGTAATGACTTCCAGAAACCAAATCCCTATAAGCAGTTCAGAGGATATGTTTAAAATGCAATTCAACTTGAAAACAATTGGGCAACTTTCACAACACTTAATCCTTCATAGTCTCTTCACATTTACACCAGATAAAATCAGCTATTACTGTCTCATGGTTATTGTCATTTTGGTTTGGGGTTTTGCCACTTTCTCTGATGGTAAGCAATCCACACAAATATGCAGGCTATGTGAACTACTTTGAAAGGATTGCCACAAATTATTTGGAAAACATAAACTGCTGTGTTCACTTGTGTCTGAATTGTTTTTTGAGTATTATTACTGTAAAACATAAAACATTCAGTGCCTGATCTGAAAAGGAGAGAGGCTGGATTTCAGTCTGGGAAATTAGAAGCTTAAAACAGTCAGAACTGAGTGACTTACCTGTTTGAAAAGTGCCTGCTTTGGGATTCAGTGCCATTTGGAAGGCTGCCTTTTCTTTCTCTTGTGTCTTATGTTTCTAGCCTCATAGATAGCTTCCTGTTTTATCTGTAGCAACGAAAAATTGAGGCTCTGTTTCCCTGAGGGATATTTCTTAAAACTTATATGAATAAATTTCAAGTAAGACACAGCTTTCTTGAAAGACATTGCAATTTGACATTTGTATTTGAATTTTAAGCAAGCTTAGGAAAAGCCATTACCACCTTAGGCAGATATTACAGTCTATTTCTGTGATAAAGAGGTAACTTGTGTTTTCCAAACTCACAGTGCAGATCTTGCTGAGAGGTGTCTTATTTGTATTCACTTCCATTGGATCTTCCCAAACTCACAGAATAAATAACACTTACAAATCTTAATTTCTTTTATCATTTGTGTACATGGAAACTGCACAATAGAAAATGACTGGGGTTTTTCTCCTGTCAGAATATAGAATGCGTGACTGAACCAGTAACAGCCTACAGGACTTGAATCAGTGTTCTTGATCTACCAGAAATCCTGTGTAAGATGAAAAGTACAAGTGCTAGGTCAAGGGAACAGAAAAGCTTGTGCGCTTTGAATTTACAAGGAAAGACAAAATGCTTTAGTGGTCTTTAAAGATGGTGTTTCTTAGAACTCCTTAAAGGCTTTTGACAGCATAAATCATAGTCGTGTCATCACTGACTTCAGTCTTTTTATTTCCAGTTGTCCTTTAGAGTTTGAGTTGTCTTTGTGGAAGGAAAAAATTTACTCTCAGCCTTTCTTTGAGCTAAGAGAGAGAACATGACAATAAAGACTTTTCAAACTTTTTCACAATAGCAAGATTAAATATGATAACTACCACGGAAAGGGTGTATCAGATTTGTGGACTGGCTTGGCAGAATATGGAAGGACTATAAGAAAAACAATATTTTAGGTGATTGGGAAAAGAAAGAATCATCTCTTCCAACTCTGAAAAAATTCTCAAAAAACAAAATACCAAAGACATATTTTCCATTTTGATTTATACACCTAGTAACACAAACTCTAGTAACACTCATACATTTGGAAGAATATAGTCCCAACATACAGAAAACCAGGTGCAGATTCATAAAGGGTAAACAATATGAAATTACAGAGAAGATCTGTTAAACAAAAGTTTTGATACAGAAAAGGTACATTTATTTAACTGTTCTGCCACGTGAAATTGAGCTCGTGGAACTTGCTTCAAAAGGGAACATATTCCTCTTGCTTTGAGCTAACTACTCACAGGTCCAATTGGTTCAGGTTGAAATCATCAGATAGAGTAATGGTGTCTAATTCAGAACTGTGGTTAGCCTTTCAAAAACTGTGGCACATGGTGAAACACTTCTCTGCGTCAAATGATGTTATAAGTAATTAGAACATTGATGGATCTAACCAAAAGATTAGGAAATTAAATTGTAAATCTAACCATTCAAGATAACAGTAATCTCATCAAAATTAGATATCTAGAATGTAAGTAATTACTCTGAATTAATCATCCAGGAATTAAGTGTAATATGTGAAAGACTCAAGATTGATTCTTCCCCATGTATCTCAGCTTCATAGTAGTGGATTCATTTTCTACATCCCTAATTTAGGACTAGCCATGCCTTTCAGTACAACCGTACTTTGTTGCTTGTTAAGTTTTGGAAATGTTCAAGTTTTGGGAGATGCACAGGCATGCTAACACATTTGCAGGAGTATTTTTAATTTGGCTGTTATGTGCACTGTCAGCAAATGCGTACACACAGTGCTCTTTGTCATTCATGTTCTCTCTGGAAAATCAGACTTGCAGTTCATGCATGAAAAGACGTTGTTGAAGCGGGACTAATGTTTTAAGGAAAAAATATTTAAGGGACAAAATAGTTTCATGACTAACTGACCTCCTTCCATGATATCAAAACCAAGAGGTTACATGCTTTTTTTTTCACAATCACTTCAAGGTTATTATTTGGAGATAGTTGCTTTTTCTGATAATAAAAAGAGAGGGGATCAAAAAGCCTTAAAACAATCAATACTTTACAATGAGTTGTATGCTTTGTAATTCCTTGGTAAATGGGGCAATGTTCTCTTTGAATCCTATGTTTGGTCAGTGTTTTTCTGTTGCTAATACTATGCTGATTTAGACAGTCAGATCTTATGTCTTTGTGATAGATCAACTGAGGACTGTTAATCATCTACAGTAAATCTTAAATACCACTGTATATTTTTTTCATTCTTTTGCAGAAATATGTTACCTGTACATATAAAATATAAAGGGCTGACTGGACTCTTACTGCCCTTCTTATCAAGGAAGATAACTGGAGTGTTCAGGGAGAAAAGTAAGTGGCTGAAGAACAGTCTTCAGCCACTCTGGCTATCCACATAATGCTGTAGAATTTCGAACACTAAGGTTTAAACCAGAGCAGGACAGATTCTGCTTCACAGCAGCATTTCTTATGGCTCCATCATGAAGCCAAGGGAAGTCCTTATTAAATATAAAAGTTTTGCTGGGAAATGTAAATGTTGTTTTAAATTTGTTTTGATAAATCAAATCTTCTATCTCCAAGAAAGGGATAAAATATTATAAAAGAATATTTTTGGTTGCAGATTTTTTTGGTTATCTTTTTTCTTTCCCTTCAATCAATATTTTTGTACAAACTTAAACTAATATTCTAAAAATGTCTTTGAAATGGATATAGCAATTAGACACAGATTTATTCTCCAAAAGGGGAAAAGTAGGCTGATTTTCTTTTGGTTTTCCAAAAAAACTAAGGGTTTTTTACAGTGATGGCATTTAATTGTTGGATAAAGAATCAAATGAAATGGTGGGTTGTCCCTCTCTTGACATCCTCAAATTAGGCTTCCTTGGAGGATGTCCTTCCATCAAGGACATGCTAATGCACTCAGTATGGTTGAAATTAAAGGAATATTATTACAATATTGGAAGTTAGACATTATGCAAAGGTTTTTTGAGTCTAAACTCACAGGAAAAAAAAATCACGATTCTTGCTAGCTCAGGAGTTTTACTGAGATTGTTCACAAATTATATGGATTCTCTGTCCAGGGTTTGAGTCAATAAGCACAAACCAGCCTACTTGTTTTTAAGGCATGTGGTTATCTTACCATGTCCAAAACATTATGCCCCATCTCTCATCATTCAATTACTTAATCTGATTGGAGACAATATATACATTTAGGCACAACACTACCCACTAACAAAGCTACTTACCTTCCAGGCAGGTCTGCTTCTGGCTGACAAAGGCTGGAGTGCAAGCAAAAGAAGTGAGATGCTTCATTTTTTACTGCAGTAATGAAATGGATCAAAATTGCAAACCAGTTTCTTCCTAGACTGTCCCCAATACCACAGTTGGAGTTTGCAGGTCTTCACAGGTAGTAATTTGGGCCAAGTTAGACCTTTTTTCCTGTGGAGATTGTTTCAGAAGAAGCATGTGATGCACTTTTGACAACATGATTGAAAATTGTGATTCTAGACCCTGTTGCCCCCCAGCAGGGTAGGAATAAGTTCTACTGGCTGACTGAAACTTAATTGTAACCCACAACTTTGCGTTGCTTTTCTGAATGGACCTGGTCTGCAGCTGGATGAACAAAAGGGCCAGAGAGGAAGAAAGAATATTCTTTATATTTCAGTGCACTCTATCAGTATGAACATTAAACTACTGTTTTGGATTAAGAAGGAGAAGGGTATTACCTACATAGTACACTTTCTAATTATTTTCTCTATCTATATATATGAGCAGTCATGTTCTATATATTGTAAAACATAGCTGAAGGCAGGTAGGAAAATGGAAGGAAATCTGATAGACTTTAAGATGGTTATGCTTTAGTAAACTTAAACCGCACTTCCATAGCTATCAAAGAAACAAACGACTGTACTACACAAAAACCTATAGTATTCAGTGTCTACTGAACTGATAATAGCCCTGAGGAAGGAAATCAATCTCTGCATTTTATTTTATGTTTTTTTTAGGCTGTGGTCTCTATTGCCGTTTATTTGTTTGTTTGTTTTCCTGAGTTTAGATCTAAATATAAATAAAGAAAGGAAGACAAACTAAAACTGAGTATTATCTTAAAAAAGTCTACTACTGTAAAACTTGGACTATGAAACAAAATCTACAAGGAATCATTTCATTAAGACATACAGATTCACATTCACTTGTTAAAAAGTAATAATGAGCTTTGGTTCTGTATTTTCACCAAATTGGCTTTAATGTATTTTAGTCACTAATTCAATGTTTTTGGGGAGAAATTTGTTTTAGACTTGCCAACAAAAATGGTAATATTAAAAAGACTAGAATTATTTCTAAGTTAATTTTGATAGAGAGATGACATCTACAGATTTTTCATACCAAGTGTAAGAAAAATATGAGAGTCTCAGAAACAACAGACACAATAATATTTTCTTAAAAACAGGTGTAAATATGTTACTGCAATCATTGAATGTTTAGCCATAGTCTTCTGTGGGATCAGGATTTTACTCAGTATTTAAAATTCAGTCAATAAACATCTACTTCTGAATTTTCTCTTATCTGAAAGCTGTCAGAACTGTATTTTCTCTAGAAACAAATTTGTCATATAATTTTTTGAGATAAGCTAGTATGGCAATAATTTATTCCCCATGGATGTTAGTGTAAGCAAATTAATATGTAATTTCTTTTTATTTTACTCATTAAGTCTAATATTAAAATAGGATTGAGTGAATTTCATTTCATGTCAGTTATACCTAGGTTATTTGCAACAGTCATGAAAATAACATAAATCTTGGTCTCTATAATGTGAATTTTCTAAATCTTGTGTTACTAATTGAAGACCAAAATCTCTTGAAGAAGAGATTTGAGGATTAATTTTTAAATCAGTTTTTAATCTCCTTATTCAGTTTTCATTACTGTGCAAAGGAAATTTATAATGAAAAATACAGTACTTACCCTTTAATAATTTTCCTGTTTTCAATATACTTAATCCCAAAGAGCTAAAAGACACTACACATTTGAAATATATTCTAGGGTAAAGGATATACGATTCACATCATATTACATATATTTTATTTTACAGTGGATCTATCAAACAAACTTTAAAACTATTTGTTATAACTTTACTTACTTAATGTAACATATACCCATTGCTTTTTTTAAACATGAGATCTAAGTTGCCTGCAGGACCCGGGGCAGAAAATGTTTCCCTAGGAAGTATTTTGTCACCTGTGTGTGTCAAGTACCACAACATATTAGTGAAAAAGAAGTCTTACTTACAGCTAATAAAAAAGTTGAATTTTTAAAGACATCACATGCATAGATTCACTGATATGAATCAAATTACGTCCAGCTGAATGAGCCAAGAACTTTGTCTGTCACATGTAGGTGAGCAGGAGTGAATGGAAATTAATCTTTAGTTGATTTTTCACTTGACTCATGGAGGGCAACAGGAGGTTTCTTCTCTTTAGAAGGATCAGGTTTTTGTGCTAAGGATGGATTGACAGAAAGGATAAGATTTTATGAAATGCTCTTCCTTTTGTGATTGTGCAAAATTAGATTAACTGTGGTTACAGCTGCTGGCTGCACAGGGGAATATTTTATGTGAAATCCACTAAAATTATTGTGAAGCCCATGGTATTAACTTGCTTGCTTTTTCTTTATTTTATACTGCATTAATGTCTGAATTTGCCTTTAAAGTTAGGATTTAACTTCAAGGTGGGTGTGATTCTTGTTCATGATACACAGACAAGGGACAAGGAAATATTCATTTAAGTGATGTTTAAATGCACTTGAATTAGTATTAATTAATAATTTAGCCAAATATAGTTTTTGGCTGAATAAGGAGATTTTTTGCTATTTTTTTGAGGGTTTTGTTGCCTTGTTTTAGAGGAAGAAAGTAAAAGAAAGAAATACACCATTTCTCTCCATTCTTTCTTGTAAAATTAAACTTTCATTGAGTTAAAGATGCCCTTGAACTAAGATATTCCAACCAAGTAAGGTGAACAAGATGAATATTCTCACAAATAAAATACTGTTAACAATTTCAGTAGTATTGTTAATAATTTATAAAACTTTCAAGCAAACAACCCTATGCAAAATGTTCCTTGTCTATCTAGTTTTTTTCCATTTCTAGATTAAGGGAATCATCTTGAAGGGTCGTTTAAGGTAGGATACAACACCTGCTGCGCCTGGCCTGTGTCTAAAAGAAAAACTAAGAACTTAGCATTGAAAACATACAGCAAAAAACTGTGTGAACTCAGAACATTTACATATGACTTTCTTTGCAGTGCTCAGCTTATTTACATGGGCAGATAGCTATGTTTATTAGTCTGCTGAGACTGATATCATCAGTACCTGCTACTGGTTTTAACAGCAGTAGGACTCAGAAAACCTTAACAAAGTCTGGAGGAAGGCATAGTGTCAATGCACACAAACCTGGCAGTGCGAGATACGCAAGGTTTCTGGCACAGATTGAGCCACAGTGCTGGCCAAGGACCCATTTTCAATCTCCTGCCTAGAGAAAGACTGAAGTTTATGGCTTGCTTTCCTGCCTCTCAGATACTTAGATGCTCCCGCTCTGCTGAAAAACCAGTTTTGATGCTCCATAAGAAACAAAAGAGATATCACTCTGTGTATTGCATACGTTTATTCTGTTGAAACTTTGTGATCAATGATAAGGATGAAGGAACTGACTGCACATCAAGTCCGGCCCAGGGGCAACAATAAGCCTGGCTAGGCATCTATAGCATAGCAATGGTGGCATTTTTTGCTGTTGTTAATTTTTTTTCTGTTTTGTAGTATATACAAATAGGAGTTCCTAGGGGGTGAGTAAATGGCTGAATATATTTTGAAAATGTTAAATTCTAAAAGCCAGCAAGCTCTCTGTAAAATTTACATTAAGGTTGTATGGATCAGCTGAATGTGGAAGGGACTTTTCACATTACATAGTATTTTAAGAGTCTCATTCATTTTCCAAGTTGTTTTGCCCACCTTCCCTCAATAGTTCTGATGGAACTGCTTCTGATTAGGAAGCTTCCCACTTGAAGGGCTATTGCCCTGTTCACAGATCTCTTTTAGAAAAGAAGAAACTTTCTTTTCTTAACCTTAGATTGTCCTTGCTTTTATGATGTACAGTGTTAAATTGAAAGTAGCTAGGCTGTATGAGCAAGGGTGACTTTCTTTTTGGAGAGGAACCATTTTTCAGAACTGCCAAAAGCTAAAATTCATTGAAGTCACAAAAAGTCTTTTCTATATAGTTTTTTCCTTACACATTTTCTTTATCTTTGAACTGAAAAGAATAGCAATATTACTCTAATTCCAAAGTTTAGCAGTTCATTGATACCCAGTAATATCATTCAAATTACACAGAAGAGGTGTGCAATTATTCTTGCTTGGTAAAACAGTTCTAGATCTATTTTCCACAGTGTCTATGCACATAATTGCACTTAACCAGTTCATTGCCAAAATCCACTTCAAACACTATATTTCAAAGTATTGTAGTAACTTCTTTTCAACAAAAATGTCTCAAAACTTTAAGCACTGCAATGGTACTACTCTCTGTTTGATTTGATGCTCTAAACAAAGAGCTCTCACTCCTCAGTAATGGTTTAATCAAATGGTTTTTTATTTTTATAAAAAATGATTTTTAATCAAAATCATTGCACACATGAAGAGATACATCACTCCACCCTGCACAAGACATCTTTTCTTGTAGAAAATAGTTTAATATTTAGAGACAGAGCAAGAGAGAAAATCTCAGAACAATTCTTTTCCTGACTGGTTGGGTAGCTAGAGCTAAAGTTCCTTGATTTCAGTATTTGTCACAGTGAATATTCATTTAGCCCTTCACAATGACAAGAGGCAGTTCCATAGCTCATGATAGTGCCATGACTGTATTTTAGGGAATTTGAGCTAGCATTTCTAGGCCACAGGAATATACAATTTTTTGGGGGTTTGTACGGGGTTCTCCTAAACCATTCCATAGCCTAGACAGATAGGTCTCTTGCTCAATGATCCTAGTTATAGATTCATAAAATTCCATCCTAAAATCAGGTAGTCCATTAGTTCCAGTCACTCCTCTTAGAATGCAGTGCCAGAGCCCATAATGATCAGAAGGCATTTTATAACTTCCAGTCCTACTTTATTTGTACTGGTTTATGCAGTTATGCTCATGCACCACTGTTAAGCTGTTAATAGACAGCTTAATAATAATGTTAACAGACAATTTTCTTCCTCAATGCATTAATGTTCTTTTCTTACTTTTGTATTTTCTAGTGTGAATATTCTTTATTCCAGAGAATTCTTATCTCGGTTTGCAACATGGGTGTTTTGTTCCATTGATTATTTTGGCAGACAATTTCTGTGATGGTTGCAGCCTGAATGAATTTTTTTTTAAAGAAAGGTGATTGGACCTGTGTTTTTTTTCAAGGGTGTCTTGTATGATGACTTTAACACATTGCTACCTCTTTGGGAAATGAGTGTTACTTTTTATTTATGGATCTTTACTGATGCATCCAATGTATGCATTCATGTGTCATTCCTAAACATTTTTGCTTCCTTCTTCAGACCAGTTAGGAAAAAGTCTTCTTTACATTACATAGCACTGTTTCTTGCTTTCGGCTTCCACTAGACCAGGTTCCTCAGAGCACCATCCAATCTGACCTTGAAAACTTCCATGGATGGGGCGTCCACAGCTTCTCTGGGCAACCTGTTCCAGTGCCTCACCACCTTCACATTAAAGAATTTCTTCCTAATATCTAATCTAAACCTACACTCTTTCAGTTTGAAACCTTTCATCCTTGTCCAACCATTACATGTGCTTGTAAAAAGTCCCTCTCCTGCTTACTTTTAGGCTCTCTTCAGGTACTGGAAGGCTGCTGTCAAGTCACCCCTGAAGCCTTCCCTTTTCCAGGCTGAAAAATCCTAATTCTCTCAGCTTTTCCTCATAGGAGAGTTGCTCCATCTCTCTAATCATCTTGGTGACCCTCCTGTGGACTTGCTCCAACAACTCAGTGTCCTTCCTCTGTTCAGGACACAGTGTGAATGCAGCACTCCAGGGAGGGTCTCACCAGAGCAGAGCAGAGCAGAGGGGCAGAATCACCTCCCTCACCCTGCTGCCCACGCTGTTTTTGATGCAGCCCAGGATACAATTGTCTTTCTGGTCTGCAAGTGCACATTGCTGGTTATTGTCCAGCCTCTCATCCACCAACACCCCTAAGTCCTTCTTGGCAGGGTTGATCCCAGTCTACTCATCCCCCAGACTGTGTTGATACCAGGGGTTGCCCCAACCCAGGTGCAGCACACTGCGCTTGGTCTTGATAAACCACTAGAGATTTCTAGGTAAAAGACAAATAGCCCTAAGTGGGAAGAATGGCAGAACCAATCTGTATAGCGGTACAGATGCAAATATATTCTTAAGATAACTTCCACAGTGCTCCACAGAGTTAATCTAAAAGGAAAAGGAAAAGGTTAAAAACTGAACCTATTAAATAAACGTGACTCTTTGTCTCTCTGCAGACCCTCTTTGCCTGTCTCCAAGTTTGTGTGTGTGTGAGATCTCAGGAAGACTACTTTAAAGAAAAATCTTATTTTCAGTTGAACCTAAGGAATACCTAGTTGGTTAAAAGACTCTATTATTATTTGATTCTTTCTTGAAAGGTACAAGGACATGCATACATAAAGTTTCCTTCTTAAAAACACAAGCATGTGAGCCATTTTATAAGGCCTTAAAACCTGAAAGATTTGCGCCCATGTTTCTTCTCAAAACTATGCAAAATTTGTCATTGTCAACATGTAAATGGATTAGGAGCAGAATGAGATTCAACAGCTTTGTTCTAACTGTATTGTACCAAAGGACCTGTTTATCTGCATTCATAGCTGACTATGTGCATTTCACAGCAGTCAGCAAAGGTATTTATATGTGGAGTGCCTCCATGGCTTCACATTCAGGATCTTTGCAGACACCCTATTCACAGTTTGGTAGCTTCTAATATTTCTTTGTATGATGGAAAAAGGTAGAAAATGTATTAAAATAACAGTTGGATATTATCAGTTGGGACTCATTCTCTATGATGTTTCTGTTAATCTGAGATTTTTAATTAAAAATAGAAAAAAACTCTTTTAAAAATTGGCATAAATAAAAATTCTTGTGGATGTTGATTTCTTATAGAATATTTCTTAAAAGAAAAGTAGTAGATGGATGGTATTTTGGGTAACTGAGATGAGAGTTTTGATGTTAATTAACCCTTAGCTCAATATTTTTGTTGTTTTGTAAAATCTGTGGCAATGTATATACTTTCAAAATATAATATACCTCCTGTTGTCAGTATTGTGAATCCTACACCACTGCCAATATTACATCATTATTATTCAGGAACATGTTAAAGAAACTCTTGTAAGTTCTGGGAAGACAATCTCCAGAAGAAGATACTGAGCTTAGTTTATCTAAGTATGAGGGAATGGGGACCCATATCTTTCTTTCATCAATAGTATGAAGTTATTCTTTACAGAGCTTTCTAAGCCTCTGTTGTTGCTATACCCTCAGGCTTCTCGCTGCAGGTCTCCATACTGCAGGATTTTCATCTTTGTTTCCAACAAAGATTGGATTTATAACCCTCATCCAGTTGTAAATGGGTCATTCAATCTAAGTAGTCAAAAGTAGCTCAACTTTAATGTAGTCATATCACTTCTGGAGTGTTGACTACAGTGAATTGCTCTTAATATTTGTCTACAGAAGCTTTTAGGCTTATCTTAACTAAACTGACCTGGGGACAGGGTGGGTCATCTCACATGGAATTTTGGCAGCCACCTCTCAGGCCTCAATTAGTGTGCTGTCTGTCAATGTCATACATGAAGCTCTTGAAGGCATTTACCACCACGCTAGCTGAGATAGGAAAGTCCCAATTCTACAACTAGAAAACTGAGGCAAACAAACATGAAGTACCAAATCCCTAAAAACCCTAGCAAATCTTTCTACTCTTGAGCAATGTAAAATTAAATAGAAAGTATGTGTAAGGACTATTTTTCCCATCCTGTGACCGTTGAGGCACTCTTCCTGTTTAGGTCATCCTAAAAAAGAAGTAAAGCAAAGGACAAAGCAAGGTTCTTCTCAGAATAATACTCCAAATTATTTTGCATGAGTCTTGAGTTTTTTCAAGCTGGTGTGAAAGGTGATAATCTTGATCCAAAGCTGAATTTCTGCTTGAGACAAACGTCCAAGAGTCTTAAAACACTAATCACAGACTACTAGCTGCAGGCAATCATATGGGTTTCCCCAGCTCCCTGAAAATTATGACAGTGTGATCAGGTGTGTGTGTGTGTCTATTTCTGTCTGCAGAAGTACATGAAAGTGAGTTAAGAGCACACAGCAATTTTTTTCATATGTACTTGTCTTTCTGTTCAGGGAAGTCTTCTTGTAAGCCTACAGATAAAATATTATGGTTTGATAAAGTATCCCTCTACAGAATCCTTGAACATCAGTTTTCATATTTTTGTCTACAGTGTAAGAGAATTTTTCTAATAAATATTTACAATTTTTTCTCTTGGTCTTACTTTTTCCATTCAGCAAGAATCCTTTGAATGGGTTACTTCTTCACGTTCATTAAAGGGTCAATGACTGAGCCTGACAATTGTACAATGAGAAACCCGCACTGTTTTTGGAGACCACTGGACTGAAATGACAGTGTGTGTTTGGCTGTGCAACGCCCAACATTTTCATTTTTCAGAGACAGAAATAGGAAAAGAAATGAAGGGAGACAAGAAGCAGGCTAGAGAAAAGAGCAGAAGACTGATCAAGCATAAAGAAAATAGTCATTATAAAAAAATATCACTTGGGAGTCACGAGAATGGGCTAATGTTCATACTTGTCAGAATCACTGTTAACAGGAAAGCCTATTTTTTTTTTACCTTTATTTTCAATATGGCATTTTTGCATGGAAATGCCCTACAAGACCCTCAACAGCAAGTTTGCCCAGAAGTGCTGTAATTAACTGTACCAAATGGTCTACTACACTGTCAAGTTAATGCCTTCTATCTGGCTGTTTGCTGGCCATCATGTATCATTGTTCAGCAAATGACAGCAGTCAGGTTATTAAAGGTGTAGATATTAAATTAACAACAGTGGTAAACATTGTAGCTGTACTTCACATCTCAGCAGAGCCAATGAAGTGGATGACACTGCATCCATGCTGATATGCTGCAATGACAGATGGGCGTCATTTAACACAATACATCAGTGGGCAACCCACATACCACAGCTGTCCTCCACTAAATGAATTAGATCAGGGTAATTAATCTAAGGCAGAAAGTATTACTAAAGTGGGTCCTAAGCGGAATTAGAAATGAATGGTATATCCTGTTAAAAAATGGAAGGAAAAAAATATAAAAATGAAAAAAAGGGCTCATTGCTGCATGAGTGTGGAAACGATAAATAAGTGTTTTAATTCCACACAAAAAAGACAATGTTCATCTCCTTGTGCGAAGGAGTATATGATGAACACCTTTTTGTTCTTCAGTATTTTATCATAATCTCTTTTTTATCATGTGCAACAATGCAGGCAACAACAACAGTAAGAGGTCGTGACCAAGAGGTTACAATTGACACAATACTCTAATGTAAGAAAATCCTATCACCTTTATTTCTTACATGTACTGCTGATGGAATTATTCCTTGTTACAGATCTTCCACATATATTGATTGACCTGTTCAATTTCTGTGGTATTTTATCTGAGGGATGTCTCATTTCTGGTTTTTGGCCTGAGGATAGCTGTAAAAAAACCCTACTAAATTCCCTTTCCTTAACACAAAATTTGTAGGATTTCTACATCATTGTTGTTCTCTCCAACCTCCCCCACCTGCACTGGGTCAAAAAACAAAACCCAAAAAGGGACCGAAAACAGAGAAGGACTAAAACAAATTTGTCTTGCTGCCATTCTGATTCATTACAAAAATATTTTAACATTTTTTATTATACATTGGTATAAATGTTTTATATGAATACCTTGCAAGTGATTTCTTTTTTAAAACAAATTAATGTTGTCATGTCTGTTTGAGATCATAGGGTGCTTAAATATCTAAGGCTTAAAGTTAGGGTGTATCAATTCGCTTCTAAATGTAGACAATTTAAAGAGCAGTTGTAGAAGGAGAAGAGCAACAAAGAACTGCAGCCCTGAAGATTTCATTGTTAGTCTTGCAGGTTCTGTATTAATTCTGTTCCACTTCATTTAGTGGATGACATCTGCAATGGAAAATTTCCCTAAAGAATGTCTCTGACAAGGGCGAGCATTGATCAAGCATAATGTACTTGCTTGATGCTGTCAGTTCACTTGCAGCTTCCTCTATTTTTTCCCTTTGCCTAAGAGAGCCATCATCCTTCAAAACATGTCCTTCTCTGTAGGTATAGACTGAGATTTGCTACTAGTTTTAATCTTTAGAGGAAAAGGGAAGGAGAATTATTTTGGGAATAGGTATTATAGCAGTGATTATGTTTGACTGGTGCAATGGAAACATATGCTGCTACTAGACTAGTGTGAACCAACAGAAAATTCCTGAAATGTATCGACTTTTAAGAAAATAAGGTTTAAAAACAAGTCACAGTATGTATGGGAACTCTTCGGTGTATTTCAAAGTGCATCCAAATGATTAAATATTTATTTATTGTTGTTTTGTATATTCTCCATTGTGAAGCAAACCTTACTCTCTGTGAGCAGGGCAAGTTCTTTCTGTTAGCCTCTCCACACTGCTAAACCAGAGCAGTCTTATGAAAAAATGATATGGCACATGCTTGGAAATTCCAGCATAGAATACTTTGTATATAAGTTCTTTTCTCATGTGTAAATACTTTGAGAGGAACAGAATGACAGGCCCTCAGTTATTTTTGGTTAATACCCATACTTTTCCTACTTCTGTGTTACTTTCGCTTCTGTGGAACATGAAAAATATCCATCCTACCCACCAGCATGATCTCTTACTAATCTATTCCTGCTTTTATTATTAAATCCTCCTCTTTGTGCTCCTTGAAACATACTTTTCTGCCATGCACAAAAACCTAACTGCTCAGATCAGCTTTTCCCTATAGCCTTGAGCATGAAACAGATTTTCTTCACTTTTAGTTTCAAGATACAGCTTAACTCTTGTCTCTCTAGTTTTATAGTAGTGGAATTTTCCTTTACATAGATAATCATGGCATGCCTTCCCTGACAAAAAAGACACTCCTAATCTCTTGTCTTCAGGTTTTATTTCTCTTCTGATTCCCACCAGAAAATCGGCCAAATAACCTTGGCTGAATCAAGCAGCATGTGGGGTTTTATGGTGTCTAAGGACTTACTCCTATGCAATAAATCAGTGTTTTGAACCCCCCATGTTTTCTCCATGTGTATGATATCAGTTTTATCCTTGTTGACTTTCCATCATTGATGTCTTGTTTTTAATTACTTCACTCTTATGTAAAATCTCCACTCTTACATAAAATTCCTGAAGTCTGAAGCATTTCTCTTATGAGGAGAGACTGTGGGAACTAGGCCTATTTAGTCTAGAGAGGAGTAGACTGAAAGGGAATCTCATTAATATATATAAATATCTCAAAGGTGTGTGTCAATAGGATGGTGTCAGACTCTTTTCAGTGGTGCCCAGCAACACGACAAAGGGTAATGACCATAAACTAAACCACAAAAAGTTCCACCTCAACATGAGGAAGAATTTCTTTACATTGAGGGTGGCAAAGCACTGGAATAGGCTACCCAGAGAGGTCATGGAGACATTCAAAACCCACCTGGACATGCAACCTGCTCTGGGTGACCCTGCCTTGTCAGGGGAGCTGGACTAGATGATCTCCAGAGGTCCCTTCCAACATTAACAATTCTGTGATTCTGTGATTACAGTTCTTTGAGAGCAAAGGTCATATACACCTAGGGTTTTAGAAAAAGTAATTGCTATGATTATTAACATACCCCAAAATAAGGCATGGACTGCAATATAAACTAAATGTACAGAATATGTTGTCTGAAAATTTTGGGGGAAATAAAATGCTTTCAGTTTTTCTCTACTACACTTCTTCTGACTTGCAGAAATGTTTATGTTTATGAAAGGAATATCCTTTCCCTGAAATTGTGCCAGCAATTGGGTGGGAAAGTTACATATGATTTTTTGTTGCATAGGATACTGGGAACTGCATGAAGACAATAAATTCACTTTGTGCAGATGATCAAAAAACTTTGTACATCTACAAATTCAATTACTTCTGATTTGAACTCAAGTTGACTTGCTAGCTTTGAGTTGAAATGCTACAATTTTCACATTACTACTATCTTCTCTGACTTGGACTCTGGAAAATGATTCACTTTTTGCAAACCTTTGAAAATTTACATCTGTAACAACTATAATCAGCTATATTGCAGAAAAATCATGCATAAACTAAGTTAGAAATAAATGATGATTTATCAAGGTGTCAGATGTCGTGTGGTGATGGATGAACAACAAAGATGTAATAGCACAGTTTGCATAGTCATTGGAATGCTGCATCTTCATCAGCAATATATTCCTGTAGCTTTTGAAAATTAGCTGAAAAGCTTAGAAGAAACAACTGCCACTTTTCATGCTTACAGTCTCATAGTGCCCAAACTTTCTGATGCAACTTGTTACAACCTGTCTGAAAGGTCTAGTAGTGGTGATTTTATCTCCTGTACTGACTTCACTGAAATTTGGAAGAATTTTTATGAACTTTGTTCCATGTTCATGCACATCCAGCATAAGGGACTCATCATCACTGTAGCCATTAGGTACTTTTACAGCTTCAGCATTAGTAATGAATATAATAGTGATTTTCATGAGTGTAAAAGTGAATGTTTCTCCTAATATCCTATATGGCTTCTTTTGCAACATAAAATTGCAGTGGTCAGATTACAAGTGCTGCATGAGACATGGACACACCATCTCAGGACAGTGGAAGATTGCATTGACATGAAATAATATCATATTACACTTTTTCCCTTGTCTTTTCAAAGAAATAGTATCACTGTTTTCAACACTGGTAAAAGCTGCTATATAAATGCCCTGTGGATTGAATTTCCTGTTTTACTACAAAACCACTTCACCTAAGAAAAAAGCAATTGTTTTCATAAGTCATCAGTCCCACAAGGGATTATCCTGGAAGATAGAGAGTACAAATTATTCTGCATTACAATTTAATTCTATATATAATTTGCTGAATCAACCCAGAAAAGGTTATAATGCTGTGCGAGCAATGATCCACAGGGAATGGAAGAACTAATCAGAAAATGATCACATAAGATTTCATGATCAGCACATGATAACATCTCAAAACTGCTGACTTCAAAGGAGGCAAAATTATTTCAAATGGCATTGCTAAACTTCCCCTGCAATCCAGCTAGTTTTTGACATTTCACTTCAACTTTTCTTCCTTACCATCTTCATCACCATCATTACTCTTATTTTTATACTGTATTTTCCATGTGGAATTAGAAATAGTTTCTGAGGGTGCAGTGCCATCAGAAAAATATTTCTTAACATGATTTATAACAATAGTCCTCCTATTATATAATCTCCAGCCTATTTCTGACTAGATAAATTTGTTGGCCAGCATTTTCAAAAAAGGTATGAAGCATGAAAGTATTTTGTTCTTTACATTTAACTGTAAACTTTTAAGTTCAATTAGCTTTGTGGAAAGTTGAGAATTAGTTTTGTAAAGGTAGGATACCACAGTACGATAGAAACTAATTTTTAGGATCCATTTTTCAGTGTTTGTTATTTGATACACTTTTTCGGGCTTCCAGAATATAAATATATATAAAATATAAACATTGTATACATATACATAAATTATACATTCCTCCCTATACACACAACTCCATGAAATGCCAGGCTGTATAGAAACAGAAAACAAACACTGAACTAAACCACTGACACTAAATCAGAAACTTCGCTGGACATACTAAGTTTCCAGGGCTTTTTCTTATTGAATCTGTCCGGTTCATGTTAAATCTTCAGTAAGAATGAAACATTTTCAACCAACTTCCAGGCAACTGCAAAGTTTACAAAAAGCTTGCTTGGCCCTAAATCTCTTACCAGAAGATATCAGGTTAAGTGGTCATAACCCTCTTATTTTCCTGACCTGATTTGATTAGGGTAATTAATGCCAGCATTTGCTCCCAGCAGTCTTCGCAATCTTAACAACTGCTCAGTATGGGAATGCTGCTGCAAGGCAAATACAGAGCCATGACTTTTTGTGTCCTTTTCCTTTCCTTACACACAAGTATAGAACTAGTCTCAATAAATCTGTGTGATATATTTTACCATCCTTGACACAAGAACTGGAGGAGTGGGAGTTTCCCTGGAAGAGATTATTTAGTTCCTTTTGGAGATGCATGTGTTTTCATTCTGAGAGGTCTGGTCTACGCATTTAAGTCCTCATAGTGGGTAATCTGTTTTATTACAGGGGGTGTGAATAAAGCTTACCTAATTTTCTGCTGCGGTGCATCATCTTGTTTCCATGTCTGCTGAAACTAAAAGCTGCCTGCTAGGCTTACTGTTCTGGTGTACTGAAGCTTGAGAAGTGTGCTGGAAAACAAGGCATAAGGATAAAAAAAGGTCAGGAAAGATAAATAAGCTAATCAGAACCAAGTACTCCAGTTATCAAAGGAAACAACTCTCTATTTATTTTATTCAAGAAGTCGATCAGTAGCTCACTGGTTTTGTCTGTCAAAAATTATCAGTTCTTATTATCTTATAACCTATAATACTGTAGATTTTAGATAAGTTTTTTCAGTAAAGAAATAAACATTTTGTCTGTGAACCAGAGGTAGAGGGAGTTTCAATGGGCTCCAACTCTTGCATTTTTGAGGCAAAACCACATATTCATCTCAAGTAAATTTATGTGGTATTGCAGGGCTTTCCATTGTTTTTTAGGGGCTTTGAATCAGGTGCCTGATGAATGATGTCTTTGTTAAGAAATGATTTTCTCAGTCCTTTTCCTCTACTCTTCTCCGTCTCTGTCCCTATTTTCTTTAAAGTGATCACATTATATTTCATTGCCATTCCTTCTAATCCGCTGAAATCCAACACTAGAATTACAATAGAGTTGACAGAAATGTTTGATTGATTGTAGTGGAATTGACCCATGGATTTGTTTTACTAATTATAACATTTTTTATTGAATTAATTTTATATATTTCATTAGAGACAATTCAATGAGGAAAATCTGTTAGGGTGAAACTAAAGCACAGATCTGTTGAAGTTTATTCAAACAAAAATGAGCAAATTTGTAGCAAAGAATTAAGACATTTTATGTCCACTAGTGAAATATACTGCTGAAATTATCCTCAGCACTAATCAGAAATGAAAGAACAGGATCCGCCTGGTTATAAACTGGTCCAAAAAATTTCAGGTCACTAAATTTCCTGTAGTTATTCTTGTTATTCATAGTAGTATAACAATATGGTGTTACTTTGCACCCAGTTTTGAATGGCACCATAAGTGACCAGACAAGTTATAAAACAGTTGAGTTTCTAAGGTGCAAAACTGTTGCAGACATTTCCTTGATTTATACTACTGGAAAAGAAGAGAAATATTTTCAGTGATCATTTCCATAAATGGAGATCTTTAGACAATACACTGAAGTCTAATGAAAGACTATCAGATGGAGTTAATTTTAAACTTAGAAAACTTATATAAAAATAAACAGAATTCCACATTCACAGAGAGGTTTCATATTTCAGTGCATTACATACCAGTTATCCATGTTTCAAACAGCAGCTTACACAGCTTTCAAACACATCAGCAAGTATTTAGGTCTTGCTGCTGTAGAATGGTTTGGAATAGCAAGAACTTTATTCACTTAATATTTTAAAGAATAGAGGAGCCAGAGAAAAGAGATCTTCTGTCACAAGACAGAGGGATAAATAGGAATGGTTGAAACACACAAGAATGAGCAGTAAAACTAGCAAGTTACTTGTATCATCCAATGCAGACCAAAAGTCATTAAAGTTCCTGTAGGTTCTTATCAGAATGTCAGGTTATGAATACTAAACAAAAAAACGTGAAAGTTCCTTTCCTGACTTAAATAACCTACAGACTAACACTAATGAGGAAAAAAAGAACACATACCCCCCTTCAATGAACTCTCTCAAAACTCTCCAAGCCTCAATATCCCCCCTTCCCTCAGAAGCTTTTTAGGAATAAAGTGAGATAGATTGCCTCAGCTAAGTGAACAGATCATGTTATATGCTACAAGTTAGTTGGCTTACCCGGACAGTCAAATGTCCTTCCTTTAACCCTATGTGACCCTTTCTCATTTTCCTACAGGGATTTAATTTTTTAGTTTAAATTGATGAATTGTGAACCCATTTCTATCAGTGAGAGTTTTTCAATTAGTTGTAGGTGAAAAAACAGGATTTCAAGCGGTGTCTGTATGTCCCCCCAGTTCATGCCCGCTGATCCACAGGCAATTGCCTCATGAGATAATTAAATGAGGTCGATGAGAGTCTATTCTGTTCTAATCAGTGGTTGAAATTATCAGAGTGTAAGCCACAGACAGCTGTTGCTCCTGGCCACAGGTATTTTCATATATGGTGAAATGAAGACTCTTACTGCTTGCCTGCAGGGCTTGACAGTAAATTTTCAATTTGTGGAGTACAGGGCAGTCTGGGTCCCTAGGTGCAGAAGGAAGTGGCTGGAAAGGCTGGCTATGTCAGATCAGCCCAGAGCTTAGCTCTGCTGCAGCCATCTCCCTGTGGGATTGTAAACTATCTGGGGAGTTGGTTCTGTGTATCCATCCACACACTATCCCCACATCTCTTCATCCCCTCAGCTGCATGCAGTGCCTTGTAGTCTCTCAGCCATTTGAAGGCTGTGAGTGCCATACAGGGAAAGTTGTGTACCTTTTTGCGTTAAATGATACTACCAGCATCTCCTTCAAATGTCTTGCACTTATTCTTCAGGGGAAAATTGTATGTATAAAGCATTCAGCCATGCTAGGCATTTGGCATTGTTTTCTAATGTACATACTGTTATTTTTTTTATGTTAGAGTTGACAGGGTTAAAGAAGTGCATGTTGACCTGGTCATTTCCTTGTAGACAACACAAGTGGTTTTTTTCAAGAAACAATTATAAAAGGAAAGGGCAATGGTTTTCCTGACCCTTTCTGGTAGGGCACTTCATTCATATTGATAATGGGAAGAAAGCCACGCAGCATTTGTTTGTTGGTATTGAATCACTGGTGAAGATGTGGTGTGAAGTGATGTGATAAGAGAGTGGATGAAATTGATTCAAAAGAAAAATCATCAAAACACACCTTTAAGCAGAGCTCTTAACAGTGTGCTATTCCTGTATTCCCTTTTATAATTAACATCCAGTTTTTATCAGGCTTCTTTCTGAAGTCTAAATAAATGCCCCTATTGTGTGGCTTCTGGCTTATATCTTGTAGAAGACACAGGTTCTAGTTCATCATTAAAAACAAATCCTAGTTTTATGAGCCATATAAAGAATAAGGCTGCCCATGGCTATAATTGAGTTGCTGGTTTTTATCTCACTACAGTCTGTTGGGTGTCTCTCTAGCTATAAAACAAGCAATTTTACAAAGACCCTGCGGTGAACAGAGCAAGACTTTTGGCTTTCTAGTTATTTAGTTCCCTGTTTTCTCTGCTTTTTTTCCGGGGGTATCAGATGCAAATTAGGTTTCTAGTTTCTCTTATCTCTTTGTTCCTTCCAAAGCTGAGATTGATAGCTGTAAGGAGATCAAAGTCAACTTTCAAATGTATCCCAAATTGATAATCTCCAGACTATCATACACCTTGTACTCAGAACAAAACCTAAAATCCATAATGACATGAGCATGGTAAATATGGTTCTTCTGTTAGACTAAGTAAAAGTAGATTATACATGTTTTTTAGACTTCAAAGGCCTGTCCTTTTAGTTGGGTTTCTTTAAGGTCTCAAAGGCACTGTGCACTCCCTTTTGTGTAAGAATAATAAAAGACACTGCAGCAAAAACTTGAGAGGATCTTTTCCTGCTAACATTGCAGTTTCAAAGATAAATGGACAAAAAATTCTAAGAAAAGAAAAGTAGGGGCATTTCTAGTTTATTTAAAGCAAATATAGAAGTATAATGTGCATCAAAATTAGTTTGTGCTTCATACTGACTGTAATAGGTATTAGTCTATTGTTTTAGATATGCTGGCTGAACAGGTTACCAAATGAAAGAGATAAAAATGAGAAGCCCTTATATTCTCTTCCTATGCCAAGTAAAATGAAGGAAAGAAATGCACATTTCCAATAGAGTGCAAAATCTGCAGGTCTAATCCAAAGCCAATTCCCACTGACACTAGTGAACAATGGCAATATTTCCTAATGTTGACATTTTGGACTGAACTGCCTGGTGCAAATGAGACTAGAGTTGGGGCTCACAGAAAGTTGCATGACCAGGGACATGTCAAAACCATTGGTGCAGATCACACATACCCACACACCGTCACTGCAGAGCGGCTCTCCGACAGTGGCAGGGCAGCTGGCCAGTAGCCACATTGCTTGCTGGCTGGCAGCCAGTAGCTCTTATCTGTGCCCTAGCGAGCAGACTGTAATAACTAATCCCAGGTTTAGGGAGAGGTTTTAGTATGAACTCTATGGGAAAAAGTGTCAGGAAGAGCTGCATCCTCCCTTCCAGGAGTGCCTCTGATTTTTCTTTCACACAATGCTTTTTTTGGAGTGCTCTAAGGCAGACATTTGGAGAAAAAGGATTTTTGATCCTTCCAACTGTCCTGTTATCTTCCAAAACACAAGAATGCTTGTGGGTATGTGCATGTGAGAGGAAGAAAATAATCCTATTGTTCAGCATAGGTAAATACTTCTGTGATTTGTAATTATAAATATTTGCATGGGATAGTACATGGTAATCTGTTTGTGGGCTAAGAAATACATTCTTTCAAACAACGTGTCTTCCTGGTATAGCACTGTGTGACAATTTGATCCCATATATGCTTACAAAATATGTTTTGATATTTTCTGTGCAGTGTTGGAAGAACCTGCATGTTTCCCTTATGGGAAGTCTACTGCGATGCAACAGATCTTCTCAGAGAGCACTTCTGGAAATATCAGAAACTCTACACAGCACTAAAGATAGAGGTGAAGAAAATAGAGGAGTCTGAGTGTTTTTATACTTCAGAAACTCTTACAGAAATATATTATGAAAACACTAGACTGCCAAAAGAATTCACTTCGTTGACTGGTAAAAAAGCAACAGCAAGCCTGTGCTGTCCTCACGTTGTTAACTGCTGCGTCCCAAATCCGACATCTAAGGATAAGAAGGTGCATCGGTCTCTCTGGTGTAGACACTCAGCTGAGGCTGCCAGTTAAGGTGTAAATTGTTGTCAGTTGTCATGACTTGGTGCATGTTATAACATTACATGGAAAAATAAACTTTAAATGGAAAAGTACCTGAGAATTGGAGACTTGCTTATATGCACTGGAACTGATTCATGATCGTAACAACATTTGAATAAAAGCTGTATCCATGCCTGTCTGAAGTGAAGAATATCATACAAAGAAACTAGTAATTCTGAATACCTCTGGACCACAGTTAGATTCTAAATACAGGTTGAAAAATGAAGAGCCAACATTTTTGTTTTCAGTCCACAAGTGCACTTAATTAATAGAAGATGGAAAGAAAGAAATAAAACTCACAGGAAAATACAGCTAAGGAGTCATTTTCTCACCTGCCACCACTTTGACAAGAATAAAACACTGCTTCATATGAAGTTCTTTTATATAAGCCACTCTTGTCACACTTTGGAGCTCTGCAAAACTGGAAAGAATGACTAAGGTGGGAAGAGGCGGGCTACTGAGCTCTCATTTTCTTACCCCAGGTCTGCTGACATCTGTCAGCAGTTACACAGTTGGGAAGAGGGGATTATATCTTGGACCTTGCCAAAATGGCTCTAAAACATTGCCGGTGGGTTTGCTCTGCTGGTTCCATCTGTCTGTGCCTCAGTGCACATGCAAGGTATTTTAAAGCCACCTGCTGTTGATACAGTGGTTTCTTTTTTTTTTTTTTTTTTTGCCAGATTGCCAGTCAGACTTGCAAGATCAAAGTATTGATCAGAATTCAGTGGAAGGCTTAGTATTATCCTTAAACCTTAACTTTCCTATCTAGATTCCCATTACATTAACCCCTGATGGGCTGGGACACTTTCTGAAGTATTCATTTTTCACCATAGTGATCCTACTGTTATAACTATGGATGCTGCCTTTTATCATAACAAAATTGTACTAACGATATGAATTTGGTTTTTCTGTACTCACTCAAGACTTCGACCCAGGAGGGTTAAAGCAGGTTGAACTAATTAATACTTTGTTTCTTCTTTCTTTTATGATAGTGAAGAAGAAAAAGTAACAGGATGTAAATGCATTCACAATCAAACCCTTGAGCGTGTCCAGTAAAAAGGGCTGAGGAACAGAATTATGGAAGCTCTAACTGTTCTGTGTCTTCCAACTATTGCAGTGCCTATTGCACAAGCTGAGAATTTACACAAATAGTGTTTTTTCACTGATAATTAGCTTTTTGGTTGTTTTTAAAAGGACAAGTAAGAAAGAACTCAGTGTCAGAGGAAGAGCTTCAAACAGCAGTTGTAGAGTTCTAATGATTTCTGTATTTTTCTATTTATTTGAGGAATCACTCATCACTTAAGTCAACGTTTTGACAGTGATTTCTACAGAAAAGAGATTTAGCTTTTACTGTATGGGGATTCTCTGTTCTATTAAGTATTTTCAACATCAAAGAAGTAAAGAAGAAATGTCAGTTTGTATGGTAAATTTACAGTTATGAATGTGTGAGGGTTTTTTTCACCTGTAGTATTCCTTCTTCCAAATATCTTATTCAAAATTATGCAAAAGACAGGAAATTTCAGGAGATATTTTGAATATTTTCAACGAGAAGAAGTTGAAAGGATGGTTCATTCTCACCCCCAAAATGTTCTTTACAGTGAAAAAAAGCCAAGCAAAACTCTGTGAATTTTCTGTTTGATGTAATATACATAAAAGTTTTGGGAGATATAGATGCTTGTGTGTGCATACATATATATATATTATATATATATATATATATATATATATATATAAGTCTGCATAAACCAAGAAAGAAAATATATATAAAAAATTATCATAATTTCAATATTTAAAAAACTAAATTGTTTAAATGAAATTTAAATTAAATAATGATAATAATATTTGAATCATCATAAACCCAGCATAATAAATGAAATTTAGTTCAAAGTATTGATATTAATTTATTTTTATATCAAGAAGTGAGAAAAAAATTTGGGAGATTGATAATACAAGTATGTATGGAAATATAACTATAAATATTAAAAAAATACTTTGAAATGAGCCATATTTAACTGCTGAGAAAAAGCAATAAAGCTTTCTTAGCACAATTAGTTTAAATATATAACTATACTTGAGGACACCTTCTGTGAAAGGTTACCATTGCTTATCCCCAAACTCTCCATGACACAGTAAGACATTGTCTGCAGTTTAACAACCTTTCAGCAAAGCAAGTCGCTGTCAGTAATGTAACCAAATGTATTTTGAATTTATGATACGTATTAGCCTACTGGTCCAACTTTGATTGTAAACCTTGGGAATCAGGAACTAGGAAGAACCGTTTCTTTAGAGCAATCTTCCAGTCAGTTACAACCGTGCTTTGTCATTTCAGACGTAGACTGTAACCCCTGTGGTACATAATCTAGCTCTCTGATACCTAGGAGAGCACCAACATAAAACAAATTACCAAAGGATTAGTAAGAACTCTGTCTCACTGTTCTTGCAGCAGATAATGCACCAAACATTTAATCTAAAGAGGTCACGGAACATCAGTCGTAGACAAACTTAGGGTCATCTACTCTTCTTGGTCATAATACATTAGTTAGGTCTTTGGATCTCCCCCGGGACTTGGTTAGTACATGATATAGTTAGGTAACTTACAGTAGTGAGACTTCAGAGCAGATAAACTGGTCCTATGGTAAGCATTACAGTATAGGCATTGCTAATTATTTGTTTCCTGCTGTTAAGCAGAAAACAGGCTTGACTGCCCTCACAACAGCTGCAGCATTACAATGTGTGAAACACCATGAACTTTATGTGCTAGCTCTCCTGAAGAGCTCTGGGGGCAAGGGGTATTACAAGCAGGTAGACTAGTTGTCAGAAGAGCCTTCTGAAGAGTCCTGGTGCATCAGCAGCAATTAATGCAGGTGGTATTTTAGACAAGGAAGCTAATGAGCTTTAATATGCATGCAGGTGAGGGAGTGCTGAATCAGTAGAGCCATTAATGAACCTATGACAGCCTAATTAGCTACAATTTAAAATCTATGGAATCTAATCAGAAGAGCTGAACACTGCTGCAAATCTGTGTATGAATGAGTCTTTCTAAATACTCCAATCTGTTGCTTAGTCACTGATTGATAGTAATTGCTTTTTTTCCTCTATTGTGTATAGGAAAATGCCCAATTTTGTTCTGATAGAGGAGGACACAACATTGAAGTTAAATGCCTGATATGTTTGACTGCTTAAGTTTTAATCAGGAGATGTTTAAAAAAAATTCAAAGTAAAATTAATTTCCAGCTCTGAATATAGATGATTAAAAATACACCACCAACTTTTCCTGTATTTGGCAGGCAGAGATTATATGCTAGTTAATCAACTCCAAATAGCTTATATGAAATTAAAGATAGAACTACAGCTGAAGTGGTATAAAATACACATATTAATATAAGAACTTCTTTATATAGGATTGTTATTAAACTCCTTAGATGAATGATTTTTAATACATCCAAAAAAGAATTTTCCTATAAAATCAGAACAATAGTATATCCTGAATGTTATTATTAAAAAAATCAAAAATTATAAGAACCTATTATAACCCTATTATGAAATATTATATTTTCCTTTTCTACAATCATTATGGGAAAAAGAGTATTTGGTAGTGAACTGTAGAGGAAGTACACAACACAACTAAAAGGTATGTCCAATATTCTCACTGAGATATGAAGTATTTTAATGAAGGTTTAAATACCTGAAAAACAGTGAAATTTTCCTTCTGCTACTAGCTCAGATCTTACTACTTTATGCAGATGAAATCCCATAAGATTTTTTGTTTACTGGCCAGTTAGCTCTCTCTTGCAATAGTACAACAGACAGAGAAATATTAGATTAGTGAGTAGAAAGATGCTGAAGAAGAAAGTTGCTGAGGATGCCTTTTTTGCCTCAATTTACCTGTCCCTGGTATCCTTAGTAAACATTACTGTACTGAATACGGGTATTAACACAAATCTACAGGGATTTGTTATTGTTTGAAGCCTTTGTTTTTCTTGCTATTTTGCTATTGTTTGAAGTCATAGTCTTCTGTGTCACTACTGACATTTTCTTGTAAATGCAAAGTATTTGAAAACAGGAAAGGTGTAAAATAGAGTTTTGAGTCACATCTAATGGCCATGAACTTGATATTGCTATTTCTTGAAGCTTGTATGCAAAACAGGTTGACCAAGGAAGAAGAGAAGGATGCTAGAAAGGAGGACTTGAGACAATTTACACCTTAAAGATTGCTAGTTTCTTCATGTGACTTGATGGTAATTGAGACCACCTGACACCCTTAACATCCCAGCTTTCCTCTCTTGTCACCAAACAGGTGAATTAGAAAATACCACGGGGAAAGTACCATGAAGGATTTTTTTAGGAGGAGCTATCAGCTCTGATGTTTGTTTTCTCCACAGTCTCCAAGTGACTGGATTTCAAATAGAAATTGGTCAAGAAAACTGCTTTGTTCACTATTTTAAGCTTTCTCCCCATAACTTATATTAAGCCTCTGTTTTCCAGAATTAGCATGAAGAGTTACATTTTCAGAAAGGCTTTTCTTTTTTTTTTTTTTAAATTACGTCACATATATTTTCTCCAAGATGTTCTACAAAGGTTAGTGAGAAGCCAGTGAGAAAAGGCTTTGTTGAGACACCTGCTACCTGACAGGCTCTTGGAGGCAAACACACACTTCAGGCTAGATGCGTAATTTGAATAGCTTTTCGTGGAAGTCTTTTAGATCAAGATGCACTCAGTGATGACATTTCTGAACAATTTTGAATTAAGAATAACACTGACAGAATTGCTGTCTGACCTCATAAAAACCATGGACAGAAGAAATGGTGAAATTCATAGAATAAATAATTTGCTAGGAATTATTTCCTTGCCTGTAATCATCACTGCCAGTCACACAAATAATTTGCTGAAACAGCAACACCAGCTTTACTGAAGTTGAACTTTATTTCTGGTTCTGTGTTTTTTTTAAATCAGAAAGCTATATTGAAGTTTAATTTCTCATAACCCAACTGCACAATCCTCTTCTTTTGACAAAGTGACATTACATTGCAATTCCAGTTATTGAATTCTACAATGAGGGAAGAAACAAAAAAACATTGGTCCTGATTCTGAACTGTTTATTCATGCAAATCATAACTTTGAATTTTATGCAGAATCAATTCTGAAGTGGTTCACTGTATTTATTTTAGCTTTCCCTAAAGTAGTGAGATGTTTTAATGTCATGGACATATATATTATAATAACCACATCGTCACAGAGTCACTCATTCACTCATGGCTGGGCTTCGCGAATGAAGATTTGGGAAGGGCTCTACCCACGTTTGTCACAAGCACACTGGTGGTTGAAAAGGCCAATATGAGACAGGCATGACCGGTTGCAAAAGGCACAACAGAAAGACTCTTTAAGTGGTATATTCTGCAAGGCATGATTCTTTCTGCATTGCCTTTTCTCCTCAAGGGTGATCCTGCGTGCTTTCTCAAAAGCATCTGCAGCGTTATAGGCTTCTCACATTTTCCCAAGTTTAAGCTCATTCTAGTTACCTTGGTCTAGTTCACCACAGACTGAGTGCTTACATGGAACTATGACAGTTCAGCTGTTCCATGGTATTGTTTCAGGATATGCTAACTCAGCCATGGGTTTGAAGGCTGACCTCTGTGTAGCAAATAGTAAATGCAGTCATGTTGGAACTATTCCTAAATTCAAGTTCCATTGATGACTCTCTTGTCAATATGACACAATTTCTAGAAATGTTGCCACGTTTAGGGTTGATTTTTACACCTTTTTTGAAAACCTGACCAGTTTAATATTTCCTTTTGTAGTGAAAGTTATTATTTTCAACCAGAAATAAAAACGGACTTGAAAGGTTTGAATAATTTGGGATATAATTCAATATTGCATGTGAGTTTGGAAATTGATACATATTTCAGCTAGGAATAAACAGGAAAAAAAAGGTAATTTTTTTCAAAGGAAAAATATAAAATACTACTGATTTATCAGAAAAAGCAGTTACACAAGAATTCTAGTATCCATTCATTCCTACTAGGGGACTACTAGGATTTTTTTTAGTAGCAGACCAGTGCTGTCAAACCTAGAATCACTGTGATAATGAAAGGAATAGCACAAAGAGATCAAAATGCTGATGTAAGAAGAGATGACTAGAGGTATACAACTATGAAAATAAGGAAAAGCCCTATAAATTTGAAATTTCAGTCAACATAATTATCTAAAGGATTGATAAACAGTTGAAGCTAAACATTTTGGTTCTCAATAGTCTCTGGACATTAAGGAAGCAAAACAAAATAAACTACAAAAGAATCTCAGAGGTGTGATGTAGACTTACCCCTTCAGACACTTAGAATGTGATGGTTGCTCTCTCCAGAGGCATTTCTCTCTGTAGAGAACACCTCAGTAGTTAAATTTTGAACAAGGGAATATATGTGACAAAAATCCTACCTTTTAATGCAATTGTGTAAACCTGGGGACATTACCTAAAAAAGAAAAGCAGTTAAAGACAGCCATGTCTTAGATTATGTCCATCTTCTATGTTGTGATTATACTGATTCACTGAATTTAAATGAAGTTCTGACAACACTGAACTGAACAGAAGCTTTGGTGTCATTTTAGGTAGTTAGTCTCAGTACCCATTTCAAAGCAACAGCTTAATTCAATGGACTTCTCCTTCTCTGATAAGCATTATGATGGAACATAGTTTGCCTATTGAGGATGTGCAGTCTGGTATTCTCTCCTACATAAATAGTTCTTGTGTAGTATATAAACCAGTCCCTGAACAGAACTAGCCATAAACAGCTAGTTTATGTGATCTGTTCTAACAACAAGTTTTCAAGCAGTTACTCTGGCCAGAGAAGATTAAGACAGAAAGGAAACTCCCTCACTGTTTGCTAGATATTAGGAAAGATATTGAATCAGAACATCAGCATCGATACTCTCTGTCTCAGAGGTACACTCTTGCAGGCCAAGAACATGAATAACTAGAGTTCAATTTATTGAACCCTTGCCCTAGTTTTGCATTCTGTTTTATCTGTCTAAAATATATTTACCTACAGATTAAATTGTACAGCTCACTGAAGGGAATATATCTGTTCAAGTACTCCCATATTCAACTGTTCATATTTCACTACAGTGGAGTTGCCAGTTCTTTGTACAGTTCAGAGAGCTAAAAAAAAATCAGTTTTCTTTTAAGAAAAGTGTATGTTGTGCTAAAGCCTGATCACGAAACTTGCTAGGAGAAGACAAACAAAGCTTTGCCTTTTATGTACAAAGCAGTCTTCCTCCGTACAATCTTAAACATCCACTGGTCAGATTTTGTGACCAATACATCTGTTCTAGAGCAAGCAGTAGTCACAAGTATTGAGGCCATGTTACTGAGAACACAGCTGCGCTGGGCAGGGCACGTCTCCAGGATGAAGGACCACCGCCTCCCTAAGATCTTGCTTTATGGTGAACTTGCCACCGGCTGCTGCATGAGAGGAGCCCCGAAGAAAAGATACAAGGACTCCCTGAAACAACACCTCAGCCTTGGCCATATTGATCACCATAAGTGGTCTACTCTGGCCTCCAATCGGGAGGCCTGGAGACACACCATCTATAACGCAGCTGTCTCCTTTGGGAACGCATGCAGGATCACTCTTGAGGAGAAAAGGCAACGCAGAAAGAACCGTGTCTTGCAGAATATACCACCTAAGGAGTCTTTCTGCTGTGCCTTTTGCAATCGGATATGTCTATCTCGTATTGGCCTCATAAGCCAGCAGCGTACCTGTAACAAATGTGGATAGAGCCTTCCCAAATCTTCGTTCGCGAAGCCTAGTCATGATGACAAAGCAGTCTTCATAATTGCTACTTTGTATTTGCGGAGAACTTAGAGAGTGTGTGAAAATAAAGTACTCTTAAAAGCATTTATTAACCTTACTTTCCATTTTAATTTCTGTCCTCTTCAAATTAACTCCTCAAACTCAATTTAATGCTGCATTGTCTGCAGGTAAATAAGAGACATTTGTCTGTGTATCTGGTCTTTTTCATAAGCACAAAAAATCTGCTTATTAATTCAGATTATATGTACTTTCTGGAATCAAATTAAAGCAGATTTAAAAGTGGTTTCACTTGTGGAACAACTCCCAAGGTGATGTAAGTAAAATTCCAATTCTAGTTTCAAATGGTTTGTTTGTATGATAAACTGTGCAAAAGTTTGTTTCCCAATCAAAATAGGAGGAACATTTCTACTGACATCTGAGGAGTAGAAGAGCTGGAGGTGGAAGGGAAATGAGAAAGAGGTAGTGATAAAATTTCTCCACCAGAAACCTCTCATCTTCAAAAAAAAGAAGTGGAAATAGATTTTTTGAGAGTCAAATAATCTGTCAGGAAATTAATTTAAATGAAAGATTCAAAAAGAAAATGTTAAATAATTCTTCAAAGGTAAACATACTGTTCTTGATGAACTCTTCTTGATGATCGCCTCTCAGCTTGAGTGGAAGTGCTGTAATTTCTTATGTCAGCCTCAGTCCCACTCTAATTCCCATCTTTTGGTCTATGAAATTTCTTACTACTTCATAAACCCATGTTTTCACCTATTTCTTGATTAATATGTTAGCAGAATCTCAATTTGGTTTGTGTCAGCCTATTTGCTTATACTTCTTATGAAAGGAAAAGCTAGTGACTAATTGTAATTAGAGGGCTCCACAAATTATTTTATGTTTTCTTATCAACAGCTAGACATATATAGGGCATGAATGCACATGCTTTGATTATATAGGAAAATAAGAAAAAAAAAGCCTTATCAGGGAAAATGGAAAAAAAACAGGTGTTTGAATATCATGGTGATAAGCTGTGGTATAAATGGTTGATTACTGGAGATCAGAGGATGTGCCAAATCAATTTACTCTGACACTTTAAAAACTTGCTTTGTTCTTATGCAGTGTGAGCATCTTCCTTGTTTAGGACAAGATATTTTTTATATGGTTTTTGACTAGAAGGAAGCATTTAGTGTAGACTAGGTAGGAAAATTTATCAACGTATGAAAGAAAAGTTTTATGGACTTATTGAAATATTGAGGCTGTGACTATTGCCAGAGATATGATTAAAAACATCAAATTTTTTCAAAGATTGGAGTTATCATTGCAAAGCAAATGAATTTGAGCCACTAGTAATACCATGCGTTACCTTGTACTGCCTCTATCTTTCTCTTTTATTTTTTCCTCACTTGCTTATGAAGATATCCTGTGTGATTGAACTATCAAGTACTGAAGAGTCAGCATTGCTGCTGTATTTGAGAGCTACATTGAGAACTTTATTATACACATCTGAAAAGCAAAATCAGTAATTACAAACAACTTACAGGACAGCTGAATGTAGTTAAATCATTTACTTGCAATACACCCACCATCTTAAAATGCTTTAATATATAAAAACATAATCAGCAGCTGCAGTGCTTTTATCTGACATGTGTTCTCTCCTAAGACTATGGAAACTCTACTTTTCAGGAAGGTGTATATGTTCCTTTGTAAGCAAAAGGTAACTACAGGGGAAAGGACATTTGTATACTTGATAGTTCCTTGAAGCTACTCTGATCATGGTCAATAGAGCAGCGAACTGTGTAAGATAATGCAGACAGTGTTCCTTTCATCATCTTACAAATCCCTTTTGAAATTGCCTATGCGGTCTTAAGTGAAGGGAACAATAAGATTGTTACATCATAATGAACTGTTGAAATAGGATTAAACCACCACTGTTAATGGATAAGAGAAGTCTGAAGATACAGAGATAATCAGAGATGCAGACATCTCTACATATCTCTTATCATGTCTACTAATGGCTTATTATGGTTGTATTTCCAGCCTTCTGTCTCTGGGTTTGGAATTTTATTAAAAGCCATAAGAACCAGGAGACACATATCTTACACATGGGAAATGTTTGGTTAGAAAAAAGTTAGGAATATTTTTCTGTGAACAGGTGTTGATTCTTATATCATAGTTTTAAAGTTGAAATCTCTTGAATATCATGTACTGGTGCCTTCTCTGAGGGATACTTATTTCTCTTTTAAAGTCAAACCTCAGAGCTCTCTGAAATGTGTGGTTATGCAGGAAGTGATCTGCTGGAGGCTTTGAGGCTTAAAAGCCATAACCTTGGGAGATCTCACATCTACCTTTCAGCCAACAGTGTACTCTGAAGCAGAGCTGCATTAGCAGCTGTAAATTCAATCTCACTGTAGTTTAGCCACTCCATTCTTCTTCACTGGTAATTACACCGTGGGAAATAACTATTTAAATGGAACCTTGCGCTATGATTACATTTTTCAAAAACCCATTACAACATACAAGACAAATTTCAATTTGAACTTCCAAGTTCTAATCCAAAACAACTTTATAGTAACAATTTAGACCTGAGATGTACAGACATTAAAGTGAGGCAACCTACATTCAAATTATTTGTGCTGCTTCTTCATAAAAATATTTCTTGTATTTCTGAAGATTAAATTCTACTAACCATCAGAGCTGGGTAAACATTTCATAATGAGCAAGTAATTTGAAAAACTGCCTTTTTAGTTAACTACATACATGCATGTTTGAAATTTCTTCAACTAGACTCCTATAGAGATCTCTATGATCCCTATATTCAATTTTACCTTATTTTACAAGTACATCTACATGACCATACCAAAACTCTGGTATGGTGATCTGTGAGGTAAATGTTTAGAATTGACTACTGGGGTGACCTATTTTCCTGACCGACAGGACACATGATCAAGAGCCAAATTATTCTCTTCAGACAAGAGACACAAAATCCTTACTGTATACCCCAAACACTTGCCAGTGCTCTGGAAGCAATTCACAGAGGTATTCACCGAAATTCCCAGTGATTCTACTGTTCTGTTTTAGGATGAGATTAGTCTAGGCCTATGGTTCAGGCCAGGGAATAACATGGTGATATTTGTCTCAGTGATGCTGTATCACTGACTTCTACAGTCAGGTATTGAGATTGCCAGAGTCCTAAGAGATTACTTGGTTGTCCTCATATACTCAGTTAAAATGTTACACCTGGGTTAATTTCCTCCATTTCTGATTGCTAAACAGAGGGATGTAACATAAATTATGGCAATGGATTGTAGTGGTCTGTAATGTTGAGATTCGACAAATTATTTTACAAGAGATACTTTCACTATGAAAAACACCTTATAGAGTCACATTTATTGTCTTACCTGATGGTAAATATTTCTTTAGATACCATAGACAGGAATGTATTTGGTTTTAATTACATGTGATAATAAAAATGGCTTTTGAAAGATGACTCAAATAAAGAAAGAGAGACATTTAAAAGAATGAAAAATGCTAAATAAGATCAACAACAACTACTTTCTGAGAATTTCTGAAACTTTTTGAGTTTAGTCATTTACCACATTACTACATAGATAAGGCCTATGGTAGCACAGTTATTACTTTATTCTCCTTTCATTTGAATCAGATTGCTGACTTAAATGGAATATTTCTTAGTTTATACTACTGTGAAAGGAGAAACGGCTTGGTGTATTGTTTTTACCATCTCATCATGTGGTAATTTATTAATTGTTACTATATAACATTTTGGCACAATCTGGTGAGATTAATAATTGTTTTACATCCAATTACCATAAAAATATTTTTAAGGATTGGATATAATAACCTTCATACTGACTAGTCAATTGTTAAAAAAAGTGGAATTTGTCCAAAAATGAAGGGTGAAAAAAGAGTTTTGCTTTTCTATTTGGCATAGAAGAAGAATTTATTATCTTGGGCTTGCATGCACCGATTAATTTTTTTTATTTATCTGTGATGATATATAGTAACAGGTAAAAAAACCCAAAGAGATAAAAATTAAATAGGAGTAAAATGTAAACTCAAACAATGAACAGCTGTTCTGTGAAAAGTATGACATACAACACCACTATCAGTAAAAAAGGTCATGGGCTTGATTCCTTACCCTTAACGGACCAATATGACCAGACCCATCTGTGTCAAATCCTCCAGGCAAGGATATTTTATTTTTGAATGGCATTTGTCCAGTCAGCAGTGAAATGGGTACCAGCAAGAGTCAAATAAAGCAACAGGAGATCACTCATCAGATATCCTGGAGACCTTCTGGCTTAGGGGCATTCCTCAGTAGGAGATTTTCACCACTTGCCTGTCATAACACAGCATGCAGGGGTCCATTTGTAAAATAAACACATTTATTGCAAAAAACTACTCTGAGTGTAGCTGCTATTCTGCGTCGTAGAGAATCATCATTATCAACCCTGTTCAAGTAGTTTCAGGGGAATAAGGCTTTACAGGTCACATGCAAAGATTATAGAACTCTGTAGCTTAACCACACAATATAGGAAGAAGCATGAAACTGCAAGATAAACTGAACACACTAATGTAAACAAAATAATTCAAAAGGATATACAGTGCAGGCTTTTATTGTGAAACAGGTGTTGGTCTTCTACCATTAAGAAAGCTGTGAGTTAATTATGCTAGGAGGTAAAAAAGATGTTAACTAAAACTTTATTTCCATTACAGCTGATTACATGCTATCTAATATCCTAAGAATAGTCCACCCCGAAAAAATCTAAAATATATCAAATTACCCAAATTATCCTCAGAGCAATTTATCTCTTTAAATACAAATGTAACAGTAGAAGTAGTTACTAAAATGAAGGAATAGAAATCAGATAAAGCTGCCATTGAACGGATTCTCAGTAGTTCATTATAAGCCATGCCCACCCTCCCCACTCCCCGCCACTAATTCTTCTTATGACTTGTTTAGTTTTCTTCTGCATAGAAGCTGGATATCACAAAATGACTAAAAGAAGGTCATTCAAGAAACAAGTGTCCCAGCTACAGATTTCTTCCCTCCCTCCCAGCTGGTACAGAGACAATATAATCCTTACAGTGGGGAAGATTTTCTCCTATCCTACTTCACAAATATTTAATTATGTTTATATGGGGACAGTAGTCATTCTTTAGGATGACTGTAAAGGCACAAAGTATTGGTAATGTTTGCTACCTTTTCCTAGGATTCCTATAATCCTTCCAATAAATATAGAAAAGGCATTTGACTGGGTTGAGGGGTTTTAATTACTTTAAAAGAACTATATGTATAGCACATGTTTTGTGTGCCACTGGTAGAAAATTCGCATCATTTTTCTTGCTTATCCCCTCCACATTTCAGGATGAGTCTCTCTTAAGGTTACAGTCCCTAAGGAATTGTCATCTAGGTTCACTACAGTAATAGGTAAGAGACACCAGAAAGAGACTCAGGAATCTCCATGTACTGTGTTGGCTTCAATACCAGCGTGCAGGTAAGTTTTGGCATCTTCAAAGGAAAAGGCCCTCTGTAGGAAGGGGCAGTTCACATCAAGTTTAGCTTGTTGTTGCCTAAAACTAGCAAACCAGTAGAACGGGCCTGTATTTTGAATCACACCCACTCTCTTAAGACTGCCTGTAAGTAAACCTAATCTTCTCCTTATCAACCTCCTTGAACTTTTCTAAAAGTCAGATGTCAAAAACCTCCAACTTTTCAAGGCATATAAACACATGCTTCTAAAAGAAAAAAAATACATTTTTGAGCAGCATGTATCAGCTATTTGTATAGAATAATCTGGTATTAAATACACTCATTCAAAACCTGAATGCTCTTAAGCCTGAAGAGATTTAGACCACATCCCTCCTCAGAATGATTCTCCTCCACATGATAGTAGAATATACAGGAGTACAACACTTTCTACTCATAGTTGAAGTTACCTAGCAAGGAGAAGTAAATGCAAAATGTGGACCAGATCAGAGAGTAAATACAAGTTAGTTTTATAAAGAAAACATTTTTTTTTTACCATGTGGGTGATCAAACACTGAAGCATGTCACCTGGAGAGTTAACAAAATCTTGATCTTGGAGATATTCAGCACTCAACTGGACATGGCCCTGTGCAACCTGCTCTAACTGGACCCAATTCAAATCTGTCAGGATTAAAGGTGGGATTTGTGGTGGAAGGGGTAGACTATATGACCACCAGAAGTCCCTTACAACCCCAATTTTTCTGTAATTCTAAGGCTAAATATGACTCCATGTTTTATTGCTCAGATAGTCAGCTAGGAAAGAGAGATCCTGAATTCTAATCGTTGCTCCCCAGTTCCTATTTAAGTTAAATACTTGAATACAAAGTATACATTCAGTATAAAACTAAAGAAGGAAACAGAACAGAAGTCTTCAACATCTTCAAAAAAGACTTGAATGCAGGACTTGAAGTAAGTTTGCAGATGATACTAAATTGGGAGGAGCCACTGACTTCTTCAAGGGCACAGAGGCTCTACAGACAAATTAGAGATATGAGCAATCACCAACTGAATGAAGTTTAACGAAGACAAATGCCAGATTCTGCACCTGGGATGGGGCAATCTTGGATGTACATACAGACTGGGGAATGAGAGGCTGGTGAGCAACCCTTTGGAAAGGGGCTTGAGGGTCCTGGTTGACAACAAGTTGAATGTGAGTCAGCAGTGCCCTGGCAGCCAGGAGGGCCAACTGTGTCCTGGGGGGCATCAGGCAAAGCATCGCCAGCCAGTCGAGGGAGGAGATTGTCCTGCTCTGCTCTGCACTGGGGTGGCCTCACCTTGAGTACTATGTGTGGTTTTGGGAGCCCCAATATAAGAAAAATATTAAACTATTAGAGAGCATCCAAAGGATGGTGAAGGGTCTGGAGGGGAAACCATATGAAGAGCTGCTGAGATCACTTAACTTGGCCACGAGTTGGACTTCAATGATCCTTGTGGGTCTCTTCCAGTGCAAGATATTCAATGATTCTGTGATATGAGTGGAGCTGACCGAAGTTTTTGTCTTACTCTCTTTGGCATGGTCATTTAAGAAAGATTAAAAGTGATATCCCAAAATAAGCTAATGTGGGAAAAAAAGGATGCTCGCATAGAAGATGAAGAATGCAAGTTCAAATCTCCTTTGATAGACTTGGTTATTCATACACTTGTTAATTGTTTTAGACATTATATATGCTGTGAAAGGGGAAAAGTAAACTCCCCGATGTTGTGCATGGCCTCATCCTGTACATAATTTCAAAAAAAAATGTCCTGAATTGCATATGAAATAAATGCAAGAAAACCAGTTATGGTAATATATGTTCTGAGAATCTAGATGAAATCTAGACATGACATATGTCACTTGTTTGATAGTATCAGTCTAAGTATTCGAAGCAGCAGAATTCTAGAGAAGGAAAACTCAAAACCTGCTCCTATGACTTGGTTCCTCAAGGCTGCTCAGGTTTTCATGTATTTTGTTCTTCTGTACTGAAAATACATCCATGCTATTTACCATTAACAAGTTTAATAGTTCAATGAATACATTCTTTTAGCCTCACAGCTCTTCATTTAATTGGTTGCTTGTTCAGCTTATTATTTTTGTATTAATCAGCATTTTTGCCTTCCTAATTATTTCCCATATGGCCACTCTCAAATGGTAAACTTAAATTATCTGCAGCCAACATAAATATTCTCTCTGTAGAAAGCTGCTAACTTATTCAGTGAAATCTACCAAGTCATTCTGTCATGAACTCTCTCTAATAAATCAGCATTTTATTTTTCTATCCTTTACTGTATAACACTTTCTAATATCTTGTACGGTATAGAAATCATATAGTTCATATTAGTTTCTTAAATGCAGGTAGTATATTGTCATTCTATTGTCATATAATGGTGTTGTTGACCTGACATAATTTTAAACCTCTGTTACTCAATCTTTGATTTTATGTGATAGTTATTTCAGAAACCTAGTATGGTCACCACTTCGTGCCCATGCTTGAGCATATCAAGCATTTTTAATTTTCTTACACCTGATTATGAGTATTTCTATTTCTTTAAATTTGTTTCTATTACCCATCTAATTATGTCCTCACAAAAAAAAAAAGCAGAAGCAAACAAACTCTCAAACTAAATTATATTTAATATCAATGCAATATTCTCTTTGTATGCCTCACTTCCTCTGCTTTATTTATCATCACTCATATACCTAATATTTTTATTTAGTTTGATATATTTTATAAGCTATATCTCAGAATTTTTTAGTAATTAATTCTACAACCCATGAGACAGCTTTCTTTGCTAATGGTATATTTTCTATTCATAAGGGATGAGAAAATTCTCAAGGAATTTAAAGTTCTTCAGGGTTTAAAGTAAGTATCAAGAGTTAGAAGGCAATAACTCTGATTAGAATAAATTTGAGAACCATAATCTAATTAATATATAATGTTTCAAAACAGAGAAAAGAGCTTTATATATTTGCAACTGAAATTAATATCCAACTTTCAAGATTTATATAACTGGAGTTTTATCATATTTGTAAATATTGCTAGAGGATTTCCTAATGTTAGTTAGTTTTCTTCTTAGCTCAAAACATATTATAATCAGTATTGAAATGGATATGACAGTTCTATTCCAAAGTAAAATTAACGGCACTAAAAAATGTTTTATTGTTTTTGAGAAGAGAGAGAACATAACCAGATATTTAAAGGAGGGAGCAACCAAATTTTTTTAAAGCAAAACCACACTGATAACATATTGGAAGTGGTCCTGAGCAAGAATCTGCTAGATGCAGGACAAGTTTGTGCTCAGCCTTTTTCCCTTTATAGTTTTTCATGTCAGGTTTCTCTAAATAAGACTGAGGAGAAACCTGAATCTAATTTTTTTTTACTCTAGTCAAAGGTATGCACACAACAGGTTAAGCAGTATTGTTAAGAGGTATGCAAGTGCCTGTGATTCTTTTAACTGTATAACTTGCCATCAGCTGCTGCAAGAGAGATACAAGAAAAGATACAAGGACTCCCTGAAACAACATCTCAGCCTTGGCCATATTGATCAACATAACTGGTCTACTCTGGCCTCAAATTGGGAGACCTGGAGACACACCATCTATAACGCTGCGGATGCTTTTGAGAAAGCACGCAGGATCACTCTTGAGGAGAAAAGACTATGCAGAAAGAATCGTGCCTTGCAGAATGTACCACCTAAGGAGTCTTTCTGCTGTGCCTTTTGCAACCGGACGTGTCTATCTCGTATTGGCCTTTTTAGCCACCAACGCACTTGCAACAAACGTGGGTAGAGCCCTTCCCAAATCTTCGTTTGTGAAGCCCAGCCATGATGATATATATCTCAGTTTATTCTGGGACATGTAAATCTTCAACGGTGAGCAGAGTCTGTGCATAGCAAAAGTCTAATACTTTTAAAGAAATATGGTTGGGAGATAAAAATGATTGTTTTCAAAAAGGTTCAAACCCTTTAGATCATTACAGAAATGAAAAATATTTGAATTATAGGCTGAATATATTGAAAATTGAATACCTAATTTACTACCTTTCATTTTCAGATGAAAAGTAAATTTTTACCCAAAATGAAATTTACAGAAAATTTAGATTTTGAGAAAAATATATTTTCTCTCAGAAAATGGTGTTTTCCTCATCAGCTTTAACACAAATTAGCTACTGTATTTTCCGTTTAAATCAGTACGAAAATTTTTAATGACAGAATTTTTGTAACTTCTCAAGTTCCTTTTTTTCCAGTACCTTATTTGCCAACCTTTGAATACATCTATACTTTTTGCCATCTAATGCCTCTTTGTCTCCCTTTGCACTTGCTATTGTAGTCTTGGTAAATACTTTTAGTCCCAACATATTTAGTCGGTTTGCATCCTCCTCTCATCGCTCCCTAAGCAAAGTATATAAAATCATAGATTCATAGATTTGTTTGGGTTGGAAGGAACCTTAAAGATCATCTTGTACCAGCCCCTCTGCCATGTGCAGGGACACATTCCACTAGACCAGGTTGCTCAAAGCCCCATCCAACCTGGCTTTGAACACTTGCAAGGATGGGGCATTCACAGCTTCTCTGGACAACTGTGCCTTGCCACCCTCACAGCAAAAAATTTCCTCCTAACATCTAATCTAAAGGTACCCTCTTTCAGCTGAAAGCCATCACTTACATGTCCTTGTAAAAAGTCCCTCTCCCACTTTCTTGCAGTCCCCTTTTAGATACTGGAAGAATACCATAAGGTCTCCCCAGACCCTTCTCTTCTCCTTATTGAACAACCTCAACTCTCTCAGCGTGACTTTATAGCAGAGGGGCTCCAGCCCTCTAATGATGTTTGTGGCCTCCTCTGGACTCTCTTCAAAAGGTCCATGCCATTCTTATGTTGTGGGCCCCAGAGCTGGACACAGTACACCAGGTGGGATCTCCTGAGAAAAGCAATTTAATAAGTACTATCTGATCTTAACCTTGTTCAGGGTTTTATGTTTCTGTTTGGAGTACTTACTCCAGTGAAGCATGATGACAATTAAAAGCAATTCCAGTGGCAGCAACAGAAATGGATTTAAAAATTGGGTTTTTTAAGTATGCAACTCTACAGTTTTTGGTGTAAATTTCTGATCTCTAAAGGGGAAATTCTTCCGTCCACAGTGGAAGCTAGGAACTTACATTTATGACATCAAGCTCTTCAAGTCTTTGTTCTCATTGCAGTACGCTTTTAAAAATAAACTATTTTACAAGCCTTGGTTATTAAACTGAAGAGCTAATGCAACATTAATATTTTTCTATTTTTTTTAAATTCTTATAAGTTGTGTGTTTTTATTTACATTTCCTGTATAATAGGTAAAGTGTGTGTTTTCTTCTTTTGTAAACAGAGTCAAGTAGGTCACAGTAGAGAAAAGCAGATTTTTTTTACTACTAAAAGATTTTTCAAGTAATTTAACCACATATAGACTTCTTGCACATGGGTCAAATTTCATTCATTTGGCAATAATGAGAAATCTTCAAACCTTGTAAATCGAAAGAGCAACATATCCACAGGCGGGAAAGATGCAAATTTTATCTAAAGGCTCAAATGAATTTTTTTTTTTGGCAGACACAAAACACCCTTGCATGGGACTACATGTATAATTTCTGAATAGAAGAGTGTTCTTTGGTTTTTTTTATTATTCTGGTAGTGCATCAGATGTGTCAACACGTTAAAGTGGTTATTATTTTCTTATCATTTTTTCTTTCTTTTTTTTTTTTTTGATAGGAAGCTCAAAAAATTGTGTTCTGAAAGTTAAAACATTCAGTTAATATCAAATTTAAGTACAGAAAGATTAACAAATGGTAGAGCTGCAGCTCCTCATGCAAGCTAAATACATTATCAGTGTGCATATGTGCTAAGATAGCCATCACTTTTTCATGACACTTTCACAGCAAAATTTTGTAAATGGATATTTTGAAGTCAAAACTAGTCATTTGAAAATGTCAAAACAAAAAACAGTGGGAAATATTATCCAAACATAATTTGAAGCAAAAAAAAGGCTGAGTTGCTCAAAACAGGATATACGTCTCTCCCAGCTCTCAGAGGGATCTCTGCACAATAACTCAAAGATGATGAATGACTCAGATAAACTGAGTTTTCAGTCCTTCCTCAAGTTTTTTAATGATATACCTTAATTCTTACAATGAGTGTTCGACTCAAAAAACTAAAGTTTTCCTTTTCTGTAGATTTTTTTTGCATGAAACAATATATATTTATATGTATAAAAATGTAGGAAGTAAATTGAATGATGAACACTATCATGATTTGGCTATGTTATGAGACTGTATGCATTAGACCTTATAACAATTTAATATGTTCTGTACTTCTGTTTGTCAAGGATTCTCTGTTTAGGAGAGATTGTAGTTTTCTTATATTTTACAAGGTGATTGAAATAAAAAAATATCTAATCAGCTTCAGATTATTCCTACGACACTTTCAAAACAAATTTGTGTGCTATTTTTCATATTTTATGAGCTGATAAATATTGGCAAATTCTGTTCCACTCACAGAATAACTTACATTTTGCACACAGTACTTTCTACTTACTTAAGGGAGGTAGTCTAGATACCTTTAATGGTTGCTGCCAGATTTTGTGAACCATATGAAAAAAAAAAAGAAAAGAAATAAAACCAAGATTTTTTGACAGAAGTTATTAACAGGAATTCAATTAAATGTATAGAGTCTTAGCCACAGAGGGGTTCAAAGGCAGTAAATTAATTCTGTGTTTGCACTAAGAAATAAAAAAAATTGGGAATAAATTATGAATACTGGCAAAGGTTTCAGATCTTTCATGCCTTTCAATGACTTCTGTTCTATACTTCATTTTCTGCTACTGGTGGTATACAGAAAGTAATGGCACATTCTGAGCTATGAGTCACTGAGGAAGAACAACATATATGGAGTAAAGCAAAAAATTACCCTTCAAAGCTAGTAGAAAGGGTATCACTGAGACATTTCAAAAGGAGACCCAAAGGGTTAAGCTTTTCACTTCATTAAGTTTAAGCTGTTCCCTGCCTGAAACCTTGCAAATTTCTGATAAGAGTTGTAAAAACCAGGTGTCTGTTCTAAAACTACCCCACCATAGCAATGAATATTTCCCAGATAAAAATTAATGAAGGGAAAAAACTCATAAAGGTGTCAGAAGAAGATAATTATTATTTCAGATACAAGCCAGATGCTCTCCATTGCAAATCAAGTAAGAGTAGGAGTCTCCGTTTACAAAAGAGTTCTCCAATTATGAAAAGGAAGAATCTTCACTGGTGGACTCTAGGTAACATAAATCTAACCAAGAAAGATCCCATTCAGTGCTAGGATGTTATGCTGGGAAATGAAAGAACGTATTGGTATTGTATTTATATGAGTATGCTGACATCTTGACTGACTTCATTTTTTAAACCAGACATGTATTAGCTAGTTTAGAGCCCTTCAACAGCTTGTAAGTCTAGTCATTCTGGATAAATTTTATTCCAATCAGAAAAAAACAGCAAGGTTAAGTTTTATTCAGACTGTTTTTATCTACTTGTAGCATGCATTTGATTTTTAGTGCATATTTGTATTTGCATAGCCAGAATTTTTGGAAACAAAAAGTTATGCAGTGAATTGTAACCACTGAGTGTAAAATTTATTTATTATTTTGACACTGGAGTCCACTTAATGATGAATCTCTTCACTGTCCCACCCAGTCCATCTACGTGAGATTTTTAAGCCCTAAGTATATGTCAGTGCAAACACCAAAAAAAATCAAAAGAAAGCAGCCTTTTGAGGGATTCCCTCGGTGCCTCTTTCTGATTGTCCACAGACACAAGTTTTTCTGAAGTTGGTATTTTGGTTTTCCATTTTCAAAGACAGCTTTTCCTGTGTCCTGCAGCATCAAGCAAAGGCCCAAGTCTGCCCCACTGATACCGCACGGCCATCCTGTCAGGCTGCACCAGGATGCACAGGTCTCTTGCTCCAGCTCACTGGATTGGGCTCTCTGCAAGTTTGCAACGGGGTGGAGGGGTCTTGGTGGCCTCCTAAAAGAGGTCTGCAGTCCTTGGGCATGTTCCAACTTGTCTGTGCCCTATCCTCCCATTGTTTTTGGCACCCATCCACCATTTTGAAGTTCCCACACGTCAGACATGCCACGACTTGTTCTGCAGCCTGGTAAAGTTGGGACACTGAACTACTTTTTTACTCTTGTTCAATTACTTGCTATTTGTATTTAAAATTTAATTATTCCTTCTATTAGCTCTTATTAAATCTGTTTTAGCCATTTTGTACCTATGTTTTTATGGTTATTTATACTTAATTTTTATAGTTTGATAAATATGCATGTATATGACATATCTATACATATATAGATGTATATATAATGTAAATGGTGTATCTATATATAATTAAATACAATATGATTTATACATATTTGTACATTTCTTATAGTGCACTATATATGTGTGTGTTGAATACAGAGGTATATATTTTGATTTCTGAACACTTCCTGGTCCAAAGAATGGGGGAAGCCAATCACAGAAGAACATGAGTATTACAGTATCAAGAAATGGTCATCAGCCAGTCATAGAGCAGTACAATATTTTACAAAGTGACAGTTGCCTATCAAAAAATGGAGACACTTTGACCTAAAATTATGGCTGAAACATATGGGAGTCCCCTGTGTATACAGGGTAAGGGCCTTTGGAGCTGGTGTACTGCTAAACTGGTATCGGGTGTCTGGTGCTGAGCATGACTTCCAGGGAAAATGGCCCCTGAGGCTTCTGTGAGAAGCTAGAGATGTGGCAGCTGTCACTTTTTATCTTATATATTTGTGGCATCAACACTAGACACACCCTTGTTTCCAACTAGCCCTGGCCTCGGTGTGTGTGGCAAAAAGGCAGAGCACCCCTGGGTTCTCATCCCAGTAAGTGATGTCTCTTTTGACTGTAAATGAAATTATAGTGGTTCTCATCTGCTTCCTAGTACTGTTCATATTGTCAACGTTACCTTCTGCCTTCTAAGGAGATGTAGTCTACCTAGATTTCATATCAAACTGACAAAGAAATTAGCACTGACACGGACAGTGTTGATGTTCTTCCTGCCTTGGAGATGTGAATTTCAGCCTAGTGGAGGTTCTGCCACTTTTCCTATGAGCATTAGAGTCAGTTATTCATCATAAAAAGGCATATCAAGCAGCAGAAATATAGCAGGAGTGGTATAACTACAGTTTCTTGGACTTTTGATGGGCTACCAGGAAGACTTTCCAGAGTATATTAGCTCAGAATAATATTTTTAAACTGTTCAGGGTAGGATTTATTTTCTATTGATTATATCTGCAGTTCTCCCATTGACACTAATGGGAATTTGCATAGTATAAGAGAATAAAAGAAGACCTTGTATTCTGCTCTCCTTTTCTGCTCAGTACAAAGGTTCCACTGTAAGGAGGAAAGGTATTAGATTTCATTTTTAAGAAGAAATATTGATTTTCAGTACGAAGAAATATGTTTCACTTAAAATTTCCATTCTTTATATTGTTTAGCAGTGTACTGTATGTATAATGATGATAGAAGTGCTTCTTGAGAATTTGGTCTTAATTCTTTTTTAGGTATAAATTCTCTGATGCTAAGATGAAATGATGAATTCAGTTTACCCATGACCACATCTGACAAAAGATCACATTTAGTCCCCAGAGAAAAACAATATTCTACAACTTCTGAAGGATGATATAGCTTGTATAGGACCAAAACAGTCAGGCCATTGTTTAAAAAGACAAAAAAATAAAGTTTGGACATGACTTTATCTTATTAAATAATAACTATTACTTTTAGAGAGATTTTTTCCAGGCTTTTCTTTGACTTAGAGGTAATAATTACATTATCTTTCTGTCTCTTCTCCCCTCTTTCTCTTAAGAACAACTACTTCATCAACTGTTTTAGTCTGCCTTTGTGTTCAACATTAAGTACTTCCAGTGAGTTGTCAATAGCCATTATAGGTCTTGTTGTCACAGCCATTAATCAATACCTTTTTTCTATGCACTTCCATCCTTGTTTCAATCTTATGAAATGCTCATATTAAATTATTTAAAGATTTATGGCATATAGTTTAGATGAAGGTAACCCAGGTTCTGACTCAGGTTTTATCCAAACTCTGTAAACAAAAGAGAACAGAAGGACTCCAATACTTACCAAGTTAATCAATGTTTTTCCTGATGCCCCATTAGTTTATTTTAATTTAACTTGATTTACAACCTGGCCACAAGCTGTCAGTGCACTGTGCACTAAACACTCAAGGATGTCAGCCTTCCTACTCACATGCTACCTTGCTGATCTGTAAATAAATGGTTAAGTCCAACGTACCAGGTCTGGGTAAGTCATCTGTACAAGTTCATCAAGTTTGATGAGTCAGACTTTCTCCTTGTCAGCAAAATACTCATCACTTTTCAAACTCCTAAGAATCAGCCAAGCCTAACTTCCTGTAGGTTACAATATGTTTGAGATTTTTTTCATTAAGAAATGTGTGTGACTTGGGGCAGCAAGATTAATTTTGCTTTCCTTTGAGTGATTGTCTTTTTCACCTCTTTCTTGTAAGGGTTGTTTTAATTTGTATTTAAATTTCTCTTTAACATTATTTTAAATATCCCAAATGAAATTAACCTTTTGTTGAGTCCAGATCTCATAGAGAGAAATTTTCTTCATGTACTGGTGTATCGGGTATAGGTGGCAAGGGGTTTGTGGCAGGGGAACCGGCTGCAGGGGTGGCCTTGTGGTAAGAGGCCAGGGGCTGTTCTGTGTGAGACACAGCTGCTTCCAGCTGATTCCAACAGACCCACTGCAGTGCCCACAACTCAGCTCCATCAGCCAGTCTAGTGGCAACTCTGGGAAAACATGTGCCAGTATTTTAAAGCAGTATTGGAAAAAGTGGGTAAAAGAGGAGCCCCCATATCCTGGATCTATTAATTCAGCAATATTATGCAGAAAATATAACAGCCTAAAATTGTTATTAGTCTAGAATTTATATTCACAGCTAAAGGTAAAATCTGCACCAAAATTTACCATCCTGATGATGAGACCTTAGGAGACATCTTCTTTAATTCATCTTTAAGGCAGAAAGGAAAATGGGCACATTAAAACTCCTGGAAGTTATGTGAAAGCTACATTAACTAATACTATAGGAAGTTGTGGTTGGCATAATGTATTAGTTAGGCAATATGACCAACTTGGTTTTACTGTCTTTTTATTCATCTGCTCTCAAATGGACTGACACAACTTATTACTGCTTTCTATTTCTCCCAAGGTCTGTCACTAATTTTTTTTCCCTTTTCTTGGATGAGTATAGTAATAAAAAATGTCTTTCCTTGTAGCGGTCAATTGATAGGTGTAGAAAATGAGAACAGAAAAGGATCATTTTGAAAAATGCCACAAGTAATTCACAAGGATGATATTTTAAGCAGCTCACAGAGTTTCCTGCCAAATGATTGTATGAGACATTGATAGCCTTGCTTTGTTTTATGACCTCTTCATACATGTTTAAGTGCAAATAAAGAATTGTAGCCTTCCCCATTCTGTTAGTATTTTATTTATTTGACTTGCTTAAGCACCCTTAACAAACTTTGTACACAAAAGAATGATATTACAATGTAAACAATTTGTTTCATAGTAGGTTTTGGTGACATAATTGAATTTAGGCTATATTGAATGAAAGTCCTTTCTTTTCTTTCAGCTGAAAGAAACAATTATAAATACATCCCCAGAGAATAATCAGAAGGGATTAATATGAGTAGTTATTGTTGCTTTGCCACAGAGTTGAACCATACAATGAAGTATTAAAGAAAATTAGTACATGAAATAAGGCTAACAGACCTGGATTTCTTGGAGGGTGGCAGACATGCTCAGAATGTCAGCAATGAACAGAGAGGCTGATGGATGTATAAACGTTGTCACTTAAGACCCTGTTAGATTGTTTATTATCACATAAGGTCTGTCTCACTAAGGCTAAACCAGTCAATGATAGAGAGCTAGGAGGTGATATGATACAAGAGGGTAAAACAGTTTTAAAGGAATTTCATTTTTTTTTTCTGGACTGTGAGGGTTTGGCTGTAATATAGTGAACTCAGATTTATGTCAGGATTAGAGTTTAATGGTAGTCTGTGTCATTCTACTGCCTCAGCATCTACTATGAAGGACTACCAGGTATGAGAGGTGTGAGAGGGTTGTCCATATCAGATTAAGTACCTACAGGTCAATTCTTTCTAAAACAGACTAAGCTCTAACACCAGCTCTTTATATATGGCAGCTCAGACTTCAGTTTTGCATGAATTTTGGGATCAAAGAACTGAGCTTTACCAACTACCACAAAAGTCTCTGTGTTCACCTTTTGCTATTAGAAGTAAATTTATGAGATAAATAGGACTCAGTAAAATGGATAAAGAATTGTGTACAGTTTTTATCTCAGTGACTTGGTTACTCTATTGAATTAGATCACATTAGCAGCTAATTTGTGTTCTAAAAATGAGTCTGAGCAGGTACATACCTGCACTGCTCAAGGATCAAGCATAACAGAAAAAATTTCCACCCTGTATTTACTGGATCCTTCATGATCCTGATAACAAAAGCGTGGGGGTCTGTTTTTAATGTTCTTCTGTTCTACACGAATACAACTGGAATCTGCCCTGAAAATTGCCTGTCTTCTCTCCTTCAGAGCTGGACTTACTCCCTGAAAAGTAGACAAGAGAAAGCAGTGAGAGACCAATTCATTTTGCAGGTTTAAATACAGGCTATGACAGCATAGCCTTTTATGTGGCGTTCCTGTTTTCTTCAGTGAGAAAGTCATGGAACACAAATTTACACTGAACATACTTCTCAGAACTTTACTCAAATATGAACACAAATTTTAAAAGCTTGGTTTTTACTGTAGGATATTTTTTTCTCCCTGCACTGATGTCATTTTTAAAATGAACTTGAGATGAAATCTTTTCAGGAGAGACCATTTGTGCCAAATTTTGATAAGGTAAAAAAAAAAAAGAAAATTGATGGCATATCACAATTTAATAACAAGGACAAACTGAAAGCAAAACACCTTACTCTAATTGTGCATCAAGTCTTTCTTTGATTTTCATTTTATTTGAGCATCAGAGGAATACGGAGTATTGCACAACAATGACTGAAGTGCATGCAGGGAGTCAAACTGAGTACTATATATGTGTTTTTCACAAATGGTACAAAATTAGCCACTGATAATTTCTTTATTTATTAGCATCTAAACTATCAGGAATTTACATCTCACAAAAATTGCAGTGACCCTATAAGATGGATTTTACATCCCTATTACTGTTCCATTTTAAATGTCATAAGGTAAGTTTAAAGGAGAAAACCAAAACAAAATGATAAAGAAAATGTGTAAAATATAACTGGCTAGTTTGTTGGGACAGCGAGGGAAAAGAATTACTGAAGTAGCAATGAGGGAACCAAAACTCAGCACTCGGTCTACCATTCTTTCTGCATGGGATCCTGTGACTGATTTCAGTGGAATTATTCTTGGTCTTGAATTTATTTTTATTTTGTATGGCCAAATATTTCTTCCTCTTTTAAATGCACATCTTTTCTTACATGTGGAAAGTTCGTACATTTAGAAAAATACATTATTGATTTAGTTTCCTATATTTCTGACTTACTGGTATGTTCTTTCTGAGAAAGCTCTTGTGAGTTGATCAAGTGAAAAAAAAAATAGATGAACAACTGAATTTTTAATGATTTTTATGAAATGTCTTATTGTAAAGGTCAAATCAGAAACACAATTCTAATAATTATCCACAAAAAATTCACAGGACCTATCATTGAACATACTGGTCCCAAGAGAATACATTACACTTCTTCCTTAAGAATATATACTGTGAATTCACAGGGCTACATGCCGGATTTTCTGGAAGCTGCTGTATTCAACTAATAGATAAAATGCTTATTTCAGGTGCCTTTTGTCTGGATGAAGTATGGCTTATCAGGCCAAGATTCAGTACTTGTAATGCCTACTTTAAGATGCGAGTCTGTTGCATGTCTTGCACGACTTTTTTCAGTTTTTCTTCTACAGTAGAAAACAATAAGACTCTTTGTTAAAATAAAACTTGCACAGAGCAGAAAACTGATATACATATGTATAAAACAGAGTTTATCTAATGATGCCGGTGTGATCTTTGTTGCCCTCATAAATCTCCAAACATTGTGATCTTAATGAATTTCCTTCATAGCATATCGAGAGAGAAAATATTACTCTTGGCAGAAAATACTCATATTCATCTCCAGAGAAAATTACATATGGTTTCCAAGGAAATAATAAAACCACTGTGTGTCTTTAAAATTCTGGAAAAAAATATTTTAAAAGAAAGAGTACTAAGCTGAGAAAAACTTTTTATCTAACATGAAATATGATGAAATAAAATGTTTACTTAAACTTAATTTGCATTTTTAAACATTACAATAATATAATATGTACAATTAACAGGAAGCAAAATGCAATTTTCACAAGAAATATGTGTTAAGGAGAAAAATGAAGTCAAAAGAAGTGGCTTGAATATGTCAGTGGCTTTTTTAATTTTGATTTGTAATGTTCAGAAGTGTTATATCACACTGAAACAACTTCACAAAAGCTAAATAATTTTTAAAAAATGTTGCTCTAAACATCGGTTTATTTGGTTCTGGATAGGGTTTTTTGTTTGGGTAGGGGCTTTTTGCTTGGTTTTTTTTTTTTTTTCTTGTTTTTTTTGTTTGCTTGGGTTTTTTTTAGAAAAAAGAGGTAGGGTTTTTTTCTGCGGTGTAAGGTTACTTGCAGTTTATTTCTTATCAGCTTAGCAAAAAGGTTTATTTTATATTCTCTGAAGTTGAAATGACATGTCATATCCAGGCATTGCTATCTGACTCATGAATATCACCAAAGGGATTCGTTTTGGTATTTCAAATTAGCAGTAGGTAGAAAAGCAGGTGTACAGACCTATTGGTTTGAAAATGGTTGTCTTCATCATGGAGTATTCACAGAATAATAGAAGTACTGGCTAGAAGGGATGATTGTAGGACATTTAGTCTGACTTTACTCACTAAGCTGGGCTGACATGAACACCAGATCAGGTCAGCCAAGGCTGTGTCTAGCTCACTTTCGAAAAAAAAACTTCCACTAGGCATCTGTGTAAACTGCTTCAGTGCTCTACTACTCACCTGAAGAAGAAGCTTTTCGTCTTGTTCTCTTTGAATCCCCCTTGCCACAGTATTTCCTTTTATGTACTGTCTGCCATAAGAGTATATTCATCATAAACTGATTGTTTACTAATAAATACTCTTTTCTGTATCTGTTTTGGTGTTCCTGTCCCTTCTGCTGGTGCAATGTATTTTCAATAAAGGAGGGTCAAGTTCTGCTGCATAATTCACTGAACTTATTCCAATAGGTCCATTATTTCTCTTGTACTGGGAAGTCCAGAACTGGATCCATCACTCCATGTGTGTCCTCAACAGTGCTGAGTAGAGAGCAAGGATACCTCTCGAGCAGCTGGCAGTTCTCTTCCTAATGCAGCCCAGGATGCTGCTGGCCTTCTTTGCGTGAGGGTGCACTGCTGGCTCATGGTCAGCTTGCTTGCCACCAAGATCCCAAGGTCCTCTGCAGATCTGCTTGCCAGCATATCCACCCCCTGCATATTCTGGTGCCTGGGGCTATACCTCCATAAATAAAGCACTTAACGTTTCCCTTTGTTGATTCTTCAATCACCTATGTCAGGAAGTAGTTCACAGTGCAATCCAGAAATCTCATGGGCTGCTTCTTTCCTCCTGTGTTGCCCTTCCAGAAGATATCACATGGACCTAGACCTGTGAATGTGAGACTTCTTGTTGTCCTGGGGATGGCTGAACACCTGACAGCTAATGGGAAGTGGTGAATGAATTCCTTCTTTTGCTTTGCTTGTGCTTGTGGCAGTTGCATTACCTATTGAAACTGTCCTTGTCTGAACACACAAGTTTTCACAGTTTTGCCCTTCCGATTCTCTCCCCTATCCCACTAGGCAAGCATTAGTGAGCAGCTTTGTGGGGTTGAGCTGCCCACCAGGGTTAAACCACAACAGTGCAGAGCTCCATGCATTCCAACTGCCCTCTCACATAAAGTGCAACACCCCTTCCTTGTCTTCCCACCTTGTCTTTTCTAAAGAGCCTGTATCCATCCATTGCAGTACTTCAGTCCTGTGACATATTCCAAAATTCACCCATCATCCTCACGAGGTCATAGTCCTGTATCTTGCACACAGACTTCCAGTTCCTCCTGTCTGTTCCTCATGTTACATGCATCAGAGCATTTGTACTGTTTTCCTTTTATATAGTTCTATTTCTGCTTTCTATATTTTTTCTAGTTCTTTTTATTGTATTTCATATTTTCCCTTTTCATAATTATAATTAAAAAAAATTCATTTTTTGCTATTATTCTTTAACCCAACCCCTCCAGAGTCACTAAAATCTATGTTTTTTAGAATCTATGCTCTTATTTCTCTGAAGACAAAAAATCTAAAAATTGGATTTTAGATATTATGGCATCTATTATCCTCTGCTATATGCTCATGAATGTTTTATTGTTGTTAAAATAAACTTTGTGCATATCAGAAGTGGCATGTGTATGGCCAGAAGTTTCTACCACTTTTAATCTTCCATGTTGATACTGACTATTATACAATACAGTATGACCAAAATATGATACACTACTTTTAACACTTATATTTTGCATACTTAGTTCTTATGAAAACTGAATGACCTGGTATCCATTTTTAAATTTTACTGCACAAATAAAAAAATTTCATTTCTCTTAGTTTGACAAAGTTGTCACAGTAAAACTGAGTAACTACAAGATCTTCATCATGTGCTCCTCTCTTTATAATCAGGCATGTTATTTTTTAAGAATTTCCTAACAGAACAAACTCGTTACTGACACTACTGCATAACTAGCTTAAGAAATTATCTTATAGATATTGCCATTATGTTGAGTGTACAAATACTGTGGGTATTATTCAGACATTTCCTGATAGCATGAAAAATAAAATGTCTATCTTAACAATGTCTAGAGCAAGAACATTTGTTCAGAGATGCATTACTTTAAATGTTGTGGTTTTTAATTATTTCTGCCTAAAGATGAATGAGATATCTGCTGTATTAAAATTTAGCTCCTAGAAGAGTCACCAGACAAGTTCAGTCTGTCACTACTCTTAATACTGCTCCTGGATACAAAAGTTTCTGTTTGTGTCAGCTTTGTCAGCCAAAGGACTGAAAAGTTTATTTCCAGTTTCATATCTGGTGCCTTTTATTTAAGTTCTTATTGTAGTTTTCAGTCTGAAGAACTTCCTCTTGTACATTTCTTGCTCATTAGAAGATTTTAAGGATCAGAGAATGAAAGTGTTTTGGAAAGTTGTCAATCTTTTCTATGAAAGTGCATCAGTGACCTTTTATTTTGGTATAAATGAGCAGCCACAGTTTTGATTAAGAGCCCCACATTGTTGAAGATGTAAGTTCCCTATTGATCCACAGGTCAAAGCTTCATTGCTTTGTTCTGTTTAACCCTTAGAAATAAGTCAATCTGTTTGATGCATGAATCCTGGGTGTTACCAGAAACTGTTTTTATCACTGGGTAATGATCCACTATGCGCACAAATGCTTCAACACTGGTTGTTTCTAATGGAGAGATGATGTTAGCACAGAAAACAACTAGCTGTCCTAGCAATGTGAGTCACTTAATAGCTACACTAAAGAAATTAATGTAAAAAGGAAAACATTGTGTCATTCTATTTTTTTTTTGTTTTCCTCATTTAATAAAATTTTTTTAAAACATACTGATGAATGTTTGTAGGTGGGAAGAACTGGTATCTGAAACTTCAGCTCGATGTTGCCAAGTGTTTGGCTGTGTTGTGGCTTTACCCCAGCTGACAACTAAGCCCCAAACAGCTGCTCACTCACTTCCCTCCTCTCCATGGGATGGGGAGCGAATAAGAAGAGTAAAAGTGAATTGAGATAGAGATAGTTTGAGAGGGAAAGAAAAAGCCACACATACCAACAAAGTCAAACAAGAAATTAATTCACCACTTCCCATGGGCAAGCAAGTGTTCAGCCATCTCCAGGAAAGCAGGGCTCTGTCACATGTCACAATGACTCAGAAAGATGAACATCATCACTCTGATAATTCCCCCTTCCTTTTTCCCCCAGCTTGATATACTGGGCATGATGCTATATGGTGTAGGATATCCCTGTGGTCACTTGGGGTCAGCTTTCCAGAATGTGCCCCCTCCCAACTCCTCGTACCCCCCCCATCCTGCTCAATGGTAGGGTGGGGTGAGGAGCAGAAAAGACCTTGACTCTGTTTAACTACTGTTCAGCAAACATCCCCAAAGTATCAACACTTCTGACAGAAACTTCTGACTGCTCCTTGCTCCACTCTGCAATCACGACTAACTTTTCTCCATGGATCCTTATTCTTCTAGCTACTCCTTGGTGTTCCTCATTTCATTAGGTGCTCCTGCTACTCACTAACATCAGATACTCTTTCCACTGCTTGTGCCACCACCTCTGTCAGGAGACACTCTGGACAACCACTGCATTAGCTAGCACCTTCTATTATTTTGGCTTCTGGCCAAATACCACTGTGTATCACTGAGGAACAACAGTGTGGCAGTGTACCTCATGCTTACACAGGTGACTTGACTTGTTGCTGTCATTTTACAGCTAACAGGAGACTTTTAAACAATATTTTCTACTCTTCTTTTTTTTTACCAGGCCAAACATTTTTCATGTCAATGTTATGATGTTATGTGCTATATGTTTAACCACAATTTCCTAAACTTCTGTACATTAATAAAATCAGAAATTTTTCTGCATTTGATGATATCAGTGATTTATTGATTTAATTTTTTTTTTTAAATCAGGAATGGCTTGCTGACACAATAAAACATCAATGAATATATGTAAAATCATCATAATAATAGTAATCATCATCATTTGGGCTTGCACACTCACCCTTTTAATTTTTCTCCCCTTTTCAACCTTATTTCAACAAATTATTTCTCCATATTTGGTCCCTCACTCTCCTAGAAATCTTTTCAGCTGTGAGGACAGACCCCTTTTGCTTTAGACTTCAGTCTACAATATACTGTGTATAATGCATTTCTTCCATACCGTCTCTGCACCACAGGGTCAATTTTTGGTGTGCTGCTGAATGAAACCAAACTACAGCTTCTAAGTCTTGTGATTTCATTAGTGTTTCTTTCAAAGTCACAATGACTTGTCTTTGGCTGGAGGTCTAAAGGAGAACCTCTGGTCACCTTTGGGTAGTTAGCAAAGGTTTTGTCCACAGAATGCTGTGGAAGGACAAGTTGAAAAGAAGGTGAAAGCATTTTTGAGAGAAAAACCTGTCAGAGGCTGCTAAATACAAGACACTGTCGCTAATTCAGGAAGACCCTAAGTCACAAAGCTTTGGAAGCCAAGACATCTTGGTTGGAACTAAGAGATCCTTATGATATTCACATATTCTTGCCTCGACTTCCACTGCTGGAAACAAGGTAAGAATGGACCTTTATTGATCCCAAAACTCAATTCTTTATTTCTCACGTTATGTCATGAATAATGAAGCAAAACTGTGTGTGCAGAGGTTCACAAATTTTAATTAATATTGTAATTAATACTATAATTACATTTTCTACTTGGAATGCAAAACATCTTGAGCTGATTCCTGCTATTAAGCTGATATGTATGAGTTGATGTAGTGGTTTGGATTTAAGGCCTTCCTTCCTGGTAACCAGGTCGAAACCAAGGAAGTATTCCATCCCATTCCTTTACATAATCAAACACATAAATATGAAGGGAGGAGAGATTGAGTCTCTCTTCGGTGAGGAAAGTATTAAAAATTTCTTTTACTTGTTCTTTATTGGTTGTGTATACCTGGTTTTGTTTTTGTTTTGTTTTGTCCCTTTTCCCTTTCCCTTTGGGGGGTGTTTGGGGTTCTCTTTTTATATGTACATAATATTGTAACTGTATATAAATGTGATATATGTAAATATATATATATATTGCCCTATTTCTGCTATGTCGGAGAAGGTGCAGGGGAAAGGAGGCTTTTTCACTGGGTCTTGGGGACTTGGCAGGGACCCAAATCAAAACTAAGGCAGTTGACGACATAAGAAAGAGGTGCAATGCACAGCAGGAGGGACCAAGGTCTGATTTCTGTGATTACTTACAGTTCAGAACTATACTTATGATGACTTTACCAGCAATGAATTTGACGGACTGAAGCTGCCCATCCTAGGCACACACATTATGGATGTGTGCACAGAGCAGTAGTCATTTAGTGATCTTGTGTCCACATTGCAAGAAGGGTGCTCTGTAGGGTTCCCTAGTTCATACCATATCTATTCCATCAAGAAAGAAAAACAAATTTCAGGCATAAAAGCATTACACTCAAATCTGTACCATATCAGTTCAAGTTTAGACACTCTGTAAACAGAAGTACCCCTGTAGCATACGGTTACTTCTGTAGACATATTCTGTTACGCTTCTGACATGTTCATGGTAAGGACATGTGAGTAGTAAAGAGGGAGGAAACTCAAGATAACTTAGTGGTAGAAAGTATCTTGCTTTAAAAGTAGCCTTTGTACTGAGGGCATGAGCCTTTGTCCACGCTCAGCCTCTCACACTGGAAGGATTTTTCCTCAAATAGGCAACTATGTGTACTTGAAATCAAGGGTTACTTGTACATATGGGGATATGGTCAAATGCTGGACTGTGTTTTCTCTCTTAATAAGGATGGAGGTGAAGTTATCACCTGAAAGTTCATATATTTGCAGTATTCTTCCTATTAATCCTCACTGGTTCTTCCACAGTTGACAAAAAATAGGACATAGTATCCTTGCCATATCCAGATACACTGTTGGCCATACATAGACAAATGCAAAAAGAGTAACAAGTGAATGTTCACTAAAAACCTGATACGGCCATAGTTCATGTCTGCAACAGGAACACATCAAACTCCTCAAAGTCCTTTGAAAGAATAATTAAAATAATCATGTGAAATGCAGCGCAGTGAAAGATTATGTTTTTAGAATGCTTTTGGAAAACAAATCTAATCATCTTCTACTAAAACACTATTTTTTTAACCGTAACTTACTTTTTTGTTCTCTTTTTTTTTTTTTTTGTTAACTTGATCAAGTCATAATATTTACAGTTATCAGGTCAAACTCAGGAGGAGGCTTTGTTACTCCAAGTGTTGTGGTGATTGGAGGAGACTATAGTATTGGCTCTGAACCCTTCTCAGCCAGGCTGTAGCTTTCATCCAAGACATTTAGACTGTCCAAATCTGCACAGTCATTCATTTCAATAGCATTCTTTTACAGTTTTATTGTACTGTTGCTATGCTCATATCAATAAATTTCCTAAATAACTTGACAATTTGCAGCTTTTAAAAGGGGTTAGTCAAAAGCAGCTGAATTCCAAGCTCAATTAACATTCTATGAACCTGGCAAAGAGTTCACAAAGGAACAAAGGTAAGAATTTTAAGATTATTTGCTTTAAAGTCATCCCCTCTGGATAGTCTAAATTAAGCACAGCAACCACCAGGCAAAGTACCCCAGGATTTTCTGTAACCACTTAATTCACCTGCTGTTTCACCAAAAGTTGGAGCTTTCCCACCCACCTTGTAGAAGCAGCTCATCGCTGTGTTGACAGCCTTAGGATCCACATGCTTAGCTATAATTTTACTCTACAGCAAGAGGAAAAAAAATAGAGAAAAAAGAAAAATATACTAGATGGCTAGAAATTAAATGCTGAAATTTAAATGCCATCATTCTTACTTAACACCAAAGAATAACTCACAGCATTAGATAAAAAGAGCTTTTAAACTTCCTTGAATTTGCTTTAAAATATTTCACAAATTTAGGGTTTATACTGAGGAACAAACAACTATATTAATTGTGAAATAATACAATGAGTAATACCATCTGTGAGTCCCCAGACAGTTGAAAAGGAAACCTAGGAGGATATCTAGACTTATATTAAAAAAAGGGTATATCATCAGCTTTTTGGATTTCCTCTAAAGCCAGTTTTTTAACATCCTTTATCCTCCATGTTCCCTGACTAAATAACTGTGGTGATAGACTATTGCCAACATGTAAGTACTATACCTCATTTCTGTTCAAAAGCTGACATTTAAAATGGTAACAATGAAGATGTATAAAATAAAGGAATGACTATGTTTTTTCCAAAATTTCATACTTTTAACTCTCTAAAATTAATCACTACTACTTTTAAATTATTTTATAGAGTTGATTCCTGACAGTTTCTCACTTTCAGAGTCTGTAGAATGAGGATATTCAAGAGATGTTTGCAAGAGCAAGTGAAAAGTGAAGTAGCTGATATAAAGCTGTAATAAATATCTGAATCAAACCATTGTAATTTAAAGGAACTCTCAGACAAAGGTTCAGATATGACTACCTAGAAATAATTTTTAAAAGTAGTTGCTGACACCAACAAGAAGGGAAATATGACTACTGATTAGTCCAAAGAATGAACAACAATACTACAGCATGTGACAAAGTTCAAGGTCTACAACATATCACACATATTTACTGAGATAAACTGATGATTGATAGAACAAATTATATTCTTCTTGCAATTTCAATTGCCCTATGGCACTTCATGCACATTAATCTTCATTAGGGTGTGGTATAGCATCAAATCTTTAAGGAACTGCCAAAAAAATCTTGCTATATTTTCCCATAAAAGAGTCACTTTGCTACCTTGAATGCTAAGATTGAAAAAAGAGAAAGACATAAAGACTTCAGGAAAAAGACAAGTATCTCCCTTGACAGAAGAATGATTAGGATTTTTCAGTGTTTTGTTGGGGTTTTTCTGATTTTCCTTTAATAATTCTCACAATTTCTTGCACACAGTCCTGAGATTCACTTTTCCTTTACGTACCCCTATTTCTTCTGCATTTCAAAGGAAAGATACAGGCTCCTTTCCAAATACCTCAAAATTCCCAGGAAGACTGTGTGAGATGGAAACAAAATTTGGGAAAACGTTTCATGTTTATTCACAGCGGATATAGCTGAATCAGTATCAATGTCTGCCCTATCAGTTTTTGGACCTCTCCTAAGAGTTATATAGATCAAGAACCTAGAATAATTTTGCTCACAGCTCTTTATGCATTTTTTACATATAAATAATAAAAACAAAGATGAGGTAACCAGACCTAAAAATTAAATTACTAATTTCTTTACTTTGAAAATATATAACGGAAAACTGGATAAGGGTAACAATTAACATCAATCAGAAAAGCCAGGACTAGAGTTAGGGTTAGAGTTCAGACAACATCGATGTCTACAGCTCCAGAGACACAGGGGCAGCAGAAGGCATGCCAAGGGGAGCTTGGCATTTGCAACATTGCTCCCTCCATTTCCCTTCTGGGCTGTTTCTGGTACCATGGAACTCAGCTTCACCCCTGGCTTTGCCATTATTATTTTGAGGCTACTAAGAAAATTTTGAGTAGATACATGAGAAACTTATATCAAGCAGTGTATATGATTCTTTTTTACATTGTTAATTTTTTCCTTCTCCTAAACAAAAATGATCATATCTTTTATTGAAAGGAAAACCTCTTTTTTTTCCTTATAATTGTTATCTTTCAGTGTGGGCTGACACTAAAAACAAAACCTTGTCCCACTTTTATGTTCATTAATTCTTTTCTATGTTTTTACATCCACTTTTTTGAATTTTTTGCAGTATCTACAAGCCTTAGCAGAAGAAATTTTCAGGATTACTGCAATTCTTGTTCAGTTAAGGAATATTTGTATTTTACCTAGGCTACATTATACTCCACTTACCGTAGTTCAGAGAGCTGGTTCCTGGCATACTATTAGAATAACACAGTTGTATCGCAGTTAAGCAGTCTCGGACTGTTTTTTCCTTTTTATAACACCAACAAATTTTAACTTCTGCATCTAGTTGTGCTTTCTCATTCTGGATGTACATACCAGTCCCTCTTGTTCTTCCCTGTAACTATTAGGTTTTCCTTCTGATAACCAATGGTTTTTGCTTACCACGGGTGAGCACATAACACAAGAATAATAGCACATGTATTGGTATTACACTTACCCCGTAACTTTACATAACTCCAAGTCTGTATTCTGCTATGTACTTACAGAGACATGTAAGACATATTGTACAATGTTTTTCTGGACAGAAACACGTTGCAGTGGTAATGCCTATTAATTCATTGGGAAATAAATTAAGGACTAAACCAAGGAAAATATTTTCACCAAGGATGCAGTAAATTTAATTAGTTAAATCATTAGTTCTTACTGCATTCCAAGTTTGGCTTTTATTTGACACTTTTTCTGCACTGCTGGTGTTTTGTCCTACTTGTTCTTCCCTAATGTTCCTGTTCTCTCTAGACCAATTTTTGACTTCTTAGTTCTAGAAGTTATGATAAAAAATATTTTATTGAGACTGAAACTAGATCATAATTTTAACCATTCTGATGCTTAACAAAATAAAGGCTCATGCAAAATTATGTCTTTTTTACATCAAATCCTAAATGAAAATTAGAGTTTGATGCACCTGTGAAGTCACTGGTTCACTTGCAGGTGCCAAACTCTGTCCCTGGAGAAGGAAAGCTTAAGATAGTGGATAGAGTAAGGTTAGGAAAATGTACTTGAACAGTGCCAGACATATAGAAAATGTCTCTGAATCCCAGGTTACTTTAGAAATCAAATGCTGCTATTTGCTAAATGATTACTGCTGTCCAGATAATAAAATTTCAGTTTGTTCTCCAGACTCCCTTTTGACTAGGGAATACTCTGGACTTGGTGAGATACCAGTAAGCTCTTACCTTTCACTACTGTTCATGTTTTCCGATTCATGTAGAGGGCTAGAGATTATCTTGTATATTTGGTATTTTCCAGAGTTGTTTGCATATGTTTGCATTTTTCATCATTCCTTCTAATCAGTTCTCTACGTAAAAGATCAGCAATGGATCTGAAAAAGCTGAAGTAGAAAGGCTAGGATAAAAAGAAAACCTCTTAAGATACATTAAAAAAACCCAAACACTTAGTGTCTGAATGTAGCAAGGTGTATTTATTTTTACAGTGTACATTATACAGCTTACCATGATGTTTTATCACAAAGATCAGATATTTTATCTTTGAATCCAACTCTTTCTGTATAGCCTAGGAAAAAATAATTTAGGCTTGATAATTTTAAATGGAATTTTTAGAAATGTGTAGCTTCAAAGTCAAGTTACAGATGAACCAAATTAATCTCATAATTGAGGGAGAGTGAACCTAAGGAGTCATAGGAAGATTCAGACTGTGGCATCACTCACTGTTTCCTTCCGAGTTAAATAAAAAGTTCATTACAATATGATTGGCAATCAACAACCATATGAAGTTTAAAAAGGGGAAGAGCTAAATTCTTCATGTGGGACAGGGCAATGGCACTTGTGTGTGTAGACTATGAAACTAGAGTCTGGAGCACCATGGAAAGTGACTTGGGGTTTCTGGTTGATGGAAAGTTGACTGTGTCAGCAGAGACAATTGTGCCCAGAAGAGCCAACAGGGGGGCATCAGACAAAGCATTGCCAGCCAGTCAAAGGAAGTGATTGTCCTTCTCTGCTCTGCAACCTCACCTTGAGTACTTCATGCAGTTTTGGGCACCACAATATTAGAAAGACATTAAGCTATTAGAGAGCATCCAGAGGAGGGCCATGAGGATGGTGAACGGTTTGGAGGAGAAACCATATGAGGAGTGGCTGAGGTCACTTGGTCTGTTCAGCCTGGAGAAGAGGAGACTGAAGTGAGAGACCTCACTGCGATCTTCAACACCCTCAGGAGAGGAAGTGGAGGGGCAAGCACTGATCTCTTCACTCTTGAGACCAGTGAGGGGACTTGAGGAAACATCATGAAGTTGTGTCAGGGGAGGTTTAGGTTAGATATCAGGAAAATATTTTTCACCCAGAGGGTGATTGGACACTGGAACAGGTTTCCCAGGGAACAGGTTTCCCAGGGAATTGGTCACAGCACCAACTCTGTCTAAATTCAAGAAGTTGTTTGGACGACACTCTCAGGCACGTGGTGTGATTCTTGGAATGTCCTGTGTAGGGCCAGGAGTTGGACTTGATGATCCTGATGGGACCCTTCCAACTCAGCAGATTCTATGATTCCATAATTATATGAATACAGCTCTAAACAGTTTAAAAACTAGGAGCAATAAATAGAAAGTACATTATGTTATCTTAAAAAAAAGAAAAATGCCTGTCACTTCACTGCCAAAGGCTGAACTATCTTATCCTATTTGGTGAGGTGATATACAGACCTACAGCAGCAAAATATATCCAGAATTCATTCAAACGTTATTGGAAATGTGGATCCAAATATTACCTCTTGTGTACATTTAAAGTCAGAATTTATAAATACAGGAAATTTTGAGTGTTCTTAATCTGTTGTCATTCATTGATGTAAGTTATCAACTAATTTCCTCCCACAACCTGCCACTTAGTTTTTTGATGCTTCTGACACATGAAGGAAATTGTAAATTGGAGCTTTCAACTAGACGTTATTCCAATTTTTAAAAGCCATCCAAGGCTTTGTAAGAACTAAATGGTTTGCAGTTAGCATAAGATGTAATGTTGTTCCCTCTTCCCTTAACAGAATGTCTCCCTCCATAAAGAGAAAACAAAAGACATGTTTACTTCAGCATATTATTTCTTCCTAATAATCTTCCTGAAAAGGGAACTATGGAAAAACCACGATTTCACTTTTTCGGGCTTAGCTTAAAAAATATTTCGTAAAACAAGGGAAGATGCAATTCCCAGTCAGGGGTATCTGTTGCCAACATGCCAACCCAAGAAAAAAATGTATACATAATTTCAAAGGTCTACAGAGTAAATTTAAAAAAAGAAAAAAAAGTAAGCAAGGATTGAACAAGGTTAGTACCAAATTAAGAAAATCGATAACTAAAAGGATTGGATTTTCCTCCCTATATTCATATAAATTAAAGATTTTCTAAAAACTGTTTTTTGAGACTGTTGTCAATTCTGCTTTACTTTGTAGCTAGATGTTTTTGCAGTGATAAAAGTTGGTATAATAATATTTCTTACAGGATACAATGAACAAATAAGACATACAATCTGCCAGGAAACAAACATCTCTATCCAAAATTAAAATGCAAAAAAATTATTTAATGTACAGAGAATATAATGTAAAATAGATATTTTAACCTAATTTATTTGAATTACAAAGAATGTGCAAACTTTTCTAAAAGTGTAGCTAACAGATGACAAGATCAATATCCATTCTACAGAGAAGTGCACCACAAAAGTACAGAAGTATGTGTACATATATTTGTACTAGTAGAAACTCAACCTTTTTCCACTTTTTCCAAACTCTTCTGACTTCGAATGAAAAAAAAGGAAATTAATCACTTGGCTTGATGACACTTAAAGGTAGAATTTTGATTTTGAAAATTAATCTTGCAACTGAATGACATAAAATGTCATAGCAAATATCTTGAACAAATATCCTGAAATGAAAAGTCACAATGTTCTGCCAAAGAAGGTCAGCTGGAACATTTTGACTATATTGAAGTTATTTCAATATTCTTTAAAGAAATGTTATTGAAATCTAGCTACTTTAATTTTAATGAGGTGTCATTCTTCAATGAAAACTATTATCTCAGAACATTTTATAAGTTTTCAATTTTTCTTCTCACATCTGATGAAAATGTGCATTTTACATTAACAACTAAAAATGGGAGACACAAAAGTGTGGATCAACCCTGTTTCCATGGAAAGAAAGGAGGTGGGAAGAGGAAGTTACCAGACATTTCACTAACTACGTATATGACTACTGCATCAAGAGATTTGTTTAGAGCAGTGTTATAGAAGAGCGATAGTGAACTTAACCCTACTTCAGACCACATCCTACAATAGCTGTTTTGTATATTATTTTTCCAACTCCAAAATGTAAAACAGAGAACAATAAGGACACCTAGGATAAGACCCTGCTTATCACTCCATTGTCTGTACACATTGCTCTCAGAAGATCTTTTCAAATTTATCTTGCCTTTTAAGGACATCCCTCCACAAAAATATTTTGCAACTAGCACTGAATTAAATCTATTGTGCTTTCCTGTGATACTGATGAAGGAATTGTGCACTATGTTTTCATGACAAACACATCATTAGTGTACATACATTTAAGCTGATTATTTCATTCAGCAAAAGCGACATTAGGGTTAGAATGATACAAAAGCACAAATCACACTTGATGTTTCTCAAATACCAAGCTTTGTGTGATCTAATCAAGATTTCATCAAATGTTTTATTAAACTCAGTCATGCGAGCCTTGCTGAAGCCAGATGATCTCTTATTATCAACTAGGAGTGAATTACATTCATTTTTGAACTGAATTTCAATGAAACCTCTCCTAAAATACTCGGAAGCTGGAAGGGGGTTAACTTATAAAACCATAAAATTACTACTGTGTTTTTCCCTAGAAATTAAAGGGTAAGCTGAGGAAATCAGCATTATGAATATTACTGATCACAAAAAAGGTGGAGAGTATGACGTTAGCAATATGTGGTGTCATCAGTAATGACTAAAAGGAATTCACTTTGATTTACCATTTACTCCTCATTTGTATCACAAAAAGTATCTTTTTAATTATAAGACAAACAATAAGAAAATATTCCTGACTGGGGAGATAAATTGCATGTTAGTAAACAGCATAAAAAATACTGTGTTTCCTCCATATTAAAGCTACATTTTCAATCTTTTATTTGTAAGATGAACAGAGGAAATACCTAAATATATATATCTAAAGCATGAATTATCTCTCACCTGTTCAGAGGGTGAGAGATACCTGGAAGTCCTGACAGGGCATGGCTTTTATTATTTGGAAATGCTCAAAACCTTGAAGCATTAGATGATAATCTCTTCACAGCAAGTATCAGTCTGTAACTTTTCTTAACATGGGATATGACTTGGAAGTGCTCTCATTTGTCTCTAAGGTTTTCTTAATATTTTGTACTAAAATATCAGAAGACTAAATGTAGCGTAATCCTAAATTGATTTACTGTTATGAAAATTGTCTGTTTCTTCATGACAGAAACATCCAATTCTATGCACACCTTCTTTCAATGGCATGCATAAGTTTTTAAAAGGTGCAATCATTATATTTAATACTTTTAAATCTTTTTCTCTTCTTACTAGCTTTAGCAGAAAGAAAATCAGATTTGGGACAAAATTCAAAAAAATGTTTCTGTAATAATTTCCTAAAACTAAGATGCTATCAAAAAAGTTGGTTCTAGAGCTGCCATTTCTGAAAAGAAGCTTCATTTATGTGAAGTGAGGAACCAATCTGAAGTGATTCTGGTATGATCTGAAGTGCTGCAGATGCTGTACGTGCTTCAGTAAATAAGATGCAAAAGCAGTGATTAAGATCGATTCAGTAATTTCAATAATTTTTCAATGTTGATTTTCAGTATGTTATTGTCCCTTTTGTAATTTATGATGAGACAGTTTCAATCATCCCCTTTTTTGAGGTCACAGAAAATTTTACAATAAATGTTTAGTTTTTTATTTGATGCTAACAGAAAAATCTACTTTGTAAGGGTCACTTTGAGACATAAATCCATGAGGTGTATGAGATCACTGATTTATTTTATTTTATTTCATATAATGAAAACGCATCTGTGGAAACAGTAAATTAAGTCATGATGAGGCCAAGCACCCTGAGGAGTCAGAGAGAAGGATGGTTATTAAGCAAGGAGCAGTTAGGAAGCAATCATGTTGCCCTTTCTTTCAGTCTATATGAGGCATTTCAGCCTGGCTCTGAAGCAATGGCCTCATCCCAAGGGTTGAAGTAACCACCAGCACACTGAAGCAACTTCTGTTTGAACACTAAGATCAGGTTCACAGGTGAATCCTTTCAGTGCAGACTGGCATACTGAAACAGTCTTAAATTTACGTCTTTTCTTCTTGTACTGCTCTTGGACATCCACCAACAAAATAGCTTTTCACTTCTAAACCACACAAAACCTTTTAAGAATGACAAAACTATTGGGTGTTCTATACGTAAGTCTGATCCTGATACCATTGATATCAACAGTAGTTTGACATTTTAATTTCAGTGGGAAGATTATATTGATAAAGCAATGGACATTAATAAAAATAAACTGTTACTAGTGCAGTTTAAAATTAGGCAAGTAATCTATTTCAGTGATAAATCCTGAGAAAACCTAAGTACTTGCATGAGCACTCCATAATTTTAAATCCTGTATTTGTTAAGGTACAAAGAGATGTTTTTTGCTTTGTTAATCAGAACAGAAACTACAGAAATAATTCTGCTGTTGAAAAAGAAATAACAAGATCCAGAGATACTGCACTCCCACATTAAATTCAATAGGAATTTGCTCTGGGAGTAGGTGTATATGTGGAGAAAATAAAAGAGAAAGTGAAAATGCAGTATTTTATTAGGAGGAAAGATCTAGAAAGAAAACTGCATCCTTTCATTTGTTGCCTAAATATCAGAAGCAAGAAAACTCCAGGCTAATTGAGAGATAAGACAGAGAACATGCCTTTAAATGAAGGCCTTCTGGCACTAGGAGTACAAAAAAGCATGCACTCATGACCACAATTTATGATCTGGTCTGAGAACTACCCACCCCTAGATCTGCCCCCCTGACATGGAAATTGAGTTGGGGGTCACGAACCCCCTTTCTTCCTCATCTTCTTCTTCTTCACAGCATGTACGATCTTTGTTGCTTCTCCAAGGTTTCAGGCTTGGCAGTTGCTTTGACTATGATGGTATATTGTTGTTCAGGCCTGGGGTGTGTATGTTCTTAAATAGAATGTGTTTACTATACTCCTGCTTTGAAAGGAGCCTAAATAAGCCTAAAGAATTTAGAAAATTCAATATGAAGTGGGAAATAGAGTTTGATAAGTGTTAACTACTATTCTAAAGTGTGACAGACTATACAGCTACATTAAAATCTCCAAAAAGTTAAAATCCTAAAAATTCAGAGACATCAGTTTATACATTAATATATTTCTTTCTAATGCATGAAGGAAATTATGACTGAGAAGACCATCCCTTTTATAGAAAGGCATTCTTTGAATTATCTAAACTGTTGGAAGAGTCTTGATTCCAACATGTTATCCTACCCACTTCAGGTATCCAAGCTTACAGTTTTATTTCCAAATATGATCCAAGAAAAAATATCATAAACTAATTCCCAAGATATGTTGATGCTCCCTGGCATACACTGTCTGGCTAATTATCTTCCAACAAACATAAACAGTTCATAACTCTAGTTTACCTGAATACTTAAGTACAGAAAGAACTGTCTTGCCAGAGCTTCACAGTGTAGTCAGCCTGTTCTAGAAAATCTGGCTGAGGGATTATCAGAAAAAGACCCAGTTATCTCATATAAGACAGGAAAATTTATATCTCCAAAGTAAGTAAAAAATATATTAATTTTTTTCATGTGTTTCAATTATATTAACTGAAAAGCAGTGCTAGCCTTAATATTTTGTAATATTTGTTTGTTGCATTTAGCCTCATGAAAGTTTATCTTACAACATGTATTTTATTGCAACATGCTTTTTAAATTTAAAATACAACAGAAAGCTCCGCAATGAACTTTATTTTCTCCCAACCCTAGATGTCTAATTCATAAAGCACATAAACACTGGTTTCTTTATTCTGTGGCACTTGTAACTTTTATTCATCTCACACGTACATACTGATAGATAGGATTTTAAAGCCAAAAGATATTACTTGTCTGAGCTGTAGTTTCAAAGAGACTTGGTTTAGGCCAGTGAGCTTGTACTGACCACACCAAGTGATCATCTGGTCTATATCTAGTGGGCAGTAGATTTTTAACACCATTCAAAAAAGCCCCTACAGACTTGATTTTTCTGTATAATTTTAAACTAGGATGAGTAAGGCTGAAATTAATGGGGTGAGCACTGCTGTACAACTGATGGCAGAAGATTACAGGAACATGAATTGTTATTTCCCTTCATTTGACCCATCTTCTTTCATTTCATCAGGCACTACAGGAAAGAGGCACAGGACCTGGTAACACTGATATGCCATGCCAACAGTCTGGAGAGCTGCCTAAGCTGGCTAAGGTTTAACATCATCTGCAGCTCTTAAGAGTGCACTTCAGCAGCAGGAAGACACGGAATTGCTATTTGAGAGTGAAGAAATTTGCAACAAAATTGCTGAGATTGATGTCATTATGACTGGAAATGTATGTGTAGGCACTAAAACTAAAATATACAACAAGGTTTAAAAGGGTGACAAGGTTAAAACTCCTGTATTGAGAACAAACAATATTGTTTTCAGAACACTATTCCCAGCAGTAAAATTAAGAAATGTACTATGTCAAGACTAAAAGGCTTACAGTTGGAAAAACCAAAGCATAGCTGACTGTCAGCAAAGACCCTGTGTCATAATACCAAGGCTGGCAGCAAGATTGCATTTTATCACATATACGAATTCTTTTGCTGTTAGCTGCTCAGGAAAACAAACTACAAACATATATTTCAAGCACATACGCAACAAAAAAAAAAAAAAATGGAAAAGAAACCCCCACAACAAAACCTGGACAGCCAGCAAACAATATGGCCTAAGACCTATAGAGACCAAAATAAGAAAGATTCTGATCCAAATTACAACCCTAACAGCTGATAACTGCTAAAGTTTATAGAGTTTGTCATTGCTAGTCAAGAGGACCCAGAGCTGCTGTGAGGATTCCACTGCCAAGTCTCTTCTCCTGTGTAGCACATAAGTGATCCTGGCCAGACCAGCTGGATACACGTCGTGTTGCATGCATTGGCAAAAATCTTAACATATTCGGTGCTATCTAATATGCATTTACTATGATCCTAATGGTAAAACACTGAAGTCAACAGAAAGTTAATATTTATTTTCTTTAGTTAAAAAGAAAAAAAATTAGGATGTATTTGTACTTCACTTTTGGCTTAGAAAGGGAGCACCACATTAATGTTTCAGGGCAGATCAAAAACACACTTTTGAAGAAAAGCTTCTGAACTAGACTTTCTTTCATATTGCAAAGTAGTGTCAGAGTACACAAACTTGATGCAGAAATTGAACCAGAAGATGCTCTCAGAGCACACTTACTGTTCTCCACCTGCTAATAGACATTTATCTAATGGGAACAAACTACAACTAGTTCAAAGTAAAAATCATGCTTACTATAACCATTGGTACTCCACTATGAGCTGTACCTATGCCTAACATGTAACACTTCTACCCAGCAAATGTGCTTACAAATAGTCTTTCCTTTATCTGATGGGGCAGAGAATATCTAGATATGTTCTGGTTTGTCCTCTGTGACTCCTTTGCCCTCAGCTTCCTGCCTGTACACAGTAAAAATTCGCCCTTCTTTGTTCTCCATGCTTATTTCTGTAATGATCCTTGTCTGTCATCTTGTCTGTCAGTCTTTTTTTTCTTTTTTCTGTGTGTGTGTGTGTGTGTGTGTATGTGTGTCTGTCCTTCTCAGCCTTTTCTGCAGTAAAAACCCTGCTGCATTAATAGCCTGTTTCTGGAAATCCTTACTCTGCCAAAACCATCACAGCTTTCCCGCAGGTGTGGAAGGTGGTCAATGATCACTCCAGAGAGGAAGCCCCTGCAAAACCTGAGCTCAGCCAAGCCCCCACTGCTCAAGGCTGGTGCCGGCCCAAGGCTCAAGCACATCCCTTACCCACCTTAACAGGCTTTTAAATTGATGCCAGAATGTGCAGGCTTAAAGCCACACAGTGGAATGTCAGTGTTTTCTTCATTAAAGCCAGGCACCATGGAAGAAGAGTGCCTTAGGGACGGGGAGTTGCACCAGGGCAGAAGAGCACTGAAAAGCTGGGAGCCCCGGAGAGGACAGAGCGAGGGGCAGAAAGACATCGCACATTGATGCCCTTCTGCTGCACCTCCTGCCCTCGCCCCACGGCAGTGGTGGGGAGGGAGTGAGCGTAGCCTGGGGTGGGAGTGAGGGGTGGGAGATGATTGAAGTGGAGCCTCAGGAAGCAGGAGAAAAGATGTTTCACACTGTATATTTTCCTCAGTACTGGAGTCGGGAATTAAAAGTTTGTGTTAATTGGTAGTAAGTTTAAGTGCTGAAAGTTTGCTGGCAGCAGCATCCACTGGTGCCCACCGGGGACTGGGACGGACTGCGAAACTCGACAGAACCAGCCTGGGGGTTGCAAGACCCTGAGGGACCAGAGGGCGCTGCCGTGAGTGCCTGGAGCTTGCCATGTGCTCCCGCTGTGATCCCAGGGGACTGGGACCCATTAGCAGAGGGGGGTCATGGTGACAGCCCTCCCTGCAGCGGTGGGTGGCTGCTGGGGGCATTTGCAGGTGTCCCGCGTGTGTCCCAGGGCACCACCTACATCCATAGGGGAGCCAAGGGCTGCAGGAGCCAAGGGCTGATGGCCATGGATGTGTTCAAACTCTTGTAAACTCCTGGGTTTGGCTTTTTACAGAGGCTGGAGGGGAAAGTTGTGAGCAGTGCTTGTTCAAATTGTGGTAATCTTATCCCCAACAGTCTCGTCTCCAGGGGTGAGGGGTGGAGATGTGCTCTGTGACTGTGTACACTGAACAAAATCAATCCCTGTTATCTTAGAGCAAAGGTTGAGTTTAGAATTCAAGTATATTAAATTTGTGATTATATTTAGTTTATAAACGGCTGTGTATTCAGACGGGAATATTTCAAGAGAAAATGGAGGAGAAAGTAGAGGAGAGGTGGAAAGAGCCATGGTTGGAGTTGCAGCTGGAGAGGTGCACTCTGCCAGAGAAAATATGGCTCTGAAAGACTGTGCCCTGTGAGTGGGTTGCCCAGACTGGGGGCACTGAAATAGGCAGCCCACCAACGCTGTCACCCACAGACAGCTCATGCCTGAATAGAGGAGCATGGGGGAAAAGAGGAAGAAACAAGCACTAGCAAAAGGAAACCATTAGACAGCATCCTAGACATAACATCCTTCACTGTGCACTGTTAAAATAAGGAAAGCTGAAGCTAAGAGGAGAGAGAGGAGAGAGAGATGTTGGACTAAAATAAGTCTGGGAGAGGAGCAGTGGGGAAGGTGTTCTCTAAGAGTTTGTTTAACTGACTATTGAGGGGGGAATATGAAGACGATCAGGAATTTAAAGCTTATATTAGTTGGCAGTAGATCAAATTAAGTGAGCCTCCCTGAGTCAAGATTGTGTTGACTGGAATGCTGGGACTGGCAAATAATATCTTTACTCCTCTTCCCTGTTTTCTTAGAGGTGTCTAAAACACTCCTGTCAATTTTTCTGTCACCCTGTAGGTAAAAAGATAAATTCACAAGTCTTCCAGGCTGGTAGCCAGTAGTCATCACTATGATTTTCCCAATAAAAAAACCTGAGATCTTTTCAACAAATCTGAAAATTTACTTTTGAATTAAAATATACCTTTTTATCAGAAAATATTTATTTTATTAAATAATAAGCTGGATCTTTTATGTTCAAGAGAAGAACTTAATTCTCAAAATTTCTGTATTTCTTTTGAAACTGATTTTACTCGCTTTTCATCACCAATATTTTGGCAATTTTTAAAAATTTTTCTTTTATTGAAAACAAACTTAGTTTGTAATGAAAACTTTCTTATATTTAGCAAAACTCTGTTTTCCCTGTTGTATTCAGGTGGATCAATAGAAGAGTTACCAAAGTGTGAATACAAAGTACTTACTAGTCTTCTTTAGGAAAAGCATACACTCACCTGCTAATGATAACTCTTGAGGAGGAAACCTTTTCTGTAAATGTAGTCAGAAAAATCAACTTTATATACTTGTATTTATATCCCAAAGAGGTCTATTTCTTATGTGTCTTCTGAACAGCACATCTAGCTTAGTGACAGAAACACGTTTATCTTGTCAGCACTGCTGATCCAATGTAGCTGCAGATGGGCTAGTTGTGTTCTGTCTTATATCATCTATCAGCAGAATTTTCAGATTTATTCCCAGACAAGAGTCTTTCCTCTCAGAGTTGATATCTTAAACAGAAGCAAAAAAAAGAAAAAAAAAGCTTAATTTTGAAATCTTGGCTCTTGATCTGGAAGCTTTGTCTGAAAAATCATTCCCAGGCTAGAAAAATGATTGAATTATCTGCGTTTGTAGCTAAAGATTCAAAAGAGATGCATAGGAAAAAAAAGAAGCTGTATCTCATTCAGTTCTGTGTACAATGAGAGTACAAGAAGCTGTTCATTTCAGGTGTTTTTTCAGTGTCTTGTCTCAACTGAGGAAAATAGGTGACACAAAGGGTTGTATGATGTGAGGTTGGTTTTCATAGGATAACTGAATCTTTTCTAAATACTGTTTAAAGCATAGTCAATTAATTAACTTAGATACCTCAGTGACATTGACCAAATCCCTCTGTCTGAATTTGATTAAATTCTATTAAGTCTATGTTCCCTGTTGTCAACAGAAAAATATGCATTAGCAGTGCATGTGTTCTACTTTAGCTGCAGCTGTGTGAACTATCAGTGGTGTAAAGTAGTTTGCTTGTTTACAGGAAAAAGTCTGGATTTGTTGGTTGGTTTGGGTTTTTTCTTTGTTTGGGTTTTTTTTACATAAAAAAAAAAAAGACAAAATATCTTGCTGACTTTTAAGAAAGGAGATTACAAAACCAAACATCTCCATTCTCTCATGTTGTCCCTTTTTCTCATTGGTCCAAAATGAATTCTAGAACTTCAAGAGCATCTAAATATACCATTCATCTTTTCAGGCCAGTGTTTACACATAGGAAGTCTGAAACAGTGCCAGTGATTATAACCTTTCCCCAAGTTATTTTTTTGGAAGACCCTATGATATGGTGACTTATATTCAGATGCTATAACATTCATTGGATACGTACTGTTGGAGCAGAGTATTATTCCATTCTCTGGCAATTTCGTACCCAAAGCTACACTACAAGGAAATTGAACATCGTTACTCAACTAATTCTATCAAATTGGGAATTTCTTATTATACCCAACAGTGATCATCGGTTGCAATTCTTTCTAGTCAACAAATAATTTTCTAAGTTAAAAATGCTAATGTCTGGTTAACAGCATAAAACAGAGCTAAATTATGAACATTAGAATTACAGATGCTCTCATTTGCACATAATCTTTGCAGATACTAACAACACTAAATTTAACAGTAATGAACCACACTAAATTCAACAAATCTTTTAGAAATGATTTTACAGACTGACACCAAGGAATTATTTACCCCAATGTACATGAAAGTAAATGGGCAGTGGTTTAAGAAGCAGGGATCCAAAAAATGTTCTTATTCTTCCTTGTAGGGGAAATATTGTCCTATCAAACAAAGCAGTTTGTGGGACATATGGCACATTACAAAGAGCTTGAAATAAGCATATTAAAGTAAATTCTTAGTTCAAAATAACTTTTGTTTGTTTGTTTGAAAACTGGATGCTATTTAAGTAGTGTAATGGCTCATAATGGATCAAAAGGAAACTTAATGGCCTATGTAGTAGAAATACACTCTGCTTGAACAATTCATAAAAGTTTGGATGACTTCATTTTTGATCTCCATTTGGAATGAAAGAAAATGAAATCTTATGCAGTAGGAAAGCATTTCCTACCCACCTGTACTGGAAAATGAGTAGAAAAAGTGCCACTGAAACCTACAGCTTTAGCAAGGACTATGCTAGTTCAGTGTGAAATTGGGCAACTCTACCTTGACATGTCAGCTACTATTACTGCTCAGAATGGGAGACTCAGTCATTACTTGCTGCAAGAAAGATGGGAGAAGGGAAGACAGTGGGAAAATTTTTTATTTCTTGACTGCTGCCTCCTTTGACAGGTACGTTCTGCTTCATAAGGTGGTTGTTCTCAGACTATGAACATCCAGTACTACTACTGTCTCTTTTGTCCACACTGCTGGCTCATGTTCAGCCATCTGTCAACTAGCACCTCCAAGGCCCTTTTCTGCTGGGTGTTTTTCCAGTCACTCTGCCACCAGTCTATAGCACTGCAAGGGGTTGTTGTGGCTGAAGTACTTGGTCTTGTTGAACTCATACCACTAGCCTTATCCCATCTCAAATCCATCCTATTCAGATCCCACTACAGAGCCTTCCTACCACCCAGCAGATCAATACTCCCACCTCACTAAGTTCATCCATGAACTTAGTAAAGATGCACTAGATCCCCTCACCCAGATCATGGATAAAGACATTAATCTGGGCCCAATACTGAGCCCTGGGGAATACCACTAGTGACTGGACACCAATTGATGTAGCACCATTCACCACCACTCTCTGGGCCCGGCCATGCAGCCAGTTTTTAAGCCATATAATCCTTCCCTTCAAGCAGTTCACAAATCATATTGACCTTTTTCTGTTGCAAATTTGCTTTATAAACACACACCTAATTTACTGTCCATTAATTTACTTATCACTTATAAATCCTTTCATCAGTTTTTGTTTCTAGATTGCTCCCTCATGTTGTTAAATGTTGTTAATTCATTTTATTTTTTTTTTTTAGTTGATGCTACCTAAAAACAACTTGTGTATGTATACAGTGTGTTTCATTTCTCTCATACACTCGTTTTATGACGCTCATGTTACAAAAGTCTAATGACTACAATCTCCTATATCTTCACTTAGGGGTAAATTGCCATAGATGTGTTAGTTCCACAGAGGAACAAGAATATGACAGGCTTATAAGATGATATTTGCCTTATTGCTTTACCCAGTGCAGGAAAAGGTGAGATATTTGCTAATGTTCTATTCTGACTGCAACCCCTTAGGTGGAAAATTCTGGGAAGACATATCCCCACATCCCTCCTTCCCTACTCTATAGGCAGAGAAAATAGGTGAATAAATAGAGAGCAGCTTGCAGGTCCACGGGAAAAGAGACACACAGAATTCTCAAGAGATAAACTATAACTGTCTCTTATAATTTGTTACCAGATCTGCTGCCTGAGTGAGGAGGCTGGAGACGGTATGTAATTATCTGTGTCTCTCCAAAACACACTGTAAAATTCTAGGCTTCTTCGTATGATTTTCCTGCACTTCTTGCATTATGTATGTTTCCCTAGCAATGGAGTTAAATATATGCTTTCTAAAGATTAATCTTGTCTTTATTCCATTTTTGTGATTACTGTTAGGTTTGGTTTTCTCTAGTGCTTTCTAATTCTCTATGGCTTGAAACAATTGTAAGTGGTTAGCTAAGTCCCTGAATACCCTAAAAGTCATTATTACCTACTAGTTGTCCGAAGCTGTTTTGTTCATTTTGTATAGCTCTAGCACTTCTTTCCCCTAAGTTAAGCCTTAGGAGAACATGTTCGTACAAACCATTTTATCCCATTCTTTATTTATCAAGGAGCTAAATTTCACTTTGTCCATTGATTAGATCTGCAGCTATATTCCTTACTCCCTTGACCCTATTTTGCTAACATATTTTTCCTAATTATTTCCAGTTGTAAGATATGCACTTTTCACTTCTAATAGAGATTGTTAGCCCATCAAGGATTTACTTTTCTCCTTACATTATAATTATTTCTTTTAAAAATAGCCTTACATCTTACAGAACTCGTTTCCGAGTATACGTATTTCAGTAAATATTTTTGGAACTTAAGCTTCTGAAATAGTGTCCTGATCAATCTACTGCTATGGCCTCTGAACATTGAAAAGAATTGCAACTAACCATTTCAGTTACTTCACTTTGCACTTAAAAAATATAATATTTTTATACTGCTTTGTTCAGGGAGAATGTTTCTTACTTTGTTAGATTGAAGCAGCTTGTGGCCAAAAGGTACTGAATGTCACTGTTTCTCACAATTTCTACTAATCCTTCTTGAGCAGGCTAGTTAAATTCTCTCCTTTCTGGATCATAAAAATGCCCTCTGTGATGATGCATGCTTGATTAGTTTTGTTTTTGTCCAACAGCTGTATTGGTATTAATGTCCCCCATGACAGATACGGTTTTGCTCATCTTGGGAAATGATCCAAGAATCTTTTCCTGTTTCAGCCAATCTTCATGTTGCCTTGCAGATGTTCAATATGGTTCCCTTCCATACTCCTTTTCTACTACTCTTGGTCAGCGTACTACACTAATCTTTTATATATTTAATAACTTTTTTTTGGTGCATGTGAATCTACATACATAATAATGTTGCAGTTAATTTGAGTTAGTTTAAGACAGTTTGTCAATGGAAGCCTAACTTGCTATGTAGAAAAAGCATCCATGATAAGCATCCAGGATATTGGATAGTTTCCTATCCGAAAGGATGAAGGATCTCACATGTCCATATCCTCAGTAAAATGTGGTATTTGATATAAATTATTTCAGGTAATTAGGTTGTTGGCCTAGAGCTTCAGCAAATTATTTCACCATAATTTTATCCACCATTTACCCCTTCCCCCAACACTTCTTTTTGTCTCAATGTAGGCATTTTACCTAGTGTTTTTAACATGAAAGCTTTTCAGAATTACATTGTCATGTTTCAGATACGATTCTATTCCCCCCCGAAAAAAAAACCACTTGACACTTTTTTTTTTAATTGCTTGTATTAAAAGAACCTCTGCCACTGCAGCTGGGATTAAAATCTAGATATGTATGGACCAGAAAATATACTCAAATGAAATCAGTTGCTGTTCTGAAAATCAGACACTTCAGAGAACCAAGTCAGACAAAGAATGGGAGAACAGAGGTATTAATATCTTATTTTACAGATAAGGAACTGAATAATAGAGAGATTAAGGTCAGACAGGGAGGCTGCGGCAGGTCTGGGAACTAGTCCCAGCATACTTCCTTAATCACAAAACCATTCTTCCTTCTGGAAGATTTTATTGATTATTCTTCAGACACCTTCTATGGAGCTCAAAGAGAAGCAGAGCTTGGATCAAGCCTCAGATCCAGAGTCACAATAACTCTGCTGTTCGACTTAGAGACTAACTCCAGGATAGGGTCTCTGCTGGAGTCTCTGAATTCTTAGAAGTGCAGTTCTTATCAGCTGGCGATCTGGAGAGATAAGGATTTTGGTTCTCTGCAGTTAAATTCAGACCACATCACTTTTTACATAGCTAATTCCAATAATTTTTAGTTAGTTTAAAATAAATAAAAGCTACTTTTGTTTTACTTTTTTATTTACATTAATTTGCATTATTTGATAATTCAGTTTTCTCCATCTTGTCTAATTTGTACAACTAAACGTATCTTTAAGGCATTAATGTGCTACTCTTCTGGTATAAGTGGAAACCTGATGATCCTACTTGTCACTGCCTATATTTTAACAGTCTGTGGATTCCAAGATCTGCCCATTTACATAAAAAAAAAATTCAGATTTGTCCTGCTCTCCTGTCACATGGGACTTTCACTGTACCAGAAGCTATGTTTTGAAGTTTCTTAATCGTTCTAAAAAGGAGTAAAAATGTCAACAGGCAAAAAGACCAAAACCCAGGGAGAACTGATGCTCACTAAGAGATCTTTTGGGGATTAGTCATAGCAGTTCTTAGTTCTTTCTTTTTGCAGGCATTTTTGCAATAAATTATATAAGATACAAAAGGAAGATAAATGTTAAAAATTCTTCTGCCTAGTTGACCAATGAGTGAAAATTGAAGAAAATAGCCCTTGAATTCAAATCTTCAGTAATTTTAAGAAGCGGGTCTTGCTATTTACAGCTTTAATTATCTTGAATTCTATGTCTCCCATGGCTTATACAAAGAAGCACAAAACATATATTTAAAAAGAAACTTGTAAATGCATTTTTATCAAAATTAGTTTGTTCTAAATTATGTATACTTTTAATAGAAATGGATATCACTATTTCAGTAATTTATAATGGTTTTCCCCATATTAACACAAAAGAAAACCAAAACACAAAGAGAAAACTCCACAACACATATTCACAATTGAATTATTTCAATTAGTTCATACATAGTTCATACACTACTTATTTATCTTATAATTTATTTTAGTGGTTGCATAGCTCCCCTCCTTCCACAGCATAATATTTATAATTGTTTTAGTAAAATGAATGTATCTGTTTGACCTTATGTTGGTTTTTTCAGTCCTGTCTATAGATGCTCTTTGTATTTGTACAATAATTCCAGTTAAGCACCAAAAGAATTTTGAGTGTTTCAGATTCTTAAATGGGCATTATATCTGCTTAGTGTGAAATAATTTTCTGAACTGTACAGCAACCTATGGAGTCAGAAGATGATTTTTTCTGTCCTTGCCCTTTGCATTCTTCAGAACAAAGTTTTCTCCACCTCATATCCATGAAAAGCCTGCCTGTAAGATAGTCCTGCAGTAGTCTGCTCTGGTTGTTTTTGAATATTGAAAATAATACACCCTAGTCTTCAAGGGGGACCTTTGGACTAGTCTCCCCTTCATTATTGTTACAAACTGGCAAATACATAAAACTAGACATTACCTTCTGAATTTGGTCACATTGATCATGACAACCCTGCTTCCCTCTGAAAACATTCTCTTAATTCTGTCTAAATGGAAGACCCTGAGCCATATTTGAAGAAAGCCATCCACTGAGTCACTGAATCACAGGATATTTTAAGCTGCAGGAGACATCTGAAGGTTGTCTATGCTGACCTCCTCAAAGCAGAGCTGACCTTAAAAACAGAACCTTTGAGTTCCTTATGTGGTAAAGGCCCACTGGTCCAAGAGTTCTTATACAAAGTATCACAGAATTAAAGGATCACACTTGGTTTATTGAGTTTGAAGAAGAGGAGACTGAGGGGAGACCTCATTGCAGTTACAACTTCCTTGTAAGGGGAAGAGGAGGGGCAGGCACTGATCTCTTCTCTGTGGTGACCAGGGACAGGACCCAAGGGAATGGCCTGAAGTTTTGTCAGAGGAGGTTTAGGTTGGATATTAGAAAGAGATTCTTTAACCTGAGTGTGGTCAGATGCTGGAGCAGACTCCCCAGGGAAATGTCCATAGCACCAAGCCTGACAGAGTTCAAGAAGCATTTGGATGATACTCTCAGGCACATGGTGTGACTCTTAGGATTGTGTACAGGGCCAGGACTCAATGATCCTTGTGGGTCCCTTCCAGCTCAGAATATTCTGTGTGATTCTGTGTGATTTCATGCTTATTTTGTCCTAAAGTTTAGTATACAGCCTTTAAATAGGAAGTACATTGCACAATATTGGCTTCCATTTAATTATATTCTGAGAAAGGGAATATTTTCTCAGTACTGCATATAAGTATCTTTTAAAAAACCTTTTGGTTTGCATACTCCATAGAATACAGGAGGCTGTGCCCATGGTTTCTCCCACTTTACATTCCTCATATTTGTGCTCTGGAGCTCATGCCTAGGTGGGAAAAGAGAATGGTCAGATGTGAACAGTACAGGGTTTAGACTATGTGGCCTTCTACACATACTATACCCAAGTTACAGCTCTATATCTTAAGGGCTGGCCATAGGTTTGTGCCAGTGGTGAATAAGTAGCTTTTTTTGAGTAGAACAGTGCTTCTAACTCATGTGTATATCCATTACCACACTTGGTTAGCACAGGTTATGGTCTGTGAGCAGAATTCTTGCTCATAAACCATAGGAAGAAGTAAAATGCTTCTTTTAGGAAGGGATGATTCAGATATGCCAAACAGTACATTAGTTTTGCTTCACCTAAATTCAATTAGAGACTCTGTATGAAGCTTTTAAATTTCACTGATTTTTTTACACTGAATTAAGTATAGCTAAGTGCAATAGTCCCAATCAGGATTTTCTGTCCTGAAGAGGTGATTATACTATGCTTCATATATCCTTTATCTGCTAGCATTCTGGATTTCTTATAATATGATTATTTTTTTAATATCATTCCTTTCCTGTAGATGTACAATGGAACTGACATTATTCTGTCTGACATAAGCCCTTTTGAGGATGAGTGATGGAAGACTGGAAGTTGTCCTTTTTTCTTTTTTTTTTCTTTTTAAACCAGAAGATAAAAACTAAGAAACTGAGCAGTTTACAGTTTGTAAGCTGCAGCCCTTGGATAAAACAAGAATATTGTTGGCTAAAAGCAGATTTTTTTGCTTTGAAAATTCTATTTTCACTAATATCAAGTTTCTTCTCAGCTCCTGCTCTGGCGTATAAAAAACTTTCACTGAGGTAATTTACTACTTCTTCCGAGAGAGGACAGGATTTCTTTGTGTGTTTTCAAGTGTTAAAATCTCACTAGGGAAGAGAATGTGCATCAAAACAAAACCTCCCAATTTTAAAGTCAAACTCATGATTTTGAGGGAAAAGCCATGATTGGTGATTACATAAGACTGGCAGCATTAGAGAACTGGCTTTTGACACATTCAAAGTGGCAACTTGCAGAAAAGAAGATATTGTAATCTGTAGTATCTGGTATCTATACCTGTAATATCCAGTGGTTTGATACCTGTAGTTTGCATTAAGATATATAATCACAATTATTTTCCTTGTTATGTGCTTTACAATGCCCAACTATAAACTTAAACATGAGTTATAAATTTCTCAAATTTACTGACAGTATCAAGTTCTCTCTTCTCCCAGTAGCTTGTGATTAGATTACTTTTGTAAATTCTTTTTTCAGTGGGTTCTATATTTTCTAATTTCCAATTGATAGTTTCCTGTTATTTACGTTAGTTTGAGAGATTTAAATTTGAACATCATGACAAATACTGGACTACATTTGCAGTGAACAAAGCATAGATCAGTAAGAAAGGACAATGTGGCTCTGAGTTACCTTGTTAGTTTTCACACTCTGTTCGGCCAAGGACCTGGCTTTTTCTTGAAACAGAAAATAGTCACATAATTCTTCTACACCCATAATTTCAAAAGGAAATCATGCTGTACAAATAATTTTTCAAGTTCCAAACGTCCAACTAGTCTATGATGATCCCAGAATGATGCTTGCTTTATGTTACAAAACAGAATAAATTGTACAGGATAAATCACATCTTCCATGTTTTTAAGCAATATGAAGAAGTAAAACAGACTGTGAAGAAGAAGAGTGTTTTCCCTCATATGGTTTAGTAGCAACGTTGTATTCAGTCTCCAGTGTCACACCTAAAATCAAACAAGGCTGTGCATCAGTTCATCACTTCCATAGACTAAGCCACAGATCTTGAAACAAGACTTTGAATTAGGTATTTTAACTTGGAATGGCATATCTTCATTTTAAGGTAATGTTTTAAGGTAATGTCGTTAACTAATAATATAATGTTTGACTCTTATCTGTGTTCACTACTTAGCTTTTTCTTGTGACATCTGGTCCTTACATACATATTCCTCTTGACATTTTAAACAGAAATTTACTTTCTTGCTTATAAAAATTGCTTTGCTCCTCTATTCACTTAGACTGTTATGAATTAGAAACAAGTAAAAAACAAACCTACTGACTTAATCAAAATCAGTAGAACTAATCCTGTAAAAGTGAGTTCATAGGCATGCCCTATAATCATTGTCAATTTAGTTTTTTTTCTCGTCATAAACCTTTCCATGAATAAAGATTTGTTGTTCAATTTTTAATACAATTATTAATTGTTATTTGTGAGTTATTGCAATGTCAGCCAACAATTTGAAATTCATCTATTATTAGTAAATCATTCATTTTGGATATTTGTAGCTGATTATTCATTGTTTGCAGGGAGGAGGGGTAACCTGCCTGTGAAAAATCCAACTGGGCCTTGTTTTCTAAATTACTTCTATTTTTGAAACAGGGAAATGACAAAGCAACTGCTTTACCTCATTTGTAAATACCTTTATAGTGTTGGATTTATACGTTCAGAATGAAGAGCAAGTCTCTCTAATCGTACAGAATCATAGAATCATAAGAATAGAATATATTAAAGATATGCATGGTAGAAACACCATATACGGGTTCACAGATGCAGATAGCTCACAAAAGAGTGGTCATCCTTTTTTTTTGCATTGAACTATATGATTCAATAATAATTTTCTTTCATATTTGGTCAGTAGTAGTATTTGATATATTCATAGTCCATTACTAAGGGAATTGTTCTTCATTCCTTCCGCTTGTGGAACTATATACATCTGGCCTAGGTCAAGTAATGATTAGCATCAGAAGCTTCCCATATTTGCTAATGCAGCCTGGGTATTTGATACTGATTTTCCAAAATAGAGTAACGTTTCATTTCTGGCACCATGGAATTCTAGCAATCTGGAATGCTTAGCTTTGTAACCTTGATAATGTTATTTTAGCATATATTGTTGCTATGTAGTTTCCTAGCCAATTTTCTCTTAGGTAAGCTAAAAAAAAAAATCATTGTATTGCTAAGTAACATTCCTTTGACATCCATTTGTTCCATGTTCTTGGCTGTTCTTTTTAACTATTCTATAGATGTTGGTACTACTTTTTATTAATTCTTATTGGCCATTTCTTACAAATGGCAGAGTTTGTTTAAATTGCAAACTTTTTGTAACAGAAACTGTTCTTTGTGGTATGTAAAATGCATAATAATAAATGCATAATACTTTAGGTTCAGGGAAGTACAAAAAGATTTTTTGAGCTTCAAATGATCCCTAGCTATAAGAAGCATTTGTCAATAAAATATTAGTTATCTTGTGAGAGGTTTTTTGCTTTGTGCTCTCCATACTGCAAAGCCAAAATTTTGTGTTATAGTATTTGATGTTTCATTCTAGAAAACCTTAACAAAGTAGTTTACGAAAGAGGTGAAATTATTAATGGATCAGTGCAAAATTGATCAGCAGAATGTGAGTTAATCTTGTTGTTGTAAGTAATATAGAGAATTTCAAAAATATATCTATCAATAAAAATATCAATAATTAAGCTAACTGGAACATCAGTCAAATAAAGTAAATGCAGAAGTCCAAAGACTGCCATGATAGATATTTCAGATTTTTGTGGACATCATGTATAGCCATTTTCCTGCCCCCAGAGTTTAAAATGCGAAAACAGGAAGTAAAAAGAAATGTTCCTTCAAGTAGGATAACAAAGAGAATTTTTGGGACATAAGCCTCATTTCCAGGCTTCAGGTGCAAAGATAATTCCCTTTAGTTGTAAAGTCGGTTGAGATTCTCAAAGCAATGATGGTGTTATACAATGACAATGAAAGAACTGAATTATTTTTGATACTGCAACAGACGTGAAATTTCGTCAAATGGTTAGGAAAAGCACCGCTTAAAAAGATGAATCAAAATGCAATATATTTAATTTTGAAAGTAAAATGGCTGTGTTTCATTTTTTTCAATGTTTAAATTGTGCTTTTACTTTCAAAGACCCCTGTGGTTTAAATAACCCAGTCCGCGTACCCTAATAAAAATCCCATTAAATTAAATGGCCAGTAGGCATATAGAATGTCCTGTTGCAATTTCAAGAGACAGTTTGTTACAAGACACCCTGCTATGTGCCTTTTATTTTATCAAAATAAAAGAGAAAAAGAAAAGGTTGCAAAATGTGTTTATTTCTATGAAAAATATGTTTCCAGTGTACTAGAAAAAATTGATGTGTTGTGTGTTGGTTTTGTTGTGTTTTTTTTTTTTTTTTAATAGAATGAAAGAGTTGGTTTATTCCATGTCTGGTACATTTATAGCACAACCTACAATAAATATATATAATCAGCAGAATCGATCAGTAATTTTCATCCTCTGAACTATTACTTGTTTCTTTTGGAAGGTGGCAATTCAAGAAGTAATTCAGTTTATATTGTATTAGAGTAAACTGTTTTAGAGCACATACTGCACTTGTTTGCCAGCAAACATTATTTCTGAAATAGGGTACTGTTTTTCTTACAAATGTTTTTCTTTCATTCCTTTCTTCTCTTTAAAAAACAAAACAAAACAAAACAAAAACCATACCCAATAAAACCTCCAAACCTGTGGATATATTGAATACCTGTGAAAACAAATCACAAATATCACGCTGAGATGAGTTTAGTACCTATGGTTCTCAGCAGATATTCCCCTCCATCCTGCTTTCCCAAGCAAGGCCTGTGATTTTTGTTGAAGTACAAAGCAAGAAACAGGATAGACTATCAAACTAATTTTACTCTGTGAGATTTTATCAGAAGCTTATATTTCCAGAAGTTGCTAAATCTCCTATCTAGCTTCCCCATATCTCCTTCATAATCACGGTGTTGGAATTTAAATATCTTAAATTTGACTCATATATTCTGTTCCAATCCTGTTTCACTGCTTGTTTCCCGTTCCATCACTTTACACCTGGACAATTCCCTTTAATAATATCTGATTTTGAAAGATATATAGGCTCTCCAGGACTCTGCTCACCTCATGTCTAGTCTGTCAATTCCTTCTTATGGTTTCTCCTAAAAATGAATTGCCAGCATCTTCATTAGTACCTCTGTTGTAGCAAAGGCATATATTCAAATGAAGTTTAGTGACAATAAAAGGATGTGTATAAAAGATATTTTATTAAATATAAAATAAAATTGGGATTGTCTCATGTAAAGATATAGATCCCCAATTCTTATTTTAGTTTTTGGTCCCTTTTATTGACGTAAAATATGGAAGGTATAAAATGCCTGCAATAACAAAATATAACCTAGCCTTGACACAGTAAGAAGTGCATTAGCTCTTCTCAGAGCAATGTGTTTTGTTATACACAGGCGTTTTGAAAGAATTTTGCACTTGTCTTCTGAAGTTAGAAAAAAATCTAATGACCTGGCAAGTATAAAATATGTCTAGCTATACCTTTCTGAATAATGCAAACGTTGTAGATAGTTCTTCCTTTGTACCTTCCAGTTCAACCTCTGTCAAGCTGTGTCATGCCTACCTGTAGTTCTGAAACCCCCCTGTTGAATATTTAAGTTGGCTACGTTGAATTTTTTTTCTGAAGACATAATTATCTTGACACCATCCTCATTCCTTTAACCAGTTGCAAATGATGCCTTAGAATTTCAAAGATTTGTAGCAAATATGGATTTTTAGTATGACTGTAAAGTTACTTACACTTTAGAATAGCATTTGACAGTTACCCAACCCCATTCTCACACTTCATATCAAATTTTCTAAATTCTTCAGGTTTCGCTTAATGTTCTTTTCAGGGGAAAATACTCTAGCAAGCATATGTTTGGGACATATGCACCTGGACCAGAATAATAAGATAGCATTATAGCCAAAGCAAACTTGAAGGCACAGGGACCTTGGAAGAGCTCCATCCAAAGACAACACGTGCTGTGAGGAGGAGGAAGATGAGGAACAAAGGGGTCTTGAGACCTCCAACTCAGTTCTGGGGAGGTATGCCAGGGGGACAGATCTGGGAAGGTCCTGGGTGAGGATAGTTCTCAAATTGAATGGATTAGTACTATAAAATTGTAGAACCCCTCGACACTCATGTACGTGTGTGCACCTGAAAGCTTTCACTAAAGAACTACTCTCTACCTTATCCATACTAATATTGTTTGGAGAATTTTTCTTCCATTTTCGGCATCACTTCAGTGAGCTAAAAATACAGTCTGTCCTCAAAAGCTTATGACTGTACTGTTTAAAGTATCCTCATGTAGTTATTTGTCTTTAATTATTATCCCAATTTCTCTTGTTTTTTAAAAACCAGCTGCTAAACCAACCTAATGTATTCACACCGAAATTTTAGTCTGAAAGACATTAACAAAGCAACACTGATAATAGCTACTTGCTGCTAATACTTGTTGTAGAACCTTCATTAATTTTCTTCTGCTTATATCATTTATACTCTTAGATTAAAACACCATCCTTGCATAGATAATGTTTATTAATTGCTAGATGTTCGTGAAATGGTCTTTATTTTTCTGCCATTCTCTTTCCACTTTTGAATGGCTCTTTGAAGTTTACAGGCCAATAGACTCAACCCAGTTTTGTATTAAAAATTTTTCTTTGAAAACAGGACACGTAGTAACAACATTATACTTTCAGTCTTTCTCAAAGATTAAGTTTTATGGGAGAACAGACAGATATTGGCTGTCTCAAGATTCTTATAGACCCTTCATGGTACTAGAAAGGATGTGCTGACCCTGCTCAGTCTTAAAGAACAACTTCACTCCACTAGTTAAAACTCAAGGAATTCTGCTGCTAACCCTGGGTTAGCTATGCGAAAAAATCAATGTCTGTATTGAGATCTTAGAGGAAAATTAAACTTTTCTGGCTGAAATTTGAAATTATATCAGCAACAGCTGGCTTAAAAAGTAAAAGCAAATAGTGTTGTCTTGAAAATCATTTATATGTATATAATGAATTTTTTCTGAGTACATGTCATGATTCTGAAGTGCCACCATGTTATGAAGCATTAAAGAAGTGGTGCACCAAAAGGGTATAAATGCTCAAATTTTCCATGATAAATCTTTTAGGTGGGGTTTCTAGCACTTCCTATGACTTTGAGGAAACAGAGAAAGCATGTAAGTGTGAGATGGAAAAATGGCTTTCATGCCTGTATTTAGCTGTTTCATGTAAATATTTAAATTATATGTAAATTGTATTATGTATATTTAAATCATATTATCTTCTTACAAGCAATATTTTTGCCCTCTACCCCCACGTAATTAACATGTAAAAGAATTTACGGATAGAAGGCAAAATTCAACAATCTGCATTTCTCAGCATTGTCATTTTTCAGATAGGACTCACAGGTGTCTTTTAAATAATGATGAATTAAAAGGCACAATGTTTTTTTCCTACTCAGTTGTTTGTTAATTACCTCTGTGACAATAATGTATTTGCATGTTTAATTTCCTCCATTGTAAATGAGCACCTTTGAACTACTTTAAAGTATTCTTGTATTCTTCATATTCATGCATTCAATTTACCAAATTAAATACCTTTTCTTGAAAGGACATTGGAAAGTATTAGAATCCCATGCAGAGATCAGTTGTTTCCAAATACAGTATTAGAAGAGTTACAAAGGAGTTCTTAATATGAAGCAGATGTTAAAAAATCAGAGTTCTTTATTTTGTCAGAAGTTATCTTTTCCCCTTTCCCTTCCCCTTCCTCTTCCCCTTCCCCTTTCTGTGTGCAAAATCTGAATAAACATGACTGTGTATGGACTGATGAACTAATGTATAGGAATAAGAAAAATACCATTCACTCACAACTTTTGTGTAGATGGTAAGGAACATACCACGGCAGTCCTGGTGCTATTGTCCAATCAATGGTCCCTACTGACTACTAGTAATTTATTTGGAGATTTCATATGTTCTCTGATAAGTTTTTCTGATTTCCTTGACCATACATAGCCCTACTGCTGAGTCTGCCCAATAGCATTTCATTCAGCTGCACTGTCTGTGGGAGGCAGAATCCTGTTTTCACTGAGGATGATTCCCATACTGCAGTATGGTCATGCAAAAAAACCTCATTATTTTGGTCATGACTGTATACATGCATAATCACCTCCACTGATTTGCAGTCCTTAGAGATGTCATAAAGTAAAGTCTTTTTGTGTGTGTGTGTGTTCCTGCCCTCCTGTCAGGTATCTAGACAATATTTTCAAGAAAAAATAAAGTTCACTTTGTTTTTCTGCTCCCTGCCCTTTTCACCTCTACCTCCTTTCATCCTTAGCTATTTCTTTCTAGCATTGTACATCAATCCTCCACCTCCATTATGCTATTTCTTCCTGATTTCTAACTTTCCATTATGTGCTCCTTAATCTATCAAACTCCTCTCTGAATCCTCTACACGTTGCAAGTAAATTCTAATCTCTATCATTCATCGCTGTTTCAAGTGATAGTATTGGACAGCCCTCAAGGAAGCCAGCACAGCATTTCAGAGACTGGGAGAAAAATGTATGGGTTGCACATTGGCAGTGTTGGCAGTTCTACCACAGCATCACTTCAACATTTAATCAACTACAAAAGGGGACACTCCAGTGCTATAAATATGATCCCCTAAGTAGTTACACAGCTTTATGTCCTATAATATATTTGGTAACACTTTAAATAAAGTGTCTTCGATGCATTTCAATGCATTTTTAATTTAGACTGGATACAGCTATGGTTGTACGCTAGACAAATAACAGTTCAAATTTAAATGAATGCATTGACATTTCACAACTAGCTAATAATTAAATAACTTGAGATATAGCAGATGAAAATATCAGTATATTTCACTGATTAATTAATAACACAACTTTTATGAAAAACATATATTATCTGTTATATAGTATATTACAAAGAATAAATAAAATACACAAGTCACATCGCATATTCTGGAGTGACTTAATACTTCTGTGACCTTCAGAGTTCTACGTCACTGTAAATACAAACTAAAACTGAAGAGACACAAACATAACTGCACCTGTGAGCTGAGAGTAATATATTGAACAATGTAACATTTGGATAATAATTCCTTATTCTATAATTTCCACTATAATTAAAGTGCTAGCTGATGACCTCTTCTAGCAGAATACTTCAGTATTTAAAGCATTCACTTACTTTCAAAAATAAAAAAGAAAAAGTAAAAGAAAGAAAAAAAGAAAGCCAAACATCTTTTTACTAACAGCCTTTATCCAGATAGATGAACTATTAATGAAATCTTTGGAAGAGTAAGATCCTTCTGCCATGCAAGGTGCATTTGTATAGCACTTCATCTTCTTAACCCTGAAGAATTTGGTCAAAGATGTACATCTAGAAGGATTCAAACCTTTATTATACAACACAATTCAAAGTTTTACCTAGCTACTGCATTAAACCAACAAAACAGTTTTTTATTACGCGTGGGTTTCTTCATTTAATCAGTAAAATTTATTACAAATAGTAATAAAATTTTCATTTTTGTGAAGCTATGAAAACAATAGTCTTATTTTGGTTTATATAAGGATATATATATTTTTAATACATGTTTCTTAAGGAAGTACAATTCTAAAACAATCAAAATTATCAGGTGGCATAGAGATGGCAAGAAAGCTTTGTGACAAATGAAGGCTATGTGCTTACCTAGAAGGCCTGAGTAGAGTAAAGAAAAAAACATGACTGAAAAGCATTTCAGCTAACCTTATAGTGAATAATAATAAATTATATTATCCATGTATTTTGGTATCCATTGAAAGCTAGTGCCTCGAGTTCAATGAGAAACTACTTATTTAAAAGGAACAGATCCAACATGTAGTGGATCAAACAAACAGTAGGATGCATCTATTATTTTCTTCTTTCTTCAATTCAAATGCAATAAATAGCAAAAATGAGGGAGACTTCACAACAGTCTAAGTTAGACTGTGTCAGTGTTTCATCATTCAAACAACTATAAAGCATTTTTTATTTTTTTCCTAAAACTGAATGTACATCAACTTATATCTGGTTTCATCAGAACTGATAGGAGGGAATAATTACTTTCAGTGTCCTACACAGGATACTTCTGTTGCTGAAGTTCTGATCTGCATTGCCTATTTAATGTTTTTGTAATGGAAACATGCAGCTGACTCATATTTAATTTCAAAGACATTATAAGCCTTAGATTCTTTTCCGTACTCCAGTACAGGTCTCATTTTCTACGAGTGCATTGAAATACTCTCTTTGAACTGTGGATCTTTGCTCATGCTTTCATTTCATTTGCTCTTGTCAATTTCTTGCTTTCTTTCCAATTAGCCAAGATGATTTTGATTTATGATCATATTCTCCAAAGAGCTTTCAAGTCTTGTTCTTTGCAGTTTCCTGCAGAAATGTCACTCTGACATCCAAAATGCTGAAACTGTTAAGTGAAACTTGGCCTACAATAAATCCTATCAGAAAGAGATCTTTTCCCATTTTGTCAGAGACATATTGTTAATTCTTTTTGAGGATTAGTGCTCAGATTTGTTGTACATGAACCAGTCAATTTGTTGTAAAAATGACACTGATGTAAGTTATACCTAGATCAGTATTTCTTTAGCTTTCTTAACAGCCAAGTGATTTGAATAATACCAAAAATGTTGTGTATTCAAAATATCCAAACAACAATTCCTCCCATACTCCCTGTATTCTTTCAAAGAAAGAACATAGAAAAAAGTATCATCATTTGCTCTTGCCAAATTAATGTTAATTATTTTCTCTTACTTTAGTATTTTCAGGTATGTATTTGATTATTTAACAATTTTACCCTGACTCTTTCTAGAGATGAAAAGGAAAAGAATTTCTGAGTTTTACTCTTCTACTAAAGATAGTTATTATAATTCCTCTCCTTCAGTCTTTGGGAATGACAGTAAAGACTTAGTGATTGCTTCAGAAAAGTGCATGACCCTAACAATTTAGACTGTTCTAACTGCATATTTTTCAGTCCATTCTTCTTATCTGGACTGTGTTCCTATCTGCTGGATAAACTCAAGTAGCTAGTCACAGTTTAATGTTTTGGTAAAGATTAAAGAAACTGGAAGGCATTGAATATTTCAGCTTTTTTCTGCGACATCTATTAATTGCTCTTTTTTCCACTTGGTAATGGAATTATTCTCCCCTTTGTTTTCCTCTTATTTAGAGTGTATTTATAGAACACTTTTTGTTACCTTTTGTGTTTCTTTCTAATTGAAACTCACTTTATGTCTCCCTGGATTTTTTCCTACATACTCATAAATTTTGTTTGCAAGTATATGACTTCAGATTCAATTATCATATTCTCTGTGAATATTCTATTGTTATTATTATCATAATTGTTAATATTATTATTTTACATTATAATTTAGGCAGATCCATTTGAAAATTTGTATTTTAAGTGTGGTATTTATTCATAGGACTCTCATCTTATGCATTTTCAATATCGTAGAAATATACTGGGGTGATAAGGAATAGTCATCATTTAATTCTTGAGTCACATTTGTTTTCTTTGCTCCTTATCTTTATTCTTGCTTGATATTTCTAGCTCTTATCTATAGTATTCTGGAAGTTGCATGCATTACTAATATAGTAACTCCAAATATTTCACTGTTATTTTTCATGGTTTTCTCTCTTTTATCAGATAAAGTGCAAGTGAACAGTGAAGCTCCCTGAGAGTAACAAGTGCTAAAGATATATGTCCCTGCTTTTAGTTTGGCCAGTGGAAAACTTTCATTCATTAGAATGTCAGTACTTAACTTCTTTCTTAGTCTCAGTGGGAGTAGAAACCATCATGGGACCTTTTTTCCTCATAGAATATCTTTTCAGATGTTAGTAGTTCATCCAGACTGGAGTGGTAATTTCGGTATTTTAAAATATTGATATATTTTGAGATTTTTACTGCATTGGATTTCACTGGAATGGAATATTACATATATGGTCTCTATAATGTTCTTCTTCTCCCAAAGGGGTGCACAGCTACTGCAAACATTAAAGTGAAAGCAATTACCATCAGCTGAGAGACCACGGTCAAGGCATCTTGCAGCAGCAAATTTCATAGTAGGACAGGGAAGCAAGGAACACAATAAGTGTTTTACTGGAAATCTTATCATTCAAGAAGATTCTATTGCTGAGTGCAGATTAATCCAAAAAGTTGTATCAAATAGGATATGCCATTGCTGCTTTGAGATAATTCTTTAAAAGATAAAGTCAGTTCATGTAAAATCTTCATTTTTTTTTCTGACAATTTTCTCCTTCCTGTTTTTTTTCATATAGTGTGAGTTTTCCAAAATAAATATTGCACCTATCCTAATCAATGTGATTAATGAAAATTGTCAATGTATATTCCTTAAGCTTAAAATATGCAATTCCTGGCCATTTAGGGTGTGCCTATGTTCACTATAACATTTGTTCTGTCCAGCAGTTTATCTATTGCAAAAAATACACATATGAAAAGAGAAAGTACTTAATTACTCAAGCTATCAAGAAAATGCTGTTCTTTTTTTGCACTGTCAGAAAAAGTAACTAATTTAAATAAACTAGGAATTGTCCTACTAGATCAGGCCAATCCAGTTAATAATATATCTTCGAAAATGTGGAAGAGCACTTTCCTTTCCTGTGAAGGAAATGATTTAGGGTTTCTATTTACCATCATCCCTCAAAATGTCCCCGTGTTTCTGTAGTCTGGGGTATCAAAATTCTGATTCATTTCATTACAGAAAAAAATCTAAAAACTTTCTACTTTATGGAGGAATCCAGAAAAAAGGAAATAAATATATGGAATGAAAACCTCATTCCAGATCCAAAAGATTAAGAACATAAAGAAGTGGATGATTCATATATTTAGGTAAGTAAGATTAGATATTTTAAATACTTCTAAAAATATTTGCTCCTCTGGGAAACCAAAAGGTTAGCTGTCCAGAAAGGGAGGCAACCAAAACCAGTAATTTTTAATGTTCTGGTTTTTTTCTTTTGTTCTTCCTTCTGCCTTTCCATTTTCATTCATACCTGTTTTTATTTTTTCCCACTAAGAAAATATCATCCCGATCCAGTTGACAATGTTTCATGGAAGAAGTTACAAACCAGTTGAAATAATAATTTCTGATTATTCTTAATATCTGTATCAATTTGCTGTGATATCTGAATGCTAAGATGAAATTAAGAAGGGCACACGTAGGTGCCATATATACAGAATTTGTAGTAAGAAAGTTGAGATGAAAAGAGATGAGTTGTTCTTGAGACCTATTGTACCTGCTGCATCATCTGATACACCAAAAAAAGTCAAGCCATAGCTTATGCATGACATATAATGGTGGTAATTATACATTGAGTTTTACATAGGCTCATAGGGATAAGAATTTAATAAATGTGAAATCCACCAAGGTGATAAATTGAGAAAGTTCCGTAAGGGTAGATTTCCTCTTTGATCTGCAAACACAAAATCAAAATGAGAACATTACGAAGCATAGCTTTCAAGTAAATTGCTTCTCTGATAGCAGGTCTGTACGTAGACTTAGTAGGGAAAAAAAGCTAAATTAAGTATTAAGGCAAATGCTCTCTTCTTGAATATTTATATGGCTTATTTTACTACTCTCCTGTCACTGCTGGTATCAGGGAATCAGGCAATTCAAAATGTTGTAATATTTGTCCTATAAAATAGAGGTCATTTTATCTAAAAGCCTGCTGCCCAAGAATGCTAAAGCAACACAGTCCGACCCTTTACACCGAGTGATGAGATAGAGATTATTCAGCCATTTAGACCAAAACAGGCTTTCTGAAAGCAGCAGTTTACATTTTTTCTCTAAAATTTACTTGTTGTATAAAGATTCAATAACTCATTGGAAATTACTGTGTATTTACCCTTCGGCTTGGGAAGCAGCTATTGTATCCTCTTCTTGAACTTCTCAGAAATGCAAGAAGAACACTCATAGACTCCTTTTTTTTTTAATATGCTCTTTGCTTTTTATAAATATACAGAACAAAAATGCTGGATAGTGTAAATAGAAGTTTACACTCATTTACCAACCTCAGTATTAAAATTCCAGCATTACATCACTTACTTCACTCTAATTTTTTTAAACAAACTCTGTGTAATGTGTCCTCTTCTGCAATATAATCTGATATATACAGATCATGTAGTGCTCAAGAAGGTTTTTGATAAAATAATATCCTAACAATGACATTTTATTGCCCATCTAGCACTGACCTTTTAAGAAGGATCTAGTTGTTGTAGACAAGAAATTTTAAATCAATTGCCATTCAAACTTTTGTTGTAATTTCTTCAGAAATTTTCCATTTTCAAATTAAAGTCAAAGTTGGTAGATTCTATGTACTCAAGTTCTTCCCTCACACCAGAAGCAGACAGATTAACTTTTCTCACAGCAAGAAGGCCCAAACCACTTATGTACCAGTTTTCAGAGGTTTCACAATGAGGAGAATTTAAGGACTTTCAAATGTGTATACTGCAAGCCCATCTCATCCACAGAACATTGGATAGTGAAAATGTAAAAAGAAGGATAACATTTAGGAAACCTGGTCAACGAAGGAAGAGGAGCTACCACTTTAATAAGATGGAAGTGAATTTGGGAAGAGATGGGTCGAGATTACAGCTTAATTTTGACTTGCCAAACCTTTATGTGACCAACCTGAAAAATGTACTTGAAAAGCATTGATTGGCAATAACCTAAATATTGTCATAGGTCTCTGCTGAAGAGTTCTGTCTGTCTTCCTTCTGTTGTGTCTTCCAGGAGGGGTAAACTCGTATATTTGCCTGTAAATAATTTGTCACAACTTTAGTTTTTCATTCCATTAATGTTCATAGATTATTTTTTATGTTAGACCAAGCTCTGCACAATGTCTTTTGAACCCTGGCAGAATCTTAAATGTGAGATGATGTTGTTACATATCTAGTCCCTAGTTTCATAATAGATTCAGTCTCTACTCTTGCCACAGATTCCCTACTTCCTTCATCTCTGTCCTACTCTCTGCTATTTTTATGACATCTCTCCATAATGTTCTTCCAGGTGTGTATTCTCAGCAGCTCTAGGGAAGATGCATCCACTAAGAACAACAGATTCTACCTGTCTCTGTGTGTAAAAGCCAAAGTGCTGGAAATCCACTGTCCTCTTGTGATACACAGTCATAGTAATTTTAACAGGTCATGCTACAACCACGTGATACTAAAGTGAACAGAAACAAATAGCATATCATAAGACCTTCAACATTTTAGGCTCCCAAAAGGTTTCAGATAACATATTTTAGAATTTTAAGTAAGTGACTAGGATGCAAAAGAACTTTGGAGTACAGCACATTCCTCTGCCCACAAGGAAGTTTATCATTTCAAAGACAAATTTGAAAAGAAAAGAGAGTAATCAAAAAAATACATTCATCTCAGTGACTATCACCTGATGATAAAGTTCAGGACATCTGTACTGAACTCCAAAGGTAATATGATTTGCCACTATGCTCTTCTACTTGGAAAGAGAGCTGTAAGTAAAATGAAAAAAACCCACTAAAAATCCACAAGGAAGATATAATTAGAATTGCTGATATTTAAACACTGGAGAAAATTGAAGCCATTGTTTTCACACATCCTGCTAATACTGGATAGTATCTTGCACTATATTGAACAGATATTTGTCTGTAATTAAAAACAAAGATTAATGTGTTCTTATCAAAAAAAACATTTGAATAACAACAAAGTTTGACTGCCAACCTCATTTCTCTTCCATGGATTAGCAGACTTTTAGAATTACTTGGAAAATAAAAATTAGAGTTTCTTTATATGTATTACTATCATCAAAAAGGTAGGTACAGTATTTATCCACTCCTGAAATTGCCAGATATATATGTGTTCTTCCTCAATTATTTGCATATACATAACACAAAAATAAAAATGCTAATTCTTGAGTAAACATATTAGAATAAAGATGTCTAGTTTTCAGAAGATGGAAAATCTTCATTAAAGCTAACACCATGAATATTTACCTGCTTGATAGAGAGACTGCATGAATGTTTTCAACCATTTTCTGTAGCAAAGATGAGAAGAATTTCATGTCACAGCACAGTCTGAAATACCAAGCATAACTCCTGCAGCTAAAAACCCATTTTTCTCATGCTGAATTTGGCATACAACAGTTTTCTGATGGGCAAGGAAGAAACGTTTAATCATCATGAAGAAGGGAAGACTTCAGTTCTGGTTTGATCAGAATATCAAGAGGCCCCTTAGAATTTAGGTTTATATGACCCAAACCTTGGGCTTAGGCTTACAAGTTAATTTCACAACAAATTACTTCTGCTTGAACCATCAATTCAGTGATAATTCTAGACTATAATTTTCTGAGGAAATATCCTGATTTCATCTGGGATAGAGTTAATTTTCTTCCTAGTGGCTGATATAGCGCTAAGTTTTGGATTTAGGGTGAGAACGGTGTTGATAACACACTGATGTTTTAGCTCTTGCTGAGCAGTGCTCACACAGTCAAGGCCTTTTCTGCTCCTCACTTCACCACAAAGTGCACTGGGGGTGCACCAGGAGTTGAGAGGAGACATAACCAGGACTGCTGACCAAGGGATATCCCGTACCATATGGCATCATGGTCAACATATAAATTAGAGGGAATGCCGGCTGTTGCACAAGAACAGGCTGGACATCGGTTGGTTGGTGGTGACCAGTTGTTTCTCATTTGCGTCACTTGTCTTTCTTGGGTTTTATTTCTCTCTCTTTTTGTGATTTTCCTTTTCATTAAATGCTTATTATTGGTAGCAATATTAATAATAACAATTTAAATTATTGAACTGTTCTTATCTCCACCCATAAGTTTTCTTAGTTTTACCCTTCCAATTCTCTTCCCAATCCCACCATGTTGGGAATGAGCAAGTGGCTGTGTAGTGTTTAGTTGTCAGTTGGAGTTAAACCATGACAGGAAATAGACAGAATCCATCCATATCCAAAGTGTATTAATATGATTCTTGCCCTTCCTTTTGCAAGTATCTTTTCAATTTTTTTTCCAAATCATTTGGGTTTGTTTTCATAATTCTGTTTCTTGACTATATTCAATTTGAATTTTGTCTTTTTTTTTTTTTTTTTGTTAATGAGAAAGATAAGCAAGGTGACATCATCAGACTCTAGATCTGCGATATGGGATAAAACTGGAAAGAAGTTCTGACAACATACCAAGAGGTACTTTTGATTTATTTAAAAATATCTTGAGCATCTGTGAAATGGGTATATGGTTGTATCATGACAGCAGCAACTGTGAAGATACCTTTCACATCCACTTTCATGTCCCTCTGGGTGTTCCCATGTCTGCTGAGACTCACAAGTATCAGATCATTTGATATGATCTTTGTAGCTTACAACTTTGCTGGGTATTACGAGAGATGCTGTCCGAGAGGTGTATTAGGGAGAGTTCGAAGGATGCTGAGATTGAAACCAAAACACCGTTGAAAGCTCAAAAAAACCAATATTTATTACCAAGAGGCGGCCAACAAAATGAAAAAACCCAAGAGAGAGAGAGAGGGAGAGAAATAAGCCCTCAGTATGACTCCCCCAGTCATCCAGGTGTTTTATATGAAGTTATCTTACCGACCCGGAATGCCTATAATTACCCATAGCAGAAGCTGCATTCTGGGAGAGTCAATATGCTCCCAAGATAGCGGGCGTCCCTGCAAAAGGCAATGTTGTCCTTTGATGTGAAGCTTGCACTTTTCATTTCACCTCCCAGCATGAGCTCGCTGCTTTTTATACAATTAATTGGTGAAGTCTACCTAGGCAGGTGTGGCCAGTACCGCCCAGCTAGAGGCCTTCAGTCCCACCCCCTGGTTATGCAAGTGGTGTCTCTTCTGCTCGTGGGTGGGTACCTGGAATTTCCCCCGCACTTGCACACTAAACCTCAGAAGTCTTTTCTAAATAAGTCTGAGGATTTACTTCATCACCATCCTCTTCAATTCCTCCTTCAAGTGCCCTTGAAAGGCGATGAGCCAATCATAAGACAGCAATTAATTTCAGTTTATACAAGATGCTTGCTTCAAGGATGAAGTTCTCATTTATCAGTGCTTATTTTCTCATAACTTGGCAGTAAAAGAACAAACTTTCACAAGTGGCTGGTTATTTATTTATCTTGCATTTCTTAGAGGTGGAAGTTCAAGTAAATGTACGATAAAATAAATTTAAACATTGTACAGAAAATAGTCACTTTAATGTCCTTCTGCATTGCTTATTTTAAGATATTTTACATAATTTATTATAGCAAATTATTACTCAGTAAAAGTGAGATCTGTTTGAATATTGTCCATCTGCAGACCTCATTGAGGCAATGTTTTTCTAGTAGTTGTGGCTTATAAAAGTTTTTCAGTTCTAAGAAGAAAAGATTAGAATAATTCTTATTAGAATAATTCTTAATATTCTTGACGTAAAAAGGAATTCTTACTTGTAAGTTTTCACTCAAAGAGATTCATGGGTGATTGTTTCATGCAAACTCTGTTCCTTAGTATTTGTCTTGTCTAGGAGCAGAATAATTTCATAACACCTGTCACTGGTATTCAACATCTCTGTATTGGAGTAAGAAATATAAAATATGCATGGAAAAATTGGCAGAGCATATTGAGGGATCTGGGATGTTGTTTTTTTCTTTTACCGTAGTCTATAATTTTATTAGGTCAGATGTTAAATAGCTTAGAAGAAATCATATCATTTTATTGGTGTCCTTCAGCAAGCAGCAGAGATTACTTTGTCCAATAAATATTTCCACATTAGCTTCATAGAATGTAAACTTAATGAGCAGGTAATTTTAAGGGTTTTCAGGGAAAATAGTAAGGAGCTAAATTCATAGATGACACTTTCCTGCTTGATTCTATGAAGTAGTGAATAGCCTGGTTCAGTCAAGCAAATCCCAAAGAATGGTTATGCTTAAGTTTAAACACATGCTTAAGTGCTCTGCTGGAAAAGAGAAAGAGTGCTCAGTAATTAGTAGGACTGAAGTTTTAATGGGTAATTCCAGATAAAGTAATTCGTCAGTGAAAGCTGGTCAGATTAGTTTCTGGAGTCTAAGTGTTTATTTTCTACTGCTCCATTTCCTTGTTCTCTCTCAGAGGAGAGTTGAGGAGATTTACTTGAGCTTCTCTTTAAAATACCAGGTTGCAGCTGAGCAACTAAGCGTTGCATTTCCTCAAAGCTTGCAATTGCTATCTCTATGGAGAACAGAAACACTTGTCTGGAGCATTTGCAATTCAGCTTATACCAGCCTATGCTTCCTTACCAAGAGTCTGTTTCAAATTGTTTGCGATTCAGATGAGGATACCACTATGTACCTGAGAATGGATTTAGATTTAATTATTTTCTTCCAAGATTTTTGTACTGGTATCCTAGGAGCTAGAGGGTAGTTCCAAAGAGTTTTATTATAAATGTGTCAAAGATGAGTGATTATTGAATCAATCTCACAATATTTAGTCTAATGATGTATAATTACTTAATTTAATCTAGTTGTTCATCATAATGGAAAGCTCCCTATACTATAAGAAAAGTCACTCATTAATCTTTTCATGTATCAGTAAAGAGACTGGTATAAAGTCTCAAATCAAGAGTCCAGCCTGATAGCAACTCACTTTTCATTGACATATGTCCACATAAGCACAGAGGAACCATTTGAGAATACCTGTAATAAGCTGCCATCTGTCCATAAAGCAGAACAAAATCTTCTTTGTTTAATTTTCATTTAAAGACAGGCTCAATCTCCGTGTGCCCACATGAGCTCTGTGGATGAAATAGAAGGTGATGATAAAAATATCGTATATTTTGAAGAGCTGCTGTTAAAATGTGAATCTCACTCTATCTGACAATGCCTCTGCAGCACTCAACACTCTGCTACTTATTTTGACATGTATGTAAATCCAGTTCTTTATAGGTATCACGCTTTCCTGAGCATAAGTATGAGAAATAACCTTTATGAAGCTGGATAAACTAAACTATTAAAACAGAATAGTGTGGAGAGATTGGTTTTTCAAGCTGTCTCAGTGTTAGCAAGCTCTTAGTCTGAAATGAATTTGGCCTAAAACCAACTTGTTACAGAAAACTTCCTGGCTAATTCAGTTGCTATAAAACTAGTTAATTTTTGCCAGAACACAATTATTTACAAAGAAAAGCACAGTCTATTAAACACCTTCAGATAGCTGCAGCTAAGTACGGCCATTTTGCATTTGGAATCAAAGATGGAGCAAATTACATAAGGGATTAGATCTGTGTTTTCTTAAATGGTTTTCAGCAAAGACAGCGTTCTCACAATAAAATTCTTGTTGGAAAACTCTGTGTTGTCCTACTCAATTTCCTGTCACATCGGCCATGCACTATCATGTTACACAAAGCAGTGTTACACGGCTTGATAAGTGTAGCTAGATGTGCTTTGTCACATCATAATGTTTCAGCCAAGGAAATTTAAGAAAAGTCTGTGATCAATGGAAAAGGTGATCAATGAAATCTGTTTACAATTTATCTGTAAAAGAAAAAGGGATTTTGTATTCTTTTTTATCAAGGAACAAGTGAAGTGTATATATTGAATACAACTTATAAATCTCAAAATCCATGAAAACTAAAGCAAAACCAAAAAGAAGTACCTGTCGTTTGAGTTTCTTTTTTTTATCACTATCACTACAACAAAACAGAATGTTTATTTTGCAAAACATCTATTGTCAAAATTTATTTATAGGTCCTTCTCTTCCCAAACCTTCCCTTTCCAAACCTTCCCAAATCTTCCCTTCTTATTCTCTTCCCTTACCCTCTTATCCTCTTCCCTTCCCTTTTTATCCTCTTCCTTTATTGCTTTCTCCCTCTTTCTCTGCCAGCTCCTTTCACATTTGCAGCATAATTACAGAATGTGAAGATTATTTAGTGAATTTACTAGAAAGAGAACACAGAGGCATGTCCTTCTCCTCATGCAGGTTTCTGTCTTTAGGGAAATACTCAGTATTGTGCTAAAAACCCTTTAAACCAAGGGCATCAAGAGTTGTGCCAGGATGCATTTTTCTTGCTCAAATTAGAGGTTAAGTTTGCATTGGAATATCAACAGAACTAAGGAGATGCTGCTTTTCAAAACTTGCTGTTCCTTGTAATGCTAATGGCAATGTCTCATCCCCCTGCAAGGGGCTTCCACTGGAAAGAAGCTGGGATCAGCCTTCAGTCTCCCCTAGATTACTTCCTCGAGGTGCTGCAGCTCTTGGGCTCATGCAGTCTATATAATGCATCATTTCAAATCTCTGACCCTGTGATTGATTCCCTTGACCCCTGTTCTGTTGGTCATTAAACAGCACTGTAATGTGAATTTATGGGAGGCTGATTCAAAAGCAACAAAAAGGAAAAGAAGATAACAGGTGTTCAGTGTTTTATTGGAGGGCTCTGATTTTCAGAGGCCACTGAATGCTCACGCACTTCACCTATTCATATCCTGAGAAAAACAGGCAAAGCACCAAAACTCAAAATAACATCAGCAAATTTCCATGGGTATTTTTATTATTGCTAATAATAATTTTGTGTTTGACTCTTTATAGCTGAGCTGAAATTTTTCTTCCCTTTGCTGCAGTCTAAGTAACACAAGCAAATTGATTTGATTTCACACTTTTTTTTTTGGTTGTGACAATCTAAATTAGATGCATGTTAGACTCCTTAGAAGCAGGCATATCTCAGCATTGTCTAGTCAGAGACTAGTATGTCTTTTTGAAGAAGAAACTGAAACTGCAGTTTAAATTTCCCTGAATTTTAACCCTTACCACCCTGGTTCTCAAATTCTGCTTTGCAATTATAAAATAGAGGTTCTTGTCCAATGTAAATTGCTATTTTAGTCGCTTGAATTCACTAAAACGGGAACATGGTAAGTTCCATATATTCCCTTTGAAAGTCAGTTCAGTAACTGAGGAAATATTCCCTCTGACATGTTAAATTCCATCTAATCCATGAGCACTACCATCTTTCACCAGAGATCACTGTAAAGACAGTTATTCATTCACTCTCTTTGCTGGGAGAAAGGTGCAATGTGATGATACCATGAAAGCTGATAATCCACTCATGTTTACACTTCAGATATTTCCCACAGAGCTCTCTGGAACAAGGGACACAGATGATGATTTGGCAAATGTTGTCCTTTCATACAAATTCTCTGGATGTATTTGGACCAACCTATCAGAGAATTCTACTCCTGCTATTCATGACAGTAATTAGATTTGGAGAGAGCAGTACCACATGCATGTTTATGACAATCACTCTTAACCCAAATGATGATCTTTTTCCTTTCTTCCTCTTCTCCCTCTGTTCCCACTTGAATTTACTGCATGCTGCCACAGCATCTGCCAATAAATAAATAAATAAATAACCCAAAATACCCAAGCCTGCTACCTAGCAGGCCTAAATCCCTTGCTTTTTCCTGATTGCAGAGACAAAAAGTAATCGTAGTCAAAATTTGGATAAGAAAAGGAAGGAGAGAAAACAATGAGCTAGACAAAATGAGAGAGAAAAAAGCATACAAGTAAAATTTTCATGAGGAATTTTGAAACAAAAGCTAGATTTCTGAAAGCTGAAAAAATAAAACAAGGTGTTAAATCGTAAAATTTATGAAAATGGACTTTTTAGGAAAGAAATGTACAGATTTATTACATACTGGAATACAAAGGAAATGTATACATGATTAACTATATATATTAGTGCTTTGCATCTTTATTTTCATTAGTGACAGAAAACCTACAAAAATACAGCAGAGCCTTGGGAGTGACTCTGCAGAAACTCACACTCATTTCACATTTGCATTATTGTAAAACAAATTGCTATATTTAGATATTTTACAAACAATCTGCATAATATTTCATAATGATGATAATATATAGTTTTCCTCCCTCGCTCACCCTTATATCTGAATAAACTGATGAAGTTCCTCACAACTTAAGTTCTACTTCAGGAAAACTTCATATTCAGTTAATAAAGAAAGGTTTCAAATACCATGTAATATTATTGAACTGTATTAAGAGTTTCCACATTTGACATGTATTTTATTCAGGTACCTAGCACGTTTTAATTTAATTATTTATAATGGGTATTATATGTAACATTAAGACGCAAAAATACATAGACATGTGCACATCATATATTTAATAGTTTGTTGGTGCTTTAAAATAAGTAAGACCTTTACAGGACTTAGTGTTTGCGCTTCCACATTTTCTTATGATATAACTGTATTTTCACTTCCACTTCCAGACATGACATAAGTAATGGAAATGCAAATATACCATCAAATATACTTCCCTTCTGAGCTAAGATATGTCAAAGTATAAAAAATGATTTGTTCTTTTCATCAGCTTGGATTGTATTTTTCGTCATGATCTGCTGGCAGTTGAAAAATTGATCATTCTTGTAAAATGAACAATGATCATGCTGGACTAGGATTAAACATTGAGCTAATTTTATATATGCCACATAATACACATCAGGTAGTACTGACCCTCACTCCATACTGACTTACGTCTTATCAGACCCCTTAGCTAAGCAGAAAAGGTCTCTAATCTTTCTAACAACCCCTTGATTCATCCATTTGCTCATAAACAACGTGGGTTTAAGTTGTGGAAAAAAAACCCTTCAGTAAAGTACATTTTTTTGCTTCAACAGGTCAGATAATATAACTATCGCTGTAGTTAGTTGTTTTCACTAGCTGAGATTCTTGATATTATAAATTCTACAGATGAAATTTCACAGTCTATTATCTTTATTAGGATCTGGAAACCATGAACCTGTTTAAAAGTCTTTTTTCTCTAGGTGTGGGTTTTTTCGTGGAGGTGTTTTTGGTTGTTTTTTTTTTTTTTTTTTTTTTTTGCTAGATTTAGGAGACCTGAACAGGAAAATGACCAGCTGCTTAGATTACCACTCCAATCCTCTCATGAATTTTTAAAGGTAGGGATTTTCCAAGAACCAACATCAAATAAAGGATCAAATGCCTTCTATTACAGAATACAAATGTGTTGCTCAAAATCCCTGGAAATTACAGTCTTTGAGAACCATCTGGACCCACGTGTTATGCAGAAAGAGGAGAAACACAAAGGAAGTACTGATTAATTTTAATGTAGAGTGAAAAGACTTGTAATTAAATTCAGTTTTATTAAGTTAGTGGTGTTTGTAGCTCAGATCTTAAAGGCTAGTGTTATAGCCTAGACTTCTCAAAAGTAGGTATTCTTCCCACGTTTTGAAAACTTATTGGATATATTGACAACAAGAGTAAGCTTGTAGGTTTGGCATTGACTTATTTAATGGGCATCCTTTCTGAGCAATACACTGTATTAGTTTAGTAATTCTTACCATTAATGATTTGCAGTTTTATATTTTTATATATATTTATACATCTTTGTGGCAGTTCAAGCAATCTTGCCTTTTGACATGAAACCTTTTTTTATTACTTGTTCAATACATTTTCACCTATAAATTAAGAGCTTTAATTTTGATCCAGGTTGCTAAGTGAGAAACTTCTTTTTTATCTGAAAAGAATTACCAACACAGAAATCTATGTTTTCACACACTCGGTGATCCTTTTTACTATGAGTAGAGAGAAGGCAAAGGAGACGAGTTTTCTTAAAATGTTATCTTACCAGTCTTCTGTTGCCTTTCAAGGGCCATAAATTGCTCACAAAATTCTCTCTCTGATTATTTGAACAGAGGATTTAAATGACAGACAGCTTTAGTTGAATGAATATAGAATTCAATCAAAATAAAGAGACGGCATGTGACCATATCACTAAATAGTGCGTAGACTTAGTATTGCTCTCTGCATGGAAGTTATTTGCTCCCAAAATTATTTTCCATCCAAGAAGAAGGCTGCATTTGCCTTTCAGTGTGGCATTTTCATTGTATATAAAACACACTAATAGGAAGAGTGTTTTTTTGGTGCTTACTCTAAAATGCAGAAAACAAATGGCATATACACAGTTTTCCTATTTCATATATAAAGGAAAACTAATAGATGAAAACCTACGATGAAAAAAAAAAGAGTAACAAGGAAAAAATAAAAAAAAATCTAAAAAATGTAAACAATCCAAGTATTCATACCAGAATTTCTTATAATGAAACCATAGAAAAGAATAAAAATTAACCATTCATTGTGTGGTTAGTTGTTGCTGGAGCTGCCTAGTTTAGAGTTAGTCTGTTAGGAAAAAAAGAGCAGTCAATATCATTGTAAGAATGCAAAAAGATAATGAAAATTTATGAGCAGTTTTATTCTTCTTCCACTTGCTACCACACAGGATGTGCTACTTGCAGATTCTTATATCAATCCTATGTGATATTCTTAATGATTTTTAATGTTGAAGACTCCACAAGCTCTTCAGCCAAACTACCCTTGTACTTCATTATCCATTGCCACTAGATTTTTTTTAAAATATAACCTAGGTTGTTGTTGCTGTAATTGAAGTCCATTATTCACAGTCCTATAAACTCATGCATGGAGATTTTTTTTTTAATCACTGTACCAATCTTTCAAAATCCTTTTAGACACATTGACTGCTGACACTTATTAAATACATAAAAACTACCTCGAGTTCAGGAAGTCCATCAGTTGAAAACAGTTAAAGGTTGAGAAGATTTGGGTTGTGATATCTTTTCTTGTGCTTACTTTCTCGGAGATTCAGTTTTTGACCATTACTAAAAACATGATAACAGGCAAGGTGGGCCTTTGATTCCTTTCCATTCTGACTGTATGTAACTTTTAATATATTACTGTATCCTCTTTGACCACCTTTTTTTATTTAGGCTTAATAGCTCAATTTTTTTCAGTAACTGGGTCATGTATTGTAGAACTTGACCATTCTCTCCTCTGATGCAGGCATAGACAGTATAAACTGGTTCACATCTTCCTTGATACACGTGTCTCAGAAAAGAACTCTGTAGTTCAGCTGAGTTGAATGGAGTGGAAAATATTTTTCTCTTATTTTGTAGACTGTCCTCATATTTATTTATTCCATTGTGTGAGTTGCCTCCTCTGCAATATCATGGCATTACTGTGTTGTATTAGGTGTGTGATCCACAAAAGCCCAGTTCCTTTTTTCTGTGGAAATGCTACCAGACAGCATTTGTGCAGCTGACTGTTTTACATTTAACTTCATAGAAATTAATTTTACTCTTCCCAGATCATATCTCAAACTTATGTATGCTTTTTTTAATTCTAACCTTGTCCCCAATTTATCCTCGTTCAGCTTGATGTCATCTGTAAATGAAATAAGAGAATTTTGTATTCCTTCAAGAAATTACTAATGAAAATACTGAAGAGTATCATAATCTTCAGAATGCTGCTTGACACAGCTTCCTATGTGGAAGTGAGTTGTTGAAAGCTTATTTTCTGGACTGAGCAGTCCAAGCTGTTTTGTACAAGAGAGTAGAAATTTCATCCAGAATATTTTCCCACAGCTTTCTTATGGAATATTTTGCAAGACATGAGTTAGTAGATTAAAGTCACAGAATTTCTATTACTTCTCTCCTATCCATAACATCTGTTTCTTTATTATCATTGTAGTTTAACCCCAGTTCACTTACTTCCCCCCATTGAGATGGTTAGAGAATCAGAAAAGTAAAAATGAGAAAATTTGTGGGTTGAGATAAAGACAGTTTAATAGGTAAAACAAAAGCCAAACACAAAAGCAAAACAAAACAAAGAATTCCTTCACTACTTCCCATGGGCAGGCAGGTGTTCCTTATCTCCAGAAAAGCAGTACTTCATCACATGGAACTGTTACTTGGAAAGAGAAACACCATCACCATGAATGTCCCTGCCCTTCCTTCCTTCTTCTTCTCCCTAGTTTTTGTGCCAGGCATGACACCATATGATATGGAATATCCCTTTGGTCAGCTGGGGTCAGCTGTCCTGAGTGTGTCCCTTCTCTACTCCTTGTGCACTCTTAGCTCACTTATGGAGTGGAATGAGACACAGGAAAGGCCTTGGCTCTGTGTAAGCATTGATCAGCAGCAGCTAAAACATCCCTGAATTACCAGCACTTTCCAGCACATATACAAAACACAGCCTCATATAAAGAAAATGGAACTCTATCTCAGCCAAAAACCAGCACAATCACACAGGTTTGAATTAATTTGTTCTTGGTTGATGTTCATCTTACTATCATCAATACACTTGCAAATAATTCTTTTGATTACCTTTGACAGGTTTTTTCAGAATTGAAGTTAACTGGACTTAATTCCTTTTTTCCCCCTGTGTTGACAGCCATGCTATGACATTCTCCAATGCTCCACTACTTCCTCTTTTTCAAAAGACATTTTGATTATGAAACTGTTTCAGATATTTCAGACATTTTTCTAGGTTTTGTAGGAAAAAAAAGCCACAAAAAATTAGTACACACAAATATTATGCCACTTACAAAAATAAGTTAATTTTTCAAAAATGCATGGCATTTAGGAGTTTAGAAAGGTAACTTTTTGCCTTACTCTCAAAATGACTGTGAACTATGACAGCTTTCAAAAAATCATTTGAAAAAAATAATGAATTCTGAAACTGTAAAATATGCAGGAGAATATAGATTTCACTCTCTTTAAAAATTTAAAGGACCATTATTCTTCTCACTTGTCTACCTAACACAGGTAATACAGCTCTTCTGTTATGTAAACCCTATTATTTAATGTATTTGAGTAAAACAAAATCTTCATATGAAGATGTATTCCTTTGTAAACTTCCTTTAAAATACTGGAATATGATAAGATATGATATGACTGAAACTAGATCAGTTATGGAAAGGAGGAAAACATGACTCCAACTTATTTAACAGATATTGTCAAGTTGGTCAGCAAAATGGTAGGTAAATAGGAATTCAGAGTTATAATTTATTTTTATTCAGAAATGCTGCAATCAAACTCCTCATAAAAGGCTATTTGGAAATACAGATATTTCAGGATAAGAGGCAAACTACTGTTCTGGATTGGATACCAACAAAATAAAGAGTGTTTTCTAAACACAGAAATATAAAATACAGAGTTTGCTAAATGATGCAATTTGGGGCTGGTTTTAGTCTTCATTAATGATCTGGAAACAGGATGAATAGGGAAAATGAGTGAAGAAAACAAATCTAAATGCTGGCTGCTTTTACAACCAGTAATATTTTCTGTGTCTTTTTTTAAGTTCAATCAATACGTTAGCCATTTTTTGTGCTTCAATTTCAAGAGAAGATCATAAAAGGTACACATCTGAATAACTCTATTTCACAGCAGGTCCCATTCTATTGTTCTTTCTCATAAGGAAGTTTTTAAAAACATACTGAAAGTGGAAATAGGTTTAGATGAACTGAAATTACTTAATGAGTCACTATGTGTTGACCCCTGAAACATCCACTGTTGTTTTGTCCTGTTATCTGTTTTGCACCAGGACCTTTCTTTCCCAGTTGCAAACATTCTACGTGTATACATCTTATACAGATACACACTAATTCACTCTCAAACTTCCATTATGGGGCAAATCCTTAATTTTCTTCTAGAGATTCATGCATTTTGGTACAAGAGGAATTCCTTAGAATTGTGATGTTTGTGTGCTGTACACAATGCTTGTGTGTGTGTGTGCTTGTGCATGAATGTCTCAAACAAAGCCTTTGAAATCTCAATCTCAACCCTACCATAGTGAGCTACAGTCAGTATGGGCTGGTTGTAAACCACAGTTACGACCTAACAGAATTTACACACATGGGACTCTCTAAAGTGCAGAGGTGTGCACTATACATTTGTCAAAAGAACTGATTGGGAAGATGATGATGCATTGTTCTGCATATTGACTCTTGAGTTTGGGGAGGTCTTCTCCTTTGGGAGATACGTTTTGAAATGCCCCAGCCATTGCTTAAAGAGACCTAGGGACACGGCTGTAACCGCAGAGAGCTGGAGCACATGAAACAATACATCTTTCAGTCCAGCTTCCCCAGACCAACAGCAATCTCATTGATGGGAAGGGAAGGCAAGACTGGGTAATTCTGGGGGAATAGAGTGCATGAAATAATGAAATAAGGTAGAAGCACTATGCTTGTTGGTTCTTAAATAGAACCCATGATACAAACCTGCTGTAGGTTGCCATTTAGTTTGTCTCTCCTGCGACAGACATGACTGAGAGGATAGCTCACACTCTCTACAAGTATTAAAGGCACAAACTGTGAAGATCTTAAAATTAAACTTTGTGCTTCTTGCTGCTGTGTTTTGCAGGGCCAACTCTCTACACTGATAAGAGAATCCGAGGAATATTTAGATTTGTTCTGTTTCTAGCTTTTCACAGGAATCTGAAAACACTTTTGAAGATTGGCATAGACTAATCATATTCCGGCAGAACTTTTTTTTTGTCGAATTTACTCACTTTTTGCCTCGGTAGCAACTGGATTTTGGAAGAGGACTGCTGAAAGATTCATATTATTACCGCTGTAAATTTTGGCTCATCCTTAAACCTAGTTAACCATGGCTGGCTAAACCAGCTATGGAAACTCATTAAGCTTCCCATAGGCTATACTATACTGCAGAGCTAAGCAAAATGCAGACATCCTAAAGAGCTCTGCAGTCCCTCTTTATCCTGAAAGCAGTGACAAATTCTGTCCTTAGCCAAGCATGTGACACTTCAAGTGACATTTACAATCTTTGCAGGGTTATAGCGATGTGTCTGAAAGCAAAATATGACTTTTTCTTTAGCATTAATTCTACCCATCCTCAGTTTTTTCACCATATTGTAATGAAGAACTGTTTCACACAAACGGAAGTACTGAGGTGTCTTTCTGTAAAATCAGTGAAAAGTCTTTACTTAATTTGACTTCTGCAAATTTGACACAGCAGAGGAAGAGGACGTATTAGGCCACTTCTTTCTTGCAGACATTTGGAATTTTAGCAGTAAAATAGCATTAGAATTTACTGGCATGTTGGATATTGCATCTTTTGTGTGTAGTAAGATACTTTTGATTCATACTGCTGACTAGTGGATCAGTATAACATGTATTTCAGTAATCATAAAATAATAAAATGGCTAGGGTTGGAAGGGACCTTAAAGATCACCTAGTTCCATCGCCCTGCCATGGGGAGGGACACCTTCCATTAAACCAGGTTGCTCAAACCTCCATCCAACCTGGCCAACACTTCCAGAGATGGGGCATCCACAACTGGGCAGTCTGTTTCAGTGCCTCATCATCCAATATTCTCAAACAGAGCTATTAATAGATGTCTCTGAAAGGTTTTATTTTTCTGAGAAATTTAGTATGGATTATTATAAAAGGGAAACTATACTAATAAATTCTTCATTTCCCTCATAGTTTTTTTTTTTTTCCTAATATATATGTAGTAGCTAATGACAGGTATTTAGCAGAACTGATGTTTCCAGCTGCCTTGGCTGTTAATCATATATGATGCCTCCTACTGATCTGAAGGTCTGTGATTCTGATATCTGTCCTGGCATAGATGTCAATGTAAGTCTCATCAGGCACAGCTAAAGTAACACATTGCCTGTGGTGTTGCAAAACAATACTGTATTAATAGCTTTCAGCTTCCCCCCTGATCCGTTGTAAAAGCTGAGGGGTAAAGAGAATTTCCACTTCACAGGCACAAACACCTGTAGGTGGGGAACAGTTTTTAAATGTTCTAACACCTGCACTTATCCAGGTATGGTGCTCCAGGGACTATCTGCAAGCTGGGCATCTGCCTGAAGCATGTTTACAGTGTGTTTACTTTCTGCTTTGTTTTGGTTCATGTTTTACCTCTGTATCATAGGTGATCATCCTCTGGAGGCTGTCACACATGGGATTTTTTTTGTCACTTCTTTGAAACATGTAAGTGCGTTACTCCAGATCTATGTCCCCTATAATTATAAAAAAATATTTTGCCTTTTAGTGTTATACAGGCAGTAACAAGCTTTGATAAGCTATTTGAGCAAGATACCTATTTAGGTTATTGATTTTGTGCACTCTTTTATTTGATCTGCTTAAAACAAATTTTAGCAGTTGACTAGGTTGTGATTTTCCTCCCCTCATTCCTCTCACGAGAAATTTCAATTTTAAAATACTAAAAGAGAAGGTGTATGACAATGGACACTATGCAAAAAACCAGTGGGATAGGTGTTTAATTTCTGGAATATTTTCCCAGGTCTCATATTGAGAGTTAAAGTGGATTTCTAATTTTTATTCCACTCATTACTAAACAGGAACACTGAGGTCACAGCAAATAAAGCAGTATGAGTTAATGAGAACGGCTTTAGCAAAAAGAGGAGGTGTTTCTCAAAGTACATCAAGTGCTTCACATATATTAAGAAACCCCAGCTGAATCGATTTAATAATGTTGGGATTTACACAATTATTACAGAGCCTTCATTATTCACCCAGCCTGCACATACCACAGCACAAATGAACATCTCAGTCTGGTGGTATTAACATTGCCATTTTCTAACCCATTCCCAGGCCATCTGCTACATGCTGTTCATTCAGTGCTTTAACATTTAACAGTTACCCAACTGCAACTTAGCAGATTTGTGTACTTTTGAAAACAGCTGGTTTAATAACTGCTTCAGAGCTTTTGGATAAAGAAATTATTTTGTAGTGCTTTACAATAGATTTTTTTTCTAAAAAATGCCTCTGAGAAAAGACTATAACAGTTTCTTCCACAAATTTATGAATTTGTAATGCTTCAATTTATTTCTTGTCATATAAGGAAAAATATTTGATTATTTATAGAAAATAATTCAAGAAATCTCTTTTAACCTTCCTGGTTTATTTTTTGTCCTCTCTCAGGTACAGAGCAGATACGCTGGGATAATGAAGAGCTTAATATGTCAACCTGTCTCAAAGGTTCAAATCTGGAATTTGTCATATAAAACAACAGACCTGTAGCTTGAACTACAAAATCATAGTGTAATAGTAACCATTAAGTTAAATGAATAGTAATAGTTAAATGAATAGTAATAGTTAAATGAATAGTAAGCTTAGAACATATTTGAACTGCAGTACTGACTTTCCAAACTGTTCTTTTTAGTCCCTTTTTTTGGGGGGAAATTAGCACAATTTAGACACTTATAATTTCAAAAAATATTCTCAATCACAAGGGTAAAAAATCCTTTATCATTCACCTGAAGTAGTTTAAGTGCGTATATGTATATATACACACACATTTGCATCTTGTTAATAACCATTTGACTTATTCTTAATACCCTTCAGATCCTGATTAACCCTTGCTTCACAAACATTCAAGTAGTTTTTGCTGGATACTGACATTGATATTTATGTCAGAAACCAGAATGGATGCAGTTAAAAGGAAGAACTTAGTATTAATGCGTCACAAAAGTGACAATTCATGAGTGGTTTTTTTTTCAAAACACCTCTTCTTTTGCACAGCATCAATCAAAGTGACAGCATCCCTTAGATTAAGTTCGGATTCACCAGCACAAATTAATTAATCTGTCCAGTACTTCCTATCTCCCTGTTTCAATCAAACTACAAATAAAGCCATTCAAGACTTCAATTCTTTGCTGATTAGTCAATAAACCTTGACAACACACTTGTGACAGTACTTCTGGGATTCTCACAGAAGCTTATTTATAGCAGGTAGCAAGTGTCACAATCAGTCTTCACAAATGGGTGTACATTTTTATTTTTTAAAACTAGCTTCATAATAACAACAAATGAAAAATTGGAACAGCATAAAAATAAATTTGAGAAACACATTATCTGAAAAGGAACAAAGCATAAAATTAAACATCTCAGAAATCACAGAAAATGGAAGTGCTTTGGTGCTATGTAATAATAGCTTTCAGCTCCTTTCACTGGAACCAGAGCAGTGACAATGTAAAACGGAGATATGCAATGATCCACACGCAGCTGGCCAGAAGGTAGGTTGCACTGTGGAAATGTCCTAACATAGTGAAAAAAAATCATCACATGCAGTCACTCCAAGGAATTTGCCTATTATATTGGAAAAGTTATACACTCTAGCCACCGGAGGAAGAATGAGAGCAGGAATATTTCCAGCAGCCTGTGAGATGTTAAGAAGGAATACTGTGCCCTTGACACAGAGCTCAATTAACATCCCACACTATTCTGGTTTGGACCCTTACAACTAGCTCTTTCCAAGAGAAAGCCAGGACAGAGTCATGGGAACAGTTCATTCCAGATTATTCCACCAAGAAACAACAGGAGTGAGACTCCATAAGGCTTAATCCTTTCCCCCAATCCCAGAGTTTACCAGCACTGTCCCAGCAGACTTTTCCCACCTACCACTGATATAGAAGAGTATGCAGTCTTCCTGAGAACACCACATATAATTCCACCTCACAGGAATAAAGTCACCATTCCAGTAACATACGGTGTTATCTTAAGTATTATAAATTGACCAAAAACAGTAGTGATATCTTCTATCCTAGGCCTGAAGGGGAATTAGAGTCAAGAGTAATGCAGTGCAAATAAGATCAGTGTGTTTTAGAGAGAACTCATCCCAAGCATTATGGATTAGTTATTCGGTACCACTTGACCCTGGAACTGAAGCTTGTTTCTTTTAGCTCTTCAAGGATGCTCTTAACCTATACAGTCTAACAGGGTCTTATGTACCAGTCTGGATATCTGGTAGAAAAATCAACCGTGGTTCTGCTCTTTTCCACTTGAGCCTAAAAGTGAAATTTTCGTGTCTACAACGGGCTTCTCTACCATATAACTTTTTCTCGGTAGAACAGCATCCTAGTTATGGGGGCCAGGACCAGTTTATTACCATGTGGGTATAACCAAAACCATCTATTCTACACCCTCTATGTAATTTCTGATGCATTATTAATAATGGATCATTTGCAGCAGCTGCCCAGGGCACATCTAATGACTCAGCTGTGATAACTGCCCTGTGGGGAGGAATTAGCACCTTCACACCCAGCCTGAGGGGTCATCTCTGCTAATGGACCACACCAGACTGGCATAATAGGCAGCTGCAATGACCTAGACCATCAAAGATTCCAAAAATATCCCATGACTCACAGAGTTAAATCACCCATTGTGAAACTCCCTGCCCCGAGGAAGATACTAGACATTCCCACCTGAACCTGAGCATATATCACCTTTGTGTTTTTTGGAACTTCCGATACCACTCCTCGGATTGAGAGGAGAACCAGAACTCCAATAGGACTGTCACTGCCCCTCTTGACAGTACTGCGACCATTACTTCAACAGAACTGCCACCATCATCTGGACCAACAGGTTTTCCTTTCCTTTTACTTTGTACCCAGTGGGGCCACGTGGTGCTCAGCACACGGGCCAATGAACACTGTTCTGTTCTTTGTCCCAGGGGGCTGGGTTATACATCTGTTTTTGTGGGCTAAACCCAGTTTTTCTCTGTATTGTCGCATCTATTGTAATTTATTTTTAGTAAATTTTAACTCTGACTTATAATCTCTGTAGAGTTGGGTTCATTTCTCCCACTGATTTACTTTTAAACCAGCAAAAACAGGAATGCAAAACAGTGGATTACTGAACATGAATCCAGCCTAGATCTGTGTTCGTCATCATGACCTTATGTCAGTTTGGTATCACGTGAGATCTTCACAATTTTTGTAAAGCAGAATGAGATGTTGCTGCTGGAGATAAAAAGGTGCTTTTCAGAATTTAATGTAAAGGTCTCATGCAAGTTAATTCAGTATCAAAACTCAGAGATAGCAAGATCAGGCATTAATATAATAAAGATTTGATTCTCTCTTTATATAATTCCTACCAGTGTTAACAGATGTAATTTGAAAAGAGATGTCTGAGCAACATTAGAAAAAATATGCAGAGATTCTGTAACAAAAACACTGTGGGTCATAGAAACATGAATCATCTTATTTTTAAAGTGTTCAGGAAATCAAGTTACAAACCATGTGCTATTACCATGAGCATAAAGTTACATTGTAATTAAATTCCTAAGTAAAATTTTAGTACTTTAAATTACTTAAAAACAACAGCAAAACAACACAGTGTGCATGAGTAATATTGTATTTCACATTATTTGAACTTTCATAAATTCAGCTCTGAAAATAATATGCAAAACATTATTAAAATACTTCTTTCATTTCAACAGTTTTCCAATGAAATTAATATAATTGGATACATTTGAATTTGTAGATGCTGAAAAGTAGATTGATGAGGAAGCATAAAATATTTAATGTAATTCTGGGTAAGAAATTACAAAGAAAATATATTACAAGTTAAGCACAGTTGATTTTAGACTAATTTATTTAAGTTCAGTTTCTCACCCACAACCTAATAATGATTGTATCAGTCAGCCAACTTAATATTTACATAAATGCATATTAATATAGAGCAAAATATCAATAATCTTAAGAAGCAGTTCCTACAGATGACGACATTTTCTATGACAAAATATGAAGACTATCTGGTAGAGTTATGATCATTTTAAAATACATTTTTATGTTCCTTTCTAAGTGTTTTGAGGTACAATCAAAATTGAACTCTGTTAGACACTGGTACATGTGCAATCCCTGATAATTGTCTCCAAGCAAAAGAAGTTCTTGTGTTCCTTAGGTCACAATAATGTATGTCTCTACTGAATCCTGATACTCTCGCTTGTCCTGTTCTTCCTACAGATTTCTCTTTCTTTACTCCTTCTGATTTCATTTAATCTTTTTGTTTTAACCATGCAGACCTAAGCATTTGGAAATTTTGCTTGTTGTGTGTGTGTGTATATATACATATATGTGTGTGTGTATGTGTATGTGCATGCTCACAGACATGTGGGTACTGTCCAGTTCACAGAGGCCATTAACATTTATTAGTTGGTCCTACAATCAGATTTATAGATTTTTCAAATAATATTTTTGTCTATTAATTATTTTAAAACCGAGGTGGGTAATGTTTACACATTACTTCATTGTTCCATCTCTGTTTCCGAGTTTCTTTCCCATATTTGGCATGTAAAGTCATGTTTTCTTAGAATCATATCAGTGACATTGTTAGCAGTATTTGGGACAAGTGTTTTCCTCAGTGTAAACTTTCTCACACTGTTTCAATGCCATCCTTTCAAATTAAAAAACTGGGTTACATGAAGAATGTACAAACATCAAACTACTGTAAGATAATGAAGAAAAGGTCATTTCAGGTTTCATAGCAATGCTTTGGATTGTAACACATTTTATCAAGTCTCATTGGTTATGTCATGTTTCATATCTCTTGTAACATCAGATGCTGTAGGCTGAAGCAACCTGTTTTGTAGGACATCAAAATGTACTGCACTGTATGTCACCTGAGAAATCTTTGACAGTACTATTAGGAAAAAGCAGAGGATTCATTAGAGGAAAAACACCAACACTGAAATCACAGAAAAAAAATAAAATGTTTCTACCCATAACTAACTGTTAGATCATATTAAAAAATATATATTTGGGCTTGAATTTATTCTGGTGAATGAACTGTTCATAAAATAGATATGCTTGGAACATATTTGCTTTTACGTGCCCTGATAAGGACACATATAGTGTCATACTGACATTGTATCTTATCCTACTTAACAGTGTATAAGCATGCTGCTTATAATGTATGTCTTAATCTGGCCTCAGGAATTTCTTTACAGACACAAAAGATCCTGATTTGCAGATAAGTTGCAGAACATTAATCTGTTAAATCTGAAAATAAGATGAAAGGTATTTAAACTGTTGTTGCAGAATTTCCATTAGAAATACTATCTGAAAAGAGAAATCTGATTGAAATAATTCTAATTGCTTCTTTTGATCTCTGCTTGGGGAACTAACAACACTGACAAATGAACTCTGGTGAGTACTGTTGAAGTAAAGACAGTATCACCCCAGCTGCTTACCTTGTTTTTGTGCTTGAGGTTTCTATTTCCACTGCAAAGCTGTCGGGAAACCCTGCCTACACCTCATAGGGGTCTTGGATTGAATTTCATGCCTTGGCTTAAAAATACAGTTAAACTGGATTTGCATTAAGGTACCAGACCCTTCACAGAAGCGTGTGCACTATGGCTATGCAGTCTATTTGGTTAATTCTTCTGTGGAAGTGGTAAAATTTAGTGAGTGGCTGCTGTAGTAACTTAAACTGCCACAAGAATTTTTTTGGTGCCCTAAATCCCAGAGTCTGAATACTCAAGAGCAAAAATTTCCACATCTTCCTTTGTTAGCATAACTACCCAATTTTATCTCATATGGATAACTTTATGCCATCTGAAAAACAATTTTAAGTAATTTACTGGTTTTATTTTTCACACCTATCTTGTATGTTTATGCAAAATTTAGGTTCTTATCTCTAGGGCAAAAGACAGTAATTTAAAGAAAATTCACTTAAGTTTTTTTTTTTTTAGAATTGTCTCAAAGCTTTGTGATAAGCTGATTTTGAATTAACAAAATCTTAACTCACAGTTTTTTGTGAAAAAAACTTAATTTGGAATGAAGATTTTTTTACCCCACAAAGTAAAGACTTAGAAAGAAAATGTTTTAGACTAACTAAGGGGTCTTTGCAAAGGGAACTTTATTTTCAGAACTGATGATATTTTTTTAACAAAAGCCTGTAGTTAAAAGGCAATGTCTATACGTTTTGCACAGAACAAATGGCTTTATTAATATTTTGCATTCTTCATAAACCATGAAACCTAACCATATTATGAGTTATGTTGCCACCAAACAAGCCCTTGATCCATAGCACTTAAATTCTAAGTTTAAACTGAGATGACAGAGAGATGTACAAAAATTTGTAATAATACAATGCCAATATCTAGGCTGAAAAATTAGTAGCATGCATAGTAGCGTACCAAGAATCATCTATTATCAACTTTTTAATTGATTTCACAGAAAGAGAAAGATTTAGTAGTGATGTTGAGGGAAACTAACCAAAAAGTACTAGAGAAGTTCAGAAAGAGTTTCTTCCAAAACCTATTGTTTTACAGAGAAAGAAATTATAAATATTAGATAGCATCTGTATGAGTGGATTATGGTGGTTCATATCAAGACTGTAAAAGTTCTGAGTACCAGCTACATTCCTTCAATTGGTTTAATGGTTTTGCATATGTGGATTTTTTGTTTGTTTGTTTCTTGGTTTTGAGGTGTATCACAATTTTTCCTAGAATATTATTTACATTCCTGTCTTAACAGAAATCCAAAGAGCTTGTGTTCCCTACAGGTGATGATGTATTACTGCACCTTAGCACAGTTAAAGGTTGTACTTTTTAATTGTATTGCACTCCTTGTACTTCACTGGCAATTAATGAAAATTTTGTACTAAATACATAAATATTATCAAACCACTAAAAATAATATTTTCTGTCTTCATTTCCTCTGGCCCTCAAATTGAGAGAGGAAAAAAGTTAACTAATTAACTAGGGTTTAAAGAGAAAAATATTCAGCCATCTTCAGCATTTGAAACCCCAAGTCATCTTCCTTCTTCAGGAACCCCCACTTGCATCTGTAAAGTGGGGATAAAACTAATCAATTATGAGTTACCACTATTGATTAACTCAAACCACAAATGATTTCTATTAATCAATCACAAAACACTGGAAATTCACTAGTTTTTATTTAATTCACTAGCAATTATTTCTTATTTAAACATAGGTAATGTCTTCTCTCAGTGAATTATATATGCAGAAAAGTTTTCTTGTCCCTGGTTTCAGAATGGTGCTGTTGAAAGCAGACAGATATTTTCATAGCATGAACAATTTAGTTTTCAAGGTATTACAAGGAATATGTGTTTGATGAGCAGAATGAAAATGATTTCTATATTTGATAAATCTTTCAATTATTTTTATTTTTTCCCCACTTAACAATTCCTTTACTTTTACCATTTATTACATTTTCATTTTGGGAATTCACTTGACATCCTTTAAAAATATTTTGTGAGCTCTTTACTGCGACTGAAAGGAACAGAAGAATTCAACAGAAATGTCACCTGTACACTTGAACTGGACGCTAAGGCAATAAAGTTCTGTTTTTTTAAAAATAAAGTTCTAAAAAAAAGTTTCTAGTTCTTTGTTTTCAAACATGTAACACCACCTTGAATTAATTTTTCAATAAACAACATGTTTTTACATGTGTCTCTATTTCATAAACTACACAGGAAAATTTTTTTTGAGAAATGTCAAAATTACTTCCAAGAAGTCACATACATTTGTGGGTTTTGAATACTTAAAAATGGAGATAATATTCTCATAAAAAAGGAAGCTTTTTATTTCATGTATTTATAGAATAAACATATGTATTTATTGTTCCCATTATATTTACTTTGGAATGCTTTTCTTTTTCAATGAAAGTGTAACAATATAATTTAAATTTTAAAAAATTCATTTGGGCAAAAATAATTATTTAACTTTTCAGGCTTCATTTTAACCATCAGATTGAAAAATCAAGCATTCACATGATTAATAATTTTGGATGATACTGCATTTCTCATTTATCTATCATGTATTGAGGTGTGTGCTGATTTCTGCAAAGGTCAGGAGACACATTTCCTTCCACCTTTTACCCCAATCTGCAACATTTAATGCTTTTCTAGAGGCATTCACTGGGACTTTTGCCCAGTTAAACATCAACTATTAGTTACTGCCAAAGGCAAAATTCTTATCTCATATGGCAAATTGTAGGTTCTTTTTTCCCTCCTCACAGACAAACAGATCAGCTTGAACAGATATATAGTCCTTGAAATGAGATGTCATTCACAAAACATTTTTTCTATTATAAAAAATTCTGTTTAATAAATATCATGTGAACATTTAGAAATCCCTTTATTTCTCTGAATGATTAAATCATTTTGGTTTTGTTTTTTTTTTTTTTTAATTTTACCCAAAACTGGGGAGGAGGGGAAGAAAACAATACTGTTTCTTAAAGTGGTTCAAAGGCAAAAATAGCACAGTTTTAAGCAATGTTCTGCAAGCCTGTTTGTAGTGAGCAAATGTTCTAAGTACATAATACTTCATCTGGGATCTGCTAAACGCAGAGCAAAAGGGAGGTGTTTTACCTTACCTGGAGTTTATCTTACCAAGGTCTAGCAAGAAATACCTTGTCTTGTTGCACAATTAGTGCTTTACAGGACTCTTACTGGTCTACCAAACTTTAAAAATCTGCAATGCTCAGAGTCGAGATCTTTTTTCTCAGTAGCAAAACCTCATATCTCTTTCTGGGTACAGCATTGAGCAGAAACTGTGAATGGCAGTTCTCTACCTGCAAGAAATTTAGGAGTCCTCTTTTGTGGCAAGGCTTTATGTACCATCTGAGAGAAATGGTCATCACTGGATTGACATAATGCCTACTTAATTTTGCCTTTCTAACAGCTCTTGCAGCATCTGGTAAGTTGAGCGTCTATAAACCAGAACTTTTAGTCTAGGAAGTCCATTTTTGACTTGATCTCTTCAGGAACGACCAAAAGCTAAAACATGTTATTAGGATCATTGTCCAAATGCCTCTTAAACACTGATAGGTTTTCAGCATTGACCACCTCTCTAGGAAGCCTATTCCAATGTTTGACCATCCTCTCAGTAAAGAAATGCTTCCTAATGTCCAGTGTAAGCCTCTCTTGGTAAAGCTTTAAGTCATCCCTGCATGTCCTGTCATTGGATACCAGGAAAAATAACTCAGCACCTCCCTCTCCATTTCCACTCCTCAGGAAGTTGTAGAGGGATGAGGACATCTCTCAGCATCCTTTTCTCCAAACTAAACAAACTCAGAGGCCTTAGCCACTCCTGACAGGACATTCCTTCCAGCCCTTTCACCAGCTTTGTTGCCTTTCTGTGGAAACATCTGAGTACCTGAACATCCTTCTTAAACTGTGGAGTCCAAAACCGCACACACTACTCCAGGTGAGGAGGCACCAGTGCTGAATACAGTGGGATAATCACCACATTTGAACATCTGGTTGTGCTATGTTTAATCCATGCCAGAATGCCATTTGCTCTCTTGCCTGTTGATTGATTCTGAGCTTACTACCAAGCAGCACACCCATGTCCCTTTCTGTAGGGCTGCTCTCCGGCCACTCCTCTCCCAATTTAAACTTGTACCTGGTGCCATTCTAGATGCAGAATCCGGGATTTGGACTTGTTAACTTTTATCTCATTAATGCTTCAACCTATCTAGATCCCTCTGCAAGGCATCTTGTACCTCAAGAGAGTCAACAGCTCCTCCTAGTTTATTACTGACCGTTAGTGTAACAGAGCAACCATACGGGAACCAAATAGAAAAGCATGCAGGGTTTCAGTTCCCCTCAGGAACTGCTGAAGTTCAGAAGTGTTTCTTAACCACAGAGGGAAGATTGTGGGATCTCACTTGGAGAAGAAAATGTAACAGAATTCCAAAATAATTTTTAATTTTGCTGCTTCCGTCAAGACATGATAAAGATCAGTACTTTTAAGGTAATAATACTAAAGTGAATTCAGACACACAAGTTGAAATTTTGAGAATAATATTGAAAGAATGACCATATGAGAGCTGTTCATTACATTTTGATGCTGTGTTAATGGGGAAAGATGAGAAGTTTGCAAACAAATGGGAGAGGCAGGACAGAAAAAACCCACCACTGTGCAAGGGAAAAAGAGGTGAAACTAAGCAAGTGGTACTTGAGTATGAAAGGAGAAATTGTAGCAAATATCTAATTTGAACAAAACTAGGTAAGTCTCTTCAAAACTGTGGGAAATTGAGATTCTCTTTATTTGTGCTTTAGCAGTAGTCTCAAACTCCTTTATTGATAGCTTATACTACAGATCTAAGCAATGAGAAAAGAGTTTGTCATGAAGTTACAGTATAAAATTGAACTGCATCAAATGTCTAGTTTCTGGGGAATATGTCCAGGCCCTTTTTTTACTTCTAAATAGTTTAAGTAGTTTTGAACTCAGAACATCCATGTCTGCAAGTTCTCTATTTCACACTGCATAAGACTTTCAACTATAGCACTGTTCAATTTGATATGGGTAGATTAGAGGATTTGTGATGGAAACTGAGTGTTTCAAGCCAAAGGCTAAATTCCCATCTTGGTGGACTGGGACTTAGGTGCCTATCTGCTTTGAATACTGTCAGGAAAGCTGTCATATGCATGAAAATTCTTGAGCAGCAAAATACAACAGCATCCTCAATATTTGAAAGGAGCATTAACCTAAGTATTTCAAAGAGCATATAAGCTTTTTTTAAAATATAGATGATATAGACTACATTCTCCATAGTTATCATTTTCTATGTGTCATCTTTTAGATGTACAAATTTGTAGAAGTTTCAAAAATTAAGTGCTGCTATTGATTAAATGCAAGATTTGTTCCAAGCTGTGAATCAAGTCTAATGCTTATCAATAATTTGTTATTTCACATTTGAGACACTACTGATTTTTCCACATGCAGGCAAGATTATCCTTTCATTAAACAACTCAGTTTTGTATACATGACACTTTTCTTTTAGATTTCAGCTTTTTTTGAGGATGCATAATTTCACTACCAAACAGTGACTTGAATAATTCAGTTGCAAAATCAATAAATTGTCCTCTGCCATGCAAAAACGTAAGTAGTACGATTTTGAAATGATGCTTCAATCTGTAAGTTTTTAACACACAGGAAAGACAATTCACAAAACCAAATCTCCACATATGTTAATAGGAGGAATTGCTAATATTTATTGCAGTTCAAAGCAACCTGAACCCAAATCAGGAGTGGCTGAAAACATGACAGTAGTTTGCAGCAGAGGCAGAAGATCCCTCCATTAATACTCTAAACTGTCCTCTGAGTAACAGCTTGAAGTTTGGTCTAAGTCTGTGCAAGGGTCCTGGAATAAAATAAAGGATGAGGTCTCCCTCATCCTTGGTAAGGCAGCCGATCAATAGCCAACAGATATGGCATTTTCTGCTTGTTTTCCTGGCATAATCTTTCACATCACCTTTAGCAGAAAGCTTTTGCCAAGCTTTTGTACTCTGGTACAGTCTCTGTTAAAGCAGGAAAAATTGAAATGCCACAAAAGCTTGAGGCTACTACAGAAAAGAGACGTGCTTTCAAAAATAAAATAACCCCTGGTGTATTCTGTTAGATGGTTCTCTGGATGTGTACTGGTTCCAAGAGAGCTGCCAAGTACAGTGCTTCTGGAGTCACTGATCAGTACTTGTCTTCTGATCAGAGGGAAGGGATGGCAGTGAAGTCCACTGGACCATTTAGTTGTAGCATAGAGAGAAACAAAACTCTGAACACCTAGTCAGCCTTACAACCAAATATGGATTGTCTGTGTAAGGCTGTCTCAGAGGGCTTCTTAAAAGTCACTGTTTTGCATACAAGCTCCATCCCATTCCTGTTAAGACACTTCTTCATCTCTGCTCCATCCACATTAGACCTATCTATCATATTTTTGCAGATGCATACTATTGTCTTGCACATGAGAAATTATTATCATTGTTAGCAGTAATAGTATCATCATCATCATCATCATCATCATCATCAATCATCATCATCACAATTTTGTTTTATTATTTTATTTCAATTATTAAACTGTTCTTATCTCAGCCCACAAGTTTTCTCACCCTTCTGATTCTGGGAGGGAATAGACATGTAGGGCTTAGTTACCAGCATGGGTTAAATCACAACAGCCTGCTGCAGCCAGAATCTGTCACTGAGCCTGGATTATGTAACTATACAGCCTTGCAAAGAAAAACAAAAGGACCTGACTTAGGAAAAGAGTTCTTCACCATGTATTCAGTTTTAGAGATTTAGCCTTGTTGAGTGAAAAGAACTTCAGAGAGGTTTAAACATATAATCTAAGTGCTTTGCTTATCAGTATTATTAATAACAAAATGTCTTGTTCTGGAACCAGATTATTACATTGGAAATTTTGGAGTACTTGAAATAAAATTTGTATGGCATGTTCTATATTATGTAATCCATGATTTTCCTCAGTAACTTCATGGTTTTCATATCCTTTACCACTTCAGTAATAGAGCTATTAAGTTCCATATAATTTTTCCAATATCTAAGAAAAAGCAACTTGAATTGTTCTTTAATTTATCTGTTCAACCTACTGCAATCTTTGTTGGAAAAACACGAGAAATTCTAAATGGTACTTCAGACAGTTAGATAGCAGGAAAGAGGTTTAAACTACATAAAATACCTCATATCCCTGCTCAGAAATATTTTTAAGGAAAGGTGTTTTTCCAGAAGAAGAAACATCCTTTTTCAGTCTCCATCTATCTCTACTGAATTATGATATATTATTTTTATACTAATGGTATCAGAATGTGAGAACTCCTAATTTTCCTTCCACAGAGGAACATTTTTTATATATATATCTAATATGCATTATATATATTGAAAAAAATATGAATATATATATATATGTACTGCACATCCTCATAAATTTCAGTCCCAGAAGCAATGAACTTAATCATTTCTCAGTTTTACGAATATCAACATGTTTTTGTTACCACTAATATAAATCATCAAGGCTTATTTTGGCTTCATAGGTAATTTGCTTTTAGCTCATTTAATAATTTGGAATAATCAGTAATGTTTAAAATCTTAGCAATTTTGAAGTTGGAGTTACAATCAAAATGCATTTAGATTGCCATGCAATTCAACCTTACAAATCACCAGCCAATCAGCACCCCCGATGCTGTGAAGCACTCTTATCTTGCTCTAAGTGTTATCTCACGCTGCTCTTAACACATTTGGAAATTGAGTACATTGACTGCCTTTGGTGTCTGCATCTATTCAGTGTTTAATGTCTGAGACTTCACCACTATTCTGTTCAATTTGGTGTGGCATTTTAGCTGTTGCTATCTATGCAGTAATCTTGTTCAATTCAATGAAAGTAGGTTCAACCACAGATTATAGAGAAATAAATTTGGAATAAATATATTTTGAAATGTGGGAACTCTACTTAGTGTCTGTTTGACTCCAAGGAAATTATGAACTTCAGGGTAGTTTTAAGTCTATTTAGATTTCAATAGCATGATCATCAATGCATTGCCTAGGAAGCTGAGGAATGGATATGGCCTGCTTTTTCTATTCCAGACTAAGCATGGAAACAGCAGGAATGAATTCTGCAGCATTTATAATGATTCCTGCCTTCCAGTTTATGACTCTTGGAGGATCTGGTGAGTTTACATTGTTTTGCGTGATCCAAGATTAAATCCTTTCTTCTTCCTGTGACATAATGCAAAAAAAAAAAATAAATTCTAACCATCTCTCTCTTTTGACATTAGTAGCATTTTTTTCTCTCTCTCTCTTTTTTTTTTTTTTTACTTGAGTACATTCATAAGAAACTCCAAAGATTATATTGGATTTTTCTGAAATTTTTAAAGTGTTGATTTCTGCCTTTGCCTGAAAAATAATATTCCATTTTTGTTAGTAATCTAATTGTCTGATTTGGGGAAACCTATAAACTTGTGAAAAAATAAGTCATACTGTATTTACTCCAGTCAAGGTAGGTATACCTTTAAATATTAATATTGTTTATTTTAGATTATTAACATCACCAATTCAATTTGCCTAAATGAAATTATGTTCTCTCTAGTTTTCAGAAACTTTAATTTTTGAAATGAGAAAGAGATTAATTAAGCACATGCCTGTATTCCATCTGTCAAACTGCCAGTGTAAGCAGCAACAAACCAACCCAACAACCAATTTTTTTAAATTTTATATTTTTTTTTCTTACTATGCAGTCCTTTGCTTTACTCCTAATATTTCACACTTCAGATAACTTCATTGAATGAACAGCGAAGTGACTAAAAAATTGAAATATCTCAAGGTAAATCCTAACCACTATTCTCTAAATTCAACCTGGTTAGTGTGATATCCTCCATCTAAAGTATCATCTTGGATGTTCTGATTTATAATTCACCTAAGAGGATAGTACTTTCCTTCTGGATTTATTTTATCAAAGGTTAAGAGAAAAGTTTAATTGATTAATTTTTGTACTTAACTATCAGTTACTCTTGAGAGGGCAAAATTTACTATTTTGCAAGTAAAATGTTAAGGAGATGCCCATACCCTAAGTACGTGTAGAAATGTAATTTTTGGCTTGTGAAATAGAGAAACACAGATTACAAAGCCTACAGCTGCTCTTTTTAAACTGAATTCTTTCATACAGCAGTGATGAGTAACAGATAACTGCAGATGCTTCTGTGTATTGCATTGTTTAGCATACAGGAATATAAATAATTTCAGTTTAAGCCACATTTTTCTTTCTTCACTATACTGTGAGTTATACATATCTCACCTGTGTAGGCCCATTTGCTCTTTATACACCTCTTCAGCCTTTTGCACAGCTCTCTTTTCCAAATCCTGACAAGGACCTTGGCTTGCTATCCATCTTCTCTCTTCCTAAGCTTATCTGACTTACATATTTTGCATGACTCTTGTCCCAGTCTCCTCCCTAGTCTCTCACTGCAGCTCCTGGACAACCCTTGTCCCACATCTCTCACTCTGTTCTACTCACCTAACTCTTTAGACACTTCAAGCCTCACTTCTTATCCTTCACTTTCATCTCCTCTTCTTCATATGGTCAACAGTCCTCCTACTCCCTTTTCTGATTTCCCCACATGGAGAGCAGCCCCTGTTGGTCCTGTAACAGATTATTTCTCAATCACAGTTTCCCCAGGTAGCTTTTACTAGATGCTTTGCATGCCTTGGATGAGACAGGAAGGACACTAACAGCATTTTGAGACACAGTCTTACAGTCAGTGATTTTTAGATCAGGTACCAGATCTGACAACAGCTGCAGGAGCTCAGAGCTGAAAGGAAGGGGAAGTCCCATTGCAGCCTCAGGGTCGGACAAGTTCAACACAGAAAAATCAAGAATTCCAGATAATAAAATATTTTCACTGAGCATTTACTAACTATACTGTTTTGAAGGTTTGATATTTTAGCCAGATTTAGGCAGATATTCACAAGATGGCAAAAGACACATCTCCAGTGAACTTCAAAATTCTACTCCAGGGATTTGCAGTGCTTGAGCCTATTAAAGATGGGGTCCCAGAATTTTGCAATATAAGAGAAACCGTATACTAGTCTTTTTACTTAGTTTTCTGGTAGTGTTTAGTTATTTTTTACTAAAACTAAAATACGAGCCTGAGGCACACACACTTGGCATGACAAATTTCAGTTTGATTGGTTGCATTTTGGGGGAAATATAAGCAGCTGAAACACAACACTTAGAGTGGCAACTTGTGCCATCCTGAAAGGTGCATGTGTGTATATGCAGTGTATGCACATGCACATAAAAATGTATGTCCTCCATATACATCTGGTGTAGTATAATATGTCATAGTGTAACTTTCGCCCTAACATGTTTCATCTAAAATTAATAGTATTCTTCCTAAGGCACCCACCCATAAGAAAAGCAAACTAAAACATGGCCAAGAACAAACCTCTTAAAGTTATATAAAGCAGATTAGAAGACCACACAGGCTTTCCTAGTGTAAAATCCTAATTTAAGATAAACTTTGAACATACACACATTATTTCTGCTGTGTTGATCACTCTTGGTGTGCATGTGATTTCATTACTTACTCGGTTAAACATAGTAGCAGCTGTCCTCTTTGACACTTCTAGGGGGGAAAATCAGAATGGATTATTCAAAAGATTTAAATCCCTTTGAGACATGGCACTTCCAGCAATATTATAAATTCTTTTTTACTCCAAGGTTAGATGCTATGTTGACCTTGATTTAAAACCGATGATTCTGTTGAAAATGGCAATGATATCCAGCTCTGACAAATTGAATTGGTCTCAAGGTATTGAAGGATGACTAATAAATCTGAGACTTGATCCTGAAACTTTTCTACAGATGCTTTGAGTCTCTTTCTTCTTGAGACATTTGTGATACTGTACATAGAAAAATCATGTCATACCAGTGATCTATTTAATTGACTTAAGCTATATTTGATATTTTCCTTCGGGATAGATTGAAAACTTTAATGAAGTTTGAGCGAATATATCTTGTCTTCATGTTGGAAACAACTATAATTTGCTTTGGGTCAACACTACTAAACAATTCATTGACTAAAGCATACAAGAAAGAATTTTGTGTTGCTAAAGAAGATTACATGTGCCAGACTACGCATATTTCTAGTTTTAGAGAACTTGCTTCTAAGAAAGGATCAATGTATAATCAGTATATGAAATGGAATCACTGGGGTTTGACTGAAACTGGCAAGTGTGAGCTGTTTTGCCACCAAATTTATATTCAAGCCATAGACTTTTCTGTAAGAGCCAGTCAGTCACCCTGCATGCTAAGCCTCTATTGAAAGGATGCATAACACAATGAGCTGAGTTTGCAATAGAGTGAAGATCCTAAGATTCAATTAAGTTTTTGCAAGTTTAAATTGGATAGATACTAAAATATAAATACAAATTTTGAATTGGTCTCTGTTCCTTCTTACAGAATCACATAACCACAGAATCATCAAGGTTGGAAGAGACCTTCATGATCACCTACTCCAGCGATCAACCCAGCACCACCACAATCACCCTTAATCATATTCCCAAGTGCCACATCCAGACACCTCTTGAACACTTCCAGAGACGACAACTCCACCACCTTCCTGGACAACTTATTCCAATGCCTAGACACTCTTTCAGTGAATTTTTTTTTTCTAATATCTAATCTGAACTACTCCTTGTGCAATTTAAGGCCATTTCTTCCTGTCCTTGAGACATGGCAGAAGAGACTGACCCCCACCTTTCTACAACCTCCTTTCAGGTAATTGTAAAAAGTGAAGAGGTCCCCCTGAGGGTCGTCTTCTCCAGAGTAAACTATCTCAGCTCCCTCAGCTGTTCCTCATAAGACAGGTTTTCTAGATCCATTTTAATTTCAATCTAAAGTGGCCTTCCCTTAAGCTGTGTTCTTTACTTCACTTAAGAACGCTCCTTTGATCAACTAACATATAAAAACTGTTTAATAATTGTATGCACCAGAAAGCTTCCCAAGATGGACAAAGAATTACACAATTCTTCTTGTCCATCTGCACAGAATTCCAACAAATTTTTTTAGTAACTAATGAAAAGCCAAATAAAATGATTTTTCCTGCCTACTTAGTTCTGAGTAACCACAAAAAAGGAACCATTCTCCTAAGTCTTAATATCTTCCAAATAGCCCCTGTACCTCTTTTTATTTCCTTTCACCAGGCTTGATCTTTAATCTTTTTAATGGTGCTCTGCTCTCTATTGGCTATTAGCCACACTTACTTTTTAAGGCTATAAACTTTGATCCTGTGCACCTTAGAAGATACCTAGATTGTTAATGGAGGAAAAAAAAATCAGTACATTTTTTTCTGTATTAAAATCAAAAGCATTTTCATTTGAGCTTTTCTTATTTCTCTTTTAAAAGCAAAATGTCACTACCAATCTACCTTAAATAAGCTTCAGTATACAAAAAAAAAAAAAAAGCATTTGCTTCAATTCTTCTGTTAACTTGTCTCAGATTGTGTGCTGTGCCAACCAGGCCAACGACCTAGTTAAACAAACTCAGGAAAACTTTGTTATAAAATCCGGAATCTTTTCGAAAACATAAAATAGATTGCCCATTTCTAAATCACCTGTGTGGAAAAAGGGACAAGAAGCCTCTAGCGCAGTTTTCAGTTAATTAAAATCTAATGGATGTAACTTGTGTCTCTGGAAATGTTCTTCCAGTTCTCTTTTTTTTTTGGCCTAATTAGTAGTGCTATTGATTATTCTGAGGCTGGTAAATTGTGGAAAGCCATATAGAACACAAGCACACTGGTTGGAAAATGTTAATCTCTTCTGTTACCTACAGTCAGGCAGATTCTGAACTTGAACATCTGTTAACCAAGAAACTCATAATTACAGCAGGATCACCCCCAGGATTTTTCTGGACAGACCGTGTCTCACTCCTCTATTACACTCCTTTCAGAGTCCTCACATAACAGTTATCAATGTGTACCTGAAACATAATTTAGAGTGCAGTCTCACAGCAACACTTTTGTGGCTTTAGAATTAAAATTCTGGGGATTTTGCCTGTGAAAGAGAGCCCATAATTTTACCAGGCTTGCAGCCTTACCTCCATGAGATAAAGAGAATTTGGTACAACTGATGAATCAAAATATCTGGTCTAGTTTCTCTTTTGTTGCCAATCCTATTCTTGGTACAAGGTTACTTCAGCTTTGACTGATACTACAGACAACCCTAGCAACACACCAGCAGTCAAAGGAATACTAGTGCTCAAAGTCTGTGGTCATAGTCACATACAAATATAGTGGCCAAGAAAAAAAAATCCAAAGAAACATCTGAAAGGACTCTTGACATGCAGCTTGGGTGCCGAAATAAATTAAAAATAGTTGTCAAGAAGTCTGTCAAAGGAACAGCAACACTCATTTTGGAGTCTGTGTTCCTTTCAGTCATAATGAACACCACGGCACAGGGAAAATGTAGGCATCACACCCAGAAAATTCTGTAGAGGCAGAAATTAATTTTCACTTTGAGAATCTGGGAACAAGGTTGGGTCAAAGTCCACTGTGCCATAAAAAATGGGGGGTTTAAAGGAATAGCTGCTGCACCTGATTCTGATGAGGAGGGTGGGAAAGATAAAGGCAGAAAGACTACTTAGTGGCCTGAACACTCGTCTTCCAGAGTTCCCATATTTCAGGACAGTTAAGGTAAAATGATGTTCCTGTAAGAAAGAGTCACTTGGTTGTATGCTAGCCCTGCCCAGATGCAGAGCCTGAGCTGAGGACTCTGGCTGGAAAGCTCATGGCCCAGGGCCAGGCAACCTTGCTCTTTATGTAGTGCAGAGATCTGGACTTGCTTTCTTCTCACCTCTTGGGTTGCAAAGGACCTTCGCTACCTCAGATCATTTAGCTGGGATGAGGTGCCTAACTTTGGGATGTGGCACTGCAACTGGAATGTAGTTAGATGACTATTTTGGTCATGATCATTCACTATAAGTTAGACTGTGCACATAGCCTGTACTGTATGTTAAACACCATTACAGTGACAACAAAACAATGGTTTTCTACTATATATGCTCTAAAGGTCTTTTTCAATGGATTTTCAAAATTTTTTTTAGTGAAGCAGAAGCATTGCTACTCAATGGAAACTTCACAGTACTTATTGCTACAGTCCTTTTTAAAGAGAAGGGTATATTCTCAGCACAATTACCAAAGTTACCCTTGAACAGATAAATGGATTTTGTTCTAAAAAAAATTATCTGTTGGATAGAGACTAAGTATGCTAAATTTCAACCTAGAATCTCATCATTCAAAGAAAACTATGTCTATCTCATATTTCAAGTTTCAAGTGCAGTTATTGTGGTTAGAATTAGTTTCAAAATGGGCAATAGCTGTAAAATTTACATCGGGAACTCTCATTTTGCATTCTTTTAGAATTAAAAAGTAAGGCAAAGGGATTTTGTTTAACAAGTGTTGAAAAATGTCTTTTTGAAGGGAGGAAACAGCAGAAAATATTCTAAAAGCAAAATGTTTCCTTCCATGAACAAAAAACTTAAAAATTGGAAGTTATGATGAAAACCTGTTTTTAGTCTTAGAATATAAATAAGCAGCTGTCAAAGACTGATGTAAATTCTTCTGTTTATGCTTTGCATTAGAATATATTTGCCATTAGCCAGAAGGCATAATTCTGTTCCCAAACTGACCTGCATGGCAAGGTGTATTAACCACTAGTAGGTGGCTCTAAGATTTCTGGACCAGAGCTTTTTTTTATCAGCTCTGATCACAGTGGACTGAGGTCATGCATATTTGCATCTGTTGGAATAACTCTACCTTTTAAATAACTGGCACAGCTGCATATCTGATGTAAAAGAATTAGACAATTTTATTCTAAAACTGCACAAGCAACACCAACCTATGAAATAAGTTGAGTGTTGGGAAAGTAAGCAAGAAAGCATATTGCTGTTATTAAGGACAGTAACTCTAGTGTAGAACTGCCTGGAAATTTTTGGTTTTAAAGCCACTGGAAAATACTAATTATCAAAACAGAAAATTTTGTAATAATTTATGAATTTAGCCAATGTTTTAATTTGTCCACTATTTTTAGCCACCACATAGAATTTTAGAATTCTAAAATACAGATATTTAGTCTTAAAAAAAAAAAATAGTTCTTCTCAAATCACCTATTTTAAGCCCAAAACTGTTAGTTTCTGTATGAGTATGGCAAGTGTTCTGTTATAAAACTGTCAATCACTCCTGCTCAGTGTAAATAAATTCACCTAAATAAACACCTTTTCTTTGGATGACAGGCTATGATAAAAGTTGAAGCTGTCATGAGGATGAAAGAAAGACTTGTTCACACATTTCTTTTTCCCATGACTCATTATCAAAATGTTTGCCAATTGTCTTGGACTAGTGTAAGTCTCTTTCTGATGTAACTGATCCTATGCAATTGGAGCAGCTCCAGCAGGCTGATTACTCCATCCAGAACAGCCATTAGCCTGGTGAGGAATGAATGTGCAAGTTAAAAGCTCAAGATGTTTGTCTGAATTTTGCAAAGGAAGAATTTACACTCACACTTCCCAGTTTTACCTCTGACAGAACAAGATAGAAAAGACAAGAATGTCAGTAATGGTAGGAAAGGAAAAATGTTACCCACAAAATTGATGTGAATAAATGGGTATGAATAAATTTTATTTTATGATCATGTTGTTCACTTTAGTGACTGCTCCCGCATATTTCCTCTCAAATGAATGTACCATGTGTCTGTAAGGAGAAGCTGCAGAACCAATATGCAGTATTGAGAAAAATGTTGCTATTGTGCCTTTATTGCAAACCACAAAGACACACTGAACAGTAAAGAAAACAAAAAATATTTGGAAAAAATAGCCAATCAGCAGCCTAAAATGCATTTACAGGTGTACTATTCTTTGCTACTCTGATTTGAGCATGACCTTTCAAAAAGTATTTCTGGAAAACAATAGATTCCTGGGTTTCAACACTGTTAATACTAACGCTGCAAATATTTTCTCAAACAATATGAAAATATAGCTGTGTAAGGAACTGCCCTGATAATATAAAGAATGCTCTAAAAAATTCTGATGTAGTATAAGTGACTTTACTAGCTCAAGGGACCCTAGACTACAATACCTTTTCCCATAAGGTACCTCTCTACTATATTTATAATAATATAATAATGAGGTCACTGTTCAATGAAGTTTGTAAGAGTCATTCCACAAGGAAAAGACAAAATATGAAATTTCGTGAGTTTATACCTTCCTAACATGGTATCTTGGCAACTCTGGTCTCTACATTCAGTTGTCACTGACTGTCTAATTAGTCAAGTCCACTTATCCATTTATTTTAGCTCAAGAACTGGTCTAAAAGTTAGAGTTCTAACTGATTACCAGATACAGGTATGAACATGCTTCCTTATTCTGCCTCTCACACTATGACTCCCTTTCTCTAAAACATCAAGCAAACACCAAGCATCAATACCTCCTACATCTTGAGCAAAAGTCCAATCATTCTATTAGTACATGAGTTAAAACCAGGATTTCCTTCAGGAGACCTTCCTCAAGTGTCCTCAAGTCCTACAACAAATACCCATAGGTATAAAGATTCTCTGTAAAGGATTCAGGTTTTAGGTTGTGAAAAGGTTTTTATCAAGTATGCTTCAGGTGCATGACCTTCAAAAGTGGGAATGATTTCAGTTATATTGCTGTGCTTCTCACCACACAGCTCTAGTCCATTCTTCTGAATAATTCCAAAATTCATAACTTTCCATATGGCACAGTGAACCTTCATGCTCAGCTCTATGCTTTGAATACTTCTCTGGGGGTCTATAAGACAAAAGTGAAGGCATCAGAAATGTGAAGTAATGAATACAAAGATGCTCAAATATTTTATTTGGTCCAATTTTGAGATTGGAGTGTGTGAGTGTTTTTTTGATTTTGTGGAGTTTCTTGAAGTGCAGTATGAAACAAGTAACTTTTTCTTCACAAAGTACTTTACTCACCAAATGTCTGGAGATATGAATGGTAGAACATGAAGTGTCATAAGAAAGTTAAGTTTCTGTAAGTCTAACAGCTGATCAAGACTCAATAAAGGATTTTAGTAGTCTACTAGAGTCTGTAGGTCTCCTGGGATTCTTCTAGTGCTGTAATTTCAGGGACTACAATGATGAAGGAACCAGTGGTTTTTTTTAACGCAAAACAACATGTTATTCCAACCAGAGTTCTACTTCATAACAGAGCTGACTTGCAGCAAGCTTCTTCTCTTCCTCTGTTTTGCTCGCTGTGTTTGTAGCAGACTATCATTATAGCTTTAATCTTGAAACTACAGCTTCCATTCCCAAAAATGTGTAAGAGTCCTAAAGTTATCTTATTTTTAGCAATAACAACAAAAGTTTAGAACCTTAGTCTGACCAGTATTTGAGTAAGAAAAAAGAAGTTGGGAAAAGCTTTTTTTTTTTAAATCTTGTTAAAATTTTCTTTACATGCTCCAAGCAAATTGGTATAATACAACATTAAAACCAATATTAAATGTATTTAATTATCTATCTTTTAAGCAGTTTCTTTCACTTTCATCTTACTTTTAGGTACTACATCTTGGCATCTTTTGCTCCTAATATTTGTCTCCATGAGCAGCACTTTCAGTCCTTGCACTGTGATTTAACACTTTGTGTTCTTGACAAATCGACTTCTCTCTCCTGGAACAACAGACATTTTCTCAGAAATTCAATTTGTATTCCAGCCAACTAGCATAACAGGTTATTTTCCATAAGCTGATGTTCTTGTATTGCTTATGTATGGCATATTAACCTTTTTTTTCAACCCAAGAGGTCTATTTATATACCATCAGAGTGGGTACATGAGGCATTATATCAATGATAAGCAGAACTTTGGAATCCATGAAGCACAGGTAGGGTGTGTGCAGGGAGCAACTGTCACAGTGTCCATAACTACCATTTTCTGATTATATATACTCAGGAAATGTTTCCCCTATCCAAAAGGCACATTTTTAATATGAGTTTGTTGTCGTCCAAGGGTAGGAGACAGATAACATTGCAAGAAAGTCTCAGCAGGCAACCAGAGGATAGAAAGCCCAGTCTAAAGAATGAAGGATATAAAAATCTTTGGCTTCTCACAAACTTTTCTAAGGTGTTTTTTGTTGTTGTTGTTGTTTGGTTTTTTTTTATGAATGGTTCCTTTTAGCCTCTCCAACCTTGTGGCAAGAACATTTACTACTGGTCTAGTACCTAAAAAGGTATTATCATTACCAGAAGGTTTAAGTTTGATCTAAATGAAAAAAATGCACAGGATACATACTATGAAATAGAATTAACCTACTGTTGTACCCTGTTCACTACTATCCTGCTGGAAAGTTGCTTATTCTTAGCAAGAGGGGAAAATAAGTGACACTAGAACATAATTGAATTTATGTCAGCAGAGATATTTATAGCAGGATATCACTGCCTTCATATTTCTTTACATACTATTGCAAAGAAATTAGATCAGTTGTTTTTCCTTTCTGCGTATGAACATTGTAGTTAGGGTATCTGCACTGTTTAGATGCAAAGAACTATTAACTATTGTAAAAAAAGTGGCTATGTTTGCAGGAAACACTGAAGTTAAATATTTTATTGCGTTGTGCTTGCAACATCTTTAATGGTTGTCCAGCAGCTCCTGGTTATGCAATCCCCTGGGGAAGGAATTGAAGAAGATAGTTATGACTCTGCTCCCAAGGGCTATTTTGCAACATATGCAGTTGAACTCAAGGTAAAAGGGACAGAGTTTTGGGTGCAACATGAAACAGTGTGAACATTTACAAAGTGCTTGACCTTGTCGGTGGTCACAGGAGTGTGCTTCACTCAGCACAATTGTTCAGAGCTCTCTAACGCTGTGTCCAAATGACTCAGTCTGGGATGCATCCCCGTTTTTTACGAAAGTGCACATCCCAGGTGTATTTTGACTCACTGTGGAACATGACACAGGTAGTTGCTTCTGCTCCTCTTGTTCCTCATGCCATGGTTTTCTCAGGAAGGAAATTGGGAGCACAGGTACAATTGGAGTTGCTGTGTGCTACGTTCAGGGCTCTGATCAGGATGAGTGATGTTACAACTGACAGAGCAACAGGCCCATGGTCTAGATGTAGTTTCAGTTAGTGGGCTGAAACATAGTGCACCAAAGAACTTTGAAATTTTGTCCTGTAGTCTAACACTGCCTGTGCTATGTGTTGTCTCAAAAAGCAGCTAAAGTGACATAAAATCCTGTGAATGAGCAACAGTAGTGTTTAGCTGGACTGGCTATAAAACATAATCTGCTCTAACAAGTCCTGTACAGAATCTCTCTTCTAATTGCTGAACCTAAATCTAAGGCATACCTCAGAACCTTAACTTCTGTTTTCCTGCTTTGCAAACCTGTGACTCATCATTCTTTCTGGATTTTCAATAAACTTGCAAGTTATTGCACTGTTTTATTAAAGAACTACGCTTGACAAATTAAAAAAAAACTTCATTAGAAATTATGATTTCAGGAAGAAAAACTCAAGAGAATATCAAATCACAACTACAAAAGAAATGGCAACTTCCCCTTCCTGCCATCCCCAAAAATCTAAGGGTTTCTCAGAAATTCAGAACATTCCCCCCCCGAGGTCTTCGCTCCCAACAAAAACAGCCTCCTATTTCCTTTAACACATTACCTAATGAAAAAAAGTAAGTACTTCAACATAAAGGATTTTTATCATCCAAAGTGATGGCTCTGTAGTACAAATCAAAGAATTAGCAGCAACTGATTTTAAATGGGAGATATAACAGAAGTGCCTTGGGCAAATCAAAAGCCAGTTTGTACTTCTACAAAATCGTGAGGCTAAATTTCATTCAGCGTACAAGTTAAACATGATTTTCAGAGTAATTCCATATGTCATGTGCTATTTTTGAGTTGGAATAACTTAAAATGTAACTTTTATTATTAAATATTATTAAAAGGTTAAACTGATCGCATCTCTTTTCTGTATCATTCATTACATGTTATGCAGTTACTGTATTAAGGAAGTGTTTGCTTTGACATCTTGTATTCTTTCATAAGATCCTTTTCCTATCGGGCGTGAATATCAAGTATAATGCTTTGCTTTTGTGCTTGAGTTCTGCTAGTAGCTTGGGACAGCAGCTTAGGGACAGTTATAGGTGGGAAAGGAAAAAGAAGGAGGAAAAAAAAAGAGGAAGGAAAAGGAAAGATGTTGAAACTTAAGGGTATTGTAGGTGAGTGTCTATGGTTTCTATGAAAAAATAATGAAAAACAAATTTACATATCTGTTGTGTCTCATAGCTGCCCTGGACAATGATACAATCTGATTTTCAGAAATTAGGGAACTGGAAAAGGTCTTTGTTTATGAGTAAGGCACTACCAGATCAAGAAACAATAAGCTGTGACATGTCTCTTCTTTTCTCAAGAAATATTTGGAGAGAATGGGGCAATGTATCATGCTGGAGGATTAAGAACTTTTTTCCCTATGGCATTGTAGCCACACTACTCCAGAGACTTTTCTGTGGACTTTGGACACTTAAACAAAATTAATGGAAAAATCTTCTTTCCACTGTATCACCAATCTTTAGCATCATGTAGGAACATAATGTTCTAGAAACATGTGATTACTTGGAGCAACAAAAAACTATTTAATTCACCTATTTTTTTAATATGAGATGGTTTTGTGATATACAGTTAGTCACTGTCTAGGCTTTTATGATGCAATTTCTCATCAGTATGACAGTCTACTAGTTTCATCATAAATAACAACTCATTTTAATTTGATTCTTAACTATAACTCCTGTTAATTGTGAAGGGGAACTAAATACAGGATAATAGGGCAACTATACAGCAAGTATTAAGGAGTCCACAGCCAACATGAGACTGTGATCTAGTCATACAAACCTGGGTATAGCTGCCTGGCATATGAGTGGGTACATTTTTACACGTTTCTCAGTATTCTAGCTACAGCTAACCTATGCAAATAAAAGCCTTTGAATTGTTCTATGAGGAGTTTCAACACAAATGTGAATATTGTCTCAATTAAAACACTTTATAATCATGTTGGTGGTAGTTCCAGAGCGGGTATCAGTTTGGTCACAAGGGATTTTGAGACCAAAAAGGATCAGATCTAGGACCCTTCAAAATGTGATCACAATATTTTTAATCACATCTACTTGTGTATTCAGAAACCTACATTGCAAGAAAATTAGGTAATTTAAAAATACAATGAATGGATAACTGAACTTGCAAGATTTACATATACAAGTACTTGTACCTGAAAATATTTAGAAGCTTGTTCAGAACAAACTATTACAATTCAGGAGATAACACTTAGAATTATATTAGATAATTTTATGAAAACATAAAATCTCAATAGTAATAAAAAAAACTCCTAAGAATCAACAATCTTAACCCTTCAGGTTAGTACAAAAGGAATAAGAGAAAAATATTTGCAACTTTTTGGTACATCTGCATTTTAATACAGTAAAATTCTGTTTGTTCAATGCCAGAAATCATTTGGTACAGTTAGAAAAGACACAGATAGCTATAATGGCGATCACTGAAATTATTTTAACTGTGGGTTAGATTGAGACTATTTAACTTGGAAAAAAGACAGCTTGAGTATAATAATAGTCTGTGATTGTGGGTATCACAGGGAGTAATTATTCATAATTTAAGAAGAAAGGGCATTGAATTAAACTATTATATGACAGGAAGAATAAATATATCTATATTTTCTCATATTATTCTCTGGACAACTACTCTGGCCACCTCTGAAGAATGATACCAGAACAAACAGATAATTGGTTTCAACCAATAGTGCTGTTCTTAAGGGAAATTTTTATATGACAATTCCGTGTAAGTGTAATAAATATGTTACAAAATATCCTCTTGTCTTGAATCATATCATTGGTAATTCAAGAGTGTGCTAAGTGTAAAGCAGCACAGGATGTCTTCAGACAATGTCTTTTTGCATTCCTGCTATACTGCCTAAGGGAAAAATATACTCTACTAAGATTGTTAGCATGAGGCAGATATCTAAAGGTTTCTAACGTACTTGAATTTATATAATAGCATTTTCAAAAGCAACTGTGAAATTTTAGTTTTACAACCAAAGAGAGTGCTGAAACTGGATTTTAAAGCATATGTACTTCCTACTATAAAACAAGGCTTCTAAATTTACTTCTACATTAATTTTAAAGCACTAACTTTTGAAAACCTTGCTATAGGAAAATTTTTAAATATACATATATCTGAGAACAGAAATCTAAACGAATTCAAGTTTTATTAATTTTGCTTTCTGATTTTTTGTTTGTTTTTTTTTGTTTGTTTTTTGAAATGTTATGCTTTGGAAAAAAATACTTTTTTATGTGAAAAACTAATGAACATTAGAAGTGTGTATAGGGATATTTCATACTCCTTTCATCAGTTTATTCTTAGATGAATTAATGAATTCTACTATTAGATTATAATTAAGCTCATAAACTGCTTGATCTACAGTTTAAGTATGTTCTTAAATGTCTTGTTTGAAGGGAAAAGATATACAAGGTTGGTAGAATAGATTTTGTTTGGATTTTCTACAGCTGTGACACAAAAAGGAGTTTCACATACAAAATTGGCTGAATAGCTCTTGAATAAAAACTCATGTATTTTAAAATTTGAAACTAACTCAGATGATACATATGATGGTACTCACTTTTTAGAAGTTTTTGGTTCAAGGGTGAAGTCCACTAGAGGACTTGCAACTCCAGCTGACAACTAATGTGTATTTAGCCAATTGGATAGTTAAAACTTTTCAGAGAAGCAATGAGGGAAGAGCAAGTTAACAGTGAGAGTGAGGCAGAAACCTTCACCAGGAAGATCATACTCCTCCTAGCAAAGAACTCAGGACACTGATGACTACATCAACCCCCCACCCCCACCCACACACATTTCCTGTTCAGGAACAGTGAGGCTTGACTGTCAATTTTAAGGCCCAAAAAGTCTTCGGAGGTGTGACTGCAATATCAGAGAAAATAGTATTTGAAAGTATAGCAGTTGTAGCCGTGGATGAGGTTTTCTGTAATAATTATATAATTTAGTCTACAAACATTATGAGGTTTGCTCTTTGTTGATGAGATTGTTAAACTGCTAATTGAATTAACAATAAATTCTTAGTCCAGCATATGTATGCATGCTGTGTCTCCTTTTTGCAGATAACAAGGTTTTCTGTGTAAAAATGTTTTTCTCCTGGTTGCAAGACTGAAAAAGCATAAACTTCGCTAACTTGCTTTTCTCTTGCATCTTGATTTTGCTCAGCAGTTGTTTGAAAGCTGGAGGAGAGCCTCTTGCCTCTATCTGTTCGCAGTATAGCCTGTATCTTGATGGCTGAGACATTTTTCTGTTAAGAGATATATGTGTCTAGAAAGACAGTTTTTGGTGTCCCAGCCCTGGAAAAGAATTGTCAGAGATTCATGATTCGTGCAGGCATCACAACCTGTGGCTGTGAACAGAAGCATCTATATCTGCTGTGGTCTGTGCTCAGTACAGTGAGGATTCCATGTGTCACACATAAATGATGATGTCTAGCTGACTAAGCCATTCTGTTGACTTGGATGGCGTTCATGCCTTCTGCATTATTAGGCATTAAACTTCAGGGTCTTGAACTTAGTCTACCACAGCAAAAACCTCAGCTGAGTACATGTGTTGCTGGCACCTCACTATTTCTCCTACTCTTCTTCACCAAAAAAATCTAGTTCTTTGATGCTTTGACATAGATAAAGATGTCAACTGTATAAAATTTTACAGCCTGCCATGCTATAAAACATCCTATATGTTGACTTCAGTAGGAGAAGATAAAATTAATGACATCTAATAAAACACTTTTAGTGTCATTAGTCAACATGCTTTTCTCAGACTCTCAGTACAGTACATCATATTGTAGAGAACTTTCAGTTTGCTTATTTGCTTCTTGTGGTATTAAACATAGGAAACTCACATAAATAATTCCTTCAAAATAATCAGAGTCAACAGAGCATTTACAAGTGATTAAGGAGAATTAAATTTCGTTATATGCTGCAGTCCTAAACAAATTTCATACTCACCTGAGTTTGTTTCACAGCAAATCAATAATACTAAAGACTTTATTTGAACAGACAATATACAGTTTCCTATTCCTGTTCAGTGTGCATATAAAACTATCATCTTCAGTTAATGAGAATTTTTTCCACAAATGTTGATGGGTGGAAATGTATTCTTTGCTTTAAGAGACTTTGCCATCTTGTGTCTGACATCAGCCAACAGCCTTGAATATCAAGAGAAACTGTCCAATTCCCAAGAACACTTTTTATGCTTTCCAGTGATCTTTGGGCAAGTATTCAATGATTCAGTAATAAAGTAAACAAACTATTATTCTGTTTTCAGATTTCATTGCACAGTTATCAGGAGGATTAAAAAGTTTAAAAAACTCCCAACACTGTAGGCATTATTTAATATCCTTGTGATACCAAATGCTGAATCAAGTAAAAATATTAATTGTACTGCAAATGTAATAGCATACCACTGCTAGAATCCATACTCTTCTTGGGTATCAACATGCCTATACTTTGTGTCTTTTTTATCTCATGGTGCTATTAATTCCTGCCCATCAAGAAGTCCTCAGAAGACATCCGTGTTCTAAAATATTTTCTTAGGGAAAAAAAGCAGCAAAATAATTTTCAAAAGGTACACAGATGTCACTGAGGAAAATAACTGAAGAGGGAATACTGGAACATTCTAAAATTTCCTGCCCGATTATCAGTGAATTATTTGAGTTTATGAGCCATTTTGCATTTATGCCTTCAATGAGTGTTCCCAAATGGTAACAGATATTGAAAAACTTCATAGAAAGATGTGAAAATAGAGGTACATTCAAATATTAATACAGATGTAACACAGACTTAAAGTATTAAAAATGTCTACAGCAAATTTCTTATCAGTGATAAATCAGAACGGGATTGTCTATCAGCTGAATAAAATACTTCGAGAATACTTTGAGACTGCAAGGAGGAATGATATGAGAGCCTGAGTTTTGTTTTGGAGGTGTGTCTCCAGCCCTGCTTCTGGCCCTGCATCATGCATAGACCTGGGCCCTGTTTTGTAAGTGGGATTTCTCCTGGATCCCTTGAATATATGCTGCATGCAGTCCTGTCTCTGGCCCTGTCTCTTGGATAAACTTTGCCCTCACTCTATAGCCTGGTCTTCAGCCTGGTATTCGGCCCTGTCTGCTTTTCCTCCAGGCTGGATTTCTATAGAAGGACCGCAGATGCAGTCTACTACTCCCTTGTCTATACCTGTCATGGACCCCATTCCCAGCACCTGCCTCTGCCTGTAGGATTCAGCTCGTGTGAGACTGCATCCTGTTGATGAGGACACAGCCCCAGATGGAGCCACCCTCAGATCGTGACTTGTCCGTTTTTGAGAAGCAACTCTGTCCTTGCTGCTCCCTGTTGCAGGATTTTAAAGGTACATCTTCCTGGAAGGATTAGAGCTCTAGCAAAGAGTGATGAATATTTTTATTGTTATGCACAGGTAAGCACAGGATTCATGTGAAGATTTAAGCACAGAGCATCATGTAGTAAAAAGGTAATGTGTATATTCAGAGTGGAAAAATGGAGCAGCTATATTTAATGTCAACTGATGAACAACACTATAGAAAAACATTTTTAAGGATAACATAACCAGTTAATTTCACTTTGTGTATATGACTAGAACTTGAGTTTTTTACTCCTTGCGAAAAAAAATTGGGAGGGGGCTGTTCAATTAAGGCCCTCTGTCATCTGTTTTATTTATGCGTTCTAGAAGCATTGGGAACCTTGAAAATATTTTTAATTGTAATAATTTCTGAGCTGAATAGGAAGAAAAATTGAATGTGAAAAATTCATTTTTAATGTTTTTTTTTAATAATTTCTTGTTAACTGATCCAGATTGGTTATTATAAACATAATTTGGGGGTTGTAAATATATAACAAAATGAAATTTTCTTTTCTAGAATTTGTTTTAATCTGAATGTGTTACTTTTTGATGGGTGGGCATAAATATATTTCTAGGATGTTCTAAAAAAACACAACTCGGTTTGTGCCACTCACTTTCCTTCCTTTATCAAAATCCTTATGCATCTGCACCCGTTTCTGACAACGTGAGCACGATGAAGCATGGTTGGAATTCACAGGTTAGCGTAGCATTCATTCAAAAAAAATGGCCTAAATTAAATAGACTGAAAGCTCAGTGTGGCTGCAAAGGAGATACTATCCTGCAGTTTATTGCATTCTGAGCCAGGGAACACAGCCTTTATAGCACTATTACCAATGAATTTTAAATCACTCCAAAGTTCAAACTTCACTGAAGCATCACATTGTATGTTGAAATCAGATGACCATTTTGGCTGGCAAATGCCATCTATATTTCAGAAAACATCCATGTTCTAATAAAAAATGAATTAAAAGACATGGAAACTTCAAGCACCATTTGTCATCTGAAACCGATGTTCATTAATATGCTTCAAATCTCTAACTCTGAAAAAAGCTAAGTCAATTCCCAAATTACCATAACATTCAAAACTAAACAGTAATGCATTTTAAAATGAGTGTATTGAAAATTGAATGCCAACTGAAAATAAATGATGGTACCTTTTAAAATTAAATTACAACAGACTTTTTTCCTTGTTCTTTCCCCTGTTGTCATCTTCAGTTAGTCTAGCTGTCCAATTCTTGCTATATTTACCCTTTGACAAGAAGGGCCTAGAATATAAAAGACAAAAACACCACATAATTTTTCATAATTAAATACTTCATAACAATCTTAACTTGGTATAAAAAAAATCCATTACATAAAAAGGAGTTTCTTCATTTTTCTGTTTTCTGTTAGTTCTTTCACTACATGCTTCCCAATGAAATTTCACACACATAGCTGTTTATTTATTTGACCTTGTCCATAAATATCCTTATTTGATATGTCTGTATAGACTATCTGCAAGGCTTGTACAGCAAAAATATGAATTTTTAGTAAGCTTGGTATATATTTAAAAACAAAACTGGCAGACTAAAAGTTTTCCACTATGAAATTTTGGTGTTGACAGGGAAAAGCAAGTAACTATGAAAAAAAGAAATTCAAATCACATATTGATTGCATATTAGTAGTAAAAATTTTTTTTTTTAATATATGGTAAAATGTTTTATTCTTGCTGATGTTCTGAAAATATTTACTACCAAATTTCAACATATATTAAAAAGCCCCAAAACACCAAAACAATACTTAACCCTGGCATACTTGACAATAAAATTTAGTAAAATTTTAGGTTTTTCAGTGTCTAAATGGGAGAAAGTTACAAAATAGATTTACAAAATTCCACAAATCCATTTTCTGCATTTTTAGATGCCTATATGTTTTTAACCGTCCCAGTATTTTTATTCTTTACTTGTATATTGCCTGGCACAGCATAGCTCTCCCTATTATTTCATATCCATAAAGCAGTAGGCTGCAAAGTATACAAAGAATGAAAAATAAACTTTTCTACTATTATTATTTACAAAATTATTTTGATCAACATCATTCTTTCTGTGTTCTTCAGTCAACATTTCCGCTAAGTGGATTGTATCTTCTACGCATTGGCAGATGCTGTTTGCCTGATGTCATAGTTGAACAATAAACATTTTAGACTGCTTTGGCACTTTAGCATAGAACATCTTTCTTTATTTGGCACCCTTCTGTTTTTCATTTTGGCCACACTTTTAAATACAACCTCTAATTTTGCTCTGGCAATCAATTACAGGTGCAAATAACTGGAGTATTTAGATGTCCAAAAACCTGACTGAAGGCACAAATCATGTAGTTAAACCCTAAATGCTCTTGATTGTGACCATGAAGTGAGTGGCTTAGTTGAATTCTCCTTTACTTTTTTGACTATGAAAATCAAGGTACTCTTTAAAAATAAAACTAGAACATTATTTCTGATATTTCGAACTTATGCTTCTACATCATAAATGTCTTTTTTTTTTTTTTACTATTTTCACAAAATGTGTATTCGATGTGTCTTTCTGGTAACTGTGCCTCACAGACCCTTAGTAATAGAGAGTTACTGAGATTTTAATGGCTGTGCAAATATAATAATAGTGCTTTTTTCACTTTAAGCACAATTCACAAAAACTACAGGGCAGTCAGGCAAATTGTTGCCAGACAAAATTCTCTCTTTTCTCTGTGTGAATTTTACTAGAAAAAGAATTGCAAAGTTGAGGCCTTCTAATAAAACATAACTGAATTAAAGCCTATGTGCATTAGAAAATATCTTCTTACACTTTTTTTTATTCCATCTTCCTTTCTGTGAATAGCCACTGTGCTTCAACTGGAATCTGACCTGCATCTTGTTGCTTTGGATCTAAAAATGCCTTTCTGAACAGAAATTAATAACCATGCTGAATCATGGCGAAGATTGTTGTTGTGTATAAATATCTGGTATAAAATGTGCTGAGGCCAACACATTTCCTTGTCAACTCATAAAAACTATTTGAATCCAGGTCTCCAGAAGTAAAAGGCTTTAAGTACAGTAATCCACTGGATCATCGAGGGACTGAAACAATTGACAGCTGTAACACATTTTTAACCATAAGAAATGGTAGAAATACCATTTTCCTTCATGTAAGTGACCATTATGAAATAAATACGCACATGCCATTTGATAGATGTAACATTAATGGGAGAGAAGTCCCTGAGTCAGCATTTACAGGCTGAAAAAAGGTAATTGTCTGAAATGACAATTACTGAAATGACTTTGGTCTGATGGGGCATGCCCTGGGGAAAAGTCACAGGATTGCCACAATCGATTAGCTTAGAATTTGGCTTTCTATAGATTACTTTGACAAGAAACAAGCATTGGAAATTTCACTGTTCTCCCAGCACCTTGCCATATGTTCACAAATTCTGAGAAAGCTATTCTACCTCAGCTTTCCTGGGAATACTAACTCCTGGTGACCACTGTAAAAGTAGGCCTTCAAATGTTACAGATAAATTTTAGTCTGTGTCTCGTCTCAAACTGTCACCAAATTTCTGGGGTGGCAGAGCATGAACTGTGGCTCTTACCTCTTCCTCACAACTTTCTCACAGGAAGTTAACGGAAATTATTTCCTTTTCAGTACAATAAAAAAACAACAGAGGGCAAGGGCCTTTTTTTTTTCTCTTCACATTTTGGGGGTGGGTTTCAGATGCTGTAAGTATTACTCAGGAGATGCATCAGAAAACCATAATAAAAATACAAATATCTGACAAAATATAGGATAAAATCAATATTTATACATCTTTTAAAATTCTACATTTCCAGGGTAGAGGTTTTAATTCATAGTCCTTCAAATTAGTCTTTAAAAGTTGAAAATGCAGATAATCATTATCAAAACTATGAAAATTAGTAAATCACACTCACTAATATTTTTAATTTTAATTACTGAAGAAGGGCCTACCTACTACCTGGAACAGTCTGACACTGAGGTGAAAATTCTCTTTCTAAAGTAGAAAGCTCATAGTGAGGACAACAAAATCTAAAAAGCAACATGTACAAGACCACTGGAAGATTACCTGGCTTGAAATGAAAACACTTTTTCCCCCTCAAAATCCATGCATAATTTTATAGATAATTAAAGCTGATGTAGAGGACACATCACAGCATTTGTAAACTCATTCCAGCAAGGTCCTAGGAAAAAAGCTCAAATGAATGTTAATTTTTTGCCAAAACTTGCAGTATAAGACCTCAGACCTCAAAAATGTATGTGCATATTTAATTTCTTGCACATGAATTCTATTTTGAAGTTTTCTTTCAAAAAAACATATCTGTTAACCAGTAGGCAATCTTTTCACTTCTAGACATAACAACAGCTCTTAAATTTTATCACACAGGTAGACAAACTCTGGATAAAGGCTGTTGCCAGCTCACAGAGTTTCAGCTCTTAAGTGCATTTAACTACAGAAGCATTTCAGTACATCTAACAGGTAATTTGGTCTTGGATTTCAACCACACTAACATTCATACTTCTCCAATATTATATCATTTGTTCATGGCACTGTCAGTCCAGTAACAGACATAACTCCAACTGCTCAAAAACCAGGAGCAAAGCCTAAGCTGGTAATTGCAGAGGAAGGTAGTCACTCTGCCAGTGTGTTTTGATCTCAGACACCCTTGCAGAAAGGAAGGATTCCTTCACTGAGGAGGCATCTGCCTCTCTAAGAACAAAAACTGTGTTTCAGGTATAGACCAAATAAACAACTTCTAAGCTATTCTCATGCAAGAATTTAAAACAAAGAGTTAAATTTTTGCTCAGACTCCTCTGAAAGGCCTTTCCCCTGAAACACCCTCTGAGTCCCAATTGAGAATTTAAAACTAGTCCTTGGTACCCTTTCTTTAAATGACCTTTAAACTAAATCTTTCTCTCTTTCTAACTGTGATTAACAGATATCTTCTCTTTCTAAGTCTTTCTCTGCAGTCTCATTTCCCTTTGCTCCGATTAAAACACTGCCCATTTTTGTTTCAGAAACAGTTAATGGAGACGAACTTTAGATGGAAAGAAAAAAATTGTACTTCACAAAAATACAATAGTTTCAGACTGTGTTTTCTGTTCCTTTAAGATGTTAAGTAGTTGGAAGAGAAATCTTAAAAAGACTGAATTCTAATAGGTTCACAAACCTGTGTGCAGAAGTTAGTAGCAAAACATTTAAGAAACTAACTGGAAATTAATTCTAAAACACATATTAGTTGGTAATCACATGAAAAGACAAACACATTAATTTTTAATATTTATTTTTGCTTTTACTACACTTGCTAGTTACAATGTACCAAAGTATTAGGCCAGAGTGCAGCATAGAGAGGAAAACAAAAAAAGAGAAATACTTGGTTGCAAGGAAATCCCAGACCTTGCAAATAACACTTGCTTTTTTTCAAACTCTGAGCAGAAAAATGTCAACGTTCAATTTCAGATAATTTTGTGGACAACTAATTTCCATTATTCAGCTATTGAAGGTCACTTAAGTAGGTAATCAGAATAATTAAATTACCTCCCCAGAGTTCCCTGTACTAGACCACGTTCACAGTATTCACTTAGGTCGTATTGTCTGCATGAACATCACTGAGTAGGTCTACTGAAGTATCTTGGTTTTTAATCAAAAAAAGACATCCTTTGGTTACAATTTGCAACGACTGCGAAAACTTTCATATCTAAAAGTGATAGATATTCACTTAGCAACAGACATGAATGCAGCAGGTAGATTCTCTTAAATGAAATTTAGTATGTGTGATAGGCAGCAGCCTCCAAGCTGCACTCCCTGCACATAGTTGCAGTGCTTTTCTGAACTGTGGCATTGCGCTCTGCATGATGGTGTTAGTCCAAAATAATATGGAAGAAGGGCCTATCAGGAAAATACAATTTCCATGAGCAATCATTTTGTTCCTACTGTTTGACAAAGAGCATCCATGGCTGTAGTGGCATTAACAATGAACTTACACACTGGAACTTACAAAGATTCGCAGTTTATTCCATGTGAAAAAAGTAAAATAAAACAGTCTGTAAATATAAAACAAGGTAACAACTGAAAATTAATTTCCCAAATCTGAGCTCTGCATGATCATAAAGATAGCCTTTCTTTCCATTTACAATGCCTTAAAACCTACAAATTCACTCAGGAAAACAATGCTGTTCATTCAATATGTTTTATAAGACTTCTGTAGTACAAATTAGGATTTACATTTTAGCTTTAAGATGTAGCCCACACAACTAAGAGAAGGTGTTAAGTAATGTGGCTCTATGCTATTCTAAATGTCTTGAATCAGCCATCTAGCAGAGCAGAAAGCCACATTACTTCCACATTCTCTCTAGTGCCAGCACTTGCTACAAGTGTGGAGAAGATCTTGGATTTCTGTTGAAACACTGTACATGGAAATTGTAGAATTGACATATAAGTCATTAAAAGATTACTTTCACATTATAAGAAACAGATGACTCAAATATTACATAGAAAAGATGGGAAAATTATTAACTTCACAAGAATAAGTGGAAATTTCCAAACAAATCCCAGCTTTTACCCCCCTCATTCTTATATGCTTATGTTCATTTCCATTGCTTTACAATAAGTAATAGTATTTATTTTTATTATTATCAGGTGTTTTACACTTCAGAGTGCATAACACATCTGAGAGTTATGGTTTCCAGCTTTATATGGATTCCAATCTATCATTTCTTAATTGCCTGCTTGGAAAAAAATCAAAGCAATTTCCTTTCCCATCTGAACAAAATAGCATTTTTTGGCCTTGATGTTCAGGATTCGGTGTTTGAAAGAAGCATACTGTCAGCCAAAGAGCTCAGCAGAAGAACCCTGCACAGTATATGAAAAATGGCACTTTGAACCAGTTAATCTTAAATTTACAAAAAATAAAAAAAAAAAAAAAAGAAGTGAAACATGGAATAGAAAGTGAAAAATCATTTTTAGAATAAGCAAAAGTGTTTTCTTAAGAAGAACTACATGCAATATTTCTATAATACATAACTTATGCTTTTAGAAAAGTAAAAGTTTAGTCTTTCAGAGCAGTGAGTAAACTTAATTTTTAGAAAAAAATATAGTGCAATGCAATTAATATTAGTTGCTTACTAAATAGAAGCCCTAGGGCAAACCCCAATAATTTCAATGAAAGAAGGATAAGAAATACAATACTGTCCACAATCTCCTATGAGGAAAGAACAACAATCAAAAAGAAAGTTTGAGGAAACAAAGCTTTTCTCCAACAAAATGAGTAACTCTCTAAAAGCACTCATCAAAAGAATTAAAATCAATTGAAGAACACTAATTCTTCAAGAAACCACATGATGATATCCATATCAAAAGAAATACTCAGTGCTTAATGTTAAGCATGTCCTAAATCGATGCGCTGCATTACAGTTTTGAGTGTCCATACCATGCCAATATCATAACAACACAAAAGCTACGTCACAGGTGCTTGTGATAAAGATCGTGCTTTACAATGCAGTGGTGCTTTCCAAATTGCTTTATGATTCAGAGGAAAGCCATGAATCTGAATGTTATATCAACACACCAGGCAGCTTCAGATGAAATGCTCTCAGCCACTTACAACTGAAAACTGACAAGATTATAAAACAGTTTTCCACTACTGGACAATAGTGGTCTCATTAACATGATAGTAGTAACTCCAAAAGATTAATTACAAAAAGCTATTCATATTAATTATTTCATAAAGGCACATGAATGAGTTTTTAAAAATAAGAAGGAAAACTGTTGCTCCTTTTTGAATTGCCTTTTGGAAAGCAGATATGCCTGTGGGGAAAATAAACACTACATATACTCATGAAAATAATTTCCAATAGTGTAGTATTGACAGGGAATCTTTGGAAACCATAGCTACCAGGCTAACTGAAGGCAAATAACAAAAGGTGTATTGAAACTGTTTGAAAATATCAATCTTGCCAATTGCAAAATAAAGTGCAAACTTCTGCAACAGTCACTCTGTGCATCAGCGTAACTATTATATGTGATTACTACCTGGCAAGCTCTCTAGGGTCCAAGATGAATGGAGAAGTCAAGAACAGAACTACAAAAACTCAGCTTTTTCTTTTTGAGTCTGATAATCATCATCTCTTTTTCCATGTCTTCCCTTTAGTTTGTCCAAACTTTAACCTTTTTTCTTATCATTGAGTGATCTTGAGGCTAAAGCCTGCAAAGGATTCCTTTTAGGAAAGGACATGCCCTCAGCTTTGTTTTCCTTTCCTTTTTTGCTTGGTTCATTTGTTTTGTTCTTGCGTGTGTGTGTGTTTGAGCTTGCAGATGGCAAGGTTTTCTCTCTTTCCTTTTTTTTTTCTTTGCTACCAGATTCATTATTCTGCATTAAGCTGCATTGAACTACATTTGTCATCTATTAGTCCTGTTACTGTCTACATTGTTCCTCATTAATTACTATTTTTCCAAAATTAGAATCACATGGAAATCTTGCCTTCAGAAGCATTATCCAATTCATTTATATGAATAAAAATAGTAGAGGACAGATCAGTAGTGCTTGCAATGCCAACACCTCACTAATAACTTCTGTTTGATTTAGGAAAGAACATCTTCGACTTCTTTTGTCCTCTTGCAGAAATTCACTTCACTGAGTTTCTGAGCTGGATTTATAGCATATTTTGCAGGTTAATCTCTGAAAGAAGCCTTACAAAATAGGTCCTAAGCTAGGTCCTATAGCTCTTACATACCTGCTGTACTACATCTTTTCGCTTATTAAAGAAAAGCAACAATTTTCAGACCTTTCAATAATGCAGAAATTGAAGTAAAGAGGAATGGAATTCCAGTGAGTTAGTGAGCAGAAGGATCTTTATTTCTTTGGGACCATAAGTTACATTCATAACATCAAACATACTTGCCATTCAAATCCAGCATTTCCCATCAGCTACTCTTAACCAGCTTTACCTGTACTTTACCTGTACAATGTGAAATAACCATTTGCCAGCATAGGAAAGCTGGAAAATTGTGCCTGTGTTAGAGAAACGGCGTAACAATATTTAAGCTGTTTATTTAGACTATATATAATGTTGACCTGCAAAAATTCTACCAGTTTCCCAAGACAAATTCACAAAGACTTGTTTCGGAGGTTTTGAACCTCAACATATTTTGGTCCTGCTTTCCTTTTGTGCCAAGTTGTGTTTTAGTTAACTTGGCCACCAAACTTTCAATTTTCTTCTGTGTTGTTTAAATAAGGTAGATTTTTATAGCTTTTAAAAAGCATGAGTCTTTCAGTGACTTTGCCATGTGGTTTGCTCTCCGTATAAATAAATGATAAAATGGGGCTCCTATAGGGGGAGGCATTCTCACCTCATTTGTTGTGGAAGGCTAGGTTCTGGTTCAAAGTCTGCTGAATTTTAAATGTAAATATAGTACCCTATTCTACAGTGCCTGAAAAAAAAAAGCCATCAAAATATAGGTCAGCTTTAAATCCTACAACATTTGTAGGATTTAAAGCCGACCTATATTTTGATGGCTTTTTTCAAACCTGCTGCATGAGATGAACAAATTCATATTAAGAAACAAGAATTTCTTGTTCTTTCTAGGAATTTTGTAATTTGCAGTTTTTAAAAACCAAATTATAAAATGTTAATAATGTCATTGCTTTCTCATCCAGAGGCACCCCAAAGGAATTCTGTGTGTGGTTTCATCACTCATAAGAAGTCTTGTACTTACAAAAACAACTTTTGCTTAGTTATTTTTATTTCAATTGTTACCTACTGCAAGCTCTGGAGCCTGTTTGCTTTGTGAATGTCACAGGCAGCTGTAAAGACACAATATGTAGAATAGAAACAGAACATGAGATTATTATAAAGCATATATATCAATGTACTCATGCACACACGTGCGGGTGACTATGGTTGACAGGAAAGAAAATAGGAATTACTAAACTGATTATCAAAGTCAACAGGGATCTCTAATAAATTAAAACCCTGAGAGGGCAACAGATTAAATAATAATAATAATCTATTTCATAAACAAATAAAAGAGTTATTTTTTTCTGGTTACAATGATTTATTTAAAAAAAAATCCAAACCTAAACAAACCAAAACTCTGTTTTGGTTTTAAGAAAAGTCAAACTGTAAAAAACCTGACTAACAAACACTTCTCCCTTGAGTTCCTGTAAGTTATGTGTAATCTGGAGTCTTTTAAAGCAGCTTGAAATCAAATTATATTAGAAACTGTCCAAAAAGGTAGATTTTATAGCTAGACCTCGATTTATGTTTTTTTAATGAAGTGTGCTTCCAAAGCAGCAAATTGGGATTTTTATTTCCTTTAACAACTTTTATTTACAAGAAATGCTGTGACTGGGTGACATAAACAAACAAGATTTATTCATACAAGTGTTTAAACACAGCTAACAAATGAAGAGGAAAGAAGCAAAGCAGAAGATCAGATAAACAATAAAAATACAGTTTTAACCTAGTATTAAATTAGCAATTACAGATATGATACACAGGTCACTGTTTCATTTTTATTGTTGCCTCTTGGAGCTGAAAGACATACTCAGCTAAGCTAAAGGTAAAACTCTTGCAGTGGTTAAACTCAGATAACTTCTGAATATGTGGTTGATCATCTTCCAATCCAATTCCCAAATTATGAAGACAATCTTTATTAAAAGGACAGGTACTTCTGGCAAGGCATTAGTCACCACTGAAATTATTTGACTTTGAAAATAAATAAGAGAATATGAAGGAGATCTGGCTGGAGCTGCAAGGAACAGAAAAGAGCAACCCTTTTTTTAAAGGATGGAGGTGACTGGTTTTCAACCCTAGAAAGCAGCAAATATGAAATCCATGAAAGATTTCACATGGCTTTCATCTCTGAAACATCAGTAATTTTAGACCAGTTGTTCCCAGCTGTGAAACAGGAATGCAAGCACTTCTCCAGGCATGCCTTAAAAATGATACTATCCTCATTCTTCAGTCATTGCTTTATTCAATGAGTGGTTCCACACGCAGCTTCCATGCACATAACTCATTAAAAAATGCCTGCTTTTGTGTGTGCTTTAGAGCTTGCTTTTTACTGAAACTGCAAAGGATTAAAAGTATTTGTGGACTTACTTGGTATTTCTAATGAACTCAGCTCTGAAAGAACTGTCATTTTGTGGGTAATGTTGCTTATTTCATGGCACAGGTCTCAATTCCTTAAGAGCTCCCTTATTTTACATCTTAAGAAAGCATGTTAAGAACTTGGGACATGTTTTTGAGGATGACTGATAAAACTGTGTTTCTATCATAGTCTGATCACAGTAATCCCTATCCCGATGTCATGCAACAGTTAGCTTTTCTAATTCAGGTCAGAGAGTTATTATTCTGTTTTCTTTCTGACTGGATGAGTTCCACTTGGCATAAACAGAAAGTCAAGGCTGATGTTCATGAGACAACAGGAACTAAAAGAGCTGGAAGACTCGGTCCAGTCTGAAAACTGCAAATCAAAATTAAATAATCAAAATGGCACTGGAAGCAGTGTCCATTTTATCATATTTTCTGTGTTTGTTTGTTTTTCATTTTATTGTTGTCAGAAAGTCTCTTATCTGCATTTCCCAATAACAAAGAAACAAAAGCAAAGATTTATCTTCTCTGTGCTTATCATTTGGGGTAGGCCTAATGTTGTTTTGCTCATATGTCTCTTTTTAACATTTTACAATCCCAGATTAATAATCCCATTCCTTTACATGGATATGTTTTAATATCATTTCAATAACCCCTCTCTGAGCCCTGAGAGTAAGAATAGCTGATAAATCATCAGTGGTATAGCCACTGTTTTGACATTATCAAAGTATTTATTAACTCCTGAAGGAATAAAATGAATAAAAACATGGACAGTCTATACAGAAATATTTGTTATTACAATTTATCCCTTTTCAGAATTATTTGATGCTATTTGTCATCATTGAATAGTTCAGAGAGGCATGTTTTGGTGTGTTTTGGTGTGTTTTGGTGTTTTATATGACAAGAAAGAATACTCTTTTTGTTTTTTCCTCCGTCTATAAAATCATAATGGTTACAATTTTGCTTTTAAGACTGTATGGATTGTCCTGGTAAGTGAGGTCAATTTCACTTGTCTGAGATCCCTGGAAATATGATGAACATGTCTTTTAAAGATAGTTAATATATCTGCTGCCAAGCACTATGACAGTTTACTCACATTAAATTACATACTTTTGTCAGTATCTCAGCCACTTCATTGTCAGACAGCTCCAATATGAAAACTATTTATTCTCTTCTCTCCTTACTTCGATTCCTGATAGCCTCATTCTTATTACCTGAAAAGATGAAGTAAGGAGGTCCTTTCCTATGGTCTGGTGAGACGAGGGTACAAAGAAATTATCAGGCTTCAGCTTGACAATGTTCTTATCTGATGTAACAGCACATTCCATTCTCAGACATTGGACCAACAAAGAAAATAATTTTTTTGTTGTGGTTTTCTCTCTCTGGTGCTTGAGACTTGCTTTTGCTTTTTGAAGAGCAAGTCTGGGTCTGAAACTGGTAATTGGATCCTCCCACAAAGATCTTTTTCCACAGTTTGAATGGGTCCCATGCTGATCAGTACTATGCAGTCTGCAAGAATTTTAACCCTACTTGCCCCCAAATATTTGAATCCTTTTTGCATACAGAAATTAGAATCAAACACATATTACTTATGAATGATATAATAAAATGAACAGCCTTTCATTTCTATGGGCAAATAATACTCTCATTCTCAATCTAAATCAAGCTGCAGAGTCACTAATAAAAATAAGTCATGACTCACAAAATTAAGTTCTTTTACATTAATCTTAAATTCTTTAGGAATTATTGGAGTCTCACATCATTAAAACTAATGCCAGTGGTATAGTCTGCAGTAACTATTAAATTTACAACTGGAAGATAAGACTCATTTAAAAGAAAAATTAAAACTGTACTAAAGATGAAATCATGTAGATACTGTTTACATTGCACAGCTGCAGCAGGTGACAGTTTACAGGTAAACCCTTCATGCTGTAGGACATTCATTATGTAAATAATCACTGTTTTTTTGTGACATTGTTTTTGAAATAATTCTGCAAGAGGCCTAATTATATAAAAAAATCTTTTTGTATAGACTTCCAATGCTTTTACTCATTTTATTATCACTTCTTGCAGCAATTAATAGATACTGCATACACTCATCTAACAGTGTGCAGCATGTTTAAGTGTGGTTCTACTACACTGACTTGAATAAAATGAAGCCAAATTGCAGCAAATATAAAACCTGTCCTAGGTCCATCAACAAAGTACAGGTAACAAATCACTGTCCATAAATTTACTGTAACTCAAGGACTACACCAGTCTGAGGAAGGCAAAAAATGCACCCAGAAACATACTGAGGTTACCATCTGAAATGCACCGTAGGGAAGGTTGCCAGAGAATCTTTCAGACCTATTAAATCTATTAAATCTAGAGCATGTATAGGTATTTTCTCACTGCAGTAAATAAAAAGGCATTTTTACCTGGGAGAAAAAAAAAATAAAAATTTCCTTACAGAGTAAGAAGCAGAAAGGATTTTACTCTGATTTTTGACATATGTCCCACCTCACTTAGAGTGTATGCTAGACTTCACATGTGTTGACTGGAAGCTACTGCTCCAAGGGTTTCTCACCTACCTCTTTTAGTCCTTGTAACTCAAAAAAGGCCTAAGAGGGGATGGTGAAAAGAAGAAGCTTGCTTTTGCATGAATTGCAATGTCTCAACAGCCAGCAAGCAGAGGTTGGACTGTTAAACTATAAATTAGAAGTGCCTTGAAGTCACTGTCCCAGAAATCTAAGGCTGGACTTCATCTCCTCAGACTCTTTCACTAAACATTTTGTAATTTGTTTTCATTCTAGTGGAATATTTATGAAAACACACTATTAGTATAAATTGATATTGCTCAGAAATTAATCTGAATTTGTGAGGTTTAGCGATGATTTTTCAGATTACTAGCACAGCACATATACTCTAGATGAAAATGTATAATCAAAACCACTTGTGGGATTTTTTAAGGAAAAAGCTTAATATTTTCTAGTAGAATATTTCAACTAACATTAAATTGTTCGTTTTGAGACCTAAATCCTTCAAATGCATACAAAAAGTTCTGGATATTATCTGTGCTTATTTCAGAAAAAAAACCAAACCAAACAAAAACTGTATTATTTATTTTAAATTAAACAAACATTTTTGTTTAATTTAAACCATTTTGTTTAAAGAAAAATCAAGTATTTTCAGTCAACTCAAAAAAATATGTTTAGTTTCTAAGGGAATTTTAGGTAGAAAAGCAATTTAAGCTAGAATAAGAGAAGCATTTAGGATAAAATAAGAAAAGGTTTTATTCACATAGGTTGAATGTTACATAGCTAATAAGGCTTTTAAGTTTTTCTCTAGAAGCAAAGAAGAAAATCTAATCTAGATAACTACTTTTCAATTTTTAATCTAGCCCTTAACACAAGCATGAAACAAACAATAAACCCCTATAAACCACAGAAAGACTGTTTCTTTTTTTCTTATTACTGTTTAAAAGCAGCATTTAAAATGAGCCACAGAATCACAGAGTAGTTAGGGTTGGAAGGGACCTCTGGAGATTATCTAGTCCAACCCCCCTGCCAAGGCAGGGCCACCAAGAGCAGGTTACACAGGAATGCGTCCAGGTGGGTTTTTAATGTCTCCAGAGAGGGAGAATCTGTGACCTCCATGGGCAGCCTGTTCCAGTGCTCTGCCACCCTCGACATAAGGCAGCTCTTCCTGATGTTCAGGTGCAACTTGTGTTTTAGTTTTTGGCCATTGCTACTCATCCTGTCACTGGGCACCACCAAAAAGGATCTGGCACCATCCTCTCGGCACCCACCTTTGAGATATTTATATGAATTAATGAGATCCTCTCTCAGTCTTTTCCCCAGACTAAACAGGTCCAGCTCCTTCAGTCTCTTCCCACAAGAGAGATGCTCCAGTCCCTTAATCATCTTCGTGGCCCTCTGCTGGACCCTCTCCAGTAGCTCCTTGTCTCTCTTGTACTGAGGAGTCCAGAACTAGACACAGCACTCCAGATGTGGCCTCACCAGAGCTGAGTAGCAGGGGAGGATCACCTCCCCTGACCTGCTGGCCACATTGTTCCTGATGCACCCGAGGACACTACTGGCCCTCCTGGCCAAAGAGCACACTGCCAGCTCATATACTATGGACTTGACAAGATGTTTATCCTACATCCTACATATATTCAATCCAGGGAAAAAATCTCTTAAAAGATTTGATTCAATTTAACTATGCAACAGAGACCAGTTCTTTTTTTGTGAATCTGATGACACTAAGCAGGCGAAGAAACAAATAAACAAACTCCTTTAAAAAAGGCTTTACATCACATAAACATTGGAATGACTAGAAAACCTACCAAATTAAAGTAATTCCTCTGCCTTTTATAGCTTCGTTATTACTGAAAAAAAAATCTACTAAATTGGCAATGATTTAATGAGAATTGCTGCACAAAGCAATGTGTCATCAGTGAAGTCATTTAGGGAAAGCTAAAACAATTCTTCCTTTTAATTTTATTGTTTTGAGGCTAAATAATTCCTTTTATTCTTTCAATTTTGAGATTTTTTACTAGTTTACTTTTACTGGAAAGCTGCCATTAATATAATTGCTATTTAAAAAATAATCAGAGGAGATATAAACTTATTTGAGTTTGTAGAACTACTTATGCATATCTACTTGTTTTATTTAAAATATCTATGTGCTCTGTTAGGAGCTTCTCACCAGTGTAACCATATTTACCTCACAGCACATAAAACTGGGCATATTCACATTTTCTAATACAGAGCTAACTATCATAATTATGAGACTTAGGTTTTTAAAGTGGGTGTTAGCATTAAGTTATGGTGGAAGGATGTAATTTCAGGTGTTATGGGGCTGAGTTTTTTTAAAAGTATAGTGGAATACATGGTAGATCATACACTGAATTTTGGGAGTTGTTATTCTCTGTAAATATGGACTCAGGTCCATATTCAGGTTCCAATTGTTGTGTCTATAAATGTGTAACTCTCCATCACTTTCCCAAGTTTAAGAGCCAAATGTCTCTATCAACTAAAGTTTCTAAATGATGGTTAAGGTCTCTTAGTTATTCATAAATATAGACACTGAGACTTCCCAAAAAAATCTATAATTTCAGCATAGTTTACTATTGCTATATTACTTCTACTTCTATATGAAGGTTAAGCAAGGAGAAGGTACAAGAAGGAGTCCAATACTATATTTGGCTTAAGTCCTGTTAAAAAAAAAAATCCTTTTTTTTTTCTTATTCTTTGTCTCATAGATCATACCAATGAATTTTAATTTGGCTCACTAGGGCAGTACTTGTCTTAAAATGGGATAAAACTCAGAATGACTTAGTAATAAGTGAATTAAATATTTAATTAGATATTTTAAAGGGCTCAACAAAGCTCTTATAAGATTAGCTAGACTTATGTATATATTAAATCATACACATTTTCTTAAGCAGAATAGAAACAGGAAGTATCCCAGATTTCCCTGATTGCCATAAAATTAGTCAAGAAAGATATTTTGTTTTCCATGTTAATAGGAACAAGGAATGCAGAGCCCTTCAAAAGACAACCGTTTTTCTGTTTCTGAAGTAAATTTTTAGTCTGCTTGGAAATTAAGACAGAATGTTCCAAACATTAATTGTCTCAACCTGTTTGGTAATGGAAAGATGTAATAGGATAAAGCAAACTTTAAAGAGCTAAAGGGCACAGAAAAATGCAAGCCATACCACATTGCATTTTCCTGAGCTGAGAGAAAGCTAAAAAGTACAGAGTACATGGAGCAATGACAGTGTTTGGTACTAGTTGACAATGACATGCAGAGCATCCTAAGCAATAGTGTTTATCTCACAGAGCATCTGAATTATTCATAGATTCCAACAGTAGAATAAATTTATTGTCTCCTATAAGAGATATAAGAGGTTGATAAACTGCTTTTCTGACCTTGAAGAACTTTGTTGGCACATTAAGGGACTTTGATACATAGCAAGGTGCAGACACTCACTATGATTTGTTAGGTGCATTCTGCTGGGACTGCACTATCAGGTGAATTGAAAACAAAAAACCTCTCTCAAGAAAGCAGTGTGGAAAAAAAAAAAAAGCTGGTGGATTTTCTCCCACTGTCCCTGTGGTACAGATCACCAAAAAATGCACAAGGGAGGATTTTTTTTTTTTAATTTATATTTTTTTAACTACTACTAACATGTGGAGAAGAAAAGATGGAATGTTTTCTTCTGTTTTCTGCTGTCTGTGTACTCTCCACTCTGGTACAAATGACTCTGACCCATCTTGCTTTGCCCACTACATATTACTCTGTACTGCACACTGGGATTTCAGTAGATGACAGCAGGGCCTCAGAGAGTCTCGAACTAAGGTCCTGCTGGTATTGAAGGAAGGACATGCTTCCATACTATAGTAGAAATAGCCTTTAAATGTGGAGAATGGGAAAAACTTGGTGGAGGAAAAAAATGTTGCACAACTGAAACATTTCTTTCAATGGATAAGCAGAAAGAGTGGCATTAATTACTAGTAACACAGGTTCTTTCAGAACATTTATCTTAATATCCTCTCTTCCATCTCTATGGATTTAGTCTACTAGCTTAGTATCAGGATCTTTTCATTCTCTCCTGATTGGATAGGCCAATACAGCTTACAGAAGTGGTTAAATTACCTGTTTTTCTCAACCTCAGGGACTCAAGGGTTGTAACTGCAGAGACAGAGGCATCAGCATACAGGGCCTCCAGAGATCAGCAGTTTGCCTCACGAAACTGCCATCTGTAACTCTGAATAATTAAATATAACTGATAATCAATCAGGAGCATATGGTTAGCATAACAGAAATTGAACTGTCGCTGAAGTCAGGGAAAAAGCTGCTTCACTGAGGATTAAGAAGATTGGATTCTGGTTACCTGCACACTATATTGCATGTGAATAAAAAGAGGATTTTAGTTTGCAGTATAAGTAGTCTATTAATCCTAATAAATGCAACCATCTTTCCTACAGAAACATTTAACATGAGTTTAGTGCTTTTACCTCATTCTAATACTTCTGTCATAAAATAGCACAAAAATAATGTACTATGTTTAAAGAAAACCACAGGGCTGTCTTGTATAAGCTATTGAGAAAGATTTATTGTTTTGAGCTTGAAAACAGCAAGAAAAACATAAGAAGGTTAAGGGCTGAACCTAGCTCAAGAAATGAATGCAAAGCAAAATGATCCTGCTTCTATGGTTTGCGACAAACCAGTTGGATAAACGTGAGAAAAACAGTGATGCTTCCTTTAGGACAACATATTTTAAATAAGCAGCAGTCCCTTTCTTTCCAAGGAGTTGCTTGTAGTTCTAGTAGGCATTGACAGCTGCTGGTGTACCTCTATTTTGATGCCGCCAATTCAGAAAGGTGCAATTTTGTCCAAATCCTCCTTCCATCTTCTTGCTTTCTCTAGGAAGAGCTTACTTGAATTAAAAGAAGTTGCTTCATCTTTAAGACCACCACTGTTACTCCCTTTGGGAGTCCACATTTGAAATCATGCTTCTGTTCTAAAAGATGGGAAGAGTACATAGGTGAAAAATTGCCGTACAGGCAACTAATAAGGACCAGTGTATTATTTATGTATGCAAACACACACACACACAACTCTATAAAATGGAGGTTATTCAGTCTGAGGAGTTTGTGTTCACAGACACAGCCCTGGTAATACTGCATGCCTGAGTTCTCAGCGACTGGAAATGCCAAAGGGCTAGTTACATATGCCTCTGACAATGAATAATCAGCAAGGGATTGACAGTAAGCATAGGTAATTTTGATTGAATAGACTCTCTAGGTTCACATGGACAATTCAGAAGCCCATTATACTTGTTTAATGAACATGAGTAGAGTAATAGAGATCATTCATTAATTCACTACATTAATTGAAGCCAGTATTGTTACCTTTCGCCTTTGTTTAATACTGTCATTATCTGACCCAGCTTTATATTGTTGATATATTTAATACTCTGTGAACTGTTTCGTGTTGACTTTTTGATGTGTTATAAAAAATTCAATGCAATTTCATTAAGATCAGGACTGAAGTGGGATAAACAGTAACTCCAACTCTAGTGCCATCTATATTTTAATTTTCAGTGTAAAATGTTCTGCCTGACCTTTTAAAAAGCTCTACTATATTAAATTAAGGTTCTCTATTTCAAACAGTCTATGTTCATATTGGCATTTTAATAAACCTTGGAAAAGGAAAATATTTATAATTTAAGTTTGTTCATCACCAGATTCATGCCAAAATTGCAGAACATTTTATGTAAAATAATATATATCTTTCAAGTAAAAACAAGAAAAATGGCTTGTGTAACTTTGCAGCCTTTCATCAGGTAAAATGAATGAGGTTTTTTAGTCATTAAGATCTTGTCTAAGTTTCTTTCTTTGTCTGACACTTTTTGTTCCAAACCTGAACTTTGGGATAGTATGTGAATTTGCTCATTTATTCATTTTTGGATAGTCCCAAGCCCTGTCTTTGCTTTAGCTGAAAAGACTGATGGCATGTTAACACTTCTGAGGTTATTTGTTCTTAAGTACATCTTCTAGGTTATATGTCATAATGACAAGCAGCCAGCACTGTAGGTGCCAGAAACATTACAGCCCTGTAGCAGGGTTACAGTTCATAGACTAAATCAGCTCAGAAGATGTATGGGTGGTCCAATGATTGCTGAATGCTCAGTCCAGGAGTTTAAAAGAGAGAATCAATGAGCTGCAACTGTGTAAAATAGGGGTCAAATATGTACAGCTGAGGCTCCACATATATCAGGTAGGGCTATGTTTTATCTTCTGCTGTGTAACATTTGTTACTGAAATGTGGCTCAGAAACACTCTATTAAAAGTAGATTGGTATTAATTAATTCAGATTACTGTCTGCTCCAGAAGACATCAGGATAACAGAAGTCTCCTTCAGAATACTGCTATATATCTCAAAATCTAAGTACTAATTCAAAATTACCAAGCAGATATTCGATCAAAACTCTCCCCTCCACTGACTGTCCTTTGGTTTTGTATCAGTGACTTTCTTGCCATCACAATCTGCTATGCCAGTCATAGCTTCCTTGCTTTTTTATCTGTATGACTTTATGTTCCATTGGATGGTTGAATCTATTTCAGATCTTTATAACTATTTCTGGACTGATAAATAATATTCTTTCTATGGTGCTGATTCAGTTTCTTTGACATGAAAAGAAGCCTTGTACTGACTTAGAGAAACAAAACCCCAAATTCAGGTAGACCAGTGAGAATTCAGGGAACTTCATCAGCTCAGCAAATCTAGCTTGCCTCCAACACATGAGAGAACAAGTCTGGAAGAATAAAATGTCAGTTCAAACATTAAAATCCTTAATTTTCACACTGTCATTATTCATACAAGTCTATAAGGATTCTTATGGTGACCCTCTCTCGGTTTCCATCCTGCACTTCTGGAGCAACCTAAACTGCTGTGGTATCCTTAACACTGAGCTGCTCTTGTCCCTACCCTAGCCTGGAGATGGTTTCAGAGAGGAATTTGATCTCAGACCTGCTTTCAGCAAACAGAAGCCATAGCTCATACCACTAACACACTTTTGAGGGAAAATATAGATTTCCTCTGCAATGGGTGGTGCTGGTAAGGGTGCTCGGAGGACACAGAACTGCTACAATGAGAAACATGGAGGATGTCTGATCCTCCCATTCATTGAACGAGAAGTCTTCTTGTCCTTCTGAGTAATTTTGAGGCTGAGGTTTCTGAACTAGTGTTTGGAAAATTGAGATCAGAAGAACTTTAACCTGAGGAATGAAGAGAAAGAAGATGTGAACGGCTAAAGAAAACATAGATAAATGTGAATATAGAATTAAACAAAAGCAGTACCACTGAGGAAAGGAAAATGCTGCTAGGCACTAATATTAATAAGAAAAATACTAAATATAGACATAATTTTAAAAGGTTTATATTTAATCTTGTAAGAGAATTGGATATGATCATTAATGCCATTGTAGACAGTTCAGAATTAGGGAAGAAGAATATAGATAAAATAGGACAGCTGAGAAGGGAGTACAGGTCACTTAACTGATTTTAAGAAGGGCCTGGATTATTTCATAGAATGATAGAATGGCCTGGGTTGGAAGGGACCTTAGAGATCACCTAATTCTAATTCTCCTGCCATGGTCCGGGACACCTTCCACTAAACCAGGTTGTTCAAAGCCCCATCAAACCTGGCCTTGAACACTTCCAGGGATGGAGCATCCACAACCTCTCTGAGCAACCTAATTTCATGAAAACAACTTTGTTTATGGTTACTGTAAGAGATACTAGATGTTCAAGTCTTCTAGCCCTATTTTTTAATGCTTTGTTGAAAGAGAAGATTCCTTTATTGGCATATTAAAGAAAATTTTACATGTAATTTTCTTTTGTTTGGTTTATAAACTAGTTTATAATCAGCCAAAACATAGAATACTTTGTTGGAGCTTCATCTTTTCATTCAACTCAACCTTTATTTAATTAAATCTAATTAAAGTACCTGCCAGCAATTTAATTTCAAAACATTCAGTATTTTTTTTTTTGCCTTTCCTTTATAATGGGTGATGAACTTATGTAAGTAGAATAGTTTTTGTTCTGTTTTGTTGTATTTGTAGAAAAAATCCAATAAATCTAATGTACAGCAATGTGAAGCAAGGATGTGGCCTTATCGTAACCCTAAAAATTGTAAAAAAAAAAAAAATTCCCTGGTTATTAAGAACAGAAGTTGCTATAGTTTTCAGAACACTGTTTTAAGTGTCCACCTTGCTTTCACTATGAGTATTAGTACTCTGCTCAGCTTTATTACTATTCACAGCGTGGTAATGTGTGGCAATAAATGTACCTTTTCGTCTACAATAAATCCTAAATGTTTTAGAGTGAAATGAGTGCCCTGATGATGGAGGATACAGAGAAGATGCAGTTACTGAATGGCTTTTTTGCTACAGTCTTTACTGAAAAGTCAGCCCTCAGCAATTCCAGACCCTGGAATCAAGAGAAAGTCTGGAGAAAGGAAGATTTTCTGTTGGTAAAGGAGTATCAGGTTAGAGGTTATTTAGGCAAACTTGACACCCACAAGGCCATAGACCTCAATGAGATGCAGCCGTGAGTGCTGATGGAGCTGGCAGATCATAGAATCATATAATCAGACAGGTTGGAAAGGACCTCCGAGATCATCAAGTCCAACCCTTGATCCAACACTGCCATGGTTACTAGACCATGGCACTAAGTGCCACATCCAGTTTCATCTTAAAAACCTCCAGGGATGGAGAATCCACCACTTCCCTGGGCAGCCCATTCCAATGCCTGATTACCCTGTCTGTGAAGAATTTCTTCCTAATATCCAACCTAAACCATGTCCTCTTGTCTTACTGATAGCTGCCTGGGAGAAGAGACCAATCCCCACCTGGCTATAACCTCCTTTCAGGTAGTTGTAGAGAGTGATGAGGTCTCTCCTGAGCCTCCTCTTCTCCAGGCTAATCTCAGACTTTGAAGGGTCACAGAGAACAGGAGAGGTGGGTGGAGGAAAGCCAGTGTCACTCCAGTCTTCCAAAAGGGCAACATGGAGGACCCAGAATGCTACAGGCCACTCAGTCTCACCTCTGTCCCTGGAAAGGTGGTGGAACAGCTCATTCTAGATATCATCTCTAAGGACAGGGAACAAAAGAAGATTATCAGGAGTAGTCAACACTGATTAAACAAGGAGGAAATCATACTGGACCAGTCTGATAGCCTTCTACGATGCATGACTGCCCAGGTAGATGAGAAGAGAGAAGTGGACGTTGTCTCCCTTGACTTCAGCAAGGTTTTTATCACTGTCTCCCATAACACTCTCAGAGGTAAGATCAGGAAGCATGGGTTGGATGAGTGAACAATGACATGGACTGAGAACTGGCTCAATGGCAGAGCTCAGAGGGTTGTGATCCATGGCACAGAGACTAGCTGCAGGTCTGTAGCCAGCAGTGTTCCCTGGGGGTCAGTACTGGGTCCGGTCTTGTTCAACTGTGACCTGGATGAAGGGACAGAGTGCACCCTCAGCAAGTTTGCTGATGATAAAAGACTGGAGGGAGTGGCTGGTACACCCAAAGGCTGTGCTGCCTTTCAGGGAGACCTGGACAGGCTGGAGAGTTGGGCAGAGAGGAATCTAAAGAAGTTCAACAAAGGCAAGTGCACCTGGGGAGGAATAACCCCATGCACCAGTACAGATTAGGGGCTGACCTGCTGGAAATCAGCTCTGTGGAGACATTCAAAACCCAATGGGACATGATCCTGCTTTAGGTGAACCTACTTTACTGGGAGGTTGGACTAAATAATCTCCAGAGGTCCCTTCCAACCCCAGCTGTTGTGTGATTGTGACTTCATTCCATAGGTCTGAGAATTAATTTTGAAATATTGAATATAGATGTTATTTTTGCTATGGGCCTTGAGGTTTGAGAAGTGGACAGATAATAATTCTTCCATTAGATTCTTTTATCACTTATTTTGTTACTTTAGCTACTAATGACGTTTTATTAATATGTAGCTTTCAGCATGACAGAGAAAACCATTATGCATTTTACCGTGGGGTAAACAGTCTTTCAGATACAAAATAAAATAAAAAAGAAAGCTTTTTTATTAAGCCAGAAAAGACAGCCAAACAGGTCACTAAATGTCAATATTGTTATGTTATTTCAATGTGATTATGCCTGTCATGAAAGAAGAATTATGTATTCTATAAAGTGACCAGGGGATAAGGCTTTGACCCATAAAAAATGTTTTTCAGACCAGAGCTGGTTCAATTCACCACACATAGCTAATTGTGGAATAGTTAACCACTGAGACTAAGCTAACCATTTAACCTCCCTCTGTAGCACATCAAGACAGAAAGACACTCCTTCAAGAGAACAGTTTATTTTGACTACCCTAAATATGTACTTTTGGATAATAAGCCTCTAGAAGTGCTTCCCCCTCTCTCTCAGTAGACTAGAAGCAGCACAGATCTAAATTAGTTGGTTCAGATTAGATACCTGACAAGATGGCTGACAGGAGGTGAAACTCTCCCAGAAAAAATAAAGCCAAGGTTTGTAAGGTGTTTAATTCCAAGTAAAATCAATAGATGACAATAAAATGAAATAACCTACGATAGTTTCTGAACAGAATCCTGCCTAAAACAGTAGTGAAAATATAAGGCTGCTTAGGGATATGAAAATGGACCTCTTCAGGCCAGAACTGGAAATCTAATAGCCACACCATTTGCTCTGTAGACTTTGTAATAGAAATAATACAGATCCATATGGGGAAAAAAAAAATAGTATTGCATTTTTTTTTTCTCACTAAAGTGGGAGAGATCTTTTGAAAGACTATGAAAAACTAAACCTTTCTCCAGAAAATCGTCTGAATTCAGCATGGCATTTATGTACACGAAGGTTTGTGTTTTTGCCTGAGTGTGGACCACATTCAGCTCCACTTGAATTAACCCTAATAATGGACTGTACTTGTGTATAAGATATTAAAAGCAGTGCACAAAGATTTACTCAAAAGAAAAATATTAGATACACAAAACTACATTTTCCTTACTGTAAGTAAACCAAATTTAATTGATTAAATAAGAGAACCAAATATTATTATTTTCTTTCACTTGTTAAAGAGAATTCATCATTTCTGTCTTTAACTGTAGCAACCTTGTTGCTGTAAGGTGTTAGTTTTTAACAGTTATTCAGTCCTGTTCCTACTTGCAGCAATTATTTCAGCATGGAAGCAGGACTGAACCCAGCTGCTTAAATTCCTTCAGTTTTCACTTGATCTTAACACTCACAAAGTTCCACTGTTGCAATTTAGAAGCACCCAATTTATTAGAATATTTTGGAGCAGGATTTTTGATAAGGACCTTGGAATCTGTCTCAAGGATATTCAAGCTTAATGTAAGTCATTCAGCCCAATAGGCCAGAGTTAAACAAAAGTGTCAAACTAATTTTAAAGAAAACTAATAGATTAAAAGTATTCTTTTCAGATCCCAAGCAAAGATACTAATTTAAAGGCCTGCTTCTCTGATAACTCACAGAACACACAGATCTGGTTGGAATCTCTGCTTTCCCAGAGACAGCGAAAATTAAATTGCTTTTACTCAGTTTAAACATCAAATCACTTTTTATGCTTAGCAGAAGTTAGACCTTGATCACAAGAGCTCATTTAATATAAAAGATATAAGAAAGAGGCACAAGCTCCTATACTCTAAAATGCTTTATAATACAGTCCAATTTACATAATTCATATTCAGTGCTGTAGCTAAGATTAAGTTTTATGAAAAAAAGAATTTCTTTATGCACATGAGTAGGAGTGAGTAAAGATCACTAGAGTCTGCATTTCTTCCTGCAGTAGCCCTAAAAATCTATGTCAGGGCTATAAACATGGGTTTTGGTTATGCATGCTTAAGATTTCTGACTGATAAGAATGTAGAGGACTTAAAATTCATTCCACACTTATTCAGAGAGAGGAAAATCTGAACCTAGTGTGGATTTAGAGTAAAGGGACTAAGCATTAGCTAGGTCTGAGGGGTGTGAGAGAGAACAGCAGTCAGTGTGGTTCTATCAGAGTCCCTCTACCTTGGGCATCTCAGCAGGCCCAGGGACCTTGTCCTTCTCGGATGGGTATCATCGGTATTTACATAAATCCACCGTCTGTGCCCCAGTGCACATCTTCCATGTGAGCCATATTTTGTAGAACACAGCAAACATAAACAGTCTTATCCTTTGGGATTCAATCCCTTTGAATCCCTCAATTTCCTCTGCTGCAAACTGTATATTCTGGTTTAATAGTAAATATAAATGTTAGCATGTAGACTTACAGAAATGACAATAGTGGTAACAACAGGCAGGCATTCATAACAAAATATACAACAAAGTGAAGGAAATAACTTAGCCTGAAGACATCGAATTAAGGAATCACTAGCACAGTGTCCCAAGAGGGACTCAGAGGTATCCCTGCTACTCATTTTCTGAAGCTGGAGGGACAAATCATTTCTAATCCCTCTATTGACTGCCATCTAGGGGCCCTAAGAATTTTATAGTGCATATCTTTTGTGCCATCAGCTGTTTTACTTTATGTATAGGGAATATAGAGATTAAATTTTCCTCTTCTGTCACGTTATGGTCATTGATCCAGCAGATGTCTGAGACTGAAGCCTTGTAATTGTAAAGGTTATCCTGGATAATAAATAAAAATTAATAATAAAAAAAGAAACTGGAACACTTATTTAGAGTTTTCTCGTACTTTGCAACCAGCATGCAAAGTAAAACTATAAAATAAGTGTGATTACTATCCCCTCTGATTTTATACAATAAATTTGTAGTATAGGGGCATTAATAATGAAAGAAAAGGATGGATTTTCCTGAGTTTTAAGCACTCTCAGCTCCCTCTGACACAGCCATAATTTCTAGATGATTTCTACTTCAGAAAATCATGTCTTATATTTTGTTCTTTTGGTGTAGTTTTCATTCACTGGGCTTTGAAACACCACAGCACTACTCATCCAAAAAAGGAGGCTTGATTATCAATTTACACTTTTCACATTAGTGGCACCAAACTTTTCTTTGAGAAGATCCCAGACTCTTTTGGAAAAGCAGGAATATTGACACTTTTTTTCTGAACATTTTTGTGTACAGACTGTCCCGGCTCACTGAGTTTCTCCAGGAACTGTTTTCTTAGTCATTAAAGAGGTTGCACTGTGCTGTCAGTTTTAGTCAAGGCCAGAGGAATTATTTTATTTTTTGTCTTCAGTTTGAAATATACATGTCCATTCACATAGTCAGGTATCCTGCATGTAGTTTTCTTTCTCTTAGGGAAAGGTCTGCCCATCAGTCATGAACCATGAACTACAAGTTATCAACAAATTATGGAAGTTACATTTTAAAAATGGGAACTTAAAACATCGGAGTAGCCTTCTGTATGCATTCAAAGAGGCTAAATCTGTTTGACACTTGACCATTATTTTTATATAAACAATATAGACTTACTATGCTGAAAGCCTTGTAATATCAAATTGTCTGACCTCTTTTTCTTTTTTTATTCCTTTTTTTTTTTTCTGGGATGGTATACAGAATTTAATTTTAATTGGTTGTTACATTGCAGTTCTACTGTGGTTACCCAGGGATCTTTGTAAATAACATCTTACAGCACAAATTCATTTCAGTCAGTAAATACAATTTTAACAGAGGTTGCTTATTTATTTTATTCCATTTTGAGGGAAAATTAAGTGGGGAAAAGGGAAAGAAAACAGTGATGGCTTTTTAAAGATCTCATTAAAAAATAAGCATCTTATATTCTACCTACCTCTGTGACATAGAAGGTAACATATTTTATGCAAAAGACCTACCTTGACTTCAAGTCTTTCCTTTCCTGACTAATTAATGCCCCCAAACACGAGGCTCAGATATACAGAAAAAAATTCAACCAAGACCTATACATGCCTCGAATATCACTGTATTGATAAATACATTCTGTGGGGAAAGAAAAAGAAAGGCTTTTTTCTTACAGTTCTCTGCTTTGACCCAGGCAGAGAATGATGGAGGGAGAAGACAAAGTGGTACCTTCATCATTCTCAGAATTAGTGCAGCCCAGAAGATACTGAGCTAAATTCTATTTTAATCTTTTGCTTCAAATCATGTAAAACAAATGGAGCAATTCACAGAGTTAAAGGGAAAAGTTACTGTGAGTGAGAATGACAGAATCTGGTGCTCAGAACAAAGTGAATATAACTTACAACAGTAAGTTGGGCTGTACAAGACATAATGCAGTGCTTGAAGCCTTTCTTCACTGAGCTCTTAAAGTAAGTGTCAAGTGGCACAAAAAATTTTCAATCTGAGAACCTGGATTCAGGACTGTGAAATTTTGAGACACATTATAGTACAAGGAATCTGCATCTGAAATAGGTTATGCTGTGAATACATACACCAGAATAAAAAGAAATCATGCATATTTTTTAATAATTTCTGAGCAACTGCTAACTTTTTAGATGGTGTCAGATTATTGCGTACAGTCAGCTATTTTCCTACAACAGTCACATTGTAGACAGAGAGCAATCTTTCTGTACAGTAGTAGAGTGGAACTAAAAATGACTATGTCCTAGCAGGGCTGCAACTTGTTATGTTGGTTGAGGTGAGACACATTTACAGTTTTCTACCTGCAAAATTAAACTAATTACACTTTTTAACAATACCTCATTCCCTGCTTGACTTTTCAATAGAGAAGCCGTTTTATATTATGTATCTGTACCTGACTGAGTGAAACTCCTACCAGGAGTACATAAATGCTGCTGTAATAAGTACAGTAATCTTAAAACAGTGTTTTGTGTATAGTTCATTCAAGAGAGAACAAAAATTAAATTACTAAAACGTCAGAATACTTGTGCTTCACTTACTTTATGGGCTAGAGGTACCTTAGATGCATGGGTAGGTGTCCCAAAAGTGCCTGTTTCCCCATACTAAATATGTCTTTGACCAAAAACACAATTCTTTTGACATGCCTTATAAGCCACTCTGTGTGCATATGTGTAGGAGGGGAGGACTACCACTGAACACAGAATTCAGTCATTCAGACTAAGTGAAAAGGTAGTGCTCCTCATCTGGTGAGTTGGGCAAGCAACAAATAGCCCTTCCCTTGAGGACCTGCTGACAAGCTACAGTGTGTTTGCTTTTCTGGGCCATTTCACTTAAATAAAACTTTAAACAGGTGATTTAGTTTCTTAAGAGAGTCTCAGAGAGAGATTATTCTGGCAGGTGGTCCTTGTTGCCAGCATGCTTGATTGGTACAGTAAACCTATTCACTTATATTTGTGGATAACTTTCCAGTTTCACCCTCTGTAGGGTACTGCTCTTTCAAGCACCACTTTTACACCCTCTTATGTAGATGAAATTCAGGCTGGTCAGGACTCCTTTTGCATTCTTGTGTTTAATTTTGACTGCATAGTAAATATGTGAATAGAATCATAGCCAATGATAAAGGCAATATTCCACTCTCAGCTGCCTTAAGGGTTCTTCACTATCAACGAAAGGCAGCAGATGGGCCTGATTGCTTATTTGTTTTTAAGAGCGGGAGAAAACAGAAGAGATTTTGTGATATTTTATCCTGAGTTGTATGGGGCTTGGGGTACAGACATCTCAGTAAAGTTTGCCTCAGAATTCTGCAGCACAGAAACTGCTTGTGCTTGTTTAAGGCAGTATTTTCATTTGTGGACTTTTTCTTTTCCAGTAGGAAATATTTCCAGATGATTCCTTGCACAGTTCCTCAGCCAATGTTTCGTATGTTTCAAGAAATGTCTTGTGTGTGGACTGCTAAGCCCTTAAAGCCTCTGATCTATTCTGTGTTTACCAAAGCTCTTTGCTTTAGGTCAGGGCTTTCTGCACATAGTTATAAAAAAAAAAAATCTATTTGAGACACCAAGATGTGGCTCACCTTGAGAAAGGAATAAAAGAGTTAAAACTCAGATATGAGACTGAATGCACTGTACTAAGTATCGCTACCTAAAGGCTGTCAAAAATTGATGTGTATTTTGGGCTCTGCTTCTTGCTTGCTGTTTTTTGGTTTACAGTGAAATTAATATTAATTTCTCCGGCATAAAGAAATAAATTGGGATTTACTCTCACCCAAACTGTAGATCCACTATAGTTCTGTTTGCTGATGCAGCAGATCCTTGTAGAAAAAATAAGATGATATTACTGTGACAATGAAAATACCAGCTGGTCTGTATTATGCAATTCAATATATTTTATCTTGATCCTGGATGTACTTAAATATAGAATAACTTTTTTATTAGTTATTAGTTAAGTCCATTATCAAAAGTCAAAGACTAAACAAGCAGTAAATACAAAGTAGTGGTATCTGTTTGCCTAACCTCTAAACGTGTCTTTAACTCACAGCCAGTTCTTAAGGGAGCTTAAGGCAGTTAGATACCTGAACTTAGTTGTTATTCATCTATCATCTTGCACCACCTTTTTTGCACAGAATCTCCATAACTATAATTTAGATTTTCTGTCTGAAGTTAAGCATATCTCACTTGATATGCTTAGATATGGTATACAAAGACCTGTGGGAAACTACAAATCAAAGCAAAATTCCCGTGTGTTGAGGTTGGTAAATGCTCTCTCATCTTTTTCTCTATAAAAATCCCATTCTCATATTCATTATCCATTCCTTTTCTTACTCACTTGTGAAAGACAGGAAGACTTCTTCCCAGTCCAGGAGTAATCAGGAGGCCTTGAGCCTAGAGATTAAAGATAAGAAAGGAGGAGGAATAGACAAAAATAAGAGAAGGGAGAGAAAAATTGAGATCTGGGCAAAAAAAGAAGTAATAAAAGAAGATTTTTTTCTGCTAAAATATTTATTTTACCTTTTTATTGATAAAAAAGTCTTTGTTACAAAACCAGGACTTTCTAGATTTTCCATCTTATTAAAAAATACAGATAAATTTCTCTGGGATGCATAATTTTATTCCTAAATGAAGGATTTTCACTTGAAACCAACTTCTACATTACAAAGAATTTTTGTATAAAATGTTCTATTAGTAATGAATTATAGGTACATTGTATCCTGCATTTTCTGCTACAAGTTTATTCCCATATGGTGAAGTATTAGCTGTCACTATTGTAGTTGATTTCTTAGTGGGTGACTTGCCCATGTCAGACAGGAAACACGATGCAGAGCCAACAAGAGCAGACATTTTCCCAGTCCTAAGTATGGTAAGTTTATTTTCTTCATCCTGATTTTATTGACTGCATTTCAATTGGCAATCCTCTCCTGGCTCAGCATTACCTTTAAATGAACAACTGTAACCTCAGAGCTCTTTGCCCATACTGCCACAAAGACTTCTGACTACTATTTTCAACAGACAAAAAACCTATTTCCTACCACAAATTAAAGCAGCATCTTACTTGTCATAAGATAGACAAGACATCTGAGGAACAGGCTGTTCTCTGGTTGTCAGGGTAAGATGCTTATTTTTCTGCCTTTCCTCCATTTCTCTTTATTTAGACCTCATGTACGTAACCATCCAAGCAGAAGACGGAATAGTTATTTACCAGAAAATTGAAAGAAAGGCATGATGTTACCATAGGAAAGTAGGGTTCAATGATTCCACTTAGAGCAGAGTGTCAGAGAGAAACAGCGGTCACCAAAGCAAAATCCTCAGCTCTGGTGTGATCTTCTATAAGCTGTGACAAAGCTAGAAGTAATGGCTGTGTCAGTAGCAAGAGGGAGGAGGCCAACACTTGCTCACAGTAGCCTCCTCATGCATCACTGTCAAGCAGGCTGTAGAGGAAAAAAAAGCAAATCCTCACTGTGAAATTGTTTCTCAGACTCAAGCAGTGGCAGCAGCAATGCAGTCTGCTGCTCGTGTAGAAAAGGTGTCAGCAAAGGGAACAAAGGTAACCCAGTGGAAACAACTGCTTGCTGAACCCATTTAAACAATATCTTTGCAATGTTAGTAAAAAAGCTGCACAGTATAAAAATGGAGAAAGAGTATATTGAGTGTGGAGGTGAGGCATGAGAGAGAAAGACAGTGCTTTGGAAAAAGAAAACACTTCCTCTAGATATTCTTGACTGATTGCAATTCGCTGCTCTGCACTTACTGCAAGGTAGTGAGAAGTAGACTTCAGGTAGAGTACCCATCTCTTGTTAGGGACCAGATTATTCTCTACACAGTAAACAAGAAACTGCCAGAAGCTCACCAGCCAGCCTAAATTATAAAAATAATCAGCAATTAGAGTACCATGAAAAATATTTCTGTTTGCTTTGGTTAGAACTTTCTGTTTGCAATGTTCCAGGCCTTCCAAGCAAGGGAGAATGAGGAACTCACTATCAGACCAGGGCTCCCCAAAAAGCATATGGAATAGCAGATTTGTGCAGGTTTCTGTCTTCTTTAGTCTTGATAACAAGGGCAAGGATCACCCTTGAGGAGAAAAGGTAACCCAGAAAGAATCGTGCCTTGCAGAATTTACCACCTAAGGAGTCTTTCTGCTGTGCCTTTTGCAACCGGACATGCCTGTCTCATATTGGCCTTTTTAGCCACCAGTGTGCTTGTGACAAACGTGGGTAGAGACCTTTCCTGAATCTTTGTTCGCGAAGCCCAGCCATGATTAACAAGGGCAATTTATGGCCAGAAACATGAGTTTTCAGCGTCATAGAGTGCTACAGTGACATCTCTAGAATATCTATGCAAAAAAACCTAGTTTCTCTAACTTATATAGGCCTTGTCTGCCTCACAAGTAATAAGTTAGAAATGGGGACTTCTCCTGAACCTCTTTCATTTTATTTTTATCCAGCAATTCTGACTCTAAGACAAAAGAAGGGCATGATCCACTGTAGTTTCCTGTGCCTATTAAGTGGACTAATATCTTTGAAACGAAGAAGACAGACTGTGTAGTCCATTTCAGCACTTCTCAGCTCTGTAAAAGGATCATTCACTCCACAACACTGTAGGTTTTGAGTTTGTAGTTTATTACTATCTATGATTACTCAGTCATCACAACTTTGATGTATACAAATAAAAGCAAGTGTGTAAAATATTGACTTCAAATAGAATCCCTAATGTTTTGCAATTTTTACTGCCTTTTGTTTAATACTGTCATCCAATAAATAACTATTGTTAATAATAAAACTGTAATTGAAATAAATGCAATTCCCACTGAAATATAAATGATGTATTTATGAGAAGACTATGCTACCCTATGGGACAAATTACTATATACAGCAGGCTGGAGAATAAGAGTGTAAGCTTCATGGGGGAGAAAGTGGTAGGATACTTGAAAATTTAAAAAGTATGGAAATGCAAAATTTGACCAGAATTTACTATTCATACATTTATTGTGCTAGTGTTTCTTTAAATGTTCTTTTCTTTCATAGCTCACATCTGTATGCACAGCCCACTTCTTAATCATGCTATTTTTGTTACTTTTGTTTCCTGTGATTGGAAGAATCTGATATTTAAGTTCTGAAAGCTCCTGCTCGCTCTTTCAGCAAATTAGTAAACACACTGGTTCTAAAGAAAGTATTTTTTTATCTTCTATTTCTTCAATAAACATCTAGATGAGGAATCTATTCCAAATAAAATACCACATCCAGATTTAAAAACCCGGATTTAAAAACCTAACAAGCTTAATTTCTTTCATCAGTTTCTAAACTGATAGACTCTCTTGACTAAATATGAGAGTTAGCTGACTAGGAGAAATCCTGCTCTTGCCTTTGTAGGATAGTTATTAATTTGTTTTTCTGGGTGTCTACTACTCATCCCTGTTGGAGTAGAACTTTTGATTTTGGCTCATTCTGCCAAATAACTGTAAAACCTGGACATTAATGAGGTTTATGTACCTTTACGTACACTTTATACGTCTGAAATAATCAAACTGTAACTACACTTCATATATTTGCAATTATACAGTGTTATTATCAAGAACAGAAGTTATTTTCCAAAACAAGAATCCACTTTTTGCTTTATATGCCTGAAAAGAGAATAATCACAAATAAAAATTTAATATATAGTAAGAATGAATTTCAATAAAACATTTAGCATTCTTTTAAAATATACAATCATAAACCCCATAATAATTTAAGCTATTATCCACCTCGCTGCAGGTGAATTAAATGAAAGAAAAAGTAGGAGTATATTTAAAATGCAATAATTTGCATGTTGTGATCTAAAACAATGATATGTTTATCGTGACCATAAACAGTAAGGCTTTTTTCCATTTTATTTTGTAGAATTGAAGATTTGGGGAGTGAATAAGCTCTTATACTTTAATTAATACAGTCTTTATTGTGTATTCCTAAAAGCAAAATAAAAATATGCCTAATAGGCACAGTTTGCCTGTGAATTAAAAATATTTTCCTTCAAAATATTAAGAAATGCAAAAGTACACAGCACTCAGAAATATTTCTTTAATAGCATGTTTATGACTTGAAAGACTGAAAAAGTACCATGTGATAAAATTGCAGTTTCCATAGTAACCTTGATTGTTTTTAATAGCAAGGTAATAAGAAACATAAAATATGGCTTGATTGGCAGCTGCCCTAAGGCATCAGCTCCTGTAACACAACTAAATGCATTTTTGTTTATTAATATTAAGAAACAAGGTCCTTTTTTTTCTTGCTGCTGATTTCATCTCTGGATTTTCAATGTCTAGAGTTTTGTAATATGCTCTATAAGCTCTTATAAAGCAAAAATTAGAACTCCCCTGAAATGTAAAACATAGAAATGTTACTGCTTTTAGCCTGTGTTTGCAAAGGTTTAGAGAAATGAGAGGCTTGTTATTCCTTCTGTGTTAGCAATTATTTTTTTTGTACTGAACGTTCTGCAGCTTCAACATCTTTAGACACAGGAGTAAATTTCTATCTGCTTTCCAGCAGGACAATAACTTACACTTATCACTTATTGTTAGTAACTCTCTTTTTTCTGTTTGATCCAAACATCTCTTGTCCATATGGTGCTGCTTTATTACAATTTCTTCCCTAGGAACATTCACATCAGAGGGGAATCAGCTGTTTTAATAATTGCAATCACATGACTATGTTTGCCCTGCTTGGATATTTGACAATCAGGCATATGGTGGAAATGGTATCTACCCTGAAAATAAATGATGCAGGAGCCACACATGAAAAAATTTGAGATAGATGGATTTTATTTAAGCTTTTTCTGGATGCCTTGATTCTGAGAGTAAATATCTTAAGCCACATCCAAAAGCGCTGTTGTTGTGGTGAAGTGGGATGCCTATAATTTTTACAAGTCTTTTGCTAAATGGTTTTTACCCCCTAAAATCAGAAAGTCATGTTTTTTACTGAACCTACAAGTAACAGGAAGGAAGAGTGGGAGGGCTTTTCTACAGCTATCAAAACTCACCCTGGATCCTTCTCTGGGCACAAGGTCAGATCTTCTCAAAAAGTGAGCCAGAGCTGCCTTTCTTCTTTTTAATTTCAGCTTCAGCCTAAAAGTACTTTGTAAGGAAATGTTGATTTCTCAACCTGTACTCTCTGCTCCTCCACTGGACTCCTCATGTGGCTGCACACCAGTTTTCTTCTTCAGATTTCCTTCAGAACTAAAGGTGGACTTGAAGCCTGCTTTAGTACCAGTACTTCAGAGAGGCTGACAGTCAAATAGCAGCTCAGGCAGCTCAGACACACTCTTCCGTATGTGCGCAGTCGTAATCCAAACCTATTTCTTCTTTTGCTACTCCAAGCCTATCTCCGTGACTCCACAGTGAGGGTATTTTTTATTACTTTTTCTACTATTTCTCATATGTAATAGAGATCTCTAATAATAATTTTTTTCCTTCTTTATTCTCAGGTTACTTTATAGCTATGGCTTCACATGTTCAAAACTCCTTAAAATCAGAGCAGCAGCTTCTCTACCTGAGTTAATGACATCATATGTTGAGTTAAAAACCTGTGATATGAGATCTACACCACGTTGCACTGCCTAACAGGGTGTCATAAAATCATCTTGGGGATAGCGCTTCTCTAGTTAAGTTTCCCTGCTTACTTTATTATATCACTAATCTCATCAGGTCCACTCCTGCAGAGTCATTGCATAAACTCTCCAGATGAAGAAACCTGGAATGAAACTTCGGAGTTGAATACATCCAGCATAATCTTCTTTTTTTTTTGCCAATTTTGCTTGGCTTTTCTTAATCAAGCCAACCACATCTATAGTTCACAACTCCTGTGCCGTTTTATGAGCATTAGGAGAATAATAATGTTTTCACTGATACCACCAGAGCCAAAAGAAAATCTATGCAACACTCTGTAAATGTAATTCTCAGCAAAGACAAACCAACATAATGGTAATAGGGAAAAACACATCAAAAGCTGAGAGTAAGGAAAAGAGGTCACAACAAAGATAGCGTGATTAAAAGATATTGAAAGACTCTTTTAAAAGCAATATTCATACTTTACCATTCAGTCACTTCAGAGTCATCAGTGTAGAGTCCCTACCAACAGATTAGCTGATACAGCATCATCATAATTACTGTAGGTAAGGAGCGCTGTTTCACTTTGTGTTGGTGTATGACCATGATGCACACATCAGAGTACAGCTGAAAAAGACAGCAAGGTAGTTCAGGCCCAGACTGACTGGTGTATATTGCTCTATGAGGAAAGAGTTTCTCACCCTTCTGCTTACCATTGTTAGACTATTCCAAGTAGTGGTGATCGTTTTCGGACCGTTCTTTTGCTGAAGAGTGTTGAGGTAAGGAACATTTCATATATCATTAGAAAGTTACACTTGCTATCACGAAGCAAGTTGTTAAGTAAGTTCATAACTGCAATATGATGCCTGGGGCCAGAAAAATCCCAGGTTTATACAGGTCTGTGCTCCAACTTAACCTCTGTGCTGAGCTGTAAAAGAATTTCAGATTGTGCTGTGAGCTGGGCATGCTTTTGCACATCAATTTTCCTTGTTTAACAGAAAAGAAATGCAGATCTGGGTGGCATTCCAGGTGAGCAATGACCATTGCTCCTGTTATAACCTTCTAGCTTATAATGATGGAACTGTCCCTTCAAGTAGTTTCTGAATTCTCTTCACGTGACTGAAATTGTGCATTTAAATATTTTCTTGATCCACAGAGATTAAGTCTTCACTAATTCTAATATTCACCTATGTACTTGCTCCACAGAAACCTCCTTTTTTATTGCAATCTTGACATCTGTTCATGTCACCTTCAGGGTGATTAAGGATTTCCCTTTTCTTCTCCATAGACACAACAGAATATTCTGGCTCTCTAAGTCCTCTCATATGTCATCTTACATATGTATGTACATGCTGTGGTGGTGATCAGTAAACTTCTGATTTGAGATTCAATTATAGAAATATGTGAAGAATTACATTGACCAAACTTCAGAAATAAGAAAAGAAATATGCAACATTGTGGGTGAATTGAAGAAAACTTCATCAGTGTGATCTGTCTAGTCATAAATGCAAAAATAGTATGACAAAATTTTAGCTGATTAGTGTATTGGTTTATTACTGAGAACATAGCTTTATTGCCTTACTATTCACTATGGACATTCCCTTTCCTAATAATAACAAATTACAGCAGCTGAGAACTCTGATATTTTTCCAGGAACTATGTCTCAGTCTAGCCATGCTTTCTGAACAAATTTTATCCTGCAATTAGTCTGCCAAAGTATGTGCTTCTATGACATCTTTGGCTAGTAATGTGCTGAGGATTTTTCTTACGCCTCAGTCTTTTCAGCATAATACACTCTATAGATGTATATATATATATTACACACATGTGTAAATGTCTGTTGGCCTCCGCGTGCATGTGTAATGTATCTACACCCTTTAGAGCAGTGGACTGTTAAGATCTGTACCATTTCCAAAGTTCCAGTGCCTTAACATGCTCCCTTCAGACAAGACCACTCTGAAGAAATTGACTGTGAAATAAAGAAACACAAAATTACACTTTATTTCTGAAAGAAGTTACAGACTAGGGAAAACACTGTTGATTACAGTCTCAGTGTTCTCATTGCCAATATGAACACTGGTCTCAGCTCTTTGTACTTTAGACCAGATAGTCCTTCTAGGTGCCTCCACTGACTATTGTATCATAGTCTTTTGAGCTTTCCAAATAGATAATGGAGTCTCTTCCCATTTTCACTTTTCCATGGGGGAATTTTCATTCTACAGCTCCAGCAACTCCATATCCTGAAAAGAGCCATTCAAACTTAATGGTCCTATTAATGGCAAAGTATTGTTTCATTAAACTTCAGTCAGGAAATATAGATGGTCTCCATGGGCTCAGTCACAGCTACTCAGACACAAGCATCCCACCAGGTACCCTTTTCCCACAAGTTCAGGAAGCTCAAACCCAGACAGAGCTTAAATGCAAGTAACAATCTCATACAAATACATCCCCACCAAATTAGTCATTCTAGGGAAAATTGATACCTACTTTAATTTTTTATTCTTTCTCAATCTTCAAATCTCTGTTTTCTCAGGCTGGGTCTGAATAGCTTTGTTTAAGATAAGAAATAAACAAAACAAACAAAAGAAAAAACAAATCCACAGAACTGCACATTTCTTATTTTATAGAATCATAGGATAATTTAGGATAGAAGAGACCTCTGGATGTCATCTATACCCTAGGTGACCTTCTGTTCAAGGAACGCTGGCTTCAAAGTTGTATCTTGCTTAGGACGATTTCCACTTGAGTTTTGATTATTTCCAAAGACAAAGGCTCTATAGCCTGTTCAGGAAGCTCTTGATATATTTTTTTTTTCATTTTATGCAATCAGAATTTACCTCACCAAAAATTGTGCCCAAAGCATCTAATCCCTTTACTGAGTACCTGCAAAGAATCTGGCTCCATTTTTTTCTGTAACCTTCCATTAAATACTTGAAGACTACAGTTAGATCCCCTTCTTTGGGGACCTTCTTCCATCTAAACAAAAGGAGCTCCCTTGGTCCCCGCCCACATGTTATAAGGTCCAGCCCCCATCATCTTGCTTTGTTTACTTTTTCTCCAGAAATCTGCCCCATAATAAAAGATCTTTCTTTGTATTTTCATCAGTATTTTTCTGGTCATGTAAACGAAAATGCTTCTCATCCAACTGTTTGATTCCATTTGCTTGATTGCAAGAGTGTTTTCACATACTGGACTCACCAGTCCATCTGGTGGTTTTTTTTCTTTTTTTACACTCTACTGTGTTTAACACACATAAAACATTTCTAATCCAATCCCTTCCTTCCCCTTAAAAACCCACTGGTAAAAAGACATAGAGGCTTTTTCTCATTAATAATTTGCTGGTTATTTATACAATAGAAGCTATATAGCATTTGGGTAGTGACAAAGCTACATGATATTAATATTAGGCTGCTCAACGAGATATGGAAGTGGCCATAGTCCATCATCTAGTTAATTAATGAAAAAAATATGAGAAGTAGAGAGCATTTACTTCTGATATTGCAAAAAGAAAATAAAAAGGAAAGGAAAAAAATCATAACATAAATTGCTTCAAAATCTTTCCGTTTGAAAATACACTTTTGTGTTAAAGGCACTTATACTACAGCGTACACTGAGGGCTGAATTATCCCATGTTACTTACACAGAAATATTTTGCAAAATGGACAGCTATGAAAAAATACTGTGATGAGATCCTTTCCTGTTATTCAAGTTTTATATACTTTCTTCTCCCCATATTAGATACGAATCTGCTTTCCACATAAGCTGTATTCTCCTAGGTCTACAATAATCCTAGAAGAGTTTCAAAGACCTGAAGCCATCCTCATGAGAAATGTAGCTTTGCACTGACTTGGACTTTTGGTCCTCCCATGCTTTTTCTTTTGAATAGAATTCCTGACTCTCTTATTTGCAGAAATAAGCAAAATTGGAAGCTGCTTCCTCTTTTTCAGAAAAAGAATATCAAAGCTAGGTAGTAATTTCAGTCTCTGGGCCCATCACACGGGACAACTTTTTCAGGTGCCTCCCCACATAGCAGACTGAAATCATTCCTTTTCTACTTGTCTCCAGGGTACAAAGCAGTCATGTAAAAAAAAGAGACATTTCGTTGCCTCACAGGAAAGCAAAATAATAGTATGGAAGAGACCTTACATGTTATTAAATAGGAGAGATGATGTAGACAGGATGTAGGTAACAGATGAACAATAGTTATTTTTTCATTAAGCAATTAAAGAAGAAAAAATAAGTTGTAAGAGATATTTATTTTTAAAAACAAAATTTTATTTTTGTTTAAGACATTTTGTTGTTCCTCTAATTAGAATGAGTAGAATAAGATATTTTGAACATTTCTATTTCGTTTTTGTTTTTTTTTTTTTTTTTCTGGTTAACTTTAAATTGCTTTGTTAGTAGCAAGTAGTAAAGCCAGACATTATGTTTTATTAGGCAAAAGTTTTTTAATGGAAACATATCATTTTAATAACACATTTTCCGAGGAAGACTTAGCATAGCAGGTATCCCAATATGGTCCAACACAGGTGAGAGAAAGATAAATTAAGGTCCTTGCTTTGTCTGACTCATTTTACAGCTTTGTAGATATCATCCAATCACTAAGAATCTCACTGAGATTTTGCTTGCATGTGTGTAAACATGCAGAGATAAATCATGGAGGAGTCATAAAGCTCTGTATACTAAAAGTCAGGTGCACACAGATAATCAAAGACTGTCTTTCAGACAACTATATCTCAGTCTGCAGATGTCACAGCATATCTTTTGTGCATTTAATTTGCACTAATATATTAACAACAAGATTTTATTAATTATTAATTAATCAATAAGTTCAATTTTTGTTAATGTCATGATCTGGAATTACACAATGACTTTTAAACCTGAATTACTATCAGTCCTTATTTTTCATGTAAGCTTTTTCAGGTCTTTATCCAAGTGTTCTGGCTCAAAAATTAAATTTCATTGAACAAATCTTAGGTCTATATATCCTTCTATTTCTCTGCTTATATATTTTCTTTTTATCTATAGATATATCAAACATTGGAAAATTTTTATAATCCATAGTATTTTACTCTGTTGAATACCCATTTTAGTGTAATGAAGCATGTCTCTAAGTTCTTAGTCTGTGCAGCTACTTATCTGAGAATGTGAAATAAACAGAAAGACTTACTAAAACCAATAATGGCACAGTAGGTCACAGATAAAAGTAAAGATTGTCATGAGAAATTATATTGCAAGTATATGTTATTGCGTCTGAAATGCACAGTGAAAATACATCAGAGTAAGCAACCTGTCTCAGCAGATTGGGGGTTTTTTTGTTTGTTTTTTGCGTACTGCACATGTGTGTGTGCATTAACTTAAATTTAAAGCAGTTTGGAATTTTTTAAATTCAATCCTTTTAAATGCAGCTGAAGTTCTTGCTGCATTATGTTCATTTAGTGAAGATTTTGTAAAGGAATACCTTCTAAAAAAGAGAATTTCTGACCAGATCTCAAGAAGCATTCATCTCAGAAGAATCAGCTCTAACAGGTATATACCAGATCCAGGTTTCCCTTTTTTAAATCAGGTTCTAAAGCTTCTAGGTTCAATGTCCCAGATGAATTCTAAACTACCAGAATCATGGCTAGATTAAGTTGCTATTTTATTTTGCTTTCTTTTTTCATGAGCTTGGTAAAATCTTTTGCAAAGTAGATAGTATCTTTAAATTTATAACAATCTCCCAAGCTAGAAAACTTGAGAAACTATTGTGTACAGACTTGGGTTTGATTCTTTTAGTTTAAAGTCTTTAAATACTGGTTTAAAAGAGGTTGAAGCCCAAGTTTATTTCCTGAAGTGTCACAGCACTACAGAGTAGAGTTGGAGAAAGGAGGAGGACATTCAGTATTTCTATTGTTTTCATGTGTCTTTAAAGTGCCTTGCTTTCAGAGCAAGATGAGCCAAATATTAATTAGCTAAATATTAACAAAGGTCTCCTATTCTACTTCTACTTGATCAAGAACTAGACATCTTCCAGTCTTCATTCAGAGCTTTCATTCAGAGCTTTCATTCTTCTAATTCTTGTCATCAAGAACTAGACATCTTCCAGTCTTCATTCAGAGCTTTCATTCTTGGAAAGAGAAAGAGGTACAATAGAAAGAAGACACAAGCGCAGAAGGGAAGTCCAGATTTTTCAACAGCTGAGGGTTTTATAACAAATTAATACAGAGAAAAGGCCAAGTTTATAAAAAGATCTCAGCTTTGAATAAGATACCTTTCCAAGCATGTTGATCATATAATTCTGACTTGTACACCAAGATTCTCTAAAGACATCCTCAATCAACTTGTTGGAGTCTTTAGAAAGCCTACCCAATAAATTGAGTAATATAATTTTATTATTATATTCAATTTAATAGTATTCAGCTTGCAGATGGTCCCATAGCAAAAAGGAGTAGTTAAAACACAAAATCAGCTCATAGTTCTGAGAATTGAAAGAGCCTGACATTTTCCTTTTTAAGTAAATATCGCGTTTTAATTGCTGCAGCCCCAAGGTAACCATAAAGTCATGCACTGACAACTCATGCAGATTTCATGAGACTGTTTGCTCTGTTGTTCATGGAAAAAAGTTTGTTTAGCAACTGCTGCTGCTCCTGATGCTTACATCACCTGAAAGTGAAAAAGCATCTTCCTAAGTATGGAATAAAAGTTTTTAATACTTTACCTGTAATGAAAAACCTAAGAAAAAGAAATCTGAGTGTAGAGTCAAAGTGAAGAGTTGTGAAGACTACAGAGATGGCTCAAGTGTCAGTTTTGTCGCCTGACCGTGCCTGTCACCTCCCATTTTTAGCGTCATTTTTATTCCATTTACAAGAAATTGTGGGTGCCCCATCCCTGGAAGCATTCAAAGTCAGGTAGGATGGGGCATTGAACCTGGTCTAGTGGAAGGTGCCCCTCGCTGCAACAGGGGGGCTTCAAACTAGATGATCTTTAACATCATTTCCGACCCAAATCATTCTGTGATTCTGTGAACGGGGACATTTTTCTTGACTGCAAAGATGGGCTATAGGTACCTAAAAACTTTTCATTTTCTAATTTCTCCATTTTTAAAATGATATTAAAGACAGTTTCAAAGTCTTTTTTATTAGTTGTGCAGAGCTTTCTGCAGTCTAATGATGTAGGCCTTACAATATAACACAAGACCGTGACACCACTAAGTATATGTATTTTAATAAGTACTGTGTTCTAGGAATTAATATTAGTAAGAGGATCGATTTCTAGACAGCATGTGTGTCATTCAATGGATTTTATGAATTATATAAGCTAATGGAAATCTATGATGTAATTTGAACTCTCTCTGGTAAGCAATGATACCAATAATATTTCTGAAAAGTGATACGTAATCTTTATCAATCAAGTATTTTTAGAAAGTGTATGGATGCTGCAGCAGCAAACAACTAGTGATAACCTGAAGTTTTATACTGAGATATTTATATGACTAATGCAATGGGAATGTTCCATTTTAAAAAGGTTTAAAACAGGTACTTTTAAATTTCAGTATGTGCTTTCCAAGCTAAGATTTACTGCCCAAATGATAAATCTATTCCACTTGTATCTGATTTTTTATCCTAGTTGTTCCACAATTTAATGGCAGATAGGTCTATTACTACTTAACAGAATAAGTACTGTCCATACCTTTCCACTTCAAAAAGCACATCTTCAGCTTTCCTAATTACATGAAACAACAGTCACTTCTAGCTAGGAAGCTGAAATATTACAATGGAGAATATTTTCTAAGGCATAAAACTCCCAGCTACATATAGTCAATTGGAATTTGAAGTCTTTCTGATAATGTATATGCTTGGCATTATTAACTCACACCTTTTTCTATTTAATCCTATGACAAACAACTAATCAGGAAGAATGTAGTAGACTCCAACTGTATGGAGTAAAGGATACATTGTCTTCGCAATATGAAAATCAAGTAAAATCTATGTACATGGATTCATAGATTTTACCTGTGGTTATTCTACCATCTTGGCCATGATTCAGAAATATATGTAATCAGATGCTAGGATTTATACACATTTTTTTTCAAATTAAAGCCAATGAAGCATAAGCAAATTCTTAAATAGGGTTAAGGAGGTTAACATATGAGACATTACTTTTTTAATTACTCTATCAAAAATAGAAGAAATAAAGAAATTTATCAAACTTCAGAACTGTTTATTGTTTGGAATGTCTTTAAGTTTAGAACTACTCAGTTAAACCTGAATAAAAAAAGTTATATTTGTGCTATTATAAAATAGACTGAATAGAAGAAATGAAAACTTTGGAAGTATTTAAGCATTTAAGACTATTCTGTTCCCAAGTGTAAGTCAAGCTTTTTTACTTAGGTCAATTAAATATTTATTTAATTAAATTATATATTATTTCTTTAAAAACCATGAAAGCACTTAGATTGTGAAGAAATGACTTGGTAGTCTTGAGGAAAAAAAATTGTCCTTCTTGGAACTAATTATTACCTTTTGTGAAATCCACAATCATTAATAATAAAGCCAGAGGTCCGGGATTTCTTTGTTGTTCTATTAACTTGAAAGAAAATTACATATTATTATTCATTTGTGACTTCCCAGAGAATAATCACATTGGGGGGGGGGGGGAAGAAGGCATTGTGCAGCAGTAGTTGCAAGCATAAAGTATGGTAGGTTTTTGACTCTGAAAAAAAATCCTTTGAAAAAAGCATTAAAGATTTTGTACTGTGCTATAAAAGGACATCTGTTCTATAAGCTGTACCTCAACAAGATGACATTGGTTGTCATGTCAAATCTCAACAGGCCACCTTTACTCATGTTCTCCTAAGCTAAGAAATGCCACTGTAGCAGAATAAAACATAACTTTTAATATTTCTTTCTTTGGTCTGGGCTTCAGTGAAATGCAAGAGAAATATAAGAAATCCTTGCCTCTCAGTGGATTTGGTTTAAGCCAGCCTCTCTCCTGTAGAGCTATTTTCAGCTGGGATTTCTTCCAAGAAGAAAGAGAAGTTATTTTGTGTTCTTGTTTCAGTCTCTGTCAGATGAAGAAAGATAAAATTAGATTAATATATATGCCTGTCTATTTTGTTACTGTAGAAAGCTAGAAATACTGCTGCAAGTCTGGCATAATATTTAATGTTCCTGGCTCAGATACAAATATCCATAGGTTTTGTGTGCATTACATAATGGAGCTACACTGTTCCACAGAGGCATGGCTTTGGGACCGATAGAGTTCAATGGCTGTATCTCCCTACCATAGTCTCTCATCTTGAAGTACTACTGGGATTTCTGAAGAAGTAATTCAGGAAATACAGATATCCTAATTTGGCTCACAGATTACTTGAAACTGCGCAGAGAAAGAAGTTGATAAACTTAGCATAACAATATATTAAATACCATTATTTTTCTTTTCATAGAAGACATTCTGATTTTAAAAATGGAAAAGAAAAGGTACAATCTCAGCTAATAGTTTGTAAAATACCTTCATCCTGCTTAGTCTGCCTATCTTAATTTTCTGTTCCTTCTCTTGGGTATAATAGTTCTACCGCACTACTTGACAGAGATTTGCATTCAACAAATATATGTTGATGATGACTATGGAATAGAACATGGCTAGAGACATATAGCCCTCAACATGCCTCTGTGAGATGCTGCTTTGCCAAGAAAATTGTATGACTCCCCAAAACACCTACTTTACAGCCATGTGATTTGCAAAGAACTGGTTTCTCTTCATTCTTGTGGGGTTAATTTACAAGTACTACAAAAATCAAGAAGTAAGGAGCTGTTGAAGAGATATTTTCCCTAATTTTTTTTAAATTGTTTGCTTCTGTTTTGTCTTCAAGAATGTCTTTTACAAAGAATGAGAACAACATATTTTGTTGTCACAAAGAAATAATCCCTGATCATTGAAGATTAGTTGGCTCCTGTTCATATTCTTCATTCACTAAACATCTGCAGAAAATATTTTCCCTGATATGGAAATCCCGACTGGGTGTCCCGTTCCAGATCTGAATGGAGTCCAGGAGCTGGATCACCTCTGCACTACAGAACAGCTCCTCTCTCTCATGCTCTCAGCAGTATATCCATACACAGAGATGTGAGACATTGTGGCTCCAAATGCTCAACATGTTTTGAAAGCTTTTATGCACATTAAAAACTGGACAGTTTGGCTTTTTCAGGAGGAATTAAACAGATTAATTAATTAATTTATTTTAAGCTTTCCTTGCAGATTTTTTTTCCTCCCCTCATGGGGATCTATAAATAGCATCCACAATCCACATGGCATGAATTGCAGAGCTAATCACCAGCATTAATAAAGGTTAAAAAGCTCAGAAGTGTTGCAATCTGCTGCTTTGGCAAACAAAGGCTGCATTGCTCAGAGGGCAGGAAGCAGAGCAAAGGGTTTTGTTGCACTGTGGGAAAGTGCTGATCGATCTTCAAACCAATGGGAATACCATGCACCAGAGGAACTTGGGTAGTGTATAAATCCTATCAACACTGAATCAAAGGGGTTCTTCTGTTCACCTTGTCATTTCGTATGCCTAATTCTTCATTTCAGAACCTACTTACAGATTGGTATTTGAGGTTTAATTGATACTTAGTGTGCAGCTGAATATAAGGTCTCCCTGAGTAAAATTTATTCTTTATTGTGCTCAGGAGAAACATCTTTGTAATTTAGTGGGCACTTCTGGGAAGTGAAAACATTATAATTGTCACAGAAACAAAACACGCAAACATGATTCCCTTTACTTAATTTACTGTTGTGATGAACAGATATCTCAATACATTTGCAACAGAGTCAGACTATGCAAAAAGAAGAAAAATATTTTAAAGACAACATAAATCAATATCACTATGCTGATGTTAATGGATTCTCATAAATCTACATGAGCTAAGAATTTGTGCCACAAACTATCTGTCACTACCAATACTTTGAATGTCCAGTGGATGTTTGATATTGAATGTCCAGTTAGCTTTAATTTATATTTGAAGACATTAATTCATTTTTTTAGACTTAAAATGTGCTTAAACTGACATCAAATTATAATGACCCTGAGACAATTGTTCTTTTTAATAATCCAGAAATTGTCATTGTGATAAATGATTCAAAAGGCATGTCACAGAACATGCCTCAGGAGATAAAATTTGTTCATACAGTGTAAGAATGTATAAGAATCATAAGTTTCCATATAATTTGTTTAAATTCTTTCAAAGACTGTATTTAAGTAGTAGTTCAAAATAAGATAATAAAGGTCAAATATATAACATGATACATAAGTCCTATATCTCTTAATGTTACCTGCAGCTTAATTTTTCCCCTTTAATTTGAAATTAAAATTTTGCTCAAAGTACAATGTGAATTTGAAACTAGAAAATAATTTCTGCTATAAAATCTTTTGGTTTTTTCATACTTTGTAATGTGTACTAAAGAAAGTTTTTCAAATAATTTCATTCTTGCAATGTTTATACATGAAACGTCTTAAGCTCAGAGCCATGTCTTTTAAAAACAAATATTGCTATTATATGATGTAATAGTCTTTATATAAGTATATAAAGTATTTTAATTATTGCAATTAAAAATATGAAAACTCATAACAACCAGGAAACTTACAATTTGAAACATAATCTATTATTTTGTACTAATTATTTCTTTCATTTTTTTTTTCCCCACTGTCCACTATAGACCGGAATTTTTTTTTTATTCCCTTTTTCTTCCAAACCATGACAATCAGACAGCCAATTATTTGTATTTGTATACTAAAGAAATTCAAACAAAACTCAACCAATTCTGCATTACAACAAAGCTGTTAAAAAAATGACAGTATTTCAGTGACAAAATCAAGTCAAGAAGTTGAAATCTGGCTCCAGATCGGTGCAGATGCACGGGCATCTTGTGCTCTCCTCATGCATATGATTGCTCTCAGAACCATTAGGGATCTGATGTTCAGGATGTCACAGGTATTACACTGACTGACAGTAGATAAACAGCTAACATAGACCAATGCAATGATGGATAATGATAAAGTAAGGCTTCTGTTTATACGTGGCCATCCATGAACACCTCAGTTGGACAGACTGCATAAATTGTACTTTGAAGGAAGTTAACTTTGCATCAGTCACTTCCAAACTGTGGTTTGGAGAACCTCGACCTGCTCAAAGACATCTCAGGTTGTCTCACAGCACAACACTTCCAAAAAGCAGTAGTGTTTCAACACAGTAAGGGTAACTGGAGAGGTCACATTATTTAAGCAGGAACAAAGCAGCAAAGAAATGAGGCCAAGAGCATAGTTAAGGGAATGACTGTTCATGAGGCATTTTCAATAATATCTGGACCACAATGAATCTGATCATATTGCCAATTCAGTCATGCTTGACATGCTATGAACTCAGCAAACAGCAGTCATTACCCTCCACTCACTGTTACCCACTTGCTCTCAGAAACACTGCCTAACCACCTCGATTACACAATGATTAAAAGGTCATCAAAGCTACTGAAGAATCTGAGCTGTGCAAATAGACAGGGTGAGATGAAGCAAAACAAACAGAAACAGAAAATTGTGCACAATCAGCATAAATGGAGAAACAGAGCAGAAGTGGAGACTGAAGGAGATAATGCAATTTTCTGCCAGCTAACATTCCAGGAGAGAAACCACTAGCCTCAAAGTCTGTGCTTGGAGACAAAATACAGTGATGGGAAAGAAGTTGCTCATAGTTAGGGAACTGAAGGAAAGATGTTGATGTAGCAAAAATAATATAAGCCATTAGAAATTTTAAGAATTTCTTAGAAAAATAAGAAAATCGAAAAATAAAAAAAATCAAAAAATAAGAATAACCAGGGTTCCAAAGTCACTTACACTTAACATAACAAAATTTGGTTCAAACTACAGATTTCAGAAAAAAAAAATAAGGCAAGCTATATTTTTTCTAAGCAAGCTGGCATATTTCAATCTTCTGAATTGAAGTCCAATTCAGTGCAACAGCAGTGAAAAATCAAGAGTTCAGTTTTCTGACAAAAACACATGAATATACATAGCCAGAGGATTACAAAGTAAAATATTGCGTTGCAATTATATAAACATGCTTAGTTCAATCATTCTACCAAATTAAAATTTAAGCACTTGTTAGTTTGGGTTTTATTATGTTTGTTTGTTTGTTTTTAAATCAGGAAATGTATTTATTTTGGTACGGTGAAATCAACAGTGGGTCTATTTATTTTGTTTCTTAATTTTTCTCTTTAAAATTTACAAGATTTTGGGACTGGAAAAATAGTTGAAATCCAGCACCTTCTTGAAGATTCCCTCCAATTACAAAAGACTGTTTGAATACCATCTTCTTTAAAAGTAACAGTTGCTACCACACAAGTCAATCAGTTACACAAATTACTTGTCTGTGAGAAATGCTGATGTGCCCCAGTGTGTTCCAAAGAAGTTGTAGGCAGGAACAGATAAAGTGACAAAGTTAGAACTTAGCCTGTCATGAGGCTGATTGATGTATCTGTTGCTTACAAGTGAGTGATGCAGCCAAGGCATTCTGCTTAGATTGGTCTACATGGTCAAATATCACAGGTTTGTGGGGTACCATTACCTAACATTCCCCTTTACATGTCATTTTGGAGTTACTCTGCTCCTTTAGCAACGGGACTAAAATTCAGATTGGGGGAGCAGTTCTATTAAACAGCTCTGAGTACCTACAGAAGACAAATTACATTTGTGCCTTACAGTATTTATGAAAATTCAGGACAGATGTGACTCACTGAAGCTCAAGGAAAGCAAGTAAAAACTTATTTTTTTCAATTAAATCAGTAGTAGAAAAAAAAAAAAGGCAGTTTAATGCCCTATGAATTTGCAGTTTACTTTAGGGGAATTTGCCAATTGCAGACATAAAACCTTCAATGCAGTCTAGCTAAGCAATGCTTGATTGCTACAAATACAGCAGCCTTTTATAAACTCCTGAGTGAGTTTGAAGTTATAGATTTGGCATTGTTTGCAGACAGCTAAGTATTTCAGGTCCCACTAGTCCTGTACTGTCCCAACCCTGGTTTCTACAAATTAGATTCCTAGTGCAGAACTCAGAGCAGCACGAGGTTAGTGAGGGAGGAGAGGTACGTGGCTGAAATTACAGACTTCTTACATAAAAGAAACTTGGAATGTCACCCTTTGCCTATTTCTCAAGACAATAGATCTTTGAATTAACTGTGTTCATGAACACTTGCCATGAAAAGCCAGCTCTACTTCTTGTCAGTCACTTTAAGAAAATGAGGCACAGAGAAAAAAAAAGCTTAAAGAGTAGGAAGACAAAAAAAGCTGAACAGACATATAGACTTTAGCACATACAAAATTAAAACCGTTTAGAAATTGCCTTCACTTAATAACAACCCAAACTGTTTGAAATAATTGCTGTTCAGCAACAGAGATAAAGATATGTTACTTCACATAAATATCTAATGACTTCAATATGAGGAATTAACTATAATAGAGTGTCATATTAAAATATAAAAACCACCAAAGGAAGTTGCAGTAGCAATCCAATCTCTAAACTTCCATTCTATGGGGAGCTGCAGGTTTGGTGATTAGTGATGGGTGCAAAATTATAATTCACAGCAAACCTGATGCAGTATAGTACAATAACATACATATAGATGTTATCTCAAATATATATGTTTAAAATGGATATGTGCAAAACAGTTATAAAATAATGACAGTAGAGATTGTGAATTTTTAGAAGTAATAGCTAATGTAGTTGAGTACCTTCATATTATCACTTAATATTTCTTTTCTTACAATGATAGGAAAACAAAAAAGGAAGGAAGAAAAAGTTTCAGGTCATTTCCTTTTACTAACACCAGTATTAATTTTAAAAAAAAGTGCATAACTCTTGTTTTTCTGACAGCTAGATTTCAAGTAAACTTCAAGGATTTATTCTAATTGGATTATATATTTACATAAGAATAAAGGAGTTGCACTAGCACAAGTACTTTTTCTTCCTAAGAAGCTCCACATATTCAGGATCAGAATTACAAAAAAAAGTTTGGGGATATATAAAGAAAACAAAAAGATTTGCCTTCCTGTTCAGTACTGCTTCTTACTTTTCTGTATTTATCCAGGGGAAAGCATGCTCGTCTGTATGACTACAAAACGTTTGATCCTTTGATTTTGCCAGAATTCCCTTTACTAAAGAAATTCTGACAAAGTCAACCTTACTGTTTAAGCAGTCTAGACTATAGAGGAACCACCTGTTGTCATTGAACCACATATTTCCAAATGAATCACTCATATTCTTCTAATTATTTCTGTTTCATAGCAGAGAAATATACTTGTTAGAGCACACAAGTATGTTTTGGTGTCTTAAAACACCAATATAAGAGTTCATAAATAGCGCTTTTTCTTACTACTGCTACCACAGTAAGGGAAAAAGGGTATGAGTACTATCTTCCATCTGTAGTTTCAGTTTTTTTGATGTTTTAGTATGTGATGTAAATTAGAGATGCCTTCAGGTCTCTTTAATTCACCACTGGCATGTCATCTTGCTTACAGTGGCAGCATTAATAAAAGTGCAAGAACATAGGCATTATTTGCATTGTTTGTGGCTCAGCTGTTACCACTATGCCCTAATCCTCCATAATTTTAAGTTGTTCCTGAGTGTACTATCCTGTTTCCGTCACAGACTTACTGCAATGTCTTCATTTCCATGCAGCTGTTAATTCATGGTACACAGAAACAACTTGATAAGACTTAAAAATTTCCATGAGATTAAAAAAATAAACCATCAGGAAAAGCAATATAGCTTCCTAGTATTGTCTGATCTGAAAGCATACCTTCAGACTGTTTTTTCTTCTGCAATATGTAGAAATTTAAAGATATTCAGGACAGACTATTAGATATGCAAATGTAGTCATTGCTCTTTTACAGCTATATTACTCCAAGTATCCAATATTCAGCCCCTAATATTAAGAAGTAGTTTGGGAAGACTCAGTGTACGCATTTACCCTTGGGAGTTGAGATTCCAAGAGTTTGAACAGTTGTTGAAACATTGTCAGATTTCCCAGCAGCCACATTAAGATTTACCTTATCATATCAATATGACAAAAAAGCATCAAAGTTGCATTCTGACCTTCTTTCATGTAATTCAGTTAAAGTACATCAATCTTATTTTCTCTTCTTGGTCGAGTGGAGATCATGTTGTTTCATTTTAGGAACAATTTGCCCATGGTGTATGAAGTACCATATTATGTGTCTGTGAAAAGTGATATTGTGAAAAAAGAGGGATAGCAGAAGGAAATGTACCTCATAAAAAACCCCAAAACTCTCTAAATTATCTTGTCTGTGCTCTGCAAGATGATTGCACACAGTCAAAGACGGTACCATGTAATCAGTTTTTACTCAGAATTTGATGTCTCCCCACTCTGAGAAGAAAGAAGCAGAGACAAGTTAAAAGATGGTTGAGGTTAAAAGGAAAAATCAGGCATCAAAGGCAAGCCTGAAGAAGATTGAATTGCCTAAATCATAAAGTGGAATCTAAAACCTCTAGCTTGGTGGCTGCCTGGGCTCCCTAGGCATTGGTATTTTGCATTATGTTGCTGCTCAGACCTTTGCAGGCAGAGTCCTAACTCTAGTATGCCTCTTTTTGAGGTTTAAAAATAAGCTACTCAACAGCACTGATCTGTTCCAGTGCCACAAATATCCCAAATGAACAATTAATGGCTTTTTTTAATCAATGCCCATTACTGCCACCCAGTTTTCTATAGTAGTCAACTACAGACAAAAAAAAACCCTCCTCAGAGGAAGAGGATTCAATCCCGTATTTCTTATCTGCTGAGTGAAGGCTCTGTCAACCAAGAGGCAGGCCCACGTCTCTGTGTGTGTAAAGTCACGAAAAATATTTGGCTTATTCCTCCCTCTCTCCTGTTGAGGGTAGTATCAGAAAGTGGTGTTACTAGTCTGTGATTAAAATATATCTGACAATGCAATATTATTTAGACGGTTTACAAGATCTCCTTGATATGACTGTTTTATAATCCTGACATGTTTCAGTCTACATTTTTAATTACATTAACAAGATCACAAATTTAATGTAACTAGAAAATTTTAATAAAGGTATCCCAAAGTCATATTGTTCACATTTGCTATTTTTTCTACAGTTTCTAATCCTTATTTATGTAGGAAACAACTTTGATGATGTGCTTTTACTATCAGTAACTTTGGAAGCTTTTCAAAGTAGCAAGGTCAGAATAATGACTTGCCAGGTTCTGTGGTTTCATTGATGAAAAAATGTCTGTGAGTGTTATACAGATTATTTCAAATACTAAATACTAGACTGTATTTTATCAGAGTGTAAGGCTTCCTCTACACCTGTGGGCTTCAGCACAGTTGTCCCTGTACCCTCTACCTTGCCCTTCTCATTGTGCTTAGCAAGAAGGTTACCCTGTGACCTGTTTAAGAGTGTGGTTGTTCATTAAATAAATGTAATTCATCCCAACATCATCATTCTAATAGACTATAATGGCCTTAGGTTGCTTCTAGGTTGAAATGAAGACAATTGTTTTATCAAATGGTTTATTCCTAAGATTTACTTATATTGTGAATCCTTTAAGAAGTACAGAAAATCCCCTCTAGCAATACAAACCCCTTGCACAGACTCAGGCAACCCTAGGTGTTCGTCTTCTAGACCAGAGTTAAGGTGCAACTAGCAGAAAAATTGTGGCTACCCTACCATGTAGAGGTGTTCTGGACAGGGAATGGGCCATATATAGTAATTCTTGGTGAGAAAACAGTTAGTTGTAGCTGTAGGTTTCAGACAAGACCCAGCAGACTACAGAGGAGATAGTCACACTCCATATTCTATAAATCCTGAATTCAGCACACTCTTCCTTATCATTTCTCTCTGTGAGGACCATGGCAGCGAACTTTCCATCCTAGTCTAGGTTTTTCAGCTTTCCTAGAACATATGATAAGATTAATATGTATTCCCAAGCTTTTCTAAAAGAAATGAGTATGGATTGGTGTATTTCTGTATCAGGTGGAAACTCTACTACATTTTGTTAGATGTGCATATTTTATATAATACTTATTTAATGTGGGAAGTGGGACATTCATTTTTGTTCGGAAAATATACACTTCCGTTATTTTTTACACTAGCATATTTGCTAAACCTTTCAAGAAGGAAGTTAAACAAATCACAGACATCAAAAATACTTTGAAAAGAATAACAAGTGCGATAGGCTACTAAGAAACTAAAAAAAATATCATCCACATTGTATTTTTTAGCTGAGCATATTATTTTCCTCTTAAAACAACAAAACTAAGTCCCTAACAGAACTTTGTATGACATAACACTAGCTTTTCCCAATTTTTCTTTTTGCCTTTTAAGAACTATTTTGAGCTATACTTGGTAGACATCTTAGCCCCAGACATCTGATAATTTACATAAAAAGTAAAAATGAAAAAAATTGTGGATTGTGATACAGATAGGTTAATAGGTGAAGCAAAAGCCGTGAGTGAATTTGTTTCCAGGAACAAATGTCATAACTTCAAATGTCTTCTCCTTCTTTCTCCATTTTTTTTTTTTTCTGAGCACAACATCATATGATGTGGAATAGTCCTTTTGTCAGTGGGAGTCAGCTATCTTGGCAGTGTCCCTTCCCTGCTTGTGCTCCCATCCCACTCGCATCCACTTGCACTGCTCAGCAATAGCTAAAACATTGGTGTGCTACTAACACTGTCTTGGTCACAAATCAAAAACAGCATTGTACAAGTTACTATGACTAAAATTAAGTCTACCTCTGACAAAACCAGTATAAGAGCTTAACATTACATTTGATTACAATAAAGGTGTCAATGAGCATTAAAAATGTTAGAGATGTACCCTGATCTCTACAGTGTTTCTCAAATTCCTGTGTGCTGTAAGGTTCACTCAAAAGATCTATATGGGGGTATAAGATATCCCAGGAGGGAGATATCTATTCTAATTACTTCCCTGCAGCCTATACTTGTGAGATCTTTCAAGTTCAGTGACAGACCCAGCTATCAAGTTGAAACTAATCCTTGGATAGCATTAACCGATGTTAACAGGCAGGGCGTATGAGTGCTTTAATATTATCAACTCTATTGTCAGATGAAGAGACTGAAACACTTAAAAGTTCTTTGTTTATGATTTAACAGAAAGGTTGAGCTGGACTGATCTTACCTATTTTAGCTTTTTAGGGTTTTAACTTCTACATATGTATGGGTCACCCTATGCTTCTGTAAAGTCAAAGCATAAAATTAGTCTCAAAACTCAATTAATCTGACCTATTTTGTCCATATCAGTTCTATGTATTTCAGATATTTTCTTTAGGATGAGATGAACAGAAGTTGTTCTTTCTCCCATTTCATGATAATACAATTCTAGATGATCGAGATGGCAAACTTGGATGTAGTTTACCATACTTGATCAGATGAATTCAGACACCAGTCAGGTCTCATGACTGATCTGATTCTATTTTTGACACCAACTAACCTGCCATCTAACTTTAAATGTTGAAATGCTTTCATGCACACAATGGTTTTTTTGGCATCAAAAATTGACAAAGCTCTCAATAGAGGATCTAACACAATGAGATTCTTTATCTACTCCCACTCAAGTACAGTCCAAAAAAGATTTATTTTTTTTCCACAAGCAGCAAAAAGTCTATTTTCCCCCTTATCTGATAAACATTACAAGGCTATGATGGTACTTTGAAAAACATTTTAAATGCATTTGGAGGTATCTGGAATAATAGATGACACTAGCAAAAACTGAATACACTTTTCAAGGTCTGACCTGTATCCAGTTGTTACGACCCGCCCCAGGAAAAGGGGAGAGGGGGGTAACTCAGGTTCCATCAAAAATTCCTCTGGGGTGGATTACAGTGAAACGACGCTAAATAATCGGTGTATGAAAACATATATGGATAAGATTTATTTTAACAATTTTGAATCAGTAGGTAAGTTAACATTTTTGGGTGCTGTAACCTTTCTAGGGAGGAGAAAAATGCATAGGGGAGAGAAAGGCAGGATAAGAGCAAGGGAGAGTAAGAGAAAGAAAAGCTGAGAGAGGACAGATGTCTATAGTCACCGCCCACGGGGTCCAGCGATGCTTCCATGTCTGTCAGTTGAAGTGGTGAAGTGATCTGCTGGGGGTGAAGGAGGGAAGCCCCCATACTCCAAGAAATTATGGGTTATTATATCCATGGTTAGTGTCACAGGCCGTGCCTCGAGCCTCCAACATCTCCTGGGTCTGTGCTGAGTTTTTTTTGTGTCTGGTCTGGTTCCCGCCCTTTTCCCGACAGGCAGAGGGGGGGGATGGGCTCCCATGGGCCATCAGAGGTACAGTGTAACAGTCAAAAGCCTGCAAGCTCGGCTCTTCCCGCCTTTTCGGGGCTTGACATCTTCTGCGCTGGAGGAGGGGGGATGGGCCCAGTTGCCCATCAAAAAGTCAAAGCCTGCAAAAGTCTCCTAGAATGCATAAATCATCAAACACTTCAGTCTCTGACACCAGTTACTCTCAATGACCACTTTTTTGTGAAAATTCGAAGGATTCAGCCAAAGAGGAATTTTTGTAGGAGGGCATACCTGTTAACATCTTAGATTCAGAAGGCTGTTAGAAGTTGATAAGTTTCCCATGTTAAATGGCCACAGGTAAAAAATGATCTTTGAAATTCTGGTGAAATAATCTCAATAGAAGTTCTAACAAGATCCTACTTTTTATTGAAGCAGTGCCACTATGTTGTGTGTTCCACTAAAGCATTACAGGGAATCTCCCAGTCATTGTAGATTACCACTGGTAAAGGTACTTGTTAATGAAATGCTATTAAAATAATAATAATAAAAAGAGTAATTTTCTTCTGATTTCATTTATTAAGGGAAAAATTCAGTCATTTAAGATCCTCAGCAATGCATTGCTTTGCACCTTGAAGATGATTTTTAAGTCCTTGAAAAATATTCTGGGGAGATAAAGGGTATTAAAACTGGCCAATGACAAGAGATGAGAGGACACTGAATCCCCAGTTACACAGATTTAGTGGTTATGGACTTTAACAGAAGTGCAGTAGCATTTATTCTAGGAAACTCTGTCTCTGAAAAACAAAAAGACACTTCTACAGAAGATAAACCTTTATTTTGCTCTCACTGAGAAACTGTCTCACTGTGAAAGCAATAACTTTCTCTGTAGGATGAATATGCTTGCTGACACAAGCACTTAGACATTCCTTGTTACTGTAGACATGGTGAAAGAGAGAAATTTCACAGTTTGGGTTGTTTCCTACCTATATATTTCATGTTTCTCTGAGGTGTTATTAATGTCTTATTCATGAATATAGTATTATTCTACTATTTCGCTATTTTTGTATCTACTACATTCACACTACCCATTTCACTGGAATGGAACAGCAAGCATCTCATGGAAAAACAACATAAGTGTATAGCAAGGCAAAAAGGACAACAGTTAAAAAAAACAAGATGAGAAATAGGATGGAGTATAGTCAGGCACTGTCACTAAGTCCATTCAAAATATGACTGCATTACCTCTTGGCTTTAGCTGGCTCCAACTAGAGGCCAGCAAAGATCCTTACCTTTGGCCTTGGCAAACTTGGATGAAAATTAACTGACTTTACTGTTAAAGCTGTACTAGCTTCTGGTATCTTTCCAGAAAATTAGCAAGAGGGTTGTAATCCTGAAGACCTGACCTGTAGAGAATTAAAGTTTTATCATCTATGTAAAACACAAGAATGTAGGAGGAAGGCTGTATTACATCTCAGAGTTGTCTCATTCTTTCTCCACATACCTTTGTGTTGCTTGTATTCAATTCACATCTAAACTTCACAAACACAGATTTAGTTTCAGTTTAGAGATTTAGTTTCTTTCAAATAAAACCTGAGAATACCAGATAATAGCTTCGGGGAGCTCAGGAAATGATCTGTCAGTAAGTATTGGCAAAAAACAAACTGCTGTTACAACTGAAAGTGAGCACAGGTCAGAAAAATGGTACTCTAGACTATTCGTGTTGCCTAAAGAGACCGCAGAGAAAAATACTCCAGGCCAATTTAGTGCATAAGATAAGATAAACAGAGAAGGTTCCTCTAATGAGGCCTCAGGCCAGGGGAATACACACCAAGCGCACACACCTTGACAGTGGTTCTATGATTTTATAATAAGGTCCATCCAATCCCAGAATCATCCACTCCCGGTTCTGCCCCCTGACACGCCCCTTCGGGAATTTGGTTTGGGGTCTTTGGGACCACTTCTTCCTCATCTTTATCTTCTTCATAGCACATACAGTCCTTGGAGCTCCTCCAAAGTTCTGGACTTGAAGGTTACTGTGTCCATGTGACATCTCCTGGTCCAGGCTTAGGGTGCTATGCCCTTTAACAGAAGTGTTTTTCTACAATTCTACCTTGAAAGGAAGGTTAAACACGCTAATGGTATTTAGAGGAATTGATATGAAATGTGGTAACAGAGTTGGGTATGCATAACTATTATGCTACAGGGTAGGGAATATAATATAGCTACATTAAAATCTACATTTACTACACAACTACTAAAATCTAGAAAAGTTAAAAAAATCCGAAAAGCTCTGAGGCAACATTTTACTAGCTCTCCACTCACTATAACGGGACCTTAAACACATAGCTGAAATGCAGACAGCTATTTGGATATATGCAAAGTTAGGAATCTGAATCTGTAGCTGAAAGAATTCTTCCAAGGTGTTAATCTAACATTCTAACCTATCTCTGGTAACAGTTGTAATGGGTGCTTAGGTATAGAAAGAGTTAAAATACGATGATGGTTCCTGAGAATACTCTCCCTGTCATCCAGTGATTAATAGCCATCAATAGATTTTTCTACTAAAATTTATCTGGCCCCTTTCTTAATACACCACCAGTACCTACTGCCTTGGTCTACTCTTGCCCACAATCAGACCAACAAATAATGCTTCTAGAATGGCAGTTATCAGCACAGAGACATCAAGTTGTATAACTTTTCTAAATTCTTCTTGATATTAAGCCACGTGATCAAAATGGGTTTTTTAATAACTATGTCTTTATCATGTGTTTTGCTAGCTTAACTATTTCAACTAAAACAGTATTTGTCACACTGAGGGTAGCTTTTCATCTGATTATCTCCCAGATGACTGTTTTGACTACAGACTAGTTATCTTAAATTTTCCCAGTTTGATAAAACTAATTTGCCAGTCTTCATTAAAGATATTCACCTCTCCACAGAAAAAGAGTATTTCTCTTTTCTCACTTACATACACACACAGATGCACATCCTTGTTTCATGACATTTCCTCATTCTCCAGCTGCATACAGAGGTAACTCAACTAGCTATTTTAAATTCAACAGCTATAAAATTAGGTGAGAGCAATTTTTTTCTTAGTGTAGCAAAATGATTCCTAGGATTGTTGAGTGACAAATGTGCATATTTACCTGTTCTTCAAAACTCTGCAGCCAGAGCTGAATAACTTATGCATTTTTAGATTTATGTCATATTCTTGGGGTTACATGCAAAAATAAGGCTGTAGCTTTTGAATTCTTTTGCATGTGTAGTCTCACTGTTGATGCAAATCAGCATTTGCAAATGAAAAATGTCTAAAGCATGATTTGAAGACAGAAATATTTTGCTGTAGTGCATGTTTACATTGGTTTTTTATAGAAATTAATTCACTTTCTAGAAATCCAAGCTACAGGATAATAAAATGAAGAAAGAGCAGATTAACAATATATATCTTAAATTCTGGCATTCCTAAATAGCATGATTAATTGTAATTATTTTGCTGTATATTTGGCTAAAAAAATTAATATACATAGGGAATTCTGTTACAAAAACAGTTTAGAAACAAACGCATTTGTACTTTAACAAGGTAGATAATTATATGTGTATATATATTGCTCTCTTCTTTGTTTAGATTAAATATTATGTAATGTCAAAGTTAAACAGCAAGCACCATATTAACTACACATAATATGAACTTATTCAAATGTTATGACTCCACCTTTGATAAAATTTTATTGGAAAGTTGCTCATAAAATCTCATAAAAATCTATAATTTCTCAGAATGTAATTTAAATAACAGGGTATAGTGATTTTTTAAAATGTTAAATTAGAAATTGTCTTGTAAAATGTAACTGCTGCTTAATGCATAATAATGTTTCATTTACAATTTCCAGCAACACGTTGTGGTAGTAATTAAATAAAGAGAAAAATGTATTAAAACAGTTCCTTCAGTGCTTTACAATTTTAAAATAAATTGCCTTTTTCTTAAATATGTGAACTATTTTGACATAATGTTTAAAGCAGAAAACTAATGGAATACAGCTGTTCAAAGTTAACGAAGATAAGCCAACAGTGAAGATGACCAGCCCAGCTGAACAGAGAAATTTTTCTGGAACTTTGGAAAAACAGGAGATTTTATGACCTTTGGAAGAAGGGGCGGGAAACTCAGGAGGACTACAAGGATGTCATGAGGTTATGCAGAAGGAAAATTAGAAGGGGCAAAGCTCAACTGTAGCTTTGTCTGGACAATAGAAATTTTTCTATGACTGCATAATCAATAAAAGCAGGGTTAAGGAGAATCTTAACCCTTTAGTGGATGCAGGTGGAGCCTCACCAGAGTGCAGTAGAAGGGAAGAAGAGCGAAGATAAGTTTGTAACTTTACAACATACCCTCTGTTACTGATATATACTTATATATACTTATATAAAGATGGAGCATCTGAAGGGAAGACACAGTGTCCAAAAAACTCTGATAAGGGAATGTCAAATGTAAACCACAGCTTCTGTTATTTATTTCTACTGTCCATTTGTCCCTGAATTTGTGTAAAGGAGTGTCAGACAAATAGTTTCTGACGATTCCAAATTAAATAATCCTCTAAAATATCAACCCTGGAGGAAGGGTTACCAATGCTGGGGGAAGTTTAATCTGAATCAATAGCCAGAGTTTTGTCTACACTTTTCAAAGCTAATTAAGCAAAGAAACTTTCTATATCATCTATCAACTGGGGTTTATTTATTTATTGTAGAAAATAACTACATAACATATCAAAAGCAACAAATGAAAAGAAATAATCCACCATTCTGTGTACTAAATCTGAAATGCACATTAATGGAGCACCAGCAAGTCTGTCAAAATGCCATGGCATAATTATTGCCTAATTAGCTAGTGTAGTCAAACATGTAGGATTTACTGCTACTTACATGACTTTTTGTTGTAGAAATCAAAAAAGGAAATGATAATGGCTTCATGCTGTAAAGACAGTTCTTTTTGGGTTTGGTTCATCTGCTTAGACACTTTCAAAATGAAACGTATGCTGAAGTACCTCATGTTTTAGTGTCATCTTTTATTTCATTTTGAAATCTCTCTAGAGTATGAAATACAAATGACAAAGACACTGAATTGAATAAGTGCACGTTACAATTATGCGTTACTATGTGCTAGCCAAGATCCTAATGCCAAGTCTTTATTGTAAATCACATTGATCTATAATTACTATGAACTGTTAAGCTTTCATATTCACAGTCTTTGGAAATAAATCACTGCATCATTCAGTATTAATATCAAATGCGTGAGATGGAAAAGTGCTTCTAGAAATGTCGTAAACTTAGTTTACTCTGAAATCTTACAGATTTTTTTATATTTAAAACTAAAGAGGAGAACTATTATTTAGATTCCTTGTTCTTTAATAAAAGAAAATATTTGTATAAATCTTTGTTAAAAGAAAGAATTTTCTGAAGGTTTTTCTGAACTCTGAAAAGAATGATCTGACAAGCTGTATTTTTCAGCTTGCAGAACAAGACCTATGATTTCAACTCAGCTGATTGATATGGTTCAATCTAAAGATAAAAGGCTGGCATTTTGAAAATGTATGTGTTCCCAAACTGAGAGAGCACCCAAATATGTTGAGAGAATTATACACTCAAATTCTATTGTAACTTTTTGATGGAGATCAGGAAAGCAGTTTACCATCAAGGAGGCTTCAGACTTCTTTCAGCACAGAAGGAAGAAACGTTGGAGGCGATTTCACTACACTGCTGTACCTTTACTTTCTGCATTACACAGCCCATGTTTATTAAGCTACTGGTTAGGGAAAGTGATGTATCCAAAGAAACAAGGTAATGTAAAACTAAACATACAGCAATTATATGCATTGAAATTTTTTTTTAAATGGTAACATCCTGTCCTTAGAGAAAAGACCAAGAGATTTTTAATATCACCAGCATGACAAGAACTCTGCTTTAGAGGTCTTCTGTACACTGTCATGTCCAACGAAACTGTAGATTCTAAGTTCTGCGTGCTCAGCGCAACCGTGTTGGCTCCTAAACCCACAAACCCACTCTTGTGTATTTTCAGATAAATATTGATCCTACTATATTTAGCTTAATAAGATCACATCACAGTTTAATACTTAAATACCTATGCAGCTACATATGTAATGTAGACCAGATCCTATTATGTTACATTAAGACTGCGGGTGAGGAAATTTGACTGTTCGCACTCTGCCATTTAAATGTTCTTTATCAAGCAATTCATAATTTAAATTATTTTAACAATATTTTTGAGGCAATGTAATTTAAAGCTGTGCTTTGAATCAAAAAGCATTTGTATAAAATGGGATCTGATGGGTTGAAGAGCCAAAAATTGTAATTTTCATCTTTTTCATTGCATGTATACATGTATACATATAGTGTTTGCTTCTTTCATTTTCCTCTTCTCAAAACTTAAATTTTCAGAAAACCATTCATGAGATTCAGACCACATGTTGTATACTACAGAGACCCCGTAAAACAGGAAAAATGTACATTTTAAAAAACCAAGGGAAATTCCAATTAATAAGGTCACATATCTAGGCAAAGATGAACACTTATCTTCACCATGACACAGAAGCACGGAGTCAGAAGGGGACTGAAGAGCATGGAAACACTTGCAGTGCCTTCTCTGATTTTACAATTTGGAAGCAGTCTTCTTATTACAGAACTGATTGTTTTACAAGCATATTCTGGACAAGAACAGTGTGACTCAGGTCAGGCATTCCTCATTCAGCAATAATGAAAACAGGTCAAGGAGAAAACTTAGAGAACTCACATAGAAGAAATGTCATCATCCCCCCCTCTCTCTGAGTGGTCCATAGGTCTAAATTCAGTGACTAATTGCACACATCACAGTATTTAAGGATGCATTACACTTATAGATGAGGTCCATAGACTTCGAACTCTTCCTCTGAAAGTTTAGCAGATGTAAAGAGGGACTTCAGTGTGGTAGTTTGGTCTGGGCCTTCCTTGGTGACCAGTTTGTAACCAAGGAAGGGTCCAGATTTACCCAGTATTTCCAACGATTTTTACGTAAGCCAGGCTATAAGAAGAAAGGAGGGAAGGCCTTCGCTCTCTTTCCTTAAGGTGGCTTTGGAGGTGCAGGTTCCCTGCTGTTGAGTCTGCCGTGTTAGGGAGCGAGGTCTGGTTAGGCCTTGCAGACCTTGGGAGACAGAGGTTGCCTGCGATCGTTCCAGAGCGACTCTCGGTTGTCCCAAGGAGAGTAGTGAGATATTTCTTTGCTAACTTTTTTTAGTTGCTAGATATTGGGCTACTAATCGGAATATATATACATATATATATATATTTTGTTTTGGTTTTGTTCCTTTTCCCTTCCCCCTTCCCTTGTGAAATTGTATACATATTTCAATTGTATATAACTGCAACGTAAGTGTAAATATATTTATATATATTGCTTTAGCTGCCTCTCTCTCGTTTCAGTTTTCTTGGTTGTTTTTTTTTTCTCCCTCTTCTCCCTGAGGTTTGGGGTGGGGGGGACTTCTTGTGGTAAGGTTTGGAGACTTGGCAGGGAGCCAGCTTCAAACCATATCATTCAGTTAGAAGACAGAAGCTGCCTGCATATTCAGTGGAGAAAGATCAACTTCTGGTTCTGAGAACTTTTTGGTCCTGAGATCCATCTGAAAGAGAGTGCCTCTTTCGTATGTCTGCCTTGTGATCTTTCCCTCAAATATTTAGATAGCATGGCCTTAATCCCAAAGATGCTTGCTATCTATAGCTTTCACTGAGAGAAAGGGATGTACATGTCGATACGGGATGGCACTTGCCATTGCAGAGAACACATTATTTGTGCACAGTTTGCTCACAGTACAGTAAGAGCTTTTATAGAAATCAATAATGTAGGGCAAAATTTTACCTACATGTATGTGTGCGTTACTTCCTTTGAAATGAAGATAGACATCTGCACATGTACCCATGAACAGAACTAGATCATAAATATTTTTCTTCATAGTGAATTTTTTGTCTAGTAAACCCAGAATGAACAATTTCTTATAATAATTATATAGTACCTACCTCTTTTAAAGTGTTTTTCATCAGCATATCTTAAAGTCCTTAAAGTTCTGGGGTTTTTTCTTCCACGATGTCCTAATTTTGATATAACTTTTTTTCAGAGATTCTACCCATAATCAAATCTGTGCCTAAAGTTTCCTGTAACTCAGAATTTTGATAATTAATAGATAATTTTAGAAATACTTCTTCCAAAAGGCATAAGCTGGTTCCACCTGGCTGCTGATGCTCCTAAGGTGAATTAATTTTCTCACTATGCAATCTGTAGCAATTGACGAAGTATTTACCTGAAGACATATTGATTTACTACTTTGTTGAAATATTCCTTGCAAAAGAGCAGAGTGGTTTTAAACCTTAACGTTCTTTATACACTGAACAATGTACAGACTTACAAACTGACAGTCACACCTCTATCTAAAGGAGATAGACATTTGTACATCAATACTAACTCTGGAAAAAAGTGAGATATGATGCAAAAGAAAGAGCAGCCTGTTCTCTATGAAGGCTCAAAGTTATAGGCCCTCAGAAATAACTTTCCATAAGAGAGGCTTTGAGGACTGATTTCTAGAAGGGCAGACCAGAGTTTAATTATACAAACATATGATTTGAAAGATCTTCAAGATGCAGCTGCCTACAGTTTAACTGCAGGATGCAGCTCGAGGCCTAGGATGTCTGTATAGACAATGTAGAAAAAGCTAAGGAGAGCTATCTCCACAGACTTTTGAACGGACAAAAAAATCACTAAAAATAGAGGCAAGGGGGATTTCAGGTTGTTCTCTGCAGATGCTTTCTTTCCAAAGTGATTACACAGATTAAAAGTCTATCATTTAGGTGCCTACACTTAAGTAAGGTAAATTTCATATCCAGTGTCTCAAAATTTTGAAATGCCACCTCTAACACTTCCCAAAAATGTCCCCTAAAAATATCACTCTATTGATAGATAATGAAACCTTTGAAGTCAGTATTCTACAGCACTGGATCTATCACTTTAATTATAAAACTGTATTCTTGAAATATTTATTATTGGTTTATTACAGCAAAACATAGTGAGTCAGTGCTAAATTGTTTTGAATGCTCTAATAGTTGCATGGAATCAGAACTTTTAAAATCTTCTTTTTAAATACCTCTGAGGGAAACTGTGAAAAACAGACTTCCTACTGTACAGATGGTCACCATCCCTGGCATTCTAACCTCTGTAAACTGTAAAGGATTTTTCTGCTATTGAATGTATTTGCATTTTCCACAGCAGGATAATACATTTTCCTATTTATAAATTCAAACAATTCTATAGCAGTTACCGTAACCTGCCTACACAAGTGAAACCTCATTTCTTTGTGCAGAAATGGTGTGGCTCATTCCTTGATGTACAGAGAAGGACATTGTAAATAACGTTTTAACACCCACATCCCAGTTCATATTAAATAGATGTAATGTATGGGTAGCCCATTTAAAGAAGAAAAAGGTCAGTAAATACATAAGAAATGCTAGTCATGTCTGTAATCTGCCACATAGAGCAATAAGAATCACCATTAAAGAGGTAAGGTAAAAAAGCTGATATTACAGGTCTCTAACTGCAAACAAGTGGCCCTGCTCTTATTTCTGCTCCTTTCTATGCCTCCTGCTTCGACCTGTATTACAAAACCAACACTGTGATCAACACACAGATTTTGACCACAGGCGACTTGGGTTCAAGGCAAGCAGGATGCAAGCTGTGCCTTTCACTAAGCTCTGCTGTGAACACGTATGATTTACTATAGAACATGTTTCACAGCACCAGTCACAGGTAAGTCTAGAAAAGAAAATCAAAAGTCAATTAAGACAGGAAGTGAGATGAAGGTTACAGGATGAGACAAAGCAACCGTCTCTGCTGCTTAGCATTTAAAAAGACAGTGGAGTAAAATGAAAGAACTTTGTGCTGCTTCAGTACCAATACCAATACTGAGAACAGCTTTAGTTTTAATTAATATTTTAAACTTTTGCGCTAAAGAAACAAAGGAAAGCTACCACTTGAATTCACATACATAATAGCAGTTCTCTATGGACTTAAGAAACGGCAGTGTCTCGATGAAATTATTTTTCATATTCAGAAGCTGAGGTAATTATCGGAAGCTTAACTTACATACTGACTTAGAGCTTTGCCTGGGCCTCACTGTTTCTTTGTTACTGACTTCTTGAAAGAATAATGCATATTAACTAATTCTTCATGTCAATATTCTTCATGTCAACCAATTATCAGGGTATGTATGTTTTAGTCCTTTTTAGTTCCCCAGAACTGAAGAAAATAAAAGCTAGGGCAGTCCATCCGTTGGTAAGTACTAAGAAAGAGAATCTTAAAGTACACCTGGTCCAGGATCATTATAGATTAACTGCAAAAAGGTAGTTGTAAAAACTTAGAAGAAAAATGAAATAAAATCATATTATGTAAGCTTTTCTAACCCTGAGAGAGCTGGGTTCTCTGAGATTCTTTACAAGATAATTTATATTTTAATATCAAAGCATTTCAGTCTCAACTCACTTTTAATAGATGGCTTTAGTGACTTATTTGTGATGGCAGAAACCTTGGAGAACGCATTGCACCAATGCTGTAGCTTATGAAAAAACAGATGCAGTGTAGTGTATCATGACAGGCTGAAATGGAATTCCAGCCGTGTGAAGGTAAATTTTCCAGCTGTGCTAGCACAGATTGGAATAACTCACTCATGACTGCTGCAGAAGAAAGTGTCAGTCTATATCTCAAACTGTAGCTATCAGCCACTTTGTACCCCTGCCTACAGCAGACAGGGAAAAATTCAGAAGTAACAAGCTGAGATTGATGCATTTCTGAGAAGTAACTTACAGTTTTATAATATTTTTTTGAATCTATTTTTTTTATTCCAATACTTTTTGCTCTGAGTTTATGAACATTCAGATATTTCTTAAAATGGGTATACTACTCATTGCCGTGATGTTCTTTTTTCCTTTAGAGTGGCTGCTGTTTTACGAATATTCAATGTGCTATCATGACCAAATAATGAAGTTAGTTATATTCACATATAATTTTAAAATGGAAATAGAACTACATGAAAAGTATATACATGGGAGGATGACACAGGGTGATTGTGGTAGGGCTTGGGATATCACAAACTGGACTCTCAAAAATATCAGTCACAAATCAATAATGCATTATGTTTTGACTTTGAAAAAGAGCAGGCGAATTTTATGCAAGTGAACAATTTATGTTGTTGTAGAATCAACAACACTGATTTTAATTAAGCACCTTTCTTTTTCCTATTCAGCAATTCAGAAGTCACACTGAATCTCTCAGGTCTTATTTCTGTGGTTAAAATTCATCAGACATCCAGCTCTTTGTCTTGTGCTTACAGGAAATGGGATTTATAAATGGGTTTCCTATCTAATGCAGGCTTAGAGCAGTTTGGACTTCAAGATCAGACAAATACAAGTCTTTGAACAGGGACACAGGAACTTTTAATGTACAAAAAATATCAACAGAAGATATGTATTAACATCACTGAGGTTAGATAATGTGTCTCTCATTTCTTTATTCCTGGCCTCATGATATGTTGCAATACACATACTATGAGGCATTAAATTCAAAAGTAAAATTCAGCATAGAAAAAAATGAGAACTGGAGAAAGCAAATATGAAGAATGCCAAAATTCTAATGGTTCCTACAACATGTAAATAAGGAGTTCCTTATTAGAGTACACATCCCATTATTTGGTCAAGGGTATTAACTCCTTTTAAAGCAGTGGTTTTCTATTTCTCCAGCTCTCTCAGTAGAAGCTCATTCCTGACTAGACTTTCTAAACAAATTTCCCTTGGATTATTTGAGATTTAAGGTCATCTCAAAAATGATCAGCTTAATTTTCATTAGTGTCTGGTCTCACCATCACTGTTTTCAGTCATAAAAAAATCATCAGATAAAGGGATTCTAAATTAAAATGGTGGGAAAATATGTGGAATATAGATATGTTCTCATTAAAAATATCTTGCATTTTATAAAAATCTTGTAGTTTCTATACCCATAGAAGAACAAATATACCAGGGAAAGAGATATAATTATTATCTCTACATTTGCTTGGCTGTATATTTCTAACTCTAAATCAAAACAGAACCTTTTATCAAATGTGAAGGCAAAGGAAAATCTTCCTGTGCTCTTATGCAAAAAATACCTGAAGCACAGACAAAATAGACCCTCAGTGCCTCACAGCCACTCCTGCTTCTCTCCTTATTACATGCATATATGGGTGTTTTATATGACTCAATGAAAACATACAGTACCTTAGTGATTGGTACCTTTCAGTTGCCTGAAAACAAAGGAAAATGACTCTTCAGGTCATACCATTCCTTCTGTGCTCTCATCCTTTTTCCAGCACATATTTCACATATCACTAATCTCATAATTTCAGACTTGTCTCGTCTCATAGTGACTTTCTGTAGGAGTTTAAATCCTCTCAGAAAAACTGTACAGCACCTCAAAAATATCACTCCTTCCTGAGCTGACCAACCTTTTCAGACACTTAGAAAAGGCCCCCAGAACAAGGGACTACTAAATGTCTAAAAAGCTGGAGTTCATACCTATCTTTGCAATAGCATACAAAGTCACTGAACTGTGTCTGTTTAAACAACATTTGTTTCAGTGAAAGTCTTCATTAGCTGTTTGGCAAATTCACTCAAGTTCTGCCAGCTGCAGGACTGGATAGAAAATGAACTCTAATTGGACTTTGAGGTAGCAAATTTGACACTCTACAGAAAAAGAACTATGTGAAAATTTGCAGCTGGGGTTTAGGTTTGTTTTGGTTTGCTTAATTTTAATACTTCTTTCACCACAGATGTCAAAATCTTGTGAAGCTTTGAAACACATGAAAATTATTTATTCCAGACCCAACCAGCTTTTCAGCAGCTGCAGAAAAGTCAAACTGGATGGAAAAGGAGATACTCATTTTAGTATTTCTCTATTTAAATTTGACTCAAGCATCCATGACAAATATTAGGCTCCATTCAGAGACTATTTATAAAAAGCATAAGGGAAATTAAACTAAACTGCCCGAAAGAAGGTGCATGCCTGCAGAACTCAAAGCAGTGATTTAAGAGTGATTTACAGCACCCTGTGAAAGCAAATGTGAATAACCACGTCCTGTCTCACTCTTTTGTCCTGCTATGAATTATCATGCAGCATGAAAAGAAAAAGTACAGAGATCGAAACAATTCTCCAAAGCCTAGCCACATGAACTGATGCATTCACTGTGCACCCAGGTTAAAGTAGCCTAGCAGTCTTGGAAGAGGAAAGGATACCTAATGTTGGAGTTCAGGTTCCTGATGAGACGCTGCAAAACCACCACCTAAAGCAAAATACCCAGAAAATCAAATACCAAACAAACAAAAAAACTAAACCAAACAAAAGAACCAAAACACGCACCTCCCCCCACCACACACATACACACACACAAACCCAAAAAACAAACCCAACCCAAACCAACCAAACAAAAAACCCAAACATACATGACTGTAGGAAAACTTCCATGTCCAGAAAATTATCTGGATGCAAATACACATTCTTGCCATTCTTGCACACAAAACATAAGATTTATACAACAACAAGAAGGAAATATTCTATTTGTAAGAGTCCCAGATGCAATAGGTTTCTAGAACGGAAACACATTTTTATATACTCCTGATAATCCTTGCAGTCCTGTTCTATGCTTTTTCAAGTTTCATTATGACCTTCCCGAAATGGGAGTGATGAGATCAGAGCAGAAGATTTGGTATATGGGTGCACCGTAATTAGTAATGCTGTGGCACAGGAACCTTTTCTGGTTTAGTTTTTGGCTTTGGTTTATTTTGACTTAATTGAACAGCCTTTGAATGCATGCCAGAGAATTCCCACAGTGATGCCAAGATCTCTTACATGGAAATAACTAATTTGGAAAATAACACCAAGTATACAGAGTAATCTGGAAATCATTATTTTTCATCTGATCTAGTTTGTCCAGTTTGGGCCTCCTCAGTAGTACACATTGACATAGTGTGGAGTGACTCTAGCAAAGGGCCACCAAGGTCATTAAGGCATTGAAACACACGGCATATAAGGAGAGGCTGAGATAATTGGGTTTATTCACTCTTAAAAAGAGAGGATGAAAGAAGGTCTAGTTAATGTCTATATTTGATGTGAAAACATTGAGAAGATACAAACAGATTCTTCTTGATGGTTCATGGTGACAGGACAAAAGACTATGGAACATAATATCTACTGGAGAAAATTCCAAGTAATTGTTAGGAAAAAGTTTGAAATTATTGGAATAGGTTCCCCAGAGCGGTTGTATAATCTGCATTCTTGGAGATATGTTCTAAACATGACTGAACACAACACTGAGAAATGTCATCTAATTAGTCCTACTTTCAACTGGTGAGTGAACAAAATAACTCTCACATATCCCTTCCAATCAAACTGGTTTATGAGTCTTTGATTCAGGTAAGAGTAGTACTCTGTTTAGCTGTCCTGCAATACTAGAAAATATTAAGGACTTTGTCTATTCATTTGACTGAAGGATGAATTTTGGTGAAATGGAGATAGAGGCACCTTTACAGCAATGTCCAAAACAGAATTACCACTGCATTCATTCTGCTAAAGGGAAAGTACAGAGAGAAGTAAAGAGAAGGGTGGTTTACATCTAATTACTTGATTATAGGTATTTTTCAATATATGAAAATTATTTATTTCTGTTGTGATCTTCCTAAAATTAAATAATTTGTAATGTAGGCTGTATGCACTTCAAATTAAATAATTTGTAATGTAGGCTGTACGTATACTCAAAAGAACAATTGGTACAGTTTCATTAGTAATACATATTTTTTTAATCCAAGCTAATATCATATTTTTCTCATTATGACAGTCATTTTGCTAAGATGTCATAACTCCATTGAACAGTCTTTCTTTCAATGCCTCGGTCCTACCTGTTCACACGTATCATGACAATGCTTGTGTACTTATCCAATGAACCAAATCAAGGAAGGTGAAAAGAAATCAAGATGAAAACTAATCATGGGTTTGCAGCCAGATTATTTGCATGAACTGGATCACTGCACAGTAAAACGAAAAAAGATTTTGAGAGAAAAAATGACACTTTCACGTATTATTCAAGCAATGGCAGTTTTGTTCTATCAGCCTAAACAGAGGCTGTCCCAGTGATGATGTAAACAATGAAGATAACATATGTTAGCAATGCTAGAACGTAGCATGATGGCCAGTCAGAAGAAAACTTTATTAGTGCTATAATTGCATCTCTTGCTTCAGAGAGAGGAATAGATGGAGTTATAATAGTCCTTAAGGAACATGGTGGAGACTTTCATTTCTGAGGAAGAATCTGACTTTTGTACATTTCTCACTTCCTCCTTTCCTCCTTTTTTTTTTCTGCTGCTTGAAACTTCTCCATGTATTTAGCTTGATTGCACAATCAGCATTCCGAAAAATCCCATTTTCTGTCTCTGTTCCCTTTCATCTTTTTACTGTCCATAAATAGAGGCAAGCCAGGAAGGGGAGATAAGTATATATCTATAATTGTAACAGTATAAAAACAACCCTTGAAACGTATTAATCACTGACTAATTCTTCCATACTAATTTATCCCACTTGTCTAACAGCAGCTCTTTCCTTCTCTGATCTTTCCTATTCTGAGACCAAGACTTCATGATCATAGCGGATGCAGCAAATTGGTGTTATCATTTAGACTGTAGCTTCCTTTTTCCCATTATATGACAACTGTCAACTTTCTGCTCAATCGGGAAAATATACATCCTCATTTGGGAAGGGAAAAGAGAAGAGAGTATTTTTTCCTAAATGTGGTAACAATGTCAAAATGAAATTGTTTGCACTGTGAAGCATGATAGAGGAGACATAAATGATACAGGAGAGGAAAAGAGGGAGCCTGGAAAATGAATACTCTCACCTTTGACACAACTGAGAACACAAAAGACCAAAACCCACAACCCCTATACCCAATCTTACCATGGGCAGTGAGACTTTCAGTCAAATAAAATTTGATGGAACTATGGAAATCAGAACTTGATTACGAAAGAAGAAACCATTTGACAAAAAAAAAGAAAAAAACAAACAAAAACCCAACAACAATCAAGTTCTATCTGCCACTTATCCTGAACCTATGAGATTAAGCAAACAAATCAGGCTTGTCAGGTACTAACAAGTGTTAGTAATAGATGTGACTCCCTGGCACAGCCAGCCCTTATTTTCTAAGTTATCTTTGTCTTTCTTTATTTTGAAATCAGGGAAGCATTTATCCTCTATACTTTCCACTTGGTAGCTTCAGAAACAAAAGAAAAGATTGTGTGACCCACTGTTCTCTACAGTGGCCTACAAGCCAAATGGATTTGACCCTTCTCCACTACTTTTTGGTTTGTTGTTCATTTATCTTGGTTGTCAGGGCTCTGTATTTCTTGGTGATGATGTGAAATGTGAAAATGCATCCTCTTCTGTGGCTGTTTTTTATTTTTTAAAGGATAAAAATAGATTGAATCTCCAGACTCTTCCAGAAGAAAAAAAAAATAGAAAGGAACAAAATGATCTGCTGAGCTTTTTTAACAGGTTGTGTTTTTCCCATTCCCTCACTCCAAAAATGCCTAGAAAAATAGTGAATAAACAATTTAAGCTAACAAAAAGGTAATACATTCAATTTGTTAGCATTGTGCACTGGTTCAGTGTATTTACTCTAGGTTATTAAAATGCAAAAGGAAAATATAACTCTGTACCATATTTATTTTAAAGTAAAATCTTGTCTTCGGTCAATTTGGGTATTGACTTTCTGTATTGACCATTTTAATAATAAATTTATTCCATCATGTTTCTCTCTTAAAAGTAGTTCATTGAACAATTTCAGCTCCACGCCAGTAACTCAGAATATTTTGTTGGTTTGTATATTTTTCTGATGAGGAGAAACATGAAAGATTAGACACTATCATTTCTCAGTTCTTCCTTTCTGGAGGCACAAATCTGACTTGTTACTTCTGAAAACGAGTTTAACAAAATATTCACTAGCATATGATGTGTTAAATATACTTCAGTATGTATTTTAAAAAATAGTTGGCAGATGCTGCAATTTCGTTCAGGAGGATAGCATGAATTTTTTTCTCAGAAAAGAAAAATATCTTGTTAGTCAGCTGTACAAAGTTAATAGACCAAATTACAGCTTCATTTAAGCTATTATAAATCCATAGCCATTGCTAGTGAATTTAAATTTAGGCTAAGCTTAATGACAGGAAAATTTGGGTGATACAGCAAGGGGAGATGCAGTTCACGTGCTAATCAACAGAGCAGGGAGATTTTGATGACTGCTACTTATGTGAAGAAGATATCCATAAAAGGCTGGTGCTGTGGCAGGACAGGCCATTAGCACACAATCCAAAGTATGTGCACATATCCAGCTATTGAGTTGGGAATCATGCAGTGGGAAGAAACACTATTCATCTGCTCCAGGTGTGAGTTGTGGAAGTTCCCTCTCCCTTCTCCCCCAGTTCCTATATTACAACAACTATATTGTTACTGCCTATTAGTCAGAATTCAGAAAATTGTGTCATTGTGCCAAAAATTTACAAACTTTAAATTCAGATCTTCATTTTTTTTTCCACTAACTTTATTCATATACCTTCTGTCATTGTAATGATGGAGCATGAACTGCTGATGAATGCTTTGAGGAATCTTAGGGTAGAGACAAAAGTGGTGGATACTGTCACTGTGAAATAATGAGGCCAACAGTCACTGCTCTGGATATCAGTCCTGTTTTAAAGCATTTACCTTATCCTGAAATGTTCATTGTCCTGCCAGATATACATGCATTTGTATAGATTTATATACAAATACATATTTATATAGCTATTATCTAGGAATATCTGCTGTACATCTAAGTCAAGAAGGAAATTTACCACAGATACAATATCTCATCCTAGAACAAAATCTCGTCAGTCATTTCTTGACAAACTTTTTTTTTTAACATTTTTTTATTTTCTTTTAAACCAAAATTAACCAGGTAAATGATTGGTTTTTTTCAAATTTTCTGCTCAGTTTTCAGATTCATACATGTTTTCAAATTTTTTTAGCAGTTCTTTAAAGCTTCATTTTTCCTTTCAAAAGAGTTATTTGTTTAAAAATGTAAACTTGCTAAGAAAAGAAAGGAATCAATATTAACAATCAGAGAGAGAACATTATGGTCATATTTCTGGGTAGCTACAATTCTTGAACCATCCAAATTTTCTTGAAATAAAGAAACCATCTCTCACTCAGTTACTCTACAAACAAAGTGTTGATTAACTTTCCACCTAGTCTTTACTATAACTTCTCTACCTTTACCACCCGAATTTAATTAGATGCTTAAATAGTTGTCTGGACATATCTCACTGTAGCATAAATGGGTTTCTCTACTTCATGTCTTGTACCATGAAATACATGAAATGCATGTTTCTTAGTTCTGTCATTGCTGATTTTAACACCTTCTTAACTGTAAAGGGAAATCATGAAAATAATCTGTGTAATAGTTTTCTCATATACATATATTCACATCCACATCCAAATTAAGGAATGAAAGATAGAAAGTTAGCAACTGAAATATCTCATTTAAGCTGTAAGGACATTGATATTCCCTCATGGGGATTTTATTAATTTTCTATAATGTTTTTCTTTATTTCAACAGGTACAGTAAAAAAACACATCTTTTCTTCTGTTGTTTTCAGTCAGGTGAGTTCACAAGCTCATATTCAGATGCAGCAGGTGAGTGTACAAACACTGTGTAACCAACACGTTCTTGGCAAGGCTGTGCATTACCATTATCTCCTCTAGACACGAGACAGAGAGAAAAACTAACGCCTGCTTCTCTTAGTGCCAGACACCTGTTCATTTTTCTTCCATTGCATCTGCTTCACCTTCTGCTACTCTATCAATTGCTCTTGGGTTGTGTCACAATTCTCTTCAGCAGAAACTATTCTGGAGGGTCAGAAATTTCTCTGCGTTTCTGATCAAATGTACCTGTGTCATAAGAATGATCTTCAACTAAGGTGTCATCATAAGAAGATGTCCAAGGAGAGAAGGCTTGCTTACTTTCTAGAAGCAAGAGTGTTCATCATGTGGTAAGAAATCAGAACCCTAAGCCAGACAGAGGGCAGAGAGGGCATTCTACCTGTAGAAAAAGTTTTCATGGAATATTTAGAATTCTATGTAGATAAAAGCTTCTAATTGGACGAGAAGGAAAAGACCTATAGGACAACTAGAGTAAAGTAACTGATCTGCCTTGTCACTTGGTTGTTGATGCAGGCAACATGTACACATTAATGGCAGGAACTTCTGTGATTTTAAACTGCTATATGTTCCCTTAAATGAAGCAGTTCTATTTCTAACTTATCAGTTTGGTGGCATAACCCTGAGTCTTATCTTAGTTAAGATGATTCCAAAAATCTCAAATGTTGAGCAGATGGTGACAACTTGATGAGGCTCTATGTTGGAGCTGGGGAAAAGGAAGTTAATATTTCAGTTTTGTTCTTTACAAATATGCAACATAACGTAATTATGTACTCGACTTATTAAGGAAAACATCGCATCAAGTTGGCATTTTTGTATGCTTTTAAAGTGGTTGCTTGAATTATTTCAATGAAATTTACTCAAACATGAAATCAATATCTCTACTTCAGTTTTACCAATTTAGTATTTCCCAAGCTATGCAACAAAAGTATAGAGATTATTTTCTTAATCACTAGGGGTTTTTTAATAGATGTTAATCAATTTCTACTTGTATCTGATGGACAATTCTTGATTTAAGGAAAAAGAACTCCTTTGTATAAAAGAAGGACTAACCATGTAATTTCTGGATAACTACAATTTGCAAGAGGTAATAATGTCTGGTATGTCATCAGGGCACTTAAAAATGAGTAGAAATCTGGGGATAAATTTGTCTGTTCACACTAAAACTATGCTTTACATCAGCCTATGAGCAACTCAGTTCAGTAAAATGCCATGTCAAAAAATGCATTACTTGTTTAATAAAGATATAAAAATTAAGTTTCTCTACTTGTTCCATTCTGAACAGGATGTGTTTTTATTTCCAGGAAAGCTTTCATGTTTGCATGTGCTTTAAACTGTTTTAAAACACTTGTTAACAAATGATTGCATCAGCTCTCTAGAGGAAAGAACTTTTGTGTAGTTTGTACATGATAAAATGGAATGTTTTTAATGTTTGTGGTTTTTTAAATGCAGTGAAATGCGCTTTAAAAAAATAGTTATTTTTAATTTTCCTTTCTCCTGGGTTCTTGTGGCTGTACAGCTGTTGGACTGATAGCTTCTTTTTTTAAACTGGCTGTTGTTTGATGTTTTGTTTTTATAAATAAACACAAAATTTCCAGCTTATTTTTTCTCTTTAAATTTGCCTAAGTATATTCAAGACTGCTATAGAAAAAAAACCCAAAAACCAAAACAAAAAAACAAACAAAAAAAAATAAAAAAAATACAAAAAAACCCAGTACAAAAACAGTATCAGTAAAAAATAACAATCATTTTTACAGTGACTGGACTGATTCTATCTTGTGTCTTGAGAGCCACAGATGCTAGTCCATCTGTAAGCGTTCAGTCTATAAAGTAAGAGCCACTGCAGTGCCAAATAAAGACACTGGGCATTGTATCCAAAGACACAAGATTGGCTGTTTACTTTCCTTCCATCCCTTTGCTTTTCTCCCATTTTTTCTAAGTATATTTATAGCCTATGCAGACAGGAGGAGGGGAAGCTTACTGTTAGTTGTGAGGTACCAAGTACAAGTCCTACAGTAGGTAGTCATAGCAGGGCAGAGAGTGGATTCATTACATTAATATAAAATGAGGAGTACAAATCATGCAATGGAGGAAAGCAAAGCAAAAAAAAAACCAAACCCAAACAGCAAAATAAACAAAAAAATAGCCCAAATTCTTCTCTGCCTCATTTTTCTCATTAGTAAAACATTTTTTTTTCCCTCCTTTTATGCATATCCAACAGGAAAAAAGAGGTTTCTGAAGGTAAAATCCATAGTGCTTGTGAGGCATTAGCTGAATTGTGAGTTATGAATGTAATAATAATTAAGCACATAAGGATTGAGCGCTGGGCAGGTACAACATTCATGAGGTGAACAAATCTTATACAATGTCTATTAGTGATGCATTAGGTCTTAGGTAAATACATAAAGATAATGTAGTGCAGCCTTAATTTTGACATTTCTAGAGTTTGGGATTTTTGAATTTTCAAACTTCATAATGTTCTTTTAACAAACTTTGTGGTTTTCTGTACAATACTTGACAGCTCTAGATCTCTGGAAATCGTTTTATTAATATTGCTTTACCTAAGTGTTGAAACATCGAGATGGTAAAAAGTCCTAGAAAATAAAACGATATAAAGCTTGGCCTTCATTACAGCAATCTTTATGTTCAGGGGAAGTTTAAAATTTTCAATAAAATAAGAAAAAAACCCCTGAAAATATCTATCAAAATAAAAAATACAATTGAAGAAGAGTTTTGATACCTCCCATCTTGATTATATTCAAAACTTCACTGACCAAGGCTGAGCAACCTAATCAATGTTATTTCTTCTTTAAGCCAGAGCCTGAACCAAATTAAATATATTATTCTTTGTGACTGATTTTTCCCTAGCAAGCAACTTGTACCCAGTCACTATTTCTAAATACATGTAGGTAGTGAAGATCACCCTTTAAACATCTTTATTAGAAACATAGAATATCCTTTTGATTGAAGTTTCTGTAAGCCTTAAAGATATACGTTTCTACACTTTCTACTTCATAATTAGTTCATAATTATGAAGAGTATCATTAGTAGAGCTGGCTGATATCATATGACAATGACATAGTTTTGTTCCCTGGTGTCATAGGTTTACTTATGCTAAAAAACCAAGCAGGGAATTTTTCTTTCCCCTACCTCACTGTAAAAGAAATATGTTGAATGGGGGAGGGTGGTTTGCCTTTGGTGATTGATCTACACAAAAGTACTAACTAGCAGGCCTGCATTCCAAGCTGACGGCCCTCCTAAGGCTGTGGGGAGGGGTGATGAGTTTTTTCTTCTCTCCTCGGAAATGAGGACACTTCTCTTTTGCCTTAACTCAGGCAAGACATGTGTGGGAAAGGCTCTGAGATTGTTTTGTTCTCGGTCTGGTCATCTGGCTGTTTTCTGGCCCTGGCTTGCCTGCGCCCTGTTCTGTCCCCAGCCTGGACCTGCTCAGGCTTCATCGGAGAGGCTTGACCTACCTGCAGAGGAACTTTCTGGGGAGGAGGTTGCCCACTCCCTCCTCCCCTCCCATGTTGGCAGGGGCATATGTTCATTGAGGAAAAAGGGGAATTCCCAGCCACAGCCATCTGTAGAGAGCATGAGTTTCGTGGGAAGAGCCTTTTTTCCCCTTTTCCCTTTCCCTTTCTAGGTGGGGAGGGAAGACCTCCATTTTCAGCTTCTCCCACGTACTGGGCCCCCCATGCAGCGACCACCACAGCCCTGCTGACCAACACCGAGCAACTGCAGGCTCTGCTCCTCCAGTGATCCAACAGCGTCCCCTGCCAATCATGGTTAGAATTGCGCCAAAGGACGGGAAGTATCAAACTGTTTCCTTTTTGAAGGGGACTTTTTTGGGTACAGGATTAGTTTAGTTTAGTTGCTTTTGTGTTCTTTCATTGTTCTGACAATAGACATATATCCTTTAATAAGGGGCTGTTATTTTTTCTTTCTCTATACTTCCTCAATTGGAGCGTCTTAATTTCAGATTTGCAATTGCTTAGAGAGGGGAGTTTGATCTACATCATAACTCATCCTCCTTAGCAAAACACTTCAATCCCATTAAACTGAGACACCTGGCTTGATGAAAGAGAGTTGAGAAGGTAAGCATTGTGTCACTGGAGGTAGCTTTCAGTGTCTGTTCCACAGGCTAGAAAACCATCTCTGTAACCCCAAGGACTGGGGACAATCTGAGAAGTAACAGAGAACAGAAAACCAGGAAAAAACCCAAATAAATATTGACCTGCATTTAGAGTTTTCCTCTTCTAGCCAAGCCCACACTACTGGGCTACTTTAAATATATTTTGTCTTGCATCATTACATTATATTTCTCCATTACAACGTAATGATGATTTACATTGATTTTCTTCCCTTTCCATGAACCACAGGAGACTAAGTACACCCAGCTGTGAGTACTGAACCACTCTGACCGTGTCTCTGTTAACAAAGAGAGAGGCTGAAAATAAACAGACTTGCAGAGTAAACCACTTGGTGTTGAGGACTCAATGTCCATGCTGTACACATTATAGAGAATTCTACTTCAGACTACTTGTAGTCTGACCCTGTAAACTGAATGCTCCTTAGCAGTTGCCCTGCTTTCACTACACTCTGAGATCAGATCTTCCCATTTCTTTTCATCCAACCCATTTCTTGTACTAAGAGACTGCTCATGGATATGCACAACGAGCAGAGATGATCAGGATATTCATTTCATGACACCCATACTCTGAACCAACACACAAAGCTATGCAAGCATTGTCAGTATGGAAGTAGGCCCAAATAACAGCCCCTGCAATCAGGAAGCTTTATTAGTGTAGGTTCTGGCTCAACACTACACTAATCACATACTCCTGGCTTCTGGCCAGCACAAAGTGCAGGCAGAGGTCACTTGCCTCTGACTACAGAGTACCATATGCACATAACCTAAATATGCATTTGTCCTTCATAAGGTACAATTATGTTTATTGTGTTACTGAATGAAAATTTTACTGGAGTTTAATGCTGCCTGGAGGATGCCGAATCAATTTCACAGCAACTGTAGAAGGTTTTAATGTATTTGTTGTTCTGCATTAAAATCGAATTTGTTTAAACATCTCTTTTCAGTTTGAGGAGATGAAAGATCTTAATGATACAGATTATTTTTGTATGTTAAATCAGGAATGTGGATGCCAAAGGTCCCTGTTCTCCTGTTCTCCTCTGTGGAGAGCTGCCTTACGAAGACATTGCTTTAACCCGGCCCTTCTACCTTTAAACCCCATACACTAAACAGACAATAGTTTCTCTCTAGACCCCAAAATTTTATTAAGAAGCTCTTGAAATGTTAAATAGCAGTGAAAATCATAGCATATTTAATGAAATTGATTGGTTTAGATTGTCCCAATCAGTTTTAAAAGAAGCCATCTTTAATAGGCAACCTACTGTTTTAATGCACTGTCCAAAATTATCTCCAAAAAGCTGAGTACAGTACTCCTCTGTCTTCATTAACAGAGAACATATGTTGGCAGCCAATTCTTTGTAGCTCCCTTGAGTGATTCTGTAAGTCAGATTTCACTGATAATTGCTTTAATAAAATCTATTTTAACATAAAGGGCTTGATTTCAGAGCTGGCCTACATTTTTCTGTGTTCTGCCTTATGAAGGCAAATATCTGTACAGGCACTCTCTACACTAATGGGACTGCCCTCTTGGTTAAACAGATGCATAAGTGCTTTATTGGGTCGAGGTCTGAAGTCTAGATATTCAGGTAAAGGACTTTAAAACGTTTAAATTCTATATGTGCATGCAAGAAGGAATGACTACTCAAATTTTCAGAGAATAACTGTAGTCATGCCCATCAGTGTACAGGGACTAAGCATGTACCTATAGATAGAGTCTACACTTCAACTCTGACATAACTTCTCACCCTTGTATATTCACCATCTGCAGCAGTTCAGTAGCTGAAAAAAAATTTAAATGAACTCTGACTGAGCTACTGATATGCCAGTAACACAAGAATTAACTGTCCCTGCACACACTGTTCACCTCTGTGGCATGCTGAGCTCTCACTGGATACACTGTGAGAAGATAAATAAAGGATTTTAAGTGTCTGTGACTGCTGAGCCTGGCGAATAAATAAACTTTTAATCTTTCTTTCTGTTGATAACTTAAAAAAAAGTTTTAAACACAGACATAAAAGAGTAGTTGTTAAAACCATTGTCCAAATACGAATACAATTTTTGCTTAGGAGCCGAGAGGGAGTCTTAAGAGCAAACTGAAATCTCTCTGTCAGCTGACCTCTTCTCTGATGGACCAAAGTTTTCTTTTACCCTTACTTTTCCCCATCATGACCTGTCAAAGAAAACACAGCCTTCCATCGTAGCCTGCAGTCAACAAGTGGAGAAAAATAGTTTCAATTCTCTGTCTAAACCTTTGACATCACAGGATACAATAGGGAAACTGCATGAAGTAAAATGTTCCTGAGAACTGTATAGAAGAAAAAAGTGAGCTATCATATGACCCTTACTGAAGTGAACAGTACAAGCCCTAATGACTATTCTTGTAGAGAGCCTGAGGTAAAGAAATGATCACGGGAGTATGAATCTGGCCAGGAAGGAGGAATCAAGATTGTTGCCAATCTGTATTTTCTTTCTGTGATTCAACATACTGTGGGAGCTTTATTGCCTTTTGGTGAGGCAATCATAAAAGAACATCCAATGCATCCTCTCTAATCTGCTGTCCATTGCCTAGGGAAGGAACATACTGTGATTTACAGTACACAAACCACATGGACAGAATGAAGACCTTGATGGAAGGGAATCTTCTTTCCTGATACAAACAAAACATATTTTGGAAATCTCCTTCTTCCAAAAGTGTTTTAAAACCCCATACACTTAGCAGAAACAGGTTTGTTCCTAAAGAAACGCTTCTGTTAATTGCTGAGGCTTTATTTTCATAGTCAAAAAAGTGTAAATAGCTCGTTTATGTTACTGCTTACTTCCGCCCTCCCCGTTGTTCACATATCACTGCCTTTTCCTACTCATTTCTCCTCCCTTGCTGTACGATTTCCTAGCAAAATAGGGCAAAATAACCTGTTCCATGCCAAGCAACCCCTTTGGTGAGCATATTGTAGGTCTGCAATTTGTTCAGAAGTGGTGGATTGCTGAGTTCCTTTCAAGCAAGCTGCATGAAAATCTTCACAAATGAGCCTAGGCCATTAGTAACAAGAGCCCTAAGGGAGCCATTGTAGTGACTGAATGTATATTACGGATCTCTCTATGTAATTTAATTCTGGAACTGGAAATGTTAGGTAGCATATGAAGAGCTGCAGAACTGCCCCACCACCCCCGCCTCTCTTGCTCACACTCACACACAGAAGGAAATCAATGGGAAAAAATGTCCTTGCAATACTGAATACATATGCACACTGGCATTTATGAAAACTTGTGCTCCCAATGAGGATGAAGAACGTGGCTTAGAGGAAATTAGAACAGCCTTACACTGGTGCAGTCTCTCACCCTGCAATACAGGTCATGATTGACAGAGCCCTCGTAAACAGAGAAGTCAAGAAGGAGGAGGCTTTTCAAATTACATGTAAGATGACTGAGATGACATTTAAAATGCCAATTTAAGCAAGAATGCTTTTTCTGAATTATTTCCCTTTATAATGTGTCTTTGTACCTCTCCTGAATTTCCAGGACATTCATTATAAACCTCATCCAATCAATCATTTAAGGAAATATGAGGAATTGAAGTATTAAATATATATAATGGATTTGTATACATAAGAACAGTTCTGTACAAAGTACTGAAATGCAAAACAAATTTACATTAATATGGGATTAAATATTTTCAGAATGTTTTTATATGTAAATATAGCTGCCATATCAAACCAAGTGCAAAACTACAAGACAAAAGAGAAAAAGTTATTCCATATAACTATAAAACTGATCTCCAGAACTTGTCAGTGCTGAAAATGAAAGCTTCCTAAACTATGAAATGATTGCAGAAACAAATAAAAACTATAAGAACAAATGATATTAATTCCAGCAAAGATATCAGATATTCTGTGCGAAAAAGTTAATCTCTCTTGGACTGACGACATTTTTTGTTTGTGGTAATTACAGTCAGAGCTAATAAAAACAATTTTGATTTGTGGTAGAGATCAGTTACCTCTGAACAAAAAGAATCCTGCATCCATATTTGCATAGAACACAATGAATCAGTATCAAATTTGCAGGGCATACGTTACAGCTTTCATAACTTCAAAAGGTAATTTTTCTAGCGGGTGTGCAGAGATTTAGAATTCTAATGTATCTATCTCAGAGGACAGGTTTCTCTTCACTTGTCCCACTGGACAAGCACTTGCTTAGGGGATGCAGAGCAGAACCATAACAACGTGAAAGGAAACAATTTTCTTTTGAATAAATTACTTGTTATTAGGCCTACTTTTAAAAAAATAATTGTGTTGAATACGCCTTGATAAAACAGCTAATGGAAGAATTTTTTTTCAAATTAGGAATCTGTTTCATGCTGAAAGACCATTGAAGCTATGGTCTTCAACACAGTGAGACTAAGAGGAGTCCCAATAAAACTTTTATTGCTCATCTCTTTCCCCTTGCAAAATTAACGTGTGTCATGAATGATGTCAAACAGTTCAGATTTAGGTACTTTGGTAATAAAATTATTTTAAGGAAAGAAAACATGTAAGCTCTGGTTGCAAAATTTGAATGCAGCCTGAAAGAACATCCTCAGAGCCACCACGGAGCTGGCTGGTCTTCACAACATTTGGTCTGGTCCCTCAATCCCTGTGATGTAATCTGGACTGTAAAATCCTCCAGAGTTTCTTTTCTGACCTTCTCTCTCTTATTCTTGATGCAGCTGGCATGTTCTGCCGCACAGCTGCCTTTGCTCTGATTCCCCATAGCAAGCTGACACTTGCACACTGTAAAGAAAAGAGAGAAAAGTCACTGTAATGCGATGGGCCTGACAGTTTCAGAAGGAACAGCCAAAGAGCATGATTGGAGACGTTCTTGCCATCTACATCAGGCAAGAATTTTAGATGCAAAGGCAAGGGGCAGACAGAAGCTGTCAGCTTATGCACAGACATTTGAGATTAGTAACTAATTTGCTTGCTGTTTTCAGTTTAAAAGCTCTTCATGTCACATTTTGACAGTACTTTTGAAAGTACTTTACAAACCACTTCTGTATCTCAGTCTTTTTATCCTCCTCACTGGAGAGAATGGAAAGATCTGATCCTTATAAAATAAAGACACCAGGCAATGTGATCCACTTAAGATATGCAAGAAGTAACTTCCCACTAAGACAAGGTTAGCAAAACTCTCTCATGGTTGGTTGAAAGGACCTTTCATTTTAGTATGTGACTTTTGACCAGGATCAAGGATGCTGTCTGGTATTAAGTCCAATCACTAACAACAGACATAGAATAAACTGGATATATTATCATTGGCATCTGGAAATAACTACTTTTTACTTGTTGATATTCCAAGATTCATAAAGTCAACCCTATTTAATTATATACATATCTAATTTATGTCTTTATTTAAGCACAATTATTGAAAGATTGGGAATAATGTATTAATAATAACTAGCAGATTTTTATAATTATTCATTTTACTATTATTCTTTTTTTGGATGTACTGTACGCACTTTTCATAAGGACGTCTACAGGTTACTTTATTGACTAATATTTTAATATTAACTTTGTGATCAGAGACTCAGATTAAGATCTGAGATTTCTCATGATAGAAATGCCATGATCACATGTGAAAATGTAATTCTTTCCTCTGGTGCACAGACATAGGTCAGTAAGGCAGAAAAGGATAATATTTATACAGCTTTTATGTGCATTTTTTTTTAGATAATTGTATTTTTTAGATCATAAAGTAAATATCAACTCTTTACTCTGTTCCTCTGGACAATATTTATTTCCTGATTTTTTTTTTTCTCATGAGTGTTTTTTTCAGGGATGAGTCATACCCTTTCCAGGCAACAGAAGAGCTTTTGCTTTATTTCTCATGCAATTTATCTAGTTACAACTTTCTAACATACATTCAGTTCTGAGAAAAATAGCATTTGGTAAACTGAATTGGTCCTATAAACAGCAGATTGAGAAGTGTAGACATATTATAAACCAAGAATTCACATCTCTTTTCTTCCTCAGTTGCTTGAAAGCTGACTTTTTACATTTTGTTGCAGGTAAATGGGGAACTAGAAAGTTTAGAACATGCACCCTCTACTATCATTTATCTATTGAAAGAAAATTTGGGACAGGTAAGTGTATTTACCAGCTCAGAATTTCTCTGAGGCAGGAAATGATCAATTAGGGGTGCTGAAAAGGGGAGAAAGGTCTGAAAGTGGTAGCTCTGAAAAACTGCACTACAGCTGAAGGTGTGTATAACAAGACAGCTGATACAATAGGTCAGGACTAGAAAAAGGAAGCACATGGCAAGTTTGGGCAACAGTGAAATCAGGAATTGGAATGAAATTCCATAGAAATTGATCCAACAAAACAAAAATCTCTGTGTGTTAAACTCATAGAGTTGTGCAACTCCGTATGCTTAGCAAAACATCAAGAAACAAGAAGAATGAAATCTAAAATATAAGGGTGATGGCAGAAGAGTATTGATGGTGTCATTCTAAATCTGACAGAAAGTGAACACTTGGGCCAAGTGCTAAGTGAAAAGGGATTTGAAGCTGTGAAGAGGAAACTGCTCCCTGTTTAAACCTAATCTAATCTGGATTTAGAAGAATCTTTCTAAATAAACAGAAGTATTTTGAAGATCATATTTAACTGTCCCCAAACTGGGCCATGTATTAACTTCCTATATCAAGAAGACATAAAAGGACATGAAGGTGTCATAAAGTTATATTTGTACTCTGTCAGGTTATTTTGCTTATTTCCCACTACAGTGAACTAGTGGGAATTACAGTAAAAATTGTCATCGTAAGATTCTAGAACATTTCAAGTTACAGCATATCATCACAATACTTCACTTATGTTCATCTCAAGAAAGGATTACCTATGTGCTCACTCTTCGCTATACTACGAAATAAGATAACCTAAAAAATCCTAAATTGTGTTCCTTTTATATCATTTAACAAAAGCATCAGCTGTTGGATAAATACTATAACTTAATTTGCATTTGAAGTGGGTTTGGTTGGTTTTTATTTTTTTTTAGTAGGAGAGAGAAAAGTTCTCTTTCCAGCCTTTTGTCCAAAACATGTTTACCCATTTTTTAAATTCTTTTGTAGAAAAAAATATGCTTTATAAAAGCATAGATATAACCATACGGATTCAAAACAAAGGTTAGGCTACTATCCTATACCTGACAGTAGCCAATTACAAAGGAACATGAGCACAAAGTGAAGAAGCAGTGTGCATAGTTTATCTCTTCAGCTTCCAGAAATCAATGTTTCAGGAATTTCTGAATAGAGATCATAATGGTATTTTAGCCCATGATAAGTATTTTTTATCTACTAACTTGTGTAACCATTCTTTGAATCCAACCAAATTTTATCAATGAGTTCCATAGCTTAACTACCTGATTTGGTTTACTTTTAATCTACTAAGTTCATTTAATGCCCTCAGTTTCTGGAATTGGTTCTCTTCTTAATCTTCTCCTTGCTTCTCCTTATATTGCAACCTTTTTCATATTCCCCTCAGCTGTCTGTCGTTCAAACTAAAAATGATAGATCAGTTAACCTCTCCTTTGATGGAGAGAGATTAAATCAAATCTCATCTCTTGATTACCTTTGTTGACTTTCCTTTCACCTTTTTACAGTTCGACTATTTTTTTTTAATTGAGAGAACCATATTTTCACTGTATTGAGGATATTATGCTCAATGCTTATGAATGCTTATGAGACAGTTATTTTTTAATTTAGTTCTCTAATCTTTACCTATTAATCCATAATGTATTCTCCTTTTTTTAAAACTACTAATGAGCAGTGAGAGGAATACAAGGTATTTATTTGGTGTGTAAATCAGTAAGGGTAGTACATTGTGTAGGCAAAAATGGATTTCTTTTTCTGTGTGCACTCTTCTTTTCTACAAACTTACATTAGTTTTTAAGTACAATTTTATTGCCTAATATTCTTGGCAGTAGAAGCTGAAAGAAGTTAAACCTCCTGTTTTTGTTTGAACAGATTGAAAAGCCAGTGGCAGAAAATGAACAGAATCTTCATTACCGGTTCAGTGTTCTTGAAAAAATATCTAAAGGTATAGTCATTAAATATATCTAGACTGACAGAACATATGATGTAAAAGATCCCTTTATATCTGGACCAGATGTTCTCTACATATATCAGACCATCTCAAATAAAGTCTACGCTCAGACTTAGTCAACGCAGGATAACCCTTTTGTCTTTACATAATAAGATTAATAGTCACACCACTGGTATTTCCTGCCTCTTCTGTAATTTTTATCTAAGTTCTAGTCAGATATATCCCCAGTCTATAATGACAGCAGCAGATAACACTTTTGAAAACCCAAGCCATGATGTGGCTGATACATCTCTTTTCTAAAATCTGTCAACATTACCGTTAATGACTTTCCCCACACACTTTTCTTGAGCTTCTCTGTGCCTTTTAGGCACAGATCTAAACAGATAAAGTTTGGTATTTTTTTTTGCTAGGCTTCACGGGAAGTTGGTCCCATTTTGTGCTTAGTATCTGTCCGAAAAACAAAGCTGAAGTATTGAAATAAAACATAGAAGTTATTATAACCCTGTTTGGCCTAGTCTGAAACTAGAAATAGTAGATACACTAAAAAAAAGACAGCTTATTCTTCCAAAACATACCATATAATTTTTCATTTTCAAAGAACATATAATATCTCAATAATACATTTGAATAAATATTACTACTTTTGATACTGAAAAATTAAAATGGCTGATTAATAATGCATTTGGAAATCAAAGAAAACCTTCTTAAATGACATGAACACTTTCAAAAGGCTCAATTGTTGTTAAAGCCACGGACTGGTAAGTGAGATGATATGGAGTGAGAAGATCATGGAAAGAGATTCTACCTTCATAGCTTCGTGCATGCAGAAATGTATTAATAAGCAACATGCTGTCCTCCAAAGATCCAAGAAGATGCACTCTAATTGTTCCAGGGGATCCATCTCATTTCATGAGATTCCATCTCATTCATCCCAGTACCCGTCTCTTTGGTTCATACTATATCGTTCTGTTTATTTTTAAATGTTATCTGTGAAATATGGTATTGGACTGATATAAAAGCTACAGAAATCACGGAACTTTAAATGATTTGGAATCAGGCCCTTATATTTTAATAAGAAAATCAGATATTTGATCATGACAACACTAAGTGAAGATGAGGCTGACTCACATCATCCTGCAGTACTCCAGTTCTTCCAGTCACATTTGACATATGGGTAAACAGGACAGCAACAGAGAAAATTTGCAGTATTTACGAACTTAAGTCATGACTACTGTATATTTTTATATACATAAAGAATAGCTACTGAACTAATACCAGAAATGACTTCAACCCAAGACTACTGAAAAAATTATTGTATTAAGGAACATATGATTGGCACTCATTTTTTAAAACCAAATTCTTGTTGGTGCCTTTTTGTTAGCATCACTGCCTCTGGTTGATTTGAAATAAAGCAACAACCTAAAAATATCATTCTTCCATTTTATTTCCAAGCAATTTGTTTCTAGTTGCTCAAACTTTCACACTGTAGCTCTGCCAGATTTTTCCGTAGGTTTCTGAATCTCAGAAGAGTTTCTTAATTCTTGTCTAATCTTGCTTACAGGTCTCCCAGGTGCTCTTGCCTTATTTATCTTCCTTTTCACTGAAGCATTGCAACCAGGAACTGTCACACCCACCAATAAATCTAGCCTTAATTGTTAAATGCTAAAAACACTGGAACATAACTTCTTGCCTAGAAAGATTCTTGGTCCTTTCATTTTCATTTTTTCTTTTCTCTGCTGCTCTTTCCGCTAACTTCTCTCGCTTTGGAAAAATTACTGACAATAACCTCTAGAAACCATTATGAAGATAAGCAACAGGTCATTTCTCCCTCAAAACCCACAGAACTCTCGAAAAGTTTGCAATGCAGTTTAAACCTACTTATGCCTGTGATTAGAAATTAGGGATTAATAAGGATTGACATGAACATTTCTTAAAGAATCTGTAATTATAGCTGCACAAATGAACACAGGAAAAATACAAAGGAACTATGATGCCACTCAGACCTCTCCTTTCTTATGAAATTAATGAAATGTTTCCAATTTCATTTGCTGAGGCTGATCAGAAAAGTATTCTGCTGGAAAGAAATCAAGTGATGGCACATATGCAGGATTTCTAATACAATATTTTCATTTTAACAGTGACACATTTTTCATTCAGATTGTATGCATTTTTTTTTCTTTTTTATACAGTTTGGGTCAAAAAGATATGTTATTAAACAAAAAAAAAGACCAAAAAGTATGAATAATAGCTACATAATCAATGCAATTCATTAAGTGAATTCATTAAAGACAGATCAACCCTGAGCCTGTGATATAGATACAGAGAACAATACTTTATATATACATGTATATATATATGAGAAATAAATATTTTTATTTTTTAGTTCTGCATATAGTTTCATATTCATTATCCTTCATGAGATTTCTATCTGATGTTGATTCAGCTACAGCTGTTTTAACTCACACATTTACTACACAGTATCTGGACAATAAACTTCAATGTGAATACAAACAATCCTTTATATTCCCAACTCCCAACTCTCCATTTACCGCAAGAATAAGATGCCAATGAGGATTAGCAATAATAAATAGCATTTTTCCTTACAGAAAAAAAAGGAAGGAGAAACTGGGCAAAGATACTCACATTATTTGCTATAAGCCTCACTCTTTCTAAGTGGGTAAACATGGTTACAGCCTGAGAACTGCACTCATGATCAGGCCCAACCTCTCAGACTGAGTGACTCCAGCTGGCTGCATGCATGCAATCTTTTGGAGTAGAAATAGGTGTGAATCATTGAGTCCTATGGCTGGGTTTCCTCACCTGGAGAGACAGGCGATTTGCATCAGTTTAGAGTAAACATGACAGCTAATGTGTAGATAATGTGGAAACCTGAGTATTTGCTTGAACAATGATCTCAATACAGTCAACTGAAGACTGTCAACATAGTCTTCAATATCCAAATTTTGTAAAAAGTAAAAATACCCATCTTGAGTCATGTTGAAAACCCACCAAGCCTGTTACAGAACAAGAAGAATCTAAAAACCCTGTCCCCCAAAAAACCTTGAAGCCTAATAATTCCGGGAGTAATTCCTTTTGATCATTGGACACTTTCATATTTATATTATTTTTTAAAACCACAAAACAGGGGTATGCTGGGACATGAAGTATATTGTAATAGAAAAAATTCAGGTATCTCATCCGAAAAACAGGGATTTAAATAAATTTCACTATATGGCTTAAGATAATTTGTGGGTTTGTATATCTGGCAACAACTAACTGGAAACATACATTATATGACCTTTAAAGAAGGCTCTCATATCCTTTAGAGTACTGTTGTCTATACAGGTACAGATACACTTGGGCAGTTTTTGAGAGAATGTCTTCCTGATGTTCTATATTACAGTGAATGACAACTTTGTCACTGATGGCAGCAGTTGTTTAAACAGGTTCATACTGAAGAGACAGAGAATGACATGCACTTTAAGAAGCCTCAGCATCACATCTGTAGTAGTTTATATGACATTATATGACATCTTTATTTTTACTGATTAAATGAAAATAACTATAATTTAAAATAAATGGACGTACATTCTATTTTATATGAATACCTTTAAAAATTATTACAATCTTCTTTAATACCTTTAAAACACTGACATTTTCAGATTTCATTTTGTTTTGTTAGCTCATTTTTATATATATTAATAAAAAAAAGAATTACAGTTGGAAAATACAACTTGAAATTCCTGGAATATTTGAGTAGTGATAAAAATTTACTGCTGGATACCCAAACACCTATGCTGCTTACTGCAGACCACTGAAATTAATAATATAATGGCTTATAGTTAATAAAATATTGATATTGTTAAGAGATAAATTACTGCCAAAAGATAAATGATTTGTCTTGTAAACATAGCTTGTGTAATAGTTTACATATTAGGTAGGGTAAAATCCTGTTCAATGCCAAAAGATTTCTGCCTTATTATATTTTCTCCTTCAGGAAAATTTTAAATGTATTTTCAGCTATTCCTGCATGTCTTTTTTAAAATAACATCACCACTTTTATTATTTCTATAGCGCCAGAGGGAATTACTTCTTATTTTGATTGCATGTATTTATTAAACCAACTTCTTTTTATATCATTTTGAGAATTATCTTCTTGATAGCATAGCACGATCTTTAACCAAAGTCACACGGGCAATCTCCTTATGTATATTATATCCTTTCCCCCTTCCTCTTTGGTTTTTTATTCTTTGCTTCCTTCACATTTCTTCAGCTCTACTAATACAGCCCCCAAATATGTATTTTGTGGCTCCGGTTTAGGTCATCTCACCAGTCCAGACACACTGACATATAAAATATAGGTAGATATATATATCTATGATTTCTTGTAATTCCTCCTTCTTCCATTTCTCTTTTGCACTCTGAAGATGTCAGCCTCTGTAGTCCTCACATCTTCTCACATCCTCATAAGGGGCTTTTTTCACCATTTCCATAGTATTAAGATATGACCCATGACTCAACTGTTTGCTAAAGAGCAGAATGTTTTACTTGGAAAATGGGAGGATGCAAGAAGTACCTTTCTCTTTCTAAGCACGTAAGCACACGGTTGTGGGGCTGACCCACTGGTAATACATGCCAAACACAGATATCTAAATCCACATGTATCACAAATATATACATGTTTAGACACACACAAGTTAGACAAATATAGATATCTACAAAACCAATATTTATTATATCCTGTTGTCTAATTTTAATTTGATTTTTATCTGATTTTAAACTGATTTATATTGATGCCATATGGATACACACTTGATAAATAAAGAAACTGAAGAATAATGAGTGACAACAAATTTACAGAAAATCAGACAAAACAAAAAAGTACAATATTTAGTCATAAAATGGAGAATCCACCAGAGCTTGTCAATATTCAGTTAAGAAATCCTGTAACATGGTATGTCAGAAGCTCATTGAAATGAAAAGGTCTCTGTGAGGGCTTACCAATCCATCTGTGCACTCTACAGGGCCCGATCGATAGGTAATGAATGCTTACAAAGTGACACTATCAGAAAGGGAAGTGTTTGTGCTAATGAAGAAAAGAGGGGACTTAGGGAATGGAGTCCTCATACTGCTACTGCATATCAGCTTAAAATTCTTAAAGGAACTGAGTCTTGGACTGCACTGTTACTGTGTGGGGAATATTAGATACTAAAGCGGAAGTACAAGTTAGTAAGTGTCAAAGAAGAAACTTAACTGCATATTCTTTCTGGAGTTCATTCCTGTGCTATCACATTGAGATTTTTGCTATTAACAGCTTTTCTTATTTTTGAAATAGAAACCTTTTTTTTTAGCAGTATCGCACTGGAGACTTTATTCTAGTGTGAGATCTGATTAGGTTTGAGACTATACCTACATACAATAAAAAGGACAGGTCTGTGTGGAAAACATAAACCTTAGTAAACTGAACCCAATAAAAAGTGCTTCAACAGGATAAGTGCTAAGGTAGTCATCTGGGGCTGTCACCTAGAAAGCAATATAACTGATTTTACTCAATTGAAGTTGTTATATATTTACTCCATCAAAGCAATTTGTCAAAGCTCCTTTACTGGAAAACTGTGGTGAATAGCAGCATTACCGAGCAGCTGCTCTGTGGTGAAGTTACTGAGGAGACCCAGAGAAAAATGTGTGTTTCCACTCTAACTCTGTAATGCTTGTGGAAAAAAAGAAAATGAGAATCCTTGAATAGAGGCCCTTTATGATTAATAAACACGCCTACTTATTTGAATGGACATCTGGGTTTGCAGCTTACTCCCAGGCTTGGGGTTGCGCTTCATTCTTTAGCTCATCTGCACTTTTTTCCCATTGGAACCTGACTGTAGGGAACCTATATGTCCTGATGATTCAAATTTGTGTTCTAGTATTTCAACATCCATAGGAAAAGGTTTCATGCTCATAGCTGGAGGTGATTTTCACCCATATAAACTAATCCATACAAAATACTTTTTAGAGCATTGACTAGAAACATTCAGTGACTTTTTCAGGCAGAACTGGCACATATTTTTTACGATTTATTTTAGCTCAGTCATGCATATTTGACTTCATTCTTAGAAGAATGCTAGTTGTTTGTATGGGGGGTTTTTGATTTTTTTGCTTGTAATTAGCAGGTGATGATGTCAGGTCAAAAAGCTAGTATCATGCAAATTATTTTCAACATGAATGCCAGACTTAGTAGAGTTCCTGGAAGTTAAGTTTATTCAGCTCTCATGCTCAAAACATTCCTGTTCAAGGTGGCTTACAATTTTGCTCCCACTAAGAAAATGACCTTGGTTAACAATCTCTGCAATTTTCTTATCCTGGTCATTTGACATTTCCTTTTTGTATGTGGTTGAAATTGTGAACTCAGAGAAGAATTGACATCAGTTCCAAAATCCTATTTTTCTCTACAGGAAATCTTGTACAAGGTTCTCATGTTCAAACTTGGTAAAAGCACTGTCATTTAAGTAATGGGCAGTACATTTCTTTTAGTGAAAAATACTTTGGGTGCCTATTGCCTTGGGAAACAAGCAGAGAAGCCACAACTGAGAACCAGACTTTACTGCTGTGAGGAAGAATATGTTTTGTTCTTCCCTTTTTTCTTTCTCAAGGCTATTAGGGAGATGAAATTTTTAGCAAATATGGACACCAGCATTAATAAGAGTTATGTGATTTTATTACAAACCTTTGTTACCTCAGTAAAGATGTGGAGAACAAAAGTTAACTACGGGTTCTCCATTAGTCCTTGAAAACAATGCTAGAAATATAAGATGAAAAAAACCCGCTTAAAAAAACCCTCTTAAAACCAAAAGTCCTTTTAGTTGCAGAAAATATAAATAACATATAAAGATATATATATAAATATAAAATAACAGATACGTTCATTAAAGAGTGAAGTGATTAGCAAATATTAGTGCTTCTTTTTGTATTTTCTAAGATGCAAAACCTGCATTGATTTTTTATGGACTCTGCAGAAATAGGAGGATCTGAAATCAGAGGATTTCTGAAACTGCTGTATGAATCACGTGTAAAATCACATCACAAGACATTAAAGGTAAAAATCTTATATGCTTCTATATTCTCAGCCAGAACTTAACTGCTTATCTCAACATAATTTAATGTGTACAGTTACCTAATTTAAAGAATGCAAGACAGACTTATAGAAGTTGATTCTGCTTTTATATTTTATTATACCAGGGAGAGAATATGTATTTTTGCTTAAACTAGCCAAAAAGGAAAATTGTTTGTTAAGGAGTGCCTCTGCTTTGTCTCCACTGAATTTTGCACTGTAACAGAGTTGCTCAACCTGTCTGGGTTATATATACTTCAGGTAAACTCTTGGCTTTGTAAAATAATCTAGAGGTAGTTTTACACTAAGTTTACAGAACTTTACCATATTGTATATCTTGAATCAAACAACATAGATAGTAGACAAAAATTTATGGCTGATTTTCTGTGCAGTTTTCAGTAAGTTTTTTGTAGTTTGTAAGGCAAAAAAACCCCATCCTCTCACTCTGAATTACATGAAAAATAAGAATAACAGTATTAACTGGTAGATTTTGTTTTAACAGTTTAACAATAGTAATTAGTCATAGCAGTTTATTTATTTATCTGTACAAACTTTCAATGCACTCTTCAAATGTGAATGGTGTGGCTCATCAGTTTATTTGCATTGTATTCGCTCTTTCTGACAACTGCAGATGTTTTGTTATGTTCTAATTGGGACTGTATAAATTTGCAAACATAAAACTCACTGAGTTTTTCACAACTGTTTATTGGTAAGCTGTCAAATGTACAAATTTCTAGCTTTGCAGTTCAGTTTGTAACAGGTTAAACAAATCTGAGCCATTTGCTTTTTTGAGCTCTACCGTCATGTGAGCAAAGCTCCTGTTAAGCCAGTCAGCTTTGACACAAAATTACCTGGGAGGATAAAACCCGGGGGTTGTGCTTGTAGATAAGGCTGTGAGAATATTCCTGTTTGTTTCATGTGCTCTGATGAGCCTCATTTAAGACACGACAACAATCTGTGACTTTCAGACTGGGCTGCTATTGTTCTGGATGAAAAGTGGCATCTCTGGGCTTTTATAACTCTCTGTTGGTCATACTTAAACCTGGTGCATATCCGTTAGTTATGGTGGTGTGTTTTGCTACATTGATATATTCCCACTCATACATAATTTTTATTACTAGCTAACCTTACTCTCATTCAAACCAGCAATGAGCAAAAATTCATTACCCATCCACTACGTATCTTTGTCTTGTTAGTGATAGTGGCCTGCAGTTAAAAGCCCTTTTAAAATTAATTTCTTTATCTCAGATATAATGCATTTTGATACACTGTAAAAAGAAGTTCATTATCTTTTTTTTTTTTTTAATTCTTGAGATATTGCTTGATATTATTAGGGCAATATTTTACAGTACCATCATATGCTCTTTCAATTCAACTAAAGATTGATTTTTAAAAGTGGACTTTACTGCTCAACCTGTTGTTTTATCCTTGTATATTATTGGATCATCCTTAGCTGTAGTATTTCAATATTTTGACACCAAACATGGATGAGGTAGCTAACAAATTAAGGAGGAAAAAATAAAAATACGAAACAAACCAAACAACCCCAAAATTAAATTCTTTCTTCAGTTAAGTTGTGACCTTCACAGACTTAAAAAAGGAAGTTGTTTGAGCCAACTTGTCCTTGTTCAGTATTCAGATGTGACTCTACAACACCAATTTGAAAAAGCCATTTGGAGTCAAATGTATGACTATGATATATCCAGAATGTTTTTTCCTGAATGATACACAAACCTCACTTCACAAAGAGGGCCACATACAAAAATATAGTGATTAAAAACATTACAGATGTGGAATTTCCTTCTGAGAGGACTGAATATTTCACATAAAGAAAGACAGTGCTTGATGAAATACTCAGTTCCTTTGTATCTTTACTCATTCATGTAGCATAAAATTAAGAACAAAAGGGACTTCTTGATTAATGACCTCTGCTAATCATTCTAGTAGAATACAGAGACATTTTTTATTTGATTCCACTACCAAATTAAGTTTCTGTTAATCATAAATGTCACTTGCACAAAAATTACACATAAATATTCAGAGTGATCTATATTTTATCATTTATAACAGAATGCTTGGCAGCCAGCATAAGTTTAAACAAGCAATTAGTGAATAAGTTATTAAACATTTTAAACAAATGTGATGCATCAAATCTAAATTAGAGGAGTTCAAAGGAACTTAATAGTGTCTTGATTACACAGGTGCCTGAGCTGAAAACAGATTTACCATGTATGAAAAAAAAGGAATATACATTAGAACCTAACATGCCATGGAATTTTATTTCCTTACTTTTCTTTCAATCTCTTTGATAAAGGCTTGAAAATTCTTTTGGTAAATGCCACAAAAGCAATTTCTGAGAGTCTTTTCCTTACAGTTGAATTTGTATTGGTTTTCTTCATGCCTTCTCTTTTTGCATTGCTCTAAATTATCAGTTTTTCAATCCTATTTATGACCATACAAGTTCATAGAAAAAAACTCCAGAGAAATTCTCTCAATGAGGTCTATATTTTTTTTAATTATACTTTTCAGTATTCGCACAAAAGCTGCTTTCATGTTAATTTATCAAAGCACAAGGTGGACAATGGAAGGAGTGGTTTCTCATATTCTGACTCCCATGGGGTAAGGTCTTCTTTCCATAGCATTATTGTTTGCAGATTCCCAACAAGGCTTTCTGGATATCTGTTGTTAACCAGCGTGAATAAGGGTACAAACCTTGATGTTATCAGGTTTGATATCAAGTTATCAACTTGATGATATCAAGTTATCTGAGCAAAATCCAAAAAATGGTCATGCATAAATTGATAGGAATTGAGTGTGGAAGTGTAAAATGAAAACAGGAGGACCTCAACCCTGAGCTCTTAGCAGTTAAGATCAATACAGAAACAGGTCTTCAACTGTGTATAGAATGAATGATCAGGTATTTAACCTTGACATGAAATACTGTCTCTTTAAACCTGAGAGGCTTTGTATCTGAGAGAGATACTATATATCACTTCTCTGTGTATGTGTGTGTCTGTGTGTGTATATATATACATATATATATACATATATAAAGCGTGTGTGTGTACATATATATATGTATATGCAGGAAGCTACACTGGATAGTGGATATCAGGGTCTTGTTGAGTGAAGGAACAATACTAAGGCTTACAAAAAGTGTAGGTGGAAGAATTTTTTATGTTCAGGTATATCATCACACATGGTTACAACTTTTCTTCAATTCTCAGTTAATTTCTCTAAGATTAATATTGACCTCATTCCCGGGGTTTAACTATTTACTGGGGTTTATACTCGAAAGCATAGTTATGAGCTATAAGCTACTCCCAGGCATTCATTAATCCTCTGGGAGTGCCTTAATGTGTGTTGCTTAATTAACATTAGATTAAATATTATAGTTTAAAGGTATTTCAATATCAGAATTGAGTAAAACTTTCTCCTTTCACTTTCTGATGTTGGGTACATTTATGGTTTTGTAAAAATGAAAGTCTACAAGCTGTAACATAGTCTGAGTCTCATAGGTTGATAAGGACTTGCTGCATATTTGCATTGCATCAACGTATTTCCACTGCTGGGCCAAATGTTGGAATGCGGAATTAGGTTCTAAAAGCACAGAGGTTCTTCAGACTTGCAGCTAACAAGAAATAGAATTATGAGACTTAACATTCCTCATCCCTTTAGTATGAGTTCAAAGCAGTCCGTATATTTCTTATCAGTTAAGGTAAATTCAGCAACAATCTCACATCTGATTATAATTCATACTTAAAATTCAGATGTAATCAGCAGTGCAAATGAACACGTGGGATGCTGGTTGGTTTTGATGCCTATGGATTTTTGGGATTTTTAGCTTTTTGTAGATTTTAGAAGTAGCTGTATTATATCCCTTACCCTTAGCACAGTAGTTTACACATTTGCCCAACCCTGTTTCCCCATTCCATATCAATCCCTCAGAATTCCATTAGCATGTTTAGATTTCCCTCAAGGTAGGTTTTCATTCTGTTTAAGAACACTGGCACCCTGGCTTGAAGAACAAGATATCCCACAGACAAAGTAACCTTCAAACCCAGAACTTTGGAGGAACTCCATGGACTGGACGTGCTGTGATGAAGACGAAGATGTTGAAGAGGGGGTCCCAGAGACCCCTGCCTCAATTTCCAGAGAGGTGTGCCGAGGGGAGAATCTGGGGGGCGGATAGATCTGGGATTGGTGGGAATAATACCTTAAATTGTGGAACCCCATGGACACGGGAAACACGTCGTGTATTCCTGTGGGCCTCAGGCCTGAGATTAAAGACCTACTCTCTTATACCCTAAGTTGGCCCTGAGTCTTTTTTTCTGCAGTCTCTTAAGGCAACGGTTTTCAGCTCTGAAACTGAATGAATTCAAATTTTACTGTTCAATTCCTTCATCAAATTTGGTTAAATCTGTTGGTGAACCTCACTCATCTCTAACATCCGTTTTTAAATCTCCTACATTAAAAAAAGATGTTCACTCACAAACTAAATGAAAAATTTACTGCTTCCTTCCTTGGATATTAAAAGTACTTACAGAAAGTGAATGTATGAATACTTAAACTTTCATTTGTGTCTAATTGAACCTACAATTCAGACAAGACCATGAGATAACATTGAGTATACTGACTGGGAAGGATATTAGGGGAGAATTGTGATTTAAAAACCTGATCTAGACAGATTTTTATCAGTTTAACTCCTGGATCGTGCTCAGCTTTGCACTGTTATTTGATAACCTTAACATATGAATTCATTCTTCATCCTTTTAACGTGGTTTTGATCGCAAAATACCTCGGGATAGTGTAGGTTGTCAGTAACAGTGTGGCAGACACTCACCAAAAGAGAAAAAAACCCCACCACCTGTTACTGCTTTCTAAAGCAACCTGTGAGATAAGGCAGAAAAATCAATACAGGGGAATACTGAAGAGGTGGTAGCCCATAAAATACTTGACAGTTTAACTATTATCAATGCATTGTAGGCAGCATTGTAAATTCAATTCTTAAAGAAGAGACTGAAGAGAAGATCATGAACTGTCCTTTTAAATACAGATGGAGGGACAATATGAAAGAAATAATATTTGACTAAATTAATAGAAGAACTATAATAATTGCCTGAAATATCATTTATTTATTGCAGTGTTTGTTCAGTTCTAATGTTAATGTAAATTCAGGGTGTCCATGAAGGAAATCTGTGAGCCAACAGAAAGGTTTCTTAGTCTCTTCTTACACATTAGTATGGTACATGGGTCACGGTTCGTTATGTACATGAAGAACATAATCGATGTTTCTCCTGTCAACAGACCTTGAAAACTGTCTTGATAAGGTGCGAACTATAAAAAGTAATAATAGCAGAGGCATTATTAAAATAGTAATCCATCCATATTTCCCTTCATTTATCAGATTAAGATAATGAAATTAAATTCCAAGTATTTATCTTCCTCATCTACTTATCTTGAAAACTTGAAAATGGCTTGTTTATTTGTTGTTTAGTCCATAAAATTTTATCTCTACCACAAACATTTCTTCATTTAAAAAAGGACATTTTAGTGATCATTAAGGTAAAATTTATCTGAAAGAACATTATCTTTTAGTTCAGACCAAAACTAGAATTAAGCCTCTATGAATAATAGAAGAAATGTAAACTTTTACATGGGCAGTTCTGGGATCTTTTCTCATATTTGTATATCACTATAAATAACTCCTCGAAGACTTACTATTATAAAGGCCAAATCCACAGAAGACAGTTTTCTATGTTTTCTGTGTAACCTTTCCTATATTTTCTATGTTTTCTGTAGTGAATATATGTATCCTTTTGCAGAACATTTTGTTTGTAAATATTTCTCCTGCATTTGCAGATCATGCATATCAGTAAATAGTCATTCTGAACTATTGCACTAAACTCTGAATATTTTACATGCAAAAACTTTGTTCTTAGAAGAATGCACAAGTAGTTCATAAAATCATCTGTAGGCGTTTTTTACCAAAATTATTAATGTGAACTAGAAAAGTAGGAATACAAAAACTGGGGTAGAGTCTCAAATAATTACAAGCAACTAAGGGTCCTATTCTTTTCTCATGTAAGCTTTCTATTTCACTAGAACTATATCTGACTGACTTAGCTGTGAAAAAAAGAAAAAAGAAAACCAGTAGCATATCCAATGGACTGCAGTAGGAATATTGTATTGCAGCACTTCAGTGCTGCATTTGTGTTAGCTGATACATCTAAATTATTAGTTTGAAACAATCAAAATACTTTTCTATTCAAGTGATATTTATTTAGGGTTCTGATGTATGTTGGAAGTTATACTAGGTTCAAACAGAAAAATACTGAAAAACATGCTTTGTCCCAGCTGAATACTATGAAGTGTCCTTATACGTGAATTCTGAGAAACATTTACCTTAGGTTTGAATAGAATTATTATATACAAAGTTAAAGACTAAGAAGAAGGCATATTGGGAGAATAAAGCCAAAGAATGTATATTCCCAGACTTCAGCTGAAAGCAAGATTCCCTACCATTCCTAGTCAGGGTAGATTTCATTCCAGTGCAGTCTCTAGACAGCACAAACCCTCCTGTAGATGCATGTACACATATTTTAGCAGATTAAAGAGCAAAACAAAAGCAAGCAAGGCAGTGGATACATAATTCTGAAATAAATGACTATGATACAGAAGAAATGACATGCAGCTTTTCCTCACTTCATAAACGGATGATCTTCATTGTTTTCCAATCCTTTATGCAATACATTATATGGATGTCACTTACACAAATCTTGTGGAGTTAATCTGGATAGAGTTATAACTAAGCTTTTCTGGCCCTCAGGCACCTAAGTCTTGGCAGTCTCCTGCTGTTTGCTATCAGTGTTCAATCTGCATTACTTCTGCAGTCCATAAGAACCTTTTAGTATTCAATACTGAGCCTTTTTATTCTATCTTCAAAGGTTTTTCATTTAATTTTATGTAGTTAGGCTGTACTGTAAATTCTTGATATTACAACTTTCCTTGTTTCAGCTTTTTTTTCATTTTTAATAGAGCATCACCCACCAGCAACACTGTAGCTAATATGTGTTAATATTTCCATATTGAGCTCATATACACAGCATTTTTAATGCAAAAATCTCAGAGTTGAAAGCTGACATTGAAGATGTGTTAATAGGTAAGAAAAGGCTGATGGTTTCTCTGAAAATACATTATATCCAGTGCCACTCTGCAGGCTGATATATACTAGTTTTCTGAGTGCCTTTTTTGCTGAAGTGCATCTGGGAAATGTTACATCCAAATTGTTGCTTGGGCTTTATGAATACTGCAGGCCCTCTTTTATTTTTATTCTTTTTCATTACACTGAACTTCTAAATTATATTTAATATTTCTATATTTTATGCATATATTTTGTTTTCTAAGTGGAATGAAAAATGATCAGTCATACTGATGATAAATATATAATTTAGAATATTAACCAGTTTTATATATCAAGGAAATCTTAGAATTAGGCATTTTGTTTGTGTATGGCACACATATACATGCAAAGATGCTGGTCTCCATTAAAGAAATAGCATTTGTCAAAGGTATCTTAGTAATATAAATTAATTTTTTTTATTAGAGAAAAATACTGTGGGATCTCAGAATTCATGTGGATAGCATTTATCAATTTATCTTAGTGTTGGGGTTTTTTAAGAATACCACAAACTGTTTTTCTGTTTTAACGAAGTTCGTCATACAGGCAGTTACACTGAGAATCAACTCAAATCTTTGCAAGTCTTCTTTCAGAAAACAAATGAATCCCAAAATGCTTTTCAGTAAAGGCTAAGGTGTTCCAACAGTGAGGCAGAATTGTAGGCCAAGTTCTGAAATCAGAAGAGACTATTACACAATTGCTAGTGTTTCTTAAACATATTTGTAAAAAATTGCTAAGAATGAAAGAAAGAAAATTAGGCAGTGCTAAATTTTCAGTGATATTTATGCAAAATAGTGGAACTGAGCTGCCAGTTAGTGATAATTTGTCCTGTTCTTCAAACCATAATATTTTGCAAACCTTTTCATTTTTGGTGACTACCTAGTAGCAATTCCACCTCACTGAAAGAAACTACTTTTGATTAGAACTCTGAATATATTGGGAATTCTAATAGATTTTATTTCTTTTTCAAGTTATATTCAGTTTAAGGTTTTCCTGGTTTAACTATTTAATTGTACTTCATAAAAACTGAAATAGTGATCTAATTTCAAAACAGTAAAATGAAAAAGAGGATGAATTTCATTTATATTTATTGAATTGAGACATTTTTAGACTTATTTGTTTCTTTTAATTTGGTTTAACCTGGGGAACTCACCACAATTATTTTATTCTATTATTTTCCTCCAATGAATTTTTGATAAAGAAACTATTAACCTAATATGGGGGAGGAGGGAGGGGAAGGAAAGGAAGTATCTGTACTATAAGCCAAATACAAATGGAATGATCAGCCATGGTTTAGAATTAGTTTTTTTCTAAAATACCAGATAGTAAACTTTGACATTAGTGAATTAATATTTCCACCCATATGTTTCTCTCCGACAACATTCTGGTATGCTGGCATTCACAGCCTATTCTGTTTATGATGTGATCACAGTCTGAGCAAATATGTTTCCTTCAAAGTGCCACTGCCTGGATTCCTTCCAGGTTCAGTGATTTCAGCAGAGAAGCAGACTCTACAGGGATCCTGGGTAGGTCTGCAGCTAAGTGCCAAGTCTTTGCCCAAAGGATAGTGAAGTGTTATTTTGATCCAATTTCTGCATGAACGTGGAAGAAATTGGACGTGTGATTGACTTAGTGGGTTTTCTGTCATCCACCGTGGGATTCTCCTTCATGTTGTTTCCTAAATCTTTGATGCAAGTAGCATAGTCTTCAATCTGTGCTTTTGCAGAAGGATTTTGAAACTTGACTTCTAATGTCAAAATGAAGCCACGTTGCATGAAAAGATGAGTTCATTTCACATGCACATCTTTATTTTGAGAAAGTGAAATATTTCATTTGTACAAATAGCAATTTAGACTACTTCTTCATGTGCTTTGGAAGGCAGTTTTGTTGACATTTTTTTAAGCTACTGATAAAAAGTGTTTAAAACAAGGGTGAGTCAAAGGGTCACATCTAAAAGGGCAAGGTAATGCTAAAAGCCTTTAGGGAACCTAAATATATGACAGCTCTGAAAGCAAAAGCAAAACTGCCAATATTACCTGGGGAGTCAGCCAAGAAGCCAGATGCTACCAGAAAAAATATCCTCTGCTGCTTGGCATTTTGGGGTCTCATGGGTGTCACTGAAAGACAAAAAGGATCCAGTGCACATTACAGAACAATATGGTAGACCTCAAATGCCCCCACTGTTCTCGAGAACAACTTCATGCTGGAGAGTGGTGGTGTTAAAAAACTCTCACAAGAATCATACCTTTTAGAACATGGAAAGGATATGAAAAATAAAAACACTTTTCCAATTCATCTTCTTTGTTATATTAGGGAAACAGAGAACATCAGGTATAGCTCAGGATCCTGATGTGGGGAATGAGCTAAGCTAAAAGCAGAATTTCATTAAATCCGGCCTCCAATATTAACTTTTAAATCAGCTTGGTCCTGAGTGCAACAGATCAATTTTAAAGATGGAGAATTACATAGCGAAAGGTCCTGCAAATAAAAAAAATCGAACAAATTTTATTTACCTTTTATTTAGTTCTGAGAAATAAGACCTGCAATAGGTATTCTTTTAATCAAAGATTCATACAATTGACCTTGATTTGTGTCAATCTGATTCTTCAAGTTCTTCCCCCTTTATTTTAAGGTTTAATTGTAATACGTGCGTTCTGCTTAATATTCAATTGCATTAGTAACTGTAGTAAATAAATTTCCTGTGCTTTTTCTCTAGATACTTACTTTCTTAAAGTTAATATCAATGTACTCTTAAAGTGCTGATGCATTTTATTTTAGAGATGAGTTTTGTTCAGAAATCTTAGCAGAATTTCCCAGAGAGGTGTTTTAAAAAGTCCTTAAAATTTATTGCAATTTCATGGACAAAAAGTGGAATAGAAGAATATAATATATCGGTAGTTATCATAAATATCTGAGACCATTGAGACTATGTTGAAAGAACACCTGGGAGGTATGAACCAGTATAGATCAAACAACGGAATTTTTGAGTCTACAAGACACACTATCCCATTTTATTTTAAAATATCTTACAACGCTATGCCTCTTTATGTCATCTTTTCTCCTGAGGGGGCTAATGGAATTTTCCCAATGGTTTTCTGTGAAGATTATTATTGCGATAGGTCATTTTCATTTGACTACGTTATTTGAAGAGTACAAAGATAGTTTTAATAGGCTTTTAGCAATTTCTGTATAATATCCATTCTTTCAACACAGGGAATTTATTGAATTTTAGATAGATGATAAAATGAATTGAGTAGAACTGGAAGCAGTGAATGAGAGGGCAAATATTGCTATTCCTGGTTATATGAGACAAAAAAAAATAATTCCAAAGCCAAATATTCTCTTTTAGCAAACTGCACTTCCGAGGCAAATGCCAGATTCCTCTGAACACTAAAGTTAGAGCGCAGACTAGATTGCCAGCTACCAAAATGCAAGACATTGAAAGAAGCTGTGGTGTTTTTAAGGAAAGTCCCTTTGTTTTAACAAAGAAAATCTCCCACACCTACACAAGAATTACTTGGTGGGATTCATTATAGTAAAATCACATCTTAAATAATGTTGCATTTTAAAATTATACCAATTCTCCGATACATAAGAAAGATTCTAGAGCATTTATTTATTCTCAATACATTTGTTATTTTTCTCCAGGGAGCAGTGTCCTAAACATTTCAGTGACTAGTCATTTCACTACCACTTGCATCAACAGGGCTTTTTTGAATTTCCTACAGTTTTAGAGTGTTATCCTCAGAGACCAGAAAAAAAAAGATGAAAGGAAGTAAAACGTCATTCCTCATGAGGTAAGAAGGGAAAACTTAATGTTTTACAGTAATTTTCCATTTTTTTCTGTCTCTCTCAACTGAAATGGTTAAAATTAAATAATGCTGAGATCAATTTCAGTAGGGAGGTATGAATCCAGAAACTGAGTTTATAAGTAGCAGGAAACTGATACAAAAAACTATAGCACATCCCACTGTGAGTAATGACTTGTACAAAATATGTTCAGTTACAGTTGAACATCAGCCAGTTACAATTTAACTCTCCTCATAGTATTGGCAGCTTTCTCTTCCTTATTGCATTCTCTTTACCTTGAAAGAAATTGTGTGATTCTATGTTGTTCTCCTGAACTGCACAATTTTGAAATAATGCAAAACCAAGTTCCAAGCATACGTTTTAGTTTAACTTACCAATGCTGTTAAACCAGTGCTGGCACTGCCAAAATCTCCCCTTTAAGATCAATGGAAAAAGTGGAGTGTGACTGCAGACCTGTACTTCAAGCCTGCAGGTAAGGAAGCCAGTACGTCAGTAACGTGTCTAAACTGATTAATTTCATGTCTCATTGTGTCTCAAAATACTGTACATCTGTGGCCAACAGAACTCATTTTGATTCCCCTTTCTTCTAGAGATATTTGAGAGAACAGACGGCACATTGGTTGAACTTTTATATTTAATGAACTTTTATATTTTAAAAGAGAGGGATGTGTTATGTATGCCCCTTCATGCATGTGAAAAAGTGATTTTATTGTCTGAGAGATTGTCTTCTGATAAAAGGATGCAGTTCCAAAAGGATAATGCTTTGTGTTTCTTCCCAAAAATATCTAAATCAAACAGTTCAGTCAACAGCCTCCCTAAGTGTCCACACAGCAGCCAGGACCTATGAAGAGCCACTACAATACCCATGTTACAAGTTGCAACTTCTCTGAATGGGAAAGGGAAATGACCAAGAACAGAAGGGTGACATCTCTTTTCCTCACAATGAGCCACTAACACAGAAAAGAACAGGCTAAAAAAAGAAAAAGAGAGAGAAATGGTCTGCTAAAGATGTTAGATTATCTTTTCTTTGGAAGAGCTGAGAAACTTGACTTCTTGGTTTTATCTTGTGAATAGGAGGGGAATGTTTCTATAGTTTTGATGGACACTTAAGCCTTTCTAATAGAATGCTATTTTAAAGGGTGCACAGCCATCTCCTGTTTTACAGAGATTTATAGATAGTGATACTTAATTCTTACTCAGAAGTAGAAAGAGAAAAAAACCAGCAACATTATGAGCGAAGAAAGGTTTTGCAAATCCAGTAATGGGCATGGGATCAGTACTTAACATTGCCTAGACTCTGCTTTAAAGGAACCCTGAGCCTTATAGCTCGTTGAAATGAGTGGAACAGAGAGAGACAAAGTTAGTGAGGACAGGAAGAATGAACAGGGTCACGAATTTTGTTTAACTAAGTAGGTAATTAAATAAATATTTATCTAAGAGTGCAAAATCTAAGGAGGTGGTTACTGTTTAAGAATTTGTTTTAACATTGTCTTTGAAGAAGCCCTACTTTTCTGAACTGACTATATATACATATATATAAGACCATGGCATTTTTTTATCCTCTGAGATCAAAGGAGACAGACAAGCTTATTTCAAGTTTTGGAGTGTTAGAAAAGTGTCTATGACCAACATAAGAAAACAGTCTCTTCAAGCCTTTCAGTGTTCAAAACATATTCAAATGTAAGAATCCAATAATTTAATTGCAATAACAAACTCACTGATGTGTGTTTATCTTTCTTTTACACACAGGGATTTACTAAAAATCACCTTATGGAAAAGTAGTGCTATGTGCTAAAATCCAAACTCAATGGAGCACTACACATAAAAGTTATTAAAATCAAATGATTCCTTTAAACTTTAAATTCAAGCTCAGAGCACCAGCTAATCCAAAAGGAAATTAAGTGAAATGCCCCTTTGGAAAATGGTAGAACTAGTGCATTCAGGAAAAGAGATAAATGATGAATCAAACTAAGAACAATTAAATTCCTTGAAAAACACACATTTCCACAACATGTACACATGCATGTGTGCCCACATATCTAAACATTAAACACTCAAAGTGCCTAATTAATGCAAAAGAATACACTTCTAAAAATCATGTATCTTCTAATCTCTTCTTTTTTATTAACTTGTCTAAATTCAAAGACAAATAGCTATTTTAAACTTTTTGCTTATTGATATTTTCTCATCGTACAAAATATAAATGTCAAACCTTTAACAGAGTAATCATATTACCAATATATAATTCTGATTTATGTTTTCTAACCCCAAGGTCAAGTGTTAGGAAAAATCATCCTGCTTCTGACAACCTTTGTAGAGCCCACACTCAATCAAAGGTACTTTGGTAATTTATATGACATGACGATTAGCCCATAGTTTTCCCATAAAATCTGAGAGCAAATCAAATCTTCACAATGATCATTTTTGCTCTTGAAGCGATCCAACCAGTAGGTGCATTTTGTTTAATAGAAATAAGCCAACACAGATGGGAAAATACGATGCCATAAAGGATTGGTAGATTTCCTGACCACCTATGGAAAGCACCCATCAGTGTTTGCAGTAGCTGTGAAAACTAGGCTATGTACCAAGAGGTTTTTGCATACCTGTAGATATAACTAACCTTCTACTGGCATGTGTAGCTTAAGACAGCCAGTTGCTACGTACCTTCCCCATCACTTCACCTGAGAGCTTGTTTGTTTTTCTTAGGAAAATCAGATGGTCTAAAGGACAATATTCCCTCATCTTACAAATAACTTTTTCACTTATTTTCTTAGTCCACCATAGGTGTAACAGCACTACTTTTTGTTGTGGTGTTGTTATTCAGTATGAGTGGGCACATCTCAAAATGCAAGCTTCACTCCAGAAACAGAGTGGGAATCATATATATTTTCTCTTCTTTAAATTTGGATATTTAATAAACTAATATAGTTATTTTGCTATATTAAGAAAATATACCCTCATTCTCCTAAAACACTTTTCATCTTCCTTATACTCTTTGTTATATTGTGTTAGGAATTTTGCCAATGATTAAAGGAAGTGGGTGAATTGAAAGATTAATACATTTCCTCTTTAAGGGAACTTGTTAAATACTAATACTTGTAAAGTCCTGCAAAGTACATCTAATGCATCCAATAAAATCAGTTCTCTACAATGTTATTGAGTAATTAGTGCTTAAACCAGAAGTTCTACATCTTATTAGTCATTTTGATGCTCAGATTACATAAGCTAAATCGATTGCTTAAGGATCCACAAATACCATGATCACAAATTTTATGGTTTTATGTAGGATGTTAGGAAAAAAATTGCCTCATTGTCTTCAATGTGAAACAAGATTACTTTTCCCTAAGCAATGCAGTAGACGGTACATAAAATCAAATATGTGAAATCATGGGTTCCCTAGTGCCACTGTTCTCAGTAGAGGTAATTGCTTCATTCAGTTCATAAATTCTCTTGCTTGTTTGCATTTGTAGCTCTCCCACAGAACCTCACTCCACTGATCTAATGTTAGATGTTGGTTCAGCTCTGTTATTTCTAATTGAAATATACTAAGTTGACAGCAGTTAAAGATGGATCCAATATCATTATTACTGGCTTTTTCATTGAGATCAATTAAGATCCCAGAGGATTTTAGTAATTTATTTTTTTTCTGATAATGCCTTAATACTCTCTCACCCTTTCAGAGAGCTTATCTGATTTCTCATTATGTCATAAATTAAATGTTCTATGTTTTTCTACCTATGTATTTATTATATGTTATATATATTATATATATTCTCAAGAGATAGAACATATTAATTCTGAGGGGTGCTCTGGATAAAACTTGGGAGAGTCAGTCATTTCTTATTATTATTTGTTTACATATTATGGTTGTATTTAAGAAGACCAAGCCATAAAAGTGGGCTGAACAGAAAGGACAAAGATACAACAGCAGAGTGAGCAGAAAGAATTTGGAACGTGTTACATGTACAATTAAGATTACCACCCATTTATCTAGCAGGTGTTTATTAATTATCTGCTCTAGCAACAGGAATAACTCTTACTTTTTAAAAGTAAACTATATATATTTATTTTTTAACATCAAAGTGATTAATATTAATTATTACTTTAAATTTTGCTTTGCTTGTTACTAAGAAAAAAAATATCTAACAGCTACTCAGCATTTTGGAGGTCACCTATAAGCTCAGTTATTTCTTTCTACACAGCTGCTGTAATTTTCATGCCCATATAAGGACTTATTTGCTTTCACTAAGCCTTGTATTTGCTATCTTTTCAGAAGCTTGACAAAAAATCCCATTTGCCTTTTTGTGATCAAGCTGTCATCAAAATCATGTTTTTAACTAATTTATTTTTTATCTGTTGAATCATTCAAACTGTTTACAGCTTATGGTAACATCCATATATCAAAACCCATTACTGGTTCATGCTGGGATTGCATTGGTTTCAGTAAATTTCACCTCTTTTACTGTTTTAGAACATACACATATCAAATTTTTGTCCTTTGAGATCAGTCAACACTGAAAAAACACTTTTAAATTTCACCATTTCTGTGTCATAAAGAACTCATTAGAACATTTTGTTCATAATAGAATAAAATGGTCATAGTAGTTCCTTCTTTATCTTTTGATCTTCTTGATTTGTTTGCTGAGGAAAAAAAAAAAGAGTAGAAAATTTTAGGAATATGCATAGAACACAATTTGAAATATAAATATTTTCATATCTCTTATCTAAATAAATTACATTTGGAGGTCTTTTCAATGGTAAAATAGATTCCAAATCAGTAAAACCCTGTTCAGCCGAGTTCTGCAGTCTAATGAAGAATCTTCTTTTGTCACAATAAAGAACAATGTTGTACTTTATTAATTTACGGTATCTGTTAGTTTTCTTTACATTATTGTGTCTTCTGGTTTGCCTTCTTCCCCCAAAGTACTCATTTTATCTCATTAGAACATTTATACAATTTCATATTTGTAGATTTTAGAATGTCAGGGATGCTATTAGCCCTGTTTCACTTTCCATAATTTGATTTGCATTAATTCAATATAGTTGTTCTTACTTTTCTTAATTTCCCATTTGATAAATGGTGATATTCAGCCAAACTAACTGCAGGGGTCATCATTCACAGGCATAGCTTTTGAGAAGGGCTTCATCAAACTCAGGTATCTATTCCAGTGTATCAAAAGTGTAGGCATTCGTGATTTTTCATGTAAGTTTTCTCTTTGCTACTCCATGACACAGAGCAGCCTGCCCTATGAAAGTAAGAGAAGCAGCACTTCCCTAGATAGTGCTATTTCACCAAGTTTGCAATGAGCCATCTAGATTTCTTTGGAGAATGAGATGTACAAATCTGGCTGTGTTTCTGAACAAAATGTTCCTTGCATTGCTCAGGAATCTACCTTAATTTGAAAGAAGATGAATGTTGAATTCATGAAATGATTTCCAACAGAGAGGTTTTTATATTTTCACTGTTTAGTTAAAATATGTCATTGCTAATATTAATTTGAATCCAATAATTGTTCAGATCAAAGTTCAAATAAGATAAGAAAAAACAAAAACTATATAAAAACTGAATTAACTATGATAATTAGAACGAAACCAAAATATTGTATTTCACTTAAACTGTTTTAGTTTTGTTTTTACTTAAAATATCTTGAGGTTTGTCTTGGTCTGATTTTTTGTGTGTGTGTGTTTGGTTTTTTCCCAATTACAAAAAATAATACTGTTTGGTTTTGGCTTATATTTTCATTTTTTGTGGAACTAAAGCCCTAATTATTTGAACAGCTCTATATCAGTTTATTTATATTCTTTACTTAAATTTAAATGGTTCCTCTCTGGAATGAAACCAAAGGTTCAGACATAAGAGCTCACAATATTTTGCCACTTAGGTGATGATCCTTCCTTCACTTGCTGGGTATTCATCCAAGATTTCATCACAGCCCACATTTTTGTTTTTGTTTAATTTTTCATTACCATAGACACTAAAGATTATCCAATTTTCTATATCTATCATTGTTCCTATGCTTTTGATATATGTATATATTAATTGCTTTTCTCTAATCCAAACTAGAATTACTTTATAAATTTGCAAAACAAATCTCCAAAAGAAACCCAAAACAACAAAATACCCAGAATTTTTAATAAAAGGAACTGTAATAGAGTCTGGTAGTCTCACAGAATCTCTTTTCTGGAAAAGGTAAAGGAGGTTTTATTAAACTCCTTTAAGAATGGCCTCTTGAGAATGGTGACATGCAGTCAAGAAGTAAGAGTAGCTCTGTTAGCAGTAGCTCCTTTTAAAAATAAGTGTAGTATGTAAGTGAATGTACTCCAGGCTTCCTTTCTGTACAGCGCCATCTTTAGAGTAATATATCACCTCAGCAGCATCTTGTGATGATGTATTACTCAAATATATCATCAGCCTGAACAGTGTTTCAAATGATTTATAGGCCCAGTAAATCATTAAAGTGAGGCACACCGATATATTATTCAAAGATGGCACCATATGGGTAAGAAGGTTTTAAAAGCATAGTCAACACAATAACAGAACACAGCACAAAGTACAAACAAATTGATACCAGGCAGAAAGAAACTGCCCTGACCTTGCAAAAGAATGTTAATACCAAATCAGCTCCAGCAATGATATAGACTACTGCTCTTCTCCTCTCATGACCCATGACAGGACAAGGGGAAATGGCCTCAAGTTTTTCCAGGGGAGGTTCAGATCGGACATCAGGAGGAATTTCTTTACCAAAAGCATTGTCAAGTATTGGAATAGACTGCCCAGGATGCTGGTGGAGTCACGATTCCTGGAAATGTTCAAGAAATGGCTGGACACAGCACTTAGTGCTATGGTTTAGTTGACATGGTGGTGTTTGCACAAAGGTTGTACCTTAATGATTCTGCGACTCTCAACACTGCTAGATAATGAGGATCTGTATAGAAATGCTCCTAAATAAGAGAGAGACATATGAGACGACTCCCAAGTGGTACAACAGGCAATGGGATCCTGCCACTTACCCTTACTAAAATTTCAGTAAGAAGAGGTGGACTTATCTGTATGCAGACACATCTTAAATACCCACCTGCAAAGGAAGACAGAGGGAATATGTTTATGTATGTGCACAGGTCTAGGTGGGTAGAAGTGTGAGGAGCCCAATAATTAGCTGTTTTCTGTTGATTTAGAACATAGTTCTGGATCATTCTTTTAAAATGCAGCAGAATCAGGGCACTAAAAATTTTCTCACCCCTGCCTGTGGTTACATGAGCAGGCCAAAGCCTTTCAATACATAGCACAATATAAGAGTTTGTGAAAAGAAACTTGGCCACAAGAACTTGACAGTAGATGGAAAAACTAGAAGTAACTTTAATAACACATTTTATAGGCTTTTATTTCTTGCTATTGTAAATTACTTCCTACCCTACAATAGACAGACAATACAGATCTAGTTCTCTTACAAAAATGCTGTCAAGGAAAGAAAAATGAGGAAGCTTGGTATGACTAACACTGACATTTTAGTTACACTTGAAGGTAGAAGTTTCTGTATACACAACAATGCCCTATTAGATGTTTCATAGCTTCTTGAAAAAAAGTATCTATATTCTGTGGAAATATTTATTTCTGATGTGAGCAGGTCTATTTCCTTCCAATCCTACAACTTTTATTTCAGATCACCCTGGGACCTTGAAATTTACTTTCAAGTGTCTTGTTACATCTTTAAGGATGGTCCTGCACTGTGCAAAGGTAGTAGAAAATAGCAAACAAGCTCTTCATGCACACGTAGTTTAAACTTCACGATGAGGCTCTGTATTTCTGCAACAGAGATAAATTTCTGCAACAGAGATAAAAATTAAAAGCAAAAAGGATCACGTTCAAGTGTTTTCAATGTCGTAAAACCCAGCGGGGCAAGGTCAAAAGTTGCTGGAAGAGAAATTTCTAGTTTATGGAAAGAAAATCACAAAACCAACTTTCCTTGAGACATCCAACTTTGGGGCTCCACATTTGTAACACTCAAACACAGCAGAGGAAAACTAGCACTTTTTGTTCTTATATTGCTTATATTTGGGAAATTGTTGAATTTTCTAGGAGGATTTTTCATCTAAGTTTCACTCTTTTTTCATCAAGCCTTCTTTACTTCCTAGAGAGGAATATTTCAGATGCTGACCTTTAGAGGCAGAGAATATTTGAGGAGGTGGAGCATAAGAACTGAGAAAAAGGTTTATGTGCCAGAGAATTTATGTACAATAATCTCAACTGCATTATTAACAGATTTTTTCTGTAATAATTAGACAATACAAAGTATAAACATTAGCATCATTTTAACTGAACTGACAATAGCATTTTTTGTATTTTTATAAAAATGTTAAATTATTAATTGAACTTACAGTAATTTTTGAATCTACACACATAAAGTAAGGTCCTTTTTGTCCATCAGAAAATTCTGAGTGTAACTATAAGCTTTGAAAATAAAATTGAAGCAGGTGTACAGACAGCAACAGGCACCATTTACATAGCTCATGCTAAGAAATGCTCTTCCAGAGAAAATCCTCAGCAGGATCTCAGTTTAGTTTCTTTTTTGTCTTCTCTCTGATGCTATCTCTTAAAATCCACTAATTAGTGACATTGCATATCTCCATTTCAACAAATTTGTTTGTCCAAGTATTTTGTGTAAAGGAGATCTAAATACATCTTCAACACACCAGAATATTTTATCATGTGCCGGATTGTACATGAATATTTACATGACCTACTGAAGCTTAATAGGCAAGCATGTAGAAGGTGAAAATCAGAAATATCTGTCTGGGAAATGTGGGAAAGAAATACAGGAGTCTTAACAAATATATTTGGAATGTCAAATACATGGTTGCAGTATGAGCTTTTCCAGTTTGGAAGGATGAAAGAGTAGAAAAAGAGCTAGATAATATGGGGGTTTAGCACATTATGTACCACCTGAACAAATAGTGAGTGCAAGAGTCTTTTAAGGTAATAAAAATTTCCCATTCAAAGTTTACTTGTGCCAGGTACCTGATTTCAAGAAGCCAGATATTTAGTATTTTTTGACATTCATGATTTCTTCCAGGAAAGACATCTTTTCCCATGAGATTTGTTTTCTGAAAGTCCCAACTAATTCAAAATTTCATCAATTTAATTTTGTGAGACAACATCAAAAGCCTTTTAAGTACTCATTAGTATGACATATGTATAGATTTCAAGCATGTTACTGTAGGAAAATGTGGTCCATATTTAATTATTAGATCAAATTATTGTAAGGAAAAAAATGTAACTTTCTATTGAACCTTGTATTCTTTACATATATGACCCATGGTAACAGAAATTTTACAGGGAATAATTGAAGAGTATTTATTTTCTCTTCTGAACATAAAAAACTCTATTAAAGAGTCCTATTTTGCTTTAGAAAGAAAAGTGAAATAAAGACATAACCTAATATCAATTCATAATTTTCCTATTTCATTTGAGTTTATAGGATCAAAATAATTTGATTCTTCTATTCACAACACAGCAGGAATCACCTGGTTTTCTGAAAATCTAACATTTTTATTTACTTTGCAATAGCAGCACCATTACATTGATGGTGTGTCATTATATAACTAACAATGCCTTAAACTATATTGGTCCCAGACCTGGAATATGAAATAATTGGGTTTTCTGGAGTTGCTTACATTCTGAGTTACAAAAAATGACTTTTTATAAACACTAATGCTCTTTAAAAAATAAGATCATATATATGTGTTTATATATAAGCAGAATTTTAACCTCAACCTCTATCTTGTTCGTATATCTTTGACGAACTTAATCGAAATAAAAGTATTGTGTTTCTACCTTCAAAGTTTTTCTGTCTTTTGGAAATACTCAGATATACAAAAGATGATTTCATATTACTGGCATAAATTTTTAAAGAGAATTCTGAAAATATCACTATATTTTTTAATTTAGTTTAATTTCTTTAATAGTAACAGTACAATATACTCATATACAGGTACTACAATCTACTGAAGCTTAAGAGGCAAGCATGTAGAAGTTGAAAATCAAAAAAAGTGATAGGAAGGAATGTGAAAGAAAAATCTGAAGTCAAAACTGTGAAGTACAAGGAAGAGAAGGAGTTGTATTTAGCAAATGACAGAAGTGTCATGAAAAGAATTACTTTGTATGATGTCTAATGGCTGGAGGAAAATTATAAGAAGAGTTTACCTTTTACTGAACCAGGAGAACTGAAATGTTTAATGCTTTACTGCAATGTAAAGAGATCATTGGTTAATAACAACAGCAGAGACCTGGAAACCTAGAATAAATTGCACTATGTTTGATGACTTCAGATTTCTCAGATTCTAAGAAACTTTTACTGAGATGTTTAGAAGGTCATGTGAATCTCTCTCAGTACATTTAACAATTTTTTCATAGAATCATAGAATATCTCAAGTTGAAAGAGACTCATAGAGATCATCAAGACCTACTCTCAGCTCTTTGTAGGACTACCTAAAACTAAATGTTACTTAAGTCTTGCCTTTGAGACCTTTCACCATCTTGATCACTGTCCTTTGGACACCTTCTAATAGCTTGATTTCCCTATATTGAACTGCCCAAAGCTGCACACAATATTAAAGGTGAGGCTGCACCAGTGCAGCGCAGAATGGGACTACCATCTCCTTCAGCTGGCAACTAATGCTGTGCTTCATGCACCCCAGGCAATGGTTGGCCCTTTTGCCTGCCAAGGCACACTGCTGACATATTCAAATTGCCATCAACCAAAATCCCCAGATTCCTTTCTGTGGGGCTGCTCTCCAGCCTCTTGTCCCCTCATATGTACATATAACACAGAGAGTAACTCTTTCGAAATAAATGGTTGACTAACTCATGATACAAATTGCTATAACTGTAAAGGAAATAGAAGACAGGAGTAACAGCTGACATAGAATTGTCAGAAAGAAGTCATATTAACTAAATTGGACTAATTTTCATTTTCTGTACAAATCATGAGGCAGTTGTTATCTTTCTTGATTTTAGTAAGAGATGTTCTACTTAGAAGTCACTACTTTTATGACATTCTTATAGCTAAGTGGACAAGACAGCCTAGATGAAACTTTACCTAAATGGGGAAGAAACATTTTAGGAAATGGTACTCAGAGAATAAAATATGCATCAGAAGATGCACCTGAAAGAGTTCCTCAGTAGACTTCTGCAAGGATATGTCCTGTGTTTGCTGTTATTCAGTAGTTAAATCTATAGCACATTATGTGCACCTTACCTCATTATGATCGCTATTAGAAGACAGCATTAAGCTGTGAAGAACAAATATTTTGTTTGAGACATGACTGGATTTAGAATTTTACAAAAAATAAGATCAACCTGTACTAAACAAATGAGAAATTCTATTAATAAAATATAAGCCAGTTAAACACTTTGACTACAGGATGCAGTGATTATAAGAAATCACAGGCAGATCATGAGTCAAACCCTCTCATGGTGTTGTGAAAGGTCAGGCATTACCCTGTGATACATAAACGTATTTGTAACTCTTTAAAAGCACAGTTTTCACGTTTGAGTATCGAAATCCAGTTTCCTAATCCCCTAGACTGAAAGAAAGAGCTAATGATATTTGCCAGCATACAGTTTATTTTTTGACAAATATATCACACTGCAAACATACAGCTGATTTGCAGATAAACAATGTTGTGAGTACTGTGTATCTCAGTAGCTGTCAAGTACAAGCTGTATCCATGGTCTTCTGATTTCTGACAACAGCCTATTCTGTAAGACACTGAAAACAATCCTTGAACTGTAAGGGCTCAGCTGGACTACTTACATTTGAATTTTGGCAGTAATTCTCATAATCGATTGAAGAGAAACAAAAGAATTAGTGGAGGAACAGAAATATTCACAATGTCAGAAAGCATTAAGTAAAAGGAAAATGTTATGGATGGACTTAGAGTTTATTCTAGAGAGAACAATACTGATGGGAAACAACAGTCTTCCAATAAGTGAAAGATTTCTGCAAAGACATTGTCCCTGTGCATAGAACAAGACTTAATGGGCTTAAATGTCATCAAGGGAGATTTAAGTTATACATTAAAAAAGAAGATCCTAATGGGGAGAAAAGATAAGCATTAAAATAGGTTGCCTAGGGAGATTTTAGAATCTCTATCATTAGCCAAATAATTATTGGGAATAATTTAAATATAGTTGATCCTACCCTGCAGCAAGTTAACAGGCAGAATTCTCTCTCTTGGTCTCATCTCATTTTCTAGAAATCTATGCTTCTCTCTAGACCCCACAATATATTTTATGTCTATCATATCATCATTCCTGAAATTGCACCCTTCTCCCAGCATTATTTATCCTTTTTACACTGCAAGGTTTATCAGAAATTTAAATTCATTAGTAAAAAAGTATAAAGTAAAGCAAAAGAGAAAAGGGTAAGGAGAAACACAGTCCATCTAAAAGGACAAATCACAAGTACTTCCACAAGTTAACTCTAGAAATCTTTAGATTCATTTCAGGACAAATAAAAAATTAAATCATAATATTACTTAAAATAGTATGTGAAGTGTAAAGAAAGAGACATTTGCAATATGTGGATTTTTTTTCTTATTCACAAATTTAATATATCAAAATATACAGGGAAGAGCACAGAGTTGGAGCACTGATTTGCTGTAGCTCTCTGTTACCTGTTACTGTGCAGGGTACATTATCTTTATGCACCTTTAAGAAGACCTATTCTACCCTAATCCTCAGTCAAGAGCTTTAGTGAACTTCATCCATCATAGCTTCCTGAGTTTATCACATTTTTAGTATGACATTTCCTAATGTGCTAATGAAACCAGACATGATATCTTGTATTGCTCATGCAAGAAACTGAAGAACTGATATAAAAAATAAAAAAATCCAACACTTTTAATATCAGTGTTTTTAAAAAGTATTATTTTTGTCAATATAAATAATTCATGTATGCCTCATGTTAGTAAAGAGGATCACGGGAATCATCATCTTATTTTTCTACTCACTGATAATCCTCCCTCTCTTCTTTTTGAAAATAAAATCTTTAAAAATATATCAAAATTTTCTTGAACAGATGAGAAAATGGCTCACGCATTCAGACTGTCTCTGTACAGAAGACAGAAGACATCCTGCATAAAAAGAATAACATAATGTCTTGTAAGACGAAATACAAAGTAGTATGCATTAAAACCGTGTTTATATCAGTAACTGCATATTCCCTTTGTTTTAAGATACTCTTTTCTAGACTCCTTTTTGAAAAGCATTTTGTTTGTACTTATGGCTTGGTTAATATATTTTTACATAGAATACTTTTTTGTCTATACTGTCAGATTTTTTTATATAAGAAGAGTATTTTTTGCCACAAACTTCTGCAATATCGAGATTTCACAATATGCAAGATGTTTGTAACATTTTTTTTTTGCACTGTCTAATGATTCTTCATCTCAAAAGTTTGCACGTACAGATAAAGGTTTGAGGGATAAATTTGATAAATCTTTTTTTTAGAAGATGCTCTAAAACTTTATAGTTTAGAAAGAATTCTGATAGAATTTGATTAATGAGGGGGAACCAAGATGGGGAAGGATAAATGTCCCATTTGTGCATTTTCTAATGTTCCAATTTTTCAATTTAATTTTTTATTTTTAATTCGAAGATTTTATTTTAAACTTTTCAACCTTCTTAAAATAAGAAGACAAAAGGATTCCATTAGTACCCCACAAAAAGCCAACAAATAGAATATAAGGGAATATAAATGAGATATAATTATACTGCATACTGTTTTTCTGAACATTATTTTGACTATCTACTTCAATCCTGATTTTGGGATGGACATAATTTTTAAGAAAAAAAAGGAAAAGATCTGTTATATGAAACATTATATTAAAATGTCATAGGTTTTAGAATCACATTATGAGACATCATATTTGCTCCTGATCTTTTCTAGGTATTAACACAGGATATTGTATATAAATATTAACATAGGAAATTGTATATAAATAGGTAGATGAAATAATAAAGAGAATGGACAGCTTCACTGAAATATGAGAGAACATGCAGGTTAGAGGGAAAGCTGCCTTCGGAGATGTTGATGGAAACAGAGTTTTTATAAGTTAGGGCTAGACATCTATCACAGAAATTATGGTGAGCTAAACATAAGGATTACTGAGATTACAAACATGAACTATAATGCAAATAAGAAAGACTTTTAATTTCTTTAATAATTCACAGCAAGTATTAATGTATTGCTTTGAAAAGATTCATCATAAAATTAAGAATGTTTTAATGTACCTTGTCACTTTGACACATTTTCTGTCAGACTATTATTCGAATTTTGCTTTTTTTCCTTAACCTTAGTAAGATTTTTATTTTATTATGAAAAACTGTAAATTCTAGCCATGAATAACTTCTTCTAGTATAGATCTATCTAATTTCTCTGTAAATTCCCATGAATATCCTTGATGCTAATGAAAGCATAAATATTCATTATAATAAATAGCTGAACAAAGTCAGGTCCTGGTCTAAAGGACACTGTAGAGGGTTGGATAGAAAAATGATTGCATGGGCAAAGTCCTATATCTCAAAGGACAAAAACCTAGGAATAGTTTCATGAACCTGAAGTTAACATCTAACACTAGCAATGAAGAAGTAAACATTGCAAGAGAGATTGGTAGATTGAGTTTTGGGGAAGATGGGAAATACTTCCAGACCTGCACTGAGCAGATGCCTTTTTTTTTAATCATGTGTAGCTCCAAGGGACTCTGCTACTCCACATAGTGCATTATTCCCTTACACTGAACATACAAACTTTTTTCTATTGATAGACAGTTTTATATGCATAAATTAAACCTGAGGTTATCTTTCCTTTAATCCCAATTTGTCTCAGTTGCCTTGATATGACTCAAAGAATCAGTAGCATTCTTCTGCACACCTTTCTTGAAAAAGATTAGGCTCCAATGACTCATTCCACTTTGAAATGTAATCACCATGGTAGGGATCATGAAGATTCTTTGCAGAAGAAAATTATTCTCTCTGGTGTACTTTGGTAGTTCAACCATATAAGTTCCATGGTCCTAATAAAGACCATGGTCTTAAAAAGATGATTCTGTGGTCAAGAGAGAGACATGGTCCAAGGACTTGCCACCTTGGGCAACATTTTTATCTATCTTTTTTCAGATTAGATGTCGTAATAGTTTTCCAAATATGGGGTGCAGAGAGGATAAAAAGATATCACTTTCCAAAACTGCTGCTTTGGGGTCAGTGGAGAGGAAGGAATAATTTGTATGTACATGTTTTCATCAGTTTTGAACCTATGTGTGCATGTCTTGGGATATGCAATCATATCAAACTCTAAAACCCCATATTATGTTCGTTTCTTTACTTGAATGAAACTTCACTCAACGGAGGAATTGTGTTTCTCTAACAGAAAGGTTACTCTCACAGTTTACCTGACTTAGTTTCTGAAAATGCATTCCCTCTCTTACCTCACTGAATACTGTTTCTTTCACTCTAACATGCTCCTTTCACTCAAGTATAGATTGCTTTTTAGTAATGTGCCACAAAAGGCTCATTACCACTGAAGAGTGAGAGTTTTCATTTTACAGTCCCATATTATGACACACTTTTCCCATTCCCATCTGCTCATGTAAATCTCCTGATAAATTAATATCTCTGCCAGGGAAAAGTTATTTACTTCATCTTTTGGTTAAGTAATTGTTGCCTCATTGAATAGTTTCCATTGTTTTCTCTCACAAACAATATTTCTCATGAAGCCTGAGTTGCTGTTAATTACAGAAGTGTTTCCAGGTATCTATGGAAACTTAAGCTCTGTTTAGAAGTCAATGACTGTTTTATAATCTACTGTGAGAGGTTCTCTCTACAGAGTTTGAAAGGTGCTTCTACACAAGACCTTTATCCCCTTAGCCTTGATAATTTTCAGATACCAGTTTTTAACGAGACAATTAAGGTAGAAAAGCTCCTTCCATTTTTGAACTGACCTCTAAAGAACCCCAATGTACAGACTAGTATGCATTTAATCAGTAGTAGTATTTCTTCTGTCAGGATGGAGTGTTACTGGCAAGAAAAAACTTGATTACAAAGACAGGCTGTAATTCATATAAGGTACTAAAGAGCACTAAGGAGTATGGCACTTGCAGCACAAATTCTAGACTCTCAGAAGTTATATGAAAAATATAACATTTCTAATAGCAGTGTAGTGTGATCACATGTCTTTCCAAATTGTTATGTCTGCCATCAATAAAATCCCAAAACCAGAGAACTTGAAGAAGTATTCTGTCCCGTTTCTGGATTAACTTTTTTTTTTTAATTACACTATTTAGAAGGGGAGATTTTCTTCCCTTTTATAGTAATCCTTTCATTAATAATGCTAACCTATAAGACACTCCCCAAAAGCTTATTCACTACTCTTCCAGAGGTGTAACAGAATTGGTAAAGTAAAAATGAACCACAGAGACAGAAATTCAGACTGTGTCATCTTTTGATAGAAATATGTTAAATTAATCTTTCACGCTTCTGATGAGAAAGAATAAAAAATATATCAATAGCCAATTGTACTCTAAAAAATGCCAGATTAAAGGTCAACAGTTAGTGTTTTCAAAATTAGTCAAAAAGATAATATACCTAAGCAGTGAACTGAAAATCAGAAAAGCATTACAGATTTGCTTGGTGTAAACTCTAGTAACACACTGTGTCTGTAAATTAATGAATGTTTAACCAAGATGAGTTATAGTGTCTCTTGCGTAAGTCGAAATGACAGTCAGATTTCTATCAAATTAATTCATTATGGTCAGTGAATGAATGGCTAATGAATTTGGAATTGAGGATCCCTTACATTAATAGTAATCCATTGGGAAATATCCAAATACAGTCTTGTAGAGATTTTATTCAAAATGCAAATCAAATGAAAAAAGACTAAGCAGGCTAAGCAGACAAAATGCATTTTCAATGCCTTAGGAGGCAGTGCTAGCTGCAACAAAAGAAAGGGGAGAGTCTCTTCAATTACTTGATACATAAACAACAGAATAGATAACCTTTATCAAAAGTGAAAAGTGGAAGAAAGGGAGCAGCTGATCCATTTTGATTACAAGATATGAAGAAGTATCAAATCAGCTGTAAGCCTCAGCTTTAGCAAAGATTAAATATAAGTAAAAGACCTGTGACCTGGTTCTCAAAGGCCAGAGTTTAACACTGGGAATCCAGCAAGATTATGCATTAAGGAGCTCTATAGTTGTATTTGTTCAGATTGGCTGACAGAGATGGAGATGAAGAATTCCATTTCTTTCTTCAGTACCGCTGTCAGGGCTAAAAATCAGGACTTCCCCTGAAAATGAGACTATAACAAACCATTTAGGCCAACCGTTCACATCTGTCAGTCTATGATAAGGAATTTTCTGAATAAGCAAAGTAACAAGCAATTGTGATAGGCTCACTTATAGAAAGACAGAACAGGCTAAATTCACACTAAATGCCTGAGAAAAAAGGCATTTTTTTCTTACCCAGGAAAAAAAAAAAACAACATAAAAATTACATTAATATTGATATGAGCTTGCACAATGACATACAATAGAAAAGCCAGAAAATAAGCCATTAAACCTTAATATATCAGGACTTAACCATCCAGTTCAGGGCTGAGTGGAAACAATGGTGATGAAAGTCTTTATAGCCACAAAATACTGATTTTTCAGAAGTAAAAAATTTTGCTACATCATGTAAAATTTAATGTTTCCAAATTTAGAATCAAAACATTTTGTTTAAATAAAAAAATAAACACAACATCTCAGTAAAACATATTAATGTTTCTCAAAATCAGAGCATGATTTTCCAGTTTACAGATATAAGATTTTTTACCAATCCAGAATTGTTCAGAATTTCATTTTAAGGAATATTTTTAAGCATTTGCTTTATTTGTTTTGTTTTTTTCTTTTCATAGGCAGATAGGACTTGAAAGAACCTCATAAGTAGTAGCCACTTTATCATAAGTGAAAAAAATATAAAACTAAAGAGACTGTTTTCTTCCACTGCTTCAGATTCTGGCATACTTAGAACATCATTGCCGTTTTTATTGTAAACCTTCTCTTACTCTTTGGCTAAAGTTTATTTATGATTTCCTTGTACCCAGTTGCTATTGCACATGAACCATTATCAGACTATACTTGTGGGGGAAAAGAAAAAAGAATAGGGTTTAAAAAAATTGTATTCAGTATTTAAAAAAGTATTATTAATAAAGATGAAATATTCTATAGATGCAGGTCGATTATGGACTATATGAAGAGCTGAAAGAAAATCCTAGGGAAACGAAGGTGCCCCTAATGATTAGATAAGTGACATCAAATTGTTAAATTTAAACTACTATCAGCTGCTTTTCACAAGCAAGGTGGTTGTTTTTTAAAGTCTCATTTTTTTCTTTTAATAAAACAAATAATTACAGCTTCCACCATCATTTTCCATGTCTCTGGAAATAACAATCTCATAACATTCATGGTTTTCTTCCTGAGAAGCTCAAACAATAATGGGAGACCTAACAACCCTGCTCATCCATTGTAGGAGTCTCAGATGACCATGGTGATGGCTGTGACATTTCTTGGACTGCAATTCATTACATTGTCACAACAGTTCAATAAATCAAAAGAAACATGTAGACCCCAAAGGGTAGAGGAGGTTCTTTTGAATACTGTTCCAGCTGTACTCTATGCATTAGAGCCAAAGGTCAAGTTTTTCCCTCCCCCCACTCAAATGGTAAAACTCGTGGTATCTTTTGAAATGATGAATGAAAAGTTACAAGCTGTGGGAATGCAGTAAGTCACCATACAAAGAGACTTAGAGGGCACAGGGAAAAGCATTTTGAGATAGTTTAACTCTGGAAAAGCTCCAGCTGAAAAGAGAGGCTACCTTGTGACGATACAAAAAGCAAAATCCACCGGAGTTCATGGACTTTACTATGGATCCAGCTGTTTGGAATTCTGCAGAAAATATTCCCTGGAAATAGTTTTTCAAGTTTTGCATCTTGCATCATGCTTCATCTATAAGGAAACTCAGAGCTGTTAAGACACCAAAAATACCAGATGTATTTATACCTTTAAGGAATAGGGCATGTTTGGACTGAAATTATAGATTTCTCTCTGTATTTCAAATCTCAAGAACTGCTTTATCTCAAAGCATAAAGAAAGGAAATTAAGCATAGATAGGTATATGTGGCACCAAAAACAAAACATCTTGATGGAGAAGTTGAATGAAGCTTGTAGAATTTCATATATTTTGGTTGTATTGAAATTTGCTATGGTTCATTCTACAGTCTTAGATCAGTCTCCAAGAAAATTCAGTGACATGAATGTAGACTGAGGGGAAAGCTCATTGCTGTCTTCAACATCCTCACAAGGGGAATTGAGGGACAGGTACGATATCTTCACTCTTGTGATCAGTGACGGGACTTGAGGAAATGGCATGAAGCTGAGTCAGGGGAGGTTTAGATTGGATATCAGGAAAAGGTTCTTCTTGCAGGGGGTGTTTGGGCACTTGAACAAGCTCCCCAAAGCAATGGTCATGACCCCGGGCCTACCAGAGCTCAAGGAGAGTTTGGACAACACTTTCAGGCACATGATGTGATTCTTGGGGTGTCCTGTGTAGGACCAGAAGTTGGACTGAATGATCCCAATGGGTCCCTTCCAACTCAGCATATTCTAGTCTACAGTTCCATAATTCTGGGATTCTATGATTCTGTGATTTCCAGAGATGAAACTTTCAGTCTCATTTTGACATAAAACTCTAAGTTGTCTAATACCAGTTGAACACACTGGAATATTTCATCAACTTGGCACAGATAAGAACATGTAAAATGCAGAGAATACTTGGGATGCTGACTCATGGGAATTGTAAAAACACATTGCAAATTTAGCCCAGAAAGAGCTCTTGGAGGCTTTAGTTACCTAAGTATAGTAGTCATCTATAGGAACATGCAGACTGACATTTGTAGGGATCTAGGAGTTATCCAGATTTAGACAGATTTGTAAGACAACTGGATGGTTCATTCTTTACAGTTCTATCACACAAAAAATTTCCTAACTATAGGCTGACATAATCTCCCTAGTCCTGTGTTTGGAAACAGTTGACCTTCACAGAGCTTTAAAAAAAGAGGAAAAAATAAGCAAACATCTGCCACAATGAATTTCAACACATAAGATCAAAACTTGACAAATATATAAGCAACCTAATAGAAGATTTTGTAATGGGAAGTGTCAGTCAAATTTAGTTATATGTGTTGCTATCCGTTCCACCTATAATAAACAGTATTCCACTGTGTTGTTCAGCTACATATTCTTTTCCCACATTTATCTAGAATGAGTCATATAGAAATAATCATGCATTAATATTCTCAAAGCAGAGGGTTGATGTATGAGGGCAGATGTCTCTGTATTTCCCCAAACTGAAAGACCTAATTTTGGCAGGCAATGAATATTTGCTAAGCAGTCTCTACTGGCCTCATCTATTCTTATTTGACCCTTAGGACCGGTCTGAAACTCATATAACCTTTAAGGGAGGAATTAAAATACTTTTCTGAACTTTCCTTGAGGGCATGAAACAGCACCCTACATGTACATATTGTGTTAGACAGGAGCTGCTGTATATTACCTACTACAACTAATAATAGAAAAACGAAGAGCCATAAATTGTAGCTAGTTATCTGAACCTTGCATTTAGGAGAGGTGCAGGATTTTGTGACTGCTGTTGTTGAATCTCATGACGTTCCCTCCTTTCTTCAGCCTATTAAAGTCTTCCATGCTCGCAAAAAAATGAAAACAAAGGATGAATTCACTGCTTCCCATGAGCAGGCAGGCGTTCAGCCATCTCCAGGAAAGCAGGGCCCTATCACATATAACGGTGACTTGGGAAGACAAATGCCATCACTCTAAACGTTCCCCCTTTCTTCTGCTTCCCCCCACTTTATATACTGCACGTGATTTCACATGATCTGGAATATCCCTTTGGTCAGTTTGGGTCACTTGTCCTGGCTGTCTCCTCCCAACCTCTCATGGACCCTCAGTGTCCTCACCAGCATGGCAGTATGAAAAGCAGCGAAGTGTAAGCATTGCTCAGCAATAACAAAATACTTCTCTATATTATCAACCCTACGTTCAGCACAAATCCAAAACACTTTCCCATACCAGCCACTGTGAAGAGAATTAACTCTACGCCCGTCAAAACCAGCACACTCTATCATCGATAGACTCCTGTACATATCCTCTCTTTAATTACCAGGAGACACTGATGAGATAGGGAAATGGAGTTCCCTCCACTGAGTTAGCCTGACCTATGTATGTATTTGTCACTTGCCAACTCATTCATGACTAGGTTGTCTGAAGTACAGTATTTTCCCTTCTATATCTGTAAAACTTAAGGTAATATTCAGCTCTCTTTTGCAAAGGATTAAGGAAATATGTAGGATCTAAGCCACTGCACTATTACTGTACTTAACCTTTTTCTCCATATTTTGTTCAAGGGCTGAATCTAGAACTGTAATTTGTGATTTAAAAAAAATTCTTTGGAATGTACTAACATACTATATTTTGAAATTTGCAATTAGATGCTTCTGTGCATATCATCTGTTTCTGCATCATTTCTCTTGCTCAAAATTATGTTGATTTTCTCTGTATACATTTGTCTGGAAATTTTAATTATGCTTTACCATATTACCTTTGGGGAAAGCATAAATCATCTGCATCATATCCTATGCTGGAATTATGCTGCTAACTTCGTTATTTAAGAGGACTCAGGACAGTTGTTACTTCAGTGCCTCTTAAAACTCATAACAAAAATGCAATAAATTTCAAGTTTCTAGGAATTTTTGTGACATCATCACAAATTGTAATGATGTGATTATACATCATATACTAGAGTCATAATTACATTCTAATTATACAAGGAGAAGTATTTATACTAAAACAGGCAATTAGGTGTAATTACACTAATGATGTAAATGTGCAAGAATTAACTGAAATTGATTTGAAAAGGAACTAGGGAAATGTATACAAATAAAACATATTTGATAGCTAAAAAGCAAATCTCTTTGTTAAATGTTGAGGTTTAATCAAGTGTTGGGAACATCATGCAATGAAATGCCCCAAGGTCATTTTTCCTGCCAGAGCTCCTACTGAATGCTATTATTCTCTATCCCTTAAAGAGAGTGAGAGATTATTGGTTTTTTCCCCAGATCTTTTTAGACAAATGCAGAGGGAATCTCTTAAGAATTCTCTCTAAAAGAAGTATCTGTGTCTATCTATGCGGCTAGTTATAACATAGTGCAACTAAATGACACTCATATTTTTTGTGTTTTCCCAAAAATAGCTTAGATTTGTTGCACACAGGTACTTGGAATGTCATTTCTTCTTTTATTTGTCAATATTTCATTTCTAGACCGATCACTTTCTTGTTCTGGAATCCCTGTCTTATGTCCTTCCTTCCTTGTTTACCACAGGGCGGAATTACATTTTAAGAAAATCCTGCTCTTGACTGCCTCCCTCCACACTTACTGCATGATCTGTAGTAAACCTTGCAGAACTTTCTTCTACTTGATATTATTTGCATTTACCAGAAAAAATATACGTTTTAGTACATAATTATGATGTGTTTTCATATCATCATATATTTCATATCAACATATGTTTTCAACAAGGGTTTGTCTGTGTGAATCGCAGTTTAAACCAAGTGTGCTTATGTGAAATGCTTATTTAGAAAGCAAATGAATTCTCTCTTAATCATCATAAAAAGAGTGCATAAAAAAGTAAATTATTTCAAACCTGAAAACAATAGATGCACTATGGTAGATGGATGACTACACCTTTTTATTTCTCTTGAGTGTCTGTACTGCATCATACTGCCTTACAGATTGTAGTTGTAATACAACCTTTATTCTGGATAGGTACTTTGCTAAAACTCATGGATGAACAGGGAGGTTGCTTTTAGATCAAGGCTTTTTTCCAATACTTAAAATGGAAGACACTGTAAAGTGGAAAATTTATATGTCTGTAATGCCATAGCATCAGTTGCAAAAAGCAAGCTGAACTTGGGCTCATCAAGAGTTGTTGAACATTAGAAGTCCACTTTCTTAAGGAAGCTGTCTATTCATTGCCCATCTGTGAGCCCTTTCTTCTTTACCCACCTCTGAGCATAGTAATGAATTTCAGTGAAATGTGAAAACAGATTCGAAATTACAAAGCTAATGAAATTATCTCTAAAGTTCTGTCATCTGGGCTGATGCAAGACTCAAAACTTGTCTCCTTACTGAAATACAGGCAGTAAAATTCTTTGATAAGTAATTATTCTCAGAACAAATACCTTTATGCTGCCCTGAACAATAGAAGAGAACAGGAAGGCTGAGTGGCAAAAGGTTCAAATCTATAGGGCCAGGATTCTTCAGTGCCTGTAGTGTTTCACTACTGCTTGTGGCTCTTGTTATTGAACTTACCTGTTACTTACCCTTTCCACAGGATTCTGCAGTTTCAACTGTTGGGTTGGCAAACCTGTGTCGTCAGAGTAAGGTTTCTCTTCCAGGGCAACAATTTTTCTGCATGCTTAAGACAGTTGTAGCTAAGTCTACAGCTGAAACATTACAGACTGAAACAATTTGTTTAATGGTGCAAGTTAAAATACATAAAATACATGCCTGTTCATCATGACAGGCATACTGAATTCACAATCCATGTAAAAGCGACATAGTTTAAACTGATACAGAGATTTATTTTTTTTTTTAATATATCAACCTTCATTTTCTTTTACTTTAAAAATTGTGATTAGGAAAATGTTCTTATCTATTACTTGTTTACTAACTACCAGCAACAAAATTTTATGTTTGTTAGAAGTCACTCCTGACATGAGGAAAAGAGCAAATATTTTCTTAAGAGCTCCTCTTATTTAAATCTCTTAAATTCAGGAATAATACTTAGCAGTAGCCAACTGAAATACAATTTTGATAACAGAAACTGAAGACAAAGAAAATTACTACATAAATGTAAGTGGATTTGAATTTGAAATAACTCTTCTTATTTCAAATCTGAAAATTTTCTACCTCAAAGGTTTTGCTTTTCAATGAAATATGCAGTCAGACTATGGAGAGGCAAAAAATATTTGATGGGAAATTAGGTGTGCATGGAAAAAGGAACCAAAAAAGTGTTGTCTTTTGCCATACATGCCTCTTCCTCATGGAGTCAGTAGTGCTGAAAACCACCTTTGAGTCCGAGTATCATGCTACAGTTTTGAAATGTCTATAAAAATAAGGCAGCATAAAGGAACATTAATTAGTGCATCAACTATATGCAAAGGTCAGTACAAAAGAAAATCATCTAGTCTATTCTAAACATTAAAGTATTATACTTGCCACACTTGACTACAGCCAATTATGAAACAACAAGTTTTATAGGGCAACAAGAAAGCTTTACTATTTCTAAGAGATTGCCTTGAAGTTCATTCTTCCCCTTGACAACCTAAATCCTGCAAGGAAATCACATGTAACTTTATTCAGTTGCAAGGGCATATTACTTATGGTTGGCCAGGGCTGTATTACACTGTAATTATCAGTATTGGCATTTCAAAAAAAAATATGACAAATCAAACGTTAAAGTTACTGTTACATTTTTGAAAGAAGAGGATACAGCCTGCAACCCAGCAAATATGAGCCAAGGACCTAAAAATATACATTATTTTCCTCCTTAAAAGCCATTAACTTCGAGCAAAAAAGGCACTTAAAACATCATTACTTATGCTTTCAGTTTTGAATGGCATAGATGTCTCAGCCTTGCTCAGACAGATACAAAATTGATACTAGACTAAAGACAGTGAGGGATGACACTGATGATATACAACATTGGATCATATTACAAATGGATCTCAACAGTTCCGGGTGAAGTTTTTTTTCTAGTATATTCCACTCTTTTCTAATCTTTTCAGAGCCAAAAAGACTTCATTAGAGAAAGAACAAGCAGAAAGCAGTTGCTTCCTTTAGGCTTTGCAGAACCAAACCTAATGTATAGTATCTTGTAGAATTCTTTACTACTTGCAATGTTGGCGATCTTTCAACCTTAAGGAATTCACTACTATGATGTTTGCAGGAAGTAAGGTATGGAAAAAAGATGGAAACTTCTTCATTTGAACAAAATGTGTTCGGGAGCTGAGTGCGATTCAATAGCTGATTAATAAGAATGATTTTTTGGAAGGCTAGATGACTTAGTATTCTGGTTTTTAATGATTGAGCAGTCAGTAGATTAGCTCCAGTAAATACCAGTTTATTGGCTACTGTAATTTCATGACTTTTGTCAAAACCTCATAAACTCAGATGTCTAAGATTGAGAAAAAGGATGAGTTGAAAGAACATCTGTCCCAGGAACATTCTATGTGCACTAGAGTAAAGGGAGAAAAAAAAGCAGAAACATCTCTTTCAGAAATTCATTTTCTAAAGAAAGTGTGACATGAAGAGAGCATCTACAGCTATGATGCACAAGCAGAGATAGAGTTTCACTTATCTTTTAGCCAATTGTTTGGAATGTTTTTGCGGAGTGCAGCAAAAGCATAATCTTTCCTCAGCATTTCTTCTGGAGTAGCTCATGAGTATTCTTTCTGTTCTCCCAGTGTATGATGTTCTCATTCTGAAGTTTATTTCTTAATCATGGAGAGACCTCATATCTAACTTTGAGTTCTGCAGGATGCTAAGGAGTTGAAAAGCTGCAATACAGATTTTTTTCACTCTCTTCATTTTAGGAGCTGAGACCAGCTGTTTAAATGTAATTGATATTCTTTTTTTCTCCCCAGAAACATACTGGCTACAGGGCAACCCTCTCTTTCAAAATCTGTTCAGCATGTTACCCATATATTCAGATTTTCCTGCTCACTCAGCATGTTGTAGCTTGTTACAATACACTAAATATTGCTCTGGAATGAACAGGGAGTGTTCACAGGCTTCAAGTCTGCTGGTTCCAGCTACAGAAGATCCTAAATCCAAAACTTGGTTTTGAGCACTGTGACTTCACTTGTGGTTTCTCTCATATGTAGTTATTCACTCCAGTCTTAGTACCAAGATAAAGTGACAATTAGTGTGTTAAATCATGCCATAGTACATATGGCTCAAGATCTACTGAGTGAGGTATAAACTCCATGCAAAGCAACATTATTCTGTTGAGATACTCAACATTCAAACTGGAAGAATGACCATTTTTAGGCAACCTTTGTGGCAGTATAAGAACATCAAAAGATTTTTCACATATTTTTAGTTTCATTTCATAAGACAAGCTTTGTCTCTGTCTAGTCCTTTCTTGCTTCCTCTTCTATATATCGTATAAACTAGTGGTCAGCCTTGGTCAAATCTTGAAAAAAATAAAGGAGGACTGGTCTGAAAAGTTCTTGCAAAGTTGTAAAATCTGCTTGGAAAGAACTAGCTGGCCAGGCACTGTAGATAGACAGTCCATGAGTTACATGAGTCACTCAAGATGAGCCACAGTACATAACATCTCTTTCCTATATATCTAAGCTAGGTGTTGCAGAACAGTTTTATCAAAGGGTTTTTTTATGGGGCAATCAAACTTGAAGTTGGAGGAGTTTTGTTCTCATTGTTTCTCTTACACATAGAAGGTTTTATTTATTCAGTCTCACGTGTACTGTTAATATAGATCTGGATTCAACATTGCCTACTTGCAGGCATAATTGAAATGCAAGTATATTAAAATACACTACGTGAAGACTACTAGTTGTAGAAATATGTACTGATTTTGCCTTCATAGAAGCTGATATAGAGTTGTTTTGGATTTGAGATAAAAACAGTATTGGTAACACAGATATGTTTTAGTGACTGCTCACCAGTGCTCACAAAAAATCAAGCTCATTTCTGATTCTCACCCCACTCCACCAGTGAGTGGGTTGGGGGTGTACAAGGGGACACAGCTTTCCCCAGCTGACCTAGGGTATATTCCATACAATATGATATGATGCTCATCAATAAAAGCTGCAAGATGAGGGAAGGAGGAGATATTTGGAATTACAGCATTTGTTTTCCCAAGTAATGGTTGCGCATGATGGAGCCTTCATTCCCTGGGGATTACTGCCCATGGTAAATAGTGAATTAATTCCCTGCTTTGCTTTGTTTGTGCATATGTGTTTTGTTTTACCTATTAAACTGTCTGTATCTCAATACATGAATTTTCACATTTTAACCTTTCCAGATCTCTCCTCATCCTCCTGGAGAGGAGTGAGAGAGAGGCTATGTGGAGCTGAGTTCCTACCCAGTTTAAACCATAACAAATTCTCAAGAAGAATGTGAGCATTTCTATGGTGATATGCAGTATTTTCATTTGTTATTCTTCTAGCTATAGAGAATCATAGCATAATCATGCAATATTTTTAATTTCACTTATCTTTCTTTTGGTTTGCTTCCTAAGTTTGAGTGTTTGTTCTTTTTCAGATTTTTAAATAATCATAAATTAGAATCCATACCATGCTTCATCTGATGAATTACAGTGTACTGCATTGTACAAAGAAAAAGGGATTATTATGTACAATGTATACTGTAAGTCTGAAGCATAACCTTAACCTTAGTACTTTCAAGTAATTTTTAAGTATAATTTGCACTTTAGTTCAATATCTGCATTCTCCTACAAATTGTACAGAAAGAAACACTGTTCTTTCAAGCTTATGAAGCCTAGAAGTTTATAGTAGCCGGTATATATAGGTCTACATTGTACCTCTTCCTCTCCATTATTGTTTTTGGCTGTTCTTTTATTGTTTATAGTCATGTTTTGCTCTGGACCCCATGTCCATCAGTATCTAATGATACTAGTTAATTAAAAGGGAGTATGTCTGAAATATAAAAATGCCTTCCTATTTTGTCATATTTTCTATAACTGATTCTCCATGAATTCATTTTTCTTGATAAAATATATTATTAAAAAAACCCAAAACTCATTTGTGTGAAAAAGCGAAAATGAAATATACTGAAACAAGTCTTAAGTATCCCTTGTGAAACCCATTGCCATGTGTAAGTGTGCAGCTATGGAAGCCACTGAATAACTAGAAAGTGTAAAGCACTCTTGTGCCCCATTACTTTTACGAGTTCTGTGTATCCAAAAACATTGCAGAAGATGCTAAACTTGAAATATATAACTGAAATGACACAAAATATCAGCCATAATTCCTTCTATATAACCTTTAAATATCAGTCCCACAGAATACTGTCTGAAAATTAAAAAGTAGTTCTCCTATGGTTTTCAGGTGATAAATATGTAATTTTATTAGACACAGTGACAAAAATACACAAACTTGGAAATCTTTCTTTAGCATAAAATACAGTAGGATTGAACAGATATGCTGGTATCTACATACAGTGATTTTTCCTTTAATCTAAGATCCTGAGTGACATACTTTAAAATGGTGATTTGTGAAAATCACAGAATAACAGAAAGCTAATTCAAATAATTTCTTCACTAAAACATAGTAATGAGGTTACAAGGTAAAAAATCACACAGGCCAAGAATGCTAGCTCTGGTCAAATGATTTATTCATCAACTATAGTCATTAGACTATACATGCAAAGCTTTTGGCCATTGTGTTCTCAGCTGGCAGCTACCAATAACATCTGGGCCATTAACATCAGAATTAGAATCTAGAGAATGATTCCTTCTATCACTTCCAGCTAATATTGGACACCAATTAGCACTCTTCCAAGCCCACCTGCAAAAATGTCTAACAGATTCAAATATCCAGAGGTTATTGTGGGAGGTTATGTAAACAGAAAATAAGAACACAGCTACCTGTAATTTCTGTAGGTTCTGAGTGTAGGAAACATTCCTTCCATTAATCCTTTGGCAAATTACTATGGTGACATTTCCTTAGAGAGAGAGCTCAAACAATTCTATCACATGAAAGTTTTTGAGTGTAAGTCTGCAGAGAAAACCAGAAATTTTTAAAAGTAGACAACAAAAAATTAGATAGTCATATCTTGGTTGGATGATTTCGGTCTCCAAGAACCATCATCATGGCTAGGCTTTGCAAACAAAGATTTGGAAAGGACTCTACTCACACTTGCTACAAGCACACTGGTGGCTGAAAAGGCCAATGCCATCCTCATTCAACCTGAACCACCTAAGTATCAAAGACAATAGATATCCATTCAGCTCTGTCTTACAGTTTTTGTGAACTGATTTCTTCTCTCTCTCTTTGGTTGGCCAGTAGGATCAATAGGATACAGAGGTAAATGAGAGAGAAAAATCGTTGGACTTTTCATGATCTTTTGTTGACTTTCAGGTATCCTGATTTTAACTCTGATATCACTGTTTGCAATTAATGAACTCAAGGGAAACTTAGCACATGTTGAAGACGTGATCTAGGACTGGATAAACTTAATAACTCTCTTATATTTGGTATTTTTGCTTAAGAGATTCTTTATTATCTCTTTCTTCTCCACTTCAACACAACTTGAAAGGTTCCAAATTGCATAAGGCTCAGTCATCTATATGAAAGTTGCAAGGTAACTTGGTTTCACCTTAATAGTGAAGGTACATAGCATATCTCTTCCTATGAAATAACAAGATACTTACACTTTGAACTTCAGACTCAAGTGAAGCAGAATATCATGTGAATTTGAATTCCTGTAACTTGATTTTCATTTGCAAGTATGCAGAAGAAAGAACACTGCAATCAATTATGGTCAAATGTGTAGGAATTTGATTTGACTGGTGAAATACACTGTGTGATGATTCCAATGTGCATGAGAGACACGTACAATACTATGTTGCCAGATGTGGTGAGAAAAAGAGAAAAAAACATTCAGTGGCAAAAATGAGAACTTGTAGGTAGGAAAAACAAGTGCAGTTCTCAGGTCTGGGGAGTCCTGATTTGGACATTCTACCATCTGCTATACAATGGGATAAGGAAACTTCTATTGTTCAATAAATCAAATTTCCATTAATTGAAGACAAGGTCAGCTGTCAGCAAACAGGGAGAACTTTTTTCATTGCTGAAAACTCTTTACATGCCTTATTGGGGAAAACAATCTTGTTCAACTTATCAGTCGAAGCATTTAGGACCTTAAACTAGTAGACAAAGTTGAACAACCTCATGTTTCTTTATTTTTACAAATTCATGTATCTGAGATAGTTTTTGTTATTTTACTGATGTTTGAAATGAATTATTACAAACAACAACATAAGACTAAAAAGAAATTTCCAACTGAGATAAATGGATGCAGCTTTTCCAAATCTTTTGTTACTACACTGATTTACCAGCTGTTAACCTGGTTTTGTTGTTTTGTTTTTTTTTTTTTAATATAGACAGCATAAAAGCAAGGTAAAAGAATTTGTATGAGAAGGTCAAGTACTTAAACTAATGACTGACTTTTCAGTGGCTTGCTTTACTGCTTTTGCACACAGATACTCAGGGGAATCAGGGCCCTGTCTTTCTGAACAAAATTGTTTTGAAGGCAGACAATGCAGCATCTCTTAACACTAATTGATTGGTGCTATAATCAGTTAAACTGCAGCATGAATTGTATTAATGCTAATTACAGTGCAGAAAGAGGATCTTGTGCCAATAGTACAAGGCTGAGAGTTAAGGAAATTCACATGCTTTTTCCATCTTTGCCACTGATTTTTTTTTGTGAACCCTTGGGCAAGTCATGTGAGCTTAATTTACCATACATTGTACTTGGTAAACTTATTTACCAAAATTTTTCTCTCTCAGGTTGTTGCTTCAAAGGAGCAGTGTGCAACTAATTCATTGGCTGCTCTTGCAAACCATTCACGGAAAGGTACCATGGAAGTAATAAGATTATATTGCTTTATAGGGATGTTGCACTTATGTACCACTGTGTGTGAGAAATAAGGTGCATCAGTAAATCTGTCTCCAAAAGGTTCCTATGACTGAGAATATTTCAGTGATGCTTTTGATCTTTTCTCTGGAAAGACAAAAAGTAAATTACCTGAACTTTGAATTGTTGGAAAAAAATGAGAAAAAGGAGGAGAAAGGGCAAAACAGGTGAATATATATGAAGATTCGAAACGTAGATATCTCAAATACTGAAAAATATGAAATAGCATCTCTTTGCATTGTCCTGTTTTTATAAGCTGATTAGGTCTCACTTTTATATATGTACCAGGATGGGACATTGAATGCTTCTTTGAAATTGAATGAGTTCTTTACCAGTCACATCCTAGTAAGTGGGATAATTTTATCCTTTTTATTAAATGACTACTTGGTTTCCTCAATCAGTGTTTCCCTTTCGTTTTAAGTGGAAAGAAAGTTGGGTGAAAGCCCTGCTTTATAGTGGTAATTAACTTTAAAAAACCTTTGTTGTTGAATTTACTAGCAGCTGAAGAGATTATTTGTGTTGTTACTTATATCAATTAGAATTTTGGACTGTAGAGAGTGTATAGCAAAAATTATACCTTCGGTATAAGGGTCTGTGCATGTCAGATAGGATGTTACCACGCCATTGCAAGATGCTTGATGAGGATGAGAAGAATGACTTGTGCCCCCTGAAAATGAAGTGCAAATCTTAACAAACCAACACCTGAAAATGTCAGGAATATGTACCTTAAAATTTAAACTGTTAGCTTCAAATACCTGAATTATCTTGGGTCTTATAATCATTTACTTTTATTGAATATTGAATGATTGTAGACAGCATTACAATTAAATGCAAGAACTGACTTAAACTTCCAAATATCTCTAACTACGTGTCAGAATTCAGAGAAATTTTAGTTCCTTGGTCCAGAGTCATTCTTGAGAGACAGCTGAATCATGCCATGTAAAAGAGGACATCCTTTCTCTCATTCCAAATAATACCTCATACAAAAAGGAGTTGCTACATGGACTCTGAGAATGAAAAAAGCCCTATTTTTAAAGAATCTCTTCAGTATGAAATTCTTCTGTCCTGAATCACATGGCTTCACAGTCTTTATGAAACACATAGTTACTTGGTTCCTTTAAACATTAATAGATGATGTCCATATAAATATGATAGTTGGCTTTGAAAAGTCATGGAGAATAATTTTTTTCTCCATGGTCAAGATAAATTTCACATGTTAGTACTTACAGTATATTTATTCTTATTTGAAAACTCTTAATTCTTCACCTAGCAGATTTACTGAATGCAAGAGAATTGAGTTTCAACTAAAAGAATTCAGTTCTTATTTTGCTAGAAATTAGACTACTTTTCAAGTGTTCTCCAACTCAAGATGTGTCAGCATAACAGGAAAAGCTTTGAAAGATATAAACAACTAAACATAATTAATAAGACATAATAAATCTAAATGATTCTCGTTAAAACAGGTTTCAAGATATAATTGAAGAAGCATAAAAATGTCAAGATTTATCATGCCTACTGCAACAAGCAAACAACAAAAGCAACAGCAACATTTTAGTTATTCATAACTTTTTAAAATATGTGTATATTTTTGGCTGAGGGTTCCTATGCTTGGCTTCAATTTCAAAGCAATTTTGTTTCAAAAACAAGAGATAGAGATGCCTTTACTCTTCTATTGAATCATTAACAAAAAAGATCAAAGTATAAAATGTTCAAAATTTGTGTTTCTGGAGGACATAGTAAAATACCTCCTGAATTAATTAAATCCTTTTCTTCACTTTAAGTGTTATGAACAAATTTTGGCCTGTTTCATTCCTTATATAGAATCAAGGTCTTGAAAAAGACCTCTAAGATAATCAAGTCCAACCACTAACATAACATGATAAGTCCATCCCTAAACCATGTCCTTAAGTGCCACATCTACATCTTTTAAATACCTTCAGAGATGGTGACTCAATCACATCTCTGACAGCCTGTTTCAATGCTAGAAAACTATTTCCATGAAGAAATTTTTCTTAATATTCAATCTAAACCTCCTCTGGCACAACTTGAGGCCATTTCCTCTTGTCCTGTGACTTGTTTCTTGTGAGAAGAGACTGATCCCTATCTCGTTACAACCTATCTTCATGTAGTTGTAGAGAGTGATAAGGTTTCCCCTAAGTCTCCTTTTCTCATTATGTCAAGGACAGAACATGTTGGATATGGATTTCGTCCACATAGAACCCTTAAGACCATGAATTTTCTTTGAACTTTGAACATCTCTTTTGAATTACTATCTTCAAATACTGCTGTCCACCAGGTAATATGAGGAACGTGGAATTATTCCATTTTATATCTGATTTTATAAGGGTTTCAGTACAGAAGGCCTTTGAACAGAATCTTGACAGGTTATTGTATTTTTTATATCTGTTATAATTTAATTTTTTTATGTAGTTTTTTTTTGGAGGAATCATCCACAATAGAGAGGCTTAACAAAGGATGACATTGATAATAACAATGCAGTAGAGAATGTTTTTTGGCTCTAATGTAGATTTTCCTTCTTGAGGTCAAGACCTTGAACCTCTTTTCGTACATTTGTAAACCTGACATAACAGTATTTATTTTTAACACAGATGTCTGAAACTTTTTTCAATGAAAGATAGACCTTTCTTCCCAAACCATTGGAATAGCTTGCTCAGAGAGTTGGTAAAGTATCTATATTTTCATATATTCAAAACACAACTGGGCACAGCTCTGGCTAACTCTTCTCTTATCAGCAGGTTTGAACTAGAGGTCTCTTCCAGTCTCACTTATTTTGAGATGCTATGAAATGCAAACTACAAATTCTTGTAGAAAAAATATAACATAACAGTTACCAACCTACTGGTTTTCAAATAGAAAGTCTGGAAAAGTTCTGAAGCACAGTCTCGACGAAAACTAAATATTTTTGTTATCAGAAAACTTTTCACGAGAAGAAAAAGTTCCCCTTACTAGCAACATTTCTTGAGTTTAAACACTTCTTTGCTTTTCTTAATTAATCTTGGCCTCTAGGCCAAAGACATTCACTTACAGTGACAGCAATATATATACTGTTGTTATGTATTTCATGTTCAGTTCATTTCCTCTGTTTCTTCAACCAAGTCTTCAAATAATTAACATATATGACTGATTTTAAACACTGTTTCTAGCTGAATGTCCTGAAAACCTTAATTGGATATGGAAACAAATGAAAAATTACAAAGGTCAGAGAATTTTGTATGATTTACAACCTAACAGGAGCACATAAGAGGTCTAACAATATTTTATAATTCATCTTGAAGTTACCTGGAGTGTGATAGAACATTTTAGCAGCAAGTACAATTAAAATATAATTTATTTTGCACCAAAAGTTGAAAGGAAGGTGTCTACCTGTTATAGTAGCTCAACTAGACACTTCCATTTTTATCATTAGAGATGTGCATGTTTTCTTTGAATTTCAGCAGAGCACCTATATTTCTGTTTGGTTTATCAACGTATAAAACATCTAACAATGACACTAAGTAGAAACAGTGCTTCAGAAGAAAGATATTTTCTCTTGAAAATAAAAAAAGCATCATCCAAAAATGTAAGTAAGGAAATATGAATCTGAACATCATCAGCATCTAAAGAATGAAACCACAGCACTTTTAGTTCAGGCTTTCAGTGGGCTTAGTACAGCTGACTGGTCAGTAGGGCTCTTAGCTGTATTAGAACATAAGGCAATCATCAATTCTAGGTGTGTTTTTCATTTTACTGTTTTGTAAGCCACTAGCCAAAAAAACCCTTCACTACTGTTTTCACTTGCTTCTTTTTCTCTGTTCTGTAAGTTAATGTACATTTGTATTGCCATATGAACATGGCTGAGAGGTATTTTTTCAAATTAAGTGTGAAACTTAACAAAGAAAAAAGTATCTTCATAGAAAGAAGTTGCAAGAAGTGGCTATGATGGTGACTCTCATCTACTCTTTGACGATACTATGTACAAGAAGATCTCATTATGGAAGTACCTTTTGACTGAATCACTGATATTTATTAATAAAAATCTAAATTACTAAAAGCCAGGGATGTTTTAAGAGATCGTGTGAAAGACATTCCCTACAAGTCTTCCTTTCTTTAATTTTGCCTCATTCATCCACACCAGTGGTACTTTGAAGAAGTGGTGTTCAATTATATTTGAAGGAATGAATTAATTCTTCCAAACTGTACTGTTTCAATCAATAAAAATTAGAAACACTCCAGCTCCAACACCTTGGAGATGTTCCATCTTAATTCAAAACCAAATAATTAGAAGAATAATGTGATTAAATATTACTGGAGGTCTTTCAGTTTTCCTTAATCTTTCAGTAAAAGTGTGTCCTATTTGTTTTTACTGCAATATTTACAAAGGAACGAAAATCTCAATCATTGCAATAAACACTAATAATAATAAACACAGGATCCATTTCCAAAAAAAAATCTTCCACTGGCTCTTCAGTCAGGTGAAGTTACCAAACTCATAGTTCCCTCTAATTATCCTCGGTAATATTCTTTGTCTGTTTGGAAATGTGCACCCTGCCAATTAAAAGAGCATACCTTCCTTGTGTTAATATCACTGCCCTTAATTAGAAGTTTAGATGCTTTCAAGACAGATCAGACAACAGCCCATCTGTTTAGACAGAGGTTTATTTAACATCACATATGTAAGATTTGGATAACTACAGTCATATGATTACCAAACAGCAACTGCCTTAGTCAAATAGCTTTTGTGTCCTTAGCTGACTTCAGATGACTGGATTTATTTGGGTAGCTTTCTATTTACTTCAGTTCAGGAAAATCCAAGACTTTCTTTATTCATAACTGCTATCATATATGTTAATGCCTGGTAGCTAACTAATTACCAATCTTGTTTGCTAATTTAGTTAAATATATGACTGGGATTATGTTCTAAGAATTTTATCACTAAACTAAAAGTTTATGAAAAAGAAAAGCCTGTTCTAACCTTTATTTCACTTACCAACATCAGGAGCACTGTGTATATCACTTTATTATTTTGCATATATGTTGCTTTTGTGACAAGCTTTTAATACTGTACTTCCAATGGGTGCGATACACAGATATTGTATATCATATGTGATTCATACACTGTCTTTGAATTCAAGCTCATATTCTAAACAAAACAATGTACTATGTTTTTTTTTAAAAAAAGGAATAAAAAGAAAGAACAGTTATACCTTTATGAAGTGCAGTACACCAGCTGAGATGCTGTGTATATCAGGCAATGACAGAGAAAATGGAGGCAAGAAGGTAGATGGTCCCAGGTTAATTTCTTTATCCCTTTATTTTTTTTATAGAATTTTTTTTGTCTTCAAAAGACCCAAACCATAGCACTGCAACATACTTTACAAGATTTTTTTTATAGATTAAGTCTTAACAAGTTAATATTTACAGCAAAAATCCCTTGTCTTAGAGGATGTTATCTAAAAGCAGAACTTTAAAAATTTTCTATGGGTTGGTTGTAGTTCAGTGCCTTCACTTTTTTCACTTTTATTAATATGAATGTTGATCTAATATATTCTTATTAAAATATATTTATTTAAAAATTTAATATTATCTTAGATTTAGCATGTCAAAGTTTGAAAGTTAAAAACAGAAAAAATTGACAGGTGTAGAGGACAAAAACATATTCAGATATTGATAATTCCATCTCAATGAGTTTTGAATTTTGAATAAACTAGACCATCAAAGTTGAATGTCTGGAATCAGAACCAGGACATTTTTATTAATGAAAACAAACTCCTTACGTCTTTGGAAAACAAATCTATAAAGACAAAATTATGTAAACACACATTTCTGTTCCTCCAGATTTTGGCTTAATTAACTTTTCCCCTTGCTCTTCACTGATAATTACCCTCAGTTTCCTTTACGGAAACAAGAGATCCCTGCAAATAGTTCAGGTTCATAGGGATCATTATGATTGTGCTTGTTTATTAACAATTATGTAACAACAACAACAACAAAATGCAAAGGGATTTAGATGAACAATCCAGAATTACTAATTTTCAAATATCTTTGCTTTTACCTCTGATTTTTTGCTTGTATTTTTAATTACAGTTGCCTTCCCATTTTTATCTTTATAATCCAGGGGACTCCTGGTAGGCTCTGAGGAATTGTATGCTATAAGTACATATATGACAACATGGAGTCATCTAAGATTCCAGCACACTAAAGAACAATTCTTCATTGTGTTTCACCACATGGTCCAACAACCAACTGTAGTAATAAGAATGAGGGAGTCATCATGATTCCAGAATAAATAGTCTGGACTAGAGGGGCCTGGTGCTACCCGAGATGTGCACATCAAAACAAAACCCTGCAGCCAGCAGGGCTGAGTCATGGCATACATTGAAGACTTATTTGTTGAAGGATCAATAGAAGGTCTCACCAATAATCAGAGATAAATCATAAAATCATATAAAAAATTGTTGTTTTCAACCTTTGTCAAAGCATTTCTCCACACAGGTAAATTTGGGATTTTGGCACCCCTTAAACCATGATCAAAACCACAGCATTCTTACTTTAATAGGAACAAAATTATAGTGTCCTATTCAGTTACTACTCTTCCATTTTCTATTTCCTGAAGTGATAACCTCCTGAAGTAGAGAAGACAAACTGCCACCCAAAACATTCAATGAAGTTAGAGCAAGGAAGTTCTCCAGATCCCAGATTCCAGTCAGGGAGCAGAGTTTAAGTCCTTTCACTGCAGATTGAAATGTTTTAGTGATTTCCATCAGGAACATCACTGCTAACTCCTGACATCCTGATACCTTGTCAAACACCCTCTAAAGCTGCCAGCTAAGATGTATAACTGTGGGAATAGAAGGGCAACTATAACACTACAATAAGAGATAGGAATAAAAATTAATCATATATTTAAAGACATAGGAAGGTAAATGAAACCAGAATATTCACAAAGCCGATGTGTATGATACTTTTTGTTGTAAAATAGAGTTTCTATATTGCAGTCATTTGCTATGAATATTATCTGTGACAACACAGATAGAATTAATACTTCAAAAAGTCTCTCAGTATATAATGACACTGCAGACCTTGGCATGGGAAGCTTTAAAAGAGTGATCTCCCTATACTATACAGCTGTCTGCAGCGAAGACATGACTTTGGTCTGTTTATACACTCAGACTACAGTACACATGAGTTCAGATGTCTCTCTTGTCCCAGTTGCTTCATATTCCATTTTGCTTTACACAGCGATGTACATCTGCTGAAATATGTGTGTTCTTCTTCTATTATCAAATGCATTAGCCCCATATTACAAATAAATGTTGTGCTCAAGGTGATGCATAAAAACGTTGCTAAGAGAGATCTTTCACTAATAACCTGCTTATGCTTTGCACTTCAGTTGCCTGGCTACTTTTCAGGATGATCCTAATATCAAGAAGCTACATCTTTCCTCCTGTTACAGAGGTAGTTCCCTTCTGCTTCCTCTATATTTCTTCCCTCCTGATAGTGATTACATTCTCTTCCAATTACCTCTGTACCAGCTTGAAAAGACATCACTATTTCATCTCCCTTGGAATGAGTTACACTAAAAAACAGAAAAAAAGAAACCTACAAGAAGACCAGGTGTTTCTGTCAAGCTGCTTCTGTGAAACATTTTCAGTTTCAACAGGGCAAAAATCTTGTCATTTAAGCCTACCTATTTTTTTCTCTACTTATTTTAGAATGAGTGGAGATAAGGAATTAGTTTGAAATCCAGGCCTTATTATGATATTAATCTCCAGATTATTAAGAAAGACACCACAAGAAGAGAAAGAGGGAATACTGTGAAGAAGGGAAAGAAGCAGGGAGACTAAACACAGGTACATCTTATGAATCTTTTCTATTTGAAGATTTTATACTAACTCTAGTGTAGTGTATACGTACGCTAGTGTTGTGTGTATATATACCCTCTTATATATATAATCAAATTGATGCTTATGATATTTGGAGTCTCTGAAGACAAGAATTCTCACGTACAAGGAGCATATTTGAATTAACGTAGCTCCACTTCAACCTGATGCAGATAATTCAGAGTCTGAGAAGCTACTTTATCGTATATTTGATTTTCACTTGGTGTAAAATATTTATATTTTGGGGTGGATTGTTTTGGGTCTTTTCCTTCTAGAAGTAAGTTTCTTTCTGTTAGGAATGGGATCATCATCTTGCTTATAGAATAATAGCTAAACATTAAGTACTCTTAGTAACATCATTTTCTGGATGCAAACTGACAAATTAAAGTTTTTTTACTTAAGATCCATTAGTTTTTCCCTTGTGTGAATGTGGGAATGTGTGACCTCTCATCCCAGTGTCCAGAATGGAAAAGTAAAGAGAAAACAATAATCAAACCCACTTTTAATCAATGCTATTCTTGGCAGAGAACTAGAAATAAATTGATTTGCTCACCTTCCTGACAGTATCCCTATGCAGCTATAAATAGTAACATTTTAGTTATTGCACTCTTTTTGGTAGCCTTTTAGGAAGGTTGCTTACTTCTGCAGTGATGCTATTCACTAATTTTAAGCATCTCAGTACATGTTTGGCCCACTCAGACTACATGAACTCATTCTAGTAACTGGATCTCATTGGCTATCTATAGTTATTGTGTGCTACTATTTTTTTGTTAATTTGTTTCACTCAAAGTCATAATCAGTTTAAACCTAGTAGACAGAAAAGGATGAGGGTTTTCAAGTGATACAACTAATTAACTGAAATACATCACACATCATCTATAAAGACATTTTACTGAAAAAGAGCAGAACTGCCTGAAAGTTAGATAAAAGATGCCATTGTGGAAGACTTGGAGCAAAAGTTTCAGTGTGGTTGAGGTCTAAGCTACTGCCACAGTGACATGCTGCTGCCATTTTGATTAAACAGTTATAAATCATTTTTAGTTGACTGCTGATCAAAGGCAACTCCTTGGTGAATAAGATTCTTGGTGCTGTTAAAACTGTTCCTGTCCTAGTTGTACTAAACTGCTTGTAGTCAGTTGGATCCAGTCCTGAGAGCTACACTTGGCCTTTTGGGGTCTTGAGGTAAAAGCCTAAGATTCAGGACTGAAGTCTAAATGACAAAAACCAAATGAGTAAGAGAGCTGCATTTGGTCTGGCTTGTTGCTACCCATGGAGAAAATTGAAGGACTATGCCACAACATATAATGCATCAGAATGTCAACTGAGGTGTTTGCTCTACATCTGAGGATAGAGGTGAACCTTGCCGTCTTTTGATCTTACCCAAAGTCCCAGCTCACTGTCTTTATAAGAGGAATATGAAAGATGAGCCACAGGAAACACCATTTGACAACACACAGGCAGCCCACTGGGTTTTCAGAATCTCAGCAATGCTCTGCCTCCTTTTTAAAGTGTTGTGGGAAAATATATGCACTAGCTTTATCTATAGAAAGTAGCCTGTCTAGCCTCAAAATATGTAAAGAAAATCATTTGAACAATAATCCATCCTTGACAAATTTTTTGCACTGGTAGCCTGGTATAATTTTGATTCATAAGCACAAATACTGAAAGTGAAAACAATTTAGATAAAACTTCAACTATTTAAGTTCAAAGATTTAAGAGAGAGTCCTTGCACCAAATATATTCAAGCAAATATATACTTGCATTTTATAGATATTTGTTTATATACATAGCCACATTGTGGCATGCATTTTCCCATGGTAGTAACCTCCTCACTACAGTAATTTCTTCAGCTTTCAAAATTTTATCACATAAAATGGCAGTGTTTATGTTTTTGTAATATGTTGTCTTAGGCCAATTCCTCCAAATTCTTCTTGCTTTGTTTTGTTTATAAATCTCTAAGGTAAACTGTTAATTTCAGGTTTTGCTTGGAGGTGGTTTGGGAGTAATCACTAATATAGAAATCATTAGAAAGACTAATTATGGTCCATTACTCATTTTAGCACATGTATTTTCTGATTTTTGATCACAGAGGGTTTGTAAAAAGAGAATAAAAGACCTTTGAATAGGTTCCTTGGTGGTACATTGTAAACTTCAATTATTTGTTCCCAGAAACTTTTTTGCTCTTAACAGAGAAGTGAAATCTCTTTTAAATGGAGTATGATTCAGAAACCCCTACCAGAAAGGTATTAAACATTCTTTCATTAATAATAGTAATCTGGAATCCTGGAGAGCACTGTCACTTTAAAATGTAGATCTAAAGACTTATTTTTTTTTGCAGTCCATCATTAAGCTGAAGTCATTTTATACCTGCAATGTTGTAGCCACCACCTCTTCCTGAGAGGGAGGAGGACATCATGCTGTTAATGAACAGCTGTCACTCACAAACCTGCCTGCAAAGCAATTGGCCGAAACCATTAGTCTGTAATACTCAAAATTTTCTTCTCCTGTAATTTGCTGTAGATTTGCTTTTTTTGGCTCCCAAAATACAGTAACCCATCACAACCAATTCAGGGTATAACTGTGGCAAGAAGAGAAAACCAGGCAATCCTCTTTCAGAGGCAAGAAAACCAATTTTGTTTTTCATCTGAACTTTCCCTGTAACACACACAGAGACTGGTAGATTCTCTCTCATACTTAATGACTTTTGACAGCCACTGATCTCAGAGGGAAGAGCTTGATAACAGTTTTTTTCTCTCCAAAACTGCTGGTTTTCTCAGGCAGGCAAAAGTTCACAGAGAAGCTGGTAGGCTCCTTGTGCTTTGCAATCATATTTTGTAAAGTACAATCATCCAACCTACTTGAAAAAGCTTAACTTCCCCCTCAGAATACAGTCCTATTTTTGAGTGTCAGAGGTTTTTTCGTCCCTTTACAAAAGAAGATGATTGTACTTTTCACCAGCAGCAGCAGAGTGTAAGGGAGAGTAAGATAAGAAGAGGTGTGTTGGCTGATATGTTGACATTTTCCTATACATGTCTGCAACAAAGTTATTCTGATTTGAAAACCAATCTAGATCATTGCTAAATTCCTCCCATAAAGAGCTTGAGTTTGTTAAAAGGAGCACACTACCGCTATCATGCACACACAAACACACAGAAATTAACTTCTGTAAATACTTTATGAAAATCCTTATGCATTATTCCATTTTCTTTCTACCACATGTGCATCTCAATTTCTAGCTTCAGTGAAGATAGAGCGAGAAGAGAGAGAGAATAAGAATGGAAAGTGGGGGTGAGGGCAGCTTTAGTTTTAAAATGCAGACAAATCTGCCTTTTCTGCTTGATGGCCTGTAACATTTCCATGTAGTGTACTTTGCATGGCAGAATAGCTACTAGTAATAGAATTTCTCACAGTGGAGGTTAATTACTTTTCAGCTACAGCAAAATAAATTTCCTGTCAAGCCCAGTGACAGGAATATGCCACTATCACCATTTTTACCTGCAGTTTTAATTCACTGTTAATATTTGACACTAGCTTGCATTCAGGGGGCCGATCTCCTGAACAGTAGGATTTCCCAAAGGAATAGGGCAGACTGGCAGTAATGTAGTATCAAGATATGTGGAAAAGAGTACACTTTGACTTTCCCCCAATGCACTTCAAAGAAGATTAACTAACCTGTCTTTCACTTTAAAGAACAAAAGAGAAGCTTGCACTTGGTGAAATAAAAATGACAGAGTAAGATACACCTTAAAATACATGGCAGAAGAGTGAGGTGACATATCCGGCCTAAGCAAACCTACACTTCCTTTATCTTTTCAGATGTGATTTTTTTCTGGTGTTTAAGTCCAGTATTTTAGTGTAACAATTCTATTGTAAAAGCTGAACCCAGTGGATGAGACACTTTACGCAGCAGTGAATGATAGAACTCATTTCTCCTAATTGCCTTCATAGTCTTCAAATTAGTTCTCACATTTCTTTGTCTTGAAAGACATCTCTTCTGCTGCAGAGACAATAATGTCATTTATCAAGTGTTGGCGTGATATGCATTGTCCCACTCTTATTGTTAACCAGTACAAAGTCCTATGTGAAGTCATATTAGTAATCCTTAGGGATATAACAAAATTATACCTAGGAATTTCCAGCCTCCACTCAGACAGTTAGATCAGAAAGGAAACTGCTTGACTGATTTAACTTCCCTAGTCCAAGTCTTATTTTCCAACATTTTAGAGAATTTTATGATTCCAAAGAAACCAACATGCTTCTAAATTCACCTGGTTGTGTATCTGGACCTAAAAAAGGGGGCAGCTTTTTACCTGACGCTTATCATGTAATTGCTTAGGAAACATAAGGGAAACATCCTTTTACCAAAATTAAAACCAGAAGGCAAAAGATGAAGTATCAGGAGCTTAGAAGCAGCTTCAGCTGTTTATCACTACCTGTGCTCTTCTTCTTCAGGAGGTGGCCTGTGACATTGGAGAACTGTGAAGGAGCCAGGCCAGATAAACATGTAAGGCACCTGGAAGCTGTGGGGAGTTAATGGATTTTGGAAGCTACATAAGCAGATGAAAGACACCTGTTTCTAGTTAACTGCACCTTGCTGAACCAAGAGTGCTTAATCCTTCCAATAATGATGCCGAATCATAATGGGCTCTTTGACTGATAAGGTCCAGTGAAGCAGTAGAAGCACCAAGGAAACTTGCATGCATGACTATTCTGTGAACAGAAGCTATTGGCAACACTGAGAACTTAAAAGGTTTTAAAATTAAACAACAGACTGAAATTTTCGTAAACAATGATGTCAAGATTTCTTAGGTATCAAATGAGTTGTCTGAATTTCTACGTCACCAAGTCATTCATGATGCTAGCCAGAGGGACCTGGACAAAACTTGAGATGTGTTTCCATGGGAATCTTATAAGGCTCAATTAGGCCAAGTGCAGGGTTCTGCATCTGGGTTGGGGAACTCCCAGTATCAATAGAGGCTGGGGGATTGGGGGATTTAGAACAGCCCTGTGGAGAAGGACTTTGGGGTGCTTGTAGATGAGAGGCTGGATTTGAGCCAGAAATGTGCATTTGCGGCCCAGAAAGTCAATTGTATCCTGGGCTGCACCAAAAGAAGCAGGTTGAAGGAGATGGTTCTGTCCCTCTACTCTGCTCTTGTGAGACCCCACCTGGAGTGCTGCATCCAGCTCTGGGGTACCCAGCACAGGAAAGTCTGTTGGACTAAGTCTAGAGGAAGACCACGAAGATGATCAGAGGGCTGGAACACCTCTCCTATGAGAACAGGCTGATCTGGGGTTGTTCAGGCTGGAGAAGAGGAGGCTCCAGGGAGGTTCTACAGCAGCTTTTCAGTACTTAAAGGAGGCCAGCCAGAAATATGGGCACCAACTTTTAAATATGGCCTTTAGCAATAGGACAAGAGGTAGGTTCAGACTAGACATAAGGAAGAGATTTTTTTACAATGAAGGCAGTAAAAGACTCACTGCTCATTGCAGGGGAGTTGAACTAGATGACCCTTTAAGATCCCTTACAACTCAAACTATACTATGACTCTATGAAGTTATGATTGCATTAGTGTGAGGTTTAAAAATGGACCTGAAGAAGACGGGGGCCTTGTTCAGAAACATGGTGTCTGTTGAAGGAAGTGACTTGAATCAGAGCTGAGCAGTGCCTACTGCATATAACACCTGGGTCTCTGATGACATTGATGTAAGAACTTATGGAAAAAGATGGAAGAACCTACCTGGATCCTTGCTCCATTTTAGTAACATACAATGTTACAAAACCCACAAAAGATACATATATATATATAGCTTCTCCTGTATGAAATATTTCATTTTAGCTGCAGAGATTGGTTCTAAATAGTGAGGTATTACATTTAATTGATTTTATCGTTGTTTAAGGAATGGAATGGAATTTCTGGTTTTACAAACCACAGGAGACATCAGAGTTTTCCAGATCTTTAAAAAACCCTCAAATCCTGTGTGGCAATGTAGTTAGAACAATTCGTTCTACTGAAATTGCCTTTTTTCAGAGCATTAGGTTCAATTCTGACCGTTAAAGCAGAGATGAACCTTTGGCTTAGAAATGAAGCTAGCCCAGAAGGGTGCTATTCAACACAGTTTGAATTTCTGATTCAGTTTCTGAGCTATTGGAAACTGTTTTATGTTGCTTGACTCATTCATCTCTGAAAATCTGTATTAGTGAAATGCCAGCTCCTTTCTGGTAGCATATGGGATTTTTTGAGGTGTCTGTAGGTTCATAACAATAATAAACCAGGCATCTTTCTCTCAGAAAAAGTTCCCATAGTATAGTTTCAACCTTTCACAAAAAAAGGCCCCAGGCAGCACAGTGGGGTTCATATGTATTCCACCAAAATGTTCACACTAGTGACATTCAACATTTTAGAATATGTCCATATATGTTTTGGTTTTCACTTAAGTACCCATTGACAACTCATAAAATTATAAAGAAAGGTTTTTAACCTACATTTTGTGTTCCTTGGTTTTCATTTTGCCACCACTCACTGCTGTTAGCATTTATAAAGAAACAAAAAATCAGTGTTTATATTCCAGTGCCTATTTGTCTTGGAACCTCATTTCTTGCCTCTGAAACTTTTATGAAGCTTTATACAGAAAACTATAATATCACACAGCAAACAAGCAACATGACCAGATAAGCTCTAGAGAAATCAAGTCTTAACTGTGGAAATATACTGAATTCCATGTGAAGTAAATCAGAAGTTATGTGAGCTGCCTACAGATGCAGGTATATTATTTTCTTACTTGCTATTTTCATTGTTCCTCCTTAAGCTTCTTTCTCAGCAATTGTTCAGTGTAGAAAACTACTACAGAAAGATGTCATCTCAACTTGCATGGTGGTAACTTAAATCTTGTCATGCCTGAAAGATCAGGTACAGCTTCCCAAGGGATCATGCTGTTGTTGAAAATAATTTCCTATGGCTAAAGTAATCTGTTATGAAATCAGATAAATGCATCATGTGGTCATCTAAAGAGCAGTGCAATTTAAATTTGTTGCTTTCATATGTAGGTATTTCCATAAAGTTTTAATTAAGAATACAGCTAATACATGAAATATTTGTAATGGAATGGGGAGAAGACACTACATCCCTTGTTTACCACATCCTTGGGTATCTAAAATCAACAAATACACAGGAGTTTATTTAAGAGGAAAGGAAATAACACAAATAGAGAATTAGCTTTGGCATCTGTTTTATAGCTGTGGAACTATAAAGGTAAGAAAAATTGGTATTTGTAGCTTAGAAACCATCTCCCAAAGACAGTGGTTCCTTTATATATATTTTTTTAAACCTTTTTGTTTTCCATTCCATGCATTCTGATTTCTCACATCTTACATAGCATGCTACAAAATTATTAATAAGAAACACTATCTTCTAATCTTGGCTGTCTTAAAAACATTAGCAAAGGATGTCATTTATCACTGTATTTTTTATTAAGGCTTGGAAGAAAGAGCACACAGCAGTGCATCTTGGAAGTCATAGCTGTGAAGAAAAGCACTTTCTGCTATTTTCTCACTGATTGTGCTTAATGTTAAAATAATTACTGGTAAAGGGTCTCCCTGCTGTTTGATTGCCAAGTTCCACAGTAGCAGTGACTTCAGGTTCTTCCCTATTTGAAACGTTAGTTGGCTTAGTTCAGGCTATTTTATGTGTTTCTTTACAAGTTTTCAAAATCCCTAAACACCTCAAGCTCCTTTTTTCAGAGACTGGCAAAATTGAAGTCTTAGTTAAGACACATTGTGAAGGAGCCTGTACATACCAGTGATTTTTTTCTTTCTTTTAATAAGAAATAAAAAGGGAGGTTGGTTAGTGTTGACTGAAAGTAAAGCAGAAATGTGCTGGCTATGGACTTTATTCACTGTGCTGATTTACCACAATCATATTTGTTACTGTGAACGCTTTGGGAGCAACACTACTTTAGCGAGGAAGGGCAGCCAAAATACTCTTCTAGGAAAACCCATATCCACTGGTTTCTGTTTCTGAGAGTGTGTTCCATTGTACCTTGTGGTACTCTTTTCTTTCCAACTGGATGTATTGGGATTCTTAATCTTAAAACTGAGGGTCTTTTCTAGTTGCTTTTCTGACACTTATAATATTTGTTGTTACAAGTTGAATTCCAGGAAAAGTAAAAAAAAAAACTTACCAAAATTAATTAGTTAAGTAAATATACAATGATAACGTATGAATCATTAAGCAAAGTCTACAAATGATGTTTGTAATTTTAAGCATCATGCAAAGACAAAGTTATGATTCATATATGCTTAATTAAGGCATGTGATGCAACCTAATTCTCCCTCCCAGTTCCTCCTAAAACTCTGGCCCATGTCAGGGATGACCATGCAGGACACTGCTGTTCGCTGAACATTTCGTTAATCAGGATGCTGCTGCTGGGATCATACCACTTCTCACAGGAATTCCTGCTAAAACACAAACCATTTTTAACCCCCCCTCACCTTTACTGACTCTCTAAATCTGTAGGTATTGGTAAATCTTGAATGTGTCTGGACAACCATTGTTTATTTCAATAGCAAAAAATGTCACTTTGTTATGGCCGACTTACACTATCACACAAAACTCCTTAGCATTTTTAGCTGTAGCTGCATGGACAGCCATGTACTTTGCAGCAGTTGCTATTTTTAGGTGAAATACCACCACCTATAGAAAGCAATCAGGACTCCTGATACAATGTAAAGTAGAAATATAAAGATGGTTGATTATTTTCTATTAGGTCCAAGCATTTCATTCTGTCATCTGTCTTTTTTTATCATCTCCAGTGTGGTATCCTGGAATGGAGTTCCTGACAAGTAATAGAAAGCTGTGGCAAAAACATTAATATGTTCCTCATTTCAAGAAGTCCATGTTGTCTCAGAATTAAATAGAAAGTCTTCCGACCTTTTCATTTACTTCTGAGACAACAGGCTTGAGAGGAAATATTTTGCTAGCTGTTTTACTTTTGAATTACAATGCCATGATTGGTTTCATTTCTGGGTCACCCATAGCAACCATTACTTGAAACCACAAGAACAGTCCATGTTGCATTTAAAACTCTTTTGGGTTAAAGTCCAAGTGCTATAATTGATCTGACTCTTTTTTTTTTTTTTTTACAGCAATCAAATTCACTGCCTTGAAAAATTCTGTTTCCCTCCAGTGTCTCTCTTTTTGATACGTAATTATGCAGGTGAGTGGCACTAAAGTATCAGTTTCTGTATCTAATAAGAGATTAATCACTGCACTGAGGTATCATACGTGTCATGTATGTGCAATCAGTGGCCAGAATAGTATCTTTGGTTCAAATGAATCTTAGGCCAGTACAGAAATCAACATAATTTAATTCACTTTGGTTCAATGCAGAAGATTTAATTTTATTCCAATTTTAATAGTGTTCATCAAGTAAAACAGATATCCAGACCGTTGTTTGTAAGGAAATCTGTCTGAATCTTATTTAGGAGCATGTAGAACTGACTTTCAAGTTACTTGCATCTTCCTATGTAGACAAAATTACCTATGCATGTGCAACAGGTTAACAAATGATGAAATTAATGTAATGAATTATCCTAGAAACAGATGTTTACCTGACATCTGTAGCTATGTTTGAATCCTGTTATTTCCTCTAGAGCCAACTATCTCTTTAAGTAAAATATGTGGGATCTGCTCCTGCATTTTAAGGCCAGCGACATGGCAGAACTTCATGGCTTAATTCCCTTCTACATGAGACTCGATGGCTTTTTACATATTGTCCATGGGGATCAATCCCCAGCCTACACTATGTCTCAAACTGTACCCAGGCACTGACAACTGTCCAGATCCTACGCTGGTGTTGAAGCTTGCACATTGACCTTATCTAATTTGCTAGCACAGACACAGCCAACTAAGCCCCAACTAATCTTCTCTGTAAGGCAAAGGAAAATGGTAGGTAGGATGAAAGGAAAGACAGAGAGAAAAGCAGAGTAAATTTAGTCCTAAAGTGTATTTAGTGCTGCATTGTCTATCAAAAAGGAAATATGCTATCACAGACAAGCATTGTGTCACTGGATCCTTAAAAAATGTTGTCTGCAAACAGAGAAAGTAGTTGGATTTCTCTCTGAAAATGACCCTTGATGGAGGACCGCAGTAAGGACATGACAACTAAGAGAGAAAAAGTAGTTCTAAGAAAAATAATAATACTAATATGTCTTCTTATTGATGTCAAACAGCATAGCTTGATGTGAGAGCATGTGTTAAATGGTGTTTAAAATTTTAAATGTCAAGGCCAAGGTCTGTCAGGTATAATTTGTTCTTTTACTGAAATTTGGATGTGTGTTTTAGTTAAATCGAGATTGTCCATTTCAAGCAAAGGCCCTGTTATAGGACACAAAGCTAATGTTATTTCTTGATGAAGAAGTAAAAGATTTAACAATAACATCAAAAAGTAATTGATCAGCAGACCTCAACATAATTTCCCTCATCCCACCAGCTGCCACAGCCTAGCTGTCCTGTTTAAACCACTTGACAAAGTCTGTCGCTGCAGTTACTGCACTATTTATAGCTGCACTGTTTATGCCTCTACAGTTATAGCTGCGTCAGCACTTTAATTATAAACCTTATTATCCAAAGAATTATCACTAAGCAACAGAAAAATCACCCTCAGCTGCAAATTTGGATGTTAAGTGTTTTCAAGTGTACATGTGTAACTCGCACAGATTCAGTGCCTACTGAATACTGAAGGTAAGGGGAAAGTAAGAACTAACATATATGTATAATTACTAACATATATGTATAGTTATCAACACAGTTCAACATGAGCAAGGAGTTTTCCATTAAAAAAAACGCTCTTTTTTCCTTATGTTTCAGGATTTAATGCTAAAATGATTTTTTTTTTGTAGCAACAATCTTGACTTAATATTATTGGCATAGTTGAAATGTGACTATATTGAAAGAGTTAAGTTCATCTACAGTAACAGATATTGCACTATAAAGATTTACCAAGATTTTTTTTTGTAACGAAAGTTGTGGTAAATCCTTATAGTGCAACATCAAAACAAAAAACCACATCTGATTCCCCATTTCTCAGAACTGTGGACTCAGGATTGAATATTTCAGTACTTCTTTCTCTGTTTATTTTTTTTCCTATTTTTTTACCATCTGGAGATATTTACAGGTAAAACCAACATAATAGTTGATTTTCTAACTATATTTACAATATTGATGAACTGATCTATTCAAGAGAAGACAAGATCCTTCATTATTTCATTCTCTTCAGTGTTCCATGAAGCATTACAAAACTTTCTGAAAAGCATAAACACAAAGAGACACAAATATAAATTAATGAACATAAACACATGAATAGGTATAACTCTTTTAAATGATCTGCCATGTCTTTATAGCAGAGCTGGCTGCATTATTTATTTAAATAATTTATTCCACTGGATTTCCCCCTTCTCTGGATATGAAACAACAATAAGCAGTTGAATGCGATTTGACAAATTCTTAAAATTATGTTTTCCTGCAATTGTTCGGTAATTTGTCTTTAGATGTGTGTTTTATATACCTCATCCTACACGGATAGAATTACTGCCCACTGAAATACTGTGGAAAATATATGTGCATGTGTTTCCATATGAAATATTTTATTAAACAAAATATAATTTGGATTAATATTTATCTTATTTTTGTAGGGAACTTGGACTTTGCAAGTACTGCTGCAACTAGTTTTTTTTTTTAAGCTTCATACTGTGAGATGTAATCGAGTACAACTCAAGCAATGAATGAAGCAGATCTCCATACTATTGCTGAACAGCATGGTTCTGTTCAATTATACCAGACAAGATCAGTTTGCCATGAACTACACGTGAAAGTAGACTATGTTTACTTCACTGGCAGCGTTATCCCTTGCCAGTTCTTATATTGCTCCTAATGTGGTGTTTCTGTACTGAGATACATTAAGAAGAGGAATTTATATTCTTAGTTTCCCAAGAGAGTATCCTACAAAATATGACCTCACTGCCAGGGATTCAAAGACACTGGAGAGTACCAATTCTCTTCAGAAGTAATCTTCCTCACTTTAACCTAAGGTACAATTTGTGATTTATTTTGCCGTATATGTGCTGGAAACTCACCTGAAGTACCATGAAATACATGAAAATAGGCATACCCATAGTATGCAAATTGTAGCAGTCTCTTTGCAGATTTTTCATTCCAATTAATGTCTCCATTATATTTTAACATAAAGCATTTTAGCACAAGTGAGTTGGAGCTTCATTACAAGAAGCTGAAAAGCTTCTTGGACTCAGAATCCTTTCTTAAAACAGAATTGCATTCAGTTGTATGCAGCCGAGTCACTGAAAAGGTTCACATCAAGATTTCACGTGACCTGTATTTATTGATATCACTGAAAAACATTTTTCCCTTTCTTTCTCTGTCTTTCCCATATCAAAGAAAATTTTTCCAGTAAAAAATATAATTAAAAAAATAAGCTTAAAATACTGTTTGGGTCACTGTCCAGCTAGTAAAAGACAGGTAGTCAGCATTTATGTTGACACAAAATCCTTCAGTTGCTGTATTTTCTTTCCTTCATGGTATGCCTCTATGTTTATTTCCAAACTTCAGCTTTAATTTTCAGATCTTGAATCACTCTGTGTTATATCATTAAAATTATCTACCTGAAATTCCATTTAAATCTCTATATAATGACTTTTCTATAATGCTGCATACAAAAATATCTTCAGTGTACCTGACAGGACACTTGGAAGACAAATGGTCACTTAGAAAGGTTAAAAGAAAGTAAAAGAGAGTTATGCAAAACAGCTATTCACAAAGGGTAAAGTAGTTGAATTTGAAACACTGAAGAGTGTTGAATCATTATGGTGATGGATTATCTTTGCTATGTACAAATAATACACTGATCTTCTTGTCTAAAATAGGGAGTTTACAATATTGAATCAACAATACTGAGGAAGACTTACCCTTCCCTCAATCCAAATAAGGTTTCAGAAAATGTCCCTATAAGAAAAAACTATGCACAAGAGGATAAAACGACAACTATTATTTGGTGTTTTATCTTTGAAAAACATATAAGTTCTTAAGTATTCCATCCACAATACAACATTGATAGGACAGTCATGGTTTGATTTAGCCACTGGATAGCATGACAAACATTTTTAAAGTCGGAATAGTCCACATTAATAACAAAATAATTTAAAAAAATCTTACATTTAACTTATTTAAACACCAATCGTGAAAATTCTAAAGAGGAACAAAGAAAATATAAGGTTTGTCCCCATTTAGGAATATTTCCAAGCAGTAAGTTTCTACACTGAGCTCCCATGCCTCTCTGGCTGTGAAAGGTAAACCAGACTGAGATATGCCACTGATTATTTTATTATTTTATCTTAAAAGAGTTCTAAGGATTAGAAGTGGCACTCTGAAACAGTAAGACCTCTTTTCAGTTCACATCTTATGTTCACAAACAGCATATCCTTTAAAACATAGACTTCTAGCAGAATGCTCCAGCCAACCATGAGTCTTCAGTAGCTTAGTTTAGAGAGAGCAAATGTGAAAAACATGCCATGAGAAAAAAATCATTCCGTTTAGGAAAACTAGTAGAGTAGCCAGAAGGTTGCACACTTCCTCTAACACCATCCAACTTTCTAGCCATTGTGCACAATGATCTTTTTAGAAATACATTTTCTCAGTTCTGTTATAGCTGTGGCAAGGTTCCCGACACACACACAGTGAAATGTTTATGCATCCACATGCCTCAGAAATCTCAAGGAGATTAAGTACTTGGAAGTAAACTGGGAAGTAGACCTTTGTACTTAAGACATGTCCACTGAGGCCCTAGTCAGAATTGTTGTGAGTCATTAACTTTACATTGGAAAAATGAAAAACTAATTGCCTTGATCCTGCAATATGAAAACAGCTATCTATATGCTTGGAGCATGAGTATTAATTGCTGCTTACTCAAAAAACCAAACTATGCCTTTGGATTCTTCTCATTTTGGGAGAATCTAAGAGCCCCCATTACAGAGCTTTTGCAAATCCTGACTTCCCATGAGTCCAGGAATGTGCAGCATAACCTATATCACTGCACAAGCAGAAAACCATTGCCTCTGCCAACCAATATAGCCGTGTGATTTGTAAACTCTCTAAGATGCTCAGTGTTCAATTTTATTTTGACAAGCTCAATAAAGCTCTTGGATTTTAACTTCACTAGAAAGAGGGTGGTTCCACATACAGGATTTCTGATTTAGACACATTTAAGAAGTAATTTTATTTCACACTTTATTAACTAGTCTTTAAAATCTATTAGTTTTAACGTTTTTAATTAAAAGCTACTGGTTTTCTCCTGAAGGAAAAGAGGCAATTCTTGCAAACTCAACGAATCAGATCTCTGTGTATTATAACTGGTAATTCCACACATTCCATGTAGCAGTGAAATAGCTCTTTTATGGTAACTTTCTACCATGTCACACTTACACTGCAGCAAATTGCACTCCTACTTAATGTAGTCACTGATAGTTAAGGCTATGTTACTGAAAATGTTAAAATCTGTATTACAGGCATATAGAAAGACAAATAAAATATGTAATTTTATTGTTCTTTAGTTATAGTTTAAATAATTTTGTTTATTTATTTATGTATTAGAATTATTACCATGATTCCTGGTTTCATGGTAGGTATACCTCAGCACTTAAAATTAAATATACTTTGCAAAATTAAATGCTTTGTAGAAAAAGGATGGTAGTGTTTTGTTAGAAGTGAGTATGGTTATGAATGCCATAATACTTCTTTTTCCCTATATTCAAAGTAATTTTTCATTTTTCCAAAAAATTGCACAGCTTAGAGGTAGATTTTATTTTTTATCTACTAATAAACCCTAAGTCAAAATGGTCTTCAGCACCTAAGGTAACCTAAACATTATTGACATCTGCTGTGGGCCTTGATAAGTGAAATAATGAGAGCTTAAGTAACAGATACAGTGTCTCTGAAGAGCAGTTTATATGTTTTGGCAATTTTCCAAGGAAAAATCATATAGCATGGTTAAGCAGTGATACTGACATCTGCCTCTCACAGAAAGCCATGGGAATCTTGTAAAGGTCACAGTGCTAACTGGCAGGGTAACTGATTAAGACAAGCCTGTTACACACTGTATTACACACAACAATATACCAGGAAAAAAAGGGAAGAAAACCAGAGTAATTTTCCTTTCTGCTGTGCACACATAGATATGCTGCTTTCAGCAAGGACTGAATCTCAGTTTTCATTGGAATGCAAGCTCATTTAGTTATACTGGCAAAATTAATTTTTTATATAAGTAATTTTGACTTTCTTTTCTAACATATTGTCCAGCAATGAAATGTAGAGTTACATGACATTTACATCACTCAATATTTAAAAAATCCTTGATTAAAACTTCTATGCTTCAGATATCTCATCTATTAAGTATAAATTCATAGATAAAGCTCATGGAGAACTAAACACCTAGGTGAAGAGTGGGTGAAGTGGGACACAGAGACTCCCCACCCTCAGCTCTGCTGATTCTTCTTCCTCAGCTTCAAAGCCCTTTTGTTTTTTGTTACCTTTCTGTGGCATCACCTGTGTCTTACACTGGTACAGGTAAGAACAGCTTCAGGTTAGGCAAGGATAAATAGGGTATGTCAGCCATCAGCTTATGTGTGACAAGCAACCCAGAGGGAGATGATGAGTCGTAGTGAGGGTTTTATCCTGCCCATACTGAAATGAAATGGATGACTTGGTGTGCCCTGTTACTGCGCAGCTAGGCGTACCCAGTTGCTAAGCCTTACACAAAGATAATAAACCTGACAATTTCTTTTCACAATGACTTTTAGTCAGAGGAACAGAGCAAGTCTTGCATCTCATCGTACTCACAATCACCTCAAGGTACTTTTCTAGATAGCAAGAATGATATGATCTTGGACTTCACCTCTGTAACAAAAAGGTAATATCAAGAGGCATGAAGGGTGGCAGATATACAATACTCTGTAGTATTTCTTCCTATTCTTTCTCACCCTTTCTTTATCCTATTCACAATCACCAAAAAGCTCAAATCCTAGAACCAGTAGAAAGCCCAATATTTTAGTTTTAAAAAAATGCATGTAATAAAACTTGCCCAGTAATTGGCGCAGTGGTAACAGCAAATAATAACAGCATGAGAAATTTTAAGTAAATTCCAAGAAAAAGGCCTTTATTTTTTAATCTTCAAATATTTTGAGTTCCCATGCTGTAAGGCAAGGATAAGGCAAAGTGAATTGGTGAGAAAAGTTTCTGAAAATGCAAGCACACTTTTATCTACTAACACTGAAAACTTCTTATGAATTGTTTATATTACTATAGTAACACAAAATCAATGTGACACCTTCCGAAAAGCAAAGAAACAGCCCCATCCCTGAGGACAGCACTGTCTGAAAAGAAATTGTTATTACATACAGTAGAAGCTCTTTTACAGAGCAAGAAAGAATTTAGCACACTGCGACAGATTTTTGGAAGAAGGGGGGAAAGGTTGGGTTAATAAAGCCCAGAGTATTAAATACTTCAATATTATTTTCATCAGTATGGGGCCTTTTCATATTAACTGCTTCAACTAAGCAAATATTGTTCTGCAGACACATATTTTTGCACTAGTTATTTTAATTATATAGTCTGTTGGAAATGTGGGCTGAGGCTAGCAGTTCTATGTACCAACTTGTTTGTTTTTATAATTCTGTATTTTATAAGAGAATAAAACTAAGCTATGGGTTTCTAAGCATTCGTTTGGATGACTCACCAGGCACAGTGCAATTTGTAGTAGTCTGGGCTGCTTGACACTGTTAATAGGTGTGGTGGTTCAACCAGCAGGGAGGAAAAAACATTTTGTCTTGATAGAATCACAAACCCATTTACAAGTTTGGGGGTTTTTAAAGTTGAACATCAACATTTTGCCATTACTTTGGAATGCAAGAGCTGAGCAGGACTGGAATAGCAGAACACCAAAAGAAACGAAAACCTGACCATTTTGGTGGTCACTAGCAGGAAAGGTGGAATACCTTCAACCCACCTACAACCTGCTGCAGAGATGTAACCAGAATAGAAGACAACAGTCAGGAAAACAGCAGCCTTTTACCTGTTTCCCTGGGACTGAGCCATTATCTATCAGGACTTGTTGAAATCTATGGTAAGTTGAGGAAAAGACAAGACCACAGTGTCCAGCTATCTGCTCAATCCTTTCACTATATGACAGCAACAAACTCTAAGAAACACATTTATAGACCCTGTCTTTAGGGCACTGTTATCAGTTCCAGTTCTTAGACTTTATTACATTGACATATTATTTTAACATGCTGTAAGATTCCTAGTAAAATTTTACATGAACCCCCCAATTTTTTTTTTTTTAATGGATGCAAAATGAAAGATTGTCTATTAAAACAAGTGAGCCTAGCTAATCTTAGAGCAACAGTGGTAGAAGTTTGGAAAAAATTTAAAAGGTTACTTAATTTTCAAGGAAGTCCTCTAACTTAGCTTTTGGAATTTGCTTCTTTCTAAAAATGTAAGTTGATGAATTTTTAAAGTAACCACTGTGGATATCTATAAAACACCACATTATATTGACTTGAATGGGACTAAAGGCAAAAACATAGACCTGTATTCTGAAATTTATTAAGCCACTGGACTTCACTTATTTGCTGTTTTAGTCCTACTTATTTGCTTTCAATTCTTGGGGGGAACCTTGAAAGAAAAATTGTACATTCAGTGATTAGAGAAAATTAACTATGTACTTTTTATTATTCAGTTTGGGTAAACAACTGTTCTTTGATAACTAGAAACAAGAATGTGCCTGTTTGGGGATTTAGATTTCTATCTTAATTTGGAGTGTTAGGTTTTAAGATTTTTACACATAAATTTTCACAATGTTGAGAAATTAAACTCTAGTTTGCAATGTATTTCTAGAATAAAACTTGAAAATTCACAGAAGAAAAAAAGTAGAACCTCTAGTGCTGCTCACAGTAGTTAGAGAATACTCATCCAGAGCTTCACTAATGCTTTTGAGGAGACAAAAATCGTAATAATAATACCCAAAACAAACAACTAAACCAACAAAAAATAAAAGGTCTCTCTCAATTTTGGGATGATCAGAATTGTAAGGGAAAATTTTAAAGATTTTCTCAGGCATCTCAGAGATGCAGGGGAAGCCCTTAGATGACCCTACTGTGAAAATGAAGAGGATTCCTATACAGAAAGCACATTTATTCTTGTTGTGTTTCAAGTTTATTGAGCTGAAGGTACTCCTGTTTCTCTTCAAAAGACTGTTTGCCCCTCAAACAGAATAACTTCAGAAATTTGCTGTCTCAAATAAGAGCACTTCCATTTGAGATAAACAAACCTTTTCCTACAAACTCTAGGGACTCTAATATACATTTCTGAGAAGTCACGTATTATTTCTGAAGTCCCAGATGAGTCTCCAATTTCAAAGATCTCTCTACACATCTGATTAAGCTACCAAGGTCTATTAAATGACACCAGTTAAAAAACCTGTATTTTATGGAAATTTCAATTCCTGTCTCACAGTAGCAAGCCACACATTCTGCCAAATGGATACAGATTTCCAACAGAAGAGCAGAATATGGATTGCAATCCTTTCATAGAACAGAACCTGCATTGTCACCCTTTCCTATTTTTACTTTCTCCAGGAACTAACGAATGGTATATTGATGTCAGTTGTATGTTGAAGATGTTTTCTCATGCATATGCCAAAGAGATCAAGCTACAGTATACTGCTTTCACCCATGTAATGCAACGAGTCTTAAGCAACGTAACGATCAACAGGTTCCTTCCCTTTGCATTCCTTTTGGCAGAGTGCTCAGTCATGCTCCTTCAAATCTATATAGAAGTCAATTTATGAGTATTCCAGTGGTTTTAATTTTTTTTCCTGTAATGCACTAATACTTAGAGTTTTACAACTCTTTTGCATCAAAAGTCAGCAGTATCAGTCTCCCTGAAGAAAAGTGGAATCAATTTAACTGAAAACTGTTAATTGGAAAGAGCTTCTCTCTTCTGAATACAACATCTTTTCAAACCTGAACTTGCTGGATATGCTTATGTTGCAAGGTGTTTCCAAAGGAAAATTGTCTCTGAAATCTAGAGGACTTATTATTATTGTTGTTATATTAGGAATTCTGGTCCATTTTGGAATGTCTTCTGACTGGAGAAAAGGATGAGCCTGACCTTTTCCTTTTTAGATTTATTCTTTATGCAAGCTATTCTCCAATGTAAGTGAATACAGAAATATTTTTCTTTCCCTGAAAATGTTGATCAACTCTAACTGTTAGAAAGTATAAAAGAAAATAAACTAGATAAGCCAAATGTGATAGGAATATATTTCTGGGTGTCCAGCGATTTTTTTTTTTTTCATTTATTTTCAAAAAGACTCAGGGAAACTTCTCAAAGGGGTCTAATTTCTGTATACATGCTTAGTTAAAGAAAACTAAGGGGAAATCTTTTAATATGGTAAATCCAAGGCTACTACTAGAATCTCTGAGAAGACTTGTTTGACACAATTCATGATAGCTGGATTATTTGATCATAAATTTATGAATAATATTGGAGGAAATAGTATGAAGCTGTCAAGACCGAAAGAAAAAGTGCTGTCAGGTGATGAAACAGCATTGCTCACACACAAGACTCACCTTCTTCGTTCCTTCCACAGGTCTTTCTCTTTCTTTCAAATAACTGTACTGCAAAAAATATAGCACCGATGAACTGCACCTCCATTTGACACAAATGAGAGAAAGCAGTTCTGCATATGAGATTTGGATGTAATTTCCTGATGCAAATTTGAACTCCAGTTATTGCCAGCTTGCAAGTTAAAATTCAGATCCAGAATATTACTTATGGCATCTACAAAGACGTACAAAAATGTCTGGTTTGGACTTCTTATTTTTCTCTGTGCTTTTGCACTCCACCTAATAATCCTCTTCTAGTTCAGTTCTTAAGGAGAGTATTATTCACCTAACAAAAACACTAGCAAAATAATTGCTTCTGGATGAACTTTAGCAGAATACTAGCATGAGCCTGTGGCTTTTAGAGAAGTGGTGACAACAAATAATCACACCAAACAATTTTTTCTCTTGTATCTGTTGGAACAATTAAATTCTGCTGTGCATTACTTTAAAACCTAACAGAGGGATTTAATCTTGGCATTGCTTCCATTGAAACCAAAGACCAGACTAATATAGTCCACATATATTCCACAAACATGCCTGTATGCATATCTCTAGAAATGGGTATGCACATATGCATATATATACATATGTAGATACTTATATATATAATATATTTATATATCAATACACAGAGATACATATACATCTATCTATCTATATATCTATACATATATATTCTACAAGCATTAGTGTTTAAGAACCATAACTTCATCTTGCATACATATGAGCAACTCGAAAGGTAAACACCTTGGTTTTAATTTGTCCCAATGTCTTGCAAATAGTAGCTCATGTACACATTTATGATCAGATTGGCTTCAGAACTGACATCTAAACATATCAAGAGGTCTTAAGAAATCACTTTCTCCATGTAAGTACTCCGTTATAGATGCTGTACATTTTTAAATATAATTTACATTGTATAGTGCAATGGATGTTCAGCCAGACGTTGTTACAAACAATATACAAAGATTTTATTTACAATTTCTAATGGCATAAAACACTCCAGTAGGTGTCACATTTTTATGTCACTCATCTGGATAACTATGTGATCTATGATTTGGTCCCACACCTCAGATATAAAGCAAACTACAGGTTTCCCTTTCCTATTCAGGAAAAACACTGTGTTTAGGTTTTGTCTTGCTTTTTCTCTGTGCAACCTTTTTACATGTGTACTTTCACTTCACAGTTGCTGCGTGTTGATCCTAATTTGGAATCCTCATCCACCGGAAGTGCTTCTGTGACCACTCTCGGGGGAAAGTGTTCATAAGCAGACTGGCAGCAACTTTAGGACATGATGAGGTTTAATTTGCACACTGATGCAAACCCAAGTAGAGAAATTCATAACTTACAGCACTAAACCATAGAGGTTGCGGCAAAAAACCAAGCAAACATTTGGAAGAAACAAAATTTACTCAGAGGTGACATGGAAAGTATGAACCTGTGCTCAAGTTCAAACTCCCTTACTCATGTGATTTATTGGGTTTTTTTGCTAAAAATCACACAGCATAAACTTATTCATTCTGCCATAACATGCCTGTGTCCATTCATGTTTATGTACATAAATGTTGCTGGTATAGGAGCAAAGATAACCATATTAAAAGCTCAGATGCTCTAGAGCAGTTTCTTTTCTTCTAAAATAAGCAATGAAGTGCTGGGGTTTTTTTAAAGTATTTTGTGTCTTCTTCTATAGATGATTCCCAAAACATATTCTTTTATTACAGTCCTAAAACACAGAACTTGTAGTTCAGTGCAAGGTAGCAGACTAGAGACTAGAAAACACTCTTAGTTTTCTAGCCAAGCTGATAGATACCACCCAAGAAGCTTCAGAATTAATACTTTAATTTCAACAGCTACTTAGAGGGAAGAGAAATTATTTGGGATGCCTCAAGACTAGTCTGCTCTAAGTCAAATTCATGATTGTATTCAAAAAAATGTTCACAAATACCTTGTTGCAGTATTCAACTAATTTCTACTCACATCACCTCACTATCCAGATTGCAACATGAATTGAAAAATTAACTGAATTTGTACTCTATTCAAAGCAGACACAGTTACTGGGAAAAGCTGCTAGAACCAAAGAATTTGCTTAATACCAAGAAAACACCTAAAAAAAGTTGACCATGTTTATCCAAAAAACCTCAGTTCATTAACATTCATACTAATTACATTATGAATCTCAGCTTTGCAGAGAGATCTATCAAGACATTGCACTTTTAACCACAGAAAGATAAGACAATTACTAGAAATTTCATATGCATGACAACAGATTTTTTCTTTGACCATTTCTTTTAACACTTTTTAACTTATAAATTGCTAAAGATTATCATATACATATAATATACATATTCTCCCTATCCAGTCTTAAAAGAGAAAAAAACCCCAGGTTTTACTTTTCTACTTTCATTTTCTCATCATCTTCTCACTAACCATCTGACACTGTACACTGGGGGAGTGCTAATATGAAAAGTATATAGTGGCTCCATGCTTGCATTAAACATGTTTGCTTTTAATTTCTTTCACAGTACAAAAAAGAGGTGATACATTTTTTTTTTTCCAGTGTTATAGCTAGATATGCACTAGTGGGAGCTCAGAGGTGCATTACAATAATTTTTATTGGATGTTTCCTAGGTGTTTAGTATAGGAATTTGTAGGAGTAGAGATTACCTCATTTTCTCCTGCATTTGGACTGTAGGTGTAGAAGTCATTTTATTATGCACAGGCTCTTTTACTTATGGTACTTCTATGCTGGAGGTTGATTGACAAGTCAAATGCTTTCTGTCTTCCAGAAATTCTGCAGTATCATTGTTTGTATAGTTTTATGATGTTATTTCATTGGGGTTCTGCAAAGGCTAAGACCTACTTTCTTGAGAAAATTACCTAATAACAAAATTAAATAATAGCTCAACAGATTTTTTTTTGTTGAGAGTGCCAATGTATTGTAATGCAATGTGTTGCTTTGAGTTAGGTTTTAATTTCAATAGTATTGCAGTGTCTATTCTTATATCTCTTCAATTTCTATAATCATATAAATAACAATTCATCATATTAAATGACAGCTATCAGCTCATAAGAATTAAGTTTTGATCAAGAGTTTTGACACTGTTAGTTACACTGTGCAGCCTTACAGCCTCACTTGTCAGTCGTCAGGCACGCATGCATTTTAGAGATAGCAGAGAACACAAGGCTACTTTACCACTCTGGAAAAGGGATCAAGCTATGCTTCCTCAAAATCAGTGACCACAAGTTGGAAATATAAGGTGACCAAGGAATAAAACTCTCTAACGAAGGCTTTAAAAAGGCTTTTTAATAATTTAATTTTGTTTGCCTCTTGTTTTCTAATTCTGTGAATTAGAATCCTTGAGAGGCCCCTGGGTATTAGTGTGAATGGATGTACTTTTATGCCTTCCTCTGCCAAGATTACTGTGGTACTGAAAGGTCCCTCAAAGGTATGAATGGAAGTGTTGCTTCTTCTGTCTCTCCTTTGTTAAATGTTATTATATGTTATTATGGTTAAGACAATGTCTAGGCATGATCACTAGCATTGCCTAAAATTGACACATCACATTTAAAGAAGCAGTGGTATAAATGGTAACATAAGGAAAAGAGAATAGACTAGCTCTTCTAACTACTTCAAAAGGATCAGGAAAGAAATATCCTGACTTCAGAAACTCTTTCAAGGCAAAGGGAATTCTGTTCAGTTCAGGCCCTCTGCAGCATTCCCCCTTTGTCATATGCAGCAACGAGCCAGTTCAAAAGAGATGGAAGGAATCACAATGACAGGTGCATAGGGGAAATATTGCTGAACTGGAAAAATCTAGTAGAGGAGTTAGGGTATGTAAAGGTAAGACAGAGAAGGAAACACAGTTTGTACATTACATTTTTTGTGTTTTACTGTTTGTTTTTTTGGGGTTTTTTTCCTTTCCTTTTACTTGCAGCTGTGTCTGTTTTCCTATTTTTACTCAAGCCTTTCAGTCAATCATAGCAGAGTCTCAAACAGATGTGCAGAGCAATAATATGATAGTAAAATTTTACAAGCATGATTCATTTTTGGTTTGCAATTTTTAGATGAAGAAACGTCTTGTGTATTTACAGAAAATATGGCACACATCTTGCCAAGAAGTATAAAAATGCATTCTGTTTTGCTTGAAGAAGGATTATGCACAGACTTCACAATTTGTTCATCTCAATTCTCAACAGCTTCAGTACTTAAGGTCATTCTTAAGGATAGCTTTTAATAAGAATATGAGATAAAAAAAGATATTATCAGGTCAAATTGGTTATTCCTCTGCAACATTATTTTCTCCTGGTACCTATTTGGAAGAGAAATTGAAAGTGAAATTGATATATGCCCTTAACAATAGAAGTACTTAGAGCTGGCTGAATAGCAGAAATCTCATTTGTGAGTAAAAGGGCTGAGTTAGATTTCCTATGACTCCTGTGGTCATGCCCTGAACGATTTGAAAGATTGGACATGTACATACAATACACTGGTGAAAATGTTCATAAACCTCAAAGACTTTGCTGGCATCACCAGAAAAACAGAAGGGCCATGCTGGGTGAAGCCAAGGTCAGGCTATCCCAGTAGCCTTTATTTAACCATAAGAAGAAGCAGCATGTATCTGGGGAAGCATAAAAATGAACCAAAATATATGATACTTTTGTCCAACTACTTTGGGGTCAGGTATTTTGTGAATTGTTTGTTTCTGCTACACATCTCAAGATCCTGAAGGATTCCAGGACCTTGTCTTGTCTCTACTTGAACTTTCACTGGTAAGCTATGAAGTTAAAAGAACCCTATTCTTCTTCATTTTCTTGGAATCTGATTCTTACTGGCTCTGTCTGATATTCCTTGGTCTTTCAGTGAAAGATGCAATACCCAGATGTGATTGTTTTTCTCTGATTGTACACATGGCAGTTGTCAAATAATAAGAAACAGAAGGAATGCTTTGTGATCCAGGTAGATAATCATGCAACACAAATAAACAGTTACCAGAGGAATGTTGTTCTAAAAAGATAGGAGTGTTTCCAAATAATGTACTTAGTCTTTGTATGTGGCCTTGAAAAATTAACATTCATGAAGAAGAATATAGTTGCTTCACACATTGCTTGTGGAAGAAGATGGCTACACTGTGGTAAACATCTGTAATGAATATTTCAAATGGTCTATCCAGATCAGGATCTGCAAAAAAGTATGATGAACCCTCACATGAACTTCATACCAGCCTCAATGTGGTGACAAGTTTAAAAAGCAAAAAAACAGGAGAGGGATTTAGTCATGTTCCTTCTTATTCCTCAGTCTAGAAGTTATGCCTTATTGTTGCTGTCTTATTGTTTCATGAGCCTATCACCAGCTGCCATCAATGAAAATAGTCCTTTATAACCATCTAGAATTTAAAAAATGCCAAGGTTCAAATGTTGATTAAATAACATGAAAATACAACCAGTTAAGAATGTTGATGATATTTTTTCACAGGCATTTTCCTCAAACTGAAAATAACTTTAAGAAAATAACTTTTCGGGAAGATTCAAAACTAAGCAGACCACAGAGAGATTTCTGAGGACTTTAAAGCAAATCTCGTAACTCCAAAGACATGAGCAGAATTTACAATTATTTGAAAATCAAAGAAAAAATTATATTTCTTCTGATTTTATTTCTTGAATAAAACCATGTAACACATTGAAAATAGGAAGACTTATCAGCAATTAAGAAACGGTTTCAAGCACTGAATATTGGGGAGTATAAGCAAGAGTTTGTATCTGTGAATGTGCAAACAGAATGATAAGCTGTATATAAAAATGTGGATGGAAAATATAACCCCCGAATTATGTTATGAAACAATACCTGACCATTGCTATGTGAATAGTAGATCACAATGTGAATAAATAAAAGAAAAACAGTTAATTAAAGACATTTCTGGAGAACTGATGTGTTTGGCTAATCCTTTGTCATGTCACAGATTGTTCAAATGTTTCTCTCTTCAAGGAATAATGGTGTATAATTTTGGAGTCTATTTGAGGAGGAAGGAGTGACTCTTCCTAAAAACTGAGCAGGATGATCCCTTGATCTCTAGCTACCTCCTCATTTTCGTCTTGCATTGCCAGCAAAATGCCAGCTGCAAAACCTATTTTGCATCTAGTTGTGATTTCAGAATTAAATGCAATGCAATTAGTTCCTTTTATATGTTTGGTAATCTTGTTAAGACAACTCATTAGGTATCATGGCAATTGGAAATTACTAGGTTTCAGAACATGTGTATTTCCTTTGTGAATACCAATTATTCCTAAATGAGGCAATTGTTCTTTAAAGGAAAAGGAAAAGTGAGTCCTAAAAAGTTTTTTGAGTTTATATGTTGCCCTGACCTTTAAAAAACTTAATCTACATTTTAGTGCTTTCTTCATAAAACTCTGGATATGTATAAATATTGCAATCCCATTTTCCTATCTAATTTTTCTATATAAAAGCATAGAAAAAGAATATATAATTTTTTTAATGAAAAACATATATTTTTATCACTGAAACATGCAATTACTGATTAAGATAAGTAAAGTAGGTAGCCATAGCCACACTGTATCAATCTGACCAGCAGTATTCCAGCCTGGGGCATTTACAACCTCTCTGGGTAACCTGTTCATCTTTCAACCTCATCATAACAAAATTCTTCCTTATATCTATTCTGAACCTACCCTTTATTAGTTTAGAACCATTACCGCTTGTCTTGTCACTGTGAATCCTGGATATGTTCAGCACACATGATCACTCATGTTGTGTCCCTACTGTTTTAATGTAGTCACAGGGGAAAACAAGGAGGATGAGAAGAACCTGGAAAACTGGGACAACTCCCCTGCCACTTCATAGGCTTTGGCTTAGACTGTGCTTGTTCAAGTGGCAAAAGGAGACTCACGAGATGGGCAGGGCTAAAGGCTTGTGGCTTCTGGCCAGAGGTGAACAGCTCCTTCTCTACCTGCAGAGCTGCAAGTGGAGTCATCGAGTTTGCAGATGACACCAAACTGGGAAAAGTTGCAATATACTTGAAGGCAGGGCTGCCATCCAGACAGACCTACACAGACTGGAAGAATGGGGAGGGCCTGATGAAAACAGACAAGGTGAAATGCAAATTCCTGCACCCAGGACCAACAAGCCCCTTGCAACAATACAGGCTAGGGGCTGCCTGACTGTGGGGCAGCTTGGCTGAAAGGGCCTGACAGGGCTAGTAGAGAGTGAGCTAAGCATTAACCCATGCTGAGCCCCTTCAGGGAAACAGGGCAGTGGTGTTCTGTGTGGTATGGACAGAAGCACAGCCAGCAGCTTCAAGGGAGTGATCACTCCCTCCTAATCAACACTCATTAGGCCACAGCTGGATGCTGTATTCAGCTTTCAGTCTCCCAGCACAAAACGGACATCAACAAACAGGAGCAAGTTCAGGGAAAGTCCACCAAGCTAATTAGGAGCTGGAGCACTTGCCCTGGGAGAAAAGTCAGAGGAAGCTAGGCTTGTTCAGCCTGGACAAGGGGTTGCTTGGGGGGACCTGCACTATTTTATTATGATGCTAGGTTTCATAAAGCATTTATCTGAAATGATCAACAGGCTAAATCTGATTTACAGACTACACCCAATATCTATTGTATTCCAATTAACAATTAATAAGTTATATTTGGGACCAGAAAGAGAAATTTTAATTTTGGAAGTTCTTTTTAAGCAGCGAGGGTCAAACTGGCTCTTGAAAACAGCACTTTACCCTAGACCCCAAATATCTCTGTGCTGTTGAGGTTTTCAACTGTGGCTCTAGTAGTCTGCTCTTCAACTAGAAGGAGACTCACAATCTGCTCTGCTTACCACCGACTCAATAAAAGGTCTAAAGTGTTTCAAATTGAATCTGAGAAAATAGCAATAGCAATGTGACTTCTCCAGAAGATTAGTGTATCAATATATTGATAGCCTTGCTAAGTAAAATACTCAAAAACCTTTCTGCCGTAGTTTACCTGAGGCAGAGAATTTTGCATTTGTATTTTGCATTTCTTTTCTGTTTCCCTGCTATTCAGGTTGAAGTACAATTTGCCTGTGGATTATCAAAATCTTAAAGTTTTGTCTCTAGAGATAACAATAAGATATACAATTTTTTTTCCTCTTATGTGTGTTATTTCAGTCTCTTTAGTGGAATTCATTATGGCTAAAGCAGGACTGTTCTTGCTTTGGTGACAGAAGTATAGAGCCTAATCCTTTTTTTTTGCTGCAGTACAGGAATTAATAGTAGCCACAAAAATTTTTCAGATCAAAAATAATCAGAATTGATAATTAAGGATACACTACTGAGAACATCTCAATATAGTACAAACTTACATAGAAATTATATATGTGAATTCTGTTCTTTAATTTTTTTCTTGTACGTAACCTAGACTCTATTTTCCCTTCACAGAGCTTTTGAGAATCACTACCAATCTATCACAATTGCATGGTCATTTTCACAAACATTGATGAAAGAAACAAAATCTTTGAATTTGGGGAATATGTGAACTGTTAAGAAAAAAGTTTGAAGAGTGGAAAAATGGAATTTAGAAGTTGTTTGAAATTTAGGTCAGACATAAAATTGCAGAATCTTAATCCTTTGTCAAAGGTTATACTGACATTTTCAAATCAAAGTGGACTTTTGTATTTAAGGAAATACAAAAGCAAAGACATTGTTCATTTGCATATAAAAAAAGCTTGGCTATGTTATGGTACTTTCCATAAATGCTTAAATGGAAAACCATATATTCATCTGGCCAGCCACTCTTATCCATGTAGCTTCACAGCTTTAAATAAGGACTGATATGTAGTTTCTGCCTCTTACAAACAGTCAGCAAACCTCAGTAGATTACAGGTGTCTCATAGATGTGTGATGTAAATGATTTATTGTGGCTTCCAAGACTACACTGTTTTGACTTTTTCAAATTTCTCTCTTGCATAAAGGATTTTTTTTGTCATTCATTGAACAGAGATAATCTCCATTACTGCAGTGTAGGTGGTGGAATACAGAGGCTACAGTGCATTGCTCTAAAACAAGGTTAATGGTTTTCATTCCTACATGGGTGGCAAAACATTTTAATCCATAAAAATTACAATGTAATAGAAAATGTTTCACCAAAAATATACTATTGAAGAATATGTTTTTGAATAAAAACTGTATAAATTAAAAGAAACTCAGTGGTTTTTCAAAATCATTATGAATGCAATCTGCCATAAAGAGGAACCAGTCTGGGCAGGGTTTTTCAATTTCTCTTTTCAAAAGTTCAGAAAAAAAAATTGAATAGTTTTGAACAAAATGAAACCTTTCTATTCATAGCTGAACTCATGAAATTTTGCTTGGTCTCAAGCTGCGTAGATCAGTAGGACACACAGCCTATGCCCACTGTTTGAAGATAGGCTGAGGATAAGGTTCACTTTTCTTACCTCTGTATTTAAGGCAAAGGCATCTGCATGCTTTCAACCTCCATGTGCCAAAACACATCTCACACACATTTGCTCATCTGAGAATGGGAAGGTAAAAAGGAAGGGTGCAGAAGATAGAGTGTACCTCTCACAGAACTGCTATGGAAAGCGGCACTCCTTTGTGGTACAGACATATCCAAAAGTTTTTGATGAGTCTGTGGTGGCGGAATCAAGTTCTGGCTGTGCTGCTGAAGGTAGAAATTAATTTATGGTCTATCATTTTTAATTGTCTGCAGCATTGATGGCTTTTATTCTCAAGTGTGCCTGCTTCTGCCAGAACAAGATTTGAAGTAATAAAAACTTCACACACACACCTTCAATAAGGTGCTCATAAAGCCTCTAATTAAGTCATTCCTATTCTGCCACTTCTACTAGTCTACAATGTGCTGTTTAACTATCATAAGCTTTGTTTTTGTTGATGACTCTTTTTTGCAGCCATGTGTATCCTTGTCAAAAAAATTATCCTTAATGCAGTTTATCCCTCTCCAGTGTCTCTTGTAAGGCCGGATCTGAGAATAACCACGAAATATTCTTGTGCCAATCTAATTGACCTGAATGCCTCATGCATGATCAACTGGTTTAATCAGTTCATGATGCTACTGAACTTAAATATAATGTGTGAGAAAATTAATCATGTCTTAAATTTACTGATAATTTTCAAAAATGGTGGAAGATAGGTTGTATGTGACTTTATTCACTATGCTCCACTGACTTTTAATATTCAATGATTTTTTTTTTTTCTTGACCCAGGCAGAAAGTATGTACTCTAGCTGCAGTGGAATAATCCACTTAGTGTAGAATCAGATTAAATAAAATGAGTATGATGCTTATAAACTTTATGTGGTTTAACTATACTTAAAATGAATCTTCTAAAATTTGCATCTATACCTGGAAAATACATTCCTGTTATTAAATATGCTCTGAAAGCTAAGCAAGTTTTTGTATAATTAATAAACATTTAGTGGCATTGACTTTTATAGCTTGTTTTTTGAACTCCTTATCAGTATTGAGCAGATGGGACATAACTATGAAAAATTGTATTTTAAATGTGATTACTATACTTGAATTATATTTGAAAAATTTTGTTCAGTGAAGCATTTAGAAATACAATTTTACTTCCAGGTGAAGCTTCAAAGTTAAGGTATTTTTCTCTGTTTAGCACAATAATATTTAAATAATGTCTGTAGCACATAAGAGGAAACAGAAAATAAAAACTATACAAAATAAAATAGTGTTTTAGAAAAAGCTCTACTTAAGATGTCATTTTGTAATAAAATGTTTGATTGAGTCTCTATTTGGTATTTAGAAAATCCTTTTCTAATACCAGCCTTAACAATATTCTACAAAGAGTGATTTTTGATTGAAATTTTGGATTACAACACAGCAACACAGTTTGTCCATTGCAATTTGTATACTTAAAGCATAATCTTTTCATATTAAACATCCTTCTGTAGTCTTTGATATTTAGCTGGGAGAGGGGAGATTCAAATTTTCTGCATAACCTACTTTTGTGAAAAAATAATGCATAAGTAGGAAGTGGATCAATAACAATTGGACCAGAGGTTACAGGTAGCAACCTCTGAACATAAGCCCAAGGAGGACATGTCAGTGCAAGCGTGGTTCAGGTGCTATATTACAACCAACTTCGAATTACTTGCTCTTTAAGAACCTATTCTGTTTATTTGTAAATCTTTAGGGAAAATTGTTCTTCATTGAAGAGGAAATCAAGCCTTTGAACACAAATGTAAATAGTAGAATGAGATTACTGGGACGCCTGTGATATGTTTTACAGCACAAACCATATATTCCCCCACTTTGAATCTCAAATTCACCTACTGCCTTACAGCTAAACTACAAGCTGCTTCGTATTCCCTAGAATTCACTTCTGGTTGCCGAACTAAGTGTCTGTACATGGATTTAGTGTTCTTGCTTTCTGAGGGACAAGCACTCTGCCACATATTTAGTTTTTCTCTCCTTTAATCTCTTTTGCTGTTTCTTGAAATGTAAAGCTAAGCTCTAAAGGGCTCATTCATCATTGTCTCACAGTGCTGCAGCTGATCACACCTGTGTCTTACAGATATGAACTGTGACCAAATCAAAATAACACTGTTTCACACATTGCATCCACGTAAGTGGCCAAAAAGGGAAAGATGAATTGTGCCTTCACAGGATGACAATTTTATAATAATACTGTAATGAAAAATAAAAGGAGGGAAAAGGAAAAAAAGGAAAAGGAAAAATAAGGAAAAATATAGGAAAATATGAAAAAATGGAAAATAAGGGAAGTGGGAAAGAAGGGAAAGGGGTGGGTAGGGCGGGGCAGGGAAGGGAAGAGCAGGGCAGCGAAGGGCAGGGAAGGGAAGGGAAAAATTCTGTCTGAGGAGAAGTAACTGTTCTCAGACAATGAAATGATGGCTTTGGCAAGGCTGGTAATGGGAGCCATAGCAAAAACTTGACCTAGAGAGTGTGGTAATTCCTCAAGAAACCCACAAGGAATTAAATCAGGTGGAGGAGCTGAGCAATGAATCTCAACAGTTTATTTAATTCTTCCTTTATAAAATGTAATTTCTATCCCTAATTTTTATTCATTTTCCTTAGAGAGTATTGATAAAAGACCCTAGAGGACTCTTACAAGAAAAAATTTATTTATATTTTTAAAAATATATTTATATTTATAAGTTTGTAAACCTCCTTGAAGCAAGTAGGTTATATAGACAGCTAGTTAATTCAAGCATCTTTTTTTGCTGATGCATTCATCTGTTTTTCCGTTTTCCCCTCCTTTGAGACTCTAAGACTTGTCTCTTCTTAAATTAAGCCTCAAACCCATGCAAAGAGCCTCAAAGCCATTTAGGGGTTTGGGGTATTTTTGAGGGGGGAGGGGTTTAGTTTTTGTTGTTTGGGGATTTTTTACTTTTTGATAGTTTCTTCATGTTTCAGGGTCCAAACTGAAAGATCTATGTGGGAATGGATAGTGACAAACCCTTGCACATAAATGCATTTTTTATCTTTCTGCATAAGAAATGCTATACTGATTTTTCATGGGAATAAAGATAGAGATAGTTCCAAGCTCATCAGAAAGCTCTCGAGGCTGCAGTTGAACACATACAGGCTTGTTGTCTTTAGGCCTTCAACTGTTTATACAGTGGGGAAAGATATGATATCCTTATGTGCTTAGTAGCATCATGACCACTCATGAAGTTACTTCAATGAATTATTAAGAAGACTACCAATGACTTACATCAGAGTATGATTAGTGCCCATTTCCTTCTTCTTCATTCAAGGAGAGATTTCTGTGTTAACATTTCAAAGGGGTCAACCAAAATGATTAATCATCTGCATATTGCCTGACCCACCTGCATTGCTGTTGAGGAGGGGGAAAATGCTGTATTACACTTTCAGGCACTATATCTCAACAAAACCACAGTAAAAAAATATCTTCAAAAGGATTTTTGTCTATCTTGATGGGAAAACCTGTGTTCCAGGACCCTCCCAAGATGAGTTTCTTCACCATAAACAAACCCTCCAGTCTGCTGTGTCACTGCAGTTCTGCTTATTTTCAAAAAATACAGATTTCACAGGTGGTGAAAGCATTTCTGGTGGAGGAGAGATAAGGAGGCAGTGTTTGGATGTCATTTCACAGCAAAAAACCCATCTCCCTTGCTTTCTTGGAGAGCCCTAAGCACTGCCATGGTGTACACATGAGAGGTTAAGAAAGAGCCCAATTTTTATGTATAGAGCTATTCAGAACAGCAAAAGCAGGAGGTTGCTACACAACACCAGATCTGTCTATTCTTGTGGAGAAAATAAAGCACCAGTAAAGCTGATTTAAAAGAAGGACATACAGCACAGCTGTCTCTTTGCCATTGCTCAGCAAAGAAAAGCCGCTGTAAAGGAGAGCAATAGAGACTCTGACAGCTTTTTCAGCTGCTGCTGCTGAAATGCTGAAAAAGTGGAGCTGAGGAAAAGAGTATCTGAGTTACACAGGAACAATAAAGTGTTTGAAAACATGAAAGCTATATGCAAGTGTGATCTTTTAGACAGTAAAACCATTTTCTAGGGCTGCTGGAGATACCTGAGAAACTGTTGCTTTGGCATCTCTTGGAAACGAATTCAAAAGGTTTTATAGATATCAGTACTCAAACTCTGTAATATACTGGACTTCAAAAACAGCTGGACATACTCCTTAAATTTAAAATAATTTAAGGAGTAAAAATCAAGAAATAAACAGTGAATTTTTAGTTAGCTTTAAGAAACTGGTATGGAGTTGAGATGATTAGCTGGCATGTCCCGACAATGCTAGTTGACTACTAGCAGCTTCTTCCTAAAGGTTCAATAGTCTGATGAGCCCCTATGTAGTGATAAACTGGCATCAAGAGTATTTGCTGGTCAACAAATGGTGTATGGAGCCTATACCTTTTTAGAAATGTTCAGATTAGAATCACGGAATGAAAGATAAGGCTGAGTTGGAAAGGGCCCACAAGGATCATCAAGTTCAACTCTTAGCCCTGCACAGTACCATCCCCAAGAGGCATACCACATGCCTGAGAGCATTGTTCAAACGCTTCTTGAACTCTGTCAGGCTTGGTGCTGCGACCACTTCCCTGGGGAGCCTGTTCCAGTGCCCAAACACCCGCTGGGGGAAGAACCTTTTTCTAATATCCAACCTAAACCTCCCTTGACACAACTTCAGGCCATTCCCTGAGGTTCCCCACAGAGAAGAGATCAGTGCCTGCCCCTCCTCTTCCCCTCATGAGGAAGTTGTAACTGCAATGAGGTCTCCCCTCAGTCTCCCCTTCTCCAGGCTGAACAGACCAAGTGACCACAGCGGCTCCTCTTACGGCTTCCCCTCAAGGCTCTTCACCATCTTCCTGGTCCTGCTCTTGACACTCTCTAATAACTTTACATCTTTCTTATATTGTGGCACCCCAAACTGCACATTAAAGGTGAGGCAACATCAGTGTGGAGTAGAGTGGGACAATCACCTCCCTCGACTGGCTGCTGATGCAGGACACGGTTGGCCTTCCTGGCTGCCAGGGCACTGCTGACTCATATTCAACTTGCTGTTGACCAGGTCCCTTTCCATCAGGCTGCTTTCCAGCCTCTCTTTCCACAGCCTGTACGTACATACAAGGTTGCCCCATCCCAGAAGCTTAAAAGTCACAGATCAATCAACAGACCTTAGCTGCCTTGCAAAAGTTACAACCTAAAACTAGCTAAAATATAATGAAAGAAAATCTAGTGAAAAATTGAAAGTCACACAACAAAGTCCAGCTGCACATTCAGTGAGACATGCACACAGGGAAACAGCTTCTTACGGTTCATCTGTTGATGTTCCACCAGCAGATGCTTATTACTTCTTCTTTATGGTTTACTACACAGTGACTCAACTCAGAATAGCATTTTGACTCAAACTCTGGATGAAAGATTAGACTCTAACCCAATAAAATTTTCTTCTAAAGACACAGTTTACCAGTGCAGTGTTCATACAGAGGCCCATCTGCCTCACATTTTTCTAGTCCAACAGGAAAAATCTTTTTTTTGCCAAAGGTTTAAACTTCTATGTGGTCCTTTAAGCCACCTTATCTCAGTCATAGCCTGTAATGCCATTTTTTGATTTAGACAATATTTTACGATAGTATTATTTTAAAACAATTTTTAACCATTGTTTTATGTTCTTTTTGTGCTACAGCTGCTTTTAGAGATATCAGTCCAATGACCTCAAAATGTTTACAAACTAAACAGATGAACTGAAACCATAAATAATTACCAATCGGCGTGATAATTCTTTTTTGAATGCTTGTTTTAAATAGTTTCAACTGCATTTCCTGTTGTCATAAGCAAGGTATTAGTTAATGTGTAAAGCTGTGCTAAAGTTCAAAGTTGTATTTCATTTAGGCCTTAAGAAACCACTTTGTTCTTTTATCCGAGTGTATTCCTTAAAGTGTAATGAATTAATAAATGTCAGAGTAGACAGAATCAGGGAATATCTCAGTCAGCAGCTTTTAAATCATCAACCAATTGGAAAATTTAGAAGGCATCCTATTTGAATGTGCAAATTTCAGCTACTGCACACGTATTGGGGCTGTTCCAAAATCCTTCAAGCAGCTGTTGCTCTGGTTGCAAACAATGGTAATTAATCTTCTATTATTCCTATACTATCTAAATATCTAAAATCTAAATCTAAAAATATGGTAAAAAATCTTTAATACAATAATTTTTTAAAAAATCTTTCCTATCAAAAATTCCAATGAACAAACCCCTGTCTTACGAAGTTTTCAAATTTTTGAGTTTGGGGACAAAATCAGTGTTGTTACTTCTATAAGAAACAGAGGTAAAAAAAGACAATGTAATATTCTTTCCTCTCTGAAATTTCCATATTCTTAGAGTACTTTTTGTGATTTTTCTGCATTTTACATCATATTTTAGAGTACATACAAATATACTTATTAATGAAATTGCTCCCTAGTCAGTAGACCTATAGACCAAACAAGTCCCAGCTTGATCTGTATCAAATGCAAATACATAAAAGATGTCCTGTGAACAGCTAGTCAAGATCATTCATGGAGAGGAACAAACTTAATACAAGTTTCTTCTCTGTCTGCTGAATATCTCTTTTTTTTTTTTTTTTTTTTTTTACTTCCTTGCTCTATTTACCCAGAATATTTTCTTTAAACTTGACATATACCTCTTCCTCCATGTGTTTAAGAACCTACCTCCACCCTTCCAATTCCCATTCATTCCCAAACACTTGGCTTCCTGAGGCACATATTCCTTGTTTCTACATCCATACTTCTCCAGCAACACTGGCAGGAATTCCAGTCCTTCCCTTTGGTATTGCAGCAACTGCAGGGAAAACTTCATTTGGAATTTGGAGAAAATAAAAAAAAGTAAGAAAAGAAATGTCTTAGGATCCTCACTGAAAATAATTTAAACCAAAAAATGTCCAGTACTTTTACAACATGTTCTCTGTTCCAGAAATCCCAGCTTTTATTTCAAAGAATATTTTCCATTTAAATCAACACTGTATTTTAAAAAATGAATGGGTTTGTTCCCAAATAATTAAATTAAATGAAGTTCACTATTTGTCAGTCCTGACACCCTCATAAATGGCAAATTTAGCAACAAGCAAGCCTAAAAGAACAATCTTTCTGGCTTGTACCCTTTTTCTAGATCACATATTGGCATGACCTACATGCTCAACTTGTCAGTTACCACCCACATCAGACAATCCATCAACTTCTCAACACAGTTTCCTCCTGTGTCTCAAATGAGAAAAAGAACTGAGTATAGATTCCTTACTTTGGGTTTTTTCCCAAAAGAAGATTATCTCCATCAACTTTTTTATACATTTACCCTACCTTTGTTTTGAGACATCAAGTGTCCCAAAACTGTTTTATTCCTGTGGGATACTGTTTACCTTTTTTCTTTTTTTTAATTTTATTTTCAATTTAAGTAGTCCAAGTAAACCTATTTTTGTTTAGGCTTGATGAAAGACTTTTCCCTACTTTGAATCATAGTTTTCAATATAAACTCCTTAGTTTTCTTAGAAGTTTTGGACAGCATCTGACCACACACCTCTTCTCATCTGTTTTGCTTATCTTTCAGCCCTGTCATTTTTTTAATCCCTTGTTCTGCACCAGGTATAACTTTAGTTCATGTTTTTGGTTTTCCCTGACCACAGTACCTATCTCTGTTCCCCACACTTGGCTCCATCCCTGCGTTAATCATTGAGCCTAACCATCCACAACCTAGTTTTGTTTCCTCAAAGCTTTAGTTCCACCTCCAACAAAGTGAGAAAAAGATTGTTATCTCTGTCTTTTCTAAGGGAATGTGCACAGAGTTAGAATTCAGTATGGGTTCAGGTACACAGTGAACTCTTAAACTTTTAATTAAGAACTATAACATTTTAATTTTTTTAATTCCTCATTAATTTTTCCTTTAGGTTCTTACCCCAACTACTTACTGTGATGATAACCAAATCATAAAAACAGTAATACATCTTTCCGCATTCTCCTCAAAGCCAGGGAACAGTAACAGGAATGATCCTTTTTGTGATACCATTTGCTGGTACAGCTGGTGTTCACAGTGACACCAGTTTAGCCAACAGATGTTTTGGTTTGCTTAACTTTCAGCAAATGAGGAAAGCAAAGAAAATAAATTATCAAATTTAGGATCCTAACATTTATATTTGGACAGGTTTCTTGTTTGTTATCTTGGTTATTAACTCTAGTGAACTCTATTAACGCTAATAAACATTGAACTTAAATAAATTTAAATAAAGGTTTCCGAGATATCCTAATTTAGAGGATTAGAATTAACACTAGGAATGAACAAAGTCAGTGAGATTATTGTTTATTCAAAATTGATCAAATGATTTGACAGACCAGAAGTTTCTGGTGAGGGATGATTACATGAACAGCTCAGTCATAGAATGGTCAATGGGCTAGAGTTTGCAATGAGACTTCAAGGTCTACTTTGGAGGAATTACACTGAAAAGCAGTAAGTGTCTATGGAAAGCAGCAAGTCTTGCAATAGCACCTTAGCATTTCTTGGAAGCATTTCTCCTATACTTCAGAATCATTTAGGGTGGAAAAGGCACTTATCCAACCATTAACGCAGCACAGCCAAGTCCACCACTAAATCATGTCCCTAAGCATCACATCTGCATGTCTTTTAAATACATGCAGGGATTGTGACTCCACCACTTCCCTGGGCAGCCTGTTCCAACACTTGAGTTGGTTGAACTTGGTTGGACACCAGGTGCCTACCAAGTTGCTCTATCACTCCCATCCTCAACAGGAAACAGAGTGTGTGAAAGTCAGATGGGAAAAAAAAATGGGTCAAGGTAAAAGCAGTTCAATAAAACAAAAGCAAAGGCCATGCATGGAAGCAGAGGAAAACAAAAGATTTATTCTCTCTCTCCCATCGACAGCAATGTCCAGGCACTTCCCAGGGAGCAGGGCTTCATCACACATGGTTGCTCCAGAAGACAAATGTTGTAATTATTAATAGCACCACCCACATGCGCACAATATCTGTTACCTTTTATTGATGAACAGACATCATATGGTATGGAATATCTCTTTGGACAGCTTGGGTCAGCTGTCATAACCATGAGGATGGTTCTTGACCATCCTCAGCCTACTGGTGAGGAGGGAATGCTGCAGAAACAGCATTGATGCTATGGGAATACTCCTCAGCAGTAACCAAAACCACTGGTGTGTTATCAATGTCTTATTGGCTACTAGTATAAGAAAGGTACCTTTCAGGTAGTTATAGAGAGTGATAAGGTCTCCTTTTCTCCAGGCTAAACGACAACCCCAATACACTAAGCCGCACCTAAGACTTGTTGTGTAGTCCTTTCACCATCATCATTGCCCTTCTTTGGAAACCTTCTCAGTTTCTTTACCTTCCTTCTTCTTTCAAGGTGCTGGCTGTCTTAGCCTCTGATGGCCAGTGTCCTCCTGGGATCTGTGAGATGCTCATAGCATCCTTGGCAAAAGGTCCTGGACAGCCACAGTTGCTGGGACAGGAATCTGAGTGTGCACTGTACATCTCAATGTCACCCAAAACCGTCATGAGGGTCTTTGCCCAAAATTGTTCATGTTAAAGAGAAATATAGCCACTAGCCAGGTTAAACCTGGGAATTGCAAAGAGGGTTTTTTTTAACAGAGAAGGAGTCAGCTTGAAAGTGTGAAGAAGTGCAAATATTCATAGCAGTGTAGAGAAACTTGGAGTGGAAATGGCAGCAGTTGGTGCCAGGATTGTCATTGCCAGAAATTGTCTCGGGCTATCAGAACCACTGCCAAGGCCAGGCAGAGCAGCCTCTCCATTGTATGCCACGAGCAGCCTGTGGAGTGGATGACAATATGATGTGCAGTGTCCAGGGAACTGAAACATATATAGAGGTATGATCCCAGCTGCATGGGGGCTAGCATTTGAAGGGAGCAGCATAGATGGACTTAAAGCCTCCCATAGGAGGGATGTGCTGCTTGGAAGGGTGGTACTTGTCACTCACATTTTCCCCTCTGGAGTAGACTTGGGGCAGTGGATGTGGATGCAATTACAGTTTTCTAGGATCAGCAATAGAAAGCTGTTTAGAAATGTGCAGATGTATGCTAACATTTAGTAAGTGACTAGCACTGTGATTTATCTGTTGAGTTGCTGATATAGATCCTAAATGCATAGATCACTAATTGCCACTTAATTACATGACGATAAAAAAAATCAAATCACTTTTATTCCTGATTTGGTTCAACCTATGCAAGCGCAGTCTGCAAAACATTCCAAAAGAAATAATTCTTTTTTTAATGATCTGCATAGAAGCAAGTTACCAGAACTAAAGAAAGGACTTTTTTGCATTGTCTGGTCACTGATTGCCAAATACTTGTTAAATGCCCTTCACAGGAACAAAAAACCCAATTCCATCAAACCTCCAAAAGCAGTTTTAAAACTACCAAAACCAAGATAGTCCTTGTTGCTCCAAATTGCAGCCATATAAGAAGTGCGAAATGAGTAAGATGGACAAAGAAAAAAGTAATTCAAAACTCTGGTGAAAGGAACAAAGGATAGAAAGTGTATATGGGGAAGATTTCCTTTATTTAAGTACTGCTATAGATGTTTTATGTTTTTTTTTAAAATTTCTTAATTAATAGTTTTTTATAACAACTGTATAATTTCCTATTAATTGGCAGGGGAGGGAGGGCATGAGAAATACTTCACATCCATGAAAAGTCACTCACATAAAGCTTGAAAACAGTGTTATTCCCAGACTACCTACAAGTACACCATTACTAGTGCTACTGAAAAGAAACTCATCCAAAGACTGTATTAATTAATTATTAATAATTTTTTCTGAATTACTCAGCTAACTGAGCTGAGGCATTCTTTGGTCAATGTTTGCTGTGAGAATTCTCAAGGAGTTGAGAAAAAGCAAAAAAAAAAAAAAAAAAAGAATTAGTATCCTGTATGGCAAACACAGCTCATAAGTACTTTCAATTCGAAAACTCAGGAAATTATTTTTCTACACTGCACTCTTCTGTCACATGGATCTTGTATTACATAACCAACAAACACAATATTTTGCAAAAATTATATGAGGTTATGCACTAGTGGTAAAAAAGTCAGAGCAGGTTGGGGGTTTTGTCTCTGTTTTCTCCTTTTTTTCCCCCTGCATTTAATCTTGTAATTAGTCAAAAACAATTTAGAGTAAGGAATTAAGCCACTGGTAGTGGCTACTGCTTTCTACATCTAGCCAATGATAACTGCATTCAACTTTGTCAATCATTGACAAAGAGATAGAGGTGAAGATGTTTGTATTTTGTTGACAGCACATATTTGAAAGCTAGTTCACTTTTCAGACAGGAGGGGTAGAATTACTTTCAGTTCAAGAGCGCAAGAAATAGGAAAAGGTACATGGATACAGCAAAACATTTTGAAGAAAGTTTCACCATCACTATCTAAAGATAAGAAACATATATTATGGTTTGTTTGAGGGTATCAATCTTCTCAGAGTTTTAATTTTTCTAAATCACAGGCATATTTTTTTTCCTTCTACAATGATTTGCACCCCAATTTAAGTTATTTAGATGTCAAGGGATCTGTCACAAATACACAGTTGCTACTTAGATGTTTGAATTAGCTAAATTGAGCCTGAAGTTAATTGCACTTGTAAATTGCTTGCCCACTAAAGGCCAGTTTGTCAACCCAGGTACACATAATATTTGCACGTACATCACTTCCAACATTCACAATTCTTCCTAATACCTCCCTACAATACATGCCTCCTTCCCCATTATAGCTTCTATATGAGTACTAGAGATCATGCTCACCGACATTAATTATACATCTATCCTTTAGTCCTTTAAAAACTCAATCCCATGTCACCTCGTCCATTATTTTGCCCACACTCACGTTAGACCACCTGCTATGTGATTATCCAAATGATCCTGTTCATTCCTTTTTATAGGAAGCTAAAACTTCTCTTTGCTTTCTTGGGATCTCTTGGTGCTCTAATATCTACGGAAAATTAATATACACTGTTTTCAAGATAGACAGTATATTTCAAACTAATTCTTTTACCAATTTTTAGTGAATAATTTAGTTTTTGATATAAAACTTCCCAAAGCAAAAACATTACAGTTCAAATCTGTCCTTTTGTACTACTATATCATAACAACAAACACAACACATTGTGAAATCTAAGGTAGAATGCCATAATTTTTAAATACTCAGTTATTACACTGGGGAGGAAATGGTTAAAATAGTACACAGTAAATTTTTGTGCAAAACAATTTTTATTATTTCTTGTCAAAAGGAAGTCTTGGAAAGTAATTTCCAATCTATGTATGAATAAATTTCAGAAAAAGAACATCCTTCTGGGAAAATGGTTTCATTTGATTCAGATATATTTCTATCATAATTATAATTTTGTAGGAAATCCAGGACTAAACTATGAAATTTAGTTACAGGCTGCCACAATTTCTGTTAAGAAAAGGTGGATCTTTTTCCATTAAAATGTCTTTTTTTATATCTGTTCTAAGGTCTTGTGGCGACAGTCACCATATTGTTAAATACACAGTGAGTAGCTAGAGCTGTTGATTTTAAAAACTGTGTCAAATCTATTAGGAAGTGTCCCAAGATACTAACTTTTCACCATAAAAAAATTAAATTGATGTAGTTGAAGACAGCTGACAGGTTGGTGATCTAAGAGTTTGGGGGATTTCTTCTGGTTCCTTAGCTTTCCTCTCTTTAATTGGTTATCCCAAGGCATGGAAAGATAGAATGACCCAATTTCAAAAAATGAGTTGTAATCACTAGGGATTTTTTTTTTATTATTTTGTAAGAGATATTTCAGGATATAGTCAGAAATCCTGATGGAAATAACAGTGAATAGCTCATCAGACTTCAGGAGGGTGAATCTGAAACAGTTTTGCAGACAAAGACAAATCAGGTATGTGAAAACTTGCACTGAGCTGACATACCTTCTAGGCAAAATTTCTCTTATCACTGTGAAGTTTCAATTCTGAACTTCATATCCTTGATGTAAGAGTTTGGAGGGGGGTGAGACATAAAATGGATCTGAGGTTCCTGGTATCTTTAAGATTAGGAAAGAGGTTGTAAAGACATCTTGTTCAGATACTGATAACACAAAAATATTATGCTATTTCCCACTACAGACTTCATCCTGAAGAAACTCTCAGATGGAAAGCAGTGATACTGCTACTGTCAAAGGAGAAAGTAGAAATCTATAGCAAAGCTCATCTTGATATAGCTAGATAAACAAACTGAAAAGATGAACATAAACCTTTTCTTTTGGTATCTATTTCTCTCCAGGATTTCAACTTTAAAAAATGAAATCTTTCACAGTAGAAGAAATCTCAGATGTTACATCACTATTTCTTTTTTTAGTCTTAAGAGTTACTATCATATTACCTAATGTTTAAACTTTTTTTTCCTCCAGCATCTAATTCCAAAAAAAACCAAGAAGGAATTTTGATAGTTTAAATGTATCGCTCAGTCATCTTTGTATTTTATGAGAATTGATACTTTGGTATCTTTGGTACTTAAGCGAAATATAAGCTTTAGAAGGATTCTGAATACCTCACTCAGTTCCTTGGGAACTAGATTCCTTCCAGATGAAACCGAACTGCAAGATGCAATTCAACCAGTTTTGCTATCCATCTGTATATGTTGCTATTTCCAGGTCTTGGAGCTATGCTTTCAATATTTACTCTGTAATATATTGTATTGAAGTGAGAAAGTAGATTCACCTGAGCAGGCTGAAATGAATGATACTTCTAAACAATGTAAATTATTGCAGTATTTTATTTGGCTGTGTTATTTAGTAAATTTTTTAGTTATATTGCTAATGTGTAATCATTAACCACCTGCTAATATTTCTACAGATCTCAAAATCTCAAGTAAATAAAGATGGTTCTATGGGAGAGTTCCCATAATTTAGTTGCCAGGCTAGAATATGACTGTGCTGTCTCTGCTTCCTGAACAGACAACTTTTGGGCCTAAACTAGAGTTGGTTTCTCTATGGTTTCTTTATAGCCTCTAGGAGGAAACTTGAGACTTTTTGCTGCATCCTGCTCTGAATACCTTTCTGTAGGCTTCTTCCTTTATCTACACACAGAGCCCAGGGAAAGTAGCTCCCTAAGCATGTCAGGTATGCAAAGTGAACCCTCCCCAGATGGCCATCCTGGTGCTGGAAAGTCATCACTCACACAAGGTAGTGAAAGGGCAGTGAAGACATGTGAGAACACAGATCACACAACCATGCTGAAAACCAATTCCTGATAATCCTAATACCAACAGGAATATCCAGACTTGAGGTTGGCAAGGGCTCAGCCCAGCTTGTCCCAACCAGGACTGAGATAAGGGACGTCTCCAGCAGCAAGTCAGAGCAACAGGACTTTTCACATGGACAAATGCTGACAGAACATATCTTAAACTGAGGAGCTGAAAAGCAATGGTCGAACTGAATATAGAGTATCACACAAGGAAAATACCTGTCATGGGCTACTTACCATTCCTAAATGGAAGAGGCTTTTTCATTACTTTGTAGCTTTTCTTCACTGTAGAAAGTTCTATGTTACACTACACTTGCCCAGTACGACTGAGACCAACGTCATCTGTCTTGAGCTGTCAAAGTCAGAACTCCAGCTGTACATGGCTTCCCTGAACAGACCATGATAAGAGACAGGCCCCTGAAGAAGACTATCTGGCCAGTAAAATATATCTTAGCTGTCTGGAGATTTCTCCCGAGCTTTCTCTGTTGATACAATCAGGCGCCAATGTTAACTGTTCCTGACAAATCTGGTAGGTATGACAAATCCAGTAGTAGACAGACAAATCCAGAAATGGATTTGCTATTATAATAAACATATTAGGTTCATTGCAGAGAACTAGAAATTTGTCTGAAGTACAGAAAGTTTTCTTCTGCTTATCTGCAATATTGCTGAACTGCCCATTGCCTCTCCAGATGAAATGGGATTGAATGACTAAGCCTGTTAAATTGCAATGCTGTCTTTAAGGTCTGTAAGACTTTTCTACACATGGCAGCTCTGTGTTCCCCTAACCATGTATCTTAGCATCTGTGATCCAAATACAATAAATCACACAAGCACTTAAACTTTTATCTAGTACTATATAAGCAATTGGAAAAACAACCCTGTCTTTTTCCAAACATGAAAATCTTTTCAAATTCCTTCCTTTCTATCTACAAAAAGGAACTGATCCAAATAAACAGAATAGCTGTGGCTTATGTTTGTGAATTGTCTCATCATTTTTGTTTCATACTGTTCTAGTCTATGAATATTGTCACATAATTACATATCATTGCATTGTTGCTACCCTTTTTCTTATGCATCTGTGCATTTTGAAGTGAAAGTTTCATGTTCCATTTATTTTTCTATTTCCTTCTTTCAATATTTTTAGATCACTGTGAGTTTTTGATAAGCTGCTCTGAGCTCACTGATTTTTTACTACACAGCTGATTCAGCAATTAATGTTGCTTTCACTCTGTTTAAGCTTTTGTGTTGAAACACTTTCAACTGAAATAACAAGAAGTTAAGTCAAACTTGGCAGTTCCATTCAAAGTAATATTGGGTTTCCTTCTTATTTCTTTTTTTTTTTTCTTTTCTTTTCTTTTCTCTTTTCTTTTTTCTCTTTTCTTTCTTTCTTTTTTTCTTTTCTTTTCTTTCTTTTCTTTTCTTTTCTTTTCTTTTCTTTTCTTTTCTTTTCTTTTCTTTTCTTTTCTTTTCTTTTCTTTTCTTTTCTTTTCTTTTCTTTTCTTTTCTTTTCTTTTCTTTTCTTTTCTTTTCTTTTCTTTTCTTTTCTTTTCTTTTCTTTTCTTTTCTTTTCTTTTCTTTATTTTATTTTTTTCTTTTCTCTTAGTCCCAAAATGACATCTTAACATGTTTGGATTAAAACTATTCAGATATATTATAGAATAAAGGTGTAAGTAACTGAAACCTGGAGGTCCCAGATATAATAAATATGCTTCCTATTTATTGTCCATTTATTAGAAAAATTCCAAAGCTTTCTTCTGTATATTTTGCATAATAATTTATAATGACTTGCAACTATATCTCAAAAATGTGAATTGGAGAAAGTTCATCCAGCACATAAAATAATCCCTGCATAGTTATTCCTTTGTCAATATGAGACGAAGTTCACGATCTTCTTTTTTCTAAGCTTGGTAGCATATTGCAGCTTTACTAGTCCTGTAAAACGGAGGTGAAGCCTCCTCTGCACTTCCCTTGAATCCAGCTATCAGTTTCTAGTACTTTAGAATACAGTAAGATCTGATCAAGCCAGAACAAAAGTTTACATGAAGAGATAATATTCCTTAGAGTTGCTTGTGGCACTGAAATACTGTTAGGCTGTAATGGTATAATGTATATATCGATAAAGGGAACAGTGGCATTATGCCAGTCTCTGATAAACTCCCATCTGTTTGAATCCTCCTAAGATGGGATGGGGGAAAAAGAGGAACAGGTTGATGAAATCATAGAATATGCTAAGTTGGAAAGGGCCCACAAGGATCATCGAGTCCAACCCTTAGCCCTGCACAGGATCATCCCCAAGAGTCACACCATGTGCCTGAGGGCATTGTTCAAACACTTCTTGAACTCTGTCAGGCTTGGTGCTGTGACCACTTCCCTGGGGAGCCTGTTCCAGTGCCCAGATACCCTGTAAGTGAAGAGCCTTTTTCTAATATCCAACCTAAACCTTCCCTGATACAACTTCAGGCCATTCCCTCAGGTCCTGTCACTGGTCACCACAGAGAAGAGATCAGTGCCTGTCCCTCCTCTTCCCCTTATGAGGAAGTAACTGCAATGAGGTCTCCTCTCAGTCTCCTCTTCTCCAGGCTGAACAGACCAAGTGACCTCAGCCACTCCTCATATGGCTTCCACTCAAGGCCTTTCATCATCTTCGTTGCACTCCTCTGGACACTTCCTAATAGTGTAATATCTTTCTTATATTGCACTGACCAAAACTGCACACAATATCCCAGGTGAGAGTGATACCACAGCTCCAACTCCTTCCTTCCCATGTGTCTGGTTCCAGTAAAAGGGCAGGATTTTACACAACATATATATCATTTGGTTAAGGTAAAAATGTAATCCCAAGTTGTATTAAAGTACTCCAAATACCACTGTAAGTAGGGGAAAAAATAAAACCAGAAACTTGGCAATCATCTGGAAGATGGCAACAAAATATATGTTGCTACACAAGCTCTGAAAAAGGCCTGAAGGCACACAGAGTCTGCAGTCAAAGTTAGGCTCTTAAAATACCTATAACACTTCAGTGAATGGTGCAGTACAGAGTAGGTGAAAATGGAAAAAAATCTTAATGCATACTGAATCAAAGGAAAATACTATACACAAAAACTAATATTTTCTAATAAAGTTGAAAATTAGTAGTGTTAACAGTGTTTTTTATTCTCATGACAATCTCAAACAAATGGTAATTTATGGCATTTGTTCCCACTGCTGGACATATTACGAGAACGGCAAGGTTTTGTTTTCCTTTACTCCTTCTTCACTACTTTGAATGTAACATTTGAATGACTGTTTCTATTTATATCTGGAAAGTACTGTTTCACATAGAGCTTTCCCCCCCCTCGCTTTGTAATTCACCCACATCAAACTAAAAATACAATAAAGGTATGCTGTTCTTTTAAAACACATTGTGATGCTGGGCTAACTCCCATTGCTATTTTCTCTTTAACACAAGTAATTATACTCTTCAACTGCCCTTTGACTCTCTGTGGACCAGCAGCACTCCTGAATGGAAATGAACTTAATTCTGTTCACTGGAGTGGAGTCTCTTAACCATGGCAAGGCAGCTTGTTTCCATAGGTTTATTTTGGTAACTGTAAGCAGCTGGATCTAATTTTCCTTTCTATGTTGTTCCTGCTAGCCCTGATATCTTGTCTTCACACATGACATGTTCAGTGTGAAGAGTGAGTCCAAATCTTCATACAGAACTGACTGTGACTCCACAAGGAAACTGGCAGATTTTGCATGTACAAATTCTAAAATCTTTTGAATCAACACATGCAAATGATAAAACCAGGGCCTGGGGCACAAGTTTTAGCAAAGTACTGAAGCACATGTTTATTTAAGCATATTATTGTAACTAGCTACTTTCTTTTCAGAGTGTTTTACTGAAGAATGCAATTCATTAAATTACTTGTGAATGCCTGAAGATGGGAATTATTTGCAACAAATAGTACTAGCTAAGTACAGATTAAAAAAAAACAACAAAACAAAACAAAACAAAACAGAAAAACAAACCCAAAACCAAACACCAAAACAAAGCCCAAAAGATGTTTGGAATCTGACAAATAGAAATATTATATTATCCAAGCTAGATCCACTGATGTAATCTGATACCATACAAATATAGTTATATGGGTTTAATGTATGTTAGTTCTCTGCCTTCACAAAAGGACAAGGACGAATTCTCCTGTCTGTTTATCCCTGATCATTATTTCAGGTTTTCTGATTGAAAACCAGAATTGAACCCCTAAATATATTTAAAACACTGTTAATACAAAGGTATTTTGAAATGAATCTGCTATAATTTGCATTCATTCATTCAATATTTGTTGTTGAGGGTTAAAATGGCTCAAAAGGATAAGCCTCAAGTTCCAAACCCTTCTCCAGTGAATATTACTTATTTTAGATACACAAATACAGTTTTTCAATAGAAAATGTAATATACAAACCGGCCATGATAGTCAGTGTGTAAGGCACTCTTACAAGACATATCTGACCTTAACTTATATACTTGCCAAAGACTGGAGAAAGCATTTAATTTAGTCTTCCTCATGTATGTTCTGTGCCAAATAACATGCCAACTTCTGCATTTGACTGCTTTTTTCTTTTTTTTTTTTTTTTTTTTACTCAGATTCTATTTTTTTCTGGAAGCAAAGTTAGAGGTGATACTATCACTAGATATGGTAGTCAGAAATTCCAGAAATAGGATATTTCTGCCTAATCTTTCAGTATTGTCTAAAATCATGAAATATTTTTAGACTCAGAATAAGGCCAGTCATTTTCACATTTTTTCATGCCTAGCTGCACTTTGGGATTTGGAGAGGAACAGAAAACATAAATTCCAGTTTAAAGCATGAGTGATTGCTCTCATAGTATTTCAAATCCAGACAGAAGTAGAAAGTACTGGAGATACCTCTGGGGAAGCCTGTTCTCTGGAGAATTCAGTCAAGATTTGAACTTGTACCAGTTGGATATCTGCAGTTGTTTTAGAATTACCTGAAAGGTATCAAACATGTTCAGGTAGGTCCCTTATCTAATATACAACTTCAGTAATAACCTTCTGATTCCTCTAGATATACTCTGTGGGATGCAAAAGAATTAGAACTTACTCTGCTGGAGTTTTTACTGTATATCTTCATAAGTATGATGTACATTAAGGTGGAAGGGCCATCGTGCAGATTATGACAGCTTAGTACATTATATAACTTACTTATGTTTGGAGAGGTGGTCCTCGGATCCAGCTATAATCAGACTTCTGTTTTATTGCAGAATAATTAATGAAACAGAGAGACAAAAAAAAATTACATGTCCAATAAATTAATCATTTTAAAGAAAAGCTTTCTTAATGGAAGCCTTTTTTATAAAAAGCCAACTTTCAGTAGAGCTCATTTAAGTCAAGGACAGTGAAAAGCAAGTAGCACTCAATCCAGGAATTCAAGCTTCAAAGGGTTATCCTGTATTGGTTCACTGACAGAAAATTATCCAAGGAAAGGTCAGGCACTCATTAAACCTTATCTGAAGTCAAAGTTATATGTTATGGTTTATTGCCTTAAGTACCAATTAATAAAGAATTAAAGAAATGAAAAACCAGTGATTCATACCTTTGCCAGGAGAACACTCACACTTCAGCATAATGTTAAAATATTAACAGTCATTTTAGTCATGTACTATTTTATTAGGCACTTAACTCTGTAGGTTTTATCAAAAGATATATGACATTCATTTTTAACAAAATGCTGAGGAGATTCGGGGAACATTTACTCAAAATCTAATAAAGTAGATTTGTGAAATATTTTCAAATAGAAGCCTTAAACACAGTTATCAATTATTAATGAAGAAAAAATTCTTAATAATAAGGGTCTGGCTATAAAGAACTGTTGAAATATCACTGTGATATCAAGGGCAATTGTCTTCTGTGAAAGCTGTAACAGAAAACATCGTGTGCTGTAGCAGTGTACAAGAGCACCAGTGCCTTTTCCTCACAAGAAGACTTCTAGCAGCCTTATTTTTATCATCACAGGCATACAGTAATTTACCTTGGTCTAGACATTTATTCTCAGTGTTCAGAGAGTTAAATGCTCCACACTCTTTCCCCTATAACTGCCTTCAAAATACTCTTATTTCTTATTATTTTCAGCAGCAGCATATGCTCCAAACCACCTAAGGCTCTGAACTGATGCCCTTTAGCATGCTAAACTGAAAATATGTTCACACCTGCAGATGCCAACAAGGTTGCATCTGTCACAGAGTGCTTTCCATTGTCCTTGTTATCTGCCACATTAAGAGCTGGAAAACACAAGCCACTGGTGATTCTGAATGAAAAAGAAGCGGCAAAACTAATGTCCAACCAGAGACATATACTTGAGAGTGTAGATAATCTCCTAGGTCAAATAACAATAACAATAAGTGCCTGTCCTCAGTGAAAACAGAATAAATCTGTGTAGAAAAATAAATTCTGATAACTGAGTCTTTAAGCCTGAATATGTGTAACCTTGACTTCTTAATCTGGTAACAGGGTGCTTATGCCACTTAAAATTTTTCTGCTCTGTCTACAAAAAAGTGAGTTTTCCATTCACCATAGTGTTAGCTGAGCTCATCATGGAAAAGCTTATCTCCATGATTTCAACTGTTTTTAATGCCTAAAATATAGTCAACCACTGTTGCTTCTCTATTCTCCTCCTCTGTGGAGACACACAACACTTCGCAAAATATTCTGCACATTTCCTTGGGCATTCAGCTATTTTTTGCTTCATCTGCTTTATCTCCCTAGCCATGATCTAAGGAGATTTGAATCACAAACTCTTTGAAATTTCTTACATTTTTTCCTTGCTTGTTCTATACAGGAATTCTTCTACAGGACAAAATTACACTAAATCCTGACAAATCAAATGGTGCAGATCCAAAGAACTCAACACATGAGTTTTCAACCATCTTTAACTCAGGTTCTTGAATTTTATTTAGATTGAGCTCATTGTTCTTCATAGTGTCGTTGCACTGGAGAAAGCGTATTTTTAAATAACAAAAATAATAACGTATTACATAATTCAAACTCAGAACACTGTCTTGCTCATAAGATCTCTGAAGATATTACAAATTATTATGATTCTTCTTTACCTGAGACACACGAATGGTTTTCTCACTCAGAGTGTGACTTTTTTTCTGAGTATTCTGTAGATAGAATAGATTTGTAGGAAATCTGGAATCACCTGTCCAGGTAAGTAATGATGAACTTTGGTTGACCTGATGCAGGGTTCAGAATAATATATACACTACATTACAGTTGCTTGCTTCGTGTTGCCTGAGAGGCAGAGGTGTGACACAACTTTTTGCCACTAAGTTTAATTACAAAATAGAAAACATACCATCTTCTCACATGCAGCACCACAGTGTTTAAAAGCCAAGTGACCTGTTTTACATGACCAAATACCGGCACACTGGAGTACAGTTTGCATTGCACCGGAGTGCCACTTGTGTTGCAGAAAGGAGAATGAGGGGGAGCATTGATGGATTTATACACTAACCTTGTGTTTATCTGGTAAAAAGATTCACAGGGCAGAGGACCAGATGTGACAGTTCTATAAGCTCATATGACCTGTAAAAAAGACCACTGGAATCCCTACATCAATCCTGTACTAAGCCCTAAGATCTCTTGCTGAACTAGAAAGCTTTATTTCAAGGGATATGCAAATTTGATTTGGAGCTTGGTGACAAGGACCTCTGCATAGCCGACAAATAACTGCCCCTCAGTGTTAGAAAAGCCCACCCTATTTCCTGTTGTCCAGCTTCAGTTGCTGAGTCTTGCTTGCTGCTAGATGTCATTGACAGCAGCTTTATAAATAATATGTCTGTAACCTCAACTGCCTCTGCACTCAGCACCATCAGAATCTTATTTGGGGGGTAATAACTGGAATAAACCTTCTATTTTCAATAATTCTTGCATGCTGGAGTTCATCTCTTAACACAGCGATGAAGTGGTTCCATGTCTGCTTTCCTGAGAAGAAAAAGGCACAGAGATATGATGTACTTTTTCAGGCACTGGGTACAGTCGGTTCCTTAAGAAAGCTTTTAGCTTTTTTTTATCAAACTAGAAACATTTACTGGTCTCTTGTGGTTTGTATTTTTATAGATTTCAAACAATAGAAAACAAATGTGCCTCTAAAGAGAGAAACTAATTGTTATAAATTAACCTCTGAAGTATGTTTAAATATTTCTCTTTTAATTTGTGCAATAAGGGAGCGATGTAAAAGATATAGCAGGGTGCCTGCCACTTCTGTCCTCTGTAGGAGGAAAATACATAGTAGCATATGCCAAGCCTTATTCTCTTCCAAATGCTAATATGAACGGATGTCGAATCAAATCTCTCATAGAAATAGAAATGCAGCTGCAGGTATTAGGTTTGTCAAAACTCTTCTGCTACTGATCTTGCTGTTTCTATGATTAATTTATTTCCACAAAATAATTAAATTTTCAACCCAAAGTATCATACAGAAATATGCATATATGTGTATACATGCATGCCTGTGTGCAGACATCTTTTAATCCCTTTATTATAGTGTTTCAATATTTTGCCAAAAGTGTCTCTGTGAAAATAAAAAAATATAGAAAAAATAAATGCATATTATTTTTTATATTTTTAAATGAGTCTGTTTTCTTTCTGTATATACATGCATTCTCAAGGAATGAGGAAAAAAAAGAGAATATTATTATAACCTGGTGTCTGCAACAGATCTTCTTTCTTTCCATTTTCTGATTGTATGCCATTTGGTTTTCTACAGTGTAATTTTCAGGAAAGTGCTTATCAGATTGTTTTAGGTTTTGGTTTTTTATTCTCTTTCCCTTCTGGCTTCTAGTTACTGAAGTCCTAGGCTTTATTTCATGTTTGTTTATAGAAACCTCTCCAATAACTACTTTTTCCCTCAGACTATTCTGTTGATGTAAAAAGGAATGCATTTTATCTGCTTTGCAAAACACAAACCTGTGAAGCTGAAACCATAGAATACACATCCATTTACCTTCTGGACTTCTCTGATTAAATCCCAAAGGAGGACCTAGAAAGTGCTGTATGGTTTCAGAGTTCCCCTCTGAAGACAAAGGCATTCCTGACCGACTATTCAAACCTGGATATTTAGCACCAGGCACATGCAGCAGCAACAACTGGATTTTTGTTCTTGTTCCTCATTTGTATATAATTCCCTGCACATTCAGAGGATTACACACTGTTTATGCATCATGCAATCTCTCTGAGTCCTGTTTCTTTACAATACTTACTCCTGCTGCTAAAAGGAAAATAGTCTCTAACAATCCTCTTTTCGTGCTAAAGCTGCTGCTACTGAATGAACACATCCTGCCTGCAGTACTCTGATTGATCCCTGCGATCCCTGTATCCAACAGGAGTTCAAAAGAATTCTGCTGCTCAAAGGACTAAAATTGGTATTCCTTTAAGATTCACTGGCAAACTAAAGCTCCTTCATGTAACAGCAGGTACTGTTCTGCCTTTCAACTCCACAGCACACCAAAGTGACATCGAACAAGTTCAAACTTTGGATGGCCTTGACACCACACTACACCTTAAGACTAGCATTTCCTAGCTCAGAATCCTCAGAATCTCATGAGCAATAGCTAATGTCACTGAACTTAGCCACAGCTTGCAGCTCTGCTCTGAAGCAGGACTTGTATACTTGGGACACATTCAAAATAATAAATTCTAAATAATTTGGCACACAGTAGCTCTTTGCACAGTTACTGTTAAGGCCACCTTTGCAGCTTGTCAACCCCCATTGCCTTTAAAAGCTCAGTTTTGCTACTACAAAGTACAATTCATACAGCCACATAACCTCTTGCAGTGCTTGGCAGGCTAAAAAGATAGGCTTTAATAGATTGCTTTGAAGAGTGGAGAATAGAAAGGTTTTCCTGTAACAAAGACCTTTGTAGGTGATATATGAAGCCTGGGATTACAACTAACCTTAAGAAAAATAGGTGTTTAGACTACAGAGACATCATTTTTATAGCTTACTTTATAAAAGAATCTTATGCTCCATCCACACACACAAATGTTTCACCTTCTCTTTTAATTGTGTCCCTTCTGGGGAGATAAAAGACTACAAAATGTATTATTTTTCTGTGATGGTCCAATGTACTTCAAGACTGCAAATATTGAATATTGGTGAATTTAAACATATCTGTTACTAAGATCTTTTGACCCTGTATTGGCCATGTTGTTTGTTTTATGAAACAATCTTATACAAGGTATCATAGCTGAAACCTACTGTTATTCTTCCAGTACAATCAAAGCTGATTTTATTTCAAAGAGAGTGATACAATACTAACTGAACAACTGACATGTAATATATGCATGCATGTGTGTCCATATATAACATATTGAACTGTAATCAGCACAAACACAGACCTCACCAGCATATTGGTTATTCAGTGAATTTTGAACCTTCAGAAGCCCAAGCAGATTTCAAAGATTATTAGTGACATAAAGTTTACTCCACAGAGAACATTTCATTGTCAAGCAGAAGGCACACCTTGGGATGTTCAGACAAGGCCAATTTAGAGCAGAAATGGAAAACTGCTAAGGAAAGTGTCATCTTCTTATTCACAGAAAAATAAATCATGATGCCTATCTTTCCATGATTACACTCCAGGTAATACCACAAAGCTCATTACTTTCTTTCATCATTTACTGTGTAGTCACAGATGCTCCCGTATTCCATACAGCTTGAATGTAATAATATTATATTAGGTTCTTATTACACATAGGGAAGCTGATAAACATAACGTCCCTTGAGGTATATATTTACATAGTTCCTAATTAAACAGTATATGTTACTCAATGGATTTTTTACAAGTCTGTTATTTTTAAAGAAACTTTCAGGTTCATAAATTATGTCTTCAAATTCTTCCACAATACTATTGAATCCTTTTGTTAGATTGATTGATCCCTAGTGATTTTTACCAAAAAATTAATCTCTGTCCCTTTTGGGGAAATGTTTTCATCCAGTCACTAATTCTCAGCAAGACATGCTGGGCCAAGGTCATTAATGTCTTCAGATTTATAATAGTAGGGAAAAAAACCCAAAGTCTAATTTCTGTATGTCCTGCCACTGTCACACCGAGTATTTATATTCATTTAGGGAAGGAGTCAAAATTTGCCTTTAGTCAGGTTGAAGATACCCCTACTTAGGAGACTGTTAAAATAACTAATCGGTAATGATTCATAATAATAAATAAGTCTCCTCATTTATTAGAAGACAAAGTAATGGAAAAGGGGATCAGAAGCATTATATTCCTTTTTCCAAGGGAAATATTGAGGCACATAGAAGATAAAAGAACTATTTAAGGCATAATGTATTAAGGCACCAGTGGCACAGCTGGGAGTAAATTGGAAGTTTCAGAATTTATCTACTAGCCATGCAAGTCCTGTGTACTAGGGAACTCACGTATTAGGGAACAGTAGGCTGGACCCAAGGAAGTGCCCAGATTTACCCGGTATTCCCTACGATTTTTACATAAGCCGGGATATAAGAAGAAAGGAGGGAAGGCCTTCGGCCCTCTTTCCTTCCGGCGGCTTTGGAGGTGTGGGTTTCCCCGCTGTTGAGTCTGTCATGTTGGGGAGCAAGGCCTGGTAAGGCCTTGCCGACCTTGGGAGACGGAGGTTGCCGGCGATCATTCCAGAGCGACTTTCTGTGGTCCCAAGGAGAGTAGTAAGATATTCTTTTGCTAATTCTTTTAGTTGCTAGATCTTGGGCTATTGATCATGTATATTTTATTTTGATTTTATTCCTTTTTTTCCTTCCCCTTCCCTTTCCCTTTGCCTTTTGAAATTGTATATATATTTCAATTGTATATAACTGTAATATGTGTAAATATATTTATATATATTGTTTTAGCTCTCTCTCTCTCTCTCTCGTTTCGGTTATCTTGTTTTTTTTTCTTTTCCCTTGGTTCAGGAGGCGGGGGGAGTTCTTGTGGTGAGGTTTGGAGACTTTACAGGGAGCCAGCTTCAAACCACATCACTGCCAGTCATTTCCTATAGGATATTTAATATTGTGCAACTCTTGTGATTGCCTTAAAATTTTGTAAAGTAATTTTGACTGCAAAATAGTTAAGAAAACCAAAAGTTTGTGTTTTGGCCAAAAATCAGAGAAGAGCTAAGGGTCCTGACCTCCTTCTAAAAAAGAGTCTGATGTCTTAGAGTCTCTCTTGGGATGTCAGTAAAGGAAATTCAAACCTCCTCACAAATGGATTTGAACGTGAATTGCATATTTCTGAATGGAAGACTGTTGTGAGTTGACCCTGGTCGAATGCCAGGTACCCACTAAAGCCACTTTCTCACTCTCCCTCAGCAACTGGACAGAGAAGAGAAGAGAAAAAAGACAGGTAAGGATTCATGAGTTGAGATAATAGCTGGGAGAGATCAGCGACTGATTACCATGGGCAAAACAGACTCAAAGTGGGGATATGAATTAAATTTATTACTAACAGGATAAGAGCCAAAGAGTGAGAAACAAAACAATCTTAAAAACACTCTCCCCCCCACTTCCTTCCATGTTCTCCCTCCTCCCCATCAGCGGTGCAGGGGGACAGGGAATGGGAGTTATGGTCAGTTGTTTCTGCTGCTGCTCAGGGAGCAAAGTCCTTCCCCTGCTCCCATGGGGACCCTCTCACAGGAGACAGTCCTTGATGGATCTCTTCAACGTGAGTCCATCCCTTGGGCAGCAGTTCTTCATGAAACTACTGCCCCATGAGCTACTCTATGCTGGGTCCCGCACAGGGGGCACAAGTCCCACCAGGGAAAAACCTACTCCAGCATGGGCTTCCCTCTCGATGGGGTGCAGGTGTCCGGCAGGACCCTGCTCCATCTTGGGCCTCCCACGGAGTCACAGCCTCCTTCATGCATCCACCTGTTCCAGCATGGGCTCCTCCATGGGCTGTAGGTGGGTCTCTGCACCCTGATGGTCCTCCATGGGCTGCAGGGGCACAGCTGCTCCACCATAGGCTGCACCACAGGCTGCAGGGCCTCAGCTCCGGCGCCTGGAGCACCTCCTCCCCTCCTTCTGCACTGACCTTGGTGTCTACATTGTTGTTCCCATGTTCTCACTCCATTCTTTCCTGGTTGGAATTCTTTCTGTGCCACATCCTTCTGTTCTTATATATGTTATCACAGAGGCATTACTATTACTCCTGACAGGCTTGGCCTTGGCCAGCGGCAGGAAGTCCATCCTGGATCCAGGTGGCATTGGCTCCACTGGACAGGGGAAGCTTCTAGCCGCTTCAAACAGAAGCCACCCTGTAGCGCCCCCCAAAACCCAGCCACAGAAACCCACTACAAATATCCAAACCAAGAGGCTGTAGAAAGCAGTTTTCTTCCTTTCTCAGACCTATTCATTTAGCAGAAGTCTCTCCATTATTCATTGGTCCTGTTAAAATAAAAATGATAAAAACAGATTGGTGGGTCTGGTACACCTGCCCTGGTTCCAAACTTTTCATTAGTGATTATGTAAAAAACTAGACATGGTCAGAGACAAAAGGCAGAATAAGTCACTACTTCTGCCTAAGACACTTCCACAGCGTTCAGTCTCATTACCGATGAGTCGAATACCCTAATTTCAGGTCTTTGGTGAAAAAAAAAGAATTGGGTTCACTGAATCCATTGTGCAACTGCTGCTTGTGCCAAGCCTTTGCTTCTAATGTTTTGATTTTTATTTTATAATTAAACTTTTAAAATCAAATTTCTAGTCAAAAGCTTATTTGTACATCCCTATAACATTTTTTTTTCACATTTTCAATCTTCTTCATGAAAATTACTTTAGACAAGCGCAGGGAGTTTATGTAGGATATCTAGCTTCCCTGATGATTTCTAAGCTTAGACTTTATAAATAACAATAATAGTTTACTATTTGCAACTTGTTGCCCCAATCACGCTGGAAATATCTGTTATGGGTATAGTAGAACTCTGCAAAAGGAGTAGTCCCTTACTGCATGTGAAGCATAAGGAGTCAGGTAATACACAAAATGGTACATTGTGGCAACATAAAGGTGATGCTGAAGAAAATTTATTTTTCCACTTTATCAAATAGGTTATAGAGTATTTTATAGCACATCCTAAAACTGTATTCCAGCAACAGACAGTTACCCCACCCTTCAAGAGTGGTATAAAAGACTTCAGTTCCATCTTCATAAATTACTTCTCTATCATGAAAGCCCTGTACATTAACCTGGTAAAAGTACCTTTGGTCTTCCAAACTTGAGGAGGAAAAAATTGTTGAAAAATAATAGATCACCTTTTAAAAAAATATCTTGTGCTTCTGATTTCAAAAGAGGCTGCAGAGCAGAAATGATCATGGGTAGATGCACTTCAGGCTCCTCACTTCATAACCGCAGCTTTGAAAGTGTCCTCAGGTAAGAAAAAGCCTGGAGATGCTGAATAGGTCAGAAAAAACACGCGTGTCTCTCAAGCCTAACTTGCACTTACAGGTCTTGAAAGATCGCCGCCCTGCAACACGCTGCGCTCCTGCTTTCCTTCCCAGATCCCATCTTGGAAAGAGACTGACAAATTCTGTTTGGGAATGGGCCAATTTCGGGATAGCTGAACCCGTTCCTCTGCCTTTTCTGCTTTAGATGGAAATTGCAGCAGCAAAGCTGTGCCCGACGGCGGCCCTCGGGAGATGCGGGGGCACATTCGGTTCGCGTTTCCCCGAACAGCCCAGCAGGCAGCCATCCCCCGCCACAGGCTGCCGGCGGCCAGGCTACGGGGATGGGGGCAGTCGGGAACCTCGTCCCTGAGGCGGGGCCCGCGTCACCGCTGCTCCTCATCTCCCTTCTGCCCCCAAACCCACCGGCCCAGGGCGCAGCGCCCCGATGCCGCCCGGGTTCCCGGCCCGCCGCCCTCCGTCTCCCAGCGGCGCCGGCGGGATTGCTCAGAAATGCTGCCATCGCGCGGGGGAAGGGGGCAGAGCGAAGGAAGCGCGGCCAGGCCACCCCAGCTCCCCCGGCGCTCTGCGGTCCGCGCCCAGGGCCCCGCCGCCCTCCCCCGCCGCCCGGCCGTGACACGGGACACGGCGGCGGCGCTACAGCCGGGCGTGCGGTCCCAGCAGATCTCGTTCAAAGATTAATGGCCCCCAGCACGCGAGGTTGTCGCAGCCTAATATTGATCATGTTATCCGTTAGTGAGATCCCAAATGCTCCACCGTGATCTCCCTTCCGGGGAGCCGACAGCAGTGCTGGGCATGACGCCACCAGCCCCCTGGTCTGACACCAGCTGCGCCTTCAGGGTCAGTGCTGAAGCTGAGCAGGAAAAGAGGGTTTGGATCTTGATTTTAGATAGGCTCATTTCTAAATGGAACCTCAGGGCCCTTCTGCCTTTCATGCATAACACAGGAATAGGGATGCGTAGCTGGGTTGACTGGGAGCATTGGGTAAGGCATTGAAGTGGGACTGTCATTATAAACGAACTATAGGGAGCGGTCTTTCTATGGAAAGTATGTTCATCCGTGTGAGCAGAGAATAAGAAAGGGCTCCCATCAGAATGTCCAGGTTCATGCTTATGTCACCTATACCAAATTACGGTACCTCAGCTCATGGTACCTCCTCACTTCAAACAAGATGAGAAATGTACTTGAAAAAGGGAGCTGAAATCCTTTCTTTCCATTTTTGCTCCTCCCATACCAAAAAGCTTACATTTCAAGCTTCATAGGGACTAGACCGATTTTGCCACTTGCTATGAAGTTATTTCCTTTAGTCATTACTTCCTTTCCCCATCTGCTAAACAGACCTAATGAAATGTACCTCATTTGTCAAAAGATCTTAGTGTTACTTCAGTAATTGTAAAAAATATGGGTAGGACACGATTTGAGTCATAACACCTCACTGAGAAAGCAATCTGACCTCCCCAGAGTCAAAGCAAGCTCTAATTGAATGAAAGATGAAGGTTGTGTCATGACTGTGCCAAACAGCTAACACAATTAGTCATTCCTTTTTTAATGCTTTGAAAATGAAAAGCACTTCGATTGCTCAGCATTGTTACAATAAGTGTTTTTCAAACACACGGAAAATAGGATTGGGAAAAGGATCTCCAAAATATTCAAGCTTACATTTTCATTCATAAACAATATAGAATAATGCTGAAAGCAACTAAAATCATCCTTAATTTGTATACTTTTCCTTGTCCAAGTGGAGTTCTGTACTTTGTGGTGAAATACTATTACAGCAAGTATAGTTCCAAGAAAAATGTGAACCACTGCTAAATATTTTCAGATCAAATTTCCAGGTAACAGATCACTTTGGAATAGTTCAGTGGGTCACATTAGCAAAAATGTAGCACAGGTTGCTGTCTAACATTCCTATTCCTTAAATGATTTGCCAGTAAGCCTCTAATAGTGTCTGCTTTATCCTCTTTCATTTTCTCAAATCAAATACATTCATCAAAAAGCTGGAAGAGAACAGCCAAGTGTGAAGCACAAGTCTTGCATAGGGTTAGTTAAACCACTTCAGTAGGCAAAACAAAATCTCCCTTTACCCATTCCACAAAATATTCGGCCAATTTTCTGACAGAAGCCATTTGAGGCTCTGATAAACCTAATTGTGCAGGTCAGATCCTGTGATTGTTTAAACAGACTTCTGACTGGTCTCCTCAATGCAATTTCAACTACACACCCCAGAATCAAGTCTAAGCCCTGTAGTTACATTCACCTAATCAGGAAACAAAACCAAGGATACTTCAGCATGAAAAATGAATGAAAACAGCCTCAGATTTTCTCTATCAACAACACCCATACAAACAGCTAGAAAATGGTGATTTTAGTCTTTTTTTTTGTTTATTTCACAGGGGAAAAAAAATCATATGTTGAATAAGGAGAGGGGGGAAAAAAGCCAATTAAAAAAAAAAAGGAAGAAAAAAAAGAAAGGGGGACTCCTGATGGATAATTTGTGAAAACAAATATGTTGAATTCAATGGAAACATACTGAACCTCTCTCTATCCTCTCTCAGGTCTGACCAGCTAGAAATGAAGTCCATTGTCACCCACCTTTTCTAGCACTGGAGTGTAATTTTACTCTCCAGAATGATCAGTGTGTGGGTTGTTTTACATTATATCCTTTTGCATGGCATAACCAGCAGTGACTGACGTTGGTAGACACTGCAAATCCCAACAGCCACCAAGGAAGGTTAACTCAGGGAAATACTGTCAAGGACTTGAGAAATTTTTTTTAATGGCTCCTAATCTGAGGGAAAAAAAACACCAATCCCCCATAAAGACTTTGTTGCCCCAAGTAATAGCCACTCTATGTCTTTAAGAGAACAAGAGCATTTATGTTTTGGGTTCTGGTATCAGATTATGCTATAATAACAGAGGAACAGTTTTTAAGTCCTTTCTTTGAACTAGTGTCTTGTAAGACTGAGCTTTCACTTCTGGATTTGGGGGTGGGCAAGTAGGGGAATAGGAGGCAGAGAAAAAAATCAGAATTGCTACTCTGTCCATGGAGGAAACAAAGTGTGACTTCCTTCTCCTTGTTTTTTAGCAGAGAGGAATTTTTTGGAGAACAGTTCTTTATTCACCAAGCTGTTAGGCTGGCATCTCCTGCATTACTGTCACTCCAGTCAGTGTAGCAGAACATTGATTTCTGTACAGGGAGCTGACTAGGAAAAAAAAAGCCAATATTCTATTAGACAAAGAAGAGCAGCAGTGGAGGAGCTGCAGCAAGCTTAGCACCCAATGGATTTGATCATGTCTGTGTGTTAAGAGAGGGGCAGCTATTCTGTGGCTTTCCTTTGAAAGCATAAAGAAACTCACATCTAGAGGAAATGAAGAATGTGAAACAGGCTCCAAAATGTTAATAAAGGAGATATTAGAGGGAAACAAACAGCAAATAGTGGAGGAAGGAAGAAAATGGAAAAGATGAGGAAGAGACTTTGCAATGTAACAGTAGAAAATAAATAACACATTTTAAAAAACATTAAAACTAAGTTAGAGTTGGTTGGGAAATATGTCTGTAAGTAAGGACTTTTAAAATTCAGGATATATATCTCCCCACTTGGAAAGAAGTGCTCAAGGCATTTTTTTTTTTTCGCATTTCTCAGTATTAGCAAATCAAACAACATCATGAAAATATACGTATTTCTAACACTTATATCAGAGACACACAGGTGGGTTTTAATTTAAAAGAGTTCACTGTAAATAACTTCCAGTTTCAGGATTTTCTCACATTACTAACTTCTATCCCTGATTTACACATACATTTGATTTCTATAATACAGAAAAAGAGGACTGAAAACAATTTTTTCTCAAGAGTTACAGGACTTCTCTTTAGCAGATTTAGGTTACCCACACCTATCAGTTCATACTTTTGCATTTGCTCATCGGAGTTAAGTGGGTCCTGCAGCAGAACTTACTCTCAATAAGTCAGCACAAGAATTTTTCTCCGTTTGGAAGGAAGCTGCTCCATCTCATTCAGGTTGGCTGTAAGGAGAGCTCTCCACCAGCTGTAAGTTTTTAGCACAAAGTGAATTCATTTGCACCTGCTTAAAGCTTTGCAGGCTATACAGCAGCTATGTCAGTGCTCCTTGCACTTATCAAATTTACATTCAAAATAACGAAATTTTTTTGAAAGGGCATCACAGTGTGAAGTTCTTTCCAAGTATTGTTGCTATTAAGAAACATAAAGTAGAAATATGGTATGTGACAATTGCCAAAGCACAAAACAAGAAAATAAATATTTCTCTAAATAATACATATGTGATCATGGCAACAGGAAGAACAAACTAGGTAGGCAGATACGTATATAGATGTACTTCTTACTTTAAGTATATTAGAAGTTATGTTAACAATGGATCTAGAAGATATATTTAATGTAGAACTACAAGTAAAAGAATGCATGGTTAGAGGTGTATTCCAAGTCTAAATAACAACATATTGGCCATTCAGCTCTGCAGGATTTCTCTGGTGCAACACCTGCTGTATACTCTGAAATGTCTAAAGGGAGCTGTTATAATCCAACTTGAATCCATCAGATTGCCTAAATATCTGACAGAGACAATGATATAAACTGCAGCTTCTTATCCATGTAAATGAGCTTGTTAATGGAGATTGTAGGAAAGGCTCCTTGTATTTGTTGTTTTCTGCAAAAATGCTTATGCTTGCTCTCATGGATTTGTGCAAACTCTCTTCCTCAGTCACTTTGCCAGCCAAGAGGACAAGGGCAACCACATTGATCTCACCTACTCCCATGTATCCACATAGTGTCTGACACTGGCCTATAGGAGGTGCCCAGGAAATGTGTTTAGAACAGTTTTGATACTTAATCAGAAAGGAGACATATGTGATTCAGGTTCATCTTGAACCAAAATGTCAGTTTGCATGCATAACTAAATAAAATCAAATACTTCATGCAACAAACAAAGCCTTCCAAGTCTGCAGGATACTACTTATGATCAGTACTAGTTGGAATATCTTCTGGGAAATTGGACTCTCCTGGAAGGGAGATCTGAGTTGAGATCAGTACTCAAACCCCAAGCAGAACTGTCACGGTTTCCTTGCTGGTTAAGAGGAAACCATTAATTGTATAAATGCAGGGTTGTGGATACTGTGAGAGGTGTGACACCTAAACACACGTCAATAAAAAAAAAAAGAAGAAAAGGGAAAGAAAAAAAAGGGCTGTGAAAACAGAGAAAAATGAAGGTTCCTTAGTGATATTTTCATACTGATATTTTTAGATTTGAGAGTTCATCTGTTTCCAGTCTTGTCAAGACTCATACAGTAAGTTGTGGGAATTTGGAATTTGTTTTTATCACACCACTCAATCATAAAACTTTGACTAATCTATTGGAGGCACAGTACCAAAATCTTCCTTCATATAGCGGGCTAGCCTCATAGATGTGGTCTGTTAAGGAGGCTTGCTAGTGAATAAAGTCAGGAAAAATACATACTTAGTTAAATTGAAAATCCAACTAGTTTTTAAAAAGAAAATGCAGAGTTTTTTTCCTTTCGCTAGTCCTAACCACAATGTTTTATACTAGTTAAAAATGCACTTTCATTTTCTATTTATTTTTGTTCCTCTATTTTTAGAGATTCCAAAATCTCAAGCACTTTTTCACCCACAGGGTCAATTGATGTCATCTAGAACATCAGCTGCTCAACAAACAGACCATATACTTCAGAGTCTAACTGAAGATGTAGGTGTCTACTATTGGAAATATCAAACATAAGAATCTTCTTCAGTGCCCTTGCTGCCAAATCCTGCATCATATGCAAATTCTCAGCAATTTACAGCTTCCATACTCAAAAACTGGAGCAATTTAGATGTAGAACTGTATGCGTTACAGAGAAAGAAATCAAGTCTGATAAATGCCAAGAAATCTCTGCTTCCATTGAAACAGCCAGGGATCACAGGAAAAGGAATAGAGACAAAAGAAATGATCCATGCATAGGTAGCATGTCACAGATTGTCCTATAGCACATTCAGCTTTGACTCATCCATGATTCATAGAGAATAAAAAGAAAAAAAATAGTAAACATGGGTTGTATTGAGCAACCTCAGAAATTCCAGAATTCCAGTCCATTTCCTGAAGAGATGTCTCTCACAGTATCTTCAGTTAGCCTCTGAATTATAAATGTTACCGGACCCCAATGCACCAGAACACACGAGTGAAACATCTTGTTACACTAGATCTGAAATCCTTATGGGATGGATGCTGAAAGTTGCTGCAGGGAAAAGGATTTTGGACATCACCAAATTTCTCTGAAAAAGGAAACAACAGAGATGATGGAGAATGTTAAGAAAGGACATGAAATGAGACTATGAAGAGAAATAGCTCTCTGGATGACCCAGATTTGAGCTTTAATGAACTTCACAGATTGTTTAAGGTAGAGGAGAATAAAATGCTTGTTAAAATACAAAAGAATTGATTTTATAGCTATTTCTATTTATCCATTAAACCACCATCCTTCTTTAAAAATTCTGAGACCACAGATATTCAAATGATTGACTTCATTCTAGAAACATACCAACAAGAATGTTTAGTGCATGATTGCACCATCTAATTGTACTGATTATAGATCTAGTAAGAATTTTTTTAATGCTAATTTGGAAGATTTTGTGGGTTTTTTAATATTCTTATATATAATTCCATCTGTAACTTCTGCAAAGATTGGTCGAAGCTGAAGTAGCCTTAGTTCTGTAATGCTTTTGCACTAACTGATGTATTGCACCATCTACTTAATGTCTAGGTATGTGGCCAACAGCTTGAACTGCAGTTACTATAATAGGAACCAATATTCCCCTCAGATCAGCTGGCAGGTGATCTCGGCCTTGTTTCAGACTTTCCAGATATAATTATAGCAAGTTTGCAAAGAATGAATACATGTCAGTTTAGTTTAATTCAGACATTTTAAGTCCTTAAATCTTGGAATGCATTTTGCTCAGCATGCTTTCTCTACCCCATTGTCCTGTTTAAACTGTTAAAGCCCTTGGCCACTCTTATAGCATAAATCAACATGCCAGAAGGCTATTCAAATCAATTAAACCTGTTGTTGAAATTCTGTATAACCTTTAGAGTGGTGAAGTCCTTTGTTTATGGATTTTTATAAGGAAAAACACATAAATATTAAAACTTTGTGCTCACACCATGTTCCTAGGAGAAGAGAAGAACAATTCACATGCTCTTAAATGTAATTTTATTTAGGGGAGACAAAAGAAATTGTCTTGACCTGATAATTACACTGCTTCTATTCAAATTAATCCCAGTGTTTACTGTGTTAATCTTTCTGTCTTCCTATAAGTAATCCTTCAGCTCTGCTCTTCTGAAAATTTTGTTGTGGTTCTTATCCTTTTTCTTGTTGAAACTATTGGTGTAACTACCCCTGATTCTTTCTTGGTATCCATAGATATCCAGCAACATGATATCTGAGAGTATAACCAAAGATAGTGTTAACAGACTTTAGAAAACTCAAGGTCTTAAAAACTTGCTGCTTGACCACTGTACTTCTTTGAGGGGCACTATGGGAATAAGCTATAAATTTGGCTTCTAGCAGATGCTCCTAGTGAGAAATAAGTACTAACTACTGCTATCTTTACAAGTTAAAATGCATTTTATTGGGCTTCCTGTCAAAGATATTTTTCATGTGTCTTGGATGTATGGCTTTGAATTAGTTACAAGAATATCTGTGTGGAATCCAAATCAGCTGTAATTTGAGAATACAAAATTAACTTAAAAATATGAGTTTTGAGACAAATAGCCAGGCTAGGTAGGTGGAGCAGGTAAATATAGTACAGATGAAATAAAAATACCTGGTTACAAAGCTTTTCAGGACAAAATTTTAGCTGACTTCAATATTGATACAGCTTTCTGTGGAAGAAGGAAACATTTTGTAAACTCAAAGTAAAGATTTATCAGTGAAAAAAACCCATGCCTTTTTTTCTTAAAACCTCTCTTGCTTTAGAAAACTTGAACTTCATTGTGGTGTCACCTGACACCATAAAATGTGACCTGGGAGCCGACAGGATTATGCCATTGATAGCTCCTTAGTGTACAGTTACTTTTCATTTTCAAAACATGGCACAAAAAGAAGGTTGGCACACATTTTAATTTTCAAGAAAAGAATTAATAAATACCACTTGCTTTAAAATTTTCTTTTGTGACAAAGGGAAAGTAATATTTAGAAGCACAGTCTAGCTTCATTTTACTCTTTAGAAGAAGTAAATCTCACTGGAAACTTTAACTGTTTAAGAAAATATGACAGTTCCAACCTGCTGATACTAATCCAGTATTCTGAATACTAGCAATCAGTTGATTGAGAAAGAACTGCACATAAAATCTGAATTATTATTTATGCTTACAATAAGATCCCTTTCTTTTTCTCCCCACATCTTTGTTTGTCTCCACAGAAAAGCTCTAATCAACTCTGCAAGCAGTTTTTCAACACCAGTATATGCACTTCCCACCCTCATTCTTTGAAGCTTCTACTGGAAACTTCCCTGTCCCTCCCTCATTTCACACTTCTGCGGAAAAAAACCCAAAAACAGATGATTGGGTGGACTGACATTTTTTTATTGGGAAGAGAATAATTTCCAAGACGAAGGACTGTGGGGCCTTTGAAGACATTTCACTGCAGAGTGCTGTCAGCACTTCAAAACTAAGAAAGGAAGATGAGTTGACACTGGACAGCTTTAAGCTAGTATAGTGTCCTCAAGAGGGATAAGCTAGAGAAGGTATTGTTGTAGTCTGTTGTCTGAGCACTAGAAGAATGGCTGGATTGGAACAGGACATGTCACAGCTGGGCTTGATTCTAGAAAGGACTAGACTGAGTGTCTCAGACTACAAATACCAGTAAGTTAGCGAAATGTTTGAGCAGGAGTGATATCAGCAAAGAGTTGTTTCACACATTGCAGGGCACAGAGTGCTCTAAAATAGACTTGCCACTATTAACCACAAGAGTTACTCCATTGGAAACTGCAGTATTGAGTTCTTGCTGAGGAATATGTATGTACAGATTGCAATACTTTCTGTTTTGCCGAGGTTATTGAAAGCCTTGTGTCAGCCCTAAGCCCATTACCCTGTGATACATGCCCATTGTATAAGTAGTTACTAACATGGACTAAACCTATGTAGGAGGAAGCTGCAAATCACTGTGCTCTTCAAATCACATGTACAGTTTATGGCATATTAATGTCTATTCAAAGGCGCATATAACTCATGGAAACTGGTCTCTGTGGCTGTTCCTAACTGACCCATGGAAAGAATTAAAATGCTTGCAGCGTGTGAACAGTAGTCAAACTGCATGGCAACATGAGATCCAGCATGCGTTTGTTTCACTGTATTATTCCCAGCTGTGGATGGAGAACTAAACTTGTCAACACAGGTTCTAAATTCAGTTTCTTAGAGAGCAAATATCCTCCATGTGCAGACCAACAGACCAGCCAAAACATAGGTCATTAGCCATCAACTGCATACCTTTGCAGAGACTGTATTGAGTTTTCTTGAAAAACATGAGTTTTCTTGAAAAGCAGTCAAAGTGGCTAAGTCAGTGATGCAGGCGCACATGCAGTTATAAAAATAAGACTCTGGGCTGGTTGAAAAGAAGCCAAAGATAGAAAAGAAATTATTATTGCTTAAAAAAATTAGAGATATTTATTTCTCTCTATCATGGAGCACATTTGCTTCATATTATCAGTGTCTAATCTTTCAGAGAACACGTTATTTTGATTTCCAGTACTACAATGCTAAAGCAGTTTCATTTTCCCTTTAACCTTTAATAAACTCTTGCATCCTGGAACTGCACATATCCTGAACCCCTACATATTGGTGGAGAGAGGAAAAAGATGCATCAGTTATATCTGCTGCCAGACCTCAAATTGCCTTGCTCTTTTTTGGAATGTTCCTACAATGCCAAACAGCTGAGTAGTGGTACCACAGGCACAAGTTTAGAGTTGCCTTTCATGCATCCTACCCTGCTTGGGAGCAGTGTGGTGGATCCTCTTCTGGGGATGCCCTGGTAAGAGTTCTAACAGAAGGGAAAAGCAGTTTATTCATAGAAGAAAAATATTTTCTAAAACACAACATGTATAGGTGTTTTTAAGAAATAAAATGTGCAAAAACTGTGTTCTAATTTCTACCTAATTAAAGAATAGTAATTCTTCTGAGTATTTAAATTAGTCTATTGGATGAAAATTTTACAGTTCTATTCTAAAGTCCTGTCATGTTTATGCTAACAACTCTCATTTCTTTGCATACACACTAGTGTGATCAAATAGTCTGGGGACTTTGAAGTTTTCACTTCAGGTTATTTTCTCAGTGAGTTAACCTGTTGTTTCCTGTTTAATTCCTTATGCAAAACTAGTCATAATAATAAAATTGCATGTCTCATAAACATGTTTTCAACACTTCACTAAATAAGAGAATATTCCATTATAGGAACTTGAAATTAAGACTCTCGAGTTCATTTATTTAATGCAAATACATATTGCTTCATTTAGTACTGCAACTCTAGTAAGTCCTTAAGCTCTGAAGGGTTATTTTAATGTCTAAAAAATGAAGACTGATGCATAAGATTTAAGTCCTTTGAAGAAACACTAATAACTAATTAATCTGATTTTTCTAAATAGTCACAGAAACTATATTCATGACAAAGTTGGAGATTGTAAACATGAGGTATAGACAGTAAAAAAAAGTTTCATATAGTCACACTTCATTCTGCTACAGTTCAAGTCCCTGTCCTTCTCTCTTTTCTGTTCTTAGGCACAACCAGAGAGCAAGATCATGCTCCAGATGCCCCACTTTGCTCTCAGGTAAAATGCTTTGAACCTCCACCAGACCCATGCTGTCCTACAATATCACTACTGAGAGGCATTGAAGCCAACTGCAGAATCACTTCACTGTGGAGGCAGGTATAGCCAGCACAGAGGCAGACTGCTTGTCCTAAAGTTAGGGGTGATGTAGTCAACTTGAGAAGAATCAGACACCCAGGGCAAAAGAGTGGTGGAAGGAAGCTTTGTTTTCAGCATCACCATGTCTTTCTGACTCTTCACGAGCACAGTAACATTTTAAAGCTGTTATCTTCTAAAGGCTAGGGAAGGTTTGAGGATTACTTCACGAAGAATAAGGTAAGTGGAACAAAGTGCTGTAACACTTTTCATGAGCCAGACCTACATGTTTTGACAACACATTCTTCACCAAAAGCTATTTTTTTCAATCTTTATAGATATCTTCTGGTTTGTAATGTGATATTTAACACTAAAATTTGATCAATTAAAAAAATAATTTTCTCAAGTCTATTTTGCTTTTTTTTTCCTTTTTTCTTCTCAATACATGAAAATTTGGGGTATGCTGTGTATCATGATTGATATTTTTCACTAAGTCATGTTTTAAATCTGATTTCCACATTTGTTTTATCTATTCTGTACAGTATATCAGCTTCCTATGTCAAGACAAAAAAATTCTATCCCAAATAAATTTTCATCTTCACAAGTTTTTTGAACCATATTTACAGTTAAACTACACTTTGCATTTTGATGAAGTTCTGGATTATTTAATAGCCATGAGTTCCCTCACAGCCCTTTTCTTCACTGTCTGCCAGCCCATACTCTGAGTTTTATGTTCCTAAAGAGTGGATTTAAACATGTCACATCTCTATTATACACATTCTTTTAACTCTAAATCACTCTGGCCTCAATTTGAGGCAAGCAGTCTGTCTGAAAGGAGATTAAGAAAAGATATTACTAGAGATAAAAATTGCTGTCTTGTGTGCTCCAGCAAAAGAGAACTGTGATTGCCAGCCAGGGAAAAGACTGAGACTTCCAGCTTAATTTCAGAATTACCTAGCACAAAATATGCATTTGAGTGACTACTGGCACTGACTACCGGCACTGACTCCCGGCACTGACTACCTAATCATCAATAAAGCTGTAACATGTGGCTCTATGTAGGATATTCATATACAGTACAGTGCTGCTTACAATGTCTATTCTGTTCATATTCTCTTGTTAAGTACTCCCATGCTTTACAAATCAGAAGTCTCAGCTTTGCAATTGATACTGTTCTTCAATAACTTTTCACTTCATTTGCAAACCATTTACTTTTTTTTCTTTATAGATGTACATGTATTGTTCCCAGTGATAACCTCCACATTAGAGGGTACGAAGAAAGAAACCCTTTCTAGCTGAGTTTGAAAGTTTTCTATAATGCCGTTTTCACTCTACAGTTTTCACTGAGATGGTGGCTCCATTCTCTTGGGCACTCTACAAATTCAAAGTTCCCAGAACTTCTCCAGGATATAGGCTGAACAATTCAGTATTATCCCCTTCAATTCTTTTTACTTCTTAGATGTTTGGTATTTTTTTTAGTTTAATGGGAGTTTATAGGAGCTCTGTATTTCTGCAAACTGTTTTAACTTGCAGAATATAGAATCTATTTATAATTAAGAACAGAAAATGCAAATTTGGCTCTGTTGTTTATTAAAACTGTTCATGTCAAGCTCAACATTTTTAGGCAATATTTAAACTCCAGATGTGTTCACAGAAGCATACATGTTACCTACATAGCAGTAGCAGTGAGATTGTAATATCTGACAAGATAATGGACTATCAGGTTTAATATGGGTGATTTATTCTCATTCTTGTTTTAATAGACCCTGTAAGGGCTATATCATGGAGAAGCTTATATTTTTTTCAGTGCGATCATTTCAATATGTAAAGGCCTAGATAAATATTTTAAAAGCAATGTGCTCCTTTTGTATTAATTTCAATACACCACTAAGGTATTGAAAGGCAGGACTTTGAATTTCCATTTCCCCAAGTATTGTTGGTTTCTGTAATACTTTTAATGTCATTTAAGATAATAGCGAGTTAATGAGCTGTTAGGCTTGTACAGCAATCTTACAATGCAGAGAATGTATCCCTCACAAAGTGTATGGAAAATGATTCACTAAAGCATGACATAACCTTTGAGCAGTTATGATTTCCTGCATATTTATGATGTTTTTCATTTTTATAAATATTTAGAGAAATTTAAAATAACTTGGTAGACAAATAGCTTCTCTGAAACAATTATGTCTTGCTTTCTAAGGATCTATTTAAACTTGTTCCATGGTACCAGTTGACATGATTTTTTTTAAATATTGTTTCTTTCATGCAGTGATCTGAATTTTTGGCATACCCTGAAATCGAGGCTAATTCTTACTCAACTGATTTTGTAAGAAATAAATATATATGTCTTTATACTCTATATGTGCATGTATATTCCATGTATATGGATAGACGTATATGTATATGCCTGTATATCAGACAGACACGTTTTAAATTGAGAAATAACTTCTCTGTCATCATACTTCATTGCTACAACCTATGCAGGAGATCCTTCTTCGTAAGAAATTAGCCCATTTTTTTAATATGACCAGTTTCTCAAGACATGTAGCAACAGCAAATCAGAACTTCGGTTCTACTCTTTCCAGAGATCTTTTTTCTTTTTTTTGGCCTATTATTGCCTCTGATATCATTGACATTGTATATATCAGTTGATGAGTTGGAGTTTTTAATGTGGGAATCTGAGACATAACTTTCTGATATTGTTATTCTTGCTGTTCTCTGGCCATCTTTATTTTGTGTTTGTTCAGTCCAGCATACCCATTGTTTTGAAGGCATCAGTAGATTTTATTGCCACTACAAATAGTCTTGCCTATGGTTTCTAACTGTGAAATCAATGGTACATAAAAACATACTTACTTTAGCTTGTTTTTCTAATATTTTCCCTGGAAATGTCTGTTAACAGGAGATAAAATAATTTTGAGGCAATCTGTGGCCCTATATGCATATGAAATAACTGATAAAGCTAAGCCTTCAGATACACTTCATTTTTCTTTCCAGACACATGATTTCATTCTCTCTAAATCTGAAGTAACTTTCCAGATCGTCTGTATGACTTCATTTCCAGCCAGACTGTTGGGCGACAGCAGGCTGCTGAGGTAGTAGAATTCACCAACGGATTTAAATGTATGATTGTTGATGCATACCAACTCAAAATGTTTTCCACAGGGGAAAGGTAAAATGCAATCTCTGTTTTCTTCATGCTGATCTTCTGGCTGAAACATAATCAAAAGCATCGGTAGTAATGTACTGTTCTTCCTCTGATGCAGTTGGATCCAACATGCTTTTGGGTTGTCCACGACAAGGCAGGGAGCACTTGCTGTGTGGCCTGAGCTTTGGAACAAAGTCTAGGAAGGTTGAGAATTCAGCCATTTACCTCACACTGAATGAGAATGAGTTTATGCATGTTGCACAGCACCTCAGTCTCAAACTGCCAAGATTTACATATATTGTATGTATATGTATGTATACATGTATTTGACATCTGTCAAAACTACAATAAACAATGAAATATATCAGAAATCTAATCTTTAATAGTTGATTTCAGGTCTTTGATATAATGTTTTTTCTATTATTATCATCTTTGTTATATAAACAAATTAAAGTGAGAAAATTCTCAGAAATTCTCCTTTTGAGATTCAGAAAATGTGACCATTTTCTTAATGTTTTAAAAGAATTTTTTGATGAATACAGTCATGAAGTAAATCTTGGTTTTAACACATTTAAATGTTGATATTGCAAGGTCAAAAAATAGACAAAATTATGAAAATTTTTAATAACAGTTGTGAATAAGTATGATGACTACTGACATAATGAATACATTAAGTACTTCAAAATGATGCCTAAGAAGGAATATTATAGAGTTATTCTTCCAATTCATTCAAGACAACATATTAAATAAGCCACAAATGCCTAAGGCTCCACACACTGGCACACATTCCTCTTTCTGCTTGACACCCTCGTGCTTTTGGTTTCAATTCCTTGACAGTACTATCAGCACCATAAGAAACATCAATGAAAGCTTCTGAACAATACAGGTTACTGTCTCTTTGGCAAATTTACTGAGTGGTGAAATTCTTCATCATTAGGTCATCCAGATAAGCTGATTTTCATTCTACGCTGGTTCTATTGCCTTCTCCTTTAAGCACCACAGTCAAATCTAACATAATTGTATAGAAAAGAGTATTTTTACAAGAAAATAAAATTCATAGTTAGTATTTCAAAGGTACCTAACTAACAGTTAAAATCACTTCAGAATTTCCTGATGAGAAGATAATACTCAGTGAGAGCTATAATCTTTAAGATCCTTTTGAAAAACAGTCTAAATTAACAAGAGATATTTGTTGTTAGCAAAAATAAAAACCAAAAATTGGAACCTAGAAAACATCCAGTTTACCTACACAATAGATAACCCATCAATTTCAGTGAACCTCTATCAAAATATTTTTGAAAGAGGTAAGTATAGTTGGTTATACATGTTGAACATTTTTCTTCTCAAAATCAGAGGTCAAGTGTACTGGAAGATATTCTATGACACCTTCTACATCCTTTTTTTTTTGGTATGAATTGATTCTTTGCTGCCTACAAAGACAGCAAATACTTTATTTAAACTATCTGTCATTCAGAAAATTAGAAAGATGGTTTATTTTAAAAATCACAACCTGAACATTCTTACAGCGATATTCATCATCATTGCTAGGCTTTGCAAACGAAGATTTGGGAAGGGCGCTACCCACACTTGTTACAAGCACGCTGGTGGCTAAAGAGGCCAATACGAGATGGACAGGTCCGGTTGCAAAAGGCACAGCAGAAGGACTCCTTAGATGGTATATTCTGCAAAACACAAATCTTTCTGCATTGTCTTTTCTCCTCAAGAGTGATCCTGCGTGCATTCTCAAAAGAAGCAGCAGCGTTATAGATGGTGTGTCTCCAGACCTCCCGATTTGAGGCCAGAGTAGACCAGTTATGATGATCAATATGGCCAAGGCAGAGATGTTGTTTCAGGGAGTCCTTGTATCTTCTCTTTGGGGCTCCTCTCTTGCGGCAGCCAGTGGCAAGTTCACCATAAAGCAAGATCTTAGGGAGGCGGTGGTCCTTCATCTTTGAGACGTGTCCTGCCCAACGCAGCTGTGTTCTCAGCAACATGGCCTCTGTACTTGTGATTGCTGCTTGTTATAGAACAGACATATTAGTCACATAATCTGACCAGTGAATGTTTGGGATTGTACAGAGACAGCGTTGATGGAAGCGTTCTGAGAGTTGCAGGTGGTGGCAGTAGATGACCCATTATTCAGACCCGTATAAGAGAGTAGACAGCACTATGGCTCTGCAAACACTGATCTTTGTACTTTTCTTCAGGTGTTTGTTTTGCCAAACTCTTTTATGAAGCTTTCTGAAAGCTCTATATGCCTTTGATAATCTGTTGTCTATCTCTCCATCAATCTTACCATCCGAGGAGATGAGGCTACCTAGGTAATTAAAGTGCTGGACTGATTTGATCTCTGATTCACCAATGGTGATATGGAGATGATGGAAGACTTCCTGAGGTGCAGGTTGATAGAGAACTTCTGTCTTCTTTAAGCTGACTTCCAGCCCAAAGAGCTCAGCAGTGTCTGCAAAGCAGGATGTTAAATGCTGCAGAGCTACTTCTGTGTGAGTGACGAGGGCAGCGTCATCAGCATAAAGCAGCTCCCAGACAAAATGATTTAAGGTGTTAGTGTGGGCCTTCAGTCGCCTTAGGTTGAATAGGCTTCCATCAGTATGATATCGAATGTAGATTCCATCTTGATCATTGAGGTCTGCCATGGCCCTTTGGAGCATCATGCTGAAAAAGACTGTGAATAGGGTTGGTGCAAGAATGCAGCCTTGTTTCACACCATTGGTTATTAGAAAGGACTCAGAAAGTGCATTGCCATATCTGACTTGGCTGTGCTGGTCCTCATGAAGTGAGATAATCATTTTAAGGAACTTGGGGGGACATCCTAAATGTTCCAAAATCTGCCATAAACCTTTTCTGCTCACAGTATCAAAAGCCTTGGTGAGATCAACAAAGCTTACATAGAGACCATTATTCTGTTCCCTACACTTCTCTTGCAGTTGTCTGAGAACAAATACCACGTCTGTGGTACTCCTGTTGGCTCTGAAACCACATTGGCTTTCAGATAGAATTCCTTCTGCTATAGTGGGTTCAAGAGTATTCTTGCCAGAATTTTGCCAGCAATGGAGAGCAGAGTAATACCACAGTAATTTGAGCAATCTGATTTAACTCCTTTCTTCTTATACCAGGTGATGATGACTGCATCAGGAAGGTCTGATGTTAGTTTGCCTAGTTCCCAACGGTGCACCACAAACTCATGAAATTTAGCATGGAGTGCTTGGCCCCCATGTTTCCAGACTTCAGGTGGAATTCCATCAACCCCAACTGCCTCGCCAGTTTTCACCTGCTGTATGGCCTTAAGAGTTTCTCCCAAAGTGGGGGCAATATCCAATTCATTCTTCACCAGTTGTTGTGTGATGGACTGAATTGTTGAGTCTTGAACTACACGGCTAGTACTGAAAAGAGTCTGAAAGTGTTCAGACCATCAGTTCAGAATGGGGGTTTTATCTGTCAGAAGCGTTTGACCATCACTGAGTAGAGGGCTTTGGACCTGTTATGTAGGCCCGTATGCTGTTTTCAAGGCCTCAGTGATATTATTTAACCACTAAAATGCCAATTTCCAAAATAATGGCTGATAGGGTTTGTCATCTGAGCCATGATATGTGTTGCTTTTTTAAAATTGAGTGCTTCTTCCATTAAATGTGAAGTATGTCCTTTTGAACTGAGACATAGTATTCTGAATGTTTATCAAAAACTTTTGAGAAAAGAGTCTTTAATAGTCATGCGGAGGCAACAATTCATCTTCTACGTGTATCTGAGACTTGAAACTACCAACATAATAATTTTTTCCCCTGGAAAGCATATTTAGAGTAAATACAAAAGCAAATATTTTGTAGTTAGAGATACCTCAAAGCTATGACAGATGAAATGAAAATAAATTTTTCTTATTTCCCAGAAGATGTACTGGAACATGATATCAGGAACCTGGATTGTTCTGGTGTTAATGGGACCATATAATCCTTTTAACAACTTTGGAAGAAGCATCTGAAAAGGATTACATGTTTATAGAGAAACTCTCTTTTATTTAAATGTTGGTATAGCCATTCTTGTACTGTCAGGGAGGTGCTGTATCATTTGTCACTTGACAGTTTATTGCAGAAGGAAGATGGAACATGAATGTGTATGTTAAAAGACAATATGTTGAGGTGTGCTGGTAACTAGAGAGCTTTTTTTATGTTACAGTGAAATTTAAGAGAGTGGTCTCTTATATCAATAAAAGTTACTTTCCAAGAGTCATTTCCCATAGGTGTTGGCACACCTATTCCCCTTTGTACTGAGCAGTGTCAATGATCAGTTCAAAGGACAAGAATTAAAATATGTTCTTTGGGTTTTTTTCCACTGTGCTGCTTGATAGAAAAAAATTTCACACCCTTCTGAGCTGCCATTCAGCAGCACATAAAGAATGTTACAGCTTGTATAAGTGTCAATTAGAGATAATTACAACCTCAGTGACCTGTCTTGCCACTAAAACACTTAGCAGACTGTATTCTATCTTTACAACATGGAAACTAGGGGCACAATCCTGATCCCAGTGACACTGTTATAAATCAGGAGACGCTGCACTGAAGCCAGCCGAGTTACAGCCTCATAAATATGATCCAAGGTAGCAAAGGAAATCAGATCCTTTGCTTATACATTGGCTCTGACTTAGTAAAACTTTGTTTTGTGTCCTACTTTTCAGGGTTTTCAAATACATTGATAACTAGAGATGTCAGCCAATAGATGTAGTGGGATCCTGTTGTTCTTCATGCCAGGCAATGAGGGAAAACTGATAGGAGATAATCCTATGGGAATTATTTGTAATTTCCAAGCATAAGAAATTTAAACAAATACCTCTACTGTTTTCATATGAAGTTGTCCTGGGCTTGAGCTTTCAGCAGTGCCACAATGCAGACATCCTGTTGTTCTGTGGCCTCACCTCAGGAGCCAGGACTTTCTATAAAAGTAACAACCCAAATTTCCACTTACTTTGGGTCCTATAGTTCAGTGAAAGATTTCAGTACCAATTTAGACATCTACGATATATCCCAGTTTCATTGTTTATGCTCTGAGAGTATGTCACAGATTTCTAATTATGTCTTCCAGTTCTGCTACCAATGCCTCATGGTTTCACATTTTCTATGCAGCCGGCAGTCCTTTCCCCAAATCAGTGAGAAACCATATTTACTGCCATTCTTAATTCCAGGCAGTTCATTTGCTATTTCCCTGCTTGAAACCCAGAGGATAGTTTTTTTCACTATAAATTAAACCAGGTGAATTCCCCAGCAGGTATGGTATACTTCCTGTGAGCATTAATTGCCTGCTGTTATTAACATGCCCATTATGTTAACCACTGCATTTCTTTCCATTTGCATTTCAGACAGGAATAACTTCCTTAACTGAAAGTATAATGCACAGAATGTTATTTTAGATGAGCTGTTTGGGCTTTCTTTACTGTTAAACATGTATATTTGTGTAAATTGCCATTGCATTAATAAAAAATAAATAAAATTAATTTATGGACATTACCAGATGCATGCAGTCTTTTACATGTATTTGCATCTTCCCTAACCAGTGTTTGCTTTTATATTGTGCAAACTCATAGGTAGACAACTTAATTTACATAATTGTGTCGCTTGCAGATATTTCTGGCAAATGGCTCTGAACATTTTTACACTTCGATTGATTTCACTTTTTTGCAAGTCCAAGCTCTGCATAATGAAAAGATCCACAACTAAAAGACACCGTACAGGGCTGCCAAAGTTTCATTGTGTAATGTTGTCTAGTTTTAATATTAGAAATAGAACAGTGTACACTAATAGCTAAAGGCTACAAACTGGAGATCCTCAATTCTTTAATCTTTCATATGGCTCTCAATCTCCCCTTTAGCTTCAGTTGTGTCATTTTATCATCTGATTGCCTAGTTTTCTACCATCCAGGAGCCTTTCTGCTCTCAGCTTTCTATTCCTGTGACCTCATTTTCACACACTGTAACTGACTTCCCCCTGACTTTGATCTGAGTTACAGGCCATTAGTACCACAGAAAATCAGGAACCAGGCATTTAGGAATGGGCATGGTGAGCAACATGTCCAAAGTCAGTGGATGGTCAGGTATTAACCTTTCTGAGCTCCTGCAATAGTTTCTTTGGTTAAAAGAAGGATATAATCTATTTCATATGAATATTAAACGCATCAGTTAATGTTGTAGGCACCTGGAAAAACTTACGGACTCACTTATGACTATCACGGTTACTATTCCCACCCAGTAACAACAAAGCAATTCTAAGCTAATTTATAAAACCTTCCCTTGCAAAGTGCTGCAGACATCCAGTTCAAGTACCCTTTAGATTCACCAGCATAGCTTGCTGCTCAGTGTTTTCAGCATCAAAGTCACAGCTTAATACTTTAGCCCTCTTATAGAATTATTTATATTAATGAGATAGAGTAAATGGCCTAGGTAATGGCCATTTCTTGAAGTTGAATTTGCAACCTAGATAAGTTGTGTATGTGACAGGAACATAAAAGAAAATAAAGCCAGGCATGCCTGCTGTTAAAACAGTCTGGCTGTGGTTTTCTAAAGTGAGGCAGCCAAGATTCATATTAAATCTGCATTTTAAGCCCAGGGTTTCTGGTTCTCTTCCTAATTTTGAGAATGAATCATTCTGTGGCTACACACTCTGCTTTCTGCATCTCTCTTTTCAGCTCCATAACTGGTCACAGGAGTTAGTCCCTAAAATGTAACTCACTACATTTGCAAAACACTTGTGGTATATTTCAGTGAAAGACACCGAGAAAGACATAAAATTACTATGTAGTATCATACATACTTTCTATATGATGCCAACTGAGACTTAAAATTTTGTCTAAGGCTTTAGTCAGCGCATCAAATTTGGCTATGGAAAGATTTTGTGAGAAGGGTCACAGGCATTAGACGACAAATTCAGAAAAGCCACAAAAAAGAAAAAGACTAAAAATTTCTTTTCAATGCTTTAGTTTTGTCTCTGTGGATTTTTCTTAATTCCTTTCCTTCCAAAATCTCTTTTCTGCTTTTTCACTGAAAGTGACATCTACTAAATAATATCAATATACAGTATGAATTCCAGCTTACCTTAATATGTGAGAAGAGGTGTCTTTGCCATTGGGTAGGTCTGAACAAAGCATCCCTGCCACGGTGAAAAGTGTTTGTCACATTCAACCACATTTTATAGCCTCTCAGGTAGTGACATATAACCCTGTTCTAATCTTATTTGTGTACTTTTTATTGAAATTACAGAACAAAATGTAGCTGCCTGAACAAGCATGTGGAAGAAAACAACTAAATACCATCCAGTCAATGAGGAAAAAAAAAGTTCAATCATCTCAAAGAAAGCAGGATCCGTTTTGTTCCAAAATTAAAGTATTCTGATAATTTACAAATAAACTTCAATGACATGCATTCTGACACTTGAACTAGAACATGCAAATTGTTCTAAAATAGTAGGCAGCTGGCAGGTGAAGTCATGGGAGAAGTGGTAACTGTACAGTTTTCCTTCAGCAGAAGGATGCACTGGACATTAAAAAAGGCTCTGATTTAAATAAAAGCATCTGTGGGAGCTTATCAGAGGCACTTTGTAAAGAGCAGGGAGTTACTGGGTCGAGATGGACTGACCCCGCCCAGGGTGGAATTCCAAGAGCTGGTACTTAATATTTCTTAGGTGCTTTTGTTTATTATTTTGTGACTTTGTAAATAATCTCTTCTAAGAGTGCTCAGATAGATCTAGAACATTTGAATATGGAGCAATTAATTTGGATAAAGAAACAATTCCAATATTAATTTTAAACTTAAACTGAATCTGTATTTTCAGAGTCATCACTGCTTAAGGGATTTTAATGTATACTTTCTGTATAATTTATTCTTTCAGCTGCTTGTTTTGGATAACAAGCAAAATACTAAAGTAAAGAATATTTCTTTGCCATTTCCAGACCTCTTAACACCAAAAAGCAGAAATAAGGCTGATATTTATATAGGAATTTGTAGAGATCTAAGTATGATGAACACGCTGTTACAATAATGATTGCCAACACTTAAAAACCAAGACAGAAACAAACAAAAGAGTTAAGAACCCTCAATAACAAAAAGAAAGTGCTCATTAGAGAAGCCATTATAAAATGGCATGTCCAGGCTTGTTCCAGTTCACAGCTGCACCCTTAAAAAGCTAAGTTATTGTTAAATCTTTCCCTGCTTTCCAAGGGTGTCTGAGGTCTCCATAAACAAGCAGCCCTTCACAGGATGCAAATTAACAGGTTATAGCTAGTGTCACAGAAACCTATATGGCTAAGTACTGCTTCATAGCAAACGGCTTCATTTCTACGTGCTGAAATGAGGGCACCAAGAGTTAAATTAAGGTTTTACACGGAATGCGATAGCAAAGAAGACGATTAAGGAAAAAAACAGACCAGCCTTGTAAACTGTGCAAATACTTGAGATTCAAAATGGTTGCCAGAAGTTCTGCAGAACTTTTAATAAGAAATTTAGCCATCTTGTTAAACCAAAGGTATTAGAAGCGTGGTTTCTAACTCAGTTTCAAAAGACATATGCAGTTAACTAGTTTGGGACCATGTGATTTTGGCTCAATCCTTGATACATCTTTATCTGATCGACTTTTTCCCTTTTGTTTTGCTATTGGATACCACCAAAAAATCATACTGTGTTGTTTCAGAACCCCACAGAACTGGGAAGTATGATCATCTGTGATTATTCTTAAGGAATTTCTTTCAAGGACTTCTCTGGTAAGTGCTAACATGCTAACTTGAGCATAAAACATTGTGAAATTTTGAGAGAAGATAAGTTATAAAACAGCCACTTTTCAACTTTAAAATCCCTAATTACTGGTCTCAGATTATCCCTTAAGACAGCTGTTTTTAACACGGGGATTTTAAAAATAATAGTAATTATTATTACATATGTGATCTGTAGAGAGGCATAGAGAATTAAAACAAATAGCTGTATTGATTGACAATGGAAGTGTGAGCTTTAACTGGTGAAAAAGACATTTTTCTTAACACTTTGGTGATTAAAAAAAAAGATATGTATGGAAGAATTTTCTTTTACTATAATAGATTCAAGACGTTAGGAGAAAAGGAGCTCTACATCATGGAGATCCTTCTTTCTGAAGCTTATTTCTGCCTCTTTCAGTTAGACTACTAATTGTCTCAATTGTGTGTAGCTGAGAAACATTTATTACTTGTGAACTTAGTGATAGACAGTGTTGAACGAAGTACAACTTTAAAAAAACGCATTTTCTCTTCTGACCCCCAAAAAATTAAGTAGGACCAACATTTAAGATTATTAACAACAATAGATAATCATGATGTATTCATCTTATAAGAAGCAAAATGTTATTTAACCTGAAAGAAGAAATTCTGTAGACAAATTTTCCTGAAATACTGGCAATATTTTAGAGTTCGTATCTGGCAAAATATTTTCAAATACTGCTAAATACTTTGAAACATGTTAGTTATTTAAAGGAATTTGTCATGTAGTTGGCCAAACTTTGCTTACAACATTAAGCTACTGTGGATGGTAAAAAACCTATTGAATCTGATTCTTATGTGAACACTGGAACATTAGTCAGTATAGTATTAAATTAAGCTGAGTGTGATTGAGACAAGGAACCTCCATGAAGACATCAATACTTTAAACTTTTCATTTGTTTTACCAAGTCTCATCATGTGGGATGTTCTCTATCATTTAACACCACAGGGGCAAGTGGCAAGCCCAAACTGGCACACTGAAGTCTAAAGGAGGCAAGTTAGACAGATGTTGGTTCAACCATGCAAATTCTCTGCGTTTAAGAAGACTGACTTTAGCAAAGCCTATCAATAATCAGGGGCACAGCAGCAATGAAGGAAGAGGGAAATTAGAAGGGTAAAAATGGATTTTGAAGGAAAGAAATAAAGAGTTTTAAAACTCAGAAGCCATGAAAATACATTTGGAAGAAGATGCCTGTAATAGAACCAACAGATCTTCTAAATCCCCACAAAGCGGTGAGGGAAGATAAGAATACTGCTGAGAAGTTAAATGAATTTTTACATTAGTTTTTACTCATGAATTTTTGGAAGATTACTATGACACCTGCTGTTTTCTGATATGTAACAATGTGATGCTACTAAAGCCCTACATGCTACAAAAAGTTTCCTGTAACTTCATGCATAACAAACAAAATGTATGAAACCTCAAAACTATACCTCCCCAATTTTTTCCTTATTGCATAGAAACAGACAAGGAAAAAAACAGTTCCTCATATATTTAAAAATAGAACTGGTGATCATGAAGTTTATTGTCTATTTCAAGAAGGTTTCCTGGATCATTAAAAATATAACAAAAAAGAAGTGAATACTTTCACAATATAAAAGTTCTCAGATTGTCATATTTTAAGAGGTAAAAAGGCTTCATAAGCTAATCACAGGTTAAAATGGCTAATAAAACAACAAAAAAAAATTAAACCAACATAATTTCTTAAGAATTTTCAGAAATTCTGATTCCTCAGTTCCTCAGGAAAGGACACTATATAGTTTCCTATATGTGTGGGACAAGACAGGGTCAAAAAGCACCTAACAGAAAAAAAAAAATGAAGTTTAGGTTAGTACAGACTACTCTCATTATGGAAAAAGGGATAAAATAATTGACTGAACTTTCTCTTTAAAGCTTCACTTATTCTTACTAGTGAACTGGAGAGGAGGGCAATGCAACTGAAATTTGAGAAGTGCTGGAAAAAAAAATCTGTTATTTGGTTATAAGGAGAATCATGAAAAATTTCAGGGGGAGAAGATGAACCAGATGAATGAGTAGCAGAACAGCAAAAAATGTCTGTGCTGATAAGGCTGGAGGGAACTATCTGAAAAATGTGGTGTACAATACAACTTTCTAAATTAACCATATCTATATTAACCAAGGGAACACTAACCTTCTGAGATCCCCAAAATTCTAATTCCCTAGTCTAAGCCACCTTCCACATCTCAACCTAATGTGAGATGGGTTTTCCAGACAAAACACACGAGACTCAAAATGGGGAAAGGGAATATATTACAATGACTGTACAAATAAATATTATAATACACTATATACACGATCACGACTATCTCTACCGTGACATAAGTATTTATAATGGATCAGATCTCTTCTCCCCTCCAAATAAAAGTCCAGGAGGGAAGAAGGACAGATCCTTTCCAGTCTCTGAGCAGCAGTATCTTCTAAGGCAGCAGGTTCTCCTCATCTCATGCATGCAGCAGCTGATAGCTGGATTATTGTAGCTGGATTTTCTTCTCAATACACACAAAGGGGTCTCCAAGCCCCTTGGCCCGTCGTCTCCAATCGAGGGTCTTTCAAGACACAAGGGGGTCTCCTTTCACCCCTCTTGGCTCTCCTTCAACTCCAGGCGAAGGTCTCACCTGTGGACTGCCAGCAGGGACAAAACTCGCTTCACCGCAGGCATATCACGAAATGCAAGGGGCATCTTCGTGAAAGTCCCTTCCTCAGGGGTTCACCCCTTAGTCAGAACATCTTAGGCAGCATTCAGTTGAAAGCCTTTGCCTCAAGAGTTCTACCAGAGCTCCTGTGCTCTGTCTCAGGCTGCTAGGCTTGTCAGCAGCAGCGAGGGGGGCCGAGGTCAACTCCCCCGCATTCCTTCTCCGTCCTGGTCCAGCTTCAGAACGTCTTTGAGCTTCTCAGCTCCTCTCTCTCTGGTGCTGCAGCACTCCAAGGCTCTTTCAAGTAAGAGTCCATCATCTTCCTCCTTTTCTAGGAGGCGTCTCAAAGGAGTCTGTGGTCTTTTAGTTCAATTCTTACCCCAAACTCTGTCTCTCTGCTGCTGACTCTCTTTCCTCGGCTCTCCTTCCAGAAGTCCTCTCTCTTGCTGCATGCCATTTGCTGCTCGGTTCAGTTCTTATCTGTTGGCTTTTAGCCATAGTCTCTGGACACTGCTTCTGCTGCTGCTCTGTCTCTGCTCACTCACAGTGGAGAAAACTTTCTTAGCTCTCACCTACAGGCACCTAGCCCAGCTTTATGCTGTTCCAGGTCCCCGCAGGCCCCTGCTGGGGGCTGGGGGACCAAAACCCCCCAGGGGCTTCTGCCCTCTGCTCCTCGTGGCCTCAGAACATGGCTACCACTTCTACAACCAAACTACAACTAACCTTCTCTTCTGTTTTCTTGTGGTATGTTTACATTTCGCGGGAGCACAGACTGGACAAAACTTCAAAACTTCCAGGGGTCACCACCCCCTGGGGTTTTACATTTTCTTACCTTCAGGGGGAAAACCTGGTTCAAACCACTACACCCTACAGGTTTCTTAGCAGAGGCCATTGTTAATGGGCTACTGAAATCAGAAAAGTAATGTGTCACATTGCAATATGTTACAACTTGAATTATGACAAAATGGACAATGTAATACCTTTATTTAATTCAATATCCTTACCAGAATACTATCCATAACAAAAGTATACTTTAAAAGAGGATATGACAAACACAAGAAGTTAAAGAGCAAAAAGAATCAGCATAAAACAACAAATGGGTTTAGATATGTATGTCTAACATATCTAAAAGTATGTATATAAATAGTAATGTTAAATTGAAAACCCTTGTTTTTTCTAATATAATAAAAAAATAAGAGGCAGTTTGGAAGAGAAAAAATCTGAGTTGAAAAAGTAAAACAGTTGTTTATATACTATGAGCAAAATCATAAAATGCTTTGCTAATGAAAATAATTCTCACAAAGAAATTAAAAATATAGGAAATTTTTTAACAGGAGACTATTTAATGTTGTTAACAATTTTTAAAGGGATATTTATTGTTTTCTTCATGTTTCAACTTGGGCTGTAATTCTTAGAGATCAAGAAGAACAGGATTCTTCAGATTACTCTGCCTCAGAGGTATTTTAAATTTCTGTCTAGTACCTTGAGCCAGCCACATTAGAAGACATATATGAACTTTCATGATCATTCTTCACCTATGTTCTGCTGTTTCATTACAGCATATAAATAAAAACTGCTGGACAGGAAGTTGAGAAAGAGGAAGTAGAAAATACAGCAGAAATATATTTATATTGAATGGTAGTATCTGTCATTTTACTGAAGGAAAGGTTGTTCCTCTTTTACAGAGCACATGAAAGTTAGTGTCTTTTATCATAAAGAAAAGAGGACTTGAAGTGTGACAAATTAGATATGAGAACAGAGCTGAAACTTACCAGATTCGTAAGGAAAAAATCATTTTTATCCAGTTGATACTTAATTGTGGTACACTGTTTATGGTACATTTTTGTTTATGGTACTATTTTTCATTGCATTCAAACACTCACATATTCAAAAATAAGCATTAATATGTTGTCCTAATCCAGACCTACCTAACCCTTGTTGTTATATAAGCAAAATAGTCTTTGCATCCAAGAGCATGTGACCATATCGACCAAGAGGAACATTCATAAGAACTTTGAAAGTATAAATTCTTTCTTCTACATCCCAAGCATTTTTGTTTTAGTTAATTCTAAAAAGCAAATCTGAGATCCAAGGATTTTTGAAAATTAAGTCTGTAAGGCACTTCTGGGTTCTGAACTGTATCAATTTTGCAATTAGTTTTGCACTCACATCTTCTTTAAGATCAACTCACCCATACCTGCATGGATTGCTAAGAATCCACAGACTCAAAATCCCTCTGCAGAGCTGAGAATTGTAAGGCTTAAATATGTAGTGGTATTTTCTTCAAAAACACTGAGCTGAATGAATTTAAATTATTTTTTTCTGTTTCAGTAGTATATTGATCTAAATTTTGATAATAAATCATGTCAGTATTTTTCAGGTAAATAGTGTTTTATTTAGAGTTTATACACCTACAATTTGTACACTGTAGATGTACAAACAAAATATGAGTGATGAAATAGGAAACAGAAGCCTAGTCAGGAGCTTTTTGCAGACATTTTTATCTTGGATCAAAAAGCACCATTGTTCTGTCTGAACTTTTCTAAATATTTCTATGTGACATTCTGTTATCTAAATATTGAAGCAATATGCTGCTCTTATGACTTAATGATTCCTCAAATGTGGAGGACAAAAGGGTTTTTTTTAATCAGGATCTGCAAATCACATACAGTGTGTGAAGAGGATCTGCGGCCTCACACCTTAAGTACTGTATGCAGAAGAAATTAAAAAGTATATTCTGAAGGTTTATCTCTAATTATCATTTTCAAGTGTTCAATATAAATGTTCTATTTAGTGTTCCAAAGATTACCAGGTCTTCTCCACTGTCACAGAAATGCATATGCTCACACCCATCAGCCCTCTGTTTCGTTGTTCAGAGGGAGCTATGAACAGTTAAGCATTTGCTGTGATTTAGTTAATGTCCTTTTACCATATAAAATGCAATCCAATTCATTGTGTATGTGCTTGAAAGGGAAAGAGACACAAATGATTTGGTACTAAGCCTTTTTTCTTCATTTCATATTGCTAAAACTGTCTCTGGAGAAATAAAGAGGCTTTTTTCTCTTATTTCTTATAATGGGATTCTAATGAGAACTTTAATTAGTATCATGAATTTTTCGCTTACTTTCTAGATTTTAAAGTAATCATGCAGTATTTCTCAGTCATGATTTTCTATTGTATCTCCTTCTATTTATTTAGTTAAGATAATTTACATAGTACTATCTTTTTTTAGATTTTGGTTAACGCATTTTATTGCCATAATAATTGGAATCAAAATAGGCAAGAATCATCAGATTATTGTTAGTAGCTAAATTGCCCATCATCAAGTAGAAGATTTTCTCAGTTACAGCCGCGTGTAAAAATTCTGGTAAAGAGGCATTTTTCTATTAAATGTACACCTGAAATGGCCATCACAAGACAGGCTATTCCCACTGCCTTTAGTTATTCCTTGAGTTTTTCTTCCAAAATAGCTATTTTTGAGAGATTGCTTTTAACTTCTTCCCTGAATTTTTTCTGTAGCATGTTGCATTTCTTTTGAGGTTAGAATAAAACCTTTCTACCATAAAACATCTTTCTGATGCAGACCCTGTTCAAGTTAACTTTTTGACGCTTATAAAAAAACCCTCACACTTGATGGACCTGGTCCTGTGGATGTTGCACACTTTTTTGACAGTCTAGAATACCCTTCCATTTGTCCTGGGAGATGTGAGATATGTAAAATCACCATTTAAAAAATCTCTACATTTTTGTTGTTACTTTTTTGGAATAAGTGTATCATAGTCATTAAAAAATGACATTACCAGTAAGTCCAAAACAATACAGGGAAGCAGATTTTACGGTGTTTTATTGCAATTTTATAAATTCTATGTACTATTTTCCACAGGGAGGCTAGCAAATTAAAAATAAACTGTAGTTAGTAATTAGAGACATTTATCTGAAACTTGTTCAGCTTATTAAGCATTTAATTCTGTGTATAAAGTGAGAAATCATTAGCACTTTTATTATCCTGAATGTAAAAAAAAAACAAAACACTTCTGTAAAGGAGCCTGCACAACCGTCTTTAAAAGATTTAGTACTCATATGCTTTCCTGAAATGTTTATGTAGCCTGACTAAACCGGTAGTTTAAGTTCCATAATAAGAATATCAACTGGTGACAGCAATTGTACAGGTGGTTTAAAAAATCAAGTTGTTCCTCACTCCTCACTAGAAAACAAGACTTCTGTTTCTATTTTGAAGGCTGGACAGACTATGCTGTAAAAGGTTTTCTGGTAAAACTCTGCGTTATGGAAGAGCAGAGAGGACCATATCAACTGGCATCCTCCAGCGAGGAAGACTTGCCCTTGTCAAATGATGCTGCCAAACTCACTGCTGCCTCAGCCTCCTAAGAGACTGCCTTCCTACACACAACAGGCTGATCTTGATCTGGGCACTACTGTGCTTTGTTGGGGTAGTTGCCTTCACATCAAGGTGGGAGAGTAGGTTGTCAGCCCAACTATGCACACATCATATAGATCTCTTAGCCACAAAACAATAATCAGGATGCCAAAATAATTTTTACAGTACTTTTAAACCTTCAAATCAAAGTCAAAATATGTTTAAAGTGTTAAGCTGTAATTTAAATTATTAGCCTAAGACATTTCAAGTTTCATTACTTGCTTTGAGAGTGTAAGAAAGATGGTATAAAGACAGAAGTCTCTTGCTAAAAGGTGTTTATCATTTGAACTGCAGAAAGGAGAGCGCTTGTTGTTAAATGTGTGCATTTCTCATCATTACTCTGCAAATCCCAAAGGCACACATCAAATCAGCTGCTCAGATAGAAATAGCTCCCATGTCTCCTCATGCAGTCTGGTATCCTATCCTAAAAATACAAAATCCCTGAGTTAATAAAGTGTCTAGAGAAGTTTATTCTTTCATACCAGAAGTTTTAACCTAGTCCAAGCTACTAGCACCCTCAAGATACCTAAATCAGGCTCTGAATGGGTCAGTTCTATTCCAATGTAACTTTTGTTTCTCAGCAGAGTACACAAAAGAAAAAAATTGGATGAGCTGCCATTTCTAAAATACTACTAAACTGAGCTTACTCAGTTACTGTGGTCTTCACTTAGAAGTCCTATCATAGTTAACTTTTTCACATATATCAGCAGAATGGAAAAGAATTTCAGGAATTCACAGCTGTTTCGAGGAGGTAAATATGGGTAAAATATGGTTGTCTTAGTGAAGCTGTGTTTTTTCAATGCCTACCTTCCTCACCATGTAGGGCCCTTCTTACCTAAGGCTGTCACAGAGGCATCTTCAGTTAGCATACACATTTCTCTTTTAAAAAGGAAAAATAAACAAAGACAAAAGCTTTTCCTTCAGGTATTTCACTCTGTTGTTTAGAAGAAACAGCTCACTAGTGATTTCCTGCTGTGGTTGCTCTCATGGCATTGCAAGTTTGCACCAGAGGCTGCACTTTGGGGCTTCAGTAGATTGTGACAGATGCAGGTTTAGTAGTCACATAAGGATGTATTTGCCTTTGTAATTCTGGATGGGAGTTTTTTCTCAACTTACGTGCAGTATATCATACCTTTCTGCTAACACATTGCCTACAACAGTGTAAAATGTCATTCACAGATCTCAGAAGTCATTGTTTGGACTCATTGATTTTAGAGAATTTTATATGAATTAGGTCTGTAGAGAAGTTGATCCTCCTGTCACAGAAATCATCTGCAAGACTAATGTGCGACCAGGGTCAAGCCAACAGACACATTATTTTGCTGCTCTACAGCCCAATGCCTTTACTGACAAAAACTGATTAATATATTTGTTTCTTCTTTATACTAGATTACAATGTCATATCTAATCTGTGATCCATCTGCTCTCTAAATCTCAGCATGCATGCCTGCTTCTAAAATATCTTCTCTATTGACTATCTATACATTTGAATTATCCTCCTGTGGATGTATTATACTGAATTTGTCCCAGCTAAATTTTAATTTCCTTTTTCTTCCCTACTCTAAATCCTTCTTGGCATTTTTCTTCCCTCAGTGCTGCTCGCAACCTTTCATAATGATCAGGAGGACTATATTTTGGTATTGTTTTATAGAATATTCAGCTAAAATCACAACCAATTATCATACAAGAAAGTATTTTAATTTACTATCCTTTAGGAACATTTTTCAGACTTTTGTGTGTTTTATGATATTCCATAATTCACTGACTTTTAACATTTCCCTGCTGAAGGACTCTGGTCTACTCAACAGGAAGCTTTAATTGGAGAATAAGAATCTGCAGAGCTAAAAAAGATGGTTCTATTAAGAGTCAGACTTTACAATGAGGAGGTTGAAATGTTGCAGGAAGAAAGTGGCTTGTGGCTCATTACCAGAAAAAATGTCTGAATCCCAAAAGGTATGTATTTTCCTGAAAAAAATGAATGTTGACAGAGAAGAAAACTCATATTTATTATTAACAGCTAATTGTAGCTTTCCTTTGAAAGAGGTAGTGTGAATACAGACAAAACATATTTACTTTCCATAATGTTACTAAACTAAGAAGTTTTCAGACTGTAGATAATATTATTAGCATTTAAAAAAGCTAAATTATTAGTTTGAAAATGTTTAATTCTATGCATTGTTATACACCTGTGTAACTTCCAAAGCATCAAACAAGATCACTGACTTCCCTGGCACTAGTGGTGTTATGAGGTTAAAAAAACAATATAATGTTTTCCACGATTGCCAGCCTTAGATTTCTGTTTGGACACCTTGGATTTCTGCTTGGATGCCTGAAGCCTGAATCCGATTTCACTTGTCTAATTTAAACATAACTTGTCACGTGCTCTATTCATCATAAAAACAGGCAAAATGTTAGCATTCTAGAATGTACTGGACTAATGGTACTATCTTGTCCATCCTAGAAGCCACGGGTCTTCCAGAGATTTTTTTTTTTTAATATCTCCCGTATGCTGTTTTTAATTAGATCATCTTAGCCAGAAGTCTTCATTTCCCTCCATTATACCACAGTCTCCATTTAGTTCAGTTGTGAAGGATAAAATGCAATTCTTATTACCAAGAACAGTTACTGCAGCAGAACAGAAAGAATGTGAGTCTTCATTATTTGCGTGTTATCTGACCTTCCCTTTCATTCTAGCTCATTTGGTTTATCATTTGCTTTTTCTTCTGCATCACAGAGGAACAACATCTTTCAGGCTGGAGCTGTCATTTACTATGTGCTTCTTGGAACTTCAGCAAAAAACAGCACATGCTGATAGGGCTGCAATTTCAAAGTACCTGCATGAAGGTGCTGGAATCAAGAGGTGAGGAAAAACTTTTTAACCGTGGCAAGGTCTTGAGCATCCAGAGAGATATCTCAGAAACTAAGGAAAACAAGAACAGAAACAGGGGAAACTGCACCAAAAAATTAGAAGCAGACAAAATGAAAAAGGTTAAAAGATCACAATTAATGGTTCTTATGTAAAGGCTGCCGTTAAAAGGCTGAGCATCAGAGAATTCTGTTCCTTCCATTAGGGAGTACAAGGAGGAATCAACTGTAGTCTCAGGAATTACTAAGTTGTCTACCTGTATTTTAGTATTGTCCTTTCTATGGTCTGTCTGCTTTCTGAATATATTAGTGAAAAATACAGTACCAATACCTATTAAAGGAAAGCAACAAAACCAACCAAAAAAGCTACTCCACACAAAAAAACAACCACCCCACTGCCCCAGCCCCCTCATCCCCCTGCCCAAAGCCAAAACCAAAGTATCCTTCAGGAAATGGATTATGCTGAGTTTACAAGGCAAGAATTAGATTTGTAATCACCAAGGTGAGGTCAGGTGGCCATTGAAGGAATTGTCATCTAGTATTTTCTGAAGAAAGCCTTCCCTTTCTCTGGATGACACCATAATTGGAATTTTTACAGAGTTTGGATCACCCTACCCTACCTCACACCATAATTTCTGTATGCACAAGCCTGTAGACAATCAGGGTAAGGCGAACTTATTTTCTTCACAGTAGTGACAGCCAGTTCAAATAGATCTTTGTGCTGCCAGTAGCGTGTGTTGGGAAGAGTACCTTTACTAATAAAAACAAAACCTAATGTAAGACTATTATTATTTATTAATAAATAATATTTTGTTCTGGATAGTCTATCAATACCTCTACAACCATGCTTTTTTCTCTTTTCTCTATGGACTAGAAAGCTTTTTCATACCAGGATTTTTGGGGTCTTTTAACTCCTATCAGGGACCATTTCCAATTTACCTACGGTGGATATTTTGTCATACTTCATTCCTACTCTGAAATAAAAGAGAAATTTAACTAGACAGATGGACTGGTTAAATTAAGAAACATTCATCATTAACATTTTTTCTCAGGACTGAGTAAATTGCATTATTATTGGAACAGACATTCCAGGCAGATTTATGCAATACTTACATAAGCAGGCAGGTTTGGGGTTTTTTTTAACTGGTGGAAGATCCGTTCTTCCATTTTATCTTAATCTGATTTGCCATTCTTGCTGTTTTAATTTTTATCAGTAATAAAAGCATTTATTTCATGTTCTAGACTCATTATTCCAGGTTTTCAAATGTGGGATTTCTCTTTTAAAATATATAAAAATGGGGTAGAGCAAAAATTAAGGGTTTAACCTATGTTTACATGTAAAATGTTTGTTATGTTTTCTATATGTTTCTGTGGGTTATGCTTCAAGCTCAGATACACTGGATTTCATATGCCCCCCAAGCTACTTCTAAATAATTTCTGAGTTACTGTTTAACAACCTTATATTGAATTTGTGTTTCTGATAGTTGTTAGTGTAGATATTCTTTTCCAAAACAGCATCTGAGTGATGCAATATCACAGTTGTTACTTTATGAATGTGAAAACACAGCTTTGGGCATGGATTCAAGGTATTCAACTGTGCAATTAGGCATTGGATGGTGTGTGACACATTCCAAATACAAACAGTTGGCCATATGATTCGCGAGTATCTACAAGCAAACAAGTAAATTAATCTTGATTCATTGGTGGATGTTTTTGCCAACCTCTAGAGCAAAGTCCATAATTGTTTTCAAAAGGAAAGAAAGGAATAGGAGATGGCGAGGAACATCTAGAAGTGAGAATGGAATAAACAAACGTATTGAAATACGTAACTGAATCAAAATACAATGATTAGTGCAGGAAGTAATATCCTCTCCAACAGTTCCCTCTGGCAAGTTTGCAAAGTCGGGTATAGTCTTAAAGTTAACTGGACCACTGAGGAATAGTTCTAGGAGAAGGTATGATTCCAGTGTTCTTACTAACCACTGCTGTTTGGATGCTCATTTTTTTCATTTGTTTTCTCTTGTCCACAGAAAGGACAAACTTATTTTCCATTTTATATGTGTAGGTGTAGAAGACCTTTGGAAGAAATAGTGAGGAGGGAGGGATTAGCACCTGCTCAAGGAAATTTTTGCTGCCAGGGAAAAACTTTAAAGTAGGACGGAATTCATTCTTACACAGGATGCTCTGTACGTTCTCTTTATCTGTGTGACGAGAGGTAACTCCCTTGCTACAAGTGATAAAATTCTCACAGACATGCTGAAGGGGTGCCATTCTGAAGGGAAGCCATGTAGGCCATAAAGCAGAGGGGCAGAATTCAGCCTGAGGTTTTATTGAGCATGTGAAAGGTGGTGTTATAAAAGCACCAAAGGGGGTTTCTGGTTTTGCCTTTTTGGTCAGCTATATTGCAGTATTCTCAACTGCTAATATAAATTTTCTTTAAAACCTTAGCCACAACCTGGTTTCTGTGTTCATTTATGTGCATATCAAGTCTTACACTGTGGAATGCTTTTTTTTTTTCCCCATTGTACTCCAGATTAATTTTTGTCAAGCCATGTCACCTTTTGGTCTCCAAATATGCCATTTGCACTGAAATTCACAAAATTGTCACAATTGCTTGAAAAAGACCTCTAAATAGGGGAGTGCAATCCAGTTTTTGTTTTCTATAGCAAAGGTCAGAGTAAGAAAAATGGTATTGTGAAAATAAACAAAAAACATTCTTTTGACTTTGAATAGAGTTGGCGCAGATGTAAGAAGACCCAAACAAGAAATATGTAACAAATCCAAAACACTGTAAGTATTTTAATCAGGGCCATATTTACTGCCCTTTTGCTTTGCTTCTTTTTCCCAAAATCTGCTGGAAATGTGATATTCCTGCAAATCACAGCGGGTATATGTACACAGTACTTGAGAGAGTTCTGTTCAAATGGAAGTGAATGAACTGGGAAGTGGAATCTTTGTAAGTTATCTAGATTCATGACAGCAACTAGAGGAATTGGACTTTTTGACTGCAAAGGCATTGACTATAGTTACTCAGTTAAACCTCTGATAACCAAGCAGACCTGGAAAAAAAGTAAAATAGTTGAAAGAACTTTTGACATATTGATGTTGAAAGCGGTGTAGAGTCATTTATAGAAAGGCAGGTAGATGATTAAATGAACAAAGGAACTATCTTGCATGGAGCCCTGCATTTCAGCACTGAGCGGAAAACTGACACATCGAATTTGTTCAACAAAAGGAAAGGCTTTATCAGCTTTTAAATGAATTATATAAAGATGATTGTTAACGCTTGGAAAAACTACAGTGGTTAAAGGAAAAATAGCCACAGCATAAAGAGCCTAAAAATGGCCAAGTCCAGACTGATAAAGCATTCAGAGAAAATGAAAAGCAGTAGAAGGCTGTTCAAATAGTAAGACAGCTCTCTTTCTTCTACTTGTAGATGCATATAAGGTGTACTAAGATTTGTATGTGTTATTTGTGAGGTTTTGTGTTTCCAAGTGAAATACTGCTGCAAATACTTAGACTCTTGCTGTACATAATACCCTACAGAAAATTGACTTAGTCTCACCATTAGTTGCACACAGAAAAGCACGATAGTTACTTGGAGAAAGGGAATGTAACTTCTATTTCTGTGTTTCCTTCAACACATGGGATCTGAGACTTGAAGATCATCTTCTATAATGGCCTAAAGCTTAGAACACTCACCTGTTAAGCAGGAGATACAGTTTTTCTTCCACTGGGACAATATCTGTATCGTGCGTAAAGATGTCTATTCCTGAAATTACATACTTCTCTTCAGCCACTATAAAATTTTCTAGCCCTGCTCTCCCTCCTATTGTATTCTTCCACTATTTCTGTTTATCACAGAGCCTCTTTTTTTCTTCACATTCAAGTCTTTTTCAACCCGCCCACCACCATTTTGCTCTGCAAAATGTTCTAAACTTGAGGCACAGCAACAAACATTTGGACATCTTCCCTCTCTAGTAGCTTCTCCACAAGCTCATAGATCACTGCTTCATGCTTCTGAGCAATACAGTATTTCTTAAATACATTTTTTGTGTCCTATAGATAGAAAAAGAGAGATGAGCTCAACATGAAGGTGATTGGAAAGTACTCAGGGTGATTAAGGCTCAGTAGTGCTTGAATGTTTTCAAGCACCTCTGATCCAGAAAGGAGAGTTGGTCCTTCACAAAACTTCACGGAAGACTTTAATACTGGGTGACATCTGTAAAACACAGTACATACTTATCTGGGCTGGTGCTGATTTCCATAGCTAGCTGGATTTAAAAAGGAAGTGATAAAATCATGTAAAGATAGACTCTGAAAACAAAGGCATTCCTGTTTTCAGGGATGAGTGGCTCATAATAAAGAGTTATATAGGAACCTACCAAAACAAAATTTGTAGAGCTCAGTGATGTATGAATAGAAACTTGGAGAGGAAAGCAAGGGCAGAAGTGGATAAAGATATTTTCAGAGGGAAAAAAATGGGTGAAGGCTTTTCATATCAACTCTTATCCAAATAATGACAAAAGATATTTTTGAGGAAAGGACAGGGCAAGGAAGGGCAGGACAGGGCAAGGTGGGAAGGTGTGGGAAGGTTTGGGAAGGTTTGGGAGGGGAAGGGTTTGGGAAGGCTTGGGAAGGTTTGGGAGGGGAAGGGTTTGGGAAGGGAAGGTTTGGGAAGGTTTGGGAAAGGTTTTGGAAGGTTTGGGAAAGGAAGGGCAGGGCAGGGTTGTTTTACTTTAAATACATATTAGAGGAATTAGAGGACATAATAGTACTTAAATCCTAGATAGAAAAGACTTCCTGATACATCTATTTCCCTTTAAAAATTTTGATATCATCATTCAAAAGCAAAGATTGCACACAGTTATTAAACAGACACTTGATGGCCATGGTGTGCTTCATTATCACCACATTATTAACAGAACTGTATTTTTGTTTTTAATTATCTTTTTACTGAATGAGAATTTTGGAAGTGTTAAAATAGCAGGATTTATTGTATCAAGGACCACAAAGGAAAGCTGTGTACTATTTTCAGTATTTGTTTTCATTTGTGTTTCTTCGCTTTGTAGTGCTTTCTAATGTTTCTTGGTTTCAAATAGTTTTCTCATTATAAATAGGTACTTTCATCTTCACCAGTCTTTCTCAGAAAGAAATATGAGATAGAGCACTCTGCACCTGGGGTACTAGAAACCCAGAATATGGTTTTCAGAATGTTTATTAAGGAAGTTATTTGCTTTAGTTGCATCAAAATATATACAAAGCAAAAAAAAAATCAGATTCTTGGTGTCTGCAGAAGATGCACAGCCTGCCTTGTCTGTGGGGTGATGGAATACATTTCAGAATATTTAGGTTGTCAAGGAACTAGACAATACCTGTGAGAGTCCTTGAATCCCATGGCACGCATTTGTAATGGAGCTGATTCCAGCCTGGGGTGTTTCAGCTCGAAATCATGATTATGTGTGAACAAATCTGTTTACTAGTATAATGGGAAAAAAAGTATGTTTGGAGAACGCTGTCTTGTGTTAGGGGCCTCTCTAAATTTTCTGATTGGCTGATTTATTACCATCATTTTCTCTGGCACTGAATTTAAATCATCAGAGGTTAGCTGATATGGAAAGTAACATGGACCTACCTTCTGTTCTTACAGAAATTGACTATTCTGATCCAAGAATGGCTGATTTACTTGTCAGCACATCTACAGTAGAGGCTGCAGCACCTATAATACTCTTACTTTTTCACTGCAAAATTGTAGTATTCCATTTGTCTTCCCCAGGTGGTCACAACTACTGTGGAATGCATAGCATTGATTATTTTTTATTTCAATTGTCTCATCTTAAGCTGACTGGCACCACACTCTAAGGGCATGGAAAACAAGCATATGCTCTCTGCTGCTTCAAAAACAAACCACTGGGTTAAAAACTGCTGTTAATATTCCAATATTTAAAGCTTAGCTTTTTCCTTTGTGTGTAAGAAGAAAGCAGGTGGAGGGACTGTATGCATTTTCTGATTAGTATAGTGTGGTATTGAGTAAGGTTGCCTAATACATATTTAATACAAGTCAGAAACAAAGCTACTGCTAATTACCTTCATATTCTCTTACTATGGTGACCCAGCAAGATATAGACGAAAATAATTCACTATTTTCTGGTGTTGCTCTCAAGTCTGTATACAGTCACTTTTAAATGCTTTTAATTAAAGCACTTTGACAGGTTTTTGAAAACTTGGTGTAAAAAAATCTAAGAAAGTGAGACTAAAAATTACTGTTGATGAAAAGATAAAAAAGCAGGTTTTACCTCTGCTCTCCCTTTTCTGTCAGTCTCTTTTCACTCCTGCTCTCCAGTTCATTAATATTTTGGGGTTTAGCATGTTGGTTACAGTAACTAAGTGTTAATTTGTTCTTTGGCATATTACACTGAGATGAACCTGATTAATTAAAACAGGAAGCACCATCCCTGAAGCACCATGGCTGGTGCATTGGTGTTGATGCCTGGGGTTCAGTGTGTAATGAGACTCCTAGCTGCAGGCAAAGGGAGACCGCACGCTTCCTCACCTCTGGCGCAGAACAGAATTAAGCATTAACTCTGTAGCAGACCCCTGCTTATCAGCAACCTTGCTATTACTACACCAACCCTGATGTGCATAAGCAATATTTTCATCCACTTCCCAAGAGATTTATCTAGCTGTTGAAGTAGAAAATGAATATTTTACAGTTCACTTGTCTGATCAATTACCTACAAGCTGCTGCAGTATTTTATAGCCAGTGGGAGAGCTGTGTAGGTGATGATAGAGAAATCTGAAGGGAATCTGTTAGCCAACTACAAAAAGGGGACTAAAACTGTGAATGAGCCATCAGTAACAGTCCTTTTGTTCATAAGGGTCTAGCCAGAAATTACAGTGTAACCAATTAAAGTACATAAATGATAATCAGCAGAATGTGAATTCCAGAGGTGAAGAAATTTGATTGCTTGATTGTAGGATAATGAAGTGCAGAGATGATTCAAAGCCAACCCCTTCTCAGTGAAACATCTCCCTCAGTACTTTACTTGCCATTTTTGTCTTCTAGATAATTGGAATAAACTCTTTCCTAGAGACACTTTTGAAATTAAATGAATACAAAGTTAAATTGCATGCACTTTCTGGACAAGGCATTACTGATCATAATGCAGAAAGTTTCAAAAACCTAAGTTCCCAGCGGTTTATTTTAATAGAAAAACTTTGTGTTGGCAATTCATTTCAAGAACATTGCACATGATGTCTTGAATAAGTTAGTGAAAACTCTCTTATCTGAATGCATATGAATTATGTTTTCTGTCTAAAAAACTGTAAGGAATATTAGTCTGTTATTTACAGAATGAACAGAGACAAGTTCAAATCCTTATTTAAAAATGGTGAAAGCATAAAGAAGCAACCCGGAAGATTCACAAGGTGTTTGTGTTTGCTTGTTTAAAATTCCTGCAGTTTGTCCCAAGAGCTTTAAACACGTCTTCGTTCTTTAATTTACAGACAAGCCTGTGAGAGAGATAAGTTTGTATTTGTAGTAAGAAAATCAACTCTGATTTGTTTAGTGATAACAACAAATATCACTTAGACTAAAATGACTTTCTGGCCCTCAAATCTAAAGCAAAAATAAATCCAGGTTCAGTTAAAATTCAGATATAGCATTGAATGCCTGGCCTTTTTTTTACTTATTCTACAACATCATCAAGAAGTAAACACTGTAAAAACATGTTGCTGCCTGAGTACTGATTATTTTCCTCATATTATACACTTGATTAACTGCAGCTACTTTTAGGTTATACTGTGGGGTTGTGTTTTAGGAGAATGTTTCTTCCCTATTGCAAGCTTTTGATAAAGCTCTTTTTTATTGAACCTTTATCAGTGTTTATTAAATATGGAAAAACAGACTGAGGAATGAATTTTATTCTATAATAAGTTTCTTTTTAACTAGCCTTTGAACTGGAAGTATTCAAATGACAGAAAAAATAATCACTTTTTATACGTATTAAAGAATTTCCTGTGTGAAGAGATACATGTAATAATACTGTTTTTCACTATTTTTTGCTCTCAAAAACTTTACTTAAATCACTACAGTGACAGAGATTTTATCCAAAGGAGAGAAAAAAATCATCTTCTAGGTCCCTTATTAAAATGTCTTGTATTAATTTTACCAAGTCTCCAAAGCCTCATGCTTTGTAGCTGAATGTTACTGTGTTGGCCCAAACACACAGGATAATCCACAAACACAGATGTTTAAAACCTCTTTCAAAGGCACATTACCTCTAAAAGCACCTGAGATAGGACAGGATATTCTCCATGCATTATTTATGTTTTCTAGTAGAGCAACTTATCTCTCAGTATTTTGCTTGGATTACATGTTTTAGTATATCTAACACAAATAATGATCCAAGAGTATCAATTATTTGAACAGTGGTTAAAAATTTTTTTAAAAAATTTTAGTGCAAATTTTTTATCTTTAATTGCATTGGTTATTTATCCAGACAGAGGCTCGCAAGAGTCAACAGGAAAGCAGTTGCCTTCTTAAATTTACAGTTTTACTTAACTAATTTAACACTGAATTCTGATTCCACAGTTCCATTTGTGGCTATCTCTATTGGAAGAGTGTGACATCGTATAAATGAACTTCCTATGAGATTAGTCTACCAAAGTCCTCCGTTATCTGCAAAGTGAGCACCAAAACAGAGATAGCTTTTCCAGTCTGTCTGCTTTACAGACCTTTTTGGCTCTGAGTTCTGTAAATTTATTGGGCTTCAGTCATACCTTGAAAATTCTCTTTCCTCTTCAAATATGTTTTCTTGTGCATACTCTGTAAATAGTGAATTTGGGCAGCTATACTTATGCCTCCTGCCCAAGCTCCACACATTTAAGGAAAAATCTGCCTAAGCTCTTTAAAGAGAATTGTAGAATCATAGAATGGCTTGGATTGGAAGGCACCCGAAATATCATCTAGTTCCAATCCACCTGCCTTGGACAGTGATACCTTTCACTAGACGAGGTTACTCAGAGCCCCATCCAACCTTGGTTGGAACACTTTCAGGGATGGGACATCTACAACTTCCCTTGGCAACCTCTTCCAGTGCGTCACCACCCTCACAGTAAAGAACTTCTGCCAAACATCTAATCTAAACCCGCTTTCTCAGTTTGGATCCGTTCTCCCTTGTCTTGTTACCACATACTTTTGTAAAAAGTATCTCCATCTTTCCTTCAGGCTCTCTTCAGGTAATGGAAGGCTTAAATTAGGTCACTCCAAAGCCTTTTCTTTTGCAGGCTGAACAAACTCATTTCTCTTGGCCTTTGCTTGTAGGACTGGTGCTCTATCCTTCTAATAATTTTGGTGGCTCTCCTCTGGACTCACTCCATGAGCTAGTCATAGCCACTGGAAAAGACCTCTCATCTGACATGGTAGACAAGGTTTTTGTAATGTCCACAGAGCCCAGTAGGCTCCAGTTTCTTGCAGTGCAACACCCACAAGAGACACAGTCCCAAACAACAGTGAGTGCAGTGAGGGGGGAACATGCCCTAAACTCCTCCTCCAGATGAACCATGAAGTGGCCACTAGCTCACAGTCAGCTGGGCTAGGAGGGTTGTGGGCAGGAAGGACGATGGATCCAGTCTGCTGCTTGTTGAAGACCATTGGCAGGTTGATAGCAGGACACCTAAATTTATGGTTCTTCTCACCAGGCCTGTTTCTGCTTTTTCTGAAGTGATATTTCAATGTGAAATGCATAGAAATTCCAGCACAGAGCACAGAGGCAGGCCCGTCCAGAGGACCAATTCCAAACAAACTAGACATCTAATACGGGAAGGCAGATTCTAGTCCCAAGTTTCATCTTCTATAAATCTAATCATAGGGCTTTAGGAAGCTACTATACTAGCCAAAAACTAGTTAACACTATCCCACTGGGAGTTAACACTGTTGGGTTGGGGCAAAAAAAGAAAAAAAACCCCTATCTTCTGCATTTCAGAAAGAAACACATTTTTAGATGTAAATTGTACTTCATATGTAGATAGTAAAGTGTTTCCAAATTGGATTCCTTTGAAGTGTTAGCCATCTGGGAGAAAAACAAGATGAAAGGACATACTGTTATGTGGGATTCTCAACATCAGAGAGGAAGTCAGTGGAATAGGACAATAAAATAAATTTAAAAAGAAAAAAAAGTCAGAGACAGAGAGATATTTCTTAGAACCAGTCAATTATATTTCCAACCTGATAGATAAAATATGAGAAAAAATAGCATATTTCAGGACTGGATGGAGACTGAAAGTTACAACCTTTACATAGATTTGAAGAATCCTTTGCTATATTTGTTTTAATTTTCAGTACAATAAAGATCTGAAGCCATTTTTTGCTCTTGGAAAAAGTTTTAGTTGAAGGCATAGCACATTAAAGAACTTGACTGTTGTTATTATGCTACTAATGTGATATTGATACTTTATGTTAATTTTTTAGACTAGCATCAATCTAGACTAGATGATTCTGCCATTATTAGTGTTGGATTTCAAAAATTGGATATGAGAAAAAGAAAAACTGCTAAGTTTAAACAAAGCCTTGGGCTGACAGAGACTGGGGAAAAACCTCCATCTAGAGTCCAGACAAGGATCCATTGATGTCACGGATTTGGAATGTCCTGCCCAAGCCTGGAGAAACAATGCTCTGATGTTATCAAACCTGTGCAGAAAACCTTTTGTGTTTTATCTCTCCCTTTATATTACCTGTTCCCCCCATGAAGTCCCCCAAGATTAAGTAGGGGTTTTCCCATGAGGTAATTCCTAAGACCCCAAGACGTGTTACCTAATCCCCCTGTAAAATCTCCCATGATAAAGTGGGTTTTTCCTATGATGTAATTGTAAGACCCCAAGGTTTGTTAACCTGGATTTTCCCCTTACCTCATCTTTATGAAAACCCCAAATTTTAATACTGTGAATATGTAAAACTCCCTGTTAAATATGTAAACTGTCAACCCTTTAAATATGAAGTTGTGAATCCAATAAACCATTCCAGTTTTCTGCCTCACTGGGATCATGTTAGCATTATTGACTTGCTACAACTAGGGTCCACTTGCCTGATGTTTTATGTGTAATCTGCAAAAGCAACTGCTTCTGGACTGTGTATTACAAATGGAATCAATAGCAAAAGCCCTGCACCTGTGGTTTCTTCCATTTCTGAGAGAATATGAAGCTTGGGGTTTCACAGAAGATGATTTTTCCTGGTAAAAAAGTGCCCACACACAAGATGAAAGAAAAATCTGTTTACCTCCTTTACCAAAAGTAAAAACTTACCACACAGATCTATCTGTAAATTGTTTAGGAAAAAATGAAGTAGGCAACTGTATAGAAACCTATGAGCACATAAACAGCATAACTGAAGTGAATAAACAAAGCGTATTCACTATTGCAATAAAGCAACAAGGAGCACACAGTGGAACTAGCAGCAGCTAGAAAATAAACAAAATTTTCACATGATACAATGAAATTGTGGAACTTCTTGCTACAGGCTGGTTTAGAGGTCAAAGGTTTAAAGCTGAATTAGACAAATTCATGCAGGTTAGGTGATATCAACAGCTATTAAACGCAATTACTTGGATGGAAATAAAGGCCCAGGAAAGCCTTAAACTACATACAGGTTGAATAATGTTCTGTGGAATGGATCCTGCTTTATCCCTATTCTGCTTCTTCAGCGTCCCCTGTCGGCCACCGCTAAAGATGAGGTTCTGGGAGAGAGTATTAATGAAACTTGTTCTGGTAGTTCGTTAAAAAAAAAAAAAATATGCGTAATAATAAAAACCTGTTTGTTCTTTAGGGTACTGCCAGAACTGCTGCTCTGAGCACACCTTTTTTTTTCAACGTCTTTCTGCACCTGTAGTAGAAGAGCCAGTTTTCAAAATTAATCCTATGTGTGTTCTCCTTCAGATTAGAAAATGCTTATATAATATTGACTTGACCTATAGAACAGAAAATATAAATAGTCTGCAGGTGTGATGCAGTAAAAATTTATTTCCAGGCAGTTTTTTCTATTTCACTACAGATAGTCTTTGGACCAAAAATATTACATGGTGGTGTTTTGCAGAGACTCTCCAGCTATGGTTAGCACACTATTATAGAAACTTGGGTCCCAATTTTATGCTTTTTGGACTCCCAGTTTCCTACTTTTCTCCACCTGCAACATTCTCAGGACTTCCAGGATTCTTATTTCTACAGCAGAAAGCTTAGTATGATGATATTAATAATAATTGTTATGCATCTGGCATTAAAACAGTGGCAGATCAGGTAAAATTACTTTATCTAGGGAAATAGTTGTTGCAGCAATTGCCACTGTTGTGTGCATTCGCCATACATCCTCCATCTTGGTAGGTTCATACAAAGAAAATGAGAATCCCTTTACCTGTCCCCATACCCAAGGAATCACAAGATCAGTGCCAAGGTTAGTACTGCATCCTGTCCATAAGAATGCCAAAATCTTTAAAAACACACACACGCAAATCTCATTTATTATAACTTCTGAAAATTCATTATTTTGCTTATACTGTAACAGAAGAAAATTAGAAATAAAACGTAAAATATAAAAAAAATATAACATATATCTTCTTATAAAGCCAAAGCTTGCATTAATATTGCTTTGTATATTCTGACTAATTCAACAGAATTGAGATTGCATGCTCATACCTACTCTGGATTAGCTGTGCATGGATTTCTATTTTGCAGCATCCACAGTCAACATTAAAAATAATCATCATGTAGGTTGGAAAAGACCTTTGAAATCATCAAGCCTGATCATAAACCCAGGACTGCCAGGTCCATCACTAAAACATGTCCTTAAGTCCTACATTTACATGTCTTTTAAATACTTCCAGGGACAGTGACTCCACCACTTCCCCAGGCAGCCTGTTCCTGTGCCTGACCACCTTTTCAGTGGAAGAAAATTTTCCTAATATCTAACAGAAACCTTCCCTAGTAAACCTTGATGCCATTTCATCTTGTCCTTTGTTACCTGGGAGAATAGACCAACCTGCACCTCACTGCAGCCTCCTTTCAGATAGTTATAGGGAGCAAAAAGATTTCTTGTGAAGTTCCTTTTCTCCAGGCTAAACAACCCCAGTTCCCTCACCCACTTCCCATAAAACTTCACCAGAACTTCACATTCAGTTTCATCATGATAAAACCTTATTTTCAAGCCTTATTTTCAAGCAAAATACAACCTATTTTGATGACATCCATCTCAGCAAAAAGTTAACATTCCTCATTCACCCAAATTATCCTGGTATAGTTGCAATTTTGACAAGTTTTCAACCACTGTTTCTTCACTGTTGCTAAAGAAGAAGTCAAAGGCTGATATGGCGCAGCCATCTGGGAGATACAACAAAGCTTTTTTCGACCTTTCTTTTCACTCTGAATTCATACACTCAATAGTCTCTCCCACTTTTGCTAAGTCTTATTGTCAAAAGTTTAGCAAACTAAACTAGGACACCTGAGTGTCCTAGATGTATGCAGATACATGTTCTCAAAAACAATCGTGTTTCAAGTATCGGTTTCAGTATCAGCAAATCTTCAGTTTAAGCTTGGAAAAAATTTTGGCTCTCAGACAGGTATGAAATCAGTGAATCTTCTTTCATTTGGCAAGAGTAACATCATACAGAACAAATATTTTTAGACATTGACATTTTCAACAAACACCTTCCTATAGCTCAACATTACCCAAAATGTAACTTTTATTCAGCAAATTTAGATTTTTTTTACCAGTTACGAAATATCTGTAAGTAGGTTGCTGTGTTATCCAAATTATTGTAAAGAGTAATTCTCTGAGGCTTTTTGGTTTGTTTGTTTGTTATTTGGTGTGTTTTATAATGTATAAATGTTTTAGTTCAGTCACTTGACCTAGGTAACTACTATGCTACTTGCAATTATTTGAAAACAAACATTATTTGGCTGAGCTTTCCTGAGGTAGTGAAAGTAGAAAAATTGTCGATGAATACCCACAGCAACTTACAAATTTCCAGCAATAATTTTACACAATGAAATTCTACTCCTGCAAGTCTATCTATAAAATTAATGTAAAATGAGACAAAAAAGAGTAATGATAGGGCAGTATCCTGTTTATTTAGAAAGCCAAATCATATCCAGTACAAAGCAATCCAAGAGACAAGTTACTAACCTTAGAATAGGCACTGCATATTCTGGCACTGTTTCTAAGTAGATTGACTATTGAACCTGACAGTTGTGTAAAGTTTATCTTATTGCTTGATTTTTCTCTTTCTTACTCTACTGTCTGTCCATCATTTCTACTTAAACTGTAAGAAATCCATAACTGGTACTTTCTTCCACAATATGTTTTGCACATTTCCTTGCACAGTGAGGCTCTCATCTCTGTAGGCACTCTGTCAGATAGTCTAACATATCTACAAAGACTAAGAGAAGCCCAAAAATTTTTGTCAGCCAAATGTATCTCTAAAATCCCAGTGTTTAACCAAATCAATTTCTTTCACAGCTTCTGAAGCTCATGATATTCAGCAAATATCTTGACACCTTTGAAGGGCTAAATATAGGCACAGTTCCATGCATACCTTTTCTTCATTACAGAAAATATTATTTTTCTATTGGCTGGCTCTGTCCAAATCCCAAAATTGCACAAGATATGAGAATTCATAAACTATCACCTTGCTCATTACATCTGGAATTATTTTTTTTTACCTGCTCAAAAGTGTTTTGCATTATGAATGAATGCCCTTTGGACTAAATTCATTTCCCATTTTCTGTCAGGAATTATTACCTCCATCCTGGCTATTATCCCAGGAGCAGTGCTTGATGACATTGCTGTGGGTGTCTTCTCTATCAGTCTGAGCTTTGCTCTCAACAGTTATTTCAACAACTTTTATGGCAACCACTGCAATCATTAGTTAAAGCTTTTGAGACACTTCCCACCCACCCCCAATGGACTCTGATGGTTTCAGTTTCTTAGGACAAAGCCTCTGCACTATAATTTCCGCAGAGTCCTAATCTTTGAGACACCATTAGCTACTTCTTGTGTAAAGAGGAAAGGATATATCCAATTTCATTTTACAATTTGATATGGATAATAATCTGCCAGTTGTGATGATGCACCTATGCATGATGTATCAGGGCATATCCTAGCTCTTTTTAAGTCCAAAGTTTAGATAGTACCTGAGAAAAAAGGTTAGACAAATGGATGCCTTGTTGAGCTGAGGCATTCTGGCTTTGAGTCTGTACCTAGACTGGGACAGAGGGATACCGAAGGGTAAAGCAAACTAACATATTCCTGAAAGGAAAAAAAACAAATGGGAAATGTTTTAACAGAAGTCTATAAAATCACAGTAGTTACAGAAAGGGGAAAGAGGGAACGACTTTAAATGTTTCAAGAACTAGACAGCATAAAATGTCAGGTGGCAAGTTCAAAACAGAAAGAAGGAAGTTTTTCAAAGAAGAAAAGCTTTTTAAGCTTCATAATTAGGCTTCGAAATCTCCCACTACCGAACAATATGGATGTTGAAGTGAAAAAAAGTGTTCAGAAAGCAACTAAATTAATGCAATAAAAATCTACAAAAGGTCACTAAGAAAACAAAACCAAGACTTCAGTAAAGTTGTGGAGGCTGGCAGAATTTCATCATAAAGCATGCTTACGCTGTTTGTACATCTTTTCTAAAATGTTCTTTCTGGCTCCCTCTTGGAATCATAATTCTTTACTACATAGATCTTTGATTTACAGGAGTGCATCCACTTTTAGGTAGAGAATGATAGCTTTTAGAAACCTCACAAAACTGACCTTCTGTCACTCAGCACCTGCAGAGTAAGAATTCCATTTTTGCCATTAGTGCAAAGTATGGTTTGTGAAAGGTCAGGTGGAAAAGTAATGACACAGGACTGGAGTGCTAACACATCCTATAATGCCTCCACTGTGCTCCCTATATTTGCTCTCTGTTATCACAGATTGTCAGATAGATCAGTAAAGTGAAGAGAGGAATACTAGACAATTTCCTCACTTTTTTGTTTTCAGCGCAATTCTTTCAATTACAGAAAATTAGTGAAGGAATCTCGAACAGTTTGGATAACTGCACAAAGTGATACATAGGCCAAACATCTATTGACCCACAAATCAAACACCTTCTTAAAAAATAGTGATTGCAAACAATGGAAGCTGAGACATTCTCGGCTTTGTCTGTTCATCAGGACTAAAAAGAGCTAGAAAGTAGAGTGGAAAAATACAGAAATAATAATGAAAGAAATGTGAACTATGTAACTGTGTTTACTGTAGAGTCAAGTTTCAAAATTATTAACAATGCCTCCTAATAAGCCAACCTATGATATACAGAGAACGATATAACCGTAGAAGATCCTCAGGTTGGACAAGCATTACTTTACATTGGTGAATTCATGCTGATTAATCCTGTTCACCTTCTTGTCTTTCATGTGCCTGGAAATGGTTTCTAGGGTTAGTTGTTCCACCATCTTCCCAGGGATTGAGGTGAGGCTGACTAGCTCATAGTTCTCTGGATCTTTCTTCATGCCCTTTTTAAGGATAGGAGTGAGAGTTACTTTCTTCCAGTCCTGAGGCATCTGTCCCACTTGCTAAAGGTTATTGAGTGGCCACAAAATAATCTCAGCCAGCTCTCTCAGTACTCATGAATTATCGTTGTTCAACCTCTTCCACAAAGGAAATGTAAACCACCTCACCCCACAGTGACTTGTTCCTGCAGCCTGTTTGGTAGCCATCTTCTACATTTCTGAAAATTACAAAAAAATCATTCCACATCCTTAGTTAGCCTAACAACATATAGTGATGTTGTAAGTGGAGCTATAAATGTTCTAAGACTGCATAAACTAATTCACTCTGACTTAGGAGCTCATTGAAAAGCTTGAGATTCTTGATAAATATTTGCTGGTGGGTTTGGGGAAAGATGACATTTGCTTAGCAACAGTAGAGACTTTATACTGTATACTTTACCTATTGAAAGTACTTGTAACTGTACAATGGTGTTTGCCCTCACAATAATTTCAATATAATGTTGACCATAGCAAATGAGAAAAGCAAGTAGAGAAGATAGTCATAGTTGTAATTCCAGTACATTACATTCACAGTATGAGAATAAAAACAGACTAATATTTCTGTAGCACCCTTATTTAATTTCTTTGTTCCCCATTTCTTTGTTACTGCTTCATTTGTTTTGAAGTCTGATGATTTATTAATTTTATTTTAAAATTTAAAAGAACACAGATTTTAAAAGTCAGATTTCTGAGGTGTATGGTCTTTATAATGTATACTTTGTTTGTAACTTCCCTTATAATTAATAGGAATTACAGGAGAGAGTGTAAAATATATAAACTCCTTTCTGTCTAAAATGTATGATACGCACAAATGTCATTTTAAATTTTACACCTAGCTTTGAAATGCTTCTCAAATATCCAGTTATTAAAACCTTCTGTATTTAATTGTGAATGAGAATAAAAATGGAGATTTTATCCCAGTTATTGTTCTTTTCTTTAACAAAGCTTGTGGATGAGAAATTTAATAATCTTCATGCTACTCTAGTAGCAATATTATTGAAGGAAAATTGCTTTACCTATAAAACTTCTTTCAGAACCGTATTTCTCCTGTAGGGTTGTGAACACTTTGGAGATCTTCCTGCAGTGTATCCAGGCATAAGTCATACACCTGTATTAACTCTCTAGACAGTTTGTTAGGTCTCCCATTTGAAGGACAAAAATGGAAAACAGCTGGCAGATGACATTCTTACTCAGCAGAGGGTTAAGGAATATTTTTCTTTTTCCTTTTTTTTTTTTTTTTTTGATGCAACAGCACTGAAAGAAGTTAAAAGCCTTCTTTCCTTTCTTACCCACTGTTTGCTGAATATAAGAACTCTTTCACAGGAGTTGCCTATGTGAATAGGTGTGCCTTAAGCAGATGACGACACTGAGCTAGAATCCCCCCCCCCCCTTTGGACAAAGTGCCAAGTGGAAAGGGTGAGTAAGCAATCTTTTAATAAAAATGTGCATCCCAAGCATAGATCTAGGCCACTTTCCAGGTAAAACTGGGCACTTTTTTGCCTGGAGGTTTGGTGTTTGAAATCTATCCATTTCTTTCCTGCTGTGTTCTTTAGCTGATCTATGTGCAGACATCACTCTCATTTTGGACTGTTTAATTTGCCCATAGCATTACAGTGCGGTGCAGGATGTTCATTCAACTCTCTGAGCTTCAGACCTCAAAGAGAAGTGTTGGAAAGCACACTGCAACTACTGAAGCCTTACATTAATGTAGTTTCAGGAGGCAAAAAAAAATTTTGTCAGAATTCCATTGCACTTCTAAGAGACTGATATACCTGCACTAACTTTGGAGTAAGAAATTGAACTGAGGTCCCCGTTATCCAAAAATATCTAGACAAAATACTTTTTCCACAAATTGTGGTTTAATGCCAGCCAACCACCACGTCCCACACAGCCCCCCTAGCAGGATCAGGGAGAGAATTGGAAGGGTAAAAGCTGGAAAAGTCTTGGGTTGAGATAAAGACAGTTTAATAGTAAAACAAAAGCCATGCTTGCAATCAAAACAAAACAAGGAATTCATTACTCACTTCCCATGGGCAAGCAGGTGTTCAGGCATCCCCAGGAGAGCAGGGCCCCATCATGCATAATGGTTATTTGGGGAGACAAACGCCATCACTCCAAACGTCCTCCCTTTCTTCCTTTCTCCCCCAAATTTATATACTGAACATGATGCCCCATGGTTTGGAATATCCCCTTGATCAGTTTGGGTCAGCTGTCCAGGCCATGTCTCCTGCTGACCTCCCATGCACTCCCAACTTCCTTGTCAGCACAGCAGTACAAAAATCAGAAAAGGCCTTGGTTCTGTGTAAGAGCTGCTCAGCAATAACTGAAACATCCCTAAATTATCAACCCTATGTTCAGAACAAATCCAAAATACAGCCCCATACTAGCCGCTCTGAAGAAAATTAGCTTTACCCAAGACAAATGCAGCACATAACAGATTTTATTTTGTACTCCTGCCTTATCAAACCTAATTTTAAAAACTTGAAGAGAATGTAAACCACACTCTCCTTGGGAGGGATATATTTACATTATGTTTTGAACATCAAGCCTGTCAGTTCTGATAGTTAATGGCTTCTTATACCATCCCAGATCAAATTTGCTTCACTCATGCTTGATAAACACCTACACACAAAGCATCCTTACAAAATGTGCCTTCTGTCTTATCTATAATGAAGCCATTGTCTGGATTGTTTTGAGGAATTAATAAGTTTATGATCACTCACCAAACACTTTCAAATTGTACTTGCACCAACTCCAAATTAATTTCACACATGGGTTTTTTACACTACTGTTTTTTCCTACCTACCACTAGCTATAATTAGTCAGTAAAAATTGTCTCTCTCTATGCGTGGAAAATGTTTTATATTCCAGCCATAGTTCTGTTTCCTTGCTTGAAAAAATCCTCCAGCTGATAAAATCTCAGTAATCTAATGATCAGAAACCATTCACAAGCATCCATGACCACTCTTCCTCTTAAAAAAAAAAACTATAATTGAGGCACAGGAGCAAAATGATTTTTTTTCCTGCAGAATGGCATCTTCAAAAGTAAGAAATAACTATCAAGTATGAAAAATGTGTTTTAATGCAATTTTGCTAACAGTTCAGTTGTCATGAATAGAATTTAATAATTTATTTCAGTAAGTACTTCTAGCTCATAGGCTGTTGTAAAACTAACAAGCTACAAAGCATGATAAAATCAAAGATAGCAATCTGCAAAACTTTTACAGTTACATTACTTTTCATTTCCAGCAGCTGATCCAATTAATCTGTTAATTTTTGGTCTTTCAAATTTAAGAGAAAATGCTAAATCGGTTTTGCATAATTTGAAAGGCTAACAGAATTTATTTTGCTAATGTGAAGACATAAAACGGCTAAATGTGAAAAGCCGTAAAATCCAAATAGTTGAAATTGTCTCTTCACCTTTGACTTTTTTTTTATTTTCTTGTGACTTAGAAGCTATCTAATACCTACTAGACTTTGTCAGTAGTAAAACTCCCAATGAACATCAGAGGTCACAGAAGACTCAAATTTTTGTCTCTTTGCTGGAAGGTCATAGCACAGGAAACAGTGGCAAAGCTGATGAAGGGGAATACGTTGCACAGGGTGATACACTGTACAGTCATAGAATCATAGAATGGCTTAGATTGGAAGGGAACGTAAAGATCACCTTATTCCAATCCCCCCTGCCATGGGCAGGGACACCTTCCACTAGACCAGGTTGCTCAGAGCCCCACTCAACCTGGCCTTGAATACTTCAGCAATGGGGCATCCACGGCTTCTCTGGGCAACCTATTCCAGTGCCTCACCACCCTCACAGTGAAGAACTTCCTAACCTCTAATCTAACCCCGCTCCCTTTCAGTTTAAAACCATGGCAGAGCCAGAAAGAAAAGTCACATTATCTAGTGCTTTATTCTCAGATATCTATATGTAATTTTTTTCATATGTTCATTCTTTACATTCACTTGCTAGAAATTTGACTTTACTCATGTCATTCCTCTAATACTTTATCCAAGAAAAAAGCTGAATATTTGGCAAATAGAAGCTAGTCTCTTCTTTGAGGCATGAAGAGAGTTCAATATTATGACTCTTTCTATTACAATTTTACTTGGAAATCAAAAAGGCAAGGAGAACGGAATTCTAAGCTGGTAAGAGCTTCTTGTAATTAATGTCTTATAAACATTACATGGGTAGCCTTTACTGTAATAGTTTAAAGTACAGTTGACAAGAAGTTTTATGGGTGAGACTTAGAATACAGATAGGTAAAGCCTAGTAAAATGAGTGTTAAGAAAGGCGGTCACTTTTGCCTTTAAACTGTACTTTTGCCTTTAAACTGTACATCTATTTACATCACTAAACAGTCTTTTTATAAAAATAGGAAAAGAAAATAAAATGCAAAAGATCAAGGAAGATAGAGTTGGATTTTATTCTTGAGGTTGAGAACTGAATCAAGTTAGTAGAAAGGTAGTAGAAAACCTAGGTAACGTGCTGTGGCTACACGGCACAGCACTGGAGCAGCAATTCCAGTTCCAGTGGCAATATGGCTGCAGTAGCTGAGAAGGATGGTACAGTGCTCTACCAAGCTGCCTTGTTCCTAGTTCTCAACATGGGTCAGTCAGAGAGGCTTCAACTGTGTTCATCCAGCCCTGTTTGAACCTAGGTTCTCTGACAGTTGTCAGAAGTCAAAGCAATTACTGGAAACATGGTTTGTGGCAGTGCAGACATATCAGAAGTGTGTCCTTCAAAAGCACAGCTGGAGAAGATACAAGAAATACAGGAAAAATTGAGTAAATTAGCCAGAGTAATTTATGATATTCAGGATCAGTCTGATGTGCTTTCCTAGTGGTAACAGCCCAACATCTATCATTGCAAGAATCAATCCAAACATCTCTGCAACAGGGACCCAGATGCATTTCTCCATACAGAGTGTGTAAGAAATGGGGAAGGTTTCTGAGTGACAGCTCTAGACAGAGAGCTTCTTGTCCTTCTTGTGCCTTCTCAGGACTCAAACCACACATGCGCTCAAAATTTTTTAGATTAAAAGTTTTAAAGTGATGTTGCTATATTAGTTAATTGTTGTTAATTATTGTTGCTTATACCAGCAAGGATGAAAAAATACACAACTTATCACATAAATTCAGTTGAGTCAGATACTTAACATCAAAATTTAAGGCCAGATGTTTGTTTGGCAAAACAGGAGAAACCTGGGCAAGAGTCACTTTGATGTATCTTTAGCTGCCAGTTTGCTCAGTGCTTTCATTGCATAAATGTTTGGAAAACAGGGGGTGACAGTCTATTTGCTTATGTATTTTGGGGAGTAAGTCTGATATATTGAAAGGGCAAATGTAGCAACAGTAGAGATTGGCAGAGATTACAGAGAGTGATGCAGCTCTGGATGAAAACAAAGCTAGGAAGAATACTGAGAAATAACAGCAAACATATAAGAGTAACTAAAATGATCCCGATCTATCTGAAAGAAGTGGTGAACAGAGTGGCACTTCTGTTTACAGGAAGAACTATGGAGCAAAGAGAAGCTAACTTAGTTGATCAGGAAGAACTCCTGATTGCTCACCTTCAGCACCAGACTGGGAACAAAGGTATAGTTCAAATTCATATCTGCAAAGGCAAGGTCTATTTGTAAGACTTCATACGCCTCCTGTTGTGTTTCCCCACTGCTGCTGTGCTTCATTTAAACATTCAGAGCTTATACAGATGGGTAAAAATCCTACTGCAAAAAACATCATTATTATGTACCATGGGACTCTGGAAATCCATGTACCAATCTACTTAAAACATTGCTGTTAAATTCAGCTTTTAGAAAAGCCTTCAATACTTCCTACCCCATGCCAGTTTTGTAAAAGCAGCTGTGTTACTGTTGATCTTTCAAGATATTGTGCTATTTCTTCTTTTCTTGACAGACATACAAATGCACTTAATTCAGTGTTCTATCTACAAAAATAACAAGTTTTGAAAAACAAAAGAATCTGTTCTAGTTTCCAGTGCCAAAACACAGGCTTCTCTGACAAAAGGTATGGCATACTGGTAAACTTATCAGTAGACATTGCATTTTTTACATTGAGTTTGATAACTTAGACCAGGGTTGCACAGAAGTCATGAGATATTTTATCTGTGCCAAGACACTTTTTTTGGTGAAGACATATATTAAATGTTCAGACATGGCCCAGTTAGATAAAAACGTACAAAGAGACCTTCACTTCCATTGGCTTCACTGACATCAATAAAGACAAATACACTTCTCTGGCAGAGAATGATGTCATTGCAACAATCCATTTATAAATAGGTTAAACAAATAATTTTTAAATGGTTATGGGAGGAGAGCAAATTAGTTCATTTTTGAGCAACCAAACGATACACGTAGACTGTTCAAAGGTAATTCACTTGATGCAAACAGATCTGTGTCTTCTTGCTCTTTTATTAAATTTGGCAGGTTTGGAGCAATGCCCATAACTATCTCATCAGGTCAATACAGTTGGCCTGTTCTTTCACTAAAACAACATACCCTTACTTACATAGGGTGCTACAGTTGTAACACAAAAAAACAGTCCAAGCCCCAGTATAACCATGAATAGCGAAGCATAACCATTTTAGTCAGTGATCTGTTCTGAAGCAGGCACATTATTTTGGACCAGAAATTCTACGTAAAGTGTAAATGTGTGGGAAAAACAGCAGTAAAGTTCTGACAAATCAGAATTATCTGATATAAAAATATTATTTATAAAAATATTCTGTTGGAGTTCTCTTTCTGCTCTGGTCCTAGGAATAGGTAAAATCTATTTGGCCCAAGACATTTAAATACTTTGTCAGGAATAATATATCAAGAAGATGTTCACATAAGTCTTTACCATTTTTGTTTTTAATTCTATGGCTGATCCTTTTTTAGGGTACTGAACAGGGAACAACCCAAACAAAGAAACACAATTTCTTTTCCAACAAAAGGAATAATTTCTTATTGACGTTGAAAATCGAAGGTTTTCTTTTTCCTTTTTTTCTTCATTTTTCTTTTTCTTATGAAATGCCTCATGATTTAAAATAGAGCAGCAAGGAAGCAAAGCCTCACACAGGTTATTTAAAACATTATTTGGAAGAAGACAGCAAGAAGGTCAGTGGACAGTGAATGTCAATACATAGTTTAGATGCAATCAGAAAATATTCTGAGTATTGTGGCCAGGTCTGATCTCATCAATGTGTGTTTACATAAAGCCACACATAAAAAAGCACATGCGTGCTGTGCATGGTTGGAATCAAGGAAGAATTTTCCAGTTCCTTTTGCATGCGACATAAAAATCCATTCCAACTAGTCAGCCTCTATCCCGAAGGCAGAAAAGTAAATAGAAATTCCAAAAAATTATTTTAAAGTTTGCTGATGGCATTCTGGTACTGTCACATATTTTATTTCAGCTCCGACTGTATTGATATAGCAAGATAATTGATCTAACAATGTAAAACCAGAATAAATAGATTATTTTTGATCATAGTTTGTGATTAAAATGTGTTCTTAGGAACAATGGTTTACTGGAGCAGAGCTTATGCTTCATTGTAAGTTCAGACTTCTGCTACTTGACTACAATAAAATTATCACAAATATGGAGCTACATCTGAGAGGTTTTATGCACTTCAGGTTCCATTGTTAATGCCTCATAAGCACATATAACAATTAAGGGAAACAACATGACTTCTTGTGGTTCTGAGGTGGTTTTGGCACTGTACCTGCTCAGATAGCTGTCACCTCCCACAGGTTTCTGTGCCACTGGAGAACTGCAGGGGCTGGCAGGAGGATGAGCTCTCTGAAATCCTGAAGCTGTTTCCCTTTAGCTGAAGAGGCCAATGTTTTTGTTAAGAAAACAATTTAGAGGTGATGTCACACAACCATTAATTAGAATACCCTTCAGACACCCTAGAGAGCAGATACTGATCCATTTATTATCTAGCAATTACCTTCCTCCTACTTGTAAACTAAGAATCAGGCTGTCAGATGAATGTCAAAATATTATATTCAGTATTATTCATCTTTTAATCCTATTATGAATGATACCCACTTCCTCACTTAGCACTAATTCCTATCTCTCTTCTAGAGACTATTAACCTGCCTCCATATTACTTTCCTCCACCCAGTCCAGAGCCTGATATATAACTTTGTTCTCAGAAATATCAAATAGATTGTAGAGTTACATTTAAATAGTGATATCCCCTTGCTATTCAGGAATATCTAGATTTCAGATAAAATGTCAAGCTTATATGCCCAAAAATATATACTTTGTGTTTTTCTGAAGTTACTAACCTGTAGAAAACCAACACATACTCTATAAAAGAAATGGTTGCTCCCTGTTGAAATAATTAAAGAACATGTCACTTAAGCCACTAAGAATTTCTTTCTTGAGAGGGATACTTAAAGTCTCATGCAACAGGAGAAATTGGACACTGAGTGACATGATTTCCTATTGATTTCTTATTTTTGTGCTTGTGTCTTTCAATCCATTCTGAATTGCAGAGGACCAGAAAAAAGAAGCTGGTGTACGTTTCATATGTGATTGATTTTCTCTTGGTACGTGATTTTCACATTGTTAGGTAGTTTTTTACCTATAAATTGTGTTGGGACTGACTAGTTCTTCATCTGCTGGAGTGACATTTTGAATCTCATTTGGGAGATGCCATGTTTATTTCCACTATGTTACAACATGCTCGTACAATGTGCATTTGGGGTTTTTAGTAAACGCTGTTTTCCTAAGAGCTATGAAATCATCCCTTAGTTTTAAATTATGCACCTGCTGGCATCATATAATGGCCAGAAAGCTATGCTCCTACTATCTCTTGCTCATAAAATATTCAGGTTCAATTAAAGGACAACAGTGATCAAGGTGGAAAGGAGGGTCTGTGTGTCACTACAGCTCAAGATTAATGAAAATTGTCACCTTTAAAGTTATATAACATAACATGGTGATATTTCATTTTTAAAATAATGGGATTTCTACAGCAGTCTTTATGAGATTTGGAGTTGCTTCTATTTTGTTTTGTTTTCTTACACCGAAATGCAGAACATCGGCTCTGAAAAGCTCACACCATGTCAGATGAAAATTTATAGAATTACAGTGATTAAAAAGAACAAGTGTTTTACAATAAACTGATACATCTGCCATGTGTCATTATTTATTTACAGGCACTTTTTGATTTCTTATAGGAAAATAGATTATTGTTCTTCCCCTGCCTTCTTTTTGACTGAAGTCAATACTGGAAAAATAAAAAAACCTGCAGGTTGCTGTTCTCTTTCAAGACATTGTTGTACTCACTCTAGGTTGCAGTAAGGGAAAACTATGACCTTTTACTATTTATTGATCTATCTGTGCTTCATCTGTTCTCTCTATGGTTAGTTTTTAGCTGTCAGTAAGCCATTGTCCCAATAGCTGCATTTGATTGCTCTGTGTATACAGCTGAGCTTGTTTAAACCATGTTGGCATGCACTACATACCTGTAGAAATTAGATTTTGCTTTTAAATTAGCCAGAAAATCTGCTCTACCCCTCATTCTATAATCCATGTTTTCAATGGATATAAATATTTATTTTGGCACAAGTATACAATCTTCTTTCAACACAAAGTGCATAAGCAATTGCATTACAGCAGATTTTAGTAAGGAAGAAAAATCAGTTGGGAACCTCAACTTCAATTTTGTCTACTTCCTTTTCTTTAGAAAATGTGTAAGGTTGAAACAAGTGATCTCTGTTCAATCTGCCCCTACTTGGGAGCTCCCATATGGAGTATTAAACAATGCAATGATAGATTGCTTGAAAAGCAGGTTTTCTGATTACTGACCTTCTAGTTAGAACTTAAGAGAATACTAAAAAAAAAATAAAAAAAATCCAGGGGAAATATTCAACGACTTCAATAGAAAGTATAAAAATAAATTTACTTATATACTTGAAACAAATGTATATAAGACATGCATAAGTTCTGAAGACCAGAATATGCTAGCCAACTTTTGGTTATGTCATGATTTTGTGTGCCACACCATAAGCCTGTCAAACTTCCCTAAAATTCTTTTTGAACTTCAAAGTATTCCATCTCTCTGAGGGGATAGTTGCATATCTCTTCCCTGTATGCACTCTCGTATTTTCATAAAACTTGTAGTGAGATAATTTGGGTTTTTTTCCATGTCTTGTTCAGCTGAGGAAGCTGTCCAATGGATTAAAGACAAGAGAACAGATAGACCCAACATAGTCCAATCAGTGTGATTGGAGTTTCTTCCTTTTCATGAAATCAGATAAAACATGCAGCTAGTTTACCAAGGATATAATTAAGTTACTCAGGAGAGAAAACAGTGCTATAAGACTTTGTATTCTGAAAACATCAGAGAAGAAATTATTTGTGAAGTTATGAATGCAGTCTGGAGTAAAGTGTAAGTAGCACATGGAGAAGAAAAAGCAGAAGAAAAATGAACACAGCTTAATGAAGTGATTGTACTGTTAAAGGTTCCAGGCAGTGATTTGCCATAGATCCCATTCTAAAGGATTAAATGTATTGGCATACTTGAGAACATCCAATTTAGCCTAAGGGAAAATGGATCATAGATTACTGCTTTTCCAGGAATGACTTTGAAGAATATTAATGTAAGAGTAGACAGGAGAGGAGAGAGTAGCCATCATAGAACATCTTTAAGTTTTGAACTTGCTGAAAAGATCAGGTAGTTGGTATAGGAAAATCTGAGCAAGTTTAATGCACTGAGTACTGTTGTTGCAATAAAAAAGGCAAGAACATTGGATTGTATTGCTAGAGGGCACACAGTATAAATCAAAGTAGTTGATACCATATCCATGTAAGCTATAAATTGAACATTAGTTAGAATGGTGTATATAGTTCTGTCACCATATTTTAGCAAGGGTATAACTGTGCCTGACGACAGACTGTATATTATATTAACATGCAGACTAAAGTCATGTGCTAAAGATTTATATAATAATTATAATTGCAGAAAAAAACTTTACTAAGCTTTTTTAAATAAAGTCTAGTCTTTTATTGTCTAGTCTAACAAATGAGCTGTTGGCAGCAACTGTGAAACTACTGCAAGTCAAACTTGCACTTCTATTAAATATGAGGACTCCAAGTTTACTATTTACCAGGCCATATTAAAAGACAGAATTCAATCTCTCAGCAGTCATCAGTTTTATGACCCATGCCCTGGAGAAGCTAGTCCAGCTCAATAAAATCCAGCACCATAGTCCAGACAACGAGTGTGACTGTAGGTCCAATGTGAGACCCAAACCTAGCTGACAGTATAGACCCATGCCAGGAGTCTATATACCTTACAGAGTATCTTGGGATAGTATGCAAATGATGGAAAGGGATATTTCAAGTAATTTTATAATATATGTACCTGTCCTTCCTAAGGAAATAGAATTAAATTAAATTTGTTATACTTAAAAGGCAAAAGAATTCTGTTAGTCTTGTTTTGTACTTGGAAAGAAAGTCTTAAATAGAGTGTCAGGAAATACTGCATTCAATGTTTTTTGGGGAAAAAGCTTCCATAAAGGAGAAAAAAGAACTGACTTTTTTACTGTCCCTTGCCAATGAACATCAAGCTGTTTTGATGTCTTCTGTTTATTATGTTTTTGCTCTGGGAATTTAAAACTGAAATTCACTTCAATATTATCTTATTTTTGAAATAAATTGTTTCGTTCCCCCATCCACGAAGTAAAGCGCACAGCACTGGATTAATTTAGATTAAGGGAAACAGGGAGGAATAAAAAAAGACAAAGACAAAAGTTCAGTGAGACAACACTGTTAGTACCTTTCCTATAGAGGTGATAGCATTGTTTCCACTCAAAGTAGCCTGAACACTCTATATGGAAGGGAAGCTCTGAATTTTAAGGGTGTAATAAAAAAGCTAATGAGTGTCATTTTACAATATGAGTTGCATATTTATATTTACTATTTTATTCTTGTTGTCTTGAGTAACAGTGACTGAACTGCTCCACGTTATCCACCTTTATACTTTCCTTTACTCTTGAAAATAATGTAAGTATCCATGCAGTAGGAGAAGTGCATACATTTGCAGAATTTGTAAAGAAATACAGAAAAAATGGTGGTAACTTATGTTGCATCCCAATGACACTGATAATGACCTTTTTTACCTTCAATCTGTCACTGTCTCAATCTACTTGTCAACAGTTTAACATATGACTTTTTTATTGTGGATCCTCTACTTTTAAGTACAAAACCATTTTGAAGTATGTCCTGTCTTCCTTTAGTCATTGCAACAGGGAAAATAACTGTTTCTATATTCTATTTGAGCCATATCTAAGTGATGTGAAAGAAAGTGATAAAAGTTAACCTTAGAATCATATGGGAAACAGTTAAGCGCACACTGTAGAGGGTTTTTTTCCTGTTCTATAGGGTCTTTCACCAGGATATACTTTTATTATGTTCCTGCTGTATTACTGCTACTCTCAATTGACATAAAATCTATACTCACAGGAATTTGGCAAAAGCTATCACAAAAGACAAGCTCCTATGGCACAGGTATCTTAAAATACGTGTACAAAATGATGACTTTACACAAAGGGCTTGCTGCAGCCTTCCAAAGGGCATTGATCTAGCATGCTGTTTTCAGTGTGATATTTTAGATGATTGAAATATTCATGTAAGCCATTATAAAGGGTCCCACAACTGGGAGTACCAGGCTTTTCTGATCACTGCCTTGAATTTATTCATTCCTATTTCATATGAGACTGATGTTGCAGGGTAGATATTTTACCCAGCATAAGTTAATGCTTAAAAAGAAATAAAATAGGCAGCAGATACATAAAATATACATTGTTTTACCAGCAGCAAAATGCATAAATTACAATTATGAGAAAAATAGACTGATGTTAAAGCAGAAACTCTGAATAACTGACAGATAATTACTTCACTTACAATAAAACATAGTTTACTGTATTATGTGCTCTTGATATCAGCTTTCATTGATGATTTTAAATTGCTAGCATAAAGGACTAACACTTGCACATTTCTATGGGTTCTTGGTAAATTATTAGTAATGTTAAAAAAAGACTGCATTACTGCAATACATTGCAGACAGTGTGTAGAAAACGCATAAATAGGTGTCTGTTTTTTTCACAAGTCTCACCTTGTACCAATTCAACTGTTTGCAAAGCTTCAGTAAGGCCATTGCAACTCCATTTGTCATACCTTTGCTGTACTTGGTGCTCTATTTCTAACTAAGAATTTACAAAGATATATATTCTGAAAGTACAAAAATCCTTTTGCAACCTTGTATCTCAAAGAAACAAAATAAAAAAGGTAAAAAGGAGTGCTTAGTGCACTTTCTAGAAAAGCAAGGCTTACATCTAAGGAAGAAAAGGAAATGATCACATGCAATGATCAATTCCATTTAAGATGGAATACATCTACTTTACTATAACTATTTGGAAACCAGTTATCTTTTAACTCATAGAAACATAGAATAATGAAAGGGCTTGAGTTGGAAGGGACCTCAAAGATCACCTAGTTCCAACCCCTTGATATGGGTATGGATGCCTTCCACTAGATTAGGTTGCTCAAAGCCCCATCCAATATTGCTATCCTTCATTCTCCACCTCTGGAGGTCACAGGAGTTTGGCAAAGAGTGATGAGCAGGAGCCAGTCTTGTATTTTCTGTATCCAAAAGCCAAGTTTCATTTCAATCAGACAGAATTGGAAAGGAAAATTTAAATTTCGAAAGTCCTGGTTGTGTTGACAGAAAATAAATCAGAATGAGACTAAATACACTTGCAATGTAACCATGAAGCGAATAACAGGACTTTATTTTCTAGGAATGTTTTGAAAGAATTCTTTTTCTTCTTCTTAGTTTCCTCTTGACATATCTCTTTGCAGTTATCGCCTACAGTGTCCACCACTGCACTGAGGTCAGTGTTTAACTAACAGGTGTGTACAGTTTGAGCTCTCTTCCTTAAAAGATGCAGCATCTAAACCATTCATGATGCTGTACTCTACACTGCATAAACTGGCATTAGCCATTAAGCAGCAACAACTATAATTAAATATTTTTTTCTAATATTTTTTTTTTTCTTAAAGGTAAAAGTATCTAGATTTCATCAGGGAGAAAATACACATCTGAATTAGAATTTCAAAACTTTTTTACTGTAACTAAAAAATTGCTATGAAATATATCTTGTCCTTATTGTTTTCATTATAAACCCTATTGATATCTGACTCACTTCAAGAACAAATTATGAAATGTGAATCTGAGCTTAATTGTAAGCTTAATTCAATAGTATAATCACCACATCAAGGTTACTGCAAAAGCCAAAATGCTCTATGCACTGTATAGGACGAAAAGGTTTTTGTAGCCAAGATGAAGTGATTCCTTGTTGTTCTAGGAGGTTCTATGGCTTGTATCATGCAGGAGTTTAGATTAGATTATTTTAATGATTCCTTAAAGAACATGACTGACAAAAATATGATACAGTCTTTGCTGTCTCATTGAAATTATCTGCAGAAGCCTTCAGCTTTTCATAAAATCAACTGATAGCAAAAAATCTTCAATCTGTAATATCTGATAATAAGTACTGTCAAACAGTAAAATACTGTACAATAGTTAGTGAATATTCAGATGCCATTTCTCAGAAAAGACATATTCCAAAGCACAGAAGCATTATACTATGATTCAGGTTTAAACTTCATGAGGATTTTCTGTATTTCTTCTGTGAATGCTTGATGTCACTTCTTTATTACCTTTTTTTAAAAGACTCCCTTTATGACTTTTTCGACTGTGTATATGGTCTTCAATCCTTAAATCTTATTACCACATTTATTGAAAGCAATCAAATCCAAACAATCAATTAGAAATAGAAGTAAGCTGAGAGGTCACTGCTCTATCTGTAGATTTCAGTTCCCCAAACAGTCCTCATTCAAACTTGTGTGATGTTCTTGGATCCAAGATCTACCAATTGGCCCTTTAAAGTCTAACAGCACATCTGGGAAAAATTAATTTTTATGAAAGCTTCTTTTTCTTTCTTATAAAAAGCCTCTGAGACACACAAAAGGCATCTGAGAGCATCTATAAACAAGATTACTCAAGAGAGCCAGCTATTTTTAGTGTATATGTAATGAAATACCCATCTCTATTGTGTAATTATGTGTAGACCAAAATGTTCACTGGTAATAGGGAAATCTGACCCACCATCTACTTTAAGTGTTGGTTGGTTGTTTGGTACATGAGGAAATTACCTGGGAAAAAAAAAATTACCAACGATTACACAGAATTTTCTTTCATCATCATACATTGCAGATGCAGGATGGAGGAAAAACACAGAAGTGTGAGATGAAAGGAGAATTGCCAAGAAAGGCAGACTTCTAAACTGAGCTCTGTGATCTCTCTGTCTTTTTCTCGAATTGGTGTCCTCCTCCCTGACTAGCTCAACATTATGTTTTCTGACAGCCATGTGGCATTTTCTTCATCCAGAATGCAGAGAAATGCAAAGAAAACACCGTACTATCCATTAAGATGAATTAGCTCATTAAATAAAAATTTACTCCAATTTTCATGTACACCTTGAAATGAACCAAAACTTTTTGAGGGCTGCATATATGTACACATGTGTGTGCATGTCTATATGCATAAATATAGACACACACACATACACACAAATATAATACTTCTGAAAAATCTGTGAAGGCTAATGTCACAGTTTTTTATGCTTACTTTTACAGGTGTCTGTTTTCTTTGAATCTGACTAGGACAGAGATGTCTTCAGACAACAACCTCATTCATCACAGTTGGCAAACGTAACAGCAGCTTTAATGGGAACATTTAAGTCATAAAAGAATGCCTTCAAGCACTCTCAATGCCTTCTGGGCTATTTTCACAAAAAACCTCATCAGTATTAATGTAGCATTAAGTATGGATGTCTTTGCCAGATAACGGCAATGAAAAATTGCCTTAAGGTTTGCCCCTACACTTGCAGTTGCCTGCCTCCCTTACTTCATCTGGTCACATCGGACAGAGGTAGATTTAGGCTAGTCATCCTAGACACCAAGTGTGAAGGTATCTCACCTTTCCAGGATGGAGACAAGGCTGTGGCTGAGCAGTGTAACTTTTCTCGCTTCCTTGTGACATCAGGAACAAACCATATGCAGCTGCATATCGGCAGGCCCTGCTCCTACCCATTTCAGACAAAGCAAGGTAGTCACCATATCTCAGTTTCCTCAGAGTGCAATATTCATGCTCCTATGAGTCTGAAGTGTCTCTTCTATAATTATTACTTTTGCCTGCCATTTTAGTAGCCTTTCTGCTGTGGCTGGTGGGTTAGTTATGACTGTCAGTACTGCACAGAATACCCACTGGATGGTGGTGTGCGTTTTTGTCTTTCATGGCATGATCCTTTAAATACAAGTCCTTCTACAATGTGGGCAGTCCGTTGAGATCAAAGAGGGTGTCAAAAAGAAAATTGCCTGGTGCCTAATGATGAGGAGTTAAGGTCTCTCTGAGCCTGCCATGCTGTGCATTTTGCTTCTCTGTGGTTTTATATTGCTGTATGTCAGGGTAATGCCAAGGTGCTTTCCAGATAAAATCAACTGTAGTAGAACAGTTCCCAGGACATTATTTCTGTTACATGTATGCTGAAACCTATAAAGGGCTAGAGTATGGGCTTGACCTCTACTAAGTTATTAGAAATACTGATAATTGTGAACAGACAACCAAGTTCCTTTTTGGTCTTGCTAACTTGCCCTGCACATGCAATTTGAACGTATTTCAAGGATTGCATAAACCAAAGACTGTTCCAAATAAGCTGCCACCCTTTTTTGGAAGTTAGTTTTCCTATGTATCAAGGAGCTGTTCCATTTCACATTTCCCTTCAGGACTGAAGAATAGACTCTGGCTCTTTTCCTTTAATCCACTTGGCTTCTGGAGTGACAGGTATTACTTTTTAAATACAGGAGGCAACACTTGAGCATAATGCTCAGTGCCCACAGCATAAGTGTAAAATCTCTATCACGATTCAAGAGCCATCCTCAGATGACCTCTCAGAGACTGCTGAGCGTTTTAGTCACCTCAGTTACTGCCTGTGGTCATGCAAAATGCACTACACCTAAGTTACTAAGTTACCTTTTCCTCTGAATCATAAAAGAGGTTTCCTATACTGAGCAATTGCATCATCTTTTTCATGCATAATATGATCTGAATTCAGTCTCCAGTCCCGCAAGGAGAAGGACCCAGGTCTTTTCAGCACATATATTTCTCTCACTTGTAATAAATTTAAAGTTCTTTGGTGGTTTGAATTATCTCTACACTCTTTTTTTGCTGCAAAATTATACATGTATGTTAGTAAAAAGTTCTTGGCTCATGGCCATGAACAAAAAGTCTCTCTCTTTCTCCCTCTATCTCTCTCTTTCTCTATCCAGGCACTGATGCATAAATCCAATTATCTTTCATTCAGTCCTTCACTTGACTTTTCCTCATCTCATTTCTGAAGATCCCAGCTGCGCTACTTTATTGTATATGCATCCAGCATCAGAACTTGTGAGCATTTTACAAACTGCTGGAGCATCTAGGAATTTATTGGTGTGTAGGCCTCAAATGATTAACCAGTGTTGATAAAAACTTTTTGAATTTCATTTTCTTGGAGAATATTTGCAAAGGAAGAAGGCTGAAAAATGAAAGTAAAAGGATCTCCAGTAATCACAAGCCGACAAAAACATCTCAGATTTCTTTTTTATAGGTTTTTTCCTTTTCTAAGGATGTATAGATAAAACAGGAAAAGAAGATATAAACTGAGGTTACAAAATCCTTCAACTTGTAATACAGAAGCACAGTGGGCGTGATTTTTATTTTCTTTTAACTTGATTAGAGGGAAGCTTGGAGCCTGATTTTTCAAGATACATTTTGTAGCAATGTGTCTTGCATCTATGAGAAGGCAGTATCAACTCTGTTGGCTTTATTGACTTTAATTTGAGCTTATTTTTTTACAGATGAGATAATCTTGCTATCTCTTCCCCATAGATCAGACAGTAATTTCTTCTTACTTAGTGAATAAAATTGGTGGTTTGATGAAATGACTATTTCTTATTCTTGCAGTCTCAGCAGTGCTGTCTTTATATTTACAGGAATGGTAAATCTTCTTTCAGACCATTAGCAGTTGCATTAGGTTGAAGCATATCTCTCATCAAATACAGCTGAAGCAAATCTCTCATCTTCAAGTCCAGTTTTTAACTGTTTGCCAGGAAAATGTATATGCTATTTTTATAAAACATTGGGATAAGATGCAAAATTAAGCTAGTTGAAATAAAGAGCTTAGAAAACTCTACTAGCTATGTTATGTATATGTGCTGTGGTGTCATATTCTGAAGCATAGTTTGATAATTCCTGTACTTTGATTCACCGACAGAAAACTCAAATATATTGTCATAGCTCCATTAATGGGAAAGAGCTAGATTTATGACACTTAGGCACTAGCAGAATTTTGATGGATAATGGAAGATGGCTGGAAGGAGCATGGATGAACACAAAAAAAGACATTTCTTTTTCAAGTCCATGTTTTATTTTCACTGCATGTGTTTCTTGCGGTTTTGGGGGTTGTTTGGTTTGGTTTGTGCTTTTTTGTTTTGGTTTTTTTTTTTTTTGAAAAGAGGTAGATATTCGGGGACACCTGTTTTAGGTAAATAATGCAAAGAAACTGCTTCTTCAGAGAGTCAGCTGTATTCAGCACTGCAGCTGTATTCAGGAGGAGGATAGCCCACAGTTCTGTAGCACTGTCCCTTGTGCTGTATCAATTCTTCAATCAAATGAAAGAATTGAGGAAGGACTGATGAGAGAAGGGCTGTGCAGCCATAACACTTTCCTGTGTTTGGCAATAATATTAAGAACTTTCTACACTTACAGTGATAAGTAATAAAATCCATAATTGGACAAAATAAGTATTACTGAGAGGGCACAGCCTCGTGCAGGACCATCAGCTCTAAGAGAGGAGACACTGCTTCTTACAGAAAACAGTTCCTGGGGTTGAAGCCATTTCCCTGAGTCAGTACTGAGTCACTGTTGGTGAGGCTGACAAAAAGCCAGTCAGGGGTGGAAATCCTTAAGGGTGAAGGCAGAAGTCATGATCATACTTGGAGACCATAAACAGAGAATTAAGGTGCCATCATAGGGAAAAAGCAAAGAGGCTCTAAATCTGTGTAGGATGAAATCTTTACACTGTAGCTCTTAAACAAATTGTTTTCAAAGCAAGCTTCATTGGCTACAGACCATGTGAGATTCTGCTTAACAGTTTTTCCTCCTTTCTCTTCTTTGATAGGTTAGCTTTCAGACTAATTTTAACAGCAGCTTCAATTTTCCTAAAAAGTTAGTGTGCCAGTCTCTGCAAGCATCTGGAAGCATGTGACCATTATTACTGACTGAAACACACCCCAGCAAAGGATTTAAAGTTCCATGGGTTCCCCTCTCACCAAAGGGTTCCAAAGTAAGAATAATTTACCTTAGAAATAGACAGGCAGATGTAATGACCGAAACTAGTGTTTCACAAATGCGACTGCTTTGTGAATTTTTGAAGTGAGATACTTTTGCAAGTGGACATGCTCATTCACAAAGAAAATTTCTTCAAAATAAAATTTATTATGAAAATATATAAAGACAAAAACAAATCACAGAGGTTCAGGTGTCCTCTCTAAAAAAATATTATCAAGATCCTTAACATGTATTTCCAGTAGTGTATATGATTTTCCTTATCATTCTAAATGTTTCATTCCAATATAGATCAAAAATAACTTCCAAAACATCAAAAACTCCCACAAAATTAAAATCTTGATTTCTTGCTATGTCTATTCACAACAGCATTTGCTTTTTGATCACTTCTAAGGTCCTTTTTTTAATTAATTCAAAACATGTAACTGAAATAATCCCCCATAAAATATTGAAATTGCATTTTACTTGCCAAAACGGCGTTTCCTTATCCTCATAGATTATTTTCAATGAATATTTATCACTTTCTCTAGAGTCACTAAATTTCTTATACATTATTTTTATGCAATGATTTATCTCAAAGAAGATGTAAAGTCCCAAGTTTTTCATTCAGTAGATAAGAAATAGATTTGTTCTCCTGACTGCAGTCCAACATAGCACCCTTTCTTCTGTCCTGAATTTCCATTGGTACAATTAGTCCCCTGAGGTGTACACAAGGTGTGCAAAATTGAGTCCAACATGTCTAAATAAAACTTTTAACAGCACCTACTATGCTCCCCTTAGAGAAACTGTGGTTTCTGGATGTTCCTCATTGAAGGCATAGCAAAAAATGAGAATCTGTTGAAGGTGTGAAGATCTACTGAAGTGGTTTGGCTATTATTACCTGTTTCTGCTTCTGTTTTTGCCTAACTGTCACTAATCTCCATAATCTAATGAGCTCACTGTAATTTAGTTGTAGGAAGTAGAAAGGCCACAGAACAATCTTTGTTGAGAATAAAATTATTTGTGTAGGCACAGCTCATGAATCCATGTTTGTACAATATCAGACTTAATAAGATATGTAGAACTGAATTCTGGGTTTCTTGCTTGAAAAGAAAAATCTGTTGAAGCGATGCTAAAAAAAAAGCAAATATTTCATTAAATTCCTGATGTCTTTTCTGGATCCAGAATTTTCCTTTACAGCCTATTACATCTTTTACCTGATCTACAAATTCCTGGATATTCCAGACATGGAAGTGTTTAGTGGACAACTAAGCACTCAGCATTGCACTGGACTAAGGGTTGATATGTGGGAAGCAATGTCCAATTCCATATTTTCAATTGACTGTGGACTCCAAAGTTTGTAGTCATATATTTAATTACAGCTGTAAAGAACACTGAAAAATACTGAAGCTGTCATTTGCATTCATAATTAATTACACTGTCCTTTCTCACAACTTATTTATACACTAAAAATACAGATGAAATATATCTTTTTTTTAAGTTTTATTTTTAATTATTCTAACCTATGGCTTCTGGGCATAAACTCTAGAATAGGAAGACAAGATTTAAGGCTTAACATATTTTCTAATAGGCTATATCATTAAAACATAATAAGAGAACAGAGTGAATACTCCTTATGGATATAGCATTTTGGAGCAATTCAGATCATCCAGGCTTTAAGATGATGTTTTTTAAACAATATATCTTAAGCACTGAAATAACAGCATGTAAATGTCATGTGCAATGAGATATATGTCAAGTATAATGAGTATATGGAGATAATGAGAATATGGATTGAATAGCTTCTTATACCCCTTTTGTATCAGAGATACTTCTTACGTCAAAGAAACTGACCTATATGTGTTTCTTTCTGCTACAAAATCTTAGATTTCCCCAGTACTTCATATTACCACTGACCACTGACTGCTTTCTTTTAAAATTATTCTGAGATATATAATTATAAACCAAGTTTTTCTATGGATGTCGAAACCTACCATTTCTGTTACTACTATGAATTTAGAAACTAACTGCAGATAGGACTGTACTCCATAAGAACTTCTATAATTTTGGGGGAGAGGTGGGTATCTTTGTGCCAGTCTCGACAAAAGACTTGAGACAAAACCTTTGTTTTCAAGTGACTCATTTCATGTAACTCTGTATGTGAAATATTAAGTGAAGAAAGCTTGCTTAATATTGGCAATCTATAATTAAACATTTGGTCTTTCTAGGTGTTTGCATTTTATTTATGGTCAGTGAAGAGGGAGAGATTTCCAGATACTGAATCACTCTCAGTATCTCAGACACATATTTTAAAATGAAACTAATTGCTCTCTGAAATCCATGGCCTTAATGGTATTCAGATGCCCAACATCCAAATAAATCGATGAGAAGTGGACACTTAGATACCTTTCAGGATCTAGATCTTCAAAGCCTTTGACCCCTAAGAAGCTGGTAAGATCAAAACGCTTTATTTAGGTCCTTTGAGAACATAATCACAGATCATGATAATTAAGCATGCAGAACTCTAAACAATAACAGAAATAATTGAAATGCAACCTTTATATAAACACACACACAAACAGAGTAGAGTTTTTGTTTTCTTCATGTTGTGTGAAATCTTATAGAATTAGCAAGCCTGTATAGTTATATGTTTTTAGAGGTATAATATCCCACTAAAATATGTACATAAAAATCACTCTTAATTATATTTTTTGATGAAGGAGAAATTTTTACACTGAAACACTTGGGGTGCAGAATGTTTGCCATACATCACATATGAAAATTACAGATGCAAAAGATAACAATTTTTCAAAATAACCTACAGGAACTACTGGGAGAATTAATTAAGTATCTTTCAAGCAGTGAAAAAGTATATGTTACCCTCATGAATGTAAATGCATGTAAATTCGTCTTTTGAGTACACGAGTGTAGAGTCCTTTCAAAGGATACACTGGAGAAAACATCTATATGCAGACAATCCTTCTCCATGTTTGGTCATCTGCCAAAGCCAACCTTATCTAACAATTTGTTTTGTAGGGACAATTCAGAGTCTGTAAAGGAAAGATAAACTGAATGGGGGTAAGTCCTCATCTAAAGATCAAAGGGTCGATTTGTTTTGATTTTGAGTTAGATGGCTCATTTACCACAGCTCTATCATCCTTGATAAAATTATATAGGAATTAAGGAAAACATCTCTAGGGCAAAGAGATGTAAAAGAACTCAGGTCAGGAAATACTTTACTCTGAAGTAAATAAGACAGGAACAATGCAAAAACCAGTCTAATTTGTGTTTGGCTACTTCATCTTTTTCTGTCATAATTATGTGCCTTGTATGCAGCTTGTAGACATAATCATCACCAAGACATGTAACTTTTTGGGCTCTTCTGGTCTGTCTGATGTATATGGTTAGTAAACACTTCTAGAAGAATGATGAATTAAGTAAATGATGATTACAGTGTTTTGTATTTTCTTTTTAAGCTTTTAGAACATCTTTAATATATTCTCGTAAAACTTCCAGGGCTCACATTCATGTCAATGGAAGTTCTTAATGCATAACAAAATAGAGGAATAAGCCTCAAATTGGATACATGAATTGCCTGAAAATGCTGAAATCTGATATATTTTGAAGCTATTCTTGTGAAAGAGCTTGCATTAAATTTGGCCACAACCTCTTATCTTTAGGCATCTTTTCAGCAGGAGAAAACACGTATAGATATCAAAAGGAAAATCACCACACATTAAGTACATAAAATATTAATTGAAAAACACATTAAGCATTCATGAAATAACAATAGAAACTATAAGCTTACTTCTGTGACTTGTTTTGCAAATGTTTTCTTATCTATACGATTATAGTTATGGTAATATCAGTCCATGTATTTATATCTTTCCTTGCCACTGTAGTACAGGAGAAATGCAGAAACAAACACTCATCCAAAATCTACCTTTGTGGTAGGCCATGGAAACAGATGAATGACTAATTGTTTAAACTTCCTTTCAGAAGGTACTGCAGAAAAGAAAAAATGATAAAAAGGAAGAAGAACCTTGTCTTTTTCTGAAAATGTGATTTGTAGTCTCTTTAACATTGAGAAAAGCTGTAAACCTGCTTCTCATCCCAAGGATTTTACCTGTAACACCTTTGCTTGTCAGAAGCTTCTCTGGGACAGGGAGGGAATCAGGATTTAATTTCAGGAGTTAAAACTAGCAATTTAGCATGTGGCTAATTTTAGTGCTTGGGAACAACTGAACACAGGCATGAAAGAGAACCCATTGTACATACTCACTGTGCCTGCCTATATCTATGCCATGGCAGTAAGGACATTCTCTGGCACATGAGCCATGTTTATAGCTGCCAGCCTGCTCAGGCTTGAGCTTGTGCTACACTCTCAACTGAGCACCAGTTTTTGGTGCTTTTAATTCAGGCCTATCTGAGAACAATTCTTTCTTTTAAGTAAGTTTTTGTGCATACCCCAATAGTGAAGACCACAGGAGGAGGCAACATTTAAACACACACCCCCACAGCCAGCACACAAAGAAAACTTCCTTTAAACATTGGTAGTCCTGGTAGAACAGAAGGGTTTTCTCAGGACCTGGATGACAGCTAGTTGCAGGAAAGGAAGCCTTAGGACAAAAATTCTAAATGACAGAAAATCTGGTTGTTACATGACTTGTCTGAACTATGAGAGACCTACAGAGAGTCCCTGTTTTAATTCAGGCTGAACACAAATGGGGTGTGAAGCTGTATCCCACTAGAGCATCTGATCATTTAGCTATTGCCTATTATGATATAGATTTTTTTCCCCCTATTATACTCTTCCTGAATTTTCTGGTGCAACTCAGTTCATCTTTTCCTGATGAGCACAGCACTGAGTTATAGCCTTCAAAAATATTTTCTAGGTGCACCAAAACTCCCTCCATTTTACTTGGATTAGGTTTTAGACAGATCTTTTTCATAGAGGTATTAAACCTGCTGAAGAGCCCACAGAGCTACAGGAGGGTGCTGTCTGCAGATAGTGAAAAATAAAGCTGGGTGTTATCTTTATAGAGCTAAAACTGGAGTCCATGCTAATTTTATAATCTTCCCAATTTTAATATACACAGGACTCTACAGGTAATTAATTGCCTGGTGGGTCCTTTGAGATTGGTTTGAGGAGAGATACTGGTATTTATTCAAATCTTTCCACTCTGAAAACATATTTAACAGTATCTTTTTATTGAGTATCTGTATTTGAGGCTTTCTCTGTAGATGCAGTATCAGATTTGGTACACCTAGAGAGTTCTCTGTTGATGTAAAAAATTATATCATTGTCAGGAATATAAAGAAATGAATCTGTCTCCAGACCTTATGTCCAGGATTTCAAATACATGAAAAATATCAAAGCAGAGTAGTGTAGACATTTGTCCATTGACAACAGAACAAAGGAAAAATGTTCCTAAATCAAACAATTTTTACATCAAAGATAAAATCCCTGTATTCAGACAGCTTAATACGATTGCTCCTATCTATTCACAGGGTCAGGTTTATTTTGGACTGCTTTACTGTATTGATGTAAAATCTGAACATTTTCCCCTATGGTGCTATAAACCACTCATTTTTCTTCTCCCATTAGGAACTTCAGCAGACACTAATTAACCCTCTGGAGAAAATGTTTATAAAAATAACAAAGAATTATTAGCAATGAAGCAGATTTTTTCCGCCAACAAAACGTCAAACTGAGAGAGAGAATGTTTTATTGTTAAATTGTAGAGTTAACTCAGTGGTTGAAAATTTTAATGAGCTGAGACACATGACTACAAAGCTTTTTGAAAGAAGCAATGTGTGTGTGTATGTGTGTGTGTGTATGTCTTCCCAGATGAGAATCTCTCATTTCTGCCTGGCAATGTCAGTCCATTAGAGTACAGTCTCAGAAATGTACACATTTGTTAAGAAATGTTGATCTTTGTTGTTTATGGTGAGCAATATGATTCCTAGAAGGAGCAAGCCTTTTCACCTTTTATTCCTGAAAATATAGCTAGAGATGGAACAATCTTACTAGGGATACTTTTTTAACACAGGGAACTTTACCTGTACAGAGGCATCACCATCCTAGCAATAGCTCTGACTCAATGCAGTTTTATGATGGCTTAGGGATTTGTTAAAAAATCTTTGCCCTAGTTTTCCTGTCAAGAAGAAATACATATATCTTGATTATTCTCCTTAATATCTTTTTTCCCTCACCCAACAATTTCTTTGTATATAAACTGCTTATAATATTTTCATAAATGAGCATTTTTTCTACATAAAGTTTCATGATTGAGGCATTAATAAAAGTTTTTCAATTCTATAAGATGGCAAATATTTAGACTATAAAGCTTTTCGGATTTGTTTTCTGCTACCATAAAAATCAATGTATTAGCTTTTAAGTTTGCCCTTATTAGTTCTCAATTTATTGATCTCTATTTATAGCACTTCCTTTTTCCGGTTGAGCTGTCCTTACAAGGAAAAAAATGAATAATATAACATCTCCAAGAAATTAAAAATTGGAATACATGCTTTTTGAAAGTTATATGAATTAAATACATTTTAGTGTTTCAGTACATCGCTTTACCCAAATTGACAAAATTTCATCTTGTGTTGCTTTTTTAGCACTGAATAACAAAAAATCAATCCACAAAACCCTTAGATCCTTTGCAGTATTAAAAAAAAGAATCCAGTAACACTTAGCTCCAGTGTTTATCTTGGTTCATTAAAATAGATAATGACCATCTGTAAAGTGTGTTCCTGTGCTTTTGAACTCTCAGTTTGGTTCTTAGAATTAGATGGTAAGTTTATGCATAATATTTTTAAGTTAAATATTTCATTCCATTACACAGAAGAGACATAAACAAGGAGGAATATACAAATCACTTGCTGAATGTCCAGGAGATCAGAACAGGAATTGCTGCTTACAGCCCTTGCCTTCTGTTTCTTTTAAAATCATAGAAAGTCACACACTATTCTGAGTTGGAAGGGACCCAGAAGTATCATCAAATCCAACTTTTAACTGAATGGCCCGTGCAGGGATCAAACCCACAACCTTGGTGTTTTTAGCACCAGCACAATGCTCTAACCAAGTGAACTAATCTCAATGAACTATATCCTTGAAATCATTACAGAAGCTATGCAACATCTTAGCTTTTTAGCCAAATCAGTGTCTTTTCTGGAAGGCGATGGAAAAATGCTAGCTGTATAACATCCAAGTATCTTCTATGTCTTCAAAGAGAATAACTCACTGTGCATTCAATACTACATCTCTGTACTACATGCTAATTGTTTTTCTAAGACTGTGCCTTGACCAAAATGAAGGAAAAGCTTTCTTTCAAATATTTTTTGCAATTAAAATCAAACATATTCATAAAAAATATAAGCAAAAAAGAATGTACACATTTCTGTTTGACAAGCTCTCTTGCATATTGTTTAAATGTAACTTTATTTCTCATACATAGTACTGAGATCATAGGACTTAGGAAAGGAACTCTCTTGCTTCTATGGAAGGATAACATGCAGAGCCTTAACTCCCTCATTCCAAAAATGCTAGGTCAATTTTGCTGAACTGCAATGAAATAAATACTGTGCTGCTGCTGACTGATGAAAATCATTTGTTACTTTCGTCCTGCCAGAAGAAACACGTGATTGAGGTATCAACTCTTGTAGCTATATATGTATATATCTAAATGTTATGTATTATAGGGCATACACTGTCAATGCAGACTAAAAGGCATCAAGGCACTTGATGCAATTGTAAGATACATATATCAGCTCAGCCCTAGTGCTCCAGAAAAAGGAAAACAGACATAATTCCCACCTGGGAGCCATTGCATATTCCATCTGATTCCCCACATGTATGTTTGGGACACTAGAATACAAAGGAATTAATGCTAGACCGAGCCTAAATTGTTAGGAATTAATTGAATTCTAGAAAAGCTTATTTCTCCATGTGAAATGACAAAGAAAGACAACAGAAACAAGACTTGTAAAGTTGAATTTCACATGTGCACATGGGATAGATATGAATCTCAGATTCTAAGCATAGCATCTCATCTCTAACCCCTAGGTTGCTTCCTCTTTAGTAGGAAACAGTAGAATTCAAAGAATGTAAAAGTCATAAGAACCAAATTTGTGTATTAGAAACCATTACATTTTATTACTATTTCTGTGCTTTGAGCTGGTAACTTGTATTTGACTAAATCATATCTACAAGAATACCTAAATAAGAAATAAGGGCAACATGGGACCAAGAGTCTATGACTTAACACTTACCCTTACAGCTAAATGAGTGACTAATTACCTTCAGTTGCCTGGGTTAAATAGATAACAAGCGTTTCTCTCTACACTGAATTTTCTGCATTAAGATTAAGGAGCCCTTTGAAATGCTCTGCCCACCACAAAAACTCAAAGAATAAGGCAATTATTGTTTCTTTAAGACAGATAAATTTAGCACTCCATCACAAACTGGCAAGATGTCATACCTGAAACAACCAAAAGAAAAATGAGGACTTCTGCAGAGTGATACTGTCCAGAACGTTTATCAGGATTTCTTCAGTTTTTCAACAATATGCACCTCAGGGCCATACATATTTTGAAGTAATGTTTCTCCTTTATATGAGATATTGCCACGTAACTGTAGTGTAGAATCAGCCACCAAAGATATTTGAACAAAAATCAGTATTCTTTCAATGACAAGCTGATTTTTCTCCAGAGTGAAAATTATATAAATCCTATTATATAAAACACTTTATTTCTAAAATTACATTTGTAAATACAGTTTTATAATGGAAAAATATATGTATATGCTAATTGTAATCTATACCTGCAGAAACAATGTTTCAGATTTTTTCCCTAGGGATTAAAAAAACCCATAATTTTTAATTAGTGTAGGAAGGAAATAAACTAAAAAGTAACAAATGGAAAAAAATACAATAATAACTACAGAATAAAATTAGGATTTCCTTTTAATTGAGTAAAGTGTGATGCAGTTTTCCCTTTTTTTCTTTTTTTCATATGAAAAAGAGTTGATTTTCTTTTCTCCTTCGAAGGGTTTTCTTCAGTTGGACCACTTGGAGCATAGCTCCAGTCAGTGTCAAACAGAAACCAGCAGTTTGCATACGATCCCATGGCTTAGTCAGTGGTAACTGGTAGTCACTCCTCATTCATACAATCTTCATTGAACAGCCCTCACAAATTAGCTATGTGTGCCCCCCAACCCCACACCTCCTGTAGGTAGTTGCTGCTGCCTGAGTTATCACTCTAACCCATTTCATCCATGTTTGATCCAGATCTCTTCTATTAATTGCTTAGCTTTTGTTACATTATTTTATTACACAACTTACTCTCAGTTTGAGGAAAATCACCAAATAAACAGCAGATGAAACAGTCAGTCTGTAAAACTAGAGAAAAATCAAATATGTTTTTTATGTTTTACCGATGTCCTTTGCTAATCACTCTTTTTTTTAAAAATGGGAATCTTATTTTTGATTGAAAAAAATACTAGGCGTGAAATGCTTCAGGCATACTGCATACAAATAAAAATATTTTTTAATATGTTTAGCAGATTCCTCTGTAGAAAAAACTTACTTTAAAAATTCGTAATTCATATCTTGCAGCCAACCTAATTTATGGCCTTTGATTTCAAAGTTATTCAGGAATAAGCTTCCTGCAGTCAACTAATTAAAATAAAATAGAACTAAAGTTATTGAGATTGTATCAGAATCCAGTAATGCCTCATTCTTGTTGAAGCATGGCAACACCATATGACTACATTTTCATCTTTATTCCAAACACATTCTTCAGGTTCAGCTAAACATTCTTTAAGAAGCATTCGGTCAGTAAGAAGGAAATTCCTCAATTATAAAAGATTATCAGTACATTGATTACTTTTTTAATATTTAACCTAAAATACATCGACTGAAGTAACAGTGGCAAGAAAACATTTTATGATTTGAAAAAAGAAAAAAAGGTTTTTTAAGTCCTGAATGCAAAATCTAATGGCATTGTAGAAGAAAATTACTAGATCCTGGTATATTATATACAGCTGAATTCTCCTGTATGAATACTAGTAACTTCATCAAGACTGAATGGGATCCCAGGAGAGAGAAAGGAATAAATGAAAGTAGGTACTGACCATCTGCATTACGAATTCTGGTAACTATCAGAGATGGGCTCTGAGTGGCGTAGTGGGAGCTAAAGTTGTATTAAGTATCTCAACTTTTTTCTTTCCCCTCACTTCATGTGGTTTCTGAGTTTATCCTTCCATCACTAATATGATTTTATATGAGTAACTTAGTTAATCAGAAGTTTGTATGTAATTTCATTATTCATTGATGTTAAAAAGATACACACCTTTGTATAAGGGGTTATGAGGATTTCAACTGAAATCAGTGGTTCTGTAGCTCCTCAAAATACCATGGTAAGTATGATATGGTAACTTCACTCTGCAAAGTATGAGAATTCTTAAGAATGCAAAACTGCATGCAGTTCTTTTTCCCTCCATTCTCTCTCTCAAATAAATCGTACAATATGATTAGTCTTTGACAATCCTGTATCATTCAAACCTAGAAGGGTAGTTGTTCATTCCTTGATTCCATTTCTTTTCCCAGAAATAAATTAGTCCATCTTTCCCTAGTCTCTTGATGAAAATCCTGACCTTCTTTAGCTTCTTAAATGCAACACAGCAAAAATAGGAGTTCATTATCATTCCTCTCTGTTCTTCTCAGTCTCTTGATTCCCTGCTACATTTGGCCATACTATTATCTTCTTTTCCTATCAAACCTTTAATCTTGGCATAATCCCTAGTTTTATACTATCTTGGTTTCAGCTGGAATAGAGTTTATTTTCTTCCTAGTAGCTCGTATAGTGTTGTGGTTTGAATTTAGGAAGAGAATAATGTTGATAATGCACCAATGTTTGTTGTTTATAATAGTGTTTATAAAGTGTTTATTATAGTGTTACTTGTATTCTTATTGTTTATTACAGTGCTAAAAAGTAATGTTTATAATGGTGTTTATAAAGGACTTTTCAGTTTCTCATGCCCTACCAGTGAGCAGGCTGGGAGTTCACAAGAAGCTGGGAGGGGACAGAGCTGGGACATCTGACCCAAGCTGGCCAGAGGGATGTTTTATACCATATGATGTTGTGTTCAATATATAAACTGGGGCGAAGTTGGCCAGAAGCCGATGCTCATGGAGTGGCTGGTCATCAGCTGATGAGTGCTGAGCAATTGCATTGTGCATCATTTGTTTTGCATATTATAATCTGATTATTTTATAATTATTAATATTATTATCTTCAGTATTATTATCATTATTAGTGCTGTTACGATGACGATAATGATTATTATTATTGTCTTCCTTTTCTGTCCATCAGACTGTTTTTACCTTAACTCACGAGTTTTCTCACTTTTCCATTTCTCTCCTCCATCCCGCTGGCAGTGGAGGAGAGAGCGAGCAGCTCTGTGTGCCTGAGTTGCTGGTTGAGGTTAAATCACGACATATGACAACAAACATATTTTCAACAAACAATTTTCTTTCTGTAAAAAAACCTTAGATTCAAGATCAGACCACTTGATTTGGCTGGATTAAGTTTACCCACTTGACCACTCTCTTTAATCTTCCACTTGATGTGGAAGATATATTATAACTTGATGTATTATAACTTCCTTTCCTCACTTCTTTCAATATTCACTTTTGACTTTTCTAACTTTTACAAAGTTCTGTCATCTTTTGTGTGTTCTCATTTCACTGCATACAACACTCACATTTCTTGTATTTTCAAAGCCATATATACCTTGACCGATCTTAGTATCTGAACATGATTTATGTTCCCCTAGTTTTGATTTTCTACTATTTTCCTTTCCAAAAATTTGAAATCTCCTTACAGTTTTCCAAACAACAATATATACCTTTACTTACAGCATCAAGTCCTGTCAAAACTCAGCATTGCTGTAAATGAAACAAATCCCAAAAGGAGGAAAAGTATAGTTTAAATAACAGAACAATCACATCCTATGCTATTTCATTTTACTGAGGCCATGCACCATTTTAAACATGTCGCTTTTTTTATACCTAATTATATATACATTATTCATTTTTTCTTACTTTCTTTAAAGCTAAATCATGCTTTCTTCAGAGCAAAAGACAGAAATAATAGTTTCCTCATGTAATGCATGAGTTTTAAGTAGATGATACAAAAATCATTCAAAGACACAAAATTAAACTATTTAATGTGTCCTGAAGATATAGCAGGCTGTAGATTTGGATGCTAACATAGAGATCTAAGCTATTATTTAATGATCTCATTATTTAAATTCTCTCTATATTTGTATCTGAATGAGTGAATAAATTGACAGGAACTAGAAAGAAAAAAATATAATACTAAAAATTTCAGAAGAAATGTGACTGAGGGAAGGAAGGAGGATTAAATAATCTTTTTTTTTTACTCCGTCAACAGCTATTAAAAGAGTGTGATTGTGCACTAAGGAAGTCCTAAAAGGACTTCGGTTAGGACTTAATTTTTTGTAGTGAGTGACTCTAAGAGGGACTCAAAAAAACCCCAAAGAGCAAGATTTCCCAGTGTATTCCTTCTTGAGGAACCTTGCATCTGACTGAGCAAGGAAAATTACTGGCAGTTTTCTGACTAAACCGCAAAATCAGAGAATCATTAGACCAGGCCGCACAAAGCCCCATCTGGCTTTGAACACTGCCAGAGATAAAGCATCCATAACTTCTCTGAGTAACCTGTTCCAGTGCCTCACCACCCTCCCATTGAATTTCTTCCCAATACCTACTACCCTCTTTCATTTCACAGCCATCACCCCTTGTGTTATTTCTATCTGCTGTTGTAAAAAGTCCCTCTCCGGCTTTATTGTAGGACCGTCTAGGTCCTGAAAGGTGCTCTAAGGTCTCCTTGAAGCCTTCTCTTTTCCAGGCTGAACAACTCCAACTCTCTCAGCCTTTGCTCATAGGAGAGGTGCTACAGCCCTCCGATCAACTTAGTGGCCCTCCTCTGGACTCGCTCCAACAAGTCAATGCCCTTCCTGTGCTGGAGGCCCCAGAGCTGGATGCAGCACCCCAGGTGGGGTCTCACCAGAGCACAGGAGAGGGGGAGAATCACCTTCCTCAACCTGCTGGTTGAGAACCAAGGTCTATCTTTTCATAATGTTCTTACATAATAGGAAAATAATACGGCTGTGCTTTGTGTTCCTTTCATATCTCAGGACCAAAACTGGCATCATACTGTACCCATGTAGAAGTTGATTCTGGTAAAGCTCTCCTAAACAGAGTACTGAAGGCATTCACAATGGAGTTCACGGAGTGGGCAGGTACATTTCATAGATAGAAATAGATTCTCACAATATCCAAGAGCTCAAAGAAACTTGAAAAAATATTAGCAGACACCAAATACTTGCTCATAAAGGTATGTTACTGCTGAATAATGTCAGAATTTTTTTTTACATTACTTTTAATCGTGGATAGTATGGATAACTTCAAAACTTTGAGTAAATAACATAAAAATTGCACATAATAAAATTCTATAATATCTTTGTGATGAAAGGTCCACATCCCATATTACAAAAAGACCTGTAATCTTTTCTGTAGTGTAAAAAAGGACACATTTTAGTAGGAAAAGACTTTTTTCATAACACACCATCTCATTTTTGTATTATCCAGAGTACATATGTGTTTTGACACTGATAGTAATGGAAGATAGAAAACCTATCTAACTCGACTACAGTCCCACCTGATTTTTGAAATTCATTTCAGTGATATTTGGAAAACTACTGGTATCTGAGTCTATATTAGTAATTTGGAACATTTATAGTTCCTATTTCCTGACCACTGTTAAAAGTACTAATGTCTGTTACAGTGAGAATAGAATGATAAAAAACTTCATCTCAAGTAGGTCAGTGACAGACTACAACGTATGTCATCATGAAGTCTTAAATTTTGAGTCAAAGTCCTGTGAATTTAAGGCTGCTGCCCCAAGATTAAAGTTATTTCGCTAACAAGCAGGAGAAAGATACAGAATTAACAAAAAGAAATATTTGTATCAAGCATAAATGCCAATTTCCCTGTCTCATATACATTAGATATATTTTGTGGTGAAAGGCATAGTTAAAAACAGTAGAAGTAATCATTTTGTGAGGTGAGTGATCTCCCTTCTCTCATATGTGAAAGGAATATAGTTAAAATTTGGCAGAAACACATTTCCCACCCCAAGAATGTTCTGTAGATTCTCTCCCCCTGAAATTTCTGCATGATAAAATGAGGTAAAAGGAGACTAGATGTAAATGCCGTATACATGCCACCATAAAGAAACATTTCAGTTGATAGAACTTCTTATTCTGAGACACTCTATAGTCCATTATATGTTGGGGGCTTTGGAAGTGGGGTGGAGGGAGGGGAAGGAGAGGTTTTTATGAAGTTAAACAGCTAAAAATGAAGAGCACTTTAGAAGAGCTGTTCCAAAAGAGCTTAACAAATTTTAGTCAAAATCAACACATTTCCAGCAAAATACTTTTTGATTTTTCTTTTGCTTAATCTGTCACTTTGCAAGAAGAAATTAGTAGGGAGAGCTATTTTGTTTGTTTTGGATTTTGCTAGCCTTCTAATATAATTCTGAATAAAACAGTTCAAGAAATTACCAAACACTTCTAGTTTTCTTCCTGTCCTATCCAGTTTAGATTTTTGATCATACGTCTTCAAAAAATATGGAGATTTTGTTGTCATATTTCCAAAACTCAAAAAATGTTGTGGAGTAATACTACATTTGTTATCATTCTACCAGCACTGGAAGTTATATAAAAACATTGTGTTGTAGAGGTTTGAAGGATAAATTAGTCGGCTTTATTAAGTACATTTATTCATTATGGTTCCTGCTAATTGTATGATATCTCTAGTTCATTTAAATCACCTGACAACTTCTCAGTTATTAAGCCATCCCTGGAGCCCAAAGTTCTGATCATAACAATTTCAATATGATCAGTCTTTTTTGCTTCTACAATTTTGCCCAGAAACTGAAATTCAAATCCTCAACCACATCTGAAATCTTCTGGAACAGCAATAAGGTTGCAAATAAAAACAAGCTCAAAAAATAAAAGAATATGTTACTTAATATTGTAGAATTGCTGTCTTTACAATCTTAGTCACTTATCTTTGGAAGAAAGTGGATATAAGGAGAATGTGTAAAATCAAACTAAATCAGTCAAAAGTATCCTTACTACTATGTGAAGTTCTAGGTCAGGAATAGCCAGGAACTGATATGATATGCTGAAAAGGTGATCCAAGATTATATTTATATGGTAGTTAAAAACGTTATAGAGCAATATTGAAGAAAAACAAAAATCATTCATCACATTCTTGCAGTATTGTGAGAAATCTATGTGAAGAAACGTCTATGGTCAAAAGGGAAAGTCAAATGTCACAGGTCACGTGGCAGAGAAATGTTTTCATTGATAAAATATAAACTACAAAAAGGAAGTGTGTTAAGAAGGTGTAGCTGGAAACTGAGCTGGAGAGCTACAGAAATTAATACTCAAAGATGAAAAATAATTAGATACACATAGTAAGCAAGTTAACTTTTCCGGTTATTTTTCTACAAATCCTACTGACTTTCCTGAAAAGTCTTGAAGCAGTAATGATTGAGTGCTTGGCATTTTCAAAAGCATTTTTTGAAATACATCACTATAGAGCTGCGTAATGGGCAGAATTGCATTGGTGTTTTACCTACTAAAAGGTCAGCACTTCTTTTCAAGCTTCTAATCTATTTTATGTCATTTTCGATTGATAGCGTGGGCTGACTGCTTAAAGATATCCAGTTCCATAATAATGTTACTAGTGTACAGTGCTTCTCTCAGCTCAGAATTTGGAAGTAGCTGGGAAACTTGTCCTCTCTAGTAACCCTGAAGGGATAGGTTGATTTAATTTAATAACTGTGGCCAGCGACAAAAAAATATTCAATTTATTACAAAATTCAAGTTGAAACACAAGGAATTAATATCAGACAAACACTTGAATATAGAGATCAAGAGGACTTAGAAAGGTGTGCGTGCCTACTAGCATCACAGAGGTGGTGATGGGATGGTTCCTATAGCTGAAGTGTTGGAATAGAAGGAAACAGCTTCTTCAGTAAAGACAGGAAGGAAAGACCAGGAGGGAGTGTTGCCTTCTATGTCAGTGACCACTTCGAGTGCCTGGGGATAGATGAGAAGCTGACAGAGAGCTTATGGGTCAGGAATAAAGGGAGGGCAGGGACAGATGACATAATAGGGAGGGTCTGCTACAGCCCACACAACCAGGAAGACTGAGTTAAACAGATAGGAGTGGTCTCACATTCACTAGCCTTGGTCCTCATGGGAGACATCAATTACCTTCATATCTGTCAAAGGGACAGCACAACCAAGCATAAGCAACCCAAGAGGTTCCTAGAATGTGTTGATGATAATAACTTCCTTCCCCAAGTGATAGAGAGGACAATAAGGAGAGGCACTATGCTGGATCTTATTCCAACAAACAAGGAGGGGCTGGTCGGGATGTGAAGCTCAAGGGCAGCCTTGTCTGCAGTGGCCATGAAATTGTGGAGTTCAAGATCCTTCGGACAGCAAGGAGGGCACACAGCAAGCTCACTACCCTGGACTTCAGGAGAGCATATTTGTCCTCTTCAGGGATCTGCTTCATAGAGTACCATGGGATAGAACTCTGGAGGGAAGAGGGGCCCAAGAAAGCTAGTTAATATTCAAGGATCACCTCCAAACATTGTATTTGAGAAGTCGTATCAGTCCACTGTGCAGTTCCCACTGACTGGAAAGGGGGAACCATAACCTCCATTTTTAAAAGGGGGAAAAGATAAAGATACAAGAAATTACAGGACAGTCAGTCTCACCTCTGCACCTGGCAAGGTCATGGAAAAGATCCTCCTGGAAGCTATGCTAAGGTGTATAGAAAATAAGAAGGTTACTAGGATAATAATCTATACCACAATGCAGTAAGAAAGAAAAAACTTAGAAATGTATTTGTTTATTCTGAATAATAAAGATGGCACAAAGGGAACTAAGGAGATGCTAACACAAGCAGATAATACATTAAAGAGAAAGCTGCTCTAAGTCTCTAATTGAATTGTATACAAAAATTTCTGTTTATGTATTCATTTATTCATTATCACAGATTAAGAGATCATACAATTTATTTAAATAACTGTTGATTTTGTTGAACCAACTGCAGTAAGGATCTATCCAAAGAATTTACTTGCATGAAACATTAATTGGAATATATTTTCTGAATTTATAGATTACGTTTGCAGAAAGTAGCAGAGGGCTGTAAAGACATAAAGAGGCAAAGCTTTATAATAGTGAATATGTAGGATGATAATGTAAAAGCAGAATTCATTTTCAAGGATTTAACCCACATTTTCAAAATTTCTGTATTATAGATGAAAGATCAGAATTAAATGACAAATAAATGGAGGAGAAGGAAATAAAGATGGGACTAAGTCAAAAAACTTTGGGATTTGTGGGTTCACAGTGTTGACTATGAAAGGAATAGAAACAGTTCTACTGATTACATTCATTTTCAAAGCTAAATTCTTATTCATGTCCACCTTGGAATATCTACAAATGTCTTTGCAGTTGTATGACCTTTCTCTGTCACCCTGTAGTAAAGTATCTACTGAAAATCTGAGAAAGCAAAGGTTGGACTCAATGATCTTGGTGGTCTTTTCTAACCTTAATGATTCTGTGATTATATGAAATATGTGGGTATGAAACAGAAGAATCTAATATTTTCTTTATTTTTCTGCTCTCCAGTAACTCTCTTCAACAACATTATAAATTAGATATTAATTAAACTAATTTCTTCATTCGTTACCAATTATTTCTGTTCTACTAAAATAATTCTTTCTGCAGCAAATGTAGTTGTACTACACTCTAGCAGAGTGCAGAAACTAGCCCAATACTATTTTAAGAATATCTTTCTAAAATATGCTTTGCGTGTATCATATAATCATAGACAATTACTACCTCTCTATTCTTATTAAGAAAATGATCTGCTGAGACTCTCCTGCTTTGTAAAGACACTTTGATCTTTGATTTTCAGGAAAGCCAATTTTACACAGATCTGGAACTAAGGTTCTTTCATTGTCCATTGTCCCTTTTATTGCTGCTGTCCTTGAGGATTTTATGAGCATCTCTAATATCTTGTATAGATTGGACATTTCTATATGCTTACTAATTTTGTATTGTAAGCACAATATCCAGGTTTATACACTTATTCTGTCATAAAACATTGATAATATTTACATAAATATTTAAATCTATTTCAGGAAAACAAGTCTGGAAATAATTAAAGATGATCATAGTACTATAAATAGATTCCACCACAAAGGCAACCCCTAAAACTAGACCTAACATAGAAGATGGATGGAAGTAGGACTATATCTGTGTTGTAAAACTCTACTGCTTTGGATAAGATCACCAAAAAAGACTCAAATGTAGCTCAAAAGATACTGATACTGACTTAAGTGTGCAAAGAATTATTTGTGGGTCCCTATCTGATGACATATGTCAACTTTAAAGACAAAGAAAAAATAAATAAAAAGAGGAAGGAAAAAAAAGGAAAAAAAGCAAACAAGAAAATGAAAAAAAAATTAAAAAAAAAAGAAAGGAAAAGAGAAGGAAAAAGAAAAAAGGGGAGGGGGGGAGGGGAGGAGAGGAGAGGAGAAGTGGAAAACTCCAGTGGCTATCTGGAAAACAAAACTTGATATATTTTCAGAGTGTGTTCTTCTGGACATCCTCTCCAGGCAATTCTCACATCAGCGGAAATTGTTCCCCATAAGAAACTCAAAGTAACAGACATGACTGATACCCACAGTCTCAAAGTTTGCCAGTCAGAGGCCACCAAGGTAAGAGTGGATTACAAATCTGAGATAATATGTGGAGAGAAGGCAAACAGGAAAAGCGTGCTCATACTATTCTAATGTTAGAAAACCAGTCTTTGAGACAAACTGGGAGTAAATGGGAAGGAAAACCCAGGCATGCTGTAGAAGTGGTCTGTGTATGTATTACAAACCTGGTTTCACAATAAAGCATGCAGCTTTTCCTTTCTGCTTCATGGCTCATCTGTCTAGAAAAGTCATATTTCAGAGAAATTTTTTTCCCCATTTCTTCTTTGTCTCTACTTGTTCTTTCTTCCTCTCTCTATTTCTGTTTCAGTCTATATTATTTCAAACTATATCTTCACCCTCCTTTCCCCTACCTTAACTGCTGGAGTGCTCCGGCTCTTCCCCCTTTTTTTTCCTGTTCATTTCCTTTGAATTCTTCCTTTTATTCACACTTAATGTATGTCTCCACATTTTGATACTGACACCTTTGTCCCATGCTTTAAGTCTTTCCTCTTTCTTTTTCTTTTTGCTTTGCAGAATCCTGCCTCCTTATGTTCCCGCCTCCCTGTATGCTCTTTGGCCCCTCACCCATTTTTATCTTCATTCTTCTTGAACACTCCTGCCCTCAGCCGTTCCTGTCTTCTTTCCTTCTAGCCATTCCCTTCTTGAACAAAACCCAATATCTGAGGATGGGACGACTCAATTTTTGAAGTAAATTGGGGACATTCATGTTAGTCAGTAAAAGTCAAGCAAGTTTGGCCTTGGATGAGGTGAAAGAGCAGGTACAACAGAAAGGTGATGAATGTTTCTGGAAGGATAAAATTATACTTTTACTTTTTCAGTATACTTCACAGACAATACAGGAATACAGTAACAATCTTCTAAGCTAAATTCTATTTTAAAGAGAGAGGGGTAATATAAGTAATAGATGTGTTTGCTTATTTAATAAATCAGATTTTGAAGGTTGAATGTTTTTAAAACCTAGTGTATCCTAATGGTCAACTCCCTGAGTCTTTGATTATGATATTAGGTGAAAATGGAGGAAAAAAATTGGAGGAACATATTAAAAGTATATTAAGGATGGTCTCTCAAGCAATCAGCTTAGCTGACCTAGAGATATCACTCTGCAGTCTGGGTTATAAAAAAGCAGCATTGCAGGACAAAAGCTGAAAGTGTAGTTATACAGGGACACATTACTTTACCTAAAGTAATTCATTAGTGCCCTGATACTTAGGCATATAGCCTTTTGTGCTCTTCCTTTCTGCACTCAGAGTCACAGAACTAGAACCTCTCAGCAAAAGACAGATACAGGACAGGCTCTTTATTATTTTTTTTTTATTTCCCTTTTGACAACCCTAATAACCTACTACCCCACTGCAATTTCACTGGGCATGAAACCCATCTCTCAGTAGAATTATGTGTGCAGCCTCCATTAAGCTCCCTAAGCGTTATGCACCTAACACAGGAGACATTTTTTTTCCTGTAGGTTTATGAAAACAAGTTTTAGGCTGATTCTCATTCAGATGCAAGTATGAAACTAATCCAAACAGACTGGAAAGCCTGTAGGCTGCCATTGTTGAACTAAGAAGGAGTTGAAATGCAGCCCCTTGTTGCCAGCTGTACAGCAAGGGCAATGGTTAAAATATGTTGAGGTAGACAGTGTTGTGGTATTTCTCATTACAAAAGGTCACTGCTCTGCTAGTTCATCACTGTTTTTTGGAGAGAACTGCAGAGGCTTTTGTCAGGGAAAGAAAAGTATTATACAGGAGATAAAAAATACTGCAATGCATTAGGCAGACAAAGAAAGCACTTAGTGATTTCAGAGGAGTTGCATCGACATAACCTGGGGCAGACTTTGGCTCTGACTGCTCTATCTGCATATCACTTCCCAGTACCCAGTGCACTAAGTGGTGGTCTTACTTACATTGCTGTAAATCCAGAGTATCTCTACTGAAGACAACTGTCTCAAAACAAATGGAGGCAATCCAGATTGATAATGGTGTAAATGAAATCACATTCTGACCTTAAGTACTTGCTCTGTCCCAGATAATATTTTTTAAAGTCATCCTAATAATTAATCTTTCCTTACAAAATCCAGCCTCATTGATTTGGTGGACTCACAGCAGTATGCTCTGACAACATTTTGTTTCTTTTGGACTCTCTTCATTTTAAAAGAAAAAGACAGTCACAGTTCCTATAGCTATTTGTGTAGGACCAAAGTGTGATGCCAAAGAAGGGCAATTTATCTTCTTTCTGTCATTTTGTCAGGAAATTGTTCATTTTTTGCTGATCAAATATTTAAAACCTTTTTGACATGCAGTTGACTTTAAAAGGCTGATCCATTTCTTGTACTTCCTTCCCAACCCGGCAGATAACCTTCCTAAAATCCCTCTCATTTCAATGGATACTGTCTCTGACAATCACAATTACAGTGCTCATTGGTCAAGCAAAATAACGAAGGCAGCAGATGCAGCACTGCAACAATGTACTGCTGCTGTCAGTAGTACTGAGTGAGCTGAGCAGACAAAAAGCAAAATGAAATGTAACCCTTTACTCCTTAAATATAACTTTTGAAACTAAGTCTCAGATCACTTAAATTCTGTCACTCTGAACAAAAATTATTGACCTATTTGCCAAAGATGGTGGCAAGTTAGATAGAGCAGCAGCATCTCTTATTTTGGCAGGAGTAGTAACAGGTAGATCCATCAAGTCACTCCAGAAAACAAGTCAGTGGCAAGGATATCTCCACACCTGCTACTTCCATTACTAATACTCTTAAAATGGTTTCACCAGCTTTCAGTGCTGCCACAGCTGCTGCTTCACATGCTGAATGTTTTACCTCTTTGGCAGCAAGAAGCCAGATGACGCTACTTATGCAATTTATATCACTTGTGACATATACAATAAATGACAGATCTTCTTTCCCTATTATTACTTTCGTTGCTCTGAAGGACTACTCCAAATCTGAAGGACCTGTTTTGTGTTCATTGTTATTAATCTGAATTACAGTTACTTCCAGACAGGTCAATCTGAATCCTGTTGTATTAAGTGTCCCACATAAAGAATTTGACCCTTTTCAGAGATTAAACATGATCCTTGGGGTTTGAGCCTTTTTCTAATGTAACTCTCATTCTCACATACAGATGCTTTCAGCTTTGTCTAGGTGACAGTCACCAACTTCACTACTGCTGAGCTGCATTTGCTGAATTGGCCTCAGTGAAAAAGTTGCTAGATTGCACATCCTTCAGAAGAGGAGACTTGCCTTTCCTCCCTGCTTATGGAGCACCATGTATATGCAGTGTTTCAGGCTGTATCAATTACCATTGTGAAACATAATTATAGGCTATATAATTAGCTGATGGATGCAGGTCGTTACCCTACCGTTGACATCATAGTTCCTCTCCACTTCTCTGCTTTGCAAACACAAAGGTGGAAAAAGAAACTAAGTGGTTTTTTGGTATGGTCCCTATCCCGCAGGTCTAAATATTTTTGCTTTGTTATATTTTTTTTACCATATAAATATATATTTTCTTCACAAATGCAGTGTTTTTAATTCCATTTTTTTTACACTCAAGTAAATTTGAAGTCTAGCACATTAAATACAATCAAGTTAATCCTGAATCACCAGTAGGACACATCGAGTGGTCTATCCTAAGTCTCCTTTTACTAGTACTCTTAATTGCTATTCATTTAAGAAGAATTTCATGCTTCTCTCTCTGGATACAAACTTCATTCACTGACAACTAGAACCATTTTATTACCATAGGGAAGCTAGATAGTTTCAAGGTGAGATACTGTCCTTCCCAAAGACTAGCTAGGATCCCTAAGTACCTGGGGAATAAATTAATTTCTGAATTAACAAACCTGCAGCACACCATTTCAGTGGTTGATATACGGACAAAGTACGAATGGAGATGTTTGAGGAAAGAGATAATTTCAAAGAACTCCCCATTTTCTTGTTGGGTAAAGAAAACACATCTGTCTGAGGCATATAAAAAAATTAAGCTAAAATTAAAAGATTACTTATATAAAAAATTTACAAAATCATAGCATGTTTTTCAACTATCAACTAGATTTTTGTATCAAAAAAAATTGGAAGATAGGACTGACACCAAAATATTAAAGAAGTCAAATTCTTGTTTATGATATGATTTGGCTAGAAAAGTTGGTCTACAAACACAGATTCTGCCACAGAAAATACAAAATTTGAAATACTGAGATACAGAACACCACTGGTAATCTTGCTAAACATAAACAAAAATGTAAAATGCTATGCTATTTGTATTGTATCAGTTTGGCCCTTGCACTGTGTATCTTATCTATGCAAACGAAAATAATTTCCCTTGTGTTCATTATATCAACATATCAACATGTTCATTATATCATGAGTATTCTTTCTTGATACTTTTTATGTGTAAAATAGTAAGACTTACATACTGAGGGCCTGAAAAGTAAATCAGATAAGATTTTAAATGATTTTGTGTTTCTCCCATCCACACCATTCATTAGATCAATGTATTAAATGTCCTTCAGTTAACTAATATTTTTATAGTTAAGCTGTATTTTGTACAATCTTACCAAACTTCTGATTGATACAGTCACTGGCAGCAAGACAGATACTTTCTTATAATCTATTTTCAACAAAATGCACATCAAGACTATTTCACTGTATAGCAGCTGACATAAACCGCAAACAGGCATCCTACTTTTATTGTAATTATATTCCTGAAAAAACTAAATTTATTGAAAAATATATCAACTTTTAAAATTTGTTTTCTCTGTGGTCTGTGAAGACTATTTTCTCATTATTCAGACTGCCTAGGACACTACCTGAATATCTGATGCAAATCTGTTTACATCTTCAAAGTAGAATTTAATCTTGCTGTAGTTTGAATGTAATAAACAGGGAAAATATTTTTTTTTTAATCAATAACATATTCAGTTCAACTTCAGAAGTTCAGTTGAACTAAGAGTCTTATTTTGCTATCATATATAAAATAATTTTTAAGCTTTTCAGAGTTTTACTTATCACTAAATGAGAGTGGGAAATGAGACACACTAAATAGGCTGATGAAATTATAATTTATTACATAAGATTTGACAAGTCTATCTTTATACAAAGTAATTACAGGTACATATGAAATTTTAATTTGAAATTGTATTTATTCTCTGTATAAACAGTTAGATAAGATGAAGCTTGCTCAGTAAGCAGGCTTCAATTACAGGTGGTAAGTGGCCTGCAGTACAAATTCCACCTCCACCACAGCTATATTGCTAAAATGAAGATTACCCTTTTTTCCCATATTTCCATTAATTTAACTCGTAAAAAAACAGTTCCTCATATTTCAGGGTTTATACCCTGTTTCTAAAGGGCATATTTAGAAACCTTAAGAAGAGAAGGATAAACGGATATCTTCTTGTACTCTTTAGTTACATAAGGGACAGTATAGAAAAGATAGAACCAGGCTTTCCTAGAGATGCACAGAGACAGGAAGAGAGGTAACAGACACAAGTTACAGCAGGAAAAATTACAGTTAGGTACAAGAACAAATTGTTAATTATAAAGGTTCTTAAATATTGGTACAGATTCCCAGAAGGTAATGAAACCTTGGTTTGAGTGGAGGAATTGGACTGGATGTTTTCCCAGGCTCCTTCTTGATACTTGATTCTCTGAGTCTACTGGTACTCTTAACTTCCTATCATTATTCTTAGTATTTCTATGAATGAATAATGATTCTTAATTGGACCTGAGACATAAACACTTAATCTGCAATCCTATTTGCTGTTAGACAGACATTTTCTCAGCAAATCTCCATAGTCTCATGTCCCACGCATATATACCAAGGGACAACATTGGTCTGTGATCAAATGTAATTGCAAAGATTTTTACGTGATATATTATATTTCTAGAACATAAAGGTCTGGAAAGAGCATAAGCTTAAGAAAAAGGAAAGTATGTATATGGAAAAGATTTTTAGATATTTGGCTATATAAACCAGACTATAACTTCTGCTTTGCTAGTTACAGTGATAGCTCAATGGCTATAATTCTTTTCTCTATTCATCAGTTTATTTAAAATCTGACTTTCTATTACTGTATTCAGATTTTATATACTTAAGAATGTCTTCTTTAATTAAAGTTCTTCATAATTGAATCTTGAAGACTAAAAATACATCTTCCTTTATAATAGAGGATTTTCCTCATCCACAATTTCCTTGTTAAGGAAAGTCTGTTCGTGACATATTAACTCCACTGGCCCCTGCCCTACAAATAGCTGCACAAGCAGCCCCTTGTAAACACAGGGAATGTGTGGGGGCCCTACATTGCTGGGCAGGGTTCACAGGTCCTAGTTCAGAAATCAGCTGCTTATGCAAGATGAAATGTGCTCTGCATTAGGCCCTGGATTTTGATCAGTACAGCTAACTTGTACAATATCAAAGCACATGTATTCATTTATGAGCGTTTTCCCGATTCTGACCTTCCTTTGCCTCCTGCCCCCCAAGTAGCAACAGTATCAGCACCTACTCTCTTACAGCTCTAGATTGTCTGAAGCATGAGTTCTATTTATTATTATATACTTGACTAGCTCTCAAATGAGAATCCTAATTTCGATATGAGTGTCCAGAGGCCTGAAACAGAGCATGAAAACTGAACACTGGCAAGGGGAACCTTTTATGATAAAAATGTCCACTTACTCCCTTAAGCAAACCTGATAATTTTTACTCCATTGAAATCATACTTTCATGTTTGCCTCTCTATATTAGAAATTTTTAATAACTTTTAAAAGTTGCCAAGAAGGATATGAAATGTATAAGTAAGAAAACAAATTTGAGAAGAAAATGGAATGGTTTTTAGTTGGTAAAACTTAGATTATTCAAATACCAATTTGTGAATCATACAAATACAGTTTTGCTGCAGAAGAGGCCATGTGGGGCCATGTGAGGCTATGTGCTTAATTTCTAAGGCAGAAACATGCAGTGATCATAAAGCATCTCAAATTTCACTGAGGAAGTCTTTAAATGTTGAGGAAAAACAATGGAAATTATTGAAACACATCCAAGCCACAACAGCGCCCCAAGACAAGACATTTCTACTCTCTGAATATGCTGCATCTTATTGAAAATCTGAGTTTACTATTACTTTGGCAACTGATACAGGAATGGCTTTTGAAGCACATCTTTGCCAATTGGTGTCCTGTTTTTACAACTAATCTGAGGGTTATTTCAGCATGAAGAGAGCAGTGATTTTTATACATTCACACTGTGAAGTTTCCTGATACAGCTACATGTGAGGGTCAAATTTGTAAAATTACTTGAGCCACTATTTCTGTTTTTCAACATTTACATTAATTGCAAATGACCACAGAAAAGAAGCCTTGCCTCATGGATGAAGTTCACTTGTAGTGGTTAATTTTAAAAAATATTAATGGATTTTAGTCTATTTCTTCTCCAGATATATGAACCAGTACATGCTAAAATAATTGACATAACTGTATAATTTTTTCCATCTTAGCATAGACTTGAGTCATTACTCAGACCATTTAACAAAAGGTAATAAATGTATAATTAGTGTTATTAGACAAAAGGACTGCATCCCAAGGTTCACTACAATCTATCGACGAGGGAAGAAGAAATAAGATAAATAAGATACATCTCTGGAAGAGAAAAAAAAAAAAACAACAAAAAATTCAACTGAGGAAAGAACAAGTTTGAAAGGTATTAAATTATGTAAAGTTTCTGATTGATCTTGTCTTTTGATTCTCCTCCCAAAATGAAGGTTACAATAAGGCATGCTTACTATATTTGAATTTAGAGTGATAAAAACACAGTCAGAGTTTTAAAAATCTCTGCAATTATCTGGGCTTCTGAAGTCGAGACATTTCCCCTTCCAGAGCAATTACGGGCATGCTTAACAAAAGAATGAAGGAGACTTGAGGGGAGAAGTAAAGGAAGGAATAGGGAAAACATGGAGGGGAAAAAAAGTATCTGTGGAAAAACATTTTACATTTATAGGTACATTGTTTAAATAAAGTTCAAGGGACTGTGTAGAGGTAAGAAGGGGTAGATGACAGTGAGGGAGAGATTTATGCATAAAAACGTGTGATAGATGTTGTCAAATACTTATAAGCACAAAATGAGAGAACTCAACACTCTCTGCAGCCCTAGCTCTTTCCCCTTGAGTATATGCATTATGACACAGGCTTTTAATACATAATCACACACTGTATTTTTTTCTTCACAGGACCCCTACCCCATTGAGTGAAGAGAATGGATGGTGATCAATTAAAAAAGAACAGCTATTCAATGTTTTGTTTTACCCTCATTGTTCATTTTGTGGACTTAAGCCTTATCTACTGCACACTATTCAGACACTGCAATGAAGACAGAATTATTAATTTCCTCATGGTCCTTTCTCTGGCAGTCAGCACCATGATGCTCCACAAGCATTAATTTATCTTCACAAAGTGCAATGTGATGTGAGAGGTTACTGTTATCCCCACATTACAGAAAGCAAGCTGAACCAGCAAGTCAGTGGGAGTAAAAGTACCTGCTTGTTTACAGTACACAATTTAGGTTTTAGCAACTGGTTTCTCAAATTACATAAAGTAGAACGTAGCGTGTTCAAGACAATATTCACACAGATTTCAGTTGTATCTGAGAATAGTTGGAATTCAGATCAACAGAAATCAGAAAAAGAGAGCAGTGCTTAGCTGCTTCTGTGATAGCACCAAACTGGACCTCTAAGCAGAGACGAAATCCAAGCATATGTTTCATTCACATCCCAACCAACATTAAAATGATAGGTTATACGGAAAGCACACCAGATTCACATCCCCAGCAGGTCCAGATAATGTTCTGAATAAAGCATGGGCTCCTGGAAGATGCACTAAGTGGTCATTGAATCTAAGTGTATGCATATGCAAGAGAATCTGGAACTGAAGTTAGAGGGTAATATGTCATTCTGTGACTTTTTAATGCTTGGGTTTTGCAACTACAATAATGGTTTATAAATTAGGGCATCTGTCTATTTCTATATTAGCTTCTGCACTTTAAAATAACCTGAAAAGGAAACAAACAGAAGTTCTTTTACATGATGCTACCACATTTTCCTTTCACAGACCTAGGAAGTTTGCATGGTATTTGGCCATTTCCACTTATGGTATATGTGCTAACAGTGGTAGGATATTGAAGAAGCCAGTATTAAGAGAATGAGTCATAGAATCATAGAATCACAGAATCAGCTGTGTTGGAAGGGACCTCTGAGATCATCAAGTCCAACCCTTGAACTAACACCATTGTGGTTACTAGACCATAGCACTAAGTACCACATCCAGTCTCATCTTAAAAACCTTCAGGGACTAAGAATCCACCACCTCTCTCGACACATCCCATTCCAATGGCTGATTACCCTGTCTGTAAAGAATTTCTTCCTAATATCCAACCTAAACCGCCCCTGGCAGAGATTAAGACCATGCCCTCTTGTCCTACTGATAGCTGCCTGGGAGAAGAGACCAACCCCTACCTAGCTACAACCTCCTTTCACGTAGTTGTAGAGAGTGATGAGGTCTCCCCTGAGCCTCCTCTTCTCCAGACTAAACAACCCCAGCTCCATCAGCCTCTCCTCATAGGACTTGTGCTCCAGCCCCTTCACCAGCCTTGTTGCTCTTCTCTGGACCTGCTCCAGCACCTCAATATCCTTCCTGAACTGAGGGGCCCAGAACTGGACACAGTACTCCAGGTGTGGCCTCACCACTGCTGAGTACAGGGGAAGAATCACTTCCCTGGTCCTGCTGGCCACACTGTTCCTGATGCAGGCCAGGATGCCATTGGCCTTCTTGGCCACCTGGGCACACTGCTGGCTCATGTTCAGCTTCCTGTCAATCCCAGCTCCCTCTCTGCCTGGCTGCTCTCCAGCCACTCTGTTCCCAGTCTGTAGCACTGCCTGGGGTTGCTGTGGGCAAAGTGCAGGACCCAGTACTTGGCCTTGTTGAACCTCATCCTTTTGGAATCAGACCATCTCTCCAGCTTGTCCAGGTCCCTCTGCAGAGACCTCCTGCCTTCCAGATGATCAACACAACCCCCTCAACTTGGTTTTATCTCTAAATTTGCTGATGGTGGACTCAATCCCCTCATCCAAATCATCGAAAAAGATTTTAAATAGAACTGGGTCCAACAGTGATCCCTGGGGAACACCACTAGTGACCGGTCACTAATTGGATGCAGCCCCGTTCCCCACCACTTTCTGGTCTCTGTTTATCTCAAACCTAATGTCTGCCCTCCTTGGTGCATTAACCATCCCGGTAACAATGAAGTGACCACATATCCCCATACATTTATTGAATTATCTTTGTACTGAATCAGCGACTTCTTTCTTTGGTTTGGGTCTAACAGGAAAGTCGTGAAGACTATACAAGAGGCAGACTTCAGCTCTGTGGTCAGCCTCAGAATTCCTTAGGCTATCAGGCTTCACTACAATATCCTTAATAATCCCTTCAGCCTTGCACTGGAAAATTATAGAACATTCTTAGACAGTCTCCTTTCCCTTCTCCTTATCTAAGGATGCAGATTATCCAAACTCTAAATTTTTATGGAGCAATACTTTTAAAAGTATCCTAGTTGGGCTGGTGATTATATATGAGAAGATAGTATAAGATAAAATCTTGTATTTACTATACTTGTGAAGAAAACTCATCCTGAGTCACATCAAACATTAGCTAACGTACAGATGGGTAATGTGGGCATAAGATTTTTTTTTCATTCTGTCTCCTCTGTATAATCATTTTAAGTGTAACTATTACAAAGCTGAAAATATGCATTGGAATCAAATAGGGTGTCAAGGAACTTTTTTTTTAATGAGTACAAAACTACATGTTTTTGTCCAGATGCAAAAGGAAAAAAAAATAAAAATAAAAAAGCAGACAAACAGCTTAGCAATATCTTTGCAATTATTTAAAGACAGGGAAAGATCACAATACATTCAGTGGGGGTTTTCAAAGTAAATCAGTAATAAAGTCAGACTAATAATTTTGTACTCTGCTTCTCCAATGATCATTTGTACTTGAATTTCACTGGATAAGATCATGCATCCATCTGCTTCTCATACTGCCCACCTTCTACTCTGAACAGCAACAAAGCTGAGTATCAGTATATTTCTAATCACATCACAAATTGAGGAATGCCCAAAGAGTATCCCATGAATATGGCAGTCAGGTATATTTATGGCAGCTTTTCTTTGGATGAGTTGCTTTCAGGTGAATGCGTCCTGTATTTGTGTTTTTCACTGACTTTCTTGTATAAATGAATGAGATAGGAAGAATTAAAAAAACTTTTTAATCTCACAAGTGCAATGATGAAAAAGCAATATCGTAGTTGGCTCAGATGTATTCAGGAGAGGTTTTTGAATGTGAAAGTCATGGTGAGAAAGTAGAGGTTAAGTGTAAGACTCTGCCAGCACTGGTGAATGCCTGAGAATAGGAGACTCCACTTCAGTGTGGAGTCAAAACTAACAAGTGCAAATCATTCATTTAAAACTCTCCTCATTCTCAATGTAGACCATGATCTTCCAGGGGCAAATCCTCACTGAAAATCTAGTCTCTAGCATAACTGCTTGCCATAGGAAAAAATAGGCACCCAGAAACACTCTATAAGTGATTTACTTCATTAGAAAAAGTACTTAACAGAATCTTCAGGCCATCTGTCCCATGGCATAGCACCTGAAGATTGTAGACCATATTTTCAGCAGTTGCTCCAGAAGTGCCCCGATAACTACTTAACCTCTGTTGGTGAAATCTGAAGACATCCTCACAGCTTTTCTGTTCTTCCAGCTCTCTGTGGAACTCTCCTTACTCTGGGATACAGAGGAGATAAGAATTAATTTGGATTAGCTGAGAAGACGAATGAATATCTTTTTATGAGTTCACACTCTACTTTGTATGCAAGAGATCACTTCAAATACATTCCAACATTTTTTTCAGTTTCTATTGCTTTAAGAGTAATAAAATTTAAAGTAATAATGCTTTAGGATGTCAAGACCTCTAGTTTCTCACCAGTCAAGTCTTAAATTTCCTCTCTTCAGTGTTGCTTTAAATGGAGATCAATAAAAAATACCTAAGTTTCTTTCTAAAGAAAAATGGCTGAAGTATGCAATTTTCCCTTGTCAATGCAATAGCCTTCACCTAAAGACAAAAGTATGTGAAGGCTTAGTAAGTCTTCTGGTTGCTCATTACAACACAATGCCAATGGTATGCATTTTAGCTAAATCTACTCCAGTTTGAATTAATCCTGCTTACCATGAGCAGTTAGAATTTTCATACTCTTTTGGCATGTTAGAAATAAAACTTCTCTTGTAGGAGCACCACACCTGATGGTTTTGCAGGTTTGGATCTGCCTTTTTCACAGCATTCTCATGGTGCTGAGTCTGACACCCTGTGTGTAAGTACCACTCACGATTTGTTACCTTGTGTTTCTGTAGGACAATCCCTTGACCTAAGGCAACGCCTTCTGTTGTCTTGCTTAAATCAAATTGGATTACCACGCTTCTATTTCTTGTATGAAAGTCACTATAAATGCTTTTATATTTACTGAAGTAAAAAAAGAAAAAAAAGTAATTAGCTAGTTTCCTTTACTTAGAAAACAAGCTCTATAAGTTGGATATATTTAGTTTAATCTGGGAACTGTATGTAAACAATATTGCATTTCATTCCAGTTTTCATTTCCCCTTCCATTTTAACACAAAATGTTACCAGAAAAATGAAAATGTGAGAACAAAGTAAAGAGTATTTAATTTCCATATTGTTTCGATCTTTTTTTAAATAAATACTGAATTCACTGTTTCCCACTCATATAAAAACTTCCCTTTTTAATATTTCCTTCCAAATAAATACAAAGTTTAATCTGCCAGTGGTTTCAGAAATGAACATTAGAGATTTGGTTTATTTATCATAACTAGGTAAGCTAAACAGTTTGCATTTTTTTTCTTTTGAATGGAGTAATTTCCATGTAGTAATTTCCCTTTGCTATTAAAAACAAGATATTTGGTCAGTATCATCTTTTTAGCAATATTGAGATAAATATATATCTAGTTGAGAACCACACTTAGATTCCTGTTTATTTCAATAGCATCATTATTATGGCAGTGCTATCTTTCTTTGGACTAATTTAATTTATATGACTGCAACATCTTTTAATATTTCGTTACTCTCTCTTATAATGCTGATCTCTCTTTCACTTTCAGCAGTTTTGCAAGTTTTGACCTTCAAGATGTACTTTTCTTGATGATTATTACTTTTTTTCCATTTGTAGAATCTTTACTCACTCCTAATACTCTCTTTAAGAAGTTTATTATACTGAAAGTCTACCATAAAAGGGTTTTTCTTCCTTTTATAAAGATACAGTTCTAGACAGGTTTTTTATTCTATTGACCTTAGGAAACTTCAGCATTCCTCTACACACAGTCACTCTCATTTCAATTGGCTTAATAAAAGAAAAAGCAGGGTAGGTTTGGCAGGTTTTTTGCCTTGCTGAGTAAAAAAAAGTAAATCATCTACTTATCATTTTCTTTTTATACTTCAATTTACTTTAATTCATCACTGCTTTGTGTTTTCATGCTATGTGCCAGTTCTGTAGATCTGAAGTTGCTACATCTTGGTATTGTGATTATTTGGTGGTGGATTTGTTTATGTCACAGACGTCTTCAGAACTTTTTGTTGGAAAGCACAAGGTAACTGCTTAATGAGTATGTTGTGGTAATTATTCTTCTCTTGTATTTTGGATTGCTACTCTAAGCACTTTGTAGTTATGATTAAAAAGAGTTACTATATTAGTAGTATGACACCTAAGCCCCTTTGTGCATTCAAATCTTATCCATTAAAATCACACATTGCTTGAATGTAGCCTACAAGAAAGATGGAGAGAGACTATTTACAAGGACATGTAGTGCTAGGACAAGGGAGAATGGCTTTAGGTTTTGATCAGATATTAGGAAAAATTTCTTTACTGTGAAGTTGGTAATATACTGGAACATATTGCCCAGAGAAGTTGTGGATACCCCATCACTGGAAGTTCAAGGCCAGGTTGGAGCAACCCAGTCTAGTGAAAGGTGTCCCTGTCCACAGCACTGGGGTTAGAACTAGGTAATTTTTCTGGTCCCTTCCAACCTTGGCTAGTCTATGATTCTACGAGTACAGAACCACTGTAGACTAACCACAGTAGACTTACAGGAAAAAATCATCAGCTGTTATCAGTTATCAGTAACTCTGTCATCAATAGTTATGTCTGTAGCAGCTGAAAATCAGCCTATAACTCACAAGTAAAATCATCAACAGACTTACAATTAATGATTTATTCTCAAAGAAGGTTTACAGGATATTTCTGTCTTAGAAATATCTAAAGAATAAAATGATACAATACGAACAGAAAAAGTTAGTCAATACCCCAGAGAGTTGGCTTTGTGGGGTATCTGTCACACAGAACTTCATTCCTCAAAGGTTTCTTCATGACATCAATTATCTTTACTCCATGCTATAACAGCAATCTAGCACAAATTCAGTGCAGCTTCACAGCACCGTCATAATACAAATAATAAGGCTGAAATACCCAGTAAACTAGTAAGAAACATACTTCAAACAATCAGTACTTTTGTCTTAAGCAGCCACTGCAAAATATTCCCAGGGCTTACCATACGACTTTATTTGACATTTTGTTAAAGACCGTATCTACTGAATTACAAGTTTTCCTCCTCCCTAGAGTTGTTGCTGAGGACGTGTTTGCCTAAAGCACTTCTTGAGTTATAAGCAACATCAAAGACTTAAAATAAATGGCTTTATTGTGGCTATTTGGCTATATAATTGCATGCTAGAGAGGAGCAAGACAAGAACATTCCCCTATTCTATGATATCATTTTGAAAGTGTTTGCACTATACTCTTTAATAAGATGCACTAAGTTCAATTTTGCCTCTTGAGTCAGGCCTACTTAAGGATACTGTTTTCCAGTTGTTCATTTAACCATATTCCCACCCTAGAGTAATGTAGGTGTGCTGCTACCAGTAAAGGCTCTGAATCTTCATGACCCTACAAATTTGTATTCTCTGTCCTTCTCCAACTTTCCTGTGTATCCATCCATTCACATACACCATCTGGGCCAGTTATAAATAATGCTTTTATGTGCCCTACATTTTACAAAACTTTACCACACTTTTGAACAGAAAAACATGTACCTTTTCTAATTTTTAAGATAAGACACATCACATTTTTTCACAACTCCTCTTCCTTACTAACTTTTCATGCTAAGTTGTTCCCTTTTAATGGGAGTTCAAGTTGCAAGTACCTTGCTAATAAATGCTCTTCTCTTCACTATATCAACATGACATTTCTAATAGAAAATGCTGACAAACTTGTCAAACATTCTGCCTCTCTGCAGTAGAACATAATACTCTATCCCTCAATGGTAATTGGAATAATACACCAAATAACTCCAAATTAACCTGTGTTGCACTGAATTGATGTGACACAAGTGGTGATAGACATACACAGATGTACAACTAAAATAAAATATTGGGGAACCATACTAAATACTTTAAACAGGAACGTGATCGTAGTTGTTTTCTTGGATTTTGTTTTGGCTTTTTTATGGGATTATTAGAACAATATCTTTTTTTTTAAGAATTGTCTCAGTAGTCTGCAGCTTTTACTGGATTCTATTTTATGTCATTTTATAGTCCTTCCATTTCCCTGCCCTCAGAAGTTTAGTTTTTCTTTTTTACTCTTAAAAAGAAGAAACTTAACACCCAGTAAGATTAAAGGAGGCTTATTCTAAACCTCAGTATTATACTCTACAAAAAATGTCATAGAGGAAGGTTGAAGTTGCCAAACAAAAGCAGATAGAGCACAGATTTAGCTTAGAAACCTTCTCACCACTTAGTGCAGTGACTAATATCAATACAAGCAGAAGCCCAGATCTATATGTTACACATACATCATCTTACTGGCTGCTTTCACCAAGATCTACATGGGGTTTGATTTTGATCAGAAATTCTATCTTGACGGTAAGAAATCTATTTCTAATCAATATTTTGTTAAAACAAATTTGTCAAATCAAATTCTTGAACAAAGCTTTAATATCAATAAATTAAAAATCAAAATAAAACGTATCATAGATTTCTCTATCAGATGTTCTTCTGTTAACACTTTTAAAGCACAGGAGGATCACATCAACTCATTCAATCATTCATGCTATGACACAGCTCTATATTTCCTTCCAGAAGGATAGTTTATGGTTTCAGAAACCTTTTCCTTCACGGAATGAACAAGGACACAAGAAGCCTAATACATCTCTCATTGAAAAATAGCATTCCTTCTAACAAGATAAGTGGTGTCATCTTTGAAAACTGATTCATATTTCTCTTGTAAAAAAATATTTAGACCTTCAGAAGCAAGGAATGGCCAGGTTTGCTGACAGACTTTATCCTTCCTGTCATTAGTTTTTGCTATCCTTTTCTCTGCTGAGTTCCCAGCTGTCGTGATTGTCTGTAGCTGATGCCAAGAGAGTAAGGCATGAGCTGTTCCAAAGTCAACAGAATATCTTAAAGCACCAGAAAAATGGGGAAAAATACGTGTAATAAGCATGTTGTTCTGTACTTTCCATGACAACCATGTGTTGCTGTACAGATAAGCCAAGACACTTGGCAGTGTTAATAAAGGTTTGTTGTATTAGAGGAGCTTTCCAAAGTCAACTTGGAAAGATTACAAGTCAAAGTTAATCCATGCATAACAAAGCCATACCATACAGATGGATCTTTAAAAGTAAAATAACTTCCCAAAATCTTAACTCCATTCTGTTATTGCAGGTTTTTTTCCTATGAAGTTAGTGATTTAGTATTTATTTTCATGGATCTTTTCTGTAATACCTTTTACAAAGACATTTTAGGAATAAAGATGTCTAGACAAAAAGGGCAAATGCATAATCAGCCCAAAAAGAATTAATTTTTTTTTAAAAATGTAATTCAGCTATGATGCATTTGTGTTATGAGAGTGATACAGCTGCAGCTTTGCTGTGAAATGAAACGATAAAAATATTAATGGAGAAGACCAGGCTCCAGGGAGATCTCACTGCAGCCTTGCATTACTTAAAGAGGGCTGACAAAAAAGAGGGAGAGTGACTTTTTACAGGAGCATAGTGATTAAGAAAAGGGGGAACACTTTTAAATTGAAAGAGGAGAGATTTAGATTAGATGTTAGGCAGAAGTTCTTTACTCAGTGTGTGGTGAGGCACTGGAATAGGTTTCTCACAGATGTGGATTCTCCATGCCTATTCAAGTGTTCAAGGCCAGGTTGGATGGGACTTTGAGCAACCTGGTGTAGTGGAAGGTGTCCCTGGCCCTGGCAGGGGTTCTGGAACTAGATAATCTTTAAGGTCCCTTCCAACCCAAACCATCCTACATGATTTATGAAGCTCGGCCAGTAGGTTGAGGGAGGTGATTCTGCTCCTCTAATCTGCTCTCATGAGACTCCACCTCAGGGACTGAATCAAAATCTGGGGTCCCCTTCACAGGAAAGACATCAGCCTGTTGGAGTGAGTCCAGCAGGGGACCACCAAGATGATTAGAGGGATGGAGTGCTTCTCCTAAGTGGAAATGCTGAGAGAATTGGGATGGTTCAGCCTGGAGAAGTCTTCTGTGTGACCTAACTGAGACCTTCCAGTACATGAAGAGCGGCTACAAGAAAGATAGAGAGAGAATTTTTACCAGGGTATGTAGTGACAGGACAAGGGGTAATGGCTTCAAACTGAAAGAGAATAGGTTTAGATTAGATATCAGGAAAAAATTCTTTACTGTGAGGTTGGAGAGGCACTGGAACAGGTTATACAGAGAAGTTGTGGATGTCCCATCCCTGGAAGTGTTCAGCGCTGGTTTGGACATGGCTCTGAGCAACCTGCTGTAGTGGAAGGTGTCCCTGCTCATGGCAGGCAGATTATAACTAGATGATCTTTAAGGTCTCTTCCAACCTAAGCTATTCTATGATATTATGATTCTATTATTAATGAGTGTAACTGGTGACAGATGAGGTCATGATCTGTCAAACTGGGAAAATTTATGTCATGTCTAAATTTATCATGAGATACTCTTTTTTTAGCACTTTGATATTTCATCTGCCATTCTTGCTGAAAATATTTTCTGGTGAATATAGACAATATGGTCTTATCTTCTTTACATTTATTCCTCTTCCTTGGTGTATGTCAAACCAATTGTGTAGAATCAAGTAAAAACCATACTCCTGAGAATACACCTGCTGTTGCTCTGGTGATATCTTGATAAGAATTCAGGACTATTCATATGTTCTCGTAGAAATAAAGATCTAGATTTTATGATATTTCTGTGATTTCTTTCCTGTGTGTTCATGTTTCTTTTCTTTTCACTGTGACGTTTTTCCTTACATATAGATGGAATTTTTCTTGTTGCAACAACCAACTGTAGTCTCTGCCCTTCCACAGTACATCGGAAATTAATCTTCTCTAGGAACCACACCAGAAAATAAAAGACTGAAATTAGATCCTTCCTTGGCCTTCACTTCTCCATCCAGTTCACTGAGGTTGTCCTCAGATGTCCTAGATGTCTTAGTGGCTCTCCACTGGACTCATTCCAGTTTGCATATTTCTCTTTTGCACCAAATGCTCTGAACTAGACACAGTACTCTAGATGAAGCCTTTTAAGTGCCAAATAGAAGAGAATAATTGCTTTACTTTTTTTATTCCATTTTCTTGATAATGCAGACCAATATGTGGTTACCCTTCATCAACATAAGGTGAAACTAGTGACTCATTTTAAATTTATTGTCCTCATGACCCTCAGGACTTTTTCTGCAAGATACATTCTAACAAGTCATTTGCATGCCTATATTACTGTAAGGATTTTATTTTATCCCAGATGCTGGACTCTTTTGTATTTGCCCTTGCTGAATCTTCTAATATTCCTGCCAGCCCATTCCTCCATCTTGTCAAGGGCCATCTGGATAGCAGCCTTTCTCTCCAGAGAACCATTGGCTCCCCTCAGTGTGGTATATCTGCAGTCACACAGCATTCCCTTCCATGATCCAGATCACTACTGAAGGTGTTAGAGTTAGATATTAATGACCTGGTACCATCCCCTGAGGAACATCACTCATAAACAGCTGTCAGTCAGACTTTGAATCATTGATCATTGTTTTCTGAGTTAGATAATGCAGGAAATTTTTTAGGCACCCACAGCCTACAGTACTAGAGCAGATTACACCAAAAATCTTGTCAAAGAGGTAATTGATTAAACAGGTATAGGATTTTGTATGGCATGCAGGCAGAAGGGTATTTTGAGATTGTGTAAAACTGATTCTGGCAGGTTTCAAGGAGATTGTGATGACATGGAAGACTCATTATGTGAAGTTTCCCAAATGTGGGATAAGGGAGGGATCAAGAAGACTGAAAAGGAACAAGCAAGAGTGATAAAGGGGTCATTCAAGTATGAACAGGTTGCCTGTCAGTGTGCTTTTCTGTCTAAACCCTGCATTTCATCACTACAGTCTGTCCTATGTTTTCATTAAATCCTGTTTCTAACTGTATTTTCTCTTCTTGTACTCAGTATTCTGAACGAGTATGCATGAATGATAACAAACTTCTAGCTGGATGGACAGAAAAATAAGGTAAGTGGCCTGACTACAAGCAACTGAAGTGGAAATAGGAAACTCACGGACTTGTAGATCCAAGTACCAGCTGCCAGGGGAGACCAGGGATCTAGGAGTTCCCCCCTGGCTAACTGAGTATCTCAAATAAGCTACTGGAGAGATCTAAATTGTGTAAATTTGTGTGAAACAAATGACTACTAGCACTTAGGGTATGGCTGCAAACTTCAGGGGCTCATAGGTGCCAGATCCAGCAGCCAGAGGACACCAAAAGACGTGGGAGTCAGTACACTTCAGTGTGAAAGACCATCTACTGAAGTAATTCATAGCCTATGTCTATATATTTCAGTAATGACTTCAATACTAATCCATCAGAGAGGAGGACCAGGATCAGGCCTCCATGGTGTGCGTGTTTGTGTGAGTGCTTTGTGCATTTGTGTGTGTGCTGGTGAAGGTAATGCTTTGAGCCTGTGTTATGCTGTATGGCTGCTGTGTGCATGTGTTGGTGTGTGCATATGTGTATGTGCATACTTTTGGAGGATATATACTCAGCCTTGATGTACTCAGCTGGACCTGGTGACATAGAGCTGCTGCAGCCTTACGTCTGTCAGGCTGCACAATTCAGCAACTTTCTACAGGACTAGGCTTAGGCTGACCAGTCTGTTGTCTGTATAGGATAGAATGCAAAAGATAAATGAAGGGAAAAAAATGCAAAAATATGAATATATGTAAAAATCAGAGGTTTCAAGTAAACAGATGCAGATTTTGGATAATGTTTTCAAATTTTCAGATTTATAAGATCATATTTTTAAGAACAAAATGTGCCAAAAAGATAGTAACCTATAATGAGGGTTTATAGAAAAAGCTGATTACTTAACAGATTATGCATCCAATGCTTTTTGAGGCCTATCCTTCTCATTACATTTGTGCTTTTTTTAGTGTTGTCTTTACTTAACTTCATGAAATATTTGTTACAAAGTTGGTTACTAAAAATGATATAATAAAAAATATTTCTCTATAAAGGGAAAGCTTTTCAGTGTTCAGCAGTTTCTGAATAAAAATGCTGAATAATTCATGAAATATTCAAACTAATGTTTGCAAATATATTAGTAATAAATTCTGATGTAATGCACTCTCAGATACCTGATTAAGTCAATCTAGAATTCTTTACAGTGGTCTCAGTTTACCATTGGATTACAAGCACTTTTGAACAGTGACTCCTTGAATCTGTTACTTGCTAATACTAATTTATCTTTGACTATTAAAATAGAAGAGTTGAAGTAAGAAAAGCATGTGTCTCTTATCAGTTTTGAATGGCATAAGCACCTCTCTTTACATAGGAGGTTAAGCTGTTGAATTCTAAAGGATTTGTAGGTGAACTTTCTTTAAGAAGTAGATAAAGAAAATTAAAGTAATCTATGTGTAAATGAGAAAAATATTCTGAGAACATATGGAGATAAAATTGATCCAATATACAGCCTGTACTGAAAGGAGATTGTGGGAAGTACCTATGTTCTACTTTTTTTCCCTGTATCGGTCCTCAGTTCAGGAAACAATTCTTTGTTTCTTGCAGTTTCTTTCTCTTCTTGCCTCAGATGGGGAGCCAAAAAGAGACTCACCAGGCAAATTTAGTAGAGATAAGATAAGAGAACAGTTTTAATAGATGGCCTTCAACTACCATGGGAGTACAGACATGTCCAGGGGATTCCACAATTAAAGGTGTTTCCCCATCCAATCCCAGATCTATCTGCCCCCCAGATCCTCCCAATTCTGCCCCCAGCACTCCCCTCTGAAAATTGGGTTAGGGGTCTCTAAGACTCCCTCTTCCTAATCTTCCTCTTCGTCACAGCACGTTCAGTACTTGGAGCTCCTCTAAAGTTCTGGGTTTTGTAGGATGCTTTGTCTGTCGTGGTGTCTTGTTGTTCAAGCCAGGGTGCAAATGTTCTTAAATAGAAAGAAGGCCTACCTTGAGGGAAGTCTAAACAAGCTAAGAAAATTAGAAAGTTAGATACGAAATGGGGTAATAGGGTTGGATAAATGTGTAAACTACTGTGCTAAAGAGTGAGCTAACTACAGCTACTTCTAAAGTCCACATAAAGCTAAAAATCAAAAAAATCCATAGGCATCATTCTTATAGTGAACAGCTACATCTTCCAGTCTTTCAGAAAGCTATATCTACACTTCTAAGTGTAGATATGTAGTATATCTACACTTCTAAGTGTAGATATGAGCAAGAAAGCAAACACATTCAAAATAGTAACATTTTCATTTGTCTAGGAATTGAAATGGTGTCCTCGGAAATATAATTGAAAACACAGTTTCACAGTTTTGAGGTGAATTTGTGTGCTACACTGCATGCATTCTCACACAGATTTGAGACTCACAGTTAGACTATGCTCTGCTTATTTGCAAGCAGAATATTTAAAATAGATTGACAGTCATACATTTGTAGGCAACAATGTAAACATTTGTAATAGCAAAAGACCAAGTACATACCTATATGTATCTCATAAAAGATCAGGGCATGCTGATGTAAGCATTTAAAATACTCTCATTGTGCCAGTTGCTGATGTTGACTGATTCACTGCAGAGAGAAAGAAAAATGGCACACTATCCCAAATTCACAAACCTTGGACATATCACGTCTTAGCAGTCATCGTAATAAATTTGCAGAATATGATACAAATGCTGTCTTACAAGGAATCTATGGGCATTTATTATGTCTTGAATGAGAATTAAATGCCACTTACTGTAATCTAATATACCTTAGGAAAAAAAAGCTCTTAGGAAGTATCTCCATGAGCCAGAGATAAAAGTTATCATTTGATCCAACCTTCAGTTAAAAGAATGGGCTTTCCCAGAAGCAGAGATTTACTTTCCCTTCACCTCTTTTCAAAAACCCCTATCATGGTTCAGCATATATCAAAATAACCAGGGAATCTCTTCCATAGACTGGAGAATGTGTTAAGGAAATAGCAGGCTGCAAAATTTCACAGATTTAAGTCTGACAAAATCTATTTAAAGTCTGTGTTTGTCTATTTTTCAAAACCACCCAGAAACAACAAAACATTTTTATCTCAATGACAGCTTTCAAGTGATCAAGACCTGTATCTTTATATTCACATGATTTTGAAACAGAAGGTGCAGAGAGTATGTTCATTATTCAGTAAAAAAAAAAAAAAAAGCCCAAAACAATGTTGTCTCTACTGGATCAGTCTTGCACTGAACACAGTGCAATGGAATTTAATTTATCTTAGATCAATAGTTTCATTTGAACTTTCTCAAAGGCTGCGGGTCTTTTGCACTGTGTTTTAGTGTGAACCTGTTTCTAAATTAATTATGTGGGACGGTTGGCCACAATCCTAAAATAAGACTTCTTACAGTCAGCACCAGGATCTGGGTGTAGTCTCATTGCTGTTACCTTTCTTGTTCTACAAACAATCTAATATGATTCTGATTTATTTTTATGTCATAGGAAATGTACTAAAGAAGGGTATGGTAAATGCACAAAAAAAAGCCTGCTGTGACAGTTCTACCTTATTTGGTTAGCATCTATGAATAAATAAACAGCTGTGCTGGTGCCATCTCTTATAGCTATTCTTTTTCTCAGCTGGATGTTAAAAGATTATCTCTTTTCTCAGAGCTTTTCCTTTTTATGTTCTCTAGACCTGAATTAACAGGTCATTATTTCATGATTTTTTTTTCAGGCTGATGGTACAATACAATAATTACACAGGCCAGCATGGACATTTTGAGGCTTTTATTTCAGGTGTTGCAGAGAGAAACAGACTTTACTGTGATATGACATTAGTGTAATATTACTATAAGTAAAAGTGCAGAACCATTACTCACAAATGAACCAATATGGGTGATGCAGACTTTAAAAAGAGATGCAAGATTCCTTTATTGCAAAATAGCCATCATTTATTATTCCATCAGAATACCCTCTAATCCGAGTTTAACAACTAAGGTTTTGGTAGACACCAATCTGTAAGACTTCTAGTTTGCTTTCACATTTTTCAATGATACATGAATTTCATCTAAACATTTGTAATTTTTTAAGAATTCTTGTACAAAACAAAAATTTGAACTAAATAAGCAAGACAGAAAGCATGAGAATATTAAGGGCAATATAGATGTTAATTACTTTTAATTGTTTCTAAATTTAATTATTTGTATCATCAATAAACCAAAATTAACAATTACCACTAAAGACAATAATTTTATGATTATAAAGGCCAAATTAGGCAATCTCCTTTAAAATTAAGAGTAAACAAACTATGTAGAGTGAAACCAGATGCAGTGCAATCCTTGAACTGAAACTGGAATTGCAAGTAGGGCTAAGTAAAACAGAACCTTTACGCTCTCAAGATACCCCCCTGCAAGCTTCAGTAGGGCTCCAGATTCAGCAAGATTCAGCAAGATTTTGTCCCATTATATCCCATTATAATTTTTGCTCAATAAACCAGTAGGATGTTTATGGAGGAATTAGAAACATGCCAGCTTTTTGTTTTGGTTTGGTTTTTTTTTCCTTTTTGTGGGAGCAGGGGAAAAACTGTCTGGGAGAAAGATATGAAGAACAACTTTAGGACAATAACTTCTCAACTATTGTTACTATTTCTACTGCAGAACTGGAAGGTTTATGGATTTTGGCTGTAAAAAGAGGAAGCTGAAAGCTTTCTTTAGTAATGGTAACATTGAGATGGGGAGATGGCAGTAGACCAGTTGGTTAAAATATTCAGCATCCCTAAGTTTTTCCATAATCCCTTCTTTCAGGTTTGCACATTATATTGGGTTTTCCTGAGCTGGAGGTCATTTCCCCACAGTAGTCCTCACAGTGCTGTGCTTTGCATTGGCAGCTAGAAGGGTGTTGATAACACTGCAATGTTTTGGCTACTGCTGAGCACAGCATCAGCACTGTAACATTCCTTCCTCAATCGAGGGCGAGATCCTGGGAGGGGACACAAGTAGGCCAGCTGACCCAAACTGACCAAAAGGATATTCCAGACCATATGACGTCAGCTCAGATATAAAAGCTAAGGCAAGGAGCAGGAAGGCAGGCATTCATTGTCTCCAATAGCTGCCTGCTGAGGAACCGTCACGTGTACTGAAGCCCTGCTTTGCAGGAGTGGCCACCCATCGCTGCTGATGGGAAGTAGAGAATAAATCGTGTGATCTTTTGCTTTACTTTTGCATGCACAAGCTTCCGCTTTGCTTTTGCTTTAAATAAACTGCCTTATTCCAACCCACAAGTTGTTTTCCATCTTACTCTCACCTCATCCAGCTGGGAAGGGGAGTGGTAGAGCGGCTGGGTGGGCACCTGGCGTCCAGCCAAGGTCAACCCACCACACACAAGAACTAGTTTCACGCTGAAAGAACTACATTCACTGAAGTGCTAAAGCTTGATATTTATGTTGTTTTAATACTTCTTACAAGTAGTCATTAATAATATCCCTGGAGTGGAGCTGGGGTTTTCATTGTAGCTCTATAGTTCTACTTGGTTTTTTGGTGTTATTTTTTGGTTCTGTTTTTAATGGCTTTTATCTAGGGTTGATTAAAACAGTCCTATTACAAACAAGGTGAAAGAGCATAGATATTCCTGGGTTTTCTGGACTCATTTGCAGCTAGCAGACCCTAGAGATGAGTCCTTCAACTCAAAACACTGTGGGTTAGGCAGATAAAAAAGAAAGAAGGAAATATCCTCACTTAGTAATAATTTGCCTTTGGCTAATGTGAATACTGAGTAAGCCTGTTCATAGTAATGCATGAAATCCTCTTCACTGAATATGAACCTTATACGATACCTGCTGAGACAGTTTTGGAAAGGAACCTTGACTCTCTTTAAATCTTTTTAGGTGACGAGTACCTTTCTTTGGAGTTGGGATTGCTTTTATGGATTTGAAACTGCACCCAAATGTACATTCAGGTACAATATAGTACCCGAATAGGTACTATATAGGTACTATATAGTACCTATAGTACAAAAAAATAAAGAATTCATAAGTTTTTATGTAAAATATTTTTTTTGTTTTTACAATAGCGTTCTATTAATTTTATAAAGTACAAAAAGACTTAAGTCTGGGTTTAGACATACTCAAAATGATCTGTTGAGAAAAAACTTCTTGCGTTCTGTTGCATGCAGCCTTACGGAAGAAAACAGAGTATCAGGGAAAATAATAATAACAAAAAATGCCACTACCACCTTTTGACATGAATGGCATACTTGTTTTTTTACTAGAGCTTTTGCTCTAATGGATTTTTTTTTGTACTCAACAAGAAAAGACCAAAACAAGACATACAACGTTGCCAGAGAGCAAGAGGATGAGAAATACCACATTTCCTTTGGACCTTTTGCTTATCTGTGGAAGAAAATATCCACAAAGAATCACATTGGCCTCACATAGACACTCCGATCTACTCAGTTTAGCCTGAGTAGATATTTGTTATTTATTATTATTTGTTGTTATTATTTATTATTTACTTATGATTTTGGTTTATTAAATTGATCTATTTGACTACTGTCAGTACATCCTAAGACGTATGTTGAACAATACTAGGGTTGTTATGAATACTTTTAATTTCTAGGTATGAAAAAATAAGGCCAAGTGATTTCTCTTTAAGCCATCAAGAATGCACCAGGACTTCTCGAAAATGTCATCACCCTGCTGCTTACATACCCTGGAGACTATTTAACACTGCAGCGAGAAGAGAGTAACAGAATATTGCATTAATTGTTCTTGCTGTTACTCAACCATGATGAAGTCTGAAACACCTGAAAAGAGATGACTGATCCCAGTTGGAAAATACTGTAGCTTAACTAGGAAGAGCTAAGGCAAGGAGCCAAAACAGACATGAGCTTTCTCAAATCAAAAGCATCAGAAATCACAATAAGAGAGAAGACAAAGAGCAGGCTGGCAGCCAGAAGCTCACACAGAACTTCTAACAGATGTGGTACAATCACATTGAATCTGTGAAAACATTACTTTTATTTAATCTCAACAATCTCTTCGTGTTAAAACAATCCTGTTGAAAAAAAATTAAGGTGAAATATAATAAAACCTTGCTTCATACTCTATTACTGTTTTGTCAGTCTTGCATGAAGGAAAATATGCATTTATTTACCTGTCAAACTGCAAGAGCTGGTTTGCAATAAGAGAAACTGCTGAACAAGACAAAGTGATTGATGAAGGAACAAGGTCAGTTTCTTTATAAGTATTATCAAGAGAGAAGCAAGTACAAAGAAAATTAAGCTTGTGTCACATAGGAAATAAAAATTCAAAGTGAACATTTTAATATAAAGCTATCAAAAAAGGGTATATTACGGTGTATTTAAATCTATTTTCTGTGTTATTATTTTTACAGCACAGCAGTATTTTAGAATTTTGTTTGAGGTACTAGCCTACAACATTTGACCACACTTACAGTACAAGTGTAAAATCAATTTTCTGCACTCCCGTTTATCTCAGCACTGATTTTAGCTGGGCCTCTAACAGAAGGACTCTACTGGAGAGGTTATTTTACTTCAGAATGGCATTTCAGAAGCCTTAAATAGTCTGAAGAGGTGGCATGTGACCTTTAGGTATATTTTAACTCTGCTTTCCTCTGAAGAAAAATTATTTAACCCTGTGTGGTTATATGCACGTAAGTTCCTCACTATTCTCTTTGTGCATCTCAAAATGTATCCGGCATTGACTTGTTTCAGTACAATTGACTGTCGACCATACTGAGTTTTTTAACAGAAGCTGAGGATAGAAGAGCAGATTGAAGGTACTTAACTGTTGTGCTTTTTTTGTGAACATTTTAAAAAGATTAACTTGTCTCATTTAAAATTTTGCAAGTCACATCTCTGGATTCTCATTTAAAATTTTGCAAGTCACATTTCTGGATTCTCAAACTTTATGATATTTTTATCACTCTTTCAAATATCATTCTGTTGTTTGTTCAAATGAAATTTAAGCAGAGATCTTGAATTGCAGAGGTTGCTGATTACCAATTGTAGTTTAGAACAAAAAGGTTGAAATTAGAAATTATCAATACACATCAATCAAAACAATCACTAACCCTTTAGAATACCTACTCAGACAAATGAATGGCTCAAAAATAAATTCAGATCATGAAAAATGTCTTAAAGTAGCTGATGACACCAGAGATCAATATCTAATTAACCCTGAGCAATGCACTATTACAAAACTGGCTACCTAGCAAAACATAATGGGCAACAAAACAAAAAGAAATATAAGCAAGTACTTGATGCATATGAATAATTGAAAGAAATATAAAGGAACAAAATATGTTATCATGCAAAAAGTTTGTTAATAATAGCTGTGTTAACCATCCACCAGAGTTTTGAGAAAAAGAAGACTTCAAGATTCAAAAGCAATGCAGAAGCTAACCACAGCAATGAGAGAATTCCTGAGAGTTCCTTAAAGTACTCCAATACACCTTTTGATACAGAAGAAATGCAAACTCTATTACACATAGGATAGCTGAAGTTAAGTCTTTGTCTTTTCCAGTAGTGTCACTAGTGAACTAATAGTTTTCAGTATAAATAGTACCTAGTTGAATTCTCAGTTTTATCAGACTACAGTAGATTGCATAGATCATCTCTGGTATGATAAACACAAAGAAATTAAATTACAATTTAGAGGTTTTGTGGTCTAGTCCTCACTTATATCATATTTAAATTATAGCCTGGCTGAAAAACTCAGATCAGATTTTTACAGACCTAATAAAGGCCCTGAAGTAGGACACTCAACTCTAACCATAGTCCCTGCAAAAGAAAGACTGCTTCAAGGGCTAACTCGGGAGTTTAATTTGAGTGCGAAGCATTGTTCTCCAGGGTATCCCCTAGACACCTGGATATAAAACAGGTTTCCTAAGAGAGGCAGTTAAGTTATATGCCAGTAGCTATGCCATACAAATACAGGATTTACCTTAACTGAGATAGTAATTTCAGCCTTAGATCTCAAGTTCATAAGATAAACTGTGTAAGTAAAACCTCATTTAGGGAAAATATGTAGCACAGGACTGGAACATCAAAACTACTCCCATATTAATGTTTTTCAGATCACAGTCAGGACCCACTCTAATACCATTAGGCTTCATTTCATTTCCCCTCCTGCTAGAAATACATCACAGAGTCTCACACTGATATTTATAAACTTAAATGCAAATTTAAATATTTTTGTGGATAGATTTCCTATTTATTTCTGTGTCAACACTATCCTTTTATACTATAAGCTTTCCTCTATCTAATGAAAAAAAAATAAAATCCTCCTGTCAGCACGTTTTTTCAAATGTTACAATTTCCATAATTTCTTATGAAAATCTATGAATTTATAGAGAAAAAGCTTTTGGTCTCTAATTCATTTGCCATAGGCATATTAAAAATTTATTCTTGGTTAGTTTTATATTATTTCTTTACTTTTTGACTTCTAGACTGTAGTTTTCTTTGTTGATCTACTTTTGTTTTGCCTCCCTACAAACTCTTTTCTCACTGTGAGTTAGGTATATGCTTGCTATAAATCTCTATTGGGCAGAAAAAAACCTGCTGTGGGACAGTGGAATATGTTAAAATATACATGATAAGGTGCTTCTAAGTTGCAGAAAGAAGCAGCAATGCAATCATGAAGGTCTGTATACTGTGCTGGGGGACATTTTGGTAAGCAATAGCCATTTTTGCAATTAACGTATTTATATCTCATTGAAAAGTATCTTTTGAAGCTCAGCTTGGATCAGGGCATACCTGCCATTATACAGGACAGCCAAAAACAAGTTCAGAAAATTTTGGTGAGACTGCTCACCTTAAAAATAAGATTTTAATTTATTCATTTTGTGGAATAGCAATTGCACTAGCTTAAAATAAATGTCCCACTAGCCCAGCAGTCACTCTTCATCAATGGACAAATGTGACAGCCCAAGAAAGGGTATAACAATTGGTTAACTATATATGGTGTTTTCTCTTAAGTATTTCCTCCATCATCAATCACTTGCAATATAGTTACTGCCTCAGCTAGAGGCAGCCAGTAAGCTTTTATTAATCCTCTGTGCACATCTGTTCCATGCACTTGCACAGGTTCCTTTGAAGCGATATAAACTTCTAAATTTACAACATTCTTTACAATGGTAAAGAATTCCCTGTCTCAAATATATTACTCATGTTGCCCCTACCCCAGTCACAATATCCAGATTTGCTTTGAATCTGAAATTCAAATCCAAGTGACTTGCCAAGCATCCTGGAAGTTTTTTTAAAAGGTCCTTGTTTTTTGACTGTTAGTCCCAAGGGCATTACTGTATCCATGTTGTTGGCTGTCAGACTACAACTATTACGACTTGACAAGAAAAGAAGTGATTTGGAATAGGTGATGTGCTCTCCACTTTACCAGTTCCTCTATTAGCCACAGTAGCATGCAGCAAATGCATGTTGTTCTGCAGAACAAAGATATATTTACCCCACATGCACCACAGCACCAAACTCCAGGGACTCTTGATGTTCACTGTCCCTTCCACTTAGCTCAGCAGGGGATTTTAAAGAGTGCAGTCCAGCCGAGGTTCTCCATTCATTTTGCCACTTCCATGGGTATGTGAATTGGATGTGCTAATTTATTTCAGATGCAAAAGCATCAGCACTATGGTTTGTTTTCCTTTTTTTATTGCACTACATTGTCATCATCATGGCTAGGCTTTGCGAACAAAGATTTGGGAAGGTTCTATCCGCATTTGCTACAAGCACGCCGGTGGCTTATGAGGCCAATACGTGACAGACATATCCGATTGCAAAAGGCACAGCAGAAAGACTCCTTAGATGGTGTATTCTGCAATACACGGTTCTTTCTGCGTTGCCTTTTTTCCTCGAGAGTGATCCTGCGTGTGTTCTCGAAGGAGACAGCTGCGTTATGGATGGCGTGTCTCCAGGCCTCCCGATTTGAGGCTAGAGTAGACCAGTTATGGTGATCACCAACTACATTGTATCTAAATATAATTTAGGCAAATTTTCCTTTTTAAATTTCTTTTTTTTTATCTATAGAGAAAGACTCTCATGAAGCAGACAAGCACAGTTCACTAAATTGGAAAATCCTTATCAGTTTAATCAAAGCTCAAATCTTTATCAGCAAGGCATGCAGGCCTTTAGTAATTTGGCAGTGGAGTTTCTGCCATTATAGTCACTATCTCAGCAGCTGTGCGTCAGTTCTTTTCTTTCAAGTATTTTAAGCCTTGCAAAGTTAGAGGTAACATGGTCATGGCACCACTTCTTCAGACACCAGTATATGGACTTTTCTATTCTCATTACCTTTATTATCTCAAATAATGTATCAGAACTGGCCAAAAATTACCAGGAACTAGTTATGTCTTGTATTTCCAACCTGAAAAATTTTTCAATTCCAGATGGTAGATCTTTAAGTTGGTAAAAAAAAAAAAAAAATGAAAACTATTTTCAATTGCAAAACAAGTGTCTTCTGTGTAAAAAGAGTGTGGCAATACCTGGCTTTCCTTGACCTGAGAGCTTAGTGAGTCATAGATGCAAACATTTAAGACAACAGCCTAAAATGCTGATTCAGCACACTTAAGTGAACATACCTAAAATTCTGTCAACCTAAACCCCTAAATCTATTCTCTAAACTCCTCAGTAAACTATAAAGCTTTCCACATGCCTAAACTTGGGCATTCTATGTGTTCATTAATACCCTGCTTGAGATTTAGGTATCCTAATTTACTCCATTGTCATCCAGAGTTTAGATAGCAGCAAGGACAGCAACTACTTTTTGCCTAACAGCCCAGGGTTTATATCAGCTGCCATGATTCTGGTCATAGGGATGGCAGTCTTGAGGAAGGAGAAGGTCAAAAGGCAAAGGATGGAGGAGGAGTCCCAATGTTTTCTTACACTGACAAAGGTGCTTATTGAATAGCCACAAAAGCAAGAGTTATGAAAAGTCAGATGGAGAGCAAGCAAGCAAACACAAAATATTAGCCTAGGAAGTGGGGCAGGAGAGAAGGAGAGTGCCAGATCTGTAACCTATCTCCAGGAACTGGTCTTTCTTTTAATCTAGAAACTATGCATTTGAAATATAGAAACATGTTGGTATTATGTAATATCTGCTCAGATCACTTGCTGTTACCTCGTATAGCACTATCTAACTCTACTGACAGTAAGTCATAGTAAAAACATGACCTTACAGCTCAGAAAGCATTATTGTGGAAGTGACCACATGGTACAATCAACCTCATTTTCCATCCCTTTCTGTTGCACTATGTCAGGCTGTCTTTCATATAAAACTGTATGTCAGAGCCTAGCAAAGCAATGCATATCTTTCAAAGTATTTTAGAGAAATATTTCTCTTGAGTATTACTGGGCTTGGTTCCTTCCTCCCATAAAACAGGAAATAAATTAATCAAAAAAATCGGCTATACCTTTGAAATAATGTCAAACTCATTGTATGTCTTCTTTATTAAAAAAAAACATATTTAGACATATTTGCCTAAGAAATTCTACACACATGAAAAAACCCTTCTAGAACTAACACTAGCTTTGTTTGATGGTAGAAATATCGCTATTGGGTTTTTTCTCTACACACAGGTAAATTATATGAAACCAGTTTGCAAGAGCTGATAAAAGTCATTAGCACTTTGCATTGCCTCTTCTTGTTCCATCTATTGTAGCCACACATTTTTAAGCACAAATAATTCTAAAAACACTGGCTAACTGAAATGACCTGAATAATGGCCGAGTCAATAGTGTGAGTGGAATAATTGCTCAATTTAGCATGTATTTCTACTTAGGCTCTTCAATCGATAAGATATCTGTGATTAAAAAAAAAATAAGCATCTCTCTCAGAGGTAATGAAAGTAGAAGTAAGGCTCAGTAGGCATGTTTAGAGTTAGGCATTGTGAGGGGTCACCAAGAAACCTGTTTTGCTTGTGTAATAGTACTGAAACATATAATTGTGTCTTTCAGCTGTGCATTGTATTTCAAACCAAAAAAAAAAAAGGGGACCCTCAAGGTCTACACTCAGAAGCATATAGCATTATCTGTAGGTATGGACTTACCTTAACAATCAGCTTAATTTGACAGAGGTATTAGATTGGGATTCATTTAATGTAGAAGTCAAAATGTTAGCTATGCTCCCTCCCCAGTCAGTAGAGGAAGAGAGAGGTGTTCTTCAAAGGAAAGCTCAGCCAAATTATTTTAGGACAGATTCAGTTTCCTGTGAAGGTGCCTATCTCTTTCTATTGAATCATAGAATCATAGAATCATTAAAATCAGAAAAGACTTCCAAAATCATCAAGTCCAACCTTTGACCAATCACCACCATGCAAAGTAAATCATAGCACTAAGTGCCATGTCCAGTCATTTCTGGAATGTGGCTCCACCTCTTCCTGGGCAGTCCATTCCAACACTTGACAACCCTTTCAGAGAAGAAATTCTTCTTGAATTGGCTATGATTGACTATAGAGGAAGACTGAACAGCTGGCTTAAATTAAATATCCAACTTGGCATATTTTAAAGGTAGAATAGATGAGTCCCGCTACAGGTACAAACATGGACTGAGGGTCATCACTGTACATCCTGTACCGTTAACCCTTTACTCCAACAGTAATTATACTGACATTACACCGTACTGATCAGAATAAGTGAGGAGATCGGAATTCAGGCTGAAGTGTTTAAAAATTGTTCCAGAGGAGTCCTTGGGAAAATTCCAATTTTGTACAGGTCAGTGGCAATTCTTGCCTGATCCTTCCAAGTGGCGATGCAGAGTTATGCTATCCATAACCATATTCTGTGTCTAAACAGCACATTTCAGCCCCTGGGTAATAACAATAACAGATGCTTATTATATTTAATTATTAACCATCAGCTCTTTGAACTTATCACCTTAGTCTCTCAGCACCTGCATGATGGATGGCAAAATTCCCATAATTTCAACTTCCATCAGTTAGTAAGTAAAAGGTGAGCATCTGCTAATGCTTACCAGCCCCTCAGGATATATACAACTATCATTATGATTGTTCCTAATGGTGTTTTACACAAAATGAGTTAGGGTGAAAAAGGCATGCTAGGTTATTTTACACATATATAATGTCAAAGTATTTATTGCCCTGCATATGGCAAATTTTAAATATAAATATATAATACCAGTACAACATTTATTATTGCATTTAATATTTATGCAGTGACATAAATTTACATGTTCTTTTAAATGCTTCTGCATTTTAGACTTGATCAAAAGCTTTTGTTAAAGGAAGGAAAAGTAAGGAAGCTATAGGAAAGATGTACTTTACCCTATTTACCACTGCTATTTCTGCACTTAAAGTTATGTCCATGCCACAAAGTGAAGAAAATAATCTTTGAAACTGTAAACAAACAAAACAAGTTCTCATAATGCCATTAGATAGCTGGTAAATTCTGCTCAGAGGTAGAACTCTTTAACTGAAACACTGGACCTACAAACATGGATATGTTGCCTTCAGGATTTACTTAGGCTTACATATCAATGGCATTTAATGCATATACACCATGTCAGTGCATCCTCTTATGTTGGAATATCCTTCACTGTGCCGCAAGGAGGAGTTTGGAAGGTTCTTACAGCACCAAAGAGTCTCTTCCAGCCGTCTCCTTCCATGGAGCTCAGCCACAGGGGAAATTTTACTATTATGTGCAATGCATTAGCAACTTTATCATTTGAAATCTGATTTTCTCTCAAAGCATTTTCAAAAATTAGGCCAGAATAATGAAGCAGTTAGCATCAGAGTCTTCTGGGAAGCCTTCAAGGCAACTACTGCAACAAGGCTACACCCCTAAAGAGATCTCATTGCTGAGAGAATATCATATTCCCTTGCCTCGTACATGATGTGAAAATTATTTAGAAAGTCACATTACTTTTGTCTTGTAGGACTCAGTAATGGAACTTGGAATTCATGTGAGACCAGGGCAAAATGGTGATGCAATGGCACACCGACACACTAAAAACACGGTAAGAACTAAACAAGCCATCAGTCAGTGAGGCGGCAATGGCTGTGAGTGAAGTCCATGGGTGAGATCAAGCTCTACAGGGGGGTTCACAAGTTCAGGAACACCCAAGCAGCAGCCATGAGCCTCTTCAGGACCCAAAGTCCTCAGCAACCAACTGGGAGAGGAGGGGGCAGTGATAGGAACATCCAAAGGAGATGTGGAACACGAGTGACCCAGAGCATGGCACGTTGATGAGGGCCTGGCATGGCAGTTTGCAGGGCAAATTGCACAGGCAGGGCAAGCAGGAAGAGCTCCTCTGTGACCACCAGAGAGCAGCCAGTAAAGACAGCAAACAGATTTAGAAGCTGGTAAGGAAGAGCACAAAGAGATGCTTTCAGCTCCAGTCTTATTAGCATAGTAATTTAAGCTTCCTCAGTTATGGAGTTGCTACACCATAAAGCTCAATCTCTTATAGCTGCAGGAGTCACTGTACCATCCATGTCAGAGGCCTACAGACAGACAGACCTGCTGATGTTAGATACAGCTCTCCACGTCACAGGTTCCCAGGAGCATCTCATGCCTCTCCATGAGATTGGAGCCAACAAACTGTTATTTTGCAGGTGTTCCATGGTTGAAGAGCTGTGTCAGCAGGTGAAGGAGCTACCGGAAGAAGTAAACAGGCTATGTACTATTTGAGTGAACAAGCAGAAGATAGACTGATTATCTTCAGAGATAATCTTACAGCCTCCAGGGTCTCGGGAGTCTTGAACCTCCATTGTAGTGGAGAAGCCGACGGACTCAAAACCCTGCAGGGCAACTAGGCAACAGACTGTTGACTAGGATATGTTAAAGGTGAAGGTGAAGGTTGGAAGCTGGTCACTGCACTTACCAGGAGGAAGGTTCCTTCTCAGAATTTGACAAGTAGAACTGGTGCCTTCTGCAAAAGTCATGAGGCTCTGGAACAAAAAGACCAGACAACTGATGAGGTGGGCAAAGGTCTTGCTGAGATAGAGGGGCCTCCAAAAACCACAACACCCGTTCCCCGCATCAAGACCTCCTCTGTTAACAGGAAAAGAGGGCCCAATATGCAGACCAGACTCAACTCACAGGGAAGTCTGCAGTTTCCGGGGGCTTGGATAAGGGACATTACTCCAGTTTAGTAAGGCCCTCTGATTACTAGTCGATATTTTTTATTCAAACTGTCAGCAATGAAATAAGAAAGAGAAGTCTGAGGGCAATTAAAAGAAATTTCAGGGCCCTGGGATGATCAGTAGAGGGATGAGCACAGGTAGTGATTTCCTCAATTCTTCCAGTAGGAAGGGATAATATTGATAGGAACAGGGAGATCCATCAGGTCAATAAGTGGCTCTAAGGTTGATGTAAGTGGAAAAATTTTGGGTTTTTTGACCATGGGATGATCTACTCAAGACCTGGTCTACTGACACCTGACAGGACACACATATCTCAGAGGGGAAAAAGAGTTATAGTGCAGGAGCTAGCCGGGCTTGTTGGCAGAGCTTCAAACTAGCTTGGAAGGGGGAAGGGGACAAAACTAGGCTCACCAGTGATTAGTGTTGGGCTGGTGTGCCAAAACTTGAGGAAAGGAGGACTCATGACATCCCTCAAGCTACTTTGTGATGCGTTGTCTGCAAAGTCACACACCTGAAATGTTTCCGTGGAGAAGATTATTCTGGGAAGTACTGAAAAATACCTGAAAGACAATGCGCTCATTGATCACAATCAGCACAGCTTCATGAGAGGAAAGTCCTGCTTATCAAACCTGATTTCCTTTTATGACAAGGTAACCCACGTAGTTTATCAAGGGAAGCCAAAAAGATATAATCTCTCTGGATTTCAGTAAATCTTTTGATCCTACCTCTCACATTATCCTTCTGGACAAAATGTCCAGCACACAACTGGATAATCACATCATGTGGCGGGTGAGCAATTGGCTCATAGATCAAGCACAGAGGGTAATAGTGAATGGGGTAACCAGACTGGTGACCTGTCACTAGTGGGATTCCACAGGGCTCCATCTTAGGCCCTGTGCTCTTCAACATCTTCAAAAATGACTTGGACATGGGACTGGAAGACTTGCAAACTAAGCAAGTTTGCAGACAACACAAAACTGGGAGGAGCTGTTGACTCCCTCAAAGGCAGGGAGACCCTGCAGAGAGACCTTGATAAATTAGAGGACTGGGCAATCAGCAACCATATGAAGTTCAACAACGTATAGTGCCAGATTATGTACCTTGGATGGGCAACCCTGGCTGTTCATATAGACTGGGGAATGAAATGATAGAAAGCAGTGCTAAAAAAAGGGGGTCCTGGTCAATGGTAAGTTGAATATGAGTCAGCAGTGCTCTGGCAGCCAGGAGGGCCAACCGTGTCCTCGGGGGCATCAGGCAAAGCATCACCAGCCAGACAAGAGAAGTGAGTGTCCCGCTCTGCTCTGCGCTGGTGTGGCCTCAGCTTGGATACTGTGTGCAGTTTCAGACACCACAATATAAGAAAGATATTAAGCTCTTAGAGAATGTCCAAAGGAGGGCAATGAAGATGGTGAAGGGCCTTGAGGGGAAGCCGTATGAGGAGCAGATGAGGTCCCTTGGTCTGTTCAGCCTGAAGAAAAGAAAACTGAGGGGAGACCTCATTGCAGTTACAACTTCCCCGTGAGGGGAAGAGGAGGGGTAGGCACTGATCTCTTCTCTGTGGTGACCAGTGACAGGACCTGAGAGAATGGCCTGAAATTGTGTCAGGAGATGTTTAGGTTGGATATTAGAAAGAGATTCTTCCCCTAGAGAGTGTTTGGGCACTGGAACAGGCTCCCCAGGGAAGTCATCACAACACCAAGCCTGATAGAGTTCGAGAAGTATTTGGGCAATGCTCTCAGGCACATGGAGGGACTCTTGAGGATGACCAAAAATCAAAACTGTTTCTTCTGCAGTATTTCAGTCGCGCTTTGTCTTGCTTCTTACATAAGAAGCTGAATGAAAGTGTTGGCCTTTATGTTCTGTAATGTGGTCTATGATTTTAGTTCCTCTAAACTGGGAGTTTTCAGAATATTCTAATTTTATAAATTTATTTTTCCTGTGTTGCTTAGTTCTTTGAGAATCCTTATGCAATCCAAATGTAATCTCCAAATAAATGCAGAGAATTTAAATTTTTTCACAGTGCAGTTTTATGCTGGTAGATATCTCATACTAACCCAGGGTGTATAGACAGATTTGCAGTATAAAATTTAACGGGTTTTTTTTTTTCAGTGTGTGGCTGCATGATTTAAAATGATAATTTTTTCAGCAGTTTTTCTGCCCATCTTTCCCTGCTACTGCTGAGTCAGAGAGTCCAGACTGTTTAATTGAAAACGGAGTGACAAGTCTTTACAGCCTGAGCGAAAGCCAAGAAGAGTCAATGGTAAGACATCCTTTGACTTAATTTAATTTAGAAAACAGTACCAAAAGTTTTATGTATATTCAAAGCATATTTATTAACAGCCTTTAAAACTCCTTCCCAAATCAAGCTATCACACAATTTTAGCTAGGCATAGAAATGGAGACCTTTAGTCTTCCTTGGCTAAGAAACTATTCTTATTTTCCCTTGGTTTTGCTAACCTTATTTTTAGAAAAGTAATTATGTTATGGTAATAAATATTTGTCTTTATAAAAAATAAAATCTCTCAAACTTCTTAAAAGTAGCAACAGATTAGCAGCACACTAGTGTTGGGGGCCTGATGCAAGAATTGAAATGAGGTCTTTTCCCAGTCAACTGCTGTACCTGTTTGCCCTTTTCCAAAACCAGCAGCCTGGGAGCATCACTGCTATTACACTGCCAGCCCATTCAGTAGGTCACCACTGAACTGCAGAATGCCCTATATGCTTGTATGCATTTCCAAGCTCCCACTGTCATCTGGTCAAGATACCTGGGCATTCGGCCCATGAGAAGAGTCAAATTAGGCAATCTAAATGTCCTACCACAGTGGTAGAGTTCTCAGAAAAGGTGTTCAGTATCCTTCTGATATTATAAAGGAATCAAATGACATAATGAAAAGGATGCAGAAAAAATACTTAGGTTTGTAAAAAACAAAGAAAGGTTGCAAAGGGAAGAGAATGAAGCCAGATTTCCTTTCATTTACAACAAAAGCCATCTTCAGATAGATCATCCTGGCTTCACCATGGGAGAACTGACCGAAAGTAAAGGCATCGTCCCATTTTCAAGCAGTAAAGCTAGATGACAGTGTGACAAAATAAATAGATCTAATGTCATTAACAATATTAACCATTATTTTTTTTACAGTCGTGGCACTTGGTGTTATAGAAATACAGCTGTCCAAGGTTCTCCATAGGCAAACAGCCTGCAAGAGGCTCAGCTGTAAGAGACTTTAGCAGAAAGAAGGGCCCATTATTGATGAGTTACTGTGGCCACTCTAATTAATACTACTGTGGATATGTTTTCCTCTGCATAATTTCTCCACTGCTTATCAAATCCTTATCTGACTTTTGTTTGCCTGTAAAGTAATATAAAAAAGAGGAAAGGTGCAGAGAGTAGAGGAGAAAATATATTTTTGTGTACAGCTATATAGAGTAGGGCATTGCCTCAATCCTTCTATGGGTTCTTCTAATGCAAAACCCTGAGGCATCTTAGCAGCTAGAACGGAATAAGCAGATGTTTTCCTGGTTTTATTTATGTGTACAGCAGAACTTCACTAATTTGTAGCCATGCATGGGAAGACACATTGGAAATAACAGAGTAAATGAACATTTTGTAGATAAGAATTTTATTCACTTAGTTTTCTAATTGTCATTTGTTTCCAGCTATTTGTTGCAATACATCATTATACTGTTACTGTTATTTATATTAGTACTGTTGCCATCTCTCTAAAAGTCATTTGTTAAAAAAAATCCAAACCAAAAACAATATTCTCATCAAAAGGATATATTGGTGCCTAGAAATAGACAAGGACTAATAAGTCAAAGAATCCTTTCTAGTACATAGGTCATTTTTACAAAGTCATTATGCAAATGAATGTTAAAAAGTGTGTTGTTCAGATGTTAAACACACTAATTAAATGCTTTGGAGAACAGCACGTAAAGTAGTGTCATAGTAATAATATTAAGTCTCAGTAAATCTCTCTGTTTCTGTATTTTTAGTGGGATATAAGAAAGTGATAGGTATTGTTTTAGGTTGAAAGTGTATTTCTTCAAAACACAACTTATTTTAGGCACTATCTACTAATATATATTCCCATAAATGAAATATTATAGTAGTTTCTACTTTGACCAACAGCTAGCACATCCAGTCACCAGTACTTGAAATTTTGCAAAAAGTGTTTAGGCACCAAATCTTTTTGCTCAATGATTACAGACTTTGCACTCAAATTTGTACCCCAGTCACTTTTATATGAAGCAGAAATAGTTGAATATACTGCCAATCGCCCAAACTCTTCTGAGTGACATGACTGATATAAGCTTGAGCTCATCTTGGCACTTAAGAGTGACTCTAGATAGCTCTACAACCCATGTACAGAAGATTTAAAAGACCTGCTCTTCCCTGCTCTTTTAGCACAAGTTACTACACTTGTTCCTGGCAGTCAAAGCTAATACGCACACCTATAACTTGGAGTGGCTTAGGAAGTGATGTATGATGGCCATTGTTACCTCTCCTTTGGGCACAGGGAGGAAGTATTTGAGGACAATAACCTCTTTATCATTTCACCAGTAGCCACCTGAAGGCACCCTTCCAGGTATACGAGCCTCAGAAAAATTTTTTTCAATATCGCTTTCTAGTTCACTTAAAATAAATCCAACTGGTCTTTATTCTTGAATATTATACATATTTTATGTATTCTATTAAATCATGTCTGAAGGCTATTGAGAGCTGAAAATTCTTTCAGAAAAGCATCTTTTTCAACACATGCTACAGTTTTCTTCCTATAATCCCATAAACCAGATAGCCTGGAAAACATAACTTCTGTACAAAGATTTATCAGACCTTGAAAATTATTTTTCCTTTTTTTTTTTTTTTAAGAGCCAGACAGCACAGATGAAAGTAAACTCTGTAAAGAGTGAGTAGTTCATGGTTTTAAAAATGAGAAATAGAAATTTCATCTCAAGGAAAAAGTATCAATTTTAGTTTGAAATCAATCCAAGTGAGTATTTACAGCTTCTGAGTGAACTTCAAAAGATTTGAAGTTCCAGAAGAACTCACAAGTCTATGGGACCAGGTGGGATACACTCTAGGGTGATGAAGGAGCTGGTGGAAGAGCTGGGCAAGCCACTCTCCATCATTTACCAACAGTCCTGGCTCACTGGGGAGGTCCCAGATGACTGGAAGTTGGCGAATGTCACACCGATCCACAGAAAGGGCTGGAAGGAGGACCTGGGAAACTACAGGCCTGTCAGCCTGACCTCAGTGCCTGGCAAGGTTATGGAGCAGATCATCCTAAGTGCAATCACACGGCACCTACAGGATGGACAAGGGATCAGACCCAGCCAGCACGGGTTTAGGAAGGGAAGGTCCTGTCTGACCAACCTGATCTCCTTTTATGACCAGGTGACCCACCTGGCGGATGAGGGGAAGGCTGTGGATGTGTCTACCTGGACTTCAGCAAAGCCTTTGACACCGTCTCCCACAGCATACTCCTGAAAAAGCTGGCAGCCCACGGCTTGGAAAGGGGCACCCTGTGCTGGGTTAGGAACTGGCTGGATGGCCGGGCTCAGAGAGTGGTGGTGAACGGTGCTGCATCCAGTTGGCAACCGGTCACTGTGGTGTCCCCCAGGGATCAGTGTTGGGCCCAGTTCTGTTTAATACCTTTATTGAAGATTTGGATGAGGGAATTGAGTCCACCATCAGCAAATTTACAGACGACACCAAGTTGGGGGGGAGTGTTGATCTGCTGGAAGGCAGGAGGGCTCTGCAGAGGGACCTGGACAGGCTGGAGAGTTGGGCTGATTCCAACAGGATGAGGTTCAACCAGGCCAAGTGCCGGGTCCTGCACTTTGCCCACAACAACCACCTGTAGTGCTACAGGCTGGGGACAGAGTGGCTGGAGAGCAGCCAGGCAGAAAGGGACCTGGGAATTTGGATTGACAGGAAGCTGAACGTGAGCCAGCAGTGTTCCCAGGTGGCCAAGAAGACCAATGGCATCCTGGTCTGGATCAGGAACAGTGTGACCAGCAGGATCAGGGAAGTGATTCTTCCCCTGTACTCAGCACTGGTGAGGCCACACCTGGAGTACTGTGTCCAGTTCTGGGCCCCTCAGTTCAGGAAGGATATTGAGGTCCTGGAGCAGGTCCAAAGAGCAACAAGGCTGGTGAAGGGACTTGAGCACAAGTCCTATGAGGAGAGGCTGATGGAGCTGGGGTTGTTTAGCCTGGAGAAGAGGAGGCTCAGGGGAGACCTCATCACTCTCTACAACTACTTGAAAGGAGGTTGTAGCCAGGTGGGGATTGGTCTCTTCTCCCAGGCAGCTATAAGTAGGACAAGAGGGCATGGTCTTAAGCTGTGCCAGGGGAGGTTTAGGTTGGATATTAGGAAGAAATTTTTTACAGAATGATCAGACGCTGGAATGGGTTGCCCAGGGAGGTGGTGGATTCACCATCCCTGGAGGTTTTTAAGATGAGACTGGATGTGGCACTTAGCGCCATAGTCTAGTAACCACAGTGGTGTTGAATCAAGGGTTGGACTTGATGATCTCAGTGGTCTTTTCCAACCCAGTTGATTCTATGATTTTATGATTCTAAAAATCAGATTTATTTTCAAAACCGTTACTTTCAGAAATCAAGAATTTGCTTCAATGTAGAATGCATGAACTAAAACCACAGAGCTGAAATGCTAGGAAGAACTCTAGACACTGTTTCATATAGAGACTTTCTGACTATATTCTATCTTTTTTAGGTAGCTCCCACAAACACCATAGTACTTAAAGACCTAACACCTAGCACTGGACCAACCTTCATTCTCTACATTTCTTTTTCAAATCCAGCTCTATAATTTAAAACCAAAAGGAAAATAAATCATCTGGTCAACTGGAGCCTATAAAAGGTCATTGGATATATAGTATTTGTTCTTACACTGATTGCAATAATTTGCATTTGGCTAAAATCTAACTTCTGTCTAAAAAGTATCTTCTAAAAAATGTACACTCAGTCTTAACTTGTACAAGTTTCGAGCTGGCTTCCTGCCAAGTCCCCCGAAACTCGACAACAAGGACCTGCCTCCCAGAGAGGGAAAAGAAGAAAAACCAAGCAGCCAAAGCTATAGCAAAAAATATGTATATATATATATATGTATATTTATATATAAGACAGATACACGAAAGGGGAATACCACACACCAGGGGGGGGAAGAGGGGGGGGGAGGGAAAAAAAAAGGAGAAGGACAAAAAGGGGCAAGGACCGAACAAGTCAAACAGCCAGTCGAAGGCAAACTAGCAAAAATCTCACCACTTCCCTTCGAACAGGCAGGATGGCCAGACACGGTCCTTGGCTCTCCCCTCACGCGTGGCAGATAACGGCAGTCACTGTAGGCCTCGGCTCCAGATAAGCCCAACCGAAACAGGGACCCACCGTTCTCGAACCTCGCCGGAGAGGAAAGAGAGCGAACTCTCTTATCAATGCCTTATTTATACCCTGGGTTACGTAAAGGAATAGCATGGAATACTTCCTTGGTCACCCTCCTAGTTCCCTCCTGGTTACAAGCTGGTTTCCAGGAAGGCCTAGACTGAAACCATCACATAACTGAATGACATCTTGTCATGGTTCAACCCCAGATGGCAGCTTAGCCCCACACAGCTGCTCTCTCACTCCCCTTCAGTGGGATGTGGGAGGCAATCAGAAAAGTGGAAAAACTCATGGGTTAAGATGAAGACAGGTTAATAGGTAAAGCAAAAGCCACATGCACAAGCATATCAAAACAAGGAATTATTTGTCCCTTCCCATGGAAAGGCAGGTGTTCAGCCATCCCCAGTAGAACAGGCCCCCAGCGTGTCTAACCACTGCTTAGGAAGACAAACATCATCACTCCAAACATTCTCTCTTTCCTCCTCATCATCATCATTAGTTTAGATGTTGAGCATGACACCATATGGTATGGAATATCCCTTTGATCAGCTGAGGTCAGCTGTCCTGAGTGTGTCCTCTCACAACTCCTTGTGCAACCCCAGTCTTCTCACTGGTGGGAGGGGGTGGGGAGAGAAAAGGCTTTGGCTCATTGTAAGCGCTGCTCAGCAGTAACAAAAACATCCCCTCAGCAGTAATGAAAATATCAACACTGTTTCCAGCACAAATCCAAAACACAGCCTCATACTAGCTACTCTGAAGGAAATGAGATCTATGCCAGCCAAACCCAGCACACATCTACAGATGGAGAATCTGCTTGGCAGTTTCCTCCCATGATTAATCACTTGGTCTGTGCTTTACTTCTTAGCATCTGCCTGGCACTAACTACCAGCCATGGTTCCTTTTACACATCTCCTTGCTGAATGTCACATTTTCCTCCTTGGAAGAGCATTATCCACTGCAGTATCTTTTCTGTGATAAGTTAATAAGTGCAAGCTTCGAAGTCCATATGATGGGGACTTTTCTGGTTTTCAAATCAATTCAGTGGCTCTTTCTAAGTCCTTGCTAGTTTTTAAAGCTGTCTAGAAGCATCCAGTCTTAGCTTTCTCAGTGCATGTGAGCTATCTATTAGCCATCTGCTTATGCATCTTGGAACTATATCAGAGCTCTTCACCACAGCAGTGCCCTTGGGAATTGGGAAATCATATTCTATTCCAATATCGTCTCTTCCCAAGACTCACCTAACCTCCTTGTCCTTCAAGATGTAATTTTAAAAACAAACTTCTGCATTTTTTGGGTTCAGTAGAATAACAACGTACCCAGTTTACCAGCCATTGAGTAACCTGCTCTTAGCATTATTTCTCATCTCACTATTCCCTTCACTATTAACACTAATATAGTAGCATACCACTTCCAAAGAGATATTTCACACCAAAACACTTTTTTTTTTCAGAACCTGTTGGTCATCTAGTTTAAGCCCATATATTATTGACACCTTATATTGCTGAAGGTTCTTTAGTTAGATAAAAGGAGGTAGTCGCTTGTCCATATTATCAGGATAAAGATATATACCATTTTCAAACACAATTATAGTGTTATCACACAAATAATTTTTTTATGAAATCTATTATCTAAAAACCCAATGTTGACTACCATTAGTTATGTCCTTAGCTTTAAATACTTTATGAACTGAATCCTGCTTCATCTTTTCCATTATTTTTCTGGGTATGGTGACACATCAGTTTTACATTCACACAGCATCAGCAATCTCAGATATTCATAATCTTACAAGGACTCCTATATTTAATAAATATTAATACTGTCAGTTCAGACACATCCTTAGAAATGCATACATCTTTAAAATATTCCTTCACAACCAAGGAGCCAAAAATACCTCAGTTTGCTACATTATACTTGTTTCTTTGCAAACACTAAGATTTGTTGAATACTTAGGTCTTCTCTGTCTCCTTACTAATAATTTTGTCATTTCTCGTATAAGAATGGGATACATGTTTGTTTCTTCCTCTTGAACAATTTTTTTCTTCTCCTGCTATTGCTGTGGATTCCTGTGTTCATGATACACATTTTCAAATTTGACTGTGGTTATTTCATAAAAGAAAGTTATTTCTTCAGTGTCTTTATCTTCATTTATTATTTTTCTCTATAAATTTTCATACTTTTCTGTTTAATATCATTCCTTCTGGACTATAACTTCTGTAGAGAATACACAGAAGTTATATAGAAATAAATACATGCTCTCTCACATTAGCAAAAGGTGTAATGAAACAAAGTGACAATCCCTTTGTAGGACCACTTGTGTATCTTCCGAGCTGGGAGTAATTATCAGTGACAGGAGAAAAGGTGTAGTAGAGACAAGAAGAAATATTTCTCTTTTTCATCCACTTCCTTCATATGCATACTTTCCTCTGAGTCCAGGAGAGAACTTTCCAAGGTACCAGTTTCCTCTGGGGTTTTGAATCTTTCAGGTCCCAGTAGGCCTAGAGAAACTTCTCATTCTTTCTTCATCAGAGACTGGCATCTTTTTCTGCCTGAATCTAATACAACTCTTACTTAAGTTCTCAAGCTGAAATTTTCTGAATACCAAAACCAAATCAAGTGCTTAACTGCAGGTCATACCATTTATGGCACAGCAATATTCTGCTAGAGTTCAGAAGCCTGAAAAGACTTTTCCACAAAAAGCCTGCATGAAGTTACATAAAATTACATCTGGATAATATTTTATAGTAACTGGATTTCAATATTCTGACTCTGTGCATACCTTAATACTAGAATATGACTTATAACATCTAGGCACACAACCATCCTATATTATCCTTGACATTTGCTCCTCTTATTCAGTCTCTGCCTGCCACATCCATCCTGGCTTCAACAGGTTCTACTCTGAGGTTACAAAAAAGTCAGAGATAGGTAGGACACAGCAAATTCAGAACATCACCAGAACTTCCAACCTAAGAATTTGTCACAGCAGTGTGGAACACAGGGTGAAATATGCACAATATAGAGTAAGAAAGCCTGAATATATCCTCCCTCAGTTTAGAAAACTGGAGGATCTCACTGAAAAGCAGACTTAAAGCAATACAGGTATAAAATCTTGCATGTCTGCAACTATTCAAGTGCTTCTCAAATGAATGTTCTACAAATGCTATCCCCAGTCTGAGACTACAGAATGTTAGAATATTATAGTGCCTATATTTAAATTTAGTGGTGCACAGTTTTTCAATTATTCTGCATTAGGATGAAGAAACAATTACAGTTCCATTTAGTGAATTTCCTCTTTAGATGGTATTACAAAGGAGGATGGAAGCTTCAAGGTATTTTGACATAGAGGTTGTGGTTTCAAGTTTTGTGACAGCTAGTCCTAGCATTTTATTGACACTGACTGGATTTAGATATAAACTTTAGTTGGAATATCAGAGCTCCAGAGATGACTTGTCACTTGCTAAGAAAAGTATTTGGTACAGTAATAGAAACATATTTTATAATAATAAAAACAAACTCACAAAAAGACTTTGTGTTACATCAAACAACAGCTTCACTTCAGCAGCTCCAATAGCAACAAGTTAATTAATGCCTATTTGAACTCCCATTAGGTGTTTAAGAGAGAGTGTCAGGTTAGAAAGTCAGTAACAAACATATATGACCACAAGTACTGGGATAAGTCCTCCTGTTCTGAGGCCCATTTGGACAGCAGCCTTTCTGTGCAATTGAGGGAAGTTCTCGCTCTGCTCTAAACTCCAAACTCTAGGTACACTTCCTCCTACTATTGCTACCCCAGTGATGAACTCTGTCACGGCTTTTATTCACTGCCTTCTGCACCAGTTGAGATAATTTTTGAGAGTGCTGGCATACAAGAGAGAAATTTATCCCTACAACTATAATATTTTTAAAAGAGCATTTATTTTTCTGAAGTAATGTATACAAAAAAATTAGAGAAAAAATTTGCTAATTATCAGAATAAAACTTCATTACTCTCATGATTCAGTGTGTGAGAGTTTTCAGAGGACTCAAAACATCTCTCCAGACTTTTTATTGGAAATTTTTCAGCCATCTATAAGAAAGTTACTAATTTCTGTAGTTTCATCTCCCATCACCTGGTTCATGACCTTCAATTGCAATTCCTTGTACTTTTATACCTTATAAAAATTGTAAGCACCTTAGGGCACAAATAAGTCAGTTTAATTTGTCTATATTGCACCATTCTTTCCTAAAGCACTGAATGAATAATATATGGTAATTTATAATGAAGGTATTTGCAAGTCAGAGAGATTGACAGCAGTCCAGTGAATGGAAAAGAAAAAAAGTTTAAAAAAACCTTTTTATTTTAAAACAGGGTGGTGTTAGTGGCTAATATACATTTTTTGTTTATAAATATTTGGTGTCAGAATGCTGTCCCTTGACAAAGTCCAAAGCTGAGGAAGCTGGCTTCATCATCTGAGCTTACATGGAGCTTCATGAACGCACTGTAGAACACAGCTAGGATAACTAGGCTGGCAAATGCATCCTTCAGAGCAATATCTAAAACTAAAATGTGACCCATTTAAACTCCAGGACTGGAAAGAAACCAGAAAAAACAATAGCATGATACCAAATATATTTTTTGCTCTGAGAAATCATAGCGTTACAGAATGGCCTGGGTTAAAAGAGACTTTAAAGATCATCTAGTTCCAAGGCCCCTGCCATGGACAAGGACACATTTCATTGGCCCAGGTTTCTCAGAGCTCCATCCAATCTGACCATGAACACTTCCAGGAATGGGGCAGCCACAACTTCTCTCACCAACCTCTTGCTGCCCCTTATCACCCTTACAGTAAAGATTTTTTTCCAATAACTAATATAAACCTACTCTCAGTCTAAAACCATTATTGCTCATCCTGTCACTACATGCTCGTATAAGTAGTCTCTCTCCATCTTTCTTGTAGGCTCACTTCAGGTACTGGAAGGCCATAATTAGATCACCCCAAAGCCTTCTCTTTTCCAGTCTGAACAATCCCAGTTCTCTCAGACTTTCCTCATAGGACAAGTGCCCCATCCCTCTAATCATCTTGGTGGCCTCCTCTGGGCTTGCTCCAACAGGTTAATGTCTTTCCTGTGCTGAGGACCTCAGAGCTGGATTCAGCACTCCAGGTGAGGTCTCATCAGAGCACAGTAAAAGGGACAGAATCACCTCCATTGACCTGCTGGCCACAATGCTTTTGATGCAGCCCAGGATACAATTGGCTTCCTGAGCTGCAAGTGCACATTGAAACTCATGTCCAGCCTTTCATCCACCAGCACCACCAAGTCCTTCTTGGCAGGGCTGCCCTCTGTCTGTTCATCCCCCAGCCTGTAATGTTTACACAGTTAATGTGACAGAATTAAACACTCCTCAAATACTTATTTATCAACCTATGTTCAAAACAATCTGCTAAAATATGTTTACTTAGCAGCACATCGACATTAACATGCTTCTCTCAGACTTTTGTCCTATTCTTCTGATGACATTTCATCAGACACTTTTTTTTTTAAAACGTGACATGACAAAGTTCCCATCTTTCCATTGACAAAGCACTAGATTTGTTGCAGAGATCCTGTGTACAGTTCATGCTCAAAAGCTCCCATGTATCCAGAAAACATGTCCCATAGAACTGATGAGCCATGTGAAGGGGCCATTTGTCCTGGATTTTTGGACACCAGATAGCCTAGTCAGACCTATAAATTTTGATTTTAGGTACTTTAGGGCAAAAATCTGTCATTTTAATTTGTTGAGAAAGCACCATTCTTTCCTAAGGCAAGGTGTGAATAATACATGACAATTTAAAAAGGAGCTGTTTGCTACTGTTATTGCTCCTGCAAAACCTCTAGATTCTCAGACAAATGACCAAAGTATTCTTAATGCACTCAGGCTGTATTTTTAGGTGCAAAGACAGGACATATACTTTAAAATTTAAACTTAGTACAAGCTACATATTCAGTGTTACCAACTGGAAATTCAGTCTCACTTTATTTGGTACTCTATTTAATATTATGGCTTGTGGGGCAACAAGTTGTAGTTCTTCTCTTAATTTCATATATAGTGCCTAAATCCTATTGAAAGCAAGGTGTTAGATATCTAAGTCTTTCATAGATCCATAGTTAATATTCCCAGTTGCAAATAAAATCCTGAAAATAAAACCCAAGTTCCAAAAAAACTAAAGAAACTAAAAGGACTGGGAAAAAAAACAAATAAACAAATAAAAACTGTATGTTACTATTCTACCTCTGTATTATTTTATAAAAAAGAGCATAAATGGTATTTTTTCAAGCTGCAGTTTACAGCAGCAGGAAAAAAAAAGGAGCAAGGTAGAATGTACCAATCTGTTAAACAAAGTTCAAATCACCCTGGCTAGATCAAATAATGGAGCCTCTGAACTAGACCAAAAGGCACTTTGCAAGGGATGGCATACAGGCCTGCCCACTGCCACAGCTCACTGTCACAGCAAGCAAAACAGGAAAAGGGAAAGTAGTGTGTAAAATGAACCTGCACAAGTTGGATAACACCAGTAGACTGAGAACCAAGTCAGCAGACTGCAGCCAAAGTCACTGTCAGGAGAATGCTTTAATAACATTCCTAGTGATACAACTCTGAGATCTGTTACTAAACTCCTCTGCTTAATAATGATTTCCTGGCGTCATGTGAAGATTCCAAAATTGTTATCAGACAAATGAGGCAAATATCTAAGGTAGGTATTCAGTATTTCTGGGCAGAGACTTGAGGATGGCTGGCTTTTTGCCAACCATAAACCTTACTAATAGCAAACGGGTTACAGTTTGAGGGTGTTCCATCTTGCTGTAAATTGATACAAAAGTTTGCATTTCAATTTCACAATTGGACTGCAGCAGTGTATTACTTTAACATTCTCATTAAAATTTTTTATCTTTACATATATATACACATAGATTGAAAGTTCTGCTTTTTTACTCAAAATTTTCTATGCTGCGTCTCAACCCAAAGGTCAATATTTTTAATTTATTTTCTTTTTGGTAAAAGTGAGCAAGATCAGCTCATTTCCTTTACCTATTTAAGGATTTTAAAAAGTTCAACATAAAGGAGTTAGGTATTTAATGTATGCAAAAAGCATCTGAAGTTCAAAAACTGAAACTTAACAGGCTGATACAGAGGATTAGTCTCCAAGGCAATATCCAAAAATTAACAATATAAGAGCAAAAATCTACTAAAATCAATTATGCAGTGTGTTACTTTGTTGCTTCTTGCAAGTTCATTTATAAATTCTGACTTTCCTAATCAGCTTATAATTGTGTTGCTCTTTATTTGTATTCAGAATCACATGTACGATACTGGTCTTACAAAGTAGTGCAGGTCTGCTTGATGTGTCCTTTCACTGAAGTATTTTCTGGTTCATAGTTCTGGCAAAGTATGTTCCTAAGCAAACTGTGAATTCCAGCAACAGAGTTAGCATTCTAACTTTAATTATTACCTTTCCTCCTTGAGAAAAGCAAATCTGAGATTTGGAAGGCTTTGCATCCCTTAGAGCATGTTGGCAATTATTTCTGGGCACGACTGTGGCCTTTCATCATAAGTAGAATTGCTAGATTCCACCACACAACTGTGGGCTTGGAAAATTGTGCAAATCAAAAAAAATTGTTTGATAGCCCAGGAGGAAAATTAACTTCTTATTCAAATGGGAAAGTAAGGATTTAAAAGAGATGATTCTCACCATCTTCCTTAAATACAGAATTAAGTAGAGCAGAGCAGTGGCATCTAAAATACTGAGACTTTTTTGTAACCACTGGAGCACAGAAGTTTCACATATAAACTTAAGACAGATGAATTACTGACTGACTGACAGAGAGCACTTTGCCCACCAATAACATGTGCATGGACTTGACCAGTGACACATAGGATGTTTGTGACCTACAGAAATCTGACCAAGGAGCTCCTGCAGTATAGCTAAAGGACTTCCTCATCCCTGTTCTTTTACCTGCTGCTCTAGGCACTGGCTCCTTCTCCAACTCTATAAGATGTCCACGTAGACTGCCATTTCTTCCCCATAAGATTTATACTAACCATGGCTTCTGGCAGGTAGACCTTTCCACCACTATGAAGGTGTTCTCATCTTCTGTTCTTCCATTACACTTGCCATTTTGCTGAAATAGATTTACCCCTGAAGGTTTGCCACAGGTAGTGGCCTACTACCTGTGCCTGCTGGGTTGTTACTTATGTAATACCCAGTGTATGCAATGTAAGACATGTAAGGCTACCATTCTTAAAAATGTCAGCTATGAATATGTCTCCACACAGAAATTTTCTTGCCTGAAATGTACACTTTTATCGTTAACATGTAACACAAGATTTCTCCTTTTATCTTTTACAGGACAAAGTCTTTACAGGACTGAGTGAACAAACTTACTGGGGCACAAAGGCAAGAGTTATGAGATAAACTGTCCAACCAGGTGTCCATTTAGACACATAAACAAGCAAACAAGTCTAGGCTTGTGTCAATATTGCAAAACAAGTTTTAGATGCTGCTAAAAATCACCTCACATTTTTTTTCAAAAGTGTCCTGGCTCACAGTCATCTGTGCATTCAGTCTTGAATGTCTTAATTTCATTACATAACACAGGCCTTGTCACAGTGTGAAGTTACCTAAAATAGTTATTATGTCTTTGGGCAAAAAAAAAGGCAGACAGTAGCAGAAAGAAAAGACTGCGAGCATTTAGATCTCCTACTGAGACAGAGATGATATGTCTGGTTTCCTAAATATCTAAAGTGAGACTAGACTAAAGCAGTGGTGTTTTGAGACCTTCCTAATTTTGCTTGATGCCTTCTGACTTACTCGCCTTATATCAATACAGAATTTACCCCAGTGGGTTTAGTTTCATTCACTGTCACCATTCTTGGTGGAAGTAGGCTAAAGCATTCACAGTCTTGACTCTATTTCTGACTTAATGATTTTTTCAAGGATGTACATTACGAGTGGTTTCAAAAGAGGATTTTAATTCTGCAGGCCATGACTGCATGTTGTTTGTGCAAGGATCTGCAGGCAGATGCATGAAATTCAACCTGCCTACAATTCTGTAACTACAATTTTTAACCATCCATACAAATAATAAAAAGATATTAACACTTAGATAAAGCTGTCTTTAGTCATTCTCTTTTCCCAGAAGTGAATAAGTCTTGCCTTTCTCACAAGGTATTGCAAGACTTAATTATGTAATGTTTGTAAAATGCTTTGTGTTCCCTGTATTTTTAGGTGTCCTGGTAGTCCATTTCTCTTAGTGACTTACTATTGTGAAAAGCTATATCTCCTGCCAGTTGCCAACAGGAAGGCAGACAAAGAGCAGCACAGATACAGAACCTGTACTGGGAAAGGTGGAACAAGGAAACTTATTGAAGTAAATAGTCCAGAGAGATGGACAGGAAGGGAAAAAAGAGGAAGGGAAATTGAGGATGAAACAAGAGATAAGCCCATCCTCTATCCTCTTTGACTCTACAGATGGACATTTTCTTCACCACTTTTCTCCTCTTTCCGTTTTTTTCTGAGACTTATTGGGGCATTTTAGTCCCCTTTATTCTACCTACTGCCTCAGAATGCTGCCAGGGTCCCTTCTGGGGAGTTGAGTAGGATGTTATTAGTTAGACTTATAGACATTTAAATCCCAACTTTGCCACTTGCTTACTGGAGGGGCTGTTTTTCTTTCCTAGGCCATATTCACCTAGGCCAAATCCAAAGCTCATTGAAGTCATTGAGAGTCTATCCCTTGATTATGGAGGATTAGGCCTCTGTGCACTCTGCGGTGTTGCTAAAATTAATTCAATAGTGCATGTAGAACCCTCTGGAAAAAAAAAGAAATAAAATGCTATCCAAGGAGAAACTGGGATTTCTATTTCTTGGAAAGCTGATTGAAGATTTGGATTTTTGTCACCAAACTAGTCTTGCAACTGCAAAGCCAGTGCAGAGCACTGTGCCAGTCCCAGGTCTGTGGAGGAAGAGCTGTGATCTCATTTCCGTTAACAGAATGTTGTTGCAGTCTGAAATTCAGATACCAACAGAAAAGGAACAGCTAGGATTAAACAGGAAACCTTGGGCCACAGAGGCTGGGGGAAAACCACCATCTAAAAGACCAGATGAGATCCATTGACCTGCCTCCCCCAGCAGGATGTGGAGAGACTTTGCATGATGTTATCAGATATCCCATCGTTTTCTCCCTTCCCTGTGTAATCCTTATTTTGGGAAAAGCTGACCACCCTTCCCCAGTGTAATCTTGCCTACTGGAAATATCAAATCCTTTTTCCCCAAATGTAAATCCCTTTTTCTCCTTATGTAACCCTTGCTACTGGAAATGCTAATGGATTGTGGAATCCCCTATTTGGCATAACCCTGCCTCCTTATTAGCATGTTAAGCCCCCAAGACCCTTAAATAAGAGCTTTGTGTGTTCAATAAGCTGTTCCAATTTCTACCCCCAAACCTGGGATTGTGCTAGCTTTATTGGACCCTTACAGAATGTAGAATTTGTTTCATCAAAAGTACCTTGACAAATGCATTATTGTTTACGGACTACTGATTACACGTCCCACAGTAGACAAGAGAGGTAGTAAGACACAGCTCATCTCTCAGCACATACTAATGAGGCTCTTCTGCCTGCAGCTCCCTGTGCCCAGATGTTGTACTTGAACAGAGTCCCACTGGGATTCTTTGTGGGTGCAGTTGCAAACAGTCAGTTACCAAATCACAGTTTAACCATCATCATTGCTGGAGAAAGCCAGGAATGAGTATCAAGGTAAATGATACTTGCTTTGCTGCTGAAGAAGGATTCCTCATCCCACTCTAGCAAACATTTGACACTTTTGGGTACAGGTGCACGGTAAGGTGTGTTCAGCTATCTCAGAAAACAGTGTCAGAAGTCTACTGAGACTGCAGAATTCCAGAGACCATGCCCATGTACTTGTGGCATCAGCAGGCAGCACAGCAGGGCCTCAGATCTGTTTTAGCTGATAGACTTCACTCATACAGAAGCAGCATTGCCTCTGATTTAAAAACATACACAAGTGCTGCATTAAACTGCTGCCACTCCTCAAAACATCTCAAAGGCTGTCAAGAAGCCGACTGGCAAAGACTGCTGTCTGCCTGTTTGACCATGAAAGTGAGCAGCATGGGTTCCCCTGTAGGTTTGGACTTGTCCAGAGAAAGGACAAGTGATCATCACCTCCTCTAAATACTTCAAACATTATAGCATGGATTACTCGATCTCAGCAGACTTCAAAAAGCCTTTGTCATCCATCAAAAGTGGCTTCATCCTTCCCCATGTGCCAAGCAGTGCCGTTGTTTTGTAATGAACAGTTTCCATCAGAGCACACAATTTCTCATCCTGTCTGACTCTGCTGATCATTCTTGTAATTAAAGCTCGTTTGATTCTCTTTGGCAGCACACCATCTGCACAAGAAAGCACACCTGGAAAGCAGTTTTCCTCTGGTTTTACTATCCTTGATTAAACTCTGTTTTACAGCAGAGAATCTTAATCAAAAGGATTGCCTGAGTGGAGGTAGCTGTGCCCCTCTCACTTTTGTCACAGACTCCCTCTGAATTCTGCTGGATTTGGATTTGCATAACAATTTCAAAAAAAATGTCCACCATGGAGGAGGAATATTGTCAGAGGATTTTGTTCTTAGGAAAAAAAGCTAGTGGTATGAATTGTAGAGGAAAATTGTAGGGTACCACAGACATTTAATAGGCTTCAGTAGTAATTACTATAAAATCCCATAGAGTCTATTAGAAAAAATATTTACTCTTTGTAGTATTCTTTTACAACTGACAAGAATCTAATTTCTGAGGGAGTTCAAGAAAATGTGAAAGAGAATATTCATTTAATGAAGAGCAAGTTTAAAATTATGCTACCCCCATAATTTTAGGAACCAGGGTCCAGGTCAGTGCTTCACCTCATACGAGGCACAAAGCAGCCAGGCATCATGACAAAAAGAGATCTTTTATTCTGCTGTATTTGATGGGGTGGTGAAGATCAACAAAACTTTTACTATGTTTATTCTGTGTTGAATTAAATGCCAAAAGGAAGATCCATGTGAGCTCAGATATACGTATGAAAACATGAATGTGCATATTCCAAACAGGTGCCAGTGCCTTTTTCCTGCCCATTTCTGAACAAAACTACACGTCATTGCCAGCCTAAAATCAAGACCCATGCTGGTGTTCCTAGCTTATTACAGGTCTCTAATGGCTTCTGGTAGAGTGTAACAAAGCTCTGAACCCCTGTTCCTGTTAATAAAATGACAAGCTGCTTCCTGTCTCTGATCTCCCATCATGACCTCTGCACCGTGTAGAAAAGACAAGAAACTTTATCTTTTTCATGTGAAAACTTTTTCCCTGGTCATTTACCAAACTCAAAAGCAACTGGATAGAAAGTTTGAGACAGGAGCCAATGGGTATAAAAGTAAAAATGGAAAAAAAGCCCGCTTTCTGAAGTGAGCAAATTGCATAGGAAAGAGTGTTTTCTAATGCTTGTGAATAGTTAATGCCAACCAGTTTGAGCTGCTTAACAGCAGTGACACGGCTGTAAAAAGTAACAATAAAAAAGCACTTAATTTACTAAATAATACACTTTTTTACCCTCAGTGAAAGGCTGCTTCTTATCATGCAGATATCAAGGCAAGCCACCTAATGACACTGATTTCAAACCCTGTTGCAGTAATGTTTAGTGCATGGGATAAAAATTACAATGGATTCAAAACCATTAGTGATACATTTAAAAGAGGACTACTACTGAAATGCCAATTTATTAGCTTCCGAAATATGTGTGTGAATGTTCATAAAATGTCTGCTAAGACCTGGCAAGAATCTGTAACATTGATAGCTGGGGCTGGGTAAAGCTTAGAAATAAAGGTAAGTGCCTGAAAGACTTGTCACATTCTCAGTGGGAGTCATGCTGTTTACATGGTTTGTAGTTCACATTTATAGCAGTGTGAGTTGTTCTTTATTTCTCCCACTTTATATGCTTTCACTCAGCTCATTCAGCAAACATGTTTCAACTGAAGCTTCCTGGACTTGATTTATATCTTAGAAAATGCATGTGTAACAAGCACAATTGAATGCTCAACTCCCACTTTTACCTTTGACACTATTTTTTCTTCACCTCTTCCTGGCCAAATCTCAATATATTCTTTTCCTTGCAAATTCACATAAGCAGAATGACATGTTCACTAATAAATGGCTTTTTCTAGTAGCTTATTCCAGCAGAAGTAAGTCACTACAGATAAGAATGATATACTTACTAATAAGTTGCTTTTTCTAATAACTTTCTTTTGTATAGAAAAAGAAAGTAAACACAGATTCACTGCTTTCACAATGCTGACTCACACACTTATAATTTTTTTTAGGACCAGCACAAGCTGACTAAATTTTTCAATGTATTACTGCTTCACTTCTACCAAAATCATCACACTGACAACTCAGTACCATGTGTTCTAAACCTGCTATGAAACTGGGTAGTACTTAAAATACCAATTCCTTCTCCATGTTATCACTGTTGTGCAAACAACTGTGCAATGGTGTCAGGAAAACATGTGGCAGGCACACTTATTTTACCCAAAGGTAATGTAAAATGTTTCATGTGCCTATGGCTGTTGCAAATCTTTCATGCAAAATTATTTAAGGACTTGAATAAGCTGTATAAAGACCATCTCTTAATTTGGTTTACTTACTATAACAGGAATGCTTATAAGCAGCTGTCTGGAGCTTTCTGTTTGCATACATTGCTAACTAGCAACTGTGAAAATCATCTTGTATAAATCAAACTTGCGTAGGGTATATTGTTAAAATACAAATAATAAAGCACACAGAAATCAGCTTCTGGAAGGCCCTTGACGGAAAAATGCTACTATAAAGGCTATCTTCTGTGAGTTGTTCCCCCCAACAGAAGGCTTCAGCCAATATGGGACACAGTTTTAACTGGGTCTTATGATCAGTGGATACCTTCTTTACCCAAGTTAGGTTTTTCCTAAGTGTAGTGATCCTGCCTAGGAGACCATCATACCTCAAGGATGCAGTGATACATATCACAGTTACCCTCAGCAAGTGCAGCCTTGTTCTGTCCTGCACTGTGCTGCAGCTCTAGCTTCAGGCTGTGCTGTGCTGCTCAAATCTCTTGGCTGCAGGACAACCTCAACCAGCTATTCCCAACAGAGGAGCCTGTAGGCAGCTCCCAAGTGCACTACACTACTCCCATGACCTTGTGTTATGGAGCAGTGCAGCAGTAAATTGTCATGAGGCCATCTCTTTGATGTTAGAAATGATGGTTGGAGTTGTTTTCTTTTAAGAAAATCGGATTCTAGCTCACATGACCAAAAGGGGAAACCGTCTTTACAAAATAGATCTGGTCAGCCAGCCATCAGAAAATCCACAGAGAGTCCACCCAACGATTCATGACTATGGCGTTCCCAGCATATGAAACAGTGTAAAATTCACTCATTCTCTGTGTCTTATCTCTTCTTAAAACAAGTCTGTTGTTGGGTCTCACTGAGACCCAGAAAAAATCTTCTCTCTTCTTTTCTCTCACACCCTTTCCCTGGTGCAGAGCACAAGGAGGCAGCTTAGCTCACAGTACAGTCTGCATGTAAAAAGACAGAAAGAACCAAGAAGAGTTCAAAGTGATGCTGGTGCTGGTGATATATGGTTAGGCTTTACTCAGTGGCAGCAGCATAACTTCAGGCATTCACTGAAATCAATATTTCAGAGGTCATTGGTTCATGTTTAATGGCTGATAGAAAAAATACTTTGAATGGGATACAGCTACAAATGAAAATATCTACATTTATATGTGCAAAAGTATGTCACTACCTGTGATCCAGCAGTCTAACTTCATAACAGGGGAAAGAGACCTAGAAATTACATTCATTAGGTTCTAGATAACCATACACTACAATCTCACATAGCCAACAAGTTCTCAATTCAGTTGCTAAGTTCACTCTGCTGTCTGACATGTCCTAAGATATCAGAGACATCCAAGTGGGGACAGCAGATGTAAGATAGAAACTTTTCTGACAGATTGGAGCCCAGCTCGAGGTCAGTGTGTTGAGCTCCCCCATATATTGTTCTTGTTTTACCATTAGTTTGAGGAACAAGTTCAGAAAACAGAAGACACAAGCACTGGGTTCACCTGCATAAAAATGTGCTTAAAACAAACAGGATTAAAAAGTTGCAATTGATCCCCACAAAAAAAAAAGCATGGCTATCAGAAGTAGTAGTTCAACACCGTACTTTTACCTGCAAATTCATTGGACATTTTCCTCTATTTAACTTCTTTTATTTTCATAGTATATTAATTTTCAACTTGACATTTGCTGCATGAATACTTGATTCAGAGTTAAGAAAACAGCTTAACAAGGAGAAGAGATATGCAAAATTAAAGGTTATTTGTATCATCACTGGCAAAGACACCTAGATGCTCAAAAGACTGTTAAAAGTGATCTGAATCTCAAAACCTTTTAATATTACAGTCAAAAATATTGCTAGAACCTTGCTTTATTAAGGAAGCATAGCTAACTTTAGTAATATAATATCTGAAAAACAGTGAATAAAGGTGCTATTGGCAGGAGGAAGAAGGGTAGAAAATAGATAATTATTGCACTCACCAATATTATTTTCAAATCTGGACAAGCTGAGCATTTGTGGCTGTCATAGATACAAGGAGAAAATTTGTGAAACTAAAGCTACTTATTACATAATGGTGATCTAGACAGATGAACCTCGAGAAACAAAGTTTACTTTCTCATCCTCTGGGGAAAAAAAAAAGGAAAAGAAAAAGAGAAAAGGCACTGTATTTTTTACATCAGACTTTGTGGGATTTTTGTTGAAAACTTTAAAGGAAATGCTGAGAGTGGAGAAGAGATGGTTTGAATTTAACTGTCTAAAACAACATAAAATAGGAGAAGATTTTTGCTTTTGAAAGGCAATCTGATAAGTGGTCCACAAAAACTATATTTTTGTGAAAAATCTTGGTTTTTTTAAAAAAAAAGTTATTACTGGCCCCCAAAAAAGTGTATTGTTCAACACATTCTAATTAAACAAATATGTCAGCATCTAGTAGAGTAAGTTATTGAGGTAGAATATACTTTTAATTTAAATTTGAGCTTTATTATCTTCAGTGGGCAAATGCCCAGTCATTTCCACATTCCCATCTTCCGGGTCTCCCTTGCTGATCTTATCACAATTCTAAGTAAAATTCTTATTAGAATTACACGTCTGGTGTTCTTGATCTCCTGAAAAGAGAATTTGCCAATAAGGTATGTCACTGCACATGAGATTGCTCAGTTATTCAGCTGTTACTCCCTGATACCTTCTGAACCTCTTGATGAATTTCAAGCAAATTTCAAGCAACAGTCAACAAATGAAAGTTTCAATAATGCCCCATCCCAGGAAGTGTTCAAGGTCAGGTTGGATGGGGCTCTGAGCAACCTGGTCTAGTTAAAGGTGTCCTTGCCCATGGAGTGGGGAGAGGGGGTTGGACTAGATTATAATGTAGGTATGTGGTAGTTCAAATTTAGTCTTGTGAATAGAATTCCTATTAGCATCTATTTTGATTTTGTTTCATACAAAATGAATCAAGTTCACAGGCTCTACAACGCAAACCAAAGGGTGGTACATGAGCATAATGTAAGATTAGCTTCAAAAGCTCCTGATCCTACAGTGCACCCAGGGAACCCAATCACAGACACAGCCCAGAGGAAACCCCTCCTACTTGGTCTACTGGTGTTTGCTCTATTGCAGCAAATGACACTACAAGTGATTCTCTCCTTCCATCATTTCTTCCTAAAGATGTTGGGATGAAGAGAAATTTATCAAACATGGAAGTAGTAAGGTATCAGTGGGAACTCACCAGAGAGCTAACTTGTTCCTTCTACATAAAATCAGATTATCAGGCAAGGATAATAAGAATTAAACAATATGGCACAGGGCACCATCTGGAGAAATAAAGACATAGGGATACTACTCCTGCCATACTTTTTCCTCTAAATGAAATGGCACATGACAAGAGTAGAAAATGAAAAAGGAACATATTATTTGCAAAGCAGGACTATTAGTTAAATGAATTTATAGAGGAAAAGATTGCATATTCAGATACATATTTAAAATTGTGAAAATGTATCCAAAAGCTACGAATACTTAGACGATTCATGTCAATATGAAGCAACATCAGATTTTTTAGAAGAAGACTATTACCTTTAATAAGCTGCACTGTTGGCAGTCAAATCAAGAGCTTTTTTAACTTTCTCCTATGGATTTGACATGGATGGGTGACTGACCCACAAGCTGATGACTGTGCCCTGCAAAACACACCCTAGACTCACCCTTATACAGGGGAAAAAAGTGAAAAATTGGTGATTCACTTGCACTTTTTTTGCCCTGAGGTACTGATTTAGTACCAAATATGTTCTAATACATAATGCTCAGACTTTTAAAAAGGTTAATGTTAATAGTAGTGGCCACTTAATTGGCCTAGCTTGCCTGCTGTGTCTGCTGTCCCTCTAATAGAAGACATGAGAACTAACTATGCCCTACAGTCAAATGGTCAGGCAAGATATAAAACAATTTCCAGCAAATAGACATTTATACTGAAGAAAAAATGAGAGAAAAGCTAGGGAGACAGACTGACAGCTCAAAGGCTCATCAGAGAATGAACTTCTAGCATATGGCAAGAAGCCAAAGGAAGCTGTGAGGTAAAATAGTAAAGATGGCTATCAGTTTTGGGGCTGCTTTAACATATTTTGTTGTTGTTGCTGTTATTTCCTACAGAAAATAGAAGCTGTGTTTTCTTCTTGGTAGATTTCATCTTCATTCAGTGTAAGTAACATTATAAAGCCATACTTCGAAATAAAGCTAATATGCATTAACGGTTTAAACATCAAAAAAGATCATTAATAACCTAAGTAATCCTTGAATTAATGAGCTGGAGTGTGCAAACACTTTTTGCTGTTTCTTGTCCTGCTGTTTAATGCTGAATTGTTGGACAAGAATGATTTGTTTTCTAAGTGCAAATCACATCAAACGACTTTATCATGCTCCATCCTCCCCAGTGGAGTTGAAGCTAGTACATTCTTCCATATTCTGCTTATATTTGACAGCAAAAAATTGCTCAAATATGACCTAAATATATACTTATTATTAAAATACTTTAATTATAATTGTAATAAAATGAAGGAATAAAGGTAAAAAAAGGTAGTTAAAATATTTTTAAACAGCTGGTAGTAAGGTTATCAAGTATGAAGGAGAGCAATTCCAGCTGAATTTCAGTAATTATACAGTTTGTGTAGCAGGATCCTTAAAACCATCCTGTAACAAGACACTGGGGTAGCTGGAATAATTAATGTTACTCTAAACTTCAAGTTGCATCAGATGGTGATGTCACCACAGATATGAAAAGACTAGAGTCATATTCTAGTTACAGAAATAACATAAACCCAAGAGTTATAACTGAAAATTTCATGACCACTGACAGCCCATTATTTTGTTTTCAAGTCCCAGTTTTGCTATTTATCTTTTTGCTATTTTTCCAATTTCTTGTGCAATGGGAAAAAAAATGGAAAGGCCACCTTTTTATTTAAGTATTAGATAACAAGAGACAAATACAAGTAATGCAAAGGAATGTAAAATGATTGGTTTTATTTTGTTGATCTCATGAAAATTAAGGTTTTCTCCCTTGTCTTCAGAGAAATTCAAAAGTAAGTATTCACTGAAACTGCTCAGAAAAGGAAAGCATTTTTCCCTTACTGCAGCAGGTACCACCTTTTAAGCTGAACAGTGACATCAACGCTGAAGCTCCAGGTTTGATACCTTGAGACCACTGAATGAACAGAGTAAATTGGCTGGGTATGGTTTATTAGCAGCAGTGAAGCAGCACAGTAAGCATTCATTCTATTCAGCCCATTGATAAGCTTTTTACATTTATTTGGTGGACATAGTATTTAAATCTCTTACTTAGAGTGGCTTTTCTGCAGTGACTACAAATGCTTTTGTGGGAAATTCTGACCGCTTGAACAAGGATGAAATACTGACAGAGTACACAAAGAATATAAGCATCAGGTCAGGAAGATTGTAACATTTATTCCTTTGGGGTTCAGACTGAGCAAGTAATCTGACATGCTACAATTTTTACTGTGGCTTTTTTTTTCTGTGTGACAAGTAGTATGTAGAGGAATAAGCAGGATATTGGCAATATATATGTCAGTATTCAGTAGAAACAGTAGTCCTTTCTATTGCTACTAAAACATGACTTTCAGGGGTTGCATTGATTTATTCCAACTGATGATGCAGTCCTTTAGATTTTAACAACTGTTATAGATGTAAATTTGCAAGCTAGAAACTGCCAGTGCTGGTTGGCTGGACACGAATTGGTGTCATTTCTTAACACGTCACAGTTTTTTACCAGTCCTTTAATTTTTTTCATAAAATAAAGGTAGACTTTAATGTTTTTCTTGTTTAATGCTGCTATACTGGTTGCAACTCAGCAAACAAAGACAGAAAAGGGACAAAGTGAGCAGTGACTATGCTGTGACACAGTATGACAGAAGCAGGTTTTGTCTCTGTCTTTCTATAGACTTGAGATTATTACAAAACTGTTGTTTCATCCTTTCATCTACCTCACTGTCTCAAAAACACTGCAAGATTAATATTTGGGAGTTTCTTAAAAAATTTTATACTTTCTTGTGTTTCCATTATAAAATGTGACTTTTCCCAATTGAATTTTCCATTTTCAGAACATGAAATCCAAGAACACACCTGAAAATTTCTGGCACACCCGAAAATTTCTACAGAGATAGACTTCTTTGTTCTCTATTTGAGTCAAGATATAAAGCCACTTTGTAATATATGTATACCTGAGTGTACTATGGATGTGTGTGCATGTGTGTGTGGTTATATTTGTACATGTAGAAAACAACTGACTAACTTTGATATGAAAATGATGGTAAATAAGAAGCCTAAACAGTGGAAAACAAACAGTAGGAAAAATCATGTTGCATTACATGTCTGTATTCATAATCATAAATCCACAGAAAAAAACCCTATAGAATCATTTAGTTGGAATAAACCTCACAAGGTCGGCTGGTCCGGCTCTTCCACTCAAAGCTTGAAAGTTAGAGGGAACTTCAAAATTAGATGAGGTTGGTCCAAGTTACATTCTCTCAACATCATATACTGGAATACAAAAATAAACATAGGAAACTTTAAAAAGTCACATACACCATCCTCTTGTGCTGAGGGAACATTAGCTCTACCACTTCTGATCCATGCTTCTCACGTATTTTTGGAGAATGACCATAAAATGATTTCTATTGCTTGTCCACCTTCTTTCAATACTTGACTGCCCAAAAACTTAAGATGGAAAAAAATCCTATTACTCAAAATTTTTAGTTTAGAGCTCTGTTACTTTATTCTTGTCAATCCATAGTATTCAAGCATAAAAAATTCATACTGTCATTTTTAAACAGATCTTAATTATACTATTTTCAATAGGAATCCAAAATCTCCCTCTTCAGGTTATTTACAAGTATAGCTGAATATATGAAAATAACAATAAGTGGAAAATCCAGCTTGAGAAATACCAGAAATATTGCTATTTTGTGAATGTAGAAATTGATTTTGCTGACTTAAGTTATCTACATTGTCATTACAATCTGCAATATTCAACAAAGCTGAGAGTTGGCCATTGGCCCAAGAATTCCAAAAAGAACAGCTGGAAGGCTAGAAGAAGGGTTAAAAACTACATTTTCCTCTGTGATTCTTCCTTACTTCTTGCTTGTAAAACAGAGGGATCATTTGAAAGAATAGCCAGTTCACATTTTAGAGCATAAAGAGGGCTGAAATGGAGTGTAGTAAACAGTTTTCATCTCTGAATCAAAACACCAGTTTTTTAGATTTTAAAACAGAATAGTGGAGCCATATTAAAAAAAAAAAAACTAAATTCATTTTTTAAAAAAGGAAAATTAAATAAGAATCGTGAAATTCTTAACATTTACAAGAAAAAAAAAGTATTTGAAAATGGAAGACAAAAAAAGTATCAACAGCAAGGAGATTTTTACTATGTAACATTATGTTCAGCAGCCTGAAAAAAAAAATTTGTGCTGCTGTTTAGCCAGTAAGTAGAAGTGCTACAGTTGCATCTCATAGCTCTATGCAACAGGTTTACCCAAAGTTAATTACTTGCAAGCGCCTCTTTTTTATACACAGAGACCAAGTGTTTATGGTCCTGTAAGTTTGCTGACCCTTATGATATGAATAGCAGAAGATGGATTTTAAAGTCCCATTTAATTAAAAAAAAAAGTTACCCCAATATGGTAGGAAAATACAATGTATCTGAAAAAAAAGAAAAAAACTAATTTCTCTTTTCACCTAACCAAGTAATACTCATAACAAATCCAAATGTTGTTTTCCCTATCAGTGAATTCTAATTTTTAAAATAAAATAAAGTGTATTTTTGAAAAAAAAAATCCCCTAAAATATATTTTTAGATGTTATACAAAACACTTGGTCTGTCATTGGACCTACTTTAGGATTTTGCCAAAATATATTCTTGTTTATACAAAAAAACTTTCCTTTGCTGTTTACCAGTAGAATCCACAGACTCCGGGCACATCTCTGAGCAGTTTTAGTTCCACTAAAGGAGATCCTAAGTGCTATGACTCCCAAATATTTTCACATTCATAAGGCCAAAATAGGAGTTCTTCTGCTCCACCACTGGCATCCTTTTCCATGTCACATTATGCTGTAACATCCTGCTGTACAGAGTGCTTTCCTCAGCTCTTTCTTAGAACAGTGACACTACATTTCGTTCTAAGGAACATTTCAGTAAAAAACAAAGCGAGATAGCCCCCAAACTAGACTACATTCCTCAGCCTTTACAGAATATGTACAAACCTCCAGTTTTGTTTGAGAGTGAAACAGGTGTGGAACACTAAGATGTAAAGTTATCTCATTTCATTCATAAATTACAAATAAAGATGATGTGTCCCTCACATCATCAAAATGATCTAATGTGAAGCAGCAGCATTCTCCCCACTGCCTTTCAGCACCAGAAGAGGATCTACATCTTAATTCCTTGGTTTTCAGAGTATAAATACATTGAAACTTACAGGTGCCTCATCACCTACTCCCAACACATACAGACATACACAGCTTACAGTCAGCCTTACGCCGTATATTAAACAGTAAGACCTTTTCTCAGTGTCTGTATCTTCCCAATGATTTCATGCTCCATAGGTTTGAGTTTGAAAGTCACATTCCATTCAGAGCTTTTTCAATGTTTTCTACTCTTTAGCTTGTCCACCGAAGCTTTGTGCTGTACTGTTACTCCCTCACCTGCTCTTTCGGTTCATTGCAAGTTGTTAATTTCTTAACATTTCCTGCCTAAACTGGGGTCTACCAGTGAGAGTCTAATGTATTCCCATTGGTGTGACCACAAAAAAAAACCAAACTGCTTTCAAATCATACATAGGCACTCTATTTGGAGCTTTAAAGGAAAACAAGTTATTAGTGACACTTTCAGAAAAATCAGGAGCAGGTTGAGAAGATGTATGCTGCTTATATAAAGACTTACATGTAAAGCTGCCTGAAAATATTTGATTTGCCTTAAGTAGCTTTTAAAAATCCAGAAAGTATTTTTTAAATGTTCTCAGATTTCTAAGGAATATTGAAACATCAAAGAGAGTTTGGGTGTTCCGTTGGCTGGTTTTCGTGGGTTTTTTTTTTCAAAAGAAAAAAATGAGCTTAAAAATGGCAAAGAAAATTTCAAAGACTTTATTCTCCAGTTTTTGTCAACAAATTTCATGGAAATTAAAATAATTTCTGAAAGGTCTACTCATATGAAAGCAGGTGCTCACATTTTTTTAATATATATTTTTAATTATCATATGTATTAACGTATTACATTTATTCATAAAATAACTACATGATCTGAGGAATGAAAGCTGCTTAGCCCTTTGAAGAGTTTTGAGTAATAAGATATTTAATGAAAAAGCAAAGTATCAGCAGTCTGACATCCAGTGCAAACACATACCAGATGTATACTCTCCTCCAAGGCGTATTTGGGTTAAAGGAATCCTAGAATATTACAAAAGTTTTTTGCCAGTTACATTAGTACAAAGTGAGTGCAGTAATATTTACTTTGAATATCACGCTCTAGAAACAAATGTTTTGTGATTTTCATTAAATGGTGATTTGCCAGTAGCATGGTAATACCTCACCACTGAAAGCAGGACTGGAGTTAGCTCAGACTGCAACTGTTTTTAAAAGCTGCACTTTTGTTCCCTAATCCTGTATTCAGGGAATACTGCAAGTTCTGATAATCAGTCTGCTATTTCCTCAGACTTTGTTGTTATAAATGTATTAACTTTTTCATAAAGCAATCTGTATTTGCAATTAATCAAGTGAGTTGTCTCTTTAAGATAGTAGCCTAGCAACTTCCCGAACAGGGGGAAGTCCCAGTTGGTGCTGCAGACCGACACAATTATTATCTCTGGGCTGATCTAACCCGTCAGAGAGTTTCAAAGCATCTCTCTGATTAAAAGTGAGGAGAGAAGAAAGTTTGGTGAATGTTCAAAAAACAGTTATATGTAAGTGAATATTCTTTTTGTGAATTTGAGCTGGGGGAGTAACTGGTTTTTCAGAGAGTAACTGGTTTTATTTGTCTGGAAATTAAGACAAATTTGTTTCTTATTTCCAAACAGGCCCAAGGAATGAAAAATTAGTTTTTCCTTCTTGTTGTTTTGTTTTCTCTCCCAGCTAACCACTTATTCAAGTGGAGCAAAAGCAGGATGTTGGAAACATGAAAATGTACTTTCTTGATGAGCTAAACCGAGTGTGAACCCACCTAAATGGATTATATTGAATTCATCTCAAGGTGTCTAGATTCAAAATTCCATGCAAGACTAAACACCGGATAATTTGGTTTGACAGAAGTTGTGTCAGAGGAGGTTTAGGTTAGAAAAAGATTCTTCATCCAGAGGGGGATTGGGCACTGGAACAGACTCCCCGAGGAAGTGGTCACATCACCAAGCCTGACAGAGTTCAAGAAGCATTTGGATGATACTCTCGGGCACATGTTGTGACTCTTGGGGATGACCCTGTACAAGGCCAGGAGTTGGACTCACTGGTCCTTGTGGGCCCCTTTCAACTCAGCTTATTCTGTAGTTCTGTGATTCTGTAATCAAGTCTTTCACAGCTTCATGGCCTAGAGTCTGGAAATACCAGGTTTCCAGGACTCAAGGTTCCCCATATTATTCCTGAATCAGAGCTGCAGACCAGAACTTCTGTCTGAAAATGGCCCTGGGGTCACCCTTGTATCAACAATAGATAGATCTTTGAACAGGAGCAAAGAAGCCTTAGGGACAGAGCTATATCAAGGTTTCATTTTTGCACACACATTGTGCACAGGTGAATTATTTATAATGTCTTCTTTCAAATCTAAAACAGAATCTTCCTCTTCCTTTTGCAGCAATGGGAAATTTTGTATGCTACAATGAACAACAGTAAATATGCTTCTCTATTCTGCCAGAACAATTACTGCTAGCAGGTAATGGTCAACAGCTTACAAGAGAGGCCTTTCTGCCTGTGCCTTCTCTGAGTGTGAGTCTAAAGTCTTTTAGCATGTTCACCAAAATGGACATCATGTCTGTGCAGACAATTCAAAGGATCACAGTGGGGAAAAATTTTCCTAATTTTTTCTGTTTGCTTTCTCTGAGCATCTAACAGTGATCAAAAGCCTCAAACCATGTGAGACTTATTTTAAACTTTCAATTTAACTTCAGTTTACAGGGACTAACCTGAAGATGAGTTTGTCCCTTGTGTAACGTTATTTTTGTAGCTCACCTGAATATTCAATCAAGCAGAAGATGTAACTCCTTTTCCAAAATCTCCTTGTATTCATTACCAGAGAAGCAGAACAGTTCTGATTCAAATTGCTGAAAGGATTTAATTTAAATCAATATACATTGCTTCACAGCTTTCTGTCTGGGGTCAGGGATGAAGATTGTTGCAACCAATAGTAACTCTCTACCAAAGACACAGTCACTGAATGTTGAGTGACATTGACTGGTTTGTATAATCACCTAAATTTACATGGTTTGTATGAAGTTGAGTATGTTTTCTTCTTTCAGTTCAACCTGATTATGAAAGTGTTCCCCTACTACATAATACTTTAAACTTTGTTTCAGAGGCAACAAGTGACCAAGTGTTTACATCATTTTTGAGAGTGATGAAGTTAAAATTATTTTTAAAAATTTAATCCTTTTATTAACTTTTTGAAGGACTGCCGAAGCAGTCAAATTCAATTAATCCCAGTTTCACCATCTGTGAATTAATATCATTAGTACATCTTGCTACTTAACTCCTAATATGTTTCATCTATCTTACAGTGTGTTATACTACTATAGACCAATGGACTGTTAATTGAGACAAAGAGCAGGTCTTTTTGTGTAATTTTTAAAACATTTCTTCAGAAAATATGGATAAGGCTCAGTGTTCTTTGCACAGCAATCGCGGAGAGCTCTCTCAAAATGTAGATAGTAAATGACTGATGCAGATCCTAAAGCATGAAGATGTATAAGGGATAGGAATCGAGACAATGCAGTTGAAAGGAGTGGAAGAAATAAGAACTGAGTTAGATTTAAGAGAAAGAGGGTTGACAGAGGATGTTTGCCTATTTGCTGTCTTCGCTTTTGCAATTCACTTCCCATCCTAGACCTAAAGAGTACCGGGCTTCCATGCTTGTACTCAGATATATAGGAAGTGGGCAGATAACTGAACAGAGATGAGCCTATTTGATGGAGAAGAATACGGCCAAACTTGGCATATTTAACCTCTTATTTGTTTACATGCTAAAGGAATAAGATGAAATTTATTCTATAGAATTAAACTAAATCCTATAAGAAAATATGGTCTACTGATTATAGCCCAAAGAAATGTGAATATTGGCGCTTTAATATAAAGATCTATTACTTCCTAAAATTCACTCTAGTCTGTGAATCTCAGTCATACCTACTACAAAGCTATGTTCCTGCGAGTAGCATAAGGTAAATATGCTTCACAGGGATGAGCAGGGAAGCATTTTGTTTCATCAGTTTTGAGTACCTGTCATCTAGCTGCACTATATGACCCATTTACAGTTTTGTTTTCCAAGACAGACTACACAATAGCTTTATGAGAACAAAGGATCTCATCCTTGTGCTATGATAGCATAGAACCTCTCACCTTTGAATTGAGTCATCAGAGACACAAGATAGCTGCTGTCCTTGTAAGCTAGGAGATATTCCAACAACTTCTCCATAGTTTCTCTGCTAAATGGTAGCTTTCTTCAGGAGATCAAGGGCCTGTTTCCTAGGTTGGTATCATCTGCCATGATACGTGACAGAACTCTTTTGACCTTTTTATACAAGTTATTAAGCATCGATTTCCAGATGTCCAGCAGCTTATACTGCCATGATTCTGGAAATCTCAAACAAGTAAATACACTGAGTCCCTCTCCAAATATGTTCAACCGATTATAATGTGAATCTGTGCTACATAGCTGACATATTATATTTAGTAAACACTAGCAGATCAAAAGATAAAGAGTATGCCCCAGTCATCACTAATCTGTATCACAAGAAGGTAACTGTCTTTTCCAAAGTTTCTAAGGGATGTCATCTGAATATGCTTGCTTCCAGAGGAACATGCTGTAGTTGTTATAGGAACATAACCTTAACTCTTGGATATTTCCTTTCAGAAGAGAATAGAAGAGTATCATCTATTCCAGAATAGCCTAAAATTGCAGGCTTTAAGCACATTTGCCATTCTGAAAGTTAATATCAGCATAACTCACCTACTTTGTTTGCCAAATTAACTAGAGAAAACAATGTTTAAAAGAATGTTAGGAATGGTTGTTAAACTGTGGCTTGCTATGCTATTCTGAGAAGTCCTTGAACAGTCCACTCATGTGCTGCTCTTATAATATTTACAAATAAAATTTTGATAATTAAGAATTCACAACAGTTTCAAGGGCTAACAGTGATCCACAGTTTCTTGCCAGTAGTTCCAGTTAAGGAATCACTAGCTTGGAAATTGAGATAATCTGTTATCTAGAAATACTGCTTTTCAGATTGGGTTTAAAATATTAATAGATCAGCAATGGTATGCTTTCCCCTCCTGTTCTGCAGATAATTAGAAGAATTTCATCTGATGAAAGCTGACATTTCAGCACTTTGTGAGAACACCATGTTCTACAGATGTACTTCTAAAAAGGTGATTTATATTATGAGTGCAGTGTTAAAAGCAAAACATGTTCCTGAGGTTGTCAGGAATGAAAAAATTCTAACCCAATGCATGGCTGGACTAATAAGGATTCTTAAAGTCTACAGAACCTGGATTTTATTTTTTTGTTTCTTTGTTTTACTTTTTTTTTTTTTTTTTTAGAACTAGATTGCTGTTGAATCATTAGAATAAAAATAAGCATAGACTTGTGTTCTTGCATTCACTGACTCAAGCAGTGATAAGGGTTGTTTAATGGAGTTGCTACTGGTATCGATCGCTCATTGCTTAAAAAGGAACTTGCAGGTTAATCAGATCTGCAAGTGTCTTTCTCATTATTTTCATTGCTGAATAGGATTAAATATTAGGGGGAAAGACCAAGGTTTGCTTTGCCAGATAAATAAAAATCAATTTGTTGTTGTTAGTAAATGTGTTAAATGTAGCAAGGTAACAAATCCTGCAGCCCTCTCGAGGATGATTTTTCAAGACAGAGTAGCCTCTGAAAGGCAGTAAAGGCATGGCTGTGAACATGGTACTATGTAGGAGGTAGTGTTCACTCCCCCTTCTGGTTAATTCTTCTGTTAACCTCATTTCAAAATCTGATTTTTCATGTAATGTGCAATATTAATCTCCACAGGGGATGGACAATTACACACAGCTGTTTCTTCCTTTAATCTTGTTTCCAATTCGTAGCTTGGACATTTCTTATGCAAATTGTTTGTGTTCATGACATTCAGGTTCTCTAACAGATCTGGAGACAGCTAATGAGACTGGAAGTAGATCTTGATGAGTTTCTATAACACGAAACACCTTCACCACATATTGTTTTGCAGCTGTACTTGCAAATTCCATATCCTTGTGTGTTTGCATCCCTCTGACTACTTGTAACACAAGTTGTATTGCTGACATACAAAGTTTCTTGATGACTTCTTTTGCCAGGTTCCAGCAGCTGTGGTAACAAGTACCTTATTCAATAATAATAGTATACCCTCTATTTCTATCAGGCTGCAAAGTAAATGGGTTTATAGACTGGGAAGAGTTGAAACTGATGTGTAATATTAAATTCATGTTTAAGTCTGTTTTCTCTAAATCTGTCCAACTAGCTATGCTGGAAATGTTTTTCCTCTGAAAGTGTGTCTTCCTAAACTGGCAGATCAGGGATACACATGACTTGTATGAGGATGGATTGTTCTTCCTCACATAGTGCAGTCTAGTTCTACAGTAAGAGGTATACAGTATGTAACAGCAGAACAGGTTCTTATCTCATTCAATTGCCTGATAGACAATGCAAGTCAGAGAGCACACCTTATCAGTGTTATGTTTGCTTACTTCTGCATGTCCATATACTGTATAAATCTCTGAGTCCATTTGGCTAAGATTAGAATGGAAGAATTGACAAAGTGACATGTGTGAAATGCAGCTTACACTTTGATTGTATATAGAATAGGCTTCATTTTTAAGCATCTGAATAAACCAGATTGCAAGAAGAAGTTGTTTGTTCTGCAGTTTATGAACTCAATTTATTTCTCAAATTAGAAGCAGGAAGAGGAGTCACCTTTTTTTATTGGTAATAATTAAGCAAAGGCTGTTGGTCTACAGCACCAAGGAGGCTAGACTAAGCTGGAGCAAACAGCTGCATACAGCCATACTGCCAGAAGATAAGAATATTCAGCACCATACAGGACTAAGGCCATAACCCACCAGCCTCTAGAAATGTTCAGTGCAAGCAAATATATTTTAAAAAATAAACTCATATACAAAAATGTATTTAAACTTTTCTTCTCCTGTATTTTACACAAGAGAATTATCTGACCTTCCAATAAAAACAATGATATCCATGATTTACCTGAGCTCTCCTTTTCTACTTCCAGCTCCATCAGCATCTTAGTTCTTACAGTCTTTCAACATAAAGCTAATTTTTCTCAAGTTCTAAGTTCTTTGACACAGAAATGTCTTCTAAAAACTCCTGGAGACTGTATGGCACTAGATATCTGCAGCATTAGACACATGATGTAGGGTGTAGTGCACGCAGGATCCTGACATGGTGGTTTGCCTGCCTTTCCTGGACTCGCAGTTAACTGTGACTCCCTCAGGCCTGCCCTGATCCCGTCACTTGAGTGCAAAGGGACTGTGCCCTTGACATTTAGGTCTCTCACCCTTGGCTCCCAGCCCACATTCCCTTGGAGAGTAGCTGGTCCTGCAACTCCTGGACCTTTAAGGTCAGAGGGTCTTGAACTATTATTTTTAAATACACTAAAGCCAGAACTGATTGGACAAATAGCTTTTGATTAAGTTTCTATTAGACATCTGTCTACTCACTTCCAATTTGTGAATATTAATCCTTCTATCTTAAAATTTGCCTAGTTAGCTATCTGCTTATTATGCACTCTATCATGAGATCACCATGCTGATGAGCCTCAAGTCTTGACAAGCAAAATCTCATCAAGAGCTGCTTCTAACATGTCAGACCAATTTCTCTGCTAAATTACAAGAGAAAAATACCTCATCAGCCGTGGATGTTCTGCTGAGTTTTTGTGCTTTTTGAAAATATATTGTACCCATCTAGAAGAAATTAAAATTATTTTAATTTTATTAATTCACTTAAAAGACTTCATAGTGTATAATTTTTTTTTGCACTGTAATCCTTTGTCTAAGATTATGATGTTAACACTGCAGTTCCTCTGATGCCTCACTTTTATTCTGTGTAAGACATTGGTACTATCTGATCTCTTCAAGCAGAAGTGCTTACTGCCTCAGCCCTTTAAACAGTTTCTCATTAAAATGGCTCCCATCACTTCCTTCTTCTTGCAAGTACTGCAGTTCTGCCTGGAGCTTTCACAGGTCATGACAAGGGCAGGAGATATCTTATTGCTTCTAGGTACCTCTGAATGAGCTGATTTTCAAATTTCTCTTAATTACTTAGGGTAACCACAGTGTTCCTCTCCTTCCCCATGTAGTGCTAGAGTAGCCAGTGGGAAATCCATGTAGTCCTGGTCATCCTCACAAAGTCACAGTCGCAGTGTGCTGTTGCGACACTGGAGGCTAACAGCATATTGACCTGCATCAATTAGTAAGAGCATAATCAGGAAGAGGAAAGAAGCTATTATTTCCCTCAAGTAATCCCTCAGCTGGTCACATCTTGAGTCTTGTATCTGGGTTTGGGCCTTGTCAATGGAAATGTGATATCAACAGCTAGGAAAGAATTAATGAAGAGTTGTTAGTATGATGGGAGGGTGGAACACACAGAAATACAGGGCCAAGGTAGACAACTTCTGTGTAGCCTCTTGAGAACACAATGGAAGGTGAATTATTGCTGCTGTGCAGAAAAGAAAAAGCAGAAGCTGAAGGAAACTCTCATCCTGAATCAGTCTTAGGCAGGGAGAAGTAATAATCATGAAGTCTGCGTGGTCACTTCATCAGTGAGTAGTGGAAAAACAGTTAAGGAGTTAGCTTTGACACAAACACATTTCTCACACTTTATCTATGCTTCCAAGAAAAAACAGAGGCGTGAAGTTCTAACTTCAAATAGTTAGTGGTAGAACTGTGTAGAAGATGCCAGCAAATAGTTGCACATTTTGAGAAAGTATAGAGTTTACAACAATAAAGACTGCATAGTTTAGTCTGCTTGTGTAGATAGCACAATACAAGGAAGCACAGTGTGGCAAGTGGCTACTAAATACAGTTTCAGAAACAGTAGAGTTACTTCAGCCTGGGCAGAACAGCCTGGGTAGAGCTCAACCTGTGCAGATAGGAGTATATTTTCCAAAATTAAAAATAAAAATTATTCCCTCGTTAATTTTTTCTTAATCCAGTGAGTATATTCTTCATCATCACATACATAATCTGTTAATGTATATTTCTACAAATAGATTTGCCAAAAATTGTGCAACAGAAATACAGAAAAATGTGTCCTTAAGGAAATTATTAGAGTGAAGATCAATACCTCACTTAAAGAAAATAGTTACTATTATATTGATATGAAACTGGAGTGATTCAGCTGTTATTTTTATTTTTAACCTGTTTGGAATTTTTATCCTCAAAATCATGAAGAGAATTTGACTTTTTGTCTTTACCTACCTGAAACCAGTAGTCTTCATAACAGCAGGTAAGCATATTACACGATTGCAGCCTAAGCACATTTTTCTTTCCCTGCATAGTATCACCATGTAAGGTTTCTCCAAACAAAATCTGTAGGTATAAATTGAAGTCTAGCAGCAAAGAATCTGGATAGAATCAACAACCAAGGCCTCTTCTTATCCTTGGCAATCTGTTGGGTTTCTTCTTAAGAAATCTACATTGCATACGATGTCTTTTTTTACTCTGCTGATCCTTCATGGCACCTGCTACAGTGACTCACTTAGCATTCTCTAGTATTTTTCATAACACTTGGAGATAGAAGAGGTTAGAGAAAGCATCCTGCCCACTTCTGTATCCTAAGATTCTCTCACCTGAAAATAAAGATATTTCTCCCAGCCAATTGTGTCATTTCTGAAATGCTGAGGAGAAAATCAGAGATTCTAATAATCCTACTGTTCTCTTTAAGAACTGGAGGTAAAAGGAGAGGGGAAAAAAAACCCAACACTTGATTTTGTATAAATATAGCACAAAAAAAATTTCTGTGAATCATATTCATCATAAAGGGGTGGGAGTAGAGCACATTGTGTCCTGTTCATGGGTCAGTAATTAAATGACTGGTTGTAAATAGCAATGCCTGCTCCATCACTAACCACTCTTTCTGAGAAGGATTTCTTTTCATTTTGGTTTATTTATTTTTAATTCACAGCACATTTTTCTTCTGCCTCTGGTTCAAGGATACGATCTCTGTGGGTATACTGTAGCACTCTGACTATTGGTTATTCAAGCTGATTTATGGACCAGCTTGCCTTCTCCTTTCCCTCTGCTTGTAATGTAATATAAAAATGAAATATAAAATGAAGTCATAAAATAATTGATTAACTGAGATGTACTAGCAAAGGAACTCACAGTTCAAAAAGACAGAGGAGCAGAACAGATGATTGTCACATCTAACAGTGACAAATGCCATTTAACTGTTATGAAACGAAGTTAATACTGAGCAACACTTTCACAGCAGATGAGGAATATGGGAATGACAGCGGGTTGTCTTCTTCTGCATCCATTAATCCATTTCCTGCCCCTTGACTGACACTTTGTTTTAAGCTATTGAGCAAAAGCTGATACCAAAGTTCTTATTTCATGTTGGTGGGGGTTTGGGTTTTTTTTAAACAAAAAAGATTCCATTGTTCATCTTAAGAGATTCAGCACTCTAGATGGCTCTGTCATAATTTCAGTGCTTGCATTGTAGGAAGTAAATGGCTTTAGAATCTCCGTGCCACAGAGGGCACTGGATGGCTTTCAGGTTTAGTCCACAGGATTATACTTTATGGCACTGTCTGAGACTGTGGGCAGAGAATGGCACTTAAACTAAATTATGAGTAATTAATAAATTCATTTCTCATCAGAAATTATTCAGGCTACTGGATTTTGGGATCAGCAGCAAGTTCCACTGTGTCCTTCCTCATCTGAGTCAAGTCATCTTCATTCCAAACCTGAATTATGTCAGAAATCTGAAGATACCAAACAGATGCTATATTATCCTGTTTCATGAAAGTGATTTCCGTTAATACCACCTGTTAGGTAGAGATGTTGAATAGTCTGGTCATTGACAAAGTCACATTCCAGTGGTCTTGCTTGTCTACTGCCCTGTCTTAAGGGAAACTTCAGCAGTCGTTTGTTTTTCACCCACCAAACGCTACTACACTTTACACAAAGGGTACAGAATTCCAGTTGCAGCTGACTCTCTTTAGATACTAAACTCATTAATACAATCAGATTCTTACTTTAAAAGCAAAAGTGTGAAACAGAACAAGCCACAAATTAGCTAGGAACAGCTAAAATTAGTTTTTCCTGTCTTGCAAGCAAATATAACCATGATGATCTTAGCTGATGGTACACAATCACTAGATAGCTCCCTGCAAAATACAGAATGCAAAATTACTGCTCACTTTAAATGAAACTGCGTGTCATAGGATGGAACGAATCACGTTTTCTTAATACTTCTGAACTCTACTCTAATAGTTTTTAAGTTATTTAATCAAACCACAACACGGTGTTCCTTACTATCACCATCTTGCAAAAAACAATGCATGCTTTGCATTCTGGCCTATGCCCAAATTAGCGCTGCCTGCTCAAACTCAAAGACAGATATCATATATCATCCAAATTTAACCTGATACTGCAAGCTGTTCTGTAGGGACATAATATCTATCTGTACTGTAGTGACTGTAAGATCAGGACTCTTTCTGGGTTAGAAAACAGCTACAAACCACTTAATATATTCCCAAAATTTATTCATCCTTTATTTTTGCCATAAATTTCTACCCTCAAATACAGTGGTTCCTAGGTCCTCTTTGCCTAAATAACTGTTAATGGACTGTTCAATGACTCCTTCCTACTTTTTTCTCATTGGAAGATATGCAGAAGGGTAATTAATCACTGCTAATATAATGAGATTATGCATTTATTTTAAAAATTAATTAATATAGGTATTGTAATATACCATTTATGAATTTTTCAAGGATAACAAAGTTTGGGAGAAATCACTATTATTTTAATCAGACTTTCTAAATATTTTTAAGTAATAAAACACACCAGTCTGAGAATCAGAGGGAGGTAAAAAAAACCCAACAAAAAAACCCCCACCATTCTTTTTTTAAGCACAGTAGAGTTTTTTATTTTTGCTTTTGACCAATTTGAAAAGCTTATAAGGAGTTGATTTCAATTTAAGATTAACTTTTTTGTTCTGCTTTTATTCTCTATAACCACCACTGCTGTGCTAATTGCACTTAGATTTTGGCGTACACCAGGGTTATGTCTCAAAAATTAAACCCTTTCGATGAAATAAAAGTGCTTGGGAAATTTAAATACATTTAGAGAATGACTACAAATCTCTGTGTGAAACCATAGTGGAATTTGAATTATATTTTATTTCTTATGCACTCCTCGTGTGGTAAAACTCCATTTTTGAAAAGCTGCCCTTGAAAACATCACTTAATATTTCTGACTTCTGATCCAGTCCCTGTTCTATTAAAAACTGGCCAGATTTTGGTCTCTTTTTATCCTGAGAAGCATTTGGTATTGTGATGTGTCTGTAAAAGTAGTTTCCAATCAAGATCAAAAATAATTTCTATTGATAAGTTTTCACTAATCTCAGTAGGAGCAAAGGTGGATATATAGATATATTTGGGGGATATATACTCTGTTGTCATATTTTACCATCACATTTGTTATTTCTTCAGGTTTCTAATTTTATTAACTGCTTAAAAGAATATTCACTGGAGTGTCTTATGATTTCAATACAGAACATTCAGACCAATTTCAAAACTCCTCTAGGTCCTCAAGATGTAAAATGTCAATAGCCAGAGATAAGAGCTGACATCTGACCAACCTGCTCCACAAACAGCACAGATTAGATGCAGATCAATATACAATAAATGTCTCTTTGTCCTAATACATAGTCAGTGCCCTCCCTGTTCAAAACCAAAAACCTTACGTTAGCATCTTCATCACACATGTTTCACTTTGGTCCTAATAAGAAAGTGAAAAGTGCATGATATACTTAAATTTTCATCATTTTTTCTCTTTCATGATATTTCAGGTCTAAGTACATGACAAGGAAATGTGAAACAGCATTGCAAGGTTTCTTAAAGCAATATCCTTCAAAGTCTGGTCATCAGTTAATGGCTGGCAGCTCGATCAATATGAGATTGCATCAAGAACCTATTTCCTGCAAGAGGTCAGTAGAAATGTCTGCTCTGAATGGCTAACTAAAAACTTCTACTTATCTCATTACGTGCAGAAACACACTAACTATGCTTCTATATCTTCTCTTGACTGGTGGAGTGATGATCAAAACACTAATTGTACAGGCTCAGAACTGCTAGCATCACCCTATTTCTACCCTACACATGCATACTTTTTTTGGTTTTGCTTCCTGACATAGAAGAGACAACATAATGGCTTTTAAAGCTAGCATTTCATCTTCAGGTGATCACTGTCAGTTCATACACATACTGGTCTAGCCAAGATTTGGGTAATATAACAGGGGTCTGATCCAGCTCTCCCTAAAAATCAATATGAGACTCACTGATCTCAGTGGAAGCTAGATCAAGCCTCAAATACACTGGAGGAGATATTTTCTGAAGCACAAAGGGTAGTGAGACATAAAAGTCCCAATTTCTATTCATTACCTTGAAAACCTCTTCTAATAGTTCTTTTCCCAATGTGAAATAAAATTATAGATCAGGGAAATGTAAAAAAGCTGTTACATCCCTGAACATAGAGAATTGCTGACTTGTTTTTTATCTTGACCCGAAGTTGCTATAAAAGTACTTCGAAAATTTCTACTGTTCCATTTAACCTAGCTGGAACTCAGACTTTCATTTAATGGCTTCAGTAGAAAAGAAAAATCAGAGATAATGCAAAAAAATACGTAAGTGAGGCATTTTTTGAAAGCTACCAAAGCAATACAGTTTAGTTGCATGCCATCTTTTCATAACGGGCTCCCTCCAAATATGCAATGGTTTTATTTAAGTACAGATTGAGTAGATCGAGTCATTGAGAAAGGAGAGTGAAAAAAAAATTTATAAATATCATAAAAGCATTTTTCTATCCTTTTTTGATGGTTTCCACACCTGTAATCACTGTTTTACTCTATGGTGAAGGTACAAATGCATCTTTGCCCTCAATGGACTGTGACACCGCAGCTTAAGTATAAAAGGCAGGTTCTTCTTTTACTTAACAGCTAAAGGCCTAGGTCTTTTGCTTAGAGGGTTATTTGTCTTCTCTATAGTAAAAGAAGTGAATAACCTCAGTTTGTTGATTCATATTTACTGTTTTATCTTGCCTCTGAATAAATATTTGTTATAAAGGAAATATGTGTATTCACTGTGCCATCAAGGACCATGATTTTGAACTGCAGAAGTATTAATCTGCAGAAAATGAGCTACCACAGATTTTTGTTCTTCAATTACATACCCTGGAGCTACAAGCTCAACCAGGAGTTTTACTTTTAAAAATACACAAGGCTCCAAAAATTCGCCCACCAAATATTTTAAAGATCCCTCAGTTCTTTAATACCTTGAAGCAGCATAAAGAGAAGACACGGTACATGTTTTCTCAAGAGATAGTTTTACTGATAACTTTAGAAAATAAGGGAAAAAATAAGATAACCTGGCAGAAGTTAAAAGGGTAACATACAACCAAGATAGGGCATTCCACAGAGCATTGACTTAGCACGTGCTAACCCATACAACTTAGCAAAATCCAACCTATCTGCTTTAATTTAACCAAAATATTAAGAAAGAAGATTAAGAGAAGAAGTAGTAAAGACAGAGAGAAGAATAAGAGAAAAATAGCTACTACCAAAGAGTCCTGTGGAAGTCCAGCTTTCATGTGGCCAGGTGGAAGGTCTTGAGAAAAATGGAGAACATGTTGCTGTTTTTATGTGCTTTGGCCCTCTGTGGCCACCCCTCCCAGGCAGGACTTCCTGCCCACTGGTCATTCTGAGTCTCTAGGGTGGGATGAGGGGCAGTGCTCCCAGTGCATCAGCCAAACTAAGGCTGGGTTGGGGGCTCCAGGGGGTGATATCTCCCAGCCTGCCTTTGACTGACAGCTGCTCCAGGGTCAGCCCACAAGACTCGAGACTTGCAGGAGCTGTCATGTGGGATACGGCATTACCTCACCTCTGTGGGATTCGATTTATCCCTTCCCCCCACACACACTTAAATTGGTTCTGACCCAATAATTAATATAATCCAGTGTCTCACAGATGCTCAGAGAAAAAAAAACAAACACCAAAAACCCACCAAAAATAACTTTTCGATGGCCCCATAGTAATGTCATTAATTTTCTGTTTCTTGGACAAATGGACTTCTTTAAAAAATTTAGAAATTTAGCTGTTAGTGTGCATTTCACTCTTACAAGTGTTGGATGTTCCAGTGGATTAGATAGCCAGAAATAATCCAGAAATAGTGTAACACTTTTGAAGCAATGGGGTTGGCCATTGGACACTGAGTCTAGAGATGATAATGTGATAGCAATTGCAAAACTTAAAGACTATCTCTAGTAGGATTTAGGTTCTTACTCTTTAGTAGGATTCATCTCACTGAACTGTAGACATTCACCATATAGATGTCTGCATCTGAATTACTCTAAGTCTCTATAGATAAATAGTCAGTTCTCAGTGTAATTAATATTATACTCTTGTGGGCATCTAAAACGGGTCAAATGAACTGTGTTTTACAAGTGCCTATTTCTCTTGGCTAACTGTAACAGTAATTTAGCTGCTACTGCACACATAAATGTCTTATTACAAATACCTAGGGACCTGAAAAAAGGATCTGATCTGTGACCCTCAGGATGTAATTTAAAAGATGGACTTTTGGTCAGCCAGGTGTTTTAAACTCTTCCAAGTTCCTTCTCAAGGAGGGAGGGAACAGCTGGGAGCTGTTCTAAACTCCTGACCACTGCAGAAACAATTTTGAGAACTGTTATGCAGAAATAGGACCCCTGTTCTCTTGGACTACTATTTGGTTTGGAATGTTTTCCTTCAGCTAGATAACAACAGTCTTTCTATCTAAGAACTAAACCTTTTCAGCCCTGTCTCCTCAGAGGCTAAATATTTGGAATAACTTTAGAATGGCTAAAGATTTTATACTTATGAGTGCACTGATGCAACACAAGTTGTCTTAGAAAAACTGGTAGAATGGAAAAGTTTCTCTGCACAGCACTCACACTGAAAGCATACATTCACATGTATTCAAATGGAACATTCTCAAACCTTTTGCTTTATTAAATATTTCTGTGATATAATCAAACATTTTGAAGGCTAATCTTGAAGCAACATGACATAATCAAAACTATATATATTAACATTGCAAGCTTAAGTTATTTATCGAAATGGATTGTACACACTAGAATATTATTAAGGCTTCTCTTAATTATCCAACAACTCATCTTACTCTCAAAAATGTAGCTCCAAAGAAAACTCCAGATAAAGTTTCTTTATCCTTACTGTTTTCATGGACAAAAGCTTGACCTCAGGAGATAAATTAGTCATGGTTATCTATAGCAATAGCATTTTGGTTAATATGTCTGCATTTCAAAAGCATACTAAGTATATGTATCTTTTGCTAATATGGAAAGGGAGTGCCATTGTTCCTGGGGTTTTTCTTTCTTTTTCATGTTTTTTACTTGTATCCTTTACACTTAAGAAAATAAATATTTAAAAGTAAAGGAACTATTTATTTCCACTTTCTTTCTCTGATAATCTTTCCTGTCATTGTGCATGAGGAACATATACCTAAATATTGGTCCCAAAAACCAGATTCTCATTCTATTAAGTCAAAGATTTTTTTTTGTTTAATTGGTGAATATTTAATGTTGCTGTTATAATATCTAGGTGCCCTGTAGTACTACCCTTCTGCACACCTGACTATCAGAAAAGCCTGGAGCATAACACTAAATATATAGATGACAATACAGGATGCAGCTAAACAGACAGCAGAGGAATATCTGAATCTTAAACAATGTGCCCAAGACCTAGAATCAAAACACAAATCTCCAAAGTTCTAGTGTACTGTTTTAACTTCCTTCCTTTAAAACAAAACAAAACCAAACAAAAACAAACAAACAAACAAAAACAACTACCAAGCAAAAACTCCAACCAAAAGAAAACGAAGAAAACCAAAAGGACACACATTTGCATAACATCTGATCACCTGATAGATTAAGGTATAGGCTTATAATTAGCAAAAGAGGTAGCTGCTGTCTGACAACTGTTTGGTTTTTTAATAGTGAAATCTTGGACCAAATAATAGTGCCTAAAAAATAATAAAGTCAGGCATTGGATGGATATTTATGAGCAAGAGTCAGGTGCCACATGAGAAAGGGGGGATTTCCTCAAATCCTTAGCTTTTGGTTAGTCTGTCAGTGTCCCAGGAAAGCTGAGACCCCTGTACCCGACCAGTTTACCTCCACTTCATCCCCCTTAGCATGTGCTTAAGGTTGCAGATTGTGTGTGTGTGGGGAATCATTGTGGAACAGGTTTTCATGGAATAGGTTTTTGGGAATGGTCATCACATTCCACACAGGGAGTAGCAACTGCATTTAATCCTATAATTTCTGTACTATTACAACTTTTATTAGGATATAACTTCCCAGTTTCCTCTAATTTTACCCCCAGCCATCTTTCCACAGTCAGGGTACAGAATTTCTCTAACACCAATCTTTCGTTAGGCAGCTGTGATACCGATACTCAGTTTTCCTTAGTAGCAGGGACTCATAAATAAAGAGCAAGATCACAGCTGAGGCCATGAAAGTAAAAGAAGAGGACAGTGCCTGGCAGTTACAAGCATGGATGGTAAAGTACAGGTTACTAAAGCAATCCAGCACTGAGAGTTGAATAGGACTGGCTTTAGCAGACAACAGTGTAAATCTAACATGAAAAAAATCCCATACGTGGTGAAAAGGCAAAGAAGATGGGGTAGGTAACAAAACTCCCTACAAGAATGGGGACAAAAAGAGGAGTTGCTCCACTGCTGACATTTCTGGACCTTCTGCAAACCTCCTGCTTGTTCAGCACCACAGCTTACCCATGATAAACCCTCCTTTCCCTTCAGTGGAGAAAAAGGACTACTTTTTTCTTTATTTGCTATACACCAAATGTAGCAAAGCTGGCAACTTCCAGCAACTCCTTCTTCAAATCAGCTGTGTTGACCAGTAAAGTCACACAGAGTGGGGTAAAGCAAATCTTACACTCCATGGCAGGGAGAAATAAGGAAAAGACATTGTAGGTCCAAGGGACTCTTCCGAATAACTACCATGAATTTTAAGAACTGTTTTCCTCATCTCTGCAAAATGCACCAGCAGCCCACTATTGTCCTTACCCTTCTGACAGATTGGGCAAAAAGTTTTCTCTACAATGCTTGATTCATGTTCCTGTAGCCCAGTCCACGGGAGTCTAAGTCATGAAAATGAGAGCAATCACATAGGAGGAAGAGTTAATGGCAACAGTACTATAAGATCTTATGTTCGTTCACCCAACTTCTCTTTTATCAGTATTGATATTATGCATTTAATAAAGTGACATCATTCGGCTTCATTAGCAAAGCCATGACTGTGTGAATGCTATTTAATAGGAATGGCAGCAATTCTGAGTAACATTTCTCATACTTTCCATTCAGTATTTAAGTTAAAGAAGGAGCTCTGTGATTATGGTGCAGATGTAACAAAATGCACTTCATTTTACTCTCAATCAACGCTCAACTAACAGAGGATGCAGCAGATAGGAAATAATTGCACTTACTACTTTGATTCTCTGTTTTATGTTAATGCCATTATAATACCTCTATTAATGGTATAATTAATTTTTTTAGTTTAAAAAATATAAAATATGCTGGTAAAATTCAAGCATAGAGTCTGTTTATTGCTGAGTGAAAGATATCGTGGAGCAACAGAACTAAAATATGCTTTTTTGAGTTAATTTTGTATAATTCAGAAAAGCCTTCAAAACCAGCTCAAAATTCATTAACTGAGAGTCTGTATCCTGCATCTGTAAATGACCACTCAGGAACTTTGTTCTGTGAAAAGCCCACTACCTCCCTGGGCTATGTGCCCAGCGAAAATAGAAAAGAAGTTTTCTTTTGTTAAGAAGAATTCTGGAAGTGAGAAATGATCAAATCACAGCTGAGGAAATATGGATTTTTCACTGTATTATGACACCCCAAACTGTACAGTTCTGACCTGCCTTTCAGGACAGATATCTTCTGGATAACTAGCATAGAACTCCAGCTTCTGAAAATGACACATTTTTCATAGTGAATATGAAATCTGTTATTAGCCAATAACAGATGTAACTATACCAACTTCTGAACACCAATTCTCCCCTTAGATTTGTGGATGTTCATTTGTTGGAATCCACAGTTTTGACAAAAGGAAACTGCTAGTCTTGACTTAAAGATCACTGATTTACCACAGTTAAATTAGCATTTTACTCAATGTCTCAGTACAGTAACAGGCTCCCAATAAAAATATCTTCCAACACATACTGTAGACAACAGCTCTGAGCACAATTTTTCTTTTTCAAATCAGAGGTTTATGCAATTATCAGCTTAAGCTTTAATTGGATTTAACTAAGTGGTAAACAGGATTTTTATTCATTAGTTTTATACATGTATCAGTTCCTCATTTAAGGTTTAATTTAAATTCAATATAAGCAACTGGATGGCTGAAATATAGCAAAAAAAAAAGAAAATGGAGTGAAAAACCTTAACAAGGCACAGCTTTTTCTTCACTTTTGTATTTTTAAAGATGCCTATTATTAAATCTGATCACTTTTATACACATATATAATCATATTATGTAAAATACATATTTCTAAGGGTCATCCTAAAAATTTTTGTATCAATGTGAAACGAAATGCAAGAGGACTTTATTTTAATGTTTATCAAGACTTACATATAGTCCATACAAATGGTCTATAATGGAGAAAGGAAACATACCCATTTTAAAACATACTTATACTTTAAAAATGGAGGTGTTAAAAACAAATAATTGTATTGCTATGAACTAGTCCCATGGTTACACAAAAGAATATGGAGGAGTGTTTAAATACTGCAGCAACTTAAAAGAATAATTATAACTATGAATAAAAACTATGAATAAATGAGCATTCACAAAGCATCAGTTAATTTCCTGCTACAGAAGTACTGCTATTAGAGGTATGGGATATTGAACCATGAACTGAGCCCACAAATTTCCATAAAACCCACAGCTAACGTCACAGTGCTTTGGTATTATTTTAGAAGGCTTTTCAGGTTTGTCTTTACTGTATTTATAAAACGAGGTAGCAAAAAATACAGGATGAAAGCACAGCTGACATACTGTCTTTTATATGTTCTAGGGCCTTCCTGTGTATTTTAGCAAGATTCTGGCTGTAATTACAGGTGTTCTGATTTTACCCCTCTCTGTGCCTTTTGTCAAAGCACACACACATTAGCAGGAAAGATGTTTTGCTATAATGGATTAACAGCAACATAAATTGTCCAACTGTTCCCACTCATCATTTTCCTGGAATGAAAGAGTACAAAGAAATTGTCACTTTCCAATAAATCTGTCTGTAAGTGAACATGTTAAGGGAAGATATTGATTTCACCTTACCATACATATCTATGTGCTATGAAAAGAAATCTCATGTCAGTGACATAATACTTGCAATTGCAAAATAAAAGATACAAATTAAAATTATGATGGAAAAAAAAAGAAGAAAAACGTATACTTGAATATAAGAAAAAAGGTTGGTGTAAAGTGACAAGAATAAAGATAAGAGAGATAAAATACACGCAAAGAAGGAAAGTTAACATAAATTTATAAAGTTAGAGACAATGAAGAAAAACACAGAAAGAAAAAAACCACTCAGAACATCTTGAAGACTTCACTGGTGTAGGACACTTTTCACATTTGTGTTCATTCAAAAATGAACAGAAATGAACACATTTGTGTTCATTCAAAAATGAACAGAGTTTTCATCTGACAGATGTCCAAAATTTTATGTTCAATCACAGGTTCTCTTTTATAGGTGTCTCCTGCAAGTGAATTGGTGAGAAGGTAAACAGGAATTCAACTACTGTAAGCTGTTTCTTCATTTAATCCTTGTCTCTGTGCAATGACTTTGGCTGTATGTTACTAGTGACTCAAAAGATTTCAAAATGCTTTTCATAGTAATGAGAGATCTTTTAGACACCTACTCACTTACTTTACTGGGATATCAAGGTTGTGAGATAAAGGCTAGCACAGATGAACCTCAGATTTTTTCATCTCTTTTCTTAGGGCCCTATAACTAACTTGCCCTTCAAACAATTGTTCCTAATCCTGAAGTATATAGAAATTAATTCTCGGTGTTTTCTGATGAACTTCCTGGTTAAAGACCAATTAATCCCTGTAAAATTCTTATGAATAATTAGGCTCCTGTTCACAGGGTTTTTGATGATGAAGTCCTAGATTCTGCTCAGACCCAGCTGTTTCAGCTTCACTCAGTTCTTTAAAAGAGATTTCCAATTGCGTATAGTTTTAGCATTCCTTTAGCTTCCCCTGTTTTTATGTGACAGTCTTCTCCACAGGGCAGCCCTTGCAGGCAAGATACTTTACTATGGTCAAGACAGTGATAATGTTCATCTTTATCACTTGAAGATTAAGCAAATGAAAATTCTATGAGCTCATGTCATGTTCTCTTCTTGTGCAAGTCCATTGACAGTCATTTCACTGCCCAGGAATCCCTGCCATAAGTAGCTGTTAGAACTACGGTTTAAATAGGAAGGGACACATTCTGTTTAACTGTTACACTAGCTTAAATCCCAAGTAATTCCACTGAAGGCAGTGGATTTGCTCTGGATTTAATCCATTCTAACTCAAAGCAGAATTTGGCCCTTTGATTCCTGCTGCCATTGCTCAATTGTTGGGAGATTTACTATATGGGGTATGCTCTGTACAACTAACACGCTGCAGCATAGTTGTTGATCTACTTACCAGCAGAGTAAGAGCTTTATATTTGACATAGCTGAAACTTCTGAGTAAAAATAGATTATAGGAAATTCTCGGCTCAGCTCAGATATCAATTTTCAGGAAGCAAAAATACAGCTTTCCACCAAGTTACACTAGTTGAAATGGAGGTACTTTAGTGCACAATGCTTTATAATATACTGAATACTCTGTCTGCAGCACTCTAAATGGATAACATGATGATTTGATAGAAAACCTAAAAATTACTTTTCCCTAATGGGAAAATGAGGAAAAAATCCAAACACAGTTGGATACTGCACAGCAGCAATTCATCATCAGAACTGACAGCAAACAGCCATTCTCACTGACTTCCACAGGTTTCTATAACACAAGAATTTAAAGGGGGGATGAGAGGAGAAAGTACTTATTTAATATTTTATTTTAAAAATTTATTAAAAGTTGAAGTATCTGATAGGCTTTATGAATGAGTAAATAGTGGGACAAATGGGGAACTTATATGAAAACATAGAGCAAGACAGTATAAAATATTACTATAACAGCAAAAAATCTTGATGATCACAACAAAAAGACTGGTGAAAATCTATAAAGAAAGGGAAAGGAATTAACATAGTCTGGGATTAAATTTTATTTAGTCTACATTGTTTGCACCAAGTTTACATATGTGGGCCAGTTTTACTTCAAACATAGAAAATGGGGATTTATTTCAATTATACAATTTTCTTTGTACAATATTAAAGCATTCTAATCAGCAGAAAGGGAAATTACATTAAAACTATTAAATATACTCTTGACTTTTCTTAACAAAAGCCACAGGAATTCACACATGATTCAGACACACTGGGAAAGATCTATTATGTTAAAATAGGAACAAGCATACATCATATCTACTTCTTCCTAACCTATAGTTTGCATGTGGATCTCAGCAGAAAGAAAAGTGACAGAAATTCTCTAGTGAATTGTAAAATTTTGGAAGCTAAATGTGTGTGTGTATACCTCTGCACATATATTTATATATATATATATATATATATACACAATCTCCATCTGCTATTTTGTATTTACTATTATACAAAATCACCACTTTGCTTCCTCAGCAGTATTTGTGCTCTTTAAAACCTTAACTCTGTTCTGAAGCTGTTTCATGTTTGTTTTCAAAGACTTCTTGTAAAATATTGGTGGGTTGTGAGAGGTTTTTTGACAGTAAAAATAAGAAACTACCTTTCCATTTGGGTTAGAACTGAGATGAAATGAGGAATGGCTGCCACCAAGCAGAAAATTTTCTCACTTTATGTGTGCCAGTTAATTACGACACTTCAGAGGCGCTTCTGAAAGGATAAGGCAAGCTGCATAAATTTAGCTGTAATCCAGGCAGGCAAAACTAATTTGCAGAGGATGGCCTTATCTAGCTGCTGCAGCTTTCTCAGAAAATTAACCTTGGATATTTGGGCCCAATTCAGAAAGCGTTTGATTTTTTTTTCCTTTCCTGCTCTGCATAAGAGAATTTTAAATTCAATACAATACCTGACTTTTAAGAGGCACTATGAATGCTGTAGGCAGTTCAGAGTTATTACTGACAAGCAAAAAAATATATTTATATACGTACATATATATGATTGTCCTTCATGCCCATTATCCTGCCTTCTTGTCTGTGCATCAGAGGGTTTATCACCATATGTATGGATTGGGGGGGTCTTTGGATTAACAGAAGATGCAGCTCATTTTAATGTACTTAGAAAAATTCATCAAAGTTCATTGCAGAATAAGTCATGCATACTGACTTGTTCATTCCAGTGGAAATGAAGAAATTCCCATAAAAATAGAAGTTTAATGAAGTGTTGGAGCAGAGTACTGCCTGTCATTCCAATTACCACTGATTTAGAATTTTTTCTTGATATGCCGCTATTAATTGCTCTTACTCAGCACAATCAAAAGTTTACCTTAGATTTCACAACCTTCACCAGTTCATGGGTGAAAGATTTAGTTAATAAGTGTTCCCAAATCCACCTTAAAAGCTTCAGGCATAACACGAAGTATAAGAAGTGTTACTGTCTTCTTAGAATTTTGCAACTTACCTCACTAAGGCTGACTTTTATTTTATATTAAGGAGTTCACAGTATGATCCCCCCTTTGTCCAGGCAATCTTCACTGTAAGAAAACATGAAAGCATAACCCATATAATAGTTTGCTTACATAATTTAACTAGTTTAAAGCTACTGGATGGTTTGTGGACAAGACAATTTGTGATATTTTTCTGGTTAAATCTGATCACAAGATTATTTGGAAAAAAAATTTCTTTCAATATTTTTAGGCAGATGAATCTCATTTTCTTCTATTAGCAGAGAGGTAGATATCTCCTTTATAGACACTCGTTCCAGTCTAATCTTGATGACTAAAATAGAAACCACAAAAAGATAATAAATACCTTTTAGGTCACTTCACTGACTCCTGTCTTCACTGACAAGTCTTCTGAATTTAAGACAGCCAAATTCATACTAAATTAATCTAACCCCTAGTTAAAGCACGTTAACTCTTTTGATGTTCAGCAGTATGTTAATTATGACAATCTTTTAAATACATACTCTGTTGTCATTCTACTTTGATTAGGCCCTTGAAAATACAGCTAGCTTTCAAAAGGATCTGCAGATTTTATGCACATCATTCTGAATATTCCTATCCAATGCAAAAAATGACATGGCAATGCAATCTTCACTCTTGTTCTGAATTTTGCCAGGTTTTAACAACCAAGGGCTACTTATGATCAATGAAACACAAGCTAATTTAGCACTGTCCTTCTTCCCATTCAGCTTCAGTATGCCCCAAGATACCTTTTATTCTTGCATTATGCCAGTACAATTTTATGTTAGTGTCAAGATAATGAGTAGCTGTCACTTGATCCTGATTTTGGCCTTCAAAGCAATAGTAAGAATTCATGTAGATATAAATGCCAAAATAACCATTCCATAATGAAAGATTTGTGTTTTCATTATTGTAATTTTCACTGTCATAATTATTTTTATATTTATTGCTGCCTAATTTTTACCACTGCAAAAATTTGCAATGTGCAAGCTACTATCCATTCACGTAGGAAAGTCCAACAGTTGTCCAGTACAGCTTGTGTTCAGATAGATATACATTACATGAAAGACAGAAAGGGGACAGTTAAATGTACAGGTAAGTACAGAATTTTTCTTAGTGAGAAAAAAAGAGGTTTAAATCTAAAAGTTCATCCTTCATCTACAGGTAAAGATGAAAAGTAGTAAAGCTGAGATATGAAAAAAATGGTGCATACAACTATTAAAAGAGAGCATAAAATGAAAAATGACTGAAGCATCTGACCAGCAAAGCACAGCAAACTTTCTCCTTTGAAGACAGTTTTTGAAATTATATTATATTCTTAAAACAGAGCTTAAATTGCTTCAGTTTCTAAATATATTTCTCCTCTCTGAAGTTTTATATGATGTTAGTCAATATATCTCCTGAATGTGCAGATGTTTCACTCAGAGCAAATAAAAAACAGGATCAAGCTGCAAGAGATAGAAAGATGTTGATCTTCAGAATTTTCTTGCTTCAGTCTTTACCAGATACTTACAGTTACTGATTCAATAAGATGTTCTAATTTGCTAGGTTTTTATTTAGTTGGCCATGTGGATTTTTTTAAGGCCAAGAGTATGTCAATGTGTACTTTGCACATATTGAATCAGAAAGGCAGTAAATATCAATTGATTTTATTCGTTAACTCTTTTTTTGTTCAATGGAAAAAAAAAGAAACAAACTGAATAAAGTACCCACATTCTTCTTCATTCTAATTTTGCTGCTTCCATTTCTTTTTCCACATTGCAATATTGAGAGCTGTCAGTAGGATATTAAGTCCCTGAATAAATGACCCATCAGCATTTCTCAGAAATAATAAGAAAAAACAAGCTTTTCTTCATTTTTCATTCAAATAATTACAAATCTACCCATCATGTCCAGTTATTTTCCTTTCAGATTAGGTTTATTCTATTTCCAGTAACTCCTTTACATACATGTTTAGCATTCACCCTTTTCTGTCATTCAAACAGTCTAGTCTGTGGTAAAGGCAGCTTTGCTAATGAAATGTCAAAACACCAAGTGGTTACTTTTTAATTTAGCCCAAGGTAGAACGCTGTAGTTTAGAGCCAGTGACCCATTGCTAAATTCAATTTCCCAACTGTTTAATTAATTTATGTATACAATGTAATGATATTTAATTTGATATGCACATTCAAGATGTAGTGTGCGTATCCATTGCTAAATAAAATCCTGAATAGATTATTAAAGATTTCTAAAATCATATTTTTCTCCCGTGGAGTTGTTCTATCAACTATTTTCTTCATTTGATTTTTTCATTTTATCCATCATATTGTGTTTCCCAGAAGACCTAAATAAATATACTATAATTTCAAACAGAAACTGATGAAGATAATAACTTTTTTAAACCCCCTTTATTTTTCTTTCTTTTTTTGGGGGGGTGGGTAGTGGTGGGAGGTGATGGTGTTTACTTTGGGTCAATGTAAGACATTGTAGTCATGAAAAAAATCGGAATGCTGTGAAACCAACAAAAAGCAATCTATGTTTTCATTGTATTAGACAGATAAGGCATTTCAAGGATGACTGTTCTATGTATTATAGTCTCATGGAGAGCTTTGGTTCTGTGCTCTAGGACCTTGAAGTGAAAGGCTTGTTTTTATATCGGATTAACCAAAAGTAAAATAGTGAATAATGGAATAAAAGTCCACACCAGTCCATGTGCTAGAAAATAAAATCACGTGAAGTCAAAATAGTAATAAAAGAATCAGGTAAGGGCTGGTTTTATGGGTAAACAATATTTGTTACATCCTAGGAATACCATGAAATATACTTTGTTACAATAAAAGCTCTCCCCAGACTCATGGCTCCAGTGCTGTGCATGCACCTTACAGCAGAGGGTCTGGACAACAGACTTTTTTAGTAGATACAGAGACCAGAGGAAGGAGGGAAACAAACAAATCATGCCTCACCCTCTGACTATAGTAAAAGAGAATATTACATCCTCCATAAGGTTGTAGTCTAACACTATGCCTACAAGATTCTGCTTTCCCTTTTCCAGAAAAAGAGGCAAAAATTCCAGGGAGCAACCTGTAATTATGATTTCTACAGCCTCTCTGGATATAAAATGAAGAATTATGAATGTCCAAAGAAGGAAATTCTGAATGAATTTGACCAGTTTAGCTACTGATGTAACATTACAGACAGCAATACAGTCAAATGTCAGATATGGAGCCCAGCTTATTTACTGCTAACCTAAGACCTCACAACACTTTAATAGGCATCAAGAAGAGCATATTTCACCTAGATACCCTCTTGTGAGTGAAATATAAGAAGCTTTACAGGTCACAGAGACCTGACCATGATCTACACTAAAAAAATTGGCTAAAAACATTAACTGCAGAGTCAATCGACAGCATTATTCTTTGGTTTTTTATTCACCATTGGGTATCTACATTGCAACTTACCTTATGGTCTTTCAACTGTTTAATGCAGGAACAATTTAAGATTAAGATGATCTGAAGTGGAATTTATGTCACCTACCTTTAGACATTTAAAAGTTAGACATCTAAGTCTGAACTCGAGAGAACCAGACACCTCTAGAGGGCAATTCATTTGACCTATCTCAGATGGCTATTTTAGTCAGAGATGAATCACCCTCTAGAGATACCTAGATTTCTCTATTGACTATAAAGGAAGCCTAGGGCAAGCAGTTCAGTGCTAGACTTCTAACTTTCAGACATGTAATTTAGGAGAGAGATATCCCACTCGCTGTAGTGGTGAGGTTCAGTTTCCACACTTAATCACTCATGCTGTTTTCAGTTTCATAAAATACCCAAGAACTCATCTCTAGGTATTCCTCATTTGCTCCTTTTAATTTCTATTTTGGGTTGTTTGCTTCTTCCCAAGCACACACTGCTTTTAATTGTTACTCATTTTCTCCTTAAAATATTCACTTATAAAAAGTTCATTATAACCTCTCTATATTTCACCTTCCAAAACAGGCATCTGAGTGATAACAGCCAGAGAACCTAATAAAATTACTATGTTTCATCCAGGTGTTATTCTTTCTTAAGATTTTCTTTTTTCTTCTGAGATGTCTGAAACTTCATTTTTCAGGTCTCTATAATGGAAATTAATTATTTATCTTTCTCTATTTTGTCACCAATTTAGTAAGATTATTTGTTTAACATTATGAAGTATATGATATTAATTAAATCTTAAGAAATTATTGCAAACATTCAGAAAATCAGAATGAGTGCTTGGATTGGATTTGTTTCTTCTGGTCTAGAGGCCTGACATTCTCAGGCCAATTTTCTACTAGTGCAACTCCATTGACTTCAGTAAAATCTTTACTGATGTAGCAAAAGAGAAAATAAAATACCCCAGGCTTTTGCTAGACAGTAAATTATTGCAATTGTTTATATTGATTATTCGTTTGTATATGCTCAATTTTTAAAAAACAATTTACTTATTTTATTAAAAATTATTTTTTTGATTCAATAAAAGTAGACATTTCCACAGTTACGTGCTAATAGTAACACATATTTGTAGTGGGGGTTTTTTTTTGACCAATGGAAAAAGCCTGTGTTAATCGTCTGTTTCAAAGAGCTGTTAATTGATATAAACAGCAGCTTATGTTCCCCAGTATTTAAATGCAAGTTTTTTTAAATAATGATCCAGCATATCTTGAAACTTTTACTGAACTCATGAGTTCTTTTATTAAAATACATATCCATTTATTTTGATATAACTTCAGTTACTTCAAACATTTAAATAGAGAATTCTTAATGTTAAACTCTTATAACACAGATTGAGTGCAATCAGCATAAAAATAATTTGACCACCTTCCACATTGCTGAGTAAATGAGGCATAACCTTGAATATGAAACTTAGAGGCTGGTCATTTCTTTAGCCTGTATTAGAGAATTTATGACTCTTCCTTTGGGAGAGGGAAACCGTTCAGGAAACTTTATCTCATCTTCCGTAGGCACAGAAATCTTTTCTTATTTATGCTTAGATTATCATCATGAACAGGTGTTTCTCATTCTCTGTAGGTGTCAGAACTGCAACAACAGAAGTAAAGTTTGTGTGAGAGAGTAAGTTCTGGAAATGTTTTTCAGTTGTTTTTCATTTGCACTGTGTAGACTTGACTGCGTCAGCTAGAGTCTGTTATTTTATGTCCCGTTGGTTATACTACAGACTTAATCCTGGAAATGCTGAATAATGTCCAAGTACAGGTGACTTTTCCCACCAATGGACTTTCAAGACATGCAACAAAAGCTGATTGCTGTTAATCATCATGAAGCCATTTCCCATGGCTTCACAACGTTTTTTCAAGCACTGAGTCTTGAAGCAAACACTTAGCAGGTGGGAGAAGAAGAGTTCTTATGACTTGGCAGGGACCTATTACAGGTGGGTTTGGCCCTTTATTTCTGTTAGAGAAGCATACTGAATTTGCAACAGGATGTATAAATGTGTTCTAAATAATGCAAGTTTATGCATAATCCTATAATTTATAAATGTGTAAATATATACTGCACATACTTAACAGGACTGTGATAAGTGTACATTTAATCAAGCTTTCCAGATATAAACCAATGTAAGAATTATGTGGCAGAAACCTCAATGTCGTTAAGGTATAGCAGATCAAGAAAAGATGTCACCAAGATAAGCTGAAAGTATGGTGGCCCATTTTAAAGGAGCGCTCTCAGGACCAGTGGTCAACTGCTTGGGAAAACAGTTAAGCCCAAATCTGAAGAACCTAAATCTGAGACAATGTTGTGTCTTTAAATAAAACAGACTTATGCATAGTGTTCTTGGGATTTAAAACATGCTGTTCTGTTTGCGTATTTTCCAGTAACAGTCATTAGATAGTGTGGATGAAAATTCCTGCAAACAGAAGTCTGGGTGTTTTTTCCCAGATGAGTCCCCAGAGTATAGAATTACAATTTTCTTTCTTTTCAACATTAATGGTGTGCTACTCATTGGTATCACTTCAGCAAAAAAGATGAACTGAGATCTCACTCCAGACATACCCTGATTATATCCTAGGGGTTTCAATGCAGTAGGTTCTGTGTTCTGTTTCCTAGTTTCTGAATGAGTTCTTTAAGGACTAATAATCTTATTTAAAGGTGGAAAGAGGGAAGCATGTCCACTCTGGCCTCAGTTAATAGACATGTTTTTGAAAAGCCTAGAAAAATATTTTATGCACATGCTGATCTACATGTATACGTTAAACATGTTCTGGTAAGGCATATTTTTACCTAGATTTTTTCCCCTTTTAAAAAATCCCTAAATACAGTTCTCAGGAAGTGTAAGCACAAAAGAAGCTTCAGATAGAAGAAAAGTTAAAAAGCCTTCACTCAGGACTGTAAGGTTGTAGACATCCTTACCCCATAAAGTTGTAGAAGCTGGAAGTTTTCATTAAAGTCTTTTTAGACATGTCTTTTGTTCAGTTGCACAAAGGTCCTGGGCCAGATGATTTGAGCAGTGTAGCTATTTTATATAATAAAATGCAACATAATTCAACTCAAGGCCCAGGCTAAGAGATTGCAGATGTAAGGGCACAGCACAGCTATGTATAAACTTAAAATTATGCAGTTGAACAAAAAATTAAACATTTCTAATCTTTCTGAACATATCTGCAAGAAGACAATCTCGTTGTAGTAGTTCAGATCAGTTTTCTTAAATGTAACTATGAAGAAAAAGACCAAAAATGAAAGAGCTAAAAAATTTCAGTTCAGGCCAAAAGAATGAGGAAGCAATTCAAAAACATGAAAGAAAGCAGATGTACAAATTGTGTTGTGACAGTGACAAAATGAAGATGTATTTTTGAAACATTGCATGTTCACTTATTAGTAGAAGTGGAAAGAAAAATCTAAAAAGACTTGTCATTGCTTCATCTTGCCATTTGAAACATGATAATTGCACAGTAATTTATCACTGTCTCACAATTAAAAGTAAATCAAAGTGAATTTATACTCTGAGAATTTTACATCAAGCAATACCTTTTTCTTTAGATGGAAGCAGATGTTAGCAATGTAATGGAAAAATACCTAAGACAAAAGCACTAAAAAAAACCACAAAAAATATGAAATTACTATTACCAAATATATTATTTCAATTTATTATTTTATGGCACTTCTTGCTTCTATTGTATTACAACATTTTGAGTTTGATAAGTCAAGAAACAAATGCCTGCTTATGACTCCATATACCAATGGCACTTTTTGGAGGTTTCCAGATACATCTCAGTGGTGTTTACCACTTTATTGTCAACTTGTATGTTTTAGTTACATATCTATGTTACCATATGCCTTTGAATCCTAGAGGACAATACCCAAGTATATATACCCAAGTAACCCAAAGTAATCCCAAACAAAGTGAAGAAAGTTAGAAAGGAAGGGAAACTTGTGTATCTGTGGTTGTCTGTACACAACTAGTCTGCTCTTATTCTTTATTGTAATTCCACACATATCAAGTGAGGATTGTAACACAATTTTATGTTTATATATATATATTTGTGTATGGGTATATATACATTTAAAGATGATTCAGATTTTTCTAGTCTTATCTCTTTTTTTTAACATCAGTATGACCTCAACAAAGGAATGTCCTTTGTTTCTATGCTTAACATTGGTCAGTTGTTATAGGCAGACTGAGTGACTAAAACAAAAACCTTTGTCTTTAGTCTCTTATTAGAAGGAAAGAATTTTAACAGAACAGGAAACTCAAGCAGTTAAAGCAGTAAAATAGATTCAGAATTTCCTTCCTGCAATTTCTCTCAGGCCACTCTTAAATATTAAGCACCTGTACCCTCTAATGCAAAAGTAAAACACTAGCTATTCTTTCAGTAAGCTTCAGCTCTCCTGCCTCTTGAAGGATGCAGAGGTTCTGTTTGGGGTGGAGGAAAGGGAAGAAAACATAAGGTAGGGATAGAAACTGGGTGAAGGATAGTAGGAGGGTATAGAGTAACACAGTGAAGGGAGATAGGGTTGGGGTCTGCAGATGTGTGAATTAGCCTCAATATTGAATAAATCAGGGGACTTTGGGGTACAAACCCTGTAAAATCACAACTAAAAACTATATTAAAAAGCTGCACTTGTTAAAGTAACCTTAAATCTACTCTTTCTAAACTCTTGAATGTCTGATTTGGCATTCTTAATTACTGTTTCCAGTATGGTACTCATAAAAATTCTCTATGCTATTAGCTATAACAAACCAAACATGGTAATACATTTTAATTTTCTTTTAGTCATAGAAAGACAAATATTTTGCTGAATGTCTCTCTGGGATAGATAAAATACAAATTTTAAATACCGATGCTTTATCATGATTTTATGAAAATGTTTGATGGAGTAGTAGGGTATAAAGAGAGAAAGTGAATGGGTTTTTTTGTTCTGTATAGAAAAAAAAGAGACATTTCCCTAACACAAGGTAATAGAAACACTCCCTGAATCCCTAAAAGTGAAAAGTAAGCATCCTGAACTTAAAAAAACAAAACAAAACAAAACAAACAAAAAAACCCCAAAAATACCCATCAACACAGAAAACAACAAAAAACAAAGAAAAAGAAAACCAAAACAAAAACCCACAACAACAACAAAAAAACAAATAGAAATGTTTGTCTATGTCTATAAATGAAAAAGAGAAAAGAAGAGTGAAATGAGATGTGACTGCTTCTGAGCACAGGGATTTTTAGGCAATACATTCATTTTGTATAGTTGTCAGAGAAGCAAATGTTCCAGAAATATGGGAGTTGAAAAATTATCCATCCTCTCTCTTGGTGAAACAAGACCTAGCTAGAGGATGAGATACAATGAAGTTGTAAGTTAGCAGTGTGGGCAAGGTCCTATTCCTATGCAGTTTCAATACCCAAGCTGGGCAGCTTGGGTTTTCTGTTACCTGACTCTTAAGCACTAATCTTTCAAGTTTGCTTCTCACTATGACCATCTGTTTAGTATAGAGATGACATTTAGAAGCACCATATTTCTGAACTGCATTGATTTACATCACGCTCCCTTTTTTCTCCAGGGCAATATAAACTCATATGTAGCTGAAACAGGACTAGCCAAAACCTTCTAATAGGTTTGTGGGCATTGTTGGTCAGAGACATTACAGAAATAAAAACATTCAGGAGAAGTTACAATTCTAAAACCTTTCATCTTTGCAATTATTGGAATAGGGACTTTTGACATGGTCAAAACTTTTAAATCTTGTTTTTTCTAAAAGCACTTTTTCAATTGAAATGGTTTACTTAAATACTTTTATTTGAATTTAAAAATGAAATTCAAATTTCAAAGAAAAATTATAGTTATCATTTGTGTTTGAGTGAAACATTACTTGAAATTCAGTTTATCAAATTTATCAATTTATCATTTTCATCAAACATGACCTGTATAAATAAAATTTTACCAATGATTGAATAATAAATGGTAAAAAAAGAGAGTAAACAATTAATTTTCAAACTATGAAAAGGGAACAATATTTACTTTCTAAACAGCAAATTTCTGTAGCAGCTTTCCAGTGAGGTAGGGGATTATCTCTTACTGTCGTTTTTCGTAGCTGCCCTCTGGAAGCACTCTTTTTATCCTGCTGGTGATTGCTGCTGCAGGGGTAGCAGCTCTGCTTCCTCCTTATCATAGTTTCCATAGGGAAGATTTGAGATCAGATGCACAGTGTTCACATGCACTTCTTGCATTTATTAGTTATGCAAGGCAAGATCAGGACATGTAGCACCATAGCACAACAGAAACATGGAGCTCATGGAAAGAGTCCAGCAGAGGGTTATGAAGTTGATCAAGGGACTTGGAGCATCTCTCTTATGAAGAAAGGTTGAAGGATTTGAGCCTGTTCAGCCTTGAGAAGAGACAACTGAGAGGGGATTTCATCAATGTCTATAAGTATCTGAAGGGGGGATGCCAAGAAGAAGGAGCCAGGCTCTTCTCAGTGTTGCCAGGCAATAGGACAAGAGGCAATGGGCAGAAACTGATGTACAGGAAGTTCCACCCGAATATGAAGAACTTTGTTACTGTGCAGGTGACTGAGTACTGGAACAGGCTGCCCAGAGAGATTGTAGAGTCTCCCTCATTGAAGCTATTCAAGAACTGTACCATGTACTCTAGAATGGCCCTGCTTGAGCAGGGAGATTGGACCAAATGCCCCACTGTGGTCTCTTCCAACCTAACCCATTCTGTGATTCTGTGATATTTTAACTAGCTGAATAAATCCTCTTGCAATGGGTGCTTTTTACAAATAGAATTAAACTCAGATTTCTAAATTCTGTTTTTCCAATCTCTGAAAATTTCAACTGTGAATAAAATGTACTTCAAATTTTACAATCATTATTGCTTGAATAAGTTTGAGTTACTTATTAGTTTATTAAACTACTGAGTCTCCTGATTTAGCTCAGGTAATTGTACTTAGAATGAAGTTGTTGAAGTATTTGAGTATGGATCTCTCCCATAAGCAAGGATTACAACATTCAACTTTTAAAAATTAACACATTTTTGGTGTTTGGTCTTTGCACTGTTGAAACATAAAGATAAATTCTTCTCAGAAATAAGAAAATATACTTCCCTGAACAGAGCTATATTGTTTTAGCATGTATTTGATAGCTGTAAATATTAATTCTCTCTGGCAAAGCTAGACACAGTATATGCTTCATAAGGCCTGCTGTGGTATCAAAAGTGATTTAAATAGGATCACCCAGAAGCCAATAACCTCATGGGTGAGATGAGCTGCTGTTAAACCCACAACTGATACCCAAACTGCACTTTCTTTTTATGTCCCTAGAAAGAAGACAGTTCATTTTATTTTTCTTGAATCAGAAATGACAAAGAAAATATATGGTCATATACTCTTCCTTCCAGATGACTTTTTCACAAGGTGAAAGAATGTTTATGCAAATAAAGATGCAATTATTGTAGCATTCACCCAGAAAATAGTGTATGGCATTGAACTAGAGAATTCCAAAACCTGATGCTAATGCATATGGCTAAATAAAGAAGAGTAAATATAATTTCTTATGAAAATTTTTCCAGAAAATAAAATAGCAATTTTATTTAGGTCAGGAAAGCACAACAGTGTAAGATATACTCAGTCTATGAGATCATGTTCAACATGTAGAAAGAAATTTCAAACAAACATCGTGCGTTAGAGAGTTATTAGTACAACAAACAAGTTTTATGTTTTAAAGCAGTACTTTCTGGAAAGATAAATAATTATTGTTCTTGATATATTATGTTTTAATAGCCACTCCCCTAGCTGTTCTATATTGTGTCAGGCCTAATAAACATGAAATATCTAGATTTTCATGAATGCAAACTGAGGTATTCTTCATCTCAAGTACTGGGAATACCTACCAGTGTCCAAATATATGGCAGTAGAGCCCAGCTCCTTGGCCTGCATCCTGCCTGTTTCAAACTCATGTCAATCTACATCTCGCTACTAAATGGAGACTAGAGGAAATCTTGAATCAGTGATAATGTGTTGTGGTTTAACCCCAGCCAGCAACAAAGTACCACACAGCCACTGGCTTACCTAGTGGGATGGGGAGGAGGATCAGAAAAAGAAGTAAACAGTGTAGGTTGAGATAAGAACAGTTTAATAATTGGAATAAAATAAAACAATATAAAATAATACTTCTAATAATAACAATAATAATAATTAAAGAGGAGACAACATAGAGACAAATAAAACCCAAGGAAGACAAGTGATGCACAGTACAAATGTTCACCACCTGTTGACTGATACCAAGGTCATCCCCCTAGCAAGCTCCTCCAAGTTTATATACAGAGTATTGACATTCTATGATATGCAATATCACCTTGGGAGTTGGGGTCAACTGTCCTGGCTATGCTCCCTCATGGCTTTTTGTGCATCTCCTAATTGGCAGAGCATGGGAAATTGAAAAGTCCTTGACTTAGGGTAAGCACTACTTAGTAACAACTAAAAAATCAGTGTTATCTACATTACTCTTATACTAAATTCGAAGAACACAGCAGCTGGAAGAAAATTCTACCAGCTTCTACCATCTGTTGGAATTAACTCTATCCTAGCTGAAACCAGGATATGATGAAAGATTTCTTCATCTGACTTTGCTTTTAGAACCTTTCAGACATTTAACAAAAAGGGTATATGTAATTTGGAAGAGAAAATGTTGGCTATTAATGCCTACCACTACTATCAGTTGTAGATTAATATGTTTATACTCACACAGAAATAAATTCGGGCCATTGCTTTAGCTTTGCTTTGCAGACTGCCACAATTTTATTCCAGTCTCATATTTCCAGGTTTCAAAATTGTCATCCAAGTACGACAACATTTTCTTATGCCTTTAATTTAAAACTGGGAACAGAAAATACTTTCCCATCCAGTTTATTCTCAAACCTTCTTGAGTAGACACAGGAGGTTTGTTTTAGTATAAAGTGATGCTGAGCCAGAGTAACAGCTCCCATGCTAATTCTCATCTTTCTGGCTGCACAGATGGAGTGAATGGATTTCCCTGTGGGTTTTTTGGCATAGTCAGATCACCTAACAATTGTTCCAACTTTTTTATGAAAGGTTGTTATCTCCTCCAAATATAATTACCCATTCGCAATTCCTCTGATTATTCCTTAAGAAAGTACTTCCGTAAGAAATAATCAGTGCCTATCATTTCCACTTTTTCAGTGGAGTACTTTAAATATTGCAGCAAAGTGGGTAGCAACACCTCTACTATTAACTTCTCTCTGTTACAAGAGCTTATTTTCATTTCTTTGGAGACAAAGAATCAGACGGACAAACAGTGCATTTTTCCCCTTAAATTAACTGCTGGGGGAAAAAAAAAAAAGGGGCAGAAACTCATGAATCTCACAGGTTCTTAACTGCAGTTGTGAAAGTCACAGCTACAATGTGTTTCAGAGGGGCTAAGCTGATTTATGCCAGCTGAGAACTTGGCTTGCCTCAAAAAGCTGGATAATCAAAGATGTCAATGTACTTTGAAAATTTTCCTTAAATAGCAGCTCATGTAATATAGGGGGACTTAGAAAAGCTTTCGTTCAACTCCCTCATCTATATAGTCTCTTACTACCTGGCAAATAATCACTGCAGATACACTTTTCACTTCATTTTCAACACATCTCAAAAGGAAAGCACATACCCTTTCTCCCAATGTGCCAGAGAAGCAGAAAATATTGAGTCTGAAAAGATAGCCAAAACAAGCTGAATGAATGATTACATATAAAAGTCTGTTTATTTTTTATTTGCGTTAAATGAGTGGAAAGGAATAAATCTCAATCATCAATAATGCTTAGACTTAATTCACCTCTGTATTACTTCAGCTGCATTTCAGTATGCTTCCACTGGAGTTACAAGAAAGCTACATCACCATAAACTAAACCATTCTTTATTCAAATCCTCTAATATCTGCCATCTCTATTCTTCACATGCCTACTGAATTTTGACACATATTATGAACTTTTGTTTTATTATGTAGATATAGAAGCAGACATATACTGTGCCCTTCTGTGGGTCTGTACACATGCTCAATTATGTATACACTATCTGTGTACACACACTGCAATAGGCTCACTGTGAGCGCTGGTTCTTATCAGATAATTGCTCAAGTGTAAACAGTTTCCCATGTCATATTTTATCAGGTTGCTAAGGATATTTAACATGCTCTGAAGCTGCCTATTTTTGGTTCCACACTGTGAGTCTATAATGTAGTTGGTTATTTTTTTTAATACTTAATGCTTTATATTATGTGCTGCAAATAAGTATTTAATTTGCACTTCAGTTAACAGCCATTTATTGTACACTAAGACTCAACTGACTGCTACAAGGACCCTTTTTATGATTTAATCCACTCACAAGAAAATTCAGTTACTATCGTAATATCCTCAAAATTGCATCAATAATATATACAAAATTAATATATTATTAACAAGGAAATGTAAGTAACTGACATGAAATAAGTTATGTAGAGAAAATTAGCCATCAATTAACATACTTTCTTAATGTCAAGAAGTATTTAAATTAATTTAGTGTTTCACTAATTAATTCAAATCAGATTTACTTTCTTGGTTTATGAGACAACCAAATTTCTAAAGAAGGCTTTTAGCTTTTCTGCGTGAGTAGTCAAAGCATAGCTATACCCAGAATATATATGCATTTGAATTCAGCTGCACTGGATTGTGTTTTATATTTCCATCTCCTAAAATACACATACAAATAGCATACCATGTTTGCCTTCAAAAAACTGAAGGATTTCCATAGACCAGCTGCAAAAGATACGGAAGTAGTTCAATACTGAAATCATTTAAACATTTAAATCATCAATGTTTATCCAGTTGGATATTTAGTTGTACTGGTGCTGCACTGTCATGGTAAAAGTGACAGAGCTACATAATGCAGTAAAATGAAGGTGAGAGATGCTGAAAGTATGGTAAGCTTACTCCTCTAGCCTCCTCCCAGTTACCTGGCTTCAGTAGATGTGATGCAAATTGAGATAATAGGTGGTGATAGACTGTGACTGCTAAAGTAGAAAACTGGGAGACATGACAGAGTTGAAAGAATACTTGAGAATTCAGCCATAACAAAATGCTGATGTTATTTTTTTATGTATGTCAGCTTATCAAACATTAAGATGAGGGTCCTAGGGTCTAGTTGCCCTTGACAAAGTAGTTAGATTGAAGCCTAAAAGAAGCACAAAAAGCAAATGAACAGACATTTTATGCTCAAAGACGTACATTTTCAACTTTTTCAGCCATGAAATTTACTTTGCCAGAGTGAAAATCCATTCCTGTGCCATCTCTTCACCTTAGCTTTTCTCAGACATCAGCTCAAATGCAGAGGCTTCACAGGCAGTCATAAAGGTCAGCATACATATGCTATTTCCTTTGCCAATCTTGAGAACAAAATCCAAAATCAGTTTTTCAAATCAGCAAGCCCTATTTTATGGCCCAAGAAATGCGAGGATGTTGCAGATGAAAAACGAGTTCCTCAATCTACTGTCAGAAACCACCAGGCAAAACCTGCAGAGTTAAAAGAACATACATCTCTCTCTGTAGCTCAGAAAGTCAGACATCATCTCTATACCAGGAGGAATATCCAGATAATTTAAGAGGCAGACTTAAAAGTGGAGTACTGCAGCTGCTGAACCCTTAAGTCAAAGACTGAATGTCTGTTGTAAAGATTGCACCAAAAAATGTACAGTTGAATGGAGGCCTCTGGAAAGATTATGCTGATAATTATTTAATATAATTCTCTTACTTGATTATAGAATGATAGAATATTCTGAGTTGGAAGGGGCCCATAATGATCATCAAAGTCCACCTCCTGGCCCTTCACAGGACAGCCCCAAGAGTCACACCATGTGCCTCAGTGCATTGTCCAAATGCTTCTTGAACTCTGCCAGGCTTGGTGTTGTGGCCACTTCCCTGGGGAGCCTGTTCCAGTGCCCAAACACCCTCTGGGGGAAGAACCTTTTTCTAATATCCAACCTAAATCTCCCTTGATACAACTTCAGGCCATTCCCTCAGGTCCTGTTACTGGTCCCCACAGAGAAGAGATCAGTGCCTGTCCCTCCTCTTCCCCTCATGAGGAAGCTGGAGAGACCCATGAGGTCTCCCCTCAGTCTCCTCCAGGCTAAACAGACCAAGTGACCTCAGCTGCTCCTCATATGGCTACCCCCTAGACCCTTCACCATCTTTGGATGCTCTCTAATAGCTTAATATCTTTCTTATATTGCACTGCCCAAAACCACACAATATTCCAGGTGAGGCCACCACAGTGCAGAGCAGAGTGGGACAATCCCCTTCCTCAACCAGCTGGCGATGCTTTGCCTGATGCCCCCAGGACAGAGTTGGCCCTCCTGGCTGCCAGGGCACTGCTGACTCACATTCACTTGCCATTGACCAAAACCTCCAGGGCCCTTTTCACGGAGCTGCTTTCCCAGCATTTTGTTTCTCAGTCTGTCCATGGTTGCCCCTTCCCAGATGCAGAATATGGCACTGCTCCTGTTAAACTTCCTATGGTTGGTGATTGTCCAAACCTCTAATTTGTCAAGGTCTCTCTGCAGGGCCTCTCTGCCTTTGCGGACATCAACAGCTCCTCCTAATTTAGTGTCATCTGCAAACTTACTTAGCATACCTTCAAGTCCTGTGTCCAAGTTACTTATAAAGATGTTGAAGAACACAGGCCTAAGATAGAGCCCTCTAGAACCCCAGGAGGGCCTGCTCACCAGCCTGATGTAACTCCACTTCCTATTACTCTTTGTACCCAACCCGTCAGCCGATTGCTCACCCATCGTATGATGTATTTACCTGACTGCATGTTGGACATTTTGTCCAGAAGGATACTGTGAGAGGCAGTATCAAAAGCTTTACTGAAATTCAAAATATTACATCAACTGGCTTCCCTTGATGAATAAGGTGAGTTACCTTGTCATAAAAGGAAATCAGGTTTTATAAGCAGGACTTTCATGAATCCCATGCTGGCTGTGCCCAAAGAGTTTTTCAGTGACTCCAAGAATAAACTTCTTCATAACTTTTCCACTGTTAACATTTGTTGATGTATAATAAGATAATTAATAATCGATGACTCTGTAAGCCATACTTAGTGGTGCACAGTGGTACCAGCTTTAGCTGTATCCTGAACTGATGGGACACAAACCAGCTCATCCCTGTAGAATGTTTAAGTACATTGGTGAAAATTGTACCTTCTCTGGTTCCTGTCACTCAGCCTCAAAGCTAGCTCACCTTCTGTCAACGGAGTGAAAAGTGGCAACCAATGCCCATAACCTCTCATCTTATTGTTTACCTGTTTTCCCAGGTTACTGGGAAAACATACTACTACTTACATACATACATACTACATACTTACATACTACTCAGCTCTACAGACATTCTTTATAATATCCATATTTCAGTTAGTGCTAGGCACAAAGAAATACCTTCCACTGTACCCTCTTTGTTAACCAAAAAGGAAGAGTGGGAACAAAGCATTTTGTATACTGAAATTACATCTGAGGTGTTAAAGACTTTTGTACTAGTCACAAGGAAATGCACAGTTTAGGCTGTTTGCCCGTTGTCCAACGCCTGGTATAGCAGGCACCTGACTAGAGGTTGTGACTCTCAGACACCACCATTGCTCCAATAACTAATAATCGTTCCAGATTTCAGCACTGACTTCCTCTTATTTGCAAATGCTTTCACATTCCAATATAAATGCAAAATCTTTACTAGGTGTGGCAAAGAGCTACTGTCTCTCACCTATTCTTTGAGCTAGTATAGTCAGTTGTTCTGACTTTTCAGGTGCCCAAGAAAAGCAAGCAGGAGGAGGAAAGTTATCCTATGTTCAGATCTTACCCTAGCATGAACATCCATTATAAGAATGGCTGCATCATGAACTGAACTGAAATGAGAGATCTCTAAAAACTAAAAAAGTCTATGTACAACTTTCAGACCTTTTATCTGGCTTGATCATAAAACTAGTTTGTGACTCATAAATTGCTCTGACACAAGCAAGAGAGTTTGTTACCACACTTAGGTCTGTTTAAAGTTAGTGAAAATAGATTTTATGTAGTTCTTTAGTCACTAACTTCATAAGAAGCCTTGTGACAATGATTGTTAAAGTTCTTCAAAGTCAGCTAAACCGTGCAGTAAGAGCTAAGCAAAAAGCTCTATTACAGCTGCAGGAGGCAAAATTATCTAATTCACCCAGTCCTTAATAGGAAGCTTTAAAGCAGCTTTTGTTATTTCCCAAGATTTCTTAAAAGGTGTTTTAATAAACACTTTTTTGTTGTGAATCTTTTCATCCGCTTTATATCTTTAGAAATTATCAACCTTAACTTATCTCAAAAATCTTCATTAAGTCTCACGATTATTTCTAGATTGGACCTCTCTTTCCCATTTAGTGTTTTTAATCATTGATTCCACAGAGACTAGCTTTGAGGATTTTTTTTTTATCCATTTTGGGTCACACCAGGGCTACTTCTGTGAAATTCAATTAGAACCTTATACCAGTTCCTTATAAATTTCGTCACTTCAAAGAACAAACAGTAAGATCTTGAAAGAAACACTCTACGACTGCCAGAAGGCGTTTATTAGCACTTTGTCAGAAAAGTATATTTGTTTTGGGCAGATCAATCAAATCTACTTCAAATGACAAGTCCTTGAGCTCTGAATAGTACGAACCTGATATTGAGATTTTAGGTTTTTTAAAATCCAGCACTTCATCTTAGCATGAAAGCCTACAGGATGATCTGACTATTAAGTGCAAAATTATTGCTTCAGAACATTTACCTTCAACTTTAGGTAAAGGCCTGTTCTTAGAACATTTATTTTGTCACCTTGGTTTGGGCCACAAGAATAGCCATTAAGGCTAAGCAAATGATTGCTTTTCCTTTCTCAGGTCATCATTTTCCAAGGATGTCTTTTCAAGTTACAGAAAGCACTGACTGATTTGACACATTTAAGGCATGTCTGCTTTAGGAGAATCTGCAATAAAATAATTGTATCAATGTCACTTAAGATTGTGAGCATTTGAAGTCCCACACTACAACTGCACAGAACATCTACTCTGGGAGATTGCAGGGATGTTATTAATTACACTGGTAAAAATTTCACCTGTACAGCTATGCTGCTATAGAGTAGGTCATCTCAAATTTTTTTTTTCTTGACAGCCAAACTGTCAAAGATGAGAAAGAGGCAATCAGAGTGAAAGACTTTTAATAATAAATCAACAGCCTAAAATAGTTGTGAGAAAAAACAATTAAAGTTGCAGTGAAAAATGTAATCTCTTGACCAGCAAGTTTCAAAATAATGAGGCAAATATGATAATTTTACCATTTGGGGTAAATGGTACCATTTCTCCTAGATTCTGATGTGTTTTGGGTAAAATATTTTTGTCGTACAAACTGTATTTCTTGAAAATTTTCAGGAAACAAGATAGTATTGTCTTGATAGTTGTTAAGAAATTTATTTGGTTTATGACAAAAGTTTTCCTGCAACTTAGAGCAGAGTTGAATCCAAGTTGCCCAACTACTGAACCATTCTGCAGAATGCCTTACATCTTGTTCCTTGTCTACTTTATGTGTGCTATTAGACACTAAAGAGAAAGAGAATCAAAACACTATTTACTATATACCAAAAAAAAAAAGAGAAGTAATCCAATAAAAATAACAGATTATGTAAATTATTAGAGCAATCACTTGTTCTGGGGGGTACACATTCTACCTGTTTCAAATATGACAAAAGGATGAGTAGAATATAGGTTATGAAGATCTAATAATAGCTTTAAATATTTATGGTCAGCATATCTGCAGTTTTGACTAGAAAATACATTTTGACCTGAATACCTCATAAGTGCAAGTTGTTTTGAAACTGTTAAATTAATATGAAAAAAAAAAAACCAGAAAACAAGAAACAAACCGAACCCACAAACAATCAATTTCAATACATTGTCATTTCAAATAATGGGAAATACTGTTCAATAATTTCCAAGCAACTGTATCTTCTGAACTGTTTTATACCAGTGTAATTCTATCAGTTCTCATTTTTTCCTTTAGGCTCTAAGGCAGCTGAAATCACCAGTTTGCTCTAGTGACTGAGTACGAGAAAATTTTAACATTTTAATCACCATTCAACAATTCTAACTACATGTAAATGTTTTAAAGTTGGGTGATTAGAGGCAGAGGGAGGATAATTATCCAGCATTGCCATCCAATGTGTGTTTAATATTTTCAGCAATATTTGAAGAGCATGCCTTTTCTAGTCAAGTTTTTTTCACTAAATATTCTCAGGACCACACATATAAGGACGCAATGCATACTAAAATCAATAGGAGTTTATAGCTTGTGCTGTCTAAAAACTCAATACCTTGATGCTCCAGATTATATTCCATCATGATTTGCCTAAGAAAAGAGCAAAGCAGTAGCAGAGAAACATCTCAAAAAATCTGTCTCCTGAGGCCACTCTTTTAATCCTTCCTCTACATGCTTTCACCTTAAAATTCTCGAATTTCTTGTTGTGTGGAAATTTATAAAGAAGAAATCTGTCAAGAGTTACTTCATAAAATATCTAGAGTTATTCCAGGCAGCTCCACTGAAAGAAAATAATATTAATCTTTACTGAATGGGGCACTAGAATCTCACTGTTCACACATCTCTGCTCCAGCATTAATTTTTTCTCTGTCTGTTGAAGTACATCTGACTTTTTTATTATTTGCCTTTGTTTCCATTTTATCACTGATAACATTAAATTTGTATTGGTTTCCTAAGTAAAGTGGATAAAATATGAATTGTTTGCACAGTTGCTGTTCAGATTATCATTACTTTGCTTCTCACCTTAATGTCATCACTTCCTTGCTAACCTGATCTTGATTTAATGACTTGACTTACTCACAACAGTAATGTCTCTTATCTTCCAAGCTGCTTAATGTATTTGTGTTAAGAATAACTGAGATATCAAGTGACTGTGCAAGTAAATTAGAATTACTACGAAAAGTTTTGTGGTAAAAGATGATTACAGGAGTTTGAATGCCGAATTAATGAACAATCTAAAGATTTTATGTAGCTCCCAAATCACAAGTAGTTTACCTTAATAGAACAGCTAAGAATTAACATCCTTTAGCTGTGGTTTCTGTAGGATTTAACAGGAAATTCATAAAATAATCCCAAACCTCTCATGCAATTGCCAAAATACATGTTGAAAATTTTTCACTTCTGTTAGGGACCTCCCTGAGGACAGTGACCTGGATGGAAAAAACATTCTGACATTTTAAACAAAATAGCCAAACTGACTGTCTTCCTGGCTGATGGTAACAGAAATTGTCTCAAACCCTGGACTGAGTTTACCAAGGACAGCTCTCATAACTGTCTTCTCTTTAGCCCCGATAGCCTCCTCTTTATTTTGACCAACTGACTAATAAGTAATTTCTTGACATCTCTCAGTACCCCAGCAGAAGTCAGATCTCTCCAAAATATATAACTTTATGGTACAATAGAAACACTCATTAGTCAAGAAACTACAATGGAAATGTACAAGCAGTACTCTATCCGTTCTTAAGGTGCATATATTCATGACACAATCAAAGAAGTTGTGAATGCTTTGTTCCCCAAATTAACCTTCTAAGATTCAGCCACTTCATGCCAGTTCTTAAGTGCACATCTACATAGTCAAGTGTACATGCTCAGTGAGTCCAGGAGTAATTCTAACAGTGACAAAGGAGGAACTTAAAATTAAAATTAAGTAAATGTATAACACCAGATGTTACAGTCAAATAAAAGAAAAATATAAGCCCATAGTACATGACATTTATTTCTTTACGTGTGCATACCCAGAATTTCATTGTAAGCAGCCATTTCTAACTTCTCTGTGTTACACACTAAGAGGAAAACTCTTCTTCATGTTCTCCTTTCCATATCACTGTGTATTTAAAAAGTGCATGCCTTGCAAATAGAATTGTACACTGCTATAATATCATTATTTTATTATAACTGATTGTGTCTGCTTCTCCTTGTAATGCTTACCATCAAAAAGATTACTTCCTTCACTGGAAGAAGCAATTTTGTCTTTTCATTAGCTTACTACTACAAAAAACATGTTTATGACTGCTGCACATTACTGTTTACAGTGGGGAAAATCACCAAAAACATTTGAAAACTTGAGATACAGGGTCAAGTACTGCATAAAGTTTATCACATGTTATTTCCATACCAGTTGGTAGCATCCTGGCTAGTGCTAGAGATCAACTTAAATGAAGCTTGTTCTAGTCACCGTATACCTATGCCAAAGTTTAAAGAGTTAATAGGCTGAAAAGCAGAAAAATAGGATGAGTTAAAAGAGTATAAAATTAATGTATAGCAATTAACAATGAATATATAGTATTAACAGTCATTCATTCTTGGCCAGTATTTTTGGCTTGTCTTTCTATTAAATGATCATTATGTCAAAAAATGCTACACTGTCATGAGAGAGTGTTTAAATGATGAGAACATAAGAAAAAGGACAATATAAAAATAGGAATAATAGAGATATTTAAAGAAGTTAAATACAGAGAAAAACTTTTCTATAGTCTTGTGGCAATATTTGTTTAGAATTCTTGTGAGCAAGTCTGAGACATCTGTATTCAGATAATCCAAATTACAAGAGAAGTCAGGAAAACAAAGATGACTGAAACATTTTAATGCAGAGATACTTCCCATAAGACGTGCAAACCACATTCTGATTCCATAAAAATCTCCTCTCCCTCAGCCTTCAGTCTGCCATTATTAAAAACAATACAGACAGAAAAAAAGCAGTGTTTCTTAAGGTTCCCTTCAGATTTGTATAAAAAGAGCAAGACTCTTTAGTCTACAGAGAAAAATAGCAGAGTTGGGTGTTTGCGTTACTGAATCTGCAAATACATCATTTGCAACATAAGGGAACACAGCAAAATACAGATACCAGAATTAAGCATAATATATAATATATGCATATTTTAGGAGCTGAATTCTATTTCAGGATTATGTGATACAGTAGATTTTAGAGTTTTAGACCTAAGTCTTATCTCTCCTGAATGACTACAACCCTGTCTTGGCAACAGAACTAATTTACCTGATTAGTGTACCTGAAAAAAATGCCTCCCTTTGCTGTTATAGCTGCAGTTGGTTAAGATCCAAGTATGTACAGAGAACCCATAATGTTTTAATGACATAATTGAACCTTCCTAGTTACTTCAAACAAGTGAAAATGAAAAGGTTTTGCCATACTGTCCCTAACACATGCAATTACCATAGAATATAGTAAGCTCTAATCCAATTTTGGATTCTTGGACTGCTGTGGTGAGTTTGTCCCAGCTAGTAGCCAAGCACCCACACAGCTACTTACTCCTTCCCCTCCTCAGGAGAGGCAAGGGAGAAAATAAGAATAACAAGAGACAGAAAATTTATGGGTTCAAAAAAAACAAACCAGGGAAATCACTGATCAAGTCCTATTACAGGCAAAACAAACTTGGAGAATTTAACTTAATTTAAAACATTTAGTTACTGACTTGGGTATTGAGAAACAAAACAAAAAACATGTAAACACTTGGGAAAAAAACATTTCTTCCCCACTTCCCACACTCAATTTCACTATAGGCATTGCTCTCCTCCCCACTTGCTTATCCTCCATGTTATTGCCATAGACTGCATTCAACCCCTTTGATGAGGCAACAAGCAACTCAGGAAAGTGGGGTGAAGGTGTAAGGGTTTCCTTTAGCCTCTCTTCGTTTCTCACTCTTTTCTTCCACTGCTCCTTCTACGCAGTTTCCTTTGCTCTGTTGCTCTGGCATGGGCTGTCCACAAGTGATAAGCCCTTCTCGGAAGCAGCTGTATCAGCATGGGTTATCCACAGACCATAGTCCCTTCTGTGATGTACCTCTTCCAGAATTGAGCACCTCCTACTGCTCTGTCTTTGTTGGTTCTTTTTCTTCCCATGTCCTAATTGGTGTATGGGGGACATTTTACAGTTTCTAACCTTTTGTAAAGATAAACTGAGTAACTTATTACAGGTCAAGCCACAGACTCAGTATTCAGTTTTCTGAGCAGGACTATCCCTGATTCCCTACCCCAGAATTGAATCTCAGATGAGGGGAGGGAGGCAATATAGGGGAAAGAATCATCATTTTCAGGATTTCTTCAGGACCCAATTTTAGTTCTAAATTCTCTGACAGCAGATTGCATCAACTACAATACTGCTGATATATTTTCTCCCTGTTGGATATGAGACTACATCATGGAAAAAGAATTGGCATGCTCCTCAGCCACATGTATTACAAAGGGAATGGCACAAGAATTAGAAGTTGCACTTTATCATACCACAACAGCTCTCATTGCAAAGTACACAGGGTAAGGGCCAAAGTAAAGGGGTAAGAGTTACAATAATGTACAGGACCTTCAATTCATCTCTCCCAGAAGACACACCAAAGATCCCTCATTTCAAATATCTCCATGCACAAGGATAGAAAACCTCCATGTGGAAGCTACTCCACCATTCTGGAACCCCTGGGAGGAAGGAACTAAAATAGGCTCTGACATTCATCCGCTATATATGCCCATTGCTCAGAAAATATCAGACACTACTTCTCAGAAAGAAAATTCATAAACTTTTCTTCATATATTATAGAATCGCTGAGGTTGGAAAAGACCGCTAAGATCATCAAGTCCAAACATTAACCCAGGGCCATGTTCACCACTAAACTATATTCCCAAGTGTCACATCTACAAACTTTTGGAATACCTCCAGCTATGGTGACTCCCTGGGCAGACTATTCCAATACTCGACAACCATTTCAGTGAATAAATTTTTCCTAGCGTCTAATCTAACCATCCACTGGTGCAACTTGAGGCCATTTCCTCTCGTCCTGTCATTTCTTACATGGGAGAACAGGTTGACTGACTGCTACCTTGCTGCACTCTCCTTTCAGGTAGTTTTAGAGAGTGATAAGGTCTCCCCTGAGCATCCTTTTCTCCAGGCTAAATCCCAGTTCCCTTAGCCACTCCTCATATGACCTGTGCTCTAGATCCTTCACATATCTCAAGTGTGTTTTACTGATGGCATTTTAAAGATTTATTTTGATTATGGCAAAAGAAATCTTTTTTTTTTTTTTTCCCAAAGAACTAGCAAAAATAATGCCACAGTTCTGAACTAACTCAGAGCTGGCCAATTTCAAGTTGAAAGCAAAATGAAAGGAAAATGAGATGAACACAAAAGGCACCGATATAGCAAAAGCATGAATCTTTATGGAATTTTTTGTCACTTGTTAAATCTTGCTCCTCCTTAAACACAACAAAAAAAACATTTAATTGGATGGAAATATATATATATATATCACATTTTTAGGCATCCAGTTGAATACATTAATATATTGGATTAGAAGATGGTAATAAATTAGAATGAGCATAAACCACAGCCTTGACTGCAGAGTCTGACAGAAAATAATGATTGTAGAAAGAGCATTGGGAAGAATTCTGACTAAATCTTCAATTCTTGCAGCTTTGAACAGCACAGACTGCAGGCACTGTTTTCCTACCCCTTTTTTGCCTTGTCTTCCATGCCTTTGATTTTTCTCTGGGGTAGATGTTACCATTCATATTATTTGTGTCAGGCCGTGACTTCAGTCCACAGGCACTGTGACTGAGTCCCGCTTAAGTTATGCATGATATGGAAAGGTTCTCTCTTTTGTACATGTATGCTGGTTTATCTTTGCCTATTTGAAAATACACTCAGCACACTGCATGTTTTGATTCCGTGCACGGATACAATTTATGCAAAATGTCTAGTTCAATACAGCTGGAAATATATTTCAAGTGTATCTTTTGTTTATCCAATCTCTAAAATTTGTATTGGGAAATATCTGTTTTCCTACAAAAATTACTACTACAAAACACTTTCACTACTTTCACTTAGTCACAGAAGGATGTATCTCTATATGGTGCATCCTCGTGCTAATGAACGTTGACTGTCCACACAGAACCTTAGTTCTTTCACAGAGATTTATAACAACTCAAATGGTCACAAGCTTGAGGAAAGCCTGAAACAGCTTTTCTCTGTGTGTAAGTATGGACTAAAGGAAACACACATTTTGGAATTCACCTCAGCATGTTGGATTTTATCATCCCCATGTTCTAGACTTTGTACTAAAGTATTGTATTCCTTTCTTTCCCATTTTCAGTTTAATATTAAAGTCCTTCCTCCTAAATCAGAATAACATAATTCTGTATACTTGGACTGATTCTTCCCATTCTCGTTAAATAAACCTTTATTAAGCAATCACCACCAAAATTTACAGCAGTTCACAGCACAGGAGATGGTGGCCTCCAAATTTGTAGCAGACCGCAGTTGGTCTTTTGGTACAGCACCATAACCTCTGCTAATTGTCCATTAATTCCAATCAGGTGCTGAATGGAAACTACAGATGTCCTCCTTCCCATTGGTTCCACAGTGCTTACCACTTCAAATCATAGAAGATACTTTCAAGTCTAGATCCATTTCTTTTTGAAGTGAGAAAATACTAAAACCAGTCAATTTTAAACAAAGTAGATGAGCATAAAAACTATTACATCACAGCATAAAATCTTTGAGCCAATAAAAACAAAACTAATGATTCTTCAGGTGGACCTCCTCTGATTGCTAAACAACATAGATGGAAAAAAACCCTTCTGGTGTAATTAGTACAGTCCTCATTATTTATCTTCTCCTGGTTGAAATCACTATGAAGAAATTACTCCATTCACATCTGGGGTGAAGCCATTCTTGGAGCAGAATACAGTGGTCATCATAGGTTCAAGATCATAGCACAGTAGCTTTTGAAGGCTACCTCACTGAAAATACAGGATTAAATAGCCAACAATGCTGCTATACAAGCTGGAATGTGCCCAGACCACATTTTTTCTTAAGAGTTCCCTGGGGTCTTTGATGACTCAAAGTAGCTTTCTCCTGGGTTCTATCTCTCAAAAGCACTTCAGCTGTTCTTTTAGAATCCTGAACCCTAGATAGCCCATCAGTGAAGAGCTAAAGGAAAATGAAAAGGGCAAAATGTCAATAGTATGTATTGTTTTAGTATACAGAATCCCCAGAAGTTCAGGAAACGTCTTTTTAATGAGAAACAACAGTTTGTGGCCAGCTGTTCCTCATCATTATGAAAATGTTAGCTCCAGCAAGATGTACAAATGGGCACTATAAGCACAGTACATTGTAAATAAGGTCTGCACAGATAATCTTACCTGTTAATATAAACAGCACTGAGAAGAGGCAGACTGAGCTCATATACTCACTGACAATTTAGAGCAAAACATACCGTTTTTCTTCACTATCTCAATGAGGAATTCGATGTAACATGGGTTCAACACAAGTGAGCCTCCTTAATGTGTTTATTAAAATGTGAATTGAAATTTGGGGTGGAAACATGGTACTGAATATGAATGTGAAGGACACTTTTGAGTTCTTTTACATTATTAAACTTTGCACACAATAGGATCATGCACTGGATTTATTTTCAAAACACAGCATAAATGTGGATTTATGCAGCTTTTCTGAAGGCTATTATGAAAAGCATACAAGTGCAGACAAGGAGCTAAGTTTACCACAGCCTGCAGGACATTTTCTTCCTCAATAATAACAGGGGGTTAGCCAGAGATGATGGAGTTGCAGCAGGTATTTCAACACTTTCTGTAGTGTGATTAAAGACTGTCTACTGAAGAATTACTCCTGTCTAACATTAAATGTTTAGAATTTATCTGACAAAAAAACAACTGAAAAAAATCAAGAACCTTATCCATGTGTTTTTCATAGCAATTTGCTCTGCTGGGTTTCCTTTTATTTTAAATATTTCCATAATAACCAGGGGAACAAAAAATAAAATACAATAAGATAAAATTCACTGTCTAAGCTATTTTTCCATAGAGCTGAATTAATGCAAATTAGACAGAATGACTTTTCCCAGTTATAATTGGGCTGAAATGAGGTGGAAGGAACAGAAAGACAATTAACTTTAGGGGGTTTTCTTTCATTTATTCTTTTTAATTTTTGTTCTTCTCTTTTCTGCTTTTTTTATCTCCAGTAATTCGGAGTAGGTGTAGTGTCCAATGGTAGTAGGTTGTCAGTGCTGCCTTCAAGGGGCTTTGTTTATCACATTTTTCAATTAACCTCTGCATTTTAACTTCATCATAATGCCTGTGCTAATTCGCACCGAAGAAAAAACAAAAATCCTCATTTCCTGTTATTATTTCCTAACTTCATAAAATTAAGGGGCGTGAGTCTTTTTCCCTTTTCTCCTTGTTTAAGGCAGGGAGAAAGAGGATGTAAATTCCAGATTACAGAAGACCACCACAAGGGACAAAGGGCTTAATATAAATTACATTTCTACATTAACCTTTCTTTCTTTTATTTTCTTTTCAGCTTATGAAGTGAGGAAAATGATTTTCATACAGAAAGCACATTTTATAAGTTTTAAAGTTTGACTTAAGGCAGTTGAAGTAGATACACAGGGTTCAATAATAAACTAACCTCAACTTTTAGGAATGCAATCACAAAGAGAAAATTGTAATTTTATAGCTTTAAACCCCTTTGTATGGCAAAAGAAGCACTACATGTCTAAGAATTCTGGCAATATGTTCACAGCAGCATCATTTTAAGCAACATTAGCTAAGTAAGTCTAGTCGTAAGGTGTTACTGAAATCTCATAGCTACAGTTCAGATGTTTAACTACATGGAATAATCGTTTTTTCTACTTTGTCCCCTTCTTTACCTCTTCTCCCCAAACTGGTGCTGAGCATCCGCATCTGGAACAGAAAGGAATGTAACTGTATGTCCAAACTTGAGGGATTTGGATGTGATACCACGTTTGCTGTAATAAACACTTTCTGTCCAAACTGGGTTTCAAACCTGTGCACCCAGCTTTCGAACAGAATAGGCCGGTATGTAACAAATTCACAGGTACTTTTACACATCTGTTAAATAATGTTATTTGCGTGGGATGGGGCTCGAATCATCTAATGCTTGATGTCTGGCTGCTTACATGGAAGCTTGGAAGCTAGTCCCCCTTGGCTCCCTTTCAGGTCAGTGGAGAGTAATGGGCACTTTCAAGGTTTGATTCATTTCACTTCTCTGAGACAGCTGCTTTAGGATGAGATAAATTGCACTTCAGACTCTACTCACTATATTGACTACATCTCTACTGACTATGATTGGAGCCCAGGGCACAAACATTACTCTTGATGAATTCAATCCTTTCTGGTTTTCCCATCATCTGCTCCAGGTACATCAACTAACAGATCACTGACTAAATTCAGGAAGCTAGTGATTATTAAACATCCACTAAGACTGATAGGCAATAAGCAAATTTGAGAGAGAGAGAACTGAGGTAAGAATTTGGAGTGGGATTTGGGAGACTACACTAAATTTCAGTGCGCTGATTTTTTAATGATTACTAGCAACTCCCTGCTGAGTCCTGACAGCCAAATAAATTGTTAATTCTCAATTGCCTTTTTTTTTTTTTTCTAGCCACAGGTACATGAATTCTCAGCTATTTGCTAATAATAAATCATTTTAAAAGCTGTGAGCTTTTCGCTGCTTGATCAGGCATATGACAACTTGTAAAGTAGGAGATAGGCATGACTGATACTGAGAAACAACTGTTGTCCAATGTTTAATCTGGGTAGCAGCTGCATAAAATCTGAAGAAATTTGAAATAAACCTATATCAAACTGAGAATGAAGAAGTTTGGACTAGTACTAGACTCATTAATGCGAATATAATTACATGGTCTCCAAAGCCAGTACAGAAATTCCCTTGCTGTACAGTCTTTAAAGGACATAGAACATACTAGGATCTGGACAACAAGGAATGCAGGACTAGACTCAGAATTATAGGTGTGAAGAAGTCCAAGCTAAGGCACATATTTTTGGCAACGTTAGTGTGCAGTGTATGTGTGTGTACTCCTCAAGGAGGCAGGAGAGCTGGCTGACAGTCAAGACTTATTAGTATGGTTGCAGTCCTATATTAAAGCAAATATCTCACTTTGAATGTATAAGTATCTCTGAATCACTCTGTGCACCAGCTCTGCTTGAACTCCTCTATGTAGCATGTTTAAAAACTTTTTTGTTTGTAAACTCAGCACCTGGATAAAGCTAGATGTCCATCATTTTCCAAGAACCACAGCTGTGAACCATCTCCTGAGATTATTAGATGAAATCAGGTCAGAACGTTCCAGAAAAGAGAAAAAGTAAATAGCATCACTGCCCCATTTTCTTGCCTCCTTTATTTACCCAATAAATACTCCCAAATTGGTACAGTCTTTGGGGATTTGATAAGTCCAGGCTTCAACCATTTTTTGTCTCAGTTGACTCAAATTCACACCCCTTGCCTACTGTCCCAAATCTGTCTTCACCACAGAACTACAGATTATTTTGAGGTGACAACTCAGTTTCTGTCCTGTGAGGTAGATTCATTACCAATATATGCCTTAGCATAGACTAGGCTGCAAATGTTTGTATAACCCCCTCATTAAGAGTATTGTCCTTCTCCCAGAGCAGATGTAGACCTCAGAATCTGATCCACATATCAGATAGGAGCATAGATTCCACCAAACCGCAATTCCGGTCTGAAGGGAATGCTGACACACAGCATATTGCATGTCACTAAATTCTTTGTACTGAATATAGGAGTACGGCTCCATTAAATACTTCAGGCCACTAACATAAATGAATAACAAAGGTAAAGTTAGGAATGTTTATGTAAAGAAACAATACGAAAGCTAGAAAGACAATTCCTTCAACTTCACAGGCAAATGCAAAGGTTTCCCTCCTAAAAAACTGCAAATTCAGGTTGCATTAAAACCTAAATTTTAATTTCAAAGCTTTTAAGCTTTGAAAAAGTGTAATCTTCACTTGGTACACATTAAGTAAGTGATTTCACAAGAATTGAGTTAAAGACAGGTTTCTCCTGACAGCATCTCTATTCATATTTTCCTTGAACATAATAAATCCAAAAAGCTTGAAAATTCTGGTAGGACAAAGTTATCAGCTAGTGGTAAAAGATCCATAATCTTTACTTTGTAGATTGTATCAGCTTGATTGGAAGAAAGAGAACCACAGCTAGCAGATCTAACAACAAAGCTACTACCCATGGACTGCTGATTAAACAGGAACAAAAAAAAAATAGATAAAGGACAATGCAAAATTCTTATATACAACTAGAAATTTACATCAAAGTTGAGAAACTTGAGTGAGTGGATTCTTTCAGATATCTCAGAATTACCATCACAAAGGAGAGAAAGTCTGAAGCAGAAATCAAAAGTAGAATTCCTTTTGTAATATCAGCACTTGTAAAATTCAAGAGAATCTGACAAGACAAGGATATCTCAAGTGCATCAAAGGTAAAATTCAGAATAAATGAGAATGCCATAGCCCTAAACATACATGAAACCTGGGGTCCAGCAGTGTGGACCATTCAGCCCTTTACATTCAAATGCCTCCAAATAAACATCCATTGCACAGCAATAACAACTCTATTAAAACAAACATTTCTGAAGTAATTGCATTCCATGAGTCTCTGGAAGCAAATGCAAAAAAATAAGAGCTGCTGGGATGGCTTCATCATGTGAGGAAAGCAACAAGCCTTGCAAACACACAGAAATATACAGCTAAAAACTCTTGAGTATCCTAAGCACAAATACACCTAATGCTAAATCACATATATTGCTCAGGACAGAGTGGGCCATAAATTAGCCACAAGAAGCCAGTGGTAGAATATTTTTTCTGAACAAAATGCATACTCCACATAACCAGTCACAGAAGAAGGTATGGGTGTGTTGCACATCAATCAAATTAGACTAATCAGAGCAAGCTTTTACGATGAGCTAAGAATTTTGCATAAATCTGAGCAGAAAGATTGAATTGAAAGCATGTGTATGGCTTCAGGGTAGAATCCAAAAAGTCTGAGGTTTACCAGTGTTAGAAAAAGATCTAGCCTATAGTTGAATAAATTCATTTGGAAGTCATGAGAATAAAAGAACTGAATATATTTTTTCAGTACTGTAAATTAGCAGTCTTCTTGCCTTTCAAGAAACAGAAGGACCAAAACCTTCATAAATGGTAGGAAATATATTTAAAAACAAAAAAAACTTAAAACTTTTAAAACTTTTAATTAAATATTTAAGGCATTTATCGAGTATAAATACTAATGGTATAAATTATATAACTGTAATTGTTTTATAATTGTAATTCTAATTATACTGACTGGATATAAACATAAATACTTATTATGTCTATTAGGGTTTTTAAAACTTTTTGGGTTTTTGATAAAGATATGCTAGCACTTCAGCAGTCTATTGCAAAAATCTCTGTAAATAAGAACATAACCAGATTTGCATGACCCAGTTCTAGTTTTCAATGTGAATACATGGAGTAAATTGTATGCTGCATAGACGTAGCTTTAATGATGTCAAAAGAAATCTACCTACCATCATAATTCTATACAGGCTTATGGATGATTGCAGCAAAAGGCTGAACATAATTCTGACAATGTCTTTGTGTGTTCATTTACCTAGTGAACATCAACACACAAATCCTAGTGAAATAGTGAATTATTCACTCATTTTTAATGGAATAATTCCACTCAAATCAATGGAACTAAACAATATAACCCAATGGGGAATCTATCAATGGTGTTCCTAGAGTCATTTTAACTTGTTTTATTTAAATAGCATGCAGGGTTTTTTCCTTTTTGTTATTAGTGCAACTATATAATTTTCTTGTATATCATACAAATTCAGAATGTTAGTTTTACATAATCCTGTTTCTGTGGGAGTAAGATGATAGAATTTTTTTTTTAATTGGTGCATTTTATATAAATACAAATTAGTGTCCACGTATTTTCCATAACATATTTGTGCATCCATCTGGTAATCTACCAGACCATAACAGATGAAGCTCCACAGGGTTCTCAGGAATGATGCTGCATGACAGCAAGCTACCACCACCAGAACAATTAATCTAGTGTGCACCTTCTCCCCACCTTTCAGAGATCAGTCTGGAAGGTTCTGTGAATTGGTTTGGTTACACGAGGCAGCCCGTGGGTCCCTCATGTCATTACCAAGGCATCCCCTCAGGTCTTCAGGCACAACCCGGGGAGTGGAATGTGCTATACATGTGCTACATGTACATATAGTAGATAGGTACAGTAAATCCAACAATGCCAGAAAGCACTGGACCTGATACATCTGGGCAGATGAGCTGAAATGTATACTTGTCACAATGAGATGGAGAGGTAGTGTTTGGATTGTACTACAGGTCAGACACCATTCAGACACCATTTAATGCATTATGGTATTTTTAAACTTTATGGGAGGCATCCAGTCTATTCTCATCATTTCCTTATGGTTTTTTACCATGTTACTTAAGCCAGCACTTAGCAAAGGAATCAAGATTTGTCTCAACAGTGAAAAGGGTTTCCTAGGCTGCTCCTGCTCTGTCTGAATTTCTGGAGCTCTGGTAAGGAGCACTATGAATCTGCATAAAGTATTAAAAGAACTCCATCTGACAACATTTCCCACAAATAGCTTGGGTAAGTTATTTATGGCCTCACAGACTCCTGTCATGGCTAATGTCAGTGATTAGCTAAGATGATCCCTTGGTAGTCTAGCAACAGGTCTGACTGCCTAATAGGAAAGCATTCAAATCTATGTCATGGACATTGATTCTGTCACTTCAGAACAAGCCTTCACAGCTTCAAAGTATTCCCCGTTGCCAGAACGCTGCCACTTTCTCCAGAAAATGGACTATCTCATGATTTACTCTTCTCAGCAATGATCAGTTCCTTTGGGCCTGACCTGTGCTGCCATGCATACCTGAAGAAAATTAAAGATCATGTTGTGGAGAAATAAGGAAACTGATGTACAAGCTACTAAGTTGTTTGTTTGTTTGTTTGTTTTAATTCAATAGGCATTCCATATTGGGTAGTTAAAAATCTCTGCAACATAGAGTTTCCAAACATCTGAGACTCAGTATTAAGCTCTCATACCACATTTTCTCGTAACCATCTCATACAATCTACCTGTAATCCACAATGGGAGAAGCTCATAGGACTGTAGCGATTAATGCACAGAAAATCTGAAAAGGAAAATATAGCTTTAAATAAACAAGAAGATAAGTCAAGCAAAACAAAGAGTACATTCCCCATTGTTTGCCTCTGTCACCTGGATACAACTCTAAAGGCAAGGGATTTTCATGTAAACTGCTAATGAATTTCCTAGGAACCAAGGTTCAACAAAGCTGAAAAGCATCTGTTCAGTTTCAGTGAGACTTGAACACACTGGGTAACCTCTTGAGAACTCCTGATACATCTTTGGTATGGCTAAAAGAGAAGAAAAACAAAACTGAAGGAGTCAGCTAGATGACTAAATATTTTTATGCACCTGTTTTAAAATCCCAAATCCTTGCTGAGTTATGAAAAAGACAATCTGTTAGTTTGACCTGCACTGAACTGAACATTTTCAGAGCTCGTTGATATAAACATTCTCAAGAGTTAATTGGCATCCACATTGGACCAACTCAGTAACTGAGGAATGCTACAACATAGGACAATTCTCCATTATGTCTCATTTCATACAACTACACCATCCATCATTCCACAATGAAATATAAAAAAATTTCAAAACTACAGTTGGTAGTACCTACATATTTCCATTCCTAGAGAGGAAAAAATAATGTTTTCTTTAGGCACAGACCACACAAAGAAAAAATACTGCCAGAAAGTCAGAAAATTGATCAGTGTATGCTCTCAAAGGACCTTGAGCTACTAAGGTTTTTGACAATATAAGAGCAGTCAGGTGCCAAGGCTTTACAGGACTAGTCACATCTTGGATAGGTTCCATTTGGCTCCAAGCAAAAAGGCACTAAGACTCGAACATCTGTATGTATGAAAATGAAACAAAGCATTTGTCAATACTGAGAATATATCCAGTGTAAAAACTGATTTAATTAATTTCTAAACAAGGAAAGTGTGTGCATAAGCCAGAAGACCAAATATATATCTGTGCCTTCCTGTTAACAATGCATACCAAGGACCAACTACTTGACCAAAGGAAAAGCATTTTGTAGATATCATTGTCCCATCAAAGGTCAGACAGACATCATCTTCTTTGCATTATAAGATCAATTACTTTGCCAAAGAAAGTCCAAATCAGCTACACTATATTCTAAATATTTTTCTAGGAGAAATTTTATAATGATAGTGCACTGCACCAACTGTTCCAAAAATGGGAGTCTGTGCCACTTAGTGTGAGATAGATAACACATAATTCTCTAGAGTCGGACTTTTTGTTTGTTTGTTTGTTTTTTGGGTTTTTTTCATTTATTTGGTGTTTTTGGGGTGGTTTGTTGTTGTTGTTTTGTTTGGGTTTTTTTTTCCTTTTTGACAGAGTAGGACAACAGGAAGTAAACAAAAAAGCTGCTCTATGTGAACTCTCACCCAAAAAGTGTGAGAGCATAATAGCCTTACTTCCTAAATTTAGTTAGAACTGTACTCTGTATAAAAGATGAGGAAGAACAGTTTTAGTTATAGTGGTAGATTAGGGCATCATCCTTCATTTTGGACAACCACAGGAAGCCATTTGCTGACATAAGGCGTAATGTAGCAAACAAAATGTCTGTTTGTGTGACATGAACCTGCAATAAAGATGGGAAAGGCAAACTTCTTCTTCATACCCTTAAGAAGCAACACACCACTAAGCCAGCCATGCCAACATAATATGGCATGTGCCAATGTTGTTCCAGAGATTCTGAGAGTCAGAACACATAAAAATATCAAGTGACCACTTACGCAGTATTACAATTGAATTGTCCAAAAGTACAATTAAAAGTAATTGTATTTGTAATCCAAAACCTATCTCTGAAGGAGCCCATCTAAGAAATGTTTGGAAAGATTATTCAGAGCAGAGGGCAATGGTAACAAGATGTTTTTGTTCATTGTGTGATTATAAGTGGGCAATAGAATACTTTAAAGTAATCTGCAGTAATCACTCCAACTATAGAAGAACTGACTGAAACAACCTTAATGTCTAACTCTCTGGGTGCAAGACCATACAAAAGACCAAAGAAATAAAGGGAGTAACACCTCTTTCAGGAAGCACTAGATGAAGATGGCATTTTGGTAGCCAGGCAATAAAAATTTCTATTTGTTCCAGAAATAGAAACTTTTTCCTGATTTCTGTGCTGCAGAGGAATGGGTAATACATGTACTAGTTCAGCTAGTTTAACTGAAAAAATCTATCAGCCTACCACAACCCTGTAACATGTTGCATATTCTTCTGAAGTTTAGCTTAGACCAATATGTCCACATTATTTTCATTAAAATATCTATTATGTCTCATTAAAAAATGTGTTTTCACACCCATGCCCAGATTAGCTAGACACATAGATTTAATTTAAATACAGTAAGAATCATTATGTCTACAAAGAATCACTAGCAATCATTTAAAAAAAAATACAGTGTAAAATAATGGAGACAAAGACCCAAAGGGACAGCATGATCTTAAGATGCCATTTTTACATTGACATCTTTTGTATATACAATTTTTTTGTACCTCATCTGTTATGGAAGGGAAGTAAATATGACAGGAAAACACTCCGGTTATTATTACAACAATTACAGGCACACCAAGGATGAGGTCTGACTGAACCTAGTTGTACACTTTCTCTGTGTGACTTCTCTAGGGAAGTCATACAAGACAAAGCCATTCTACAAACTGGCAAAAATAGAAACACACCTAGTGCTGATATTATTTCGCAACATGTATTTTAATACTATTCTTAACATCCTTAATACATCCACTGACATCTATAAAGGTAATAAATAAAAACCTTTCTCTGTATTTAGTATTTCTTGGCACTGAGACATACGTACTATATGACACTGAAGTCCCTATAGTGTTAATACTTGTTTCTTGAAGCAAAAGAATTCCTATCAGGAAAAAAAAAATCAACCAACCCACACTACTTTTGATTAGAACAGTTTAATCCTAATCCCTTTTCTCTGATCTTGGCAAAGGATTTTTAGCAAGTAACTATATTTAAATAACTACCCAGAATTAATCCTTTTGGTTGCTCAAGGCATGAAGGGAAAGTAGTTAGAAACAAAGAATTCAGAAACATGTTGCAGCTGTTTCATAGAATTCACTATTTATAATTGAAAAGATTCTTTTATTTTCTTTCCTTTTCTTTTTCTTGCATGTGGTTTGAGGGTAACCTTCAACTGCCTTACTTGTCCTTTTCTTTTCACAATAGCAAACACCAAGAGAGAGACAGATAGGTAAAAACATTTTCAGCATGAAGCTAAGTGTTTCTGACAGTTTCTAGTGTGCAGCACATGGCTGTATGTAGAAAGAAGATTTTTTCTTCTATATAGTTTGAGTTGATTTAATAAAACTGGGGGGAAAAAAACTTCCTATTTTTAGTCTCAGCAGTAACTGGTTGAAAGCATCAAGTTTATTTCTAGTTTCCAAAAGTAGGAATTGCATGTACTCAGAAAGAATTTTGTGTGGAGCAGTAGTTCCTCCAATCCTATTTTTCTGGCATAACACTTGATGCTTTCCAGATGCAACGGACCAATTTAACACAAGAACCCCATCCAAGGTGTAAGTAAATAATTTTAGACCCATTTCAAGTAGTAAAAATTGAGCCCAAAAGTACATAAGTCTAGATAAAAAGTAATCACGATGTTGCCCAGGACAAAAAAATTCATTGTGTGACATACACGAAATAAGAATATTTAAAACATTTTCAGTGTTATCAGTGTTTTTCCACTCTTCTGCTTACTATTTAGATGTAGAAGCTGAAAGGTCCTCCATTCCTGGTACTCAATGCTATTCACATGACTTTTATATCATCCATAAGCCTTCCAGCAAGGAAGTCAAAGCAGTATGATCAACAAGTGAATAAAGAGTATCCAGGGAAAAATCATGCTTTTCCTGAACCAAGCAATTAACAGGATCTTGCACGGTTAAATGTAAACATTCTGCCAGATCGATTGTCACTGCAGAGAATTTATGAAATTTGTTTCACACATTGTATAATCTGTGGGTCCCACAAACATGGCAGAGAGAGACCAATGTTTCTAGTAACACACAAGTAAACTCATACCTAAGGTAGGATGTTATGAAAAGTAATAAAAAAAATATTAGTAATTGTAAATGCAAAGCTGCTAGCTGCTTTGTCTGCTTGCATTATTTAAGAATGTACCATGACTTTCAATCCATTATACTTATAATAAAACCTTGTCTCTCTACAGTTTAAAACGACACTCAGAAACATTTCTCCTCTTTTTCTGCCTTCTGTAACCATGTGACATTGCTAATGCAGAAGAAAAATAAAATCCAGATACCAAAGTCATGCTTTGTAGTCTATTAAAGCCCAGCTGTCGGCCAGAGTTAAGGAAATGATTGTGCTGTTTGTGCCATTTCTAATTAATAATAACTAAGGATTAATAAAGCAATTTGGAAAAAGAATGTACCAGGTAAGGATTTATAGGTAGATGAAAGTCATTGTATTGTAAATAATCATGGATAAAATTAAATGGGAGCTAAGACATTTATGGTGCAGCAAAAAAATGTTTAACACATTTTTCAAGCTCTGCATCTCTTGGAAGCATATTATTGGAGGCAGAGGTACCAGAATGTCTCAATTTCATCCCTGACAAATAGTCAGCTCAGAGATATCTGCAATGTTTAACAATTCTCTGCGTTGTTGCAAAAAGCATGAAAACTGATCTAATAGCAGGACTTGTCTCTGTTTATTGTTTATTAAGGCCCTTAGAGGCTTCACAGCATGCTGGGAGAGAAATGGTTTAGGCTTTACAGGAGACAGCCCCAGGAGCTGCCCTCAGGAGCTGCACTTGGCCTACTGCAGGAGGTTTATTAGGTCTTCTAGCAGAAAAAATAATAGAGTCCAGTTATGTTGGTCATGAATTTTTCTGCTATAAACAAAGGAAAGAGCAATTCCCCATTTACCTTCGAAGGCAGATCAGCCAGCACAAGTATGAAAATGTTCAGGTCTAAGGAAGTGTGTGCCGCTGTCACCCAGAGCCCATCTCACTCCACAGACCTTCTCCAGGCTGCAGTTTCTTACGTCTTACTCTAAACATCCTTAAACCCACTGTTTAGTCCTGGATTACCTGTCCACATGTCTGACATGCAGCATCAGCTCAGCCTGGGTGCCTAAATTAAACTCATCCCACGCACATCACCGGTAGGAGCCTGTGGCTCCTCTCCAGGGCAGCTTGCAGCTGGGGCTTCATGGGCTGCTTCGCAAACCCTGAGGATGCAGATTGCCCTTTCACAGTGCTGGGCACCCCCAGCAGGCTACAGTGGAGGAGCTGGGGGTGCCCCAAGTAGAGGGGAGGCCTTGAGCTTCCCCAGGCTGCTGGAGGGGAGCAGCTGTGGAGCTGTGAGCGACTGCCCTGGCACGGCAAGCCAATCCCTCAGGTGCAGAGACCGAGGGCTTTGGGGCTGTGGGAGAGCAACGTCTTCATGTCAGGCACAGCAGGAGCCTATACTGATGATGAGTACAACACTTTGAGCCCAGCCATGGGCACAGTCTGCGCTGTGAACAAAGAGCACTTGGTAACATCCTTAGGCCTTGCTCTTAACCTCTCCTCAATCTCACACCGCAGACAGAGCTCAAGACTGCAGCCCCTGTCACACCCTAGTTTCTTCTCTCCCTCTGAGAGATGATTCCTGGTTCACCAGAACTGTTATGGAATAGTTAAGGAGCTAGAATTGTCTTTGTAGTCACTGAAAAACTGTAAACTTTTCCTTGCAGCAACGTGTACTGGTCACAGCCAGTGTAGCATAATAGTGCCCTCAGGAGCCTGACAGGTATATTGTGACTGGATGAACCCCTCTATTCCTACTCTTACACTGAGGTTTTTATTAGATATTGTTTTCTTTCATGATAAATATTGCCTTAATCATCTATTGCCCTACTGGAAAAAAAAACAGGTACATATTTGATGAAAAAAATGCAAAAACAATATACTTTATAGAACAGACTGCATGGCAATATGGAGCTGCCTTCACTCAACACCTTGCTAGTCTGTCTGCACCAGGGCCCTAATTTCCTTCTTGATATACAATTCTATACCTTTCACTGGTACATAGATGTTTTACCATAGTGCCTGAGTGCCCAAAACCAGGTTTTACAGGCACCTAAGAGGTTCTCTGCCATCCCTTGGAAATGGGATCATATTCTCCAATCAGTGAAATTGTTTGTTTTTAAATATCTCATTTTTTTAAAAAAATAAATTTTAAAAAAAATTAGAATTAAAAATTTTAAAAGCACACAGATTCTGGATTACTGACTGCCAAAGAGTTATGGAACATTTAGTCCTTGAAACAGTGAGTCCTAGTTTCTTCTGTGGTTTATTTATATTCTTATATACATACGCAAACACACACATATGCACAGAATAATAGAGCCTTGTGGCTAGGAGACTGCACAGTTCCAGTTTGAATAATGAAAACGTAATGCTTCAGGAAGGATTAGCAGAAGAGTTCAGATTGGCCTTATCAATATCTATTCATATGTCCACTGTGTTAAGTGTTAAGTTTCTGGAATTATTTTCACAAGGAAGAGAAGTTTTATGTAATTTAAAGGTGAATCTTTACATATATGATAAATCTTAACCATGCATTGATAGTAAAGAGCAGTAATAAATCTGCAAAGAATAAATATTTTTATTTTTTTGTTAACCTTGAAACCTACATTAAGGAAACACATTGTTGTTTAGGTTACTCCATTTTTCAGGGGCAGTTGTAATTGTGCTATGGTGATTTTTGCCTTTTTCTTTTTCCTTGATCTCCCTGTTTACAAAATAAATGCTCAGACTGTCAGCTGCTCACATTAATTCTTTACAGGACAACAGGATAAGAATCAAAGCAAACAGTTTCTTTCTTTGATTAGCCATACACCAAACACAGCTGTAGTTCTACCTTTTGATTATCTCCCTGCTTCAATTTCATTTGGAGGATAACTTGTGTTAAAAACAGAATAGATCGCTTTGCTAGATGATACACATTATGGATACATTTTTGTCTTTTAGAAATAGCTACTGATTCTTAGCATAAAGTTACCCAAATATCGAATATAGGATTAAAAGATAGGTTGGAGGGAAATAGTGTGGTCAGTTTAAGTAAGACTGATATTTGTCTTAGTAAATTTCTTATCCTCTATGCCATCTTAAATATATTTTAAAATGTAGGTCAAACAAGCTCTTTCTTAATCTGTATGTATCAGTTCACAGAATCTCAGAACTGCAGAGTCACAGAATGGCTGAGGTTGGAAGGGACCTCTGGAGATCATCTTATCTAACACCACTGCTTAAGCAGGGCACATAGACTGTGTTTGGACACCTTTTGAATATTTCCAAGAATGGAGATATTCATTTTCTCAGAGCAACTTGTCCCTGTGCCCAGTAACTCTGGCAGAACTTGCAGGTTAGCTTTGAATATTAACCAAATTTCTGGGGCCCCTCCTCCCTTGAGGGTCTTATTCCATTGTGGTGGGGGGAAACAGTTTTTCCCCCTGCAGTTATAAAATGGTAAAACCCCAAGGGGTGGTGACCCTTGAAGTTTTGAAGTTTTACCCAATGAGCACTTCTGCAAAATATAAACATATCACACTTAGAACGGAAGAGAAGTTAGTTGTAGTTTGGTGGTAGAAGTGGTAGCCATGTTCTGAGGCCACGAGGAAGGGGCTCGAAGCCCCTTGGGGCCTCTGGGCCCCCCCCAGCCCCGGCTGAAGTTTTCTCCACTGTGAGTGAGCAGAGACAGAGCAGCAGCAGCGTCCAGAGATTGTGGCTAAGAGCCAGCAGAAGATAAGCAGCAGAAACAGCATGCAGCTGAGCAAGGAAGACACAGAGTTGTCTGAGAGAGCCAAGAGAGAGAGAGAGAGAGAGAGAGAGAGGAAGTTAGGTTAAGAACTGAAATAAAAACCCCAAACTCCTTTTGTGACCTTTCCTAAGTGGAAAGGATGCACTCCTACTGAATGGAAGTCCTAAAACTGCAGCAGCACTGCAGAGAGGAGCTAAAAAGCTCAGAGAAAGAATGTGGAGGGGGGGACCTTGCCCCCCCACCCACCTCCCCCCCGCTGCTTGAGGCAGAGCACAGAGCTCTGTAGGGAACTTGAATCCCCTGAAGATAAGGACCATCAGGAAGACCCCTGAGCTTCGTGATTTGACGTGGTGATAGTGCCCTTTGTCCTGGGAAATGCAGCCCATGGAGGAAGACCCTCGTTTGAAGACAAGTGGCCGAGGGGCTTGGATACCCCTCGTGTGTGCTGGCAGAGATCCAGCTGCTGCATGAGAAGAAGAGCGAAGCAGATAGATCTGCTGCCCTAGAGACATTGCTGCTCTGAGAGTGAAAAGGATCTTTCCTTCTTCCCTCCTGGACTTTTATTTGGAGGGGAGAAGAGTTTTGATCCATTGTAAATACTTTTATGTCATGGTAGAGATAGCTAAGATTGTATAAAATGTATTGTAGTATTTATTTGTACAGTCATTGTAGTATATATTCCCTTTCCCCCATTTTGAGTCTCGTGTGGTTGTCTGGAAAAAAACCATCTCACACTGGGTTGAGATGTGGGAGGGAGCTTAGACTAGGGAATTAGATTTTGGGACTCTCAAACCATGACACCCATGAAACTCTTCCAAACAGATCCTTAAAAAGGCCAAAGTCTGTTCTCTGAAGTCTAAGATTGTGAAATTGCTTTTTGCTCTACTCTGTCTTCCCAGAATCCCAAAGTCCAACATCACATGGTCACTGCAACCAAGGCTGCCTCCAACCTTTGCAATTCCAATACGCCCTTGTCTGTAAGCATGAGATCCAGCAGAGCATCTCAGCTCATTGGCTGCTTTGTCACTTGGGTCAGGAAGTTGTCATTGATTCTCTCCAGGAGCATCCTTGATTGCTTATGCCCTTCTGTGTTGTTCCTTCAGCAGATACCAGGGTGGTTGAAGTCCCCCAAGAGGTCCAGTGGCCTTGGCCACTTGTTCTTCCTGATCAGGTGGCCTTAGCAGACACAATGTGCATATTGATTTGTTTTTTAATCCTTACTCATAAGCTTTCAGTCAGCTCACCATCAATCCCAAGGCAGAACTCCATGCATTCCAGCTGTTCTCTCAAAAAAAGGCCAGCTTCCTCTCACCTTCCTGGCCAGCTCCTCCTGAAAAACCTATATCCCTTGACTGCAACTCGCTAGTCATGGGAGACACCCCACTAAGCCTCTGTGATTCAAACAGGACTGTAACCCTACAACTGCACACAGATCTCCTCATGTTTATTCCCCATGCTGTGTGCATTAGCGTACAGGTACTTCAGAGAGGCACCCCAGTATGCTGATTTCTCAGAGAAGGTTGGGAGAGTGGTGGTGTTTGCCCCAGAATAGGCACTTCTTTGCTTACATGAAAATGCAGGAGATGGCCCTGCTTAAGCTTTGACTTGATGATTTTGTGTTCACCTCATTCTGGGTCCTTTGCTTGTCAGTCCAGTCCCTAAGCCCCTTACAGGTCTGCTGCTAACCCAGCAGACTTGGTTATTCCACTCTTATATTAAGAGAAACAAATTTGAAAATTATGTGCACAGAGCAGTTAGAACTACCTGGATTTTGTGTTTATTAGCTCATTTTACTATTTATTTGTAATTTAACTAATTCTAATGCAAAATGTACTTATCTGTACAGAGTGACTTTTAAAAGCAGATACTATCATTATTTCAGCCTAATCTTGCTTCATAAAACACCAAGAAAACACAAATGATAATAAGAGAAGCATCGTTAGCCAGTCACTTCTTTTACAAAACAAAATCTTGGACCAGATGTTCAGCTGGGCAAAACAGAGAAACTATGTCATTTATTTTATCTGGGTATGTATTCATGGATAGCAGTACAGTTCCACAAATTTACATTAGCCAAAAAGTCTGATTTTCCTACTCCTTTCACCCTAAGATTCCCATCGTTTTTTTCTCTCTGGGTATAGACTATTTAGACACATTTTTTACCAGCCCTCTAAAGAGGGAACAAAGTCAGGTGCTGATAAAATAATGCCTCACACAAGAAAATGAAGAGAGAGGTATGCAGTTTGCTCCATTAGGAAAATACAGTTTCCAGCTTTGGCATGATTCTCCAATCAACAGTAATAGGCAAAGTAGTAAGGGTCTCCCATTCAGTAAGAGCTCATGGTAACTTCAGGTCAGGACTCAGGCAAACAGAATTCAGAATTTAAAACAGAAAATGTATAAGAGGGTTGTCATTTTGCTGTTCCTCTGTTGCTGTGAATGGGAATACATTTGTAATTCATCATCATCATCATCATGGCTGGGCTTCACGAATGAAGATTTGGGAAGGGCTCTACCCACATTTGTTACAAGCATGCTGGTGGCTAAAAAGGCCAATACGAGATAGTAATTACGAGATTTGTAATTACCAGTAGACTGATTCCACTACCTGAAAGGGGTCTGAAAGAAAGCTGTAGCAAGGTATTTCCACAAGGGCATGTAGTGATGGGATAAAGGGTAATGGCTTTAACCTGAAAGAGGTCAAGGTTACATTAGATAATTAAGAGGAAATTCTTTACTGTGAGGATGGTAAGGTGCTGGAACAGGTTGCCCAGAGAAGCTGTGGATGCCCCAGCCCTGGAAACATTCAAGACCACATTGGATGGAGCTTTGAGCAATCTGCTCTAGTGGAAGGCTCCCTGCCCATAACAGGCAGACTTAGAACTGGATATCTTTAATATCTTTTCAACACAAATCATCCTATCATTCTGATTCTGTGAATTCCACATGTGTCTATTGCTAACTCTTGTGATGAGAAAACATTACATTTGGAATAGGAAAGTAAATGGAACATTATAAAGCCAGGAATTTTGTTTTTCATACTTATTTCATTCTTCAGTTGTCAGAATTTTATCATCAGTGTATTAAACAGAAGTACTAGGCAACGTAGAAAAGCACCATTTCTTCAAGAATGTCACCTGAATCACAAATGATACTACAACAAGCTAATCGTTTTAGCTATAGAGAAGACTTTTTGGTAAATAGAAAAGGAGGAAGTCAAATACAAACTACATTTTTCTGTAAGAGAACCAGTTTCTACTAATACACAGGTAAATAAGGAGTGCATAATGAACTTTCTTCATGGGGGATTTTTAAAATGTCATTACAGTTGTTAATTGCTATGAACTTGCACTTCATGCACTTCAGTGTAAAGAAGGTGAAGTACTGTTTGCTACAAGACACAGGGGAACAGGGAACAGAAATTAGGAATTTGAACCTTAACAGCCTGTGCTTGAAGAAAAGTATAAAATTAGGTTTTCATGATCTTTCCAATCTTGCTTACATTCAAAGTATTCAACTCATCTGAGAAACAACTCTGGGATTCATTGAAATGTTTATTTGTATAAGGTCTACTTCATGTGACCAAAGGAATTAAAATCATCTTCATGATTTGCCAAGTACATGAGGCCCTGGATAATTTTCTTTGTTGCTAAATATAACATAACTCCATAAATTCTTTAACATCGTGCTGTTATACTAGAAGTGGGTTACCAAAAAAATTAATCCTTCCAGGTATTTCATGGCTTGTCCGTGGTATGTAGGATGTTTTCAAGGTAAGCATTTTTCTGATAAAGCATTAACAGTAAGATCTGTGTTAAATTTATGCTGTTGGCTCAATTTCCAAAAAGGTTTATTTTATAAAAAACTAGAACTCAAGTGCTACTGTTCTACAACACTTCTCTAACATTAATGTGGGTCACTGACATGATACAGAAAACTATGATTTCATGTCAGCAGGGTTAAAATTTCAGACTTGAATAAAATGTTTCAGTCAGAGGGGATAATACTGTCAATGAACAAAAAGACATTTTCATTTATCTTATCTGACGGCAGAAAATATACAGAATAAGAAAGTACCACAGGAGCACTTGCTAGCACCATTACAACTAAAGAGGACTTTCACACCTGGGAATGCTTTAAGTATTGTACTTCTTACATGGATTCATTTCCCTTGCAATTACCTTTAAGATGTTCTATCATTTTGGCTGCTTCCAGTAGCTATTCAACTAATGCATGCCCTCTGCGTCTCTTAGTCTACCTTTCGCTTACATTAAAATATGTGATTTAGTGGCATCAGAACATTACTTCATGTACTCTGGTGTCAGAATTAAGTCTTTGTTCTATACAAAAAAAGGAGCACATAAATAAAAAATACTTGAACAGGTTTTCCATTCTGAAAAATTAAAAAAATGGTTGATAACATAGCATAGAAACAAGTCAGATCTATAGGTATGAGATCTATACCTGGTAAAATGTACAATATTTTTAATCTTTGCTCAGTGAAATTGTTCCCAACTAAATCTTTGTATATTCACTCTTACCGCCAAAATGACAATATTTTTTTTTCTGTACTATCCCTGGCACAGCCTGATAGCAAATTTTACAGATTGCTCTATTGCTTCCAATTAAGTGTTGATATAAAGCTCAGCCTTCTACTCTGTTACTCCTTATTTGCAGTCATAGATTCACAATCATTTAATGAAAAAAAAAAAAAAACTATGAAGAGGAGAATTAGATAGTAAAAAATGCTGGTAAAAATTAGGAACTCAAACCTTAAATTGTGTTTATGTTTTCCTATTTAAAATGTGGACGGAAGAGTTTCCTGGAGTCCAAGTCTAGAAGTGGTATCTTGGTCTCCTCCCACATCTGTATTTCCCTGCATGTTATTTCACCTAAATCAATTTATTTAGGCACACTCCTACCCCTAATCAGAAAGTTATCATGAGCTGCTGAAAATACTAATACCACTGCTAACCCAAACCTTCACAAATCATATACAACTTGGCTTAAAATCTGCTAGGTTTAAAAAGTATCATATGTGGACTGATTTTTTTTTCATTCGTTGTTGGGTTTTGAGAATTAGTATAAATTTTCATAATTTATTTTTATACTGTCAGTTTGTACTTGCTGTGCTTACCATGCCCTCTCCCACCAGATTAACTGTTCTTGGCTTATATACAGAAACTGAATCCACGAAAGGAGAGGAACTGCCTACTAAGACTAGATATTCTAAATTCCCAGGTTTTACGGAAGAGATCAGTCCAATTTGCTTTACTGCCTTAGGAATGAGCTTAGATTTGAACTTGACCTTCTGAAAATCTACAGTGAAGATAATACTAATACCAGGATTGATGATGTGGGTGATGATGGAAGGCAAAAGTCACTTTGTCTCTTTTTTACCGAGAGATGACAATGGCAGGTACATAAGTTTTCACAACCAAATTGGAATCTGATGTACGCACCCTTTTTGTAATACTCCTTGTATGTAGTAATCCATCACTCATGAAAGGGCATGTTCTTGCAGGAGGGAGAAGAAAAGCTACAAAAATAGGCAAAAGGCAAGTTTTCAGCAGGACAGATTTTTTGCTGTTAAATTCTTGATGCTGCCATCACCTACACTCAGAGCTGTGTCTGTGGAGCTGTCAGAGTATGACTGAAAGAGATTTACAATTCAATACAAATTCATTTTTGATACCTATAGTAGGTTGCAGAAAATGTTGGGAATGTCTAATTAACAAATCTATCTGATAGTTAACAGTGCCACCGTTAAATGTTTTGTACAAATGAAAAAGTTCAGACTTAATTGCAGCAAGCTCAGGTATGAGTGTCAGTGAAGCCATTCAAGCTTGGCTTTAAGCCATGGCAATTTGGGATTCAGCTGCTGGGTAACTACAGGCACCCTCTTTTGTCAACTCCACTGTAAATTTACTGGTGAAGGGGAAAATGCTGTCGAGCAATATTAGAACCAACTCTTGAAAAATTAGAACATTTCCTTGTGAAATGTTCTCAATTCAGCTCTTCTTAACTTTCTATTAATTAGAATGTTACAAAATTGAAAATAATTAAGTTCAAGACAGAGTTCTCATTAACTTCACATGACCAGGTCTTTCCTAAAGGCCTCTAAACGACATGCAGTATTAACAACTTAACAATTTGTAAAAAAATACACCTCCAAGGTTAGTTCTGTATGGTGATTTTTACTGTATTTGAGTCATACTTTAACAAATTGTTATTTTGTGAAAAAAGTCTTTAGCACATCCCAAAGAGCAGGTAAGAGACATGCTCTAGCTGTTCTGACAAGTTTATTTATTCATGAATTCCTGAGTCGCATTCAAAGATAAACCCCAATTCCCTGAAATATGTAATTTAAAAGCTAACATGAGATCCATAGCAAGTGAGGAAAGACCAGTCTGAACAACAAAGAGATAGATTAAATGGCATTTAATGCAGCATAAATACTCAGATATTTTAAGGCAGATATACTATCTTTTGTATCTATTATAAAGTATATAGCTGGAGAAGCTAAAGGGAAACAGTGCAATCAGTGCTAAACAACAATATAAATTCTGGAGAGTTTGCACCAGCTAAACTATGGTCATTCCTTCCGTAGTATTTTAATTTTCATGACTTACCTCACATAACATCATCATATTTTAGATTAGCGTCATATGGCAATCTACTAATCATTTCTATACTCGATCATATTGAATAGTTATAATCAAGCTATCTATCAAAAGTGGATTAATTGAAGACATTTGATCCTTTGCTCTGAAAGGAAACTGAAGGAAACAGTCAAGGTAATTCCATGTTTGTTCTGGTAGAAATACTACAGGCAAAAAATAAGAAGCTGTTGAATGCTCTGATCCACAGTAGAAGGAAACAATTTCTACCTTTGCAATTGCCATTTTTTCAGCAAAAACATGAGGTAGATTCTAAACTTTCAACCATTTATATAACTTAAAAAAATCAAGATTCTGAAAAATGCATACTTTTCCACCTCTGTTCTTCTCAGATGGATATGTCCTATGCCTTGGATCACCAGGGACAATTATAAGGTCTTGGGGCCTTGGCCACAGAACATGCTTTCTGATTGCTTCGAACACACTCTGCATGGCACCACAGCCTCTGTCACCCTGTAACTGCTTGTGCCACACTCAACTGTGCTGGCAGCATTTGGCAGATGGTGGAAGTGCAATAGAAATTGTGGGACTGTGAGGTAGTAGCCCTGTCTGACTACTCTTCCTACTTAAGATTTCTACACTTCTTGGGTAAGACTGATTTTTCTTATACAAAACCTGCTCTCAGATGGTGACACTGACCATTGACTATGCAATGGTAGTTTAAATAAAGTTTCAGGAATCTGAACAATTAATGGATGGGCTAATTAGAGTCTACTCATTTGTGACACAGCCAATAAGTGGTTCATAGATAGCTGGTAGAAATAAATGGATTTCTAAAGGGCTAATATTGTGTTTAGCAGAAGAGCAAACAACCAGAGAAAGAACTCAAGAGCATATAATTACAACTGTCATACCGACAAAATACAAGAGTAAACAAAAATTGAGATCAGATAGGTTTGCAATAAGTGTTGAACTAATCACAGCACAAAGTAAAGGTACAAGAGGTTCAGAATTGTTTATTCAATAAAATTTCTTCTGATGTACTTGAAAGCATAAACACAGAGATTAGTTGTAATGTACTCCAGTGCAGCTGTGCAGAGCCAGTCCCACTTTGCCACACCCCCAGTACACATCACCAAGCCATATTGAACTCCAAAATTTAGTGTACTGGTGAGTCTGCAGAGTGATTCATCAGCACTTTTTTTAAACTTTCTTCTTCCACAATTGTGCAAATTCAAAGTGCTCAAGACCTTCACTCATGTTTCTCCTTTACATCTTTCTTCTCAGAACTATATTCTCATATATTTTATTCTTCATATTTTCATGTATATTCTGCTCCACTTAATTTCCTTCTAGCATGCTCTTGTACTACAGCCACTTGTCATTTTAAAGAACAAGATTTCCTTTCTTCTCTTACCTTACCTCTTAAAGCTTCCAAATGATCCTGATAAGGGTGGTTTCCCTAAAGGTTGTGTCAAATAGCCTCCAATTTAATTAGTACAGCAGAAGCCTTGTGTTTGGGAATTTGTTTGTTCATGTTCTTTCCGATGTTAAGATTTTCCTTAGCAATAGTCTTGTGTCAGTCTTTGCATCACTTTTACAAGTAATAATTCCCTACAGAAAATGACTGAGTAACTGTGCCTACTCACGGCTGTAGCAGAGGTGAGGCCAGACCTCTGTCTGACAGAATGGCATAAGTGTTTTCTTTCAACACTTCAGTACATAAGGGTCAGATATCTTGAGATCTGAAGGAGCACAGCATATTTGTTCCTTGTACTGCTGTATGCAAGGTAGAAAATTTGTATCCTTAATCCTCCAGTCTTATAAAAATACTTTTATTCCTTCTTTATCTGTCAAGTTTTTCCATATTTTTACTTACTTCCATTTTGATATGACAATAAGAGACAATATATTGTAAGTTTCAGCCCTCAATTTTTTCAGCAGGCTTAACCTTAAATGCAGCTTAGGGACTAAATCTTCACTTTTGAGAGAGCAGAAGGATAAGCACTAATAACATATAGAAGATGTTGGTTCTCTTTACAAGGGCACAAGTCAGTGGCTTCTGCCAAGTGAAGGAAGAAGTTTGATCCATTTCATTCATTTTATACTTACAGATTGAATTAATTTGTTAGTCCTACAATATGGTGGTAGATTTTCCATTTTCAGGACAAGTACTTGCAGTAAGTGTGCTCTTCATTTAGTAAAATGGATCATTAACAATTGATGCAAAGTGGCATAATAGATATTGCTGTTTTTCTTTTGCATCTAGTGTTGGGTTCAACTGGGGATTAAATTGCCTCGTATCCCACACATTAATAATTTCTGAGGCTGACATTTATGAGCGTACTATGAAGGATATTTGAGGCTTTCAGATGAATGTAATTTCAGAGATTGTGGATTAGATGTTTACAAATTATGGTATGTACAGATATCAAACCTTTATTGACAAACAAGAATAAGGTATATATAATGTATATGTAGTGTATATATAATATGTCTATAATAACAGTTAGGGTAAGTTCTCAGCAATAAAAAAATATTTCTATACTCTCAAGTGTAAATTCACATTGGTCAAAAATATTATCTACTACTTAGTATACTAATAGTATTACTTACTATTTTTAAAGACCACAAGCAATCCCAGCTTCTTCCTGCAGAGGGAATATAGTTCTTCTGCTTTCATAACGTAATGGAAAGTAATGATGCATTCCAACAAAGGCATAATTCTTTCTTTTGGTTATTATAATCAACTTCCATAAATAGAGCAAAGCACTAAGATCAGAGTATAATACATGAATTTAGAAGTACCTGAGATGGACCTGATTATGTTTAAAGAGATATTAACAAGTAAAAAAGAATTGCTTGTAAAACTATTTCTTGCTGTAAGGCTGTGTGTTACACTGAGTAACTGTGCAGTTTCTGCTGACATTCACAATTCTATGTATTCATGTTGTAGACTTTGGGTGAAGTATTGCCCTTTCTGCTACTACTTCAGTGGACCACAATTTGAAATTCAGTTTGTTCTACATTCCTTTTCCACTTTCTCTGTCATCTGGCATTGGCCTGCTCCTTGTGTCTGTCAAGCAACTCTGTAGCCTGGTACATTTACTTTTCCTTCCAGCATTGCTGGTTTAGCTATTCAGCAAAAGAACTTCTAATTCCAGAACAGGTCAGTGTAGGTGACTTAGCTGTAATCACGCCTGTGCATATACTGGAATCAAGACTGAACCTTCTGAGTACTCAGAAACCCAGCTATACATTGCAAAACTTGCACAGAAGCTGAGCTGCCATGTATTAATTTTCTATGCTTAAACAAACTAGATTAGAACAACCTCTGGTGTAACATTCCTGCTGGTAGACTGTACACCTGTTTGATGGCAGTTGGGCAAGAAGCTGCTCTCTTTAAGCAGGAATTCTCTAGCTCACTGTAAATGATATAATATTTTTTCATCACTATTTTCTCTCTTTTTCCTTCTGGTTGTTTAACTCAGGAATCACAACATTAAAGCTGTCCGAAGATACTCTATATGAAGAGTTGTACTACATTACTCCAGACATTTGATCTCGAAACAAATCTTATCATTTCAATATATTCATGTAAAGCAGAAACAGGGAAAAAACTCTGGATGTGGTCAGTAAATTATATGTATAAAGTGAGATTAATATCAATCACATCTCATGAAAGAAAGGAGGACACCTGAGATTTTAAGAGGCTGTTCGTAAAAACAACCCAGCTAAAATAGTAGTTTTTTAACACTCTCCAAGTGACAAATTGACCAGATGTTGTGTAAAAAAGGAAAAGCAGGAACTGAAAAATGCCAGAGAAAAATATGCTTTCAATTCCATGCTTACTACACCTAAGGTATGCTCTTACTGCTATAACTTAAGAGGTAGAACCAAAATTCCTATGAAGATGAGCATAGCTATAGGGGAGGGAAACCTCAAATGGACCTCATTAGAACAATTTTTTAAAGTTTTTAGAAACTAACAGTGTCATCTTGAAATTATTCTACTATTATGGGCAGCCAATTTAGAGAATGCTGGCAGGGGGTTGTGATAGCAGAGTTGCTCAGACAAAGAAATGAACATGTTTTTGCATTCCAAGAATCTGCAGGGAAGAGAAAAGCCTGCATAAGCTATTAGAGAATTACAGTAAACAGGCCTTTTGATCACAAGGGCACATATTACTGTTGCAAGGTTAACCACCACAGAAATAGTCAAGGTGTTTTGTTTTTTTAAATAGGGTGGGAATGCTATTTTTTTCTACTAGAATTGATACATTGTTATCCATGAGAGGAGTTTGTTTCTAAACAATGGAGAGGGCTTCCATGGTTTAGAGTTTTTCCCCCCCAAAAAAAATTAATTGCCGTTTTTGCTAACTAAATTAAAAGGAAGAAATTACAAATTTCATGGCTTGCCCAGTCACTCAAAGTCTAAACTCAGTGGCTCTATGGGCACAACCTGTTTGGTGCAGAATACTTTCAATACCACATTTTTCCTGTTGTAGCTGATCTCACGCATGACTCATTATGAATAGATAATTCTGTCAACAACAATAAAATTTCATTATGTGTGTAGTCAGTGGTTTTTTACAGCCCCAGTGTCTGAAGTTATGTGAAGGTTCAAGCTCTTAGTTTCTTTGAGAAACAAATAATATAAAATTTCCATGTCTCTTGGCTACAGGGAAGAACTTCACAATCTAAAGATTCAAAAAACAGACCATAAATACTAAAAACAAACAAACAAACAAACAAACAAACAAACTGTGGATTTTTATCTATTCTTATTTTTTTTTAAAGCTTGGGATTTGACTATGCTGTTAATGTGTCAACACAGAAAAGTTTGCAATCACTTTCCAAAAGGTACCAACAGGAAACAGAAGCCCAGACAGTTTGACTTCTTCAGGTTTTCACAGAAAGTTGTAGTTTGACCCTAAATCTGAATCTTCCAGAGCACAAACCAATCACTTATTCACAAGACCATCTTTATGATTTCGGTAATGTTTACTTAAAAAGAAAATTAATAAAAATAACAGTGTGTTATTAAAGCTTCTGGGAATGTTTATTTTACATTAAAAGTATTTACAGTTACATATGCAGTGAAATAAAGAGTCAATAATAACCTGTTAATTCCCAAGCTTAGCAAGGGTAATTTAGAAAAGTTCATATAGAGTATACTTCTTATTAACATTTCCCAAGATTTTATTTAATTTTAAAATCTGAATTACTTATCTTCATTCAGCCCCAAACTGAAACAAAGCGCTTCCAGTTTTTGAGCTTACTCTATTCAGAAGGCAGATAGAAAATGGATCATATTAAAACAAAGTTTGATTATTTTTTTTATTTCAGTGAGCTTTGCACTGCTAACATATACGTTTGAAACACATGAGGGCACTTAGAGGAAAATCAGTGTATAGAGCATGGCATGCAGATGTACTCTTTAATATTACTTACAAAACCAAAATGAAGTGTAGCAGGAGGCAGAGAAACTTGTAGAGATTATGTAAAGGTATTGAAAGTCTCTATATTCATGAACATTTTCTGAGCCCTTTTTTAATATTTCCCATCTGAATATCTTCACAAGGAATTGTCTTTCCTTGGTTACAGCTCCTACTGTGGGTAAAGTGGTGAAAGGTGTATTACATACAGAGAGTATGGAAAGGGCTGAGTTCAAGAATAAAAAGAGGTTTACATATCATGTACTCAGGATTTATAGCACAATTGTCTTTTCAAGAGAGGGTCACTTTGCAATACAATAATTGTTTCATTCATTTTGTGCTGAGTTACAATAGAGAGAGGACTTAGAGTTGATTAAAAATTAAAATGCACTTTATTCAACATAATGGTAAAGTGATGCTGCATAAATGGAATGGACTTTTCCATTTCTCTCATCATAGTCGACTCTCTGGTTTCTTTTCACATGCTGATATTCTTAAATGCCAGATATTTTCTGCAAATTTAAATGTTAAGGATTAAAAGAGATAATTGCTCCCAGGGCTAATGGCCACTATTACATGGATCATGACTGGAACATTCTTCTGCTTCATTTCGTTCTCTGATATTCACTTTCTGTGCAGTCAGAAGGTCACCTGCTGTACTCTTATGGCATAGAAATACAACTAAAGTATTTCTTACTCCATAAATTTCATAGAAATATATGATAAAAATAGATTTGTATTGCATAGAAATGTGCCAGGTCTCAGCACATGAAAATTTCCAGAGTTGGACTTCACATGAATAAATCCTTAATGTTAGCAATAGCTTTATTTGTTATCAAAGACAATCTCCATTTTTTTGTCCCCAGATTAATTCTTTACATTTCATAGTGTAACTACAATTACACAAGGTACAGTGAGTCATAGAATATTAATGACTATTAAGACCACTTTCTCACAGGATTAGGTAATCAGCATAATTTCTCAAATGTAAACTTCTCAACAGTCCAGACAATTTTTCAGTCCTATACTTACATTCAGGTTCTTTGATAGACCTATTCATTCTAGGCAAGTAAAGCACTTAGCTGGTATTTTCACCCCGGACACTTGTATAATATTTATCTTCAGAGATGTCTTTTTCTATTACATATTGTGATTCCATTATATTGATGTCCTGGTTACAGCCAGGACAGGATTAATTTAGCAGTAGTCAGGATGGGGCATGGCTAGGACCTGGATGTTGTTTTATAAACTCATGTCCTTTTCTGGAGCAGGGGAAGGGGGTCCCTTCCAGGTTAGAGTAGTGTGGCAGAGGTCAGATATTGTGGGCTTCCCATGGTATAGTGGTGAGCATTTGCGTGTGAATCACTCACTTCTCTTGTACAATTTTGTTATTAATATTGTTGCTATTACTGTTTGTCCTCTTATTTCATTGCTGTTTCCAGTAAATTTTTATTATCTCAACCCACGATCTTTACCAATTTCTCCTCTCCAGCTGGCCACAAGGTGGGGGAACAGGGAGTGGGGAGTGAACGAGCAGTACATGGTTTCACAGAATCATGGAGTCAGAGAGTATTCTGAGTGGGAGGGGACCCACAGCAATCATCAAGTTCAGATCTTGAGTCCAAGGCCTGTGTGGGGATAGAACCCACGACCTTGGTGTTTAGAGTATTTGGGAACACTAAATTGGGGAATACCATTTCTAAACCATGACCTGTGAATATGACTTAAGTTTTTTCCTTCTCCCACAATTTCTATACTGTTCTTATATATAATCATTAGATTTACTGCCCACCATCTTGTGACATAAAGCAGATTCCTCCCAGTGACAAATTTCATGTTCCTTTGATTTTTTGATCGTTACTGTTTTTTGTTTTGTGATATCTACTTCCTACCTTCAGAATCTTCTTACCAAGCATAATTAACATCTCACCATTTTGAGTCTTCTACTTGATGTCATTACTAGTTTTTTTAATACATTGTAGGGAAAACAAAGCTGTTAATTGACATTGATTAGTAGTTAATATTTATTTCCATATAAAAAGGAAAGGTACTACTAGGTGCTTTTACTGCTTAATCACTACAAATCGTGTCATGAAACAGCAATTTGGAGGTAGGAAAGGAACTACTTGAAATAGATTATATTAACCTACTCTAAGGTCACAGAATATTCATAGTTAGCCCTCTTTCCCTTTTACCCAGGCCTCCAATTTCAGGTCAGCCACGCAACAGTTTTTAAAGTAAAAAAATTTTTTAGCTTATTAAACGGAGCAAGCTTCAACGTGGAAAGATCTGTAAATCACCCTTTTTCATCATAGCCTCTGTTAAAAATCAGAACTTTATAACAGAGTGGAGGAGAAGACAGAGAGAAAGAATTATATGTGACAGATCCCAGAATCCTCACTTAATGTGTGTATGGTAACAGAGTTCTGAAATCATCAGCATCCACAAGCATTGGTGAGCATAAGTATCAGAAAATAATAAAATCAGTCTTTAGTTTAGTTAGAGTCAGTGGAAAATATAGATGACAAGACAACAAGCAAAAAACCCCCCCAAACCCATCAATGTGTCTCCCTACACATTCTGGAGTCTCTCACATTAACATTATTTTGTGTGATTCTCTTTCATAGGTTACAGAGCTGAAAACTCAGTTTTTCAAACTCTTTGCACTGAAGCTCAATTTCCATACATTGTTTCTTATTCCCCCTTGCAGCTTTCCATATGAACAATGAATGAAGTTTTGGATCAACCTATCTTTGTCTTGCCACTGGGATTGTCTTGGATGGGCTTATTCTGCACCATGCTTAGGCTTCTCAGTTGTTTTCACCTGTTCCTTTCACAGCTTAGCAGGCTGTGCCATTTGGAAGAACTTCTCTTGTTTGTTTGACGGTATCTGTGTAGGAATAAAGTAGAGCATAGATAGCCGTTAATTATTAAGTTTTTGTATATTTTCAAAATTTTGCATGTGGGTCATGATTCTCACATCTATCCACCTAATGGTTCCCTTATATCAAAGGCTTCATATAAGGAAGTATTTCATTGTTTTATCCTCATGTTTAGGATCACAGCATTCATTAAGTCTTTGGCACTTTCTAGGGTGACCATGCAGAATTTGTGTTGTTCATTTATTAGCAATTCCACTTCTTTCCTCCTTTTGAACCACAAAGTCTTGGTTTATTTTCCTACATCTCTTTTTTTTCCCTTGATTTGTTCAGTAAAACAGTTCTGTTTTTAATTTCACCTTTTAAAACCAAATTAAAAATCCAGCTTTCTTAGTGGCCATTCTATATGTTCCTTTGACTGCTCTTGATTTCATCCAAAAAAAGTGAGGAATGTGTTTTGTTGTCAGCCTCTTCATTAATGCTTTTGTATTACATGGTCAAGGCCACACAGCCACTGAGCATCTACCCCCATCAAACTCTGTTATTACTCGGTAAGAGCTGCCTTGGTTTATGTTCGTTCTCATAGAGGAACGTGACTTCAGACCACTGTGGGTACAACAGTGTGCAGATATTAGATAACACATAGCCACAGGATGGATAGTGGTATATAATGAAGGTGTTTACATGAAGGAGTTTACATTGGGCACAAATGCTGAGGTCTGCCTGATAGTAGACAAGGGAACAGTAAAGTATGAGACAGGACAAGGAAGAAACAGCAAACAGGAAAAAGAAGACATAAAAAAAAAAGGTATTTTGAAAAGAGTCAGGAGACCTAGATGAAACAAACTAACTGGTACTTAAGTCCACAAAAGAGGAGAATGAGTTTCTCTAAAACAGAATTCCGGGTGAAGCATCTCGGTGCTGTTCATTTAATTCTGATGGCTCGCTAGTCTGAAACTATATTAAAGAAAATAAATTTAAAATAACTTATTTTTAAGCTTTCCAAAACCACATTAACCTTCCCATATTAATAATCGTATGTTCTTTTATGACAGATTTCTAAATAGTTCTCTGCTCTGGATAACACAAACTACAGCACTAAAAATGGAATTTGCAAAGAGATCTGTGAACAGAAATAACTGTGGAAAGCAATGTATACTGCATGGAGTACTGCCATCTTTTGGTTATAACAAATTAGGATTGTTTCAAGAGAGCTCTGAATATGTCTAAGCAAGGTGAATACAGTCTGAAAGCATAATAAGTAAGGTATGTATTATTAAATAAAATCACCATTGTTACTAAAATGACTAAACTTTGTATTAAAGACTCACTCTGAATTGTATGATTGCTGTTTAAAAAAATGTGTCCTTTTATTTAAACTAATTTTTTAACCTTTTGCTCTTTCAAAAATCTGGATAAGCAGAGCAATGAAATATTTTTTCTCCTCTTGTTGTAAAGGAAGTTAAAACAGTGTTTAAAGTGCATAAGAAACTATATTAGTTAATTTCTGCAAGTCTCTCTATTAAAATCAGAAGATTGAAAGATAATTTTGTACTATCCATAAATAGGCACAATTTTATTTAGATAATTTTTTACAATTGTTTTCAATTTTAATTTTTTTAAAGAACCTCTCATTAAAATATGACAAATCTTTCATTTTTATGTTTTAGAGATACTATATATTTCTGTAGTCCTGTACAAGAACAGTAGGCAGCCATTTCCAGCTATTTTTACAGTAACCAATAGTGGCTGAATTTGTTACTAGTAATTAATAAAGAAATAACCATCTTTATTAGGGAGATTTCCATCAGTTTGGTTTTGCCCTTTTCTTTCCATATAAGGATCTATTTTTTTTTCTTTCTGTGCATAATTCATTTGAAAAAATCATATACCCAGATTCCATCCTCATCAGAAACATGTTTTGTGCAAGTGACTCTCATATTGTTTGTTTTCTTTTACATAATTTCCACAGATGTAAAAACTGTATGCATAGAGAATTTATTTAGCTTTAGTAGAATTTAGAAGTGGATTGGGTTTTTTGGTCTTGAAAGAAGTGAGCCATTGGGCCTTGAGCAGAGTATTCTTATTTTGATTTTTCTTTCAAATTTTCAATGTTTAGTTTAGTTAATGTTTAGTTAATTTAAGTTTCTGTTTTCATGGCTAACTGTAAAAGCTTGAAAATGTGATTTAAAAGGCAGAAAATTCAATGGCCAAAATCAAAGTTAAATCCAGATTGTTTTCTCTGGATACTTTTGAATATTCAGATTTATAAATTTAAGATTTTAGTCAATCTGAAAATGTATATATTTGTTCTCAGACTTATTTGTTTCTTCATGGCTACAATGGCAAATCAAACAAAATAAATTAGATTAAAAAAAAAAAACCCAAACCCTATTAGTTGTTGTAGCGACTTTTCCTGTTGTTTTCTGTGCAAGCCAGGCGTTTACTCTGCCTAATAATGATATTCCTCACTTGTTCATTTTTTTTTTATTTACCTGGTAAGAGAACCAGCAGAACATCTTCTTGGCTAAGGTTGTTTCTTTGATTCACTTTACAAGGTTCCAGCTGATTCAAGTTTCTTTTTGTTACATGAGTGTGTTTTCTTGGTGCAAAGACGTTGGCATTCACTATTCATCGTGTATGTCTTGTTGTTTCCTGGTTCTGCTGATGCAGTAGTATGTCTTATGTCAGGGGTGGTTTAGGGGCACGTTACCCTGCTTGACAGAAACAGCGAGCTACAAGGATTTCCTGAGGAGAAACTTCCAGATGCAGTGTGTAAGATTTCTCATCTCCCAACTACATTAATTACATTATCTCCCTGAAACAACATTCTAAATTAAATCATTCACTGAAAGTCTTACACACAGTCCAGCTGTCTGGACTTCTCTAATGCTGCTGTCATCTGTAAATAATTCACAGAAAGCCAACTGGGAGACTGCATACTCGTTTTCTGCTCTCTCAATATCTGCCAGTCATGGGTAAGAGAAGATTTTCAACCTGGCAGCTGTAGGGGGATAGAAGTTTACCAATTTCAAATCTTAAAAAAATCTCAAGTCTGGTTTTAGTAAGAAATGGAATTGGCTTTAAAAAAATAAAAGTATTTTAAAATAGATTTTTAAAGTATCTTAGGTCTTTCTATTTATTTTGAAGTTCACTGAGGTCCCGTTTTCACAAGCTTTATTATAACCAAGAGGATAAGAATTTTACTTTGAAAGCAAAAAAGAAAAAAGTGGTTTCGACATACTCACTCATCTCTCGAAGCTGAAGCTTTCAGGAAAAAAAAATAAGAAAAGCCATGACAGCTAGAATAAAATCATAAGCATTAACAACACTGATACAGAAATGTTCTTAACTTGAAAAGGTGACAATTAGAACAGAACAACACAATTGCTTCCATAGGCAAAAAGATCATACATATATTGCTACATGCCATAGTTAAATAACATGGATGAAATGCAATACATGCAAACCCTGAAGTTATATCTAACAGGACTGGTTATTTTGTTTTGTATCTATTTTCTTTGCACATTAATGCTGGGAGGGGGGGTTGAATTATGTCGTCATTAATAATTCCAGTCAAAAGATGAGGAGGTTAAACTCAGATATGGTGTAATAGAATTTGTACATACTTTCACCAGTTAGAGATCTGGCTCATTATTTGTATCTTCATCTTGTGTCAAGCAGCAAAAATACTCTTGACCTTGTGATTAAAGGGGAAAACACTTGCAATTCGCCTTTGAAAGACAAATAGGATATATGGCTCTCCAAGTCATCTTTTTTTTATAGATACATCCTACCAACTTTGATTATAAAAATGGAAATTTTGCCTGAAGATTATAGTATTGGATCAATCATAGACCTAATTTAGCTCAAAATTCATACAACTCCATTGAAAACAATTAGTTGTGTCTTTTTACACCCAAACTGATTTTGGATCTGTTTCTTTGAGAGACTGTATTTCTCCTCAGCTATTAGAAACTTGTCTCCCAAAGGTAGAGACATTATCATACCATTTGCACAAAGGAACAACATCTAATGCTGCATGCATAAGAATGGAAAATTAAGTTTTGAAGGAGCTGTATGCTTCTTTCTTTAAGGACTTTGAGGAAGAAAGTATACAAATGTAATCTTATATTCCAGTTCCTATGGGATGCTCTGTGGAACAAGTAGATTCCAGTTTTCTTATTTTCACTCTCCTTACTCTAGCCAGCTAACATCTCTCCACAAATGTTCACTTAAAGCAGACAAAGCTGATAGCACCTGCAATGATAGCATACTTCAACATGTTCTTAAAATTGCTGTAGAAGAAAAAAAAAATCTTGGTGACTCTTTTGGAAAAAAACCAGTATTTGCTGTAACCATCATATCATGGTAGGTATTTTTCTGCATCCTGAAATTGTGTTGAGATTTTTTTCTCTTTTCCTCATGGTCTTCTTGCAAGTATTGTTTTCCTGTTTCCTTTAGAGCTGATATGAATAAAATTCAGAAAAGATAAATGGTTAATCAGAGTAAGAGTGAGAATGCAGCAATAATAAGAGTAATGAAAGTTGAATTTCAGTTCAAAGAAAAAAGGAGTATCTCCTTGTAGTATTCTTGAGAACAGAACTGCAGTGCAGTCTACAACTTCCTCATAAGGGGAAGAAGAGGAGCAGACACTGACCTCTTCTCTGTGGTGACTAGTGACAGGTTTAGGTTGGATACTAGAAAAAGGTTCTTCACTTAGTTGGATACTGGAACAGGCTCCTCAGGGAAGTGTTCACAGCACCAAGCCTGCCAGAGTTCAAGAAGCATTTGGACAATGCTCTCAGGCACATAGTGTGTCTCTTGGGGACAGTCCCGTGCAGGGCTAAGAGTCGGACTTGATTATCTTTGTGGGTCCCTTTCAACTCAGCATATTCTGTGATTCTGTGATTCTGTGAAACAAGTTTCAATCAGAGGCTTGAAAGGATTAACTTGCTAACAAATATCAACTTTTAGGGTCTCAATGCTTTTATGATATGATCTAAGAACCAGCAATTTGGTGCTTGAATCAGTGATAAGTTTCCACATTTACAACAGTATTACTATTGCTTTGGATGCTTACATGGGAAAGTCTCACAATCCAATTAAAGTTAAGACTTTAATTTCTTAAATTATTATGAGACTTGCATTTAGACACAACATGTTGACAATATGCCCCCAAATATTCTTTGATGGAGTCTGATAGTCTGTGGTTCATCCGCTTTAGAATATGAGGTCAGATTTGCATGTTTTCTCTCTCCTGAGAGCAAGAGTTACTGCTTCAGAAGTAATATGTGTGTTCATCAGATGTTTGAAGAATGAAGGCCTGAGATTCTTTGTCAACTATTTTTAAAGGATATTTTCAAATGTTTTATTAAGGTTTAAAAAGACGAGTTTTTTCTTAAGAAGGAGGGGGGAAAGGAAGCTCATTAGTATAACTATAACTTTAATATATACTTTAGGTATTGTTGCATTTCATAGTATAAAGGAGTATAAAGTAGAGACTATTTATCTACTCTTTCAAACCATTCTTCCACCTTCCTTTCTAAAAGGTGACTGTAGGGAAAAGCAATTTTTCCTGAGACACTGGTCTCAGGATCTTGATACTAAGCTGGTCATTAAGCTAGGGAAAATGATCTATTTTTAGAAGAGATAACCATGTCTTTATCTTAATCACTTGTTTTTTAGGGTACATTTGCATTCACTGCAGGCAGGGTTCAACACACCCAATGTGGAGTTTTCTATTGAAGAGTGTCCTAAAGTAGTTACCTAAAATAAATCCAGAAGAATCAATTGTGATCATCTGTCCATAATTAAGTCTGAAATTTGCAGAGTTGGAAAAAAAGGGATAATGATGGTATCACAAAATTGATATCTGCGCAGGTACCACAGACATGCTTATATCATTTTGGTTTAAAGCCATTACAAAGATTTTGATGAGTGATGTTCCTCAGTGGTCAATATTGGGACCTGCACATTTTAACATCTTTCATGGTGACATGGAAAGCAGATTGACAATACAAAGCTGTGTGGTGCTGTCAACACATTGGAGGGAGGGGATGCCATGCAGAGAGACTTCAACAGGCTTGAGAGGGGGGCCCATATGAACCTTATGAAGTTCAACAGGAACAACCCTATGAAGTTCAACAGGAACAAGTGCAAGGTCCTGAACCTGGGTCAACACAAGTACAGGCTGGGCAGAGAATGGATCAAGACTAGCCCTGGGGAGAAAGACTTGTGGGTATTTGTGGACGAAAAGCTTAACATAATTTGTCAACGCATCCTCACAGCCCACAAAGCCAACTGTATCCTGATCTGTACCAAAACCAGCATGGCCAGCAGGTCAAAGGAGGTGATTCTCCCCCCTCTACTTTGCTCTTCTGATGCTGTATCTGTATCTGGACTAATGCATCCAACTCTAGGGCCAGCAACACAAGACATGGGAACTGTTGGATCAAGTCCAGTGCAGAGTGACTAAGGTGATCCCAGGGCTGGATACCTCTCCTGTGAGGAAAGGCGGAGAGTTCTGTTCATCCTGCAGAAGAGAAGACTTTGGAGAAACCTTAGAGAAGCCCTCCAGAACCTAAAGAGGACTTACAAGAAGACTAGAGAGGGACTTTTCACAATGACATAGGACAACTGGGAATGGCTTAAACTGACAGAGGTTAGGTTTAGATCAGATATTAGGAAGAAGTTCTTTACTGTGAGGGTGGTGAGGCACTGGAACAGGTTAGCCAGAGAAGTTGTGGATGCCCCACCCCTGGAAGTGTTCAAGACTAGGCTGGATGGGGCTTTGAGCAACCTGGTCTAGTGGAAGGTCTCCCTGCCTACAGCAGGGGGGTTGGAACTAGATGATCTTTAAGGCCCCTTCAAACCAAATCATTTTATGATTCTATAATTTTGGATGGGAAATAAATTTTATTTCCTTCAATTATTCTGGATGGCTAAACAAAACATGGTTTCAGTCAAAAAATCCACACAAATCATCATCATCACTGCTAGGCTTCACGAGCAAATCAAACCCCACAAGATTATAAGCAGTATTTTGCCACTTGATTGACGGATTCACTCTTAAACATATGATTCTTCTTGTAAAATCTCTCAAACAACAAGTTTTCAGAATGAGCTCTTGAGCACTTGTCAAAATGTCACAGGTTCTACATATAGGATTGTTGTTAAAGAATGTAAGTGTTGGGCTTAGGGAGGAAATAAAGATTTCTCTCAGTACTGGCAAGGTTAGCATTTATGTCATATGAGATTAATTGTGGCATTCTTCTTTTCTCTGTCAGCATTTATGAATCTTTTCTCTCTTCTTTTGTCTCTGTTTCAGTTAAAATTCTTAAGATCTATAATCAGCTCCTGAAAGGAGCACTTTCCATTCTTTTTGATACGTGCTGTGCATTTAGGCCAACTAGAAAATGATGCACTATGGTGTCACATACAGAAAGTAATAGCAATCCTAAAGATTTCCATAGAAATTATACCAAGCAGGTCTAGCATAGTTGTAGAACATAGAATGCTGTCTCATTCTTCATTTCCTTATCATTAAGACAAATTTTTTCACAGAAAGGGTTGTCAGGCTGCCCAGGGAAACAGTTGAGTCACCATCCCTGGAGGTGCTTAAAAAAACATGTGTCACTTAGGATCACAGTTTAGTGGTGGATGAGGCAGTGCTGAGTTAATGGTTAGACTTGATCATCTTGCAAATCTTTTCCAACCTAAATGATGTTATGACTCTGTGATTCTATTCTATCATGCTTAAATATCTAAATCTGGACAATGAGATGCAAAGTAAAAAGAGACAGTGGATGAAATTTTGTTAACTTATGAAACGAGTGTTCTAAAAATTAGACTTTGACACTAAAAAACAGTCATAAGATGCACTTCTTGCAGTATGTGCCAGAATCATGCTCCTAAAATCTTTTTTAACACCTTTCCACCTCAAACGGTCCCCAAATCTCACGAAGCAACTGGTTAGATTAGAAAGTTCTCTGGAAAGTGCAATTCTGCTTTTGCACTTACTTTAAAATTGTTCCAGTGTGGGTATCTAGATACTTTCAAAAAGTCAAAGCTGGAAGCTGCACAGAAGGGCAATAAAGTGATAGAGGTTTCAAGTCCATGGAAATATTGAAGGGAGACCTACCATACATTGGGTAACACCAATGCCAAAATGTAATAGTATTTAAGCTTTTGGTTAAAATTTTAAAAAAAAGAAAATAAAAATAAATGGACAATTTTTTTATTAGGAGACATTATCAATGGAGTTCATAATGTCCCTATGCTGTTCACAACATGGGTTTGATGATGACATATAATAAACAAACAAACAAACAAACAAAAAACCCTCCTAGGGAGAACAGTGGTTAACAGTGTCAACTATTTCATACCCTATTGCTTTCTGCGAAAAAATTGCCCTATGAAATCTGAAATATAAATTTTTTTCAAGTTAACCCACATGAATTGTATCAGACCCAAATCTTTCCCTCAAGATTTGACAGTCTTAACAAACCTAAATTGTCTCCACTATTGCAGTATTCAACTCTTTATTGAATATTATTAAAAAATCATATTGAACCTCAGACCAAGGACTAACCTCTAGGACAACAGACACTTACTTACTCATTTTGCTAAAAATTATTATTGAGCCTTCTTCTTCTTCTTTCTTGTCTACCAACAAAATCTGAATAATTTCTGCTTCTATCTCATGTCAGCAAACACAATGAATGCCTACACAAGGTCTCTTCAGTTCTGTTTTCTCTCTCTTTTCTCTCCAATTTCTAAATTAACTGGAATAATTTAATTTACCTCTCTCATTTTTTTGTACCATCTGATCATATTTGCTACTAATTTCTATATTTTCTGCTCTTTACAAGAGATTAACATCTCTTATTTTGGAAGCATCAATCAAAGTCTCTGTCTGTATAGGATTAGCAGCAACAAGATACGTAGGTCACATGTAGATGACATAATATAGTGACTTAACTACATCCAAGACTGAAAATTCATCTCTTCTGCATCAGATATATTTTTTCTGAGTTCTTAATGCGTAAAGATGTATCATCATGATATTGGCTCTTCACCTGGACTGCTGCATGAAGTGATTTGGGCATAAGGCATCACCAACAGGGACACTGATTATGGTTCCAATGGAGTGCTTGGTATCTGCCCATCATGTATGTCAAACAGGCCATAGCTGTGGGTGTAGCCAGGTTTTGGTCCCAAGCTACTCCAAGGTAGGATCTATGCTGTTCATCCTTTGTGTTGCATTATTTAAAGTCAAATATGACCCATGAATTATCTGGAAATTATCTGATCCTAGACTTTTTGTTGCCACATTAATATTCCAATTTAAAATACCAGCATCTGCTACATAAGTTAATATGTAGGCGTATTAACTTATGGCAAACTAAATTATATTATGTGAACTAAAAACCTTACTGTACTGTATTTTTTCTCTCTTTTGAAGGAAATAAATAAATAAAATTAGCTTATATAATTTCTTAACTAAACAAATGTTAACAAATTTCAGAGATCTCAGAGGTAAAAATGGTTTAATAGCTTTTTCTCTTTAGAATCTCAAATGATGGTTCATGTCTTCTGAATCTCTCCTTCTGTCGCATTTTCCTCTCTTTATCTGTCTCTTCATAATTTAGATCCAGTAAAATGTAGATCCAGAAAATATATACATGTGTAATCTATATTGTTTTCCTTTACTTCATCATCACTGACCTATTATATAGAACAGAGCCTTTTCTTCCAGTGCCTTCTTTTCCTTTGTTTCTAGCTTTGGATACTGTGAATGGCTATGCAATTTCCTTTTCTATATTAAAACCTGCCTTTTTTTCTCCTTAGTACAGCACAACCAAACAAAGGACAGTACAAGGACATAGAAAGCATCACGAAATGCCTTTTATTTCACAGCTCTTTTCATCTGCTTAACAAATAACAGAAACCATGGTTAATCATTGCATACTTCTGGTTCCCTGGGCACTCATGGAGCTCTCCATATGGTCTGTTCAAAATGGAGGCACTTGCATATATCAGATCTAAATTATGCAAAAAATATGATCATATAGTGGAACAGGGTAATAATAGAAAGGTGCCTGCTCAAGAAAAACAGAAACCTAGCTGATAATCACTCTACATTTCCAACTCCCAGGGCAGGAGAACATTGTACTAAATATATAAATCTCCATTCTGACATTAATTTCATAATATTTAAAACACATTCACTCTTGAGCTTTAAATATTGTCCCTTCATGCAAGAAACCTAATAGCACAATGAATAATTATTTTGTTTTTTTCATTCCTCTCCTCATTTTACTTTTTTTCACCTTGCTCTTGACATGACCAAGCTCCTCTAAATTCTCTTCTTTTTAGTTAATGTTTATTTTGCTTTCCATTCTTATTACTGTTTTCTTCATCCTTTACTATTTCACCACTGTTTTTTAATGAGCATGTCCTAAGATAAGCAAGGTTTCTAGGCCAATAAAATATATGATTATTTTCTACAGAGAAAAGTTGAAAATAATTTTATTTAGGTGTCATAGGCCTTGCAATGAACAATCTATGGAGAAGGTTACAGATACATGTTACTGGTGACCAAAAGTGGTTATGATTAAACCTTTTTGCTTCAACTTTGCTATGCTTCATCAGGTTTTGAGATGGTACATTAGTATTATGAAGTAGGGGTACTATTAAGAAAAGAAGGCAGGCAAGAGCAAATAAATGAGTCCATTCCTAGTTGGCAGAAGTAGGTCAGACTCTTAGTTGGTGTAAATGAGCATCAGTAAAGTGATCCAGTAACTCACAGTGCAACTACAGTTGGATACCAGGATACCAGGTATTGTTATCAAAGGCAATGGCCAGATGCAATCACTGTTGTCCATATAGGTGAAAGGAAATTACTCAAAAAGAACATAAAAGAATATTCTTACTGAAAATTTAGAAATTAAGAAATGCCCAAACTAAGTTTTCCTGTTAATTCAGCCTGCATGTGCTGTGGGCCTAAGGCTTAGCCTGGTTAGTGTCAGTGTCTACCTCAGCTGGAGGACAATTAACAGGCTGAAAAGGTGTGCTGGAAAATTATATGTGCCTTAATTTGAAAAGTAGCATAGAAGGTATTTTACATATGACAGGGAGTAAATAAGGAAATTTCTGTTAAATATATAGTAAATCCGAGCCCCTATATTGGCTAGTGCCTATATTCAGGACAGACCCAGGTCTTTTTTTTCCCTCAAACAGCTTTTAATGGGAAACTTTTCTTGGTATTGTCAGATAAAAATATACCTAATTGCGTATACACATTGTGTTCACATGTGCTGATGGGGACTTATGACTCAGGGAGCTAGAATCTGTTCTGAGAGTTAACTCTCACAGTATCCCCTCCTGCTAGAGAATGGAAGAAAGACCCATACTCCTTCTCTATTGGATAAATCCCGCAGTTCATTCTCTTACTGGAAAACTGTGTAGCCTTGCAATGCAGATTCATTCCACTGGAATAGACTTTCATCAGCTACACCAGTATAATGTTTCCTCTGCTTAATGTGTCGAAATAATTTCGGACATGTTTAATTTGAAGCTTAGTTGTTATTGGCACTAAGCACAGGTAAGACAATTCAGCTAAGACTTTAACAAAGCAGATCTAAACATGCAAGGGACTTAAACCATGGGGTTTTATCTGGATTTGATTCTTCAGTATTCAAATTAAGATTTGAATTTCATATCCTCTCCTTGGTACAATGCATCCTTCCCTCCCAAGGAAGTTCAGATTAACTTAGTTAGAAAAAAATATATATTTTCATAGCATCAAAGTAACGTTGTAACGTTTTTCCAGTCCTAAGGGTGACCTAAGAAGAAAATGTCTGCCTACTAGTACTGCTGGTTCTACCAGATCTACTATTAGTAGAGTCTGTGAAACACAATTATTCCTTTAGAACAAGGGATAGAGTACTTTGTAAGTTGTTTTCCCTTCCATTTTCCTTATGTACAACTATCATAGTTTGTTCAGTGAGCGGAGGAACCATATTCCCTGAGTGTCTGCACACACAGACACACACAAGCATACACATGGCTCCTCTTTCTGGCTGAAGCTGAAGCCCTCCTACACTATCTTTCTTCTTATTTTCCTTCTTTCCTGCTTACAAATCTCTATCTGTTTATCTATTTGAGGTTGTTCTCAGCCATTTTTTGAAATTACTTCTTCTTTTTCAGAAACTTCCTATGGGGATGTTCTTCTGCCCCAACATGGTTAACAAGTGGATGCTGTTTTCCACCTGTTTTTAAGGCTGCGGCTTTACTTTAGGGCACCAGATGTTTCTCTGCATGAAAATAGTCTTGAGAAGTTGTTGATTTCCCAATTACTCTGTGTATTTTATTTCAAAGTTCTGAACTGGACATGGCGATACTCAAGAATCAGCATGGAGGAGAATTCATTAGAGATTTGATAATATGTACTGACTAGGACTGCAGATTGCTGCATAACAACTCAGCATACATTTTAGCCACAAATTTACTTAGAAGGTGTTTTAATTAAGATCTTTTTTAATATTTCCTTTATTAACATAAGGAAGTGTGCTTTATTAGCAAAAGGAAGATAAGTCTAAGGTTCTCAGATATGAGTTTTAAGAAAGGCTGTGGTTAGGAGGGGAGAAAATACAAAGAACTAATTCAAGGTGAAAAAACTCAGCCATATGGAGCCATATGGAGGATGGCCTCGATAAGAACTAGAGAAAAATTCAAAGCAATTAGTTGTGAAGCTCTGGGAGGACAGCATGGATATGAATTTATGAATGTTGCCTGTCTCAATCTCAATTTGAATTCAATTTATCCCTTATCCCCTTCTCTTCTTACTTGCTTTAGTAGTGCAGAATAATAAAAAGAAATAAATCTTCCTACTCGTTTTCTATTTTGAATAGGAATTAATCAAATCGACCAGTTGTTCTGCATAATACATTTTGTTGTGACTTTTTTCGCCAACACATGCAGATTTGATGCATTGTGTGATTACTCTTTCTGCAAATCTCAGACACCTAATCATTTCTTGTCTTAAATATAGTGAAAACAGATAAGATTCTACTACAGTACTAAGAAAAGTACGTGAACTTGTGCATATTTGGTGCAATACTTCAATATTATGCATACAGATCCTATAGATATAGTGAGCTTCTTCCCTGGAAAAGGGACCTGAAACTTCTTGTATTGTTAAATATCAGGGAAATTTTTTGTTGAGCTGAATTTGAGACGAGTGTCAAAACCCGCGTATGGGTTATCAAAATATTATACTGAAATTATACACATCTGAAAATTGAAATTTTTCATATTGGCTTAACAAACCCAATATTGTTTGGGTGGGGGAGGGGGAAGAGAAGAAAATCTATACAGATTTGTATCAAAACAATTAAATCAGTTAAAATTCAGGATCTTTGCAATTTCCATCATGAGTATGACAAGCTCTAAATCTAACTGCAAAAAAGCCGGGATAAAGAAAGTGCAATACTGACAGGAAGGATACAAGTTTGATTTCCATGTATGTTAAAAACTGACTGTGTGGTCTCAAAAGTATGCAGAACTACATGGTACTTTCTCAGTCCGTCCTCTGTTATCTCAGGTAGCTATGTCATTCGGTGCCTCTCAAAAGAAGGTGATAATTTCTGCCTCTAACATTATCTACCTATAAACCTGAATAACTATGTCTACAAACATGTTAAAAGGTTCAAATAATATTTGAAAACGTTTTGAGGTCCACAGATTACAGATACTATGGAAGTCCAGAACATTTAGGAGTTGTAATATTGTTGTATTTATCAGTGTTTTTCTCTTGTACTTTGATCTTCACAGTCACTTTCCATTTCAAAGCAATAAAATACTGAACAATTCCCTTAGATGTGGTTTCTGCATAAGAATTCTCAGTTCTTTCTGAAATACCCTGCATGACAGCACGGGGATTATAAAAGGGCATATGGCTGAATTGCAAAGAACCAGAATTGCATAAATGAAATTAAAAATATGGTATCTGATTTTCCTACTTGCTCTGGATAAAGTAACAGTTAAGCAAACAGTTTGCATTTCTCCTTACCCAAAATGGGATTTGACATGGGGTATAAAGCTAAAGGTCTGCTTAATTGCTTGGCTATGCAAGACCTTAAGTAAATAGCACAATAAAAGACAATAAAGCTGTACAACAACATGCCTACATTTCCCTTTGTATTTATTAGCCACCATATAAGCTTACAGTTTATCAAACACCTTTTGTTTTTAATTCCCAGACAATAGTTGTGAGGAAATGACTAAAAGACCAATTGTCGCTCGTTATTACCTGTGTGGCTCCATTAATTTAAATGGACCTGCTTACATATGTCAGGTGATAAACATTTGGCCCATAAACTGCATACTTTCAGTACTATAAATCCATAGTTTTTCAGGAGTGGCTCTGCTAACACAGGAAAAAAAAGACAGTTGTATTCAGATCTAATATTCGCATACTATGTAATATATTTGTATACATTCATTTTTAGCTGCATAGATAGCAAAAATGAAGATGCATGTTGTCATAAGAGTGGCAGTACTGGAATGTTTCTCCAGCCCGCTCCAATGTCTATATTAAAATGCAGAGGAGAAATGTCATAAGTACACTTCTTGAAATAGAATAGCACATCAGTAACAGTGTTTAAAGAGACTCTGTTCCAGAAATGAAATGTTCATTTCATTTATACTGAATCTAAGGTGGGGTTTTTTTTTGTTAGGAGGGAGGGGGAGAGAAGAGGGAATGTTGCCAAGTGAGCGAAGATGGGGATGGTTGCAAAGAAACATTTAGTCAGTAAAACACCATGCTTTCTCATAATGTCATGCATCTCACTCACAATAATTCTTTCTTATTAACTGCTTGGGAACAATTTATTTTCCTCTCAGGCTATGAAGGCAAGAGCAAGTGTAGCAGACTCTGGTTGGAGCTGATAAGCCGTCCTATAGAAGCAACACTGCTGGCATGATGAGATTTTTTAAGAGGACAATATCCCATTGGCTCAGACAAACTACGCTGTATATCAAACCTATCAACAATAATATCTGGAAAATAATGCCTTTATGTATCTGCTAACTGCCACAGAAAGCTCTCCAGTGTTCCTTTGGAAATGTAGTTTGATTTTTTTAATTTTTATTTTGTTTGGGCCATTGACATATACAATAGCTGAAGGCTCACCTAGTCTCACTTAAATTTTACAGTATTTTACAACCCAGCTTCTAAAAACACTAAGCAGAAAACTGCACTAAATAAACGAGAAAATGATTGGTCACTGCTGTAAGACAAAAATCAGTCTTTTCTGATAAAAACATAAACAAAATAAACCCAACACATTTACTTTGTTAAATTATTGCTATATCATTATTCAGAATGTTTTAACTGAACTGTATGACCTTAAAAGGGCATAAGTAAAGCAAAAAACTTCTAATCTCATGGTTAAAACTGTATCTCCATTATCATCATCATTGCTTTTGAAATACCAGTTTTTCTTTTCAAGTGATTCTGTTTACTATTTATAAAACTATTTCAGATGTCATACATTCAAGCTCTGAGGGATTTTTTTATATTAAAAGAATATCCTCGATTCTTTCTAGGGAAAATTTGTGTTGGTCAAGGTCAGCAGGGAAATACAGTTTTATTTTCGGAAAACTACTATCAAAGACAATAGAAGTTTGATCATAGGAAGTAAATTTGCATCTCAAAGAGTTATAAAAGACAAAATATAAATTTGAAAGTTATTTTAAACTACAGGGTAAAGCTTACTTTTATATACTTAATATTCACATTCTGGCAGGAAGAATGAAGATCTCATAAAATTTCCAGGTGAGTATTTCCTGTCAAATCTGTTGGTACGTCTGAAGTTGAACAGTTCAGAAATTGTTTGAGTGGTAATACCATGAACAATTCAGATAGAAATTCTATTTGTCTCTCCACTCATTTTATTACAAATATTTCTGGGAAATCAGTACTTATTTGAGTGGACTGCTCAGCTTAGATCATAAATGCTGGACTCCCTGAAGAGCTTAAATTCCTTGCTGCAAATTTTGCAAATATTGCATTTTTCAGTGCAAAGTGTAGCTTTTCTTATCTATAAAATGGGAACGTGAGTATTTTTGTATTGAAGGATTGGGAGGATGAATGTGAGAATTCATGTACTGGATATAAGAAGAGTTCCTTTCACTATTCACCAGAGTAATGTAAGACCAACATTCTGGCAGATGGACAAGCAGACAAGGCACCTCCTGTTAAAATTAAAATTAACTTAATATTGCATTCTTCTTCAGACACAGTTTTCCTGGGGTGGGCTGAAGGTGTCTGTCATGACAGTACCTAAATCCTTACTACTGTACTGCAGCCTGTCTCCAGCTCCCAGATGCCCCCTGATAAAAACTTATCAACCAGAGTGAAGTTGCAACCACTTGGATCAATGTAAACAGGGGATGGGGAGGTTGGGATTAATGAAGAAGTAGGACTAAACCCACTCCCCAGATGAAACCCTATGTTGCTGGCACAACTATATCATGTCACCATATATGGAAGTATATTCTCCATCACTGTATCACTGTGGAAGTCAGCCACGCTGACAGTGGCTAAACTATACAAGGGCTCAGAGACTGTGTATGCAACTGCTCCTGTGCTCTGTATGGAGAATACACATGCACGGGATTAACTCCAGGACACAGTCACTGCAACGATTTTCTTAAAAGATTTTTTTTTTTTTTTAATTGAAAACTGGTAGTCTTCTCCATGGTTACAGTTCACTGTCAGTCATCTACCTTCAGGCTTTTGATGAAAATCCATTCAAATACTGGATGTCCCTCTGGTGCTTTCTCCTTACTTTTCCTCCAGCTCAACATAAGCAGCCCTGTTTTATGCATGGAAGAGCAGCAGACATGTATACCATTTCCTCACCCTTGCAGAACATGATGGTAGCTGCTTCTATGGAGCTCTCATGCCTGCAGACCCAAGCAAAATAAAGTCTGTTCTTTCCAGTGGTTCCGGACAACAAGTTTTTACCATGGGCTCAAATGACTATGATCCATTTAATCATGATGGACAAGGCTCTCAGCTACAGCCCCATAATATGAAAAAGAAAAAGGAAGAAAAAATGTTCCATGAAGTTCAACAGTTTGCTGGTTCAAAAGCTGTTTTTCCCTGCTTCTTCACAGATATCCAACACTCAACACATAATGGAGAATTAGGCAGCTCCACCTCCTCCTACTGAGATCTACTTGTTGGTATCATTTATTAGGGAGCTTTTAATTCTCCTCAATATTTGTCATCCTCTTTATATGGGCCACTCAGAGGGAAGAGGTCTTTTTTATTTAACTTAATAAATGAATGCAGCCTTTTCCAAAATGAAGCTTAGCTACTAATTAGCACTTTTTGATTAATGTAAGCAATTTATGAAGATTATACTCACAGTGTTCAGTTCAACAAAACACTTAAACTCATGCCAAACTTCAAATTTATCTCTAATAAAACATCTCAAGAACATAATTTTCTTCCTGTAGCAGAGATGATACTAAGAAGCAAAAGCAAAACTCTCTCTTTTAAAGGACACTTCACACTATAGAAATACTATTGATAGCAAGCAAACAGTTCATGAGTAAACTGAAATTTATCTGCATAAAGAGATAACAAAAATGTTAACTAACAAAATATTTTTTTAACAATCACAGATTGATACCACTCATTGCACTGCAGCTTAAGTTCTCAGCTGCACAACATGGCATTGAGAGCTGGTCTGGAACATTTGTAGCTGAATTCCTCTCACAAAGGTGTATCCCCTGAATTAAGCTTCTGAAGAATATATTCTGAATATTCCTGGACCTCTGAGCTTGTATTTTACATTGCTTGCAGTCTTACAGAATGTTTCACCATGTCTACAAAATTGAGCCTCTCCTTCTGGCAGCTACTGCTCCTGAAAAATTTCTTAGTTTTCTCTACTTGTCTATCATATCTTTGGCATTTATTTCAGTAAGTAAAAATCCCAAGAGGCAGTCATTGACATCCTCATAGCACGACTCTTGCAGATCCTGCAGAAGAGATTGTAACTGAGTGTCATGTTCAAGCTGCACACCTAAGTGTATCTCCAGTTTATCCCAAGACCTGAAAAACTGGCATACAGCACTGCTAACCAGCATACTGCCATACAGACAGATGGGCAGGAGTTTAAGCAGCCAAGAGATGGGATATGATCTCTAATGTGCATTACAGTTGTTGCTTTCCTAGACAGGAATATCACATCTGCAGCTCATTCCAGTGCTTACGCCTATGGGTAAGGGCATAAATGAGCACTAGGTCAGCTCTGAAATATATTCGTTCAGAAAACTAATGTCTGTTGTCCCTGGCATGAGACACAGTTTCAGAGGTTTAGGGTTAGCTTTGTCTTTGAGTCTCTATCAATGGTTTCCATTGAACTGTCTAGTAAAACCCATAGTATGTCAACTGAGAAGGGGAGGAAGGTATTCAGAAGTATAACAATATAAAATTGAGTTTTGAAGCAACTGTTATTACTGACCAAAATCTCTGAATGAATGGTGTGATGCAAAATCATTAATATGCCATCAAATCACAGGGAATCACACAGAATAATTTAGGCTTGAAGAGACCTCTTGAGATCACCTAGTTCAACCCCCCTGCTCAAATGGAGTCAACTAGAGAAGGTAGCCCAGACTCATGTTCAGACATCTGAACATGACTATCTCTGCATTCTATCTGGACAAACTGTTCTGGTGTTTGACCACTCTCACAGTAAAAATTATTTCTTGTGTTTAGATGGAATTTCATGTTTCTTTATTTTGTCCATTGCTTCTTGTCCTGTCACTGAGTACTACTGAGAAGAGTACTCCTCTTCTTCATTGTCTTATATCAGTTATTTTACACACTGATAATATCGTTGAGCCTTCTCTTCTCTAGGCTAAACAGTCCCAGCTCACTCAACCTTCTCTCACAGCACAGATGCTCTAGTCCTTTCATCATCTTTGTGGGAGTTCATTGGATTCTCTCCAGCATCCATGTCTTTTTTGCACTGCGTAGAGCAGAACAGGAACCAGACCTGTGTGTGTTTCCTTGCCAGTGCTGAGTAGAGGGGAAGGATCATCGACATCGACCAGCTGGCAACACTCCTACTAATGCAGACCAGGATGCTGTTGGCTTTCTTTTTCACAAGTATGCACTGCTGGCTCATGGACAGCTTGTTGTTCTCCATGACGCCAAAGTCCTTCTCTGCAGATCTGCTTTCAACTAGGTGGCCCCAGCAATGATCCTTGTGGGTTCCTTCCAACTCAGAATATTCTGTGCCTCTGTAACTGAGCACACAGTGGTGCACATTCTTCCACGGATGCAGGAATTTGCATTCCTTTCTGTTGAATTTCAAAAGGCTCCTGTCAGCCCAGTTTTCCAGCCTGTTCAGGTCCTTCCAGATCGCAGCACAACCTTCTGTTGTATCATTCACTCCTCCCAGATTTGGATTGTCTACTAATAATAACTTGCTGAAGGTTCAGTCTGTCCCATCCTCCAGATCATTAATGAAGATATCAAACAGCACTGGTGCCAGTACCAATCTCTGGGGTCACCCAGGTCACTAGGTCACTAGTGACTGGCCTCCCCGGTTAGTTTTCATGTCTAACACATACTTCAAATGAAGCTTTTTAGAAGCTTTATTTAAAATTTAAGCTTTATTATTGAGTCCAAGCGATTTGTAACAACAGATGGTGCCAAGATATATCCTTTTAGAAGTTATTAATTTCATTTCTGGATTGCAGTTATGCTAATTCTGGTCTTTCTTTTCATATAAAATTGTGCCAAAGTAGGTGGTAACTGGGCGTGATTTAACTTTTCATCCACACATGGGAGTAAACCAGAGCAACAAGTTTTATCCCGGAGAATTTGGATTCAGATGCCCAACACAAGTGGAAAATTGTGAAATGTGATCTGCTAAAACAATTTCAGTAGAAAAAAATTAATTACATGCAAAATGAAAGGTCTGATGGTTCCCACTAATTAAGTCTCAACCAAAGTGTTATTGTAGCTCCCATTAACTTGTCATCTTTCTCTTTCAAATCTAAACTGATGTAGATAATTTATGTGAATTTTAAGAAAATAAGATTTTTTTTTTGCCGGGTGAATCACAGTTTAATTATAAGGATAATATGTTCTCAGTAATGCTGTCATACATATCACTAATTTTTAAGTGACCCATCAAAATGTAAAATTTAATGTTGCTATTCTATCCTTTGGCCATGGGTTGGGTATTTTTGGATTCTTTTTTTCTGAAGTTGGATTCATGAATGTCCTCTGAAACAGTACTGTTTGTTTTTGACTCTCTGCAGCTCTGGATCACTAGTTTAATACTCTGCACTGCTTTAATAGGAATCCATATCAAAGCAGTGAGCTTCCTTCTGCTGCACCAGACAATAGAGTTGCTAAACGTTAACAATGCCCCCTGGGAAGGAACAGAAAACACATACCTAAACTCTTGTAAGTCAGTGCAAAATTGCAACATTCTCTGTATTTGAAGGGAAAATAACATCAAGAAAAACTGCTGGAAAGGGACTTGTCAGATACCAAACATAAAGTGTAACTTATCAGGATCAAAAAAAGTTTTATTTCTATTTGTTACAATTTCAAAGTAAATAGCTCCACAGAGTTAAGAAAAGCAGTAACTTTTAAGTGGGAGAAGAAGCCCCTATATCTGGCAAGAGAGTGTATTTCTTTTTTTACATTATACCCCGTAATCCATTTGTATACACAGTGATATAAACACATTGATTTGTCAAACTGTATATATCAAAGCAGTTAAAATAGTTCTCCACATAGGTTTATAAAATGATAGCACATTGTACAGTTATAGTATTTATTAAATGTAGCAAAAGTGACTTTTCAGTATTTTTCCTCTGCTATACTTTTTTACTGAAAGAACAGCTCAATATAAGAGCAAAGCCTTACAGAAGACAAAGCTGCAAGAGAAGTCAAATTCCAATAACCCTTTGTCCATCTCTAAGCTTTCAACCCTCTATTTCTTTTATTTCTCAGATGAAATGAAATGCATCGAACCCAGTACAGTTTCTGCCTTTCAAAATACGGAAGGTGAAAATCAGGGAAGCTGTGGCTAATGTGGTAAGCAAAAAAAAGCTTTGTGTGAAGAGAATCTTTCTTCTGTATCAGCCATTGTCAGAAAAGAGAAGCAGTTGTTCAAAAAAAGAAATAAGAGGCTACATTTTCTTTTTAAATATAAGGGACAATAAGCTCTACAAAAGCATATGTGTGATATGTAGATCTCCAGTGAAAAAAGTAGTGTAACAGAGGCAGGGAATAGGGGTGATGGTGGTTATGGTGATAGAACAAAGGCACAAATATTGCTCAAGGATACACATATGAGTGTCAGTTGATTAGGCAAGACCAAACAATTATTAGAAATTACATCTGAGAACAAAAAATAATGAATATTTCACTAAGCACTTAGCAAAATTTAAGTCAGTGGCTAGATTTTTGCTAAGATCAGCTCTTCTGTGTTTGGCTGCAACACTCACATTTATTTCCTGTCTCACAGAAGCTCCCTTATCAGAGAAGGCTTCATATGCAAATCAGGGCATTTACTACAGCCCCCTCCCTCAGCCTGGCCTTTCTTATTGTTGGTCATTTACATTCACTGCTTTTAAATATTGCCTTGCTCTCCATCCTTCTCTTCAATGGACATGGGTTCGATTACCATCAAAAGACCCTAAAGGCACTTATCTAAATTCTCCTCATTATTCCAGATGATCTGGGTTCTGCTTTTTCAGTTACTCCCTAACCCTAACCCTAACCCCAACCCTAACGCTATCACTTCTTATTAGAACTATGTCTCCCCATATTAACTTAGTGGACACAAAAAATCAAGTCCCTTTTTTCATGTAGTTGTCTGTACTTCTCTTCCTCAGCGAAACGACCAAGTCCTGTTCATATGAAATAGCTGGCCTGGTACAACTGAAAGAGGGCCTTTTTTAGTAACTAAATAGAGCTATAGTTCTCCACAGGCAGACAGGAGAATAATTCTAGGTATTTATCCATGCTTAAACTTCCTCCCTCACCAATTTTGATTAATAATTAATGGTCCTATATAGCAAATTATCTCAGTATTGAAAATTAGGGTTATGATACTCTATTTAGGCTTGTCCAAAATTTGACAACCAGCCATCAAAAAAACCAGAAATGCTGTTCCTTGCTTTTGCAGCTTTTTTTTGAGCCAAAGATACACAACTCTAGCAATGTAATCACTTCATTACATGTTTTTAAATTAGTTTTTTGCAACTCGAAAGTTATTGCATGGAACCTTACTACCTGAAAATAATATAATAATATGTGTATATTCTGGTTATGCTTCTTACTATTCTCAAGTAGTTACTAAATTAGAACATCTTCTGCTGGAATTCAGATTAATTTTACAATTATATGACACACTGCCTTTTTAGGATGAATTGGTCAATATAAAAGGACCTCAGAGATAGGCTGTTATTGAGCATAAACAGGTATGGAATACCTTCCCACTTCTTCCATTTTATCCTCTCTTTTTCAAAACTGAGTATATAGACACTTATTTTTGAAAAGTCCTCTGGTTTATTTTCAAACCTCCAAAAAACCCCCCAAATGAGTGTATAGAGAGTTAGTTTGACTTCTCCCTTTGTGTGTTTAATACTTCAGTGGAATTCAGTGGATTGATAGATTTCTCTTGGAACTTGTCAAAATTCAGTTCCTCAACAGTGAGCTCAACAAATGGTTGTTCACCCTTACTGAGCTCTTCATTAAAGCACTCATCAAAATATCACACCATTTATCTATAACAGCATTCTGTGTAAACGTGTGTTCTATTCATGTGATAATTCTATTTTTGTCCTTTATCAAGCTTTGTTATTGTTAATAGTCTTGCCTCTGTACAGTGATATCCTCATAGAATGACCTCACCTTATTAGTATTTCTATCCTGTTTCATCTGCTTAACCAAGCTAGGCAAGTATTGTCATTTCCATTGTTTTATCTGTCTCTTGGTACTTGTTTTATCTTGATTCTATTTCTCAGCAGGAATCTGACTCCCGTCCTGAACACATGCTGTTCTTAGACTGCTGGCAAACAATGTACATAATTAACCTTTTAGCCATTCAGTTTGGCCTACAAAAATGGCTTCAGAAGGACTTTGCTCTGCCTTCCTTTACACTTGACCAGAGCACAGAAACCACAGAGTAGTATTGGTCACACTGGAATTGAACAGAGTTTCATCCATCAGCCTGATGACAGAGTAAAGGTTAGATGGGCTTCATAAGAGACCAGAATCCAGGCAATGCCTAGTGTGAGTTTTATCCCCCTTTCTATTTTCAAATTTTAAACAGAGAAGCAGCTGGCTTATTTTTGGCCAACTGTAGTTTCACAGGTATCCTTCTGTTTAACAATAGTGCAGTGTAGAGAAAGCAATAAACCTTCATCTGCTCAGACGTAGACCTATTAAATAACACTCTTGTCTGTTCTTTCCCAGCATTTCCAGGCAATTAGATTCTGGAACCAAGGATGCAACATGGCCCTCCCTAAATAGAATGTGATCTTCATGTAGGATATTAAAGCAGCACAGTTCTGCTGATATCACTTATGCCAGTTGAGGATCTGCCCCACTGATTCTTTATTGAGACATGAGTATAATCAGTACCATTAATATCGTGCCAAAAGTCATTTAAACCTGCTTTTACGGCTTATTGTTTTTTGTAATTTTTTCAATTGTCTTTGCTGCTGATTGAAAGAGTATGCTTGCATTGCTGATTTCAATAAGGCTCAGAGGAACAAGAATGAAAAAACCAGGCTTGCATGTGGAGACACTTCTGAATTTATAGTGTATTTGTTGGTTCATCTAAACTACATTTGGGAGGGGAAATTGGGGTGTAATTTGGGGCAATTCTATGAGCCATTTTGTACCATGCCTAATTTTACCAGCAGAAAAAATTGCTTTACACAAAAGTAGAAAGCCTCATGGTCCCCTCCACTCATCTAATTTAACAGGCAAAAGTAGGCAAACAAGGGGAAAATGCAAGTGAAATAATGTTTTTAGAAAAAACAGGGTATTATTCAATAAAGAAGCTAAGAGATAAAAATTGTCTAAGCACAAATATTGTAGGGCAACAGAAAGATGCTGCTGAATAAAAAATAAATGTTTTACAGAGACAGTTGTTTTCTGTGTTGTTCTGCAGTCCCCTGTTCTTAATTTTCCCCCTTTCTTTTCTGCCTCTAATCTGACTTTCCCTCTGCATGGGGAAAGTCAGATTACAAAGCCCCTCATTGCATTTTTTCTTCGTTTTTTCCTCTACTTTTCCTTTTCTTCCAAGTACAACTCAATTTATCTTTATTACATTATCAGTTTTCAACTGTAAGCACATTTTTAATGCCTACTTTGTGTCAGTAAAGAGGTATCTTCAGTCTCAAACAAATGAGGTTGCAGTTCACTACATGGCTGTTGTATGAAGTAGGAAACAAAAGATGACAAGTCCTAAGAGCAAGGTAGGAAATCCTGCAGGCTTTCATATAATCAGTTGACCTAAGAAAAGGTGAAATAACTGAATTTTCTGAGTTGGTATAAAAACGAGGTCTCTGAGGATGCATATTTCCCTTCTCACATCCTACAACACCTACATGCTTAGAAAACATGGGACACATTTCTAATGCAGTGACATGCAATGTTCCCACTAACAAGGTTACTGGTTTCAATCAGTTTGAGCTCTGGATCTCCCAGATTGGATCTATGACTTGCAGATTGCCAGCCAAAATCAGGAAATATTTTTTTTCCCTACTGAGGACTGAAGTAAGGTTTGTAAACTCCCTCAGCTCATGTTCAAGTTTACATGGTAATATCCAGCACAAATCAGCTGTCTGTCACTGGGTACCTTATTAGCGTTAAAGTAGTAGGAAAAGCAATGTGTTACCTAGTCCACTTTCTTGAAGAATGCTGTGAATTCCTGAGGAAGCCAGTGAGGACCTTCACTAGCATTTAATTGACTTCTCAGTTTGGCGAAATGCGGCAAAAGGTCAACAATACAGTTGTAACAGCTTTGATGGCTGCAAAGGGTGACACATGGGACACTTAGATGACTTCACGAAGAATAGGTTTCTTCCTGGTCGGTGTGGTGCTGAGTGTGTCCAACTCTGAAACTAGAGAAAATGCACATCACTTTCAGGTATGGCTGAATTTTACTCCCAACAGCATCCTGGCAGTAGAACATTGGACAAGTTCTGTTGAAACAGGTTTTCACAGAGATGCAGTGTGACTGAAGAAAGAGTGTTGTATACTACCAGCTGAGGCCCACTGAGAAAGCAGCTACCAAGATATCAAAAAATAAACTCTATATAAAATGTCCAAGTATTTTTATAGCCTAGCTTACAATGAGAAAAACAATGAAATCCAGAGCTTAAACTGCTGTTTTATCTTTATTTATATTTTTTGTGTCTTTCCCTAGAAATTTGCAGAACAGTGGAGGAATGGAAACAAACTAATGATGTGGCATGTGAATATGATCAGCATTTTCTTGAAAAAAACCCCAAACCCCAAAACCAAAACAAAGTGAAGCAGCATTTTACCACAAGAAAGCAGAGGGACTTAAGGGTATTTCAGTGAGGCATTGAGATTGCTGGGTTTTTTGCTTAAGGACAGAATGGTAGGATCTTCAATATATTGTCAATGTCATTATAAATTGAGAGAGCTATCAATTTATCTCAGATGTTTACAATTTAAAATTGTGGGGAAGTTTTTTGAAATCATATACACAAATATATATGACACAATAAACAACACCTGCCTAATTCAGCTTCTAAGTGCTCCGCTTGGAACACTGTGCCTTTCTCTTTTGATTTAATGGAAATTTGTTATATTCAGTGAAGTACAGTGAAGTGGAGACATCAGGTTCTTTCTTAAATGGGGGAAAATATGAGCCCCGTTACCTTTACATTTTATGAGTTCGTTGCTTTTTAGTGTTTGGCAAGACAAATAGAATTACATACTGTGAGTGACTCAGAACAGAACTTCACTATCAATCACCTGCCTGACTCTGCACAAATTCTGTAGGGCATTCAGGACATTTTGCTGCCTATGAATATTTCAGACAAGATGAATCCCTAACAGCTTCCTGATGGATTAATTCTGGAAAGTAAGACTTTTTCTTGTTTTATAGCTGTTTGTCAAAATACTATTGCCACCACTGCTTTGCAGTAACATGTCTCTTTAAATGAAGGGACTAACCCAGGGGAACATCACTGACTCTCTTTATCACAAGTCATTTGAAAGAAAATATATTTAATATATTAATATTGCATGAATTGCAACAGCAGAAAATGGAGAGTTTTATTAGCTTCTAAGCCTTTAATATCTCACTAATGAAACTGAAGTACTGTGGATGCTTTCATAAAGCCACATCACCAGCCAGAGTCATCCAAAGGTGAAGGCTATGGGCCTGAACCTGTTGTAAATCTCCAGAGGTTCCCTAATGAATGCTATGGAAGGAGAGTCCCTACTGCTCTACAGACAGACTCTCTAATCTTGATAAAACTCTGTGGTTGCTGACCGCCTTTTCATAATTACAAGCCACCTTTCACTGCCAGAAACTCCAGAAAGGGACTATTCTATGTAGAAAAATGACTCTGATAACTTCAACATACATGGTCATCACTTCCAAAGTGAATATGATGGAGAATTACTCTGTGATTTACCTACCCAAAGACCTCCAGTCACTACTGCAAAGAAGCCCTCCAAAATGCTTAATATACCTCTATCAATAGTGATCTTATGATAGGAAATTACCTTATTTTGATTTTATATTGACATGAGCACTAAAATGACAGCTTTCTTTTAAATAAATATTGATTCTGCTTCTCCACGCATCCTCAAGAGACTGTTCCAAAACTAGTAGAATAGACTTGTTCTGATTTGTGCTGCTTTTGTTACATTAGAGAAATCAGAAGTAGTGTTTAAGAGAATCATTTTTATCAAAATCCAATTTTGTTTGCATCTGATTCATTCAATTAACTATCTGTCCGTCTAAGTACATAGAAGGAAACCATTAGTAAAATGTCTATTTCTCTAATGAATCTTTAACAAAGTGCAGTTATCAAAAGCTAGGCATATGAAATCATAGTCAACAGAGCATTCACCATAATGTCCACCCTTCAACTAACCTTCCATTCTATACTTTTATTACTGAGGTTTCTTCTTGATTTTAGCTCATCTAAAGCCTTAATCTGTGCTTCCACCTCCTGTTAAACAGCTGCTACATGCCAGTCCAAGGACAGCTGCATTTCAGTTCATGTGAAAAATTTCTTTATCTTCCATGACTACCTCTCCAGGTTGTTGTAAGTATTAATTAAATTTTGCAGAAGGTTTCAAGACATTTGGATGTCTGAAAAGTGCTATTAATTATAACCTCATGCTAAAAGCAGATATCCTCAGACTTACGCAAGTCCCAAATAAAGTCATATATCCTTAAGCATTCTTGAACTTTGTGGGAGTATTCACAGAAAGACATGAAATTTGGAGGTCAGGTGTACCTTCAGTCAGAATATGAGCCTTTGCAGAACGGAAAGAAAATAGACCAACTTTTCTCATTTAAGACTTTGTCAAATGACAGAATATTTTTCTTTATTAGCACAAATATTAAACATGATCTGACTAGTATTACTGCGGTACATCTGTTGTAGTAATGGATATGAATTTGCCAAGCTATTCTTTCATTTTGTTGTAGTAAGAATAAAAAGCCCAGCCCATTAACAGGAACAGGGTAAATGATCTCACTTCATCATTTTCAAAGGGACTGATGGAATATGAAATGAGTTTCATGGCAGTAAAGAAACAGAAATTGTTTGAAATTATACAGATAAAGGGACAGATAGACAGATAGCTGCAAATCATTCTCTTGAACATTGTATATATGTATATATATATGTCTGCATATATATATATCTGCATATAGATATGCATTTATATTTACATTTCAATACGGAAATGTAAATATGTTTATTATTTATACTCGTGACACTGAATATGTCCTTACTGGAGACATACTCATCCTGTGACAAATCAAGTTGGTATAACTGTTGTTTCCATTTGCTGAGGATCAGACACTGCATGTGTGCATGTAGGTATGTATGTATATAGAAATATGCATCTATAGCTAGATATACCAACATATATCAAAAGGAAACTTTGAGAAAGAGCAGCTTATCTTTTTATAATATTATAAAATATTCTATGCCCCTTTCATGTCTTCTACTTTCTTGGACGCAACAGCCAAATATGAAGAAAGCAGAAAGAAAATCCTTGGGGGGGAAATGGTTTGGAAATAACATTAATCTTTAGCTGGGTTTATTTATTTATTTATTTATTTATTAAGTATGGTTAAAATAATGGTTTGCCCTGCAATGGCTGGGGCAAAGTTTTGGCCATCTTCCAGTGTTCCAGAATTGGTCCCCTAATGATATCCTATACCAGAGATGCCAGGAACTGCTAGAGGTTGTACAATGTCTCTGGATACAAACCCAGGCTTGCTATCCTTTAAAAAAAAAATCATTTAAAGTGATAAAAGTTGCCTATTAAGATTCTGGGCATCCTAACATATTCCTTACTAAATACAGTGAAATACCAACTTTCCCGTGGCACATGGTTAAAATGGTGAAACTCAGCACAAATGGATCACAGGTTTCAAGGTCACAGCCAAATGAGGAAAAATAGGATTGTGGAGTTACTTGCAGACGTTCATTTAAGAAAACTAAGACTTTAAGTCCTGCTGTAAACAGTGGAGGGTTGGTTTCAAAATCAGACTTTCACATTTAAGAAATAAATGTGCACTTTCTGGCTCTTTATGTAAAAATTCTATGATGGCTGAATTGATTATACATTATTTTTACATAATACTTTGTCTTTCTTCCATGAACAACTTGCTCACACAGGGAAGGGGAATGAAGCTTGCACAGCCAAGTATCTTAGTGCATCCCAATTTCCAAGAACATGATTTTGCAACTTAAACAATTTTTCAATTTTTTTCCCCGTGGTCTTATATGTTCCACAGCATAAATGGTTCTCACATCATGACTTGCTTCCTGTCCCTCAGGGAGCAGCCAGCCCTTGCTGTGCTCTGGCAGAAGGGTATTGATAGCTGTGAAACTGGGATGGCTGCCTCTGGCAAAAACCATGCTGAGCTATAAAGGTCATCAAAGAAGAATTACATTCAGATTCTCTAATTTGATAATCTAGCAAAAATACTTTGTGTTTAAGCAATAAAGTATTTTACAGTTAAATCTGCTATCTTTGTTCAACTCAGATTCCCATGGAATTCCATGAAAATATGCAGATGTTTAAGAAACAAGGCCAAAAAAAGGAAAGCAAAAAAATAGTGTTATTAATAACAAATTATAATTAACACTTTAACATTAAAATAATAAATTTAGTAAACACCTTCAAACAAATAGAAAATAATGTTAATATTTTAGACAAGTATGCATCAATCCTCAAGATACAGACTATAATCTGCCAGGTGTAAATTTGAAATGATCCTGTATTTCCTAAGAATCTTAGCTATTCATTGCAACGTATCTCATGCCACGTAATATATTTTCTCATATTTTTTAAAATAAATGTATTAATAAATATCCCAAGGTGTAGTGTTGGAGGTGTGAAATTAGTTCTCTCCTTGCACGTTGTTTTGATTGTTGGTGTTTTAGAACATCCTGAAGCTTAGCTTGAGAAAAATTGCTACGGTTGAATATATTATTGTTGAAGTAACAATTCAACTAAAGTTGAAATAATCCATACAAAACAAGAATAGATTTTTTACAAAATCTACCATGTAAATTTAAACAGTCTTTTTTTTTTAATACTGTTTTGGGAATTCAATGGATTTTTAAGAAACATTTCTTTTAGGCATAAACATGCTAGTATGTTTCATTTCCCATAGCCTCTGAGCCTCTTTCACATTGCAATTATCACAAATTCTCTATAATAACAAGATCATTTTGTTTACAAAACCATAATATTGCAAAACATTTGCATCACTAATGTAATTAAGTACTTGTGCACATGCTGATGTGTTCTACCTAATCTTAGGTTTGCAAATTTTCAATTCTGTGTAAGGGATAGAATTATAATTTTTTCCTTTTAGTAAATGCTTCAGGGTTTAATGACAAAAATTAACTGGATAGTATTAGTGTATTCCAAGAGACAAAGAAAACTAGGCTGCAGGAAATTATCCTGTCACAAACAAACAAAAAATTTTTCCATGTAAATTTTACATGACTAATGCTAAGCATGCGCTGAGCTTTTAAGCAATTAAAATACTGCGCTATGTTGAACCACCGTTTCATGCCTCAAACACAGATAAGGAGAATAATTGCTGATCAAATAGTCCTAATCTAAAACTCATTGATGTCAGTTGGAGAGGTTGAACTTATCTGGCATCCTGTGAAAGCATAAGAAGCTCCCTAGAAGCATAGGCTAAAATGCAATTCCATTTGAAATGCTCTTATTAAGACTAGGTGCTGCCTGTTAAAGCAAATTACTTTTAGTCATCTGTGCTACACCCTAAGGTGGACTACCTACTCATTGTTATATTAAAAGCTCATGCTTCCTAAATAGACCTTTCATTAATTACTGCCTTAGAAAACAATTGGTCTGAGCCAGAGAAAATGCAGATTAATTATTGCTGCTCAGTCACTTGTAGGACTGGATCCTCAATATGGCTATATAATACACTGCTAATGAGGCTTCATTAGAAAGCACCCTCACAGTTTAAATAATTTCTGTATTCACATTTATTACAAAATAAAACCAGGTTTGTTGGGTTTTCAGAATAAGTCCTTTCCATGTTTTTACCTATGAAAGTCCTAAATCTGCCTGCTTATTTCTCCACATTAGTTTACATGTAACACTTGAAATAGCTGTCATTTACCACATAGAGTCATTAAGAAGGAATTGATTATTTGGCCATATCTTCGTTGTCTTAGAAGCAAGAGTTTCCAGAGTAGGGGCAGCAGTCATACAACTAAACCATGATAAACATACTAGCAGAAAGCAGCAGAAAGGAGAATTCTCAACTGTTCCATTATGGCCAAGCTCTAATCCATGCAAGGAGTGAAGAAAGGAGATTTGAAGGACAATAAAGAGAAGTTCAGATCACCTTTAGCATTTCTTATTTAACAACCTAATCAGAAATATGTCCCAGCTAGACTCCTTCCCCCATGCTCAGTTCATCTGGGCTGGAGCTGGAACGATTGGGTTTACGTTGAGTAAACTCAGAGTATTTGAGTAGCCAGAAGGTAACTCAGAAATCCTATCTTCTCATGCATTTAGTCTTTTTACCTTCAGAAACATTAAATCAGTAGGAGCTCCCTTGCCTAGAACCTGTCACTAAAATTTTTTAAAACAGTAAATGCAGCAATAATTGTCCCTGTATCTTCATGAATAAAATGCTATCTAATAGTTAGATTTATAGATTAAATATTAAAAAGCCATATTCATAAGAACTTTTGAAGATTCTAAATGTCCTGAAAATAACATTGATCTTTCATTAGTTGCTAGAAGTGAACACTTTTAAAACAGTTTCTTCTCCTGGTGTGTTTGCTTGCTCTTAGTACAAAGCCTCAGAACTACATTCAGATGTCATTCATGAACTAGGATAGTCTCCTAATAACTGAATACTCATTACCTGAACCTGTTTTATTCCTTCTGTTTAAAATAGTACCTAATTCAGGTGCAAAACCACCATCACTTTAGTTGAAGGATCGGCTAAATTTCAAGAATGAATATTAACAGTAGACATGACTGAGCTGTGTTCAGTTTACTACTAATTATTTTAATTTCCAGAGAATGCTGAAGCAATAAGTGACAACATCACTGCTCAAAGAAGCACAGCTTGTGTTGGAAAAGGGGACTACTCAACTGCTTAATAAATGACTAACAGCAGAAGGGGTGATAAATCCTGCTGCACACTGGAATGTCTTTACTTTCAAACACTTGGTTTTATAGCCTTAGCATTATTGTCTTTAGAACTTCCTTTTTTTTCTGTATAGTTTTATAATGAAGATATTTACTGAATATTTAGAGCTTGTCATATACACTTAGAGTGTACTTAGGTATACTTCAAGCCACAGTGAAGCAGTCAGTCTATAGAAGTGGAAGACAAGTACTTAAAAGTCAGTAAAGGCAAAGTATCATAGAACTGCCACTTCTAAGAAGTCTTTATGAAAGGAAACTAATTCAATATAATTTATGTCTTTAAAAAAGATGATCTAATAAAATATGTATCTACACTTCTGAGCTTCATTTTAATAAAAATAAATTATATAATAAAATTATTTCATACTGAAGAAGAAAAATAACCTTCAAATAAGACCCCAAAAATATACTACTATACCACCAGCATCAGCATTTCACTGTTACAAAAAACATGGGTCCAATTCCCCACACAGTGATGTTAATGAAGACCAGATTTGTGTTCATACATTGAAGTTCAATGTTTCTTCAGTTTCTCTGACACATGCAGTTAAGAATCAGTTAATAATCAGTGCAAAATTAAGATAAGCTTCCAACCCTTTTTTTTCATCGATTACTGAAAACTAAGTCCCACTGTTATCTTTGACTGCTTTTGACCGTTTGCCACACCAGAAATTTTCCTATGTCCATCTTCACAAAAGCCATATCAGAAGAAAAGATCATGGAAACTTATAACGTTCCCAAAATGAAACGTTCATATTTGCTCTCCTCCCGCCTGCTGTTCTCACTTAAACTCTTCTCTGTCCCTCGAGACTTTGTTGAGCTGGCCTATGTGATCTCCCCTCTCCAGGTTTCTGCCATAGCCCCTGAAAAAGCTTTCATCCTCCTGCATAAAGGAAAAGGTCTCTAACTACAACAGAGAAAACAATCAGGCTCATACTGGATCTTGGGCAAGGAGAGAGCAATATAGAGAAAGTGAAAGTGCTTAGCAGACATGGGGCAGGAGACGTGTGCGTACACCGAGCGCGACCGCTGTGGGCTGACCCCACACCAAGCCTGGGCAATGTGCTTGAACCAGGCACTAATTAATAACACAGTAGGTTGTTAACAGGGGGTGTTAAAATTAAAAATACGACAAATTACTGTCATTTGCTTGTGTATTTTTTAAGAGCAGAAGCACGCTAAAGATAGTCAGAGCACTTGCTTTACACCTCTGCTGTTAGGTATGGCTTTTACTGCATTTTTCACTGCAGCTTGAATTCGCCATGTCAGTCCCTTCAGGATTGTCTCCTTTTAGAGCAAAGAAAAAGCAATACAAGTTATAAAAAAAAGCTGCTTATTCAGACATCCATGAAGAAGCTGATTTATTTTTAATAGAATTGCTGTACTTTAGGTTTAAATCATATTAATGTAAAAGCATGTTTCCTAGCCCATTAAGGCTTAAATTGTGCAGATTAATATACTACATCTACTGCTGCTCTGTTTTGGAAAGCAACCAAATTGAAAATGCAGTTCATTCTGGAGCAAACATATTTTTATTATTATCTTTGATATAACTGGTCTTGTTACGAACAGTATATATTGCCAGTGCAATTTGAGGCAATTGAAAAAAATGAGAGTATAGTTATGCCAGATAAAATATAAGACCATTTCATTTCCTCTGTGAAATGTCAAAGTTTATGATTCTGATATCTAGAATAGAATAGAATTGAGATAACCACAACTCCCACACCAGTTTCATTTGTGGATTTTAGACACTCTGTGATCTGTGCCAATAGATTACAGTAGTATGTTTTTAAAGAGCTCATCATTTATATAAGAAGACAAGAGTTGAAATGAAAATGTGTAGGGGAAAACAGCGCTCATAAAGTGAAAGAAGCCCAAGATAGCTGTAAGGTGACATAACATCTATCAGTGAAATGAAACAGCTGTCTCAGGCAAGACAGATAAAAAGCGAATGACTTCAAAGCAGAGGAGGAAAGTCAGGACCAACCCTGGATTCCTCAGTCTAAAAGGGTGTCCATAATGGAGAAAGAGATTTGAATATTAAACATTGGATTTTAAAATTCCATATTGGGCAGATGCCAGATAAGTGTTGAAGTAGAAGGTGCATTACATAGATTCACTTAAGTAATTTTTGTCATTCTTTGTAGTTTTGGTATACATATGACAAATCAGATTTATTAGAGAAAATGTTGAAATTTTTAAAAGCATTACTCAACCACATTTCAAAAACTTTTTAAAGTACTTTTTTTCCCCAAAAAAACTTCTTTAAGACAGAACAATGCAAAAAAAAAATTCTTATCTGTCTTAAACAAAAGAAGTCATTATGAAAATTTGAATATTGCTGAAAGATGAAATGTTGAAGTACTACAGCACTGTAAATATTTGCATTCCAATTAAATGAAAATTAGTGCCTGCTTCTTTGAAGTTTCCCCTGAAATTAAGCAAGTGGACAAGAACTAATGTGGTCTAGCATGGAAAGAAATATAATTTTTAATACCCTGTAGCAGATTGAGCAAAATATTCATATTGCAAACATTATGTCATTAGAGTTGATCAGGATGATTAGCTTTGATTGGGCAAAAAAAATCCAAACACCATAGTTAATTATTTATTCAGATGGAATGATGGAGAGAGCTTTGAAATTGTCGTTGGGTGTTATTTTTATGGTAAGTGAAAACTGCGCAGTTATAACCATGTTTTATGTTCCTCACTTCTTGAAGTCTGCTTCCCTATATTTGCATGTGAATTTGAATTTCTGGTGCTGTTCTGAACATCTACTGGTGAACAGGTCCAGCATAACATGTATAAATAAAAGTGAAGGCACTTTGACTCTCCATAAAGCTAAGGAAGATACAATTAGTTCTGCTGTGTAGTGCCCAGGAGGAGTCTAATTGACTGTGAGGTAACCACACAAGTATTTTTCCTGTCAAGAGGCCACCAGATCACAGGAAACAGTAGTTAAAGTAGAAAGACTTTGTTTATTCTACTCTTTTCTTATACATGTGCTGGAGGTGGGTTTTGCCAATTAAATTGGCCTACCAGCTATTCATAAATACAAATGTAATTTTGCAATATTCAAACACTATGATATATTCATATAAAGGAAATTTATTAAAGTAATGCCAAAAAAAATCCTTTAAAGGCAAATATAAAAATAATTATTAGCTGCAGTAGTAGCATACCCCATTTTCCTAAATACTGAAGAAAAAGCAGTCTTGCATATGAAGAAATTATTATTTAAGAAAAGACGACAGACATAGCAGTAGAGAGCTATGTCTACAAACCAAACAGGCTCATAGCTTGTGGACTAGCACATGCCAGTGCTGTGACATTGCCAGTGACATCCAAGGGGCTTCATCTGTGTGACTGGCACCAGACAATTACTGCTTTTTTTCCAATCTCCACCCTTGACTGACTTGATTGGACCTTCAGTCATCTGAGGAAGATGGTGATGATGATGATGATGATGATGATGATGATGATTAAAATGCAACTGTTTGAAAAGAGACAGAGAGAGAGCTCACTGTGAAAGGTTTACTTCAGGCAGTATGTTTCATAGACCAAACAGCTGCTCTGCCTCCACACAGCCAGCTTCCAAAAATCCTGTTGTCAATGTGCTGATGCTCCTCCAGCCTTACCATTTTCTGTGAGGAATACTGTCCCCATCAAATAAAAGACTGTATATTTGCCGTCATGTTTGCTAACGTCTTTGATATTCTGAAGGACAATTCATTGTTTTAATGCCTGATGTAGTGCAATTCATCATGCAGCAAGAACAATGCTAATCCCCCTTCCTGTTTGCACCAGCCATCACTCTTCAGCCACTATTGTATCTGATTCAATCTGAGCTCATTTATATTAATCATGAGTTGTTTGTACAGAAAAAAGCCAGTTGCAAATTGTATGCATAGGTACCATACAGATGAGAAATATATAGAGAGTACTAGAGAAGATAAAAAGAGGAAATGAAAAGTGTGTTTTATTTTCTTAGCTGTATAAAGCAAATTAAAAGGTTAAATAAACAGCATATAAAAAAATGTAACAAAAAAAATATTCGGGAAATGTAATGTGAAAATGCAGATAAGCTCATTTAATTGGAAAAGACCTTTCAAACTATCAGAAGACTTAAAATTCTCTAATGATTTGCACTCTTGAAGAACAGTAATTTGAACACTATGAGATGTTACATATACCTGTTCAATGGGATGGTCTCTAAGATACCAAATTCAGTGCTTTCACAGTAAGATTTATCAATCTTTCCTTAGAGTGTAAGCTGGACATTTACTTCTTGTCATTTCCATTATTACATTTCCATTCTTACATTATACATCATGTACTGGGATGAATGCAATATTCTATTGGTTGTAAAAAAAAAAGATTAGCTTTGACTCTTCAGTTTACAATTAAACCTAAATATAAATGCTTCTTGCAGTTATTCATTACAAAATGCATATGCCTAGTCTTAAATAAAAAAAATAATTTTATATCCAAAAAAGTAACACTGAAGTTAAGTGTACCATCACAATTGAACTATATTCTTAAATAATTTTCTGATTCAGGGCTATTATATATTTGCATGGGCATAATATGTCACAAACTGGTGTATTTTAAAGTTGACAGAACAAAATAACCCTACAAAATATTTCATAAGAATATTTTGCAATGTAAAGTATAAAACCAGGGAGTCAAGGTGCTATATCAATTAGAAATAACTGATCAAGAATTCTTATTTTTCTCTTTGTCTTTTAATATTTATAAACCTGTTAACTTGGCTGCAAGCCAAAGTTGATTTTCATGTTTCTGCTAATGACTAAGACATTTTCTTTCCTAGTCTGAAATCCCTTGTAAGGTTAATGCCCATTAGATATTAGGAAACCAATAGGAGAATACAAGCAATCTTGATATCAAAGTGATATTCAGTAATCTAGTCTAATGTGTAGCAGAATATCAGCATTAAAATAACCACAGGGAACAGAAGAAAGAAAACACACTATTTTGAATGAAGTCACTGGCTGACATTTTGGTAACCAGATCGGGTAATGGTGTCACACTAAGTGCCATGAAAATGCCATGATCCTTTTTGTTTTGTTTTTTTTTTTTTAATTCACCAAATGGTCATATGATACAGCTGCCTCAAAGATAATTCCTAAATTTCTACCTCCTAATGTTCAAACATATGATGCAAGTAAGAAAAGAACTCGGATTGGTAAATAACCAGAACCCATTCCTACTGAAAAATTCCTAGTACTGCAAGGATTGTATTTTTGTGTAAACTACTTCATGAATTTTTCATGGATTTTTATTTGTTTCTTTGTTTTGGTGGTTTGTTTCAGGTTTATCTTCTTTTGGTGTGAGAGACCGAAGAAAGCATATTTTTAAAATTGGCAGCTGCCCTCAAAATGAGATAGATAAAGGTGGTATCAATCCAACAGTTTGGTTACACTGGACTTGATCTTAGGCTGAAAGTTTCAGGAGAATAGTAATAAAGACAAGGTGCAGCAATAGTCTCATCTACAGGTTTCCAGACATGATTCGTGATATGTAGGGGACTGTTGAGACTGTTAATAAAGACAAAATTTCATAAAGTTTTGGGTGAAAAAGGTTTGGTCTGAAAGGTATCAATATTGATAGGAATTATTGAATAGACAGGCAAACCATTAGATTATTACAAGATACAAAAAAGCCTTTAAACAATTCATCCATCTGAAACATCAGAAATATATTGCTGAAGATATTTTTTTTGAGCTGGATATATGTTTTGCAATGTAATTCATGAAACAGGAATTCCATCATCCTCTTTATTGTTTCGCTAGCTAAAAAAGAATACTTTGAAATGGCAGTTTTCTTCTAAAATTAAGATTTATTGAAGACATAATCAGAAATATTAAACTTGTCAATGTCTCTTGGATGTATGGTCTAAACAGCTCATTTTTCATTTTGCTAAACAATGCTTTAAGCTTATAACAAGTTTCCTAAAAAACTCCCTTCTTTGCGTGAAGTCTTATTTCAGTAACTTTTTCAGAAAGAGTAATGAGGTAACTCCCAAGTTTCTAAGCCATCAGAAGCAATCAAAGACTCCTAAGCATTCTTATGGTACTTCCAGGATTATAAGGTGAAAACTTTGCTTTATTCAGTTTTATTTCTATTTATTCCTTTATTCCATAGCTTTATGTAAATATATATAGAAGAAGCCTTGATAAAATCACATTATATTTCTCAAGCAGAATGAAATTCTACTGGTATCCCCACTGTTTGATTCATTGTATTAATTAATAAGTCTCATCACATACTAGCAGCCCTGGAACATGACAGGGAAGTAAACTCCTCATTCTTATTACTTGCAGGGTATTTACATTTTTGTCCAATGTTTTTCTCTCATCTACAAATATATTTGTGCTTTACATGATTCTTTGAGTTTACAACTTGCATATAGTGTTTCTGCCTGAATATCAGATAAAAGCTTAAAGCAAGGCTTGGTGTTTCAAAGGAAAATGCTTTTCTCACTTAGCAACAATTCATCATCTAAGCCTAGGGCCTCTTGAAAGCTGCTGCAAAGAAAAGAGTGGATGTTCTGTTTTTTTCACTTGCTTTCTGGCTGTCATTTATTTTATTAGCAACACTACAGGGGACCAATTATAGCAAGAATAAACAAGATATCTATTTAGGTTTTTCATTATTTGACTGCTGCAGTTCCTTTTCCTCTATTAGAGTTTTTCAGCTGAAAACACCCCATGGTTTTGCCTATAAACAGGATTTTGGAAGCATACTTAAGAGTAATAGTAACCACTGGTGCAGAATAAACTCAATCATAATGTTAAAATTAGGTCTGTGGATTTGTTTCTGCACAACTACAAGCTTCAGTGTGAATTTAAGTCTGGCTGCACCTTACACTACCTTTAAGAAAACAATAGCAATGCTGCCTTGTTTCAAAGACTTTGCCAGAAAAGAACAGCTTTAGCCAGTGGTCCCCTGTAGAGCATTCAGGAGATGTACTTGAATTAAATAATAGCTGTGTCCATGTGTCTAGGTCAATGTTGTCAAATTTACAACCTCTGTCAAAGGCAAGGCCAAGTCCTGCCTTTGTTGGCCCATATGACTTACAACATACCTTGTATGTCCTTATGGCTTGCAGTATTTGTCCTACTATAATAACCTTGGAGAAGAAGAAAAGCACGCAGCGTTGCACTCAGCCAAAGAAAAGAGTTTATACCAAGACATTGGCTAGTGATTGGGCATGAAAGTTTGGAGAATGGACCATAAAAAATGAATTAAGTTTTTTGTTCCCTCAATACTCCAAACACAGGCTGGATGCAATCCCAAGGTTTGCTCTTGCCAGAGCTATTTTTGATGATTGAGATTCCAGTCATAATTTTCTACTAAAGACCAGATATTTAATACCATACAGACAAGAATTCAAACTGAGGGCAACTATTCACACAACTACTCACACTAATTAACACTTACCAGATCTGTGAGAACCTTTGAATAAAACTTCGCATTTTTAGTTTCATCTTTGTTTTTATTTTCCTGTTAAGTTTTCTTGCCTTTAATGCTTGTATGCTTCCCAAGTTAATTTGTCTCACAGCTGCCTCATGTCCCACTAAGTTTGTGAAAGACCCTCCCTGCCACTATATACAGACTTATTTCTTCTAGAAGACCAAAAACCACCAGCCTATTTAACATCTTGGTATCAAAAAGCGATGACAACATTCGTATTAACTATTAATAATCATGTGAGCAGTAGGATAAGTTACTGTCCTTGTTAAACGTAATTTCTCATCCCTCATATGTATTTTATATAGACTACAAATCTTCTGGACAAGAACTCTTTCTCTGTCTGGAAAAGGATTAAGAGTTGTAGCTGAATGTTTTAGAAAAATGTAGGGCAAGGGTAACAGTGAGGATGGTGCTGTGGATGTGCTCTGCAAATCTCATTTTTTGAGTGTAACTTGATAGCTGATGGTTTTGGGATGATGTGCATGTCTGGAGGTCATACCAGTATTGATTGCCAGAAATTGGGCTGGAAATTTTTTATGGAAAGATAAGGGCCTTGGAGTACTTTGGCATACTTAGCTGATACTGAACTTTGCACTTCCTTGAAAATAGCTACTTCTTTCCAACTTAATATAGACTAATAAAAATACTATTTCTTCATAGAAGGTTCAATACAAATAAGCATTTCCGTATTACTTATTTTTGTTAAGTAGACTTCACATTTATATTGCACGAGCTTGCTCTACCCTTGACGAAAAGCATGAAAAAGTGCAATGATTTTGTTTCAAATCCGTATGAAATTCAATCCAACACTGAATTTCACCAATATTTTTAAATAATTTTATGAGCGTACTTAGGAAATTAAAAATAATCTGATTGTAGTATTACCACACAGGCTCGTGAAGCCTTCTCTACAACTACCTGAAAGGAGGGTGTAATTCCAGAATCTAAATTGCATTTTCCCCCAATGTTTTCCATTATTTCTGGATAGAAAAAGGTGGTTAGGAGGATTAAAAGCTCTGAGCTGATGTGAGAACGACATTCTGCCTTCTTGATCCTGAAAGACACCACAATTGGGTATATTTTACACTGTACTTAAAGAGGACCTTTGTACGAAAAATTGATACGTTCCCTGAACAACAACAACAACAACAAAAAATCTCTGCTTGTAATTTGGGCACAGACTAAACATTGATTTTTTGGTAAAGTAATTAAAATTATCAAAATATCAATTATTTCAGTACTACTTTGACATGGAATAGAGCTCTTGGTCTCAATGGCCCATCAGAAGTCAAAAAAGGAAATTTTGCTTATGAAGGAACTATTTTTCTCAGACATAACTCTTCAAAATTTATTGATCTGACGACTCATGTATGGCAATAATTAGAATTAAAGGTCTCCAGGTAAACAGCTAAGAGATTATGAGCAGTATAATGCTACATCTAATCCTGAAGGCTGAATAAATGACATTAATGATTGCAGGTAAAGGTTCATTGGGGTGTAAATTCTGTGAAACATTGAGTCATCCTCCAGTAAAGCAAATTTCATGCAGCAATAGGTTTACTAGTCCCATTTTAAAATCCAAATCCAGTAGACTCTCCCCACTGCTGAGAAACTTTTTGGTATGTTTACAGTGCTTCGGTACCAACATGATTGATTAAACTTAAACTGTGTCTAAATAAATATAATCTATCTGGCAATTGATTTTGCTTTCCTTTCTACTCAACTTTTCAAAGAAAATTAAGGCTTCTTGTGCAAAATAAATTAAGAAACTGTTTCTATATCTGCCTGTCTCTTCTTCCCTACCAACATGTAAATCTGTTGATCTACTTTTACAAGACGAAGACAGTGGTTTAAGTTTCTACAGTGAGTAGGTTACTACAACCTTCATGAATATTGGCACCTGGAAGGATGATACCCAAATATGCTTCTCTGATATGGGGGAAATGGAAATTCAGACAGAAGGAGACAGTTATTGACTGCATTTGGAAGCTGATAGCCTCACAAGCATGCAGCTAGGACCATGGCTAGCCACAGCACATTTCTGGTGAATGTCACGAGATGACGGAAAATTTGGGCTTAGTTTTCTTGGAAGAGTTAGGTGACGACATTAAAATCTGTAGGAAATGAACCGTTAATAATTCAACAACTACCACTCTCTCCCTAATGTGTTCCAGTACAATCATCCTCATGATGAGGATTTCTGACATAACTGCTAAACTTCCAAGGAGTTGCTTGAGATTTAGAAACACTGCTCTCATCTACTTTAAAAAGATTAGTGAGGCTCTACTGCATGCAAACCTTTGAAAATTTAAGTGGAACTATTAAACATTAATGACTACAATGGTTAGACTCAAATAAATTAAAACAGTTGAACTAATATTACCATAATGCATCACCAGAATTCTGTGATTGTTTTTCATAAAATATTTTATTTTGTCCTTCCTTCAAATATTCCTTTTTGATGTCTCCTGTCAGCCATGATAAATAATTCCCACAGTAGTACTGTTTACTCTATCAGTGCTGTAGAAATGGGTAAGTACTCTTTTGTTTTCTGTTATTTATAGAGAATTGCAAGCACTTTAGAGCTCTTATAAGCTATTGCTTAAGTATTTGTCATTGTGGTACTACAGTCAGTTCCAGAATACATTTATATACACACACATATGCACATACATCTTGAGCTTTGAGGAGATAGAAAAACAATGAAGGAAAAATGAAAATTGTTTAACTAGTTCTGAAAATGTTACAACGCATTTTAGGGATGGATTGGGAAAACTGGTGGAGAAAGAGTATCAATTTTTTTGATAAAGGGAAGTAATGGTAAAAAGAACAAATATGGGGGGAAAAGCCCCAGCGTACAAAAATTGAAAAATAAACGTCAGCATTTACTGTGATAACAGGAAAGAGAGGACCACAGCCTTAGGAAGTCTAGAATCAGATATTTTGTGTGCAGAGGAATGAGAATTCTGCAGCTAGATGCACACATCTGAGTGCATCATGGGAGAAAGTGGTGGAAAAAGTAAGGGCATAAAAACAGAGGAAGTCTCCATCTTATTTTCTGCCCATCTCTGCCTGCTCTTGTCCCTATCATCTCTTTCTATTAGCCCATCTGTGGATACTTCTGAGAAATGTGTAGCTAAGTGGAGAACAGGATGTTGTGATTCCTCAGTGGAAGAGGATTGTATATGACACTAAGGAAGACCCAAATACAGAAGAAGTCCATGACTGCTGTGCTGTTGTCTGCTCAGGTGCTCTGCTCTCTGCTGAAAGCATCATGAGCTCCAAAGTGTTGTTCCTATAGAAAGCTTTGCATAGAAGAGGACTGACTTGTCTGGGAAACCAAAGCAGTCCAAGTAGTCCAAGCAATTTCACATGTGAAGCAGTTGGGAGACATTGCAGTCAAAGCAGATTTTCTTGGTCAACTGTTCAGACATCTGGAAGCAGAAAAAAACTGAGTAAATCCTGTATCCTTTGTTTTCTGAGCTTTCCTAGGAAGACATCTTATTAACACCAGCTTTTAAAATAGCTGTAGCATGTGACACAGATAAAGGGCTTAAAAATCCATGTGTTCTAGATGATACAATGATTGGCAATTAGAGAATGAGTAGCAAGAGTGAGTAGCAAGAGTGAGTTCCAACCATTTCAATGCTTCCATACTCAATAACTGTGTTCCCTAAGCTGTAATTCATCACAAACTTTTACAGATACTTGGGGCACTGCTGATTTGCTGCTGGGATTTATGGGGTGAGTGATGGGATTCACAGGCTACACTGTCCTTCATGGTAAAAGACATTTTTGTCAAGTAGTCATATTAAATCTGTAATCAAAACTAGCTGCACAGTAGCTACACTTAAAGGGTTTGAACCTGTGAAAACATACTCATGCAAATAACTTGCCTACTGATTTAAGGGTGTACATTTTGGTTTCAGAGAGGTTAGTCATATGAGCAAAGTTGTGCATGATGTTTTACATATATTAATTTGGATCACACAATTATATTTTAGTTATTTCTCTCTTCATGCAATATATTTACTATTCTTGGACAATCCTGCAGGTTATATAAGCCAAAAAAAAAAGTCAGTGTAGACAATAAAGCTCTCCATATATGTTTTTGTAATTCCCCTAATTTTAAAGTAGCTGACTTCCCTCCCCCTCTTCTGTATTTGTCATTTAAATAAGTAAACAAACTAACAAACAGCAAGTTTTGCTTCTGGACTTCATTTTTCTGTCCTTTTTCATCATCTAACAAAGTGCTGAAGTAGTTTTATAAGAGCTTTGGTATAAAGATGTTCTATACAAAACCATCACTTTAGCTCCACAGTCATCACTAAACAAAGGAATTTATGTATAAACTATATTGTTGCTTCCTGAGTTAGTTTCATTCTGACATTTATTTCCATTTGTACTTATTTTATTCCTCACTAATTAAATTATTTCCCAAATCACCTTGTTTTTTCCATCATTCCTTACAGTTAAGCACCACTACAAAATTCCCAGTGTTTCAGTACGTTGGCTAACTTGAGTTAAGCAAATCTATTTAAAATTAATCGTGATTACAGTTCTGTTGATAGCATAAGTGCACCTAAGCTGCTGGAGACCGCTGGGCTCCATGAGTCACTCATCACCCCATTTTTAGGCTCCTCATTCTCAGTCCTTCTCTGCTTCATGCCAGAAGCATGTGCCTGCTCCCATTTGGTTATAAACTGCGATACAGGAGCCTTGTAGGGCTTTAAAGCATCTCTGAACCTTTAATGCTGACCATTCATTGTACACTGATTCCTCTGGATCTGTATTAGGCTTAACAAAAGGAAACTCTGAGCATATCTGGGCAGTCTGGGCATTTGCTGGGGTTGTCAGGGAAAAGAAATTGCACTGAGACAGAACCAAGATGCAGAAGATTGGGGAATTATGTTATTATAAGTATGAAAGTCAGAAAAGAAAAAAATAACATTTTGTATTAAATGGTTGCCAATTCGCTTAATTTAAGGATATGTTATTGCTTTAGACAAACATGCTACTAGCTCTATCCATTTCTAGAACAGAGGCTCACCTGAACCTCAGCTAATTGCACTTACTTAGGACCCCAAATTTTGTATATACACTGTATTCATTGATAGCAATATATCTTTATGCATTTATATAGCATTCTAAATGGAGAGTTAACAGTATATATTTGTCATTTGCTATTCCTAATATTGGAAGAGAAATTAATAAAGATAATTCCTCTCACTGATCCCACTGACCTTGAAGGTATTTAGTAGGTAAGAAGGTTTCAAAATTTTAAGCCAAGTAACACTTTTATTGAGCCACACAGAAAACATGCATGTAAGCATGTAGAGAATGGAATGGTGCTAATGCATACACAAAAAAACTAACCCAGTCAGATATAGTTTACAGTATACTCATATGGTCAAGTAATAAATATCAAAAAGTGCTGGAAAATAAAAGAACCAAAATTATTGAGTTCCTTAATAAAATGACTTATAATAATTGGTTACAATTTTGTGCAACTACTATTAAAAAAAGCACAATTATTTTTAGTATCTAACTATTTTGATTTGAATTCCATTTAAGACAACACATTCCTGATAATCTTGTAAGTTTGTGTGCTAAGGTTATCTCAGTTTCTGTTTTGTTTTATGCATGGTATAAAAAGGAGTGCTTTAAAATACCAAAATAAATTATCAAAAGTTTAAGTTTTATATTCCCTTAGTTTATTAGGAAGCAGTACACCTAAAAGTACTGCTTAATTAAAAATCAGTATATGATTCCTTGGGGTTTCACTTAAAGGAGTAAAAACTCACCATGCAGCATTCAGTTTTTCCATTTCTCTCACAAAGAGTCATTGAACAAAAATTTATTGCATTTTCCTCTTTCCCACCTTGGCAGCCACAGGAGATGGAAAGCAAGCCCTTGAGCCTGGCCAGGTATCCAACAGCACTACTTATCACACAGTTTTCTCCTCAGTTCCCCCTTCCAACAATGGATAAGGGCAAAGACTATCTGCATGCAATTACAATTTTTGGGCTGTCTTACAGTGACTTTGGTTTTATGTACCTTGGTTAAGGTACGAAAGGATAATGGAAAAATAATCAACTTCCTATTTCAGTTGGAGCCTTGACAAATGATTCTCAGCTTTTCCCACAATTTATTAGATACTCCAGTTTATACCTAGCAAATGGTACAGATGCTACAAGAAATTTTTTGAATCTTTTTCTTAGGCAGAAAACTTTTATACAACTTCACATTCAAGGATCATGGCTTTTTACTTTTTCTGCAATAGTTAACTGGATTGCTCTATAATGTAACAATGCGGTTCTTGTTAGTGCCTGAACATTTTGTGCTCAACTACATGTAATAGTTTTCTTTTTCCTCACAGAAGGAGTTGCTTGGGACAGGAAATAATGCAACACTGGAAAAGCAAGTCTATATGAGCTTTAGGGGTAGATATTCATGTAGTCATTGATGGCTGTATGGTCAGATATCTCTGGCTAACAGAATGGTTGCTCTCATTTGACCTCCCGTTTATTAGGCAAATTAATTTAATTTATTTTACAAGGTATTAAGTTTTGGCTTACCTCACTAATACCAGTAGTTGATTCCACTTAATGAGACAGGGAGACAAGGATTCTAGGTACATAAAATAGAGTCATAGCATAGAGTCTACACGTAAACGTTTCTCTCAAATTATGTGCTTTCTACATGCAAATCTTTTTCTTGTAGTTAAGCTTCAGTTTGAGAGAAACCTTTGCATAGATGCCCATGTTTTATTCCATACTCTTCAGCATTTTCAGGGAGAGTTGGTAGATTCATAAAGAAAATAAATGAGCCATTCTTACTGAAATTTTATTATGATTCACAGAATCTGAAACACAGGAAGGGGGTCACGTCTGGATGATTCTAACTTTGCATCAGGACTAACCTACTGGTCATGGGTCTTATGACACGTGTGTACAGGGCACGATGCATATGACACACAGCAGTGTAGGGTTTGTGCTGAGCATAGCATTCCTCCAAAAGGTTTCTTCATAGTCCCAGTTTCTTAATAGAATCTCTTTATATTCCTCTGCTATTCTAGAAACCTTTTTTCACCATCTATGCTAACTGCTGGATTTTGGTCGTCTGGCAATTCTGAAACTGCTTAAAATCAAGTACAAAACTTGTTTCTTCCCTTTTTTTTTCTCTTCCCTTCACTACACTTGTCTCTGTATACAATCAATTTCATGTATCTTTCCTACTCTTTTTTATTCCTTGGGTGGCCGCAATGCTGAGTTTAGGGTTGAGGTAATTTTACAAATGTTTATCAGTTCCAATGTTAAAAATAAATTGAACCAACTTGGTGTTTTCAGCTCTCACAGTTCAAAAGTGAGAATTATAACCATCCATGCTGGGAATTAGAGATTTGGTGAACTCTAAGCTTTTCTTTAGGCAGAGGAAGCTACACTCATGCTTGTCAAGGAGATTAACGAGAAATCTGATTGAGTCTGGAAGACTATTGCTGCAGTGGATTACAAGTTTGATCTTCTCTTTTTTCAGGGATAAACAACCTCAAGGGCTAGGACACTGGCACAGAAAAGAAGATAATATCACTGTCTGTGAAGAAAAACTGTGGCCATATGGCAGGCCCAATAAATGAAAGTAAATGAAAGTGAAGACATCCATTTGATAAAAGAATTGTTGTGTGCTATTTTACAAAATTGTCACTTTTACTTTTGTATTTGTAGATCAATGTGCACTCTTTCTCCAGCTCCTTCCTATCTTATTTATTCAGACTGTCATGGCTAGGCTTTGTGAATGAAGATCTGGGGATTCAGACTGTATGCTCTTTAGGAAAGGCCAAGCTAGTATTAGGAGTATGCATTGGATCCTGGAGCTGTCATAGTGCAAATGTTTAAAACTGAGTCTTTGAATAGTCAGATTAGAATAAACACAGGGATAAAGATTTATAGCTGCTAGTGGAGTGTGGAATTTCTAAAACTGCATAGTACACTACATAAAAAGGAGGGAAATTACAGAGGACTTAGCAGCTGACAAAAGAGACATGTCCTCTTACTCTTTGATCTCAAGGACTGTAAGGGTATTCAGAGAACACTTACCAAATAAAAAATTCATACAAAAAATTGAGATTGTCAGAACTGGACATTTCCCTCTAGACTGCTTGCACCGACCAAGCAACAAGAAAAAGATAATAATAAAAAAGCAGGATTTCAAAGTCCTCCTTTGTAGTATTTATTGTATTTAAAAGCTATTGCAAGACAGAACAGCACAAATATATATTATATATACTATATATATATATGTATACACTTATTAGTAAAAATAGGGCTATCCTAGAATAACACTCAGAAAGTATACCACAGTAACACCCAAGAGCATTAATTTCAGTGATAGCACATTTGCACAAAATTCATCTTTCTCACTTCTCAGTGAATGCTTTCCGTGTAAGATCAAGAAAGGATTCTGATGGTTTTAACTCTGTCCTAAAGCAAAATGATCACTGAATCAGATAAACTACTAATCTGTTTAAAGTTTGTTACTCCTATTTTGCCAAGGTTGAGATGCTTCGCAGCAAAAAGCAGCCAGCATACTTCCTGCCAAGAACCAGACATCTCATGCATGTTTCATAAATATGTTTCTCCACTGAAAACACAAGGATTAAGCAAACACTAGTTCAGTTTGTAAAAGCTTCCATTAATGATTTTTAAATAACTCCAAAAGAAATCTTGGCTCTATTTAAAGCAACCGTAAATTTTACCTCTGCTTATATGAGAATAACAATAAATCACACCAGTGTACTGACTATGATGATTCCTATTTTTGCTACACTTGTTAAACTCCTAAATATCTAAAAAGATGAGTTTATACTATTAAGTAAAACCTCCTTAAGATTTGGATAGGTAGATTAAGCCAATATTATACCTGCATTGAATATTCATAGAAAATATTCACTGAAAGAAACTAAGATTTCATAATAAAACTCTGCCATTTATAACATAACATCACTATACACCAAAATTTTTTGTGAAATAGGTCTGTTCTCAAGGAAGATTAAAAACATTTCAACAGAGTAGCATGCTATATTAAAAAGAGTGTTGATAAAGAGTCCTTCTTTACTTTGAAAATCATAAACTTTATGCAAGCATGGAGCAATAAATATAAACATCATCAAGATTTCCTTTTCAAGTATGCTGGGATACCAACATGGAATATTAAAACACATTAAGAAATAGGCTTCTTGCCTGATATGCATTATCAGTGTAATCACTACCATAGCACCTCACACACCTGGGAACTCAGTTGAGGAAAGATAAAGAGAAATTTTCCTTTCCAGGCAGTAAAATGGCAAGAGAGCTGCTCACAAACAGCCACTGGGTGACCACAGTAGCCTCCGCTGCTCTAATGATGCACAGATGTAGATGCAGCTGGAAGGGCTTGGAGGGCTGGCACAGTGCACTGCTCAATGGAACATTTCCAGCCCCAGCAACACAGAGCTCAGCCCTAGAAATCCTGCCTGCTGCTTCCCACAACATCAGTGCCTCTTTTTTAAGAACTGATGTCCCCATAAAATTCAGCTGCAAAAGGACACACCATGAGAAGAGCATATGCCATTTAAATGCCACAGGAGATGAGCACTCTACAGTGGCTGCATGCGTGTCACTATATTAATGCAGAACATATCACCTGAAGTGCAAATATTAAAAAATATTTCACGTCTGTATACTATATCTATATATTAGGCATGCATTATGTGTGCACATATGTGCACACTTTAGTAGAAAGTATTTTATACTCACAGCCTTACAAAAATCACTTATTTATAATGCACATTCTTTGTCCTGTTTGCACTTTGTAGTGTGCAAACACAAAAATTAAAAAAATTCCCATTGTTCCTTTTTTCATGAAACAGTCTAAATCCTTCAGTCCTGCCCTTTAAAACCATTAAATATGTTTGAGACCACACAAATTCAAAAGGCAGAGTGAATAATTGAGGCACAGCAATAATTGAGATAGCTCTTAACAAGCTGGCCTGGAGACCTGAAGCCATGGCCTTATGGCAGTGTTAGGCACCTCTGCTAGTCTGAGCAGATGTCATGTGCTATGGTTGTGTGCCTAGATTGCCACCAGTGTGAAAAAACAGGCTTGTTTCCCCAAAGTCATAGTGCTGCAGAGCACAGCATTTTGTGGAACAGGTTTCCTTAAGGCTTAGGGTGTACTTGGAAGTGAGCCGTATGGTCCCTCAACTGACGGCATTGGCCAGAACATCCAAGTACACCTCTCACCAGAAATCAGAAGGTAATTTTTCTTCTCTGTTGGAAGTTGCATGTGTTAAGTAGTCCTAAGAAAATTAATACAGTCAAAATTCCTTAAAAAAAGCAAAGGCCATTTGGCTTAGGAAACAGAGATAAAATGCAAAATAGTATGCATACTACAGAATTAATGTCAATGAGTCAAAAAATTATGTGAAAACTGACCTTGCTAATGTTAAATGTATTTGTGTACATATGCAAAATAGTAAATATATGAAGTAGCTCTAAGAGTCATCTCTGACACTTTGGATTTGTAAAGCAGCTTTTGTGAACCATATCTACCTGTCATGGTTTAACCCCAGACAGCAATCAAGCCCCACACAGCTTCTCTCTTACTTTTCCTCAGTGGGATGGGGGAGAGAATCAAAACAGTAAAAGTGAGAAAACTCATGGTTTGAGACACAGACAGTTTAATAGGTAAAACAAAAGCTGCAAACAAGGAATTCATTCACTGCTTCCCATGGGCAGGCATCAACCATCCCCAGGAAAGCAGGGATCCATCTTGCATAACCACTACTTGGGAAGACAAACACCCTCACTAAATGTCCTCCCCTTCCTGCTTCTTACCCCAGCTTTACATGCTGGGCATAATGCCATATGGTGTGGAATATCCCTTTGCTCAGTTGGGGTCAGCTGTGCAGGTTGTGTCCCCTCCCAGCTCCTTGGGCACCCCCAGCTCACTGGTGGCATGAGGAGCAGAAAAGGCCTTGGCTCTGTGTAAGTGCTGCTCAGCCATAGATAAAATATCCCTTTGTTATTGACATTGTTTGCAGCACAGATCCAAAACACAGCTCTATACTAGCTACTATGAAGAAAATTAACTGTATTCCTGCCAAACCCACCACACTACCCTACCGAAAATCCAGTCCTACAGGGAAATATTGATCTCATTCAAAGCAATCACAAACCTCCATTTGGCTACAGTGACATGAAAATATCACCCTGGATATTTCTTCCCTCCTCCCTGAACCTAAAATAGTCAATAGGCTTTTAATACAAAGCCTTCTGTAGCTGAAAGGGAACTCTTAATTTCAACAAGGCACCACTGCTTGTACAATAATAAAAAATATGGTTTGAAGCAAGTAGCTTTGCATGTGTCACTTCTGGATCTACAAAGATCTTTCTTGGTATTAACACTCTTTCAGTAGAAAACAAAACAATATGATACAGGGTACAAATATCTTTGTGTCCTTTACAGTTGCACTGTTAATATATATTTTTTGTTATACTCTTTGTTTATGTGACACTAACTTTATTTGGTTTTATGGTACCAAATCACATATGCATACAATCTTGAAAGAGTTAATAATATTCTAGTTATTTACAGTGATATTGTGTTGTCCAGGATATGATATATCTTCCTTTTCAGAGAGAACAGGCTTCCATCACTGATCCTCAGTTTGATGGTAGACATTTTGGTACCAAGGGAAGTTTCTATTGCAAATTCTAGGAAGTTTTACTCAGATAACTTAACTTTCCTGCTTACTCAGAAGGCTGGTAAGATGTTGATGGGAAAAGACTCTATTTCTTTTTAACTCAATAGTAGCCAGTGATTCTAGCATATCAGGAAATGGCACAGCCTAAGAGAAGGAAAGCTCCTGACAAGAAGAAGATATATGAGTGAAGAGGATTTCTGAGGCTAGTAAGCAGAAACCTTGGCTATCTAGCTGAGGAAAGGATGAGAGAATAAAGACTGAAGACAAGAAAAATGGAGACTTGAAGCAACCTATCTATACACATTTATATACTGCTGCTGTCACTGAACTTTTTCATTTCCAATAAATGCAGCATATAAACAAACAAAAAATCCATCCAATTTTCTGTGTCAGAATTCATGCACGAAAACATTTCCCTATGACACTAATTTGCAATGGAAGAATTCATTACACTTCCACTGCACATTTTACATCCTCAGCTTTCCTATGCCTGAGTGAGTAGGCTGCTTGTTTCTGTCTCTCCATTCTCCTTCCTTTGGATGTAAAAATTTCTCTTTCTGGGGTCTCAAAAAGCCCATTCTTCTTTCACATAAAAGCTCTCTATAATGACTGAGAAACACAGTAAGCAGAATTACAAGTAGAATTTCAGATACACTACTGGACTGTTTATTTTGCATTTGATGTGCACACAGGTAGATAATGGAATATTAAGCCTCATCCAGAAGAGCTCCACTGTTTCTGAAGCATACTGTTTAAATTCCACGAGCCAGTAAATGCAGCTACATGACTCATTCAACTACTGGGGCAAGAACCTAGACTGCAAGATTAGGAGGTCTATTGCTGAGTACGATAAAAAACATCTACCTGCCTGACCACTGCATAGTGTGCTCTGTGGTGGAAATAGTTATTTGGCAAGATACTCTAAATTTGAGGATCTCATATTAATTTTGCCCATGATTCTCTATTCATTATCAGCTCAAGCATAGGTTAATAAATTGTAGAATTTGTAAAAACTCAACTAATCTTTACTCTGGTTACCAGGCCAGCTGTGAAAGATTTGCTTTGATATGGGAAACAGGCAAGGTTTGAGTTTTCAGCAAGCTTTGAGTCATCTTTTTTATCTTTGCACTGCATGGACAGTCTAGAGCACTCAGCTTTTAAGCACTCAGCTGTTGTAGTCTGGGCCATTAGTCAGCTCCTGACCCTATTCTCCTCTGCCAGGGATTGACAAAAGCAAACAATTGCCAGGGTCCTGGATAAAATGCAGGTTGGGTTCTTCACAACTCATCCATGAAAAAGAGTTCTTCCATATTTAGATTTTGCACCATCTGCATAAAACAGCTCCTGGAAATTTTGTCTCTCTTTATTTTGGGAAGAGTCATATCCAAACATTTACTTTGCTACATTTCATTAGAGAAAAAGTGATGGGGTCCCTTCTCTGATGCTGAGTAACAATTTGCTGAACATCTCTTTCTGGTGATGCAGGTGTTCAATTTTCATACATAAAAATAAAATTAGATTTAAGATGGAAGAAACTTTGAAACCCTTTTTCTGTTTGAAGGTATAAGAGAAGTTTTCTTCAGGAATAATAACGTAGGGTGAGATATAAAACACTATGACCTTAAATTAATATAAACAGTTAATGAAATCATTAAAAGAAAGCATACAAAATTAAAATACATACAGTTCAGACACAATTCACATACAGATTTTACATTGTTTGAATGTTTTAGAAATTGTGTAATTATGAGGCTATGCAGAAAGAAAGAATGCTATTTTCAAAATTAACCATACACTTGTCTTTTTTATTTCACACTATGGCACTAACACAAACTTGTCATTAGCAATCTAAATTCAGAAGAGGATGCACCAGACCTTCTGTAGTTATTCTGCTGCTGTTTTTTTATTTTGTGCAATAATTTAAACCCATTGGAATATCATGCTTTTGTTTTTACTCTCAGCCTAATTTTCACTGCATTATAATAGGCCAAGCAGTCATGGTAGGTGTAATGAACAACTTTTGCATTGCCAAATACATGTAGAAATTGAAGGACATAAAGAAGGAAAGTTCCTGCACTAAACCCACAAACTTACTGTAATTGATATACAAACTGATGCCTCTCCATCTGCCTAATCCATCGCATGTCTATTGCTCCTTTTTTTTTCTGGAATAATTCCTGATCTTACCTGAGCTCTTACAAAGGGGAAGGAGAGAGGTGATTTGCACGTGCAAAAACCCTGCTTCAATGATCCCTACTTCAATGTCCTTTCAAGCACATTGTCTTTATTGCAGGGCTGAACTTTCCTCCCCTAAGTTTCCAAAAGCTAAGAAGTTAGGCTTGTTTGACACAACACGAAGATAAAAACATCTGAAGCAAATTATCCCCTTAACACTCTATCAGAATTCTATAGACAATCCTGAGGTGTAAGTGGTACTAGTGTAGGAAGTTTGAAACTGGGATAAAATTCCATTTTCTTCCTGTTGATGAGTTCAGCTACCTTCCTGCTCATAGTCCAGGAAAAAAAAAAAAGCTATCAGTACTGGGGAAATCTTATTAGATTCAATCCTATTTTTAAATAGCTAGGATCAAAATCTTCATTCAGACACACTGGTGCCACCCCATTAAATTCCAGCAGTGGCACCACTGGTAGAGAAAGAATGGCACTCAGATTTTTCACCATTAAGTAATCTGTTTTCATTACCTTCTCAGCAGTTTGTTTCATTTGCCTGCAGTAGGGAAACTAAAATTAGAAAACATTTCATGTTCATAGTTAGTTTGCTTCCAATGCGAAAAAAACAAGTCTATAAATTTTTCTGTTGGGTTATGGCTTGTGCAGTTCTCTTGTAAAGTTGTCTTTACATTAAAGTGATGAACTGTAAATGGCGTAGTGTATTATTTTGTCCAAAGTAATTCAAATTAATGACCCTAGAAATATTATTTTAGGTGTCTGTTATAAAGCATTGATAATACCCATGAATATTAGCAGCAGAATTCCTATCCTTCTTTGTAATGTATGCATTGCCATGTGTCAACAAACTGTTTTCTGATCATCTTCAGAACTTGCTGTCTCTTGCAGGAGTTCCACTTGCCAGTCTTGCGTCAGTTCTAGTAGTAAATGAATGTCAGGCAGCTGATAGCAAACTATCAAAAGTTTGAATGCATTTTTCTTACTTTGACTTGCATACTTAAGTTCACATTTCACATTACCTAAAGTATTACTGATTTTGACTGAAAATAAAAAAAACAAACAAACCCAAGAGCAACTGTGGTGATCTCTTAGGCTCTTCACCTTTTAACTGTGAGAATAATGTTCACTTAGAAAGTCTAAAAATTACTTTATAGTTTCATTTACATGAAACTTTTAAAAAGGAGAAAAAGAAAAAACGTGGAATACTTTTCTGGCTCAGATAAATGTTATTCTGGATGCTAAATATAGATTTGCTTCTCAAGAATGAAAGAGTTGTGCATTTTCTAGCATTGTACTGGCTCTTGTTGTTCTTATTAAGAAAGTGTTAAGCCCTACCAACCATAGATAATAACATTTTGAAATTATTGAATAAACCCCCACCAACTTTCATCCAAAACATATGGCACCAGAATTAGCACACATTTGGGAAATATGCCATCATAACAGTGTCCAGAAACACTCTCAAGAAGCTTAAAGATCAGAGGAGGAGATGAAATGATTTGAGCTTCACAGGAAGTTCTCACGACTAAATGATATCAAGACTACGTCTAAGGAAAAGTGGATGGATCATGAAATCCCAATGGCATGAAGTCAACCAACTTCTGGATTTCAAAACAGAGGACTGAAGAGTAAGCTTTCTAGGAAGTAATATAAAAAAACCTAGTGTGGCAATGTTGCAAGTGAACACCAGTTTTCCAGAGTTCTCACAGACCTGTTGGGCTTCAGTTTGTCCTGGAAAAATGGTTCTCTAGCTCATCCAGTTGCTTCCATAGTAAGGCTGGTCAACAAGTAGAAACAATAACTTTGTCTGTACTCGCACATCTCTAATTTTTTCAATAACTCATTCGAAATACGTTTTTTAAATTCCTGTAATAACTTTTCAACCTCTCTTTCTGACAAATTATTACAGACCAATCAGCATTAAACACACATTTGCTCAGTTTTAAAGGTCATTCAATAGTCACACACCAAGCTATCTTTAAAGGTAAAGCAGAGCTTGAAAACACATCTGAAATGTATGCCTCAGATGACATTTGGGTATAAATCCTAGACAAAATTTAAATTATTCTTTTAATATCAGGCACACCTGTCTAATTTCTTAGAGGCCGCTAGATTTTTTATGCCCACAAGGAGCTTTCCTTACTGCAGGCAAATAAATCCTACAACATGCTGCATGGAGTATGTGTTCATGTGCAAGAACTATGGAAACCTGTAAGTCTTTCTGTCCTAGATGGGCAGAATTAATTCCAGATTCAGTCATCCTGCTGCATATCAGGACCACTGACAAGGAGGCACAGAATAACTGTGTTAATAGAAATATGGCAGTGGCAGGTAAAATGCTGTACTGTAAAAAACAAGAGAGGAATCTTCTGTATGTGGCTCATGAACAGGACATGCAGGCCGGGCTCACACTGATTATTCGAAAAAAAACCCTGCCACAAACTGAAATTTAGCAGCTGTATCCATCTCAGTCGAAACTAAGACAGCAGAATATCAGTCTCTTTCAGATAACACAACATCTGCTCAAGCAAAATGACATGCCATGGTGTTAATGAAGGATTTCACTTTTCCTACTAATGATGGGAGCTGGTTGTTTTGTAGAAGTTAACAGCCAAAGATAAACATAAGAAGCTGGAATCCTAAGAATTCAAACTGCACTTGTTTCTTCATGCTGTCTTCAGGGAATACCATCTTTGACTTCCTGAAGAAAGAAGTAGATTATGTGTTTAAAGAAGTAGCTTTTAATATTTTAATGGAGATAGAATATGGCCAATCTGCAAAACTGTTTCTATTTCAACAACAGCACCCTACGAAAATGCAAAGACACGTACTGGATACTGGCAGACCACTACCAAGCAGTTATAAACTAGGGCCAAGCAGGCATTTTCGTTTCAAATGGAATAAATTTTTCCTCTGTCCCTAAGGAAAACCCAGAGTGAAAAAAACTAAACAGGAATTTATGGCCTTGCAGGACTGCAATTTTAAGAACAAAAACCATATACAAAGTAAGAAAACAACAAAACAAAAAAAGGGAACCAGGGAGTAACAAAGTGCATTTTTATGTCTAAAAAACCAAAACACAAGCCATAAAAAAAAAAGAGGAACTAATAACAGATCATAGAACTGAATTACTAGTTTACTATATCAAATATTGTGGAACTTTTCTTTTAGGAATTTGAAGAACACACACTGTAGTGCTACCAGTGATGTTGGTGGGGTTTTTCTTGATTTTTCTATGTCCTAAAGCTGAAGATTTAAGCCAGTGCTCAACTTCTGCCCACAGAGTAACTTTAGACAGACTTGCATTAAGTAGCATGGCCTAAAGCCTTACAGCTGCAGCATACAAGATAGTATATGAAAATAGTTATTGGTTGAGCTGCTAACTCACACAAAATACGCAGCATTCTTCATTTGACACAATTTCCAAAAAGAAACTATGTTATGTATTTTGAATATTTCAGTCATTAAATATTGAGAAAGAAAGAAAAAAACCTCTTAGTATGTTTTATTAGTTTCAAGTTTGGCAAGTATTGGTGACTATTGTCTGTTACTACTTAACATAGGACAAAAGTATATTCCTAAAAGGAAAAGGTGCAAGTGTCCCCTCAAGATAATGACTTTTAGAATGATTAAACCTTGAAGACTAACTTTTGTATATTTTTTGCAGCAAGTATGCTGCAACAAGGATAGACAAGTAGCATTGAATTGCCTTTTTGTTTTCTAGTCAATCCATAAAGCTTTAAATAGCTTAAATAATTGTTAAATATATTTGAAACATGCCAAGGGCAGAATATTTATTTTATCTTAGGTGTTTTTATTAAGAAAAACATGAGCCTACACTCTCTTCAGCCCTGCCCAAAAGGAACAACCTTGTCTCACCTAAGAATGAGCTTTACTTCCTGTATATTGACCAGAGACACAGTCTGCATTTGAAGACATAAAACCTAAAAGGACTGCCAACCAGAAAGTTATAAAACAAACTTCCCATTTTTACATGACATACTTTTAAAACTGAACAACTAAAAGGATTGCAACAGAATGTTCTACTCCTAAAAATATTTTGATTCAGATAGCAACCAGTCTCCAAGGACGCCTACAGATTTTGCCCACCACTGTAAACATCTCACAACACTCATTTTCTTCTTCAGACTCCATCAGAGCCTCTCAAATAACCAAATGAAAACTGTGAGTAAATCTGACATTTTGGTATATGCAAAGATAACCTGAACTGCTACCAAATAAACCCCATCAACTTACCTGCAAGATTTTTCCATACAAAATATGAAGTCTTCACACAAGCTTTTTTGCAATTACCACAGAATAGTTTTTCTTCTCCAATGGAAGTTCTTGCTCCTTGATTTCTTTGATTCTACCCTTATTATTTATAGCAGCTCCTATTGTTACCTACATTCTTAGAGTCTACTTGAAGTATTTCAAGATACCAACAGCTGTACTCTGCCATAGTCCAGAATTATATCCCTTATCCAAGGAAATGCCAGATGTTCATAGAAAAGCACAAAGAATCTACCATTAATTACAGACTTGCCAGGGTATTTTTAGTCTTCCTGTAGCAAGACTCAGCCAAGTACAAAGTAGAAGATTTTGCCCTTCCTAAAGGTATTTTAGTTCTTACATCAGTGGTTAATTATTTCTCGAAACCTGCACCCTGTTCTGCTGTGTGCATCCCTTCCTTAAAACTGTGATCCACAGGAAATCTTGAGTATGTGTTTATAATTTTATTTTTTATATATTGACAGTTGTCTTCCTGTTTATTAAGAAACCTGCTTGACTTCAGAAAACAAACAAAAGAAAAGAAATAAAAGCTTTTGGAGAGAGCTTGGCCTTTTTTTTTTTCCCTTCTTTCCAGCAGTATATGGCAAAATCTGTTGCCTCCCTGCTGGATAATGACTTCTTGGTATTGACTTCTCTGCTACCAAAATTTCTTAAAGTGGCAAGTAGATAAATTCAGGTGCAATTAAAACCAAATATACATATATACATATATTTATACACACATATATATAAATATGTACTTTCAAGTTCTTCTAGTTTGGTATAACAGCATGAATATGCAATTATTTCTTTGAAGTCAACAGACTAAGTATAAAGCCCATCCAAACAACTCTGCTTTCTTTTTGAGGAAATGAATTCACTTTTGTTTACTATCTGACACACCATACAGCAAAAACTGTTAACAGGAGGATATTGTCATTTTGTAAAATTAAAGAGCAGACACTTCAAGTTTCAAACATTTATTAAGCCTCAACAAAACAGTTTTAAACATGACCTAGTGCTGCGTGAGGCAAGTTTGATTATTTCCTGGATGATTAAGCATGACAACTGTGCGGACGGCTTCCGGAAGACCTTTCTGTGCAGCTTATGGACATGAGTGTGTTTTCAGAAGTCAGGGCGGTCCTTTTTCAGTTTACTGTAGTCTACATTAACCGAATAGAACTAGGAAATAGAAGGGGAAAAAAGTTAGTTAAGAAGCTTGACTACCCATTTTCCCTGGTATTTACTAAAAATATGCATCATTTGAACTCATGTCAGGAAACTGAAATCATATTTTGAGTCTGTGAACTGGACAATAATAAATAAATAAATACAAACTTTTCATGTGCACTAACTTTTTAATTTTCCATTTGGTATTAGAAGTTCTTCATTTAAAATGAGGCAGTGCTCATGTCTTTAACTAGAGAAAACCCACAGTGTTTCTTCTTTAACCCCCAGAATCTGAAGTCCATTCAGAGGAACTTCTTACAGTACTGCTGTATGTGAACACACAGTGCCACAAGGGAACATTTAGAGCCAAGTTTGCAAAAGCCAAGTTTGGTTTAAGTAGCTGCATCTAGAACTGCAAAGGATGACAAGGAAGAATGAAAGTAAAGAACAGATCACATGCTCAGTTTATATTAATATAAGTGGATCCTATTACAAGCAATTCAAAATAACCAAAAAAAGCACTGAGCACAATGAATTTACAGGCTAAAGGCAGATTTTGGCCTCCCCACATGACTTAATATCAAGCATGTGATGCTATAGTTTTTCTTAAAAAAAAAAGAAATCCTTAACGATTAGCTTGATTATTTTTAATTATGCACAATTTTAAATTTGTTTAACCTTTTGAAAGAAAACAAGACAACCTACAGCACATTCAAATTACAGCTTCCTGTGCAACTCCTAATGACCAGGTCTTCAACTCTTTTATTTGAGAAGACTCAGGAAGTTAATATAACAAAGTGAAGTTTATAACAGAAAAACAATCTCATCAAAAGCTAAAACTTTTTATACCAGAAGATTTTACTAAACAGTCATCCTCAGTTTAGAGCATCTGTCTTTTTCACTTCCCACAGTGCAGATTTGGAAAAAAAAAATCCCCAATGATACACACACCCAAATATGGCAAACCTCAAGGCTGTGTTTGCATGCTAAGGCAGAAGGGGAATGCTCCACAAGGCACGCACTCTTTAAAAGAATTTGTGCTACGCACTGTGCTGAATTTGCCTAATTTAGATATTTAAGAAACTACGACATTCCAGAAGCAGCAATGAAAACAAAGTATTATGTTCTTCCTGAACTTTTAAGGGAACAACAATATATTTTATTATGAAGTGTGGGAGTTTTTTTGCTTATTTCAATGATTGGAATAGTAAGACATGGTACCAAAGAGACACTAGCTTTGAAAACACATTAGGTTTGATTTTTAAGTAGCTTGAGAATAATCTTCAAATATTCTTAACAGCAATCTACTAAAACAGTACTTCTGTAAAACATGATTAAAATATGATTCATGTCCAGAGAACGGCACCGAAGCTGGTGAAGGGTCTACAGAGTGAGCCATATGAGGAGTGGCTGAGGGAGCTGGGGCTGCTCAGTCTGAAGAAAAGGATGCTCAGGGGAGACCTTATCACTCTCTACAACTACCTGAAAGGAGGGTGTAGCAAGGTGGAGGTTGGGCTCTTCTCCCATGCAAAAAGCGACAGGACAGGAGGACATGGCCTCAAGCTGTGCCAGGGGAAGTTCAGATTGTACATCAGGAAGAATTTCTTCACTGGAAGAATTGTCAAGCATTGGAATGGGTTGTCCAGGGAGGTGGGGGAGTCACCGTACCTGCATACGTTCAAGAAAAGACTGGACATGGCACTTTATTGCCATGGTCTGGTTGACAAGGTAGTGTTTGGTCAAAGGTTAGATTCAATGATCTTAAAAGGTCTTTTCCAACCTAAATGATTCTGTGATTCCATGATTTCTGTAGATTTTCTTTGCATGCTTCCTCATTAGCTCAATGAAATAACCTGAATATCAGTTAAAGAATATTTCTATTGCATCCAGTTACTTACAATTGTTTTGTTTTCAAACAATCAACTGAAGAACTGAATTAGTGTTTCTGTTAAACACTGACTTTTTCCTGCAGTGCTTCTCATGAGTAAAGGCCAACAGGTTAGACCTTAGAAAGCTTTAGGTCACAACTTCTGAAGTTTTGTCCCTCTCCCTGTAGTTTATTTCTTAGTATTATGAGTAAGTATATTCTTCCTCTCACATATAGCTCCTCTTACAGTGCTATATATATATATACATACATACATATATATATATATGACTGCTTTCATACAGACTCCATTATCCACCAACACTAGGAAAGTTCTAAACCTCAAACTCAAACCTCTCTGCTGTGAGTTCTAGAGACAAAACAAATGTTGCACAGCAGAGGAAATACATCACTCATGCAGCTACTTTCCAATATAACCAAACATCCTAAACAAACAGGCAACACTTCTGACATTTTATTTCCTAAAAATCTGTATTTCTCATTTTACCTTGTATTGGTCACTGGGAGACATTTTGTTCCAAGGTTCTGGGTTATTTTTCTTGTCCCAGCTATTGAAAGAAATGCAAGATATGAAAGCATATTAAGAGAATCACACTATCTTCAAAATATAAAAAAAAAAATTGCATGTGTACTGTGATTATTAGGCTGCGGAGTCACACATCCAAACAAGTTTCCATAGAAAAAGGCATAGTCCTTTGTCAGCAGTTTCTAAATATCATACAGTAAACTAACTGATCTCTAAATCAAAGGAGTCTTCACACAGTGTCATAGGTACTGGACCAAGACATTAAGGCCTCCAGGAACACAAAAATCAAGGCAGTGAAGTCTAATATATGCAGCAAGAGGACTGGGCACTGGGAATTACTGTTTAATTACTGTATACATACCTGACTTCAGGGTTGAACACTGCCAAGCGCATGAGATACAGGCCTGCGCCAATGCCACCAGATCCAATGATCACAAACAGAGGGATCAACTGGAACAATGACAAAAAAAAATTAAATATCATATCACAACGTATCAAAATAGTATTAACACACAGCATTACTGATTTCTACAATGGCAAACTAAAGAACAAGCTCACACACTGCAAGACATAACACATGGCCCTCTAAATCCCTGGCATAAGCTCCATGTGCGTGGTACATCCCCGAGATCAGAAAGGAACCATCATCTGCTAAGGCATGAATGAAAAAAATACTGCTGCATGCAGAATAACCAAACCAAAAATACTGTAACAGTGAGGTTCTGAAAGACAAACATCCAACCCTCCACTGCCAAAACAGCCCCTACCGCTTGTTCTCCGATCATGCAGTAAAAACATGGGAGTGGGGGCGTTGAGGGCAGAGGGATGCACAGTGAGAACGGAGGAGCCACCCTGGGCCTAGGGGCACAAGCAAGGCCAGACAGACCGGAGGCAAAAGGGACCTGGCTGTGTCTGCCCGCCCAGCGGCCCGGCATCCACAGGAATCCCAGGAGTGGATGGGCGAGAAAGGGGAGGCCGGCGGGGCCAGGGGCACCGAGCGGCGAAAGGGGAGGGCGGGCGCAGGGCCGGGGCCTGGCCGGGCACTCACGGCCGGGTGCTTCTTGGCGTGGGTGACGATGACACGCAGCATGGTGGCGGTGGCAGCGGGCGCCGCGAAGGTCTCGCTCTCTGCAGGCTCCGCAGCTGCCTCCCCCTTCGGCCGCCGAGCCCCAATGTCACCGAGGCCCCCGCCGCAGCAGGTGCCGCCGCCGTAGCCCGGATGTAGCAGCTCCAGCGTTCGCCTGCTCGCCCTGCGCTGCTTTCCCCCTCCCACCGCCCCGTCCCGCCCGCCGCCCGCGCCCGCTCCCGTCCCGCCGAGCGTCCCGGGCTGTGCGGCCTCGTGTTATCGCGGCCCCGGCCCGCCCGCACCTCCGGCAGCGCCGAGGGGGAACAGGCAGCGACCTGGGCACCTCGGGGAGCTGGGCAGGCGGCAGCATCGCCCCTACCGCCCGCTGAGCGCGGGCAGCGCCTGCGCCAGGGCCGCCCTGGGCTGGCAGGGCGGGGGAGCCGCGGCCGCCGGGATCGGGGGGCTGCCTGCCCGCCCCTCACAGGATCACAGGGTGGGTCACTTTGGAAGAGAACACAGTGGGTCACCTGGTCCTGCCTCCCTGCTCAAGCAGGGTCGTCCTAGAGCACGTGGCACAGAAGTGCATCCAGACGGTTTTGGAACATCTCCAACGAGACTCCACAGCCTTTCTGGGCAGTCTGGTCCAGTTTGCGGTCATCCACACAGTAAAGAAGTTCTTCCTCGGATTCAGTTGGAACTTCTGTGTATCAGTTTCTGCCCCTGTGTCCTGTTGCTTGGCAGCACCGGGAAGAGCCTGGCTCCATCTTGATGCCCCACTTTAGATATTTATACACAATGAGAGGCCTCTCAGCGCGGCCCCAGCTTAATAGGTCTTAATGCCTCAGCCCATCCCTGTAAGAAAGATGCTCTAGTCCCTTAATCACCTTTGTTGCCCTCTGCTGGACCTGCTCCAGGAGCTCAATGTCTCTGTTTTACCGAGGAGCCCAGAATTGGACACAGTATTCCAGATGGGGCCTCACTACAGCTGAGTAGAGGTGAAGGATCACCTCCCTCTTAATGCACGCCAGGATACCACGGGCCACCTTGGCCCCAAGGGCACTGCTGGCTCATGGACAGCTTGTTGTACACCAGGATCCCCTCTTGGCGCTGCCCTCAAACTGCGCGAGAGCCCACTGCGACCTAACCGAGAGGTGCCTGCCCTTCCCGCTGTGGCACCAGGACTGCTCGGGAGGTGTGCGGAGGCAGTGGGTGCACACGTGGACTCCCGTGTCTGCCCCCCGGCAGGGCTCACCTCGCTGGGAAGGGCTGTGTGCTCACCATCACCCGGGTTAAAAGTCGAAGGGGTGATTTAAAGATGAGACAAGACAGTTAGAGTTTCATTGTCCTGAAAAGGGTACAGAGAGTGAAATTCATCATAAAGCTGCCAAGTTAATTATTCTGCCATAGTCAGGGTGAAAAAAATTGGGCATGTACATGGCGTTGAGAGAGACCTTTGATTTTCAAAAGTGGTTTATAATGAAATGTTACATATAGGTGATATATATAGGTGATTCTCCCCCTCTACTCCACCTGGAATACTGCTTCCTGCTCAGGTCCTCAGCGCAGGGAAGACATGGATCTGCTGGAGCGAGCCCAGAGGAGTCCATGATGATGACCAGAGGGGCTGGAGCACCTCTCCTATGAGGAAAGGCTAAGAAAGCTGGGGTTGTTCAGCCTGGAGAAGAGAAGGCTCCTGGGAGGGAGACCTTAGAGCACCTGTCAGTACATAAAGGGAACTAACAAGAAGGCTGGCAAGAGTCTATTTGCAAGGGCATGTAGTGACAAGACAAGGTGGAATGTTTTCAAACTGAAAGAGAACAGGTTTAGATTAGATATTAGGAAGAAATTCTTTACTGTGAGGGTGTGAGGCACTGGAACATGTTGCCCAGAGAAGTTGTGGATGCCCCATACCTAGAGGTGTTCAAGGCCAGGTTGGATGGGGCTCTGAGCAACCTGGTCTAATGGAAGGTGTCCCTGCCCATGGCAGTGGCATTGGAACTAGATCACCTTTGAGGTCTCTTCCAACCCAATCCATTCTATGATTCTATAATATTTTTGCCAAGGTTGGGTTGGATTAAATTATTTTTCTTGGTATATAATTCTAAATGAGCAACAGGGCTATTTATTGTATTGTGTCCAAGTGCTGCCCTAGTTTTTTATTGATTACTGTGTATCTTACATAGAATTGGGAACCTAGTGCCTATCTTTGGGTAATATCACCAGCCACTTTCATGTGTGATTTCTTTCACAAAAGGTAACTCAAAAGGTAAATTTGCCCCTAAGGCATTACAAAATGCATTAGGTAGAGGCAGTATCAGCATGCTACTAACCCAAGACAGAAAGTGTTCCTTTCCAAGGTTAGAAGCAAAATCACTTTATATGTATGCTCATAGTTTCTGAGGCTGTATAATGAAGTAAAATTTTGAAGTATAAAATAACAAAATGGCAGGGAATAAATGCGTCGAAGCAAATGGTCTTCTGTTTCACTTACTAGTTCCACAGAATGGCTTCTGCTTGTTTTCAAGAATTGTCTTAAATTGTCACAGTAAATTCTAAAAAAAAAAAAAAAAAAAAAAAAAAAAATCATATTTTTTCAGTTTGCCAGAACCAGTTTAACCTGAATAACAGCTAACTATAGACAAAACAAAAATTCTGGCAGTTGGCATTATTCAGTAACTTGAACAGATGCATTTGTCAAGTTTTTCAATTGCACCAGAAAAAAATTATAACAATTGATTTCTTGGGAGTAAAGCAATCCTATTACCTGTTTCCTTCATTTGTTCCAGAGCTGGTAAACAGAAAAGGAGCATAGCTAGCATGCTCTAGGAGTCTCTTAACTGTTCCAGTATTCCTTTTGTGGTGGGGACAGTACTTTTGATGTTTTTTCAAAATGACAAGAGCATGTATTTCTTTTCTTCTTTATAAAAGAGAAATACCTGAAACCTCCAAGAGTAACTTGGAAGGTTACTCATCCTCCAGTATAGTAGCTGAACTTTTCACCATATAGCTGGGAATAGCAGGAATTACCAGTTGCCAAAGCAGCTGCAGGATAACCAGGGAGCGACCTAAGGGTAGATGGGTAGCCGGAAACCATGTGTGGGTGCTCAGCAAAGCTCGCCTCAGATTGAAACAGTCTGCTTTCTTCTGCACAGCTGACATATGGCTAAGTGCAGAAATTCAGACACCTTGACTGTCCTTTTTATACACTAGTGAGGCAAGATCAACAGGGATACATTATTTCCACTAGGCTATGTCTTGGGCACATATTTTTAGGAAAAACATTATGGTTTTTACATGCTTCTCAATATAATTTTTTTCCCAATGATTTATATTATTAGCTGTCTTCTTGTGCTTTTGTGAATTTAAACAGAGGCATAGTACCTGATCAATTTGCAAAATTTCTCATGCATTTTATAGGCTTTCATAAATTTTTATCATTGTGTACATCAGCTTTTATTGCCTGGCCCTGTATGGCTCAGCTGCTTCATTGTTCATATATGTGTTTTATTATTTATGATACTTAAAATTTTGTGTACGGGAATGAATTTTGCAAATGGAAAAAATTAAAGAATGAAAGCAATCCAAAATGAGATTTTTTCATTCTAAGTTTAGAAATTGAGAGTTAATATTCTTAAATATCACACAGTGCAAGCACTGCTAAAAATTCAGTCTCTCAGTTGTTTCACTTGGTGAAATTCTGAGCATAAACTCAAGATTCTTGGAATCTTGATGGTGGATCTGTGGTTCCTAGAAATACCTACTTAGCTGCCATGTTTGTGTGCTTGTAGTATGCCATAGTGATATAAATTATATGGGTTAATATATGGTAATACTGTCACTATATTTGCCATACTTGAAGACTAACAATTTTCTATTACTCATCAAGAATCCATCTGTTCCCAAAAGACAGTGAACACTAGATAAAGTTAGAGAATTTTGCCACCTTTTTGTCTGTTTCTCATCTACTCAAGCTGAAAGTAAACACCCTTATTTCCTCTTAAGGTTTGGTGTCCTTGCGTTCATGCCTGACAATTAAATTTATGATGCTTTAGTTAGACATGTCACTTCCTTTATTTTAAGTAAAGTTATTTTCGTGTAGGTTTCTGATTTTAAATAAGTGAACCCATAAATCCTTTAGGTATTTCAGAATGATTTTGTGATGAACCAGTCCATTAAGAATAAGGAGATAGATTTCCAGTAGTGCTTGGCACTACTGAAAATCCAAGTCCTCAGTTTATTCCAGTCCTTTATCATTTACTTTTTCCTCTTTTGTTCTGTACAGCCTCACCTCATGCCTTCTGTCTCTCACTTGTTCCTCTTTGATTGCTATTGTACCTTGTTCCTGTCCTTAGGCTCATTTGAGCATTTGATTTCAGAAACTTTTCTATTCCAGATGCTTTGTTTTAGTATTTGGTGACCTTCCTGTTTTAAAGTCTTTCTTCCCTAAACCTTACCTGTTATTATGAATTGATTCATAGAAATCTGCAGATTTCTTCTCTGTTCAACATCAGTTATGGTGTGCTTCATTTTTTTTATATTAAAAGCAATTGATTTTAGCCACAGATATGGTCATACCTGATCTTCTGAAGAACAAGAATCTGAAGTCATAATAAAATCAGAGGTTATTTGAAGAATTGCACTCTTAAGGTTTGACAGAGTCAGTTCACGAAATAAAAGAAACAGAGACAAAATTGTAGTCAATTTGAAGTTACATATTTCACTTGGAGGAAAATAGGAAGAAGAGATGACTAGGTTTGGAGATGTTCCAGTTGGTCACTGATTAAGAAACTAAATTCATCATGAATTGCCCTACAGCATCAGGACATTTCTCTGTTAATCAGAACAATGTATAAACTGAGGGTTTTCTGTACAACTTGCCAGTTTTGGTAAAAAGGCAAGGACTTTTAAGGATAATTCTTAGCAGAGAAAACGAATTCTAGGAGAGCAAAATGTATTTAAAAACTTTGAAAAATATGTAAAAATGTAAATTTGGCTTACATGCAACAAATACACAAAATATTTTGCCTCAGTGTTGTTTTGTTCCCATTTGTATATCTGTTCCCTCAGTTGTAAGTCGTTCTATTCCTTTCTCTGCACTTAGCAGGGGGCAACAACAGAACAGGATATATGTATGCAGACCTCTGCCAAACCCATTTGGAGTGGTTTGCTTACGTCTTCCTTAACATCTGACTTAAATTTGGGTTTAAGGCTGTTAAATGGAGTGGCTGCATGTTCTATTCTGGCATCCCTGGTCTAAGGGCAGAAGGGAACATAGGGACTGAGGTGGAAGCGTAGGGGCAGTCACATTGCACTATAGCATCCTGTGATAAATCTTCCATTAAGTGTAAACATTGTAACTGTTTTGCAAAAAAAAAATCTTAAGAATTTCAGTATGTTACAGTTAGTTAAGTGAACTGTTATGCTTACAGGGGAAAAAAAAGGAAAGAAAAAATTAAGGATATAAACAAGATTTTTTTTTTTAAACACCACCAAAAATATGTCTAGCATTTCAGAGAACTAGGGTGAAAGGGAAAAAAAAACTACTGGAAATTTTAATACTAAGCACAAGGGCTATAAGAGAGAAGAAATTAATAATAAGTGGTACAGAAATGTATGGCACAGAAATATTCTACTTCTCTCCTTTATGTCTGTCAAAACTATGGGTTGGTAAAGGGTCCTGTCTCCATACATCCATTGAAAGAACACAATAATATTATACAGTTTAGGGGCATGTTATGCAGCATAACCTGGTAACAACCATATAAGCAAAATTTCTGTTAAATAGGGGTGCTAGAGATCTGGAAAACAAAAAAAAAAAAAATTGGTGAAAGTGGTTATATGTTCTATTACTAAAGGAAGAATTGTTTTATAGAATTTATAATCTGCTCAGCAAGCCAAAGAGTAATGCTCTATTAGGACAGAAAAACTTTTTTTTAGTTCACTTGTACTTATGTATATAACTTATAATTATTCATTTATATTAAAAATACAAATTATGTCCTGGATTTTTACAGTGCTATTGGTAAACTTAAAGTTTTTAGCCCTAATGTACAGATCCTCAGTAATATTACACTTTTAATAAGTGTAGAGTTATGTAGACTGCTGTAGCATTAAAGTAGTTATAATTACTTTAAAGCTAATAAATCCTTACTTTAAAATGAAGGCTTTTAATTTAAAATGAAAATAAATACATTCTTTACACAATGAGAGTGGCTATGTAAATATGTGCTATTTAGCAAAAGTGAAATTGCCAGTAATAAAATGAAAATTCGCAGAAAAATTCCTTAATTTTTCTTTCCCAAACTTAAGCATCTTCTGGCAAAATATGAATATATTTTCAAGACTTTAAAATTTTGTCCTTGAACATAATTTTTATAAAATCCTAGTTCCTCAGCTGTCATAAATTTTAATTGGTGAAACTTTATAAAAAATCTAGAGGGAAGTTCTTTGTTCATCCATACAGAGTATGAAAAGAATCATTGGACAGGACATTTCTTAGCATAAAAATGCTCTTCCTCATTCCTTGCATAGAAAACCTATTAAAGTGTATATTGCAAAATGAACCAGGTGGCTGCATGGGTTGTTCATAATGGAATATTGAGGGTTTGTATCTTCCAGTTGACAGATTCAAATCTGGCTCAGTAAATTTTCTTTAGGGATTTTTGGATCAGCATGAGACAGTGAGCAGCAGCTCAGGTAACAGATCCTGCAGAAGCAATCAGGTCACAAGCAAAAGTTTGCCTTACCCATTGAAAATAAAACATGAAAGACTTCAGTAGTTATGGAAGAGAATCAGAAATAGAGATGTGTAAGAGTATAAGACATACCAAAATGGATGAAAGTATTCAGGTTTTAAATACCAACGTTTATAAAATGGATGTGGTGGTTTGTTTGTTTGTTTGACTTTTAATGCAGTATCACTCCATGACTATTAGGAACAGAAACTAAGAAGAATGACATGGCAGAAACATAACAGCTGAGAATCAAATCCTTAAAAGGAACTAAATTATGGTCCCTGCTTACTGTCTAGGTTCAAGAGAACAAATGAAGCAGCTGGCCTTTATATTTAAAATATATTTTATTTTCAATTATATAATCTGCCAAAGTTTAGGATGCAGAAATACAGGCCCCACACAGCTTGTACCCAACTGGGAGACTTGAATCTGGTCAGAAAAAGTTACTGGAATGATACCCTAAAAACTTTGCTCATCCAGTGCCCTTTTATAAATAATTTCTTTCATGCAATTGCATCCATACATAATGGTATTTCCCCGTAAGCTGTTCTTGTGTTTTATTTGAAAAACCATACAACTCCATAATAAAAGATAAGTTTAATGCCTCAATAGAAAGTCAATATCTTCACTAAAAAATGTAAAAAAGGATGGGTACCTGAAATTGCTTTTAAGTAGATGCTGCTTCAACTACTCAGAAATAACTTATTGGAGACAAAATAAAGCTGCTTCTGTTTCTAATGCCTATAATTGTCTCAAAGTATTTGATCTTTCATCCAAATACAGGAAGTTTTAATTTCTGGTATGGAATAAGGAGAAGCATGCTTGAAAAATCCTTCCAGGACCATTCTGTGACATTCTTTTACATATGCTGGGGAAGAAATAGATAGTCCTTACAAGTCCTCTGCTCTGATGTTCAAAAGTTGTTAGCCGATAGTAAATCTTTTGTTTGCATATAGTTTTACCAAAATTTATTCAAGCGTTTGGTTGTTTTTGTTTGTTTGTTGGTTTTGGGTTTGGTTTTGTTTGTTAGTTTTGGGGTTTGTTTTGTTTTGTTTTTTAATGCTTGGAATCTACCTGAGACAAGTCACAGATATAATAATAACAGAGAAACATGAAAACTGTGCATGTTTATAAAGTATAGTCTTATTGCTGTGGCACTACCTGCAAAAGCTGTGCCAACAAAGGATTACATAGATAGGAAAGTATAAATAGATTTTGTATTCTAATTTATTTTTCTGTATTCTTTTTTTCAATGGAGAATGTCAGTATTTTAATGGAACCACAATTTATAGAAAAATAAGGCTTTCAAATCTAACAGTTTCAATAAGCCAAAACTTGTTCTCATTTAAGACAGTGATAGAGCCCTTAGAGAACAGGATGAGACATAATTCTGATCAAACTATTTTCCACAAACCTAGGCTGGAGAAAGTTCTCATTCATCTTCCACTAACAAGGACTGTATGCTTTTGTTTTCTTTATGGAAAAGGTAAAGAGGGATTCTTGCTATTTATGAACAGGACAAATACCGCTATTTTGGAAGTAAGAATGTTATTCATGTACTTTCCAAAGAAAACATTATTTGCCTTCCTTTTCTGCTGTAGTTTTTAGAGGAAGGTTAGTGTTTGCAAAGTAGAAAGGAGTACTGAATTGAAATTGCACACGAATGCTTTTCAGGTAGCTGAGAAATCCAGTATGTTTTATGCATTGCAGCACAAAGAGACACGTCAATTCAGCTGCTTATGCCAAATGACAGAACTATTATTGATTACTTTAGGAGTCTTGAATTATGTTGCAGAAGCTGGCACTGTTGGGTAACACAGAGCCATCTGAAAAGCAGGGGTGTGGAGCATGTTCTACATGTGTTTCAGTGAATGACAGTGCACTGGGGCAATACATGTAACAAAACTTTAGAAATGCAAAAGTTAGGAGTTTGGTTTAAGCAAGTCTCACTTCTGAAATCTGTAGAAAGATACAAGTGTTTCCCAGAGGCAATCTAAACTAGTTAGAATAAATCAGTCATTCAGGATGTCATCTTTGGCCCTTGCCAAAATCACTGGAGATAAAAGCTGACACACGGGGATAGACTTCAGTTGTATTTCAGAAGGTGTAACTGGATAAATCTCATGCTTTCATTAACCTTCAGAGCAAAACCAGGATAGCTGCAGTATCCTGGTATGAACCTGGTAAGACATGGAACGCTTGTGCAGAACATCTAATAAAATCTGTTTCTTACTATTCTCACATGGTTCATGCTGTGCAAAAACATTAGTTTTGGGGTTCCTCCTACAAGGGCTATGATGTCAGTCAGCGCAAGGGCTGATGAGTTTTGTAAGCAGCCTGATTTTGCAGACAGTGGCATATAAATGAGGGTAAACAATTGATAAAAAAGGTTTAAACCCTTTCATGGCTTTTCCAGCTGAAGTACAATTTAAGCATAAATAAAATTGGCATGGGAGGGCATAGTGACAGGTTCTTGTGAAGAAGCAAGTAGTGGATCTCCAAGCCATTGCCCTTTTACAATATCTCAAATTATCACATTTGCTTGAATCATTAGTACTTTATGCTGATAATTTCTAGCATAGCAGAATATGAAATCCAATCCCAGCTGGCATCCTTTCTGGGTAAATACTAAATAAATATACTGTACTCTATTTGGAAAATATAGCCTCTTTCAGACCGTATTCAACCTGGATGCAGATTGAAGTGCTGCACTGTACTCTTAACTCATCTGCCACACATTTTGAGGAATGACATTTTTTTGTCTGTGTATGCATTTATCCAGATTAGTACAAAACAGTGTTCTGTTTCTAAGAATACCAAGCATTGCATGGTCTCTCTCTCATAAATCACAAAAGCTTTATCAAAAAGTCCATGAAAGAAATTGTTTTGGTTACTCTTGAGTTTTACTTACTTTTTTTTTTGAAACTTCTACTCTGTTAAAAATTGTGTGATCTACCACTTATTGAGAAGTAGTATTCTCATATTATCCTTTCTTTAAATATAGCTTCATTTAAATGTAGGGAATGGTATTATTATATTTATGGGAGAAGGATAATAACATTCTTTGATGTGAGACTGAGCCTGTCCTCTGAATAACATATACAACATATCTGTAGGATTCACATTGTATGATTGCATGAAATATATAACTGTAATCATACTTCTGAGCAGGAATTTATTTTATTTGAGCAACAGACTCCTTACTGAAGTGAAAATTATGTGAAGGGAAAAACTACAGCATGCCTTGATATTTCTTCTTATATGTACTGAGACATCAAAAATTTTTCTTTGAGAACAGGCAGAACGTAAGAGTTAGCATATTTAATTAAAAAGAAGTTTCATAAAGTATTTTTTTTTTCTGTTAAAGGCTGTTTTCTCCTTACATAACACAATAAATCAGATTAAAGACAACAGAATGTTTTGTTTACTTGCTTGTCTCAGAACATCCTTGGTCCAAATAAGTTGACTGCTGTCTTTCACTAAGCTATTTGTCTGACTAACTTATAAGCTTATATACTTTGAGATGTTACTCCATTGATGCTGTCTTTGCCCATCTGTTTTTCCTCTTTGGGACCTGCCCTTAAGAAACACATCTTTCAGGCTGCCATCCCTATTTACAGAGACATAAGCAGAACACTAGCACTTGTGTGAAAGAGCTGTCTTAGCAAACACACTCCTAAAATAATACACACTCCTTAGCAAAAATACTCCTAAAGTATTCAGGCACCCAATACTCTTGCCTTTTCTCTGTACAATGAAGAACAGAGGTGGATGAAATTAATAAATTTTAAAATTGTTATCTTCTGCAAGCATAATTTAAAATGCTGTAGCTCTGAAAAGCAATAATCTTGTCAAAAATTTGTCCCATAGGAGATATATTTACACAACCTCTTCATATTAGAATCATTACTAATGGAAAAAAAAAATTCCTGTAAGAGGCTAATCTGGAGATGAATTAAGTAAAACAAGTAAGTCCTTAAGAGAACCATCTGTCTTATTGAACTTGAATTCAGTATATTTGTTTGTAGTGTGAAATGAGCTTTCATTAAAAGTTGACTAAATTGATATGACTTGTGATTTTAAAATCAGAAAATTCCAGTGCAATGAGTTATAAAAGAAGTAATCCATACTTCATTTCTAAAGAAACAAATCAGTGCAGTGGGAATTTTTGCTCCCTGTCTCTCCCTCTCAGCTCTCTCATTTGATTTTGGAGGGGAGGAAGCATGATTTTCAAGGTTATAGTTCTTTTAAATTAACTTCCTGGTATATTGTTTCATGACTGCAGAATCTGGAAGAGAGGAGAATTACCTGAGGGGCAACAGAAAAGACTGTGCAATGTGGATTCCACAAATCTTTTTTCTTTAGAGACACCTTGCATCACAGAATACAAATAAATAATAGTGAGAACACAGACAGGTATGGTTTCATTACATGGAACAGTAAAGGATGTAGTGAATCACTTAGGCCAAAGTAACACAGTCATTTTAATTCACAGTAAGCTGAAAATGCTACTCAGAGAGACAGTTTTATCCTTCCTTTGATCTTGGGTACTCATGTTCCAGTACCAGTTCACATAAGGTGGTGCAAAAGAGATGAAACAAAAAAGTTTTATCTGGACCAATTCCAGGTCACTTCTAGTGCAAGCATAAAGGATGTGATTGCAAAAAACATCCAGGAGAACTGAGTGGGAGAGAGGAGATGAGACCTGCAGTCAGGTCTCACGACAGACTTGACTGATCTGACCGTACAGCTGCCTGTGTGTCACACCTGATCTAACATGGATTGCTGGCAAGCTGGGCATCGGTGCCTGCTTTCCTCTCTCCTTCCATTTCCTGACCCTGTGTCCCTGGCTTGCCCTGGATCAGTTGGTCTTGGAACCACAGGACTTCTTCGTAGGGTAGATTTCTGTCAGATCAGAAACTGGCTCAGTATATGGTTCAATAATTACAGAACTGGATATAGGTATGGAGAATGGAAGATGTCAGACTTCATGTGAAACTGCACCCTACCATCAGTGTGACTAAGGAGACATCACTGTGGTTAGACATTCTCATAAAAAACCAGTTATAATCATACAGTTATAAACTGTAATTGAAAAGAACTTTTCTATTTTAATTTTTATGGCATTTCCCAAGTTTAACAAATATTTAAAGCAATCTGGAAACCAACTCCATTCCCTATAATTGTCACATGTACATAATCTGTAAAAGCATAAAAATTATCATTGTTATTGTGTGTTCATCATACAAATATCTTGGAATAAAGGAGCAGAATCTTATTGCTAGAAGTCTTGTCCATGTTAGGGACTGGAGATGTTCAAGTCTCCACTTAATACTACAAAACCCTCCAAAACTAAGTACTGCCAAGCTAATTTCAAATAATGTAGAAAAAGCCAGTCAATGTTTCTCTTTTTCACATTGAATGGGTCATCACTCTGAATGTCTGGCTCAAGCAATATGGAAGAAAATCTGCCTTTTTTTCAGAAGTTCTGCAGTAGGATGATTTCATCCCAGTTCTCAAGAAATGCTTGAAATTGAGACTGACCTGTAAAAACATTTAATTACTATAATATTATTTATAATAATATTGATGTTGTTATTATTATTATATTATTTCTTAAATATCTGTATGCATTTATATGCTATTATTTCTTAAATGCTTATACCTTGAAAGTTTTATTTAAAAGCAGCATATAAAACACAATTACATAGAGACTTCTGTTGTCTTGCTCTAATAAGAACTGTCTGGGGGGCTCTGCCATCACTTAGGATGGTAAAATCTCTTTCTCTGACTTGCAAAATCAGTTCACCTTCCCACATCTGTTTTCAGGAACTTGTGCTTCTTACCAAGCAATTGATGGTCACAGGCTGTAAGACTGGCCTTTCTGTAGTCTATTTTCTCCCTTGCCAGAGATCAGATCTATCAGTTCTTGCTGCACTTTCCAGGCAAGGTGCCAGCAACTTTGCCATATGCCGCCAGCAGGGAACCTTAACAAAGACATGTCTTGGCGATTGCTTTTCCTTTTTAACAAAGAAAGAAAATTCTGTATATGTGTCTTGATGAAGGGCAGCTGTAGCAAAACTGAATGCCTTTTCTTTTGCAATAAATTGGATCTTAAATCAGCTCAAATTCACAATTTTTCAAGAAAAGAAACCTGCACAAGTTGGCAAAACCAGATTAAAAACAGATTAGATGCTATAAAATCTGTGACGATAAAAGACATCTTCTCTGTCCTTGCTAAACATTGTGTTAATCAGTGATATAATAAGTATTAGAAAAAGCAGTAAATTGATTCCTAAGTGTCACAATTACATTTTAATAAGGAACATTAAAAGCAGTTACTTCCTTTCTTTATTGCTTACTGATTTTAATTGTAATTTTTCATACAAATCCAAACCGGGCCAGCTCAGCTTCTTTTATTTACAGATAAGAAATAAATAGAATTTAAAAGGAAGCTGTAGAAATCCCTTCAGTAGAATTTATTTTATAGTAATTCACAAAGATTTTTCTCAGAACAGCTGAAGCATTTTTTTGTCCTCAGCAACACCAAAACAAGATTGTATTGGAAAAGCTTTATGTGAGAGGGGTCATTGGCACTCACATTCAAAGTAATTATTCTTGTAAAATTAATTAATTTTTTTTTTTAATCCAAGCCATTAGAATACTTCCCATTAGTAACAGCAGGTCTGTGCTTTTTATGTTCGTTGTGGCAGATGTTCTTTACATCCCAGCTTTCCTCAGAACAACGGAATGGTTTGATGGATGAACAACTGCATCTGGAAAAAGTGTATCAGTCAGCATCATTAAAAACCTGAGCTAGAGCCCACTGAAATCAGTTCACATTTCTCATATCTTGTTAAGAGGGAGTAAGTCTTGATTATTAAAAAAGAATGGAATGACATTCTTTACTTGTATTGCACATAACTTCTTTCTTTAACAGTGAGGAACAGAAAGGCTGTGTTGGTGAAATAATCTGTCATAGCACCTATGGATTGCTGGGTTTGGGATCCCATTAGGCTTACAGGTTTGCACAGTGATTACCAGGTGGCAAGCACCCTTGGAAAGTCTGGATAGGCTCCTAAGAAGTGCTGGGAAAGGGTAACTGGCTGTGGTGCACCAGTACTACTGAGAAAAGGGAGGAACATTTAAGCAAATAAGGAAGCTAAAGACTCTGCTTTCTATGATAGCATTTTGTACTGGTTCTGGCCAGGACAGGGTTAATTTTTGCAGTAGCCAGGAGGGGGCATGGCTGGGACCTGGAGGTTATTCGAGGTTATTCTATACCACCTCCAGTCATTTTCCAGGGACAGGGAAAGGGATTAGCTTCTGGATCAGGGTATTGTGGCATGGTCAGGTTGGGCTCCGCAGTGAGCATTTTGCATGTGAATCAGTCACCTCTCTCTTGTACACTTTTGTTATTAATATCGTTGCCATTACTGTTTATTTTCTTATCTCATTGCTGTTTCCAGTAAATTGTTTTATGTCAACCCATGATCTTTACCTTTAATGCCTCCAATTCTTCTCTCCAGCCCATCACAGGGGAGGGGAGGGGGGAGTGAGTGAGTGTGATTTCAGTGAGAGCACTAAATTGGAGAATACCATTCCTGAACCATGACATATTTTGTAAAATGCTTTTTGTAAAATGCTTCCTGCCCTCCTTGGGACCATGGGAAGAGGTGGAAAGTCAGAGTTTTTACTACCTTGATTGGATAATATAAGTTGAAAGAATGCACATTTACTACAAACCAAGAACAGTTCAAAAATAAAGGGAGTACTTTATCTGAAATTCCTCTGAATGAGACAACAGGGAGCTGCAAGGGGAGTTGCTCCCTTAGGGGAGGTGAATGAGAAGCTGGTGCTGACAGCAAGGTAGACAGAGCAGAGTGCCAAGGCCCAAAGAAACAGAGCAGAGCAGATCTGGAGCTGGTAGCCAGGGTCAGACAGTGGTTTGCTGACTGCCAGCCAAGTACACAGTGATGAGGCAAGATCCTGCTAAGACCAGGCAAGGCAACACAATGTCGTTGAGGCAGGAACCATACGTAAGACCTGAGCTTCAATACAGCTCCAGAGCTGCAGAGCCCCCTCAGCAAGGCTTCTCCCAGCACTTTCTCACACAGCTCTTTCTCCAGAGCCTGATCTAAGGTCTCAAGGCTGCATCGCATCACTGGTCTTGATCACTGGCAGACACTGGCTGCCCTGGGAAGTTGAGGAGCACATTGGTGCAGGTCCCAAACAAAGAGTGACACTGTGTGATTTTGGACACTTAAAAACTAGAAAGTCATAACTGAGAGAGTTATTTAAACTGGAGAATGTGAAAGACTGCACAAATGCACAGCACATGGTTCTGAAATGGGGATGCTGCTGAAAAGAAAAACTTGGAAGTTCTGTATCTTCCAGTAAAGGACTGGTCAAAGGATGTAAATGCTCAGGTAGGAAATGGGAAACTAACTCATTGTTATTTAAACAAGTTCCCAAGATGGGAACAAAACAGAGGTACACATGCTTACAGACAAATCTTAGAAGTTAAGGAAATAAAATAGAAAATCAGGAATGTCCTCCCTTATTTAAAAAGAATTACTTAGCGGGCATTGGAAACTTGGCAGGCAGAAGACAATCAGTGGCACACTGTAATACCAAGGCAGACATATACATGAGATAATAGAATAAACTGTGTCCAGGGCTAAGACATAGTATACATTCAAGAAATCAGAATCAAATAAAATCAACAAATGAAAAACCTCACTGAATTTGTATGGATTGAAATTCCAGGTCTGAATTGGACAGGACCCAGTACTGGGTCTCTCTTAATAACAACCCAGAAAGTGTGCAATATTCTGAGACAAATCAGGAAGAGAGCAGTTGTATTGAAGGACTTCAGTTACTTCCCTTAAGACTGGAGGAACATGCTGCTGAGATAAGCAGAGATGAAAATGTCAGATGTTATGAATGACTCTTTCACAGAATAAGTGGTTAGTGAATCCACACTCAAAAATACAAACCTTGACTTAATACTCCATAACTAGCAGGATCTAATAAAAATATTACTACTAAATTACTCTTCTCTACCTGTGACCATGTTCTTATTCAGCATTCCTACAAAGACATCAGATCTCAAAAAATCCACATTTCTTGTGCTCAACTTCAAAAGGCACATATAGAAATGTTAAGAAGGAGCTTCTTAACAAGACATTTGAAAGGGGTAACCAAGGAATTAAATTCTCATAGGCATGTAAGCTACTGGAGAACACTATACTGCAATCACAGCATTATTGTTTATCATCTATGTAAATATAAAAGGAAGCTGAAATCCCTTTCCAGCAAAGTCAGGGAGACTACTGTGAACAGGAAAGAATCCTTCAAATTGTATTTAAAACAAGAAAATAAAAAGTATCATAAGCTCTAATATATTAAATGTAAAAATATGATCAATTAGGCAGACTGGAAAAAGAATTTGAGAATCAGCAAGATAAAAGCATCAAAATTAGTACTAAGACATATTTAAAACAGAAATCCAGCATCCCTTGGGCCAGCAGATGATTTGTATGAAACATGTACTCAGGAAGATGAATTCTCTCCATCACTATTTTCTGTGGAAAAGAAATGAAGTTGCTCCCATGCCAGAGTGCTATTCCCTGGGGGGAAAGGGCTCAGTGGACAATCTGTCTGAATTTGAAGTTATTGTGGAAGCAGCTACAGATAAAATATTAAGAAAAAAAAGATAAAATTCTCTCATAAAATACTAGGAAACCAACACTATCACAAACACTCTAAATGAACTCAGGTATGAAACAGTTCAACTTCTAATGGTGTAAACTTTTACTTGACTGAGCCGTAAATAAAATAGCAGATGCAATTCAATCTAGATAAATGTAAAGGAAGTTTACCCCCTGGGGTTTTACCATTTTATAACTGCAGGGGGAAAACTGTTTTCCCCCACCACAGAAGTGAAATGCAGTATAAATAGATAAAGAATATAAATAGTATAAATAGTATAAAGAAATCTACGCTTCTGAGGAAAAGCAATCCTAGCTTTCTCTGTCCACTTAAGTTAGATATACCCTTAATCTGAATGAGCACAGCACCTCTATAGTCTAAAACTTTTGTATTACGTTGTTGTTATTATTACTAGTATCAGTATTAGTATTTAGTATTCTTATTTCTTTATACAGCGGCCCAAATAATATGTATTTAAAAAAAAAAAAATTGCTTGTTGGATCACTTTGTTGTCTGAAAGTCACATGGTAAAAATTGTTAATATTCCTTCTGTAGGTTTTATGTTTAGGAGCTTTAATCATGACTCAAAATTCTGCCACACCTGAAATAAATCATAGACAGAAAAACAATACAAAAATGGAAATACTAAGTCTGCCCCAAATGGTTTGGTAATACAAACATAGAACAAGAAACAAAAATAGACAGGTATAGCACCGTATACTTGCTATACTGCTATATGTGTATAGCAGCTGTACAAATAAACTGTGAGACAATATGAGACACAATATTAATTTGATTTTACAAAATTTTTTGGGAGTATGGTGGTAGAAGGGTATTTGAGAGGATAAATGAACCCAGTTTGCAGGTATCTACATGGAATACGTTTTAAGTATGAAGGATGCTGGGTAAAAAGCCCAAAAATTTGTCTGAAAATTCAGCAGAGAACAGGAGGCCAATGCATTGTGTTAAGCAAATTTGTATGGCAAATGTTGTCTGCTGTAAAGAAATGGCAGATGAAAGGAAGAGTAATCTGTGAAATATACTGAATTCAAACTTAAAAAATTTATGATTTATGCAGCCAAGGTGAATTAACTGGAGGGATTAAAATGGAAAAGAAACATGGTAGATGCTGAGGACAATCATTACAATTGATATGGCAACATCAGAGCTGCATTTTTGAAAACCAGAGGAAGGAACATTCATGTAAATGAGAAGGGAGATGAGCCTAGACAAGAATTTTAGCTGAATGGGCAGATAGGAAAGCTGCACATGAGGTATGTTTTGCAATGAATGTTTCAAATGTAACTTCAGTGGCAGAATCTGCCATGAGGTCTGAGTTGAGGATGATGTCCTTTGTACAGGCATGAGTGACAGGGGGTGGTCTCACAGTGGCTGAAAAGTAGGTAGGCATACAGAGCCAGGTGGGAATATATATATAAATGTATGTATATAATTCAGAAAGCTCTACTTTTCCTGGACTCTTTTACAACATGTGTACCATACAATCAAAAAACCCCCATAATTAATTGACTGAGGCTAAGCATGGCCTTAGGACTGCAAGAAATCTCTCAATATCTGATGGGAACATTCCCTGGCAGCATTTGACTGCAGTAGACCTTGTAGCAGTCTGTAGTTTATTTCAAAGCCTTATTGTTGGAGACTATTCATACTGAACTTTCTCCCTTTGTAATTTAAAACAGCAAGGGCATCTGATTCAGTCTTTTTATATTTTACCATATAATACCGGACAAAAGAGCAGAGATCATTTTAACTGCAATGGCACAGTTAAAGAGTAAAAGCTGGAAAAATTCTCTTTGGAAAGATATTTCACGAGGTCAGTCTCCCTGCTACAGATGGTGATGTTTTGATGGACAAAAAAGAATTTGCTGTTTGGATTCAGACAGGTAGGTCATGCCTATAATTGTCTGCTCACCGACAGGAAAAAAAAAAGATACAAGATTTCAAACTATTATTTCTCCATTCACAGATGATGGATGAGTTAAAAACATACTTACGCTTGAGTTTATTCCCTACTTGAAAAAATGCTGTACTTCTTCCTTTGAAAACTTGACAATTTCATTAAACTAAGAATGATATTTTTAAGGTAATTTATGTGACTGTGACTGTATTCTCTGCTGACTTGCTATTGTGTAACTCCTTCTAAAATGGTCTTAATAGAACCACAACAAAGATTCTTTTTTTTCATAGGGCAAAAGTACAGGCAGAAGATACTATTTTGTCTCTTTCTCTAGCAGTTGAAGAGCAGCACTGAAATGGAGATTCAGACACCTACTCTTGCAACAGGCTGTGCTCTGAAGGCTCAACCTAAAGAGAAGCACTGAAATGCTGAGATAATTCAAAGACCTGATGTGCTTGACATGACCTGAAATACTGAAATATTTCTAGGCATTTTTTTAGGTATTATGTTAGTGATGGAGCTGCCATGACATTTTCATACTAGATGTAGTGTTTCAGCTCTTCATAATTTTCCTCTAAAAATGACCTTTTAAGATAATATTTTGTAGTACTTAATAGGGTAGTACTTAAAGGTGCTAAACTGACAACATTTACAATCTATTTAATGGATATAGCAATGTCAGTACAGTGCCCAGCTCCCAGCACCATGCCAATAACACCTCATTTCTTCAACCAAAAAGGCAACTGAACATTTCAGCATTCTCGATTATCTGCTGAGACTGGCAAAGGCCTCGCAGAAATAAGGGGATTAGATATTCTGAAGGTTTCTTTCATTTGGAGCATGAATTCTCCCTTCTTTTCTCCTTACTTGAAATAATGTGACTGTACTACGGGAAGTTAGCATCTACTAAGGGGGAATTACCTTTTAATAGGTGGTGTTTTAATAGCCAGAATCTTCCAAAGAATGATGACCAAAAGAGAAACTGCTAGTTCTACTTAATTTCTATGCTGTATGTTTTATTTACTTCTAATTACTACATTTGGAGTATTTGTTTGTAAGCCCTATGTTTGTTGCCCAGAATGTTAGGGAAACAGTGAATAAATTTTAGTCACTTCACAGTTCTTTTCATTTTATTGATGTGGGGTTTTTTTCCCTTTTGAGAAATGAGGGCAAAGTATGCAAGCTGAGGACAGAAGATAACAGTGTGTGCATGCCATTTTCAGAAATGAAAATGTGAATATTCCTTTGGAGAGGGAAAAAAGGGGAGGGGGGAAGGTTTGAGACAAGAAAGAGTAAGAGAAGGGCCAAGCGGGCTTGAGTAATGGTACAGAGTACATAAGAGGAAAGGAGGAAGGAACAGCTGGAGAATGTGAGGTGCTAATGAGGAGCAGGGGCAGGCAGCCATTAATTAACTTCTGTTTGGTCACCTATTCCTGCCAGAATGATGTAGGTAGAGACTGGAATAATCCCAGCTTTGCAGGCTGCCCCAAAGGGCTGAACTGAAAGCTAGACAGTCCATACATCTGTGTTGACATTCATATTTAAGGGATTTGTAAATTCCTTCACTGTTCTACTCAGTGCTCCTCTCCCCTTGTCTTGTGCTGAAACCTCTCATTCTTCAAAGCTGTCTGTGCCCCTCATTCTGATCTTCTGTTTGGGCAAATTTGGGGGCAGTTCTTTACTTTTCCTTCCCCTTACACGTGACTTGAGCTGTCCTGCCAATCACTGTGTATGGCACAAGATCAGGTGCTTGACCATTGGCAGGAAGCGTTGTTGCACATGTCAACATGGATCTGCAGAGCCTAAACGAGGGAATCTGAGCCCTGCCACTTGTCTTTTAAGACTGAAATAGTGTGTGAAGGGAAAGTAGGATGAGGATGCCAGTTAAAAGGAAAAAATCACTCAGGGAGTGAAAAGCTAAGACATATGCAACTCCTATTGAACAGGGAAGCTGATCAGTTTTGAAGAAAATACTAGACTGCATGAGCCAATAGCATATTTGGGTAGAGCTGGCAAAACCAGGTTCAGGACAAGAATTCATTTTGCAGTCATCCTTCCTATGAAGCCAAAGAATTTATGGAGGAAACAGGTGGTGTCAGTGTGAACACATCAGCTGTGAATGTGATAATGTGGTACAAGAAAACTAGGAAATTCAAGCACAGAACTAACATAGAATACACACTTATCTTTGGAATTTTCTGTCCTTTCAAAATACTCAGAATTGGAAACACAGAAAATTATTGTTGAAAATATTTCAGCTGCATAATTACATCATTCACCGACTAGTCATCTCTGTGCTCTATTTAAAAACAGAATGCTTGTACACCAATGACACACTACCCATCTTTGCAATATCAAGGGAAGTTTTGGCTGTGGGAATGCTTGTGTGGGTGATACATGCAGCTCTGTGCTAAATGTAATGCAGGCTCTGGTCATGGGTTGTACACTTGCCAAACTTTATGCTCCCTCCACGCTTCATTGTAGACCTAGTTTGGCCCTACTTGCATTTATCCAGTGTTAAACACATGTCTTCCAATTTTAAAGCCCTTACAATTCTGCTGGAAGTTTTCATGTTTAGCACTATTCTTGATCCTTGAGCTCTTGCAATCAGACCAGTGTGCCAGAGCATCAGTTAAGATGCCCTTGTTCTTCTAATTACAAAAACAAGTTTGAGGAAAAAGCCAACCCCAGATTATTCCCTCAGGTCCTTTTAAACACCTCATAAAGGTTTTGTGGTTCATTTTGGCAGGGTGGGGGTGGGGGTTCCGGCAAAACTGCGTGTGGAACTGAGGCGAAGTTAGGACTCTGTTGAACAGGAATGGCTCAGCATTGCTCTCCTTCGCTGTCTGTCTCCCACCATTAGGTTTTGTGCTTTTGAGCTCCCAGGCCTGTGTGATGAGGTCAAACAATAATCCCTGGGGTTTGTTTGGTTTGTATTGTCATAGAATCATAGGACCACAAAATGGTTTGGGTTGGAAGGGGACCTTGAAGATCATGTATTCCAACCCCCTTGCCGTGGGCAGGGACATCTTCAACTAGACCACGTTGCTCAGAGAGCCATCCAACCTGCCCTTAAACACCATTCCCCCCCCCCCCCCCTTTTTTTTTCCTTCCCAATGCACTGGGTTGCTGTTCTTCAAAAGAGCAAGAATGAGCTTGACAATACAGGAAAGTCCACGAGTAACAAAGCTCTTAGAGCGGGGGTTAAATGAGTAGAGCTTTATAGGGCTTCCTTTCCACGCGGGGGGAACGGAAAAGTGCCAGAGTAGGTTCTTGAGGTAATACAAGAGATCCTGAGCAGGCAGCCCCTGAGAACGAATGGCGTTGCTCTGAGCCCTTGTGAGCGGCGCTCGTCGCTCCCGGGACTGCCTGTGCCTCCCCCCGGGGCGATCCCGACCATGAGACAGCGGCCGCCTCCGGGCGCGGGTCGGGCCCGGGCACGGCCCCTCCTCGGCTTCGCCACGCGTTGCGCAGGCGCTGGGGCGGCGCGTGCGCGGCGGGGCGGGCGCGCGCGGGTGTGCATCCGGGTCGCCGCCGTGTCCATTGTCTGGGGAAGGGGCCCGGGGCTCGGCGGCGCTGCTCCCGAGGGCCCCGCCCGCCTGCCGCACACCCGCGCAGCCTTTAGTAAGTCACCCGCGCCGACCCTGCCGGCCCTGCCCCGCGGAGCTGTCGCGCTGCCCGTGGAGCGTCCCCGCCCTCGGGCGAGCGGGCGCATCCCTCGGTCCCTCGGGCGTCCCGCGGTCCCGGCTGCACGTCCCCCCTGCCTCGAGTCGCTGGCGGATCACGCCGAGGCGCTTCCTCTGGGGATGCTGGTGGCTCCAGGGGTGTCCGGCCACTCCAGTGCCCGCCCAGCGCTCCCCGTGCCCGCGGTGCCGGTGCCGTGCCGGTGCCTGCAGGGAGCACCCGCGCTCCGCCGGGCGGACCCTGCCCTGCCTCGCCTGTGCGGGCGGCTGTCCCCGCGCTGCGCTCGGGACTGCCCTGCCTGTCACCGCCGTGCTGCCTTTTGATTTAAATGCCCGTAGCGATGCTGAATCCTCATTGTGCCACCCTATAACAACACTGTGGTTTTTTTCCCTGCAGTGGACCGCAGTTCGAAGAGGAGACAAGTGAAGCCTTTGGCAGCTTCGCTGCTGGAAGCTTTAGATTATGATAGCTCTGATGACAGTGATTTTAAAGTTGGAGATGCTTCAGGTAAATATGCTTTCTCATCTCCTTGGTTCAGAATTTTCTCATTTTTGGTTTATGGTTGCTTATTTAATATTATACAGGAGACAGAATGCTTGTCATGAACTGTTGGGACTTGGAGCCCCTTGAAGGGAGTGACATGATTGCATAACTGGAAGTCAGTAGTTCAACTGAGATGATTTTTTTCTCAGCAGAAGTCTCATGATTATCAAACAGGTTTTGGTAGAAGCATTTGCGTAGCTGCTGTGCAGATTGCCTTAGGTGTATTTATTGGTTTTTATTTCTTCAGTGTAGGGATTTGTTTAAAATTTTTACTGTGTTTGTATTGAAATAAGAAAGACCTAAAGCCATTTTGTTTTGAAGAAGTCTGGATAATAGTTGGTTGTGAACTTAGGAACTTGCCTTTTTCTCAAGGTTAATTCCAGTGGGTGAGTAAGAACCTAAAGCAGAAAGACAATCTGTTCAGGCTTTTATTGTTTTTTTACAATAGGTAAACTTAAGATGTCTATTCAGATAGTTATACAGAAAGGTGTGTGCATTTCATACTAGGTGGAAGTCCTTGCCCCAGTGTTGTTTTGCAGTCTTTTCTATATATGCAGATTCCTGTATCTTTGGTGAACATTCACAGAAACTGAAAATAGACAAGATGTCAAAATAAAATTAATAAATTCAAGAATAGTTGGAGGGAAGGGAAAGAAGGGGCAGGACCATGTTTGTCAGTAAACTGCACGTTAGATGTTCTGTGGCACATGCTGGGGGAAATGAGGGAGATATAGGATGTTTAACATATAACAAAAGCAGCTTATCAAATAACTTCACTTTGTTATTTCTGCACTGGGGATGCTGATGTATATGTTTTCATGTGGTTTACAGAGCAAAAATACTCCCCATCTCCATTTAAAGGCTTATTTATTAACATTTGGCCAGGTCCTCTGTATTGGTGAACTTAAAAATGCTTAATAATAATTTATCCAGTGTCAGTTTTAAGATATGCGTTAATGCTCCTTGTTTGTGGTTTGTTTTGGTTTGTTTGGTTTGCTTTTCCTGGTGTGGTTTTTAGGGGTGGGGGTTGTTTATGGGTTGTTTTTTTTTTTCTTCCCCTTTATCCCCCAAGCTTAGACATATTTTCCTTAGTTGTTCTGGTAGAAGCAGGCTTCAATGGCATGAGAGAATAAAACTGATGTAACCTTACCAATTTCATGCTAAGACTATTGGGGACTTGTTTCATTTACTCTTTTAATTTTGTTCTGGGGATTTTTGATCCTTTCTTTTGAGTAAGGTACAATTTGCCGTAAAAGGAAATGATTTTTAATTACCAGAGAAAACCTCCCTGTTCTGGAACAGCAGTGTAGATAGGACTTAAGGGAAAAGATTTGGAAAGGGAGTATGGGTGATGAACACAGAATTCAGAGCAGTATATTAGTTGATCAAAAAGACAGTAATTAATTAAAAATAATGAATACAGCTTCCTGACTCAACAATGTGTAAATGCAGAATATTCATTTGTAATTGATATCCTTTTTGACTTCTAGGATATTGTATGTATGCTTGGGGGTCAGGTCAGCATCCAGCCTTTAGAGTCAATCTCAGTTTCATTTTGAGGAAGTTGAATGGATTTTCCCTGAAAAATGCGACACCGAATTGAAATGAGTGTGTGAGAAAAACTCAAGTTCTACTTAAAAAATGTTTTTCTAATTGCTGTTTTGTGTTCATATATCTGATACAGTGTTGTTTTAGCATTTCTGAACCTATATCTATTATTGATAGGAGAAATGAATGTTCTGTTTAGTAAAGTTTAAAATTTAGTGAAAACACTTTGAAATAGCAAGAGAGTTTGATATTTTACACTATATTCAAAGATTTTTCAGTGTGAAAGAAGAAAGTTATGAGCATTTGGAGAAGTTGGGGAATAGAAAGTTATTACAAATAACCTCTTCAGTGGAAAGAAAAAGAAAATATTTCTTACATGTAATACAAATTAAATGAATAGGTGCAGGATATTTGAAACAGAATATCTGTGCTGATTTAAAAGGAAGCTGGTATGACATACTCTTAAATTTGGTTGTACTTAGTCCATTAGATTTGGATGGAAGAAGTGATGAAATAAAAGGACTTTTTTATGTGCACACACACATACATACATATAAATAAAATGAATAATTTCAAAGTTTATATATATATATATATATATATATATATATATATGTAAGGAATTTGTGTGTATGCGCATAAGCAGCCCTACTAGACAAGTTCCATATTGTTGCTAATAAAAAAGAGGTTTTCCTTTTTCTCACTATGACTTGAACCTTCAAAGCCTAATGTGCCTTTTTCCAGTACACTCAGAGATGTTGCTCTTTTTCTTCTTTTAATGACTGTAGAGGTCTCTCCATGTGCAACCTGTTGCAAATCAGTATTTAGTATGTGTTTGAATTCAGAATGACATGATATAGTTTGCTTGCAAAAGGAAATTAATGTGTCGGAAGAATCAGTTAGAAGTGCTTTGAAAACGAGCATAAATTCTACTTATGCACTCAGAAAAGTCCTGTAAGTATGGTAGTTCTGCAGCTCTACAATATGTTTATTTCATTCACAAATACACATAAAGGTGTTTAAAATAACAAAACAAATTTGAAAGTTAAAAGTTAAAGAATTATTTAAATACTGAATTAAAAGAATTCTGAAGTTGTTTTCTCCCTGATGATTGTGTGATGTCCATATGTATGAGATTTAGGATCTCCAGTGGTATATGCTAGTACATGATACTGTGCAAATCTATGAGGACTGAGCTCTGAACACTTAAACTTTTACACATGTTCATTGTTCTGCCAAATTTCTGGGAATGTGCAATGCAGTAAGTATTTGAGAAGTTGTTATTAAATACTTTTAGGAAGGAATTGGCATTTCTGAATTTTTGTATTTGGAGTCCTGGTGCCTTGGTAAATTTTTTCCATTACAGAAAATATTTCAAATCACCTAACCTCCATTTCCACCAAAAAATCCATAGGAGATGTGGCCTTTACTTACAGTGTAGTTAATTTCTTTTCTTTTGGATTTAGGTCACACCAACAGTCGGTTACTGCCTTTACCGCTTTAAAGATCTCAACATTCTGACATCTCTTTAGGGAAACTGATTTTAAAACTGTTATATTTTTGTAAATTTACTTAATGTAAATAGTTTTCAGGCCTTCAGGCTTTTCATCATGTTAATATTGGACGAAGCACTTTTTAGTGGCTTCTCTGTTTCTAGTAGTAATGCCATGTTCTAAAGTACTGTATTCTTCTGTTTTTTGTAAACATCCTGAATAATTTGTTCCTTAAGAAAGATTGTCATATGTAATCTTAATGTGGGATCAATCAAAAAACCTGTCCCTTTGGAGTTGGAATGTACAAATATGTGAGTTGAAATGATGGTACTGTAATATACACAACTGAAGGTTATTTGAAGTTTGGCTTTTAAGTTAAGCAGAGCTTGCTTTGGAAGTTTTTTTGTTGATTTTTTTTCCTACAGTGAGAGCAGGTGGAGATATACTGATGTCAGAAATCAGAGTATAGGTGTAGAGTAATTCCCAGCAGAACTCCAAAGCAAGGATTTACCACTTTTCTTCTCTCCTACCAGTGAACTCAGTTTCGTCAGCACATGTACTAAAATTGAAATGATGCAGAGAAATGTAGTGTAGTCCCTGAACAATAATAATATGTGAATTTAAGGACTGGCTCTCTCTTATAGCGTAGCTAAGAAGAGCATAGCTGATTGCTGCCTTGAAGAACTGATCCTGTCACCACTTCTGCTACAAGTCTTGTAGACTCAAATTTTTAGACACATTGGTAATTTTTTTTTTGGTGTTGAGTGCAGAGCCTGACTTGCATATGTATTATGTACCATTATTGCAACTGAAGTCAGTAGGAGCTCTGTTTAAAACATGTAATGATCTACATAAATGCATATATTAGGTATTCTGAAAAACCTGTGACTTGATCTAGAAATAAAAAGTTACAAATATAATTACCTTTCTGTAATTTGTTTCCTGTTAGCACAATGAAGATTCTGCTTTTGCTTTCCTGTACAGAATGTTGTAATATAAAGAAATGTTTACAAAACATCAAAATACTCTAGTGATAAACAGTACTGAAGAAACTAATACATTTGTTTTTGAGTCTAAACTTAAATGATATGCAACAGTAAAGTTGTAAGGTGTTTTCAGTAAACAGTGAAGGTAAAAGAAAATATTGATGAGTTAGTCATTGGTAAATTATCACATAATTACATATTAATGTGTAATTCCTCAGAGTGGAATTCACAAGGGCTTTTTCCAGTGGAGAAAACGGAAAATGCAAGCATTATTTTCTCTTGGATTATTTTCCTTTCAAGTAAAATATTTGTCTGTACAAACGTCTGCCACTTGAAGCAAAACTTTGGAGTGACTGACAAGCATTTCCAACTTTCATTCCCTTTGGAAACACTGAGATTTCTGTTATTCCGTGTGCTTACTTACACCAGAGGAGATATGTAACAGAAATCTAGGCTGCATTACAGTGTCTGTACAGGGTGGATTTAGTGATGGAATGACATTATTTTTCTTTGTTTTTGCCCTACTGTGACTTTTTATGCCTTGTCTTGCCAGTCTGTCTGCCCCTTACAGACCCCTTGCTCATTGGCTCAGTGTCGTTCTGCTTGTTCACTCAGTCTTAAACAGGATTTTTGTGGTCTCCTACTTTACTACTCCTACTTTACTTTCTTTTACATTTCCCCTTTTTGTGTGTGTGTGTGTCCATCTCCTGTGTATTCCCTGCCACATGGAGAAGATTCTTTTGTGTTTTAGTTACTCCAGCTTGGTGGGGTGGTCTTTTTGTAGCCTGGCCTCCTCTGAGGGTCTAGACATGCTCAGTGAGGATGCGATGTTTCAAGTGTTTCAGGAGCACGTACTTGTTACAGGGCGTCAGAGACTTAGTCTCAATTTGTTCCAAATGCACATTCATCTGTCTTTTAAGACGTCATTTCCCCTGTACAAGATGTAAAACTCTTAGTTTTTGGGGTTTTTTTAAATATATATTTTAGCTTATTATTCAATTATTTGTATTGGAAGTCAGTTTTATGGATTATTTAGGACTGCAGCTTTGCTGAGGAAAGTCATGGGCTATGCAGTACTTTATCCCAAATGAGGAAACTGGAAAATGTCAAGGAACTTCAAGAGGTAGGGCAACCAGTTTCATCTGTGTTATGACATTGTCAATAAGGCACTTCCTAATGACTTAAGTCAAAATTGGCAACCTTTAGTTTTGAATGGTTTTGTGACTCGAATAAAAATCTACTGAAATGCCATATAATATAATTACTGCTAGTGTAAAGGGGAAGAAACTGCTTACTAAATTACTTTCCTTTATGTTCCCTTCCCATTGTTTTTTCTATTAAACTAAATACTTGTTTTCTGAAACCTGTAATCGGGAATCAGTGGTCATTTTCATTTCCTGCTCTGACCAGTCAACAGCTGCAGTTACTACAGATTAGATAGTTCCCTTCAAAACATTATTTGAGAAACATCTTTCTCTCCATAGAGAGTAGGATCTTAGTCTTTATTGTTTTGGGTTTGTGTGTTTTTAATCATTTTACTTTGGACAGTTCAATTTCTTTAACTGCCAGCATTACTGGTGTTGAATTGCCAGTAGTCTACCAGTGTTTGATCATCATACGTGGCAAAATAGCACAGAAAGCCGGGGGGGGTATATCTAACTGGTGTTAAATTCTCTTTTTTGAACTTATGTTGAAAGTGAGGTATTAAGCCTTTTCAGTTCTTGCTTATATTTATATCGGTCTTAGCATAATGGACTTCTGTGTCTTTAATCTAATAGACAAATGTACCAGTTACACAACTTTGTCTTTGGCAGTTTAAAACTTCCTATTTTCCATGTATGATCTAGGTTTTCCTGCCTTTTTTTAACATCCAGTTATTAATGTTGTAACTTCCTAATTAGTTTAAACATTTCCTTAAGGTATTCTGGAGAAGTACAGCTGATTTTACATGTTTGGTATAGCACATGTGCAAAGGAGTTTTTGTGAGTCTGGAGTTGTTCTTGTAAGGAAGTTTATGGGCAGAGGCTGTTCCATCTGTCAGGATGCAAACACCCTGGATAAGGGGTTGTACATGGTATGTAACATGGTGTTTTAGCAGAGATACCTAGAGAATTTCACCATGTGAAAGACTTGTTTGCCTTGTGATAGGGAAGAAAGAGGCTAAAGGACCGATAGGCAAGGTGGTGGTGCTTGAGTGACATTAACCTCACCTGTATCATGGTTTTTATTACTGCCCTCAAAAAGAGGGTATTGTGAAGGCTTCTGTGGGCTGGATAACTTGTCACATGGTGACCATAGGTTATTATTGAACAATACTATTTAGCAGTAATAACTTGGTAGTTTCTTTCTATATTGCATGCTTAGTTTTTCAGGTTTTTCACTACTTTTCAATGTTCCAGGATCCTTGATTGTATTCTTGGTAGGCAGCTTAGAGCATGCAGGTAAGACTCAACCAGATAGGACTCAGTGCAAATAAAAGAACTTTCTAATGTGATTCCAAATGCTTCTTGTCTACTATTTGGAGTTGGTTAAGCTTTATTAATGGAAGAGGCAAGTCCAAAATTGAGTCCATGATTACCTTTAACTAGCTTATCGTTTAGAGTTCACTTAAACAATAAATCTGCTTTTTACAGAGCTGCTTGTTAAGCTAAATACTGCATTGAAGAATTAGACTGTCTCCTGTGAGTGGTTGGCTATGTACTTATGTTGTGCAGCATTTACTCTCTGTATAGATGGATTTTCTTAGAATGTTAAAAAAAAAAAAAAAATTTTGGGGTATCATGTTTAGAGTTGTTTGTAAAATGGTCCTGCAAAACCCTGGGAGGATTTCTTTTTGACTGCTGTAGTGATTTTAGTAGCTTTACCCTGAAGTCTTGTGCATAGTACGTATCATACAAGACTCCACAGCTGAGTGGAGTGTTTCTTTATTATACTTTTTTTTGGTATGTTAAGTCTGTAGCATAGTGTTCTGTTATGGAGAATTCCTTTCGGAGTTATCCTCTTTGGATTTGACTGCCACCTGCTGTTGTGCTTAGTAAAGCTAAGAATACAAGCTGTAGAGGAATAAATGATGTCTTTCTCCCGACTGTTATCTTTCATATTTGTTCTCAGTGGAACTCTATATTCTTCACTATTTGATGATGTATCTGGCCCCATCTTTCACTTAGAGTAGCTTGACTTCTTTCCCATAGGAAATGACATGATATGGTTGCCAATTTGAAATAGCCATTCTTTAAGCATTTCTTTCAAGGAGAAAATTGTATACTACAGCCTCTTCCTCAGTAAAAGTACAGCTGACAGAAGAACACCTGAAAAAATTGCTGTTATCACAGAATAGCTTTTTCTGGAAAAGCACCTATCACAGTGGGTGCATTCAGACCTTGCTATAGGTATCTCTGGTGTGTATATGAATGCAGAAAGGAGAGTATGAAACAAAATGTGCAGACAGAAGGCAGAGAGAGTTTGAAGGAGAGATGTGAATGAAAATAGTGTTCATTTGTTCTTTGCTTTAAATTGTTTGCATGGCATAGTATTGATGTACAAGAATCACTGTTGGTAATTTAGAGTGCTGTTAAAGATCAAACTATACTCAGACTAAGATTCTCCACAAAATATAAAATGGAAGCTTAAATTGACAAGAGGTTTAAGTATATTTAGAAACTCAACAGCACAGTTTAAGCATCAAAACAAATTTCTCCAATGGACTTATGGTAGGGAAATAAGAGAAAATAATAAAAGCTAACTTAAAAATCCAGTTAATTTTGACATGGCAGGACCCTATACTACCTTATTTACAGTGAGACAAGTAGGGCACATAAGCACTCAGAACCTGTCAACAACATCAACAACCTTTCCGTCATCCGCTAAGAGGGTCATCTTGTCATAAAAAATATTGGGTTGGTCAAGCAGGACCTGCCTTTCACAAACCCATGCTGACTGGACCTCATACCCTGGTTGTCCTGCACCCGCCACGTGATGGTACTCAAGATAATTGCTCCATGACCATCCCCGACACTGAGGTCAGGCTGACCGTTTCCCCTTGGATTTTGGGTGCTCCATTCTGCTCCCTCTTTTTGCCTTCCAACTCAAGAGGCTGGGTACCTGGAGAACAACTGGTCTTGCTATTAAAGACTGAGGCAAAGAAAGCATTTAGTTTCTCAGCCTTTTCCTCATCCTTTGCCACTATGTTTCCCCCCACATCCAGTAAAGGATGGAGATTATCTTCAGCCATTTAATTGATGATGTATTTATAGAAACATATTTTATTGTCTTTTATGGCAGTAATCAGATTAAATTTTAGTTGGGCTTTGGCCCTTCCGATTTTCTCCCTCCTGGCATCCTTGTAGTCCTCCTGAGTTGCCTACCCCTTCTTCCAAAGGCCATAAACTGTCCTTTTTTTCCTGCATTCCAACCAAAGCTCTCAGCTCTGTTTTCAACCAGACCAATCTTCTACTGTCTTGTCTTTCAGCGCATGGGGACAGCCTGCTCCTGCGCTTTTAAGATTTCCTTCATGAAGAATGTCCAGTCTTCCTCTGCTGCCTCCCAAGAGACTCTGTCAACCAGGCCTCTCAACAAGGCAGCATCTGCTCTCCGAAAGTCCAAGGCAGCTGTTCTGCTGACTGCCTTCCTTACTTCTCTGAGAATTAAAAACTATCATTTCAGTTTTGCTCTGCCCAAGACAGCTTACAGCCATCATGTCAGTTCTTCTCTGTTCACAAACAACAGGTCCAGTGGGGAGCCTTCCCTACTAGGCTCCCTCACCAGCTGTGTCAGACAGTTATCTTCCACATGCTCCAGGAATATCTTAGACCATTTCCTCTCTGCTGTTTTCAGTAGACATCTGGTAAGTTCAAGTCCCCTATGAGTATGAGAGCTAGTGATTGTGAGACTTCTCCCAGCTGCTTATAGACTGTTTTGCTTTTCTCTTCATCCTGGGTGGGTGGTCTTTAACAGACTCCACCTTGTTGGACTTCCCCCTGAGTCTTACCCTTAAACAACCCTGTTGTCCCTATCATTATGCCCTAAACAGTCAAAACACTTTCTAACATACAGTGCTAGTCCACCACCTCTCATTGCTTGCCTGCCCCTTCTAAAGAGTTTATAGCCATCCATTACAGCTCTCCAGTTGTCTGTCATCTCATGTCTACGTGATGGCAACTATGTCTTAGTTTTACTGCTGCACAACGGCTTCCAGCTCCTCCTATTTCTTACCCAGGCTATGTACATTGGTGTAGATGCACTTCAGTTGGACTGTTGATCTCACCACTTTTTTGGGGGGACAAGCCCTAAGTCTTACGTGACTATTTTTAGTTGCTTCCATGTTTTCTAACACATCAAAACCCTTGTATCTTTACTGCTACATGGATCTCCATTCCCTACCTCCGTAGAGGCCACAGACCAAAGGACTTTGCTAGCACTCTGTCCCTCAAACATTGGTGTGCTGCCCCCAGGTATGTCTCTAGTGAACCTGGTTTTGTCCCTTTCCCCCTTCTGATCTAGTTTAAAGTCTTTTAATGAGCCCTGCTAACTACTCTGCAAAGATCCTTTTTCCTTCTTTGAGACAGTTGTGCTGTATCTGCTGCCAGCAGGCCTGGTGTCCTGTAAACCAACACATATCCAAACCCCAAAATTCTGTTGACAACATTATGGTTCGTGTTGGAAGGGACCTTTAAAGATAATCTAGGCAACCCCCTGCCTCATCAGGAACATCTTTTGCTAGTCCAGGTTGTTTAAAGTCCCATCCCACATGACCTTGAATATTTCCAGTGATGGGGCACTTACAGGTTCCCCGGGCAACCTGTTTCAGTGTCTCACCATGCTCATTGAAATGTTCCTTGTGTCTCATCTAAACCCTTCCATCTTTCAGTTTAAAACTGGTTCCCCTTTTCCTGTCACTACAGGCCTTGGTAAAAGTTTCTCTTTCTGTCTCCCTGCAGCCTTCTCTTATCCAGGCTGAACAACCCCAATTCTCTGAGCCTTTCTCCATGGAGTGTTGCAGCCTTCTCACCATTGGCCCTTCTCTGGATGCACTCACTTGTACAAGGGAAGGCTGAGGGATCTGGGCCTGTTCAGCCTTGAGAAGAGAAAACTAAGAGGCGACTTCACCAATGTCTGTAAGTATTTGAAAGGGAGAGTGTCAAGAGAGTGGAGCCAGGCTCTTCTCGATGGTTGCCAAGCAATAGGACAAGAGGCAACAGGCAGAAACATACACGGGAAGCTCCACATGAATATGAGGAAGAAGTTCTTTGCTGTGCAGGTGACCCAGCACTGGAACAGATTGCCCAGAGAGGTTGTGGAGTCTCCTTCCATGGAGATATTCAAGAACTGTCTGGACACAATCCTGTCCCATGCGCTCGAGGATGACCCTGCTCAAGCAGGGAGGTTGGATCCGAGGACCCACTGTGGTGCCTTCCTGCCTTACCCATCCTATAATTCTGTGATTTTGTATCCAGACAAAGTTATTATAATTAAAAAATAAATTTTTAGACTTCATAGTATTTAATACTGTTTTTTTATTTTTGTGCATGTCCGATGAGAGTTCAACTATTTGAACTTCAGTTAGTTATGTTTTACTTTGATTACTACAGTTAGTAAGGCTGATAGGTGTAGGTAACTGACTGAATTACTCTCTTCTCAAAAGATTGTAAAATAACTTGTTTTTTACTGGGTTTCTAAAGTTTAGAACATTTGTTGGAAACTTTTAGTTTCTATTAGCTTGTGAGGGGATGGATAGCATCAATGTCCTGATCCATAATAGCACTGATGGATTATTTTTGTGTATAATTTTATAATCTTCTCACCAAACAGTTCCATGCGCAGTTATATGCAGACGAAGACAAAACTGACCATTATATTGAAGTGACAATTGGCTAATCATTGGCAGTGTTCTGTGGGGTGGAAATAAACGCCATGTGAAATGTGTAGCACACTGACCCCAATGTTTGTTGATTTGGATTTATATAGAGATGGATGTGCACAGAAATTCTCTGTGTAAGGTGATGCTGAGAGGTGGAGATTTTTGGGTGGTAGCTAAAGCAATTAAGAATTTTTTTTTAATTTGCAAGCATCAACATGTTTCATCTTTGCATCTATATGACTGGATCAAAAACTTGGTAATGGCTTTGAGCAAACTGAAGACTGTAACCATTGCCTAATAGATCCCTGCATTGGATCAAGCAACTTTATATTTTCTTGTTTATTTTAAAACACATTTTCTGAGTTTTCCTTCAATAAAACTAGTACTGTGAATGAAAAACAGTAGGTGCCCATAAGATGAGAAATAGTAAAGGTGGATGATGTTTATAAAATTTAACATGTTCACTTCATTTTCCAATATTTTTTACATGTACTTTATAGTAAAATTGTCTTATTTTTATGAGTTTTTAAGTACAAATCCTCTTCTATTGCACAGTTGACCTGTGTTAATTAATGGAAATAGTGAGTACACATAGAATGATACCATGAGTGGCATAAGGGTAGAATTTATGCATTGTTGTGCAGCTGCAACACTGAATGAGGCACAGCTTATATGGGATTAATAAGTGAAATAACACTGGAAATTAAAAGAGCCCTCAAACCCAGAAAGACAAATGTACTAAAATTGAAGGTATGGGATTATCCATACTGTTACTAGTACTTGTTATGTAAACTCTTCATTTTGTAATTTCTCTCTGTTGGATAGCTGTTTTATTTTGAAGATGTAGAAAATACCTACAGAAATTAAAAACTGGAATGCTGTTTCTTTAAGGTGTGACTTCACATGTAGATTACTCTGTGCTACTGCTTATTGTTAATATGAGCTGCAGTTCAAAGGAACATATAATGCTCATTTAATAAGTTCTACCATCTTTTTTTTTGGCATCTTAAAATGCATTCATGTTTAACAGATTCTCAACATACCACTTGAAATAGCAATATTTGGATACCAGCTGAAAAAATAGGTGGAATACCTTATAAGGGAGGAACAGGCATCATTCTTTTGTTTAACAACTTGCTTCAACAGATTTTATTTTTGGGGGTACATTTGTGTCGGAACTTTTTTTAAATTTTCATATGCTCAACAGATTCTGAAGGAAGTGGTCATGGGAGTGAAGATGCATCAAAGGACAGTGGTGAAGGTTCCTGTACTGAATCAGAAGAAAATATCTTGGAGGAAGAACCAGCAGAAGAGAAAGTAGAAGAGCAACAGCCAAAAAGCTCCACTGAAGAAGAGGTGCCAACAGCAGAGAAAGAGGTAATTAAAGCTGAAAAGAAAGAGCAAGAAGATGAAGAAGAAAAGCCAAAAAAGAAGAAAGAGAAAGAGAAAGCAGGTGAGCCTGATGCTGTGGCTGATGAGCAAACAAATGAACCAAAAAAATGGAATTTGCGCAGGAACCGACCTCTGCTGGATTTTGTATCGATGGAAGAACTAAATGATATGGATGACTATGATAGCGAAGATGACAATGACTGGCGGCCTACTGCTGAGAAAAAAAAAGGAAAAAATGCTCTGCGAAAAGAAGGGAGTGATGGAGATAATGAGGATGATGAAGATGATGGGAGTGGAAGCGATGAGGATGACAATGATGAGGAAGGTAATGAAGAAGATAATAGCAGCACGGCTAGTGATGGAGGATCCAAGAAGAAGAAGAGTAAAGTTCTTAACAGGAATAATGCAGATGATGAGGAATTGACAAATGATAGCCTGGCTCTTTCACAAAGCAAGAGTAATGAGGTAGTGCAACCAACTTTCTATAATATATCTCTTGACAAATGGAAACTACTCCCCAGTAGCTATTCTGTTAATTTGAAAAGTTAAACTGATTGGCTGGAATTGTGTTTACAACACAATAATAAGTGAATAAGTGAAGCAACAAAATTATGCTAAATAGGTAGTGCGTATGAAATAACCTTGCTTGGACCATTTGGCTAGCATAATGCCACTAAAGTCAATAGAGAGACTTCTCTTGGCTTTAGGGAGGTTGGATTAGCGCTAAAATAAAATAGGAGGTCCAGTACGCAAACCAACATGTATTAGCAAGACTTCTAGTTCTGTCTGAGTGTAAATGCTGCATATCTGTAATGTTCTAAAAGTTAAAGGCATCTGTGACATAATCATAAAATAGATAAAAGATATGTTATTCTTTATCCTAGCCCTTTTTTGTGACAGATATCAAAGTCTGAACACTAAGTTCACTAATAGAAGAATTTTAAGTGAAGAAATATGCACACTGGGTTTAAAATCAAATAGAATAATTATGATAATTTATGTTGGGTTTGCTTATAATAGTCACAAATGAACTAATTTCTTACCATACTAAAAAGCATTTGGGAACTATGATTATTATATTAAATATTTTCTGATTGCATAATGTGAAAAATATATATAAGTGTTTAATATAGCAACCTTTTTTTTCCCTATGCACAATTAGTGTTGCTTTGAAGGTTGTGCCTGTGGAAAAATTAAGATATCAGGTTGTCAGTATGGCTGACTTCATGTCCTGCAGTAGCAAAATTTTGAACAAAGTTAAAAGAATTGCTGTATTCTTTTTCAGGATTCAATTTTCAGGAAAGAATTGTAATATCAACGTAACATTTAAGAAATAATAGGGATATGGCATTATTTAGAGTTCTGCTGTTCCCTTAAAACTTTATTTACATGTGTAAAATGACAGGGAACTACAGAGTATTTGAAAGAATCAACTGTGTCCATTTCAGATACTTTGATATGTATTGTATATATATATATGATAGTGAATGAGCTGTGCTATTTTAATTAGTGGTAATAATTGGGATTGAAAAAAAATTTCTTGTTAGGGTATTTTTCTTTATTAACTTTTTATATGGGCATATTCTTTCATTTTTAAGCTCTGTGATTCCGGTATTGTTACCTGCATTCTCTTGGCTCAGGAGCTGAAAGTGCTCTACTGATGATTAGAACTTGAAACAGAGATAGGCAGTTTTATTTCAGAGTTGTTTCCCATGTCAGAATCGAGCTGTGAGTTATGTATTCTTAAGTATGGCCGTAATTTCCATTGAATTGAAAAATTAGACCTGTTTCAGAAGCCCAGAGCTGTCTCTGATGTATCTTCTGTGAAGCTTCTTAGTATTCATGGACATGAGGTTCTTTCTTGCCTTTAGATTTAGGAGAGTGATCAGAAGATAAAGGCAGTGCTTTTCTTGGCCCCCAATTTCGGTGGGGGTTCCGACCTTCAGCCCGGGTTTTGGGGTCTTCTTCTCATCTTCATCGGTCTGACCTCTCTACCTTTCCATTGTTCTCAGCCCGCGCACTGAAGCTTGGAGAAAGCCTTGCCTCCAGGCCTATTTCTCCTGTTCAAATGTCTACCTTATCCTACCTTATCCTAATTTATTACCTCTAGGCCTATTGTATACTGCTTCTAGCATTCGTCTAAATTTTGGTCCAGTGGGCAGAACAGAACGAGTCTTGGTAGCTGAGGCAGAGTAGATGTTAGGGGGCCTATCTTAGTTAACTCTCTTAGGGCTGACTCTTGTTTCAGCATATACAATATTTTAATGTGTGCTGTAATTAAATACAATGTGGTTTTCTATTGTATTATGCACAGAATAAAAATTTGGCTTTCTTTCCTGAGGTCAGGCATCGTTAGTAGATAAATGGTGCTTTTCTGTTTTTATAGTTACTACCGCTTTATAGGATCCTCCTATTCTCAGTGAGGTGGTCGTTATATTTTTAATTTTTTTTCCCTTTAAATTAGGAGTCTATGGGCATATAGTTTGAAATGCTCACTTTCTTCATTAACACCGCAGAAATGGCAATTACATAGTGATTCATTACATAGTGAAATCATTTCTCTCACCTCAGTAGGGAGCAGGACTAGTTCAGGAGTTGGCAGCAGTTCCTATCTCTATGTAGATGTTCCCTTGTTTTAGACAGGTAGGGTCTTTCAGGAGCTTATATGGACTAAAAGCAGGGGAGAGCAGCATACTTTCCAGATCACTCCTTCTCTGTGTCTGCATAGAAAAACAAGTTACTCAGCTGTTTTATTTGACCTGTTGACTGTCTTCACGTAAGGTAAACCATGATGGATGGGGATCCTATCATTAGATCAAAAATTTGATGTCCTTTCATCATTGCTTGTTTGTTGGGGTTTTTTTGTCTGTGTTTGCATATGTTCTCACTGCCCAGACTGCTATTTTTATTTTAATGCCGTTTTTGCAATGCAATCCTGTTTATTCAATCTAAAGCAACAGTTTTGTTTTTCTGCTTTTTTTTAATTACCAGACCTTGGGCTTCCATAATAGTAGAGATTGCAAATTTCCTTATAAACTTCTCTTAGCAAAGCCAAATAACGGTTGAAGTCAAACGTACTCTCAGAATAAGTTATATCTGTAGAGTTGTGAGATACATCAGGGAAACCTGTGCTATTGCACAGTTAATCTGCCATTTGCCTATCTGTAATGTGAATGGTAAGCTAAACAAGGGTATTTTGAGTAATGGTGGGCCACAGTAATGTCCAAGTTCATTGCTTTCCTTGAAATGCTTTGTTCTAAAAGGAGGGTGTTTGAACTCTGTAGTGGAGAATCTTTTATGTTTCATGGTTAGCTGCCTTCCTGTAAGCAACATAACCGCTTGAATGTTCTTTTCTACTTCTAGATGGTTTCTCAGGCATGGTATTGGTGCTGTATTTTATGTCATTAATGGGAAGTTAGAATTAGAAAATGATATTTGAGATGGCATCTTTCATTTTTTTTTTTTTTTGTGTGTTGATGCCGCAGAAGTTTTGGAATATTTTCACATCTTTGATATTTTGAATGGATACCATTTAGGCTTGAACTCTCAGTCTCTGATTTGAAACTATTTATTGCTATTTGTACTGCACGGAGGCCATGAAACTGCAGAAGATACAGTGGCTGTATCTCACAATGAAAATAGTGAGAGTCCTAGAGAGTGTTTATTAAGAAAATTAAATTTACATACAACTTTATTTGGTTTGTGAAGCACTCCTCTGTGTTTCCTTAGAAAAAATCTCTGTTAAAACCCACATTCTATATAAGATCTGTAGTTCATATTGCAGGTTGTCAGAACAGGGCAATGTGCTTGTTCTGCAAATCCTTACTCCTGTATATAGTCAGAACAACATAAGTTGTCGTAGTTTTAATAAATCATGAAGTTTTGCATGGAGCCATATAAATTTGCATTACAACAAAATCATGCTGAGTTGATAATTTGTTATATTATATGTAAGTGAAAACTTGGCAGGCTTGTATTTAAAATTTTAACAAAATGAAGCAACTTTTCTGAATATTGGAACATTTGAAGGTCACCTGTGGCCATTTTTTTTTTTAATTTTGCTTTTAAATGGTTTCTTAGGTATTCCTTGTTGTAGAACATAAATGGTTTGCATACATGTTTCTCTCTGAGGAAGTAACTCTTCTCTGGCCTTTGAATCTTAGCATATCTATAACTTTATAGGTTTATTGACATCCATCCATCCATCCCAGTTCTTGTATTCGTAGGTGAAATGTTTGAATGTTTTGACAACAGAGAAACTTATAGCCTTGTGAAAATAATTTTCCATCTTTTTTTGATTCTTGTTCAAAAACTGGGCAAATAACGGATCTTCTCTTTGTTTTAAAATAAAATCGAAGTTCCTGATGTAATCCATATGTGTCTTCATTTTTCAATATTAGGACTCATTGATCCTTGAGAAGTCTCAAAATTGGAGTTCCCAGAAAATGGACCATATTTTGATTTGTTGCGTTTGTCTTGGAGATAACAGTGAAGATGCTGATGAAATAATCCAGTGTGACAACTGTGGAATAACAGTGCATGAAGGTAATACAACCCTTCATTCTCATTGCAGGAGGAAAGCATGTGCTTTGCCTTTAATAAAATTTTTACTTGGTTTCTTCAAAATAAATGAAACTTTTCAACTCTGGGGGGGTAATTTTTTTGTAACACTACATGGATCATATTTAGTGGTGTAATACCCATCTTCTACTTCAGCAAAGCAAATATAAACACCTGTGGGACAGAACATGGTCTGCAGATACTGATACAATGAATCAGTGTGCAGATGTTGGAGCTATACTGTACATTGTATTTTCAGGGCTTTAGGATATTCTGTTAATGTATTTTTGTCTTAGCTATTTGAGTATATGAAATTGATTGCATAACTGGGATATAAGATCGTAAGAATAGGAGGCTTTATAAAAGGAAAGGTTATTTCATCTGTATTTTTGCTGTACCAAAAAGACAGAGAGATGGGGAAGAGGAAAGGAATTGTCCGTGGCATTTCATTACAAGTGAAAACAGCTAGTCTTGAACTTCCTCATAATTTTCACTGACAATTTGAAACAATTTTGAAGTTAGAACATCTTCAAGTAATTGTTTCGCTAATTCCTTCAAAATCTAGACTGTATGTGTGTAATGAATGTAGGAGATCTGGTTTTAAAGAAACACTTCAGGAATAATAATTTAGGTGAATATATGGAATTTTAACAGCCTTGCATGGAAGATGAGGCTGTATTGTGTCTTGTTGCTCTTTCTCTTGAGGTTGGAAGATAGGGTAGATACTGACACAGAGAGGCACACCTATTTTGTTAAAAAACAAAACCTGTTTTTTTCTCCATTAATAAATTTGGGCTTTTTTCCTGATATCCTATACCATTTTAGAACTTTGCTTTTGTTTTCTAAGGTTTCCCAAGAAAATGAGGTAGGCTACTTCAGTTCTTGAAATTAAAAGAAGGTAGGCTTTCATTTATGTGACCCCCTTAATTTAGAATTTTTTTGAGCTGTTTAGCATGCCTTTCCAGCTAGGAAGTGGTTTCATTACTCCCTTATTCCCCTTTGGTTTTCTCATACTCAACTGAAAATTGTTTCAAAATAGTATACTTTATGGCCTGGGATGTAGTTTGGTTCTTTGCTTGACATCAGTTTGAAAACTGAGGATGGAATTTCTTCCTCAGGTTCGGGTACCTTATATTAAGTGTCCATGTGTACTCTTAACCCCTAAACCTGTGTGGACTTTTGAAGAGCTAATCCTTACTGTCAGTGGAGCTTAGAGAGCAGTTTAGTTGACCTAATTTATGATGAGCTGACTCACACTCCAGGTGCCTTTTGAGGGCATTAATCAGATCTTATTGCCTACCACAAGTGTTAGGCTCCTAAATTTAGGTTTCCTGATATGCTTGCAGAATTCCTTCCTCTGTGTCCATGATGCTTTTTGGAAAGTAATGTGCAGAATATATTTGATTTGAGATGCAGTAAGTGACTAAAAGTTAGTTTTATAGAATCTCGATAGATTACTGCCCCCCCCCCCCCCCCCGGCACAGTCTAATAATAACTCACAAGGAAAAAAAACTGTAACTGTCTTTTGCTGATAGTTCTAAATGCCTACTATTCAAGAGGAATACACTAGAATCCCTAGAAGATCACTTTCTCATTCTTTAAGTTTACTAAACCTGTGTCCTTAGAAGAAGTAAGATTATAGCTGGCTTTCGTGTACAGGAAAACAGTTCCATAGGTCAGAAGTCACTTGAATTTCAGTAGTTCAAAATGTCTTTAAAAGTAATTGCTGCTATTCTTCATTTTACTGTGTTACAAGCAAAGATTCCCTATAGTCCCAGGGATACAAAGAGTACAATATGTAGATTTCTTTTGTTGTTATTGCAGTAAAATAAATTAGATTAATTGAGAAGATTTAGTTTGCTGGTTTGTTCTGATAAGTTCTACAGTCTGTACCAGCTAATTGACTATAGATGTTGGTTAATTTTTCACACTTATGGTTGATTGTTTAGCTCTTCGCAATTGATTTTAATGATAAATACTTAAAAGCATACATAAAGCAGTTTTGATGTTCTGTTCGAATAGGTGAAGTCTTAGAGAAAAATAAGCAGTATCTGTAGGTGAAAGTAATTGATGGCTGTGAAAAAAATATAAATTTCCCCAGCAGCAATTTGAAACTGAACAGTTTGGAGTTTTACTTGATGTTAAATGTGTATTTTTCATTGCTAGATATGTATATCAATTTGTAAATATATTAATATAGTTTCAAGTTGAAATAAACATTTATTTTGATGTATTGTTTCTGTACTTTGATATTTTGTAATGATAAGTAAGAGCAGGTGCTATTTTAAATCAGAGCTTTTTTCACTAATTTGTTTAAGTAATTGCAGCAAGTAAAAATGTTATAAAAAATTGGGAACATTTGAAGCTTTAGTTTGATATAATGATCATCTATATCTATATATGTATCTATGTTCAATAACTTGGAGATTTCTGCACTACCCCCAGAGGTCATTGACTCACTCTATTACTTCTAAATGCATGAGTAATATATGAAGACGCAGCCAGTCGTCAAGAAGTTGCAGTCAAAACCAAAATGCGATGCAGCAGTTGCTTTTTGCTCCTGTTGGCCTAAACATTCAGCTCGGGTGATTTCCACAAATAAATTAATAATTATTTAAAGAGATAATTACTGTCTAATCATATAAAGATTGCTTGCAACCTTGAGAATTATTTAAGTTAATAGAGCCAAGGTTTACTGTTTATATCATTGGCTTTAATCTGTACCTTGTAACTATGTGCCCAGATCATGGGTGTAGACTGTATTATAAGAAGTCCTTTGTACTCTTAACATGCAGCTACTTTGTAGTTTAAAAAATATATTCCAGTGATAAGTGAGTCTGTTTTGTAAACACATTGAAATTCAAGAATTTATTTTTATTTTTGCAGGTTTGCTTTAGTAGATAGGTTGGGGCGAATGCAGACATCATGCTGTGTCCTGAAATTTGTTCTAATATTTCAGCTTTTATGTTTTTTATAAAATGCTCTTCCTAGCACAGCATTGAAAGAAGAGGCTCCCATTTATGAATTGGATAGAAATCAATGCAGTGATGTTTACCAGCAGTTGGGAAGAGTAATACACCCATTTCTTGCAAACTGATTTTGATTCTTAGCAGTTGTCTTTTCCCTAGAATCAAACCTAAGATGCCAGGTGTCCTGAAATGCTCAAACAAAGCTGCTAGAATACCACAGGGGTTTTCTTCATAGTTTTTGTATGCAATTTCAAGTAGTATTGTAAATGAGTATGTTTTCTTTACTTTTCTATAGCACGGTAGATAATTATTTGAAAGGAAATGCACTCCTTTCACACCTTACTGTTGTCCCACTGAGGGACTCACGTAATGAGGATATTGGCGATTTGATTGTTCTTTCCCTGAAGACTTTTTTTTCTCCTTCCTTGTTGACTGTTAACAGAAACTGTTCTGCTTCACAGGGAGGGCTCTTACACCCTTGAGTGGTGCCTTTGTGCTCTGCTGAAGTCGAAATTTCTGTCCACCACAGAACCCTTCAGGTGACTGGGAAAGGTTTTTCTATGACAGCTGCCTCTGTTTTAATATGAAGTTATTTACTAGCCATGAAAATGCTGCCCCTGAGTCGAACCAACTTATTTAGGGCACTAGGGCTCCCGCCCTTCGCAGGGGTGCTCTTGCTCTACTTTTAGCTGTTGGTCAAAGTGTGGCCCCTTCATGTAAAGATGAACCTTCCAGTTGCAGTCTCAAAGTGGCTGCATGCCAGCATAGTTGCATAGTTGGGGGTGTAAGCTAATGCTGCCTTCCATTTTAAAAGTCAGGCAGGGTCTAGATCTCCATTCACTCTTACTCTGCTAAGTTTTAGCTCTTCTAGTACAAGACAGCTTATCGCTGTGCATACTGCTCAATTACCTCTGCACCTCTGTGTTTGGTACCAGCACCTTTTCCTTTTGAGTACGTGGTGCAGTGGCTGCCTGTTCAGTCATGATTTGTATTCTGTTGGATTGCTTGCTTCCATTAATGGAGTATTACATAAGGTCTTCCATGGAAGAAGAGGGGTGATAATTCATCTGGGAGCAACTCTACCAGCACTTGTGTGGAAACAGCCACATGGCGAAGGGTTAGGCAGGGGTTCTCATTCAGAGCTGGAGTCACGGAACCTTACTATACACCTTTACTTGCTTTACTGACAAGTTTTGTGATTGTGAGAAATTCAGTTTCCTTTCCAAAGAAACCATTTGCTGTGGAGTGTTCATATCACCTATATGGCCTGCATCACTTGTCCAAAAGCTGCCTTTTGTCTGCAGACACGTATCCAAAAATCTATTCTTTGTGGAGCAAATAAATCGTTCAAAATGTAACTGCCTTTAAAACTGCTCAGTAGCATACATGTAATGCTAATTTAATTCCCACTCTCTGTTGTGTCTAAACAGCCTGTAATTAATTCATAAGTGTATCAATTAAAAATTAATTCTCATTTCACATGTCAGTCTATCCCCGTCCTGTCCCCGCCCTGCCAAAAAAGAGAAAAAAAAGTCTTTTTTACTGAATTTATACAGCTGTTCTTCAGAGTTTTTACTTATGTGTGAAGATAATTGTCATTTCTTTTTATAAAAGTCTTCTTTAGGCACTAATCTGTCATTTTGGATAAATGGGTTTGTGGTGAGATCTTGTAATAGCAGGACACCCCCAACTGTGTTGTCAGGTTTTTTGACATATTGATTGCAGCGTGTCTGAAGAAAATGTCTGGCACGCGTCATAGCATGTGCCATAACTGTAGGTAGTACACTTGCCAGCTGTTGCCCTTGGGTTGGTTGCTGTGAATTAAATGAGAGAAGTTCTACATTATTTCAGCTGTTTCTTTTCCATCCCCAGTCTTTGTTTCTTACTTTACTTTGATGTTTATGTCAGGGAATAAAATTTTTCTTGCTAAAAGCAATAGTGTAGTCACCACTACATGCTTTACAGTGTAGTAAAACATTTTGCATTTTAATTGTGCCCCATACTGTAGTCTGCTGCTGTCCAATATAAAAATTCACTTTTCAAAATCATGTACTTTAGTACTCTCCATTTACTAAAGAAAAATACTGTTCTGAATTTATGATGCATGGAATTATTAGTGTATTTATTTTAAAGTGTTGGTCCAGTTAAGGATTGAATTAAATGTTTCGAATACTCTGATCTCACAGATTTGTGTATGGTTTACCATAAAGTTCATGTTTTCATGATTTTTACAATAAGGTCGTGTTTCAGAGTATATGTAGATTTAGTTAGTGTATGCAGATACCCTGTTTCGCAAAGATTACCCTCCCAGAGAAATGGAGGAAGAGCTGCAGCAAGGCAACAACTGGGTCTGTCTTCTTGTTTCTCTCAGTCATATAAATTTCAGAAGGATAGTTTTAATGCTAGCATTTTGAAGTGTTTGCAATTTCATTTCATTTTATTGACAGTCACATAAAAAAATAAGCTATTGACAGAGTACAAGGACTTTAAAATCAGGGAATAAAAAATATTGTTTTCTGTATATAGTGACATACATTCAATAGACAGCTTGGCTGTAATCATACTATATAGATGCCATTAACAGAACAGTAAATGGTGTGAGAATTGTAACTTCTTGAGTTTCATGTGTATAAATTCATACTAAACCGGTCTTATCATTTAGGGTTAAAGGTGTTCAAGGAGGTGTCAGACATAGAGTTATGATACAGTAATCTAAGAGTATATGAACATGAGGATTTAATGAAGTTTAGTTGAAAAGGAGCTCTTAGGGGTATTCTGTAGATCCAGACTTCAGAATTTTTGTGAACACTAGGGAAAGGCAGGAAGCATTTTAAGCAAAGTGGTTACAAGTTTTTTTATTTTCTTCAGCATATTTTCCCATCAAAGAGGTGGGAGGTTGAATTAATGCCAAATAGGTCAGAGGCGCAGTGATAATAATGCCAACTAAACATGGCCTTTACAAGTTGTGTATCCTTTCTTCTGTTATCCTTTCAAGCTTTAAGTAGTCACACTGTCTGTACAATCGTGATGCTTTTAGAAAGACCTTAAAGATTACCTCCTGATGCTTTTGCTTGTAGTGAGCCCTTAGGTTGCCTTGTGTTCCAGCACCAGCAATTCCCGATAGTTCAGTGGGACTGAACAACTTCTTTTTGATCATCAGCACAGCTGATGATTTACCAAGCAGCAGCTTTGTATCTACATCTCTGTGCATTTTGAAGAGTCATAAAAATAATGCTTTTTAAAGTTTTTGGTAATTGGACCAAAATAATTTTTTCAGCATAGCAAAAGAAGGTAGATAGTAAGTTGAACCGTTGTATTCAGCATTTTTAAGGATCCTAAAATGAGATATTTGTCTGTTATAGATGAAAGAATATTCCTGTGGTAAGAATATGAAAATACAGCTGTTTTTAAAACCTCGGAACTCTTCATCTCCATATTGTAACTTTTTTGATAGATTTGGACAAAAATGCATTTAGATTTTATATCAAGTGCCTTTTGTACTGCAGGTCTCATTTAACACATAAAAAGTCAGTTAAAACCATGCAGTAGAAAACACCTTTTTTCCTCATTTTTAAAGGGGAAATAAGGGAAATATTAATCCCTTAATATGATTATTATAAAGGTACTTGAAATTGCTAAAAGCGGAGAGTTCATCTTTTTCATTAGCGTTAATTAATTGCGTCTTCTTGCTTGAATGTATTTGATAATCTGTTTATCTACAATTCTAGATTTTGACAAGGTGTTCACAGCATTATATTATTTAAAAATGTGGTGTTAATCTGACCAAACTACTTTTTTTACTGGCATTTTCTATTGCAATTTGTGATTACGAGAGAAGAAATAAAGTCAGAATATTGTGTGGGTTTTCATTATGGTTGCTAGTTAATAGTCAGAAAATAGATTTCTTGAAAAACTATAAGACATTGAAGTTTTTTTGTTTCCTGGTATGTTGGAACAATTTTGACCTGCTGCAGTTAGGCTGCAGAATTAGTAGACATGTAGTACAATAAATACTATAACGTTTATATATAGAAGTGATGCAACTTGCAGAAGAGACTGAGTTAGTTATTCTGGAATAACTAGCACATGTGATGACAGCACTGATTATGGTAGAATAGATTAATGTGCTTGCTCTGTTTTTGACTGGGCAGAGACTTCAGAGTCTTCCACATCCCAGGTGAATGCTGTAATGATCTTAACTTTTTATTGTTTCAAATATACTTGGAATGAAATTCAAACTTTTAACAAAATGGATATATTTCTACAATAAGGTTTTGTTCTGAAACTGCTTTTGCCTTCCTGTCTCAGTTGAAGTGATATGAAGTGGGGTTTAGTTCCTTGTACATCTGAAAAACAAATATTACATCTGCTCCTGTACACACTTGGCATCTAAATCTTAAGCAATACTATGGTTGTGCTAGATGTCATTGGTGTCATCAAATTACATTGATGAAATTTGATCTCTCCTTTGATTTCTGTTATCACTTAACAACCCAAAAGTAGCAAATGACTCTTTTCAACAAACATAAGAAAAATTCTGAGTTAAAATACTTGCGTATCCTTAACAAGTGGTTTCTAATAATTTTTGAGACTTTTCATTGTCGTGAGTATTATTAGATCAAATTTAGGCTTCAGCTGTTGGGTCCCAAGACTTGAATAGAAAGTATTTAGGGAGCACTACCTAATTACCTATTTGAAAGTATTGTTCACAAAACTGAGTTTTGTTTCGTTGTTTGTATACATTAGTCCAAACTACTCCTAGAAAGTAAACTCCAGACATGTATTTATCAGCAATGATTGAGGGTAATCTAGTCTGTTTTCTCCAGCTAAGGACCACCCCTTTTACTGGTTGTAACAGTATTATGTTTAGCTTTTGCAATTAAGGAAGGAGTAAATGCCTCCTTCTCTGTCAGAGATCTTAAACTCTTTAAAGCTGTCACTAAGTTTTATATACGACTTGGGACAAAAAGATTGAGTTAAAATTATGGACAATTTTTTTTTTTAATTCTTACTGTAGAGAAGGATCTAGATTTGAATTATATAGAAATCACATTTAATGTCAACACATGTGGTAAGGATGGAAATAATTGCATTACATTTGTGTAATTTTCTAGGAAAAAGGATAAAAAATAATCAGGTATAAATGACTGATAAGTATAATAAGGCAGCTATTTGAGAATGAAGTAAGACAGTTTGGGGAAGTCATCATTCTGATTTTAGCAGACTGATGGCACTTAGGTTAGAAAAGCAAATCTAATTACTTTTGGTCGCTGAAGAAGCATCAGTGTTTGAAAGAAACTGATTTTATTTTGCCATGTGGATCAAGGACAGTATTACTTGTTCTGTAATGTAAAGAAATTTTGAGTAGTGTTTGGAAGTCTGAAAGAATTCTAAAAAGGTTAATGATTCATCAGCTCTATGATGTCAATGGACTGTGTGTTTGTACATGAGTGTTATTGCTGAAAAGGAGATTTACTGTCATGTAATCAAGATTGTGTTATTAGAACTTAAAAAATTACTTTCTGGAAAGCTGCTTAAAGTGATATCACATTATAAAATAGAAGATGGAATTACCTTATGTGTGAGCTGTACAATCTTGTATATCTCTAAAAAAATTTGTCTGTGAATGCTCTTCTGCACATTACTTGTCCTTTCATTCTGGAATACTTTTTATAATGAAAAGAAACATTCTGTCTTCTTATTTAATTCTTATTGATGAGCCTCATTCTTAATGAGAGACTATATTTCTTAAATGATTCCTATAGTGTTGCTTATGTAGTGTCATTCACTCAGGCTTCTATTTCTGTTGGAAGGGGAGCTAGAGCACTGTTGGCTATTTTGTTACAGACAGCGGGTAATGAAACACAGTAACAAATCATGTTGATATTTAATTGCAGAATTCAATAATTTAACTGCTCTGAAAGTACAAATGTTGATTTGATCACTGTATTTGACAAATAGCTGAATTTAATCTTTTGGTAAAGTCACTACTATGTTTTAAGTGTTGACAGTTAAATATTTTTTCTTTTATTGAATAGCAGCTAAATGTTCAAAGTGTGGGATATGCAAAAATATAGTTTTCTGGTGATTAGCTTTAAGATTTTCCATTTTGTCATTTGCAGTAGCTCTTAGTCTTGTGCAAAATTTAAATAACAAGCTTCTAAATCACTTTAAAAATACTGTTTCCCTAAATTTTTGGTAATTAAGCATGCATAAGCACCTTAACAATCATAAAGAATACAGAAGAGGAATGGAGAAACTGAATGATTGAATCTAGGCATATTTTAAAACCAGGTACAAATGATGGTGCTTTAAAAAAAAAATCCATTCTTTATCAATCACCAGTGTGATGTCTCAGAATTGTCAGTCTGTGCTCCACAAAGTATATGTTGGTTTTGAAGTTACAGGAAACGTTTTTAAGCTCAGTCCTACAACTAAAAGTAGTCAAATAGTGGCTTTTATTTCATGTGTATGTTCTCTTGTCTTTGATTTGAATGCTGAATGCAAGGTGGAAAAGTGGAGTGCTTATTTGTTGACTGGATTCTACTGACATAATGAACCTCTAGAGAAAAAAGCAAACTAAGCACTCTCCCCTTCTCTCCAAAGAATGGTAATTTTCAGAGAGAAGAGCTTGTTGCATTTAACTTGAAATATATTTATTTATTTGAAAAAATGCATTGAGTTTTTCTCAGTCTTTGTTGGTTGCTTTAAGTCTTGTTTTCTTACTTTCCTTCTTAATAGAAAGTCTGGAAGAACTCCGAGTGTTGCTAGAAGAATAAAGTAGAACAGTCTTTTTCTTCTTGTTTTTCATTTGTAATCTAAGACAGTCCCATAAAATAGATTACTTCTTGGAATTAAAGTCTCTTTAAAATGTAAATTTGGCACTAACGATAATATTTTCAAAAATATTTTAAGTTTTCTTGGGTATCTCAGTATTTTTCTGAATATCATTCCCCTGAATCTATATGTGTGTGCTTCCTCCTGAAGTCATGTCGTAACTGGCGAGTGTCTACTTGTACAGTTGTCTTTTCTTATATTGCTCTTCCATTTATCCTGTATGTAGGTTGCTACGGTGTTGATGGAGAGAGTGACTCTATCATGAGTTCAGCTTCAGAAAATTCCACAGAGCCTTGGTTTTGTGATGCATGCAAATGTGGCGTCACACCTAGTTGTGAATTGTGTCCCAACCAGGATGGGATCTTCAAGGAGACTGATGCAGGCAGGTAAGACTGAATAAGTGATGTTTTGAATTTGGTGTCATCTTACATTTAAAAGATTAGGAGACAGTTCCTGTAGGAGACAGTTCCTATAGGAGACAGTTCCATAACTTAAACCTTGTACAGACTCTGCTCAAGTCTATTGACTTTCAAGTGTGATATAAGTGGGAGAATTACACGGGTTTTTTTAGGAGAGCAAAGGACTGGATCTGTAATGCCAGGCAATGGTAAAAAGTAGCATAAAAAAATTATATTGAAATTATGCTTAAGGTATTCAGACAGACCCAGTATATTATGATTGTTTTGAATTATAAAAATTATATTATTGATTTTTGAGAATATGCTTTGCTTATGATAATTTCCAACCAGAGGTGGGTGTTTTAGGATGGAATTCAGGTCAAATTTGAGAATAAGCAGATTAATTCTCATGTGATGTCTTCCATTCCTGTCACATAGTCCAATCCTGTCACATAAATTAAGGAGTAAATATTAATGGTAACTAATTCTCTCTAATAAAGGAGAGCACTATATTATAGATGATGTCTGATTTATGGGTAATGTTACTGTTTTTTGCTGCATGGTTTTGTTTGCTTCTTTTTTTTTCTTTACAGACCATGACAAGTAAGTTCTTTTCCTGTACGTTTTATGGTTGTATAAATTGCAGATATGTGGTAATAAACAAAGCTTTCAGATACTGAGCTTGTCATAAGCTTTTAAAAACAAATGTTACAGAAGTGAGTAAGGATTTATAGTGAATAATTTTGATCCCATAGATGCAGTAGTGCTTCTTGTTTAATACTTATGGGTTTCAAATCCTTGTTTTCTGGTCTGTATTAGGTTCAAGAGTGTCTGTGCATCTCCCTTATGAAGCTTTTGTACAATTAAGCAAATTATGCTTTTCCCAGTTGTTTTAATAATAGTTTTATAAGCAAAAAAAAAAATGTTTTTAAAGACTAAAAGTCAATTGTGTAGCAGGAAATGTGAGACTTGATATCACCTGGCAAATTTTATTTTAACCTTTTTATTCCTGTGTTCTGTAAGCAATTGAAGCACTATATATGTGATTTCCCATATAACCCTAGTAGAATCTAGAGTCAGCATTTTAAAAATTGCTTAAATTTCTTCTTGTAAAATGGTGTTATGCTTTTGGTTAACCTAGAAGTATTTTCTTTGTGACACTGGTTGTCTGTGCAGAAGCACCTGCCTGCCTTGGTGATTGTGGACGTTATCACAATAATTTTTTATTGTTATTGTATCTTTATCTGCTAGATAATGTGATACTGCTATCAGATGAATAGAGCCTATGTACTAGAAAAAAACAAATGCCACTTAGTAATTACTAATTCACATTACTAATATGTGAAAATTCCTATGCTCTCTATTATTTATTTACAAATTTGAATTCTCAAGGATAGGGGGACAGGACACTGTAGATGAAGGATAGTGTCTTGGGGCAGTATCCATGATGTTTTCATTGTACTCAGTAAACTGCAACCCAGTTCAGTGCTTTTCTTGCAATATTCACAGGAAGAGACTACTGAATCAAGATTCCTTTAACTCACCATTGCTCTTCATCCCCTTACAACCTTTTTAAAATAAATTCTTCATATGCATCAGTGCTGGAAATCACACAAACCAAACCTATTCAGTTTCTCTTCATAATCAAGTTGGAATAACTTCTCTCTTCCTACATGAAAGGTGAATCATTAGAATAATGAGGTGCTTAATTTCTCAGCAGAAGCCTTTTCACATTAACCTCACAGTATCACAAGTATAAATATGAATTTATGAAATTTTACTTCTCGAAATGCTATTATCCAAAAATATAAATTCTGTCCTTGTTTCGGTATGGAGTTTTTCTTTTTCCCTAATCAACATCTGTCATCATTGCTCCAAGCTAAATGGATGGTAGAGTAACAAGGAAGATTATTCTTCTTTGATTACCCAATTTGTCTTAATTACAAGCTTCTAAAACATGTGCAGCTAAATAAATGAGCAGGAAAATATTTAGAACTGATATTAAAAGCAGCTGAAACTTCTTCAGCTGTGAACTTGACTGACTCATGCATGTTTTTTAATAAAGATTCAGGTCTGAGTTCACATATAGGTGGTTAAAGAAATGAGGCACTTGTGTGCCAATCACACTGAAATGGCAGTTTAAATCTGTAATACTGCAATACTTGGGTGACATGCACTAAAACATTTTGAGAAGGTCAGTATGAAGCAAGCAGCCAGCTGTTGGGTTTATCATAGATAAACTCCTACAGAGTGCAGCAGCATTCAATACACCAGTGAAGCATGAAAAGACTGTGCAAATTAAATTGAGAAAGCAACTGCTTGTAGAAGATGTGTATCTTCATATTGAACTTTGGAGGGTACATTTAGGAGTCTGTATTAAAACTTACTATCAAAAATCTCCAACCAGAACCTTGGATTTTTGTTAAGAATAGTAATTGTGGAGATATGTAACTTCAGCTTATAAAGATTTGTTCTATATTACACATTTTAAATTGAAGGAAGAGTATAGAAAGGAAGCCCTACTGAATTCAGATTTTTTTTTATTTACAAACAAGCAGTCTCTTTAGCTCAAGGTTACAGGTCTCATTCTGCATGTGGTATTTTGCTTTTAAAAAAAATTTTTTTCCCCTTTTGCAAACAATTAAAATATGCTCATTTAAATGAGGCGTTTATTTTAGTAAATGTCTAATATTTACCAAAGTACACATTTAAGCCTACACATAGGCTTTTTCTTATAGAAGAACATTTCTTTAAGGTATAGTAGTGATTTAGGCTGTGCTATTGCCACTTCCTGATACAGTGTGGAAGGGCAGAAGTGCTCCATTGCTCCCCCACAGGAATATCTTGTGCCTCCATTGGATAAGTGAGGAGCCAGACAGGAAATGTATTTTCCATATACTAATAAGAAGAATCTTATTTTTTGCATATAGCATTGTATTAAGTTATGAGGTTGTGCTGGCATGCTGGAGTGTTTATACTGTAATAAAACCTGTAATGAGCTGTACTCCTTTTCTGAGCAGCAAGAAGTTTGGCAGAACACTTGAGTATCTCAGCTTGTTCTCTGGCAGCTAGCAGGCTGTCATATTTGTACTTCGTTATTTACAGACAAGGTTGTAACTCATCTTTAAACTTTAAATTTTCTTTGCATCTTCCAGTTGTTAAAAGTGCTGTGACCCAGTCATTTTGTGCAGACAAAAATCTGTGCAGAAAAAGCAATGCAGTTCTTGCATGTAAATGTGTATTTGGGATATACATTATTCTCATTGTTTTGTGTTTTAAAGGGAATTTACCACTTAGTGTCTCAAACCTGAGTAATTTAACTGTAGGGTAAAAACTTGTTTTCAAATACACAGGTGAAAAGAGTCTTGTCAGATATGGTACTATGGATCAGTCAATGTTGTGGCTTATTTTAGGTTTACTGAGAAGTTTCTTATAGAGTGATGCGACTTCATGGCTTTTAAGTTGGTCCACCAACCTTGTGCATTGCAAGATCATTGTTTTCTTTTGTAAAGACTGGAATATATATGTATTTTTGAGCTTGCTACTGAACCTTTCATATTTTGCTTTTTTTTGATTTTGTTTGGATATATGATTCATAAATAATTAGTGCGAAACTTAATAAATCTGAATGTGATAAATTCCAGCATTGTAGGTCTAAGGACCATTGATGAGAAGCATGCTGCTTTGGGAAACATGGGAAATCAGGGCTACATGTAGCTCCTGAATAGTATAATCATCAGCTTCAGTATTTCTCTCATTTGTAGACATCTAGTTAATAATAGATTAATAAACATGCTGTTTTAAGTGCACCTGAACTCTGAATGTTACTGCTCTGGTCTAATTGAATTTTTTAGATTTGAATTGAATTTTTAGAGTGACATACAAAGGAAAGAGGAAGGAGAAGAGATAGGCTAAACAGTGGTAGAAGATTGGAAAAAAAGATCACAGCAGCATAAATATGGATTTGAGTAAGTGGTAACAGGTCTATACTGAAACCCTGGTGAAAGGGCCAAGGGAAGAAGTGTTTCTCATATCATCATGAGTCTTCTTGAATACAGGGAGTAGATTTTATTATTTGATTAGAATAGAACAGAAAGGAGTTTTAGTCTTCACTAGTGACATATTTGCTGTTAAATATTAATGACTGGTAAGATCGTAAAGTGCTGAATTAACATACTTGCTAAGAGTCAAACACAGGATATTTCAGCTTGGTTACGTCTGAAGTCCCTATGTCATGATTGTATCCCATGTCATGATTGGCATGAGCATTGAGGAGCTCGTAGGTTCAAGGTGATAGCTACGTATCTCTGCAATGGTAAGGCCATTTTCTTGAATATTTTAAGATAACAAAAAATAGCAGTCTTGACCTTTTGTCTATCACAGTTTGCTCCTACCTGGTGTTTTAGCAAGGAGTAGCAAATAGTTGCAGAATTTTGATAAAATTGAAAGATTATTTGAAGTAATTTGTCTTAGTTAATTTGAGTCATGCATACTGTCTGTGCAGGACAGATTTTGAATGTCCCTAACTGATGGTTTGTGACAATGAGAGTTGGATCTTCAAGAAAGTGTTCATTACATGAAGAAGAAGAAGATTGTCTTCTGCTGCAAGGCTCAGTTTTGGTAGCTGAGAGTTTCAGGAGATTAGAAAGATGTCTATCAAAGGCAGACTTCAAGCTGAAGCCTTTACCATTGTATGGTATTTAATTACTAGACACTGAGGTCCAGATTCATGCTGTCTCATTTTCTGCCCTTCTGGGCTGAAGATTTAGACTTACTACTCTGCAGTTTGTTTATGGCCAGTGAAGAAGAGTCCAACTAAGTGACAGTCTGTTCAGCTGAGTTTCAGATAGGCCTTTCTGTAATACCACCCAGATGTGTTTATTACTGAATGTAGGTCTTATCCACATTGCTTAAAAGTAGTTAGTTTTGATGATACTAACAGATGTAACTAACAGTGCAAAGTCTGACTGATGCTGTGTTTTAAGTACTTCGTAGCTGTATGCTCGGAGCTCAGAGTTGCTGTGACTACCTGTGTAATTTTGTTCTTCCCCTTCTTACACCCTGCCCCATCATGAAAGTGTCTGTCTGCCTTAGCTTTATAAGTAATATCGAAATCTTCATATACCTTTCATGTTGCATGAAAAGTGTGCGGAGCCCCATGTGAAAGCCAGCAGAATAGAAAGGTGATGGTAGCCCAGCCCTTGATCCAGACAGGCAGAGCAATACCAGTGGCTTTGAAAGGCCTTACTCTGTGGCTCAGTGTCTGAGCTGCTGAATTCCAAATAGGCACTCCGTCCCTGCTTCTAATGTACTTTCCTTCAAACATGTTTCTTCTAACATCTGCATCTTTTTTTTTTTTTTGAAATCTGCAAATGGTGAGTATACTACAGAATCAAAATGTTGATAACAGTAACCTAATTTTATCTGCTGTTTTAGGTGGGTCCATATTGTTTGTGCCCTCTACGTTCCAGGAGTGGCATTTGGAGATATTGACAAGCTGCGGCCAGTAACGCTAACTGAAATGAATTATTCAAAGTACGGTGCAAAGGTAAGTTTAGAAGAGGTGCAGTGCCAACAAGTTAGCTCTATTGTATGTTTTTACATATAATAGAATAACATGCCTCTTCCCAACTTTAATTTTTATAGCAATTTCACTGAGGTTCATGTCTAAAAATGAGATGAAGTTTGTTCATTGTTGTTATACCACTGCTCTTCCCTCTCTTACCAATTTCCTTACCACTGTTTTCCATAATTTCTGTCACTGTTTTCCCCCAATTTCCCTATTTTTTACACAGGTGCTAATTTATTTTAAAGGCAGTTTGACAACATCAGTGTAAAGTGAAGAGGATTTCTGAGATGAGAAATGAGAGGTTAAGTCAATTGAGAAAGGGGCAGATCTACATTCAGTAAAAGTTACTTTAGAGTCTATATATAAGCTAGAATGAATACAAGCTAGAATGCACACAAAAAGGTATTTACAAAAATCCAAAGCAACATGAACCCTTCAACATGAACCAAAAAATGTCATGAAAATTAAAATGGTTTTACATGTAAATGTTTTCAATCCAGATCAAAAGTGATCATGAACAAATGATACAGTGGGCAGAGGACAGGACTTGGTAATTTGCTAAATACTGTTTCTGTGGCTAATGTAGGGAGTGTGGAGAAGACATATCTATCAGGCTAACGTGAGGGAAGGTGGTTGTATGTCTGCAGCTCTATCGCTTCATTTCTGCAAAGTCAGTTTCATTTTCTGGAGTGTCAATTTGTTAAGTTGAATACTAAATGAAAATATATAGTGCATTTTTAAAAATACATACAGTATATAAAATAAATTAAAACACTTTGGATTGCCCATGTACAACATACCTGTATCAGGAGCATGGGCCTGCTGAGGCATTTAGCATTTTTTAGAAATATTTGTATAAAAAAAGTTTTGAGCAAGCACCCCAGACCCTGCAAACTGTTGTTGCAATGAATCATGCTCTTTAATAATATGAGTGATGTATAGGAGCAGGACAAAGAGTTTGAACATCTTTTCTTTCTGTGAGTAAGGCGAAAGTGAACTGTACAGATGATGACTCAGTAGTCTTGCAAAGCTATAAATGCTATTTGCTGTATTAAGTGTGGAAGTTACAACTTACTTAGCTAAATTTCCCCCTGCAAAACCAGCTTAATATAATAGTCTTTTTAACTTAATTTCTTATCTGTTACGTGTTGCAGCTACTCAGCTAAAGGGTGCCCTTCTAGTGTAACGAGTGGGTGTTTTGAGGTTCTTCTGTCACAGAACTTTCCTTGCCATTCCTTTCTGTTGTTGTTTAACTTCATACATGGAGGTATCTTCTGTAGATGATATACACCTTTGCTCTCTATTTAACGAGTAGGAGACTTAAGAAATGCATGCCTGTATAATTTTAGATCATCTTTGTGCACTGGATAGCAGCACTGCTTAAGCAGTGTTTCCATTTCCTGCTTGTGTGCTCATCACTCTAGTTTGCTGACACAACTGTTTGGTATGAAATTGTGGTGAGGAATGGATCTGACTGAAAAATAAGTTTGTTGGCTTTTTCCAGGTCACGTTAGGGCACGTCAGTTTGCTGTATTGCAAATGACTGTGCCTAGAATGCACATATCTGAAGCCATAGTGCCTTAATTAAGTGAATTGCAACCTTCTTTACTTATATTTATGATTTTTGAGTATTTTTTCTGCATTGTCACACGTCGACTCAGTCATTGTTTATGAAAAAGATAACTGCATAATTATCTATGTTTTTCAGTCCAGAGCACTGTTCTTTTTTTGTTATTTGCCCTCTGAACTTGTGAAACAATTGAACTTTTACTGAGGAATATTGGTTTTTATGATACTATAATATCAAACCTTATATAATATATATATATATACCTTATATAATTAATTGTGCTTGAATTGCTTGGGTGGTGTTGTTTCTCTGAAGGGGAATGCAAGATGTGGAGGGTCATATAAAAGTTCATCCAACATGCCGTTTACGTTGTTTAAGCACTTCACCATTGCTTGTTGAAAATTAAATCAGTAGTGGGGGTTGAGAAAGCATGAAGCTTTAAGTAATGTCAACTGTTGGGAACATACTTGGTTTCTGTACCACACAGGAATAACCTACCAGTTTGTTTTTTATATGTAAGATGTAAATTATCAAAATGCACCTGAAATATTTACTGTGGCATTTTCCATTCTTTATAAAGGAATGCAGTTTTTGTGAAGATCCTCGTTTTGCCAGAACTGGTGTCTGCATTAGTTGTGATGCTGGGATGTGCAGAGCTTATTTCCATGTGACCTGTGCTCAGAAGGAAGGCCTCCTCTCAGAAGCAGCAGCGGAAGAGGTAGCTATGGAAAGGATAGAATAAAAGAGCTCTATTGAAAGCTTATGAAGACAACGTGAAATTGTGGCTTTTTTGTTCACAGACCCTGAACACAGTTTTTGTAAATAGGTAGCAAGGAGACTGTACAGGGAGAGCTCTTTGTTCACCAGATTGTCCAGCCTGTGAAACAGAGTGGAAAAAAGGATAGAGAAAGTTAACACAGCAGTTGGCTTAAGAGACTATCAGTCAATAGAGACATGAATTCTAACTCTGTTTCGTGAACTTCACCTAGGGTGACATATTTACCTACCTGTTTGTGTAGTGTAGTAATCTCTGTTTCGTACCAAATAGGAGTTTTGAGAAATTAACTACATTTCTAATGTCAGTTCCAGTATTTTCTTCAAATTGCAGTACAGATATATGACTTTCCTTGTGGTAACACTAATCTTGGGAATCAGAATGGAAAGCAAATATTTCTGACTTACTGATAATTTCTTAATATCTGTTCTTAGCAGTTGTTCCCTGTAGTATGATCCAAAGCAATTTAGATTTGAAGCTCCAACTTTCCAGTTAATTTTTGCGGCATAAGTACTTTTTGATTCCCCGATTTCATCCTGATATGTATCATTTGGATTAAGCCTGTCATGTTTATAGCTGCTCAATTTAACTTACTGCTTTAGGAAGTACCACAGGTAACACAAATACAAGCATTACTTGCACTGTTGATCTTGACACTTTTGTTTCTGAAAACAGTGGACCACTAAGGGATTCATAAAGGAATCACAAAATACTTTCTTCAGTTAAGCTGATAAATACAAAGATAGCACACTGCCTCATTGTTATTGTCCTTAATAAATTATGTGTAATGTTGATTCTTCAAACACTCAGTGTGAATTTCTTCTAGATGTATGCATTTACTTGCCTTTCCACCTTAAAGTGTTACATGTTTTCTGTAATCAAAACATTTTTAATCAAGACCTCACACAATCTAATTTTAGGGGCTGCTAATTTTTGGCAGTAAGCTGTCACATACTGTGAAATATAAATATCAAAATAAAATGTGCTTGTAAGGAAAGTCTGTGTAGATTTTATTGGTCTATGTTTTATAGGTGGAGTAAAGGAAAAATTGGTAGGCAAATAATTTATTAATATTTTTATTACTTTATGAAGGTAGACTGCTTTAAGTTTTTTTTCTTAGTCTATAGATTTATGAGTGTTTCTACACTTTTGAAAATATGCTGGGAAGGAAATGTACTTCTCAAACCATATATCTTCTTGTGGCTCAGATATTTCTGGTCTGCTTGCAAGTTTTGCAGGTTCTAAAAGTTGCTATAAACTTACAGCCATGACGATCTGAATATCTGATGGAATGAACAGTGAAAAATGGAAAAAAACCCATCATCTGAGAGATGATAAATCATGTGAGGCTATAGCCACCAAATCAGTTGAAAGAACGTTTGAGAAATGAACTATATTGCCTTTGATATTATTCAGAATTGTTAAGTACTTGTAGGATATAGTGTAATAGACACAGCGAAGCAACAGGAAATTAACAATACATGTTATATGTTAAAGGGATTTGTACTTAGAGATTTATTTGGCTGCATTTTTTTTTTCTGGGAATGCAAAATAGCGCAGAGATTGACTAGTAGAGAGTTAAATAGTTAATGCATTTAAAAACATTTTGGGTCATGCGATAAAAACAATGTAAAACCAGCTTATATTGTAAATTGCATCAAGATGAAAAAATTGATTTAGAGTAATAATTATTTTAAAAACATGTCCATTTGAACATGTGAACTGATTGTCAGAATGTTTGTGCTGTTCAGAGCCTTTTGGCCTCGTATGTCTTACTTTATTTTCGTTCCTTCCCCTTTGTTTTCTCTGAAACAGGATATAGCTGACCCTTTTTTTGCTTATTGTAAACAGCATGCGGACAGGTTAGACAGAAAATGGAAACGGAAGAACTACTTGGCATTACAGTCTTACTGTAAAATGTCCTTGCAGGAAAGAGAAAAGCAACTTTCACCAGAAGCTCAGGTATTGTATTCATGACACAAGTGCCTCTGTTTAATCATCCATGCTAATCAAGACAGAAATAAAGACAATGGAAAAATGTTATTATAGTAGGAAATTAAATGTGAAATATATTGATAGTTCATGGTCATTTAACAATACAGTTAACTATTTGTAGGTTTTAGTGTCTAAGAACAATTCTCAAATATATATGTATATTGCATATTTCAATAAATATCAAATATGGATATCTATGCTTGTCTGAATTGAAAAATATTACTTTGGTTTTGAGGCAAAAAGTTGGTAATTACTTTTCCATTGTAATTCATAGATTTTGTTTAATATTTTCTTCAAGGTTCTTAGGAAAAAAAGATAGCCAAACAAAAAATTAGGCATATTTCTACATCGAAGATCAGTATTACTTCTTTCCTTTAGTATCTTGAACTTGGCAGAAGAGTTTAACTTGACTAAAATATTGCCTGAAGCGATAAATGTCCTGTTGATATCAAGATTTCAGTCCCTCTGAGGGAATCTGTGTACTTTCATATGTTTCGATATGTGTTCGTTATTATTTTTCTGATTCTGAAGAATTTATAGCATAGTTTGCTTCACTGCTTAGACTGAACTGCATTCCATGTAAAAAACAGACCTGTGTAGAAAAACATCTTGTTATCTGAATGAATCCTGTCTGATCTGTTGTAGCAATTAGCAGGTGCTGTAAATAATAGAAGTCATTTATGGGAGAGAAGTAACTGCTTTTTTTCTGACCTCAGAATTGTAGTGCGATGATTGGAAAATAAATTTCCATAATATCAAACTTTCAATTTTTAAAAAAATCATACCTTTCTAGTTCGGCAAGGATTTTTGACTAGGAGAAGAGGATGTTATTTGAAAATTAACTGTGCTGTTGAGAATGATTTTGAACATGAGGAAACTTATCGTAGAAGCATTTTGAATAAAGTATTTCTGTGGAGTACTGAGCTTCATGTAGCTTGATTTAAAACTGGTTTCATAATTCTTGCTGAATACACTTAGCTCTCAATTGCATCAAAATGCACCTGTGTAGGGGAGCCATCACAATGATATGAATACTACCCAACATAACGGTAAGTGCTCATTGTGCAGAATCAGTTTGGGTATAACAGGGCTTATTAGCTCTGCTTTCAGGCATATATTGTACACTGATGATAACGCTGATAAGTTCCTAGCATTTCTCTCTCTTCCTTCTCTTTCCCCCAAACCAAGACCCTGCAGTTATTTAATCTAAATTATTTGGATTAAATGTTTTGAAATGGAAAGAATGAATGCTGAAAACTGCAGGTAGAGTTACTTGACATGGTGTCATAGGCACCTTGTTACAATCATGGTAACTTGTGTACATTTTGTGCAACCACTTGTTTTCACTGTTGATGGCTTTGGTGTTGTATGAATTTTCATTAGTATTGTGTGTATGTCTGAGTTTATGTGGATGAAAACAAATTGGAAACTTGAAAAATACATATCCATGTCCAGTTGTATGTACTGAGATTTTATGAAATATTTGTCTTCGAGTGGCTTCTATGTCATTAAAGTGCAAAACTGTAAGGGATACTTAATACATACTAGAAATGTCTGACTGGAGAGTTGACACAAAGTGTGTCTAAATTCACCCCTTACCTTACCATATGTTGTCTGCATGAGGAAGTTAAAATCCCATCAGTAAGTTCAACCATTTTTTGTTAAATAAGGATTTTATCTGAGAAATAAGGATCTTGAGACAGCTTAGTCTGGGAAAAAAAAAAGGATTAAGAAGTAAATATATACATATTTATATATGTATATACATATTTATATATATCTGTAGTGTGTGCATATATATATATGGACATACAACAACTCATTGCCAGAGGATTTTTTTGGCTTAAGTAAGATTTATAAACATTGACCTAACATAAATAAGTATACAGTTGTACAACAAAGGATATTTGATGCCTTGTAGTCCAGGCAGGAAGAACTGAGACAATGGTGTGGCCCAAGAAAGTAAATCCCTCTAAAGAGTGTAATAACAAAGCAGTCTAGGACTGTTACTGATTGTTGAAAGATGTTCTATGTTGAAATACTCTATTAAAATATTAATAAAAGAAATGTACATTCCTTGAGCAAATTATATACTTGAAAATTGCTTAAATCCAAGTAACTTAAGTTGAGGATTCCATTTAGACATTAGTCATTTTAATCTGTTATCTATTCCTGCAATAAGGCTCAGGGTGTACAGTTGTATGACATCTTAAATGACCTCAAAGGTCTCAGAATTGAGCATGTAATCAGTAAAGAAGCTTTGAGCCATCTTTGGTCCTTCCAGTGGAGAATAAAGTGAAGTGGTGGCTGATGCCTGCTACTGTGGGTCCAAGAGAAAAGCCATTGGGGTCAGAGCTGAACTATATGTCACATTTGTTTCTTGATCATTAGTGTTCAAGACCTAGTAAGGTAATGTGTTAAACTATCTGCAATATTACCTTCAAGGATTCTGTTTGGAATCAGAGATGTTCTTAATCATAGCGTGTATATATATGCACACTTTTTTGCTTTTGTCTCAGGAGTATCTCACACCATATGGTGGGGCAGTCACATTAGTTTAGTTTCTTCTTTGTGCAGGCAAGTAAACAACTTCTAGCTGATAGTCAGCTGGAATTTTGCCTCTGAAAGTTTGTATGTTGATGTCATTTTCTGCCAGAATTGCCACTCCATAGAGTTCCCTCAAGACAGTATTTTCCAACTGTCAGTAACAGCTTGATCTTCTGGGGTAAATCTCCCAGATGTTCCCAAATATGCAGATGTCATCAACAATATATATTGTGAGCTTCTCTTGTCTACTTTACTTCTGTTTGGGTTGTGCTTTTGACAAATTATAATTAGCAAGTTTAACGTTTATAAGGAGAAGTGGCATTGAGAAAGGAGTTCCTATGAAATTATGTCAAATATGGCAAAAATGCTCCTCATCAACTGTTATTGCTCACATAAATAACAATTTAAAATGTATCTAAATGTATTTATGATAGGTCAACCAAGGCTTTTTCCAGTAGTGAGTTTTCACAGTCCCATCAAATTATCATTAGAAGGGGTTGTCTGAAAGCCAGCAGTCATCTCTGCTATTTTCATTGGTGGGGAGATCTCATCAAGAAACGTGTGCATAGCTCCAGAACCTAGTGAAAGGATAATGTAATTTGTGTATGCATTTTGAAGTAAAATGAAATGTCTGTTTTTAATGGCTGTTTCTTGAGTTGTAGAGTTCTGGAGTGAAAACGGCATTGATTAGACTGTGTGGCTTTTGAAATGAAAATAAAATGTGGATGCATTCCAAATTATAACTTAAAACTAATTTCGGATTGTTCCTTTTATGTTTTTAATATGTGGAATTCTTTATTGCAGGCTCGAATCAATGCCAGGCTCCAGCAGTACCGTGCCAAGGCAGAGCTGGCCCGCACCACCAGGCCACAGGCCTGGGTTCCCAGGGAGAAGCTGCCGCGACCACTCACCAGCAGCGCTTCAGCGATTCGCAAGCTCATGCGCAAGGCCGAGTTAATGGGAATTAGTACAGACATTTTCCCAGTGGATACTTCAGATACTAGTTCCAGTGTTGATGGAAGAAGAAAACATAAACAACCAGCTCTCACTGCTGACTTTGTGAATTATTACCTTGGTAAGGGTGAAAATGGCTTATTTTTCTCAATGAAAAAATATCACTTTGCTACACTGAGCTGTGCTAATTCATTGGCTTTTTTATTTTACTTGTGTTTGGTTGTTACTAATAGATAAATGTGAATTATGACTTTGTTTTATGTCAGTTATTTAAGTGCTTGGTATCTCTATTTACACAGGTTTTTTTTTAAAAAGACATTTCAGAAAAGAATAAAATCTTTCAAATATAAATAGGAGACTAAACTATCTCATTTAACAGGAGGGAATAGAAGCTCAGATACCTTTTGGTATAATATTTTTTCTTTAAATCCTCCTCCATTTCTATGTGGAATAGCACAACTTCATGACTGTTTGCTAGATGGCTGATCAAAGCTCATAGTTTAAACAACTGCAATATTTATGCAGCAAAATGTAAATGTTATGACTGTTCATTCTACTCAGTCTGTGTAATAAACCAGTAGGCCAGTTTTGTGTCATTGTATAGTTATAGTTTTATACTTTCTATTGCTTTTTTTTAGTGCATAAAACTTAAAAATATATATTCAAGAATAAGAAATAATGCGATTTTCTTTTCAATAGAGAGAAATATGCGCATGATTCAAATCCAGGAGAATATGGCTGAACAGAAGAATATCAAGGATAAATTAGAAAATGAGCAAGAAAAGCTTCATGTGGAGTATAACAAGGTGAAATAAAAGGGCTAATAAACCATTGTGCTGTTTTAGTATTGCTGCTGTTAACTTTGATAGCATTTTTCTTTCCATGAAAGAAAATGTCTTTGGAAAGCTGCACACTATTGCTTCTTTAAAAGTAATACTTAAAAACATATTTCTTCTTGTGAAAATATTCAGTAGTCTGTCTTCCCTCAAACAAGTGGAATCAACTTCTGAAATGTTCTGTGTTGACTGGACACAAGCTCTTTAACTGACCCCTCTGAGCGCTCCAGTACATGGACAGACAGGTCCCTCTCAGGAGTCAACCTGTGTCATAAGGTCCTTCTTTTTTTCCTTCTTTGTATGTATTTCACTTGAGACTTCGAGACAACGGAGTTTGACTCTTCACTCCCTCCCTCTTTCTCTTTCTCTCTTTCTCTCTCTCCCTTTTTTTGTTTGTTTTGCTTGTGTCTGATTCAGCGTTCTATTTGAACCTGCTTGGTTCTTTGCTTGGAGCCCTACTTGATAACTGGCAATCTAGGATACTTCGAGTGTTATCTATTTGTGTCAGTTCCAACTCTACTTGTGATCATCCTAGATTTAATGACTTGACTAATTTTTTGGGTGGAAATAATCAGTATTCACACACCTATAGTGTCTTCTGCATGTTTGTTTTGAGTATAACAAATTTGTGGTCCATAAATTATCGCATTGCTCCCCCAAAATGTTGCTCATGTAATTTTTAATTCATCATCATGGTTAAAAAGGAATTTTGTGCTTTTTTACTAAATAATAATTATTTTTTAATATTTAAATATTTTGAAACGTAGAAATACTGTACTTTTTATGACAGATGACATGCTGCAACTTGCCGAATTCAGCAACCTATCAAGTGATGGTTAATGATGACAAAAAATGGTGTAGCTTCTAATTCTTAAAATGTGTGTGTTTTAAATGAGAACATATGGAAAATGTAGCAGGAGATCCTTGTGAACTATGCAAAGATGATAAAGGAAAACAAAATTGTGCATGGAGCTTTTTAACATTGTGCATGGGGCTTCTGAGTGGGAACTAACAGTTACTTACAGAAGGAAAAAAAGAACTTTCTTTTTGCTCGTGTCCTTTAATACATTTTATCTCTTTCTGTGAGTGTGAGTGGGTGTTCTTTAATATGGCAAGACACAGTTTTAATCAATTTATATGTTCACTTGTTATAATCTTGCTGCTTAAGTAGTGTGGACAACATATATAAGATGTTGCTGTATTTTCGTTTTGCTCTCTACTTGACTTTGTGAAACCTTATTTGCATGCTGAAATGTTTCAAATCTTTACAAAACAAGTGGCTGCCCTGGTTTTTTATTTAGTTCTGTTGTATTACTGAATGGTTGCACTGATCTCAGCTATATTGATTTGAGTTTCTTTTTTTTTTTTAATCCCACAGTAAACTAATGCACCCTAGATAAGTAAGAGGTTGAATAAATTTTATTAAATAACTCTTAGTAAATTTTTATTCCTGTTTTTTTTTTTTCTGTAACTTTTCAGCTGTGTGAGTCCTTGGAAGAGCTACAAAATATGAATGGAAAACTGCGAAATGAAGGGCAAGGCATTTGGGCTCTTTTGGGTAGAATCATTGGACAGGTTGGTTGGTCATCCCCGTCCCCGCCCCCACACTTTACAGAAGAAGGCAGAACTAGTTTTCCAAGAATAGCCCTTTTTGTTTCTGTCATGGCCGAATAAATTGATTTGATTTGATCAGACCCAGGCTTTACTCTGGGGATAATGCTTTCTGATTGAAGTACCTAGCCTTCTGCAAACCACCTACTGGGAACCCGTAGCTTAATTTTGTTGTTGTAATAGTGTTCTTGTTTGCAAAATTCTTTCATTTGGTGGAAGTGATTGACCTGTCATTTGTGATGAACCTTAACATGAAGCGTTGGGTTAATCCTACTGGTTTTGTATCCATATTGTCTTTAGTTACTGTAGGCTTCGAATAATGTGTTAACTCTTTATGGCTTTCGTAAGACATAAATCCTTTTAAATGCAGTGATGGTGTGCAACGGGACAGAGTGGAATATTTTGATGAAATTAATTTAAATATCTAGGACAGTAGAAGATTTGGATTACTTCCTGTTGCCAACGATTATCTTTGTTCTCACTGATACAGGAAAAAAGAGAAGTGTAGATTCTTGCAGTGTTTTCAAATGTGTTTTATGTCAGAGGTATTAAAAGGCAATGTTTTGCGTATGAGAGGGAGATTGAAATAATTTCCAATTATGATTCAAGATTGAAGAAACTGCTTATTGTGAAAATGCAGTCATACAATTAGGACACAATTTTGTTGTGCCCTTTGGTAGTACTGAGTTTGTGCTGCTGTTCAGAAAATGAACCTTACACTTTATTTATGCAGTAGTAGTTCCAAAGGTATGCAAGCTTTTTCTAGTTCTGTTTGTCTGCCCATCTCTCCTGCTTGCATAGAAGAATTCTCACATAATGTATCTTTTGAACGAAGGATATTTTTTCCTCCTTTGAGTAAGTATTTAGAAATATATTTCCTAATGCAAATGTTAATAAATTAAAAAAAAAAAAGAAGAAGAAGAAGAGTTGAGCAGAATTCATTTACACAGCTTGCATGACATTTTTTTTCCAGTTGGTTGAACAGATGCAGACCCATGGGACTGCTGAGAAATGACTTTGATAGATGGTTGCTGTCTGAGAAGCCAGCATACTGCAGATTAGTAGAAATCCGAAGAGAGTCTCGTCTGCTTTGTGGAGGGCTTGGTCCAATAAGATAATTTTTCTAATTAACCTATCGAGCACCAGTGTAGCTGCAATGCTGCGGAAAATAAACTGCCTCAGTATTCTGTCAGATTCATGAATTTGCCTTTGCTTGTTTCAGCTCCTTAGACAAATGAATCCTTGTCCATCCCTCTATTGGAAGCTTGAAGAAAAATTCTAAAAGCTAGTCTTTCTGTGTGGTTTTTTTTTAATTGAAAAAATGAATATAAGATTACTTTATATTACTAAATCATACTGGGATAAATGTGTAGTCACTCTTGTCTGTAAAATAGCTAGCTAAGCAATCTCCCACTCATTTTATTTGTCCTTCATGCTTTGAGATGGGAGTGGTGTTCTTTAAAAGTGTCGAGACTCATGTGTACTGTATTTCTTCAAATCCAATAGAAATTGAACATACCAGCAATTTTACGGGCTCCTAAAGAAAGGAAACCAAGTAAAAAGGAAGGAGGAGCACAGAAGACATCTACACTTCCGGCCGTACTTTATAGGCAAGTAATTAAATCTTGACAGAATAGTAAGTTATGGTTTCAGAAAGGTGTTCAGAGAAAGTTGTTTGCTTCAGTTTTTAATTAACAAAATGCTTTAAAGTTGTCTATACGTTTTTCTTACTTTTGAATGCTAAGTTGAGTAGTGGTCAATTCTTCACCCTAGCACACCATGAGTAAGATTTGGGTGGTTTTGCTAATTTGATGGCAGTGCTTCAATGGCAAAGGTAACTCTTTGCGTCTGAAATAGAAAGGTCCTTATTTTCTGTGATGTGAAAATTAACTGTTCATCTTGTTTTTTGAATGCAATCATCTAAGTGGATGATTTTGTGAACAGTGATCATGCTGTTTAGTCACAGTGGCTGGGTGCATAAAACACTTGTCATGTAAGAATTTTTACTTTTTGCTCATACTAAATTGCCCTACTTCTATTTTTATTAATTCCCAAGAATATGAAATCTATTTGCTTACTCTGTCATTGTTCCAGCTTTTCCCCTTCTCCATAAGCTGTGAAGCTACTGACTGGGTTTTTATTAAGCCTAATGGTGTATACTAGGATTCCAGAGCATGACTGTGCAAAGTACACATTGTCTTGGATCTTATTTTCTCACCACAGCTGAGAAGCGACGTGGTCTATCCTTATCTAGAGAGCAGCAGCCAGGCCTCCAACCACAGCAAGTGGTGTCTTGCCCAGCTAGAAGGCCAAATGAAGATGATTTACATAAGCAAAAGTTAATTTTAGTGCTGCGAGAGGTAGAAATCTTAGGAATATGGCAGTGAGCTGAGGATTTGGCAATTTAGATATGTACACAAATAATAAGAGTCATGCTTTACTAGTTCTGTTTCATTCAAATCCAGTCATTTAGTTTCTCCCATGTTATAGTGCAATCAGTGAATACCTGATCTTTTCAAAGTAAGTAAAATTTCAGTTCCAGTAAAATAACAATAGAAAGGAAATGTAATTTGCTGAGTTGTTACATTGCCCAGCATAACAGCAGCACAGACCTGTTTCAGGGTGGTTACCTGAATAAGCATATGATTGTTACAACTGATAATAGCAGCATAATTTTATGTTTAAGCATTTGATGCTTAAGTTTTTGATGAAGTTTTTTCCATTTGCCGCTGGTACATTTTGTTGAAGTATTGAGTGATTACTGGTTTTTAGAAGTCCTCAAAAATTTAAACTTAAAGCCATTTTTTTTTGTTAACTCTGTTAGGTGCCTTTTATGCTTTACTGTATATAAGTAGAAGCTCCTTAAAAAACCCTCAAAAATTACTCCATAATTACTCCAAAAAGTAATTATGCACTTAAAAGATGCTTTCAAATTGAAGTTGCCACATATTTGTATTGAAACTGGGGAAGGTGCTGAGATGTATCATTTATTCTTCATGATTTCAAATGTAATTGTAATGCTTTTCTGCTGTCTACATTAAAAGTTGTGGAATTTGCAAGAAGAACCATGATCAACACCTACTGCTACTATGTGACACTTGTAAACTCCATTATCATCTTGGTTGCCTGGATCCACCTCTTACAAGGATGCCAAGGAAGACCAAGAACAGTTACTGGTAAGAATGCAGCTGATGAGTTGTCTTGTGCTATCTCTGTACTTAAAGCAGGATGTAAATGTGAATAGATTTGCAAATTCTAAGAGATTTAGACATTGCTTTAAAGTAGTCTGAACTGAATTGTTTTATTTTCAGGTTATAAAAAAAAAGTTAAAAAAAATATTTTCTCATTATTGGCCACTCTGTAGAAATAGGCTGTAGCTGTAATTTTCTTAACTTTTGAGTTTGTTTGTGATTTTTAATGCTGCAATATAATAGCAGTAGGAAACTATAGGCTACTTTCAGTAAATGAAAGACTTGGTTTTCTGTTTATCTTAGGACCCAGATATGCAACTTTGTCCAGATCTTCAGGAAAATACTTGTAAATATTTTAAAATAAACTTGTAAGTAGTAGATCTGTTTGTTGCAATACGGGAAATGTTGGGTTTCCTGCTGTCTCTGGGACTCAAATGTGAATGGCAGAAGCAAGTGCATAACTGTACTTGTTGCAGCTACATTTCCATGAATTAAAGTTCTTTCTGCGCCAGTGGAGCAGAACAAAAGCTAAGTGGTACAATAGAGAAATGATAAGGTGGCAAAGGTGTTGATTTCAAAACTGTCATAAAATTAGCTTGCTGCTGTGTAGTGTTAGCATTCTGCATCTTGAAACTGCTCTGAAATGTGTTAGAAGCAGTTATTCAGAAGCAGTTTTTTAGCTGGCAAGAAGTTAGTGTACAGCATCTCCAGGAGTTGTTCATCACCTTGTTTGAACATTAAGGTACCAAATCAGAATAGTATAAGAATTCCTTCTAAAAATACACTAAAACTAATTTAATAGAAAAAAAAATGGTTTCTGTTTTTCTTCATATATCTCTAACTTTCTTTTATTATTTTTTAAAGACTTGCATAAAACATTTACTTAAGCTGTCTGGTTAGTTTTGAAGATTATGTACAGAACAAGATGGTCAGTATATGTAATGGGAGGCCTCTCTTTTTTAATATCTTAATGTGACAAAACCTGGATGTACCTCAGTAAATTTGCTTAGTAAATTAATAGAGATTTCATTTAAAAGATGAAAATCTCAGAAAGATTTTCACCATCATTAACATTTTTCTGAAATTATTTTTCCTTTAATTATTTAATGTAGTATATGATTTTGGACTTTCCATGTCTTTGGTCAGATTTATCAAGTAGTTATTTTACGTGGATGCCTTTCTTTTTTTTTAAAATTTTTTAGATAGCTTCTGTGTTTCCACGGGAGGTTTGATTTTTGTTCTGCTTTTTAACAGAGTTGAAAAGGCTCACTTAAAGCTATCAGTCCAAAAGATGTAAGACTATAATTCTCAGTAGGTGTTAATGGCAGCATAGGTCAGGTTAGGCAGTAAAGCTCTTTCATTTCAAAGCCCTAACTTATCTTTGTTGTGAATTTCATGCTTCAGTTATATCTCAGATCACAAACTTGGCTTTTACTTCTAATTAGCTAAGGCATATTCTGGAGTGTGAGATGATAGCAGAAAAATTGAGCTGCATTGATTGCATTCCTTTCATCATTGAACATGCCTTTATGTATTCTTTTCAGGATCAGTAGAGAGCATATAGAACAGACTCTTAATCTAAGTTTGAGTTCAGTAGGTCGTCCCCCCCCCACTGTTTTGAATACAATTTTTATCTTTTGATTAAGATATGAAAAAAGTGCAATTTTTTTTAGATGGGGGCCATGTACTTTTCACATATTTGTATGGGATATAATGGGAATTTAGCAAAAAATATAAAAAAAATTGGTATAGTGGGAAGTTCCTTAAAATACTAGGCAGGTTGGAAGACTTTATTTAAGAGTGTTTAAAAACACTGAGTTTAGTTCTCCTTTAAAATAGTAAGCAGGAAAAAACTAAAAATAATTGTTTCCTTTTTTTTTCCTGTTCCATTATCACTGCTAATAATTTACACATAATTACTAACTTTAGCCCTTGCAAAAGGTTTGATGATTGGAGTCATATACTTTACCAATGCTGTGGCATAATTTTATGTAAAAGTTGGGAATTTTCAGTTTCTTAGAAATCCTGTTGATTAAACACTAGAATATTATTTTGATTCACATGTTATCATAATAAGTCTTATCATTCTTATTGACAACTTGTGTGTTTTTATGGTCCTGACCATTCTGGATGGACTGGAATTGTGCGTTTTCCTGGTAGGGAGTGATCTTAACTGGTACGAAAGCAATGCACAAGTGTTGACAGACAATACAATGAATCAAAATCTAATTGGGAAATATTGACATGTTCATTAAAAAAATACTTGGCAGCTACCAACAGAGATTAGCTCTTTCTGTTGAAATGAGATTGCTGAAAAACAGTGATAACTTCCGGTAGCATATGAAATGCTGGAGACTGAGATGAACGAAACAACGACAACAATTATATTAAGCTTGATGGTTTTTATTTCTGTTGGAAGGCCAAGCTATCTTAGTGGTGACTGCTGTGAGGAGTATTTGCCACAGTACAGAATGAGCTGTACTGTTCTTGACCAGTACTCCCATGAACACACATTCAGTATCTGGACATTTATTCATATTCATGACCTCACTCATTCAGTACTGATCTAGCACATCTTGAATGTTTCTTCATCTGAGTCATTAGAAAATAATATAAAATTACTAACTTTTATAAGCATGAGCAATGTGATGTTGCATCTAATATATACATTTGTATGTATTTGTCACTTTTCCTAGTTGAAGGATGTTTGGGTCATTGCAAATGGCAAATTTAGAGTACCTTTACTGTCTGTAAGAATCTCTTTGAAGCTCTTTGGCAAACTTTATTTGGTTCATATATACTGTCTTTTATCTCCAAATAAAAGCAACCCCTACCACCTCCAGTATGTCATTCAACATGTGTAATTTATAGAGCATAGGTGTCATCTTAAAGCTGTGGTCCATGTTTCTCAAGTTCACAATGGTTCAAGTCTTTGTAAACATGGCAAGAAGTGATTTGTCACAGAGTATGCCTGTGGGATCCATTTCTTCCTAATTAAAAACAAGCCACACTCTAAGTAACTCTACAGTTTTCCTTTCTAAATGCCATGGACAGAACTGTTTTCTGGAAGCATTGTAGTGTATTCACTAATCACAGAAGATTTAAATTTACTCTTTTCCCAACTCATTGTAGTGAGTTGATGTTTGTGAGATGGGAAGTTGTCTCTGGTACCATTCATTCTTGTACCAAGTTAGATTGAAAACTCAACAAAATCACACTTCCTTTCTTCTGTTGGTTGTTAGTGCTTAATCAGAGACTTCCTGTATGATTAAAAATTTTCGAATCGATACTGAGACTTCTTGATGGAACAAACACTTCCAGTAATTTTAGCAGTAGGCACATTTTAGAAGTAGACATATTATTGCTTACTACTGATTTTCTCTGTGAGTCTAGATTAGGTAAATTCAGACTCAAAGCAAAACAAAACCTGTGTAGAAAAAGTTGAATCTTTGGCACAATTTCTCCTGTTAATTTGTTTATGGTGCACGGCAATGCTTGATAATTTAGAGGTAGTTGAAGATTGTTGGAGGAGTTGTAATGGTTGTAAAGTCCTGGGGTGGCAGGTTCTCTGTTTGCTGCTTGTCCTTGAAGAGATGAAATTAAGTGAGCATGACTGTAGCATAACCAAAAAGAAGTCATAAGGCTACTTTCTATCAATATATTTGGATTAAACAGCAGAATAGGAAAAAAGTTCTTTAAATTCAAGAACCATGTTGAAATAAACTGTAATAGGAGATGAAAGGAGATTGTTTCCAAGTCAGAGGAGTGTGTGTCTGTAATAGCTTTTCTGTGGTCCTGTGGGAGCCACCAACCAAACTGCTTTGTAGTTGAAGCTTGTCTGCTTTATAATAAGGTTGAGATGTGGTCGACTGTGATAGTAGAGGCTATTCCAGTAAATCAAGAGGTTGACTGTAAGTTCATGTTTATAACTTTCCTTTTTCCCCCTTACCTTTGGTGTATTTGTGAAGTTTTGTTCTGTGACTCACACAAAAAGCACTTCCACCCCCGTCATACTGTGATTTTGCTTTTCTTTTCTAGACGTAGCTTTTCCTAATTTTGATTGCTGTGACACTTGCACCATCTGTTTCAGAGTAGGTGACACCTGTTTTTTGTTCATAAAAATGGGATTTAGGAACTTGCATGGAGTACCTCATCTTTTGGTTGAGATGTTTCATCTTCCTCAGTAACATCAAAGTTACAATACTTCACTTATTTATATTTAAATAGGATACTAATGTAACTACAGGACTTTACTGATCTGCATGGTTATTTTCTGTACAACTGTCTGAACATATATAGATGAAAACCTGAGTAATTTCCTTTTAATAACACAGAGCTAAAGAACAAGAATTATTTAAATCATATGTGCAGGGTGGTAGATCCAAGAGACTGGGTTCCCAACTCCAAATATTGTCATATAACCATACTACTATTTTTTTTGTCTTATAAAAACTTGATTTTTAATGCAGCTCTTTAGTTGTGAAATGCTTATTTTTTAATTTATACATAGCACATATTTCCACCATAATAACTGGGAAAATATATGTTTTGTAAGAACTGCTCATCACAGTATTTTTGAATATTTTTATAGATACTGCTTACATCTGCATAAGCAGATGATAGTAGATACTTTCAGTTGTGCTTTCCTTTACATAAATTACTGACATGACTGATGCTGCAGCGGTATGGAGGGCTGTGCTCTCTGGTGCTTACCAAACAGGAATTCACCTTAAAGCTTTGAGTTGGACAGCTTGAAGACAATGTGTCTTATAAAGGAAAACAAATCAAAGTAACCTTTAGCTAAGCAGACCCAACATTTTGAGGGAATGTTGCTATTCAAAGCTTCTCTCTCCTGTTACATTATTGGAGAACTCCTCTCCATATAATCTTAAAATAGTAGTAGTTTGGTCTGCGTGCCTTTGTTTATTTATTTTACAAGTGCGTGTGAATACATATTTGTGTGTGTATATTCACACAAATTTGTGTAAGCATATAACTGTAAAAAGTAGCTTTTTGTACCTTATATTTTTCTATTGTTTTTATATTGTAGTGTCCTGAAGAGGTCTAGAAGTGTTAAAAAGTACTGGGTGTGAACTGAGGCTTGTAAAGAGGAGGGAGAATAGAGTACTATACACTTGTATGCTGGCCCAGAACTGTTTGAAAAGTGTATAAATTGACTTCCTTGTGTTTTAGCTACTAATAAAGCCTCCATACTGTATGAGAGAGGGGAGAAATTGTTATCTTTCTTGCAGTCTACCCTGTAGTACTTCTGCTTTTCTAGACCAGCAAGTATTATTAGCACTTGAATGTGTCCTATTTACTGCAGACTTAAATGCTTTTGAGATAAGAGGTGATGAATCTTCATAACATTACAATGTAGCCACAATTATCAAATTTTACATGTGGAAAAGTTGAAGGAGAACGGTCTTGAGTTAGTCAGTTACCCTGACATGTTACCCTGACATGTTACCCAGTCCAGGATTAGATCCTCTCTATTTTGACTTGGTAGCCACCAGTCTGTCTGGCAGACCATGGTGACTCCTGTTTTCTTCAGATGTAGCCAGGAGATATCTGAGATTATGCTGCTTGGATTAGTTTGAAAGAATTAGAAAACATGGAGAGTTGATGGAGTTGATATTGTGTTAGCCCTTACTAAAGTTCACAGGAGAGGAACTATTGCTGTTGAACACGTAAATTTGAGGAAATCAGCTCAGACACAACTGACGTATCTGACTTTGTGCTTTTGTTTATGCAGGATGGATATGCCTTCTTGTCACAAGTGTGTATTAACATTTAACTTTAGATAATTGAGTACATGGTTTTTGTTTGTCTCCTTCCAAAGCAAATTTACTTCTTCATTTAGGTAACTTTAAAGTGCTTATCCCTGTTAACGACACTCAATAGCAGAACATAATGTTGATATTTTGTTTGGTTGGTATATTATTAGAAAAACATGTTGTAATATGAGAACAGTGGTTCAAATGAATTGGGATTCATTTGAAAAGACTTACAGTTTTTTGAGTTTGAAGTGTAATGTGAGAAGTAATTACAAAATTAGCTCCTACCAGTGAGTATAATTTTTGAGTTTTCATTAACATATTTTTAGGGAACATCCGCATGTATGACTTTGCATAAGATGATTTTCTGCAAATAAGAACAAATCTTGATGAATTCCTATCTTGTTAATTCTGTTATAGAGCTTGTTAATAGCATTACTTTAGCATTTATTAGTTTTTGAAGTTCTGATTGTGATTTTTTTCAATTCAGTGTTTAAAGTTTGTTAATTTATGTCTCTATCTTCTGTATCTTTAATTGTCTCTTAACTATTTTTTTTGGCTTTAAAAGCTGCTCCCTTAGAAAATACATATTAGAATTTATTTTCATAACAAACATGTCTTCTAAATCCCTGCCACTAAAGCATGCTGTCATCAGAATGAATTCAGCAGCATGTCATTGTAAAGATTAACAATGTGGTTTAGTGGAAGTGTCCCTGCCCATTGGCAGAGAGATGGGAACTAGATGATCTGTAACATCCCTTCGAATCCAAACCACTGTATAATTCTATGATTAAACTGTGGCAGCAGTTGCAGTAATGAATAGATTACAGACGTGGTAGAATGAAAATGGTGAAATAGGGTGCATCTTTCTTGAAGATTAATTCCTACTTTCAAAATCTTGGTTTTCAAAGTTAAATAGTGTCAGGAATATAAGAACATCTTACTTGTTTTTTGCTTGGTTGCTTAAAATGTATGTTTGAGGGACTTCTTGAGGTGTCCATTTGATTTATTGACTTTTGAGTTTATCTTAAACCCAAACACTTCAATATATTTCTTTTTCTGCTTTTGTGACTACAGTCTTAAAAAGAAAATCTTGCACTTTGCAGGCAATGCTCAGAGTGTGACCAGGCAGGTAGCAGTGACATGGAGGCTGATATTGCCATGGAAACCTTACCAGATGGGACCAAAAGATCAAGGAGACAGATTAAGGAACCAGTGAAATTTGTTCCTCAGGATGTGCCAACAGAACCGAAGAAAATTCCAATCAGAAACACGGTAAATGATGGTGGAGTTGTTGTTATGAGGCTCATATTCATAATAATAACATGGTTTCAGATGAGTTATGTTGTGGACATTCTGAATTGCAGGATTTCAGTTTGATTGATGTTCTGTTTTTGTTATATATTCCATTTCCTCTGTTTAATGCTTTATTAGTTGTGTTAAATATATAGTTTTGCTAAAGTAAAAAGCTGGGAAATAACACTACTGAACTGAAGAGCTCTACAAGCTTAAGGAAAAATTCAGTTTGCACTTAAACTTAGCCTTTACAGCTCTTCTTCACTGTAGTACTGAGGACACATACTAGGCTAGATTTTAATACATCAGTTACTGTAATTAGTAATTTCCTTATATACAGGCAATCTGCTGACTGACTGCACATTTTGTGTTATCACAAGACCCTGTCACTTTGCTTGGCTTCTTAGTCTTGCTAGTCATTGTATGTTTTCTTAAACTTTCATGGTGGATAGTTTTTTTGAGAAGAGAAGCAAAAGCTCTTGCTTTCTGTGCTGATGAAATATTTAGCATCTTTAATTTGAAAATAGGACTTTTTTATTAGTCACTGTGCTCTTTTCCGTAAAATTTTGTTCTCCTGCTTGTTTGTAAAACAAGGTTTTTCATGTGTGATGTGTCACATCACCTATGAAAAGTATATAAACATATCAAAGGGCACTTAAGTCCAGTTTAGGGCATGAGTAGTGTTCCCGTGACTCTTTGGACATCTTCCAGTATATTTGGTTCATCTTTCAGTATATTTCTTAATATCAGGGATTGTTTAGACCCTCTCATGTTAGGGTTAGACAAACTTCAACTCTCATGCTGCACAACTTTTATTTTCTTCACAGAACTTTCCAGACTTCTTATGATTATACTAGGAGATACTATACTTAACTTCTGAGCATACACTGATAGGATTAAGCAAGTATTTTCCTGATCTAACCTTAAATGTTTGCTTTAATTTTGGGCCACAGATTTGATTTCCCTAATGGCTTCCCTTTTTTGGTCTATGACTAAGAATAACTTTAACGATGACTACAGCCAAACTCATTAATTTAGTTTAAATTATTAGGATTGTGAGTAATCCAAAATTAAAGTTTGAGAAACTTTTTTTTTCTTTCTTCTTCTCATCAAGGGAAAGTACCCTTCTTCCTTATGTGTAAGAACACATGGAATCATAGAGCTGCCTGGGTCAGTTGAACTGACTGTTGCCATGCTGTTGTTCACCCAGAAAGAAGACTTATCTGGGTTCTTGCTTACTGAACCCTTTGCATCTCGTCTCCCCTTTTTCTTGTCTCTCTCTCTCTCCTCTCTTTTTATACCTTATGTAGTGGTATTAGGGTGTGAGGATTCATGATTCTGGAAGGACTAAAGAGAACCAAAGGTATTGCAGGAAAGACATTCGTAGTAGTAATTAACAAAGGAGTGATAGAGTGATAGATAAGGCATTGTTCAGAAATCCTTTGGAAGACAAGATTGGTTTATTCTAAGGCCTGTGTAACAACTGCCAAGCTTCTGTGCTAAATGGAGAGAAGTCTGATTGCTCTGAAGTGTTCCTCTTGTGCTGTGACACTGTTATGAGCAAGACAGGTGCTACACTGGTGATTTGGCACCTCATATGTTAACATAGTATATCTGCACATATTATGGTATGTAGTGTAGAAATTAACTGACTTTGAGTGGACTAGTGTGTTGTCACTGTATGGGATTGCACTGCGGTAAAATTACTGCTACCAGTTTGAGAAAGATTTTGTTCCTCTACTTGCATTTTTGTCTCAGTTCTCTCCAGTTCTCTACTTTTCTGCAACATACAGATTTGCAAGATAGCATCTTTGCTGACCTGTTGACAGGGCTACTCTGTCAAAGAGGAGCATCAAACACTGTCAGCCTGTTCCCCCCCTCCAGCAATTGGCCCTCTTGTGGGTAACTCCCCCAGTTTATATACTGTTACAATGTTCTGTGGTGTGGAATATCCCTTTGGCCACTTCGGGTCAACTCTCCTGGCTATGCTCCTTCCCAGCTTTTTGTGCAGTTCTTCCCTAGCAGAGTATAAGACACTGAAAAGTCCTTGACTTGGCTATGCATAACTTAGCAACAGCCAAAACATCAGTGTGTTATCAGCATTGTTGAGGCCAGATTAACTCACCTGGTTAGAGTAGGGTGCTAAAAATGCTAAGGTCATGGGTTCAATCCCTGTTTGGGCCATTCACTGGACTTCATGATCCCTGTGAATCTCTTCCAATTCAGAATACTCATAGTAAATCCCAAAACCACAGTACTATACCGGCCACTAAGAAGCAAATGAACTCTGTCCCAGCCAAAACCAGGGCAGATGGCCAGAGACCCGTGACAATTGAAGTACACTACTGTTCACAGCTTCTGCATGACACTGGAGGCTGTTTCCTCCTGTAATTTGGAATTGTGAGAGAACTAAGACTGAAGCAGGTTATTCAGAGTCAGGACAGTGCTTCTCCCTTGTACAGTTCTCTACATTAATTGTGTGCCAGTGCAGTATTTTATATCCTAGAGCTTGTGAGTACTCTGTAGTATTTCCATCTATTAGTTTTCACATATTTCAGAATATATCTATGTAGAATCATAGAATCACAGAATGTTCTGAGTTGAAAGAAACCCACAAGGATCATCAAAGTCCAACTCAGAGCAATAATGTTCAAGGTTGACTGGGAGTTGATGATTTTCACAGCTGTGGTCTTCCAGCACTGGGACCCCCTTAGCCTGTCATTGGTGTTGAAGAGAGGGGCAAAGAAAGCGTTAAACATCTCTGCCTTGTCTCTGTCCCTGTTTGTGAGGTGACCATCCTCATCCTGTAATGGGCTGATGTTATTTCTGCACTGTACAGCAACTGTTTCAAAGAAATCGAAGGACAGAGAGAAGATCCAGCTGTTTGGACTGCATTGTTTTGGAGAGAGCAACTATCATATTGTACATTAAAAGTTTAACTTAAGTTTACAAGGATACCTTTCTGACTTTAAACTTCCTAAGACCATATATACAAGGGTAAATTTAAATACATCATAATTTTACTCTGAACCAGGCTCTGTACAAATTACAAATCAATGTAAATGAACAAGACATTAGGTCTTTATACTTAGTTCTGTTGTATAATGGCTGTATTTGTGGACAGAATTGAATTACTTGTTTATGCTTTATATAGTTAAAGCCCTATCTAGTGACCTTTTAGGTTTATGCATTTCAGTGCATAACTCTTTAAGCTAGGTTTTTTTAAAATCTGTAATCTCTATAATTCCAATTTCACACTTGTATAAGCGTCACAAATTTTTATCTCTGCTGCTAGTTAATTTCAGAGAAATTAATAGCTGAAGATTAGCTAATAACTAATAGCAATCAATAACTAATTGCATAAACCAGAGTTCTATAACCACTTTTTTTTTCTTATAAATCTGAATATGTTTTTTAACACTGTCTTTTCAAAATTGTGCAATTTTTTTTTAGATTCTTTTTTTTATGAAGATTAAAAATGCACAATAATTGTTTCTTTAGAAAATACTTTAAAGAAATGCAAATAGTGTTTTGCAGCAGTAAGTTGAGAGATTAATGCTTCTGCTCTGCTCAGCTATGTGTATTCTGGTTTTCAGAGTCTTTTTGAGGTGATCCATATTATAAAGAAATCAGCTTTTAATAAATGTCAACTTCATTTGCTATCCTTGAATTAAAAAAGAATACACAGGTTATTTTTTTTATTGAGCATGTCATTGCTAAAATAATTTTTGTTAGTCTTATTAGTTTGTCATATTTTTGCAAAATAAGGATTATCCTGTCCTTCAAAAAAAATTATCTTCAGTGTATTTCAGTGAATTTTTTAAAATTTTGTAAGCTGTGATTTACCTACTGTATATGCTGTTGTCTGGAAGTGTAACAGTTTCTGTAAGAAATGTCATATACATACATGCACATCTAATGCAATTTTGTGCAGTTGGAGCTAGCTGTGTGCTCTAAGAGGTGGTAAGGAAAGCTTTTTCCTGTAATTTTGCTGTATCCTTTAAGTTAAGTAGTGTTTGTGTTGTTGAGTATTCCATCTTTCAATAAATACTCTCAGATCTTGATACTCTTAATGAGCATTTTAGAGGCTGTTTTCTGGTTTTGTTTTTTTTTTGGTTGGTTTGTTTGGGGTTTGTTTGTTTGTTTGTTTGTTGGGTTTTTTTGGGGAGGGAGTTATTTAGGTTTTTTGTTTGGGTTTTTGGTATGTTTTTCTTTTTTTGTTTGTTTTTTGTTTTTTTTAGTGGAAATTCCATTTTTTATACCTTTTTGTTGAGAAGCAGCTATCTACCCAGTGTTATAAAGATGAAATCCGTTTTGTGAAGGCATTTATAGTTGAGGCCTGTAAATAAAGCCTTCTGATACTCTGATATCAAACATAGTTTTGTTATTTAAAACCTGAAAATCTTTTTTCTGTAAGTGTATTGGATAAAATCCAGATGAACAGATAGTGATTTTTCTGTTTAACCATAAAAAGTCTGCATTTTGGGGAAAGAATTAGTAGCCAACAGTATTCTGTTCATTCTTCAGAACATGGAAGAACCTAAGGGACTGTAATCTAGGTAAAAAAAGTTTAAAAAAACCCAACAAACATCCACAAACCCCCAAAACCAAACAAACCCCCACAAAATCCAAAAGAGAATCAAAAACCCCAAAACTGGACAAAGCACCTGCAAACTGTTCTTAGCATAGGGGCTTGTTCTGTGTACTGCTTTTGTTTTACAAATGAATACTAATATTTAGAACAGTTTAGTATTTCTTGCTGTTTTTTCAAGTTGCAGAAGATAGCAGAAGAGTGATTTTTTTGTTTTGTTTTGTTTTGTTTCCAAGTATATTAAAGATAAAACAGGATTGTTATCTTGTAATTACCTGAAGCATTTCTACCAAAGTGGTTTCCAAACATCTGTTGTGTAGCTTAATTATGTGATGTCATAGATTCAAGTTTTGGATAATGTTTGCCTACAAGGGGAAAACAGAACATCAGTTCCAATTTGAGTGTAAGTATCAGTGCTTCATGAAAACAGCAAATAATTTTAAACCAGTTATCCATACTTATCAGTCATAATTTTAATTAGCATCGCCAGTGATTGGTCAACTCATTTAAATATGACTTCTAAATAAGTACCTGGAAGACCTTTTAAAGCAACTATTCGTAGTGGTTTTGACATAACGAAATTAAAAGATTAATTGCAGTCAACTGAACATTATTGCTCTAGAAAAAAAATAATCAGGAGTCACTCAGCTTTCTGAAACTTAAGGTTTTCATTATAAAGGACATCGTGAAATACTTTGTTTTCTTCATCACTGAATATAAAAGCTCAGCTGAGTCTATGACATAATGCAAATGTAAAAACTAATTCATTTAACTTGCCAAATACATGGAGATGTGATAATATAGGACTCTTTTGGCTTCAGATCAAATATAAAAAGGACAGAAGTAAGATGCAGCTTTTCCACAATGCTTGAAGTGAATTGAGTGTATCAGAGTTTTGTGGGTTGGGGTTTTTTTTGGTTTTTTGTTTGTTGGTTTTGGGTTTGGGGTGGGTTTGTTTGTTTTTGTGTGGGTTTTTGTTTTGTTATGTTTTGGTTTTTTGCTGGGGTTTTGGTTTGGGTTTTTTTGGTTGGTTAGTTGGTTTCATTGGTTGTTTTGCTTTGCTTGGGTTTTGGAGATTGTTTTGGTTGGTTGGTTTGGTTTTTAAGAAAACAAGGAAGAAACCTAGGGATGAAAGATCACTTGTTTTTAATGCAGCAAAGGCATGAAGAGGTGGAAGTATTTTCCAAATGGTATTCCAATGGTGTAAATATTAGTATGTCTGTAAGTAAAGGTAACTAGCATATCTGTCACATCTGTAAATAAGTACAGTTAAGTTCAGTTTTCCAGGAAAGAATCACTTGTTTTAGCAACACCCTGCAAACAGTTTTTCTGACTTTTTTGTCCTCCTTCTGTTTCAGTTCTCCAAATGTGTATTTGGAGGAAATTAGTGTTAAAAAGGGTAGAAAGCAATCCTGCTAGTTCTCAAATTCTGTTTTATATTTAAGCCTGAAACGGCAGTTTCAAATTAATTGCTAGATTCAGTGATAGTGTAGCTTGACAGCAGGAATGCTGCAACCGTTTTACTTTTCTAGAAAATGAAAGTTCTCAGGAGAATGGAAACTGAAAATGTAGAGAAAATGTAATTCTGTGTAATTAGGCTTCACGGTTGACTTGTTTCTCCTTATAATCATATTTTGATTTACTGCTGTTTCTTCTTCTCTGACAATTCCCTTTTTATTACTGTCATCTTTCTGGAAAATTAAATAATTATTTCAGAGATAGATTTTGAATAGTAGTGATGTGTACCATTTAAGTTGTTCACTTTGATCTGCACTGAACGAGTGTGCCATCTGGTGTCTACATAGCTCTCCTTACCTTTATTTAAAGTAATTTCATACCTATGTGGTACCATCAATTGAACTTTTTTTCTGCCTTTTAACAAAGCAAAGGGAGTCAAAGGGATTTTTTTCTGCCGGTGGCTTCATTGTAACTTTTACCTTTGCAAAGGAAGTTTGTAATATGGAACTCTTCATAAGGAATGGGTGACATTGTGGGTTGAAAATTGCTGTCTTGGCACAATGGTCATGGTTTATGTGCAACGTAATAGAGAACACAGTATCTGTGCAGTTTCAACCTGTGTGTTTTTTTGGAAATCTGTGGTTTGCTTTATGCATGCCATTGATAGTTACCATAGTGATTTTGTTAAGTCTGTTTTTTGGTATAGTAAAGGTTTTCCCAGTTTTTTCTGAGAGTGTTTGGTTCTGCTTGTTTTTCGTATCAGAGTTGTCCTCTGTTCTGTAGTAATAAATGACTCCTTGCCATGACCTCTTTGTTTGGAATGATTCTATAGCATTCTATGTTTACTGATTTTTAGATTCTCCTTAACAGTATATGATAAAGGCTGTGCAAGTGAGAGAGTTGGGGTTGAAAAGTTTTTCTTATGTGTGATATGTATCAATGAACTATAGTTTGATAAAAAGTAAAACTGTGGAAGTATATCATTAATATTAGTGTGTTAGCTATAAGTTGACATAAGATAAAAATAAAAATGCCTGAAGAACTTAGATAGGAATCAGAATTAAAACATGGCTGTAGTCTCATACTGGCCCTCTTCACTGTGTATTTCATGTAGCTACAGGTTTTTTCAAGTAGTCATTGTACCTGCAGGTCTGTCGGGGAAACAGAAATCAAACATGTGCTATTTCAGAGAAGAAATGTGAGTTTTACAGATCCACCGAAACTGAAGCATCTAAAGTCCTTCACATTTTTCGCTCTTACAATTGCAACACAAAGCAACAGCTACAGACTTTTACAGAGGAAAGAAATAACCATAGTACCAATAGTTTTGAGAGTCAAGCGTCTTTAGTAATTTCATCAGTTTTTTATTGTGAACTCTGAGACTAGTTTTGAACTATTTATATGAAATTCTCGAATGAAAATGTGCGCTTTGCTAATGATGTCATGTGCCACCAAACTCCAGGAGCACTTGGAGTACTGACTGTATTTCCCGTGCTCTTGTGAAGAAGAGTAATGCTTGCTTCACAATGCCACCCACCACTGTTAGCGGTATCAGAAACTCAGTGCCGAAAAGAAGAGCCCTGTGTATATGACAGTATTGTTTCTGTGACATCCAAGAGGTACAGAAGCATGAGCATAATGAGGATCATCATCTTTCCTGTGTATTGGCACAAGCAGTACATGCTAACGTAGTGAAACCCCTGAATTTACACAGCTGGAATGACATCACCAGGTGTGCCAGGCCTCTTTGCTGCCTTTGTGTGCGTGTGCAAACAATTAAAATTATAACCAGTTAACATATTAAGCAAAGGAGAAACTGGGAGCAGTGCTTTCTATTGTGATGTTTGAAATAGTTGGCAGAATTAATACAGCTTTTGCAAATGACTGGCAATTGCTTATGTTCTCTTAAATATTGTTCTCTAACCCCTTCTAGGTTTCTGTTTTCTTTCCCAAATAACTTTTGAAATTGCCATGCAGGTATCACCATTGATTTTTGGAAAAACAGTGGCTTAGCAAATCAAATCCAGAACCAGTCCACTTTATGTGGAGTGGACTTGAACCCTTGCCACAGACCACAGATGCTTTCAGTATTTCATATTCTTTCCCATGTATTATTAATATTGTTAACTCCTCTATATCTTCTCATGTAGAAGATAACTCCTCCATATCTTCTCATGTCGAAGAAGAAATGAAACAGGTGACAGAATAAATTTTTATCCTCCAGTACCACTTTAATAAAAGCTCAAGAGGAGTACATACTTGTGACTCTTTGGAATCACCTCCCTGATTTTCTTCAGTTGACCAGTTCTGGATCAGTCATGTTGGTGGTTTTTTTCCAGCTGGCAAAGCAAAACTTCCCCAAAAGAAGATTCTGCCGTTTATTACTGTCTTTGGATAAACTGGTTTAATGCATGTGTCTTCCAGAGACATTACAATGGGGCCAGGGTGGCTTTGGGTAATTCAAAGTCTTACGGTCAATGCATTATCTAATCTTATGGATTGTACATGTTTCATGTTGTTGTAGAGTTGTTACCAAGTTGCTTATAAACAAAAATGCGAAAAATAAGCATTCACTTATAGCTTTTCCAAGTTCAGAATGGAGACACCCACTTCAATTGGGTTTGAACCTGTTGTTGATCACATTTTCCCACAACATTTTTTCATTCCATTTTGGACAGTTCTTTTTTTGTAATTGTCTGATTTTTTTTTTTTAAAGTATCTCGAGATCTTTTCATGGTCACCCCATATCCCTCATACATTTGGTTTACATCATATTGTATTATTTATGACCTCATGTTTTATTATTAATTTCTTATGTCAGTATTATGTATTTCAGCCTTTTATATCCTGATTTATTTAATTCCCTAAGCCAATACGCAATTTTCCACTCTGTAACAGCAGAATGCTGCACAGATGGATACTTTTGTGACACAAAACCTGATGTCTGAAGGAAATAAATTTTTTATTTATCTTTCCCTTGGCTATGGAAGTGTATGCCCTAGTTGTCCTAATTTTTTTTCTTTTATTTTTTTTCAGAGGCTTTCTCTAACATTTTTAATTATGCTTTATTGCTTGCATTATATATTATAAAATAATATGTATTTTATGGAATATTTTAGTAACTGTCAACTTAGATCATTACAAGCTAGATTAGACAGGAGCAAACCAATGTTGGGTTTTTTCCTACTTCTCTTTCTTTCCAGGTTTGATAGCTATTTGTATGTGATGCCCATCACGGTTTCTCTGTAGGTACTCTTGTAATGACTGTATGAATTTTTAGAACGTTAGAGAGAAAGAGGAAGGATTTTTTTTCCCAAATAATAAATGCAAAGTCAGAAGTTAATGAAATAACTGAAATAAGTGAAATGTTGTATGTCTTACTGCTGTGAGATGGTTCTCCAACCTCCACAGATGGTAAGTTTTGAAGTAAAAGACAAAAAGGGACATTGTTAATCTTCAGGTTTCATTTACTCAGAGCATTACTCTCTTCAGAGTAAAGTCATTAAAATTGATGTGAAAGCTAAACCTTAGTAAGATATTCTTGGAGAAGATGGCTTGCTTTCACCTTGATGATTTCATTGAGTCAAATGGCTTAGTCTCATTACCCGAGGAACATAATCTTCTGGGGGATTTTAAAGAGTTTATCTAGAAGTTCATTTGATTATGTATCAGCGTGTGGTTTTCCCCTCAAAATGTTAGGCTAAAGAAGACTTGTGAGAAGAATTTAATCTGTTTTATCTTTTATCATTTTCGTCATCAAAGTTTTTGTATAGTAGCATTGCCTTTAGTAACCTATAGACCCATTATTACAAGATTTGTTTGAGAACTGTCTAGGCCTAAGGTAATTAAGTGCTGGAGTATTTTTTAGAGCAACTGGATGGGAAGGATGAGGCCCGCGTAAGAAAGATGTTCTCACTTTATTTGGGGGACATAGAGAGAACTTTGGGATATGTTGGGAGGTGTGGTTTGGATGAGGTAGAGAAGGAGAGGTTAAGAAGTCATTGGAAAAGGGGAGGAATAGGAAAATTATAGTGTAGTATCAGGAGGTCAAATTTTATTAGTTTGGCTGGTTTTAGTGTCAATTTATTAATTTATTTGTATTATTTAACTGCCACAGTGAAAGGATATGAAATGAAAAATAGAATCTGCACTTTTATCATGGTTATGACCTTGGCATGTTTGTCTGAGAATCAGCCTATAGCTATAGGCATATAATTCTAAATCTTAAGTTGCCTGTGTAGTAACCAGAACGTCAGTCCCTGCATGGTGATTCCATTGATGCTGTAGGCTCTAATGCTCAGTGGCTGGAATCGTACTCTGAATAGTAGGGAAGTGTCTGAGCACATAGAGTTAGCTCTTACTTGAGTGCCCACTGAATGAATTCTAAAGCTGTGGATGAGACACAACCAAAGACTTGCCAATCACCTGACATTAAATGTCAAAAATAGAAATATTTTTTGAAAACTTTTTAAAATATTTAAAATAATTTTGCACGGATACCTTTTATTTCTGCATGTAGAAAATTATATTGGTACATATTTTGAACCATTTCCCATTTTTCAGTCCTTTTTTTTTTTTTTTTAATTCCTGTCCTAAGGTATTACCTTGTCACAGTTGTCATGCATGTGTCGCATCTGTCTAATCCACACCTAGCTGTGTTTTGATCTGGACTGAGTTGTCCATTCCAAATGAGAGATGTTTTACAGCATATCTACCTTTTCCAGTGAAACAGAAAACCTGTTGGGATAGTACTGGCATTGATGGGGATTTTGTTTGGGTACTGATAACATGAGGTTTTGCTTTCCTGACTTACTGTTTGAACACTTTTGGAAATGCAGGGACAGGTTTCACAAAACTGACTTGCTCCATTTCGTGGTACAGGGAAATCCTAAATTGAATGTGTCTCTGTAGTATTGAATTGCAAAGTGTTTTGATTAAAAATCACTGTCTTTATTTGCATCTTTTACTGGATAAAAGTTATAAGTTTTGACTATGATCAACTTTATTACAGTTGTAGTATATATTATATAATAACAAGGTTCCTTTAGCTTTTTTTTTATAAGAAATCTTAAATTTTAAATAGTTTATGGCAAATACATACAGCTCTAGTATTTCATGTTTATTGTCTCTGATGTTTTGATTCTGAACCTGCTAATGACAGAAATTATTCAAAGCAATTTAAAATGCAAATACAGTGCTTGGAAGCAAACAGCAGTGAATAATACTGGACAAAGTAACCCAGGTTTATCTAATTCTTTTCTGTCAACTTGTAAGGTAACTTTAGTGAAAACATGTAAAATTACAAATGCCAAATTACTGGCAGGCTGTTGTTGGAAATCACAGAATATTCAATTTTCAGTTGTGAATTTGATGTTATTTTCCATGGTGAATAGTGGCAATAGTATAATGATGTGAGAAGTGTTGCAAGTATGTTTAACTGTGGAGGTCAGTTTGGAAAAAAAATAATGTAAAATTATGTTATTTTAAAAGCATATAAAGTATCCTACAAATATGTGTGCCAAAGGTGTTGATTTTAATGTTTGTTTTCTAGTGATTGTCAGACAAACTCAAGTATGTTTGAAGGTTTAGAAAGCTAATGGAAGCATAATGCAAGTGTAATTTAATGTGCCATTCCTGGTCATATACATCACACATTGTATAGCAGACAGGTAAAAACAAACATTTTTGTGACCAAGGTGACTAGATTATTTATAAATCTTGTATCTCAATTTTGGTGAAGTTTAAATATGATTCATCACTCCTTAAAATGAAGTTATTAACTTGTAATATTTTCCACTTACGGTAAAAAGTAATGTCATTGTTACCTAGATTTTCAAATTATATATAATTTTTCAAGATAGCACTACTCTGGTAGTACAAAGCATGCACTTTTGTCTCTTGCTGCTTAAACATGAAGAGTGAGGACCATCTCACGCCTATTTTGGCATGCACCCTTACAGCTACTTCTTTTTAATCTTTATACAGCTGCATTCAGCAGGGCCTACATGGCTTAAAATTGCCAAAGTTTGAAAGTGTTCTGAGGAGTAATGCCAGAGGCTGAAAGTATAAAATTGGCAGTTAATGTACTGGTGTCTGATGAAATTTTTTTTGGTCTAGTTTTAATTTGCAGTGACTTTAGGTTGTGTAACATATAATTAACATGTAGCCAATGTTAAATTAATGCCTCTAATACGACACTGATGAATTCAGTTACCTGTAAGAAATGGCTTCTTCCAAATTCAGACTCTTGTGTGTCTACTGTGTGGCTTGTGGAAGGTAGAACACTGCAATTATGACTATATTATTAATTGTACAGTAAATATTGATATGTATTAAATAGATAAGGTTTTACATTTTTTAATAAATCATCCTTAGTGAAATGTGAAAGAGAATCCTAATGGTAATTAAAGTATTTTAAAGAGGCACAAAATAGACTAGTATTTTCTATTCTGCTACATTCAGTGCTACTACAGTTAACTCCTGTCTGAAAAAAGAAAAAACTTCCCAAACAGTATGTTATTAACATAAACAGATTGAAAACTGCATAAGTAGAAAGATATAGATGTGTTGGAGTGGCAGGTTTATTTACAGTTTAAAATAGTGAACAGTCTTAATTTGAAGATAATATAAATCATCTTCACAGAGGATCCCAAAAGGAGAAGCTTGATATTACTAACTTCTTTGGAATTGGATTTATAACTGCTTGTGCATCTAAACTGCTGTGAGATGTTTTTTACTTTTTCTGAAATGCACACCAGCTGCTTCAAAAAAAGTTTTAAGAAATCATAAATTAGTCAGTGCTTTTCCTTATTGTATAACAAATTACTTCCTAAGTAATTTCCTCCCAGAAAAACAAGCATTTTAAAGTTTATTTATTTATTTTATTAGTGTCAGTGGATGAGACATTTTGGGTTGCTTGAATAGTCTCTGATGTTTCTTATTTCTTCCACATCCTTTTTAGTATTCTTTCCCTGTTAAACAAGAAAGAAAGAGTGTGACATTGTCAACTTGTGGCAGTTCTTTAACGCAGGAAATTATAATGCTTCTGTTTAAGAAATAATACATAGTGACTGAATCTCAACTCATGCAAGTTGTGTGTGTTAACTTAGAGCTTGTAAAACTTTGGTGCTTGCTGTTATAGTCCATGGAAACATCTTGTCCTCCACACTGTTGGTATTTGTACTTTTTGGCCAAGTGGAATACTGAAATAATATCTACTTTTTGTATCACCCATTCCACCTGTTGTGTACTGATCATATATTAGTAAATGCTACAGCTGTATGAGCATTTGCCATATACCCATTATATAAGATGCAGTTTGAAAGCTTTAGTTCTTGTTACTCCTCAAAAGCTGTAAGAGTTATTTTCTGTTTCTGTTTTGATACAGTTTTGATACAGTTTTGTTTTTAATCTTATCACTTGGCTTACAAATAAAGCAGGAATTTATTTTAATACACTGCTCATGTCAAATTTCAAATTATTAGGTTTGGAAGTTTATGGAAAGTCTGTAAGAGATTTGTAGTTCTGGTGGCAGCATAGTCTTTTTTAGAATAAGACTGAACATGCTCATGTGTTTATATTTACTTTTTACCTAGTTCTACAGATTTATATCCAGAATGTGAAGCTGGTGTTCTAATACTGGTTAATGTAGTTGTCTGGTAGTGGTTTTGTGGTTAATGCTTTAAGTTACTTCCTGCCTTATGTTTTTGTTATTGTTAGGAATAACAGATAAATAGCAAAAACATTCTGTTACCTAACATTGAATTTTAAATATATTCTCTTCTAGAGAACTAGAGGACGAAAACGAAGCTTTGTGCCTGAAGAAGAAAAACCTGAGGTTGGAATATAACGTTTTGTTTGTTTGTTTTTTTAACAGTTTCACAAAAAATTAAACTTTGGACTAAAGTGTTACTTTCAGTGCCATAACTGAAAATATTTGCTTTCCTTCTCTCCTTTCCCTGCCCCCCCCATTCCTTTCTTTTGCCTTCTGCTATGGCAGGAACGGATTCCCAGGGAAAGAAGGCAACGTCAGTCTGTTCTGCAAAAGAAGCCCAAGTCAGAGGATTTAAGGACTGAGTGTGCTACCTGCAAAGGGACTGGAGACAATGAAAATCTAGTCAGGTAGGTTTGATACTCTGACCTTATGAGGAGTTAAGGTTCCATTTGTATCACTTTGTCATCATGATTATAATGAAGAAAATGTACTTTTTAAGAACACGATCAATTTCCTCCTCTTATTTAGGGGAAGCATCAGAAATACTGACTTGATTCACTTATTGACCTGGCAAAAACATTTACATTGTAAATAACCAAGATAATCTGTTTTTCTAACAGAGGAGAATTAATTTACTCTTGTCAGGGTGAATTGTCAGTGTTTTAGGGCAGGTCAGGAAGGTAAACTAACCAGCATTTTAATGATATTAAAGCTACAGGTGCATCCTAAAAGTAATTAAATTAAAAAAATTAACAATTTTATGAGCTGAACTGTGGATTATGAGGAATTTATGTTTTTAAAAATGTATTAATGCTACCTCCATTAATGCAGATCTTGAAAGGGTTTGATAATCATGTTTCTTATCTGAAACAGAAGTGAAAAAAAAAAGTTGAATGATGTTTTAATAGGTGCAAAAATCTAATTAAAGTGTAGAATAGCTGCTATTAAATAGCTACTGTTGACCACAACTTCTGCAGATTTTGACTTTATAACTGGCATTGTGGCCTCTTTGCAAAGCTGTAGAGACTGCTCACAATTCTTGAAAGAAGAATCATGAAGCTTAGCAACCAGAAAGTGGATTTTAATTGAATCTACTGAGCTTTCATTAAAATGATCTCATAATAAGTTCAGATTAAAGAAAGTGTGTTGTATTTAGGTCCTGTATGCTTCAACTGGATTCCTCTAGACAGGTTCTTCTCTTTAGGTCAGATATAATTGCTGGTTTTAACTGAAGGACTATTCCAAAAGAAGTATTTTAATTTATTTCTAGGAATCAGAGTTATGAGAAAAGTCAGAATCACTGATATAGGCAAGGAACACATAGCTTTAGAGTCGCAGGTACAGATGTCTTGTACATGCTCAGAATAGCTGGGTTTAATATTAATTCCAGCATATGATTTACCATAGAAATTGTTACAGCTTCAAGATTGTGTGCCAGACTGTAGTTGTATTTCCAAATTGGAGGCAGAGCGCCTGTGCAAGCTCATTAGTAACTTGTGACTCTCATATACACAGACAAGCTAATACTGTGAGGTAATCCTAGATCCTGTTCAGTCCCAGACTGTGAAATAGAGGTGGGATGTTACAGTGATTGCTCTTGCAATTACACTGATGAGAACTTGTGGCAGCAGGTTTTTAACTGCCTGTGACAAGATAAAGGGCATTCTTCAGCCCTGTTTTTTGCAAGAAATAAAAGATGCAGGAAGACCATTTTGTTGTGGGAAGGAACCCTGGGTAAAACATATACTGTGCTTTACTGTGAAAAAAGCACCGAATTAGGCTTTTTCTAGAAGTGTTAAATACCACACTGGAGGACATAAAGGATAAGATGAGAAAATGCCATGAAGAGCTGTATATTTAAGTTGCAGTTAAAAAATAGTGGTAGAAAATTAATATTATCTCTTGTTTACTACATGAAAAGATTTTAGTAGTAATTTAGAAGGGCCAAAATAAGTGTACTACATGCCAAAATCCAACAGATCCTCTTATAAACCATCCTCATAATTAAACCTAGAAAACTGAACGTTAATCCTGCATGGGAGAAGGAGTTTCTTATGTTTTAAGTCTTTGTTCATAATTCTCTGAAAAATATTTCCTTAAATCTTCTTATTTTCCCTGTTACTTTTTAAAAAAGATAATTAATTTAAGCTTACTTTTCTTCAGATATTTCCTATAAATAGCTGCAACTTTATCCAGTTTAGATTACCACTGCTTCTAAAGGTTTAGTTTTGATAATTACTAAATTATGGTGAAGTTAGTAAATTTGGATTTTTTTAGTATTATTTTTGCTCTTAAAACTGTATTTTATTTGATGAGAGTAAATTTAGGGACTGTAATAAGGTGCTAGCTACAGATAGGCTTTCTGCTTTGCAGCCAAAGCTGTATAGGGGAGTGATTCACAGTGTGTTGTTATGTCAGAGAAAGTTTTCAGAATCCTTTTTTCTCTTAAGTTGTCAAAAAGTGATAGTAGTGACCTTCTGCCTGCACTGCTGCTTTCTCCTTCCTGTACCATCATGCAGGACTCCTCTGTGATGGTAGAAATAGTGTTTGAAATGCAAGTTGGGAGGGCAAGAGGTGTTTAGGAGGGAAAACAAAGTATTTTTTCAATATCCATTTTGTTTGGCACTGTTATCAAAGCCAAAAACTTCTCAGATCTTTGTCATCATCTTTGCTCTTCACCAAACAAGTGTTTTGTAATTATTTATAAATATGAAAATTGATCACTAAGATAAATAGAAATATGCAACTGGTGAAACTGCAGATTTAAGGAATAATCCTGAAGGGCCTTCTGGTTTTTCCTGCTATGTGTTGTCTCAAACAGGGCTGGTTACATGACTCTTGGACAATCTGCTTTTAAAAATTTTAGGTTTTTCTAAAATTTATTTGGCCCTTGCTTCAGTGTTGCGATCTAAGTAAGGATTAGAGGAAGATAATTTCCTATTTCAAATTATTTCCCATTTCAAAGAATGCAGCAGACTGTGTAGTAATGAATCTGGAATAAAAAAGTATTTTTTAACTAGTTACTACTCATTGTCTAATGGAGATTTTTTTTTTTTTGATCTCCATTTTAGGTACTAGTGTGCAGCATTGGATGATTAAGGGATTATTTGTTACGTGTTCGATGTCTTGACTTACCATGTTCATATGGTTTAAAAATCTTTAAATAATTACCTATGGAAGGATTTAAAATTCTTCCTAAAAAAGTATGTTTCATCCTAATGAGTTATAATGCTTCATTAACTGGCTGAAGTATGCCTTAGTGACTATAGTGATTAATGTTAAAATATCTTTAATTATTAGTTTTTGCTTAAAACACATCGACATGTTCCCTGCTTTTATATATGCTAATAGTTGCCTTATGTGTATGTATTGTAGACATGCCAAGATAGTGCTTATTTAATCATGGATGTCAGATTATATAGATAAACTGTTTCACTGTAGCAGCATGCACTAGAACTGAAAGTTTAGCTTTTGTGGTTTTGTCCACAAGAAAGGATCAGTCTTGTGATCCTTATGTGATATAATTTCTTCTTAGAATTTAGAGTGAATTTATATTATAAATTCTTCCATACACATCTGTGTAATTTTTGATAACTAAATAATCCTAATTTTTTTACCCTTTACAAGGTTAATGAGTGGCACAGTCAAGATTTACAGATCCATCAAACAGTGAAAAGTTAATTGAAAGCATGTACTCAAATGAGGCAAAGTTGGATCTGTAACTGTCATTATAAATGACAGCGAGAAAACTATATCTGTAATTAGAGAAAAGTGTAGATTTTGAGTATCTTTTTACTCAAATAAACTGTAATTGAGTTTTGAGAGGAATGGTAGTAAAATATGGTGATTTTTAAATATATTTGACACAGATGGGTATAATGTAAGGCATGAAGACACAGCACTTTTTAAAAGAGATAAGAGTTCAGTCAAAAGAGCTATAATGGGGGTTAGAAACTAAAGTATTGTGAAACCAGAGGGTACCTATAACAATATACTCCTCATTCTCAAGCAGTAATCAAATATTGAAAATATTTGTTGAAATTGAAGATTTACATTGAAATACAGGACTTTCTAAAGCATGATGTGAAAGATAAATTTTCTAAAAAACTCAGAAAATAATTTTTAAGGTTCTGTTTGTTTTTAGAACTGACCTCTGCTGTTTTAGAGAGCATTTAGCTAATGATGCTTTTCTTTTGTTTTATTTTGTGAATTTTTTTTAGTTCTATGTAGTTTAGACATTTAATAGGTTTCCTGAGTGCCTATTGCACTTGTGCATGAATTGCTTAGAATGATATATCTTGCAGAAGAATCTCCTAGGGTTTTTAATTTTTGTCAGGCCACAACTCACTAATGCAAATCTTTAAAAGCAGCTCCCCAATAGTTCCTTCTAGAATTTCACCATATTTAATAGAAACATGGTTAAAGAAGTATATTTCAGGTGGCTCAATACGTAATAGGTAAAGCTTGCCCTTCGTATTGTACCATACTCCACAGTAAGTGATTATACTGCTGTACACACAAAGTGCTTCTAGCATGGTATTACTGTCTGTTCTGCTTTGGTAGAATAAAAATTAGGATGAATTGTGTAGATAATTTTAATATATTGAACACGTTTTTAAATAAGAATCCACAAGCTAATCCAGTTTAAAACATTTTGAGAGAGGACTTCTAATTGACTTCACTTCTTTAGAGGTGGCCCCTTCTCAAAAAATTAACTAGTTCTCAACTGCTGCTATTAAAAAAAAATATACCTTCAGTTGTTAGCTTTAAGATGTGCTTGGGTAATATTTAGGAATGCAGTACGTTACATAAAATTGGCATCTCAACTGTAGATTTGAGAAAAGCAGAGTAAAATTAAAATATAGGTTACGTATGGGCCAAAATCAGGTTAAAGAAATCTCTGAAAAACATTCCATTTCTTCGTCCCGTGATTTAGAGCAAGCATGTTGTAATACATTCTTTTGTAGTTTTGTGTATTGAGTTTTTCTTCTGTATTGTCTGTTAAGTTAGAATTTTCCATTTCATTTGATTTGCAGCAACTGAAACAAAATTATGACTTCAGCATTACAGAGAGTGTAAAAAAAATGAAGGTCATTTATTCGAAACAACAGAGAATAGAATTTTTTGAAAATTTGAATGCTGGTTATAAAGTATTCAAAAATGTAAATCTGTGAAGGCAGTCATTAAGCGTGTATGTAGTACTTATTTTTAATGCATATGTTTAATAGGAAGTAAGCTAAATGTGAAAGTACTTATTTTTCCCAATCTACTGTCACACTTTGCAAGGGAGTGTAATGTGCTGCGCATACAGTCAGTGTATCAAGGCAGACCTAAAAGGGGAAGGTGAGGAGTAGGAAAGAAGAAAACATATGCAGTGTCATATTTACTAAACAAAAAAAAATATTGAGTAAAACTGACAGTAAGGTTTGGCATAACTTTGAGTTATCCAGTCATACTGTAACTGAAAATCTTTCAGCATCTGTAATTCTGATGATACAAATGTATGTATCAGGTTTAGGATGATAATTTATAAAGGTTTGCATCCTTAGCTGCACACAGTGGTCAGCTTTAATTCTGTTCTTGAAAGAAAGTGTTTTCTGGACAGTCTCTTTTGAATCCTCTGAAAGTTTTCTCTCAAGAAATGTCACTGGACATGTTTCCTTAATTGTATTTGTCTTGTGTAAGTTTATATTTGCATTTTTATTTCTTACATTTCCATGCAGAGAGGCATGCTAAACTTAAAATTAAGGATTTCTTCCTTTGATGCTCTTCATGAGCTCGAGTTTATTCCAGAACAAGAACATTAATTATTAATTACCTTCAATGCACTGTAACAAAATTAACAGTCCATTATAGTGATGGAAAACCTATGATTTACAGTAGTAGAAGTTTAAGACCACTAATGTAGGGATTAATCACAAGGAAAATGTTAGTTAGTTAAGCAACAATTTGCAACAGTCTTATGTTTTACAGAGGATAACAAATGCGTTATTTTACTGGAATGAACTAAGAGAATGAAAGGAAATGTAACATTCAGTGGTGTAGTTTATTTCTGCTATGTAATTTACAGGGATTAATTCTGTAAGTTAACTTTTCTAATTGCTCAAGTTACCTGTTAGATAATTTTTTGCATCATTTGCTTCATTGTATTGCCTTCTAAAAAGAGTTCCTTTTTTATGCTAGATAGCAGGATAGTACATATAATGACAAATGCACAGTTTTCCTCAGAGAGGACTTTATTCAAACTAAAGTACCTGTGTTGCAATGCATTTTACTGTAAAATACCACAGGTTTTTCATTTCATGTAAATTTGTACGCTAGGGCAGAATTTCAAAAAAAGCCATAGGCATTGTGAAGCTCTCTTGCCAAGTACCTAGAAGTCAGGCATAGGTCTGGTAATAAGATTTATGCTGTTGTTGTTCAAGGTTTCTCTAGAAGCAGACTGCTAGGTGCGTTTGCATCTGGGCTACCCCACTCCCTGAAGCTGCATGTGCCTGGAACACTTGAAATTGTACTGCAAAAAGTCCTTGGCAGATTCTTGAGTTTTCTGTTAATTAGGCACCAGTCTATTTACCTGATACCTAATGGATTTCTTTAGTACATTTGTCTGTTATTTCCTTGAAATGAGACAGCAAATTTGAATTGAAGCCCAGATTATTTTTCTCCCTTGATTGTTTTGCTGGTTAACTCTTATGGAAATTTAAACCACAGAAGAATATTCTAAAGAATAAAAGCTCATGTCTTTGGATACTGATTTTTTGTTCTGTCTCTGGTTTGATTACCTTGAAGGAACTCTTAGAGGTAGTTTGTGTAGGAGTGACCCAAAACTGAAATATTGTAGTTACTGCCATGATTAAAGGGCTTGTTTCCATTCAATTCTGTTATCAGAATTGAGAAAGTCAGGTTGGGAAATATGCACAGGACCATCTGATGTAATTTTTCTGTAAAGTTTAGCATTGAGCCTTCCTTTTGAAAAGGAGAGCAAAACTGCATGAACAGTTATCTGGCCTACTGTGCTTTCTGATCAAATGCAGGTCCAGCAAAGGATGATCTCCTCCCTACCCTCCAAAAAAGGATTTCTTTGAATTTTTGGGGTGCTTAATGGTATTTCCTATTAATACACTGGGAAGAAATATAAATCTTTAAAGTATCTAGAATAGAGGAAAAATGCTTATTTGTCCCTCTTCAGTGTAGTGAAAATTCTAAAACCCTTTGGAGTATTATTGTGGTATTTTAGAAGTGTTCCTCTTACCAGTGAATGGGGGGGAGAAGTGTGAGCATTCCCCAAGTATTTTTTTTCACATTATTTCCTGAACTGTTTAGTGATCTGTCAGTCAAACCTTCTTGAAGTTCAACATTAATCTTTTTAAGTTCTCTATAGTGGGCTTTAATCTGTAGAACCTTTGTGAACAGTAGAAGTTTTTGAACTCTTCAGCTGTAAGTTTCAATGTCAGAAGTTTTTAGTATTGATATTAGAAGTATGCTGATCCAAAAAGCTTCTGTACCAGTGTCATAAACTTTAGAAGTATGTAACAAGATAATCACTTGTAAATAAGTAGTTCTGCAGGGTTACTTTGTTTTCCACTGACAAGTAGTATTTTTACATTTTTTGATTACTGAATTTTTAATATTTAGTTATCCTTTTTTCTCCTTCAGTTACAGCTGCTTGATCAAGTCTGTGCTGCAATCATGGGTTTGTACATTACAGCCTGAAACTGTATGTTGCAGTTGTGATCTGTTCCCCAGACAGCTATGTATCTCAGGATTTATTTATTATTTTTCTGATTGCCCTAGGAAATATATGCATCAGAGACCTTTGCACCCCTTTTTTTTGTATTCTATAACTCCTAGGATTTATAATAATTTATTAAATAAAAAAAATAACACCAGAGATCTTTGCTATAAGTAATGAGTGAGCTCTTTAGATAAAGCAATCATTGAACAAGATAACTCTTCAGAAGATTAAAATTACTTAATGAAGCAAGATGCAGAGAATCTGAAATCACAATATTTGTGATGGAAGAGGGGAGACTCATGACATATCAAATTATTTCCCAGTCTGGTTACCAGTAATAGGTTATGACTGCAAAAATATCTATCTTGATGGGGTCAGTAGCTTCTTATTTTTGTGGGCATTATTAAGAATTTTTCCTTACAGCATCATAATTGCATCAAATAATTCAATTCAGTTGGCGTTTGAATGTGTCAGATAGTTCATCATTCTGGCCAAACTGCTTCAGTCACTTTCATGCAGCAAGGTTATCACAGCAGAGCATTTTGTGCTATAGCATACTCAAAAAACAAATGTTAAGTTCATTATCAAGTCAGTTGTTTTGCATTGTTAAGCTGAGCCATTGCTACAGAAGCCACAAGACTGAAATTTATAGTTATGAAATTTATAACCTGAGAATGTTCATGTTCAGGTATTAAAATAATGTGGTAGAAGACCACAGCAGGAGACAATGACCATTTAAATGCTGTGTTGCAGCATCAGTTTTGACTTGTTACAATTAGTGTCAAGTGAGCATCTGTGCAGTCAGTTTTCTCAATTAAATATCTCTCCACAGAACTGTAATGTAAATTATGGGCTATTAGAGTAAGAAGTCTTAAGATGGAAAAGAGTGATTCTTACTGTTACGTGCTCATTTTTTCTCACATTTGTTACTGCTGCCCAAAACTTGTGCAAGTCTTTGATCTGTAGTTACTTAATCTGTGTGGGGTTTAGGTAGTAGGTGACCTGAAGTTTGGGTGCAAAACTTCATCTATGCTATTCAAAACTAATTTTGTCTTGGGGTTTTTTTTAACATTACCAAAGAAACTTATACATGAAAAGCAGTTAGAGATATGGTGAGCTTAAGGATTTTAAGTCACTTTTCTCAACACTGAGCAGAGTTGTTCTTCACATAATTAAAATGGCATATAGCACAAGTTTTCATTAATAAATCAGTGGAGCAAAGTTGCGTACAGTTGCTTGCTAATTTGGGTCTAAATCAGGAATTTTACTTATGTTATTCTTACCTGAGAGGCTGTAGATAATCTGTGTGTATATGGGATATTGATTTTTTTTTTTTTAGCTTAATAGTGCTATAGGCTGAGATATTGCAAAGTTAATTACTGGAGAACATACTTATAAAAAGATGAAAAATAATAATAATAATAAAAAAAATTCTCATCATAATGCCTCTTCAGCATTATGATATATTTGGTAAAGATTTTTTTTTTTCAGCATATGTTACAAGAGAAATCCAGTTTTAATATTGAACTTTATTTTGAGGTAGCTGAAATAATTTGCATATAATAACATCTAAATAGGTAATTTGAGAATTATGTCATTAATATCGATCTTTTTATAGAATACCTTTGGTTTTTTTGGGAAAAAGAATAGATTCGTAGGTTTTATTTTGTTTTCCCGTACTTCAGCATGATTTTGATATCCACTGGATTTTCTCTACTGTCACTTGACTTACTTTAGTTCCCTCATGGTATGGTCATTGAAATTACAGATTGAATAATCTAAAGTCTATTACTAAAGTAATTTTTTTCTGTATGCAAAATTTAGGAATTTGTAAAATAGAATATTTTTCATTTATTTTTCTGCCTTGTTATTAATTTTCTTTCTTTAGCATATTTTTTAATTTTTGTTGGATTTTTTCCAAATTAAATTTTGGTTTTAAATGTTTTTCATCTGTGTCATATCCAAGGCTGGATTCTGATTTTGTTCTGCCTTCAATTAATAAAACTGGATCTCCTTTACAACTGTTGAGACTGTTGTTATTACTTAGATTTTGTGTGATTCCTTTACATTCTCATCTCAATGAAATTAAATTTTTGTATCTGATTTGCTTCATGCCATTTAAAATGCCAGGGGCAAGATTCTATATTAAGACAGGAATTCAGTATCACTGAATGATTCAGGTAGCAGTTCATTACCTTATAACAACCTCTTTCGTCTTCTTCTTGAGATTTTTTTTCTATACGGATTTTTTAATACTTGTTCTTTGCCTGGAAGTTTCTTTTTTTTATTTTTAATCTTGTCAATTGAAGAAATGGGTTTTTTTATATTGTTGTCTTGTGGAGGTGTGAAACATGCAATTTAAGAATTTTGCCATGCTGTCTTGAATAAAGTTACAGCTAAATTTTTAAGTCTATCTTTGACTTCATCTTGAGGAAGGACTAGTAACTTCATTAATGTTTGTCTTCTCCTTTTCATATCACTGGTTGTATAAAAGCAAAGGTCAAACATAAATTAATGTGCAGTTCTTTGATTAACTAACTGAACTCATCCCGTTCCCCCACATCTTCCTTACCGAATTGTCAGTTAAACTAAGTACAGTAATGTTGTTGTATTGCATGTGTACTTACTGTTGAGGAACACTAAATCCCTCTAATTTTGACTTTGAGATCTGATGTGATTCTGTATTAGGGAAATAGTCAGTTAAGTGTAAGTTATGATTGGAATATGGTTTAGTAACTGACTTTTACCATTGCACATAAACATAGTAATTATTCTAAATCATAGCATCACTTTCAGCTGGATAACCACTAAAATCACTGCACTGTGGTTTCCTGAAAATGCCACAATCCTTTAACTGCCAAATTAAGCCCAAGGAGAACAACCATCAGTAGTGCCTGCACAGTTATGTAGAGGGATGAGCCCTGAACCAAGTGAAAAGATGTTCTGGAAGAACAGTAACCTTTCCCATGATGTGCACATTTTCCATTACATTTCTGACACAAAATGCTATGAAATGATTTAATGTTGACATTTTGTTTTGCTGACTTTTCCTTTTCTTATTAAATAGAACCAAAAGTTAGGTTAGGAAAGTAGAGGGAGGGTGGCCAAGCATTTGAATTTTAATACAGAAACCTCTACTTTAAAGTCAAAAGCAGAGCTATTCTAGATATACATTGTTTATGACATTGGATTGTACAGATTTTGGGCGAAAGAAAATGTGCATATCTCCAGCATCAATATTGAACACCTTGCTCTGTAAGGTTAATTGATGTTGTTGCTTTGCAGTAATTGCATACCAAGTATGTATGATAATTCAGTGAAGCATCCTTTCTAATTAGCAATCAGAGATTTTACACATCAGCTATACAGCACAGCACATGCAGTACACTTATTTCTTCTTGTAATTTTTTATGTATATTGCTAAAAATGATTGTAGAAGGGAGCAAAACATGAACCTACATGGTAGAATGAAAGGTCAGCACTTGTCACTTGGTAAAGGATAAACTTTTAAGGAGTGAGAAAACAGAAAGAGGCTATCTGTTTATGTCATACAGGAGCTTGTCTGCATCTACAGTAACACATGTAAGAGTACTTGGGCAGACAAATTACTTGTCCAGAGTGTGGTTCATGCATCCTTTGGCACCTTTCGGTTTCCTGTTTCAGAACTGATGAAAAGCCTTGCTTGTTTCTAGCGCAGCATACAATTTTATCTTTGAAAAACACAGCTTTTGCTTTCTTAAGGATGTGTGACATTTTCTTGGCACCTAATTTATCCTTCTTCCGTCTGATTTCAATGTTTTGGATGATGGTTGATGTCATTCTGTTTCCATGAGGGGGCATCTAAATATGAATAAAATGGTTTAGTTTGAAATCACTGGAAATAAACATAGAGTTTTGGTTGTACAGTAAGTTACTTGAAAGAAAATATGTATATGTTGTAACATATTTTCTTTCACATTATTTAATGGTTGGTCAAGAAGGCGTGCTCACTTTGACAAATTCAAAATAATCTTACCTTCTGGGAAGAGGACCTCAGTTTGTTGTAATTTAAATATTTGTAGCTAAAAGTGAAACACTAGCAACTAACTTCCTCCTTTTCCTGTAAACTAATGTGTACAATTGGGTTTTAAGGGTAGGATGTGTCTTAGAAAAACTGTGGCATCTGATAGCACCTTCAGGACTTTATCAAAGCTTCAGCATCCTACACGTGCTAAAGCAATTTTGAAGAGTTTTTTGTGGTTTTGAGAGGAAACTGAAATGGTAGTGATAGTCAAAGGTGAAAATGGTACCATACTTTAAAGTTGAAGCATTGCTCAGTTTTAACCTGAGAAGATAGAAGTGAATACAAGTATAATTCAGTGATAGTAGTGGACTGATAGTTAACTTACTAAAGTCTAAAAAATAATGTTGTAATAAAGGCTAAAATAATTGTAAAAATCCTAATGGCAGTAACCTAAACAATGGAATTTGTTGGCGTTTATCTGACCATAATATGTAAGCAATAATTTCAGAGCTGTTTCTTACAAAGGACTATTAAAAATGAAATAGATGTTATGAAATTGTTTTTGCAGCCTTTAGCTGTTTGCTAACAATTTAATACAGCAATAAAAGCTAGCAATAGCAGCACCAAAATTGCACAGCAGAAACTTGATTATAATTTGGTAAGAAAATATTGTATAGATTAAAGTGCACACTTCAGCGTAAACTGTGGCCAGGGTTTATCCTTGGGTTTAAAAATCTCATAAATTTGAATAGCTTTTTAAAGTGTTCTTGTTACTTACAGTCAGAGACAAATTATGCCTGGTGCTGATGTTATTATCTAGGGAAATAGTAAGTATGCCTGTATTAAGCCTTCCCAGGCCTCAAAATGGACGTCTCCTTGGACCTTGTGGCATGGACTTCTTATTTCAGTATTCCCATTTCTGCTCAATTATCCAGGTGAATAAAAACATAAAAGTTAATGGATGGGATTCATGCCTGCATTTTTGCATCTAACAGAGACCATGTTCATTAGCACAACCAAATGTGAGCACAGACTTGTGGTTTATGCCTGGTAAACGGCAAATAAAATAAAAAAAATCATCTTTAAACTGTGTCTTCATGAAATTGTGAAGTCCATTGAAATTGTTGATTTGACTATCGTTTCCTTCATAGGGTTATTTTTGAGGTAGCAGAGTCTTTATGCATTTCTGAACTGTCTGTCCTTCTGTATAGAAACTCAGATTACATGAGAAGGTTTGCAGAAGAATTTTCTGGAAGTGAAGTGTACTTCATAAATGCTTATTGAACTTGATATTAAGTAGGTAGAACAGAATATATAGCTGGTGTAATTGGAAAGAATTTGTGCAAGTCCAGAGCAATTTTTATTTGAGAATATCAACTCGTTTTGAGACATTTAGGATATTTAAGTTATATTTCTATTTAAATTATTTGTATTTTTTAAAGTATTTTGAGAAATAGGTGAAAATGTGGAAGTGCTGCTCAAGACAGAGCTTTTGGGAAACTGAGAAAAGGAGACAAGAGGAGGACTAAGTAGGTAGAGAGGAATGTAAATGAGTAATGCATAGAGGAAAAATCAGTTTTCAAATTCTGTAAACCTCAAAGTAGAGAATGAAGATCTGAAATTTCACGTGAAAGCTAGAAGAGATCCAATCTTGTGACTGCTGAGGACATAACTTCCTGGCAGTGTATATTCTGCATTAGCATTTCATGATGCAAGAACTGAGAGGAGGAAAAATGAAGTTATTTAAAGATGAGGCAAAATGTGGCCAAAAAATCAGCACTTAAAAAAAACCAATTGATGTTTGAAGGTGTTCAGAAAGAATAACAAACAAGATTCATTAACAAGATGAGAAATTGTGACAGGGATAACTTTATTTATAGAGCTGTTTGCTTCAGAATTGAAGACCCATTTTTAATAAATGGCAAGAGAACAGGGCAACTTTTAGATTTTTCTGGCTTGATGAAGACTATAACTGCCAGTGAACAACTGTGGAGGGATGTTAAGAAAAGCACTTGAGGAAAAAAAATACTTAAAATGTCCTCTTTTAAAAGCAAATGTAATATCTGTTAAGATTTTAATTTTGCATGAGTAAAATCAGTAGTGCTAGTTTTAGTAGTCCAGTTGTGTAATGTGTATCAATCCAGTAATATTTAATTGAAGTTTTTCTATATTTTGCAGAAGATGTGCAACTACTGGTATGTAAAAAGTGTGAAAACAGCAGTTTAATATCTGAAAAGGCAGAGCAGATGAAAAGAGAAAAAATAAAAGTGTTACTTTGTCATAGTATAAATTGTTTAAATTTACATAAAACCAGCTTATTGTCTGCTGGTACCTACTGACAGTTCTTTTAATAACACTTGCTGGGAAAAAGAGATAAGAAAACCAGCGGGCTTCTAAAACTCCTGTGGTAATCTTAGTTTTTCACATTAAAGAACAATAAATAAACTGCAGGACTTTGATTTTCCTTAATTTTGAAAGACTTGTCTAAATCATTTCTGCTTTTATTAGAAACAGAATCACAGAACACTTGAGATGCAAAAAGACCTCTAGAGCTGGTCTGTCCCAGCCCCCTAACTCAAATAACTCAGGGCTGTTGATTGGGTTTTGAATATCTCCAAGGATGGAGTTTTTGCAACCTCTTAGGCAGCTTGTTCTGTTGTTTGTTCCTTCTCAGAGTAAAAAAAAAAATATTCTTATGTTTAACATTTCCTGTATTCAGTTTTTGCCTGTTGCCTCTTGTCCTTTCACTCAGCACCCCTAAGAAGTCTGGCTCTCTTTTCTTCCCCCCTCAGGTATTTACACACTGATTCCCAGTGAACCCTCTCTTCTCCAGACTAAATAATCCCAGCCTGCTTAACCTCATTTTATATGAGAGATACTCCAGTCACTTAATCATCTTCATAGTCCCTTTGCTGGACTCACTCCAGTAACTGGTTTTTTGTACTGGGGAGCCCAGAACAGTGTTTCAGGTGTGGTTTCACCAGTCCTGAGTAAAAGGAAAAAGTGTATTTATTGTTCATAAAAGTGAATCATTAAAAAAAAAAAATCTTTTACTGTGTATAACAGGCAAAATTTGGTTTGTTATATAGGCAGTCATTAAGAACACTACTTAAGGATGAGAAGGTAATTTTGCTTATTAAATCCGTGTCTTGGGAAAGTCATGTCATAGTTGTGGTTTAGAAGATAAATTCTTTGAGCAGCGTACTGGAGAACTGTCAGTGCTAATGCTTCCAGTTTTCCACTGAAAGGTGTATCTCTTAGGGGAAGGCTCCACTATGTAAGTTCAGATAAGATATCCACAGTTCCAATCCCTTCCTCTGTTCTCTTTGAAAAGTGCCTTTTTCAAATGAATTTCTTAATTCGCTGCACTAGATTATCACCCCAGCCACATCATTCAGGGGTCACCTATTGAATTGCATTAAAAGAGCTGTATCATCTAACCTAGCAGCACACTGAGACACACAAAAACTCCCAAAACTCAATCTCTAAAGGGGTCTTTGCCAATTCCTGACAACCCCAGAAAATAACAAATAACATCAAAGCTAAAACTCCGCACTTTTTCTTACCTACAAAGAAGGAGTTAGGAGTTAAAAGTGCTAGGAGAGAAGGCCAACTGTTCTTGCACTAGAGGGACGGGGTCACTCCTGAGGGATGGAGAACATAAGGGCAGGAAGATTGTCAGTCTGTAAGTTATCCTTTTCATTCCTTCTGAATGGGTGGTGGGATACCTCACAGAGTGGGGTAGTGGGTGCAGTTTTTACAGATGCTAAGAGTTAAGGTGCCCACCACCTTCATTTCAAGCAAAAGTGGGAACACATAAGCTGGCTTTCTGTGGAGTGATGAAAGAGTACTAAGAGTAAGGTTTTTTCTTCTTCAGATCCTAGTACCTTGAAGATCTGATGTGAACAGTTTATGCAAGTTAGCCATTAATTTCTAAGCTATACCAAAACTATTGTGACCTCTTTTTCACTCTGTAGGTAGTAGTTTCTGTCTCTTTATAGGCTGTTGATAAGTATATCTGTGTGTGCACATGTGTTTTTATTTGGAGTGGTCAGTGTAAGTGGTAGTGAACAGTATTAGGCATGTTCCTGTCTACTGTCATTTCATAGGATGATAGAACATCCTGAGTTGGAAGGAACGCACAAAGATCATCAAAGTCCACCTCCTGGTTCTGCACAGGATAGCCCCAAGAGTCACAGCACGTTCCTGAGAATATCATCCAAATGCTTCCCTCAGGTCCTTTCACTGGCACCAGAGAGAAGAGATCAGTGTCTGCCCCTCCTCTTCCCCTCACGAGGAAGTTGTAGACTGCAAAGAGGTCTCCCCTCAGTCTCGTCTTCTCCAGAAGAGAAGAAATTGAACAGACCAAGTGACCTCAGCCATTTTGCATATGGCTTGCCCTCTAGACCCTTCACCATCTTCATTGCCCTTCTTTGGATACTCTCTAATAGCTTAATGTTTTTCTTATGTTGTGGTTCTTCTCTGAAAAAAGCAAACAAACCCAAACACATTAGTTTGTGCTGGTCCATGTGATTGCTGAGTATCTGTAACAGTGTACATTCTGCCTCTTATGCAAAAGAAAAACGTGGATTAAGTTTACAGTATATGATACTTGGTACTTAAGCTGTTGGTCCTGCTTACCAGGAGCATTTTCATGTGGAAGTTTGGTTCTTCTTTTGGAATGTTAGCTTCAATTCATTAATTTCAAATTCATGCTATGATTTTTGTTTCTGAATTAGTGAAATCTAAACACTCCATTTCGTCAAGAATCATGAATGATGCGTATTCTATACAATGATTGTATTATGAAATGCTGAGTTACAGGCAATGAAAGGAGAAATGATGAAATGATAAAACACGATGTCCATGATTGAAACTTCATTGAAACAAATATTGCCCTCTGGAGTTTTTACCTGGCACTGATAGAGATGAAAGTTTGTTATGCTGGGCAGTGGTAATAATTGCAGTATCAGACCCCATGTTCTGTTTTTTATTACTTGTAAAACTTGAATCACTTGGATGCAAAATTCTCCATGTCTCTTGTGTATCTTTTAGGCTGGATGTTTTCAGGTAAAATTTTTAAACTGAGATTTGGGCAAATGTATTGTCTTACCCAGGTGTCCCCCACCACATACCCTTAAGACAAAAAGTAAATTGAAGTCTTTGATCAGTAAATTGAATTTTGGCAAACACCTCCCTTTCTTTCCCAAGGACAGAGAAGAAATATATTGATGTCAATTTGATGAAATCTGGAAAATTGGAAGCCTTGAAGGTTACTGTGAAAGGAATAGTTTCCTCATAACTACCAGAGTGATGGTACAACAGTTTTTAGATCTTCTGTTGTTGTGCTTCGAGTGTGCTGTGGGCCATCTGAGTATGCTTATCCCTGCAGTTGGAGTTGCTACAGGACTTGCAAGGAAAAGAAATTTGGATTGAGAAGAAAGATCTCAAGGGTGGTATTTCAGTTGCCTACGTTCATATGCATCACCTCACGATACAAAAATATCTGAGACAAGTATTCCAAATAGAACAAGACTGATTCTGCTGATTTTTTTATGATTAATCAAAACAGTAGTAAGTCTCCTAACTGAACAAAAAAGTATTTATTTTAAAAAAGAGAAGTATGAATGGCAAGCATTAATGAAAAAACAATACTAGAGCATTTTTAGCATTACTTAGATAGTTACAGTTCCAATGTATTTATTTTGCTTTCTTAGAAACTATTCTAAATGCAGAAAAATGTTGGGTGTATGACTTAACTACTCAAATATACATTGAGTAATAACTCTCTATAAACAAGAGATTTTTGACTGAAATTCCATGTTTTAAGTTTTTATATATTTTCTTTGATGCTACATGCTGTCTTTCATCTATCTTGACCTGTTAATTAAAAAATAGATAAAATAGTCAAAACCTTATTTGGAATATTTTCATTTTCCTCCATTCACCAAAAATAAGTAGGAAAGGAGAGATCTTAGAAATCAGTCACGGATTCAAGCACTTCGCAATTTTCTAAAATCAAGTTCTTCAACTTCTTTGTATCCATCATTTTTACGTTTTGTCTCCCTGTCATTCCAATAGATTCATGTTCTGTGCTCTTTTCTTCTAGAGAAGAAAAAATAGTGAAAAGGAGTATGGGGGAACATGGGCATTTCAGAATGACTATGACCATTAATAAGGCAAAAGGGTAAATCTACTCTGTAGTTCCAAAGTCATGCAGAATGACATAGAATGGTCTTTTATTTCATTTTTTTCTCCCAAATTCCAGTTCTGAAGACTGAAATTTATATAAATGCATTGTTTGAAATGCACTTATGTCTACTTTTAATTGATTTTAAAAGTTTTTTCATTTCTTCCTGTACTGTACTGTGGAACATAAGTGCCCAACGACAGCAGTAACAAAAGTTTAGGAAACAGGTAAAATTGAATATTGAATATCAAATTGAATAATTTGATTCACCTTACACGCAGCATGGTATAGGGTGAGGCATCAGTTCTCCCTACTGATTTGTTTTGTTTTAGGTTTGTTTGATGTAGATTTTACTGCCAAGATGTAATATTATAAGAATATATGTATTACAAACAAATTATTATTTTCCTATCCAGAAAAGTTGCTTCATCTTTTGATTAATTTGAAAGAAACCACACTTCATGCTCCATCTACATTAGGTTGTTGATGTACCTGTCAAAAGTAACATTCAAGAATACAGCTGCCTGGTATAATGACATTGTAAAAAATCTGGAAAATCTTTCACTTGACTTCTGCTTTTGTTATGATGAAATAATTTTCTTGAGGTTCTTTTTTTATATTATTTGAGAAAAATCTTAAGCGTGTTACAAGGTACATCATAGTATTATTTCACTTACCTTGTTCTTTTGGAAGTGATTTATTTAATACTTAGTAGGAAGTTTCACAAATAGAGCATCTTCTTAGTACGCTGTCATAAAACTTCTGGCAGTGTCCTAAATATAATTAATTAGCAGATTTTTGTATGTAATACAGCTTATCTTTGTCATTGCTTTTAAGATTTATTTATGATGTCTGAATTCTATTTGCATGCTTACATTCAGCTGTGGCATAGAACAACCATGTTATAACAACTGTTGTTCTAAGTACATTGTCTAAATAGTCCTTTTTAGAAGTGCTGCACAATGCTTTTTGTATATAGCTTGATTATAAGGTAATGTAGATGTATCCATTGTTTATGCATATTGGTTAACTTCTGGCTTCTTTTGAAAAAACTATTACTAAATATTGCATACTTCAGAACTTTGTTTCAGAAAGAAAATCATAATTCTTTTTTTCGTTTACTTCAGATTTATTCTGTTCTTATTCCATTTCCACTTAGGGATAGGTTGGATTTTTTAGAAAGTTTAAAAATTAAGACTGAAAATGAATTATGAAATTATAGTGGAATATATTAAATGTTTGCCTTATAAATTAAGCAAATATATTTTGAAACACATCCTTCCAGCCTTTCTACATCTGTCAAGCAATTTGAAAAACTTTATGACCCTTAAAAAAAAAAGATCCAGTGTTAAGATATTTATTTGAAAATACAGGGATGTGTATGAACTGTGCAAGTAAATGCACTGCATTTTCAATACTTTTTGTTTTCTGGCTTAATATTTTGTTTGTAAGTACATCCGGGAACTTTTTACTTAGGCTGTTTTGTGTATAAAGTTGTTTTTTGTGGAGTTGTAAATATAAATGAATAATACTAGTTTTCGGGGAGGGGGTTGATGGCTACAAATATGCTTAAATATGCTCACAGTTATAAAACCTATAATATTTTCTGGCTTTTTCTTGGTGAAATGTTTATAATATCTGGGTTTCAGTAGAATATGAAATCACCTTTTAATCAAATAAATAGGCCTTTATTGTGACTAGTACCATTGAACTTTAAGGTGGCATTAGGGGCACAATATTTTACTATTTGTGCACAATGAGAATATTTATGAATCAGTCTTGGACACCTCTTAGAAATACACTACTGGCTTTTATGTACAGCAGATACTGTCTATAAAGAGGGCTGGGAAGCGAATTTCTTATTCCTTGTAACTGACAGAAATCCACTACTGACCCAGGCATTGGGCATCACAGGGGTTTATTCAACATTGTGGCTTCCCATCCTGACCACAGGAATCGGTCTTACTTTCTGATACCTGAAATGAAAGCTTTTGAATATCAAGAACATATTATCGTGACTTCTTACCTGGTTGTTCCCATACAGCTGAGTCCTGAGTACCCCTGACCTCACTGCACAATGCCTTGTATTGAAAAGGCATCTGCTAACATTCCTTCTGAACCTGCTAAGCTGCAGGTTGTGGCTGTGAGCCCATGTGGTTGGTCATCATGAATAAGGAGAGTTTGACAGTGCTATCTTGTGTGACTGCCCTTTTGGATGCCTGTGGGTTGCATCTCAATCCCCCTGGCATCCTCTTTCCCAGACTAAACAAGGCCAGCTCCCTCAGCCTCTCCTTGTAGGTTACATGGTGCAAACCCCTGCCACCTTGGTAGCCAATTAGGTGGACTCTTGTTTTCTCATATCTCTTGAATTGGATGACCTGAAATGGATTATGGCGTTTTAAGCACAGTGTTATTAGCACTGAGTTGAGAGGAAGAATAACCTCCCTTGATTTGCTGGTCCTGCTTTCATTCAATTATACGTAGTTTGACATTCGTTTTAACCTCCAGGTCCTTTTAGCAGGTCTGAAAGCAACTCATCCAGTTGCTTCTCAGTCTGCACTGGTGCATGGAGTTATTCCTCCTCCATGCAAAATTCCATTCTGCTTTTTGGTGAATTTCATGAATTTTGACTCATTATGATGATTTTTTTATGAACTCTGTCAACCTCAAAATCCCTCCTGTGGTACTTTGTTCCTGGACACCATATAGATCCCAAGCTGTTGCCTGGGGCTCTTTGGATCCAGCTGGCTTTCAGTCCATTCATCCAGCCTTGTTTTTAACTTGATAGGGAAAATGCTGTACCAGACTGTTTGAAAAGCCTTATGCTGAACACATTTTGAAATGTTACCACCATTGCTCTTCCCTGTTTCACAGAGCAAATCGTTTGTTATGGTCATTTCAAACATGACCAACTCATCTACCCTTATTAAATCTTTGCTGAGTGCTCTGGGTTACTTTCTTGTCCTTCACATGTTGAAACTTAGACAGTGGAGTGAAATTTAGATTTTCCTGTCAGAAGTCATCAATCCCCACTGATAAAGAGCCAGCCCACAAAAATTGCTTCATCTACTTTTCTGTAAAAAATAAACAAAATTATTATAATAGTATTATATAACAAACAGCTTTAGGCTTTATTTTACATACTGAAATGGAAAAAAACATACTTCCCACCTTTTTTTTTTTTTTTTTATCTTAAAAGGCTCCTCTATTCAGGCTCTTTTTTTCAAGTCAATCTTATAATGTAATTTATTGTACTATACAGCTACTAATTATAATATTTCTTACAGTGTATCCTGTAAACAGTATATCCTATAAATAGTAGCAATAATAATAATATTTTTTTGTATTTGAAGGAAGTTTAGATTTTTTTTCCAATAAAGTGTTTGATCTGAAAGATTATCAGTATGTTAGTATATTTATATAGTACTTCTGAAGGAATACACAGTTCTTGCAGTAACAGAAACAGTTACAGTGAATGACAGTAGTCATAATAAAAAGGGGTGTAATATAAAAATTGTAAATATTTTTATTGAGTTTATGCTTTTGACTTTACTGGTATATTATGTCTTAATTACACACTGTTTATGCAAGAGGTAATTTTACTGCAAATATATTCTGTAACAGTTATTGTCAACAGAGTCCAAAGCCCTTTTAGCCTGCTTTGGCATCAGGCCGACAACTAGTGGTTGATACTGAGGGTCAGTTGTGGTTTCTCTGGAAGTGGTTTCTACAGGCATGTTGGGGGTGCACACTGCTTCAGAGCAGCCTGAATGATCCTGCTGCTATAGATACCTCAAAACTCCTAAAACTTCGAAGTATATAGATTAGATATAAAAAGTGAAATACCAGCAGAACTTGTATCATCTGTGATACAAAAAGTTCAGAAGGTAGTGAAGGAGTGGTAGTTGATTTTTAGCTCCATTTTCTTTGCTAATTAGGTTATCATAGGAAAGCTCACAGTTATGTCTAACCCAGCAAGGCATGTTTTGTTGGTCAGACATGTTTTGTGTGTGCAGGCAGCCTGAGACTAAAGCTGGGTGAGTAAAGGCCAACTTAGTTGACCTGCCAGCTACATATTCCTGGCAACATCTATTGCCACATCCTGATTCAGCTGTCGTTTCATTACCTTATAATGATGATTAAATTATTTATCAATACTCTTCTCAAGGCTTTGTAACTCCCCCTTTATATCACTTCCCTGCCACCCCCTACCATGTATTATGCTGTTTAAAATTAACTTTAATTGTGAAGTTCCTAGTGGTACACCTATTTGCTGCTGAAACTGTGGTTACCAAATTTTTGGGGGAAGATATGATTTCATATATACCACATCCATGTTTATAAATTATTATACTAATTTTGTACCAAGCAGGTTTTTTCTCTTTTGGATGTAAATACTCAAGGGAAAATAAGTGCAGTCTGTTACAGTGTAGATTACATGATATTATGCCGTTGGGATTGAGAATTAGTTTTATACTACCATATAATCTTGTGTTATACAAACTCTTAACTTATTATTTTCAGTTAATAATAACAAAGATAAAAATGTTCTGTGACCTGTTTTCCTAACTACAAAATAAATATTCTAGCAGATACAAGATTCATTTGAATTCATGGGTTGGCATTCAGTCAAGTAGTGAGTACAGAGATGAAACTTGAAAATGTGCTCCTCCTGCTCATTCAAAATAATAGCAGGAGGAAGGAAGAGTTTTGCTTTAAGTGGAAAAGGATAGTCACTCCTTGCACTTACATACTGAATCAGATAGAGACAGCTGCAGAGGGCAGATACGCATTGCAAAAAACAGATCAATTGGAACCAGTCCCATCCAAATGAAATTACATCACTCAATAACCTTCCTTTCAAGTCATTGAAATCTTCTGGCCCAAATTTCTCTTGTCAAGTTACTGAGTTTTGCCAATGACTAAAGTATCTTTAAATTGCTTCAATAGCATCAGGGACCTTGTGGCAAGGTCTGTAAATGCAGTCTTTTAAAAGAGAAAGCTGGGTTTCATGTAGAGAATTGAGCGTATTGACTAAATATTTTTCATGGGTTCTCAGAAGCTTGTATTCACAAAGACAATGCAGAATGAAGGAAAATGACATATCCTATACAAAAGATTAAATAAAATATTGATAGCACACATGTGAAGTGGTTTCATTTGGTAATAAAAGCATAATTTTCCTTTGAAGTAGTTTGAAAATGTGTACTTGTTTTGAAGTGGGCATAGAAGTACTTGGAGAACAGAATTCTGTAAATCAAGACAGTCAACATGTTTGTGCACTGACCAGCTCTAAATGTCACTATTTATGCTCCAGTGTGCCAGTTATTAAAATGAAGCAGAGCTTTTCTATTCTCGTGATGCCTCAGAGGCTGTGATGTTTTGTCCTGCAGATAACTTTTTTACAGGCTAATCTGTATGTATATTAGCAGATATAAATCTGTAACAATTCAGGAAACATTTTTTAATATTTATAACTTGATCAATACTGAGAAGAATTGAAGTAATTAACAATGGCTAGAAGACACATTGCTCACCACTGTTTTGGAGGTTTGGTTTGGCTTTTTTTTTCCCTCCAAAGAGTGCTGTAACTTGCATCCACTTAATAGAGCTATTGGGTACAGATTAATTTCTGAGATCAAGAGGTGTACCATGAGCAGCCTGAATTTTAAAAATGCATATTGCTTGTATCACCTTATATCATATTATACTACTTATCTCACAGATGGTTTGGTGTTTACTGCAGATACGGTTCCTTGCCCTCTAAAATTGGTCTTTGTCAGCACTTCTCTAATTAAATAGCTCAATTTTCCCCCTCCTTCATTATCATCTTACCTCATTAAAGATTTTCACAAATACATTTTTAGGCTTAACAGACTTTACCTGGTGGGAGAATCCTAATGTTTCAGAATTGGTAAGATATGCTGAAGCAGCTTCCTGCCTTCAGATCTTTGAAGTTAAACTGATTTTACTTTATGGTTGCAAATGTATTTTAATTATGCCCAGTTAGCAGCCAGAAATATTGTTCTCACAATAGGTATTTAACCTAATGAAGGCAAGTATTTAAATTGCTAAAAAAGAACAAGGATCAAAACTACTGACATAGGCACTATGATTGGCTACAATTTGCACTTTTCAGTACCTGTTACACAAATGAAGAGGGTCTTCGGCAATTCCAGTAGAAAGTATTCAAATAATTTGTGGGGTTTCTTGTCCTGTAAAGTCCTTTGAAAAGGAAATCTGCATATATTCTTAGACACCCGCCCTTTATGTAATATTTAGTTAACTGTGGAAGTGGACAGCCATGTGTGGTTGGGGAGGAAAGTGAGAGAGATTGCTGTGTTTCTCTCTCTTTGTACTGAAACTTGAAGGAAAGTGCCTTCATAATTATTTTTGTCCTGAACTGAAGGAGAGCTGGGAGAAAACAACTCTTCTAAAGGACCAAATATGCAATTGAAAGCATCATTATCTGTGATGCTTTTTTCTATCTATTATTCGTTACACCTACTGAAGAGAGAGGAAAGCTATTCAGTTTTGCCCATTGTCCTTATTTCAAATTTTTGTGTTCATTAAATCTTTTTCCTAAGCGAGGCTGAAAATACAGGTTCAGGTGTTGCAACTCTGAGTAATTCAGTCAGTAGAAATTTGAATGGATATTCAGAAATGGGAGCAGTTCTTTGGACGAAGAAAGGTTTGCAAATGGTATGTAGGGATGGGAGAAGAGCAGAAGCAGAGACTAGAACAGGAGAAATGTCATCAGTGTGAGAGGTCTGAGGACAGCAGTCAGTTATCAGATGAGTGTGCAGATTGCAAGCTTAAAAAAAGCTATTTATCTATTCATATTCCTTTGTCCTTTACCAATCTTCTATTTGTTAAAACTGTGTTTAAACGAAGTCAGTGGTGATTCCTTAATAATACTTCAAACATGAGAGGGGTGAAGATAACCCTAGATTGGGTAAAATAAATAATGTCAAGCTAAATTTTAAAAAGAGTAGGAATGGAAAAATTGTCCAACCACTTAAAAATAATTTATCTTTAATATATAAGTAAATATTATAATAGCCTTTAAAATTTCTTAATGTGTTGTTACCAATAAAAATGCAATACAAAGAAATATTCTTGGAATAAATAGTGCAGGTGTAGGTTACTTACACTTTCTGCTTGATGCCTGTGTTCTTACAGCCTTACCTAAAGTACTGCAAAGTATTAGGATCTTTGCTTTGCTCAGTAGTTACAAGTTTCCTCTGAGAATCTTGTTTGTACTTTATTACTTTAATTTGTGAGGTTATTGTTAAAATTTAAATTATTATTTTTTTAGTTCAGCTGTGAAGTTGCTTTCCTATATAAAAAATGTTTATATAAATAATTTTTTATTAAAAATTATATAGATTTATGTGTAAGTGTGATAATAAGTACATGTACATATACCTACATGTATATGTGTGTGTGTGTGTGTGTGCACATATATGCACATACTCATTCATTTTGAGAAACAGAAATAAAAACTTGTATTTAAAGTATAAGTCACTGTATTCTTGTCCAAACCTTGGTAGCCCAGATGTGACAGCCTGTTGCATTCTGATGACCTGACTCAAATGGTACAGTTGCAGCTACTCACACTGCTGCTGAGAGGGTAGAGGTGGCTCAGAGACCTTAAACTTATCTTGAATTGTTTCTGATGCTACCCTTCAGGATTCTGCACTTGAGTGTGCACCCATGTCAGCCTCACCAACTCGGAGGTGATCAGAACAAAACTAGTTGTACTCACTAAGGGAATGGGATTATAATAAAATTACTATAAAAGTATTTCTGTTTTACAACTCAGCTTCAGTTTTCTTTAAAAGTTCAAAATTGGACTGCAGTATAACAGTTCAGGACACCCGATTTAAAATTTTAATCATGTCCCAAGTAAGAGATGAAGTGAGAATTGGGAATGGATTTACATATTATACTTCCTTGCCATCCCTCTAATTCTTAGACTCACAATCCTTACACTCAAAATTAGGTTGCAAAAGCTATTGATGGATGTGGCATCACTATGGCTCTTTTTCATTAGACTGTTACATTTTATGAAAGTATAGCAGCAGTTTAGAATTCCTTTTTATTTACGATTCTATTTAAATATATTTTAAAGTAGAAAAAAACCTCACCAAATGTGGTGGTAGAGACTTTATATAGGCCTTTCTTTGAAAATGTGTGTGCACAGCCTAAAGACAACATGGATTTTTTTCCTACTTAAAATTTCACAATGCTGTAAGTTCCATAAATTTGCTGTATGGCAAGTAGTTTTAAGGAGTTTAAATGTAGACAAACATCACTTTAAAATTGTATTGATTAAAAAAAAAACATTCTTGAAAAGAATGTATGCCATGAGTGTTAGAAGACAGAAAACATGAGTAGGGGAAAAAAACAGCTGTACAGATTTTGGAATTGTTGGCTCAAAGACATTTTTTCAGAAGTGACTGGAGCTTTCTATGTTCTGAATTATTACAATGCATTATGAAAGAAACCCTCCTTTACTTAATGCTTCCTAAATCCTAAGACTTTTTTCTTTCAAATGCTATTCTATAAAACAAGCATTTTTTAAGGTTAGAACACAGTATCCATGTTGTTTGTGCTTGTAGTCAATCCCATAGCTGCATTTCTGTGGGTTTCAAATGTAAGGAAAATGCTAGCTTCACAATCAAGCCTACTTGTATTAAGTTGTTGCTTTTATGATTTAAAAAAAAAAAAAGAAAATTACCTTCTCTTTCTTATGGTGGACTTTGAGCTGTATTGAGAAAAAATTAAAAGGATGCTATACTTAACTCAGTTTAATGTTTTGACACTTAGAGACTCTTGAAAAGTTTGGTATGGCTGTCTAACTATTTGGATCTGAGCATACACATTGCTTAAATTTAGTGTAATGTTAAAATGTTTCATAAGACAGAGCAGAGCTGCTATGATCTTTCAATGTTAATATTTTTTTCTTATCACTTTACTGTGTAGATACCCTTCATGAGACACAACTCTGCCACAACTCATCCTCGGAGGCAATCGTGGAAACCTTTTATAATATGATTTTTAGATGTGGATAAAGCTCTCAATAGAGTACCTAAACTAAAGGAGAACAGCTACCTTGTCTCAACTATAACCTTATTATGACAAAACGTTCAGTTTGCTTGTCAGGCTCGGATAGAATGTAACTGATTGGTTTGTTATTTGGACTGACAAGGTAGTTAATTTGCCTGCGTGTTTTTGCACTAATCAGGAACATTTTGTATGTGCATCGTTGAAAAATCACGGATAAATGTCTTGTCAGGATTGTCCTATTAAGTAATGTCTTTTTCCCCTGTGCTTCGTTGGCAAATGATGTTATACAATGCTTGGATTCACTGAAGAGTGGCAGAAGCCTGTGGGACTTAAATATTGTGCGTTCCTCTATGGTGATACTGAAATAAGCAACGGTTTGCCATTCGCCTGCCGCTCTACTTATATACAGTTTAATAAGAACATTTCTATATAGAACACCGTGTTGTACATAGACATTACTGTAAAAAAGATTGTTTCCTAAAAAAAAATAAATGTTCAGTGATAATGAGACCTGTAAAACACTTGAGACCTCCTATTCTGAAGGAATAGATTTGCCATGGAAAAATTGATTTTATGCTTATTAGAATGAACTAATTGTTTCTGACTCCAGACACTCAAGTGAATAGAGCTATACCTATATTGCTGTCTAAAAAAATTTTGAGAAAAAGAAAAAATTGAGTATATAGAGACATTTGTTTTATTTGGCTTACTTCTCTGGCAGTGTTCAGGGCAAGCTTATGTCCTCCCAATACAAATACGAAATTGTTTCGTAAGCTGGGGAAGGAATGAAGAACTGATCACACAGCATGACAGCTGAGATCTTCGTCTCCGTCCGTATATATCCTGGTAGATGCACACATAGCAATTTGATCTACAAATGGTACAGATCCAGTTCTTAAATCTACAATATCAGTGTGTTGATATCTTCATTGTTTTCATCTTGAACTTGCTCAGAAAAATTCTGCTCAAATGCAATCACACTTGTAACTTTATGATCTATAATCTTTGAATTTCTTGAGATATGGTGGTTTTTGTCATCCATCAAGGCACGTTTTCATTTTAGAATATTTTTTAAACTTAAAAAAGAAATTAAATGCTGTAATAAGTATTAGGAGAAATATACAAATTTATGTATACTTATCTACGAGTCATATCTTACCAGGGCATTTCATGTTTGAATATTATATTAAATAAAATTAACCTGATGTCTAACACGTCGTTTTATTTTAAAAAGGGGGTGGGAGAATCTCAGAGTAAGACTTTTGAATGAACTGTCAGAAATGCTTACATTCTTGATTGGCAAGGCATACAAAGACACTTTAGAAATAAAGAAATTCACAGTAGGAAACAGACATTAATGCAGGAATTTGATCTTTAAGGATTCATGAATCCTTTTTTAGGAAGAAAAACCTGAAGTTTATTGACCACTTGTGCAGGATTCTGAAAGTAAAAAGTTATGTCCAAATGCTATGTAAGCAAGGGAGAAAAAAAAGGATGTTTGACCATACATCATGCTGAGTTCAGGAAAAAAAAGAAAAAGAGTAACGTTTACTGTGATTTATGATTGTTTATTAAACTACACAGCCTAGGTATTATGAGTAGGAAAGAATGATAAATGTAGCATATCTTGGCTTTAGTAAGACTTTTAAAATACTTTTGTGTGTGACATTCTATTAAATAAGTTAGTGAGACATTCTGTTAATTAATTTGCAATAAAATATGTAATTGATTAGGAAAGGAAACTAGCTACCATGGACTCACTGTCAAATGATATTTAATTCACTGAGTTCCATTCAAGCTCTCCTAGATTTAGTATTATTATATTTTTGTTAATTTTTGCTTTAGTGTATTAGATACTGGAATAAAGTGTTTGGTTACATTTGCAGGTGATGACTGTGATGTGAGGAGCTGCAGTGTGAGAATTAAAAAGGAAATTTTAAGAAAGCATTCAGAAAAAGCATGCAGTACACTAAAGAAAAGGGCTGTTGAGTGCATGATTATGATAAAACGAGTAACTAGTTAGAAGATATGTCTTCAAAAAAAGGAAAGCATGGGGGACTCTTGATCACAAACAGCATGGATCAAACTGATCATACCTGAGATGTACAAAGAAAAGTGCTATATTTAACTCATTAAAGTATTTCTCCTGAATATTCAGAAGACCAGTATCTCACCCTTGGAAGAACCTCAGACAGCATATTCTGTCCACTTTGGCAAATAGAGAAGATCCAAAGCATACTGAATTGGATGATAAGAAGACCACAGGAGACATAAATGAATAAAAAAACTTAATCAGTTTAATTTAGAGAAGGATGGGGAATCTGTCTTCAAAAAGCCTAAATTAATACAAAGATGAAGAAGACAGAAGTTGTTGCAAGGGAAAAAAGAAGTTCTTCAAATATGGTCAGTCCATAAATAAGTTAAATTGTAGCAAGATGATTTAGACAATAGAAAGTTCTTTTCTAACAATAATTGCCCTAGACATGTTTGTTAGGGAAGTTGAGTAATCTCTGCTATTGGAAGATTTTAAGGACAGACTGATGTGTGTCAAATACTTTTTTGAGTATTGTTGATACTGTCCTGGGCTTGCTTGATATCCTAAGGTAAATTCCTGCTGTAGTTTTTATGTTTGTTCCCCAGTACAGCTTCTGTTCAGGATTTTGTTCCTTTCTTGGTGTTTTCTTTTGACATTAGTTTAGTTCCCCCTGCCCCTGCCCCACCTCCCTCCTCTCTCTCTCATATGAATCATTATGTTCCTCATATCCATCTCTCTTTTTCTAGAAAGCCAGATGTTAACACTTGATATTTCACTCTTTGAAAGACGTTTGATGGCAGTATTCAAACTATAATGGACTTCTCTAGTAGTTCACAAACAATACACCATTCAGTAGAGTTAATAACTTGAACACCTGAGAGTGGCACTATAGATGCAATCATGTATTATGACTAGAATGTACTTCAGAAAAATGAATGCAGCATTTGCTAATAACTTTCTTAAATTTTACACTTATCTATTTGTCAAGGGACATTTTTGGTGTCTATAACTGATGTAGCATTATCTTAAAGTGTGTCTTGGAGACATTGTCTTCACAGAAATGCTTAGTTTAAACACTTTGTTTCAAGAGGTGTCAGAAACAAAAGCTAAGAAGAAAGTTATCCACATATTCCATAAGGAAAAACTACTATAGTTCCAGGCTCCTCCCTCAGTAAGTAGAATAAATGTACTTTTTGGAGAGCACTAAACAATGCACTAAATAGACGATTATACAGTTATTTCACAATTAGATTTTTAATTTCACTGTTTAAATATGGGCTTGAGAAAGTGCTTTCTCTGACATGACATGTAAGAGTCATCCTGTCACCCAGAATTGATCACTCCTGTGGTCTGGTTGCAGTTAAGGTATCACAGGAGCACTTCTCACCCGCTCCAGGCCAAAGTCAGTCATTTTAGTTCTACAGTTTGAATTCACTTGAGCTACATCCATTAATTCTGGGATTTGGGGAATGCTTACATGCTCATTTCCATTGGATATATGATACAGCCAGTAATAAGAAACAAAGTGGTGACAGTGACTTAAACTGTCATAGCTGGTTTTAAATTGTTAATCTGAACCCAAGAATATGCTGCAATTTAAAATTAACCTGCAAGCACATCTCTGGCTGTTTGCGATTTCAGAGTGGCCCAGCCCTTGGGCACTGAGGGATTAAAGGGGAGAGAGAGATCAGTGCCTGAGAACAAATGTCTGTTCTTCAGATGTGTGTTCCTCAGGTTTTAAGAGCCTTTAGTCAGAAATGGGGTCCAAAACAAGCCAACAAGGAAAGATGCTTATCAATAGTTGAATCTACACAGGTGCTGGAATAGCCACAGTGTTGCAACCCCCCAGCAAATGGGTGAGTGGACACACACCCATCCCACTGCAGTTCCTTTAGAGTTTAAAAATTCTGGATTAGCTTACTTCTAGTTTTGTTCTAATTAAGTCATAGTTTGCCAGAGTAAGTCTTATATGACAAATTCTCTAATTTTAATCATGATGTTGGTTTGTCAATATGTATCAAAGTTTTATATCTTCTTTTTTTTTTCCATTAAAGAAAATCATTCTAAGCTGTTGTGATGAATAGGGCGTAGTATATATATTTTGCAATTCTGTATTTTGTTCAACATGGTACCTTTTGGCATGACACTGCAGGCGGTGTGCAGTGATGTGTACATAAGTGAGAGATTTTCTGTAGTCTCTGAAGCATATTTGGAAAGTTGTATTTAAAGATTAGCTTATTAATGTTGTGTTTCAGGGGCATGTAGGTAATTACTTTTACAGCTATAGATGGGTGATGCTGTCTCGTGAATGCAAAATAGGTTTCTTCACTCTGGCTGAATCAGCTCTTTGTGGTTTTTGATGATATTAACCAGTGGCTTACAAATGTCCCAGTGACAGGCAGGTTTTGCATTCAGGGCTCCTCTGTAAAAGCACAGGTCTTTTTCCCCAATGCTCACAGGAAGACTTCTGCAGGCCAACTGATAAGACTCCCTCCTGTGCAGGTAGATGCAATGTAATGAAATTGGATGTGTGTGCTGGGTTTTGTAAATAAAATGAGATTGACCCCAGCCATTATCTCATTTATCTCATTTACATTGTAAAATCAGTATCTACACTATTGATTAGAGCATAATTAGTTAATTATGAACAGGAAAATGCAGAGTTATGTAGGGCTTGAGCACAGCCAGCTGTACTGCTAAAAAAACTAATAAAAACAATCCAAGGGCAAGAGCAGATGGAGATCACTTTATTAAACAACAAAGCAGACGTATTTCAGGTATGGAAATGCCTAATCCAGCTTTCTTACTGTGAATATGTAGCTGACCTGCATTCTAAACTTCTATAAGTGAAAAATGTTCTATTATTTTTTAACTTATTAACCTTGCTACTTCAGAATTCACCCATTTTCTTGGTATATAGTGGGCATATATTTATCCTCATTAATTGCTGGAATGAGGAACACAGTGATTTCTAATTTTGATGCATAAAGTAATTTCAGGCTTGTTATAACATTGATAGTAAGCAATTACTTGTCAGAGGTAATTTAGGAGATTAGGTTAGCTTGTCTTTGTGTGGAGCTATGTTTTTATTTGCACAAAGTTTACAGTACAGCAGCTAGCCACGCCACTGAAGATGGCTGTGCACTTAACTGCATTTATAAATCATGGGCTTAACCACAAAGACAATTGCCAACAAACAGTAGCAAGATAAAATATTTCCTAGTTTAAGGACTGTTTTGAAGGTGTGACCTTGAATGCACAAGGGTAAAAATTTCAACAGTCTTTAATATGGAAGAAGTGGCTTCTTTCCCTTTTCCCCTCACACCTAGCCTAACAGTTTTACTTGTCCTATTAAGCCATCTTCAGGATGGATGTGGATGATACTTGTAAATGACAGTGCCATGTGATTCCTTTGCTTTGTAAATGTCCGGATTGTGACTGATCTATGAGTGTGTTTTACCGAGAGGCTGTGAGACTGTCAGTGTGACACCTTTTGTGACTCAACATTTCATTCTCTGTAATTAAGTAGAAAGTACACTGTATTTTGTGTTCCTTTCTTATTTTCTGAATCTGACAGTGGATTTTCTATCATTTTTATGTTGCTAGACAAAAGAACACAACTGATAGTATACACTTGAGGAATTAATCTCATTTTACTAGTGCCATTTTAACCTAGGTGTAGGGTTTTCTTTTGGAATTAGGAGTTAAGAATGCCAATTTTGTTTTCCGCACTGTGATGTGTGTAAGCTTCACATATTGTCCCCAGTCAGTGACTGCAGACAAGAGAATTGCCAGACAGCTGGGGCATCGTCTTTAACCAAGGTGCAGTGTGTATTCATCCATTTTCCCAGCATCATGCTCTGGGAACTTCAAAGCCAGTGAATTTGTGTTCCACAATACAGAATTCATATTTCAATAAAAAACAGTAGGAAGGAAGCATTTAAAAATATTTGGTATAGTTTTATTTTTATGACCATGCAGCTTTTTATGTTTTGATTTGTGAAAAAATACTTTTGTTATTTGCATTTTCTCAGCTGTGCAGATGCAGATGCAGATTGAAGCTATTAGTATCTGAAAACTTTCATATAGATATTTTCTAAGAAAATGCTATTTTTTCTCTGCAAAACTAAACACTTTGAAGTGCTAAAAATTAATGACAATAAATATTAAAGCCATTCAGCTTTAGAATGGTGCCTTGAGATCTGTATTTAATTTCACAATTTTCTCGTTATTTCAACCCAGCCTTGTGAACTCCCTCTGCGTACTGCAACATGGCTAAAGGTGCAGTCAGGAAGTACCTCATTCTAGACAGAAAATGGAAGAGATGTAAGAAGAGATGCCAAAGTGTAATTATAAAGGGGAAACATTTTATTTTGAACATATAAAACAGTTACCTCAAAAAAACAATCTAAATTGACACTGTTTAAATCAGATGTAGATTTTAGGATTAAGCTCTGAAAATACTCTAAATCAGTCAGAAATAGTGTGATGCTTTATTTTGTATTATTTAGAGGATCCCAAACAGTTTACAAGAAGGGTGTTCTGATAGGCAGTGCTCAAGTGCAAGCCCTTACATGCATAAGATTTCAGATACAGAAATAGGTTAGTAAAAATATACTCCTTTACAGATGAGAACATTGAGACTCAAAGGAGGCTAAATCTTTTGCTGAAGGTCACATACGCTGTTGGGATTTAGGACTGTAACCCATCCCATCTACCACTCTCAACCTTTTTATTATTTTAATATGCCTTTCACAAGAAATAAAACTGCATATATTCCTAATTTTAAGTAATATATTTCTACAGTAGAACTCTTGTCTTGAAGGACCAAGAATGGTTTCCCGTTATAAGTGTTTTCTTTTTCCTGGAGTTAGATTGAGTCATTGCTAAACAATCCTAAGTATGTATATTGTAATATGGTATATTCCATTTTTTAAAAAATACTGAAACCATGTCAGTCCAGAGTCGCATCCTGTGGATAATCAGATTATTGCTTTTAGTTTCTATTTAGCGGAAAACGGTACATATCATACCCTTATCAGTGCTCGTGTCTTACATGTAACTGCTGCAGACAGAAGGCTTCCCTTGTAAGCACAGCCTTGGCAGCAAGGACAAAAGTATTTACTTTGGTTAAACAATCATAATCAGAAAACAGTTATTTCTTTTTATTTGGAGACTAATCCTTGGAGAAGTCATATGAACGTTTTCTTCTGTTAGTACAGTGATATGTTCTGTTAGTTGAGTCCTCTTTCTGCGATGCATTGTATATTCTCCTGATAAATTATATCCCTCTGTCTTTCATCTGATGATGCCTGTGCCATGCTGTTATTCCAAATTTTGGATGTTTTTGTGTTTGCATGTACTGTACAGGAGGAAATGAGTGCCTAGGGAAGCAGAGAAAGAAAATGTAGGGGATTTCTTAGAAAATTTGATTTTTAAACATGTACTCTCTTTCCTATTTTAGGATCATTGGCTTTAATATAGAGTTTAAGAGCATTTAATGAAGAAAGTATTGCAAAGTAAATTTGAAAAAAGCTTTCTTTTTCATACAAAGGGATACAGAGGCATATGCAAATAAAGTGAAGTTCAGCAGGGCATATGGAAATCTCTGCTTTGAAAAATCTCTTTTGAGCATATTATTGTACTGATTTAAAAATCCTTTCATGAAGCACTTGTTCTAGGGTAGCATTTCTTCTATGCTGGTACATTAAGTTTATGTTAACAACAGGTATGCTGTATGTTTTGAGCTCTTTATGTGGACCACGCATGGTACAAAACACTAATGAAAGGTGTATTAAAGAAGGACATAAAATGGTTGTGTGTACATAGGGCAGTTTTATAAGCAAAAGATAACAGTGAAATACTTTTAAATTAATGCCCCTTTCCAGAAAATTCAAGGTGAATGAGAAAATATTTTGTGCATTTATTTATCAACCATATTGTTCTGGTGTAAAAAAATATAATTCATATCTGTAAATTATACGTGAGTTGTTGAACGTGTGAGTGAATTTTTCACAAAGTTTTCCTTGAAAAGATGTATGCAAAATAGTATCTTAAAACAATGAGAAATCAATATGGTCACTGTCTAAAATAGTCAAAATATCTGAAAATAAATGGCAATGAATGACATTGAAGTATCTAAAGAGTTGGGCAATTTTTTTTTCTTTAATTTGCAAGTCTTTGAAATATTATCATGTATATAAGATGATGACAGGTGATATGTGAGTGTCTGCATCAGAATATTCCAAATTAAGCAGAACCTACTTGAAGTGATTGTGTTTAAAATTACCCCTTATAGAAAATGGATTTTCTTTATTATGATAATGGGTCAGGAAATCTTGTGCTGAGAATTACAGGGAAGCTCAATCTAAAATAGTACAGAAGTACCATTTAATATAAATATACATTTTGCTTTTGTGTTGCAGGTGTGATGAATGCAGGCTTTGCTATCATTTTGGCTGTTTAGACCCTCCCTTGAAAAAGTCTCCTAAACAGACTGGCTATGGATGGATTTGTCAGGAATGTGACTCTACATCCTCCAAAGTAAGTTAATTCATCCTGAAAATAGTTGAAGTATTCTGGTTTTAGGAGTGTTACTTAGTGTCTAAAGTTTTTGATGAAATGCTATGTGTAGGTCTGCTCTGGAAAACAGGAGGTCATAAAATAAAGATTTCAGATTCTCTGTAAAACAGGTAAAAAAACAGAGTGTATGCAAAATGGAAATAATCAATAAAGAGAATTTTACTATCCCAGTTAAATGCTTGTTTTTCCCATTGTGTTCTCTCTGAGAAAGGTGTGAGTATGGCTACTGTATCAGCATTGATAATATTGACAAGTGAAAGTATTTCAGGTGTAGTACAGAATACAAACCTGTAAGGACAGAGGTAGAAAGTGCATGTGTTTTCTAAACAAAGAAAGACGACTTGAATTACTAAACTTGTTTTTTTCACTGAAAATTTATATGAAGGTTATTAATACTTTATATTGATTCGTACACCTTGATCAAATATAACACTGTAAAACTAGACCTACATTTTTGACTTGGATTAATTCTCTTTAATACTATTGAAAGTAATAGTATACTTCTGTAGTACTGACTTTTCAAAAAATAAAGATTTTGATTCTTTGTTTGTCTGCACAGAGTCCTCTTTAGTGCTGGCATTCTTTTCTATCATCACTGTAATCTCTGAAGATACACTTTCCAATTGATTTTCAAAATTGGATTTATAAATGCATCTGATACCTCAGTGTGAAAATAAAAGAACACTCTAAAAGTCTTAAAGATTTTACAGGCTATTCTGCCATTTTCTTTGTATTTTGCAGAATCTTTTAACTAGTAAGGAGGTGAGTCAGTATTTGGATACACAGGGATGCAGCTGTGCAGAGATGTTGTCATAAGTTACCTGTTAGCATACTTGGATACTTAAACTCTTTCATGATATTACTTTTATGACCGACGGATGCAAAATGCTCAGAGAGGGGTATCATTTTTTGGCTCACTAGTGTCCCTTTCCAATTGGAAAAATATGTTATTCAGTTTCCCCTTGGGGGATTAATCAAATTCTTCTTCTGTAAGGAGGTAGGAAGACAGACATCGGAAATTAGCTGTCCAGTACAGTTTGGACATCAAGCAATCTTTCTTGAATACCACTTACATGCAAGAAATATTCCAAGAGTGAATTAAAATTGTTATTGAATTTCTATCACCTGCTTAAACTAAAACGGGATCTTGATAACATGAGTTAAAATCTCTCATCTCCTGTATTCTTGACTTCCAAGTAAATAGAAAAATCCCAGGGTTTATAATTTCCAGTTGCATTTTCCTGGAGATTAGCATACCGTGTACCAGATAAATTTTTTTTAAATACTTTATCAAGTAAATTAAGTATGATGGACTTCACTTATTGCAGGGTGTGTATTAGTTTTAAGATGTGTTGAAAAATGCAATGTTTTCAAGAGTAAATAAATTTTATCAGTAGAATGATTATCTATTTTGTGTTATCGTAGTGATTGTTATGAATTTTTAAAATGCTTGTTACTGTATCTGATTTTCTTTTTCATTCTTAAAGATTTTAAATGCGTAAATTTAAATAAAGTCTCTTGCACTTTCAAGCACAGGCAATTTGCATTACATTTGAGTGAATATGTAATAAATATGAAAGATACCGAAAAATTGTCTTATGGGGACTCCTTGTGGTTTTGTTTAGTCATTTTCCTATAGCTTTTCCACAACTGTGGAGAGAAATTTCTGTGATAAAGTTATATTGGCCTCTGTTCCTAAAAGTCTTTTTTTAGTAGCTTTTTTCTGTTCTATACCATAGTGCATAACAAATTCAAAAAAATTAGTTAAGCTTCTTTCAGCCTTAATGCGAATGTATTTTTAAAAGGATTAGGATTTTGCTTATGTACTTCATAATTTTCAAATTCAAAATTCTATATGACTTTAGGTTTGTGTATCATATATCTGTGATTTTTCACAGCCAGGAGGAGATGGTATGATAAGGCTTTTTTCTACCCCACTCTAGAGAGGGTAGCCTCTCAAACATGTGCTTAGAGCTCAGAAGAGGACTGTTGTTGAGAAAGTTGGGTCATTTGCTGCACTCTGCCTGACCTGTGGATGAATTGCAAGGCTGAGCTACCAGCCATTTCAGTCCCTCAGTCACTCACTGCATCCAATTTTTGATGTGTCACAGGGAAGTTTCCTGTATTGATTATAGCTGCAAAATGCAATTGAATTTCCTCCTTTGGCCAAGGAGACTGTTGTTTAGTTCTCATTCTTTCAACTTTGTTAATCTTTTTTGATCCAGTACAAATCACTGTTATACGTTTTAAAATTCCCCAATGATATCTTCATTATCAGTATTGGGCCTCGAAAATAATTGGTAGGTAAATTACATTATTTCAGTTACAAGAGAGATTGTAGTGCGTAGCATATAGTGACTACTTAGAAGTTTTTACTTCTAATTACAAATTTCAATTTTAGATGTTTAGGAAAAGTTGCATTCTGCTGACAACAAATAATGCTATTTTATTTTCAGATTTTGCTAAGCACTTGCAGGTGTCAGCAGTACAAGTGATGTAATTTAGCAGTAATAAACATATGCTTTAATTTGATATCTAGCACAAGTGCTGGACATGCTACTTCCATTTTTCTTATAGTAGTCATAGGACTCTCCAGCAATTGTGTCAGTTTTTCCACCAGTGTAGCATATTCCCATATTACCCTGCCTGTCAGATAATAGACAGACAGTGACTTTGCTGTAGGGCATGAGGGCAACAGCTTCTCTGCTGGTAATACTTGCTGTCAGCCTTCTGTGGAATGGGTAATGCTCACTACTAAGGTCTGACAAGCTCTCTCATCTCAAAAACATTGTAGATTTTGTTACATCACATGAAAGCTGAAATAAACCTATAAGGTCTCCATTTCTGTAACATTATCCATCTACCCTGCAAAAGGATTACAGTGTGCTTTCAGGGTTGCCAAACAGCACTATAAATCATAATGTTCCTGCTAGTTTGTGTTAGTGGTATTCAGACTTAATATAGAGCCTTGTTTTAGTTAAATTTAAGAAAGATAAAATAAATAGAACGTAAACCAAATTACTCAATATTATGACGTGGTAGTATTTAGTAGTAGTAGTAGTATTTAGTAGGAATAAATGTGGCCTAACCATTTGTTCATTATGTACAATAAGATTTCACTGTGAGCTCTCTCTATATTATTAGATGTGGACTCCTTTCTGTTGCCTTCCAGTGAAAAGTAGTGTTTGAAATCTCTCCTCCAGTTTTAAAATTTGAAAAGACCAAGGCAGTAAGGAGTTTAAACATATTATCATGCTGGTTACACTGACCGTGGTAGTTGGGTTGCTCATCTTTACATACAATCTATTTTGCAAAATGCTGCAGAGTGTACATGTTGGGTCATTATTTGAGTGCTGCAAGATCAGCTGCCTTATCTCTAGACTTCTGTTTAGTTTGCTTTTATTTCATCTTTTTACTGTATTGCATTTTTTCAGTGGAAATAAATTGTCAGTATATATACATAGAATTCTCATCTAAACCCCTCAGGAAATATTTTCTGGAACTACAAATACATGACACACCAAGCCTGGCAAATAATATATTTTTGTACACATTTTGTGTTGGAAAGCAATTGTGGATGATTTTGCTTATTTTCCAAGCATTTCTTTGGGTATATCTTGCTTTCACATGATGAATATGCAAATGTAATTGGACACTGTAATATTAAATTATTGAATATAATGTTTGAAATAATGTTTTAAGTTTAAAAGAGTTTTTGATATGCAAAATGTATTTCAAACCTTTAAATTTGGTCAGATAAAAAGAAAAAAGTGTACAATTCAATTTAATTCCTGTATTCCATGGAATTGTATTCTAGTCAAAAATAAAGTTGGTGGTTAAGAAGGCCTGTGAGGAGTGCAGAAGTGTCTTATCTATTCCTGAGTTGTGCAGGTGACAGTCTTGTTATGGTTTATGGATTTTCATCCTTTTCATTATGGCTTTTTTTCCAAACTAAAGAAACATTTCCTCACACACGTAGTTTCATACAAGTGTGTTAAAAATTAAACAATGAAAACAAAAATTCCTGATATCCTGATATCTCTCAAAAGTTAGGAAATACCAAAATTAAGGTGGCATGAAGCACTGTAAGTCCTTTTGTGGCTATGTGGGACTTTGCAGCCTTTAATCACTTCATGTTATGATTTTTTTGTCGTCTTCTATAGGACCCCTGCCTTCTGTGATTTAGCTGTTGGGGGTCACTAAAAAGGATTAATTTCGGTTGAGATATTTAGGTTTTGCGGGGCACGAGAACTAAAGCGATGATTTCAGAAATGGGAAAAAGAAAGTTTGACCTTATATTTGAAGTAGTTGAGTTGATACCAGTAAATTGAATTTTATTTTTGTCTCACCCCAGAGCTCCTGTGAGTGCTAGACAAAATTAACATTTCCAAATGTTTAGTAATTTTTTTCTCCTTGTTTCCTGTTGCCCAGCTTGGATCCCTAGGCCCATCCTGTAAAAATGCTGAATTCTCTGAGCTGGTGGGTGATAGTGTAAGCAGTGTTTTGAAAGTACTAAGTGTGCATAACAATGTGGTGTAGACTATTGCAAATTGAGTAATTTAATAGAAATTTTATTTCTTACTCTCCGTGTGTCTTGGCTTCCCTATTACAAAATGTCAGCACTGCTCCCTTATTTTAGACATTTTCTGTAGATTTGGATGAGCTGTTTTCTGGAGCTACCTTTTCCTGTCCACTGGCAATAGGAGGAAGCCAAGACAGGTAGTTTAGATTAGCGAGGGTTACAGTTTAGGTGGAATTCTCCTTGCCTGAGTACACATAGAAGATGATTGAATCAGCGTTGCGTAGACAGACTTTATCTGGGCTTTTACTAAACAGTCTGAACGAAACATTTTCAATTTAGCCAATATCTTTAACTTTTTATATATACAAAAAACCACTATTTGGATGTAACATATGAGGTTGGCACACAGTAGTAATATAATGCTTAATCATGCCTTAAATATGTTTTATATGTGCTATATTTTGTCATACGATGCAATTTTACAGTTATATTTAAAATACATTTTAAAATAAATATACCAAAAAAATCCTTAAAAGTGTTTTGAATTAGTTCAGATTTGCTTCAGTTGCGTATTCTGACAAAGGGTAACCCTCATTTAGTCACCTTACATCAGAGAGATTGTTGCACCTTCTTTTGAGGACAGAACGTAGAAGCAAATGTACTGCCATCACAGCACACAGCATTGCAGCTGAAGAATGATAAAAGAATACTGCTAATAAATCTACTTGCTGGTTCAAGCAGAACGTAATATAATGGGAAAAAAAAGTTCAGTTTCTATGCAGCATTTTTCAGCCAGAACTTAGGAGTATTTCAAGGTAGTTTACAGAAAAACAAATTACATAGTGCAATTCACGGGCTGCAGTTGTTTCCCACCAGTGCAAATATTATGATCTATGTTATGGTCGTCAAGAATGATCGAGTTAAACATTTTTGTGTGTATTTATATGTTTAAAAGTTTGTTGAGGACAGTTTAATTAGGACTTTGGTTTCTTGTGTGATATAGAAAGAAAGATGTTTTTTAAAATACAGCTGGCAAATATGTGGTTTTCCTAGGTTTCTGACGAGCAGTAAGACATTGGCAATGTAATGATTTCCTTAAAAATGAACAAATTGACCAAGTCTATAAAGCCCTGTAAAGATTTAACAGAAGTCCTTACACCACTTATGCCCTGTTTTTATAACTTCAGTAATGCCAAACTTTGGTACAGAAATTAATTTCACTATCAAGAGTGTTGAAAAAGGGTGAAATTGCAGTGTATGGCAATTCTTATTAGTTGGCTGAAGTATTGCCAAATGTGTTGTAATATTTGCTTCCCAGGTATCATATTTTTTTTAAAAAAATGAGTTGGCACAGCCTCTGTTATTTTCTGGCAAACAGGTATAACACATCTATGTAATGAATAATTTATATCATAAAATGTTCCAAAAATAATCAGCCTTGAAATTAACCTAAGATGGGACTTGATTTATGAATAGTAGATAAGTTATTTGCTATGAAATCCCCAAGTTAATCCAAATATTCACATGCACTTAGTTGGCAGGAGATTCCCATAGTGTAGATGGGAGGCTTAGGTTTTAATGCAAAAAAAAAAAGGTTAAGCGCTGTAAAATATTTCTGGAACAGATACTTGTTTTAAATATTTTAATTCTTCTCTACATCAAAATCAATTTTACCAGTTCAAATGTTCCTTGGTACTGACTGCCAGATCCTCATCGTGGGCTTCTAGAGTTTGTACTTTTTAGGTGCAGCTTAACTGTATAAAATTTTGTAGTAGAAAATGAGCAATACAGTATAACATTGTCTTTCCCATAACGTTGTCGGAACAGATCTCTCTTTGGCAGGTGACTGTGCAGCTAATACCAGGAAGAAGTTTAAAGAAAGTAGAATATAGAGATTTTTTGTTAAATGTATTATTGTTTCGAATGCAAAACCAGATTTCTGATTCTGAAGGATAACACTGGGATAGATCAAAAAGTATTATAAAAAATAAACTATTAATTAGGAGTGCAAAGTGAAATACGTAACTTTTTCTTGCATTACACTTTGACAAAAGCCAGCAGTTAAAATAAACCTACTAAGAATCTCTTTTGCAAGTGGCATATTTTTAGAAAATTTGGACTTAAACTATGCGCTGCAGTTTTAAATGAGATTTTTTTTGTCAAAAGAAAAGACCTCTTTTAATGGTACTTGTTCCAAAAATAATTTGGTTTTCCAGTTCATTTTCTTCACCATATTTTTTGCTATGCAGGAGAAGGAAGAAATCCCTTTGCTGCTTAGCTTTATTCACTCTTTTTCATAAACAACCCAACAATATAGAGTTTTTTTCCAAAGCTGAAACTTTGCACACGTTCTTTGTCTTGGTGTGAGAGCAGTAGTTCTTCCCAAAACTGCTCCAGCATGTGTCAGTTTCCACAAGGTGCAGTCCTTCAGGAACAGGCTGCTCCAGCTGAGTCATGTCCTGCCAACGCACCTGCTCCAGTGTGGGCTCCTCTCTCCATGGGTTCACAGGTCTTGCCAGGAGCCTGCTCCAGCACGGGCTTCCCACAGGGTCACAGCCTCCTTTGTGCATCCACCTGCTCCAACATGGGGTCCTCCACGGGGTACAGGTGGATCTCTGCTCCCCCATGGACCTCCATGGGCTGGAGAGACACAGCTGCCTCACCATAGTCTGCATCACGGGCTGCAGGGGAATGTCTGCTTCAGCGCCTGGAACACCTCCTCCTCCTTCTTCATTGACCTTGGTGTCTGCAGAGCTGCTTCTCTTACTCGTCTCTCTCCAGGTGCTGTTGAGCAGGTTTTCCCCCCTTCTTAAATACGTTATCCCCACTGCCACTGTTGCTGATGGGCTCAGCCTTGGTCAGTAGTGGGTCCAGCTGGCATTGGCTCTGTCAGACATAGGAGAAGCTTCTGGCAGCTTCTCACAGAAGCAAACCCTGCAGCCCCCCACCCTGCTGCCCAAACCTTGCCATGCAAACACAACACAAAAGTGAAGCAAATTATTTTTTCACAAGGCTTTGTGAGTGTCACACGAATCAAATCATTACTGAAGTAGTCCTCCTTTTCATGAGTTGTCTTGATAATTTTGCTTTTTTGTGACTAAAAATATGTTACTGCAGTTAAAAAAAGGATGACTGAATTTAGAAATGAGCTTGGTCATTAATAATGACACACCCATGTGTCATTATTAAAATGCACACCCATGTTCAATTGCCAGTGGAACGTTTAAGAGGTCCCTGATTAATAAAGTGCTGGAAACAAATCATGAACTGCATAGTGCTTGTACATTTTTAATGCATGTAATCTGAATGTATACAGTCTAATATTTAAATGACTAGATATCTAGTTTAGTTATAATAAATATTACTCAAAGGTAATGGTTAAGGAAGCAAAATTTCTTCATGGGCAGCTGTTAGAAATGCCGCTGCTACTCTGTACCTTCTTTAAGTTATGCTTCTAACAAAATCTGCTTACAATTATGGTTTATCTGGGCAATAGCTCTGCTACTGAATTGTGACTTACTCTTCCTAAGCCATGACAGAATGAATTTACAGCCTACATTGCCTGCTACTGTAATACTGAGTGGCAAGAAATCTCTGCTGGGACCTAGCCGCAATGGGGAAAATTCAGAAATCAGCTAGTGTCAAGATTGAAGTAAAGCCACTGAATGTGGTTTTATGCTAGCACAGCATGAGAGAACAAAAAACAAGAGCACTTTTTCAGCCCTGAGTAGCACCCCACAACAGAAAGATTTTATATCTTCTCTTTGGTATGCAGCTATGCATACTCTCAAAGAATGTGAGAAGGCTGAAAGAGGAGTAGTGTCTGAGAAGGACAGAGGAAAGAAGATTGCTTGCTTCTTACAGAACTGGAGACTTTCTTGCTTTTAAAAATCAATTTGTAGATATTTACAATATCAAGCAGCATTGTGACTGAATTTTGCTCATTGAAGATGCTGTATGGAAATGTAAAAGACACAGAAATAGTAGTTTTACTGCAAGTTTTCTCCATTTTACATTCCTTCTCAAGTGAAGTCAACAAAAAGAAAATACACGTGTGAAAGTAACTACACTGTAACTGCCAAAGCATAATATCTTACACCACTGTTGAACAATCCAGTTGTCTTCCTACTTCTAGAGTTCCTAAAATAATGAGCCTTTTGGGTATCGATACTTAGGGGTGTCATGTTGACAGTGGAGCCATAAACAAATCTAGCAATAAGTTGTAATTGACCATCACTACTTTCAATCAACAATCCTATTGGAAATTTTGATTTTTATTTACTTAATTAGTAGAAGATACTTTGATTTTTGAAGTGTCTGAAAAAAAGTGTGAATGAAAAGCTTGTAATTGGCTTTTGAATTTTTAAACCTTTTAAGTCTTGATTAAATTCTTGGGTTAGATGATATAAGATTCCAAGAGGGCAGTATTAAGAAAAAAGCTCTGACATTTCTATTGTACGCAATCTTTTTTTTGTTTGAATATTTATGAAAAATTAAATAGTCACCAGAAAATAGCAAGGTGTGTTCTTTGCAGTGACATAAGCAGTAACTCCTGATGTGCAAAGATATGTCTGGAGGCTGGTGCCATCCTGTTCCACTCTAATTTTGCGAAGCACTGTTCTGTTGTTACCATATTTCTGAGATAAATTTCTTTACCTAGAAATATATTTCTTGCCTTATGTTTTACATAGAACTGGAAGGTATGTAATTAAAGAAGAATTATATATTTTAAATCCTCAGTAGTCCAGCTTTATTACGTTGCAAATTATCGTGGGACATCACCTGTTATCGTATTCTCTATGACAGAAGAAGAATTAGATCTTTAATTAATCTCAGGATAAGATCTGAACACATTATTGTAGTTGCCCAATTAAGTGCTCATGTTTACTTTCAAGGTTGATTTTATTTTCAAATCTTCCAAAGAAATGCAGCCATATATGTCAGTTTGCGTAATGTGTCACTCTAGCAGTATAAATTGCTAATGCTGCTTGGGCAAAATCTAATCATACTGAACCAGGAGAGAAAGAAGATGGGGTAAGAAACCAAAAAAAGTGCCATTTTATGAAGTGCTAACCAAGTAATGAATTCTAGTACAGTCAAGATTTGCTTTTCGTTGTCGTGTTCGATAGTGGAAGTGAGAATCAGTTGCCATCGTCAAACAGAAATTCTTAGTGCCAGCCACATTTAATCACATTTTGCAGAAAACAGCTGGGCATTGCTGATTTGTGCTGTGTCAGCCACTTTCTCCTCAAAGGAGTGTCTCATCGCTTGGATTTTAGTGTTCTGTGGCAGAAAAGTTCCATCCTCTTAAAATTGGCTCAGCAGACAGCTTGTGTGGGAATATAGCTGCAAGAGCATTACAATCAGCTCTACCAGGAAAATGCACAAATATTATATAAAATTTTAAGGTGGCTTTTGAAAAGATTTTCACAAAACCTTTAAAATGTATAATGCGTTGTTAAATTCTGGTAGCAATTAAGTTTATCTGAGATTTTTTAGTAAACGTGTTTTGATAACGGTTGAAAATTATTATCTGGTTCAGTGGTTTGAAACACCTTTGTGCATGTTTGAAAAGTCTTAAGTGTATTTCAGCTGCGACAAACAGTACCAGAAGATTTTGTGTGTGGAAAACGTTGGAATATGTAGATATCAAGATTTCTTTTAGCTGCTAATCTCGTGAAGACTGAAGGGCAGATGGTATCCTTTCAGATATGGGGTAAATAGCCAAAGGAAAAAAGTATCAAAAAGGAAATAGCAAGATAACTCAATATTTATGGAAGGTACATACAAGTGTACTTCAAATGAGTTAAACACATCACATTTATTTTTGGAAGTAGAAGGGTGTCAGCAGATTGAGACAGTCATTGACATAATGAATATTAAATCTGTAACCGGTCCTCTGCAATAAATAAGGACATACGTCAGGTACTAATATTTACAAGTATATTGTGTATTACATGAAGATGCAGTTTGCCCTACCATTTTGTTCTACCACATATCTCCACTGCTTCTTTAGGTTAAATGTACTGCACAAGGCAGAGGAATTTCGGAGCAAAATGATGCTCTAAATACTTTGTTTTGTAACTAGCTGGTGGTAAGGAACTTCTTGAAGATGTCTGTTTTCACATAAGGATAGCTTCAAGAATCTTACATTTAAAGGTAATTATGAGAAAATACAAAAATATTGAGATATGGGAGCTGTGATTTATTAATCTGTTATTTATTATCTCACTGAATGAACTGTTGACCTATTGTTTATGTGCTTTCTGGATACAGCATAGACAGAGACTGAAAAGCTCCTTTATATAAAAATAGTTAAATAGAAGACAATAGATATGCTGATTAATACACCATGAATCATTTTACCCACTGACTCATTCTTCCATGCAAAGTGACCTGCTTCAGATAAAGAATAGTAAGATGGCTTAAGCAATCCCTTGGGAAATATGATTTTGAACCCCTGTAAGAAGAGGAAGAGAGAAGTGAACCAGGATCTTCCCTATGATGATGGAATGTGTTCACCATTTAATTCAGGGCAGCAGTCAAACCATCATCTGAAAGTAAGGCATTCAGTGTGTCTATCTCTTTTTTCTTTTTATAATTTGGGAAGAAATAAAAAGGAAAAAAGGTAGGGACAGTTATTAAAACCCAGAGAGCTTTCAGTGTAGTGAGTCTCAGAAGGAGGAAGGGAACTGTTGATGATCCAGGGTAGTACTGCTGAATTCTGAATCAAGCTGGCATTTAAAATACCCTGTTATTTTGAAAATTCCTATTGTTATTTTAAATGATTTTACATTCTGTTGTGCTGATCTTAACAGATTTTATTCTGAGGTATCTTAGTATATATTTAACTTAGCATTTTGGTTAAGGTCAGAAATTCATTTTTGAAAGGAATAACCCAGTTGCCACCAATTGCTAAGCTTTGGTTCACATTATGGAGTGGTTCCAAGATTGTGCCAAGCGAGTGAGTGCCTGTCAAGGGGCACTGAAGCCGAGGATGTATTCTGACTGCTAATGGGCATACCATCTTCATGACACTATCTTTGCAATGTGTATTTTACACCTGGCTGATCCTCAACACCAGCTTCTTTGATCTAAAGAGCTGTTCCTATCACCCCACAGTTTACTGGTACGAAGTGACTCTTACGTATGGTGTATCAAAGGTATGTTTGTGTTTTGGTTTCATTGACTATAAAAGTTGTTTCATTCCTATTTTGATAATTTGTGAAATTCAAATATTAGTACTCTCAAGATTAAAAGCCTAAAAATGAATACGCAAATATATACTGCTGGGGTATGAAGTTTTATAATTTGTATATGTGTGTAAGCACTGTATTCATATGCTTTTAACTGAAAGCATCTGGTCTACAATATTAAGCAACCATATTTAAGAGTAAGGTACTTGGTGTGTGTTTTCTACTACAGATGAGAAACATAAAAAGGAATTTTGTCTAGTAGATGTAATCTGATAAAATAACCCAACCAAACAAAAAAAATCACAGGGAAAAAATATATATGCCTTAGAAACAAGGCAGTAAAGTTGACATTTCGCATTAATTTAGTTTCATCGTTCCATGTATCATTTGCAGTGTTCTTAATTAGGGAAGAATGAGGAGTTTCTAGGCCTTTCTAAGGGTGCTTTAAAGCTGCAGCAGTAGTTGTGACCTTTCAGTTCCCGTGAGCTCAGCAAAAAATGGCTGATTAGTGTCACATCTTAAACTGTGTCAGCTGGGCTGTTCGTTCCCTTTTTAGTAAACATCCCGTTGTCTGTGCAGCTCAGTGTGACAGCGTAAAATAACCTACTGTTTTAGCTGGCTACTTTATATTAATAAGAGTATGTATGTCTATTTAGTGGTACAAAGTTATCTGGAAATTTTCTTTTAATTATATTAGCAACCGGCATGAGTGAATAAATCAGGGGCACTCACAGAACAGTGTTCCTAAGATTTGTTTGAAGCTTCTTAAAGGATGACCAAGGTATTTTTTTTAATATGGCACATTCAGATGTTAGATCTGAGAAGTAGGGTATAGGAAACATTTTTATAGAAAGTTTTTTTAAGAAATTATAGATTCATTCTCTAAAAATATTTTTATAGCCTTGAATTAATGTTTTACTTTTCTGCTTTTTCAGTTCAAAATAAATGATGGTACCTTTTAGGAATAGAGAGAGAGAAAGGAGGAGCAGGAGAGAGAAAAGCACGATAACAAAAATAAGGGAGAGAAAGAAGCACCCTTGGTGTAAAAGGGGAACTGTAAGCACACACACATTCATAAGAATGAGAAAATTCTACTTGGGGAATACACAGAAACCCTTACAGGGGAGAGTGGGGTGAATTAAAAAAAAAGTGTTGAAGCAAAGTGGAAAGGAGGATGTGGAGGACACACAGAGAGCCTTCCCTCAGAGCAGGGTAAAACAGTTATAGAAGAACCTCTGAAACAACAAGCAGATAAGTGAGTGCCATGTAAGGATAGTTTAGAGAGCTATAAAACTTGTGTAATAAACTTAGACTGCAAAAAATTATGTACTGTGCAATCCTTTTCTTTATTTCATCTTGTTACTCGAAAAATATTCTGGAAATGAGGAGAGATGAAAACCAGTCTTGATTTAATAAGTAGCCTTTGACGATTTTGTGATGCTTTTGGTGATCACACATTTTAATATCACTCTGTTTTGCATTATGTTGGGAAAAGCTGGACTTCAAGGAGTTGAAAAGCAAGAATCAGTGCTGATGAAGATGTAAGGAGCTAAATAAATATTACTTAAAGGACTTCTCAAGATGAAAAAAAACCAAACAACCCCATGAATGTGCTGACCCTGTCTTGAGAATTAAGTTAGATGGTACAATTTAAAGCTTTGTTCCAACATCTGACAGACACACTCTGCATGCTGATGCATAATATCTGAAGATTGTGTGCTTGAAAGAAAGCCTTTTCTGAGCGACATTCTATTTTTGTTAGAATAAAACAGCTGCTTTTTAGAGCAGAGATCTTCTCAAGTGCTCAATCTTCTCGTTCAAGTTAAGTATTAGCCAAATATTGTGAGCAATTTTGTGTATGCTTTCTCCCAAGCTGCTGAAGTGAACTAAAGCAAACTATTTCGACCATAAATTGTGCAAATGTGCAGCTTGACCCTGAGACGTGAAAGTAAGTTTGGTGCTGTACCTTACTCCCAAATTGTCACTGCCTCAGCAATCCAAAAGCATGGAAAGTTTGGAGCAATTTAAACGTGATTTGAAAAGAAATACAGCTGGGTAAAACTTTCTTCTAGGGAGACTGTATGAATGGATTGCTGTGGTCTGCCCTTGATAATTTCTGAAGGAATAATACATTGCTTAAGGAAGCAGACAACCACAAACCCAAATGTTAGCCTTACTAATGCATCAGTTGTAGCTGCAGCCTTCCAGGAGTGATATCAGGTGGCTTTGTACATCTTTTGTTTAGAAAATAGTTAAAATGCTAGGTGTAATGTGCTCGTATAATTTTGTAAATATGTTGAATGTGTGGAAGTCAACAATTGCAGTTATATGCAACGTACATACAGCTACACACTAAGCACCACACTTCCTGTGACTGTAGATGCTTGTGCTGTGTTTGACAATTTGTTTTTGCAACTCCGGGGTTTTTTGGTTTTTTAGATGGTGGAAAAAAGAGTTGGAGAGATCAGAGCTGTACAAAACAGGCACAGGGAAGATGAAAAATCCTGATCCAGCAGTAATGAATTATGTGTGTACTGCCTTAAAGAGGTTTTAGAACTCCATAAAATAACTTCTTTAAAGTCTGTAAAGTATAAAATGAGGACAAAAATAATTTTCTAGGCTATAGTATATGCCTGTAACCTAATTCATAACTTGAAAAAAATAGCAGAACAATATATAGGAAGAAAGCAGTGTGGACAAAAAAAAAAAGGGAAAAAAGTATCGACTTACTCTTACATGCAGTGATAATGGCATAGTACAGCAGTCTTGTCAGTATATTAATATCCTTCAAAAGGATATTCATATGAAATCTGTTGCTCTGGTGCACCAGATAATTACCAAATTATGCAAGACATAGGAGATTTAACACAAAAAAAAGATAGATATTGGCTTTTTCCCTTTAGTGAAGAAATTCTAAAAATTGCTGGTGGTGATATACATTTTAGTACACACATTTTTTGCCAGTAGTTTGAGCCACTGTGATCATTGACTTTAATCCGTGGCAGTAACAGGAAAGTTGTATTCTTTATTTCATACGTACAAGAAGAGATTAGCCTGGTGAGTTTATAATTTGAAGTTTAATTCCCTGTTTTGGTATTCTAATGTGGTTTTATTAATTACAGTATTTTAAGAGTTGATTTTTAATACAGTTCAAAGAATTCCGGGGTCAGAAAAAGGTCGCTAAAAGAATAGCTTTTGAATGTTGAGGAATAGTGAATGATGAGAAAGTAAAAGGAAAATACAGTAGGGGAGCTTGATTTGGAAGGTGGAAAATTCAGTCCCAAGAGAGGTAGGGTTAGTACACTGGGTAATAGAAATGTAGAAAAATATGTGAGTTAGAAGGGGGAAACTAATTCAGGTTCCAGAGGTCAGTGAATGATAATACCTTCAAATAGTAAAATATTCTCCTGTTTGATGTTTCTATTTGCATGTGATAAAGTTGGAAGAATAAATATGAAAAACATTATTTTGAGAGTGTTCTTTCTAGCTTTAAATATATGTAAATGATTTTTTTCCATTTGAAGAAGGAATCCAGAGAAAACAGATGACCCTGTTTACTTTCATACTTTCAACTTCTAGTAAAATACTTCAAACACTTCTAGTAAAATGTTAACAATAGTAGCATGCTTATTTTAAAACAACAGTACAGGTGGGAATTTACCCTTTGCACTTGGAAATCTAGGTAGATTTCAAAGATGTAAGCATGCTTTGCCAGTGCTGTAGTTTATTGGAAGAGGGATAATAAATTGGAACAGATGGGTATTTATTGGAAACTTCTTGTAACTTTATTAGTTCTTTCACAATGCACAGGGTATTCAAAGAAAAATAGCAAAACTAGTGCAAGGCTAACAAATGTAATTAAGTTTCTATATTTGGAAAACAGAGAATTATAAAAGGTCTTTGGTTTGTTTTTGTCTTTAAAAGAAGGCAGAGGTTTTAGGGCTAGCTTAAGGTTTATTACCTGAACTGAGGTGGTTTCAGAGTGAGCTGAGAATGAGACCCTGTTGTTTTAACAGTGTATAACCATAGAAGTCATCATCCCCTTCTCAAGAAAGAGAAAAAATAGCCAAGGACTATTGTCCTTGGCGTTGCCTCTGTGACTGGCAGCGTAGGAGGTTAGCACATGGATGTGAGAGGTTGCATTTGTAATTTCCTATCTTTGGAGAGGGCAGGAGAGAGGAGATTGTCAGATGTTAAATAAAATCAGCATGAAGAGAGTGACAAAGGCAGAATAGAAAGAGGAAGGGAAATTTTGCAACTGTGGAGCTTGACTTAAAAGTTTAAAGCCCATATTCTTGCCTCATTAACTAACACAGGGTAAAATCTAAGGAATGGGAAAGCGATTGATCTCACATCTAAATAGATTGAGATCTCTGCATCAGAGATTGAAAACTCTGCATTTCTCCTGGCGGTTTACTTTGGCCACCTGTGAACTGTGGAGAGCTACAAATATCTTGTCTGCACCAGATTTTCCCGAATTCTGGCCAAGATGTTGTGAATACTTTCAAAGTATGCCCCCTGGGGTGTAAGAGAGAATAAGGACAGTGGGAGTGGTTGATAGCTGCTGGAATGGTGTTCCATAGTCTGGGCTGGAGAGGCACTGTTGGTCTGACCCAGGAAGGCTTTTTTTGTGCAGCACTGAAGATGACACTCTGTGAGGCTACCAAGCACTTCAGCACTTCAATAAAAATGTGCTAATTTCATCCCATAGTGCTTCAGCTATGAGAAGCTGTCTTCATGTTTCAGAAAGGGCTTTTCTGCCCCTCCCCCTTTTGTAAGTCTAAAGGGGGACAAATATTTCTACTTTGTTACTATTAGAAGTCTTTGTTAGTAACTTTGGCTTCCAGTTCATTACTGCAGTCATGTTTTCACAGCCTGGTGTGAGAGATAAACCCTTTGCAAATGAAGACAGCATCCATTTTCTTTCTACCTCAGGCCACACAGAATTGATTAGGTAATAAAATGACAGTACGATGTAATATACTGACGGCTCTTTAATTTGAAAACTAGTTCCAGGCTGATTCAAAACTTGTTTAAAGCTAATTTATGAGTTGTGTAATTTTCAACCGGACCAAAGTAAAGGATGATGTATGAAAACCGATGCAGAGTTAACATAATATATTCAAACCTGTCAGCTTGAAATCATCTATAAAGGATTTGTAGGTTGATTTGTTTCAATTCTTTTTTAGTTTTGTTTTAAAAAAGCAACAGCAGAAAAAATAGTGTCTGCTTGGCTGGTATGAACACCCTTGTAAGACACTATTTTTCCATTATGTTGTTTCAAATGGAAATTCTTATGCTTTCTAGCAAAGTATTTTATGCATACTTTTAAAAATATACATAATTTTGCATTTTTGTCAAAATAAGAAGCTGTGTTGAGTCAATATCTGTGCTGACAGTAACGTGGAATGGTAAACAGTTACAGTACTTTCTTAGCATGACGTGCATTGCCTGTGACTATACATGTCTGTATATGCATATCTGTATCCTATTTACATATGAAATACCTGTATATGTGTCTTGATCTTGAATTAATGGTCTGGTTTTTGAGAAGCAAAATATAAAAATAGTAAAATTCTCAAATTAAGCCACAACATCAGCATAGCATAATACATAAATATCTCCCTTTGAAATCTATCATTTCCATGTGGCTCACAAATGAAATCCACATCTGTTTTGTACACAGTATTGATTTTTCATCTTACTGTGTCAGTAATACTTCTGCACAGAAAAGGACAAAACTAAAAGCACAATATGTGTTCCTATACAGTAAATGCAAATAGCAAATACACAAACTGGAATGAAGGGAAGAAGAGAACTGAATGCTGCCAAGACTAGCAAGCACGTTTCATCCTAGGACTAGAATATCTGATTTGTTATGTATTTGTGTCAACATGCAACCAAAATAATATTTTTTGAAGAACTGAGATTGGTTCAAGCCAATGCAGTTGTGGTATCTTAAACTGCACAAACATTTAGGTCACAGGAAAACAGCCATAGTTCAAAGCAAGAAATGTCTTGCATAAACATGCAGAATATCTACACATTTCATGTTTCCTCTTCAAGGTTTTGTAAGTCTGAGAAGAACCATGTTCTGAGGAGCTTTGATCAAAAACTGAATTTTGCAGGCAAAACTTAATTAGTGAAAATTCGGAATTTGTTTATAATGCACTTACATTTTCACAAAGAATTTCTACATTTTCGGGGAGCTGGAAGTACCATTTAGTAGTGGGTTTCCCCTGTAATTTAATAATTATTACAGTTAAATACTGTGATCCATTATAAAGCTATTCATTGATCTGTCTGACTTGAAATAGAAAATTTGTGATTTTTCCTGTGTAGTTTAGAAAATATAATAATAATTTAATGAAATGGGAAGGGCTTAAGCACCAGAAAAGACATGTACCTGAATACTTACAATGTTAATTTTATGTCCATAAACCACCATGTCCATCACTGCTATAGCTGAGGCTTACAGATCCATGAGAAGTGCAGTTAACATGGTTTTCATCATACAAGACCTTCAAAAAATAATAAAGTGACTTTAGGAAGGACAACAAACTAATTTTAATTATTTTTGAAGTACATTTTTCCTTTTAATACCTCTTTGGTAAAAACATCGATTTAGGTCAGTGATACAGATTTTTTGCCTTTCTTTTACAAAAGTAAACAATGCTAATACTTTTTCATGTTGTTTTACTTGCCAGAGTACAAATATAGGTACCAGGATTTGTTACCAGAACTGCTTCACACTTAACTCACACTTGCCACTTACTCGTAAAACACCTAGAAGCAGCTCCATGAAAGTTCTCATTTGCACCTTGCAGCTTTTTTCTTGTTGTACCTTACATGAAAGGATCTCATTCCATTTACTGAATATGTCTGTTTCTGAAAGCTGTATTTTACATGTTGCCAAACTGGTTTAGAACAACATAGATTGCCTGTGTTACATATGTTCAGGCTCTACACAGTTTTCCTAAGAAGTGACAACAGTGTGAAAAGAGATAACAAAACCAGTGCAATTGGAAAAGGAGGAGTATTTTCTTGGGTTGATTTCTGAATAATAAAGTAAATTTGGTTTCCATCCATCTCCCTAAAAATGGAAGTATTAAATTAGCCAGCTGGTTCTTAAGGAACTATTGAGAAGGATGGCCAAGCTGCTGGGGAAGAAGATACTCAAGACTTCATGTGAAAAAGAATCCATGACCCTATTGAGACAAAAGGAATTTAGCAAGAATATATGCTTACCAAATTGCAGTTTCTCAGGTAATTTTTGAAAAACACTGTTTATTACTTTAAAAAAACCACTAGTAACAGAAAATAGTTGCCACCATTGTCTGGAAACAGGTAATAACAGCGTAACAAAAGTTTGTTCAGGCACAAAGTACAAGCGGAATTCAAGGAGAGAAATCACTGAACCAAAGAATTCAGACAAGTATATCATTTTCTTCCAGCAGATGTGGTTGTTACTTTTGTTTTTGTAAGTAGCACAGAAGAGCTGCTGGAAACATATTGAGCTGATAAATTGCATGGCACTGATTTAACTTTCTCAAGGAGAAAATAAAACAGTACTGTTCCATACTCAGAGTCAGCTCATGGCTGTTTGGGTCAACAAGAAGAAATATTCTCATCCCCATAGTTCACTGGGAACCAAACTGAGTGGCCCTAGCCTTTCAGAGAGAGGATGTTTGCCTGTGCAAGTCCAGGCAAAACAGTGAGCTGTCAGGATTAAAAGGATGCAAAGTTTCTTTTGATGGCATATAGCATAGGGAAAATCAGACTTCTATTGTCAGATTGCTGGAGATGTTTTCCCTTGCAGTTCATTGTGTTTGGCTGTGGTCTTGATATTCTTCCAAAATATCTCCTTTTTCCTTTTGTTTCAGAGATCCAGTATTCTGCCCATAAAACAGTTCAGTGCAATGGCATTTGGACTTCACTGCTAACATTTTGATTGATGGTATTCTTTAGTCTTCACTGAAAGCTATTTTTTCCTGAAAGCTGTTTTTTCCTAAAACGCCTTCCTCAGACCAAACCTTAAACTTAACGTGGCAAGCCACAGAATGGGTCAGAATATTCTTTTTCTAAATCACAGAGAGGTGATACCATGAGAAAGGTGTAAAAAGCTTTATTTAAAATATTTAGACTCAGAAAGTATTTTTTTCAAATTTATAGTCTCTGGGAACCCCCTCCATGTGTTAATTCTTTTATGGTATCTGGTCTTACCCGTGATTCTCTGTGTGACTCAGTAATGGTTGTTGGACCAGTGCTCACTTTTTCCCTTTCCATACATTGGGCTAAACTGCAGTTGCTGACTATTATAATTATGAATTTTTAATTTACTTTTTTGGAGGTTGTTATGTTTGAAAACTTAATAATGAGCTTTGCAGCTTGCAGTTTTCAAAAGTATAGTCTTGATTTCCTTGCAATTAATGAATGTAGAAAGAAAGTGATATATCAAAACCACACATTCTGCTTGCTAAGCGATGACATCTAAAATATCTTCTGTAATGAGCATCACGACAAGCACAGTAAAGATTGTACCGATTAATAGATTTTTTTTCTCTCTAGTAAAATATCTCAGTCTATGCAGTTATCAAAACCTCTGTGTGAAGCAGGGAAGGTATTAAAGTGTTTTTTATTTTGACTGATCTAGTAGCCTTGCATTGCAAAATCAAGGCAATTTGGAAAATAGAATGCAAATTACTTAAGAATTTTTATTTTACTGTAGTGTTAAATTTACTAATAGACAGCAAACTCTACTCACTTCTTTATTGGGTTGTGTGCTGTATTGGTTTACAGTGATTGGTAAAATACATTTGTGGAGGGTTGTTCTAGCATGGCTCCAGCTGTTGTACAGAAACCTGTAATGTAATATTCTTAATATTCCCTTCCTTGCAGTTCAGGAGCAGGGGTAGGTATGGGTAAAACAAGCACGCTTATTCAGAACTTTGCAATTCTGAAATGCCATATAGCTGCTTAATAAGTATTATAGTGCTCTTGTGAAGAAAATATTACTATTTTAAGAGAAAATATATGACAAATGTTTTTACCTGAGATAAAAGAAGTTGCCCAGGGTAAAAAGAGTAGATTTCCAGACCTCAAGTATTTTTTATTTCTCTGTTTGTGCTTAGAGCACAGTTCCTCTGAAAAGTCTCATTTTCTTGGCGTGCCACGTCAACACGCTGCTGAGGGGTCTGTTTGTCTCTGTTGCCCTCAGGACTCCGAGCCGTCAAATGAGGTGGTCTCAGAGGCCCCAGGTAACGTGGTACCCTCTACCTCAAGAAGTAGCTCTGAAGAGCTGATATCGGTGGCACAGAAACGTCCAGAAGAGGTAGGACATTCTGTGTCTATTCTTTTCCAAGATTAACTGTTGGGGGATACACATTTGCCTCTGTTTTTCATGCCTAGTGTTGTTTTTCTGATAACAGAGACTTTTTAAAGCTAAAGCTCAATCTTATCCTCCCATATCGACAACGTGCAAGACCAAGGTGAATCTCTGGACCTTGATTAATGGTACCCATAAGCCAAGTATATTCCATATACTACCTTTTAAATACTATTTCTTATTGTCAGTAATTAGGAAAATTTTTTCTTGTCTTTCATACGACTATAGTAACAGGAGTCCTGTTAGATTCTGGCAGATTAAATTTCAGTACACTAAAGAGTTATAAATCTGTACATAGGTATATAGGTAGATATAAGCCTTTTGACATCCTTCACAAAATTTAAGTGTGTCTAACTTCTGATTGTGCAAAGGAAAGACCCTTGTTTCTATTGTGCCTTTCTTTTTTCTATTGTTTTCCAAAAAATGATACAAGATGCTAATGATGTAGTCTGATCATAAGTTCATACTCCCTGTTGTTATAAGCAAAGGTGCTTGTAAGGTAGTTCCATAGTGTAGCCAATGACTTAAGGTTTTTTCCGTCCCTACAATGCATCCTTGTCACAGTACAGGAGGAGAGATTGTCTGCAGAATTCAGACTCACAACTTCATTTCATGGTGGCAATAATTTTCTAAGAGTACCATTATTATCCTTAAATTAACCCTTCCTGTGAGAAGTAAGTCCTTCCTTTGGAGTAGCCTTAGCACGATTAATCTCAGCTTCCTCTAACAATTTAGGTATTACTATTATTATTATTAAAAATACTCCCAAGAACCAGGTAATATAAAGATTAGTCTTTCATGTTTTTTTCTGAGATTTCTTTTGACTGTAATGTTCGCAGTAAAGGAGAGCATGAAATACTAGCCAGAGAAAACATGATGCAATTTATGTAGCCTTTTAATAATTATCAAATATCTTCATTCTTCTGATAGTCTTGTCACTTAATCTGAAGAATAGGGAAGTCCACAGTACTGAGCCAGGGGAATTCTTAAGAGTGTCTTCTGGATGAAGACCAAATACATACTTTACTTATTTTGGAATATCACTACATATTCCAAGACAGAAAGTTAGGTTAGCACATCTAAGCAATCCTGAGGTTAGAGTAGTATAATCTTTCAGTAATACTTTTGTATACATTCTTGAGTAGCAAATGGGACCTCTAGTCTATGGAGGGATGTGGGTTCTGCCTCTTAATTCTAAGTTTTGCCAACTTGTCTGACTTCATTGGAGAAATTAAAATTGGGAGCACAGATGATGTTTAAAAATAAAAAGCTGAGAAGTGCTGCAGAAAGAGGAATGAAACATGATTAGTTAGTAAAATGTGACCAAGAGGAAGATGGATATACAGCTTTTGCTTTTGTGGAATAAAACCAGCTAAACTGTGGGGGAAAGGAAACTTCAGAAAAGCAAAAGGTGGGAATATACCTTTCAAATTTTACTGAATAGCTCAGCAATAGTTTATATTGAAGCTGTTTTACTGAATGTGAGGTTACATGTTTTATAAGGGAGTGAGACTTTCTCCAGGCATATTAATGGAATTTATATAAAAGAGAGAGAGGTGAGTCAGAAAGAGTTTTGTGGTTTTGCAGGGAACCTTGAGAGGGGAGCACCAGTATGCTGAATTTCCAAATTCAGAACCCACCATGAAACAACCCATCTAAGTTACACTTGGGTAAGTCAGCATGATAAACAAACATTTGTGAATTACACCCTAAAAAACAGGTTAAAAAAAGCGTTTGCAGGGTTTGACTTCAACTAGTGCCTTTTTTATTTTTCATTTTATTCAAAATCTCCTGGTAAGTCTTTCAGTATCTGCTTAGTGAGTTAATATTTGAAATTGACTACAGCTGCTGACTGCTGCGTTATTTGTATGATTTATGTCTCATCTGAATTCAACCCATCAGTACTGGTGAGAATGAAGTTGCTAAGGAAGAGTTCAAATGCAGCCATGGAAAAGAGAAATAGGAGAAAAGATTAAAGAAGGCAAAGTGGCTAACAGCTAAGGATTTTGGGAAGGTGGAGAAAAACTGAGAAGGATGTAGAAAGCAGTATTCGAAAAGACTCTTGGGCTCACAAATGTGAGGACACACAACTTCTGGTAGGGGAAAGTAAGAAAAATCCCATGAGTTGCCACGTTAGAGTTAAGTACAGATTTTTTTCCTAATTACAATTTGTTTTCCTCTTAGGTAGGCCAGTCTGAATCTAACACTCATTTACTTGTGTCATGAGTGGTATGACATTTGTGGGATATAATTTGATCACTCAAATGAGGCTTTGTTCTACTTTCCAGTCATTCCTCCTAATAGAAATAATGGTTTAATATTGAGATCTCTTCAACAGGAGGGAAGGATGGCATCCAGTCCTCTTATTGCTGCACTTCTTTCCAACCTCTTTTCATGCTCTAAAATCAGATTTAACTGTGTGTAGGATCGGAACAGTGTCCAGCTATGTGGCATAGGACAAAAGCCACTGCAGAAATTATTAACATATTGAATGTTTAGATTTAGACACCTGTGAAATTCTTGTACCTGTGAGGGATTCAGGAAAGTGTGTGTGTTCATCAGTGTACTTCAGATGCAGAAACACTTTGGGTTATAAAGTAACCAAACTACCCTTAAAGTTATAAATATACTTTATTCTGTGTTTTCAAAAGATGTGCAGACCTCAGTAAAATTTAAGTTGTACAGATTTAAATGCCTGAATAATTTTAATTAGTGTCCATCCTAAATTAAGGAAGTTTCCTCTGGTTGAGTTAATATTGTGTATATTTATTGGATTTTTTAAGGATTAGGATTGAAAAGTGGAATTGAAAGAAGAATTCAATGCATTTGAAAGTGGATAGGTGTGTGTCATCCTAATTTCATTGTAGTTTCATTAAACCTTCCTAGCAGTTTATATATATTGGTGGTTTCCCTCCAATAGTAATGCTTAAGACAGGAATTTTGTTCCCACAAGCCTTTCAAAATTCAGAACTGTACCATTGTTAGTATGCCCTGAGTCAATACATTAATTTTTTTCTCTGATATCACACATTCTTTACCATGAACAGATGAAAGAAAATTCTCTGGACACTGTGATTATTTAAAACGTTTTAAATGTAAGAATACACCTGTTTGAATAACACTGTAATCATTTGACAAAATTGAAAGGCTGCTGAATCAGCTTTCATAACCCTTACTCTGTTTTCTGTGGTCTCCTTCTCTGTGCATCTGGCAGTTGCAGCATATTTAGTAAATATATTTATATAGTTTTTTTTGATGGCTATATAGTGGCATTGAAGAAAGTGAAGGTTTGTTGTTAAAGTAGTTTTGCTTTCCCTTTCTCATGTAGTGGCTAAAGAGCAAGATCTGTGGGCTGTATCTTGATACCACTTCTCATAGCAACACTTTACTCCACAGGGATTGATGGTATCAATGGTTGGTTATCCAAGTAAGAAAATACTAGTTTTGACAGTTCTCTTAAACCTGAGTCTCATAAGAGGCATATTTTCATCTTTAATTAGAAGTAAAATAGAAGAACATGAGTTATGTGTTTTAATTTCCTTTGCCAATCCTGTGGCAAATCAGTTAATCATGTTTTAATAGTGTAAGCCTAGAGGCTAACAGAGCTGATCTTTTTTGAATGTCTGCATTGCCAGAACAGTACAGAGGAAAAGCTGTGCCGTCCTTTCTTTTGCATAAAAAAATTAATTAAACAACCAACCCTATTTCCCCTACAAGAAAACCATGTAGAAGGCATGGAGCACTTTAGGGTAAAACATGAATGATGTGTTGGTAGCATATGAACATGAATAGGTTATGTATCTGTGGTGCTTTTTTGAGTGCTGTATTAAAACTATAAAAGCTGTGCAAAGCATTGTGGTTCTAAAGACAGACTGTAGTTGCTATAAATATGTTCTTCTTGTCATAGTGTTAATTTAAAAAAAAAAAACAGTTACCCACATACCGTGAGTTGAACTGCATATTTAGTTTTTGAGCACTAAATTTTTTTGTTTAACTTCTGAAGGGATTTTCCACTCAGAAAAGGAATTGGAAATGTCCATGCTGTTTGGACCTAGCAGTCTGTTTTCTGATGAAAATCATAAGTGATAACTTGTTAGTTATTTTGTATCATAGATAAATAATTCCCTTTTATATCAGTAGTTGTGGGACTGTGATTTTGGAATGAGGTTAATTTGTACTCTGAGCCTTCTGCTACACTTATATCTGCAAACAGACAAAACACCAAAAAAAAAATACACCACAAACACTAAATGATGTGCTTTAACAAAGAGAAGAAAACACTGGATCTTCTGTGTCATCCATTCCCTCATAGATGTAGGCTGGATCCCCCCAGTGCATTTTTTAGTACTTTTTTCTGGTTTTAAAACTTTTGAGAAATGGTGGTTTTCACGATTCCAAGGCCTTTTCCTTTACAGTCTTTTACAGTAAACATCCTGTAAGGTGTTTATTACAGAATGTTTATTATACCACTCCTCTTTGTTTTCTGTGAGAGAAAACGGAAAGAGTTGCAACAGATTACAGAACTGGAATTGCTATGCATTTCAGATATTTTCTGGGCCTAAGTCAGAATCATTGTAGAAAAGACTGATATTTGGTTCCTTGACTGAAATGTGGTGATTTGGCCCATAATCCATCTCTTCTTGTCAGAGTGTGTCTTCCAGCCATCAGACTCATTTATCAAAACAGAAGAGTTGAGTCACCTATTCACATCATTTGGCACTCAAGAGATTTGTTTGATTTTACTTTTCATGCTTCTACAAGTAATTATTATTATTATTACTGTAGTTCCCATTAATATTTCAGAACAAAGGTGCTTAGCCACATGCCTAAAGAGCCTTAGAGTCTGACTGTGTTAAAAGTGAATTAATAATGAACAGAGGGAAGGAACATAATACCTTTGACTACTGAAGTGGTTCCTCTGTAAAATAAACTGGGAAATACAGTTAAGCATGTAAATGCACTGTAGTTAGGAATTCATATTTTCCATTTAATCTCTTCACATAACTGTTTTATGTAATCTTCTTAATAACTAAACCTAAAGGTCGCAAGATGGCTGGAAAATGCTGCCATGCAGTTCTGCTTTTGAAGTCAAAATTTATTTATGTATATTTAAGCTGTAAATGGCCTTATGAAATGAGGGCTCCTCTTAGAAGAATATTATTAATTTAAAAAATGAATTAGGTCTGTTCAAAATTTCCACAAATCCAAGACATTTTTCTTTATTTAACCTTTTCACAGTCTCTGCCCTTCTTTAAAGTACATTCAGTCCTATATCATCTGTTACCCAGGAAGGTATTTAATACATGACTGGGCATCATTTGCATTATACAAGAAGATTAACTTTACAAGCTCTGTTATTAATCTGAGTAGCTCTACATATTGACCTATGAAAGAACATAATTAAGTTAGCTTAATTAAGTTAATTAATTGTTACACTCTGATGAACTTACTATTGAGAGGAAATTAAAGGCAAATAGAAAATGGCATTCATTGGTTTGAAATCATATTTTAAAGGATTTCACAAAGATACTTTATATATAGATGACAAAAATATCTATTGTGTAATAACCAAAGCTGAGACAATTAAAATCCCTGCAGTTTTCTCCTTTATTGCCTGACATTCAGCCATATTTCTAAAAGTAATTTAAAAAGTGTGCTAAAAAATTAGAAAAAAACTGTTGTGGGTTTCTTTTTCCCTAATATCCAAATAATTGAATTCAGAAATCGACACCACTGTCTACATATGGACTACAGAGAAAAGCACACCATCAAAGTTAAGGGATTTGATACCACACTCTCCTTTGGGGTAGAGAAAGGAGGGAAGGATTGAAAGATCCCCCCCCAGGGGAGCAGTCAGTCCCCCTTCACATGTGCATACTCATCAGCTTAAGAATGTCTTTCTCCTGCAGTGGTGGAAGGGAAAGGAGTGGCACTCCTGGAATTTACTCCAGTCAGCTGCATTTCTGTTGTCAGGAGTGCCTGCAGGTTCACTGCAGGAAAACATTCAGGGTTTCAGCACAGATCCTGTGCATGATAGGCCCTCCGAACAACTTGGGCATCTGGGAACGTTCATCAGTCTTGGTATGCACCGATATGTACCCTGCAGATCATCCCTTCCAAGTAACCGTAATTAATAAACAGTAAGAGAAAAATGGCAAAACATGCAAAAAATGTGCCACGATGAATGCTGCAAATGAGCATTTTATTAATCTGTGAGATTCATTAATTTTGCTGTGGCTTTAAATGGGAATTATTTTCCATGAAGAATTATTAGTTCTCTACTATTTCTTTTTCTTTATTTGCCAGGTCTATGCATTTTCTGGATGGCATCCTCAGAGATTTTAGGATTTCTGCTTTCTTTTTGTTGTAAAGATTAGTATTTTAACTCAAGTAAAAATATTTTCCCTGAGGTATTATTCTTTGGCATTTCCAGATCACATGACAGGGTCACTGATCTGTGGATATATTCTCTGGAAAAACAGCAGCATTGAAAACAGGAAAGCAGTGGCATTTAGGATCACTTGTGTACAAATTTGTATTCATATTCTGAAGATAGATAAGTTGGAATTGCATTCCTCCAAAGAGAAAAAAAAAAGATCCTTCCTTGAATGATACTAGAAACAACTTTTAAAATTGATAGGATCAGAAAAAGCCATTAAATTGCCTCTACTGTATATTTAATAAGACACATTGTTTAACACCTTGCCCACAAAAAAAAAAAAGAAAAATTAATTTTTGTAAATTCAGTTTGAAATGAGCATGTTGTTAAATTTGGCCCCTTTAAAGTGTTGTGGAGCATTAAACAACTTGTTATATTCTAAGAGGAAAGAACAGCATTAATTTCAGCTTCAATGACATGCTTAAGTTGTAATTTACTTTTTTTGTTAGAGGAAGGGAGTGGAAAATTGATTGGAAAATTAGAATTAAGCAAGCTTTGGGGAAAATACTAGGAAATTGTTCAAGTTGAAGGCTGTTTCCCACCTGCTGTATATTTTGATAGATGTATTGATGTCAGTGAACTTCAGTGTACCTGTGTGCACTGTCTGGTCAGCTTTGACTGTATTGCTTTGAGGTATCCGTGAGGTGGCACGGTGCCATGTTGTGGAAGCTGCTGTTGCCATTTGCTGTGTGGCACCTGTGATGTACAATGGAAGTTCTTTCCTGGAGGAAAGTAAATGTAGCTCCTTTCTTTGATATTTTATGTGCACACTCCTAATGTTCTTTCTTTTTTCTTTCTCTTCTGAGGGATTTGTTGTCTTCTCTCTTATCTGTAATATTTGAATGAAAAATTAAGCTAATACATTCTCTGGTCATGGCACGCGGTGTAAGTATTAGACTTCACATTGCACTATATGAACAAAGCAGTGATCCTTTTTCTAGGTGATACATGATATCAGAAATTTTCCGTTTTATTTTAATATGACAGGTTGAAAATATCATCAGAAACCCTTTAATTTATTATAGGCTAGATTTCAGATAATGAAGCTTGAGCATAGTTGAAAATTTCAATGTCATCCTTAAGGGAATGAAGATAAGCGGAAGTCAGTCAGTAATCATTAATATAACGTAGGTTATATAGATTTTCCCTGCCCAGTTGCTTCAGGGTTATCTCTAAACTGCAGTGCAATCCAAGTAGTGTTCCAATGCTGCTTCATCGAAGTATTGTTTCTTTGCATTTCTCTCACTGTTAAACAGAATCTTTAGACATTGAAGAGTTCACATTGCCTAAATATTTCAGTGCAGTAGGATCAGTGATTTGTTATTTGTTAGAATAGCTCTTTTTACTATTAATGTATATTTTTGTGAGTCATATATACATTAATCTACCTTAATTAACAGTAATTTAAACCTAAATTTATGTTAACTTCAAGTATGTATTTTCTGAAGACTATCAAGTAGATTAACACACACCATTATCTTTAATAGCCCTCACTGACCTGCAAAATCCTTCTTGAGTGAACAGTTTTCCTATAATTAATTTTTTATTTTTAAGAATGGCTACTTAGCTATCTGAGTCTCCCAAAACCTCTAGATTACCTGGAATACTCATAACTATATATTCTATGCTGTAGTTATGGGCTTTATTTTATTTAGAAACTAAAAGCGTTCCTGAAAATATAGTTAGATTCAGAGAAACTGTGATGAGGAGTGGTATGTTTGGGAAGTTGGTTCTCCATTACCCAGTCCTAGTGTGTTTTACTCTGCTAAGATTCTTGTTTAATTTGGTTGAAATCATCACAGGAAATTAGCACACACACACCTCCTGTCAATAAAGATACTAAAATTATTTGAAAGATGCTTGCAGAGGACTTCTCGGGGCACGTGGAGGAGGCTTTAACCTAGGGAGGTGGCTAAGATGGGGTTTGGAGATACTCTGCAATTCAGGGGCCAGCAGGCCAAGCCCTCAGCCAATTTACACCAGCCCAAGCCCACACTGCTGCTGAAAGGGCAGTCTGTGTTCACAGCCTTCCTGCTGCTCTTGTTGGACCAGCAGATACGTGAGCTGGGTTGGTGAGCTGGTCTCGCAGACCAGGCATGGGTGGTGGAGGATATACATAACTGTGGACCACGACCTCCCTTTTCAGTGTCAGCATGCAGCATGGTCCAGGACTGACAGTGAGATTGCACTGTCATTTTTGTGCTCTAGAAAAAATAAATTAAAATAATCTTCAAAATACTCATTATTGTTTCTGGCTTTAATATATTAGCCAGTTCTGTATTTATCCATTCAAAAAGAACACTTTTTACTCATTTTACAGCTGTATCCTCAGTTTACCCCACAAGAGTAGGCTTGTCATATTTGGGTTGTTCAGGAGATTGACTAAAATTAAGAGCTGCTGCCTAATGTTGTAACTAATGAAAATCCTGCTTCTTTCTGTAAATTAGGATCCCTTACTCCTTGTAAGATTTTCAGACAGGTGATCAGTTACACAAAATTTAAACTATGATTTGGTATCAAGAACTACAAGCACTGGAATTCACAGAAAGTGAATGAGGTGGCAGTGTGCCCAGGTGGCCAAGAAGGCCAATGGCATCCTGGCTTGTAGCAGAATTAGTGTGGCCAGCAGAACCAGGGCAGGGATTGTCCCCCTGTACTGAGCAAAATGATGAGGCTGCACCTTGAGTGCTGCATTCAGTTTTGGGCCCCTCAGTACAGAAAAGACACTGAGGTGCTGGAGCATGTCCAGAGAAGGGCAACAGAGCTGGTGAAGGGTCTGGAGCACAAGTCTTATGAGAAGTGGCTGAGTGACCTGGGATTGTTCAACTTGGAGAAAAGGAGACCTCATCACTCTCTACAACTACCTGAAAGGAGGTAGCAAGTGACAGTATCAGAAGAAATGGCCTCAAGTTGCACCAGGGGAGATTTAGATTGGATATTAGGAAAAATGTATTCAAGGAAATATTCAAGTATTCAAGTTGTCAGACATTGGAACAGGCTGCTCAAGGAAGTGGCTGAGTCCCCATCCCTGGAGGTATTTAAAAGACTAGTAGATATTGCACTTAGGGACATGGTTGGACATGGCAGCGTTAGGGTAATGGTTGGACTTGATGATTTTAGAGATCTTTTCCAGCTAAAGGATTCCATAATTCCGTGATTCTGTGTTCAAATCTAGGATTATACCCTGAGAATTCTCTCTGAAACTGGAATAAATTCAAGTAGTAGGTTCTAATTTGGGGGGAGAATTATAATCAAAATTCCAAAATGAGCAGTCAGGGGAGAAAGTTGCCTTAAATTTGTACAACCAAATGACAATAGAATCGTCCCCTGTAAGTTTTTAAACCCATTGATTGTACTTGACTCCAGTGTCCTTCAAATTTTCAGTAGACTTTTTGTGTGTAGGCACTCACTATAGGTAAACTCCGTTAGTCCAGTATTGGTCATATGGGGTGGGTATTATGAAAATAAATGTCCAGAGTTTAGGAGGATAAAGACAGGCCTATAAAAAATACCTGGTAGAGAAATATAGAAAATTAAGTCAAAATAAAGTCATATTTCTTCTAATGTATCTCTGAATTTGGGAGGTATGATACTCAAAATGGAAGACAACGTACAAAAACCATGAAGAAAGTGAATACAAGGAAAGGAGCAGAGATTTTTTTTTTTAATTCATTTTGAATGCTTATTTTTACTCTTATTTTCTGACAGGCTTGATTTATATAGTCAGCTCTCGAAAAAAAATCTTAGTAAGTCGGCATTTAAAAATGGATTCATCCACAGAATATAATTTGTGTGCATGTGTGCATGCTGTGCAAAATTTTAGATGTTTGTTTCTGCAAAATATTGCTTGTTTTAACAGCCTCTTTCTAGTTTCAAGGGTGGTATTTGAAATGAGGATACAGACAAGAGTTGTAGTGTCATTCAGAGCCTGTAGAGATGATCATTAGATCACCATTGCTCTATATTGTAGCCTGATAAGCAGCAGAGTAAAAATAACCCAATTTTGAAGTCATGTTGTTACTTGAGAAAGCTTTTAGTGTCTGCAGAGGCACTCAGTAATTCAAAAAGGGGAAGCTCATTAAAACCTTACAAAAAAAGTAAATCCAAGCCCTGTTCCTGTAGGAAAGATGAAGTTGAAGAAACTTCCTTCTTAACCAGAAGCATGACACCCTGCAAGATCTCTCATGCCATGGAGGGAGATACATTTGATTCCTCCATCCCTCCCTCAGGATCTCATGTAGAAATACTAAACATTCAGAGAAAAATTGAAATATATTTTAATTATTTTATCAAAGGTCAAAAGCTGGAAGAATTTGGAGTGTTCTTTAAAATACTACTGTTCCTAAAGTCTACTTTTTAAAAATTATTTCTACGATACTAGGTATTTCAGGCAAAATTTCTTTATCTCAAAGGTAATTCTACTTAATAATAACATTTAATTTTGGAAACTAATATGGATAAATTTCATTTGGTCTTACCTTCATCTTGTAGTCTTCCTAGGTGTCTGCCAGTGGCCATTGAAGGTAAACAAGAAACTGGGCTAGGGAAACATTTGTTCTTACCCATTGTAGCACTCTTTCTATGTCACAAGTTAACCTGCTAAAGCCCATGTGTAGTGATAAAACCAAGAAATAGTGTCAAAAATTAAAACTTTTCAGATGCAGTATTGCGTATGTGGTGTGGTTCCAGGTTGGATTTTTTTTTAAAGCTGTTACCATCTATGGATTTTGATTTATAGTTCACTGTTTAATACAAATGTAGCAGTCTGAGAAAATGGCTCTGCCACTCTTCTAGAGTATTATTACTTTAGAACTTCCTAATTTTTATTTACTGAATTAATGCTAGTTTATTTTCATTTAAATCAATATGCATTGAATTTAATAAGTAAGGGATCTCTATGTTACAGTCTGTGAAGCTCCTATAACACAAATTATCAAATAATTCTGTGCAATTATATATTATACTTTTTTCATGGCAGTCTTAGTCAAAAGCTTGTAATTTTGGGTATTTATTTTTAGCTCCATAATTTATATCATTGATGCATTTTAATGTTGCAGTCAGGGTTCTTTGGTTAAAAGCACTGAATAAAAAAAAAAGAAAGATCATTACTTCAAAGAGCTTTCCTTTCTAGTACAAAAACAGACATTGTGCATTAAAAAAAAATAAAAAAATATTTTGGAGTCGTTCTTTTTACTGCATTTTGGCTAGAGGTTGCACTTAATAGGATAAATCTCGTTTTTTCAAGAGGAAAGACTGATAATAAGGCTGATAATATTGTTTTAAATATTTGAAAATTCCACTTTTTTTTCCTACAGAGTTTATTATTTAGCAGGTTATAATAGCCTCTACTTCTCTGCATAATATATAAACCTAAGTTAGTAATAGAAACAAGATTAAAGACAGTGAAAAGATCACAGAATGGAACAAACAGATTCTTAGTCTTATTAATTGGTAAGCTTAAGATAGAGAGGTATTGCGCATATGAACTGAGAAATTGGAAAGTTGTTTACATTAATATTTTTCCACTGTTAAGGCTCATCATTAAGAGGCTTTATCAAATCAGACCAAGGATCTGTATCAAGCAGCTTCATCATCCATGTAGTCATGAAGTGAATGTCATCAAAAATCACTGGGCCTAAACACTTATCAGCTCACTATGGTAAAATGACTGCATTTTTATTTGCACAATAACCTCAAATCCTCATATTAAAAAGTGGCAAATTTTTTTGCCCTTTACTGTTCTAAGTGTGACACATGTAACAATTATTCATCATTCCATAATGGATCATTTGTATCAGAGTCCTGTGTCTTTTCTCTATACATAGAATAAATATTTATGTTTTCTCATTTTTCTGAACTAGAAGATACTGATAGAATAGGTTTGAAGTGTCAACTATAATTCATTGCCTGCAAAGAAAAGCTTTATACTGATACTGTGTGAAAGGAAAAGAATATCTAAATCATTTCAGCAGCGAGCTTATAACCAAGATAATATCAGCATTTTCCTTCTTGAAAATATATATGCCATAAATTAAAGGAGGTCTTCAGTATTTTATTAAAATCTTTCTGACAAGTTTAACCCCATCTTCAACAGGAATATATGTATGAATATGAAAACCTTTTTTTAAAAAAGGGAAGGTCAATTGAAAGTTAAAACAAGCTTGCAGTAAACTTCATACTAATCCTGCAAATATTTTTGTTTAGAACACATTAGCAAACTATGACACTTATTTAGTGTAAATTTTATTTTATACTCATTTTATTCTTATAAAAAGCTTAAGATATATCTGCCTATTTTGTACAATAGTAGTTTGGAAAAAAAAAAAACAAGACTCACAAAAAATATGTATACTGAGTCTATTTGAATGAACTTAATTTAGTTAAAATTAGCCTTAGCAGTAAATGTAATAGTGGAGAGGTGCATATCATAGTATATAATTATGTTCAAATATACACGTAGCAAAGTAATTGGGTTAATAAGAATATAATTAGAATTCAAAGTATGTTTGTAATGAAGCGTTTTATACACAAATACTATGATTCAGTATCTTAACACATTTTCAGCTCTTTTTCCAGCTTCTTTAACAAGAAAGGCAGGAAAATGTTGGTACTATTTGTAAGGAAGTAATAGCAGAAAAGTTGTATATGATGAAATCCTGAATCTGTTTTCCAGAATTTGTAGCTTTCCCTTTATTATTGTTTTAAAGTACTTCAAAGTATCATATGCCACATTTCTCTAATCCATTCAAGGCTGAGTGGTTAAGTTTCGTGCTTTCTATGTGAATGCTCCTTCCCCAAGCCCTGAGCTGGAGAAGCCGCAGCAGCAACTCCCACATTTACGGTCGCTTGCTCCCTAATTCCAGCTGCAGCTTCGCAGTCTTGTGAAAGAGGTGCTCTCCAAGGCACCTCATCAGAAGAGACTTTGCTTTTTTGGAGCCAGTCTCATGCACAGAAGATCCAAAGAATCCATCACAGGCTGGAACAGCTGTTTGCAAATAAGCAGAATGAAGTCTTGTTGTTTCTGATGTATGTGAGAATTTTACTTTGAACTCCAAGTGTTTTTTTCCAGCAATAAATTTAACTTTAATCACTCATTAGTATCACATCATGCTGATGGTGAAATAAGCTGGAAGATTTAGTAAGGTCATGTGTTTAACAAGAAACATGTGAAAATATAATTTTATGGGGTGTACCCAAAGTTTTCGTTTACAACTGCTGTCTAGAAACTTGATAATTGTTTTCTTTAAAATATCAGATATTAAAAGACAATGTGCAAATGAATCTTTCCTTTTCATGACAAAATCATAGAAGCAGTCCATTTTATAAGCAATTAGTATGTTTGGAAGGTCATTAATGTAAAACTGTGAATTTGTCCCCACTAGTGACATGAATAAGCTAAGTCATCTTATGGTATTTGCTGTTGTCAAATTGCATTAGCATCTTAGGCATGATAAGAATGTCATTAGTGTGAAGCAAAAATTAATTGCTATGATAAGGCAATAAAGCTTGTTTAATACTGCATGATATTAGCTTGAAAGAAACATGCAATTTCAATTTTAATTCTTTCTGTAAATATTTCTAGTTTCTACAGACTCTCAATCTTTACCTTTGTTATTATTTACAGACAGAGTAGAATTTACTCTTGGATGGGCACTCTGTAGAAACAGTGTTATGGGTGACTCCATTTGCTTGCCAGCTGTCCTTGCCAGAATGTTTTCAGCATATATATTAGGGAATTTGTTGCACTATCCCATCCTAAAATCACTGTGGAAGATAAGGGTGATGAGTTATGTTTTATTCCTTCTATTGTCCACCGAATGCATCTTGTGTAAGCAAATTTTCTAACTTTCAGGGAGATCAAACACAGGAAAGAGGAATCCAAGTCACAGACATTGAAATTAACAGTGGTTCTGTATCAAACTGCATAGAAATTAATTGATTAGCTTTGATCATGCTTTGTTCAGGTCTGAGGCATCTTTTTTTAAGATTATGGTTTTTATGTACGCTGAATTTTGGTCAGCCACCTCAAGAGGCCTCAGAATAACACAGTACTTCAGCCCAAACAGCTGCGTACATACAAGATGAGAACCTGCTTTAACTGGTAGGTTCCACTGCTTTCTGTTTCAGAATAAGAAAGATGCCATATGAGGATATGTCTGTGTCAAAGTATGGGGTCATACCTGTTGGAAATCAGGCACTTATTTAGGCCAGCACATCCAGTTGGCTTTTGGCTATAAAGACCCATGCTAGCGACTTCACATTCGCAGTGCATCTTTCAAAGAATTGGCTTCCAGTATAGTGTGGAACAAGTTTGTCAGACAAAAACTGCATTAGGCTACCAATACGTATAGTTGCATATAGCAGAGGCTTTTCTCACTGTGGTAAATTCTCAGTATCTTCTGTTGCAAGAAAGTAGGGACATCAGATGAATTGATTTCATTACAAGTCAGCTTTTTGTGCTTTGAAACAGAAGTACTGAGAAGTATTTGGTTGTTTTCATTCCTTCGTAAACCACAGGAGCCTGCCTACATTGCATGAAGTAGGATGTCTTCATGGCAGATGGAGCAGGCACACTGACTGCTAGTATCTGATGCTTTTCAAACATACATCAATACTTCCGAGGCAAGCAAACTCGAGGATCATATAATCTGGTGACTGCTGAATTCCAGGAGGAGAATTCACAACTTCAGAATGTTTTCTGAGGAGCTTGCTTCACATTTTCCAGCACCGAAAAGCTTCATTAAGGAAGGCTACCACTTGTCAGAAATAAAGTCATGTTGCTCTTTTCATATTAGCATTCCAGTTAGCTGTAAGTGCATAGCTTAGAAATTTCAGCAAGTCAGCCAATCATGCATTTGAAAATGGTATTACAGTGGAAGCAGTCAGGAGGGATATACATGGGTTTTCTGAAGTGCAAGTTTCTTATACTGCATATCCTTGACTGTGCATCTCAGAGAGTGTGAGAAAAATTGTTGACTGCTGAGCATCTACTGCTTGGTTTTGAAGGGCTTGATAGATCACTCATTCATAAACATTAATGTAGAAAGGAAGAGACTGATGCTCAAGCCAAGATATTGAAGAGATCTGTCCTTTCATTTATTTGGACAGGCATGACATTTTTTTGTTAATTGACTCTTCTCATCCTTTCCTGCCATGGGTTATGAAATCATATGCCCTGAGGAAATGAAATTCAATTATGCATTTAATATTTTTGGATTAGTAGGGCACATGCATCTGGCATGGTGAAAGCAGGATGATTTTATATATATAAGTTAGTTAGAAAATTTATCTCACTTGATATAAATATGACCACAACCTATATTCCTCAGAAAATCCACAACATTTGGGAAAAAAGCTGCTATTATCGCTGTTAAAATCTGTTACATTAAGAGTATAGAAATTTGGCAGAAAATGAACACCCTTGCTTTCTAGCTAGTCCTCAGAGATCAGAGGGGCTGGATATGACACATCTCATGGCATATGTCATGGAAATCCATTCACCACATATCTCATGGCATATCTCATGGCTATAGGCCTCATTCCTATGGAATCTAAATCTTTTTCAGAGTTATGGAAGTTCTAACATATTTTAAAGTTTGGCTCATGAAAGTGATGACAAAAATATGTCACTTTTTTCAAATAGGTGGTGGTTGTCTGGTTGGAACATAGTCCCAAAACATGTTTGTAATTTTTCAGGGAGAGAGACTGGTGCCTGTTTCAGTTTTTCCACTTAAAATGTAAAATTAGAGGAAAAATTATGTTGACAATTTTAAAAAAGTCAGATCTTTCCTTTCTAGAGAAACCTGCTCAGTTCCCCACCTTGAAAATATCTCTAAGGGGTATGATTATAAGGGTAACCTTGTGCTTATATCAAGAGAAAATGTCTTCCTCCTTTCTACACATTTTTTTACCTCTACTGGCCTAACTTTGTAATATCATGTATAAACAGTATCCTTATACTTTGTGAAAAAACGTAGAAATTATTAAAGAACAAATTTACCTTTCTGTGGAGCAGTGTGTAAAACTCACGAGTTTGAAAGAAACTATGGTAAGAACATGTTTGCTTCACAAATTGTAGAAATTTTTAATTTGGGTACGTACTGTTTTCTTTCTACTTCTTCTACTCAAGACATGTTAAAGCCAAACACCTTTATGAATAGATACTAGTTTGACTAGGATAAAAAGCTTTGTGAAACTGCATATTGTGATGGGAATATCTTAGTGGTATACGTTCATCATGTTTAAGTTGCCTAAAGATTGTCGGTTTGTAATTTTTATTTAAATCCCCTGTGAATCTCACTGTGCTGACAGGAAGTCTGACATTATATTCACAAGCAATGAGCAGCAATGTTATATTGCCTTTGAGATATCAATGGACTCATAGCTTCTACCAGGAGGACATGAGGATGCTGGTTTTCTGGCCCTTTCTTGCCAGGACATATAGACAGCAAGCTGCTCACATCCACCAGTGTCTGTCATTAGGATATTGTCCAAGCGCTTCCTGGGTCAATCAGTTCAAGAAAGAAAAAAACAAAGTAGCAATGTGCATTGACTAGGAAATTATTGTTTTCTGTGGCAGTAAAGTATGAATAAGGTTTTTCTGAATGGGCTCCTGTCTACTGTGGGATGGCTGTTTAAGGTACACATGGGTGCTTTCACCTAAGAGGAGATAATACCTGCTAAAGGAAGCCCTTGCTGAATAGGGTGGCTTATACACTTATGGGCTGCACCATTAATACCTAGTGCTGTAATAACCTACAAATCTGAGCTATTCAAGTACAATCAATTATTGTGCCTTCCAGTATAATGCCTATTCCTCTTCTTCTTGTCAGACTTGAGTCACATCTGAGAACTATATCCTGCCATAGCTAGTGCTTCATGCTGGTTTCTATGGAGCCATTTGTGGGTTAAATGTCTCAGTTAATGAGAAGCTGACTGTGTGGGATTGGATTACCACCTGAATTAGATTTCTAATACAATACATTTCCAGGCATTCTCTTTCAGTATTTTCACAACACTTCAGTCTATATTAAGGTGGAAATTGGATTAAAAGGACAAAGCGTGAAGTCATTTGCTGAAGCAAACAGAGTGTTAGTGCCAAATTTTGTGTAAAAGGATGCTGCTGAAAGGACCGCGTGTCTCTCTTCTAATCCGCAGAGAATCCCTCTGCCTCTGAGTTTAAGGACTTCATTTCCAAATACAATGCACAGGGGGTACATAAACCCCTGTTAAACAGGTCATTTTGTGCATTCATCTCTTGTTTGTTTATGGTATTAAAAATGTTGTTTTCAGCCTGGAACAATCCCATTCGTGTAGAAATCACTTTGTAAATTTAAATACTGTAATAGTGACAGCTCTGTTCAGAGCAAGTATTTTAACATATTGGGTGATAGTAATAGCTATCTTCCTGAAATTAAAGTTTTAAATATATGAAAGAAAATTCTGCCTTTTATTTTTTTCAAAATTCATTATATGTAGAGACAATTCTCACAATATCTGAAAATGCCATGTTGCTAGGACAACTGAATAATTGCTGTTCTTGGATGTAGAGAATATTGTGTGTGAAACTTCCACTGTCAATTGAGTAAACAGTAAAGTTTAAATTGTAAGCACTAGACAGGACATAAATGATACTTTTTAAAAGTTTAAAATCAGAAACTAAATATCTGAGAGTTTCTGCATCCAAAGATATAATTCTTGACCACAATCTTAACAATTATCTTCACACAGTGCAAGACAGCCTAAAAATGAAAGTACATTCATGTAGAAAAAACGTGATCTAACTCCAGCTGGCCACTGCGGCTTTCATAGAGAGAATATGGACTACCACTTACATTCTTTTAGGATTTGGTCTTCCTTGGAGAGCAGATGCTTCTCCTTCTGAAAAAGAGGAATAGACACATCAATTTCATTTGATCCCACTGGCTGATATACTAGCACTACTTGATAGTTACTTCCTTACTACGTTATATTTTAAAAATTTACTGCATTCTGTTTTCATCATTCCAAACCAGACACCTTTTTTATGCATTGCTTTCTGGTTGCTCTCAAAGCATCTTTCCAATTCAATAATTTCCAGAAAGCAAGTTTATATGAAGTAAAACTGTTTTTCATGTGCTTTATAGCTTGCTGCATATCATACAATATCATGTAACATAAAATTCCTGCTATCAATGATTGCTAACTTTTCCTAGAGACAAAAAATAAGCATCAGAACTTAAAACCAGACAATTTCTTACAATAACTGCACTCATTTAATGTTTTCTTTGCTAGTTTCAGAAAGAATGGGTGATGTTCTGGGCTAGAAAAGTTAATGCTTTTAAAGCCTTCTGTACTTTCTGAATGTAATAATAATGACAGCACTTAGCAGTTGTATAAATCTTTTCATGCATAGAGCTCCATCCTAACCCTGAAAGTATTATTAGTCACATTTTACAGATAAGTTCTTTAACATAGCAGTCAGTTCAATCTCCACACCCTCCAGGCTGAATAAGTATTATAGTAGGGGCACAAACGTCAGAGATTTTAGCTGAGAAATTCCTCGGCTGATTCTCAGACCTTGCTTTGCTAGCGACACATGCATTAACTTTATGCTGGTTTCTGTTAGTGAATCCCCTGTAGATTAGAAACTCCATTAAGTACCACTCCTCCATTTCTTCCTCTTCTCCAGTGACATTTTCCTGAGGTTTTTTGTTATCCAGAGGTTTTCTCAGCTTTTTCTACACACCCCTGACCTCAACTCAGTTTCCCCTGCAGGACATATCTACAGACTGACTCAAGGCCCAGTACTGTTTCAATAACATATCTTCAATAACTGTCTCATTTTTATGTCTGTCCTGTACAATCAGTATATTTATTTTGTAAAGAAATATAAAATATTTCTATATGAAAGAGTTTTATATACATTTTTATTATAATCACTTTTGATTAATTCTTCATTTAATAGCCATAATTGGCACAAAAATGGGATTGAGATACATGGCCATTATCCTGACCCACTTAGCTTTTATGATATTTTACTTCTTGGCCTTTTCTTCTTTAATTTTTATCATAACTGATTTTAGACTCTGTATGATCAAACTCTCCAGATGTGTTTATACAGCATATGGCATGATATTAATCAGCCAGATTTGGATTATTTGTTAATATTATAGATAAATAAATATTATATCTATGTATTACCATTTATCAATTCAAACAGCAAAACTGTGGTAGGACTTAGAGACCTTTCTATATCTAAGTCTCAAAAGGCATAATTTGGGGGAATTTTCAATGGACAGGGTTTTAAGCACTCCAGATTTTAAGCCATAAGCTGCCCAGAGTGGTTACATTTTATTTAAGACTTTTTGAAAGCCTTTTGGTTCATTATAACCTCTAATTCACATCCAGAGAAAGAGTCACACACTCTTCTCTAAGAGAAATTATTTTAATTTAATGAGAAAAATAAGATATTTTGGCAAAAGGTTTTATGGGAGTAAAATACAATCAAGAAAAGCATTTTACTAAAACACCCAGCACAAAAACTCAGTTCACAGAAAACACCTCTTGCAAACAATCAACATGCTAGCTTTAGTAAAACACAATTCAGTGGTTTTAAGTTAACCACTAGAGAAGGAAAAGAGTAAAAGAAGAAAATGGATTAAAAGGGTAAAGAAAGAGAGAAGAAAGAGAAAAGGAGAGAGAAGAAAGGAAAAATGGTTACTGACAAGATTCGATGATTCACGTGGTGCAGGCAGACGGAGAAAAGAGAGAGAGAGCTCACATGGAGTCTCGTGTATTTATATAGTTCAGTTTTCCCTCCCAGGCAGGTATCCAGTTGGTTCCGACCCATGTCAATAATTCAGTGAGATTCAAATCCACAGGGGAAGCAACAGCTAACAAAATCTTTCATTATTTGCTTTTTTGAGAACTTACCTCCTGAAAGATTTGCTTGATTTTAAATGAATTGAAAATACTTCAGCCAAATTCAAGTAAAAAATGATTAATGCCAATAACTGTCACTGACATTAAGGAGAGTAGTGACAGACAAAGAGAAACACCAATTAATGTAGGAAGAGTAAGATCCATGATTTGTTGTCTGCCAAAATAGGCATCATTTGCTGTATTTTCTTTACAGTCATATATAGTTAATAATCATATTTAAAAATTACTTTGGCAGACTAAGTAGTAAAGTTACAGTTTTCATTTCCAAATTTAAATTCTGATTTAAATGGATGTGCTATAGTCTTCTATGGTTCTTAATGTGTTGGTTGTCTAAGGTACATCCAGATGAGAGGAAGCAGCAAATGAATTGTCTCAAATACTAAGTGATATTTGCCATAGGAGAACACGAGCCTGGTTTTTCTACATAACCTTTTTTTAAATATACTACATGTTTGGTTTGGTTTTGTGCTTATAAAGGAGACATGTCCTAAGCTTATCTTAAATCATCAGTAAACAGAAAATAATGAAATAGCTACTGGCAGTTACTTCTTAGAATTGTGATATCCAGTTCCTGGAACTCCTGTATATGCAGAAAGAATAAAAACAGGCAAATAGATTGCAACTAAGTAAAATGAATGAATATGTAAGCTTTTCCTTGATGTTTTTAGGTAATGCTGATAGTTACAAGACTAGCTGTTGTGCAAGAGCAGAGGGCAGCAACTACCAGACATCTCTGTTGGGCCATAGCTGACCCTGCGTAAGGTGCTATTACACTTTTTCTAGAGGTAGTTGAGTGGCAGCACTAAGATTTCTGGAAAAGATAGCCCTCTGAAAATAGCCTCAACTTCCTCTTAAATACGCATAATTTAAATGCCCTGCTTGATCGAGGGGCTGTTTAAATGCAGTATTCAATTCCAGAGGAGCCTTGTTCTACAGTATATTTCATACATAGCCCCAGTAAATGGTACTGTTCAGTTCAGTAATCAGATGAGTTGAATGTAATGATGCATGTATACAAGTTTACAAGTTGTGGCTCTTAATGGTTGTGAAGAATATTATGTCTTGGTAGCACTGTGATACAATGTAATGGGAGACAAAAAGCCTTCTGAGTGAGTAGTCATCTGAGGGATGGAGTTTAGTGAGCTTCAAAAGGAGTTTCAGTGAATGATATTAAGTTACTTCAGTGTTTTAAGGGAAAAGTACATAAACAACAATTTATAATGTGAGCTCTGTAATGAGCTCTTCTAGCATAAACATGCAAAACACTGATTAGTTATAGCCAAATTTCACTAGCTTTGGAAATCTTCTAAAATATAGCTTTTCAGTAATTGAATCACATCAAAGTATTTTTTTCTCCCACTCTTCTAACAAAGTTATGCGTGATTGGTTGGAGGGCGGGCAGGGATGAGAAGCAAGCGGTTGACAAACCAAAAGATGACTGTGATGTGGTACAGTTTGAAACAGTAACTTCTAAATTTATCACAAAGAAATGCACGGTGAACCTGAAAGGAGTCCTGTTTGTGGTGACTACCAGCACCAAGATGAGGTCTGTAAGTTAATTTGATTCTAAGCTTCTGAAAGGCATCTAATCTTTTCAACTAATCAATTTTTTTCCAAAATATATAAATATTGTTAGATACCAAGTTTTGGAAGGATATCAGAGTATGTTTGAAAGCAGATGTTGCTTTTACAGGGCAGGTTTTTTGGAAAGTTCCTTTTGATGATATTTGGAACATGAAATGGTTACACATCACATTATTTCCAGTTGAAAGAGTTTCATCAGATTCTAACTTCAAAAAATTACAGACACAACATCACTATCATGACAAATTATCCAAACATTCCTGAATTAAATAACATTTGGCTTTAGATCCTCACTTGGAAATGCAAAGATGAGTGGAGTTTGAAGAGAACTCAACCTACTGTAAAACCTAATACTTTTTTTTTTTTAAATTTAGAAGCTGATCAGCCTGAAACTATTAAAACCTTGCTATATTAAATTTTACAATTTTGATTCCAAATTAACAATGTGTTTATTACCAACTGATGCACCCTTGGTGCTTCAAAGACAGCTGATTTGATCTATTGTATGAAACAGGACTGACTGTTCAGGCATCATTACAGGGTCAGAACAGTAAGAGCTACCTTCAAATACAGCAATGAAAATATAAAAAAAACCAATTAAATAAAATTTTATATTTTTTGTAAAGTATAAAAATATAAAATCTACAAGCCCTCCTTTGCCATCAAACCAAATGAAGTCCAATGTCTAAGTCCATAGATTTCTTGTCTTGTTAGATTTCAGGTCCATAGACAAATAGATGAAGGGAACCATTCTGTGAATCATTATGCAATTCTATATTATCAGATTAAAAGTATGTTTATACGGCTTGGAAAGGAATGAGTTTGGCTTCTGTGTAGGTGTTCAGTGCATGTGTTAATTCAGAGTAAATGAATTATAACAGTAGGGAAGGTGTAGGTCTTCCATGAGAGATTATACTTGGCCTGCTAATATCAAACTATGGATCTGATCCTGGCCTAAAATGCTCTTTTTTTTTTAATACATTTTGAAGTTTACCTAGTTATAGTTGTTGGATTCTGGGTTTAAATAGCTGTATATGTGTTTGAGGGGATCTACTGAAAGGAATTGTAGTTTTTGGCTTTTTTAAAAAAGCAAAAGTCTTTTCAATCACTGATTTCTTCATCAGTAGCACAGATTCTATTTGCTCTCACACTCTATTCTCCATCTACTTCTGCAGCTTTGTTCATTTCTGTTTGTTTTGTTAGCAACTTCATGGATTGCTACTAATGTAGGAATTCAGTATTACAACAAATATAAAGTCCTTTTTTTTACAGCATTTACTTATATGACATTTTGAAAAATAGGTGACTAAATGAAGGCCTTTGCTGTTTAGACTCCTATGTCATCATAGTAACTCCACTGAAAGATCTGTCTTTTACATCTTGAGCCTGAGCAGAATTTCACGGCTGTACTCAGATGAAATGTTTTGATGAAATAAGAAGAAAAAAGCTTTCTCAATTCTTACCTGTCACATTATAGTAATATTTTCATGAATTCCAAAGTTAATAAATTTAAAATACTGCAGTAGACTTTTTCCAATTAAATGAGCATTTTCTTTTGTCAAAAGGAAAGAAAGAACTTTGATTATGCTTTTTACAGTAATTTAATTAAGCATTTCTTGTAAGTTCATTCCAGTATCTATCATGGCTCACTAAAGTTGAAATTCAGTATAGAATGGTAGATTAATTGCCCTTTCTCTTAGGTGAAATAAGAATCCTAAATATGCAGAGTCATGAAATTTAACTGTGTTCCTCAATTGCTTATTCAATGCTTTGGAAACCTGAATCAAGAAGAGGGCCAAAGGTTGTTAAATGTAGCGAATAACACAGATTTTGAAGTTTACTTAATGAACCGAGTGTTTATTACTATGAAATAAATGCACCATTTAAAGAATTATGGTGGAAATGTAAAACATTAAAATTCTAATTAATTTTGGTCAGAAGCAAGCAATGCACTCATTTTTCCTAAAACATTTTCATTAGGGTCTAGATTTTCTCTGTTATTGAGATAAATTTATTCCTTTCATATGGTAGTACTATCTTTTTCCATTAAAAATATGTCCTTCAATAATGTTTACAGTGATGTCTTTCAGCTACCTTCAACTTTGAGCAATATGTCTCGATAGCAGCTTCAGAAGCATTTTGCTATAACTCAGTTTTTCTTGCTTTTCTATTTAATGTTGTTAATCATTTTGGAAGCAGAATGTTCAGACCTCTTGATTAAAGGCTTTCTATAGCCAAACTTATTTGTGAAAACAGTTAAAGCATGAAAAAAATCTTCAGCTATCATTTAGTAACTACCAAGATATATGTATAGCCTAACAATTGAGCACTTAAAAATTAAACTTTTACTTGTTGGAGGTTTTTTAATTAAATAGTACTTAGAGCTATTAATTCCTTATTGTTGGGCTGAGCACCTTTTGTTCTCATGTAACTATTGGAAGAAGAAGACATTTTATTTCTTAGTATAAAGAATATAAAAATAAGTTTTACTTCTTATAGTTTAGTAAATGTATAGTGTAAATATGGCTGGAGTATAACCACAAATATTTAATATCATCTTGATTAGAATATGCATTTCTAGGCTATGGAATATTATTCTGTGGTAGTATTATGAATATATATAAAGTGGAATTTTCTGTTTTAAATATACAATTTCTAAAAATAATTAAGATATTGCCACATAAATAGAAAATGCTATTGTGGTTTCCATGTATGTGTTTTTATATGCACAGATGTGATTATTATCATTGAGGGATAAATTTGCCTTAGAAAGGATCTTATTCAGGACAGTGTCAGACTTGAAAGCTTGAAAACTGTTGCAAGTGTGCACTCTGAGACCAGAGTGGAAATTAAGGAGGCCTGTCCCATATAGGCAGAGAACAGTCATGTTAAAGTTGCTTTTCATCTCTTTCTTAGTTGATATTTCACATTTGTGATATCTAAGCATTTATAGGTGCAGTCTAATGTTCATAAGCCTGAACCTTCAAAGACTCAAATTGTTAAAGAGGAAACATTTTCCTCTACTTTCTTCAAGGAGAACCAGCTGAACTTGTAAAACAATGGTTGGGTTTCAAGCACCACCTGCCCTGAAGAGGATCCCAACTGTAGTGGCAGTCAGCCAAAAGGGCCACTCAGTGGAATGGTTGCCTCCTAAAAAGGAGAGGAACAGATGGAAGATTTGGAATCTGGCATGAAATTCCACTTCTGTACTAAGCATTAAATGAAACTTGACTGTAAGGGCTCTTGCAATGGTACATTTATCTCTATAATCAGAATTAGCAACGAGGAAATAGAAAATACAGAACACTGACAAACATTTCAAAAAGACTCAAGTTCTTGTATCAGTGCAAGTTAAAGGAAAGAGTTTGTGATAAACATGCAGCTGCTTGTAGCTTAAGAGGAGCTTTAGAGTAAAAGTAGTTCTGCTGGTCTTGCATTGCCACCTAGAGCACAGTGCCAAGTACTGCTTGGGGAAGGAAACAGTCAAACGTTGCTCTTTTCACTGGACAAATTGAGGTGGAGAGCTGCTTCCAGTTAATTCATGTCGGCTTTGCTTACATTGTAGTGGTTAGTCCCTTCAAAGCCTACAGTTTTTAATGGAACAGATCAACAGAGATTTTGTTGTAGGACTTTGGTGAGCTTTGACAGTAAGAATTACTGGAGATGCGCATTAAAAGGTACAACTGTCAGCTTGCCAGTGGTCCCAGAGGGGGCGTTTTCTTGATGGCTGCTTCAGAATACTTCATGAAACAAATGTCAAACATAGTGACAAGGCTGTCACTATGAAAATGATCCATGTAGCAAGGGTCTCCTTTTCCTTGGAAACAAGCATCTGCCTTATCACTGCAGAGCTGCGGTGACAGAAAACTGTCATCTATCACAAGAAATTTATATTTGCTTCTAATATCCATTGGTAAAGAACTGTTCCATTTGTACTCTGTATTCGTGCACCACTCTTCATTATAAGGATTGTCAGTAGGGCATTTGAAAAAGATAGCATAGACTTTGAAAGAAAAATAACTTGAATATTACTGTTGGATTCTTACCTTTTGCCCATTTAGCAGAGAGGCTACTTTAACCCCCAATTTTTGCCTGACACTAATTTTCCTCCAAATTTGGCCTATGACTTTGGAAAGCTAGACTTTATGTACACAGACAAAAGCTCTCATAGTTAATAAATTTCTTTTTTCCTGATATATTTTTTAAGAGTATTGAAAGTATTTTTACCTACTTCCAACTGGTATTTTCCTAGCTGGATTCTGTGAGGCAGGAGATGAAATAACTTGGAGGAACACCCTCACTGGAACTTAGTATGTTAGTGATATTACAGCTTTTTTAGGTTAAGATACTATAGAAAATAATAGTATCAGAATTAGTCTTGAGTGTTTTTGAGATTATATTTCTAAATTATATGATAGCATAGAGAACCCTTTAGCCATTCCTCATTATAGCAGGACATTTTTGTGTTTTGCATATTTTCTTATTATTCAGATGATCCTTGACATTATCCTGTAATATATAGCTGTTTATTAAGTTTAGAATATGGGTTGCAGTTTGCAAAACACACAAAAGCAAGTCTACTTTATTAAGTATACATTTGTAATGCAGCTCTAGAAGTTACAGGTATGGTGTAATGGGCAAATCTGTGAATTGGTGCATTTCCCAGCACAGTTAATTGAGGTGTGATCTGTTCTACTTGCAAAATAGTGTCAGATTTCCTGCAGAGCTAAGAATCGTCTAATTCACTGTTGTCTTCTAGATTTCATGTCATTAAGTAATGGAGTAAAAAGGAATTCTCAGACATTCTGAATGAAATTGGTTAGAGGGGCAAAAAGAGAAAGGGATATTCAAAAGCCTATTTCTTGGCTTTTTTGCCCCTTTTTATTCCAGAATTTGTCTACGGGGGAATATTCTGGAATAATTACTCAAAATAAACTTTACATATCAGACCCATTATTCTCTGGTCAGGGCAGTATTTGTAGTTGACCTTAAACATGCCTTTAAAGGGGATGAAGTTATGTGACAGTCTCTCTCAACTGTCAGCTAAAAACTTTCAGAAATAGGATCTTAAAAGTCAGATTCTTACCTTTGGTTTTGGCAGCTAAAGATATCTAAATATTGAAGTATTCTCATTAACTTCAGCAAAGCTATTGAATGCTCAGTACTTAAACACGTATTTAGGTGGCATATTGTAGGGTCTTGGTTCTAAATTCTTGGCCCTGTTCTGTTGCTGTGACCCATAAATGCACAGCTACCAAGTACAGACTAAGCAGTTTGAAGGAAGCAATGCCCACAAGGTGTTTGGAGACATCCATAGAGCACCCAAAGAATCCAGTACTTTTCCAAAAGGAGGAGTGCCAGGGCAAAGGAAAACTGTAGGAAAACTGATGTGGAAGGTTCATCGCTCCGTCAGCATCAGATTAGGATGCAGATGAGTCATCCAGTCTTCAGTGGCTTAAGGAGCTCCTGAGCTGACATTTCAGTTCAGTGCTGGGTTTAACAGCACTTTGTAATGCCCTTTGTGCTTTTCCTTATCACTGTTGGTTTTGTAAATCTGGAATAATGTCAATTCCAGGCTAGTAAACTTTATTCATTTCAATATAAAAATAATCTTTGGGCTGTTAAGTGTGCTTTTTCAGTAAGAGTAATAGTACAGTTCTGAGGGATTCACTTCCCTTGGCTACTCTTACAAGTCAGCATTTCTGTGCTGAGGCATCTTTAAGGTGAGTGTATTCACTGTATAATATTTGAGTCTGTGGTTGCCTGTAGTCAGAAAAGATACTGAGACAAGTTTGATTTTTGGTATCTGACGGCAAGAACTACTTTGAAAGTTTGATTTGTGACATCTACTAGCAAAAACTACTTTAATTTTAGGATTTTTAAAAACTACTTTAATTTTAGGATTTTTAGAATGCAGGCATTAGATGTTAGAGCCATAGACATCTGGAAGCAAAATAAATGACAATGTAAAATAGAGATGTGAGGTATTAATAGAAAGAATGTGAACTGAATTTCTGTCAACAGAAACCAGAATTCAGTATTTCATCTTCTGTGCAGCCACTGGTAATAGAAACTTTGCACACTGACGTCATGGATGGTTTTTTACAGATAACATGAAAATAAAGAGGTTTTCCTTTGCTATCCATCAGAATTAAAAGCATTATAATGATAATGATAGGTGTTAATTACTAAAACAAATATATTAAATATATTTAATCTGCAGTCGGTTTGGCATAATTTCTGTATAATTAGGCTATGTAGACTATGTAGCTGAAAATTCAAACATTATTAATGACATTGGAAACTCCAACTATTTCAGTAATCTGTGTGCAATCATTGGGCTGCTTCTTGGACTACTAAAAAAAAAAATAGATAAAGCATTTCACAGAAATTTGGCATTGTCAGCAGACTGAAAGAATAGTGGGTCTTTACATCTTGTGGTATGGTTAATATGTGCTCTAAATTGCCAGTTTAGATCTTTCCCAAGCATACTGGCAGTAATATTTTACTTCTTATAATTTGTAGGAGTTCATGTCCCAAATTTTTGTGACAATTTTCCATCATTAGTAAGTTTGCCATTCTAAGACCTCCTGCTGTCACTTGTTTTCTGGCAGAAAGTTGCATGCGTGCCAAAACTGGTGGTTCATGCTTGCCAGTATCCTCTGAAAATCCTTTCTGGCATCTTGACTGTTGTTCATGTGGCTGTGCACAGGTCTGGGAACTGATCTGGCTTAAGGTGTATCTGACAAAGTTTTCTCACTGTGATAATTCATACGATGAGAAGGATCAAGCACCATTACTCTGCTCTTTGCACAGCAGTCACTTCTGCTCAGAGATACCACACTTCAATTGCTGTTTCAAAATGAGATGTGAGTTTCTGCTCTTGGAAAACAGAGATGAAGTAAAAGCACCTGTAAAAAATTAGGATGTCATATGTGGAGCATGGTTTAGTACAATGCTGGTCAGAAAGTTTTTGTGCATAAAATACAAAAATTACAAAGTATCAGTCAAGCATCTGGATGACTTGTGTGTGGAAATCTGCCCACATAAATCAAATTTATGCCCTGCCGGTAGATTTTACCTGTTTGAATATGTTTTACTTAGTTTAAGCAACAGGAGACCAACAAAGGAAAGAGTATTAGTTCTGCAAAATATACCAAAGCAGATGCTTCCATTTTGAGTATTCACACCAAGCAACTCCTGGAGTTGCCATCACCACTCAGCCATCATTTCTGCATCTCAGACACGCTGATCACTGCAGCTGCTGCTGTAACCTGGGAAATCTGCCAGAGCACAAGCATGACCTTTTGAGCGCAGAATTAAAACATTTCAAGTCTACACAAAGCCAGAAGATTCTGTTAAAAAAAAACCTCTTTCACTAGATAAAACCTTTTGTTGTCCTCAAAAAATAGTCTCAGGAAGCTGATGTATTGAACCTAATGTGCCTTCACCCTCTTGTGGTCCTCAGTGGAGGTAGGACTCTGTTAACAGTCTTTGAAATTTCTGCATGCTCTGTATGTTAGGAGAGGAAGCCCTAACCATTATGTCAAGTGTTCTGGGAAAAAAAATGATAGTATAGGGTTTATATTCCCTGTATGAGGGAGCACAAGTCAGGACATTGGAATAATATCAGGTTGTGTTCTAGGGATGTGGGTTAGTTGGCATTGAGGTCAGTTGGGATACAACTTCTGTAGGAACCTTCAGAAATGTGCAGATTTGCTGTTTTTTATTAAGAAGTTCTTCGTTAAATAACCTGCTGTTTTTCTATAGCAACCTGAAGTTTCTGTGGGTGTTTTTTTAATTCCATTTATTCTTTTGTCACCTGTAAGCAGTACGTCTAAGCTTAGTTACACCTCACTCCTTTGTAGTTTCCCATTCTGCCCTGCTTGTGTTTTCTTTTGAAGTTTGACATCTGTATGTGGACTATACATTACACTCTCTTGAATATATTCTACACTTCTAATTTCAGTGAATCAGCAGTCTTTGGTTTCACACACACGCACAGACTTGTTTCTCACCTAAACCAAAAGAGCCACAGGGCTCTCTACATGTTTTAAAGGTAATTGAAGAGATGACAGTCCAGAAAGATAAGAAAAAATGCTTTTAGCCTTTAGTGGTCAGTCACGTAAATATTTCTCACTGCCTGGCCTGCCCCCAGAAGGGGGAGGGTTTAAAGGCAGAATGGCTTAGAGTGTCTGCTTCTTTAATAGAACAACTAGCTTTTCCATTTTATTTTAGTTCTGTGTAACATATTACAAGACCACTTTTTTTAAATGAGACTTTTTTTATATGAGATCCATATTTTGTGCTGCCTATGTGAGATTCCTATATGTTTTCTACTTCTAAAATTTTATTATAGTGCTGCCCATGTGATCTTCCAATATGTTTTCTGCCTCTAAAACTTTATTATAGTCATTCCTACAAAGCATGCTTTAATGGTGAAAAAAGGACTAGGATGTAAAAAGATAAAATTATTTTCCTACAAGAATGAAGATGCTGTTTTAAATCAGGATACTACACCCTGGGTTCCTGGATCCCACCTAATGTCCCTGGTGTTTCCTATCTCTCAGCTGTCGACTTGGAATGAGTGGTGTTATGGCAGCCAGGATGCTTCTTCATTCCCAAATGTCAGTTCATTTCTTGTGTATTGAAACATGGAAGATTCTCTGTAAATTGAATTAAAATGCAGGCAGGAAAACCAGACGTACTTTGAAATTGTGATAAGGACTCTTCCTGATGCAGTAGGTTGCAAGTTGCCTTATAAAACAGTTTTCTCAGTCTTCCATAATTTATACTTTGGAGGTCATGATTTTGTACTGGACACAAAATAGTATCCATTCCTATGGAAACGGGCATTATGATGTCACTTCATTTTTTCAGTGAGATCCAGAGGAACCTGTAGTGAGTTATGAGCCTTACTCTTGGAGCTGAAGCTGTAGAATATTGTAAGCCTGCTGCTGCCTGACATGCTCATGTTTCCTATTTTAGACCTGACTGATCTTCAGATAACATATGGTGGTACAAGTAATTGGAAAATTGGCAGACCTGTCAAGAAAATATGCTAGATGGGACAAAAATACGATGTTGCAGCACATAAAGTGTCTCTGAAGTTAAATTTATTGTCTTTTATCAAATGGTGAAGTAAACGTATCTCAAAAAAAGTATCTCAAAAAAATGAAACATTTTTCAATGGCAGACGCTTTTCAGAAGTAATTTTTAGTACAATGATGAAAGTTCTTGCATTCAAAAGTAATTTAGTGGAAACCTCTGGTCAAGAACAAAGGAAAGGTGTATAATACTGTCTGCTGCAGACGTTTGAAAATCTTGTCATCTGTGTGGTTTAGTAATTTCTTTATGTAACCATCCAGTAAACTGGTCAGTAAAACATTTACTCATTAAATTATTCTTCTGCTATAAATAGGTGATTAGACTTGTTTAAACTTCTTATCATTTTTATTTTAACTCTTGAGCAAAATTAAGCACTTGAATAAATGACATTTTTCGCTCATTTGTATGCTTGTTGGTCAGACAAAAGATGGCAAAAGTCTTTACAGAATTTTATACATCTGCATAAGTAGAAAAGGTGTACTTCTTCAATAAGTTGATTAATGTTCATGTTTTCATTTTCTTTTACAGGAAGATGAAAATGAAGCTGAAGCAGAAAATCCATCTCAGGAGCTGAATTTGGAGCAGAAAAAGTCAAAAAAATAGGAGATTGCTGTCTTGTTTGAAATATTTGCAAGTTGTGTAACAGTGATTATAGTTTCTCATTGTAAAATTAACAAAAAAAGTTCTCAATAAAGTCATTGAAAATTAAATTCATGGTTCACTGGGGAATTAATTAAGTAGCTCCTGGTGATATTTTTGATTGCATTAAAAGCTGAATTATCAGAACTGAGTACCATACCAATAAAATTCTGAAAGCTTTTTGAACACGTTATGGAAAGCTGATGGGTTATTCATCACTTATAGCATTTACTCAGAAAACAGGGCAATTTTATATTTTAGTCTACAAAGAAATGTTATCCTTAAAGGATAGTTATAACTCAGGCATATTTTGGTATTTCTGAGCGAGAGTTTTTATTCTTAAAAGTTAGATAAATATGTTCTACTAAATGCGTTCTGAAATTTCTTACGATCAGTGATTAAAATAAATGTTTCTGAGGACTAGATGGAGGCAAGGATTTTTTTATATGTATAGTATGTTTTCAGAAATAATGAGTTTTACATTTGTATCATAGGATTTTTAGTTGGTTTCTTGTTGCATTATAATTTTCTTTATGTAAACCTTTTCCATCTTTACGTGATCATTGTCTTTTAATGAATATCAAGCTTTCATCTTGATTAGGCCATCCTACCCAGGTCTAATTCCTTCATGCTAATCTTTCCATTCCAACAAAATTAAATAACTTGTCACTGTGTCATTAGATTTTCAAGTGAGTAATAAATATCTAAAATAACTTTTCTTCCTATAGTCCTAATTTTGTTTTGCAATTTACTTCTGCTTTTTAGCCTGTGCAGATCAGTTAATGGGAAGGTTAGTACAAGAAAATCAGAGGTAGATTTATAGCCCAATAGTTTCACAGATTGCAATGAAAAAAACAAAAAATCTCACTGATTGTTTTAGGATTAAGACAACACTCACCGGTGTCCCATGAGTGAAGTTTATCTTGCTTCATAAAAAATTAATTGTATTTAATTGAAAAAGTTAACCTCTTTTCCCACTCTTCTATATTTTTACTGTTATTCTGTGTACTGAGTGTTAGATTGTAAATAGTATTCACCCTGAATTTTATCCTGTTTGTGTAAATTATAGTTTCAGATATTTTAAAAACAACATGCCTGTGGTTAAGCAATGTCGTTTATAAATTCTTTTCTGGTTCATGAGGTTCGAATGTGTGTAGTTCGTGGACAAATTTCAATCACAATTACTCTACAGGAGTTTAATAACATTAGATCTCATTTTAACGAATGCAGCTATCATGTAAATTAGCATATAAAATAAATTCAGCATTGGTCCATTTGGTGCAGATCAGCTACTGTAACCGTCTCAGAAAGGAGGGGGAATATGATTTTTTCTTCACTGCAGTGGAAGAGACAGATTTAGGAAAGATGGAAACTGAGTTTTACCCTGAAGGACCTTAGGGACTATTCTCTGCGCAGCAGTGTGAAGGATCACAGGGTAGATGAGAACAAAGGGAATGCTTTTGTTTTTTTCAGACTAACCCAGAAAGCCACAGTCAGTTCTCAGAGCTTATTCTCAACAGGATCTGAAGAAGGGGCAGGGTTTCCGTTGGAACAGGCTGAAAGGCCTGTGAATTTTGAAGGACAGAACTAGTAGCTTATAAAAATGAAGTTTTACATGGGACTTACACAAAGGTAGCATAATGGCAGGGGGATTTATTGGCTGGGCTGGATTGTGGCCATGTCTCTGCCTGTCCACATCTCCAGTGCACTTGATGTTTGGGTTTAGCCATGCAAATTATCCTGTCTGAAATAAACAAACAAGGTCTCATTTCTGCAAAATAATCTATTTCATTTCAGTCCATGGCAGCACATTTGTCCTTTTGCTGTGAGTCTATGCTGTCTGACAGCCTAGGACTTGTACGGGTGTTTAAGAAGAGAAGGGTGGTTATTCAGTGTTCAGGTTTTGTATGAAAATGTATTACTTGGCTCTCGAACACCTGAGTGAGAAAAATAGTTCAGAAGAGGTACAGAAAGGTACAGAACCTTTCATTTGATGCATAATGCTGATCAGCTTAAAAGGAGTATTTCTGTTTCTTTCCTAAATTATTCAAAAATTCAGTGCAAAATTATAATTACATAAATCCTACTTTTAGGTAACTTCTTTATGAGAAATCCAGCATATGTCACTAGAAGTCTACAGTCAGTGTTGTTAACCTGATCTAGTTAAAATTTGCAGCTGAATTGATTTCTTTTTCATTCTTGAGCTTTCAGACTATGAGTATGAATTACATTTTTGTCATATATGTTTTTCATTAGTGTCCAGAGGGGGTTTTTTATACAATGCACTGTGTAAAGCAGATGGCTGCAACACTCCTGCATGACTATGACATGATACTTCTGAGTGTTACTGCTTATCAGAACTAAGATGAAAACCTGATGCAGAATATTGTGACTTTTATTAAAGTTCTGTCCATGCTGCAGTGAAATACAAGCCAATTTGGATACTGCAAACAGCTCCTGCAGAATGAAGTTCAAAGCTTATATGAATAAACTAAAAGCTAACTTAGAGGTGGGATGAACAAAAGTTGAGACAGCTTTAATTCAACTGATTACAGAAACTTATATGGAGCATTATATTCTTTGTACGCAAACACACATAGGCACCTCTATGTACATGTGTGCAAGCAGCCAGTTATAATGTCCTTTTTATTTGATTCTCTTTCCCTCTATGCTGTTATTTAATAATGAGTCACATGTGATCTGAAAATCTAGATGGAGTACTACTTACTTCGCACTGCATCCCTCTCATGCATGACAGTGGTGGTGCTCCCCAGTTAGGAATTGCAGTTTTCTGGGCTGCACTAGTGATAGCTATTTTAGGGTGGCTTAGGGGATAATTTTGTTTTTGGTGCCCGAGGAGAAGCTGTCATTTTCTTCATATTAGAGCAAATTCCCTGCTTTTTGTGCAGTTAATGGTGAATTACTGTTGATTTTTGTTCAGTCCTCCATGTTTGCTCTTTTCCCTCCTGTGGTACAGTGGGCTATAGAGAATTTTTTGGACTCCCAACACTGTTTTGTATCACAGACAACCACTTCATCCTCAGAGAAGAGCAAATTTCTCTATTACTATAATTTTTGTTCTTTGAAAATAATGTCTGACCTGAATGTTTGACCTTAGAAATAATGTCTGGGGATCAACAGTTTGAGGTGTGAAAGTTCTTGTCAATCACTCACAGAGTAATGTTACTGATTTATGAGTGTGGTTTATGTTGTATTGTAGACTTATGGGAAATACTTTGCTGTTAGATGATTTTCCTTAGTCTATTACCTAATTGTTGTTGTCATGCAAGGATGCTTGTTCTGAATGCTACATTCCTACATTAAATATAGGACTAAATTATTGGCATGAGCTATAAAAACAAAGGTACTTTTGACATAGGGGATGTTAATTTCCTGTCTGTAGCTCCACAGGCATTGAAATTGTTGGATCTAAAATGTGGTGCAGTCATAAGGATTCTGAACTAAAGCAGATATGTCTTGGTATTTTAATCCCAGCATATGTGTAACTTCTTATGGCTAAATGAGAATCCACAGTATTTTGTTTTTTCATAATGATATATTGAAGTGTATTGCTACACTGGACATTTGGTGCTCATTTATAGTTTTTCTCCTGAGCAACACTAGATGTAGTGCATTATATGCACTGTGTCACGTGCAGTGGCCAATCCTAACACAGTATTCATTTTCTGCTCATTAGAAAGCATTTGTATACCTTTAAATTTAGAGAACTATTAAAACCAATTATCCCTTCTGAGGAGCTTCAATACTTGCACAGTAGGAATTTTTAAAGGGAGAGAACCATACTGACAGAGAGGTATCTCACTTCAGTGCTTCTCTGTTATTGCAGTCCCATAAGCTGCCTACCTCTTGGTTGGTTGCTCTGCATCACACTACAGAAACTAACTCTCCCTGACATTAGGCTGGATAGGTTTTACTCTGGTTTTACTCTGAAAAGTGAAGATTGATTAGAAACTGACTCTATTTCACATGACCTAAAGAAAACAATTTTTACAATGAGTAAATGACTTCTATCACCTATCTAAGGCTATAGAGCGAAATCATAGCAGGTAATAAATATTTCCCCACCGTGAATTCAGTGTGGATTCTGCAGCGATGTTATCTGGGGGAGGAAGTGAAATGCTGAAGGCAACAGCATGAAAATGCATGGAGCTATGGCATAGTTCTGATTTGTTTGGAAGAACTATTAATTTCCTTGTTACAAAGCCAAGTAAGAGCAACCCTTTAAAACTGTTGAACCATGAAAGCCATTTCCTTAAGGGTTTTAAATTTGGGAACAGAGTCGTGAAATTTGTAGCTTTGATGAGACATTCTTTGCCTGCAGTCAGAATAAGAGCCAGATCATTGGTTTCCCAGCATGACACCTATGTATTCTTGTGTGCACTAGATATCATTAGGCTCATAATAACACAACTATCATCACATTAACGTCTGAAAGGTTCAGTTTTGATGCTTGGTTTAAGTTCCATTTATACCTACAGCATACTAAACAGCTGCATAAAAGCAAAAGCTATACCATACCTATATTGTGCTATTGTTATGCACTTTAACCAAAAATACAGTCATTTTATGCCTGATCAAATTTTTATTATTTTTTTTTCTTGCCAAGTCGTGTTTTTTTGAAATAGCTGCAGCAATGGACCAATAGCAGACCATGAATGCAGCAGGAGATAATGGTACTGTGAGACCACTTTTTTCTGGTTCATACACTAAGGACAATAGTGAACATCATATACATATTGACCTAATAACTGTAATTTTTAGTATATTATTGGAAGTTTATGTACTATGTCTGCCATCTTATGGTAGAAGGGAAGTGTGTCAGAACAAGCTGATTGCTTATATTCTTTCAGGTAAAGCAGTGCAGACTGTTGGATTCTATCAAGGCACCAGCTTTTGGAAGTCACACAAAGAAGGAAATACAGCTGAAAACAATTAGTGTTCTCACTGCTTTGCTATATACTTCTGTGAGTTGCTATTGGAAAAATAAAATATATCACTTCATAGGATAAAGCTGCCACCAGGTTTTACAATTAATATCTTACCATTTGTATCAAATGAAATTTGCAGAGTTACTTAGAGAAATCAGTTTTTATTCTGCCCTGTAACTGAACATTTGGGGGAGTTTGGGAGTTTGTTCTTATGATGGAGAGAAGAAGCTTGGTGAAGCAGCAATATAGCAAGTCTAGTAACTTGTAGCTTATAGGCAAATTACTTACTACTGTGATATGAAAAGTTTTCCCCAGATCAGTGTCAGAGCTTTCATTTCTGTGTATGGGAGATGATACCTGCAGGAGTTCTGGCAAGAGGTAGTTTGCAAGCTGGGGCTGTGAGTCAAAACCAGCCAATTCCAGTGACTTGGAACGAAAAAAAATGCAAAGACTACTTGAATCATCAGTAGTTTGTGAAGGTTTCATCATCAGAAGTTGCAAAGGCTATGTGAACCAATATTCAGCAACCGCTTTAAACCCTTGTGGAATAAGAAACATTAATTAGCAGCCTAGGAGATGAGATTTATAAAAGATAGACTATAACAATAATACTACCCACAAGAAAGATTTTGGGATGATTTCATTTTAATTGTTGAAATGCCTACTAGTTATTTTAAGGATCACTGTTTCAGTCACCAATATCTGAATATTTTTGACTCCACACTGGACTGTTTTATTAATATTTTGCTGTGAAATATATACTATGAAATAACATAAAAGCCAAGGAGCTAGGTGGAAAATGCCCCCTTTCACCCTTATTTTTTCCACAAAAATATGCTGACCCTTCTTGAATCCAAGCATAGTGCAGATAATACATGGCATTGCTAAACCCACCCTTTAAACTGCATTGCTCAAGTTATGGAATTGTCTTTAGTTGCTAAGCAGCTTCCTATTTAAATATTCTCTTTTGATGTGAAGTCACATCGTGTATTCCCATCCTTAAGATTTGGAGTTGAAACAAAACTGAGACTACCTTTTCTTCCTTGTAGATAAAACCTTTTTAGACCTGCCAAGGGAATTGTCACCTTTCAGAGATGTCAGCATGATGGGAATCAGCAGGGTGAGGCTGCTGCCAGCAGTGGGACAGCAGGACAGAGAAGACTTTCATTCCCCAAAGCTTTGTTTTCATTACAGATGACAACAGCCTGAAAACCCAGGCTGAAGAAGAGGTATAGCTTAGATCATGTGTTTTAGCACATCCTTACATAGTCTTCTGTATTTTTTTGTCTTTGTTAAAGAGAAAGAAGTAGAAGACTGCATTTCTGAATGCTTAAGTTATTTAGTAAGCCACGCTGGAGCAAAAATGGCAGACTTCGCCTCAGTGAATAATCCTTGGGTCCAAGCAGTTACACAATTTTTTCTGATCAGCTTGCAATTTTTCATAAGTTATAAAACCCAAATTATTCATAATGAAGAGACTTTCAGAGCCAGGCCCGTTATATTTTCCTCTTTTCTTCAGGGATGGAATTCTGTGTAACATTAGACCCCAAAAGTGGTTGGAGTGTCAAGTAAAGAATAAAAATGCACAAAGCTCTCATTCTTGGTCTACTTGTTGGTCTCTGTATAAGGTATAAACCTTATGACAACAAAAATCACTGTTTTATTGGATGGATAATTACTAGGTAACTTTTCCAAGGTTATCAATTGCCTTGTGTTCTTGTCTGAGCACTTAATCTTGGGTAGAAGCTTTTAGATTATTTTAGAAGTAAATATTTATTACACACAAATGAAGTGTCTAATTGCTGACTTGCATACAGATTCACAGCCTATTCCCTTTACAGCTTTATTCACCATGAGACCTTTTTATCATAGCCATTTGCCATTATTGGGGGGATTATTAATTATAGTAATATCTCATCATGTACCTGGAGCCCAAATTCTTAGGAATAGTAACAATGAAAGATAACAAATTGATCTTTTTTCTAGTCTGAATTAAAATTTGGTACCTAGGGAGAATTTGGCTGCAGCCTATAGGATGTTTCCTGGTGGTATGATTAGTTGTCTTTCTTCGGTGCAAGTACCTTACAGGGCCTTAAAAATGTTCATAATTAGGTGCAATTTTCCTTTGCAGAAACCTAAGAATTGCATGAACCCTTGAATGGAATGAAGGATTCTAATAAACCAGTTACAACAGTGACCATTTACCTTAGAGAAATGATCAAGACATGTATTTTTTAATCTAAGTATTTTATTTTTAGTATTTTGACTATTAGCATAAGATCAAGGGACATATCAAATTTTAATACCAAGGCTCTCTATTAACCATGTTAATATTTGACACATTATTTAAAATTTTGATACCTAAAAATCCTCAAACGTAGCTAAAATGTGGCAGGCAAAAAATACAACTGCCATCTCCCCATCATTTATTTTATGTTGAACAGTCTATGGAGTGTGAATAGTTTACCTTTGGAGTCACCTGAGACTGCAAAGGAAAACAAATGTATCTTGGACATGATGTTATAGAAATGGAAAAAAATGCACTTATTTTCAAGCCTAGTTTAGACAAGCAGACTTCTGTTTTTACCACATATGATAAAAATAGAAGAGTAATGGTTGATATGCATCAAGGTTCTGCCTCTAGTATTGATAGGAAAATCAGGTCTACCATTAGCATGCATGTAGACATTCAGTTCAGTGGACAGAAGAGTGTTGTTTTCTGAATATTAAAGTGCATACCATTTATAAAGTATATGCAGTGAGAGAACTACAGATCTTTGATACCACTACAGCTTTGCTATTTTTGAAATATCACAGGAGCAAATCAGAAGGAACAAACATTCAAGCATACCAGTAGAAATAACACTGCACATCATGATCATGGCCCCTAAAAATGGAACAGTCAATTTGCTATGTTTGCCCAAGATGGCAGTGAAGAGTTAGAGTCGCAGCAATTAAGCAGCAGTTTTGCTATCAGTGCCTTTGAACTTGTACCACTACATTTCAAAGATCTTGATTTTTTAAGTTACAGTTGGTTTCTCATCAGGGGCATAGTGCCATTAGAAGTCAAATTATTATAACATTTATGATTTATGTTTCACTTAGAAATTGTCTTTCCCTTGCTTTTAAGAGCACTGTTTTATCTATGGTGTGAGGAAACAAACCTCACCTTTATTTGCCTCTTTTACAATGAATTCTAATTTTATATCCAACCCTGTCTAATATGCATATCCCCTGATACCTCATATCCAAACCTTCTTTGAACATTATCAGCTGCTTTTCTAACTCAATTATAGTATTATTTATATAGAGATATATCTAAAAAACTGTATTATATTTCTTTCAGTTGCATAGATTTATAGTTTGTGCAGTTTCCGTCCTTACTAGATAATGGCCTGAGCAACCTGACCCGATCTCAAACTGACCCTGCTTTGAGCAGGAGGCTCAACTAGAGATGTCCTGAGCTGCTTTCCCATCTGAATTATTCTGTGATTCAGTGATAAGTATTTCATGTTTATATACTTAGTAGTTTGTATGTGCAAATAGAAAAGGTAATAAAGCACTTTTCTTATAAAGTCCAAATGTATCTGTTTTCCCTCTGGGAATGTGATGAGATGCCACTTTCCAGTAATTGGACTTTATCACAAACCACACAAGCTTAAACTTGCAAGATGATATGTAGAGGGCAGTCTCTGGATTAATATTTTTGTGTTTATGACCAGTGTACAAGACAGCATTGTTAAAGGGTTTTTTTCTTGTATTCTTTTGTTTTACTTCCATCAAGATAATTATTTTCTCATTGTTTATTTTATGTTTGACTGTAGATGAAACAACCTATTAAAACCAACTAAAAAAAAGGGTTATAGCAGAAGATGATGTTTTTAATCAGTGTTTTAGTCTGTTAGAATAGCATTGACTATAGCATTTCCCTTGCCAACTCTTCAAAGGATGGAGGTAAGCTTTTGCTCTGTGAGGATCTGCCTGTCTTACTCTGCTGACAGAAGGACTGTGCCTATGCCTTGTAGTAACTGCTGGCTACAGAGCTGTTCTGGTAGCTGTCACTGAACTGTGGCTCTTTAGAAGTTCCTGGTCAGTGTTTCATTACATCTATGTCATCTAAATGCTCTGTTAGGAATACAGTAATCCCAAAGTATAATCTACAGTGTTACTGCTTTAGGGTACACTGTATAGTGTCCTTTTAAACAAAGATGACTTCACTTTTTGATTATCATTCATTAAAGAGTTCATCTATGATATATATAACATTTGAATAAAGCCTCAGTTGATGTTTATGAAAAAAAGCAGTGTGGCATAAGGTGATGATTCTCCAGTGAAGCAGTAACTTCAGGAGCTCCAATTCATCAAAGGCTTTTTGACATCTTTCCCTTGGGTCAGGTCAATTGAGACTAAAAGCATTACAAATGTCACATATGGAGGGCTGTTGAAGACAGAAGTGACACTTATTTACAAGCCTTTGCAGGCTGACTTATCTTTGAAGCACTATTGATTACCTCATGAGGAGGAGGCTGTATATTCTTTTCCTTCTGCCAAAGTAAGGTAAGTTATGTGGGTACAGGTAATGGAAGTAGTGAATTTGGGGAAAAAGAGATCTATGGGAGAAGTAAAGTACAATGGACACTCTGATGTCAAGAAAGGTGCTGTAATAAAAAAGAGGAGAATAATCAAAGCCGCCAAGAACTCATTGGAGTTAACCTATGCTAGTATGGCAAGCAGCAGGGCCATTTATGTGACAAATTATTATACAAGCTGTCTCGCTTTGCCTTTCTAAATTGTTCTATACCCATGTGCTGCACAAAAAGCTGATTTCCTGTGTCACTGTAAGTACATCACGATGGCAGAAGGATGTAGGTTGTATGTTCTTGCAGGCTGCACCCAGCAAACCACTGGTCTATCCCAGCATATAGCCCAACAGCATTAGTAGGAAACCCTGGCATCCTGCCGACCCCTCTGTCTCCTGTGCACTTCTCTAAGTAAGTAAATATCATGTTCACGGGTAATCTTCCCTACCCTAACAAGCATAACCAACCCTTCTGCATTAACCATGAGTGAGAGCACATGAGGGTCCTGCTATACTGTCAGCAGCATAATGTTTTTGCTGCACGGTGGCATTAAGCAAACTAACATGAGTGGGAGTGGACAGGGCATTGCCGGAGTCTCCTCAGCCCTACTTCAGGGGGGTCTGTTTCTGACAGAGCCTGCTAGTTTCTCTGAACTGAAATATTGGTTTCATCATGACTCAGAAGTACACCTATCTAACACTTGGGAGGGAACACTTCAACTCCAATTAATTTAGTTATAAATAATATTGTTTAAATTTAGCATATGGGCTCTGATTCAGTAGAAGCCCACACACATAGAAACACGTACAAATATGTATGTATTTGACCATTTGCTTGATATTTATTTACTTGACTATGACACAAAAAATACTGTTTTGTTGTTAAACTATACTAGAGAGTGATTTAATTTGTAATACCTGGAATTTTAATTTCCACTTTGAAAAATTTCTTAGTGAACACAATTGTCTTTGTGGGGACATAGGAGCTTGGGAAAAGTCTTGGTGTTCTGCTCTTGTAGAGATGGTAATGTAGACTTCTAATAGTGAGAAATACTAACGTATTTCATGACATCCTTTCCAATGAGTATTCCCATTAAAATATTTTAGAATGTGGTCAAATTGCATTTATGTCATAAAATGAAGTTTTACTATGATACAACTCTAATCAAATTACAATTATTTTCATTTGGAATAAAAAGAAATTTCAAATTCTTGCTGTTTATCACCTTAACTTTACTAATTGAAGGAAATGGTTTGTATGTCCTTTAGAGGATATGCAAAGGACATTTGTATTGCCAAATCAGCCTTTTCAAGGTAGTATGTAACTGTTGAATGGCTGCAGAGTGGTTCTTCTACATTTAAAGACTGATGCTTTCATTTCTTTTGTTGTCTAAAACCTAATTTGACCTGTTCAACTTATATTTATAGAAAAACAAGTGAATAAGAAACCTGACAACAATTTATTTGTGTATGCTTATTATACACAGTAAGCAAAGGAGTGCATATAACTAAGCTCAGAACGTACTGGCTTTATGGCAGATTTACATATTTTTATTATGCCTATCCATAGACACTCTATAGATAATAGGACCACTGTAATGAGAAATGAACATGAAGTTGTTTGTTGCATATTGCAAATGTCCAGTTTATTTAGAATTTAACTTCACAGTGCAAGAGGCAAAATGTGAGACCTTTGCTTGCTCGGGATATTGGGGAAACAGTGTCTGTTTCTTAATGTGATTCTCATTTTTTTTTAAAGTTTTCATCTGTAAAATTATTTGAGGCTTCTATTTTGACATTAGACATTTCTTAACTGTGCCAGTCACTACACCCAAAAGAATTTTCATTCCTGTGTGAGAGAATTCAGCAGAAACTGATTTTAATAGCATCAAGTATTATAACAAAACATTTTGATTTCAATACTGTCTCTTTTTATCCCAGCAGGAAAGCTCTTATTTCTGAATTCCCCATGGAACTAGCTCTTGTACTTGCTAATTGCTGTACCACTTCCCTGAAGCTTATCATCACTGAGGTCCAAGTTTCTCATAGAGAACTTGACTGGAAACAAACACGCAAATAAAAGACATTTTCCATTAAAAACTGGTAAACTAAAGCCCACATTCTCATAATGCCTGTTATCCTGTAAATATGTACACAAGTACAAAAACGTAATTACACCTGGAACTGCAATAGAAATGTCAGTCTAGTGATGCTTTCTTACTTACTCACCACTTGGATATTTGTTTAGTGGCATGGCATGAAGAGCCATATTAGTTGTGTATACAAAGTATGTAGTCAGGTTTTGATTATTAATTGATGAAAATGTATGTATGTATTTTAATTCATTCCAGGGCAATCTATTTTTGTATCAATAACATATAATAAAGCCAAGCAATTTTCTCACATGAATAAATTTAAGATGTGATGGTGAGTAATGGTTAATTTCTGAGGGCTTTTACATAAGATCATGTATTTAGCACATAGTAAAAATTATTTACATAATGGGGATCTTGTATTAAATTATATCATATTTGGACGGAGATTGTGCCTTATGGCCCAAGTTCTTTTATACTGGATAGTATAAAAATCCCAGAATGTTTTATTTTTTGTTTCATGGAGTAACTATATCAGGAGATTATGTATAAGTAGAAGAAACCAGACATGTTAAAAAATACATGTGTGGATGAAGGATAGCAGCCTGTCCTGATTTCAGACTTGAGGCACTCTTTAAGTCAACATATCTGGAGTCAATACAAGATGTAACTGGTTTAATTCAGAGTTTTAATGACTACTACAGTAAGTAAAGGAAGACTTTGATTAAGAATATAATTTTTTACAAAGAGGACAGTGAGGAACAGATTCCTATTACAGAAAAAAGAAACATTTGATTCCATGCCAAAGGGTCTGATAAATCAGTATATAAAATGAAAGGACTTAGTGAATTTGCTTTCAGAATCTATCCATTACCTAAAGACTCTCTTTTCAATACAGAAATGGAGACAGGTGGTGTGTAGTTGCAACTGCTGAAGAATCCTATTGACATGGCAAATACACTACACCACGCAGTTATACTGACCATTCATCCTTAGGTAACCCTTAGGTCTACATTTTGTTATATTTAGTAGATAATACAAAATGTAACTGCGTCAGATCTCAGATTCATCCCCCAAATGTTCTCTACATTATCACATGTATCTTACATATAATTTTTGTAGTTTTTTTCCTATATCTTCTCAAAGGTTGGAAAGACCACTTGATCTGTCCGTGATGATTGATAATGGGAGAAATCTGATGACCTTTGTATCTGGAATAATACCACATTAAATAACAGTATATCACGTTTGCATGATTATAAGAACTGTACAGGTAGGTCAAAAAAAAATTATTTTCTGTTCATTGTTCAGTCTTGTCAATAAATTATTCCTTATTGAAAAATAAATAAAATTTTACTACTTAATTCCTCTTATCACTAGAACGTTGCCATCACCTTTTTGCATGTTTCACTGATCTTTAAATGACAAACAATATTAATGAGTTTAAGGGTTATTTTCAAGGAGAGTTTTTGTGTGTACTGCCTATCTTTTGTTTAACAAGTGAACATTTCCTACTTTAAAGGCTGGACTTACTGTAACTCTTTTCTTTCAGCTCTTTCACTACTAAAGTGATCAAAAAGATGGTTGATGTGCAATTTCTGGAACAGATGTAGAAATCTTTTTCAAGTAAGTTTCATTCTTGAGCTCTGGTCATTTTGTATACAAACTGCTGAATTGTGAAGTTATTTTTTGATGTGTGTTGAACGTGGGCATCTTTCAGTGTAGTCATATCAAATCTTTCCTCTTCTGACATTGCACTGACCCATGGGGATTTTTTTCATCCAGACTTTGTAATTTTAAATAGGTTTGTCTGGTACTGTTTAAGCTTGCTTATATCTTGGTTGTTGCAGTGTTTCAGACTAGCTTTGAAGAACTGATGCTTATGTATCAAAGAGATAAATGCTTTAATAAATGCCTGGAATGTGCTGTGCTTTCATCCTCATTTTTTTCTAGGACTCTCCAGAGTTCCTGGTTTTGTTCTTAATTTGCTTTTTCTTAGGAGTCTTCATTGGATAACATCTAATTCATGATACAAAACACTGTACTATGTGCTGATGGTTATATATAGATATGGATTGGTTCCTTTTCTTCCCTCAGGGAATAAGTTGTAAGATATTCACTCATAGATATTTTGAGGCACGCTGTTAAAACAATTTGTTTCACTTGGCATCTTTTTTATCCAGCTTCTGGGCATGATTGTAGGTACAGATAAATTAAATTTCTCCCCTCCTATATACAACATATTGCTCTTTTATTCTACAGACTGCCACCCCACACAGCGTGGGTGTTTAAGCATGTGGCTCATCTTACTTACATGCATTTAACATGCATTTGTTGGATAATCGAATCCTCAAAGTGGCTCCTGGCACCTGAGGACACGGCTAGCACCCAGAGAAAATATATTTAGGTGATGCTTGAAGTGCTTTACCGTTTGCAGGCTCCAAAACCTTGAGGGATTTAAATAAGGGTTAAATAAGCAGCTAGTTAATATAACTGCATTTAAAAAAATTATATTAGTTTTTAGAGGGCATTGATTTTGCACATCATCCAAATTGTCTGAGTACTCTCAACTTAACTGATCATTTACACAGCCTTCCTAGGCCGAAGTCTTACAAGATAACACACCTCGAAGTGAGGAGAGATGTATTTGCAGGCAGTAGTGGCGCTAAGGGGTGAGGGATTACTGTGAGCGGCACTGCCAAGATCATTCCAACAGCATGAAAACTGCTGATAAACACTGTGGAAAAAACCTGAAGTCCCCAGTTCACGGAGGTCTGCTTGTCCAGATAGGCTTGAACGACTGCCAGTGGGTGAATCAGATGCCACTTGGGTTTGCGCTAGAGGAGACAATCTGTTTCAGCAGCACCGGAGCCTGAAAAGAGAGAATGAATCAATGGGAAGAGACTCCACACACAATGTCCTTTTCATGTTACCAGGAAAACCAGTTTTATGTCAAATTATTCTGGGATCAGGCGTGTGCCATTTACCTTATTGGAAAGCAATAGCTCCCCTTTATCAGTCAGTACAGTATTCATTTTCATTCCCATCTTTGCATTAAAGAAAGGGATATGATTTTTTTTGAAAATAGCATTGAATTATGTTTCATTCCATGAGGCTGTGCAACTGTTGATAAATTATTCTGTTTGCCGACATTTAAATCACTGTTGTTTTCACAATAAGGAGAATTTAGATTTTCTTTTGAATTAGCTGAAATTTTATCAGTTACAGGTTCTATTCTACCCATGGGACACAGTCTGTCCCACTTAGAAAAAATGCCAAACTAAATGAGAGCAAAACAAATTAATTTCAATTTTATTTTTTATTTTTTATTTCAAGCTTTATTCCTCCCTCAGAAACACAAATGTGCACATGCACACACACCCACACCCTCACCCTGCATCACTCTGAATGCTGGTTTTGGTGATTCGAAGGGCTAAAAATGGCTTGAATTACTTAAAATGGCCACTGAGGGACCTGGTAATTTTTATATTTAGCAGGGTGTCTTAACTGTGTTCCCATCTTGACTCTAGCAGTTCATCTTTTCTGTTCAGATTTGGTTTAGATTGTTTTCAGGTCTTTTAACTATATTCATTAATTTTCTCCAAACCTGACCTTTAAATAATTACCACTTTCTCTCGAGAATTTGAAAGACATTTACATTGGATGCAGACAGAAAAGAAGAGCTTTGAATAATCTATCCTGCCAGTCAGTGAAAAGCCATTTCCAGGTTAAGTTTCTGAGGGGATAGATTATTGCTGAGTGATAAATTTGTACTTGATATTAACCAAGTAGTGCTTGTACAGAAGCAGCCAGGATGTCAGCTAGTGGTTCCTGAATAGGGAGACATGACACAACTATAATTTATTGCCTCACTGCAGCTCTCTTATCCTTCCCCATTGCCCATCCTTCTAAATAAATTTGTTGCTTTGGGTAGCCTATTTACTAATCAGGAAAGTTGCTATCAGCGCAGAAATGAATGGTGTGTAGAAGAAAGGAAAGCTTCATTTAGATGTGGAATTAATCCTTTTAAATCTTTTGAAAAATACTTTTCTCTTTCACACAGTGTGATCACTTTTGTGGGTATCTTCATGTCTTGCCACTCTTTTAATAACTGTACATCTTTCCATGCAGCACTTCTCAATTGTGTCACAGGTGTCCGCAGTGCTGTCTTTTGCCATGCATATTTTGTGTCTGTTGGTGATTTAAGCCATAAATATTTCAAAACTTGTAAGTTAAAAAAAATAATCAATGATGACATATATGCATAGTTCATAACATATAAAGATAGTGGTGTGAAATGGCCATTTGAAAGTTCTGGAAAATTAATCATAGTAATATTTATTACAGAACATTCTCCTTTACCAACATAATTATTATAATTATTGATATTACTATAGGCATCCTATTATTGTAGCCTTGTGCTTATTAGATGGGAATCAGTTTCATATGTGAAGGCAAAGTTTCAACAACTTTTTTTGCCTGGTGTTTGAAATACTGAAATGTATTCAGACTTGGCTGCACAGAGATGTTCCTGCATCATCCTACTGATTTTTTATCCACCAGCTCTACTTTCTCCATTGGCCAGGGGCAGAATAGCCCTTTCTGCAACATTGAACCATGGCTGCCTTCTGCTGCCCTGGACATGAAGGGTAGGACTTCAACCGCAAACAGCTCAGTGCAGTGACCTCACTGCGCTCTAGCCATAGGCATAAGTGCATGAAGCAATAGGAAGCATATGCTTCTCGTGGCCTCCAGCCCTGAAGTCTCTGAAACACAAGGGTGATGTTCAGGAGGTGATGTCAAAACAGAGCTGGGGCAGTAATTGCATGCTTTCTCTGGTTACAGGCCTTTGGTGTCATGCTCATGACTCCAAATGTTACCATTAATAATTGAATCTCACCTGGGGTTGCATTTCCCCTCTGTGTCCTGTTTTAAACAATTATGAGTTTGGAACCTCTAGGTGAAGACATACTATGGGCATGTTAAAACCTCATATTTTTTTACTGCCTCAGCTTTCTGTTTGTTCATTTGTTTTTTAATTTAGTAAAAAGTAAACTGCCAGTGACTATACAGGAGTTAAGAACTGAATGGCCAGTAATTTTATGCCTACAAACAGGCTTCATAGTTTTGATGTGATTTCACAATGCTGATGCTGAGAGATGCCCATTGCCCATGCTTAGAGGGCAACTTTGCCACAAGCAGCACAGTAGGTGCTGTGAACTGTCTTAGCACCCCAGTGCTTTACACACTTAGCTATGCAGGGCTCTTCTAGCTATAGGTCTACCTAGCTGGATAATGTAGTAATAATAATAGAATCAAAGAATCACAGAATCACACAATATGTGTGTGAAGGGATCACTGGGTCCAGCTCCTGGCCCTGCACAGGAACATCCCCAAGAGTCACACCATGTGCTTGAGAGTATTGTCCAAATTCTTCTCGAACTGTCAGGCTTGGTGCTGTGACCACTTCCCTGGGGAGCCTGTTCCCATGCCCAACCACCCTCTGGGGGAAGAATCTCATCTAATATCTAACCTAAACCTCTCCTGGCACACTTCAAGCCCTTCCTTCGAATCCTGTCACTCGTCCCCACAGAGAAGAGATCAGTACCTGCCCCTCCTCTTCCCCTCATGAGGAAGTTGTAACTGCAATGAAGTCTCTCCTCAGTCTCCTCTTCTCCAGGCTGAACAGACCAAGTGACCTCAGCTGCTCCTCATATGGCTTCTCCCCAAGGCCCTTCACCATCTTCACTTCCCTCCTTTGCACTCTCTCTAAGAGCTTAATATCTTCCTTATATTGTGGTGCCCAGAACTGCCACAATATTCAAGGTGAGGCTGCACCAGTACAGAGTGGAGCAAGACAATCACCTCCCTTGGCCTTGACTAGTAATAATAGTAATGTAGAATTTATTGTTTTGCTGGGGCAAAGCCAGCCTAGTTGCCATCCCTACAAGTTTCATCTGGATTTCCTCCAGCATTCTGCTCATTGCCAGTGGCAAAGACTGTGCAGCTCTGATTATGCCTCATCCTGTTGCCTGCAGGTTTTATCTGAGAGAGATTTGTGTAAAGCTAATGGGGCCGTCCCTGGAACTGTGGCCCTGAGGGTCAGAGGCAGTTCAAGACTCTGGAGTACCAGTAAAGTTTCTGAGTTTGACACTTACAGGAAATTAAAAATGTGTTTTGACTCGGTGACCAGAAATATTTGTGTTTGTAATCAAGGAATCACTGGGGATATAAAGCCTCATGCAACTTTTTATAAGTCAGTTTTGGAAGTTTACATGGGAAGAATTATCCAGTAAGAGAATTCTGACCCACAGAAAGGTAAGTGATGATGTTTGTGAATTTTCATGTGTGTCAATACATTCAACTGTTAGCAGAGCTGACCAAATATCATGTTCTTTTCATAAAAGAGTGAGATTGGGTAATTTGTTGTACTTTCTCAATTAGTTGTAACGAGAGACATTTGACTACATTATTGGAAAACTAATATAATTATTGGATGCTATATTGGAAAATTCATAATGATTTGAATCTGATGGCAACATTTAATGAAATTTCCTGTGTTGCTTTCATTCATTCAAGTCTGTCATTCACCAGTCAGATTGGTTGAGATATACTGGCATGAAAGAGTTTCTTAAGTACAAAATTCTTATATAGGGGGGACTGTTCATGCCCCAAACCTTATCTGCACCTGATTATAATGGAGAACATTTATTGCGGATTTTTTGGTCATTTTTTCCAAGGTGAAGTTTCTGTCAGAAATCCTAATATCAGATTGCTACTTAATCTACAAATGCATTACAAAATGCTATATAGGAAGGTTTTCCTCATAATGTTTTCCTTGAGTAGAAAAAAAGGGCAAAATTAAATAAAATAAAATACAACAATAATTGTTGTATATACTCTTATTTTTAGATTCTAAACACAGCTTGTGGCTATACAGTGCTGTAAGACAGGCTTCATTACTGTAATGATAACCCAACAAAAATGCATTTATCCTTCTCTATTAGAAAAATGACTTGTGAAGAATAAAAGTTGTCTGCAGTTTTAAGTAAGCTGTATCTTTGAGTGTAACTTTGAAGTAATTGTTTTTATGTTGTATAATATGACCCAAATATTGTGTTTTTGTCAGCATGTCTAATAGGTTGCTCAATAACCTTGTTCTGCACAGGTCATTGAGCCCATTCATGTTCAATGATATACAGTATGAATGTTCATGGGTAGTTTGATACATCTTTAATAGAAGGTGAAGGAAATGGCACAAGTTTACTTTTTGACCTTCTGGAAGTGTGTTTCCAGAAAAGTGAATTGCACTTCTAGCTTCATCAATGAAAAGAGAAATTCTGGGGTAGAAAATTTTTAATTACTGCAGATAAACCTCTGAGAGCTGACCAGTCATTTTCTGTGGTTGCCATTATAAAAGTAAATTAAAGGAACATTTGTTTTAGATAAATTATCATACAAAGTGAAAGGACATCAGAAGCATTTTCCTCTCACTTCTGAGTTCTTGGATTAGTTTTTGCTACTTGAATGACCTCATGTCCAGCCTCAGTGCAAAATGCTCTGAATAAGTAGTTCCGCTCAGGGCTTTTAGCTTGAGACTACATGAAAGAACTCTGAATACTAGATCATAAGTAATACTAAAAATTGATGTCAGTGAGCATTAAAAAAATTAAAAGTGGGCAATTTGCTTCTTAGAAAGTAAATATTTAATATAAGAAATCGTTATGCAAATTATGATGAAAAAAGTCTCTACAATCAATAAAATGCGTATTATATTGAACAGACAAATATGAAAATAACCTTGAAAGCCTAGTCCTAGATGATCACGAACTTTATTAATGCAGAATGAAAATAGTTATTCTGGCCCATTTACCAAGTTGCACAAAACCAAATTCATGAGACCCAGGACAGGCAGGTCAGGCACGATCTTGGATAACTTTGGTGGAGTCCCAACACGGAGCTGGTAGAAGCCAGTGGTGATTATCTGGAGGATGGAGGTACTTGTACTTGCTGACTTGTCACTGAACTGATGGGTGTGAGAAATAATTGGAGCAGTGTGGTGGAGTGTGACAGTGAATTGAACAAACTGGGATAACCATTCACCTCTCAATGGTGGTGCCAGGAGATGAGTTGACCTTGGGCAATAAAAAGAAAGAGATGTAGGTGCTCCTCCAGTGTACCTCTTCTCTGGCAGCTCACCAAGCTGTGTCTTCGTGCTCTGAAAATTGCTGGCAGAGTAGTGGGGCAAGTGTTCAATGACACACTGATAAGACTTTTGTAGTGTTTTGTAGGAGAGTAGGCACAGCATAAAGGAGTTTTAAAACTTAGTGGAGGTACCATGTCCCATGTTCTGAAGGACTGCTTGGAGGGCACATGCGGTGGAGTTTGGTAGAACAATATGATGGGTAGAAGTATAAAACATAAGTCTGTATTTAAGTGTCTTTTAACGTGGTGTCTCTGAGCATAAGATCCTGTGGAAATCTCTTTCCCACTTCATGCCCAGTGTTCCTGCCTGACACACAGTTGGTTGATGGATGGCAGATGACAGTAGTGCCTATATGATGTAAGGACTTAAAGAGCACAGTTGCTTGTCTTAGACACTGTTAAGGCCACAGAAGGACTTTGCCATGAGATAAGCACAGAATGGAGTGATGATGGTTTTAACTCCAGACCTGGTGGAGGACAGATCTGGTTAATACACCCTGGGTAATGCATCCAGACAAAAAGTCCCACTGTGGCAAGCTGTGTAAAGAAGTAACTGCTCATACATATATCACAGGTCAAACAAATATCGCCACAAGTTATGGGACAGATGGCCTCTGTGACTGTCAACGACCACTAAAGCCCCTCCTTGAATATGCTACTGTGGATACCTGGAACTTGGACTGTAACATAAACCCCCACAGCAGAAACTTGAGAAAAGATAAAGGTGGTATTATTGTCTAGGTGTTACCTCAGACCCAGGGGGAGATTAACAAAACTCGGGGAGAATCATATATCACTGATAATGCATCACTGAGAATTTATGGGCCACAAGAAAAGCCAACTCAGGAATGGTGCTGAAATCAGCTCCAACTAGGTAAAAGGTAATTCTGGCAGTGGGAGTTTGTGACCCAAGAAACCCACAGACTCAAAGAAGTGAAAGACTGATCATGCAGACTAATTAGCAGTAGAGGCAAGGAAAGCATTTAACCAATAGCACTAGAGAACTGAGTAGCCAATGACCAATAATTCTTTTGTTTGCTAAAATGTACAAATAGTGAAAAGTTTTGAATGACTTCGGTACCCCCACCACCAAGAAACCCACTGTGAAGAAGGACCAGTGGGATGCTGCTGGATCCATGGGTGATGACTATCTTCTGCTTGACCTCTCTCTTTCTCTCTCTCTCTCCTCTCTTTTCTATTTCTTTCTATTTCTCTACCTCACATTTTATTGTTAAATAAATTACATACTGCATGTCCAGAGGTCTGGCCATGATGATGAAATTACATACTATTGAGTTTGGCATAAGCTCTTGTTTGCACCTTAATTCTGGCAGAAACATCTCTCATATAGGGAGGTAGGAAAAGCTACAGGCTACACCAGTGTACTGCAAATTAATAACTGAAAAAGTTTGTGAGGTGGGTTAACAGTACAATGGAGTATATGAATGTTGACAGGCCTGAGAATGGGATTGGCATCTTTTAGCTGAGACAATCCATGTTACGTCTTCCTTCTAGAAAAACAGCAGTCTAGGAAAAAAAGATTAATTTTTTCTCTGAATAAGCATGTCTATAAAATTTAGCTTTCCCTTAATCTGCAACATACTCTGCACAGCACAGTCACAGCAGGCCCTGTTCATGGAAGCAGTGGGACCTTTGTTCCTAGGTTGAACTTGAAAGCTTAGTGGTAGGTTCAAAGCACTGATCTCCATTACTACTCTCTATGACCATGACCCCAGTTTTCTTACTTTATTTAGAACAGTCCTGGGAATGGCATGCTCACCCTGCAGTTAGCTTATGGGTTTAGTTTAATTAGTTTGGTGGGAAAAAAATCATCAAATGGCACTGTTGTGTTTCTCTCCCAGCTTCTGTTCTTAAGAGCCTTCAGGAAATGGAAGTGAGACTTTATTAGTTAGAGAACTGACTTACATCTGGGTGGCATTCAATAAGTCTTATAACATTGCCACAATTGTAACAAGTGTTGTACCATTGAGGAAGATGGCTAATGAGCAGCTCTGTGACACTGCTGGGCAAATCATCAGTAATCGGTTTCCTTTTAATGGAGGAAGGAGGCTTATGAACAGGGAAAATATGCTTTAGGAGAAAAAGAATTAAAAAGGCTGTACTTAAATGCTAAACAGCACTTAAGAGGCAGAAGAAAACATTTAGAACAGGGTTTGTCTAATTAAAATTTCACTGAGGTTTAGAGATCAAATACAGTGTGAAGTTTGTCCTCACCCTTTGTCGTATTTGAGCTTGGACATGTACTCTGCAGTTTCCAGCATATTACACATCTTATTTCCAACTTAAGTGGAAGGGAGTGGCTCTTCTTTAGTTCTTTTGCTTTTTACCCCAAGCATACTTTATTAATTGTGCCACAGTACATTGCAGACATTATAAATCTTACTGTGCACATGCCAGTGTCCTCTAAATTGATCTTATGAACATTTATGTTGGACTTTTGCCAACTCATTGATCTAGTTTCAATATCCAGTCTCAGTTTTACCCCTGAATTGTTTGTTAATTGTATAAGATTGATTTAAAAGTCTACTTATCATTGTACTGTTGTGTTTGATAGAAATATTTAACTGTTTGAGGGTAAATGGATGAGAAATTAATAGCACTTCAGGAGCAAGTGACATTTGAAAAAGTTTCCGAATAAAGAATGCTCTTTATGATTACTATTAAGTAAGACCAGGATTTTGCCTGAGACAGGACAAGGCAGTACGGCCAAAGCCTTACAAGCTTCTCTTGTAGCATACTTTGGTAATCTATTCATTCTCCAAAACTGTGTATCAAAGAAAGGTGTAAAAGAAGGGACTAATTTCTTTGATACACAATTTTGGAGAATGACTAGATTACCAAAGTATGCTACAAGAGAAGTACAAAACCACTGGCGAGAGAGGGAGAGCTGCACAAAGTGCTCTGCCATCAGGCAGCAGGCAGGTTGTGCAAGAGAGTAGCATTTGGAGATGAAGCTCACCAACCCCAGCAGAAAAGTTATAAATGAAACATAAAAAGGGTATAGATTAGTTTTAGGAGAGAAGGCTTTCTGGCTTTGGTATTACAGTCATTCTAAGGTCACCTGGATCTTTGCTGGCACTGTGAGCACAGCTATGGCTGTTGTGAGACACTGGATTGTTATATTAGTTATTGGCTCAAACCAACAATTACACACAACTCAATGTGCATGTGGTGGGGGAAGGGACAGGCTGAATTTCACAAAGGTGAGATGGTGCCCTGTTCCATTCCTGAGCCCCTTGGAGCCTCCTTGGGCAGCCCTGGAGCAGCTGTCAGCCACTGGACACAGGGAGCACTGGCCCACAGCACACCCCCTAGAGCCCCTAAGCCATCTCCAGAGTGGCTGGAACACAGAAATTCCCACCTGAGAGGAACTGGCCACAGAGGACCAGAGCATATAAAACCAAAGACATGTGGTATCCATGTTGTTGGACCCTAATGTCTGGACATGTGGAAGCTGGACTTGCACAGGATTCTGGGTGGTAGCTATAATTCTCTCTTTTTCTCTATCTTCCTTTGCTTCTTCTCCTAATCTCCTTTCTTGATAGGTTGGGTAACTTACAGCTGGGTTTTGCTAGGTCATATGGGTTAGCATGTACTAAGTCAACACTTTGTGGAATGCTGTATTTTGGTTGAATGTTGCCCTTTAAACTTTTGCCAAGTTCCATTATTTTCTAAAGTTTGCCAATAAAGTGTGTATTTGACCTCCTGAGAAAAGGTGTGCAATGTCTTCTCCCATGCACTCTCTCTCAAGGTACTGAAAGAACTGAAGGCCCTTTTAAAAAGTTCGGCTGCTGAATTTTTGAAGCCTTGCATAATTTTAAAGTAAAACCTCTTTGATGAGCTCGTAGCTTAGAGCCTGGGGTCTGTATCTTACCTTTCCTACCTTTGCACAGGCTCTAGCAGTCCTGGATGCTGGCTGTTAGCACACAAGATGGAACAGCTTTCTGGGCTCCATGGTTCACAGATCTGCTCTCATCTAACCTGTGTGGCGGGAACACCATGAGACTGATATTAATACCTTCATCTTGGCTTTACCACAGTGGTTAGTGATTTGATTCAAGAGACCATTTCTTGGCCCTGGGCATTTTACATTTATGTAACTGCATGATCATTAAATAGATGCCAGAAATATTTTCTCGCCTTCATTCCCTTGCTTTTTTTGTTTTCTTTTGTGAAGCAGTTTTGGTTGGCCACATGCTGAGTCTTTCACTCATTGCAGCATTTAGCAAGAATACTCTGGCAGATAGACTTGGCTTATGAATTCATTTTCATAATGTTCCAACATCCACATCATGGCTTTTTCCCTGACAAGTGGGAGATTTAAAAAAAACAATAATAAAAAATAAGGACATTATAACCCAGCAGGAATGATTTTGCAAAGTTACATCTTAATGCAAGATCTACATAATAGGAATCTTTTTAGGTCAGCATAATTGAGCTCTAGAGTTGGTCTGGGTTTTGTTTTTCTTCATGTTTGTTTTTTTAGTGTCTGCTTTGATTTGATGAACTATGCCAAGTGTGCTGTTTCAGAGATATCACAAAGAATCAGCAGATGCAGAAGGAGCACAACAGTGTCAAAGTGGAGCAACAGGAATTTGTGTATGTGTGTTTTGTTTCAGTGCAATGACTCTCCAGGAAAAGAGTCAGATGTTCAAAGAAATCCCTGTGCATGATCAATTTTGTGTATAGACATTTTAAAAAGCTTGCTGTTGATATGTAGGGGAGATTAGAGCAATCATATTAGAAGAACTTGCAGTGCCCAGACTGGAGATGTTGCAAGCTTATATGATGCCCAGGAGAAAAAGACACTTATCCCCACAGTCAGCCTTCTAACATCAGAGACCCTAATTTTTCTGTTAGGGAATTAAATTTTTTTTTCAGTTTTTAAGGAGATTTGCAAAGGATTTTACTGATTTATAGGCTCATTCTCTTACTCAGCAAGTCACTAGAGACTTCCCCTCAAGCCCACAAAACATGGGAACCTACCAGCAAAAGCCACGCCACCGGCTATTCCTGCCACAGCCCAAGCTCTGCCAAGCAGTGCTCTTCTACTAGTCAGTGGATTAATTCCTCACTTTTCAGCAAACTAACTGCAAGCTGATGGAAGCAACAGAAAACTTGTCTCCTCTTCAGTGCTGCTGGCAGGATAAGCAGCTCAGGAATGTGTTTGCCAGGGAGATCATCATGCTGTCAGAAGGCATTAAAAGAGTCTAAGGAACTTCAGAGTCCAGTATGCAGGACAGCATGTGCACACAAAGTCATCACTTGTTTCTTGATGAACTCACAGTTTCGAAGACACATTTTAGATGGAGCTGCTTGCAGAGTATCTTCTTGGTCTGTTAAAATCTCTTCCTCTTGAACTTGGCACATGCAAAACATGCGCTGAGGAGTCTGAATATGTATTTTTAAATTATTCATTGCATTATTCAAATCAAATGTTGTAGTCTGACATGTAACATCAGAATGTGTCAGGGAGTTTTTTGACGGTATTTTTTCTGTTTATGGACTGCCTTGCACAGGTGGCCAGAGCTAACGAGTTATGATCTCTACTTTCACAGCCTCTTCTGGGGCTATTTTTCTGAAAATAGTAAAAAATACATTTTAAGAGATGATGGTTTTTAATATTTTCTGAAATAAGTATGTTCATGTTTGTTTTAAGTGCGATGAAGGGGTCTTAGATACAAGACACTGAAAAGTTCACTTAGTGGAATGGATGTTTCTCTAGCTTCTAATCAGGATAAATCTTGTTCTTCACACTACGGAATAATCCCATAAATGTTGACAGAGAGAAAAATATAGTGTATTTCTGCAAAATGTTGGAAGATATAAGGGCCTGAAAATTATCTTTACTATGGATACACAAATTTTTCGCTAATGTTTTGTTAAATCAGTAATTTAAAGTATTTAGAAGTGGTTTAATTTCCTCCTTACTCATTCCCTAAAATATCTGAAATGAAATTAAAAATGGTCGAGACAGTTTTCTCTTAGCTGGTTCCAACAAACAGGCCTGTTCAGTCTGAGATTTGAAAGGCTTTCCGCCCATCTGTTTTCTTTTTTGGTCTTTGGCGTTTTACCCACTGAGATTAAGTGATAGAAGAGGTAACATCTGTACTCTTTCCAAACCTGGATTACACTCTATGGGAAATAAACATAGGAAATTTGGTGGAATGAAACTTTTATAAAAGGTTTGTAACAGAGGAAACTCTATGTGTACACAGTAAACACAGGGAAATCACTGCTTGTCCTCTGGGTTTTATGCTGGCATACAGTGAAAGGCTCAACAGAAAAAAGAAAGAGTGTGTTCTTGTTTATTCAAGATTATGCATTTTCCTAACAAAGTGCTGTTTCAGATAACCTGTAATACTGGTTTTCTGCTTTGTGGACTAAAAACAAAGAAAGGAAATTAGAGACAATAAGGGAAATTCCAATTTATAAAGTAATAACTGAAAGCAGTGTTACTGCTTTTCCTTTTGTAGCAACAAAGATGGCAGTCAAATGGCATATTCTTAAAGCAGAGCTTTTATACACACAGAGCTTCATTTATAGCGCTCCAGCTTCTACTAAAATTAGGGACTCAGAAATGAGGCATGTAGCCTTCCTTTGAAACAAATTCCTATTACATGAATATTTAATGAAGCTTTCTAGACAGATGGAAGCAGAAAACAAAAGCTTGTCTTAGCTACACAAAATGTACCTCAGAATGAGAGTCACTGGGCTCTGTTCTAGAAATATAACAAAGAAGGTTCTACCCATGTTTCTGGAAAAAAAGACAGAAAGCCCAAGCATCGAGCATACTGCTCCAGTGACCAAAAGGAAATTGCCATTACTTAATATTAGGAATTATTGCTAGGAACAACCTGGAAGCAGGAGTTTCATCTTGCAAAAAACTCAACAGTCCCTACTATGGGCTTAATTATTTGATTCTGTTACACAATAGCATGAAACTTTTCTTGGTTTTTTTTTTTCAAGTGGTTGTAGGAGAAAGTCAACCACTGTCTAAGACAGTTAATGGTAAAAGTGAATAATCTGAATAACCTGACTAATAATCTGAATTGTGAAAAATTTGGATCCATTCTCTGCAGATTCAGAGAAAAAAAAATCTGTGAGTAACCCAGACCTGCTTAGCCATGTCTTGTCACTAGACAATCTTTGCCCACCCTGAGAGCATGTCTTACACAGTCTTGGGCAAACCCAATGTATTTCTCTTGAAACTTTTGTCTAGGTAATTTGACCATTTTCTACCAGTTGAAGAAATTCTGAATAAAAAATTTCCCAGGAAACTATGTTTATGTTCAAGAATTATCTCTAGTCCAATATAGGGAAGAAATGGGCATGTGGTGGCACAAATCACACCTAACTAGCTCATGTGCTGCATTGATGAGACACGTGTTTTGTCCTGTAGTGTTGTAGCTACTGAAAGTGAAAAAATAGTTGCATAAAAAAAGTTAAATATTTTAGGGGAAGCAGATGCAAAAGAGAAGTTGTTTAATAGATTGAATTGTTGAAATGATTTAAATGTTGAAATAGTTCTCTCAGCATCTTGGAAGATCTAAAAATTTTCTGTTTAAGATTGATTAAGCACATCAAACTCTGCTTTGTGCTCACCCTCATCCAACTGGGAAACATCTGGCTTTGAGCTATCAGAGATCATAGCTGTGCTAATAGAAGATTCTGAGAGCAGTGAAAATTATTTAACATTTGTCTTTATGAAGTACTTAAACTATCTTTTCTTAATGATGTTTCAGCTTCAAAAATTTACGAAAAAAGAAAGTTGAAATACATAAGAGGCAAGAAAGTTCAGCACACACACAGAAGGATATTCTTTGAAATTCTTCAGCTACCAAGGACAGTTTTTGCCATTAAACCATGAGCAAAAAGAAACTTTTTATAGCTAAAGACTAAAAAGCTTCTAAATGTTGTAAACTGCTGAGGCCATCTCAGACCAGTAACAAAGATTTTGCATCATGTAAGTCCAAGCTAGGACATAGTGAAATTGATCTTTGGAAATCTGCACACTCTTCAAGGTTTCACAAATCATTTTCTACTAACACTTTACCTGTGGTCTTTATAGACATTTTTTATTCATGCTTCAGCACAGTTGCTCTGTTATGATCCATCTTAGGACTAATACGAACTTACTGTTTGGTGCAAATGTTCTTTATATAAATTATAGAATGAAAAGCAGAGAAGTTTTATATCCTTTTATTGCTTAATGCTCAATAATATGGAACAGAGGTTTTATATTACATTTTGGAGATGCTGATACAAGGAAGAGCATAGGAAATCAAATAAATGCATCTTTAATACTATGTTAATTTACAAAAGGACAAAGAATATCAGTGTTTGTTTCATTGACAAGTCTTTGTGAAATTGTTGAGAAAGTTTTCTGTTAAGCATACTCTCATCCTCTTTTCTCCTATGATGATACTGCATATTCTGTGTAAGCAAAGTTTCCTTTTTCCTTCATTACCACTTAAGTGCTTGAAATTATAACAATTCTTTAGGTAAAAAGTCAATATTTTGTCATAATTTCAAAATACTCTATAATCTACCATATTTTCAAATGCTTCTGCAGACATTTTCTCAACTTTAATCCTTGTTATCCTAGAACCACAGTAACCCTATAATCATTTAATGATTATAAAATAAGACATGGGACATTTGTGGATTATCATGACATTCATCTGAGATGGCTTGAGTAATATGTTTTCACATACTCTCACTACTTATTGCGACAGTTTTTGCCGCAGTTGTAGCAAAATGAAATTATTGATATTTGGGCTTTTTAAATTTTAAAAATTAATAACTGGATGAAGAAAGGTTACTTTTGCAAACCTGTCTGAACGGGTTTTGTGTGTTTCAATGATAAAATATAATTATAATTGTATGGTACAATTAAAATACAATGTACTTACAGATTGGCAAATCCATACTTATAGTACTGTTTAAGTAATTCCACACAGTTATTGCTAATAGTTTTAGTTACTCAGGAGTGTATACCATTTAAAGAAAAGACACTTGTGGCTGATTTTGCATGTCTCCTGCTAAGACTGAGAGAAGTGTTCCCAGAGAGAAATTTTACCGCTTTATTGTATGGAAATGATTCGCTGGTACACCTTATGTTGGAACTATGCCTCAAGTCATTACATCTAGCCATGAGACAAAGGAAATGGGTATCACCTTTGGAAAAAATTCGTATTTTTGATATAGAGATGCAGAACCACTTACATTTTAGAATGTGGAAGTCTGAGTGATGCAGGGTGAAATGTCTTCTCAGGAAGGGCAATTGCTGGTCACAACATGGTGAGAACTTGAAGAGTTAGAATCTAAAATGAAAATAAAATTTGAAGATGCTTATAAGCAAGCCCCTTCTCAAAATAAGCAAAAGCTGTTTATGTTAGAATCCCCAATTTTGAGGAAGGAGAGGTGATCTGAAGTGGAAGACAACCGGAGACTGGAAAAGGGTGTGAGAAGCCAGGCAGGAATGCTGAAAATAGGAGAAATATTACAAGCGAAAAAAGGTTACCTTCCTCTGCTTGTTTCTGTAGCTGATTGGATTCAGACTGATTCTTGGATTCAATGTCCTAAGCAATGTTCAAACTGCTGATTATGTCTGCAATGTTTTTTCTTTCTGCAGCATCTTTTTCCAAAACAGCTGGTGCTTTGGAGTCAGTACCTGGCAGGATTTAGCTGCACACGAGGTTCAATGTTGCACCATGTTGAAACCATTTCTTTGCTTCTTGTGACATGTAGTCTGGGACTAATGGAGCATTAATATTTCAAAATTGAGAGGCTTCACTAAATGAAGAGAACAGGCATTGGATACTGTCCTCTCACGGTCGATGGTGGGATTGAGATTGGAATTGAGGAAAGGACTCAGCAATGTTTAGTACAAAGGAGGATGAAGACAAAAGGGTGACTGAAAGCGATATCAGATGGAACTGCTGAAGGGTGGGTTTGGAAGCTGCTCTCTGCTAATTTGCCACTTAGTTTATACACTGAGAGAAATTAGTCTCAATGTAGGCCAGTATTTCTGTGCTTTAGGAGCGGCTTCAAAAAGAAACTGAATCAAATGTGGAGCACACAGAGAGTCTATAGAGGACAGCACAAAATATGCATAGGCAAGAGTCTAAGAAGGACATTAAAGGATGATGGTATGGTGTGCTTTATCTTTTATGTTTCTAACCATATGTACTTCAGGACTGAATTAACATATTTACACTGACATTTCTTTTATTATTGCTCCTAAACAGCCAGTTACAATATCTCTGATTATTGTTAGCACTCTGTTGTAGGCATATTATTAGCGAGATGGGGACTCAAACCCCTCATGCTTCTTCCCTTGAAATATGTGGTACCAAAAAACCTCTAAAATTAAGATTTATTATATCTATTTGATCCTTCCACCCAGGGGAATTTTCTATCAGACATATCAAAGAAGTTCTATTTGTTCTGCCTACTTTAGCTTTTTTTCTACTTTGTGGATAAAATGAAAGACATTCCCCTTAAAAGCAATTTTCTCAAATCCTCTACAAAAGTGAAAATCAGTGGGTTTAATGATTCCCTTGGCAACTGGCTCCTTAGGCAACAATGCAGCAATTATAAATAATATTAATATGTTCATCTGATTGCCTCTGATAACAAGTCATTTCAGAATCTCTCTTTTCTTCTTATAACATGGGGCACTGGTTGTTGAGGAAGAGGCAGAAATACTCGTGTGAGTATGTGTGTAAGAGAGAGAGAGAAGCAGAATTCATTTGCATACTGAGCAACAATACATAACTGAAAAGAGAGGATCAGGAATTCATTTTTAGAGGTTTACTTATAGCGGTATTATGACCATCCTTGCCAAAACAGAATAAAAGCAAGGACCTAAAATTAATTAATTTTTTTTGTTATTTGGTAAATCACTCATATTAAAAACTTAATTGACTTACCATGATGTAAAATGGAAAAGTGTCATAATCAAGGTTTTTAAGAATTAATTTGAATACTTGCATTTCTGTGGCAGCCAGCATGGAATATTTTAAAAGACCTTGATCATTCATTAAGAGGGCAGTCAGAGATTTACACAAAAATTAAATAAAAAGAAAAAAAAAGAAACAGAAGAAGAAGGATCCAGAGGAAGAAAGCTTGACATTCATGTTCTTAAACCTGAAAATGTATCATGTTTGCTGTTAAAAAAAAGAAAAGGTGGAGATGGGAATAAGAGAACTTATGCAGAATATTTCTCTGTGTAACACCTGTGCATTTAAAAGGCCTTATCTGAAGTAGAACTAACCTGCTTTCATTCTTGCAATGTATTTCAGTTTTTCTGGAATTATAGAACTTAAAATACACAGAAATCTCATTTGAAATAATGTTTTAATAATTACAGCTCACAGAATAAACATATTTCTGTAGAACAAATATAATTTTACTTCACAAACAGTTCTTCTACGACTAGAGATGAAATGTTTGCGCACACATCCTCTTGAAACTGTGTATACATAAACACTTTCTTATAGAAATATTCCTGTGTAGATTGTTAGGGACAATTTTCTGTCATAAAAATAATTAGTAATTAATTTTATTGGATACAAAGGTCATATGAAGAGATTTCATCCCTTTCCTAGAATTTTCATGGACTCAAACAGTAGCTGATTGATTGAATCTGATATATCAGTAATAGTTGTTCATCTAAATTAACTTCACTGTTGTTCCCCATGTTTTTTCTCATCCTTGACCTCAATAAACAATGTTTTCTAGTTAATTGCCCGAAGTTATTTAGTACTTTCTAGCCAAGAATGGGATGCAACTGGATAATTATTTCCAATTAACAGTAAATCTATTATTACAGTAAAATTATTTTCACTTTAATTTTTCACTTAGTGTTTTACGTCATTTATTTTGTAATTTGCAATATCAGAAAGTACCAGATCAGGTACCTGAGAAAAGACCAAGAAAACTTGAAACAGTGTAAGTAAATTTTCATAAAGAACTCTTGAATAACACCCTCAAAGGCATACAGAATTGTGTTATATGCAGGTGACTTTTAAGTCACCTTGAGTGTAATAATTTATCTAAAACATGCCTGATACCCTGGATTTATTTCTGTCAACTTAAAGCAGAGATGATGTTCTGTAAAATAATGTAAACATTCCTAACCTCTCTTGAGCTGCAGATATTAATTAAAAAGAAAATAAATCTTGTACTAATTTTTTTCTAGGCATTACAGTGTTATTCAGACATTGGAAAGCAAATATAAAACTTTCATGAAGATAGGACTTGCAGATCTCTCTGAAGACAGTATTTTCAGTGCAGAGCACATACATCAACAAAAAGCACTCAGGATCTGCTAAATTAGAGAACCATGCCACAGCACTGAGATTCATTTCACAGAAGTACTTCTCACAGTGTTATTCCACAACCACATAGAGTTGTATCTCTGCGTCAGCCCAGTGTCTCAACCATGAACCACGATGATTGCCTTCATCTTAAGCACAGATGCAGATGGATAGGTTTAACATAATTTGCTAAAAATGGCTTAAGTGGGGTTATCCAAAATGGTTAAGGAGTGTCAGAAATGTAAAATATACATTTTTTAGTGTCAAAGAACAAAACAACACAGATAAATGATAATCCAGGCTGAAATGATACAGGAAAGCTCAGATTGAAAACTCCCTGATCTAAATGAGAACTGTTTCACCAATGATTTTTGTTGCATCAGATTTGAAAAGGAAAAGGATTAAAGAAAACCAACAACATTTCTTCATCCCTGTTGCTGAATTCTTCTTTCTGATGCTGTTGTACATAGTGAAAATCAGTGATGATGGCATTTGTTTCGATGTTTGTATTTCAAGTACTGGATGTGAATATTTATTTACTTAAAACCCATCATATCTTTTCATTGCTCAAGGTGGTGGAGAGGGAAGAGAAGTGATTTTTGTTGGTCTTGATGCCAGTGATAGGAACTGCAATTTCCCTGGGGAAATGACTAACTAAGTTCTGCAAAAGCTTTGATGGTTTTTTTAGTGTCAGTCAAAGAAAGATTTGAGATTTTCAAAAATGTATGAGATAAGAAACTGAGAAGTAATGTGTTAAGATCTTTTTTTTTTTTTTTGTAACTGATTAATTACCATGTGTTTTTGCCAGTCATTGATTTCAGGAAATCGTCTCCCACCTCTCCACCTTCTCTATTTCCATATGCAAATGCTCATTACATTGTAAATTGTAAGTAGTTCTCACAGGTAGGTCTGCAGAGGCTTTTTTATCAAAGTTGTAGTGCACAACTTTGATACAAAGGGCGGGTTTCAGGAAGAAAGCCTAAGCAACAAGGAAAATGAAATTTTCAGAGAAGAGCTGAAAATTAGTTAAAGAAGTAAAAAAGGATATGCGCAGAAGTTGGAAGATTTGTGACCTATAAATTAAGGACAATGGATCAATTAAGCTTAGAAAAGTAAGCAGCACCATGGAAAATATGGAAATTCAGGGACAAATGTGCTTTTGCTAAGTATTTTGGGAAGTAACATCTGTGTCAAGTTGGATTCTCACATGGCAATGACATCTTAGAGTGTGAGAAAGAGACGAACTACAGAAGAAGCAGAGGAAGGCTGCGATCTGTCAGGATTTTGGTGCTCAGACAAGGAAAGTAGTATTTGGTATTTTGTTACCGTCTCTGTAAAGAACATGAGAATTTGCACTTTCAAAAAATAAGTGGAATTATGGAGAAGATAACTGATGGAAATACCAATTTATCTTTCAGGCTAGAATCATTCCCAGAGTGATTACATCTAACCAGATTTTGAAAATACATAAATTATTTTTCCATACAAAGTTAATTGAATTCTAATTTAAGGAAGAAGACAACAATTTGGAATATTTGCAACCTAGCAAGCCCATCATCTACTTGAGAAAGCATCATTATTCCACTTAGTGCTAGTGGCACTCATTACTTGCAAGGCACGGACAACTGTTTGAGTCCAAATTTAAAAAGTAGAGAAAATGTATTTGGCAACTATAGTCCTGCCACATTTCATTTGTAGTTCTACTGCAGATAGATATAGGTAATATGGACATCATGAATATATTGTGTCTGAACAGTGCAGCAAAAATCCCATAAGCGCATTACTCACACCCCTTTGGTTAGGGTTGCTTTACTCAAAGGGATCAATCTGCTTCTGACACAAATTTCCTCATCTTCTCAAAAGATGAGGAAAACCCAGATCTGCACTGAGTGCTGTCTTGTCAGACAGATGTGTAAAGTAGTTATAAAGTCTTATTTGCACATAATAGCCCATATATAGAGGCTACTAACAAGAGCTGCCAGTAAATACTTGGATTAAATTTGACTGGTTCAGTGGTGCTAAGCCTCTAACAGTGCTCTCAATAGTAGATGCTGAACACACTGGAGCACCTTTACAAATTGCATCATGCTGTCAGCCCCAGAAGGCTGACAAATTTCCATAGAAAAAGTGTTTCTCAGTTTGGTAATATAAAGGCTTTGTGTTGGTTTTGTTTTTCTTTTAAAGCGTGTTCCACCATGATTAGTACATTTGAACACCATTGTTTTCCAGACAACTCCCTGATTGAATTGGGGACCATGTTAGTTCTCCCCATGACCCGTCAGAAATAAAGAATTTGTTTACTGTAAATTGCTCACCACTTACTTCTAGGCACCATCTGCCACACTTACGCACAAAGAGCTGCATTTCTAATAATAGCTCTTTTAACTTAAGGAAAGTAATAAAAGATATTTATGTACAAACATGGGATATAATTGCAATTTGAAATCTTCCTGCTTACTTTACCCTTACATATAAAGTTTTAGTGCCAATAAATTAACTTATTTTAGATTTCAAACTTTTATGTAACCGTTGAAGTTTTGCATCACCAAAGAAAGTAACAAATAGGGCAATAATTTTGTCCATAAACTTGGCTTAGCTTAACCTATCTGTATGTTTTGACTTCATCAGAAAATTAATGCCTTTTTACCGGTAATAGCCTTTTCTCATTACATATCTATGAGGTCCTGATTTAAGAAGAGGTAAAAAAGGACCTTGCTAGCACACCGTCCCTAAGATATTGGCATGCTGCCCTCAGGCTTGTCTCTAGTGAGCCTTGTTTTATCCTTTTCTTCAAATCTGGTTTAAAGCTCTTTCAATGAGCCCTTCTAACTCCTGAGCAAAGATTGTTTTCTCCCTTTGAGACAAGTTTGCATATAATTTTATTTATATTCTGGACTTTCACCATCTTTCTTAACACTCTTCTAGATGTGTCTCTAGAAGTCTTTCTGTCTTTCTTTTAATCTTTAGGGTGTTCCTGTTCACCAGCTACCTTTTCTAAATTTTTTTCATGAGTCTTTTTATTCAACATTGTCCAGGACTATATTGTATAAGTGTATAACTCTTTTACTGGAAGTAATTTAATTCACTGGGTATGTGCCATGAAGGAAATTTTTTTCTTCTTTCCTGTGTAATGGAACATTATTCAGCAAATCTTTCTGTATTTTAGTATTTTCATGGACTCGCTGCCTTTATCCTCTTTATGTATTTTGCTGCTGTAGAACTATAAAAACGGGTTCTCACACAGATTATATGAACACTTTCTTCTTTGCAGAATTCTGTTTTCTAATTTCAAGTAAGCAGTATGACTTATATAAAATACTACTATTAAAACAAGTTCTTATACCACGTACTTGGTGTTTAATTATTTTCTTTGCTTTCAGAACAACGTTACAACAGGTGTAAAGACCAAAAAATTTGTCAGCCTTCACATAAAATGCATCTCAATATCTATCATACCACCTGTTTTGAAGAACCTAGGGACCGTAAATGAAGGTAAACAAAATATGCTTCCCAGTTTTATTGCTATCTTCCAAGCTTTTTCTATATATTTTTCAAAGCATGTGTGGCAGTGCTCTCTGGGCTCATTACATGCTTGCAGCTTTCATTCCTATTTTCATCTCAAAATGATTGAGAACTGGTTAGGGTCCCTTATTGAGAAACTTATTTCTATATCTTAAATATCTTCCTCACAAAATATCTACTATGTTCTGTCTTTAAAAAATGATTGCATTGTTTATAAGAGTCCTTTGGAAGTTGTCAGATACTACCTTATTGGTAATTTTATCTTGTAAAGACTGGAAAGGTATATTCTTCAATAGCATTGTTCCTGTAAATACAAGTAATGTTGGAAACACTGGTGAAAATTTCGAGGCACAGTCCTTTTAATCCCTTTTCAGTCTCCTATACTTGAGTTTTGGCACCTCTTCATTAATTTTAAATCACCCATTTTCTTTTTTAACAAAAAATAGCAATAATATCAAATTATGAGATTATTTACATAACCAAAATTAATTTGGTAAAACTATTTAAATGTGGCTACTATTGATTACTAAAGTCAAACTACTTCCTAAAAGGAATTTAAATATGGATTAAGTAACCTTATAGTTTTGGCTTAGTATTAACTTTTATACTGCCTTATAAGAAACCCATCTTCCATATCAGAATTCTCATCTTTTTAAGGTATTACTATTGAAAATTAAAGTACATTTTTATTTATTTTTTTTTCATGGTATGATTGTTAATTTATGTTATTTCCTGATTCTGTTGCTAGGTTTGTTTTCTGTAGATAGTATGGGTGATATGAGAAGTCTTATCCTTTTATCTTTTATCTTTTAGTAAGGTAGTTGTATTGATGAGTGACAAACTAGAGAACATATTTTCAAAGCATTTGTTTTTGCATGACTGTAGTCTTAGTTTGAATATACATGGAAGACAAAAAGCAATCTATTTAACAGCAGTCAGTGAAGTTTTATGTGAAACTACATGTTCATATATGTTGGACAGTGTAATTCAACAACAAAAAATCAAACAAAGCAATTCAGAAGGATTCATATATACATAATTTTAATTATTTTTGTAACTGTCATATTGTATCCCTAAGAAATTTTTTGAGGGAACAAATCCTGGGATATGTTTCTTCAGAATATTGACAGTACATCATTTCCTTCAGTGACAGAAAGTTCTGAAATATCAGGCTTATACTATACCCAGCATTGATGGAAATAGCAGGAAACCTGAGAAGTAATTAACAAATCAGCTGGTACAGATTATTCAGAGGAAAGAGGATAAACTGCCCTCCCTGAATATGTAACCACAACTTTACCACGAAAAACAGATGAAACCATGAAGCCGGACACTGCATAACTTTTCCATTTTTGTTTTCCTATCAGTGTCTTATTATTGTGGCTATGAAATGATCTACCTTGATTACTCGAGCTCTATCCTTTTCACCTTTAATGCCAAAAATCAGTGACACGGGTTTGCCCAAACTACAGGTCTGTCTAGCAACACACTGTGAAAAGAAACAAAAAATCTTTTCAGGTATGAATTTTGTAATTTTTTCCTTTTGTTGACTATCTCCCCCCTCTTCCATTAATAAGGAACTGCCACTCTCCCTTCTCTGCACCACTCATTATCATCCTGGCTGCCCTGTTGCTGTGATAGCTCAAGATTTCCTGAGAGCAATGGGATTTGTCTAAGCTCTCTGATCATGGCAGGGGGAGGAGTTGGTTTATACTTGCTGAAGTGCACTTGCTCCTAATCATTATGTTTCTTCACAAATAGGAAGGAAAGACTCTGCAGAGTCCAATGTCCTTCCCAGGTGGCTTCAAACACTTTGTATTAAACACTGCAAGTTTGCAGGTTTCGGACTTGTCCCCACTGCCTTCAGCCCCAGGCAGGCTTAATAGCAAAGTAAATATTAGTTTTGTAGATCTACAGGTATAAGTTTGGAAATCATAAGTTTGGAAGCAGAAGGTTACAAAAAGGGAAACAGAAAACACAATTCCAGCTGTCCAGTTGCTTAATTTCTCATGAATGTCTTCAGGGCTTGTCCCCCTGTATGCTTTTGCAGCTTCCTACCAACCTGGATTCCTGTTTCTTGTCCAAAGAAACAGGCAGAATTGATGAATTACATTTCACATCTACGCTGTCTTTCCAAGAAATGGATGTGCTTGATGGCTCAGCCAGATCCACTGGGTGTTTATAGGTGACTTCCCAGCTGTCTCATGCAGCTAGTCAGGCAGGTAGCTAACTGGTTTTGCCACCCTTTTTGTAGGGCTGCTTGCACCCTCATTTTGAATATGGTATAGAACATTGGTTATAAACAAATTTTGTGACAATTTTGATTTCTTTTTTTTTTCTAAGAGCTTCCTATAGAAATCTCTTGTGATGCTTCACTAATACAGATAGCAACTTTAGCAACAAACTGGTTTTCTGAGGCAGCATAACATGAGCTAATGCCATTGGTATTCCTTGTGTCCAATATGATAGTACTCATTCTTTTTAGTTTTCTGTTATAAGCAACCAAGATTTTCAGTTGCATTTTGTTATGCTGTTCACTTGATTTATTATTCACAAAGAACCTTTGAACAGAAACTGATGAATGTATGAGCCAAAATACTGACTTGAGAGAAGTCCTTTGGCTGCAGTTTTACTGTCCTGTCTAAATCAGCAGGGAATATTGCAAGAATATTAAACTTCCTGTTTGAAAGTTAAATCTGACAAAACACGCTTACCAAAACATACATTGCAAAATAAAATGAAACATTTCTTTGCTATTTTATGTTCTTTCTCTTCTGAGGTATAAAGAAATTCAAGCTGTTCGTTTTGTCTTGTATTTTCACTTTTTATATCTTACTAATTTCATTTTTAGCTTTGAAAAAAAGTCAGAAAAATATTAGGTCCAATGTAATTTCATTTTAATTTGGCTCAATATAATGCTTACCAAAGGATGGTAGTTAGACTTGCTAAAAAAAGAATGCAACATGAAGAGGGGAAAATGGCCTTTTGAAAAAGAAAATCTCAGACACAGTAGGAAAGCTGGAGACTTAGTCCTTATGAACAATCTTTTGTCTCCCAAGGTAAGACATTTAGTCTTTGTTATCCCAGTCTTTTACCAATAAGAAGAGATAATATGCTGCTGTATTTAGGAGCTTGTGAAATAAGTGCCTATGAACTCTTGGAGCGTGTTGTAATTAAACAATGTTCTTTTTTGCTGTTGACAGATGATAATTATACCATCTGAGAGAGACTGATGGCCTATTTACTGATGTCATTTGTATTATTTATGGGAATTTATGTTTACAATGTGTTTTTATAAAGAAAAAGTTACGATATCCAGAAATTTTGTTTCAAGATCGCAGAAACCACTATTATATGTATGTATCTATAAGCTTTTTTTTTTACCCATAAATCTCTAACCATGCAATTAGTGAAGTGGAAGCAAAGGGGTTTGCTTCTTCTGGGCCTACCTGCTATTGCTCTCAAGAATTTGTCTCTCACCATTGGCACCTCTGGAGAGTGAGTATTGTACCTATGGTAGGCAAATCAGCACCGGGGAGGTGCAGTCTCACAGCTAATGTGACTTGAGGATCAGCAAGGAATCCAGGCCTTTGAAGTCAGATCTTGCTTCAAGCCTGTCCTTTTATAAACTCAGAATAGAATTGTCTTCCTCATTATGCTTTTTTCTATACCTACTTCTCACAGTAGGAGGTTTTAAATTGCCAAAGTTAAGCAGTTTAATAATTACTTTTGAAAAGTGAAAGTGCACATGGCTAGGCAATTTCATTTCAGTTTTGAAAATAAGTTTTTCCTCTTGTTTCTGAAAAAGGTGGTGAAAATTATGATTGCTTATGAAATTAGTTTGTATAACTGGTTAGGTATTTGATTATTTGAGCATCTGTCTTTAACAGCTGAGGTAGTTCTGTTGCCTTAAGCAGAAATCAGTGAGGTGAGAGCAGATAGTGGGAAAGAGACAGAAATTGCTCTCAGGCTACTTGCCACACAAGAAGTCTAGTTGCAGAGTGCAGGAGCTGTACTAAAAAGGCAGATGTAATGGGAAAATCAGTGAGATCCACTTTAAAAATATACATTTTTGCAAGTAGAAATAATTCCAGCTGCAAGTTCTTTGGTGTGAAATTCTTTTCCTTCTCTTAAATATAACACCATGATGGTAAAGAAAATCCTTGAAAAAGGAACTAGTTGGAACTTCAAAGAGAGTCCTATGGTTCTCTGTCTTGCAGTAGTTTTTATTGTGCCTTGTAGTATTCCCCTGCCCCCCGAATTGTAACAGACAGATAAGATTGAATAAAAGATTTAAAATTCTGACCAGGAGAGGAAGAAAGTGATTTTCTGATATTTTAAAATGTTTTAAAATCAGTCACTTCATATTTTTTTTTCTTTTCAGGCAACACTATTATTTTTTTGTTGTCTTGTCCCTTCCAATGCTTCCAGTGCAGGTCACACATCTGTTCTTGTTCTCATGTCCCATACCTGAAAGATTAAAGAGGGCAGGGAAATTGTGAAGATCAGTTAGGCAGCATCTCCTTATAAACTAAGCTCAGAGCTCTGTTGCTAATCTGGTTTCTGACAGTTACCATTGTTTGCCCTTGGCTAGGATTAGAATTTAGACATATGGATCAGGACTGTGGCATGGGAGGTTAAGGAAACATGTAAACTAGTAGTGTATTAGATCAAATGGGAGAACACTTTGCTCTGTCAAAGGGATGAAGTAAGAATCTAGCATAATTCTGTTGTTATTCCTAATAAAGAAATAAAACAAAAGTTAAAATAGATGATGGTCATAATATCACAAACAGCCTTGGGGAGGGTGGAGTGGGAATGGATTCCAAAGGAACTGTTGTCCTCTTACAGGATTATTACTTTGTTCATAGAAAAAGGCAAGTTAAAAGTGTTTGTTTTACAGCTATGCAAAAGGTGTTCCTTTCAGAAGAAATGAAGGACAACACCCCCATGACTGAAAGGACATGCCGTCTGCCAGCCCAGCATCTGCCTTCTGGCACAATCCCCAGGACCTTAACCTTCAGAAGCCAAAATATCTGAGAGAGATAAGGTCCTCACTTAGTAAGACAGCAAATGTATTTGAATTGTAACTTTAGTTTCCTTTTACTGGTCATATGATGTACCAATGCCGTACCAAGGGGAAGGACCAAGTTTCTCAAAATAAAGTAAATGATGCATGAACAATATGTAAAATGTTCCACATCCTTTCTGTCCAAACCTGGGAATGTACCATGCTTTGTTACATAATGTGGCACATTTCTTTCATCGTCTGGAAGAAAAATGGCTAAAATGTGTAAAATACAGAAGGAAAAAAATTAGTATCTTTCAAAAGTGCCACAAGAATAAATGGTTCAGCTGAAACTAACTTGGGAAAAGTTTGATGAAGTATCTTTGTCTTATATAAAATAGTCATATTTCTATTATTTGAATCCTATGCTAGATTGAAAGTCTATAATATGCAGTCATAAAAACTTTCTGTTTGTGGACCATAGAATCATTATAGAATCATCATAGAATATCCTGAGTGGATATCCCTTGTGGGAAGGAACCCACAAGGATCATCAAGTTCAACTCCTGGACCTGCACAAGGCAACCCTAAGGATCACACCGTGTGCCTTAGAGCATTGTCCAAACACTTCTTGAACCTCAACAACCTTGGTGCTGTGACCACTTCTCTGGGGAGCCTGCTTCAGTGCCCAGCCATTCTCTAGGGGAAGAATCTTTTTCTAATATCCAACCTAAATGTCCCTTGGCACAACTTCAGTCCATTCCCTTGGGTCCTGTCACTGGTCCCCACAGAGAAGAGATCACTGTCTGTCCCCTGGCTTCCCCTTGTGAGGAATTTGTAGACTGCAATGAGGTCTCCCCTCAGTTTCCTTTTCTCCAGGTTGAACAAGCCATGTGACCTCAGCTGCTCCACATATGGCTTCCCATAGAGATAATTAATATAATTAATTCTGGTGCATATTTTTTCCCCATATAGTATCACATTTTTTTTTTAATTTAGTATGCTAGCAATCTATGCATAGCGGAGAATTTTTTTAAAAGAAAAAATAAGCTTGATCACAGGTATAGTTGAATTATGGCTACTAATGTGTCTTCAGCCTATAACGTGAAACAAAGGAAAAAAGAAGCAATCATTAACCAGAAGAATAGGTGTTAAGCAGAAACAAACCTTTTTATTGTCCTGCGAAGCAGATTGGAATTGATTGGATAATAGATATTAGGTAGGTGGGAAGTGTATCATTACCTAAAATGCAATTTCATAAGTGTCAAACAGACACAGCTATCCTGCATAGATAGTTCATAGATTGTTCTGAAATGAGTGTTGACCTACCAGCCCAATATATCTCCCAAGTAACAAAGTTCTCACACATTCATCTCTTTTGCAAATGCTTCCAGCCTGTAACAAATAGCAGAAAAAATGAGATAAACTACTAATGACTGCAAAATCATGATAACCCATAATATGAAGTTCCTTAGAAGTAGTAATGGAGCTCTTTGTTTGTTTGTTTGTTTGTTTGTTTGTTTGTTTTTTGGTTTTTGGTTTTTTTTCAGTCAAAAGAAGGATTATGAAGAGCAGAAACCCTCACCAACCACAAGATCTCTAAAAGCAGTAGAGTACATTTGCAGGTAAATCATTCTGGGACAAAGGGACAGCTAAATAATGCTGATAAAACACAGAACTTCTTTAACAGATATTAAGAAAACTACATTTATGAAGATTAATTGAAGAGAAAAAAAATCTCTGGGACCCTATTGTTTTTCACATGCAAAACACCTGAATTTTACATCTTTAAATTGATTTAAAGAATGGGGACAGAGGTTGCATTGCTATACCCTTATAATTGTTGTTTTAAATAGCCTGCAATTATAAGGAAAAAAATCTCAGTTTCTGATGGAGTTGACTTATTGGTAAATGTGGTGGTTTTTGTTTGTTTGGGTTTTTTTCCTGCTATTTATCTTTCATAGACTTACACAGCCTCATCACCCGCAGAGCTGAGGACTAGCACGAATCCTCTGGGTCACATTAGAGATCCTGGACTGATGCAGAATGGGTGTTTAGTGAAGTCTGAAGTCCAAAATGTTTAGCATGTATCAAGAAAACAATATCATACATAAGTTATTTATTTGTTCATTTGTAAGGCTGCTCTGGAACAGTTAAATGCCATCTTTAGACTGGAAGATGCAAATTGCAGTGTTTGCATGATTGAGTTCTTTAAAAAGATTGTATGTGACAGGCTTTCTGCTCAAGTATCAATCTTGCCACAAATTTCTTTGATGGGGTTGTCTCTAAGGCTCTGAGACTTAGCCTCAGAAAGACAAAGAGCTAGTCAAACAGCTAAAGCTGTCCAGATGGCTTCTTCTTTATTGATGACCCATCTCTTGTCACACAATTTCTCTGCTGCTTTTGGGGGAAAAAAGGTCAGAAATCCCTGTTTTGTTTCCTGTATGATTGTCCCTTAGTACTTTTTTTCATTATTCTGTAAATGAACATCAAAGAGAGAATCTGAAAACATATATAACAGAAGACTTGTCTCCACAGATGCAGGGGCAGTAGGGAGGGTAGTGCAAGCATCATGCCCAAATAATGATAAAGACTGTGATTTCCAAAAGCACTGAAGTGAAGGAAGAGCCTATGTGTTATCTGCAGATGTTTTACAATTGATTTTATGTTAATCGACATCCATGATAACTGTTTTCTAAATCACTTTCAAAATTATACAAATCTCCTTACTACCCCAAGCACTGCTAGTATTTAAATATTTGCCTGATGTTTTTTCTGTTCTTTTGGCCTCTCAGCGTTTTCTACATCTCTGTTAATGGGGTCTGCCTTTCAGAGAATATGATAGAATTGAAAACCAGAGTTCAGCACAGCAGTTCACTAGCAGGAAATGCTAATGGGAGTGGTCAGTCATTTTGGCTTCTTTAGTATAAATCAAATTAATTTCAGCCTAGTGCTGGCCATGGCCCCTTCAACAGGGTCAGCCAAAATGTCTGTGTTAGACATAAACTTCACCACTCAGTCAGTGAGATCTAATCAGGTTTTTTAACCTAAACAGGGACATGTCCTCCAAAACATTTTTTTTCTTCCTCAATGCTACTGCAAGTATTTCTGCTTTAGCATGGACAATTCTGCTCCCTCTTTTTCCATAGTGGCAACCGAATTTCTGCTTTGGCATTGGAAATGTTATGATTGTTCCTGTACAGACCAGTAACATTCTCACTTGAACTACAGGATTTATGGAAGCGTAGAAAGCATGCAGCTAGAGATATCTACAAAAGCACGGGGCTTTTTCTTTCTGGAATTTTCAGAAAAAAGCCTCTGATATTGAAGAGGTTTAATTCTCTTTTTGTTAGGAATACACATCTATAGAAATGCTGATATTGTTATGTGCTACCAATGTAAAACTCCTAGCATAGTAAAATGTAAAAAATGTCTTTTTGTAAAAATTGAGTGCACAAAAGTGTTTTTCTGACTCATGCTTAATTTTTGCAATGCTCTTGAAACAGTTAATGAATTATTCCACCTCAAAATATTTTCACATATTCCTATTCCTAAACATGGATTTAAGTGTTCCATAATATATCTGTGGTTCATTAATAAAAATACATCCCTTTACTGTAAATGAATATGTCCTTAAGAAGCTTCATAGGGAAACATATTTTATAATTTTTAATATATTTTTTCCTAATAGTTATCATGTATTTCATGCAACCATCTTCTACTTTGTCAGCTTGGAGCAAGATAGCAACTCCTCTGATATTCAGGAACTGGTATTGTACCAACAGCCTGAGCACCTTTGCATTTATTATCTTTTTGCAGTGGAATAGTAATAATAATGGAAGAAGGGAAAGGATGGGAAAAGAGCAGGTCCATGTCATTTCTTTCTCAAATTCAAGTATATGCTGCTCTCTTGTGGAACTTCTATGGTAGTTACAAGCACTATATAAAGGCGTCCTTGCCTTTCTAACTGTTTCATTTTGTTCCATTGAATACTGCTAAGACAGATTTAGTGCATATGATGTAGCAGGGTTTTTTTTCAAATTATACTACATAAATACCAATTTGCCTACTAATGTACTGTTGTTTGGTATTTTTCATTCATAGTCATCCTCCATTGTTGACATAGCTGTGCTTGCTGCTTTTGGAATTAAATTTGTGCTGTTTTGTAAAAAAACATACATTTGCTAATGCTGGAAAACTGCCTCTTCTACTCTTTAGGTGACACTGAAATACACCTGTAGTTTTTTCTGGTTCACTCTTTCAATTAGCCTCAGTAAGAAAATAAGTGGTTTAAAGGGAACAAAAACTTGGGTATCTGTTTGCATGATGTTTGTGTCTGTGGGATGTGTCATCCAAATTATGGACTCTAAAATCTACTATTATGTGTTATGAAACTGAGTGCTGAGTGAAATTTTTAGAATAATTTCTCAAAGTGTGTCAATGTCCAGCCAAAGAAAGGAGGTGATACAGTCACAGAGCCGTCCTCTCTGAGGCCCTGGGGAGCAAAGAGCTCCACAAGCAGGAGAACTTTGGTACCCGGTGTCCTGAGGATGGCTTTGAGGTGAGATTTTCTGCTTTCCAAGGAATATATCTGAATACATGTGTGTTTGAGTTTACATGGCAGTTGCTGTGTCATAAAGAGCATCTCTCTACCTTGACATCCATTTTCATTACAAGACAGAAGCATTTCAGGCTGTTGCCCTTCTGTCAGATGGGATCAAAAATGTTATTTATTATTGAGTGATAGGGTGGTAGACCAATTTATTACCTATTTATCTGGAAAACATAAGATAATAGTAATAACAATAAGCCTCATTTGTGCCTGAACATACCCTACATTCTTACATGTTATGCAGCGTATTTTATCCAGTAGAATCCTAAAGAAATACACAGACTAAGTGTCCCCCCTTCTGGCTCACCCTTAGAATTTCTACTGCAAACCCAATAGTTTGTTTCTAGAAAGTCTGGTTGAGTTCACTGATATAACACACACCCAGCAAAATGCTCTACTACAAAGAAACACTTCATTCCCTGATATAAATACTTGCTGCCACCTCTGCTGAGAGAAAAAAAAATTCTCCTTAGTGCAAGTACTTATTCCTGTAAGCAGCAAGGATCTTTGAAGATATGTTAGAGCACCACCATCGTTAAAATCACACAGGCAATTTCAAGAACACTGAAGTAAGCCCTGTTCAGAAAGTCGAGGTAGGGTTTAGACATTCGGTCCGCTCTAACCCTTGGAGGAGCACCACCTATGTTCAAAGGGGGGTAAGAAAGGTCCTGGAGGTATCTTAGTGCAAACTGGGCTTCCATGAGGCAATGGCTAACACACTATAAACACAGCCTCTGGCTCCCTGCACACCAGCTTCTCTGTGTAGCCAAGCCTTGTAATCTCTTGCTTGCAGACAGGATATTCTCCAGTGAAAAGAGGGAGTCCAAAGAATCAAGTCATAATCAGTGTGCTTTTGTGACTCCTGTGAAAAAGAATGAGAGTTACAAAGGAAAAGCAAGTAGATTTTGAGTGTACAATATTTCAGAAGAGATTGGGAGAGGGTGTTTTTATGATATTCTATTATGTCTCCTCTTTAGAGAGAGGCTAAACCAGTGCCAAAGGAATAGTTTTCCAATGTGCTATTTGTTCACAGGATGGATAGGGGCTGACAAGCTGACCATCAGAACGGTTTCTTTGTCCTTGGAGCTCCAGGTGGTTTAACAGTGCTGACAAGCTACATGTTTTTACCAAAATGACTGTTCATTCCTTTTTAGATGACTTTTCAGCCCTTTCCAGCTTATTTTTCAAGGACTTTTAAAGGCAAAAAAATAAAGCAGGGTATAATAGGAGGGTGGTGGGGAGGTAAGGGTAAGGTAATACGGGGTGTACACATTATGGGAAGAGGGTCTCTCTTGCCTTATTCAGAAACACATTCACTCAGAGAAAATTCAGAGATAGAAGTATCAGTGTTCGTGCCACATAAATAAGAATCATGGCATAATCATGGCTATAAACAGAATTACTATCAGCAAGATTGACATGACTGTATTACATTCCATGCATTTTCTGAAAGTATATTTAAGGATTTAAAGTGCAGTATTAAAATTATTCTCAAGAGCCTTAGAATACTTTTTAAATATAATTTTCTTTATTGTTTTTAATAAAATATTTGAAAGTTCAGCCCTTTAGGATAGGTAAAGATAATATGGTAATTACCTAATGTAGACAGCATATAATGTTGTTGGCATTCATGATTATAATCTGGTTTAGTCCATGTAGATTAGAACAGAATAAAAGAACAGATTGATTTATTGCTTATAAAAAATGAGTTATTTTTGCTTACTACTTTAAGTTCTGATTTTGACCAGCTTATAGGGATAAATATAAATTTGGGGCTGAACAGAGAGGACTAATGACTTCCTTCAAGCTGTTCCTAATGCAGCTGGCTCCTCACTGCCAGGGTCTGCAGCTGAGTCACAGTCAGCATGCTGACCACCAAGAGCGACTTCCAGGCTTGCAAGCTATCTTAGCACCTCTGTAATCTCTCTGCAATATTTGTAAGGATATATTTTGGTTTTATTATGTATCTTTTTCTAATTATAGATGAATTCTTCACACCTTTTGAAATAATCAGTCAAAGTATTCAACTACTTAGCAAGTGGAGACAATTTTGCCCAGAAAGGGATAGAAATAGGGAAAAGTGACTGCATATATTCTCTGTTACCTACCTGCGGGTGGAAAAAATGCTGACTTCTATATGCAGTAGTTACTTTGTTAGCTTTTCAGGCAAGAACTGGGGAAGAGAGTTGCCTTATGTTGCACAAATTGGGCTAGAGACCTCGAATCCATTGATTCTCAGAACTATGTTGACTTGGTTGAGGTCTGAGGACCATTGGGATAAATGGCACTGGCATCCTGAATTTCTGATAAAACTACACTGGCAGTTCATCCAAAGAGGGCCAAATATCCACATCCAGTGCATAACGGGGTAATTATATTTTATTTGCATCATTCCTAGCACCCAAAAGATGGATGTGATATTTGATGGAAACTAACATGTTTTGAAAGGTTTCACCATTATTTGTTTAGCAAATGGTTGTGTCTAATCTTCTTTCCTGCACAGCTTATCCTCATTGCTGAGCTTCTTCAGGGAATAAGAAAGAAAGTTTCTGCAAGAATGCTGCTCCCTCCTTAGGAATGGTCTCTTTGCCTTTAAAAGTCTGTTTCCCTAAAATACTTAAAAAACTTAATTAACTTCTGGTCCTCATTCCTTTCTTCCATTTATTTACAGAAACTGCTCATTGGTGCATATGATTGCACTTGCTCTTCATCAGCAGCGTAAATTTTGCATCATCTCATCAGAAAATTGCATTGTATTGTTTCCTTCTGTCTTATCACTTTACTTTCATCTTATTTTAAAAGCTTATTCATAGCACTGAAGCCTTTCCTCAAAGTTGTTGGGTGTTTGCTAAACTTTTATCACGTGTCACAGTTCAGCTGCAGATGCTGGCACTGAGAGAGGGAACTGCACACACAGCTGCATGAATAAGAGCTCGAAGGAGGTCATTAGTCCCCTCTGCTCGGCCCTGAATTTATATCTATGTCTGATATCAGAAAAGAGATCTACGTGCTGTGGATTTACATGTCCATGTTTCTAGGGGTGCTGAATCAGCAAAAAGGAGCACAAAGGGCCTGGCAGTGGCAACAGTGACAGCTAGAGCAAGGAAAAACATTGGCAGAGCAGAGATTTGCCAGCTGTACTGCAGTGGATAGTGCAGTGCTGTATTCAAAGAGGTGCAGATGAGAGCAGGAATAGGAAAAGGAAATGTTGGTCTCTGATGGGACCCTCCCAGTGCAGTAACCCGTGTCTCTAAATCTCCACATTGCCTTGATTTTATTTCTGCATCTGCTACAAAGACAGCGTCGCGGGAGAATTCACAGGCCGTGCATCTCCAAAATGTGACCGCACCCGGATTTTGGGCAGAAATTCTGACCCGCCTCCCGCGCTGCGCGGTGGCACCGAGCGAGCGGAGGGACCGGGCGGGCGGAGGGACCGAGGGAGCGGAGGGACCGGGCGGGCGGAGGGACCGAGGGAGCGGAAGGACCGGGCGAGCGGAGGGACCGAGGGAGCGGAAGGACCGGGCGAGCGGAGGGACCGAGGGAGCGGAAGGACCGGGCGAGCGGAGGGACCGGGCGGGCGGAGGGCGGTGCCCGCGGGCAGAGCGGCGCGGCCGTAGCGCCGCCTGGTGGCCCCGGGACGAACTGCGCCAGGCCGGGGCTGCCGGGACGCCCGGCCCGGGAGCGCCCGCCCCGTGCGGAGGCAGCGGCCGCCAGCGCTGCCGGTGCTTTGCTGTGAGGCACCGACACACACGACGAGAAACTGACAGTATTTTAAAACTTACAGGATTTGCCGAGTGTCGCGTTCTGTTTGATTTTGGCAACTGTCTCACGGCGAAATAACTCCCTGATACCGCTTTTTCAGTTACCACTGTAGGATTGTCATCTTACCGTAGCAGAGGGATTTCCTGTGTCAGTAAGGGGAGAATTCCCTGGAGTTCCAGACAAAGGCACTATCCTGCTCTTGACAGATCCACAGCTTGCCATTGATGCTGAAGTGCAGAGTTGTAAGAACTCTGGTATTGTGGTTAGCTGGGGAGTATAGGCCAGATTAGAGGTGTCCTATGCCAGGGAAACAATTAATATGTCGTTTTATCCCATGCAAAATATTTATCACCTAGAGCTGATGATCGATATAGCGACAGGATTTTTCAGATACAGCCAAGGTGTTTTCATAACAAAAGACTCAATTTTTTCAGGTAATGAAGACCTCCAATAACCAAATATGAAATATTAACATTACTCCTGTGTTTATTTCCATTTTAATTTTCTACCTTTTTTCATTCTCAAAACATGCAAGCTCACACTGGCAGGAGTGTCATGAGCTTTGTCTCTGCATTTTATTACCTACTGCCAAATACTCTTCTCTCCTCCTATTTAAGTCCAGTGCATATTTCAGCATCAGTGCTGCTAGGCATAACCAGCTTGTCAAAGTTTATTTTAGAAGCTATTTACTGTAATTTGTGAGGGAGACTGGCGACTCTTTGGTTGCTCCACAGCTGCTTTGCAGTCAATCATAAGTAGAGAAGTAATTTAATTCCAGTGTCCTCTCCAGAGAAAATCTTTGAAAGGACAATAATGAAGTAGGAACATGATGGACACAGAAAAAAGCTGAACACAGGACAGATGCCTCAGTTGTGTAGTTCCCATCCAAAAAGTGTGCCTTGCTCATTATTCATGTGTTCAGTGCAGGAGCTTTCATACCCATCTGTTACTGAGGAATGAGCTGGAAATAGCTGTTGTGCTGTTGCAGGAACAGTGTCATGAAGAAAGAGTAACAAAACCTCTGATAATAGTGTTAATAATTGTAGACTCCAAATGTAAAGATAGGGCAGGACTTGGTTTTATAAGCAAGGTATCACAGTTATTTTTCTGTATGTGTTTCTCTGTTGCAGACCCACCATTAACATTTCTAGTTTTAACCTCTGGTAAAGGGAGGTTTAACATGCCTAGACTGAGAAAATTCACCTTCCCAGGACACTGACCATCTCACATCTCACCGCATGTTCCAAGGGAGGTATCTCCTTTTTCTTCACTTTAACTTGGTACATGTGAGGCTTTTGAATGTGTCCACCTTAGTTGTCATGAGGTTTCACTCTGAGTTGTTCTGTGTTTAGCACTGAGAATAAAAAGAGATGTCACTTTTCTTAGTAGTGATTGCATTTTAATTTCTGAGAGAGAGATTATTTTGTAAGAAAAGAGAAAGATGACTGTAAACACAAGCAGAGCTCTTTACTGATAATATCAAACTTAAACATTAATAATGATCTTTCTCTCACTTCAACAAATAACTAGGTGCTTATTCAAAAGGTGGAGCTACTTTTTTCAGCCCCCTCAAAAATGCAAGGCAGAGTACCAGACACCTGACTATCTCCTGGGGACTCCTTCATATTGTATGCTTTCTGTTTTTCTGCAAGAGTGAAAATGTGGCTGTTACAGTTAAGTCTTTAAATGGAGAAGTCTTTGAAAATGTCTTGTCATCCTCATATGCAAGTTCAGGCCTTACATACTCAAAAATCTTCTGATGTCTTGGGCTCAGAAGTGTATCTTGGCTCAGTGGTACCTTGCTCAAATATCTAATACCTCATGTGCAGTTTCTTGTATATCCATTTATCATTTATTAATGGTATCATTAGTATGGTTTCCAGAGCTATTGCCCTAGCAATGGATGTTGGATATACACAAACTAAAACACCCTACATATTTATAAAGGTTTTTGATACAACACTTTGTTCTTCCTCCCTGGTCTTGTACCAAGACATTGTAACACACTAGTAGTTCAAGTGTCTTAGCACACTTACACACACACACATATATATATACACACATGTAGTTATATATATGCAAACAGATTGGTTTTAAACTATCAGTAAATTTTCCAGAAGTCCAAAGTCTGTAATAATTAGCACTTAGAAAATTTTGTGAAGATTTTCATCAACATCATTCATGTTTTGACATGCAAAGACTAATGTTTATACAAAAAGTCTGCTAAAGGTTCATTGCTTTCATTTGCACCTCTGTTTGATTAATCTTTTTTCTTGGTCCATCACTTTTTTTTCCCCATCAGTTAGGGGTTTTTGCTGTTAATCTAACATCTTTGAAGTCTCTCTTTGATTCAAGGAAATGTTTGAAAAGGTGCTATTCCTGTTAAATAATGAAGTCATTCTGGCTCAGTTTGTTCACTGATAGGTTTCCATTTGGCTAATTGGTCTGATGACATGTAAAAGTGTTTGGAAGACATCACAAAAGTGACAGAAAAAACATGTCCCCAATTTGTTTTAGTGTTCTGGTAAACTTTTCTGAAGTTTTTTCCTTTCTTCTTTTTAGAGCTGTAAACACCAGAAGGAGACTTTATTAAATTGCTTTTACCTCAGACTACATACTACTTTCCATTAAAGTAATGGAAAAGGGAAAAATGTTTGAAACTGTTGCATCTTTGTTCATTTTCTAAGGCAAGAACATTGAGAGTCCACACAATGGCATTTTAATAACTGATCTTATTACCTTCACAGCAGTAGAAAAAAACAGTTTGGGTTTACCAAACTGGTTGAAAGGAAACGAAACAATTCCATACAATATATCCTTGAAAAAGCACATAAAATAAATATGTTATTTTCAAAATGTCAAGCAGTTCTATAGAACATATATATGAAGTCTAAGAAGATATTCACAGACTCTCTCTATTTTGCAGAATCTCAAGTGCTACAGCAACCCCTGATAGCATAGCTGCATTTCCCTGAGTAATTAAGTCAATAACAGCATTTCCCTGAGTAATTAAGTCAATAACAGCATCCTTTGGTGCCCTTGTGGTTCATATCTGTGCTAATGATGACCCATAACTAGTCTGTCTTCTTCAGAACTGAGAACAAGCACCATAGCACATCTTGCATCAGTAGAGCTGCATTTCTCCTTTGCCTGTCCTTTAACCATCACCAAAACACACCTTTGTGCCCAGAGAGGCTGTGTGCATACTGCCTTTTGAGGACTGTGCTGTGCCTCCACGTACACATTGCCTGGGAGATTCCCGACTGCCACAGGGTGAGCCATCCTTGATATTCAGCCCAAGGCCACTTCACTTAAGAGGCAGTGTGTGAATGTGCGTTGTACACAGCTAGGGTAACTTCTATGTAAAAGTGAAAAGGAGAACAAACATATTCTCAGTGTATGTATATTCCAAGGAGGTCATGTTTCACTTCTTTTTAAAATTTTAAATCCTTTAAGAATTATAATCAATGGTGTTTTGAATTCAAACATATCAGTTCCTCTATGACCTTGATTTTTTTTTCTATTTCTCCCCTGGCAGTTGAAATAAATACTTCTTTTATTGCCTTCTAAATTAAACAGTTGTCAAGATACCATGATATTCTCTATGGATTCTGCATTGTAATCACAACTGATGAATCTGAAATTCTGTGGTATTGCCTTTGATAAGAGGTGGTTGTACTTTTCCACACCAGCTCGCCCATGAGTACTCTCATCTCTTCCTGGTTTTTTATTGTTTCTTGAACAATTGTTGATGTTGGACAAGAAAAACATGCAAACTTGAGACCCCTCTGTACCTGGCTGTCTGTTCTTGCTGCTGCTACATGATTTCATAATGCTGTTGCAGCTCTCTGTTCTTCATATTACAGTACTCACTGGAACTGCAGTTTCTAATGCAAGAAGTAAGATCAAAGCAGATACTGTGACCAAGTTGATTTTGTTTTTCTTCATTTCACATATTACCTATCAATTGATCTGAATCATTTAAGGTCCTCCCAATCTGGCATTGCTTTGGTAAATTCTGTTGTTTTATCAGGTAAGCAAAGATGTCTTTTTGAAACATTTATTTATGAAACAGAAGAAATCTACAATAATTAGGGAGTTTGATGCTAGAAAGTTTTGTAAAGTTTATGTGTTTATCTGAGTGTCTTGTCTGCTAGTTTGGTGAGTCAGGCTGAACAGTGAGTTCTTTTCATCCTCAATTCAGTGAAGCTGGCATCCTTTCCATCCTTTGAATCATTATATTACATGCCTCCAGAATAGGTGTATTGCTGTTCTGGCCCTCTGCTGTGCAAATAAGCAAAGCAGCTTTCCCCTAATTTTTTACCCTTTTCCAATCAACATGCTCGCTTATAAATTGTTACACTGTGGTGGCTGTGGTTAACTTTTCATAGGCTTATGCTTCATATCACTGTATACATATACAGAACTTGGTGCTCAAGTGTTGTGTCTTGGGCCTGTTCTCACTAGACCACAGGGAAATTATGGAGAATCTAAACAGAATGGATTTTACCTAAAGGTGCTTTGCCTGGGAGTCCAATGCATGAGAATCCTGTGTGTTAAAGAGGGTTTTGTGAAGCCATGGAGGCCCTGGTTATAGGTGGTAGAGGGGTGAAACCAAATCTGGTAATTGAACTATTCATCTTGCAACACTGTTGTGATTTTCTGTGCAGAAGACACAGAAACATGATTCTGAGTGTTTGTTTGCTACTAAAAGATCATTAAATAGATATTTGTTTTGCCAGAGAATTCATCCAGGTGTAGCTGCATCACCAAAGTCTACAGAAAATTTGCATCACCCTCATAGATGAAGATAAGGGCCTACAACTAAAAAATTAACATGTTGGTTGAATTTGTTAGCATACTTATTTGTTAGTATCAGCTTCCACATCCCAGAAGTCTCACATATGTTTGCTATAAAACCAGTGTACAGTGTGTGAAATAGCCTGCTCTAATTACAATCTAGACAATGCGAGGAAAGTGAAGCTAATTCAAGTCATCTCTATTAAGTCATCCAAAACATGGCATTACATGGCATGAAATCAAATTACTTGGATGCAGACTGGTGACAAGGGAAATATTATGTGGCGAGATCATGCCTTTTTTTCCCCTTCTTTCAGCCAACAAATTAGAAGCTCATTTGAAAAGTCAGCTTAATTTGATATACTGCTGGGGTGATGACAACTTGGATGGCATTTAGCTCTCAGGAAGCAAACCTTTTAAAAGAAAAGCCCAAAATCTTCAGTGATGGTATGTAGTATTTTCATAGTCTTATAGATTTTGGTCCCTAAGAATCTGAAGGTGCTAAGTTAATACATCTGGGCTGTGCTTTCACTGTATTTTAGGTCCATTTTACAAGCAGTGAAAAAATGTGCTTCTATTAGACAAGCATACAAAAAAAGTTGACATCTTTGGTCAATTGTAAATCTAGCAATCATTTATATGCAGGATATACCAAATGCAGATAAGCTGAAAGAAAAAAGTCTTTACTGAGACACTTGTTGGCTTTCAAAATACTGAAAAGTTGTTGACAAATTTATTTTATTTTTTACTTTTTGCTTGAATATTTTTTCCCCTCAGACATTACTAGCTGTAGTTAAGAGGGGCTTACTTCACTTGTCTGTGAACTAATTAATAAGTTTTATATGATAATTTTTAATATTGAGATCCCAGCCTGGCCTACTAGGTGTGAGAAATAATGATATTGTCCATGTTCATGCCCTCAGGTATTAGAACCTATAAAACAAAACATCTTTCCATTATTTGTTAATTCCATCAAGATTTCTATGAATCCTAACCCATTACCTGACTCGGTGTCCAAAGAAAACAGAGTAAACCATGGAAGCAAAAGTGTTTATGTTTTACAATACTATCAGTTATATAATCGTGTGATATTTTTTTCTCACTGGGTACAATCTTCATTCACTTCAGATAGTCAACTCTTACAATTAATTTCTCTGCACCTTCTTCTCAAGTTTTATCCCTATCTTCCTCCCAAATTCATCTTTCTTCATCTCTATAAATCCCTTAATCTTCTTAGTGTGCCATACCAGGAGTATGTATCTTGGAGTTCAGTTTCCAGTATTTGAAGATGTTTCTATGGGAAAAGGGGGAAATTATGGGTTTTAAAAGATTTGTAATTTTTCCTGATTTGAATGGTTTTAAAGAAAGGCTAGGTTTGACTTTACAGTCAGCTCCTCCTTGCAGTTCCCCTGTTTTGAGTTCTCCCCCAAACTGGAGAAAAAGTAAGGTTTCTAACCAAAGGATTGTCTGGCATTTTTTTTAATAAGAAAGTCATCATAGGGTACCCAATTTTAGCTGAAGCTTTAATGTGGGTGGATGGCAGGATTACAAAGCCTGGAAAGAACAGCTTTAGAAACGGGTCCATTACAGTGCCAGCCTTCCCGGGACTGAGCAAAATAGAAAAACAACAACTACTTGCGTTTTTTATTGTACAGGTTCTCCCTGAGTTGTGTAATTTCCCTGACCCACGTGGCCCCCTTTGGAACCATGCTGTCTCCCCTTCCCGATCGCGGAGTCCGCCTCTGCGTAAGCAGGATAGGCTGTCTCACCCGCCTCTACCCAGTCCCTGGTTTTGTTACTGGAACACGGTCCTCTCCTGCTTCTTGTCTTTTATGAATTTAGGGCAATGGTACCTGCTGTAGACCATACCCCAGATCTGCATCTTACTTGACTACTCTGGAGCCATTAGAAGGGTGGCAGATGCTAAGAGATGCCATAAGTTCAAAAGCAAATTGGTCCCAAAGTAAAAGCCACCTAAGTCTGCTATATACAGTGGCTGGTGGACAACTACTGGCCTAGAGAGTCCTGAAACAAACAATGCTTGGCTTGATATTGTAAATGCAAGAAAAAGCTCTATGCTACAAAAACTTTTAATTTTTTATTATTCTTTAAAGATTACTTTCAAATTTTCCACTCATTAATATCTTTTGCTAATAAGTTGTTTTGCGAGATGTATAACTGCTAAATAATTCTTTACTTATTCCGTCCCTGTCTTCACCAGTCCTTTGCTGAGCTGTAGTTAAAGGCACTATTCTTCTATTTACTATCACAAACATAAGTTATTTTGAAATAATTCTACTCTGCTCTTGAGGGAGAAAAGCCTCATAGCACGTTTTTTCATGTCTTTGATCACATCAGATTTTGATGTGGCTCATTGCTTTATGACATATTTTCCCTTGCTCTTCTTTGTCCCTCACTGGTATCTTGCAGTTTTTTGCAGTCAATCCTAGCTACCCTTTCATTCACTTCAGGCAGTTTTTTGTTCTAGTTGTTCATAATTTTAATATTTTCTTTACCATGTCTGCTCAGTCAGTATTTTTCTTTAGCATTAGCAAGTTCTGTGTCCATATTGAACAGCTTTCTAGCTCATTGGTATATTAGGTGGACAACATTAGTTTAGCTGGTTACACTTGTGACACAAAATCACAATTCAGACAAAAGCCTTGCTTATGGTAATAAATACTTAGGTATTTCCTTCAAAAATTGTCATTGTTGGGTTTTTTTTCTGTCATCACATTTTTTTGCACGTAGCGCAGTTTTAGTAAATTTAGGATTTTGATTCAGGTCTAAATTAAAAGATCCTGCTAAACTAGGTTGAATTTCTCCATTAAAAATAGCAAGATGTGTCCTTAAGGTAAAGACAATATTTTCTTACATTTTTAAACATCTCTCTAATAATTTGAAGGCAGACTGTCTCTAGCTTTTTAAAATTTGATGTAGCAAGAGAAGATCAGTGTATCTATATTCATATAAGTCAAAAATTCTATCTATCCTTTTTTCTCATCCATCTGCCCCAGAATTCTCTATGCTACTGCAGAGTTGTTACACTTAAAATCTTGCTTATGGGCATAAGCAGTAAGCACACCTTTTACGTATGTAGAGCTAAAAAATTATTAGTATTACTAAAAGTGAAGCACTCTAACCATTATTAGTCCAGATCTCATTGTTTAAAAAAGAAAAATAATGCAGTTTAAATGTTTGTATAAATACATGCTAGTGCCTACTCCTTCCTCCCAGTGTTAGGCTGATGCCTCCACTGCTCCTCTGGGTGCTGAGCTTGGGGTTTAACATTGGTGGCAGTGGTGAAGTGTCAGTGAATTGTCAGCCTCTGGAGTCTTTCAGTGTGAGGAATGTGATATTTGTGGCGAACCTTACTCTAGGATCAATTTGGGTAATTTCTATGTGTCTGCCAACACCCTTTTGCACCTTTGCTCTGTCTTCATTGTTCTGTAGTTTCATATTGCACCCAATTTACTATACATGGTGTTTTTTATGTATATTAGATACTATTTCTTTGTTATCTCTAAAACCAGTTCTGTCCAGCTCCAGATCTATAATCATCATGTTAATCATAAGCATGACTCTGCAAAGAATAACTGCTTGTTACTGCTACCTGTGTAAAACTATGATTCTACTATACAAAGAAAAACAAAACAAATTAAATGTATACACCTGGTGCCCTTCCTGCTATTCCAACTTGATTTCCTTTGGTGATGCTCTTAGCAACTAGTTTAGCTGGGTTAAAAGCCTTCCAGAAGATGAGAGAATGAAACATGGACATAGATACATTGTATCTGACAGTCAAATATGTACAATATTGACACAAACTAAAATGGGGAAAGATTCGCCTTCCCACCCCCTCCCCTAAAAAAATAAAAAAAAAAAAAAAAAAAAAAAAAAAAAAAAAAAGGAAAAGGCTGTGGAAATATGAAGACATGCACAATGGATTGTGCAAGTCCTCTGCAGAGAAACTGGGAGCATAATGAATTTCCTTGTCCTTAGGGGGTTGTATGTTAAATGGAAGATCTGGAAGGTTTTTTGAAAAGAAATTTGCACACAATTATCTGGAGAATTCTTTAAAATAATATTTTTTCCCCTCTTTAAAAGAAATTTAATGTTTTTTACTTTTATTTAATTGTCCTGTGATTGTACTGTAAGAAACCCAACAATCCTAATCCTGTTGCATTTATGATTTCTTCTTGTATACATAGTTCAATACAATTATGTAGAGATAGCTCAGGATGTTTTGCATGCTAATTGACAACTGCTGAAGTAGAACTTAAAAGTTTTAAACAATTTAAATCAAGTAATAATAAACGTTATTATCACATATATTATTTTCTTATAATCTCCATAGTGTAATTATAGGTATATAAAGCCTTAAATAATAGCAGAAAGCTTTATGGCTTATTGTTAAACATAAAGACAATTTTTAATATGTCATGGTAAGGCATTTTGATGAGACCTACGAAGTATTCTGGAGAAACATACTGTATTGCCATTTCACTGATCTAAGGTGGCAGATGGAAGTCTTGTCATGTGCAGTACCACCTCATTTCAAAGAGAATATATTAACAGATATGGAGTATGGCAATTTTTAATGTAAATAATGCTTTTCCTTTCTGAAAGAGCCCATTTACTGTTTTGAGGCCATTAGACTTCTGTCCTGGCTTCTTCATCACCGCAATTCTGCAATAGGATTTGAGAGTCAGTTTGAGACTGACAATTAACTTCTTGCTTGTGTTGCAAAGCTTCCTTTTATACTCCTGTAAAACTGAACAAATGACTGCCACTAATGTTATGCTCATCAACTAGTAAGTGGAGGCCACTTAAGGCAGAAATGTCGGATTTAGCTCCAGCTGCTGTTCTAATGTTGCAGAAAGCTTTTGCTGCAGTTCATTAAATTCAACTTCAGGCAGTCTCAAAACTGCCAGCTAATTATTTTTTTCTTTCCTCGGCTAAGTGAAACCTGGTGTCACCAATTTCCACTCACAAAATGGAGCTACAGAATCCTGCATTCTGAAGACTGAAGAAACAAAGCAGTGAGGAAGCAACCAACATAATTCTTATAAGAAGAGGTAAGACTGAACCAGTGAAACTTTATTTCCTACCAATTTGTCAGACTACCTTGGTAGTTAGACTCTGTGTGGGACATTGTTTCTTTGCTAGTAGGTCACATGGCCTTTATTAATAACTGTTTATGTTTTGGGGACTAATAATCAGATTGGAGATGCAGGTTATGTGGGTTCAGCTCTCTGGTTGAAAAGGAGCAGACCTGCAGCTGACAGGTACTCTGCAGTACTGAGTACATGGGATGTTTTAGTCTCTATTATGTTGGTACAAATCAAATTAAATAATAAGAATTTCTTTCATTTTGTGCAATACCAAAACTAAAAGTGAGATCCAAAGTTGAAAGATACCTGTATGGAGATGCCCCTTCTGACCTTAAGTACAGAATATCTACCTGAACACAGCTCTGTGTTAACACATGTATGATGCTGCACACCTCTGATAAACTGTTTTAACATATCTCAAGATCATCTGTACTACCCCTGATTTTAAGTTGTTGGTATAGCTTAAAGTAACTAAAACCAGAACATTCATGTGTGTTTAGAATAAGTAACTAAAGACAGACATTCATGTGTGTTTAGAATAACACTCAGAAACAGAAAACATGAATAACCTCCTGCCATGAAGCTGCTCATGGGAATTGGTTGACTCCCATGGTGATTTACTCTTTAGGGACTTCACAAACAGAGAACATTTCCAAGCTAGTCCACCAAGCTTTCATCACAGAATTCTTGGAAAAATAACAGATAGTGAGAATTTGAGCTTCTGTTAATCATTGTTTATTGTCATATCACAGTCAGGTTTTCAAAGAGGGACTTCTCCTTTCTGCTGTAATTGTACACACAGAACAGAGACTCCTTACTATGCTTTTAGAATTAAAATTAACAAATATACAAAATGAGCATAACAACGGAACAGTATAGAAAAGTGTGAAGTAACAGCAATAGTTAAGTAATAGTATAGTTAATATATGTAGAATCGGGTATCTTCAAGGTTTCTAAATACATAGCTGCAGCTTTGGTTGCAAGAAGAGAGGAAAAATGATTTCAGCCTCAAAATTCCCATTTTAAATATGCAAAATATTTTTGCTTTTGACAGCATGTCTTCAAATACTTGTAAGCTGTCAACTGGTAACTATTGTTGTCTAACTGTATCTTAAGAGTGAGAAGACACATCAAAAGAAAATTAAAGCTATGATAGCAATCAGTGCAAATCAGAAAAGTTCCACATAAGGATGAAATCCAGCATTTGTGACAAGCACCAAGACACAATGGGGACACAGGAAGAAAGACATTAAGGGAGTTGGGTTTAGAGTATGAAAGCAAGACACAATATGTCACTGTTGTCTTTCTATGACAGTTTTCATATTTTTTATATGAAGCAGGTTGTTTAAATAAGTTTGAGTTTAGTCTGAGAGAGGTTTTTGTAGGACTTCATTATGCAGCACATTAAAAATAACCTGTCAGTACTGGACAGCCAACAAACTGAACATCCATTCACAGAATTGTTAACTAAATTCTGGTCATGGGCTCAAGTAATATTTCCACATATGCCTCTCAATGAGCAGCAGCGGATAGAATTAAAAGAATGAGAATTATGTCACAGTTTGATATGTATAGGTAAGAAAGAGAGTTTGTTTTTATAATTGTTAAGGAAAGGAAACAATTAGACTTGCTTTCAAATGCAATACTGTAATTGTGAGAATTTTTTTTTTTGTAAGCTAAACAAAACTGACACTCTGAAAAGTATTTTTCAAAATAAACAAAACCTCATTAATTTTTAAATTTCAGTTTCAGAATATAATTCTCACAAACATAAGGACTAGGTTCTGAATACAACCCACAAAAAATAAAAACATATATGGGAGCCACTAAACCCTCATCTATAAATGGACAAGTACCAAATCTTACTTTCTATAGAAAGATGGGTGTCCTGAGTTGAGTTGCTCCCCACCCCCCCGGGGTCTCCAAACCACCTCAACAGGATTTGCTAATACATAAATGCATAGTGATAATTTAATGGGTTCAACCTTGAACTCTTTGAAATGTGATTTCTTTGAATATGGAAAACAACAACAGGTATGATCATGGATTATGATCCTGTGGCCAAGTTTTACCTTCACCATAGTGACAAATCAAAGGACTTTTTCCCTTACCCAAAAGGGGGTCCAAACCAGTCATGGGCCTCCCAGCAGAGTCTTATGAGAGTTGGGAGAACTAATGACCTCCTTCAAGCTCTCTCCAGTGCAGCCCTGTGTGCAGCTGCCTCCCTCACTGCCAGAGTCTGCAGCTGAGCCATGCTCAGTGTGTTGTCCACCCACCACCTTTTCAGCAGGGCTGTTACCTGACCAAAGTAGGACAAGTAGGATTAGGTATTGAACAGCATCAGCTTGTCAAGGCTGGTCAGAATATCAATACCAGAAGTGACCTATGCATCAGGCTGGAAGGGTCAGCTTCCAGCACCACCACCTGTGTGTACACAGAGGTTGGCATTAACAACCTGACAGTTCGAGAAGCATTTGGACAATGTTCTTAGGCACATGGTGTGACTCTTGGGGTTGCCCTGTGCAGGGCTAAGTTGGACTCGATGATCCTCGTGGGTCCCTTCCAACTCAGCATATTCTGTGATTCTATGAACCTGCCACCCTGATGCTGACGTATTCTCATCAGGCTCAGTCCTGTCCCAGAGCAAAGATGCCATTGGCCAACAGAAAGAGCAACAGCATCTGCCCAGTGTCACTGAAGAGGTGCCTCACAGTAAGCCTTCCAACTTTTCCATTAAGCAGGACTTAGAAAATGCCCATTTACAAAAGGATGCAGAGATGCTTCACCAGTATGTCCGCACAGGACCAACCTCTCCACAGCCAGGGACAGTGCCTGAATGAAGGTAAGAAAAATTAGACACCTGCACCCTCTGCTGAAAATTAAATGAACAGGCAAGCAAAGACTAAGATACACACACACACACATTCATGATCCCCACCCCCCTCCGAAGAAGTGTTAATCTGCCTGGTCATTAGCTGCTTTTCAAAAGACAGTAAGCTTTACTGTGTCTAAGAAAACAATAAGAAGATTCAGAGATCACCTGTTCTGTAGTCAAACTGTGCATAGGGATACCAAGCAGATCCTGAATGGCTGCTTAAGCTCACTGCTGTTTCAACAGGATAATTTTTTAGACCTAATACTGTCGGTCTTCACATAACTAGAAGGCTAAAATATTTACAAGGCTTATCTAAGCCTCTTGATTTACCTCTCAATTTATGTCCTTTCATTATACTTGTACTGGAAAATCATATTCTCTTGTAATTTTTTTTTTTAATAAAGACTACCTTTCCCAAACTGTAAACCATTACTCTTGAAGTTCTCACAACCAATTGTGAATGTGAAGACAATATAATCTTCTATAGTATATCACAGCTAATTCTATTCTGCAGAGCTTAAATGAGAATTTTAATTTTCTTCTCTCAAATACGTTTTTTAACTGTTCTTAAAATTCTGCCTATATTGAATTAAACAACTTTAAATGATCTAAGAAATTCCTCTATTAAGTTGCAGGTAGGACTCAAAAATACTTCTCTGATTTTACTGTGAATTTCTGCAGGAGAAAGCATGGGTAGGAGGTACTTATGATAATCCTGAAATGCCTCTAAAATCAGTTGTGTGCTCTCAAAATTGTGTTAGCCTGGAAGAGTTACTGAGGAGGTAATAACTACTGAAATAGGACAAATCCCCTGTGATTTGGTGTGTAAATACACAGCAGAACTGGACATGAAAAAAATTGAATTTTGGAGAGCACAGAGATAGAATATGAGCAGTTACAGAAAAAAGTGCAAAGTGACTCTTTTTCTTTTTGTATAGGGACAGTGATGGACTCAGCTTCACTGAAGTGATGTCTTTTAGTGAGATCTTGATCCACCTCTTATTCTTCACAAAAGGGTTGGATTTTCTGATATAAAAATGCCAATTAAGGAAGAAAATTTAAAATATCAATTATTTATTGCATTTATTGGATATTTATCAATTAACTAAACATCTTTTGTAAAATTCTAAGTCAACTAGGACTGTAGCAATAGACTTGACAGTTACTATAGCATCAGCAATTATTTTTCTTTTTAAAGACTTGTTTTTAACAAGAATATGTTTGCTAACTCCTTAAAAAACCCAAAACAAAACAAAACCAAAAACAGACTATTTAAAATGTGGTCATATTTTAGGGATCTGGCTTTTATTGTTACTCTATCCCACTATATACTACATCTATTAAAAAAGACATTAAATGATTTTGTGTTTATATTTATTGTCAGCAATACATCAGTTATGTAAAAATAACCCAGATGAAAATGTAAGACTTGTTACATTTTCACATCATCTGTATTAACTGAATAAAGCTTAGTGACAATATACACAAATTTGCAGTAGTAGTTGTACGTAAACATTTTGTGCATTAAAAAAGAAATGTACATAATTTAAAAAATAAAAATGCATTACACAATTTACAAATTAACATTAACAAAAAAAAAGGTAAACATTCCTCAGACAGCTGCCTCCTTGTTCTACAAAATAAATATTCAAGTAAATTAAATTAGGCAAAATAAACTCTTAACTTTGGGTGAGTACAATTTACATAAAGGTAAAAAGACAGATTTCCATTTAATTCAAGGTATATTTTACAGTGATTTACACATAGAATTTTTAAGTTGGTCTCTTCAAATTGTAATATTGGAAAAAAAACTTTATTACATTTTGACAGGAGGAAGGGGGTTTCAAAATTGATACTTTATACCAAATATAAACAAGCTTGTGCAGTTGCATCAAAGCTTCAAAAAGGAACTGCTCCAGGACTCAAAGCAGACACAGTAATCTAGAAACTACAGTTTTAAAAAGGAAAATACAAACCACCACATCAACAGGGAAATGTCTACTTTGCTATTTTCTGAATGGTTTATTTGATCACTGGAAACATTACTTTCACAAACTAATAATCTACAGTAGTGGCTGCTTTAGGCACTGGATTTGTAGAAGCACTCTGATTTTTAAAGCAAATTGCTTTTTATTCCATACTGATAATTCACCTATTATTTATTTCTGTTTCAATGCTAGAGGGCTTAATCACCTTAGCAACTTTTAGCTTTACATACAATTTCTGCCCTCCTTACAGCCTAATATTTTTTTCTTGATAATGAGGGAAGCCATTCTGGCTTCAAATCTCCATGCACTTTGTTCATAGAAAAAATAATAATAAAAATGCACTCTAGATTTTAAATGCAGCACTAGTATGATGCAGACGCGCACCAGATATTCACTGATCAGATATAAAATGTAACGCATACTAAAATACTTGCATGGATTGCAAAGACCAAACATACTTAAAAAACCCTCCTATCTCTTTCTTTGTTTGTCCATTTTATATGGTAAGAAAAAGGAGATGTCATACCTTTAATTTCAAGTTTTTAAATGCTTAGATTTAGGACATAAAACTCTTCAAGGCAAGAACTAGGCAACAGCTCCTGCTAAGACCAGCCTGTATAATAAATAAAGATGACTCATTGTCAATGAAAGAAACCCTGTTCCCTCAATGCCCTATTGGTCCAAAACAATTTGATGACACAGAACCAGACTTTTAAAAGTACAGAAAACATTATTAAACTTTATTTCTTCACATGTAGTTATCGTTCTTTAAAACTTCATAACTTTTCCATGTATGTCTGACAACAGAGGAGTCAACCAGGTTTTTCTTGTTTTCTACTCGAGAACGCCAAGGTAATTAAAATCATCAAGATTTGTATTTTTCCTATGGATCTTTACAAAGTCATGTAAGAGTAAAGCCCCCAGTCCTGAAATACCTATATGAGTGAACCACTGCTGTGGCAGGGGGCCATGGAACTTCATCCTCTGTGCCTGGATCAAGGTATAAAATGAGAAATTAAACCTGTAACAAAGATTGCTACTATTGTTCCTCTGCTCATCCTTCCCATTTGGGGAATACTTACATAGTGGGAGGGAGGTAATTTTCTTGATTCAGTAATGCCACACTGGTAATATGTTAGCTAAGTTAAAGTAGGACCATAATCTCTCTTGAACATCCACAAAATGCTCGTTGGTTCCAGAAATTATTCTACGTGAAAAAAAAGTGTGTATTTTTAAGGACTGATGTTACCTATTGATGTCCATGAGAATCTTGCCATTGATTTCTGTTGATCTGGGCCAAAGTTTGCAAAGCTACAGTTTTATTCAGTGTGCAAAACCCAGTGCTTCTTGAGTAAATAGCATGATAAGTAGGCAGAAGTGGTTTAGGTTATAAAAAAGACCTGAGAACCTAATATTGAACTTTATATAAGAATTATTTTTGAGAGGTTGCCTGATAGAGTTTTCTATTGCTTACTAGTGGCACAGTCACTTGTATGTTCAGGCTACACATAGAAGCCATTTGAGGAGAATAACCCTTCTCAGGTCATGGATCACATCCGTAAGAGGCATGTAGATACAAGTCAATGACCTTCATGTTGGAAGCGGTAACACTGAAAAGCTATAAGCATGGAAGAAGTTAACAGTGAGTTTTCATACTGCCAGATTTTTTTTAAAATTCATAAGTATTAAAATGGCAGAACTATTGATCTTATTGTTTACTTGCCAGTACACTCAAGAATTTAACTAATTAAAAGAGTCTATCCAATTATCCTAATTAGAAAAGATGAAAGGGCTCTGAGTATTTCACTGTCAGCAACAGTGAAAAAGCTTTCACTAGCAAAAGGAAAGAAAAGCAAAACCATTTTATTTCAGTTGAACAATCAGAACAGCTTTTTAGACAAGAAGTATGTCACTCAGGATTACAGGGCAACCACTTTTCTTTTTCTTTTCTTCTTTTTCTAGCAAAGTTAACAAATATAAAAAATCTAGTCATAAACAGCCTTCAAAGTACAATTAGAAACCAGCAGGACAATCTATACCAGTATAGGTAGATGGGGCAAGAAACTAGACACTTGTATTACTGCCATGATGTAGACTACAAATGGCTGCTGTGATGAGGAACGGTGTGTACAGTACACGTCATTAGCCAATTCCATCCAGTCACAGTCCAAACCGAACACTACTCTCTTCAGGATTCAAGACCTGTCTACTTGACACTCCTTGCACAAGATACATCATTATCCTTTCTGAAAAGAGGCAGTTTCTATGGCAATACTAGTTAAGTGCATATCATGCTGCACTAATATAGTGCAAAAATTTGCCTTACATGTAGCAAAAAAGATGCAGGCAACAGTTTGAGTTAGAGAAAGTAGAAACGTATTGTAACATTTACAACAGGTATTCTTTTTCCAGACAGCAACCACTAGAAAATATTAAATCTGAGAATGCCTCCTTTCTGGATGTACACATGAGGCCTTTATACTTTGGAGTGGTAACAGGACAGAATTTTGCAAGTGAGTCATTGCCCTCTGAAATGCAGGTTAACACAAGTTATCATCAACTGGCAAACTCTTGAGCTTGCTCAGTGGGTTGATCCCAGTTAAAAGTTAATATTGTACTAAGCACTAAAATGCTCTTTAACAAGTATATAATCAGATAGAGTAATACATATGGTTCAACTGAGTATATATGTTATGCTTGAATATAAAGAGTCATAGACAGCTTGGTACAAACTCTTCATGCGTACTGATTATACTTGGTTAATGATGCAAGGGCTTCCAACTTTCAATACTATGTCAGCTACAGTCTTCTGGAGACAGAAGTGGTGCTTATAGTTTCTGAGATTGAGGAAACACCAGAGATCTCCAACTGCAGTGTCTATTAACTTGATTCTGCCAGATTTCTCAGTGCTGATGGTCTAAAGTAAAGCAATAATACCTTGAATATCCATAGGCATTATGAAATCCATCCTTCTTTATCTATGGTGCAATTACAAAAAAAGAAAGAGTCAAAACACTTAATCCACTCCATAGAAAATCCCTGTGGCTTTGGACACCTTCTTATTTCAATCCAATAATTTGGACTCCATTTGTCACCATGAGAAGTTATATTTTACATATCTGCATCTCCATCATAAGCCAAGGTTAAAGGTTTCAGTCGGTTGTTCTGCCTTCTCTGGGGCTTCTTTGGCTTTTTGCTGAAACAATAAGATAATTTGTAAATAGAACAAGCAACTAATAACATACAAAGATGGACTTCAGTCATAAACAAAAGATGAGCATGCTGATAATGCATTTGGTTGTTCATTTATAAAAGCTATAAGTCTAAAAGCTTCACTTGGACCTCTAATTATCTCTTTATCAAACCAAAGCAATATCTCATTGAAAGCTCAGTTGTACAGAAAGAAGCTGTTATGGCACTGATGTGACTTGATAAAATTCTTGGCAGGTACTTCTGCAACATCAGTCAGTTTTCAGAAGAACTCAGAGCCTGCCATGCAACATTTGGTCATATATCAAAGCTGCAATCAGGTTCTTTTAAATTACGCTATTCAAATCTTAAACCTCTCTCAACAGATTTCCACAGGAAAGTTCCATCTTTTGATTGGTTTTATCTCATTATACTTGCTGGAATGACTAGAGTTGATTCTAGATATTATAATCAAACTGATCATAAATAGCAGGAATATGGCTGTTAGCCATAACATTCCTTGTCCAGCCTTGAATTAGATTATAATTCAGCAGTATTTCCAACCCATTTGATATAGTTTTAAAAAATTACCAGGCCAAAGGAAAATGAATGTTTATGCATGCTTTAGTACTTGTCTTCTTTTAAAGTGTAATATAAGCATTTCTTTATATCAGGCCTGTGCATGCTCAGTCTTGTCCAAAATCTTATCTGAGCTATGTCACTTAGGCTGCCCAAATGGGAAACTTTTATATCAAGCCAGTTGTTACAGTGGCTTGCAGTGGCCACAGATTACTACTAAAAAGCAAACAAACCCAGAAGCACCCTAAATGCCCAAATGCCTACTAATGCAGTACAGCCTACTGTACACTTCCCTCACCTTCTACCTACACAATCATTTGGATCAGAAATTCCAAAAAAGACCTAGAAAACTTCAGGGAGCACATTCGCAAAGGTGACTTGTTAAAAAAAATGTCATTTCATGTATGAAAAAGACAAGAAAATTTTCAGACTTTTTTGGTTGTGTATCTCTATGTCCTGTCAAATATAAAATCTGACTTGCCTGATTACTAGATTTCCTTCTTGCTATTCTCTTTCCATTTTGAGATACAGACAAAATAAAATTATTATGGACACTGTAACAGAGATAAACTGAGAAAAAGTAAAATGTACACTAAGCTACCCCTTATTTGTAAGTTCTTCTAACCTCAGGAGAGCATATGATTATCCATCAACTAGAGTAAAACCAGAATTTACTAACCTGAGTCTGAACAAAAGGACATGGAAAATTAAACACTGCAGTTCCTACAGCAGCAGATGTAAACACTTGCATTACAGTCTGTGTGGGACTGTTTGTTTATAAATAATTAAAGAACTCACCAGGCTAGATAGATCATAGAAACAATAAAGATGAGTAAAACAAATGCACCAGCAGCTACACCATAAACCCAGGTCTTCAGCCTCCCATCTAAAAGGAATGAATGTTAGTCAGTAGTGTTTGAGTTAGTGTTGTTGAATTATTAGTTCTGATATAGCATAGAAATACTTTAATAATTCAAAATGAATGCATTCACTAAATTTTACAGATTAATAAGAGTAAATGCTGTTAAATAAGTGAGCAATGACTTCTCTCTGCACTTGTGCTCTGCTTTTCAACCAGTCTGGATAATTCAAATGTAGTTGAGATGTGGGACAGAGTCAGCAGGTGAGATATCCAGAAACTCAGCCCCAGGGCCCGCTGGTAGTGAGCAATCCCTCAGTATCATTGCAGGGCAGTCAATCAGCCCAGGGCTCATATATGCTGTTAGCATCACTTTCCATTCTAGCTCCAGTAAATCAATCTGCCTGTTATTTTTACTCCTGTTTCTATTTACTTTTATGTTTTTAAATAATCCCATCCTCAGCCATACCTTAACTGTACATACACAACTTTCACTACAGCATAAAGTAATATTTTTTTAATATCTTTTCCCACCAAATGCAAGTTTTGTTATTATAAAACTACTTCTCACAGAATAAAAGTATACTAAAAAAGACAATCCATGCTCATAGATAGAACAACTGTCTGTGTTAATGAGGACTGTATTTATGTGCAGCCTGTGCAGTTTGCATTTTGGACATGACATTCTTGCAGGCTGAGGTACACATAACACTCTCCTTCTTGTCTCGATCCTAGAAGCACCCAATTCTACCAGGAAAAATGATGTGACCTTGTCTGTGGGGTTCCGCTCTGACCCCAAATGAGCATGTCAGAACTAAAAGTACGGGCATGCTCTTTGACTCCTTACTTTTATATGACTCATTTTTCAAATTTCTACATGACTTTTTGAAAACATTGTTTTCCAGGATGTTAGCTAGCCTTGTTACATTTCCTTGACAATAAAAAAAAATCCATTATAAATCTGAATTATTTCATTTACAAATGGCAAAAGTTTTATTTCATGAAGTTGTGTATATTTTCAATGTAAGCAAAGACAGATAAAATTTTTCAGACCAAACCCTTACTGCTTCCTGATATCTCTCTAGAACAAAGAGACATCATCAATGTAGTTTATATTTCTGCAATGTAATAATAAAAATTAGTCAGATGGAGTTTGCTCCATCACACAGTAGTGCTTTCTACTGCTCTGCAGTTAAGCTTTCTCGTCTCTAGCAATGCAAAACCTTGCAGTCATGTGGTTAAGTTGTTCAAGACTAATCAATATCAAAACATTTTACCTTTGCTACGTTAATTAACCTAAAAAACATTATAACTGATGTAACTGAAATTAACTGATAAATTAAACAGTAGATTTGACCTGACATCATCATGGCTAGGCTTCGCGAATGAAGATCTGGGGATATTTGACCTGACATACTCTATGATATAATATCAATGAGAGGAATTCAGACTTCAGTACTGCTAAATAGGTTAGTTTGTTCTCTCCTTGCCTTATTTCCATTGGTAAATTTAAGGGTTTTTAGGTTGTTTTGAGTTGACTTGTTTTAAAATAGTAACATCTTGAAAAAAAAGACTGGAAATATCTTGTCTTATTAGTTTTGTCAAAGTAAGGAACTCTGTTAATGAGGTCATTCCTATTATGCAACTACTGGCATCTAACTCAGGCTTTCTGAATTCCCTCTGGACAGATTATTTCTAAGTATACAAGGGAATTGGCATCTCAAACTCATCTGTTTGTGGTAATACATCAGCACAGATAACTGAAGAGGATAGTTTTAATACTTTCCTTTCCGAAACTGCAATAAAATTTGTTGAAGACAGTTAAAGAACTATTTTAAATTTAGACTCAGAAACTGTAAGGAAAGGAATAATCATGCTAGAGTAAATGAAAACCTTTCCAATAGATATCCAATCCTGAAATTAAAATGATCCAGCGTAAATCTCATCTGAAGTGCAAAATGTTCACTTTCTTTCAAATTTGCTCATATCTTCACTGCATAAAGGATTAGTTCTATTGAATATGTTTGGGATTATCTGAACTGAGCTTTGTCTCCTTCCTAACTTGAATTACAGAAAAATCGGTGAGTTTTCATGAAATCTCTCAACTAGACTTTGCTCCAAAACCATGCCTGAGCTCACGTGAGCATCCAAATTCCTAAACAGTTTAAGGTAACTCTCTGATATTTGCTTATTGTTGCCAATCTGGCTTCTACAGCCCACCCTCTGGCCTTTTCAGGTACAGTCATCTAGAATGAGTAAATCATAACATATTTGTTAAGATGCTGTTTTTTAAAGGAGGACCAGAAAAGTTTAATTTTCTTTTTATTTTTTTATTGTTGATTAAAGTACTTGGACTAAAGACCATTTTATTGCAGGTATCAAATGTGTATCATAGTACAAATAACAGTAAATGCTAGCAGGACTAATGGGATCTAACATAAGTATTTCTAACTTTTAACCTGAATGTTATTTAATCTGCTTATTACAAGTATTGTGATAATTCTCAATTTGCAACATTTTATAGATTATGCATGTAAAGATAGTGGTTTCAATTCTGAGATTAAAAACATTCAAAAACCTTTAGAAAGAAATGAACATTTTAAGACATAAGTGTGTTAGATTATTTAGCTCTATGTGATTTAAAAAACACTTAAGATGACAATCAATTTCTCTCTTCCATATAAGTAACATTTTGGGCAAGCAACATATATCTTTATGTGAAACTATTTTGTTAATTAAAGTTTTATTTATCTCAATACTTAATAGCACTAAGAAATATTTACTGATATGTGATTACATGATAGACTATACAAAGTATTTTTTATGAAATAACTGACTTATATTTCATGCCACTCTTGCACATAAGTCCTTGCTCAGCTCTTATGAGCATGGTCCATTATAAATGCAAATACTGCCTACAGAGACTTCAAGCATGTCTATGTTAAATGTCAATAATACGGTTAGATTTTGACTAAAATGAATTAGCTTAAATGTGGATATGGCAGAAAAGCATTACCGTATCTATATGGATTATTTTCCTACAATTTATCCTATGGCTGCAGATTTCAAGCAGCCTTTACCCTTTGCAGTCACCAGATCTACCTTTTCATTCCTCTGTCAACAGCACTGTTAAGACACCTTAATTTAACATCCTGGCTTGCACCTTTGCAGCCAACTTGCTTCTAAAGTCACATTTCAAATAGCTTTTGTGAATTTTAACAGGTATAAGGGATTAAAAGGAAATCTTCTGCAATATAAGATTTCATTAAATATATTGATGGAGTAGTGAGAAGGCTAGGGGTTTACTTATCTCCCTTTGTTTTCAGTCAGAGCAGATTCCTGCCTTCTTAAATGAACACTTGAGGGTTTTTCTTTTCTTCCTTGGCATCACAAAAATATAAATGCCAGACCCTGAAGCAGTACTTAGCACTAAGAACTGCTCATTGCATGACTTCACCTGGCCCAAAAGGCTGTAGAAACCAGGTCCTTCCTCGTCCTGACTGGTTACTGGAGGGCAGGGTGGGGTTCACAGCTCGACTGGTTTTCACATCTCCCTTTTTGTCCTCCATGGTGGGGATCACCACCACTGGGATGAGAGTGCACTGTTCGAGTGTGCCATCGGAGGACATAACTTCAGTGTATCCATCTTCACAACTGCATGTTCTAGTCTGTAGGGAACAAGTGTTTTACACTGTGTAGCAGAAAAATAAAGTTTTCTGTGAGCTACAAAGCATAACAAAAAGGATGACTGGAAGAGAAGACTCTTTTGATGAGTGCTAGCCTGGAGAGTACCTCTTTGTATATTTTTATGCAAGTTCATACCATATCAACAGAGAGTATTTAACATTTAACTGAAAGACTGAAAATGGTGTGAGGTTGATTTTAACAAATCAATAACTAGTAAAATCTCCTAAAATACTTTTTGTTGGCACAATCTTTGTAATGCAGAAAGATGTGTGGGAAGCCCTCACAGGGGTGTTTTATGCTCCAATGCAGTAGCACATACCTCACTGCAGTAAGCGTGGGGATGGCTGCACGGTGGGTTACATGACCTGTCAGCATCTGGTTGGCGCATCACTAAACAGCCCCCTGTAGGACAGAAAATCATATTTTGACATGGTAATACCTCACCACTGATGAAATTACTGATGTCATTACTTGCTGCAGTATATAATGGATGTCAATTTTTTTGCTAATTTGAATTTGAGAGTCCTTCTCTTGTTCCAAGGTGAAGGGTAATTGGTATCAAGTATTTTCTTATAGGTAGAGTAAAAGGATACAGCAAATGTATTTGATTTCATGTGTATTTTAGAGAACTATTAATTGGAAATGGAGCCTTTTGCTTTCTGCTTTGTTCCTTTGGTGGATTGCTCAAAAAAAACCAGTTTAAATGCTTTAAAACAGCTTTAAATGCTCAAGGGAATAGATTTGGCTCTCTAGGGCCTTCCTTATGACTCTCATATTAAAATTGTGGCCAAAAGAGAAGTAAAAGCATATTTTTAATTTATGTCTTTGCCTGTTAAAGTGAAAACAATTTACTCATCCTGTTTATGAAAGGATACCTGTTTTCTGCTGCTCCTCAGTGGTCACTTTTACACATGCTATAGCTTTGTCTTCATGAAGTGAGGCTTCATGTTAGTGTAAGATTTTTTTGAAAGGAAAGCAGTATTATCAGTAAAGGATGTACTGAATGTTACAATACTGATAATATAGTGGGTTTCAGTCTTTTTCCTTTTTATACAGATGTAGTTCTCATTTCTGTAACTTTATGTACAGTGCAGTTATTGTTAGGGACCAATACACACAATCAGGCTTTCACTATCATTTCAGCCAGAATGTCTTTAAAATACGTTTAGAAACAGTCTGAATTTACCTGTGTTTCCTCTTGGCTTACAGAAGAGGGATATGCATCATGTAGTTTAAAATTTATACTGCTACAGGACAACTTATCTTTCATCTCTCACATTAGTAATATTTTTATACTGGTGTGATATGATAATGAAATCCTGATAGCTGAGGTTGGTCACAACCATAGCAGATGCAGTTAGATGTGGTTATGTAGATCCAAGTGTTAACAGGATGACCGATGAAGAACAATGAAAACCCTGCTGGTTACCCTAAGTTTTCCCCATCCCCAGAAAAGAAAAGCATACATCCTAGCATACAAATCACATGCCTGTGGGAATCTATGCAATAAAATATCAGTCATCCAAGGAAGCTGCAGAAGGAAATCGCCCATGGGAAATAACACCTTCAAGTAAAAAAGAGCTATTCAGTACAGCAATATTATGCAAGTAAGTAAATAGATAAAGACCTTAAAATACCAACAGGACTCAAATTAATTCTTTGATAATGTCTGAATTAAAATATATTATGTTAGAGACAAATGTGCAGCAATAAGGCAGACAAGAAACACAGTCATCAGAGATATGGGTTGATTCTAGATCACAGTAGGTAATCTCCATTTAAATCAATCATGTTTGAGCTCTTAAATTCTGTAGTTTATACAAAATACTTTCAAAAAATGTACAATTGTAAATTAAAATCTGGTTCACTACTGTACATTTAATGTAGAGAAATTCTCACAGAACTTATACTTAAGTGCTGTGTCTGAAAACAACCAGAAACATATGAAAAATATAGTTTTGCATTGCACAGAGACTAGTGATTGCATGTTCTGGAATTTTCCATTATTCTTCATTTCAAACCAGAAAGTTACCACAACTTTAGGGCCACATACAAACAAAAATGTCTTCCAATGTCTTTGAAAGAAGTTACACAGTACAGGTCTGAGGTTTGTCAACCTAGGAGGTCCCACTAAGAAAAATCTGCCAACAACACATATTCATACATTTGTCTTTCCTAGAATTCATCTCATGGCCATATTCATCACATCAGAACAAATTATTATTTTCATGTGACTGACTGTGATTTATGAATACATTCGGATTTTAACATCTCAGAGCCATAAGCTCCAATATTCTATTTATTTTGAAATCCTAGAGGACCTTTCATAGATAATATCTTATATTAATCTCAATAAGAATTCTTACTTAAGAGTTTTACTTACCATACAAGCATCTTAGCTAAGCAGGAAGGAATCAAGACGCACAAATAATGCCTTGTTGCCTTTGCTGTGAACATGATGTGTTTTAATAGTCTAACAGCATAAGGTAATATTTGCAAGAAACTTTGAACTATTATTTCAACACCTTGTAAAGCTAATACAGATATTTTATTTCTACTGTTACAATAAACAGTAGTGGTGGATTCCAACATCAAGAAGTATTGTATTGGCAGTCCATGAATAACAGCTCCCCTCCTGTGACTGACCTGTCAGTGGCTGGCATTGAGGATGTGTTTACAATCTCTGGGATTCTTTTACTATCATCTGAGCTGATACAAAAACTATTTATAAAACAAATGCATAACTCTTAGCTTAAATGAATCCCTATTTCTGAAAAAAAAATCCATATAAATAGACAGATATGAAGATTTTCTTCTGAGACCTCAGTTATTCTCTAATTCATGTTTTTTATGCTTTGGTTTGCAAAAAAATTCATTACATCCCTTAGCTGTCCACTGAAGTATCCTGATATAGATTTATGGCATTAAAGAAATAAACTTATATCAGCACATTTATTAAAATTTGATATTTTGTAATTTTAAGGAGATGTATCATATATGGATGACATTATCAAGTTTGCAACTTTCTCTGCCTTTGTATAGGCACTGAAATGACCTTTAATACATAAAAGCTCTATTTCTTGTAGGGCTAGAAATCTAAACCCCTAAATTTAGAAGTGCAAAGATGCCTATGGTAAAAAAAACCCAAACAACCATATATAATGTAAAATATTTCAGGTCCACTACAGAAGATAACATTTATATTTACTTTTAGCATTACTTGCTGCATAATTCTGGAAAAGAAACCACATCTTTTATATGCAAAAAGATGATGATTCAAATCAACATGTCAATTCTGACATCAGGAAGGGTTTTAGCAGATTTTTTTCTTTTTTTTCAATTTATTGGAAAACCACATTATGCACCTGTTTTCCAGGCTTTTTCTGTGTGTATAAAAAGAGTAGTTACCTGTGACGTTTAAACCATCTGACCTTTGGCACCACACGGTCCGAGAGGATCCCTTCCATGGGCTAGCCATCCACTTGTATTCATAACACTGGCCATCTACAGAGAGAAAATTTGTTTTTCAAGAAATTTGATGACGAGATCTTAGGCTACCACTGTTAGCAACTACACTTCATCAGTAGATCATTCTCATTCTGTGACTACACTCATTATAATTAACAGCTTGAACAGCTAAGTAGGGTCTTCCTCCTTCATCCAGCAACTTAGAAGACTGCACTGCATACATGGAAGCTCTAACATCTCCTGCACTTACTGGACACACACAGAATAGACCAGATGTGTCCTGGACACTAACTATAAAGGCTGTACACTCTGCTTTTTGAGTAACTCTGATGTACTTAATGGGTAAAAGAAGTGTTTCCGATAACCTCATAATGCTTGTGGCCCATGTGCTGTGCAAAACTCATTTAGGAGTCAGGTTTTTTTCTTGGTAACACTGAGCTTCAGTCAATGTTCCAGTGCTTGGTGAAGTGGCCGGGGCTGCACCTGGCTTCATGTCTCAACCTGGGATGAATCATGAAGTCCTAATTCCTTTTTGCCTGATCTGGCCTCTGAATGGACAAGAAATTTCTGTACAAGAAACTACTTTTCTTAGATACTTTGTCCACTACCAGTGGTAAGCATGCAATTAACAATTCAAAGGGTAAAGAGAAATCTAAATTTCGTTATGCATCAAAACTTAAAGATTTCTTTTTAAAATGTTATTAAGCAGATAAGGCAACTCTTTGTCCCATATCATAAAGAGAAATGTAATTATTAAAAAATGATAATTTTAAAGTGGTAACATATGATAGTTATCAAATCTGCACTTGCCTAAATTTGTGAACCATGAACAGAAAGAAAACAAAATTATTGTTGTTCTGTGGTTTTTTTCTTACAGGAGGAGGCCTTATGTATATTTTTTTACTTACCGTTGCATGGTCTTGTTTCTAAAGCCTGCTCTGGACAGAGATGTTGATTCTCTAAGTCCTGAATGATCACTGCTCGAGATCGGACTTGTATTCCCCCAAAGCCGAGATCCTCACCATTAACACAGGTGAGCTGGCAAAGGCTCCACTCTGACCATTCTCTCAAGTAACAGTCCCCTGTCAAAGAGCAATTTTTATAAGATGAATGATCATTGTATGTGAAGAGTTCTTAGAAAAAAAATGCCCAAATCCGGTTTCTTAATTTTCCTTCTTTTTAGTTCCTTTCATTACTATTTTTAAATTTGACTTATACTTAAGAGAAGATAATATTTTGACACTCTTCAAATATCTGTTTCATAGAAAATAGTAAAAAAAAGATTATACAAAGGCCTATTTGTTCTAAAGCAGGGTAGTTTCCTGTAGCATTCCCATAGGATCACTCTCTTTTTGAATTTTTAAAAAATGCTCCACTCAATATCTGATTTTTTGTAAATTTTAAGGTATTGTATGGCCTATGCTAAATTTATATAGCATTCTCTTGCAATTCTTCTTTGATCTTAGAAAGAGAAAACATTTTCTGGTATTAAAAAGATTAATTGTTGCTTATTGTCATGCAGAATTTCTCTAAACAGATGTAGAAGCAACTGCTGGAACATTCTTTGCAAGAAAGGGAAATGGGAACATGATTAAAATGTCTGCTTTGGCTATTTCATGTTACGATAATAGAGGTTTTTAGAATGTTATAGTGTAAAACCGAAAAATAAAATTATACTAATTAGCATGAACAGCTAAAGAACATTTAAGGAAGATCTGAGGCACAACACAAAGAAACCATTTTTTTAAAACTGCAGTCAAAAATTGGACTAGACTACGCACAGACTCATAAATAAACCTCTTAGTTCTCATTATTTCAGTGAAAAAGCTATTAAAAATTCATGCTACCTTGCATTATACTGATGGCAGATATAATCAGCACTGTGTTGACCAGATGCCTGATTAATGAAGGAATTTTATTTGCCAACGTTAGGAAAGCATGCGAAGAAATGAATAATTGACGAACTGGTATATACATAATAGGAAAACAAGTAGTGATTTTTGGAAACATTAGCTGGAGCATATCATTAGCACATCCCCACAGGGCAGTTATTCTTGCTGGCTAAATATGAGATCGGGGAAGAATACGTTCCTGCTCAGCAAAATTTTAAAAGCAAGCAGTAAGCAGCTTTTTTTTTTTAAATTTGACTAACATGAAAACATAACTACGAGCTTAATATTCTTCCAATTTTTATTTAAGAAGTAAAATACGTGAAAATCATGCATTTGGAATGCTATGTACAAAGCACTGATGGAAGCCTCTCCATTTTTGATTAATTTCTATTTATTGAGACAACTTTGCTTTCAGTCTAATCTGAAATGAACTGGAAAAAAAAATTTGAGAAGGAGGAGAATTTCAAGAGAATGAAAATAGGGTATTGGTATGAAATGATAGCTACATTAGAACTGAAGGAATTAATCACTTCTGAAGATACATCACTAATGATTACTGAACAACAGTAACATACTTCAGATTCTACAAGTAAGTGTTTGAAATGAACTGGAGGGGTTTTACTACAAAATTAAACAGCTGTTATGTGCTCTTAATACTGCTCAGTAGGAGGATCATGGACCTGATAATTCATAACAGCTCCTTTGGATTCAGTTCACAAAGGCAATGATAGTGCATGTCTCATCCAGAGAGTTAAACAGCTAAGAGGCACTCATGTTTTCTCAGAGATCAAAACAATAGCTTCATTTGGAATAGACCCTTCAAAGAAAAAAATAAGACCCCTTATCTTAGCTTCCTTAGACACCCATAAAACGCATCAAGTTCTTAGTCACTGGTAAAAGTATTAGTAAAGCTGTTAGGTGATCTAAGCACTTAAAACAAATATTTTGCTGCAAATCAACACTCTACAGAGTTAAATACAGTTTTTATTTAAAAAGATTTTGTGAAAAAATATATTCTTCTTAGGTACAATCTATGACTGAGACATCTTTTATAAAATTTAAAACGTGGTATTTTTCTAATTGATTTATTGTCATGAAGCCACTCCTGGAAAGTAACTCTATAGGCCATTTGATGGATGAATCCAATCAGAAAAGCACATGAAAAGATTTAATTGCCTGTGGCTAATGCTAGGCACTAATAACTGTAATGACACCCAACCAATCTTGAAAAGCAACATTTATTTGAATGGCTTTGTTACCTGGACAAGGGACAGTGCAGGTTTCCTCAAGTATCATCTTCTTATCACCGTCTATAATAGGCTCTATTTCTCCACAGAATTCCTCATCTACTACTTTACCAACATCTTCAAGGGATCCATCATAAACCACACAGGAAATGTTCCTCACTCGTGTTCCCTCTCCACATTGAGCATCCTATGGAAGGAGGACATATACGGATACTGGACAGAAAAAAGTGCCAAAAGACTAGATTTGACTTATGTGTCACTCTGTCTTCTATTATTTTTGCTTAACTACTTATTCATTCCAGTGAGGAGAAAAAAAGAAAAAAAAAAGACATAGTTCAATACTTCTGAAACAAAAAAATAAACAAACCCAACCAAAAGTGCCTGCTACCACTGTTTCTTAAAGTATGGAGCTATTTATGCCTTTGAATTGAAACCACAGCAGTATCTCAAGTGAAGATCTCTTCTAGTATATGGTTATATTTCTGCTGATATACTTTTACAATGGAAGTATTTAAATTATTAGCAAAAATGCTGCTTGGGTACTAAAGTTTACATTTATACTTTGAATATCTCTAGGATAGTGTTGTATCTGTTGAAAAATATGAACTCTAAGGAAAAAAAAATCTTTAGTTTTCGTATAAGAGAGATGGAAGCAAATTGTTTACAGCATTGTGAAGGAGGTATCTGGGTATATCCCAAATATGCGAGGTCCATAACTTCAAAGTCCCATATGGCTTTTACCTCTACTTTGCATGGAGACCATTGACCATATTGCCATCGATAACAAGGTTTTACTGGACAGGGTTTGAACTGCTCCATCTGAGAGGGACAAGGCCTCCCATCACCCTGAAATGGCTGATTTATGGTCCTTCTTCTGATCATTTTTCCTGTAAACAAGAAACAACAATGTAACTAACAACGGAGTGGTTAGACTGATTCATTCCTCAAGATGGTTCTATTTTGCTGAAAAGTGTAGTATTTGAGTAAAGTCATTTTTTCCACATTTGAAAAAATTGAATTGTAAAACAGATCTGTTGGCTCTTGTCTGTTGTGTGGATTCATATTTTCCAAGACAGACACTTTATTGTTTGTTTGTACTGCAAGTGCAGGAGGATGTCTAATTAGGATTGCTCCTGTAACAGCAAACAAAAGCAGTAATTTCATAGTTCAGAAGACTGCAGAAAAATATTCTTTCTCAAAGTGACAATATGTTTGTAGCATTTCACTGGAGATTCCTGCTCCTCATCTGGAGTTTTCTGCTATAAGAGACCAACATTTTCTGTTCTTCCCTGAGTTAACACAGAAACATGTGTTCCATAATTGTCCGATTCCAGCAAATTGGAACAGCTTGGAACCTTGCATGACTGTCTGTCTCGATAATGTGACATGCAGATTTTGCAAGAGATGGAGGATTCTTCACTCAGGACCAAAGAAAATTAAAATACAGGAGGCTCATCTGACATTAATCTTCTCTTCAGCCATGAGTAGTAGTCAGCTTCACTGAGATACAGGTTTTAATTCAAATACTTATATAAATTGAAAGCGGAAGACATTTTTATCCTTTCAGCAACTCTTGCTTCCTTCATCTTGCAGTGGATATTAGACCATTATGCTTCATTACAGACACATCATGTGATATAACCAAAAATTTTCTTCTGTGTCTGAAGTAGTGGCCAAGCGGCTGTTCTAGAGTTATCACCTTACAAGGGTTTCCACAAAGTCAACACAGCTGTAGTATTTTAATCTATATATAAATATGAGTCAAGTCTGAAAAAATTTGTAATTTGTATAAAATTTTAAATTTGTATAGTAAGGCTTATCATAAACTAAGGCATTACACAGGTTTACCTACATAACACCTGATGTTAGCTCACCAAAGAATTAATCTTTAATCCTACATTTCAGTCTCATGCACTTGGAATTGAGTACCCTAATGATAATGACACTAATCTTTTGCTGAGAGCAAGCTACACAAGCTATGATGCAGAAGCAGAACTATATAAATCTCCCAGACAGCTGTGTTCACTGCAGACAGCTAGAAAGATGTTTGTGAAGCAGAGCCTCATCATTCTTGAATTCACAGCTGCTCCAACTGAGATGTCATGGGAGAAAAAAGATTTTCTTGAAAAGTACTTCAGAAAAACCTCCAAAGAACAGCAAAGAGCAGAATTCTTCCTTAACTTTATGGGTATTTAAATGAGTGCACAAAAGCAGTTCAGCTCTGTGGTCATTGCTTTTAATACATGGTTATTACTTATTGAAAAAGACCAGTTACTTCCAACTTCTTGCACAATAGGAAAATTACAGCTTGAAGGGTTACATGTGAGGTTGTCACGATCTGTTAAAAACACTGAAAATTTGAAAGTTGTTCTACATTACTATTTAAAATAAGTGTTCTAACTTCCACAAATAAATTCTATACTTGGAAAGTACAGGGATTTCAGATAGTGACCCACCTTCACATTTTGAAAAAGCACAGCAACAATAATTCTCATTCAGAAAAATATCAGGTCAGTTTAGGTTTTGTGTGTAGGGCAAAGCTTGTAAAGGAAAATCTGGCAACGTATTTAAGTATTCGCTGGAGCTGTTAGTTCAATTCTCACTCTATAAAGATTACTTTGAATACAGAAGTGTAGATTATTTGAATACAGAAGTCACACTGCGAGAGAACCTCCAAGAACTTATTTTGAGACATTTCAGAGCAAATAATTAACAAGAGTTTTCCATAACTAGAATGTGCCTTTGATTTCTGTTCTGACATATATTTGATTTTAAAAAACTTAGATAGTAGACAGCAACATTTTGGAAAAGAAACAAATTAGTGCAATTACAGTGAAAGTAACTTGTACCTTCATACTTGCTCTGTATTTAAAACTATAGAATTCTGCAGTAAGTTCATTAGTTTTAATCACTGTGCACTTCTACAATTTTAGTTGTTCTAAACTCATCACTAATAATGAAACTTAAGAGAAAATCCCTCTCTCCTTTTCCTCCCCCTACCAGCTGAAAAATAAATATTAACATCAATGTTTATTTTTGTCTCAATATATCATTCCTCATATCTCACTTTGTTCCCATACCAAATTTTCATTATCTTCAGTGAGTAAAGTCTCATTCAAGCATATTATTTCCATGAAAAAGACTGATTTAGATCTCTGTCACTCTCCTTAGCTAGCTACACTTTATAGTTCTGCAAAAAGAGGTGTTATTGCTTTTATTAACGAAAAAAGCCCAAGAGTTCAGTCTTTAAAATATGCCAAAGGTACGTACTGACCTGTAAGGCCACATGTTTGAGAGCACTCAGACCAAGGGGACCAGTCAGAGAGCTGACAGTTCACAGGACACTCCACCACACAGGACATATTCATTTGCCACGTCTTTTCCAAACCAAGCTAAAAAAAAATGTTGAAGTCAGTACATAACTCCAGGCCTCTCTGTCATCAGTGCAGTGTGATGCATTTGGACATGGTGAATCTGAGATAACTAAAGCTTTATGCAAGCATGAAGTCATTACTAAATAAAAAGTAAAGCAATTAGGACATCAAAAATCTCACTTCAAGGCCATCCTAATGCATATGCTGATGTTTAAATACATGCTTAAATCCTATTTTCATCAATCATTTTCTAAACTAGAACCTGTAAATGGAGGGCTTCAGCTCACAGTATTACTTTTTGCAAGGTAAAGGCCAAAGTAATTTTATGAAGTATCAATGAAGTATTTTGAAATGGGAATGTAAAAATACAACAGCTATTCATAACCGAACTGAAGGGATGCTAGGAGCCAGGTTCAAAACTACCAAAAGGAGGAAAATGAACATGTACTGGACAGTCAGTCAGTTTATTTATCTGAAGATGCTGCAGATGCTAAAAGTTTACGGGAGCTCAAGTGAGACTGAACAAGTTAATGAAAGAGAAATCTGAAGGTTTAAATAGACAGAAACCCCATCAGGCAAATGCAGTCCAAGAGCTGAAAAGTGGTGGAGGCTGCAAAAGTAGTAGATGGAAACTCATGGATGTCTGTCCTTCTTATTCTTCCTTAGGCATCTGCTTATGCTGTCTTGTTTTTTTCCATCTTGTGCATGATATATATTACGCTATCCATGCAAAAATATTGACATGACATCGACAATGATATGGTCCAAAAAGAAAAAAACAAATATAGCTTTGTATGTTTTCCTGAAAAGCTCTGCAAATAGACTCATTATAGAGTCCTCTAACATTCATAAAGTAAAAGCTGCAATTGCTGGAGGAGTATTTGAGAAGGGGAAAGACAAAATAATCAGACTCACATGTTTTCCCAAAAACATATTCTCTACTCAGTTCTTCCCTGAGTTGGATTCAGCCTAACGATAACAAATGATGGAAATCCCCTCCCTCCCAAGGAAAAAAGAGTTTTATGATCATGCTTGGGACATGGAACAATGGCTACATGGTCCTTCGGTCTAATGAGCTGGTCTCAGAATGAGTTAAAAGGATAGGTCAGAGTGTATGATATAAAATGTGAAAGAAAATCAATCCTGCCCATATGAACAGATCTACATAGCTTTCCAGCATAAAAGACTGTCCTCTTTGTTGGACCTCACCAGTGGACCTTGGTCATCATTGAGGCCTTTCAGAATCCCAGGAGGTTGTGAATATCTTTAACTAGATAAAATCCCCACATAGTTTAAAAAAAAAAAACAAAACAAACTAGACATTTCAAAACCCATTAATTTTAATGACTGGAAAGGTTAATGACATAAAATCAGCAGTTAAGACTTTAAAAGGGAAATAAAACCACTATTTCCTACTAAACACAAGAATAGAGCAATAATTAGGCACAACATTAACGTGTCCTCCATAAATAAACTACCACAAGTACTGAAAATGTCTCCTCCTGATAGACTCACCCCATTTTAAATTTGCATTTGCAACACCATTTATTGAGACAAATGAGGTTTTAGACCTCTGTTCTGTTTCATACATCAAAAAATGAGTTCTTGGCTTTTCTCAGTGGTTCAGTATAGCCTTGATTATACAGCTATTGCACACAGGCAACACCTGAAACCTTTGGATAATCTGGAATTCAGATGATTAGAAAACTAGAGAACCCTCTTTGAAGTCGTTATTTGGGTCAAATCTTCTGAGCAAAGGCTTTAAAGCCTGATGATTTGATTCCTGCCAATTATAGAAACACGACTGCTCTCTTTTGAGACTGGCCTTCTCAGCTGGACTTTGTCAGCTCAAGAGGGAAAAGCCCAAGAGAGATATTAACAATGAAGAGGAGAAAGCTGAAGTCCAGATTACCCACAGTGACCTTCTTGCGTGTCTTAGATAGTCAAGTGCTGTTTAAATAGATCTTGGGAGCAACTGACAGGCTGCAATTTGATAGTAATCACATATTCTTTTCTAATTCCTCTCCTTCCTTCAGTTTATGAACAACAATTCACCTTGAAGATCTTAGAAAAGATTTTAAAAGTATCCAGTAGCCCCCTTACCTGAAAGCCTCTGTTCTGGATGAGCTGTGGTTTCTGACTTGACAATTGTAAGTACTGAAAGATAACCCTGAGCACCCTGTGCTCCTGGTCACACATGCCAGGGGCAGCAGGCTGCCAGACCAGCATGCTCTTTAAACCCTGTGATCCACAAAAAGTACCTGCATGTGTTTATAAGAATGTTTGGCACCACAGATTAACCCATGCTGCCAGAGGTTAATCACGTAATCTGACAAGCAGACTATTTACCAATAAAACCCAAAAGTCTGCTTTAATGCAAACAAAACTGCTGGTTTCTAGGCTTTTCTCATCTTTAATTGAGGGTAAATGAATGAAAATAAGTCTATAAAGGAATATGACCAGGAACAGCTTGCTTTTGGTGATCTGATTTTCAAATACTCAAGGAGGAGAAAAGTCAAACTCATGTGAGGTGCTAATTTTGTAGAGTTAGAGAGCAAGTAATCCAGTATTACTGTGCCTTGGGAATGTGAAGAGAACTACATTAACATAACCAGGACTTGGAAATAAGCTCTAGAAATTGATTTATCTTGGCAGTAATCAGGATGACTGGCTACTTTTTTTAGCTGATTGACTGAAACAAACAATATGGATGCATAAGGAAACCAGAACACAGGGGTTCAGAAGGAATGTTAGTATTTAACTACACTGATGCTCATACCTAAAGATGGTGATGGACAAAAGTCAGCAAGAAGGGGCTTTCTATGTATACCTTTTATTAGTTTCTTGAACCTTCTATTATATAGAAACTCAGATATCACATGTCCTAATTTCTCATGTCCCATCACGTGAAATCATGTGACTTAATTTCTTAGGGATCAGAGTAGGTTTATTTATTCCGATCTCTCTACTTTGCACGTAGTAGTAAGAAACATAATTCAGTAAATGTCTGTACAAATAAATTAAACAAACGTTTTGTTTTATTTATATATCCAGTATAAAGGCTTATGATGGCCCAGGCAAATTCCATTAGCTAGGTCATTACAAACTTATTTCATATTTCTCCTATTCATCAACTTTTCCAACCCCATGCACCTTATTTTGAACTTCACTTAATCTTTCTGCACTGCCCTTTTAGTGCAAAACTACAAGCGAAAATCCCCACCCTGAAGGATCATTAGCAAGAAGTACACAGTATGTATTCACATGTCAATAATTTCTTGAATAGTCTCCTCTCATGACCTGGAAGGTCACAACGGTGGCTTTCACATCTTCACAGTGAAGGGTCTGTTCAGATCTGAACAGCTTGGCTTTCTTGTTAATCAGGTTAACAGGTTTTACTCTTAAGTTATTGGATCAGCCTTTGACCTTGTTGTACCACTGCTTACACATCCATAATTCAACAAAGAGTCTTAATGGTATGACTGGGGAGTGGATCAGAGCTTTCTACAAGAAGATATATCTCTGTATGATTTAGCAAATCAAAAGGGCAAATAAGAATTTCTCTGAGTAATAAAGTTTCATTTCTTAAAGGCAGGAAAGCTCCTGAGGTTTTCTGAAATGAGATTTCAGTGTAAAAGGTACTCATTTGTTCTAAATGTTGCTTTAAATCTTTGGTTAACAAGAAGAATAATTTCTTGGTTTATGGTAAAAGAATTATATTTCCCCCTAAAATCTAATAAATCATATTTTCCTATTGAAATATTTATGTGGATGGATATTTTATATCATGTCTTGGTATTAATTAATCAATAGCGCTGTCTCTTAGAAATAACCTGACAGACATTTTTTCTTCTTTTAACATATTAAAACATTAACAGAATGCATTAATGCAGTGCCTTATTAACTTCACAGCAACTTGCTAGTAGATAGTCAGATCCTGTGTTTTTTTCTTGAGACATAATTTTTGCAGATTCTCCATTCCTGGAAGTGTTCCACTCCAGGTTGGATGGGGCTCTGAGCAACCTGGTCTAGTGGAAGGTGACCCTGCCCATGAAACGGGTGTTGGAACTAGATGATCTTTAAGGTCCCTTCCAACCGAAAACATTTTATGATTCTATGAAATTATTAGATTTGATTATAAACCCAAGAGCTATGTGTGAAGGAGGAACATGGGACAGAAGTAGAGTGTCAGCCTCAGCTGAAACCTCCTGCCTTTGCTAAGAACTTAGAGATTCAGGAATCCAGGATGTCAGAAGGGATTGGAGAAACTTAAGTAGGTCAGATACACCACTACAAAACGATAGTCCAAAGTAAATGATGAGTCTCCTGATTCCCTCCCCTTCTGATGAGACTGTTTCTATGGGCGCATCCTGAAGAGCAGCTACTAGTCAGAAGAATCACACAGAAAAACTGTTGGTGCCAAAGCCACTGTGGAAGCCACTCCCCCTTTGTCCCCCACTGCAACTGATTTTGTTTCTGATGTCATGGTGATGGGGGAATGGCAGTTGAAACAAGTGCAGTTACTTTCCATCAAAAATGCATGCAGGATTGCCCTTAATGCCCTTAATTTGTGTTGTCTTCTTGTTTTCCTACATACTACTATATCCATGCAATTGAAAATATTAAGACCAACAAAGAAATGTCAGGAAGTGAGTGCTGTCGAATTTGAGGTTAGTTTGAACGTCTGCAAAATGGCTCTTTCAAAATTTAAGATCTGCTAGTTAGTTCTCCATATATGCTCCTACTTAATATTACATTCATGCCGCACATTTTTTCACGCTAGCCTGGGTATCTTTTCCATCGCACAGCTGGATACAAGGATTTAGCATTCAGCCCAGCTGCAAAATGGCACATGAGAAATATTTTTTACAACACATTGAGTAAATGATTTGATACTGGCAGGTGTCCAAGGTTCCATGCAGAAATTGTATCAAATTAGAATTAGGATTAGTATTCTGACTAAGATTTATTACATATATTTTATTTTATTAATTATTGTTTCTAAGTAATTTCCTTCAGGACAAAATAATTAGCATATGTTCATGGAGGCACTTAAAAGTAACCAAAGGAAATTATATAAAAATCACTGCTGATGGATCATTTCATTTCAGAGGTACTTAACAATCCACGAATAGTGTTGCAAAACATCTGGTGAAGATGTCACACAGCTCAGTTTGCTCAGTATTAATTAGCACCATTAGAAGGGAGCTTAGTCACAGGTACCCACTCACCTCTTCACAGTACTTCAGGTCAACTGACTTGCCATCACTGCGAACACAATCAAGCATCCGAGTTTTGATACCATTACCACAGACAGCCTTCTCGCTGAGCTGACATGTGCTCCAGTCTGGAAAAGATTAATTCATTAGCATAGCAGACTTTCAGACAGAATTCTTAATGATCCAGTCTCCTATCTAATTCTAACTCCAATGGCCTAAAATAATCCTCACAAGCAACTTTTACACATGCAAAGGCCCATGGAGCCCAGCTGCTATACCTTTTTGGAAACAGTGACTTTTACTGCAAATAGTCAGTGCCATGGAGCTTTGCTGAAAAGTTCATATTTGGTTTCATCTGCATGGATTTTGAGTAAATCCCCAAATTATAGCAGAAATAAATTTCTTGGACTTACAGCATACCCATTTCACCTAAATTGCAAAGCCTCCATTTAATATTTTATGTAGATCAAATAGCCTGAATCAGTTTTCAGTACAAGTTCCACAACTCCCTCTGGATAAAAACAGAAAGCTAAAAAATCCATCCTGTAAGGTGAATGGAAGTGAACTGTAGTCCCAGGCTGTCACTAGAGCATAACACCACAAATACCTGTCACATTGTAGTCATAGTGGTAGCAGTTCTTGTTCAAAGTGCAGGCTTCTGCCTCAGTGGCAGCAGGACAAGGCTTTCCATCATCTGGTTGTCTCAGGGATTCAGCTGACCTTTCACGAACACTACTTCCATTGCATGGCTTAAAAGGGAGATTGGAAACAGCTTTGATATTTTGGCACCCTGATACCTTTTTATGAAGGCGTTACAACAACCTTTCAAGTAATCCCTTCACAAAACACAGTGTCATATAACAGGTTCATGCTTCTGTGTAAGAGAAACCCTTTTCTTTTATTTCAGAGGGAATTTAGCCTGCCCTTTCACCTTGGTACCACCCAAGGTGAAATATCCTTTAACTTGTTAACACCTCTCTATTTTCCTAATTAGTGCATGTTTCAGTACTAGTGCTTTGGAACTATTTCACTCATAACTGGATATTGAGAGGCTCACTTGCCAAATGTTATAATGTAGTGCACCAGAGCATCAATACTCAGAGGTCCTGAAACACTTTTTTTTTTTTGGCGGGTTTTTTTTGACATTTCTTTTTGAAATTGAAGTCAGGAACAGGAAAAAAGACCCCAAATTACCTTTCTATGTTCAGTCTTGATCTACAGACTTCACTCGTTATCAGATAGTGACATTTTTAGTACAGCGACTGCGCCACGATGAAAAGGCTCAGACTTAGGCTCAAAGACAGATTCCCAAGCCACTATCAAAGCTATTCCACTACACAGAAGGCACCCCTCACTAAGGAGTGACCACTGGGGCATTACAGTCTGTGTTTTGGAGTAATTTCACTTAATGAAAAATACTGGTACACTTTATTTGCAGCCAATAATCAACAACCCTTAAGATGACATTATATATAGATATTTGCAGGTGTAATCACTGCTCATTTCAGCATCTTTGCAGAATACATCTGGTATAAATTTTTAAAGTATCCTCCTAAAACTATAAATGTGACACTTCAGTATGCTTCTTACCAAAGAACATTGAGACCATGATCCCCATTCAGACATAACACAGTCCTCGGGACATGGCAATGTGCATTTTCTAGCACCAAGTGGCATCTCTTCAGGATCACACAGATAGTCCTCTACAGTGTCAGAAGGACCATCCACAGTGTTTAACATGCACCTGGAAAAAAGAACTGCACATAAACTGCATTTGTCGTGGATTTTGTACAGTAACAGCATTCTACAGTATTCTGAAACATTTTAACATTTTGTCAGCACATAACAACCCTAAGTACTGATCTATGAATATCCAAGAGTCAAAAATAATCCTTGTTTTTACAGATAATAGCCACATAATATAGACAGTCCCTATCAGTAATTTGCTGAGAGCTTCTGGGCAAGTGATTTGCTTGACATTAGCTTACCTCTAAGCCAGAACAAGGCAAATCATTTACAGTTTAGACATATTTTCTGTATAATTCATCTGATAATTTTAAATCCAGAATTATTAACACTTTAAAAATTTATATTCTTAGTATTAATCCCTAATTCCCACAGATGCTATTTAATTACCAATGGATTAAATTAGGAATCAAGGTAATCCATAATCAGTAGATAGAGTCATATTGCACTCAGTGAAATTAATCTGATTTATATCAGGCAGGATTCAGGTGTGGTACATTATGGTTGGACTCAACGCAGTACATTACACAGAATTACATCAAATTAAATACAGCCATAACTGAAAGTGAAGGTTCTCTAAAGGAGAGGACCTCTGAAGGAGGTTGAAGGAGGAACAACACTGTTTTACCTGACTTTCCTTGTTTGAACACCTTCTCCACAATTCTCTTTTAAGTCCACATTGGTCACTTTGCAGACGCTCCAAGGCTCAGTAACCCATATGTATTGGCTGCAGTCACTGTGGCAGGGCACTACCTCATACACCTGGAATCCACATTCAGTGTCAGTTTTGTTGCACACAAGTAAGATAAACATGCAAAAAAAGGTTTATGCTCTTTTTGGTAAGAATGACAAATATAAACTTGCTGAATTAAGGGCCATAGTAATAGTACAGATTAAACATTTGATAGAAAACTACCAAATAACAAAAAGAAAAAAAGCTGTCTAATGACGAATTCCCTGGTTTTCTCTGCCACTAAGCCCATGCTGTGCCATTTTCACCAAAAACATGAACACAACTAACATAAAGTCTGTAACTAGGCTAGCTCATGAGTATACCTTTTTGGAAAAATGTTGCTATAGCTCTGCTAACACTTTACCTCTATTCTTCGCATCTCCCCTACATTATTCCATTCCACTGTTATTAGTTGTGGAGGATTTGTATTTCTAAAGAGGGGTGATGGAAAATTATACCAATATATATTAATTTTATTTATTCATTGTGTACGATCAAAATCACTCTAATATAATTGTGTATCGGCATTAGTATTGTGTTTGGATTTGAACAAAAATTTTGAAATAGCATCTCATATAGTAATTTATACAGTGTTCCATCTACTGTCTCAAGTATATATTACAAAAAAAGGGACAGACAACATAAATATTGGGCATAATCAGGAAGCACATGTTAAGGTTGTATCTCTATTTTAGAAACACTTACCTGAGCCTGAAGAAAGTATTTTCATGAACCCAAAAGAAACAACAACAACAAACAAACAGAAAAAAAAACCAAAACAAAACAACAAAGAGAAAAGATAGAATGATTAGAGTGAAGCATAGGTATTTAAATGACATTAATTTAGCTTTTATTATCAACAATATTCTGTTACTTCTGCAAAGCAAAAGGCATCCAGTGTTTCCTCTTGGATGTCCCTTGCTGTCATGAGGCATTTTGCAAGAAATTTGCCCTTGTAAGAAAATAAAAGTTTATAAACCACAACTGGTGGGATGAAACCGTAAATTACCTAATCTCTTTCTCAGTCTTGACCATTTAATAGAACTGTTTTCCCTCTTTCTCTATAATGAGCATCAAACCTTCACCCAGTAGGAAATCCAGTTTCCCCAAGATGAGAGAAAATCCTCTGTGTTTTTGGAGGATACTGGACTTCATTATTAATTGAAATTGTTCTGACAGCATTAAGTGCAATAGATTCAAAGGAATAATGGAACTGTCAGTTCTCATCCTTCCAAAGTTCCAAGGTCTTTCATTGAGTATCTTAATTATGCATAGTTACTTAAAGTCCATTTCCTCAATATATCAGCCAACTTCACATATCATTCTAGGTATCAAGTCAGCACAACTAATACTGCTAGACCACCTAAGACATTGTTTTAAACAAGTGTTTGATTTCTTTTTAGCAACACTTCTTGTGTAGAAAAAGAGGGCTGATGGTTTGATAGTTAACCTTCAAGAAAATACCACCAATCACAAAAAATATAATGCCTTGAACACTGAATGTGTGGAGTCTGATATATCACCATGAAGCTGATCAGCCTGTGCACAAGACCACTAGCAGAGTCAGCACACTCAGGCCTTGTTTGAACTACATAAGCATTAATTCAGGCATAAAAGTGTGTGGTGTAAATGCATGTTAAGCAAGATACTGGATTCCATGGACAATTTGTTCTTCAGAATTCTTCTCCAGAATTTCCAAAATGAGATTAGAGAAGCCTTAATTCAGGGAACTGTCTATATGTCTGACCATGATTAGCATAAGAAGAAATACCTAAACCCTGCAAATTCAACAGCCTTTCCAGTAACATAAAATCTGGATATCTTGCCAGAAATGCAAAGGAGAACTCTATATTTCATTGCACATGTTAGTGGTATTCTCCTGACACTCTGGCATTTTTGTAGCTATGACTGCAGGCCACAGCAGCTGGTTAGTGTAAGGTTTGTATGTCCACCTGTTCCTGATAAGGTGGCAAATAATGAAGACAGGGATGTCCTTGATTTGTCTAACAGTCTCAGGTTAGTCTCTTTCTTTGAAATCCTCTGAAGGCCATTGACATGATTTTATAAGAAACCTGACTCTATTATTACTGTAATTATGAAGCCTTTTAGCCTAGTGAAGTGAGTACTGAGCAAGCTTCATTTAGCAGCACTGTGTTTTGGGAGCCACCCTGGCATGCACGGCCCGAGAGGAAAGACACTCAATGAGACATCTTATGTGTTCACTGTGTTCAGTCTCCTCCAAAATACAGTCACACATGCCAGCCCTGAGAGACATTGAAAAACTTCTTAACAAGGTCTTAAGCATTTTATTTCAATGTTTCCCTAGCCTTGCTATTAGGAAGTTTTCCAAAGGCTTAACCCAAATCTGTTCACAGCAGTCTAAGCCCACTGCTTTTTATCCTATCCATGATGGCCACAGAAAATGGATTATTGCCATGGAAAATGGATTATTTCCTCCTTCTTTGCAACAGCCTTTTATGTATGTGCTATCAGACTGCCAGCATCCTCCCTCCCATCTCCTGTTCCTTGGGCTAGACAACATGTTGTAGTCTTTCCTCAGGCTTAAAATTCCTAGATCTTAGCTTACAGCATAGCCCCCTGTAAATCATAATCCACACATTTGTGGGCACCAAAGATCCAATCTAACCATTATGCTTTGTATGTATGCAAATAAGCATGTTACATGTATAAATAATAAATATGTAAATAAAACAAATTACGTTCAATAATTGAAATAAATATTCTGAAGAGTCAGTACTTTGCCATATGAATGAATGATGGATCACATTTAGATTAAACAGATTAAGTAACTATGCATGTGTATTTCCCTGCATGTTTTTGAATTGACAGGGAATGTACTTAAAAATGAAAGATACAGCCTCTATATTCTTCAAAATATTTATGTTATCTGTAGAGATTCCTTCTCATGAAGGTACTATATTTCAATTTTATTTTTACCATAGTTGTATTCCGCAAGTATCATGTAACATTGCCACAAATCAAACTGGAGTCAAAGTACCGGCAGAGGGCAATAGTGTTGCATACAAGTGGTGAACAGGCCTCCAGTAAAATCACCTTCTTTGACGCAGAAAAATACAAGCCTATTATGTACTACATGAATATTAAAGAAGGAAAAAGACTTCTGTATAGACTATAATTTGCTCCTATTGAACCACATTCCTCCTAAATTTAAAGCATGCTGACCCAAATCCAGCAACCCTCATTCTAGTTTGTATTTAGTTAAAGTAGATCACAAACTTAGTTTATTAGCTGCAGTTTAACACCTATTATTTTCTAAATTAGAACTAATTACATTCCCTAAAGTAGAAAATGAGATCAACAAGCCATTTCACTCTGTGCTAGCAAAATGTCAATAGGATAATATTAAGTACATGCATTTTTATTCAAATGTAAATTGACAGCACTTTTTTTTAAATCTTTGAATATTTACAGAAAAGACCATGTGGCTGTTTAACATGCCTCTGCAGACTAAATTAAATTCAACAGTAATATGAATATAAATCAACTTTGAAGAGCATAAGTTAATTGACAAGGAATGTTTTTCCTTTCTAAAACTCTCCAAGCAAAGAAGCTTCAGGGGTTTGACTTGGACTAGTGCTAAACTTGGTTCCAAGGACTACATGCTTATTAGTCACCCAAGCACTCCCAGTGTGGTCTTGGATCATGTTTTCTGGCTTAGTTTCACTTGAAGATAATGCAGATTGTATGGCCAGACTGCTCCACAGTGTAACATCATTAAAGTGCAGTTAGTGGGAGAACTGGGAGACAGACTTCGGAAGTGCCATTCATGACCAGAACCGCAGTGCCAGGGCAAGAGTACTGAGAGGGTCAAAAAAACCCACTAACGGACACTGGGATTGATAATGTGTGAGTGGTCGAGAGTTTTAATTTGCTTTCTGATCTAAGATGGTCAGAGAGGGATACTAAGAATCTTGCCAGTTTGAGCAACTGTAATGAGACATTTTACCCATTGTCATAGAAACATAGAAAGGCTTGGAGTGGAACGGACCTTAAAGATTATCTAGTTACAACCCTCGTGCCGTGAGTAGGGACACCTTCCACTAGACCAGGTTGCTCAAAGCACCATTCAATCTGGTCTTGAACACTTCCAGTTATGGGGCATTTGCAACTTCTCTGGGCAAATTCTTCCAGTGCCTACCACCCTCATAGTAAAAAATTTCTTTCTAATATCTACTCTAAACCTTCTCTCTTTCAGTTTGAAGTCATTACGCCTTGTCCTGTCACTACTCGCTCTTTTAAATGTTTCTCTCCATCTTTCTTGGAGGTTCCCTTCAGGTAAGAGGTCTTCACAATCTGAACATAAGAGCATTTTATTGTCTTCAATCTGCTATTCAGATAATGTGCTAAATTCTTGCAGATGAGGAAGTAATGAAGGTAGATCCTTTGCTGACTGAGGAATTCTAAGCGAACACACTCTCCTCCTTCTACCTCCATCTGCCTCTTATGTTGAATCGTCTTTCTACATCAACAAACAATACAGATAAAACAGTTATCTGAGGTATGGAAACAGCTATGTCAATAATGTAAATATAAATCAAATTACCTGATTGACATGATCTAGCTTTGGACAGGGTCTTCCACCATTGTAGGGTTTTTCACGGAGCCATTTAGACCGAACCTTTACCCCGCTCCCACAAGATTTACTACAGCGAGACCAGTTGGACCACTCACTGAGCTTGCAGTCTGAGGGACAAGGAATAATACAGGCTTCCTCAATGTACCCTGCATGAATGGAAAAGAAAGTGAAATCTCTTCAGCATGTCACTTTGCCACTTCTCCCTGAAGCCCTCGTCTACTTCATTTAGATTGTCCAAAGTTTGACTTGACAGGACTGTGTGAATAGAGAGATTTCTTCATCATTAAGGCTAAATTAAATTCTGAAGAAAATTGACACATATAGCTGGAGACTGTGTTAGAGTAGCAGCTGAGCATCCTCACCGCTATGTGATTAGGATTCACACTCACCAGATTTCAGCATTCAAACTTTCTGACAGCAACAGTGTAATTGACACTAACCAGTTCTTGGTTGCATCATTCTTAATTTGTATAAACAATATGTATTACTTTTTAAGGAAAAAAGGTTTAATTAAAGGCTACTCCACAACTGTATCAAGTAATTTAATTGCAGTTTTACATCAAAAATCCAACTGAGAAGATATGCATCTCGCCAGCCTGGAGCAAGAGAACTTAACACCCTGTGACCTTTGTAAGGCTAGAAAGAGAGAGTAGCCTGCCACATTAATGATCTGTCGATTAGCAATCATCTGCCCCTAGTAGCACACTGAATAATTGCACTGAATGGAAAAGCAGATGTTTGGTTTGGATAAGTCATCAGTCTTGAGAGGTTGGAAGCAGTATGACATGATCTGCAGGGAGTAACATGAGGCCTCAATTCACTGAATAAGTGAAAATGTCTTTCTTTCAAAAGCAACATATGGCATAGCTCTAAAATATGTGTAATTTATTCCAATATTTAAGGGAGAAGTTATAAAACCTCAAATAAAAAGCCGGCCTTTACTGTCTTTTTACAACACTATCCTGAATATACATGAACTCTCACCTCCACTTTCCTGTGTCAGATCTACAAGGTATTTACTATTGCCAAATGTTCACTTTAAAGATTAGAAAAACCTCAGTGCATTTAAAAGTGTGTTAAAATATTTGATGAAAACAGTTGCAAAATTAAGTCTTGGGTAAGATCATTCTCAAAAGATTGCAAAGTTTGCTAGGCATGGTTTCACGTGTTTCTGAGAAATACTGAACTTTTTTAGCTTGAAAGTGATCACTATCTTTTCATCAGAGCTGATGTTAGCAGCTTTGTGTTTTAACATATACTTGTAAGTAAAGTTATTCTGTCTCTTCTAAAAGTAACCAGTAGTAACCAATCACAAGGTGTGTAAAGAATTAAAACACTTAAAATATATACTTATGTCTAGGTGTTTCCATTGATTTTAGATATAAAGAAGAGAAGTTTTTTTAAAAAAATATATGGTAGCATTCAGACTATTTTATGGTCAAATTCAGGTGATGATTTTATCCTGTATGGCTTTCCTCTGTTTGGAAGTGTTAAACAGTTAAATAAATATACAGAGCACATCCTGGAATTGAGCACTGCAAAACTACTGCCCACCATCTCCACATATCTCCTTAAAACACGTAGAATGTTATGAGCTTGATTGCAAGCATATTTATTAAATATATCTTGCCATTTGATTGATCAGCTCAGTGATGATATATGAAAGGGACACTGTGTTAAAATACATTTTTGAAGATCATATCACTGAATATCAGAGGTGGTGATATAGATTGCCCTGCAGTAGTAAAGCCAAAATTGATTACATTTCACCTTACCTGACATCTCTGAGTCTTAAAAATCCAATGCACCCTATGTCACAGCTACATCCTACACTGAACCTTGATTGAATAAATATCAAACTCTGTATCTTCACCAGAAATGAGCTTTCAACAAGCTCTCTTAGGTGCTATACAAAACCATACACTCATACAATCAAGAAGCTACTGAATGAAAATGAACAAAACCAAAGAAAGTTAAGAGAAACAACTACCTCCAAGCAGTAAGTGATATTTATTGTCTCATAGAACTAAGCAAAGATTTTACTGCTCTGTGAATTGTCTTGAGATTCTGAAATGCTGCCTTGACTTTCAACATGACTTCTAAAAACTTTTTGGTTTGGAGAAACCTTTCTACTATAACACAATTATGCCATTTACCACCCGTTAAATTTCTATCTCTGGTAATTAAGGTCTGAAAGGACCAAATTCAAGTTGTTTTAAATATATCGTACATCCTTAAGTAGGTAACTTGAACCGGTACAGGCTGCTTCAGGAAGACTTTATTTTAAGGACTTCCATAAACCTCTGAGTTTATCTTAATAACTCAAAGGCATCTTCCCAATCTTTGTCAAGATATTCTCCAGTATATCACGATATTTTGGGAGTTTGATAACACTTCATAGCCCACCAAAAGAAGCTTATGTGGAACATACTAAACTAAAATGATTGACAAATTAGAAACTATTTTGCCTTATTTCCCTTCAGTTCATCCAAACAAGGACTATAAAGTTTTGGGGGGTTTTTTGTTGGTTTTTTTGGGGGTTTTTTTGTTTTTTTTTTTTTTTAAATAATGAGAATGTTAATTGTTAATGTTAATAACAAAGTTTAACATTAGAACCTTGCAGATATAAATTGTATCAAATACATTATATTATATGCAAGTTCCAGTAACATTTTAATTACACTGAGCTATATTTCAAGTAATTCCATAAAATATCAAATGAAACCATATCACTACAGCAACCTTTATTCACACTATCTATGAAATATCTACATTTAAGTCAGACACTAAAACTGCCTTACTATAGAAGGCAAAAAAGCTGGAAAAGTATCATATTACAGGTACAGAGTCTTAGTAAGAGTTATAAGACGGAAAATCACAATCTTGTTTATATGTTAATGCGTTTTGTAAAGAATGCAGTGGTTCACTTGACAATTCACACACACTTCATAATGAAAAAATACTGAACTGCAGTCAGTATACTGGTTCCTTAATCTTACAAGCTTCATGGAACAGCTACTGCTCACTGTACAGCTCTTTCCTATACCATCTCTAGTATATCTGGCCTATGATGCTCTCCTCTCCCTCTTTCCTATTTCCTCAGAAAGACATCAAGACCCAGCTCCATATATAAACAGCTGAAAAAGAAGAATGGAAAAGAAGAGAATAAGAATGGAGTCAATAATTGAAAGCACAAAAAGAAGCTTTAACGAGGTAGGAAGCTCCTGAAAATGTGAAACATTATTGGAGAGCAGAGGGAAAAAAACACCTATTATTATGTAAGATGCAAGACAAGCATAAAAAAAATCTCCTAACCACTGGTATACTAAGAACACTGGATACAAAAAAAGGTCAAAGAGGTGAACAGAATAAAGGTATCCAGGAAGAAGTTTCACAGCTTCTTCAGAAAGAAGGAAATAAAATAAAATAAATAAAGGACCCAATGTTTAGGTTGTTTCTTCACCCAGAGGGTGGCTGGGCACTGGAACAGGGAAATGATCACAGCACCAAGCCTGCTAGAGTTCAAAAACCATTTGGACAATGCCCTCACTCACATTGTGTGATTATTAGAGTCTCCTGCACAGGGTCAGGATTTGGACTTCAATGATCCTTGTGGGTCCCTTCTAACTCAGGATGTTCTATGATTCTATGAAGTTACTTTTCATGTCAAAGAGACAGAAGTCAAAACAACAGAGGAGATGTAAAACAAAATAGAGAATGAGGGGGAATAGAGCAAAGGGTAAGAAAAGACAGAGAGAAGGAAGAGGAAATAAATGGCTCAGCGAAATAAATTCAAGAGAATTATAAAGACACACTGCATAGGGATAGAAAATGAAGAAAGAAGAGAAAAGAAAAAAACACCGTGCCATAAGCAATATCTTGGTGAAGCACAAGCAGAACGAAATGCTCTCGACAGCTTACTCTGATATCCCCTGACCAGACAGTGAAATGTAATGAAGAACATTTTCAAAAATCAAAATAGAGGACAATGGGAAGAAATAAAAACACTGGCCTATGATTTGCATTCTATGTGTAATTAGTATGCAGAATGAAAATGACCCTGTTCTATCTGACATCAAAAAGTTTTTGGCATATTCATCCCTTGGCATCTTTTCCTCTCAGGGGCCTCACTATTTTGATCAACAGACTATTTAGCATTTAACTAAATGGACTCCCTTAGAACTAAGCAGAAGCAGACTTCAAACTGCTTACAGATACTACGTCAGTCAAGAAAGAAGAGTGAAATAAAAAAATAAATTACTTGTTGCAAATTACTTGTTCCACTCCATTTACTACCTACTGAATGATACGTTTCAGAAAAAGCTTCTCTGGAGCTTGTCATCACCTCAGTCTTCTTTCTATGATGTCTGCATATCTTTTAGAGTGATCAGGGATGATAAGCTCCTTAAGTTCATAGCAACCCTACCTCATATCCAAGAAAGCAGATGGTTAGGAGTTTTGAAAAGTTTATTTTTTTTGTTGTTTTTTTTTTGTTAAATTTGAGGTGTTTGTATTTGTAAACTTTGTTCACAGTGTAAAAATTTCAGTCTGATCAAATCATCCTTCAAAGGGTGACACTTGTGTTAGAGTGCAAAACCTTATTAATGAAACAGGCCTCTAATGTGTGGGTGAGGGTCTGTATGGTGGAATATCACCCAGTTATATCACATAGACAGGCTGGTTAATATTATTGCACCAAAAGTCATACCAGAGCTTTGAGGTTTAAAGAACAAACAAGAAATTACAGATGCAGAGAGAATGAAAGAACGAGAGAAGTGAAATGGCTATGTAGAAGAGCTGAGGAAAAGAGTTAATAGAGGAGGGAGGGATAATGAAATAGAAGACCAACACTGTAAAGGCTGAAGATATGTTCTCTGAACATCAGCAGTTCATTTTTTGCCTTCATGCTTCCTAAACCTCTTCCTTTGCCATAGAACATCTGAGGGATGTTGGAGAGATGAGACCTTGGTGCACTGTGGTAGAGTACAGGCCCTGCATGGTCCAGAGAGGCACTGGAAAGAGATGCCTATCTCTAAGGGCCTATGCCTTTTCCCAGGGCAGTAGTTTCTTGATTATTTCAGCTCCTATCAGCTGAACTTCACGAGGCTGGGAAATGGGCAGTTGTCTACTATGAGCAGGAACATGGCTATTCTATCATTAAAGATTACTGAACCACAATTTAAAAAATGGCTTTGAACCACCAGGATTATGAACAGAACTCATTAGTAAAAGGGAAAAGTTACTGTCTCCTTGCTAATTGGCTAGAAAATCTGGACTCCTAGAACAAAGTCATTAACAGACGTGATGGATAATTTATAAGGGAGGACTCTAATGGACTTCACACTTTTTCTAATGACAAAGCAGGTTAAGTAGGTGGATACAGGATTTTTTCCCCACAAATTGCACTTGTAGTGTGTAAGAACAGACTGACTACTTGAGTTGAAGGGTGCAAAATGTGTAAATATAAACATCTTACAAAGTGTTAACATGAACTCTTTTGTCCATAGGACTGACAGTTATGCTCCTGCTTTTATGACCAAATGTCATATTATGTTTAAAAAAAAATCCACCTGCAATGTCAGAATGGTTTATGTACTTATCATAGATTTTTTTTTTGGAGGAAATATCGGAAATAGGAAATATATATCTTCCAGGACCTAGAAATATACAAGTATTTGCATTTCATTTGTAACAGAAGATATGTATTTTTGGAGACTATTCATATTTCTGTTGAGCCATGGAAAGACACCTTGAACATCATAAGACTTTTTTTCTTTTCTTTTTTTTTTTTTTTTTCTGGATTACCCTTCAAACCCTCAAAACCTGAGAGCAATTGTTCGTGCTTAACTATCTCCTGCATCAGTAGTTCTGTCTCTGGTGAACTAACTACAGGTCTTTGGGTTGATGGATGACTGCTTCAAGACTGATGACCTGTTGACAAGGCAGATGTGGTGGCGCCACAATGCAGAGGCCTAAGGTAGGATTTGTGGTGCAAGACAAAAGGTAGCATGTTCTTAGAGAACACACAACATAAATATATATTTTAAAAGAAAATCTTAGAAAATATATAAGCTATGAAACATCAAAGTATCCTAATAACAATTTCAGAACCTTAGCTTACTACCATACTAGATTAGAAGTCCCTATAGGAAATAAATTTACTTTTGAATAAACATTCAAAAAAACCCCTCAATTAAATTTTAACACTCTGATGTTTTTTTCTGGATAAATTTGCATTGCTTCAGGTTAGAATATTGAAAGTCAAAATCCACAGATTTAAAAAATCCTATTAAAAGTGGATAAAGCAAGTTCTAACAGACATACTGGACCCCATAGACTCCATTATATCATATGAGATTTTACTATTGCACAAATAAGGAACTAAATACAAAATTCCTCGATTCACATTGATACTCCTAACAGCTGTTGTAAAAGTATTCACTGATACGCAGATATTCCTCTCTAATCCCCCACATAAGCCTTGTAGCCACAGAGCGCTTTGTAGAGTCAGCACAAATCAATGCATCTCATTTAATTAATGCTAAAGGGGCAAATAATCTCACACTAATAAGGCAGCAGACAAACTAGCCTGACTGCTTGACTGTGCCTAAGGTCTTAACAGTAAACGGACATGAATTAAGAAGGGTAATACGACCTATATAAAAATTCTGCATCTGTCTGCCATGGAACCACGTTTGCCTTCGCTAGGCACACACAAACACAACCACCGCTCAGCTTTTGTGGGTCACGATTCTTAATTGATGGATGATGGAGAAAAACTAGATATTGAAGGGCAGATAGTGTAGTGCCACATGACAGTGGCTTGCTTTTGATTTTTTGTCATGAAAATTCAAGGTGCAGTTTAAAGGGACAATGAAGAGAATCTCAATTTTTTTCATAAATACACTGAAACAGATTGTTGGCAGACACATGTCACTATTCACAGAGCTCTAGTATTCTAGTGATGACAGAGATAAAGCTATGAAAAACAACTGCTGCCTTTCTAACGGAAAAAAAACCTCTCACACATGACTATTAAGTGAACTATACATTTTTATATTTCTCCAGTAAAATTACCTATGTAGTATTGAAGAAAAGCAGGAACAAGAAAGGGCAATTTATCTGTCTTCCATGAAGGAAAACAGGTAAACAACAGCTCAGTTACCACATCCGTTGGCAACTGGCAGCTGTTAGCTCCTCCCCACACTCTGAAGAATGGCTGAAAAATACCAGTGGCAGAATATTTCAAATGGCTGCTGAATGTTGTAAACTCTTTCCCCAATAAATTTAGCTCAAATTTGAAAAAAAGTATTTTTAAATGAAAAATCAAAATATTGGGTATATATTACACTGAACCCCGCCCCCACAGATAAAAAAGAAAGTGAGGAAAAAACCAAACTGCTTTGTCTCTTTGCAGCTGAAACTTAGGTGTGTTTTCAGCTCTTTGTTTGGGATTTTTTTTGAAGCACCTGTTAAGCTACAGAAAGCTAAGGACCTTCTTCAGAAGGACTCTGCCCTGTGCTCCCCAGCATTCTCATCCAGTAGTAACAACAGATTTATTTAATCATATTTTGCCTTTCCTTTTGTGTTACAGTCACTCCTGAAAATTTGAGAAACTTGTTTGTACATGGGACCTTATAACTGCACCCAAAATTTCAAAAATTATCACACGAATCTCCCAATGGGTCTGCTAATTTAGCACTGTCCTTGTGTCATACCTGTCCTTTAGCTCCTTGGTGTCTGTGAAACTGTTAGTGTGTTGCTCGCTCTTCTCAAATCTTTTGAAAATGAGATGTGTCAAGCAGTAAAAAGAGTACTGAAGTATTTATTCTTCTGCTCCTGTTTACCTTTTCTTTTCTAAGTCAACTGAATTGTGGTTATAAGCACACAGCATTTTTCAAAACAGCTTACAAATTTTGTGGCACTGCAGAGTGGATCTGTCTTCTCATTCCTTCCACTCAAAACATCATGACTTGCAGCACTGACCTGTTCGTTGCCTCATAAATTTGCATGGCACTATTTATATAAAACTTTTGACAGTCTCTCAATTTGAGTTGCTTGTGGTATTTTAAGATATCACAGCATATCCCATGATATATTAATAACATCAGTGTGGGTGCAGTTTGTCCCTCTTGTCAAATTTAGAGGTTGTTGTCACAGCTGAAGAAGTTCAATTAGCTCCATTTAGCACCTCAGGATTTCATAGTGTCAGGAGGTAACAAAAATTCAAGTAAAAGTTGGATACCACACAGGAAAGATCTTCCCTTTAAAAGTCTTGATTTCTCAACTACTGCAAGCTAATTGAGCAAATAATATCCCATAAAAAATGCAATTACATACAATACTAGTTGGAAAAGAAATAACAGATCCACAGGAACAAAGAGTAGAACAAATTTCTGAGTAAAACAGATAACATAGTTGAAAAAAACTGATGAGACTTTGGATCAGTTATAAAATTAGTGAAAAATCCAGTGTTATCATTTGTGTAGGGAAATAAGCAACTGTGTTAAAATTTACAAAAAAACCCAAACAAGCTTGAGTTCTGAGTCCTGTCAACTTCAGCTTGAAAAACCAAACACAGATCGATGGAAAGCTGCAAGGCACTTTTATTTGCTAGCAGGTGGGGTACTATTGTGATACCACAGAAGTCTCTTGTTGATTTGGCATAATATAGCCAACCCAACGAACAAACAGCACACTGAAATCTAGAGATGATGTCAAACTAAAGAACTGCCATAGAACAAGGGCATGAAAATAACATGAAAAGCATCATAAATACTGGGAAGGTATAAAATAAGATTTACCTGGCAAAACAGCAGCTTATACATATTGAGAAAAATAAAACAAATCATCATAACATAATCCATAGATACAAAGCAGACATTCAGAAAAAGCAGAGACATATACCGAAACTAGATTGAAAAATTTATATAACTTGCTCTAGCCCCCTTGTATCTGCAAAAGTATGCTAAACCTGGAAAAATGCTGAAAGCAGACAATAAATAAGGTAAGCCTATACTATTACCTATGTACAACATCTAGAGGAGCTACTGGAAAGGAAATCATAATTTCAGTGACATATTCCTTAGCATCAGGCTAATTCCTTATCATCAGTGTTAGATACTTCATTCCCTGTGTACAAGAAATTCCTGTCAAGCAATTTTAGAAAAGTGCAAGGAATACAGGATTAGTTCAACAGCAATTCCAAGATTCATCTGCTCCCACACTACACCATGGACCAAGTTAACTGTACTCTCTCCCTCAAATGGAACTGATGAGAAAATATACACGAGGAGGGGAGTGGTGGTGAGGTGGAGGGTGGCATGGTGGAATATCAAAGAACCAGACACCTTAATGAACTGATCTAGAGAGAAAGAATTCAAAAGAGAACAAGATCTAAAACCAAAGGGTTCAGGCTTCCCAATTTACAACAAATATAGTAATGACTGGCAAACACTTCCAGTTTACAAGGAGAGTTAAAAGAGACTTCAAATTTCCTGTGAGAAAAATAGGATGGAACTGCAGAAAGAAAAAACACAGCAAAGCAATGCCCTATTGTGTTTTGTGAAGGATGCTTGTGAGTGCTAAGATCATGTAAACAGCAGTCCTGGCTATAGTAGGAATAACAATAACACACTGTTAGTAGCTTTTCCACTGGATTATTATCCATTGTGGACACTCTGAGTGTAGGCAACATTCACTGATAAAATCTATCGGATCAGAAATTCCTATCGTGAATATATTATATCAGGGTAAACAAGGCTGGTTGAGAATATCCTTTTAAAATAATTTTTTATTCCTCTTATATCTCTTTAATTCTTGCAATGGATTTCCACCTCAAAATGCACTGCCAGGGCTTGAAAGCAGCTACATCTATACCTGCTCTACACAAAGAAATCATCCCTACCCCTTTTTGCAAACCACTTCAAGCAGCACGTTACCTACCACATACGACACCTTCAATTTCCTCTTGGAGAGACAGCTTCTTCCCTCATGTCTCCTCCCTTGGCTGTTGACACAAAAACTGACAGTCCCCATTCCTCAAGTCAATGAAAACCCATTGGCAGTGGGCCATCAGTTCCCCTAATTTCCCACAGACTGAAGTTCTTTTAGAGTTTTCCACTTTTCAAAGGTCGTTTCAGACTTAATGCTGAAAGAATATGAACTTCTAACACAGTGTCAAATATAGTTAAAGTTTAAAAAACATCACCAAAGAAATAGGAAAAAGTTTCTGTTCTGCATTCTATAACGGTGCCCTCTGAACAAATCAGATTATTCTGTGACTGTTTTTTGAGCATTCCCTGCCAGCTTTCTGAGGAGCTTTCTAATTTCCTCAGGACAACTACCCAGCCCGGGCAGATCTGTGCTCACATGACTGCTGGTCATTAGAGGCAGCTGCATCTTTTGGTACTACAAAGACGACAAATGGTCCTGGTCAGGAAAGCAATCATAGCACATCCTCTTTAGACTACACAGAACAGGCCTCAATCCAGGGCAAATAGCTGAGAACAGAATTAAAGAATATTCCCAGAGTAAAAAGAGAGATTTTCTGTCCCATGAGAGTTTAGGATTTAGACTTTGTCATTCAGATATATTTAAACGAACATATCTTCCAGTATAAGCTAACTACAGGAAAAGATGATTTTGAATAAAAATAAACATGGGAGAAAATTCTCCACAAAATTATCTTCCAGCTTTGCTTTGAGGAATTAAGCTAAAAGCTCACACTCTTCCATTGTATTACAAAGATATGCTAATAGCTTGGCTTGATACATTGAGTTTCTAATTTATCATAGCTCTAAACAGGAATTAATAGTACAAATTAAAATCTCCTGATTTAATTTAATTTAATTGATTAGCTAGCTTAAATTTACCCAACTACATAAATGAAATTTCTGTTATCTTAATTTAACATTAAAAAGTAGAATACGTATAAGAATTAAACTCACATTGACCTTTTAATGACACAGAGACTAATATCCAGCTTTTCATACCAATTGCTCAGATACAATTTTTCATTGCAAGCAGGAAAAAAAAATGAACACAAAAACTCCAGTGATGTCAATTAGCACAATTCTGGCTCACTGAAAACCATAAAGTGCCAGTTTTGATCCTAATGCTACAGATGGATCCCCTGTAGGAAGGAACACTGCTCTCTCCTGAAGCAATATAAAAAGAAAGAATATAAACTCCTTAACCGTCCTAGTTTTACACATGACAGATTTATACAGAGAAAAAGTGTTGTGTGCTGTCAAACTCAGATCAATATATTCCTGCCTGTTAAGGTGATGAAGAACAAATGGACAGAGATAATGCTACTTAAGAAGTTTAAAGCTATCTAAAGAATTTGTGGAAATAATTTCAGCCTTTCCAAAATAGTCACACATGCTTGTTTATTTTTTGAGAATTTAACCCTTCTAATTGGCTTTATTCCCAAATTTCTAGATACAGTTATCAGAAAAAATAACAAGATTTGATTTTTCATTAAAATACTTAGTAATTTTGCATGATTTTACTTTTAAATATTGCACTGTAACAATCAGTAAAAATTAAGTTTACTATTTAACAAGTCAGCAAAAACGTGTGCTGGGTTTGAAGGTATTTTGTGGGATAAAATGCAGCCTAAGCAATAAATATTAACCTGATAATTCTACTCGTACATATATTATGTTAAATTAACTAAAGCACATAAGTGAACAGAGGAAAGAAAATAGTTTTCTAAATACCGTGACTGTTGCATCGTGACGTTTCCACAAGTCGATTGTTTTGGTCGTAGCATGCCATGGCCTGGTAACGGTAGCCTTGTCCACATTCCTTAATGTCTCCTTGTACCTTCATTCCTAGCAATACTTCCATCTTACCCTCTGGTAAAATACAGTCTGACCAATTTCCCACAGGCTGAGCACTGTACTTGTCACACGGACAAAACTGATTCTCAATCAGAGGATACAATTGAGAATTTCTGCATTTATCCTTTTTCTTACTTTTTCCTAGAAAGAAGAAATAGTTGTTTCAGCAAGTTTGTATCAGTTTACATTTTTTTTCCCAAAACATTTCATTTAGACTTCTGTAACAAGTGCTTACAATCATATACATATGCTTAATATTACTTGCATTAATCTTTATTCATTTAGGTTATTGACTTGAATTTCTAAAAGTAGTGGATACTTACAATTTGCTCAAAGGCAATGCCTTTCTTTTAAAAAGACACAATCAATATTTACTTTGAATAAAAATGCTTGGGGAGTACAGTTTGAAAAAGTTAGCAATTAATCAAATATACCCTTTTTCTCTTATTTCATCAGGAGTGTGCAGTTCAATAACAAGATTTCTCTAATAAGCTCCTTCTATGAATTTGTTTCTATTCAACCCTCTTCTTGTTTTCCTTCCTTAACTGGATCATAACCATCCATTCAACTTCCCCTTCCCATTAAAACTATTTTTAATCATCTCTTTGGTAAAGTTTGCTTAGTTTTCCTTTCCATACCAGACAGTTCATACAAATTAATGTAGTAGTCTTTGAAAAAGTAGTTTTAAAAAGGTTTGTTACTTAGATATAATTAATATTCTGTAGCATTTTCCTTGCTATTCAAAACAAGGCACTAGACACAACTTTGCAGTATCCTTAGTTCTTATATTTCCTACTGCCTTTATTTAGAATAGACAACAGGTACCTCAAGAAAAGTTTATCATTCTTCTGACAACACAACATCTCATTAAATGTGCATTTCTCCTCCTCCTTTTCTCTGGAAATAATTATGAATTTACTCCAAGATTTACATGTTAGCCTATATCATTGTACATGTTCTCTGTAGCATTGCCACAGAAAATACACCACAGCACATATCACAGTCTTAGCAAGTTTGAAGGGGTTACAGCTAAAGACAGGAAGTATCACAAAGTGTTATTAGAGTGGTAGGAGAATCTGTACTTTCTTGCTTTAAAAAACAAAAAAAAATACTGTTAATGGGGGTTTTATTTTCTTTGTGGAAGCAAACCTGGCATAAAGTTTACTGGAATTATTAGTCAGTCACAGTGAGGCTTCTTGAATTTCATGAATTATTCATTGTCCACTGGTCTGATTTACAGGGGGATGGAGTGGGGGATAGGGTTTGGATCCTATCACATTCTTTCTGATGCTGCTAATGGGCACCCCCCCTTAGCTAGCTTTCCTCCACAGCAGACAATACAGACTAATTGGCAGAGAGTGGCGTGGCAGAGGCCAAGGCTCACTCTTGAGGTTTCAATTATAATTTAGAAGCACAGCATTTTTTTTTCATTTCACGCAGAAGAAACAATAATTTAAAAAAGAAAACAAACCAACAAATTAAGAACAAGTTGAAGAAAAAAATGTGTTTCTAAGTGGAACGGTGTCTATTATGTGGAAAAAGGAAAAGTTTGTGGTAAGGGTTTGGCCATCACTGGAAAACCTTTTTATTCTGTTAACTAAAACCTCAAGAAGTTTCATGGGACACAAAATAAGAGCATTAGTACTTGTGTCAAGAAATAAGGCAGAAAATTAGGCAATGTGTTGCCTCATGTGGTGATCTGCGCTGCTGGATTTAGGCAATGGAAGAACAAAGAACAAAAAGAACTTGGAGAGCAAACATTCAGCCAGAGAAAGGACTGGCTTAATCATAAATCTGACATTAAAGACTGCAGCTAAGAAGTTCAAAAGAGGCAAACCAAAGTTTAAGGTTGAAAACAGTGGTCTATAGCAAAAGGCTGAAAAGCATTCAGCTGCCATAATGATTCTAAATGCACCAAAACACCATCCAAGAAGGAAGTCCAGATGTGGGAAGAGGAAGGCAAGTAGGTTAACACTCGATCCTGTTAAGGTGAGATGATTGTTGACTTGTCTGTTGAAATTTTTTAGAAATTTATGAAATATATAACTACATTTGTAAAAAATCTTGGCATCTTGTGTTCCCCATCTTCTCTCTAGCCACTTACTCATAATTAAGTCTCTGACATATGGCAGGAGTTTTTTCTCCTGGATGCTGTTTCACTAACAGTGTATAAAGCATGACACTGCATCTGCTTTCTGCCACTATGACAAATGCTTGTCATAAGGGAACCTCAGAAATCTTCAGGTTTTAAACAAAACAGTATTAATAATTAATAAAAGAAGCATTATTTTTCTGGTTACTCTTACCAACAAGAGTGCGTTTTCTTGTCCTGACTCCTCCACAGTCCCCATTACAGGGAGAAAATTTTGACCAGTTCGTAAACTGACAATCATCTTGGCAGGGAATCTGGCACATCTGTGTTAAGGATGGTAATGGGCCAGCATATTTAAGGCACTCACTGATGTCTGCTTGTCCTCCGTCTTGTCTGCGACAAGTAATTGCTGGAAGCAAAAAGGGATGGATTCTAATTCAGCATTTTTTGTATGAATGTCTCTATTCAATTTAGTAACCAACAATATTCTACCACAAAAACACACTGGAAACCCAGAATACCTATATAAAAACTTAATATTTGCCACTAGTTTTACCTTGAATGAATACATTTGACATTTCCGATTTTTTTGAGATTTTGTTTAAATTAGTTTATAAGGACTTACCAGGAAGAAAAATCTTACAGACAACTGTAAATATTATAAAGGTTGCACCATGTTATCCACATGTGTTATACTGCTTTACAAAGACACAGCCTACATCTCAGACATTAAAAAACTTGTAATATCATTTTAAGGAACTGAATTGTGTATAAGTTATAAAGTTTTACCAGCAGAATGTATTTTAGAAAAAGGGATAGACATAAAATTTAGAAGCATAGCTGAATTCTGGATACTTCTTAACCGCTTACAACTATTGATGCCTGATGTTCTTCAGTTCTTCTTTAGTCTTGAAAAAGGGTTGAAGAACAAAGCATGTTTCCTGGGAGTGGAGGATCAGCCAATAAGGGTACAACTTTTTAGAACAGGATAGCCATGTCCTGAATAAAAACTACTTACTTAATAAGAAAAAAAAGTTCCTTAAGGAAATTTCAGGTCACACAAAAGGAAACAGTTGGAACATAAGAATAGGGCTGTTTCATTAATATAGTCCTTAACAATGACAGAATGGTTAATGTTGGAAGGGACCACTGGAGGTCACTTGGACCAACCTCCCTGCTCATGCATAATCCCCTGGAGCACATTGCGCAGGACTGTGCCCAGAAGGCTTTCAAATGTCTCCAGGGAAGGAGGCTCCACAACCTCTCTGGGCAACCCATTCCAGTGTGCGCTCTCCCTCAGAATAAAAAAGTTCTTCCTCATGTTCAGGTAGAACTTTTGTGTTCCAGTTTATGCCCATTGCCTCTTGTACTACTACATGGCACCACCAAGAAGAGCCTCTTCATACCCTCCCCTCTCAGTCTTCTTTAGTCTGAACAGGCACAACTCCCTCAGCTTTTCCTCATAAGAGAGATGCTCCAGTCCCTTAATCATCTTTGTTGCCAGTGGACCTGCTCCAGGAGCTCCATGTCTCTCTTGTACTGAGGAGCCCAGAACTGGACACAGTATTTCAGATGGGGCCTCACTAGGGATGTGTAGAGGTTCAGGATCGCCTCCCTTGACCCGCTGGCAATGCTCCTCCTAATGCATCCCAGGGTACCATTGGCCTTCTTGTCCATGAGGACACACTGCTGGCTCATGGATAGCTTGTTGTCCACTACAACCCCCAGGTCCTTCTCCACAGAGCTGCTTTTCAGCAGGTCAGTGCTCAGCCTATGCTGGTACATGGAATGCAAGACCCTGCCTTTACCTTTTTTGAATTTCAGGTGATTCTTTTCTGCCCACCTCTCCAACTTGTTGAGGTCCTTCTGAAGGGCTGCACAGCACTCTGGGTATTGGCCACTCCTCCCAGCTTTGTGTCATCAGCGAACTTGCTGAGGAGGCACTTTATCCCTTCATCAAAGTCAACGATGCCCTATTATTGTTTCTCATGTGTATTTTTTTAAACATGGTTGCTTATCTATTTTTCTGTCATAAGCCTCAGTAAACCTAGTTTTATTTTCTTTCCCAAAATAACATAAAAGTTGTTACACAGTAATAAGATTGGAAACTTCTAGTTGTTTGTTCACACAATAGAATTATATTTATGCTTCTTGGCATCTGACAGCGCAAAGTAGATGCCATAGCTCAAGACTGTGAAATAATTCAGGTCAATAATTGTTGCAGTAGCATTGCATCTGTATACATATGGGGGAATATAACTTTTTAGATCACATTCTATAATTTAAGCATAGCACTTCAATTGTGCATACAATAATTGTTTTATTAGCGTGTGAATTTAAAAAAAAATCAACTTCAACTGTTGGAGAAAAGGGAGTTTGGATGCAAAGTTTCAAAATAAAGCAGAAAATCACCTATGACTGGGGAAGCAAAGAGGCAGGCACCCATCTCTTTTATGTGACAGAACATGAGGGAATGGCATGATGCTATGTCGGGGGGAGTTTAGTTTAGATATTGGGAAAGGGTTCTTCACCCAGAGGGTAGTTGAAACAGGTTCCTCAGGGACTGGTCACCAAGCATCAAGCCTGCCAGAGTACAAGACGCATTTGAACAACCACTCTCAGGCACATGGCGTGATTCTTGGGCTTGTCCTGTGGAGACCCAGGAGCTGAAATTTGATAATCCTTGTGGGTCCCTTCCAACTCAGGATATTTTATGATTCTATGAATATGTCCTCCAGGAGGAAAAAAGGAAAAATGGCTGAGGAAACTTTTTTAATTGCTCTAAGGTAATTGTAATGGTCTAGCAACCTATGATTTCTGAAAAAAGTTTTTTTATCTGACTAGTTCTAAACTAAATTTCTTCCTCATGATGACTGTAGGAAGCTGAACTTGATGACCCACATGGTTCATTTCGAGACCGTGTGCCTACTAAAACATATCCAGAGGTCCCAAGGGCATTGTTTTTGCATCATGTATGTGGTAAAATACTGTGAAGCGGGGGCAGGGGTGGTGGTGCTGTTTTTTCTGGGATGCTAAGAAAACAACTTCCCTGATCCTTGACTGCCCTTTGGAGCAGGGCTGCCAGCATGTTTGTAATAGGCTCAGTACTGCATTAAGTTGTGCTTACTGGAGGACAGTCCAGCTGCACATTGTCTAATACAATTATTCTGTCAACCCCTATTAGTATTGGTGTAGTTTACATGAGGAAGTCTTTTTTTTTCAAATATAATGATTCAATGAGCAAAATCAAATATTTAAAAATTGAAAATCCATACTATAGTATTTCTACAATTACACTAATATTTTGGAAAAACACAATAGTAGTCAAACTACTATCTTCCAATAGAAGCTTAGGCTATGGTGTTGGATTCTTCTGAGATACTCTTCTCTGCTAATAGCACACATCAGTTTCCCCAAGGAAAAAACATAGTTCAGACTAGTTCTACCATGTGGAAATTAACAGAGGTCAAACCTAAATTCTCTGTCTTGAGTTTGACTTTGACATGTGCACACATCAGCAAAACTAATTGCATTATCTTCACTGCGTCCTCAGGGAGCTACAGGCCACTATTTCTAGCAATGAAAACTACATTATAGCCAAGGGCTAAAAGATGGTCCACTAATTAATCAATAACTTTTAATAACTTTCTTCAAAAGTTTAATACCTATTCAACATACTGCTTCTCCACCTAGTCCTTTGACAAGACATAAATATCGTTCATGGATGAACATCCTTTCTTTCTAGCTAAATTGGCTTTTTTTAAAGCCAATATTTTTTTCCCTCATCTTTCCTAGTTATTAAACGTTACTCCATGTGCAGATATCCACTCTGTCATAAATTTTTTCATACTCATATTAATGCATTTAATTTACATCAGGCAGACCCAGGTGAAAAGCTCTCCTGAGGATTAACACTTTGGGTTTTTTTCCAGATTAACTGTCAGTTGTACTGTAGCAATCAAAGCAGGAAACCTTCATTCTTGAGACCTAAATATTTCACCTTAATAACAACACAAATTAGAGGACAGCTTGGCATACTATATCAATTCCTGAATCTTAGTTTTTACACAGCCTGTCCATAACTATTCATGTTACATCTAATTGACAAGACCTGGATAATTTGCTCTATATTCTATTTTCCTACTGTTATTCTTCATATTCAAGTATCAATGTGAAAGATTTATACTCCTTATGACTGTTGAAGAATGGGTATTTTTCTATTACTTAAAGCAGGGATTTTGATAACTGTATAAATTCCATTAATACACTATTTTGGCCAGCTAACTGTCTTGACATCTGAAATACTCTTACTGTTAGTGGAGTTACTTTTTCCATTCACAGCCCAATCTGGGCAAACTCATCCCCTGCTTCTCTGATCAAACCTGTGGTTCTTTAATTATATTTGGTAGAAGTTACTGAGACTGATGATTAACTCACTATACAGAGAAGTGTCTTCAACTACTATAAAGCCATACCATGACAGGCTAATTATTTTGTCTATACAACCCTGTTATATTTATTACAGACATTAGCAGTAAGTGGAAAGAGCTCGGTTCCTCTTTTACTGAATTAAATGCAAGCGATTATTAAGTGAAAAAACAGGAATACAGCTAACAGAAAAATCAAATTTAACATGGAAACCTTTCACTTACAAAATTGCTTTGGTATTTAACAATCACTATCTCCCAGAACAAGGGTGTGAAATAAATGGCAGTCTAAATTTTCTAGACAAAGGACTCTGATGTAATTAAAACTTTATTGGACAGCATTGTTTCCACCAAGTCCCCACAGGGGACTACAGGCTAATATATTTTTTGTTGGCATAATTAAATACTGAGACTGCATTTTAACAAGTCATATTATGTGCGGGTTTATATAAAAACCTTTCCAGTGTTAACATCATTAGCATACTTCACTGAGATTTCACTGAGATGTGAGATTCAGTGACCCTATACCTAAAAATTACTTCATAAATGAAGGTGTTCTATGTCCTTTTTTAATTGTTCAGTATTTTTAGCAACAAAAACATTCTTTTTTCAATTCTAGAAAACCAGAATTATTTCAGGACACTAACTTTTCTTACACCTTCTATCCACGTTGCCTAATCTGTGATTTCATCTATGTTTATTTCTCCCTTTGTGGGACACAGCAGATTAGACACTGCATGATGAAATGTTTCTACCATGAAGTATCTTAAGCAGGAGCACATGCCCATAATATTGAGAAAATACAAGCCTGTGGAACATAAAGCGCTCTATATGTTCCACAGAGAATAACAATATATTTCTGCAAAATAAAGTTGTCTGGAGATTCCGGCTCTTGTGTTGCAAAAAATACCAAAAAACCAAACAAAAAAACCCAAACAAAAAACCACTCATGTAAACACTGCTTTTGAGCAGTAGTCCAACTACTTACTTCAGTATAAATCCTGATGTTGACCACTGTCCTTTGCAATGACTAAAACATTAACTAGGCAATAGGGCACTCTTATCTGTTAAGTCTTAACAACATTAAAATAATAGTTTATAGCTCCATGAAGAGCAGCAGTCTTTCATAATTTTGTCTTCTTTTCTGTACTTTCAATAAGGGCATGAAACTCCCACAAGAGCAATCTCCCCCATCTCCATAAGCGAGGCCTGCTTGACTAAAGATGGAGGACAGGGCTTTTCACCACAGGTTCTGCCTCCAAGCCTCCCTGTGGCACAAAGAAGCCTGAAAGGCCTCTGCGTGTGCTAATGGCCATCCTGAGAAACTTCCTCCTATTCTCAGTTTTTCAAATAAGTCTACAGACACCCTGTGAATGAAGAATTACAAGAGCTCGGGATCAGGTCTGTAATAAAGGCCAGTCCCCAGTGACATCAAGTATGGCTATCCAGGCATTTTCTCTGACAGCCAGGTTACTTTAACTTCTATTTAAATTTACAAATAACCTTCCTCTTTCTATTTCACAATATGTTGACAGTTTTCACAATTTTCACCCCAATCCTCCTACAAAACTCCGAGGAAAATTCATGGTGGCAAGGACTGCAGGTTGTGCATCCTTCTGCAAATCTCTTTCGGTCACTGGGATAGGTCTTACCATGTGCATCCATCCATATACATCATGATGGGATTAGGCTATTGCAGTTTGGGCACTCAAGCTTCTCATCTGCTACATGTCCTCTTTACTAGCATTGGGATGCCGTCCAACAAACCCTACTTAAATTTGAAGGAGCTACTGGTGAAACAAGCCATTTTAGTAACTTTCCTAGGTTTTCCTATACAATTTCAAAGGGATTTGAACTGTGTTTTTAAGTTTCTTCAAAGTCATCAAAGCTGAGGTTTACTAACATCAATATAAGATAGTATAACATAACACATACCTGCCTAAGTTGTTCACCATTTCAAACTTCATTTTTCTATCTCATTGAGCAGACTACTAATCTGAAATTAGATCTATGAGCTAATAAATGCCAGCCTTAAAGATACAAAGTAATATCTCTCAGCACCCCTAACCCTAATTTCTCTCACTGCCCCATCAAATATTAGTAGCTTGGGTTTGTTGAGGATTTACTTTCTCATTCTAGTTTTTGGTTGGTTGTAGTTGTTTCATTTTTATTTTTTGTGGGAGGTATTTTGTAATTGCCAACATTGTGCATCTCCCTCCTGGGTTTCAGGTGACTCATTAAGACATCTGATCAACTTACTCTTGCTAACTGAGAAACAGCTTATGAAAATAAACACAACATAAATGTTGCAGTAAAATATGGGGGTTTTCTATATAGAAAGTATTCTATATTTTTCTATATTTCTAGTCTATATTATAGAAAACATTTCTATATTTTTCTATATTTCTATATTTCCTTTTTCTTGAGGTCAAAAGGAAGTTTTAAACTACTTGCTGATGAACCTATCATTGTCTCTTGAGAGTTTTGAAAAGACAGAAGTCTTAAGTTGCTTCAATTCTGTAATACATTCCTCCTCTGCTAAAAGGTACTGTTAAAAGGCATTTTATCAGTGATAACAGCTTCAGATTTTCATTCATCATAGAAATTCAACACAACTGTCATGACTACCTGCCTTCTTCAAATAAAGTTCATGCCTACAACAATGAATTTGCTGCTCACATATTAAGTGCTATGTTACTATGCTTAAGATTAGATATAAATGCTCGCCCATTATTTGCATGAATAGCTAACAAACATGCTTTTCTAAAAAAATTAAAGAAATTTTTTTTTTAAAACAAGACTCAGAAAACACCAAACCTTTTTATTCTCTTTCCCCTGCTTTGACCCAAGCTACAGTTTTGTGATACTCATTAAAACTGACATGATTTGTAACAAAACCTTCATTATACAAGACAGATAGAAACAGAGCTGTCTTTAACAATGAATCACAATTCTAAATTTTATGATTCACCCAAGTATCTCGTTTGCCAAGAAGGACCAAATGTGATAAAAAAGCTGAAGAATGGAAGTGTAAGTAGTAAAGCTGTGATATAAAGCAAGGCATGCATATGCTCTAGTTACAGACTCTTAAGATCTAATGAGTCACTTTTAATGATTCCTAACTTCTAGTTTTTTCCTTCAAATTTAATTATCTTTCTAACTAAAATATTAACAGTAACAGACTATTTTGTTCAAAACAAACTGCTAATGAATGCATGGTCAGATATGCCTTTTCCCTGTTCTTGCTTATTTAACACATTTGCTGATACACTGTAGTGTTTGTGCGTGGGCCATCAGATCAGAAATAGGACAAGCTGATAGCAATGGCAACATCCCTTAGCACTGAAAAAGAGAACTGAGAACTCTTCCCACATACAAGAATGCAATTACTTGCTCTACTGAGTATTGACATGAAATGAAAGGACAATCCACAGGATATCAAAGGGCAGAGATTACTTCTACAAGATTATTGTTTCACTCTGTCATCAAAAGTAAATTAGCACGAACAGATGAATGAATGTGTGATTTTTACATTCATGAGTTCCAGAAATTTGAAAGAGAACTCTTTCTCTATTGAATAAGAAATGCTACTATGTCAACAATATGATCAATATTTTTACAGAAATCACCAACAGTTAAATGTGCTGTTCAAAATATCTGCATTCCAGTAGCAATTATACATGCAATATCAGAATGTTATACCAAATGGATATTTCAGTGCTTAGCATTTCCTGGTTTTGGGGTGGTTAAAAGGACTTGCACGGTAGTAGCTCAGTCCTTTCTGTATCTACATCATAAAATATTATTCAAATAAATAATTTATAGTACAGACTTTTTTAATGATATATTATCAATCAAAGTTTTTCATGGCCTGTAGAAACCTTATTTATGAGAATCCAAGTATGCAGGAGGGAGACATAAATTAGCAGAGAGAGGGGATGAAACCCCTTCCAGAATCTTTCTTCAGAAACCAGTAAAATCTTTCTAATGCTGTCCAGGGTAGAGCTCAGTCAGACAGATGCTTGCTCTCAGGTCAATCTCCCTTCAGTTAGCACTTTGCATGAAATCAACTCTTGTGCAGGGGACCAAACAAAATAATGTGTTTTGCTAAAAATTCACACATGACAATTTTCATGGTAGAATTCAGAATGTAAGAGGGGAAAGGGAATGTGTTGATGCCCTGTGTAGAAAATAACCTACATTAAACAAACAAAGAACACTATTCATTCAAAATGTAATTTTCTGATGTGTGAAGTAACTGATAATCTCTAGAATTACAGAAGTGTGTTTTCCAAAATGAAATTTACTTTTCTACAAAAATTCAACTTTTACTTCCAAATCATATTAATTGTAAAGGTAAAATATTTTATTTGTCTCAATCTAAGGAAAAGCTGTACTAGTTTATTTAGCTCCTCCAGGCTATCAGTTTACATTACTGAGGACAAAACTAAAAGATATATTCAACACATTGTGAGGTATTAAAACACTGAGACTTGATACATAACATATCTGTGTTTGAAACTTAGATTTTAATTTACACCACGTACATAAATGGGAAAAATACTGGGCAAAAAAAATCTCTGTCTTTAAGTGTCCCTGTAATGTTCACCACTGCAACAGCCTAAACAATATTTAGATTCATATTTAGATATTTGGACTGAGGCACAAACGAACTTTGGTTGTCCAGCTGAATAACTAGTTCTGTGAATTCTACAATAAAATTTATACATGGCATATATTTAAAAAAAAAACAGGAGCAAACAAAATCTTCCTTTCTAATGGTTTATCTCAGAATTATTGACAGGATTCTATCAAAACCACCTGCTTTCTTCAGGCTTAGCTGCAGCAGGGGTTCCTAATGAACGATTACTGATCCTACCACTTTATCACATTACACTAGAGAGCTACTACCATTATATTTGCTTGTAGGAACAAGATTACTGTTTGAATATATCATCTTTCAAAAGATCGAACTCTGTGTAGTACCAAAGAGAAATTCTGCCAGACTGTTCTACCAGATTTGAAAACTGCATGCCCAGTAATTCCAAAATCATGTATTGTTCCATATGTGTGTGCCCTGCACATGATTTGAGCTACATTAAAAAAAAAAAAAGAATCTCTCATGACAGGAATAATAAAACCCAATCTGCATGCAGTACAATTAGCTATCTTTCCTTATTAACTGGCTTTGAGGAAAAGTCAAGAGATTTAGGTACTACCATGCAAGTACAGAAGACAACACTTTGTACTATCTGAACTCCTACCTTCTGTCTAACACAGAAATCTTATTTCTTCAGTGTGCAATTTGAATGTATCCTCCATAGCTGCTAGAAATAGATTGCATTGTGATAGACCTTTGAAATAATTACCACAGCCAGAAGTCTTTTGTGTTAGTAGGCAATTCCTTCAGGTTTCAATGCTTTCAGGCAATGCCTTCAGGTGGTAAGCCCTAAATTGATCTCCTGTAACACTTTTTTTAGTAAGCGGTAGGAGCTACTAGCTTAAGATTTACTCTATGACTTTTTTAAGTATACCATAACCTCCTTTAATAGTGCAAGGAAGTTAATGACCTGAACATTTCACTTCTGCAGTTAGCAGTGTCCTTGCTCAGGAATGCTACAATCTGCTGAGCAAATAGTGCTTCAATAGATAGGAGTTTGCACTCAAAAACTGGCAAAGGAGAAAAACCTTCCTGGAATTCAAGGTTGACTAGTAGTTCAAAGCAATTCAATTACTGTTACACAGTAAGAAGGAATTGCATCCTAAAAACCCTTCTCCTGACTATATTTAACAGATACACAATTCTGTTAAAACCACTGCATTCTCTATGAAAACAGGTGAGAGTAGAACTGTATTTGGATGCAAAAATTATTTGCTATGAAATGGAAATGGTGCAAAAATGTCTGGATTGTTGGGCTCAAAGGGTCAGTGGTTTCCAAGCCCAGCCAGCAGCTGGTTAAGAGTGTTGCACCTCAGTGGTTAATTCCAGGAGCAATTCTGTTTAGCCCCTTTATCAACCTGTACAGAAAGCATCCTCAGCAAGTTTGAGGACAATGCTAGTCTGAGCAGTCAGTACTTACCTGGAAGGTAGGGCTGCCATTCAAAGGACCTTGACAGCCTGTAGAAATGGGTTGGCACTGAACTTTAATTGTATAAATGCAAAGTCCTGCATCTGTCATGCTCCTATTGCTCTCTGTGACTACCTTAATTTGAGGGCATAGAGAAGAGATAATCAAACTGTTCTCAGAGATATGCAGGGAAAGGGTGAGGGGTCACAGACAGAAATTGCATCAGGGAGCAAGTGTCAGAGAGGCTGCAGGATCTCCATGCTGACAGATTCTCCAGACATACTGAGATATGGCCCTGAGCAACCTGTTCTAGTCTGAGTGGGATTTAACTTTGAAACTGGCACTACTCTGGGTAGAGGGTTGAATAAAGGACTTCCAGAATTTCCTCTCAGATGAAAATTATTGTAGGGTTCTCCAACCCTAAACTTTCAAACAAACACAGGGTGCAAGACCCTTTATTTCTGTCTAATGGATATACTCATAAACATGTCTGCACATCCTTACCATGAAAAATGTCACATTTTCACAGGTGAATTTACAGCTTTTCTACAAAAAGAAGTATGTAAAGTCAGCCATCCTTTTCTTCTTCTTTTTGAAAACATACTTTCTACAAACACCTATGAAAACTTGATTCAAGTAAGGATGGTGAAAAAAACTGAACAAAAAATATAAAATTAGTGACTAATGTGGTATCTATATTTCAAAGTAAATCAACACCGATATTTTATGAGTAAAACATTTGACAAATATCAGTTATGATTCACCCTGCCATATTAGCATTCAGTATTTTCCTTTGCTGATGAACATAAAGGTAGATAAATTAATATTACGTTATAATGACTAAAATTTTAGGCATTTCTCACACCAGTGCAGCTATAGATTTCTAAGGACTAAATTACAGAAACAAAGGGTCTAACCTCTTGCTTGTAGCCCAGGTCCACAAGTCTCATGTGCTCCCGGACTGTCTTGGCGCACATACCATGGTACGAGCTGGCACCTGCGCCATTTGTGGGTCTTCCACCTGAAATGAGAAGGGAAGTAATCAGCTTCAAACAATCCATCTACATTTGTAGCCATCAAACTTGAGGCAGCACAAGTGTTAGAAACTACCATAAGCTGTTGCTTGTTATTACTAACTGGACACAGACAACTCACAAAACCCAGTAACAATACCATAAACTTATCCCCATTTCTGTTAACTTTTTTTCTCCTTTTAGGATGAGGCCACTTAGGACACAGTGAAGAAAGGTGGAGGCAAAGGAGGGAAGAGAAAGTAAACCATATATATTTTCAAGGATTTCAAAGCATGAAGGTACATTAACACTACCTAACTAATACACAGTGAATACATTAACGCAAAGCACTAACACAGTTATAAGAGATATGAGAAAGAAATTTTAAAAAAGAAAACTATACAGAACAATAAAATTATATGAACTGAATACCCATTTAACAGAAGAACTCCTTTGCTATGGATTTATATCTGAGCATGCTCAGAGTATTTTACAAGTCAATAAGATGACATGCTAAAATTTGAAAAGGGGACTTAGCAAAGGGACACTAGCAGTTCATAAAAACAACTTGGACCCATTAAGTAAGGATGAATTTTAAACACTACCATGTCCTAATAAACCTCCCCTCTTTCTCACTTTCTTTTACTTCCTGTCTTTTTTCCACTTATATGAAGCAAAGGTGTGTTGAAGTTTCCCAAATACATTCCAGAGATAAGACTCCAGGATTGATTTCTCATTAAGGCAATACTGGAATTGTCTTTTGGCACTAAGTACTGTCACATGAAAAGTGAATTTCTTTATCTTTTCCTTCTTTTCCCCAGGTCTTTTCTTCCCCCACTCCCTTAGGTATGCCTTGCAACACAACAGTAAATGGAGCAATTCTGCTTTGCTTGAGCACAAACAAGTCTTGGAGCTACAAAGATAAGGTAGGATGAACAAAGTTTTAGATTTTTATTTTGTTTTCTCAAATTTACAAGGGTAAAGTTGTCACAACAAGCAAATTCCCTTGCTAAGCTTCATTTGCCAAATGCTATTCCAGAAGAAGAAATAAGAAGCAAAAAAGAATGGCAGCTACAGTAAAGTAGCTTCGGTCAGCTCTTCCCTGGCTGGAATTTTTTTCTACGCAAAAAGCTTTTTCTTAAATACGTTACCACAGAGGCGTTACTAAAACTTCTAACTGGCTCTCCTCCTTGGTCTGCACCAGGAAGACCACCCTGGAGCCATCCATCATCGGCTCCCAGGTGGGGAAAACCACATAAACCTATGACAAGTTTCACTGCAACTTGCCTCTATGGGACAGCAACCGAACTAAGGCACGAGCCAACTGTGTGTGTGAGTCCATCTGCTGTAGCATGTGTGCAGGTCAGAAAGATGTTAAAAGAAATGTACAGAACATGTGTTTGGTATTAGTTCATGTCATGAAATATAAATGACCTCATCTACCACTCTCTAACAACTCTTCTTTCTTCTGCTCAGCACATTGTCATGCAGTTCAGATACTGAAGATACTGAAGAGATGAGAAGCAGCTAGCATTTTAAAAGATAAAACTCTGACTCTCATTTTGACTAGAAAAAGTTCTTGAGCTCTGTTTCTCTGATGTTTGGAGTACTGATTTTGGTAGCTTCCCAATGCTCTTTTAAATCCTTTAAATCTTCTCATATCCTTTAGTTGCATAGAGTGTGATCTCCGAATGAATTTGCAATGATAATTCTTCCCAGATGATGAAAGCAACACATTTCTTTAATCTCAATTTCTTTTCATTAAAATAAGCCTAAATTCTATTTGTACCTCTGCAACAGAGAGTAGTTTCATAAAACAAAACAAAAAAATCTTTTTATTATTTTGTCAAGTAAATCTTGACTAAAATCTAAAACTAGCTGCATCAGAATTTTCTAAACTTTGTCTGTATCAACAGCTAGATCTTGTTGTATGACTAGACCTTCCCACACCACTCAGATGGATTATACAGAACTACTCACAGATTTTCTTAATCAGTGATGGTGGAGATCCCCACCTACTGGAATAGTCTTCAACATTCTGTGGTGAAGATTAGAACAACACAGAGGACACAGGGAATATGGGGATACATTCAATTCTGAACTATCTCAGGGCTTAGATGGATAGAAAGATGAAGGATACAGTGGGTGGCACAGTGTGGCATCAGAACTCAGCTCTCCTGCGGAAAAAATCTCTCACTCTGCACCCTTTGCAGAGAATGAATTCAAGTGGGACAGACTTTTGCCCAGGAAGAACTCTCTTGTAACTTTATTACTCCACATCTATATACAGACTTTCTACTGACCCTGAGTCCCAGCTCTCCAGCCAGGCAGATGTTTCTTTATCTCCCCACATACCACACACATTCATGTGACTGCTTCCAGCCAGAGAGAACAACCACGCTTCAAGCGGCTTTCCAGCTTGACCTTGTGGTTTTTTTCACACACACACACTAATATTAGCTCTGGCTAGCTCAGGACCACAATATTTTTGCTTTAGTATTTTCTCCCTCTTTTATCATCCAGGTGGCTGGCGTTGTCCATCCAGCCGCTCCTACACTTTCCTAAACGGATAAGATTGCTGTTTGGTGCTTTGGAATTTGGAAAGATAGATTTTTTTTACACGTATAAATGTAAAAACAGATTCTAGGAAAAATTTATGCTGAAAAGTAATTCTTAGCTGTTACGCTGTTCCTGCAAAGGAATTGGAACAAAATGAAACAGTGATTCACTATGGGCCCAACCAAGTCTACATATCTGTTCTGAAACCTTGATTTAGATATGCATTCCTTTTTTCTAAATAGTACATGTTAGAAAAGAACCTCCTGTTAAGAAGTGGAATTCAGCAAGCCTTAGAGGTAGTACAAGTTGAAAAATCATGTTTGAGCCATTTCTGGTGGATTGTCTCTCATACCTGTAGCTATGGCAGACAGGAGAAGCTTCACATTCCCTTTCCTCAAACAAAGAGTCTGGGCACTCTCGACCACCGTTGGCGGGGAGCTGGATGATGACTCGGTGACGGGATTGCTTCCTTACTGTGACACCCCCTGCAAAGAGTACAAGAGCTTGTTTCTCCTGCTACTATATAGGGATGACAGTAATTAGAGGGAAAACAGGACTTAACAGGTATTTGAACTGATTGCTATAATATCGACATGCTATTTTGCCCATAAGCAGAAAAATTAAGACTAATAGAAAAAATAGTTTCAGCTAAAGGCCAGGAAGCAGAACTAAACATAAAGCAATAGCAGCAATAGTGAAAAAATGACTGAACAAATGAACAGACAGCTGAAATGAATACACAGTTCAAATGAACAAAAATTAAACCAGCTCAGTTTGCTGCTACACTTTCCAGTTTGAAGGTATAAGCTTGCCTAATCATTTGCATGTAAAACCAGAGACAGAAATTCCACTCTAGAATTCCTTTGCAGTTTACAGCTTTTAATTATTATAGTCATTCATTATTAATGATAAACAATAAATAGTCTCTACAGGAATTTTGATTTCAGTCATCTTCGGGTATCAGTTCTTCAGGCAGAAAATTAAGGGAAAAGCTACAGATCTGTATTAGTTCCACGGCAATGCCTAATACAGAAATACTGTTAGGTTAAAATCTTGGATTATTTTTTTTTCAGTGAGCAGTAGAGCGGACATTTGGCTGACTTGGTTGCTATCAGCTTTGGGTGGGTTATTACAGCAGCTGCAGCTTGTCTGAACACAGAAGAGTGCTGGACCACAGCCAAGGAATTGTAATTAGGAGCAAGCAGTAGGAGAATCCCGGTGGTGGCTCTCCAGCACCTGGCTGCTTTTCAACACATAGGAAACCCTTCACTCCCGAGTCAAACAGCTCCAGGAGATGCCAAGAGGTGTCACAAGGGACAAGACAGACACGCAGCCCAGCAAAGCTACTGACCAGCTTGCTGACACAAATGGGTAAACCCTATGAAACAAAAATTGTTTGTGTAGTATAAAAGGAGTTCAACCACTGAATGGACATGACGCCTGTAGTAGTTCACAAATATACTGTTTAATAGAAGTCTGCATGCTAGTTTGTAGTAAATATTTGTGAAGATATGCTCATTGCATTGAGAACTTTCTTAAAACTCGCAGAAATGAGAACAGGAAAGGATGACATTTTTGTCCAAGATGATCTGCTCTAACAAAAATATTTCAGAAAGAATAATTAATACTGCTGCAAAATAACACACTATGTAATGATTAATAACTATTTCATAGTTTCAGATTTAATGGTTTAAATTCTCTGCTCTTTTTCAAAGGTTATGGATTTAAGTCTTCCTAGCCCTTTTTTTCATTTGTTAAACAGTAACAGGAATTACTGCAAAAATGCCTTTTTGCTTGTGTCCTTTATAAAGCATATAGAATTGGCCACGGCAATCCAAGTCTGTATGTTTGATATAACTGTATCTTACATTCTAATAATCTGGTTGCTGTGAGTAATCACCATGTCCCACACAGGGATTAGCACCCTGTGGAACAGGATGTATTACAGAGGCTACCTGTAATAGTACATATTAGAAAAACAACTCCTGTTAAGCTTAAAAAAAGAAATAAGGCATAAAAATGTGGCTAATATTAAGCCTGTCATCACTCTTCAACTTCATGTATGATTTCATGTCTCAACTTCATGTATGATTTCAATGTAATAAGAATTCAGGGGAGACTTGCACTGTTTTTAAGAGCTTTGCCAAGTGTAATAAAATGGTATTGGATTATATGTTTAAATCAGAGCATTACCATCACTGTAAAGTCTTCTGATTTTTATTAACTTTCCTTCAATTTTCCTTGGAGTAGAAGCAGCCAGCCAAAATTATATACAATTACATATCTATTTATCTACCTGCTTTTCTCCTGGTATATAAAGCCTCAGTTTTCTGACGAGCAAACAGCCTAAGCTTAAGGATTTCCAAAGCCCAAATCTGTCAATTTTATAATCTGACAATTAAAATGCTACAATTGTACAAGTATCTGTTTTGGTGTTACATTAAGAGATATGTGTTTAGTCCATGACTAGTTATCTCTTTATCTGTGTAAGACGCAAAAGAGAGTTTGTAACATTAGGTAAAATGGGGGAAAAATCTATAAGCAGATGCATATAGAAAATGTATAGAAAAACTATTATTTTCATCAAAAACTTTATGTCCTCCTTGCAGCTGCTGTACCAGACATGTCCTCTGTCACAAAGAGATGTGTATCTGCCAAAAGTGACTGTTAGTCTAACTCCACACAATGGATAAAATTACCTTCTTGACATGAAGAAGGACACATTGTCCAGTCACTGAATGGAGTCACAATACAGTCCTTCCTACAGGGAAGCAGACAAGGTCTCACAGTTTCAGGTCGAAGGCTTTCAGGGCATCTAAAAAAAAACGACAAAGAAGCATTATCAAATAAACAATCATTCTGCAGTGAAAGGGTGAATCATGAGAGGTACTGAATGCCTGCAGGCAGATGAGGGCAGTGCTAGTTGCCTAGAATTCACCAGGATGGAGCACAGACAGAAAAACCATTAGCAAAACTATCACCTCTGGTGAAGACAAGACAAGCCAAACCCAGTGTATTCTATACCTGGGATTTAACTTAAATAATCATTGTTCCTCACCCACCATGCCAGATTCTGTTCTTTTCAGGGTTATTTTCAAGTTTCCACATAATTATGAAGAAAAGCCACCTCATTTTGCTTAACAAAATACAGTTTTAGGTCTCATGACTTTACCGGAAGTATAAAATCCGGAAGGAGGCTTATTTAAAATAACACTGCTAAATCAGGAACAAATAGATATAAACTGACAATGATTATGAGAGAAACCAGAAAATGATTTGAAACTGCCTGATCAATGAGACTGAGAAAGACTGTCAGAAAAGACAAAAATCCTCACTTGTTTTAGGAAGAGGCTTGATCAGCATATAAAAAGGATTATTGGACTGCCACATATGGGACTCATTACCCAGGTCATTTTCCCCCTTCTGTGAGGATTCTGTCCCTTTTCATCAAGGACAAACAACTCTCTACTTGATCAGAATGATGCAATAACTCTCAAAGAAATACTGCAAATCTTTAAAATAATTTCAAAATTACTATTGCTCTAAAAGCATAAAGACTGCGGACTGTCAGAGGAATATGTGAAGATGCAAGAACAACATCACTTCCATATTTCAGAGCTTTTCCATCATTACAGAAAAACATCACTGTGACTAGCTTTTCCTCTTGTGGCTGCTGGGCAACTGGTACCAGAGAGGTGAGACACTAGTTTAATATTTAGAGTTCAACAGCTGGGAAATCTTGACTTGTGTAAGGCATCTTTATTGCCAGTCCAAAGGAAGTAAAGCAAGTCTAATGGTGAACTATCAAGAAAATATGGTCTCCACAGTCAGTGGAGAACTATGCCTGTGCTGTGTTAGGAGGACAAAAGCTGAGTTGCAGCTTTTCAGGAACATATTCTTCAGCAATAACACTTGCTAGTTCATGTTTTTCATCAGTTGTTTCTGCATTTTCCTGTCAATTCACATAAGCTTCTCAATGTATGATCCATTACCATGAACAAGCACCAACTCCTTGGTGCCCTCTTATAACAACATCTCCATCCTTTCTCTTCTCTCCCCTTCCACCAATGTTAAAGACCATGAAATAACATAGCTATAGCAACACAAATCTCCATCACTTTTCTGTAAGCTCTCTCTACATTTCTAATTCAAATTGTGCCTTGTTTCTATGTGATTCATAAAATCAGATTCTTATATGCATGGGTGTACTATATGTGAACAGGTACACTTTGAAAGAAACCTCTGCTACCAATCATATATGTTAACTATGTTGGCAGAAATTTTCTCTAAGGTGAAAATAAAAAATGCTTCTGAAAAGTATTGAACATTGGCTTACTAATGGCTTTTCTTGCATTGGCTTTTTCCTTAAAGAACGGGAGGAATTATAAGCATACAAAAGAGTTTGAAATATACTCATTCACCATTTCACTGAGAACTTCATCTTTCAGAAGCACTGAACACTACAATTCCTCTTCAGATACTTAAGCAAGGCAATTAGTTCAATTAGAACACCATTTCTATCCTTTATATTGTTTGTATTTACTATATGTGGTTTAAAGCGAAATATTGATTTTTTTGCAGTCCTTACTCAAGGTCAAATTAAACAGAAAAGATACATGCTGAAGTCTGTAACTTCTGAGGCAGATAAGGCCAATAATATTGATTGTATGGTACCACAGTAATCCTTTTTATTAAGGGGAGTTTAAAACAAGGTTCCTATTTACATTTTCATGTTAAATGTCTGGGTCTTTAAAAATGATTCTGTGATTTTAATGTGACAATTTGAAGCATCAACTGAGACCTTTTTTCATTTCACATGATTAATTTATGAAAGAATAAAACAGCCTTCCTCCAAAAATTTAAGGTCAAATCACAGGCACAGACATTAACAATAGATTTCAAAAGAATTATAAATCATTAGAGGGTTTGGGGTTTTTTTAATATAAATGGACCAAAAAAAAGATATAATGTTATCATGACTAAATAGAACAGCAACTTAATGCAGATACAGAACAATTTAGATTACTGAATGTGCTGGCATTACTCCCCATATTTCCATTTAAAGTAAATTAGGCTTAAGGTCTACTGCAGAATAAAGCAACAAATGGCAGGCACCATGCAAATATTTCGTGCGAGAATAGCTGCCTCATGAACTTTCTAAATGACCTCTGATATCAGTTCTTTCAGTTTTGAATCTGTCCTGAGTGGGATATATTTACAGACTGCCAATCCATACGGAGATATTATCAAATGCATTTTACTAGCAGCTAATCCATATTTAACCCTGGTTATACATTAAACTGTAAAATTAAATCATTGGGCCAAAGGGATCACTTAAGAAACTATATATATGGGGAAAAGAAATCACAAAGGCTGTCCAGCTAATGTTTAAACTAACGTTTCAAATTAATGCCCTGTCAGGGTTCCACTATGCTACATCTCCTTGGTCTGCTTCTGAGAAGGTGCACTTACATGTGCTGTACTGGATTTAAATCTAAACCACTATTTTTGCATGGAACTGCACTAATCCACATATTGCAGTGCTTGCTTGAGAGTACCACAAGGATCTTTGGAGTGATGCTGCTCTGCATGTCACACACATATGAATTTTACCTCGACTCAACCTGACGATGGCAAGGAGCCAACTGGATTTAGTCAGCAGAATCACCATTGCAAATATACCCTCTAAAAATCAATAGTGAGAAAGGTATCATCTAGTCCTCCTGTTGTACCAGTTTTGTATTTTTAGAAGACGAAGTGTTCACCTGTGAGAACACTCATGAGAAAGAACAGGGTCTTTTTGTCTTTGCATGTAGTCACTGGGGATAAAAATATAAAGCAGCAAAATCTGAAGATAATTACAGCATGAAGATATTTTTAAAGATCTTTACTTTTTTGGGCCCACTTGTCCCACATTGACTCTCACGCAGATGACCTTTCTTGTCTGCATCCCCACGGAACAGGTGGCCTCCCCGTTCCAGCTGGCAGAGGAGTTGAAAGCAGAGACAGACGTGTCCTCAATGCACTGTCCCCACGGGCCGGTTTGCCAGTGATACACAGTGCAAGAGTGCTCGTTACAGCTGCGCATTTCCTGCAGGGCACTGATATTTGGGCACTGTATTCCTCCTGGAACAATAAAAGAGGGCAAAAATTCATTCAGTGGAAGGAGATTTTTTTTAATCTAAAAAAACCCACAAGCCCACTTTGAACTCACATTAGTTACACATTATCAGTTTGATTACATGAAAAAAATGCTGTTCTCTTTTTTTCCTCCTCTCTATATGCTCAATATTGACTTTGACAAATTTCAGTCAACAGACCACACAGAAAAGACTGTTCATGGACAGTATGTAAATCTGTACCATAAGGATGCCAAAATAATCATAACTTCTATGATACATTAATGTCCTTGGAGTAATCTACAGTCATTATTTTGAGGTTCTCTAGAAGGGACTGCAAGAGATCACATAAGGACATATAAAGGCTCTAGGCAGAAGAAATGGTTAATTATTCTAGTTATGCATGTGTAAAGACCACTGTTTATGTCTAATTCACAGATCAATTAAAAAGATTTTTGGAGCTCTTGTCCTAGCTCCCAGTGGATGCTTATCCATGTTATATAATTACCAAAGAGGATGGCACAGCTGGCAATTTCAGGTCCACACTGAGATAACAAAGGCTGTTGCAGGTTAAGATTAAAATGCACTCAAGTGTCAATAATTGTGAAGAAAAGCTCAGATAATGCTATCTTTGTTGTGTTTGGTTTCAGATAGTATGCTCAGTTTATTATATTCAAGCACTTTGAAGTCGCTCTGGCCTCCCAGTCCTCCACGAGAAGTGAAGAGGTTTTTCCTACTAGATTTGATCATAGGCTACTAGATTTCCAGCCTTGTGAGTAGACTGCATGTCTGCTAGATATCTGGTGTTACTAGACATACAGAATCTAGGCTTAAGAATTAACTTAAACATTTGTGGCCTACAAAGAATAATAGGAGCCCTATTTCCAGCTGATGGAAAGGCAGGAAAAAAAATCTAAATAACATTTCAGCCTTTCCCAAAACACAAGAAAAGTAACAAAGACGACTGAAAGAGGAGCTTTTTATTAGTTAATGCAGATGAGCCATAAGACTTCTCTAAAAAGAAATAGGTATGCTCACACTAAATGCATGTTGGAGAGTATACTAGCCTAAAGTCCATTTTAATGAAGCCACAACATAAAATCCAAATTCTCAAATTTTTCCCTAGAGATATTTCTAACTTCTGTCTTTGGGCTAAAAATATTGATGCAACCAAGGAACAGTAAACATCATATTAATTGAGATGTTTTGCCACAGATCAGCTAATCTTAAATTTTGCAAAAGGGGATTAGAAAAACCTACAAATGTGTGAATGTAATTAAAGAATAACTTCAACTGATTTTGTTTTGGTTCAAAATGGATGCAATTCAAGTCTATCAGAATTGCTTAAAATATAAATCAGTCTGCAAAAGTTCAAGACAGAACACTAGATGCATTTTTCTAAAAAAAAGGAAATAAAAAACCAAACAGTAAAATAAAATTATGTTTACATAATAAGTTTCAAAAAGTTATGTAGTTAGCACTCTTTAGGAAAGAAAAAAATTTCCAGCTAACACTAGCAGATAGAAATATTAGCAAGGAAATTAGGAAAGTGAGAGTATTTTGAAAAGAAAAAATAAACAGACACAATGTATTTGTCACGGAATAGAAAATAGATCCATGTGAGGAGTCTAGACATATTCACCGAGCAATAAGGTTAAAAAAGGAAAATTTAAAAGACATAAGGAAGGTTACTAATTATTTCCATCTGATGTTAACTCAAGAAGAAACACAAGGGAAATACTTAAGAAATTTAATAAATTAAAGGGGGGGGGGAAGAAATGTTTCCCCAGAATTGGATGCCACAGCCAGCAGTTCCTAGGGCATTTGAGAATAAAGTGACAACTTAGGTTCAATTTTGACAGCTATGCAAGAATGTATATTCAGGGAAAAAATGAGAGTGACATTGACTTGTAAATGAAAAACATTGGGGCACAAATGTCTGCAGCTCAGTGGGAATCCAGTTCTGTTCAGATTAAACCAGGAGTTTAATGTAAAGACTGAACAAAATGTGGAAATAATATTACTAAAATAAAAACCAATTATCACTAGTACCAAATGTTGTAATAACCCCCCCCAACTATTTATTTATAAATCAAAATGCCATTCTCTCCAGGAAAACAGCATTCCCTTGTGCTCCCTCAAATTTAAATAGGTACAGAAAAAGCAGAAGTGGTTGGAAAACTGGCAGTTAGAGATGCCTTTTACAACATCTGTGTAGGGGTAACGAGATCATGGCTGCTCAACTTTAAGAGCATATCCCAGAAAGGGTACAGGTTTGACAGAAATATAAAAGTTAATGAGTATCACAGGAAAAAAATAAAACAGACATTTGATTTCATCGGAATATATGAAAAAGGGACTTACAATAATAAATACATTCCTTAATAATACATTATCAGATGACAGTAAATAACTGCTTGGAAGTACTTAAAATAGTAATTTCAAGGTACAGAAAACAGTTGGAACTGAAGCATTTCTTTTTGGGGTTGGACACTTAAGCAAAGTAGACTTGGAAATGAAGGACTAGCTTTGCAGAGGGACTTGTATATTACTTATAAAATAGCTAAGATATGAAGGTAGTTTCCTTGAGCGCTTTAACAGAATTGTCATATGCTTAAATTGCTGTTCTGGCTGAGTTGGAGCTGATAATGGGCAAGATATCTCACTCTAGGATATTCAATGATCAGATTTTATAAGTCTTTTTGGTGACATTAACTTTTAAATTTTGAAATTATTAACATTTTTCAAAGCATTTAAGATCATTTTAATTAATCATTTTGATATCACTAATTTCTAAAAATGCATATAGTTTTATAAATGCATTTCAAAGCAGCTGGAATAATCTTAAAATCTGAGAAAACTGATGTGACTGAAATGCCTCTTGTAGTCTAGCAAGTAAGCAGTTGCTCCTTTCTTTGCTGGAGAAATGAGGTAGGCACTCCTCTAGGCAGCTGCTCTTCCTGAAGACAGACACAGTCAGAACCAAGACTATTCCAGTACTGCAAACATTGATGCTTCCCCATCTGCTGCATATCAGTTACACAAACCAAGCAGACCTGTCCTACAATACACAACAGGACAGGAGACAGAGTGCACCCATGGGAAATGAGAGGTCTGTCCTCAAGTCTTTTCATGGATAGGATTTGAACCCCAGACACCACAATACAGTCAAGAATCTGAGCTGATGGGCTCCTGAACAAAAGGAAAAGCACAGTAACATCCTCTGCCCCGGCTCACCATCACACACAGGTGTCAGGTCACTTTGTAAGTCTTCCCTGAAAAATTCAGGTTTCACTAAATAAATTTTTTTATTCCTGTTTCATGAGAAAACGTGTTCTCCAAAACTTATTCTTTAGTGAATGAGCAATTTTGCTGGAAAAAGAATTACTCAGTTCCATGTTTTCTTATTTAATTACCAAGCACTGTTATTTCAAGCCAGGAAAATACAAAAATTAAAAGCTCCTTTGGTCCACCTATTCCTTACATATCCGGTAAATCAATCTTGTAGATATAAGAGAAGTAAGAGCTATCGGTCTTTGACAAACAGAATATCTGATGAGATGGACAACTGATGTTCTATACTATCTAACTCAGTGATGTTTAATAGTTTGTGATATATGAGGTCACACTAAATAGTCCTTCTGGCATTATACTTTGCTAATCTATGGCATACAATAGCCAGAGTAAGACATTGCCATGCACATGCATCCCTGCCCTAAGAGAATATGTCGAACAAAATTGCCCTTCACTCTCATTTTATTAAATTAAGCTTTAATATCAGATTATTTTTCTCTTTGCATTTGAATCATGTTTTTTGTTTGTTTGTTTTTAAATCCTTACTTTTCCAAAATTGGTATTACTGATAAAACTTTGAATGTATCCACAACATTAGTGTTATACTCTCTGACAGTGTTAATATATGGCAGTGTATAATCAATACAGAATCAATCTGCATAAATACTACTTACTGAAAAACTAAGATTCACTTAGTACATTTTAGTCTCAGGTCTAGTAGTTAGGGGAAGTAGTCTTAATGTATACTACTGATTATAAAAGATTTATTGTAAGCAGGAAATAAAAAAAGAACAGAAATATTAAACAGAATATAAAACAAAAATAGACAAACATTCAACAAAGATAGGTTGAATTGTATAGGATGGCTTTACTAGATTTGTGCAGAATAACTACAGGATGTATCAGGTAACATCACTGTGTCCTTTGCTGTCATTTTATATTTTGAGACAGTGACTTTCCCGAGTTTCTTACTGTACCATGAAGATATATTTGACAGTGACACAAATTAGTGACCACTGTAGGCAGGCTCACAGACAGGCAAATTTATAAATCACTTTGCCTTTCAAACCTTCAAGCTGAGGACAATGATCTCAGAAAACATATCAAAAATGGTTATTGTGACACCCATTTCCACATGGAGTCATCTCACGAACCACAGTAAGTCTTTATCTTGAGAAAAGAGACTCTCTCTCTCCACTGAATGCAAGTAAATAAGCCCATCCCAGATGTGCATGACCACACCATGCTTGAGGTTTGAGGCTCTGCAGCCATGTGGTTTGACCATAAGGAAAACGTCTTGTTCTGAATGAGGAAATGATGATGAGAGTGTGTACAACTGAGGAGAGCTCCTGGCTCGAGCAGAAGTCACCGTGGTGTTGGAGGGGCAGTCAGTATCCCAGAGCTCATTAGAAAACTTTGTCACTATTGTAATTTACACATGGCTTATGTTTTTCCTGTGAAGTTATTCTTGTCCCTGAGGAATTATTATAATACTACTGAATTATTCCTATTCTAAGTCATCCAAAGAAACTGATTATACTACGGCAGTTTCCTGGTGGACAGTTATGCTAACTTGACGGTTTCTTCAAACCAATTCAGCAGCATAGATAGCCGGGAAATAAGAAGAAAAATAATTTCTTCTGTGTGAAATGACATAGCTCTATTACAGGCAGTCATCTGCCAACATTAAGCAAAATGACAGCATATTGTATTTTTTATTTCAGAGAAGAGAGAAACTGAACAATCACAGACAATACTTAATAAGAAGCTGTCTGAGATCCAGATAAAGGAACCTATTTCACATTTATTTACAGATTCTCAAAAGTTTCATGTTTAAGTACCAAATGTTTTCATGTTTAAGTACCCAATGAACAAGAATTAGGTGCTTCAGATACTTTAAGGGTTTGCAGTATTCCTTGTGTATGTAATGCCTGCAATGTTTTGATCTTCCTATGCTTGTGGATTAAATTCTCCTTGATTAGCAGGAGGATGTGGGTGATCAAAGACTTACATTGATAAATGTGGACCCCTTATGTCATCTTAGAAGACAAGTTTAGTCTTATTCATAGATTGGCAACAGCCTTTTACATTCTTTCATTAATTAATATCCAATCTTGATATGTATTAGGAATAGTATATATTTATGTACAATATATTAGTCCTATCGTGTTCTGAATAAAAACTCTCAGATATCATGGCTACATTATACAGAAATTACTATGAAATATCTTACCTATCCTGGTCTGTCTCTTATACCTACAGTTCTAGGACAGGTTCAAAAATCCAAAAGAAAACATCTGTGGGACTGTTCACCTGAACAGTACTGACAGCTGTTTTCAGAACCCAGTTTTAATGTGTAAATGGCATTATTGGTCTTACATTTATAAGAATTGGGAGTTTTAGTTATACATGATGCTTACAGAGTTTTCATGTATAGTATTGAGCATTTTTCCTATGTTATGAATAGAACTGAGAACTGTAAGTTTGCCAAAAAATGTTCATGTGAAGCTTCCTTTTTACATCAGCAGAATACAGATGTTCAGATAATGAGTGTATTCAATGCCCCCAGAACATAAAATGACCTCCCAGCACCAACTACACCAATCAGTGTTTTGGGAACACGGCTGATCTTTGTCATGCAATTCTGGAGGTGAAAAGTCATTCAGTTATTTGTCTTGTAGCAAATGACTAAAAGGCATAAGAGACATGTGAGGAGAAAGATGACAATAACTCTAATTCCAGTGAAGCATAAAAAATAACAGTTAAATTGATACATTTTGAATATAATACAAGAAAAGGTGAAAAGTACCTTCCAGCTAGAGAGTTGGAACAATATGCTAAGCCTTGGAATATTTATACACTTCCATTCTCTGGAGTTTGTACAGAGTGCAAAAGAGCATGGTGTTGAAGAGATCTGTTCAAAATGTGAGGGAATTGCTATAAGCTATATAGACATACCAGCTTGTATCCTTTAAAAAAAAGCAAGGAATAACCTCATCTCAGAATAGTGGTAAAGAGACCAGGGTTTGAGCAAAGCTCAACACCTACAACACCTAGTAATGAGTTAGCTTTCTCAGCATTAGTTTAAGGACCTTTTCACTACTACCTATGTGACAGTCTTTGTGATCACTCGGTGCTGATTCTGATCATTGCACAACAAACATAAATAAAATTCACATATATAAAATCCAGGCTATGCTGAACAGTTTTGCTGTATCTGCACCTTTGTAAATTAACCTATGTTGTACTAACTATCAAAGTCAGAATAAAAAGAGTACTTTTTAAGAAGAAGCATAAGAAAGTGGAATAATTTTTTTAGTAACCTAGGTTTTCACTTCTGTGGCATGCTTGTCAGGAGTTTAAATTTCTGTCTCCAGTAAAACTACAAAAGTGTATCATAAATCTATTGCCTTGACCTACATGGAAAAGCAAGAAGCACGTGAATGTATGTTTATTTGAATTATCTGGCTCTGTGTTTCCCTCAAAATGAGTCCCTTTGACACACTATAAAAAAAAAAAGACAACATAAACTAAATTTTGTTTCTAATTTTAAAAGTTTCTACTTTGTTACATAGACTCATCCAAGTAACTTATTATTTGAATCTTCTACTAAAATAGAGTTCTGATTGTTTCTTACACTTTTACCAAGGGTTCCTTTCAGGGAAAAGGTTAAGAAGTGCTCTGCTACTTATTCTTTTTTTTAGTCACCTGAATTCTGTCAAATACACTGCACACTTTCATCAATGCTGTTACCTTTGTCTGCAAATAGCGGTGTACAGATATTCTGCTTTACTGCTTCCATACGTTACAGCTTTCACTTTTCAGCTAAATTTCATCTTAACATAAAGGTATAAAATGCTTAACAGTTTTAAAGAAGAACTAACAAATGCATCTGATCCCTTTATATTGAAGGCATTTAACTTTTCTGTCAGTAATAAATGTGAGTAAACATTTTCTAAGAACTCTTTGGTGGCTATGTTTCCTGGCTCCTCGTGTTGCATGAAGCATTTTATCAGTTGGACCCTGGCACATCTGATGTTAAAACCATCTTATGTACAGAATATATTTGTTCTATAGCCCAAAACCCTCCCCTCCCTGGCAATCAAAACCCAAACAAAACCCATTGTAGAAAGCATGGGAAATCATCAAAGAATAGATATTAGCCCATATCTAAAACCTTTTTCTTCTTTTCCTTTATATTCCAGCTATGTCTTCTCTTTGCATTTGCTGCAGAAGGACCATTTACATGAACGAAAATCATTTACGAGTGAGGACTTGCAGGGCAAAACAAAAGTCCTGCTATGAATTAAAATGTTAATGGGGTAACACAAGTTACACGTAATGGGGCATCGGATAAACCATTTGCTGCGTTTAATTTTAGTAGAAAACAAGAAAACCATGTATTTGAAACAAAACCGGTATCATTAAGCAGAATAATAAAAATAGCAGCATTAACTGCAATGAGCAAAATAAAATCTCCTGTTTTAAACAGCTTCAGGTACCAGAAGTAATGTAGAATTAGCACTTAATAGTTTTTCTTTTTTTAAAAAAACACAACTGCATCTAATAATTTGCTTCTGTAGATCGAGAAATTACTTTGACATTACAAAGACAGTTGAGAATTCACAATCAAACGAGAGCCTGCGAGGGTATGCGACCTTACCTTCACCTGCGTACGCCAGAATGGAGCGGGCACGCATCTGCTTCCCTTCTGTGGTTTTGCCGGAGCAGGTGTGTGAGCAGGAGGACCATGCAGACCACATGCTGAGCACACAGTCCTTTGGGCACGGAGCTTCACAGGCGACCGGGATTGGGTAGATAGCGTCTCTACACAGCTGTCTGTCAACCTCTTCTCCTGGGAAAAAAAGGCCGGTAGCAGTCCATCATTTGTTAAATTAACTTAAAATGAGCAATCTAGTCCAGATGGACACACAAATAAATTAGATTCTGTTCTTCTATATAAACAAAGTAAATAGATTTTTTATTAAAATTACTTGTCTCCTCTGCCTTGATTCTGAGAGAACTTGCTTAAATCTAGTTTAATTTGATATTCTGATGAAGTGAATGCCAGCCTAGGTGGTCTTGAGCCTTTCATTTTGTAATACTTGATTCCACAGAAAACCCAAATGTGAGTAACAGAGTATATAACATACCTATGGAAAACTGTGTACATGGATACACATGTTGTAATGACCTAGTTTTCTTCCATGTTTGTGGGAGAAGGAGAAAAACATACTAACTTCCAGCTTAGCCAGTTTTGTAACCCACAAGTCATCCTTTGAATTGCAGCTATTCATCAAAATATGAAAAACTGCAGTAAAGAGCAGTCAGAGTGTCATTTGGTTAGAAAGATCTTCATTTGTTAGCAAACCAGCGACACATTACTCTTTGTGTCATGGAAGTATAAAACGATCTATGCGTTTGTATTATGTCACATCAAGGCACACATTTCATTATACTAAAAAGATCCAGGCTGGTATAAATTGTTCAATGAAATATTAGCTATTAAGTAGCAGGGTTCCTTTTGTTTTCAATAAGAAAAATGGTGACAGCACTGTGTCTAAGATCTGTCTGAACAGCACCCTAATCATAAAATGGATAGTTTTGTGAAATGACATATAATTTCTTGATCAAATAATTTAATATTCATTAAGTGAGGAATGAATGAGGGACCATATATTCTGATGTCAATAAGTCTCATGATAAATCTTCATGTTGGAGCAGACGATGAAAAAAATTAACTAAGAAGGGAGAGGTTTGGGTTCACTTTTTAGAATTCTAGCCTTGTTATTTTACAAACCAATTAGAGTGCTTGCAAGGAAAAGCAGAAGGACTGAGCAGTAGCCCAATACATAATGCCAGTTTCAAGGAACTGTAAAAACGTTGCATCTAAGAGCACACTGGAGTTCTGGGGCCCTGATAACCACCTACAATCAAGGCATGGAAAGAGCCAGTTCATTTGTAAACATGAAACTTTTAAAAAAATTTTCTATAAAGGATAAACTTTCAAAGCATCTGAATGCCTTTTGTGCTACATGATCCTTGCTGTACTAGGGCATAAAACCTCCTGTTGAGTTATGTTTTGCCTTCTGAAATGCTCTTGAAGCATACTTGATCTTGCCAGGGCTGAACAGGAGTGTATAGAGCATGCACTTTCTAAGATCCATCATGTCAATCCCTTTGTTCTAATAGTCAATGTCAACAAAATAAAGTCTTATCATGATCTGCAAATGAACATAAGTCTTCAATCCAACAAAACATTTGTTAGGTATATTGATTACTCTATAACTGAATCATAAATGCATCAGCCACTGTTAATAATTATCAGCTGGATTCTGAAAGCTAATTCAGTGAGAACTGTGCATACTGCAAATGAAGCCAAAGCTCTATAAACACTGATTTACCCAAGTCTCAAATTAGGCTTTATTGCTTAATAGAAGAATAATAATAAAATTATACAAACACTAATCTAAAGAGAAACTACATTTTTTGTCATTCAAGATTTACAGTCTTAGAGTCTCTCAAATAAGAATCTCTGCTAAACTGAGTTCCTGAAACTAGGAGGTTCTTTAGTACTCATCATATTGTGAGTCCCAGAGCTATTAATGACCAAATTCTTTATGAAAGAGGAAAAGATGAGGGCCATCCATCCAATATTAACCAGAGCCAAATATTTTATTCATACAGAATATTTAGGCACAACAGAACTGCAAACATCAATCTTCCTTGGCTCTGAAAACCAGGGGAAATCTGCAGCTCATGTTTTTAAAATAACCTGAAGTAGTCATAGTCATCTGAATTATAAAGACCTTTGAGATCAAGTCAGTCTCAACAGCTGTATTTTCCCATATTAAAAATAAAAATTTGAGCCTTGCCGAAGGCTTCATAGCTCTCCCACATCAAGTTCTGCTTCCCTCACTGGACTCAGTCTGCATCAATTGCTCCTTCTTTTGTATCACAGGTCACCACACTCTGACACTAGTGCAGGATAGATTCCTTTCTGCTTCCTCAGAACAGAATGTGTTTGGGTTGAAAGACAAGAGACAGAGGAGCGGACTGCAAACATCCTTTCCGAAGAAGAGGAAAAAAAAGCTAGAAAAGGGGCTAACCCTACTCTCAAATTGTTCCATTTCTAGGTAAGACTCAATGAGGTAAACTGCCAGGATACTTTCACGCTGGCTACTATTACAGTAAAGTGTAAGCAAATGATACTATATTGAGCTTATTTATAACCTGCTAGCTGTTAATTTTAAACTCAAACTAAATTTGGGGCCATAATGAGAAATTCTGTTAAACTAGTTTCAGTCTGAGTTTATATTTCAAACAAAACTAAGCCTTGGACCTCTCTCAGAATCAAACCCTTCTTTTCTCCTTTGCTTTTACAGAGAAAATATTCTAGAGATACGGATCTTACATATTGGCATTTCATTTTTGTCAACTGTCCAATTCTTATCTGATGAATTCAATAGCATAGAAATGTAGTTGGAAGGAAGGTTTATAATGGGTACTTCTTATCTTCAGTGAAATATTTTTTTAGACTAAATTGTTTCTGACATTTCACTAATGATTTTATGAACAACTTGACCTTTTTTGCCTTCCTCTTTAAAGTGCATAGTGTAGTCAACTACCAGGAACCGCTCAACCCTAAGCTGAGAACAATGCCAGTGTAAAGACTAAAACTACTCAGAAAACGTCCCATTTGAAAAAGTTTGCCATATGTATGGAAGCAAGTCCAGAGGAGGGCCATGAAGGTGATCAGAGAGCAGGAGCATGTTTTCTATGAGGAATGGTTGAGAAAATTGAGGTTGTTCAACCTGGAGAAGGCTCCAGTGAGACATTGTAGCACCTTCCAGTATTTAAAAAGGGCCAACAAGAAAGCTGGAGAGGGGCTTTTTACAAAAGCATGTAGTAATAGGGCAAGGAGGAATAGCTTTAAACTGAAGCAGGGTAGGTTTAGATTAGATAAAAGAAAGACATTTTTTACTGTGAAAGTGGTGAGGCACTGGAACAGGTTGTCCAGAGAAGCTGTGGATGTCCCACCCCTAGAAGTGTTCAACGCCGTGCTGGATGGAGCTCTGAGCAACTTGGTCTAGTGGAAGGTGTCCCTGCCTATAGCAGGGCAGGGCTGGAACTAGATGAACTTTATCCCTTCCAACCCAAACCATTCTATCATCCTATGATTCTGTTTGAATGTTATGGGTATAAATTTATGTTGCACAAGAGTTGAAGACAGAACTCCAAAAATATGACTGAAAGGCCTCTGCCCTGGGTTATTTATACTTTAAATGACAGAATGACAAAAAGTAAAAAGCAAAAAGATGAAAACAGAATATGACATTTCTGTCAAGAGAACTCTTCACCATTTATCAGTTGATTTGTTCTTTAAAACCTGGTATCTAGCAGTAGTCCATATTCAGAAACAATGTCTATGTTGTTGAATGATACACAGATGCACATTTTGGACTAAAATCTCCAAACTGCACTTAAGGGAGTGACTATATGTAGAAATGGCAGGAAGCAAAAGAGGTTTCATTTTTCCAGAATTTAAAATGTCAAAAACTGTTTAAACCTTTGCTGGGATTTTTTTTACAGATTTACATTAGTGAGGAGTGCTGAGCTAGCATTCCTCAAACTGGATCCTCAAACTCAAATGCTGGATCCAGCTAGACAATCCGCAAAACGAGTCACTGCATTAAAACCTCCTTGTGGCTGCCTTTTTGGCATGAAGACTTCCTGTATGTGTGCACACAGGAGAGCCACTATTGAACTACTGAACAATTTAATTGCTTTAAAACAAACAAACACAGAACATCAACCAAACGAAAACCCCTATACCTCCTACTGAATAGACAAAGTTTTACAGATCAGAGAGGGAACTTGTGAATAGCATTCCAGAGCAACTGGCTGATAAGTATCAGACTGTATTCATATCACCAGTTTTGTTTTATCATATTCACAAAACTAATGTGGTATCTGTGAAAATCTGGTCTAGATGCTAATGGTCAGTCTAGACCACAGAAGACCCATTTTCTGAGGTTAGTGCAGTTGAATCATGTCATTCCTTTGTGGTTTTGGTCACTCATGTAAAATGTGCCTGATATTTAAGTTTCTTGTCAAATGATTCAAGAAAGTTCCAATGGGAAGCATTCTTAGAGTTGGTATCACTAGAGAGACATGGCAAAGAAATGTTCTTCCTTATGTGTATCTTTTAACATGATGCACTTCAGTGCACAATAAAAAATTGCTGTGATATTCTAATCTGTAGTAAATTAAAAGGCAAGTGTTTAACAAAGGAAAAGTTTCTTTTAAAGCCTTAAAATAAGCACTAAAATCGCTGCAAGATTCAATGAAGCATAGAGAACAATTTAAAAAAATTCAACATAAAATAAAACTCCTGCTGGAGTTCTATGCAATAAGACAACAAGCTTGGTCTCAGTTCTGTACCAGGAAACCAGCTATTGTTTCTGAAAGTCAGAACTCTAAACCAATATAAACTCTGTAAAAAATTGACAATAACATCACAGTAAACAGGGTTAAATCAAGAGAGTGCTTTGAACACTAATATCGAACATTATTTTTAATATGTCTATGTAATCAGTAAAAGACAGGAATATCACACTGGTGTCAAAACAATCTTACAGTTATATTTTAGAGTTTATAAAAGAATTAATGACAGCAACTGAGACCAAATGCTAAAACTGCAACTTCAGATTCTGAATTGCTTAGTACAATATGTCTAATTTACTGTTCTTCAACTCTAAGAAAAGAAAAAGTCTCACTTAGGTCAGTACTTTTTTGTGGTTCCTAGCACCCACACACAATAGTCTGATTTTAAGTACAACAAACTATAGAGAATCATTCAAGTGTTTTCAAAACTGCACATTTAAAATGAGGACATAAAGATACAAAGTATGGAAAAGACTAACAGCTCACAGCACTGCATGATCTACATGTACTGGTTATACATATTAAGGTATGTACTGTGTTGCATGTATGTGACTACATCAGTTATAGGCATCAGTTTCTCAGCAGTTTTCTTGTCTTGCCATTGAAGCTGAAAAGGAGGCACATGATGTATCATCTGCTGGAAAACTGCTGGGCACCTAAAATACTTGGAAAAGCACCTGAGAGCTCAATTTTTAAAGTGCTCGTGTTTGTGGGTGAAAAAGGCTTGGACATTATTCAACTGCCTTCAGTAATGCCTCTAAGCTCGGAGGCTGCAGGAGAAAAATGCAGTTAGTTCACACGATAACAAAATCTGTGAGCTGTGCTGATTGCCACTGACTGTTTCCTTCCTTTCCTGTGCAGAAAAATAATCAACAGGAAAGTCTTGAACTGTCTCTGCTGTGGGTTGCAAAGGCTGAAATGGCTGAGACTGTTCTTTATCTTGAACATGCAGCTTCCCACATACATTCTTCCCACATGAGGTCCTATGTGTGTCCTCACACATTCCCTCGTCAGTCTCAAAATGTGTTGAATGACCTCCTCAGTCTGGCTGAGGAGCCAAAGCTGTCGATCAAGAACAAAATATTTATACTCAAAACTTAGAAAAACCAGGACTGCACTATGTGCTCAGTCCTGTTCTTCATACAGAAATAACTTTAATCACCTCCTGCAGTTGAAGTTAATAAAACATATCCCTCTCCACTAAAAAGTTTGTGATACAATGTTAATTTGTTTTGCATTATTCCTGTAGAGATATACAATGATAGTTTGACTAGAAGAAGGGAAAATATGGAGATTTTTGTTTGTTTGTTTCTTAATTTTCTTAATATTCTGAAGTGCCTAAATCAGGGCAGAAAAACAGAAAGAAAATCTAACTGCCTCAAAGTTACAGGAATGCTATGACTAGACTGTAACAATATAGACAGAGTATTAATAAATTTAACTGTCATTATTCTAAATAAAATAAAATAAAAAAACAACTTCAAGAAAATCACTAAATAAGAAAACTTACAAACTTATTCAAATGTGAAATTCCATACTAGATTTTAAATAGTAATAACCTTGTCTATGCATTGGATCATTAGTCTAATGCAAGATGGAAGTTCTTCATATTACAGAACAGTTACCAAATTTATCCAAAACCCCACATTTTTCACATGCTAGGACACCTTATTATCTAGAAATGAGCAGACGTTAATCAATCACCAGGATAAACTAAAATTATGGTTTAAATTTCTAATACTTTTGCATTTTTTTCAAATCACTAATTGGTTACCCGTTGACAAAATTCACCACAAAAAGAAAAATCCTGCCTGCCTAGCATAAATTGCATGTAAGTTAATGTCACAGCAAATTAACTTTTTCTTCCAAACCTCAGTGCTCCAGCAGTAGCGTGGATTTTTCTTTCTAAAATGATCAGAAGAGGTAGAGAACTATGTTATGCACTGTGCATAGGAAAAAGTGGGGGCTCATAATACTTTCACTCAAATTTTGTCCTTTTGCATAATCAGACACTTGCAATGTGTCTTCCTCAAACCTTATCATAGTTCTACTTTATCAGAATTGCTGATTGGAAATTCAGTCTCTCACCATGACTTATTCTTTTTTTTTCTTTTTTTTTGGCCATTCTGTCTTGGTTTTTGTTTGGTTTTCCTTATACAGGAGGAACTCTCTAAGGAATGTTATCTTTGTCAGAGAATGTCTCTAACTAAAATGTGTACACAACTGCGAAAGGCTGACCCAGATTTTTCAGTAGGGAGAATTTAGAAGTTAATCTCTGAAAACCTAATCAAATAAGCCACAGAAAGGGGAAACAATAATATTTACAAGCAATTCATCATTTACCATCTAGTTTAGCTCAACAATCTTAAGAGTATTTGGAGGGTAAAAAAAGCAGCACATACAGCAGTACCTGACTGACAGAACAATCAGTTCAATACCTGCATATAGCACATACTTTGACAGACAATAGGAAACTTTCTGTGTTCTATTAATCCCACTAGCCTTCATATCATCTTGATGGTATTTATTCATATCTGCTCCCAAGTCTGTCAATGTAAGCTTTAATGTTAGTAAAATGGTAATGCCTTTGAAAACCGCAGCAACCTTAGTAATTATTTTCTGTTATGGTTCCTGAGTGACCAGCTGTCAAAAATATCTCTTTACAAGGTAGGTTGATAAATTCTCAATGTTTGAAATAATTTTAACCTCTCTAATTAAACATAAAGCCACATTAACTACAATTTATGACCTCAATATATTCTACTTCATTGACTCCTACGTTTTTCAACAAACACAACGTGAAAAGATGGTGTATTTTCCCCTCGTATTATTCCTATCAAGTGAAGTTTCTGTATTCATTTCTAATGCTTAGGTGCCTAGCTGGTAGCTCCAAGTGTTAAACCAGTTGCTGATTCCCTAATCACAAGCCTTTCTCTCAATTGCTTTCGCTAAGTAGTATTTGCATTTAATTAAGTAAATCTTAATTAGCTGATGGTTAATATTCTTGAAGTCTTTTTCTTCTAAGAAGCCTAAGTAGAAATGGCAGTGATTCAAATGAAGACAAATACACTGGTTACATCTGTTCATTATGTAAAAATAACAAAGTTGGTTTAATGGTTTAATAGTTTAATGATATGAAAACATTACAGGATTGTAAATTGTTTGATTTGGTGATTTGTGTGTGCAAGTTTACTGTGGTTTTAGTTTCAATGCAGTATCACACAGTCTATTCCTTACTAGAAGAAAAATGATAAACTTGATACTTTGGCCACTTACTCAAAAAAACTATCATGAATCTCAGAAACACGTGGATGTATTTATTTTTTTAAAATAAAAATAAAAAGCACATAGACCTTCCTCTTATTTACATCTTTACCATGACAGCACACACAAATCAGTGTCATAGAGAAAGGGTCACTGACTACTCTCCTTTCACTATGCAAATACTGGAAGATATGAATACCTTTTAAAATACTTTTATAATACTAAATTTTAAAACATGGTTTGGGCTTTTTGGTTTTTTAAGCAAACATTTGTGATGACAAATGATTGATAATGACAGGAACTAATAATATACAAAACAAAAATAGCTGGAGCTTAGAAACCCACCATATCCAATGTTTTTCCAATCAAAGATAACAGCATGACAACACACTTAAAAAAAAAATCATGATCTTTTTAAGGTTTTCTATTCCTTAATGAGATGAAACAACAGATTTTACAAGGAATAACTTCTTGTTGATGGCTATGTGCAATTTTCTTCTTTCTTATGGGAAAAGAAATTTTGATGAGTGGGATGACAGTGGCTTCCCACATTCATGCAGAAATCTAATTTCAACAATAACACTTGAACACTTCTGCTCCTTCTCTGTAACCAAACCAGTAAATGCTACTGCTACAGCTCAGTTATAGCTTACAGAGTAGCATGTGTTTGCTCACCTTTCCCACAACACAGCATATTGCCAGCTGTGTAAAAGAATGCAGAAGCAGGTAACCCCTTGCAAGTAGTTTATAGGAAAGCTAAAAGGCGTGAAAGCTATTCTGCTACAGAGGTAAGACAGTTCTAGCTACAAGTTTCTTCCCTGTCTTTAAGCTCATTCAAAGTTTCGATCAAGCAAATTTCAAGAAAAGTAAGGCACTCCTAAAATATCCAGGTCAGTATTCCTTAATGCATCAGGTAAAGCTTTGCACCATATACAAAACAGTTACAGGAATGACCAAAACCAAAATAACATGTCATACCTTGAAATAATGACAACAACAAAGGGACAACTCCAATGCAAAAATTAAGAACTTATTTCAAAGATGAATATTTGCTGCTATAATTGTTCCCGATGGGAAACATCTTTGCATATTCTTTGGATGTAACTTAAAAATAATGGTTAAAAATAATGAACTAACATCTTCAGATACAATATTAATGCTTCCAGTAATCCCATTTCCATATCTGGCAATAGCAGAACATTTGTACCTCCATTTATGTTGGAGTCAGCTATCAGGACTACAGTCATGTAGATATAGTCTAAATTTCACAGAGGCAGATAAAAACAGGTAAAAAAATAGTATTTCTTTACTCAAATAATTTTTTTTAATGTAAAATGCAGTGTTATCTGGACAGATTAAACAGTATGAAAAAAAGAAGTCCATAACTATGTTAACACAGAAACATACAGAAATCGGGAGCATTTGGTTGGGGAAATTAATTCCACTAAAGGGTAACCTTCTTATTTGTGCTTGCATTCTTTACTCAGTGAGAATGAGAAACGTGAAAAATAGCTGTTCTCTTTTAGTAAACTTAATATTTTGTGGTATCCACTTCGAAAATTTACCTCTTACTTCTTTATCCCCTCTCTAAATTTTCACTATTCTTTTCTAGATTTACTGAGGTTGAAAACTAAAATTACATATTTTCACTCAGAAAATATAGAAACAGGTTTTCCAATTCTACTTGTACTTATTTACATAATTTTCTAACTAGTAAGGGTGACGCCAGCCACAGTATCTGTTCCCCTAAGCACACAGCAGTCACCTGACTACCTGTGAGGGTACCAGTTAAATAATAAATAAATAAATAAATAAATAAATAAATAAATAAATAAATAAATGCACATGAGGCAAGTTCCTTCAGTATACACACAAAGGCACACTGATGGTATCTTATAGCACTAACTATGACTTAAAAAGTAACACAGCCTTTTTATCTCTGACACAACCCTGTGAGTTACTGAGTGCATATTTTGTATTACGCATCAAAGGCTATTGGAAAATTCTTCTTACAGATGATACCTTCTTTGATTCTTCACGGCTTCAGATACAATTGAATATTCACCAGCATGAAAGAGGCTGTATCTGAATTATTAGTGATAAAGGGAGTATGACTAAAAAAAGCCTATTATAAAGAGGAATAGTGAAGAATTAATCCAAACTAATTAAAATCAGACTTTGAAGGAGATTAGTTAAACTGTATTAATATTTTATGTTAATAAATAGCCCATTTTGTATGGCTATCCTTACTCAGAATGAAAGAGAAAATTCTTGACAAAGAGAATTAAGGCCACCTTAACTCTGAATAAGAGGATTCACAGACACATTTAGAATAGTTTAATTATTTCTGCCATTAGTTTGGATCGACTTTTCAAAGTGTCTCCTTGCACATAAGACAAAACAAAAACTGAGACATGATATGCCTTTAGCTGAAAATCTCCTATACTTTTTACTTGATGTCATAGCAGACTTGTACCACAGGGATAGAAGTCTAGTATTTCTAATAAAGAGCACAGAGGAGTACTCATACACTGCTTGACAAAAGGAATAAAATTTTCCTACTGCTTGACAGGTATTTGAAGTATTTTCATGGTTCATTTGCTAATGTAGTCTTACTGAGAAAGATAAGGAACAGAGAATACAAGTGTATTGATCATAACCAAGCACAGTTGCCTTCTAGTGTCAAATAAGCCAATCAAATGTCATCTTGATATGAAAGAAAAAATAAGTTTGATGACAGGCAACAGTCCCATTGAGAATAAAATCAATATTAGTCATGGGACCAAGTGGGATCAATATGTCAGACCGATAGGCCATTTTAGGAGGACGGGGAAAGGAGGAGAAAAGTGCTGACAGAGCTATAAGGAAACAAAAAGACAGTGTGAATCTGAAGGATGAGATCACTTGAAAATTCACTCTACATTTCTAAAAACACTTGTCAAAAGCACCAAGTTACATTAAAAAATATAGCTGATTCCAAGTTCAACTGGGCTGTCTCGTAAACTTTTCCCAATCAAGCCCCAATTCATATAGTGAAAAAATGATATAAAAATATGACTTAAAAAATTTAAAATAATTTATTTGTTTGTAAAATGTTACAGAAACTCTACTGGGTTTAAAAGTGATGAAAAACCCTTTCACAGACTTTGGAAATACTGGTACTGTTATTTGAATATTGTTAACCATAGGATTTTAATTACATGGATTTGAAAATGCAACATGCATGTATTTTATTGCAATATGTCTTTTTCATTATTTAGAAAACAAGACATTTTTCACTGGCAATTGTGGTACTATTTTTTCACTGCTGAGTATTCTCATAAAATTTTAAAATTCATCTGATATAGACAAGTAGAGTGTTGTAGCCTTTTAAAAGGTTTCACAAGCATTTTATTGTAACTGCTATTTTAGGCATTTCCCCCTCACCTCCGATAAGCTCAAAATTAAGTGGAGAAGAAGTTTGGGAAGGGCAATGGAATGTCAATCAAACCAGTTTGATCAGAAAAGATACTTCTGATGTGCTCATCTGAACTAGATTAATATTCAGGGATATAAGTCAGGAATAGAAGCATAAAAAGGAAATAACAGGCAAGACTAGAAAAACAGCAGCATAAAAACAATGTGACAGTTCCACTAATGTCAGTAGAATGAAAGTGCTCACCACAATCTTTTCAAAAACTCCCTACACTGAGGTACTAATCTGCATATTTTCAGCAGTTACCTTAAATGGCCTGGTTTTTCAAGAAACACCAAAACTTTCGCAAACTTCGGGCTTCTCATTTTCCTCATAAATATGAGCTTTGGTGAATAAATTTATATATTTAAGCTAAAAGGTCCAAGAAGTTGCATCATAAATTGATTCATAAATACTCCAGCACTGCAGTTTCAACACTAGTTTCCTAGAATTTGCCCATGATATTCTTCTCTCTAATGCAAAAGCTTAATCCACAGCTGAAAAAAAATGACTAATAGTATGCACCTGACAGAATATTAGGTGAATTTTTCAGTTTTTCAATTACTTAGTATTTCACAAATATGCAGTGAATTTGCAGCAAGTTTACAACTGTGCATTCACATATATCTGTCATACTTCTTGCCACACAAATATACATGTATCTCAAAGGGGAGTTTAAGAGAGTAAGAAAAATTATTTTATATTGGAAAAGATGATTTCATACATTTTCTTTGCATTATTCATCCAGCTGCAGCTAGTAAAGAGTTGTCACTCTCTATGTAATCTGACAGCTCAATTAAATCACAGTTAAAACACAGGACCCAAGAGGTGTAAGAGAGATCACTGCCACTGTCATGTTTACACATTTCTGAGGAATGGTTTTAAAATTAATTTCACGGATGCTTCTGTCTGTGTCTTACTACTGGCAGATAAAATGCAGTCTTTGGAGAACATCTTTTTATGCATCTTGCAAAGAATATCTTCTCATCATTACAAGTAGAAGGCAAAGCATGCCTTTAGGGAGCTCAGACACGAATTAATCTTCTCTTTTGGAAATATTTTCGTAACTGATTCCAGAAGACTAAAACTAACCCATCCTTTTGACTTTTCCATTCTTCAATCCTCTCAGCATATAGATTCAGAGAAAGAGATGTAAGGAAAGCAGCCAAAGGTAAATACCATTACATCTTATATATGCTAAATTAAGGAAATATAATAACATTGTCATAACTAAATCAGAAATAACAGGAGCACATTTGCAATATATAGGGACATTACAACTTTCTTACTTTGTTAATAAGTTATACAAGCTAATGTCCTAAAGTCACAGAAATCTGAGAGATTTCACTGTAGATTTACACCTACTCAAAGAAATAAATTGTTTCCTGGAAACAGGATTCCCTTTCCCTACTGGAAGGACATCACTGGTTTTCTAGAAGCCTTCTGTAATATATGAGATGCTTCTAGCTAATGTAATTCTTCTTTCCCCCTCTTTAAATAATAATAAAATAATGAATAACAATAAATAAACAATAATAAATAATAATAAATAAATAAAAGCAATAATTAAAAAAATCCATTCTGACACCCTCAGAACAAGAGATTTAATATAGTTTTTGCTTAATATCTTTTCTCTGGAAAACACTAATGCAGCAATTTGCTATTTATAAAATAATATCAGTACCAGTAAATTATGTCTAATATCAGTAAAATTAAACACAAACATCTGATAATTCCCAGGGAAAGATTTATATAGTTAATCAATAAATTACCCCCAAAATTATGTCAAGAAAGCAAACAAGAGTAAATGTCAGAATTGAAGTTGCCTTCATATAACACAGGCTTTTTAATTGCATAATCACATGCTTATTTTTCCACTGGGTCCCTTCCTCCTTCAGTTCACAGATTGGAAACTTCTTAATGATATTTGGTATTTTTAGTTTTATTCTCTTTGTTCAAGGCACAGGGCTATGTTTTATTTACCACATACTAATTCAAAGTGTTATTAAAACAGAATTGGTATTTTTTGCTAAGATCTTTCTGTCATGACTATCAAACACCCACTAATACAGTGTTATTTTCAGAACACTCAAGATGTGATGGGTTCATATTATATTTGGCTGACTGTGGTGGGTTCACTTTGGCAGAATGCCAGGTGCCCACCCAGCTGCTCTGTCCCTTCCCTTCCCAACTGGACAGGGGAGAGAGTAAGGTAGGAAAAGAAAACAACGCAAATCGTGGGTTGCGATAAGACAGTTTATATTTATCCAAGCAAAAGCAAAAGCAGCATGCACGCACACAAAGCAGAAGCCAGCAGTTAATCTCTACTCCCCATAAGCATCGATGGTCGGCCACTTCTCTGAGAAGCAGGACTCGAGCACACGGCAGCCATCAGAGACAATGAGTGCCTCCGGTCCTGCTCCTTGCCTTAACTTTTATATCTGGGTTGACGTCATATGGTATGAAATATCCCCTTGGTCAGTGTGGGTCAGTTGGCCTGCTTGTGTCCCTTCCCAGGATCTCGGATCTCACCCTCGATTGAAGAAGGAATGTTACAGCAGTAGCCAAAACATGGGTGTGTTATCAACAAACCTCTAGCTACCAATGCAGAGCACAGCACTGAGAGGGCTACTATGGGGAAATAAATTCCAGCTAAGCCACACCCACCACGCTGATGCTCAACAAAAGTGGAGCAAAATTAAACCCTGAAGAATGAGAAAACTAAGGCCAGCTTTATCAAAGACGTTGTATTCATTACGACAAAATCCCCACTTAATCGCCAAAGGAGATAGATATATCTGTATCACAAATTAGTAGGTTCTGGGGGGGAAATGCCACATTGGTACACTCAAATAATTAAGTACTTCCATTTGACACATTCACATAAGGACCAGACAAATCATTTTAATTTCCTGATGTTTGAGGGCTTGCCTTTGCAAGCTAAAATACTTAATTTTGACATAATATTTCTTTCCAATTTTCTACTTTAAAAGAGAAGCCAAATGAAAAATAGTACTTCTGCCATGGGTGTTACATTGATGTTGGACAACGCTGCTCTGCCTGGTGACCTCATGAGGCAAAAGCAGAAGCAGACTATAATGCATTGCATTCCAGCTCCAGAAGTTATGAATTTCCCTCTTTCTTCCCCATTCTCTCTCTTCTTATCCAGCCTTATTTTTTCTAGACACGAATCCCAGTCTGCCACCTCACTGTCCCTTTCACCCAGTCCTCCCAAATTCTCCCCAGCTGCTTGTCAAGTTCTCACTTGGGTTGACTGTTAAGAGACTAAATCCCTCACGAAATTCATTCCTTATCCCCATCATGCAGAGACATTTTATAATTTACTTGGTCTTGATAAATTGTCCTGGAAACCAGGGTAAAATTCCACCTTTCCCCAGTTCTTAACTTCACTGTTTGGTCACAACCAGTTTCTTCCTCTTGTCTTCCATCCCCCTTTTCACCAAATCCCAGGTACAAATCTATTCCTTTCTCTCCACTACTGAAACTACTGTTTCAGCTACGTAGAGTCACAGACTACCTGCACCTCAAAATCTGGAACAAATCACTGGGAACACTGGAGAGATTGGTATTCTCAGTTGTTTGTCCTGATTCCAAGTAATCATTGTGGCTGGGCATGTTTTAGTTCAAAGTTTCTGAAGTATTCAGTGGCAATAGTGTTCATGCAGTGCACAGGAGTTGCAAGAATTGCAAAATGACACAGATAACATCTTAAGGCTCTGAATTGCCACTGGAACAGTTATCTTGTGAAATGAAATATTTTTGGCAGGTAAGAGTGGTTTTTCATTAATCAGTACTCAACACAAATTATGATCTGTAAGAAATGTCAGATAATGAGCTGCTTAAGGCTGGAAGTACTGAGAGTAAAATTGTTATTTATGCTGGCTCAACATGACTAGCTCATGACTGTGTTTTAATTGTCACCATTTATCAACACACTAGTTTCACGGTTTTGAAATTGGATAACATTTATTTAGAAAATGTACCATTAGCAAGCAGGTTGTTGGAAAATATAAATAGGCCTGTGCAACCTTTTTCTCTTAGATGGAAAACTGACTCCCATCAAATCTAATGAGACGATACTGTCTTAGAACATTTTATCACAAAGATTAATGACTAGTACTGTGTAATATAACATGTGGCAATTTTTTTTAATATATAACAGTATTAGATGTAACATTATCTCTTCTAAATATGTTTTGTAAAAATATTTCAAGTATTTTGTGCGTCTGTTCTAGGGAGTTAACACCTTGACATAGAAATCCAAAACCAAAGTTCAATACTGGGTCTATAAATCCAGTTTTACAATCCATCCATAATTCCATAAACCCCTTTCTCTTTCTGTTTTCATAGCAGCATAATTTGAAGTAACAAATTGAAATACTGTAAAGCATTAAACTGACCTTCCTAAAAAACGCCAATTGTTTTAAAATGTATCTAAAATTATTCCCCTCTGAGTTGTTACCATGATGAAGCTTGGAGTCTAATCAGAACTGAGTTCCTGCATTGCAGAATGCTACTTAAATCAAAAAGTATGTTTCAAAATCCCCCCTCTTAATTTACCCACAAGCAGGTATTGCAGTATCGTACTGGTTGTGCCATCAAAAACAAAAGCAAGTTACTAAGAGTATGCATAATATAAAACATGTAATTGCACTCTCTGGTACATTTTCAAGCAAATCTTGTAAAAAAATTAAAAGCCTTAAAAATCTAGTGCTCTGAAACATAAGGAGAGTATCAATTTTAAGGTTCTTTAAACTGACTGTATTTTATTCTCAGTAAGAAATGTTTACATACACCAAACATCTGATAAACTCATTAAATATCTTTCTATGTAAGCAGAAAAATTAAAGGAAAGGATGGAAAGACTTGGTTTTAAATTTCATAGCCTACGTGTTTACAGAGATGAAAAAACTGTACATGTGACATTTGATTTAAATGCCTCAGATGGTCATCCAAAAAGCTCTCGACAGCAAAGAACAGTTTAAAGCAGTTCTGTTATGGTATTAGCTAGGTAATAAATATTGGGAAATGATGACTAATGCCTATATAATCAAGTTCCTGTAAGTATAAGGCAAAGCTGAAAGTAGTCATTAACTACTGTATTTTTCTACTAATTGACTGCTGAGCATTGACCAGATTTTGATCTGGGTTTTGTTATAGGATTAACTGAATAATTCAATGTAATCTGAATTTGAATCTGGCTCTTTGCTCTTTTTAAAGAACTAAGTCGTAAAGTGACACGAAGTAGTATTTTCATTCCTAAATACTCGTCAAAAAATCCAACCAGTCTGATGGTTTCTTCATTTAATGCATATAGCCACACAATAAAAATGGCAGAAAAAGTAGGATCTTTATATTTGGGCACACCTATAAAATACTTATGCCCAGATCGATTGAATAAATGAAGACCAGCAGCTATTCATTTAGCATATATTTGATTTGAGCCATAAGTATACCAAAAGAGCCAATTCCTAAAACAGCCAAAATATTTCAAATAAAAGTTGTTGCACCAGCCAATCTTCAGTTTTCCTGAAATTTATTCTACATGTTTCATGAACTGCCTATTTTAAGATGATATAAAGCCATAAGCAAAAAATTAATACAGAAAATAGAGATATTGATCAGGGAATAACAGAAGAAAATTTAAACTACATGAAGAAATTTTATAAGATTTACTTCAAAGTGAAATTCAACAACAGGAAGAGAAGAAATATTTCAGAAATAAATATGTCTAAATCTAAAAAACAACAATAAGGCAAATAAAACATATAGGACACTCATATGACTGAAGTACGGTGTCTTCAGCCAGTCTCAATAGATGAGAATAAACACAAAATAAATGAAACATACCCTGGAAACGTGCTCTGTTCCATTTTGGTCAGTAGAGTGCTTCAGCTGCAGACAAAGTAGTTAAACTAATTGTTTTGAAATGTATCTGAACAAAACAGACTACTCTACCTTCTATATCATCTAATTAACTACTGACACCACTGTTTTATCCTCTAAAATTGCAAAATGGGTAAAACCCACCCATTTACGTGAGAATATATTAATGTCAGCGGTGGTTTGAATTAGCGCTTCAGTCTCAGGAAGACCAGATCTGTGTCACCCACACCCAGGCAGGTGCCAGAAAAGAGCTCGTGCCACTCAGCTACATCAGCACGCACCTCTGCCTAGACAACTTCCAGAACAATTTTGCTACTTCAAAGAGTTGTAGGAATTTACATATACACGGAGAGCCTTGCTGTTGCCATGGCTCCCTCTTCTACGGTGAGTTTCTCTCACAGCTGGGATACAGAAGATGGCAGCACATCCACTCCTGCCCATCCCCTGTCAAGCTAGCTGTAACCCAACAATTAGGGAGCTTGACCAAGATCTGGAAGAAAACTGCCCTTCAAAAGTGAGATCTGTTTTATCCAGAGTAGCACATACAGTGTCACAAAGTCCAGTATATCATAAAGGCTGTAAAGCAATTTATTATTTACATTTTCTTACAAAATGAGCAAGTCATTTCAGTCGACTGTGAGGATCAGAATCACACTACTGACACTACAGCCACTGCTAGTACCTTTGCTACAGATTTCAGTTCAAAGATAAAACCAAAAATGAATGAAATGAGCATTTTGTAGGCATTTTCAGCAGTAATTAATTTAGTGGATTTTTATGTCAGAAATTAGTTTGCCCTATTTACATATGATTGGCACTAATGTGTCTGTTAACAGAGTGTGGAAGTGGCCAGCTTTCTTACTATAGATTTCAAATAATACAGAAATATTTTTGAAACTGTATTCTTCATAAATTTTCATAGCTATAGAGAAACTGAGCAAATTCATCTGTTCTAAAACCACTCTTCTGAACTGTATTAAAATGCTTATAATAGATAATATGTACATACCTGTGTGTGTGCCTTGCATATATAAAAAAAGATGGATAACAATTTATTTTTAAAAAATCGTTCTGTCATTATTCAAAGTTAATCTGCAGAATGCAACACTAGCAACAGATCTCTACTTATTAAAATTATGTATACAGTGGAGGAATTCTGATCAGTTTCTGTCCAGTCTGGGAGTTGCCACAACTGAAACGTGTTCTTTTCACCTAAAGGAGCTCCTTCATGAAATTTCCTGGAAAATTATTCTGAAAAGGTTCTTTCCACAGTAAAAGACTGAAGTTCCTTTTATATAATAAAATACATCAAAGTTCATTATAGCCTCTGCAATGACAACCTGGGGTACTGACTGTCATATTTTTTTCAGCCTGAATGAAAATCCTGATTACTGCCATCCGCTGTGGAAAGAGAATGACAATCACAGGCCTCCAGCAATGAGACAGGAGGATAATCTATTGTTTGCTATTGTCTCAAAGGCTGTAATGACTCTTATCTATACACCTAATTGAAGAGAGAAGCTCATTCCAATTATATGAAACAATCTCACAAACACTGTTGCTTGATTCTAATTGTGAAGTAAAACATCCAGGTCAAGACACATTATCCCAACTGATTATGCTTCAAACATATAGAATGATGGAACAGTGCACAGGAAGAGAAGATGCTAAGCAGTGTAAGGTTTATGTTGTTAAAGCAGTACTTTAGAGTACAATGCTTACTCTCAAATATATACCACCAGCCTTTTTCATTTTATAATGCAGAAGCCAAGGGGAAAATAAACTTTTATTTTAATACACTTAGGTCCCTTCAATCCAACCTTTCCTATCCAGGCACTTTAAGATAGGCTCATTAATAATAATAAAAAAGCTCTTGAGAGACTGAAGAGAATATTGTTAAGCAAAGAGTGGTTCAGTTTGAGTAATATAGCAAACTTAGGCAAAAATTAATGCTTTCCCCACACTATTTCTCTTCAGAGTCATTTTAACATGTAAAACTAAATGAAATTCCCTGTGTGCTATTTAGATCAAAATTATAGTAACACATGATTATTGTATAGATTATGTATCCTGTTAATTGAGGCACAGTCTTTAACCAAGTCAATGCAGTCTTCTCCAAGAAATGCTCAAAGAACACTGAATATCACAAATTTCTTGGGATGAGTAATTTAAACCATGATGTTCAGACAATGGAAAAGTAGCATTCTCCAAACTTTATTTTACTGCAAACTACTCTGCAGATGTAGGGCTTGAAGCAAAACCTGCCTGAATGCAAAGTGTTGCTCTCTTGTATTTTGCAGAGCAGAATTTAGACGCCTGCAACAAGTTTTTGGTGAGGGATACCATGGTTATTCTGTTGACTGCAGGGGTAGGATGCCAAAGTACTAGATGGGAACTACCTAGGAAGAGGTGGCAGTGGGTATTTAGAGAAGTATTTAAGCGTTGCCTACAGGTTTTTTAGCGGGTTGGTGTGCTGTGGGAGACAAAGGAGATGCTTGAGAAGAGACAGTTTGGAGGGAGAGAATGATGAGGTTGGTGGGTCCTTACTTTGCACTTTGTTTGCTTTTACTGCATCATGCTAATCTTTCTCAGGAGAGACCTAAGCAAAAGATACTTGGTATTACTGGTGAAGTACACAGAATATTGTTTACTAAGAGAAGGGATTCAAAGAAAAGCTGGGGCAATCCACTACATTACTCTTCATTGCTTTTGCACTCTTTCGAAAGATATTCAACATGTATCTTTGTGGGTGATTGGATCTTTGCAAAACAAGCCATAATTGCAATTTGTTTTCTCCTTTTTTGAAACTATGCCCACAACTCTTCAAATTTTAAACACTGACAGGCATATGATCAAAGCCTGACTTCTTCTGGGGAAGATTGCTGACATAGGCAATGTATAATGCCATATAACTCAGAAAGACGGAGAGACAAAGATTACTAATGTGAGTAAAAAAAAAAAAAATCACGAGTCTTCAAAGTCAAATTTGGCCAAAACCAAACTCCATGCAGCACAGAGAGCAAATCCTGTGAGTTTTCAACAGAAAATGCCATATACTTAAAAGATATCTCAAAGTGTAGTGGCTCAATTGCATGTTCCAAATATACAATAAGTTACAGTCACTATAAATTGCTATATTACAATTTAGTAAGCAATTAGGTAACACATCAGAAAATACCCCTCCTCAAAAAAAGAAAAAAAGGTAAACCAAACTAACCAAATCTAGTAAAGTAAAACAAACAAAAATACCCAACACTTTCTTTTTTTTACAGATCAATTTTTTTTGCTATTAAAAAAAAGAGAAAAAAATCACAGTTATTCAGGAAACACTTTCATTTATAAGGAAAAGGCCATTTTTCATCCAAAAACATATACAAACAAGACTGCCAATAGTTTCAGTGTTGTTGCCAAGAAATTATTACATCGCAAAGGGAAATTTTTTGAGATAAGGACAAAAAATATAGTAGATTCAGTATTGTAATTTTAGCCTAATCTCTTTCTGAACTGTAAAAATTGTTACCAGTTCCCTGAGGTGTATGCAGAAAAATAAAGCTTACACTCTAAATCTAAGCTTTTCAATTTAAGCCCCAAAACTCAGTTATGACCCAAATTCTTCAGCATGAAATCCCAAGATTTAAATATCTCTATAATCAGTTTTTATTACTTCTGATCAATTTAATTTCAAAATATTTTGTGCAGCTGTTAACACTCACCAGATGTATCCTCTTACTTAATCTTCTGTAGGGAGTTAGAAGCCTACTACCATACTACACTGTAGTCAGTAAAATTATTTTAATTTATATGCTGCTCTAGACTATAATATCACTAATGAATAAGGAATATTCTTGCAACAGTAATTCATAAATCTTCTGTAGATTAAAGTATTCTGTAAGCAGCTTTCAAAATTGGCTTTTATGACTATGTCATGCAAAATCTGTTTTCTCTCACAGAAGATAATTGAATAATGGAGGTATTTTTTGACCTTTTGTAGAAGCAAGACAGCTCAGACTGTCAACCCAACTCCATAACACACATCAAACCATTCTTTTTAATAAACACATTATTATTTTTCTTCCAGCTATACTTACTGCAATGCATCTCACTTTACTCACACTTTATTTGTTTCTGGACAGAGAGGATCAGCTTTGTTAGTGGGATTACATCAGGGAATTCAGTCACGCCACTGCAGGCATGAGTTTGATCTACTGATGAACAAGAGCCGTTTTCTATTAATTTTCTCAAAGTCTCTTCATTTAGCTTTGAAAACCTACAGCGTGTAGATGAAGGAGCTTGATCCTAGAGGTCTTTCCCTTCCTAACCAATACTAAAGGACATTTATTTCTATTCTAGACCTCTTGGTTTTAAGGATCAAGAAAGCTGAGAACGAAAGCTGCTACCCTTTTGGACTACATATTAGCATCTTCACTCTAGTTGGTGTGGACTGCAGGAAAAAGCATCTTACCATCACTGTTGACACAGACAACAACAGGAACCTGTGTACCAGGGCCACATGGCTTTTCATTGTCGGGAATGCATTCCTCCAGCCCTGTGATTCTCCAGTCATAGCATGAGGGCTCTTCACATGGGATGGCTTCTAGCAAGTGAGGGCAGTTTCCTGTTCCTCCTGTAGGCTCATTGGTGATGCGACGTTTCCTTAGTTTAAAGCCTGAAAAGTCCATGAAAATAACAATTCAATTCTAAAAGGCAAAGTGAAGCATTTTTTTATCTATGTGTACAGATCCATCTCATTTAATAAATCTAGACTAGATCGCTGGGCTGCCATTTCTCAAATATGTTGTTTGTTTTCTTCTCAGGTATCTTCCAATAGGGACGGATTACCAAATGAAATCAGCTTATAAACACTACATTCCTGCTCCAACCCCCCAAAATAAAATAGAAGAATAAAAAGACTTCATTGTGAGAAAAACAAAGGCATGGAAATAAAAACAAGAAGTCCTATGGACAAATTTTCAGTAATAAACATCACAATATTCCCTTGAAAGCATTTACAAATTTCCTTAAGACTACCCAAATTCATTTTGAGATGGAGAAACTGATGGGCCTTTATACAGTGTGTCATCTGCCAGGTCAATGTTAGTGACCAAGAGCAAACCCCTCTCCTACTTTCAGGATAGCATGTTGAAAAAGCCAGACTACATATAGTCAGAACAGCCTAACCAAATTGAATGGATTCAAAAAATAGTTTCTCATGTAATAACTTTCTATAGTTTCTATCTGATTGGAATATTTTTAACTTTGGCAATGGTTTGTTTCTTTTCACAGTCTCTTTTATATCAATATTTAGGCAGGTTAGTATTATACAGATATTGTTTATAAAATGCTACATATAACTCTTTCATTTCTATCAGAACACAAACTAAACAGGAGAGATGTCAAACACAAGAACTGATTCTTTGTTTGAGGACATGCCTCTAAATTTAATTATAATAAATATTACATTAAAAATACATTTCCATGTATCTTCCATTGTTGTTTGTGTGAAGTTTTTTTTCTAAACTGAAGAGATCAGCCAAATTATGAGCAAATGGTTTAGCAAGTCTGACACAAAAGGCTGATATAATTTCAAAAATAAAGAACTCCAATGTCTACAGCAACAAAGGAGGCAAGTGATCCGGAAATATGTAGAAAGACATGCTGCTAAAAGTGGGAGTGTCTGTACAACTTTTACATCATTCTCTCAGAAGAACTGTCAATGCAATTATAAAATAAAATGTAAGAATTTCCATACACAAGGAAAACATTGGCAGTTGAGAAAAGATCCCTGCTCATGTGTGCAGGAATAAAGGCCTGCATAATGTACATCCTAATATATTTCCTTTAGGCAGATGTCCAAATCAGTCTCACAAACCCAAACTTTACCCTCCAAAATGTAGCAAATCTTTCAGTGATGGAACAGAAACAGAAAAAACAGACCACTTGACAGCTATACTCAGAGAAGACTTAATCCAATAGGCTTACACAGTGAATTGCTTTTTCCTTCTTGAATTGATCAAGGTTGGGTCAGAGTTCTGCAAAACAGCTTTGCAAAACTTGCATTATTGCTGCCCACACAGAAGTGTAGCTAGCAGTATGCCAGAACTAAACTAACATACTAATCACAGTTGCTCCTTCAAGTGGACATATGTAGCTGCCCTTTCTTACTGTTGTTTTTAATCAAGGAACCAAGTCTGTATTCCCAGCTTTTGTCAGATAATCACATTGCAGCAATGACTAGGCCAGTTTTTCTCATTTATAGCCAGGAACCCACAGACTTCTAACATGAGGTCCCTGTCATTGTATTCTTGCTTTCCTATTTTGATGTCAGGTTACTACAATCTGTTCTGCATGGGAATAAGCTGTAAAACATGCTGAAATTGAAACCAGCACATATGTCATCAGTAAAACAGTGTCACGTACCAACAATGAATGGTCCCATTTCCTTGCCAGATCATGCTTTATGGTCTAATGGTGAATCCTTAAGCTATTACTGAACTGTAAATCTTTGAGTCACTTGGACACTACATAACTCAAAGGCTGCCTCTGTCCTCTTTTCAAGACAGTGCCAGAATTGTGATTTGAACACACAGACAAACTATACCCCTTTCAGTCTGAGAGAAAGGCTTGAAACGGGAATCGCCCTGTAAAAACCCAAACTGATCTTGAGAGTTTAGTAAACAGGCTACATTTTTGCCAGCTTTGGTGTAACAGTAATGTTAAATATAGTCCTAATTCAATTTTGATGCTCAGAGGCACTGAATATACACTTCTTGGCACAAAACTTAGCATGCTTGCATAGCCAGAGGTTCCTAGTGACTTAGGAATATTAATCACCATCAAAAGGATCTGCTAAACTTTTACATACCCTTCTTGGCCTGAGGGTCGTCACAGCTTTCATAGGTGCATGGTCCCCAGGCTGACCATGCTGAGGTCTCACATTCTGTAGGACAGGGAATATGGCACAGCTGGGAGGTGCTGGGAAGAGGCGCTGTACACAGTTTACGGTCCACCGGCCTCGAAGCTGTCAAAACAAAGTAAAAACATTTCTCACATGTCAGCTTTACGTGGACAGAACCATCCTTCAATCAGAAAGGCTGCTATCTCATCATTTTAAACTGAAGAAGTGACGGGAAAATGCCCATTTTGAAAAAATGAAACAGCAGTCAGTTTACTCTCTGCATGAACAGAGTCAAATCCAATTGTGTGGAGTCAGGGAGACTGTAGATATTGCAGCACCCTCTTGGACTAGTCCTTTCACTTAAGGGATAAATTATGCTACTACAATGATTGTTCACTGTGCACTCTGTGTTAATTGATGTCCTGTATTTTACTACTTCTTTTCTTAAGAAACTGAAAAAAAAGCTGTATAAATCCCTTTGCACTTGTGTGTATACATATAGTATATGATACTATAACTTCAAAGGCCTGGTTAATTAATATTTAAAAGATTATTTTTAAGCTATAATTTGAAACAAGCTAAAATTACAAAAAAAATTGTTGGTTTTTTTTTTTACTCTAAAGACCATAAAATGCATACTCAGCAATAAGATTTGTGCAGTAGAAGCTTTAGTTCAAGACAGGCTTTGTTTCAAATATATGTGGTTTGCATATACTATAAATATATATACATAATATATTCAAGATAATTAAAACGGCATAATTTATTTTTTCATTAAAGTATTATTAATCTATAAAGACACATCTGAAAGCAGATTCTTCTGCTCTTTAAAGATCAATAAGCCAGGACAAAATCACCCTCCTCCTTACATACTTTAATCTTTGACTTCTCAGGTCATACAAATAATAGGACAACTCTAAAAGGTGCCAGATTAAGGTGCAGAACTCTAACTCAAAATGTACCATTTTATTGCAAGCAAGACTTTAATTATCTTTCATAATTCAGGACTTGAAAAAATATTACACTAAGCAGAGAATATCTGCTAGCAGGCAAAGTGAAGTCTGCCACATTAAATCACACTGGTTGATTGAAAAAACATGCTATTCCTTAACTTAAAACACTCTCATTCTACTCTCTCAGCACTTTTTTCCACAGGAAGGTTACCTCATTAATTTTTTGCCGCCACCACTACAAATAATTTCTTTTGATGGAAAGAGCTCTCTGATGAAAAAAGTTCAGAATATGACAAAATATCCTTCTGAAAGATGAGATCAATAACAACTGATATAATGTGAAAGTAAACACCAAGTTGTTAAAGTGTGGTCTCACTTGTAGACATTGTGTGTGTGTCTTTCGCTTCAGACTTTCTAAGTAGGTGATCTTTCCAGTCACAGAAAAAACATTCAATTCTCACTTTTTTAAGGGGAAAAGGGAATGAAAAATCCTCCCCCTATTCTGATTTCCCACATTGCCTCCTTTGGTGCAGTTTTACACTGTGTTGCTCCACATAATGAAGGCGTGAAGATGTCACATAGTCCTTCAACATTACTGCCTCCAACTCACCAATCTCTCAACACAAAATAATACAAAACCAAATATTCCAACATTTGCCTAATGCTATGTTGGAATTAGATTTTATGACAGAACATTGAATTTTACAGTAAGTTTGACATTCACATCTAACATGAATGATAATCAACATAACATGCATATTTTGTATAGAAAATGGATATAAATAAAAATAATTTGCCTGTAATTGAGTTTGTATTGAATATTTTCTAATAAAAAAAGAAAACCAGTAAGTAATTCCTATCTGTACTTTTTAAACCTTGATTTAATCAGGGAATTACCCAACTGAGACAATTGAAATTAAGGGTCAATTACACCCCTGAGACGCAGCCTTGCTTCAGGGAACAGAGAACGTATTTTGAGGAATGCCATGCTTCATCTCCAGCCTGCATCTGGATAAAGGACTTACCATCACACTAGTTCATGGGATGTTACTTAGAAAAATAACAAAGATTTTTCCTTAGGAAGCTTTAAATAGTAGGTTTTTCATATCACAGGTATCAATAAATCTCTAAATATGCCAAAATGTTTTTGAAATGTTGCTTTTATACCATAAGTGATGTACAAATGTCTGCTAACAGATCTGTGATATATTGCTTTTAAAACAAAAGAATTCAACAGTAGGATAGATAAGCTATCTTTCAGGTTATTTAAAAAAAGTGTTTTCATCATGGAGCATTAAGGATCCATTCAATCAGGATTACTCAGAATTCTGTCTTTGAGATGACAGTAAAATAAGAAAACAGGCTTGCATTGGTATCTCATGACCATCTTGCTCCTATCAATTTAAATGGATTTCTTTCAGTATGAAAAAAGTATAAATGAGCTCAGATTTGCTGCTTACTGTTTATCAAAGACACTCTGAGAGACAATGATTCTGGATGCAGAAATTTACAGTTTAAAACCTTGTCTCATCTCTGTCCTTTCATACTCGCTTGCAGCAGCAATAAGGATTGTTCCTTTTTTAACTTGGAAGTGATGCTGAAAGCTGATTAGACCGTGTGTAATACTACAAGATCTATGTGAAATTTGACCAAATTTTGGGCCGAGAATGGAGAGAAAAGTGAATGCATTTTGATAACCTCTTTCTCCTTCTGTCTAACTAAAAAATTAGATTCAGTTTTCAATAAATTTCAAGTTTGAGAGTAGTGACTTAAAAACCAAAATAAGGTTCAATTTTCGTGTCCTCAAATTATCTGCTATATTAGGAAACTTTAGCTGAATATATTTTATACCCTTATAAAAGACCTCCTCGAATTACTGCATTTTATAAAGGGTTGAAAAGAAAAGGAACAGTTCTGTTCTTATGCATTTGTTACATTTATCAAGATCGCAAACTCCCCATCCTTCTCTAGAAACCCTCAAGAGACTAGTGCCCAGTAATGACCAGGCTGGCAAAGAGAGTGTATTTGTATGTGACTGCATCAGTGTAAGCAGGCACAACTTCATATTTCTCTTTCTGGTCATTTGTCACGCTGGTTTCATAGGAAATTTCTCCACACTCAAAAAACCCAAGAAAAACCCAAGCCCAAAACACATTAATTGACCAAAAATTAAAGAATTCACATTCTTCTCATTTTCTATAACATTGAAATCTATCATAAAAATTCATTAGATAATTCAGAACCTGATGGTCCAAGAAACAGGACAATTCCATGCATGTATGCAGTTCTCCCGTTTTTATTAGAGCAATGACTGTGTGTTTGCAGATGTAGAATAAATTTATGCCCGTAAAGGAACTTTCCTCCCATTCTTATTCTACATCAAGGGTTTTAAAGGTACTCCAAAAAAGATGACAAAATCCACCCCATCTTACAGTGAGAGAAACTTCATGACTACAACAATTGAGGTGAACAGAGATGAAACTATTTAAGTCAGTGTCAAGTAAATGGCAGAATGACAGTGGCCTCCATGAAACTTGATTGCCACCTGCTTAATTACTGCATACAATACTCCTTCTTCTTCCTTCTGACCTTAATGCCATGAGGGATTCTGGTTCAGCTAAGTATTAAAAGTTAAAATTCTTACTGGAGCCCTAACTCAGTGTTTTGAATCTACAGAAGGGATTGGAAACAGCTGACACGATGAAAGCTGCAAAATGATTCCCAGAGTTCAGAATTGAAAGGAGTGGAGCAGGAAACTGTCCCAGCATCCCAGCAGGCTCATTGTCATTAGTTTGAATTTGGGCCTATCATTTTCAAACTGACCTGAAATTTCCTGAGAACGCATGAATCCATTTAAATATTCCAGAGCTCCATAAACATGTTAATTATACACATATAGCCAACAAGGTCTCCCAAAAGGGACGTTGCCTCCTTTGCATGCTTTTAATCAAAAGGCCGGGTCAGAGGCCTTAATTTACCTACCTGTTATTTCAAAAGTGATTGATAGCAGAGGTGCAGCACTAGCCTTCGACTTGCTCTGTGACTGACTTTCTGAAATAACAGGGAAACGCCACCATGAGTATATGAGAACGGAGGTCTTTAAAGCAGCCTTACGCAGACAGCATTCCCTATCATCAACCGCAAACTACACTGAAATGAAGGCGTTTCCCCACAGCTAAATCTGGTGGCTGTGTTACCTGGCTTTTTTCCATCCTCAAATTACTTTTAGTTTTCTATGAGTATGTTTCTATGAGGGGAAAGGGAGGGAGGATGAGTGAAGCAGCAGCTCTTCCGAAAATCTGTCCCCTAATATGGAAACAGCCCAGAGCTCCTTTTTAAACTAAGACCCACTTCACCCTCAGTCTGAGCTCTTGAAAAACTGTTCTCATGTTTATGCATCCAAAGACTAGTTACATTTTAATCAGCTTTCCAGGGCCTGCAGAGATTACCTCCTGATGGGCTCTGCGTATTCCTGTCACAGTCTGATAAGGGTAGATTTCACACCCGCCTAAGCCGGCAAGACTTCACAGCCTACCAAAATCCTAATCATCATTCTGAACAGTAAGCTGCCACTGGTTTTATTGTTACTTCTCCTTAGCTGGGAGGTTTTCCTCATTCACACTATTGCAGGGGCATCTAAACTTTGTTCCACAGAGGCGATTTACTAAAAGCCCTTGGGCAGAAGCTGATTTTCATTAAACGAAGAGGTTTGAAAGCTTCTTCTTTTATAAATACAGATGCAGGGCCCATGGAGCTCATAATGCTCAGTAGCTCACTGCTACTGATCCCAGCAATCATGCTGAAATGGTTGTTGGCATTAATATTCCCCACAAACTCTACCTCTATGGCAAGTTTGAGAGTACCTTTAAACCACAGCAGAAACCTCACCAGCCTGCAGTTTGGCCAACCCAGGTGTAAATGGTGTATTACACAGGACTTGTACAATGATGTTGCTTTTCCTGAAGTATGTGGCTGCATTTATTTATTTTTTTATTATTAATAATGTGTGTTTGTATGAAACAGGTGCAGAAGAGGATAAAACAATTAAAAAGGTAAATGCATTTAGTTTAATTCACTGATTTCTAAATCTATAGTGCTGCATTAGCATGCAGTAGTAGATGTAACATAAACTACTCAAGTGTTGTTCTAAAGTATGTATATTACCAGAGGAATTAAAGATTTTGTCTCCTAAGCTATTCACTTTTTTCTTAAGAAGCTGCACAAGCTGTAACAGTGACAAGGAATAATCTCTTCTCTCTTTCAGTTAGGGAAATAAACCGATGAAATTATATTGGCTTGAAGTTCTGAAAGCTACGTAAGAACTTGGACAAATCAAGAAAAGAAGAAAAAAAATCAATTTCTTGAGAATGAAATATAATCATATTTTTACATTTTTCTATACTGAGCTTACATGCCAGAATTGACATATTCCATCCACACACCAAAGAGCACAAGTTCATCACCCAGCTGAAGGATACAAAAGAAATTTACAGCAGATGAAGGAACCAAATCTAGAATTTCTGACACACCTTCTCATGCTCTTTCTTACTGAGAGACATCCTTTATATAAGACAGTAGTTTTCAGCAGGTATTAAGATAGAGTAATTTGTAGCTAGGAACCTAAATTTGCAGCACAGAGAATGAAATCTCTGCTACATCAATTAAGCATTTTCATCTGAATTCGAAAATAGCAGTAACTCACAAAGTAAGAAGGCACTCATGGAAGAAGACAACGGCTGTCAAGGAGCTCTGGAATGCTGACATGCTCTGATTTCACACTAATTCAAATGCAATTGAATCAAATTTACCTTCTTTATCCTTGAGGGTATTTAGGTAGGACAGGAGATTTTCATTAGCTTGCACACAGTACATTTCTCTGGTTTGAATGCCACCTCCGCACAGCGCCGTCTGGTTTCCTCGCCTCTTGTCCTGTTGGCTAAGGAGAGGATCGACACGGCATTCTGTCCACTCTGTGGTCCGCCAACCATACCTGTATCAAATTTGGTTAATTGGGTCTTTTGAAATCATGAAGTCATTTTACACAGCATTCATTTACACAAGCTGAAACACCTGAGTAGCTTTATTAATTTCCAAAAAGGCCAGAGCACCACAATTTCTTGCACACAGAGGTGCATGAACTCTCATATTTTATATGGTTGGAACATTTTTCCTATTATTTAATTTTTTAAATTATTACTCTTTAGGAATATCTTTTCTGTTCAATTCCTGAAACATATCACACATATAAATGTTTTATTTGAGGGAAGAAAAACTTAATATAGAGACATATAGTCCATGTTAAGTTCACTTTCAAGATTGTGACTCTCAGCAATTTTTAAAGCTAGAAAATTTATATAAGCTAAAGCCAAAATATCAAAGAAATGTGAATGCTGAGAAATGTAAGAGCCAGAAAAGGAGGGGAAAACCCCACAACAACTCAACCCCCCAAAATTACCCAAAAGCCTGTTGTTCATATTTGATAGGAGACATGACAGTTTCTCTCAGATATCAAGGTGAAAGTATAATGGTATTTTTTTATTATTACTACAGAAAAACCTTTCAGTAAGTTCCTTTTTCTCAGTCAAGAGGAAGATCGTTCTGCGGTACTGAAGCATCCCTGCTGGGTACTGATGAATGGCGAGAAGCTGTGAGCTTTCTAATCAGTGAATGCACAGGAAAGAAGATCTTTGACTTATAGTTAAAACGCCAACAGGGATTATGAACCACAAGAAATGCCACAGAATTCTCTACCCACCAAGTACTTTAGGGCTAAATCAAAGCAAAGTGTTTCCTAATGTAGCTGGAGATAGGGAAAGATGACATTTCGACACTTAAATGAAAAATATATACCACAGTCAAAGATGCTTAACATCAAATGACATTTCTTCAGACCCTTTTCTCAATTTGATAAAGAAAAAGCACAGTTAGGACTTGAATATTAATCTTGATTAGTTGATAAGGATTACAGAAATCTCTTGAATCGTAAAGTGCTAGCTGTCATTTCTCCTAAACTTTATTTACTGTCACTTTTATCCTCTCACACTTTCCATTTGGGGGTCAGTAATGCCTTTCTTGTGCTGAATACAAGTCTGACTAAAACAGTCTGTTTGCTAAACAGATGTCTATCATCTCTTTTCTGTGTTCAACATTTTGTCTCCAGACAGATAAGGATTTCAGAAAACAATGAGTCTGCTAGAAATGTTATATAGGGAAAATATCACTGATAAATCAGTAAAATTAACTTATTTTCATCGTCTGAGCCTGCATATGCACAAATATCATCTTTTAAAAACTGAAACAAATGAAAAAAATGTACTTGTTATAGTTTATATTTAGAGGACGAACTGATTACACTATAATAGGGGCGATTTGCAGGCTTTGGGCTTACAAGAACACTGAATACACAAACAATGAAAAAAAAGGTAAAGTCATAGCTATTATTTCTTTAATTATGGTTTGGTTGCTACTCCATCACCAGCCTTGTACACTTAATTGAAATTGTTCATTTTAATATAGGGAGAACTGAAATGAACCAGCTTACGTAATGCACGGTGCTACGCCATCTCCTTGGGAAATACACTGCTCTGCTTCTTCTAATTGTGGGCATTCGCTTTCACTGCCAACAGGGAGCTGCTTAATGGTCCGTGATCTTGTACGATTCCCTTTAGGGGTTGTCATGTCAAAGCAGGTTTTGGAGCAGGGGGTCCATTCTGACCACTCTGACACCTGGCACTCCTTTGTGATCACACAGGACTGAAACGTAATGGGCAGCTTGTCCTGTTTGCAGAAGCTGTAATAAGAGAGCATTACAATTTTCAGCACACACATCCACAGACAGTCATGAACTCCTAAGGAAAAGTGATGTCCATTGAGCCCAAAAAGTCAGGGAAAAAGGTTTTTGGTCAAAGTGACTCAAACGATATACATTAGATTTACTACAGTTAAAAATTACCAGTATTGCCATATCTGTGATCAAAATACTGCCCTATCTGTGATCAAAATTAAAATATAAATCTTCATACATGTATAGAAGTACAACAGAGGAAAGAAACCAATTTTTCATTGCTTTATCTTTTATTTTTAGATATACTCAATTTTTTTGTTGGAACATAAAGTAAGGGAGGATCAATAACAGAGATGACTAAAGATGTTTTTGAAGAGAACAAAATGCTCAGTGCCATCTTCTTTTAATTTCCAGATTACAATTTGTTAAAAAACACAACAGCAAATATGTTGAGTGCTTAGTTACTAATCATTTACTTTGCTAACAGCTAGTATATTGCCACAGTGATGTCTCATGAACTAAACAGGGAATGATCTCTACCTTAAAGTGGAGTCTTCCCTGACGCAGTGAACACATAGCCTTAATTTCCTATTTCTTATGAAGGCCATCATTTAATTTCCATTCTCCATTTGATTGTTTCATTCACATATTACACAGGTTGTCACCAAGATTTTTTCCCTCTAAATCCCTCTGCATTTCAAATGTTATATTCTAAGTAGAAACTAACATTTCTACTTAGAAGCTTGATTAACAATAGAAAAATGAGAAATAGAGAAGCTAACTTACAGTTAAAGTGAACATAACTTTATCTCCTTAATTATAATTACAACATAAGTATTTTTAAAATTTTTTATCATATCTGTTTTGGAATAAAAATCTGGCTTCTGAAGCACTTAAAACAGGCAGGATTTACTGGCACTGCAGATGGCACAATGAAATGCTCTGTTCAGTACCAGTCCTATAAACAATAAAATGAAGACTCATTTTTTCTTTTTAAAAGAATACAAAACAATACAGAATAATGAATATTTACTATTTTGTTGCTATAAAAAATTTTGCCCTACTCATATATTCAACATAATTTTGAACTGCTATTTACAAAGTTTTGTAATAGTAGAACTAGGGATACTTGAGACTAATAGGAGATTTAAAAACACAATAAATGAAAGCATACTCATGCAAAAGTAACAGAGCAATTCTACAGCTTGCTAATAGAAGATCCTGGTTGTGGAGACAGTGCCAGCATGTTCAAAAGGAGGTCGATGAATTTGTGGGCTGTTGGTCTACATATGGATTTGAGGGGGGAGGGAAATCCTAACATGTGATAGTCAACATTTATTCATACACTGAAAGATTTTTAGAAAATTATTCTTTAATAGTGGAATTTTTCACCTACATATAGCCCCATCTGGCACAGTACTAAAGTACTGTCAAAATCAATATATCAGTTTCTGTACCTTTGACAAAACATGTAGATTCATTTATCCCACAAAGACACATTTTAATGACCAGAGAAAAGATAAATTCCTCATGGTTTCTAAGATGGCCAGTATTCGCAAACTCTCCTGTAGAACAGATGAAATATCCTCACCTTCCAAGTTCCTATCCAATGTGACACCTTTGAGAGCAGACAAAACCAACCTCTTAACTTGCACTGTAACTGGGGCTGAGTTTAATTATAGACACTTCCTGCCAGGGAACATGCACAAAATTGCCACCACAAAGTAGCTTTGGTGAGAAAGGAAGAGATCAACTCATGATGTGTAAGAGTCCATGTGCTTCTTTTGCATGTGCTTCAAAACTTATCTGGGAGAAGTATTACATGAGAAAGGGTAATATTCATTTTCAGAAGGTGACATATAGATAGATAGATAGATACTCTTTCTTCACTGAAGTTACCTTCAACTTGGGTGTATTCCCTGACTTTCACCAAACCTAAAGGTATCCCTGGCTCTAACTGGCTGCAATTCCTACACATCTTCCTGCAGAGACTGCTTTCTTCTCTGGAAGAAGGAAGCCTCTACCACAACATAGAGGGTTCAAATTCACAAAATCACAGAATTGCTAGTGTTGGAAGGAACCTCTGAAAATCATCCAGTCCAATCCCCCTGCCAAGACAGGGTCGCAGGTAACATATATAAGTGGGTACACAAAACGTATCCGGGTTTTGAATGTCTCCAGAAAGGGAGACTCTGTTACTAGATCATTCACAAAGAATTCAATATAGGCACTACCACAATTTTAAACAGCAAATTTTACTTTCACAGATCCTTAAACTGTAATTGCTATATATGCAAAAAGACCTCCTGAAGTTTCTCACTTTCCAGTACCCTGTAATCTTGAATGCCATGATGCTGAAGTTCCTCTGTCAATCATGATGCAAAATGTTTCAAAAAATTTAGATCTAGATTCTTCCACAGGACTCAAATGAAGAGCTATTTGGTCAGTGGCACAGATTCAGCATTTGCATACCTTTGACACCATGCTCATATTATGTTTTAATAAAAGCTCTTGTTGCTACAGTTTATATAATTAGAATGGCCCTTTTATCTTTTTTGTTACTAATTATTTCCATATGTGGCCGTGAAGAGGACCCAAACAGAATTGTGCCATGTTAATTACTAACTCCATTGCATATTTATGATCCCTGACAGAATTAAAGCCATAGAGTTAATGCATGTCTCACTTCAAATATTTACTTATAAAATTAATCAATTTAAAATGAAATATAAAACAAGTTCTTAAGTCTTGTAACCAGAACATAAATATTACTAGGGAGACAAACAAGAGGTAGAGTGAGTGTCCATTTATTTCCTTACTTGCTTATTAAAATCATGCACCACTTGCTGTACTACATAAATACCAAGTAACTGATATTGTAAGTCACGAGCAAACAACCTCTTTACTGTTATACATGCTGACATTATTTTGTGAGAGGGCAGAGACAGTTACAATTAGCAAAAAAGTGTCGCAAAAGCCAATTAGCTGCTGTTTATTCTTTTAACACTTGGTTTTCTTTGAACGAGTTAGAGAAACAGTGACAGCTAATTGCATACGGCCGTTATGAAGTTTTCCTTCATGTTGCAGGCAGCAGGAGAGGATCTGTTGCAGTATAGACCAAGTAAAGAAGGGAAGAATCACATTTAAACTCAGTATCACAAATCTCTCTAAACAAGACCAGTTAAAATTCTTCAGTTAAGTAAACAATTACAGAAGTGCTTCACTCCCTTTGAAGGTAATAGAGTAGCTTCCAGAGCAGATTATAATTCCTTTCCCTGTCCCAAGTGCATGTATACCCATTACCAGCAACTGAACTAATCTAATTTCATATTGCATCTCTACATACACCCCTTTCCCAAGAAATTTGGGAAGAATGAATTTGATGACCCAAAGTCCCCTATAATTTTTGAACATATATTTTAATATATTTTAATATTTTTTTTACTCCTGACACCTTTAAAATATTTTCAAAATATTTCCAAACTTTGTTTTACCAGAAGAAACAGATGTTCATCATATCTTTCAGAGGAAATTACTATATATAGACAGACATTCATAATTAAAGTTTCTAATAGTGCATGCTATAAAAATGCTAACTCAAAGATACATGTGCCATTTAAAAAGCTCAGTATATGCAATACATTAGTTGAGAAGGTTGGCCACATTTCCTTTAAATGTCTCTTTAAAGAAATTGCATAGAATGGTTCTTAATCAAAACCTGGGAATGTTTTTTTTTACACAAAATAGTTTTTTCTGGCTTTGGTGCCTAATGCTACAGATTTTATCTTCACAAATAATGGAAAACAAAGCTTACTTTCATGTAAATCTCTCTGCACATTCTGATGGATTTCACCTCTGATTTAGTTACCCTAATTTGAGGGAATCTTCTCACAGAATAAAAGGCAAATGGGTAGGTAACACAACAGAAGATAAAAATAGACAGTTAATATTAATTTCATGATATCACCCAACTCACTCTGCATGAAACAACTCCATGCCTTGGGTATGTTCAGTAACATCTAAGTATGCATTATATGCAAAGTTAACCATTCAAGAAGCACAAATAAGTCCTCACTATCAACCCATACAGTTTTGTCCAGATAATTGCTTGGAACGCTCAAAGAAAATCACATGAATTGCATTAAAATGCTGTTAAAACTCAACAGAGTAGACTGGATACAAGAAGTAACATAGGAATAACACGTAAAGTCTGCAAGAACTTGCTCTCAATCCAGTGAAAACATTCAAAGGACAGTGTCCTAAGTGTCAGATATAGTGGGGAACTGAAGCTTAAGGTATACAAGCACTTAAATCACGCAGTAGAAAGAGAAAGCAATCCCAAACAAAACAAAAGATCACAGAGAATGAATGATCCCTACTGCTATTAAGCCAACATTAAGCCTATTTCTGACCTCAAAGACTGATATTAGATTAAATAAAACCATAGAAAAAGGTAGTTTTGATTCAAAGGACAACCTACAGAATATAATTGCTTCTCAGCCTCTTTTGGAGATGTGTGGTCAGCAATTTGTGTCTACTCACGTTCTGTAGCCTCATTTTTGCTCCTACAGCAATAAATAAAAACTAAATATCACTTTGGATAGGAAGGTTACACCTGGAGACTTCAAAGTAATTTATGGGATAATTAAGGCTATAGACACATGGAGAACAAAGGTTGAGGCATATGCCCAGAACAAATTAGACCATAGTATGTGTGTACAAATGACCAAGTTGTGCAATTGAAAACACTCTCTTCAATCAAAGATAAGCTTTAAAAGGTGTGATAAAATTAGATTAGTTGAGAGATAAAAAAATTGTTTCTGAGGTATCCTAAATTTCTATTAGAGCGAAAAACTTTTACAGTTTTTAAAAATCAGGAAAACTTGATTTTGTATGCCAATGACCTGTATGAGCATCTATAATCTCAGTTTCAAAATTTGTCTTTTAAGTTATGACAAAAGTCATGGAAGAAACCATTGGAATTTCTTCCTCTGCAAATTCAACTAGGAAAAAAAAAGGTTTTTTCTTTTAATCTTTTGCAATAGATAAAGCTGTGCATACAGCATGCATAAAGCCAAATGCATGGCAATGCTTGAGGGTAGGACCAATCTCTAAATTTATGCAGGATGAATAGAAAAAATAAATAGGTTTTAAACTAGGCAGTAGGACTCCATGAGCAGACTCCATACATAACTTGTACAACTACAGTACTACTACTGCTGGTGTTTCCTCCGTATCATACTGGACTCATAACTACAAAGAAGAGTTAATCAGAAGAGATGAACAGCAGCATCAGAATGGCTGAGGGGTTTTAACTAATTATCCATGCAGTCTGAAACCTTTCTTGGCAGTAGCAGATGAGGGCAAAAATGGAAAGACAACAAGTATTTGGTCACACTCTCCCAAGATACTCTCTGGTTTTCCAGCAAACTACAGTTTACAGACTTCCTGAAGACAAGCTGAATCTTTGCACTGCCCTTTACAGAGTTCTCCTGCATGAATTATTACAAATGCTTTCTGAACCTAATAAAATTTTGGTACCTACATCATCTTAGAAACAACATATACATATACAACATATACACTTTTTACTCACCAACAACTATGGATAGCTATTTTTGCTTTAAAACTGCCCAGTTAATTTCATTTTCTGGCTTCAGGCCTTGCATAACTATACTCACTTTCTCTGTGGCATTTTTGAGCTTAGAGACTTCTATAAGCTCTTTCTTTGACTGTCTCTGTTGGAGACACCATTTTGAAGATCGACTTTGTGCCTTTCCCTGTACAGCTGCTCTTCCTGTTCTAATGTAATAGAGTATCAATGCGAGCTTTGCCATTTAAACCTAAAATTGAACAATGAAGATTATGTCCTTTACAATAAATTCAATTAATTCACCTAAGCGCTGATATTTAACAAAAACTGCTATTTACTAGTTTTGACTATATTGTAAAGTAATGGAGCCCAACTGACAAGGTTAATGTAAGCCAAATAGTCTTCAATAACTTTTGTCTGCATTATTTTGCCTCTATTCCTTCACTGTTATCAGCACTCAGCTTTGGTTTTCCCGTTATCCATATTCAGCTTTGATTTTCATGAATGAAATTTTCACAGCTATTATTCCTTACTTTCACTATATGCATTCTCCTGGAATTCCGATATATTTGCTTTTTCTCTAGATGATTTTCCATTTGATTACACACAGATATTTCCATTGTTCTGAAATGAATAACATGGCTACAGTTCAGGAGACTGATGCCAATATAAACTTTAGCTATTCACGAGAAACAAAACCATGGGTTAGGGCTCGACTGAAAAGGACTGAAGTGAAATTTTTCAATTTTTTAAATTGAAAACTGTGATCTTTCGATCCTGGATCAGTATTTGATGTGTTAGTGGATTATGTCCACAGGTTCTTGGGTCCTGTGGCTCTAAACTTCTTTGTAGGTGCACCTACAGATCTGCCCAGGCTGCTCCAGTCCTGGCATGACTGACCTACCCTCAGCCCTGGTGGAGAAAGCTGACACCTCCACATCAGAGAGCTCAGTGCAGCCGACATTTTTCAGAGACACTCAACAGACATCATATTGTCAGACATCACACACAAAATCTAGATAAAAATGGCATTCTTCCTCCCTTTGACTCTCTCATACTAAATAGTATCACTCTGACTAGATATAACATGCCCTTCATGACCTGTTCTGTCTACTGGGGGTTTCAACCCCAGTACCTTTTGGGAAGAAACTTTATTTTTATTTTTGAAGAAAGCTACTTCATTTCCAGCAAAAAATAAAAGTTATGCTTGTATTCTGCAAAGTAAAACCCCAACAACATAATCCAATTATTATTCAATCCACAAGACTGAATGAATTAATTAAAAACTTTAGGGGATTGAAGAAGACTTAAGCAAAAACTATGTAACTGCCCGAAAGAAACTCATACTGACTACCATACAAGGCAGTTCAGTATTTCAGCAGAAAAAGGGAGCTGATTCTGAAAGTTTCAGATCAAAGCACAATCAACATACTTAAGAAAATCCTAAATTCTTTACTGGGTTTTTACGTGGCTTCATTTAAGTTCTGTGAAAGAAGAGTAAAGGTTATCAGGCAGATAAAGAAAAAAGGCATTAGTGTGCTCCCTCAGAGTATAATAATTTAACCATTTCCTAGCCTTGAATATCCTGCACACCATCAGGCATCTGCTACTACCAGCTGCTTCATAAGGAATGATGAGAGTCTCTCTTGAATTCTTGTTGATCTCATGAGACATTACATCATGGAATACCATTAGCAAAATGGTCTTCAATCTTTCCCACCAGCCACAAGACAAGAACTATCGACATACAAGTCCATTCAACCTAACAAACTTGTCTGCAGAAAGATTCAAAACTGTAACAAATTACTTATAGAACACCAAAACTACATGATAGTTTAGCACTTGAAAATCAAAATTACACACAGAAACACAAATACACAGAAGCAGGCTTGTTAAGGCTGCCATTTTTGACTGAAGGGCAAAATAAAGCTGGAGGAAGATTTTGGAAAATAATCAGAAAGTAAATTTGTGATTGAAAATAATGGCAATTGTAAACACCACTAAAACAAACCACTAAGCTGGACAGAGTCCTTGCAAGACAACCTACAGGCATAAATGAATATTGGCCCAACTCCCAAACAATTCTTAGAAAAATAAGAAATTAAAGCAGGATTTGAATACAAGCATATTTTAGTTTTTTTCAGTAGAGAGAATATCAATAGTTCGCCTTAAATTTGCTTGAATCTGGGTAAACTGCTACAAGAAATGAGAGACTGTAAGGAACACTTTCCAAAGACCACTTCTGCTTCTCATAACTGTAACCTTACAGTGAAGGAAGGGGTAAAACCTGTACCACACCTCTCATTAGTACCACATCCTAGAGAAGCTCAGGCTTACACTGCTGGGAAATCTGGCAGCCTATAGGCAGTCCCACAGACAAGATGCTCACACCCTCAACAGAACTACTTCGCAGAAATAATCTGGTTGGGTCAGAAGGTCAAATCAACCTTTGAAACATACTTATTCATGTCTGCAATTTTCTATGGCAACTTTGAATAATCACTCACTAGAGTCAGGAGGCCGGGGGACATACAGCAATACTCATGCTGAATATTAATCCTTTGTGTTATCTGGAATTAAATCCAGATCTTAATATCGTGTGTTTAGAGTCTACTCCTTGCTCTATATTGGATCACCATGGAACCTTAAAAGATGCTCTCTGTACGAGTAAGAGGGATTTTGGAGTTAACTTAGGGATACAAGTATGAAGCACAATGGCATGCAACCTGATGTGCTGCAAAAAGCTATTTATTTTCCATGCAGTGTTCTCCTCAGACTTCATACAGCCTGTTGGATGTGTTAACCTCTAAAGCAAAATAATCAGATTAACACTATGCCATTCTTGGATCACAGCTACAGCTGGATTTTGAAAGAGACTCTTGGTATAAAGGAAAAAAAAGGTTTTTTTCTCATAAATAAAATCAAATTTAAAAAGTTTAATTTTCAGGTACTAGACAGCAGGAATAATAGAAAGGTGATTTAAATCTGGAGGTTAGAAAACCCTCATGAGCTAGTCTGAAGATAAAAAATGTAATTCACAAAGTCTAGTCATCCTCGAGAGATTTAGTTTATGGTTGGAACACACTTGTTTCTTTAAAGAAGTTAGCAAAAATACAGTGCCTGTATATTTTCCTAGTGGAAAATGACATAGTCCTGATTCATTTTCCCTGCAGCTGCACTGTTTAGTATTGGTCATATTGTGCATTGTTCTGAGAAACTGTAAGTACCTCCCTGTATAATGGGCTGTTATAATCACACAAACAATGAGGCCCCTTTATTCATTTACAATTCAAGTACTGTCCACCTAAGTGCTTTTCACAAGACTATTTTCCCATGATCCTTTCACGACTAACTAATTCTGCCAACAAGAATGCACAGCCAAAACAGTTTTGAAATAAACAAAACCACTCAAGCTTTCTACATTACAGGAGAAGATAGAAGATACAACTTCTGTATCAAGAAAAAATATATCATCTAACACAGGCAAAGCAAAAAGAAGTTCTACTACACCCAAACAAGCATCAACAACAGCTGCTGTGGGGCTATCACAGACACCATGAGTGTTCGAGGAGACAAGAAAGTAGAAGGGTTGAGTTAGAGGTGCTATCTTTCACAGTCCAGTAACACAGTGACATGCATACACATCTAATCCCATAGACAATTTTAAAATTGGTCGAGCAAGTTATTTGGCAAGAGTCTACATAAATGACTTATTAAAGCTTTTGGGAGGGATTTCTCTTTGTCAGTGGAAATTTTTGTTACACAGCATTAATCAGCATTTACTTTGACCCAAAACAACAGCAGTTTCATGGACTTATTGGCAAAGAAAAAATAAACACAATGCCAAATTTTGTGAATAAAAATATGCAATATTGATGTTATGATGTCAAGAAATATATTACTGAAAATTATATTACTAATATTAGTTGTGTTTAAGGTATTATTTTACATTTGTTCCCTTTATTGATGCTTAGATTTGACAGTATCACTGGTTTCATCTCAGTCTCCAACATTTGGAAAAAAAGCAGTCAATATTAGGAGGTAGGCTGCACATTCTATTTTCAGTGGGATCACTGAAAGTTAGACACTGAAGTACTCAATCCTGCTGTTCTGAGGATCTGGAAGGGAACTTTGTGACTTCCCACCCTGCGCAATCTCACCTTGAGGGACAGTATGTCCCAGGAGGATGCTCATCTCACATGCAGCCATACCATAACTCTACAAAGCTGATCAAGAAAACAAGGGCATACTCTACATCCCAGACTATACTTAGCAGTTATATAATAGAAAAAAAGACAACACAAAAGAAATCCAAAAAAGTAATACATTCTAGTTTGCTCCTTAGGGGAATATTTATCATGAGATAATACCAATATAAAGAAGTCAAGAATTTAGAAAAATAATTCTTGATTCATATGTATTCATTTAGTCATATTGAAGTCAGTTAACATTAAAAGTATCTGATGAGGAAGAAAATATGCATAAAAGTACAGTGCAGGAGAATCTTCATTGAAGATCACAGTGCCTAATTCAATTTACCACTGTGTATCTTAATCTCTTACTATATTAAGGCTAGAAATTCAACACTGCATTCATTCATAGAATTCATTTATTCACTCATAGGATTTGTGGCCACAAGGGATTACTAGAACATGTAGTTCAACCCTCATTACATTACAAGCTATTATACTTTGCTAAGGAAGATTTTTTTATTTGAATAAAAATCATATTCTAGAAAGGCATCCAATCTTGATGCTTTGTACAGATATATATGAATGTCATACATCTAAATGACAGAAAAACTGTTCACTGTATGAAAGGAGTTAAAATATGGTGTGGAAAAAGAAATCGTTCATTGCTGATGTTTCAATTATTCAGCACAGTGTGTAGGTTTCCATCTTAAATCTAGATTTTGGCATGGTATGTCAAATGTGTAGCAATACTGACAAGCCACTGTCAAAACAGCAGCCTCGGCAAGATGATGGAGCAGGTACTTAGAATAGAAAGGAACACCCACTGAATAATATTATGCATATCCACAGAAAATACTGTCTCCACCAAAGTCACATTAAAAAACTACAGGATGCTTCTGACTTTCAAATTCATGGAAATTCTAAAAGCATAGTGGAAAATGGTAGGAAAGCAGTATGTTTGCATCCCGTTTCTCTAATATTTTACATTTTTATTATCCCAATGCATCTGACAATTAACCCTGCCGTTTTTAGTTATCAAGAGGTTTTTCTTCCAAGATTACTTCTTTCCTATTCTCCATTTGTTAACAGCACGTGCTCTAAGTGATTCCAAGTTAATGAATCAAGATGACTGTATATAGTTTATTATCCAAATATGTGATATTTACAGGTGTTCTGTAAGTGAACCACTTATTGCTTCTAAACCCTTACAGTGTGGTTAGCTTGCAGGCTTCCTCTACAAAAACAGCCGTAGAGCTGCTTTTCTAGTAACATAAAAAGCACATGCAGATATATATGCTTTCATCTGGTCCTCAATGAACAAACAAAAGGTTTCTTATGCTCCTTCATCTCTATGACCCATCCTCTCTGCATTGCTGTTTCTCTCTCCTTCCCGCAGCCCATCTCCTTGAAGTTTTTTTACCTTAACCACTGCCACGTTCATACATATGACTCTTTCTGCCTGTTGCCTCACTGAGATGCTCAGAGAAGTACAGAGAATCTCTCAAGATCTTTTCCAAGCAAGGAGTACATTACAGGGTCCAACAAACTGAGCTGCTGTACTGTATGTCTGAATCTTTCTTCTCTTTGCTGTCTGACAGCATGACTTGTCTGCTTCTCCAAATAATAGAAGAAATAAAGCAACAGGTTTATGCAGTTTTCGTTTGTTTTTTTTTTTATCTTCCTCCATCAGACAGTCTCTAATTCATAAGAAGAACAAAAGTCCATGGATAGAGACATTTGTTGTGTTATTTGGAAGGTAAGCATTGGGTTAAGAGGCTTCAGGACATGGAAAGGAAAAGAAAGCTAAAATGCCATTCTAGAAGAGCAGATTCTCTATCTTTTTTCTCATGCTAAAACATCCTAAGTATCACTTGCTCATCGGTTAAATACTCCATTGGCCATTCTTGAATTCCTTAGTTCCTGGGTATCCAGCTTAAGACCTGTGGTCAGTATTGAATATAATGACTCTGCTTTAAGCAGATGCAGGTCTACTTGAAGCAAGCTGAAAAATTAGGCATTACCTATCTTTGAACTGCATGCCTAAAATCAGCAAAACAATTCCATAATTTTGGCCCTACTGTCATATCTCATGTCTTAACTATAATATTGGAATAAAAAAAAGGTCAAATTCTCCCAAACTTCAAATTTAGTAAAGCACTACAACAAGACCATTACAGAAACTTCCAAGAGAGTTTGTTACAAGATGTGGATATAATTTGCTAGATATTTCATGAGTGCACAGAATCAATGAGAAGGATGAAAAGAAATAACAAATACTTACTTTCTAAGAAGGACAGATGTGAAACTAACAAAATATGATCACATGATCAAATGCACAAAGAGGCTAAACCAACCTGCTCATGAACTAGTCAGCATTTCTAAAATTTTGGATTCTTTTCTGCCCCCACCATTATGTTCCACTATCGTAATTGCATAAGGTTGTTTCCCAACAAAGAAGTAAAAGTTCTGAATATATATAAAATTTCACTGTTTTTTCTTGAATTCTCATTTCAGGTCATTCAGGTCATCAGTAGTGTTCAGCTTCACAAACAGGTCTCTACTACAGTAGTGCTGCCAAGAGAATATTAACCAGTTCTGAGGACTGCGGCCAGAGCTGGCAGGGATGGTTTCCTACTTGGTCTCCTCCATTTCTCCCGCCATTCAAACAGGAGTAGTTTTGGTCCCAGCCTAAGCAAGATAAACAAGACATATTCAAATGATGGAGAAAGAGAAAGGAGATAGTGCAGAAATTCCTGGGATATCTTTGTTTTAAGAGGCAGTAGATGCTTGCAGAACTGCTTTAACTACAGCTTGCTTTCCAGCCGTTTGAGCTAAGTGACTCATAGCGATGACAGGCTGTCCCCACACCTGTAGGCCAGCTGCTTCAGGGGAACATGATGTGCTTTGTCAGTGGATTTCAAAATCTTTGCTGAAATGCAGAAACATACAGGCCAAGAAGATACTCTAGTTCTGTTCCATGTTCCTACAGTTATAACTGTCTGTGCTCCAGTCTTTCCAAACACTTCTTCTTAGACTTGTAAAAAACCAGGCAAAACCAGGCAAACCTTTCTTGCTAAACTTTCCCCCAGAAGTCTGCTCAGGAAAATAAATATGAGGAACCATTTGAGACACAAAAATAACAATTTGGCAGAGTAGAATAAAGTGAAACCAGAGTCTATATTACAGAAGAAAATTATAGTCTTAACATGAGGCATAATCATTACAACTTGTAATAGGGCAAACAGACTTGCAACATAAAATGAACTTTTACATATGTTTAATGTTTCTCTACATTAACAGTTTGTTGTCTAACAGTTCTCTTCGGGACCTCTGGCAAACCCCACTTTCACCAAAGAGGAAACATTTCAGAGGATCAGTTTTGTCCTCTACTCTAACAGCAGCATTGTTCAGATTTTGTTAGCTATCCAGAGCAGTAATTTTATAAGCCACCTTTAAAAATTTCTGAATTATTTTTTTTCCAACATTTCTATTTTTAAAATATTTTCAGTGCACCAGAATTTCAGACTAAGGGGAACATAAGGCAAACACAGGCCATATAACACCCACGTTATTGCAGAATGAGCAATACAAAATCCAATATTTCATCCTTCACGGGAGACCATCTATTTTTCACTCAGCAATAAATTAAACTTTGATTTTCTTGTTTCATTTCTCTTTACCATGCCTGGTGTGCTGATGTGTCAAGAGGATTTGCCTTTTTTGAAGTTTTGCTGACAGCGTTACAGAACCATCTTCTCTGGAGCACCCTTCTGAAAGTTGTTCTGTTTTAAAACTCTTTTTATACTATAACAATTTTGCTATCTCTGCAAAAATTATTCCTTGCCTGAGGGTTTTTATTCTTCTTTCAGTCATGCTGCCAGGGGGCTGATTGTTTCTGATTGCTGAAAATGGACTATGCAAGCTGAAAAGCATTTCACATGAGAATGGCAGGTTTTCCAGTCACCTTACTTGTCTATATTATTTAGTAACACAGTTACTATGTGATGGAGATTATAAAATCATTTGATCTAGCTGCATTGACACTCTCGGCAGAAAAATAATTCTATTGTTTCAGATACTAGAATGCCAGTCACAGAATAAAGCATTTGACATCTTGGTGAAGAGTGCAGTGCAAATGATGCAATAGATATACAGGTGATATACATACATAGGTCCCTGAAAACTAAGTTATCAGTGCCAGAATTTCTCACATGAGTCTTTTAAACAAATTTTCTTGTTTATAATAAGCAACTGGGGAAAAAAAGTTCTATATTAAACTTTTGAAGACCACTAGAAATCCTTTGTGCATTTACAACATAAAATCTCACCCATTAGACATTAAAATGCCCACTGCATCACTTATATAATTTTCTTCCCTGTGAAGAACTGCTCCTACATTGTATTACCTACTGTTTCACTGCCTCAGGCAAGAGGGTTTCACCCATTTCCTGCACCAGACTGAAATGTGCATAATACACTGAGGTATCTGAACTTAAGACAGCGATACTGATCTAAGTGAATTCAAGAGTGAGTGTAAAGATGATGAGTAAAGTATGCCATTGACTTCCACTATACTTTTACTTTCTTTTACCGTTTATAAGAGCTTCAGCACATGGCTCTGTCATTCTTTCTTTTTTTTCTCAGTAAATTTTTTAGCCTTTCAAGAACCTAGGGACTTCCAAAAAGAGTGGCCAGCTGCTATCTGATAGCAACAGATGTTTAATAAATCTCATCCTGTATTTAAAGAGTAATAGTGTTCCTGGTCGAGGCACAGTATGGGTGGCATGATGTGAGGATGGAAAAGAAAGGAGTAAAGGCAATCTGTTTCTGTACCAGCACTGAGACAGTGCTGCAGCCAACACCTGCCTGAGCACACTGATTTTGAGATTTTTGTGCAGACCTTCATCCAACTGTGGATCAAAACCTTAAAGAACTAAGGAAAACCAGAGCTAGAAGAGACTGCCAAAAAACTATGCTGTCAGTCCCTCTTCCATAACCAAGAGCTGCTTTAGGTATGACATCACTGACATCACTGTCTAGCCTATTCTTATAAACCGTCGAAGATGGAGGTGCCACATATGTCCCAGGTAATTTTTTCCAGAGCCTCACTATTCCCAGTATTGAGAAGCTGAGCCTCATTTGACACTGCCGGGATTAGTCCATTATTCCTTTTCTAATACATCCATATTATATATAGAGATAATCTTGTTCCATTCTTCCTTGTGATGGGTTTTTACATACTCCCAGACACTTTGCATCTTCACCCATATGTCCCTCCTTCCAACCAAAAAACCCAAACCTTTCAGTTCTTTCCTTAAGCTAGGGACCTGTCATCATTTTCCTGTTTTACTGCTGGATCCTCTCTTAAAAAGAATAAATTTGAAAAATATTTTCTACACATGAAATAATCTCTAATATATGGTTTTTGATAGAAAAGGTTGAAGCAGTTACAAGTTCTGTGATAGAATGTTTAACTCACACAACAAAAACTAGAGTAAAATACCCTGAAGAAATCCATAAATACTAATGTAGCAGCAATGGGAGTCAGCCTCATTCAGCAAGATATCATAGTCATTTCACAGCTGAAGCAAAATTGATTAATCAGGCATTGAACTAGAGGTCAGGAAATAGAATCACATCACAGATGGGAAGATTAGACTCAAAGAAGATTTTTGAGTTGGACACAAACATTATGGACGATAGGAAAGAAATACATGAGCTAGCAAGAGAATGCCAGATAAAACAAACAAATCAAAGATAATAGGGTTCCAGAAATGCACCCAGAAGCCTGTACAAAGAATTACCAAAACATCTGTGATTGCCAAAACTCTTGAAAAGTAAAATAATAAATAAAAAAAAAAATAAATAAATGAATGAATATGATGGGGGAGGGTTGGGGGAGAGGGACCAAAAGACAGCCAACATAAAGGTACAGATGAGAAAGAAACAGAGGAGGTATACAGAAGAAACCAAGAGGTTTTACAGTCTCTCTTTCAGAAATTTTGCAATAGGAATCAAGAAGGACAAACAATATTTAACGCTCTTGTATTTCAAAACAAAAATACTGGAATGAGTAGATACTGCCTTCCTGTGCAGCATCTTTCTCTCTTGTTTTCTACTTTTACTGTTTCCAGGTTTTTTACCCAGAGCCTTAAAAGCAGTAACATCAGCTCTTCCAAACATGCGCAACTTGTTAGAGAGCAAACACCTGCCTGAACACACTGAAACAGCAGACATTTGAGAAACATCTTCAAGCTTTTGGGGCAAATCTATTTAGACAAAGAGACGCTAGGGAGCTAACACAGTTTAAGAGTGCACATGTATGTGATGCTTAGTATGATCCTCAACACAGTTTGCATGTTTTCATGTCACAGAAAAAAAACTTGAGCTTGATGATGGATGTTCGACTGGAAATAGTGAATCCCATTTTGAGATTCAGGCTTGTGTAGAAGAATGCACTTATGCATGTTTTACTGTAAACATATAAAAATTAGGATATGCAAATTCAGAAATAGTGATTACCTCAGAGCAGCAGTTTTCCCATTTCTGTGAGTACATGTGACCTGCCTTGTTTGGTACCCAATTTGTATGTCCCAATATTTGTTCTCCTGTCTATTCTGCCTGTTACGATTCCTCTTCTTCTTAATTAACTCACGAGCCTCAGGATCTCGAACTGCCTTTTCTCTGTCCTTTTCCTTGTCTTTGTTCTTCCCTCGTTTCCTTGCTTGCCTTATTTGTCTTGAATGGGGCACTGAGCATGAGCTCCAGGGTCCCACGTTTAGACTATACAGGCTTTCTTCAACAGTGCAAGGGCTAGACTGACAGATTTGAAATTCGGTGAGGTTGGGACAAGCAGACCCACCGAACTGCGGTGGAGCTACAACGTGCCGAGTTCGATGCTGAAGCCCGTTGCCACAGGTCTTCGAGCATTCCGACCAGGGGGAGAATTCGGCCACGATGCAGTCCTGCCGGCATGGGATGAGACATGCCTGCTCCTGCCGGGGCTTCGGCTCGAAGTACTCGCAGATGACATCCTCAGCTGGAACCCCATTGGACTTCTGTATACAGGTGATGTCCCTTGTCTGGATCCCTTCCTCCCCTCTGAGGCACTCCAGGGGCTTCTCGTGGCTGCGGGAGAGGACAGGCCGGCACTGGTTCCAGCTGCCAATCTGCCAGTCGTACAGCTCCTTGTGCCAGTCGCAGACCCGAAAACAGCTCTGCTGGTTGTCCGGTCGCTCTGGCTGCTTGCAGTTTGTGGGCAGGGTGGTCCAGCCCTCCACATGGGCGCACCACACCGCTCGCGTCTGGATGCCTCCGGGACCACAGTCATCTCCCATGCATCTCCCCCATGGACCTGAAAAACAAGAAAAGATGCTTACATTGCACACTCGAATTATTTTTCTGGCATAGTGCAAAAGCAAGCTCACAGCATTTACTGTATCTCTAAGAATTTCATTCTTAGAGAAACTCAAACTTGAAAAACACAAGTATGGGATGACTCTTCATCTCCCATTTTTATGAATGTGGATACATTTCACTTTTTATCCTAGACAAAGTAAATATTTAGTTTCTAGAACATATACAGGAATTAATCACATTAGAGAACTAAGAACTTAGCAACCACAAATTCATCACCTAGTTTTGACTGCTAAGACAGAAGCCAAAGCTCTCCCTTCCAAGGCATGAATCCGATCTCTCTCACCTGTTTGAATACCCCTTCCTGGACTGTTTTGATTTTGCTTTTCATTTTTACTGTACTACAATTTATACCCTGATGCCAATTAATATCATGTTCTCTTCTTTCCATATTGTATACAGAAATGAGAACACCACAATACATTTTGAAAAATATTGGTAATGCAAGTAGGCCACTTCTAGTCTTTATTATAACTAAAATAAAAATTAAAAGCCACTTAAAAATGTTTGTTCCACACAATCTGTGATATTATTATAGAACAGGATAAGTTCTTGAAGACAGAGACATACCAGCTGGTAACTCTCCAAAGAACAGAAGTTACTGAATCATAGACTCGTAGAATACTAGGTTGGAAGGGACCTCAAGGATCATCTGGTCCAACCTTACTTGGCAAAAGCACAGTGTAGACAAGACAGCTCAGCACCCTGTCCAGCTGAATCTTAAAAGTGTCCAATGTTGAGGAATCCACCACTTCCCTGGGGAGATTAGTCCAATTATTGATTATTCTCATTGTGAGAAAGTTTCCTCTTGTGTCCAATTGGAATATCCCCAGGAGTAAGCTATATCTAGAGGTAACTTGTACCCACTGCTTTTTAAAATCTCCACGGTTCATGACAAATACTCAATATGCAACACGTCGTTGTAATAAATGTCAACAGAAATCAATAAAACCTATATCATTGAAAGCTGATGTAGTTGTTTTTTCCATTATTAAAACTTTGATATTCACCCAGTTCAATTCATGAAATCCACAAATCAGAGGGTAAAAAATGTATATTCTTCAGGTTTTTTAAGACCTCCACTCATACACATTGTGCACTGACTTACTATGTAAGAGCAACTGAACAAACAGTTCAGAAAAACCCCTGTAATCATTTATAAAAAAAAAATCTGTCTATCTGCAGTCACTTAATCACACAGAAGACATTTTCTCTGACTAAGGAGTGCTCATGTTCTATGAAGAAACTGGGGCCAGGCCACACAATTCTCATTCATCTGACTGACCCCAGTAACAAGACTATTTGTGTGAGTAAAGCTGGGCTCAGCCTTTGCTATTTCCAAAGCAGGTTAATTTTAGTACTGCACAAGAATAAGTAAATGAACTATGAAAGACACAAATTATTTACAACATGTTCTTATTGAATGACTGGGAGGAATATGAAGCCACATCTTATTACTGATTCCCGTGAGCTTTAAAACTCTCATTGACTTAACGCAATTTTCATCTGTTCATCCAATGTTAACTTCGATACCACTTTGGGAATGGGCTGATGATAGGCCATACACTTAGCCTCTGCTCCTCATTGTTTCTTTTTTAAATGGACACTGTGCCTGAACAGTTTGTTTGTAGTTCTAAAACCCTAAGAGTGTACACTAAATAGCAATGCCAGCTGGCAGACTCAGCCGATGGAAACTCTGCTATACTTAAGTTTGAATTATGGTTTCCAAGATTCAGCTAGCTATTCAGAAAAATGAATGTATATTTAATATAAATACATTTCAGTCTTCATTTCAGCAAGATTGCACTACTTCATCTCTAACCAGCCTTCCATGAATGACATAATCATTATCGTATTTAATTTAGGTGTATTTACACTGAGTTGAGAGATATAATTTCTTCAGAACACCACTTTGAACACTTGCCAATTTTTAAAGAATAAAGGCTGCAGAAAATCTTCAACTAGAGCAGAGATACAAAAAATAATCGTGATTGAAATAAAGCTAAATTTTTATCCTGCAAACTTCAAATTTCTGTCATACCAGGTTACTACACCTCGTGTGTTCAGTGAAGAAATCCCTCTTCTTAAAGACCAGGTCTTTAATCCAAATGAAAATTTTGCTAATTTGGGATTCTATCAAATTTACAGTCATCAATAATCTAAGAAATACATTGTACCTAAAAATTGTGCTTGTCATCAAAGTATCTTCAATCTTGGGCAGGTTTATACGAATGCAAATGTTAAAAATTTCAGCCTCAATGCAATAAATACTGCCTTCAGCAACTTAAATATGAACAAAAAGACTGGATGTGACTGTGAAAACTGGGCAAAAATAAGCTCTTTCATTAGATTACAAGTATGTTGTTTATAGAACTGAATACAAAATAATGATGAGGTGCACAGAGAGGTTCAAGTAGTAAATTGCATTATTTTTCTTGTGCTGTGAAGTAGCAAGCCATTTTATAAAATCATTACCAGTGAGTACCAACAAACCACATTTACATGGACAAACAACTACTCAGCAGTTCTATGTTCATGTGCACGTTGACACAAAACTCTAAGCGATGTATCTGACCTTCCCTCTTACCTACATTAGGTTAATTTTTAAGTTTAAATACAAAATAATCCATTTAGAGACCAAGACTGCAAGTACACCAAAAGCACAAATTTTAATTTTATTGCACACTTCTTTATATGACTATGACAAGGTCTAAAAGTGAACCACAGCTTCGGGGTAAGGATCTGGTTAAGGTTTTGTCCTTAGTGAGCTTCCTCAAAAAACTAAAGTGCTTCCACACTTGATCAAAGCAGATTTTATTTGCACAGAAAATTAAAACTTGTGGAGGGAAGAGGTGTTAAAGAAAAAAAGCTGAATAAAAAGGCAGGAAAAAAACAACAAAAAAATAGTTATATATATATCTTCCCTGCCCTCTAAGCCTCTGTGCCTCTAAACCAGTGACTTTAAATTGCAGCAAACTGTCCCGTATCTCCAGAAATCACTCTGGCCCTGCAGTCTGGCCACCTACTCCCTGCCATACTCTCCACTTGCTTGGACTTTTTCTGTTTTCTATGCTATCTCCCCCATCTCCATAAATGGCTCCATGAACTACTTTTTTAAAAAATAGCACATTAGGAACACATAGGAAAAAAAAAAAAAGTTGTTCGTGCTGCTTTTAAGCTGAAGAACTTTAAACACAAAACCAAAAGAATTTTTCTGTATATCTGTATGATAGAATCAGTGGTGAATATTTGTTTTTTAACGCAAGCTTTAATATGTGCAGGAACAAAAAAACTGTTACTGGTACCATACTTCAAAACTAGCTACACTTCTCTTTGGGTTTAGAGAACATATAGAAAAATTAAAAAATTAAGGAAAAAAATCCCACCCTAACACTTCCACACTCAGTGCTCCTTTAAAATAAGAGTTTCAAGCTAACTTCCAATGAATTGATTTCAAAATACCTACTCAGTAATTTCACCAGCTTAATTAACTCATTTGTCTTATTTAGGGTGTAGAAGAGGAATTGTCATTGTGTTTTTTCTTTAGTTTTTAAATAATAAAATAATATTTGATGTATTTCTAGTTATATGAACAGAAACTTATTTTGACCAAAATTATTCTGAGAAATACCAATTTTTTTTTTTCTTTTAAAAACAATTTCTAGCATCTACATTAACCAGTATTTCTGTCATCTTTCAGTTGCACAATTTGAAATCTTCAGTTAAATTATCCACATTTCCTTGTAGGATCACAAGTCACTGTTTTTAACCTCAAGCACTTGCTGAGGAACATTGTTGCCATACATTCTTTATGTGGACCTCACGAACAAAGAGAGAAGCTCCTCTCCAATTTTCTTTACAGTTACCAATCTTACTCTCTCATTTATCAAGAGTCTACAGTAATGCACTTCTAATTTAAGAGGCCCCAAACACATTGCAAGCATCAAGGCAAGACAGAGTTTTCATTTAAAAATAATCATAGAAAAAAAGGAAAATAAATGTCTCTGAACTGAGTAAAGGGGCTTTGTGACTTTAAAAAAAAAACAAACAACCAAACAAGAAATAAATCCTAAAGTATTCCTAATCCATTGGCTTTTTTTTTTTCTCATTGTAACAGATAGAAGAGAAAGTACCCAGTACACCCTTACAGTATTTCTTTGCCTGCTGGTCAAGACATTACTGAAGATAAATGATGAAAAAATAGTGAAGGCAGAGGCTTCAAATTATCCTCAAAAGTACGAAAAAGCCACCTAGAGATCCCCTGCAACATGCTTTTTGTATTATATCATTATTATAAGTAGTACATTTACCACTGTACTTGTAAAAGTGAAATTTTGGGATAAAATTAATGTCACAGAAACTAATGTAGCATAGATATGCAACTCAGAATGAAAGAGATCAGCAGAAGACAATGTCTCACCCACTACCTTAACTTAAAGGCTGCAGGACGTAGTGGGTGGCTGGCTGCTCTTTCACAAATCCTCAGTTGATGTTAAACATTAGAAACAACAAGAATGTATTTAGGAAAGCTGTCAAGCCTAATCAAGGCCTCATATGATATTTTAATTTGCTCTTTATGAATATTCTTTAGGTTCTCTCCCATTGAAACAGTCTTCACACAGACACTCTGCTCGCCTTGCTGTATCCAGTTACGCCTTGCCAGTGGGATCTATGTGCACTCAAACCATTTCACACGGGGGAAAAAAGGCTGCTGCTGTGAATGCAAAGTAATTTTTCTTTGGATTTTGTTTCAAATATACTTAGATGAACAAATCATAGTTTGTAGCGAGCTGAACTTGTTTCATGAATATACTATCATTTATCCACTCTAACTATTCAGCACACTACAATCGGCAATTACAGAAATAAATAGGAAGCTTGCTTCTTGTTGTTGTTGGGAGTTGTCACTGAAGTCTTAGTGAGCTTAAAATGTCATTTGTAATTCTTTGTCTTCTAAAGAGATTATTGTAAAATACAATATTAAGATTCTGTCTAAGCTTCTGGAAGATTAACATTTAGGTTTTTTTAGGAAGCAGGAACATAAGTGAATTAACCATTACTGTAGGTTTATTTTGAAATTTCAGAGACTGATCACAATGGATTTAAAAAATGAAGACTAAACCTCCACTAAAGCACTGACAGTTTTGCAGCTGATAACAAAGGAAGCTATCACAGTATTTAGTATTGTATATTTTAATATTGTTTCAGGTATTAAAATTATCACTGTTTGAAAAAGAAAGAACTTACTTTGAACTTTGATCCAGGGCAAATAAGGCTACATGAAAATCCTTTAAGCTTTTCTCCTCATACAAATACAAAGAAAGACAAAACAATCCCCAAGTATCCCTAAACATAAAACTCCAAACATATCTTAAAGCATCGAGCAAGACATTATTCCCATTTTTAACAAATGTAACACTGATTTTATTTGAATTTTGCCATACTTGCCATGAGAACTGGTTTTGACCCGTTTTGTGTTACTGGTTTGGTGCCTGTAAGTAGCATTAACAGTTTAATGCCAGGAAGAGAGACTCAGACTGCACAAGACAATGAGCAGCTTAGTTTTCAGTATTTTGCAAGGATTGTACTTAAAGAGACTACTGAGAGACTGATTAGCAGAAATCTACTTTTTCTAAGTTCAGAAAAAAGATAACCTTATCCAGTACTGGAACCTCAAATGTCTTTGTATTATGAAAAGGTTATGATAAGGGACAAGAAGGTTAACTGGATGATACAGGGCTGAGAGTCAGAAGGACCCGAGCATTACATGATACAGTACAAGCCTAAGCAGTAAATCTCGAGAGGGGTCAAAAAGACACAGATCAAGAAGTATTTGAAGAACTCAGGAGATGACAGTGAGTGCAAACTGCAGCTCTTGATAGCAGAGCTGGTCAAGGAGCTGGGTGAACAGCAGGTCACCAAGAATATAACAGCCTCAGAGCTGTTGCTAAAATCACTTGCAGATCTGCTTCGCTAAATTCAAATATGATAAGCATGTCTGTAACTTGGTACACTATGCCTGTATAATCTATATTTGCTTTCCACAATTACAGTGACAAAGGAAAAACAACTGCTGCTACAACAAAGTGTTTTTACCCCAGGTAATACGTAATTGTGAAAATCTGAACAGGGAACAGTCTCACTGATACAGATACATTACCTGCAAAAAGTAGTACAGCAAAATGCCGTAATTCTAGATAAATTATTGATACTTCTTTTTTTTAAATACAGCATCTGACATGCTGCCAACACAACAAGCTAGCCTCATTTGGAGAGACAGGTTCTGTAATTTATACTGTTGGGAGTGTCAAGAAAGTAAAGACAAAACCTTTATTTTCACATCTTTCCCACCCATGGCAGGACTCCCTGGGTGCTGTATGACTGGCTGTCTGCTCTCTTTGCCAGCAAATTCTCCCCTCTAGGAGTGCTATGGATCACCTTGACTGTCGTTTCTATTTAATCCTTTTGTCTTTCTTGGCTCCTCTTTCAGAGGTTGAAAAGAACATGCAAGGCAGTGTCTACATCAAAGAAAATTAATTTGGGATATATAAAAGAGATAAAAAAAGGAAAATATTCTCAACATCACAAAATATAACACCTGTGTTTCAGAGGAATATAATGGGGAACCAAATAGGCCTACAAATGATTTGGCTCTTAGATCAATTTTTTTTTCCTAATAGTATAAGGAAGAGTGTAAGCCATGGCACAGTTCAAAGAATTTCAGAATCTGAAGAACAAGTTGCTGAAATTTCTCAAATTAACAATGAAATAAAAAAAATTACCATTAAAAAGTAATGTAAATTAATCTAATTTCTAAATTGCACATTGTTTCCCTGGCTTTCTAGAGCACACTTTCAAATAATGGGATAAAGGCAAACCAAAGTATATAAAAATCAGCCACTTAAGTTACCTTTCTAGGTGTGCACTTAATTATTAAGGCACTTAATACAACATGGGCCTTTTTATTTTTTTCCCTATTAACACCCATTAGGAAAATATATTCACACATGTTCCTGATACAGTTCATGGTATGGTAATTAACATTATGCATCTGTTTTCAAATTTCTCTTAAAATCATGAATGTAACACACACAAAATGAGCTAAGAGTAAACATACCAGTTTAAATTTTGACATTGACATCACAAAAAGCAGAATGCTTATTCAGTGTTTCCCTAACAGCACTGTCATACTAAAATCTCACAATTACTGGAATCAGATATTATTTATTTTCCTCCAGCAAGGAGGAAAATAAATTTTGTGTATTAGAAAACTAGTGAATCTAAGACAAGGTTGTGTATTCCATAACAAAAATTTTGAATTTAACACACTTTGCCATTGTTGATGCAGTGGCTTCTTGTGTTGTAATTCATGGTAGTTTGAACACCATATTTCACTTGGTAGAGAGGTTATTTGTCTGCTTTGTGCTTTTCTCTGTGCTTTAATATTTTGACAACTATAATAGATACAGACTTTTTTTTCCCCCTTTTTAATAAACAACAAGAGGTTAAAAAAGTATGTATTTCTACAGTACAAAAAAACTCCAAACAAAAACCACAAAGAAATAAAATGGTCTCAAAATTCTTCTTCCCTTTTAAATATAATGCTAGTTCTTCATTCCCCCCAGACAGGCAGGTCTGAGAACCTAATTTAATGCTTATTTAAAAAAAAATCAAACAAACAAAAACCCAAACAAACAAACAAACAAACACAAACCACAAAAATCCACCAAACAAAAATACGCCAAAACCAAAAAAAACCACCCCACTCACCACCTTCTTAACATATTTGTCACTGTTTAATATTTATTTTATTGCCCTGGTTGTGCGGATTCAATTTTTTAAAGAAACTGCACCAGGGTCTACACTTTTCATACCACATTTCTTTCCAAAGTAATTTGACTGTGCAGTGGCTTAACACCCTGAAAATTGCTATCTGCACCGAAACTATCGAGAGCCTCCAGCTTGCAGTAGTGGTGCAACATATTTATCTGAAGTATGCACTGGCACATGCACAAACATGAAAGGTTGACACCTCACAGTGCAGAACTATTTGGCTTTGTGTTGTTCTTATCACCTCTAAATCTTTTCCTTTAGGTTTATTATAACTTATTATAACTATTATAATTATAATTATTCAGCTAATTCTAAAAACATTACTCAGTTTTAAAACAGTTCTTCATCCAATACTTTCTTTTTAGAATAAGTTCCTCTCACTCTTCATTTTTCCTTTACAAAGAATAGCACTAGAAGACAAAATGAATATTAAATGAATACACAAAAGGAATATTTAACTGAAGCAGCATGCTTTAAAGAGAAATATAACTTCTATGTTCTACAAAGCAATTACATTGCTTTGAGCTTCTAGTCCTGTTGTAATAAATACCTCTGATATTGTAAGATACTGAATATAGTTTCTTCTAGCCCATAGTCTGTTTACATATGAAGCTAGTTCATGAACATTTCTTAGTTTCATTAGAAGTGGTGTTAAACCATATCAACATATTCCTCACACTGCTTTCCTTATGTTGCCTCTCTAGTCACACTGCTGGCTGAAAAGCCAGATAATGCTCTTCTGACAAAATGATGATTCTTATACATAGCAAGCACTCTTGCAGGCTTTGTAAGTTGGATGAAAGGTTTTATTACCCTTTGCTTGTATCTCTCCCACATGGCCGTTTTGGTTTTCTTCTGATTACCCAGAAGAAAAGTTGAAAGTTGCTCTGCCTGTCCCCTGTGACACAGACATACCGAGTCAGACCAAAGACCTGCCTATCCCAGTATCCATCTCTTACAGCAACAGACTTGAAGAAGGTATAAAAATGCAGTGAGCATACATGATCTCTTCCCCGGTACCCTGACAGCTTCCCATAAGTTCCAGATCATACACCACAGCAGACATGCTGGTACAAATCTTTTCATATAAAAAAACCTTATAAATAGATATCATATAAAGAACATGTATGTGTTCTTCAACCACCTTCTAAAGAAGATCAGTTTTAGAAATCATACTAGAAACTTCTAAACTTATTGTTCTTTTTTCCATGCTACCAGAATGTAACAATAGAAATGTATAGAAATATCAGAAATGTAATGATAGAAAACATATGGCATTAACCTATTTTTTTTAATGGAGTAGACAAGGAAAAACAAAACAAAAACCAATCCCATGAACAGCAGAGCCAATTACATGTAAATCCATGAAATCAGCAGCTACTCCCAATTACTATTCAGACTGTAATAATGAGTAAATATTATAATTTTATAATGAAATCTCTATAATAATATGTGTAACAAAAAATATCACAACAAATTATTCTCATTTGTGTCCCTGTATATTTTTACAGCTCTATTTCTGTCAGAATCTGATTTTAAGAGATAGGTTGTTGCGAAAACAGGATCCAATGCCTATTAAAGGGGAGGATTTGATTTGTATAATTTAAAATTATGTTTTCTCCTTGGTTTTGAATGAAGATTCACTGTTTTCTTCCCATCAGCATTATATATTCAATTTACTCACAAATCTCAAAGCAAATTTTTACTGAAATGCTTCTGACATAACATCTCACGTAACCTGAAAATCTCATTATTAGTACTGTTCTCAGTGACCATATATGGAAATGCAGATCTTTGCACTAATTTAACCAATTAAGCCTTGCCTTCCACTTTTCATCAGAGTGAACCCCAACTACATCTATTGAAAAAAAACACCACTAGCGCTTGTGATGACACTTGGGCATCAGCATGTGTTGCAACATCAATTTCTTGATAGTGTTATGAGAGTTTATTTCTGTGCATGTCTCATGTAATCTAATGGTAATTAGTGATACTGAACAGGTAACAGATTCAAATAGGTCACTTTTGTTTCTATCATGAATAATTTTGCAATTCAGTTTGTTAAATGTAATTTCAGTACACACAGACTGATACATTAAAAAGAGAAGACAAAATATTCCTGTTTCAATTTTCATCAAGATCAAGTAATAGCTTTTATTTTTCTGCCTCTATCTCATTTTCTGCCTCTTGATTTCTTCTCCTTGTTCATTGTAGCCTCCTGCTGTGATGTTGATGGCCAGAAGTGCTAGTTGTGACGCTGCTGCAACCACAGGGTACGTCCGTCAACATGGCCCATCACACTTGTGCCAGCCCAGCGGTTTGTAATCCCAGTCTCTGCTTACATTAAGCAAGGGCAAACAAGTCACAAACCTCCTTCACTGAGACATGAAGAAATTCACTGCTACAGCTCTTCAGAAACTGGCTACAGCTTTTCAATGAAGCTACTAGAACCAGAAATCAGAAACTAAACGTACTATCTTTGTGCGCTGACTTATTTAAAGGGTCGGACTTCCTGCAAGGTATAATGTCAGACAAGGTAGTGGGAAGTTTGTTATAAGAAATCTCTACAATGAAGTTGTAAGAAGTCAGAGATTTAAGTTGTACTCTCAGCCCTAATGCTAGCCTGCAGGATCTGTGTACATCATTTTCGTCTCCTTGCATTTCAGCTTCTTCTGCATAAGGCAAGGACAACAATATTAATTTTTAAAGCCCCTTTAGAGGTATTGATGGAAAACTGTGTGCAAGAAGTAAACAGCAGTAAGCATACATGCTCTGTGATTTTCTCTCTGGAAGTACACCATTTACTCAATATCTCTCCCTTGAGTTTTGCCCTAAATCCTAGTTGTGTTGAAAGGTGTGCTTTAATAAAAAAAGCAAGAAGCCCAGATGATAAACTGCCACTTTTTCTTACTCTTGACAGAAATCTTATTCATAGAGCACAGCGTGCATACTTCTCATCTGTGTCTTCCCTCTGACTCTTTGGTCACAAGAGAGCTAATACAGACATTCAAGGATCAAATAGAAAGATTTCTCATATCTCTGGATTGTTTATAGTTTTCTTTGCCACTAATGGAATGAAATAAAATAGCAGACCTGAACTTAATGAATATCACTTAGATAATGTAATGGACCAGTCATTCTTTTGGCTTTCTTCTAATTCATTGGAGCAAAGAAAATTTAATGAAATTGCATCTTCTAAGTAGAGAACACTATGCAAAGGGTCAAATGTATATATTTATATTTATTTACCTTTAAATATTTCATTACTTAAATTACCTCTGTGTTGGGCTGAAATAACAATCCAGTCATAACTCTTTTGAAGTGCACTAAGACTTTATGTCTTGCTGAGATACGTTCTCCCAAGCATATCCTCTGTTCATTTATTATTCATCATCTTCATTTTGCTAAATTCCTTTGAAACCCATTTCCAATTCTAAATGGCAACTTTCCCTTAAAACTGCGGTGCATTCATTATACAGGCATCGTACTTAAAACTATGGGAAGGAAAGACAACTAAGCCATGTGGATGTACTCAAAATACAGGTGCCACTGTGTATCAGACAAGCAGAGATCTCTCTAAGTTTTGAAGAAGTCTTATCAGGACCATATGATACCTGGCACTGTAATGTGTGCAAAATAAGCAATGTCTTCATCTGAGTGCCCCGTAATCAATCATTTTCATTCCACATACAATTGAGAGAACTAATTAGTTCAAGAAAATGATTATTACTTTATCACTTATTTTCATCTGACAAACTTGTTGCAAAACTGTATTAAAACAAGTGGATTTGTCTATTTTTATGATGCTGGAAATATATCTAACAAACCCTTCTGTGTAAATACTTTTTTCCAATTTTTGTTTTAGAAATAAGTAATAACTTGTATGAAATATTAGTGTAGGCAGTTATTTCAATATCTCAGACTATATAATAATTCTGGCTGTTAAACAGAACGCACCACTAACCACAGCAGGGACTTCTGCTTAAAAATACATGAACTTAATCTGATATTACCACAATGATCTATCACAAGAACTCAGGATGTCCTTTAAAAAATACAACAAATCACTATTAAAGAAAAATTAAAAGTACACAAGTATTTTAAGGAGTGCATCACAAGAAAAAGCTCATATCAGAAATTTCTTAGAATTCCTCTCACCCATCAAAGAAACAGAGAGAGAAATTCAGCAACCAACCCCTGGCTTTAGTCTTCCATTCTAGCACAAAACCCACTTACTTTTCCACTGCTAGTACTACCTTTGATTTATAGTTACTTCACAGAGGTTATTTCATAAGTAACAGCAGAATCTTTTAGCAGATGCTACTAAGAATCACCACATCTTTTACTCTTTTTTTCTTGGCAAATGACGTTTTTCTTTAGCATCACCTTAAACCTGCTGTAGATTTGGAAGGATTTACTTCATTATTACTTTGGCAAACCTCCCAGTTAAGAGAAGGTGAGAGATGAAGAATGCATTAGAGGACTTCAAACATGAACCTACAGAGCTGAAAGAAGGAACATGTTATCAGGGCAAACTGCATTTTCTCTCCAGAAAGGCAAACACAACAATTGAATTTTTGTCTTTTCTAAAAACTTGCTGGTCTTTGAAAACTGTGTTAAAGCATTAAAGTTCAGCAGTGAGGAATGTCATCAAATACTCCTCCAACACTATATTTGTCACTACTATTTTCCTGTTCTAAATAGATTCTCATTTAGCCTTCAAGAAACCTGTAAACCTTTGATTTCATTAGTGTATTCATGCTTAATTAGATGCTGCTACTTTGGTCTGTTTGACCACAACCACTTGTGAGAGTCTGTTCTTTTCCTGCCAAGTTACGAGAAAACAAGCACTGATAAACTAGAACTTCGTCCTTGAAGGAAGCATCTTGTATAAACTATAATTAATTGGTACCTCACTATTGGTTGACGGCCCTCCAAGGGCATTTGAAGAGGAAAGTGAAGATGAGGAGGATGAAGTAAGCCCCCAGACTCATTTAGAAAAGGACCCCCCCCGAGGTGTGGCAGGCAGGCACAGGGAAATTCCAGAGTACCCATGCACGTGCAGAAGAGATGCCACTTGCATAACAGGGGGGAGGGACCGAAGGCCTCTAGCTGGGGGGTGCTGACCACACCTGCCCAGGTAGATGTCACCAATTAATTGTATAAAAAGCAGAGAGCTCATGCTGGGAGTAGAACTCAAGCTTCACATTGAAGGACAATGTTGCCTTCTGTGGGGATGCGCACCATCTTGTGGGCCTGCCGACACTCTGAGGATGCAGCTTCTGCTATGGGGAATTCTAGACATTCTGGGGTCGGTAAGAGAATTTCATAAGCAGCACCTGAGTGAGTGGGGGAGTGGTACTGAGGGCTTATTTTCCTCCTCCTCCTCCCTCTCTCTCAGGTTTTCATTTTGTTGGCTACTTTTTTGTAATAAATATTGTTCTTGTTGAGCTTTCAACGGTGTACTGGTTTCAGTTTCAGCATCCTCCCTGCTACAAAGACATTGTTAAAGTCACTAGAAAGGAAAATATGACAGAATATGTACCATGCTGTAGTAATCAGATATTTATCAAGACAATTCTTTTAGGCTTAATTTTTGGAAAAAAAAATAGAAATTTTATAAAAGAAATTCTGACAACATTTAGGTCTGACAGAATTCTTGTGGAGATAAAAGAAAACCTTTATAGAAAAGAGAAATTCTTCTAGAGAATTTAGCATAAAGTAAAACATGGTAGGCAGGTGGGACTTATAACTGCTATTAAAATAAGTAGGGGGAGGGAGGGAGGAAACAAACCTCTGGTTTCTGCTCTTCCAGAAAGCCAACCACAATTCTAAAAGTTCATTCAGTAAAGATAATACACCACACGGTACTTCCTCTACTGAGTATACTTCTGTGAAAGGCAGGTAAATGCTAAAGTAATTAAAATTCACATTACTAGAGGATATTTAAAATCATCCATTATACTTAAAAAAGAATGGTTTAAATCTGGCCTTGGCTGATGACAGATTTTCACTGTCAGCAGTAACTTAACAGATCATTTTATCAACTGCTGAGATAAGACTTGGCAATATTAAATGTTCTACAAAATACAAGACAAATACCTGATGGGAAGGTGCAAAGAGAATGGACTGAGCTCTTTTCAGTGGTGCCCAGTGACAGGACCAGAGGCAGTGGGCACAACCTGAATCACAAGAGGTTCCCCTGAACACTAGAGAGCAGGTTTTGGCTAGGATAGGGTTAATTTTCTTCATAGTTCATAGTAGTTCACATGGGGTTATGTTTTGGATTTATGCTGAAAAGAGTATTGATAATACGAGATGTTTACATTTCTGCTGAGCAGCGCTTATACAGAGCCAAGGCCTTTTCTGCTCCTTACACCGCCCCACCAGCGAAGAGACTGATGATGGAAGGGAAGATAGCTGGGACATCTAACCCCAGCTGACTCAAGGGACATTCTGTATCATATAGTGTCATGGTCATCATTAGGAGTTGGACTTCGATGATTCCTGTGGGCCCCTTCCAGCTCAGGATATTCTATGATCCTATGATATAACACTGGGGGCAAGAAAGGAGGAACGTTCAGAATGAAGGTGTTTGTCTTCCTAAGCAAACACTATGCAGATGGAGTCCTGCTTTCCTGGAGATGGCTGAACACCTGCTTGTCCATGGGAAGAGATGAATTACTTATCTTGCTCTGCTTGTCCATGCAGCTTTTGTTTTACCTATTAAACTGTCTATCTCAACCCTTGAGTTTTCTCACTTTTATCCTTCCAATTCTCTCCCCCATCTCAACAGGGAAAGGGAATGAGCTGTGTGGGGCTTAGTTGCCATGACAGACAGGAAATGCATTTTTATTTTGAGGGTGACTGAGCACTGGATCAGGTTGCCCAGAGACAAGATGGAGTCTCCATCCTTGGAGATGTTCAAAAGCTACCTGGACACAGCCCTGGGCTTTAAGTAGCCCTGCTTGAGCGGGGGTTTGGACAAGGTGACCTCCATTGGTCCCTTCCAACCTCATCTGTTCTGGAATTCTGTGAAATACACATATCAATATGAAACACAAAAGTCACAAAGGCAATATTTGGTTGTGTATTTTCCAGAAATCTCCTAAATCGCCTAAACTTCACTATGCCAAAGTTTAAACTGCTATATGAAAACTAGAAGACATTATGCATTTTCAAGTAGACATTTTCAGAAAGTAGACGGTAAGAAAATGTTATTTGTTAAGGTTTGGAGTTCATGAATTTTAGAACTTCCAACAAAGTCTACCATTCTAGAAATAGCTGTTTAATTCCATGCCACAGATTCTGTATCAGCAAACTGACAGGAAGAACTATTTGTTATGAAAATAATCCACAGAATTTAAAAATTTATCTAATAGACAATTACCATAAACTTAAATGTGTAACACAGATTCACACTTCATTAAATATTAACTGCATTAGAAATGAATTTCTAAATACTTTTACAATTATTAACTCCAGCTGAGTAGAGAAAGAAATGTGACAAAATGCCAGAAAATATTTAAAATTATACATTGAGAAATCTTTATAATGCACTCTATGAATTCCCACAGGTTTTATATATCATTGTTTAAGCTTCATTGAACAATGCATACTTATATCCATTTTTAAAACTCTTCCTCCCAGTACTCCAAAGTATTAGATAAACAGAAATTAATTTTCTACATGGTGAAGGAACAGTCCCTGTGCAAGTTTGATTTAAGGGAGAAAAGTATTGAGAGAGATCCATATATCTGAACCAAGGTATGATCATTTTTAGTTGGTCATACTAGTAGAAATTTTAGGGCAATGTCAGAGTACCTATCAAGAAGCCACTGCAGGTGGAATTAGGAATTTATTTTTTTTTTATATAAGTGTCTGTGGAGTCCAGGTCAGCGAAACTGCTGAAATGATGCTGTGATATCAGATCAGTCAAATTTCTAGGCACTTAAATAGTTTACTTCATATTTTTCAATTTTGCTAATGATTCATTAGACCTGAATTACATGTGTAACTTACAACAGAACTTCAAGAAAGAGAGACAAACCCAAGAACATCTCTTTGTGATCTACTAATATTCAATTCCAGAAGGCAGCAGCACCTGAGTGGAAAGCTATTGTTGCACAGCCCAAGAAGTCTCACCATGCTAAATAACAAATCCGTTTAAAAGACTGAGCTAACATTATACCACTTTAGCACAGCTCCTTTGGCTACATCACTTAGGAAATTAGAAATGTCATTCTCTATTTTAATTCACCTTCAGGGAAGAAGGTTAACTCATTGGCAAGGAAATTTTAACAGGTCAGATCTTTCAAAATCAATAACGAACTGCATTGGAGAGATCTTTCAGAAGGGATGACTTCAATTAAAACAGCCCTCACCAGAGATAATGAGTAGAGAAGGAAGGTTACTGTTGGACAAAGAAACACTCGCCCCCTTGCCAAGTAAATGACGCAAAGATCCTTATCAGCCTGAATTATGATGAAAAATCTTCAAAAGGCTCTGAAAAACAGAAAGGTCATCTTGTCTCAAGGAGACTCTCTCTACAAAGGGGGAGGAGTGACTGCGAAGTCTTTCCTAATAATTTTTAAAACTCATCAACATGAAAATGTTCACTGGGCTCGGAAAAAAAGAAAAAAATTGTTATGGGAATTTCAATGTCACGAAGGACATTTACAGTGATCATACGGCCACTGTTTATTTTTCTGGAGGACATATAAGAGGTAATTATCCATCCTTTAAGAGGCATAAAATCTCTCTCACCTTCTTCAGATGCAATAGGGAAGAACAAATGTGTTCAAGCAGGGACACACAAGCATTTGGCTTAAGTCTCCATCATAATGTAAAATTTGACTCAATTCCAACTTTACTGGAGAATTGAAGATCTTCCTTCTTTTTAAAATATAAAATTTACGGTTGGATAACAACAATTACCTCATAGAGAAGTATAATAAAATAATTATAGATCAAATACAGGAGCCTAAATTTGTCTACCTTGACCTCATTACTGTATCCTCAATGCCACTGTCTTTTTTCCCTTTTTACCTTGTAATAGTACTATTTAGGATGCTTTCCTTTTTTTTTGAGTGAAAAACAGTCATCTAGAGAATAGTCTCGCTTTAAGCATGGCACAGTTATTTGTTCAACAGCAGGTTAATGTAAGCAAAGGAAAGTTCAACCCAGTATGGCACCGCTGAAAGAAACAAAAGTCAGCTGGGTAGCAAAGAGAATAAAATATACTCCCAACCACATGCATCTAATTACATGCAAATCACAGTACTCTACTTAATTAGTAAGCTCTGCACTTTCCCTTCCAGTTTGGATTTTTAAAGGCAATAAAGTTAGTACAGAGTAGGAGGTTATAGCAATAAGAAACCTAACTTCATGCCAGTTGACCAGAACTTCACTAGAGTAGCACTGGACCATCTATATCTTATCAGGGCTGGGTATTATAAAATAGAAAAGAAACTCAAATCAGAAATGAGACTTCTTTCTTGCGACCATTCAAACAAGTCACCAGGAAGATAGCATTCTCTCCCTAGAAATCCTGACATTGAAACGAGACACTTTTCTGGAAGATGCATTCAATTACTTATATTCATTTTATTGGTCTAAGAACCAAATACACCTAACCTTACTGTGCTGGACATTGTGCATCTTCAGAGAACTAGAGTGTCCAGGTGATACTCCACAGAGTTCAAAAGCCAGATCAGGCTCAGGGGAGATAGGTATAATGCACACACACAGAATAATCAATTTGATAACTGTTTTTGTTTGACTTGCTTGCTTTGCTAGGCTTTACGGGGAATGTTTATGTCAAATAGAGAGAAAAAGGGAAAACTGTAGTGAAGAGGCAATGAGAAGTGTTAATGGAACTGAGGTACAGCAACCATGAGGAAAGCAAGAAGAAATGACTCAACAGTCAATCAGAAAAGAACAAGAGCTCAAAACTGGACTTCACAAACAAAAGGCTCTTACTCTACCTGCTTCTACAGCTGCTACTGCTGGTGGAAGTCTTCAGCTGTCTCAAAACCTTCTTGTTTCTGTTAGGCTGTCTGTTTCAAAACAGACAGTAATTGTACAATCCACACAAATTAGTGCAATGGTTTTGTTTTGCTGCAGAGAACCTAATGATGTTCACACAAGTAATTGCTTACTTACACCTGACACCCTGCCTCCAGACACCCTACCCCGACCAGCATCGGCAGCATAGGCAGACAGCCAACACCCTGCCTGACATCGGCAGCACAGGCAGGATGCTGCCCACATTAGTGATGTAAGGTTGGATTTTCCCCAATCCCACTGCTGTTACTGGAGCCAAGGAGCATCCCGACTCCAACCCACATGCAAAACGCATTTTCAGAACTGGCTGTTGCTGCCAGATGACCCACACACCAAGCATCCCTGGCAGTTTGCCATGGCCACAGCATCATTTATGACCCTGTATTTGCTATCAGTGATTAGGTGAATGGCCATATGGTTGTGGTGCTGCTCATCTTTCTTACTGCCTCCACAAAGCTGTGATTTATAAGGTGTTGTCAGATCCCGTTACTGTTTGGACCACAGTAGCTGACCATACATTAAAATTAAGACACCTGTTGAAAATCCAGAATGAAATTTAAGTTAGATGTTAACTCTAGGTGAAAACACCATTAATGGATCAGGAAGCATTTTGCCAGCATAAATTCATTTGAAGCACTCTATTAACACTACCCAAACAATCTGTTATGATTTCATATTAACTCAATAAAATATGATATAAGAACCTGATTGAAATATGCTAATGGGCATGTTTGCTTTCTTGCCTTCTAAAGGAAGGTAAAATACAACATGTGCTGTCTACAGATCAGCATTAATTTAAAGCTGCAGAGAGCACCATTTCATGAAGTAACTGAATATACTTACACTGATTCATAAATTTGAATTAAATTTATTTAAAGCAATAGCTTTTATTGAATGTATGTTTTGGTTTTTAAATAAGGAGACAAAATCCACACATTACAGTGAGAGATTTGAAAAAAACCAGCTATTTCAGTGCTTTGCTTTTTCAACAATTCAAAGACTAATAGCTAAAATCCAACAATAGAAGTTCAGACACTGATTCTACTGCTCCCTTGGTGGCCTTTAAGACCTTGGTTTCAGTCACTAATCCAGATACTAACAGACCTTCCTCTATTACTAAGAATGATATTAGAAGCTTTCATAATTTCTCTGTAAGAAGTGAAACACTTATCCAAGCAAATTCAGTATTAACTGCATGTTTAACTTAAAACTCTCTACAGCCAAGAGGCTTTTCACTATCAGCAACTACATAAGTCAACCATATTGCACAACTTACAGAATAGAAATAAGAAAAAGTCTCAATGGAAATGCAAGAGATTTTCTATAAAATTACCCTGGTTTTCCTTTAGATAGTACAAATTATCTGAGATGCTATGTAATAAAATGATGTCTTCTAATTATTTTTCAGGTTTTCTTTATTCCTTTGAAATCTTCCAAACATGAATGTTTGAAAACAAGAAAATAGTTAAGCTGTTTCTCTAACAGAAAATGTCTGTATTTCAGTTGTGCTGCAACAACCAGACTCATGTCCTGATGCTAGTTTGCAAGAAACACTTGCGTAGCATAGAAAGACTGACCTCATAAGCCCCTAGAAATGTCAAGAGCAAAAATAAAGCATTTTCCTCTCTACCTCTTTATTCAGGTATATGTTCTTTTATCAGATGGCAAAGAGCATTCTGTGATTAAAAGAAATCTACTAAGAACAACTCAGTCCTAACTGAAGCTTTATGTCAATATTTCAACATAAATGACAAACATATATATCCCCTTTTTTGGAAGTTAAAGAGTTGATTTCTATCATACATATAACAGTAGTGATGGAGGAATGTTATTTTTGTTACTTTGTGATACCCATTTGTTCAATACTTGCAGCCTTCTTCCATCTAGTGATGCTTAATAATTCCTGGTATTACTCTAACCTTTGATGAGGTTTTAGTACCTATGGACCTTCTAGCTTATTAACTGAAAATATGTTGAACATTAAAGTAAATTATTATTATTAAAAAACTAAGAATGAAAGTGGTTGGGGGTACAGTGTTTGAGAACTCTGAGGTTTCAGCTTGGCATCAGCATCGGTGGGGAGCAAAACAAAATAGTTGCCCAGAGGTGATGACTTGGGCCTGAAGAACATAAGATTATTTTTTCCATTTCTCACCAAGAGCAAGTAGGAGCAATGGAAAAACAAGCAGTTTTACACTAAAAAATCCATATCCTTCAATGATACTGTGAACTAAGAATTCATTACTTCCATTTAAACAGCACAGAACTGGACCCCTGAAAATTTGCTTCAACACAGAATTCAAAGAATCACAGACAAAACCAAGGGCCCTCACATTCCAGCTCAGTGCATTTTTGGTTCATGGGAAACACATAATGCTTTAGTTTGACACTGCATATGTGTCAGAACTACTTTCGAAGTGGAGATAATACAGTAAAAGTTTCCATGATACATACATATTGAGAATAAACATTTCTGAAGGTCTTTATTTTTTTTGTAATTTTTTTTTAATTGGTTAAAAAGATCATTTACTCAGTCAAAGAGAGTTCCACTCATATGTTTCAAAAGAAGTACAAGACCATAGCTGCAAACCAATGGTTGCAAGCATCAAAGCCTCCCTGGAGCACACATATATCACAGCCAGCAAGACCTCACACTCTTATTCCTCTCTGCTAGACAGATGCATAAAGGAATCAGGCTAAGGCCTCTCACCCTGCTCCAGTAGAGTTTCTAGCATCAATAACAGTTTTATACAGTCCAGTTTGCTTTTTGCTGTCTATTTTAAAAGTTCCAAGATGCTCAGTGATTAATACCCGCACAGGGAATGTTTTCTTGACCTGAAATCACATGCTTGCAGAGTGCTAGGCTCCAACTACTAAACGGATTTTGGTTTTCAGTAGCTCATGGAAGAAGAGGACAAAATGGATAGGTCAATCCTGTTCTGATAGGTTAATCCCAAGCCAATAAGCACACCTCTATCTTAATTATCCCAATTGCATTCAAAATGTGGCCAAAATGGCATCTCTTGAGACTGTCCAAGATGAAAAATGATGATCCAACAAGCCTTTGCTTTCTTTATACACATTCCTATATCACCTAACACTATCAAAAGACCAGTTGCTTCAGTGTCCACATATCTTTCCTACTGAGGTATCTTATGACAGGCTAACATTCATAAAATACATGGCAAGAGAGGAGATGGAGGCTTTGCAGAGAGAGAGGTGATGCCATTCAATGGATTTATCTTGCGAGACATACTTTATGCTAGAGGCAGCAAACACAAGTCACTGTGAGCTACTCTCTGGTGACTGAAAATCTCAAGTGTGTACGAGCTCTGGGCTCTTGATTTACAACAGGCTGTCAAGGGTACTGAGCTGTATCTCAAAGATGCACACCCCAAACAAAAGCTTGGTTCAAAAGAGGCAGATCTCAAACACCTTCAACTAGGGAAGTTAGCACTTGGGAAGCCCATCATCCAAACTTGCCATATCACATTAGTGATAATACCAGCTTTTGACACACTTGCAGAAAATATCCCACATAAAGTCCAAATTTGTAATCCAGACAATCTGAGGCTCAAAAGAGAGTAGCTGGTGGCTGGAGAGTAACAAGCCATGACTAAGCAGTAACTGCTGGTAGATGCTTCCCCTCGCTTTCTGCTGATGTCTCTTCGGAGACACTAGCAGACTGCAAGCCCCTCTACCCTTGTTATTTTAGACATGCTCCATTGATCACGCCAAGGTCAGGACTTGGGGAAATCCTCCAACACTGCTGCAACAAGCACAATAGAAGCACAGCTAGTAAATCAATCTGCTCCACAACTGTAAAATTGTATCATTGGCCTGAGAGCTGTAGGCTAAATAAATACTCTAAAGCTGTGGAAAAACAAACAAGTGGTCAGAAAGTTGGTCTACATGATCTTTGTAGGTCCATTGCAACTGAATGATTCTATTCTATTCTGTATGACCATATTTTACCTGTTGTTGGTGTCCTTAACTGTATAAATACCTATTTCTGCAAAATCTACTAAGTTCTTGTTCTCAACAACTTCATCGTTCTCTAAACATCTGCTATTTCAGAAGAGATAATAACGCCTAAAGCATTTATTTATTTTACAGGTGTCATAATTGCACACTATTCCTGTAAAAAACTGCAGAGATCTGAGTTGCTGGATAGCCACACTGGGATTAGCATTTACACATCTACATACAAGCATTTACACATACAAGCAAGATGATGGAGATCCATGATGCTAAGATTCAGATTAGCCTTGTTTTTCACAAACTTGTTAATAAACACCAACTATTTACCACATTTTTTAATAAATGAAGGCGGGTCTTCAAACATAAATAGAACCAAATTGCAATTAAAACCAAAACAAACCAGGATGTTTCCCATGTAACATTGTAAAAACACCTTGGGAACTTCCTGTTGTAGGTGATCATGTGCAAAGAGCAGCAGGATGTGGGTACTGACGAAAAAAATTACAATAGTTATTACACAGAATCATAGAATCATAGAATCATAGAATCGATTGGGTTGGAAAAGACCTCCGAGATCATCGAGTCCAACCCTTGGTCCAAATCCAGTCCATTTACTAGATCATGGCACTCAGTGCCACGTCCAATCTGCGTTTAAAAATCTCCAGGGATGGTGAATCCACCACCTCTCTGGGCAGCCCATTCCAATGCCTGATCACTCTCTCTGTAAAGAATTTTCTCCTGATATCCAACTTAAATTTCCCCTGGCGGAGCTTAAGCCCGTGCCCCCTTGTCCTATTGCTGAGTGCCTGAGAGAAGAGACCAACCCCCACCTGGCTAGAACTTCCCTTCAGGTAGTTATAGACAGTGATGAGGTCACCTCTGAGCCTCCTCTTCTCCAGGCTAAACAACCCCAGCTCCCTCAGCCTCTCCCCATAGGACTTATGCTCCAGTCCCTTCACCAGCCTTGTTGCTCTTCTCTGGACCCGCTCCAGCACCTCAATATCCTTTCTGAACTGAGGGGCCCAGAACTGAACACAATACTCAAGGTGTGGCCTCACCAACGCAGAGTACAGGGGTAGGATCACTTCCCTGCTCCTGCTGGCCACACTATTTTTGATACAGGACAAGATCCCATTGGCCTTCTTGGCCACCTGGGCACACTGTTGGCTCATGTTGAGCTTCCTGTCAATTAGTACCCCCAGGTCCCTTTCTGCCTGGCTGCTCTTCAGCCACTCTGTGCCCAGCCTGTAGCGCTGCATGGGGTTGTTGTGGCCAAAGTGCAGGACCCGGCACTTGGCTTTATTGAACTTCATCCCATTGGAATCAGCCCATCTCTCAAGTCTATCCAGATCCCTCTGCAGAGCCCTCCTGCCTTCCAGCAGGTCGACACTCCCTCCCAATTTAGTGTCATCAGCAAATTTGCTGATGATACACTCAATCCCCTCATCTAAATCATCTATAAAGATGTTAAACAGGACTGGGCCCAACACTGATCCCTGGGGAACACCACTGGTGACCGGCCGCCAGCTGGATGCAGCTCCATTCACCAGCACTCTCTGGGCCCGACCCTCCAGCCAGTTCCTAATCCAGGAGAGGGTATACTTGTCCAAGCCATGGGCTACCAGCTTTTCCAGGAGTATATTATGGGAGACAGTGTCAAAGGCCTTGCTGAAGTCTAGATAGACCACATCCACAGCCTTCCCCTCATCCACCAGGTGGGTCACCTGATCGTAAAAAGAGATCAGGTTGGTCAGACAGGACCTGCCCCTCCTAAACCCATGCTGGCTGGGTCTAATCCCTTGTCCATCCTGAAGGTGCTGTGTGATTGCACTCAGGATGATCTGTTCCATAACCCTGCCAGGCACCGAGGTCAGGCTGACAGGCCTATAGTTGCCAGGGTCCTGCTTGCAGCCTTTTTTGTGGATTGGGGTGACATTCGCCAACCTCCAATCATTTGGGACCTTCCCAGAGAGCCAGGACTGTTGGAAGATGATGGAGAGCGGTTTGGCAAGCTCTTCTGCCAGCTCTCTCATCACCCTGGGATGGATCCCGTCTGGTCCCATGGACTTGTTGGGATCCAGCTGGCTCAGTAAGTCGCTAACTACATCCTCCTGGAATACAGGAGGGCTGTTCAGGTCTCTGTCTCTGTCTATCTGCTCTAGAGGCCAGTTGTCCTGAGGGCCACCTGTCTTACTGCTAAAAACTGAGGCAAAGTAGGTGTTAAGTACCTCAGCCTTCTCCTCATCTTTGTTAACTATATTTCCCTCAAAGTCCAACAGAGAACTGAGGTTTTCCTTGCCTCTCCTTTTGCTATTAATGTATTTATAAAAGGACTTTTTGTTATCCCTAACTGAATTAGCCAAATTAACTTCAAATTCCACTTTTCTTTCCCTAATTTTTTTCCTGCATGACCTAGCTCTCTTCGTAAATTCTTCATAAGTAACCAGCCTTTTTTTCCACAGTCTGTAAACTTTCTTTTTATCCCTGATTTCTTTTAGAACCTCCCTATTTAACCAAGCCGGCCGTCTTCCCCTCCGGCTGGCCTTTCGGCACACTGGTATAGCCTGTTCCTGTGCGCTCAAAATTGCCTGCTTGAAGCATGTCCATCCCTCCTGGACCCCCTTGCCTTTAAGGGTTGTTTCCCAGGGTATGCCTTGAATTAGTTTTTTGAATAGGCCAAAATCTGCCCTCTGGAAGTCCAGAGTAGAGGTTTTAATGATGGTTCTCCTTACATCCCTGAGGATTGAAAATTCAATTATTTCGTGGTCACTATGCCCCAGGCAGCCTCCAACCACTACATCATCCACCAGCCCCTCTCTGTTTGTAAACAGTAGGTCTAGTGGGGCCTTACCCCTGGTAGGCTCATTTACCAGTTGATGAAGGAAATTATCCTCTATACACTCCAGGAACCTCCTTGACTGCCTCTTCTCTGCAGTATGAAGCTCCCAGCAGATATCCGGCAGGTTAAAGTCACCCACAAGCACAAGGGCTGGAGATTTTGAGACATCTGCCAGCTGCTTGTAGAATAATTCATCTCCTTCATCATCCTGGTTGGGCGGTCTGTAACAGACACCCACAAGGATGTCAGCCTTGTTGGCCTTCCCCCTGATTCTGGTCCACAGGCACTCAACCTTGTCACTGCTGACCTCAACTTCAACAGAGTCAAGAGACTCTCTAACATATAAAGCCACCCCTCCACCTCTCCTTCCCTGCCTGTCCTTTCTGAAGAGCTTACCATTGGTTTAGAAAGACACAATTTGCTGGAGGCAAGGATAACATTTAGAGGCATATCGCTACATAATTGTCCTCATTTCATACTCTTCCCCAGGCATCCAGAAACAGGCAGTGTCAGAGAAGGGATATTCTGTTAGATTCACCTTTGTTTTGATTTGATATGATGGCTCTCTTTTTTAATCAGCATATATAAAAATCCATGCTGATAAAATTCTTCTTCCTTCTATCCCCAAATTATTACGTATGCTTTCACCAAAACCTGAAAAATCCACACTGCCCAGTGTGTACCAAAGGTCACCGCACTTAACACAGGGAACTCTGTAAAAAATGTATTCTTACGGAACTGTGAGGTGGAAGAGCATGAAAAGATATGTCTTATCAAGAAAGTATTATTTCAGTGGAAAAGGGATTGCTTATAAAAATTCCAAAGAAAGCCTAAAAAAACAGAAAACTTCCTAAAAGTTGTTACATGTCCTAAGGGAAAACAGCCAGATCTACTCCAGGTTTCCTTTTCCCTTACTTCTGGATATTTCAGTAAATCATAAGCAAGGTAGATGCTTGTAGAACAGAGTTTTCTTCATTGTTATGCAGAATGAGATTAAATGTCTTTCCATGACGTAGAAACAGACAACATTTCCAGGACTACCTTTTTTTTTTTTTATTACATTTACATATGTGTGTATGTGCACCCATCAAAAATAAAAAATCAAGAATTATATGGTGGGTTGAAGAAACATATATATACGCTATCAAATTTCCATAAAATTTAGTTTACTTTTAGTATTGCATACACAAAATGCTAAGTGTGTTTATATGCCTTATTAATTAAAGGGGCAGGAGGGTAAAAGAACAAAAACTGCGTAGGAGAAAGGAAATATTCCCTCAGACCTAAATACAATTATCTACCACTCTAATAAACAAATATGGAAGTAAAACATACACAGCTCTATCTAGAATCAGTATCTTAAGGCTCTATAACATGACAGGCATTTTGCTTAATTGTTCCTCACTCAGAAAATATAAAGGACCTCTCAAGAACCAAACCTTTAGGGAGCTTGAATATTTTTCAGTTTGAAGCAAATAAACCTCTCATTCTATAACAGCAAGACCTCATTACAGAAATTGCTAATTGGTTGCACCCTTTGGGAGCTCAGCATGCTCCACCTTTTGTTTCAAGGCCGACACTGCACCTTAGTGCGAGGTTATCACATTAGTCAGTTCCTGTTGTGAAATACCATGTGTGAAATTACAGTGTGAGTGCAAAATGACCAAGATTCACTTTGCCTGCGGTATCAGCACAAGGTTCCTGTCATATGTCATTGAGTGCATGCGAAGCACTAATGTGTCTTTGCCCACCTTACTTTAACAAGTATCATCAAAACTTTTCAGTTTGGATAGTACTGTCACTTCATGAAAACCTGGTGCTACTTCCTTCATGTTAAAAAGTGACTAGCATTTAACAGGAAACAAGTTATCATCTGTTTGTATTAGAATATTCTTTATGAGCTTTGGGAAGGCAAAAAAACCCTGCAACAGATCATAATTTTCATGTAGCCTTATCCCTGCATATTTAAGTACAGTGAATAATATGGAAATAAATGTGCATTTGAAAGATGTTAATGTGCTAACAGAGGCTGCACAAGGTGTTGTTGTGAAACATGCAAAAAAAGCTGGTTGAAGAAAATCAGAAAGGACACAACTTTGATGTCCATCTACTAACTACTGTAGAACAACTAGAGCAAACAATAATAAACCTGGAGATTCATCACTGTAACAGCTTAATGAGAAAGAATTAAATTATACGCACACATCTAAACACCCCTAAAAGAATTAAAAACCACTATCCCTACTCCCTCAGTGTAAGAAACGCCAGCCAACTGCATGTATGAAGCCTAACAATAAGTTAAACAGCATCAAAAACGGCTGAGGCAAAATGCTATTTTTTAATACCTGGGCAATCTACCCAATAATATAAAAGCTGTACACACAAAAAACCCCAAACCCAACGAAAACCCTAAGATGTGAATTTGCATCTCACATTCTTTCTTTCTTAGTCAGTTCTGCTATCCTACACAAAGCCCACATATTTCTGTTGCTTCTCCTCAATTCAGGACACTGAAAAATAAAAAAACAACCTACAAAACCAATGTTAGCAGCCACACTAAGTGCAGACTGTTCTCTCTTCCAGAGGCTTCTGAAATTCCAAAATGTTGAAACCTGGCATAGAAATAAACTTTTGCTCTGAATCATATGAAGTAAAATTGTATAGCTAGACTAAAACAAGAAAAAATTTTAACATTGACAAAATCTTTTATAACATCTTCTGATATATAATTTGTTAGCACCTACTGTGATTCAAAATGTGGCTGCCACTAATGAACATCTTGTCCAATACTTGCACATGACACTGGGTGGCATTCAGGGGAAATGTCAGACATCAGTGAGAGTACTGACATCAGAATTGGATGCAGTCATTTAAATATTTTAGATTTTTATTTTTCAAACTAACTTTTCATTTTATAAGGAGAGATTTTTAAAACTTCAGATACTTCCTTGTTTTTAGACATGGAGAGGAATATAAATAAATATGTATCAATCAGTCACAGCCTCAGAAACAAGAGGAGAATGAGGCAGCTAAACATATTCTCAGGTCAGAGGATATATCAGGCACTACCATCCTTTAGATCTTGGTTCAGTTTGTAACAACAGAGAGCTGCTACTTCCTAAACCAATAGTGACATTCCTGGCTTTGTTTTCCAAACCATCCTTCTGAATTAAGGGTAGTTCACAGCTTTTTATGAAAAAGTAGGGTTGTCTTTCATTTTTGCAGAAAAAAAGTTTGCATTTAAAATACCACTTCAGAGTGCCTATGTGTTTACGTTTCTGTAAAATACCTTTATGACTTAGCACCACGTATAGTTTTTATTTTATTACTTACATTTCCCAACTTTTTTTTTTTTTTTTTTAAAGTTCTTTTAACAACACTAGTATTACTTTCATGAGTTTAGGGTATTTTATCTACTCTGATTTTGTATTATAAGCATTGTGCCTAATACCTCCTTCTTTTTTTTTATCTTTCTACATATTCAAAGAACTTATTTTCAGGCTTAGAGTTATCTTGGAGATTATTTTAAGTGATTACATTGATGCACATTCCCTTTCTCAGAATAATGATTATTTGCCAGATTTGACTGTGAGCCTGTAGCAGCGTTTGATCTTTCATGATCTCATAAAATTTATACTGATTTTTGCATATAGCTTCTATTCAAAAGCATTAATAAAATATTTGTAAATCTCAGATCAGCATTTTTCTTGTATTTAAGAAGGCTATTTAATTCATTGAATGTTTCTTTTTTTTCTGAGTGAATGAACTCGGAAACATAAAAGTTGAAAAAAGTAAGGAGAAGAAAAGAGCTACTAAATTGATCTCTAAAAAGAATGAATAGATTGAACAAACTAGGAGATTATTACCAAAGAAGAAACTCTTTGGAGCAAAACAGCACTTCTGCCTATAAATCTGTACTTTTTCAGTATTAATTTGCAATGTCAAGGAATTTTATGTAGGAAAATGTGGGAAATTATTAACATTTATGATATATTTTTGAAAGAAAAAAAAGTTCAAACCCCAATGAGATTTCTACTATAGAAAAAATATTAGCTGCATTAAGGAGAAACACTTCATGAACCTGTTTTGACAGTAAAACAGGGACTAATGGGATTGTAATTAGCAACAGTCAGAGACTGTTGGAGCAACAGAATAGATTTCTGAAGTTATTAGCATATTACTTAATTAGTGGCTTCTACAAACCATAAAACATGTTGATACGTAACCTAAACAAGAAGAATTTAAAGGATAAGTCTAAGTGAATCTGCCAATTTGTTTACAGCATTAGTTAAGCCTATTTACACAAGAACTTTGTATAAACTGTAGTGAATAAACCATAGAAAAAACGAGGTGTGTTTGTTATAACTGACATGTCATGCCTATTAGACAGCCTTGAAGACAAAATATAAATCCAAGATTTTAAAAACTCATTGGCTGAAGGAAAATGTACCATGAGATACACAAAGAAACACCATGATAGAAAATAATCATGATAACATTCCTTATGATGAAAATACAGTGGATCAAAAATAATCCTTTTCTATGGAATATATCTATTTCTTGACATTAATGAATGATGTACTGCTTGATGCACTGCTTATACTGCTGCAGTTCTTAGAGATTCCATTCGGAAGGTAAAGAAAAGAAAAGAACCTTTACAGGCTGCTTTGAAGGCCGGGAGGATGAACTACTATTCTTCACATCTGCAATAAGAGCAGTAGCAGAGTGCTACTGCAGTATGATACTGCAGTATCATCCATTTTGGATTTTAGGAAAAAAAGAAACTTGTAGAAAGGGTAAAGAAGTACTGAATTACTTCATCTCATGATGTCACAGGATTCCCAACTCTGGAATCCCTTAAAAACCTATGGAAACAAACCCCCTTCAGGATGCCCATGGGCAGATAAGGGCACCAAGTCACTCTCAGCTTCACGATTCTCTGTTTATGTAGTGCAAAATTTCTGTGTAAAATGTAATTCCAGTCACCGTGTGGTTCAATGAGTTTCAAAACAACTCTGCAAGGGAGCAATACTGGGAAAGTGTGTAAGTAAGGCAATACTGATACAAACATGGGGATTGAGGAAGGGATCAGAAACACACAGTTGAAATAGCAGTGCACAGGCTAGTTTGCCGGGGAATGGAGCTTAAATCATACTGAGAAATCAATGAGAAAACGCAAAAGGCAGTGGGACAGAGCCAGAGTAAGAAGGGCCAGAAGCAAGAGGTGCCATCAGTTCACCACAGCTGTAATGGATGATCCTGAAGCTGTTGAGCAGATGAGAATATAGAGAGGAATAGAGAAGAAGGAATATGTCAGAGAATCTCATCTCACCTCATCTCATCTCATCTCATGGCTGGGCTTCGCGAACGAAGATTTGGGAAGGCTCTATCCACATTTGCTACAGGCGCGCTGGTGGCTTATGAGGCCAATCCGTGACAGACATATCCGATTGCAAAAGGCACAGCAGAAAGACTCCTTAGATAGTGTATTCTGCAATACACGGTTCTTTCTGCGTTGCCTTTTTTCCTCGAGGGTGATCCTGCGTGCTTTCTCAAAGGCATCAGCTGCGTTATAGATGGTGTGTCTCCAGGCCTCCCGATTTGAGGCCAGAGTAGACCAGTTATGGTGATCAATATGTCAGAGAATAGCTTTGTGATAAATGTACCGCACTGAATCAGCCTCTTCAATACTCTTCAATTCCTAATGTCATCTTCCTTTCAGAAATGGCTCGCTCGTTTGATAAGCTGGACAGTGATATTCTGATGTGCAGAGACTCTCTAGGAGGTAAAATTTCTTCAGGAAACAGTGCTGTAAAATGAGCAGCCACAGCCTTTGCATAAGGGGAAGAAGACAGGCATACAACAGAGCAGAAACTAATTGCTAACATATTTGTTAAGGGATTTCTGTCTACAGCTATGGTTTAGCCTATATAGAAGATGTAAGCAGAGGCAAATAGAGTTATTTGGAAAAAGTGCTGCCAATAGACATACTCAGATTCTGGTCATGTCTGAGTGGGTAGGATAGCATTCAGCAAAAGATGTAGTGACTAAGCATGTATTAGGGAACACGACTTGTGTTTCAAAGCATTTAGAGAACCTGAGAGCCTCTCTTACCTGACAATCTCCTCAAAATCCACACATTCAAAATCTGGTGTATTTATACAATATTTAAATGACAATTTGCTGCTTCTAGTTAAGGTAGGCACAGATTTGATTGACTTCCAAAATAATTTTTTTCATTCTGTGACAAGGGGGTAAGAGAGGTGAAAACAAGCTTATTTGTGTCCTCATTTTAACTCTCTTTTGCTCCTTCCTTTTTTGCAATCAATACAGTTATTTCTGCAACACACACATTCCACACACAAGGGTGCGATGGCCTCACAGTTCAGATGCTATCAGGGATCAGCAGACTGCAAGTGCAACGAGAAGTGTACCAAAAAAAAGGCAAGTAAACATGGTTGGCCCAAAGGACAGAACATGTCTCTCCTAGATAATTTGCAATTACAGTCATATCTTCTACAGGTCTGTACATCCAAGCCAGTGAGACAACACAAATAGAATTTATGTTTTTAACAGAGCAGTTTGGACAGCAGTGCAATATAGATACAACTTTGTGTCTTTCTGCCTTTGGTCTTTTTCAGCAATGACCTTCTAAAATAGGAATGTAGCAATGTCAGCAAATACAAACTTCTGCTGCTTAAGGTAAGTACTTTATTCCCTTAAAAAAAAAAAATCATTTGTCTAAAAAATTTCTGAAATTTATGAATTTTTCTTGAAATAATTAGGCCTTTTACCCAAACTGCTTCTATTGGTATGAAAACTCGAAATCTGTTTCCAACTCTACCTCTCCATTGCTATTTGTTACCATATATACACATATATATGTATTCTGCCACCTTCAAGCTATCTGTTCATGCATTATTAACTTTTTCTTTTTTGTTCTGATTATTTCTTTTTAATGTGTTCAAGCATAAAATGAAACACATTTGCTTTAAAGTTTCACTTTCTGATTAAGCAAGTAGCCTCATTTAAGCCCTTCCTACAAGGCAGGCTGAACATCTCCTTGATGCCCACAAGTACACGTTTTATGCACCAGTCTTACATATTGAGTGGTTCCTCTTGGTTTCCTTTATGCAGAAGGGGCCTGATTAATATAAACACATTGCCATACTAAATAGCAACATTTTAACCACCATTTTCATGTCACATTTTCAGTAGCTACACGGAACTTTCAAGCCAGAACTTTCCTAACATGTTCCTCCAGCCATGATCCTGAATTTGGCAGCAATGAGACAAAATTTCACCTACGTACCATACTCAGAAACTGTTCAATGTACATGAATTTTTTACCACACTTTAAATTTTTACTTCCTTGAATAGCCAAAATTTCAAGCTGTTGCAAGAGTTAATTGTATTAACTTTTTTCTTTTTTTTTCCCCAAACAGCAGAATATTGATGGTGAAATCAATCTATATATCAGATTTAATATCTGATTAGATGTCAAAATGCTGTAGCTATGCTATATAAGTTTTTATTTTAAGAGCCTCATGAGTTAAAAAAATTAAAATCACAGTCGTACCACCATTTTTAAGATCTTACAGTAACCTGCTCATTTAGTTCAAAAGCAGGAACAATATCAGCTCATAATACCCAGAAGGCTAAATGAAGGGAAAACCATCTGCAAGAATGCTTCTTTATACATAACATTCTCTTCTGGCATTTCTGTACTCATTAAACATTGTTGATTGGATTTACTGCTGGCTTTTTGAGATCCCAATTTAAATCTCTGAGAAAAATATTCTGTAATTCATGTGGCAATCAAAATGCAAATCTGTAATGGTTTACAAGCACTACTAAAAAGGTGAAAAACTATGCTTGTTACATAGTTAAAATGCTGAATTTGGGAGCAAAGAAGGGTAATCAAGTGAGTCATATATTGGATAACAATGTCTGTGCAGCTTTCACATAAGCTGTAGTGCTGTGATCATGTCAACCTTATGTTCAGAAAGCATATATGAATTTTCTCAAAAAAAAAATCTAAACTCAACATCAGCACTCATGCTTTTTTATATTAAACAATGCTTCAGAGCTCTAGGACAGTACTGCATCTGCACAAGAGGCTATGTTGAATGTATGTAATCTAGAGAGACTTCTATTACCAAGCAATACACTCCAGAAGATAACATATTTTGATTTGACAACCTGACTCTAACCCAAAGGCTGTGCCCACTGCACTTGCAACACAAGTCCAATCAAATCTGTACCAAGCTAAAAAGTAATCACCTTCTGTGAAGACCATTAGCAGATTAAGCCTGGGATAAAAAAAGAAAAAAAAGTTCCATGCATTTATCAAAGGGCAAAAAACCAATGGCTTGTATATAAGCCATCTTTTCAATTGTATTTAGGTAAGTGATTAGTCTTCCTCTTATCACTATCATTTTACTATTTGACTTCATTGTGGCCATACTGTGACCCAAATACAGCAGATATATCAACAACCAGATCAAGTCTGATTCCAGCTGCAGGCTTTTTCTGTCTACTGATATATTAGGGATGACTGATGGTAGCTCTCTTGGCTTTACTTACAAATGGCTTTATTGAAATTAAGTGCATCTATGAGAAAAGTAACCCAAATTTCAGAAATTATTTTGTTCTACCAACTTGAACAATCAAAAGGAAAATGGATTATATGAGTGAACACGCACAGTAAGGATGTAAATGTACATTGTTAACATACACTCAAAGGCTGCTGCATTATGAAATTATGTATTTCTGGACTGGGTTAGGAACAAAGAACTGTTATCTGTTACTAATAACTTGAAATCAAATCCTGATATTCTGGAATGAGGTAAACTTGCAGGGCAAACCAAAGGGATGAATATTGTGAGGTTGCCCTGAAGATTTCCACTGGGTCATCTTGTTCCAGAGATGCAATGAGGATTTTCCAAATGAAGTTGGCAGCGATTCAGTGCCTAAACCTCTTGATCCTGTGAACTCTTAGAAAGATGAGACCATCTGCCACAGAGACTTTGTTTCCACCACTTGCAGTATGCACCCATTCCTAACCATGCCCTTTGATTTACATCTCACTATCAGAGTTTCTTCCTGCCATAACTATGAAAATCAGAAAGACATGGTTCTTGATTAATCAACCTGCAACCATGTGGTGAGAGAAGATATTTCTCTCTCCTGCATTTTTACAGCTGCCTTATATTCCTTGGAGGCCTTCTTTCACCACTCTCTAGTGCATAATGTAAACTTTCATTTATTTTATTTTTTGGAAGACCCTCATTTTTCTCCAATGAGACAACAGATCACAGAAACTTTTCTTTTATATGACTTTTTTTACTTTAGCACCTGGCACAAAGTTAGTTTTGACTTTGCTTTTTTTTTTTTCTTTTTGAGCAGTCATTATGCTTTTTCCATAGGCAACTAAAACAAATTCATGCTTTCTTTTAGGGCAGATATTGTTACTGACTTCCATGTCCCCTAGTCTTGTAAAATAAGTATCCTCTAATATTTTTACTGTTAGAGCCTTAGGATCTTGCTCATGCCATACCCATTGACTTTGGCTGTCACAGGACAGTAGGAGTCACTACGTAGAATAGTATTAATTTCTATATTTTTTCTAGACTGTATCAACTTTTCAGAGTCTAATTAATATGGCTCATAGTTTTGTAGTCTGTTGTATGGGTTTGTACCATTTTGTATGGTGCTAATGTTATGAACCCTTAAATGCTTTCCACCTATTCATATCTGTAGCTTTCATTAAGGGTCTGGCTGTCCCCTAGTCTCTAAACATACAAATCACAGACTTACGGGGCTGGTGGAGTCTATCACATAAGTTGTGTATTTGTTTTGCACTGTGAATACATCTGTGACATCTAAGTCAAGCTATGTTTGGATAGTCATTTAGCATGTGGGAAAAACAGACATTGTGCCATCACAGAAAAAGAACCACACAGAGCAGTTAATTCAGGAGCTGTAACCAGTGTCAAGCCCTTCACCTTGCTGAGTAGTTCAGACACAGCTACAGTTCTGCCAGGAGTATTCTTGTCTTATGATTCAGATCTCCAGTTTAGGTAACAGCTGAAGCACACACACATACCCACATGCAGCTATAATTAACACAACACAGGAGATACAGAAATTTAAAAAAAAAAAAACAACACGTCAACTCTCATCACTTGCCTTTGTCTCTTATCTATTATTTCTCTAAAGCCCTTTCCACAGTGAGCTCAGGATCCCCAGATTCTCTCTTTGGTTAGCTATTGGAGTTATCCACATCAAAAGGTAAAGCACTATTCCCTTACACAACGCGCTTGCAACAAACGTGGGTAGAGCCCTTCCCAAATCTTCGTTTGCGAAGCCCAGCCATGATTCCCTTAGAGTATGAAAATACCTATCTGATCCTTCTCAGAGCCTACGGTACTCTTTCTTTGACCTGAGTGTTTACTCCTCTCACAGTTCCTTTTAGAAATTTTAGAACTTTGACACTGCCACACCATTTGCCAGATTATACAATTGTAGTTCACTGTAGAGAAGTCAGGATAAGTAGGCTTTCGAACAGAGTTCTGTCAGAAACAACACCTGAATGGATAAACTACTAGTATCTGACAGATGCATGACATCACTTTTATCAATTCATGCCAGGCTTTCTACACATTAAAAATTTCAGCCCAAAGTAAGAAGTTACATATATTACAAATCATTTACTTCTAATCTTTTACAGAAAGAACAGTCAGCAAATGCAATGCAAGGACAGACAAGTTCAAGCCCTTAGAAAAGCAGTTTGGTTGTAGGACATAAATAAGACCAGAAATTAAATTTAGAAAACCAAATCAAACCAAAACCACCACAAAACTAACAAACAAAAAAAAAAAAAAACAGATGCCCATACTCGCAGTTCAGATTGAATGCTCAAGAAGATCCAAAAATCATCTCAAATTACACAGGGGGTCGATGCAGCTTAGAACTAGCTGTTACATCATCCAACTCACACATAAATGTACAAGGTCTAGAGCTGAGACTGCCAGTACAAGCAGATGGTTGTAGCAAGGAAGGCTGAGGACCACCCGTTTCACTGGAACCCTGTACTTGTGCAGAATGAAGTTCCAGATTTAACGCAACAATGGGACATGCAATTTTACTACTTAATGCCAACAAGTAAGATCTTTCCCTGCTCATGGGAATCTCAGATGCATAGGTTGTACACTTCCTATCTGTATCAGAGCCTTTGGTCAACAAATTATTTATTTCTTCCATTCTACTTCAGCTTTCTAGGCAGACTATTCTCTCCGTAGAGCACATAATTCTGTAGCAGAACAAGAATCACATCAAATATGGCTTTCAGAAAAGAATGAGTCATTTATCTACTTCTCAAATTCTTGTATCTGCACACCTCACAGTGTCTGAATAGCTTGCAAAACTAAGCACATCCTTCAGGTACAAAATATTTATTTTTGTTCTACTTGAAATATATACACCAGTACCAGAGGCCCAAACACCCCAAGGATTCTTCTGCAGCTTTCAGCACATCAGCACTTTTACCTCAGCATAACTCACTGTCTTTAATCTCTCTCTGAAAAGATTTGACTTCTGCTGAGGCTGTTTCTCCAAAAAGAAATAGACATTTGGAAACAAAACCTTACACAACATTAATTCAACATAACATACCATTTTTTAAAAGTCCACAAGGCAGTGAACCTGACATCCTGAGCTTCACATGACTTGTCATTTCAAGTGCAGCTCCTAAAAAAGCTGCTCATAGCACGAGTCTTTGGCTGTGGGAGAAAGCATGCTAACAAGGAGTCATGAAATCATTAGCACAATCATCCAAAGAATTATTGGGTCCCAAAATCACCAAGGAATCCATTATCTCTTCCTATTCTTGGCATTTCCCCATCCTTTAAGGTACAAAACACATCTTCCAACTTTCTGCTGCACAGAAATTCTCATTTACTTTCTGCAGAGCCAAAATTGTTTGCTGTTGCTCAAAGTTCTTATTCTTAAAATTAAGAAGATGCTTAGACTGAAAGTACATGGTAATCATGTGGATGCACACAAACTGCTACATCGATGTTTCATTGCTACTTCAATACTCATTATCTGTGTGGAAAACTCCAGCCTCAACATTACCAGTTACCAGATGCACAAGCGCCCCTTATAATTTGGGATCTCATTCTACTTGTGTATGTAGTTCTTAAGGAAAAGGTTAAACAGTCTCATTGTTACTCTCTGCAATTCACTAAAATATTACATTGAGAATTCTACTCAGTCTAAGATAAACTACTTGACAGTAAACAAAATTCTTGCCCAAACATCACTACAGTGTTTCCTGAGTCCTCAAAGGACATTAGCTCTTTCTATGAGTTTTCTAACTTAAATGACCACTTTTGGATTGGTGAGACAGAAAGCACAAATGATAGCCAGAGAAACATGTTCACTTTTGTCTTTATTTGTATCCCATGTATATTTAGCACTTCTAGACTACCTGATCAGATAATATTTCCACCTACAATGTTACCATCTGTTTGATGAAAAAGGACTTTTTATATCTGCACACACACATAGCTCTGAAAACGGAGATGAATACGCAAAACACACACCTCTATATTACTTTCCTATCACAGTTTCAGCTATGAAATAGATCATTCATGATGTAACCATGATGCAACTTGGATTTATTCCACGTTAAAGTTGCATGACAGATGTTAAAATTATAAAAGCTAATGGTTAAATTGTTAGAAACAACAGAAAACAGAAGTTATTAATGGAAAAAATATATTATAGACACTTTATGGACGACAAATATTACATAACTGTTTCCATTCTATACCCCACCTGCTAGTAAACATTCCAAACCTCCAATAAAGAGTTCTCAAACATAGAGTTCTTCCTCCTCTCACACTCCCACAAAAATTAGATGATCCAAGGTCAATTATGGGTGCTATTCAGTACTGAGCCAAGGTCCAATTTATTGTACAATATATCATAATTTTTCAGTGTCAAAAAAGTCGACACTGTTATTTGATTAGCCGAATCCATTCCAATCTGAAAACGCCTCTGGCTTCAATATTCTGACAAGATTGTCACCTCATTGAACTCTAAAAAATACAAGCATTGACCCCTGAAAGGAAAGGCAGTTTAAGTTGCTGGTGTGATTTAAGGAAAAACAGAACCAGGCATATACCATATATATACAATTAAATTACCAGAGTATCTTGGCATGTGTGTAAACAAATATGAGAGCTTTCAAACTGTAGGTATCAAAAATGTAAGTCTTTAAGCAGGAATGTATTTGTGCTACATTATGCTGCAACAAATAATTCATTTCACAACAAGAAATCTGTTTCAATGAATTTCATGTATACAGCTCTATTGAAATTCAGGTTTAGAACCATTCCCAGAGACCACGTCACAAAGGAGGTGTACAGGCTTCAGATCTCACTGTAAGGTGCAGCAGAGGATACAAAGGTAGCTACCTTCAGAAATGGATTAACCACTACTATGCCCTTGCTTTCCAAGCCAATATGCTTACCTTTTGTGGCCTTCCCTTCTCTGAGATTGTGAAGGAAGACAAACTTACCTAAAACGACAGTTGTATCTAAACAATAACCACATAGCTCAGCTTTTCCACCTGTAGGATCAGATCAAGTTTCTTTAGTACACTGATAAATAGCAAGTGCCAGTCATGCTGACATCAAATAGCAGCCGTTTTGGCATGCGTTAATCCCCTGTTGGTCTGAAATTCAGACGCTGCTTTCAAAGCATCTCACGAACAACTTTATTCCACCAGTGTAGTTCAGTTTTCAACTATTTTCATCTTCAGCCAAAATAACAAGGGGGAAGGGCTGAGTTTCTTTTCCCTTAGTCTTAGAGAAAATATAGTGATGAGGCAGTCTCTCAGATACACAGCATTTCACAACACTTGCAAGTTATACACTAGAAGAACTAGTAAGCATTTGTAAGCCCAGAGCAATTCTCAAAAATCTGATCCATGAATCTTTGAATAACTTTTGGAGTCCTGCCAGACCAATAGCTTAAAGGAGGCCAAGACTAGTATGTTAAATAGCACCATAATTACTTTATATCTTCTTTATTTGGGATAGATGTAGAATCAGCCCAGCTGCAAGCCAAGCATGACTTTTAAGTCACTGACCAAAAAAGGACATGCTTGAGTTTGCTCTTTCTTTTCAACTTGAAAGACTTTAGGCTTCAATCCCAAAAATTATCAGTAGCAACTACAAAAAGAACTCATCAATTGTGTTTTTTTCAGTAAGCTGAAAATAGCAAAAGTCACATGGACATAATTTTCCTGAAACACTAGTGGAATTATTACTGGATTTTATAATAGTGGCCTAATGTTTCAAGTCAACAGCATCCCCTTTTTCAAAAAACCCCACACAATTACTTACCAATTTTAAAAAGTGAATACTGAACAGCATGCATGTGGTGGCTGCACAGAATGTACTATCATGAATGGAATGGGAAAGATGATTACCTAATTGAGCCTGAACATCATGGACCATCCTCTTCCTTAAAAACAGCACTAACTGTAGCATATACAGAGAGATTTATGTCCATTATCCTCCAAGCGAAAACCTTAAGTTTGAAATTTAGTGTCAAAGAATGTATAGCAGTATAGTCTTTTTATTTGTTACAAGATGGATTTATATTACGTTGTGGTTTTTAATCAAAGCTACAGCAGACTCTTTCACTCTTCCCTCATATATAAAAACAACCATCCTTTGTCTTGTATTCACATTGTGTTGCAAAATACTGCTTTGTTTTGGTGTTGGGAGACTGGAAGGTGAAATGGAGGTCACCCAGTTCCCTGAGGTCAGCCAGCACTAATAACACCAGCCTCTGGAGAACACCAGCAGTGTCCCATTTCTCTCAAGGTCAAGCAACTGCTGCAATCATTCAATGAGAAACTAATAAGACAATTCAAAAGTCTTTTTTTGTCAGGGGTAAAGGACATACATCCATGCTGTTCCAATGGTTTTAAATCTTGTAAATAAAAGATTTTAAAAAATGGAAAATATGTGCAGTAACTAGAGTAACAACCACTTGGAAGAGGTAATTTTTTTTTCAGTAGAGATAATTATTAAATATATAATGATATCATGAAATCTGTGCACTTGGGTCTTAATTCTATGTGTACATATTAGAGTAAAAAAGAAAATCAAAGAAATATGTTAATTCATTTATTATAATTATGCATGTGTTCCTGCCCTATCCAGGATCTTGGTTACCTGTATCCATGCAGATGCTGGCCCTGCACATCACACAGTCTCTCCATCCACATCTCTGTTGCAGACCCACCTGAGCCAACCTCTTGCTTCTCAGAGCTTTTCCCAACCCTGTTTACCAAAGTCCCAGTACAGCATCCAGATCTAAACTCCAGAGTCCCTTACTCCTCCCAACCCATTTTGCCCTTCAGCCTGACCCCATTGTATCCCATACTGGTCGCTCTGTGCACACAATATCCAGATACAGACTTCTTTTGCAAACAGCCGTGCACAGGTAATCAAACAAAAAAAAAATTAGGGGGTATCCATGAAGGAAAAACGCAAATGGTAGCCTGAAATTTGGGTATCAGTATTCTAGCATCCACTTCTAAGCCATTAAAGACAATGTAATTCACTTCAGCAGAAATGGGATCAATCAAAACCCAACTCTCTGCACAAATGCGTTCTTATCCAAAGGTTTCCAAAACTCAGAAAAACTCCCCAAGTATTATGAGTATCAATGGATCTAAAAGTTTGTGCAACTAACTTTAGAAAAGCGTAAAGAAAGCAAAGGTATCTTCCTGCCTGCATGAAAAAGTTACCAAAGCATTTAATTTGTTAGGGATATTTTATTTTTGTTTTACAGTACAGTATCTCCAGTATGACTACTGCTGAATATGAATTTGGACAATTATTAGAATACCCACACTTAAAGATATTGCCAAATTATTTTGCTATGTTTTAGCGTAATATACATACATATCAGGATGGAATGTATCATGCTGTTACACAAAAATATCCTGCTATGCCAGAATCTGTGTAGCAGTCTAAAGCAATGTTGCAGGAATCCTGAGAAGGCATAGATTTGTCTGTTGTATGAACTGTAATAAAACCTCAAAGTTTTATTATGTCCTTTTATGACACAGGTGTCACAAATCACCAGGAGTTATAAGCAGCTGTATGTGAAAACAAGATGCTGTTATTATAGTCAGTTGGTTTTCAAATTTGGATAAAAATGGCTTAATTTTCTTTCTGTCTTGCAAAGTATTTTGCTTCTGATTTCACTAATTTACTTGAAGACTTCTGGGCCTCTCAGCCATAAGACACTGACTTTACACTTCTGCTCTGAAGAAATGTATTGTGTGGTAGAATGAATTATTTGAGTCAATATATGATCACTTGCTCTGTGACAGTGTAGTCTTGCAAAGAAGAGCTTTTCCTCATCTTTTCCTTTTATTTTTAATACATTACAACAGGTAACCATTCACATTTTTTCATGTTCACTCTTTTTAGTGCAATGCACTTATTAAAGAGCAGCCAAAGAAAGCTCATGTCAATATGTTAAAATATGTCCAAGATCTGCAGGTAAAGTGGTTTTGCTCTTGTGTTTCAGATACCTCACTTGAAATTGTCTGTAAGGCTCGACATAGGAACAGTAGTTTGGGTGTTCTTGCAGACAAAACGGTCAGCAGAACAGGGAAAACAATAAATCAGTTTTGGGGTTTTTTTGAAGGAAATTCTAAAATGATCAAACAGTGTTAAATGTGGATAGAATTAACTATATATATATATATATAAAGAGGGAGTTAAGAATTGTCTACACCATATTAATCTTTTTCAAAAGGAAATATTACTATTAACACTCTTCTACATTTTGTGCACATAACCAGAAAGCACAAACCCCCTCTGAGAAGATACACTCCACAAAAGGACAACATATCATCTACAGCTGGAGTTCCTATTAGATGCTTACTTAACATGGCTTTTCAATGGTGTGTATCCACATTAAGTTATCTAATTCTGACCCTCTCATGACCATTCTCTCCCGGGCAAGTTAATGGGTCAGATATTTTGCTACTTAAACTTGGCACATTAGAATTGACTTTCATGAAGTTAAAGAGTTATATACCATTAGCATCTGACCTGCATATCTGATGAATTTAAAACTCAGATTGCTGTTTGTGTGTCTATTTTAAGTTGCATAAAGACAGAAAAAAAAGAGTTAGTGGTAGGCTGGTATTTTGGGTTTGAAACTGGGGGCAGGAAGGTGTTATATATGAGGAACAAAAAATTATTTTATGACTTGGATATAATTGAAAGCTTTTTTTATTTTTAGCCTTTGGAATGGAAAGGAGGAGAGCAGAACGGTAACTATACAGCAGACATATATATGTATCTAATGGTAACTATAGCAAAACATATAAAGCCTTTTCCTATAGAAATATCCATCTTCTAAAGTATTAACTAATATGTTCAAAAGATATGCTTCCTACTTACAGAAGAAAATTGAAAAAATCTCTCATCAACATATTCAATTATTAAATCTGACCAATATAGCTACAAAGAACTAAAAAAAAAAAAAAAATGTTGGGGTGCTAATAAGTCATAAGATTAGCTAAGAACTTGGTTTTCATCTCACCATCACTAGCAGTTTACCATGGTTTAAAATGCTGGGACATCAAGAAAAATGAAAGATCACCGAAGCAAAATAGATGAACAATTGTCACTACTAGAAACAGTTACCATGGGAAAAGCAGCACTTAGCAAACATTAATTTTATCATTTTTAATGATGCAAAGTCCACGGTTAACTATAAAGCTTAAGCTATAGCTCCTGTAAATGTTTGATTAAAAATCATTCACCATCATTTTCACCGATAATTTGTTAATAAATTATAGAACATATCATCCTTCTACTTGTTGCTGAAATCTTTTGACAGGTAGGTGAACTGGACAAAATGAGAATTTGTATGACAAGCCCAAATATTTCACTGAATATTTTCCACCAGATGGCTGAAAGCAACTTTTAAATTCTGAAGCTATTCTTATTTTACTGCTGGCTTTTGATCAAGATTAACCATCCAGTTTTGAAAACTTATTTCTGTTTCTCTGTACTTGGAATGGAAATAATATTTACCCTCACAGTGAACATTTCACAGTTGCTTCTCAGTCTAAACCATCTCTGCTTATTAAAACCATGTATAATTTTGACTCAGACATCAAGCTGCAACTGTAAACATGCTAATTCAAAATTAAGGGTTCATTGCTCACATAATAGAAGACAAATTGAAGCATTTCATAATGACACAGAATTTCCCTTTTGACTACTTTTGATCTTCAAGCTATTTTGGCCTGAGGTCAGCTGGCAAAGAGATATCATAAACTGATTTCCATGTATGTGTGTTAATGATTCCCCTTTCCATCCTTTTGCTCCAAATTGTCCTAAATTGGCATTGACTATGACGATATTCAAAAAATAAATTTCATAGAATAATCCCAGTGCTGGTTATAAACAAAATTTAAGGTTCAAAAGAAAATAATTCTTGATACCACAAGGGATTACTGAAATTGATCTAGGTAGTATTCAAATATGCATAGTTTAACTGGGTTCACCACCTTTCATTCACACCATTCCCATTTTCTAAGCACATATATTCTTACTATTTTAACAAATCCAGCTTTTCCTGTAAACAATGGATCCTATTTGCCTTTCAAAACCAATCATGATTCACTTTGAATGCACCAGCCTAGGAAATTTGAGCCCTGAAAAGGCTGGGCCCTTTCTTTGTTAGTATGTAACCTGTAACATCAGGCAATATCACATGGTCAGAATGTTTAGTCATGCAGCACAACAAAATCCCTTAACTTCTGAAAGCATTTTTTCCTCTTGACACGTTAACTCAAAAAACACCAATAATGAAATGACAGCTCTCTAGCAATTAGCATGACAGAAAGTCTATAAGGGAGTGTACATGCAGAGTTGGCCAGAATAAAGTTTACTCTTTCCAACAGTCATAAAGAGTTTACTCCACAGAACTACTGAATAATACCAACAGAACCATGTGGTCCATGACCAGATATCATAAATCTACATGGACCAAATTACAATCCCTGTGTGAAGCTTTCCCTCAAGCAAAGTACTGCTGCACTTCACCACAAGTAGGACAGGTGCTTGGCTGCTGGTAGGCAGAGTGCTGTGCCTCTTTCAATATTGTTTTGGCAGCATTTGAAATAAAACAATGGAATACCTGACTGTCTGGAAGAATAAGCAGCAAAACACGTGTATTCCTCTTACGCCAGCAAGCAATTCCTTCATGTTACAGCAACCTGGTCTGTTGGTTGGACATTTATGAGATACAGGCAGGTAGATTTGACAGGAAATTACCCATCTAAAAATGGCCAACTCCTGCAATTTTTTCCCACAAGCTGGTTCTTCTGTACTGTGACTGAAATAGCAAACAAATTGAACAGAATACTTAAATATTCATGTTTTAAATCTTGGGTTCCCCTTCAGACTTAATCAGCTATCTTTTCTCATTTTATATTGAAGAACACAATCTTTAGTCTATCTATATGGATCATATCATATTTAGGTATTCTAATTTCCAGATTCAATCAACTTAGCCTTACTTACATATTTATTAGGAGAAATGTGAATACAAATCATTCTGTTTGGATTCAAGTGCAACCTTTTTGGGTAGCAGCAGTATAAGTCAAGTGCAGCCAAAGCTAAATCACTAATAACCAACTCCCTGAAAGTTTGATTTTTACTGCTCCAGTTTCATATGTTGAAATAATTACATTGATAAAATGAAATGGAACTTTAAAAATTGGTTTATTATTCTGATTTACAAACAAACAGAAAACCTTTGTATCATTGTTAAAAAGATTGTGACAATAAAGGATTTTTATCATCATTGCTCAGAATCTGAGGAAGTTCATTCTTTTCTTGTATATAGACCTTGCTTATCCATTTTCATGGACTTGACAAGAAAACAGAATTATCCAACTGTCACTCAAATTAAATGAAATTAATATATTACTGTCTATAAGAAAAGTGAATGCTCACCTAGGAAGCTTATCCTTTTGTAAAGGGACAATATGAGACCTGCATGACATTCAAAAAGATTATTGGAATGATAACAGAAGAAATAAAGCATAAAAATATTAATATACCTTTCAAAGGAGTGAAATATTACCCTAATATTCAAGTTCAGTTAAAGTGCTGAGTGCTGGACACACATGCTATATATCACAGAACTGACTTAACATACTGGAAAACATTCTAAAATTACCAAAACACTATATACAAAAGATGTGCACTATATACAAAACATATCCCCAAGTGTATAGGTTGTGTATGTCACATCTTTTAAAACGCACTCATTTAAATACATTGTCAGCAGCAAAAGGAAGTTCAAAGAAAGCATGGGTTGGAGGTGGGCTGTTTAGTGCAGGATGATACAGCAATGGCTGACACAGTTTAACAACTTCATTGCCTCAACCTTTACAGACCATAACAGCGAGGTATGGGAAGAAGCGTGACAGCCAGCACTGGTGAGTAACAGGCTAGAAAGTTTTACTTAAAGAAATCAGATATGTGAAAACCCAGAGAAGTAGAGAGCATTTAGGTGTGGGTGCTGAACACAGGCTGCTGTGCCTACAAGGCCACCACTATCTACAATCTACAAAACTGGAGGAGGACAATGGGAGAAATGGTAAAGCTGGGCAGGCCCAGGAACCCACAGGCCTGGCCAGCTCCAGCATGGCCACAGCCCCAGCCAAGGTCATGAACAGGGTGGAACTGAGGTTCCCAAACAGGCAATGTCAATGCAGCACAGCAATCTGTTTTTCCAAGGACTAGCTCTAATTTGGTCCCATGGACCAAATTCCAGTTATAAGTAGGAGAAAAATCAAGTGCACTCCCAAATAGCATAATTCAGTTTAGATTCACCCAAAGGAAACTAATGTGTGCCCAGCGATTTCCAGAATGAAGGCAAGCATGGTAAATGGTGATCAATGCATAACTCCATTCTAAAAACGCATTCCTGTTCCAAATTAAAACACTAATGCAAAGGTACCTCAGACATCCTGTAGTACCAAGCCTGGCTTATAGGTGTTCCTCTTAAAAAACAGAGGTCTCACAAACCAGCACCCTCAAAATTAAAAGGTTAGGAAAGGTATACAAGAAGACAGAGATCAAAAGTTCTTATAAATGTCTCAGAAAAGTTGCATTTGTCCTATTTAGGTATCTGTCTTCTGCCCATTTCACAGTCTTTGCTTGGTCTTCTCATTGCAAACAGGGGCCTTTTTCAGAAAAAAAAAAAAAGACAGTGCAACAAAAACTAAGACTCTAAAAAATAATTAAAAAACCTCCCACAAACCAAAAACCAAACCCACATTTTCTTTTACTTTCTAATGAAATACATGGGACAGATCATTACCTAAAATTTAAACAGCAATTGATTCACTTCAAAAAATTACTGCCTGTAATCAGAACCCACACCATTCCCAAAACCAAACCAAAAGACCTGACAACTGAAGGCTCCCTTCAATCTAGGAAAATTTTCTAGCTAGCAGAAAATGCAACTTTCAGATTTTAAAAATCTGCAATTTTACTGTGTCATTTTCACTTGGCGTGATTGCAAAGAGCATTGAAGGTTGTTACTAATAAGTATCCCTGCTGTTGTTTTAGTCAGTGATTTATCACCTTCACATCTAAGAAGGAGGAGGTTGGGCTGCAGAAAGGAAACAATTCATTCAAAGTGTCGTTTCTCCTTCCATGGTCAGCTGCCGAAAAAAAATAGCAATTTTTTCTTACTTCGTGACAACATATAATGGCAGCGTGACTTTCTAGTGTTAACACATGATACAGAATTGACAAGTAGTACCTTGCTTATTTTTCTAATGAAGTGGAAATAATTAATCCGTCAAGGCATAGAATGTGTCGTCATATCCCTCTTCAAAATTTTTCATAAATCTCCCAAGTTTTTCAGTCAATATCAATCAAATTTGCAAAACTGTCCCTGAAAAGTTTTTTTTTTCTCTGCAAATAGTGGCTAACAAAGGGGAAGCTCCAAATAGTCATCTAACTGTAATTTGCTCCATTTTTCCAGCCATGGAGGTTATTTTTCTGTTAGGATTACAGGGCATTTCCACAGAAGGTAGATGACTAAGTGAAAGACAAGATACTGAAAAGGCATATCTTCTAGAAGCAAGCAAGGAGAGTGGTTTCCATTTTCTGCTTATGCCACTCTTCTCCCCTTACCAGCAGCATCATCCAGAGCAACTCCCTCCCCATCCCAGTTTTATTTTCCACTTGTGCTTTGTTGGAGTCAATTCTCTGCAGCAATAAAAGATCATTTGGAGTTTTTGTTCTGAGCGGCAGTTAGAGGAAATATAAAGTCAAACCATGCTAGAGGTGGGTGGGAGGGGGCAAGGTTAATCATCAGGGTTGTCCCTAAAGCCAGCTCTTGGCACTGTGACATAGTCTGACTTTGGTTTCACCTTAAGCAATCAGGAGTGCTATGCTTGGAATTGGTTTTTTCACTGCCATTGTCTTGGATAAGTTTTACACCACATTTTCTTTACTTTTTAAAGAATACAGACAGAATGCATAGATGAAATTTTAGTTCAGACAGACACACCCACAACTTCGTTGAAGTGCCATGAGTTTTTACTCAAAGGGTGAGAAAAAAATCAGTGCCATAAATAAGTCAAGTCTAGTCTACAAGGAAGCTGATGAAATCTTTTTATGAAAATGAACAAAATTAAGACATTACATATTTTTTCTTAGAAAAGATCTTTCTAGAGGTGGGGTGAAGTATTCCTTGTGTCTACATTCAAAATCTCAAACCAAATTAATTATTTTTTCTGAAATGTCTCAGAATTACGTCTGACTTCTGTACAAAGTTATTTCATCAACTACCATTAGAAATATAAATCAAATTACCATGCAAGTAAAGCTTATCTAGGACTCTTTTTTTACCAGAGTTATTGGACAGAATCAGAAGAATAAGAGTAGCAACATCTATAGAAAACAAAACCTACTTCAAGGACTGAAACAAAAAATAAAAGGAAATCTTTGGTTTAAAAAGAAAGGTAATTATGGCAAAACAGACTTCACAGAGGAAAAAGTTTGCTTCATGAAGGAAATTAAAAAATGTATTCACAGGGAATAACACAAATAATGAATTTAATTTGCTTTGTGAAAGCTTAGCTTAGACATTAAGAAGGGAAAACATTATAAAATAAAAAAAGTAATTTTAATAGCAAGACAGTTAACATACTATCAGATTCCCCATGAATACCATGAAACCTCTACTAACATAGGTTTAAGACAAATTAATCTTGCCAAGGCTGAACTTAATGTTCCTTCTAGTTCAATTTTCTACATCGCTTTCACTTTGCTTCCTAGAACGGCATGTTCAGAGATTAACAAGAAATATTACAAGTGTCAGACTTGCCATCAAAAAATATTTTTAATGGGATAGAAATTAAAATACTGAGCTTTGTGAAGCAAAAAAAATCACACCAGCTGAGCTTCCACTGTAGCCTGATAAGACACTCTCTGTTAAGCATTGTACAGAATGGTTTGACAATAACAGGGATTCCTGTCTGTTCAACACAATACAAGAGTGATGGCTGACATAAGCTAAACTTCAGACAACTAGGATAAAAGATGTGTTGTCATAGTACAGAAGGATATTGAAGGAACAACAAAGTAGAAGACAGAACTGACATCTGCATATATCTCATTAGAAAGAAAAATTTGATTGAATACTTGACTAAGTGTAACAGTTCTTTCAAAACACAAAGCTTGCAATTAAATTAGTCCTATCTCAAACAAACAAATGAGAAAGATGCATGACCATACAGAAGAATTATAACACTGACAGCTGATGAATTACAAAGAAAAGCAAATGCACAGGTCAGGAAACCAAAATGTATTAAGTGCTGCCATGTGTGTACATATGTGTTATACATAATGTGTCTAACATATTAGAAATATTTCATATTATACATTTTATATAGTATCATAATAATATTTTGTCCATAAAATATAATATATTTATTGCATTGGCAATATATAACATATTAATGTGTTACATAGTGTGTTACATGGATTATATATAACTTATTTTTAATACGCTATTTATATGCATATATATATGTACACACGCATTTTTGCCATGTGTGTCAGGATGATCTCAGATCCAGAAGAAAACATTTGACTAGATAAATGAAACTTGCTTGGATCAGCCACAGATGGTATGAGAATGAATCCTTTGTTTTCAACTCACAAGGCTACAGTAGCTAAAGTAGGTAAAGCAGGAACTTGAGTGTAGGTTTGCTGTAACTCCAGTGTACCCTACATATCTGAGGTCACACCAGTACTTCAAATGTTTATACTTCTTCTTTGCATTTATTTGCATTCTGTTGGGTTGCAAACTGTCTGCTTTTAATGGTGAAGTAATTTTTTTTACTTTATTAACATATTGCTAAGACTCTGATCTAAAAGTAGGCCTGCTGTGCTACCTTATTTTAGTTTGAAGTTGGGGAGATTTATGTCATTTCACATATGAAAATTTGAGCACCTGCTAAAATAGCACTTGGGCTTCTCAAAGATAATGAGACACTAGTGAATTTGGAAGCAAGTTGGTAACAACAAATCAGAAGTAAAATTCAACAGCGTAACCTTAACCTCTGCGGTGGAGCACAAATGCAACTTGCAGCCATACTTTTTTATATATAAATACACACATGCACACATATGTAAAGCTACACAGCACATATCTACAGAGTATTCACAAACTGTCGTTCTCTTCAGTTTAAAATCATCAGGAAAATGACTGCGGACTTAAGAAAGATTTTGTGGTTGACAATAACAATGTTTTTCTACTTGTATTCTCTCAGCTATTAATATATAGATTTTTAACTATTCTTATGCCACCTCGAAAAAGCGTCTTTATAAACTACAAAACACTACTGGCCTGCTTTGTCACAGGAGCACACTGCTGGCTCATGTTCAGCCTCGTGTCACCAGGACCCTCAGCTCCTTTTCTGATGAGCTGCTTTCCAGCTGGGAAGCCTCTGCATATACTGGTTGTTTCTCCCCAGATGCAGGACTTTGCACTTGTCCTTGGATGAACTTCAGGAGGTTCCTGACAGCCCATGTCTCCACTCTGTTAAGGTTCCTCTGGCATACCAGAGGACCATGTTTGGTGTTATCAACAAACTTGCTGAGAGTGCACTCTGATCCATCATTAGATCAGCATTGAAGATGATGAACAAGACTGTATAACCCCCCTGGGGTATACTGCTCGTTACTAGCCTCCAATTACAGGCCACAAGATGTAATCAGGATAGTAGTTTCCAGATCCTCTTTTGCATTATCTATGTGGTTGCTCCACAGAATGCTATAGATGTCATTTTGTGCTAACAGTGCTAGTTCTACTAAATGACAACACAAAGAAAATTAATTTATCCACACTACAGTAGCATGAGGCACATCTTATGGATATAATTTCTATCCAAGAATCACCTATCCAAGGTAGTATCTCTATGAAGACAGCTTAAGAGAAGTTGCCTCATCATGGTATTCATATCAAAAATCCAAACAGATTGGGATAGGGAATTCATCCCTTTTTTTCTGTACCTAAGAGAGCAAAGCAACTCTAGCAGCCTGAGGGGTCAATAGACTGAATACTAAATTTTTCATTAGATTTTTTTTTAACCCTCCTCATTCTCTCTTTGTGCTTCTTTTTGTATCTCCAAATTCCTGTTTTAATTTATATCTAGCATTTATCTTTTAGAAATCAAATCCTGATTCTCTCTCATTGCACTCCCATATTTACCCTGTCTCCTAGTTCTAAATATATTACTGGTTTCATGTTACATTCAAATATTTGGATATCTGGTTTGGGTCATCTTGTGATGAAGTAAAAGGAATCTGTAATTAGATGGATACATGCATAAAAAATATTGAAGCTGAAAGCATGATATTACATAATGCATGTGGTATTAAGAATTATTTTATAGGTTGCTCAGGATTTAAAGTAAAATGTCTTCTCATCTCTCTTTCTCAGCTCTATATGTTTCATTAGCATGAACAGTTTTTGACAGCATTTTTCTCACATTCTGTACATTGCTGTGTATTTGTACAAACACAGGACAACGAAACCTGCTATTTATAGTCACTGAATTGTACCTTAAAAACATCCCAAATCTCTAACAAAGCAGATTCCTTGCCACTACTGTCATTGGCCTCTTCACTACCAGTGGCACCTGAAGTAAAGTTTAGATTTTGGGAAGGTGGAGTAAAGGGAGATGTTATGCCATTGCTGCCAGAAGTCTTGTAGCAGTTACTTGCCAAGTCTCAATAAATCCTATAATTTCTCTAAGTTGGTATTAGAGTTGGAGGCAACAATTTCAACATGGAGGAAGTTTTTTGTCCCAGACAAGAATTTACCAGTCATGCCAAAGCATGCATTATGGTCTGACAGGGCTCTCCCACTCTGTTCACAGATTGCTGAGTGCCCGCTATAACTGTTTAAAAGCTTGGCTTGTACTGGCAGCTTCTTAAGAGAGCCAGCAAATCTGGCAGTAATACACAGATAATTATATGATGGTTAAATCAGGGAAGGAGAAGGACGCTGATGCAGCCAGTACAGGTACTATAGCCACTGGCAGAATTTCTTTTGAGCAATTTCTTAGCTCAAATGACACCAATGAACTAGAGTGCATGATGCCATGCTCCCTCAACAGGCAGCACCACTCGTTGGTGTGGGTGCAGGGCAAGGATATCAAGACTTCCTCTGAAGTGCTGGTTTGCAGCATCACAGCTTCAGGGTCAGGTACAGACCCAAAACGCTGGATTAATTTTGAACCAGTGAGAAGAAATTAAAAAAAAGCATTAGACACAAGCTGTGAATTTAGGGTAAGGCCTTTATTCCAGCTGTAGGATGACATTTATAGACGGATATACAAATTTGATTGGTATTGAGTGAAAAAATGCAGAAGAACTGATATACTACTGATAGAGAATGCTGAAGTGTGGCCAGTATATGTAAAAGCTGTTTACCTGATTACTGTCAGTGGGGACAGTAATTTGTGGCTTTCCTTCCTGGATACTCACATTTACATATTTTCTAGGAATGTTTTATTGTCTGAAGTGTCTTTCATATTTAAATTGTGCATTTGATTATTTACCGTAATTAGGTCCAAAATTAGGGAAACAGATGACAAGAGAGTCAGTTTCCTAGAAAGGCATACTACAAGAAGCACTGGCTTTGAGGAAAGAAAGAAAAATTAAGGAAATAAGGGCAGAATAACAGGGCATGGCAAACCCGTTTAGTTGTTCCATTCAAGGGCTTCTCACTCTTAGCACTTTCTCATGAAAACTGAAAAGGGCCCAAATACTGGTTTGAGATCCAACACGCAAACACACAGCCCACAATGGAGATGTACTTTTATTTTTGTCTAGGAATTCATTTTATATATATTCTAAGTTCTTTGGCCTTGGATATTTAATTCCAACTTGATGAAAAATTAAAGCTTACTAAATACTGTTACTCAAGGAGCAATGTAAGTTTAAAACAACATCATGGCAACATTTGCAACCAATATTTAGAGATAATAAGTTCTGTGTATTACTACTATATATATTATGCACTCATTAATTTTACAGCATATGCTATTTCCTCCAGTACTACTCATTATTGGAGTAACCTATTACCAAACTCCTGGTAAAACATGTCTGTAAGAAAAAAAGTAATTCCAGCAATTCCAAAGATTTTTGTTTTTACAAGGGTTGCATGTGAACTGGTATGTTAGGAGTTCTATGGCTCTATCCTATATCACTAATATCCAGGTATTTCTTATTTACTATATTATTTCAGTCACACAAAGAGCAATTAGATGAATGTGAGGATGACAACTAAGAAGGTACACTTACTAAAAATAATTCCAGAAGCCCCTTGACACATGGACTAAAACTGTACTCTTTAAGAGACCTTGGCTTGATTCCTAGCATTAACAGGTGAAAAAACCCAACCTATAACAAAGGAGTGATACACATTTTCCATTCAACACTAAGCTGCTCACTAACAAACTAATGAAGCTTTATAAAATGGAAAGAAGCACCAGCATCACAGGACCTTGAATGTGAAACCTGCAGAGTGCACCTTCAGCATTGTGATAAGGGGGACAAAGAAAAGCTAAAGGTAAGAAAAGCAAGGTCAAGAAGCAGGGCAGCACAAGCTTGTGTCAGAGAGCAAATCATGCCAGCTCAAAGAGATCGTGACCATATAAGCATAAGATGTTAGGACTAGAAGATGAAGTCTCCTAAACAACACATTCATATAGTCCAGGACAGTTAATGAAAACATCTACAGTGTAGTCTGAAATAAACCCACTCTAATTTAGATGTTAATGTTATGCTAAATGTTACTAATACTGCTGCAACACTGTGGCAAATCTGTGATAAATGGGTAAGAAAAAAAATCCCTAAAGTGTTAGAATTATAAACTGGAACTAGAAAAAACATAAGAAAATATAGGACTTAAGAGATTTAGGTAACTGGGTAAAATATTAATGTATGAATATCTAAACTGTTTCTTTCTCCTTCTTTTTAAACCCATAAATGTTGGTTTGGGAGGAAAACACGAGAATATAGAACTGGAGCATTTGATCATTCTGTCATTGGAACATTTGGCTTCAGATTATAAAAGCAATTCAAAGAGCACCAAAACAATAATTTTCCCATTATTTTTAAGGTGACTTTTTAAGCCCTATAAAAAAATACCACTTATGAATGCAAACGAAAACCCAAAGTACAGCAGAGACCACCCTCTAACAGAGAGGAAAGGACAGAGAAAAGTTCTTTCTGAAGAACATATATTTATAATAAGGAAAAAATGCGTAGGAAATTGAACAGGTAACATCATAGTTTTCTGCTTAAACACTGTCATATGTTGGTTCATCACCCATGATGTTTAGCTCATTATAAACCAACCTCAAATGGTTAATTTAAAAAGGGCTTATGATTTATAAAAAGATGTTCTACTTCATCTTTTTACAAACTAATAATATGTCAAAAATAATTTGAAGTTGTCACATTGCTCTGTTATTAACAGATCAAAAAGAAACCTTTTTTGACACTTATCTGGAAAACTACCAATTGATTTGTCTCATTCACCTACTTTTTAAGAAAATGATAAAAAACAACTAAAAGAAATCTGAATTGTATGTAATTGTACACAAACCATGCTAAAACAAAGCATACAGGCATAAACCAAAATATACATAAATATTATTCTTCTGAAATGAGTAACAGTAAATGTAATAAATATTTTCAGTTTTCAAACCAAAACAGTGATGTTGCACTGATATACCGGCATTAAAGGTGCCTCAGCAGGTAGCAGTAAGAGAAAAAAACTGCATGTAAGAACATCTTAAAATTTCTAGTCTAGTGTAATAAAAAGAAGTTAGGCAGACAGGTGCATAGGAAGCATATTTTCATAAATATTTTCATAGCGTTATTTTAAACATTGGAAAAAATATTGCTTTATTTTTAAGTGAATAGGTAGAATCAAAATAAAAAAAAATTACATTTTCAGAAGGGAAGTATTTCCTTGAATTACCCATTTGCACCTACCATATGCTTTCCACAAAACTACCATCAATAATACTTTCTAGCATGCAACTTGGTTCACAATTTGTTTCCCTACTGGAAAGAAAATCATAACTTTATATTTCTGGTTATTACAGAAGATGTCCAAATGTTCTCTGGTGAGTACACATGTAATGCTCAGAAAGAAAACAACCTTGATGGAAACGATGTATTATTATTATGTATGACATTGGTTCTGCTTTGGGGCTGAGCTATGATATTCTTCTCACAGGTCTGAGGAAACTATTGGCAGGAGTAGTTCTTCCCAGATGGAGCAATACTACAGCTGTTTACAAAGTGGGAAAGCTTTTGATCCACTTCTAAGATATCAACTGTGCCCAGTCTCATTTCCCTTCTGTCCTATTACTCTTAAGTGAACTGTATAAACAGACATTTAAAAGAAAGATCAGTAGGATTGTTTCTCAGCCCTGTTAACTTTCTTTGCAAAACACGTTTCTCATATTCCACAGTGTCAGCAAAAACTAAAAAAAAAAAAAAAAAGGCTACTACTGATGTTCATCAGTGTCATCAGTGACAGAGGAGCAATTCTACATCATCAACTTTGCAGTACCAATGACTCGGACCCTGCACCCTCCAGGCCCAAGCGATCACAGTATTTGTGATCGGATCGGTCTCTGACCCAGATACAGTACCGATTATTGAAGCTTTCACTTGGCAGGAGTAATTCTGACCTACTGTGCTAATAATTTTGCTGATGGGAACTAATTAACTACCAGACAGTCTACACACTCTCTTTAACCTAGCTGTTAACAAGCTCGTAATGAAACTTCAATCAAGTCTCACTGTGCACTGGGTTAATAGGCATGTACGCACACAAGTACATGGATATACACACTAGAACGATGACTGCAGTCCTACAGAATGAGTGAGAGGGAAATTAAAACATGCTAACACAGACCAAAGTGTCTGTGGAAATGGAAGTGGCTGCATTTCTACCTCTAGGGTACTTCATACAGGTCAATTTAGGACAACCTAAAGGAGAGTCGACTCTCATAACCATGTCAGTACAGCCCTTCTCTGTAATAGTGCATCAATGCTATGAGAAATGCACATTGTTAGTGTTCAAACAGACTAATTTCTAAAGAAATTAGAAAATTGGATGCCTAGAGTAGAGAGCTGTGAATTCACTCATGTTAGGACAGACTCGGTCAGTTATGCAATTCTAAAAGAATATTTGTGTCTATTTAATTGTTAATGTCACTGTGCTAACCCACCAGAAGCCATAACAGTCATAGTTAGGACTTAGAACTAAATCTAACAAACAAACAAAAAATTATCTCCAAATGCTTCAGATTGAAATAAAAAAATAAAAATAAAAAAAAGAGGGAAGGGGGGATCATCAGACATGGCAAAAAAATACTATATAATATTCTAAGTAGACAGGAAATTCCTGTGTACTCTGCACACATCACAACTAATAGACCAATGCAATCAGGTCAACAGAGAAAGCAGGAGAGAACAAAATCACTGTGTTAACCCCCTGCTAAAACACTTCAAGATATAGAATAATCAAACAGGAAATAATCTTCATGGATTATATCAATATATGTTGAAGAAAAGCATTGCTCTTCATTTCTCTTTCATCGTTTTCTGCTTCAGCAGAGAAGTGATAGTTAATGCCATTTGAATGAGGCAAGTTCTGCAACAGCAGAGACTCTTCAGAAAATAACATAAATTAATTTAAATATGACTTTAATTCATCAATATATACCAATTTTCACTAAAGATAAGCACTTGTGCCTGGTTCTATGAAATAATAACTACATGTACAGCAACTTTATGATAAAACTAAATCACTGTTCGTCTTTTGTGAAAATCAAAGACAAGCCTAAAACTTGCATTTTTTTCTGTCTGGTGTTTACAGTCTGACAGCCTGACTCCTTAAACAGTGTTCCACACCACTGGTTTACCTCCACCAGACTCTCCGACACTGGAGTTAGACACTTGGTTACATCATGTACTTTTACTTCTGAAAAAGAGCACTAGATTTAAACTATCTTAAATCAGGCTCTTCGACCTTTTCTGATTATTAGTGCCCACTCAACCTTTTAAAGATGAATGGTAGATATCTTTGTCAAAGACAGTTTATGCAGCAATCACAGTACTTCCCTAAGTTAGATAAATTAGGTGGTCACTTAACAGGGAGAAAGGCCAACATCAATTGCAGCAAAGGTCACTCAGTTCAGTTATCATGTACTGTATTAAATTGTCATCAGATCTGAACAGCAATTTCATCAATAATCCATCCAACTAGAATGACTATGAATGTTTGAAACCATCCACCCACTCTGCAGTGGGCAGAGAGCAGTCAGGGAACTCACACCTACCTGTAAAGCAGTGATAGCAAAGGCCACAGAATAAATACCTGAAGGGAACAAAGGTTCTCATCCACCAGTTTGGGGAAAAAGAGAGGGAACAAAAAACCACTAATAAGGTGATGTTATACAATATAGTGTTTCCCACAGTACTACAAACACCATCCTACAAGCTGCTATTACATAAGAGTACAAACTCTTTCCTTGAACCTTGCCTCACAAGATTTTGCATGCTCTTACAGTCACTCTGGGAATACCCTGCTCTTTCCATCTTTCACAAGTCCCTGCTTAGTTCTGCTAATTCTGGCTTCACCATGAGCAAAATGCAATAGAAGAAATATTTTCTGGAAAATTTAAATAAATAAAATTAGTGTTATCCGAGCTCTGACACGAAAAACTATTTTGATCCAGTTATTACAAAACTCTTAAGTGCCAGTAAAAGTCTTTCAGCTTTTATTATAACCAAGTGTTTATATTGTTGAGAAACATTATTTCATTATTTTAATGAAATTAAAATAGTTCAGTAACTCTAAGATCCCAATAAATATGAAGAATTCAAGCATTAAATGTTTTTGCAATGTAGTAATTCATATTACAAGGAAACACATTACATGTAACCTGACTCCATATAGTGTTATTTATATATTTTTTTAAGAAATACAATTGATTACTTCTACAGGTACAACTTTACAAAAATAGCAGCAAAGTCTATGCATTACAAAAATGCCATATAATGCTCTGCTTTTACTTTGCATATAAGGTTTTAAAATGCCGACTGAAAAAACTCTTACTTTTAAACAATATCCATACCTGGATACCCTCCATATTTTCAAATAAATCATAATCTAATTTTCAGACAATCCATACTGAAAAAAAATATGAAAGTGATGGCTGAGCACTTACAGATGAAATCTATACAGTCTACTCAGGAATCTGCAAAGTAACAGCTGGTGCTACAGCTGCTACATTCAATCAGGAAAGACAAGCAATACCATATGGCGTGTTTTTCTAATACAGTTCTGAACACTGAATATCCAAGATACTATACTTAGGGGGAAGAAAGGAGTTGAAATCCAACCATTACTAATAATTAGTTCAATCCATCACCAATAATTTGCAAAATTATTTAGCATCGATATATCCTTACTTGAGGAAGGTTGCCCAAAACAACAGAAAGAAAGGGTCACTAAAGAATCACTTAATTACTTTTTTTCATTAGGAAAAAACAACATTTCTAAATGCCAGGAATAAAGCAAGGAAGTATCATTTCAAGTTACACTATAAGCAGAGGCAGCCAGACATCATTCTCCTCTGGGAAACAGCAGTAGAAGCTTTGAAGAAAGATAGATTACTTCAGGACATACAAAACCTGACAACATTAACAGACTCTTTTTACCTTCCAATTTACACTCAAAAGCTATGTTGATGAAATTAAGGTTCGTATTTGAAGGCATCAACATATTAAACAGGAAACACTCAGAAAAACAAAGGTTTGATCAGCCAAATGTTAATTTTTTACTGTTACCTAGAAACTTTTTTTCTAACAAAGTAGAAAATCCAAACTTTTAAAAAATCTGAAAGGAAGGAAGGTTTCTCTCCACTCTTAGAGAAGAAGCTAGCTCTGGTTGACAGAGATATGTATTTATAGAGATCATGATTTTATCTCTATATTCTGAGGTACAGTTATAACAACTTGTCACCAAATTCACTGAACTAATGGCAGAATACTCTTACTCTGACACAAAGAGAACATATTGTACGAAAACAACATGCTGATAAAGTACTATTAATAGTGCTGTGAGTTTCACTTACAACCAATCATTGTATTGACAGCTTTAACATACACATTTCTCAAGGAAAAAAAAAAAAAGGACAAAGTTAAGAACTTGGCATGTATAAATAAATATTTTTTTAAATATACTTTTGTGACATTGTAAATACTTTTCAAGAATATATTTTTAGACAGCTTGACTCAAATGTTTAGAAAAAGTTAACTAAAAGTAATAAAGATACTATACAGTAGGTAACTAAGCTGAAAACTCACATAAAAGAATCTCTTTATTTAATACACTTAGTGCAGAGTACAGATTTCTGTTGCTTGATTTGCTCTTAGGTGCTTATCTTTTCTTACATGAGGTTACTCAGTTGAGTTCCCTTTGAAAATTGTAATGGGCTGTGGTAAAAAGTGGAATAAAATTGTCTTTTTCATAAATGAAGATTTAAAAGTCATTAAAACTGAAGCACAACAATCCAAAATGACATTAGGACTATCTGCATTTCACAGCAACATTTACTGCTTCAAGGAGCATTCTTTATAGCAACTTCACTGAATAGGGTGAGTCCATCTGCCCCACTGGCTAAGAATGGCTAAGAATGAAACAGATAAACTCCAAACTTTCAGCTTGAGTTTACTGATTAAAGATCGAGTCTAAGGCCATCTGCTGAGTTACAATAATCTGTCAGGATGTCAGAAATTCTGACACTGAGAAACAAACAGCATGATCTTTCAGCGAGGAAAACTACATTAAGTAATTCTGTAGCATCACTACAATGATATAGGCATTTCCAAGAGGCTACTTATAATCACCACAATGTATTTAGGATTATTCTAAAAGCACAGAAGCACCAGATCAGACTTGTGAAATGTGTTCTTACAAGAACATCAGTAATAATAAAAGAAACTCTAATTATTAACAAAGAAACTTCACTGGACAGAGAACAAATATTACATTTCAACTTGCCTTACCCAATTTCCTGTTTGTAAACAAAGTACAAAAGTGTCTTGTTAGCTAGTGTGAATAGTTGGATGACATTGAAACTGCAGGCAGTCTTAGAGCTGAAGGAATGGTCAAACATCCATTACATCCCTGTAGTAGAATGATGGTTTACTTTCCCAAATTGTACTAAGCTACAGAAGGACACTAAATTGGAAAAATAAAATCATCTTAATACTTCACAAAAACAAAGACTAACCAAAATTATCAAAAAATAATTACTTGATTACTAATTCATCAAAAGGCAGTACACATACATGACCTTTAAAAATAAAATAGGCTTTGCTTTTGTGCTGCTAGGATCAATTTCTGTATCTTTACCAGTACTGAAGATTAATGTACTGTTCAAGGCAGATAAAAGCAGAAGCTTGGAATCATACTGAACTGCCTGTCTCACAAGCAGCTACCATGAAGTAAATTTCAGTTTGAATGCTTTTCAATTAAGATAGTTTTTAAACAATATGTTCTTTTTGAAACCTTTCTTGAAATCAGTTATTTTTAAACACACATGACATTCTCTGCTTTGGAAATGGAATGGCTATGAAAAGCTTATTTAAACACAAAATTGTTGCCAACAGCCAAGCCAAGGGTACTTATCTACCAGATTTCAAAATTACAGGTATTATACTTGTAAAGTTTAACTCTCTGAGATTTCTTTGCTATTGTAAAGAGTAAATTCCTTTTTAGCTATATTGTATTGATTTTTTTTTGCCCAACAAAACCAAAGCACCTCAAAGGTGGCAAGAATCACATGAGCACGTAGCACTTTTCATTACTTCAATTCCATAGAATAATGTTCTTGGTAGAAACAAAAATGAAATAGAAATGCGCTATGCACACAAATCAGAAGAATTAAGATCTTGAACCATCAACTACAAATGTACAATAACCATAAGAATTAACAAAAATCTACATTAAAACTTCCCCATCACCCAAAAAAATACATCCTTCATTACAACTGAAAAATTAAAAGATGCTAAAACATCTTATGTTAAGTAAAAACTCATGTATTTGTATGCTTACCAGGTCTGCTTGATAAAGCTACATTGGCACTATGCTCAGAATAAATTCTAACAGGCACACATACTTCTGAAAAATAAAGGAGTAATGTTTTCTAAAAATTCTTCCAAACCACAAGGAAATGAAGTGCCACCTAGCTCAATTTTACCTTTTGCTTCCCATTCCTTCTATTTTGGGAGATTAGGTGTTTTATTTCTTAACTAAAGCATATAGGCTAATCTACCTAATAGCTGAGAGTCTTCTGAAAAGGCAATAAGGTCAAGACACATTTTATAGCTTTTTTTTTTTCAAGTAGATTTTAACGTGTTGGGTTAAATACAAGACAATCGGCACCGGCCATTTTGTTTGAATGAATATTGTGTCAGAGACAGCAACTAAGGCAAATTCCTTTAAATAAAACTGAAAAGCAAATGAAAGTTCACGAATCTCTGAAACACTGCTTTATAAGCCACTCTCACAGTTAGGTATAATTCCAATAACATAGGAAGGAAAGAAAGTTTAAAGATGCCTCCATGATGGTAAAAGCCCAATCACTGTGATCTATATTAAAATTTAACCAATGCAACAAAAGAAGTCTCAGTGTATTGAGTTGCACAGAGCTTAATACTTTTAAGAAGAAAGTGATACTACAAAATACATATGAAAGAAGAAAGATAATTTTTTACCATAAAATATAAATTAAAATACAAAAAAAAAAAATCTAGGAGTGTCTCAGGGATATTATTTCCCTGTTTACTATCCAATAAACAAGAAGCTGTATTTATATATTTTTAATATCAATATCTCATTTTTTAGTTAAAATAAAAAAATACTAGTTAAATATTTTCTCCGTAAAAAAGTAAAAATTATTTTAGGGCAGAATACTGTTGGCTTTTCTGCCTCATGATTCTTATGTTCCAGAATTGATGTTAAGCAATTGAAGGGTTACCTTGAGACATGACATTAAATTTACAGGAGTTACATGCATGTAAAATTGGACGCAGAAATTTTATCTTCCCAATGGAAAAATCACACAGAAATACACTGTTATTACAACAGCTGAACTAAATGTCCTGCTAAAAAGATTCACATTTGCTGCTCTCTTGATCATGATGAATAGAAAATAATCGTAGAATTATTAAATGAAATGGACTGAGTTAAAAAGCAAAAAATCCTGTTAAGAGATTGTGTAGATACATGACATGTTTTGCTTATTAAACTTACACTAAAAGTTTCTCACCTTCTTATGAAGTGAGGAAAAAGGTATGATCTCTCAATGTCACACACTGGATGATATCATGAACATTACATGTGACAAGTTATCTCATAGCCTGGGAAGTAGAGCACAGCAAACCACTGACAGGTTTATCAATTTCCTTATCTGGCATTTCAGGTTATCTTCGAGGCCACAGGCTCTAAAGAAAAAGCAGTCTTCTGAAGCACCAAATGTCTCTGTGAAGTGCAGCTGAATATTAAAATCCAGGTTTGCATTGCTATCATGATATGACTGATATTCAGGGTTTGTAACTTATACAGATCTAGAGCATCATTAACAAAAACACCCAAATGGTTCAGGCTTTGTCTTCTAATATCAATTCATTTTTTGATAAAAATTCTTTTATGTTGAAAGCATGAGATAAATAAGAATGTCTTTGTGGCTCATTTTTCTCTTTGGAAGTGCATTAACACAACATCACAGAAAGGGTGAACCACTATACAAGTTATGTGAGAAACTGGGATGAGAACCTTAAAACTGTATGTACAAAAAAAAAACCCAAAAAACCCATAGATAATAGATTTGAAAACTCAGTAAAACCTCTACAAAAACTTACTGTGTTTTAAAGAACTAGTCTAAATGTTTCATTTCTCATCTGACTATCTGTACTTCACCTAGAGTTCAAATATTTAAGAAAACAGTGCATAGCGTACCAAACTGATAGTATATCACTCAGTGGCAACTTAGTTATCAGAAGAAAATGCCCTTTTCTCAAATAACGTGGTCTTATGGCCTTTCTGTTTGTATGTGTTGCTTTGTTCTTCTTTGTTGTTTTGTTGCTTTATTTTCTTAAAATAGGTTCTCCATGAAAAAATTTCCATGTGCTTCATAAATTTATTTAATATGTGATTAAGAGTCAACTCAGTAACTGGAAAGTATATGTATTAGGGCTATGGTCATATCTCAGAAGGAAGCAATTCTCAACCTGAAGTCAGAAGATAAAAGTCACATTAAACCAATCAGAGGAACCGCTATGTAAATGGCAGATTCTCTGCAGCTTGACTCAACTCTAGTTGGTTGATTTATCAAGAAAGATTAGAGTTCACTAAGTGCAGTTCAGCTAAGTGATAGCTGAGGGGCATGACAACTGACAAATACTCTTCTTGAGTAATCCAGCCATGAAGGTAAAAAGGACTACAGAGAAAAATCAAACTATAGTTTGCTATAGTGCAACACACAGACAACAGTGTAGTCTATTACAATGATAGAAATCCTGCTGCTTAAAACATTTACAATAAATGTAAAGCAGAGATTGGAAAAGACATGGCAGACTGGGGAGAAAGGAGGGAGAAGGGGTTAATTATTCAGTCTCATTAAATTTTTCATCAGAAGCAGCAAACTATCATAGCTTGAGCATTTCCCTTTTCATTAGAGTGCTTTTTAATATTGACATCCAACCAATTATGTTCAAACTAATTCCCAGAATACTGTGAGAATGTAGCTACTTTCAGAAGTTTTTTCCAGATTAATGAACTGCATTATTTTTTCATTAGAAGCTCCAGTGTGCTCTGAGACATACAAAGCAGGCAACAGAAAACTACCCCGAACAGAACATATTCTCCCAAAAGCTCTTGGCTTTCTTAAAGAGCTGCTATCTTCAGGGAACCTTCTTCATCTTTACTTTAAAAATTCAAAACCAAAAGCAACATTTCTACCACAAGTGGACTTCTCCTTCATAACCAACTGCAGCAAATTACATGAACTCTCTGCCTGTTAACTCCAGACACAGTGTAGTGATGTAACACAAAAGAATTTTTTTTTAATTGACATACTATTTTTTATGCTCTAAAGTTAACAAAAAGGCATTATATTATCTGATTCATTATACAGAAAGCAGGGCATTTTTTTATGGCTTCTTAATTTATTTTATCTTTTCTTTCCAAAATAACCCTCTCTGGTAACATTTACATAAAAGGTGATGAATGTAGGTCCTAAAAGGAAAAGAAATTGCAACACTGAATTGCATTAGCAACTAATACAGGCATGAAAAGACTGAAAACTCATTCTTTGCTCTTCCTTTTAATATATTCTTTCTAATTAAGTTGCACCTTTTCTTCATCTCAGGTTCTCCTTAAATCCATATTTTGTTAATAAAAGCCTTCCTCTAGGCATGCTACTCATTGCTCTCAGGAGATTATATATAGACTGTACTCCATATGTGTTCAGAAGGCACATAAACAACCTTTGTAGAAGACACATAACCTACTTTATAAGCAAATTATTTACTATCATCTTTCTTAAAATGGCGTACACCCAAAATAGCATCTGCATATAAACAGTAACAATATATCTTTTCCTCTGAGACACAGGTTCACTGTTTTGTCTGTTTCTAATTTCATAATAATACAAAATACTTCTCATTGATATGAGCAAACCTGTTTTTTAAATGAGTGATGAAGACATTATGTAAGCAACAGATTGTCATTCTGAGAGACTTTTTTCTGCTTACATGGCAGTAATTTTTAGTTCACTGGATTGTTACTCCATTTCTTATCAGTAATGTCTCTTTATATATGAGGTTTCAGCAAAACACACCTATTTTGAAAACCTACTTCTGCATTCAAAATGTAAAATCTTTACTACTCAATTTTGGCTTTTTTGAACCATAATCCTTCAAGACTATTACTTTTTGTTAAGAGAGAAACTGAGCAGTACACTGTTTAGTAGAAACTATGAAGCATGTAATCTAGAAAATCCAGCATTTTCAAGGGAAGGCATTTAGTATATCACAACCTCAGAGCAATAAAATGAACTTCTTGCAGAGTTAAGAAGACAAAAGTGATGCTATCTCAAAAAACAAGTTATCTTATAATCATATAACAAAATCATCATTTTAGAGCTACTTCCACCACAGGTATTGGCAGTGTATCTGGCAGAATAGCTTAATTCTGTACTATGACAAAAGAACCTAGACTCGGTTATAATAGTACATATACTCACTATCTAGATTTCTTCTATAAAGCTTTTAAAAGATATTTACACAGAGGGGAGAAAAATGAAGCATTTATCACTAGTAAATATGCAAATCACCCATACAATTCTGTCATGGTATTTTGCAGATTTTCAGAGAACTCACTATTTTACAGTACAGCCCATAGCATTCTCCTGCAGTTCCCTACAAAGATGTTCAAGTAGAACACAGAAAACAACCTGAATTTCCTAGTTTTATGGTTCAGGTACCCAAACTACTCCCAAGGTATTGACATTCATATATCAAGTCGAAATAGGGAGAGCCATGAGTCATTCATCCACGTCAAGTTAAAGACTACAAATCTACCTTGCATGATCTGTCCCTTTATCACTCTCCCTCCTCTTCCTTTCATTATCTCCTGTATGACACCAAACTTGTCTTACAGGAATGAGTCAGTCTTTCCAATGTTGCCATCTAAAAAGCAATCCTGACTGAATGTCATTTAGTATTGCAAAATACTAAAAAAAAAAAAAAGAGAGGAGAGAAAAAAAAAAAGAAAAATAGCAAGCTTAGCAACAGTGAAGCTGGAATTTCTGAAAAGCATATTAAAAAAATACATTTCTCTTACTAGATGTGACCACAAATTCAAGCTGTGTCACTGTTTTAGTCAGGAAGAAGACAACTTAGATATCCTATTATTATGTTTATTTTGAAGTAGTGCCATTGGAACCATACAGCATTGTTCAACAGCGTCTTCAGACCATCACACACATATCACACATGCAAGAGTGCACACACAGCTACATGTATTGTTGGAAATATTGCATGAAAATAACTTCAGATAGATTGATTAGAAAAGCCACACTAGTTTAAAAATGTCCGTATCTGTTCACACAGAAATTTTCACCTTCTCTCAGCCCCCCTGGGTTTTCAATCTCACAATCTATATTAAACTTTTTATTTCAACAGGAAACAAAGCTGCTGGTTGCTTGCCCCATGCTTTTGATGTTTGTATTCTCCACTCACGTTAACTTCTTTCTTCCCATCTTTCAAGTGTCCTGGTCTCTTCCAGTACATCCATTTTTGCTTGCATATGGCAAGAACTACATGTCTGCTAAAGGGTTGGTTTCCTGGGTACTGCCTGATAACTGTATCAAAAAATCACAACACTCAAATTTTCTTCTGTTTTGTTTTTGCACGGATCAACAGCAAGCTATACTCACAGAAATGTCCCTTTACAGATGAGCAAACAGATTCCCAGTGTCACCACTGCAAATAACTTGCAAGGCTGAGACTTGATTCAAGATCTAGACACTTTACTACCTTATAACACAAATTTTGCAAATAAAGTTTATGCTCCTGGTTGCAAGATGTAGCAGTCTTACTGTTATGACTTTTTCCCCTCTTCCTCCACTTCTTAGTCTAATCCAGGAATTATTTTGACTGAAAACCACAAGAAAAATCAAGTGAAGCAGAATAATATGGGACAAAATTCATCACAATGTACACTTGACTAAACCACCAGTAGTAAACTGCAAAACAAGCAAAATTTTACATAACACAAGTGATCTTTTAGGATAATCAAGCACATTCATAGCAAATTCAAAACAAGAGTTTAGCTACTCACAAATAGAAGGGATGACTACCAAATCTGTGAATGTGGAAACACTAAGTAAGATTTAAAAACATTCCTCTTACTACTGAAGACATCTGCTCCCAACTATGCATTTTGGAACTATTACATGGACAATCTGCTTTCCAAGGTTCTTCATAACACTGTTTTACTGTGAAAATAACTTTCTATTCCACTATCCTCTAGTATAGCACCTTGATATCAGCTATTTGAACCGCTTTTGGCACTAGGCATTATTTGAGTGTTCTTTTAGAATGTTAATAATTTATCTTCATATCTTTTTAAAAGCATCTTTAACAAGTCTTAATTATGTTGTTTTATATTAAGCTGTGGTACATAGGAACACCAGCAAATAAAGAGAATTCAATTGTGCTAGGCACTGTACAAACACAAGCCATTATAAAACAATCTCTCTCTGTTCTACTCTTTATTTCTCTAATGGCTTGGTGGTAAAACAGCTATTCCCCAGCACACATAAGCAGAGTTATATTATTGGTCACTGATATAAACATTTCATTTTGCATAATACAGGAGGTAGAATGTAATAACATCTCTCATTAAGAAATTTCTCACTGGGTTAGCAGATGTCATCAATCTTTAAAATATTTAGGTATGTCTCATTACATCAGAAACCATTTCCAATAAATATCCTAAAATTCACTTTATGTAATACAATCAGACTACACAAAACAGTCACATCATCTCTTTCCCTCTCAAAATACCTATGGAAAACTCTTAGAGGTATTTGGACACTTGAAAGCTTGCTTTCTAGCAACACTATTCACAAGGGATCACACAAGAAACCTCCACTCGAGCCAGTCAATAAGGGTTGCATCTAATGGCACTCCTCCCCTAAATTCATGTAAATACACCAAAACTTCCTTCTCTATTCCACAGCCATAAAACCACCAAAACAATCTCAGCAATGCTCAAAAAATACAGAAAGCAAATTAAAAAAAAAAGAAAACAGCTACTGTGGTCTACTGACAATTTCGAGCAATGTCAGCCGCACCAAAAATCACAGTGCTAATCAATGCTGAGAACGTGCTGACTGCTACAGTAAACATCTGCTGGAGTTTGTATGAAATTCCAGACACTGGTAAGTTTAACACTGAAAACCATTCATATGAAAGTGATAAACAACAGGATTTGTAGGGCAGAATAATTTGTGCTAGTGGTAGCAAAACTGATTACATGAATTTTTGTTTGATTAAGTTTTAATATCCATACAAACCAGTTATTTTAATTGTGATTATTTAGGAAAACTTTTACCCAGTAATATGGTTTCTTAGGGTTTCTGTATGTTTCTCTCTTTTAATTCTTCCATTATTTTAGTAACTCCATATATTTTTTTTCTGTCTCACTAGACAGAAACAGACATAAAAACAAAGAAGAATCCATAAATAAAATCCAAGTCAATGCTATTGCTGCCTCCCACTGGAGGCTCTGTCAGACCATTGCCTTCTCTGAGGTGCTACACAAAGCCACTGGATTTTCAACTTCTGTTATTGAGAATTTAAACATATCTCTACCCACCTAAGGAGCCCACCACTTTTTTTCAGCTTCACTAATCTAAGAAAAAGAAACATATTTTGACTGGACATACATCCAGAAAAAGGATCTCTCAGCCCTGTTACAAGGAGAAGACTTGTTTGTGGACAGACCACAGAAGAATACAAGAAAAATAAAAAGACACAAATAATGAAGTTGTGAATGGAGGGCATAACCTTCAATAAACAGGATAAATATGTGCATTGTCCTTTACCCCAGAAATTACTTTCTCACAATACAAAGTTTAATGAACAATTTATTTATACATGGCAAATTTTACCTCAAAATATAGATTACTATTTGTCTTTGATAATACTATACTTTATATTATGGGAATTGGGCTTTCTATTAAATCTGGAGTTATTGTGTTAAAAGAGACATACTTCTATTATTTGAACAACTGAGTCAATGGGCAGGATAAAAGACCACATCAACATCCAGTGGAATAGGAAAGTGTAAAGTTAAACCCTGGTCTACGAGGTATCAAAAAAATTGAATTAATCCAACACTGGAGTAGCCAGCCTGCAGAACAAATCAACCCCTAACTTTTGAGGTATTCTCTTGTTCCAGCATTCCTATGAGCTGGGGGATTCAGCTGATCTAGTTAGCATAAGCACTCCAGGGCACTTGCTGAAAACAATCCAGACATTCTCTGCTACCAGTACAACATGATCAACTACCATTTTCCACTTCTCTGACAGCTTCAAAATGCTATCCTACAAGTGAAATCAACCATTATTCCAGCGTATAGTACTTGTTTATCTTAACTAAAGGGTTATAATATCAGCCACACTTTTTTTCTATTTTCCTATTTCAAATATGGCAAAGTACCTACATAAGAAAAAGAATTTCAGCAGCACAACATTTTTCTCCAAACATCTAAATATTTACTTTGATTTTGTTAAATAGGGACAGATTACTAAACAACATTTATAAATAATTACCTTAAAGCAGCCATTTTCTGCATCTCTGCCAAATTTTTTGCCAGGCTGCACTACAAACCTTTTGAATTTATCAAAGACTTAACACATGCTTTGCAAAATTTCTCTTGAATAAAAAATCTGAAAGGATATTTTTTTTAAATGAGGGCGAAGAGCAACAGTGATGAACATGCCTAATGAAAATGAATATTTCCTTATTCAAGTCATAGATAGATAAGACCCATTTGACTACATAAAAGTCAGATTTAACTGGGAGACAGACAGCAAACAGTGTGGTTGCTTAGATGCACGTTACTGAATGCAATGAAAGTGATAAATTGTAATTAATATGAATTTATGCAGGGCATATGTAACCAACACTTAATCACATTCCATCCTGGAGGATTATTTATATTTAATAGTAATGTCTGTTTAGCACACTTTGCTTGAATAATTTTTATTTTTTGAAAAGGGGACAAAATGCAGTTTCTACTAATATTCTTTTTATCTTGTTCTGTAACCAACAACCAGAGAAGTAAAGAGATGAATCCTCAAAAACACCTTTTACATTGACAGTTTGAAAATCTTGACTTACCTCTCTCCTCAAGGATGCATAGATACCATGCCATACCTAGGGCTTTATTTTCCCTTGAAGAGGTCCTCATTGCCCTCTTTCATCATCATATGTGAATTCCCTTCTTGACAGTTAGGCCTCAAGATAAAACATCTTTTTCTCATTTAGCATTTTCCTTAGGCCTTCACATCTAATCCTCCTCTTCAGATAATTTCTTCACAATCTCTTTAAAATCAGGAGTTTCCTCATTACTGACACAGGCTTATCTGTCTCTGGTCTCAAGTTGTGATTACTGCAAAAAGTCCTTACTCTGGTTTTGAAAAAAAGTAACAATAAAATATTGAAAAAAATGAGGAATTTTCAGCTGTGCGACGGAACAGCTTCAACAAACCAGCTGACAGAGCCCTTGAAAGGTAAGCACTTTAATCAGAGGTCTGATTAGCTAATTTTTTCTTTCTCCCTCTTCCCTTCTGATAATTCCTGTTACTGTGTACTTAGATACACCTTGAAATGCCTGCTGGACTGCCAGTCCTAGGAGGGATTTTTTTCCTCCTCAGGCATTAATATGAAATAGGAACAGTCAGTGTGGTGAAAATAAGGATGGTCCTAGAGTCATACAAAGGGAAAATAAAATAAAATTCAGTGATTTTATGTTTTTTAGCCACCAAAGGTGTTAGAAGAGGAATTTCAGAAGTGTTGAAAACCCTTCTCTCTCTAATTCCACTTGTGGCACCAAACTATTTTTAAAATAGATTTGGGTCTCAGAATGTAAAACCTGACAAGGATATAATGGTGCAGATGTTGTGTTTGTTTTTCTCTGTGGGTAAGTGGGAAACTGAGAGGTTAAAAATCAGGGGAGTGTTGAGACCCAAGTTCATATCAAGCAGTGAAGAAACATGATTTGGTTACAAGATCCGACAGCAACAGCAAAACCTTTGTTTATAGGCTACTGAGGTGAAGTAGAAGGCCCTTGTGCAGTCCTCTTCACAAGGCAGTGGAACTAGGAAAAATCACATGCTGCTGCCTAAAAATGCTCAGAAACTGATTAAGGAGAACTCTTGGATTGCAGAGCTTGCAACACCCATCCAGTCCCACTGGAAACCACTTGGCACACTGACTTCACTCAAGGCCTCCACTACCCCAAGGGTACCTGTGATCTTATGTTGCCTACATCCATATCACTGCCTTTCCTCTGATTCTCAACTGCATCAAAGGTTGAACAAGGTATCATCTAAGGACCAATTCTCACATAGTGAGACTGAACATAAGCATGAAAACATAGAAACTTAATTGGTTTCTTCAGGAAACAGTGACTTTTTTTTCCCATTTTAATTTTAAAAGGACACTTACCCACAGAAAGCCTATTTCAAGTTCTACCTTTGTTAAAAAGAAGGGGAAAACGTTCTACTGAAATTGTTATACATAAGACCAAGTCTTGGTATTACACAATTGCACATAGCTCAAATAATTCTGCAGAGGCTGCACCAAGCTATACTATCTGGGATCTGATTAGTAGTCCTTAAATCAGATACTGCTGGCAAAAGTATTACCCCCTGGATTTTTTCTCATGGCTTTTTTCAATCCAGAGATATCAATCCAGTGCTGCATCTTGCATCTGAAAAGAGTAATGTGCGCTACTTCAAGGTGTTGGAAGATGAAATTTTAGTGTGATCTTGCTGATTTTGTGCAGCTCTTCAGTAATTATGTTAGTAACTGCAAGAAGGCATTACACCCAAAACTGACAGCACATTACAGATGACCATGTCGGTTATTTAAGAAAAACAAATGAAATCCAGGGTAGAAAAAAATAAAGGAGAGTTCTCATGTGGCAAGAAATGTTTATGCTTAGTCAGTTGTGTATAGAAATGGTGTATATATATGTCCTGCATGATGAAATGACAGACCAAGAAAAACATGCATCTTCTTGTTTTGAAAGAGTGAAAACTGTATAGCAGTCTTTATTTAGGAATCAGCAGTCATCACATTGTTTGCTGCAAAACTTACAGATACATCAACATCTTAGCCCACAGTGGGCAGTATAAACAAGACTATAAACTGTCTTTGAATATAAAAATCACAAAATCACAGAAGGGGTCAGATTGAAGGATATCACAATGGGTCACCTGGTCTAACTTCCCTAATTCAGCAGTGTCATCTAGAGCACATTGAACAGTATTGTGTACAGACTGTTCTTGAATATTCCCAGCAAGGGAGACTCCACAACCTCTCTGGGCCATCCATTCCAGTATGTGGTCTCTCACACAGTGAAGAAGTTCTTCCTCATATTCAGGTAGAACTTCCTGTGCATCAGTTTCTGCCTGTTGCCTCTCATATTATTACTTGGCAACACTGAGAAGAACCTGGCTCCATCCTCTTCACAACTTTCCTTCAGATATTTATAGACATTGATGAGGTCTCCTCTCAGTCATCTCTTCTCAAGACTGACTCCCTCAGCCTTTCCTCCTAAGAGATGCTCCAGTCCCTTAATCACCTTTGTTGCCCTCTGCTGCACCCCCTCCAGGAGCTCTATGTCTCTCTTGTACTGACAAGCCCAGAACTGAACACAGTATTCCAGTTGCAGCCTCACTAGGGCTGAGTGGAGGGGCAGGATCACCTCCTTCAACCTGCTGGCAACACTCTTCCTAGTGCACTCCAGGATATCATTGGTCTTCTTGGCCACAAGGGCACACTGTTGTGTCATGGACATCTTCTTTTCCACTAGGACCCGCAAGTCCTTCTCCACAGAGCTACTTTCCAGCAGGTCGGTCCCCAGCCTGTCCTGGTGCCCGGGGTTATCCCTCCCCACGTGCAAGACCCTGCATTTGCCTTTGTTGAATTTTAGACAGTTCTTCTCTGCCCAACTCTCCAACCTGTCAAGGTCCTTCCGAAGGGCTGCACAGCGTTGTGTTGTCAGAGAACTTGCTGAAGAGGCATCCACCCCTTCATCCATGTCATTGATGAACAAGTTCAACAATACTGGGCCCAAGTATTGGGGGACACCACAAATGACAGGCCTCCAACTAGGCCCTGTGTCACTACAATCTGCCTTTCAGCCAGTGCTCAATCCACCTTACTGTCCACTCATCCAGTCCACACTTCCAGAGTTTGCCTATGAGGATGCTGTAATAGACAATGTTGAAAGCTTTGCTGAAGTTGAGGTAGACAATATCCACTGCTGTCCCTTTGTCCATCCAGGTAGTTGTTTCATTGTAGAAGGCAATCAGGTTGGTCAAACATGATTTACTTTTAGTGAAGCCATGCTGACTCTCCTTATCACTTTCTTGTCATCCATGTGGATAGACATGCCTACAGAATGACATGCTCCATCACATTCCCAGGGACTGAGGTGAGGCTGACTGGCAGGTAGTTCCCTGGGTCCTCCTTCTTGCCCTTTTTGAAGACTGGGGTGACATTTGCTTTCACCAGTCTTGAGGCACTTCTCTTGATCACCATAACTGTTCAAAGATGATCATGAGCAGCCCAGCTATGGTATCTGCCAGCTCTCTAAACACTCATGGATGTAATCTGTCAGGGCCAACAGACTTGTGGATGTCAAGTTTGACTAGCTGTTCTCTAACCCAATCCTTCTTGACCAAGGGAGATTCTTCCTTCCAACATTCCTTTACCCTGGTCTCTTGGGTCAGAGATTCCTGAGGGCTGGTCTCCTCAGTGAAGACCAATGTAAAGAAGGCATTCAGTAAATATACCTTCTTTGCATGCTCTTTTACCAGGGTCCCCCCTCCGTTTAGTAACAGGCCCATATTATCCTTTGTTTTCTTTTTGTTATTTTGATGTATTGGAAAAAACCTTCTTGTTGTCCTTCACATCCTTGACCAGATTTAATTCCAGATGGGCCTTGGCCTTCCTTGTCTCATTTTTACTTACTCTGAAAATCTCTCTATATTCATTCAAAGTAGCCTGACCCTGCATCCATCTCTTCTGTGTTTCCTCTTACACTTGCAAAATGACAGGAGTTCTTTCTTCATTCATGCAGGTCTCTTGCCCCCTGTGCCCAATACCCTGCTCATTGGGTGGTATCATTCCTGAGTCTGGAGGAAGTGATCCTTGAATATCAACCAACTCTCTTGGACCTCTCTGCCTGCAGGGCCTGTTCCCCTAGGATACTTCTAAGAAGATCCCTGAAGAAGCTGAAGTCAGATCGCAATCTTACTTGCTGCCCTGTTTCCTTCTCACCTCATACTGAATTCCACAACCTCATGGTCACTACAGCCAAACCTTCAGATAGCCAATGAGGCTATGATAGTTTGTTAGCAGGTCAAGCAGCACACCATTCTTTGTGGAATCCTCCACTACCTGTGACAGAAGGTTGTTATCAATGCTTTCCAGGAATCTCCTGGACTATTTGTGCTTTGCTGTGTTGCTTCTCCAGCACATGTCAGGGTAGTTAAAGTCCTCCACAAGAACCAATGCCCATTGAGGCTGCTACTAGCTGCCTGTAGAAGGCCCTATCAACTTCCTCCTGATCAGGTGGCCTGTAGGAAATATCCACAACAGTGTCACCCTTACTAGTCAGTCCCTTTATCCTAAACCATAAGCTCTTGATTTGCTTGTCATCCATCCCAAGACAGAGCTTGATACATGCCAAGTGTTGCCTCACATAAAGGGCAACTCCACCACCGTGCCTTCCTGGTCTGTTTCTCCTAAACAGTGTGTAGTCCTTCAGGACAGCATTCCAGTCATGTGACCTATCCCACTACACACTACACCACTGTAACTGCACTGAGATCAAAACCCTGTGACTGCACACAGATCTCTAGTTCCTCCATACTCTGTGCTTTGGTGTACAGGCACTTTATAGAAGTATTTGATTGCATCAATATCCCAGTAGGGGTCCAAAGGGACGACCCATAGTCCTGTCTTGTAATTATGTCTTTGGCTGCTTGTGCTTGCTTGAGGTATTCCCTCTTTAAGCTTCCTTTTGCTACTAGAGTGGTCACTACAGTTCTCCCCTTCCCACACCTTATCTCTGTCGAGCCTGGCCCTGTTCCCATCCCCCTTCAAATCTAATTTAAAGCTCTCTCAACAAGTCCTGCCAACTCCTGAGCTAAGATTCTTTTTCCAACTTTGAGACAGGTGGACTCCATTTTCTTCCAGCAGGCTTGGTGTTGTATAAACTGAACCATGATCAAAAAACCCAACATCACTCTAAAAATAAAACAAACTGGACAATAAAATTTAACAAAAGTTAACACATGTGGATTTTTCTGAGTTGTGGCACATAGATATATCCCTTTTTTTTTTTGTGCATACATAGAAACAATTCAATAATATTCAGTAAAATTCAAAAGAAAATCGTAATGGTTAAGGTAGAATAGGAACAAAATTTAAAACATCTCAGGAACTCACAGAAAGTCAATGTAGCAGTGTAGAACCTGAATCAAGCAACTATTCATTGCAAATTAAATCAATAGAATCAGAGAAGGCAATTACTGATGAACAAAACAGGTAATTAAAAATCTTTTTGGACTTGAAAAGTTTAACATTTGGCAGTATCTATCTCACATCAATGGAATCACCAGCCCTCAGTACCACAGCTTCTCTTCCATGAGTTGCTAAAAGCTGCTGTTCTCTAGCACATATCATCAAGCAGACATACATCATGACCCAACTCTGGGAATCTAGCTGTTTCATAACTTTGCTTTAGTTTATGTCAAAAAAAGATGACTTTCCCAGTGACCACACAAAATGAACCAGTTGTGTATTTGTAACTGAATAAATTGCATACACCAGGTCTGCATGGTATGGAATGAGAATGTTTCGTGAGAAACCTAGTTTAAACACTAGTAACTATGATCAACTATGTTCATCTAAATGCCATTCAAAACTCTGAAGGTCCATAAAACACACCAGAACAGCAAATACCCATTCTCTCAAGAGATCAAAAAAAGTTACAAAAGCCAAAACTTCAAAGCAGTTGCAGTTGGAGAAGTAAAAATGACATAGTGATGGCATCCATATCACAGGATGGTGGTCATTAGAAGGGACTTCTGGAGATAAGTTTTAGTTCAATCTCCCTGCTCAAAGCAGATTGTTCACAACATTGTCCATGCTGAATCAAAGATAACTGAGAACCCAAAAGGTTAAACTGAGTATTGCAAAAACCTCAGATTTTTATGGTAGTACACAGGAGGATGCCAGTAAACAGGAAGTCATGACCCCCGAGAGATTTTCATAGGCTGGAAGCAAACACTTCAAATTTAAATCAGAAGAACACTCCTCCCCTCCACCCAACACAACAAAAAATCCCCCCAAACTGCATAAACAAAACACCAACCCCTAAAAAAAAAAAGCCAAACCAAACAATCAAAAAACAAAAACCAGACAAACAACAACTCACACACACACACTATTATTCTATAGGAGAAAGAATGCCTCAATTCAAACCTTACAACCATTGCAGATTATTGTCAAGGGCATCCTTAAGAAAACACAGTGCAGTAAACCAGTATAGAAGACATGGAATAGCATACAGCAAGGCATTATTTCAAAAATCTTTAGAAATAAAAAATCAGATGGCTGCAAGTCATAAACAGCACTTACAAAAGCTGAAGACAGACTAAATTCAATAAAAAAAAGCATGGTTCTCAAAAAAATGGACATAACTGGTCCCAAAAGGCATATAATGAAGCTGACTTCCTAGACAAAGTCTCAGCTACACATTCCCCTACTCTGTCTCCCTCACAGAAGGAGAAGCAAAATACCATCTGAATTGCATGAGTTCACTACTGTTCAGTTTTATTATCGCTTCTGATACTTTAGCTGAACTTTATAAATCCTATACTAGATATCCCTTCAGATCACTGACCAGCAATTCTCCCAGTTCACTTTCTAGATCCTCCCACAGGAGGAGGAGGAAAACAAAAAATTCAATAAACAGCTAAGAAAAAGAGTGCAAAAATTTAATTTAAGCCAAACAGAGATGCACTGCCTTATTCACAGCATCTTACCATTCATCATTTGAAAAGAGCCACTTTTGTTTTTCATGACTTGTTATTCATCATGTTATCATCAAATTGCTGATGTTATGCCTGAAGTATTTCCTATTGCAGGCAAAACAGAGGAGAGAGTTCACAGAAGAAAAGCTGAAGGGAAGAACTAGCTCTTCACCAGGCAAAGTAATTAGATCATACCTGTTCTACACAAAAGTTTCTTAAGAGCAGTCTTTACCAGGAAGGGAGAAAAGGGGTAGAAGACAAAAGCCAGCTCAGTTTCCTTCTTGCTGGTTTAACTGAGAAGACTTCAGAGCACGTGTACTATGTGCAAAGTAAGTGGACAGCAAAGTAAGTCCACAGCAAATTGACAGCACATGTTCTTAAGTAGTAGTTAACTAGAAATATTATTATCCTCAACCTTTTAACATTTTTAAATACAATTCTTTAAATTGTTAAATGGAGACATAATAAAATGCTGGAGAGTTTATTCTACTGATGCCTAGCAACTCAGGGTAAATGTAAAATGCTGTATGAAAATGCTATATTATTACTGTGCATGTATTTCATCTCTTTTTAAGCGTGTGCTGAACATTTACAAATCTGTAATGGAAATGGAAATGATGTTTTTAATTTTTCAATGGTTCAAAAGTAAAAAAAGGGTCACTGTCATTGTATAACCCATCTTTCAGTCAGAAGTGAAAGTTGCAAAGCATTTTGCCTTCCTCAGATTTCTCTTTCTGGTGTTATTGGAAAGCTTGTCTTCTTGTTTAAATGAATTTCCTTTTAATCTCCTCCCTGAGCTGCTGGATAGATGGAGCCTCTTAAAAAATTCAGGATATCACTGTAATTGTAAATTGATCTGCTTCTGTGGCAGAAGGCTGAGTCCCTCCATCCAGGAAAGAGACTGTCTTCTTGAAGTTGTTTTTCAGACAAATTATTAATTTGCACTTTCTCTTGCTATTATATTATCCTTTAATGGAAAAGCAGTTTTTAAACAAAACTACCACTTTTTGGATTGTTTTATTCCTGGCAACATACAGGGAAGAAAGACAACTGAAAAAGAAATATTTCCTGGCTTGAATTTTTTAAATTTCCTAAAGGAGAGTTTGACTCTACTTATATAGGAACTAAAACTGTATCAAGACAACTGAAATGCACATATTCATCACTGCTTAAGTCCTGAATTAATGTAATATATTAATAGACACAGGAAAATTCCCCACAGATTTTTAATGCAGAGTTAAGGCTGAAACACTGTTATGACTATGCAATCCTTAAAACAGACACGTAACTCATTAGGATCAAAGTAGAGGAAATTATCCATCTACTGTGGTGCTGAATCCACATAGCCTATTTGCCTTTGGCTCTTTGGTTATGAGATCTGGCATCACTTGGATTATTTCACCTAATCCATCATTAGCTTTCACGTGTCCTATATACTGTGCAACAAACCTAAATTTAACAAACCCAACTCCCCATCAATTACCACACTGAATATATTACATGTCAGCACAGGGCACAAAGATTAGACATGCTGAATTACACCTTTCTTTGTGAAAAGTCAATATTTTTAGAGCACTGTTAATGATGCTGACTCCAATTGTAATAAACGTTCCTTCCTATTGTGGACAGGCACTAATACTCTGACCTTTATGTAAAAGACAGAGCTACTACACAAAATGAAAAACCTCAGAAGACACAGAAAAGACATGAGAGATCCCAGAAACAGTGCTACAGAGTCACTAATGTGTGTTTTTTTAATTGCAATATTTGCTTGGATGGTGGAATCCTGTAAGATGACCTATTTTTTTTCCCCCTATAATCCTACCAGTAAGCATTAGTAATTTAGATTAACTTTCTCCCTCCACATAAACAAAGCACACAAAAAGGTTATTACTTACAACAAAAACTAAATACACTGCTGTTGTGTTATCACAGCATCCTTACTTACCGGTCTTCCACAAATACACTGATGAAGTTTGAAATTCACTTTGTGCACGAGCGTCCCAGATTCCCAGCAGCAGAAGCATGAGAACTCCCACGCACCGGGCTGGCACGGCAAAAACCCCTGGACCACGGCAGAAAGGAGCGCTCCCCTCACTCAACCCCATGCCTCCAGCAGCCTGCTGCTGCCTCCAAAACCCGCAGCACGACCACGAAACCTTCTTCAAATAATACTCCCCTCTTCAGAATTTCTTCATGGGGAGAAAGGGATTGGAAACCTCTCTTCTGCTATTGTGCATGGCAGTTGAAAAGGAAAAACTGTTTAACACCAGGGAACAATAGAGTCCTCCTCGCTTGCTCTTGCTGCTGCGGCGGCGGCGGCTACTCCTGCTTGTATGGTTGCTGCTCCACGCTCTTCCATTCAGCGGTTATAGCACTTTTCCATCAGCTAAAAGCGAGACAGCTGTCCGCAGGGGGCTCCAGCTGACTGAGCAGGTTATCTTGCTCTGGGAGGCAGCAGCAGTCATTTACACCAGCTGGAGAGAGTGAGAGACAGAGAGAAACAGGGATGAGGAGAAACACAAATATCCCAGTGCTGTAATCTCAGCGCAGAGAGTGACTGCAAAAGGCTGGCTTCCCAGACACGTCTCTCCCTGGAATATCCCAAATGATACACATTAAGAAGAAAAGAAGAAATCATCATCAGACATGTTTCAGAAACACAAGTCATTCAACCAGAACAGATATAAACAGAGCAATATATAATAATTAGGAGAGCATCAGACGTTTATCCTGATAACAACATGTATGCTGCATTAACTGTTCTGTAAACAACAAAAAAAATAAGTGATTACACATGCATAAAACAGACAATTAAGACCTTACAAAGGAAAATGGAAGAAAATATAGGAAAATAAACAAACAAAAAAACCCACATTACATTGTCTTGCATCTTTATCAAATCTGTTTCAGGTAATGACATATAGCTATTTGTTATGGGGACAGATGAATATATGTATATGATAGTGTGTATGTATGTGTAAGCATAGCACCCCTGTGGTAGATGAAGCGTGCATATAATATATAATGCAAGATAACATCCTTTCCTATCCAGTAAGTATGTACACATATATACATGCATAAATGTCAACTGTGTAATTTAAAATAATTTGAAGATCAAGTTATCAATCATTTTACATATGAAAGTATTCAGGATACATTAGGCTGTCAAGATGATACAAAAACGTGGAGAGAGAAAAAGCTTTTTAAATAGGGATCTTTATCTCTCCCGCCCACTACACAGTGAACAGATGCAACAACAAGCCTAAAGATTGGGCTTCTAACATCTATACACAAGGAAGCAAATGAAGAATTTTCAAGAAAACCTATATCATATTCAAAAAGTTACATTAAAAATGCAAACAAAAATACACAGTATGAACACAGGACCCAGAGCTGAAAAATGATGGAGCCATTGTTGTTTAAAGAAGAAACCCTCACTCAACCTCTCTTGGGACGCCTGTCATTTTGCACAACCTTCTCAGATTCAGCCTTTTCACATGCATTAGACTAAAATCAGTCGTGATCAAATAATTCCCAAGTCCTTGCCTGTTTAAATATTCTGACATCAGAGCAAATTAGCAATGTTGAAGGTTGCAAATTCGTCTTTGTTTACTTTCCACTCTGTTACGCCTCTAAGAGGGAATTAAAGGCTCAGGGAGCTCTAGCACCATGAGGCTGTGATTAAGAGAGATAAGCAAGTGTGGATTACTGTTCCTCAGCTGTTGAAAAACAGGCAACAATCAGGAGATTATAGGTTGATAAGGGATACACAGAAAGCCATGATCTTAACAAATTTATAGCATCCTGATGCAGAACTTTACCCTCAGCTAAAGCACTTCAGAAAATAAATTTTATTCACTTATCCTACATCGTGCTGTATTCACTTTAGAAAGCATGGATCCCCCTTCAGCCTGTGCTTTGTCGAACTAGACAAAACACTGTTTTAAATCAAAATTCTCTCTCAGTTTATTGATTTATAGCAATTTTACACGTAAATTTGGGGTTAATCACACGCACATTATTTAACATGCTATGTAGAGGGACTTGAGAATATTTAACCTAATAAAAACAATGCCAGATTCATAATTTATGAAAAATAGGATTAAGACTAAGGGCTTAAAGAAGTTTTAAGAACATTGGGAAATCTATGGCAATAGCTGTATTGACTCGCATAGTTAAAATAAAACATAGCTTACACATTCCTTTGAAAAATTAAGAGTAAAAATATTTTAGCCAGAGCTATGCATCAGAGGAAAAGTCAAGTTTATACAGTGACCAGGGGAAAAGGCACCCTTTTTGGAGTTATTAAATACAATGGATTCTACCTAGAATTTTTTATGAATGTATAAAGAAAGCCTCTGAGAATATTTCGTACGTGACTCAGATCATCTGGAAACATCATCAGGGAACAGATCATCCATGTAGTTGGCACAATGAATCAAAGTGGGTTTTGACAGCAGAACAAAGCAGTATCATGAGAGAGGGTAAACACACATACACAAACACTCAAATATTTTCTTATATTTATGCAATTATAGGACCGCATACTTTAAAATCACTAAAACAGAGATTATTAAAATAAAATATTTTCACATTACTTTTTATGGGTTTACCATTTTTTTGGTCAAAAAATCAATGAACTATGAGAGAACAATTTCATCTTTTTTGTTGTAAGATGCTATGATGAATTTAGAACTGTTCAGAAATATGTTACAGAGACAAAACAGAAAGAATATTAATAATGCAAATGTATCTGTGTGTCTGGAATAAAAAAGAAAAGGATTTCTGAAGAGCTGTTTTTTCTGGTTTTTGCAAACACTAGATCACTTATGTAGTACGTACGCTATTACTCAGGACAGGAAAAGGCTGGTGATACCACAGGCCAAAGAGTAGGCTGATGCCTGAAGACAGAGACCAACACCAACCTCACCAACCTAACTGCAGGGGTTGGACTTTGGACACAAGAGGGAATATATCCTGACTGTAAGCATCCGCTGCTGTCAGCACGGCTTACCCGGAATGCTTTGTTAGAGTTTTCCACCCCAGTGTATCCAATGTGCTCCTACCCTCTTCCTATTTGCTACTGGAGTTCCCTCCAGTTAACAGTGCAACCAATATTTCCAGTCCACTGGCAACCCATCTTATAATATATACTTAACAATCATAATGAATCAGTTTTTTATGGCTTAGACATTCCCAAAGAAATGGTTAAGTGCTTTTGAGAAGAAACCTCTAGACAAAGCATAGAAATAAACTACAATCGACATTGGTATCCATATCACAAACTTAATATTGTCAGTGTTGTCCCTTAGAGCACCAACATATGAGCCTTGGCAGACTTTTATTCAGATACAATTATTTCTTTAGATGTAGATGTGGCACTTAGGGACATTGTTTAGTGGTGGACTTGGCAGAGTTAGGTCAATGACTGAACTCAATGATCTTAAAGTTCTTTTCCAAAGTAAATGATTGTATTATTTTATTTGAGGTACAGCAGCTACATGAAGTCTGTAAACTGCTCCAACAAATGACTGATAACTCAGCACCTTTCATTTTCTTGAAAAAAATACAACTAACCTCAAAGACCTTTGTGAAAATGAGGCAGAGTTAACTCTGAAATATTGGAATTACTTTGTTCATATCTCCAAGCATTAAACAGCTAAAGGATGACAAAACAAACATGCCATACCTTTTTTTTATTGGAAATAGAAATGATAACAAGATATATATTTCAAATAGAATCACCCTGCTGGTATTCCTCTGCTACCGGGAAGTCCCTTGTCTTTATGAAATGCCATGAATAAAAACTTCAGGTTCATATTAATCTGACATTCTGATGATGTATTTCTACACATATTAAGGTCAAAGAGCATGCAGAGAGTATAAAATATATAGGGCACACTTGTTTCTGGGGTAAACAATACAAATCGAAGAGCTGCATCCAGCATCACTTCCATTCACCTTCAATTTCAGACTCTGGTTGAGCTAGAAATCTTTAGAAAAGTTTCAACCATTTCTCTAGATCTATAGAAGATGTTTTATGGACTCTACAGTTGTACCCCACAAAACCATCTGTTCTGCATGAGTACTAGGATACCACAAAAAACCCACCCAAATGAAAAATATTTTATTTCTTGTGTAGAAAAGTCAAAATCCCCTCCATCTGAACTCTGTTCATTTTATCTCCAAGACTTTTCCCCCTCTCTTAAGTGCAAAAATGACAAATGCTGCCAGAGGCAAATAAGACACCTATCTTCTAGACATCTAACTCTACAGTTATAATGAGTTTACTACAACCAATGACTACTGGATAATACAGTACCACATATTTCTGAAAAGCACTCTAAATTTGTAACATGCTGATACGGTTCAGTCACCATATTAGGATGCCCTTGGATATATCCCCTTCATGGGATGCAGTGGTATGGCTGCACCCCTAACTTTTAAAGAAGTTAGGAAGGTGTAGCATGTTCCCCTACATGCATGTTTGCCTTGCAACATCCATGATCTAAATAATTCATGTAACAGCTAAAAAAAGCTTTTATTCTCTTCATTCCCTGGCATAAACTCATGGGCTAGAAATTCTATCTCTGCATTTTGTAAGAGCCTGACATCCGTGCAGATATTTTACTACAGTTGCAGGTATATTGTAATAATTGCCTTGAGATGGGAACTGCAAGAATTTTATTAGATATTGAGAACTTCAGGATGGAATAGGCTGTACAGTGCTCTTCTAGGCTTTGCTGCAGATCATTAAGTACTATTTACCAGACTAAGTAACAGTCTCTTATTTTACTTCATATCAGTGCTAGAGAGCCAAGCCAGGGAAGCCACAAAAAATATCCTAAACATGAAAAATCTGGAAAAAAATATTAATATCTTTGTTTTTCAAAATCCAGCAGCTCCAGTGTTTAAGTCAATTTAAAAATTAAATGTGCTGTGCAAAACTTGCAGCTGAAAAAAGTTATTATTTAGGGATCCTAAACATATGGCCTCTAGGTGTCACACTCAACCATGTCATAGTCATGGATTTCTCTTATCCTTTAATAGCAGGCAAGAGACCCTGATTTTGTCCTTTCATTATAACACATCCTCTTTTTAAACTTGCAATATCTAAAACAAAAAACCAAAGCCAACCCAGCCTCTTTCATACAAATAGTATAATTTTTTATGGTTTTCCCAGAGCAAATGCTTTTGCAAATATTAGAGATATCACAACGCTTGTTTGTTAAATTTGTATCGTTCTTTTAGATCATGGAATTGGAGAACAAATTAGGAATTTTGAGAGTTATGTGTGTGAGCTGCAGAGAAGTAAAGCATTGCATGTATAAAATTACTGGAGTATGTTAATAATGTACACTTAAACTCTTCAGTATTTCCTGATGACTTCAAAAAATTTGCAACAAGAAAAAGTCTAGTTCTGACTTTACAAATGCTTTCCTTTTGTTAAGGTAACTTAGCAATTCTTGGACTGATTTATCTTTTTTTAAGGTTTTCTTTTAATTGTTTGATTATACTGGTGGGAGGGGGAGGTGGGGAAAGCAGTGTTTGTTTGGTTTTTAATCTAATTTAAATCTAGATCTTTTCCTAGCCTTAGCCATTTTTTCATTGGTATGGTGTGGGTTTTTCAGTTACAAAAAAAAAAAAAGTGTTGGTTTTTTTTTTAACCTGGTTGTTGTATTTTTTTTTTTTTAGATCCCTTTGGTAGGTAACAAAATCAACATCCTTGGCACGGAACATTCTTTGAAAGAAAGCATTTGTAGGGAGGGCACACTAAAGTATGGCCAGGAAGTATGTCTAGAACAGCTTGGTGAGAGATCAAGCTAGAGGAATTCAAGTAAGAAATCAATGAATTTATCAAGGAGGGCACCTAGCTTTGGATCAAGGTACATGATGAAAGAGTGTATTTACCATCTTTGTTTTCAAGAAAAATGTTAGTTTTAACTTGATGATTTAACTGAGGAAAGGCTACTGGGCTAAACAGATCAATGCCTTTGTGAAATGCAGTGGCCCAAGAGCTGCAGAAGGCCAGATTAAATTAGATAATTCTACTATCTGGCTTTAAACTCTGTGAATAAATTTTGTCATTTCTGCCCAGATTATATTGGTTTTAATACCAACTACATGAAACAGAACCTATTCAAAGATCAGAACTGGCTGCAAAGATCAAAACTTTCTCCATGACTTTTTCTATGTTAATTTAAAAAAAAAAATGTTTATGAGTAAAATAGTGAATTTTTCACTTTTGGTAATCTCTGCTTCAGGAAAGAAACTTGAACTTTTCTTCTGCTGTTCATGTAGATCAGTGTGCTCTTCTTATCATAACCTCCAAAAAGAAGTCTGCACAAACTAGAACCTCTTCTATAATTGTGATACCAGTATGCACTTGCTTACAGAGTGCTAAGGGGGAAAAAAAATAAGATTGGGAACAAAAGTGAGCATGGGACATAAAGCTAACCTCTAAGTTAGTAGGACAGAAAACTTGGGAAAGAGCAAGTGATAAAAAGAGCCAAGAAAACAGGGCGAAATCAGAATAAGAAACCTAAGTGGAGAAAAAAAATACTGGGAGGAAATAGTGAAAACCCGAATTTGTGTGGGTGTGCTATATACTGTTTAGTCTCATAATGCATTTGGCATTGATCTACAGTTTGTGTACCTATGTGATTAAGACTTCACAGGCAATGGAGCTTTTTTAATCCAACTTTAGTAACCTCAGTTTCAGAAAGCCCAACACAGACTTCATTAATGGACAAAACAAACAAACCCAATTGACCATAATTGCCATTTAGAACCAGTTTTCTAACTCCAAGCCCTTTATACTAGACTTTCCAACAGACAAACAAAACACAGGATTTTAATGGGACTTTCCAAGTCAACTCTGTTCCTCCGATGTGTGCATGTACTTTTGAAATTTGTATTCCTAAAACCAATGGGAACAGCTAGCCCCTATGCCCAGCATGAACTTATACTGAAAATAAATGTTTATCCAAGTAATATCCACACTGGAGAAAAACAGTGATTAAAACTTATAGTTGTACATGCAAATAAGTAGAATTATTCACAGGACCTGAAAGGCAGGCAGGGAGATGTCACAGACGAAATGGAGAGGTATGTATTAAAATCCCTGACAAGGGGAACAGAAAGAGAATGGTATAAACAAAGAAAATCAGTGCCCATTATTGCCTTTGAAAATCCTCTCCAGGGAGAGCTTAGTAATTTGCACATACCAAATCACCTTAAACAAAAGCCACCTTCAGTCAATTTTAAGCCTTTTCCTTATTAAAATCCTATTGATTGATCATTCTTCATCTAAATGTCTGACAAGCCAATTTCCATTTTCAAGGAGGGAAATGTTGCTCTTCTTTTTCAGGTTATAAATCACTCAAACATTCTGTTATCAACTCTTAAAATAGTTAAGTAATAGAAATTAATAAGAAAATTAAACAAGGCTGCTCTCTTTTGTGAGTTGTTGTTTCATTAGTGCAGGTTTTTCTAACTTGACCAATACATTTAGTGGTTTCCAGAAATCGACAGACTCATTAGCAGTGACAAACACAATATAGGTGGAAATAGCTTTTAATAATTTGTTAACCTCTTAAGAGTCCTAACTTAGCTAGCCAAAAGTATAGCTCTGTGTTTTGTGCTGGCTTCAAGAGTTCAATAAACAAGAGGAGTATAACTTCAGGAAACTGATAATCAATCTCACACCATTCTGACGTGGGGTAAGATGAGGTTAGATTTAAACCATTCTAAGTTAACAATCAAGGTTCAATTTTGATTTGATAACTAACTAAGCCCCAATCCCATTATATCATTAATAATAATATTTTGCAAAATCTTAGGTTATGAAAAAAGTTGGAGCACAGAAGATAATATCTCGAAATAAAACCTTCACTTTCCAATTTTTATATAAAAGCTTCACAAGTGTGTTCCATCTGTTATACTTTCATTACATGGTAGATGCTTTACTGGAAGGTAGAGGCAAATCTGTTCCTACTGATCAATTATTGAAAATTACAGGTCACTCGTTGAAGTCAACTCTGGAGCAAACTAAAATGCAAAAAGTAAATCTAAATAAGGAAGGCAACAAAGTCAACAAATTCTAAGCAGATATTAATGAAAGCAGGTTATCATTTCAAACCACAAAGACCAGTTTCAAAACACTGAGCTGTATTAACTAAACCTCCCATTCTCCCACGTGCTGACTTTTCTTCCTCTTCTGCTGCCGCACCACCATCCTCTCCTACATTCCGTCACACCGATATTTCTGTGGCAAAAAGCAAGCAAGTAACCAAATCTATGCACCAGGACAGTTGACATCACAACCACATATAACTGGATTTTCTGCATGCAGATGACAATGCATCAAATGCATTCTGTGTGCTGCCGAAAAATGAGCTCTGAATTATCAGCATTAACATTAAAATTAGAGCCTCACTAGAGGGATCAAGCCAAGCTTAAGGTGATGTGACACTTCAGGGTAGCAAAAAGATTCATTAAATTTGCACCACTGATCTTCTGTAGTGACAAAAGACAATATTGTCAGTTTTCTCCAATTGCTATTATATTTGTATATCTGAAAATAGGATAAAAAGATTACCCAATTAACTGTTAGTGGGAGCTCTGGTAATCCTACAGGTTTTTCCCGTGAGGTTCAAAACTAACCACAGTCTAAATAATTGACAGTTGCATCTACACAATCTCTGCAGAATATATGACAACTTACTTTGATATTCTGCTCACTGAAGGAAGAAATGGTGTGGAGGAGATTAAAACAAGAAGTTTTCTCAGTGACTGAATTATTATTGAAATACTACAGAAACTTGCAAAGCAGTTGTCTTTAGATCATCTCTGAGTTCAGTTGTAATCATCCAGCTAAATGAGAGCATGATTTCCCTGGGACAAGGAAATTTAATTTACACAAATGGAGTGTAGAGCACTGAAAAAATGAAGCATGACTTTGAAACAACAATGACAACATTTGAATGATGCCGAGTTCAGGTAAAAAACAACCTGAGTTTAGGTAAAGAGATGAATATGATTTATTAGTGCAAAAAAAAAGGCACGTCATGCATAAAGCAAAAGTCAAACTTCACATAAGAACCTGTTTCCTAGATGTATCAATAGGATAAAAATAATTTATGATTCTTTCACATATTAACATTATGCTAACACAATTTATGTCAGCTTGAATTCTCTTTGCACCCATATACAAATACAGATACAACACATAACTTCAGTTGTCTGGTTGATGTATTGATGCCTGAATAGGTGGTTACTCTTCTGAGATACCCCACACAGTGAAAAGAAAATGGTAATTTTTGTAATATGTTGCTAAAATACTCTCACCACTAGGTCCAAATCCATCCAGTGCCGGTAGACATTTCTACGTATGCTCCAACAGTAATGTCTCCATCACACAGATTGACTCAGAGGTATTTTCAATGCTTCAATGTTTACAAAAGCTATTTTTAGTATATAAGTATATAGTATTTTTCTTTATATCAACTATAAAACCAAATAATTTTACATGAAGAAAGATGAAGACAAAAAATATATTCTGCTTCCTCCCAAAGCTACTAGAAAACCATTATAAGCAACCTTCTTTAGAGACCTTGGAGGATAACTTCATGTTAAATCCCCAGATCATTTTAGTTCTTTCTTCTTACAGATATACAGGCAGAACTATAACATATGTAGAAGTCTGCCCATATCTGATAACTGTACATGATCTTATCTAAAGGAGCTTAAGTATCATATGGGCTTTGAATACCCCCCAAATACTAAAACTTGCTGAATAGCAGGACACATATCTTAGGCTCAAGTAGGGTGCCATTCAATAAATCCAATAAACTCCTGTAAAGTTACAGTGTTGCCATAGCAAAGTACTATCCTGACAGGACTCAGAAAAGAACTCCATTATGTCAAACACTTCAAACGTCCATATGCCTACACCAAATCACCTCTCTCTGTCAATAACCGGTTGACTGGTAGTCAACAAAATACTTGCTTGATTTCCAACCTTGTGACTCAATTTTTTTTTTTAATATAAAACCTAACTACATTGAGTTATTTGACTACAATGATCTCTGATAAAAATTATTCTTGATTTGCAGATAGGCAGTTTGGCAGGGCTTCTTCTAAGCTCCCAAGACAGCTTTCATATCTGAATGGACTGGTGAAGTACAATGAAGGTCCCCTGCTTCTGCTATTTTCTTTAGCCAGGATAGAATAACTTCTTTCCACCAAACATTAGGAAAGTCCGAAGGAGATCATCTATCACAGAGAGAGATTTTTGTAGTGCTGTCTTGGTAAGAAATTCTACAGAAAAAAAATAACTGAAATATAAATGGGGGATAGCATTTTCATTACATTCACGTGTTTGGTACATAATTCAGAAACCCAGTCTCTTTTTTTTCCATTTGAAAAAAAATAATTGCAGTAATTCTCTTTAGTGTTTCATATTCTGTTTCAGATTCCCATCCTTATGCTACCCTACAATTTCAAGTAGTGATCTTCATATGATCTCATAATGAAACAGTCACAAATGAGTTCCTTTGGCTTTGTATAATGGAGTACAGAAGACTGTATTCATTTGATTTGAGAATGGATCATTAGCCACTGTATTCTTAAACCATTTAAGAGAAAGAATTTGAAATCAAACAATAAATAAACCTAATGCATACCTCTAAGCAGAAAGTAATTAAAATAGATAGTAAACATTTCTTTTATTGTTTGTTTTTCCCCCTAAATTATGATTTTTGCAACAGTTCTTTAAATGGCTTTCACTTTAACTGCATTGCAAAAATGAGATCATATTCATTGTATGCTCTTCATTAACTCAACTGATGGTGTTTTAATTTTTACAACATGCAAAGTCTGATGTTCATTTTGCAATTTGACATAGCTAGTGTGTGCTGAGAATAATTAGCTTCAGTATGGCAGAACAAATGATTTCTTTGCAAAGCAAACACTGTTTTTTAACACAGATTATTGGAAAACTTTCAAGGTACTTCTTGTCTTACACAAAACCAATACTTTCATTTTTAATTAACTTTTTTGTGTCCTGTTCTTCCCTAATGAACTAATAATCCACATTCTATCTGATGGCAAATATTAAGAAAAGATGAAAAATGACACTTGGCACAAGTGTTATGTCTGCTAAACTGAAACACATTGGATTATAAACAATAAATGCAGTTTAAAAGACTAAGGACTAACCAGAGAGGAAACAGCAAGGAATTTCATTACAACTTACCAATTCACTACAATTTTATTACAAATTATTAAACTATGAAGATACTTTGCCTAAGACTTCCCATAAAAAGCCAAACATCACACCTATAATTCGGTGAATGTACTATCTTATGAACATATGTAGGTGTCATATAAATGAAGTTGAACAGTTAGAATCTTCCACAAAATTGTTCTACTCATCTATTTTCAGAATTACAACATGGTATCCATGATGTGACATCTGGAACTATGCACTTATGTTAAAACGTTATGAACATCAGTACAGACCGCAGATCAGTAAGTGACAGGAGAGGAACATCTTGAAGTCTGTAAAGCTGCAACCCGATGCCACTGTTGGCTGATTTCATTGGGGGTCTGTGGCTGTCTGGCTGACACACACAAACACACACACGTAGACATCGTGGGGAAACACTGGTTACACAGGTGCCCAATATCTTGCAGATGCAGAGTGCCCAAGTTTGGAAAGGTGCAGGCTGTGACCAATCCATCACCCAAAGCCTGACACTGGGGTCAGTTGGAATGAATGCTGCATTCTCTCCTTACCCCAGTTCAGTTGTGCTAAACCACTGCAGTGCCAAGTGGGGCACATGTCAGTTAACTTTCAAGATGGGTATGTTTGTGTTTGCATGTGTGAGAAGACTTCCCTCACACAGCCCATCCTTCCTAGTTTGGTCCACTAATAAATTGAGTACAACAGTACTACCTTGTCTAGAGTTCAACTCCCTCTCTCCTCATCACAACATCTTCTCCCAAAATGCTGGCATTTTATGTTCCCCATCACAGAAATAACATTTAGATCTTATTGTGTTCTCTAAAAGCTGTATTCCGTAAAAGCCTAAAGCAAGAGAACCAACCCTACAATCAAAGAAAAACCACCAGAATATATCTTATTCCTTAGCCCCCTCACCAATGACATCTGAGATGTTTTTCAAGAAGTAGTATTATTAATCTCTTACTGTGGTAATATAAAAGTGAAGGCTCCATGAGTTATACAGAGTCATTGGACTTCAGGCCAATCACACCTCCTTGAATATCACTCAGATGGAAGAAGTCAGTTATTGTGATCTTCAAAAAAAAATGAAATGTTAATGTTGTATTAATAAATACTAATTAGGATGATTTTTTTTCTCTCACTAATATATAAGAGTAACATCATCATGGAATACAGCAATAATCCTAGCCTATTCTCATAAAATTGCAAATTACTTTGGCAAGAACAGGAGAAACAAACTCCATCGATACATAAATCAGAACTATATATAGAACTTAATAGACTCTTCAGATCTTCCAGGTAAAGAAACATAAACAACAGCCTGAGTTAAAGCCAGTAGATAAACTGATAAAGAGTTGATAATGCTGAGTTTTAGCCATCTGTACATAAAACTTCCTAACCAGATTTGACTTTTCTGTACCACTCTAACATTCTACACAGACTAGATAAGAAGTTTAGAAAAAAACTCACAACAGAAACAAAACAAAAATAGAAACACCCACCCACATACCCAACCCAAAACTAAACAAAAACCCTCTAAACCCAAAACCCACCCAGAGTATAACCTTGACATAAAAATAATAATGGCAAGAGAGCACAGTTCACCCACCCCAGCCAGTGCCACAGTAGGTGCTGTACCATCTCACAGTGCTGAGCCCAACTCTAACCTTCAGCACCTTGGACAGAGGCTTGTGCAGCAACGTTGACGTCAAACACTTTTCTGCTTCTAACTGTCTATTAAACAAAGCACAATGTATAAGAATACTTCTTATTCTTACATTAAAATTTTGCTCTGTAAAAATACATGCATGCCTAGTAAAGTATGGATGAACTGGCATAGCTTGAGGTCATCCATTCCTTGATACAGAAACCGTTATAGCCTAAGACTATTCTACACGGTTTTTTACATACATCAGAGACACACTCTGAAAATACTCCCCTTAGAACTTTTTAATTCTGTTTTGCAGGACATAAAACACTATCTTTGAGCTGCAGTGATGCTGTTCTCAGAAGTTAAATTATTACTTTGCTGTTTCTCCTCAATATGTCAGAAGTCGTATTGCTAAACAAACAAAAAATAAATAGAGCAGCTGGATAAAATGAACTAAAATAAGATAATCATAGAATATCCTGAGTTGGAAAGGACCCATGAGGACCATCAAGTCCAAATCCTGGCCTTGCACAAGCTTGTCCAAAAGCTTCTTCAACTCTGTCAGGCTTGTTGCGTTGACCACATTCCTGGGGAGCCTGTTCCAGTTCCCAACCACTGTCTGGGTGGAGAACCTTTTCCTAACATCCAACTTAAATCTCCCCTGACACAACTTCAGGCCATTCCCTCAGGTCCTGTCACTGGTCACCAGAGAGAGTCATCAGTGCCTGTCCCTCCACTTCACCTCATGAGGATGCTGCAGACCATGATGAGATCTACCCTCATACTTGATAAAAATCTATTAAGAATATAATTATTTCAGTAGGGGTAAAAATAGTCTATACACTTTCATCCAGATTAATGTAATAAAATATTACGAAAGTTAGGAGAAAGAAGTTTATGGAGACGGGAAAGAAAATCTGAATCAGTACAATATCAGTGAGTTTACCTTTAAAAAACAGAAGAAAATCCAGCAATGTAGAACAACATTGTCTGCAGGGTCTCCCCTCAAACTCCTTTGGATAGCAAAATTTGTCACATTTATCATAAAGAACTTACACATACTTTTAAGATGTTTCACATAAAAACAGAAAGAAATAAGAGAAAAATATTACTCTTTTAACAATATGAAACAATTGTGATTTTATTGAGCCAGTTTAAATTGTTATTCTGAAAGCCAGCATAAGCACAATTAAATTTAAACCTTCAATTATTATGTAGATTACACTCAGATGAGGCATAGGAGAATTTTTGCTGATGTTCACTGCAAGAAATCAATATAAAACTAAAAGAAAAAATATTTATTTTAGAGATGCTCTTAAAAATAGACTCAAAAATACTATTTGGATCCACCTGCAGGCCATTTCAGAAAGACTGTAGCTGAGGGGATGAGACAGCAGGGAAACCCATTCAAGCTGATCCAATTTAGATATGTAAATTTTATCTTGTGTGTTTGAAAAGAACATTATGGCACAGCATAATTTGCACCTTGAGTTCCAAAGAATAATATTTCTAATCTAATGAAAACATGCCTCCATTGTTCACTTTCCAGGTTTGGGCCAATCTACTGAGCTCCTACCCATTTAAAACTGTTCTTTTTTTCCATATTTGAAACAATTATCCTACACTAAAAAAAAAAAAAAAAAAAAAAAAAAAAAGGAAAAGGAAAATAGAAAGGTATTCATTTTTGAAGTTACCTGAAAAGGTGATGTTACAAGCAGCTGAAAGATGCATGATACAGCCTTTAATAGTAATGGTGCTAATGTAATCTCCACTCTAGGGATGAAATGCTAAATGAAACAACTGAAGTTTAAGATCATATGTTTGACACAGTGCACTGTTACCTTATTTTTGTCTTTGTTGTTCCAAAATAGTGATATTTGTTTAATAATAACGTTTTGTAAAATAATTTTTTTTTTTTCCATCCAAGTTAGTGTAACAATACTGAGGACTGGTTTGGTCCCCACAATATACACTTGCAACTATGATCTATTATTATTTGTTCTGATTCAATGAGCATCACTGAAGGACAAGACAACATGTCTTACAATTCATGAACTTATATGTTATCCTAAAAAGAACTCGCATAACAGAACTAACATTGATGCTGACTAGAGTCTAGCTCAACAGACACTAACAATCATAAGTTCAAATGCTTCAGAGCAAATTTTCCTCTCATTAAATATTAGATATTATATAGATAATTAGATATTGAATGAGAAATTACATATTTGATATTGTAAGGGTAGGTACAGTCAGAAAACAAATCTATTTTGGAAGAAATATCTCAAAGATTAATTGACCTGGTTCCAGCCAGGACAGGGTTAATTTTTACAGCAGCCAGGAGGGAGCATGGCTAGGACTCAGAGGTTATTCTATACCACCCCACATCATTTTCCAGGGACAGGCTCCTTTCCAGGTCAGGGTAGCGTGGCTGTGGCTCAGGTATTGCGGTTTCAGTGTGGGAAGCAATCGTGTGAATCATTCGCTTCTCCTGTACCCTCTGTTACTAATATTTTTGCTGTTACTGTTTGTTTTCTTATTTCATTGCTATTTCCAGTTAATTATTCTTATCTCAACCCATGATCTTTAACCTTTTGTGCTTCCTATTCTCCTCTCCAAGCAGCCCTGGGGGAGAGGAGGAGAGGAGAGAAGAGTGAACAGGGGTGCATGGTTTGGGGTGTTTCAGTGGGAACACTAAACTGGGGAATACAATTCATAAACCACGACATTATTATACACATAAATTCATACTGAAGTAAACTAAAATATGTGAAGTGCAGTACCAGAAGTGTAACTTGTACATAAGTTATACTTATTAATCCTCTCATTATCATACAATTTTATTACTTTAAAACCATAAAGAAACATGTATTTAAATTCCTCAATTCATAAAAATTAAGCTGTAAATTAAAATATTGAAATAATTGAAAAAAATCTTGAGTTTTGCGAACATTTCAGATGTGCCTTTAAATTAAAAGTGGAACAATGCGGTTTCACTACATTAAGAAGCACATTTTGAGGTAAATTGAACATCTTTGTTGAACGTTTCCCACTTCAAACTGGCTCTTCTAGGGATAGTTGTAGTATACAACTCAGCCTCCAAATCTTTGTCTATGAAGATAACCAAATAATGAGCTCTATTCTGATAAATCCTCAGCTTCTCACTTGTCCCAGAAGTACAAGACTTATCTGTTTATCATTTTCATCCACTCTGGCCACTGTGGTAATAAAATAACCAACACTGAATATTACTGAAGATTACAGTTACAAGTCCTTTAGCTACTAACCCAACTACACTTGACAGTCTGTTAATAAAGGTTAAAAAAAGAAAAACAAAGGCTTTAAGAAGAAATTGCTTTCAGACCTTCACTACACGTAGCTGGTCAGACTGACAGTTTATTAAGAACATATCTCTCCAACTACAAGTTCCAAGTAGAAGAGATTCCTAGCCACAGAAACCTGGAAGCATGAATTTCGAGGAGTATGTCTGCCTCCACCACACCGTCTCTTTTTTAGTTAGTAAAGATCAAAGAAATTTTGTAATATGTAACTTTCACGGCTTTATTGTAATGACTCTGTAACTACAGGTCATGTAAACAAAATGCAATTAGAAGAGGGACCAGCAAATAAAAGGTTAATCTGCTGAAAATGAGCTTAATTGAGGACTCCTCCTATGCTCTCCATCCAAAACAATTACTGGAATAGCCCCAGTCCTGATGTTAGCAGGAACTGGAACAGACTCTGAATCAGGAAATCAGCACAGGAAAAGTACAAGGCCTATGCCTGTGCTATCCAAAGCAGAAGAGCCACAAAAATAACTTTGCAACAGTAAGTTCTAACCAGCCCATGAAACAGGGCAAAAGAACGAAATTCAGCCCAGTTCTAAGGATGTTGGGCAGCTGTGGCTTGTAAAACAATGAATAATCTGAAGGGGCTCAGCAGCAGGCAAGACTGCAAGATGCAGGATAAGATCCCTCTGTAGAGGCTGTGGGAGGATGCCTGGAAATGGAATGGTGAATGAAGAAGCCTTAAATTCTCCATCAGATAAAAACCAAACATGCAGTGGGTTAGAGAGGCTGGGTCTTGCCCTTAACTCTAGGTCACAGAGGAGCTAAATTGTAAGAGTTGTTCCATGGGTGTGGGTTAAAGAATACACCTGACATCTGTTGTATCAAAAGCATTTAGCCACATGGCTGAAACAAGAACTATCTTCACCTTTCTGGTATTCCTCAACTGCTGTCTTCCTTATCTCTGTCCATTAAATTGCTATCAACTGGGACTTCTGTGGCTGTGATGCAGGATTTTGAACATGCAAAATGCTTTAGCTAAATTAAATAATTTCAAAAATTAAACCCCAGGAGTGGTTTTTTTGTGCATGTTAAACTTTATAAAAGAAGATAAAAGTTTCCAGACATTTCAGTCAGCATTAGAATTTAGATATTATCAAAATAACACAACATATTCATACAATCTAAGAGTTATACTAGCAAAACACTTATCTTACTATATGTCACAATTTGCGTTTCTTCTATTTAGATACCTCTGTGATATAATTTAGTGTATACAATAAGGTAATTCTCTATTGTAATTATTTTCATCAACATCCTATTACAATAAACACTTTTTTTTCCAGCTTTAAATACAGCCTTCCCCTTCCTGTTGAATGTGCTTTCCATGAAGATTAGCACATTAATTTCCTCTATATACTTGTCATTGGGCAAGGAGAGCGTACAATCCAAGATTTAAAAACAAATACTTTCACAGGAAACAAACTCTTCAACTGAATTAAGAAGTTATCTAAATTTTATTACATCAACTTACATAATTAACAAAACACCAAACCACAACTAAGTGGGGGAAAAAGCACACTGGGAAAAAAATGTAAGAAAAAAATAATCTTTAAAACAGATTTCACAGATCCACATACATATTAGTTTGTGGTAAAAATAAGGAAGGGAGGCAGATGTACAAGCAGACAGATTTTCATGAATCCCAATTGTATACTGTGTTCCAACATACATCATAAATAAAAAAGGAAATTCAACACATCCAAAGTGTTTCTAGAGAAAGATTTTATTCACTTCAATCATCGTTCCTGTCATTTAAAAATGATCGTTCTAAGAATACATCCTGGAATTTTCCCTTGAATTCCAGGGAGAGAGACTTCTGCCACACTGAAAGGCAAGAATTCTAATAAGTAAAAACTCTTGTTATAGCTACTCCTTCTGCATTTTACCTGGTTCTTAATTCAGAATAGCTGTTCAACAATTCAGAATAGCTGCTTACCATGGCCTTTCAAATCTATCAGATTATCCAGTCATAAGAACACTTGCAGTCCAGTAAATATTTGCAGTATAGTCTCTGTTTTGGTGATTAACAATCCATAAAGAGATTTTAAGCAAAGCTGTCAGTTTAATCTAGCAGGGCTTTGCATGCAGTATGCCAGACTGAGTCAGATCATTTTAGTAGTAAGGCAATGATGCAGCTACAGCATCTGAACTAAGGCAGTGCATTTTTAAAAACCCAGGGGAGTTACAGCCCCATTTACTCCATCTGTGATACACCATGGGGGAAAGAGAAGCAAGGTTTACTATGTACTTATCTGCAAAATATGTTGTCAAACCATTATTTTCAGTACACACAAGTAGATCTAATGTTTGGAATGTGTATAAAACATCTGGAATACAGTTATTTTCAGCACAAACAAACAATATTTTCATATTCTGACATGAAGTGTTTTTACAGCAGCATTCAGTCACTCCAAGTAATTTCTGAGATCAATGGTTTTCATTAAAGCTGACTGTACATTTCTTTTATAATGAAGCCACAGAGGTATGCCCCTTTACAAATAGCAGACCAGTTCTGGCCACACCAAGATAAGACCTCCAAGACCATTCAGAGAGATGTGCAGGCTGGGTTACTCTAGCACTGCTCTGGCTTCCACCATCTGTTTCCCACGTGCTATTACACTAACACAGAGTTGAATTGTGCTGCTCAGAAAGTAGAAAGGATCTTTTCCTTCTTCCCTCCTGCACTTTTATTTGGAAGGGAGAAGAGATTTGCTCCAGTGTAAATACTGTTTTGTCATTGTAGAGATAGTTAAGATTGTGTGTGTAATGTATTGTAATATTTATTTTGTACAGTCATTGTAATATATTCCCTTCCCCCCATTTTGAGTCTTGTGTGGTGTCTGGAAAACCCATCTCACACTGGGTTGAGATGGGGGAGGGGGCTTGGACTAGGGAATTGGATTTTGGGGCTCTCAAACCATGACATTAATATAAAGAGCAGTTGTACCTGGCTTTACAAAGCAGGACTTCACAACACTTACATATATACATCTTTACAGTACTCTCCAGCTAAGAAAATCTTTTTCCCATACCTATGCCATTTGGGCAGTGAAGGGTTATATTTATTACCTTGGCAGCAATCTGACCCAAACGGGTAAACCTGAACTCCTAGAGTAAGAAACAACAGAACTTAATATGCATACTACTTTTTCTAATATAAAGCACAGAAAATATTTTTGTTTTCATTTAATGTAATACAACTAGAGAAATGCACAAAACACAATTTTTATCTTTTACAATAAGCTTGAAGCTGAAGCTGTTCTACCAACATTAGCAAAGATTATAAATGTGAAATATTTTCAAGCCAAATTTGCCATCAGTTGGTCTGCAGCAGAAAGACAGAATTCTAATTTAAAAGAAGCCACTGTAGATGTCAGAATTTGACCTATTTTCTCCAAATTGAGGAGAACATAGTATGTTTAAGTAGACCGCTTAGATATTGGCTCTAATACTCAGCAAGCTCAAGTAAATATGCACACATAAATCCACAACTGAAAAGCTGTGTTGTACTAAACTGAACTGATGTACCATCGCATGTCAATGTTCATCAGTTTGATAAGACTCTAGAATTATTTTTACCATAAATAATAGGTCTTCTGAATATGAAAAGACAAAGAGTAAAAAGTAACTCAAACAATGGTTGAAATAACCTTATCTTTGTGGAACACCTCGTAAGTACCTCACAGTACTGGTTATTCTTAGACACATTGACTAAAGAGGGTGATATTTTTAGCTGACCACTTCCCACTTATCACAGCATTTTAAAATTTACTGAGTTACTGCAATGTACTCCAAGGACTAACAGAATGTTCACTTATTGGCAAGATTAGTCTGAATACGATCAGATATTTTCTTGTTGAAATCCAGTTCTCAGAAGATTTACTTTTGGACCTGTAGATCATGGATGTTCAGCAGCTATAAACTATGTTTGCAAAATCAACAGATAGATTGTCAAAACTGTCACGTGGAAGTTCAGGTTTCCAACATCTTTTGTAACATAAAAAAATATAGGTTGTCCAAAGCTTGACTTGTTTATGCATTTATTTAATTTTTGAACCAAGAACTGGCCTGATTGTTCAAATGCTTTGCTCTCTGTCTGCAGAGTTTTCTTACTGTAACACTGACTAATCTCTCATTTAGCTCAGGTTCTTCTTCTGTGATTTCTTGCTGAACAGAGATTTGCATCTTTGCAATACTCTCATAGGTATTTCCAACACCAGAAACTTTCCTTTGAGATCTCTTTGATAATGCTGCAGTCATTCACCAACTGTACTCTCAGTATATAGTAAATGACAACTCTTAAACTTGAGAAGTACTTTAATATATTTTCAATTAATGTTTTGAAGACCAGACAGCCTACCTTGCTGCATTCTATAGACCACTAGTGTGTACAGTTGTGGGATGACCTTGCATAGATTTGTGCACCAACAGCAAACTTAGCTTTAGATATTTACAGGAATAACAATTTTCAAAATAGGACTTAAGCTTTTTTTTAATAATTATTATTTCTCTATATCTTGTTCATAGAATCATAGAATAGAATGGCTTTGGTTGGAATACATCTAGAAGACCATCTAGTTCCAAACCCCCTGCCATGGGCAGGGACATTTTCCACTACACCAGGTTGCTCAAAGCCCCATCCGACCTGGCCTTGAACACTTCCAGGGATGGGATATCCACCACGCCTCTGGGCAACATGTTCCAGTGCCTCAGTACCCCCACAGTAAATAATTTCTTCCTAATACCCAATCTAAATCTACCCTTTTTCAATTAAAAGCCATTCCCTGTAGAACGTCTCTCTCTGGCTTTCTTGCAAGCCCCCTTTAGGTACTGGAAGGTGCTATAAGTCTCGCCAGAGCCTTCTCTTCTTCAGGCTGAACAATCCCAACTCTCTCAGCCTTTCCTCACAGGAGAGGTGTTCCAGCCCACTGATCATCATCATGGCCCTTCTCTGGACTCAATTCAATAGGTACACATCCTTATGTTGGGGGATGCATAGCTGGACACAGCTGAACTCCATCTGGGGGTCTCATCACAGCAGAGAGGCGGAATCATTTCCCTAAACCTGTTGGTCACGCTTCTTTTGATGCAGCCTGACACATGGTTGGCTTTCTGACCTGCAAGCACATGCCTGGTCATGTCAAGCTTCTCCTCCACCAGCTCCCCCAAATCCTTCTTCTCATGCCTGCTGTCAGTCCATTCTCCACCCAGCCTTTATTCGTGCTTGGAAATGCCCTGACTCAGGTGCAGGACCTTGCACTGACCACGTTGAACCTCAAGAGGTTCACACAGGCCCACCTCTTAAACCTGTCAAGGTCCCTCTGGATGGCATCCCTTCCCTCCACTGTGTTGACAGCACCACACAGCCTGGTGTCATCAGCAAACTTGCTGAGGGTGTGTTCAATCCCACTGTCCATGTCACCAACAAAAATGTTAAGCAGCATCGGTAGTTGTTCAGAAATGGGACTTCACAGAAAAGATGAATGGCTTGCAGCAGTCAGCACTGTTCTTCAGTATCGACGACTTTGCACTACAATGTAGTTTACATTCACTGAGGATAGATGTATAAAGCTACCTTGTTTGTAAACCCAAGATTTCTAATCATTCTAACAAAACATCTCAAGAATGCTGACCACACACAGAGAAATAATATTAATGTTTCAGTCTTCAGTAATTTGAAACTATAGGTTAGAGTTTAAGAAATTCATATATGATAGCTTCTACTGTTTTCAGAGTAATAACAGAGTTTGGAAAAAATCCAAATTCACTGTTGTGAAATCTCCCAATCAAGGTTGCAAAAGGTATTTTAGGCAAGTGTTTGTTAGACAAAATGTGAGAGTTCTAAGCTATAAATGACTACAAAAACATGGTTCTATTGACTGCTTACAAGTCCTATGAAATCAAAATTATAAGTAGTAACGTGACTTATCTCTAAAACCTATAAACAGTTTAATTAATACATGAGAGCATATGTAAATTAAAATGCATTCATATAACTCCATAACAAGACTTTTTGGTTTTTTTAGCTTACAGTGTCAGAAAAATATCAAAAAATATCAGACTGTTCAAGTATGGCATTATGTCAGTACAATATATATTCCTGGAGAACTCTCATACTTATCTCTCACTGTTATTTCAATATCTATCATTCTATCATTCCACTATCAAGACTTCTAGGGAGGCATGAAAGTTAATGGAACCTGTGTCCTAATCCTGAAAGACAGACTGACACTTCAAATTACTGATAAAAAGTAAAAAAGACACATATTATCAGACAATTTATTAGAAGAGCTACTGGAAAAAAAAATCAGAACACTAAAAAGAAATAAACTCCACACAGATATTTTTTGCAAGTGATGGAACCCTTATTTGCAATTCTGGTTTCTGTCATCAAAAAAAAAATATATGAGCATCAAGTCATGGAGTAACTGTAACATAGAATTTTCATGGTTTGAGATAGTCCCCAAATCCAATTCCCTAGTTCCATCCCCCCTCCCACATCTAAACCTAATGTGAGATGGGTTTTTCCAGACAAAACACACCAGACTCAAAGTGGGGGAAAGGGAATATATTACAATGACTGTACAAATAAATACCATATCACATTATACACAATGATCACAACTATCTCTACCATGACATATGTATTTACAATGATCAGATCTCTTCTCCCCTCCAAATAAAAGTCCAGGAGGGAAAGAAGGACAGATCCCTTCCAGTCTCTGAGCAGCAGGATCTTCTAATGCAGCAGGTTCTGTCTCTCTTCTCCACATGCAGCAGCTGATAGCTGGCTTTCTGCCAGCACTCAACGAGGGAGGTATCAAACTCCCCCGGCCCCATCGCCTCAACCGAGGGGGTCTTCCATGGGCTTCGTAACCCCAGACAAGGTCGTATCACCACGTCATATCACGAAGACACAGAGGAGTCTTCGTGACTGTCTGGTATCTCTTGCAGGAGACTCAGCTCCTTGCTTGCAGGGCTTCTGTGCCACTGCCTCCAGGTTGCCACCATGGCAGCAGTGCAAGGGGGGGGAGCCAAGGTCAACTCCCCCTGCATTCCATCTGGCCGTCCTAGTCCAGCTCCAGGACGTTCTGAGCTTCTCAGCTCCTCTCTGTAAGTGCTGTAGCACTCCAAGGCTCTTCCAAGTAAGAGTCCATCATCTTCCTCCTTCCAGGAGGTCTCAAAGGAGGTTTGGGGGGTCTGGTACAGTCTCTTACCCCAAACTCTGTCTCTCTGCTGCTCTCTTCTTCTCCTCCCTTTCCAGGAGTCTTCTCTCCGGTGCTGCATGTTGTTTCTGCTGCTTCTTCAGTTCAGGTCTTATCTCCTGGCTCTCTGCCACCTTCTCCGGCCAGTGTCGGCTGCTGCTCTGCGCCCATGGAGAGAACATCTCCCGACATAACTACAGGCACCTAGCCCAGCTTTATGCTGTTCCAGGTCCCTGTAGCCCCCCAGCCAGGGGCTGGGAGGGGGCCAGAGGCCCCAAGGGGCACAGAGCCCCTACCTCGTGGCTCACAACATGGCCACCACTTCTACCACAACCTACAACTCTTCTCTTCCGGTCTGGTTGTGAGATGTTGACATTTCTGCAGGAGCGCCCATTGGGCAGAACTTCAAAACTTCTAGGGGTTTCCACCCCTTGGGGTCTACCACTTCTCTTAGCCTCTGGGGGAAAACAAGGTCCAAACCACGACAAGAATACAAATAAAAAAATACAGACATGGATTTGTTATCTAAAAACCAGAAGTCCCACAGTATTACATAATGCTTTAATTAATTTACAGTCCAAGTAAACTGTATACTGAAAATGAGAAAGATTTAATTACATTATTAGCATCCATGGACCTGCTTCTTATCAAGATTCAGTGACGATACTGTGCACATGATCTTGTTTCATGCAGGAAAACAGAAAAAAAAGAATGAAGTTAAATGCGAAATGCAATAAGAAGTCACTAAATATTATCAAAGAAAGCAAAAACAGGAGAACTCAACATCTAAATTAAATCTGTATGTTTATATTCATATAGTAGACTTTATGACAAAAAATATTTTGCTGTACAAGAGACTTCTGAGATTAATTACAGACTGAATATGTATAACAAATTCCTCTAAAGGCAATTTTTTAATCCACCTTGCATTTCAAGAAGATTTATTTATTATTTAATTTTCCTGATTATTCCCCTGAAATTATATATAAATGCATGTTTGCTATATGTAAGCTTCTCAGACAGGCTAGTTGGCAGATATGAAAGCCAAGGACAATCACTGAAGAACCAATAAAAAGAAACATTATCTGAAATGGGATCATTCTTTAAAGTATGCTGGGAAGTAGTATTGTCACATCACTGCAAATGTATAAGGGTAGATTAAAACTGGAAACTAATGCTTGTTTTTCCTTCCATATGTACCTGCCTTATTTCTAAAACAAGCAAAACAAAAATAAATTAAGGTCGCAAAAATAATTTAGAGCATGTTATGGATACAATATGAAGATGTTAATTTGGATTAAACAATAAAATTTCAACAGAAGTATCTTCCTTTGTTTGTTTAACTGAAAAATGCAAAGAAGTGTAAAAGTTTTGATTTAAATTCTTGCAAAAACATATTCTCTATGTTTTCAGAAGGCCTCTACTGGGCCTTCACTCCACTTCCAGCTATTTTCCAAAAACTTAATTATTTTACACATGTGTAATGATTTTACATGTGTGTTTATAAATACAGTGCTTAAAAGCACAACCTTCAGATGGTGATTATTGAGGAAGGGTGGTGGCATGGTGGGAGGTGTGGTTGCCTGGCCACTGAGGGAGACGTGAGGGAGGAAGTGGGCTACTTGTGATGGCTTTTAGGACGTGTGTCAGCATCTGAGGGTGATGGGGCATGTGATACCACCAGACAGTATGCCTCAGTGAACACCTGGGGCCAGCACTGCACCAGGAGCAGATGTCTACAGCAAAACAGAATATCCCCAGCAGGGAAAGAACACAGCTGCAGGCCGTCCCCTCAGCCCAGAAGAACATCGGCCATCTCAGCCTGGTGCTTCAAGACTGCCAGGTGCAGTTGTGTCCTAAGAAGCAAAAAGCCCTTGGCAGCTCTGGTTGTATTGCCAAATGCTTCACCTCCTTCAAACTTCCTGACACAGATAGGATAGAAACTCCTGCCAAAGTACACAACAGGACACCTTCCTTTTAATGGCAAGACAGCTATTCATTTGTACTGGGAAATTAAATAGATCCAGTGGCACAACATTTCAGTATGCAAATCTAGTCCCAAATTGCCTTCTGTGCATATACGTGTGTTACCAGTATGCACGGCAAGCAAAGTTTCAGGACTCAGTACCGCTGCAGAGTCTGGAATAGCAGTTTTGCAAATTCCAACAGAAACTGTATAAAACCAGGAACAGAATAACTAAGAAACTGCATCAAACTACAGCATTTGAGCACTTTAATTACCAAGAAAGATACTTCTCCCAGCCCCCTCTTTGCCCCTGCATGTTGTGAATACAAACATGAACTGATTCAGTAACAAGAAGTGCTATCAATACTCTCGCTTTCAAAACAGAATTTCCATGGCCTTTCCATAGATCATGAGGATACATACCACAGCACAGCACTAACGAAGTTTACTTTACTCTGACATAAACATATCTAAAATGTTAAATCGATTTTACATCTCACACAACAAAGTAGTGCAAGGTGTTAAAATGAGTGCTTCAAAGCCACAGAGGAAACTCAAGTGATTGAATTCATGTCTGATCACTTGGGACGTAAGTTATTTCAATCTATTCAGCAAAAGAGTAGAAATCAACAGAAATTGTTATTCTTGAATTTATAAGTTCTCTGTTTTCCTGCCTACCATGGAAATTTTACAGCTACCAGCAGACAGAATTTATTTAAAAGGACTCTCCATGGCTGGAAACATCCTGTATTAAGACAAACATTCATATCCTTAACCAGTCCATTGATGTTATGTCTTGCAATTTTAGTGCATAAATATTCTCTCAACTGCTTCAGTCCTGTATTTTGAACTTTATTGGCAGTTACATACTCCACAAAATTGGAAAGGACACAGATACTTCAATAGGACTATAAAAAAGAAAATGCCTTTCCTTGTTTCACACTAACCAAGGCTATTGTAAGACTTTCCTCCATGCATTTTAACAATTTCTCTTAAACTCATAATAAGTGTGTTGACAAAAAATTTTAGAAGACACAGAAGCCTTCCAGTTGATGTGCAATTTATTAGGACTGGAGTTGCTTCTCAAGCCTATATTAATTGTATCCAAGACAGGCAACAGCTAGAGAAGTCTACTGAGCTTTTGTTTGAAAGAACTCTTTTTGCACATATCTCTTCAATCGCATCTGCACAGAATGTTCTGAAACAAAAGTTATACAATTCAGTCTGACCTGCAATCTGAGAGTTCAAAGACAAACAATTTTTTTCAGCATAAATCAGTCAACCATACAATGCATTTGATTTTTTTTCTCTATTAATCAAGTGCATGAACTTTTAAACTCCAATGCTGAGAAGCATAGATATAGTTTTCTCTCAACTATTTCACAGAGTACATGCATTTTTGAAGGAAATGTGCAATATTATGCTCCCTGTGTAGTTCCTGAATACATATCTTGAATAGGATTCATCAGTGTCCATTGTTATCTACATTTCAGCTATGCTTCATTACAGTCAATAAAGATCTAGTCAATAAGATACAATTCATCTTGCCTGGAAGCATATTTCTAAAACCAGTCAGAGGAATCCTGAACAAAAGCACTAAAACACTCTTTGAATATAGAAGAGGTGACATATTACCAACACAGCCACAGACACCTAAATTAGATTAAGTCCATGATGCCTGGCTTCCAGATTTGGGGTATGTTCCTTCCTTCTGTAAAAATAATTTTAAAAATATTTATAATGGTAGTTACAGTTCTTTAACACTTCTATTCATAAACCCCATTCTTATGCTTCTCATAAACTTCTCTTCCAGCCAATCACTGCTTTGGACTGGGAAAGGTTTACAAAACTTGGACCACAAATATGTAATAGTTTCCAACACAGTTCATCTTGAACCTTTCCTATCCTTCCAATATGGTGCACATATGCAGAGATCTGGCTAGGCAGAGAAGAGCCTCTACAACCTAATAACAATAAAATGCAGAAAAACACAGCTGCCACAATCAAGCAAAAATGCTCCAAATCCAGGCCGGAATGTAGATTTGAGAGTTGAGGGCTGGGTTAAATATGTGTATATTAGCACCTGGTAAGGCAGTGATTTTTACTATATTAATTGAATTCATTATCACCACACCTTAAGTTTCCCCTTTTAACCATAACCTAAGTGCATAATGCAAGATATTTGTCAGTGATGAACCTTTCCTGACCACCAAAAACTGGCCTATAACTTATACAACACTCCCCTCCCAAAGCAAACTCCACCAACTATTCAAAAATACTGCTATTATATTGAAATAATCATTATTTAAATAACTAAAAAAATTAAATGCCTAAAAGTGAAGAGATTTATAAAATTAAAATTATGGAATTAGAGAATCTCAAATCAGCCTTGGAATTATGGAATCTCAGCCTTCCTTATCTGTTTCCACTACAACACAAATGGACTATAATGGGGTACTTACAATCCTCACACATCATCTCTGACTACACGCTAAATATGTTGCCCCAGAGTTTCACATGTTCTTTGGATTCACTGGATCAGAATTTGCTGGGTTATATCTGAACCTTAAACTCCTCCAAATATTTCCACAGCACTATATGTGATCTATTCCAGATTTAAAAAAACATATTTATTTCAACAGAATATTTTTAGCACCCCATATTTTTTCCCTGTCTGAAGGGATTTATGCATCTTATACCAAGTAATACTTAAGACTGCTATCAAGGAAATAAACAGGGGTTTTTTGCAGTTTCCTCAAGCAGTATTTATGTGACATTTTTCTACATCTTCTTCACCCTTTTAAACTATCAACATCACTCACTAAGAACACTTCCAGTATCAATTTCACAGATTAAAGAACAGGTCTTTCAGTCTTTCTACTAAATGCTGACTTTTAGTCTTTCCTGCACTAATTCACAGCCAGAGACTGAACTAGTACTTGTCAAATTGGTTGCTCAAGAGGAGTTGAGGCATTGCTCTGTCTTGACTCTCTAAGCCCTCTCTAGAGTCAGTGCTTTCCCCAGTCAAGAATGCAGGAGCTTTCTGAAAATATGGCCTGCACTTCTTTTTTCTAGAGGCATCATTTTGACTTTGGTTAGACCAAATCATACTTTGCCTGCATAAGGATTTATTACCAACCAGTCCGGATTATTCTGCCCCTCTAAAGAAACAAGTTAGCAACTACAAATTTCATAGGTACTGATTTTGAAACTTAAGGTCAAGGCTATTACCTAAAATATAAAGTATCAGTTTTTCCTTAAGTAAGGGTGTTCAACAGAAACAACACAATTGAACAATGACCCCAACTATTTCTTTTTGTACTGTGACCAATAACAGACTTTTTAATCCAGCTGACGCATTTTCCTGCATACTTTTTTAATTGCTCACTTCTAGATAGATACTAAATTTCTATGTAGAATTCCACCAGGCACTTCTTCACATGTCTTATCAAAGCCTGGCTGTTTACTTCACTCATCTTTATCAGATAACCTTAAAATACTTTAGAAGGTATACACAAGATATATAAAATATATAAAATTGAGGTTTAAATAAACAAAGTGCAAGGGGCTGCACCTGGATCAGGGCAACCCCTGGTATCAGTCCAGGCTGGGGTATGAAGGGATTGAGAGCAGCCCTGCCAAGAAGGACTTGGGCGTGCTGGTGGATGAGAGGCTGGACATGATCCAGCAATGTGTGCTTGGAGCCCAGAAAGCCAATTGTATCCTGGGCTGCATCAAAAGCAGCGTGGGCAGCAGGGTGATTCTTCCCCTCTGCTCCGCTCCGGTGACACCCCACCTGGAGTGCTGCATCCAGATCTGGGGTCCCCAGCACACAAAGGACATCGATCTGTTGGAGTGAGTCCAGAGGGCCACCAAGATGATCAGAGGGATGGAGCACCTCTCCTAAGAGGAAAGGCTGAGAGAATTGGGATGGTTCAGGCTGGAAAAGAAAAGACTTCAGGGTGATCTAATTGTAGCCTTCCAGTACCTGAAGAGAGCCTACAAGAAAGCTGGAGAGAGATTGTTTACAAGGGCAAGTAGTGACAGGACAAGGGAGAATGGTTTCAAACTGAGAGTAGGTTTAGCTTAGATATTAGGAAGACATTTTTTACTGTGAGGGTGGTGAGGCACTGGAACAGGCTGCCTAGAGAAGCTGTGGATACCCCACCCCTGGAAGCGGTCAAGGCCAGGTTGGATGGGCCTCTGAGCATCTTGGTCTAGTGAAAAATGTCCCTGCCCACAGCAGGGAGGCTGGAACTAGATGATCTTTCAAGTCCTTTCGAACCAAACCATTCTATGATTCTGTGAAAATAAAGAATTAAAGACAAGGTACAAAGGAAGTGTCAGTCAATACACTTCAAAGGAAAAATGTCCTATCAAGCACTTTTTAAAAATTATTATTATTACTACTATAAGCATTCAACCGTTATCCTGTACACCTTGTGGCTTTTTCATATGTGTTCAGCTGTGGTGATGAGGGAGCACATTAAAAACACTGGAGAAATTTCAGGTCTGGGGAGGGAGGGTGGGGAAAGACACTGTATTCTGAGTTAATTTGAAGGCTGATAGAGTTTAAATTGCTTTAAGTTTTGGAGTGTTAGCAGTCAGTACTGTGGAAAAGCGTCCAAATTTCAGAGGTGAGGTAAAAGCACAAAAAGAATTTAAAAGCCTCAAATCCTCAAATCTTCGATATAGTAGACTCAAATTGACATAATCTCATGTAATTTTAGTACAGCAGGATTCATAAGGGTCATAGGAAGAGCATACTACAGAGAGCCAACCAGCATAGAGGCAGGTGTTGCTAAGGCCCCCGAGTGCTCAATACACAGTGCTAGCATAAGCAGAGTCCACAGGGGAAGCCTGTCCCTTGCTGCAGCCCAGGACAGCTGCTGGCTCCAGGTACACAGTAACCCCTGCCTCCATGCTCTCAAAGAGCAACTCAGCTCTGTGAAGGCCTAAAGGTAAAAAATTAATAATAAAAAAGGACAAGAGAAAAAAAACAAATCCACCGCTGGAACATTTCAATTAACACCATACATAACTCAAAATGGTCACAATTAAATACTCATTAAATATCTATAAATTAAACAAAAGTATATGTACCAACCAAATTCTCATCATACAAGCAACATGACATAACTTTAATATAATCACAGTGAGACACAGATTAATGTGTGTCCAGCTGAAATAATACCAGAGATGTACATGTAGTCCATCACTTTGGATTAACAACAGCACATGTGTCTTTGTGAATCATTACTGCTAGACTCTTATCTGACTGTATTTTGCAGTCTTACACAAGACCAGATTTTGGACATCAGAAATAATATTTTTATAACAGATTTTCAAAACAAGTTTAGTTCTACTCATTAAGAAGCCCTGAGCCAAATTCCAGAAGAGAAATAGTGAAAAAAAATACGTAAACAAGCAAACCTGGCAAAATTATCAAGTGGGGACAGTGAACTGCACTATTTAAGATCAATTTGACAACTTAACATTGTAATTACATTGTAGTGAATGAATCAGATCAATAAATAAGCTTAGGTAAGCAAGAAACACTTCCAAAATAAAAGATCTGTGGAAAGACTTTTTTTTAAAAAAGAAACGAAGATTTACCTTCTGAATTCATGAAGGAGAGCAGAAAAAAACAACATTAAATTTCCCATGAGACAGAGAAGAAATGCACATGAAACATAACAGAGTGAGAAGTGAATCAGCACTGGAAAAAACCTAACAGTTGTTTGCACCCTCCCAACTCCACCCTCCAAAAGAAAGAGAACATCATAATCCTATTTTTCCTAGAGTAACAAAATAAAATTATTAGAGATTCCATAAAAATAGCTTTTGGAATGTTTCTGTAATACATATAGAAGGCTTCGTAATTAAAATTTTAGCCTTACACATACAGTTTATGGGAGTAATGCCCGTGCTTGATATTAACGATTTCCATTGAAAGATGATATTTTAGTTGATTATTAGTAATTTAATCTAGGTATTCTACGATCAAACTTATTCCTTAGGGTGATGCTTGAGGTCATGATTTTGAGTTTGTTTTGCCTGAGTTCTATTTATGGGAATAAGAAGATAGTTCAAACAAACAAAATCAAACAAACAAAACCCAAAACAAAATAAAACAAAACAAACAAACAAACAAAGAACAAACACAAAAAACAAAACCCCACAATCTAACAAATAAACATCTGGTAATGCATTTCCTGAAAAGGACTATCATAATACCTTTTCAAAATGTTTTTCAAAAAGAAGAGTTTGAAGTTTAGCAAGCAGAGAATGTCTGGCACCAGAGATATACCTCTTGATCTACTCAAACAAGAAAAGAACACTTAGAATTCTAATAAAGGTTTAGAATCACAAGCCATGCAATTCCTAGCAGAGGCAGTAATTGGAGAGCACTGATCAAAGATTTCACTACTCTATCTGCACTCCACCTTCTGTATGACACTAATTACATTAGGGCAATCCTGCCAGCACAAGAAGCATTGCTACAGTAGCCAAGCACAGACCCTGCTGGCAGTTACTTTTCTCACTGCAAGGTGGACCTGGATCAGCTGACCTGTGTCCCCAACACTGTCTGCACACACACACGACAGGAAGGAGTGGAAATAATTTTGCAGACTAGAATGTTAGGTAAGGAATTAGAAAAGAAAAAACTTTGACAAGAGAGAGGTTTGAGGACAGGAAGAAGGAGAAAGACTGTGGGTGATACTGACATTGGTAGTTCAGGACTCTTAACAAACTGGATCCTACCTAAAATAGTCTGGTATGAGCTACAAAAAGACCAAGTGTCATATGCCATCATGGCACCCCTTCCAAATCTTCCAGTGCCATAATCTAACACTTCATCATAGAATCAGGGAATTGTTTAAGGCTGACGAAATCTTTATGATTGTGTCCAACTGTTAACCTGGCACTGCCAAGTCCACCACTAAACCATGTCCCTAAGTGCCACAACTGCACATCTTTTAAACACTTCCAGGGATGCTGACTCATCCACTTCCCTGGACAGCCTGTTCCAATGCTTAACACTCTTCCATGAAGAATTTTTTTTTCCTTATAGCCAATCTAAACCTCCCTTGGCTCAATTTGAGGCTATACTATACATTTTGTCCAAACATTTACTTAATTCCTTTGAAACATGTTGTAGTCCCATATACATTTATTTTAGTAGCAAAGACAATTTATAATTCATTCTCTAAAATGTAGGAAATCTCCTTTCGAATGTACACTGAATTCTGTATATTTATAACCTTATCTCTACAGTTAAACTGCTAATTACAGTTGAATTTTACACTTTGCTACTAAAGAAAAACAATTTTAATGACTAGCCCAAAAACTACATCATTGCAAAGATTTGTGAAGTCTTGTATATGGGAAGCTGCCCCAAAATGTTGCTACTAGTTGTAAAAAGACAAAGTCCAGTTTCAAAATCTTGTAGTTTTGAAAACAAAAGTCTTCCATTACCTAATCACACATTTCTGAACATGTTAAACAGGCAGTTTTTATTTCCCCTGCTAACCTACACAATGCACTGTGCCCTTGGAGTCTGTTCTCAATTACATTCAGGATACTCTACACAAAGCTGTAAAGAGCAATGCTGAGCATAGTCTGAAGACAAAGCCTTTTTCCTGAAAACAGTTGTTTTATAATGGTCATCCTGATAATATAGCTGCTAGCCAGGATTTCAATACATTGTTTTTTAACTCTATAGGGAAGCTAGGTTAATAATGGGAAAAAATGTTAAATTATCCTACTCAAATAAAATGAATTTAGAATCTGCAGAACTAAGGAAGGGTCTCTTTTTTTTTTTTTTCACATCCAATTTCAGAAAAAAAGAACTACTCGAGAAGTCATATGCAGTGCCTTTTCAACCTCAGAAGACAATTCCACAGTCTAAAATATCATATGCTATGGCTTGAATATATTTTACACTTTGTGAGTATCCATTACATAACTTTTCTCCACTGCCTTTAATTATCCCATTAAGCAAGCTGGTATTTGCAGCTGCACTTAGAGCAGCTGCACAGGAGCTGCAGGGCACAAGAATATAAAACCAAGAAGAAAAATTAATAAAACATTATCTTTTCCATTTAGTAAGTTCACTTTCTCTTTTAATGGAAACATTTGTGTTAGTAGATACTATTTCAGTACTGTAAGGTTATAAATCACATAAATCTTGTATTATTCAAGTCGACTGAACTGCCAGACAAAAGTATCATCACTCACCAACAGCACAACTTGCCCTTAAGCTTTTCTCATTTTAGGGTACTTCTGAAGAGTCACTTTGTATCTGAAAATGTTATTCAAAACATAGAAAGCAGTGTAAATGGAATGAAACAGAAATCCTTCTGTTCTAAACCCCATATAGGAAATAACTTACAAGTTTATTTTACTGTATTGCACATCTTTAACTAATTCAGACACATTTGTGAGAAAATAAAGATGAATGTTTCAATCAATTAAAAAATCTGCAAGTCATCACACATTCTTAAAAACAGCTACCAAGCTTCAAGACTGTTTATTTTTCAGCTAGCCCAAATAATTCAAAATACATCCATTACAGAATGAAATACTATCTTTTATGTAATAGCATAATAATTAATACATGCATTTAGAGAACAGCATACAAGAAACAGACTAATGAGAAGTATCAATTTATTGATTAGGAGCCATTGTTCCTGAAAAAGCAATTCCAAATTGCTTGCTGGTTGCTGCTTTACTAGTTCCAGGCACGTGGAAGTTCCTATATCTGGGAAAAGGAGATCATGCTTCTATTGTGCATTAGAAGACTGAGACCTTGCTTAAACAGATGAAGGAAGCAAAGTAACAGCTTTGGTTTTGCCCATCTGCTTCATTTCTGACATTCTAATTTTGTAGCTGTTTTAAAAATGTCCTTTTTATACAAAAGTTTTATCCATGAGAATCTCACAACAATACTTTCTTGTATCTGGCTTTCTGCTGTCCTCATTAAGACTCTCCTCCTACTGAAAATTACTCCAATTGAGATCTTTTCCAACCATCTCTATTTTTCACTGTAGAGCAAAGATAAGGCATCAGAAGCATATTACAGCATGGACTAATGGTCTATACCAGTTTTGGTGCCAAAATTCAGGTATGAACACAAATTGGACAGTACTTAACAACCTGAAAGTTTCCCTCTTCCCAAAGCAGGTGTGTATTCAGGGGAAAAATTCTTAAGGGGTGTAAGAGTAACATACAATTAGCACCTATTAGAGTAGCTGTATGCTTTTAATAATGTAGCTTTATGTCGACACACTATAGGCCTGAGATACATTGGTTTAAGTGCTTTGAACACTTTTTTTTTTCATAAATCAAATTTTAATAGTATATCATTTTTCATAAGCTGTTTAATTGCATTGCTCATGAAGGATTGTGAGGACAAAGGAAATGTGACTCAGCTCAAGCAGCATATTTACACACACCCACAAAAAATATAGAGCAAGGATTCCCACCAATGTCCCACCAATACGAAGGAAACTAAATTATCATGCAACTTTCATAAGCGTTGATTTGACTTTCAATTTCAGTTCAAGAACTGATTTAACAATATCAAGACTTTGGGTACCGCTGCCAGTTCCTCCCAAGTTGGATGAAAAATATTTCCTTCTTTGTGAAAAATTAAACACCTAATTCCCATGGAGAGGCTCATGTCAGTGGTTAATTAGGGAACATTTTACAAAAAGAACTAAAAATTGTCATCAACACAGCAGGCAAATATTGACATTTTTACAAGCACAGCCATGCCACAGTTTAATTTCTGGTTCCATATTTTGCAGGCAGGCAGGCAGCTGCTGCCCAGACAAGTAGAGAATCCCAACACTTACTGCAAATCCCAGCTTTCTGATACTTATTCAAACTGGCAAGAAACATTCCTCCTACATCACTTTCAAATATTTGACAGCCTGGCCATCCATTAAATGCATTTCATAGCAAAGTCCATGGATCACTACATAATTCTTCCTGCCAGCTACTGAAAAATAATGTGATGCACAGGAAGCTGGGAGGGTTCCCAGGTCCCACGATACCTGACAGGCAGGGGGAATGTAGAAATAAAAGTCAGCAGAGTGAAGGTATAGCACTAATGTGAGAAGGCCAGTAACAGATTACACTGATTATTGAGTGGATATGAGATAGTCTTCTTCACTGAGCAGCTGGACAGCAGGGTTAGCTGCTGGTCAGGTAGCAATCAGATATTTGCAGTGAGAATTGATGCAGCCTATGGCCAGAAGTCACATGTAAGGGCATGTGTAAGGGCAACAAACAGCAACTGCCACAGGCTTACAGGGAATAAATAAAAGAAATTGAAAAAAATTAGAAAAAATAAAAATCAAAAAAAAATAAAAAAAGTAAAACCAAAATAAATCAATACAACAATAAAACCCCTAGATGACTTTTCTTCTCCTTCCCCATATATCCTCCTAAGTTTAAGTAAAATTCCATTTTTACTCTAAACTTGAAATCCTAATGCTAGGTGTGGCAGAGGTGATTCTGTAATGCCGTCTTACTGAGATGGAAGATGGAGCCACAACCACTTGCAGTGGGCATAGACATACATATTCAATTACAGGGGAAATTAGAGAGGATAAGAGATTACATCCTCCATCTAGAATACATACCCCGTGAGAGGAGCTGAGGCCGAGAGATGGCAAAGGTTAATTACCAGCAGGAACCCAAATGCTTTGTTTTTGACAATTCAAAATGTAAATCTGTTTAAGTGCCATAATTGTAACCAAGCACTAACACACACACACATTAACAGAAATATCCAACTATTTCAGTCATGTTTCCACTTTTCTTGGGGTGATCTGAAAAAAACGTATCTTTTCCTTTCACTTACAACCACAGGATTAAAACAAACAAACAAAATCCTCTCAGTGTCAAAGACCAAGTATTTAGCACTGACACATTCAGTTTCATAAATCTGCTACTTATCATACTCTGTTGAAGACATTGTTCTCTGCAGCACAATAAAAAGATGGAAACTTTCATAACACAGGAAAACTGTGTGTTCCACGATCACTGTAAAACATGTTCAATTCATTTTCAGACAAAAGACTACAGCGTTTAGTCACATTGTTATGGCCTTAGTTCCAACAGCCAAAAATGCCCAATGTCCTCCCCTATGTGACCGCTCTGTTGGTCAGGGCTGGGGGTGGTGTGGGACATCAGAGGCAATGAGTGCCCCCTAGACCTCCCTTGTGGAAAATCCTTCTTTGTGAGAGAGCAGCTGAAGGCAGATTCATCAGTGAATGAGCCAGAACTGAACAGGTCAAAGTAAATGACTTCTCTATTATAAGAAATTTTAGAGGCAAGGGAGAGAAACAGCCAACACTCATTTGCTGAAACTATTAATGACTTTCATTAATGACCAAGGAAAAATTATTAGAACCAGAACAAAAAATTAAGAGTTCAGTGCTTCAAAATGTAAACATTTAATGGAAAACAGATTTTTCTGTTAAAAAAACCCAAACTTCTAAATTCAAGTTAAAAATATATATATTCTATTGTAATATTATCTTGAAAGTACCATTTTTTAAGAAGTTAAATGGAAAATAAGGAGATGTAACCTTCCGTCTTTTCCCAGTCCATGGTTGAATATGGAATTCCCAACACAGATGGTAACCATCTAACTTGTATTACCTCAATTAGTATCTGCCAGAATCAGTAAAATGACATCCCTCTACTGCTACTATTATTTTGTTCGACCTTCATATCATGAACAAGAATGCAATTATGATAATAAGCCAATTATTTTTTACAATACGGCAATCAAAAAGACTACTTCTCCCTCCCTTTTCTCATGATAATACCTGAACATTCTGGTTTTATTTCATTTTCAATTTCTCATATGCAACCATTATCATTAACATTTTGCTTAGTTTTTATTTCTTACTTCTAAAATAAAAAAAAAATACTAAGCTCTCCAACTTTAATTATTGAGGGATTTATGGTCAAACTATAGACACATAAGTTGCAGAAGAAAAGAATTTTTTTGCTACCTACAATAACTTTTTTTAGTCAGAGCTATGTTACCCAAAACCAGATTCACTTATGATGAATTGCACAATTTCGCAATCAATTTTTGACTTGAGAGACAACCTAAGTACACTGCAACGAAAATATCCAACCTGAAACTCTATACATTTAATTTAGACAAACTGTGGTTCACTGTTATCCCCAAAAGAATCATGTCTGCTTTAGCAGTCTACTCGTAGAACTGCTTTATGTAGATTGTAGCTCTATCTGTAAATTATGTCTCAGTTAAGCAAAGATAATTGCTATTGATTCAAAAGATATTTCAAGTTTTCTGTAAGAAGAATCAAAGATATGATAGGAAAGAGGCAAGCTAACATTCCACGTGGAAATTCATGAGTAACAGAAATTAAATGCACCCTTCTGCCACAATAAGCAATAATTCTCCACTGCTAGAGAAGGACTTCACAACCATCATAATTTCACAGCATGTTAAAGCAATACCATAAGGATGGGAAACTTCCATGCAGAGATTTCAGAAAAAAAACGAGAAATAAGCAGATAAAAAGTCAGAAGGTAAAAATTAAATAAATTACCCATATGAGTTTCCCTGGTGATTCACTGAAGGAAAGGTTTTGATGATCTAAACTATGTACAAGCAACAGTAAATCCAGCATTAGTATGTCCGTATCACCAAGAACATATGAAGTTAAGCATATTTTAATGGCTCTCTCCATTTCAAAGCTTACTGTGTCCCACACGCTTCTGGATACTTTCTAATTTCCCTGAATAGCCCAATGTTTAACTCGCCATTGCATAATCATGTCTATAAGGTCATTCCACACATTTTTTATTTCTGTGAAAAATTCCTGCCAGGCATCTGTTTGGAACCTTTTCTCCTACCATTGTTTTTTCCATTTATGCCATCTGAGCACATTACTCACATCCATCCCAAAGTTCTAATTTAAGAGGACATTCATCTGAATCACGCCTTAGTCTTGCCCATACCTTTCCAAGTATGAGATTTTTATTTTCAGTCTGAATCTTTTTTTTAATAAAAAATAAACACCATCTGTTTCCTGTCAGCCATTACAACCCCAAACAATTAAGATTAGATCCTTACAGAGGCTTATTAAAAAAAAAAATAAAAATCCAGCATTTTGACAAGTCAGTAGGCCCAGCAACCAAATGATACAAACTTAATCCAGTAAACAAAGTACAGCACATTGGCACCAAGTAGTAAACAGAAGGACTCTGCCTTTATACAATCACACCTCCAAATTTCCTTAATTAGGAGAAATATGCCAGCTAAACTGAAAAAAAATAAAATTGTTAGCCATTCTTTTCTGGTCCATTTGCTCTATGTCCCAATTCCTTTTTGGAGTTCAGTGAACTCCTCAGCCTTATCCTAATGTAACCTCCCTACTCTGTTTTATGAAGGACACAGAAGAGCAGAGTAAGTTGAATATAAGAAGATGGACCACAATAAGGACTTTTTCTTTAGTTGAACCCATGTTTGCCTACACTGAGAAAATTCTGTGATTACATCTAATCTCATTTGAGACTTTCCTACCCTATTTTAGCTTGTTGAAAAACTAAGAAAGATAAATTAGGCTCAGGAAACATATATGTAATCAAAACTTCAGGCAAAGAAGTTTTAACATAAGATAGATCTTATTGTACAAAGTGATTCTCTTCACATTTAAGCTGTAACATTATGGTTTTATATTGACTACTGCAAAAGAACTGCTGCAACAAAAGACAATTTTCCTTTGCACCCTCGTGATAGTGGATAAGAACATTTAGTTTGAAACCTCATATTCCAAAAATTGTTTTACTTTTTTCTTCATGAGGAAAATTTAAATTAAGAAGCTCTCTGGTATTATCAGAAAACAACGCCACCACTGCCAAAGTTGAGGACTTGGAGCAAGAATTAAATATCCTTTGTGGTTTCTTTTACTTCATTGGCAGTATGAGTCAGATATCTCCATTCAAGACTAAATCTCTCTCAGTAATCAAAGTGAAAATTCATCTTAGTGGGCTTTCAGTCTTTTTGAATTAATACAATGTACCAGTTTTAGATGGGATACAGTTCATTTTCTTCACAATAGTTCATAGTTCAAAATAGGGGCTGTATTTTGGATTTGTGCTGATAACAGTGTTGATAAAACATGGAAGTTTTAGTTACTGCTGAGCAGTGCTTTCACAAATTCAAGGTCTTTTCATGGGGCAGCAATTTGGCTGTGGGTGCACAAGAAATTAGGAGGGGACACAGTCGGGACAAATGACCCCAACTGAACAAAAGGATATTCCACACCACAGGACACCATGTTCAGCATATAAAGCTGGGGGATGAAGGATGAAGGGAAGGGAGGGAATGTTCAGAGTGATGACATTTGTCTCCTCAACAGCTAAGTGGGATGGAGCCCTGCTTTCCTGGGGAAGGCTGCGCACCTCCCTGCCCCTAGGAAGTGGTGAATGAATTCCTTGGTTTTCTTTGCTTGTGCAGAACACTTCTGCTTTTCCTATTAAACTGACTTTATCTCAACCCACTCTTACTCTTGTGATTCTCTTCCCCATCCCACTGGAGGAGGAGTGAGTGAGCAGCCATTTGAGCCAGAGCCACCTGCCAGGATTAAACCATGACACAAGTTTACTCTAATTCAGAGTATTTTAGACCAAGCTCAGTGGGCACAATTAGAAATACTGAGTTGAGTTAGTTGGGGATATATCTCACCCATGTGTTAGTGTTTATTTTTGATCCACAGAAATGGCAGCCATATAAAGTAAACAAAAGAGTTTCACACAAGCACCACAAAACAGTCAGTTACATACAAACAGTTAATTTGAGTAAAGCAAATAGCAGAACAGTCAAAAACAAATTTCTTTTTAGTTGAACTTCTGAACTGTTTCAAATGAAGCCAAACTCAGCCAAAACTGATAAATCAAGTTTATCATGAGGCTAATATTTCACATTCAGCTTTTGTTTTAAGGCAAATTTTTATAGCCTGAAGAATGGAATTATAATAAAATGCTGACAAGCCCTTACCATACAAAATAGTTTCTGCTAGAGGGTGGATTGTCTATTCTTGACATTTCAAAATAAATAGATTTATATTTAACAAATAAGATACAATTCACATTCAGTAACGGTAACTCTTTATGGCTTTTTCTATTTGATACATGTGAAATAACAACAAGACAAAGTTAAGATTCTTTTCCCTTCCTAAGTTCAAAGTTGAAATGCTTCAGAGTTCATCCCTAAGGCCAATTAGATCTATTAAGTCTCGCACGACAGCAGTATTTAAAAAAGAGAAGTATCCTTTGCAAAAGCAGAAGGTTCTTGTGGTTTGGTTGCAACCCTTGTGAGTTATCTGTGGCTCCTATGATTTAATGCAACAGACAGCTGCTGTAGATTTTCTCCCTCTTCCTGCTACATAACTGAGTTTAAATTTTCAAAAAAAACCAAAACAAGTTCTGAGCCTTCCACTAGTAAAGCATGGTGTCACTAACAGCATTCAGAAGAAATGTGTACACAGTGAAGGGCTGTCGTTACCTGCCATTTATGACAAGAATCTGCAATAGATTGCACAACAAAACATCGTGACAACAATCTAGCACCCAAAACTTATAACCAAGAATATGAATCCTGTTGACTTGCCAGTAAAAACCTATTAAAATTAGAATGCCAGAAGTATCCCAGTTTACTGTTCTAATATACTTTAGATCATGAGTTAATACGAATGCTTTAAAGACCTTAAAACCAGACAATTTTCTGATGTGTGATAACTGCAGTTACTAAAATATACGAACTCAGTAAACAGGGACAAACTTTTTTAAAGTAGCCTTGATCTGATGACCTCCTGTTCACCAGAGGATACATTTTTCACATTCCTTGGTAAAAGGTACAGCTTTTCCTAAGTAGAAGTGTCTACTTTGTTTTAGCTGTGCTCATTACCTTTGTGATCATGTTATGTAAATTACTTGTAAATTACAAAAATATTTCCTTACACTATTTTGCTGACAGTAAAACCAACATTATTTTCACTCATTTTGATTTGCCTTTTTTTTTCTTTAGGACTACCATTAGATAAACCTCATTTTCAATCACAACATAGTCTTTCAATGTTTGTTTGATTCATATTTGCTCATTCCCAAAACAAATGGTCACTGCTAGGTAGCTTTTTTCTATAAAGATATTTTTTTCCACCCATATGCATGACAGTTTTGAAAATATTTATTTTCGAGATACCCTGTTCAGTAACAACTGTTATACCAGCAATACTATCAATGGCACAATTTTGCACTGTGTGATTTCTATGTAGATCAATTAAATAGTCCCAGATTATAATATTTAGCATTCTCACCTTCTGCAGATTGGAACTGTATGAATATACAGTTCATGCAATTCAATTTAACTAGCCCATCTTGACAGAAAACCTAATTTTCTGATGTAAACTGTGTCCAGAGTATGCGCACACATACAGAATTTTTGATAGCTCACTTTTTCCTTTTCCTCTTTTGGGTGTAACAGAGTTGGTAATTTTTTCAATACGCTTAGGAATACTATGTGAGAAGTTTTCAAGCCTTTGGAAACCTCATCTGTAACATAAAAAGTTGTATACAATAGACCTGACAAGCTCATCAGAAGAATCATTTATGTAAATAAGCACAAGCTGAAGTATGAAGTCAGATCTTAATCTCTTAATTTTGCATATGTAAATCTGTCCTGAAATTGTATCTCAGATATGTAGCAGTCCAAATCCACTTCACATCTTTGCTCTTCGTTTTTGGTCTTTTCTGACATTTACTACGTGTATGTACTCTCTGTATGTAGTAGTCCCACCTGCAAATCTACTCTTTATCGTAACACAGGATAAAGGAGTATTTTTATAACTGTATATTTGCAAGTCACACACAGAACAGAACAGAATGATAATAGGATCAGAGATACAATTTTACAGCAAGGCTTACATTAAATAAAGAAATGTGAATCACAGAATTCCCATCATAGCTATAAACATTTTGGCACTGGAAGGTTTTCTTTAGATTTATTTATGCAACTTGTGATTCCTCAGGCCCAAGTAGGCTTTTATAGGGACGTTACTGCTTGCCACATCTAAGCATCTTTAAACGACATTGAAATGAAAAATCATATAAATTTTTAAAAATCCATTGTGAAATATTTTATTTTGTAGAGATACCAGTTCATGTTAACAGAGAGAAATAATAAGAGCATGGCAGATGGATGAAGGTGTTAGATAAATAAGTGAAAAGGTAATATAAAGCGAATGCTATGTTACAAGTATTGCAAGGTCCCCTGAAGTAAACTCAAGGGAAGAAATGAGGTTTGGTCCATGATCTGTGTTCTTCACATTGGGAGGAGATAGTGATTTTTATTTCTAGCCTTTATAGCAATAATATTTCACTCCTAGCACTATGCAGAGAATTTCCATTTCTATCATTTACAGAAGACTGTGCTCTTTGCCTACCCATTTAAAGAAAATGAGCAAAGTATTTCCCCACATGAAACGAGATCTGCCATCTTTTTTCTCATTTCAAGGCATTTATAACAGGCAGAGATGCAAACAGGGAGTGACACCAGTGCGAAAATTTACAAACTTCACCATCCCGGTTACTTTAAGGGTCAACATACATAAAGGAAAAGGGCAATCATTCAACTTCTGCTTCACCATTTACACAGAACATTTTATTGCAACTCTCCTTTTCCTCTGCTTTTACTGTACTTAACCAGAATTATGCTATGAAATACTTAATTCTCATACCTTTTCATTTCCTCACACCATTACAAATCCAGATCACTATCTAGTCTACTTTTTATCTGTTTTTGATGCCTCTGAAAGCCTGGCTTCAGGAAAGAGCAAAACAATTCCCATGGGACTTTACCTAATGATTCTTTCACTTTATACTTCAGGGATTGACACAAATGGAAAAAACCTTGGATATTGCCCTCTGTAAAATATCACTCATTGCATTGCAATTTTAATGTGATTTGGAATTCACTAAGGACTTGGACCATAATTTATATCTGCCAAATATAACTTAATTAATTCTAATGACATTAAAATAATCTCCCATTTTGGTGCTATCATACAGCAAAGAGAAATCATGAAAAAGGAATTCTTATTAAACTTTATTTCATAGTACCTATAAGAGCATCTTACATGATCAAATTTCACAATAATATTATAAAAAAGATCACACCAAAGTCTTAAATAGACCATGAAAATCTGTCACTTGAAATCACTAAAAAAAACCAACTTTGCTCTAAAACATAAAAACTTGTGTTCTTGTTAGTATCCAGAATAAACTTGCTTTAAGATATGGTTATTAGTAGATAGGATATCGCTATTCAATTTATATGTGGATCCCATTTCCTTCAAGAGATTCAACAAATGACTAATTAATATTACATACAATTATTTTTATGTTTCTTGATCTTGTTAACATCTAACTCAGGAGAAAATGAAGGGTTAAATGTTGACATGTGGCTATATTTAGCATTAATTATGCATGAGTATACATACACACAGATATGGCTCAATGAAGCCATTACGACATTGATATCAGACCAAGTGCAACCTCTGTTATCATACAGCCATTAGCAGACTGCTGCAAATTTATAACCTCAAAGGATATTTAAAAGTTAATAGCAACACAATACACGGTGCTGTCCATGTCACAAAAGTCCTGAACTTTGTTGTTCACATTTTGCGATAGCACTTTAAACACAAAATAGTCACTACAAATCATCCTTAACTGAGCAACACCCTTCTGAGGGCTTACTGTAACGAGCCTTCCATATCATTCAGAAGAAAAATTCACAAAATTTTCATTGTCATTTTTCTTACTTAACTTGACTGATATCTGTGTGTAGAGGGCTTAATTGTTTTCCTGAGTACTGAGCTGAAAGTGCAAAGCCTGTGTAAACCTAGAACACATACGCTCACTAAGTGCTAAACTAAAATATTCCCATCCACTGTGCTCTGTAAACTGAGAGTAGGGTTTTTTTCATAGCATACAGGGATTTAACGACAGAATTCATTAAAGTGAGTGCAAGTCGTATACGTAAAATTTACTGCCCTGGAAAGAGTTATCCTTAGAATACATTTAATAAAATTTAAGTATGAGCTGCAGTACCTGCATATTTTAAATAGTCATCAGAGACAAAAATTGTTGTGAGTCTGCAACATAAAGCTGAAGGAAAAAGAGCTTTATGACGTCTGTGTCCAGCAATCATGGTAAAATATTATACACATCTTATAAGTGACTAATTACTAATGATTTGTCTTTTATTTCATTTCATTTGACTATCTAAACTGTCTCTAAAGTGCCTATCTTCATTTGCATTTTAATGAATAATAATTGATATTTATTCAGCACATTCTATTTGCATCTCAGAGGTTCATTTCCAGATTAATATTCTTATTACCTAAAACAAACTATGCATAGATATTCAGATTTGGGAATTACTAGCAAGCAAGCAAGACACTGTGGGTAGCATTATAAGCTGGTCAACCTGCTGGCCTCAGCTTTAGCTGTTGCACTGCATTAGGTGTCGGTGGTGGCTGGAAATGCCTGGACTTTAGTAAGTTGCACTGCAGCTCTAGGGAGACAAAGAATTAAAGAAACTGCTCACTAAGATACCTAAAGGTCTTCAATTTATGCCATTCTTGCCAAAGTAAGTACAATAAGTCACCCAGAAGAAATCAGTAGTAATCACTGCTTTCTACAATCACACTGATAGTAAAGAAAATATTGGAGTACACTGTGATCAAAAAGAAAAAAAAGGCTCAGGCTTGTAAAAGTTTATGAACCAGACTGACTGGTATATAATGTGCCTTAACCATGCAAGTCCAACTAAGAGCATGAAAATGTTCAGCATTAATTTCAGAAAGTGCTTTCCACCTGCAATTATTTGATTTCCAGTTTTGATAGTTACAATTCAGTAGTCACTCCAATGATTTCCTTACTTTGTTTGGCGTTGCTTACATTAAAAAAAAGAATAAACCCCAAACTTTATTGCTATAGTAAATTTGATTCCATATTTTACAGCTTTGGATATCTACAATATAAAGAAACAAACCCGCACAAACACAGAAGTGACATTTAGATTTCATATTCATGACTGGTTCTCTAGCAGATCAGGTTTAAATGTCAAGTTTCTGTGAAGAGATTCCAGCCCCCTCCAACACTAATCTCTCTCATCCATACATTCTTTTCAGGAAATTTATATTCCAGCATCTTAGAAAGTACTTTGCATTCTTTTCTATATATCTCCCTATTTCCTGGGATAACGCTGACCTACCTGATCTAAACCAAGCTCTTGTGCAATAAGCTGCCCTAAATTTTAAAACTGTCAAGTGAAGGCTCTGCTCTCTGAACACTACTGTCTTCAGATTAATGTTTTATCATACACAAAATATATTTAAAAATAGATATAAGGTAGATATCTAAGATAGCATCCTAGGCAATGCATCTTATGGATGAAGTCAGTCACCCTCCAAGCAGACATCTAGAATAAATGAAAGACACCTTGAAGTGCTTCTTTGTCTCCTCCAGATCTAAGTGATGCTTATGCTAACTCAGTGTTGAGCAACAACACTGTAGGCAATGAAAACAGATCACTCCTTATGAAAGATACTAAGAAACATTATAAATTTTGAAAGAATTAGCAATATTTACGTGCATATTTTGCAAAGGCATTCTGAATTAAGAAGGCTGTAGGTAGGGAACAGCACTTTAAAGCCTGAAGACAAAAATGAGGAAGAATATTACCATATGATCTCCAGTGGCATAATCTCTGGGAGTATGGATCGTCCAAAAAGAAAGCTACAATCAAACCATGATATCCTCGGTTAGAGAAAATGAAGGTCCTCAAACAGCCTGTTCTAGCCATTTCCTTTATATACAGGAACAGAGAAAGCATGGTTCTCAGAAAATTTGGGGTCACACTGACCAAATTCAAAAGGTAGTGTCTATTGCAGTTTGTAAAAAGATTAATTACTGTTCAGTGTAATGCTAAAAGAACTTGTAGTTCTATATTTTTGTAACTTAGCTCGTATTACAAATATAGGTTTGTAAATAAGCATTCTTGTACCCCAATATCAATTCCAGTAATGAACCCCCTACATCATTCCATTGGACAAAGCAAGACCTAAGGAAGGACCACCAGTGTCCACAACCGAAGAGGTGGTGTAGGGGTCTCACCTAGAGCTGACTGTCTGGCAACCCACTCTACTACAGCAAAGGCAAACAAGAAGAGTTACCATGCTGGGACTAACTTGGGAAGCATAAGCCTATAGCATTTGGGCAAGAACCAACATAAAGGGAAGAGAATCTACATCAGTCCCTTTTTCACTTGCTTAAGGTTTGTTTTTTATTGTCTTCAAGATGGTACGTTTTGCTGGAACCTTAACTGTTGTAGTTCTTGCTGTTTTCCAGTCTCTAAACTCTGAAGAAGCTGAAAACTGAAGAGTTATGTTTAAGCATTACTGCGTTAGCAACCCCTGGCTTACCTAACTAATTTTTTGATGTAAAAAGCTAAGGAAAAGAAGAACTTCCATTGAAGCACAGTATTCTTTTAAAAATCCTAGGGTATTAACAACATTAATAATTTTCCCATCTAATTATCTTTAAATGAGTGAGAAAATAAGTGAAGACAGGTCCACAGTGTTTCAAATATTTCAAATATTTCAAATCACATAGTTGATAATGACAGAGATGAAAGAAATAAGATCAGAGTATACAGCAGATTTAAATAAAGCATATAATCATTGCATAGCATGAGATGGCCTCTGGGCTGCAATCAGTCAGGAACCCCTTGTAAAATTAGTACAGTGATACAATGCAGTGTTTCTGGTTCAAAAAGTAAGAGCACTAATACTGAGTGAAATCCTTGTCCCATGTGATCTTAATAAAGGACTAAGGCAGGGAGATACATGGCTCCCTACAGCCAGATCCCTACAGCTTCGCACAGTGGTTCTGGGAAACCAGTACCATTCCTTTTTCAGGATAAGCCTGCAGCAACGTTTTGATATGCTAACTCTGCTAACATAAGAATGCAAGAACATACAATAAAGATCATGATGTCTGGAAGCTTGAAGAGAAATAAGATTAATAAAGATAAGTCAAATATATCCTTATAAGATGACAAAAATGTTCTTAAACTAGCTAGCTAAACTTGATAACCATGAATACAAATGAACCTGAACATTCAGATGCAAAGGAACATTAAGCCTAAAAACAGTGATGAACAAAAAAAAGGTTTAAATCACATTTTTTAAGCTGTCTGCAGTTACTGAGAAAAACTGATTTCAGATGTACACGACCTAATGGTTTATGGTTTATTCTTTTCTGCAGAAGCAGGACACAATCACTTCTCTTCAGAGGAAGAATGCATTTCAAAACATTAAAATTGAAATAACAAACTAAATTTGCCCATAAAGGGAATAACATAAGGCTAAAAAGAATAGGTGATGGAAGGTATAAATAGAGATGCAGAGAGAAAGAAAAATGGGCAGATTTCAGTGGGCAGGCAAATGTCAAAGTCAACTAAGTTCATTTAAACATCCTTCCCATGTAAATTCCATATTAAGAAGAAAAAAATTAATCTGCAAAAGACCAAAGGCTATGACTGGAAATGGTAAAAATACACAAGTTACACAAAGACATTTGAGCAACATAGGAATGGCCAAGAGCTCTGAGTGCCCAGAAATCTGGCAGGAGCTGGAGGAACACTTCAGAAAGCAGAAGCAGAAAAGGGATGTAGCATTAAAAATGTAAAAAAAAAGAATCAATGAACTCTAAGAGAGAGAAATTTATGACCTGTAAGTATTTTCATGAGCAGTTCCAATTAAATGCATTTGTGTCTCAAATATGAAGTACCGAAATCCAGTCTAGAGCAGTGCTGGGCAGAGAAATTCTCTTCATACACATCAAAATATTGAGTTTTCTTGAAGGAAAGAAAAAGTTATATGAGAAAATGCAGACACATCACTTTGAAATTCCAGACACTGCAGGTTTTTTATGCTTTGTAGTTGATGGACGCATACTTTAAAAACAAAACCAATTCCCTCTTCCTTTTACTTTTCCCCAACTCTTCTCCTTCCCTTGCTCAAAAAAAAAAAAAAAAACAAAGCCTTGACAATGCACAAATCATTTCTAAAAAAACCCTAATTTTCAAATAAGTGGTCAAAACAAAACTCTGGTTTTGTTTTTCCTATATTCTTTCATTCTTTCTTCTGCATGCTGTGATTTTTTTTTCATTTGGAGGTCTGCATATTGCATTGTCTTGCTTATTGATTGATGTTGCTAAAAATAAATCTATTGGCATTGAAGAACTTTTATCTTCACTTAAGCATTATTTGTTTGTGCTTCATTGTAGTGGAAACTTGCTACCTTTTTTTCAAACACAACTGCACTCAATCTTAAGCAACACAGGAGATAACAGCAGATCATTACAGTGAAAACATTTTCAACAGTTAATTTCCAGACTCTAATTCAGCCAGACTCCAGCGAAAAGTATACAAAACATGTGAACCATTTCTTCAATTAAAAATATAAAATTAAATAAAATATGAAAAAAACACCACCAAAAAACCCATACCATTCCATTGATTGCCAAGCATTTTAATGTAAGGATTTTTAATTCTCAAAGACAGAATTCTAGCAAATGATCACATTATTCTGCACATTTCTAGTGTATAGTTTTGTATCTACGTTCCTCACACTTCTTATTTTGATGACATTCACTAAAAATAAAATATAAAATACTTACTCATATTTCTAATATGTTGACTTGAGGCTTAATAGAAACAACCAGTAACTATTCATCCATGCTAGTATCTGCAGATATGAAATTAAAAGAATGTTCATCTTGAAAGTTATTTGCAAAGGGCAAGCTTTTAAGCAGATTTTAATAGAAAAATAAATTTTATATTTCAGTCTATATTGCTCGCGTCACTTCAAAAAACACACACTCCAAGTATTTGTCAGGTTGTAACACCAGTTTCTGAATCCAATGACTAAGGGATATGAGGTATCCCTACCTGTACAAGAAAATAAAAAGAAATAAAAAATTACCACCCTATGGCATGTTCAGGGAGAACAACACTGACCGCTTGCTTTTAAACCTGGGGTGTAGTCTGAGAAACATCCAGGACTACAGCATCTACTTCATCTCCACCATATCACTACTCATCCCTTATAGAAAAAGTGCTGAACTGCAAACACAGAACTAGCATGAGTTCTCTCAAGGATGCAGGACTTGAGATGAAATTCTCCAACTCTCCTGCAGTGCATGAAATGGAATTCCTCAGATCATTAACTGTGTATACCTGCACTTTTAAAGTATCAGGTACTGAACAAATAGGATGAAAACAAGCTCTTTATTTTGGCCATTGTTTATTTCAGAAGTCACGGGTTTCCTTATCTCTCTCATAGTATAGTATATGAAAACCATCTATCATCTTTGTTCCTTTGTCCTCTTCTTCTAGAGAAGAAATGTGGGCAGTAGAGGTTTGTTCTGGGTAGTGTTAAATGTATCCTCTTAGAGTTACGATAGCCAGAAGACCTAAGGGAAGCAAGGCCGGTGGTTTCTTACTCCCCCCACACACCCGGCTGGAGATGAGAAAAGAAATAGTAAAAGCAGTACTTTATCAGACACAGATCCAGCAAACTTCAGAGCTAATTGCAACTAGCATGTTGTTCTAGGAAGGCATTTCTGTTTATGTTGGGATTTTTATAATCATATACTTGTCTGTGCCATTAGGTTGTAGAAAACAAGGTCAAAACAAAGTATTTCTGCCTATTTCAGAAAGCGTGGGTCTGTGATGGTCATTAGTTCTTGTCTATATAAGCATTTCAGACTCACCCATGAGGAATTTTTATCTTCAAGGCATGGAAGTTTAATATTTACCATGTGAGTGCTACTGTACCAAGGAAAAAAGCACAGACAGTAGCTAAACAACAAAACCAACAGTGACTTCAGGTCAGTTTATCTATTAAAAAATGGGTTTGGTTAGACCAAAAATCCTTGCAAGTAACTCCAAGAAAATTAAGAATAAACAGAGTGTTGTCACAGTTTGAAGAGGGAATAATATTTTTGTTCTTATAGTTCTTTCCATGCTGGTCGACAATGCTTAGCCTCACTTTTTTTATCAAGTAAAGTAAAATTATTTCATAGTATAATCATATGCCAAACTACAATTTATTTTCTAAAATGCCGCCCCCCACAAATGATATGTAAAATAATTATGTCACACCTTTGTAGGAATATCAGGTAGGATTTCTCAGGTTATATGGTCACTTCTATCAAGCCCCCAAATATGAACTTGCTAAATAAATTGACTGCTCTATGTGAATATTTAGTCCAGATGCTAGTGGAGCTTGTAGAAATTCTATTTTTAAAAGTCTTGATATTTCATATAGTGTTATGTTCTATTATACAAAATGAAGTAAAATATGAAACTCCATTTGAATGTGTGGCTCAACAATAGACCACAAGAGCTTGATGCACATCTGGAAGCTGATTAGTGTGGAAAATACAAAATAAAACAATTACAAAAAATTGTTGATCAAGGGTCACTTGGTTCTATTCTTCTAATAAAAGAAAAAACTGTTGAAGTTATTAGAAGTTGTGACAGCACCATAAAATCTGTGCAAATGATAAGCCAAATAACAACACAGAAGTGCCTTTTTTCACTGACAAAAGCAAGATGATATAGAAAGATATTGAAAGGGCATTTTTTTTTTTAAGGTCTAAAATGGCCTTTTCTGATTCCTGGAGCTGAATGAAGATAGACAGGGTGTAAATAAGGTCAAAATCCTACCTCGTGTCACTGTGACAGACTACTACTGAGGAAAAGAGAAAACAACTCTTGATTTGAAACAGATTGTGTGTTATCTGAGCTTCATACGAAAAGCCTTTCTGAAGCATGATTAGGACACATGCCTACCATACCACAGAGTATGACAAGTCATGCCCTACATATTCCCCTCAGTGCAGCATACCTAGAAATATACAGTGACTTCTGTTTCACTGAAGAGGAATCTAGCACATACATGGGCATGTTCTGGACAGGCTGATAATACTGAATACATGCATTTCTTTGTAAAAGCAGCAGGACCTCGACTTCCAAACTACTTCTCTATCTAATGTGCCAAATGACAGGAATTTCAGACAAAAACTTCCTTACAAACTCAGAGAAACTAAAGGTTTTAAATATAGGTGTATACATACACACAAACAACTGTATGGATCACTTCTATTTGATTTTTACCTTTGCTTTGCTTATTTAAATAGGCCAGGTGTTCAATCTCTATCTAGAAATAAGCATCCCACAAACTCTACATAAGACTGACAGAAGTGTCTCTCAGAGGGTGTCTCAGTTTCTCAGGGCCCTCTTTTCACCTGGTTTGAACATCTTTGCTCACAATTTTATTTGAAACCCAAAGGTTTTTTTTGCTCTCTGTCTAGAGAAAGTTACCCTGTTCCAAGGGGCCATCTTCTCCCACTGTTGTCAGGGAGGCAGCATTCAGCTACACTCCAGAAGGAATGCATGCACCCAGACACTCTGGACTATGGTAGATACATCAGTACGAAAGTATTATTTACATTTTCAGTGCAGAACCAGCTCACAGCTCATGTTTGAATAAAATATGCTGTTTCAGTTGGAAGGGACCTGCAATGATCATCTAGTCCAACTGCCTGACCACTTCAGGCCAGAGTGTGTTTTATGAGCTACCGTAAGAGTTGTTATTCCCCTGGAACAGTGGAGATCAAAGTCCAGAGCCATTCACGTGAGATGTTGCTCAAGGAGATTTGGCCAGTTTTGTAGGACAACACTGAATATTCACTAGAGGAAAAAGCAAGAATGACTATGCAATTAACTAACCTCTTAAACTGTAGTATCTTACGCTGCAGAATGCTTCGGTGAAGAAAGAAAATATTTTTTCCCCTAGTCTATGCAATCAGAATTATGGATCCAAGTCCTCTGGACAAAAGCAGGAGGCTTATCAGTAAAGAAAATGTTTGAGTCATTTGTCTACTTCATAATTTTGAAAGCAAGAATGGATGTTCCTCTAGCTCTAACTCTCAGTTTGGTGCACTTGTAGATGTCAGGAAACTGAGAAGATGATGCCATTTATACTTTGGACAAATCTACAAAACAAACATTAAATTAAAAACTGTTTTGGCTGTCCCATAACATCACCTTGAATAAAACACACTATTAACCATAAAAAGAACTTAATGAGTTTTAAACAGAAATCACAAATTCCATTTCTTCGAAACCACTTCTGAATTAAGGCCTGAGGATCACAAAGCTTTCAACTTCTATAACCCATTTCAGGCTATAATATGGTCTTATTTTACTGTTCTCTACAAAAAAAAAAAAAAGACACATTAGCAAACTACATGCACCACAGCTCAGTTCTATTGTATGGAATTGTTGGCCAGGACACCCAAAACCCATGGAGGCTTTCATTCCACAGCCACTGTGCACAGAGATAAATCTGACACCAAATAGGTCTTGTTGACACTGGAATCGTTCCTGCAGATTCTCTCCTTCAACACAACTTCACTTGCTTTAACAGTTTTTTTTTTAAGTCTCTCAATGATGACTTCATATAATCATTGTAAGTGTTCTAACAAAAAACTGTCACGATAATTACCTCCCAGAAGGCAGAGAAACCATGACACAAATCTCTCACACATGTACTCAAATTAGGCTTTGGTATGTGTAGTTTTAACACCCATCTTTAATATTCACAATATTCTTATGTATTCAATAGCCATATTTTGTTGAACATTTTTATATTAGGATCTTCTACAAGAAATAGTGTATAAAGGAATGGACATACGGAACACCAGGAAAGCATATAAACCCACATAGTTCAAGTATTACTAAAAAAGAATCCTGAAAGACTCAGACTAGTACTTTTAAATTTGAATGAGAGATTGCTACTGCATCCAGTGCCTCTGCAGTGCTTACAGAGTCTTAACAGAATGCTAACTCCAAGAAGAGAGGTTTCAACCAAGTGTTGGAAAAGTAACATTAGATTTAAAGGGAAGGAATTACAATGGATTTTCTCTTTCTCAGAATGTAAATTTAGGCCAAAGGTCTTCTTTTTTTCTTTCCCTAGGGAAGGCTCAGAAAAGCTTATTGTTCCATTTTACCCTACAAAATTTTGCCCATAGCAATTTTTTTCAATTATGGTGAGTACCTAGCATTGCTTACATCTTCAACCTAGATTACTTACTTTACTGGAATTCCTTTAAAAAACTAACTGATTAGTATGAGCACACAGTTTTAGTCTGGCCTCAGAATTAACATACTCACCCAAACCAATTCTCCCAGTGAGAGGGTTTTTTGTTGGGTACACAAAGGACTCTATAAACAATTCATCATGCATGAAAAAAAAAATCTCATAATGATCATTTTCATTACACACATCCTTGTAATTTCATGAAAGGAGTGAATTATACTATTGTTATGTTATACTATTGTTCTCAATGAAAGAATATATGCTAATAGAGCATACAAAAAAAATTCTAATCTCTACTCTTTCTGTGCAATCCTGCTGAGTGCACTGGAACTGACTGAATGTCCACAGATATACAGTTTGGCTCATGAATTGTATTCACACTGTTTAGCTGACATATGTGGCATAAGTAAATCTCCAGGATTCAAGCCATTAAAATGTACATTAAAAATTAGGTTCTTGACTTCAAACATAGTAGGCAAAGTAAATATGAGATGCAAGTGAGGTGAACAGCTCCTAAAACCAGCGGAAAAAACCTCACCCTATTATTTCAGGTTGGTTGTAGTGAAAGACTACAACAGAATTATTAACAAATTTGCACTTAAATATGCCTGTAAGATGACTTCAATAGTTTTGTGATGAAATTGAACCTCAAATAAAATCACCTGTTTCAATGGCAGGACAGAGTGCTTGGATTTTACCTATCTTTTATTTCACATGAATTATTATAATTTCTATTTATTTTTGTTGACCTAATAATCTATAACCTCATAACATGATATACATTATGTTATCACACATAGCTAAGAGGTAATACAAGATAAATTTTACCCACAGATAACTATCTCTTCATTATCTCTTAAATGACAGGTATCTCCTATTTGCAAAGAGTATGTAATAGGAAGAAAAGTAAATTTTATCTTACAAAATGTGACATGAATTTGTCACACGAACAGCAACAGCCCTTGACCTATCTTGTCAAAATGCCTTGAGCTACTTAGAAAACCTGAGCCAATTTTCAAATACCCTAGAGCCTGATTGTATCCTTATATTACTTTTCTATTAAGTGGAATCATTAGTGAAGATGGTCCTCCTATGCATTTAAAAATAATTTTTAAAATAGTAAGAAAAAAAATCACACAATACCATGATTTCCATTAAAAATTTCAAATTATTTACTTTTTCTTTCACAGATTGACTGCGATCACAAAGGTTCACATTTCTTTTACAAAAAATACTACATTTTAACCTATTCAGTGAGACTATTGACAAGTTTGTTGATTGCTAAACATAAGAATCCAAGTCAACCTTCTTACCATCCAAGAAGCAATTAATGCCAAGTGAGGAACAAAATGTTTTGAGTTACTGTACCAATGGCATGTGGCTCTATACATATCTTGCATTTAACCCAATTTCACCATCCTCCCACTATCTTGATCAAGCAAGGAATAAATACCAAAGCCAGATACATAATTCAGTTCCTTCATTTTATTTAGGGCTTAATGTATCATGCACATAACCATGTTCCCTGAAACACTTCCAGGGAAGGGAACACAATGCAATGCAGATAGCTGCAGTATTTTCCATTCAGAAATGTGTTTATCTGTATAGATTTCTGACTCTGCAAAGGAGGGGTCAGGGAACACCCTTGGGGTGATAAGCCACCAGGGAGCAGAGCAAGAACAACCACCAAGAAGAGATGGCTGGGGCCAGGAATGCTGAAAACAGAGGAAGCCCACAGCTGCTGAGGCCCACAGCACTATTTTTGTATGTTTTCGGAAGGTTTCCAGGACAGTCACAGCCAGAAAGAGCTGAGAGGTGACAACGTGGTTTTTGGCAGCCACTGATGCCTCAGCCCTTGTTCAGCACTCCTACATGGAGCCTCTTACTGCACCCAAGCCCTGAGCCCCAGCCCAGTGCTACAACACCTGAGGTCACAGGTGACAGGCAGGGACACAACTGCAAGGCCAACAAATAAACAGTTTTCAGGCTGGAAAGGCTTGGCTATATTTAAAGAGTATTGGAAACTTGTTGAACAAATGCTCCCACACTCTAAAGTAATAACTCACAAATTAGCATTAACATGATGTCATACACAGAATTGCTTTTCATCTCCACATGAGTTTTATAAAGGTAAGCTCAGATACAGAATAAGGAATTAAAATTTGCTGTTTAACACCAGTTAGCTAGGAAATACACACACACACAAATATGCACAGGCATGCACTTTCTTATCCTAAGGATGATTACATAAAATTAATAAGATCATAAAACAGTTTCTCCTTGTGTATTTTGGTTTTAGTCACTCTATAAATGCCAGCGGGAGAAAAGACCTTTATCTTAAGGTTTAAAAAAATAAAGTTGTGTTACACACATTCTATCATACTGATGGATTACAAAATGGTCTGTAGCATATCAAAACATTTTTCTTTTACTACACTTCAAAAGAAAAGACATAAGAAAGATTTTAATTACAGAAATTATTTTGGCTAATAAGAGCACGATACTCCTCATCAAGGTAAGAAAATTTGCCAGCTTGAAAATACTGTATTTGTCAGCAGGCACTAGGTAACTTGCTAACCACTCACCAATTACATAAACTGAACAGTGCATGGTCATTAAGTCACTTGTTCAAACACTGCTCAATGTACTCTGAGCGTAATGTTCTACAGCCAGTAACTTTAATCAGCACTTAAAATAACATTAAATTAACCAAAAAACAGGATAGCACTCTTGCTGTCTTGTTCTGAACACCACGTTTCTAGTGTTTCTTTTGTAAAGTTTAATTTCAACTTGCCTTGTTTATGCTCTATTATTTGGTTATGTTACTCCTGCAGGTGCCAGGAAAATGAGTGTGATAAGATGCAAACCAGATCTCTGTACAGAGTGTTCAGCTACTAATAGTGAGCATCACCAAGTGGGTAAAAACTTCTGCCTTGGTCTCTGGTAATCTTAACCACTTCAGTTCCATATTTAATTCACAGAGTTTTAGAGAAATAGCTCAATCCAGACCCAGAACTGGTACCTACAGAAACGTTAAAGAGTACTTGTTCTTCTGAAAAATGTTGGAAAACATGAAAAAAAAAAAAGTTCTTGTCTCTGATCCATAAACACAACATAGATTAAGTTCAGGGTATGCACACCACTGCAATCAGAACCTAGATCAATCCGAACAGCTTCACAATGGCACTCAGCAAGATGAATGATCAAAACACTAACAAAAGATGCCATAGCTGAAGCTCAGGAGAGCAGCAACATGAACTTCAAGGGATAATTTCATCTATAGCAACTTGAATACAGGAGTTGGACACAGTCTATGAGTGGTAAACAACCAAGTTTTGTGTGTAATATTTGTACAGTACACTCATCAATCATGCTACTATGTACTAACATAAAAGACAAATATAGGAACTTTACAATGAAATTATTCCTGTTTTTTTTAAACTCTTAAACAAAAAAGCATGAGAAAACAAATCAACCCTAAAGTACAAAATTTTCAAAATCTCAGTTTGGAGAAATATTCTTATGTCTTCGTTTAACAACAACAGCCAAAAAACATCTTAATAACTTTCATTATCCATGCCATGTTATCCAATACTCTCTGACCAATGAGTGAAATAGTTAAGAATCTTCTGCTTTTAGAAGAACCATACAAAAGTTTCAACATGACACTCCAATCCTTTTAAAGAGGACATTATATTGGGATTTTCAAAAGTTCAGAATTCCTGTCAGCCATGAAGAAGTTGGACAGACTGAAGGGGAAAAAAAAACTGTTTCACGTAACTATAACAATTAAAAAATTAATCTATCACATAACAAATCTAATGCAACACTGATTTAGGTCACAGTTAGGATTCCACATGGAAGAAATCCAAGAAAGACGTGGCATCTAAGATTTTTTCCAAGAACTACCTTGCATGTACAGCCCTAATAGGATCAAATCCCATTGAGTGACACACTAGTTGTGATTGTTGGAATGTGCTTTTAGTCATTTTAAAGTCATGAAGAATGTGAATTACACAAAAGGTGCTATTTAATGGACAAACAGATAGCTGTGGTCCCTATGCATGCCAATGGCTGCTAGGGTCAAGCAGGGTCCTACACAGCTTCTTCACTTTATACTGACTTTCAGGTTACAACAAATATACACCTATCAAAATCGAAGCCAAGGGGCACAATGGGCTGATCTGTATGAGCTGCCCTTGCCTATATACCACTGCAGAGAGGTCTTTCAAAGGTCTACTACATGCATTTATCTTTTCAAACTTCCTCCAGTCTTTCTATTACACATATTTACAGCATCAATCTTTGTGTAAAAGCCACACACATTTAGTCTTAAGTCACAACATAATTCATGTTGCCCCTTGATCTCACTCCTCACAGGATTGGGCCTATTCAGTGAAACATTACTACCTTATTAACACAAGTAAGAAACCAAGCTTTGCTTCTATCCAAATTAAGCCCTCTCTATTTCTAATGAAGTTAAGCTAAATGCTATGAAATAGGCCAGACTGTAATAAAATAAAAGTCAAGACATACTATTGCCTTCTTATGGAGAAAAAGAGACTTTAAGCAGGAATTTAATTAGATGGTTTTAACTGAATAAAACCATTTTATTGTACTAAAAGGTTAAAATAATCTATCCATATGGACACCTGAAATGTCTCTTTTAAAAGAGCCCCTTGAGGCTTACTCTGATTTTTGTGATTAACTTCAGAAGCTCAGTTCATAAAGTAACCTACCACTAGCATTGAAAAGAAGCATCACTTTTGAGGAAAGCTGTCTGGTCTTGAAACTTGTTTTGACAGAGTGCTGAAGGAAATTTAAACTAGCTTAGTTTTATACTACTGCTCTGAACACAGCCCACGAAGGCAGAAAACTATGTTTAGGAGTGAGCAGATCATCAAGGCATGGTATTTTTTCCACCTCCAGCAAGACAACCACCAAAACTTTTTCCCTTACCTAGTCAAGAGACATTGCAAAGAGAAAGACACTAATTATTTACTTTCTCCTCAGCTCATGTAGCTTTTACTACAGGAAGAGCATCTTCTCAGAGAATGAGAGTCCCTCACAATGGCTCTGTGCTGGCAGGAGAAGCAGCAAGTCCCACTCTCCAGATTTATCACCCTGCCCCACTTTTATCTCCATCCTTCCTTCCAATTCGGCTCAGAAGAAAAAGGCAGGACGCTGTCTCTCTCCTTAAGTGACCAAACACGGTTTTACCCCAGCACAGCAAGGCTTTACCTTCCAGGTTTGGTATGTAAAATGTAGAATGTGAAATCTCGACTTTGGGATGCCTATTTTAGCACTTACTAACTAATCTCTCTTCTCCCCACTGAAAATTCTGGGTTTTGAAAACACCCTAGTGATCAGAATAAGGAGGGGGAAAAAGCAAGATGTAATTTACCTACCAGTGTCCTATTTTGGACCTGCTATGCCAGAAAAGTGCTAAGTCACGTAAAATAAATAGGTATTCTCAGGCCCAGATAAAGCTACGTGTTCTATGCAAGCTGTGCCACATCCCTACATCTCTTCACTGTGCTATGCTGACAGAAGCTCACAGGCAAAATAGCATGGACATCCTCCACAAACCCCAAAGGTGATTAGAATGTCTACCACACCTTTCAAATTTTGTCACCATATCATTTCTCCTTCAGTGCCCCACCACTCAGCTGCCTGCCACCTCCTCTGCAGATGCTGGAAGTGGGATCACTCCACAGATTTTTGCACAAGTTCTAGGTCTCTGAACTTTCAGATCAAAGCTAACGTTCTGGTTTTCCTGGTAAGCATTCAAGAGGACAGACTACTTCTATTTCTATTCACTTCACTTTCACACTTACTCATCTCCTGATTTTTTTCCATCTCTTATCTTCCAACCATTTATTCTGAGCATACAATCACAAATACAAACCATGTTTTTGGTCTCTGGGATGAATTAGAACAAGGTTATTTAGCTACTAGATTATCTCCACTTCAAATTTCAGAGATGTAAGAACACAAGAGGTCCATTAAAAAAAAAAAAAAAAAGGCAACCAGACACAACCCACCAAAAAAAAAAAATCAAGCTGTTATTTATGAATTCACATTGACTTGGGAATCAGAATGGCTGACATGCAACTTGGAAGTAGATGTAACAAGCTGTTTCTCCTGAAAGTCATTCATTAACCTTAAATCTTATTGGGTGATTGCAGTGACACTGCACATTAAAAGAGTGAATGTAGAAATTATTCTTGTATTTAAAAAAAAAAACAAACCTTTATGCCTACAGTATGGAGAGGAGTGGATTTAAATAAACTCCAGTGAGCTACACCAAATGGAAGTCGCAGTGTCATCCATTTGTCTTCTGAAACAAGAAGGAAGGAATAAAACCCACTCTTTATAGTTAAATTGTATTAAAAAGTTTATGCCTACACTAACATGTAAGGCACTAGAGAAGAAACATTACTTTTTCTGATTAAATACAATTCAGGATAGCTTTTGCGCTCTCTGATAATTTTCCTTCAACTACATGTTATTAAAAATTAAAATGGTTATGGAAAGGGGAGGAGGAAAAAGTATTCAAAACTTAACATCCAGTATTACTAATGTTCATTAGTTCTGTGCTGCTAGTACTACATTCAACAATTGCCCAATTTTCCATCACCTTAACAAAGGCTTATTCATGCTGAACTGTGCCATACTTTGAACTGATATGCAAATTTACACAAAGGAAAAAAGTAAACATGGTGATTTAAATTTAAAAAAAAAAAAAGGAAGCACAACCAAAAAACCTGCTGCCTCTTCTCTACGATAGCTGGCTGTTGTCTAATGACCACTTTTGTTCCAGATCTTCAAAGTCAAGCAGGAGCTTTTCTGGGACAGCATGTCCTAATTAAATTCATTTGCAGTGGCCCATATTTAAAGATTCAAATTAAACATTTTTTTGGTGTTTGAATGGCAGTTTCTAAATTCATTTATTATGCAAGAAGAGTTCTCCACAGACAATAACTGGAATTTCTGTAAAACTGTATTGACAAACACTAAAATATACCTTATAGTTCCCAATTTTAGCTATAAATGGTGTGCAAAATCATCTTATTCCTGAGTGACAATAGAGAAAAATGCCACACTTTCACAAGAGAACTCATAGAACAGGATCCTTCCTTTAAAAATTTCCCTAGCTAAATTGCAGCTACAGTGAGGAGTGAGCACATATTGCAGCAAACCAAGTAGTTTGTTGTAGAATATCATAAGCTGAAAAAACTTTAAATGCCTTTTTTTTTTCCCTTCTTTGTGACCTTCAGGGAAAACATAGTATGGTTTACTGGCTGACAGGGATAAAGGAGGATTTAGAAAAATCCCTCTTTGGAAGCCTTGAAAAAAATTAGCCTGGATGAGGTTATGTATTAAAAATATAATTAAAAATAAAAAATCCTAGTCTCTCGTGGAAAGCATTAAGATATGGAAAACAGACTACAGTGCCATTTCTGAAGTAAGAGCAGTGTTCCTGTTGGTGATGTGCATTTTTGCAGTTCACCTGTGAGTCTGAAAAAAACAGACTCAATATGCTAGTCACAACCTGGGAATTCAAAATTTACGAGTAGCCATTTTGTAGAGTTCTTAAGTACTAGAAAATCAGTTTTGCTTTCCTTTTCATTAAAAAGCTTTCAGTTACAACATTCTTTCAACCTTTGGCCATCATGGGAAACCTTAAGACTGAACAATATTTACTATAAAAATTCCTGTAAGATTTCATATCAATCCAGATTATTACATCTTTGTCTAAAGCAGCAAAAGGATTAAATAATTTAAAATTAAAAAAAATTAAAGAAATAAATAATAAAATCTAAGTTAAACTAATATTGAAAGTCTTTCGGTTACTATAAAGGTATCATTTTATATTTTTAATTACTTAGGAGAAACTTGAGTGTTAAGGGAAGTAGAATTTGGGTCTAAGGAGAAATTGATATCAGTAAGATTACCATGAATTCTATACTCCAGTTTATACTTCAGGAACAAACATGCTCAGCTTAAATGGTTTATGGTGTACGAATGATTTATAGCACTGGAGATAATGAAACCAACTGTGAAAGTGAGACTAAAAATAAAGCCTTTGAATGACAAGGATGTATCATAACATACTCTCACATATTGTCAGCCAAACACAAATAATATCCACAACTGCTCGTGATTTCTGATACATCTTTCAACTTACTCTTTTTATGATCGAATTATAATACTTGTTTTATAATGCTCTCTGGTAGCAAAGACCCTAAATCAAGCCCACATCTCTTGGCACTCATTTCTTATAACAGACTGCTCACAGGTTCTTACTGACCTTCATTTTCATGTTCCTTCCTGATAAAGTGATAGAATTTATTTTTGTAACTTCCAGGACTATATTGAGGACAATTCAGCACAAAACCAACTGTCAACAAGCTCCATGAGATTTTCAAAGATGTTTATCAAACAACAGGCAAGGGGCTTTTATTTGTTACCATTTGCTCAGGGAAGAAGCCTCACGCTTTCTGATAGCTGATGAATAAAACACAATTTGAAGGCTCTGCCTCAATACCAACTTGTCACTTATACCTAGGAGAGAAAGGGTTTTTGTTTTCAAAGTACAAAGCCCCCACGAGTGGTTCCATCAGGGATCCAGAAGCATCTCAATAGGAAATAAGCAGAAAACCAACTTGTGTAAGAGATGTCACTTCTGGAGCAACTGCCTCCTGCATGGCTCCCATCAGTGGCACCACACGGGCAGTGAGGACCACACACCCCAGCCTGCAATCACCCACCCCAACATCTCCTCTTGATAGCCCCTCACAAGTCTGCTCCCTCTGCTCTGAAAGAGTTTATCATAAGATAGACAGTGTCACATCTCAGACTTGGCAAATTTGAGGTGAAATATTTTGATAGGTACTGCTTCATGAACAGCTCACTCTGTACTCATGATTTTGTGAGAAAACTCATTTTCTCTCCAGCTGGTCACCTAGTAGCATTTTTGACACAAACATCTACAGAAATTAGTCACAGCAGGAATGCAAGGCAACAATATATTTATTGCTGAGTGGATGTTAACCACAAGTTAGCTACTACATATACGAAGATTTTCCAGGAGGCAGCCAGAAGGTTGTCCACACATCAGTGCCAAATAGTCCAGACACATGTCTGGTCACAATACCTACCCAAAAATCTTGAACCTGAACAGCATTGGACACTCCTTAACCAAATTCTACTGGCACTTTGTTTTTATTCTGTCAAATCAGGTTTCCCTTATTTACTAAGCTTCTTACTTTACTACTTACTATCATAAATAATTTTGTAATGAACCATCCAAGAAACATTTGTGACTTTTTGCTTATTCTCCCAACTCTCCAGGGAAGAAGTAGCAGATTGTCCAATTTTACTGCAGTATATATGATTACTTTATAAAATGTAAATTGTAAATGTAAAATGTAAATTTTCCTCTAATTGTGCTGGAGAAAGTGATGAACATTAATGGTTACACAGCGGTTTCATCTCAATCCAGAGATACCAGTATTATCCATATGGTAAAAGCTCCCACAATGGCATGCTCAAACCTTTGCCAGTTGCTTGTCTTCTGGGTGCTCCTAGAGGTGCACTAGCCATCAGGGAGCACTCCATGTGTGACAGCTGGCATCTGGACCCTAGGACACCAACACACAGATGAGAAATGAGGCTCACTGAGATCCTGGCAGCATAGGAAAATGAGGAGCTGAAGAACTTAGGCTAGGTGGCTAAGCTACCCAGGTCCAAAAAGCTCCCTTACCAACTGAGAAATATAAGCAGAGTACACTTTATAACAGATAAGTCACAAAAGCATGCCAAAAATCAGGAGACAAGTGGCTGACAGGTGGCTTTATTCCAGAAGAGGAAAGCATCATCTGATGAGATCAGAGACAAAAGAATATACTGCATTTTGGCTTCCTTGTAAGTTAAAACCTGATAAGGACCAATATGACCAACTCAAATATGCTTTACTTACAGAAATAAACCTTTTCACACCAACCTAAAGTCCCACAAGTAAGGACAATATCTCTCCAAATGATGTGATGCCTAAATATTTATTTTCAACTTCTTACATTAAAATTTTCAAAGATGTCAATATTACTTGCCCCAAATAAGAAATTTCAAAAGATTTACTCTGGATGAGATATCACAAAATAATCTCAGTTGGAAGGGACCCACAAATATCATCAAGTCCAACTCTTCAACGAATAGCCTATAGGGAGATCAAACCCACAAATCTTGGTGTTAAGGTTAGAACCATGCTCTAACCAACTGAGCTAATCCTGTGGCACTTGTTTCTCACCAAGTTATTGGATTTATTTCCCAGGGTTTTTTTTCCTTACTGTGATTCTGCTCAGGAAAGAAAACAATAAAATATATGGTTTCTCTAAAATTAGACTAAGCTTGCACTAATTGTATCAATTAGTTGATAGAATTGATATTATACAAAAGTTGTACATGGTACAAAAGTTGTAGTATCCAAGTTCAGTTTTCTGAGTAAAAAGATACTACCATCCTACCTGAGAACGACAGACAGAGATTAGAATATCTAATAGAGTAGTGAAACATCAGTAGTAAAACCATTTGCTTAGAAGTTCATAAAAAAGTACTTGAAATCATGGAACATATATTTTAATTAAGAAAGTTAATTCTTCTTAATCAAAAAGTTAAAAATATTGTAATGCTTACTTATAAGCATTAAATAAAAAGAGACATAGAAAGAAAGTAGTAAAATAATCTAAATATTTCCAATAATCTCAAATATTCCCAAATGTGTGGATACTATAATGAAAATATCCACAGGACCTTGATTGGAATATACATTGCACCTCTTAAAATAAAAGTGTGTTTTAAAGAAATTCCCCTCTTAACTAAGATAAGCCAATCTATTTTTTTAAATGAAACACTTGTATTGTTGTGACATTTCTTAGTAACCCAAATCCCTTCTGCAGTCATGTTGATTTCAGGGCCAAGAGCTGTCTGCTCTAATCAACTCAAAGGGAATTCACAGAGCAGATCCTAAAACACTTCAACATTACTCTCTCCATATGCCAGTTTCTAGCAGAACCCAATTTACCAACACAGTTAAGACTTGAGAAAAAGATAAATTAAATCAGCTCAATTTACACTTAAACAAACATAGAGATCTATTAGGTCAAGCTTCATTAGACACAAAAAACCCCAAACCAAAACAACCAAATTAAAAAAAAAAATAACAGGACTTGTTAAGGCTATAGCTGAAATTCTCCTGGTTAGTCTGGTCATGAAATCATCACCTTTCACAAATTCACACACTCCACTGATGCTCTCACAGTTAAATGAAAGGCACGCCTAAGTTACCAAGCAATGAGTTTACAGTTAAAAACTTTAATCTTTTGATCTTCTTTAGGAGACAGAAGGCAGAAGCGTTCAAAATGTATTTCTCCTGTATCATAAGGAAGTTGAATGATGTATCAGTGACAACTATGTTCTATTTATTAAAAAATAGGTTATTAAATAACAACTACTTGATAAAATACTCTAAAACGTTCAGAAGCAGAAAGCATGCATCCCAAAGTATTAAAAATGCTGACAGAGTTCCCCAGCTTTGAATGTTGCCTTAAAAAGGGTCCAAACAGTTACAAAGTAACACAATGCAAAAAGAAAAAGCAAATGGTTCTTTTAAAACAAAATCAGCCAACCAAAAAAAGGATAACCCACAGATTTACATTCAGTGTGACGCTGATTCTGCAAATGTCATAGAAACATCAACAATACATGCAATTATATACAAAAATGCAATATCTCAAATGCCAATAACTGAAATGTTTTTAAGACTGATTATTTTAATAATATATGAGGGTTTTTAATGAAAAATATGTTAACAAATAAAGAAAACTTGGAATTCCAGACATGGAATTGCTAAACAGTACTGCTGCACAGGGGTTTTTTGGTGCTGATGTAGTTTTCTTTGATTTTAAGAGGGAGTAAAGAATTCTTTTAGTCTGGGCCTTTTGCTATTCTCGACCTTACAGAATCCAGAAGTAAACATAAAGTAATCATTAATAACAATTTATAATATTTGCCAATGATGAGGGTGCTTTGTTGTAAAGAGTGATAGGGTTTGATCAGGTGGCACCTTAACGCAGTCTGCCCAAGAGGTGTAGCATCATTTTTATCATGGATTTGAAAAGAAAAATCAACAAAAAATTCCAAGCCTTACAGGTCCACTCTCTCCTGATCTTCCTCCTGTCACACAGCAATAAATGCTTATTTATTATTCTTTTATTGTGATATCTGTTCAAACAAAATAGATTTTATTTATTAAATTTGCATTGAGTATTAAACACTAGAGAAAAATTCCTCAAGAAGAGACAAGTTCAAACCTACATATCTACCCTTTAGAACTAATACATAATCTCTGTTATGAAGTAGTCTTCTTCCGCCAGAACTGATTTAAGACCAACTAATTTAAGAGATTCCAGGGGAAAACTGAGGACTGCTTAGCTCTTGTCAGCACTTCACATATTTTGAAAACACAAAGAAAAAAAGTGCCTCTAGAAAGTCCAAGTAGGCAAACTTTATCTCATGCCAAATTTAGCCACAAGTATTAGATACAGTGGATCTAGATCTTACAAAAGTGCATTTTTTTAGTCTCGAAATTTGCATAACCACCACCAAGTATTAAGACTGATTGTATCATTAAAGGCGACTTCAAGAGCTCAGTGAGTTCACCCTGCTGTACTAAATCCACCAACTCTGTGGCTTCCCACTTTGTGGGGAAAGCCTCACCAAATGCTAAGAGCTCATTTTCTTCTTACTCTCCATTGAAATTCACAATTTTATGTAACAACAAAACTATCTACAGCAGAGACAAAAGTATCAGAGACCTGAGACTTCAGGATTTAAAGCATCGACCAGAACAGGATGGTTTCTGAAGGATCCTATCTTCCTAACAGCACATGTAATATGCAGAATAATGGAGTGAAATTTTGAGAGAGAGATAAACTATTTTAGTTTCACTTGCTCTTTTTTTTTAGCAGCACAGTGTGACAGTGAGCAGCTAATGCTCTGTGACAGATTTTGCCTGGTGGAAATTCCTTCCAGGAAGAGAGTCCTCATGGCCTATTTCTCCTTATGGCAAATTTTAAGCAAATTAAACTGATAACCATATCTTGAAAAACAATCCTGAGGACAGCATTGCTAATAGGATCCCCAGAGGGACAGGGTCCATGCCAGCAGACCAACATGACAAGTCACAAGCAGAGACGTGCTGTGGATTGCAGGCATCAAGGCGATGAAGGAGCCAGCCACAACCTCAGGGAGATACAGGATGCCCATTAAATGGCAGTAAGATCTCTGCCGGCTAGAGAGGCACAGGCAGCCCTGAAGGGTCCCGGCTCCCCACCTCAGGCAGCTGCAGGGAGGACAGCAAGGCCAGACCATGCACCACTGCTTTTCACCTTTGGGTGAGCAACATGTGGATCTCTCTCGTGGGTTTCCTTGAGTGCCTGTGAATGACAGCTGGTGCAAAAGCTGTCAGAGATGTTTCTTCACTGCTCAGGTGGCCCTGAGCTTTATAGAACTGCAGCTCTGGCCACTGCTTGTCCTCTTGAAGCCACAGTGAGGGTCCCTGTCACAGGTCTGCCCACAGGCGAGTGACACCAGAGCAGGTCAGGGCTTTCCAACACAAGGCTCATGGATAATGTGCTGCCCCAGAAACTTGTAGTAGTGCCACAAGCAACAGGACAACAAAAATGCCAAAATCAAGAGGTTATGATCTAGATCAACCAAGAAAGTGAAACATTTTTCACAGCAAGGGACTGAAGAGGGATCAGTACTGCAACATTGGCCTCTGCAAGATACCAAGCAAGGACAAATTCGGCAAACTTGTCACACACAGAACACTTAACTTGAAGTCAGCTGATCATATGAGCTGATCAAATGCTAGCAAATGATTAAATTTCAGCAGTTTTTCATCCTTTTTTGCATTAAAGCCAGAGGAAAACCTGTAGCAAGAACAATTTACTGAAGGAAAGTAGTTCAGGTCTCATCAAGAGTTTAACAAGTGCTCAGCACTTTCTCTACTACTTCTGGTTGGCTTGAAGTGAAGGCAGATGTTAATCTTACCCAGAAAGGACGACAAGGATGTGACACATCATATCTTCAAGTAATGTGTCAATTTTTATAAGGCTAAAACAATCAGAAATATACAGAAAAGCAAGTCTGTTTCAGTGGGAATGATATATAATGCAGGAAAACAACAACCACTTGCAGAAAAATGCCCATCCATTAAACTATTCCTTTTTTTTTATGTTGGAAATTAAAATGTTAGATCCTTCCTCTTCTTACAGACCGAGTTCAATATAATTTAATAAATACTAAATTATTAATCATGGGGTTAGTTTTTAATTATCTTTCACATGATAAATACTCAACGACTCTTTCATTTCTCCATCTTAATTATTTTGATTCTTTCTAACACCAATAAACATTACATTTAGATGAGGAGCTATGGAGAAAATGGCATAATTGAAGGAGACAGGCAACCTTTCTGGCTTATCCTGGCTCCTTCTAAGGCCACTGATAAGACATGCCACTAGCCTCAGCCCTCTCAGGCTTTTGACTTTGCCTACAAGGGGAGTTTTTCATCTTGTTCTGCCCAAAGAAAAGCCAATTAACAGACAGTAAATCAAAAAGCACAACTCTTTAGAGCTGACAGGTGAGATTAAATCAAGATAATTCTCTACATGTATTCCTACTGTTATCAAAAATATTCAGACTAAGTCTTGCCATCACTGTTTGAACCAGAACTCAGATAAAAGTACTCAGATCCAGTAAATGGGACCATTTCAGGACACATGTAGACATTTGGTTCTTCTAGAAAGAAGCAGCTTTTGCCAAAATGAAAACAAAGTGCAATTATTCAACAAGATTAAGCAATGCTTTTTCATTCTTTTTAAAATGAAATGCAGATGTACCCAATATACTTATAATCAATATCACACAGGAGGTCATAGCAAATAAATACTAGGTATTTAAGAAGCATTTCTTTGAAGAAAAGAAAAACCAAATAAACAAAACAAAACCACAAACCCCCAAATAAATAAAATTCAAAACAACAAAAGAAATCCATCCAAACCCTACTTCTCATGTGCAACAGCTTCCTCCTGGAAGCATTGCAGCACAGAGTGGCGTATAGTCAATCTCACACACATCTTTCCAGATCTAATTACAAAAGAAAAGTAACATCCAGATTTCAAACGCATTTTTAAAAACTCTCCTAGTTTATTTAAGTAAGGAGGTAATTGTTCCCTTCAATTTTATTTATTCTAAAATAAATATTTAGAATATTTAATGTAGCCTCTCAGCTGGAAAAAAAAATTATTTAATCTTTTCTGGTTTGTTTTGAGAGTCCAATATTCCTTAATAGTGTTGTTCCGACACAGCTGAACTCTTAACTGAAATTTACTCAACAGAGGCACTTTGTTGCACTCAACTGTCAGGAAAACAAGAATGTCCTTATCCACCACAGACTAAGAGCCATATTTTAAACGTGCTTATAAATTCATACCATGGAAGGACATCCAAAGACACAACTACCAAGAAGTAACAATATGGAATATCAGTACAGCCCTCTGAATATCTGACAGGCTGCAGGTATGACATAAAGCAGTATTAGTACTGCATACAGAAAACAAGCCAGCTCTCTCAAACAAAATACTTCAAATCAACACTTCACAGCACATGAACAATTTTGACCTGGGTCTAACCTTCCCCTTCACCACAACAGTATACTGCCCACAGACAGTATTCAGTTGCCAGCAAGTCCCTGCTGCTTTGCTATGTAAGAGCAGGGCACATAGGACAGAAAAGTTTTCCTCTACCCCCAGGTGAGGATTCACAAATCCCACAAAACATTCCCATACCTTCACCCCATGCTTATGAACACACTTTGATGGCAGTGTTGGCACCCGTAATGAAGGCACACATACAGATATTGCTTGTCCATATGCAGTTCCTGTACCACAGGGTACTACTTTTAAGAAGGTATGAATGCATCTGGTATTTCTTCAACTAAATCTTCTCAAGATACAATAACAATTGTAGAGAGAACAATGAGAGACAGGTGCAATGGAGAGGGCAAAAATTTTGCTGATTTGTGCAGACTGGGCTTTAATTATATGTTCCAGTTGTGGAGCTTCTCTAACAGAGAGCTAGTTCCAAAAACTTGCAAAATTACAGTGAACTTCATAAAAATAAATATACTCCAGAGTCCCCCAAAAAATTCCTGTCTCCGGGTGAATCCGCACTGTGGATTTTGTTCGGGTGGATATGGGACTATTAAAAATCTGTTGTGATGCCAGCTGTTACTTTTAAGCACCTCAGTACAAGTCTCAGATTTGGTGGCCCCAGAATGAGCTCTCATACAACACTGATACAATTTTAACAGGAGGAAGAATGGCTACAAAATTAGATTGGAAATTCTCCACAGTTTTATGAAATTGGCAGTACAACAATTAAGCAGGATATATGAAAGTTACCAGTAAGGCTAAGATTAAACATGTCTGTGCTTTTATGTTGATGCTACAACCAAATACATCCATAAAGGAAATGTATTCATTCGTTACAATATATCATATAAATGTATAATATGGATATACGATATCCAAAATATAATACATATAATCTATCTCTAGATAGATGTGTTTATATATACACTTCCACATGTAAGTGAAGAAGAAAAAGTAACTGTTAAAAAAGTGATAAAGAAGGAAAAACATACCTGCTAATAATTCAGAATGATCAAAGTTGCAGAAGGCTCTCAAAACTGCAAGTGTAGAAAGTTGAATTATAGGTGAAATCCACTGCCTATAAATGTAAAGTAATGTGTTAAAAAATACACACACAACCCCAACCACGTACGAACAGAGATGAGCTCTATAGCAGCTTAGAAGGATGACATTTAGAATCATCAAGGACAACTATCTGAAAATGCCACCTTGACGTCCAGCAGCTGAGAAAAATCTATCAATTTTGGCAATGGGACTGAGCGGAAGGAGTTTTAATTGGGAAAGGTTTAGATAGCAAAACAAGAATCATCATAATGTGACTTTATAAAAACACATAGCTCCCTGGTCACTCAAATTCTGGTTGCTGTTCGCTTTACATCATTACAGAGATGCAGAAGAACTAGAAAAAACATGGGGCATAACAACATGGATTCAAAGATTATACTGTAACTTACTTAAAAAAAAGTATTTTTCATCATGAAAGAGAGATGCACACAGAGTGACTGCAGTGGAGGTCCATAAAATCTAAGGGTATTGAAGACAAATTGAGGCTCATGAACTTGAGGTTATTTAATAAAATTACTGGCAATTTTCAAGTGCAAGGAACAGTTATTTTACAGATGTTTAACAGTTTTGTGGAATTCATTGTCACAACATACTCAGAAGGTCAAATGCTAAAAATGAGGATTACAGAGGGCAGTAAAGCATAAATCATTAAACACTATGTGCACACGGAGATTTCGACATGGAAAACAACAAACTGCCAACCAGTAGAAGCTGACAGTCTCTTCCAAGCAAAAGATCACTTTATGCTACCTCCATTTATTACACACTTTTTTAGGAATCAATTATTTGCTAGTGTAGAAAATTTTCAACTGTACTCTGGATCCTTTCTATTCCTCAACATTTCTAAGTTCAAAAATATTTAGATTTTACAATTAAGTAACTTAAGCATTGTATATACTTTGAAGTTAATATTCTTAGATATATATTTATTGTAAATAATCTAACCATCAAACTGTAGTAAACAACAAACATATTAAAATCTCTCTTATATTGACAAAAAAAAATTTTTTTCAAGGTATCAAGACCTGAAGGAATTTTCTTTATAATGTATCAAGAACAAGAGAGAAAAAAGTGAGTCCAGCAAGCTATTTATAGGTAACAAATATAGGTTTTGAACTTTTCAAAGTTAAAAAAAAGGTCTCCATATGTTATGACTGGTGCTATATTTTTTACATATTTTAATGCATACGGTAACCTGAATTCCCCAATGCAATTGACTGTATTTGCACATAAACTGAGGACTTGGCTAAGCCTAAGATGCCCCTACTCAAGGTTTTGCTTCCATTGACCCAGAATGGCATTTCTGGTGAGAAAGAAATAGAAAGCAGAAAAGTAAAATTATTATGGGCAATACAGGTTTCTAAAGCAGATTTGGGAAACTTGTATCTAGAATTAAGTCTAAGTCATGCCACAAGAAAATGCAAAAGGTCTGTATGCACCAAAGAAAACCTAAAGTCTCAAAATGTCATCACATGAACTCTTACAGAAGCATCAGCACTACAGAAAGTTCACAGCTGAGCTTCTTTTTAAGTATGTGATAAACTTTTATATTTTCTAAGTGACTCTAAGGAGGAAAATTTTCTAATTGTAAAGAAGATACAACAAAATCACCTTAAATCATTACCCAAATGGTTACTTATTAGGAACTGGTCACACTGCATGTTTGCATACCTTAAACTGCAGTCTAGTACCTTCTAGTCTTTGCATCCTTCAGTGTCCAAGCCACATGTTAAAGCATTTAAGCTTATGCATATAGTTAAAAGAACTAACAACAGCAAAAGAATGTGTTTCACATATTGAAGACTGTCAACTTATTCTCTTCTTGTAATCTTGTCACACATAATTTTCTGTTGGAGAATGTTCTTCAGAAGTACCACACACACAACTAATGACTATCACCTTAAAAATGGTTATTTAAATTATTTACTAACAGATGTCCTCTTAAATTACTAATTTCTTTTGGAACTCCATAAAGCTTTATAATGAGACTAGTTAAATAAATGTTTTAGCTGTGACTTGAGGCAGAATTTGTTCCAAACATCATCCTTAGGCTGATAAATCCTGAAATCAGAAGCTCAGTTCTTCTGCACTGTAACTCTTTTTCTACAGTATGTGAAGGAATTTTCTACTCCTTAACATACTTTCTCATCTATATTTCCAAAAGAAAGTCTCCTTTTTTCAAGAGAAACAAGCAAACAAAATGAAAAAATTAATTTTTAAAATTCCTCACAAAGTGCTTTTATCCAAAGCCACTCTTCCCACACCACATGCACTGAATGGCAATTGTCTGCCAGGCTTAAGCTGTGGTTGACTCCATATAATGACATTACATTGGGAAACTGCTTGTTGGGCTAGCCACAAGATTATACAGAAAAAAAACTTTTAAAAAAAGGAGAATCACAGAACTTAAGCAACAAAAATATTCTAATTCCTTCAGTTTTAATAGCTTGATTTTACTTTTATAAGATTACAGTAAGTTGTTAGTCTTCATTGTCTGTACTTTCTATTTGGCAAGTAGAAAAAAAAGTAATAGAAAAGGGCTTTTGTTTTATCAGTAGCACTTTTATGACAAGTTATGTCTCAAGCATACACAAAGACCTTGCAGCACTCAGATTGCAGGTATGTAATGTCACTGCTACCCTGAGTAAAACTTCTACTCTTAATACAACAAATTCACAGTAGAAAGTTGATTGTAGCAGAACTGTGTAAAAGACTTGCTCTTTTCCCCAAATAAGTTTGCTTCAAATGAAGCTGTTACTCGACTAAGCAGCTAGACCAGCAAATCTGCTGCTGTCATGACAGAGTTAAGATGCTCTCTTCATGTCTTGACAGGCTTCTTTCCAAAACCAGAAGAAAAAAGTGATAATCCCAAGTGTTCCTGAAAACTTTTGTGGGGCAGGCAAAACTGTATCTCGAACGCACAAGATTTTTCTAACTCAAAAGTACATTTGTTACAAACTAAAAATCGAAGTCACTTGAAAGAGAATTGCCTAAAAAGCACTGCAACTTAACATACTGCAAATGGTCTAAAGGGTATATAAAAGTTGTCCAAGAGGGCCCCTAAAGAAAGGCTTTGCATTGTCTTTGGTATCAGTGGATCAGATCACGCCTTAATTTTCTGTGTACTGGATTATTTGCACACCCACTTTCCTCATTTTTCAAGTGGACCTTGTACATGGTCATAGGAAAATTGTAAAGCCTGACTAAATCAGCATGCAAAATACTGAATTACAACAAAATAGTAGTGTCAGTCAGTGCCAAAAATCCCAAGTATCAATCTCCTTTTTGATCACTACAGGTTCTCATATATAAAAAAACAGAGGATAGGCCATCCTTTTATGCAGACAGCTTACCAAAATAAGAGCTGTTGGAACTTAGGGAAGGATTGTGAAAGCATGGAGAAATTCAGAGAGTAGAGAACGATCTAGATCAGCAAGAGGAAAAACTGTAGTAACTAAGGGTAATTACCTCTTCTTTCACAAACTTTTTTTGTATTGCAGTGGCCATCCTTCCACTTTGGAAAAGTAGTAGTTAAAAAATCAACACACCAAGCCACACCACTAAGAGGCATCCCAATGTCATGTTTTCACTAATACTATTCACATATTTTTTTAATTAAGAATAGACTGAAATTTATGTAAAATTTTCATACTCAAAGTCAGACAATTTGAGTCTCCTGTGATGAATAGTTAGAAGTGTAAGAGGCAAAAGGTCTGGATTGTGATCTCTTTTCTGAGAAATTGTAGAACATTAACATAGTTGGAGGCAAAGTTCAAGCAAAACACTACTGAAGACTTGTGAAACCAATTCAAGCAATAACACTTTGCAGCACAGTATCAGTGCTATAATGATCTTGATCTTTAAAAAAGCAAAATAATCTTTTGCTTCAAAAGTACTCAATTCCATTACTGAAAAAGCAACAAACCACTAAAAATCATCAGGAACCACTTTTCCAATGTACAATACCTTCTTTATAGACATGTGCCTGGCTAAATGCAACTTCAGCCTCCTCTGCTCTTCCACAGATAAAATTATAATAAAATTATAAAACAGTCCCTAACTCAGGAGTACATTTAATATATGAATTCTTAGAACAGGATTAAATCAGTGTCCAAACATCAACATTTCATAGAAAAAGTTTATAAAGTATGATTTTTCCTTCAGCCCAGTTTCTGAAGTCCCAGTTCAAAAATATAGGTCAGGTTTCTACTGTCTCCAAACTTTTTCAAAGTCAGCTTGAATAGTGCAAGCCTGACCCATTTTGAGTGGGCCTTTCAAAACTAAAATAACAAATTAGTCAGGTGGCTGCCGTCAATTTTCATAATATATTTTTTCTGCATTAAAGGTCTCACATATGAAATATATTAGCATTTGAATTCCATACTCTGAAAAGATTGATGTGAAGAACTCACATGCATTTAGTTCCATGTTTTATTTAATAATTCCTAGATTAAACAAGTGTTAAAGCTTCAGCACAACAGAAAAATCATTGCTTTTGCTGATCATGGTCCACTAGTTCTATTGAAGATAAAAAGAAACACCAAAAATCAATACATATAAAGTTAATATTATATTATTATTGCTATACTGCTTCCTTCTTTTGGGAAGCTAAATAATGAAAATTCTTTCACTCAATTCTAGTATCTTCTTTCACTAGAACTTGGAACACAGGAATGAGATGCATTAGGATACAGTTGTGGACAAACTTTTAGTTAGTAAAACTGACCTAAATACTACCCCATGTGGAAATGTCAGTTGGAGAATAATTTTCTTACAAATTTCATCCAAACATTTCAGTGAGAAGAAAAATATTTCCACACTAAAAGTCACATTTTCTGAGACATCTTTAAAAATAGTTTCATTTTGATTTTTAAACAATTTTATTCTGAAAAACAGTTATCAGGATTTTTTGGTTCATTTTTTTTTCTGGCTGAGTCTGCCTTAAATCCAAATCAACTGTCTGTGCAGCAAAAGATGGCACATATTAGTTCTCTCTAGAACTTCCTGCTAATACATTTCAAAGTGTTATTTCAGGTATAAATAAGGTGAATTTCTTAATATATACACTGCAGATTTTCTCTGAGGATAAATATTATGAGAAATTCAAGAAAAGTTAACTGATAAGAGTTGCTCAGGTAAAAGAACTTTCATAGCCTGAAAATTGCTATCTATAATCTTGGCCCTTTGATCTCTCAGAATATGAACTAATGTTGTATCCAGAATGCAACTCATTATTAATAGTTAAATATCTTCAAATGGAGCAGCTTTGAGGACCACATCCAATATCAATAGCTGGCATTTATATAAGGCTTTCATTTTCAAGGACAATGCTACATGGTCCATCAATCTGATAAACATGCACATGTACCTATAGACTTCCATTTGCATTCAAACACATCATTAGGATTAGAAATATGTATCCATTCATAAATATAAACGCATAATCTATCAGCTTAATTATAGTTTTTCAGATTTCAATATATAAGGATAGGTGACAGGCCAAAGTATAAATCAGAGATTTTAATGAAATTGTATGAATTAATTGTGGAGAACATCATCCAGTACTATCTGCAGAAAAAGTTATATCCTAAGGTGACTTCTGTGCAGAAAATAAACAAAACAATCTTCTTTTTTTTTTAGGTTCTGAAAATACGGGGGGAAAGTAAGACATGTTTTCCCAAGCAATCTTGGATAAACACTGTTTGTGCTATTTCACTTAATAGAGGATAAACATTTCAGTCAAGTCAGATTTTCACAAAGACTTACTTGAAAACTCTCGGCCAAGATCTTAAAAATTTTCATCAGGTTATTTTTAAATGAGATACCCAGGCCAGACCCTCTATAGCAGACAAAACACGCAAACAAAATATATTAAAGACAAAAACAAAAAGTTCTGTTCAAAGATTTCTTATTTAGCTAGCAGCACTAGTTGACCTTCAGGGAAATTGATTATGCTTGCTATGCAATATTTGAAGGGTACATTGTATTGCAATTTACCTCTTCCACTTGTAAGTCTCCAACTGGGCAGATTGAACTTGACCAAAACATCTAAGGAAAGGACAGAAAACAATTTACCATTTAAACAAAAAAAAAATCTCTAAAAAAACATAGGTTAACCTTTTCCTCAACACCAGCTTATGACTTCCAAACAGTGAGGGCAAAATCCTACCGCTGAAGTAATAGGGAACTTTAATACCAACTTCAAGACTGTTGGATATCATCTGTCAAACTAAGGAAAGATGCAAGGAGTTTAATTTATTACTTATTTAAATAACTACTCTTTTAGCAAGTTGTCTATTTTTTCAGACACTGAAACTAAGCAAAAGATTATTTTTCCACAATTACTGTAAAAGCCTTCTACAATCCAACATTTGCAGTATTGCATCTATTTCCAAGTGTAATGACCCTCAAAATCTAAGATGGATTTTGGCTTTACTCTGATCAATACTAATCTCCAAGATATATTGGACTTCACACTGACCTAAACAAAAAGGTCATTATATGTATATTAGTCAATTTCCAAAACATTTATTAAATTAATTTCAGAGACCACAAAAGGTGTATTGTTACAATTCTTTCTATCTATCATCCTTAGTAAGATTTACATGCAACTGATAACTCACATAATTACATTGTCACTGTAGTGGATTTCACAAAATGTCTTGATCTGTTACATTATTTTAAGATTAATCTTTTTACATGTAACTAATTGTATCTAATTGGAGGAACACCACCATATTATATAGTTACTGGGCCGTTGGAATCCAATCTTACACATATTGAAGTCAATAGAAAAATACATCTTCCCTTCAATAACAAAACTGAACTCTTAAAGACTGGAGAAGCCTTTTCAATCAAAGTACTTTGAGCACCACATTTTTAAAAGAAGAATCAGAGCACCCAGTAGCCTATTTATATAAAGTTCATTTTTTAAAAATACAGATTTCTGATTAGTTTTTTTATTATATTGGTTAATTTCAAATTAGGATTATAAAAAATATACACGCATTAAGGCAGGTGATAACATAATGACAAAATTGTTAGTGACTGATCTGGGGTAGGCTCCTCATCACTTTTATTCTCTTTCCTCAAACAAACAAACAAAACCAAGCATCAAGCTCTTCCTCAGGCAATTTATCCTAAATTAAATAATTTTATAACCTTGGATTTTAACCTGAAGTAATACTAAACTCTCCATGAAATTTCTGTCCAGAAGTCTTAATAAAAATCGAATATTTGTAAGTTCCCCATGGACACTTCATTACAATGCTAATAGACCTTATACACTTAGAATTTTCACCCAGCAGCAGCATTTGCTTAAAAATTCAACTTTAAACTTTCCACTGCCTTAGCTTTGGGGATGCAGATACTAAAAGACACAAGAGTAAGCAGAATAAAGTAATTAGTAACCAAACCAGAGAAGTTGCTAAAAAAATTAACAATAAAACCAAAAGAATGGACAGTAATTGAGTGAGGATGTAAAAAGCCAGAGAGGAGGCAGATAATTTCATAAGCATAATGAGATATTTCAAAAAAAAAATCATTCAAGTTTGCTAAGATGGCTTAAACATGGCTCTCACAGCTTTTTTCACTCTGGCCAGGGTGAACATGTCCACACTTCAAACTCAACTGTCTGATGACTTTTGGATTTCCACTTCCATACTACTACTACCACCATTGATCTTCTTGGGTCAGGGAAGAGAAAGAGGCTAGTATCACCTACCTTTCTCCATTTGGAACCTATGACATTTAAAATTACCCATGTAAAGTACCTTTTTACTAAATAAAATTGTCAGAAGTAACTTACTTTCTACACAAACAAACAAGTAGTCCCTAAGTACATGGGTTACCTAGGTATCCACCAAGAGATAGAGCAGCTTTTTCCAAATTTTGTCATCCTGAATTGAAGCAGGAAGAGTATAGCAAATACTCTACTATGGTTGCTAATGGATTAATCCAAAAGACATCTCTAAGGAACAATGGAGAGCTCAATAGAAGCCTGTGCTATTATCTGAAATGGGAGTAGTTCCACTGAAGACGCTGGCATGCCACACAAAAGCAAAGTGATGCTCACAACACGAAAAGATAGAGAGGAAAAAAAGAACAAGATTCCTCAGACTAAAGCTCTTCTAAACTTGTCTCCTTTTCTTTTAAAATTTTCTGTTATTATTGTCAGAGTTTCAGCTCCACAAACTACTGCATACATTTTCCTTGCTGCCCTTGGTACATTAGGATGAAAGAAGAATGTCTAAAAATGCCTACATTTCCCATTTTTTCATATTTCTTTATTAAAGGACTCTGATTAGAAACCATTTTGAATACTATGTGTTTTCAGAATGAATTGATAAGAGTGTCAGGCCATACAAAGGGGGACCCAGTCCTAAGCACAGACTGAGGAACAAGAGAGCAGGACAGATTTATGTTCCACTTCAGGCAGCCCAGAGGGCTCCTGAAGGAAAGACAAAAGAACCAAGAATAGAGAGACAGGCTGCACACAATGTGGCATTAGCCTGCTAAGGAGCAGACAAGCAGCTTAAACCTGACGTAGAAGTTCACTCGAGAGGAGTTAAAAGTTGGCAAGCACCAAAAAGGAACAAAGAGTTTCTGAAGCTGCATTTTAAACAGACTGAAAGGGAGTCGGATTGGCATGTTGCATGGCATGACATTCAAGGCTTTGACAGAAGCTAAATACAACCATTCCCTGAGCACATATGATCTCTTCTGGAAAACAGACAAACTCCATCTCAAAACTTGTGCTGTACTTCCCCACCACTCTCTGCTACTACTGAGTGTTTCAGAACCCATGTGGTCCAAATCACAGGCAATACTCAGTTGTTCTCATGACAGCAATGTCCTTTATCCAAAGCCTCTGCTTCCCTTCTGTTGATCCCCTCCTGGGTTTGCAGATGGAGTCCATATCCTACACAGTTTTCATTTCACTTGGTCAAACAAATCAGGATCTCCCTTATCTCCATATGACCAGACCATCCTGTTAGCTCTTTTCAGCACCTAGAATCATAGAATCATAGAATCGATTGGGTTGGAAAAGACCTCCGAGATCATCGAGTCCAACCCTTGGTCCAAATCCAGTCCATTTACTAGATCATGGCACTCAGTGCCATGTCCAATCTGCGTTTAAAAATCTCCAGGGATGGTGAATCCACCACCTCTCTGGGCAGCCCATTCCAATGCCTGATCACTCTCTCTGTAAAGAATTTTCTCCTGATATCCAACTTAAATTTCCCCTGGCGGAGCTTAAGCCCGTGCCCCCTTGTCCTATTGCTGAGTGCCTGAGAGAAGAGAACAACCCCCACCTGGCTAGAACTTCCCTTCAGGTAGTTATAGACAGTGATGAGGTCACCTCTGAGCCTCCTCTTCTCCAGGCTAAACAACCCCAGCTCCCTCAGCCTCTCCCCATAGGACTTATGCTCCAGTCCCTTCACCAGCCTTGTTGCTCTTCTCTGGACCCGCTCCAGCACCTCAATATCCTTTCTGAACTGAGGGGCCCAGAACTGAACACAATACTCAAGGTGTGGCCTCACCAATGCAGAGTACAGGGGAAGGATCACTTCCCTGCTCCTGCTGGCCACACTATTTTTGATACAGGACAAGATCCCATTGGCCTTCTTGGCCACCTGGGCACACTGTTGGCTCATGTTGAGCTTCCTGTCAATTAGTACCCCCAGGTCCCTTTCTGCCTGGCTGCCCTTCAGCCACTCTGTGCCCAGCCTGTAGCACTGCATGGGGTTGTTGTGGCCAAAGTGCAGGACCCGGCACTTGGCTTTATTGAACTTCATCCCATTGGAATCAGCCCATCTCTCAAGTCTATCCAGATCCCTCTGCAGAGCCCTCCTGCCTTCCAGCAGGTCGACACTCCCTCCCAATTTAGTGTCATCAGCAAATTTGCTGATGATACACTCAATCCCCTCATCTAAATCATCTATAAAGATGTTAAACAGGACTGGGCCCAACACTGATCCCTGGGGAACACCACTAGTGACCGGCCGCCAGCTGGATGCAGCTCCATTCACCAGCACTCTCTGGGCCCGACCCTCCAGCCAGCTCCTAATCCAGGAGAGGGTATACTTGTCCAAGCCATGGGCTACCAGCTTTTCCAGGAGTATATTATGGGAGACAGTGTCAAAGGCCTTGCTGAAGTCTAGATAGACCACATCCACAGCCTTCCCCTCATCCACCAGGTGGGTCACCTGATCGTAAAAAGAGATCAGGTTGGTCAGACAGGACCTGCCCCTCCTAAACCCATGCTGGCTGGGTCTAATCCCTTGTCCATCTGACCCAATTTCAATTATTTCTTCTTAAAGATAAGCAATTAGAACATTTCATCTCATCGTAAGTTACTGTGAGTTTACACTATTATTTTTGTTAGATCTTTCACAATCTTCTCTACTTGGGCATCATAAGGTTAGATTTTCATTGTCCCATTGCTGTTATATTGGCCATCCAGGTGAATATTTCCTTTATTTTTCACCCAAGTTTCTATCACAGTAAAATCTTATACAGGTTATATATTCATGTGAATATGAAGACTAATCAATTAATTGCAACATCATTCAAATACCATTCAGGAACTTGAACATCTTTGCCAAATATACAACAGAGGAGAAAAGGACAACTGTGGAAAGAGAGCCTTGGTTTTCATACATAAATTTCATGAGAGCTGCTATACATCCACACAGCACCAGTCTACCATATGAAAGTTAAAGTGGATACTCAAATATTACAACAGTAATTTTCAACTCATAATGTGCAAATTACTTCCAAGTGGTCTAATACACACAATTAAAAGAAATGGGCCTACTGAAACCAAGATTTAAGTGGCAACTTGATTCCACTGGAAAAATTGTTCATGGTCTACAAACTGAAATAAATTTGAGAACCACTTCTTATATTATTTGGGTACCTTCTTTGTATGCGGTAATTTGAGTTCAGGGCACAGTTCTGACAGGCATTTTGAGCTGATGATAAATGAAACTAATAGCTCAAAGAAGATACTGAATATATTTAGCTCATTAATAGTTCTACTTCTGGACAGAAGAGTAACTTTTACACCAGCACAATCCAGAATAGCAGACTGAACCCTGTGATATATGTTCATATTAGCATTCTAGCTCATCTTTTCCTGCATTTCTTTCATCACACATTCAATCCTGGTTTCAACGTCTGTCCTGTAAAAGTCACAAGTACAGAAGAAAGTAATAAAAGAAGCATGATTTTTTTTTTCATATTTTTAAAGAAACAAATCCTAGGATATCTTTTATAATACCTACACATTGTCTTTTCTCCCTAATGAAATAGAGCTGGAGAAAGTAGACTATGCTATGGATAAGAATCAAATTAATATAGTTTTGCAGCTGTTAAGAAAAAAGCTAAAATGCATTCTCTTCCTGATTACATTCTGAATACATTTGGGATACATTGATTAACTGTTGATTAAGTGTGATAAAGCAGTGACTCACACCTTTAAAATTTAAAAAGTTCAGGCAGAGATAAGTGAAAAGGTATTTTACCCCATGCACATTGGCCAAGTAGTTACCAAAGGAATTACGAAGAATGGAAAGCATGGGATTTTACTACCTCAGCTGAATTCATCAATTCAACAAAATTTTTAGTATCAGGTACAAACTAATCCTTAAAGTTATCCCTTTCTCTTCTGACCACATTAGTGTTTCAATAGGATCCAAACAAAAACTTTGTTGTTCTCATGGGGATTGGAAGGAGGGCCTAACTGCAGCAATCCTAGTTCCCTTCTCCCTCTCTTATGGCCAGCTGTGAAAAATACACTCCACACGACTGCTGTAACATATGGAACACTGACATGATATGTAGCCTATAGAATTACTATGTCAGAGTATTATGACTTTGTCAACTTCCCACTACTGCCCCTTGTCATAAAATACAGTGTGGGAAGGTGAGTGCAGATCCAAATGCCTAACCACAGCTGGAATTTCTGGTATATTGTACTGCCCAGTGAAATGAATTATAAAATATCAGGAATAACACGATAGGTGCTAAAGATGCTCTAAATTCCTTAGTTTACAAAGAAAAGCCATCAACAATATTAAGCCTTAATTTGTTCCAAGGACACAAAGAAGTGATGAAGTAGAGATACTGCCATCTCACTAGAAAACTTGTATTACTCCAGAGTAGTGCCATAAACCCAGTGAAACATCTGATAACTTCATGTAAGAAAAAGAAACATCTCAACAGTCCTGCTGAATCTCAAGACAGAACAGGTCTCACAAAATTAACCAGTCACAAACATCTGGATTTTTTTTAAAAAGTCTTAAAATTATTACCTATTATTCTACCAATGGCCTTAAGAGAAACCAAGTCATTTCAAAACAAAGCCAATAGTATAGCAAAAATAGCACCATGCCATGGACAACTTGTACCTAAAAAAAAAAATCACCTGCTCCCAAAGCACAGCATGCTGTTCTCAAGCAACTTTGATAACATTTGTCTCCCACTGTCTTCCAGATGTCCTCCAAGAGACCGCCTAGAAAAAATGGCTTTTTCAAAAGAGTCTTTGGAAAAGAGGACTAGAGTTAGGAAAGGACAGGATAGGTCCTGTGACTTTTACATAAGTAGCATATAATTTTACTATGTTATCCTACAAACATTAAAACTAAAGGATGACCTGATCAGTCTTTAGAAAGTGGACATTTTTAATGAAGTACAAGAGTCTGTTAAAACAACTTTCTTCAGTGGAGCTTCACTGAATCAAGTACCAATTTATAAATTGTTAAATGCAGCCACATCATAAATTTCACTCAGAATTAAGCATCCCAACCTCAGTGTTGGACATTTAATAGTGCATACAGCACAGAAAACTCCATCCATAACCCAGAACTGGTTGGTTTTTTTCCATAATATCACCGATTTACATTTCACCTAGGTTGAGTTATTAAAAGGAAACACTATCGACTTGAATTTTACTTTATGTCAACAGCATTTACCGTAAGAGTTATTTTCGTTTTAATTATACCTTTTCTTTTACTTTCCTTTTGGTTTATTAAGAGAGCTTCAGAAGACCTCTCACCGTATCGGATATAGGACTGTCCCTATCCCCTCTAGTCTCTTTTCACATGCCTCTTCGCTACTCTTGCAGCATCAGCTTCCCCAGTCCCGTTACAAAACGCCTTATAACCATGCCAGCAACAGCGCTGAACGCTTCCAGGCACCGAGCGGTACTTCTGCTCGCGTATAAAGGGTGAAACTACAGCCCAGTTCCTGTAACACGCACAAATTAACCTGACAAAAGAGATTTTTTTTCTTTTCTAAGGTCTTGCAGAGACTGCAATTCTTGGTTTTTACAAAGCACCCTGACAGCTTCAGTCCAGGCCGAAGGCTCGCTCACGGAGCGCCGGGCAGACCCCGACGGCTTCTTTGCTTTATTTATAGCCATGCCTTCACGTCATGCCTTTTTGCTTTGTCCCCCCCTCAAAACCCCCTCCAAAAAAAAAAAAAAAAAAAAGAAAGAAAGTGTATCCACAGCCAAGCAGCCGCTCTAAGAGTGCTAAACTCTACGTGACACCTCCGAGAACCCCGAGCAGTTTTCGCAGCCGCCCGCCCGGCACCTTCGCAACTCCACGGCGGGACCAGCCCGCGCTCGCTGCCAGGACACGCCAACTCGCGGCCACGGCCGCGCCGGGGCAGCAGGGGAGGTGAGTGGGCAGGAGGGGCCAAGGTCCCGCTCTAGGCGAGCCGAGCAGCAGGGAGGGCGCGGAGCGGAGCGGAGAGCGCAGGTGACAGCCTGGCTCCGCGGCCGCCCGCAACTCCCCGCCCCGTCCCCGCACGACCCTGCGGCGGCTCCACGCCCCCCGCCACCGGCGGGAAGGGCGACCCCGGGGAGGGCAGATGTTCCCCCGGAGCGGGACATCTCACGCCGTGCTGCCCCTCCGTAAAAGCCCGCCCGCCCGCCGCACTCAGTCACTCACCGCCCTTCGTCGCTCCGCCGCCCGCGCCGGGACGCTCCCGCAGCACCTCCCTCCTGCGGCGGGGCGGAGGCTCCGCGCCCCCCGGTGCCCCGCACCGCCCACGCTCCCTTCCGCGGGCCTTCACCCGCCCCCCCGGCATCACGCGGCTGCCCGGCCGCCCCTCCCCGGGAGCCAGCGGCTCCATCCGCAATGCAGCTGCGGCCGCCCTCTCGTCCGACTTCTCCTCCTCCTTCTCCTCCCGGCCCGTGCGGGCACCTGCCCGCCGCCTTCTCGGGTCCGGGTCCGGGTCCGGGTCTGGGTCCGGTCCCGCCCGCCGCGCAGCGCAGCCCCGGCCCCGCGGGTGGGCGGCGAGGGAGTCCCGCGGGCGGGCGCACGGCCAGAGCGGGTCAGTGCGCTGTCAGGGGTGTGAGACAGGGAGGAGAGACGGGAGAGGGGGAAACGAGAAAAAAGACAAGAAAAAAAGAAAAGAAGAAGAAAGAAAAAAAAAAAAAAAAGCAAAGAAGAATAAGGGGGGGGGAAGGAATGAAAAGAGTGTTATGAAAGGGTGTTGTCCAAACAGACTTTTGTCCCCTGTTTCTCCCCCCTAAACCTATTACTGCGGCGGACCCCCCTGGGACTGGCCGAGATTAATTGCTCTGTGTTATGAAGAAAATGATAGATGCCATTAATCAGGGAGGTTGCAAGTCATTCGCGTTTGTAGATGGAATTCGGAGATTAGCTGGGACAGATGGCAGGCAAACGCTGCGCTCTCCAAGTCTGGCATAAATCATCCAACTTCTGGAATTATTAAACAGCCAGTGACAGAATCTCGTACATTTTCCTAAAGAGAAGGGTTTCTTAGGAAGATGAATATTCACTTCATATCATGACAAAGTGTTTCCAATCGCTGTTATGTTTCTCTTTCCAAATAATGAAAGTATTGGGGTTTCCTTCCTGGATGTCAGAAACTTCAAGCCTGAAGAAGAAATTAGACTTTTCACACAGATATCTTTCAGACATGGGTGAGAAGCAAAGCCAGCCAAGCTTCATGAGCACCCAAGTAATTTCCTTAATGCCCTTCCTGAAATAAGCAGGCAAATTTGTAAGTTAATACGCTTGTCCTGATATCTCCAGTAGATTTATCTTTAATTTAAGTAACTACTGCAGCAAAATATTTTTCATTCAAGTTTTATTTTTCTTCATGCGTGAGGAAAGAAGTGAATCAATGCCACCTTTATTCAAAACTCATAAATGAACACTAGACATTCTGTGGAATCTAAATTTTCCAAGTAGAGAAGAGAACTTTTTTTATTTCTCTACCCTATTTTTTTTTTATTTTTTTTTTACATAACAAAAATGAGTTATGGTGTGATCAACTTCAGTCAATCTTTCATGGTATCATATTGACTGATATGTCAAGTACTTGACTAAATATAAGCTTAGCTCCAATACCTATGACTGAGTAATTGTGAGCTTGATTGTATGTCCTGAAATAATGTGATCAGTCTACAGTAATATTCAGAATTTTGCAGAAGCCTGATCTATAAATTCAATAATAGCGTCTGTTCTATCACACTAAAGGCACCACTGTTCAAAACACAGGTTTTACAATAGTTATTTGAAAAATATTTGAAACTTAATTCATTGTACGTAAACTAAATGTTCCCCATGCTTATCAGTTTAATTTTCATTATTAAGAGCTTCTTTCAGGAAAATCCTTGCAATTTTTATTAGATTTAAGAGCAACAATATCAAAAAGGGCTTTTTTTTTTTAGCTTACTCCCAGCATTTGGATTTGCTGAGCACTCTACCCTGAGTCATCTTTAAATTGCTTTCAATTCTATCTGATATAGAAACAGTCTTGCACACAAGTATTGTCTAAGGCACTCGCTTTTGGCCACACATCCTAAAGAAGAAGAAACACAAAAGAATACTTATTTTTCCACCTATTTAGAAATACCTCTGGTTTTGCCTCAGAAATAAAAATGTCTTTTGCCATATCTGAAATATCCAAGTTGGAAGACCTTCCACGTCTTAGTTTTCCAAACAGATTAACATCTTTGAAAAGGCTTTTGCTGGAGAATTTTCTTTTCATAGGACATCAAATTAATTGTTAAGAGTACATTTGATCTACCAGAAAGAGATTATAAAAATACACTTAAATGGAAACAGATGTTAGACGTTTCTGTTCAAATCCATTTCTCTGTGTATACCCTAAAAAGTAATGGAATACAGGATGAACACTGAGGAAGGTTCTGTCATGCCATAAAGGTTTGCCTTGGGAGAACTGATATTTGAATCAGCTATTAAGAAAGATATTATGATATTTTATATCCATGACTAACTTCAGCAATGAAGATCAGAGCAATAAATATTTCCAGCTGTCAAGAGTAAGAAAGCTGGAAAGTTTTGTAAGGACAGAAGGAAAGACTTGAGACATTAGGCAGGAAAGGGGGAAAGAAGATCCTGAAATCATATTGCCCAGAACAAGGGCAAAACAGCAATGGGGTGCACAAAGGGTCTGCTAGGAGCTGAGAAAGAAGCTTATGTAACTGTAGCAAGAAAATGTTTCAGAGCAGAACTAGCTAATATTTATTTTTATTTTAATCCACATGGGTATTTATCTTCTCAGGTAAGTTTATTTTGCCTAAGGCCTGGAAGCTTTGCTGCTAAAAGCTCTGTGCAACACGCAGTGAAAATTTTATTCAGATCAGTGAAGTTAATAGAACCATTCCAACACTCATGCTTTAAGAAATTGAAAGAGGAAATAAAGTTAGGAGCATCCACTTCAATTTGTATCTGTGACCCTCTGTGCTTACTGTGCCAATAAGCACATGTGGTCTCTTGAAGGAAATCTTATTATCATACTGTCTCTCCTGGCAATGTATTTTCAGTACATTCCTATGAACAGGACATGATGGCATACAGCTGCTGCAGGAGACTCACAGGAATATCAGTTGTCAGTCATGAGATGGGACAGCTCAAAGTCCACCCTATCTTAAAGGAGTAGAGGATATGGAGTGTAGAAATCCTGTGCAGAAGACTACACTGTTACAGTGCAGCAAAGCATCCATTCGTTCTCCTCACCGAGTTCTCCAGGTTGTAGCTAATCAAGATGTATCTTAGGATACTCAATGACCCTTTTTTTCTTAGTAGTTTAATAGAAATTACATTCAAAATGTATGAGAGTTTTTGAGTGTATACACATTTTTAGGTAATGTTACTAGTTCTTCATGAAATATGAATTACTGTCAGATTTTTAAAACTATTACAGAAATGTTATTAATTTCATGAAAATGTTGTAAGGTGATAGACCAATTTAAGGCCACAATGACAGTCCTGAGCAGTTATGGGAAAGACCCCAGCACCAAAGAGACTCCTGATGGCTTTCCAAAAGACCCCAGCACCGGGGGGAGACTTCCCAGCAACAGACTGATAGGATCAACGAAGGATGGCATGGTATGGAGATAGCATGGCATTTCTTGGCAAACATCCTACCTGATGGGAACTCAGGAAGCCAACCCTTAGGCCTATGTCATCTGTCTATCATCCCAAAAATTAGTTTATGGACTACACTCACTCAAATTGCCTAAGAAAAAAAGTATAAGAAGAGATCGGACATGAGCAAAAATTGGGGAAAAGTTCCATCATTTCTGCGGGGTTAACTGACGGGCTGCCTTTTCTCCTTCCACTACTCAGGATGCTGTGGGGTGAGCAACTGTTTTTATATTTTACTTTGCTTTCACCTTTACTAATTGTATTTTGCTTCCTTATATCTTGCCTTATATATATTTTATCTTTACTTTATAGACCTTATAGACTAATTGTACTTTGCTTTATATATTTTACTTTGCTTTCCCCCTTACCCTATAGATACTAATTGTACTTTGTTTTATATATTTGATATTTTACTTTGCTTTATATATTTGACCTTTACCTTATAGATACTAATTTTACCTTGCCTCCACAGGAGGGAGAAAAGAGGTTGTTTGATCCCAAATTAGTCACTATTTTAACCCACCTCTCCCTTGCTTCATGAAGGTACAAGGAGTGTGAGAAGAACATTCCAGTCCTGGATTCATGCTCCTGGAACACACTCTGCACTTCCTGCTCTTCTTTCGCAAGTACTTACCTGGAAAACTGAAGGTCTATCATTCACTGCACATCCAATATATACCAAACAAAAGCATACCAGCTTTAGCATTATAAAGGCTGATTTACAAAAACAAGAACATTTATTGCACAACTTTATTACACTTGTAATGCCTGTATGAAACCCCAGTTGTATATTACTTTTATTTAATGATAATGAACCTTCTTAACACTAGATAACTACTAAATAGAGAAGTATTTTTTTGCCACTTTGATGTTTACACTGGCATTAAACCAACAAAGGATAACATACTGAAACATTTTTTTCTTTGTTCTTTTTTTTATTTTTTTTTCAGGATAGTTTTGGAGACTAGAGAAACTCCAGAGAGCTGGCAATTTGATATATAAAGGTCAGTTTCTGTTAACGAAAGCAGAATATACATAGAAGGAAGGAATTGCCATGAAAAGCTGTCCCTCTGTGGACTAGTTGCTCATTACTCTCATCACCCCCTAGGAAACATGTAGATAATACTATTTCAAGACATAGCACAACTGCAATTTAGACAAGGCTTGAATCTACCACAAAGGGCCACATATCAAAGGCAGAAAGGACACAATTCATAGCTAAATCAAGAACTGTAAAAATCTAGTCTGGTTGAAGAAGACTGGATAAAATTTCCCACATTTGCCTCTAGAGAGCTAAAAATCTATCCCCGACAACATTCTTAAGTGTCCTGAAAAAGATCACTAATTTATTAGTGAGAAGATAGGTAATATCACTCACTGAGCCCTACTGATGTGCTACTTTTCTTCAGAGTGTAGCAGGGAAGGATGCTGAAACTGAAAACATACACCATTGAAAGCTCAACAAAAACTATTTATTACCAAGTAGTGGCCAACAAAATAAAAACCCAAGAGAGAGGAAGGAGGAGGAAAATAAACCCTCAGTACGACTCCCCCTCTCACCCAGATGTTGCTTACAAAGTTTTCTTGCCGATCCCAGAATGTCTAGAATTCCCCATAGCAGAAGCTGCATTCTGGGAGTGTCAGCCGGCCCACAAGATGGTGTACATCCCCACAGAAGGCAACATTGTTCTTTGATGTGAAGCTTGCGTTCCCCCAGCATGAGCAATCTGCTTTTTGTCCAGTTTAATTGGTGACATCTACCTGGGCAGGTGTGGCCAGCACTGCCCAGCTAGACGCCTTCAGTCCCTTCCCCTGTTATACAAGTGGCATCTCTTCTGCACACGCATGGGTAGTCTGGAATTTCCCCATGCATGCCTGTCGCACCTCAGGGGGTGTTTCCTAAATGAATATGGGGGCTTACTTCATCCTCCTCTTCAGCTTCTTCTTCAAATGCCCTTGGAGGGCCATCAACCAATAGTGAGGTACTAACTAACTATATTTTATACAAGATGCTCCCTTCAAGGATGAAGTTCTAGTTTATCAGTGCTTGTTTTCTCATAACTTGGCAGGAAAAGAATAGATTCTCACATGTGGCTGGGCCAACCACAGACCAAAATAGCAGCATCTAATTAAGCACGAATACACAAGGGAACCCCCTTATATAGCAATATGGAGTAAGATCATGCTCTTTGGCCCTGGGACTAGATGTGGTGAGTAAAGATCTCCTAGGGTTTCATTTCTTTCAGTTTTTAGCCATAAAGTTGAACTGATTTTTTTTTCAAGTGGAACAAATGCCTAATGCCTATGCAGATGCTATATAAGTAACCTGCTCTACATAAAAGACATTGCATCTGATCTGAAACATAAATGTTTACGGAGTCTTTTCATTCACTAAAAGCAGGTACTAGGTCGTCCTATCATTAACACACATGAACTGATCATGACCACCAAAAGTGGTCATTTTTTAATGTGGTACAATATAAACAACATAATTTTTAATTTTAAACTTCATGTGTCCTCTTCTGTGTTGGATTACTCAGAAATGGCCAAATGCAGGTCTCACCTCACAGTGATTTTGGCTCAGAAAAATGGAAACATCATCATTCCAAGGGACAGAATAAAGAGATAGTGTGCCTGTCAAACATAAGAATTACTTTTGGCAGTGAGTTTTCAGTTTACCCTTTATTTATCAGTTTTACTGTGTTAATATTTTTTTTAAAAAAGATGAAAATTTTCTACTAGACTGCAATGTTGTACAATGTACACAAATACTAATTTTCTAATTTTTCAATATAACATTATTCTAATACCTCAAAAAACATGTTACATCTAGGCTGACTTGATCAGTGATACACAAACTGTCATGGTATAGAATAGTTGTATAGGATGTTAGAAATGTGGATATAGAGTATTTAGCACATTTTTCAGACTATGTAGAATATGAAAATATTTTGTTATGGTAGTCTTCAAAGATATTTTACTGTCACACAGAATGCTGTCATGCTTTAAACTGGTATCACAGAGGCATTACCAGAAGAAGATAAATCATAATAAAAACTGCCCAGCAGAAATGGTTGCAGAGCTATGTTTGTATCTTTTAAAATCCCTTAGGGGAAGTATTAACCTTGTATGACTACTCAGATGACTTGGTCTTCTGACACCTTACAGACTTTTCCTTTTCTGGGTATAGTAACATTTGGGGGTTGGTGGATTGGTTTTCTTTTTTTTCAGATTTTATTCAGATTAGAGTTAAGTTTGTTTTTAAATGAGGCAATTAGGTCGCAGCATGTTAGAAAGGATAGATGTAGATAAGAGAAAAGCCAGGAATAACTCCTCTGCCTCTCTTATGCAAAATTCTGTTCACAAGGTCTACAACTGAAATCAGTAGCATTATGTAAATTTGAGTTAAAGTGTCCAAAAAGGGATTTATAAATGAAATAAAGAATAGACAGCCCAGTTCTCATCCTTGAGGTTCAAAGCAAATTTTCCTGTTGCTTTGATGAGGTTATTATTTCTTTGCTGCCATGTCTGATATATATTTGCTTATTTGAAAGCCAGAATAATTGATTAATAAGCTACATAGACTTTTGCAACCTAATCAATGATACAAATTTAATTTTTGACCTAAACTCTGCATTGAGAAACATAATTATTTTCAGTTTAAGGCTCTAGAAGTCTTCTAAGACTTTGGAAGCTAGTGTTTAGGGTCTTTTACAGTTTTGGAGTTTTCTAGCCAATTAAAAAACAAACAAACAAACAAACGACCCCCACAAAACCAAAACCAAATAAAAATATTAAAGAGTTGGACACAGAGATGCTTTTTAAACACTAAAGGCTGAATCCTCTGGACTCAAAAGGCTGCAATACCCCTAAATTGGAGAGGACCTGGGACAAGTTCTAAGGCTACATTAAATCAAAGCAGGAAATAGTTTCAGTAGCTGAGAGCTGCTAGGATTTGGGATTTCAGTTACAGACTTTTTCTTCCATTGGACACACATCACCTGATGACAAGACTGGTAAATACAATCAGAAGCACTTCTATAGGCTCTGAGGTATACAGAAAATTATGATTTTTAAAAAAAATTTATATAAAATGAAAGCACTATTTGCCATTATATATCCTAAATAAAATAAGATAAAACTTTTATTCACCTTTGATGTGGTTTAAAAGTTATGAATATGATATTGGCTAGAAAGTAACAATTTTCAAATTCATATGTTGTTTTTTTCTTATTTTTTCCTTCTTAGAATTACCTCAGAACTTACGAAGTTGTTTTATGAACATGGATCAAACTGGCATCATCCCCAAAAAGCAGACAAAATCCCCAAGCAATTGGAAGAGAGAAACAATAAATCAGACGTGTAATGCTATTGTCTACTCCACAAAGTATAGTTTGTTGTATTTTAGGTTAAATATATCTTTAGAAGCCTTCAGGACTATCAGTTTGTCACTCTAGAGTAATTGTCCTAACACAATATGGAGAGAAGGCAAAAGAAAGGCTCTGGAATCAAGTTTAAGTCCTATTTTCAGAAAGCCCTTATGATAGCTAACAGAAAATGCCTTGAAAAGCCATATGTAGACCTTCTGAAAATTAGAAAATTATTTCAGTCTGTCTAGGCAATGGTTTAAATTTCCAGAGAACTATCTGGCCTAATCAAAAGCTATTGTTCCCCACCCCCTTCCCTATTCTATAGCTGCACAGTAAAGAGTATGCTTCACAAAGCCCCTAGTGGCACTAATGATGTTATCACTCCTTTTTGCTGAGCTGTCATTTCTCCTAATTATCATTTATATTGGGTTCTGCTACTTTCTGATATTAATATTGCCACGTACTTTAATTGTTAGGCAACACTATACAGTGCTAATTCATAAGAGAATTTCATCCCCTTGACTTCCCTGAGGCCTTGAAATGTTGATGGATGTCTTTTAAGACGGTCCCTCCTTAATCTCATTACCAGGGGAAGAGTTAGCTGTCCATAAAACCTTTAATTTTATACACACAGTGTCCATTGTTTGAGGGAAATGGATAATTGAGCACCTAATTAGTGAATACCTGCTTTCACATACAATTGCCCAATTTGCACGAACAGATGCTGACTTATAAATACAGCAAAACTGGTTGTGGTGACAAATCCCTTTCATAGGTGACTCCATTTGGTCTCTTAAGTATCAAGTTACTCTCGTTTTCCAGATAAGATGTGGGAAGGGAATTGGCTGGTTTTGGTTGGGGTAGAGTTAAATATCTTCACAGTATCTAGTATTGGGCTATGTTGTGAATTTGTGTTGCAAGGTGTTGATAACTCAGGGATGTTTTGGTTACTGCTGAGCAGCAATTGCAGAGAGTGAAGGTCTTTTCTGCTCCTCACCCCACCCCATCAGTGAATAGGCTGAGGGTGTACAAGACATTGGGAGGGGGCACAGCTGGGACAGCTGACCCCAACTGACCCAAGGGATATCCCACACCATATGGTATCATTCTCAGCATATAAAGCTGGGGGAAGAAGAAGGAAGCGGCGGATGCTCTGAGTGATGACATTTGTCTTGCCAAGTAAACCATTATGGGTGATGGAGATGGCTGAACACCTCCCTGCCTGGTCCTACACTTTTCTATTCCTCTTTACATTACCATCAGATTAGTAGTTTGCTAAAACACACAGAGGAAGGTGCCAGTTCAGATCATTGCTTTCCCATCACCAGGGGTGCTGCACAGACAGGTCACTGACCCAGTAAGGTCATTGCTGTGGGGCAGCCACTGATATGGGCATCAACAATATCTTACTCTTAAAAAAAAAAAGAGAGAAAAATTAAACCTTCTACAATACATGTGTTTTGCCTTTGTAATAGACAAGTTTAATTGTAATGAGAAAAAATCCTCATTTTTGAAGAACTTCTATGAGATGCTAGAGCTAAATTCTTCTACTTTAGGTTCTCCTAAGCCTGTTCAATAACTGGATTCCTTACATCATTATAATCATTTTATTACTTTCCCCTCCCAGAAGAAATGGGACACATCTGTTGTATCTTGGCATTTTAAAAGTATAATAAACGCAATATGCACATCTCTGAAACAAAGTGTTGTTTAAAGTAAATTTTGTTTGTGAAGAGAGGTGAGGGGACAGATGCTCTGTTAATTAGTGTGATTCCCATAGAGATTCCCATAATTTTAGGCAGTACTATGACCCACTCATTTTACTAATACAAACCTAATCAATTTTAATTCTGTGTTCTACAGAGAGGAATTTGCTGATTATATTTGATTCATTTTTGAAAGACTAAGAAAAATAAGTCAGCTCATAACATTACATATTGAGGAACCATCTGAGTTTCTAGAACTATTTTTTTTGTGAAGTTTAATTCTACCTTTACTTTCTGATTTACAGAACTGCAAGTTCCTAAAGCAGTTTCCCAAATAGCTGTCCACCAATACCGCTCAAAATAACAGCTTGTAAAATAAAGGCATCTGAAGACATACCTTGATTTACTACGATATAGTGTATTTGCTTAAAAAATAATAAAATAACATCTGGAAACAAAGCACTAATTAATTTCTGAGTATAAAAGACTACTCTGTCTCTTAAAAAAGGGGATTATACTGTACTTAAGAAACAGCCTGCAGTGGGATATAAATAGTTGCTAGCGCCAAGCACAGTAGTTTTCACTGAAAAGTCACACCTTAGCCACAAACAAATGTATTCTTTATAAAGACAGCCTGCACTGCATCTGCTAAGAACCAGTAATGCCATTAGTAACTTTAATATATCAAAGATGCTGCTATTTATGCACTCCATTCATGTACATCTGTTAGCAAAAACCTTTTCATAGCTTAGCAACCAGTTTCAGTCACTTCATCCTCTGTTTTCTTTACCAGGCTTGGCCACTTAATTTTTGCAAAGAATTTTAACAGTGTGCTTTAAGTCCTGGAATCTTAATGATGATCACATAATGGACAGTATGCCAGTCCACCAACTTTCCTCTGCTCCAGCTCCTTTTCAGCTCAACCATTTTGCAATTACTACAGTTTACCTGACAAACAGCAAGTAGAAAGTTGTTGCTGATGTAAAGCTTTGGAGAGTTCATTAATTTACAAGAAAAAAGACCCACTGTTTTGATATAACATTTCAATGATCCAACTAATAAGCATGAAAATGTAATTTGCTAGGCCTGAGATTCTCACTGAGTGCCCTTGAAGTTTGCAGTTGTTTCCTCTAATTGCCAATAAGACAGTTGTTTGTTATTTCAGTGTTGTAGTTCTGATAATTCCATCCCACTCTGCTGCTTTAACCAGAGTTAAGGTTTTCTATTGATACGTATCCACATAATTTACTTGTTAAAAAAGGAAAAAAATCCTGAAGATAAGCACTTTTCAAAAACCAGTTCAAAACTCCCCTGTTAAAACACTGAAATCTGTACTTTAGTTACACTGCAAAGGACAGTGCTTGCCTCAGGATACAAAGTTGCTGGGAGATGGCTACTACATGGCTTAAATACTTTTTGAAGTATTCCCATTCACTTTTCCTGTAAGGAAAAAAATAGCAGTTTTCTGAACACTCCTTCCCTGTTGTTTCCCACAGCATCGGGAGAATATGCCCTTATCTGCACTGTTATGAATGTTACATCATGCAATCTATTGCTCAGAAGACAGCCTATTTAGAAACCTTTAATCCCTGGGAAACAGGAAAAGTCATTATTTTATGGCTTTCTTGGTATCCTAACCCTGCTAAGAAGCAACACTCAAGTCATTTATAACCATGCCTTCAGTCCCTCTACACCCTGTTCCTACTTTCCAAATCAAATCTGTATTAAAAACATTGCAGGCATATGCTACTTTTACTGGTATTCCCACAATGGCTAATGCAGGTTCTCCTGAGACAGTAGTGGTAAACCAGAAAAAAAAATCCTGTTTTTTGGATTACTTTACAGTAATCAACTTTGCCTATGCTAAATCATCTTTCCTTCCAGTGTCATCTGTTGACTTCAAGACCTCTGAGAGTAACATAACAGCAAAATTAAAATATGGTTTAAATAAACCAGAGGAAATTTATCCTCTCATGGTAACACTGTGATTAAAGTATGTAATTGAATTATAGAGGCTTAGATAGCATGAAATGAAAGCAGAAATACATCAAGAATCACTGTTTCATGCAGAAAAAAATCATAAAAGTGTGTAATGGTACACAAGGTAATATTTATCTGGGAATAGATGACAGAGGACTTTATGAGACAGAGCTATAAGGTATGAAGGATATAAAGTGCAATAAAAAGAAGGATAAACTCAACACTGCTTATGAAGAATAGATATACAAATATTAACTCCCAAATAACTAAAACACCTATCATTTGTTCTTTCAAAAATAAAGTTTTTTATCTTATATATTATAAACTTCTATGATGATTCAAAAGAAAAATAAAACCCCCTGATATTTAAATTGCTTTTTAATATTAAAACTAAATGTCATTTCCTGTCTCCAAAGCTGAATTTATTGTCTGCACAATCTACTTCATCTTTCAATTCATCTTTTCAGAACACATTAATGGTTTTAATAAAGTTCCAAAGGAAACACAGTAGATTTACTTTGCATTTCTTTAAAGCCACTCACCTATGCATAACTGTTAAGACCTTCTCTTTGTTTAAATATCCATCTATAAAAGTATGCATAATTACCAAACAATACCAGAAGAAAGCACCATCTCCATCTGTGGGCTGTTGTACCTAACTGCATCTGCAAACCACTCCAAACCACTGAACTTTCTGTCAATATTCTGAGGGATAGGCTACCAATAAATAAAATAAGCCATAACATCTAAAACTGGTCAAGATGAAAACAGGTCAAATCTTGTTAACCGTGTTGCTTCCATATGTGTTGGTTTTCTGAGAATGACTGACTAAAACAACACTATTCAAATGCATAGAGTATGTTTATAATAATTTGTAGCATTGAGGTCTGAGGTCAGTCTGCATAATATTTGAAAAATATTAAAAGTCCCTTTGATTTATGCCTAACAGTCTGTTTTTAAATCCTCAAAACAGAAAATTTCCCCCTTGTTACCACATGCCTTTGGTATCTTTAAAAGATGCATCATTTATTTTTTGTCCAGGTATTCAGCAATTATTTTTCCTTCTTGATGTTTTTCTTTTTTAACCATACTAAAAGTTGACTTGCGTTCATATTGTCTGTTCAAGACTAATTTTAGTTTTCTTGAATAATCTTCATAATTTTAACTATAGCTTTTAAAGGCATTTAATTGGAAGGTAGGTCATTACATACTGTACATGTCTAGACAGGAAGGTAGCACTTGTTTATCCTTGAATGAGTCATGACCATTAGTTAGACTGCTGTTTACTGTGTAGGTAAGGAAAACAGAATAATTGAGTCTCACAGAAATAAACTTCCATCTTTTTGAATCTCCAGTAAGAAGTAGTAATGGTGTCTCATTAAATTAACAGCTCATTCCTGCACTTACCTATATTAAATTATATATTCATTCACATTACCTACTCTGCAAAAGTGGTGTATTAAATTATCTCTATATTCATATTAAGCTGGATAATTTTATGGTTGTAATATTTCTATCTCTTAAGAGATAGGATAAGCAAATCCCATGCTGCAGGCTGTGAAGGAATTGCCATGGGGAGTCCCTCCCACCTCTTCAATCAGCATTGCGTGGTGAGGCAGGGGCATCCTTCTCTCTGCACCTCACCCACCATTAGCCACAACAGGTGACAAGATCCATCATTTAGTAGCCTTTAAGCACTTAGGATGCAGACTCCTGGAGGAACTGAAGGCTAGCAAAAAAAAAAAAATTAAAAAGAAACAGTTTCTGTTTGCCGCCATATAAAAGGAAACACTATGGACTGAACAAAACACATTCACTTTGTCTCTACTCTGGCACTAAATATGTATGAACTGTGATGAAGAAAAACAAATGGACATTCTAGTTATGCTCAGGCCACATTAGCAGCACTTTGCATCTTTTCCAAACAAATTGGAATTATCATTTAAATGAGCTCAGTGAACAGTAAGCTAGAGGTTGGAAAGAACAAATCCAGTCCTAATGCTCTCAGATTTGTGGTCATGCCACAGTCAAGAAATCCTGTGACTACTTCCTTTTCATAGCCTCTTGACCACAATAAGCTGGTACTTTCTAATTCCTCTGTTTTGTTCGTGTGCATGCAGGTCCTCACTGCCACTGGGAAGTAGAGTATTGCTTACAATACATTTGCATTTGGATTGCACTGAAACGTCTGTCAAGATACTTTTGTCTTTTCATGCTTGTGTCAAAGCATCAGCATACTGTCTTGAGTTAATAAAGCATTGTTTTTAATTTCTTCTGTTTTCTGGCTTTTTGGATTCCTAGTCAGACATTGTAGCTCCTTTGTGCTAAATATGGCTCTAGAAAAGATGTATAGGTAGAGACAAGGGCCTGCTGCCAAGGAAGCACTGGGTTGACTAGAAAAGGAATGAGAGTTTTCTGGAACTATGCAAAAAGTTCATTGAGCAAAGGATATTGAGGCCCGGGAAATTTCTTTTCTGCAGCTCTCATAACACAGGATTTCTCTTGTTCAAAAGTGGTCTGGAAAGGCATAAAAACCAAAGTTGTCTTATTTTTAATAACCTACAAGCTAGAGAATTCCTCATTAAGCTCTGTGAAGGTCTTGCTTAGTTCTCAAGGTTACACAGCTCACTGATAGGTTTGATTTATGGCATCGGGAGTCAACCTGACATTACCCAGATAATTTGCATCACTAGAATTAGTTATTTTGCTAAGACTAATAATTAAAATTCCTTCTTTGTTTTGGGGCACTTGGTGACCTTTCCTTTTCTACAGACTGTCCCAAAACATGACATACGTGAGTTTGAACCCATCATTTGCCTCACTGCAAACCTGACTCCCCAGAAGTAACCTAACTGTTTTGAAACTGCTGTGACTAATGACAGGGAATTGTAAAGAGATACAGCAACGACTGAAAGAATTAAAATTTTTTTTATAGTAGAAACTCCAGTGTAGCCTTGGCAACGGTCCTGCTACATAACATCCAAGAAAAACCTTTTTCAGCATTTTCTAGCAGGAAGGCCTGCGATTTGCTGTACACTGGACTCAGTAATTCAATCTCACCAGACCCGTTTGTTCAGTTATTATTCATTATGATGAAGTAATGCACTCAAATGACTCCTGCCACATAATCACCCTATCCAGAACACTCTCCTGAAGAATAGGTTCTTAATCTAGCAGCTAGATCAAAACAGCAGCCTCCTGCCATTTGATAAAACACAGAACAGGGTGACTGCTCTGCAAATATACAACAGTGTTATAACTCTACATGTTTCTCTGCAATATTTGCAGCAGCTCATTTGCAAAACATGTCCATAGCTGGAGTTAAATCTAGAAATGCTGAATATAATTCCATTATCTTTTTGTATATAACCATGAGAAAAAGGAAAGAAATAATCATAGATCAGCCAGAAAATCCTTAAAAGTAAGGAGGACAAAGTTCCCCACAAAAAAATTTAATCATATTGTTGATATATTCATCACTGAGACCCATTTAACTTTTTTAATAATGTACATGTATTTTTGTGAATAAATTAATGCTTCTCTGCCTAGTGGCTGCTGTTGGTTTCTAGGGGTCAGCAGCCCATTGGGGAAGAGGATCCTCTCAAATTTACATTCCCTGTAGTAGAGGGTTACCCTCTGGAGAAGCTGAGGGATGCTGCAGCCACAGCATTGAGGAAGAGAACCCTGACAGTGCTGAGCTGCTCCTCTACCCTTACCAATTCTCCACTAGGGGAGCACGGAGAGCCACAAGCCAGGACAGCACCTCTTGTGCCCGCTCTGCTTCTGGCTTCCTATCTCCTTCCAGCTGAGGTCAGAAGTCCCGAGGCAGCTGACTGCCCCTTGGCTTCCTCTCCTCGCTCAGGGAAAGGAGAGTGCCCACTCCCTGCTGTGGGTGCCAACGTAGGAAGTCCCTTTGAAAGGAGTTCCCAGGAACTCCCTTCCTGTTGTAAGGAACTGGGTCATAGCTATATTATTAATTTCAATGCTCTTATGCTAACAGCTCAAAAATGCAATGAAATCATCTAGGCCATTGTATTTGTCCAAGCCAAAAAGAAAGGAGTGGCATAAATAGTGCCAAGAAATTAGCATGTTCATATTCTTTTTTATTAATAACCTAAAATGTTATCATGAATGAGGGTAGAAGGATTATTAAAAAAATTATTAAATGTTGGCAGCATCCTTTAAAACAGTGTATCATCAGGGGCTCTCCTGCTGGCAAACAGAGCAGCAGAAACATCCCTTGGTGGATAGCTGGTTTATGGATTTGATACAGGAAAACCTAAAGCAGAAAGCTTGTTACGGATCAAAAGGCCAGTGCAGAGGCTTTGATTATTTCATTTCGGATTTTGTGGTTTTTAGATGCTTATTTATAAGCGGCCCAAAGAGAATTTTTTTTCCAAGGTAAGCAACCAGTAATGAATTAGTTTCCCACATGACACTTTTACAAAACAATTGTCTTTCATAGCTGTTCCCTTTTCCTTTTGTTCACTTACCATCCACTGCAGATGAAACTATGTGCCCATCTTCTGCAGTTTAAACCTTTGTTTGTGCACTAATGAATCTAACTAGGTGTCATAGCAGACTCTAATGAGCATCACTCACTTTCATTTAACTCTGCAGCTTGCCATTACACACTTTAGAAGATCTGTTGGTTTATTCATGGCAATCACTAGATATTCTTTTTCATTACATAGATACTAGTTTTCCCTGTTGTGTCTTTCATTATTAAGGGAACTATGAAATGTTAATACTGGCCTCAAAACCCAGGGCAAAAAAATGCCCCCAATCCTATTTGAAATGCGATCGCTTGTATTGCAAATGATCTTACAGATCTGAGCACAAACAGCTTGAATTTTTCTTCATTTATTTATGAAAAGATGAGAGAAAGAAAAAATCAAGAAGGTGGCTCTATGACCCACTTGTCAGATTTACCTTGTTAACTGAATTCCTTGTGGTTAATTTAAGCAGCAGGACTGCAATTACAAAAGCATCCATAAGCAACTATTAAGAACTGTCATATTCCCACCCACATTATTAGCTCAGATTTTAAACTCAGAAACGTTTACACTTTTCAGTTTAACTCTGAATCAAATTTGAGAAGGTTTTGCCCAACCAACCTGTCCTTGTAATTGCTTGGCACTGATAACAGGAACATTGCAAAGTAGCCCACAGCAATCATATTTTGGACAAAATGTTAAATAGCTTCTGTTCTACTTGATATAAAACTTTTTTCCCTAAATTTTATATTAAACAACTTATACTATCTATGCAGCTCTAGGTTTAGTAGTAATGTTCTGATCAAACATATAATTGGTATTTAAATAAATACTACTTCAGACAAAAGCAACGACAAAAAAAGGTAAACAAATACAACTTTCCAGAGTCCACAGAACAACTACTTTTACATACAAGTAATTATTTTCAGACTTTTAACTCACATCTGCACCTGACTTAGGGGGACCAGCCTCTAAATTAAGATAAATGTAGTCATTATTTGTATTTAAATTTCATTATTCTGTCACTTCACACTCTGAAGAGTATTCATTTAATTTATTTGACAGTCACATCATCCTTGTACATAATATGCCACAGATATTGTATCCCAAAACATGTCCTAGAGCATTAATTCACTTCAACTAATTTATGCTACTTTCTAAATCCCTTCAATAAATGTTTGGCTAAACACTATTTGTGGTTTGTTATGGAGTTTTCGTTCTACTACATAGCCATGCTCTGAGTACAAAAAGACTCTTAAAAGCACAGGAAACATTCTGATTATTTTTTTCTGTAAGATTAGTAAATCTAAAGAGTAAAAATGGGGATTACCTTCAGTTCTAACAACTCTTAAAAAAAATATAACAAAGTCTTTATTTCTCTGACTAGTAAGAGACAATGTCTCATTTCCTTTCCAGCCATGTGGCCTTACTGGTGTAGACAACCACAATTATTCCTGAAACTTTTTCCCCTCCTGTGTTTGCCTGGGTCAATATGAACATAAAACATACTGAGTATCAGTGCCCTATAGAGAAATAACTGGAATAAATAACCCATGCCTTATGCTGACGGGAACATCACATAAGGACTCTGCTGCAGTGATTGCTGAAGAAGAAGGTGTAATTTATATAGCATCTGTTTATATACTGGATAATCATAGCTGTTAAGTTAGTTACCAGTTTCTCAAAGTGGGAATGAACAACATGAAAAGAAATGCTTGTTGAGGACTTCAGTTCTCAATACTTTGGATATGAAACACATGAATTCATCTTCATATCTATAAAACATTCAGAAATATTTTTTAAAATGTACTTCATGTGTGTTTGTATGTGAACCACAAAACAACAGATAGGTGGAACTTTTTAGGAGGCATTCCCCAGAAAATTCACACTCCTTACAGGTTTAAAAAGAAATCAGCTGGTTTCTCAGGTGCGATAAAGTTTGGAAAATATAATAAGCAATATCCTCTCTCCAACTTGAGTTGGACACGATGTCCTTTCCTGATTTTTTTTTTTTACATCAATATCTGAACTAAGATTACCTTTCATTCAGACCAGAGTTTAGCTCTTAAAAGTTCTTCAGATTTCTTTTAATGCATAAGTAAAAATCATTTAGGTGAAAAAAGCCTCATACCGTAAAAGCACCTGCTAACATGAGGTTTGATTGGCCTTTTGTCAATGCCAGGCATGAATATGTCTGGAAAGCTTCCCTTTACCACCTCCTTTCAGTTTTCTCTCCCTTTCTTAAGCCCAATTTCCATTCTGTTCAAAAATTGTTAACTAATAAACTTCATATGTAATCAAAACCCCAATTTCAGCTCAGAATAAACAAAAAGAATAAATGTGTTACAGTCCAAGGAAAAATAGCAAGGAAAATACATTTTGGTGATAGAGCCTCGGTTATTTAAATAACATTGTGCAGTCAGTCTATGATAAGACTCTGAAGTCAAGCTATGACACATCCAAGGCTGAAGAAACTAAGAAATATCTCTCAGTGGGGTTTTTTTTGTTTGTCTATATCTTTTACTGAAAACTATTTGAGAATTAGAAGGCAACTTGGCAATTTCTGTGCTTCCTTCTTGTTTGCCACCATAAAATAAGAACTTGTTTCTTTGATATAAAGCTGCTGAGTCGGAAGAATCCATTCCTTTTACTGAATTTTCCATCACCTCTATATAGCTTTCGCTGTATTTTCTTCCCCCCCACACCCCATAGTAGTAGTTACATCAATTAATTATTTCTTTTTCTGATGGTAAGGTTAGAAGTTCAGGCATTTTTTTCAATTATACAAAAAAAAAAAAATCCCAGAAAGTTGTTTTCATATTTGTTATGAAATGAAATTTGTTAGCAAAGCCGCATGCCAACATGATATTATAGTTTCCTGGCAATTGTTCTCAGGGAAGTTTACCTTCACATAGAGTAGGAGGATGATCACACCTTTCTTGTGATCAGTTACAAAGCAAAACTAGAAGTATTGTAAAGGAAACTAAAAAACAAATACTAAAAGCAATCCCAATGGTGTCACACTGCTGAAAAGCACGAATGGATGTGAAAAACTTTGGCAGCATAATTTCAAATGTTGAAGAAAGCTGTAAATGTTAAATCATTTTAATTATTCCAGGAATTTATTCATTTCTAATTTGCATTAGCATGCAAATATATAGTATTTTTCCCCCTAGAAATCTTTTTCACATGTTAATTACTAGCTTGCCCTTGGGCTTCTTTACCTTAGGAATGATTGGAGTTTTGCATTTTAGTTTAAATGCAGAATACCAAAATTAAAGTATCTTATCCATCCAATTGCACCACTTGTACCAATTAGGTACTTAAAGTTACAGATAGATAGGAAAAATGTTCCTTATTATATACAGAAAACATAGCATCTCACAAGAAAATACCATAGAAGTATTTTGAACAACAAAGAATTCTGAAAGTACTTAAGTAGACAATTGTTTAATGTAGTTCCTACTTCCTTCCACCATGCTTTTCTCCCCACCATATTTGCCTCCTCATCTATGTTCTGTTACTCTATTTTCCTGCACTAGGAGACAAAAGATTAAGAGGGATCAATGCAGAACAGTGGAAATGCACTCCTATCGGTTGTTCTATAACCACTCTTATTTTAAAGAGACACCATTTTCATATTGCCCCCAAATTGGGTGTAAAAATTTAATATAACTGCATAACTGTCAAATTACTGTATGTCTACATTGCTACCATTAAAAGAAAGGACCCCTGCAGAGACAACCACACAAGAACCAACAAACCAGCTTTTGTCCTCACACACCTGCTTCCTTGTCACCCACCCTGCCACACAGAATCCATCACAGGTCAGCAGCTGGCAATCCATCAGCATTTAAAGGTAAAATAACAAGTCTAGTAAGGGAAAGAGTGGGAGGGGAGAGATAAATCACCCACAGGCGAGGGTGATTTCACACCTGAGATCTAAGCCCTTTTCTGCAAGTGGTGATATACCCCAGGGGGCTAACATCTGCTCATTTAGTAAGGCTGTTCTAATGAAACAGAATTTTCTAATTTAGCTGAATTATACTTTTAAATTGCTAGACAGTCTTGAAGGAAAAAAGTCACTTACTGGGCCTTCAAGAAGGAAAAGCCACACACATGCAAAAAATAACCTTGTAGTTCTAACATCATTTATACTTCCCCTCTGAGGAAGGTGGAAGATTGGTCTAACATAAAAGAAGCTGAAAACCTCTTGCAGAAAAGTGAGGAATAAAGAAAAAAAACCCCTAATGAACAAACAAACAAAACCCTTACAAACTCAACCAAACAACAACAAAAAACCCCCCCCAAAAAAACCAAAAAAAAATCAAACCAAAACCAAAACCATACTAACTCAGGTCAGGGGAGAACCATAGTGAATTAGACCTTGAAAATATTGAAATACTCATTTAGTTCAATTATCTTTACTGTATGTTTCATGATAATGTATAATAAAGGAATAGTAGCTGTAGCATGACTTTTAAATGAATTTCAGTCTACAACAAACCAAATATTAGCGTTTCAAATTTTCTGAAAGAGAAGTGAGCCCAATAAAAGGTCAAATCCCATTTCATTATTTTCAGTTTGGTTCAGACCGGGGTAAACTCTAGTTAATATGAAGTGTTACTCATTGACCAATGTAAAATGTGTTGTTGGTCTCAGGCCAGGTCCTAACAGACAGATATGTACCACACAAAACCATCTGTAGTAATTGCTCCCCTGAACCTCGATCTTGCAGATGTCAGCACAGTTTTCTGCACATGAGCAGCATTGCTGACTCAAAGACTTTCTGGTTCTAGTGTTGTGTTCACGGTAACATCTCACATTCTGGCAGATCAGTACATATGTAAGCATTTGCAGTGTCACAATACAGGCTGACAGCCTTTTGGCAGAATTTTCCAAAGTGGAAAGAAGATAAAAATTAAACTATCCATTCTACTATTTTTGTGGAACTTCTAATCCTTAATGGAGAAGCACAGATGAGTCTGCATCTTGCTGCATGTCAGTAGGCTGCCAGTGCACTGTCCCTCTTCTGTGGATAAAATGTGGAGGATATCTTTATGCTTTGAAACCAGATAATGTAAATTTTATTTAAAAAAAAAAATGTATAAAACTATAATTTTATTATTAGAAAGGCTACATCAGAAAAAGTGAATTCCTCATTGCAAGTTTCAATGCTTCATCTCACCACACTGCTTGGCTTTCCTTTCCAAGACACGTGACAGAAACATTTACCACTTCATTAACTCATAGTGACTGTAATAATGATGCCTCTTATCAAAGTCAGATTGACCAATAAATGAAAACTCCGCACATATGTATGAGAGATTAATGTGCATTATAGCAAGCCACAGGAACAAAAAGACCATTTTGTCACTATATCTGTATGTATATGGACAGATAAAAGTCTATGTAAATGATCCTCAGGAGACTACAGATATTCCACTGCAACTGCTCTGGTTTTATATTTAATAGAAAGTCAGCTAGACTATCATACCTACTACAACCTATTGGCAAATCAGCAATGGTTGTGCCTTATTAGTGCTAAAGAAAGAGCGTTACTGCCAGAATTTGTATTTTGTTCTTTCCCTCTGCAGACAGACATCTCTTACTCAAATTACAGTGTGCCAAAGAAAAATGTAAGAATGATTTTAAAAAAGTTCTTCACCTCTTACACAGCTCTCAAAAAGGTATAAAGCTGTAATTTTTTCATGGATACATTTTTTACAAGTCATACATATTTATGTTAAAAGTTCATTCGATTACTTGCCATATTCTCCTCTCCTGCTACGGAGAGAAATCCAGCTTCTTGAAGACTATTCAGCAAAGTACAATAAATTTGTTTGCTTAAAATTTTAGCTCTGTTTTAAGAGTTCCTGAAAGACGAACTTGCAAAATCATTGATGTTACATTGATTTGAATGTTTTAGTATGACTACCTCATCTAGAGTTCCCAGATACGTTCTTTCATGGTTTCTGCCAATGACTCCTTGCTTTACATATATCTAAGCAGTATGTGATATAGCCATGCAAGTATTTAAAAAAAAAAAAGATACAAACAAACCAACAACTAAAAAACTGTATGGGGTCAGACTAAGGGTTCGCTTGTCTATAACCTGTCCTTGTGGGCTGAAAAGGTAAACCATAGGGTGACAATTCCCCAATACACCTACCTATTTTTTACCCTGCTTAGTTGCTTGTGATATATCTTCCAGCACCGCATTGTTCTCCTCTTCACACTTTGTAATTAATACATTAATGTGTTAAATGTCTTTTTAGTTGGTGAAACATTAATTATTTTAATTATTGACTCATTGTATCTATGATTTTGACCTTTGAATTTTCTTTACTTCTCAGATAGAACAATGTTACATTTTACATATTTAAATGACTAAAAATTCCAAGAATTAGTAACAACAAATGCAAAGAAACCCAAAAATTTGCAGAGATAAACCATGTAGCATGACTCATGCTGCAATGAAAAGAGATCATATGATGCGCTTCTTTCCAAAATGCAAAAATAAGTCTCACACCTTAATCGTCTGATAATTTATGTATCAGTTTTGGGTGGAACTTGTGGTTTTCTTCTACCATGCTTTGTACATTTTCACAGCATTTTGCTGATTGTATCAGAAAATATGGTTATTCCTTCAGAGGCAGACGCATGATACAAACCACCAACTGAAAAACCAAACAGTTTAGTTTAACTTCCCATTTGAATGAATTTAGAGAAATAAATTGTTATTTTGAGGACTCTGCTGTCTGGCGGATCTTGAACATCATTCCTGACCCTTAAACATGCTGTGCCTTGGAACCTGGCCAGTGGGGTCCTGTGGGAACCAGGCCCCCAGTGTCCCCAATGGCCCGATAGGAATGAGGGTTTGGACACTTAGATGAAGGGTGCAAAATGGAACTCTTTATTACCATGGCTCCTGCCTTTTATAGGGCAGGAGCAGAACTTGCTGGAACAAAGGGAGTAAACAAGGAGGAGCAAGGGCAGAGTATGCAAACTAGGACGATATAGGGAGAACAAGGGGCAGAGTATATCTATATAAGGAAGAAATGGCCATATAAGGTTGGTATTGCAATGCAGCACCAATTGGCCAATAGAAACACAGGGTTCAAAGGGAAAGGGAAATTAAGGGGAAATGGGGGTACAATGAAAGGGAGCAATACAATAACATAGTACAATAACATAACAAAAAAACTAAAACACATTTTCTCAAAATCCAGATCCCAACAGGGTCCAGCATCCCACTAGAGAAGCACAAACCAGCACAATTCCATAATGCCTCAAGAACACATGTTGCACGTTCTCAGACAAAATGTTTCAAATTCTCTGATATATCAAATATCTAACATGTCTGCTGAAACAAATGTTGGGTTTTTTTACCCTGTGATGGCAATACATTTAAAGAAAGTTCATAAAACACAATGAATATTGCAAGTAATAAAAATAGTAATAATAATAATTATATCACTAATTAGAATATCTTTATTGGAAGAAGTAATTTTAGAAAAACAGTGGGAGGACAATGCTAGCAAGATTTAAAATAGAACACTTGAAATTACTGAAAGAAGTCACCAAAAATTAGTGAATCTCTGGTTTCTCTGGAGTCTATCAGGGATTGGTCATTGGCTTGCATGGGGTCAGGAACTCATTCGCTCATAAAAACTTGAGAAATGCATAAAGCATCCATTCCATGAGACCTTTGGAATTTCAGAGGCCAGGTTTATATTCCTTCAAGCTGTTCTGGTTTTATGCCCTCAGGGACAGATGAGTTACAGTGATCTAAGATGGCATTTGCAAAGTCGAAGTGATTTATTCCAGGAAGAAACGTTTAGAAGTACAAAATTTCATAGCCTTAGTTTGAGTTACTGCTTCATCTAAATAAAACACCAAATAAAATCCACAGAAACAGGATAAAACCTAACCTGAAATGGATAATTTTCTGTTTAACAAACATAAAAAAGGCACCCATGTTTATTTGGAGGTTCACACAAAGTGCAACCACTGTTCACATGCTTTCAATGTAAGTCCCTTTAGCAATGCAAACACCTTTACTGATTGTCGTGATTAGTCTTGGCAGTGTGATACCTTGTCTCATCTCCTATCCTATCAACCAAAATAAAAAGATCTGTGGCAGTAACTGCCTGTGGAACTTATTTAATCTCTCTGTTCTCTCTCTCATCTGCTAAATTATTTTCTTCAGTAGAAGACTGACTTACCAGCTAATAGCACAATCACAGTATAAATGAATATTTGATGTCAAGTATTAATTTGGGAGATCATTAATAGAAATTGCAAAGAGTAGTGAAACCAAGCAGCTCCAGTCCTGGGAAATTACAAATAGTATTAGACAGAAATAGAACTTAAACAGTTAAGATACAATTCATTCCATGCATGGGGTTATCCTTGGAAACTATATCCATCCAAAGCTTTGGACATATTCTTTCCATATATAACTATGGTATACCTATTACAAGGAGAAACCAAAGAGAAAAAAATCAGTATGTTCTCATTTTTATGTTTATCTATTTTGTACACTACGCAGTACAGTGTGAAACTACCTCTATAAAATTTTGCTGATGGGTAACCACATTTTCTGTTTAAACATTTGACTAGCAACATCAATTCATTATGAACAAAATAATTTTTTATTTTATAAAGATAGGTCCTAAAAATCTTCATCAAGGGCTGGTCTCCTCTATTCTGATCATGCATCCTCAGTCATACAGACCTCAAAAAATGTATGTACAATATCTACAGGTTCTGAAGGAGACCATTTATAAGTAATAGAAATGGATGTGTTACTTAACATTTTACTTCTATTTTAATTTTTATTATAATAAGGGCTCTGTAACAAACTGTAAACAACATTTCCATGCACTTACATTCAGGCTTAGATTTTTTCTGTCTAATCTAGTGAATTGTTCAAGAATTGCTGAGCAAGGGCTTTAATATCAGACCACTGTTTTTGTGTTTCCTGCAATCATGATATATGGCCATAATGGTGAAAGATAACCTATGTGTCTGATGCTTTTACACTCTCAGTTCAGAGATAAAACTATTAAGATTAAGAAACTTTTATAGGGCTTTAAATTATAAACAAATACAGAGCAAAAAATGGCACTAGTCTAGCAGGAAAGCAGAACGGGGAGGCAAAGATATTTAGCAGGAAGATTTTAGCCTAAAAGACTGAATATTGACAGCTCCCATCTCTCTTTCATTGCTCTTCTATAGCATTTAGGCAAAGTAAAAGCACTAAACAAGGTAATATCTGGGTTAGCATGAGTCAGAATCACATAGTTAAGAAAAAGGGAACTCTGAGATAGGCAGTGTAAGACTGGGGAGCAGGGTGTGAGCATATGCTAATTGTGCACACAGACCTGGAATACAGAACAACTTCATTTCTGTAGCAATATAGCTGGGTTCCACTTAAGGAGTCCAAAGGTATGAGTAAAACCATCCTACTGATGATCCTGATGAATTCCATCGGAATTTACTAGATCAGGCACAGTACGATCTGAACCTGGCTACGCCATACACAGAGCACCACTTACAGACATGCTAGGACTTCTTGGGAGCCCCCTTTCTGAGGAAATCTATAAGTCCAGCTGGAAAACAGATCAGAGCTGGTTTTGTACCCAGCGAGTAAACCCACTGGAATCAAACACATTGGGAAGAGCACTGCAAAACTCCCTGATAATGCCTTGCCAGAATCCCAATAAACAAGGTATTAGGCATACCTGCAGTGCAAGCATTATATCTAACAGTTCATCTAAGTTTTTGAATACTCTAGGACATCATATACTTTTATTACTTCAGCTTATGAAAGCTCACTGTTAGCCATAACTATATGGAGACAAAAATATTCCATGCAGTTAGGCTGCATACAATATGTTTCACTGATTAGTTATGCTCCTCATGGTACTAATCAAGGAACTGTTTTGATCTGTGATGAAACTGATCTGTGTTAAATTGACCTTTTTATACTGATATTGAGTATTCACAACAATAGAAAAGGTATTTGGTAATGAAGAGCCAGAAAGCAAGACGAAAGGGTTATTTACTCCAAGAGCTCTTGTTCAGGCATTTAGACAGTTTTTGAAAAAAGAGTGTTAAAAAGTATTGCCCATCCCAATACACTTGGACATATTAAGCTTAGGCAAAGATACCAAATAAAGGAAAGAGCAGAAGTGGTAGGTTACAAAACCTGATATTCTGTAGGGCGTTTCATGAACCAAAGGCACTGTGATTGGGAGCGTGAACACATTTTTCATTTCTGGAGAATAACTTTGAGGACATTTCTCCACAGTGCAGAGCAACCTGTATGACAATTGCATATTGTGGAATTGACTGAACAAGTAAAATTCATCTTTTCAATGACAGGAATCAAAATGACAGTCTTTTAAACACCAGCAAGGCACTGTTTCTGTTTTGTCACTTTTCAATCCCGTCCTATCTCTAGGCCCATTCTAACAGATGAAAACAAAGACAGCAGCTATGTATCTAAACTCCCAGAAAACTAACAAACAAAAAGAGTAAAAAACCCAAGAAAGCAAAAAGACCTCAAGCCCCCCAAATAAACTCTTCCTCTATATACAGACAAGATGAATTTTCCCATTCTTCCCTAAAAATCTTCATCTCAAGGTGGCATGACCCTCAGTGTATCCCTTACCTTGGGAATTTGGCTCCTCAGACTCTTTAGAGGAGTGCCACTTTAGAGACAGTGTCACTGGTGACCATGAAGAGAGCCCTTGCAGATAAGCTGTGGGAGTGCCTCCAACCCACCAGCTGGCATGCCAGCCTGGCCTTGGCTGATCTGTACCCCAACAGCCCTGCTCAGCCATCTTGGGGCTGACCTTAGTTACTGTCACTGTACTTCCTCCCATCTTTAACTTGAACAAACGAACAAAACCAGGGTTTGTAACAGTGGGAAAAAAACGAGGTTGAACATTAAAGGGTTAAGTCAACTGTCTCAAGTGATGGGAGATTGGTGCAGCCAAAAGGGTTGTCCTAGTACAGGGGCAGGTGAAGGGTGAGCACCCTAACCAATTCAGTGCTGTGAGCTGGATGTCAGTCTGGGGCACCAGAATTGGCAGTCGCCTACTAAGCTTGGAAAATTTACAACTCTACGTTAAAAATATATTCTCAAAGATAGCATTGAAGATGGTTGAGTGATTCAGGCTTTATGCAATTAAGTGACTGGACTTTTTTTTCCATCAGGAAGATGAGATTTCTTGTACACTGACCATTGAATGAACAAGGAAAATCTGCTTCACATATCTTAAAAGCATAAATGTAAAGAGCATTTCTAGTGTATGAATCAAAGCTCCCATCACATGTTTTAACTTAGCCATGATAATATCACAGAGATGGTACCTTGCTGTAACTATGCAATTGTCTAGAGAATTGTTTGAAACATAGAAGTATCTTGAAATTATCACATTACTATAGATAAATGGATGCTAAGTTAGTCCTTATCAGGAATAACAACTTATACAGGCAATGCAGATGCACCAGCAGATAATGAGTTCAGGCAGTATTGATTCTCCATTTGCTCTGAAGAGGAAGTAGTGCTGTACTTGACAACTCTCTATATTCACTGTCCACTTGCAGTATAAGATTACAAGTAGGGCTGAAATCAAGCCACAGGAAACCTAGTCATGCAACTGGTAAGGGGTAAGACAGAAGGGGTTGTATCCTCTGTAAGGCTGAGGAAAACCATAGCTGTAAATTATTTTTAGTATTTTGAAGTGAAACCCTCTTGTGTTTTCATTCCCTGTTTTTTCTGAACTTTCTGAGCTGTGGAGGCCATTACGATGAACCATAATGTTCCCTGAAGCATAGCTGTGGTACAGCTTCTGACAATAACTGACTAATATCTAGAGATTCTCAGGAGGCAAATACCATAATGGTCATTTTCTAAGAGTTTCAGTTGATATTTAATTCATCTAAGTCCATTACCTAAGTAGCTTCTGTTTCAGTAGGTGCAGTCAATCTCTCCCAAGGAATGAATCCTAGTTCAATCAATAGGATCATTACATTTGCATCATTCTTCATTGTTAGCTTCATGTCGCTTGTAGTTGATAAAAGGTGAAATAACTGGTAGCAGCCAAACTGAGTAAATAAATCCAAAACAAATTTGAAATGGCAGCCACATGTACATTTAATTGACATATATTGATTTACAATTGCTACTAGGCTTTAAAATGTTGTCCAAAGCTACAGCCAGGCTACAAAGAAAATTCTTATCTTTACACGTTACACAGCTTCCTTTAATGGAGCTTTTTCTTACCCAAAAGCAAACATAATCAAATTTAAACAACTTATGGCTAGATAAAGAACAGGCTGTTTATTTAGCCTTAAAAGCTTGAAAAAACAGATAAAGCTTGAAACAGATGAAAGAAAAATAAATTCAACCTGTAACTCCAGTCTGAGGTATTAGTAACTAGAAGTCACAAAAATGCTGAGCTGGAAGAAGATTCCCAAGTTCTCACTGATACCACTGATGGAATACTCGGACAGGGCACTGCATGAGGATTCTCCCTTTGTTGCAGTTGCCCTAACCCCAGGCAGCAGAAGTATTCTGCTATTACTTAGCCTGCACTTGTACAGGACAGATAGCAAAGTTAGTGAATGCAAAGGGGAGGGACACAACTGTTAAAAAGATATAAGCCTCTTTAGAGGCTTATAGACTCTTTATTATTAAAAGTTGTTGTCGGGACGGTCACCACACTGGGATTTTACACAGAAAAAGCTTCATTTCATACAAACATTGTTAATTTATAGTCTCCCCTAGCCAGTGTGTTTCACCACATTGGTGCCCTTACTACATGTTAAGATTGGTTGCTCTATAGCTTCTGCAACTCAGGGTGACTCAGCAAACAGTCCAGGCTCTCTGGCTATCACAGCTGCCCCAAAGCTCCATCCTCCCTATCCACCTTCTCATCTTAATTGTTTACATTCCTTCACAACTTCACTCAAATTCAGGGCCCAAGCTGTCCACAGCTCAATTGCCTCCCACAAGTTATATTTAAAAAAAACGCTGACTTGGTCTCACATCCTGCATGAATATCTCCAAGTTTACAAAACAAACTTCACATTGTGATCTGAATTTCCCCTTGATTACTTAACTTCTCTTGAAGTTAAACTCTGAATTTAAAAAGTAACTAGAATATCAAACAAATCCAAAAGAAAACCTGGACTTCATAATGTGCTTTATGTCCAGAGCCATGAAGGTCCCCTGAGCAGCATCTGCTGCAGCTCCGAGGGATGAGACAGACCCCAGTTGTTGGGGGTCTACACAAAGTCCAAACTACTCTTATTGGGAGTTCAGCGTTTGTCCTTTCTTGTAAGCCTTAGTGAGACCTAGAAATTCAAAAAATTAATATAAACCTAACAATAGGTGAGTAAACAGCACAGCTGGCACTCAGCTCAGTACTGACCTTTCACGAAATACTTAAGTAGTTGCTTTATTTTAAAAACATGATTGTAAATTAGTATTCTTCACTCTTCTGGGTAATAAACTTCAATGAGATTGATACCATTCCAGTGGGATCATAAAACATCTCAGTTTCCTGACCTAGACTCTAGTGAGCCAAAAAATACTGCTTCTCTTCAGTAGATCAAAATGGAAAACAGCTGTCCTACTTCATGGAAGTAAGCCTTTTCCTGACACTGTGGTTGATTTTGATCCCTGTTTAAATATTCTTAAATGAAACAAACCATTTAGTGTATATTTGTATCTCTTTCTGCTGAAACTTATTTATTGATCTGTTTTGGGGAGTACTGGCACACGTCTTTCCTCTGATCCCTGATGCATGAGACAACTGATAACCAGAAGTGGAGTTAATGTCCAGATGGAGATTGGTGACAAATGGTGTCCCTCAAGGGTCTGTACTGGGACTCATACTGTTTGGTGCCTTCATCAATGCCACAGACAGTGGGACTGAGAGCACTCTCAGCAAGTTGGCAGATGACACAGAGCTGACTAGGGATGAAGGGACTGGGAGTAGCCCTGAACAGAAAGACTTGGGAATACGGTGGATGAAAAAGTTGAACATGACTAGCAATGTGCGCTCACAGCCCAGAAAGCCTCTATATCCTGGGCTGCACCAAAAGCAGTGTGGGCAGCAGGTTGAGGGAGGTGATTCTGCCCCTCTACTCCACTCTGGTGAGAGCCCACCTGGAGTCCTCTGGCCAGCTCTGGGGCAGAATAGGAAGGTCATGGATTTGTTGGAGTGAGTCCAGAGGAGGGCCACTAAGTTGATCAGAAGCCTGCAGCACTTCTTCTGTGAAGATGGGCTTAGACAGTTGGGGTTGTTCAGTGTGTAGAAGAGAAGGCTCCAGGGGGCTTATAAGAAAGATGGGGACAAATTTTTTGTAGGACCTGTTGCAAAAGGACGAGGGGTAATGGTTTTAAACTAAATGAGAGTAGACTTAGACTAGATATAAGGAAAAAAATTTTTATCATGAGGGTGGCAAAACACTGGAGCAGGTTGTCCTGAGAGGTGCTGGATGTCCCATCCCTGGAAACATTCAAGGTCAGGCTGGATGGGGCTCTGGGCAACCTTATGGAGCTGAAAATGTCCCTGCTCACTGCTGGGGTGTTGGACTAAATGACCTTTAAAGGTCTCTTCCAACCCAAACTATTCTCTGATTCTATGATTATGATTATGATTCTATGACATTTGGCTTCTTTGAAAGGTCTTCTGACTTTACAACACAAAAAATCCTTTCAGTGTCTGGGAATTGGTTTCATGCATTATGGCAATTTCCCAATTCAAGGAGGTTGAAATAGCCTTCCCCATATACTCAGGGTTCACTCTCCAATCTTGAGTGTGACTATTCTCAAAACACATTTAGATCAAATATTGATGCCTGAAATAATGTATTTTCCTTTTCTTCTAAGCCTCATATTCCTCAGTACATTTTTAGTGACCATCAGTTACGTCACCTACAAACTCTGTTCCATCTTTTGCTTTATTGGAGGAAGGCAGCCCATTCTTGCCCAAACTCCCGTATGACCGCTACTACAGCAGTTAAAACCATTTTCTATATATGCTCACATATAGTAGTAGCATTAAACTTTTCTAAACCTTCAAAGTCACCTTCTGAATTTTTTAACATACACAAAATACGTTTCTTACCATCAGGACAACTACTGATTTACAGCAAATTGATTTTAAACAGACATATAGTTGGTATAGTAACTCAGAGTGCAGCAACTTCAGATCTCCTCTCCCTAAAAAAAACCCCTGGTAAATTCTACGTTCATTTCAATTATCCTTTTCCTAGAAGATACAGGAAACAAAGACTATCTTTGTAGTTTAGTTGCGCCTTCTTCTAGTGCAGTACTGAAAAATCCAGAAGCCTGCTGGGAAAGATGCTGACTCTTTCTTCTTTGTCCCCTTTTCCTTCCCCTTCCCCTCCCCTTCTCTTGCTATTCCTCAGCAACAGAGACGTGGAAGTGGATATGAAATACAGGCATAAAATTTTTATTTCTATAGCCTTGAAAGAAAGGGAAGGGGATAAAAAATACATACCAGGTAGTTTAAAAGTTTAACTTCCTCCGAGTCAAAACTCAAGTAATTTTCCACTTCATTTTAGTATTTTTTCTGTGTGACACTATTCACACGCTGATGATTTTCACATTTGATGTCAAAGTGTATTGTATGTTTGAGAGATTACAGCTAGCTCATTCTGTCTGACCCTGTGCTGCTTAACTCTTGAGCCATATATAAGCTTTGAGGTGTCAGCTGTCACAAATCAAGTGTCAAAAGTGTACATTTGGGAATAAAAATGAAGACAGAAAAACAACTTTTCAGTCTGATCATATTGATGGCAAAAGCTATGTCATTCCCAGAGATCCACGAAGTGTACTTGAAATAAGACACTAAATCAATGTGCTTCTGTAAAATATATGAATAGGGCTCCTATAAACACACTTACTGCTTCAGGCAGACATTTCTGAGTTCTCTGCTGCACTTGCACATTAACTTCAGTTATACCCAGAAAGTTTTCAAGTCCTCGGGCGTATGTATGTTATAAAATCATATCACCATCTCTGAGAATGTGCTAAGAAGCAAGGCTATAAATTACTGACATACTGATTCTCCATATAGACAACCCCATCTGCAATTGCCAGCACACTCCTCTTATGTTTGTACACAGCATAGACACGGTGTAGATACACAGACATAAGGCCATGGAAGTGGCTAGTAAGGTAAGCTAAGTCTGGTGGGCTATAGGACTAGGACCCCAGACCTTTTTCCTGGTTGGTGTAGATGCTGCTGTGGCCATTCCCAGGTCCAGACGGCAGTTCAGCTAGGCAGGTAGCCCAGCTATGCACACACACAGCTGGCAGCACAAAGCGACCCAGGCAGAGGGCAGTGCCTTCTCTGGCATCTGCACACGCACAGTTTGCACCAAAAGGACTCACATAAACATGAACAATTCTGGTGGCCTGATCATGCCTTACTTGCCAGCTAACCTAGCTCAAAGCTTGCTAGCGTGCACACCCATGAGGTTCTCTGGCAGCTGGCCCAGGTGTATGGTCCCTCCAGTAGCTGACTATCAGAGCCTCAGCCCCTCCACTGTCAAGCTCACAGTCCTCTTACCCAACTCAACAGCTAGTCCAGCTGTGCTGTTGGCAGACACACATGCAAATGGGTCCCTCTGGCAGCTGATCCATCTCTCCAGTCACTGTCTCCTCGACCTACTGGCCCCTTTGGCCCGTGGCCTCAGCATACATGAGTCAGCACCCTGACTGCTCATCCCAGCCACCAGCTGGTCTGTTGTGAAGCTCACTATTGATCAGACATATCCACATGCAAAAATAGTTGAGAAGAACAGTTTATCTGGATGATAAGCTACACTGAGGTAATCAAGACTAAGGCGTAGCCAGAAACTGTACCATCTAGCAGCTTGTTTCACTTCTGACTAATGTGTTTTAGTCTCCTCTCCTTTTTTTTCACTCATTCCTCTCTGGTCCTTCACCATCTCTTCCCTGCATTTAGCCCCTTTCCTAAATGTGATATAATAAATTTTATTAATTCCCACAATCCCCCCCAAAAGGCCTTAATAAGTTTTACAGAACCTCCCAAGTCTCTTCAAATGTTCCATTAGAAGTTTGCACCTCCCCACAAGATCTACGATAGTCTTATTTCTTGCTTTCTTATCAGAGACAAAATTCTGGTCTCTTCAAGACCATGCTTCAAAGCTTCCTTGAGCAGCTCATCAATCAGTGCCCTGAGGACCTTTGTATTTCTTACTGTCTCACTATCTCCTCTTCCTTAAAGTTTGCTGAATCAGTGTTTAATACTTCTCTTGCTCTTGTCCTTGTCTTTTAAGGTGACTAGCTGTTAACCAGATATCCTTGCACACCAGATATCCTTATATTCTACCTACCCTTATGCTGACAGTGTGTCCTCCCCGGAGAACATTATTCTTCTCACAGAACATGAAATTATATGAAATTAAATTAAATCAAATCAAATCAGCAGTCTAGAAAAATATAAGCCAACCTTTTCCATATGTTTAATTCAAAATGAGAGATAGAATCTTCTTGCTCTTCACACTCACTCACAGAAATGTCCAAACACTGTACTTTGCACATAAACATTCTGAGAAAGACAGATTTTAATGACTGTGTTACATCAGTGAAATCTTCATGTTTCCAAAACAAGGTGTGAACTCCTCAATTAATAAAATCTGTCCTTCAGGCATTTCTTTTTTCCTCATTATTCAAGGAAGCAAAGCAGTAATTTTATATGCTTTTAAATGTGTTCATCTGCAATTTTTATTTTCTTATGATCTAATTTAGGCTAATTCATGTCGTCCACTCTGTTCTTTGCCTTACGCACGAGCATAAATGTTGTTGTGCACTTTCCTTTGAATGTTCAGGCTACCTGTATTACAACTCTGGTTTTAATTTCAAACATGTTAGCTATCAATTGAATCAGATATAATCTCGTAATTAGTCAAAGGGGCATTTTTACCACTGTTAAAAGCATCTTCACACTTCATACAAATGTTATACAGCTGTTTCTCCATCAACAGCTGGTGTCAAATTATTTCTGGTTATTTTAGATTTTTTCCCAGTTATAGTGACACTATTTAGATATGCATACTCAGGGGAAACTGAGTGTTAAAAGATTATAGGAATGCACGCAACATACATGCATCTAGAAATGGAAGTGCTCAGTTAGATCTACTTATTCTTAATGATCACTGCTTTATCTGAAACACCATCCTTTAACTGCAGATATATTACTGGATTCCTAACTGAGACAACACATAAGGTCAACCAAAGCTCTGTGAGGATAACAGCTGCAAGATAAAATGGAAATTCTCTAATTTATTTAGCAAAAATTGCATATTATTTCTGGTATCTACCACTCAAAGAAGGGAAGGAAAATCTAGAGGTTAATTTTGAAATCTAAAGCCATAGCAACAAAGAAGGAGACTATTATGAATTAATAACAAACTCTATAAAGAATCAGAGATCTGTGAGCACCATGTATATATTGAAATGTGCATGATTCACTGAAAAAAAAAAGTTAGTTTAATCTTCAAGCAACTTAAGCCTATATTCTTCAAATCTCTACAGTGCCATTCAACAACAAAAGTTCTCTCCTGTACTACAGAACAGAAAGTACAAGGATAATTTTATATGGCATTATCCTGTTTAAAGATGGCATTGTTCTTTGTTGGAATGGAATTTTCTGCTACCTTTAAAAATAATTATGTTGAGTATTACAGGAATGAATATATTGTGATTGTGTACTGACTAAAAATACTACTCTCTAGGAACATACTCTTTGGAAAAAGTTCATCCAGACTATATTTCATTTGCATGGCCAGATTTTGGTAGCAGGGGCTACAGGAGTGGCTTCTGTGAGAAGCTGCCAGAATCTTTCCCCACGTCCAGCAGAGCCAATGCCAGCTGGGTCCAGGACGACCTGCTGCTGGCCAAAGCCAAGCCCATCAGGAATTATGGTAATGCCTCTGTGATAACATATTTAAGAAGGACAAAAGAAAAGTTATTGTGCAGATGTAATTGCAGCCAGAGAAGTGAGAATATGTGAGAAGAACAACTCTGCAGACACCAAGGTCAGTGAAGAAGGAGGCAGGGGAGGTGTTCCAGGTACCAGAGCTGAGATTCCCCTGCAGCTCCTGGTGAAGACCATGGTGAGTCAGGCTGTTCTCCTGCAGCCTATGGAGGTCCACAGGGGTGTAGAGATCCACCTACAGCCTGTGGAGGAGATCCACACAGGATCAGGTGGATGCCTGAAAGGAGGCCGTGAACCCGTGAGAAGCCTGTGCTGGAGCAGGCTCCTGGCAGGGACCTACAGATCCACAGAGAGAGAAGCCCACACTGGACTAGGTTTCCTGGTAGGACTTGTGACCCTGTGGGGGTCCAACGCTGGAGCATTCTGTGCCTGAAGGGCTGCACCCTTGGAAAAGGGACCCACCTTGGAGCAGTTTGTGGAGAACTGTTGCCATGGGATGGACTCATGCTGGAGAAGTTCATGGAGGATTTCCCATGTGAGGCAGCCTGTGATGGAGCAGGGGAAGGACTCTTCTCCCTGAGCAGTGGCAGGAACAACATGACTGACCATAACCCCCACTCCCCGTCTCCCTGCATCACTGGGGGAGTGGAGGAAGTAGAGCTCGGGAAGAAGGGAGGGGTGGGTAAAAGGTGTTTTTGAAATTTATTTTTACTTCTCATTATCCTGCTCTTATTTTGTTAGTAATACATTCAATTAACATCCCCAAGTTGAGTCTGCTTTGACTGTGAGAGTATTTGGTGAGTGATCTCTCCTGGTCCTTATCCCAACTCACGAACCTTTCTCTATATTTTCACTCCCCTGTCCACTTGTGGAGGGGAGTGATAGAGCAGCTTTAGTGGGCACCTGGTATTCAGCCAGGGTCAACCCACCACAAAGGTCAAACTACCTTTGCAATAAGAGAGTAGGCAATAATAGCTTGATTAAATTCTCAATAAAATATTTCAATGCATTTGTCATGACAGTAATGAAAAATATTTTAATAGGATCCTGTTTTGAAGAAGTGCAAAAATGGACAAAAAATCAGACATAGCAAATTATACTTAATAAGATAATCATAATGCAATTATATGATTATCTTTTCCATGACGAATTATTTTGATGATGATGATAAGTAAAATATTAATTTCTAATTCCATCTCTTCTATATGTATTTCACTAGAATACTGCAGAATATATTACACAGAAACATGAACATTGTGCCTTGGAAGCACTTTTGCACAGCAAATATGACAACTAAAAATTATTATTAAAGTATTTTTCTGAAAAACTAAAATATATTTTAAAGTATAACCTTTAGCCAAACAGTTATTTAGATCAGATTTACTTATTTTCTTTTGCCTTCACAACCTATGATGCTGTTTTTAGTAACAAAAAGATTTCCTAATATAAAACATACAAGAGATGGATATAGGATAAAAAAGAGCTTTTGTTTATTAAATGAACCATTAAAGCTAAAGACTCAGCTGAGCAGGCAAGACTGAAAAATTACCATTGCCGTTATATGAAAGTCCCTGTTAAGGGAATTCAGGATATTCCATTTCTAAGACACTTACCAATTTTCTTACCTTACAAAGCTTCTTACTCTGGTCTAGTCAGTAATAAGTAAAAATTATAAGCTTTTAAAAGCTAAACCTCTAGAAACATAAGTACCCTCTGTGAACAGATTGCCTCTATCTATTTTCCAAGAAATAAAGCTCACATCTTCCAGCACCTTCAGCTGGCAAACCTTCAGGAGAGGCTGAGTGTGGCTAGACATGACCACAATGATGAGACCATTACGTTGTTAGTGTTTTGAATAGTACTCCCAAAAAACATATGTATTTCAAGTTGGTTAGCTGACAGCCTAACACATTATTTTAAAGGTTGGTCAAACTGTCTGTCATTTTGCTACAGTAGGTGGGTTATCAAAGATGTCTTCACATATGCTACTGACGAATATGATATTTACTGTTGCAATACATACAAATAAAAACATTTAAGCTACAATGCCAGGAACAAGCTTTAGGCTGTATGTGAAAAAACTTCCTCAATGTTATCTGTTCACACTGTTGCTCCTGATGCTGCACCTTCCATTATCTCTTACTTATCTGTTATGGATACCATTTCTTGTATTTTAATAGTGGCTTAAGAAAGTATTTTATGCATCTGTAAGATTGATAAATCAATCATAAATCAATCTCTTTATATAAACAATGGAATAAACTGTGCAGAAGGTTGCACAGACTGATTCCTGAGCCTTAAATCAGCTGGAAGAGTCCTAAATGAAAGATAGAGAACTTAATACCAGATTCCTTCCAAGGTGTTTTAGAAGAATATGGGAACTTTTTAAGGGTCAAGTGGATTTTCTTAGTGCTGATCAAGTTAAATAAAAATAAATCAATAGCAAAACCAATTTATTTATTGCATTGTGAAATACTAATTCTTAATGTTAGCGAAGTCAGCGAGAGACAGTCATCATCACTCACACAACCTTCCAAAGGCAGGAAACTAGATCTTCTCAGGGTCTTATGTAAGTCATACATACATCATTTCTGTCCCCCAAATATGTGTTAAAACCACATTCTTTTTAGAAGTTAAATATCTTTGAATGTTTAAAGGCTAAATATTCCATTGGTTGTTCAAGTCTCCCCTTGAGGAGCTATACAAGTTAAAAAGCCTCTCAATAATAGGTTTAACTCTGCATAGAGCCCATTTGATTAAAACTAGTCAAGCCATGCATTAGAAATAATAAAGCTAGAACATCCTTGCTTGTACTTTCCTCCATCAGAAGTTGTGGCATAGGTCATGTGTAAATGAGATGAGTCTAAGATCAAGGGTCTGCTCTTAATAGTATTATTCTATGTCCATATGCATAGCCAAAGGTGGCCACATCTGCCACCACCAACTGCCACTCCTCCAAGGTAAAGGCAAATGGTTCTGCATGCAATTTGTAAAAACCTTGTTCTGAAAGAAGCTATTTAAAAGCATTAAAAGTATAATCACCAGGTCATTCCCCCAGTTGATCCAAAGATTCATTATTCTCTATCTAGATCTGTGGATTGTTTTTTGGTTTTTCCTCATCCATATTCAGCTCGTTTTCTTTTCAAAAAGAAAGTTGAGAATATGTAAAAAGGAGAAATAGGGGCCATTTTCCCCCAGAAGGTATTAGAAGCACTTATTGCAGTCAGACACAGTTCTTACATGGCATCAGAATTGCGGAGGAATGGACAAAAATCATGTTCTTACAGAATATAATAATTTCATTCATTTGTCAACTAATGCAGAATTTAAGGTTTGTGCACACGTGATGAACAAAGAGAAACTATGATGTATACACTGCAGAAGACCATAGAGCATTGCAAGAATGACAGCTACCTGTAACTGTGCAATCTATCAGAAACACATCAGTTACAAAAGACTATTTATGTTTTATTTATGCAAAATAACTCAGTGTACAATCCCTACCATCAGAAAATACAGAGCAATGAAAGCATCTGTGACAAAATACATTCAAGTATTAAATGTGTCTAAATATTTTTACCATAGAATACCATTAAAATCAGCAATTCTCAAATACAGATAATACTTCATAGGGGGGAAACTAGAACTTTTAAAAGTTCAAGTTAAGACAGCAGAACTTTTTTTATTATAAGCTTGGGGTTTTTTCTTCATTTTGGCCTGATTGTGACTTTAGCTACCCTTCAATGATGAAACTTGGCATATTTTGCAATCTTGCAACTAAACCACTGTTGAAACCACTGTTATAGCTCAGTCTAGTGCATCCTTTGACTAGGATGACTGGCAAAAAACCAAGACTGCTGTAATTTTATTGAATCAAGGGTAAAATTGCTAAAAATTAGGGTTCTTATTTTTATCTAGTTAACCTGTATCTCTTTTCTGAAGCTTCTCAGTAAGAAAACCATGTTATAGGGAACCAACATTTTCTTTTGCGTGTCCTCATGAACTAGTGAGAAATTTAGAAAAAACGTGATCTTTACAACATGGCAGTATATCTATTCCCTGGGCTATTTAAGGTGGAGGAGGAATGTAATCCATACAGACAATTGTAATAGTTCTGCAAAACCTGCTTTTCCTTATATATAAAACCCCCAGTGTAGTAATGATGAACCTAAAGTAACTAGAAGAATTCTTAAGTGCCTTCTCTATCACCAGCAACAGGTATATGGCCACAATCCCCCATACTGCTACTTCATACTCTAGATTAGACGGGGATTATAGTTTTCACATTCTTTTTGTTTGATTTTGTTGTTTTTGTTGTTGTTGTTTGATTGATTGTTTTTCTGGACTTGGAGATTGCCTGCAGATCAAAATGGGTTCTGTATCCAGCTCAGCATTCAGATAGTATGCCATCCACTTTTAGCCTAGTAGGCTATATAAAAACAAGGTTTATGCAATCTCTCTGTCTCTGTCTGTACAAAGTTCCAATAACCTTGAAGGCATTATCCAGCTTCAGTCGAGTTTGAGAGATAATATCGTTTACACAAATTTAATAAAAACAGATAACCAGGAAGGAGAAAGAAGGAACTGAACATCTAGGAGTCGAAACATAATAACTTCCTATCCAGTCAGCAAATATCTACAAATTTCCCCATCTGAACATGGCAGCCTTCATGTTGCTGTCAAAATGCTCTGCAGGAGAAGATGCTAGGTATATGTAGTCATAATAGAAAATGTTATAATTCAGGTAAATAATACCCAACCAAGAGGAAAATCCATAGAAAACCAGGCTTCATTACCTTTAATATTCACAGAATTAGTAGGTTATATTTCTAAAGGATGAAATAAATGGGAACAGCCTGAAGTTTCTTTAGATAACCAATGCTAGTAGATTGTAATTCATCTTAGGGAAAAATTAGAAGTAAATGTAATTCTTCACTAGTACTTCCAGGATCTATGTTTCTTGCAGGTGCTCACAGGACCTTGGAGGCTGCATACTGGCACAATCTGCTGCTATAACAATTGCCAGCTCCAGCCCCTTCAAGGCCCTGATTCCCTTATCAGATCCCAGCCACAAAATTCAACTTGAAAGCAGGTTCATCACTTGGATTTCTTTACTGATGTACTATCGGAAGTACAAACTGCACCTGTCAAGTGATCTATGAGAACTAAGAGCTCATATTACTTGCAGCTGTTCCATAACTCCATCCAAAGGTGATGATTTCAGCTTCTCTCCTTATGCCATCTGGGTATTTCTGTTTACTAGTATTGCATACCACCCACCCCTCTAACATGTTTTTCTGAACTGATTAATTTCTGTGTCTCTGTTTAAACATGCAATCCTCACTAGACATAACCAGCAATATTGGATATTGTACATTCTGTACCTTGTTACTGCAAAATACCCTTTCATAATCACAGGAACCGTGTCGTGATTATCCCAACCTCAGTGGCTCATTTCAGTAACACGTTTAAGCACCTCATCACATATTTAAGCACTTCTAATGTGCTTCTAATTTGTACCTCTTGTTACCACATATTTTTCTTTTTTTCAAGACTGCACAGTTGGTGTGACACTTTATCCTTATCTTATTTTTCATTCTCAGTTTCCATTGAATTATTTATTTATACCAAATAAATTATATTTAAGATGACCTTGAGGATATGTGGATGAGCTTGAGGGTGAGACAGATCCTTCCAACGTTTTGATTTCTATTTCTACAATGCTATCTTTAACCTGTACTTTCTAAGTGAAAATAACACAAAGCAAACAGATAGCCAGAGATATGTTCCCTTTCATCATGACAGCTATAAAGAGATAAAGACCACAAACCATACTGCTTGTGTCAAAGCTACAGAAAGGCTATGGCAAGTAGTGAGAAGTCTTTAATATAAAACATCTCTATAGATTACAGTAACAGAGAACTATCTCTAAAGCCCTCACTGATTTCAGCAGTTGCTTCTATCACGGGCAAGGGAAACACTGTCTCAGGTAACCTTGTAATATTGTTACCTGAATGATGCCTTACATAGTTTGAGGGCTGGAAGTATTAGATGAAAACTGCTGCAGTTTAAGGTACAAAATCCTGATTTGATAAAAATCTCCCTGCTAATTACAATTTACTACCAATATTTCTCTTGAATAAATTTCTATTGACAGAATTTAATTGCCAGAATTCAGTGTGACCTCCCAAAGCTATTCTAAAAACCTTTTTCTTAGACCTTTTTTGGCACATCCCCCATTGTGTGATGATTCAGGTCAATCTGACTGGCTGCCACTATTATTTAAAACAATGTAAAAAGCAAAGAAAGCATTACTTTCTGTTTGGACAGCCAAAAACTATGACTATGTTTTACATTTTGCTTTGTGCTTCCTGGATCAATATAAAGTTGAGCCAGACCTAAAAGCCAATAGCCAGTGAAACTAAGTCAGGTCTGAGCCTAGCAAATTTGGGACTTGCTGATACTTTAAGGTAAGATATAAACTCTATATAGGTGCTAAGCATGCCAGGCATCTGTTCAAGGTATCTTGCACACACCATTTTGCAGTTAAGGACTCACAAAATACCACAGTATTTTTGATCTTGCTGTACAGAGAGCTTTATATGGGCACCTCAGGAACCTTGAACAATGATAGTTCACAGACTCAGGTGAACGTCTACCAGAGGGATGTGGGACGTGCCAGCTTTTTCTAGTAACAGAGGGAAACAATGGGCTGGCATTGGCCTAGATAAAGATACCTGCAGATTTCTTTTCTCTAAGCATATTTTTGGATGGGAGAAAGTTATTTTCTGTACTGATCATATCCTGGTCCCACAGCCAGGTGCTGGGCACACTGCTGGCAAGGCTGTACTGTGGGTGGTGTCACAGCTGCACCTGCTCTGCATGGCTGCTGGAGGCAGCCTGTCTCCTCCCAGCCTCTGGAGCAGCCTGGCACCCTGCCCCAGCCTCGTGATCACCCCAAGTTGTCTTAAGAACCTCTCTTCCTCATTCTCTCCCTCGAACCCTGTCCCTACCCTTGCCCTTGCAGTTTAATACATGGTGTGAATCACAGGATTACCCCCAGCCTGATTCATTCCTGCAGCTGGGTCGAGGTTCCCAAACCGGGCAGAGCTCCTTCCTCGTCCCCCCTCCTGGTCGTCCCGGGCTGTGTCCCCTCTGCACAGCTCTTATCCCTTTGGTGCCCCCGCATCCCCGCAGAGGAGCCATCTCCCGTGTTGTCACAGAGAGCGGCCAGAGGTTTTCATGGACCAGAGGCAGGACCACGAAGACTATCACGAGTTATTCACTTCCAACGTACTTCATTTTGCTCTGGCAAATTGTTTGGATAACATTTCATGCCCTGGATAAATATCTGCTGTACAAGCAACCTTGTATAATATGATGCAAGTTATAAAACCAATCTGCAGCGATTTCTGACACTTTTTTTTTTTTTTTTTCTGACCTGACGTCGCTTTTCCTCCCTCGAGCATTTCCCTTGCCCCGGAGCACAGCGGGACGAGGTACTTCCACCAGAGCTACCAAACGGGGCACAGCAAATAGCGATGGTGCCTCACAAAGTACCAAGAAGTTTCAGAGAGAAGGAGGGGGCGCACACAGCTGCGGGCAGCGAAGAGAACGAGCAAGAGGACGAGACGACATAGTCCTAAAATGCACCAGAGGAGGTTTAGCTTGCACATGAGCAAGAATTTCTTCACAGAAGGGGTGATTAGACATTGGAATGGGCTGCCCGGGAAGGTGGTGGAGTGACTGTCCCTGGACATGAGTGCCCTGAGTGCCATGGTTCAGTTGACATAGTGGTGTTTGGTCATGGGTTGGACCCAATAATGTCCAGAGATCTTTTCCAACTTAACTGATTCTGATTCTGAACCACAGCTGACACGGAAACCCTGGGAGAAATCCCGCTCCATCTCCCTCCGCCGCGGAGCAGGGTTGCCCTATTAGCCCATTCCCCTTTCCCTTGATTCCATGCTCGCGTGCGGGATCATCCCCCACCCCGCCCAGTGAGGGTAGTTTATGTGCCGTTCCCGAGCCTCCCGCCCGCTGGAAGCCTGGCACGGCCCGCCCTGCCAGGAGAACAGCAGTGATCCCCATACTCCCGGCCTCCGCGGGAGCCAAGCGACGCTCCCCCCGCAGCCAGGCGGGACAGACCGGGCGGGATGTGCCGGGCCCGGCGCCGCCCCCGCCGCCCCGCGGCTGCGCACACGCCCGATCCGGGGCTCAGCGCCGGCTGCAGCGTCGCTTCGGGAGCCTCCGCTCCTGCCGTGCCCGGCCCGGCAGCGGAGCCCGCGCCGCAGGTGGGGAGGGACGGGGCCGAAAGGGAAGGGAAGGGCTCTCCCGGCGCGGGGCCAGGGCCGCGGGGCGCTGGCGGAGCTGCGCCGGGCGGGGGTCGCCGCGGCCTCCCGTGGGCCTCGGCGGGGCCTGGGCAGGCCCGCGGCGGGGCGGGGGGTGCCTGGCCCGGCCTGGCCTGACCTGACCCTGCCCCGGAGCGGCTCCCGTGCCGAGACCCCCCAGGAGGGCGGGCACCGGAGGCAGCCCGGCAGCGACCGAGCTCGGCGGGCCCTGTCCCAGCCTGCGGGCCAGGACTTCGCCATGTTTGCGAGAGCAGCTGGCGCTGGCGGGCGAGAAAACCCCGAAATCCCGGGATTCTTGACTCCCGTGTTTTTGGCAGCGCCAGCCTTAACTGGGCAAGCAGTGCTCGAGAGGTGGGGTTGTCAAGGGGTCGTGAAAGGCACCGCTGGTCGTGCCCACCTATGCTGGGCAGGTCTGTGGCTGCCAGGTCACTGCCTTACCCTGCTGCGTGCTCTGCTCTGGAGGAGCTTGTGATGTTCATGATTAAGGCACAGCTGATGGGGCAGGAGATGGTCGCGATTCGAAATCTTTTGATGTATTGAAGAAGAAGTAGGTTTGTAATCTCAAGTTTATGTATTTGCATATAAAGGATAAGAACGCCACCCTAACCTGCTGGAGAAGTATAACAACTCAGTTTGATTGTATAACGTTTCACTGAGTTTATAAACAAAAAGTGTCCTCCCCCCCACCTCCCCGAGTCTTGCATGTAGCACAGGATGTGGTGGTTCTGTGTGTCTGCGACACTGTTTGGGTTTTGTCTATATACTATAGTCTTGCAGTGCTGTAGCAATCTGAAGGGTGCGGTCTTAGATAAAGCCGCTTATCAAAACATTTTTAATTTACCAAACTGTTTTTAACAGACTGTGAATTTAAGGAAACTCCAAGCAGACTGAAGTGTGACATCAATTACAAGGGAGAGACTGGATCAAAGTCCAGCTATTAAGGAAGTTGGGTTTCTGGCTTTGGTGACAGTATAGAGGCTGTCACATACGAAGATGTTATATTCTCAGAGTTACTACTCTTCAGCATATAAGTGCTAGATAAAAGAACAACATGTTCTTGATTATTAGTAAGCTGTAATATGGTTTAGGCTTGGTTGGGGGGGAAAATATGTTGGAGGATCAAATTTTGTTTGCAAATGGTTCTCTGTTTTCTTATTTGTGAACTGAGACGTGTCCCAAGTCTCTGGCACCAGTAGATCCTAACTATTGAAGCTCAGGTAGAGTTGGCATTGAAGGATGCATATGCATCAGTATTTTAATCCAAATAAAGGGTGTGCTCTTGAAAGGAATTCGTGGTTACCCTTGCCTGCTGCGCTTTGATTCATGTCACAGTGTGATCAGGGAGTGCATGAACTCTTCCTTTTGGAAGAAGCTAAAACTAGAAGATGCAGTCCAGTTGCCAGTGAGTGTTGTCAGTCTAGACAATGGAATGAACACACAAAAACAGATGCAGTGTGGATTTTGGATGCTCAGTGACTGTTTCTTTTAAAGAGTTGCTGCTTGGTCTGTGTTAAGTTGTTAATGTAGACATAGCCTGGGCCTAGTGTCAGCAGAGCATCTAAGTTGGGTGTAGTTGTAGCACCACAGCACCAGGGATTGATCCATAAGCTTTCAGGCCTGTAGCTGTGATAGCTATTGCCTAAGCTGCAAGACTCAAGTTTCATAGCAGGAAGGCTGTGGGTCAGCTGCAAGGAGAACAGTAAACAAAAACCCCTTGTGGAATAATTGTCAGCAGCCTTTTCAGGATTTTTTTTTTTTTTTCAACAGCCTGGTAGTTTTAATTTTCAGTTCAACAATTTCTATTATTGAATGGCTCTCAAACTTAGAATGTTTTAAAAAATAGCAGCACAAGGGTTAGTACTTTGCCTTCTTGTGAGGGTTTAATGACCTTGATGGAAAAAAAAAATCCTGCATGTTTGCTGGAGCAGTAACTGGGACTTGTTGGCATTTGTTGACTTACTTTCCCGCTCCCACGTTCACCTATCCTTTGTGGCAATATAATGAATTAATGTTGTGTTTGTGTTACCATCAACATATTTGAGATTTGTTCTGTCTTGAGTGCTTGGCTTAAAATATTCTGACTTGTTTTGCTCTCTTAATCTTACTCTTAGGACTTCCTTTCAGTGAACCAGCATGATAATTGGTGGATGCTGCTTTAAAAATGCCACTTAATGGGAAAAAAAAATGGAGTTTTGCATGTTCTCCTTAAATCATGCTGTTCCCCCAGACAGTGATGAATTGTGTGACTGGTGTACCTATGTGTTAAGTAACTAAAATGGCTTATGGGGATAAGCTGATTGCCACTGCTGTACAGATTTATTTTTTTTTTACCTTTCAGTTTGCTTTCCACCTGTTGCAAATTGGGAAGGTTTCTGTTTGCCTCAGTTTATTACAGACTTTAGATCCAACTGTTCTGTATTTCAAAGTGTTTCAGTGTTATGGCTGAAAAACTACAGTAATGAGAAAAAAGTTAAAATTTGTGTGGTAACAAAAACGCTTTTGTGAGTAATGCTTTTTTTTTTAATAAGTCTTTATAAATGCTACTTGACAGCAACTATGTTAAACTCACTCCCATTTTTAACTCGACTTTCTTGTGAATTAGTCCTCTTTTGAGTTAAAAAGACTCATCAATTTAAACACCTGGATATCTGTATTTCTAGCTTGGAAACTAGTAGCTGGTTCCATGTTATCAAAACAAGTCCAACCTAAAAAACTTGTTAGAATTGGGTCTGCAGTGTGTGTAGAATTAACTAAAAATTGCAAACTTGCTTTCTGGAGCCCAATCTTGATTTTATTTTTTCTTTTATACAAAGGTTGATGTGTTCTGTTAAAGTCTGTACAGTAACAATCCTTTGAAAAGCCCTGCTAGACTGTTGCAACTTTTGCCAGCGATTGTACCCTTCGAACTTTAAAGCCTCTCATAGATCCCCTTTCAACCTGTGCATATTGGAGGATCTGAACAAAGCTCCCAGTTAGTTCAGGTTCTTTACAGCTTGACAGGGCCATGGTGCTTTGCAGGTCTTAAGGGATCTGAACAAAGGAGACCTGGAGTCTTGTCAGACTGTGACCATAGACTAACTGTTACACGGTGCAGGGGAATTAAATACAAGCCATGTTTGAATCATTGTCCCTGAAAACTTTCTTCTGACTTCTATTTTAGACATGGGAAAATCACTTTCTCACCTGCCTATGCATACATGCAAGGAAGATGGCTATGATGGAAGCTCAGTGTCTGATAACGTGAGGAATGGTTTAGTTCACTCAGAAGTGCACAATGAGGACAGCAGATGTGGAGATGTGTCGCAGTTTCCCTATGTGGAATTTACAGGAAGAGACAGTGTCACCTGCCCAACTTGCCAGGGAACGGGAAGAATTCCACGAGGTAAGTTTTCTTTGTTATTTTTTTAATTTCTTTTTTAACTTATAAGTTTACTTCATAACCATGTGCAGTTATAAGTGTAATAATTCATAACAAATAGCCCTTCTACTCAAGTTTTTCATCTTTTTGTCTTTGTAGGACTAAGTATTTTCTTACAATTACGCTACATAAATGGAAAAAATTGAGTCAGTTTTGGCTGTTCAGTGTTGGGTTTTCACTTGTCTGTACAATGCTACTGTTTCTTTCTTCTCAGCTTTAGAGTTGAAAATGTATAGGATCTTTGGCTGCCAAGGGAAATAGGAATAGGCTGCCTAGCATTAGTCTTCATACCTAACTGGGGTTTTTTTCACTTTGCCCTCATATTTTGTTTTTCCTTTTGATATGGAGCTGTTTTGTTACATTTCTCTCCTGTATGATAAGCCACCTAAATAGCTATTTAGAAAGCAATCTGTGAAAGGAGAATGCAGAATATCTGAAAGTGGGCAGAAGGAGAGAGTGACAAACACAGCAGGCCAAGGGACAGTCTTCTGCTTCAGCTGCAAGATCTTCCCTTTGATGGGGGGGGAGAACTGATGAGATTTCGTGTTTGGATCTGCTTTTGCCAGACCTCTTATCCAAAACAGATTATTGGGTGTAAGAGCTCTTGGAACTGATTTTGACCAACATCTCAGGAAAACTGTGTCTATGCTGTGTCCTTCTACACGTGCCTCAGTGAGGTTAGGTTATGATATAGTTCAAAAATACTTGGGTCTCACATATGTATAAGTGGCAGGGGGCACAGTTAAACAGTTGTAAATATAAGAGATTTGTGTTTTAGCTGTTAAACCTCATACTATGATTGGAGTGAATTCAGCAAATTTGAAGTGTGGAAAAGCTATGAAACTAAAAATTATATTAACCAAAAGACTATAGAGAAGGAAGTTTGTTCTGTTAGCTTGCTAACTTGAAATACTAGATAATATCAATAGCAAGTTTTACTCAAAACTGTGCTAGCTAAAATGCAGAAATAATGGGATTCCTGTGTTCTGAAGCTTATTTCTTGACTGTGGGATCTGTAGATGTAATACTTAAATGTCAGTTAATTATTTTTTTAAGTAATTATGTTGCAGTAACTATTAAAACATGCATGTTGTCCATACATTCTAATGAAATAATGTGATTAAAGCTAGAATTTTAAATGAGCTGTTAGAACTAAGAGCATTGTCTTTTTAATTATTCCTTAGTACTTTAGAGAAGAAGAAAATAATGTCTGGAGGTTTTTTGAGGGAATAGGGTATAAATTAAGTGTTCACAGAATGACTACATGACTCATAAGTCTGTAATACATGATTATGGCTAAACTATAATAAATATGTGAAATTATGCTTTGTAACTTGGAAAGCTTTAACTTTTTCAGTATGATATGGTATGAAAGCAGGACTGTGCTGTTGTGTTCAAAGGTTGAAGATGCTTAATTGAAGCAGAGATGAAAATTTGTTTTAAACTGGTAGAAGTTTTTTAGAAGGTTGATGTTTTACATGTTAGTACCTTCTTGGTTAGCATGTTTTGCCTAGCTTAGTGATTCAGCATGGAATTACTTCCAAGTGCTTAATTAGCTAAGTGATGATTTGGTCAAATTCTGCATTTGGCTTAAAAAGTGAAATATGACTTGGCCTTGAGGCCTCTGTTCTCATACAGACAAATCTCAGTTCCACAGCAAAGAGCAAAAGCTATATAGGCAGGTGTGGTCCGTGTATTTTCAGCAACTCATCTGTGCCTGTGTTCTTTACTTCTACTGTTAAGATATTCCCCTTTTAAACATGCTGTCTAGTGCCATAACTTGTTGTTTGGAGAAATTCCAGTAGATACTTACTTTCACTTACAGGGTGCTGCAGCCCAGCAGCACCATGATAAATGGTTTTATATACCAGTGAATGCAGTGTATGCATAACTTGTGTTGCCAAGGCCATCCATATTGTTACATGGTAGTTGCAGCTTGGGTTTGTTGTTCGTTGGGGTTTTTTTTAAACAAACCTGACTTCTGCTTTTCAAAAGAGTACATGAAGAATGCCTTCTGTATCAGTTCTTACTGCCCGAGCTTCTGCATGTTTTGTCCTATGACTTTATATGGTCTGGCACAGAGAGCTCAAAGCTGTTCTATCTCTGTTTTCCTCCAGGAAGTGGTGCCAGAGGCAAGCTGCCTCCCGTGCATGCGTGCAGCACAGAGGTGGAATTTATTGGTGTTTTGGTCTTTGCAGATTTGGTGTTTTTTCCTCTCAATGTTGTGTAATCCATGCTCTATTTTAGAAAATGACAGAAGCTGCAGTAGTATTTGACTTGATTATCTGGAATTTAAGTGTTTATCATTAGTGTTTATTCTTTGGTGCCATTAAGTCACAATGGGCACTCAGGTAAAACTGCAACAATACTTATTCTTTGCTTAAATTCCTAAAGGGTGTTTTTGTTTTCAGGGCAGGAAAATCAGCTGGTAGCATTAATTCCATACAGTGATCAGAGACTGAGGCCAAGAAGAACGTAAGTTAATGCTTACTTGTCGTACATGGATCTACAGTTAATTATTCTCTTTTAGTTAAAATTCAAGAATTTAAAGGAGATAGTAATAAGAAGAATTAAGCTGAGATCACTGGAATGTTCTCTTGCATTCTGTACTGAAAGAACCCTTATCGTGAGTTATGTCAGTCTTAACCTCTAACTTCAGGAGAGTTATTTATTAACGGGTGTGCATACTTCCATCACAGTATGTCTTAGCTAAGTACAAAGCTAAGTAATATTGTATGACCTATTCATATAGATATTTATCTGTGTGTTTACAGTAATGATGCAAGTATTTATCAATCTCTGTGGTATCTTAATTGACCTAAGCAGATACATCTTCACTGTTAAAGTCTGAGTTAAGTGATTGCTTCTTTGAGCCACTATTACTAAATAAGTCACCTAAAATTAATTTGTAAAGTTCTGATTTTTGCAAGTAGTAAAGTCAACAAATTCATCATTCTGATACAGTATATTTATTTTTTTCCTAGGATCTACTTAAAGGTTTCATTACAATGCTCAGGGCTTCTTGCTCTGACACATTTTGGGTTTTGTTTTTTAGTTTTGTTTTTGTTTGTTTGTTTGTTTTGTTTTCTCTAATGTTTGGATAATGTTTGATGTTTCTGTAGTAAACAGAAATGATCACTAGGAAAAAAAAATACAGTAACTTCACATAATATATTCTGATCATACACCTGATGTAACATTAGTACAAATTTGAAATGTATTACTGTAGTGTTCTAATTTTGACAAAATTGGAGCTACAGTAGAGTCTTTTATTTGTGGGTGGGGTTTTTTATTATCTCACCCACACACACCCCCACACCCACCCACACCCACACAATTAGGTTAATTGTGAATTTCCTACTCCTTATCTAGAGTCTAACACTTTCCCTGGAAGTTGGGATTCTCTGTCATAAGAGCTTTATTTTGCTTTCTGAGTGTGTTGTGCAAGAGTCCTGCTGAATGACAGAAGTTGTGCTATAAATGAATGTGAAGAGGAAGTGCTTTTGTTTCAAAACACAAAAATATTTATCTCTTCCATTTTTCTCTATAAGTTACAAGTGTTGGAATAACTGTGGTTTGAAATGTGATTTCTGATGTATAAACAAGAGTAACAGCTGTTTTGATACATAGATGTGAAGTGCAGCATAGCTATTTTTTCCCTTTTAGAAGCTATTGGAAGCTAGAAATAGACTGAATTACTTGTATTGACTAGTCCTGCCACTTATCACTTACAAAAAGTAGCATGCCACTGTTGTTTAACGTGCTTTTGACTCTGAAATGTGCTCTTTTTTTCTCCAGAAAGCTCTACGTGACTGCTTCTGTAACTGTATGCTTACTGCTTTCTGGGTTGGCTGTATTTTTCTTGTTTCCTCGCTCAATTGACGTTCAGTACGTTGGTGTGAAGTCAGTGTATGTCACTTACGAACAGGGTAGACGTATAATATATCTAAATATTACGGTAAGTCTGACTGTCTCTTTGGATATTTGTACTGAATAGTGCATCAAGAGATAGTGATAGTGATAGTTTAATATACATAGGAGTTCTGGTCTAGCTGACAAGCTTAGTCAGTGCCTTAAGAAATAGAAGCAGCTAAAATGACCAGTTGGAAAAGTGTAACTGTATCTGCTGTGGCTGGTTCCTGTATCTACAGCTAATAGAACTGGAATTACAAGCTAACACTGGGACTTTTTTTTTTTCATGGGAACAGTGATTTTGGAGTTTCCTGCATTATTTTTGGAATATAAGTGAAAGGTAATGTGTCTATGTAGGAATGTTATTTGATACTACCCTTGTATTATGCATTTGTCAAAATTGGGGCTGAGGAAAAATGATTTCTTATCCACCTTATAACTTAAAGGAGTTCTTTCCGCATGGTTCTTGACTTCTTGGTAATGCACTCAATACAGGGTTACCTAAAGACTTTTGGTAGAGTTCTTCATTTTAAATAAAGCAAAGCTACCTTGGGAGAAAAGGGTCCTCTGATAGCTAAATTTCCTGGAAGGAATAATTGAGGATAGGAAGAAATTCAGTATTTGCAGTGGAGGGTTGTCACCAGGGAAATTGTGAAGAAGTTTGTGCTGCTCAATATATTCACTGAACAAATCCTGAGAAAGGAGTTAAGTGATGGTCCATTACATCACTCCTCCCCGCAATCATAGCAAGCAGGAAAATTTACTTGCATAATTTCAGGTGTTACTGTCTCATGCACAAGTTTCAAAATGCTTCCTCTGTGTATCTCATGAAGATACACAGAATGGATTAGCTGTTAATGTTTTGTGTTTGTTTTTTTTCAGAACACACTAAATATAACGAATAACAACTATTACTCTGTTGAAGTGGCAAATATCACAGCCCAAGTTCAGTTTTCAAAAACAGTTATTGGCAAAGCACGTTTAAACAACATCACCAACATTGGTCCTCTGGATATGAAACAGGTAAGTAGTATAGGCTTTCAAAGTTGAATACATGTTAATCTTCATATATAGATCTACTCATTTGTGTTTTCGTTACTTTCTTTTTTAGATTGATTATATGGTACCCACGGTCATACAAGATGAAATGAGCTACATGTTGTAAGTATATTCACCTCTATATATCACATGGGTCTTATTAAAAGTTGCAATGGTGTTAAAAGCAATTTTTTCCAAAGTTAGCATAAATCTGCTTGCAGAGATGTTGTTGCATTTTCCTAAAGTTTAATAGTACTGAAGAATAGTTCAACCACAGTTGTTTCAATAATTTTGTATAGTGGCTTCCTGTACCTGGCACTTAGCCCTTTAAATTGTTTCTCTCCAAATGATTTAGGCCTTGGCAATAGCTGCTTTGGAGGGTGAAGGTGCAGGTGGGTTCCACTAACAGCTTCTCTAGTAACTTTCCTGCAACTTTCTCTGCAGTAGAAGAAAATTTGTATTTAATACTATACAAATTAAAGACTAATTTGTATTTCTTTTCTTCAGACCATGTGTATACAATAGTAAGCAGTATTTACAGCCTGCCCTTTGTGTGGTGTTATTCATAGCTTCTGAAAGTTCATTTGTCCAACAGACTGTTAGCTCATTGTGTCTTGGTAAAAAAGCTAAATGTTAGTTCTCTTACACTGAAATGCAGATTGAAAAGAAAGAGTTAACTATTGAGACTTCAGGTCCATGTGCAGTTCCAGTGGATGACAGCCCCTTCGGAGTGGGGGAGAACCTTCTAGTTTTGCAGTGTTGGAATAAATTGAAATAGGTATGAAATAGCAAGAGGGGCACAAATTCTAAATAAATGGAAAGTGTTGAACTTCTGTCACCTTTTAAAAGCATGTAAGGTAGCTTAATGTAAACACTGAATCCTGTGAATCTGCTCACTCTTTGGATGTATGAGGAATAAATAAACTTCATAGCCTTCATAGAAGTCATGCTAATACCTACCTAGTTGTGCTTCTGGTGCAATAATACATTGAAACTTTCATGGTCAGTACTGTGGCCTCAACTTCAGTAATGCTGTTGAGAGTCTGTTCCCAACATTAGCTGCAACTTTCCCCTGCAAGCTGATGGCTAGCCTTAGAAAAACCTGCATGGCTTTGGATGTGTAAAAAGATACAGACAGGCAGAAGCTGTCTGTAGCCTGAACTGACTGGCTTTCAGACTCTTCTGCTTGACATTTGGAGCCTTGGCAACAGTAGTGTGGAACAATGGTGCACTCACTGGTCCAGCTTGGAGATATGTTGTGCAGTAGAAACAGTGAAGCTGTAATGAATCAGTGCCAGCAGGCTGTAAGGTGAACTTACCCTCCTTCAGGACTGTTTGTGAATGTTGCTAGAAGAGCAGACTAGTAGGTCATTTGTACATGTGTGAGAATATTTGTTGCTTCAGCACAGTGACACTAAGCATGGACTATGCTAAGTGAAGAGACCCATGACTAGAAGTTTGTGTCAGTTAAGTTCTTGTACAGGCTGTTAGAGCAATCTCCTAGTGAGTAGCACTCACTAACTTTGCTGTCATGTGTTTGAAATGTACTAAAAAGAACATGAGCCACATACAAAATTATAGCTGTTCATTTTCTCCATATTTTCTGTATGTTACACAGTTGTTATTAGTTGACTACCCTGAGCTGTTGACAGTTATTGTTGATGGGTTTCTGCTCCTTCTCTGTATTGTGAGTCTGGAAACCTGGGTTTGCTGTATGGAGCAACCCTGGAGACAGCAAGTGAGCTTCCTTTGTTTGAATACCTAGCCAAGATAGCTTCAGCTTGTCTTATTGGGGTTTTGTATTTGTTTCTGTGTTTGGGTTTTTTCTCCACACAAAAATACGAAGGCCCTGGGCTTATCTTTCTAATACAGATAGTGTTGTGGGTTATAGCATTAGGGGATTTTACAGTGGATCACATTTCAGTGTTTCCCCAGCTAGTTAATTTGGGTCTTGCTTTAGTCATAGCTCCCAGGTTTGGATCCCAGAGAGTGTGTGTCCTGTAAAGTCAGCTTAGGTTGAATACCAGAGATTCTCAATGACATGAAGTGTCTGCATTCAGCCAACCTGCATGATGAAATCAGTATAATACAGGGCATTTCCACATTTATTTTAGAGAGCTGGCTCAATGTGGAGTTCACTTTCAATGTAGTTTCCTAGCTACAGTTTTGTACTGTGTAGTTTGTTGTTTGTTTTTTTTTTTTATTTGATCGGTTTGTGGTTTGTTTTTTAAAGCAGATTAATTTTCATCTAATCTTGACTTAAAAAAACCCCAGCATGTTGGCGTTGCCTCTCTCTGCTTGTCAGCCAGTATGTACTATTGTATGTGAGCTGGCTTTATATTGTGTTACAGGTTGTCTATATTTTGGATTAGAAAAGTACATTAACTGAGGATATCTGGCATTACGGTCTAACTAAATTCTGATTTAAACCTAGCAGGGAAAACAAAATCAAAATGTTTGACATTGGTACAGATATAAAACAGCTTTTAATACCAAACTGTTTGATTTGTATTTTCTTACAATTTGGATCACCTTTGTTCATTCACTGTTTAATACTGTATTGTATGTTTGTTGATGCAAGGGGAAAGAACGACCACGGTGTTGACCACCGAAATGTTGTGGTGGCTGCCATGCAATCTTACTGCACTGATCACATGGTTTTCATTCTAGAGCTGATAGATTGGTGCCCAAGAGCAAATGATTTAAGAAGTAGGGGTTAAAAATATGCTCTTACATGGTGCTTTGTATAACTGGTACGTAGACACGTGTCAGAAAACATCACTCTGAAAAGGTTTTCTTGCAAGAGAACAATAACCTTGACTTTAGAATCTCTGTATATTGGTTAAAGGTTACTTTGCATAATGTAGAGGTGGATGAGTGCAAGAAATAAAAGGGACTTTCCTAAGTTGTTGGTACGTGTTGAGCAAGAATAGCAGTGCCTTCAGGATGTTTGAGGGGGTTTTTTAATGCTGACTTTACCTGAAAAAATGCTAAAGTTGGCATAACATTGATCTTTTCTTGTAAAGTTTCTATATATAGAATTCCACGTGAAGCGGAGTTGCAGCAAATTATTTCTGTATCCCTTCATACTGAAAGTCTTTGTCAGTGGCAAAGTGATATCAACAGGCTTTAATGTAGTGGTTTAGGTTAACTTTTTTAGCTTCTGAAAGATGGAGTGAACAGTTTCTTAGGACAGTTCTGTTGGCAGGCATTATATGTAAGCAAACACACGTTTAGATTTGTCCTGTGAAAGCAAGACTGTGTATATAAAATAGATCTAGGTGACCATACAGTAACTGCTGGTGACTTAGAGCAAGTGATTTTATTGCCATTGCTACCAACTCTGTAGTCTCTGTCAGAATTTCCAGTTGAAGCCACAAGTCTTGCTTTTCAGATAATTACCTTGAAAGGTTTGATGCAAATCCAGTAATTGTTTTTCTTTTTTTGCAGTGACTTCTGTACTTTACCATCTATCAAAGTACATAACATAGTGGTGATGATGCAGTAAGTATGGCAAACTTCCTATTTGTTGGAAAAAAATTTAGAAGCTGTGTAATTGTTATCAAAATATTACTTAGAAATATTTAGTCCTGGAGTCTTTGCATCATAGATAAAATGAAATCAACGTGCTTTCTAGTTCTTGAAACTGAACCAGGCCTTTTGACAGGTTCTGGTGGTTTAAAGACACTCAGATAAACAGAACTGTTGTTACTGTATCTGCTCTGCAGTTGGGCTGTACCTGTGGAGCTACTGATATCTCAAAGACTTTAAAATGACTTTGTGTATCAGCCACTGTTCAGAACTTGCTGAGAACTTTGTGATCTTGAAGGAGTTACAGGCTTTAGTACTCTGTCAGAGATTGCTTTTTGTGACATTGCATAAATTTCAGCATGGTGGGTTGTAGGGGTCTGTGTTTAGGCTAGACATACGATGACTTGTCTAATCATTTGCTTTCTCATCACTAAAAAAGATATTATGAGCAAACCTCAGCTTTAGTATCTTCAGAAAAAAAAGTGTGTACTCAGGGAACCAGATGTCTTGTATGGAGAAAATCTATAGTGGTAAATTACTAATGTTTTTAAATTTATTTATAACATGTTTTGTTCCAAAACTTTCTCCTTAAAAACCCTAGTAGTATAACAGCACATTTTTAGAATAGGAAACTCAAAATCTCTTCTGTTTTGTCTTTTTAAGAGTGACAGTGACAACCTCGTACTTTGGCCACTCTGAGCAAACATCCCAGGAGAGATATCAGTATGTGGACTGTGGAGGAAACACGACCTATCAGCTGGGCCAGTCAGAATATTTAAATGTACTTCAGCCTCCACAGTAGAAGCACCTGCTGGTTGGTCTGGAATGACTGCTGTCGGTGCTTGCAGAGATCCTTTGGATAGGACTGGTACTACATGAGGGGGAGAGTACGTGCAATGTACAGCATAGCAAACGTGGTGACCTGTTTGTTTTAGATACAAGGAGGGAAGAGGTGCAAAATGTATATAGGCGCACTTGTTAAGTGTTGTGTTTTTCCCTTCTGTTTGCTTTCTGTTACTGTAAGCACCTCTGTCAAGTTGTGTGGTGGGAGGGAGAGGGGGAATATTGGATTCTTGAACAGAACTGGGACCTTTCCTTACAGTGTGGTACATCATCTTAGAGTAACTGTGTTTATGTCTGTGTTTAGGTGAAATGTGTCACTAATGAGCATTTTAAAAAAAATTATAAATTTTAAGATTATACTTCAGTTCTTGATATTTGACTGTTGAAAAAGGCAGTATTACTACTTAAATAACAAGATTACTTTAAAGTATCTGGGTGTGAAACTTCTATTAGTAACCCAGTTACAATGGTTCTTTATTTTGGGATTCTATGTTTTTGTTTGCTATACATGATTAGAGGTGACATGCAGTCTGTGAAAGCCAGGAAAGCTCTCTTGGATGACACTGCACTTGAATGTGCAACTTCTAGAATTATTCTTATTCCCTCCTGCTACCTCTGGGATGTTATAAGGAGAATGTACATTGTTAAATTTAAAGTCGGGTTTAAAACTAAACAAAAAACAACCCCCACAACAATTACTGACAAAGGAAAAATTCAAGACTGTAGAAAATTAATAAGTAGAGGCTTTGCCGGTGTGTTTTATAGTAAACTTTTGAGAATAGCTATGAAAATCAATATTGTGCAGTTGGAACTAGATGGGAAACTTTAAGCACAGGTTTGGAGAACTTCATGTAAATTTTCATGATTTTTATTGTTTTAATATACTGTGTATTTAAGCTACTTCTAAGTGTTAATATGTTTGGTTGTGCTTATTTCTTGCACAGGCTCAGTAAGCAAATGCAATAGTTACTGTATCTCCAGAGCACTCACAATTCACATCAAAGTTAAGGGAAAACGCAGCAATCCTTTCTGTAAGGGTAAATGCTGATGTAATTGCAAGACTGACTCACAGCAGTAAATAGCATAGTTTGCACGGTGAGAATTTCCAGGGTTCTTATCAATTATGGTGATTATAAATTTTGGGTCCAAAGTTACTTGACTCCTTAGGGCCGACTGTTCTAAGGGTTGGGTGCAAAATGTTTTAATTAACTAGATCATGATTGGTTTATTTCTGAATTAGATAAGATGAATTAGATAAGAAGGTATTGTTGAGACTATTGCATTTTAGTGAATGATATTTTTTTTTAAATAGATGTTGTGGTTTTTGTCCTGCCCTTCTGCTGGAAATAAGTTACACAAAATGAATTAGCAATAAACACTATGGAAAAAAGCTGCTGGGTAACTTCTTGCCCCTAACAATCTCTAATGCTCCAGTACTTCAGTCAAGAGAGATGTCTACATTACTCTTTTCTTTACTGGCCTCTCTTAGATGGACCTAAGGGGATGGATGGGGAAAAGAATATCAATGATGTAAGGCTTACTTAGGAGGCATTACTTAACCATACAAAAAAAAACCCCAAAACAAAACCAAAAAAACCCTTCTTTGTTTGAAATGCTATGAGCACTTACTCTGACAGTCTCTGAAAACTTTTGGAACCTGAACTGTCAGTTCCATATAGTTTTTGATAAGATGATGATGTCAGGTTTTGGCTTTAGAGAATTTCTGGAATTGGAGTAGTCAATTTGGATGACTTCCTGTAGTTATATTCTGAAAATTATTCTTGAATTTTGGTCCTTGAAAGTAAGCATTCTTTATTACAGCTTGCAATCATGAGGGAAACTAGTTCACAATTGACTAGTCTTTCTAGGGTATAGATGAGGGTCAGTCCTGTGGCTGCTAAAATGCATGGATAAGCTTGTCTGAAAGGTGATAACTAAAAACCAGGATAGTGGAGAGCTGGCTAAAAGCAGAGGGGTTAACTTTTCGATGTTACCTGTTGTAGGAAGATTTGCTTATGTTGGAGAGCAGGGAGAGAATTCTGATTTAAATCATGTTAGATCTGAAGTCAGCCAGCAAGTGACGCAGGCGTTTTCTTCTAGGCCTGAGTATTTAGACCTAGAGCGTTGGTTTTGTTTGTTTGGGGGTTGTTATTTGTTTGGGTTTTTTGAAAGAGAAAAGAAGAAAGCAGCTCTAGGCAGATATTTACATTCATTTAAAATATTTTTTTTCTTCCAAGGGTGAAAGGTAGTCTGAAATAACTGGAATAGCACAATGACAAAATTATTTGGTGACAGTAGTGAATGCTGCTTTTGAACAAGCATGGCAAGAGGAGGTTACACTTTATGCAGTGCTGAGACTCAAACTGACTTTTGAAATTTTGGGCAGACATGCTGAGCAAAATACATACCTAAATCTGTAGATCTTAACCTTGCATGTAGTGCTTGGTGTTGGTTAATTCAAATTAAAGAATTGAGTGGAGTTATTCTTTCCGTGTATGTGTCAGAAGGGGAAAGGTACAACTCAATTTTTGTCCTCCAGGATATCTAATGGATATAAACTTCAACACCATCAATTCATGGTAGACTTACTGAATGATGAAGAGTTCTTACCTTAAAAATAAAGTGTGGGTTAAAGGTCCTGTTGAATTCTCAAATTAAGTCAGTATGAGAGAAGTAAGAGTAACAGTAACAGGCTTAAGGTTCTGCAGGTGTTGGTATCTCCTTGCATAACTGTCAGCATATTACTAACCAAACAAGGCAAGTATTCTAATTTATCTACTAATTTTAATATAATATCTCATCAGATAAGCAAGTAAACATCTGTGTGAATACTTTAACTTAGACTAGATTTATGTGGCTGACCTTGGAAACATGCTAAGAGAGCAAGGGAACTCTATTAACTTGTATAACTTTTTAAACAAAGTATCAGAATAGATCCAAGTGACAAACCTGTCATTTTTCACATTTATTTTATCTTGATTTTAAAATAAAAAAAGGCAAGCCTTTCAGTTCACTATAAATAAGAACAAATTCTCTCCAGAAAGTGAGCTTGAAGAATTGTGGTTTTTTCCTGACTTGTCTTCATGTGTGTAAGATAGATAGTTTCTGAAGAGTTTCTTCTGAAGTGTTTCATATTTCACTTGTAATTTCCCCATAACCTTCTAATACTATAAAATACCTTTATACTGGCATCATAGTATGTTTATTTCTAGTAGAGTTGTTTTCACTTGAATTCTTTGTAGCGATTCCTGTACCAAAACCTGTTGCACTTTAAAATGGAAGCTCTGTTAGTTAGCCTTATAACAGTGGTCCAAATGTTGCACTGTAATGGCACTATTGCAAATCAGCTTAATGTATTCTGTATAGAATAACTGTAAAATTTCAAAATCATAACTTAAGTATGTAACACCTAAATGCATAAAAATGTTGGCTATTTGGCATTGGAGAGCAAAATTATTGTACATTTTAAATATGTTGCTTTAAAAATAAATAAATGAATTGATGAAGCTACCAAACCATCAAAGATCCAACACTCAAATATCTTTTTGGAGAGATTTAAAGAGAAGTGCTCTTACTAAAAGATGTAGTACCTGACACTCACTCTTGAATTCCTGGTGTGGGGAAAGGCCTGTAGAAGCTCATTCATCATTTCTTTGATCATCTTGATTTTTAGGGAATAGTTGCTTAGTTCTTAATCTTTCATGAAGACAAGCATAAGTATCTTTTTTCTGTGTGGATAGCTTTGAAATTCTTAATGCACTTCTGATGTGTGCATGACCTTGATTTTAACATTGTAGTGTTTATATTTTGCAAGCTGATGTTGGCAGACTTAAGTACATGCCTTAGTTGACTTTGCTTCAAATTGTCCTTGAAGTTCTGCAAGTGAATATATTTTTCATTGTAGTACATTGCAAACATGCCTGGGCTTTTTAGTGTGTGGTGTATAAAGGGAACCATTTAAGCACCAAATCTCTTAAATGCTTGGATTGAACTGTTAGGGTCTTTAACCTTCTGACTGAAGTGTTGTGCTCTCATGATGGAAGGCATGGTGCTTGGAGTAGTATGAGAGAAGCTTCTAGATTCAGAAAAAGTTAAAAAAAGAAATAGTGTTATCTCTTATTCAGCACTTAAGGCTTCCTTGTTTTTTGTGGGAGTGGTAGTTGTGGTTTTGTTTTTCTTTCCATCCCTCCCACCCCCCAAATTTGTAGCAGAACATCTGTATGTTCCTAGACGGCACTTTCTGAAATGAGTGACCTGTTTCAGAGTTGGGCAGTGGCATGAAGTGGAATGTCAGTTGAACTGGACTTTAAATGTTACGAGATTATTAAGACTAATGGTGGTACCTCTAAGAACTAATTTTTTTACTTGTCTGTCTAACAAAAAGCCACAACCCTAGCAATGCTTCCTGGCTTACTATTACTTCTGAAAGGGAGGGACAAATAATGCGAGTGCAACCAACATACTTCAGTAATGGACTACTTGCAACCAGCAAAATATTTAGTTTGTGATGGCCCTGATCATGCAAAACAGTTTAGATTTTTTTATTTTGGCCTTGGGAGGAAGGAATAAAACCTAACCAAAACATGTTGGAAACAATAATTTGGCTATGGGAAACACTCAGTGTTTGTTCCACTTGAGAAGTCACCTTCCTATTTAATCTTTAGCTGGGGAGTTCTGGTCATTACCAGAGGGCTAGTTTGGGGTAGTTCTGCTGCCCTACAGCTCTTGCCATGTAAGCCTGATTCTCCACCCGTTTGGGAGGCCTGTTGTCCAGGAATCTGCATGGAACCTGAATGCTTGGCAGTGTAGTGAGAGACTGTCCTGATCCTCAGACTGTCCTCTTCCACCAACCATCACAAGGGTCCTACAGCGTAGATGTGTATGTCTCCTGGGAACTGAAACTGCTTTTGCTTTGCATGGGCAGGGTTGTTTAGTACCAGACATGTGAGTGTATTATGGTGCCTGAATATTTTGGATCTGTCAGTGATTTAGTTCTTTTGTTTTGTTTAAGGAAGCAAATTTAACTACTGTTAACATCCACTGTACAGAGTGTGCATATAACAGCTTAAGATATGTATAGAAATACTAATGAGTGATAACTATTTTTGTAACTTAAGATGTTCTTGTAACTGTGTAGCAAACAATCTATCCACTTAAGCATGATAAACACTCTAGAAGTAAAAGGGTATTTTGGAATGACTTGTAGGACACAAGCTGTCTTAATGTAAGTTAACTGGGACAAGGAATCTTGTTATTTAGAGGTTCAGATTCTGGAGTTAACTTCATTATGAATATGTTTCTAGATGGGATTGTTTGACTCAAAGAATGATATTAAATTTTCTATTTAAAAAGCTTGGATCATGTATCTCTCCTTTTTCTTTTTTTAACTGACTTAATATTTTTTTTTCTCCTCCTCCCTGTCTCCCACAAGTTTTCCCCCCATCTGACCATATTTTCTCACTAATTTTCATGTATCTTCAATGGTATGACTTCAATTTTTGTAGCTGTTGGCATTCCATGATGTGAAAACTTTGCAATCTACTTTTTTTTGATACTATGTTTTATTGTGTTAAGTCTGTAATAAACTGAAGTATCTGAAAGCTGAACGCCATATGTGAATGAATTAGTGTTGTCTGACTGAACTACTGAAGTGGCTGAGTTCAAACCTGGGCTGCTGTGGTGGGTTGACCCCTGCCAGCCGGTGAGCCCCCACCCCACTGCTCATACACTCTTCCCCCCAGTGGTGGAGAGAAATAGGACAAAAGCAAGAAAACTCTTGAGTCAGGATAAAGACAGTTTAATAGGAGAAGCAAAGCTATGTGCACAGGCAAAGCAAAAAAAGGAATTTATTTCCTCCCAGCAGGCAGGTGTTTATAACAGGAAGACAAACACCATAACTCTGAATGGCCTCTCTTTCTCCTCACCCTGAGCTTTTATGGCTGAGCATGATGCCATGTGGAATAGCCTGTTGGTTGGTTGGGGGCATCTGTCCTCGCTGTGTTCCCTCTCAGCTTTTGACCATCCCCAGCCTAGTCCCTGAAGGTTTGGGCAGAGTGAAGGGTGGGGAGGAAGAGGAGACAATGAAAAATTAAACCTCTGTGCTGTATGAGCACCATTCAGCATTAGCCAAAACACTGGTGTGTTATCAGCACTGTTTTAGCCACAAACCCAAAGCAGAGAGCTGGAGGGGGGGGGGAGGCTGTGAAGAAAATTAACTCCATCTCATCCAGACCCAGTTACAGCTATTTGCAAAGTTATATTAGACATTGATTATCAGCTAAAAGCTTTAATCTTTAAAAACTGGGCAACAAAGAACATGGCTTTGGAACATTCATAATATTCAAATGTTACAAGTATTCTTACACAGATATTTTGGAAAACCTTAGGGGTTATTTTTAAGGTTTCTCCTGGAGAAACCTGTTGTAGTTTAATGACTGCTACATCAGATTTCTGGTCTGGATAACTAATGAGTTAGTATGTCTTAGTATGTAGAGAGATTTTCGTGTTTTGTTTCAACTACTGGATCTCTTTACAAAGACTAATTTTTTAAAAACTAAGTTTGTATGGCAAAATAATTTCAGTCATGCTTGCTGTTTTCTTTTCCATGCGGTCCTTTTTCCTTCCCAGAGTTGTCATAATCATTGTTATGACTGTCCAAGCCCTGTATTGAACGTTATAAAATTGGAGAACAGTAACCTCTAAGCAGTACTTTGCTATGTATAGATAAATGCTTGAAGAGATGTGAAGAACTATTTCTGTCTTGTTCTACCTACCTGGAGATGGGTAGACAGAATTATATCTTTAGCAGTGAACAGTTTTATTTGATCCAAATACTTCAGACTACATGATTTGGATTCCTCTTGTGGTTTTTTTTTTTTTCCCCTGTTCGGAGTGGGTAGGGGAGTACAAAAGTGAAATCCTACCTGACAAATTTCAAACACCGCCTTGTCTGTCTGGAGAGTATAAGGAGCGTTAAAAGGGAAAAATACACTGGCAAATGAGAATAGATAAACCAATGTGAATTTGGACAAAGACCCAGAAATTGTTATTCTAAAACATCCAATGTAGATGATTTGGATATCTAACTACTGAAAGATCTGACATCTTAAAATAGACTAGTTTCAAAGACCCGACTGACAGAAACTTTTGAAAGATTTCAAAGTTCCCCTGGCTGGCTGTACATTGCTTTCCTTCTCAAAATTTCATACAGATTTCAATATAACTGTGTAACTGAGTTCATACTTGGGTCGTGTGGTTTTGTGCTAATGCCTTTACCTGACTAGGTGCCACTCACCTAGTGATGAATGACACCAATTGCCTTCCAGTCTGAAGATGATGTCTATCTGGCAACTTGAGGAATATTAAATCACACATTTAATTTTGCTAGAAATCTCTTGGTGTCACATGAGGTAAAGATCCTGCTACATTTTTGTTGTGATTTTTTTGTCCTTTTCTTCTCCAGGAATCCTTTGCTTCTTAAGCCTGAGCTGAGATGCCTCACTCATGTTTCCTGTGTGTGGGTAGCAGGTGCCACACAGTTTAATAAGCTGTCATGGGCACTGTGATGGAGCTGCTTTTTCATGAACTGGTGAATCACCTAATGCAGGAAAACTAGAACTTGATTAAGGAGCTTCAGCATCACTGCAACATGGCATTTCACTGACTGCAGCTATAGATACCTGAAAGGTAATGATGTATGTCATACTTGAGAGGTTTTTAGGAAGTAATGCTTCTAACAGCCCTAGCGATATAGGTGAGGTTGAGAAATGAATGTAATTTGGCTCTGACTTTCCTTGTGACAATTGTACCACAAGACTGTTGTTCTAGTACTAGCCAGAGGAGTGATATAAGGGTTACCTCAGTACATGGTAATATCTAGAAAAACAACAGGTAAAGACCTACTATGTTTTTCAAGACTTTAGGAGGCTTATATATTATTTCTTAAATGTGAAGTCTGTCTTAATTTAGGTTGTGGAGTGTTAGCAGCTGCCTGCATTGAGATCCATTCCCACCATAAACTTAAGACCAAATTTTACATTCAGTGTGTTTAAACATGTTGACATAATCAAGAGGATCAAAGTAACTGTTTCACTTTTCATGCTGAAACTAAATTTGTGAATTTTTCATCAAATATGCAAAAAAGTGTTAAAATAAACCTTAAAAGCCCAAAATATGGCTGCAGAATATAGATTCTGAAACTCATACTGTCTACAACCCCTTTTGTTTGCTGCCAATCCGGAGATGGGGCAGAATTGCTATTTCCACTCTTGCCCCTTTTAACATACCATATGACCTGACGTGACTGACTGCCCTCTGAACAGTTTATGATCAGGAGAGGATCCTGGCTTCTTCAGCGTCTTTAACATCCTGTGTGGTGTGGCAGGATCCAGCTCTTCAGTATCAGTAAATATTTTCAGGGGTCAGGACTGAAGTGTTGTTGCCTTGTAGACTTTTAGAGGCCCAGCAGTGTTCATGGAGGGACCCAACAGATTAAAATCACTCTTTAATTTCTGGAAGCAAACTAAGCTGTTGTGTAAATACACCCGGTGTCTTGCTCCTGCAGATGGCTACCAAGGTTGCCTTTGATTTGCTCTCACTAAAAATGCAAAATAGTATGACAGAAGGAAGCTGAGACTTAGAAAAAAATAAAATGTGCTAATCTTGCATTGCATGCTGTCAACTACACTCTTTGATATGCTAATACTTGAAAAATCCTATTTAAACTGAAAGCTGGGTTTCTCAAACATGGGAGGGATTCAATTTCCTTCTCAAAAGAGCAGTAGAAATGCTGAATACAACTCAAGGTTACTTAGTAACCTTGATGAAACCAGCTAAACCCAGGGGAAAGTGTATGCAGGGTCCTTTATTTAGAAAACAAAGCTCCCTGGCCCCTAAGACACCTCCTAAAAAAAAAAAACAACCAAGCGAAAAAAATCACCCCACCACTATTATTGACAATTTATTTGTAGATAGAACTAATCATTACTTACAGTGCAGTCTAAGGCATCCTAGTTTTTATTCTGGTGCTATTTAATCTTTTCTTGTATATGGAAAACTAATGTGCAGAGGTGGACAAGTGCTGCTGCCTTTCCTCCATCAGTGATACCAGGAGCCTTTGGCATGTGCCAGGGGCAGCAGCCTCCTCAGTGAGATGGATGTAGTTCAGGTGATTCTTGAGAAGCTGGAGAGTGCTCCCTGAGGAAGGGAATGGGGTTAAAAGTGTTTCTGCTCCCCAGCCCTTCATTGCCCACCCCACCGCTTAAGGACAATAAAAAGCAAAAACAACCTTCCAGAAAAGAACATGGCTATCCCAGTTGAACTGTTCAGATGAAATGGAGTTTCAATCGAATAAATCCAGTATGACTTTCATTCTGAATGTATGAAATATTCCTATTCAGAGAGGTCTATTTTTGAATTTAAAATGTAAGAGTCCTGAGTATTTATTGAGTAGCAGTGAGAATATTGTTGATGCCAAGACATTTAATTTAATGAAAGACCTTGAGCAACTGCTGTTTCTGTCTGTGTAGCTGGATCTCTGCAATCTTTGAAAGACGATGCAATGGCATCAGCTGCTTCTCCCAGTACCCCTTGATGTAGTGTACTGGTTTAAAAGTAAACCTGTGGGAGAAATGAACTCAACTTGAGAGATTACAAATCAGTTACAATTTACTAAAAAGATTACAATAAATACAATGATACACAGAAAACTGGTTTTAACCCCCAAAACAGGTGTATAACCCAGCACCTGGGACAAGAACAGAACAGTGTTTGTAGGCCCCTGTGTTGAGCACCACATGGTTCCCCTGTGTGCAAAGTAAAAAGGAAAGGAAAACTTGTTGGTCCAGATGATGGTGGCAGTTCTGTTGAAGTAATGGTTACAGTACTGTTGATAGTGGCAGTGGCAGTCCTGCTGGAGTTCTGGTCCTCCTCTGGATCCGACGAGTGGTACTGTAAATCCCCAAACACCAAGATTATAAATGCTCAGGTTCATGGGGAATGCCCAGTACCTCCCCCCAGGGCATCATCACAATGGATGATTTAACTCTGTGAGTCATGGGATATTTTTGTAATCTTTGGTGGTCTAGGTCCTTGCAGCTGCCTATTATGCCAGTCCAGTATGGCCCATTAGCAGAGATGACCCCTCCCTCAGGCTGGGTGTGAAGGTGCTAATACCTTTCTGGAGGGGAGTTACCGCAATTGAGTCATTGGTGTGAAGACAAAGGAACACTCTCCTGCCTCGCAGGGTTTTTTAACATCCATCTTGTAGCCTGAGGTGTCAAGTGTGCCCTGGGAAGCTGCTGCAAACGATCCATTTATTAGCAGTCCATCAGAAATGACATAGAGGGTGTAGAATACAGAGTTTTGGTTATACCCACATAGTGATAAACTGGTCCTGGCCCCTGTAACTAGGACATGCAGAATTGCAGAGGGTGAGACCATATCTCTGGAACAGTGCTGAGGGGTTGAGCATGCACAGAATCAAATGATAGGTTAAAGGTCCCAAGCAGAAAAATGTTCGAATTACACAGTTATGAATTTCAGAATTAGTCTAGAAGAGACTAATGTAATATTTTAGTTCCCTGTAAGTCAACATTACTTTATATCCTGCTGAAACCATGATCCTTGGCTGCCTCTGAATTCAGTGAGTTTGAATTGTTTCTAAATCTAGACCTGTGCAAGGTCATTATAAATCTGTGGGAGGGGATGGTACTGGCACAGCGATTAATGCCACTGCCATGGTATTAACATGAACATAGGTAGAATTGGATAAATGTGTGTTAGACAGAGATGTACTCTGTGAGACACTCTGTTCAACTCTGGTCTAGGAAAACATGGTTAAGAGATGATCTTGGTTAAAAACTATAGCTGTGGACTCTGTCCCGGGGGCAAGTACACTATTACTGAGGCAGCTCCATGACCTTACCACTCTGCATGTTTCCCTTAACATGTTAGAGTGATGACTTTAAACACATATTGTGTTATAAAGTGGTAATATGTAAAAAATCTTTTTTACATTGTGAAAATGTGCTGTCTTGGTATAAATATCTGACCCTGTTCTTCACTAGATGCCTTCATCAGTATTTTAAAGTACATAAATTTAATATTTAACATCAAAATGTACTTTTTGTTGCTACCTAGGGAAGGAAATACAATGTACCTGCTCATATTTTCAGTTTTACAGCATGATCATCCTTAGATAGTGAATTGTTAACAGTACATTGAGAAACCCATCCCAAATTCAGTCTCTAACATATGCCTGGGAAAATCTTTTTTCTCAGACATGCATCCCTGTGTCATTTTAAGTGCACTCACACAGTAGACTTGAATTTTGTACCTAGTAATTTATTTAAAGTCAGATGTATTGCTTAATGGCTTGGACCCAGCTTTCAAAACTAAGAAATTCCTGAATTCATTCCCCTACTCTCAAATTATGACCAATAAAGATCAAACTGCCTTATTGTGAAAATGTGGATATTCTTACCCCTTCACTACAGAGAGACTGATTAGGATGTAGTATCTTCAAGATATGTATGTTAATCATCATTATTAATGCAAATAACATTATGAAAAGCAATTTTCCTATTGTATGAATGAGAGTATATTTGAGAGTTGTACCAGTCTATCTGGAGTGGCATCTATTTTCTGTAGACAATTAATTTGTAGTAATTGGATATCTTGTCAATAAAAGTAGCGTGAGGTGACTGAGTTATCTCTTAATTGTTGAAGTGGGGAAAATTCACTGGAAGGGTGTAAAAGTTTAGCGCAAAAAACAAATGCAGTGATCCAGTTTGTTAGTGTGTCACATGAACCTCCATAGTTTTTATATCTATAAAGCACTGGAGAACATCTCTGCTGCTGTTGGCATTGACCATGCAACAGACAAACTAGTCTGGGATTTTAGGTTGATGAGGATGGTGCTTTGTTTAATTTTGTTTCTTTTTTTAGTCTCCTTAGCTATTTGAATAATAGATACTAGCAGTATTACCTTACAGGGTAATCAGTAGAGCCTTGATCTGATAATGCAATGCACTCATGATTGGCTTCACTAAATCCACTCCTGCATATAACTTACCTGTTTTATTTTGGGAAAGTCATCCAGACAGCCTTTTCATGGTACCGATGATGTGATACTTTACTGTGAGTGGGTGGAATCTCATGCATTACTACTTCTGGGTAATTATTCAAAACCTGAAGTCCAAGCACATATGATTAACTAAGCCCAGCAATCCAGAATCCAATTCTTTGCCATTATGTCTTCAGGAAATTTTGGATCTAGGCTCACGGCTTCTGTTGTGAGACTATAGGAGATGCGGTCATATTGCCAGATACTGTGGCCATGACCTCTGATGAACTGGTATAGTGCAGCAGTGTAGGGTTTTTTTGTTGGTTTTGTTTCCTAAGCCTGATCATTTGAACTAATTACTGAATAAATTTGCAAACAAATGTGCCCAGGTTCTTGGGGTTTGAGTTCCTGTGGGAGAGGATGCTGCGAACAGCTCTGTTGCCTTGCAGTGGCAGTGGTCACTCCATTAGGATGGCTGATGGATAGCGGTGGCTGTGCAAAGCACAGAAATCTGCAAGTAGCTGTCAGGAGACATAAACTGAGGCTGCACAGAATCTGACCCAAATCTCATCTCAAGTGTCAAGAAGAGCAATTACTTTATTATGGAGTTATATGAGATGATTGGTGATTCAACCTGTGTGTGTGTGTATGTGCCTGTGCATGTGCACACTTTCCCGTTGGGGCTACTGATCCATCATATTTGCAGCTTTCCCCTCATGTTTGTGAATTCTATGCTGAAAACTCACGGTAATAAATTTTATCATTAGCATAAGACTTCAAAAAAGGATGGTTTGAGGTCTGTCATTTGAAGGTTAAACAATACTTTGCGTTTTCCTCTGTGATTATCCTTTAGCTCAAGTAAACAAATTCTGCTCTGAAAAACATGCATTCAAATTCCACAAGTGATAAATAGTAATGTCATCATGGTAGTTTAGAGCTGATTTTATGATTGATGATGGTATAGAAGTCACAGAAGATCTTTATTTCTGCTCATCACCACTGGTCATGAAATGCTGCAACTTTGAGATCAGTGGGCACTTTCACTGAACAACATCAACCAACCCTGTGAAGAAAATATAAAAAAAGGACAAATATTAAATCCTTGTGTAACTAGCAAAGCATAGTCATAATTAGGAAAGATCTGAACATATAAGTACATGAAATGTTATGGAAATGTTTTTATAAATAAAATCCTCTCAAATGGCAAGCTAACTCCCCCAGAGTTGGTGCAACACATTGCATAACAAGAGCGTTGGTGAATCCTTTTGGAAAACAAAATGTTTTTTAAAAAATAAATTATACATATAACTAATATATAAAATAATATTTATATATTGTGTTTAATATATATTTTAGATAAAAGATACTATATATAATATATAGTAAATAAAATAGAATACATAATATAAAATATAATATATAATACATAATATATAACATCCACACACATAAATAGACATATGTATGTATGTATATGTATATACACCAGGAAAGAAGAACAGATGTGTTACTTCTGCTAGTAGTTTACACTGAAATGCTGAATCTATATTTGGTATATTGATAAAGTGGGTGCAGCTTTCCCCTGGAAAGCTAGTGAGATTTGCATCTATGTTGTACTTTCTGAAATGAAGCCATTCAGTTAAAAGATGAATGAATACACATCTGAGCCAACTTCTGTACTTTATTCTTGGGTAAGAATATTACTTCTTATTTAACAGTTTTAAATTCTGTACTTCTCCTTTGGCAGGCAGTGATAAGAAACAGCAGAACCTGGAGAAAATAAATTGTGCAAAGAATCACTGCCAATGAACTAATTAAAAAGAAAACCTCAAAAGTAAAATGAGCTCCTGCAAACAATACTACCAGCATGTAGGTATCAAAGGGAGGAGTCCTAAAGTACATATAAAAATCAACTTTACAGCATTGTTTAGCTGTTGTTTTCTCAGATAGAAAAGAATCTTTTCAATGTATTTCTTTTTTTTTGCACAGAAAGAATAATCATGTAGTAGATATTTTTTTCGCCTGTTACAAATACCTTGGTGTTTTCCTTTGTCAACTTAATCATTAAATTAGAAATATAAAACACATTAAGTAACTTTGAAAAATTAAAGGTCCTTCTAATGAAATATTAAATGTGCCATGCATAAAAAAAGTAGTCATTCAAATGCAGCAAGAAGTGTAATTAAGATAATTTTAGTAGAATTTCAAGTAGTTGGATAGAAAGATACACAGCTCTTTTCTGGTGGGGTTAAAGTGTGGTTTATCTCTTGCACACGTAATTCTATTAAAAATAATTTAAAATAATCAGGAAGGGAGTTAACCAAACTGTTACAATTTTATTTGAAAATTTTTAGACTTTTTTTTTTAACTTCTGCATTAAGTGCTGTTTTATTACTGCAGTACAACACTTAAAGTCCAGAGTGATTTTCCAGAGACATATTTGACTTTTGTCCTTGTAATATCTTAATTTTTCTTTTATAGGCTAATTTATTTTCCTTCTGTAGGTTTTTGCAGATTACTGCTCAAATGCCTAAGTCTTAGCATTAAATAGTGCTAGCTGAAATTCGGTATTCATGGGAAAGAAAATTATTTTGTGTTAGAAGAAAAATCAGGAGTTTTCCAGCAAGGAAAAATATATTTTGGAAACTCAAACTATAAGTATGTTATCAGGTAGTGAATTTTACTCTGCTGCAGGAGCAGGGTCCCATAGGCAGATTCAGTCCCTGCCGCAGTTCATGAGCAGGGGATCTGGGCTACAAAGAGACACCAGAGATTCTGTGGCATAGCTGAATCCAGGATTTTGGGAACCTAAAATTGGTTAAATCAGGACAAGAGGCATTTAAATTTGGTAAAGGCTTCAGTATGAGGCCCATCACTATGATTGGTTTATCTATAGAAAAAAAATAAGAACTGTGTGACTAGACATTAATAGGACCAATGCTACTGCTGTTCTGACAACTTTCACCCATCGAGTTTGTTTCTTTTCAGTGCAAAAAAGTGGACCATAATTTTGACCTCCAGTGCATGAAAAAGTGTATGTATGTGTACATATACACATATATGAATGCACATTTGAGATATTAAGCTCTGAATGTCCACAATAGAAGACATAAACGTGATAGGATCATTGAGTCTAAGGATTGTTCTGTTTTTTGCTGATGAATAGGCTATTAGGCTTTAATATTGCATTGTTAAACTACATTTTTGCAGAAGAATTATTATATAATGACTATCTTTTCTGTCTTGTAATATACTGATGGTCTTGACAGATTTTCAGGAGAAATGTTAGCAGTCCCAGGAGGGGTGTCACGATGATAAATAATGACTGTATCATCCAGTGTTGTCTCCAGAGAGATGTTCCCTCCAGAACAGGGTGACTGGGGAAAGATGGCTAATGGCCCAAACTGAATTGACATGCAGACTGAAGGTTTCATATGACAGTATTTCAAGCTAAAGGATATTGATATACATCACCCCTCTTCAGTGTGTTGTTATCCAAAGCATTTCCTGACATAGTTTATTTAATAGCCTTTCCCACTTTCCTCTGACCTGATTTCTGGCTACAAATGATGCAGCATCCATTCATAACATGTGTGATGGAAGTGTCCACCCTGTAGAGTGTCTGAAAGCATATTAAGCAAAAACACAGTAGTGCCTGGAAGCCATAACCCTGGACATGTCAGGTGGATGATGCTGGAAATACAGCTTCTAGTTTGACAGTCATTTGAGATGCATTGGAGTTGAATAGTATAGCCAATGTTTATGTGAGTAACCCGTGTATTTTTCTGAGAAATCCAGGACAAAACTTTCCATGTATGAAATGAATCTTATAGCCTTGCAGTCCTTACACTGTCCTAAGTAGACTTTTTGTGCCTAACTCGATAAGATGAAGGACCTGATAGTTTCAGATGATCTGCAATGGCTGCCCAGGCAGGCAACTGGATTTGGACTGTGAAAGAGGAAAGAATAAACATTAAAACCTTCTATATTCTAGGAATTAAATACTTGATAAACATTAAAACCTTCTGTATTCTAGGAATTAAATACTTGATATCCACAAAATACATTCACTTGAAGGAAATAAACTAGAATAAAAAAGATATGTTCTTCCTTACAGGTTTCTAACCTCCCAGTTCATTTCTGTGCCAGGGTGTCTTCCAACAGAGCCATCTCATGACTAATTTTCTCACATGAAATTTTTGTCATTTCCAACAAAAAAATGAATACATATACCTGTGCACATATCCAGAATACATGACTTATACATCAGATTGTAGAGGGATCTGCAGCAAGAAACATGAGTAACAGTATGAGGTCAATAATATTAATTAAAAAATCGTTAGCAAAACTTGTTCTTACACCTCTGGCAAATCTACAACATTCAGTAAGAAACATCCTTTCATGTTGCTTTCTGCAAACACCAAGTTAAACAGTCAGTGCAGAACAAAATGTTTATTGGTCTGCTAGAAACTAGCTATGGACTACATGTAAGCCCCAATATAGACAGCAGAAGAATCAGTGAACTTGGATTTTGGAGCAGAATTTACCTAACTCAAGGAGATAACTTTTATTAAACTAAGAGTTTCGTCAAGTTTATGAAGTTTTTTGAGATCTTTGGTCAAACATTATGTAAAATGTTACTGGAAGTTTTTAATAAAATTGAAATAAGACAAGAAGTTGCTTTTTTCTTTTAAAGCCAAAATGAATGTTGTAGATTAGATATATGCTTATTTAAATGTTTGGTTTGGGCAATCATCATTCTGCCAAGGATTTTAATGTGATCTGGAAAGGCTGGAATCTCTAGAGCTATGATAACATTTGCTCTCTGCTCAGAAGCAGCACAGAGCTGGAACTGGGGAGGAGTGAAACAGGAGATGCCACTTGATCCAAATAATATCCAGGGGTTGTAATGTAATGTGAAGTACTGTCTGGACACTCTGACCCATTACATTTGCTCATGCACTGGATGTGACAGTCCTGCTGGCCAACTGGAAAATAGCCCTTAGCTTTGTGGTTGTTCGATGTACCTTGAAGCTGCTCATCTGGTGAACTTGTCAGTCATATTCACCATTGGAAGTGCCGGGACTGAAGGACAGGGGAGCAGTGCCAGGATTTCAGAGTGTCCATTTGTTTTCAGGTGTGGACAGCAACCTTGAGGCATGTGTTCTGATGCATCTTGCACTACTTCATGCCTTCTTCCTGAGTCCCCATGGCTTTTCACACACTTCTGCCTTTCGCCAGCAGGTGCTCTGCATGTGCCTGCAGATGCTCCAGGGATGTGAGGTGGCAGGAGGGATGTGCTCTCTTACACGCCTTGTGCACATCCTGCAGCAAAGTCCCTTGAGCTTTTCCTTGGAAGACCTCACTTGTCAGACCCCATCACTCTGGGGATTTCATGTCCACAGACAGAAGTTATTAGTTTATTTAATCTAAATTCCATGCCTGCGATTCAAGTCAATGACTTTGTGCATGTGTATACTCGCTTATATATAGACACTCATATTCTTGCACCATTGGGTCATTGTACATTTAGCTGGAAAAATACACGTATGTGTAATACACTGTTAATATTTACTCCAACTCCCTATTAAGATTTCCAACAAGCTAATGTTCAAAAAACTGAACAGATTAAAAAAAAAAAAAAAGGGGCAGCCATCATAAATGGGGTTATTTTGTAAAGTCTCAGGTGAATTACGTTTCTATAATGTTAGGTATGATGGAGAAAATACTGTAAAGAACATAATCTTTGCCACATATCTGTGTTTTCACAAATGACAAATGAAAGGATTGTGGGGGCTCATACTGCAGATACAGTTCCACTCTGTTTTACATTGTTAAACAACACGAGTTTGGATGAGTTGTTGTTCCATCATGAATTCAAGCCTTCAAGCAAATTCTGACAAATCATTAACAGACTTTAATTACATTAGGTGGAAGAAACAAAGGCATTTCTTAGGCTAAGAGTCTGCAGAGAGGTGTAAGTTCTACCCCTCCTTGGGCTAGATTGATGGAACGTGCCAACTGCAGCCAACTTGAAAGAAGTCCTAGAGCTGTTTGTCAATGGGCCTTTTATCCCAGGTCTTCTGCTGGAAAAGTTACTTTTCTTGCTTCAATGCTTTTAACTCCATGATTGAACTGTGAGTTAACATTGCAAAAGACTGTCTATAGTCTCTGGTTCCTGTACAAGGTTCTGTTTGCAAAAAGTGTCCTTTGAACTGTTGAACTGTGGAAGACCATTTTGAATCTATCTAACATTTAAAAAAAAAAAAAGCTATTGTTAGTTTTGTGAACAAACACTTTAAAACACTGTAGTACAGCTGACAAATGACAAAAATGAAAGGTGAATATTTTCTCATGTAAACAAGTTTACACGTCATGTGAGTGACCACACTGACAGAACCTAAGATCTCTGCTTTCTTAGCCTCATCTTCAGTCTCTCAGGCTACAGATTTCTTCAGACCACCAAGTCTCAGCCATGGAGTTGAGCTCAACACCCAAGTTAAACTTCTGCGCTTGTCAATGCTCTCTGGAGAAAGATGGATTTGTTCCGTTTCCAGCTTCCCAGGCATTGGGGTGGTTTCTATTGGAGTCACACCACTGGTCCTGCTGGCAGCCTGCTCTTTGGCCCACGGCCTCTGCACAGGGCACCTTTTTCCTCCAAAAGGTCAACAGAGAGATGAGCCTATCCCTGGGGCATCCTCAGGGTGCCACACATCCCGCTTGAGTGTTAATATCTTGGGAGGGCTGTGCCCATCTCCTGAGTTCCTCCTGGTGGGAAACTGTCTAGACAACTGTGTTTATCCTTTCACAGAAAGACATTTACCTTACATTTCCTCTGCACCCTAATGACTGTACTTCCTTCGTATTCCCTGCTGCTTGCCCCAGAATACTCCATACTCTAATGGCTAAAACAGATCATTGCAATGCTAGTCTTAGTGTTTGTATTTCAGATTAAAGGATGCGGTTTTGACAAGACATCTGCTGAGCAAACCACTTTTTCCTTAATCAGCATGCTCTGCCCTTATCCGCTTAATCTCTTCTAACTCTCATGACAAAAATAATTGAGCCCACAATCTCAGAAGCATAGGCTCTTAGGGGATTATTTATGGCACTGACTAATTTAGGATTTATTTCTTAGAAGTATGCTGGTTCTGGAAATCTGGGCACCCCTAATTTCTCTTCCTTTAAAACTTCTATTACACTGCCAGGAACTTCCTCTTTTCCAATTTTTTTAGCAGTTATTACTCTGTCAGATAAATCAGTAAATATTTTAGATTAGATATTTTGCAATGGATTCCATAAAAGTTGTATCTTTCGTACAACAGGAGTACTTTTGACATCTCTCTTTTACACAACCTTCAAATCTTTGCAGCGTTTGCAAGGACCTCATGTCTCAGCTGATTTCATTTCTATGTTTGTTTGGTTGTGTTTAGTGGGTTCAAAGGCAATAGGTGAGCTGGAGTTAGGTAGATAGACTGTGTGTATGCTTATTTGTTTCTCTAGAACCAAGCTAAAAGCCAGTAGTCCCTACTCCATGAAGACTATACTTATTAGCTACTTCACTCATGGATTTGATTAATCTGATTTTGTTTTGGATATGCCTTGCAAAGCTCCTTTGTAAATGGGACTCTGCATCGTGCAGGAGTCAAACAACTGAGTACCAGGTGAATGTGTGAAACCTGACAATCTCTGCACTGTGCCCTGCAGGTGGGTGACATGGTCATGAAGAGAGCATGAACAAGCTTATTCAGGCACCTCTCATTAGTTGGTGTGAGTTTGATGAACCGGATTTGGAGCTGGTTTGACACCGGCTTCACTGCTTAGTCACTGCATGTTGGTGGCAGAGGATGGTATGAATAAGCCCTTGCACCAGGGATCTGTGTCCTGCTTCACAGGTGACTCAAGACTGACCTCACCAAAGTAATTTGCTCTCTATTATAGTCTTTCCACACTTGCAAAAGGGAGAAGGCAAAGATGAACCCACCTTTTCTGGTGGCTGGACACTTAGGATGAGCCTTATGTAAAAGCAGTGTACGACTAATTGTTCTTCTTCAATGTCCTGATCAGACTATCTCTTATGGGAAGTGCAGAAACTGTCTTTCTCTTGGTGATTTTTTGGAGCTACAGAGCCCAGGCATCATTAATGGCATTACAAAGGCAAGCATATAGTCACATAGACAAACAAAATTAACTTTTTTTTGTTTGTCACTGCAGTGAGCAAATATCCACATGCTGTACCAACTCTATCTCTGAGATAAAGAGGAGGTGGCTGGTTTTTTGCCAGTCTGGGGGTGGAGGGTGAAAGTCACAATGTCAAAAACCGTCAGGAACCGAAATCTCTGCCTTTGATACATGCTACCAGTTGTGGAGAGCAGGAAGAAACTATGATGGTGCCAGGAGCATGGGTGCTGTCCTTAACAACATATTTTTGGGGGGATTGTTGCACTCCCGGTTGTTTTCAGACAAGTGCAGCTCCCTGACCTGCTGTGCACACCCACTGAGGCAGAGAAGCTGCTGAGGCAGAACACCCAGCCCATTGGCTCATGACACTGAGTGTCTCCACAGATCCTTGTTGTGATGCCCTCCGCTTTTCCTTTCTTTTTCTCAGCTGCTTCAATTAAATATGTCACCTCTAAGCAATGCTGCAGTGGTTGAAGGCACCTCTTCCATCTTGACCATGCAAAGTGGAAGTCACGCTGGTCCTGGCATGCTTATCTGCTCTGGCCTTTGTGACTGCTCAGTTTATGGTGTAACTTTGTAAAGGTGAACTGATGCTGCGGGCACCTTGTCAGGATTTGGCTTCAGCTGTTTTCCTGGCTCTGAGGTTATCACTTTCCCCAGAGTGGGAAGGAAAATGAGGTCCCTTGCCACTTTTCCATATTCTGTGGAAGAATTATTGCTTGTGAAAGGGAGGAGACAAATAGCCCTCAACTTCTGAAGTGCTGTTACCTCTCAGAAATACTCTCATGAAGTGCTCCAGATGAAGAGCTTTTGTCTTACATAGTTTATCATTTAGCCAGAAGTGCAGCTGTTGTGGAGAGGTTTCATTTATTACTTTGCTTAAGTGAGGGAGCCCTAAATTCTGGTTTAATCTGAAAACTTAAGCTCTTTGTGAAAAGGAAATGAAAGTGGGTTCAAGAGCCCTTTGTTTCCTGAACCCCTGGTCCCTACTCAGGAAAGCGCTTTCGTGCCACAAACAGATGAAAACTACAAGGGTTCATTCAGGAATGTAACATCCATTTAATTGATGCATTTACAATCCCCAAATCAAAGACAGGATTTGTTAGGCTCTGACATATGGATTGAGTATGCTCCTTTTGTTTCTAGATGACGTTTTTCTCCTCTCAAATTTAGCTAAAAATCTAATAGCCCCTCAGTTTGACAGATTCACAAAACTCCTTTGTTCCTTCTTGGTCAACCATTGACTCTTTGTGAAGCCCAACAAGGAATCAGTCTCAATAGATAGTCCTACTATGTTGTGGAGTAAGAAAAAGAAAAAGGAATATCATGAATTACTTATAAAGTTCACTGAGATACAACCACTGACAAGAAGAGTAATGGCTAGCTTCTAGGCTTAACTCTTCTAGGCTTTTCTTTCTTTTTTACTTCACAAAAGACTTTCATTACTGAGCCACAAAGGTGTAAATGGGCTGACAGTGTGTCCTGTATTCATAGAGTGAAGGAAAAGCTATCAAGTAATGTGGGACCTACACGTTTTTCATGGCATCATGTTTTATTTGAAGTAATGTGGGACATACCCATTTTTCATGGCATCATGTTTTATTTGAAGTAATGTGGGACATACCCATTTTTCATGGCATCATGTTTTATTTTTAAGTTCAGAAATACCAGCTGCTTCAGGTAAACAAATGTACAACCTCCCTTAAACATGAAAAATACTGCCTGCCTCGTTCTCACTGTGCAAATTACAGCTGCTGGGCCTATTTTGAATTATTGAAATAAGGGAGAATATCCACCAGGAGCAGGTTAATCAGGTCTCGTTCTAATTTTAGTATTAAGGGGGGAAGCACTAGCTAGATTCCTTGGAATTTGTGGGTGAGATCGAAGGAAACATGGGCTAAGACGGCCTTAAGACATAGCCATCCTTTTCCAGATGTGCTAAGGGATGAAGCAATCAGCAGTCCTGAGTAGAGCATAACCAGGTGTCTGAAAGACACTCTTCTTACTGTCACCTGTTGTCACTCGTACACTGCTAGAGAATTACAAGGACTGTTTCTGCAGTGTCAGGAGCTGCTGGCAGCCATAAACTACATCAGCCAAAGGACACAACACAAAAAAACCCCAACTGTTATTAATTTATTTGTTTTAAATTCAACCAGACACACAAAATCCCCCTGTTTCACTAATTTACATGTGTATAATTTTCTTGCACGTCTTTCAAGATAGCTCAGTCCCCTCAGGCTAAGGCAGCTCTTATGTAGGTTAGGTTAAGGAACAGACCTATGATATATGATGCTGATGAACCCTCTGAAAAACATCCTCCCACTCTGCCAAAGAGCTCTTGGAAAAGGCTTGGGGTGTTTCTCGCCAGTTTTGTTCTCATCCCGTAACAACCCCAACTTCCCCAGCAAGTTTCTCTCACCTCCCAGGGAGAACGTCATGAGTAACCATGTCAAAGCCTTAACAAAGTTGCAGAGGCAGTAAATTTAACTTCAGGTGACAGGCAATATAAAACCTGTTTTTTTGCAGTTAACACTGGGAAACTCATTTCCTAATCTTGCTTTCCTGTTTTCAAGGCCCTTCCATTTTATCATGCCCAAACAGCACTGACAAGGACAAGGTGTGCATTTTGGAGTACACTGGCTTGCCAATTGCATTCTATTATGTATTGGGATACAAGAGGCCTCCCCTGCACAAGCGAGGAGCTGCAGCCATTTCACAGGTGCTGCTGATATTCAGGGTTACCATCTCAGTTTCTGCTGGCCTCCTAGACAGCAGAGAAGTGCTTTACTCATCAGTCAGGAGCGGCTCTCAACCTCCTTCCTATTACCCATGCCTCTTGCCATCAGTACCATGAACCAAAATGGTACATTTTCTGGCTGAAACTTCACTGTAGTGAAGGCTGTTTGCAACAGAGCTATGCCAGAGCTATTATTGTTTAATTAGCAGAATATCTTTCAGAAACAGGAGTAATCCCTGCAGGCAGATACCCTGACTTTAAAGACTACGTATATACCACCTGTGTAATCAAGTAGAGGCTTTGCCTAGGACTAGTTTCAAGTCCTATATCAATATAAAATCAGATTTTGTTTGTCTTTAGCTGCAAAAAGGACTCCAAAAGGGTCTTTCCACTTGGAGACATTAAAGACTCAAAAAATTTCACAGTAAAGGTAAGCTCCAAAATTTTTCATTATGCTAATTGACAGGTGAATTAATTTGCCAGGAGAAAAGCAGATTTTTCCATCCCTTAGAGCATTATAGACAGAAACTTTTTATGAAGTGGGCAAACTTACCATTATAGCTTTAAAATTATTTAACCTCTCCCCACTTTATCATCTGATCCTCTTAATTTAATATGGCTTGCAATTAGCTCTGCAGGCTTCAGTCAGAGGAGCTTGTTCAAAAGCACTTATCAAAAACTACTCCCTCAGTACCATTACAGGGAAATGCTTGCTCTGGGTATAAGTGGGGCCAAACCACCCACTTACAGATAAGGAGGGTGAATTTTGTACTACAGAGTGTACTTGTCACATATGCTAAAAATGAAGACAATTTTTGCTGTGTTTGCTTCAGAGGAGATATATGACCTTATCCTGAAACAAGTAAGGAAAGTGGTGTTGATGTGAGGCTTCCTGTTGATGATCATTGTTTTATGCTGTGTCTGAGGTGTCACCAGGATTTCTTTCTCAACACTTAGCAGGACTGAACTAAAATTGAGGTCTACAACACTTTCTCTTCAGATGTTGTCAGAACAAATAAGAAAACTTTTTAAAATATATCCATTTTCTCTACAGCCTATGTTAGATTATATATTCTAGGTAAAAGTACCAGCCTGTTGTTTTCTGTGAGACTCATGCTGAGGTTCTCTGAGCTGCTGAGCAATAGAAAGTCTAGTTAGAGCTTTGCATTTGTTTCTATGTGAATTGCATACACATATGAACCCTCAGACGCAGGCAATTTAGAAGGACATTTGCTGCCTCCATAATGTATTCAAATTGTCTGTTTTTCCAATCTATCTGAGTTATAAACAGTTGTCACAATGTTTGGTTTTGTTTTCTCATTTCTGTGATTTTTAGCAATATTGAACCTGATGGAGAGACAGATTTGTTTTCTTTTTTTAACGATTATTGTCTTTGCTAATGACTTTCCCCAGTAAAATGTAGGACAATTGATTAATGTTGTGAGTCCTAATTTGTGTTATTTTGTAAACCTTGCAACTATTTCTGTTGCTTATATGTTAGGGTGCAGACTGTAAGCCTTATTTCAGGAACAAAGCATAAGTGGAGTATGCGTTGCTGTGAGGATAGGTTGGAAATTAAAAAGCTGTAATAGACAGTCCAATGGTACTTTCCTTCATCTTCTATTATCAAGTTAATAGCTGGTAAATCACAGGTTCCTCCTTTTTCCACAAGCTTTCTTATGAATACCTTCTTTTTCCCAAATCATGTCAAGCTATGGAGTCCCTCTCAAAATTATCATAGTAATAAAGAAAATGTACCTTGAACATTTTTCCTACAGCCTAATCTGAAACAGACAGACCAGGCATTTGTAAATGTAAGTAAAATATTTTACCTAAAAAACCATACGAGGGGAAAATATTGCCTGCAATGGTAGCAAATAAACAAATATCCATATGGATGATACAGTTAATACAAATTCACAGGATCACAGAATATGCTGAGTTGGGTTGGACCCACAAGGATCATCAAGTGAAACTCCTGGCCCTGCACAGGACCATCCCCAAGAATCACACTGTGTACCTGAGTTATTCTAAACAGTTCTCTATTAATCTTTTGTAGTACTTTCTCTCACAGTTCTCATCATTAACCTTTTGACTTTAATATTGTGTAAAATACTTTGCCACCTGAATGCTGAGCAATTCTTCCTTGACAACACAATGTGAAGTTAGTACTTTGCATATCTAACCCAATATGTACAAATATAATAGCATATGGCATATAATTAAACTGCTGGCTGCTATTCCACTGAATGAAAAGGCTCTTTTAGACAGAGATGTATCACAATTAGTTTTTCCCTATTTCCAAATTCTAATATGGTGACACTCATGGCTGGGCTTCGTGAATGAAGATTTGGGAAGGGCACTATCCACATTTGCCACAAGCGCGCTGGTGGCTAAAAAGGCCAATACGAGACAGGCATGTCCGATTGCAAAAGGCACAGCAGAAAGACTCCTTAGATGGTAAATTCTGCAAGGCACAATTCTTTCTGAGTTGTCTTTTCTCTTCAAGAGTGGTCCTGCATGTGTTCTCAAAACAGGCAGCAGCATTATGGATAGTGTGTCTCCAGACCTCCCGATTTGAGGCCAGAGTAGACCAGTTATGTTGATCAATGTGGCCAAGGCTGAGATGTTGTTTCAGGGAGTCCTTGTATCTTCTCTTCGGGGCTCCTCTCTTGTGGCAGCCGGTGGCAAGTTCACCATAAAGCAAGATCTTAGGGAGGCGGTGGTCCTTCATCCTGGAGACGTGTCCTGCCCAACGCAGCTGTGTTCTCAGCAACATGGCCTCAATACTTGTGACTGCTGCTTGTTCTAGAACAGATGGATTGGTCACATAATCTGACCAGTGGATGTTTAGGATTGTACAGAGACAGCGTTGATGGAAGCGTTTGAAGAGTTGCAGGTGGTGGCGGTAGATGACCCATGATTTGGATCCATATAAAAGAGTAGACAGCACAATGGCTCTGCAAACACTGATCTTTGTGCTGGTTTCATATTGGTTCTTCTGTTCAGCTGTAGACTTAGTTCACCACATCCCAAATTCATCTTGTCCAACACATTTATGACTTGAAGGATTAAAGATGCCAGTTTTCCAAATAGACTATGGAGGAGACTGGTCAGAGGGGATTCAAAGCTGAACACCAAGAAGTCTGGGCATACTTTGTCATTTAAACAGGCCAGGAAATACTAGGATACTGAAGTACCACTTGTAATATACATAGGCGGCAAACAATGCTATAGCATCCTCTAATTGCACAGTTTGGAAATACAGTGTACAGAAAACAGTAAAGGAAATAATGAAGTAGGTCAGAAAATGGGACTGTATAGGACGGACACTCTTCTGTTGCCTTCATGCTTTGATTGCTTTCTATCCTGACTTCAGCTGTTTCTTTCTTGGTTTAATTTTTTTTTCCACTGTTCAGTTGGAATTTTTGGTGTTTCGTTCCTTGTAACAGGTTTACAATTTCACACCAGTTTCATCAACAACTCCAGGGTAGCTATCTGTGATACCCAGAAGGGCACAAAGGACTTTTTTGGTAATCAGTATTTAACGGAAGCTGAATAAAAATCTATAAAATTGTGATTTTTTTTTCTGACAAATGAGAGGAATGAATTTTCTGACGCAGAGAGGAATGAATTTCAGTGGGATTTAGTTTTGCTTATTCCAAGCAGATTAAATTAAACACTCGTTCTTCTTCACAAAACAGAATTAAAAAACTCTGCTGAGGCAGTTTGCATCATTATTGTGCATATGGAATTGTATTTTGGAATTAAAGACTACAATCTAAGATGATCAACAACAACAAAAAATCATAATTGTAAGTCCCAAGGCATTTTTCTATGGTTGTATTTTTTTGTTCATGACAGATAGTATATTATATGCTGTTTGGATTTGGTACTTTAAAAATACCTCTTAATTATACTCCAGAAGTTTAATTGTTGCTAAGTAACTCTAGTACCTATATTGCTCGATGTGAACAGAACCTAATGAAACTGAGCAATGTACTGACAATGAAAAATAACTATGCTTCTGACCAGAAAAAAATCTAGTATGTTTTAGAGGGGAAACAAAACCTCAGGAGGGGGAAAGGCAGCTAGTTGCCATCAGCAAATAAATGGCAGGAAGTCATACTTCACATGGAACTAGAATAACACAAATGACACAGTGAAGCCCAAGCTAATAACTGCAGCCATTTTGCTGGGGGCAAGGAATTGAGAGACATAGGAAGCAGTTTTATGAGTGCCAAAAATACATCATTATTGGTTATTTGATGGGACATGTCAAAAAGCCACAGTCAGCTAAAAATTAAGACACATTTGAATAGACGTATTTGTAGCAGCTCGACAATATTCTACAGATGGAGAGCTAATGCTCAGAAATGACATCTGCAGGGAAGACATTAAGGTATTTACACTCTATTTTAGCTCTGTTGTATCCATAAACTATGAGCAACTCACCAACTCCCAGTGAGACAATATGACACACTATATGGGCTGTGCAGATTGCTGGGTAATCTCCTTCTAGTACAAATCCATAATGGCCAATACCAAATGCAAGGATTGCAAAGGAGACACAAATTCTTACAGTCTCATAATACCTCCAATTCACTACAATAGGCTGTATTGTGTATTTACTTCCATGACAGCTTGCAGATAATAACTGTAGAGGAAAAACAGCTATGAATATGATGTTATCCCGTGTAGGTGTTCTCAGCACGGAAAATAGGAAATAAAACTTTCTTTTTGCATATCACTGTTTTTATTCTTTTTACAAAACAGAAATATAACCCAAGCTTTTACAATTGTAATTTCTGCAACTTCTCTTGTCTGGTACTACTTTAAAATGAGTCTCGCTTGGCTTCGGCTATATACTGCTTATTTTACTTCTGTGAATAGCCTCATTGCCTTTGCAGAAATGACAGTAACTCACAAAAATAATATCCATAAGTATACCTAGGAACAGTAGCATTGGCCTGCTGTTGACCAGACCACAATGCTGGTTTTGCTCTGGGTACACTCCAGTGGGATGATTTTTGTGTAGGCAGAACCAATGCTACCTGTCTTTGACTGTGGTACTCAAGAGGAGCTGATGTCCTTTACTTCTGACAGACTGAGCTGGCAGGGAGCCACTGGTGGGGTATTTTTTCATGCTGGGAAGCATTTTCTTCTCAAGGTTATTTGGTTTATGTAAGTTTTCACTAAGAAAATTCCATATAGGTTTAAGCAAATAAACCTTTGGCAATGCCTTTCATATCTTTTGGCTTCCTTCTGAGGAACAACACAGTTTTCTCTAGAGGCTGATGTTGCACACTGGGAATTTTAGTTTGTGCAGGGTGTTGGTGCTGGATGACTCAGAGAGCTAAGGAGAGGTGCAGGGACCAGGTGTCCCTGGAGCCATTGGGATGGTACAGATTCCCATCAGCCTCATCTTCTTTCAGCAGCGTAACAAAACATTTCTAACAGTGAGTCAAACATTACTGATATTTCATATTGATTACCGAGTGTAAAGGTCAGTATGAATTGCGCGTGGAATGCTTGAATGCCACCCTTGAGCTGGCTGAGGAGGGAAATGATGGGTCTGTATTTGTGATCTGCAGCCCATCTGCTCCTCTGACTGCCATTAAGAAGGAAGTGAAACGGAGGACATATGTTTTATCACTTTCTTCCTTGCAAATACATATTGCTTTGCACATGCAGGGCCATCTTATTTTAAGTTATAATGGCAGCGGTACACCAAGTTTCTCAAGCCAAGTGACCAGGAAGAAAACAAAAGTGTCATCCTCTACTTCATCAGCCACGTGTTCTGTTTTAGTCCATAAACTAATACAGTATAAGGCATGGAAATATCCACCTCTAAAAATTAAGTCAAGACCCACTAACAATGATTTGTCTTAAAACAGCGTCCTACAGCCTGCACTAACTCTGCAATTGACATTAACAGGCCCTTAAAATAACTTTGCAGAGCAACTTTTGACATCCTTTACTGTAGTATTTTTGCCAACTTCAGAAGTCACCAATATAGGATCTTAAAACATAACTGCATGTCTACAAAAATGAGCAAATATGTACGAGAATGTCACACAATTTTTTATGCAGATATGATACTTTTTGAAAGGTTTTGATGGCAAACATTATTGGTGGCATGTTTGCTACTAGTTTTCATAGTGGCAAAATAAAACTTTGGGTTAGAAATTATTTTTAGAAATGAAAACTGCTGCCACTGGGCATAATTCTAAAGAGGGAATGGAGATATTGTAATCTGACAATATTAGCTAAGTTGTCTTTAGGCTGTTTCATTTGGTTTTGCTAAGACCCTTAATGAAAGTATGTCCAAAAAACTATAATAAAAAAGGGAAGGTCTGTTCTGGTATTCTCTGGTTGTCTTATTTAAGGCACAGGAGAGCTAAGTAATGCAGAACTGGACTTTTTCAATCACTCAAATCAGCAAAAATGAAACATTTTGATATTAATATTAATCATTTCAGAGAGGAAGAGGCTGTCTTATAATGTTTGCATTACTCATCTTGGTTTTCAGGTTTAATTTTTTTTAACTTCAGTTATTCTTTTCTCCTAAAACAAGATAAAGAGCATATGTTCGGTCTACCTATTAGTCTCCAGCCAGCAACATTCAATTTGGAACCAAAATAATCTTATATACAAGCAGTGTGTGCTAAAAGTCTGAAATGCTAAGCAGCTGGGCTTTTATTAGTCTCATCTTCATCAAGTATACTCGGATAAATTTGTACAGTCAGTGTTTTGTTTTCAATTGTCTGGAACATTTTTTGCTGAGCTTATTTGGCTATGTTTCAAGCCAAAACTGTGTTTGCAGCAGCTCTTCACTCTTCTGTTCATCATCTAAGTTCTATAGTGTGGTACAACATCCGTTATACAGCTACAGGTAGGAGCAGTGTGTAGGAGGTGATGTGATAATTTTGTGCCATTGGAACACGTTTCACCCAAGGACTTCGGAGTTTTAACTCTCCCAATGGTTGGCAATTAGATGCAGAAATATATTTCTTTTATTTACAGAGAATTACCAGTTGTGGAGGTCAAGACTCCAGACTTTGGTACCTGTCATGTTTGGCGGTACTGGATTTAAACCAGTTGGGAATAGTCAGGTGATAAAATGAGAAATTGTGAATGTCCTCTCTCCACACTTGAGATTCACATAGAAGTTGCAATTGTAACTCTGTAACAAGGAGAAGGAAGCTTCCCAGAAGAGATACAGCCTAAGAAATTGGTTTAAGAAAATGTCACATGTCAAAATCATCTAAGGTAATGCAAGGGCATTATGAATGCTTGTAGATGTAATGTCTAAATTAGCAAATGGAGAATCTTATGTCTTGGAAGTCTGATTTTCAGGATTTTTGGACTTGGACTGTTCTAGAATGTCAGGCTACCTTGGGCTCTGTTTTCATGAACATGTTCCCAGATGTGCCTGTATGTACAAAATTGCCATTTTGCATTTATAAAAACTGAAATTAAGGACAGTATTACCTACCCTAGGAGCTCAAAAGGTAGACACCCACACATAAATAAATAAAAATACTAGTGTCTTATTTTTAAGAATTTAGCAAAATTAAGAAGTTTATCTGCTTGAGTTTTCTAGGATTACATTCTTAACTCTTTGCCACAAGTTTTAAAATTCAAACAGTGCAGATTAAAGCATTCATCAGGGTTAGTGTCCATCATGGGTTGAATTTAAATGGAGCACAGTGAATAAATGGCAGAGAGAACTGAGCCAACTAACTAGAGATTGCCTATGTAAGGGGAATGTTTAAAGAGAGATAATGATGATGATGTTGGAGTTTTTTTCCTACATATATTAAAATTTTCTGGATATATTAATTTCTTCTACCTGTTACCCACACACATGAGTCAGAGGTAGATTTGAGATATTTTCATTGATACTAGTGATAATTTTACTTTTTTTTGTCTGTTGCCTAATGTGAATTTTAATTCAAAGTCAACCTCTTTGCTCAGTTGACATTAAGGTTTTATGTTTAGGAGCTCTCAATTTTTAAGTTTCTAGGGCTCAGATTCCAGCTGTGTTAAAATTAGAGGTGTGATCCCTTGAAATGATCATACCTATGCTGTTAGAAAAGATGATGCCTGTGGTTTTCAGATGAATGACAGAGTTCTTTAGAAATAAGCTATTATCTGACTTCCTTCTTTTCACATATCAATTTCCTGGCCAGACGTGCCAAGGTCACATGAAGACACATTTACATTAGATATGCTGTCATGATTTGAAACGTGGACCAAACAATACCATTTATACTCTAGCTTTGCTATTAGGCCTAAATGTGAGTTGCCTAAAAATTTTCTGTAGAGTGGTTCTGCTGTTTCATTTTCCCTCAGGAATGCTGTGAAAATGAACACAAGCAGGAAACATTTACAATGAATTTTAAACTTGTAAAGGTAAACTAAGTAAAGGCTAAACTTGTAAAGACTAAACTTCTAAGTATTATTTACTTGAGCTACCACTTTCTTCATTCAGATGTAGACTTGAGGCAATACAGCTTAACAAACATAACAATAACATGAAAAACATAGAAATATGTATTGAACCAATTTTTAACAATCAACTGCAAAATCTAAGTCTTCTCTGTTGGTGAACAGTAAAGAACTGTTTGTAATTTTTTTCTTTTTTCTTTTTTTTTTTTTTTTAAATAAGGGAGCATTCAGAGTGCTGATGCTTTGAATGAATTCCAGCACGAGTAATTACATCCTTCCATATCTAAATATCAATTAGATGTGATCTTTTCTTTTTTATTCGTTTCCTGTTCCACATTGCTGGATAATGTTGCAGTACCCTTCTGAACAGTAGCCACATTCACCCTAATGTTGGCAACATTTTTGTGGCAGACAAAGTGATATCTTTGTCTCCATGATGATTCTCTAAATGCTTCCACTCACAGTGGTTTTACTCTGACAGCTTCAGTGGTGTTGCTCTGGCTTATGTCAGCATAAGTGTGTATGAGAATTATGACACAATAAGAACTATATAAATATCAAATGGTTAATAATATTTGATGCTGCAAGAAGTTGATGGGCATAAAGCTGAATCCTATGAGGCAGAGATTTAACTACAGGAAAAATATAAAATTCGCTACTCAATAGTAAAAAAACCCTATCTTAGAATTAGTATTTAGCCTCTTGGGTTTTTTCCTCAAGTTCATCAGGATGAATAGTGAATACATACTTTCCACCTCAACTAATTTACAGAACATAAGGCCCCTGATATTTATACTGTGTGCAGTGCTGTGGTATTGGGGTTATAGCCAATAGTTTACCAAGTGCTATAAAATTATTGTTTTCACTAGACACTATGCCAAATTTCTTTGAGGGCAAAATATAAGATTCAGTGACCAAAAAGACTTTATTTATTTATGAAGAACATGGTTGAGAGCTCGCAAGTGGTGAGAAAATCAAATTATTTTCCTTTTCTTATAAGCCCCCTTTGGCAACTCAGCAGAGTACAGTGCAGTAGAAAAGTCGATGGGAGGAGGACTATCTCACTTTGATTTTGATGGTTTTTTCAGATACTGAGTCCTCTAAACTTCAGGCCAAATAAAAACACGAGGTAACCTTGCAATATCTCACCCTTTATTTGCCAGGATGGAGGGCCTGATACCACAGTTCAGAAAAAAAAAAAGGATGTTCCAGATGGCACTGAAGGAAGCTGCATGTGATACTTAAAAGTGTCTCGCAGTCTTGCTTTATCTGGAATTTGATCCTTCGTGGTCACTTTTGTATATGGATCACAGATTTTGGTTCTGCTGGCAGGTATCTGCTTAGCATCTTTCAGATGGTGTATCTGTAGGATGGAGCTGATCTCAACACCTATAGCACAGTTCCTTAGTTAAGGTGAGACTGGCCTCATCTTTCAAAATTAAATTGAGTGTGATATTTTTGCAGACATTTGGTCTCTCCTGGTTGCAGAGACTAATGAAGGTGATCTGCAGTGGAATATTAGGGCCTCATTTTATAAAATAACAACTTTGAAGCTTTATGCTTGTAAAATCAGAGAAAGGGTCACTGGCCTACCATCTCTGTAGAAATGGAAGATTTCTTAGCTTGGACATCACCTAACATTCCTGAAAGATAGAATTAGATCCAACAAGGAACTAAGGTTACAGCTGGAAGCTGAGCTGTTTGTCAGCCAATAAGACAGGCCTTGATCTTTTTGCTCAGTAATCTTTTAATGGGCAAAAGAAATGTAATTTCTTTTCCTGTCAGGCAGTTTGCATCCAGAGAATAGTTACTAGGTGACCTTGACTTGCATAAAACAGAGCTTCAAACAGAGCTAAATTGGTTCCTAGTGAGCCTGGCTGGTCATTTGACAATACTCTTGTATTGCTTTGGGATACCCAAAGTCCCTAGGCACAGATTTATTCTGCACTCGGATTGCAAATGCCTATATAAGGTGACAATCTGAGAGATTTACAACTCATTGCAATGACTAAAGTGTTAATTCTGAAATATCTCACTAACATATACCATTTTCATGTTTCTATCTAGTAAGCAAGATAAATCTGTGAACAAGAACTTCAGTGCACATCAGTCTTGCTGACTAAAGATCATGTATTAAGAGTTTGCTGTTATGTAAAGAAGATTACTTATTAGAATAATGGTTTTGAAGTTGCATAGAGGGCTGGCATCCTTTTGATTAATATATCTGTTGCATATAAATTAAAATAAGGTTTCATATTATGGAATAAGGGCTAGGTGCACTAATGGGGATAATTTGTGCCTGCAATCCATAGAGGCCCTTAATTTTGGACACCAACAAGAGATGTGCATCGCAGTTGTGGATGAATGTTTGTACACAGCTCATACATGTATAATATTTCTGCTCACCTAATTCACACATGGACATGTTTGAAAATAAACCCATATATCATTTTCTTTCTTTTAGCAGACTTTCATTCAAATGCCACCATAGCCAAATTCCACTGGAAGACAAATCAGCATTCAAGCTGTCAACAAAGAAGACTGATATTGGTCATAAGTCCCTATTATCTGACAGCCTTGACGTGGACTTGAATTAAGATACAGCTGTGATCAATTCTACTTAACTGTACCATTACCTGATGGCTCATCTACACATGGTAGAATAGAGACCAAATTATACTGAAAAGTACTTATAAATGTGGTCGCTACCTGTGATGTTACACTGATAAACAAAGCATCAGCTCTGGATGACACATTATTTACATGGATTGAAGTACAGCACCCAGTCCAGCTGTAAGAGTGCAGCAATGATTTTGCCAGAGCTTGGAACCGCACATAGTGAACAGGTCTAGGAAAGAGCTTATCTGTATAACACATCTCCTAACATTATCTCCCACCCCAGTAAATCTAGTTGGTTAATGGGATACTGACATTTTATTAGATTGTTGTGTAAAACCACTGCACAAGCACCCCCTGGGATTTTGTATCCCTATTTTTAGGCTTATTGTTTTCTTACAAGTGTCTACTATTGAGAGCAGGTTGTGCTGTATTACAGCTGGCCGACTAATAAATTCCCACGGCACATGAAGATCTGAGCTTATACTTCTGGAGTATTTTTCATACTGTAATGAAATAAAACAAGAGACACATGCATGTAGTCTAGGCTGGCCAGAAGTGGGGGATTCCCATAGGGTTGTTATAACTGCTTTGCCTTACAATGGAGCAGAATCCCAGACTCCAGGTGAGCATCCACAATATACCACCTTATAGACTACCTTAACTCTGGTTATAATGCAGAGTTCATTTCTTCTCTGTCTTCTTCTCTGAACTGGACAGCAGTGCCCCTCAAGAGGCTATTGCTATGATACAGCTGGCCAGCATAGCGGGAGGATGTGGCCGCTCCATCTTCTACCACAGAAATAAGCAAAAAATGAGCCTGTGAATGTCCTACTTCTAAAACTGCTTTATTTTGGTTTTAGTTTGAAATGAAGTATCAAATATGACCATTATGATGTGAATGAACGAATTTGAATTCTCTCTGTCTAACTCTCTACTTAGCAACTTCATTAACTGCTGTCTTTCTTAATTAATTTTTTATCAGATTTTGCTTCTATGGCTAAGCATGTCGGATGCCTGGAACCATTTCAGTTTTCAGTGAGAACCTCTGTTAACACGACTCAATCCCTTGTAAATGCAGACATGCACTCAGCAAATTTGATAAGCCCTGAAATGAATTTAGATGCATAAAGATGGTGAAGCAACCTAATCCTTCCTACAGAAGATAATATTTAAACAAATTTACTTCATTCAATGAAACACCTGGGCAAGTTTATTTAATATAGTCTTTGCATTTAATTATCCCTGCTGAAGGGGCACTTGCCATATTTCAAAATATGATTATTTTCTTTGGTATTAATTATTTTGAGATCCTCAAAGGGAACCTGGAGAAAAATAAAAAAAGGAGGCTCTTAATTAACCTGAGCCACCAGAAATCATCTTTTTGGAATAGAGAAGCTGGGATATGGGACTAAAAATAAACAGTACTTTAAAAATCAGACTCTCTACATGAATAATGAAGAATAGCTGTTAAAACCTGGAAAGAATTCTGTATGAACAAATTGTTGCTAGGCATTAATATCAGAAAGGGACACTTCTACATTAAACTGTCTTATGAATAAAATACAGAAATAGAAAAAATAATTCTGTGAAGAGCTCAGTGAGGTCAAAATTATTGGCAGAAGTCAAGGAAGTGCAAAATTATCATGTATCCGGAGAACAATACAGCCCAGAGTCAGCATCTTCTTTTCTTTTTTCCTTTTGCTCTTGTGGGGGTGGCATAAAGACAGCTATTCCTTTTGGGAAGACTTTATTCTGCAAGTAGTTTTACCGCAAGTATTTTCACTGCACAATCTTCTTACCCTGTCGCTTTCAAGAGGGAATACTGTATGCAAAAACAGGAGATGCTGTTCTCCCCACCACAGCTGGAACTGCAATAAGAGTGGGACTTGGATGTTGTTACTCTAGATAGCAAATAAACACACTATGGAACCTTGTGCATGAGTAATGAGATCACTACTTTTTTTGCAGCATTAGTACTACGTGAAAGAATATTTGCAATATGGGTTTGCACAGGATGAATATAATTGTATGTATGTATCATCTAAAAGTTGCTTCGGTTGCCTAGGCACAAGAAAGAGAGCAATTGTGCGTGCTTGAGGATATTATTTAGTATTGCACTTCTAGGCTACTCTTGTTTTAATCATTTAATAGTACTATGTTACTTGAAAGTCTAAATGTAGTCTTGCAAAGATGGCATTACATGTGCCTTAATCTTTGCAAAAAGGCAGACAGCACTTCATGCTATCAGTAACAGGTTTGCCTCGTATTCTACTCCCTCTATGAACTGTATTGTTGGAATCCGAAACTCAGCTATCAGCAGAAAAGGAACTGATAGGATTATGTAGCAGGCCATGGACAGCAGGAGCTGAGAGAAACTCCTTACTCTGAGGAGCCTTATTAAGAGACTTGTTAACATTCAACCGTGTTTGATTGTCCTGTCTCCTTCAGGAAGATATGGAAAGACTTTGTGATAATGTCGTTAGATGATGTAGAAGCCCCTTTGTTCTCTCCCCTCCATGTGGTCCTCGCTACAGAAAATATTAACCACTTTGTGTAGTTGTAGCAGAGAATTGTGTAATCATCTAGTTAGCATAATCTGTCCTGGATTAGCATAATCCATCCCCTAATTAGCATAACCTGTCCTCTTCATTAACATGTCCTGCCTCCAAGACTTTATATTGTGAAGTGAGTGTTAAATAAAGATTCCAGTTTTCACCCCCAACCTGGGATCATTTAGTTTTTGACCTTCACACTGTATGTTCCACACACTGTAGGTATGAAAAGGGATTAAAATCAGTTTTACAACAAAAGTGGCTTTGCCTTTTATTCTATCAATTACCAGGCAATTGCATAAATTTTGATTTTTAGTCAAAGTGAGTGTAGTTACCAAATCATACTACTGCTTCATCTAGAAAACAAATTAAGCTGTTTTATGCCGCTTGCAAAAGTAATTCAAAGTCAGTTCTCATTGCTGAAAATAGACTTGTTTTTCCCTTAGTTTTTTCAAAAGGCATGAGGTTTATTTCATTTTTCTGTGGAAACTTTGTATTGGTGCTTATAATCTCCCTTTTTCACTATTGGTCAATCAAACTCATCTGAAAACACTCCACTGGGCTCTGTCTTGGTGCTGAAAGTGTGTGCTTTCTCTGGGAAACTTTTAAAATTATAGAAAATGCTTGTGAAATATGGGAAATAATGAGAGAAAAAATGTTTCCTGATCATCTATGTTTGTGTTCTTTGCAACTAAAAATATTTTCATGATCAAACTGAAATATTTGTCACAGAATTGTATTCAAGCCCTATCCAGAGACAGCACGGCAAGGAACAAGTCCAGAGGAGGGCAATGAATATGCTCAGAGTGCTGGGGTACCTCTTTTGTGAAGCCAGGCTGAGAGAGCTGGGGCTGTTCATCCTGGAGAATAGAATGGTCTGGGATGAACTTAGGGCACCTTACAGTACCTAAAGGGCCCACAAGACAGCTGAAGAGGGACTTATGACAATGGCATGGAGTGACAGGATGTGGGGAAATGTCTTCAAAATGAAAAAGAGTATATTTAGATAAGATATCAGGAAGAAATTATTTACTGTGAGAGTGATGAGGCACTGGCACAGTTTGCTCAGAGAAGCTGTGGATGTCCCATCCCTAGAAGTGTTCAAGGCCAGGTTGGTTGGGGATATGAACAACCTGGTCAAGTGGAAGGTGTCCCCGCTCATGGCAGGGGCTTGGAATTAGATAATTTTAAGGTCCCTTCCAACCCAAGCCATTCTATGGTTCTATGAAACCCAAGTTCCTCTCATCTGCAAGGTGACAGTGAGTTGAGTACGTCACTCCTCTCTCAAATCAACCTTTGAATATTGTGCCACGATATTCACACATAGCACCTTTAAAGGTGGAAGTGAATAGAAATTGGAGAGCCTGTAAGGCCTCAAAGGGGGTCGGAGGTCAGAGCTGTGCTGTCCCAGAACTGGGTAGCAGAGCCAGCAACTGGTGGGTGTGCCACCAGGCCAGGTGCTAAAGTGGGCTTCTTGCCTGACGCATGGTGTGACTACCTGGTGGCTGGTCCTCTGCTGGCAGAGGCCTCTGCATCTGCAGACAGAATCAGTTAGGTTGGAAAAGACCTCTGAGATCACTGAGTTCAACCTATGATTGAACACCACCATGTCAACTAGACCATGGCACTAAGTGCCACGTCCAGTCTTTCCTTAAACCTGCCAACTTCCCTGCCAGCCCATTCCAACGTCTAATCATCCCTTTTGTGAAGAAATGCTTCCTAATGCCCAACCTAAACCTCCCATGGCGCAGCTCAAGACTGTGTCCTCTCGTCCTGTCGCAGGTTGCCTGGCAGAAGAGTCCACTCCCCACCTGCACACAACCAGGTTGTAGAGAGCGTTAAAGTCCTCCCTGAGCTTCCTCTTCTCCAGGGCCGGTTTCCTGCACTCCCGGCCCTGTTCGCACGGTGCCCGCTGGGGTCACGGACACCCGGGGGGCTCCCTCCCGCCCTGACACGGCGCGGGGGGCGGCGGGGCGGGGGGAGGCCGGCGCTGGGGAGGAGGAGTGGGAAGGAACGGAGAGGGTAAAAGCGAGGGGAGCGTGAGGGAGCGGGGCGGAGAGGGGAGCGGGGCGGAGAGGGGAGCGAGCGGAGAGTTGGCTGCCGAGGGGCGGGGAGCGGAGCGAGACGAACTGCCCGAGCTGGCGGCCGCCCGCCCGGGCCATGTCGCGGCGAGACGGCGGCGGGACGGGGCTGCCCCGCCCGCTGCTCTGGCTGGCGCTGTGCGCGCTGTGCCCGCTGTGCCGCGGGACCGCCCTGCCCTCAGGGCCCGGCCCGGCCGCCTGCAGCCCCCGCTGCCGGCACGGCGGGCTCTGCCTCGGCAACGGCACCTGCCTCTGCTCCAAGGGCTACGAGGGAGAGCGCTGCCAGCACGGTACCGGTGCCCGGGGCGGCACGGCGGGGGTGGGACGCGCTGGGGTCCCTGGGGACGCGTCTGAGTGCCAGCAGGGCTGGGCACAGGTACCTGTGTTCGCTCTCTGTCGTGAGAGCCTTCCTGCGAGTAATCCCTGCGGGAAGGACTGAGGAGCTCGGGTTTGGATCTGGTGTGAGAGGTGGGTGGTTGGGTGACGGGGAGGGCGTAAATGAGGCGCGGTGGAAGAAGAGGGTGAAGACAGAGTTTTTGGTGGGTGAGGCAGTGATAGCAGACTGATAGAGCACAGCCAAGAGCCGGCGTGAAGAGCTCACCTGGGTGAGTAGACCCCGCCGTGGGTCAGTAGATCATGTTTTACCACCTGAACGATGGATAAAGATCCACTTACTGGACAGGCTTCTGCTGGCTTCCTTCTGTTGCTTTAGCTGTGCATGCTTAAATACTTCCCTGGAAGTATTTAAGGAATCACAGATTCACGGTGGGCCCTCTGATCCAGCCTCCCTACTGAAGCAGGGGCATCCTAGAGCACGTGGCACAGGATTGCATCCAGGCGGTTCTTGATTGCTTTTAAGAGGCCTGACGTCTTACTAAGCTTCAGCAACATTAAACTGGTATTTCTAAGTGCAATTAGTCAGGATAGTACTAACAAAAAGATCAACAAAATGAGTAGAAAGTAGGTTATGTTCTGGATTTCTTTTTATTTAGAATATGTTGTGGTTTTAAAAGTACTGGACTTTACTTCCTAGATGTTACCCGACCTACAGAGTCACTTGTACATCCCATTTCCATGGTAGGAGGTGTAAAGCTAAGGTGAACTGAAGTCTGTGCCTGTTGGTTTCCAAGGGGAGACAAAGTATTTTTGAAAATGTCACCCAATATGCAAAAACGAACATCATGAAGAAGAGTTTTAGTTTAAACCCTGTTTAATGTAACATGTCTGATTTATAAATACTTTTTTTTAAAGTTTAACTGCAGAGCTTGTGGATATTAATTGCTAAAAAATCACTCAATGTCAGGAGTTCCTTTGCTTCACATGCTGTCCATATGTGACGACGTGATATAATTTGTACAATATTTGTTCTAATTTTCAATGTCCTTCATTTAAAATGTGATTTTTTTTTAACTCTGAGATGAGATGCTGAAAATTTCATTCAGTTCTGTAATCATTCATAGAGTGTTGTTTCATTTGGAGGCTGTGGTTAGCAAGTAGTGACAAATGATGTGTAGCCAATGTGTTGTGTAGTGGAGATTAAAAACTATGCTGTATGAACTGTTCCAAACAACCATTGGATCCTAGACATTTTTGGGTTTTGGGGAGAAGTGAAAGATTGTTGGAGATGGAGATCCATTTTTGAACTAGACACGTGTACTGTCTGGAATTGTTAAGGGAATCACTGAATCCTTATTCTCATAAAGTCATCATTGTAGAAAAAGATGGATAAATGAAGCTTCATCCCCTGTTCTGTCAAGAAAACTGAACTGAAAACTGTGAAATGACACAGAAATAGAATTTTTCTTAAATTGAGGGCTCTTTTATGGCATCCAATGAACTGAGAGCATCTGGTAAAACAGTTAAGGAGAACTGAGCACTGGCTGGTTCTTTCGTACGTCTCTGTCCTTTATTTGCCTGCAAATACTCATTCTGCAGGTACTAATGGGAAAAATCCTGTGTTCTTCGGTTGGGTTGCTTCAGAGTGCTATATGAGAACAAAATCAGTGTAGTGTTACTCACTGCTCATCTTTTGCCTTTTCTTCCCTCTCTTTCAGACTTTTCACCCATCCAGTGAAAGGATAAAGCAATGTGATGTAGAGAACTGCAGTTAACTCAGATGAGACTCTCAGAAACACATGGGTTTCTAAAATCTGTGTGTGAATAAAAAATGTTTTCTCAGACACCAGGGCTGATTCAGGAATGATTATGAGTAGCAAGGAGGTCTATGTGATAGGTAATTGATTTGCAATCTGACTGGACTTATCCAGAATTTTGCAAAATCAAAATGTTTATTTGCGCCGTATCCAGTCTGTCCAAGCTGTCAGCAGTGAAAAAGTTGCAGGATCTGTGATGACCATAGATGCTTTTCTCACAGCAGATAATTACAATTATGGGAAAAGTTACGTATATCTCAGATGATTTCTAAAATAAACACTGTACATTCCAGAAAGGTCTCTGAGAGGCCAGCTGAGGAAAAAAAAAAAAAGAGAATGGGGGAGAAAGAAATGCTAACTTACTTCTGGAGACTTTTTAGAGAAGAGGTGTAAGGAACTGAGCATGTAGTTTTTCTGGAGAGGTACACAAGCAACTCAGGTATGTAGGAATCCAGTAAAGAGAAAAAAGTTGGATATTTCATCTTATGAATCAGAAGATGCCACTGAAGTTGCAGCATTTTTTTATAAAATCATCTCTTCTTATCACCTATTTTCTCACTTGTCATTTCTTGACTTCAGTTATCAAAAGCTTTTTTGGCAGTCCAGCTGTGCTCCTTCATTACTCTTTAATATGGCTCTTTCTTCTGCCTGTTCTGTCTAGGGTCCAAAAGATTCCTTAGTTTTGAATGTTTAAAAGCTTCATAGGGTGGAGTGCTCTCTGTGCAGGGAAGTTGTTTCACCTGATCGGCAATGTAAGATGACATGACAAATATATCTTAGGAAATACGAAGACAACTGCAAGTATACTAATGTGCAAATTTCTTATATATTTAAGTAATAACTTTAGTAATCTTCACATATATTTATCCAAGCTGTCTTTACTGTCTGTCTTACAGCTACATGTTATCCAAAATGCAAAAATGGTGGGGAGTGCCTCCGACCTGGAAAATGCAGATGTCCACCTGGATATGGAGGTAGATACTGTCATAAAGGTAAGACCAAAAAAAGTCGTAGCTTTGAAAGACAAGGAGTTTCAAAACAGACTAAATTAATTTGAGACTCCTCAAGTCCTGGATCTAATAGACTTTGAAATAATGACCTTAATTCTGTAAACCTATGACCTTACTGTCAAGACATGCATGGCCTAGAGGATCTGCATGCTTGCAGGAGGATGGGATGGAGTACATCTACTGAAATGTGTTGTGAGAATCTGAGCAATTTTTTTTGCTTAGAAAATACCATGTTTATGTGTTACATAAATATTCTATTTAGCTTCGTAACAGATTCTTTCTAAATAATTTAATGAAATGGCTTGCATAGATACATATTTCTGCATTAAGTGGTTGAAACTTTTGTGTAGTATCTGCAAGGTTGTAATATTGATGGCAAGTCACTAAAGATATGTCTGGCAATGTATTGTTGAGAGGTAGTAGGAGATGACAGAGATGAGGAGTAGCAAAGACCAATTTTTATGGTTTTGTGAAGCCTATTTAATATATGTGTGGTTTGGAAGAGGCAGTCCAAGAAAACATTGTTATGTTGTTATGAACTGATCGGACTACTGATAACTCGAGTTCTGGGAGAAAAGGGGAAGCAAACTTGAAATAGTTTTAGGGAAAAATGATGCAGTAGGCAAGATATCTCCAGAAAGGGAAGAAAAAAGGAAGTTTTGCTTTCCTTTCAGAAGAAAAGCCTCAATGTGGCACCTAGAAATTTTTAGAAGTTTTTTTTGAAAGGACACTGGTAAATTAGTTGGGCAGTCATTAGTGTGCTGAGAACTTAATAAACATTCTGTCTCACTATGGTCATAACAGCTAGCAACACCTCACAGCGTTGTCTGTTTATGCTTGATGTTTATTTTGGGGGCATTTTCTTTACGTCCTTCCAATGCGTAATAGCTACCAAGAGTTTGCTTGGAATGTAGACTGGGTACTTGGGGAAGGAACTCAACTAGCTTCTGCAGCTTTCTGGAGCCTTGTTGTAGATGGGTTGTTTTGGCTTGGTGAGGTTTTTTGTTTGTTTTTTTTTCATAAAGCTGTATTTGATATTTTATGAAGAAAGTGTGAGCTGAGTAGCTAACATGGTAACATCTGTCTAAGTCTGCAGAAGCTTAAACTATAACTCTGGGATGTTAACTAGACTGAATAAGAATTCAGCTGCCAGTGATAATAATTTAATGTCAAAATTGTTAACATTATAGAAGAATAGAAAAGATAAGAAGGTATCTTCTGATGAAAATCTGTATAACACAGTTACTGTTACATAATGCATTGGGAAAGAACTGTTCAGTTTGAGTGGACATAACAGTGTTGACAGCAATGGGGCAAACTGGAGCATGGTCAGCTTAATTTTCGAGCAAAAGAATTTTTAACTTTTTCTTAAATGTCTTAAAAGCCAACTGAAAGTGTAGCTTTGTGGAATCTTGACAGGGACCCCTCAAGAAAGGGGAACTTGATATTCTTACAAGAGTCTAAATCAGAAACAAGGTGAGTGATACTACTTAAATAGAAAAAAGCAGAGTGAGGATTCAGTTTATGCTAATACTACAGTTTAGACTTGGATTAGTATCTGAGTAAAAGTCCTTCTTGTATTTGCCAATAATGCCAAGGTTTCAGTTTCGATCTCTGTACAGGCCATTCACTTAAGAGTTGGACTCAATGATCCTTGTGGGTCCCTTCCAACTCAGAATATTCTGTGATTCTGTTATCAGGTTATCCCTGTAAGGGAAAGGTAAGGCTTGTGTTCACCTTGTACAAACTTGTGTGTGGGGCAGTGTGTTATTACAGAATCACACAGAATCATAGAATGGGTGATGTTGTAAGGGACCTCTGAAGGTCATAATTTCCAACCTCCCTGCTCAAGCCAGCTGCCAAGGACCAGGCAGTCCCTCCTTGCCCTTCTAGAAGATCGGAGTGATATTTGCATTCATCCAGTCTTGAGGCACTTCTCCCAGTTACCAAAATCGATCAAACGCCATCAATATTAAATACATTAACTTATATAATGTGACAAAGAAATATGCAAACAAGCTTTGAAGAGCTTTTCCAGCTATTCTGGAGTTGACTTGTTTGTCCTTGCATGTTTAGTATTTGTGGCAAAAATCTGTTAGCTCAAAACTTGTGGTTGAACAGAGATTTGGCCTTTTTTTTCCTACAAATTATCAAGCAGACATCCCAACTGTCCATTTTTATAACGAAGGATAGTTGTTCCTCTTCAATGCGGTGAAGGTGGTGTATAATTTACATTCATGCTTGTGAAAGGAAGCATTTGATTGTACAGAAGAATGATTGTGCCACTTTTCAAAGATGTTGCTCGCCACAGTTGATACCAATCATATGTCTGGCATAAATAATGCTTCATTAATGAGGCCTGCAGGGCTTTGATGTGTGGAACAGTTCTGGAATGAGGAGGCTGGCTTAGATATTTGGCATTTAGGAAGGCACTGCTTAGGTTCATTTGTCAAAGTAATATCCATTTCTCTTCTTCCTCTTGTTATATGTAGGTCCTGTCAGGTAAGGAAATACGTACATCCTTGACCACAGGTTATTGGTGTACCAGCTGTGATTTGGCAAGTTTGATATGAATGTGCATGTTAGTAGTTCCTGTGGTGTAGTTGATGAACAGTGGTGTAGCTGGTGAGCAGTTGGCTCACAGCTGGGGAGGGGAGGAGCTGTGCCATAGCAATAATACTCTCAGGCTAAATGTTCAATAAACTTTTAAGCATATGCCTAATTTTAACTGCTTTTTGAGGTGGCATTTGCAGTTGTGGTTCTGTCATCCTCACTCATTCCTTAGAGAACTGTGCCTTGCTCTGAAAAGTCATTGCAGATGTGATAAAACAAGTAGTTGATGCTAGACCACCTGTTTAAAGATAATTATTTGAAGTCCTGTTCTGCTTCTGAAATGCACGGTGTATGCTGTCTTCTGCAGTAAGCTGTGAAGGAGGCTGTCAAAATGGTGGGGAATGTGTCTCTGTCAATGGTGTTGTGAAGTGCCTTTGTGCTTCTGGCTGGACAGGATCAAGATGCCAAGAAGGTGGGTATCTACGTTCATGAAAATATTTATATTGATTAAAAATAAAACTGCAGTAACAAAAACATTTTAAAAGTATTAAGAGACTAATAACTTTGGAAATGTCATTGCATTACTACAGAAATGAGTGACCTACATTATTGGTACATACTCAGATAAAATCGTGTGAAATTATTTTGCATTAAGTGTACATCTGTTAAGATTTAAACCAAAAATCTTAACACAATACATAAGTATTTTTTTTCCATTTTCATGGTCCTGGAAGTGCTTTTGGAGCTATACCAGCTGAGTATCTGGCCTGGAAGAAAATGCGTTTTGCTATTTTGATTTGTATCATCCTGAATCTTTCATTCTGTCAGAATTCTTTTATATCAGTTTTGTAAATCCTGCTGACTTATCCATTCTCTTTCTTCTAGCAATTTGTCCTCAGGGTTGTCGGAATAATGGAGCTTGTGTGGCTCCTGGGATTTGTAGCTGTCCAGCTGGATGGGTCGGTGGAGCATGTCACTTAGGTAAATGACTTCTGACATTTTTCATTTATCCTTTCCTCTGCTTGTTTGATTTACCAATATAGTGTTCAAATCCTCAGTGCCTAACAAAGCTTCTAGGGAAGTGTCTTAGAATAGTAACTGAGAGCTGCTTCCGCATACTGGGGCTTTTACAAGTATGCATAAGGAGTAGATGGCTTTTTAATTTGGTCAAAAACACAGAAATTTTCCACTTTGACAGAGGTTCAGATTTTGGTTGCCACCAAATTAATTACTTGATATGTCTTGTCCGTATTTCTGAAATATTTTTTATGTACTGAGACCCTAGAATAAAGAACTGAAAATAGCCATTACAGAAATACTATTGCTACTGGTGTGGGTTAGAAACTTCATTAAATTCTATGGACGTACAAAACTGAAACTTGATTCTGACTTTGAGGATAAGTTGGCAGAATCAATTCCAGGTGCTCTTAGAATTCTGAGTAAGAGAATTCTGTAGTCAGTATTAGTACTGACACTCTTGCTGAACAAACACTGGCATTCTTACAAATTTTGATTCACAAAAGCAGATGATTATAAAGTCTTTAATCTACTCTTCGTGGGGCTTGTATGCTTGTAGCAGCACTGCCCTGATGTTTAAAGCTCACATAAACATTGCTTTTAAACTGGATATTGTGGTGCAAGATCTCTGAATTAAGTCCTCTGCATTTGAAGTTTTTGTGTGGCTGTAGGAATCTAGTGTTAGTTCTTCTGCAATATATATGTTCAAGCAAACATTAACAAATAATACTTTGATGTTCCCATTTGACCATGCAAATCCTTATCCTTTGTATTTGTCAGTGTCTTGAGATAGAGGGTGACAATAAAAGCCAACTGTGGGAGATGCAAAGAACTTGTAAAATGCTTAGCTCCATTCCCTGCAGCTGCAATAGTGGTAGAAGTGGTCAGGTTCTTAATGTCAAAATCACTGTTCTTGAACTAACTAGGTCTGCATTAAGTTTGACTTCTGTTGGTGCAGATGCTCATAAGCAAATTGCAGCTCCTGGCTTGTTAACTGAACTGATGTGTAGCTAGGGGACAGCTGAAGCTCAGCCCTCCTCTACCCTTCCTGTGGGGGAACAGAAAGTGGTGACTCTTTTCTCATGCATGTGTATCCAAGAACTCACTTAAATAAGTTTCAGCAAGAATTTTTATTGTTCTCTCACTTTCATGGAAGCATCCATCTCGAAAACAGCCCATGCCTTAAAGAACAGAAATTATAGTATTTTAAAAGGGAAATGGAGCATGAATTAAGACTAGACATACTGTGCCTGTATTCCAGTGAAGGCCACAATGCCATAAATTGAGAGGCATTGCTTTTCAGTTCTTCCATTATGCTGTTATTTATACTGTCCCAATGCAGTCACCAGGGAACAATTCTGCTACCACAGTGAGAAGAAAAATGATCCCGTATTGTGCTGAAGACATACTGTGTATCTGGTGTCTCATTTCAGCTGTATGTAAACTACCCTGTCAACACGGAGGGAAGTGCATAGCTCCAAACGTGTGCAGATGTCGACTGCCATACTCTGGTCTGCAGTGCACAAAGAAAAGGAAGGAATGAAGCAACTTCAGCAAAGATAAGCTGCTTTATTTTTTTTTTTTACATAACCATCCAGAGATGAAGTCTGCAGAAGAGGGGGACCTTAAAATAAACATGGTAACTAACTGATTTCAAATAGCTTTTTGTCCTCACTATATTAAGTAAATGCTTTTCTATATGAAAGTGTCGCTGATTGTAACAAAGTTGTTTTAAGTATTCAACTGTGTGTAGTGTATGGCACATTTCTTCTGTTCCCATTTTTTCTTGATAAGCAGAAGTGTTATGTCTTGGTTGATACAGCTGACCTTGAAATAAAATTTGTTCTTCAAATCAAGTACTTCAGAATAGATCTATGCTCTTCTTTTTGATTTTTCTCCCTTTGACTAGAATTATTGTGTTCTATTAATTATGTGTGTTTTAAAAAGCATATGAAACAAAAAGCCCTCAATTCAGATCATCAGAAGTGATTGTTAGTTCAGTGATAATTTCACTTCAATGAGTTGCAAGAGGAAATTTGCAGTTTGCATCTTTTTGGAAAATTACCAATCTGCAAAGCATCTTATTTAAATCCTGGTTATCACTTTATGTCTGCTTGCCCCTCCCCCCAGTCAGATCTGGATCTTGATCAGTTAAGCAGTGTTTAAAAAAACCCCACAGCCAGAACCAAAGAAACACAGTACTCATTCAGACAATTCTGCTGTTACTTTCTAAAAGCTTAATCCATACTTAATCCATACTCTAAAAGAGTCCTTATCTTGACTACTTCTACAGTCATATTATCTGATCATCTCTCAACTTCCAATTATTTCTTCTCCTTATCCCAGTGAGATAGGGAAATGTGTTTTTCTTCTGGAGACATTGATAATTCTTTTCCACTCAAGACTGTGTTGTTATAGGAGCAGTACAATGGGAGGCTACAGACTGGCAGTGAGGAAAAGCTGTGCCTGTCACAAATCACCTGTGTGGAACATGTTGAGGCCTCCCTTCTGGAGATATTCCCATGTGGCCTTATTTAGATTTTGCAGCCTTTTGGTCAGGTTGCATATTGCACTGAGACTCCTATGTCCATTGTTCCAAAACATGTGAGTTGAATCAGTCAACTTTCTGAATTATGCTCAGATGAATTATTTTTTTGAGAGCGTTTGGTTTTCATTGTCTTCTAAGTGAAATTGTAATTTTTGATGGGAGAATTTTATCTACGCATCACTTTAGTCCATTTGTTGGAATAACATTTTAACTTTGTATAAACTCCCTTACCAGAACATGCAGTAGCTCTCATGGGCAGAGTGACTTATATGGGCATGTTTCTCCAGGGATTACAAGTCACTGAGCAAATAGGCAAGGGTAATGGGTCTTCTCAGTTACCAGCCTTCTCTAAAAGAGAGAACCCAAGCATGCAGGGAGCAAATGAAAGGCAAGGGTGTAGTTCATGAGACTCCTGTTTTCTTGTTATGAGCAATTGCTGTGTGGCACAGTCGAGCTTTCCTCTGCCCTTGCTTTAGAGGCTGTTGCATTTAGTTCAGACAAACCTGCTACAGGCATGTTGTGCAGGATTTGTTCCCGGAGACAGAGGACCACATAAGAGAAGTGCATGGTTTTTATGCTGCTTGTGCTGTGATACACTGTCTATTCCACATCTGCTAGTAAAAAAAGTGATTTTCATGCATGAAACAAGATGATTTATCAGTGGTTCTGAAGTGGGCTTGATGATGATGAAATTCAGTGTCACAGTTCATTACAATAATCATGCCATAATTTAGAAATTTAGGAGTTGAATACCTTAGGTGACATACTGTTTGCAGGGGAGTGAAGGGAAAAAAATTACTTACATCAGACCAAAGATTTAGAGTAAATGAGCAGAACTATGTAAATACAAAGAGGCATCATATCTCAGTATTATTCCCAAAAGACTGACTTCAACTAGTACAGACAAAACTGACAATAATGGTGACTAGAAGCTGAAAGAGATCTTGACATTGTTAGGAGTAAAAGGAGCAGTCAGTGAGAGATGTATAATTGGTGTTTCTGAGCAGGCCAAAACAAATGTTAATTTAATTAATTTCTTCTTTAGAAATGACTGAAATAAGTAAACAGTAGTTTGATATCACACAGAAAGTAGTCATATTTTAGAAATACTGCTTGAATGTAGCACCATCTACTGGCTACAGGGTTTTTCATGGTTTTTTTGTTTTGTTAAGTATAATTTCTCTTTGTAATTCAAATAAATTTTAAGTGAGAATAAAAGAGACAGTCCAGGTCCCCATATTATTTCCACATTCCACGTACATTTACTAAAAGAACTGTCAGTGATTCTTGTCTTTTGTTTTCCACTCGCTGGAGGATTGAATGTACAAGTTACAGAATGTAGTTTTTGGAGTGGGAATGTGTGTCTTTCTGTGGGAAGCGAGTCATGCATGCAGCTCAAAGATCAAGAAAAACAATACAGAACATATTAGCTCTCTTACTTATTAGAGCTAATTGTAACTGTAGTTAGTAGGATCCTCTGTTTTTCACTATAAACAACTGGAAAAATTGTAGGGATATTGCACTGGTTGCATTTTTGATACTCTGTCTTTTTAGAGTGTGCGTGCAAGTGTGAGAAGTGCTTCTTCTTTCTAATTTACTTACACTCACATTTTACCATTTATATTTTCTCTTTCACTCTTAAGTGATTGTGGCAAGAATTGATTTAAGTGATTTATCTGTAAAATATCATTTACTGGCTAAACAGAGCTGTGGGCGGAAGTTGGATAAAATGACCTGACACCGCCATGTGACACCTTTAATGTGACAGAAACAGCATAAACATCTTTAGTCGTTAGTAACACTTTCTAACCTCTACATTTGGGTTTGTATATCTACCCAGATGTTATGTTTTATTGAGAATTTAAACTTTGTATCTTCCCATTTGGACCAGTAATGGAGTTGATGTAACCAATTTGTCAAGTAGCTTCAGTTTTTATTCCTATTTACTTTAGGGTTTGTGCTGATTCTTCTTTATAAGTTTGCTTTTTGTAAACGGAAATGTTAACTTGCTTCTCTTCACAGCTCTGAGAACATGTAATTAACTTTTGTAAAAAGAAAGAGCCTTTCTCATGGGGCCCACTTGTGGTTTTATTTTTAAATCACAGCCAACATGGCTGGCTGTGGTATCTCCTGTGATACGAGTCCTTCCTTTAGAAAGCATTAATTGTACTGCATTTTAAAGATCTTTTCAAGATCAGGGACAAAAGTCAATCTGCACTTGGGAGAATTTCTGCTGGCCTGAAGAGCAACTGTAGTACAACCTAGTAATAAATGGATGATGTACATAGGTACCTTGCAGCACTCTTTAGTGTCTCAAGAAATCATGCAAGAAAATTCAGTGAAGGTGCCTGTGTTCTGCATAATGTGCTAAGGGTCACTGCAAGATCTGCAGTTGGCACAAGTGGGCATTTGTTCCATCATATCGGAATTGTGTGAACTCCAGCACTATGCAACCCTTCTCTCCCAGTCCCAAATCCCCTAAATCTTTGGGGCTTAACTTCAGATTGCAAGTTTAGAACAATCTTGTTAACCTCAGTACACAAGCACTCTCTATGCTTCTGCCTCTCCTTGCTGCACTGAGCAATTTTGTTGCATTGTTGCAATGTGCTGTTTAATTACAGTGAATTCTGTTTCACGTGTATGATGGACAATGTAGTAACAAAATAGTTTCAACTAATCGCATAATTACTGGACAGCTTTGAAGTAGCTGTCTGGCCTTTTGCATGTACTAGTAATTTTTCTGCACCATGTGTTTGCTGGAAAATAGCACAGTTTAGCAAAACTCTGGATGTGCTTTTGTTCTCACAGCTTGTGTTTGGAAAATGTGAACAAAATAATTTCTGCCTTTAGAACCATTGAAAATAAGTGGGAAATACTAAAAGTTATGATAAAAAACCCCTTTATTCAGCCTGAAATCCTAGAATGCACATATACATATTAAGTTTTGTGAACAGAGGGTAGCAGAAATTCATTAACCAAAATACTATTAGCAGTGTTCCAGACAGATGTTCTCTTTCTCTTTAGCACAGTACCTCTGTAACTGACATGTGGAATAGGGGTGATTACAATATGAGATTATGTGATCCTGGTGTGTTTGCACTTTAAAAACATTTTCAGAACCTTATGTATTCAAAGCATCATCCTGAGGCATCAGTTCCAAGAGCTAGTGAGGTTTTGTTCATCAAGATCTTTGTGAGATGTGAGAAAGGTTTTAAATAATAGAACAGTTCTCAGATTATCAGGCTATCAGCCACTGGGATGCTTGATTGAAAGAAACTATGGAAACATTGAAATTTAAAATGCAAGTGGGAAACTGAAAATATTTTTTAAATACACAAGTCAGGCACTTGGAAATCCATCAGGTATCATTCTGGAATGATGCTGAGCTCTCAAAATGTCAGCTTACTTTGCAAAATGACATAAGAGGACTATAAAAAGGTGAGAAGAAATCTATGCACAGAGCTGCTAAAAGCTGTGATTCGGCAATCAGCATCCCAGAGTGGCAGTAAATGGCAAAATGAGCTCTTATTTTCTTCCCGTTCAGAATTAGAGTATGTAAACTAAATATTGCTCAGGAGAACAGGAAGTCATGATAAAATAAACAAAAGTAAACAAAACAAAACAGTAAATTTCAATGGCTTAAGTAAAGGGATATTTGTGTCTTTTACAGAACTCAAGTTTATTGTGGCAGAAACTGAAATGTCTTTAACAGCTGAGAAGGTAGCAGTCTTCTGTAGGAAACTTAAGAAAAAATGCAATTTTATTTGTTCAAAAACTATCTGGTAGCTGGTAGGTGCTAACAGTTCATTGGAGCAATAGGTAATGGAAAGAAATCCTCTAAGAAGTCCTTACAAATACTTTCTGACATGATGTGTATGGATGGCATATATACAACAGATTTCTCTGCTTATTAGTTCCCATTTTAAGATTCAGCATTGCTAAAAGTGTTGTCAAATTTCTCCTAAAGACTTGGGGACAAAATTTCCTCATATTACTGAATGCTATCTCAAAGCAGGGGCCTAAAGTCTTACAGACACACCAATAATTCAGTAGCTGGGTACTCAAATTCATAAGTGTAAGCAAGGAAGTCAAAACAGAAGAGTTGGTATCTGGCTTGTGGCTACAAAGGCTTGTCACAGATAAAACAGAGTCATTCTGCACCTGAATGACTGTTAACAAGATAGGAAGGAAGCCTCCATGGTTAGTAGCCCAGCCTCAGTTCAGGTTTCCCCTCCTTCCTCCCTACTGGCTTATCATTACACCAAGAATGATGCAAATACAAGAGAAGAAGAAAAACATAGTTCTGCTTTTTCTTCTGTCTGCAGCCAAATAATACATAATGTATACAGTGTTTACAAACAGAAGGTACCATTCAGGAAGTGCTGAAGTGTTGCCTTCCTTGCTGGAGACACTCAGCAGCTGCTACAATCTTGTTCCCACAAAGGAAATCTCAGTCCAGCTGACTGCATCAATGAACTGCAGAATTTTCAGTGTGCATCAGTCATCGGATCTGAGTCCAGTGAAGACATCAGAAGCTGTGGGGTTTGTGCATGAGGTAGCAAAAAATTATAGAAATATACATATATGCTTTAATGACTACAAGATTGTTGTTTTGAAGCTCACCAGTATTTGTGGCTAATACGAATCTTTAAAAATAACACTTCTGAATATTCCTTTCATTTAAATAAGCTCTGTAATTGCCTTTAACCCTTTTGCTATTTTCAAGTCTCATACATCCATGAAGCATTGCAATTTAATTGATACATTTCTTCAATCATGATGCCTTTGTACCTTGGAGAGAGAGAGAGAGAAAAAAAAAATTAAAAACAGACTTTAATGATGTAGCCCACGTTTACAAAAAAGTTATCCATGAGTCTCTGCTTTCCTGATACACAGAATCACAACATAAGTTAAACTTGTGCCTATAGCTCTTTTGTTTCTTAAAGAAAATTTGCTGTTTTAATCAATACAGCACCGTCTGACTGATCAGCAATATATATTTTCTAGATTAAAAATATATTAATGCTTTGCAGACATAGTTATGTAAACATTTAAATCAAAATATTCCTCTCTTTAGGGCCAATTTTGGAAATCCATATTGAAAAAAATAGTCTCTTATTGTCATAAGGTATGTAGTTTTGTATTTTCAAAAGATGTATGAGCATTTCTCTCTTTCAATTTCTGAAACATATCTGCCCCATCTCTCAATTCTACTGGCACCAGAAAAGTGTCTATGCATTGAAATTAAAAGAAGAGAAACACCACAGATGATGCAAGAAGAGCATACTTTTACTTCAGATGTCACAAAGAAGTTACTTGTAAGGAAATGTTTAATTAAACTACTTCAGTGAGTGACTGTCAGCACTCAAACAAGGGAATCCAACAGAAAATTGTGTGACAAAACAGAGAAATCGTCATCACACCTTATGATGCAAAAAAATAAAGCTATTCCCAAGTTACACTTTGGGATAATGAACATTTGTATAAAACAGGGGTGAACTGAGTGGCAGTGTAGTTAGTTGGGAAAAGATCAGGGCTTGACTTGATGCAAGCTAAGAAAGTCAACAGCGGGACACTTCTCCCTAAAATGGGGCCAGATGCTGGAAGAGAGAATAGTAGTTGTGAAGAGGATAGTTACCAATCCCTGCTGCATGACAAGAGATAGCTCTTAGGAATTTCATTAATTTTCCCTCACTGAAGACTGAAAGGGAGAAATCAGACTAAATACATATTTGGTGTATATCGTGCTGCTTCATTGGACAGGGTGGACTAGATAATGACTCCCAAATCACTGTATCTGTGATGGCATCTTGACTCCACATGTACCTGAATTTTCTTCCCGCAGAGGACTCCAGTATAACCTGGACGACAAGAGCATACGTTGGGCAACACACACTTGCCTCCGAACAGACACTTCTGGTTGCATACAGCTAAAACAAGAGATATGTGGCTTTATTCATGGAAACACCTTGGTGGAGGAAAAGTGGCTACTATTTCTATATACTTATTCTGTTTGCTTATAGGAGCCAAGAACTCGTTCAGTATTTTCGCAAGGAAACACCCCTCAAGCATAGGAGACTTAAAGGTGATGTGGAACCAACAAAGTTCTTATGCCCATCCCATCCCCCTCATGCTTTGATGCAGATTTAACATGAGAACATGCCAAGAGTGTGAATGAGACTGAGCAAGGAACATGAGTAAGGTGTTTTTTAATGCATCTTACTATTTCAAGCTATTGCAATGGCTTCTCAGGGCTGGTACAGCAGTGTACAGTATTAGAGCAAGCCAACACATACTGCCACGGTCCCAGACTGCCATCATATCCTGGAGAGCTTCAGAATGGGCAGAGGAATCTCTACTCTTTATCCTGCCTTTGACACAGATTAGGGTAAAATACAACCAAGGTGTAGAACTTCAAGGCTCTGCAGTACTGTGCAGTCTGAACTGTGCTGAAGCAAGAGGTTTCAGGTCACATAATTCTTACGTGTTTGGCATTGGATTCCTTCCCACTGCGGAGGACAATGACATGTACTCGGTCCAATACACTCCCCACCATTCTTACATTCCTGAAGACAGATTGCTGCACAAACATCATCACAAAGTTTGGTTAAATTCCAAGTGATTACTTTGACTTATGACTCAGATTTCAGGATGCCCATGAGAGGTTGAGTGCTTTCCATACACAAGAGTCACATCATCTTCACTGAACTACCTATCTAAGATCAATAGGATATTAAAGAAGAAAGGCAACTGGAAACAAAAAGCCCTACAGTCAAAGCACAGATTGAGATGTTCTGTGGCATCACAGATTGCTACAAAAGCCTGAAATATGCTAAATAGCTTTGCTTTTTCTAAATTTACCTTTCTAAACCCCATACCTTGTCGAGAGATCTTTTGTCTGTCATGCAACTGAACATTTGATCCAAAGTTATTTTCTGTGACCCATTTTTCTGCACATTTGCCCCTGCTTATTAAATGATAATTAACCTGCTATTGTTTCCATTCATTAGGTGCCTATTTGATAATCAAATCTCTCTTCCAGAGTGTCCAAGAATATCTCATCCATGTCCATACTGGTAATATTTTTTTCAACAAAAAAAAACCCCTTTCCAATAATTACGGAAAGTAATACAGGGAAAACTGTTTTTCCTCCGTGCCATTAGAGAGCTCATTGCCTGCATCAGTTCCTGAGCCTCGGGTGAGTACTATGACAGACACTAACACTTTAGCTATGGGATTTCTACCACCCATCCTCATGCTGATTTTCATGCAGATTGTGCTTTTATCCACGCTGACACATTTTATACATTTTCTTTATGCACCATCAGTATCTTCATTAAGATATAATGTGACCCACAGATGTTCTACCATCACAGTCCTATTTCTGCCTGTCCTAAAGAGCTTGTGCTCATTGCATCTTCTATGTCAATCACTTCCCACCGTTTCCACAGTTCTCCCATCTTTCACTGAACTTCTTTTTCTATCTGTTTTTATATCCTACAGCACAAATTGAATTTCTTTCACTTTACTGAACTCAGCTCCTTGCAGAAATGTGGATATTTCTTATTTAGACAAGAATTAAGAAAGAAACAGACAATATTTGCTATACAAGAGCTTAAAAGATATTTTGGTCTCATCATTTATCCTAAGAACTGCATGGTATTAGTTCTCCATCCTAAATTTCTCTTCCAAGTTACAGACTACTATTTTTTTCAACATGTGTATATACTTAAGTACTTTGGCACTAACTTCCTATTACTTGTGTGGACAGAGTAACCTTAAATCATATCTTAGTTGTAAGGTATAGTTCTTCTGTTAACTACAAGGTACTTACGAGTGTCACATCTTTTTCCTCTCCATCCTGAAGGACAAGAGCAAATATTTGGGCCGACACATCTTCCTCCGTTCATACACCTTGGCTCACAGATACCTTAAAATCAAACCCATGTGCTGTTCAATACATTTAACTGATTACAGAATAATTTGTTTGTTATTTTTGGATCCTGGAAGGATTTTAACACTGGCTTACTTTTTTCACATCTTCCACCTGTGTACCCATCAGGACAAGTACAGACATTATTTCTCATGCAATGACCACCGTTCTTACAAGGCGGGCTGCAGACAGCTAAAAGACAGAAAGAGGAGGAAAAGGCTGTAGTTAGTATTTTGTTTGCCTTAGTGATATACTTCTATGAAACAAGAGAGCAAGACTAAGATTCTGACAGCTTGTATAGACATTCAGAACTATCAGGCCAGTGTTGTAAAAATCATATTAATGTGGTTTGGTGCCAACATCAATAGTAAAGACAAAATCAGATAAAAAGGGGTCAAGAATGGCAACTGTATGTGTACATGAGTAACTAGACTACACAAAATATACAATGGCACTGTTTGAATGCTGCTCAAATGTTGAGTGGAAGACAAGACAAATTTTGAGTCTCCCTTCTTGAACACTCATTGAATCAGTCATAAAATCTAAAAAATAACACAATATCTGTTTTGCACCACTTCTCAGGTACATGACTTGATTGTTAATTTCATGTTTTAATGTTTTCTCACACATTGTCTCATACTGGCAGCTAAGGGGTGAGGGTAGGAAAAAATATAAAATATTACCATTCTGACACTGGGCACCGAAGAATCCATGTGGACAGAGGCAAACATCTGGCTTAGTACAGGAACCACCATTGAGACACACAGGATCACACATTGCTGCAGAAATAGGGTCAGGAAGAGTGGGAAGCATGACATCCAAATAAAGTATATAAAAAAATGTGTGGTGTTGCAAGGACCGGAACTAAACACCTAAGATAACAGCAGGTAACACCATTCCCACAGAATCTTCACCAAAATTAAAGGATCAGTATAAGACTTTCAAGAGCTGCTGCTGGCAGCAAAACTACATGCAGAGTTATGAGGGAGTGCTGGAGCTCTGCTGCAGTAAGCAGCTGCCCATCTCTGCTCTCTGAGCCACACAGTTCCAGATTTCAAACTATGGGAGGTCCCATGGACACTCTCTTAGGAACATGGAAGTTGCAGGAGTGTTACCTGTACTGCATGTAGGTCCGTACCACCCAGGTTTACACTGGCAGATGTCTGGAGTGAGACATTCACCACCATTTTCACAATGTCTGTTGCAAACCACTAGAATCCAAAACGTTGGGCAAAAATAAAGGAGAAGGCAGGGGAGGAGATGGGGTGAAGAGAGAGAAAGAGAGAGGTTACAAATTATGCTTGATTAATATTTCAGTTCTTTTCTACATATCAACACTGGAAATAACATACAATTCCACTAGCTGAAGAGGAATTGCTGAACAGATGAATCCAGTCTCAAACCCATAATAGCTAGCACCAGACAACAAAGTAAATAAAATGTCTTTCCATGCAATTATCCATGGTTTGGTTATATTCAGTGTTAAAAACCTAGAAAATTTAAAAAAAATTCTAAAACAAATGGGAAATGCTATACCAAGAGACAAGTGGACCATGTAACATGATGAGTTTGATGGACTCCACGAAAGTTCAGTCAAATGTCTTCCATCACTTTAGCAAGGGCTCGTAGTGACACGAGACTAACAAGCAAAGACATTTAAGTATCATGGAAAACCATGAATCAGTTCTTCAAGACTATATCTCATTCTCTTTAGTACTCCTTAACAAAGAACAGTTTTTTTTTTTTTAGTGTCACAAATGAGACTAGAACAAGAAAAACTGAGTCCAAAAGTGCTGGGATTTGAGGAGGAGACAAAGAACTTTCTCAATTCCAGGTTAATAGAGTAGTACATTCAAGTGAATTATATATAAACAGCATGTCTAAATTTGGACTCTCTGAACGATAAAAATTACCAGGATGAAATCTAGCCAAACTTTAATAGTCCATTATGTTTTAAAGTTATATACAAATATTATCTAATGTTCAAAAAGCCCAAGTATGGGCTCCTTCAAAGAGGCAGAGGTATTATGTCATTTGCTAGCATTAGACAGAGTGCATAAAAATTTAAACCATAATTTACTTTCTTGCTCCTGAACAACAGAAGCAAATGTTCTGTATTTTTCCCTCATGTTTTTTTGCTTACTTGTATCACATCTTGGTCCCACAAAGCCATATGGGCAGGTGCAGAGATTTCTGGCCAAACATGTGCCTCCATTTTGACAGGGTGGTTTACAATGTGCTGCAGGTACAGAATTATGTTGTTCAAGAAATCAGCTCCACAAAGATGCATGGATTGGTCATGCTTTATAGAAAAGGAAATGTTAATAACTGACAGTGAGCAAAGAACTGGAAATAAAATAAGGAGACATATGCAATGCCTTTTGACAAGAATAACAACAAGAATTTCATTCCAAGAGTACACAGTCTCAACAGTGGTGGCCACCTTGAAAAAAAGAAACCTGCCACAATTTCCAGAGAGTATTTCCCACTCTTCAGGACTGTTCAGCTTAGGGGCAATTACATTCACTGGTGAAGTCCTCTACTTACAGCAAAAGCTAAATTTAGGAATATCCAATCACAAGCAACATTTACAATGTATATCAAGAAAATTAGGATATACATTGTGTTACTTAAGGGTTCTGTTAAAGTAAAAGTAAAATGAGCACACCTCTTTGCTGTCAGAATGAACAGTCATGGAAGTTGTTCACAGCATCCTTTGGGTATTTATGTATTCAAAAGCAAAAAATACTCTATTTACCTTCCTCACAAGTGAAGCCACTGTATCCTGGTAGACATTCACAGACATTTGGCTTAATGCACTTCCCATGGTTTTTGCAATCAGGTCTGCACAGAGCTGTGTGAAAAAATCAATATCACTCTTCAAATCATTAATTTGTGCATATGAGTTACCACAGGCAAAATCAAAATACCATACTCACCAGCCTGACAGTTAAAACCAGCATAACCAGGCTTGCATTTACAAATATTGGGTGCCACACACTCCATATTTTTGCCACATGTTTGTCTACATCTTGCTGAAAGGCAATGAAGAAAACAAAGGGAATAAGGAAAATAAAAGTCGCATTTCACTCAACTGTGCTTTGCCTAACATAATGCACAAATCACAGAGAATCCGTTATGCCACTGTCTGTAAATGGAAGTCTAAGACACATCAGGAAAATATTTTTAAGTGCATCCATACAACTAAAAGCCTGTAGGCTATGCCAATATTAATAATGAAAGTGAGAAAATTCAATACACCGTGCTTTTCACTGATTATACAGTAACAATGTACTTTCAAGTTATAAAGACATCTCAATATTATTTTTATCCAGGCATTTAAGTTCAGTTATTTGTAATACCTCTGCAAGTGAAGCCATCTCCATAATAACCATTAGGACAACGACCACACCTGATGCTTCCATCCTGACTTGGCTCACAGTGTACACCAGGAAAACAGGGTAAGTCAGTACAGGTTATTACTTTAGGAATCACTGCTTCACTCAGTTCTTCAGGAAGCATTTTTGGTGGGACAGTGACTTTGACAGGGGCAATAGGTAAATTACTTGCTTTATGCTTGGCTAATAGGTGCAGAACTCTCTGAGCATTGCCACCTTTGAATGCTTTGCTTGGCAAAGAAAGTCCTTTGCTTATATTTGCTCTGCTGCTAGGAGAAGTCTTCCTGCTAGTGTCAAAATAGCTGTAGGCCTCAGTTTGTGGCCTTGTTTTTTTCTCAGGTGATACAGCATGGCTCCCTGAAGATGCAGTCATCACAGTATGTACTGAAGAACTCATTTCCATGTCAGCAAGGTGACCACTGATGGTCCTGAGAGTGTGAGCAATGTTTCCAGTAACAGCAGGTTGTAAAGAAGCACTTCTCTGAGAATTAAGTGACTTCCAGGCAGTGATTGTTTTTACTGTGGAGGCTGGTGGTGTGCTGCTACTGACCATTTCTGTAGAAATAAATCTCTTTGGGACATCTGTAGAACTGGGAATATAGCTTGAGATGCTTAAAACCTTCTCAAAGGATGATTGTTGAAACCCTGCAGCATGTTAGAAAGAAAGGGGGAAAAAAGTATGTGAACACAGACTCTTTTCCTTCTGAGCATGGGGAACGCTTTCTGAACAGATAAACATACAGCCCATTCATTCTCTGATTCAAGAAGTCCCTCCATGTGCTACATCAGAATGTAAGCAGTAGAACCTAAGTGGTAGAATTAGAGAAGATCAAGGTATTCTGTTTACATCCTTTTCCACCCTCACCATGGCCTTTTCTTGGCTGGAAGATAAGGAGAAATCACCATATATATGAGTTAGATACCAGAGATTTCCCCATACCACGTCAATAAAGAGATTTACTGTCAGAGCAGATTACCAGATCCATATATGGCTTCCAGCCAGGTTATTGAAAGAATTTAAAGAAAAGATACTGCATATGGTTCATCAGTGTGTCTAAGTGCTAGTAATAAGCTGAGAGTCCAGAAGCAGAGATTTAATCACAAGTATAGAGATGATTTTACTTACTGATGCACCATGGACAGTATTCTCGGTGAATAATCCACCACCTTGTTGCAAAAGTATTACCATCTTTTACTCTTCAAACTTTTTAAGCAACTTTCTTAAAGTTTCTACATGGGTTTTATTAGTAGGTTTTGCATGTGTTTGCTAAACAACAGAGACTGACTCAGCCTCCTCATTGAAAGGAGTGCAAAATGAATGAAACCTTCTTCATATTCTGCCCAATAAAAGTTGGAAGTCTGTGGAAAGGAGTAAGGCACTGTAATCCAAGACTGCTGGAATGCTATATGTGGTCATTTAGCATTAAGGGGCAGAGGAAGAATGAAACCCCAATCCATTTACAATAGTCCTAAAAAGTGGTCCACAAAAGGTTAAACTTTACTGAATCGTATTAGAGTTCTATCTCCTAATGCTGAAAAGCAAACCATTTTGCAGCTGATGAAGAGTTATCCAGCATTGGCAGTGGAGTGAGAGAGTACCTCCCTTCTCCCTCAACAACAATTCAGAGATAAAGGGAAAAGACACACGAGAATTTCCTGCAAAGAAAGCCCCAGCAGGCACAGACCTGGAAATGCCAGCAACAGCATTTAGAGTTTTAGAATAAAGACAGTCACTTGCCACATCTTTCACCTTTCCTTTGAGTTAAAGCAGGAAAATGGCATTCAACATAATGCCATAAACTTTTGCTTATCTCATATAACAGATGTTCCTATCCCCAGGTTACCTATTTTATGTCAGTGGTTAGTCACTAAAACAAAAGGCAACTCTAGGAGTGTCATACATCACACTCTTAATAAAATTACTTGACTGACCTAAGGGATTTGTTGATATTGACATTTCAGTCTTATTTTTCAGATCAGAATACAACCCCAGCAATGAATTAAATTGTGTCAAACTGAAAAATTAAACTAACATAAAACTGACTAGGACCTTTGTTTGACAACTATATTCTTATCAGTATGTGAATTGGAAATTCAATTCTCTTTATGAAAAGAAATCACCTTTATTCCCTCCAATTTCTCCTGTGGAATCCTTCCTTTCAACATCAGTGTCTTCAAAGCTTTCTAAAAAAAATATGTGAAGGCACATTAGTAGTGCACAGAAGCAGCTACATTTGTTTCAACTTTAAATAAAGTAAAAGTTAAAGTTTCAACAGATAAAAACAACTCAAAATTCAGAAAGCAGATAAAAAGTAAAAAATATTTCTTAAATATTTTTTAATAACTTTTAAAAAGTTTTTAACAGAGTATTTTAAAAATTCAAGTTATTCAGTAATTGCATTGTAAACAAATATTTGGGCACCTTATTTGGCAAATGCCTTGATTTGGGTAAATAATTCTATGCTAATCAATCTAATAGAAAAATATTTTGTCAATAATTTCTCATATTATGAAAATAATGAAGAAACCCCCCCCAAAATTTCATTGTATTCTACTTTGATATAAAAGAATTGGGGTGTTTTGTATGTTTTTTTTCTTGTCACTAGAAGAAGTTTTTTACAGCTATGAAACCCAGTACAGTCTGATGTTGCCATCACCAGAGACACAGTCCTGTTTTGCTGACTACAGAAAAGAGTTTTAAGTTACTGTTAGAAACATGAAGCATAATCAAAGATATTTAATCTAAATGACAGTAAGATAGTACTACTCTTCTGAAAAACAAGGAATTTTACCATAACATGACTTCCCATCTCCTTGCAGATTATTTGGGCATGGACCACAATAGTAAGAACCAAAAGTATTGAAGCAAAATACTCCAGGGAAGCAAGGACTAGATACACATTCATCTACATCCTCTTGACAGTGTTTACCTGCATTAAAATACAGATTTAATTTTTTCTATAATATTGTGTCACTAGACTTTGATGGCATATTTATAAAAGTACAATGTATGCCAGTGCTGAAATAGAGAAAAAAGTATCTATAATTTCAGTACAGCTAATAAGAACAGCTGACTAGGTTTGCAATTCACATTTTTTCATCTTATATTAAGTATCTTGCTTATTGCAGAATATGGAGAAAATGAGCTGTGGGAACTACATGTTTATCTGCAGGAGAAATCACACTGTAACCAAACTCATCATTCCTATGTTTCTCCATATCGCTGAGTTTACCTCTGTGGAGAAAAACAGTGGAAATTTGCTTTCATAGTAAACTAAAATAAACAACCATTGTATTCATGCAAGAAAAATCTTGAAGTATACCATATATCTTTATCACCAGAACAGAAAATTTCTTCATAATCTAACAGTAAGCTATTTACGGACAAAAATTAAATAATACAATTTCAGACATATAATTAGAAACTCCTATTTATCACTGAACGTGATAAATGTGTGTAAATAAAGTAGCAATTTACCTTGAAGTTCAGGTGGACATTCACAGTAATAGCTGTTTATTCCATCCACACATCTGCCAATACCACACTGGTTAAGTCTACAGTCATCAGTATTCCCTTCACAGAGATCACCTTCAAATCCAGCCACACACACACAAAGATATCTTCCACTTCCAGGTGGGAAATTAATGTTTGTCACACATGAGCCATTATTTAGGCAATCACATGATTTTACACTGACCTACAAGACATGCCCAATAAGACAGTTTTCTATTTTTTTAATGAACTAGCAATGAGTTCTGTAATTAGATATCTTAAATATCTTATTAGTAGGTGTCATTTTACTGTAATATTCATTACCTCTATTTCTACCTTAGTTGTTGCATTGCAGTCATCTGTCAAAGAAAATGTTAATTTATGGAGATTTGTTGACACAGCTTTCCACAAAAGGAGACCTGATGGGGAAAGACTGGCACCTTCTGGACCAGAATCTAATGTGAAATGAATAGCAGAGCCCTCTGGATCTGAAGCCAAAAACTGATATACAAAATCTTCTCCATAAAAAGTCTGTAGCATAACCTGAGAAGTTTCAAGGACTGGAGGCTGATTGTCTGTAACAAAGAAGATGTTTTCATCTTTTAAGCAAAAGTTACAGTATACTTAAAAAAATTAAAAGAATAATGTCTTTCTATTAAGGAAGTCACATTGAATTTTTTCTCTTAAATTCTAATGCCATTGGTATGGCACAGAAAAAACACTTGATATTTTCATTTTAACTATAGCAACATAACCAAGAAATTACTTTTACTTTGCAAAAGCTTGTAATGCACTGCATCTATACATCAAAAAAAAAAATTTATTGAATTTAACCACTATATTTTAACTATATGACTATAAGATGGAAATCCCTTGACTTCCTGACTGCTGGATGAGTTTCATTTCATTCCTTTCATTCAGGTTTCACTCTTTTGAAATAGGTATAGCTACGTTGGCTTTCAGTACAAGTTTGAATGAGGACAAGATTCACCAACACAGGCACCAGGAGTCCCATTCACACAAGACCCTTTACAATCGAGGCAGAGTCTTGCCAGAACATTCATACACATAAACACCAATGCAAAATACAAAATCTGAGCCAAAAGAACAATTTCTAGTCTAGAACTTTATACTATGGAAAAGGAAAATCTTAGGTCTTCTTTACATAGTGTGGTTTCTAAATGGACTGAAATATGAAAACTTTGGATATACTTTCAAATATTTAGGCCATGTGTCTATGCCATTGATGTAGATGATGTCCAAATATTAAGGGCCTAATAAATATCACATGTCATTTAATTCAGTTTGTGATCTCCACCTGTTTGGTATCAGAATAATTTTTTTTAAAATACTTTTTATATCTATATGTTGAAGACAACCATATGTGGATGTAGCTTGCTAAATACCAAAAGACTTCGAAGTGCCAATTAAACCGAAAGTTGTTAATTTTCATTAGTTATTTGTAAATAGTTAAAACTAAACCATCACTATTTCCATAAATATAAAAGCTTAGTAGACTTTCAAGTTGGTATCACAAAAGAACTATTTAGAACTTACTTTCAACAACTGACCAAGTTAACTTTGATATGTCAGGTCTGCAGAGTAAGCAAGGGCTGGTTGGATTTGTGTCTCCTTCACCATAACAGAGTCCATCTATGTTGCATGTTTTCTCCTTTTAGAGAAATAAAAATGTGATTTATTAATATTTTTTGTTATCAAATTGGTTATGAATTTGTATAGCACCAAATAAAATCTAATAATTCTGCACTTCCATTAAACAACTAAGCTTGTTTTTAAATCTAAGTAACGGACAGTAAGTTTGGTTTTATTTGGTAATTATATGAAGTGCTTTTGGTTTGATTCTTTACATTTAAAATTGCCTCATCTCAGCTTGTCTTTCTGTGCATATCATTTCTGTGCATAGAAAATCCCTGTTGGAAAAAGAACAGGATACATTCTGCTGATTTTTCTACATTTTTTTTCTGCCTGAAAAAATGCATTTTATTCATAATGGAGAGTAGTGAAACACATACCTTTAATGTACATAATCCAGATTCTTGTGATTCACATATCTGACAGGCTCCATCATATAATATCATTGTTTTAGAGTTGCTATAAATGAGTCCATCATTAGAAATCTGCAAGGTGTACAGCAAAAATGGATTAACCAATACAGGTATTAATAGATAGATCACCAGTGTGGGCTGCTGACGTGAGCTTCCACTTAGCAACAGACAACTATATATGGGTATTTAAACTCTCACAACAGTCATCAGAAATCTAATCAAACCTGCCCATAAGTCTAGGCAGATATTTGACCAACCACATGTAGGTGTCTACTTTAGGGTAAGTTGAACAGTATGTACATTCTCTTGACCTTATTGACTCAATCCGTATGAGAGCTCAGACATCTGCCTCACACAGGGATTAGTACATATAGCCTGGGCTCAATTCAATTCTACCATAAATGTACCCAATGTTATTTGAAATGCTCTAGGGTAACTTCTACTCTTGAAGAACAAGTGTCTCTGTAGGATGTAGGTCATATCTACAGTCCCCCTGCAGGAGAACACTCTCAAATGACACTCAACACTTCAGCTTAGGTGATGAAACTGAGACCCCAAGTCAGGCAAGCTGAGTTCTACCTTTAGAACCATTGAAAAAAGAATAACATCTACGTGATATATTTTCATCTAATAGGAATATTCGTAAGTGAATATTTCTGTAAATACCTTTATTTGCCACTTGGCAATGGGTTTATCATGAACCACATCCATGACATCAGACTGCTGGCCATCATTTGGTAAGTGGCAGTCGACAGTCCTGGCATTTTGGAAGACAGCTGGCATAGTTAGAAGTTCTCCAGGAATCCATTGTCTATTACTATACTAAACAGTAAGACAGAAAATCTATTTTTCAGTGAAACACATCATGCAAATATTTTTATCAGAGAGAAAAAACACATGTATTGTACAGTTTTGAACAAATCTAATGTGTGTGGATTAGAATGCGGTGGCAAATATTAAATGACATTATTTGCACACCCAGATTTTTAGCTAAGCCTGCTACTGTGGAAGAAAGGCAGAGAAGCCTTTGCTGACGCACAGCCCTTTGGCACTGCACTGTCAAGGACAACGAGTTCTTCCAACTGGGGAGTAATAGGAGGGTTAAACAGTGGGCGGTCCTGCAACGGCACCGAGCTGACATGCAAGTGCCTCTGTCACACTCCATCTCTGCTCCCACGTGAGGACAGGCTTTAATCGAAGGAACAGATGAGGTTTTTGGCAGAGCTCAGGTATCATTCTGGGTGCTGGGGGAACACTGGCACTGAGCCTTTTAGCCCTTGTACAAGCCAGTAGATTTTCAATAGGACAAGACACTGTTGACCCTGTAGACTTTTCTTCTAAACTACACTGAAGACAAGTCATCCAAGGATCCATCTTGAGAGTTCAAGGTAACAGAATAAGGATGATAATACTGTTTGACTGAAGTATTGATGTGGAAGTAGGAATAAGCATATGAAAAAAAAATAAAGTTAGATGGAAGTAAGAATCCAGACAGCCTAAGAATCAAGAGAACAGAAATTAATTTAAGAAATTAAAAATAATTTTGAGCTTGATTAGGTTTTACTGAACTGGCACATTTTCTAGTTACCAAAGCCAATCGAGACGTTTATTCAATCCCAGTCCTCACATAGATCATCCGCTGTATAAGCCTTTGTGGGGGTTTTTTTGGGGGTTTTTTTGTTGGTTTTTTTTCAAAGACAGAAAATTAAACACTTTGGTTAAAAAGACATATGAGTTATTTCTGTTCCAATCAAACATTTTGTTTTTCTTTCACCATGTATTCAGTTAAATAATTCACAGCAAGGGTAAGTAAAAGTATAAATGCTAAATATTTCTAAATATATAATTTTGAGTGCATTTAGTACTGTAACCTTTGAAAAGTGATACAGTCTATTTCTCCAGAAATCTTTTGTTATAACCTGGAGGCAAGTTCAGATAATTTTTTCAGAAACAGATTAACCTTTCAAAAACCAATTAAAAAGCCCTCAGATCTACTAGCATTCCAGCTCATTAGGTTCATAGAAAAACTTACTTCTAGGGTTCAGTGTAAACCAGAAGGAAATAAAACCATATTTTCATTTTGCAGAGGTTAAACACACTCTCATGCTTTACATTTCAATTCTGTATCTCTGTAGTCATAGCTTGCTGGCCATGTCCAATCCAAACCTCTATCAAGTTCCTACCATATGCTGGGTAAGACACTCTATGGACAATATTGAAACTAAAAAATTCTTAATTCTGTCAAAATGCCTCCCCTATGAAATTTTAATCATTTAAGCTCAATCTCAAAATATAGGGACTTCTGTTGCAAGTCCACTGACATTTCCATAAATTCACTATTACTCCATCATGAAAAACCAAACCCAAACTTCCTTTTTTTTTTGTATTCTCAAGCAAAAAATTTGCAGCTTTCTCCTCAACTGCAGCTAACAGCAGTAAATTGGCTCTTGTCAGTGAACAGATCATCACTAAAAGTAATTAAATAGAAAGTTTTTGTAGCTGGGAGCCAAATGCACCACCTAAAAGAGAGATTTCAGAATATCTTGCCACAAGTTAAAACTGAGACATTTCAAACTGTGATAAGTGAATTCCCAATAATTGACTTACGGTGAGCATGGTCTAAAAGTCTTCTAACCTAATGGAGTGTAAACTTACTCTTGACTATCATTTCAAGCCAAGTTGAGTGGATATATGTTGAGTTTAAGAGAAATCTATAGCCAGCATTGCTAATTCTGTCAAAATAATTTTAACATCTGCCAGAACTAGCTAAGAAAACCTTTTGTCTCAAGAACATAATTTCCCATTGAATGGTTCCCCTTTTGCCAACTCTCACCCCCTCCAGCATCACATCAATGAAACACAGTTTTACTTTGAAGCTTTTTTTGCTCGTGTCTAACACGACATAAAAACTTGTAATTGCTGATTGCTTATTCCAGCCAAAACTTGTAAACTGCTTATAAATTTGCCTTGAGCAAATTCTAGGTCTGAATAACAACAGTCTCTCTACACAGTTCCCCTTAGTTTACCATACAACATTTACCATGAATTTTTTTTAATTTCCTGTTCAAATCTGGGGTATAGAGCTGATGTATACCATTAAAAAGCCTCAAGGAAATGGACAACACATGAAAAATGCCTTTCTCTTTTCCTAACAGATTTATTTTGTTTATAAAGGGCTATTTCAAGCATTAGAATTTAGGCAGAAATCTAGTAATGTCTTTAACCTTGCTGTCCTTTTTCAAAGAAGTGGTACTTGAATTCCTCTCCATAAGCACTGAAAAAAAAGAACAACGATGTACTGGTTGTTACTAACAGGGTTGCCCTTGCCCTTTTCTGATGGATAGCTGCCCTATGCTGTTATCTCCCTCTCAGCTGCTGAGCATTCCCATTATGTTTTGTATTTCTCTTATCATGGAGGAAATGGCAATCTTGCAAAGAATTCAGTATCTGCTGCAAAGTGCTGAGAGCCTTTCCTTTTAGCTTTGACTGAATCACTGGGTTGTATCCACATCAATGAATAATATGTTAGACATTTTGTCTCTCGTTCTACAAGAAGCTTAAAATATAATTGTCACTGCTCAGGGACACCTACTTGCAATTTGATGATTTCACATTTCAGATTCAATGACTCCCTGAAGCCATGTCCAAAAACTCTCACTGATGTGCAGTCATACTGTCGAATATCACACAGGCCAGCATTCTCCAGCTCTGTAATTTCTGGAGCCTCATCTTGGAAGAAGAGATTAGACAATAAATGCCAGTATGTTAACTCATTAATATGCATTTACATTAAGCAATATGTTTATTTTTCTATCCAACTATGAAAACTATGTAAACAACGAAATCTGGACCCAGCTGAAGAAAGGCATAAACAGAAAGATTTTTTTTATTGTTAAAATGAATCCTAAATTTAAAGCTAGGCTTCTGTCTGCTCTTAGAACTTGAATATTATGAAGCAGAGAAAATTCAACAGACAAAAAAGACTTGTGAATATGTGTTTTGCTTTTTCAACTATGGTTCTTTACATCACATTGGCAGAATAAAATCAAAATGAAACTCAGGCCCTAGTAATAGGAACTGGAAAGGTGATGGTTATGTAATAATTTACAATGGGATTTTTTTTTTAATTAAGGACTAAAGAAAAATATCTCAGGTGGAAGTTATTTCTGGAAATAATCTGACAGATTAGAATACTAAAATTAGTTTTTATGAAGTAAAACCATTTTATTTGACTTCAAGAGGAATAAAAGATTTATTTTTATAGAAAGAATACCTCTTTCTCTATTTGTTTTTAAGTAGGTCACTAAAACAAAAACACCATTGCAAAACAAAATATTAGCAGGTTTTATTTTGAAAGAGTTTTGAGTTTTGTAGTAGAGTTTATATTTTTCCTGTGTACCTACTTAATTGAATTTTTAGTGACTGTCTTATTTACTGAAAATTTAAAAAATCCTGCCCAGCTCTATATACTGTATCTTTTTTTTTTCTTCACCATCGATTCTAATCCAATCATATCTAATAGTTATCTTACAGACATGTAACAGCAATAAAGAGAACATCATCCCACTTACAGATCCTGTTAGTAAACAGGATCACATAGACTATAAAATACTGGGGAAGGGAGATCTTCTCTGAAGAAGACAGTGTGTGGAAACATTGCCAATCTCTTGGGGCAACACTCTGGATTGCAAACTGACCAAGTGGTAAACTTTTTAAATCTGGCATACCAGAAAGTAAGCCCATGTTTTGTCCTTTGGAAACAAGAAAGCTGAATGGAAAATATTTATAGCTGCAGTTAAGGGCAAGTAATTTATTGGGTAATAAACAGGGCCACCCTTGTCTGTGTACAAAAGCAGGAGAGAAAAATACATGTATGTTGCAGGAGCATTATTTAAGTAAATCTCTTACTTAAATCTTCCCCCGCTTACCAGACAGTATGCTGCAGTCATACGAGCTGTATCCTTGAAAACATGCACAGCCCCATTCTGTACATTCCCCATTACTACTGCAGAGACTGGGACACTTTAATGCAGTAAGTAGGCTCTCAACTGAGCCTTCAAGTTCCTGTGGGTTGTAATTTATTTCTTCTAAAATTCTTCTCTCACATTCATTCTCCAGAAGAGGTAAGGAAGCTTCTGCCCAGCTGAGGTCATCTTTCAGCAGCAAATCTTTAACACACATATTGATTGCATCCTCTGTTCGCCGGCCAAGAAGGGCACCACAAGATCTTCCTATACTGGAATTAGCTATTGCCTGCTGGCAGAGTAACAGAGCACTAGACTCGGTGAGGCCTGAAGGTGTGGGCCAAGAAGGAAGGAACTTTTGGTCTGCGTCAGTGGCATGGTCCTCTGGGAAAAAATAACTATATTCCTCTAAGTCTGTTTGGCTGAGACTTTGGAATAGGAATACTGGATGGTAGTCATAATAATTTTGACGCTTCCCTCTACTTGTAACTGACAGACTTTTGAGAAGATGACTACTGTAACGCTGAGAATTTTTTCTAATGCCTGAGCTTGAACTTCCTTCTCTTTCTGTACCAATATTTCTCACTGAGGTTGCCAAGACACGTGAGTTTACTCGTGATGTTTTGTGAAGTTTGGTTTGATTATCCTGCCTCTGCAGAAGTGTAGATGAATCCATTTCATGTGCAGATGAACGTTTCTTAAAGCCTCTGACAAGATCAGTAGGACCAAGATACTCAGCAGTGACATCCAGTCCTGGTATCAAAGAAAGAAATCTACCATTTGCACTTTCTTTACAAGACAGTGGAAGTTGTGACTGAGAAACTGTCTCCAGTTTGTTCACTGATGGATATAATCCATCATCTTCAAGTGCACAGTCACAGAAGACTACTTTTCTCGAAGATGTTAAAGAAACAGGTGTTTTGTCAAACAAGCTATCTCCTGGTAAAATTCTAGGCAAGAAAGCAAAAGATGAAACTGTATCATCTGAACTATCTTAATTGTGTTATTAAAGTATTAACATTTTCTTCTTTGTTGTTTCATACTTTTACAGCATGCCACTGAATCTGCAGCACACAGCTATATTTAAAGGCCAATTAAGACAAAAACTTAAGAATAACTTATAATAAAAGAATTGAGATGAGTGGATATTTTCTGTATACCTTGATACTTTGTTCAAACCTAATCAAACTAATCTTACATAATAGTACTTAAATACTTATTTGGCACTTCAGTTTCAATTTTCTCTTAATTATGGAATGCATTGATGCATTCTAACATTAACTTAAAAACTTGAGAAGATTATTTTTTTTAGTATTTTGACAAGTTTGTAAGAGTGTGAAGAATCAAAAATTATGACAGTTAATTTAAACAGAACAATTGTTACCTCCACTCCTCAATAAAAGAAAAAGGAACATTAGCATGATTTGGCATTTCCACCCCACTTGCAGTGTGATAGTCATTCTCCGCAATTCCATCAAAGGTGCCACAGAGTCCCACTGTATGTCTGTAATCCGAACTGGGGGCCCTAAGCGTTATGCTTATTCCCCATTTGCTCACATCAGCACGAATGAAAGCTCCAGAAGAAAACAAAATCTAAAATGAGATTGAAGATATCATCATGAGAAACATGGTTTTTAATTTTACCTATTCCGTAAGCAATTATTCACTACTTACTGTTACTTTTCTTCCTAGGTAGGATTCAGTGACTCTGACATTGCTTCCTGTTGTGTCTCTGTTTATTACAAATAAGTGTGGCTGTGATTCATGTAGCTGACCACTGCACATGTCAAATGCAATTATATCACTTCCTTCCTTGGCAACAAAGCCACAGTTGCAGGATGCTGGGTAGTGAAGACTTCCACAGTCCCACTGGCGAACATGAACTTCAAAATCTCGAGATGTACTCTTATAGAGAACAAATGTTCCTCTTTTAAAATTGTCATAGACTCTGGAATCAAAAGAATAGCATGTGATATCAGTTTGGTTATAATCACCACGTCAGCAACTTTATCTTCAAACAAATTTCTAATATTTGGTGAACTTTGATAATGCGACTCATTTTCCTGAGTCAGAGAAAACAAACAGTACAGCCCGCAGACTAACACACAACTTATCCTGAAGAAACACCATCATATCTTCCTCTGTGCAGCATTAAATCAAAAAAAGAAAAAAATTAAACCTTATTTTTACACCAGAAAAATAAGGAATTAAAGAAGTATCAGAAGTGGAGTATATGTAGACAATGGCTGTGAATGGAAACATAACCATGAAGCCTTTGACATTCTTTGATTTTTTTTTTTAACACTGCATATGACAGGGAACTGGAGGGTACTTCTCAACCTTTCTGTTTCTGCAACAGTATACCTATGCAGAGAGAGCAATAAGATGCACAGCAGTGTGCATGTGGGGGCAGCTGCTGAAAACTGCACAAGTACCCTTGACAAAATGATTTTGAAAGTCACATCTTTTTTAAAAAGGTCTGCTTTATTGAGATGGAGATGGGGAGTGCTTATTCCCAAAGAATATTTAAAATGAAAACCATAAATAGCAACTTGCTTTTTTTCCTTAGGGTTGCCATCTGTCCCCTGAAGCAAGGTTAAAATAGCCAATTTAAGGATTCAGCAGCAAGAAAGAAAAAGAAGAAAGAATGGAAAGAAAACCCCCAAACTTTTGCAGTGAGTTTAACAGCCTCTTGGCTATAAATGGCATTTGACAGTTAATTGTAGACTCGCAATTTGCTTTGTATATAATGGGCCTGCAGACAAACTGCAGATGGCTGCCCTACTGGGACTGCATAAGATTGTCCATGATTCAGTGCAGACAGTTCCTTTTCTATTTGTTTCCTCAATTTGTAAAATAAAGTAGCAACATAATTTATCCTTAAAAAGAAAGTTCTTTCCCTGCAGCATATGCTTTCTGACAGACCACATCACAGTAAAACACTGCTTCACAAGGAAACTTGATCACAATGCATCCACAGTTAAAATGGTCAGTGAAGACATCCCTAAAACTTCTACTGAAGGAGAAACTGCAAGATCAGGATAACTCCATTGACTTTATTATTACTAGTCACAGTTCTGCCAGAGAATCACTCACAACCTTCATTTTTCCTTCTGTTATCAAGTTCACAGGAGTGGAGCTGTGGTCTGAACATCCTTATTTGGAGGCAACATACCCTCTTTCTTTTCACCCTGCTACTTGAAGAAATGTGCTTCTACTGAACAGAGAATATGAAAGTCTCAGGCTTGGAGCATGTGTTTGTTCAGACATCTTTTGTGAATTAGAAACATTTTGAAAGAAAGAAGCATAGCAAAACCACAACAGCTGTGTCCAAGGAAGCTGTCTTCACTTCAAAAAGAAGGCCAGTGACGTGCAAGTGACAGTACTGAATAAGTGCTGTCTATGCCACTATTGCTTTCAATGCCACTAATAAACTCAGCAAAATGCTACACAGACAGTAGAAAGCTTCTAGGAACTTGATCCTTACAAGGATTCAGACACTGACACACAGAAATAGGGAAACTATGCCGTTGCATAGTTTGCATTAAAAGTTTTGTCTAATTAATCATTTTATCATGGTTCATATATGAGCATTACTATCTTTCATAGTCAACAGACTGCACAGCATCCTCTCCTCTCTTGACATATGGCTCTAGAAAGTAAAATAGTCTATTTGTTTCATTCTCTTGCCACAACCCCAAAGCTTGCCTTTAGAAATGCAAATATTACAAACCTCATCATGACTGGCAAGCTTTTTTTACAAACTGAAGCACATTTATCCTTACTGTCGAAAAAAAACCCAAGAAACTTCAGTGCTGTTACAGAAAACTACATCTGACTTGTATCACCAGCAGAGATTTGAAATAAATATATAAATGCTTAAATAAATAAAACAGCCCACCAAAACCACCCACAAAAAATCCCCACATGCTTTAAGTTTAGAGCAGCAATTCAGTAATTACCTTCCATCAAATGTAATTATATGAGGATCAGTAAATGAGTAGCAGTAGGCAGTGGGTAGATCCTTAACTGTAATCTTCAGAATAAAGTAGCAAATAGTAAGCCATGTCACATTTGGAAATAAACAGACTCAGGTACATTATTTATCTTAGTATACTAGTTCACATTCTAATACAGATATTATATTATGCTTTCAATCAAACTGAGTAGTTATATCAATACTAAAATGTAAAAAAAAATAATTTAAATGAAAACACAGAATTTAAATGAAAATAAAAAAATTAAAACTGACTACTTAGAAATCTTGGTGTGAGTTAGGAAGTCATGACTGAAATAGAAACTTCATTAACATCAGCCATACTTCTGGCTAGTTTACAGAGCTTAACATGAAGATTTTCAACCTGTGTGCTTTCTGGAACATAGCCATTCCACAGGAAATTCTCATTGGATATAGGTTCAACTGCAATTCTGGTAATTCTGTCTCCATCCTGCATGAAGTCTGTCACAGCAGTGAAATAAATTACAGCTTGACTACAGATTCCATCATTGCAGGGTTTCTGGAGAAGATCCACATGACAAGAAGAAAGAGCCAAGTTTAAACCTAACTGCTCTTTACCTGTTTTAAAGAAAATACATAATTAGTGAATTTTTCCTCTAAATAAGTCACATTTTGTATACTAGTTTTAATATACATAATAACTTTTCTAGGTACTCTTTCATAAATTAAAATAATTATGCTTTTTTCTTGCATTTGGTCATGCAAAACCTCCTCTCTACACCTTCATACACCCCCCCCCAAGAAATTGTTTTTGAATTTCCCACTTTGATAGACTAATGGAAATCATGATAGGCTTGCTAATGTGACATAAAAATGGTTGTCTGCTCTTCCTGATTCATGGGACTTGTGCTTGAGAAAGTACTACAGAAAATGTCAATAACAGTAAAAAATGAGGAGTTTGGTACTGCATATATAGTACTTGGAAAGCAACATGTAAACAAAATTAACTGAATGAAACTTTACAAGTATTAAAGTATTCTGTCTATTCGAGTTAAAGAATGTGGCTATCAACAGCTGTAAAAAACCACCTAATTTCAACAAGTAATACGGTCATACTCTTCCATACTTTCCGCAGAATCACATACAGCCTGTGAACACTTTAACATTTTAGAAAATATTTTACAGTGTAATAGCTTCTCCAAGAAAAGATACAGCAGGAACATTTAGAAAAATATATTAAACATACAAAATGCAATGAAATCAGTGTAATACTTACCTACATCAACACTATTTAATGTCAGTGAGATTTTGCAGTCACTTTCAAGATGGCTAAACTCAGGACAAGGAATAGGAATGCTACTTTCTATTGTCAGTCTGTATTCCTTCCCATCTTCTGATATATCATAAGTTTCTGGATGTATCTAACACAGAAGAAACTCTACTTAAAATGCATGCTTTGTGAGTAAACTGCAGCACTGCTTACTAACCAGCTAGGAGTGCTTGTTTACATGGGCTGAGGAGCAGCAGCACGTTGAGAAAAGATGGGGATGCTACAGCCAGAGCCTTCAAGAGGTGGGAAAGGGGGCAAGGATAAGCAAAAGGCAAGATTAAAGGCTAGATAGAAAGGTAAGAAACTAACAAACCACATTAACCCCACAAAAATGTATTCTCCATGTAACTCCTGGAAGCTAAGATACAGTTTGGTGTACTGTCTTGGGGGAGTGGGGAGGGAAAGAGAGGGAAAGTTACCTACAGGAAACAATTCCCAAAAGAGTCTGAAAGCACCATATTTCTCCTGGGATTCTTCTCCATAAGCTTACAATACAGCTCGCTAAAGACGTGTAATGGAAAATGCAACTAGAGATCAGTAACAGGGGCCTACAGCTGAGCTTGGTACACTGGGTAAAATGCTGAACTCAGCCTCACAGGACAACAAAAATAACACATTGGGCCTTTGCAGTGTACACTTCAGACCTGCACTTACATGAGATAAATCTGAGCCCTGATCCTGCAGAAACATAAGCTCAGGCTAAGTCAATAAGACTATACCCAACACGTAAGGACATGCAATATGTCCTTCCTGGACTGGGGTCCCATTCCTGGCCAGTGAATGGGTCCCTACAGATGTATCCACAGAACTCGCAGATCATGTCCCGGTTTCCCTCTTTAAGCCCAGATCAGGTTGGCCTCATCTTCCCTCACTCCTGGGAAGAAGGCCCAGCCTAGACTATCCTGTCAATCACATGCTGTAAGAGCCTGTTGGCAAAGGACAACATCATGCCAGAAATGGCAGCAGCATTAAACTAATGGACAACAGTGTCCCTGGGCTCAGGTCTGAGCCATGGCCCTCCATGTTTATAAACACTGGGCCAGAGTTGGCTCAAGCTGCTGGAATCCAAGGCTTGCACTGCATGTGCAAGGTGCCAATTCAGCCTTCCTGCACCTTGAGTACACGAAGAGCCGACAACATGCTCTATTAATTCACAATTAATACATTTTAAGTGCCTTCTAGTCAGAGGAATGGCTGCTGTAGCAATACTCAAAGATTCCTACGACAATAAAATAGAACGTAAGGTTTTTTAAAAATTACCTTAATTCCAGCAAAAAATTCCTTGCTCTCAACTGCAGAGCTTTGTATATCTGGCTTCTCCATGAAAAAAGCAGAACAGCTACAGTAGACCTGTAGGGCAAAACCAGCATAATAGAATACATTTTTGGTATGAGGTGGTCAAATAAAGACAAAACCCAGTCACCATGGGTCAGTTCAATGGATTCCTCATGGCCAGTGTTCTGATTGCACCAGAAGTTACCAATTGCCAGTGGTAATTGGTAAATATACCATAGAAAAAAACCCAGAAACAGATCAAGCTGCCTAAGACCTTTTCCTGGCGTACACTACCAGTGGTGCAGAGACTTCTTGAACTAAAAGCTTCATATAAGCCATCCCATTTAACGAATATCTGACTCTCCCCAGATTTAAACATTTTTTTCTGGAGCATTTCTGCAACCCATGACATCTTGCAAAAATGTATTCTACACTTCATAACATGTTATTTACTTCTTTTTTTTCTGTTTCACATTTTTTGCCCTTTAATTATTTTTTGTGCCCATTAGGTCTTAGATTATGCTTTTCTGATGTTACGGGCCTGGATAATCTTTTTCAAGATGATGAATTCACTGTGATTTCCCTCCACTGAACTAGTTCCCTGATACTAGACACTGTGGGTTTGCTTCGGTTTTGTGTTTGGCTTCGTTGTTTTGTTTTATTTTTTAATTTTGTTTTATCCGTTTTGAGATATGTTGACCACATGCAATATTTCCAATCCTGTAAAAAATCATTCATAGCAGCAGCAGGTAACTTATGACTGTGCCTTTCCCTTTGACTGTCACTGAAGTCCCTGAATGATTTTTAAGGATTACAATTGTTATTGTTGTGCATAAGCCATCAAAGTAGCCTGTCTTTGGCTTGAACACACAGATGCACAACAACCACATGGTTTTTTGGTTTTTATTTTGGCCCGGAAAAATAATCTCTATTTCGTAAATATATTTATTGATTTTTCCAATGCTTAAGCTTCTCAAAGTTACTATGAGAGTCTATGTCTTGATTCTGCTACCATGGAAGGTAATGCAGGTACTCACACTGAGTAATTTCTGATGGCAGAAATTAAACCATTTAAATACAATCCTAGAGACAAAACCATTAAGCAGCAGCTCATTATTGATTCAGAGAAAAAAAATCTATTTAATGAATCAACAACACAGCTTCTCACAACCTCTGGCTCTTACAGCCTCTCATTGAGATGCAATTGCATCCAAAAATCCTCCTAATTTACAGTATTGAATTAAAATCACAGTAGAGGGTGAAGAAGATACAACGTTAATAAAAATTTACCTCCTGGATGCATACTACACTGCAGTGAGACAGTCTCAAAACCTTAAAGGCAGTGGTGATTACTGATATGTTCTGTGGTATTTACACATTCATATGGGCACTGTTGTTGGAAACAAGTAGAGGCAGTAGGCTTCTTCCAGGAAAAATTATACAGCATGGTGCTGGATCTCTGATCACTTTTAGTGTCTACTGGGCCATATTTACAAAGTTACAGAGAAATTATAATTAAGTTTTAACATACTCTGTCTCCAAGTCTGACGTTTATCCCATCTAGTTCTAGAAGCGAGAAGGTATGAACTGCTGTTTCGTGTGTAAGTTCTTCTTTGATACCTTCAGGGGAAAGTCTTGACCAAGTTACAATGAATCCAACAGAGCTGTTTGCAGAAGGAACGCCAAAGGTACACCTTAAGTAAATGCTGCCTTTGATCATCTCTGCTACAACTTCAGGAACGGATGGTAGTGGTGGTGACACAGATGGAGCTGATGTAGCAGCCAGGTTACCTAGTTCAAACAGAAGTGTGGTTTGTGCTTTTTATTCTGCACAAAATCAGTACTGGATAAAATGACACTGACTACCTTTTGCCAGTTAATAAACTAATAATATTTACCTTTTTCATATGTGGAAATATTACATAATTTCGTAAGAGAATCAAGAAAAAATGTGTATCTTCCTTTTATGAATTGTTAAATGGAGAAAAACTCCTTATGAACCTTTTATTATAGTCTAGCCAATAGGAAGGTGCTAAAAGGGGGGGGCAGTTAAAAAAAAACAAACAAAAAAACATAATAAAATACAATTAATTATTTTACCAGATAGGAGAGAGCAACATGCAAAAGAATTTGCCTTAGAGTAGAATAATTTCACTACTTATAAAGAAAGTGGGAAAAAAAAGAATAAAGGAAAAGAAAAGGGCTATTTAGAAAGGAACAGGATAAGCAACTGTAGATTTGCAGATTCCTCTTATATTGTACTTCCAAAGAATCAAATTAATCTGTAAATCAGAATTATCACAATTACTTTTTAACATTTCAGTTGTTACTCAAAACATTATTCTGAGAAAGTACTTTTGCAATCCAGATTTGTCTGACATTACCTCCACACTGCTCATTTTGCAACAAGCCAAGCAATACTGTTGATAACATGAACATGTTTTTATTCAAGACAGAATATGACTAAATGTTGACATTATTGGGTCACAGATGCACAGAAAATCTTGAAAATCAAAACAAAATACTCACTGCTGCAGGTACCTTGAAATTCCATTCCCTCAGGATCACACATCTGTGGCTTTGCATCTGAAACAATCATAAATTGTTCTTACATTGTATATTAACACACAAACAGTGTATGTGCTCCAGTGCTCTTAAATTATTGCCCTATATTACAAACACACCAAATATCACAAAACACTAATTGAAGTGCAAATTTGCAGAACAGAGGCAATCTTGTAATCTGATCCATATATAACTATGGCAGCAGTCAGTACAAAGGCTTGTGTTGGAAATCACCTCGGAGAGAGGGTCATCATGGCTAGGCTTCCTGAATGAAAATTTAGGAAGGCTCTCTCCACGTTTGTTACAAGCACCCTGGTGGCTTATGAGGCCAATATGAGATAGACATATCCGATTGCAGGAGAGAGAGGGTATACAAAACATTTTACCACCTCTGCATCTTTTACTACTGATGCACTCAGCCAATACTTATAGATGTTGTTACTGAATAAAAAGGAATTAAACTATTCTCTTGAACATATATTTTGCCTTCCCAAATCCACATCTGAACACTTATCCATTAACCGTAATCCTGGACAGCCAAATTCAGTGCAGACCTGCTTTGAAAAAAATCCTCTTTCCTACAGGGGCCTAAGAAAAAGTGCTTTTGCACTGCTATTGTTTTGTACTTTGAATACTATAAAAAAATAAGTGGAACTTTGCATTTGTAATAGGAGTAGAAAGAGATTAGTCACTCCACTCAAACTACATAAGAAGGGCAGCAACAACACTAAAAACCTCATTCACCAAAAAGAATGAAGACTTCACTGTTCCACACTTCACAATTCAACATCTGAATTCCTTAGCATGTAGAGGACAGACTGTTTGAACATTTGCATCAAGTGTTTACAGCTATCAAGTGTGAAAGAGAAAACACAGTGTACATGGTAACCTAGATACTAAACGTAGCACATCAGTACAGTGCACTTAATGCAAAAACACCATCTTATACGAGTGCTTGTAAACTCAAAATGTGTTTCAGATTTACAGTGTTCAGCAGAGCCAAATAAGAGTTATGCTTTTTGCCTGCTTTGTTTTGAGACAGTAAAAATTTGCTAGCTTGCTGCCTCTCTGGTTTTATATCTTCCTTCCTCTTCACAAGCCCTGATCCAAAGTAAATGCAAGTCCTACTGTGCAGGAATTCTTCATTGTTTCAGTTACATGCCCGCTGAAACCTTGGAGAATGCTTTCACAATTGGACCTAAAGATGTAATGTTAGGCCACAAAGGCACCAGAAAGCCAACTGGCAGATTTGCTATTAAGCTTCTGAAAGTAGTCAGTAATAGAGACTATGACTCAGAGTACTGCAGTATATGATGCATAAAAATATTGCTAGGATTTTCACTATGGTACATTATATGAGCTAGTAAGAATTTCCTACTCCACTAATTTGTCCCTATTTCACAGTGTTTCCTGGTATAACTAAGGATTTAACCATGTCTTACTTAAGTTATCTGAAAAATCTGGCATGAATAATGAAATACTGAAGTTTTGAGCCGTGAACAGCAACAAAACTTCTGCAGCACAAGGGTCCAAGACAACGCGAGACATTGCAAAAAATCTAAATTTCTTTCTCACAGTACTAATAAAGTGTGCATCAGTAAAGTATTTCTGTGTTAAATTTTCTTCTAGCAACAAAGTGTATGCTTCCCAGAATGAAGATAAGAGAACTACAGTAACAAAAGTATTCTGAACAATGCTAAATAACAGATATAAACACAGTTTAGTCAAGTTCTTAGACAAAGCTCACTCCGATACGTAATTCTATGCATGTTCAGTAATGGGTATTTGCGGACTATGAGTGCCATTGTAGGTACAGTGAATTTTTATTTCCAGATGGGTCTTAATAACCCCACTTCATTACATGGAAAATTTCAGTTCTTAAGTTTTTGAGCTTTGAACAATAGTTGAGTGCTACATGTAAGTTAAAAAGGGTTGAATTGAACCCACCTTACCATTTCAAATCATTCTTCTATTGTATGAATAGTAAAAGTAAGAACTGCAAGAAATTCTAGCATAACTATTTTCTGACATTTCCACTAAGCCAAGTATCACAGAAGCACACTTATAAGCACACATACGCTTATCTGAATTAGAGCATGCACTTTCTCACCTTCTGCACAATAACCCATGCATCCTTGGGTGGGCTGCAGTAAGTAAACAAAGAAATCTCCACAGTTCCTCACCCTGACAGGGATTCGGAAAAGACAGCAGTCTTTTGAAGTGCTGAAGAAAAACTGCCATGTAGCACAAGCTGTTAACTGTTTGATCTCACCAGGTCGAGGCATGGATTCTGACTCCCTCAGAGACAGCCAGATAGGGGCTTGAGTTCCACAGTGATTCATCTTCACCACCAGAAAAAAGATCAGAAAATGGTTAATGCTAAATCAAACTGTTGCTGTGTTTTAACGAGAGGTACATATTAATTAATTACCTGCATGAGCTTTTAGCAAAGTTTAGACAGTGTAATAGAGGGCTTGCTGACTTTCCTCCTCAAGGTTGAATACAAATGTACACAAAAGAGACTTAAGTCCTTCACTGAGTCTAATGAATTTGGTTTTTTAAAGACAGGCTATAATTTATTGTCTGAAGAACTTAACTGGGAGTCACAACTGAGCGTTTTGCCCAAAGAAGGTCACAGTTGTGTTATGGCTTAGTGAGATACTCTGCACCCATTAACCTGCAGTAACTGACTGTGTGAATGCTATCACAGCAAATACAAGGCAGAACATACACATCCTGAATATCAACTAAACTGAATATAACACCCTTTGCCATGAATTGAAGGCTCTGCTAATCTCCTGGATTTCCTCTAAAAGATGTGGCCTAACCTGAAAATGCAAGACAACTGATAAGCCCCGTCTGTCTTTCAATTCCTCATCTTTATATACAAATACGCTTATTGCAACCCCATAACAATCACATTGACTTTGTAGCAACCCTAAATCCTTTGGTGTTTACAAAGCAGTGGACCACGGTTTGTAGTGCAGATGCTGATTGAACAGGTCATTTTAGCAGATTATTGCTCCTTCTCTTGCAAGCAAAAGCCTTGTTCAGTGCTTTTCTTCATGGAGTAAGAAGTCTTCAGTGGAAAACTCTCCCTCACCCCTCACTGCTATGGCTATGTCAGGTCTTCACATCAAAGAATATGCCCTGAAGGCCACAACTTCACAGTAGTACCAACCACGGTAACCAAAGCATAAGTCTGATTAAACAGACACAAGAGTTGACCAGTGGAATACAGAAAAATGAATTCTGAGAAGAGGACGCAAAGAGGGAATCTGGTTCGTGGGTTACCAGAATGAGTTAAAGATCAACTCCTGGCTTTCATGTGCTGCTGGAAGCAAACTGAAGAGAAACAACCAGAGGGACACAGCATGTTAAAGCCAGCATTTGGAAAACATTTACATGAAAACTATAAATCTGAAACTGTGAGATTTTGAGACCCTCTTCTTCAGTTTTTGCCTCAAGTATTCCTTTCTTTGACCTGATAGTGCAACAAGGTGTCAGATCAACTTGTCTTTAGATCTCTTGGTATAAAGTCTACTGCAGACTCACTGAGCAATTACTTATCTCTAAATTACACTTTTCTTTCTTAATCTAGAATCTCTGAGCCCACCATCAATCCATCAGAAGGACAGAATTAATAACAAGTACTCAGAAATGGGATGGAGTGTTTAAATCTGAATCTTTGACAGAGATTAAACGCAGCTATAATAAACGTTCCCCTAAAAGAAAAGAAAGGAGGAAACTTCCTCAACAAGACATCCATTTTAGTTTGGTTTTAATGTTTTGACTTCAAGATTCAAAATAAATGTCTTGGTTTTGTCAACAGATGCAAAAAAGCAGATGTCAAGGCATAAATTTAATTTGCTGAATAAGCTTTGAATCAATCTCTTTCCAACTGCAATTATCCGAGCTCCTCTGTGTTAGGATGGCAGCCTATTTTTAACAATATTTACTAAGCACTGAGAATTTCAAATTTCTAAAACCTACCTAGATGAAATCAGTAGATATTTTGTCTAACCTCTCTTCTGAAAAACACACTGTTTTTTCAACTGGTTTTCATGCTAACTCTTTACATAAAAGAATCCATTTTTGAGAAAATACAACCAGTTAATTAACTTTTTCCTTTTTTTTGTATTAAACATAATTGAAAGAAAGTCCTTCAGGAATCATACTTTTTGATTTTTTTTTTTTTCAGTATAAAATCTGGATAATGAGTAGCCTCTGCAGCACATCCCTCTTAGTCTTTGAGTCAGCTGCACATTAAGGGTACTTCAGTGGTGCTATATAGCTGCAAAGTTTTAATAAATAAATAAAAATAAGACAGGCTGGTATAAACTCAATTTAATTCATTAGTATACTTTAACTGGTTTGTATTCCTTTAGAAGCACTTAATTGATGGGATTTTATTTTAATTTTTTAATAGACTGTGACCAGGAGACTTCAATTTTTTAGAAAAACCAAGGGTAAAATATTCTAATGACATTCCTAGGTTTTTAAACACGGAAATGTTTTAAAATAGGAAAGAACAAAGACATACCTTCTTAGAATATTACAGTTTGTTGTATGCTCCAAAATAAAGAATTACACATCTAAGGTATTAAATATTTCAAGTAGTTCTTGAGTCTTTGGGGGCTTGCAGATGACAAGATAACTCATCCTCAGTTAGCTCTGTTAGTTCAAGTCACTTAGGGAGTAATCCCTTCTCTCTGACATGATCACTTTAAAAGCTCCACAAGTACTGGATTCATGTGGCTTCAAGTTATTATTCTGCTTTCACATGGCTTTGCTAATGGACTGACCATCACATAGTTGCAGCTTTACAACATGATATCCCTGCTATGTTGCCACTGAGAAAATCTTCTTTAGCACTGACTACAAATTACAGTTTTTGAGTGCTCTAGAAGGGATTTAATTTATCATCTTCTGCTATTGCCCATTCAGTGTAAAATTTTCAATGCTTAAGACTTAATTTTCAAGGTAATGCATTTTAATATAATTAAGTATTTAGAAAAGATGGGTACTTTGTATTCTTCCACATCAGTCTCCATAACCATATTCTTTTTTTTTTTATATCTATTCTACCGAAAAATTCTTCAGCAAAGAGAGTTACTTCTCAGAATCAAATGATTTGTAACAATACCTCCACGCACTTGGTTGGCATCTCAGCAGGCTTATCAAAAATCATAAAGCGATACCATCCTGGTGTTAGGGAATGGTCACAGATCAAATCCTGAATAGCTGATTGCTGGAGATGGGATGAATCAAAATCAACGCTTCGGTAAGGACTCTGCAGGATCTGATGTCCAGCAGGAGAGCACTCAAGAACTGTGGAGCAAGAGTATTTCAAGTATCAAGGCAGAATGTCTAACAAGTATTTTTAAAAAGATGTTAAGTATTTTTAAGGGAAAATAAGGATATATCACGATACGGTTGAAACTAATTTTGCAGAAAAACATATTGAAGTCTTAGTAACAACAAATTCACGTTAGCACTCTGAAATTTAATAGAATTCATCATGTGGTAACTTTCTTTCTTTTTTGTGGACAATACATGCAAATTAGTAACTATTTACCCTAGATGTGAAAACAGAGGGAAGGAATATGTTTATACAGTCTATCTAGATTTTGACTTTCTGGTTCCACTGATGTTTATTAAACCTAAGAACCTGAATATAAATGGGGTGTCAGATATATTAGAAGATCAAAATCTTACCTGAAGTAAGGATTATCCAAAGATCTTTTGTAAATAGACTATCATTTACAGGATTCCAATGCATGAAATTAAGAATTCCCTCAAACAAATGAGAGGTAGTTGGATAGTTGCATACAGTTTGTATGTGTACTTGCAGATTATAGCAAAAGTGTGTATGGAAATGTGTAGACACTTGGTTATGCATTTTATGTCAATTTGCATGACTGACAGGCTAAATTATAATAAGGTAAATACAACTGAAAAACTTATTTTTGGACATCTAAGTGACCTTGTGGCCTCAAAAAATATCTCAAGATTTCTGATAGGTAAAATGAAGGATCAGAATACAAAGAAGTTTTATGATAGCTTTTTTTTACAATGCAGACTCATTCAGAATTAAAGCAGAATGCCAGAATTTCTGAGTCTGATCTGACAGCTGAGTTGACTCCTGTCAAAGACAGTGACAACAAAAGTTCTGAGTAATGTTATATTTACATGCAACGTACTGAATAGCCATTCTTTCTCAGGAATGTGCTTGGGAAGTGAAAGAAGAGAAAAATAAAGCAGAAGAATGTTTATAAATAAATTACACTTGAAGTATATCAATCTATTTACCTTGCTTTTAAAAATGGATACCAACTGATGCTGACTGTGAACAGAATTTCAGGTTATACTGAATGACACAGTGAATCTTAATTCTTGCTTTCACTATGCTGCTAATGAATTTTAAAATGCAGCTGTAAGCAAAGCTCTCTAATGTCATATTTTGAATATGAATGCTCTGAACTTCACTTTTCGGTCCTGGGTTTGTCTGTATTTGTCGCATATTTTGCGTGGTATTATTGTGTCACTGACTACAAACATATTTTGGTTCAAATCATGCAATAATAAAAAATCTTCCACATTTTTTGCGTCTTTGTCTAGATAACCACAACTATAAAACAGTTTCCAAACCAGATAATTCTCTACCTTTAAATGGAGAAGAAGCCTTAGTGAAAGAACAGACTTCATCTCTTTTAGCACACAGCATGAGAATCCCATAGTCTTAGACTGAAGATTTAATCCAATATGGCTTTAGGCTACCCAGGCAGGTAACAATAGCTTTGTCTTCTAGCCTTTAAGGGCAGCTGGAAGTCGATGTGATTGACTGTGCCACCACTGTGCTTCTGTGTTGCTCGTAGTAGCCTGTAGGCTATTCGTGTCCATACAATTTGACCTTACAGAGAACTTACCTCCACTGGAATTTAAAGAAAAGCCCTTGAAGAATCACAGGTCAGTCATGTGTGTTATTAAAATGTTTTCCAAGTAAGCTACAGCACAAGCAGTTTATGAACCATGGTGAAAGTTTCTTCCTGTCCTCTATTTTTTATTGGAATTCTCCCTTTCATAGAGCACCCTCATTAGTTTCCTTTCCTGTAACTGAGCCACTCCTGAAACAATTAATATCTGTTACCTTCTCCATTAATAAATCAAGCCAGACATGAGACAAGTCTTTATTTTCTTTTCCTCCACAGTTTAATTAGATCATCATTTGATAGATCTTTAAAGCAGCTGACTGTACTCACTTGTAATAGGGTTATAAATCCTACTAAAGATCAAATTATAAGTTTCTTATTATGCATATCACTTTAAAATGTCATCCAGCATTTTGAGTAATCTTTCTTCCTTTCTAGAAGTATGCTAATGTTTACACAGTTATTGTATGGAAACTTCAGAGTTGTGTAATACTGGTTGATGTTTTTTTCTCTTTTCCTTTCCTTACACATTCTGCAAAACAACTGAAAATAATTACCATTATCAATAACACAAATAAAAATTACTTTTTTGCACATTTGAGTTTTACACATCTGAAATGCTGTCTGACTCCAGCAACAGCAGAAACAAATAAAACTATCATATTTATGGATAGATAAGGACAAGAAATGAATATCATGTTCTCTGTGAAAAAGTTACTCTTGAAGACCAGATCTGCTCAAACCATGGCACTTAAGAGGAGAGTTGGCTAAATTTTCCACTGAAGTCACAATTTACTTTTTCAGGATGCATTAAATAAAAATATATTTTGATATAAACATTCTTTAAAACAATACTCTCAGAATGACTAATACTGATTTTGATGTTGTGCTCCAGAAAAGTTTTGCCTGTGTCTAACACCCAGCAATTTTATAGAATCATAGAATGGTTTGCATTGGAAGGGACCTTAAAGATAATGTGATTCCAATCCCTCTGCCATGGATAGTGACACCTTCCACTAGACCAGGTTGCTCAGAGTTCCATCCAACCTGGCCTTGAACACTTCCAGGGATGGGGCAGCCGCAGCTTCCTGAGTAACCTGTTCCAGTGCCTCATCACTCCCATTGTAAAGAATTTTTTTCTAATATCTAATCTAAATCTACTCTCTTTCCATTTGAAACCATCACCCCCTGTCCTGTCACTATGTGCTCTTGTAAATAGTCTCTCTCCAATGAGTCACTCCTCAGTAAGTAAAGTCTGACAAAATTATAAGGACCTGAAAACAGGGTCTGATAGCTGGAAAGTGATGAGGAAGGTTACCTGCAGGGCAGGCTTACCTACCAACTCTGCCTAGCATGTGAGAACATTAAAGTACGGGAAGATGTATGCACTACTGCTGTCTTGAATTCACCCACAGTCACGAAAAATTCTAACGTGTTCTGACACAAAATGGAAAACTCATTGTAAGTTTTAACAAAATTTAGCATTTAATCACGATTATTTTTGATGGAAATCTTTCCATGTATATGGGAATATTCTTTTTAATTATTTCTTTTGGGACCTTTAAATATATTAGTGATTTTATATCTTTAATTTGAAATATTTGCCATAGAATAAGGAAATTCTAATTATGAAACACACAAATACTTGAGAATTGAGATCATGAAATTCAGGCTTCTTTGCAGATTGTGCACCTCTGGTTTAACTTAACTCAAAGGAGATACACGCAATAGGATACATGTGATCAGGAGAGACTTATTTCTAGAAAGTCAAACTCTCTTTTCTATTTGGAGGTCCAGATACTACATACTGTCTGCTGAAAAAGCAATCCATCCTGGGAATATATGTCGCTGTTTCCCCAGAATATTCTATCATATTCTGTGCTTCTTTCCACAGACCCTCCATATATTGCATATAGGTCTCTACTGTTCTTCAACTCGAGTCTCTGCATACCAGGAAGTATTTAATTCCATATTTGCTTTTGCCTGGATGTCTTCAGAATTAATACAGTGAGCTTTACTGGGATCCATCACAGACCTTCTTGGTCCTGCCAGATATTGAGAAATGTGACCCTAGGCTGCAACATTTTAAAGACAAGGATACTATTGTGCCAGTGGATGAGCGTATTGGGAGAGATGTAGATGAAAGCTTTGCCAACACATCAGGGTTTGTATCAAGATTGACATAAACTGGGTCAGCTAATGGGTACTCTGAATACCACACCTTAACCAAAAGTCAAAGAGGTTTCTGAAATTAACAAAAGAGCTCACTTTCCCCAAAGAGATATTTAAGGCTCCTGAGGACTGCCTCTGAGGCACTCAGGCAGAAAATTAGTTCCGCAAAGGAGGGGCTTTTCAACTTCCTGTTCATATCCCTGTTCCATCCATGTGCAAAGAGGGCTCAGTGATTGTCCACCTGTCCATAATATTTCCAGCATGATGGAGCAGTCAATAACTGAGAAATGATGAATGCAAACCAGAGCAGAGAAGAGAAAAAGAGCCAAGGACTGGCAATGCAGTTCCTCTGGTATAAACAGCTTATCAGTTTACATCTCCTCCTGTCCAAAGGTCAGGGTCTGGCAAGTGGCCTCAGACCACAAACTCTTTAGTAAGTGCCCTTTCTGATCATGAATGTGCCTCTTCTTGCATCTACTGACTGCAAAGAAGGCAGCATATCAATATCCCAAGGCAGAAATTAAAACTGGGACTGCATTTAATAAAAGTGCTTAGATGTATTTGTGGATTTAAACTCTTCCAAAATACTAAAATAAAAAGAAGTTCACTTTTCGGAAGAAGCTATCCCGAAAAAAACTATTTAGAGTAACATTTTCAAAACAAAATATAAAAATTACTGCAACTAGTTAAAAGATGCCATTTCCTTGGATGAGACAAATGAGAATGTGAGCAAAAATGTTGTAACAATGACAATACTGCAATCCCACTGAACAGGAATATGACTATTCCAATGCACGGAACAACAAAGAAAATCAAATCAACATGAACACATTAATACATCTTTATAAATAGCCTTATTTGATTTGGTGTTAAAAACACTTTTCAACCACTCATGTCCACACCCTAAGGGGTGTTTTGCAAAGGTAGTAAATAATTGCATAACCTCTACAAAAACGTAAAATATATGTTTACAGAACTTTTTGTAGTCGTTTTCAATGTATACACTATTGCATCTACTCTTTATGTGGATTTTCTGTCCGAAATTTGAAACAACAGAAACACGGGGTTTGCAGAAGTCCCAGGTAAGGATGTGCCAACTCACTGCCCATGCTCCAGCACGCAGGGCAAGAGCGCCATGAAGAGAAAGTGGGACAACCAGCACTCCAGGTCCTCGAGTTTCCCTAGGCAGGTCTTCTCCGCAAGTGCGCTACGACAAGGACAGTTCCTACTCTGTTGGTAAAGTTACGCCTCTTCCAGTGAAACCAGTGGCACGTAACTGCGGGGCGATGCGCAGGCGATACGGGGACACGGGGGAGCACCCGGCGCTGCCCCTCCGCCTGCGGCGCCCAGAGCAGCCGCCCGCCCTGCGCCCTCCCGTCCACCTGCTGGCGGCGATGCTCCCGATTCCCGGTGCCCGATTCCTCGTGCCCGATTCCCGGCGCCGCTTACCTCTCCGGCGGGCCCCGGCAGCCGCCAGGCATCCCATCAGGGCCGCGCAGAGCCAGAGGCGCGGGGCTGCGGGGGCGGCCCCTGCCATGGCTCCTCTCCGCGGCCCCCGCGGCTCTCCCGGCCCAGGCGGTGTCTCCGCGCTCCTCCAAGGGCTCCCTGCGCCCACCCCGCTCCTCAGCGCAGCCCCTCCCTCGGGGGGTCCTCGGCGGGGCCCGGCCCTCCGCCCGCCCCCCATCCAGCCCCGGCCCCGGCCCGGCCCCCCAGGGGTCGCGGTGGATTGTCCCTGTCTACTCCCTCTCCCTTCCCGGCGCTGGGGGGACACGGCTGGGGGTTGTGCCCGGGGCGCGGTGGCATCCCCTGCCCGGTGCTCCCTGGTGAGGATTCTCAGCAGGAAAACGGACAACAGTCGTTAATTCTTGTTGAGGGCTTTGTAAATATGCTTTTCCCTATCCCAGACAGACTCAAAGCTAGTCGACATCATGAGCAATGTCCTACTGCCCTCCAACCCAGAACGGTATTTATTTTCTAATATGCAGTAAAATGCTGAAGAAGAGCCGGTTTCAAACTGACCGTTCCATAGATTGTTAAGAGTGTTTTATATTTCTTTAACTTTTATTATATGTAACCTTCACTACCATTAATGCAGGCTGAGTTTAGCAAACATGTAACAGTGCCAAGAGCCCAAGTTTCAAGACTTGCTGAGAGATGTTCCTCATGTCTGTCAGAGGACAAAGGACAGAACAAATTTCAGCATTTTAGATTTGGCAATCCTGATATTTTCTATTGTAGGCCTGAGGTTGTGCAGGCACTGAACTACCTTGCACACACCAAGGTGTACAGCAGTCCACAGAAATGTTTAGTATTTTCTGTAGGACATGCAGACCTAGATCTAACAAATGTTGATGACACTGAAACATAGCTTACTGCCTTCCACTGAACAGATGTTCAGGCTACAATGGTCAAAGAGGACTGCTTCCAGGAGATACTAACCCGGGTGGCTATTTGCAGAGCAGGTTTCCCTGCAGAAGGAGATATCAGGGCTTGGAGTCGAGGCAGATGCACAGCAGCATTGTGGGGGTAATCCGTCCTCTTTTGCTTACACACTCTGAGCCTCTTCATTGCAAGAGGCAGTTCAACTCCATGATGGCCGTGAGTGTTAAAAAGGAATCCCTGGCACAACCTAAGAGTTGAATGTGGAGTCTTGGATTTCTGACAGTTCTCTCGGGCAGATACTTTTGTCTTAAGCAAGGGAAATTTTAACAATCAGTTTTCTTAATTGTTTACTCAGCTATCTGGGTTATTTGTTAGCAGATATGATAAACTTTTATCCTGAAAAGCTGCATATGTCTGAAATTAGTTTGAGTTTTATTTCTAATTTTTCTAAAACCACATGCTTATAAAGAAGACAAGAGGAGAGAATGAGGTATTTTACAAAGCAAGTTACAAAATCCGGACCTAGAAAGAGAGATATGAGAAGCTTTGACAAAATTTAAACATTGAACTACTTCTTTGACGCCTGCTAAATCATGATGGAGTGGTATTTACAGGAGAATTTACACTTTTGGTCATGTATCATTCACGGGATCGAAAGAGGTGGCAGTAATGGCTCCTGGAGTACAGACACCTTTCATCTTTTCCAGACTGGTTTTCCTCTACCAGCTACCTCTGCTACTATCAACCTCTTACAGAGACAGCAGTGAAAGAGCATATTGTGGTTAAAAGAGCTGACAACTTGCCCAAAAGTAGTACTTGGCACTCATGGTGACAGAGTTGTGTCAATGAGAGCGAATCTAGGGAAAACGAAAGTAATTCTAGGCCAGCCTCATGCTTATAATTGGAGAATAGATCTTTCCAACAGGTTGCAATTTCAGAAAGTTTTAGTCCATAATTTCCGTAGTTTTAATTAAGTAAATCATAGGCTATGTAAAATTGGTTTTCACTGCTGAAAACACCTCTTTCATTTAAAATGGAATATGAACTCAAACTAGAATTTTGTATGTGCATATTATTAAATAGCAGGATGTTTGGGAGGAAAATCGAGACTGTCAAATGAAGAATTTAAGATACTATAAATGGTTATGTAGTCCAAGTCATTCCTGTTGTAAACAGTTTAATATTCAGCTGAAAACACACACAGGGAGTGGTGATATCAATACAAGGAGCACTTAGACATTGCAGCCCAAAGCAACATTTCCCAGAGTGTACTTTATGATGAACAATGAAGAAAGAGAGATTTGAGGTTGGTCTTGAAAATTATTCCAAGGCTAACCAGTTTAGTAATAAATAATCTGTTTGGTAAAGCTTTTAAATATATATTTATTTTAAGGTAGATTCTAAATTTTTGTCTATGGATGAACTAAATTGATTATTTGAAGGAAGCCTGAGCAGAAGTGCTTTTGCTGGCTCAGGACTGGCTTATTAGGGAGGGAAGAGCACAGTGATAAACTGAAGAAGAAAGACGTGTTGGATGACAAGGAACATGACTGGGGCAATGCTGAAAATAGAATCATTGCAAAAGTTTAAAAATTCAGATAACAAAGAAAGTGGCTCTGCTGATGCTAAGTTCTTGAATCTGCAACTAGATTGTTCTGTTAACCGTTATCTGCATGAGTTCATTACTGTGAGATCTGGCATGTGTGTATGGGTAAAAGGAATCCTAGAAAACATGTCAAAGGAAAAAGAAGGCATTTTCTTATAAATACAGCCAACATAGCAACTTCATCATGTGAAACTTGTATTGGTAATGTGCCAGTGTGATGTCTGTAACAGTGCACCTTAGATCATTAACTTAATATGTACAAAATACATAATGTCTTATACATTATTTAACAAGATGATGTTATCTCAAATTGCTTTGGGGGAAACAATCCAGAGTGGACAACAGGCAAGTGGATAGAAGATCGATTAAGATAAAGGAGTAATAGCCTTAACTATTTTAGGTAACTAAGTCAGGAAGAACAATCAGCAGTGTTAGCCAAAATATGTTCAAATAGGTGCACGTAGCTGCTTAGATGTGAACTGGAAATGAAAAATCACCTTCGAGTTTTAAAAGTTGTTGGCTCCAGACAAAATCAGAAATGTTTTTTCCAGTTGTATCCAACCCCCCAACTCAAAGGTAAATAAGAGGATCACCTAGAAGAAAGGCAATGCTTTTGGTACCCTCCTTGGAATAACAAGTAATTAATGTGAATGGTAGGGCATGGGAGAGGGGAAGCAGAGGTTGAGAACTGAGGACAGCTGGGTGGGTGGAAGCTGACCTGAACAAAGAATTACCATCTCTGACACTTAGACGTTCTTAGCCATGTTTTATAAACTCAGATAAACAGTTAGAGAAGAATCTCATTAAGCTTAAGCTATAATTGCCCATTGCATCTGATTTATTATAAGGCTTTTCCTTCAAATTGTGGAGCTAAGAGATGGAAGCCTTTCTTAAATAAATCCTCTGCGCTGTACTGTTAAGCCTGTCTGTATTGTAGGCAAGGTAAATCTGAGTAAGCCCTTTAAACCTATGTTTCTGTATTTGCTATCTGTGCAGAGATAGAGCATGGATGTTAACTCTAAATAAAGCTGTGAGCAGAACTTGGAAGTAGGGAGAAATTTCCCTGCAAAGCTTCAAAGGTTATTGTTGTAATGCCAAGTGCTGAATGTTTGGAAAGAGTTGCCTTCAGCAGATAACACCCCTCCTGTAAGGAGCAGATGGCTGAGAGATAGCCTGCAGCTCTAAGCAGATCCAAAATTATCAGAGAAGGATGAGTTCTCTTGCACTTGCCCTTTAATGGTTTTAGTTCTTTCTGTTTGTAAAAATAATTTCTTTTTACTTGTATCAGTTCATATATGTGAATGGTAAGTGAACTTGTCCTTTCCAAAACAATAAATTGTTAACATTCTTTGTCTAATCAATTCTGTCTTTAAAGTCAAATTCCAATCTTCCTTCAAATTGTAGGTTGTGTCACTTTCAACTGAGCTAACGTTCATTTGATTTAAAACAGCTCTGAAACTAATGTCCAGAAACATCATTAAGATGTAGGAAGACACAAAAAGACACTTTGCTAGTTCCACTTCAGAATGAGATATTTTATTCTATCCCCCATCCCTATCTTTGACACCAAATAAATAGAAATAAAGAACTAGTAATGGTCACGTGCATTTCTTTATTTCAGTCATTCTGTGGCTAACGTTTCAGCATCACGAGAGGTTAAATTTATTCTGCTGGCAGCTTTTTCAGAAAATTGAGTGGCTTTTGGGTGGCATTTGTTTTCCAAAATGCTTTTAAAATTTTTAGAGGGTATTTTTTAAACTGCCATGTAAATGTACTCAGTGTTGACAGCCTGTTTAACTTTCAGAAGTAATGACGTCTTTAGTATGTTTTAGCCCTTAATGCTCTTTTATATTTGACCTCTTGTATATACTGTATTTGACTTATGTAGTAAAGGACTTTGGTGTAAAAATCTAATGTAATTTGGTTTTGATAATCAGTGTAAGGTTTAATGTAAATCATAGGAAATTGATCTCCAGGGGTTATTTAGAGCCAAATAAAATCAGTCCCAGGCTTTCCATTAATTGTCTTTGGATCAGCCCCTTACTCTTTTATTGTTCTCAAGTATTTTTATATTCTTAACTCATAGTCTATCAGCTGTATTTATTCAGAATATTTTGAACTCTGAGAAGTCCCTTGGCTAGTGGAATAGTAATGGAATAATCTTTGTTTTACCCATACTGAACTGTGGCACTGACATGTAATTACATTGATCAGTTGAGTGTGATACAATTCTCAATTACTATTTCTTCTCTTTCTGTCTCCCATGCTGTTTCTCTTTGTGTGTGTACAGCTTACTTAGTTGCAATTTTAAAAAAGTAGGACACCATAAAATTCGTTCCTTAGCCTGTATAGAATAAATGCTACTTGAGTAAGGTACAAAATATTGATCTGATAGGTAATAGTGTACATCATATTCAGTCTTCCTTACTTTCACCTATTTGCATTTGCATTAATATTTTTTGATACTTGTGAAATAAAAATTCACATTACTGAGTAAAAGCCTTGACTAAGTTATGTGCTCTTCTAGGATGCAGATGAGAAAAAATATTCTTTAAATATATAACCTATTCAGATGATGAACAAATAATGAAATACTTTTCTCAAATTCTTGCATTACCTTTATTAGTATCAAAGGCTTTGTGTAAACATTAAAACATGTTTTAGTAAAATCCCTCAAGAAGAAGGGGGATTAAAAATCTCCCAATCCTAGTGCTAAAAGCTGCGTTCTTTCTTTCTGGGCCTATATTTTCTCTTTCTAGCTTTTACTTTATATATGGTAACAGCTTACTAGGTAGCAAGTCAGTAAGATCACAGAGCAGCCAACTCTGGCTGTGTCCAAATACATGGCACATCCTTTCCACATTCCATGGCTGTCTGATAACAGTGAATATACAAATAAATAACCTTGGCTGGCTTGGCAAGGAAAGATGCATTCACCAAAGCAGGAAAAGCACATTCTTTGCCTTTGTTTTATGAAAAGATTTCTGTGGTCTCTCAAGGAGAGAGTTCACAGCTGAGGATCATAACAGGAAGCAAGCACAAGCAGAGGATTCCTCAGCTTTTACTACTGCAGTAAGTTAGTCTGTGTCGTTCCGTAAGCCTTTACCTGTGTTGTAGGGAAAGGCAATGTTTACTGACTTAACGTAGGTTGGGATGGTAAGAACAGATGCACTCTAAAGGAGCAGAAGCACAGATTATCAGTTAGCTTAATTGACTGAGAATCCATTGGGTTTTTTTAGGTTTTCTCCCACCATACTTGTATCTTTATATAGTAAGAAAAAACTGAGAAGTGTCCTCATAGAGAGAAGCAGATGAGATTTTTTTCCTCCTTTGCAGTTTTCCACTGGGCTTTGTTGAGGTTTTAAACAAGAACTTTGAAGAAAACAGATTCCCCTGCCTTACACTAATGGAATATATGTTTCCTGGCTGCTCCCCAGACAAAATTATGTCTTTTCCTTGGACAGGAGTAAGATATCTCACTGCAGACAGCATTTTCTTGGCACTGGAAGTTATGAAAATGGTTTTTATCATCTGTAGTTTGAAGAAACTGGAAGAACAATCTCTGTCTAGTGTCCTGTTAACTTCCCTCTCTGATGGTTTGGCCATCTGAATTTTTAATTAAATATCATTGGGTTTTAACATGCTTAAAAGAACAGACCATGACTTGGTCTGACAGAAGTGTAATGACATGGGATCAAAGCACAGCCCTTTTTTTGGCATAGAAATGAACAAAATGTTCAAAAACTCTTACAAAATCAGGCACAGTAGTGTTGGTAGTTGGATTTCTAAAAAAATTGACTGATGTGAAAATCCACTACAATATTATTACAGTAGGACACCAGATTTAAAATCCTACTGCTAAATTAATTACACTGAACTATTTTGAGGGCTGAACACTGAACTATTAATCTCAAGAAGTGTTAAACATGATGCAGCTACAGTGTCTGGCTCAGGAAAACCAAAGCATCAGACTGGACAAAAGTGAGAACAGGACAAGAAATTATTTCACTTGTGTGTTCTGTTTTCTCTAATCACTCTCTGGTCACTCGCAGGCACTATGGAGCAATACATAGTTTGATTTTTCTTATGTTCTTAACTTTTAGTAAAAAGTGGAAGTGCAGAAAAAAGGATGCATAAAATTACGGGGTTAACAGCTATCTAACCATTGCCAGATTTACATGGGAAACCTTGTGAATCTATAGCTAAGGTTTTGAAGCTAACAATAGGAAGGAACAGAAACATTGTGAAAGAAAAGCTTTACTGAGAGAGACAGCAAAAAAAAATCTAAATTAGATTAGTTTAAAATATTAATTCCCATTGTATTGGCAGTATAAGTAACTATGGTAAATGCTTTGTAATTTTTTTTAATTGAGTGTCTTTCTGGCATAATGTTGATTTAAGTACTCTTGCAATGCTATTGAAACAGGAAGATGCTGTTTCATTACCTTTCTTCCTCTATAGTTAGGAATTTTGATGTGAACTGTATGAGATAATGAAATGGCTTATGGAGACAGAGCTTTGAGTAAGGATAAAAAAATAACTTCTGTATTCTGATGTTTAATATTGTTAGTCACCTCAGTTTTGTCATTTTAGAAATAGATCATAAGTAAATCTGAGAATGAAAACCAGATGGTCAGTGGGAGAACAAATAAATCCTTATGGCATCTTTTTTTATGATACAAGTTTTGTTCCAGTGACTACATAGGGCAAGAATGAATCAAACAATAACTTCATCAATAGAATCTAGACAGACATAGTCCTACTACTTATTTAAAGAAAACCCAACAAAACAGCTACTTGATTTCTTCATCTAGCACAGGGCTGTAGTGTATTGGTTTCCCCAAGTTGTCTCTCCTACACAGCCTATCTGTAGACATTTGTCTCTGCCTTAATCCTTCCCCAAACCCTATGATTATAACATAATTCCTTTTTTTTCTAGTTAAAATGCACCCTTTCTGTACCATAGTTGTCTGGCTTCAGAGCTGCTGTTGTTATATCTATGATCCTGACAAAGGGAAATCATGGCTGACTTGTTACATTTGACATTGTTTGTTTTTGAGAAAACATGTAAGAAGATGAGTTGAGTGAACTTCTTCTTTACATTCCTTAAGCAAAGACTCATTCCAGCCTGTTGGAGCAATTTACCTCCTTTGTTGTAAAGAAGATTTTAATTTCACTTCATAAGTGTTACTTGTATAGTGCACTAAATATTTTTTAGGGATATAAACCCCTCTGTTTTCTATGAAGAAATAGCAAAATATTACTTAAATAAAACTAATTATTAAATAAACTGATATATAAGTGTACATATATGGATGTAATAAACAATAAAGAGAAAGATACTGAGTGCCATTGCTGGAATGGTAACACTTTATTTTACAGTATGTTACTTAGTATCATACAACACTCCTTCAAACTTGGAAGTATTCAGAAGTGTCAGCAGCTTGTGCTTTTTCTGGAGTAGAAATGTGATTTTGACAAATACGGGAAGGTTTTGATAGGTGAATAGAACATAGCCATGAACTCCTCTGTCTTTTCTGTCAGCAGTGGAAAGGTTGCTGAAATACAGACCTATTTCCTGTCATATCTTAATTTTCAGTTAAGTGAAATTCATCACCTGGAAGAGCTTTGAGCTGCTGTGCTTTAAGGAGCTACAAAATGAATTTTACTGTAAGTCATAGAGCATCTTACTATATTCATATTCTGAGTGTTCATCTTTGTGAGCCTGAGGTATGAAAATATAAAATTAAATAAATGTATCTTTTCAATAATAATCTCCTATTAGACCTGTTGGTCTATAATACTGTTCAGTTTTCAACTCCTTTTCCATATGTCTCAGAGACCACCTATGGGCTTTGAGAATACTTTCAGCAGGTCATTGCTGAAACTGTCACATGAAATCAACATAAAAGATACCAGAAAAAAAACCCTGTAAAAATCAAAGCCAAATTATATTGTTAAACTGCAGCAATGTCTGATTGCAAGTTGGGGGAGAAAAGTTGAAAAGAATGGAAAATATTTGTTGTTGTAATAGTCCCAGTTACACTGGTGGGCCTCACTGAACTACATGACTTTGTGCTGGTAAAAGCTGGCTGTAGGATTTATATGATTTTTATGCAATTCCAGTAATTAGGAAAAGAAGGCTTTGCATTTAAATGGGTTTTCTTTCAGTCCTGCCTATGTACTTTTTGTTTTCCATTGCATATAATACTTTTGTAGAATCGACTATCATGAATTTAAAATACAGTCGGCAAATATAAAAGTAAAAAATGAGCTCATGAAAAGCACTGGATAATAAAAGTTCCCATACCTTCAATAGTCCTCAAACATCCGTTAAAAATTTGTTTTGTAACCTGCCCTGAAATGTGATGGAAATTAATGCTTACTAGTCCCATGTGAAAATGTAAAATATCCCAATTTAAAGCTTCATGTACAGATTGATAGATGACATGTATCTCAAACACATCTCCTGTGTCCCACCAGGACTATTCCAAGCTGATGCCCTCTGCATTCCAATGAAAAGAATATTATTCTGGTCAATGCTGTTCTTTAAGTGTCGTAAAGCAAATGTGATTTGTTTAGTTACTAACCTAAAGTGATTATTGCTCAGAAATGAGGATGTATAGAAGTGAAATCAATCAATACGATGAAATATTTCCTTTCATTCTGCTGTATTTAGACTGGTCTAAGCTTACATATATAACAGGGTTTAAAATCTGTTCATTTTTGTCTTCTTCTTCATAGGAGAAGAGACTGTCAATTAAAAAGAAGAAAGATAATACAGGCGAGGCAAAAAAATTACTATTGACCTTGTATATAGTGGCAGTCTTAGAACTAAGAACATATTTTTAAACAGGAGATGTCCTCTGTAGCATTTCTTTCCCTCCCAGTCCCTAATAACCTGCTTGGCTTCTCTTTTCAAAGTCCCCCCACATATGTAGAAGCCAGCTCATCTGTATTTTGTGGATGAAGGGTCATTTTAAACTTCACAATCCATTAACAGGAGGTTTAATGAAGTTAAAACATTCAGTCTTTAAGCCCTCTCTGCAAAGGCAATGTAATCAGTCAGACCTTATTTCACATCTTTCCTCTTTGATGATACAGATTTAATCTAGAGTTATTACACTTGATGGTTTGTAAAACTAGGAATTCCCCTTCTACAGATCTGTGACTCTCTGTGATGTTCTTACCCCCCTGTTTCCAGACTTGCTGCTATGCTAAGAACAGACATCCTGCTGTTCAACTGGAGCCTTAGCATTGTGTATTTGAAGATAATCCCTAGACCACCAGCATCTTTTTGGCATCTGTGAACATAAAGGTTATGACAGTTGCCCCTTCTGAGTGTAATCTTTGGTTTTACAAGAATTCTACTAAAAGATTTTCAAGCTGTGATTATCTTATCCTGATTTGTGTGGTATTGCTAAGGAAAAAAATTGAAAGTTTTAAAAGCAATACATTCTGCTGTGTTTTAAGATCTCCAATTTGCAACTAAATTATATATTTAGCTTTACACACTTGACTTCTTCAGACTATTTAACAGCTTAAACATTAACATGTTTAAGTGTTTGCAGGATCAAGATCCACATCCTCTCTGTGCCATTAAATGTTTTGCAGTTGAAGAGTGGCTAGATTCCCCAAGGGGTTGTCTTTTGTATATAGATGGAGAACATCCATGGCTTGCATCTGGGATTTATCATCTTGTTTGAGTGATTTGATCTCCTTAGTGTGTATGTGTGTACTCATGCACTTACATATGTAGACACGATAATAACAAGAATAAACTTGCTTGGGGGGGGAAAAGTAAACAGGGAAAGAAATTGCCAAATATTCCTTAAAACATTTCCCCCATTTTGTGAAAATTTTAGAATATTTTACTTTCTGTCCAGCTCTATAAACTATCCACTGCTTCCCTGTATTCTCTCTGCACAGCAAGACTCAGGCCTTTTTCAATATTCCACACCATGTTCCAGCATTTAGTGTACAAACTAGAAAACAGTTACACCCACCAAATATTCCTTTTCCTTTTATTTTGTCATCTTAAATTCCATCTGTACTTTTCTGTGCCTCCATTTAGTGAAGGTCTGAAGCAGTTCATCGTAACTTACATGTGTGTATATGTTTATAAATTCATTTAAAGAGTATGTGTCTTTGTGTGTCTGTGTAAATACATACACGTGTACCTTTCACATATAAAGGATACCTAATGATATTGGTGGATATAAGAAGTTTATTGTTTTGTCCTATGGTTTAAACTGTAAATCTGCCTAAAGCATCTATGCACGATTTTTACTGCGTGATGCCATGCAATTTTGTGGTCAGTGTAAGTCATGTTACAGACACTAAATTTTAAGATATATGGGGTATTTTTCTGCATTCATGACCTATATCATTTGATACTACCAATTCTCTGCAAAGATCTTTTAAGTCCTCCATAAGAAAATTGCTGTTTTTTTCTTTGCATAGCCTTTAGGAACTACAAAAAGGTTACATGGATTGCTCTGGAAGGTATTGTCCAGTCTTATCACAGAACAGAGCCAGTCCAATCTTCCTCTCCTTGTTACTTGCAGTCCCACAGGTTGTCCACTCTGGAAAAGTTCCCAGATCATTGGGTTTGAAGGGGGTAATGCTCAGTTAAATGCCTCTGCAGAAAACAAAGTTTAAAAGACTTCCAAAATGATCATGCTAAACAAAGGAGAGAAGTAGGTCCTCCACTACTGTTTCACTGTTTGAGCATTGTTAACTGCCTGTATTTCAATTTGTGTCAATTACTTCTTGTCCTTTCTATAGCACCATTGAAAAGAGTCTCCTTCTTTCTTCTTTACTCCCAGTCTGTCAGGTATCTCTACACGTGGAAATTTCCCCTGAGCCCTCCCTTCTCCAGATTGAACTGTCCCAGGTCTCTCATACTATCCTCACGTCAGATACACCAATCCCTTAATCATCTTCCTGTCCTTTTTTTGACTGGACTGAATCCAGTATGTCCATGTCTCTGTTGCCTCAGTGAGCACAGAACTGGACCCAGCACTCCAGATGCGTCTCACCAAGTGCTGAGTGGTGGAGAAGGATTACCTCCCTCATCCTGCTGGTGACACTTTGCCTAATGTGTCCCATGGGCTGTTGACTGCCTCTGCCACAAGGGTATATTGCTGGGTCATGTCTAGTTTTTTTGTCCACCAGGACCCTCCATGTCCTTTCTGCAAAGCTGCTTTTCAGCCAATTGGTCCCCACTCTGTACCCCCTAATGGGATTATTCTTCCTAGGGACAAGACTTTTGCATTTCCCTTTGTTGAAAATTAGATTCTCATTTACCCGTTTTTTCCCCAGCCTGTTGAGGTGCCTCTGAATGGCATCACAAGATCTGATCCACCAAGAATTCTTCCCAATGGCAAAGTTGCTAACAGTGCGCTCTCTCCCATCATCCAGATCATGAATGAAGGTATTCAACAGTGCTGTTCCGAGTGTGGGCCCTGTGGATACACCACCAATCAGTGGCTTCCAGCTGGACCTTGGGCCACTGATCACAACCCTTTGAGCCCAGCAGTCCAGATAGTTCTAAAAGTCTTCATCACTGTTGTTTATCTACCTCATACTTCATCATCTTGACTCTGAGAAGGTAAAAGGAGACAGTGTTGAAAGCTTTGCTAAAGTTGATGTGTACAAAATCCACTGCTTTCCTTTTGTCCTCTGAACTAGTCATTTTACTGTGTAAAGCCACAATGTTGGTCAGGCATGATTTCCCCCTCATACATTCTTGCTGACTATGTCCAACCACCTTCTTGTCCTTACTGTGTTTGAAAATGGTTCCCAGGATGGTTGGCCTTGTCACCTTCCCAAGGTTCAAGATGAGGCTGACCAGCCTGTACTTTCTGGATCCTCCTTTCTGTACATCTTGAAGACAGTGGAGACATTTGATTTCCTCCCAACTCTGGGAGCCTTTCCTGATGGCCATGATATTTGAAAGATAATTTGAGACATTGGCCAACTCCCTCAGACATCTGGCTGCTTTCCACACAGTTCCAAATTATTTATGTCCAGTTCATTTAGGTGTTCCCTGACCTAATCTTCTTTTTACTGAAGAGTGTTTATTCCAAATGATTCGACTAGTTTTATTCATTAGATTTTCAAAATTCAGCATTTTTAGTATTTTCTACAGTTTTTTTCTGAACCTTTCAGTAGCTTTAGTAGAGCAGTATCACTTGTTGCAAAGCAATCTTACTGATGTTCTACAAAAATCTTCAGGTTTCTACAAAAATCTTCAAAATTTCAAACACTGCGGTTGCACTGTCCAGTGGAATAAAAACATTAAACCTGTTGATCCAGAAATCTTTCTTTTCAGCTGTAATTTTACACTGGAGCTATTCTCTGTACAGTAAATATTAAGACTGCTTTTCTAATCTGTTGAAATGTATCTAAATAAAAATAAAATGCAGCTAATAAGATAGTGCCAGTCTAGTAGGGCATATTAGTGACTTAAATGGTGAAAAACTTTATTGTATGTAAATGCAATAATCAATCTTCATATGAGACCTTTTGTCTCTTTCCATGGCAAAATCCACATCTTTCAATGAACACAAGGAATTGCTTATGGTTTACTGTGAGCTTAATGTAAAAGTGTAAATTCATTTTAGTTTTAACAATGTGTATAAATCTGATTTTTCTTAAATATTGAAGAATAGCAATAACACTCTAGGCAGATCTTCATGAATGAAAACGAGGCACTAGAATACACCTGAAAATGCTTGTTTTTAAATAAACTGATCATAAATCTGTAGATAGGTTTTAGAGATTTTCACTAACATAGGCACAATGAATATATTGTTTTACCTTCTTATGAAGTTTTTGTAACCATAACCCACGGGCTCTAAAGGAGCCAAGGGCTTATAGATATAATCAAAACTATTTAGAAAAACATTTCTCAGCTGCTTGGGAAAGGCGTGTTTTGTCAGCAGTTCAGTATGAAGATGTGCTTTTTGACCTTGGCTCTGCGTTCACCTTACACTCTGTAGCACATTTGGCACTGTGGATGTGATTGAAGATGTCCCACACTATAACTCTGCAGGACTGAGAAGGCTGATGAGTGTTTGTGTGTGCGTGCACGTTCACTGTTATTTCAGTGTTAGTTGAGGTAGTTTTTGGTAAAAAGAGTTCCATAAAAGCTTACTGAATAAACATTACAGCCATTAAAAAAACCTTAGCTGAGATAGCTGTAAGCCACTGGGACTCATTTGCACTAGAACATAAAAACATCTGTTTATTCTTTAAAAGCTCTGCTATCACAGGTTTTTAAATCATACATTCCAGAAAAACATAACAAAACAGTAGAAACAAAAAAACCCTGGGTATATGCCATTGCTCATAGCAGTAGTTTAATGAAATAAAAGCTACATTTCTGTTACTGGTAGGATAGGGTTTTCCTCCTTTTAAAATGTTTGTCTCCTGTGTATATTTATCTGTAAAAAAATGTAGGAGATAAAAGAACCTTTCAGACAGGAAGGTTAGTTGTCTCTAGGAGTAGTTGCAAAAAAACATCTCAAAGACAATTGTGTCATGTTTTCTCAAGTAGACAGAATGCTATAGGCCCAAATTCTACAAAAATGTAAGAGAAACCATTCTAATTACAAACTTTCCAAATCATGTAAATCATGTACAGAGCTACAGCAACATCCTATCACAAAATATTTCCTCCTCCCTTCTATATATTATCTCCTGGAGGATCCTCAGGCTCTTTAAGAGCTACCACAAACCTGGAAAAGTATCAGTGGATTTCACACGCACCCCCCCCCCCCCCCCCCCCCACCCCCCCCCCCGCTTGGTATTTAGATTATTTCGCTGTAGACAATTATGGAGTAAAATATTATCCTCATTTAAAAATGGGATATTTGAAAGAATCTTGAAGACCAAAAATCACATTAAACAAAAATCTCATCTCTCTCATATGTGAGAAAAATGTTTTTTAATTTTATGACTCATCTTAAAGATAAGTTTTTAAAAGTTTCACAGACAAGTTTCACATATTATTATATGTATAGGAATCACTCTAATTTTGTGTGACTTTCTAAACTAGATGCAGGTGAAAGCAATGACTGGACAAGAAAGTCAACCCATATAGCGATTTCCTTTTTCTAGGAAGCAAAAACATAATTACTCTAATTGAAATTGATTTTTATTGAAATCTGAATATCTGGTAGATGTGAAAACCATTCCTTACATATTATAACATTTTTTTACCTAGATGTCAGTACTTAACTAGTTGAGGACCTTATTCTTAAAAAAAAAAAAAAATCACAATCTCTGACAACTTTTCACATATCTTAAAAGCTCCTTCTAAATAGGACTAAGTACAAATGCGGAAGCATGGGAATGTAAGGATTTGGAGCACAAACAACTATTTGTGAAGGATGCAATTTAAAAAACGATTTTAATTATGATCTTTACATAAGAATGGTGGCTTTGAAACTGGCTTGTTTTTCTTTACCCATTCAAATGCAGAGTGTTGCTCCAGGGTAGGTGTTTTCAAATCATCTCTTCCTTTGGCTATGAGAGTACAAACAGACTAAATGGCAGTTTGCTTCTACCACTGATGAAAAACAGTGTGCTGATGAGGGATTGTAACAAGTGGGCAAACCTTCTTACTGAATGAAGCAATGTGATACTTCACAGCTTATCTTGCTATTCAGCTCTTATTACTCCAAAGGAAGTGCATCTCCTAGTCACTGCTTGTCTTTATGACAACACCAGCAGCAACTGGCTTTATTGAGGACAAAATTTTGTTCAGCCTCTGGTGCCCCTGTTAAAAGATTCTATGTATTGTAGTGCTTGTTGTCTCTATGTTATATGGAGTCCCTTAAAAAAGAAGACTGTTCTCCTGTTGTGCCATTCATGGACACTATAGGCTTAATTTGAATTTTGCAGCAAATATAATCTTAGAAGTATCAATGGGCAAGTTAAGTCCTTTATCTGCTATGAGTCTAAGAATATCTTTTACCTATATATATAAGAAGAGACACAAGCACACAAGCACATACATACAAGAAAAAGCAAAGTTGTACAAAATACATCTTCACATTTCTTATACATGCAAAAAAAAAATGGCTTTAGAGTGAAACTGGAAATAGCTGAAGGGCTAGAAACAACTGGAAAGTTTTCTGTAGCCTCTACTCAGCCAAAACTTCTCTCTGATTTTGAGTTCTGTGGTAAAATAAAATGTCTTTATGGAAACCTGATTTGTACCTTTGTTTGTAGATGGCTATATACTTCTCTGTCTTTGAAATCTTTTGGTTTTATTCCTAACTTCAGCTTTGGATATTCATATTTTAATTCCACTCAGCCATATTAAACAAACATCTGTTGTTGCATTCATTAGTAATGAATGCATATTCTTGTGTATATTTCTGTTTGAAAAAGAGCTTAATTAATTGTTGCTGTATGTGATTCATGAGGATATACACAATGTGCAGTGTCTCCTTTGTTAGAACTGTTATTGCCTTTCATATCCAGAAATGTGTGGAAGGGGAAAAAATCAGACCCCAGGACATCACTGTATGCTCCTTCATATCTGGCATGGGTGGGATGGCAGTAGGCTCAGAATTTCATTGGCCATAAAGCCAGATAAAATATTCTGAGGGAATGACATAAAAGTCCAATGAGGTAGACATAACTATGCCATATTAATTGTAAGGCTCTCCAAAATATCAGCATGGTCAGATCTGTAATTATGCTGTGATTAAGTCCCCAACTGTGCCTGTTTTCAACTCACTCCTTTTCCTACCAGGAGGTCTGTGAATGCATGGCACAAGAAAAACTAGTCCAAATTAGAGCAAGTTTGCAAAACTTCCAACAAAACAGTTTGCCCTGATGAAAAATACCTTAATTCCAGTGAAATTTTAGTGAAACATTAATCTGGTTCTTTTTCTGTCAGGCTGCTTAGGAGACAGGTCTTCTAAGTCTGTGGTCCCCCAACAGTTTCATCATGACTTCTTCTGAGACTGAGACTCTTGAACAATAAAAAGGTGAAGCCAGAACTACAGAACTCTTTTGACTAAGTGTGATGGGTTGACTCCAGCTGGCAGCTAAGCCCTTCCCTAATAGGGTGGGGGAGACAATCAGAAGAACAGAAGTAAGAAAACTTGTGGGTAGAGATAAAGACAGATTAATAGGAGAAGGGAAAAAAGAGGAAAAAAAGAAAGTGATGCAAAAGCAATCACCACTAGCTGACTGATGCTCAGTCTCTGAGCAAAATCTACTTTGGAAAAATTCTCCCCAAGTTTTATTGCTGAACATGACATTATATGGACCCTCTGGCCAGTTGGTTTCAGCTGTCCCAGGTGTGTTCCCTCACATCCTCTTGCCACCCGCAGCCTACTGGCCTTTGGTGAGGTAGCTGGAGAGAGAGCCTTGACACTATGCAGATGCTGTTCAGCTACACCCAAGGCATTGATGTGATAACAGCACCACTTCGGTCACAAAACTAAAACACAGCACCATAAGAGCTGCCATGAATAAAATTAACTCCATCCTAATGAGCCCCTGTACAAGAGGATTTTTAGTAAGTGTTTAGCCTTGCATTCCACAAAACAAATGCTTTGTCGGTTATAACTCTTTTCTAGGGAAGACAGAGTATTTTTGTTAACATCTTAACTCCTTAAGAAAATACTAGGATGTTACATCAAAACACTCTTGCCAAGGGACAGTTTCATATTTGCAAATGACCTCTTTCTCAGTCATAATTTCTCCTTCTCGTGCATGCAAGATAGGAAAATGTTCTTATATTTACAACTTTTAGATTTAGATGTTTTATGCTATTTGCTATTTTCCTCCTGCCTGAGTTTCCAAAACCCTTTTTTACATATTCACTGTGTAGCTGCATAACTTGGCAGTGTAGAAAGGGAAGGAATGCAGCATGAGTCATTTCTGCAGAAGTCAGCATGAGGCTTTTATATCATTAAAGTTACAGACGGATGGTTTAATGGGACTTAAATGTTGCACTGGCTTTGCACTGGCTTTCACACAGTAGAGACTGTGGGACAGACTCTTAAAATTATAAATCTCTAGCTGAATATAAATCCCTAGCTCTTCACTGAAAGTTAAACAGCTTCTGGGGATTTTAGCATCTCATTTATTTTTGTGTGTCTTAAACATCTGGTACTATGTGGCTTTCAGATTTGGGATGTTAAGATTATTGTATTCTTATCTTAAAGCAGAATTAATCCCACTTGAAATCTGGTGAAGGCAGAGGTGGCTATTTAATTTGTAGTTAATTCTCTCTCTCCTTTCCTGAATTAGGGGTTATTGCACCCTTTTTAGGTATATGCTAGTAACATCTTTTATAAGAAACAAATGGATGGTTTGGGTTTTTTTTAAGATTGTTTTGTCAGAGAAATGAAGCTCACAGGTGTGTCACAAACACAGCCTGCAGATGAAAGGCTCTGTGTCAGCTACAGATGCATTGCCAATTTCCCAGGTGAGCAGCCAATTGCATGGGGAGAAATGGTGGGTGGAAAAGTTAGTTTGCTGCCTCACACACCAGCTTGGCTTTTCATTCTCTTTATAATTATATATGAGAACACATTATAAAAGCAATCAGGCTCAGGGGAACTCCTCTTATTTATTAGCTGAATAAAGTACATTGACATTAAATAACTACCATGAAGAAGCAAGTCATTGCCTCCCCCAGGAAAGCAGTTCTTTTATCTTGTCTCAGAGATTGATCATTTCAGAGCCCACAGACAGGTCTCATCTTCTTTTCCATGTTTTTCCATTTACATATGCTAATGGCTGCTCTGTAGATGGCACCATTTTCCTAAAGCCATTCCTACAGAAAATTAAATTTCTCAGAATTGATTGATGACACAGTTAAAAATGTAACTTTATTAAAAAGTATAATTAGTAACGTGAGCTAACCTTGACAGAAAAAAATACAGTATGAGGAGTAGACTTAAACAAGTACATCACAAAAATAAGGTAATATAATACATGGAGTTACATTTATTATGATCCCTCAGATCCCATACTGGATGAACAGAACAGCTATTCTACCATTATAAAGATTATCAGAGTTATTCTCCTCAAGGAAAATAAAACTAGTTCTTGATTCTCGTAAGTGGAAACACAACTGTCTACTTCAAGTTTTATAAGAGTATTTTAAGGTTTCTAGTATGCTGGTCAGAGATGCCAATACAGTTTATGTTGTTGAATGAGGAGGAAAGAAACATAATACTCTGAAATGCCTCCTTCACTACTGTGTCATGTTTATTTCTTGTGGAAAATGCTGTTCATTAGGGTTTAACCTTCTCAAATGCATATCAAAGAATGGAAAAAGAGGAAAGTAGTGTCTCTGTGTACAGCTGAATCTTCTACTAAAACTTGTATGGCACGTACATGAATTTCCAGAGTCCAAAGAAGGTGTTGGCATGGAGAAGATAAAGTATTTAATGGCACTACACTTCTTCCATCTGTGATGATTTCCTGTCTACAGCTCTTATATTCAAATCTCTTAAGTTGCCCAGCTCTACAGTTGAGCAGGGTCAATAACAGATTCAACAATATTTTCCTCTTCACCCTGCCAAGTGCCAACTCAATGCAAACCAAAATTATATTTTATTTATGTACAAAAGCTGAGTTTGCATTTAGAATCAAGATAGCAAATTACAAGATACAGGGAAGAAGAGAACATTCTGAGACAAGAATAGATAGCACTGTGTAGGATATCTCCAGTGGATAGACGGAAGAGGGGATAGGTTAAAACTTATATCTAGAGCTTCTACCAATCTAACATTACATCTACGTTTGAATTAACCGATCCTGAAATGGAGTCTCTCAGACAAGGTACTTAACCAGGCTGGTCTTCATATTCCAAAGGTGGATGTTTATAGGTTTTAATCACAGAACCATAGAATCGTAAAATGGTCTGGGTTGGAAGTGACCTTGGAGATCAGCTAGTTCCCACCCCTCTGCCATGTACAGAGGCAACTTCCACTAGATAGACTGCATATTAACACAATATTCCACATCCTCTCTTTGGCTGCATACATAATAGATATGGCACTATTGATTCTGGGTATTTGAAGAAATATTAACGCAGTTTTTATGGACACTAAATATGAAATAAAGACACTACTTCACCTGGGGCCTCAATCAAACACATTTGAGTTTCTTTTGGCTATGCCTTACTGACTGGCAGTATTAGGAACATATAGGTTTTAATGTTCACAGAGTGGGCTCCTTTCTTTAGAATAGAGTTGCCTCACAGGTCTAATTGCTGCAGGGAAAGTACAGCTTATAGACTTCACTAAGTTGCCAAACTATATATAAAGAAAGCTCAACAGTCTCTGTAGGGAATACAGTCTTCGGCAAAAGGTTTATTTAGGTCTTCAGGAGGAAAGTGAGTCCCCAGATTTTAAGGTCACCTTCCACATCTTCCTAAAGACAATATTTCTAACATTTCTCCTCTGTGTCTAGGTCTAAAAGTGTGTTGTGAATCTTGCTGAAAGAAAGTCTCTGCTTTCACTTCCTGCAGTGAGAAACTAGAAACAAAAAGTTAACCCTCATGACCTGAGGTTTAGAGCTCTATGTCAAAAATACGTAGAAAAGTTGTTAAATTCCAACAGTACTTCAATGGAACCTCATTTTTCTCAGCTGCTTTTCTCATGCAACCTGAGGCAAATAAAGTTCCAACACTTCATTGAATGACAAATTTCCTTTTGTCTATAGTGAAGTATGGACATATCTAACTACTTTCTGCTTGCTGTAGTTTTTGCCGTGATGCGACTTTTTGGATTTCAATAATAAAGTAGTGTTTCACTCCAGCTTAAGTTCACTCAGAGTGAACCTAACAAAACAATGACTATAAAATTGGCCCTAGTCTGGATTTAATATGAGAGTAAATGTCAGACTACATCATCAATTAAAGGAGGAAGGAAACTTGAACAGAGCCCACCAAGTTACTGTATTCCCAGATGCTGTGTGTCGGCAGGTAGAATTTGTCTTAGGAGCTTAAGGCACTTACTTTCTTGGTTATACCTTTGTCTTTGTTAGTGACATATGAGCACTAGCAGGAGGGACACTCGGAGTTTTTAAAATAGCTTTTCACAAAGGTATTTTTGTATTGTTTTCTTCAATGAGTGTCAAAATTTTCTTCAAAAATGAGTGTCAAAAGCCAAAAGCCCCAAGGTTTGACAATGCAGGAATACAAGTGACTTTGTTCAAAGAGATTAAGACAAAGTACTTGACAAAATGAGTTAAAGTTGTTAATCTAACTCTAACATACACTATCCTAGGAAACAAGCACATTGATGAAAGTACACAAGACATAATTTTACATCAAGATGCTAGCGTGTGTATTTAAAAGTTTATACTATTTCACAGTCTGAATTCTGTCATACTCATTTTCACAATAAAAAGTGAAAATGGGCAAGAGATTGGTTACACTAGAGTGGGGCCACATATTTGTCAGCAGCATTGAAAACTGTGAAAACTAGGGCTCTTTTCACTGTTCAACAGAATTTCCCCTTCTGATGATGTTGATAAAATTAAAGTTGAGTGCTGCCACTAAAAGAAGTTTAATCCTTTTGCTGCATTGCATTCACATGGCAAATTTTTATAGCTATAACTACTCCTGCTTTATCTGTTATCTCAGCAGGGCATGGCTAAGATATAACAATATTGCACAGCAGGACTGTCTCTTTTCACAAAACATTTCATTGAGACTTTTGAGCTGTCTCCTACTAATCAGATTTCTCACTGAGGTGCCCACCCACCCAAATCAAGTGTGGTCAGTGGACCTGGCAGGTTACCACATTCCAAACAGTTTAATGAATATCTACCCATTTAATTTTGCTTAAGAAGAACCAGTGGGGTGGCTTCATAGGGTAGGATTATTGCCTCTACATCCTGATGTTCTTGACTGTAGGTTTAATTCCTGCTTCTCCAATATGAGTTGGTAATTGTAATCTAAGATAGTACAATTGATCTTACTGCTCCTGGCAATGGAATCCCATTGAGGCACCTACTCCAGAATTCTATGTGGAGGTTTCTTATAAACCTAAATGTTGCCTGACGTAAAATAGCCTATCCAACTGTAGAGCAGCAGCTGGCATATTGAGGTTATATTCATTCGCAACCTTCTGCACTGCCTCAAGCAGATAGTGATGTACATAAAAGAATTATAAAATGACATTAAAAATATTATTTGTAGTGAGGGTACTTGTTTCCACAGCTGTTTTCAGTCCTCTTTTCTTGTTCATAACATTCTGAAGTTTCCTTCTTATTCTTGTTTCTCTGGTAGTACCAGTGATACAATTTTAAAACTTTCATAAACAATGTTTGTTGCAGAATCTTCCACATAGAACTGTAATTTGCTTTATAGCTGTTCCAATACTTACTTCTTAGTAAGTATTAGTAAGTTACATTACTTACTTCTTAGGCATGCTTTCAGAAAGCTTTATGATCTGAAGTATCATGAAGTTAAACAAAAAGCAGATGAAAACCAAATAGCAGATAACTTGGATAGGGTCTGAAATATCAATTATTTTGCTGTATGCTTTATGCCTTACACAATACAAGGCAGCCCAGAGTTCAGTCCCTTCTCTGTATATAATTGTAGTTATTTTTGATAGCTGTATTTTGACTTTATCAGTAAGGACTTGGTTCTGCAATTGCTTATGAACAGAGTTGCCTTTTAAGTCCCTGAACATGCATTTAGATTACAGAAGGGAAAAAAAAAGCCTCTAGAAATATGATTGCAAATACAGCTATAAACAATGGGCTGCTAAAAGTGTAACAAAAAAGAGGGTCATTAGCCTACAGGTGTTCATCTGATCACAGGTTCCTGTAATACAATAAGAATGATATAGCTTGCTTGCTTGCTTGCTTGCCTACTTGCTTTTTCTTTTTTTCCCCCCAGACTATAGGGTCCAATTACATTTATCTCCATTGTTGTGGGATTTGCAAGTAGTTTCTTTACAGGCACAGCTCACAGGCATTCCTTAGCACATTGTCTCATGGAGAGAGAGTTTGCTTTATTTGTGACTAAATGAGTATATTAAATTTTTCAATGTGACTATCCTGATGCAGAGTCTTGGACTTTCCAGAATGGAAGAATGACTTAAACATAGTAGCAGAAAAATAGAAGAAAGTGTTGATGTTTTAGAAAATTCAGAGCTTCACCAGACCTTTTAACTGCCACGAGCAGCCCTGAAGGCCTGATGCAAGAAACATTGAAGCTGCATGGAGAGCAAATTTATCATCTACACACTGATAAGATCTGCCTGAGCTCCTTCTCCAGGCTAAACAGTCCCAGCTCTCAGCTTCCTGTCATATTAAGGATGCTCCAGTCCCTTAATCATCTTCATGGCCCTGCACCGGACTTGCTCCAGTGTGTCCATGCCTCTCCTTTATGGAGGACCTCATAACTGGACACTGGATTGTTAGTAATAATTAGAAGGCAGATAGGAAGGAAAATATAAGAGAAGCTTCAAAGCAACTTTTCAAAATGATCACGTGACCACTAGAATATACCAGACCTGTGGTTTCAAGGACGGCAAAACTTACACACAAATGACTATTAAAAAATGTGAAATAACTGGCTTTTTTTTAAGAGAAATAATTGCAAATGAGAGATCTGCTTTTATATTTGGCATTATCTTTCCAACAGAAATATTTTGAAATTATATTACAGTGTTGTGGTGCTGCAAAAAAAAAAAAATATTTAATCAATCTTTTTACTTAATATTTTCCCTTTTCCATGTGCAGGGGCTGAGGGGGAAAAGACAAGAGCTAACCTACTGTACTCCAGGAAGAAAAACCTGAGAGAGGAATAAAATGGAATTATTGAATTAGTTAATGAGCATGCTGAAAGCATCTGTCTATTCGTTCTGTTTATAATTTTTCAAAAGAATGCTAATACATTTTGATATGACAGAATGAAAAAATAGGAAAAACAGCAACACTATTGCACTGGCAAAAAGGAAACTCGAATCTCAAGAGGAATGGGAAATGCAAAATTTTCATGTTCTTCCATAAAGAGAATCACTCCATCTAAATTCTGAAAGCCCATATTGAAAAGCATAAAGTAATACATTCAATTTCCTGGCTCTCGGTAGTGGCTTGTAATAGACCATTGTGGGTTGTATTTCCTGTTCATGTAAATGTTGAGCTTCTGGAATAAATCAGCACTATTTTTCTCCCCTTCCAGGACCATTTTCAAAGGAGCCTATTGACAGATGATGTCAAATTTTAATGTTTCTTTTCTCAGGACTTAAAAATTAAACTCTTCATAACTGCATATATCATCAGGGGGGTAAAAATAATGAATACGAAGATTTTTAAGTTCTCTTGTTTAAGAAGTAAGGTTGACTCTTTCAAAGTCCAAAACTTTCTAGCTTTCTCCTGAATGCTTTCTTTAGCATCAAGGCAAATCCCAAGTTAATCTTCCAGAGACAAAAAACAACAATATCATTGCCTTATCTATAATTTTTCTTCAGAAGATTCAGAAACATTCAGTAAACATTAACAAATTTAAGTCATGCTCTGTGATGAAGATAGTCAGAATTTTCAAAAGTCTGTAAATGCCAGGAAATCCATTAACTCTCTGTTATCAAAGGGCATTCCAACAGTAAGCCAATGAAAAATAGAGTATGTTAGAAGAAAGTCACAGATTACACAGACTCTTACTGTCAAAAGAATGTAACTTGACAAAGAGCTGATGTATGCAGTTAGTTTCTTTCTTTTTAGGTTCTGATTAAGTGCTCATTAGTGTTGATGGGAATTCTCTCATTCATTTTCAAGAGACTTGACTCCCACACTCAGAAAGATTTCTGAAATCTGGTCTGTTGATTATGATTAGAGCATCTGAAATGGTGGCATTTTTTGAATCTAGAACTGAATTCTCACCCTTGGTTGTGTACAGTGGAGTAGTGACTGAGGTAGGAACCTTCCAAAATTTTGAGGTCTCTGGGTCGTGTTCAAGCCTCTGCTGAACTTCAATCTTTGTATCATGATCAGACACTGGTTAAGAGAAACTCAAACACCCATCAAATCTCACTGTTTATATAAAATCAATAAACATCTTTTTAGCCTGGAAACTGAACTAAGTTTCAAGTCTTATCACTTATTGTTCTTATTTCACATTTCCTTGGTGGGTGGCTGTTTAAATTCAGCATCTGAAATCTTTTAGCGCAGTGTAAATAACCTCTCTAGTAAGCTGTCATTAGACATATTGGTTTTACTCCCCCACTATACCTGGTTGGTATAAAATAACACCATCAATCTCGTAGAAAGCACCCCTTGTTTTACTCCTCCAGCCCAGTTACCACTACTGTCTCTCCATAAGTCATGAATACTCCTCACACAGCAGGAACACATTAATGATTTATTTTTTTCTGAGGAATACCCTTATTACAAACTATTTTGTTACCTTGCTGGGTACTGTCACTGCAGGACATTGTTGCTAATAAATCCCCTGGAGCATTTGCAGCCTACATTCCTCATTTAACTGGATCCCAAGTGCTATACATGTTAAATACCTCATCTATAATCTCTTTAAGCGTGAGATTTCTGTCTCAATCTCTTTTGTTGACTGGGCAGTTTCTTGCAGCAGTAAAAACAGCGGAAGGCTTTTCTAAAATTAATGGGAGAAGTTGCTAGTTGTTCTTATTCATTCACAGTTGCATGCAGCAATGGGCTCATATTTAAGGAGAACATCAGTTCCAGTACCCCTTATCTCTGACACTCTGAATGACTTTTCAGCTTTCTGAAATATTGGATCACTTCAGACCCTCCTATTATTTTCTTTTACATCTCTCAAATTGTGGCAAAAGAGATTTGGGCACATTAACACTTGAGTGAGTTTTACCATAGACTGCAGTAGGGACCAGACTGATCGCTTTTTAAAATCCTTAATTTTCTTGCCCTCTGCAAAATTTTTGTAATAGATCCCTAGAAAGACAGAGGAAGTCCTTTAATTAGCTGAAGTAAAAATTTCAAAGGTAAAAGAACATAGGAAAAATGTCTAGATGGGTGGTAGGTCTGGCATTGACACAGTCCTACAAATAGTGGGGTGCCCTGGATTTTGCAAGATGGAGATTCTCTCTGTGCTGTTGAAAGGAAAGATCAAAAAACAGTAAAATATCATTTGGATTGGTGATGAAGAATGGCTCTGTGTTGTGGTAGAGGCTGGTAACTGCCTAGTAAATTCAAAGTTGCTATGTCGTTTGCTGGTTATATACCAGGTATGCAGAGAATATGTAGCCAGTGGTGAAGTGTTATGTACCATATATATGGAGCAAGTATTTGGAGCATGCAAGCCTTTTGGATTGTATCTCACATGGATTGCAAACCTTGAGCAACCTGGTCTAATGGAAGGTGCCCCTGCCTGTGGCAGGGGGGTTTGGAATTAGATGACTTTTAAGGTCCCTTCCAACCCAAACTATTCTGTAGTTCTATGATTCTATATTTCTTAAGGAAAGTAATGTTGTGAAAGGTCTGTGCTTTATGTCATCTTTTAATAAGTAAACATAGAGAAATATTATTTTTGGAGATGCCTGAGAACTTACTTTATAATTTTTCCCAGGGTATTTCTTTCTTGTCTATTTTATTCCATGCTTTTGCATACTCCTATAAAACTCTAATTGTAGATTGTAGATGATGCTTGTGTGTGATTAGTCAGGAATGAAGAACCAAGTTCCACTAATTTTTTGATGTGCATTCTTCCAAAATAAGATCGTAATAAATCTAAGTAAAAGTACTGGAGCATGGTTCCATATTGCTGGACATGTTGAACGCCTTGCACTTTTTCTTCCTTTTTATAAAGAATTGGAAAATATAAGATTAATTCAAAACAACTATGGGGGGGGGGTATGTGGAAACTAAGAAATACAGATTAACATTATATTGGCACTATCTATAAACAGAAACTGAATGACAGGCCTTCTGTTTTTCCAAGTAGATGGTAATTCAAATGACCTATTCTGGTGTTTAAAATATGGCAACACATCTGTTTGTATATGGAGAATAAAACATAAGGTACCATGTTTCATTCACAGTGTAAACAAGAAATATTATAAGGAAGACTCCTCAGTTTTGCAGTTCCCACTGAGAAATTACTTCCGAGGTTGTCTGGGCACTTTATTTCTGAAGTCCTTATACTCTACAACTTTTGTCTTGCAAAGACACAGGGAAAAAAAACCCATAATCAAAAAATGAAATGGATTGTGGAGCTATGGAAAGCTGCCTAAGAGGAATTCCTCTTGCTTGTATGCATAATTTACAGGTTTTTATGCATTCCTTTAGAATACATCTATAGGGTATACAGCAGATGGGCCTCGTATGTCCTGCCGAGCATTTCCTCTCGCTGCTCTGAGGAGATAAAGTAGGCACGAATGGCCAGCAAGAGAGTGCACTGCTGCTCAGCCAGGCAGCTTGCAACTGGGCAGCCACAGCTGATGGCAAAGCAGCTGAGTCAGACAGTTCTGTCTCTGCATGCTGCATAATAGGCAGACCTCAGAGCTAGGTGACTTCTGTAGATGAAGAGGAAATGGGCAGCCAGTTTGCTGCTGCAGGGAAGGGAGAGAGGGGCTGTTGTATTTTGTTGAAAAGAAAGGTAATGACAGGGGGGTTAACAGGTACTGCAGTGAGGGTGTTAGCTAGAGACATGGGAAAGAAACCCAACCAAATTATTGCATCAGATCACTGCTGATCTGTGAAATTTTCTGACTCCAGAACAGTAGCTCTTTGGGGGCTGTTACACAATAGTATGTCTCAATCAGGAACACCTAAGCTAGGATAATTCCCTTTATGGTTGGATTTCTGTAGCAGTAACTGTCCAGCTTTCTTTTCTAACAGAAATTATTTTCCTATTGTTAATTAATATGCAGTATATGTACCTGATACATGCTAATATGCAGTTTCTGAAATACATCACAGTCACATGATGTCACAAGCTGTAACCACAGAGAAGCTATAATGGCATTTATGCACCATCTTTACAAACAAGGAGCTACACTGTGGAGCTCACTGGGACCCCAGGTCTTGGTACATATCCTGAAACCAGGATAGTAGGTCAAATATATACTGGTTGCCTCCTAGACTCGGAGCACATAATCTTTAAATCTTTTTTGTTTTAGTACTATTTACTAAATTCTCTAAAGCTCCTGCAATATTTGTCATTTTTTCTCATCCATAAGAAAAGCTGATCTACAAATTGTATATGTTATCCAAAAATTGAAGAGTACTGATAGTGCCTCAGGTATACAGCACAGCTTGGGTCCCCCAGCTCCAACAATTTAGTTGGAAAAATTGTACTGAAATAGAATGCAGAATAAGTTTCTTTTCTGAGATGTCAAATACACTGGCTTTATTGAAAACAAAAGTCTGCAATTCTGCACTTATCCTATATAAGTGATATCTAATCTCTATTTAGTGAAAACAGACATTGACACCGATGGCAGGAAGGAACTTAATAGACTAAGAATGTTTGGTTTGGATTAAGGTGGTTTTTGACTTTTGTATAACCTCTTTACCAAAGAAAGGCTCATTGCGTGAGTAATGTTTACTGGGACAGAATCATTCTTTTTGGTTGAAGATGAAAGAAAGAAAGGGATTAACAAAGTAGATGGACCCCATGGTTCTCAGATAATGGGTTTGTTTTACCAGAATACCACAAGAGCCTACAACCTGTTGGACAAACAGTGTTTGTTCCACTGAACTGGGCTCATCCAATGCAAAATGTAAACATTTTAAATGGAAATTAGACTTTTTAACATTTTTTGTAACATTTAATAAAAAAACAGCCCCTTGAAACTCTGACAATCTCTATTCCTCTTCCCTTCAGTACTGGTTTCATGTTTCATTTAATGTTATGCCAGCAGGAGAGCAGGCACATCTCTGCTTCCATCAAAAACATTGCTCTTTCTTAATGGAATACAGGTAAAAGGTATAGGCTAAACTGCTGGAAATCAACAGAGTAACGTAAGGGTGACCCTGGAATACTGCTGAATGCTGTCACAGTGCTGGCTGTGGCACTGTGCCTGAAATGTCTGAAAGAAAAAAAACACATGACTCTTCTGCATGGGAGACATTCACTGACCTTTGAGTCACTGAGAAACACTGAAAACAAAGCTTTGTCTGAAACACCTTATGACTCTAGGGACTAGGTCCAAGCCTAGGTTTACAGTTTATGATTATGTTAGCGCTCACTTCAAAGCACCTGCTCCTTGCCCTGGACCTTCCATTACTTTTTGTCCCATGGCATACATATCATCCACATATTCATAAAACAAGAAGAAAAATGCAAGAATACCTTTATCTCTTAATTTGTCCCCATGCTGAAGGAAAGTGAAAGTTGCTACTGAATTTTAAAGAAAGCCATGTCATAGAAGATTATTAGGCACATGTGAGAGCATCTAGCAGATAAAACCACCAAGGTTGTGTTGATTCTTAGTGGTGTAGGTGTATTGATTCTGTGTTGTGGACTCTGATTTGGATGTCCAACTGATTATTTCCAAAAGGAATGGGAAAATGCTGAGATAAATTCGTAGTCTTATTGGTGTTTGAAGATGCTTGGGCACCTAGGAGTATGTGGTCATTGAAGCTGAGCACAGAGGCCTTGTGATTGATGTTCTGGTCCTAGATTCAGGTGTTCTTGCAGGAATTGAGGTTTTTATGGGATAGCAACAGTTTAAAATAGTCGAAAAAACACTGTGCAGAAGTTAGTTATTATAAGAGGAAGAGGTTATCAGTGAGAAACACAGAAATCCGCACAGCTTTTCAATACAAGAACAAATGAGCTAGGAAAAAAACAAAGAAGATGACAATTTGCTGATCATACGGATAATTCAGGGTAGTCAAAATGAAATGGACCATGAAGAAATATAGGGATTGTCTGGGTGATAAGCTGGCAGATGAAATTTGGCTTTGACACATGCAATAAATGAATATGGGACAAAGCAATAATCTTAACTGCACATGAAGAGCTCTTCTCAGTTATTGCCTCTCAGAAAAGAGAACATATTATTGCAGATGGTTCTCTGAAAACATACTTTTAAGGCTCAGTTGCAGTCAAAAAGCAGCAAACAGAATACTTAGCTTTATTGGGAAAGGAAGAGAAAACGTTGCTGTGAGCCTTCATGAGTCTGTGGAGTGTGTGGGGTGCCCATGTATTTCAGGGACTGTGTGCATTTGTGCACAGGGAAAGGTGATGAAGACACATGTGATAAGGAGTGGTTTCCAGATCAGAAAAGAGTCTCTGCGAGGCTAAGACTCTTCTGCTTGGAGAAGTGACTCAGGTGAGGAACACGATAGGGATTTGCCAAACTTGAGTGGGACGAAGAAAAGATATAGGAAAAAAGAATTCTCAGAAAACAAGGACTAGAGAGCATCTGGTCAAATAGTAAAGTTTCTAGTTCACTCTTGAGGAGAAAAGGCAATGCAGAAAGAACCGTGTCTTGCAGAATGCACCATCTAAGGAGTCTTTCTGTTGTGCCTTTTGCAATCGGATATGTCTGTCACGTATTGGCCTCATAAGCCACCAGTGTGCCTGTAACAAATGTGGATAGAGCCTTCCCAAATCTTCATTCGCAAAGCCCAGCCATGATGATGAAAGTTTCTAGTTAAAAAAAAAAAAGAAAAAAAAGGTCTTTTTTTCAAACTGCATAATTAAAATAAATGTTTGGCATACCAGATGTTTAAATCATTCAAAAAATGAATTCTAGAGAATCTTCAAAGAAAGCCATCTGGACATCATTAGAGATCTGAAAGACATCTGCAGCACTCAATGTTAAGACTGCCAAAACTAGGAGGGTATACCAAGGAAAGTGCCAGTCTAAATTCATCCCACTCTTTTTTTACTTTAAACCTCACCTCACTGTATGCTTTCAATTACTTTACCTGACCTTAGCATTCTGTGTCTCAAGTGCCTTTAAGTAAAATGTAGGGAGTGATACCCTACTTTGGGGGGCCTGGTGACAATAAGGTGTGAGACAGTCAGATACTACAGGTGGAAACACCAGAAGTGAATGAGCATGGCTCATGGCTGCTGTTTTATGCTAATAGGGATCCAGACTTTGGTTGAGATGATCTTTGGTGAGAAAGTGCAGATTGTAATCTCAATGACGTGATAGGAGGTGTCCTACTGAGACAAGAAATGCCCATGTGTTGAAATATTAAAGAGAACTGAAAATGAGTGAGTCTAGTTCTGGAAACCCTGTAGTGGCACTAGTGTGATGCTCTCCTCAATCTAAACTATTTGTGGTATAAGTTAGGCACCTGTGCTCCCTCTACAATGTTTACTCATAAAAGTAAACAGCTGCTTTCAATTTGGAAATGAAATTTAACATTCCATTTTCCTCAGATTTCCTTTTATTTTCTCAGACATGAAATTATTTTAATATGATCTGTATTTTATTTATTTTATTTATCCATTTGTAAGGAGGATAACACTTTTTATTGAGGTAGCTCACCTTACAGCAGACACCAAAATTTTCTAACAGAAAATACAAGTAGCTTGAATAGGTAGTAAGAAAACAAGGAAGTTCTTGAGACTTATTTATGTAACAGGTCAAATTAGAGTGGCTTCTCCTTCCGTTAAAATACAAGCATGGTTAAATTTTGTAAACACAGTTGGAAAAATAGACATTAGAAAAAGGTAACTATATTGTTACTCTACATAAGTAAGATAGAATTAGGTATATATTAAAGATATATTTATTTCCAGAAATCACCAATTCTTTTATACAAAACTAGATATGACTGGTTTATATCTTAAACTATATTTTTCTTGTCATAACATATGTCTACAACTTCGTTAATAAACTAAAAAGTGGCCTCCAGAAGCTGAAAAGCAAACCACAGATGTATCATTATTGTCACAAACTAAGTTCACTTTTAACAGGTGTTCCAGGTCAGACCAGGCAGGGATGTTGGTTACTGAGAACTAATTTTTGAAATGCCCTTTGCTGTGGAACTGTAAAAAGCTTTCTGATATACACAAAGCTTAGTTATGTGGATTTCAGCTATGTTGACAGATATTCAAGAGCAGAAATTATTCAGCTGTGAACTGAAGTCAGTTGTGAACCAGTGACCTGTCATAAATCTTTTAAGAAAAATAAGTAATTTGAAGGTCTTTGACATAGGGAAGTTTTGACTATTCAAGTAACCATGATACACCTAGAGAACTTTTTAACTTTGAAAGAGAATGGATAGTTGATCTATTTCAAAATTAAACAGTTTTACACAGAGTGTAAACCTGTGGTGAATTTTAAAGGAACAAAAGGGTTTTATTTTGATTTCCAGGTGTATATTTCAGGACTTGGGTTTTGCCACAGAACTGAAAAGCACAGTCCTACATGTATGCATGTAACTTGTCCATAAGAGTATTCAACTGAAATATGTTGTGTGAAATTCTGGATTTATTAGTCAATAGAAAGGAAGCTGTAAGAATTGTGTGACAAGAAACAAGTTATGCTCTTTTTAGAGTAATCCTATTAATTCCTGACATGGTAAACCATAATTTCATGATATGTTGTCTTAATAAGTTCCTACCTATTCAGATATTTGAGACAGCTGTTTGTGGGGTCTGGTTAGACTATCTTGTTTGATTCCTATCTATCACTGAGTAATCACATGGGAAACATATTTGACTTAGAAGTTGCGGTGGGCACAAGAGAAGAAAGGGAAATGTTTTGAAGGTGGCAAGAAGCATACGAAAGATGACAGAGACATTTGGACACTGACTGATGCCTTAAAACCTCATAATTCCAGACAAGATAAACTGACTTTACTAAAGGACAGTTATAGAATCGTTAGTGCATGGCTTGAAAAGCTTTGTACCCCAGTTTTATTGAATTCTAATATGTTTATTCCCTCATGTTCTATTCCCTTTTTCTGATTGGCTGGAATTTACTGCATTGCAGTATTTCCTTATTTGGTATTGTTCCACCTCTAATGCCCTTGTTTGGGCATTTCTCCTCCCCTTTACCCTAATAAGTCCTGAGTTCCTCCTACCCTTTCCATATATGGTGTGTCTCCACCCCCAGTTCTGGAACCTTCCCCATCCTACCCTATATAAGTGAGTCCCTGACAAGAATAAAGTGTGATAGCTTGGAGCAGCCTTCTACTTTGCTTGAACCCCTTTGTGCTGTTGCGTGATCCTTTCCCTATTCTGGACTGTGGCAAGAAGTAACACAAAGTCTTAAACCTTGGACCAGGAATAAACTCTTTTTGTTTAAGCACAAATCTTTAAAGAGCTTCAGTTCCCTAACCCACGTTCTTTTTACTGCACTTGAGTGCCTGGCTGGGACAGACACAACAGGAAGAGCACAAGAGAAGGCATACCCTCTGGCGAGGCTGAGTAATGGGCATTGGAAAAGATTGCTACAATGACTCATATGGAGAAACGGTTGTGGTAAGAGGACCCACAATTCCATCTCCCAGGACAGTGACCTTCACTAACTGAAACCCATTAGTTTTTTATTCTCTAACTTGTGGTTCTTCTAGGAAGAATGATTTCTTAGTGGTCGCGCTTCACTAGAAGTAACAAAGAGCTCTTCTGCTGCCTTCTCGTGCAGCACTTCTCTAAAAATTAGGAACTACAGCTTCAGCTCTGCTGTTCTTTCCTCCCTTCCACGTGGAGTGGGTGCATTACAAGTTCTTTGGTGGATGCTGCCTTTGCTCTTTATGTGCAAGTCAGCATCACATCTGTAACTGCACTTCTGTCTTGAGCTGAACATGGCACAGAGCCAGGTATGAATGAAATGAATTAGGTAAGCTAAAGGTCTCTGACCTTCTGAGAGGCTTAATCACAGCATTACATTCCTCTTCACATATCTCATCATACCAATAAAATGTGTCTTCAGACTTGGGAATCCTGTAGCATACATGGGGTGGGAAAGTGAGAGAATACACCTACCCCTACCCCAAAAAGAAGTAACATTTGTTTTAATCTTATGACTTTTTTCAGTTTTGTTAGAGGTCAGGATTATGTTCTGAAACCTAGACACCAAGGCAGGAAATTGGGCAGAAAGCAGACTATTAACAAACAGACTGAGATCAGAAGTCAGTACAAAGGACTTTTTTGTATCTCTTTTAAAAAGGTACAAGCTGATTTGGAAACTCAGTCCATCTCTAGTTTGTTTTTCAGGATTTATAGATGAGGAAAAACATCTCTACTATTCCCTGTAAGGAAAATACCAGCATTAACCCTAGGAGGCAGCTGGAGTCAGAGTGATACCATGTGGAGCAAAGTCCCTGTCAGTCTGAAGTAGATCCTCAGGAATACTACATTGACCAAACAATAAAAGTAACTTTCTGAGGTGGAAATATAATCTATCTGGCCATTGTTAAATTAAATCAGTATCAGAATTCTTCCAGAATGGAAGGTAGAACATTTCTTCTGAATGTTTATAATATATCTGTGCCCTCCAAAGGAAAACTGCACCTTTCTGCATCCTTCAGATTTGTGATACATAACTTACCTGTGTACTGTCTTCCATAAATACTGCTAATTTCTAACTCTCTGGTGTCTCTACTGTTCTTCTGTGCCAGTTTCCTCTAAACAGGCAATGCATTTTTTCCTCTCAGAAACTAAACACCATTATTGCTGGGAAAGTGAACTAAAAATAAAAATGAGGCTTTGAGGTATTAATATTCATTCCGACAACAACACTTAACCACATGGCCATGCTCACAGCTCTTTTTAGCCAACTCTCTCTGCAGGCATACTGTGCAAATGAAGAGCAGTTAATATAGTTGAAGAGACCTCAGCACAAAAGTACATAAAAGAGCATTTTCACCTTTGCTAACTTCCACTCTCTCTTTTACTTCATGACAGTAGTTGTGTTTCCACTTCATCTCAAGATGGAAGCATCTGGCTCTTTTTCTTCAAAGCTCTGTCAATAGCTTATCCATCTGTACATTCAATTGTCATGATTCAAAGCAATTTGAACTCAGAGAGGCTTTTGGCAGTGTTCTCTGCCTTACCAATCCCTGTTACAGAAGCTCTGCATAAAGCCTGTCATGAATTTCCAGATGGTTATTGATACGTAGTGACTTCATTGTTAGTGTTGCCACCTATTTTTTCAAGATGCAGCGCTGGGGAAGTATTCCAGAATATCTGCTAACTGAGGGACACATTTGAAGCCTCCCAGAACAGGAATTGCTTGTCTTCTAAAGTGAGGGATATTTGGAGCTGATCTCTTGCTTAAAGAACAGCAGCTCAAATTATGTCTAGTAAGGGATATGCACCCGGATAAGCCTTGCCTGCCAGATGACACATCCCAGTCTGGATTTAGGAGTTACTTTCTTGTGGTTTTACTACTAAGCTTTCACTGAACTCTGCTTCACTGCCACAGCGTTTAGTATCTAACCCTCTGCATCAACACTTGCTAGGGGGAGTTTGTCTGTCAGTCAGCTGCATAAGATCTAAACCTTCTTGTTACAAAAGAATCTTGATTTTTATTTGATCTGTATTGGTATGAGCATGTGTGATCATTTGGTTTGCAGTGGAAAATTTTAACTTTACTTTCTGGACCATAAATATGCAGTATTGTGAGTGCCAAAGAGGTTGTCCTGTTTTATTTTTATATAGCTATATTTCATAAAGTTGCAAAAATAAAGATGCTCACTGGATAGCTCTTCCTTCTGAATTTTTCGCTACCTCTTGGCCAAAACAACTAAGAGTCAAACCCTAATGTATTTTGTTGCACTTGCAATAGAAGAGTTGCATTTGAAACCAGAGAATGTACGTAGATACCATGTACAGAATGCTGTTACCAGATTTGGCACAGCTCTGCACTGTTAGGTTTTAATGAGGTAACACACAGGTTCATGTTTTAGATCAAGCATCTCAATTCAGTAAGGCCCTTATCCATATAAGTAAGCTCATACTATGCAGAGAGTCTCTTAAGCACATGCTTACATTTCGCCAAGGAATGGGGTTGGCATCTCCTTTCTCAAATTGATGGCTAATTGATCAACCCTTAGATAACAGTGGATAGTAATAAAGTCTTTTTGAGCATGTTGCTGTTATAATCAAATTGCAGACTACTCTAACACGTGGTACCTCCTTTCAATGAGAATCAGTGCAAGACATTTGAAGGAAGAAAGTCGGGAGGATACAAGGTGCTGGTGTAGTAGATGCACAGTTTTGTGTACAAAGCAGTATGTCCCAGTTCCATGTGACATCAACATCTTTGAGATGGCACGAGGAAGTATTGAAATTGAACAGTTTCAGACAAAGTTCACTTGGAAGAATTGTAGGATCTGGGACTTCCTTTGAAAAAACTGCGTTGAATAAAAATGTGCTACGAAGAATGACTTGCTTTCCCTTCCTGCATCTGCAACAGTCCCTGTACAGTGGGCCATAAAGACACGTACTTGGGAGCAGTTCACTAAACAAAGCTGTACATCTCATTTCTCAACATTCAGCTTAATCAAGAAAAATGATGTCCAACCTCTGCAGAGCCACCAGCAGATGCTATACAATCCTACCAGCCCTGTTGTGGGGGAGTATAAAGGAAAAGGAGAAAAAAACAAGGGACTAAAACAGAGACAGAAGAGAAAATAAAAACAAAAAGAATGAATAGAGAAACATGTTAAAATTTGTATTTCAGCGAAAGGTGGTAGAGGCTACACAAAGGTCTAGTTCATAAGTGTGACGGTGCTTTCACCAGAAAAGCAAGAAAAAAGAATTTGAAAATAAGGCAGAGAGATATTTATGAGAACAAAAACAGCAGCTAGGTGTTGTTAAGTAAGTATTTTCTTTTTTTTCAGTTTATTTTATGGCTAAATAAATAAAAACCAGGCTTCTTCATGTACTGATCTACCGACATCAATTTGACTCATTATTGTTTTCTATTTATTTTTTTGGGGCTAAGCATATTGAATAATGAGAGCAAACTCCATCCACCTGAATATATTTCAGGTCCCACAATGTGACATATTATTGTAATATGGTGGTTGAATTAATGATTTCCATTTATAAATGAATCTGTGATTTAGAGCTGCACATACACACAATCTATTTGAGCTGATATTCAGTCTTTGGAAGCAGTGTATATTTATTAGCACCTTCGTAGTAATGCAAATTATATTTGATTTGGTTTCTGAAACACTGAACAAAGAATCTTGTGAATTCAGACTTTAATTTAACTCTTTATTGTGCATTTTACAATCTAGAACTTCAGCAAAGGATTAGTCAATTTACCTGAAACAGTCCTGGCTAATTGAAATAATATCCAGCCTCTAGTGGCAGAATTTTTTATTTATACTAAAATGCATTCAGGATTGCAGATCTTCATTATAAAGACAATGATCATTTGGCTGTCTCATTAAACTATGCTTAGCTAAAGGAGTTTAATGACTTAAATGTATTTGGCAGTCAATATAATAGTTCTCATATGTTACAGAAATACAGGTATTACTGGAAAATTAATCTGTAAGAGGAAAGGACTTATTATAAAATTAGAGAATTATCTTTATTAAGCAATTATTGAATTCTAGTAAATTTTGTCTGCTGTTTAAGAAATTAGTTTCCTACTAGGAAAAAACATCCTGTAGAAAATTGCTTTCATCTGTATTTGTCAAAAGACAACAAAGTAATGACTGAAACTGTCTTTCAAAGACAATTTGCTTAGAACATTTATTAGGTCCCTACTTATTCACAGAGGACAGAACCAGCAGGGTTCTTGTGTTCACTGTCTGCAAGTCTGAAGGTAGTGCTAATCAAGACCAGTCTTAGTTCCTCCTTCCATATCATATGTCTATGCCTACGATGCTCTCTGGGACATGGCCACTCCCCCTCCCTTGTCTTGCAACTCACTCTGTCCTCCCCCAGTTTGCAGCCTGTTAAAGGTACTTATAAGGACACCATTGTGTTGAAAAGTTCCCAGGATGTATCCAACAGAATGTTTTAGGAATCATACTGCATAACTCTCTGATGCCTCCAGGTTAGGTACTCAGATATAAAAGTGATTCACAAGACTGAGACAGAGCATATTGAATAGGGAGAGTTGGATTCCTAGGATTCAATTTGCAACTACCCACAGCAAAACTAGATGAGGCTTTTTGTTTTGTGTCATAAAATATCTTAAGGTAAACTACAGTCCAGATGTTTGAAGGTGTAGCCAGATAAAAGAAAAAGTCCATAGGGACTCAAATTTGACAAGTGTTGGTGCTAGTTTTCAGGTTTTGGTTTTCATTATTGTTTGGTTTGTTACTCTAGGTATCCTAGCTGTTTTTCCTGTCTATTGTATTTTTAAGAAATAGGAATTGCCCCTGCCTAGCCTTTGAGACTGTTCTCTTTTTCCTTCATCTCTGTGGAAGTAGTGATGATAAGGAATTGTCCTCACAACTCCTTGTGTAGTGCAGAGAAGCCTAAAATAGCTCTGAGCTGGCTTCCATTTCTCAACTCCAGCACTTGAATGCAACAGAATTAGGTTTGCATGACACTGAATATGAGGGCTAATTAGTGGCAATGGATGTGTCACCTTGACCTTGGTCCATAGGCATTGATCCTGGAGTTAGCTGGGTTATTTCAGAGTTGCATTCCATGGGGCAGACATGCTTCTTATTCCCTGGTTCGACTAACAACAACTCAGAGTGAGAGAAATGAAATAGTTATTTTAGTGTAAACCAGGGTTTATTCTACTCAGTCTCTAATAGGATTTGAGAAGTAAGAAGTGGATTTATGAAATCTGTAGGCTTGTTCCTTACTTAAATGAGTTATAGCAGGGAAACACTAAGCCAACATTTGCCCTCAAACACCATTCTATATCCTAGTTGAGGAATAATGAAATATTACCCTGCTATCACATACTGATCAACATTTTACACAGTAATGCAAACTTCTGTGATGTAATCTTTCTTTCTGTTGCTCTAGTAGTGGTTTTCAATAATTAATTCTGACTCACACTGCCTTTGCACTCACTTCAGTGGACATACTCAAATTCTGCAGGAATGCAAGGACTAAATCAGAACTGCCAACACCTAGTGACACCTTCCTGATTTTTTTGAGTTATTGCTGGAGTATTACTATGATATATCCCAAACAAGGGCTCTGAACTTTTTTGTCCTAGCTGACACAGAAATACAAGAAGAAAATAGGTCACTATCCCAAAAAGCTGAGAGCCTGAGGAAAGATTCTATTTCTAACATAGGCTGGAAAATGATGATAAGAATTGTCCGTTTTCAAAATCAGAAGTAAATCTCCTTTTTTCTTTCTTCCTTTTTTTTTTTTTTTTGGTTTTTGAAGAACACAACCTGCTCAAAGGGTCAAGATAATGCTTCTGTTAAGTGATATGTATTTCTTTCTGTGCTAATGGTGATTGAACAAAACATTTTTCATCCTTTTTTCTTTTACGATCTATAAATAATGAATGGGAAGGTTTTATTTTCTTTTTTCCCCTATTTTTCCTCGTTTTTTTTCCTCTCTATCTTTTTTTTTTTTTTCTGAAATACCTTCTATCAAGGTATAAAGCATAGATACTGTTGGCTATGGTTTTCAAGGTTAAATCTGGGTATGATATTCCATCTGTGCTTGCTTGTCCCTAAGACGATTCTGCAGCTCAGACTAGAATCCTGACTAGCTTTACTGTTTTTTCTAGCTTGTACTCTTAAGGTCTCCTTAATCTTATTTAAGTCTACAAACAGCTTACATTTAGCTGAAAACATGAGGTGGTTTTGTGTAGGAAAATGTCAAGCCCTCATCCTATGCTACGATAGAGTAAAAAGACTTGCTCCTCAGCTTTCCTGGGTTTTAAAACTCCCTTACCTTGTAAAGTAAGTAACATGCTGCCATCTATTGGCAATGAGAAATTATTTTATTTCTTCAAGTGATTTAAGGAATTAAAATCCTCAAATTCTTAAGGAATTTTGTTAGATGTTATTTTCTCTTGTCAAACTATAGGTATCTGAACAGCATAAACTTGCAATTATATCTTATTTACTTTAGGATCACAATGAGATCTTTCTTGTTTGAACTGATACAAAGTCCTACCACAAAGCTCAACTACAATCTCCAAATTTTTTTCATCTAAAGGCCTAAAGAAATGTCAATTTCTTTAAAAACAAAGAAAAGGGTATTGTAAGAGTATACCCTCTCAAAGGGTTTTGAATGTCCTTCAAAACCAAACAAATGAATGACAAAGGTATCTTTGCAGATAGTCTTTTGGTCTTGACTCTGAGCAACTGGAACAACATAAATGTTGAAGGAACTGCATGGAAGTGCTGCAAACTTAAAAATATTTGAGGAAGAGAACTTTTTTTTTCTTTTCTTTGTTTTCAAAATAGTCTATTTATAAGAAGAAAATCAAAGAAACAAATGTGATAATTGTTCAGGGGGCTCTAGGTGATTTACACCACTGAATTTTGTTTCCTTCTTCATCTCCAGTTAAATTCATTATGTACACAGTCATATCACACAGCTGAAGAATATCTCTTTATGATTTCATGATTGAACACCGAAAAGGAAAGAAAAAACAACCTCTTTTCTCATCTGAGAACTATAACTCTGCTCAAACTTGGCCTACCTGGCTGGAGTGCTGGCCAGTTTCGGTGCTGTAGCGACATTCTGCAACCGGAGAACTGATTGAACCAATGTAATTTCCAAGAGCACGTAATGACCACTTGTTAAGGTGAAAGGGTATATAACGTATTTATAATTTATACTTCACTTGCACATCAGCAAATGTAGAAAACAGTCTGTGTGCATGTGGTTAAGTAATTGCACCAGTTATCCAATCCATGCCATTTTGAGTGACCATTTCAGAGTGCATGTAGCAGCTGTAAACTGTTCTGTTGGTAGAGTGCTTGAAAACCAAAATACAAATGGAAATTTATTCTGCTATCCTGACTCTTGTGTTGTCACTTATAATGAACAAGTTGAATATTTAGGATACTAGTGTAAATACTGATGCTGCTTTATATTCACTTGTTATAGTAAATATGAACCTGCTCAAAACACAGGTCAAAACACATCAGATCTTACAGGTCACAAAAGCATGTTTAGTAAAACATTGTTCCACCCCACCCCTTAGGATAATTGGTAATACACCACCTCTGTTTTATTTTCAAATTACTGTTTTCTTTGTCTCAGTCATGTATTTTCTTTCTAAGTCCTTTGTTTTCTAACATGTAAGAGAAGCACAATGAACTTGTAGTCTTGTTGCTAGGCTTCAAGCTGCATTTATGCAGTCCTGTGAGACACTATTCTCGTTTTTGAATTCTGAATCAAGTCCCAAGGCAACAGTGCCTTGTTTCTTAGCAACACAGATGGGTAGATTGTTTATTCCATCTCTTTTCTACAATGGAAGAATAAAAAATTCTCTGAGTAAGGGTGTGCTGCAAGTTTGTCCCTTTGCTTAACTTCCCCTAGAAGAGAGGAAAGAGAACCTTTCTGTGGTGGAGCGTATGAAGCCTGTCTGGAAGTCCCCGTTTTTGCAGACTGGTGAGTCAATCTCTATCTTTTTTTGTTCTTTGCTTCTCTTTTGTGTCCTTATTCACCACTGTGCATATGGATCTGCAGGTATTTTGGATCAGTGAGTTCCAGTTCCTAGGATACAAACATATGCATGGAATATCAATAGTAACATAGGGGGTAGAGGTGGGATGTGTGAAAATACATAGACTTTTTGCTTTGGTGAAATTAATGGAGAATCATAGAATAGTTTTAGAAACTTCCTCTGCATGCAAAACCTTGGCTTTAGGAAGAAAATTAGGGCTGGAGAAAATAGGTTGAGGATTGAGAGGTAAGGAGGAATGGGTATTCATGTAACTCATAAGTTAGTGGTGTATGTTACCCAGTGTATGAAAAGAGTTTGTGGGAACTTAATTTATCTCCAGTGAGCTGCCTACCCAAATCCTTTTTCAGAAACAGAGTTTTGTTGATAGGGACACATTTCCATATGCCCTTATCCTTCAATGGACTACAAGCTTATTCCATAAAAAAACCCCAAAACATTCTATACTCAGAATGAATAAGCACAAAGTAGAGAAAGTTGTAATGTTATAGCTTTCCTTCAGGTTTCCTGAGCATTGAGTATTAAACAAAGTAGGAAAAAATTGTTTATATTATGTTGGAGCCTGTTGCAATACTCTTATGGTCTATGTATTTCTTCCCAATTTTCGGGGTGTACAAGGAACTCTTGTGTAAGAAAGGTAACAGATTATGGGAATGGCTTTTAGATCATAGAGACAAAACAAAGATAACACATTATCTAGCTTGTGCAAAGAGTTAAATACTTTATTGCCAATTTAGGGTGTTAATGCTGCTCCAGTGGTTTTTCACCCTGCCCAGAGGCATCCTTGGGTGTGGGAAAGGGCCTCTCTGTACCTCTGGGCAAAAAGGTGAAGCTTGAGTGGCACTGCTGATGAGATGGCCCATGGCAGGACATAACACCTGGTCCTATACCAGGATAGCAGTGGGGCAGCTCTAATGAACATTGTGGCCTGGGTGTGCCCAGGAATGCAGAGCAAGATAAGAGTGCATCAGGAAGCATGGAGACCAGGGCTTCAACATTTCTCTCATTTAAGGTCCATTTGGTCACTTCTACTTGTGCAATGTGAGACTAGTGTGGGCCCACTGCTGCCCAAATAACCCCACCCCCCTGCTGTGCTGCCCTGCAGCACAGGTTTAGTCTCCTGTCAAGGTTGTACTGCTTAATGAGGCAAGAACAAAAATGTGGAGAGGGTGTATTTGTGTTGTTACTTAGCGATGGGTATTTCAGACAAAATGAAAGTCAGAGCTTCAGTTCCTACAGGCTGGAATGAATGCGTAAATTCCTGAACATCCATGCTTTTGGCTTCAGATGGGGTTTCTCTAGGTTACTTTGCAGAACTGAAAGAAGGTATCAAGAAGCAATACTTCATCTAAGCACAGGTACAATATAATATTAAAGTACAGTTACACATTTATCTTCAATGAATGTACTAGGTTATGCAGACAGGACTAGCTACTGAAAGCAGCAATCAATAATAAATGTTCTGTTGTATATGTGTGTTCATCCTCCACCAAGAAGAGAGAAAAATTTTATTTGAAAGTCAAAGCAAACTTTCTTCAAGCCTTGACTAGCCTTTCTCCCAACAACACACTGCAGTGCAGCAATCCAAAGCCAATACAGACATATGGCTAAAGCAGCCTCCTAATTTTAGCTTCCAGCTCTATAGATCATCCAACACTTCTCAGAAGCCACAAGGAGGGAGGAAAGAGGAACTGAACCCAAAAAGTACCTCTGAGACCATAGTCATGCAAGAGCTTTGCGGCATAGGTCCAGGCTGCTCCTTCCTCTTCCAGAAAAGAGAAGGGACTTTCTCCAGCTTGTCACTCGCTTTCAACGGATCAACTCTTATGAGGCCAAAATACTCTTTGTGAAGAATACCAAACATAAGCCTGGTGTGTATGAAGACCCCAAACCACACAATTATAGGCAGGTAAAGTGTCTAGCTCCCAGACTTTTATAAAGCAAATACACTGAAATAAATACGTGCTTGAGGATTGGTAAATGAAGCCACTAGATGTCAGTCTCATTAGCAAAAAAAAGCCTCCAAACCCTGCAGTTAATACTGCAGTTGGGATCTAACTTTGATAGTTAACTGTGTTGTAGGCACACATTATTTGCCAAAAGATTCCATAGGTAATGCTGAAGAATTCAGCCTTAGAGCTCTATGTTTTAATGTGCTTTGTAGTTTTTATTTGGGTAGAGCAGACTGAAATAGGGCTAATCAGTTCACCTTTACCTTGTTCACCGTGACATGTCTGTCTGTACTTTCTGCTTTCCTAAGAAAAATAGCTAGCAGTTGAATTGCTCGACATACTGGATGGAAGTATTGTATGGTAATTTTCCATTTAGTAGCCCTAACTGAGACCAGCATCTCACTGTGCTAGATTTTTGTTTGTAATATACGGCAAGAAACTCCTTTCTTCACAATACTGATTGTGTACAAACTGTGTACAAAAAAGTTGACAGGAAATTTAAAAGGTAAAGATACAATTTGAATCAGTGCATTCCCTTGCAGTCAGTGAATTTAATGTTAAATCTGCTAAGAAAGAGAAATCTTCAATCTAAATGTGTTTTTTTCATAGTAGTTATTTGGTTTGGTTTATTTGTTTTTGTAGCATCTTTTAAAATGAGATTCATTGTTCTATCCATATTCAGTTAACTTCTCACTAGAAATGTTCCTGTCTCCTCTCCTCTGAGCCTTTCAAAGATTGTTACTCAAAGAGCAATTCAGCAAACTTACTATTTCTAAAATAGGAAAGAAAACTGAGATGGTAAACAAAATCCTTTCTGTCCTCCAAAGCAAACATTTATACCTGGACATGTAGTTTATTGAAGAACCACACAAATGGCATATGGCTAAAGCTACATTTCCATAGAAAACAATATTTTCTTCCCCCTTCTGTCTTCATAAGAATATAAATCTATAAATCATACCTTTATCTATTTGCCATCTGCTATAGCAGGAATTTAACTTCCTTGTTTCTCTGCTATAGGAGGAATTTAACTTCCTTGTTTTTGAGTTTACTTAAAGTAATCAAAACCAAACTTCTAGTTAGCTGTTACAGCCAAAAGAAATTTGTCCAATAATACTCTATCTCAAGGAAAATTTGCTTTATTTCAAGATTATCCAATTTTGATAATAGCAATTAGATGCTAATTTCTCTGAAAACCTACCAAACAAAATTTTCTCTTCAAGTAAATATATCTTTTTTTTTTGTCAAATCTTGACCAAAAATATAAATTTGCAAAATCAGCAGAAGGGAAAAAAATGTATATTTGTCCCACAACTCCAATGTTATGTTTTCTAATATCACCAATTGAGAGGGCCTGACTATAGCAACCATATCTTAGGAAATGTTCTCAGGGTTTCAGAACCTTCCCCACTTCATATCAGGAGAAAACTAGTGATTTAATAATTTGAGTAGCTCCAAAATATAATTCCAGAAAGTCCGATAAGTATACAACCAAAATATTTATCTGTGCATGTGAAATAGAGTTTCAGGTTCATGTTATGAATCAGGTACTTTAGGAGATTTTAGTGTCACCAGTCAGTGCTCTAATCTCAGGACTAATGGGGTTTTGTTTTTTTTTTTCTACCTGAGTGAAAAAAGTACTTACAAGTCAGCATTTCTGAAAAGAAACAAGAAAAAAGCAAAGAAGCAAGTTGAAACCAAAACTTCACAATATAAGCTCCTGATAACAACAAAACATTTTGAGGTTCTTTTCAGGACTTTGTCCAGAGGTAGTGCTGATTTCCACTATGAGGACTGGAGGAAAACAGTATGTACTGTCTAATTGCTTTGACATACCACTAACTTTTCAGCTCACTGAAAACTTCAGGCTACGTAACTTTAGCAGGCTGTAGACTGTACGGTGATTACAAACTCAGTAGAACTGAGGACTTGCCTCTACAGGGAATTTAACACTGTATTTTCGCCTCCACTAAAATGTCCCCTCGGGAGAATCCTTAGTGACATATTGTCAGGAGTTCAAAAGAAATTGATCAATCTCACTGGAAGATCTCTATGTAAAAAACATACCTGAGGACTAACTGCACTTGTCCAAAATTTTTAAGTATAGATTTGATCTTACATACACAAAAAAAGGCAATTTCTATGTTCACTTAGAAATGTTCTCACCCCTCAGGCCAATGGGAAACGCTTCATTAAACGGAAATCAGAACTCAGTCAGAAAGGAATTAAAAAAGGCAAGGGAAAGGCAACAAGTAAAGTATGTAAATTACCAATGTACAATATTTTCTCCTCCTTGTAGCATTCTCTCCTATGCGGTTCTGATGTGATCACATCCATCAACCCACAGTTAAATATTCATTACAATCAAGTATTCAACATGTAACTTCACACACCATTTTTGTTCCCTCCGTGGTTTCACAGGGCATTCATCCGGCTGCCTAACCTCACCATTTTGATTTTATCTTGTTCAATTAATCAACGAAATATATCTTCCTATTCATGCAGATGATGCTGATACCTCCAGAACATGATGGTTATTGACTTTCCATCTTGTATCTCAGAAGAAACCACACAGGTTAGTCCTTGACAACATGGACATTCATTGTGTTAAAGAAATTAGGAACCTGTGCTTGAACAGTAGGGAGCAGGAATAAGAGCACCGAACCCACAAAACTGGCTTAAGTGCCTCAGGTGAAGCTTATAGACCAAACATCAGTTTTTCCCCTCAAGTTTCAACATCAGAGAAAGTCCACTTCCTAATAAATAACAGACTCAGATTATAGAAAATAGTTCACTCATGCAAAGACACTTAGATTTAAGATATCTGATACAAGCAGGATTAGTAGCTGAACTGCTTGTCAATGTCAATGTTTCTGATAAGACTGCAATTTCAATCCTGTAATGGGGGTTTAGTCCCAGGCAACTGATTCATGTCCAGTGTCTGCTGTCGTCATGGTAGATACAACAGTCTGTGGTGGATAGTTCACAGTGGGATGCCTGCCCTTTAGTGTAGTTTCTATAGCTCCACCTCTTGCAAGGATAGCTTTTTTAAAAATAATTTACTACACACTAGTTACAGTACACAGACATACATATAATGTAGCATAAAACACTACTTTCTTTGTACATTCATAGCAAAGGCCATGGACAGAATATCTTTTTGTTTATGATGTTTACTGTATATGTCTTTGTTTTCCTTTTTCTAGATCCTATCTGATTAACAATAAGCATAGCTTTTCAAATCCTAGAGTCCAGACAGTTTTTTCTATAGCTTATAAACAATATTTGCTTAATATTTTCAGATCCTGGACTTGATTCACTGAAAGGAAAGTAAAAGGACTCTGATAGGAGATTTCTTACATACAAGCCTTGTGGAAGCAAATGGGATCCATAGCTGCTACTGTTAAAGAGTCCCTGACCATCTAAATCTGCTTCATTTACAGTTAGTGACATTAAAACAAAACTTCTAGGTTTCTCTGCTTAAAAATATTTTGAAATAATAATAATAGTAATTCTTAATTATATTTCTTTCCCGATATTTTGGATCATTCAATCTTGAGAGCACAGCTGGCATATCCTAAGGGAAATGTCATTTTACTGGAGATCTAGAAACATAGACCATTACTTTCCTTTAGATTTTCAAGAATGTAATTCTGTTTCCACCTCTTGTTGACTTTTATGGAGTTTGAGAGATAGTCTCTTGGGGAACATTTTCTTATTTCAGCCTTTAGCAGAAGATTATACAGCACTGTATGTGGTAATTCATTTGTAGGAATTAAGATGTCCATACTAGACTGTTCAAAGACACAGACTATTTCAGAATATGCAGGTACTAGGTGCATGCCTTAATGGTTTTGTGTATATATACCAAACACTTAAATGTAGAGATCTCCAAAAGCAGAATACCTCTATTTTCATTATAAAACAGCTGCCATTTGCATAAAAAATTTAAATGTTTGGGGAACCAGTGTAGACGGTGACAGATTCTGAGTTGTGAATGTAACTCTACCAAATAGCAGCAAGTCAATATGCTTGTTGTTGTAAAACACATGAATTGGCTGAACACAAATGTCTCTAGGCATTTCAACATGTTGTGCTCTGATTCAAGACTGAAACATGTCTGAGAATGAATTCTTTGATAAACCTGTTGAGATCATCTGTATGACAGCCACTCCTGTTTTATTTTGTAGGTCTGATGTACCTGTACTTCTCTGCCCCCAGCAGCACAGATGGCAGCATTGTGCTCACACTGTGTTCTTGGATCGTGTGGAGGAAAAGCTTTGCCAGCTGCATCAGGGAGAGGCAGATAGAGATGCAAGTGTTCACTCTGCTATGTTAGGGACACTGGATCTTGCCTCATCCAGAGGGCACACTTAGATAACAAAGGATTGATGGGTGCTGGTAGAATCCATAACTCCGTTGTTTGGAAGGGTTAGGAGGACACTGATGCCCAATTAAACTGACTAGACCCAAACCTTCATCTGAGAGCAAAAAATGGAGATAGCTAGGCTGGCTTGCCCTACTGAAAGGTTATTATCAAGTGAGATCCTTGCAGCATTCATGGTGGATGGCTTTCTAAGGCAGGTAGAAAGTAGGACTGCTTTTAAATGTATTAGGAGACACTTTTTTAGCTTCCAACACACCTTTCCTTCAGTGTTCCTGAGCAGCTGACACTTGACAGTGCCCTCCAACAGGGTCTCCATGCCTGGCACCCAAAGTCCCGGGAGAAAAAGAAAAATATCCACGAAAACCAGAATTTTCTGCTTCCATCTTATCTAAAACAAACTTCTCATGGGGAAGATCTTGATCTTTTACCTGATGAAACCAGTTTTCTGTAAAACTGCTTCTCCCATCGTGTTGGATACTAGCCTGATGTGACCTTACAGGATGATGATCGTATTTAAATGCCAATGTCTTTCCTTTCACAGGAACTCCAGTCTAAGCAGCATGGTGCTAAGAATAAAGCAGTGTGATATGGACTCTACATCATTATCCACACTGACCTACCAATTTCTCAGTCCCAAGAAATGTGTTCATCTGAATGTGCTACGGAAGACTAGTGGTCCTGAGATGTGTCTTGCGTCTATCCTGTGACTCAGGAATGAGCTCTTTGAGAGACCTGGCACACTTGTAACAAAGGAAGCCTAGGTCCTTCAAACAGCACAAAACATGGCACAGAGGATAACAGCCTTTATCAATGATGTTCAAATGTTTTAGCAAATATCTATTTCTTACTGTACATACCATCATGGAACAAAAACATAGTAAATGCACTTTGTCTGGTTTATTAGTATTTGACCTCTTCTCCTTAGGTCCGGATTTTTGAAATAACATGGAAATTAACATTATTATCTCTTTCTACTTAACAAAATCCTCTCTATATAGGTTTCTCTGTATTGCTAAAAATTACTTACCAGTGCTTCCAATTAATTAATTTTTTTTTCTCTAACCAGTCCCTCAGCCATTTGTAAGTAAAAGAAATGGCACAGCCCATCACACCTGGTAACTAGAGGTGCTGAATGCCATCATGAGCTTACTTTGGAAACTCCCTGTCCTCTGCACCCAAGATCTGGTGATTAGCAGACTATGCCAAAATAAACCCTCACATACTTCCTTTTCCTTCAGTAGAAACAGCTGCTTTGCTCTTGACTCTTAATTACTAGGAATTGACTGCTGAAAGATTGACATAGTCAGGTAGTTTCAATTTCTTTTCTAAACATAGTGTGTGAGTGTTGAGTGTAACAGGGGGAAGCATTTTTTGTAATAGTCTGCATTGCTGTGGGCTCTGGAGGTATATCCAGATCTGGATTTGGACTGAAATCTCTAGACTTAAACCGTAAGTAAGCTACATGGTAAATGCACACCCAGACAGTGATTTAGCACAAGAAAATTGCATACCAGATCATTTTGCCTATTCCAAAAGACAGTGAGTTACATACCACATTGGAAAGCTTGGGAAACTAGCAAGAATCCCTTAAGCAATGATCTTCTAGCTCTATCTGCACTGTTGTGGAGTTCAGTGTTTCTCCAGGATTTCTCAGATGCAACACTTGTGGAAAGAAAAATGTGTAAGATGTTGACAACAAAAACAACACATTTTTTGTTAAAGAGAGCTTCCTGCCAATTGTGTTGTATCTACAGGCATAGTTTGAAGTTTGCAGTTCCCCAAATTTGAGTTGGAAAGAATGAAGTAGACAGTCTTCCTGTAAATTACCCATTTTCTTAATGCCAGACAAACCCAGCCAAGTGAAAGCTGCTTTCTCTGTGCATGGCAAATGAAAGACTTGGGACAAATAACATTTCAGAGGTTGTTTGGATCTGGAGCTCTTGTTGGTGGACATAATCATAATAAAATAGCTGTGATTGTATCTATACTAATCACAGATAATGATAAAATTCTAGCTGGGCTTCACCACGGTAATAGGAGTGACACTCTAATGAAGTGCCACATGTAGCAGTCCTTCAAAGGAATGCTATTGATCTGGTCTTTTTATGGATGGAAAAAGGAGACACAGAGCAGGTAAATTGACTGGCCCAAAGGCATGAGGGAAGAGTGAGCTTCAGACAAAGTCTTACAGGTAAACTTGATCTCTTATAATACAGGTAAACTTGATCTCTTATAACACATGTGAAGGCACTTCCAGTGTTCCCAAGGAAAAGAGGAATGAATTGGTCTTTAACATCTTACATGACACCTCATCTTTAAAAATATGGATGTCAGAGTTACGTCTTTCTTCTGACCCACAAGATGGGGGTTGCCTCTTGCACTTGCCTGCAGTGGGGAGGGAGACACACAGACGTGTTATAGACACTCATTTCCTGGCTTAGGCATCTTCACTCTTTCATTAAAGAGTCAGGAAAAAACCACAGGGCTGCTCTGCAGTGAGGAGAGTGCAAGTTGCTAGAGCCTCTAGGTAAAAAGGCTGCTAAGGAAACAAAGGTACCTGCAGTAAACCTGTGCATGGAAAATCCTCTTTACTGGCAAATATATAATAAGAGATATCCTAAGAACCTAAACTGAGAGTTGTGAACCTAAGAGTTTTTTGAAAATGTTGGCTCAATTTGTTCACCTCCTTTGAGTGGCTATTATATACTAAATACCTTTACCATATGTGACATATATAAGAAAGAACAGCTATTCCTGTTAAGAACACCGTGAAGAAGCATAAAGGTTTTTTTTCTTTGAACAGCACATCCTTGCAATGAAGTAGCTTAAAAAGCATTACTGCTAGTGACAGGACAAGTACATTCCTTCCAAATTCCTACAGGGGTATGACATCCAGCTGTAACTGTTGTGAAAGGCAGCTGTAGAGCTCTGTAGTGGGTTGACCCTGGCCAGATGCCAAGTACCCACTAAAGCCACTCTCTCACTCTCCCTTTGCAACTGAATAGAGGAGAGAAAAAAAACAGCAAAGGATTCATGAGTTAAGAGCTGGGAGAGGTCACTTATTGATTACCTTCATGGACAAAACAGACTCAAAGTGGGGATATGAATTAAATTTATTACTAACAGGATAAGAGCCAAAGAGTGAGAAATAAAACCATCTTAAAAACGCTTTCTCCCCAACCCTCCTTCCTTCCATGTTCTCCCCCCTCCCCACCAGTGGTGCAGGGGGACGGGGAATGGGGGTTACAGTCAGTTGTTGTTTCTGCTGCTGCTCAGGGAGAGGAGTCCTTCCCCTGCTCCTGTGGGGTCCCTCCCACAGGAGACAGTCCTTGATGGACCTCTCCAGTGCGAGTCCGTCCCTCGAGCATCAGTTCTTCCCAAACTGCTGTCCCGTGGGTCACTCCTCCATGGGGTGCAGTCCTTCACAAATGAGCTGTACTGATGTGGGTCCCCCACAGGGGCCACAAGTCCTACCCGGGATAAACCTGCTCCAGTGTGGGCTTCCCTCTCCAAGGGCTGCAGGTCTCCAGCAGCACCCTGCTCCATCTTGGGCCTCCCATGGGGTCACAGCCTCCTTGAGGCATCCATGGGCTGCAGGTGAGTCTCTGCACCCCAATGGTCCTCCATGGGCTGCAGGGGCACAGCTGCTCCACCATGGTCTTCACCACAGGCTGCAGGGCCTCAGCTCCGGCACCTGGAGATCATCCTCCCCCTCCTTATGCACTGATCTTGGTGTCTACTTTGTTGTTCCCATGTTCTCACTCCATTCTTTCCTGGCTGGAATTCTTTCTGCACAACAGCTATCTGTTCTTCAATATGCTATAGCAGAGGCATTACTATTTCTCCTGATTGGCTCGGCCTTGGCCAGCAGCAGGAAGTCTGTCCTGGAGCCAGCTGACATTGGCTCCACGGGACAGGGGCAACTTCTAGCAGCTTCTAACAGAAGCCACCTCTGTAGCTCACCCCCTGTCCCACTGCTACAAAAACCCAGCCACAGAAACCCACTACGAGCTGCCATCCAGTTGTGCAGCTAGAAGCCCCCATTACCCTCCCAGGCTTACCAGTACAGTGGCTTGATCTGAAGATGCTGGTGATGCTGCTATACAACATGGAGATTTAGCTCTCCAAAGAGCAGTTCTGTTTCCACTACAATATCAGCTTGATGTATGCCAGCATCCAGCAGAGCCCAGCAGTAGTGCAGTGTCACTGACCTTTTGCATTGTCTCTGTACCATTGCCCACGGCACAGGTGTACAGGTGCACATGGAAAAGCTCAGCTCCCAAGCAGAGTGCTGTGACAACTCTTCATGTTGGCCCCAGATTAGCATCTCCTTTTCCCTCTGTTGCACACTCAAGTTGTTCCAGAGCCCAAAGGAGCCCATTCAGGCTGATCTCCATCTCCTCTGACACCTTTCACAAAGCTTTTAAAACTTCAAAGGAAGCAGACTGTGTTTTTTGTATTAAAGGCTGGCTAAAGTGGTGTTCTCATGCCTCAGCAGTTGTAGATACGTGTAAAATCTCTTCATCCTTCTTACTTTTGCATTCTCATCGTGGGGGCGAAAATGCACAATAAATCTTGCTGACAGCTATGCCAGCATTTACGGACACAGTCAACTGCAGTGTGAGCACCTCTTAGCCCAGCTTATGAGGAATGAACAGTATCCATTACCAAAAATTTCACTGACCTCAAATCTCTTCCCGTAAGTCAATATTTTTCCATTTACTTCAGTGTACATTAAGCCTGTTGGCTTAATGGAGGTGAATTCTTTTGTTTTAGGCAGCACTATTGGATTGTTCCTTTACAATTGCTAATTCCCTTAGAATTGAAAATCTCTACAGCTTGTATAAATGCAGAGAGTGAATGTGGATACTTTCTGAAATCTTAAAAAGAAGAAGCAGGCTTACAGGTTAACTGTAAATACTATGATCTCACAAATGACCAGAAGAAGGAGGTGTTACACAAAAATATGTTCAGATCTTTCACCCACATATACTGATTCTATAAAGACAATTAAATAGATTCTGTACATTACTAATATTAGTATTTTCCATATGTATATAACTTACCCTACATATATTTATAATAAAACAGATAGCAAGATTTCAAGGTCTCTGCTCAGGATATCCCCTGCCCTGACACTCCCCCATATACTTCAAATTCAGTGTTATCTCTAAAACTGTTGTACTTTGGGCTAGGTTTAACCATGTCCCCTGTGATTTCTGGAACTGAGAGCCTACTCATGAACGATTACCATGCAGATTCAGTATCTGAATTATACACAAGACTCCTAATTCTGATCTAAGATCTGTCAATAGTTCTGAAACTTTGTTTATATTTTTTCCATGAATTTATGCCCAAGTTCAAAAAAAGACAACTTTCTATATCCTTCCTCCATCACAAACCCATATATTTGAAAAATTAAGCACACACACATGGAGTATTCAGGTGGTCAACAAACTTCAAGTACTTTAAATGGTTGTATGATCATACTGGTCATGCTGAAAGTGCTAATGTCCTTGTCACACTAAGCCTTTGAAATACCAAATTTTATGCCTTTCTTGTGGAACAAAATCATAAAAAGACACAAAACAATCAACCTAACAATAGATTAACAATATAATGTCTAAAGAGTTATTATTCATTTATTAAGATCTTTCTGAGACCTGATTTATAAAAGCTGGTAAAGAGAGGAGATTGGTTTGCAATAACAAAAATCTAGTATTGGCCACAATTAAAATTAATATACTGGAAAAAAATGTAAAGAATAATTTGCTGCTAGATACTTCTCTGCTCCATTGAACGTTGCTTTGAGCATTGCATTATACCTTATCTTATTGCAGTGATAGCAGTAGGGTAATTTTATTACCTTAATAATACAACTGCAGTTAGCTAACACTGCACAATTTAGTTCATATAAGGAAGAAAAATATTAATTTGTTTTAATTAAGGGGCTGTTTTTAAAAAGGCATTAACTGCATCCAAAAGGATGCATAAGAGACCTGTGCAATGCCAACTAAAGGAGTGAAGCAAAATGAAAAATATTCTGGGATGCCTCTTTTCATTTAGACAAAAGTAATACCTTCTTTTCCTTCAACACCAACCACTGGAACAGCTTAAGAAATGCTGGAAATGTTCTGGATGAATTTTGTGCACATGGTTGTGAAGGACAACAAGCAGGGATAAGATGGGGAGAAGGGGGAGTGGTGGAGTCGTGGGGAGAGGGCTTTGGAGGGGGCAGTGGGTTGTGCACAGCAGCTGTGGCTGCAGGACGCCTGTACATGGTTCTTTTCATAGAGCCAGTTAAGTTTTAGTACCATGGGTTTTCCTCACATTAGAAACCAACAGGCAGCAAATGAAACACAAAAACTTTATTCTGTAACTGTTTAAAACACAGAAGTGTGCTTTATAACACTGAAGTGCTGCTTTTCCTCCACAGAGGCCTTTTCTTAGTTGGAAAAAACAAAACCAGAAAGTGCCTGTCATGCAGGTTGTACTAAAATTATGCTTCATGCAATAAACTTATATGTTATAATGTGTTCTTCAACTGACTCTTTACCTATCATCTTTTACTTTGTAAAAAGTAACAGTTTATTTTCACTTCCTTCCTATATATTTGAAGAAGGCAGTAGCCAAGCAGTGATGGTATTCCTTCTATGTTCGTCTCAAGAGATGGATAGGAAAACTGGCCTGGCAGCCAGTGAAACTTCAAAACACGGAGCCATAAACAGCTGTGTTCCCGTACGTGTTTTCCTGTGAGGATAATTGTTCTTGTTGATGGTTATGTACCTTCAAAAGTAAATAACAAACAATGTTACTGGTGAAAATAACTAGAAATAGAGAAAGTCAGAGGATAGAAATGGGATTTTTCTGCTCCCAACAGAGGAAATTTTCTGACCTTGTGGAGAAGACAAGGAAGGAAAGGGAATATAATGGCCTGGTGTATTTTAAACAAATGTTTCAATATGTACCCTTCCCTCTCATTACGTCTTTAAAACCTGGCTGGCATACCCAGTGCAAAAACATGAGCCTCAGCACATAGGGGCTGTGTAATTGCCTAATGTTGGCTACCTTGGACTGAGCAAGGAAAATACTTCTCTTGAAATTGAGAAGGACAAAGCCTTAAGTGGCTTCCAGATCTGCAATTTCAAGCACACAGTCCATGCCCATAATCCTTTGTCATTGAAGAAAAAAGAGCACAAAATTGTAAATTTATTTATTGATTTTATTGTGCTGGGATTTGGGGGTTTTGATTGTTTGTGTTGGTGTGACTTTTTTCTTCCTAGCACCATACAGTATATCACAGTTTCACAACATTATAGTCCTTTAAGACTGGGCACCACTCATTCTTTTATGGTACTGTTAAGGATTTTATTTTTAGAAATAGAAATTTGATAAATATACTCTCAAAAGTCATATAGGAAGTGGGAATGGTTGGGATAGAGATAACATTTATATTTGGCTTCTAGCAGATCTAGTCATGAAGGCTTGGAGCCAAGCTTGGAAACATGGGACAGGAGAATGCCAGAGCCCTCAGAGTATTGCATGAAAATGAGAGCATGGGATATAAGTTAGTGGGATAAACTGAAGACCAAGGGAAAAGAGGTACCTAAACTACTGATTTGGGAGAGAACCTGAAGGTTGCTTTCCATCTGTTAAAGAGTTTTATTCTGTAAGGAGTGAATGTTGTAATTCTATTTGGGAGAATAAGTATAAACAGTATTATTGACATGAAGGAAATAAGGGGATGATAAGTATTGGAAACATTAGCTCTTTTTTTATTTTAGTTAGTGCATTCATTCATTCTGGGAACTATGCCTAATGCTAGCTTAATCAAGAGTGTGTAAATAAACTGCCCATTTCACTGTCTCACATCAGTTATGCATTTTATCTCACACTTTATTTTATCTGGTATCTGCCCTTTGTCAGTGGGCAATCAAATAGGAAGAGGAATCAGGAGAACAGAGTCTCCAAAGATAAAGCACTGTGTCCCTGAGGACATGTCTTCTCTAGGATAACAGGCTCCTTAAAACAAGATACTAAGAAAGTGGACTGAGGGACTGAGGGAGTTATGATTTACTGATCAGAATTCAGTTGATATGAAATGTGTGTTCTTCAAACTTTCTCATGAAAAAATCTTGTCCCTGATAAGTGGCAAAAAAGCTTAACAATATATTACTCCTTGTCTTTCCTTGTCACTTACACTTATGAAATCAACTTTGAAATAAATGTTAACAGTACAACATTTCATGTCAAGGCACCTCCATGCTTTCATGGTATAGTGGCTATCAGAAACCAGAGGTTGGGTTCTTTTCCAGTAACTATGTCTCATAATCTTGAAACAGGAATTGGACTCAAGCTTTGATTTAAAATAGATCTTTCTGTAGATCTCTTGAGCAATATCAAGATCCCATCTTGAACACATGCTACCAAAAGATGACTGTTTTAGAAGCCACCTCCAGCAGGTTTGCAGATGTCAGCAACTGTTTAGCAAATTAGTATACTTTCAATAAGTCAGATAAAAGGAAGAAGTTAATTTTATAAATCTGGTGATCTTGATGAAGAAGCAAATGTATGAATGCCTTTGTTTAGACAGCTTTGCATTTAGATCTCCTAAATTCAGTAGCTGATTCCCAATAACCACCAGTGATCTTAGAAACTACTCACTTAATTGGCCAAGGTTGATCAAAAAAGGGGTTTCTGCTCTCTTAAAACAAGCAATGCTGAGACTATTAAATTTAAAATGCTGTGATGGGACTTTTGTTAGTGACCTTAGTGTTTTGTGCTGGCGACCTGGCTAATACATAAAGACAGACACACAGTAACAAAGTTCATGATTCTCGAATGTGTTATTCTCGGAGAGTTTAAAACCACATTTGACTAGTGAAAGTATAACAATACACTTTGTGCTGTAAGAAAACAAGTACGAGGCATAAACACTTTCCTATATGATCTTGGTAACAACTGGATGTTTTGAACAATCTAGAAAATACTTATTTTTCCCAAGTTGGTGTACCAAATTCAAGAAACCTTCAAGCAGACTTTTTTCAGAAAGTCAGAAAACAGGTGGTCTTCCTCTTCTTTCCCTCCCCTTATTTTCTGTGAAGGTCAATGAATGTTTTTGAAAAATTATTTTCAATACATGATTCATATGTGAGATTTGATGAAAAATGTAACTTTTTGTGTTCAGCTTAGTACTTGCAGATATCTATTTATGAGGAGCTACTCTGTATCTGAAAAACAGCCATATTACTGCAGTGAACTGTGTTATTCTGAAAATCTAAAGAAGCTGAAATCCTATTTTTATTCACAGTTAAATTAATTTACAACTGTTTGACCTGGAATAGAGCATCTGGCCTATTCCATGCACATCTACCACTGAAATCAGATACAATGATCAGATACAGATACAATTCTCAGAGAATTCAGAGGCACTACTTGCTAAACGGGGGTAGAAGATGCACATGCTTTGAGTACTCTCCTTTTCACACACAGAGCTTTTAAATACACAAAGATATTTTCATTCAATAGAAAAAACTATCTCAGAATAACTTTATTTCACCTGCAATTAGAATCTTATGAAAAATATGCTTTCCTTAGGATCTTAGTTTAATGTCACACAAAGATTTTTTTTCTTATATTAAATTCAGTAACCTTCTCAGGCAGGTTAGTATCAAGGAAACAGTGAAATAAACATTTACTATTTAAGAACGCAATGAAATAAATGAAACTGAAATCCTACCTCAGTTTAGATAACTACTAGCAGTTTTTCTTATTACCACTTTTCTAGAGATCTTATTGTTCCCCCTTCCCTCTGTGTGAGATGTCTAGAAGAGCCACTGGTTTATGCAGATGGAGAATGCTGTTTTCCCTGGGTCCTCTGCACTCCCCATATTGCAATATCCAATATTTTAGGATCTCCTGTTGGAGAGTTGATCTATGAGCTTAATGGATGTTGCATATTTAATTAATAGGTCCAGAAGATGATTGTGCTTTCTTCAAATTGTTCTTGATTTCTTGTTTCTGGGTAAAACTCTCTTCCTCGATTTTACTTAGATGCTTTTAACTTTAATTACTGCACTGATGGTACATGGCAGCGCAGCAATTTGCTTGTTCTTTATTACCAAGTATTCAAAAATAATTTAAACCCTCATCAAAACCTTTAGCTGCAACATACAAAAAAGAAACTTCAATTATCACTTCTTAGCAATCAAAAGATCATCCTAAAATTACATTCAGACCAAACTTAGAGTGATATTTTCAAATGCATGATGGATAGATATCACTCTGACACAGAATGTCAATCCATGCAGACACATTCTGTAACTGCCTTATAGCAGTCTTTTTAGGCTATGTATTTGAACTTTACTCAACAAATAAATAAATAAATAAATATGTATATAAATCAGGGTTTAATTCCCTTCCATCCTTTGTAATGTTTCTTTCACAAAGTAGTGTGCACCTGAATCCCAGTAATACTGTGGAAATTGATAAAAGCAAGTGAAAGAGGGTTTGTAGCAATTATCAAAGTTATTGCCTGATATAAAATAGTCTTGTTTTAATTAAACTTTCTGAGTAACAATTTTTGGCCATTACCTCTGAATCTTTCTTAGCAAAAAACGGCCTTTCAATTTTTCTAGTGTCAATGAACGTACACTGATTAATTCAAAACTCTAACTCTTTGAAAAGAGCTGGAGATTTTCCCCATCAAACTTGGGATCACTAGATCTAAATACAAGGAAGCAAACTTAAGGATCAGTGGTATGGTCTGAATGAAACTTACTGATCCACGTAGAGAACAGCATGATTTATTCCTTTGGTATTTATTCCTTGCTTTTCCAGGGCAGGAAATGTGAACAGGCTGACTGATCATTGATGGGAATAAGGGCAACATTTTTCTATCTATGTAGACAAGGTGGGTAAAGTGCTGAGTCTGAGAATATATTTTTCTAAATCTTGTCTGGTCCCATGAACATGAAATGAAATGAAATGTCATGTCATATGAACACAGAGGATACCTTCTCTGTTTTGGAAGATAGGTGATTGTTGAAGAAGTACCTCAATTCTCTCTCTCTGACTCCTTTAGATACGATATACTACGGCTTGAGATGAACTTAAATAATAAGAATTTCTTGATTAAACATTTATGCTGCTCATTGAATAGTTCAGGGATAAACATAAGAAAAATGCAGGGAGCTATAACATACTTAATAATTAACACTTCACTGCTCACTATCTGTGTCAAAAATGTTTGCCTAGATTGTTTCACTGAAGCAAATATTCAGATCACTTTCTCTGCATACCCTACTTGGCTCCACTGCTGAAGAATGAATTTGAAGAGTGAGAGCTTCTCATCTGCTAGGTGTGTGGTGTCCTTACCTGCATAGATGAGAGTGGTGGGTGCCGCTGAAGAATCCCTCATTGTCTGTACTGGAAGCATGGAGATGGCCATAGGGAGTGGGAGTGCTCCTGCAAGCAGAGCAGAATGTAGGTAGGAGCCAGCCAGTTGACAAGTGGAGCTCACGGTGTAGCTGTGATTCTGCCCTCTCTATGCCTTAGACAACTGCCTCAAAGCTACACACTAAGGTCCTTTATTTGCTCTGGACTTGAGGAATTAAAACCAGATTCCTCTCTTGAAGGTAAAGTAGGACTTTGTGTTTTTCTGTCAGGTTCTGCATATGTTTCATTGTTAGCTTCATGACTCAAACTTTGCCAATAAGGAGGAAAGCTAGGTTTCAGTCTTTCATCAGCATGTTCTGGCTTTGCTAAAACCTTTCCAGCTGAAGCTGGGCTACTGAGCAGGATGATTTGAAGGACAATTATCACAGAATATTCTGACTTGGAAGGGACCCACAAGGATCATCAAGTCCAACTCTTAGTAAACGGCCTGTACAGGGAACAACTGCATGACCTTAGCCTCATGCTCTAACCAACTGAGCTAATCTCAGGGTCATGATGAGAGAATGGAGAGAATTAGCAAGTGGTAATATAATTCTCTATCTTGTTTTTTTTAACTTGGCTGTCAGAGCTATATGAATTCTGTATTCTCCTTCAGCTCACACAGTATCAGTGAAAAAAAAAATTTTTTTAGATGTATATTGTAAATAAGAATTTAGCTCAGATCTCTGAACTGACTTCAGTCTGAAATAACTGTTGATTTGTAATTCAGCAGCAGAACAGATGAGAACACGGGTCGACTTCTGTGACTGTTTGGACAAGAGTGTGCTTTTGACACACATACTGTGTGTACAGCAAACACTGTCATGTGAAACTTGAGGCAAAACTAAACATCTGTAATCCCATTGTTGAGGCAGGGTCATAGAGTTCAGGAGGATACTTGGCATGTGTGGTGAAGAAGAAATAAGCTTTGTAGAAGGAAACACTTGTGACACTTGAAAATACTCTCTCCTTGCATTCCTTTTCATTCCTTCCATTGTTGGTTCTTGGTACTGTAATTCAAGCCTTGTAGGAGAACTTAAACCTTAGACTTAAACAATCTATACTGAAAGTTATTCCTGCTGGGAAAGATGCTGCAGCTTAACTTCTGGGGGCCCTTTTGGGTTCCTTGTATATATCACTTGGAAGAAACTACTCTGTGTTTTTGCAAACCTTATTATTGATTGGGACAAAAATCAGAACTCAGGACATTGCATTCTGTTTTTTTTTAATATATACACTCCCTGTATATACGCAGTATATGACAACAGCACTTTGAGGAAAAAAGATCCCTTACTCAATATAACAAAATACTTTGGAAATAAATGAGCAAAATTAAATGGCAAAGTTTTTCATAAATCCTTGAATTCCCTGAGTCATGCCAAAGCTTTAAACTCAATACGTTTGAATCTGCTGTTTTAAGGATTAGATGAGGAGCAGGAACACCTTCTAGCAGTCCTGGGTGATCTATCATGACTTGGGAAAAAGACAGGGCATTTAAAGATGGCCATACCTCCCACAGTGCAGTGAAGTAGGCAGAAATCTACACCCTTACTCTGTGATTGTGTTCCTGGGCTGTGACAGCAGCCGATTGATATATCCAGCCTCCCCCTATGAAAAGAGTGTGAGGCAAAATTATTTCCCCTTGTTACTGAACAGCTAAAACAGTGCTAGACCTTTGCCATCCCTGTGAGAAAGCCATAGTTTATCAGCAAGATATAATCTTTAATAAATTAAGTAAAGTAGTCCGAAAGAAATCTGAAACTCCATTACACAGCAATTTCTAATGAGCATAGCAATTACAATTTGACCCCGGACTTCTGAGTCATGAAAACAATGCTATTTTCAGACCTTTCCACTTCAATTACTATATCAAAGGACATGCAAAAGCACATAAAAAGTAATTTTAAATATTGTTTCGTAATGTGCGAATCCTAAGATACTTCTCATTTTTTTTCTCCAAAATTTCTTTTGAATAACCATGTTAAAAGGATTTTGTTTATTCCAGAAGTTATGAAAATCTGTGTAATGTTAACTATGCCAGCCTAATTTTGCTACCAAAAAAAGCAGATGGAAATGAAAGAAGACAGTAAAATTTTCATTAGGAGTGAGATTGCAAAAGCAAGATTTGCAAATAGTCAAAAATTAATGTTGAAGAGTACAAACAAGTATCCTGGCACTTAGGACACAAACTTCAATCCAAGGTTTTCTTTGCTAGGAGCCAAACGATTACATAATCCCAGTAAGACAAACTCAGGCATGAGAAAACTCTGCTCTCAGTACTAACATCCTTTGTGTCTGAGTGGTGCCACAGACACTGAGACAAAACAATTAAACTGTCCTTGTGTCTTTAACCTTTGTCCATTGGTGTGTGATACTGGGAATGGTCAATGCTAAACAAATAGCATTAGCATGAGTCTCATGCCAGCAATGGGGATTCTGCTTACAGTAGTATTTAATCTGTAGACTGAAAATTTAAAGCCAGAATAAGGAGATATAAATTTAACAAACCTATCCTGTGCAATCTGTGCACAAACAATTTTAGCTTGGCAAGACAGGCAGAACAGGCAGGAGAAATGAGGCTTCATAACACTGAGCTGGTTTGAATTCCTGTATAGGTAAAACTCAGAGCAATTCCAAAGTGAGTGCATCTTGCCAACTTCAGAAGAAATAGTAAATCCATACAATTACAGAGTATTGTGGGAAGTTCTGTCCACACTGACTAAAGCAAACTAATGCACAAGAAGGCAAAAAGGCATGCAATTAGAAAAAAACAAACAAACCCAACAAACAAACAAACAAAAAAAACAAACCCCAAAATGTGATTGTGTAATTAAGTGAGTAAAATTGAACAGAACACAATATTGAAACTGGAACTTCTGGAATTTTTTGGCTACTCTTCCTTGAGTTTTTTTCTTCTTCACATGATGAACATCTAGAGAAAGATATTTCATTTGGGAAGCATTGTGCTTTATCAAGCAGGCTTACTGCAGCCCTGGCAGAATGAGGGATAAAATGCTTGGCTGTGAACTTGTGAAGGTGAGCTGTAACATGTTCAGCTGAACCTTAGACAAAATAGAGCACTCGTAATTTCCTTTTTTAAACAGTGAGGATAAAGCTTAGGGTGCCTGTACACCTCTGTCTGGAAACTGATGAGAGGGTGCTCACCAAAATGAGAGAGAAGAGTAGATACCCATTGTGTAACACCGTCTTTTTCCTCAAGACAGTATAAAGAGAAGGAGGGAAGATAGTTAAGCAAATTTCTTACTTGTAGTTTGCTTTTTTTAACTTTTTTTTTTTTTTTTCCAAAAATGCTCTCCAACTGATTTGTTGCATTTAGCAGTGCCTCTCCCAGTTACTGAGGCAGCCCAGTTCTGCACTCTTCTGGTACTAACTTGATAAAACCACCCAGTGGGGAAATCATGAGCTTCAAAACTCATTCAGGTGAATAAGATGATGAAACTAAACAAAACACTTTCTGAAATGTATCTTTTGATATGTTGACAGCTTGAGCTGCATCTACCTGTATCGTACCCAGACTGATCTACCTCCTATCAATATCAGATGAAAACAGTTGTTGCAAAGAAAACTGCAATTGCCATGTTGATATACCAACCATTTATAAAGGACAAAGACAAGTAGGAAGTGGGTTTAAATCTTTTGGGTTGTTGCATAGTGTTGGAAAAAAGGAAAGGAAAAGGAAATTTATATAAATTCCGGGCTTCATCTAAAATCTTCAAAAATATTTTTCCCCTTAGAAAAAGTTTGCTAGTCATATTGGACAAATGAAGTGGGATTACCGGGCAAATGAGAGCTGTGCTCTGCCATTCCAGCCTGGGGTGAAAAAGAGCCCAACCACAAGCGCAAGCTACGGAAACTCTTTGTATTCCGGTACGAGCAGCTTACAGCAACAAGGCAGATGTGATAATTATAGAAACACACTGCACAGCACTGTAACACCCGTAGGTACTGGGTTAGCCCGCTTGTACTTCACTTTCTTGACTTTTATGGTTTTTTTCTCTTATTACTTTAGAATAAGGAAACATTCTCTGCTTGCAGTGAGCGAGGCTGATTTTTTTTTTTTTATAACGCCCCTGCTACGACAATAGGCACAGAGGGGAAAAAGGACGCAGTGTGAGTTTTGCAGAGGTGTAAAAAAATTAATAATTAAACAAAAGCCGTCCCCGGGAGCGGATGGAAAGGGGTGGGACAGACGCATCCCACCACCCACACCACGCTCCGCACCCGTCCCGGGGCCGGCCCGGCCCCGCCCCGCCCCGACTGGGCACTATATAAGTGGCCGCACCCCTCGCCCTAAAGGCGGTGCTGGCTGTCCTGCTGCGCTGGTTCTCCGTGTCCCGCTATGGCTCCCGAGCGGCCCCCGCCGGCCTTCGCCGAGGCCGGGCGACAGAGCGGGCTGCAGGTGTGGCGCGTCGAGAAGCTGGAGCTGGTGGCGGTGCCCCCCGGGCTCCACGGCAACTTCTTCGTGGGGGACGCGTACCTGGTGCTGCACACCGAGCGCCGCGGGTCCGGCGTCGCCTACCGCCTGCACTACTGGCTCGGTAGGAGCGGGCGGGGGCCGGGCTCGGGGCCGGGGGTGAGGTTCGTCGTGCCCACTCCTGCTGCCGTAGGTTCTTGCTGGGTTCCGGGGGATTGGGAGCTGGATTTTCCCTGCCCTTCTGAGAAGGGCAGTGGATGCGAAGCTTCTGGGTGGAGATAGGAGTAGGGCTGCCACTAAGCATCGGGGTGATGTCGAGCTTCACCCCTTCTGATGGTCACAGTCTGTGTGGTGGGACAACGGGGTGTGGCAGAAAAGTGAACACTTACTTGCTCTGTGATGTTAGTTTGGAAGTGCTGAAGGGTTAAAATCGAGTTTTGGGTGCACTCAACAGAGATTTACTTGTGAAATCTTGCTTTCACTCACATCAAAAGTTTTCTTGTGTTTTTTTCTGCTTGGATGAAAATTCCCTCTTGGCCATCTCCCTGTGGTGTTGTTGACCTGGTTTGTGTCTGGGTGTTGCCTTTTTCAGCTAGACTGATTCTGCTTTCTGATGATACAGGGATCAGATGCAAAGTCACCAGTTTTTTTGTGAAACCTCTTTAGTATCAGTCTGACAGCCTACTGGGAACACTGGAACTGGGCTGATGTCTTTTGCTTTCCACCTTGACTAGCATACTTTACATCAAAATAGAAGTCTGACATAAGGATGCATTTTCTGTGACTTCCTCATTTCCGGGAGGTATCTTATGACTTCCCTGTCTGGCCACCAAGTCATCCAGTCATGGTGATTGCTGTGTAGCTGTCTGAAACCTATTACTTTGTTCTTGTTTCACCATCAAGTTTGTGTTTATAGGCAATCATCTCAATGAATGTACGCAAAGATAGGTTAATGTGTATTAACATTAATGTGTTTGAGTTGCAGTGGTTCTCATTGTACTTTTGCATGCACTGAAAAAAGAATAGCATATAAAGCTGGGATTGCTTCTGTATAAATTCTTGAAGTGTGTTTAGTTTTGCATGGGTTAGGAGTTTTTCAGATGGCAAGCAGGATTGTGTCTGTCTCTGGTGAGAGTATAGTCGTAGATGGCAATGTAAATGAATTTCTGGCAGTTCTGTCAGCAGTGCTGCTAGTTAATAGCAGGGTTTGCTGTTCAGACCTTCATTAATGAATCTAGAACTACTTATGTTATAGTTAAGGTCTAGTAGACACTTCCTAGGGAATGATGTAAGGACTCTTTGCAATTCTTTGGAAGTGAAGAAAAACAGTGACTGACATTTGCAGTAATTAAAACCTCTTTGCTGTTGGCGAAAGAGCTTTAGTTGTACCTGCTGATGCACATTTCATGCTGATGTTGTGATATGCAGGTACTGTAAATGGCTTCAGGTGATCAGGGTATCTATTGTTGTTGTTCAGCTGGCAGGGTGGCAATAGGGTGGCTCAATGATGGGAAATCCCTTACTGTTTGCAAGATACTTCAGTAGTAGGGTGGAGAATCTCAAACACTGCTGCACTCATAATATGAACAAGAGATCAGAACTTCAAACAAGATGTATGGGGAGAGCCAGTCACATGCAGGGCGAGAACCACAGAATCACTTTGGTATTTTTAACTAATTTGCACTGCTGGTATGTACACCAGACTTTTCCCTTATGACCAAAGACTGCATAACCTGTGGGCAGGAAGACTGCAGTAGGGTTTTTATGAAGACTTCCCATAAGCTGTCTCTGGACAGATACAGCAGTCACTATCAGACTTTGGGATGTAAAGAAAGAATCACACCATCAGCTAGGTTAGAAAAGACCTCTGAGGTTGAGTCCAACCTATGGCTGAACACCACTATGTCAACTAAGTACCACATCCAATGTTTCCTTAAACACCTCCAGGGACGGTGACTACCACTTCACTGGGAAGCCCATTCCAATGCCCAATAACTCTCTGTAAAGAACTTCTTCCTAATGTCCAACCTAAACCTCCCCTGGTGCAGCTTAAGACTGTGCCCTCTTGTCATACTGCTGGTTGCCTGGGAGAAGAGACTGACCCTCACCTGATTACAGCCACCTTTCAGGTAGTTGTAGAGAGTGATAAAGTCTCCCCTTGTGAACTCTCATGAAGTTAGATAGGTGGAAACCCTGCAGACTTTGGGCTTAGATGCTTACAAGGGCCTTGCCATTTGGTGACACAGTTCTGCTCCTGCCTGTCATCTGTGATGTGTTTTATTGTGGGGGTCACATATGGTGGCTTTGAGTGTGAATGGATTCTGACTTCAGCAAACATCCCCCCCCCAAATTCAGAATAAAAGCAGAGCATCCAATTTTCCTATTATATAGTGACAAATGTCTTCTTAATACCTTGCTTGGGGGTTAGAAGGAGGTCTAGACCATGGGAAGATGGTCTGTGACTGATGTGCTGACAGTCTTGAGCTGTGGTTGGCACCCTAGGGTTAAAGTGACCCAATAGTTGTTCTGTCATGCTGAAGTTTCCTATGGGAAAGTCACTGTTTTACCAAATATCACACATACAGTGAAATGATGTTGAGGTTGGATCATTGCTGAACAACTCAGGTGCTGCAGCAATGTTGGCATGGCTGAGCAATCAGTGCAGATCTGTGTCATGGTAGCTGTATCCATTTTTAACTTGGCTCAGATATCCTGGCTCAGTTGTTTGTACTGGCACTTGAGAGATGCCTTAGTAGCTAAACTACTAAATCTAAGGGAGCTGTCTGGACATGAAACTATCACTGGTGGAAACAGCATATACTGTGCCAGTATGAGGCTACTTGTGGAAGTAAGACTGGCTATACCCCACTTAATATCTTTAATAAAATCATGCCTAGTCTTTTTTAACTATTTTTTTAACCCTGCTCCCCAGAGATGTAGTCATAGGATCTGTCCGTATGACCTGGGATTTAATCTGGTAAAAATTTGTTCTTTTTCCCTGTGTACTCTGCCTTATTTATGGCTGCTTGTGCATCAGACTGCGAGGTAAATCTGGTTTTCATACAAACTTGAATAACCCATGCTTGGACTGATGCCCACTTGATTTTTTTTTTTTTAAATGGAGTTTCTCTGAGTATTTTATTGCATAGCAGCAGTGAGACCAAGCCTGGTAGTAACTCTTATCTCTAAAACTGTTCAAAAACCATTTTTGTCAACCCTGAACCCTGTTATGTGTTTGCAAGCAATAAATCAGAAGGATCTAGTCCTAATGGATATGAATAACCTATTAAAAAACAAACAAAACATCCCCCAAACCCCCAAAACTTTGGCACCAGCTTTAAGGTGGTACCCAGATCTGAGAAAGCATATTGCCAAATAGCAATATATTCTATTATTGAGTGATGGGCATTTTTTTCCAGAAGTTTTGTTACATCCTGCTTTCAGTAATTTATTTTTTTACCTTTTTTGGGTAGACCTAATGCTCTTTGCTTCCCTATACCTCCATTATTCTTCGGACCCCTTCCCTATTTCATCCTTGGTGCTTTCTGGAGGCTTCTATATCACCTGTGTCTCCACAAAAGCTGTGGTGGTGGTGGTGGCATTGCTCCTGGGAGAACCATGGCTGTTGGTGGGAGATGGGAGACTTGTCTTGTGGCATTTGCACTGCTGGAACATGAATAGGGCAATCGTTCTCCCCAGCAGAGGGGCCTGCCCTTAGGCATTCCTGTCCCTCCTCTCCCATGCTTTATTCTTTACCAGTACCTTACTGACAAGCCTCCTGTAACACCAACACCTCACTACACACTTCCCATTCTTCTGCAGCCTGTGAGAGGTATCTCTGTCCAGGCTGTCTGGGCTCTATGCTGCTTTTCTATTGAGTCACCTAGAAGCAGAGAAATGGTTAATGTAAGTGAGAAGCTGCTCTTGAGAACTGCTGCTTGTATACCAGTTTTTCCCTCTTATTTAGACAGAAAAATAAATCTAAATGGAAGACCTCACTTTTCTTATTTTCCTAAAGTTTTTGAGAAGCCTGTTTTTTTTAAACTTCATTCTGTTTGTGCTTTCCTTGACACAACCAAAACTGCTGAAAATGTTCATCAAAAATGTATAGGCATATGTTAAAAGCTCTGGTTTAATATACAGCCTGATTTGTGGCATGATTAAGCCATCAGCACACTAGGTAGAGGCCATTTTGCCACAGTCCTGGGAAGAGGCTAATATCTGAAAGGTACAAAACAAAGTGTGACCTCATGAAGCAAATATCAGAGCCCCATAGATGCTTTTCTTTCTCCCAGCTGTACTAAGCAAACTGTCTTGCTTGCATTATTGTGTGAAGAGGACTGCTTTTGAATTATTTTAGCTTTATAGCTTAGAGAGTTGTTCTTAGCATAAATATCCAGTTTACCATCCAGACAGTCCTTTGACATGACCTTCCTTTGTCTCTGCACTTCAGCTCAAAGTCCCAAAATCATTATGGCTGACAGTTGCTGTGCTAAACTCAATTGAAATATTCTTTTGTTTAAAGAGGCTAAGAGAAGACAAACTTTGCTATTTTTCACCTTTCCCCTCCCTGCCCCCCCCCCCCCCCCCCCCCCATATAAATGCAGTTCTACTAGAAATGTAGTCAAGAAATGATCTGGAAGATTATGTATTTGGTGGTGAACAAGGTTATGATGTAGTGCTTTGTTGCCACATAAACATTGGCTGTACAACCTGCTGAAGGCAGTGCCTGATTGTCACGGAAATGATTTCTTCAACAGAATTCAAAGTTGTATTAATCCTTTACAGACATAATATTTCCTCTTATTTCAGGGAAAGAATGCACCCAGGATGAAAGCACAGCTGCAGCTATCTTTGCTGTTCAAATGGATGACTATTTAGGAGGAAAGCCTGTGCAGAGTAGAGAAATTCAAGGGTATGAGTCTACTGAGTTTGTGGGTTACTTCAAGGGAGGAATCAAATACAAGGTAAAGACTCTTGTCAAAATGAATTCTAAAATTGTATGTAACATTGTATGTAACATTGTCCCCCACATTAAAAAAAAAAAAAGGTTTTTCTTTGTAAATGGAGAGTTTAAAAATTGTTGCTTAATACTTACTGGGCTTAGATCTGAACTACCCAACTTAGACTTGTGGGAGTCCCAGTGCTTGTACAGAAAGAAGCAGCTACTTTGCCAGTGCCTCTTATAATATGTGAAAACCTTTCCCAATTATTTTTTTTTCTCCAAAATAAAGCTGTCCTGAGATTTCATGGTAGTGTGTCTAAGGGAGCTCAGAGTAGGGATTCTTTGTGTCTGGGAGGTATTAAATCGTGTGGAAATCACTTCTATGTTGTAGACTGAATCATTTTGTTCAAATGCAGAACCCAGTGTGCTCAAGTGGTTAGAAACATGAATAGAGTGTAAAAAAAACCAAAACCTCACTTGAGCCTAAAAATGGTGCTTTTGCAGTCCTACTGCAATTTTTTTTCTAAGGTAAATTAAAAACACTCCCAAATACTTCTCACAAAAATTTTATATTTTGAAAAGGTAGTGTCAGCATTCTTGTGTCACTTCCAGAAGCTGAATATTTGAAAAGAATTTTTTTTTTTTTAATTTTGCAGCATCTGTGGGGGTTTTTAAGAATAAAGTAATGTATCTCCTGAGAATCTCCCCATAGTAGGAGCTCTGGGAAATGTGGCTCAGTCAGCCTTTTTTTCCCCATTATGGAGGCTTGTAACTTCTCACAGACTACAAAACCAATTTGAAGCTTTTAACTCTGCTTGCATAAAAGAGTGAGTCATGTGCCCAGTCTTTTACATTTTATTTTTATTTGTACTTTCAAGAGCTAGTTTCTGTTCCTAGCCAAAGTCTGGGTCTCCTGGAGGAGTGGAGAATACTGTCTCACAGAGACAGACAGCCAAGCCAGTTTACAGGATTATGTTTATATTTATGACTATAGATTATAAATCAACAGTTTGGTCTCACTTTCCCAGTTTGGTACTCCTTGCTAGGTTGTCTCCTAAGTTGCAAATATTCCTTTCATAAAATTACAGAGCTGCTGTGGAATTACCCATCCCTCTACACATAACCGGCGACTGAAACCACCTGGACCTCTGAGAGTCAAGCTTGGAAAACTTAAAAAGGAGCTGCATATTTCTCTGCTTTTCCCCAGTCCTTATTTGACAACCTACTGACTTTTGTCCTAACAATGCGGTTCAGTGTTACCTCATCCTCTGCAGGATGCAAGATAGTGCTGTAAATTCTCTGTTTTCCCTTTCCTTGTTTATCTGAAAACCCTTTGAAGCAATGGGTTTGCTAAAGGTTCACACCTGAGAGTTCAGCATCAGCAGCAGTTTCTGTCGGTTCTCTGGTCAGTACTAGATTATCAACAGTAGATTATTTTGGCTTCCTTCTTGCTGCATAAACTTTTTTCCTCTGGTAGCTCCTTGTCTGTAGCAAAAAAAGGTAAGTTTGCAGAAATCAAGCTGAAATAAAGCTGGCTGCTTTGTTTTGTTTTATTCAGGCAGGTGGTGTTGCTTCTGGATTTAATCATGTTGTTACTAATGATCTGAGTGCCCAGAGGCTGCTGCATATCAAGGGCAGAAGAGTTGTAAGAGCCACAGAAGTCCCCCTGGCTTGGACCAGCTTCAACAAAGGAGATTGTTTCATTATTGACCTTGGAACTGTAAGTGTTTCCTAGAGCAAAATACACTGAAAATAAGACATACAGCATCCCTGATAAGGTCTGAATCATCCCCAAAAATCAGTTGTGCATTTTAGTCACTCATGCAAACCAACAGAAAGAATCTGCTTTACAAAATCAGTTTGTAACTTGGAAGGTTACAAACTTACACACTGCCCTGAGTGTTTCCTAATGCGTGCACAGATTATCTTTCAAGAAATAGATCTCTTTTCCATTAAAGGCATTTGGATTTTTCAGTCCTGATGTTTGAATAGCTTAAGCTGTTCACAGTAAGTCCAGCCTGACTTTGACGCTATCACTGGCTCACTGGGATCAGTGCTAGTGTTCAGAGCAAAACACAAATTCAACCTTCACTTAAGAGCATTTCTTCATAGGTATAGAACTTTGATCATGACAATTCACCCTAAAGAAATAGCTGCAAAAGTGGTTATGAAACTACTTGAATATTTCAAGGGTTCACTTGAGGAGCAATCACTTGCTTCAAGACTTTCTGCTGAGAGCAAGTAGAGACAGCACAGAAGAATATGAACAGAGATGGGAAGATAATTTTGCTTGCTTTAGATGACTTGAACTGTAGTACTGTCACCTCAGAATACATGTTAAGACTTTCTGATACTAAAAGTAGCATCTAGGATGTAGTCCACACTAGTTACCAATTTGAAATTATTCCCACAGCTGATATGTCAAGTGTGTAAAATGGAAAGCATATGAAAGAAAATAGCATCTGCAGTTATTTTTAATTGTAGTGTTCTTCAAGGAAGTGGTGAGCTACTTCGAGATTTCAGAGCTCCCCTGACCTTTTGAAAAATGAGATGAGCTCAAATGTTGCACATTTGGCTTTTTCCTCTGAAAAGCATCCCCTGGTGTGACAGTTGAAGATAATCGATATAATTACTTGATACCAATATGACTTCGATTTATTATGATTCACAGCCTTCAGAAGGAACACCAGTCAGTGTTTTTGAACAGTATCCTATTCCTCCTATATCAATGTGATCTAATCATCTGAAACAGCCAGGTGATCAGTATCCAAAGTTATCTCTCAATGTCACTTTGCAAAAGAGACTCAAATCATCTATTCCCTTTCAGTTAACACATGGGAGATGGCAGAGTTGGAATTAAACATTTCTAGAAAATGCTGCTTTTGCATTCAAGCTGTATGAGTTTTCTGGAGTTAACCTCCCATGGACACCCTGTGAAACTGGGTGTACTTCATGAATTCAACTTGCCCTGGCCCTTAGTTTACCTAGAGTAGTTACTCAGGTCACACTGCAGACATGGCTATGATACTGATGAAGTGCACTGTGGGTATATTGCAGTGTTACCTGTATAGCTTGGGGTTCATCGCTTTTGGTGAGATTTGAGAGTGCTGTGACTAAATGATTTAAATGTAATATGGCTTTAGAGTCTTTATCTAATGCTGAGTGTACGTTGTGAGCTTTTTTCTTTTTTTAGTATAACATCACTCTGGTTTCTAACTTCCTGTTTGACAAGACAGAAGTCAAGCAGCAATGCAACCCTGTGCATTCATAGGAAGAAAGATTAGATGTGATTTTTTTTTTTTAACCACTCTATGGGAAATGTCAGTCAAATCACATGACTAATAACAGTTCTTGGTCTTGTCATGTCAGTTGTGTAAGAGGGATGTTTTTTCTTGGATGTATTGACAAGTTAAGGTAAAGAGTGTTTCAGCATCCAGACATTAGTAGTTACTTCACCATAGGTTGTTATATAAACCAGACCATGCATGTGGGAGATGAAAAGGCAACATGTGACATAGTTCAGGATGAAGTGCCTGTAGATAAATGGGTGTGGTAGAAAATATATTGTCACAGGGGAAATCTTGAGCAAGTTTTATATGAACTATATTTCAAGCTAGAATAACTGTATTTCAGATTGAAATTTTCCATGACTATGGGTCCATTGTAAATAGATGAGTCTTTACAGGACCTCTTAATTGAATGTAAGGGTCATTTAAAAAAGAAGAGGATTTTGGCTAAAGTAGATTCCTTTACTTAATAATCGAAATAAGTCATCTTAAATAGGATTGCTCTTGAGTCTTGGGATTTATTGCAGGGCACTACTGACTCATTATCTGAGGATAGTGGGCAGTAATTGCATAAAATAATGAGCTTATGATCAGTGCTTTTAATATTGAATTATTGTATCTCAAATAAGATGAATTTCCAAGATTTACTTTCCCCAGTCTCTTAACTAACCAGAAGGATGGCCTCCATGGCACTGCAAAATTGCTTGTGCGGTCCATTTCCTGTTAGATTTTATCAAGCCACTTATCTAATATAACAAAAAATCACTTCAGTTTTCCCATTGAGCTCAATTACTGCAGTATTTTAAACCCATGGTTTGAACAGATGAGGGAAAATTACAGAAGGTAATAATGATCAGGAATAAAATTGTTACTGGTCACTAAGGTTTCCCTCATGTGGATAATGCTTTAAGTAAAAAGTATTTGTGTGCATTTCTAGCTATGTATGCAGCCTCCTCGAAGAAATTAAGAAACAGTTGTTAAAATAAGGGTGTGAGGAAGGATGTGTGATAACTACCAGTCAGTTTTGAGCTTGGGTCTGATTGCAGTTGAAAAGATTTGTCAGTGCAATAAAAGTTCTGCGGATGAGACATTACCCTTCTGCCAAAGGAAGAATGCAGATGGTGAGGTGATAACTGTAGCTCAAACTAAGTGAAAACTGAAGGTAAACTATATTCAATTGTCCATTCTTCCTGTTACTACAGTGGTGCTTATAAACTGATTTATATACAGCCAAGAGGTTGCTGATTTGAAAGCATGTACTTTTTAAGGGCTCCAAGGGAAAATGATGATGCTAGAACTCAAAAGTATGAGACTGAATAGAGCTGTTGTGACATATCTGTCAGTATCTTCTTATTTTGAACTCCTGACATAATAGGTATGTCAAAAGAAGACAAAATTGCTGCCTTGCACAGATACTAGAAAAAATACATCAAGCAAAAAGATTGGCTTTTTATGACAGCTGCTTTTTGTAAAAGCTGTTAACTTGGTATAGATTAAATTATGTTTACAGAAAGAAAAGTAACTTCTGCTTTTTAACAGTAAAAGACCAAGAGAACAGATACTTGCTTTATGATTATGACTGTAGGGTATGATTCAGCATGTTAACCTTAAGCATAGTTGTTTTGCTTGCCTCTAATCTCCTTGCCTTCTTGGCTGCACTGTCTCTTTCAGTGGCTCTACTTCTCTTCCATTAGAGAAAACAATTCACAATCAGACATTAACTGCTTTAGTAAAGTCACTTTAGGTGTAAACAGGACTGGAAGAGTAGATTCTTGCATTTTGCAGTTCATCACTTTAAGTTTCTAGTTGCTTTCCCTGGCACTAACAACTGACTCAGGTAATTTTTCCATGTTTTTCCATTCACATTTTTCTCCTACAACTAACCTCTTCCCCAGTTTCCCCCAGCTTAAACTATTGCTCATACTGTAGCAGGAAGCTGCTAAACAAGTAGCAGAGCTTGAAGAACTGAACTGATTTCATTTTTTATTAACTTTATAGACTTATTAACTTTATGGACTTATTAACAACATTAAACTGTGGTCATATCTATACAATGTATATCTTGATAAGCAAGCACCTAATTTTTCTGTAATTCTGTGAACCAATTACTTTTACAACTCTAGTAGTGTTAAATCCAGCATTCTGGAAATTGCTATAGTGTCAAAGTCATCAAATGGAAAAAGAAATATAAAGCCCTTTTTCCACCCCTATACTTCAGTTAGAGTATTCAGAGTATGTATTTTTCCTTCATACTCTATGGACTGGAAAGCTTCTCCTCACCCCTACTTGTACACAAAAAAATGGTTGGACCAGAGACCATCCTTTAAGCTTCAGGCGGACAGGACATACATGCATGCACAGGGGTTTGGTTAAGTTAGTTTTCTTCCTGATGTTGTAGAAATCCAGATGTTTTGCTGATTGAGCTGCTGTTATCTAGAATTGATGTCCTTCTGGCATTCACCCCTTAATGCACTGTGGTATTGCAACAGCTGTTCTTAGTACATACTAGAAAAAGAGTTGTGAGAGGAAAAATGAATGTACTAACTGCATCACTCTGCTATAGCTGACTTATTTTTAGTCTGAAAATTTGTTCCATTTGAGTCAAATGGGAGACTCCAGGACTAGTTACAAAGTCACTATTGTAATTATAGTAGGACCAGGCTCATGGTGGCTTCAGCAGCATTCTGGCTGAATGAATCCAGAGTTTGTTTTGGATTATCAAAACTCCACAGCTTTCAATGGTTCACTATATTACAGTTTCAACATATGTCAGAGGCAGATTTGATGGATATGTGAAATGAGGGTTTTTTTCTTCTCCCTGCCTGTATCAACAATTCAACAATCAAGACAGGGAAGAAATTGAATAATTTAAGAAGACTAATGTTTTTGGAAGGCTATGTTAACTTGGTTGAATTCAAATATTCTTCTTAATATGTATCATCAGTTCCTAGAAAAAAACTGAATGTCAATGAACTGACAAAAAGTGCTGTATCCTAGTAAGTTTTATTCAGTTTTACAGTTCAGTTATTTTCCCCACTGTGTGGACTTTAAGTACAAAAAAGTAAATCAGGAAAAGAAAAGCTCCCCACTCTTGCTTTAGGGCTCTGTTTTATTTCTAAACATTTGTTGTTTGAAATATGAATACCAAGGTAATATGCAATCAAATATCTGGAATTGAGGGCATTGAAAGCATTTCTGTTGCCTGTAGTTGATATGTAAACTTTTTTCCAAGTTTATTTGTGTTTTGTATTGGCATTTTTTTCCTTTAAACCTGTCGACTTTAATTAAGGGACTAGACTTTAACAAAGAAGAGTTTTAGCTAAAATTAACTCATGCCTTATCTGAACAGCTGTTCATCAATGACTGTGAAGAGAATGGAGTCTCAGTTGAGTGCATGCCAATCATTTTGATAGTAGAATGATATGTATAAAAGCTTTGCCAGTATTTATGCATGTTCCATCTGACTCTAGCTTTGCTGGTGGTTTTTTTTTTTCCTACTTCCCTTAGGAGGTGAGCATTAGAAGTACTGGGTCCTTTGGGCATTCCAACATCACAACTTCTCTCTGACCCACCTTTCTTTACAAACCTCATCAGCCTTTCTTCTACCTGCTGTGAAACCACTACAGTGGCTTTCTGTATTATGTGGTTATTTGTCTGGACTCTGATCTGCTTCTGAACAGAAGCAGATGAGCCAAAGAGAAGAGAGGAATTAAGGCAGTTATAACTTTACAAACCTTCTTTTCTTGCTTTTAGCCTTTTTGTTATGGGTAAAGCTAATGTAGTAAGGTGTTTCACAGGAGTGAGCAGATTTAGCTGAAGACCTTTCTTTTGTGCTAAGTCCTTCTGCTTTGTAGCTGAGCCTCTGATGCTCCTCATGCTGTGATTTAGAGGAAGAGAAGACAGCGTCCTGACTGACATACATTAAGTCAGCATAAATTGTTATGTTGATGTGACAGGATCCACACTATAGATTTAGCTGTCTCTGAACTAAGAGTGGTAATTTTTATTTTTTTTTTCAGTTGAGGTGCAGTTACATTCTGGGAGCATATGCTGGTGTAGATGCAGACAAAGGTGGACAGGTTAGGGTGTATCAGGGCCTGCAAACAGTGAATGGAGGCACACCAGCTTATGTGCTTTCCCTAATGAAAGATTGAATTTTTATTTTAATATTTTAAGATTGAGACTAAATCTCTTAAACATTTTGTTATTTTCTACAAAAATTGAAGTTTTGCCACAAGCTTGCTTCAAGTTAGAGTTTTGAAACCTATTAAATTTGTTTAGCTTTGTAATGTCTCTTAATTTAAGAGAATGCAAATCAGCAATTACAGTAGGAGCCTGGAAATTAGTAGGTATTTCAACAAAGATATAGGTCTAAAACACTTGCATGTCTGGGGCATGTTTAACTAGAGCAAAAATGAGTTCTTCATGGATTTAAGCTTCTTGGGTTTTGCTGTCATTGTCCTGGCTAATGTCCACAAAAAAGATGTCATGATGCAGAGTTTATTTTCATTTGCCTCCAAATTGAGCAGACTGCCAGTTGAATACAGAGGTGCCTATGTGTTTAGAAGGGGAAAATTGGTTTTTATGTCACTTGTGAAATGAGTGGGGTTTTTTATTATTTGGTTTTTTTCCTTCTCTTGCTCTATGTGCCATCTGGGGCTGGACCAGGAAGCAGGAGGTGTACTTTCACAATCCCCTCCATATAGGGCAAAGTGCCAAGGTGCTCTTTCTCAGAGTTACATGAGCCATGCATAATCATGCTGCTGCACGCTTCTGTATAGTTGGGTCATTTTTAATGAGCTGTGGAAATATCGCATGACTTCCTCAAGGTCATTTTGTGGGCCGGAAGCTACATGGTGTGACTCTTGGGGATGGTCCTGTGCAGGGCTAGCTAAGAGCTGGACTCAATGGTCCTGGAGGGTCCCTTCCAACTCAGCATATTCTGTGATTCTGTGAGTAGGAGCAGTGAATCCTGATGTTCTGACTAGAAGACCAAACTGTGTCCCCAAAACATGCAGATGAGGAGAGACCTTGCTAAAACCACAGTAGTCATGGCACAGAGCTTCCCAACCCCCTCAGGAGCTCTGGGGTGGTCACTGTGATTATTCATGATAACATTTTCTCACCCTCAGCTGTTAATTGTCCTACTGTGATCTGACAAGCACAATTATATCAATAACCATTAATAAAAGGTGGCAGAAAAGCTTTCTTCCATAGCATCTCTCTCAAACTCTGTTAAAGAGATTTTTAAAAAAAACAAATACTGCAAGTACAAACTTCTGAAAACAAACTGAGATTGGCACAGGAATTACCGATGAATGAAGCTCCTTTTATTTTGAGATGAGTGAACACTTGAAGTCTGTTTTCATTTTAATGGAAACATTTTTTGGCAGCCCACCAATTCAAAATAAAGTTAGAAAAATAAGCCTAAAAATAGTGAGGGTGTCATACAGCTAAGAAATTGTGAAAACACTGAGTGAGCTAGAGCTAATATTTTGGCCATAAATGAGCCCTTTATAAGTCTAAAAATAAAGACAGGAATACTGAAATACAACCCAAAAGCTCAGTAGTCTGTTGGACATAGTTAAATAACTAGCTGACTTTATTTCGGGTAAATCCAGATCTAAATATTAACCGTGTCAAGAAGTGGCTGTAACTTTTAAAAATCTTTTTCTGGCTTGAAATTGTTGAGAAACCCAATCTGTCTAGAAGTTGAAATGGATAAGTTATATCAGGAAGACAAACTTGTAAATATCAAGCTGAGCTTCTCTACCATGAGGCCTCGAAATTAGATGCATTACAAATGAGATGATTTTACTTCAGAAGACAAAATGAATGAAATCTAAGCTCCTGAATGCTTAAGCTATTTGTTTAGCGTTCATTGAAAATACAGTAAACTATTATATACTTGGGGACATTTTCATGACTTTGTGGCTGTTTGTTTCCTTTTATTAGATTTTACAGCACATGAAGTTTAGCTTTCAGGCTTTTAATAAAGAATACTGTCTTTATTCTCTAGTGCTGAAGAGAATCAGATTCTTGTTTCTCTAGCTTTTAAAATCAGGATTTTTTTAAATAACCAGGAAAGATGAAGCTTGTAAAATCCAGATCAAGGATGTTTTCAGACACTGCGTGTTGATCCAAGCTGTTTTGAGGGATTTTTGTAGACCAGAAGAAAGTCTTACAACATAAGATTTCCCAAAGTTACAGCTAATAAAAACCATTTATTTTAGTTTATGACAGAAGTATTTTGGCTACGTTATTATGTGTAAATGTGGACTCCATAAGGAAAATAATGAAATCTGCAAATCTAAAAATCTGAAGTCCATTAGTGCAGATTTTTTTTTTTCTCCTTCCTCAGGCTGATTTGAAGCCTAGAGCCAGTGGACTGTAGGAGAGCTCAGTTTAGTCACTTGATGACTGAAGGCAAACTGGGAGAATAAACTATGAATGTGGGGTAGCTTGGGTGCAGTGCACCAGGTATATACTAAGAAAAGAAAATGTGAACTTACTGTCCAAGAAGTAAAGGTCTTTGTAATTTCACAATATCTTTTGTGGTCAGTACATCAAATATGATTCATTTTGTAGATGTGACTGCTTGTTTGAGGTTGCATGGCTGTTTGCCAAAAGACCTACAGAAGGCTGATAGGCACAACTGAAGTTGAACTTTTAACCTTGCTGAATGAGTAATCTCCACAAAGTGCAGCATCCACAGCGAGATAAGGGAATAGCTGCCTCACCTCCTCAGCTAGATCTCTATTATGACTTCTTTCTCTTCCTTATTGCTTCTATAGATTGTGGGAAATAAAGAATTCCTGTTTATTGCTGCACTATCCCTAGTGACTCCTGTCTTCTCACATAATTGCAAATAAGCTCAATTAGTAAGAGTAGGCCAGGATGAGAATGAAACTGAGGAGTCTCTATGAAAAATTTCTCCAAATTTGGAAGAAGATGGCTGAAGCAGTGCATGGCAATAACAACTATACCAAAAAAAATCTGCTCAAATTGAAACTTTTTACTTCCTATACATTAAATTCTCTAGAAAATTCTGTTCCCCGAGTACAAACAGTATCTTTTTTCTGGGGAAATGTGGAAAGTCAGATTTAAGATAAGGTTCAAACCTGAAGCCAAATATGTCTCCAGATTCTAGATACTTAGTAAACTGACAGTATTTAAACCAGAACTTAAGCCTACAGTCAAGTTGGTAAGGGCAAGCTGAAAACCTCACAGCTTTCATTGCATAACCATCTTCAAGTTGAAAGGGATACAGTTCTGGGAACCTGTGGTGTAATTCTGATGAAGCTTAAAACTTCATCTTTGAAGATGCTTCTGAAGGGAAGGGAGCTTGGAAGGGAACAGTGATATCATGGAGTTTGTGGGGATTTTTTTTGTGTCCAAGCTAATCAAGAATAAATATCAGAAGTTACTAGCACTGTTTTGCATACAGATTGCATCAACATGAGCTGTCTCCTAACAACTTGCATCTGTTAGTACTGAGAAGCTGTACTTCAGCTCTTGCTTGTCTCAAACCACCATTTCATATACTATTAAAGAACAACAGTGGTCAGCAGAAATAGCTTAAAAAGCTTTTTTGAATGAAATGCGTTTTCATCTCAAATGTTTTATACAGTTATATATGCATTGTAAAACTAACCCCCAGTAACTTAGTGAGGGCTCTGATTAAATCCTTATTTGCATTTCACAAACCAGTTCAACTTTTATTTAAAGCTGAAAATTAATGTGTAATTTCTACTATTTGGGCTATTTGATAGAGTCATGTGAAGAATCAAATTGCTTTCTTCCATGAGAAGCAACCAGCCAAGATCAGTAATTTCATTTGACTAGCTCCTTCCAGCTCAGCCTCCAGTGGCTCTGTGGCTTATGTTCTGCCTCTTGGTAATAATTTTCATCAAGACTGAAGTCCAAATTCTTTATTTTGAAATGATTTTGAGTTCACAATGAATAATGGGAATTGCCAAAACTGGGGGTCCTTGGTCTGTGGTGTGACTGAATCAGGTGATCTGTCTTAGGCTGATTCTGGTGGCTCTCCTTCCTGAGAGGTGCCTTGGGCTTATGCTCCTTTTTGGCTGAATTGCACTTTCCTTGTCATGTGCAAATCTTACCTATTCAGTCAGATGAGAGAAGGCCTCAAAGGCCCACAGGATGATATCTGGTGGGGCTACTGTCACCAGAGCATGCAGAGCTGTTGCTGTAGTGTCTGAATGCTCCTTGTAAAGCTGGCAAAGATGCTGGGGTGGATGGTCCCTGAGTCAGCAGCTTACTTGCATATCACAGAATCAATTAGGTTTGAAAAGACCTCTGAGATCAAGTCCAGCCTTTGACCAAACACCACCACATCAGCTAGACCACAGCACAAAGTGGCATGTCCAGCCTTTTCTTAAACATGTCCAGGGATGGTGATGACTCCACCTCCCTGGGCAGCGGATTCCAATGTTTAATCACCCTTTCTGTGAAGGAATGTCAAACTTAAATCTCACCTGGTGCAGTTTGAGACTATGTCATAGTCTCAAACAAATATCTATGTGATTTAATGCAAATCTCTGCTAGAAAGTATTTCTGAAAGATGTAGCTTCACTAATGTTCTGGTGGTTTAGATCCAGTAAGATTAAATAAGTTTCATAATTTTGCTGTGTTGAATCCTATTGCTAATGTATGTCTTCTGTTCATTATTTTAGGAAATCTATCAGTGGTGTGGCTCATCATGCAATAAATACGAGAGGCTGAAGGCTACTCAGGTTGCTGTTGGTATTCGGGACAATGAACGAAATGGAAGGTCTAAATTAATTACTGTGGAAGAAGGGAGTGAACCAGACCGGCTCATAGAGGTATTGTAATATGCAAACCAGTTGCTGACATAGCTATGAATAAAAAGTTTTTACACCTCAGGAACTAGATTGGATTGGGCTGAGTACAGGAAAACAGACATAGGCTATAGTAGGCCAGTTTATACCTTTACCTTCCTTATCCAAGCAGTGTTAATTGGACATTACAGTCTGAGATAATTAATCATCTGAGAGTACTTTTTCGAGAACTTTTTCAAGAACTTAATGTTTGTTTTTTTGAGTTAGCTGTGGGGTGACTGACACTATCTGCTCTGTGTGAGGAATGACCATCAAGCTGGGACAGCGCCAGCTGTGTCTAGAAAGTAAAAAAAAATGTAGCAAATTGCATGTTTATGCACGGGGCCAAGCACACTGCTTTGCATACCCACTTCTATTCCACCTTCCTATGCACCTAGCCTCTAAAATCCTAGTAAGGCCCTTCCTCGTATGTTTAGAAAGTTTAACCATTTACTTTAAAAATAGATTTTAGATTTCATAACTGAGCTGATCAAAGTAGACTGAAAAAAAAAATCTCCAATTTATGAATTTTATCAAATCTTGAAAAATTAAAAAACACTGAGTTGTTGCAGGCTACGTACTAATAAAAGCATTGTCATTTGGCATTTGTGTCCTAAATTAAGCTTTTCCCATTTGTTCTCTAAAAAGCAGGAAGAGGAAAGCAGGGTCATAAAGGAGTCCTTCAATAAAATGGAGTATATAGAGTTAGAATATTACCTCGTATTTCAGGAAGTAATGCTAGCAGTGCATGCAGGTGTAACATTACTTTTAGTGGTGCTTACATTCGGTGTGGTCACATGCAATATAACTAGTTATTGCCTAGGCAGCAAAACATGCCAGGTGCTGAGCCACCAGCCTGTGGACATGCTGGCTGTGGTGACCCCTTTGAATGGTCTGCCCATATCCTTGCAAAAACTTTTTTCCCTGTGGATCTGAGTACAGTCGTGGCTGTGCTCAGATGGGGAGGTGCACTGGAGATTTTTGAAGGGGGGAAAAAAATCCCCAGTAAACAATCCTGCATCTGGCTTTTTACTTCCTTATACAGACTTTTCACATTGGCTCTGATGTGGCACGTTTTACATCTATAACTTTTATGAAAAGAGCACAGGTTGACAATTAGAGCCCAACCTTCTGCTCCTGATTGGAATCACAGCATTGGGTTGCAGCCCGCTGCAGCTGTGCCAGGGTGGCACTGTGGGAGCCTGCTGGCATGGTGCCTTGGCCCCAGCTCCTACTGCCAAGCTCATCCTGGGTTTACCACTGGAGGCTTTGCACGGGGCTTCTGATAAGCTTATGTGTGAGCTGGGAGCATCGATCAGGGCAGCTACACTTTGCACCTCTTATCTGGCTAAGGTGCAATGCACATAAGTCAGACTTCTATGCCACCACAGCAAGGACACAGGCCAGCTGCAGGGATGGCTATTGGGAGCCCAGCTGCCACCCCCCTCAGAGGCTCTGAGCGGCAGGGACATGCTGGCCTCACTCCTGCATCTGTTTTCCAGACTTTCATCTGTGTGTAACTGTTGTTTTGTAGCAACCTTGACACACAATTAAGAGCAGGAAAAACACCAAGGTTGCGTTTTGATCCTGTAGTGCATTGTTATCGTATCAGGGAATAAATCTTTTCTTCACTTGCACAGCAGTATATGAAGAAGTTTCTGCTTTTCCTTTTGGATTGTGAATATGGAGGGAACAAAAATGGGTAGTCCAATGCAACTAAATTCATTGCTTTTATTGCCACTGCTGTAATGAGCCCAATTTGACTGAGTGTGTCTGCAGTAAAGGTTTATCTTCTAGTCTGCATCATGCTAGGTAGCCTTGATTTTTAACTGCTGCTTGCATGAAGAGCTCTGCAGCTCAGCTGTGGCTGTCCCAGTACAGGCTCTGAAATGTGCTGCTAATAAGCCACAAGAGTAGTTAACCTCACAAACATATAAAACCTATTAATCGCTATTCCTGCTTAAATTGTATCCAGTTCCTGGTGCTCTTTGTTTGGATTTCTCCTTGCTCCTACAAAATTGTCTCTTAACTGCTGTTAAGTTAACTGGGCTAACTGCTCTGAAGTTAACATTGGGTTTGTTTCTTCCCTCCACATCAGAAAGGATGGACTTTTGGCATCTCCATCGTTCTTGAAAAAGGTTGATTTATTTTCCAGGGAAAATAATTATGTACTTTAAATATTCATTTTGTCATCCAGTATGCCACTGAAATCAGAATGAGATTTCTTAAAATTATCTCCTCTGAAAAATGTCAGGAATTGTTCCCCTTCCTGTTAGCTAGAAATCTGCTTCCATATCAGTGGCTGAACTTGCTCATGCAGTGCGAGTAGGAGTGTGTTAACGTGCTCAGGCAAGGGCATACCCACCATGACATACCCACCGTGAGTACCAATGTAAAGAGCTGATAGTGGTCTTACTCCTACTCCATAAGCAGAGAGTTGTGATTCCCAACAAGAAAAGCAGGACTTCTGTGCCTACACCCCACCACGTAGGCAAGACAGGCTGATTGAACTAACCCTGCCACACATCTGTCTTGCTACAGGATTAGCAGAGGCAGCCATGGCTGTGATGAGGTGGTGTTTCCTGGCCAGTCTCCTTTCCTGTTGGGAGCTGTGGCACTGCAGGGGAGGTAAACTAGTCTGACAAGTTGCCTGCTCCCAACAACCATTTTTAGCAAGAACTGAGAACAGGCTGGCACTGCTTGAACAATTTGCCCATGGGAGAGAACTGTCTGGAGCACGCTGTACAACTGGGTGTATTGCTGTGGCAAGCCAGCAAGATGTAGCTCACTCACCCTGGGAAAGGAAAGTGACTGGAAGCTGGGTACATAAGTAGTCTTGACAGCAGCAAGCTCTTTTTTAATCTGCTGTAGTGACCAGGGGCCACTTGGGAACACACAGCAACCATCCTGTGCTCACACTCAGGAAATGCAGCATGTCTGGAAAGCTTAGACCTGCAGTGGGTGCACAGAAGTTCTCATAAGATGCTTCAGGAATCACTAGAACTCTGACTGTGAAGATGAGGCAAAAGCTTTCTGTGCAAGCACACTGAAGGTATTTAAATCTACCTAGTTTCACCTCTGCATTTGCACTTTAGGTGAGGTACTGACTTGCAGGTTTAAATAAGCAGTGCTGTATAGGGTTGCTGCCTTGGAAATTCAAATAATAAGCAGACCACCTTGGACAAATTGCTGCTGTTGCTCTGACTGGTCTCCACAGTCACAGCAGACCATAATAAAATTCACCAGATGCCAACTCAGCTCTGATTTTCATATGTAAACAGCTGAATAGTTCCCCATTCTGCTGAATCTTAGGCCTGAAAGTTCTAATTGTGTTACAGGAAATTTTTCACCTGCATGGGACCAATCCAAAAACTGGTCTTAGCAATGCTTGAGTCAGTTTGGGAGCTCTCAATTGACTATGTTAGGGTTAGACCTAGCTACAGGTTTTTTTTTTCTCCTTTTAAATTGAGGAAGACTAAATATGTGGTTTCAAAGACATCCTATGACCAAAACCATTAGGGTCAGTTGCTAGCCCTGTATGACACCCTTGGGCCCACTGTGCTGACACTGATGCTCATCCATCTGACTGCTTGCAGCGGTAAGCAGAGATCTCACAGCACTGTATTTGGACACCCAAGAGATCACTGAGACCTGAGAGAGCAGCCAAAGTAGCAGGTAGCCAGGCTTAGGACAGACAATTTTCCAACTGTAGTTGGAATCTCTGCTCTAATTCTGAAGGGAGGACAAAACTGGAGAAGCTAAAAATAGTTTCCCATGATCTCGTTATTTAGCATTGTGGGAAGTGGTAAGCAGGATGAGTCAATGACTCATTGCACCCTGCTTCCTTTCTCCAGAGAAGTTATTGCCCACTGTTTGACCAATGAATGTGTGACCTGTCCTTCTGTTTTCAGAGTAGTGGCAAAATGGAGAAACAAGGAGTCAGAAATGTCTTTTATCTGTGAAGTTCTGTAGTTGGACAGCAAGCTGAAGGTGCTTGCAGTAATACAGGAAGCAGAAATTGAGTTCTGAGTCACCCAAGGGAAAGATGTAAAGCATCCAATCCTCCATGCATACTGCACCAACCCCTTGATCTGTTATCGTACCTCTAGAGAGGAGTAGAGGGGAAGAGAAAGTGTTAGTATATTTGTTTTCCTATATTTGTGCAATTGGAAATATTAGACACCCTAAAAGATTTTTAGATTGATAGTACTGTTCTGTCTCCATAGACTCATCTCTTTGTCTTACATTTTAAATATCTCAGGCAGCTGTGACAGTCTGTCTGTATGGTATAAAAGCCAATGAAAAAGTAGGATAGACTGAGTTTTACCAAAACTAAGTGTTGAACCTGCATCTGTGCCTTCTACTTAATTATGACAGGTTCAGCTAACACTTTTAAAGATAGTTCTGTTCTCTCTGCAGTCAAACCTGTCTGATTCATAGAACTGCTTTATCATTCCCCTGCAAGTTACTCCCTTAAAACTGCAGCTCTTTGTACCATGTGATTGCTGCAGGTTTCACTGCTGAGGCTTTTGGCTTTTATTTTATTTTTGTAATTTTTGATGTTCATGTTTGAAACAATGAAACCTGAGAAATGCGATGGCTGAGGTGTAAAACCACAAGAAAATGAAGCGTCATGTCAGTAGGCATCTTTGAAATTACTCCTCTGCCTTTAAACAGAAAATGCCATGACTTTTGTTTACTTAACATTTGCAGTTGTCGCGTGCCTGTTTTTTTTTTAGCTTTCTAGTGGCCTTACAACAGGTGGGTCATGACGTCTCATAAAATACTTGTGTAAATATTCAGTTATTGCAAATATTGAGCAACAGGGGGAACCTCTTTGTCCTTTCTGATAACACAGCCTTTCTCCTCCTCCTTTTTCTGTAAAGCCCCTAAGCAATGCTTAATCATGAGAATTCCTGAATGCCATTGTGTTCAGTGATGATTGTTTTTGCCTATGGTGTGAATAAATACCATGCATGAATGATTTGATCATATTACAGCCAATCACAATTTTCTTCCTTTGTGACTGAAAAGGGACTGGTAGCACCACACAGTGCTAGCTCAGTCCTGTGGATAAAATCCCAAGAGCACAGGCAATAAAGAGATCCCATTGCAAATGCAAGTTACAGAGGCTGTTTCTCTAGAGACCTCAATAATGCAAACATGTTGAAAATGTCAAGTTCCGGTAAACCTTAAATTACCTGGATAGATATCTGCCCATAAGGACAGAAGAGCAAGATAACTTCCTCCTTTCTTATTAAATTCAAGCCCTTAAAAATCATATGTTACAAACCAAAGATAATTTCCAAGGGCAGCATGGAGCACAGTGAGGTAGCTTGGAAAAAGTAAGTCTTGCTTTGACTTGCAACTAGCATACGTGGGTGTGAGAGTGCAAGGGCATGCTTCTCTGAAGGAGCTGGGCAGGTTCCTGCAGTCTCTGGTCACACAGATCATTACATAAGGCTCAAAGACCAGCGAGTGCCCCACCAATGGAGGTGTTGGTTTGGTACATGCTACTTTCCCAAAGCCAGCAAGAGCAAGATCTGTCATCGCAACTCTGCAAAAGCAAAAACTGCTCTTGCTGCTCTCATAACATTAGCATTGCTTCTTGTTTACTTAATTTTGGTTGTATTATGAGCTCATCATGCTAAGGGAAGGCTTGTTTGTTTTATATACAGAGGAGCAGAGGAACAGTGGGAGTGAGGGTGATGCAGGAGGAGGAGGGGTAACTTCTTAGAATAATGGTCTGTTCTAATCTTTTGGGGAATACAAACTCCAGGTGTTTGTTAGAGTTAAACAATTGCTTAATCATGTAGCTTGTACACAGTTTTACTCAAATGTGACATGTTTTTAAGCTTTGAATTGCATGTAACTATTAGGGTCCAGCCTGGCCTGTTTACAACCAAGAATATACCCAATATGAAAAATACATTAATGAAGTCCTATATATGGCTTTGGAAGTAAGTAAACCAAAGTATTTTATTATCTAAATTAAGACATATGGAAAAAAATGGACATGATTTCAGGGAATTTTGTGAAATGAATAGTAGAAATGAATTTCAGTCCCAGGGCAGAGGCAGTATTGAACAGTATGTAAAAAAAGAAAGTGAATGCATTGAGAGAGGGATGAGGACAATGGACTTTGTACCTGTTCCCAGTGCAAAGACTCAGTAATGCAGGCACTCAGAAGTTAACTACATTTTCATGAGAATGCGAAGACTTATGCAAGCTAATGCACAGAAGATAACAGAACTGGTAGCTTTAGTTTCTATCAGTAGTTGCACTGGCTGCTCAAATGAATAGCCTTCTCAGGCTGCTTTGAAACTATGGGTCAAATTTACTCCTCAGGAAGACTAATATGCTTCTTCACTGAAATGGTTTTGGATATATGCAGGTGCCAGCAAGAATTTGGGTCATTTTGAGCAGTAAGAGTTTGTAGGATACAAACTCAATAGTAGTCCAGGGGGGAAAATCCTACACGTGCTTGTGTGTCTTTCACAGCAACACCTGTCCAGTCTGCGTAGTGGCAGTTTATTAATCATTACACTGTTTGATTAAAATTTATGATGGGCTATGAATGTGCATACAAAGTACAAACCCCTTGCCCTACAGGATACCAGTTTCAAGCTGTCAAAACCAGCCATCCTTTCTATTTACTGAGCATATCTCCTTCGTTAAGGACAGTCCTTTTTCTTGATGCAAATTTGCATTTAAAGGAAGCAGTTACACAGCCTGTACTCAGACAAAACATGCATGGCCTGGATTTCAGTACAGCTTTGCTGCCTTACCCCAGCTGAGCATTTGGCCCAGTGTTTTCCCCACACCCAGGTAGAAAATCAGGAGTTTTGCCCAAGAGTAGCAGAGGCTGGTAAGGAGGACTCTTCAGGAATGTTGGGAGTTACCCATAATGTTCTTCAAGCTGAAGTTTTCACTCTTGACTGCTTGAAGCCAGGTACTTAAATGACAGGGAACTAAATAGTAGCTGCAGGTGGCAAATACATCTGAAAGCCAGGCTTCTATTTAAGTCTCTAAATACAAATTTCAGTGCCTGCATTAGAAATTTAACTTCAGAAAATAAAATGTTCAGGTGCATCATACTGCATGGCATGAGCTAAATCCTTTATGAACAGCTCTACTACGATCGAAAATCTAATTTGTTATGCTAGGAAAGTTGCTTCTATACTAGGTATTTTAGTGAATTTCTAAGATCCTAATGATTTTCTGGAAGTGCTTGTGATCAAATTATAACATGTCATTTGCATTCTTGTGAGTTAGAAAACCACTCATCTTTATTATGTTTCCTTCTTCAGCAGCTGTAGCACTTGCAAGGTTACCACATTAGTCAATTATAATCCTATAATTACATGTTAGAATATTAATGGAGTTTGTAATGTCTTTTTTCCTTTCTGTGCTAGACTATCAAGAAATCTATTGATGAAAAAGTACTATAATTTTCAGTTATTAAATGAGCATAATTAAGACCAGGAAAAAGACAAGAGTTGTTAGCAGTTATCTCCACGTGGAGTTGTTTGAACTTATTTAAATGTACTTCCTCGCAACAGGGGAATTTCATGGAGAAGACCTGAAAGGATAGATTTTCCTTGCTGTATAAAAATCTCAGAGCTATGATCTTCCTGGAATCCTGCATCTCCCCAAGACAAATGCACCTTGAAGGGATATGGGGTTTTTTTCCCTTTTTTCTGCAGGTCTCTCTCATCCCAGCCTCTGTGCAGACCAACTGGGATCTGTGCACAAGGTTGCCTTTGAATTTTCTTAAGTGAAAGTTCTGTAGTGCAGGGAAGGGCTCAGGAGGAAAACTTCGTAGTTTGGGGTTTTTTTTTCACAGGAGTCTGCATATGCACAGACTGGTGTTCCCTGTCTAGGCTATATAAGACTGGAGTAAAAGTCCTCTCACATCTGGGCAAGAGTGAAGAACAGCTGTATAAAAGAAAGCTTTCCGTGTGTTGTGGGATCAGTTCAGTATTTTCACCAACACTGAGTGTGTAATGCTGAAGGAATCTGTAAATATAATTATTGTATTTACTGCAAGGTAGGTTGTCAGGGCCAGGTCTTCTGCTTACATAACTCCCTATTACTTTGATACTATTTGGTTTTACCTGTAAAAACTAAGAGGTAGGTAAATTAAGATGGATTAAAATACTGCAGTAATCAGTGCTGCAAATTCTAACCCTTGAGACCTGTAAATCATAGCCACTTTGTTGCACATTTTGGCTCCTTTACACAAAATTTGAGCAGGTGTAGGAACTTAAAGACAGAAATCAGTTAGTGGAAGGCACCTAAACTAGCAGGAGGAAATTATTTTCAAAGAGCCAAGCAGGATGTATCTCCTAGAAAAGCCAGGTGAAAGAAACATCCTTGTTCTCTATGTTTTTTCTCTCTCTTAATAAATATTTCATTGATTTCAAGCATCTGCAGGAGACATTAGAGAAAAATCTGTCAAAATACCCTCTGATTTGCTTTTTTAAACATTAAGGTCCAAATTTGTGCTCTGTCTTGGATGGAGGAGTTTGGGTGTCATTCCAGAGAAGATCCTCTGGCATACCTGGTCCATTTGCTGTATGGGATTAGAAATGCTGAGCTTGTGGATACAGCCAGTGGTGCACTGGGAAAATTTTCCAATGCCTCGGGTAGCTTTTCCCACCCTTCTATCTCATTGACCAAGTGCTGAAACACCTTACTGCAGCTCCTTCTGTTCAGCCTGCTGATGCTATGTGTTACAGCTGCCTGCTGCTCTTCCAGCTGCTGTGCATTCCTTGGGAGCACTGATTTTCTAGCGGGGTCTCAGGCTGCCAATGGCAGGCTGCTGCCTTCAGCACAAGCTCCATGGAGCGTTTGCCATACTCCTCTTTTTACTCCAGCCTGCCACAGCCTTGGGACCAGCCTGTCTGGTGGCTCTGCAAATTCCCAGCTGCAAAACTGGAGGCACTTAAGGAATGAAAAGCTGAGAGTTTTGTGGATTTTATCAGATAAATGTTCTTTGTGTCTGAGGTTCCCTGTTGGCATTAGTTACTCATTTATTTCATTATTATCTAACACATAAGCATGCACTGTCAGTGGAGCACATAAGATATTTTGTCCACAGGACTTTCAGGCAGAGATCTGCAAAGCTACAAAGACTTCTGTGTGTGCCTAAATTTATGTCCCAATAAAGCACAAAAAGAGGTGAGGTGATTAGTGTATTTTTAATTCTGCTGCAGGTAGGCAGGTCACTGAGCAGCTCAGTTTTCCATGTTCATTCAACAGCAGTAATGGCTACAGAAAGGCTGCTGCGTTTGCATAGTCATTGCCATTCACCCTCCTGGTTTCTTTAGTGTGGGATCACTGTTCATCTTGGAGGCATCCTAAAAGCCGGATATTTGATGACAGTGTAGGCTGGGGATTTCCTCAACTCGTTTCATGCACACCCAGTCTCAGAGTAAATAGATACTGCCAGCTGTGCAGTCCCAGCAGGACAGAAGGTAGCTTGTTTTACTTTGGAGCCAGACTGTTGAAAAAAATTGAATTTGTACTCTCACGCCTGATCTAGATACTTTTTTTGTGTATCCATGGCCAGTTTCACAGAGCAGAAAATTAATTTCAGAATACTGTAATCATGTGAGTAAAGGTTTTATATTCGAATTATCCCAGACAGATATGCAAAGTTGCAAATATTGTATGAAAAGCTGCCAAAGCCTAATGCCCTATTTTTAGGAAGTTAAGCATAGAGCTTTGAATAAAATTATGATTTGCATTTGAAATTCCTGAGACAACAGAAACTGGCTAAGAATGTAGGCCATAATTTATGCATCAAAAGTGCCATGAGTAACTGATGTGTTTTGCTATTTTGTAGCAATCTGAATTCACACCGATCAGGTTTGGACCTTAATGCCAGAAAGTCCTATGGATAAATTAGGTGGTAAACCCCAGAAGTCAATAGCATGCCAGAACTATTTGTTAATATAAACCATCCTTTTGTCCGCTTCTCTGTGCATTATGGCTGTTTCCCTCTTATTTTCAATCTGCGTTCAGACGGGTGGTAGGTCATCTGCTCAAGGTGAACATGTAATGACACCTTTTGTTGCTGGAATAACTAGTGAGAGGCAATTTCAGGCAGAAACCCTGGGAGCAGTTCAGTGAAAGGATAAATCGTTTTTCCTGTTGGGAGTGTAATTTTTTGTAAGACTATGAATGTTTGCTCAGATTGATAGAGAGATTTCCAGGTTACAATAACCAGTAAAATAGGCATATTTGGCTATTCATAATGTGACCCATGTCAAAAGTAATTTTTGTCTGGCCCAGAATATCCTCACCAGTGGTTGTGCTTTGGCAGAGGAACCAGTAACCTAAAATAATTAGAAATTAAACTTTTGCCAGTTTAGCTGTCATGGCTAGGCTTCGCGAACGAAGATTTGGGAAGGCCAGTTTAGCAGCGAAGCCCTAAAGCCACTTTTGCCTGATGATCTTCTACATAGGTACCTGGGGTCAGCCAGGTAGTTACTAGCCTGCATCATATTCATCCCTTCCTCTCTGTGATGGATTTTTTTCCTTTTACTGGCTGCTGGAGTAGATACTTGAAACAATATTTACTTCAGAGAGACATTCCTTGTAATACTCTTCTCTGCTTTGAAGGTTAATAAAAATCTAAGCCTTTATCCAGCAACGAGTTCACACCGTGCCTGTCTTTGAGATGTGTTGTCTTGCACAGAGGATTTATTCTGCCATAGCCCACATGTGTACCTTGAATTTGTGGAGCAGGATATACTTGCTTATGTCAAAGCATGCAAGACAGTAAATGATAAGCTACTAACCCTGATTGTTTTCCAGAAGTATTAAGTAATAAAATGTCAGGCCATCTAGACAGCTTTAAGCTAGTTAAATTTCTTGCTTTTCTTTTTAGGATATAAAGAGAGCAGCTTGAGTGGTTTTATGATCTGACATTTGGGATCACAGCCACAACAAATAGTTCAGTTTCAGGCCCAGAAACCTAACCCAAACTGTATATATTAAGAAGAAACTCAAATACAGTGCTAGTGTACACTGTATAAAACTGGTTTTCTCTCTTAATTAATCTTCACCTGACGTGTTCTTCAAGTATTGTTTTCCTGCTTGGATTTTCAGCCTCACTGAACTCCTTAAACTTCTTGCTCCCATTAAATAAATATCAACTATTTTATGATGCAGAGCTGGCTTCCCCAGTTATGAAGACAATATTTGCTATTTACCTTGTCACATTCCTTCAGATTAGAAACCTTTTGTCTGTGATTTCTTCTATTCTTTTTTAAGGGTGGAATTTCACTTGTGAGTAAAAACATTGGTTCTGTGTTTTGCACTTCTCTGACAGGGTGCAGGTATTTACAGAGAAGAGCTTGTGCACATGCAATTATGAAACAGGTTTTGCAGGCAGGTTAAGCTACATCACACTTACCACAAGAGTGAACTTGGGCAGTTGTTGTAGATGATCCATTGGTTTGCATTATGATATTCTTGTGCTAACCTAAGAGTTTCAACACAAACATCTAACAGAACTTAGGCAAAAATTTTAAAATTAATGCAGATTGACTTCCTGTTATATCCCCCAAGACAAGATCTAAAGGTGTGGAGTTAATGAATACTTTTGCTAAAACAACACTAACTCCAGTCTGATGCTCTCACTGAGAGGTCAGCTGGCATTAGGCTGTAGCTGTGTAAAGCAAGGTAGGCTTTGCTGTAGCCAGCTGTAGATGTCTTACTCTGAAACAGCTGTGAAGCAGATTAAGCTGTGAGTGGTCAAAACCCCTTGTGTGTGTGTGTATATATATATATATAACTACGCCATGAGGTTAGAGTGTACACAGTGGCAGTCACTGCAGAATAGAGGCACAACGCCTGTGGGCACCTTTGCTGAGGCCAGTGTTGCTTGTGCTTTTCTCTTGATACGCTGCACGAAGGAAGCAATGGTGGGGAGAGGATAAACACTCTGTGGAGAGTAAACAGAGAGCAAGGAGTGGTTTGACACTTTAAATTGTCAAGGACAGATAAGATGAAGTGATATGAAGAGTCTCTGTGGTTTCGAAATAAGCTGCAAGGAAGGATGCTAAGCCCAAAGAATGAAGAAGCTGCGGCATCATGGGTATGCTTTCAGGGTCTCTAGTTACTCTTCAGATTATTTTTACAGTAGCAATAAATAAAAAAAAATAATAATCATAATAATATAATGATGTTGTTATTAAAAGGCATTTCAAGACCTGTGAGTGCACCTTTGTATTTATAAGAGGTAAGGTTTGAAGTTTACCAGTATGGTTGGACACCTGTGGAAGAGAGTGGCTAGGCCGTCTTGCATCCCGAAAAGAGCATGGCTATTTCTAGGTGGTATTTGTGGGTCTGAATTCTTGGCATATTTGTAAATTAGGGTCTCAAACCTCAGAGCACTCAGGAGAGCCAGCCTAGGGCTGTTGGTACACTGGGTCATAAGGTGTCAAGACCCAGTGGAGCAGCCTGACTGTACAGAATTATATGAGCAAATTCCTGTGTAGATAAGCTTCCACAGGATTTGTATGAAACTAGGACTGTATGTAGATAGGGATCAGAAGACTGGATGTCCTTTAAATGATCTGTTGGTATAAGTCATTGTATTGGGGTACTTTGCTGAAAAGCTTTTGGAGCCTTTGACTGCAGTTTCAGCTGGCATGATTTGTTTTCTTTTTGATCCATCACATGAGAATTATCTATGGAAAGGGAGGTGCCCCAGAGAGCTGCAGCTCAGCCAGCTTTATGCTTGCATAATGATACAATTCCAATATACCAGGTAGCTGTTGTTTAAGTAGTATTGTAATCTTCTTTATAAAATTATCAGTTGTCATAACATCCAGGCATATGCATGTAGACTCAACCATAGCATGGGAGTCTGGCTTAGAAGGAAAAAAGATCACTTCTCTGGAAGGCATTTCTTTGGGAAAGAACTTAATTTTTTTTTAGCATAAACTTCTTTCTGTTTAAGCACAGAATTTTTTCTTCCATGATCTATCTTGTCTTCCAGTCTATAAGACAAACAGGCAACAAATGCGTGTTGGAAATTACCTAAGTCGTTCCTAGCAATACTTATGTTTACTGACTGTATTTCATACAGCATCACTTCATATATTGAGTATATATAGTGAATGCTGCATATCTTCACAAATTGGTGTCTTTGCAGCCTTAGGTCATTTATCTTGTATCATCTTGGGTTTTGATACCAACACATGAGGGTACCCACTAGCAATTCAGTGCAAGGCTTTTTTCTGATGGCCATGTAGGCTGCACAGCTCTCCTCACAAGTCCTGCATTTTCTCACCTGGTGGGAGGATCAGTGCATCGTGTCCCTTCTTAACAAGGGTCACCAGAATGCCAGGATCTGCAAGCAACTGAGACTTCACATGCAGGAGAAAGAGGCACCCTCAAGGCCCTTCTCCATTTATTTTTGGGCTCCTCTGAGAAGCTGCAAAAGAATTACAAAAATTAGTATCTTTTCTGCTCCCCTGCTGAAGCACAGGGCTGCTTTTGGCCAGAGAAGCTACTATGTTTCGTGAATTGTGAATGGATTTCCCTCGAACCACAATGTTTCTACCCTTTCCAGGGCACTTCATCTCATGCTTGTAACTGCACCTGCACAAAGGGGGTTCTGACCCCTCTCTCTGTGCCAATGAACTGAGATTTCCTAAGATCAGACTTTGTGAGTCTGACAATAATTCTCTACCTAGCTCAGAAAAATATTTCTGCATTCAAGTTTAAGACATGAAAGGTCAGGCCAGTGATCTAAACTGTGCTGGGCCCAATTTTAAAGCCCAATTTTTAAAGCATAGGGTCTGCTTGGTTTAATTGCCACCACAGTGGAGCACCTAGACTGTGCTGTGAATAGAGAGGCTTCTTGGGACAAGTGCTTTCACAAACACCAACAGGCACTCTTTGTTTAAAAATATTCAGTGACACTCAGATAGCTTAAAAAAAAATTATTTTATATCACTTTTGATGATTTACAACAATGCTGTAAAATAATTTTGGTGCGACAGATATTCTGTGTGCACAGCAAGGGAAAACACTGACTTTAACTGCATCAGGAATCACAGTTTTGTTTAGTGTTTTGGGTTTTTTCCTGTAAATACCTAATTAAGCAGACAACTAGCAAGTATGGACTTGTGTGAGTTTTATTAAAAGGACTCTTTTAACCTCTGAATTGTTACTGAAAGTCAAATGTTACAAACCTCACAAACTTGTTCAGCATCTATTCAGGCAAAGATGTATGCCTGTTATTTAGCAATTTTATGTCCCTGGCATTACAAGAACAACTAATTCTTGGAGCTCTATGGCTTGTGTGCAGACTGGTAGGAAGGGAAACATTTTCAGAAACCTTGTGCCAATAAGCCCCATATGCCCCCTGTTTTAACCATTCACGGTAGTACTCTGTTATGAACATGTAGCCCTACTTGGCCTGTAATAAAGAAAATCTGCAGTCATGTAGAGTAAATTCAGGAAATGCTGGCTGATACCTACTGAAAAGCTACTGATAACATCTTTCTGAAACACTCAGGGCATGACTTTCTTCTCTTCAATGAGTTACAGCCAAAATATTTTAGCTTAAACTGCAGCAATCACACTTGGTAAGGCTATTTTTACTGTTTTACTGACTTTACCAGGTCAGAAAACTCCACAGATGGCAGATTTCTATTAAATATTTATTCTGTATTGTTTTTCTTTCCAAATTCTTTGCAGCTGTATGCTTTGTCAGGCTTTCCTGTTATCAAATATTTACAGTGTTTTTGCATGCGACTCCATGTTATATGCAAATGCACAGCATATTAAACATATAATGAACAAGTTAATAGGAAGGCTGGCACTGCCCTTGTACTTAATGTTAATATTTAGTCACTCAGACATATCAATTATTACCTTTACTCTGGGACATAATTTCATAGAAATCCATAATATTCTGTATGTAACATTTGGATCTGGTCATATATGAATCACTGAGGAAAGACCATTAATAAAGTGTAACTAGGATCTAATCATGACTACTGACCCAACATATTCTTGATGAACCTCTGTAAATTTCTTGCAGTGATAGTTGGTATAACATTGCCCATGGCATAAAACTACCATGATGAAAAACACCCACAGTATTAAAATTAATATTCTAGTGGTAGAGCATGAACATGTATTTCTCACACCATAAATTAGACCCTAGCTAAATTTTCCCCATTAAAATGAGATTAAGAATCTGGAATTTTAAAGATTATTTAACTCATAATCTGATATTTTATATTGTTAATTGAAATAATTTATAATTTTAACGAATATATTTTGTTCTTTATTTTAATTTTAGTATTGTTAGCATTAGTTATTATTAATTCAGTATTGTTAGTATTGCTCTTTACTTTTAGTATTGTTGAACATTTTAAGAATAATATCATTCCAAAAATTGTAAGATGTGTTTGCTGACAGTTTAGAAGTTACTGTTAAGAAAAAGGGAAGATAGACATGAACACACACATAGAATAGGATCACATAAACGTTTGTGTGTGTGTGTGTGTGTATCCACTGAAGCTTTTCTCCACCTCCTATCCCAGTATAGATGACCAGCAAGTTGGCCTGTGGGAAAGACACCATACAAATGTAAAGCTGCTGGGGATCTGACACAGTTTTTAAAAATTATCCATATGTTGGTGAACAAGTCATCCATGCGTTTGGTTTTAGATTGGATTACATATAAAGACGATCCCAATGATTTGATAACTGGGACAACACATTAGTGTTTATGTATTTATGCTACTGCACCGACTCTCTCTGCATTGAATTTGTTATTCTTCTGTACAGGTTTTAGGGAGCAAGCCAAAGCTTCCTGAGTGTGGTGATGACGATGATGAGCTGGCTGATATTACAAACAGGAGAAGCGCTAAACTATATATGGTAAGTCGTTTGTTTGTTTGTTTGTTTGTTTGTTTATAGTTAGGTACTCTCAGTACCATGCATTTATTCATTCCTTGTATGTGGAGTTCTAGCTTCATTTACAGAACTGCTGTTTTAGTTAATTTGCAGCCAATGGACAAGTTTCTCAAAGGATGTCAATCAAGACAGCCCAGGTAATTTAAGGGAAAAAAATTAATTACATTTCTGTTTACTCAGGAAACAGGGCCTATAAACCACTCAGTGCAGGTCAAAGAAGAATTAACTGGTCTTAAATCATCCTGTCTTCTTAATTTAAATAGTGAGAGTTTTAGAAGTCATATGTTATTTAGTTATTCTTAGCAGAATTTGAAAGATAGACAGTTTTTTTGTACATATTTTATATGTACAAAATCAAAGGGATTTGAATGCCAAATTCCTTTCTTTTGCAATGCCCTTTTTCTCCTTTCTCACCTGCAATGGTTTAAGTGTCACTGCCAGAAAAATTACCTATAAACAAAATGGATAAATATTTTCTCCATTTAAATCAGTGGGAGTTTTTTGTTACATTCAGTAAAGTTATGATAGGCATACAGCTGTTTTCTAGAAGAGACATGGAATTTATTTTTGGATGTATCAACACAGTATCTGATCTATATATAAGGTTGTGGAACTATTTCTGAAAAGCAAACAGACTCCAGGCCTCTATTTTTCATCTTTTACTTTTTTGCCAAAGCTCCCCTTTCTTTCATATTCTCCCACTTGAGAAAATATTTGGAAAAGGGGGATGTTTTTAATGAAATCCAGAAAATACTTTATCCTCCTTCCCCCCCAGTAAAAAAAATAAATATTTTCTCCTGAAAACGGCAAGAAAACTTTTTTTACAATCAGCTCTCACTAGCGCTGAGATCTGGACCTTTCTCTTCAGCACTTTGGCTCCTGCAATGAGATTGCCCAGTGTGACAGAAAAGAATCTCACTGGTATAAAATGTGCTTTATTCTCTTCCCCATTATCACTCAACAAGGAGGATTTGCCCAACAAGTGGCAACACTGACAGCATATTGTGCTACTGGATCCCCAGGTGTGTGACCTTTTAGGTGCCATCTATAGTAGCCTCAAAGCTGCTGTGAAGTGTGAGAGAGGATGAGTCACTCCCTCCACGGTTCCTGAATCCCACAGACCACAGCAGGATGGAGCCACCTCTCTCCCTGACTCTTACATGATTTTTCCACTACCCATAAATGTGGCTGGGGCTTACAAGAAGCCTGTGTGAGGTGATCAGTGTTACAAGGCCATTTTTAGTCCCAGTTGTCTATTTGTTTTGTTTAATCCCCATTAATCATTCCTTTCATGCCAAAAAATCTGGCGCATCTTTATAGCAGGTGAAAAAAATGGAATAAAAAAGAAGGCCTGCATGTATGATCAGGACCACTGTAGTAAGACATAAATAGAGAAGAGAAAGGGCTTGAATGATTTTTAGAATCCTAAGAACTCTCTGGAATTTTTGTGGCTATGTAATAAATTCATCTGAGTACACAGTCCTGCTAACAGAGCTCTATTAGCTAGATTTAAATGTGCTGCAATATAACAGTGAGTGCCAAAGGCAGGAGACAGATCTATGGTGAGCCCTCAGAGTAGGTATAATAGTTGATTTTTATTTGTTGTGTGCAGTGGTACATTCCTTCTTGTGCTTCTGTAATATATATCTTATTTATATCTAATCATAATATATATCTTACATTGTAATGTAAGATATAATAGTGTATTTAAAATTAATATTTAATTACAAAAGGAAATAAAGACTGCTAGAAAAGTTATTACAATAGTAATAATTTATTTTCACTAGCAATAACTGGTCTTTTCAGCTATACAGGAGTGAATTTTAAAAGGTTTTAAAGGTTTACATGAACTTACAGTGGTGGAAGGGGTTACAAAGCAGATTCTGCAACAGGTTTTATATTAAAGTTTCCAATTAAAGAACAGTAGGTTATAAATGTAGGTATTTTACTTGTTAGTGTCAGTGTAAGACTATTTTATTACTTCAAGTGCTGTTTTTCAGGTTGTACATGTATCTTTGGCTTCAGTGTGGGTGGTTTGGTAGCAGGGACTCCACCAGTTCAACCGAGGACATAGAAGGGACTGAAGAAAACACAGATTTTTTAACTTTGAACAGTTGAATTAAAGTGGAAGAGAAACGAATTTAAAGAAGTTGTGTGACAGGGACTCAAGAAACTCCCTAAAATTAACACTACATCTCCCTCTATTGGATGTAAAATGAAATGAAACAGAAAATAATCATTGGCCTACTTTACTTTTCAGCAGTACACAGATTTCATATGGCCATATATATAGGATTGGCAACTGATTTTTATGGTAATTTTTGGAGCAGAAATTAATTTGGTTATAAAAGCCAGAGTTGATCTAAATTTGAAATTATTGCTTTCTTAGGTGTCAGATGCAAGTGGATCCATGAAGGTTTCTGTGATAGCAGAGGAAAACCCCTTCTCTATGGCTATGCTTTTGTCTGAGGAGTGCTTCATTTTAGACAACGGTGCTGCCAGGAAGATCTTTGTGTGGAAAGGTAAGAGGTCACTTCATTGGAAATGCAGAAGCTATGCAGAGATACCTAAGGAGTTGACACAACACCCTTGGGACACTAGCAAGAATTTAATACTGGCTGCTCACAGTACCCTGAACACAGTTCTTCCCTGGTGTGGTCTGTGGACAAGGATTGCTCACTTGTATAAGGGCCACAAGACTAAGTCTTGTCTAAGGATCCTGCTATTTTTGAGGCACCTGTAAGCTTAAATGCTTATCTGAGTGGCAATTACAAAGCAAACATAAATAATTCTATGAGTTCTCTATATTTTCATCAAATCCCTATCTTCTGGGGCACTGGACACTGAATGTTCTGTATGGGTAGATATCTCCATACATTGCTCCACAGAGGTGTGAAATTGAAAGACGTGCATCCCAGGCATCAACTAAAAGCTTGCAAATACTTTGATGCTTCTCTTTTTTTAGTAAATATTTCTCTGAGGTATCATCAGTGTGTGTAGTATTGTCTACAATGGTTTTGTCTGAATGTTTCCCTGGAGAAGAATACTACTACTGGGGAATTAGGTCTGTTGTGGTGCTGCCATTAAATCATTAAATCCAGTGCTGAGTACCTCCTTTTTTTTTTTTTTTTTTTTTTTTTTTTTTGGAGGTAGTGTATTAGTTATTCTTTGGCATTTGAATTTTGTTTTACCATGTGAAATAGCATATAATTATGACTCTCAAGTCAGTCCAGGAAGCATTGTAACCATTTTGCTTGAAAACTTCATTTGCAGTTAGGGAAACATCCTTTAAAAGAAAGTATTTTGGAAATGTTATGCTCAGATGGCCTAAGGTCTATCTGAATCCCTGATTCCTGATTTTTGCTCCATGTTACAGCTCCTAGAAGAACCAAGCCAACAGGATCAGGCACAACATAAATAAAATATGATTTAGGCCATTTGACTGTGGTCCTTTGTGCTCCTGTGTGTATCCTCACTTTGCTGCTGCCGGTAACAATAATGTGTGAAAAACCCTTACTAGACTGTGAGTCTCACCCTTGCACTGGAGACTGCAGTTATCATCTCTGCTAGACATTCTCAGACCACTAGGCTGAGAAGTGTGAATTACTTCAGTAACAGTCTCATTCAATATGGGATATAAGGTATAGCTTATCAGAGCATCTGATCAGATTAAGAGTTCTTTGGAATATAGTCACTGACAGCCAGCTGGGATGCAGACCCTACACAATGTCATCCCACAGGGACTTTCAGAGATGTCTAACACTGAGTAAAGCTGAGCAAGGAGCAATGGATAGATAGGGAAGGGTGGTGGTAAATTGCACAGCCCATCCAGACAAAATGGATGTTTCTAGTACTCAAACTGTGGCACTGCCTGGAGAAGTGGAGGCAGTTCTGGAGGGCAGCTTTATTTACCATATTGCAGCCCAGCAAAGGAAGAGTTAGAAAATGCCCCCCCCCAATAATTTATCTGTTTTCAAAGCTACTGAGGTACTGTTTCAGTCATTCAACTTTGTGTGAATCTTCTTGCTTATGCTGTGTCTAGCATTTGTGTTTGTTCAAGACTGAGGAAAGAGCAATGTCAAAGAGAACCTGGCTCAAGGACATCGTGTGTTTGCAGGTTCTGTGAGCTCAATGCCCTTTCCCATGTGTTGTTATCCTTCTGTTTTAATCAGGCAAAGATGCTAACCCTCAAGAGAGAAAAGCTGCCATGAAGAATGCTGAACAATTCATACAGCAGATGAATTATCCTGCCAACACACAGGTGTGATCTATTTATGAGGTGATACCAGGACAGCGTGAGCTCTGTTTAAGACTTTGTTTTTAAGTCAGAAAAAAAAATATTTTTAAGGGCTTATAAGACACAAGGGCAATATTTCACTAACATATAATTCAGGAAGGTTTCTGTTTGAGTAACTATGTCAGTTTTGCTTTCCTTCCATTTCACGTGTCTTCCTTCATTTCAGATTCAAGTCCTTCCCGAAGGAGGCGAAACGCCAATTTTCAAACAATTTTTCAAAGACTGGAAGGATAAAGATCAAAGTGATGGTTTTGGCAAAGTATATGTCACAGAGAGAGTGGCTAAAATTGAGCAGATTGAATTTGATGCTACCAAGTTACATGAGTCTCCACAAATGGCTGCCCAGCATAACATGGTAGATGACGGTTCAGGGAAAGTAGAGGTAATTTTTGTGTTGTATTAAATTGTATCCTATCTACTTAATGTGTTCTGCTACTACTACTGGGATAAGCTGCTACTCTGTGTTTTAATTTTTATACTGTTGTTTAGAGTAGCACTACATTAGTGGCAATGTTACTTCTACCATCAGAAAAGGTGCTTTGAAGTAGAAGGTGAATCTCTTTTACCAGTATGCTGGGTTATGTTCTTGTGGTGACTATGACAAAAGACTTACCAAAAATAGAAATCAAACAGCAGAAATATTCCCCCTTCTACACAATACCATATAAATATGTATTTTAAACATGATCCTTAGCCTAGAGAAAAACTTCTAGCTCATATCAGCTTGAAATCTGGAGTGGGAAGACTTGCCCTTGGAGTCAGAAATTCATATGTCTTTATGTATGTATCCAGTCTGGTTTCTACGGGAGCCTTCTTTGTCCCTACTGTGTCTCTCGGGCAACCTGGATTTGGAGAGAAAAAGATGACGGTACAGCCTTTCTAGATCTGTCCATATCCCACTTCAGGATTATCTTTGGACAACACAGGGCTGGCATGGCATTGTTTTAGCTTGGCCTGTTGGCCAAGATTGCATGTTGGGTTTCTGGAAGAAAAAGAAGGGATGAATACTTACTCATTGGTCTATTTTCTGGGTTTCTGACCTCACACTTGGGTTGGTTCATAGGCTTGAGCCAAAGCAACTTAGATCTGAAGCATTTTTTCTGTACACTTTTAGCAGTATGTTTTTGGAGAGCAGTTATTAACTCAACTGGGCTGTAGAAATCTTCCTAACAATATGTTATCTGGCTGTAGCATGCCTCTTCAAAATGATATGATAGTTTTATGATGAATAATAGTGTTGAGCCATTCATGTCACCTTAAGATGTTAAGAAAGTAGGTTGAGCACAGCATTATGAGGTGATTGTGTGCTACTAAAGCATAAAGACAAAGAAAAGTGTATTGCAATCCATTGTTGATTATTCCTTCATTCAGTGGGCACAGGGTGTATCTATCTACTTCATGAAGCATCCTTCCTGGTTTTATTCTGTAACACTTGGGAATATAAACAAAGGTCACTCAAGGGATGAGACAGTAAATTGCTTCATAAAGAGTTGCAGGATGAAGTTCAACATTCTCCAGTGACTTCCTTGTTTCCCCAGATCTGGCGTGTGGAAAGCAGTGGCAGAGTTCCTGTGGGACCTGAGACATATGGACAGTTCTATGGGGGTGACTGTTACATTATCCTCTACACTTACCCCAAAGGGCAGATCATCTACACGTGGTATGTTTGGTTGCCTTTGCACAGACCTCCAGCACATGGATATTATTTTGTACTGACTTTTTGTCCTTTTGAGTAGAACCATGTGTAAGTGCAAGATTGTTCACTGTGCATTTGCCATGCAGTATAAGCTCTGGGTGATGTTGAAACTGAACTTAACCATTGCCTTTCTCCTTGTCTTCCTCAGGCAAGGAGCACATGCTACAAAAGATGAACTGACTGCATCTGCATTTCTGACCGTTCAGCTGGATCGGTTGTTGAATGATCAGGCCGTGCAGGTTAGTGTCTTTTGGATAAAATTCAATAACAACAGAGCATGTGATATATGCAAATTTCAATGAGAATCGAAAGGAAGAGGTTGCATTTAAAGATTTTAAATGTCAATTGCTTGTGGTCTTTATCACGACAAGCACCATGGGCTACTTTTAAAGTCAATGGAATTTTCCCATTTGAATCATGCTTTCTGTATGCAGATGTCCAAAAGAACACAGATATACTGGAACCTAAAACTGCCTTTTCTTTCCTTTGACTTTCACTGTTTAAAAATTACGTTTCAGTCCTGCCTAGACTTACAAACTCTGTGCATGGCCAATGAAGACTGAATGATAAGATCCTCCTGGGGCAACTTGCTCCGAAGCAGGTGTCTGACAAATCTGTAGCCTTGTCAGAGCTCCCTGTCTCCTTTTGATTATGGTGGAAGTTGTGATATTTAGCACAGACAAGACTCCTGACTTTTAGAGGGCCAAAACTGGGAGATATGAAAGCTATGTGACTACCAGAACAGGAAAGCCTGCTGGAATTGTACAACAGGGTCTGACTTGTCCTTGCCTCAGTGAGGAACGTAACTTGGGTTTTCCCATCCCATAGTGCTTGCAGCTCCATGAATGAAATACACTTCCTGTGTGCAGAAATGGGGTGTTTAAGGCAAAGCACAGGACATTGACAACTAAATTCATAAGGAGATAAGCTAATCCCTGGTTTGACTAGGGTGTGCTCTCCTTACATCAGTTGGGAAAAGTGGTGGGTAGGTGAAAACATGCGAGGTCTCCTCTTCTCACAGAAAAGGTAGAGTTGTAAATTGGCAAGGGAAAAGGTAAATTGGCAAGGGAAAAGCAGAGATTTTCTAGGCAGTAGGAGATAATTCTGTGATTCCCATTTCTTGAATACAAAAGTAAAGGGCTTCCCCCACCCACCAAGGTACACTTAATTCAGATGACAGACCATACTTTTAGCCATTAATTGGTTATGATTTATGATTGAAATTATATTAAGGAAGGATTAGAACACTTCCAGGTAATTACTGCTTGAAATATTCCTAACATGTGTTCTATATTTGGACAGAGTCCAGCACAATATGGTCCTGCCTCATACCTAAGGCTAATATTAATACTAAAGTTATAATGATATTGCTACTAACAACTGCAATAGTAAGGTGCTTAAAAAGTCTTTTTATTAAAGCTGCAATAGACATGATACATAAAAGTACTTTTAGCCTGCAATGATTTTAGGAATATATATGTATGTATATGTGTACATATACATAAGTGTATATATACATGCACGTGTATTTATGTTTGTGTGCATTGCTATGCAAATAAATAGAATATGTTACCTGTGCTTAATGTCTGTATCAGCATTATTTGAAAGGTTTAAGTGTGCTATTTCGTATGGTCACTAGATGGCACGACAGTACAAATTACTATTAAAAAGTCAGGCTTGTAGGAATATGTTTCACCCAGCGGTGTTTGGAATTTTGGGTTTCTTTCGAGTTTGTTTGGGTTGTTTGTTGGGTTTTTTTGTGGTTTGTGGGTTTTTTCTGTTTGTACAATCCTACTGCACTTTGTCATCTACAAGTATACATATCCTCTGTTATCTTTATCAGACAGTCTATCCACCTGTGATAGACTGCACCTGCTCCTGCCCAGCTGCAGCCACCCCTTTGGGCACCCCAGCTCCCAGATGCCCCAGGCCTCACCAGGGGCTCTCCAGTTCTCCCACTCTACTGGCTACACAGCATGTCTCATTCCCTTCTTTTCCTTTCTTTCTGGGAGTGAAAGACAGGGAGTTGCAGCCTGCCACCTTGGTGGGTGGTACTTTAAAGGAAGAATAAATGGTTGTATACAAATAACTTTTATCATACATTAGGCTAAAACCAGCTGTTCTTCATAGTGCAATGCAGTTTTTTAGATGGCAGTAGCATCTTTTGCATCTGTAATTGAAGTCTGTTTTTGTCATCCATGTTATCCTCTGAAAGATAGATTTATGGTCAGCTTTTTCATCCCCTTGCAGATAAAATACATATAAAAATAATGAATAAGTTGAATAACCATTCTCGTCTGCTTAAATACAGGGTACCTAAGCTTCCAAGATAGTTTTTCAGGGGAATTAAGTCATTGTATAAAACACTATGAAATGACAGTTCTTCTGAAAAAGAGTGATTTTCTTCTTAGCAGCCATTTTAATTAGCTAAACATTATGTTAGAAGTTTGACTCTTGTCTTTGTGTCAGCATGATTGACAAAAAAATCTCATAAATGCTCTAACTCTATATGTCTGGAACTATATTTTTAGAACTTCTCAGCTTGCTGCCTCTCATTTGTGCTGACATACTTAGCATTATTGGCTGACACCCCCATGCTGTTCAACAAAGACCGAAAATAACTACCTGTGTCCTTTTGTTTCTTTTATTGTATTTCTTTACATATGTACAGATCCGAGTCACTCAAGGCAAAGAGCCTCCACATTTACTGAGCTTGTTCAAAAACAAACCACTTATTGTCTACAAGGATGGGACATCCAAGAAGGAAGGTCAGAAACCTGCTCCACCCACACGACTCTTCCAAATCCGCAGGAACCTGGCAGCCATTACTAGGATTGCGGAGGTAAGGTCACCTACTAAGTAAATCAACTATTCCCCATGGGAAACAGTATAGCTGCCACGAGCCTCTCTGACTAATCCTTTTGGATAGGAACACAAAACTCCAAGTGCAATCCACTGCTCTATGTGACCAACCCATCTCATAAACCAAAGAGAATATGCTGTAAATGGCTGCAACCAATCTACATCATTCAGAGGACACTGTAAGAATACACATAGTTGACAGTCAGTTGACAAGGAATAGACAAGTCAGCAGCCCGTAGGAGACAGTCTTTATCCTATTTTATGAGATAGTCTTTCCTACTGCAAACAGTCCGAAGTTTTCCCTGCCAGTCAGTTTTCCCTGTCTTAAAGTTCTTCCCTAATTTTTATCAATATAAAACTAGGGAAAAATTGAAGACCAAAAGCATAGCTGATTAACACTTCTAAATATTTTATATAAACATGCAAAATAGTGATTACATTATTTGAAAATTTGAAGAATAAAAGAATTTCTTTTTTGATCTAGGTTGATGTTGATGCAATGTCACTAAACTCCAATGATGTCTTTGTTCTGAAACTGCCAAACAACTCTGGCTACACCTGGATAGGAAAAGGAGCAAACACAGAAGAGGAACTAGGAGCTCAGTACATTGCCAGCATTCTTAAATGCCAAACTGCTAAGATTAGTGAAGGCCAGGAACCAGGTTAGTATGAGGCCACGTGGCTGCTGAGAATACACAGCATGCATGGTGATACCATCTAAATGGTTTTTGTAATCTTATATTTTGTGGGCAGAAGCATATGCTCACACTCTGCCTTTGAAAATCCAACCTGACATTTACTATGGAGATCCATCCAGAACTGGCTGATGCACAAGTAATGCAATGCCTTAGAAGTCTGTAGGACAGTAGCAGGAGCTGCAGAGGAATGGGGTCCTTTCTTTACCCTGAGTGCCTAAGAAGGGAGAAAGATAGCACATTGCTAAGGCTAAGAGAATTGGGATTGTTCAGCCTGGAAAAGAGGAGGCTTTGGGGTGACCTAATTGCAGCCATCCAGTACCTGAAGGGAGCCTACAAAAAGGATGAAGAGAGACTATTTGCAAGAGCATGAAGTGACAGGAGAAGGGGAAATGGCTTCAAACTAAAAGACAGTAGGTTTAGATTAGATACTAGGAAAAAATTCTTTACTGTGAGGGTGGTGAGGCACTGGAACAGGTTGCCCAGAGAATTGGTAGATGCCCCATCCCTGGAAGTGTTCAAGGCCAGGCTGGATGGAGCTCTGAGCAACCTGGTCTAGTGACAGGTGTCCTTGCCCAGGGGCACTGGAACTTCCAACCCAGGCCATTTTATGATTCTATGATTCTTGCTAGGTTTGGAAATTATATTGTTATTTTGACAAATTGCAGGAAATACTGTAAGAAAATACATTCATCTTTGAGACAGAAAATAGATTGTTTGAAGATACCTGAAACACTATCTAACAATCTAAACCACCAAAAGTTAAATCCAATGGTGAATAAATTATATATTGTGTATTTCAGAGGAATTCTGGAAAGTACTTGGAGGTAAAAAAAATTATCAGACTTCATCACAACTCTTGACAAAGGCTGAAGATCATCCCCCTCGCTTGTATGGTTGTTCTAATAAGACGGGTAGATTTATTGTAAGTATCTGAAGGATACTTTCCTCTCTGTTTTGTAGTTTCTGATGTATTTTGCCTTGGGAATCAGTGGACATTAAATGAATTTGGGGATCTGGCTTAGTTAACTGTGCTTGGCAAGAGCTAGAGAGTTGACATTTGGTGCTTTAAACAATTCAAATGCAAAGGATGGACGGAATAATTAATAAGGCAGAAGTTTGCATGCAGAGCCTACTCTGGTTTGGAACTATAGGCTTGCAGATGCAAAAATATAAGGTGCTTGCCCAGTCAAGAGCAATTTAATTCTTGCAGAGCATGGCCAGATTGCTATCAATTTGCTGAGAAAGTACAGGTCAGTGCCTTGCCTCTTGCATGTTTGGTATTGATGGTGAGGAGAAGAAATGTTGCTTGCCAAAAATCCCTAGCAGTCTGAAATTTTCCACAGAGATTTAAGATGTGTAATTATGCCTTTAAGGTGTTGGCCTGTGCTCAAGGAGGTAGGAAGACCTATTTCCTTGGCAGAAGTACCCAGAGCTGTTCACTGGGTATTAAGTCTGTAATTCAGGCTTAATTGCGTACTGTATTCTGGGAGGGCAACACTGTGTCACTGTTTGGCAAGGATGCACTCATTTTTAGGTAGGGGACATAGTTGCCTATCATCTGCAGTCTCCTTAAAGCACAGTCATTTGGAAAGGGATTAAACAAACAGGATCCTCTAATAAGGACTTTAAAATCTTATGAGAGTAGTAAAGTGTATTTTTCTAACAAGCTTCTAAAATACTCCTGTGAAATACAGTAATAGAAACCAATCTCTCTTTAATAGTCTGCTGGGAGCTATGGACTTGCTTTTTATCTTAAATTCCCTCCAAATTCTGAGAAATCCCCTCTTTCCTGTAGCATTTCTCTAGTAACTGAATCACCACCATTAGAGGTCCCAGAAGAGGCAGGTCAGATCATTCTGACCTTCTGGCCACTGTAACACAGGGTGGGGAAGAGGAAGGCCTTTTGCACCATCTGCTTATCGTTCCTTTAGCACTCCTACATGACCACGCATAGCCAAAGTCTTGGCAATCCTTTAAAAGTAGGAACCACTAGCTACATTATTATCTCCCTTCTCATACAGAATAATGTTGAACTGCCTTCCTATCTGCCTCTTCATTCTTGGAAGAAGCAAGCAGTCTGCCTTTCCTTTGGGTGCTAATCCTCAGTGGCTTAGTCAACTGTAATGTCCCATTGTTTAGTGACTGGGAGGCTTGGTTCAAGTGTGTGCATTTCATCACTGAGCTCATCCACTGCAAACCAAAGCAGTTTCTTTTTCTTATTAATGAATGTAAGCTGCATGAATATATCAGCTGATATCAGCTTGGTTGGTTCAAGATGCTCTGTGGAAACATTCCCGTCTCCTTCTGGCAGACCTGAGTCCCACCTTAACAGTAGTCAACAATTACAATGTAAGCCTTTGCTTGCCCTGAGGTTATCCTACCAATTCTACAAAACCGAGAGGTGCTTTTATAGGACATGCCATTATGTGATTTGGTTTTGATCCTTTAGGAGCAAAAAGAATGGCTCACCAGCCTTTGCACTTATCCTTTAAAAAAATGGCTTTGGTCTGTGCAAAATTGTATACCTTGACAAATCATTAAAAACCAAAAAAAACCCTCAAAACATAATATTCTTTTTAGATTGAGGAGGTCCCTGGAGAATTCACTCAGGATGATTTGGCTGAAGATGATGTCATGTTGCTGGATGTTTGGGAGCAGGTGAGCTGTGTACTTGACTACTGCTTTTTGTGAGAACAAGGATAATTTATTTTTAACCACTTAGTTCATGAGATGGGAGAAAAAACCATATTGTGAGAATGGAAGCAGTTTTGTTTTCTTTAATTTATACCATATATTATATTTTTTGAGCTATATGATGTGCTAGTGTGAATAGCATGATTGAATTTCCAAGCATAATGTGAAACCATGTCAGGCACTTCCTATTTAAACCAATAGAGCCTGCAAGAGTATAAGCCCCAGCAGTGTTCTGGAAGGATTCTCAATAGTGCTCATGATTTTATCACTAAAATTTATTAATTTTTAAAAAAAATGTTATTGCATTAAAGAGATTCAGAAGCCACAAAATACATGTAGCAGCAGCACCTACAAAAAGTCCTAGTAGAGAAACGGACAAACACTAGACCCTTACACAAATTTCTTCATGCTAGAAACTGGGTGGAGGGTGACAGAAACAATCTCCATCCTTTCCTGGATTCACTGAAACTGAAAACGTGGAGAGCTTTTTGAATGGCAAACTCACTGTGGATGCAGAGAGCACATCTGTTTCTCACAGTATATTCTCTCTACCCTTCCTCTCCTCTTGGAGGGAAAGGGGAGGAGGCCACAGATCCCATGCTTTTCAGCCTAACCCTTAAGGAACAAAAGGCTGAGGTTTTCGGAAATGAGAAGGAATGTCCAAGGTCCATGTGGGAAGGAGTGATAGGTAAGGTAGAGGAACAGCTGGTTGGAAAGTAGCTGGGACATACTGACTCAAGTAAGAAGAAAAGAAGTCTGGGACATGTAACTGGTTTCCAAAAGGATCCTGGGCAGAAAAGAAAAAAAAAAGAAAGGAGTGTGTGTGGGGGGTTGCAGATCTAGGCTCTGGTTGTTGGGTTTTTCAGTGCATTATCTAGCAGTTGCCTGGGGAAGCACTGATCACAGGGCAGAAATGTTGGTGCACACACAGAGCTCAAACCAGAGACAGTATTTCTACCTGCAACCCAAGGGCAATTTCCTGGGCAAATTGTAAAAGATATCCATGGAAAAGGTAAATAGATTTCCTTTCATCAGAATGCATAAAGATCCAGCCTTCCAGTGTCATAGAGAGCAGTGAGATTTCTGAGGACGTAAGTACAGTCTTTCAAATGGAGAAAAAAACATCAGTTGTGGTTTGTGAGAGCTGTGTATCTCTGCAGTCTTTTTCTTCTCTGTGTTCTTTCTCCTAGTGGAATCAACTATTTTGTACTTTACCAGCTGTACACAACTTCCTTATAACAACATGGGATCTGTATCTTTCCTCTGCTTGCAGGTTTTTGTCTGGATTGGGAAGGATGCTAATGAAACTGAGCGACAGGAATCTGTTAAATCTGGTAAATCAAATAAATTTGGCAGAATTCTGAGTGAGGTAGCATCAGTATTACTTAAAGAAGAGAATAATATGATGTAGAAGAAATCTATTTACATTTACAGTGTTTAAAAGTGTTACTGAGCTTATTAAGATTTAATACAAAAGATGATTATTTTTGCCTTTAAATGTGCTTCAAAACTCTGTAAGTTTATGAAGGATAAAACTAATCAAGATAGCATTACTAGGCTGCAGAGCTTTTTAAAATATATATATAGTAGAACTCCATGAAAAGAAACTGAACTGAAAAGAGAAAGAATTTAAAAGGAGGTCCCTGCTGAGATGTACCCTCACTAATGTATATAGAGATAGGAATGCCAGCGAGTCCTTACACTGCCACCCTTCACTAAGTTAAATTTTCAGGAGGAAATTCCAGTTGCAGAACAAATCAAGACAACTTACATGGAATGCACCTCCTTGAAAAATCATGTGTCACCTCTGGTGTGACTTCACATAGCTGAGCCGTTCTGATATAGTTTGTGCTGAAAATGCTTGCATCTGTTTCCCTGGAGCAGCTGGGGTTACCTGGCTGTGTTCCCAATATGTACTAAGTCATGTTTTGATGTCAAGGGAAACTACTCTGTCTCTCACATGGGAGAAATGAGAAGCCTGTGCATCCTCACAGCACCAGCAAATTCTTTCTCCTGTTCAAAAGCCAAAACCTATCTGTATGGCAATGAACTGATCAGAATAGAAATCCCTATCCCTGTTTTAACTTCATGGAAAATTCCTTCACTGCCAGCTGGGAGAAATCAGCAGTTACCTGATCATTTCATTACCTTTGAAATAATTAATTGAACACTGTATTATAGTAGCCCTGGGCTCTTTCACTATGGCTTTTAATGTATTTTTTATACCAAAGGAATGAATTAATATATTACACGTTTTATTTCCTCTCTGCTTTTAGCCAAACGCTATATTGAAACAGATCCTTCTGGCAGAGATAAGGGGACCCCCATTGTAATCGTGAAGCAGGGGCATGAGCCCCCAACATTCACGGGCTGGTTCCTGGCTTGGGACTCCAACAAATGGAAGAACTGATCTCTCCAACGGGACTCCAGCTTCAAGCCAAAGAATGATCAGAGCCCAGCTACTTTCTAGTGTTTTTAAGCATAAGCTTATGAAACAATATGATGCATCTGTTTTTTCACTTTCTTGAGCTTTGATATATTTCTGTGAATAACCTAGAAATTCTTAGCACTGGAAAGGATAAATGATAATTGTAAACCGAACAAATGGGATGAGTGGGGCTTTTCTAGTAGTAAATACAGAAAGTGCTACCAATCTTTAATATTTAAAGAAAGAAATTTACTTTCTTTAATTTATTGATTATTCAAACAAGTTGTGGATCAGTTTATTTTAATGAGCTAAAATGGACCAAATTCTGCCTTCACTTAAAAAGCCAAACTAATACCACAGAAATTCCTTTAGATTAAGGTCAGCATAATATTGTGCAGGATTTGGCCTGATAAAGGAATAATTCTATATCTGTTGCAAGGGTAGGACTGGACCTGATTTAACTGCTAGGCCAGTGTATTGCTACACTTACTTAAAATTTCAGATGGTGTCTGATCCACAGTGGGAGCTGTGGCTTGCAGGAGGTATTTTGTTAAGCTGTGCTTAACATGTTTACTTGCTCCACATACATACATGTGGAGCTTTGGACTGAATGCTGTTAGAAAATGAAGTCGACAAAGGTTTTTTTGAGGGACTGTCTAGCTTATTGTTATGAATTCCTTTAGATTTGTCTCTGTGAACCAGCTCCACGAGGTCTTTTTATCCAAAGTTCTTAAACATGTTGTAGTGCACTAGTGCTTTGAAGTGGAAGCAGAAGAAGCAACAGCTTCAAAAACACATACTCTGCCTTAACCAGACTGTACTTAAGCCATACTTTGCCTCAGTTGCCTTACTCAGCAGTACTCAGTTCTTTTTAAGCATGTGGATTGTTCACCTCGTCAGGTGCAGGATATCTTTCTAATTTTCTGTGCAAGTCTTAGACAAATATCAAGCACATAAAAAGCAAGGAAACGTAGCATTTCTGGGAATTTGGATGAGTATGCACCATAGAATATGGCCTTCTCTTTTGTCTTGGGCACAGTAACTTGGGCTTTTTTTTTATTCTGATGAATTTAAGAATACATTTTCAAAGTGGCTTTTATTTGTAACTTAGCCAGAAAAGTATACTTATGGGCAGAGGGAAAACTTCTTCAGATCTTGAGCATGGCTTTGATCACTTACTCTGTAATGCTTGTTTTAAACAACAATTTGTACAGCTGTAAATCATGTCAATGTGGCTTTTTAATGGCAGCATTTCAGCAGTTTTATTATTCTTATAAGTGAGGTTAGAAAGTGAAATTTTAGACATTTTTGTATTTTTTTTAACATGACTGTGATTTTGAATCTGGGTAATGAAAATAGCAAATTTAGTCTGAGCTGATAATATCGATGATAAAAGAATTGCAAAGCTAAGAGATTAATAGGAGTTTGTTAGCTTTAAACATTTGTTTAAATGTCTGCTAATATAACTAGGCTGTACTGAATGTAATTTCATTTAAAATAAAATTACAAAAAACAATATTCTATATGCCAAGCTGATCTTCCTCTCTCTGACATATTGTTAGTCAGTGCCTCCACTGGTATCTAGCAAGACTTCCTAAAAAAACAAGTAGAAACCTTCCTTTTTAGATGGACAATGCAATGAGAAGTTATTTGTTTTTACTTTGGTGCCATTTTACCCAATGGAGGCTTAACTCTTCCCAACAACTTGAAAGTTACAAATCTAAGTGAAAATCAAAGAACTGGGTGCTTATTAGCTTGTTATTTTCATCTTTAAGAAAAATTACCATTGTTATCAAACTCTTTGGTTTTATAACTTTTTATTTGCAAAAATTATTGACTACAGAAATAACTGTTTTTTTAAAATAGGAGGAAGCAGGTTTATGTTTGTTTTTAAAGGATAGATCTTGCTTTTTACTTGTACGAGTAGATAAGATGTCCTTCTCCTGCTGGAATGAGCACAAAGACCTTTTCAGTTCCTCAGTCACTGAACAGCCTGTAATTATCTGATTGTCGTCTTCAACACATACATATGATTCTTCTCATTTTTAAAAAATAACAGTTATAGTAGCTTCTGAACCAAGGATTAGACAAGATTTGCCCTTCTTGTACATAAATATCTTCCGGAACACTGAGGGCTCTGAACTGGCACAGTCTGCCAACATATTCTCCAGCACTGTGAAAGCCTCTTTTCAGTTCCCCCACACAAGACAGAGGAGCTTTTGTGGTCTCCTGGCCTGGGCGTTTGAATTTGTAATACATTGTCCTGGCACATTGATTACTGATGTTGAGAAGAACATTGAGAGCTCATAAGGGAACAGTGTTCTCAACTGGGCTTTAAGCACAACAGCTGCTCGCAACATTGTTCTTAGGTTTACTTGCCAGTGGGGAAGTTTATTTTTCATACATATATGTGCAGTACACACTCTTGAGGGAGGGAAGGAGGACAGACAGGATGGACTATGAGTGCTTGGAAGTGTTAAAGATTAAGCTGTTTTCAAGAAAATATTTAAGTACATAACTCTGAATACACATAGCAAACCTATCTGCCTTGATCTGAGAATAAATAGAAAAAATTCTGTAGATAAATACAGTCAAGTTCAGTCAAGAATAACCTACGTGTGGCACTATTATCAAACTGTAATAGCATGTTCACTCTATTTGTAAAGGCAAAATGAGACCCTGATTTAGCAGTTTCATTATGCTACTAAACAAAAAGCATTCATGTTCTATTGGTTGCAAATGCACCATCATTTTTCATCTTTGTTTTATTTCATTGCAACAGAAAGACATTAGGAATTCTTAGAACCAACAGAACATCATAGTACTATATAGTATTTATATGACGTAAAATACCATGAGCTTAGAATATAACTACAGATTGTGCACAGGAGAAGAACCAATTTATGGAATCACTGCTCTAAATACCCATTTTGACCGTAGCACATAGTGCTATATAGCACCAGATCTGCTGTAAATGATTATGTTAAATGTAGCTAAATTAAATTGAACAGTTTGATTTCTTGCCAGTGTAGATTCACACAGGCTTCACCTACACCAACAAGAAAATAATGGAGATGGGAGATGGTAGACAGTGGGGTTGCAGTATTATCCCTCAAAGGAGAACTAAAGAATTATGCAGAAAATGTTTTGCTCACTGGACTATAGCAGGAGGTGCTTTCAGACATCTGTATAGGCTACATGAGCAATTCTTGTTATGAACTTTGTAATCTTCTTGTAGTCTTCATTTTTACTGGATCTAAAAGGGCTAATAAAGAAAACAAAACCAGCCCAAACAAGTCTATACTTTTCCATGGGCTGAAATTGCTCTTCAGTCTTTTCTTTATAGGAACTCTTTTCTCTATAGGAAAGCTTGGGAAGAACTCTTTTCTTTATAGGAAAGCTTGGGAAAAAGCCTTCGAACTTTGCTTTAGGATACAACTGCTTCCTCAGAATCCCACTAAAGTTCTGCCTTTATGGCTTAATTGAGCCAAATATAAGTATATAAAATAAAAAAATTATTATCTAATGAAACCAGAGCTAGATAATACTTTGATGTGCTGACTTTACAAATACTTGTTTTTTCTTTTTTAAAGTCAACAATTTTGTCTTTAGATAAAGAAATAGTACACTTTTCCCTTCTTATGGCTAGGACTTCTGCTGCTAAAATCAAAGGAACTTTTCAGTTAATTGAATGGCATGGCAGTGAGGGCGTGGCACGGCACTTTGCGTGGCAGTTTGCGCAGGTGGGGCGAGCAGGAAGGGCACAGCCACCCTCCCAGCTCTCTCTGCTGGGTTGTGAGGTAGGTGTGTGACTGTGGGTTTGTTTTTTTTTCCCCCCTGCAACTCAACTCGACCCAGCAATGGTTTCCAAACAAGCAAAAGCCGTTGCTGCTGCTTTCCAGGGGAGTGTGCTAACCCAGACAGAACTCCCCAGGAAGGATGCAGCTCTTCAGGTCTCTGGCTGCACTGAGTGGCTGAGCCTGGCATCAGTACCAGAGGACAGTGCGAGAGACGCCTGCCTACGCTGCGAGCAGGTGAATGATTTGCTGTGCTTAGTGGCAGAGCTCAAGCAAGAAGTGGAGAGGCTGAGAAGTATTAGGGAGAGTGAAAGGGAAATAGACTGGAGAAGTCATACCCTTTCGACCCCAACAGAAGTCCAGCAGGGGACGATGAAGCCCTGCCCCTCCTGCCATCAGGCAGATGGAGCAAACCAAGTAGATGGGGGGGAATGGAAACAGGTCCCCCATCGAAGAGGTAAAAGAATCCCTTCCCAACCCCCATCACCTCCCACGGTGCCCTTAAAGAACAGGTATGAGGCCCTTGACCCAGGGAGTCAGGCAGAGGGCAGTCTAGAAGGTTGAGTGCCTGTGGATCAGAATCAGGGGGAAGGCCAAAAAGGCTGACATCCTGGTGGAAGTCTGTTATAGACCACCCAATCAGGATGATGAGGGTGATAAATTATTCTACAAGCAGCTGGCAGATGTCTCAAAATCACCAGCCCTTGTTCTTACGGGTGACTTTAACTTGCCAGATGTCTGCTGGAAACTCAACACAGCAGAGAAGAGGCAGTCTAGGAGATTCCCAGAGTGTATGGAGGATAATTTCCTGTTGCAGCTGGTAAATGAGCCTGCCAGGGGTGGGGCCCTGCTGGACCTGCTGTTCACAAACAGAGAGAGGCTGGTGGGAGATGTGGTGGTTGGAGGCTGTCTGGGGCACAGTGACCATGAAATAATAGTTTTCAATACCCAGGGATGCCAAGAGGACCATCATTAAAACTTCTACCCTGGGCTTCTGGAGGGCACATTTCAGCCTACTCAGAAGACTGGTTCAAAGGGTACCTTGGGAAAGAGCCCTTGAAAACAAAGGGGTCCAGGAGGGATGGACATGCTTCAAAAAGGAAGTCTTTAACGCACAGGAGCAGGCTGTCCCAGTGAGCCAAAAGGTTCAGCCAGCCTGGCTGAACAAGGAGATTTTGAAGCGATTTAAGGTAAAAAAATGGAAATGACTATGGAAATGACTATGGAAATGACTATGGAAAAAAGGACTGACTACTCATAAAGAGTTTAGGAATATAGTTAGGTCATGTAGAAAGAAAATTAGAGAGATAAAGGCAAAATTCTAACTCAATCTAGCCACTTCTGTTAGGGATAACAAGAAGTGCTTCTACTAACACATCAATAGCAAAAGGAGGGGCAAGGAAAACCTCCATTCTTTGTTGGACATGGGGGGGAACACAGTCACCAAAGATGAGGAAAAGGCTGAGGTACTTAACACCTTCTTTGCCTCAGTTTTCAACAAGAAGACAAGTTGTCCTCAGGACAACTGGCTTCTGGGACTGGTAGACAGAGACAGGAAGCAAAATAGCTCCCCTGTAATCCAGGAGGAAACGGTTAGCAACCTGTTGAGCCACTTGGATCCTCACAAGTCTATGGGGCCAGATAGAATCCATCCTGGGGTGATGAGGGAGCTGGCGGAAGAGCTTACCAAGCCACTCTACGTCATTTATCAACATGATATTATCCTGGCTCACTGGGGAGGTCCTAGATGATTGGAAGTTGGCAACTGTCACGCCCATCCACAAAAAGAGCTGCAAAGAGGACCTGGGAAACTACAGGCCTGTCAGTGGCTGGCAAGGTTATGGAGCAGATCATCCTAAGTGCAATCACACAGCACCTAAAGGATGGACAAGGGATCAGATCCAGCCAGCACGGGTTTAGGAAGGGCAGGTTCTGTCTGACCAACCTGATCTCCTTTTATGATCAGGTGACCCGTCTGGTGGATGAGGGGAAGGCTGTGGATGTGTCTCTCTGGACTTCAGCAAAGCCTTTGACACCATCTCCCACAGCATTCTTCTGAAAAAGCTGGCAGCCCACGCCTTGGACAGAGACTGGGTTAGGAACTGGTTGGAGGGCCGGACCCAGAGAGTGGTGGTGAACGGGGCTGCATCCAGTTGGCGGCCGGTCACTGTGGTGTCCCCCAGGGATCAGTGTTAGGTCCAGTTATATTTAATATCTGGATTGAGTGTACCATTAGCAAATTTGCAGATGACACCAAGCTGGGGAGGAGTGTTGATCTGCTGGAAGGCAGGAGGGCTTTTCATAGGGACTTGGACAAGCTGGAGAGATGGTCTGATTCCAACGGGATGAAGTTCAACAAGGCCAAGTGCCAGGTCCTGTGCTTTGGCCACAATAACCCCATGCAGCGTTACAGGCTAGGGACAGAGTGGCTGGAGAGCAGCCAGGCAGAAAAGGAGTTTGGATTGACAGGAAGCTGAACAGGAGCCAGCAGTGTGCCCAGGTGGCCAAGAAGACCAATGGCATTCTAGCCTGTATCAGGAACAGTGTGGCCAGCAGGTCCAGGGAAGTGATTCTTCCCCTGTACTCAGCACTGGTGAGGCCACACCTGGAGTACTGTGTCCAGTTCTGGGCCCCTCAGTTCAGAAAGGATATTGAGGAGCTGGAGCAGGTCCAGAGAAGAGCAACGAGGCTGGTGAAGAGACTCGAGCACAAGTCCTATGAGGAGAGGCTGAGGGAGTTGGGGTTTTTCAGCCTGGAGAAGAGGAGGCTCAGGGGAGACCTCATCACTCTCTACAACTACGTGAAAGGAGGTTGTAGCCAGGTGGGCATCGGTCTCTTCTTCCAGGCAACCAGCAGTAGGACAAGAGAGCAGTCTTAAGCTCTTTTTTACAGAGAGAATAATCAGACATTGGAATGGGCTGCCCGGGGAGGTGGTGGATTCTCCATCCCTGGTGATTTTTAAGATGAGACTGGATGTAGCACTTAGTGCCATGGTCTAGTAACCACAGCGGTGTTGGATCAAGGGTTGGACTTGATGGTCTTGGAGGTCTTTTCCAAACTGGTTGATTCTACGATTCTATGAAAACACAATCAGATGTTTAAATTACTGTATGTCCTTAATGTCTAATTACATCCTCTCTTGACTGACCTAAACTTACTTTGACCTCCTCTGCCTATTAGCACATTAGCTTATGCTAAAAATCGATATACTACACTCACTTCAATTAAAGCTTCCAAAGTGCAAGAGGGAGAAGGGCAGACCAATGGGGAACTGGGAAAATTAGTGGATGATTGTTCTAGCCCTTCTCCCCTTGCATGTCATTTTCCTCTTGGCATTAAAGCATATTTGCATTGCAGGGGAAAAAAGTATTCTCTACCGAACAGAACACATAAGCTGATTTTTATGTTTTTCTTTTAAATAATAGCAAGCGGAGTTATTCCAGGGGAACAGGCAGAAGGAGAAACAGTCTATATGCAGCTTCTTCCTAAACACATCTACACTTCCACCCTGTGAGTGCTGTCTCCTCAAAGAGATGATATGAGTATACTGAGAACCACACAACTGGACATTTTACCACCACATTTAATCAGTCAGCAGTGAAATGTGGGCCTCCATGCACATGAAATGAAAGCACTAAGCGAAAGCATTGATTTTTATTGTTTGTTAGACTGCAGATCATTTCCTCAGAAAATCACCTGGATGGGGGCAAGCAGGGACAGTAAAGGTATGTGCAATGCTTCTTTGGGAATGTATCAGGAATCCAAGCAGCGAGGTTGGGACAATCTGAACGATATCCCACCAAAATGCCCAGAGATAGACACATTTGCTTTAGCAACAACAATGCTTTGATTATCCTAACAAAGCCTCTTGACTAGTGCTAAAAGAGCACAGTTTTCTCCCTGCTGCTCTTTAACAGATATCAAAGAGGTGACTCAGGATGATTTTACAGCAGTTGGCAATATTAAAATCAAGGCTGGATGCAATCAGGTGATTTTACTATCACTTACCCAACAGTCTACCATGTTTTTTGTTGTCTGATGCCCTTCCTACAGAAGAAACAGCTACAGAAACAATCCTGATTAAAATAGATCACTGGTAGGAGGAACAAAAGATAAATTTCCCTCTGGGCTTAGATCTTTACAGAGGTGGCTCTGAAAGGTCACAGGCTTCCTGTAACAGGCATGGCAGCACAGCAGAGTCTGCATTTAACCAGTTGAGTGGGGCTGTAGATCTCTCTAGATGGTGGCAAAGATTGCTGTCCTTCCCAACTCTAACCAGCTGCTCTTCTACTGGATTTGGCGAGAAGGTAGTTGTAGCAACAGCGAGAATGGACAGGAGTGGCAGTGAATGTCTCAACCAAGGATGATAGGTAAGAAGCCCACTCTAGCAATCCCCTACTCTCTTGCTAGGTAGGCCCAGTCAACATTAGCTATCTCATGTGCCTTCTGCTGCCAGACCCTGTCCCATCCTGGCATTTGCAGATGCGCTCCAGCATCCAAATAATCCCACGTGTGAATTCTCAAAGCTCAAAGTGATTTTTTTTAAGATTGTGTGAGGAAAGGTGATGAAAATTTGTCTGCTATTTAAAGCAGCAAACAAGGATTCTGCTACCTGTATTTCCTGAATTTCAGTGCTTCTATTCTCTACCTATTAAATGAGGATTTCTTTGATCCTTTCCCTGTTTATTTGAGCTGCTCTGTCTCTTACTGTGTGTTTGTACAATGCTTGACCTAGTGAAGTCACTTCTCAGCACTCATCTTGTAGGTACTGCTCATAATCCAGACAGCTGCCCGGGTTATTGGTGCCAAGCTGCACAGACTTGCTCAGAGCAAGATTAGATGAGATGAGTGTGATACCTTGGAGACCTGCTGAAGCACAGGTGCAGCTCCACCAGTGGTGGCATTGGGGCAGCATAGAAAGGGCAGGGGCCAGCTCAGCTGAGAAGTAAAGCTTTTATGTTATAACACAATGTAAGCAAAAATAGATAGCTCACCCCTGCAGCAGTACTGTGCAGGGGTTGCTTTGTCAGGGCACTCCTTTAAAGCTGTAACCATGGGTGCATCTGCAGCAGGTCCTCTTCAGATTGGGAACAGCTGCTCTGGGGATTATATATGTGAAAGGAAGACAAAGCTCTGCTGTATTTACAAAGGAATAGCAAAATCCTCAGGTAACTCTTTACTTTGACCAGGAGAGTGAGAATATTTGCTTTTAAAAGGTATGGCATCTTTTCTGATCTCCCATGTCCTGAAATTTTTCTGCTGCTATTGTCAAAGACAAGAGGCCTCTGCAGTACAGCTCATTTTGTTTCTGGCAAGTGGTGTTTTCTGAGTGACTCAAGGACTGTGGTTGTTGGTAATTTATTGGATCTTTCTTCTTTTATTACTGAGTTATACTGGGTAACAGACATCCACTGATACAGGGTCCTGTACACCATCAAGAATATGAACTGAGAGGACCAGAAAGTGTCCACTGACTACAGATGGAGGGATGATGATTACCAAGTATCTTGTTCATTTTGAGGCTTTGGCTTTGCATTTAAATGTTACCTCCACTGGTGAACGAATGTCTGCTGGCTGCTGCTGCTATTGGTTTCACCCAGTTTCACTGTTCTCTCATAGTGAAAGCTTGGAGTTAGGGCATCTGTGGTGACTGTTAATGGCTATTGTTTTATCTCAACTCTGAAAAACACAGAAAGCCATACTTGCTTTATGTGCCAGACTGCTATGCCTTCAATCAATCCTCTGCAAGGACTCAAAGGTGAGTGATTTGCAAGGAGTGCAGTGGTGCTAACCTAAAAATCCTTCTATTTGCAGTTGTGCTAAGATGAAAGACCATGCAGATGTCAGTGTCACTAAACAAAAGGGTTGGGCTCTTAAAGTGAGACTCAGCAGGTAGGATCTCTAAGACTTAGTAGCTGGCTTTCGCAGAATGACCTATGGCTTCAGAGGCCTTCCATCTTTAAACTATGAGGAAGGGATGCAACCACTTGTCCTCTTTAAAGCTTCCTAATGCTTCCTTTCAAGATTCAGTTTGGGGTTGCATCTACTCGTGAGCTGTATGCATCATATATTTATCATAAACTTGCCATCTGAAATACAAAGTCTTCAAAGCATGAAGAATACCCTAAATAGACCTCTTCTGTTAACAGTGTGTCTGTGCTTACTTTTTTCCTTACATAAAGAGGTATTATTTGTTTTATTTTTCTTTCCTAGTAGTAGAGAGGCCTTGAATGGAATAATTCAATTAGAAAAAACAATTATTATGTTTATAGTATCCCACTGCTGCTTCTGCTTCCTAGAGTCCTGCCTGGACTCTTCCTTAATCTTCTCTGATCAGTCCTGGTAGAGGTGAAGAGGAAGACCTTCAAAGAGGAGATGAAAACTGCAGTTTTTTACCCTTGCAGCAGTCTGAATTGCTGGCTCTTGCAGTATTGTCTCTATTCACTGGAGTTAAGTAACGTGATTAAAATCTCAGCTGAAACAATCTGTTCCTCCCCAGGTTTGTTTATCTGCCTTCCTTACTTTGTTTAAAGCCTGCTAAGTAGTGTTGTGTGGCCATGAGAGTCAGAACAGTGGAAACTTATATTCTGATAAAATGCTGCGATATCAACAAAAGGCTTAAAAATGTATGTGTTTAAAAATTAGTATTTTGGCAGGTTTTTATGTGAGTTTACAATTCTAGTGGCAGCAGCTGTTTGGTGCCAGATTCTATGAAAAACTTCTCTTTTTCAATATTATGAAACTGGAATGTATGATGTGGTTTGTTTGAATCATATTCCCTGTGAGAGGAAAGCAAAAGTGATTTTGCAGGGACAGATTTTATAACGTCTTCAAAGTGAGTTTTCTGCTGTTTTCATCCAAGAATTGAAACTTAGGAGCATGACAGAAAGCTTTCTGCATAGCACTCCCGTGATTAGCTTGAAATCAATTTTCAAGTGACTTAGCTTCTAAAATTTAGCAAAAAGTAGGCCTAATCTTGCATTCACTGAGGTAGTTTTGAGATTTACTGTTAGCTTAAAAAGAAGCCATGGTGAGCTGATAAGATTTAAAAACTCTAGACTACAGCTGAGCAAGGAGCTGAATTTACTGGTCCCCACCCATACAATGTTTGTCTTCCCTAAAACCTTGTTCTTTCATCTTCCTCTCCTTGGTTTGTTTCTTTTTCCCTTTTTCATCTAATCATAAATACAAGCTTGGGAGCTCCCTAAGATAAGAGTTGGTTTTCCTTTTGCTATAATTTACTGTATTAGGCTCAGATTTCACACTGAAACTCTCAAGTGTTATAATTGAGAAGAATAATTACCTTTTGTTTTTTGCTTAAGTTTTAGAAACTACAACAAATATCCAGTACTTAACTTCTGCCATTGTTTCTCAGTGGCAGAACTGAAGCCTTCATGCAGCAGTTTAGGCTAGCTGGTGAAACTTCCCATGGCCCTGGGGGAAAGAACTCCTTTGGAGGCACTGAAACTCTGTAGTTCTTATCACCTGCAGCCAAACAACTCTGTTTGGGCTTGAGAAAAATCCATCTAGAATGCTTAGCTCTCGCTCATATTCTGCAGACTGAAGTCTACTTTTCATACCAGAAATCAAAGTAAAGGAGTATTTCCTCTTTCCATTCCCTCCTGTAAAGCTGATTTTTAACACTCTCCTGCTTCAAAACAGAATTTATTGTATTGGTCAAAATCCAAATATGTTCAGGGGCTAGATACAGCTGCCACACACTTGGCAAAGCTGTAGACCTGCTATATCATGGTTTGCATGTGCTACACCTTGGAGTGCTGTTGGGTTGGAAGAGGGGTAAATGCAGGTAGGTCTCAGCTCAAAACTCCTAGTACCCGGTAAATCTCCAAATGAAAAGCCAGTCAAAAGTCTGACCTTCTTTGCAAGCTAAGAATTGGGTCATATATAATTCTGAGTGCAAATTTATGTTTTATTTTGCTGGGCTAGATTAAGTATTTTCCCCTGTGCGCTTGCCTAAAAGACAGATTAAAAGATCCATCCAGTGACACAGTTTTTGAAAATTCCTCTAAAGTGCCTCACAACTATAGAGCTAAAATGAAGTGCCTGGGAAAGACTTGCAGGAAGTGAAGCAAGCAATACAGAGGACGAGACCAGTGGACTGCACATATGCTCAGTGGGGTTTACCAGTCTTCTATGGTTGAAAAACACCAAGTTAATTTATCTGCTAAAGTATATATTTGTTTTTCTTCAGGAACATTATTAATCTATTAATTACTTCAATAAAGAAATTATGACTACACTTGAGCTCAGTTATCTGACTAAAATTAATAATAAATTGTTTCTTTCTTTAAAAAAAATAAAAATAAACCCTTCCCTTGTATCTAGGGAGCCAGATACAGCCAGGTCTTTCTTTCTACTCTAAGAAAGACATGCCAGAGAATAGATATATTCCATACATACTTGTTCTGTACGTGACCAGAAGTTATAAGGAGCACTCACAAGCTCCCATTATTAGAAGCACTGACAAATCACCCAACAGTGTTTGGAGAACATCAAACAAATTGTTTGTGCTCTATTTCATTGTCTCAGTGGGGACTTCTTTCAGCTGTTGCCTCTAAGCACCAAGCTCAAGGAACTGTGATATTATCACTGTACTACCCACATTATTATATACTGAAGCAGAGACTTTAGATTTTCCACAGCCCTCCTGGGAGCTTAGGCATATCTCCCATAAAATTTTATTTCCATACACTGCAATCTCTGTGAAATCTGCTTCTATTGCTGCTACGCGTTTTTTAGGAGAGGTGAGCAACTGAGTTTCCTCTTCAAGGTGTGCACTTAACTTGATTTACAGAAAGTTATTACAGATCAACAGCGTGCTCGTTTTTAGAGTGGACCCCATTTATTGGATGGACATCACCTCTCAGCTGTTGCCAAAAGGGTCGGAACACATCCAAGAGCCAGCTGTGCTCACACCACATGGGCACAGGCTCCCTGCTCCAGCCAGCACAGGGACAGGCCAATCCCTGCAAATTAGTGGAGCTTCAATGCTTTGTCTTTTGTGACTGTCTTTGAAATTCTCTCATGGCAGGTTTCAGTGCACTGCATTTGTCATTTAGGCATTTTGTTAATTGTATGGCAAGTCCTGCTCTGTGAATTGAGTGTTGTATGCCTCTTCCTGTCCTGGCACTTCCTTGTGGATACGTACAGTACCTGAAGAACAAAGCATGGCTTTTAAATAAGTAACTGTTGCAAGCAGATGGATTGTTAGGAAATAACTGGCTTAAATGAATGTTTCATCCCATAAGCACTTACTAAGAAGCCTCAGTCAGAATTTGTATCTTTTTTTTTTCCATGACAGTAAATTAACTGAGATACAAGTTACCCAAAGAAAAGCCCTCTTAGTTCTGATGTTCAAGGTCTGTTTGTTTTTCCTCTCTTTTACAATTCCAGCAAATCTCAGCACCCTTATACATGTTAAATAGTTATAAAATATTTATAAAGTTCTTTAGAAAAGAAAAAATTTAATTGTAGTTTTTTTCTTTCCTTCCTTGTTACTCTGTGCTAGCTATATCGCAAAGGAAATAGCAGTATCTGTTATATTACTAATATTTCTATTATTATTCTGGAGCTGGGAATATACCCTCACATATTAAATCTAGCTATGCAGAAGCAAAACAAAATGCTTCTGCATACAGAAGCAGCATACAGATGCTGCTCTTGTATTTGTATTTGAAATTGTAGTACTTTTAATCTGCTTGCAAACTGCTCCCATTGTACTAAAGTGCTATATTTAAAAACTGTGCAACCCTTTTCAAAGGAAGCACTGTGAGGAGATGGCAGCTGATGCTGAAATCTCAGCTTGATAGAATATTAAACTATTTAGAATTACGCTGGCATATGAAAAAAAGCTCTAAAGAGTCCATGGCTTTCCTGGAGCAAAAAAATACTGGGAAAAAATAAAGATCTTGGAACCAGTTCTGTAACTGGCAAGATGTTCAAACAGTAGCATTGAGTAAGCCCAGCATTCTCAGCAAAAGAGTGTGACTGACTCAAGTCAGTAGTTCCAGAGGGAAAAAAAAACAAAACTAAAATGCTGTCACAAACTTAGGGCAGGGGGTGGGGAACCTGTTGCTGAGGTGAATATGTCTTTGATCAGTGTAAAACCATTGAAGAAAACATGCAAGCCAAGGCTTGCTTTTATGTAGTATCACACACTGGACACTTTGGAATTACTCATGATGCAGAAGGCTTCTCTTGTATACTGAAGGATTAAGGTAGGAGGTATTTTTTGTCCGTTTATTAAAGAAACGTATTTGTTGGGGTTTTTTTAGTGCCAGCTGCTTAGTGGGGGTAAGGAGACTGGAAAGCAGGGATATATGCAACAATAATGGTTTTTTCTACTTGTTAAAACTGCCTCATAACTAGTCGTATGTCTGGGTTTGGATTTTGTGACTACTAACTTTGTATCATATGAAGATGGGATCCATGCTTAACCTTTACTAATTACACTCTGCTATTAAATGAACAATAAGAGAGTTTGAACAAGCAGAGAGTTTTGCTATACTAGTCCTTAACACAAAAATGCTGCTGGGGACAGCCCTTTTGCTGTCCCACCTGGCCACAGGAAGGAGAAGGTACTCTACTCACACAAACACATTTACACAAAGCGGTCAGACTGTTCTCTGCAAATCTGGAGTCACTGCCATTACAGCCGGCCCTTCAGAGGATGAAGCAACCAAAATTTCAGAGTTTGGAAGGTGGAGATTACAATTTCAGTCACTCTGAGCCAAGACTTGCTCAGTGTGACTAAGAACATTTATGAGCTAGTACCACTTTCATTCAGCTAACACACCTAAGCAGCACTGAAGATGCAACAGTGTGACTGTCAGTATCAAAGAAGGAGACTTTTTGTTTGTTAGCCTGCTATGTGGCATTATTTATATCTATGAAAACGAAAGCAGCAAAATGTAAATGTTAGACTTCATGTGAAGGTAGGTATGAAATGAGAATAAGTTTAGTTAACTGGTTTAATCAGTGGTAACTTAAATTGTAACACACAGTGATTCCATCTCCTAGTGCTCTAAGCTTTGTTATTTATTGTGAGGAAATAAATCAGATTTTCTACCACCAACTCCTTTTTAGTAATCAAAGCAAAATAATTCATGCAGCATGTAAGTTATCATAAAAGAATCCAGCAGATGTAGCAAAGATGATAAAAGGCTTCCTTGTGCAAAACATTTTGTATGTCAATTTAAGAGATGGTCTTAAGAGCAAAACTTCATGTGTTGCAATTTGTCAGCTATTTCATTCTTACCACTCATTTTCAAGGCGGTTCTCAAAGTCTGTGGTGAAACCACTGTAGTATTTTATTTAGGAACTTGATATTCTTCTAGAATCATATAACGACAACTCAAAGTAATAAAGTAATACTTTTTTAGTTCTAATTTAGATCTAGGGTATAGTTGAAGAGAAGTAAGTTCAATTTTTGAACGTACAATGAAGCTACTGTTGGTTACTGTAATAATTATCATTATTGCTATTACACATTCATTAATACATATTACACTAGCCTAGGTCTGCCATGTCATTGTATTGAAACACTGTTGATTTTTCTGTTTCATACACATTGAGAAATCTGCTCTGTTTCCACATGGAGCAGCAAGAATTGGTGGTATGAGGCTGCTAACACGTCTCTTTCATGAAGACGGAGGGTTGGGATACCATTGCTACACGCCAGCTTCTGTAGTCGGCAGCGCATTTTCCCTGCAATAATTTCATCCTCCTTATGGCTTCATTCCTTTGTGTTTTACAACTAATTCAGCTCCATGATGCAGCTGGTTCCTTCCTCTCCCTCCTTCAGCATTTGCTCCTGTGTGCTTCTGGCCTTTACTCTTCTGTACTTCTGGCCATATCCCCCTGCATCTACAGTGTATGGGCTCTGGGTCATTTCTCTAATGTTTAATTTTTCATTTGATTTGCATCAAATTTGTTACACGCAACACATGGTGCTATTAAAAAATAACTCTAAGGTGATTAGCTATTGAACTGGATAATGAATGTCATTAGCCTATTCTACAGAATGATGGTATTTAATAAAAACAAAAGGAAGATTGTGCTTATCTGGACAGGGAATTTCAACCCCACTGACTTTGCTTTGGAAGGAATTTCTCATCTGCTGTGTCACTAGATGTGGTTGTACAAAACAGTCATATCTACTTGAGTGGAATTTACCTTTAAAATGACCAGCACTAATGAAAGCTCTGATTTAATGTCCTGCTACAGTGAACCTCTCATGAACTGCTAGCTTTTAATTTCCATGAATTGCTATTTCCATATGAAAGGCAGTTTCTCCTGAAGAATATGTGAAGCCTTGCAAGTAGATGTTTGATGATCCTTTGCATTTTTGTTGTTATCTGGGCACTGCAAGATAGCTCCTGTAGTGCATGTGGTGATGTGCATTAAAAGGTAACCTAAGTCTCTGCTGGGTAATAATATTTAAACTTCCAAGAATCTTATCTTTCCACTGTATGCTGATTCTTTCTTGGCAATATTTCAACCAATTTCATGGTCCACATCCCTAATAAGGACTATCTAAGTTTCACAGAGTCAGTTAATAGCTGCAGCATTGGAAGCCTGGTCCTTTCAAACCTACCCTGAACCAAAATTATCCCTGGACCATTATGGAATTAAAAGAAACAAAAACCCCAAAAACTACTTTACCATAGTGAGGAAGCTGCATGTTACGCAAGTACTGCTTCTTTTTCTTGAAACACAAAGGTTTGTCCCAGGCTGTCTTCTGTGCGGAAAATATTTACAGACTATATGTATAAAACATGTAGAAAATAATATATCACTATTTACGCTGGTAAATTGGTATCCAGGAAAGGGGAGAAGGTTTTTAGCCCAGAGAAGCTGAAGTTGCAGTTGTTTTCATGAGCTGAGGAATGCTGAGCCAGAAAGAACTCAGATCTGTAGCCATTAGGTAGGAAATGAGAAAAGTATAAATACATGAAATGACTCCAACATAGAAATTAGGTACCTCCTTATTTTGCATTAAAAAGTCTGTACGTGGCTCGAGCCTTTTTTTATTGTTTCCTCTTACATGTATCTTGCAGTTATTTTCAGCTGTCATCTAAGATCAGCCTGCTCCCCCCATTTAGCTACACACTTGAAAAGAAAGTAAGTACACTTCTTTCTGTACACTTCCTTCATTCAAGACTTCTACAGGATAATCAAAGCCTTGCTTCACCCTTACCTTCAATTATCAAAGGTTGAATGTGTCAACTCTCCTACACTCCCACTAATTTAGATACCATTACTCCATAACACCTGGAACACCTGCCCAGTCTGTATGTTTGACTTCTAAAGTAGCAAGAAGTGTATGGGAGGAGTTGATCAACGTGGATTGTTATTTAATAGTTGTTTTGCAGAAATGCCTACAGGCATTAATTAAGATCAAGGTGCAAAATACTAAGAAGACTCACGGTGAAAAATAGTCCCAGTTCCGGAGAGTTCATAATTCACTTCATAGCAAGTTACAACAGGTAGATGCAATAAATTAACTGTAGGGAGTGTCCAAGCATTTTCTGGAGAGCATGGATAATTTTCATGTATATATTTACAAATATATACAAATGCTCATGTTCCTGAAGATGTTAATTACTATTTTTTCTTAAAATGACCTTCCCGATGTCATAAAACTCTTCTTCCAAAAAACTGCATAATCTATCAGATTCCAACACCTGGTGTGTTGGATATGCTATACCTTAGAAAAACATCAGTTCTGTATCCCTCCCTTTTCAAGAGCACTGAAATATTATGTACTGATGGCTATACAGCAGAACAAGAGATAAAGGCAAGCTTTACACATTTTATGTTTAAAATTAAAATACCTTCAATAAGGGTAGGAGCTGGCCTGTATCCCTCCTTGTGGAATTAATTGTAAAATGTGTTATTAAAAAGCTGTGTAAAGTTTGAATGGATCTTGGTAACAATCAGACGTTATGATTTAGAAGAGTGTAATATCTAATAGGCTTATTTTTGCATTAAAAATAGGGGATGCTTAATTTGTAGGTGAAGATAAAGGTCGATTTGATTTATTTCAGCTTGTCAAGTTTTATGAATAAATCTATTATCTCCAGTAATATTCTGTAACAAGGTACTTCTAGCTGGTTTCCTCCAATTTTAAATTACTGAAAACCATCTATGAAATAATTAAGGCCCACTTTTACCATTACTATAAATGCTTTTCTATTACGTTGTATGTAGTGTAAAATACGGCCAAATCAGAAACCTTACCAGTTGGCCTCAGGGGTAGTAACTTGCCCCTCCTTTCCATAGAAGTAAAATCACCTCCCTATACAAATAGACCACTTCCTCCAAAGAGAATCATCTGCAAGATTAGGATGTAAATAACTAATAAAGTTAAAAGCAGTGAAACATTAATCTCAGATGTAAGCAAATTACAATTTTATTTTTAGCAGGACTGGAATGGGTATTTTAACATTTCAATAATATGAAACCTTGCCTACAGCACATGGTGGAATTTTTGTTATGTGCCTTTACTATTAAGTTACTTCTCTTTCATATAAAATTCTCTGATATTTAAAATACAGAGTACAATGCTTTCAAAGGGGAAAACAAGAAATATGATTGCCTGAATACACTGATGATTTCATTCCTTTTCAGCAGCCACATAAAGACATCTTAAATTCTTCTAGAAAAAAAGCAAGACTAGTATTGAAAATGCCACTTTTTCTTTTTTTTTTTTTTTTTTTTTTTCTGGAGCCCAGCTGGTCAGATTTGGATGGTTGCCCAGAGAAGCTGTGGGTGTCCCATCCCTGCAAGCATTCAAGGGCAGGTTGGATAGCGCTCTGAGCCACCTGGTCTAGTGGAAGGTGTCCCTGCCCACAGCAGGGGGGGTTGAACTAGATGATCTTGAAGGCCCCTTCCAACCCAAAGTATTCTATGATTCTTTGACTGCAGTACAAAGTAGAGAAACTTGGATTGGTAGAGTAGATTAGCACACTAGTACTAGTTAGCAGTTAAACATATGCTTTTATCAAAAATATTGATTAAATTTTTATCTAAAGATGAAGACTTCTGCAGTATGCTCTGCTCTGAAGCCACTGTGTCTGATCCTTCTTGGTGCCATTTTACACTGAGCTGGTGTACATCCAACATAAGCAGGAGTAACCATCTAGGTTGCCACAGCTGTACAGAAGTTACAGTGGCAAAGGCTGTAAGGGAAAAAAAGCTGTGGGAAGGAACAGAACGATGGCAAGATAGCAAAAGTAGCTGAGACAAAGTACTCCCCAGGCCTCCTCTAAAACCTGTATGTCCTGGAAACAGTAAATGTGTTATCAGACATTAGTAATTAGTTCTGGGAAAGGCTTCACTGCTCAAATCAGGCTGCAATATTAAAATGAAGAATTACTTAAAATATCCCTGTGCTATGGGAAACCTTCCTCGTAAATAAGCTAGGTGCTGTGAGTGTTCACTCCGACCCGAGCACTGCTGCCATCTCTGTGTGCCAGTCGTCCATCAGGACCGCCTCATCCATTCCGTTATTCCGGGCTCCTCCCGTCTGTGTCTCCCGTTTCGCGGGGACAGGCGAAAGGCAGGCACAGTACGTGCAGTGAGCGCCCAGAGCCGGACCTCAGGCCCTGGGGCACTGATATTCAAGCAAAGACTGCAGAGCACCGCGCCGACTGCGCACCGCACGGCGCCTCAGCGGCGCAGGACGCGGCCGGCCCCAGCCCTGCCGCAGGTGCGCGGGGAGGCGCCGCCGAGCCGCCCTCGGGCCGGCGGGGCGAGGCGGAGTGACAGCTCCAACAGCCAATGAGCGAACGCGCTCCGGGCGGAGAGGCGGAACACCGCCGGGCCGCCTCCTGGGCTGGTGGGAGAGAGTCGGAGTGACAGCACCCACAGCCAATGAGCGCACGCGATTCGGGTGGAGGGGCGGGGCGCTAAGGCTGGCGGAGGGGCGCCACCGCCCGCCGCGGGGGGTGAGAGGCTGCCGTGGGCGGAGGGCGCGGCCGCCGCGGCATTCCCCGAGGGAGGGCAGAGGGAGTGAGCGAGGCTGCTCAAAGCAAGGCGTGGGCGGGGAGCGGTCCCCTTCCCCGGCCGCGCTTGGCCTCGGGTAGTCGGGCTGAGGGCGGTACGGCCCGGGCTGTACGGTGAGTGGCCGGCGCCGCCAGCCAATGGGCGAGGAGGAGCGCGCCTTCCTCCCCGCCCCAGAGCTCAGCAGAACCAGTGGGGGCCCGCGGGGCGGGGCGCGCGAGCCTAGCCGCGCGCTGGGAGGCGCCCGCGCCGCCAGATGCAGGGGAGAGTCGCGAGGGCGGTGGCGGCAGCGGCAGCAGCGGCAGCGCGAGCACAAGCACAAGCACAGGCGGCGGCGCGTGCAGTGGAGCGGCGCGCGGGCATGGGGGCACGGGCAGCGCGCGCCTCCCGGCGCTGAGGCACCAGCGGTACGAGCGGGGCGGGGGGGCTGCCCGGGCGGGGGGACCGGGCCGGGCCGGGCGGGAGGGAGGGACGTGTGCCGTGTGCCCTGTGCCGTGTGCCCTGTGCCGTGTGCCCTGTGCCGTGTGCCCTGTGCCGTGTGTCCTGTGCCGTGTGCCGTTCCGCGTTGCGCTGCTGCCCGCGGCCGCGCCCGCAGTCGGGGCGGCAGCGCTGTGGCCGGCGCGGTGCGGCCGCTCGGCGCAGGCGGAGCGGGATCTAACGACGTTCGTGTCGTTGTCAGGATCCGAGCGCAGCCGCGGGAGCCGCCTCTGCTGGTGGCAGCCTGCTGTCACCTTCCCTGCTGGCAATGGGGAATGGACTCTCGGACCAGACGCCGATCCTCTCCAGCCTGCCTTCCTTTCAGAGCTTTCACATCGTCATCCTGGGGCTGGACTGCGCTGGGAAGACGACGGTGCTCTACAGACTGCAGTTCAATGAGTTCGTCAACACTGTCCCCACTAAAGGATTTAATACTGAGAAAATCAAAGTGACGCTGGGCAACTCGAAGACGGTCACTTTCCACTTCTGGGATGTGGGCGGCCAGGAGAAGCTGAGGCCGCTGTGGAAGTCGTACACAAGGTGCACCGATGGCATCGTGTTTGTGGTGGACTCCGTCGACGTTGAGAGGATGGAGGAGGCCAAAACAGAACTTCATAAGATTACTAGGATATCTGAGAATCAAGGAGTGCCTGTCCTTATAATTGCTAACAAGCAGGACTTGAGGAACTCTCTCTCCCTTTCTGAAATCGAGAAGATGTTGGCAATGAGTGAGCTGAGTTCTTCAACACCCTGGCATTTGCAACCTACCTGTGCAATCATTGGAGACGGACTCAAAGAGGGACTGGAAAAACTATATGATATGATAATTAAGCGAAGGAAAATGTTGAGGCAGCAGAAAAAGAAGAGATGAGTTCTATTTTGACCTTTCTGTTTTAGAGTAGTTACATGGTCAAAATTTGACTTAAGACAGCTTCCAAACCCAGGCCTGCCTGTTTGGATGCCGTTAAACTTAGTTACGTTAAACAATCAGTTGCACAACCTTGCTGTGTGAAGGAAGGCTGTGCAGTTGTGGAACTTTTTTTTTTTTTTTTTAACTAGTCTCTTCTGAGTTTTATGGCTCTGTATTATTTCAGAAGCCCTAATAGATGATGTAATGCTATCAGGAAATGGATGTCTAAATAGCCAAATAAAACGAGGGTTTTCTGCTTAGTGTTGTACTCATACGTTTGAGGGTGCCCTCTGCAAGCAGTTTGCGTTGAAGGTGTTTGTATTTTTAAACTTCTAATGCTCGTAAGTGGAGTGCTTAGGTGAACATTTTACAGCTTTAAAAACATGTATGAAGCTAGTAACCCATAATTCCGTTGAGGCTGTTTTTTTACCTTGTTTGGGGATTTCCATGGAAGCTTGGCCACATGTGTAGGTTTGGTTTTTTTTTAATTTGGCACTTTTTGAAATTGAATCATGTTCAGTTCAAATACTTGAAATTTTAAGTGCTGTGGATTCTTCAACTCATAAAAGAAAGACTTTGACAAGTGAAAAATGTAAACAACACACTGGAGCATGAAAAACTGGTTTCCCAACATATAGCATGTTTTTGATATGTAAGGTTTTTATTTTTTAGAAGTAGCCATTCATCATTATACAGTGCTAATCAGGTTTAAACTGTTACTCAAAATTAGTAATTTATTTCTGAATGGTGAGTTCTCCTAGTATGAAAGTAAAAGTCAACGAACTGCAGTAAAGAAGCTATAGAGAACAGTTCTGACTGCTGTGGTTCTAACCAGTGCGGCATTCTTTGCTCTACTGGTGACTTCCTGGCAATATAACATAACGAAGTAAGGATGGAGGTAAAATTAGCAGACCACATCTTGTATCTTCCCCAAATACCCCATTTTATTAAAGTGGTATTGCTGCGTCACTTTCAACGTATGCTTTTTTTTATTGTGACTCTTACAGTATTTTGTGGTTAGGAATGTAATAATGCTTTATACACTCGAACATTAGACACTACCGGGGGCGGGGGTGGGGAAGGGAGGGAAAGGGGGAAGAAGATTTTCAAGATGGGCCTGTGTTCTGCTTTAATTATGCTTTAAGCTGTTCTTGTTTACAGAGTGTGCAAACAGTGTTAACTGGGCAGGATAGTGCTTGACGGAAAAGGGAGGGTAGTTTTTCTTACTGGTACAGAGCTTCAAGTGACTCTCTAGATACTTGGTTAGCAATTGAAAGGGCTAAAGCAGAGCCTGGATTTTTAAGACTAACTTTAGTGGTGCTGTAAAAATTCATCAGAATGTTAGATTATCTTTAAACTTTTGTTGGAAATACCAGATTAAAGAAAAAGTAAAAAAAATTAGCAAAATCTAGTTCCTCCTCTTGACCAGCAAAGTAATACATTTTTCTTACCTGCTGCCATGTATCAGGAGGATGACAGCTACAAATCTGAATGTCAATCGATGTAATTTAGCTATGTTTAAAAAAAAAAAAAAATCAAACTTTTTAACCAGTAGCTGTTTGACCAGGAGGTAACCAAAAATGCACTTTAGTGTCTTCAATAACTGAAAGTGACAGCTGTTTGTTTTTTTAATGACATCTTGGTCCTTTTTGAATAAACTGAAGTAGCTTCCAGTGGAGCTTTTGTATGGTGGTTATATATGTACCTGCACTGGTGACATTGTAAGTCACTTACTCAAGTAATGTCTATATTTATAGAAATGTGGATGACTTCTTAAACCTCAATAAACAATTCAAAACAAGCCTGCAGAGAGAAGGTGTCTGACTTCTTGTACTGCAGTGGTACATTCTTATTGACCTCTGTGCACATAGTTCAGCTGTTATTAGAATCAGTATTTCTGTTGAAAACCAAAGTCATATAAATGTGGTGAGGTTCATAAATGTCACGGTGTTAGAAATTGAAGGTATGCAATTGAAAACTTAAGATCAGTGGCATGTCTGTATATTCACAGAAGAAATACTAGCTGCAGTGACTCCTTTCTGAAATGATAGATCTTGCATAATTTGAAAAGTCTCTTATATAGCTGAACCTATATTGTTATGTGCAATGTTTAATAGGTACTGTTGGGCATATATCACATGTACTCACAGGTGGTTCCTGATTTAGTGTCTTTAGGCTCGTGTATCTGAAGCTGTCTGAGGGATTCATGTGTACTTAAGCCTCCTCGGATTTTACAGCAGTGAGTAGCATGTGTCCAGATGGGAAGCTTCTAATTAGTTTCAGGACCAAAATAGAGACAAGATGAACTTTGTTTAGCCTGCAAATGAAAATGGCTAATTTTGAACAAGAATATCCAATCGTGTCTCAAAACCCTGATATTTTCATTTCTGTTTATGTAACTGCTGGCACATCAAAATGTAGGTTACTACTAGTCTGGAGGAAAAAGCTATACGAGTGATGCTGAGCCCGTGAATTTGGCATGTAATTAGTATAATCTGGCTAATATTTACCTTCCTATCAGATGCATTGTACTACCAGATGAAATGGAAGGCTGGCTCTTTATACCCAGTAAACTGATACCCAATACTAATTGCTTCATCTTCAGTATTCATTAGGCTTCTATTGGGAATAGTTGAAAAGTCATACTACTTGAAAAAAAACCCAAACAAACTGTATTTTGTACTGCATATTAAACATGCTTGTGTTTCATTCGGTGGCAGTCTCCCTAAACTCTTCTACACATAAAAACAGCAATGAATGATTTTAATTACAAAGATGTGATTGATCTGCACTCTAGCAACCTGGAGGAAAAGGAGAAGGTGGAGATTTTGAAAATGTTATGATCGTTAGTGTTAATACTGACTTGGAAGTAGAAGACTTTGGGGGATGAGTTTTACTTTCAGGCTATACCTTTATCTGTACTAGAACTGTTTTGCTGGAATTTTACAGTGACTGTTCTGAGTACAATACACAAGCATAGCTGTACCTCTGAAACTGGGTTTTGTGTTACTATGGCAAAGTCTTCAACTATAAACAAAACAGTGATTGCAGTAGAGCATTCAGTATTGTAACTCACTGAGTTTCTGCTGGCATAGTCCTGCCAGCCTGGGGTCACTTTCTTCTGTATGATGAATCGTCAGTTCTGACCTAAATACTGGTATGTGTAAGAAAATCTTTAAAGGAGCTGAATAAATAGATGTAATTTTGTTACAATGCTGGAGTTACACATCGTAAAAATTTAAAATACTGTTTGCTAAAAGGTGCTAATGTGCTCTGTTCTTCAAGATTCTAGGTAAATATCTTTAGCTGCTTCAACTTTAAGGCAGTAAGGAATTTCATTTAAATCGGTGTAGCACTACTGAACAAACCACAAAGTCTAGTAACCTTATCACTGTTGTTTTAGCTTACAGAAGTTGGTATGGCTGTTTATGCATATGCAATCATTTAGAGTTAACCAGGCTTCAGGGTCTGGTCTCTGTTTTCTAGCTGCATAGCTGTATGTTAGCTTAGGACTGCTTCAACTAGGAAAGATACTGTAGGATAGTGAGACTCTTTCAGGTTCTAACATCACTTTTTTGATGATGCACTGAATGTGCACTTACATTTGAAAAAAAAAAATGTTCTTTCAACCAGGTGACAGGTGAAACCTTTTTCGCTTCAAATTTTCATGTTTTATTGAGACACGATTGATCCTTTTTGTGGAAAGCAATACTTGCAGCCAGTCCGTGGTTCCCAGCCTGACTTGGGTGCTTCTGTACCACTCTACACAGCACTTTAGTCCTGAAGGAGTTCATTACCCAGGACTCAGAGCAGGGAGGAGCTGAAAGCAGTCAGACTCCTGCAGGTCTGAGTGAAGGCAGTTCTGCCTTGGTGGAGTTATCTGCATCTTGGGTCATTTGTTTACGAATAGCAGGGTGTTAATTAGTGTCTGGCTGAAACTTTGTTGAGAGCTGAGTGTCATTCTTGACATAGGAAGAGGATTTAGGTACTGCATTGATACTACAAAGGACTTGGTAAGGCAGAATGTGGACAACGTAGGCAATCTCATCCACTAACTATATATAGGGCACCGGCCCTGACATGCAGTCTTGAGTCAGCTGTCAGATTGCAGTGCATGAAGGCTAGCAAATGTTTGCTCATAATGCTGCTAACTTGTTATGAGAGAGAGATCTAGGCATGAATCAGTGCTTTTAGGATCAGTGTTTTCACTTTACTGGTGGGTGACTCATCTTTTGAGAGGGTCACAGTTTACAGCCTACCCTGATAGATTCGTGTCCCCAAGCCAAAACAACCCTTGTTGCTGCTGGGAGGGATGTGTAGGGAGATGTTTGTTTAGTTTGAGGGATGAGGAAAGCATTTTTTTTTTTATTTTTTTTTAATCCTGACTGACATAGGTATGTGGAGGCCTGCCCCTCATGCTGCTCTGCAGGCTGTGATTATTTTTAGGAGCAGTATGAGACTGCAGAGCTGTGTGAATAAACTGAAGGGAAATACACAGCCTGGCTTTGCAGCAGGGTGATGCCGGGGTTTGTCATGTGGGCTCCCACAGCCATCCTGCCCATCTGACAACAAACTTAAGGGCCACTACACAGCTGGTCCGTTGCCCTTCGTTAAAGCATTGGTCAGTCTCCTTAAGCTAGCTGTAAAGAAGCAAAAATGCAGTTTTGAAGAGCTAGCTGAAAAACACCCCACACAGCAAATGAGGGACTTTCGTTTTCTCCCTGCCGGTGTCCTTTTCTATTGGTGCTGGCTGGGAGTGAGCCGAGGGACCAGTGGGTGGGTGATGCTGCCTGCAGCCTGCCTGCTCACTGCAGGGCCGAGTAGTCATTGATTTTATTCAAAGGCAACCACAAAATCTAAGGAGAAAAACTAGGCAGGGAGGCTAGACAGTACTTCTAGGCTAAATACCTGCTTGCAAAGGGCTCAGGAAAGTAAGAGATAGTAATCCCTGGGCTTTGAAGATTATGGTTTCTTAGTTCCAGCTATATTTACACAGCTGCTCCACAAGAATTAAGAGCTAAAGATGACAGAATAGTTAGGAAGGAGAAAGTCAAGTATGGTTGTTGACTGTGGGGTATGTGGAGGGAGAGAAGATTTGAAACTTGTTTTTTTTCCTAGCTTTTCAAGTCACATTGAGCCCTAGGAAAACAGATGTGCTTTTAGACTGCTTAATTGGTTCAAAATCTTTATTATTTTATGCACTGCAGTTTTCCTATTGCTGAAATAAACAATACCTCATTTAAGAAAGCCACCTAATCGCTGCAATAATCTCTGAGTCCATTGACAAAAGAGAAGGTTAGCAGGGGTGTTGAATCTTGTAAAATATGCTGAGGGCTCCTGGCTGGCTCTCAAGCTGCTGTATGTCAAGGTCCTTTCTAAAAATAACAGAACAGTAGAATTTAGGTCAAGCAAGATAAAGGTGTGAAGCCTGATACCTCAGACGCTAACTACACATAGTCCAGAGGTACCACCAACCATGTAACTGCTAATCTTCTGTTAACGCTCTGTGAATTATAATTTAGGATAATTTCCTTTGGAGCATAACATTTTCATCCCTTTCCTATTTCAGTGTCACTTGCCCTAAAAGCTTTAATAGGTTGTTTTGATACTGGAACATCATTGAGTTGGGTGTCATAAGGATGAGTTTGTGAATGAAGAAGGTCAGGAAAGAGTGTCCACCTTTGCTTCAATGACTTGATTAGCTAAAACCAGTCTTCTTGTAAAGCGGGCTTAACATGGACAAAGGTGATCTAGAAGAGAGAAATTTTCTAAAAATATCTTGTTTCTAATACCAGCTGAACTACACTGGTCTTATAATTATTGTATGCTGTTGAAGCCGTGGGCTGCTGCTGTTCTCTTGACACCAGTTGCACGATGATCTCCAAGATGTCTTCAACCATTTATAGGCAATGTGTAAGGTCTCCATGGTAATTCCGAATTTATATATCCATGATGTATGTTTTTAACTATCCACTTTCTGTGGGTCAGTTTAGTTTCTCATAGAACCTTGATTCTTTTTGAAGCGTAATATATCAAATGTCTCTGCAAACATAGTTTATTCCTATTTGGTTCCTGTTAAAAGTGATACAGTAAAATGGCAATCTACGGATTGTTAATAACACTGTTTCCCTTGAACTCCAGGCATTGAATTTCTATTTTAATCATATATATATATGTATACATATTACATTTTTCTTGATTATCCTGTATTTTGTATAGGAGCTCAATTTTGCTAACCTTAGAAAAATTAGCCTCCCTGATTTTAATTAGCTTAGGAAAGTGACTTGTATGTTTAAAGTCACTGTAATTTAGCTGTAATCAGTCATGTTACACTGGAGACAAATGGGATTCCTGGACTGAGCCCACACTGATGCTTTCTGACAGCTCTCCTATTGTCACATCGATACACATCCCTCGCTGTGTCTGTGGTGGCACTGGTACCAGCTATAGATATAGATATAAAACTGTGTTTCTATATCGTTCAGTAACTGTGTTTCTGCCACTCTGTCATAAAACTTGCTTATATACAATATTTGCTTATGTCCTGCTATTGCTATTGTGATTGTGATAGGAGACTGAAAAAATTCTGTACAAACACCCAGCTGTACACTGCAACTTTAAAACAAGTACATCAAAACATGTAAATTAGTGCTAAAGTACCAGAGTTAATGCTGGAAACTGGAAGATTGGTACATCCAGCCCAGCCACTTAGTGTTGGTCATTTTATCCTTGAAGTCTCTTCATCTGTGTGTAAAACAAGAATCTCATAGTTGCTCTTACATTTAAATTCATTCTTCAAAGTGCTGGGAGCTATTAAGATATTATAGTAATACAATGAAATTGAAAGTAATAGAAGAACTGTAACACTAATTCAGATTTTTTGATTGACTTGCAGCATGTTTGTGTACAATAGTTATGCATCAGGAAATCATACTATTTCAAAAATAATTTGAGAGTTTAAAAATACAGTTCCAATGTACTCTATTATCTCTGACTGTATGTGCTTCAGCTTCACAGAAAAAAAAAAAGTTACTGTATTTGAAAACAATAACTTAACTTCATATGAATCAGTGAATATTCATCAGTGAATATTCATAAACTGGATTGGTGTATAATCATCTGATTTTTGTTTGCATTTGATCATAGCTATTAAGAAAAGTACTCAAAATTATGTTTATGTTTAAATTAAATTGGGATGAATATATAGTCTTCCAAATCGGGCATATAAGAGTTTTCAAGTAAAGGTGATTTGCACAGATCTCAAATTTAAATAACATATATTGTCTTAAAATAAGCTTTTATTTGGAATATTTACAAGAATGACTGGAGATGCCTTTGAAAAGATAGCTTTATTTTGTATAGTACAGTGAGAGAAGTACGTCAGAGTGATTTCAGACCTCAGGATTCAGAGGGTCTCCTGTTCTCGCAGGCTTTCTTGGCTGTAATGAATCAGTCTGCACAGGATGTGGCTGCTAACAGATGATAATGCAAAGTGAAGGGCTGGGCCATGAAAAGCCCCAGGGTGGCTCAGCGTGGTGCTGAGTTCTCACGAAGAGCTGATTGCTTTCCAAAAATAAGAACAGGAACTAGGGCAGATAATCCATGTAAAATGCACTTTCCACCCTTACCCATTCACAACAATTTATTATTTTCGGTTTTATGGAGCTTTACATGTTGATTACATACATAATCCATCCAGGCACATACACCTACCTACACACTTCTGTTGTATTCTTGCAAACCCTGTTTCTGGGAATTTCTCTGGCATCTTGTTTTGTGGGTACAATTTGAGAATATATAAATAGATTCACATTTTCCCATCTTTTAAACCCAAGTGTGACTGCAAACATGACAGCATTAGAAATACGATTCTTTGAAATTATTTCCTCTGTTTTGAGTCTTTCATTTTGTTAGGATAAGGTAATCTGGGCTGTTCACACTGCATGTGAACCATGCTCTGGTGATGGCATTACCAATGCTCAGAGTTCAGGTTGTGTCAGCACTTCTTTTATAAATAGAAAAATATCCTTATTTCACAAGCTTAATAACATAATAAGCCTTGAAATTTCATACTTGTCTGAAACTTGGCATAGAGTATTAATTTTGCCTTTTACCACATCAAATAAAAGTATATATTAGAGGAAAATATAAATAAACAAAAAAACCTTGTGATTTGCTACCTTTTCTATCTCAAAGTTAATTTTGTTTATTGAAATGAAATGGTGTGAACTCACAGTTCTAAACAGAAACCTTTGAAATTTTTTTCTTAAGTTAAATGTTGCAATTGTTAGCATTTGTAAATCAGGCCTACACATATCCCACAAACTTGTAGAGCTCATTCATGGTGAGTGAAATTCTCTTATCAGTGTCAGTTGTAGAACTGGACATATACAGAGAACAGAAACATGACCATGCCTTTCCTTAGTTTCTTTCGTATATAATTTCAACTCCTTTCATTCATTAAATACATTTTCTTAACAGGGGTGATGTGTAAAAATAAATCAAATATAGGATTTTCTCCATCTTGTGAAAAAACCCCTGTGCTTGTAAAATTTCCAGTCTGTTTCCTAAACCATTTAAAAAAAAAAAATTGGAGCAGGCTCCTTTCTCAGTAGAAGTGCTGAATCTTTTGATGTTTGCTCTCCCCATCTAGATAACCCTGAAATTATCCTGAGGGTTACTAAGGGCATAGCTTGCCTGGACATAATATCTTCTTGCATAGATGCACACATTTTTTCTTAAAGGTAGAACTAATACGGGGATCCTGTATTAATGATGACTTTAGTCTGACCTAAATCACTTCTGGCTTTTTCCTTATGGATTCACTTAAGCCTCTGCACAGGGGGTATAGAATCTGGCTGTTTGAATCTGTAATGCTTTATTCTTGCTTTGCATTCGTTTCATGTGCACGTACATGCCTGCACAAAGCAACTCTTGCACTTCCTTACCAGGGAGCATTGATCTGCTCAGAGGACTAGACGTAATCTTCACTCTTGCTTTGCCCAGCCAATTTTATAAAGGGCATAAACCTTAGATAGTTAAAAAAAAAAAAAAGGCACTTTTTCCCCCTACTTCCTTTCAAATTACACTTTCAGTGAGATGGCCATAATTATCTATTTTGTGCTGGAAAATCATTACTCACTTCAAGCTCTTTGGGTCAATTTTAGAGTGCCCTTCCTTTCAATCTGATTTCCTTTTCTTTTTTACCTTCCTATTGAAAGTTTACCACATTTATAATGCCCTTGCAGGAGCAATGCAATGTGTTTTTAATATAATACGGGCACAGCAGTCAGGATTCATTTTACTTAATATTAGACCTTTAAAAATTAGGTATTCTTATCCAATTTAGACATCTCTAGGTCTTTTTACAGTTCATGGAAAGAAACGTGTTCATTTATGTTATGATTCATCTTAGTTCAGGAGTAGTATCCAAGGCAGGTCAGATAAATTGCCCTGTGCTGTGGCTTGTTTCTCTCTCTGCTCTAAGAAAGCATAAGCTGATTAACTCAAATATAGACACCTGCCTTTTACACCAACTGTCTATATTTATATATGAAATGATAGCCCCAAATCTGTGCCAGCTACTCTGTTGGAAAATGCAGGTGTCTGCCATTTGAAATCTGTGTCACTGTATGGCAGCTGAGAGCCTCATGCAATGCTTTGCCTTAGCAAACCCACCCCAGTGCTTGTGGGTGTTGCTCAATGACAACGCTATTTGTAGAAGGAAAATAGAAAGACCAGTATATTAAATAATACATATTTTAAAATGTGCAGCGAAACATTTTATTTACCATGAAGACCACATTTCACAGTCCAAATATTCTCATTAGAGAAATTGTAAACCAAATTACTTCCTCTTACAGTGTTTTATGGCTCAGTAAAGCTACTTGTGCATGCAAAGGTAGTTTGCCACCTAATTCAGTGGGTGTGAGATAAGGCTGTAGAACTGTGCAACAAAACTGTCATCTAGAAAACCATCTAGAAAAGCTTTTAGGTATTAAATTTCAATTCTTTTTTTTTAAAAATGCAAGTAAATCCCTACCTACTCATTGATACTGTAATTGAGTCTAGCAGCACCTGTGCCTGCTTCTGCATGTGTTGGGAGTTGCAATCGCTCTGGTGTGACCACAGAAAGGCTACTAGCAATCAGCTCGAAATTGTTAGAGGGTGAGAGGGATTTGGTCAAAGAAAGTTTTCTAGCTGGTATTTAGGGCTGATCTGAGCAGAGGAACAAGATGTGAACAAGGAACTCTGTAAGCAGAGGAAATTATTAATTTCCTGCTATGGTGTCTCCAGGTTTCCTTCTGTCTAACAAGGTATGAGTAATTGAAAGCCTTTCGGATGAGAAACCCCTGACTTTGGATAGGATATGAAAAAGGAACTTTCTTGTCCCTGTATTGTGAAAATTGTAGTAGTTTAATATTTTCTTAAGTATCTATAATGGTCAAACTTTTTGTTGTTTAAAGGGTTCAAAAACCATTACAGACAATGCTCTGGGATTACATATAACTTCTTTCTTTAGGGAGTCAAACTGAAATGCTGGGAACCGAGGTAAAGGGAGGAAAAGATCTTGAAAATAGAGATTTTAGAGATTTTAAATATAGTGTTATGGCTTTGATTTTTAGTGAATGATTACACTGAGCATGTTGTGTATTTCTATAGGCTTGGGGAAAAGTGTGAGACTTTGTTTTGCGGAGGTAATTGCTTGATCTTAAAAGAAAGCTGTTGTGCAGGCTTACTGGGAGATCTGCATCCCCTAAATCACCATATCATCACATGAAACACAGCGAGGGTGTACCTCCTGGAGGCTTATCTCTGATGTGAGACCAGGTGCTATGACATCCTATCCGTTATCTCTAGTGAGAAAATAACTGTATATAGTCTCCAAAGCAGATATTATCTGCTTCCCTAAACATCCTGTTCACTCTGTGTAATGTGTGAATTAAACTGGGTTGTGAAGATGTCGAAACTGAAACTGAGACTCCTGCTGGAAACCTGCATTGTGCCTGTTAGTTCACTTTCCTCTCTTCCGTTGCAGATGTGCTTAGAAAGCCTTTACCTGTTGCTACTCAGGCCTGTGGCAAGGAATTAATAATGCATAACAGAAAATTCTGCATCAGTAAGTGGTTGCACTGGCATTCAGAGAGTTTTCAGCCCTGGAGGAGAATGGTGCAGGGGTATACTCCTGCAGAGGACTAGAGGACCAAAAAGGCTACACTTGGATGTTTTGGGTAGAGTGGTTAGGATTTTTCCTGTTCCTAGGATTGGAATCCAGCAAGCATTCATCTCATTTCATGTTGATTGTTGGGCCATTGACTTTTTTTTTTTTGACTGATTTATTACAAACTGAAAAGTAGAGATGTGGGAGCAAAGACTTGAAACAAACAAAACACTCGCAAAAATGCAGTCTTAAAAAATATATGACAACATTTGGGAGCTATTGTTAAAAAAAACCCCACCACCAATCCACGCCCCCAAAAAACCTGCAGTTAACGAGTGACTCCAAGTTTTCTTTAGTAATAGTAATACTTTATAGAGTGGAGGAGAGTGGGTTTTGGTGGGGCATTTTTTGGTGTTTTTTGTTGGGGTTTGGTTGGTTGGTTGGTTGGTTTGGGGATTTTTTGGTGGGGTATTTTGTGGTTTGTTTGTTTGGTTGGTTTGGTTGTTTTTTTGTTTGTTTGTTGTTTTTTGTTTTTTTCAGAGTAAACTACAGTCATACTCTTTCATCAAACCATTCAGTTCAGCGGCCTTCAGCAGTAAAGCTTCATGGATGCCTGCTGGAACAGGGCTGTTGGTGAGCTAGGTGGCAGGCACAGGAGAGCTTTTATTCAGCTTGCTGAGTCAATGTAGGTGTTGGGTTACTTATGTTGCAAAGCTAGGGCTTGTGTGCTGGCAGTCGGAAGGAACCTTTCTTTGGCAAACTCTAGACTTGCTTGAGCTCTGAGAGTCTGCCTCATCCAGCTTGGTGATGGGAATCCCCCAAACAGTGTGTTCTGTGCAATTAAAAGCTTACAGTGCTAACAGCAGTTCACCGTGAGTGAGGATCCAACATGCGTTTTCCCTCTTACATCTCAGACTCCTGTTTCCTGCAGTGATGGTGTTGGACCCTAATACATGTACTGTACTGTGATTCTGAAAAGCTTGATTTAAATCCCGATGTGGATCAAATAATCCTGTATCCAAGCAGACTGCTGAATTTTCTCTCTTGCCTTTAAGAAGCTCACAGAGAACACTGAGGGTATTGATACTCTTTTATAAGGAATGGAAAGCCAGGATAGGATATCTGAGAAATATTTCAATGGGGAGAGTAATGACTAATTTGTTGTTACTCTCTTTGAGGAACCCTTTTGATGATTTCTTTGGTCAGCTGTCAGTGACATCTAGGACTAGAGGCTGTCAGTGTTGGTGTCTCTGGCCTGTAGAGCAATGCCACCCACCCAATGCCAATCCTTTGCCTAACCAGCCAGAAGCTTTGTCTGACCTCTGTGGGCTCCAAAATGTGCAATGCTGCTCACAGTCTCTCCTGGGGAAAGTGATTAAAGCTGCTCTGACATGAGCTATTGTGTAACGATAGGAGTTGGACTAGGTAATGTTTCTGTCCCTCTGAAGGACAGAGGTGGGGTAGCTACCGCAGCTGGTGGTCGGGGCCTATTTTTACTGTTCTCTGTACCATGGTGCTCTGTTTCAGTTTGTGCTGGGTTGGGAAAGGATCTGTTTTTTGCTGAAGTTGACATGGAAACAAAAGCAGTGAATATTTCTTATGATTTCCATTTGGATACTTTCACTGGTGACTCTTGGGCTGATAGGTGTTTGGGGAGGCTTTGCTTACTTTCCTTCAAGGAAAAGGGGAACAAAATGGGGGAGTAGGGACCCTCAGGAAGTCCCTGCATCTGAGTGACTGAGATGGAGGTGCTGCCCTGTCCCAGTGTATATGCAGTAACACCAGCATCACCCCATTGTCCTGCCTTAGCACCGCCTGAGGTCTCCTGGTGGTCCCGTGCCAATATCTCTGTTCCAACATACCTGGAATGTAGCCTTGGTGTGCAGCCACATGTAGCTGCAGCTTGTGGAGGCAGCCCTGCAATTCAAAGTCTTCTGCTCCTGTAGAACAGTCATACCTCAGGAGGGGTGGTAGAGCCCAGCCTGAGTACTCAGTCCTCAGCAGTGTGATCTGAGGAGCGTGAGGGGCTGCAACAAGCTGGGGATCAGGTGGGTGGCTGGTGTGTTGCTTCTGCCCAGCCTCAGTAGGTAGTGGCTGGAGACCAGCTCCCAGCAGATCTTACTCTGTTTTATGGCAGATGTTTGCAGATGTTGCCTTAGGATCTGTTTTTTCTCACCGCTTGTCCAAGGCATGTGGAGAGGTCTGGTCTGGGCAGTGTGTACTTGACGCTTTTTCCTAGTGCTTCAAAAAAACACAGTGCCATTTCTGTGGTTTTTCGTGTGTGTCTGGCCTTTTTGTGGCAAGCTCCTTCAGTGTCTCCTCTTAGAAACATTTCTGTGGCTTACAAGTGTTAACAACTTCTAAATGTCTTCACTGTGATAAAGTGAAAGGGATATAATCCATTGAAGTGCTACTTTTCCCAGGAGAATATTGTCTGGATAAGGGCTTTCCTATAACCAAAGTTTGAAGTCTTTTAAGAACATTATTTCCAATATTAGCATTTCCTTATCAGCTTTTTAATCTTTAAAAGTAACTTGGGGGTGTTTATTCAATCTTTGGATTATCATGTATTTATTTATTAAGCTCTATATTAAGGCCAGATTTTATTTTATTTTTCAAGTGGAATCTTTGACTTCTGTATATGCATAGGATGAGGCAGAAGAGTTTAATTTTTTTTAAAAAAATGTAAACAGCTACATTCTTTGGCTGTATCTTTATTGTATGAAGTATTCCCTAAAAATGTTGCTTTGCATCCTGTAGCTGTACTGGCACAGTTGCCTGTGCAGCTGTATTATGGCAGTCACAGTGAGCCGATCTGGCTTCAGGTAAAATTTCTGGGTTAGTTTCCAGATTATCAGTTCTGACTGCAGCTGGCTGGACTCTATGCCAACACAACTGGAGGAGGCTGCACAGAGATTCAAAAGATAGGGCTGAATGGTGGGAGTACCTTAAACTAGTGCTCTTGCTGCTGAAGAATTCTGGATTGTGAAATCAGGGCCTTGATGTTTGCTGAATAATAACAACATACACAAAATATAATTCAATAAAATGTTCTTTTGTTTGTTTGTTTGGAAAAGCTGAAAAAAGAAGTTACAGACTTGAAAGCATTCCTAGACAGGTATCATTGGTTACACTAGCTGCTATCAGCAAGATAAAGAGCTGGAATTATTTTAAGCAGAAGTAAGAAGCAAACATTAGTTCTTAACTGTGTCTGCCTTAATCTACAGAGGTTTCATATGATTGCTGTTTTGATATTTTCTCCTGTTATATCACTGTACTGTGTACTACAGCATTTTTTTCAGTCTCAAAGCAATGATTCTAAGTTTCTGAAAACTGCAAGTACACAATTGCTGTACTTATGGTGATTTGGTCTCTGATTCATTAATCAGAATATAAGCTTGTTTCTGCAGAACAGGGAAATTTTATAGGCTAGAATGTTATAAGCCTCTTTTAAGCTTCTAAACAACTATCTCAAAAATGAAAAGAGTAAAACTGAAGGTTGAAAGCTCTTATTACATTCTAAAATTTCCAAGATACCTAGAAGTTTGTGAGGTCAATTACAAGATGTGATGACTGTCAAAGAGGAGGAAAATATTTTTTGTTGTGTTTTCAGATTTTGGTGTGGAGATTTGGTTGACTTTTGTGGCTTGTTTGTTTGTTGTTTTTTAATCTTGTGTTTGGTTTTTTTCCTTTTTTTTTTTTTCCCTAATCTACAAGGATGGAAGGATGAGACCTTGATCCTCCTCTGAAGGCTGGCAAATAATGCCTGGAGATATCATAGTGGTTCAGGACAAGGAACTATCTGTTCTGAGGGTCATTCTATAGTACCTCAGCCTGCTTGACTATTTCTCGATGTGCATAAGGAAAGTAGACTTTGATCTTAATTGTACCTATGCTTCTTCCTTTTTCTCTTCTTGTTCCTCCACCAATTCTGTAGGGGAAAAAATATGATATCTTAGAAATGTCATGCTTGCTTAAATCAGTTCTAGGTACCTTCTCTTAAAGCTTTGTGTCTTCAATTAGTGTGGGGTTGTTCAACGTGCATAATACTTGACTTCAGTATTAAACAGTATTGCAACTTGAATTCTGATGTGAAATTCCTTTTCTTCAAGTTTCATATCCAGTTTCTGAAGTGATATTGTCTACTGACAGCTTCTCAAATCATCTTGGTCAACTTGGTTCTTGACTAGAAAATTTTAGACATGTATGAAAGCTTATGGTGATAACAAGTCAAAATGTCACTTTTACTTCCAGTATTGTTAAGTTTTTGAATTGAATGTGTGAAGTAAGACATTATTTGGTTGGCTCAGATGGTGTTTATTTTCCTTTCAGAAGGAGGTGAGCTGTAACTTCTTTTGAGATGGATATAAATCTATAAAGACACAATAATGATAGTGTTGGCTATTGTCAGTCCATCAAATTCTTTGATTAGTAATTAGATTACCTGGTAATCCGGGGAAGAGGATGCAGTTGATCTTCCCTGGCACAAGAGCCTCTCAATTCTTTCTCTTTCGCTGCTACCAGGGAGCAGTGGCTGCTCCCAGGGCTGGAAAATACCTGTGTACCAGATGGTTACTGTGTCTGGGCTCCTGGACAGGTCAAATAGCTGTGAGGTGCCACTTCCAGGTGTCTTGAGCAGTTTGGGTGCCCTGACTACAGCATGAGGAGGTGCTCTGCAGAGAGCATCTGTCTATCTTGCTGGTCATGGCTGAACCATGGGAACTGATGACTCACTGTTGAGGCCTCTCTATCTCTGGTAACTATGTAATCTGGAATTTACATATACAAGCTCCCTCTTTCGTGGTAAACTATCCTCTAGCTTCCTGTGTGTGGATTTATTAGGGTTTAAAAATGAGTGGGTGTGTACTTAAGGAAGATTCAGACTCTTCATTCCCTTCTAAATTAACAGCTGCTTGAGACAGCACTAGGAGCTTGGGCTGTCCCCATTGGATGCTGCATGTTCCTTGGCCTCCTTGGCAGTGCTGCCTGCCACACACAGCATCCCTGTTCCCCCTACCCAGCCAGACCTCAACCTGGGGCTCACCTCTTGCCTTCTGTGGTTCTGCTTGTATCTGTCTGCATACCTAGGCTTATATGTAGAAAATACTAGTAATGTATTCATTGCTTTATTAATACAAACAATCACAACTCATATTTGGTCCCTCATAGCCTTTTGCTCAGTCTTGCTTTTTCTATATTTATTTAGACAAAAAATAGATACAGTGATATTCTGCTGCATTATCTAAAGTGAAAACAGGCTTAGCGAAGGGATGTGACAACTTCATTGTGATTTCTGTGTCTTCTTGGGTAGTGGAATGACAAAAGATCTTGAAATTACTGAAAACAAGCCTACTTTGATGTAAAATATAATAATAATAATAAAAAGAACTGATATGATTCTCTTCATCCTAATTGTCTTGTAATGTACAGGCAAATATCTGTTATGTTCTTCTTAGTCTGTTATTGTATTAGGTAATTTTTTTTTCTGTCACACTTCATAAGTCAGGAATTTATCCTCAAAAGAATTGATTAATAGATACCATAATCTTGTTACAAGTGTGAGTAGCATGTCTTAAGCACATCAATAGGAGGCTTCACCATTTTTACATATCAGCCATCTCCATAAAGAATTGAACTTATGTTAGTATAACACCATCTGTTAATTGTTTGGTAACTCCTTAGTATAAATAGATATTCATATATACTTTGTGAAGCGTGATCATTTTTTTAATACACTCAACTCCCTAAAGCAGAATTTATTAATGGTAAAACATATATATAGATATACTTGCCAACAACTGAATTCAGGTTTATCATGACTAGGTACCCTTGGTGCCTGCTCAGACCACACTTGGACACCAAAAAGATACAGTACCTGCTTTAGCGTTTACAGACTATTTGCTAGACTTGAAGTAAGTGGGAGGGCACTGAGGAAAACAGGGATAGCTGGAGGAAAGAACAAAGGCTACGCTTGTGTGGTTGTGTGGCTTACGTCACTTCGTTAAGTAAACAGGGTGGTTCTGCTAAGCTTCTGACTTTGTAGTTGTAAGGATACGTGCCTCTTGTACCATGCCAAACCATCCCACTGACAGAGAAGTTAACTTGTTCTCCATCTACCTGTCATCTTGCCAAAAAGCACTGTGTAGATTGTGATGTGGGGGATAAGATCAAATGTAAGGCATCAGTAGCACCTTTGGGAATATCTCCCTCACTCCTTCTCGTGGGAGACTTGCCTGCTTGCTGTCCCCAGCTGTTAGTCTTATCATTGCATTGTCAGTATTTTATACACCTGTTCTCTTTGTAATCTTTTCTGTTGCGGTCATTCTCTGGTAGGGGGTATTAAAAAGGCATATCCAACAAAGATGTACTTATATCTCTTACGTGCTGGACTTTGTACTTCCGTCTTTGAAACTTTACCTGGCAAAGCACTGACGCAGAATGACACCTTGGCAATATTGTTACGTGTACTGATGTCGTAGGTGTGATCGCAACAGAAAAAAAATGCATGTGCTGATATAATTTTGCTGGGGAGGTAAGTGGAGTTAGAACATCATACCACAATAAAAAACCTTTACTCATAATGTGAAGTTGCAGATAAGGAAGGAAATTCCAGTTTTACTAGTCTGTCTGGGGTATGTCTGTGGTCTTGGTGGGTCTTTCTCATCCTACCTAATCTGAATCTGATCATATAAACTAAAGGGGATAAACAGAAAAGATTAATTTCAAAGGAAAGATTGTCACTTTTGCTTGAAACAAAAATGCTTATCTGGAAGTCTCTTTCCTTCTGTGGTTTGTGAAGGCATATGGGACCAATGCAAGTGCATCTGTTAGCACTGGTATGGCCGCTTGCATGTATGAAGAAGTCTTTGTCACTGCCTAAGAAGTTATCTCTTTCTTTTCCAACATCCTTAGACTGTCATCTGCCATAGTGACTAAAAGACTTGCTCCCTTGAGCTGTTACTGTCTTTATGTTACTGCTCCGCTACAACCATGTGCCTTCCTGGCTGTGTACAGTGGACTTTGGGCTTATCTCCAATCCTCATTTGTTGACCAAGTCTGTTATCATCCTCTGGAATGTGGCTCTGGCACACCTGGCAGGAAAGGATGAGCTATTTTTCCCCCATACCATATACTTAATGGCACGTGCCAGGGTATGGCAGAGGCAAAGTCCTTTCAGCAGTATCACAGGACTGGCTCAGGTAGCTGTAATAGCCCATGTCTTCTCTGCATAGGTCAAGCACTGCATGTTTCAGAGGCAAGGGGGCCTGTAAGGAGCCTGAACAAAACTAAGTAATGAAGCTGGATTTTTAGGAAAACTGTGGGCTTTGCACTCTTCTTCGGTCAGTGCGCTTAAAATAGTTAATTTTGGTTAGTTTCTTTCAATGGACAGGTATATGGTCTTTGTTTCTGAACTTAAATTGACTTCTGAGGTAATCTATCTTTTCAGTTGTAGTGTAGTGTAGTAATCTATCTTCTCTAAGTGTAGTGGGCTCTGGTCTCCTTGTAGCAGGAGTCTTGAGCTCCTACTTGCTCTGTCTGATGCAAATGACTACTAATGGTCTCCAGCACTGTGTGCAGAGGCAGTTCTACATTGAGGAAATGATTCTGAAGCAGCTTAGCTGGCTAAACCTGGTGGCTGAATTAAGTGAATCAGCATTCCTGGTTTAATGAAAACTAAAGTGTGTTATTGGAATATCAGTCACACTGCCTGATGACACCTCAGCTGATGTGACCACTTTTTGGATGTGATACAAGATCTTTGCTTCAGCACTTGCCTGACAGTCAGCCATCTCTTATTTTTCCTTAGCTGTGGTGAGGTACAAGTATGTATCACTGTTACTACAGTAACGCTGTAATTGAATGTTCTAGTAGGAACGTGTTTATCTTAAGAACTATATTTATCTTTTTGTGAACAGTCTCAATTTAGCTAAGACCCTTTCAAAGTGAAAGTTTAAATTTATTCCACTGGAAGATGCTTTCTTGCAACAAACTTGGAAATGTATAATGAACAAATTGTGTGTGTGTAGAGGGTGTGTTGTTTGAAGAATAGGGGTTTTTTTAGAAAATGAGTTAGATGCCTGAAATATCTAAATACAGCAAGCTATAAAAGCTATTAAACTGATTTTCCCAACCAGAGCAGTGCAAAAAAAGAAGGAACTAAACTGAAGAAGCCAAAACTGAAGTTCTACATCTGATTTAATGTATGGAGCCAAAAATAATATGGTTTTTTACTTACATATGCTTAGATCAAGCCTTGAATTTGAAATGGGGACAAGGGGACAATTTCAGCAGGTATTGACTCAGATTCTTATTCTGTTCCCTCTTAGCAGAAAGTCTCTCTGCTGTAAGCTAAGGAGGACCAGATCCTAGCTCCTTCCCTTCCCCAAAGTCTGTGAGTCCTGCTACAGCATCCTCCTGAAGCCTTTGGGCTATCTGCTTGCTAAGTAAATGCTGCCTATCACAGATGGAGCTTTAGGCTATTAACTAAATTTGTTGAGCACTGGGAATACTAATGAGCAACCACACTTGACACTGATGAAGAGAGTTAAACAGAAGAACTCTCAGGCTAGTGAAGGCTAGCTTTCTTTGGAAGGGATATTTCACTATGAAATCTCTTCTCCTTGGTTGGCCACTGACTGTATTTTGTTTCATTTTTCCAAGCTAGACTGTTTACCTTCTTTTGAGAGAGAAGTTCAGTTGTAGAGTTTAGGAATATGATTTTATTATAAATTCATATGTTGCTGGTGACTTTGTTCTTAGAATTGGGACAACAGTTGTATTAGTCTTGCTATACAATACATTAGAGTGACTGAAGCACTGAAGAAAGTATGTTAGAACTTGTAACAGGACCAGTGCTCTCCCAGTTAGTAGATTAAGTGGTCTAATTTGTATGAATATTGTACTTAAGAACTACTATGGACCTGCACATAATTGTGCAAAGGGCTATGCAATCACAGACCGAAATGTTAGTACTCAGCCTTGTAATTTAAATGAGATGACTAGGAATTAGAGGAATACAGGATGATGGAAAGTGGGAAGAACAGAAGACAGCAGTGAGCAGATGCTGGTGTGTGATGTGGCCTCATGGAAGACAACCATCCTTCAGAACTGGGATAAAACTGGTAATGAAACAAAACGTGGAGGCAACTCTGCCTTCTGAGGTTTTCTAGTGCTGTCACCTAAATTAGACCCATTCCAATAGGAATAGTGCTTTGAATATTATAATGATTTTTTTTTTTTGAACCATGAACTTAAAACGCCTTAGAAAACCATACTGAAGCCTCTCTATTCATAGGTTTTGTCCCTTGGAGACTGGAGTTGGTAAGACAGTTCTAGAGCATGTACAGGAAGGAAGCTGGGGGGTTTATTCACTTCTGTGAGCTGAATGCTAATACTGCTGACTCTGGGAACAGGTGTTAGTAGTCTGGGAGAATTCATGCAGGTGCAATGGCTCCAATCCCTCCCCTGGGAAATGATTTATCAGCGGCTTAAAGCAATAGCTAAAACAGCCACCTGCCTTATGCCATTGCAGTTAGCAGTAATGTTGCTGTGTGAAGAATGCCATAGGTGTAGAGAGGCCATGGTCTCTCCCTGTCCTAATCAGGAAAGAACTGTGCTGAAAGCAGAAAGTCTCTTCCATGCTTCTCGAAACTTTTTAAAGTTAATGATTTATTTGGCTGGCTGGATTGCATGTGGTTCTGAGACCATCTTCAGGTGATCTTACTGAAATGATAAGGCAGGAGAACTCTTACCTCTCCTGCTATTATTGTTTGCTTAGGTGTATACGTATTTCCTGCAAAGCCAGCTCAATGGAGCAACTAGAGCCTGGCCATGAAGTCATCTGTAATACAGGAAAGCTATAAATTCAAGCTGTTCTGCAGTTTGCATAGTTTACTCTTTTGAACTTGGCAGTTTATAGTTTCTTCTGCATGTTTATGGATTCTGCTTAGACTCTCCAAGACACTGAGTTTTTCATGTTAAAAATAACTGGAAAATAGGGAGAACAGAGTGCCCCTGAAAATCTTACTTCAAGTTATTGTTTCCCTTTTTTAGGTGAAATAAACTTCATGTGAGGTTGTGCTTGAATGTCTTCTTGATCTTTGGACAAGAAGAGTCTGGTCTTGGCATTCATGATCATTGAATGATGCCTCAGAGTTTTCTGATTTTTTTTTTATTTTTTATAGATTTTAGAAGTAGTTATGTAGTGAATGTAGATTTTAATGTTCCAGTATTTACAGTAAAAGTAACTACAACAGCTTAATGTTTGCACATACCAAACCCCATCCCATATCAATCCCTCAAAATTCTGTTAGCTGTTTAGTTTTCTTTTCAAGGTAGAGTTGCAGAAAAACACCTTAAGGCCTGCACCAGAAGATGTAAACATAGGCAGAGTGACCTTCAAGCCCAGAACTTTGGAGGGCCTCCAAGGACTCAGCGTGCTGTGAGGAAAATGAAGATGATAAAAGAGGGGTCCCAAAATCCCCCAGACTCGATTCCCGAAGGGGTGTGCCAGGGGGTGGAATGGGGCAGAACCAGGGAGTGGACACACAGGGATTGGATGGACATTATTATAAAATCATAGAACCAGTGTCCGGACACACACACAAGGGTATGTATTCCTGGGGCCTGGAGGCTCATTAAAGCTTCTGCTCATCTTATCTCCTATACTAAATTGGCCTGAAGTCTTTTTTTTCTGCGATCTTTTAGGCAACAGAATCAAACTCTGGCAGGATGCCTGGTCCAACTCCCTGCTCAAAGCACAGCCAGCTCTGAAGTTGGGTACATCTGCTCAGACCCTTGCCCAGCCAAGTTGTGAATATCTCTAAAACACAAAAAGTTCCACCTCAACATGAGGAAGAACTACTTTACATTGAGAGTGGTAGAGCACTGGAACAGGCTAATCAGGGAGGTTGTTGGGTCTCTCTCTCTCTCTCAACATTCGAAATCCACCTGGACATGTTCCTGTGTAACCTACTCTAGGTGACCCTGCCTTGGCAGGGGGGTTGGACTAGATGATCTCCAGAGGTCCCTTCCAACCCTAACTGCTCTGTGATCTCAAAGGATTGAGATAATACAATGGGCAGCCTGGGCTAGTATATGGTCATCCTTATTTTGACCCTCATCCTCTAAGGGAGCCAAGAGGTTCTGATGACTGACCCTTTCAGCCTAATTATTGGTCCTGCAGTTCTCTAGTTCCCATATGTGCCAACCATCCATCCCATAGCTCTATGACTGGATATGGTCTGGACACTGAGGTGTTCCTGTTTCCTTCAACCTTCTACTTTCTAAATGCTTCTGTGACATCTTATGAACTCATTCAGGGATGTAAATGGACTTCATAAAATACCTGCCTTGGGACTTTGCTTGGTAAAGGCAATATTGTTAGGATTAAACCCACCAAAATAGTACCCTACTAGCATATATGAATACCCATGGCTGAGGTAACTTGCAGTGCTTGAGACAGAAGTGGTGTGTGGGCTGATAAAGTACTTGCAGGTATGTAAAGGGACTGCTAAAGGTGATCTTATTTTTCATGAGAACTTATGAATATTCACTCACTTCCTTCTCAGTTTCAGCAGTCACTTCCTATTGCAGCCTGTTGTGTATTGAATTGTTGGGGATGTATTCTACACCCACTCTTCAGGTGTTGCCAACTCTCACAAGCACTCTTGTTCTGATTAAAGGAATTGCCCGGTTATATTGCCTGAATTCTTTTGACCTTATTCATATTAGCCTGAAGGAGGAGGGAAGAAAAAGCACAAACTTTAAAGGCTTTAAGTAAAAAGCCACAGCAGAGGCAGCTCATACTGGTGTAGTACAGGGCATCATCAAGGTAGGTGTTACAGCCAACCTCCTGATGACTGGCTATGAGTCCAGTGAGCTATTACAGCACTGCTGATGCTTCTTTCAGCACTCATGAGGAGGGGTTTAGCTTGTGCACTCCTTAACCCACTAACTTCATTTTGATCTCTGTACAGCCTGCTGAAACACTTCTGGGTGCAGAATCTCCTGCGAGTAAAGCATGAAGGAATAATATAAAATTTCTCTGAGCTAGAATGAATATCAAACTAAGTTGTGTGTTAATTGACAGATAGCTCTGCTAGAGATGAATGGCTGAATGAGAGCTCGGAGATGTAATGTGGCTCTTAATGCCTCAACATGTTTCACTGGAACTGAGTTTTGCTTTATTTAGCTTGGGAAAACAGACTACACTACGACGTCCATTTTATAAATCTATTACTAAAACTGATTTTTTTTCAGCTTCTCCTGCCTTTAAGACTGCAAGAAATCCCCAGGATGAAGCCAGAAAGAACATAATCTGTTGAACTGTGATGCTGAAGCAGATTTGCAAACATCAATAGTGAATAAAATATTCTGCTTAAAAACATAAATCACTACAGTCTCTGAAATAGCTGACTATGATAAAATGGCAATGAATTTTTCATGAAATAGAGCAATAGCACCAGATGGCTACTGGGCCTGTGGGAGAATCTTTCCATTTCACATTAATTCTGAAGAACAGTGAACCATAAACAGCATGTAGTAATGAACTGGTCACTCACAATGTAGTGACCCTGTTAGTTTGGATCTAAAATAAATGGATGGAGTCAGATTTTTTCTAAACTGGCATATTTTCCTGGACTTCTATCTGAGGTCTGGCTCTATTAGTTCTTGTCTGCACAGGTCTCTCTGCAATGTGTAGGTGGGTGGTGTTTGGCTTAAATTGCTTTATGCTCACACAGTTGTCTTGTGTCCTTTTTTTATCTTGTCAAATCCTGCTATAATTAACCTGCATTCAAAGAGATATTAGTTCAATATGGAATGTATGAAATCACTGCAAACATTCATGTGAGCTTTAGCCATGTCATATGAGCTACAGTGGTAGTGTCTGCAGTGCACAGCTTTGCTTGTTGTTTTGGAACTCGTGTTAGTTTAACTTTGTACTTTCCAATGTTGAAGCAACACTTTTATTAAACATTGGTGTGTGCCCCTCTGCATTTGTCTGTTACTTAAATTTATGGCAGGTTCTAGCCACAAGTGTCTTATGTCTACCATCCTCTCTGCTGCTCTTAGTCATGGGTGGTGACCTGGTTTATCATCCCTAGCAGGGATGACAAACTAGATATCCTAGAGTAAGAGTACAAATTGCTGTTGATGTAACACTTAGGGAAGCAGCAATTCAAGACTCAATCGTGTCACCTGTCAAAACCAAAGAAAAATGCCTAATTAAAGATTCCTCAAAAAGAAAATCCATTTTCCAGAAGCCTGTGGGGGGTGGTGGTTTGTTTTGTTTTGGGCTTTGGTTTTTTTCATTTGCTTTTTTTGTTTTGTTTTGTTAGGGTTTTTGTGGGTTTGGTTTTTTTTCTCAAGCCTAGGTCACATTCTCGCCTTAGATTTGAAAACCTAAATCAAATTTTCTACTTTTTTATTTTCAAAATGGCATCTAAGCTAATTTAACAAAAACAAAACATGGTTTTGGCTATCATTGCACGTCTGACTACGGTACTTTTGAGTAGTGGGAAATGGATTTGAATAAATGGTTGTGTATGTAGAAATGACGACTGCCTGAAACTGTTGCAGATTAAGATTTAATGCATACTAATCCATATGAAGTAAAAGATTTTTTTTTAGTCATTTGATTTCATTTTACTTATTTTATTAAGTACCCTCTACAGTTTACAGCCCTTCTCCACAGCTTTTCTGTGGAGAATTTATCTGTGCGTACTTTGCCCTCATCAATCTGCCAACACATGGGTGTATCCACTCTTGGAAGTGAAGCTCAGAGTTCTTATTTGGCTTTGTGGCGGCTGATATGTCCACACTGCACAGGAAAAGTCGCGTTATCTTTAAGGAGAAACAGCATAACTTTATTAGCCTGATGATATTCTTCAACTAATGTGCCTTGTCTTCCTGCAAAGTTAGCCAGGCCGACCCGGTGAGGTTGGCTGACACAGGCTTCTAACTAGAGGTGCTCTAAATAATCAGGATATATATTCCTGAATATACATTTCAAGAACTACACAAACCCATGAGTATACAGATATCAAGGCAAGGTATAGCTCCTGTGTACAAAATAGATTGGAGGAATTGAGTCTAAATTATCTAATTATCTAAATTATCTAATATTAATTTATAGTAATGCTTTAGATTAGCCCCCAAAATATGTTAGTCAGACACCACTTTACTCTGTTTGTATAGGAAATTAAGATGTGTGGCTTGGTGGGTGAAAGTGAGGAGGGGACAGAGGGCACCTGATCTCCAAGACTGGATCTTGGAGAACCAGTGCCTAAGATTGGGCTGTGAAGCAGCAGGCTTGCACAGTCCCATGGATCTACCTAATGCCCTGAGGGACAGGTAAGGCACTGAACCAGAGAGCAGATGCTGTCTCCCAACACCAGCAGTTCAGCAGCAAATTACTGAACTGTATTTCAATATGGGCTGTTTCTGGCCACAGAATTCTGGTTTGCTTGGTGGGGATGGGGTTTGTAGTGTTTTCCATGCTTTCTTTAGAGTATTGTACTGCAGTATTATGATAAGCATTCTTTACAAGCCTTAAGCATGCTGCACGCTGCAAAGCTGGACAGGTTGAATCTCAAAGCTGAGACTATGGCAGGAAGTGCTGGAGTGAGAGTACGGTGTGTCCCCTTCCTTTCAGGAAGACGGCATAGTTTATGTGGTGAAGTGTGCTGTTAGCTGAGCTGTAACTCCCTGTTTCTGAGTTCACGAGTAAGTCTTACCTAAAGCAACTGACCTGTAACTTCTGGGTTTTCTTTTGTTTAATTTAAACCACTTCAAATATGACCCTGAAACAAAATGAACAGGAAGATTTAGGAGTAGACTTGACAAAGCCTATTAAAAAAAATTGACGAGGAGAACTGAAACTGTGCCAAGAAGTTATGGATGGGTGAATGGATTAAAACAAGAGGTTTAGAGGAGAGGAAGCTGGGCATTGTGCAGGAGCACACTTACAAAGTACGTAACGTTACTCCCGTGTAAATATGTGCAACATGCTTCTCCAACCTGGCTCTGCAAGATTCTTTTATGAACACAAGGTTCAGAGCATTATCTTACAAAACCAAGCAAATGAAAGAAGCACCCTTTCAGTGTTAGTCACTGTGACTCTATCTACATATGCATGCTGATGATTGCATATACAAGCTGTATTTCAGATGTCATTAGGCCTATGTTGTAACTGTCTCAAAAAGTACACTTAAGATTTTATTGTTGTATTTAACTGTATAAAATTAGTAACAATACAACAGTTCTATGCCAAAGTCATTCCACCTTAAACAAAACAAGCCATTATCTTCCTCTGTCTACATTCTCTGAGTATAAACACAGGACTGCTTTTGCTGGCTAGAGAACTGTGCTCTGGTTATTTATAGCATTGCAAAAATCTTTCCAGATTCTCTTGTTACCGATTAACAGACCATTCTTTTTGACAAAGGACAAAATAAAAATATCACAAGTATCTAGAATTATGTAGGGAAAGGACAGAGACTCCTGAGACAGCATTTCTGTTGTCTTTTTTGCTTTTCAGCAGTTGCTTCCAAGTCATGCTGCTGATCTACAAGATACTCACGAACAATTCTCTTGTCTTGTGAAAATACCCCATGAAAAGCTTCATGATTCAGAGAAGAGGAAGATAACCTCCTCTATGGCTCTCACTGCTCCCTGATATCTTGTTTTACTGAGGAATGCTGATTAGCTGGACCTGAGAAGTGGTGTTCTGAGCAAAACAAATGCAGATAGAAGGAAATGTGTGGTTATGTTAGTCTCATTTCATGTTTCCTTTTTTTTTTCTACTCCATGCAAAGCCATGCCTGTGCCTGCTTGCATAACATATATAAAAAATACTGTACTGTAGTGTAAAGAAAACATAGTTGAACATCTGAAAATCTATCTAAGAGTTAAATGAGACTTTCTGAAATAACACAGGAGAAGGTGGAAATGTTTCAACCCTCTGGCATCTGTTTAAAGCGTACTGCAGGAATGAGTCCATGGTGCTGGTGGCTCAGAGCTCTTCAAAGGTAATTTTAAAGAGATGGTGTGTACACATACACGTGCAAATATACACGTGTGTATTTGGAGACTCGTGTGTGTTAGGTGGCTGCCCCTTGCCTCCCCTCTCCTTGAACCCTGGATCCTACAGCTTCTGAGAGCACAGAGTCAGGGCAGTTCCCAGTGCTGGTGCTGGGTTTCTGTGGCACTGCTGAGGTCCCTGACGGGGGAAGGAAGGTGTGTGGCTCCATTCACTCCTCCTGAATTGTGCAAGATGAGCGTCAGCATGAGGTCAAAGAAAGAGTCAAGTGCATTGATGCCATATAGTGTTTTTTTTTTTTCCAAGTGGTTTTTTTTTTTCCCTTCCTCCTTCCTGATCTTGTCTAATTTTTTTTTTTTTTTTTTTAATCCTGGCAGCGCCCCTTTCCTCTTCTGCTATGACAGCATGAAACAGGGCAAGTGTGGCTTTGGTGGGGTTTTGAAATCGAAGAGTATATTTCCTTTCCCACTGCGTTACGCTGAGTCAGGGCGGTGGAGGGGTGTTCCTGGCAGCTGCCTCATGGCCGGGGCTCTTACAGCCGCACCCGCTGCCAGATAAACAGAACACTCTGTCTGCTTATGAGTTCTGTACTTTGGCCAGTTCGTGGCGTTTTTTCAAAGCTGTGCTATTGTTGCTTTTCTTTTGATGTGCAAAGCTGAGCAGGAGAGTGAGTGGCCTGATTCTGCAGCCAAGAGCTCGGGAGATAACAATGTTATCAGAGCATGAGATGAATATCCATGTAATTGTGTTAATATTCAGATAGCACTGACTTTCAAGAGATAATGGAAGACTTTCAGCAGGCTCTTCTGCTTGTAACATGTAGGCTGGGTTAACCCACTGAAAAAAAGGGATGTGTACGAAGTTTCTGACCTTGATTTAATGTAGCTGTTAACAACAGAAAACTCAAACCCAGCCGTACTTCTGTATGTAATTAGGCAAGTAATAAGAGGAGGTTCCACATCAAACAGATGTATATCACTGCCCACAGCTAAGCAAAGCACATGCAAGGACCAGGACTAGAGTTAATGCTCTTCCTCATGAACAGGGAAGCTGAGGAAACTGGTTTGCACTAAAAAAGCCTTGGAAAAGTTAACAGTAGTACTGTTGATTCTCTTACAGGAGAGAGGTTATTTGTAAGCTTTTTTCATCAATAGCATGTGTGGGCACAATGCCAGGTGGGAGTAGGACCAGCGTTTTAAATTTTTAGGATGAACTGTGCAGCCTTGTGCTCTTTGAGTGGATAAGGCCCTTGAGAAGAACATATTTTAAGCTAATGGGATGTCCGTGTAAAAATCAGAGGACATGTTCAGAGCTTGCTCTTGGTGCAAAGAACAGGAAGCTCTAATGCTGTCTGCTGTCTCTGCTCCTGGAAACCACCCATGATTCTGGTGGGAATTTTCAGACAGGGTTGCTTTGATTTAGGTTTTTTTTTTTTTTGTACCTAGCTAAGGTGAGTTCAGTAGTCTCCCTTAGACTCTATTAAAGTTACTTTTCAGTTCTGTGTACAATTTGAGAGCTAGGCAAACATGTTGTTCTAGATGTTGAATAGGTGCGTTGTCTAGGTTTTTTTGCTGCAAATGTCAGAGGTGCCTTAGGTTAACTGCAGGGCTAACTGAAGCAACAAACTTACATCCAAGATCTGTATTAGATGATATATTAGACTACTGGTGCCTTTGTAGCTCTCTTGTCCTTTGGTTCATAGAGCAAGGGAGTGAACTTAAAGTGCATTTTCCTGTGGAGGCAAAAGCTAATTCTGAGGCACTTGAGTCTTGCAAGTCTTCTCTGATCCTGAAAAACCTACTCTAGACCTGGAGAATATTATTGTGTTATGTGTGCACAATAGTCTCAGTGAGATTTCTGAGAGGAAAACAAGGCGTTGGGACTATGCAGTCTGCAACAGCCATTATCGTTAATAATGTATTAAAAAGAAGGTTTATAGCCCTGAGGCCATCATCTCAATGATGCATAATCTCAGAAATGCCAAGGTGACTCAGGGTGACATGATGGACCATGGCATCTCTGAACTGCTCTGAAACGTGTCGTTCCAAATAGCACACATGGTGAAATGCACACAGCAAGCAGACACAAAGGCTTAGTTGCCCTCTGAATCATAAACACTCTTCTCCTTGGCAAGGATACACAGCAGCAGTAGTGTGTATTGTCTTTGCCTCAAGAAAATGTGGGCTCGCTTTTATGGTCTGTAGCTAATTTAGGGGTGTGAAAAATTCTGTGGGTAAATAATAATTTAATTTCCCCCTTTATCAGGATAGAAATACTTTTTGCTCATGTCCATAGTGGGGGAAGCTACGTATGGCTCAAAAATATTGTGGGGTCAATAGGGACATACTTGAACATTGTTGCAGTTTAGCTGAAAGTTCTTAAAATTAACAATGTCTGTGTGTGTTGGTTTTCAGATGTGTCACTATACTTCTCTCTCAGATAACACTATTCTTTTTATGACAGCAGCCTCTGTTCATACAATGGGTTAACCAGCACTGTGTTCTTGTTTACAGATTGCATTAGGGCAGCTTTGAGCTCTTTCCTGGGGTCAGTGCAAATCAGAGTTGAGCACTGAGGCCAAAATTGCACATCTACTCTTTGACCAGTGTTGCTGATTTGTTTGGTTTTTTATTGGATATTTTGGTGACACAATTCAATGTAGCAAAAAAAGCATGTTGATGGTGTGAAGGGAGTTGTAGGAAGAAATTAATTGGAATTATTCAGTCTATAACAGAATGTCATCAGATAAAGGGCAATTCATCAGAATGTCTTAATGTCTTCTTCAATTGAAGTAGGTAGTTGCAAATTCTCAGGAAATAGAATTCCTAGTAGACACCAGGTGGTTGAGCCACTCCTCCCAACTTGTGACCTGATGTTTTCATTTTATTTTTATATGGAGCTTTTTAACAATAGCCTTTTATTATGTTTAGTGGAGTCTTTCTTTTTTTTTTTTTTTTCTTTATAATGGGCTGGGCTTCCTGAGCAGCAGAATGTTTATCTCAATTGATAATTACCCAGCAGTTTCTCTCAGAAAGCTCTACTCTTAGAGTACGCTATCAATAAACTTGATCTGCTCTTGGCATGCTAAGTAGGTAATTTCATTTTAGCACCAGTTGACTTTCTAAATGAAAATAGCCTTGCTGGTATAACAGTGCAGCTGCATATTCGTTGGGTCCAGAACAAAACTGATATAGACCCTTGCCACTTCCAATTTTTTTATGCTAGAGGACTGACACCTAAGTTATTCTTGGGCTCTGATGTGATTGAGGCTGTGCACTGGGAAATTTGTCTTTGCCCATTACATGTTCTAGCACAAACTGACTTTGGGTAATGCTAATGTGAGTCAGAGCTCTGTGGTAAACATCTGGCTTTTGCTGAGTTAGTAGCCAAGCTCTCATTCATTTCTATAGAGTCAGGCTTGTAAATATCTTTTTTTTTTTTCCCTCCTCCTGCCTCTGACACAGAGGCAGATATGAGCACATACCTGCCTATACATTTTGTTTTAAAGCCAGGTGACCATGTTAGCTGAGGTGGTGCCATGCCTGAGGCTACAAAGTCATGGTGAATGGCTTTGTCTGATAGGTTGGGCTTGATGCTGTCCTAACATGCTCATGCAGACACTTCTTCTTTTCCAGCATGGCACATGAACTGCAAAAACTTTCATCTGCTTGGCAGAAGCCTACAGTATGCAAACAGATCGCTGTCTGACATCCAAGTGAGTTATACACCAAGTCTGTATTCCGCAGTTGTTCTTTGTAAAATGATGGTGATTCTTTCATCGTTTTGTAAGATGCTTTGGATGAAAGGTGTTTAATTGACGTAAAGTATTACTGCTAGGAATGTATCTCGTTGTTTCCAGCTGCTTATGTTGCTGGCATATGACCGAATTCTCTTCCTCTCAGGCATTATTCCAGTGAGACAGAACTACTTTTAACTGCTCTTCATGGAATGATACCCTGAAGTTCATGGCTTTGTGCTGTTTTACCACCCTAATGACAGACCTTAGTTGTACTAATGCTTTTCCTAATCCTGATAAGAAAAGTAACTTTTGCTTTTGTGCATCGACTCTAAACAGGTCTATCAGGTTTAATTAGCTGTTTTTAGTCTGTGGCACAGATAGATATACATAGGAAATAAAAGAGTCCTAGAGATTTCTCATAAAGGCATGGATGGTAAAGTCAGAGGTCTTGGGAGTGGTAAGGAGTGAGGGATGTTACCTTCTTCTGAAAAAAACCAATCAAACCCCCCTAAACAAAGAAACAAAAAAACCCAGACAAAAAACTTCATATCTGGTTCCTTTCTAGCTCTTTTTTCTTTTCTCCCCAAGCCCTGTGGCTGCACTGTGCTGTTGTGAGAGACCTGTTTGGATTGCAAAGTAGCAGTTTGCTCTTGGCACGTCCTACAAGAGCCTGATGAGAGAGAGGAGTCATTATCTAGTATCTGCCAGCAGCTCCGGGAAAAAAGAAATGGAATTCAGGTCTCCCTGAAGGTGTCTGAATTAAGAGAAATGCAGCCTTCAGGTGCTTATTATTTATAATAATATAACCAAGGGTTAATTAGGAAAACCCCTGTGGTATTTTGAATGTTTGAGGGATCTCTTAAAGCTGAGAAAACCAGGCTTTGGGATGGAGGCTGAAGTCTTAGGAGGTAGTCCCAGGGGACTTGTGCAACTCTACGTGACTCTCACTTTCACTGGCTCAGCTGGCTCTTTTCTAAGCTGTGACGCAGATGTTAAAGCAAGAATAGGAAAGTATTAATGCCTGATAAGCAGCAATTTGCAAAGTCGCTAAGTAATTCAATTTGAAGCAGATTACCATATTTATAGTCTGAATGCTAGCACTTATCCTGGCACATAGGTGGTATAGATAGTCATGATACTAACTGATTTGTTACCTATTTGTCATAGGGTGTGTATTGTTTTCTCACCAATGCTGAACTGAAGGCTAGCTCTAACAGCATAGGAAAAAAACAGCTAAGGCTTTAGGTACCAATAATTCACCATGAGGAGTCTGTATGTAGGTATACTGCATCCTCTGCATCTGGTACACATCAGTTTTTTGAGCAATGGCTCGATAAACCTGGAACTCCTGGCTACGTCCTTGAAACCAGCTGTGTAAGAATAAAATCTATATAAAAAGAAACAGTCTATTTTGCAGGAATATACTTCAGACAGCTGTGGAACTCCTACTGAAAGAAATTGCCAGACTCTGTTTCTTGTGGATTTTTTTTCCTCTTCAGACAATCTTGACGGAAAGTCCTCAGTTCATTTTCCTAACAACATAGAACAATTCAAAGAGCATAAGGTACTTCAGTGGTTCCTGCTTTGTCTCTAGCTGATATTTCAGCAGGGTACAGGTCCCACAGTATCTGATTACATATGCAACCTTAGGCCTTGGATACACCAACAAATACATAAAGCATCCAGGAACTTATTTCCTCCATTAATATGGTACCGTGGAAAAATTGTAGAGTAAAAACTTTTCAGTTTCCTAAAATACAAGTTTCTCCAACATCTTATCTGCTTCACTAATATTATAATGACTCCAAAGTTGGGAAATGGTTTATCTGTTGTTTGTTTGTTTGTATGTGTTTGGGGTTTTATTTGTTTGTTGGGGTTTGGGTTTTTTTTTGTTCAATGCCAGATACTTTTCAGCATCTCCAGTCAAAAGTTTCTGTCTAGGACATGATATTAGGTTTTGTGGGGTTTTATTCTTTAATACTTTACTTTGATCTCATAATTTGTTTCCTGAATTCTAATCAGTAACAAAACCAGTTAGTTCTGTGTCACTCAATTCTCATTTGAGATCTATGTGTTAATAAAAATCAACATCAAGTTGCAGCATGGGTTCTCTTCCAGAAGTATATTATGCAAGACAGCAGCAGTAATCTGTGCTCGAGAAAGCCTGTCTGAGAGCACGTAGCTGAAAGGATGGGGCCGTGCTTTTTTCTGCCTTGCACTGCTGCACAGATCATAGCAGGGCTCCAGCATCATGGAACTGCAAATCTAGGCAGATGTTCTTTAACAACTGGTTTGATGTGTGGTGTTTATGACAAGAAAACTCATTTAAACTTGTGTTCAAAATCAGTTGAACTTAGATCCTAAAATTGAACCCTCACTGTACTCTGATTAGTCTCCTTACTGTCTTCACAGCAGGAGCTATTTCTAAAATTACTTATGTGAGCAAGAGACTTTCCCTGACTTTGAGAGGAGTTGGACCAGGCATCTACTCTTATGTTATGATTTTTTTTTTGGCAGCCTTAGCCTGACGGAGTTAGTGCACTCAAGATTATCTTCAGAACTGCATCAATTATGACCAACAAAGGATCTTTCTGTTATCTCTTAATGTTGAATAAAATAAGAACACATCCAACTTGCAATGATAGCAAAATGCATCTGTGGGAGGCGTAGGCACAAGAAATGAAGTATATTTCCCTGTTTTGGCTCTTTGGTCACAAATATACTCTGTCTTGGACCCAGCCCTGCCAGCTATTATGCAGGGAAGTTGTGCAGATGGATACTCCTATCCCTACCAGGAGGAGATGTGGAGAATGAAGGTGGGGAGGAAGGACTGTGGGGTTCACTCATGGCAAAATCTTGTGTCTTTGAAAGATGAAATTGTGGAGATTTACTCTATGTATTAGCAGCTGTCATTTTTTCATTAAAACCAGTATCAAGAGACAGATATTTGCAGTCAGTTGGCTATGAGCAGAATTTCATTTGAGAAGGATGGTTCCTAGTCATTGTAACCCTGCTCTCCTGCAGCTGTTATGATGTTATAGCTGTGTTACTTATCCTCACAAAATTGTCGCTTCAGCTTATTATAGTCATTAATTCAACAGGAACTTCTTGTATACTGTACTATACTTGTACTTACTGTACTATACTATACTATACTTAAAGTGCATCAAGCAGCAACAGGAGTGTAGTATCCATCTTTTTTTTTAAAAAAAAAAAAGATTCATTCCAAAGAACTAAGTAGTAAGTGGATAAGAAGCGTGGGTCAAACTTGCTATCTGTCAATTGTGACAATGTACTCTCTAATAGCAATATGTAATAGGTGTCCAGTGATGGGAAATCTGCCTAAAAGGGAGGTTAGAGTATTGCAAAAGTAGTTTTCTATAGAGTTATGGATATAATAAAAGTTATATCAGTTTCACTGGAGTGAAGAGTAGAGGTAAGGATAGAACCCAAGAAAATGGTGGTCTACCTCCATGAAGCAGCCAGTGGGTGCTTATAAAGAGAGTGATCCGTGCTTGCCTCCCAGACTGTGCTGTATGACCCAGCGACACAGGCTGAGGGTGGTGATCAGGCAAAGCATTCCAGATTCAGGCTGTTGCCATTGAGCCTTTTTGTTTTGTTAATTGCTTGGAAGCAGGGAGGGGGTTCCATCAGTGCGCAAGTACCTGGTCTGCTCTCATGTCTACTGCTTTGGGGCAGTACTTCTCCCCTGGGGAGAGCTCCTGATCCCTCGGATGCCTTCAGAAGCTGTTGGCTGCTGTTAGTGCTGCTGAATAACAATCAGGTATTTTCTTCTTTCTTCATATTTTCTTTCTTTCTTTCAAGTTATCTCCTCTGAAAGCTGTGACTCGCAGCCTTTCCACCCCACACAGCATCTGTTGTTCTCTGTTTGAACCCTGCTCCCAAGATGACTCTCTGTTTTTGGTGAGGACTTATTATTAGAATATATCTGCTTGCTTTTCTCCTGTGTATTTTCCAGATGGACAGTAGCCAATGGCAGATACGACATGAAAAATACAAAAAACCCCTATGCTAAGACTTCTTGTAGCTCTGGAGAAAAAAAAAAAATCATTATTTTAGTATAAACCTCTGCTCATGGGTTCATTTTTCACTTTCCTCTGCTTTCCCTGTTGCCCAGTTTGCTAAGGGCACTGCCTCCCACTTAATGCAGGTGTGAGGCAGGTGTTCCTTTATGTCTGAAGATGGTCTATTTGGGGTAAGCATGTGTCAGCCAAACTCCCCACCTGCTTTTACAGTATGTTCTTTAATGTCAAGTTCAAAGGATGGCTTGAAGGTCAAAGGAGATTTTGTGATTGTTTTTGGTTATGTGTCTGCATCCTTGGTATAGTAACTAGAAAAGTAAAACTGAGGGAAGTACAAGCAGCTGAATTCTTGTCAGTTGATATAATTTGAATATTGACTACTTTTATGTGTGTAGGGGAAGGCAGTTTCATGAAAAAATGCCAAAATGAGTCTATGAGGTGAGATGTGTAGAGACTGTCCTTGAGACTCAGCTGTTAATATTGGATAGCTGGTGCTGATTTTGGCTGGGGTTGTTAGTATGGAGTTATTTGTGCTGGAAACAGTGTTCATAATTCAGGAATCTCTTAGTTACTGATATGTAGTGCTTACACTGAGTCAAGGCTGCTTCTGATTCCCATCCCAACAGTGAACAGGCTGGGGGTGCACAAGGAGTTGGGATGGGGAACAGCCAAGACGACTGACCCTAACTGACCACAGGGATATCCCACACCATATGGCATCATGCTTGGCAATAAAACTAGGGAAAAGGTTCACTGGGGAGCTGCTGTTCAGGGACTGGCTAGGTGTCGGTGGGTTGGTAGTGAACAAATGTTTTCATTTGTGTTGCTTTTCTTTTGGGGGCTTTATTTATCTCTTTCTGTTATTTCTTTTTATAATAATTTGTTTTATTATTTCAGTTATTAATCTGTTCTTAAAAGTGAGAATTTTCTCACTTTGACCCTTCCAATTCTCTTCCCTCTAATCCACTGGGGATGTTGAGTGAGTGAGCAACTGTGCAGTGCTTAGTTGCCAGCTATGGTTAAACCATGTCATAGTTGTGCCTGATTGGGGGGTGTAAAAGGAGGAGTTTGGCTTTTTTTTTTTTTTTTTTTTTTTGATGGGGGGTTGTTCCCCTTTTTTTTTCCCATAAGTGTTAGTGATAGTGCTTGCAGCCTCTGAAAGATCAAATTTAGGGGATATTTCTATGAGTAAAATGAACACACACAAAATCAGTGGGTGTATAAAAATGTATTGTAGCAAATTCTTTATCCTCTTCTAAGTCTGTCTCAAACTGACTGTAGCACAGACACATAGAGATCCTCCTGTGTATTTCCAAACTGGTTCCTGTTTTTTGCATTATTTCACATATAAATACATGCTACCAAATGTCTGAATATATGGTATCTTTTAGTTAATTTTCTATGGAAAGTCAAGGTCTCTGAAGAGAATTTCTTTTTAAAGCTGAATGGAATTAGAAGCTGAAATATAGCAGTGCTACAATGAGGATAAATTTATACCAAAATGATTTACATAGCTTCAGTAGTTTTCTGCTACCTGGAAACCTCAAGAGGCTAAATAATATTCTTACCTACCTGCAATTTATAAGGGCTATGGATATCTCTAGTCCACAATTTTCTCTTCATAGAGCTATGTTTCCTATTTCTGAGCCTGGCCTGTTGGTATATTTGTGGAGGTAAGGAGGGTTTTTTCTGCAATGTCTTTGGGTGTGCCTGAAAAATGTTTTCTTTTGATAAAGAATTTTTTTTTTTTTTTCAGGGCAGCCCTTGCCATAGAAACTCATTTTCAATTTAATACTGATAGGAAGCTGTTTATTTTTTTAAAAGTTACAAACAAGTAATACTTCTTTTTTTTTTTTTTTCATAGCCATGTCAAGGTTTGATAACTTGCTCAAATAGAATCTTAGGGTCAGGATGGCAGTACTTGAAGTTTGGAGGTCAACATGTTCCTTTTGTGAGGCCACTGCTGATAGTACCACTCCAGCAGGGTTTTCCTGAAAGCCTTTCCCTGTGTTTTGGGCAAACATCCTACTGGTAATGGGTGGTGGTCGGATGGCTGGTGTGACTGAAGAGCTTTATGTGTGACCCTTTTGGACGAGGCAGTTGTGTGAGCTTCCTGATAGGGCCCCAGTATCTTATCCCCTTCTGCCCTGTTCTGGAGCTGCCTGATGGCATGCTACTTCTTGTAGCCATCCCTGCAGTGAGGAGAGAGCTCACTTGCCTAATCCTCCTACCCCTTTCTTTCCCAGGGAAAGAGAAGAGGGAGTGGAATGGAATACACAAATGAAAATCCTGGCAGGGGCACATGAGCAGGGCTGTGCTGCAGCACTGTGTTTCCACTTCTGTCTCTCATGTCTCCCGTCTGGTCCTTAAAAATGATCCCTTAGGTGGTTTGATCGCAGACAACAGTAGCCATTGCTGTGAGAGTCCTTTTGGTGTTACTGGTTTTGATCTGCTTCTGGCTGCATGGAGCCTGGGCTGCAAGCCTCAAAGTATGGGGCTCCTTGTTTGGGATGGCTCCCTGAGCAGCTTTCCAGAGAAAGATTATTTATTCCCAAAGGTATTTTCTCTGACTTTATAGAAGAGGCCTTGGTTTACTGCTGCTGCTGCTTCACTAGGAATGAGCTGAAAACCTTTGTTATTTGAAAACTGAGATATTATGATGAGATACATAGATCACATGGGTAGCTGGGCAAAAAGTATTCAGTGTTAGACAGATAAAACTGCTCAAAACCACTTTCTTTCATTGTTCTTTCCAGCAGGGCTGTTCACATAGTGTGTAACTTCAGTTTTGGATTAGATAACTATGAGAAATCCTATACATATTGGGTTTACTGGGTCAAAATTTGCTTCTTATAACGGATCTTCAATGTTTGCTTTTAATTTACTCTGAATGTCCACCTTGGCAAACTTACTCTGCCAACTATTTATAAAATATGAATGCAAACAAACAAACCCCTAAGGTTCAAACTGAAAAGTTTTTGCAGACTTCATTGAATTGTGTTTACTTTCTATTTGCCTTATGTTGGTTTATTCCCTTTTATTAAGGTGCTGGGGTGGTAGCTTGGAGCATTTTTATTTTATTTTATTCCCTTTCTTTATTCTCTGCGGCTCAGGAACACAGGAGAGAATATATAGGAACTGTAGCCAAAGAAATCAATTTCCTTTGCCTTGTGTCCAAAGAAACTGAGTTATGGATTTCATGAAAATGTGAAGTCTGAGCTGCCCCGTGCTTTCTCCCATTCCAAGCATTGATATGGGATCCATAGGTTCTGTACCTGACCATGCTCTCCAGATTGCTACCATGAGATACTTGAATAAGAATTAATGAATTAAGACCTCAGGAACTTTTTTTCATAAAAAGAAAATCAAGACAGTTGTAATGAGAAGAGAGTTGCAAACAAATAACCTCACTTCTTAGTCTCAAAGGTTGAATAATTCTGTATGTATTAGCAGAATAAATTACAGAGCAAATGTGCTCAGGCACTGCATCCAGAGGGACTTCATTTTGCAGCTAATTTATTACTTGTTTTCTTGTTAGTTGGCCTGTCAGAAGATCTACTTATCTCCTGCATGAAGTGTTATCATTCTGGCTAAATGCTGTTCTCTGCTAACAGGGATAATGTTTTTCAAGTTGAAGAATGAGATATTGTAAAGCCCATGAATGAACAGCCTAGCAGTGGACAAACACCATTTACCTGGCAAACATATGTGCCTTTTCATTTGTATGTCATTGGCATAGGTTAAGCTTTCCCTTGACAGTTCATGAGCAGAACATTTCAGTGTTTAACGTGAAGGGGCAGGACCAATTAAAGCACAGTGTGCTGAGGAAGACCTGCTCTTGTGGTCTGGGCAGTGAAGCACTGGGCAGGAGGCAGATGCTTGTCCTGCTGAGTCACTGGCTGTTTGGGTTTTGTCCTTAGAGCTCCGACTTCCCGAGTCAGCTGAACATGTAATTAGCACAAGGCTTGGCTTTTGTCTTGTAATTGTACTCTTGGAAACCCGGGAGCTTTGCATTGTTTCAGTGCACCTCCCTAACTTGAAAGATGCAGTAAACCTGAAATACAGAGTCAGAGGGTTGGTGGGATTTTTTCTCCCACCACGTGTAGTAGCTGGGGCTTGAAGGAAACTGCTGTACGCTCCTCAGCTTGCTGAAAAATTATCAGAGCCAGCGTGCTGGGTGTAAACGCCCTGCACAAAGTGCAGCAGGTTGTGCTGGGGGCCGATGGCCCCACACACTCAGCCTCATGGCAACGCCCAGCTGGGACCGAAGCAGAAGCCCACAGCTTCTTGCTGTACCCCATGGTGGCAGCTCCATTAAATAGGCACTTTCTTTTAAGTGATCAGGAGCAATACTTTGGCCATACTAGCTAGTTCAGGCATCAAAGTCACTGCTAGAAGTGTCAAGCATGAAGGGAGCCGAGCACTCCCATAAGACCTATGTGTAAAATTGAGTGTAGTTTGCATAGCAAAACTCTTCATAGGTGAAACTCTGCCAATTAATTCAAGATGTAGTAACTGGCAGCAGTTCAAACTCAGAAGGCCATCCAACTGTTATTCTGTTTTGGGGTTTTTTTTTGCCTTTATTTGTAATCATTGCTGGCACAGTAAAGGAATGTGCATTCTTTTTCTTATTTTTGCTATGTAGCCTTGCAAGCCTCTTTGCACAAACAGGGTCTGCTGATTTCAAGTGAAGCAATGTTCACTGAAGTGATAATCTTTTATTTGTTTCCAGAGAGGTGTAGATGTAAATAAATTAGTCCTGAATTACTATTGGCAACCCTCTCTTCGAGTTCAGGCATGCTCCTGGCAGTCATGCCTGCATGCCAAGGAGTTCTTGGCTAATATCTGTCAACAGAAACCCTCACTCAGTGCAGGCATCATGAGTTACTGGTTCCTAGACTGGCTCAGATGGAAGGGATAGTCTTTCACCTCTTTTTCCCATTAATTAGGGGGCCAGGTACTGAATTATCCAGAGCCCTGTTAGGAGAGGTGGCCGCTCCCCTAGGAATGGAATGCTGTTTGGCCATCACTCTGAAAGCCATCCCTTGCCACCTGAGGCTTATGGTTAAAAGTATAAACCTTATATATCCTGTGTATTGAAAGCAGAGATGGGCTAGAGACAGGTGTACAGAAATAAAGTAATTCTTTCTCTGTTTCTAATGGATAATTTTAATGCCCATCCCTCTGTTTTTTATTGAGCTACCAAATATTTGAGGATACTTGTGAGAAATATGAATGTCTCATGCTAAAACTTGCCTTTATAAAAGGAGGCTTGTGATTAAGATATTGAATGTCCTCCTTCACATGGAAATTGGATAATTTGAGTGTATAGTAAACATTCTTCATTCTCCTGCTGAAAATTTCTTGATCAGTTAATTATTCACGACATTTGTTTCAGCACTCTTTCTACCAGTTCACTGACCTCTCTGCTTTTCAAGGCTAGAACAGATTGATGCCATTTGGATTAGAATAGAGCTGTTCCTGTCAGAGTAATGACTTCCCTGATGTTTACCAAACTGAAAACAAACCACACAGTGGATCTTCTACCTAGCAGGGCCATGTTTACATCAGTGTAAAAGCGTAGTTTGAAGGTGTTTTACCATATAAACCCCAAATGTTTTAGTATTATAGTAAGCTTAGGTGATTTAACTCAACTATGAAAAATCTCTAATGTTAATAAATTTCTTAAAACACAAAGACTGGAATTTAGGAATCTTGGAGTTGGGTGGGTTTTTTCATGTGCATGGTTTTCTTTCTCACTGCGGATAAGATCCTAAAGAAATATTACTCTGGGACATTTAAAATTACTAGAAACAGAAGAAAACCAGTTAATTTATAAATGTTTGCCTGGGTGATATATGTAAAGCACATATTTATTATACAGGTGTAGGCGCAAGAGGGTTACTGTGGTTTTTGTACTTGCACATGTTTAGTGTGCTTTGTGCCAGTGATGGGAAAGGCGTGGGGTTGAACTGAAGCTGCAAGGCAGGAGAACTTTTTGGAAGAGCTGGCTCCTGACATGGGCAAAAGAGGTGGCCCAGAGCTGAAACTCCAAAAGAAATGCATGTTAGTTGTGGATGACAGAGCAGGAGGTCAGGGTAAAGGGAAAACCGCAGGAAAAGGCATGAAACCATCAGGTAACACAGCAAAGTGCTGGGAATTCTGCTTGAAGCAACAATGAAAAAAGGAAAGGAAATGTTCTTGATGATCCTAAGTTGCAAGGAATGTGCAAATTCTGCTGAATTACTTTAGGCATGTTTGATCTTAAGTCCTGTTGGAAGGATAAATTGAAAGGTCTGTTTTGGATGAGATAGAAAATGAATTTTGTAATGGAGTAGTGGTTTGGAATGCTATGCAAGTACTAAGAGATCCACAGGATACCTCTACATAGGCCAAAGGGGGTGTGTAACTTCAAAGTGAAGTGTGTAAAGGAGACAGAAAGGGACTTACTTAAATACTTTTTTCTGATTACAAATATTGAGTTCAGAATAGAGCTGTTTATCTTCACTATGGGCCTGAACACTTCCCTCCCAGTTACAGTTAGTCAAGATAGTATAAACTATTTCTGTTTCTCCTTCCTTGCTGTTTACAAGATAAACAGTGTTGTTGGGTTTTTTCTTTTTTTCTTTTTTTTTTTTTTTTTTTTAAACTGTAGGTTTGTGATTAACTTCATGAAGGAAAGCTAAAATGACTTAATTTAATTTTTTGTGTGTGTGGTCCCCCCCAGTTTAGCTTCCATATGTATATCCTCAGAGAAGAAGCTCCAGTCCTGGAGCAGCTGCAGTTTCTTTTGTGCCAATGCTAGTATACAACGGAGCAAGACTGAAATTTACTGATTTTTATTTTACTAAATTTTTTTCAGAACTTGTAAATGAGACAGACTTTATTTAAGACAAACTCCTTGATGGCTTCACAATGTTTCCCTGCAAGGTATGCAAAAAAGACTTGAAATCTATGGTGTAAGTGTGCACTGAAACTCATTCTTGATTAATGAGGAGGAGTGTGTGGTAGAAAATGACTTGAAATCATAGTAGAAATTTCTGTTCCCTTCTTCAGCAACAATGTTGAAGGTAGTCATAGTTTGCTGACTGCTTTAAAAGATATCTTGATAGCAGAGACACATATTGTGTTCCCTTGAAGAATAAGGAAGAACAGAAACTTGCTTTGTTCTTTAGATAAGACGGTTTCTGTTCTCTGTCTTTTCTACGAATCTGGGGCTGTGTGCTGGGGAGAATGCCAGGGACTCATTAATCTGTGCCTCTGTGCTGGTGTGAGGTCAAGTGGACCCAGCCCTCCCTAATACATGTTCTACTAGTGTCTGCTCTTGAAAACCTTCAGGGGTGATTTTCCAGTCTCCCTAAATAGTCTTAACTTAGTGTTCCATCACTTTCTCAGTGCCTTCAGAATTCGCTCTAGTATTTAAGCTTAGTGTTAGTTATCACAAATTAAGCTAAAGTTCTTGTTTCCCTGTTCCTAGGGACCATGAAAAATAATTGTTTGATGCCTTATTTTAATTTGAAAATTGATATTATATCTGCCTCTGGCATTTTTTTTCCTAATCAAATATGGTAGTTGTTTGGTTTTTCTACTACTTCTGTCATTTGCTTCTGAATTTCCTACTTGAAATTTTGTTGTAGTAGAAATCTGGTCTAACAGATCAGGTCGACTTTGCTGAGGTTTTATTAGACCTGTAAACTGGACATACGCACTTATAATTATAGTGTAATTACAGCTTCCATTCTGGATTTCCAAATACTGTTTCATTACACTCTGTCCTTTCCAGAGCCCTCTTGCATACTTCTCTTTTGGTTTTCCTGTATGCCTCTCAAGGATGAATTTTACTTTAGTATGCCTCCAGTTTAACACAAACAGCTGCTCAATGAAGAAGGCAGAGGGAGAGCCTGTTAAATGCTAAAGGGAAACTAAATTCCTTAGCAGCTTTTTGACTCCTGCACGAAGGTAAACTAACAAAAGTACACTGGATTTCCCTGTGGGATGCAGGAGGGTGTCAGAGGTGTGAACACCAGTCAGACCATTATGATCATCTGTGAAATTTCACCCTGCATTTCCCACAGACATCTTGGTTCTCATGGCTGAGATAGGGCAGCAATATTTTACCTAATACCAGATGTCCCTTTCTGAAGACTTCAAATGATTGATAATATGTAATCTGTGTAGATTATTTGATTAATGCTACTGCAGAAAAAAAGTGTAAATGAGGGATTCCTCATCAGTCTTTGCCTTTTGTTCAGCTACTTTGGACCTTCTTTCAATCCAATATCCTGTGTTCCTTATGAACATCTAGCAGCAAACGTGTTTATTTTTTCCTACCCCAGGTATTTTTTAAATCAGCCAAAAGGCTAGGAAATCCCCTACCATATCAGTGGTCAAGGTTTATAAGAAAGTCTTTACATTTGATAACAATACACCTCAACACATTCCAAGGGATGTCTATTGTAAGGAAAGGAAATTAACTGAAATGGTGCTCTGTAAGTGTCTGTCTCTTCAAAACAGCATCCCTTGCTAGTTCATCCCTGTGTCCCTGCAGCTGTGAACAGTGGCCCTAGCAAGAGCAGAATCATTTAAGAATTTTGGTTGCACTACTAAGTGTTGAACTGAAAAAAATATTTCACTTATGCTGTGTGAGTGGAACAGCCAGTTTCTCTCCCAAGGAGAAAAAGCACAAAGCTGAACTGAAATTACTCATTGTTTATTGCATTTGCATTCAGCAGGAGTGCCTGTTCTGGAGGGCCAGTGCTGCTGAATCACTGATTGGTGTTTGCTTTCCTACAGTAGTGAGAGGTGATGGGTATGAATAATGCTAAGGTCTAAATGTGTGTAATTCTTATGCTGTCTTTATTCTCATGGATATGTGGGACCTTGCCATGTCAACAGCAATTCCACCCTTCCCTCCTTCATCCCCATCAGTCATTTCTAAAGCTATTTGCATATGAATTCCTATGGGCACCTCTTGCAACACAGGGGCTGACCTGCCAAAAGTAGGTCTCCTAGGCTTTCAATCATCTTGCCACACATAATAGCTAAATAATCTTGCCTGCCTGCTAGAAAATGACCTGCACACTGAGGAAAGGGCAGATGAGGCTTCATACTGCGGGTTAAGTGCTCGGATAAGCATGCTGGTGCAGAGCAACAGATCACACAAAACTATGAAGCTGCTCCCAGCTTCCTGATGTGCAGATACCATCCACTAAACTACTCAAGGTATTGACTGGACTCATTGAGTTAGGAAAGGGTCCGTAGTGTCTATTCCCCTGGAGACTCCTCTGCATTACCCTGCTTTCAAACATGTATCTCTGCTGGCATTCACAACTGGTTAATGGAGTCCACTCTTCCCACTAAGTTTGTCTGTAGAAATCTTTTGTGAGGGTCAGTTGGTAGCACAGCGTATTTTAGTGTGGAAGGTGCTGGTTTCAGAAGGATAACATCAGAGAGTGTCATCCTAAACACTGCAAGGATTTGGAGCTCTTATTTCTGCAGAAGTGGAGTTTCATCCACAGTCTTTCACCACAGATAGCAATGGGAAAGCAGAACCATGGCATTTGTAAAGCTGTTTTTGCTTAGAGGATGGTGCTGTGAGTGCAGCTGTTGCTGGCAACCAGAATGGCTTGGCACTAGGTTAGGCAAAATGGCATTCACATAAGGAGTGGGGAAACATGAAAAGCAGTTGTAGGAAATACTCTCTGGAAAAGTGCTTCCAGATTCATTAACATGCCATAATAATTAATATTCTCCTTGTGCTGAAGCATTTACATGTGGTTATATTGAAAATATAGGCTTATTGGGGCAATATGTAATGTTATCTCAACAGGACAACTCCATCGCATGGAGCAAAGAAGCTCAGTATGAGCTGATAGTTTTATATATTGCCCTTATCAAACTTTCTAGGCATTGTACAGTGCAACCCAGTACATAGCACAATAAGTTAGGAGCAGTAGTAATTGTATTTTTTTCACTTATAATTATAGGGTTAATGAGTTCTTGGAAGTTTTAGTCAGTGTTATGTTCTTCTGGTCATTTTCCAGGTGGACAGTGAAAGTAAACAGAGATTGTTTTTCAAAATGTTCACATGAATATATCCTCAGTATTTCTTCTGGGAGAAAGCACAGCCTTCCTTTGTGATTGGAGGAAGTGATTCCTTTTTCTTTCAGTATTTTACATAAGATTGCAGAGATTAATAATCATAGGAGACAAAAATTTTAAGGTTTCTTGGGTTTTGGTTATGCAGTGAAAGCTTGAATTCTGCAGGTGTAATTTATCCCTAGTAAAGAAAGAGTGGTGATCTTCAAAGAAACTGCCATGTGCCAACTGCATGTAGGATGGGACTAAAACAGTGCAGAGCTGACAAGGCTGGTCTGATACTGCTGACTAGCGATAGGAAGCTCATGCTTTTGCTGGTCATACCTCTTGATGATTAAATAAAGGAATTTGAAATTGTGATATGAATTAAAAAATGTAATGATATTTCTAAAATGAACTCATGCAGGAAATGAGAAATACAGAAAACTGATTTCCAAGACAGTCTCTTCAAAAGAGAGTAGACAGCAGCTTAGGAAATTGCATAGAAGCTTGCATTTCTGCTGTCAGTGTTCAAGTGATCCTGCCGTTTAATAATGCTAAGCTTTTAACTCAAAACCTTTTGCCAGAACAAAAATTGAATGAATTGCACAAGTAAAAATACCAATGTAGCTTTAATTTTCACATAGATACAATCTGTTGCTATTATTGTTTTTCTGAAGAACTTTAGTTCATTCAGGGTGTACCTACCTTATCTCTTTAATTGACAAGGTCTTACTTTTTTTGCCTTCGAGAAGCATGGTTATGTCTAACATGCAGTAAATCAAATGAAGAAAAAGTATTCAATTAGGCTAAGTGATTTGAAAGAAAATGTTAATGAGGCATTATACCTAGCATTGAAAGCATCTATCCCGAGCTTTCGGATGCAGATGTTAATGTATATGGAGACTTACTCACATAAAGATTCCTGTTGAAACCCATTTTCAGTCTTTTACTTGTAGATGGCTTGATTGTTGATGAATGCATTAATTTGTGAACTTTAAACTAGACTAAAGAGAGAGACTATTGTTAACAATCAGGCTGTGCTTTCTGAAAGTCCAATAAAAAACTTCCAAGCCGTTAAAAACAATAAAGAAAAAAAAATTAAAGGCTGTGTGTGAGAACTCTTGGAATGCTTTTGTTCTTCTAGAAAATCTACCTTTGCTAGTAAATGTTTTCATTTATTAAGAATGATCTGACTATTTCCAGCTTTCTCTGAGAACTAGTTTGTGTTTGTCATCTCCTAGAAGAGCCTCTTAAGTTCTCTTTTATTTCTACTGAATAAGGTTCAGAAATACTGAACCTTACTGACAGTAAGGTTCAGAAATACTTAAACCATTACTCTCTTTCTCAATGGAATGTAATTTATGCCGACCCTCCTTGAAAATGTGTCACAAAATATGTATTTTTTTTCTTTACCTATGACTTTGAGCACGCTTTGATATTCTCAAACTTCTCTTCACAACCATAAAATCATAAAACTAGAACTAGTTATTTTAAAATCAAAGCTAAATGAAAGCTGAAATGTTTTTGCAGATAGTTTGAAAATAAATTTTTACTCCTGAACAAATTCCACTGTCTCATGCAGATATAGAGCACAATAGCAGACTTGCTGCATCCTGAGGGACTGTTTTCTCTTGGTAACGCTTTGGAACTGGGATGAAGTCAGACATTTTGAAGAGCAACACCTGAAAGGAAAATGCATAATATATATCCTGTGGTTAGCATATATTTCCTATGATGAATTGTCTAAGAAGGTGGTAAATTGTAGTCAAAAGCTTGATGCCAGAGGACCATGCTTATAGGTAGGAGTAAGTGATCCAACCCTTAAAAGGAGAATAAGTAAAAGAAGGATCTGTTATTGCTGTTGAGAAAAAGGCTTCTCTGTGGTTCTAATAATGCAAAGAAATGACAGCTGCTGCTTCTGTTGAATATCCTCTGGCATCTAAAGCCTGATTCCAGCTTTGCATATCCTTTCCCAACCATGTTGAAAGACAAGGATTCTTGGTTTGAAATACAACAGTAATCTTGCCCTGACTTTAAAAATCATTTTCATTTAACTTCAGCTACTGAGGTTATGTGCAATTTTTATCCACTTACTATAATGTCATCTCATCAGTCTCCCAGTGCAGAAAAATCAAAGGCTAGGTCTCTTTTCCTTAGTGTTCAGTCATCTAGTTGATAAGGACTCGTTACTAAATTGTTTTATGAAAGAAAAGTGGAAAGCAAATAAATACAACACAATGAAACCTGTTATCCCAGAGATGTAGTGTGTGTGCATTTCCCCTCTCCCCTTGTAGTGCAGTGTGGAAATATGCTTGGAAAGTGCAGTGATGGGACACAACAACAACAACAACAACAAAACCAGCTTGGTTGTCCTGTGTCAAAGAAATAAAAGCAAGGGAAAGTCTGCTAAAACAAACATCTTGGACTGTGGCAGCAGAACTTGAAAGATTGGACCTGCCTAATGACAGTCTGTAAGTCCTAGCTGAATGAATTTGCACAAAGCGCTAATGAAGACAAACAGTCTATTTAGGCGTGCTGGAAAGCTCCCATTCAGTGAGCAGCTGGCATGAATGTTGTCAGTCAAAAGACACAAGCAGATGACAAATAACTGAATATGTGGAAAAAATGAGATGACAATGAGCTGATTTCTCATTGACACTTCTTTTCTTCTTCTTTAGATATTATAAACACGTTATTCAGAGGTGGTTGTACTGGTCTCCTAAATGCCAGTAAGTCACTGCAGTGTGCAGATGGGAAGCCGCTGCCGGGTGGGAGGAGAGTCCCCCTCCGCTGGAGCTGGGTGCTTTGCATCCCGAGGTATTCACCACTCTGTGCTCCCAAAGTAACTTCTGTGGGGCACAAGGAAGGCAAATTCTATGTAAACATTGCTGTGAAGCACTAACAGACTTTTCTTGCTCTGATTAAAGAAAAATCACCATTTTAAGGAAAACTAGAGGAAGGATTACTGTCACCAGTGGAGCTGGCAGAATACCTTAAGGTGTATTATCAAAGTAGAACAGCCTATTATTTTTTTTCTTTCAGTCTTCACAGATTTTGCATGTTCTTTTTCTTAGAATAATGGAAACTATTAAATAACTGTGAATTAAAAGCAATTAAAAATGTTGCAGAATTGCCTGGAGAGGCATTCTGCTGTATGCCAGCAGTATAAATGGCCTTAGACTGCAGTGTTTCCAATTCAGCTTCACATCCCGTGTGACAAACGGGACTATTGGGCACAATGGTTAATTTTATATTCTAGAAACTGGAATTCAATATAAATGGGACTTTTGCAGCCAAACTGTGGTGTCTTCAATTGTCTGAAATTCTTAGACTTGGTGTTAAGTTCCAGCATTTTACCACCCTTCCTCTCCCTGATCCCCCATCTCTATCAGACTTGCCTTGCACAGTCATGCTTCCTTTTACAGTTTGGTCCTTGTTACAAATTCAGGAGGTACAAAGCAGCCAAGTCCCATATTGGCGTTCTATTGAGCTGCTTGTGGGTTTCCTACCTTCTTCAATTAAAGCAAGACATTGGATTGGGCTACACTTGCCCATGATATCCTTATCTGATGTTTGACTTCATTGAGAGTTTAAATCCTAAAGTAGGACATGTGAGTTTCTGCTTTCTAAACTCAAGTGGTCCAGCTGAATGTGACAATGTTTCAATCTTTACAAATGAAATGTTTGCGTCCTACACAGGGCTTTTGTTTCTTTGGTTCTTTTGTTCCTCCTCTATTGCCCAAATCAGTGGACAACTGCTCTCAAAGTGTTTTTCAAGTTATATTGTAGGTTGTCCAATTTAATAGGACTGAAAGATGTGTGTGTGTCTGTTCATATGTATAAATAGATACTTACATGGTCAAAATGTTGCTTTTGCTCCCCTGAGGAGAGGATTACAGTGGCCAGCTGATATATCCAGTTCCTTCATGTACTTCAAATCCACCAAAACGGATTCAAATTATTAGTTATGCAGTATTTACAGTACTTGCTTCCCTTTTCCACGTAATCATCTGTAGTCTGAAGTACTTACAGGCATCTTAAAATCCCACTTGGTGCTTATTTACTCTTTTGACATCATGTTGAAAATATAGCCCTTAGCCATTTTCCATCGATGAAAGGTGCTGATACTTTCTTTAAAGTAAGAATTTTGCACAGCTAGGGGAACCTGGTCTGCTCCAGTAATACCCAGCATGAGGTTAAAAACCAACTAAACAAAAGATCTATTTACTGGGGCTCCTTTTAGTGCACTCAGCTGTGCTTGGGGTATGAGTCTCTTTCCCCACGTGATGGGAGGCACCTGCACTTGCTGCCCAGTCATGCTGTGGAGGTGTTTATATTTCTCTGACTCTAAGAAGTTCAAATTTTACAGTACACTAGAGATGATGCAATTTCAGGCTGCTGCCAAAAGGCTCCTTTTATGTGTCTCCTTTCTGCTATCATGAATGTTTTTTAAGTACTGAGCCGGTTGCTCCGGCTGTGGCTCAGGGCTTTAGGCTTCCTGAAGGTGCCTTTTTTGTGCCCCTTTCTGTGCTCATTGTTGCTTATAATATTTTTACCTACCTGCATAGAGGCTATCCACAGAAGAGAGAAGCTTGGGCATGCTTGTTTGTAGTACCTCATTGGCCAGACTCCTCTTTGATTTAGACGGGTGCTGGTATGGCCAGACCTGATTGTCTAAACTTCCCTTTCTCCTTTTCAAGTTGTTTCTTTGACATGTTGTGGCCTTATGAAGACCCTGAATGATCAGTGATAAATAAAGCAAAAATAATAAATAAATAGAAAATCTACTCAACCCCCCAAAAACATCCTTAGACGTAATGCATTTTTCTCCTAAAAAGCCCAGCGTTCCTGAGGGATGCTAATTGGTGCTCTATTATGTGCTGTATTTTGTGGGGATTTGGATCTCTGCATATTTTAGCAGTGTCTGTATCCATGAATGCACATTGAATCAGCCCCTTTCTCCTCCGTGTCAAAATACATGGTGACAGTTCATGAAAATAACATCTGCCAACAAGAAGAACGCTAGGCAGTCAAACAAGAGCTATACTACAGGCACTGAACTGGATCTGGTTCAGCCTTTTGGTGCTTTCCAGTATGGCATGGCTTTTTTGCACAGTGAATGCATATCTTCAGCATAAGTAATGGCAGTTGCAGTGTTATCTTTTTTTAAAGGTTTTTAAGGTTGTTGTGTATAATTTGTAAAAAAGCCAGATGCATCTCTTCACTACCTGTGCTGTTAACACACCTCACTTTGCCTTTGTGATTTTTTATTCATCTTAACAACAGTTAAATTATTGTTCAATATTTTTGTACCTCAAAATCCAAGACATATTGGCACTGTAAAAAATAAGCTTGAAGAAATACCCCATCCTGAGATAACCCTATTCTGCAAAGACTGCAGTTCATTTTTATTTCTATTTAAGTGATGTTTCCCATTGATTTTAGTGTTGCACTCTGAATAGCAATTAGATGGTTAAATAAGTATATTGGAATGATATTAATCAAGAAAATAAGCAAATGACAGAAATAATGAGCAAAGAGTGATGAAGATAGAGAAGGATTCATATGGGGTTAAATGCCTGCCTAGGACCAGCTTTCTTTGCTTCCTGTCCCTGCCATGAATTGCCTGCGTGCCCAAGCAAAAGCAATGCGTAATGTAGGACCTTTTTTTTTCCCCCCAATTTTGGGGGAGGGTTTTTGTTTGGTTGGATTTTTATCTGATTTATCTGATTACAAAGTTCTTCAGCTTTAATATGTATGTTGATATGTATGCCAGGTAGTACACCCTGGGGTCTTAATTTGGTTACAGACTCAAAATAGTACTGTAATAGTGTTTAACGATTGTCATGATGGGAAGATACAAGTTTAGCACTACATATATCAGATAAATTTTGGGAATGCTGCTGCTTTCGTGACATGGATGATGTTGATGGGATTCTATCATTCTGGCTGTCCACAGCCACTTTTGTCCTCATTTTGTTTTAAGGCATGCTTTTTGCCTTCAATTGTCCCCAAAGGAAAAATGATTGTGCAGTCTTGGAGAATTACACTAAGGGGAAATTACCTGAAGCTGGTCTCATCTGAAACATGCCTAAAGCATCCTGAATTCTATAAACTGTGCCAATGTGTGGTTGAGACTATCAGGAATTTCCCAGGTTAGACTTGTGATTTGCAAGCAGTTTGAGTGATGATCCTGAAGATTTTAATATCTCTAGGGTACAAGCACTGGAATAGTGTAAAATTATTGCTATGAGTATGAGGACAAAAAGCACATATGAAAAAAATTCAAGTGGCTGATTTTGGTGATAAAAGAATAGATAAACAGGCACATAAGACTTTTGTTAGAAATAAAACAAACAGCAAACTCGAAGTTTCAAGATATAAACACATCATAAGCTGTCAACATAAATAGTACCATGAAGAATAAAAAAAAAAAATCTCTTCTATTGCAAGAACTCTGTCTGTCTGCAGTGTATGTGATGTGATAAAGGATTTTCTTTTCTCTGTGTGGTCCCATTTGATTACAATGCTAGTGAGGCCTGGCCGCATTCCATATATAATTAATTGCAGCTTTGGTTTTAGATTGCAGCGGGGCCGGGCTGCCTCTGCCCCTTGCGCTTGTTCACATCTTTAGATAGCTTTCCACCATGCCAGCTGGTGAGTGAATAGGACCTTTCACAGGGAGCCTAATAGGCATGAAAGGTTGAGTCATTGTCCTTGTTGCCTCTCTAGTTAATCTAGTGACAAACAAGGTTGGAGCTGCTGCAGTTGACATTCTCTTTATTGCCTGCAATTTCAGCGTAAACACTGTGTGTAAAGGGATTTCATCTTTTTGCCAGATCGTTTCTGTTTCTTGCTGGTTTTGGAAGGAATGTATTCTTTACGAAGAGATAGCAGTAAAAAGCCCTATGTGTTAGGTTCATTTGTTTACTCCTAGTTTCCAGCAAAGCAGACAGCTGAGTGCCTCAGGTTGTATGTTCAGGTTCCAAGTTTTACAATTTATTTTTTTTTTATTCCTTCTGAGGTTCAATTCTCTCTACTCACATAAATTATTTCTACATTGCATGTGAAGTTATACCAACCTATCGTTTCAGTTATTGCCTGCTTGCAGGGATGTGTTTTTGAACTGTTATTTATTTATGCAATATACAAGCTTAAAATTAAAAAAGAAAAAGGAGGTCTATTTTCTTCCAGGCAAATGTTAAAGATGTGAAAAAGATTATTTTTAATACCCTTTTGGATAGATGCAAAAAGCAGAAAATGTAATCTAACTAGGAAATTCTATAACAATAAAAAATGTCCTTTCTATGAATAATTTTCAATTCATTTGAAAAAAATATTTTTTCTAAAATACTTCTGATATTACTCTTACTAAAAGATAAACAACTTTAGATAGCATGTAGTAAAAAAAGTCAGAAGTGCAAATAAATTCCATGTAGGTTTTGACACCATGCTTGTTTTCATAAGTGCTTTTGCTTGGTCATCATATCTAAAAAGTTGGAGGCCTTTTTAAAGTCTTTTCTGAGCTCAAGACAGAAAGAGGAACATATACCAATTTGTCATTTCCCTATTTTCTACTTCTCTCAAAATCAAAGATGGAAAAGTGAGTAAAAAGGGCTAAATCAACATCCAGCAAAACTGTTTGCTGGCAATCTTGTCATTTATAGAGACAGGATAAGCAAAAATGCAGTTCTGGCAGTTGCTTTTCTTCTGTAATGAATTATGTGTAGTACAACCCCCCCCCCCCCCCAACAATAAAAAAGCCAACAACTCCTAGGCTTCCTATAGGAGAAAATTCTTTTACAACAAAAAATGTAGTCCTGTCGTAACCTCCTTCCATGAGTGTGATGCAGACACATGGTGAGCCCTTGGCACTGTCTAGGAGGCTTCAGTGTCCCTGAGCTGATCAGTACCACCACCAGCATTGCTTGGGCATAATTTCTTGCTTTACCCTCCTTTATCCTGGAGAAGCTGTGGAGAGAAGGGAGTGCACTGAGCAGCAGCACGGGGATGTCTGGGCTGCCAGAGAGGCAGGATGTGTTCTGGAGCCCCTTGGATAGAGCGCCTGTGCTACTTGAATATCTGTGCTTTACGAGATTATCTTCAATAACAGCTCTTGTACACCTGTTTCCTTGTTTTAACAATAAATCAGCTTTCTGGATTCAACCTGGGCCTCTGCCTATGTCTGCAGTAACAAATGAGCAATATGCACGTTTCACAGTTCTTAACAGGCCCAATCTAAGCTTGCACAAATGTACTGCAAGTTGAAGAGTTTGGTTGGTGCAGAGGCAGTTGTCAGAACTGTACTGCAGAGGAACTTGGAGCAAAACTCTCATTAATACTAAAGGAGAAGTTTGCCTAGTTCCCTGTTAACCATGCTGAAAATCTTCCCCAAGAGATACAGTTTAATAGTCATAATTTAATTTGATTTGCATTACCCCTCTTTGCCTAATTAAAAATGTATATAAAAAAGCAGAAGGCGTGGAGAAAAGAACTGTTAAAATCCTCAATATTTGGGACTCGTTGTGATGTTTCACCAGTGCAGTAAGAGCAGGAAGAAAACAGCCCATCCTTTTGTAATTCTGCATGACTTGGGACAGTTATCTAGCTACAGTGGTGACTGATGGGAAATGTTGACTTTCCTGTCCATTAATCTGAACAATATGCTATTCATTTGCAAGGGTAGTAAGAGAAGAAATTTGATTACAGCACAGGTCTGAGGCTTGCTTTAATTAGACTAAAAGCAGGGGTTTTTTTTGACCCCACTTCTATATTTTCTTTATGATTGCCTTTAAATTGAGATATTCTTCTATCATGATAATCCACAATGAAATCCTCTCTCTCTCTCTCTCTCCTCTTTTCTAGTGTATAATTTTGTTCTATAATCTTACTTCTCTTAATAAACCTACAGACTTGGTTTGTTAGAGTAAATAAACACAGCTACATTTAACCAATTCTTGATGGCCTATAGACCTTTCTACTTTTTTTTGCGTTGCTCTCCCAGAATTGAGAACAAGTTAAAATATTGTGTCTGATGATCCTTTTTGTTTGGTGGGTTTCCCCCCCAAAGATATATTTGAAATTTAGTGTTCCAGAATAAAAAGGAGGGGTGGGAGTGGTGCATGAGGAGACACAGAGAAGGATTCATTCCTTGCTTCATTCTGGATGTGGAAGCTGCACACGTGATGTAGCCTGTGTCCTTCAATCTTGCTGTGCAGCACTCATATTAGGCTATCTGTTCCAGGAGTCTCTGTGGCTGAAGGTCAGAGGCTAAATGTTATTTCATGCTGTATTGGGAAAGTACAATTTGGAAGCTGCCTAGAAGAAAAATCTGAAATCCAATGTTGAATGATACTCACAGAGATTGGTAAAATCTCAGTGTATGAAAGAAGAATTTTTTTTTTTTAAATTCTGCCTTTTCTGCAATAAATAGCTACTTGAGTAGGTATTAAGTTCTGCACGGAAGTTTCCTGCAGAGGGTTCTCTGCAGATTTGTTATTAAGGAATACCTTGGAAAGGATTAGGATAAGACTCTTAGCAAACTAAGTATCTAGAGGACATTCTTGATAACATGTGACTGCCTTCTGACTTTTGACCTTCCCCTTTAAAGTGTTGATGTCAGGATAATTATCATGAGGCTCTATAGAAAATCAAAAGTTTAAATTGTTCCCTCCAATTAAGATGGTTTTTTAACATGGAAATGAAATCTAATATATGTAGAAGTCCGTATTGGTGGTGATACTTCATGATGGTGACATAAAAATAGTGCTTTTCACAGCTGCTGAATTGTATTTTGATCCAAAGAATAACTTCAGCTTCACTGACAGATTATTAATAAAAAAAGAATACAATGAAAGCAAAAATGAACAGACTTTTGGATCTGACTACTCTCAGTTCTCTTCTGATATCCCTATCTTACCCATCACCCTTTGATTCACACCAGAAGGGGGATCAAAAAGATGGTTGCCTTGCCTTCATGCTTCAAGACATTCTTTTTTTCTTCACTGTCAGCACTGATGCATCTTCACTAATGCTAGCATAGTCCACTCTGAGGCACTTTACTCTCACCCTTGTGGAGATGAGTCAAAAAGGTTTACATGAGGTTTGGGATCAAAGTCCAAATGTCAGGCACCTGACATTCTCCCACTTCTTTCACTCAGAGCTGTTTCTGAGGTAGCAGTAGTAGGTATCATTTCAGGAAAAGAAAAAATGCTGGTCACACCCCAATCACCCTTATAAATAGGCTTTCAGAAGCAAATACAGAGCAATTCTACATTTAGTATTCCTGTGCTGTTTTAAACAGAACTAGTAAGTTTTTGCTGGACTTTGATACTTTTCTTTTTTTTTTCCCACTGAAAACAATCACGTTTGTTCTGCCTAAAGAGGAGATTTTTGTTACATCCCCTTGCAAATGGTTCCTGATCTCTGTTTATATTTCCAAATTTTTCTTCCTTCCCAGCATAGTCAATTTGAGGGAGGAGTAGAATCACTATGGCAGCAGGCTGCTTCCCAGACGTGTCAGAGAAACCTGCCAAGTTTCTTAGGTTTATTGTGAGTGGTTCTGAGATTCTCTTTTGTGTTTGTCACGCAATCAGTTGAAAATAGCAGTATTTGAATAAGGATTTCACACTCCCTTGTTCTATCCCTGGCATGGCCACTTGTGTTTCATCATCCATGTCAGTCTCATGCTTGTTCCTGAGAGGATGGAAAGGAAATGGTGGGGTAAAATACTCCTTAATTTGCTTCTGAAGACAAAGGTCTCATCATGCCTCTTGTACTGGAGCACTGGTACAAATCGAAACAACAGCCCCTGGAGAGTGTTCAAATGGGGTTTTCTGGAACTGTGTCACATTTGTTTCCTCATTGGAAGGTCAGAGGGCTCTGAGAAGTCCGTAACAGCAGATCAGTCTTGTTGACGCGGCAAGACTGAGCTGTTTTTTTAAATTGTGTCAAGGGTCAGCACCTCCAGCAGAGCAGCTACTGCTGTTCAGGCAGCCAGTCCTAGCAGGGAAACTCTCAGTGATAGATGCTCCTCTTGTAGGTTGTGTTACTGTCATTGGGAAAACACTTCCACAGCTTTGGCATGTGCTTACTGCAATCTGTCTCATTAATTTCCAAGCTCTGTTTTGGAGTCATTCTTTCAAATCGCATCTGGGAGATGCTGGGATGCCATACCTGGTCTTGGGTTATATACTTTTCCAAGCTGAGGGCTGTGGAAGTGTGATAATACCTGCCCTTCAATGCTACGGATCCGTGAGGAATACCGTTGGGTCTGATTTTGTGGCACCCTTATAGATATTCAGTTCTGCACTGCAGACAAGTCCTGAGCCTCCAGCTATGTCAGCTGTTCCTTATCACCGCAAGAACACATCTACATCAGATGACATCAAGTCCAAAGAATGATGTAGCACCTTTCCTCATAAGTGTGTGCGCTTTGTTTTTGGGATATCCACTGGAGAATATAGGTGGTGCTCCATGCCTGTACACCAGATTTTGATGTATGCCTGTGTTCTGATTACTAAATGTACTTTATAGGCTACTCTGTTGATTCCCTGCGAAATGGCTGAGTTGAATTTCATCAGTGTTTGGAGCTAGAACTGCCTCCGTTATATGGTTAGAATTATTCTTTACAAGTATCTGTTTCTTTCTACTGACTGTAAGGGAAACATAAATTCCTAGCTTAAGTTTTTCGAGTCACCCTGTTGGTCTGTGTACCTTTGCAGTGCTGAAGTAACTCATCTGAATCCAGCCCACACTCTTTGAAGTACCTGATTTAGAGGCTTTTGTTGCATTGCTTGTTTGTTACTTGTTATTTTTCTCCCTTTTGCATCAATAGCAACAAAGAAACCCTTATTTCTATGCAATTCCATCAGTTGCATATAGAAATAGAACAAATACCTGGGAAATCAGAATGGACCCCAGAAGGGCCTTGTAGAAATTTCTTTTCTAGCTTCAAAAGGTACTATTTACATAATGCAGTAGCTTCACTGAAATGAATAAACTGTGATTTAATGCAAGACCTTTTGTCTTTTATATCGTACATTTAAATAAAAGATGTGTAATTTTAAAATAAAAATATTTGAATTAAAGATGTCTGGTTAATGAATTTGTGAAATTGAAGCCTGTTTCTGATGCACAGCATCGAAACCTTTCACTCTTATTTTAGTAAACAGTAAGAAGTAGGTTCATATTAGCTAATCTAATGAAGTCAAATTTAATATTATCTTAATCTCAGCTGCTGCCCGTGCTCAGTTTCAATTTATGTATTACTGGGTTCCCTCTGGTCTGCTCTTCTGCTTGCCTTTGTCTGTTTAAGACTGTAGACAGCTCAGGAAGGGTCACTATCTTCCAAGACAAGCATGGACAGAAAAGTAAGTATCTGTTCATACTTTTCTTGGCTTAGACCCACATCCCTGCTTTCAAAGGACCTCTCTAGGATCTCTAATTCTTATAGGAAAACAGTAATATATTGCCATCAAAAAGTGTTTTCCATACTGTGGTTTTTTTTTTTTTTTTTTTTTTACCACAGTTACATAATTCTACGGAAGTGTGGAGAGTTTCCCTTTGTTCTAACCAAAGGCTTTAGCTACACTGCAAAAGCTTCTCTATATAGGATTTTTACAGCCTATAAGCTTCTGTAGGCTTGTCTTCTTAATAGGTTTTCCAATGAGTTATTCTGCTTTTATTCATGGCTGTAGTGCTGTTGGAGTTTTCCCCTCTGAAGTTTTTGGGACAACTACTTTCATTAACTTTCACTTGTTGCTTCCCTTATTCTCAATTCCCTTCTAACCCTTCCTCACTGGAAGAGTGTTTTCTTTATAAGCTAGGAGCAGCTCAGAAATGCAGGCCTGTAGCTTTTACTCACTTCAACTGTTGCATGTACCTCCCTGAACAGCTAGCTTAAAGGAAACCATTTTCCAAAATGCTAAATGTTAGGAAAGATCACCCAACAGATGCTTGATGTGCCATCTGTTAAAAACAGGAATGAGGCTGCAATGGAGAAAGAACACATTGAGGAGAATAAATCCTGTTTCTTACTCTGTGATCTGCATATCCTGCCGTAACATCATTTTTTGAACTAATTCAGGCTTTCTTTGCAGATTTGACTTTCAGCTTTTTCCTAACATGTGCAAACAGACATTGCAGCTGCTTTTGTACGGCATCTCAGGCACTGGTCATCTCTACTGCCCTTCTAACTGGAAGTGTGGTGCTAGCAAGTCCCAGCTGCTCTTAGAACAGGTGATAAAACTCTTGCAAGAAGAAGCCTTCCCAAGGTTCATTTTACTCTGGCCTTCAGGTATATCTCTGAAGTTCTGAACTAGTCCTCTTGTTATTTCCTTCTGGTCTTATTTTAGTTAATCAGATGATGGAGGACAGCCAAGGCTCATCTCTAATTCTATTTTCTATGCTTTATATGCCCCAGTTGCAATAAATCTCAGACTACATTGCTCTTTGGCATCCAAGCATATTGTGTTGATGCTATGGAGAAGGCAAAACCCCTCTGCAATGAATCTAAGACTGTTCTTCACAGAAGGCTACTTCTTTGACCCTTGCAGTTGCTGTCAAGTGGATAGCTGTAGCCTGAATTCCTGTTTATTTATTTATTTATTAGTGAGGGTGTGCCTAACAGATGAGAACACGTCCAGCTTTCACATGGGAAGGAGAAGTTGAGATTCTGAGTGCTGAGTGCTGAGCTAAAGCTCACATTCATTTCTTGAAACACAGTGCCCCAATGACTAAACTATAAGCTTGAATGAGATAGGGTCATGCTCCTGCTTCTAAGGCTGGTAATGGTGCAGAACAATGGTTACATCAAGATTTTCTAGTACTAGTGATTTTGGTTTTTACTTGCTTATACCACAAGTGTTGAGATGAGGATTTCCAACAGTTTTCTCCTCTCTGTTACAGACTATTTAGTGTTCTTCTAAGGTAATTGCTATGGGGTAAGAAATTCACAAGAAATGCCCTTTCAATAAAGGACTTTTCTATCTTTCTGTGCCCCCCTGCTTTCCAAGCACAAGGAGTGGTGCCTAAAAGAACGGGTTCTGTAAAATGGAAAGTGTGAAACCATGTGTAACTGCATTGCATGTTTTTTGACAAATCTGAGGACAAATGCTTAAAACCACAAAAAGACTGACTGCTCTATGCATGGCCTCACTGAACCCTGGTAGTGCAGGCCCCCTTCCCACAGAGTGCCCTTTACATTAGCAGTAACTCAGAAACCTCTATTAACGGCTTTCAGAGAGGCTAGACAAACTTCCTCAGAGTTGTTATTCTGAAATAAATTTTTTGGGTGGGGGGTGTATATTTTGTTGGTGCTTTTTTTTTCTTTTGCTGTTGTTTTGGTTTGCTTTTCTTGTTTTGTTCAGGTCGGCTACTTAGGATGTATGCCAGAAACCGAGAAGCTACTGGAGTGTGATAGCAGTGTTTATGACTGCATCAGATTCTGATAATAGCCAGCTTTCAGACTAATTCTACTGTCAGGAATACCATGTATGTGACTGGAATATAAGTATTTGTGAATAGATCACAACTACTTCCTGTTTCCATATTTATATAAAAAGAGATATATAAGTCTTGATAGTGAATTGTCCTTTCTTTCAATTCAGAATTTTACTTTGCTGTGATTTGAGGGACCTTCAGATGTGCATTATCGTAGTAATAGCAGGCTTACCACAGTTGGTGAATAAGTGAGACGTAAATGAGAGCAGAACCCAGGCTGTGGTATGTACTGCAATTACTGTCTACATCAGGGAAATTATAATGCCTTCCTCTCTGGTTACGGTAAGACTACTACGTCATGAGGAGTTTTGCCAGGGGAAATCCGTATGTCTGACACTTTTAAGAGATCAGAGTTACATTAGAAACTCTTTAATAACTAAAACTCTGTTGAGCCTTATTGATCCAGACACAGAGAAAAGTTTTTGTAGCATAACTGAATGTACTTCTGAAAGTGTGCAGCACTGCAGTTCAATACACCTGCAGAATTCCTGAGGTCTGCAACCGTTCAGAAGTTTCTGTAAGAAATAAATTACAGAGCAGCTCTCAATAAGGGGGAACTGGAAGAACCTTGTTTCCTTTGTTTAGAATAGAGTCAAAGCAGACTGAAAAAGGGAAGAAAATATACCTCTCCTATGAATTCACAGCTCTCTTGTTTCTTTCTAGTATGTAACGTAAACTGAGGAGTTAATTTGTTTTTAAGTGGTTTATTTTTTTTTTAATGTCCCTTCTAAATGCAGATTGTCTATCCTGGAAGGGATTACTGCAGAACTGGAGAATAAGTCCCATAAGATAAGAATTCAGCAAGGGAAAAAGATATTTCATCAGGATGCTACAATATTAGATTGAATTAATTGCTCATTTACATTGCAGGCGAAAGACTTAGAGAATGTATGAGATGCTGGGTCAGCAAGAGGAAAAAGAATGATGGTAAGGAAAACTTTATCAGTTTGACTCTTTTCTGTATGATTGCTGCTCCCAAGTGGATTAGAGGAGTCCTACTAGAGAAATAGAGGATAAGGAGGAGGGAATTGACAGATAGAGATATACCCAATCTTGTTTTTAAACAAGATCGATAACAGTGCAATTCTGAACTGGCTGGACAAAAAACCCCTACACTTTGGCATATCTCCCTACTCATCTCCTTGGCTGCTCTTCATATTCTACTTAAATATGTAGAATAAAACTTATTTCATTATTTCCTTGAAATATCAAACTGCTACTGGGAAGGACTGGTGAAAATAAATTTCATTTGCATCTCTCATAGGGATCATACATTGCAGCCAAAGTAGTGTCACTGTTTTAATATCAAAACACTACCAAGGTTTTGTCCATGGTGTTGCACATTCATGTACCTGGTGTTACGGCTGGTGGTGTGACAATGCAGAATAATGAAAAACCTGAAGAAGGTGTCACATTTTTACACAACACTTGAAACTGGTGTAGGGAGCAATTATTGTTGTGTTAATATTTGGTTTTGATAAAAATGACAGCCATATCTAGACAGATGTGTTGAGTGAGTCACAAAATGGCAGGTTCTGATATAACACTTCTCACAGAGAGTGTTTGCCAAATGCCTAAGGTAAATGTGTATGGTGTTTCTACTTTTACAATAAGCTGAGCAGCACACCAGTATCCAGTCCCTCCTAGGGCTGGAAAATCTTCTCAATAAGGAGGAAAGCCCCCTCAACTATTGTTAAGTCAAGTAGTTCCATGAGACAGAGTCTGGCTTTTATATAGTAGCTTCTTAAGGTTTGTGTCTCTTGATGGATTTTCTAATGTTTAAAGTGGTTTGAGGGAATCTTTTTCTGTTTTTGAGGTGTTTGTCTTCCTCCTATAAGGATTTCTGGATTGTAATAAGGTTTTCCTTTCTATTCCCTTAACTATGTGGAACTTTTCACCTTCTGGCACATTTGGTTGAAACTGATCAACATGTCCTGGGATGTGAACACACATGGAAAATCAGACAGCTTGGAAAGATAAAAACCTCCCAGGCCAGTGACAAGAACAGGAACATTTGCATTAGGTTTCCTTTTGCCAGGCTTGAAAAAAAGCCATTGTCAAGACTGGCTGGTAGCTTTAGCCCTCATTGAGACAGCTGAGCCTCTGTGTCTGAACCAATTCCTATGGTTTTAGTAGGATTGGGCAAAAAGGCAGCTCAATTCAAACTGCTTTATTGGCATGACTAGTGTTACAAGCTTTGCCAAAAGGCATGGTGCCACTAGGGATTTGAGAGATTCAACGTGTCAAAATTATTTTGGTCTTAAAATGAGTGCTATTTGATACTTGATTCTTCAATGATTAGAACTGGAGAAGGTTTTGATCTCTGTTCCTGATCTTAGACGTTTGGATAAATAGTTTTGGTAATGGCAAGACTTACTTCGTGAGTCTGTTCATCTAAAAACTGACAAAGGCCAAACAATAAGGCTCTTTCCAGTGTTTAGAGAGAGTCTAGAAAATAGAATTTGGATTTAAGACACAAAGCACAAATACCCTGAGTCTTTTCTAAAACTGAAACAGAGGCCAAATCCTTACAAACAGTCTGTTAATTTGCAAGTAATTGCTCTAATAATTAAGTGCTCAGTTAGCTGATATTTGGGAACTGTCATTTAGAATGACAATACAAAGAGTTAAATCCTAGTTTCTTTAAATCCAATATTAAAGCAACATCAAACAATGCCCCAGAATATGTATGTCAGCTATAACTGGGCTGGTTTGTACTTCTTGGAGTCTAAAGCTGTGTACTGGAAAATGTTAAGCTGATAAAGAGTAAAGAGCTGCACTATTTTCAGCTCTCTTATCCAGTTAGCTGATTAAAACTGTTTTATAGCTAGAATAGAGCATCTGGGCTGGTACACATAGCATTCATCAGAGACTCTAAATCTGTGAAAAAGAGCAGGAAAACAACAAGCTTGGAATAGACAGCCCACAACATCTGAACAATTTGTAGTTAGAAAACCCCGCTGATGCTCAGAAATCACAAGTATCTGCCAGTCCTTCAGGATTTTTTTCTCTCTGCAAGCATGTGCTGTTTTTCTGAAGTTCCTATGTGCCTTCTAAAAAAAAAGTTGAAGATGGAACATACTGTACTGAGTAGCAGCCAGCATTCAAAGAGGAAAAACAATTCAGACTGTGATGCTTCTTCTATCTCCCAATTTACCATAGTTTGCATATAAAAAGGATGATAATTTAGGTTGTTTTCTTTGTTCCCTTTAAAGTTTTAATATGGGTACTAGGTGACTGATCAGTGCCCTGTTGCTCCCATCTAAAACCTCCAAAGAGGTCACAGAGTTTATAAAGGATTGCCTGCCCTGGGCAGGCCAACTACTAACTGTAGTACTGATATAGGCCTTAATCTTGTCCGTGGCTTTTAACCTGAGCTATGTCTTCCAGTCCCCGTAAGAGGCTCAGTAGTGCAATTACATGTGACTTGCTTTCCAGATTCTTAAAAAAGCAAAAATCCAGAAATTTACTACTTCAATATCCTTTCCTGCATAGAGCCCCTGTGAAGCACTTAAATTGCCACTTCTGGTCTTAACAGAAGATTTTTACTAGAATGAGTTGAGGAATCCTGAAACCAATTCTGCATTTGTGGAATAAGGAGTCAAGTTAAAATAGACTTAATTTTAACTAAAAATACTTCACTTTTTAACACCACAAGTATAACAAAATAAAATATTTTTTCCTTTTCAACATCCAAATATGTTATGAACCGCTCAATTATATTCATTAGAAAAGCGAATAAAACTGTAAAAAAAGTTATATAAACCTCTTCTTTGGGGTGGCTGTGTAATTTTAAATCCTTATTGGTACGGGTTTTATTTTCAAATTCTAAGTACTTTTACAACTGAACTTGGATATAACGCTCTTGAGACAGTGAAGTATAGATTTTCAGAGGAAGTGAAACAGTGGAGAATGTTGAAATAAAAAGGTGCTATAAGTGATAATAGAGTGGGCTGATGGCACTGTGAAATTTCTGCTTTTGGTCTTGAAAGAAGCAGGACTATGTGGAGGTGAAACATGGTGTTGGATACAAAGTGCAAAAGTCACCTTTGGGGATTCTTTTAAACTTACCCTCTTTGCAGATGCTTCACTGCAGACACTTGCTCTGAGCTTTGCTTTCTGAGCACTTCAGCACATGAAACTTCCGGGACAATCCTTGATTTAAGAAAATATCAGTGTTCTACTCTTCAGGCCACTTCTCACTGCCTTGCTGCAGGGGTGAGATGGGAAGAGGATGCAAGGCTTCAGTTTTCCATGACCCTGAGTTCATGGGCAGCCTTGGTGGCTTTGACCAGATGGTATCTATCAACTGGATGAATGCATCTCCAGAAACTGCTGTAGCTTGTTGGATGGGTGTCATGATTTAACACCAGCCAGCCACCAAGTCCAAGCAGCCACTTGCTCACTCCCCCACCAGCAGGACTGAGGGGAGCATTGGGAGGGTAAAAAAACCCGGAAAACTCATGGGTTGAGATAAAGACAGTTTAAAAGAGAAAATAAAAGCTACACACACAAGCAAAGCAAAATAAGGGATGAATTCACTACTTCCCATGGGCAGGCAGGTGTTCAGCCATCTCCAGGACAGCAGGGCCCCATCACACGTAAAGGTTACTTGGGAAGACAAATGCCATCACTCCAAATGTCCCACCTCTTCCTCTTGCTTCACTCTGCCTTATATACTGAGAATGATGTCATATGGGATGGAATATCTTTTTGGTCAGTTGGGATCACCTGTCCTGGATGTGTCTCCTCTCAGCTTCCCATACACCTCTAACTCACTTGCCAGCATGGCAGTATGAAAAGCAGACAAGGCCTTGGCTCTGTGTAATCACTGCTCATCAATAACAAAACCATCTCTGTATTATCATCACTGTGTTGAGCGCAAATTGAAAACATAGCCCCATACTAGCCCTTGTGAAGAAAACCAACTCTACCCCAGCAAAAAAACAGTGCAGTAGGGCTGACACAGGGGCAGCCTGGGGTCTTGGAGGTGCATCAAACCCTGTCTCTCCAGGGAGCCTTTCCAGCTAAGCACTATTTCTCTGGAGGTTTGCCACCTCTGCTTCCCCATTTGTCTGTGGGCAGAGCTGATCTCTGAGTGCTTCCTCGTGCACGTGCGAATTTACATGTTGGGTTTTTCCTCACTCACCTGTCCTGCATATGTTGTGCAGATCAGACAGCAAAGTGCTGGTAAGGGGTAACTGGTTTTTTCCAAATATACACCATGTAGCACTGTAAGTTCACAGGGCAACCTTTCATTTATAAGAACACCACCAACAGTGACATCAGACTGTGGAATGTCGCTTTCCTCTCCATGGAAAAACGTGGAGAAAGTTTGTCACTTCAGATGCTGAGCCTGCCAGGGATTGTGTAATGTTGGTAGTAAAGGTTTCTTTGGACATGGCAGTGGTTGTTCTACCTCAGGCTGTATTTAGGGGTACCTCTGAGTTTGTTGCTTTCTTCTGGTTCAGTTCAACTCTGACACTTCTCCTGGTGTGGGCTTGGGACTCTGTCTCTCCTCGATTTCCAACACTGACGTTGCTGTCAGATGGGTGCCCTGCTGCACTCCCACCTATACCAGCTGTGGCAGGGCAACACCTGGCACTGTGTCTGGCATGAGAGAGCATGAGGGTGGCTGTAAGGACGAATGTTTCCCTGGACACCCTGCAGCATCCCTGTGTGGTGTGATGACCCTGAGCTGCCAGGCTGTCAGTGAGTGTAGGATGGCTTTTCAGCCCGCTATGAGGGGGGAAAGGCATTGCAATGAAACTTCTCTGAGGCTGGAGAGCTCAGCCCGAGCCAGAGGCTTTCCTCTCTCCTGTTATCTGCATATGTGCCCTGGGCCTGGCAAGATAATTAGTCCTTTGTTGGGCAATTTTTTTCTCATTTAAGTGCTGTGATAATGAGCTACAGTCAGTGCCCTTCATAACAATATGATGGGGGTAGCAATGCACCGCTAAGCGACACGAGGTTGTTTTAGCCAGGTGTAGCTGGAAGGTGTGGGATGGAGGTGGGGGTGGCCATGGCAGTGCAGGCAGACAGATCTGGGCAGGAGGAGCAGGCTGCCCTGGGCTCAAAATCAGGGCCCATGCAAAACTGAGAGAGGCTCCTTGTCTGCATGCTTACCCTGGGGAGGTTGATTTTAAAGCTGGCACGCAGTGAGACATTCTACTTTTTCCACCCTATTGCAGTTGCTGTTGCCAACCTCATTAAACAAGAACCTCCAATCTTTGGCCTGCTGTGGAGTGGGAGGGAGGACTGGCTCCTACTGTGCCTGATCTGGTTAGTTATTAATCTCGGTTCCTGCCTGATCCCTGCTTGTTACACAAATAACACAGGCTTGGAGATCACTTATCAAAACTATTATTCTTTAATGCAAAACTGTGTGTTACAGGCAAAGCAACTGCAAGTGCATGGGAATGATTGAGGATGAAGTTTTAGGGGAGAGGGAAACTATTTATGGAATTGAGTTGTGCATAAAAGAGTTTGCTCTTATGGTTGAAAAAGAGACAGGTGATGCCACCCCGTTTGGAGGGATCTGTTCCTGCCAACTGGGGAGTTTGCTATTCACCTGTGATCCTGTTCCAATTTCATACCTGCCCTGTTGTAGACCGGTAAAAGGCCATTCTTTAATGCTGGAGATGGGAATATTTTCTGCTTTCTGTAGCTCTCCAGAAGCTTTTCCTAAACTACAATCCCCAGTCACAGGTTCTTGTCTGAGGTGGCAGAGAAGGCTGAATTTGGGAACTGTGTTTGAATGTAAACTTCAAGCTGGGCTGGTGAGGCTTAGAGGATCTCTTCCATTAAGGTTTCAAGCTGAGATCATGGTATGGGTCTTATCATGATTATCAGATGCAAATCACTCTGAGGTGCTACTTTTGTCTTTTCTTGTGTTGAATAGGAACATGTTGACTAGCACTAAGATAGAGAACATGATAAGAACTAATAGTTACTTGGACAGGGATATATTTAAATTTTGTTGTCTTCTGCTCTACTATGACATGCATTGCAGCACTGCTGTCCAGAGTAACACACTGTGGAAGGAAATTAACCTGTCTTCACTATATGGAAATTGGGATGTGATTTCTATTGTGTTTGAACTAAGGAGAATGAAGCTGCCTGTGACGCAGCTATTAAATTTCCTTTTTTTGCTAGTTGTGCCCTTTTGTTATGGATTAATTGCACCTGGCTTGGTAAGGGGTTGTAGAAAGATAAAATTTTTTAATTGGAAATATCCAAAGCTATTTTATTACAGTAAACCTTGCCAGCCAAACGCTATGTGAACATGATTTTGTCTAGTTTTGCTCTTAAATAGCTGAGACCTTGGAGTCAACTTAATTCATTGTGTTCCATGTAAATGAGTCTGTACTAAATGACTTAGGGGTGTTATCCTTGTAGGTCTGAGATGAGGAGTCTGGGGGAAAATGATAGCATCTGACTGATAACTACTACCCACTAGGGAAGTCCCTGGCCTTCATTTCAGTAAAGATACGAGCACAAATGCATTATTACACTCCTAAAAAGCCAGAGGAAGAAATTCTTCTCCCTGCCCTTTTTTGAGGGCACTCAGGTCTTTATCTTTCCAGGCAAGAGCAATTTTTGCAACAATCTGTCTTCTTGAGGGATTAAGTCAGTGTCAAAGAGAGGGGAGGCAAAACTGTTAATTGCAGGCAATTCAGCTGGGGTAAAAATGCAATTAGAAGAGACATTGTGGAAATTGCAAATCCCAGGGACTTTTTCCTTATACCGATTCTCTGTACTCTGATTCATGTGTTCGGACCTGCCAAGTTACTCACTTGGTAAAGCATGAAACCAAAACCAGAATTTATCAGCAATTTATGGTGAAGACATGGAAAACCTCTCAGACATCTTATGTCAAATTGCATGTTTTTCACCTGCTAGTGCACTTGTTTAAGGTGGTGTAGACCTACCTATGGCTGGGTAGTTTTTAAAGATACACACTTCCAAGCAGTTGACAAGAACTGTTGTATGAAAAAGTCTGTATAAAACCAAAGTTTCAGGTAAGGCTATTTCAGAGCTCAAAAATAGATCACTGAATGGAATGAATCACTTGTTCACCTAAATGTGGTGCCTGAAAGAATAGGATCTGTTATTAGAATAGATGTTTTGTAAGTACTTTCTTGTATTAAGCACTTGATTCAGAAAGGTTCCCGTGCAGCTCCATACAAGTCAGGTTTTGTGCAGTTACAATTTCAGCTCTGAGCCGGACCTGTGCTTCTCATCATCACAGTCATCCTTTAGAAATCATCTAATGCAAAATTAAAAAAAACCCAAAACATTAAGATTTATAGAGAATTCTGAAATTAAATACATATAAAGAAAGATCTCTTACCATACGCAAACATTAACTCATACAGCTGACATAGTGAATCCTTTCCAGCATTCAAAAAGGTAATTTTTGTTGTTGTTGTTTGTTTGTTTTGTTTTTTTTTTTTTGCTTTATGAAGGTTAAATACAGAATTACTGTTATAGAGAAATTATTGAAAGAAAACTTATCTGTATAAAGACTCTTTTCCAAGCTCTCGGGACTCTGGCTTCCTCAAATACAAATACCTTATATATTCAAGCTGGGATGTACAAAATTTTGGTGTTGAATTCAGTATCTACGTGACTAGAGGTCTATATCTGGTCTGACGAGGTACTAAACTGTTCACAGGCACTTCATACCTTTCTAATACTTTCTCTGATAAAAAAGGTAAATGCCATGAAATTTGCAATCTATCTACCACCTCCAGGCATAGTGTTTAGAATTGTTGAAAAAAACCAAACCAACAAACCTGGGGAGGTAAGAATACCTGAGAATTGATCCATGGCTGAAGATGAAAAATGTAATTTGGCTAGAATGTAATTAACATCATGTTATGTGGAACAGATTCACTGAAGAGGAGTGTCAGTTCTGATCTCCATTCTTTGTCTGATTCTTGGTAGACATTGAACAGGACGCTAATGCAATACATCTATCTCATTTCATATGAAATGGCAGAATAGAATGAAGAGATTTGTGAAGAAGTTGAAAGAGTCTAAATAAAAAAAAACCCCAAACCTTGGGAATGACAGTTACTTCTGAACAGCTCAGGCCCTGAACTTTGCGAGAAGGATTCTTTTTCAGGGATTTGTTTTTGATTTTGTTTGGTTTTGTTTCGGTTTTGTTTCTTTGTTTAGTTTGTTTTTTTTTTTCTGTTTGTTTGCTTTTAAATAGTATCTTTAGCTTCGGTTGTGGCATTTGAACTCCATCTAGTTGAGCGTGCTTTTTCTCACACTGTAGTCAGAAGAGTGGATGCAGCTTGTTCAGGTACACCTGACCTATTCGGGAAGTAGCCAAACTCGCTTAAGAAATAAAGATGTGGCAATATAAAGCAGCTTTAGCTCCAGAAAGTTTTTTATGTTTCCACATGAAAGCTGCTGTAATTGAAGCATTGCTGGTACTTGTTGGCGCTGACTGAAGTCAGTACTCCTGAATGCCAGAGGTCCATTGGCTCACCAAGAAAAGTTTAAGCTCGTCCTGTCTTTTTTCTTGAGCCTACGGTAGATTTTGGACAGATGTCTGCTGAATTGAATCTGCCTGCTAATATAGATGAATGGTAGTTATAAGTTTAGATTGACAGCAGGCAGGGTGGCTTGCCACTTCTCACAGCAGTGTAGTCTTAAAGCATCAGCACAACAGTGCCCTGAGCTGGTTTCAAGCTGACTCAGACAAGCCTACACAGGGTGTAGTTACAACTTTACTGTTTGTATGTGCAAACCTGAGGTGTTAAGGGTGTCATGGCATGGCAATAAAAAAACTACAACTTGAGTAGTATTAATGTTACTGAATTCTGGAATGTGCTGCTTTACAATTGACTTGAAAAGAAGTAATACATTTCTCTGCTGCTATAGCAACTGAGATTTAGATGTGTCTTCTCTTGAATGTAATCCAGAGCATCATGTATCATGTGCCTAGGATTTATGTATAGGAGACAAAGGGTGCTACAGATGACTTAAAAGAATGTGCTGTGGCCGTTTCAGAAGTTACTACCTGCAGCTATCTGTTCTGCTCTTCTGTAGGAATTTCTAGCATCCATATTGGAGCTGGCAAAGGCAATATGTATCGACATCAAAACTCCCTTAGAGCATAACCCGGCATTTCAGCTTAGACTAATAATGGCTCATGTTTGTAAGAAGATTTAGTTGCTGCTGCTCAACAGGGTCTGCCCTGCCTCCGTAGAAAAAGGGTGGAAAGGAGAGCTGAACAGGAATCTTAGTTGCTTCTGAACTGTCCCACTTTACACTGATAACATTTGTAAACTGTGGCAGCTGAGGTGTTGGATACACATCCTCTGTGGCTGCCCCTATGAGAAGGTACAGACATTGTAGAGGGAAGTACTGGGCAATGGGAGATATTCCTGTTACCTGGCCCAGCTATACCTGCCTAAGAAAAGGAGATGGAGCTGTACTGTGTCAGATCATATGGCATTGTGCCTGTGGTACAGGCACACATTCCTGTCTACCAGTGTTGCTTTTGGAAGGTAACCTTTCAGCAGAGATATAGAATAAATAGGATGTGCAAGAGGCAAATAATTTATCTGTGACAGCAAAGTTTAGCAAGGGCTTGTTTGTGGCTTCTAGATGTCTCAGAAGGCCAAAAGTACCTGGTATGTGGACCAGAGTGTTGTCTAGAGTTGCCATGTTGAACTACTTAAAACTCACCAACATGTAATGCTGAGGAAGAAGAAAACTACTACATGTCTACTCAGTGTAAGAGGTATCAAGGTAAGAGACTGGTACCCTACAACCTTAATTCTGCTAAGTCCTTCAATTTGGAGTTGCCATTCTCCTTCAAGGCCTCATAGAAAAACTACCTGCTAAAGTAATCTGCTCAGCTGCTCATGAATAGCACGATTAGACTGTTAGAGTTGCACTAGAGCACCATGGTTTGTGCTATCTGGCAAAATACAGGTGAAAAACTAGATCCTTCTCTGTGTTTTCATTATCATAGTACTTAAAGATTTGTTAACATTTTGCATTGAAATATGTGGTGTAGAGACACTTATTAACCATCAACAGAAAAGCCTTCAGTTTGTGTGCATTGGAATGAAAGCTTTTCTGTGGTCAAGATTAAGAAAACCAGTGACAGTGTTTCTGTACCTCTCTGCTTTGGTAGTATGGTTCCTTTGATTAGTACTTAGTTTTGAGTCAAAACCTGACTAAATTTATTTCATTATAAAAAAAAAAAGAAGCAATCAAATCTTATGCTTAGAAAATTCCTTTGAACTGAAGGTCTGAGAGAGGTCTTAGGCTGTATTCTTAACCTCGTGGTCTTATATCTGCCAGTGGAAATAAGGCGCAAGAGCAGGTTTTGCAGTAAAAAGAAAGCATCTAATTTAGTTTGGTTTAGGAGTAACTGTAAAGACCATGCTGTTCTTCTGAAGGGAGACCATTTTGAAAGAAAATAACTTCTTCTTTTCCCGACATGCATAAATATTTAAGTTTTCTAGCATGAAATATTAACAACAGGAGGAAAAAAGATACCATCTTTGGTTTTGGGGGTTTTTTGGCCATAAATAACAGAAAAAGAGAGTTTAAATAATTCAAGTTATTCCATTAAAACAATTACAATATTATCTTTGTGCCTGAGAAGTATCATATGTACAATTATCTATATATGTAGGAGTAAGAACTATAAGCTCATTCTACCTTGTTGAAAACATTTGTGATCAAGAATTTCTGAACAGCCTTGCAAGAGTCAATGAATGACTGATTGCCAGGTCTGGGAGTTCTTAGAGATATGTTATCTAAGTTTTAACTTCTTTCCATTAAACTTTCTTATACAAGAAGAAAGTTGGATAAACTTTCTTATACAAGAGTTGGATGATGATGACTGTGTCACGTGTTTGGGAGTAAATGCCTAGGAGATAAAGGAGATAAATTCCCCCTGCTGTTTCCTCTCTGGCTATGCAAGAGAGAGATACAGTTCTACCCAGTCTTGACCTGAAATTTAGGAAACAAATGTTTTATCCAATGGTTGTGAAAACCATAAAAGATGCACCTACTCTTCTAGGAACAAAGAAATATTGGGCAGGAGCCTTCCTTCTTCTGTATGAGTGCCTGATGACAACTTACAGGATTCATCTGCTCCTGTTGTTCTTGTGGACTTTGTGGAGCTTTTTTGAGAGAAACTTGAATCAGTCAAAAAGAAATAAATGTACTCTGAATTTATGTACTGGGTCAGGTGCTTTGGGAGTTTATGCAGAGAAGTTGTAGACCCCTGGGCACCTGGGGTGGGAGCCTGGTACTTGGTGGCTCAGCTCAGAGTGGTTCTGCACCTGGTGAGGCCAGGCAGTGACTGGATTGGGTTATGGTCTGGTTTCTAAAAAAAGATAAAAAAATATTTCTAAAAGTCTTTTAGAAATATTTGTTCAGATTGAGGTGACAACTATGTATCTAACTTAATTTAAACAAATATATATTTGGTGTGCTGCAAGCCTTACATTTTTCAGTTCAAAATTCAGACTGTTGTTTTTAAAATCTTTATTCTTATTCTGTTAATATGTTTTACCTCACTCTTCTAAAGCAGTGAAATTCCAATTTTCCTGGTTCCCTTGATTAATGCAAGTAGAATTGTACATTTTCCAAATTTCCTCTAGAAATGCTGCACTTTCACAAACAGACTAATTTTAAAGGCTCTCTGAGATAAGTTGTTTGTTTGTTTGTTTTTGTTTTTGTTTTTTTAAATAATATTCAGGTTATTAAACTACATTTACTTTTTGCCTCAAGTACTTCCATACTGCTCTTTTCTAACTGCTAGAGACTACAGCTAGCTGGAGGGAAATCAGAAACAGTTTAAAATCCCTTCATGAATTATTTTGTCACATCAGTGACAAGAATAACCTGATAAGTAGTGGCAGTATGTTTGTCAAATCAATTCCACCATGAGGCTTCCTAGATAAATGCAATGAATGTTTACAGACTGAACAGTTGACCATAAAGTTCCTCTAATACCAACCCTTGAGCTTCAAGAGTCTGTGTGCTGAGTAGCATGCCTTTAATTAAGGAAACACAGGTTGACCTTTTTCCAGGCTTCACACTTCTCTGTCAGATGTCTTGTCATCAAGTGCTAGTCACCTTTTCACACTGTTAAGATATTGAAGAAAACAACTAGCAACCACTACAGGTAGAAAAAATTATAACCTCTGTCTTTAAAACTTTCATTAATGCAGTTTGTTTCATTAATGCAATTGTTTTCCTCATTGCATGGAGGAAGAACCAAGGATTGTGTTATAAGAAAGTACTTCAGACTGAGATATTATGAAGTGCTTAAGGACAGATCTCTCCTGATGTGATCATAAAATCATAGAATGGTCTGGGTTGGAAGGGACCTTAAAGATCATCTAGTTCCAGCTCCCCTGTCACGGGCAGTGACACCTTTCACTAGACCAGACGGATCAGAGTCCCATCAAACCTGGTTTTGAACACTGTGAGGCAGCCACAACTTCTCGACTCTAAAGAACTTGTTTGTGGTACTTTCAGCTGTAGCTCTATTTTGCTGGAACAACTTGGAGTTATTTTAATGCAACTGGGAGCAAACTAGTGGTGCAATACCCAGGGACTACACTGAAGCTTAGCGCATCCCACATCAACTCCCCTACCCCACAGAAGATCAGAATCCATGTGGGAAAGAAAACCTGGATAGCATTTTGTTGGCATGGAATCTTGGTGGGAAGCAGTCATAATAGTAACATTATTTTAGAAAGAACAAGAAAGGCCAAGTGTTTCTAAAATATTTTATTCATGTTGTACATGTGTAAAAATGATGACTCAGAGATTTGAACAGAAATCTGATTTTTTTTGTTCTGAAAAACAGATCCTTCAAAGCACTTTCATTTTCTGAGATCATCTGAAAGCTTTTGCATAATGCTTTCTTTAGAAAGCAGAAGAAAAATCTGAAATTTTTTGCAAACCAGGAGCATTCTCATGTTGGTCTGTGGTGTTGGCCCTGGCTGGATGCCAGGTGCCCACCAAAACCACTCTATCACTCCTCTTCTTGATTGGACAGGGGAGACAAAACACGATGAAAGGCTTTTGAGTGGAGGAGATAAGGGCAGAGAGAGATCGCTCACCATTTGCGGTCATGGGCAAAAGAGGCTTGACTTGGGGAAATTAGTTTAATTTATTGCCAATCAATCCAAAAGGGATAATGAGGAATAAACCCAAATCTTAAAACACCTTCTCCCCACTCCCCCTTCTTCAAGGGCTTCACTTTGCTCCTGTTTTTCTCCACCCTCCTCCCTACCAGCAGCACAGGGGGACAAGGAATGAGGGCTGTGGTCAGTTCATGATATATTGTGTCTAGTGCTCCCTCTCCTCAGGGGGAGGACTCCTCATACTCTTCACCTGCTCCAGCATTGGCCCCTTCCACAGGGTGTGGTCCTTCAGGAAGAGGCTGCTCTGGTGTGGGTCCCCTGCCAGCAAACCTGCTCCAATGTGGGATCCCCTCTCCATGGGTCCACAGGTCCTTCCAAGTGCCTGCTCCAGCATGGCCTTTCCACAGAGTCAAAAAATTGGGCACCTGCTCCAGCATGGGGGTCCTCTGTGGGCTGCAAGTGGATCTCTGCTCCACCGTGGACCTCCGTTGGCTGCAGGAGGACAGCTGCCTCACCATGGTCTGCAGGGGAATCTCAGCTCCAGTGCCTGAAGCACCTCCTCTGCCTTGTTCTTCACTGACCTTGGTGTCTGCGGAGTTGTTTCTCTCACATATTCTCACTCCTCACTTTGGCTGCTGTTGCCAGGGTTTCCTTTCCCCCTTCTTAAATCTGTTATCCCGGAGGCACCACTGTTGCTAATAGTTCAGCCTTGGCCAGCATTGAGTTGGTCTTGGAACCGGCTGGGATTGGGTCTGTCAAACATGGGAGAAACTTCTAGCAGCTTTTCACAGAAACCACCCTCGTAGCCCCCTTGCTGCAAAAGCTTGCCACGCAAGCTCAGTTTATGGTAACATTACAACAGCTTTGTAGAGGCCTGAGTCATTAAGCAATGGCAGTAGAAATGTACATCCTCAGTGTAGTTAATTCCATGTAAAAGCTTAGAGGACAGTCCCAACTATCAGTCCTAACCCCAAAACAAATCAGATTACTTCAGCTGCACCAATGCAATCGGTAGCGGATATATGAACATCCCCTGGTGTATATCATGGTCTCACAGATGGTGTTGCCAGAGGGTTAAGATGGGACGTGCTGTGGTAGAAGGTGGAGAGGAGCAGAGGGGGCAGCTCTGTGCTCTAGCTAGGCCACAGACTACATGTAAAACTGCTGCTGTAGACAAGCAAATTTTGAATCTCAGCTAAGGTGAATCATATGGCAAAGTTAAAAATGGCAGTGCTATGTAGACTTTAGATTTTCAAGGGTTTGACTAAACAACTCAGCTGGGGTTGTCCAGCCTGGAGAAGAGGAGGCTCAGGGGAGACCTTATCACTCTCTACAACTACCTGAAAAGAGGTTGTAGACAGGTGGGGATTGATCTCTTCTCCCATGCAACCAGCAGTAGGACAAGAGGGCACGATCTTAATCTGTGCCACGGGAGGTTTAGCTTAGATATTAGGAAGAAATTTTTTACAGAGAGAGTGATCAGACATTGGAATGGGCTGCCCAGGGAGGTGGTGGATTCACCATCCTTGGAGGTTTTTAAGAGGAGGTTTCATGTGGCACTTAGTGCCACGATCTAGTAACCACGGCGGTGTTGGACCAAGGGCTGGACTTGATGATCTTGGAGGTCTTTTCCAACCTGGTTGATTCTACGACTCATTGATTCCTCTCCCCTCATTTGATCCCTCTTGGCTGTTTATTTCCTATAGAAATGGTGTGTGCTGGGCTCATATGGATGGCTGGTACCTCTGTTCTAGGCAATTTACTGCTTCATAGGACAGAGTTAAGAAGAAAAAAACCCCATCTGCTATTGTCTTCTAGTCTTCCATGGTGCACTCAGTCTGATCCTCAGTTTTGTGCCCTCTGGACAGTTCAGGCTTTGAGGATACTTATTTCAAAAGGCTTTTCAGGTGCAACAGAATGACTTTAAGTAAATGTGACTCTCAGAGAGAAGGGAGTCTAGTTTTGCTCTGCTTGAAAACAGGCGAAACAATGATGCTTTGACAAATGTTTCTCTTGGCTCTGGAAGTGGGAAGATGGGAAAAATGTTTAGCTAGTCTGGGTAATGCCTGTATTGTAGATGCAGATATATACATGTATCTTGCACATACTTGTGTGTCAAAACGGCACTAGAAACACTGAAGCAGAACTAATTTTAACTGAAAGAGGTAACCTTATTTCCAGTGTAATTTCTACTCTAGCAGATTACCTTTCTACCTGTCATGCAAACAGAGCATCATACAAAATGCTTTTTTTGAGTGAGAATGGTTGTCTCTAAATATTTTAGAAGCATATTTACTGGAAATGACTTGTAAGTGAGCATCTATTTAATATTTGCTAGGGTGACCACATTGTATATGCATAAGCAAAAAGAATGCTCTCCTTTCTGATAGAATGGGGAGATGATATTGGCATTAAGGAAGTTCAGCGGTTGTCACTAAAAGATTGTTCCTAATTCTTCCTCTTTCTTCCTCTTTTTTCTGCCTGTCTCCTGCTCCAAGCCTCAAGGATCTGTCTTCTTCCTCTGCTTTGCCCTTGCTCTATGACTCTCCAGAATGCTTGATACTTAAATTCACTACCCCAACAAAAAGCTATTAAAAAACTACACATATTTGGTTTTGATTTTTTTCATTTGATTTTTTTGACTGGACTAGTGAGTTGAAACAGTTTGTTTCAAGGCTAGATGCATTTGTTCCAGTGCCAGTGTAAGGGAGACCACAGGAACATGGAGCTGGAAGGGAGTAGAAGGAAATATGGAGGAAGGACATCCATCTTTCTGCAGCCTTGAGGTGTTAGACTTGTTCAGTTCAGTATTGTGTAGTTGCCATATGATGCCCTAGGACAAAAATAATTGACTAATGCTTAGTTTTAGCTTTAGACAGAAAAAAATGAGGAGATCATGGAAAGATCACCTATTATCTCTTGTTTTACATGTTTAATTTGTTTCCTGCCTGTAATTCAATGTCTGTCTTATAAATAGCATCTGGAAGTTGCTGCAGAAAGCATTAGCAAATATATTTAATTTAAATTGAATTTTTCTATGAGTAATCATAGTGATCGGATTAGTTCTCAGTAGGATTTGTTATTTAATAAAGCTTTGTCAGTAAAACTGGTTGTGAAAATTCTGGTCAGTATAACCTCAGCATGCAAGTATTTGCACAAACTTCTACATGTACAAGGTCTTGGATTAAATTGTTTAAGTCACATTCATGAAAGCAATCCCATTGGGAAATAGAAATAAACTGCTTCTCTCTTGTGGTCATTCAGTAGCTAATATGAAAAATAACATTGATGTTGAATATTCAGTGAATAATCTGTTAGCTGAAACATGTTTGTCATTATTAAAAAACTGGCTTAAGGAAAAAGATAGAAGCAGCAGAAGACTTGTAAATAAGTCTGAACTCTACAAAGATTCCCGCCTTGGATAAATCAGTGTCACTTAAAGTGTTTGAAGGGAGCTAAGCCAGTTTACATCGACTGTTTCCCATTTCCGCTGGGGACTAGTATTTGACCAGATATAGTTCTAATAATGGTACAACTCATTAACATTTTTCAAAGTTATGTATTCAAGTGGTATTTGGCTAGTTTTGTAAATAGCAAATTAATGTGAGCAGTTCAAAGTGTGTTCACAGAATTCACATACTTTGGGAGGTAAAGCACTTTCCACAAGTTTGGATTTAAGCCTTGTTCAGGAATATTTGGTAGCCTGCTTTTTGCTTAACTGCACAAACTATCTTGGCTTTGAAGTTACACTGTTTGAATGCAGTCTCTCAGGCTTCACGGTGAATTGGTACAATCTTTTCTCCTCTCACTCTGAAAAGGCTTGTCTGAAATTGCTCACAGGCTCTTCAGCTGTCCCTAGTTCCCATTGCAAAAATAAGAGCAGGGTAAAGCTTTGGCCAGATCAGGGTTATGAAAGCATTTAGATTGACATGGAGCTTTATTAGATGACATGTTTGAGGTAAGACCTTACTAAGTAGAGGAGGGTGGGGAGGGAGTTTCCTTCATCTGCATGGTTTTACCTGAAGCCTACAGAGAAGTACTAAATGCTGGTTAGTCCTATCTTAAACTCTAATAGTTTCTGTCTTTCCATCAACTGCCTCATAACATAACATGATTATTTCAGTATGGGTCTCTGATAGGTGTTTATCTATAGAAGTGGAAGGTGTTACTCCTTCCCCCAGGTGAGTTTAGTGGGGAGTGAAGGAAAGTGTGTGCTTGGCTTCTGCAGTGCTGCTGGTCCCCACCTGGCTGATAGCTGGGGACTGCCAAAGAAGGCAGCATTGAAGTGACATGACAAGTGATGAGCAGGGATCCATGCATGTGTCCTGTTTTGCCTATTCCCCTCAGCAAGTGATACACTCTGGAGAATGTCCGAGTCCACCCTCCATCATCTTCCTCTTCCCTTCTAGTTATTGCTTCAGATGACAATTATCAACTTAAGGCCTAACAGAGTAGGCTTCAAGCAGCATTTAATAACTCTGAGGGTCCCAAATTCAACTCAAAATAAATATGAACCATAACTTGAGATATAGTCTCATCAAATAGTGTTAAACTGGACAGCTCTCAGGCAAATACCTTCTATTTCTTCTTCTTGGCACATTTCTTGTCCTTCACTTGCAGTGCTCTTGCAAGATCTGTGGTGGAGATGATGTAAGACATAGTTCATGTGTGATTAAAGGTTTGTTGTATTTGATTTTTACTGTCGATATTTTTTTCTGCAGTTAATCATCTGCCTTTCTGTAGAGAAGAAAGAGCAAGAAAGTTTCAAATATTGGGTAAATTCCATCATTGAATTATTTTTATTGTCTTAATATGTAGTGTTAAATTTTGTGAGTAATTAACAAGATCAATCCATAGCTCACCTGGGCCTATGTTTGCTACAAAAATATATTGCAAGTGGAGTACACATTTTTTTAACAGCATTTTTATGTCCAAACAAATACCTGCTTTTCTAGCCATTGATCAAAATAAAAAAGGTTGTGAACTGAGGTTTGAGGGTAGAAAGTTTTTGGTGAGATTTGAAGTAAGTATAATGCTATTGGTGGGGGTACTTAAAGGTACATGGCCCTTTGAGGCAGTTAAATAGAGCAGTGGTGAGACAAGAAGGCATTTTAATTTGGTGCTTCCTCGTGCTCGGATTCCTCCAGTTCCTCATTAGCAGCTCAGCCTTATTTGCAATCCTGGCTGGTTTCTCATACCATGCTGTTGTGCTCATTGTACATGTACCTCTGGCTATCAGTACTCCAGTAGTGCTGGAAGCAAGCCAATCTCTCCCTACCAATAATAACTCTACTTATAAGATTGCCCTCTAGTTGAAATACTAGCCCTTGGGTTTCTGCTGGAGAAATCGTGCAACATACTTCATTGGTTAATTAGCATGGCTTAAAAAGAAGAAAAAAAAAAGCCCAAACTGTTCAGCAATAAAAATGAGCGATGCAGAGCTGTGAGGCTGGGACTGATAAGGATATGATTGGTGTGTTTGCTCTGCAATTTCACTGGTATAAACAGCTTTGAGTTGGAATGACAGAGTTCAGGAGCTTTGTGTAAGCCCAGACCTTTGGAGGTTAAGGGAATGCATTAAACCCTCTGGTAAGATAGTTGTGTGCATGAAGATAGGCACACTTAGAAAAAACCCAATCAACCTTGCCCTCCTCCCCCTTGGAGCATATCCAGAGACAAGAACCTCACTCTTCTCAAAGATGAGAGTTAATAGCCAGACTGAGGGATGGATAATATTCTAAATTGTCTGTTTTCCAGGAAGCAAATCATGTCATACTTGCTACTTTCTGTGCTTAATCTTTGTGACTACTGAATTGCTCAGGCCCAAAACCTTTTTCAGGAAAAGTGCATTATAAATGTGTACTCTTGATTAGTGGAGTCACAAGTTACGTCTTTTGTTTTGTGAGAGCACTTGATAAAGTGGAAAGGTTAATCAGAAATATTTTCCAGAGATTCAGTACAAAACTCATAAAATGATCCAAGAAATAAATCTGTCTTCAAGAAGGCTGGGCAAGGGAGGAAGTGTATTTAAATTTTACACTCAGATGATAGATTTTCCAGAAGCACCAACTTCCCAAAATTCTATTTTCCCCGTTGTGTTGTCTTACTACTTTTCTTTAACCAATCTGGCCTAGTCTCTGATGAACAGCTATAGTTTGTGGATGTACTCAAAGAACTAACTGAGTTATTGTCTTTGTTTTTTTTGTGAAAAGAGCGACATCTGTGCAATATACATGAATTTCTATTCATAGGGAGTATTCTTTGCTGCTCTGTTTCAGGATAACTGTCTAAATGTGTATAAAAGTTTATCTTTGTCTGATGAAACTCTACTATGTTTAGGCCGGTTACTTCAGGAACAAGTGTAGTTCTTTCCCTTTCCTTCCTTCTTCTGCCTACTTCCTTCTTGAGTGTTAGAGGAAGAATTGATAAAGATCAGGAACTAAAAGACCCGTGGGTTAAAGTTGCTTTTGAGGAGTGGATTGCCCAAACCCATGGTGCTGCTAGTCTGGAACTGCTACAGTGAGTTTGTCTCCTTCTGCACGATGGAGCATGATTCAGACCAGAGCAGTATTCATTTCAATAATCAGAAGAGCTCATGCAGTCTGCTCAGTGACCATGGGAGACCAAGCTAAACATGCCTGTCAAAGTGTCTTTTCTTAGATTAATTCATCTCCATTTAACTGTTTCATGAGACAAAACCGAATGTGTTAGCAGTGACTGTTTTTTTTTTGTGATACTTTTTTTCTACAGCTGGATTCAGATTGCAGGAGTTCTGCTTTTGCATGAAACATTTGGTGTTTTGGACTTTAATTTATATTAGAAATGATTTAAGATGTTAGTAGATAATTGGTAGGATAAACTCTCCGAGTCCTATTAGCGGTCATCTTGGAGGTGGTAGTATATTATCACCCCATGTTGTTGGCCTAGTCTCAAATTAGTACCTCCCATATGGAGGGAGGGAGGGAACAAAAAAAAATAAAAATAATATTTTAAACCATAAAAAATAGTTTTTCTAAAAGTGATTAGAATGCACTTTAAGCTATGAATATTCACTAGTGAGGCACTGAGTATTTGCTAAAAATGCATATCTTTTCTTTGCAAGAGAAAGTAATAACCTCACTTCGTGAAAATTCCTAAGTATCTGAAAAGTATTCCCATTCTTTCTGTCTTTATAAAGATGTTTTTAATAGGAGAAAGCCGAAACCAAACCCAGAGCGAGTTTCCAAATGTGGCTCATTGTGTGACTGCCTGAACGCTACTGCTGGCAGGAGGGAAGGGGTGGGCAAGACAGGGGCCACTGTTTTTGGCATCAACCCACAACCCTCTCATTCAAAATAGTTATGAAACTGAAGATATAGTTTCAGGATAGCACTGAGCTAGGAAAGGAAACCACAAGCTATGGTGAAAGAGGCAGTCCTGCTTCCCTGCTCATTCCTGGTATGCCATGTGCTCAGCTGATTCCCTTGTTCCAGCACTAGCACTTGACTGACAACACTGTGGACCTGTTCAGACACCTCACTCAACTAAGACATATAACACTGGCAAGGAAATGAATGGTCTTTTGCTTTGATTTCCTGAACCGGAGTGTTATGTGTTCAGGGAAAGCAGAGAGTATGAACACACAGCATGGGACACACGGATTAGATATGGGCAGCGGAAAATTCTGAGAGATTAAGTTGTGGAGTAAAATGCCGACAGAGGATTTGAGTCAAATCTGTGGATTTGACTCAGAGCAAAGAATTCAATTTGGGTGTCCCACTTGCTGTTAATGAACACAGCTACATTACTATTGGGTCATTTGAAGAATGAATTGGTATGCATGTGGTTTTTGACAGAGATTGAATCTCAGTTATAAAAAAGTTAAGTGGTTATGGTGTTTTATTATTCATATCCCTCCTTCTTGAGATGTAACTTCTTTTTATGGATTTAAATTTATGCACACTCCATGTGTAGGACTCAGAAACTTCTTACACACATTATTTCAGTACACATGCTAATCTCAGGTTGATTTATATTTTTAAGAGTTTCCTAGTTATCCCTTTAGCTGTTGCAGTTAAAATGGAAAAGACGTTAGATTTGAGGATCAAATTTGGCTGTTCACAATGGAGCTGAACAATTTGTCTATTTTTTATTGCTAACAAACATGAAAAAATTAGGGACTTGATATTAGTGTTTTGCGAGTTCCCTTGTACAGGCTTTTTCTTTGGCTTTTTTGTACAGCAGAGGTTTTTGCTGGATATTTAATCTTCAGTATGTAGTGTGAGGTTTTCTCTTTAGTCATTATTAGCACCTTTTTACACTCTGTCTATATTAACTGTACAAGCAGATGGACAATTTTGTCTGCTTTAATTGTATTTAATTTAGCCTAAGTTTGGTTGCTGGCCAAGTACTCATCACCTGTGGATTAGACTTGGCAGTGCTTTTGTTTCTCGGCCAGATATTTTGTTCACAGGATTATTTCCTTTTGAAAGGCCACACCAAAGTAAAGCTGAAAAACAAATAAAACACATTACTGGATTTCAAATAACAAGAACTGCTGAACACATAATTTCTCTTATTTTGGTCCTTTTAGGATCACTATTCAGTGCTTTTATTGGCATTGCTGCCAAAGACTAAGACATAAATAATTAGCTGGAAATTATCTTTTTTCTTTTTCCCTTCTTTCCTGTTCCCTGCATGCAGGAAGTTTAACACAATACATCCCATTCTCTTAGGATGGACCTCTGCCTTATTGTTCTTAATTTTCTTAAATAATAACAATTAGTATGTCACAGGCTAGTAACAGTTTTATGAGACAAAAAATTAGTTTGTACTATTAACTGTAAAACACCCTGGCTTGGATCCAGCTCCGCTGTTCCTTACAGCAGTACAATTTTGTTGGAGTGATGTCTCTCTATCTCTTGTTTACAATCACTGAAGCTGAGTGAGAGGTCTCATATTTTCCAGCACAATTGTTCCAGAGGACGTTTTTTCTCTCCCTGTCCGCTGTAGGGCAGTTAGTTGCCTGTGTGTCTGGAAGAGAAGGTTAAAAAATAGGGAGAACCTAATGGAGTGTTCAGTCATCTAAATCACAGCTATGGTGACTGATGTGACCACTTCGCTCATTGGAAGATCACTTGATGCTAGACTGAGTCTCAAAGGTCCTGTCATACCTGTGTTTGATCAATCAGTCTGGGTGATATTGTACAAATTGATTGAAACAAAGAGGGGGATGTGGGCTTAACACTGAAGGAGATTAGCTATTGATATCTATTTGAAGAGTCAGGTAAGCATGATATCTGCATAATATGCAGGAAGACAGGGACAGGACTTACTCCAAGAAGCCTTGACTATCTAAAAAAAAATTACTGTTTTAGGTGTCTCATTAATTTTATTACCTGAAATAGGTCTTACATAAGAACAGCTTAAACGAGGAAAGGATATTCTGCTTTTTTTCTTTAATAAACCTAGCTTATAACATACAATATTAAAAATGGAAAAAGTCTCTCTGAATGTGACTCATACCTATTACAGTGGGGGTATTAAACCCATAAAATGATCTGTTACCTATTTGTCTTGAAAAATCCTTTGTCTATTTTAAGCCACAACTCTGGAAAGCAAGTTGTCACATTTAGCTGTTCTAGCCAACAGTTTCCTCAAATGGTACAAAACAAAGCTTCCATCCAGGAACCCAATTTATAAGGCAGTTTTTATGCTGGTCAGTATGCTTCATCTCAGTAACCAGTATTTCATCCCTTTTTTAAGTGAACCTCAAAAAAGTCATTATGCTCATCATCTTACAAACCTAACTCTTTCTACCTTTCACTAGTCTTTTACTTTGCTCCACTAGCTCAGGTCCCATTGCCCTCTCTTATTAAGCTCTTGTGACCTACTGTACCTCCCTGGAGTATACTTTTTAACCCTCTCTAAAACAGGCTATCCAGAACACTGTTTTACCAAAATCACTGCAAAGGTGGCTAGAAAGGACCTCTTGAAGTCCAGCCTTTCCCACAAAGAGGGATTATTGCCACCAGTAGTTCCAATTTTGAAAACTGCCAAAGATGGAGATTTCATAGTCCCTCTGAGCACCCTGGGTAACCCGACTCTCTTAGATTTTTTCATTGTAGTCTCATTTGGTGGTGAGTTTTCTGTGTGTTTTTTAAGTTTTTCCTAGTGTCTCAGTGCTCAGCCTGTGGTTCTTGTCCATGTTTTTATCACGTTTACCGCTACCCACAGAAGTTTGACTTTGTTGCTATCTGTAACTGCCCTTCAAGCCATAGTAGAAACTCAACATGGAGCCATTGGCAGTGGCTTTTCATGAGGCGTGCAGAGGTGCAGCTAACCTCGTTTATTTGATTTATGTATTTCAGCTCAGACCTGGTCATGCCTCTACTTCAAGGTGCTTTGAAATTTTCAATTTCTCTGCTTTACTTGCAGCCAAGTAATGACCTTGGACCATTAAAGACCTGTCTTTGCTATAGAAAACAAAGATTTCTGGAGATGGGTATATTAGTCAGGAATACTTAATGACAAAATTGCTGAGTCATATGGTTTCTTCAGATGAAAGAATGTGGGGCAGATAAAACTATTTTGTCAAAATGGCTATCGTGGATTTGGTTTCTTTCCCATGAAAGAAGCCTTGAAAAGGCAGGATTAACCACGACAGAGCAACTTGAACCAGGCTGCAGGAATTAGCTGCATTCACTCTGAGATATTTGGGGTTGTACAAAATCACTGGCAAAGTGATTCTCTTACTTGTATGTTTACTCTTATCACAAAGGGCCACTTTCTGAAAGTTTGTACTGTGCTTTGCTGTAGTTCCTCCACCAGCAGGGTCAATAAATTAAATCATCTGGGAAAGGGGCAAGGTACTTTCAGTGCTGGCTTGAGCCCTGTCCATTAAAAAAGCATCAATACATGGTAACTGTCATAAAAGTCCACTGTGACTTAAAAAGCTTCTCTGGTTAATCTTTTCTCCATTTATCCTGGAAGATGGAACTAGGCACAATGGAAGAGAAAGTCTGAAATGGGTCAGTTATTTACAATGCATTCAGCTTGCTTTTGTGTCTGAAAAGATTTTTGTTTAGTTATTGTATGATTAAAATAAAAGATGGAGGAAGCTGCCAGGGGAAAGAGCTCAGGATTTTTTGTAATTGCTTTTAGCAACATAAAAACAGTAATGAAACAAGGCTACCAGATATTTAAGTCTTGCTGGAACAACCCCAATTTTAAAAGACATTTCTAAACTGTTTAATAGTCTACTCTTTCCCCAGATTCCTGTTTTCACACCTCGTTATTGACATAAGGATATGGTTGGGGTCAGTAGCAATTTGGGAAAGAAAGCAGAACAAATTTCCTGATTGCCATGTGATAGTACATCTGCCATTTCAATTTAAGCCAGCATCTGAAGCTATTCCATTTGTAGGCATTTGGCTAGATTCTGATCTAACTGGCATCAGTTTTAGACTTGTGCAAGTATTCTGTAAATCAGAGTAACTCCAGTGTAGTAAGCTGTGTAAGAGGAGAGTAAGACCTATTTTTACCAGGTCAGCCCTTTTGTGTAATGTATTCAGTCTCAGCACTTCAGCTTAGTCTGAAAGTGTTATCTTATCTGTTGTAATCAATCTACTTGAACTCTTTCTCTGTGGTGTCCCAGTCTACTCAAATATTGGGTGTAGAAGACAGGATGCTATCACTTGTGACCTGTATCTTAAGGCAACCACTGTAATCTGCTAAATTTTGAAGGCTGTCTTTATGAGGTTCAAGCAAAATTCTAATCTAAGGAGGCCTTAGTGCAAGCAATTGCGAGTTGTAGGTAGAATGTTCATATGCAGTAAAAGAAAAGCTCTAATATATGGCCTAATCATGAGTATCATTCCGACAAGTAGTTGGGGTGTATAATCCCCACAAGTCTGTTATTTGCCTGTGATCCAGAATGTCTGTTCTGACTATAACAGAATGTGTTTGGGGAGAGGGGCAGGTAGCAGTGACACCTGGTCATAGTGAACTATGTGTTGTAACATGTTCACCTGGGTGTAACCCCAACAGGAAACTAAGAATCAGGTTTTCTATATTGAAACTCAAGTAAATCCAGTTAGGGAGATGAAATATAGTCTGGACATAGCAGAAATTAAATATATTCTGTCTGAGTAACCCATGTGGAATAATTTACCTAATTCCAAACAATTTGGTTCAATAGGTGTGATGAATGTTATAAATAAGAAAGTGTAACTACTTTGGAAGAGGAATAGTTGAGAATAAAGAGAGTGATAATGCCACAAAATATCCCAAAGAGATTAGTGCTCCTGTTTATTAGATTTTCCTGGGTGAATTTGGAACAATAGCTCTTTTAGAGTTATTGGCCAGGTCAGTGACATTGCTTGTACTAATCGATACAGTGTGACCATTATTACAGGCAATCCTTTAGTGGCACAACTGTCTGAATCTTAAATGTCAAACGATAAAAACTGGCAAAATCTGACAATGCCAATATTTCTAAAGATACACAGCAGAACATGAAAGAAACCTTCATGTCAGAAGATGATAAATCACAGAGTGGTTCACTCTGAAATCCTTTCAGTTTAACCTTGATTTAGGCAGGATTTTTATTTCCCTCAGTGTGTGTTTATATTTCTGCAGCTAGAATAGAGCCATGTAAATATCTGAGATTTTTCCTAGGGCTCTGTGCAGATGCAGTTCATTGTCAGATGCTGAAGTGAGTGGTAGAGACTGCAGGAATCATTTGTTTTCACTGATCCCCATGTTATCTCCTCACCGTGCATTTTGCACTCAATTATTTTATCATTCCTAGAAAGTAATGTTATAAGCTTTTAGGATAAGCAACATAGCTAATAAGACTTTAAATGAATTCAGAAATTCTTCTTCCAGGTTATTCTGTGTGCTATTAGTGCTATTACACTTTCTGTATTTTGCATAGTCTTCTACGCAGACATAACCATAACCTTACTTGCGGGTTTTTTTAGGGGCTAAAAAAACCATATGGCCATCTTCATTATCACTCTTGAGATAGTTGTCAGGGGTGAAGCTGTCTTGTTTCTGTATTTTTATTTTTTTGTTGTTACTCTTAGTTTCAGAGTTCTTATATGCTTTCTAGTTTCTGAACCTTTATTAGTTCATATCCTTAGTCTTTTCTTTGCAGTCAAGTAATTAGGTGTGTATCTCTTGGAAACAAAAGCTGAGGTTTTCATAATCTCTTTTCAGGACCTGGCACCTGAAGGTGCAGTTGAAAGTCTCCATGTTTGACAGTCACATTTGTCTGTAGGTAGTTTCAGTTTTTTTCTTGAGGTATGTATTGATTTTCATTTAAACATGAACACATTCAGTCCGCTCACAGGAAATTATGTTTCATTTTAAATGTAATTTTGAATGTATTTGTGACAATAATGTTCTGAGTACTGTATTGGGAAATCAAACTGTTCTCTGTTCAGTTGAAGTTTTTTTCCCTTGCCTTTCATTTTTCAATTTTCCCATCCAGATTACACCAATAGTATACTGAACAATTATACCACGTAAAACCAAAAGGGTGGTCCTAAAGGTTGTCATGCTCTTATAATTATATAAGTCTTGGAGACGTTAATCTTGCTCAAGGTAAGAGCTGAGTGTCTGCAGAAAATGCCTTAATGACATGGAAAAAGTCCCTCCTGTAGGAGGGGAAGAGCAGCTCTATCTATGATCATAAAAGGAGTAGCTTAGGTAATTTTCTGAGACAGGGATCAGCAATCACTTTTGATAGCTATGGACCTTTTTACTAAATGGTCCAAAACTAATCACATAAGGAATCAGAGGCTGTATCAGTAGCAAATATTGGACTAAGTGTTCTTTCCTCATATGCAGGGTCCTGAGCCTATTTGTATCAGATGTCTTTATAATTTGTTTATTTTCTTTAGCTGAAACAATAATAGAACAGTGATTTTGTCTTTCTGTGTTCAGAGAAAGTTAATTTCTAGTAGCAGAAAAACTATAAATGAAAAGATCACTCAAATAGAAAAAAATACTTTAAGGTTTCTTTTGTGACATTAACAAAAACACTTAGTTCTATGGGGCTGAAATAATTTTGTTGCTATAATTTTTCAGCTCTGTGATGTGTGACTGAAATATAAAAATTAAAACTACCAAAAAACCCCAAAAACAAAAACCTACTTGTGTTTGGAAATGTATTTTTCTCAAGGTGTGAAGTTGATAGTTGAAGACTGCATGATAATGAAGTGGGTAAAAGACAGTGGAGAAGAGCAAGCAAGTATTTCTCTTCAACTTCTTACTTATCTTTCCTTTTGCCAACTTAAATTAAATTTTTCATTAATAATCTTGATCAAATCACTTCTGTGTGAACAGCAGTCAAAATGGTTTAAGTGTGCTGAGTTGAGTAGGCTAACAGTACTTTGGTCTATAGCATGTGGCCACTAAATTGTTTTACCATTGTGAGGTTCAATGTGTTCTTTTAAAAAATATACTGCACAGTCTTGCTACAACTCAGTGGAGAAGGGTCTTTTGTCAGTGGATTGATAACTCCTCATGGTGTCCTACTCATATCTGAGTTGGTCCATAGATCTGGATTCCACAAAGATCCAACCCAAAGACTTTTGAAGGGGGTAGAAGTGTTGCTAGTGTCAAAGGCCCATTTCTCAGCCTGAACAGTTCAGGTTGTAGCAAGGAGATGACAAAAAAAGAAGACAGAGGAACAATCTCCTTCTAGAGCTGCAACTGAGTCATCAAGTAAATGCTTCAGCCCTGTGCTCAGGGACACCTCCATGGATGTTGCACAGATGACAGTACTAGGTCTAGTGAAAGAAAATGAAAATTGAACCTTAAAAAAAATAAATACTTTAAAAAAATATGATATTTTGTTTCCACCTTAGTTCTTCAGGCAATGCCGATGCTGCTGAGTAGCTCAGTTATTTGAAAGGGTATATTGTTTTTCACAGTCTGATCTTGTGTGGTAGACAAGCTAGTCTAATGTTTGGGAGTGCACTGTCCAGAAGTTGCCTCTAAAAGACCTAATGCTGCATTTGGATCTAAGTTATATAATTACATTTTAATCATGTCCTTGTTCTTTAAAGTAATCTGGAAATGTTTTGAATAACTTCAGTTACCCTGGATTTCTGGTCAAAATATTGGAAATCACCGAGTTTTATATGTATGCCATTTACAAATCATAAATAACAAAGTTTCACGTGGAACTCTGTCCAGACACAGGTAATGGCTGTTTCAACAAAGCTAGCTGAGCTATAAGAGAGTAGTGAAACCTCCAAGAAACCATTATAATGATTTTACTCATTATGAAAACTTTCATCCTAATTATGTATCATTTGAAGTAATACCATAAAACTCATGTACCTCCACTTTCTCCATGAAATTGTAATGGAGAATATGTTACTTAGATGTTTTAACTTATTTTTTTAGCATTATATGGTGGTCCTTCTGTTCCTTTCCCTAATTCTCAGCTCTGTTGGTCCCACTAGTTTGCTTCTCTGCAGATTTCCAGATCCTGTTTTCATCTGCTTTAAGTCAGCAAAAGAGCAGCAAAATGCCCAGTTGCTTGGTGTTTGGGGTTTTATCTGTCTGTTTGTTTTGTTTCTTTGTTCTGATTTTATCCTGCGGTGTTTAACCTGGTTCTCCAAAACTGCCTGATGAGCTGATAGAAAGTAAACAGTGGAGAAAACAAGCAGTGGAGAAGAGAAAGGTGGGAACAGGCTGGAGGAACTGTACTTTTCAGCAGTCTAAACTGTTACTGCACAGTGTGACCCCATGCTTCTGCATTTCAACTTCCTTTATGTGTGGGACTTATTTATGGTAGCAAAAGCATCAGTACATGCCACACAGCAGCACCAGGACCCTGGCTGTGAATCCAGGCAGTATATAGCAAACTCTGTGATGTAATGCTGGTACTAGTAAATCAAATTCTCTCTCAAGTTGCCACAGCCAGACTTGCGACTGCAATGAAGACAACCCTTGCTTGGTGGTATCTAAAGACTACTAAACCTGTGGTGTGTGTAGCTGCTTATGTAAGATAAGCATATAGGAATGCATGTTACCATATGTGGCTGCATGAAACAGGAGATAGAGGGAGGTTAATAACAAAACTGGAATTTAGCTGGAGGATTTTGATAGTATTAAAAACTTTGAGAGAAATAATAAGAATGTTTTTAAATTATAAGATAATATGATGTTTTTAAATTATAGTAGGATTGAATTACAGATTGGCGATATAAAGTCTATATCCTTTAATAATTGGAAAAGCAAGGAGACTGCCTGTATCCTGAAAACTACTTTCAGGAACCTTTGTTTAAGTGGAAAAAAACCCCAAACCCAACAAGAAAAGAAAATATATAAACACAAATATTTCAGAGCATGTAAATGACATCATATTGAGATTAAAGGGGATGTTTTGCTTCTTTAGTCTGATGATTAAAGGGACTGTTTAATTTTCCTGTGAATTTTCCCATATGTCACTATGTCTTTCTTGAGAAATCAGCTGTAACTCTAATAGATATATTTTCGTTAATGCCTCAAAAATATCTTTATAGAAAAAAACCTATGGATCTTTCTCAGCTTCTGCTCAAAACAACCAGTGTAAGGTTCACTCACAGACCAGACTGGATTTTTTCCCCTGCATTTGTTTCACCATTAATATGGTATCCATGCACATTGATTAACCCTTGACTTCATAATTTTAATGAAAACTGTGTAGAAACAAAGCAAATATATCATTATTAATTGTTGTTTGTGAAGTACTTTGGGATGTTATACCTGGATGAAAGCCAAGCACATAGACAAACCTATCTATTGGCAGGAGGAAATTAAATATCTTAATCCTTCTCTGCTCTCTGTTAGAGAAAAAAGATTGAAGAGAATCTCAAAATATATGATATGTTATTGTTCAGTTAAGCAACCAAGTGTTTGGCTTGCTAATCTTCATCTTAGATGAACTAAGCAAAGTTTTGTATTGAAAGCTGACTACAAATCTCACAGGAGCTGGCTTCCCACTGAGGTTTGGTATTCTGTCTTGGCAGGAACATGAAAATAAAAGAAAAGGTTTGTCCAAAAATCTGTTTTCCTAAAATTTTCAGTTTAGTTCTGCAAACTATTCTTGGTTTTGAATGCAAAATTCTGTCAATCATAGTTCTGCCAAACAAGACCATTGCTGGCCTATGAGTTGTCATGCTGATTTTAGTAGGTAGGCTCCCCAGCAAAAGTGTTAGATGTTGCAAGAGGATTGATAAAATAACATCTATTTTCTAAAGGTAACTTGACAACTGTTTCAGACCATGGCATGTCCTGCAAAACTGATGACCTATCAAAACCCTAGTGTTGAGTGAAGAAGGATATATAGGCCTGCTGTGTAATATAGCTTTTACACCACATTGTTTTTCCAGCAAAAGAGAGGTTCAGTAGAACCATTCATAAGTTAAATGAAAGTAATCTTGTAACATTATCACTTCCTTTTCTTTTTCGGAAGTAGTTTACTTCTAAAAGCAAATCTAAAAGCAGTGAAACACCAATGTAAAAAAATCACATTAGATGAGACTTTCTTTTCTAAGACCACAGCTTATGTCTAGGAGATGCCCATCTAGAGCACCTGATGACCTCCCAGAAGTGCCAACTTTCCCTGTCTCCAACTTCAATCAAGATCTTCAGGCACCTTAGAGGTCTTCTGAAATGCTGCTTTGTTTACTCTCATTACAACAAGATGCCAGACGTTGGTGAATCAGGTCCATCTTCTGTTTATGCCTTAGTGCTCATGATATTGCGTGTATTTAGTAGTATTTTCATTACCTGCACCTATGTGTTGTGCCAAGACATTGTTCAGCAGGCAATAATCTAGGGAACCATTGTACCACTGCCTTAATTTATAAAGGTCAAGACCTGGTGCTATTTGTCCACAGAACGAGTGTTTGCCACGCAAATTGGGACAGACTGAGTGAGCTGAACTTTAGATGGCATCACTAATTTATGTAAGCGTTACTCATCAAACTAATTAAGCAAAATTACTTTTCCTTTGAGCACAGAACATCATGGCCATTATTCCTATGCTAACCTTTAAAGAGTCTTTATTCTTCGTAGAATTATGAAAGTTATTTTAAAAAATAATTCTTTGTAATACTGCTGATGAAGGGCAGATTAAAATAAATTTGGATGCCTTTCTCAGTTGGAAATGAAGAAAATTGTGGCCCAATGTAGGGAATAAACCCTAACAGCTCATTTTGTACATCATGAAAGACACTTCTTAACTTGATGGTTACTTAGTGAAGCTACTTGACCTTATAAAAATAATGAGGTAGGTAATGTACCAGCACTGCCTCAATTTCAGGATGTGAAGCTATTACTGTCAATACTGCTTGAAACAGTACAGCTTCACTTGGAATACAATGTCAGGCCCAAAACGTCTCCATCTGCACAGACCTTTAGTATGTATACTTTTAAAAGGATCTTTGAATTGCTTCAGCACCTGATGGTAATTCTATGTCTCATATTTATTCCAACTGCTTCTAACCAATACTGGAAACTTAACCCCAAAACCTAGATTTCTTTAGAATTATTAAGAGTTTACATGGGTAACGTGAAGAAACTTTTGAGCAAAATCTCTAGTCCCAAGGTCTGCCTCCCACAGTCCTTTTTTACATTAGAGAGAAGGAGGCAAGACATGACTAGTTTATGCATACCCCTGGTGTGTGTTTTCTGCAGAGACATCACACTGACAGCAAATTATTTGATAGAATGTACAGTATTCCTTTAAGGATCTTAAGAATTCTTAAGAACAGCGTTCCAGCTAAAATGTAGAAAAAGTGCTAGAACACAACAGTTTTCTACAGGGATGTTACTTCATTCACAAATGGTTTTGTCTCCCCAGATTCCCAAGTTACAAATGTGTGATGAAGCAAGGAAGCTTAGAAGCTGATTTTATTACATATATTTCCCCAAGAAGGTAGCACAGAATTTACAAGCCCTTTCTCACGTCTTACATATCCAGACATTCTTACAGCAACATAACGTGGTGTCAAATGCCTTGGACTGTAGATGGAAATACTGCTTAAAATTTGTATGAGATCAGGTTTGTCTGATTTTGGCTCTGGGATTCAGTAAGTGCCCAAACAGTTGGGTATTGGTGCAAAATGTAACTGAGAGGGTAAAATAAGGAAAACAAAGTGTGTGATTGCTTATAATTTTTTATTTGCTTTTATATTTTGAAATATCAAGTGAATAGTCTGGAGGTCAGAGGATCTTTTAATTTCTGAGAGGTGTTTCTCAGAAGAAAATATGCTGGCAAAGTAATGAGGGAAATGTACATTATTAATTTTTTGTTCTCTGTAGGTAGGTTTCCAACTCTTCACTCTAAGAGGATATGATTCATTTAAAATTCTGATCTGATTTTTAAAACAAAACCAGAAGCCACAACTTTTTTTTCTGAATGTGACTGTGAATCTCAGAATGTATTTTAGTCACCTCTACTTAATATAACTTTTGTTACATATAGTTATGTAACAGGAACAGATTGCCCAGAGAGATGGTAGATGCCCCATCCCTGGAAAAACTCAAGGTCAGGCTGAATGGGACTCTAAGCACCCTGATTTAACTGAAAATGTCCCTGCTCAATGTAGTGGTGTAGGACTAGATGACCTTTAAAGATCCCTTCCAACCCAAATTGGTCTTTATTCTAATTATAAAAAGATACATCTTTAGCAATTGTATGAAGTCTGTAGATTTTTCTGAGTGTCATCTTGCATTCCAACTGTTCAGTGCACTGAGATTCTCCTGTGTGTGTGCTTACAGCCTGTGGGAGCCAGAGCAACATTTTACTGAAATTTGTTCTTTTCAACGCCTTTGTAAATTGTTGGTTTAGAATCTACTAATATGGCCAGATATGGACAGGAACAGACTGTCCTAAGCCTGGAAGCCCTCTGCCTGTATTAATGCACAAATGTTATACCCTGAAGTGATAAGCTTGGAGGCCAATTCTGTCCCAGAGGTTGCTGGTTTGATTACAAGTTGTGCTCTTCTGAAAGATACATCGATTTCTAGCTTTGATATATGAGATTATCTCAAATAAACATATATGTAAATGCACATATTTATAAAACTATACAAATATGCACATGTGACAGAGATAGGATGTGAAAAATTGCAAGACTAGAATAAATTGTAAGATTAGAATACTATTTGTTGAATCACAAGATATACGAAAACCCTACTATTTTAAAAAGGAGCAGCTGCAGTGTTTTTCATTAACAGATGCACCCCAGGCTAGTAGGAGTTTTTCCATCAGGATAACATGTCAAGAGTAGGGAAGAAACACATTATCTGTACTAGCAGTTCTTTCTTAATTCTGTTTGCTATGATTTAATTGAATAAAGGCAGAAAAGCAACTTAAAGCACTGTATACATGAGGGTAGCTTGTTCCCCAGAAGAAATTTTAGGGATATTTCTCTAGGTTTTGGCATGTGTATCACATCTCTGAATTCAAATTTAATAGGAGATAAATTGTCGTAGATCATGAAGATTTTATCAGTTTATTAGTGCTGCTACATAAGCATATAGGGATTTTTGACTTTGGATATGAGTTATGACCATTCTTTAGATTAAGTCCCCAAGAGTTGATTCTCTGTTTGAAATGCTTCTAAAGGAATTTAGGGTCTGTAGAGTAGCTGTTTTTTCTATTACAGCCTATTTTCAGGAGAAAAGTCCTACCATTTAGGTTATATCTAGTCTATATTCATGTTAGTAGTTAACTTGTACAAGGTGATGTCTGCACAATGTAATTTTTATGGTTTTGTTTTGGGTAGTTTTCATTTTGTTCAGTCCTTAGGCTGAACATCTAGCAGAGGATGGAGCATACTGGATGTCCTCCTGGAAAACATCTTGCAGCTTATTATCTCAGAAGGAAATCCAATTCATCACATGGTTTTGCAATGCAAAATAAAATTCAGGAAATGGTCATGACTGGGAGATCTGCTTCTGTAGTGCCATCCTCATGTAAGTAATGAATGTGGATATATCTGCACTTCTCAACTCTGTTTTCATGTTGCAAATGGATCTGTGTGATAATGGTTACTTTCATTTTTTTTTTTTGTATTTTTTATTTTCCCTATTCAAAATACATCAAAGAAACTGGGCAGGAAGTGATTTCTGATTCTGCAAAGTACTTTGTGATTACACTTTTCCTGTTTCACCACCCAGGATAAAGTTGGCAGCTTTTAAATATCTTCATGAAAACTAGGTTAAGGGAGAGAGACTCTCTGAAAACTGCTAACAACATATTTTCTTCTGAGAAAGTTTGGTCTCCTGAGAAAACTTTTAGTTCCAGTGAGTGAATTTGGCAATTTCAACAAAAATGCTATATCAGCTTAACTTTAAATTGCAGGCTAATGATGTTGATAAATGAACTTTGTGAACTAAACTTCTTGAGTTTTTTGTTATAATCTGAGTTGTACTTTACAAATAAGATCCAAAGAAGCACAAAGCAGCTGGCTTTAGGAGAACATTATCTCAGTAAAAACAGATGCAAAGATGCAAGCTGATTGCCTACAGTACTCTGCCTAGCATCATCTGGTGCTATAGAAAGACTCACAGAGCTAAAAATGGAAAGGAAAGAAGATTCACATGAAATACTAATGTAATTCCCACTTGCTTGCAATAAAATGTGCTACTGAAAACTACTATCTAATGAAATAGTACTGACCTAACTTGTCAGCTGTTTATTAAATATTTCGTAAGTAATAATGATTAAGTATTTAATACCTAACCATGAATGTATAACCATAAAGTATTACCACCGCTGACGAAAACTTTCATTAAGAAACGGATGTCTCTAACAAGTATTAAATTTATTTGTAAGTTTTCTCCTAAAGAATATATCATGAAGCAGAACCAGAAAAAAACATCTATACACTCTGGATGACCTTTCAGAGAGGGTTCTGCGATTTTTACTTGTCTTTGTATAGATCTTTTCTTAGCACATGCAGACTGCTTTACATTTTATATGTGGAATGGATGGTGATTCTTTAGCTTGTTATGTACAAGAATCAATAAATGCAGAGCTGAACATATTCAACAAGGAGTTAATTAAATACTATTAGATTCTGTTGGTTATTTGTTTTTTGCTGTTTTGTTGGCACTTTTTTCCTCTCTAAATTAATGGTGTTAATGATAAACACCATTGAAGACAATTTGTTTAGTAGTTTGATTACTAAGGGCCTTCTCTATAAATAGAAGCATTAATTCACAGGACTAGCTGCTCCCTTATAAAGTGATGAAGATTTTATGGTTGGAATTTTATTATTTCTCCTTCTGAGTTTTGCTCTTGTCTCTGCTTACCATGGAGTTTACCAGAGACACCTACTATTAAGAATTTCTTCAAAGGAGATGGGATTACAGGGAGAATGCTCCACATATAATTCCCAGTAAAGTTGTGGATGTCCCATCCCTGCTAGTGTTCAAGGACAGGTTGAATGGGACTCTGAGCAACCTGATCTAGTGGAAGGTGTCCCTGCCCATGGCAAGGGAGTTGTAACTAGATGATCTTTAAGGTCCCTTCCAACCCAAACTATTCTATGATTCTATGATATATTTGAGCTCACAGTTAAAACTAAAAGTGCATGTTTTTTGGAATTATTTTGCTCCATATATTTGCCCTAATAATAAGCAAAAACATAATTTTCTCTGTGCCTTTGACATGTTAATGAGTACTTCAATTCAGCAGATACTTGTACTGTGCAAGTAGTGAAGAGATGATACTCAGAAGATTTTCTGTTACAACACCATATATTTTTTTAAATATCCAATATTTAAATAGCACTGCCTAGAGCCTTAAAAAGCAGTTATACCTTGGCTTTCAAGTGCTTTGCCATGCCATATTTGAGTATGTTGGTTTCTGTCTCTCTGCCATCTCCTGAGATCTCCAGTACAACACAATGAATTGGTGGTCTCTGCTTTTCATAGTGCAGATGCTGATCAAGACTGCTACATGTCTAGAATAAGAGGTTTATTCTGAGCTGGATATCTTTTGATTCAGGAGTTGTTCAGCCTTTTCAACGCAGATGTCCAGGTGGTGATCTGAAGGAATGTTCTAAAACATAGCCCAATTCAGTTAGAAAATAGCAACTTCTGCTTTTTTCAGGAGATATGACAATGGTTGTGGATTTATGGAGGAGGAATTTCAATCCAAAAGTTCCAAAACAGCCATAGCCTGCCGAGGTGTTAAGCGTATGTGTGTGCATTTGTGTTTTTCTCACAAGTTTTTTCTCTGTGTTGCACTGCAGAAAATGTATTGGTACAGGATGAAACTGAAAGCTTCTGGATATATATTTTATTTTAAGACAGTTTTGTTGCATTGACTTGCAATGAACTGATAAGACACATGCTAGCGGTTGCAACATTTTAGATTATTTTGAATAAGAATCCAGCTAATCTAAACAGAAAAGATCCAGTTCTCTAAGAGACACATGATTTCTTTTGCTAATGAGACTTGTGCACTCAGGCAAGTCCACTGGTGTGTTTAGGCCTCAGGGTTTTTTTTTGGCAAAGCCCTTTGCAACAGCACAACCTGAAAACCTCAGTACAGCAAGGAAAATTGACAAGATTACTGTTTAGGGTATTGACTCTGTGAACATCTTTAGGGCATATCAAAATAACCAGAGGAATCTTTGGTTACTTGCTCATGGTCATTGTTAGGCAAACCTTGTTTAAGAGAAAATTCTTTTTCTTCCCTTGGTTTGCATTGGTTCATCAGTGTATCTCCCATCCTTTCTGCCTTCATTAGCACCCGTGCTGTGAAGTGATTACTGTAGGTGAGGAGATTAAAATCTTGCTTGTTAGGTTTCAATTGCATCTTCACACTTCTGAAATCTTTTTAATTAAAGCCTCTGAAAACTGTATTTACTCTTTAAATTTAACACTTAGCAGCTGTAGTGAGAAGCAAGCCCCTTCACGGTAGAACAGCTGAACTACCTGAGGGAGGCCAGAGCTTTTAAGAGATTACATACGCCCTAAGAGGTCAAGGGCTAATTTGCTTCTGCTAGAGCTTTCTATAGCAGTACAAGACACTTAGCTGCATTCATTTCAAGACCTCTAATGTGACTAAATCTCCTGTACTGCTGTGAGAATAATCAGACAATGGTAGCAAGTTCCACTGTCCTTGCTATGGCACATTCAGAGAAGACAATCACTTCAGACTTACAATGTGCTGTGGATCAGGTCTTCTATCACAATGATTAGTTCCTGAAAGGCATAAAAAAATTGCTCAAAAATGCACTGACAGATCATGTTAGATACTAGATGCTTGAAGTTATTGCATTTAAGCTACCAGGATATGAATGGTACCACCTACACCCTTTACATGAATAGAGAATATGGCTTTCACCTGCAGTGCACTCAGAGATCCTTTCTCTCTTTTCTTAGCTGGGGTAAATTGTGTTAGTACAGAAGATGCTTTATAGGAATCCTATGTGTTTTTATCAAGCCTATAAACTAGCTGTTAATTGGCATCATATTGACTTCCTTGTTACAGAGAAATCCTGGAGCTCATCTAAAAGAGACAGTCACCTCCACGCTCTTACTCAGTATTACCTTGCCTAAAGAGCAGTGGTCACCTTACAGAGCTGGTGTGCTGACAGTGAGGAGAGGCAGGTAAGGGAGTGCAGTGGGACTAGTGTCAGACATCAGTACCCCTCCACCTCCTCCACTTCTCTGTGTGAGGGGAAGCCTTTTAAAGGCACGACAAAGTGATTTCTGGTGCCCCTCTGAGCTGTTTTTCATTGTATTGAGGAGAAATGTGTCTGTTGCCTCTGTGCAAATGTTATAAGCCACATGGGCTGATAGATAAATAAGTTCTGGTGTGGCATGTGTTGGACTGTTGCCTGATAGTTCTAATATAGCGTGGAAACTACGTGTAAAATTGGAATAAAGAGACAGCTGGTGCAGTTTTTCCTGGCTGAGGGAAATCTTCATTGTTGACCAGCATTTATTGCATCTGTCATATTATTTTTTGACTCTAAAGGATAAAAAGATGCTGCAATGTGTCTCTAACCACTTTACAGTTTTATTTATAATAAACCAAAGATCTTTGTGGCATTTCAGTGCATTAAACACACAAGTTAATCTGTTTACAAAAGATCATTTTTATTCTTTTCTTGCTATAGTGATCCATGCTTTACTCTCTTCATAATCCATAATAAAACCTCTTATAAATGTGAACTTTTTTTTTTTGTTAATTGCTATAGTTTTAGGGGGAAAAATGCAGTTTCTGCTAGCTTCCTTAAAATATGTTACTCACATACAAAACAAACAAAACAGTGCTTATCATCTGGCCTCATGCAGGAAAAGGAAGAATTTCCTCATGTAAAATGAACATTGTCAGAATTGGCTGTCAGTGACAAAAGTGAAACCATCATGTATCTTTTCTATTTGGAGCAATCAGAGCAGCTTCTTTTGGCAGTTGTTACCTGACAACCAGTTTCATACACTTGCTGATACATCATTAAAAATCTATCATTGTTAGTAAGCTGTCATCATAGAAATCAATGGATAAACTTTGCTGGTACTGTGTTTCTCCTGCAGAGCAAGATCATGCAACTTAACGACAACCCAAAGAAAAACCTGTATTGTGCAGCATAATTATTAATTCCAAAGCAAACTGTTGGAGTAAACTTGACAAAAATGAAGCTAGTTGATTGTACAGTCTGAATTCTGAAATATTCTTGTTTTAAAGTGTCAGGACTGCATCATATAGGAAATTCTTTGTCTGTTTGAATAAGATGGTTGTTCTTGGTGCTGTCATTTGAACCAAAGATATTCTAGGTACCAGCTGGGGTCTGTGATTTGTTGGGATGAAAATTCTTTGCAACACACCGTTTAAAAACTATGGTTTAGGATGTTATCCTGCAAATTTCTTTTGTTCTGTGGAAGAATAATCTTTACATAAGTTACAGACTTTGTAATAATTTATTGTGCTTTCTGACATATAGCCACTGAAAATGTTTTCTGCCCTAAATCTACCCAGTATGAAGGCAAAACAAAACTTCAATATGAAAATTTCTATGTGTAAGCCAGTAAAGGTACAAGAGGAATAAATGGAGTAACATACTAGAAATTAGCAGCAGGTATGCATGTATCAAAAATTTATAGAAAGGACCTGCTTTATACAGCAAGTAATGCCAGGAATACAAATCATCTCCTTGAAAAAATCTCTCAAGGCTTTCTCAGAGAAAAGTTGATGACTAGTGACTGTCTTTTCCTTATTGTATTTAATCTGTGATAGTTATTTAATAGTGAATACTATATGCTAGAAATTAGAAACTTGTTAGTATTTGTTTTAACAGCATTCATTCTGGGTTTACATTCGTTCCACTGTAAGAAAGAATGTCTCTTTCAACACCAAAGCCAGAACCAAGGGGCACGGATAGAGCAGCAATTCGTAGGTAGTATAATAAAGCCCATCATTTTTGTGTCACTGCAGAGCTCCCAAGAATTAAAAAGGGCAATCTGCTGGGCTTAGTTTCATTTCTGACAGAGTAGTGGTATATAAAGTGTTTAGAAACCTATTGCATCTTGTGCTTGGTTTTAGACAGACATATATGATTGTAAGTAGTAACTGAGCTGATCTTTTCCCACTGTCATTTTGTAATTTTAGTATCAGTGTAGTCTCCAGGATAAGAAATGTCTCATTTTGCTTTCCAAAGAAACCTTTATGGATGGCCAGATATTCCTCAGTTTCTGCCAGAATTCTGCTCATAGTTCCTTACTGTGAGTACCAGTCAGAAATCTATTAACCTAGTGTAGGGCAAAAGGTTGCCCATTCCATTTTGGTCAGGCACCAAATTGGAACAAACTAGAGAATTCATGCTCAAGCCTCTGGAAACAGGCAAGTTGAGATTTTCAAATATCAGAAAAATATGAAGAGGCCTTCCTACAGAAAGGTAGTGCAGGAATCTCAGTTCTATGGGGAAACTAAAAGAATCGGTAGGATCATCGAGTGTGATTTTTTTCTGCATCTGTGTACTGGTGTCCTTAGTGCTTCTCTGTCGAGGGCCAGCACAGCCAGCTCACATTTCCACAGCAGTGGAGCATATATGTCCTATATTGACTGTACTCAACTTTGAGATGCATTGTGCTTGGGGCTTCTATTTTAGTTGTACATGTGAGACCTAAAACCACCATCAAACAAGGCAGCAAGTGTCTCAGTGTAGATTTGGCTGCCCAAATTTTAAAATCATTATTATTCGGAATTGTATTTTATAATAACCTTGTTCGATTTTCAGTTTGATATTTAAAGGTGAATAAAAGCTGCCACAAAAGGTAAGTGAAATGTCTTTAATGTCTTTTAGTTATGGACAGACCTTAAAAATATAACAACTGAAATCAGCATTTTTTAATCAGAAAATATATGGCAATCACTTAATGAGAGACATAAAGCAAGAAAGAACACAAATATTTAGCCCTGTAATCAAAGACATAGTTTCACTGTGCACATTAGCTGGATGTTATGCTATCTATGTTTCTGTTTACTCATAAATCTGCTTTTTTTCTCGAAAGTATAAGAAATAAAAAGCTACTTATTCCTCAATAAAACTTCTCTATCTCTTTAAGAGATAATGTAGAATAGGTGACCCATCTCAACACTCCAAATTGAAATTAGTGAGGGAAGTAAATAGTGGAGAAATGTAGATCTGGGGGAAGGAAGAGAGTACAGTAAACAGCTAAAGAGCATGCAACGTGCTAGTAAAAATTGGCGAGGACAGTTAGAAGAATAAAGAAGGAAAGGAGAAGTGAGAATATTAATGGAAGTTGAAAAGGGCAATTTAAAACAATTTGAGACATAAAACCGTCTAGACAAGTGAGAAAAATAATAAGGAGGTAAGAGAAAAGTAAAAGCACTATGCCCCAAAGGTGAGATTTTCAAAGGAAAGATGTGCAATGAGCTAGAGTTAATAAATTTGGACTATTAGCTGTTTGCTGTGTTTCTTAACATCTCCCTCATCTTTGTCGTACTTCATCGTAAGAGAAAGAGCTTGTTAGAAGGTCTCTAGTTAAAGTTGTGCTGGTTTTGACACATGTAAAGCTGTCAAATACAAGTATTTCATTGAAAGAGATAAAATCTGACAAAATGTTGTTTGAAATTGGCATAGAAAAGAGGGAAAGAGAGTGTATTTCCCATAGCCAAAAGGTGGGAGTATGGACTACCAGCATGTCAAGACCTGACCTGCAGACTGGGAATTTAAAATTGTCTACCACAAACTGGAGAGTGTTTCTTAACTGCTGAGCTACTGTTTTTCTTTCTGGGATTGGCCTTTTTGCTAGGTTTTGTTTTGTGCCATTTTACCTTTTGCACAGAACATTTGAAAAGTTCAGATCCACTCTGAGTTCCCAAATCCGTTTTGACTTTTTTTTTTCTCTGCGTATTTGAGTTTTCTTTTGTGTGATTGACTGAGAATTCCTATTGTTTCATCAGTTGTTCATAGGGCATCATTTGGTTATGGTTTTTGGTTTGTATTCTTCACCACAATTTAACTCTAGAGGAGCTTTGTTTATGTACTCTGTTTGAAAGCCATGAGGGACTTCTTACACTGGGCTGGTGGTTAGCACCTTGACAGTGGAAATAGTGTTTATAAAACTGTGTTCCATCTCCTTTAAAGATAGCCCTTTGCTTTCAAGCTACACTGTATTTATACGTAGTTTTTTATATCAGGCCTGTTCTAGTTTTGACGACCCCTTAGATATTGAACTCTCAGTGTTTCTCATTATCACTCTCTTTTTCCAGTTCGAAGTGTGTATGCTTTTTGTTTTTGGTTTGGGTTTTTTTTCCCTACAGCTCATTTCTTTTTCTCTAGCTAACACCCTTTCTCTAGGCCTTCATTTTGAATTTAGTAAACACTCTAGATTAATTCTTTGCATTCCACAGGTGCCTGCAGGACAGGGGACTGTGGAAATGAATGCTCCTAATTATCCCTTTTGTAAATTTGCCAACCGCTCTCTTTGACTGGTCACAGACTTCTTGTCTCAGCCTTCTTTTTGTTGTATGAAAGGAGAAGTTGTGTGTGTGTGGGTATATATGTGTTTATGTCTATATAGGTGGATACACACGTAAACACACAAATATGTGTACACATATATTTTTGAATTTAAATCTCTCTCCTGGTAATTCTCAGTTAATAGTCTGCTCAGTTAATAGTCTGCAGTATTTACTTTTCTGGAGGGTAAATTGAGTGCTTTGAACTTGTTTTGCTTTCACCAGAGTTACTAGAAGGGATACAAATTTGGCTGGCTTTCAAAACATTACCAAAACCCTTGTAATTACTGTCATCGTGTCACCACCTGCGAGGCGGTACCTTCTAGTGGGGTGGGTGTGCCATGCTTTGCTTTAGCTTTTATGCTATTAATAGGGAAAGCACAGAAAGAGGTGAGCATGTAGGAGCTCCTGAGTATGGTACATGTACCTGGGAGTGCATGAAGTTTCCCAGTGTCAGACCCATTGTTCCCCAAGCAGAACCATTTGTTTATAATTGGAATAATAAGAATATTTTGGCAGTCCTCCATCCGAGGAACGTGTGTAAGAAACAAGTGTCAAGCCAAATGCAAATGTTACTTTAAGCTTCAAATTAGACTTGAATATGTAGTAGAACGGTATTTAGAAACATCCTTTGTTCTAATAAAGTCTTTCAGTGGTAGATAAAAGAGCTGACCGTCAGGGTTTTTCAGACTCTGACATTGTTTTTCAAGAGCATCTTGCATTCAACAGATGGAATGATGAGGTGCTACTTTGACATCACGTTGATGAAAAATTGCTTTTTTGGGGTGAAACCCACAAATGTGTTTCCTTGAATAAGAAATAAAATGTTGAGTGTTTTACTGTGTTGTTACAGCTCAGCACAGAGCTGCTTCATTTTTAAAGCTTCTGATGGCTGTGTGTGGGAGGCTGTCAGGTGGAGAAACCCTACCAACCTTTGTCCTTTTGAACTATGTTGCAGAAATCTTGCGTCAAATCATGGTGCTCTTGCATTGTGCTGTGGAGTAACTAGGTGACGATGTTGCATGGTGAAGTGGAGCTACATGAGCAGAGTAATCAGCTTCCAGAGAAGTGGTCAGGAATTAGATGTCCAGTTTTAAGGAGGTGAATTGTTTCTTACTATCATGCAGGAGGACCTCAGTTTTACTCTGCTCTAATCATGTGTATAGTTTTAATTTCTTTTATTACTTCATAAATTCTCCAACTTATTTTTCTCCTGTTTTTAGTACCCCACAGAATGAAATGGTTTCACAAGAATTGCTCTTGTTTGAATTGAGGTGGGAGCAAGAAGAGACAGCTTAGAAAGGCAAAAGACTGATATATACAAAAGAAAAACGCATGTGTATTAGAGGTCCTGAACCATTTCAAGTCTTACCATGCATAAACAAAGCCAGTTGCTACGTAATTTATAAAGACTCTCACTGAAACTTATAATTAGAGGTTACACAAGGGCAGGTAACATTTCAGAAACAGGTAAGACATCTGACCCAACATGCCTGCTTACTCAAATGGAACAGCCTTAGGCTCTCCTGAGATCATTGCAGAGCAACTCCCCAGATTTTGATTAAAGGCCTATCCTTCACCTCTCTGCAGGTCTATCCTTTGAGAAAACTTCTTCAGACTTCTGATTTTCTGAAGGCTCCAAAGCTTCTCACATTATTTAAAAACTGGCAAAAATCACTTCCCAGAAAAAAAAATCCATTTTGCATTTGACCTTTACTCGTTGGTGTGCTTATTAGCATTCTAGTTCTCACACCATGTTCTCTCAGTGACAGCACTTACCCCCACCTCAGCTGATAAAATTTAGCTGCATGTTTTTCCTTTACTCTTTTTGACAGCTGCTGTAGAGGCTTTACAACAGGAGGCATTTGAAGTCGCCTGACAGAATTTTGCACTGCTGGGGTTTAAATCAGTCTAATACTAGAGTACTTGCACTTTGCCACCTCTTTGACTCTTTGGCTCTGAGATCTGAGAGCATTGCGTACAAATTTGAATTTAGCATCACAATCCCATGTTGTTGGGGGGTAAACTAGATGCCCATCCACTCAAGCTGATATGGCACTTCACCTACAGAATTCTTGATCAAACTTAAACTGATGGAAACAGATAAAAATGTCCTTCTCACTCGCTTTTGATTTTTCAGTCTTTTAATCTCTTTTTGGATAACTGGTGAACCTATGGACCAATTGCCTTACCTGCTCTCACCACTTTTTTTTTTTTTTCCCACATGAGTGAAACACTGAATTCCTTCAACATGGGGAGGAGAAGCAGGCAGCTTCATCTGAGGATGAGATTTTGGGAGCAGGCTGCTCCACTCCTCTCCAAAAGAGAGAAGGAGCATGCCCACGGCACCTGATGGAGAGGCATGGATGCAAACCCTGGGTAGAGCAGCGCTTGCTCTCTGGTGTTAACCCTTCATTGATAGCACACATTTAACACTCAGTCATCAAACTTGATAGTGCAAGGTGAAGGATCTGTAATTCCATGCAAATTTCTTGGAGACTATGTGGAAGCAGGAATGCCAAGGTGGAAAATTGACTTCGCCTTTGCTTTTTTTGAATAATATTTGGAACAATTAATAGATTTTTGCAAGTGCATCAGAAATAGATATTCAAGGTGAGATTTTGTGTGCCAGCTGCCCTAATCTAACACAAACCTGTCATTCTTCTTTCTACCTGATCTTCTGCCAGGTTAGTGAGCTAAACCAGCTCCAAGCCACTGAAAACAGTGGGGCTGCATTACCAGGGGCAGGGGTGGGAGAAGAGTGAGATCATCTCATTTGGCTGGCAGCAAGCCATTCGATCTTTGAAATGCCGCTCCTGTTCCTGAGCTGTGGAAAGGAGCAATAAGCAGTGCTCAAAGAAGTGTGTGTGTGTTCATTTTGATGATACAGCTTTTCATAAGTCCTGTGCACACTGAGAGTCTCCCCCACACATAACCTCTAGCCATGGGTTACCACCTGCACAATATCTCTGAAGTTATGTCAGTTCAACTGCTTATGAATATGTGAAGTAAATAAACAAAGGAATCAACCAGGCTGGAAAATAATTATATAAATTGTTATTGTTAACCTCAATAACTTCTTACAGCTCCCCCTTTCAAAGGTGCTCATCCAGGGCTGTATGATTGCTAACGTGAGGGTAGGCTGAGGCTGTGCCTGCCTGTCAGTAACTGTGCAGTATTGCTCTGTATATATTTTAATTCACTCATTTTCAGGGAAAGCTCTTTATTTCCCCACCGTCTGATGGTTCCAAGATGAAATGAATGTCTTATGTACTTTGGGTGATAGGCCCAGAAATGTGTGTCTGAATAATCTAGCTGCTTTTTAATATCAATAATAATTTTATAGGAAAATATATGGGTAACAATAAGGACTGGGGATGTGGAAGTGCTTAAATGAAAAACAGTGCAGAACATCTGTATTTGCAGAGAAGGTAATTTGTTTCTTGCTGTATTTTCTGGAAGTATTCCAGTTTGAATTGAGACCTTGTATTTTTTACGCCCTATTCCATGAGATTATTTAAAAAGACAACTTTGGATTTCAGAGAAATTCTATCTTTTGTGTCAAAACATATTGATGTTTGATACATTGCTATGACTTTGGACTAAAATATTCTTTGATTTCTTGTCCATGTTTTTCATATTATGTTTCACATTAACACAGATTCAGCAGACTGTGAAAGGTGGGATTTTCCTAGTAGATATGTTCACAGAAGTGACAGTCTCTAGATGGGCTTCTTATTTCTTCCTCCCAACATAAATGGAGTCCTATTCTTCTTTTATATTTGTTATAATACTCTAGAAGATTAAATCTACACTAACTCAAAAATGGGAAAATTTCACCACAGGTTTGCTAATTGTGGTGATTTAACTCTCAGGAAAAAGTTGCTTTTAGATGTCAAGGCTGAACAACATAGGGTGGTGTTAATATTTGGAACACCCTGCCACAAGCAGTAAGACAGCTAAATATTTTTAAACATCATAACCAAATAGTTGTGGACTCTTTATAAGAAACCGAACCTTGGATTGTCATTATAAAAATATGTGCTCATACTCCTGTTGATGTAAGAATAACCATATGCCATAGCTATCCTTGCACTCTGTTCATTCTCTACTAGAAATTCTTGCTCAAGTAGAGTCAGAAATTTTGTCATTTGGCTGGAGTTTCTAGATACATGACAGGGCTACAGTCAGGCAGAAATCCCATTACACCAACTGAATGTGCACAGGAAGGTTTCATGATGTTCTTCTAGTGAATTTGTAATTCTGCTTTGTGTAATGAATTTGTACTTTGATTTGTGTCAGATCTGCTCTGTGTGCATAAGTTTCTATGTACCTCAGAAAACTCAGACTTGCAATGCTACACAGAGCATGTATCCATGTTTAATTCTATGACATCTGAGAGAAAAACCATGGCAATTCTATATTGACCTGAGCTGCTTAACTTAAATGGAGGGAAATGGAAATTTAGCTTATAAGATAAAGATATATTAAACACTGAATCCAATCTTCCAATGGCTGAAGTGTTATCTGAAATGCTGAGGTCTTGTTTTTTGCCATTGCTTTGATTTGAAACAGATCTCTTGCTCTAGAATGTTGTATATTGCAATGACTGATTGAACTCAGTTACTGTGAAGTGGGTATATAATTATCCACACCCCTACTAAGAGTCTAAGAGTGGGATGAGTCTTTGACAGCCTTTTTTTTTTAACCATGTAACAATACATAATTATTTCTCAAGCAATCTACTTGTAGTCTAAATTTAGGAATTATTTCTCAAGCCAGCTGTTCTCAGTAAAATTGAGAAATAGAGATGATTTAGTGGTTTAGTGAACAAAAGTAAAGATTGCTCAAATGCTAAATTTTTTAGTGTTTGAAACCCAAATTTAATTCCCAAGCAGTCCAACCTTGCTCAGAAATAAGAACACTAAAACATCTGTAGAACAGAATGGCAGAATAAAAAATCTAAGGTTGAAAGTAATTTATCAAGGCAGGACAATCAGATTTAATTTTTGGAAGTCTATCTCTACAAGAAGTGCTTAGATTGAGAAAAAACAGTATTTTGAACTATTATTATGGAAACAATAATCAGGGACTGATGATGATGATCCTTTAAAGATACTGTAGTCTTTGCCATATAAATGATTCAGGACATTGCTGAAATGAGTTTTTATGCCAATAAGGCTTTCTGTTGCGTACTGTTTCTGGCAAGAGTAGAATATGAACATATGTGGTATACAGTACATACACAATTGAGTTAAAGTTTATTTGCAAAAGACAGACTCCTTACAACGTTTAGTATGTTAAATGGATATGTAAGCAGTGACTGCTTTATTATCCAGAGACCCTGCAGCATGTATGGCTATAACACAAAATCCTAATCAAGAAGTTTTTAACTTCATTGGCTACTATCAGCCAGCTATCAAGGCAAATTTTTGCAAGGGAGGAGCCCCAGCTGCTCAGGAAGCATTGTACACCAGTTCCAACTCCTTGTGCCAGTTTTGTGACTAAGAGAAGGGCATGAAACCATGCTCAACTTCTCAGACCACAAGCGTGCTGCTTGAAGCAGAAACTGGAATAGCCTGAGACTCCTGCAGAGATACTCTTGTGTAATGAGTCATACTTCAACTAAGAGGTTTGTTTTGTTGCTTTAAAAAAACCCCTTAGATTATCTGAATAAGGGGCAGATGATTAGTTTCACACCATATTCTGTAGAAAGGGAAAATCATCATCTGTGGAAGTCTTACCTCTCCACAGCTGTATGTAACAATGAGAGAGGGGCAGACTACCAAAACCTGCAAAAAGTGGTAAAGAATTGTTGTGAGGTGCATTTATTTTATTTGTGTGTTTATTTTGAATTTTTACAGAAGTCTAAACATGTACATAGGCTATCCTGATTCGTGGTATTTTCAGGCTTTGATTTCCTTACAGAGCATGAAAATTAAAAGGAAAACCAAAAGTATTTGAAGGCCTGTTTTCAAAGGAACTTGTTCTTAAGAATCTGTCCTTAATACCTTAGCAAAGTTAACTTGGAAAAGAAGAATGGATTGTTGAGTTTTTCTCCTCTTCTAAAGTGGTTTCATAGTCCTATTTCCCTTTCAACCACAAAAATCATGCAAAATGAACCATATTGCATTATTGCATGGTTTTAACCAACTGTTCACCATTGTGTACCTCACAATGATTTTCTTTTGCTTGTTGAGGATAACACTGTACCAAGAAAGTCCCTGCAAGACATTTTTAATCCATCAGTGTTAATAAAGAGATGTTGAGATAAATCTGTGCAGCTGAAGTACCTAGTATATTAATTTCACCACTCTTGTCTATGCTACTTACCACTACAATATATATTGGAGATATAGAATGTACAGACAATGTCATGAAGGATATAGACATATATTGGAAAGAATTTGGGATGGTAATTGCTGATAATCTACAGGTAAACAAAGAATCATCAGGAGTAGGCGTGTAATGAGGTTGTGATCCAATTCTTATGTACTCATAATATATCCTATAATAATAGCATACAATATTGTGAGACATTCTAATCCCTTTATAGGCCATATGGAGTCATGCTGCTTTGTGTTGATAGTGTGGATCTAGTGTCAAAACATGGCTGACCAGCTTCACCACATTCCTCCAAAGCAGTAGTTAGCAGATGTGTGTACTCCTAGGTTTGTTTGTAGTTTGTTTTTTTTGTTGTTGTTGTTTGTTTGAGTTGTATTTTTTCTTTTTTGTTTGTTTGTTTTTTCTTTTTTTAACTCTATGTAGCCAGTCTGGAGTTACTGATTGAAATTCTGAAGCATTGTAAATAATAAGACAATTGACTTTTATTTTCTTTTAAAATAATGCCAGTAAATGAAAGCTATCAGATCAATACATCATTTCAAAGGCAAGTTTAAAATCACCTTGCATAGGTTTTATCTCTAAGTTTTAGATGACTACACAGAAGGTGTCTGCAGTTGAAATGACCATCTGATTGCCCTTAGCATTCATGTGGTGTGTCTATATGCCCATGCTCCCATACAGGCTCAGGACAAGCACTGCTGAACTGTAGGGCACAGCTGTGAACTCAGTGTAAGCGTCAGCCTGAGCACCTCCTTATATCCTGCATGCCCTTCTAAGGAGAAGGGATGGCAATGCCCTCGCCTGGCAGCATTGCCAGATGCTTGAGGGAAGGCAGAAGGGGTTCTCTGGTGTTGCCTTCCTACTGCAAGGACATTGTACACTGTCCTGCAAACAACCTGTACCTTTGTGTCCAGGCAGAGCTACTATAGGCAAAATGCTGACCACTAATGATACAGTATAAATGTTAATTTTGAGCCTAGCTTGCAAAATTCCCCTGCCTAGGTCTTGTCTGCTTGTACATGAAATCTGTCAATGAAATTCAGCAGAACATAAATTATGCTCTCTGATCACAGCACTGAAAGGCCACTGACTTCATCACCCTTTTCTTCCAGCATCAACTTTTATTCTGGCAGTTGTGAAGGATCTATTGTTCATTATTATATCTTTACTCTGCTGAACAGAGTCCTTCTGTTGTAGCACCAAATAGTCTGCAAGGTATCTATCACCAAGTGGCCATTACGCACTGAAGTTCTACTTTTTTTCACTCTTCTGTTTGTAGAACAACTAAATTGCTCTCTGTGAAGGGTAAAATACTGAAAAAGAAACCTTTCTTAACTGCTGTTTTTGGGATACTATGGAACGGGTTTCCATAACTCACCTACTTAATTTTACTTGGAAAACAGATTTTTTTTTAATTCATTGAATATTCACTCTTTCTATGACACTCTTCTAGAAGTTTATAATGCTGTACTGGCAAAACAGAATAAATGGAATTATAGGTTTTTGGGCTCTTTCCCTCTTTAATTGCTATCTGAAGTACATAAGCTTGTGCAGTGAGCACTTTACCTCCCCCCTGACTTTCTCAGTCTCTGCAGTGCAAGAATTAAAGCACCTTCCTCTCCTCTCTTCCTTTAAAAGACATTTATGTTACTATGGTGAGGAAAGCATGTAGTATTTGGAGCTACAGACTAAATATAGCTATTTTCATAACTCATTTTAAGTGTTACACCAATAATTTGCTGAAATAATTCATATTACAGCAAGCAAAATTTACATATATGTGATTGACAAACATTGTAGGAGTTCAGGAAGGTAAACCAACCCTGGCTTTAATCCAGCATTCACTTGCCCTGAATCCAGAACAGGTCAGGTCTAAAACCTCATCCTTTCCTATGCCAGACACAATTTTCTGGTAAATGTAAGGGAGAAAAGAGAAGTTTTTGGGCTTCCAAAATTTCTAATTTTAGTCACTTTTTTCTTTCTTTTCATAATGGATATGTACATGTAACCAGCATGACTTACTGAATCAGGATTTTTATTTAAAACAAAAAATCAAGCTGGAAAATAGTGATATTAAATCTGGAAAAAAACCCCAGTAAATTTTAAAGAGTAATTGGGACTCTATAGGAAGACAACTCTAAATTGTATATCACCACAGTCTTACAACAATCTTTTCTTGAAGGTGTCATTCATGCAGCTCCAAAATAAAACTGGGAATAGGCTTTTCATTTTTCTGGCTTCTTAGCTTCAGTTATATTAGAAGGTACTCCTGTTTAGATGTACTGGGATGGTTTTCTGGTGTGTATTTATAAACGCTTGCCATAGTATACATAAGTTATTTGGATGAATGATCCTTTAAGTTACTATATTCATAAATAAACTAGCAAATAAACTTTTCAGTTCATAGCCACTAAAGATCTTATTGTATTAAATAGAGGATCCGAATAATTTACCCTTTTTCTTACTATGGATAATCAGTGTACTGTGAGTTCAGAAGTGTTCTTTCCAAGAGCAGGGTGAAGAGTAGGCTCAGGAGGGCTCAATTGATGTGTTTGCACACTTTGCCAAGTACATTGAGAGTATCTGAAGGATCTATGTCTTAGATGGTGTATAGTATCACTTAGAAAAGGCTGAAGGAATAATTCGTGACTGTATTGCTTTATTTTGTGCAGAGGCTTTCTGAGAAATTATCCCGTCAAAAGTCTGCAGTTGCCTGGCAGTGAATTCGACCTTCAGTTTCTGGACAACTCTGGTGCAAAAGACTCAGCAGTGCAGAGGTTGGTGTCAGTGCCAGGTGAGAAATGGGCATCCCCACTCTGGAGAGATGCTGAGGGCATGACGTCTGCCTATGGGGTGGCTGTGAGGAAGGCACAGGCAAGTTGGGAGCCCTGGCTGGTGGGATGAGGCTGCAGCTCTGGGGGCAAATGCAGGCAGAGGCTGGCAGCGGGCTGTGCACCTGCACAAACTGATGGCTCTGTTTTACTGGATAGGATTTTTAAGTGGATCTTTTATTCTGATGAAAAACTTGGCAACTCTCCTTATTACACCATGGACCAAAAACCAGGGTGCACATGACTAGTGACCATATTTGAGGAGCTGCCTTAATGACCTCTTTCCCACCACACATCAGCAAGATGAATGGGACAGAACCTGAGTTTGGAGAGGATCATTCAGTCACCCCAGCCATGAGACTGTCCCCTTGTCTGCTTTCCTTCCTCAGGCACAACATATCTCCTGCCTTCAGTGTCGAATAAATCAGAAGTCCCAGGCACAACTCAGCTTCCAGGGCTCTCTGGTCTTAGTTCATACCCTGGCAAAAGGAACTTGAATGAAACCACACCATTTAGTGTGACCTTAAACTTAAGTTGATCTAATGGAAAGGCGGCACTGGAAAGGGCCAGCGTGCTCATCCTCTGTTGAGATCTTCTGCCATCTATGGATCCACAGATCTTGCTGATTGTTGTTTGCAGGATGAACCAGCTCACTGCATAACCATAGAGAAGACTTCTCTTTCTTTTTTCTTTCTTTTCTTTCTTATTTTTTTTCTTTTCCCCAGCAAGGTTAATTGCTTAGATAATTTACTTTGCATAGTCAGAGTCCCTCAATTTAATGGAAGGTAATTGGCAGGAGGGCATTTCCCATGAGAGCAGGAAAAACAGTTCTGCCAGCTTAGCCCTTGTGTCAGACCTCGTGCCTTGACTTTGACAAGAGTGCCCCACACCCTTCCATGTGCTCTGGTGTGGATGTGTTTGGTAAACAGTGAACAAATAAATAGTTATGATAAAGATGGATTTCAGGAATTTTCTCATTAATCAGGAAAACTTATACCAAAGCTATGATGAACATTTGTGGTGCTAAAAGGCAAAAATAATTTCCATTCAGCATGCTCTAATATTCCCCTTTTTGAGCAATCTTGTTTGCAGAATTCCAGCCTAGCTGGAGTTTTGGTGGGCTGTTAGGCATTGTTCATTTGATCTGATGCATTTTTTGAGACATATCTGAAGTATGAAACAGTATTTTCTACTTTAACTTGCTTATGGGGACTTCTGAAGTGCAACTTTCTAGTTTGCCTGTATTTAAATCTGGCATATGTCAGTGATGGTTGTACTAATGAAAGCCACTCAGAATAACAAAGCCCAGATTGTATTTTTGGACAGTAAGCACAGTAGTGCTGTTCAGTGAGATAACCCAAGGGAAAAAGAAATAAGAATGACCTGCTTTTTAAAGTACAGAATTTTCCTGTTCTTTTTGTCAGCATGACTTGATCTACACCTGTGATTTTTGTAAAAATGTGTAAAAGGAAGGAATAGTTAAAGGTTGCTAAAACCTCCCTAATTTTGAGAAAACTTTTAACAGAGAAAAAAAATAGTTTTCCTGGGTTTAGAAAGTACATCAAAACCCTAATTCTGCTAATATTTTTATAACAGTCTTGAGAACATGACTTTCAGTGAGCTAAGAAAAAAATTGTTGCTGTTTGGCAAGCTTTGTGTGCTTCTCATTACTAATTATTGACTATTTGGAAATATGGTACTGTAGTATTCCCATTTCATTCTTGTCGCTCATTGCTTTTAAATGTTTTATGACTGTATTGTATTTACTGATGATATAAATGCACCTAAAAGTGAAAATTTAATTTATTTTTCCCTTTTCTGAAATACGTAAACCTGGCATCAAACCTAATGTTTTAATTCATTATTCTGTGGCATGCAAAAATGAGTTGATAAGTGTTCTAGTGCAAGTGGCTTTATCTTTTCATCAGGGATAATATTTGACTCAAGAATAACAACAAAAATAGGAATATGCCAGCAATGCATATCAAAACAGCACTTTATTTCTGTAAATATATTTCTCCATATCAGATAACGGCAGTATTTTTATATTTGTAGGCGTGCATCTAAGATTAAGTAATTATAGTAGAACGGTAAAGTTCCAGACTTTCATCCGAATTTAACTGAAGTCAATGGAAGTCTTGCAAAGGGCTGTAACCCTTTAAGCCCATCAGCATTTGGGTAATTAGAAACTGCTCAATTGGACCTCTCTCCCCTTTATTTTCTAAACTTAGTGATCTCACAGCATATAGGAAGAGTTTGCCCTAGTCAACTTAATGTGAATTATGAGCATTATCCTGATTTTTTTTCTCGGAGAGTTAGATTAGGTATAGTTTGCTGTTTCAGGAGCCACTGAGCTGAATCAGTGTTGCATTTCTGTTGTGAAGGGGATGTGTTGCTCCAACTCTTCTCCTGCCTTTTCCTGCAGACTGAGCCCCATGTTCTGTTCCCTGGTGGCTCTGGACCTCTCTTTGTGAAAGCGTTCAACTCAGTAGCACCATAGGAAACCTCCAGTTGTTTTTGCTGGTTACTTTTCTGCCAGGTTAGCAAATTGATTTAGCTCACAAAAGGGATCCGTGAAACAGCAGAACAGATGTGAAGGAAGAAGAGGAAGTGTGCAGACAGGAGTGGTGGGTAGCTCTGGAGGTGGGAAGTTTTCCTCTTCAGTGGCTGCAAACTGTGAAATTGCCCAAGCTGGCTAGTGAAATCTCACCCCTTGGCTGGCACTTGCTGGCTAAGACTTTGCCCAGCCACTGTTCCCTGACCAGTACAAATCCTTTAGAGCTACAAATTTTGAAGTGATTATTTCTGAAATGTATTTTTAGTATTGTATTTTTGCTGATGATTGAAAGGCAGCTCACGAACAGGCCTTTACCATGCAGATTTCAGTCCAGTTCTCACAGAGCTGGAGCTGCCTTTCTGGGCAGTTGCTGGCTGGTGGCTGAAGCACAGCTGCTGTCTGCAATCGTGCAGGATGAGATGGAAACTTTTCAGCTGTGTTTGCTGTTGGGTATCAGTTCCTGCTCAAAGAGCTTTCAGCTCTTGAAATGAGCTTTCATGTGCATGGAATTTTTAGAGATTTTTTTTCTTCTTTTAATATTAGCTAAAGGAAATCTGTGGTCTTTTGAAAGTTTTTGTGTAGGGAGAACAAAAAAATAAGAGCCGGATTCTTTCCAGTGCTGTCAGAAATAGAATCACCCTGTAGTTAAATAGCTCCTGTAGCATGCTTGTATCCCAGAACACAATATTTTTTGCTTTTTAAAATTTTTCTTTAAGTTCTTGCCTGCTTCAGGCAGAAGAACATCTTATTTCCCTATGTTTTCAATAGGAGCTGTAAGCAAGTCAAATATTGTTTATTCAATGTTAGAAGATATCTGATGATGTGCTTTTGGCTAAATAATTCTCCAATGGGACTGTAAGCCTACCTAGGTACTTGAGATCTAATATAAATAGGTATGCTCCTCCACAGAAAAAATGCCTAAGATGTTATATTTATTCTCATTTTCCTCATTTTTGATAAGCTAATTCTGACAGCATATAGCGTTATCTTCCTTATTTTCCCATTAACATGAAATATAGATCTAAGGAGGAACATTCTGAAGGAGTATTAACTTGTCTCTTTGCAAAGGAAAGGTAATCTCTGGAAAATAGATACTGTTTTCACATACATCTGAGTAGACAGATTTTAAATATAATTTGGAGTATAGAAAATCCCTACATCGTTACTGATTTTTTTTTTGCAGCTGTGAAATGCCTTTCTGTTTTAAGGGTAACAAATATTGCTGCATTTATTCACAGATAAATTATATATTTGTTTATTAGCATGTCTGAAGGATGTCATTGGGATGATCTTATGATTAACGTAAAGTCTGAAGGTGGGGGGACTGTTATCCAGTTCTACTCTATTTTTCCTTTAGTACTAGTTAATCTATTCGTAAGGTTAACTTGACTTTTTTTTTGTTATTGTTATTCTCATGTGGAAATTTTCAACCATAAAACCCTAGTCACTGTCTGATTTTTATGATATTTTAATACAAAACTTCAAGTTCACAAAAAGTTTCTACACTTGAAATATTTCAGACAAAATATCACAAATATCAGACGTTTCTTTTTTTTCAAAAACTTTTTTCACTGAAAAGTGTTACTGAAAAGCAGCTGAGACATATTCAGTCAACTCCATTCTTTGTGCCTTCAAACCTGGAAGTCAGAGTAGTTCTGTCTCAAAGGTCTTCCTGTGAGAGATGTGGCTGCTGGAGTTGTGTGACCTGAGACCAGAGGCAGGAGATGGAGTTCCTCTTTTCAGATGGGAGAAATTTGATAAGAAAACTAGTTAACTAGTAACTTTCTAGAATTTCTTGATAACAAGGGGCACCAGAGCTTGCAAACAGTCACATGGAAGACTATAAGATGGTTGAGAAAGACCAGAAGATGAAGCGACCACGTTATGTGGCCGTTAAGATAGACAGCTCGAGGAGACACTGTTTTTGCCGTGCAGAACGTCTTGACTGCAACCTCAAATAAAAATGTAAATGGGGTTCCTCAAAACCCGGGTGAGTGTCCTGGAAGGAACTAAAAGGATAGGACAAGGTGTTTCGTCAAAAGCATGTGAAATGCAGCTTAGCCTTTTGGTGAGGAGGCGGAGCGAATCATAGCCAGGCATCGAGACTTGGAGCTCAGAAAAAGGTTTTGGCTTGAGGTGTTTCTTTGGTAGTGGTTTTTTTTTTTAATTCTGAAACTCTTTTACCTGACAAAGTGATTGTTTGGTGTAAGAAAGAGCCAAGGAATTTCAAATATCCAGCTACCCATGAGCCATTCCAGTAAGCTGCTTGGAGATTTTCCTCACAGAACACATTTTGGAGTGTAACAGACTGCATCGGGTTTTGAAGTGTTTGAAGATCTTGGGGGAGATAAGGAGTAAGAACACTTAGGTATTGTCATTCCTTCATCTTGCTGTTTATTTTTACAATCAGAATTAGTCTTGTTGAAAAACCTGGTTTAGCTTCAAAGCATAAGTATGTCTCCTCCTCACTATAAACACTTTGACTGTGGGAACGAAGAGACTGTAAGAACTTTCTGCCAGAAGCAAGACAAGTTGCCTTAATAAGACACTCATAATTATGATTTTCCCCCTTCGTGACATTTAAGCATATCTATCTAGAAGACAAAATGTTTTGTAAGTTAATCAAAACCAAAGATGTCTTAATATACACTTACAAAACATTGAAAACAGTTTGGAGTAGAGGCTGGGATTCTCCTTTTTCTTCTGTGCCAGGAATCCCTGGTTGTCCCTGTAAAAGGAGCAGAAAGGTGACTGTGCAAAATTGGCTGGGAGAGATAAGAGTTATAAAATGTTTTTTTTTTGGTTTTGTTTTTTTTTTTGTTTTTTTTTTTTTTTTTTTTTTTTTTTTTTTTTTTTTTTTTTTTTTGTTTTGTTGTTTTTTGTTTTGTTGTTTTTTTTTTTCTGACATGTGATGTGTCCTTAATTTATTTAGTATCTTTAATACACTTTCTTTGTGTGCTGACTTGTATGTCTTTTTCATACACATTTAAAGATTAATGGCCTCTATGGAGGAGGCAAGTGAATAAGTAAGGACAGTTATTTTATTAATTGTCTGCATTTCTGTTTCTGACTCAGTAGCCTCAGTAGCAAAACTTTGCATTTTTTCATTTAATATTTAATTTATATTTTTATATATTTGCTTTGGAAACGATAACATAGAAAAGCGTTTGTTTTTTATAGAACCTCTAATTTTACAGTCCTTTCAGTAATACACCTAATGGCTGGAAAGACAAAGTTGATACCACATTCTGCTCTCTTTTTGACAGCAATGTTACTAGCACTGTTCTAGGTGTTGTGTATATGCTAGACCTATGCAACACTGAAACATTAAATTTTACCATTATAGGTGAGAGCCCCATTCACCAACATTTATGGAGGCATAAAGAAATCACATGAGTAAAATCTATGAGGTGTAGATATGAAATTCAAATCTCAGACATATTTGAATTTGAGGACAAAAGTGGATAGTACAGTGAGACAGCCTGGTCAGTAAGGGTGAGAGAAATTATGGGGTGAACAGTGTCTCTACAGTGGTTTGTCCTGAAAATAGTAAACTCTATGTGGTAGTTTGGTCTAGGCCTTCCTTGGTGACCAGTTTGTAGCCAAGGAAGGGTCCAGATTTACCCAGTATTCCCTACAATTGTTACATAAGCCAGGCTATAAGAAGAAAGGAGGGAAAGCCTTCACTCTCTTTCCTTCCAGCAGCTGGGAGGTGCAGGTTCCCTGCTGTTGAGTCTGCCGTGTTGGGGAGCGAGGTCTGGTTAGGCCTTGTCGACCTTGGGAGACGGAGGTTGCCGGCGATCATTCTGGAGCAACTCTCGGTTGTTCCAAGGAGAGTAGTGAGATATTTCTTTGCTAACTCTTTTAGTTGCTAGATATTGGGCTACTAATCGGGATATATATATATATATATTTTATTTTGGTTTTGTTCCTTTTCCCTTTCCCCTTCCCTTTCCCTTGTGAAATTGTATATATATTTCAATTGTATATAACTGCAACATAAGTGTATATATATATATATATATATTACTTTAGCTGTCTCTCTCTCGTTTCGAGTTTTTCTTGGTTGTTTTTTTCCCTCTTCTCCCTGAGGTTTGGGGGGGCGGACACACTTCTTGTGGTAAGGTTTGGAGACTTGACAGGGAACCAGCTTCAAACCATATCACCCTCTAAAACCAAACTGATGGCATATATTATACATGAGACAGCATTACTAATCTAAGGATTAACCAAGGAAGTGAAAGTTAGGTTAAAGACTGATCAGATAATCAATAAAAACTTAAAAGTGTATTGAGAAAATGAAAAAAACACCAATAACTAAACCAACCAAAACATTTTTAATTTTGTTTTCTTTCCCTCTCCTGACCTTTACCAGTATTTTCACACACTAGTTAAGACACATCCTGTAATGGCTATTGGAGGACTGTGAGTGTGGAAGAACAATGTGTACAAGCATGCAACTGTGAAAAAGAACGGAGTGGGGGAACCCTAACAAATTGCTTCACATGTAACTCATGAACTAGGTAGCTGTAGAGCACATCATCATTCTTATGAAATGAACTCCTAGTCCTCATTTAAGTATTACACCCCTGCTGTTTGTATATACTCTGTTTTTTAGGAGTCTGTTCATACAATATTTGTCTCAATCCCTAAAAACAGGGAAGAGTCAAACACCAGTAGTTATTCTCTGTCCTCATTTCATTTCTGAACAGAGTTCTACAACTATTGCTGCCATGTCAGCTCCTGCCTTCAGATGTTTTTGTATTTATCTCATTGTGGACAACAGAAGTGACAAAAAACAGTGAAGGGGAAGTCATGACTTCTTTTGCATTTAAAAATCCAAGTGGAAAGAACCATTGAACCAAACACTGCTTCCACATGAGCCTGGTGTGTTTATGAGGCAGAGCATATTTAGGTCTGGCAAGGGGCTATGCTGTCTTAATGGCACATGGATGGCAGAGTTGCCTGGCAGATGAAGGCATTGTTCACGTTGCCCCGTCACCTTATTATAAAATGTCGCCACAGCCCTATGCCCGTGGCCAAAATTACTTTTAGGTAAGCATTGTGATTTCTAGGACAAATGGTAGGAAATAATCTCTCCACTGTTTCAGAAAGAAGATCTTTGCAGACCATTTTGCCCCTGGGCCTCTCTTGCCTACAGACCTGTCAGAGCAGGAGACCTGTGCATCAACTGTTTGGGAGTGTGGCTCACTGTCTGTGAACTAAAAACAATCTTCGCAGCAGATCTGAAGCTCAGGTGTGAGTTTGAGAGTCCAAATTACCTTTTGGATAGTGGCCTCTAGCTACTGGCTTGTGTAGGCTAGTTTGTGTGTGCATCAGGAAGAGAAAGGGAAAAAGAGCAGTGTGAAAGACAAGGAGCAAAGGAGGAGTGATGGTGTAACATGGTGTTGACTGCTGCAGCTGTGCAGGCAGATGTGCTTCCAGGGGGGTAATTCTGTACTTGGTGTGAATCTTCTGAGAAGTTCAGTAGGGCTGAGCTTGCCTAGGTGTCTCTGTCTTTCCTCCCACCTTGAAAAAAGCAGTGAGAGAAGAAGGTTTTAGACCAAGGACAGCCTAGGAGAAGCTTTTGGACATCATTGTTCATTAAGTCCTTCTTGCCTGATTCTTCCTTTTACCTATGGAAACAGGATTTTGTAAGTTGTCTTTTGAACAGATCCACTTATTTGCAAAGACATTATTCCATCAGTTTGCCCTACAGGCAGGACTACTCATGCCTTAGGATTCTTAAGTATGTAGCACATAGATTTTTAGTATAGCTCTATAGTTTCTAACACTTTAAAATAGCAGTTAACAGTTACTAAACTTCCTTTCTCATGCTCTGTATCAAATTCCCAGAATTCTTTAAGTTTTGTTTAATGTTCTTTTCAAGGAAAAGATTTTAGTGAGTACATCTTGTTTGGGACATGTATCTAAAAAGATATCATTGTAGTCAAAGCAACCTCGAAAGCCCGGAGACCTCAGAGAAGTTCCAAAGAAGGCATGTGACCTGAAGATGATGATGCTGAAGAAGAAAGGTGTCTTGAGACCTCTGATTCAATTCTGGGAAGGTATGTCAAGGGTTGGACCCGAGGGAGGTTCTGGGGATGGACAATTTTCGGGTTGGATGTATCCATTAGATATGATAATTAATTAGTGCTATAAAATTATAGAAGCCCAATGATGTATGGTACACTATCATACACTTATGTATTCAGTGTGCCTTAAAGCGCTTTAATAAAGACTTCTCTCTACTTTATCTTATATTAATATCGTCCAGAAAGTTCTTTTCTTCCATTTTTAGACAACACTACACTGAAAAGACTAATTGATTGGGTCAAAAGGGAGAGTGATACTTCCTGAAGAAGTTTCTCTTGAAGTCTTTACTGACAAAAAAACACATACAATGGATTGGCTGTGCCAGATGGGGATAAGCAGTTTTCTTTTTTCCTTCAAGTGGTCTCTTAGAAAATAGAACCCCATGTTTCAAAAACTCTGCATCTCTGAGGGTAATAGATCTTCAATGAGAAGGCCTCTCAGAGTGAATGTCTGCATTACAGGAAAACATTTCAGCACTCCTTTTATGTGAAAAGTGATTAGATGTTCTTTATTCCTTGAAGTGTGTGTGTTTGCCTGCTGTATTTTACTTCTACCCTTATATACATGGCTTTTCTCTGGATAGTGGTATAGACTTGTAAAAGAGATCTCTCAAGTACTCTGAAAGGCTATTGAAAAAGCGTGTTGGAGCATGTGCAATCTCGGTGGTGTCTGAATAGTCTATAAATAAGGAAATCCTGTGATGTTTCAGTAATGACTATTTTGTTTTATTCACATGACATCTGGGTTTTGAATAATATTATTCAGCCCTTACTCCTTCTTGTGATGTAGAATCTTATTCTTACATGGGTAAAGATGCAGCAATAAAAAGGCAACATTTTGGTTCCTACTCTGACACAGGCAGAGAGAAATACTGAATGCAGGATTAAATAGTAATACTTTGTTGTGGCTTTTATACATTAACTTCAGTGTAGTGATTTGCAACAATCTGGGCCTTACTGAAAAAAATCTCTTTGAAGTAACTGGCAGCAGTTTTTAGTTCTCTTGAACTTTCATCTTGGGGAATGGGAGCTGATTTACTGAAAAATACAACCAAGTGAACAAGCAACAATATATTTTTAATGGGCTAATCTTTTGTTTTTACTTTGTGTGCACTTCTCAGACTTCTTGAGGTGATTGACTGCTTTGTACTTCTTTGTTCTAGGGTAAACATACACAAACATACTGATGTGGCTGTGTACTATTGTCTGTGCACATGTGCTTGTGTTAAAACATCGAATCCCTAAAACAACCTATTTTAACTTTGCATAATGGTGACCACAGGTTGTAGTAGAGAACCTTCTAAGCTGCAGATGCGTTGAGAGCTAATATTGGCAGACGTGCAAAAGTGTCGCATTGATTTTTGTCCATAAAATACAGAAAAATATTCAAAATAAGGCAAGAGGAATATGTCTAACTCTGCACTGCATTAAAATATTTATTGTGAAATATTTAGCACAGATATAAATGTTTAACGCCAAGAGTGCACTTATGGGGTTTTCCATGTTTCTGTTAAATTTTAGGTATAAATTATTAGATGGTGGCAAATGAAAGGGAAGCAACATCATGTTCTTTGTAGATATGACCCAATGTTTGAATTATTCCATAATGTGAAGAAATGTTTCCCTTTCTGGTCCACAGAACTGAATGTTGTCCAAATTAATTATTATGCACGTGAAATGTCCTCATTGACAAGATGTTTCTCAGTGGAGGAAGTGCAATATATGCATACTAGAGTCACTCTGAAAAGCAGAAAGCAAGATTTTCTGCTCACCTTTTGATCTCTCAGAAATCAGTAAGTGACAGAGATGCATTTAGCTGTATTAAGTCATCAGGGAAGACTAAAAAAAATTACCCACTTTTAGTAAGCATCTAATTTCCAAATTGCCCCAGCAAATTTAATCTGGTGCTGTGAATTCATAATTAATAGTTCTTATAACAAAATTATCTTTATTGTGCTGTATCAGAGCCCTTGCAGTATGCTGCAGTGCATGTGCTGATAAGCAGGTGCTTTTCAAAGATTGTTAAAGTCTGAAGAAAGTCTATAATTTCAAATTGTAAAAATCTGAGTGCTCCATAACGGAGCTTTCCTTCTCTGCACTGTTAATTTATGTTGTGTTACTAAACTTTATCTGTCACACATAAGCATGTTATCTTCCCCTAAAAATGTGCATCTTAATATGAGGTAAGTCAAGAAATTAATTCTGAGAAAAGTGCCATTGCATGCATGTATTTGCACCCTGAACTTTGGGGCCACCAACCACAGGGTGTTACATGGTCACTCTAACTGCAGCTACTGGGTGACTGTTGTCACCCAGTGCTTCCAAACATGTACAGGTTTTGAATCAGAACAGATGAATGTTCTTTGGTGAAGCCGAGTAATGTGCTATAGTTTATTGAGTACAATGGATCCAGTAAGAGTATGCACCATTAACATTCATAACAATAAAAAAAACTGTGTTGTTGACAAGAGTTGCATTTGTCTGTATTTGGTTTGATGGAGTAAAAAGCATTTAGTAGACATTTCATTGCTGTGAAGGAAAATGAAACACTTCAGTAAAAGCAATGCCAGTATCTGCGCTGCCTTGGTGGGGTTGCCATGACACCTGCACATGTACTTCTATGGTTTTGCATGGATTATTTAAAAAATCTCTTACCATGACTACTCTAGTTTGAAAATCAATGCCATGCTGAAGCTACAATCCGGAACGTGAGAAGCTCCCAAATCCCCCTAGCAATGATCGGTACTTTTTGGCAGGCTGTGTTTGTAATGCGATCAATTGTTTTTTAATCTATAACTCGGTGCTGCACTGGTTTTCAAGCTGCACTGTTGCACTATATTCTTGAAAGAAAAACGTTGTGATATACCAAGATTCAAAACTGATTTATTTTCATCCTCTTAGCTCAAGCTCAGTTTTCTAGCATGTGATGGTGCAGTATGCAGCAAATTTGTTGCCTGGGGCAGTTTGAGACTATCCATAACTTCGTCACTGGTAAAGAGACAGCTGGATTTTCCCTGTGTATTAGCAGGACTGTGCAAGTTTTGACAGTATTGACTCTTTCTTACTCACTTTCTCTCATACCTTCAGGCAGGTAGATTCTCCTTGTGGATTAGAATGTTTTAATGTGAAATCAAAGTCATTGTGAAATGTATTTCTTGTAGAAAGTAGAGGATAGAATAAACACCTGTACACAGCACATATAAAGCTAAGGATGGGATAGATGCTTTTAACACCTGTTGATTTATGTGAATCTATAGCTGCCATCCTATCTCCAGTCCATCTCCACTTACTTTTGAAAGCTTGTTCTCAGCCTTAACCACCTTTTTCTTAAAAGCACAGTCAGATTAAAGAGATTTCAAACTTTTTATAATCTCATCTGATTGAGCAGGAGGATAGTTAAGAGACAAAACCCAAACACAGTTGTTCACCATTTCCTTAAAACTTGATCAATCTTTAGGCAACAGAGTATTGTAGAAGTAGACCACATTCCCAAAACAAAGCCAACATTTTCACATAGTGTGATACTTGTCTCTCTCTTGGGAACTGATGATTAGTACTGTTCTAGAGACTGTTCTAGAGACTGATATACTTGAATTTTCTGTCTTATTAGCTCAACAGTATGGAACGAGCTGTTGTGATGGATGGGCAGTGCTGAACAGCCAACATTTTGGTGTGTCCTTTCATGGGACAGGAAGGTCTGGGTGTTGCTTTTCTGTAATGATTCATTTATGCTTTTGAGTACCTGGTTTGGAATTGTTCTTTAAAACTCAAACAGGTCAGTTTTTGAGATGCTTCAGAAGAACTGCTCAAGAAACCTCCCTTTCCTGCCTATTTTTCACACTGGTGGTACAGCAACAGTGAGCAGGACTGGAGTAGGCATTAGGTCCTGAAGTTACTTAACTGTACAGGAGTGGGAGCAGACTGAATGAAGGTTCAAATGATGGGGTGCCTTGCTTGACCAAATGTACAGAAAACAGCTGAAATACTAGGAAAAGATGTGGTTCATCAGCTCAGTGCTTCCATATGAAATGTGTGACAGAAGTATTCTGTGGGAGGATGGAGGTAAATGCACATATGAATGATTACCTGGAGTCTTGAATGAATCCTCTGGTTCAGTGTCAGCTTACACACCGCAGCACAGAGGCTTCCCAAAGTGGAACAGACATTGCACACAATGCTGTAAAGCTGAAAGAGGGGCAGAATTCTGAAAGTGGCTCAGCTCATGCTGTGTCTTTTGCATACAGAAGAGCCTTCTGATAATTCTGGCATCTCATTTAGAAAACATTGCCCTACTTTTCTGTAAAGTGGAGCTCAGAATGCTTTCAAACTGTCAGGTTTTCTGCATGGAATGGGAGTAATAGTAGTCAGAGATCCTATGTTTTGGAAACAAAACTGAAAAACCTACAGTAGTATTCAGGGAATTTTGTGTGCCTGCAGACAAGCTTGAGAAATGGAAGTGCTGTCACTGATTCTGCAGAGAAAGAAAAAAGAGAAAGGGAAATATGATATATGATTCCAGAGGGTGTCCCTTGAAAGCATGTGATTCCAAATCTTGTTCTACAGCCAGACTTCTGTTGGGTTTCACTTTTTTTTAATCTATTTTCCTGTGTTTTTTCTCATTTTTCCTTCCAGATCCATACAATCCAGTCTCCATGGACTAATATCCAATATGACTGATGTACGTTGCCATACGCTACTATTTGTTGTAAACTTAAAAGAAAATTGTGCTGTTGTCATTTAAAATGTTTTATCTAAACAAGCCAGTATTCCAGATTTTTTCCTATTTCCAGTTATTTCTCTTCTCCATATATAGAAGATGAAAGGATATATCTGAAATGTTTTAACAGATTCATCCCTACATAGTGTTGACATACTTGGTCATCAAGATCAAGCTTTCAGTTTGTCAAGTGGGAGACAGAGAAAGAAATTCACTGTTTTATACAGAAAGCTGAAGGCAAATGAGTAGTTATAATGGAAGATCTTGGAGGATCTGTAGGGGATTCTGAAATGGCTGTTGAGAGCTCTCAAGAATGAGAAGGTCAGGTAATGTGTGTTGGTATTTTTCTCTTGGATGTTGTTGTCTATGGTGCTAGCTAAAGGATGTAGAAATTCCCAGTATTTTTATCAAACATGAACATAGTTTTTCTACTGCTGTTACAGGTCCATAGGAGTGGGTGATCTGAGAGTGCAACAGGAATTCAGCCCGGAAGAAACAACAAGCAAAAGCTGTTTGAAGGAGTGGGAAGTGGTGTCAGAGAATTGCATTGTTCCTGAAATTGCTTACGGCAAGTGCAAGGTCCCTTCTTAAAAAGATAAGAAAGTATGATAGTGACACTAAAATGGATACTGGGTTCTGCTCAGCTGAAGGATGCCTTCTGAGTGCAGAGCCCTACATGAGGGGAACCCAATGCATCAGCTTGCCGAGCATCCTGCTGGCCAAAATATACCTGGGTGTTTTGCCTAGAGGTTTTAATTTTGGTGCAAGGTAATGTTTTGGCAAGTGAGTAGAGCAAAGGAACAAAAAGAATTGGCGGATTATATTATGATCCCAGTCCTGCAATTTCAGGGACACGTACAGACCCTCAGGAGCTTTGTAGATCTTGAGTACGATTCATTCCAAACAAAACAATGTCCTCCAAAAAACACATCCTGTTTTTAGACAGTCCATTTCACCTCTGGTCAGTGGAGAGTGACAGCCTTCTCTAGCATTGGAGAGAGAGTGTTGGGTTTCTTTCTACAGTGGTCTTAAATAAGGATGTTGAAATCGTGTCTAGAAAATTGTATTGGCTTCCACTGACAATAGAGGGAGATGATGTGAGTAGTCTAGATGACAAACTTTTATACAATAAATATTAGGCAAGAGGAACACAGCCTCCTGATTCATCAGTTCTCTTCTTTCATTTCTCTAATGGTGCTGCTGACACTGCTGACCAGAATTAGTGCTTTTAAAAGAATTTACTTAAATGTGTTTAGAGAATATGGCATCCTGCTCTTCCATTAACTTCATGTTCTCCACAAGATAGCAGTGCTGTTACTCAGAAGTATTCCATGGAAAAAATTCAGTGTTTGGGGTATTTATTTGAACAGTCTCTATTTTTCTGCCGTATATTGGTCATAGGAAAAACTAAAATGAAAGTAACAGACTTGAGCAGAATAAAAATAGAAGATTTTTGTAATTTTCTGAGAGAAATGCATTTTGTCATTGGAAAATGGGAAAAATAAGAAGTTTGGATTTACTTCAAGCAGGAGCAAGCTTCAAAGACTCACACAGAAAAGAAAAATCTACATGACTGGCTGGAAGTAAGATATTAAAGGTTGATATAATAAAAGTGCTTCATATAGCACCTTAGTATGGCTGCAAGTCTATAAATGGCCGACTCATTTTCCTAGACTTTTGTAGTCATCTTCATATATTGTGCAATATTTATTCTATCAGGCACCATGTGTTAATTTTTCTTTTGCAATTCAGTGCACACATTTGGAAACACTTCAGTGTACCCCAAATTAAAGTTATTCATCAAGACAACAAAGCTAGTTTGCTTAAAGATTCATGGTTTTTCTTCTGGAGAAGCAAGTTAAAAAGCAGCTCTCCTGCTATATTACTGATGTTTAATATTTACTCTTCTACTGACCAGTATTTAAAGATCACATACTCACTGCTTGGTCACATTTAACATTCTGTCCAACTTTGTACACTGTATATTTGCAGTTCACAAATATATGGGGTAGGTTGACCCTAACTGGCAGCTAAGTCCCCACCCTGCAGTGGGATAGGGAAGAGAATTAGAAAAGCAAAAGCAAGAAAATTTCATGGCCCAAGATAAAGGCAGTTTAATAAGTGAAGGGGAGAAAAAAAAAAGAAAAATCACCAATTGATGCAAAGGCAATCACTCGTCACCTCCCACCAGCTAACTGATGCCAGGCCAGTCCACAGGCAATGGCTACTTTGGAGAAACTCTCTGTCTTTTATCTGGTGCATAGTGTCTCTTTGGTCAGCTGGGGTCAGCTCTTCTGGGTGTCTCCCCTCCCAGACTTTTGCCCATCCCCAGCCTACTGATGAGGGGTGCAGTGAAAAAACAGAGTAGGTCTTGATCCTGTGTGGGCACCACTCAGCCATACTTAAAACATTGGTGTGTTCTTAGCACTGTTTTGGTCAGCAGTCTAAAACAAGGTACCATACAGGTGCAGTGAAGAAAATTAACTCCGTGTTGGGCAGTCCCAGTACAATATACCATCTGAGTTAATGCTGCAATCATTTTATCAGCAGCTTATTAGGAGTTAGCAGGAACCATTTTTAGAAGTTAGGGACAGAATATATTTAGGAAGAGATATATTTACTTTTCCTAACTTCACAATATCCTATAGGGCTTTATCAGCAAAGTTAGGGAAGATTAGAGTCTCCTCGATGTTCATCTTAGTCACTCTTCAATTGTCCAAAAGAAGTCTACTGTAGTCAACTTCTTTCATAGTCCCCAAGTGCTTCATTTTAGATTAAGTATCCCCAAACTCTAAAATGTATACGGGGAAATAAATGTGAAAAGATACAGTTATTATATCAGTAAAAATCTTAATTTGTAGGGTTTAATTGGTTTTTTAAACAATAGCTGAACATTCAGTATTGATTAAATCTGCTGGTTCGTAAAGACATTTTATATACATTTCATTGCTATTTGGGATTCAGAAAAGGGATATTTGCATGCAGTACCTGAAGAGACTTTTAAAAAGGTGACAGACTATAAGTACATAAGCACCTTGCAAGAGGCTGTAGCTGCTCCATTATTTATTTTTTGTTCTTTGACAGGAGCTACTAAAATAAATCACCAATGTCCAAGTGGTAATTACAGTTAGACTTCTTTGTTCTCGATTAAAAGTGATTTGTCATTAAGCAAAATCAAAGGCTGCCATTTAGTTCAAGTACAGACAAAATGTACTTGTATAATAAGCTGCACTCCCTCATATTTTAGGCTGTCTTTAATCATGTTGTGAAATCTAGATTTTAAAAGGCACGCACATAATAGGGAATTGGAGTATTAGCATCCTTTGTTCTTAAATTTCAATTATATAGTATTGTTTCCTTTCAATTCAGTATAAGTAATTAAGTCTATCATGCTGGTGGTCAATCCCCAGACGCAGCTTGTGCTGCTACTTACTTCAGAAATACATTTTACAACAGACTTTAGAGTAGCTATAAAGAAACAAAAATTGTCAGTCAATCATTACAGCAGAAAAACCTTGGCATAAGAGTAGAAAGGACTGAATTATGTTTACACAGGTGTGCACCCTGATAATGTTTGCTTTGGTTGAATGAGCCTAGGGTTTCATTGGTGGAGCAAAAATAAAAGGTTAACTCAATGGGGCAAATTCACAATAATTAAATTTTTTCTAGATGCGTTCCAAGGAAACTGAGGAACACTGTTGAGAAGTTCAATTTGCAAGCTTGAAGTCTTATTTCATATTACTTTAGAAGCCTAACAATCCATAGTCCTCTGCATAAACATGTTTATGCCCAACTAAAATACGTTGAGTCTCATAATCTTTGTACTACCTCGTTCTTAGAACTAAAAACTCTCACACTCTCTGCCTCACTGCTATTTGAAAATAATTGTTGAAACTTATGCTTCAGATTCTCAAATATCATAAACTGTTGTAATTTTTTGACCTCAGAGGAAACAGACTTTACATAGGCACTTATTTAGCATATTCATGCAAAAGTTCAATAGCATAACTGCTTCCTACAGTTTTGGACCCCTAAGGAAACTATGGACAGAATATATTGTTTCTCCAGATATCTCATGAATCTACTGTGAATCCTCAAAAGAATGAGTAAGAAAAATCAATATTTGGGAAGAACACAAAACAACATACATTTTTAAGAGTCATTACATAAGCAGTAGTACTGATATGCACAAAATGTACAGCTCACAGTTGGGAAGGTGTTATTTCAAGGCAATTTATCCAAAAAAAGCACATATCATGTTGTTTGAAACGTAAAGTCCATAAGGAAATAACCTCAGCCTCAGTACTGTGTTACTGGCAGAAACCCCACCTTGACTGTGCTGCCTTTTTCCCTCACCAACTCATGCATGTGACTACCTCAGGAACACGTTCTTGAAAAAATGCTTGACTGTTCCTGAATTGCACAAAACTTTCAAAGGTGTGGTTAGGCAACAAATAAACATAAAGCAACCAAACAAAAATTCCTCAAAAGTGTGGCAGCTTGTAAATGTTTCCAAGGAAACCAAGTCAGCATGCTCCTGCTTGCTGGTAATGTGGTAGGTGTTTGCAAAATGTATGAACTTCTCTGATCAGAAACACTATTAAAATATCTCAGCCCAAATCTAATTTGAACTCTTGCAAAAATGTTAATATAATGATGTGAAAATTTAGGAAAGAATTATTCTGGTTATGCAGATATCTTCTCTGTTGTTTTGACATTTTTTTGGAACTAAGCTATAGTAATATAATCTTTTTCTGAAGCTTTAAACTGCTGCACTGTGCTTTCATTGTGTATGTGATCATAGATGAATCACTGAATTTTTCTTCATATTTACAATTGGACCTCATAATGTTTTTCATATGCCCTTCATTAATCTCATAGCGTAAGCCCAATTTAAATATACAATATAATGCTATCGTCACAGTATTATATTATGTCATTATTTTTTGACTAAAATTCTGGGGAAATGAACAAATGACTTACAAAATTCAGACATACATTTGACATAAAAATCAATGGAACACTAACTTTTATGTTTTTTTTAAACCACCATATTAAAATTAATTCTCTATGGTTTTCCAAGTCTGTAAGCAGGGGAGGAAGAGATAATGTTCTAATGTCCTTTGGTTTTTTGTAGCCTATTTCAGAAGAATCTAACTAAGAATGGATTATTAAAGATATTTTTGGACATAAAGGTCTGATGTAGACTGAGACCTTAATTTCAATTTCAGCTGTTTTAATGGATTATTTTATGCAGGTTCCATGAGGCTTTACAAAAAAATTACTACCCTCACCCACTCCCTGAACTGTTCCTGTCCCTCTTTCTTTTCTCTATTCCTTGTATGTCTGGATGATAAGTCAGGATTTGGGGGCAGGAGCTCCTGTAAAATTTCATTTAATGATACCACTTAACTGGGAAGTGTCTGCTGCATCATGCCACAATTTAAACAAGATAGTCATATGAAGAAGACTAATTTCTTGTGAGAATACAGTCTACAAATATTGTAGAAAATATGAAGAGTTTTACTTAATGGTTTTGTAGACAGGCATGTCATGTAGTCTGTGAATCATCACATGTTTAAAACACCAGCAGACCTTCCTAAAACTTGGACTGTTCTAGGGATATCAGCAGCAGGAGCTTTTTGGGCAAGATAATCCATTAGAAGCACATCTTATCTAACAGTGTATCCTGTTTTTCCTCAGGTTTCTGAGAGAATACCTGAGGACTGATCTTACTCCTTTCAATAAAAGAGAAAGGTGTTAGAACATCACAGTTAGTTTAAGTTGCAACTAAGCTGCTAAAAGAGATGGTTCTGCCCTTTCCTTTTCATGGTTGCTTATTTCCTCTTTCCTCAGGGCAGTACAACAATCTCCAGCGAACCCTGCAGTGGCTCTGCAGTGAACCAGGCTGGGGAACTGAACCTGAAGTGGTTACTACTCAGACATGTTTTCCGAGGAGTTCTGGCTCATTTCCCTGGTACAGCTCAGCATGTGTTAGGGCAGGTGGCAGCACCTGTCAGGGCAGAGGTAGGGGAGCAGCACCCATCCTCACAGTAGGGGCAGAACTCACCCCAGTCTGAGCTGCTCTGCAGACTGGGATGCCAGAAAAACCTTTGGGATTTATTTGGATCTATTCAAAAGGAGTTTGAAGTGAGGTGTTGAAGAGTGATTGAAAAGCTGTACTACACTCTAGAATCTCGCAATACCAGAATGTCTTGCAAAACTTGGCTTGCTGTCTTGCTCTTAGTCAAAAAGTAAACAGGTCCAGTAAAGTAAATGGGAACTGTGTTGTGTGCTTGCTCTATTTTACTCCATATGAGGGAAGAATCTCTCAATACATTTAGTTTTTTCTTTTACTGCCCCTTTACTCAAAGAGCTTTCCTCTCCGGGAGGTGAAGCCTTGTGTTTCTGCTTGGACTTCCCTTTCTCACTACTGGACTCATCTCTCCTCCCTTCTATCTTTGAAAAATATCAATCACAGATTGACCATCTGACTGAAGTTCTTCCATGCTCAGTAGGAAGACTGACCATCATTTTCCCTGACAGCCATTTTTCACACCTGAGATAAATGCTTGCCAGTTTCCCAGCTCCAGCTCCACAAGCTTGGGAACTGTATCCATGTGTACAAGCAGAAGTGCTGTCTGTCAGGATTGGTGTGAAGATATTTGAGTATTGAAAAAAATGCATCTTTCACAATGGTTTTATGTTTAAAATTTTTCTACGAAATTAGTCAGCTTTTTACTAGTTTTTCTTTGAAAAGAAGGTTTTGTGAGGAGAATTTAATCTTATAGTGTCTTGACATTTGTTGATTGTCATTAACAGTTAGATTTTTTAGATCCACATAAATTTCACTTAAAAAAAATGAAAATGATCAAAACAACCAATTGAAACACTATCCATAATTTAAATGTTCTGTGGAGTGGTAGAGCCACTTAACTTCAACTAGTCTAGGTTCTTTTCTAGGACATTTCAAGCAGACTTTTCCGTGAAGTTAAGCATACTTTTCTGGCGAAATAAACATTTGCTACTTCTACTAATACATCATTATTCACATTGCTTGCATATTTACAATTCTGGTTTTGATGACTACAGCATAATGACTGTATTTGCAGATCAAAGCCATGTATAAATTTTTAACATCCACACCCATGCATGGGGACCAGAACATACAGTTCAAAAAAAGAAGTAATAAAACATTCTTAAGAACTTTCAGCATCATTATATACTTCACCAGGATTTTTTCATTCAGTAGTTTTTAAAATACAGTACATGCCAAACACTGATCCCAATTCAACATTTGTGTTTCTTTTTCATGAATAGTAATTAGCTCGGGACTTTCAGTAGTGCTTGAAACAACCATTTCTCCCTCTCAGAGTTGTAAGCATGGATTTTTTTACTACTAGAGGGTTTTGGTCCTGTGGTAGATGATGGTGGTAGTGTTTCTTCAGGGATTCAGCAGAATGCTGTTGTATTGTGCACAGATTTGTGTTTTCTTGCATAGGAAATTATAGTGTTGCTAATTTAAGTCAAATAGTTGTAATCAGGGTTAGAAATAATGTCAAAGTTACTCTACATAGATCATTTTATACCCTCTGTGTAATGGACTGGCTTAAACTTAGTATGTCTTTAATGAAAGAATTTAATTATGGATACAAAACAATTTATTCAGCTTCCAATGCATTTCAGTTCTTTGGGGTAGGGGAAAAGGCAAACCTCAACAATCTCTATAAACATCTATGCGGTTTTCAATTGTCACAGGATATGGGATGCTGTGCACTCATTGTGCTTAGACTGAGTAATTTAAATAGTAAATGGGATGTTAGGACTACTGTTTCGCATTTATTCTATGTACTTTTATAAACATGGTAAATATCTGTCCCTGATCTGGTAATGAATCCATTCTGTGAGGAAACTGTGGTGTTAAATGTAAAAATCCAACTATGGTACTGTTGAAGCAATTACACCATTTCCTAATGACCTCAAAGGAGTGAAATGAAGTCTGTACTATTCTGCTGATTTTCTCATAGTGTCCAATATGCTCTCAGAAGATAGGATACTGGTCCAAAGCGAAAACCTATGCCTGGCTGTGAGAGCTGTACCTTGGAAAGGCTGTCATGTGCAGCAGTGTGAGAAAAGCCCAACTGCCCTGTAAAAGTAACACAGGATTTGGAAGAACAGCTGTGAAATAAGCACGACTGGAATTCAGAAAACTTCTTACTAAAGGCTACTACAGCTGCTACTTAGTTTCTAGAGCTAAAACACAAAAAGAGGCACATATGATCTAAATATATAAACAGCATAACTTGTTTTGTTATCTGCCTTGTAGAAAAAGCAGAGAGCCTATAAACATCTTACTCCATCAGTGCAGAGTGAAATAGTGACACCTGTACAGTAGCACTTCTAGTCTTTACACAGGTTTAATACGTTCTGAGCACAGAATACTTGTCTGATTTCTTGTGGAAGTTGCTGTCTCATCTTGCCTGTTGGTGCAAGCATGGAAGAATACAATATGAGTAATGAGCTGTTTGTGCAGGACAGGTTCTGCATTGAGCTCTGACCACTGCAGCTCTACATGGCCTTTGCAAAAGCACTTGGGAACTTGCTGTGCCTATATAGAGCTGAATCCTCCTTCCACTTTGAGACTGTGAGCACCTATGTGTTTAAAGGAACTTCAGCTGTGTTTATCTGTTAGGCAGAGCTTCCAGCTAATAAAAAGTAGTCCAAAATAGGCATGCTTTCAGCAAATATTAGGTGCAAAGAATAACCATATACATAACTATATATACAAATTTTTTTAAAATTACAGTAAATACAGTACATGCCAAATTGGCCCTAAAAACCTGCAGTCCTAGGAACATTATTTTTTTTTTTTCTTTTTAAAGGCAATTGTATCTCCTTTCAAATTGAGCAGCGGTGAACTTTGCGAGTTGCATCTGCACTGCTAGTGCAATTTGCTTGCTAAATTCATTAACTGGACAGTATAGGAAAAGTCATGCTGTTTGCTACTGCAGAAAAGTAGTAACCTTCAGAGAAATGATTCCATGAAGGATTTTCTGCACGTTAGATTTCAATCCACATAAAACCCAGGGCTGTGATTCTTGCTTTATGCTGTCACAAAGTGTGCAATTGCTCAGAAGAGACTTCTAGAACCATCTGGGTGCAATCTTGTGCAATGCGCTGTAGGGTTACCCTGCTTGAACAGGGAAGTTGAACCAGGTGACCCACTGTTGTCCCTTCCAACTGTACCCAACTCTGGGATTCTGTGATTCCTTGTGCTGATCAGAAGTACCTACTGGCACTTGTGTCCCAAGGGACACACTGCAATACTGTTCTTAATATCTCTTTGCATGAGATCTGAAAACAGTCTTTTGTCATGGCATGTGTTTGTGTGCATTTGTAAGTACCTAGTTCTATGGATGTTTAAAGAGAGGAGGGATCAAATCAACATGTTTATGATACAACCTTCTTTGAATTTGTTGTTCAAGAAGGTCATCGTAGAATTGTGTAACCATCACAACAGCTATTAGGTCATTGCAGGCATTCAGTCATCTGTGCTCTTAACTTGCTTATGCCAAAGAGACCTGCCTTTTAGCTTACAGGATTAATAGCTGAAGTATGGGTGCTAACTAGAACTTGCTTGATTTGACAGTTGTTTGGGTTTTTTTTTTCTTTCTTTCTAAAGAACAGAGAAGAAAGAATGACTCACAAAACTCAATGCCTTTGTCCAGCCCACAGCAGGAACAAGCAACATTATGAAATAGGTGAAATGCCAAGAGTAGAAATGTTCTCTCCTACTGGCTAGAGCAGAGGAAGGGTTTAGGTTTGTCTCACTCATATTGCTACTGTCAGAGAGACCAGTAATTACTGTACTCTTGCTTTGAGCAATTCCCGTGGGTTTTTTCCATATAAGGGCTGCAGTTTTTCTCAGCACTCACAAGGAGAATAAAGAGACAAAAGGTATGAGAACATTATTGTCAAATACCCTCTTTATTGGGGTTTTGCCCAGGAACCACACATCAGTGGCTGTAATACCTTCTTCCTGGTATGTCTTTAGTGCTTTGTCTTTGAAGTCTCTAACCAACACATTTTTCCGGATGTGAAATCACCTGAGATCAGTATTATGCCAGACCCTGAATCAGCCATTGATATGATGGCAAATGAAAACTATGTCCAGCAAGGCTGTTTCAGTCTCTAGAGATGAAGCAGCTGCTACTTCATGACCAAATGGAACTTATGCAGCAAATAATTTTTTATATGCATTAAAATATTTTAAAGAAAAGCACATCTCAAAACAGAGAATGCTACTTAAAATAAAATCAGAAAACTAATTATCTTCCAGACTCTAAGTCTGACCTACAGATTCTGTAAAAAGACTTCTCCTGGTTCAGCTTATATCTCTCTGGGATTGGATAACAGGTTATTGTTCTTCCATAAGAAATCTCAAATTATCTACTACATTGTCAGTCCCAAAATTTTTAGCTTTGGCTATTTAGGTTATCCATTATAGCGTTCTTGTAGTTCATTTGTTGGGCTTTGGGGGATGTGTGTAGAAGCAAAAAGCCTAGACAGCTGAAATTATTTTTTTTCTCCCCCCCAAAACCCTTTGTAGTTCAGAAAATACTGACTTTACACATTCAACAGCTTCAGTGAAAATATACTCAACATAGTTCTTTGCAGAAGGCAGGTAATCCGTCCAGCTTGTCTTTGATTTCCTTACAAGATTGACAAAGCTCTAAGTATTTTCCTTCCATCGTATTCCTTACATCTAGCAATTCTTTACACTGTTAAAATTCAGGTTTAGTCTTGGCTCAAGTGCAAGCAATTTCTGATCAGTGTAGATCCTAGACCCTTAAGAATCATTTATTTGGTTATCTTTTATGGTTTGGAGCTTCTAAAGGAAAAAAAAAGGAAGTGGAAATTTACTCAAGCTAAAAAGTTTCTGTTGGAAAAGGATTTTTTTTTCCTTTTAATTCTTTCAGTGACTGAAAATAAGAAACATGTATTAAAACAAAAAAGAGGCTTGGGGATTTTTGACCTCTGCTAATCAAGACTGTGGTACTGAACTTAGCACATCCAGAAACATGATCAAATTAGTGGGAAGAGATTTGGGCAATTTTGCCTGTAAGAGCCTTACAGCAGCAGCTGTTGGCAGAACCATGTGTTATGGTTTGGAGTCTGCTGGTCAGGGGAGCATTCTTTCCACAACAAAAAGGGGATGTTACATTACTCCCTGCAGTTTGAGAAAGCATGGATGCTTCCTAAATTAGCTAGCCATTGCCTTGTTTGTTTATATTTTGGGTTGCTTGTATGGCTGCAGAATAGCTTAGATGGCAAAGATGGCAAATCTTGCATATTTAACATATTACTTTATTGTTAATAACTGTACCAAAGCCATCTGCTGCCACAGTGAGCTACAAAGTCAGAAACAAATGAAGTGAATGGTTGGATATCATATGTGTTTTACAGCAAATGACTGTGTACCGATCAATAAGGGAAGAACTACTGCTAGTCAGTATATTTAGGCTAATTGATACTTGCCTGTGTTCAGAGTAGACAAGATCTGAAATTGCAAGTAGCTATTATCATAATTTTATATTGTGGTAGCAGTGGAAAACTCATTCACGTACTTAGTCCTAGTGAGCTAAACACTGTGCAGTCACAGAGAGGAAAAGAAAGTACCTGCCTGAAGTGGATACACTGCAGAGGGTGGAAAATTGAAGACAAGAGGACAGTAGGAAGAGAGTGATATGATTGCAATAGTATTCACGGCCAGTGTGTGAAAAATTGGTCTCCAGAAATGGTGAAAAATCATAAAAAGGTTCTTTTTTAATCCTCTTGTAAAATTTCACCTTATCCTACGCATTTTTCAGTATTTTTCTGCAGCCAGAAAAACTCCATGCTTACTAAGTTTATGAGGTCAAAGAAAGATATGTTAAAAATTCACACTACATGTGGGTGAGCTCAAGTCAGTTTTGAGTGTTGTTGATTTCATCAGGTTTCAAAGAGGTTGTCGAGTTCTCAGATATAATTTAGGTCCTTCAAAATTTTGGGAAAAACACATCTCTAGGAAGAATAGATAGATCCTTCAACTCAGCCACAAGAGAAGCTTAATTCCTCTTTTTCCAATAGCTAAATCAGCTATCTGTGAGCTGCAAATCCGCAGGGAATCAGTCTTTCTTGTAACTACACTTTGGTATGGTCTCATGGAACTTCTCATTTGACCAGGTGATGTTATTTTCGGCTTCTATTGGTATGAGGATAAATCAATACTGATAATGGCAGGTATTTCTTTTATACAGTTCCTCCTAGCTTGCAAAAGATGGACAATGTCATATTTGACTGAACACATCAAGAATGAGCGTAAAAGACCATTTTTTCCTCACCATTCTCACCCAACCCAGTACTACTTTCTTCATTGCTTCTTTGACCACCAGCTTGCCTTGAATGCCGTTGCTTCAAGCAATTACTGTAATTACCATGTTTTTCCTCAAGGACATGAAGTGCTATTAGCCAGTGTTTTGTGCCATGCTTTAAGTGCCTGCTCAGTCTGCCTGTGCTTGGAGCCATTCTGTTTGTTGGATTAGTGTGGTTTTTTCCCCTTCAGCAATCTTGTTTCATATTTTTACTTCCACAAATGATTGCAAGGTCTAACCTAGGTAATTTTAAGACGATAAGTTTGTTCGTACAGCAGTACTTGTTGGAAGTGCATGGAAAATTCCTATTGATGCTGAAACTATTTCAGTAATTATGAAAAATGAAAAAATATTTCTTTTTGGATTGCTATATTAGTGCTTAGATTTTAGTTATTACTGTGCAACTATTAAAATTACAGTGTGAGTTCCATTATATTTAATTAATAGTTATCATCTCACTTGGCAGTTCTGTGTTCTGAAAAATATTCTTAGACCTGCAAACTCTCTACAGCTCTACTTTTCCCAAATCAATTGTAATAAATGAAACTTGTACTGATACATAATTTTTGCTTCTCAAAGTGGCCTTTGTTGTGGCATCAAGATTAAAACAGAGTAAGACTTGAAGAGAACTAAGAGAATAATTCGTGCATATTATTGCCTCATTTATGCCATATGTTCCCAATCAGCTCTGTACAGCTTACTATGAAAATTTCACAGCAATTAATGCAATAACAACAACACAGTTTTTAACTAAATACTAGTGAACAATAAATCATCTGGTGTTTATTAATTTGAAAAGTTTCTTGACTCTGCAGTTGATTATGATACTCTGTAGAGCTTGTGAAACCATGTACTCATAAAAAAGGGGAGATATATTTGTCTTTATACGCGCACCAAGAGGCTTCTAAATTTGATATTCTGTATATGTATTTTGTTTCCATTCTTTTAAAGTGAAAAGTGACAAGATTGTAAAGTGAAGTTTATGGGTATTCTGACAGACCCTGAAAGAAATGAATGCCCTTTCTGAGGATAGTGGCACTCCTTTCAAACTGGTCAGGTTTTCCATTTACTCAAAAGGTATCAGATGATGTTCTGCAGTTTCAGCAGAAAATATACCATCCTTGGGCCTAGCTCTAAGTATATATTCTATGCACAGGTTTTTCAGTTTATATGTAGTATAGGAATGTACATGATATTCATGTCCTGAGTGAAAAATGACAGAACTGTTTAGAAAAGATATCAGAAAGTAACCAGAGACCCAAGGACAACCCTAATCAAATATTCACTGACATGGATAACACAGTCTTTTGCTCATTTTAAATCACACATAGAAAACGATGAACTCTGTCCATGTGTTTCACTACTATTTCACATATCTGTAGGGTAAAAACCCCAGACATTTTATGGACTGGGAGTCTATACTGGAAATCCTATCCTTATCAGTGCCTGATTAGGATCTTAGTAGTTTACATTATACTTAATGCATTATATCTGGTTATTACATTCTACCTTTTAAACAGATGATAGTGTTTGAATTATATGAAATGTATCCATTTATAGATGTTCCAATCAAACTATAGGTTATCCCGCTAACATTTATTTGGTTATTTAGAGTGGTTAGTGAAGGGTCAGAATCACGTTTATAAAACAGGCATTTTCAATGTCATTACCATGAAGAAATCTTCTGAAAAAGAAACCAACAACCAACCAACCAACCAACCAACCTCATAGAAAACCCTCTCTGGATTGATAGTTCCTACTAGATCAGGGAAAGAGAAGCTCTATTTCAAAGGAATGTGAAAGTATGAAAGACCTGTACTGTCAGGATCTGGATAGTTTAAGGTCGGACTTGGATATAGATACAATGGGAGAGTTTAACTTTGGAAGACAGTGGAGATTTTTTACCTTTCAAGTAGAACTTTTAAAATGTAGTCAAAATGCCAGCCTGGAAAACAAACCTCAGACATTTCTGTACATAGGTTTAAATATTGACAACTCTTTCTACTGTCCCTTTGTCTCAGAGAACATTCAGTGAGTTCCAGCCTTGCCTTCATCTCCCATGTTGCCTTTTTCTTCCGTATGTTTAAGTTTAGAAATGATGTCAAAGGTTCAGTTATTGGACTGGACTGAAGTTCTGTGCTTGTCATGACTACAGGATCTGACCTTAAATGATATATATATGCAGGCACAGGCCCAGGAGAATAACGCAGATATCAAAAGCTAGAAGAGTGGACTTGAATGTCAGCAGGCAATTGTCCATGTGACCAAGAGCGTCTGAATCATATGATGCCATTGGCCCTGGAGCTTAGACTGTGACACCTTCTAGGCATGGGGGAAAAGTTACTTTAGGTTGTCAAGGCTTTGTTTTTACTCTATGAAAAAGCCCAACAGAGCAGTGTTCTCAGTCAGGCTGCCTGTGAAATGGATTTTGGATGGCAGCACTGTAATTTTTCCACATTTGGAAATATTAGTCAGAAAAAATGGCTAAGGTGTTGGAAAACATTCATGGTTAACCTGATTGTGATAGCGTCCTTGTGATTTTCTGAAGCATTTGCAAGCAACTTTAAGTCAAATAACCCAGTCTTTCTCTTGTGCTCTTTGGTAAAGACTGCCTTCCCTGGTGCACACAGTGGCTTACTCGCTTTCTTGATGTTCATAGAAGAAAACTCCTTGAATCTCTGGGGTATTTTGTGATGAACAAGTGAGTATCCACTGGCCATGTAATCGCATTGTGTGGGACTGGTGCTAGAAATAGTATTTTTTTAGTACTATATTGGTTAGTTTTATGAAACTAGATGAATTGTCACACAGCTGTGTGTTATTTTGATCTGGCGTATGATGGGGCTTGGGAAAAATAAAGCTCAAGTCCTCCAGTCTGATGAGGTATCCTGAGAATAGACCTCCCTGAAACAGTTTGTTGTAACTAGTGAGACAATGTTGGGGGGTGTGTGCAGATGAGGGAAAACAATCAAATATTTATTTACCTACAAGACAAGCTCTAGGCTTAGTCTTTCATACCAGGGTGACTGGTTGGTGTGTGCAGGTGTAGCAGTAAGTCCTGGTGTGCGTCTGGGGCTGCTGGGTGTTGTTGCAATACATATAACAAACATTTAAAACATGAGAGTAATGCAGACAGATGAGTGCACTGGGTTTACAAATGTTAGATCACACCCACAAACTACTTTCCTTTGTGTACTGCCTGAACCTGTGGCACATTCCAAAGGAGAAGTAAATGGATATGTCTGAGCTGACCTAGCTCACATACTGCCTGCATATTAGTTGTGCTGGAAAAAGAACAACATATATTGAATATCTTTATTCAAGCCTATATGATGCTGGATAATATATTTCTTTTTGTATAGTGGAAAAAAATTAGTAAGTGCTTGAATGCAAAGATAATTAGTTAAGTTATTAGCACCAGAAATTATTTTGAATCTAATTTATGTTTAGCATCAAAGCAAAAGTTTGTCCTATAACCCTTTCTAATAATATCTCAATATATGCTTTAGAAATAATACCATCATTTCCTACCAGCTGTTGCACAATTCTGTGTTGTTACATTGTGCAAAATTCCCAGTGCACAAAATAAATACACAGTGTTCTGTAGTTGGCAGACTTATAAACATTTTTTTTTTTTTAGTTTATGAGTGAAGGAAGACATAGGAAACAGAATTGTGGTGCTTTGGTTCAGTCTAATCATTAATGAGAGTGAAAAAGAAAGATAAAAAACTCTCAAAAGCATTGCCTTGAAATGTCTTTCCTTCTTAACTGGCAATGAAACTATTTGTTCCCTGCAGCTTTATGGAAAGCAAACGTTTAATTTCATATACAGTCACTACTTTGACATAGCACAGGCATTTGGATATTCACATAGTCCTACATTCAGCCTGGACAGCCTCGTGCTCTCTGGCACGCACACAGCAGGCAAGAGCTCTCCAGCTGTGCACCTGATAGAACCATTTACATCTATTTACGCTGTAAATCCTTCTGCCTGAGAGGCAGAACTCTGTACCGGGCAGTTGCTTGCTCAGGAAGGAATAAACTGCTTTTAGGACAAGGGCAGTGCAGCGTGTTGCTTTGCAACTGTAGGGAGGAGATTTGTGTTCTGAGTGTGCTTTCAGGGGGTGGGCAGAGATTTTTTTTTATTTAGCTTGAAAGCTACTTAATCACAGAACTACGTTATAGAGGTTCTTCTGCAGGTCTTCCATAAGGAATTTTCAGGGCTCTCTCAGTCAATAACTAAATAAAAGAAATCAACTTTTTATTATTTAATTTGGCACAGTGCACTATGTCAGTAAGCCTCCATGTATTATTCTGAACCAAAGTTTCATTTAAAGACATTAAAATGTGGATATTCCTTCAGAAATAACTTTCCAAGAATTCTGTCAAAACTGAAATGACAGTTGTCATTCATAGATAAAAATTATTAAAATAAGCTAAAAATCACCATTAAGGTTACAGTTACAGGAAAATAGACATCAGAAAGCATAAGCATGAGCAGTTTAAATATCAAGCTATTTTTCAAGGTCCTCATGAACCTTGCTGACATATGAGAAAGCATCAAAGCATCAAGATAATCATCAGTACTCACACTCTGCCTTATGAGCCATCAAACCAGATTCATTTAGGACTACCAAAGCATAAAGTTTCTAGTAAAGATAATCTGCCAGGTTGTCTTGGCTGAAGTAGGTGTGGTCTTTGTAACCCTCCAGTTTCCAAACCATGTGCAGTGAAGAAAAGTGCCGCTAATTCGAGCTGTTACCTCCCTTGTGCTAGATGTTACTACTTGTTTAACTACTTCTTTCCGTGGCCAGGCAATGTTTCCTTCTGAGCGGTGGGATGAGTAGCAGAGGGTTAACTGAACACTCCTTAAACCTTCCCAGGAAGTTTTTTTAGAACCTGTCTGTCCAGAAACCTAAGGCTTGAAGGAGAAAGAACTTTGCTCTGTAAGCAAACTTAAATTTACCTGCATTTCACAAAAACAAACCAAAACCCAAAAAAAGAAACCAAAAAAACCCTGAAGTTTTGACATTGTGGTTTCAATCCCTGCAATATAGTTTAGGTGTATCTAATTTCCCAGCCCCGCTTATAAAGCTGATTTATCATAACATACCATACATACTTTGATGCCAGGTTAATCACCCCTAAAAACCTGTTATTTTTTCAAAGCAGCCTGATATGGCTATGTACCAAACTCTTGTCACTATTTTATGGTCTCTGGGCTCTAACTCTCTAGAGTCCTTTAGAATTGCTGGGCTATGTTCCTAGTGCTGTGATCCAGCTGCTAGGTGGTTAACATAACATTATACAAACACAGATGTTTCCCTTTCTTTTGTGAAGAATAACACTCTTAATTGCAGCTGGAGAACCAGAAATATTGTCCATTATCAGCACCTCTCAGAGAGGGAGAGAGATTAAAAGAACTAGGGCTCGTTGCTAAATAATTCTGGCTGAATAATTAAGTAAGTAAATAAGTAAGTAAAACGTGTTTAATCCAGCAATACAATTAACTTTACACAGATTTAAAAAATAGTTTTTATTTGAAGTATTTTTTTCAAACACGGGCCTAATAAGAGTTTTTATTTCTGAGATAGAAACACTGGTTTAAAATAAGATCTCACAAGCAGTGCCAAATTTACTTTGATACACTGAGTCTGGAAATCTCCCTGTACACTCTTTTTTTTTCATCAGTCAATCATGGAAGCATGACTTCTTAAGCTTTATTTTTCTCCCCACTTGGACAGGTGTGCCCATTGTCTGCATTACACTGGAAAGTATTTTTCTTCTAAAGACCTCAGTGAAGCTTACAGTCAAATGCAAGATTTTCTTAATAGGCTTTTTTTCTTTTGACTTTTTGGCCTAGTAATTGAGAGCATAAACTACATAGAATGAATTTCTATCTGCATATAGAGAGAAAACAGCGCAGATGCAGCCTGAAATGCTTAAACAAAGTTGCTGAGGCAGGTCTCTTCTTGCTTCTGTGTGGTGTAGGACTGCATTTTTTTATTTAAAACATTTTTCTGTAACATTTTTTTTTTATTTAAGACCTTTAATTAAATGCTAAAGAAGCTGTATTTTTACCTCAGTTTGCCTAATGTTGTGAGTCATCCCATGACAAGGTGCTTTAGCTGTGCTGTGAGAGATACTTGCTGAGGTCTGTCCCAGGCAGAGCTGCATGGTGCAGTTACCTCATCATGAGATGTCTTGTACTTGCTATGCTTTAAAGTTAGGAGGGTGTGTGCATTACTCTCTCAATCTAACTCTTGCAGGATTCTTCTCTTTTGATGTCAAACTCATGAGTCTGGTCTCTTCATTCTGCTGTGAAATAAAATGAGATGCACAGTGAATACTTAGTTAAAGGATAAGAAAGCTGTTAAAGAAAGTCTTAGCAAACAGCTGTTAAAAAAATTCTTTTAGAGTTGTTTTACCATTGGTAATAACTGAGCAATCTGATCTAAGTTGCAGGTTGGATCCAACTTTAAATTTGGCCCTGCTCTGAGCTTGGGCCTGCTGCAGAGGTTCCTTCCAGACTAAACTATTCCAGGAGTATATGAATAATCAAGCTTATTCAAGCATTTGATTAAGTTTAAAAAAAAAAAAAAACTTTGAAAAATTGCTTCTTCCTTTACTGATCTGTTTTTCTGTATTTTTAATATTTTGTTTGTCATAGGGCTTTTCTTTACCATATTTCCTAGTTAATAAAATGTTTGCTAGCTAACCAGAAATACTGCAGATTTGCAGTGCTTCACATCAGCAAAAGCTGCTAGTAGCCACATTTCTTTCATTCTATCAGAATTTGTTCCCTGCGAGGTTTAGTGCTGTGCAAATAGACACCCATTTGCAGAACTTCCCCCCTTCTCAGGACTCCTATTTTCTATTTCTCAGATCTTTTTGTGGAGGCTCCTGTACAAGATCTCCTTAAGCCACTCGAGTTACAATTTATCTGTAAGCTTAAACTGTTTAAATATTAGGCAGTAGCTAACCTTTGTTCTCTGAGGCCGAAGCCAGTTCCCGGGCCTCACACAGGCAATTCCTTCAGCACGTCTGCAGAGTAATGACAGTGAACAGCTGGGGGTTGGCAGCTCTTTTCCCAGTGGTCTCCTACTTTCATCCTTTGCCCTGCTGCAGATTTTTCAGCTACAGGTGTTGCAGCTGATTTCCTTGTACATCTGCCCTTGAGAAGTAGGAGGAGGATCATGCTCATATCTCTGCTACTCTGTTCACATATAAGCTTAAACTGCTCACAGAGGTCAATCTGTGTGAAAATTACAAAACAGAGTGGCTGAACTGTGGGCAGATATTTTTGCCTTTAGCACTCAAGAAAAGAGAGAGAGAAGACAGCAGTGGTTGCAGTAATAATATCTCCATTCACTGCAGTTATGTGCTTCAATGGACATGTCCCAGATTCTTGGGATGAAACCAGAGAAAAAAAAACAACCCTCCACTATTGTAAATTTTCAAGAATCTTTATTTCTGATCTGAATGCAAAAAATTAATTTGTAACTTTTTATCTATAAGACAACATGACACTTTTGTCATGCCCTAGAGGTTCTCCACTCTATAATATAAAATCAGGGAATGAGAGTTGCAGGCCATGTCTCTGAGATAAACAAGCCCTAGGTATCCATCTTCTTGTTCTTCCTCTCTTCACAAGACTTCGCAGTGCAAAACCTGGCATATATTTTAGATGTACTGTCCGAATAGTGCAGTGCTTCCAGGTAGGAACATGCTGGCATCTGCATGCCATTATCTCTTGATAGTGGAAAAGTACAAGCATTACAAGCTCTGGTTTTTCAGCAAATCTTGTCTTAACAAGAAAGATTTGATTCTGCAGTCTGAACACAGGAGTCCTACACAACATGGCCTGCCAGGGGTTTACTTTAAGCTTGAAGTACTCAGCAGACGAGACAGATTCAGGCTAGATATTCACTGAAGAACAATGCAAAACTCAGAGTCACCCATAGGCATAAACCAAAGGAAATTGTGTTTTTCCATGAATAAGACAAATGAAAAAGCAAATCTTGTTGCTCCTTCAGTGACTCTGAGTGTGAAAGAGCTCCAGGACAAAGGTTTGTACTCATTCTGGAAAATATTCCAGGGCAGGGCAGGGCAGCAAAGAGTGATGGTCAGGAGACACAGAACAAGGTGGTGAGACGTGAGTCCCATTTCCAACATTACCAAGCAATTGCTGTTATTGAACTAGGAAAACACAGCTTCTGTCTTGTCTCTTTGAATGGAGATAAGTTGTTTTTGAAATCCCAGCTTTGAGAGGAGCTCTCTAGGTGTTTGTGTTCACAAAAGATTGAACAAAATCCCCAGACTGTGTTACACAGCATGTTTAATTGACCTAGAAGTTGGTTTTAGCCAGACCCAGCTTTTCCGTCTTCCATTCACTGCCAAATTGACTGCCAGATTCTTCTTCAGAAAACCATAAGTCTTGCAGAATTAAGGTCAGACTTCAACAGCCTGAAAATCACAGATCCTCTGCGCGCACATTGTCAACCTCTTTTCTGCTGAGAACTCTGCACATCACTTACGTGCACTTACACTCTCCCTAGCAGCTCATGCAGAAAACAAGAGCTAAGTTGTTAAAAATTATTTTTTAATCACTAATTTTCAGAGTCCAACAAATTAATAATTAGAAGATAATAAAGTATGTTAGAAAGTGCAAAAGCAGGAACTCTAGCAATCCATGTGTGACAGAAAAATTATAAAAGAGATTTTTAATTGATCTTGGTTTTGCTTTCCACCACACAGCTCACCTTCCTCTCTTCTGACTTGCTAGCTGTGACTTCAGACAGTGCGTGTATAGAGGAAGTGGTGTCACACTATAAAGCTGCCTCTATTATCAGAGCACTATTCATATAAAAAGAACTTTAGTAGAGGTAGCCAAAGTTTTCTGTTGGATTGATTCCGTTGGATTGTTGGGGATGTGCAATTTTGAAAGTGAACTTGTGTCAATACCTAGATGGTTTTGAATCAGGTTTAAGATGTTCAATGGAAATTCTTGTGTGAACACATTTCCCTCTTCAAAATGGGGAACCCGGAGGCACCTTCAGTATCTTCTTAGACTGCACAATGTGTATTATTGAAAGACAAAATAAAAGACATCTTACCACCAGTTTAGAACCCCCCTTCCCCTTTCTTATACACTTTGGGTTTTATAGTAACATTACTGAAACTATATCATTTCAGAGGACAGATAAATGATGAAGTTGAATCAAATACAGATGATGTAAAACTTTGTCAAGGTTACGGACCAGGCCTTCACAGTGCTTCCTTTGTATTTCACTTGAATCAGTGATTATCTTCCTGTTCCAAGTCCATTCTCTTTCCTCCTATTCAGGAGTTTTCTATTACCCTCCAGACTATTGTATGACTACGCAAGTAACACAAAGTCCTTTGTATGGTAGAAATCAGGCACGAAATAAACACACCTTTATCCTGGACTCTCAAAACCTTCCTTCTTTCTGCACGTAAATACAGTTCCTATTCAAAAAAACACCAGAACTTTATGAACCCGATGTTGCAGTGTTAGCCAGCTGGCAAACTCTTAAAAGTGCTGGGAGATTTCTTCCATGAAGTCTTCTGCCTCTGTGACACAGCTCTGCTGTTGCGAACAATTGCTCAGTAATGTGACTGTTCCAGCTTCCTACACTGACAGTCACGGTACTGGCTTTAGCCTCTGTAGGAAAGGAAATGATATACAGACACATGAAGTGGGGAGTCTGGGCCTCTTAATGACACCAAGCTTTGGAATTTTATTCTTTGCATGTGTTTACTCAGCCCTTTCCTATTCTTGTATCCTGCATAATAAAATCATTTATTCAAGTGCTGTTTTCTGCCTTTTGGTTCTGCACAGCGATGCAAGAGAGGAAAAAGGAGGAAGGAGATTCTTCCTTTGTGCAGGTTGCAATCCTTCCAGCTTCTCCTGCCTGGTGTCAGCAGAGGCACCTCACAAGAAAGGGTAGGGGTCCCAGCAACCATCAGCAGCTGTTAAGCACATGAAGAAGGAGCTGTGATTTTCATTGTTCATTCTGATTCGTATAATTTGGGTTAGTGAGGACTATGATCCTACCACACAGAACTACTTAAAACAGTAGTCTGGCCCCAGACATACGCAGTTTTTTGGTATTTTCTCTTGTACTTTCTCTTGGAACAGGTATAATTTTTTTCTCTCCCCCTTCCCCTCACTCCTTGCATCAATTTCCCACAGATATATGAACAACTTGTCCATGCCTGACATAATTTAACATACTAATGAGTCAGCAAGGAATTAGACTCTGCTTTTGTACAATATGTCTCATGTTCTGCATTCACTAAAATTATTGGAGTACCCAGCGTGATTGCCTTAAGGATTCCTGGGGGGATTTTCTCACCGATTCCATGATCTGGGTTCAGGGCTTTTTTCCACTACAGCTGTCAGAATTGTCCTGTGATCCTGAAACCATTTGGTCAATTGAGCATCTGTTAGGCAACCTCTGCCTTGCCAAGGGTCTTCTATTCTTTGTTGTGTACTATTTGGAGCTAAGGAGAAAGATGGGAAGTGTCCATCATATATGCGGCACCAGCAAAAACTTGTCAGTTGGTTACTTGACCCCTGATCTCCTACCAGGGATCTCTGAAGGAGAGTATGGATTTTTATTTTATAGCAGTGGTTAAATTTTGACTTTGCAAAAGTCTTTTTTCTCTCTTGGGTTTATTGATAATTTCACTCCTGCAAACAGTATATGGTACTCAGATGCTTTGTTAGGATTTCTAAAATGCTGTGACCCCAGTAAGCAGAAACCAGTGGCACTTAGTGTATTTGCTTTGCATATATTCTTAAAGGTTTGCATATGTTCTAAAAATATCAGTGTTGTTTTGTTAAAGAGAAGCTTCCTTTGGGTGAAATGCCAGGGATTTAATTTACAAGAGTTTAGCAGAGGCATTGCTGTAGATTAGAGTGGTGGAAAATTGTGAACTGATGACATGGGTGGCAGAAAATTCCAGAAAAATGTATTACTCTGAGCAAAGTTAAATAGAAATATCTTATTTTAAAAATCAACTGAAAAGACTCACCAGAGCAGATTATATATATATACACATAACCTTCAGAGTGAAAGTGAGTCCTATACAAAAAAAGCTCTGGTATATACAAAAAAAGCTCTGGTAGCTGAGTGCATTAGGAGCCTTGTTTTGCTTTTACTTTGATCCCCAATGCAGGAGAAAATCTGTGCCATATATTCCTACTTAGTATCTATCCAATACAGTCCAGAATAAATAGCATTTGTCTGGAATGGAAAATCACCTCTTAATTAACTTTTGCACCAGCATACACATTCCTTTTACTTCCTCAAGTGTGAATTAACATAACTCAGGCTGGGATTTTCAAAGGAGCTCTTTGGTGAATTAGTTGTCTAAATCCCATAAAAAACTAATTCTGAACAGTATTTCTTTGTCATGCAGATATTTGAACTCACTGTTGAGTAAAATGCAGTTTTGCGATTTTATTTTAGTTACAGCCCATGCTGACTATTTCAAATGATTTGGACAATGAATTTGGTAAATTAATTGTAAAAGCCTCTAATTATTTTCTATCGTTCCCTTTATGTATTTATCATTAGGATATCTGTCAACTCTGGTTAACTGTATTTTCTTGTGATATTTCTAAAATTAAAAATAATATATTATCCAGAACACTCTACATGAACAAAAAACTGAATCAGCAAAAGAAAAATGTGTGTTATAATTTTTCATTGATAAAATAATCTGACTAAGAAATAAGATTAAAAATGATAACTAACACATAAGGGAAAGGCTAGCTCTTCTATTAATTACTTTTAACAAATAAGCTTCCAAAACATCTGTTTGTCACTGACAGACAATGTAGAATTTAAGATACTTTGAGGGTGCATATGTTAGGTTGGAGTTCCATTCGAATACAATGAAGATGGAGATGATGGTAGAGGTTCAGTGGAGACATTAGAAGAAATCCATGGTTAGATTGAGATGATGGTAGTGGTTCAGTGGAGACAATAGAAGAAATGCATGGTTAGAGGCTAGGTTAGTGTCTGTTAGATGGGAGCAGGGAATTTTATGAAACAATGTTATGTCAGCCATAAGAGGTCTAATCAGAAAAAAGAAATTTTCCAGTGCCTAGAGGCTGTGGCAAGTGAGTCTTTGTGGACTTAGAAAAGCAATATGAGGCGGTCATGATAACCAAAATCTGGATTGAAAAAATCTGGAAACAATCTGGATTGAAAGTTCAGCATTATACTTGAGTTTTGCCTTTTTCAGTCTTTTTTTCCCCCCTATTTTTCTAGTCGTGTTTAGTTTCCGAAGAGCAGCTTCAGCTATTGTCTCTGAATTAGACAATAAAGGGAAAAATACCCCCAAAGTCTCCTTGTTGGGTTTGTTTTGGTTGTGGGGTTTTTGTTGTTGTTGCTTTTTTTAGTATTCTCTTTCTGTGGCCTCTCACAATAGAAGCAACTAAGAACAAAATACGTATTCCCAAGATTCAACACTTTTTCATATTAAAAATATGGTAGGAAATGTTCTTGTAACATCGACATCAGCCCCAGCATTCTCTTAGTAAGTGGGTGAACTCAGACTCTGAAAACTTGGAAATAAATCACATACTTCATCTACTAAATCCTTAAAGTCTGGATTTCACAGTTCAGTTTGAAACATTCTGGGGAGATGGATTTGCCTAAAAACAAGACTTGAGGGCTTTGATTTGTCTCAGCCTATGTGTTCAGACAAAAATTCCAGACCTTTCAAATTTTGCCAGGCACAGTTTAAAGCCAGGAAAATGGTGCTTTATTGTGTTTACAATTTAGTGTTATTGTTATTTACTATTTGCTTAAATCTGATAGTGTGTTCAGTGCTGTGCAAGACATAGATTTCATGCCACCTAGCCTGAAGAGTTTATAACAGAGAACAAAAATAAACATCTCCAGGGCTTTAAATTAAAGAAAAAAAAATTAAACTAATATTCTCTATGGTACAAGAATTCACTTGAATTCACTCAAGAAAAAAGATAACATCAACATTTAACTGTATTTAGTTACAAATATCAGACTGGAGAATTAAAGGGATGAATAGTATTTGGCTTTTAATAAAATCCTCCATTCTGCATAACCTCATTCCTTCCTTGATTCTACACCCCTGCCTCCCACTCCAGAAAAAAAAAAAGGCAGAAAAAAACTGGGAAATGTTACTACATCACATTTCTTTTTATAATCATATCTTTCTGCTGAGGGGAAAAAGAGGCACAGCAGGAACTTTGAAAGATATTCTTAATTTATTACAAAAGTTTTAAACAGTGAACAATGAAGTTAGAAAATGTATTTAATACATATGTGCAACAAAACCTTGCATACTATAAAGACTTCATATTTAAAACAACTCACATCCCTATAATCATATCATTAATTATAGTTGGACAAATTTAGTGTTTTTCTACACCTCTAACACAGTGGCAAGGAATAGAACAAGGATTTGCAGAAATTACATATCCTAGTATTTCTGTGATGGATATTTTCTTTCTCAGTGTATTGCTGCCAGATAAAAAAAGAATTGAATTTTTATTCAAAAGCTGGAACCATCTGATCATATGAAAATCACAAAAAAATCCTTCCCTATCAAGTCTAAAAAGTATGCTCGAAGAACAAATGCCTTTCCTTTTTTTCTCCCTGGGATTACTTGACAACCTAACACATGCACCCTCAATGTGCTCTGCTTGAAAGTCAGAATGAAAAATCTGGGAAAAATCACCACATACAGAGTATAAGAATGATGCAAAAGGATGCTCTGTGCCCCAATATCTACGGTTGCACATAGAAAGGATTTATCCACTGTGTGAAGAGCAAAAAACCCCAGGTTTTGTTCCAAGCATATATCTCTTACCACAAAAAAGGCTAAGGCAGCTCAAATCCAAACATTTTGGCAATGAGGGAGGACTTTACTCTGAGTTTTACCTGTTTCATAAAGCAGCAAAGACCAAAGTAGAATTGTGTAACCGTAAAAGAAGGAGCTACCTTTGAAATTCCCCTATCCTGAAATATTGTTAGATGCAGAACTTCAAGCAGGGTATTTTGCCACCAACATAGAATATTGTCAGAGAGATTAGAAAAACTTTTTTTTTAACTAAACAAGATTTAATTTTTCTATTTTCTTGAATCAGGGATATCAGCCTCTTGATATTTCTTTTTGATAACAGAAAATCATCACAGTCTATGATGATAAACTTTAACTAGTGCACATTAAAATACCTATTACAGTTGTTGATTTCATCACAATCAGTAACTGAAGATCTCTGACCCTGTTCATGATGTTTGTCTCCATCCATTTAATTTTCATTGAGTTATGGGAAAAACAATGAGTGTAGGGCTGGGAATTAGGACTCCTGAGCTGTTTCCAGATCTGCAGTGCTTTTTATGAGCAGCCTTGCTGGAAGGTATTTGCAAGTACTCAATGCTTTTAATTCTGATTTGTTGGGACCAGTGGGTGCCCAGCCTCTGCAAATGCTAGGCCTTGCTACTTGGTGAACTTCAGTTTCCTCAGCTATATAATTTAGACCATAATGTGTGCATGCCTCACAGAATGAGTAATTAATTAATGTTTCCAAAACATGTGGAGAGCCTCTGGTAAAATATACTGTGAATATGCAACAAAACCATTGTTCACTTTGGTGTGCACTTCCTGGATTCCAGCTTTCTAACCAAGCAAGATCAAGTATAAGAGAAAGTAACAACAGCTTTCAAAGTGCACAAAGTCTGAGGAAAAACATAAAAAGTGACACTGGTGATATTGCACCCACGTGGCAGCTCACTGGAGAAAGCTTCACTAATCAAGCACTTTGTGACTCTCATATTTTTCTGCACTGCAAGCTATTCATTGAAAGCTGCAGCCTTACTGCACATAAACAAATCAGTATCTTTCCATAGCTGAGGGATGCCAGAAGCTGAAGAGAAAAACAACAACAACAAGACAAAGGCACATACCATCAGAAAAGAGAGAAAAAAACAAAACACCAAAGCACTCCGAGCTCCATAGCTAATGGAAGAAGTGCTTGAGATGGCAAAGTGCTTAGCTGCAAGCCCAGGGGCGTAGTAGCATAGCAGGATAGAGACTCGCCATGCTTGAGTTATAACATGTGGATCCTGGCTAATATATTGTTAACACAGTGCTGAAGGCCAAATTCTCTCTCAGTAGTACAATTTGAGCTGAACAGTGCCCTGAGGACACAGAGGTGGAAGGGGCAACAACCCAGCACATTTTTGAAATGTTATGAAAATAAGTGAGTGTTGCTCATGTTGGGAACGGCTCTCAGGAGAAGATTACACAAATATAAAAAAATGAGATGTTGAGCTCTCCTACAGCAAGTAATTAGAAACTGCAAATCATATCTGGCTCTTTGGGGTGTCTTTGTACTACAGATCGAAGTGCCTTTATAATGCAAGTGTTAAAAGAAATTCAGAAGCCTTTTTCTGCTCATATAAGGCCTGCTCTTCAGTGAAATGAATATATACACTAAGACCGGATTTAGCAGCTTTTGGATTAAAATCCTAGTGCCAGGAAGAACTGCACAGAAGAAACATTGTAAGAGCAGTGTACTTCAGCAGAGAAGTAGGCTGTAGAAAAATATGTAAATAACATTGAATCTGTTTCTGGTAAATATCTAAGTGCTTCTCCTGCTGTCATTCATTCTCACACTGAATTTCTTTCTCCCTTGTACATTGTGCAGATTTGTTAGTTAGGTACTACTTGTTTTAACTCTGTTTGCAGTTATATTTTAAAACAGAAAAAAAATTAATCTGGACTATTCAGTAAAACTCAGGGAATCTACAATGACTGATATTTAGATTCTGCAGAAAATACAGATAATTATTTCTTATGGATGGCTTATCAACTCTTAAGATTTAGATAAATATTTTATTTGCTATTTGATGATCTGTTAAAGTGCCTGAGAAATTATCTACTTTTTTCCACCTACCTCCTACTTGTGATGTATGAATGAAAAAATAGCTTTTTTCCTCATCTGTTGTAAAAAACATTCCTCTCATTTACAAGAACCAAAAGAACAAGAAGAAGGAATGAAAATCTGAAGAGAGTGCATGAAAATGAGTCAACTGTTTCACATTTGCAATCACTTCATGGTACATTGAATAATAACTCAGACCACCTCTTTTTTTTTTTAATTTTTTTTTTTTAGCAGTGAAACATAACTCTGAACTAGTCTTTGCACAGGATGGAGTTTGGCCTCATACATAGAATGTTGCCAGTTCTGCCTCACATTCCTGCTTGGGAACACCCCTTTCCCCAAACCAGAGGGTTTCTTGAAGGAACAGGAAGGGTGGTCCAGGGTCACTACCTAATGAGTCACACCTGCCTTGAGAGGTCCAGGAAAATAAATGTTATTAATTTTTTCAAAGACATCTTTAAATGATGACTTGAGGACAGTTAACACAGGATCTAGTTTCTGGAAGTAGATAATTGTTGAGTTTTAATCTAGCAATATATAAATACAGCAGTGCAGCACAATCTGGCTTAGACTTAGTCAGTCAAATATAGGAAAGGGCTCACATTTTTAAAAGTTTAGGTGGGAAATCCTTAGGTTGTTGAGGCGGATTTTTCACTATTGGACACTTTGCAACACTGGGTGTTTTTCTAAAGAGTACAATGAACTTCAAGCTGAACTTGGTGCTGCAATGATGCTCTGTGTACTTGTCTTAGAGAAGAGCTCAGACATGAGAGTTTCTGTTCCTAAAATACATGAAACAATAACACAAACAGTACCCCACCACTCTGTATGTTTGTTTCAGTGGAGTTATACTAAAAGATATCATAGGCATCATCAATTCAATCCAATTTAAAAAATGGTCTTTTGTGGTACATTTGTTTAAAAAACATTTATGTCTGATTTGCTGCTTTAACTTGGTAAAATGTATTTATGTCAAGTTTCTTAAAAACTTCTCCAACTGCTGTTAGTGAAATGAAGTTAAAAACAGAAACAGTATGTCCTAGAAATGGAATTTGCCCTTTCACCTGCAGTATTTCTCCAGGAGTTTTTATATATAGTTTTATTTGTTCTAAATAAAAAAACAGACTCTCTGGCAAAATCTTATGACAAAATTCCAAAAAAAATCACCTCTTAAAATTTGGTAGAGAACAAATCTTCATGTTATATAGATTTCTGTATAAAAGGCATTATTTCCTTTCCTATTTGCTTGTTAATCTGGAACAGAATGGCAGGAAATTATTACAACATATAGTAACGTGAAGAGGACATTTATCCAGGTTTCTGGCAAGGAGTTCAGTGATAAGAGAGAATTCTCATAGGAGATACCACTGGAACCATAATGAAAAGGAAAAAGGTCTTACAACCATTTACTTTTTATTTAAATATTTTATTTTAAATTTGATTCTGAAAATCGCAGACAATTTCAGTTTCCTAGGAAACCTATCTATTAAGATGATTTATCACTGCTTGTTATTTTGTCACCATTCATGCCAGTGCAAAGTGAGTTAAAACGCTACTAGCTTTGTGGTAGCATGAACGTGATCTAAATATGAGTTTTGTACAAGTGCACAGCAATGAATAATCACGCTTTTGGGAAAAAGTTGTTATACTCATGATTATACAGACTTACTGGAGACCCAAACAATAAGCCTCGAGGGTTCTGTTTTGGAGATGCTGTGTTGAATGCTTGCAAGGCCTTAGCCTCAGAATGGCTAGAATTAACTTTTATTTAGTCTTCCTGTCTTTTAGTTTGAATTGTCAGTTGTTAATTAGTTTTCAAGCTTATATTCATGAAGCGTGTGGGAAATAATAATAGCAATTTTAAAACTAGGACATCTGCCTGTATCTTTGCATGATAGTATATTCCTAGAAAATTTTTAAGGAATAATAAATATTTTAACACAGAAAACCAATTTTAATTCGAAGAAAACTAGCAACAGAGCTGTTTAAAGTTGAAAATTTAGAGTCACTCAGGAAGGACAGTGATTAAGGTCTTATAAGGAGTTTCTTACCCACCCTAGGACTTTGTGGAAGATCCTCATTTCCAGTCAACATTATAGCTTTCTAAGTGGTACCAAACTATACTCTGTAGACTTCAGTTTCTTTGTCTTCTGTGAGGCCGTCTGCACCCAGTTCCCAAGTCCTTGCTCTGACTGTCCTATTTGGCCCACCTTGTAGCCTTGAGCAGATAGGAATTGTGTAAGTGCCTGACTCCTATTCAACAGCACTCCACCTCACCCTGTTGCTCTTTTCTGGGAAGAGAAACATAATTACTGAACAAATGTAGAGCAAACAAATAAAACCCTCAAAACAAGCAAATTCTATTATAGTAATTGCTAAAGTTCATGGCCCTAGTTAGTCATTGAATCTTTCTTGCAAAACAAATTGAAAGAGTCAGTTGAGTTATGATGTCTTTCTCTCCCAAAACATAACAGTTATGGTTAATTCCCTCAAATTTGGAAGCCCTGTGTCCTTCCTCTTCTACCAAACCAGGAAAAGTGGTATTCAACATGGTTTCTTATCATTCAGATAACTCTTTTATCTTTTTTTTGTAAGGTATCAGGCTATCTCATGATACTCTGGATTTAACATTCCTGTCAAAGTTGGTCCAAACATTCATATTCAATGATGAACGCAAATGTTTGATGATCAGGGTGTAGTAAATTTTTCTCTTTTTCTGTCTTTTTTTCTAAGGTGAAAACAGGGATATTTACTGTGATAGTCTCTGTTTTGTGACAGAGGGTAAGAAATTCTTGGAATCAGACTCTGAAGGTGGAGGAATCCAGTTCTAGGTACAGGAATGCCTTAGTTGAAAAGTTGCTGCCAGCTTCCACATTACAGGAGCTGCATGGTTTTGGCTGCATCAAGAAGCAGAAAAGAAATTAGGAATGTCACAAAAATTAGATAGCTTCTGTTTGAACTCTTACAAAACTTTCAGTTTTAGATTTAGATGTGAATATACGATACATTGTCTTAGTAGCCAGGGTAGAGGAGACATTTAAAATAAAGCTGAAGGAAAACTACCAAATTCAGGAAAAAAATTCAAGTTGAGATTGGATTCTCACTTCAAATTAAATAGAAGGATGAACAAACTGGTGTAAACTAGAGTTGCTCAATTGGTGTATTCAGAGGAAAGCAAGGGCATGTGTTGCACTGTGTTGTAAATCTACGTTCTTTTCTTCTTAAAGGACAAGGCAGCTCTTACTCCTAATCTGAACAGGAGAATTTATGCAGCTACACTGACACAATCATAAGAAGTGACATGGGAGTTCAGAATGTATTTTCTATCGGAGTAGGATGCTTTCCATTAGGTGATGTGTTACTCATGTGCAGTGTAGAAAACTACCAGAATTAACTCTTGAGGCTTTCTCCCTATTCTGTATTCTACTGCCATTCATCTAATCTTGCCAAGTCAAACTTTGCCTTGCTTTAAATTTTTCTCAATGCTGATTGAAAGATGTTTTCAATGAGAATTACTAGTACTGACAAGTTTGGCTGTAGTCCTAATGTAATGCTTTTGCTGAAGTGACTCAGCAGGCGAATCCCTTTAACAGATATTAAATGTCAGCCTAGGAGACAAGTAGCCCCTACTGAAATCAATATCTGCTAGTATAGCAGTCATTTAATGGTATTAATTAAAACAGCAGGCTGCTTCTCCCACAGAATTAAAGATAAAATCCATATAAGAAGGTGATCTCTCTATATTCTCTGCCTTTAAATTTTTTAAATGTTAAGGCAGGTTTATTCGGAATTGAACTTTTTTGACAAAAAACTGCTTTTACAAGCTGGATGTTTATAAATGTCCATAATAGGTGTATCCCTTTGTAACATGCTGAAAGTGTCAAAATCTGACAAAAGGCTGACATACTAATAAGCTGTGTTTGGATTGAAAACAAGTGGAGAACAACCATGAAATTCTACCTCACTGACAAAAATAACAACGAAAATAACATCTCAATGATTTGAAGAAAATTTAAATAATGTATTCTTAAGGTTCTGATTACATATCCCAGCCAAAACCAGGACATGTGCGTATTATTTTAGTGGAAGAAGTGTTACTTCAGTGTACATTCTGATTGGGAGTTTTATATGCAGGAATAAGATATTATTATTGACAATAATAAATATAAGGTGAAAAGGTAACGGTTGCTGTTTTTATTAGCTCATATCACCCCAGGAAGCTGAAATTGTAAGAGACAAAAAGAAAGTCTGTGATATTTATAGGTGAATTAGCAGGGACACACCCCACCCCATGTTTGCTTATACCTGTCACCAAATGATTCCAGTTTTCATAATTCAAATTGGAAATAACTTTAAGGGTGTTGATAAGCATTTGAGTGGAAGTGACAGCTCCTTTAAGGGAACACGTAATTCAGTCTTTATCCAAAAACCAACCAATTAAAGGCAGCAGAGACACTACTGGGCGGGAGGGGGGGAATAAAGAAGAGTGTTGCAATTACAGATTTCTTAATTACAACCATGAAATCAGAAGGATCCTTTAAGTTCATGAACTGTACTGGACAGGAAGGGTTTTGTTTTCCATTCTAGAAGGAACTTGATTTAAGTACTTCAAATGATTAAGGCCTTATATGAGGCCTGTAGGGCACTGTAGGACTTCCTTTCTTATGTTTTGTTTCTTTGGAAATGGAATTAGTATTTCTTGAACACAAGAAAGGTGATCCAAGCTGAAGTTGGGAAAAAAACCCTAAATGTACAGTAAAACTATTATTTGGAAAGAGACAGGTAGAAAAAAGGAAATATCAGCAGAGACACAGATAGCCCTTATTTTCTAAGGCCCGATTTTGGGAAACTAAATAATAGAGCGCTAGAGACTAAAGTAGCCTCCCTTGCACTTGGCTTGGGGGTGAAGTTCTGCAGGAATGGTTTTCTGCAGCTTTGGTTTTCTCTGATCTTCTGTCAATGGAGTCCTTTCATTAGTATAACAGTCCCTAAAAGTTGTGGCATTATTTTAATGTTTGGTGGTTGAAGTGTAACAAATTCTATATCACTATTGTGTACATGCCTTGAATAAACACGACATATGGTGTCTTAATAAGAGTTGCATGATATTTCTGAAAATCTTTCTAATGTAAGATTAGAAAGATGGATGTTAAACAGTATCAAAATTTAAGTCAATTTTATGTAAAGACCTGAATATGGATAAGTATCATGGAATTGTAGAATAGTTTGGGTTGAAAAGGACATTAAAGGTCTCCTAATTCCAATCCCCTGCCATGGTCAGGGACACCCTTCACTAGACCAGGTTGCTCAAAGCCCCATCTGACCTGGTCTTGAATACTTCCAGGGTTGGAGCATCCACAACTTCTCTGGACAAGCTGTTCCAGTGTTTCACCACCCATTTCTTCCTCATATCTACTCTAAATCTGTTATCTTTCAATTTAAAACCATTAGCCATTGTCCTATCTATATATGATTTTACATTCGTCTGAAAAATGTGCTTTAATGTCCAATTTATACCTCTTTCTCTTCCGTTAAAAAAAAAAAAACAAATGTTCCTCACTACTAATTATACATGCAAAAGGTTTATGAGAAGCACCCGTGTATAGGAAGACTGAAATGAAGCTAACAGGAAAATCCTATATCAGATTACAAATTTGAGACAAAGTCAATTAAGTCATAGTGTTAATGAGAGGAAGCCCTTGTTGAAGTGATAACTTTGATTCCTTGAGTTCAATAAAGCTGTAATTAATTTGGGTTCAGCCTTCTTTGCTGGCTGAAATTTGAAACAAAACTTTTAAACAGAAAAGTTATGGGAAAGCAATTTGACCCTTCTGTTTACCTTCCACATATCAGGTTAATTTTAAAGCAAGAATGACTGTTGTACAACTAATAAGAATTTAGTGAAATTATTATGACTCAATGCTTTAAATGATACTTAGAAAAGCAATTAGAAGTCATTGAATTAATGCATGCTATTTAATAGTTGACCTGGCCAGGCAATTTGTGATCTGAGATTAGAAAAGATCACTAAACAGTAAGACTTATCTGCCCGTCAGACTGATCTCATTAATAGTGATCAATATGTCTTTTCCCTGATTGTAAGTATGAGAGAGTAAAAGAACATCCACACCACTGTCAGGGAGAGAAATTTTACATAATTGTTAGAAGCATTTAAAGAGATAGTTAAAAAGAATTCTTCCATTCCTGAGTCAATTCAGCACAAGAATTCACTAATAATTCAATGAGAGTGATTCTGACTATTGGAATATACATAAGGATAGACTTGTAACTGGTTACCAGGGAAGAATTACCAAAAAAAAGAACTCACAACTCCTTAAAAACTCTGATCAAAATATGAGGAATCTGGGCCCAGATTTCACCTCCCTCTTGAAGAACTAGTTTCATTAAAAACAGGCTGTATTCTGCTGACAGACAACATGTTTTGTGTCAAAAGCCATTACAGAAATACTAACATATCAAAATTTTTTGATCAGTGAAAATATTCCCAATACCATTACAGTAATCTGAGAACATTATGATTGTGTGGGAACTATCACTGTAAAGTAAGGTAAAGTAAAAGTAGTACTTTTATACAGAGAGATTTCTAGAGGAGACACTCATATTTGTCATTCCTGCAGGAAGAAATCCTGATGGTTTGCCCTATTATTCATCATCTATCTTGCCATTGTTAAATCTAGCTGAATTTGCAAAAGGGTAGATCATCTAATGAGGGGCTATTTTCCTCCAAAGTCAAAAGTAATCCAAGGACAGGGCATTGTGTCTTGGCAGAAGGTTTAAATGTTGTCCAGTTTTGAGAGGATTGTGGTTAATGAACACCAAACCCACCTACTAGCCACGTGAAATGGCAAAGATTCATAAAATAGCAGAAATCAAAATGTATAAAAGGAGTCTTTATTCTTCTTCCAGCAGTACCTAGAATGAGCTCTGTATTTTTTTTTTCCAGGATAGACTCATTCAGGAAGAAAAAGTGGAACTTTTTATTCACTAGTGGGGCCAAACTTGCTTAATACTTGCCAAACCTTCACCAAGCAAAAAATTGCCAACAGTGATTAGAGTTACAATGGTAAGAGATATAATGTTCTTATTGCTTGAATGTTTTGGTTTTATTGAGGAGGTAGGAAAGGGCATTATAAAAAAAATAATCAAAATAATAATAAGGCCCACCTATACCAAACATTGTCCAGTATGTGACAAGAATGAGATTACAAGAGGAAAGCAAAGCAGTAATGGCATACAAGCAGAACTGCCTTGGGAAGAATCTGACCCCAGATGGTGACGTATACACTCAAAAACTGGCGGTCATGCACACCACTTACTCTCTGTGGTATTTCTCCATTCGTATGCTGAAGTAAATTTATTGCTCACAATTATGGAAACAGAAGACATAAAACTCCTCATCTTGTTGGTTAGGGAAAATACTGGGAATGTTGCATAGTTTTAGACTGTTCTATGAACTAAGCTTCAGTACCCTAAATCAGGTTATATTACAACTGAGCCCACTATGGGCAAACGATTGAAGTGCAGATCAGGCAAATGTGGGGAGCACCTTAATACTGCTGCTTTCAGTAAAACATGTGGATTGAAAAAAACAATGCCACTACTGCTTCGCTAATAATTCAACATCACATATTTTCTCCTTGGCAAATTGTGTGTGTAAGGTATTCCAGTGATTGGGGACAGTAAAATAATAATCTAGCTTTTAAAACAAATGGATTGTAATGTCTCTTTGTGTGTGCATGTGTACATATGTCAGTATGAACATATGTGTATATATATATATGTATGTGCATGTAGAGAATTTTTTTTAACAGTGTTTTGGAATTTGCATGTAGAAGAATCATCTATGTAAAAATAAAAATTTCACTCTTTCTATTACTGGGAGGTGAATATTCAGCTAGATAGATCCCCCCTCAGCCCCTCTCTGGTTCACTGAGAGAGACTTTGACAGCAAGAATTAGGACCAATTTCAATCTTAACTGATTCACATCCCTTCTGGATTTTGTCCCAAGTGTATAAAAATAGAAAATTATAACAGGATTAGATTGCTGCACTTCCCTGTTTATTAGCCATTATTACTCATTGTATTGTTTGTTTCATTTGTTTGTTTTGCTTTTGCTTCCTGACAAGACCATTGAAGACTGCCTGCAGAGAAACCACTTACTCAAATTGCTCCTTGTGGAGGGAAGGCAGAGTTTTAGAAATGAAGCTTGGAAAGCTAAGCAGCAGATTCTGCCTTCTTTTCTATGTGGAGAAGGTTAATTGACTTTGTTGCCAGTTCTGTCAACAGCTGGGGATGAATTCACTACCTCTGTGCAAATTTCAGGTTATGAATAAATAGAATATGATTAACTCAGGATTATGTGATTATTAATGTTATTTGGTTACAAAACTGGTTTATCCTAATACCCCATACAAATTATATGCCTTATTCTGTTATAAATAGAAGATTTAATTGATCAGTGAAAAATGGAGGCAGGCAGTAGAGGAAGAAGCTGTGGTGGCTGAAAGAAGATCAACATGAGCTGCAGGAGAATGCTGGTAGTGCCATCCCAACCTTGCTGCCAAAGTGTTTTACCAAGCACTGAGGCTAAAGGTAGACTCTTACAAGTGACAGGCAAGCAAGCTTACTATTACCCTATTGAAAGACCATTATTTTCTCCTACTGATGCACTGCAAAAGCCTGAAACTTTCGATTCCTAAGGTGTCTTGAGTGTCTAAGTAAGTTCAGAAAGGTTTTCTGAGATGCTTTCCTGAGTACACAAATAGCATTTTAGGCTACCAAGTGCTTGGTTAAGTGCCTGCCTTTGAGATGTGATGAAATTAGACCAAGAGGTTAGAGAAAGCTTTGCTTTACATTTGCTTGCTTGAGAGCAAAGTGGAGATAGCAACTTAAAGGCAAAAATGTTCACCAATAATTGAAAGAGCATTATGGCAAACTGACATGTTTTTCTAAAGCTCTGTGTGTAGTCTTTTAATTATTCATGTTATTAAATTGAGTAGCAATCAGTGGAAGTATGCTTTCTGTTTCTCAGTACTATCAAATCTGTCTTGAGAAACTTTACATCCCTATTCCCTTTTTTTCTGAAATAACATTGGATTATCACTGGATCCAAATTCCTGGCCTTCAAGCATCATGAGTGAAATGATAGATGACTCCTAAAAGATAGTTGACTCTTGAAAGCTGAGGCATATTTGGCATAGAGAAATGTTAAGAAAAAGAAATTCTTGTCTCCCTGTGTTAAAGGGTACCTTCTGCTAGGTTAATATCCAATATATTACCAGAAAACACTCTTATATAACTAAGAACAGACATCATACTTTAATTTGACCACAATTTGGATATAGTACATCTAGTTTAATTATAGGATATGGATAATTTTTTTCAGTGTCTCTGCCAACCTGAACTCTACACATCAGCAGATTCATATAAAAATCTTATTTCTGTCATCTATGCCTGGCATACATGCTTACTTATATGTCTTTAACTGACTGTGGGTAAATTGTTTACAGTCAAGGGATCTTCACTGCATTCCGTCTTCACTGCTCAAGAACTGTTGTTGTACTAGGCCTGTTTTTCTCCAGACTACAGTATCATGTCAGAGTTGTAAATACTCCATTTTCCATAGGATAACTGCTTGTTTTTGCTTTCTTTATAAAAGGTTAAAAAGTTGCACTACCCAAAGATAAACAAAAGCAAAACAATTTATCCATACACTCGTGGTCAATACAAGAATTTGCTGTCACAGCTGAACTAAGTAAGACAAAGCTGTAAGCAGGTCAAGAAAAGTTCAGACACAGCAAGCCTGACAATCCTCAGTCCTGAAGCCTCGTAATTCTGCATGAAGCATATGGCCTGTTAGCAACAGCAATACAGAATTATGTGGTTACCTGGTTACATAATCTTTTATTTATTTCTCTTTTTGTAGCATCTTGCCTGAGATAGCAAAGAGAAGGCTGAACACTCATATAATTATATTATACGGAATTGGGTCATTATTCTGGGCAGAGAATTCTCAGTAATTCAGTTGCTGAGTAACCACAAAGTCTATAGTTGCAGCTCATCACTAGCATAGTCTGTCTCTGATGGGTCTGCATGTTAGTATTACTTCTTTCAGGTATACTACTATGGCAGGACACCACTCATTTTTCTAATAGGGGGATAGTCCCAAATCTACTCACTGGAACTACTAAGAGTAGATAAAGTTAAAAAAATGCCAGAAATGGGTTCACAATAGTGAGAAAACTCATGTTTTTTTCCCAAGCATTTCTCAGTGCAGCACAGGTTGACACTAGCCTCTGGACTGCATTCACACAGAAAACTGCATGAGAGCACTGTGACATTCATATGGTATACTTTTTCCTCTGATGACTACGATGACCTCTGGGGGCAAATGAACCAATCTTCCTGTTTGCAAATATTTCAGAGATCAGTTTGGTTATAAAAGACATCAACATAATTTGATGTCAAGTGCATGAAGGGAGGTGAGGAACGGAAAACTTTGGTGACTATAATTGAGTCACTTTTGTCAAAATCCCAATGTGGTTAATTCTAGCCAGAGAATATTATGAGAATGGTGCTCCCCAGGCAGCTGTATTCATGTCTGAAGGGGGAACTATTTTTTGCTGTTGTTTTACCTCATTGAACAGTGAGTGCATCTATTTCAAACTTACTGAAAGAAATTATTTCCAACTTACTGTAGGCAAGCCCTGACTCCTTTAACCTAGTTGTGTTAGATACTGGTAAGAATATAGTTACGCTTGCCCAGAGACGAGCTCTAGCTGCAAAGTGTGTCTGAGCTCTTCTCTTGCTACATTCATGCCATTGCTGGTGTCTAAACCAGTTAGGGTAATGTTAACTTGTATGGGTTATGACTGTAAGAACTGTGCAGTACTGTAGAGGACAGTGGGAAGGGATTTCAATCCCATTTGTTGCATTACAAAGATTATCGTCTTTAATTTGGACTCTGTAAGAAAGAGCTGTTTATAAATGAGTAAGGACAGGAAAGAGTAAATTTAGGACTTAGCCTGAATGAAGAAAAAACATATCTGGAACCACAAAACAGATTCGGTCCCAAGGGACACTTAAAGATACATAGCCCAACCCCCCTGCTATTTGCAGGGACATCTTTCACTAGATCAGCTTTGTCTAGCAGAGTCTTCCGAGCCTCCAGGTACAGATATTTCATAAGGTGTCCAGGAACCATTTCTCAGATTTTCATCCTCCCAGTGAAAATCTTCCCTTGTGTCCAATCTGAACTTCCCAACTTACGGTTTGCAACCAGTGTTCCTTGTTACGCTGTCTGGCAACAACAAGAACAGTTTGCTTTTGAGTTTTTGGAAGCACTCATCTACTTCCCACATGCACTTTGGTCAGATTGCCCTCAGCCTCCTTCTCTCCCAGCTCCATAAAGTCTCGAACACTGGAAATTTTAGCAGCTTTTTGATCTCTTCAAGTTTTTCTACATCACTTCTGACCTAGAGACTCAAAACTCCAGAAAGTCCTTGGCTCATAGAGCCGTGCATCATGTCAAAATATTAGAGATAACACTACTGTGCAATCTGACTCCATAGCTAAGACAGACTGAGATGAGACTTTGATGCCTGTGGTGTACCAAGTTCCAGCTGCCTTAAAATACAACTGATGTTCGGTTTTTTTCCCAATACGGTTTAATCTCTGGATGAACTAAATTCCATGAAAGGAAAAGTTCATATACTTTTTTCTCCCAGTGGATAGGTCAAAACATTTCCATTCCAGTAAATCTGTCTCTTATATTTTCTTTATGCCTTGCATTGTTTTCTGGATGACATTTTTGGCTTGGTATTTATGGCCTGTAGGAGATCCGAAAGCAGTATTTATTTCCTGTAGTTCTAGAGGGGAGAAAAGATATCTTTAAATGTCTCCAGAGCTGCTGCATAAACTTTTGAGTACCCATATGGGGTTCCAAATTACCTGTAATAACTCTGGAAATGCACCAGTCTGTTTTGGAGTATAGCCGGATGAAGAGTTTGTTTAATTAGCAGCAGTTGTACAAAACCAAAACAAGATTTTCTGGTGATAAAGAATAAGATGGGGAGTAGTAAGGAATACATTATAGTGCTGCTATACCAATAAATCTACAATCTCATCTCAACAATGATACTGTAGTTCTTACTCAGCCTCAGAAAAGATATTGAATGACTATGGAGACTTCACGTAGAGGTGCAAAAAGTGGTAGAGGGAGAAACACTTTAACCCGAAGACAGTTTAAAACATAGCTATACTTACTTTAGAAAAGCTTCAAATAAGAGTGAACTCAATAGTCAAACAGTTTAGTAATTTGGAGTGTCTGTTGCATTGGCAGTGTTGGCTCCTTGAGTCAATGGATTTTGCAGTTCAAGGAGGAACTGAACAAGACTTTTGGAATAAGTAGTACTAAGAAAAATATGTTACAAGGAATAAAAAACTTGGTAAATCAAAATTTGATCCCTCTCCAGCAACTGAAAACTAGAACAAGGCAAAATTATCCCTATCCCTGTTCCTCAGCATTGGATCTGATCTCAGGCCAGATCCAGGACTCTTTGGTCCTCTGTTATGGCAATTGAAGAAATTTTTATGCTGACCATGTGCACACACTCAAAAAGTCTCAAGATCTTATATTTAGTTGATACCAGAAACTCACAATATATATTGTGATAATTTATTCTCTCATCCCATCACTCCTTTTGCATCTGATATATCTTTTATGATATAGAACAACACAACTGAAGACATTATGCTTGTTTTCTTAGTTTTTCGTACTACAGATTTTCAATATGACTCCCAAGTCTGCAATTTTAAACAAGAATTTTTAAGCTTCGTTTTTAAGACTTTGGTTGTATTATATTGATTTTTTTGGTGATTTGCCTAGAATATGTTCATGTCTTTTTCCTAGGTGGTTACATTTTTAGGACCCAACAATATGTATGAGTAATTTAAATTATAATGCCTCTTGTCTCCTTAAATCTGGTAGCTCTGTACTACAGCTTGTTACTTAGATGCTGCTTCTACTACTAATTAGAAACTGCAAATCAAAGCCTAATTAAGCACTTCAGCTATGAAAACTGTGCAATAGCAAAGAGTAGGTGGATTAAACTGTTTAATACTTGACACAGCCTGTGGAATGAAAAATAGAACAGTGAAAGCATGTTCAAGGAATTGTGAAAATAAGGTTCAGATGGTACAAGCTGGAAAATTTATGCTATATAGGCAATGCTGTTCTGTTTTTTTATGCTACCTTCTCCACAACTTCCTTTTTAGGCACACAGATTTTCACAGTTGGCTATGTAATTTAAGAACCAGATAATGCCTTTTTTTTTTGCTCCGGCTACCAGCCCTGTTAGTGTGTATCACACTGAAGTTTTACCAGTGTTGTTTCATATTGGTTAAAAGGGATTTGAGTTAGTCTGTCCATGAGGCTACACTCAGTGCAATCTTGACATGTTGATTTAACCTGAGATGAAAATTACTTAAAAAATGTCAATGAACTGTGAATTGAATTATAGAAGACATACTTATCACATCTCTTGTCTTGTGGAGTTGAAATCACACCTTTAATTAAACTAGAACAGGTTTGACTAGAGAGGAAACCTTTAACTTCAGATGTAGTATGCACCATCATGCAATCTGTCACAGAGAGCTAATGTGTTGAACTCAATGCCTCCAAGCACAATTAGTAGAAATTTCACTATCAGCTTATGAAAATATGACATATAGGCATTAAGATTTCCTTTAAGGCTGCATTACTAAACTGTGTTCTAGTCAAGGGTTTATACACAGATAATTTCACAGGTAGTAGGGAATAGTCAGGGAAAAAAATGGTTCCTGATACAGGATGCTCTTTCTGAATTTGAAGAAATTGTTGAAGGTGTTTCCATCTTTTGATTGTCTAGCCTGCTTTAAAGCACACAATCTGCAGGATTTAGACCTGCTAAGACTAGCTGAATGCTACACAGCCTTTCCAAAAATATGCAAAATTTTGAATGGTTTTACTTGTTTCATGAAATTTTTCACTAGTGGAGTCTATGGAGTAGCAATTTCAGATACTTTCAGATGTGAAAATCAAATTAATCAAATTTAAAATTTTTATTACTTGTTCTGCATGGCAGCAATATGATTCCAAGTTTGCCAGCTTTAGCACATCAATTTAACATGTTGTCAGCAAATCCAATACAGACTGCTCCAATTACAAATATGACATTCTCCAAATAGCTCTTTATAAAATGCCTTTCAATTGATAAATAATCCTACAAAAAAACCCCCCAAAACCAAACCAAACAAAAAAAAACAACAGCAAAAAACCCCACAATGAAACAAAACAAAACAAACAAACCACGAAGGAAATCATTACCTCTTTGGGAATCAAAGGGAAAAGTAAAAACTTAAAAAGAAATTATCCTTTATGGTGGATTCATGGAAAAATTTTGACTGCTCCTGGCTTGAACTGAGAATTTCTCCTTCCCCTGTGAATCCAAAATAATTTATGAGTCGATGGTTAGGTTATGATACTTTTCTAAATGGGACTCAGACTCAAGCTCTTCAAAGTGAGAATGAACTTTGTTGAAGTTTCAGTTTTAGATTGGATTCCCTAGCTACGTGGAAATCATACAAAATAATACAATATTGCATTGTATAAACTATGAATTTTTTTTTTGGCAAATCTAAGGATGATCTGTGACTCTCCGGTTTTGTATTCATCTGAAAAGTAAATTGGTGTTAGATAGAGAGCCGGTTATGACTTTCAGGCCAAAAAACAGACAGGAACTGTATTGCTCAAATTTAATGCTGTTAGAATGAACACAGAAAAATTTGGTTTCATTCGAGGACATCACAAATAGTTCCTAGCTGGTCTGTGTAAATGTCCTATGTTTTTATTTGCTTAAAACTTTCGAAGGATGCAATGCATAGTTTTCAAAAGTCAGTCACTTCAGTTGAATGAAATTCAGCTAAAAGGTGCATATAACTAGTGTAGCAAATTACAAGCAGTCACCAAACCTAAAAAGTTATTTTGTTGCCCAAAGAAACAGTAGCTGTCATTATCGCTCTGTCTCTGTGACAGTGAACACTACCAACACTTATACTGTGAGAGAATTTTATTATAAGTCATTACCAAATTTCAGCATCTCTGGTGAGAGATGAGTACTCTGCAATTACGGCTGGGAACACCATGTAAACCAACACATAAGAAACGTAGCTGTTTCTCATGTGATTTTTGTGCATGTTAAGGAGATCTGTTTTTTTTTTTTCCAGTGCACTGTTAAACACAAATTATGTTTTCACTTTGTACCTTGTTTTGTTTCTAATAAAAAATGTGCATGTTGAAAGGATGCATAGACTCAGCAGTCAGATAGAAAGCAAACAAAAAAGATATATGTAGGCACAATACAATAGAAGGGAAGCCAGTAATGTCTGATCTTTGTTTTCTACTACAGTAACTAGCAAAATATATGACTATTCTTCAGATTCCCTATTAGTTAATTATGCTGTGAAATTAAGGGGAAAAATTCCATTAAGTACTAATTCTCCTTTGTTCTTACTGTTCCTAAAAAATCTTTACATGACTTCACAGCTGACTTGCTCAATTTGAGCAATGTTTTTTTGCCTCTAGTTTGAATGTGATCCAAAGAAATGTTTGTGCTTGGTACTAATTAACTAACTTTCTGTTGATAGGGACTTTGTACTTGAACTAAATAATTTTTGATGGTTTGATATCCTCTTGCCTTCTGCTTTGATAACATCTAGTGAATATTTTCATTGGTATTTATTTTTATTCTCAGATCACTACTGAAAATAACAAGAACTCTAACTTTGGTTTAGCACTGAATCTTTTACTGTCTGCTCCCCTTTCTTGTCACACTAAAACTGTGCTTGTACTTGATGTGTGGAAAGATAAAAAATGTTGCTTATACCTCTGAACATTAAGTAAAACAGCATATCTTGACTATAGAGAGACTTTTTTTATACCTGTGTCAGCTTTTCCTAAATTGCTTTTCAAATATGTAATCCCGAATTATGCTTTGAATGCCCTTTCTATTTCTGCTTCTCAGTTAACAAAGTCTTGTCTTTCTTTAATAGTAACTTTGATTGATAGAGTTCCAAATTCATCTTTAATGAGTTCTTTTAGTCAAATTTTCAGTCTTTTACTTCTGAGCTTATTTGTTCCAGTGAGACTCTGTGTCTGGCTCTTCTACAACTTTGTCTTTTTTCTGAATCCATTACTCTATCTGTGCCAGTCACAAAAAATGTCACTTGACTCTTTTGTCCAGCTGTTATCAAAAAAGCACACTGATACTACTTGAAAACCTAGTGGTACTATAAGGCCTTTCAGGTAGCAAGAGAGTTTGGGGACAACCACATTTGTGGCTTACCTTTCCCTTTCTGATCCTTGGTCACTCCCATCTCCGTAAGCCGAGTCCTTTGCTCATGTTTGGGCTTGAAGCACAGAACAAATGCTGCTGTCACTCATGGCTCCACCAAAGGGCACTCAATCTCCTAACACAAACCTCTCTGCATGGGCACCTGCCTATCACCACAGTTCACCCATCAGTTCTGAGCAGAGGTTGAACAGGCTGTTATGAACAGAGATGCAGTGTCAGAGATATACAACAGCATTGATAGTAAGGCTGGTATCTTTCAGTACTGTGCACAAATGGAAATGCATTTTCTCTCTTTGAACTCATGTATCGCCTGTTCAGGGTAAAATCCTAACATATATTTCTGTCTCCAATTTGTGAATGTCCAGACATCAGCTTAGAGAAAGCTCATCAGTATTCCAAAGTCTTTTCCTCCCTTCTCTAGTTATTATGGACAATGTCAGCCATCTGTCACCTAGACCTAAAACCTGAAGATCACATTTGGCTCAGACCACTTCTAGTTCTTAGCTTAAGTCTTACTTATCCAATTTATATAATCTCTCTAGGATATGATTTATTTCTTCTTGAAGTGAAATATTCCTTCCTATTATTTTTTATTATACTTTTTTTGAGATACACCTACTATGTGTTCTACTACCTGAGACCTCTGAGACACTCAGTTCATCTACTTCAAAGCACACATAGCAACAAACTTCATCACCCTCCTTAGGGAGCTCACCAACCATTTGTTTCTGAACTAAAATAAAATGTGTCTTTCCATACTCAAAGTGGTCAGAAAAGCTCACATATTCTGAGTTCAGACATGCACCAAAGGGCCCCAGAGTTCTGAAGAGGTTCACAGCTGGATCTCTCATCTAAGGAACACCTTATTCATCAGGATGTTAGCTAAGCTATGGAGTCATGATCCTTTATGTGGGAGTCAAAGTGAGAACTAAATACAGGAGATATATGTAAGCATCATTGAGGCATTCCGGCATGTCATTAAGAGGCTGGGACTGGTAACAAGAAAGTCTTCTACAGGTACATTGACAGCAACAGTGAGATGGAAGAAAATGTGAGTTTGAACTCTGTCATTAGGTTGAAGAGTTTATGATGAAAAACGTGGAAAAATCTGAGGTAGTCAGCACATTCTTTGCTTCAGTCTTTAGTGGCAAGGTCTCATGTTCAGGGAGATAGATGCCTCACATGGTAGAGGAGGGTCAAATTATTGACTATTTAGGTAAGCTGGACTTACACAGGTCTGACACCAGGTCAGCATGTGTGCTGAGAGAACTAGCCAACATTGCAAGGCCACACTTCCTACTACCTTTGGAAGCTTGTGACAATTGTGGGAAATCCCCACTGGATGAGAAGAGAAAATGTTCTATCTGTCTAAAAGGCAAGAAGAGGGATTTGGAGATCTGCAGCCTGTTCAACATCAATTCTGTATCTTGGAAACTTAATGAAACAAATCCTTCTACAAGTCTTTTCCATGGTGAGGGAAGGACAAGGAGGAGGAACAGTTAACAAAGATTTACCAAAGGCAGATTGTACCTGACCAGTTTCTCAGTTCCTTTTGTGATAGAATTACTAACTCAGCAGGTATGGAGAGTGCAGTAGATATAATTTAACATGTTTTTATGAAGACTTTTGTTATAGTTTCCCATGGTATCCTCTTAGACAAATTGAGAGATATGGACTGGTCTGTATTAGGTGGGTAGAGATCTGGCTAGACCAACCAGTGCAGTAATCAAAGTCCATGCCAAACAATTTCAAGAGTTATATCTAAGTGGTTAATAACTGGGCCAATTGTGCTAAAGATAGACTGAGGGAAATGCATTTGTTTAGCTTGGTAAAGGGAAGATCTACTTGCAGTCTTCCAGTATCTAATGAAGAGTTTAGATAAGATAAAATTAGACTCTCTTCAGAGATCCATAATGAAAGTACAAGAAACAATACAACAAAACTGGACTTAAAGAAAGAGAGACAACCTCCAGAGGTTATCTACAATTTAAAATTTTGTGTGATTTTGGGCTTTTTCTGCATGTAGAATTCTGAATTCTTTTCTGCACAGTACCAAAGTATCAGTGGATGGGATGTAAGGTGCCTTCATTTACCCTCCTGTGAAGTGGAGGAGGTGGGTTTTTTAACCTTTCATATGTGGGGCTTTCAAGAAGGAGGCTTCTGTCTATCATCTCCCGTATAAAAGCTGTGTACAAAGAAAAGCATAAGTATTTCTTTAGAGGGATTTTTGAGTAGATCTTTTTATTTCAGAAGAGAATTCTAAGCTGTGGGTCCCAGGCAGATAAGGGTGCTCATGTTCCTGTTTCACATTTCTTACATAGTATTTTTTGGCAGCTTGCTTTCTGCTTAGCCAGAATATTTCTCTGGGTTTTTATTGCAAGCTGATGGCTCTCCTTGGCAGTGGATCCAGTCTAAAGCTCAGACATCAGGCTCTGCATTATGAAAGAAATAATTATTAGCTCTACATTTGAGCCAGTGTAACACTGCTAAGAAGAAGGTCAAAAGTGCACAGCAGAACATTCCTCTGAAGTTTATTTTGCAGATAGTCTCTTTGTTTTTAATCTCTTTTGCTGGCATGGTTTATGGCTAGTTTCATATTTTAGAATTCATGATCCAGAGTCCTACTCATACACAAACCTTCTGCAAATGACTTTTCATACAATTAAAGTATACTGTTTGTTAGTTTCAGTTGCTTTAGATCCAAATAAAGACTGATCGTATTCTTCCTGCATCACTGAGTAGATTAACTGTTTGATCTGCTAATTAAAGGATAGTGGTTTCTGAAAACACTTTGTTAAGACTGTGTTTGATAAATTATTTGTTTTAATTGATTCTATTCCAAGCTGTCTTAGCTTGTGGCTTAGGCATTACTATTACAAGCAAAATATGTCTGTTACCTACCTCAACCACGAATACATTATATAAATGTGAAATGAACTTTTTCCCTTTGGTTTGCTGATGTGAGAGGATAGGATAGGAAATTCTCACAGCTGGCAGACAAAGAATTACTGTAGTTGCAAAGTGGTTGGAAACACGAATGTTGATTATTTCAATGAAAGAATTTAATTAGGCCTCCTAAGGAACAGGATATTACTGACATCACTGATTGCCAAAATGAGCAAAGTAATACAGCACTTACCATTGCAATATCTCTCTCTTAATGATGCCATTATTAGAATTTGGCTGGCATCCTGAAATGTGTACAATAGCTTGGCAATAGGATAATGATTTGGAAAATCACAGATGTAAGGCAACGATGTGAAAGCCAAAGGTTTACTGAAAAGAAGTCCAGATGAAGCATTTTTAGTTCCTCTCAGTGCCATGTATCTGTAATGTCCTGACTCTTTCTCATTACAGCAACATATAGGATAATTAAAAAAGGAAATAAAAATCACTGGGTTTTCTTAGTCTCACTTTCCCACAGGCAAGCTTTCATTCCTTTTTAGCTTTACTCCCTCCTTTATTAGAAAAGTTCTTCTACCCTATATTATCCCTACAGACAAGATTTAACAGTCCTTCTGAGAAGTTTCTGGTTTAGTTCCTGCACCGATATTACATTAAGTCAAAGAAACAAGGGACTTCCCCAGGATCCTCTTATAGATCACTTTACAAATATTCAATTTTCCAGTGTGGTGGATTCACTGACCTAGATCAATTTCTGTGCTGCTCTACATTGCAACACTCATGTGATATCCCTAGAAAAACCAGACCAGGGAAGACTTCTTTCTTGCTCTAATACACACCATTCTTCTCCAACACACTTGACAGATGGACTAGTAGTGGAGAGACACAGGTGATATAGCCGTAAAATCTGACACTATTTGTACCTCTGACAAATAATTTTCAGTTGCTCCCTATAGTCCTATTGCACCCCTTCTGTAGCATTTAAGCAGTCTAAAATTGCAGTAAAATCCGGCTCATAGAATGTGAACTAAGTAGTTTAAATTGTCTGAATTTGAATAGACAAATGTAATCCTAAGATCTTTTATTTTCAATTCATACAAAAATACTTAAGGGGAGGATACAGAGGATTGAATTAAAAAGAAGAGACATATGTAGAAGAATGGCACAGAATGGAAGAATGAAGAGGGGATATCTAATCTATATTTGGAACTTATAAATTCTCTTCTCATACTCCTTTTCTGTCTTCTCTGCAGAACAGATGTGGTTTGGTATGCTGGTATTTGAAACAACTGTCTTTAACAGAACCATTTATAGGAGAGATTGAATTTGGGATTCTGTTTTAAGAAAAAAAATACTTGACATGGAATTTACATTTGATATTCATATGCAACTAATATTACTCCTGGTAACTAGGAAAGGAGAAATATTTTTAAAAACTTCTTATGGTATAAATATCCCAAAATACTTTGGATTGCGCTTTACATTGAATAGATCTCTATGATTCTTAAAATTTAATTTCCATCTGATATTAAATTGCAGTGAATTCTACCCCAGTCCTCCATCGTGAACATACACTAATAGCAGATAACAAAGCTCTTTTGGCTCTATGTGCAGCTACTTTCAGCTCCGAATTCCTTCACACATTTTCAGTTGCTGGGATTACCCAGACTTTGATTACATTCCAACTTTACTCTGTTTGAGCTTGCAGCCTCTATTTCAGAAACAGAGCAGAGCTACCCCTTCATTCCTTTGCCTTGTATGTAGCATTTCCCTGTTTGTGACAGGTCAGCAAGGCCATGCCTCTGCTTCCCCTCTACCACATCCTGAATCTGAAATGAGTCACCTTCCAGGTAATTCAGACTAATCTCTTCCCAATATTATGGTGTATCCAGAGGAAATTGCTTGTAAAGCAGTGAAATATCCAAAGCTCACCTTCTGACTACTTATAAACCATTTGTATCACAATTATGGATTTGTTATTTAGCACTGTACTGTCATAGCAAAATTTGTTTAATAATAAATAATTTCCTAAGCTTTATGTAAATAAACTCATTTTTGCTATCCAAAACAGGTACACTTCTTGCTGAGATGCATATATATATATATTTATGTATATAAGAGAGATTTGGACCACAGCCTGTTAACCTCTAAATAATGACTAGAAATCTTCATGACTCTATTTCTTTTTCCAATGGAAGAAGTGGATAAGAATTGTACATTTTCTTAGATCTGAGAGCAGCTGAGTATGTGATGTCCTAGGGGAAAGCAGAAGTCTGTGAGACTGTCAGCAGACAGATTTCTTGCTGCACTGCATTGACCTGGTGTTTGTATCCCCTCAGGTGGAGCTTTCTTAGATTTCTCTTTGTCTGGAAACTGATTGAGAGGTCTTATCGACAGTACTGCTCTCACCTGTCATGTGAGTGTAATCCTGGAAACTATTATGATAAGAAACAGTCTCTGAAAACTTCAAAGGCTTGTTTAGCTGCTGGGTGACAGTACAATGTTTTGCCATGAGCAAGGCCAGTCAGCTTTACAGGAGGACAAACATTAAGGGTTTTACTAAGACATAGCTGAGTTACTACTTGTGTTACAGTAGCAACAGCTGAAAATGTAAAAAGGAAGTGAAAACATATCTTGAGCCTAATAATGTAAATAAAGTCTGTAGTAATGCTTTGGATTTTTTCAATTATTGCTGCTTGTACCCTAAACTGTGACTATATTTTCAGTATTGTTACCTAGGAAAGCTATGGTAATATTCATATACTTCAGAGACATGTAAAAGCTGTGTAGCTGTGCTAATAAGGAGAATAATTGTCCTCTAAGCTTTAATGATCACATCAAATACCTTTGTTGCCTCCTCAGGACAAATTTTTTTAACTATTTATGGCACTACAGTATCCAACTGGTCAAAATTTGGTGCTGCCATTTTGATCACCTCTTCCTGCCATCTATAAATCCTGATCAGGTGTTCAGGTGATTCATTTTGAAATCTTGTAGTCTGAGTTCTGAGGTCCAAATTTACTTTTAAATGGTTCTCTACTAAAGAAAAATGTGCAGCAACTCTTATGTTATTGCTGTGAATGATTGCTGTAAGGTAAAGTGAGATTTTTTTTCCCAAAGAATAAAGCTATTTATGTTTTATCTGTAGCAAGATGGTTTATCTGGAGGATGAGAAATTAGTCTTAAGATGACAAAGCTTAAAACAAATAAGTCTTTATGACACTTCCTTTTCTCAGAGTCATATCTCAATGACTGAATGGGGAAAAGAAAATATGACATGACTATCATTTGATGTATTGAAGAGCTACTGGTTTGAAGCAGAGCCTCTGGAGAAATATTGTTATATGCCAAGTTTATGACTTAGATTTTCATTCAATGAGATTTTTGAACTTGAATGAATGAGTGGTATTACAATCACTTGAAGGAAGTTATTTTAAGTACATATCACTTGTGACTGTCTACTGAGGAGATATAACATTGTGGTGTCACAGAGGCCTGGCTCCTGAGGTAGAGAATCTACTAACTGACACTTGATCAGAAACTATCAAGTATAAATAACAGATCAGAACCTTTTTGTTCGTAAGGAAGATGATATGTGTAACTTTTACTATTACAGAATAAATTCTTCTAACCACTACTGCATAAAGTTTGGGCATTATCTAATATAGTACAGACCCAATTAAATAATTGATCAGGTATACCTCTTGTTGCTAATGGTAAATTACTTGTTGCTAATGGTAAATTATATTCAATAATACTACAGCTTGATTTTTTTTTGTTTTGATTTATATAATAAATCTAGAATTACCTTTTAAGAACGTCTTTAAAATTCTCTTTTCTTAGTAAAAGTGGTTACAAAAAAAGGTTACAATTTAATTTTTTTTTAATATTTCTACCTTGCTTGTCTCAATCCAATATATATTTTATAAAGTATCTTAATAACTCTGAGATTAATCTGCATACTCCTTGCCAAGCAAAATAATTTGTAGAACTAGGAGAACATTGAACCTATTCTGTCAGGACCTAATTAATCTTTATTTACATCAGCAGTGTGCAGCTTTTTCTTCCTGAGGGCCAATTATGTCATTTCAAAAAGGTCAAGGGGCCACAAATCGATATTCAAACTTTTTTCCAGGCTCAATTAGACTGAGTAAGTTTTTGATCATTTCCTCCCCCAGGCAGACAGAAAAAAAACTTCCAGCTGTTCAAGGAATTAGTCAATAGGACTCCCTGGGAAACTGCCTTCAGGGACAAGGGATCAGAATAGAGCTGCCAGATCTTTAAGGATGCTTTCTACAGAGTTCAAGAGCTCTCCATCCTTAGGAGTAAGAAATCAGGAAAGGAGGGCAAGAGACTGGCATGGCTCATTCAAGACCTGTTTTCAAGGTCTGCTGGTCAAACTATAAGGCAAAAAAGAAATGCCCAGGCAGTGAAATCAGGGACAAGTGTCCTGGGAAGACTATGGAGACACTGCTTGGTTATGTAGGGATGGGGCCAGGAAGGCCAAGGCATGGGTGGAGCTGAACTTCATAAGGGAGATTCAAAGAATAATAACAAGGGCTTCTACAAGTATGTCAGCCCAGAAACTCCCAGAATACCAACTGTACCCTAGGCTGCATCAAAAGAGTGTGGCCAAGAGGTCAAGGGAGGTGATTCTCTCCCTCTACTCTGCTTTTGTGAGACCCTACCTGGAGTAATGTTCCAGCTCTGGGGTCCCCAACAGATTCATGGGTTCCCAAAATTCATGGACTTGTTGGAGTGGGCCTAAGGGAGGGCCACAATAACTATCAGAGGTTTGGAATACCTCTTCCATGAAGAAAGGCTGAGAGTTGGGGTTGTTCAGTGTGGAGAACAGAAAGCTCTGGGATGACCTTATTGCAGGTACTTACTGGGGGCCTATAAGAAAGATAGGAACAAACTTTTTATCAGAGGCTGCTGAAATAGGACAAGAGTTAATGTTTTAAACTACAGAGGGTAGATTTAGCCTAGATAGAAGGGAGGAATTTTTGGGATGAAGGTGGTGAAACACTGGAATGGGTTACCCAGAAAGATGGTAGATGTTCCATTCCTGTAAACATTCAAGGTCTGATGGGACAGGGCTCTGAGCAACCTGATGTAATTGAAGATGACCCTGATTACTGCTGGGTTGGGCTAGGTGACCTTAGTAGGTCTTCCAACTCACAGTATTCTATAATTCTATGATTATTTTCCAGTGCCTGAATAAGTAATCAGAAGTTGGTGTAGCTGGCAATGAATTAAATTAAGCAAAAAATCTCTAGTTAAGACTCTTTTGCCCATGACAGGTGTTCAGGCTAAGTGCATGTGCCAGCTGTCCTACAGTCTGGAAGATTTACCTAAATCCGATTCAATAATCAAATGGCATTTGTGACCTCTTGCTGATGATAATTCTGTACCAGAAGCAAAAATCAGCAGATGGAATATTTTTCAGATGTGGAAATAATGTAATTATTTACATTAATGTTGTGCTGATTTTATGCTTTCCATAAAGGAAATATTAAGAAATTAATATAAAAAATATAAAGCAACTTAAAAATTAGAAACTGACAGAACTTTAATTTGCAACCTATGCAAATTGTCTTACCCTGAAACCATCTGGTCAGAATTAAACAACTATCAAAAATGGGATAAGTCAATAACAAGCAAAAATGCCATGCTGATGCAGAAATTTGAGTGGAGTGGAGTAAAATCACCTCTACACAGTGTGTAAGCCTATTTTTATTGATGAGTATGTTCTATCTTTTTTCATATGAAAAAATTTATACCAGATCAAATCAGTGGTGATATGCCTGTGTTTACATGCATTCTCATCTGTCATCATAATCTTTATATTCTAGTAAACTACTTTTTGATTCCTGAATTTTTGATCAGGAAATTGGAAGGAATTAAATCATCTTAAAAACACTATTTTCCCTTCATGCAGAATGATTTGGGTCAAAGAGTTCTTTGGATAGGAGAAATCTTAAAAAGTATTTCTCTTATTTAAGTACAGTTAATGGGTTACTGTTATGAATATCCATCTTGACAAACAAAATTTTAACCTTTTCTAATGAACACAATTTCTGTCTCCCTGGAAAATGATACCACAGAGATACTATTTTTAACTTTTCTGTCTATCTTTTGTGTTTTCCTTAGGACTATGACAGCACTTTATGCATGTGAAAGACCCAGAGTTCATGCTTTACTGAGCAGAAATCAGTGATCTCTTCTTGCCTCTACCTCTGCCTCTACTTTTAATGTGTTTTCTATGTTCTGGAAACTCGTGCAGAATTCTTATGCCAGTTTGACAGAATTTTATAAGGGTAAGTCTTTTATTTAATATCTATCATAATCCATTAAGAATTCAATCCTGGATGTTGTCTGTCTTTGTGTAACCATTGGATATATACACATGGAATTAAGAGTACAAACAGTTATGTCTATATGCAATATATATATATATATAGGAGGCACTTATCCCTGTTTCACTTCAGGGCAATAGGAGTCAAGCTCTGATTTAATCACACATCGCCTTACTTAAAGATAAATGGTAACCACTGGTAAATGTGTGCAAAAGACCACTGAGGCTACAGTACTTAACACAACCAAAGAAAAAAAAAGATCAAAAATGCAAAAAAACTTAGTTGTGTGCAATTGCAAATATAATTACATATTAGAAGATGAATAGTAACTGAGAATAGCAAAGTTTCATAAAGTCCTTTACATAAAAAAAAAAAAAAGGAAAAGACTGCAAATCTGACTCTCAGTCAACTAATCCTAAGAATAGCCTGAATTTCTACATGCATGCCAAATTCATGTCCTAAAATCCTCTGAATCTTCTAAAAGACATGAAGTCAGTATGATTTTCACATACCTACAAATATCATGTAAACTTAGAACAGGAAATGTTGGGCTGTTTATAAGAGAGAGTATAGGACATTTTGTCTATCTTAAGTCAATGAGTTGTATGACGAGTGGCCCCCTAAGTGGTGAAGGTCAGCCAGGATAAATTGGGACAGCTAGGCAAGAAAAAGGATACAGTTAGACAAAGTTAATTTACTTTCAGTGCTCTAAAGTATATAATGTTTCCAGGAGTTTTCCTCATATCGCAAGAGCTGACTCAACCAAACCTGGATCTGAAAGTGCCCTGGCTATACCAGGGCCATATATTTCATCTAGTGCCTGACATTAGGACTGCTTGTAGAACACAGAATAGACATGTGACTATTCTCAAATTTGAGTAAAGTAGGATGATCACACCTTTACACAATAAACTCAAATTTTAGTGCAAAGACCGTTTACATAACCAAGTGATCCACTCAACCACTAGTGCCATTTTTCCTGAAACAAAGGCCAACCTGTGGTGCTCTGTGTTGAGCTCAGTTCAGCTTTCTTTACAGCTCCTGTAGTTACCCCCTATATTGAAGAGCACCTTACCTGTGCCTACCTCCTCTTAGGCAGGGAGGCCTTGTGGTGGCCACTGATATTCCACACCCTGGCTCAGACCAGTGTTAGTGATTACCTGTGTTGCATATTGAGATTAATATATAAATCACAAGAATGACCAGCCCTCAGGCCAGTGTACAGTGAGAAAGAAAACACATTCCAGTAGGTGATGACGGTGGGTCCATATCCACATATTCAGCCCCATTGTTTGGCTCTACGGGCTCCACACCATCATCATTTACATGGAAACTGCAAATGACTCATCAAAGTCCCTTTTCTTAAGCTACAGATGTCCCTTTTCTTAAGCTACTGCCTTTACCTCTCAAGCTTGGCAAGTGCCTCTGACATGGCATCCAAAGGAGAGCAGCCACTTGCCTCTTCTTGCCTGGATCCTGCTTGCTCCAGATCTCCATGGTTCTATAGGCAGGAGGAGGTCAGCCCTGAGGAGGAGGTCAGAGCTTGTGAGTCCTGTAGTATCGAGGACACTTGATGGCTGCCTGTCCTGACCTACAAACTCTGATTTCTTCAACATGCCTGAGAAGGCAGGAAGGCTTAATATTTTAATACCTTATTTACTTATTTGAAGATTTTTGATGTTACATGGGATTTTGATTTAGAAGAGTGATGTAGCAATATGCTGCAATGACATCATAAACATGATAGAGCAATTGTAATATCCTGTGGAATCACAATAGAAACCTGATTCCCAAAACTGGTCTCTTTATGTTCCATTGTCAGGAAGAGGAATGTTTTATTCTGATTAGAGAGATCCCAAACAGTGTACCGAATAAAAAATAGTCTGGAGATCTTTAGTTAGTCTACATTGTGAGGCATTCTGTTTCTATTTGTTTCCTAATAGTTTGCATTTTGCTTCTTAATTTGTAAGAATAGATATTGGGGGCTTTTTTTTTTCCCCTATTTCTGTTTAAGTTATGGTTCTCATCTTATCCACTACTTTTACCTTCGAGTACTAGAAGGATAATTTTTGTACTCCCTTGAATACAAGCCCTGAAAGTTGCCAGGGGAACATGAGAACTTGCATAATGCTGGAGTTATTTGGAGATTTGGAGTCAAGGTCTCTGAGGTAATTGTGCATGACATTTCAGATCTGAGATCTGTCTGCATTAGGAAGATCTCACTGCACTTGAAATCCATCAGAATTCTTATTTCAGTGGCTCCATTGAAATTTAATTTCTAAAATCTGTCATCAATAATTAGGATTATGTGTGATCCCTAATTAAAGTTAGTAACAATGGGGGATCAGATTGTTAAAAACAATCATGAAGTGTTATCATTCATTAATAATATGAAAAATTTAGTAATCAAAGAAAATTCAGAATGCTTTGAGAGAAAAAGGAGGTCTATATTTGAAAATAAAAAATTATAATTTAAGGAATTATCTTACTGATTAATTCTTGGGGAATAAATGACATTTAAGTTAAAATTGTATATAGTTTCATCTACCTGGTTTCCTTAGATGTTCATATTTTGGTTTTGATATGTACCACTTAAAAACCTCATGTAAGGTGTAGGATATATGAAATTAAAAATGAAATACATGGTGTTACTTGACTGAACCTTTTTCTTGTTAGAAATAGGGGTTGAAATAAACTTTTCATAAAAGTTTATTCAGAGGTTACATGCAAAACTCCTTTTTGCTAGGATATGATCTAGCATCCACCACCAGGGAGGAAATTGAATTTCATAACTGAGACCTCTAAAACATTTAGGTCAGGTGTGTCCAGACCCTTGGTTCCTTGAAACTCAGTAACAAAAACTGCAGCTGTGAAATAAAAATTGGGAAAGATCTCTTCTAAACAAAAATAATTTAATTTTATTCAGATTACCTAGTTCCAGAAAAGAGTATAGGCTTGAATTCAGTGGTGTGCAGCACTGCTGAACATAGGTTATGAACTCTGGGAAATGACCTCTGCCCTGGAATATTGTTGGTCTGAAGGGAGCTGGGGTTGCCTGCAGTGAAAGTTCCCTGCCCTGTCTCTTTCATTGTCGGTGAGAACAGTTTTCAAGTGCATTCTGTCATGGGATGATTTTAGCCATGTTCAACATTTAGAAAAAGGAGATTCATATGGACTCTGAATCCAGAGTCCATATTGCCCCTGTGCAGGTCCAAGTTGCTGGACTTCATAGTATATAACAAATTTTATATGTAACAACAGAAGGGGTAGAGAGTGGGAGCTGAGTTTGAGAAGCAGGCTGACTGCAGCAATTTACCTTGGAAAAGTCTTAGCACTAGAAATCAATTTGATGTGAAATTCCTTGTTTGTGCTTTTCCCTTGTAGCTAAATGTATGGCAGGGTTTTTCATGAAAGTTGACAATAATATTGTTTGTTTCAAGGCATTTCAGCTTCTAGAAGAATGCAAAATTTAAAAGAGAGTAGTTGAGTGAGCAGGCTGATTTTTCCCAAGTAGTGCTTGACAGTTTCCTGTGGCAGACAGGGCATTGGTCTGCTTGGATGGTTCCTGGGTTGTTACAGCAAGTGCTAACTTCTGTCTGGCTGCTCTGTTCCCATTCCCTTTTGGGCTTCCATGGCATGGTATAAAATGAAACTGGGATAAAAGCTACAAGAACACTTTCTTATTAGTTTTATAAGCTAGAAAAATAAAAGCAAAATGGTTCCTATTCAGAACAACGATTTGAACACCTTATTAATCTCTGAACACAAATGTTTTGGGGCTTTTTACCTTCTCACTGCTCATGTTTTCATTTTTTCTGTTTATTTATTTCGTCTTACTATATGTAATATTTTAACCTATTGATTTCAGGAACTGAATTTGTCTATGGTTTGGAAAGGTCCCAGAAAAGAATGAGAGTGGGAACCCTCAAGTGCTACTGCAATGCAAGAAATTATTGATTAGGCTAAAATCAGATTACTGGTTTACTCCTGCTCTAGTGAGTATTTCATGACCCCTTATATTAAACTTCAATGTTGTGTAGCATATTTTAGTCAATAAATAGAATTTTACTCTTCATGACCATTGGAAATGATGCACAATGCTGCAAGTATTGATCAAAGAGTGCTATTCTGCTAATTCCTTTGCTTGCAACAATGTTAAATATTTACAGATTATCCCTTAGTGTTGTGAAGAGTGCCTTAGCCCTGAAAAGGATATTCAGCCTTTGTGCTTTATACTGGTTTTACAAGTACTTTTTCCTCTTTTACAAGCTCTTTGACAAGTTCTTCTTCCACTTTTTTTCAAATAAACATACATGACATAAAGACTATACTGTTTTTGCACTGACCACTTTTAATGTTTTATTATTGGCATGTTTGTATATATTAATTGGAATTTAGTAAATCAGAATTAAAGAGGAGAATTCCTCAGAAATAAAATCCATAGGTGTCTCATCTCAAAGTGCCTGCCATAGTAGGACAAAAAGAGCTTTATTGTGAGAAGTCAGATTACCAAGAGGATATATTAATTTCAAGTTTATTTACCCAATATTAATGATATCATATCAAAAATATCTGCACACAAAAAATTGAGTTATTTCCTTGTTAGTTTTTTATTTTGCTCTTCCTTATTCTCATCAAGAAGTCCCTTACAAGCTTATAGCTGAAGATACAGTGAAACCTTTAGGCTTTTTGTCTCTTGTACTTGTTCACTGACTTCTTATAACTGTAATCGCTTATCTTCAATTTTAATACTAATGTATTGAATGCAGGCTTGATATTGTCAGACATGAAATGAAATAAGTTCCAGGAAATCTTCCTTCCAGTGATAAGGTGACAAACGAAAAAGAAAATAAAAATGGATTGTGCAATTTAAAATGCAGTTTGCTCACAGGAGAGTCTATAACCAGCTGTAATGTGGTATGACTAAGTTCTATATATGCAGGGAAGGATTTTACACAAAAGCGTTATAGGAGATGTACCGGATATTTAAAGTAACATGAAGACTGTTCCATGTAATGATGCTTATTTAATCTAACAAGAGCTAGAAGAAAGGTTTAAATACTTCTGTTTGCCCTCTTGCCTTTCAGTATGATGCCACATTATGGAGAAAGGTTGGCAAAGAAAGTAAAACAGAATTCACATGTGCTTCAATGCTACCTCTCTAAAGGTCTTTTTACTACTTTAGAAAGAAATTATGTTGTAGATATATATGACGGTACTGTAGAACAATCAGTGCCATAAATTGGAAATTTTGCATGACATTTCTGGAATTCCTCTTCCTGTAGGTAGTTTGTGATTAATGGAATATGGATTGTAATGGTTTGAATTCCTGTTGTTGATGATTTGGGAAGGTTTGGGGCCGTGTTTTGTTCAAAGTTCAGCTTTCATCTCAGCAAAAACATAAATATTGAACTTTTCAGACCTTTAGAGTGTATGGTCCTAAATGTCATCATGGGCATTAGAAGATACAGAACATTTTTTTAAAAAAAGCCACATGGAAAGGACAAGGGGAAACTAGTACAAATTGCATTGGGAGATGTCATCCTGACATAAGATATTTTCATAAGAAATTTTTCACAGTAAAACCAGTTGTATGCTCCCCAGGGACATAGTAGAGTTCTCTCACTGGAGGTTTTCCAGGTGCATTTGGACAGAATGCTAGATAAACTGATTGAAACTCCAATTCCCATGAAAGGTTGGACCACATTATCTTATGAGGTTCCTTCCAGCCTGAAAAGCCTGGGAGATATTCTGTGACTGTATAAAGAACCTAATCTTCATCTAGATGGAAGCTGTGTGAAAAACTGCTGATTACTGGAGACAGGGTTTGGGAGAATTCTGTGGTTGTTGGTGCCCTGGGGTGGTAAATAAAGATGGCATTTGTCTCTTTCTTGTCTTATGACTGAGAAAGTTGTTAATGCTAAAGGACCAGTGTGGTGTTACTCTCTTCTTTTCTCTGTCAGTCCTTCTCCATACATTCAGTAATCTGGTTTTAGTTAGCAGCATTCAAGAAAATGTTTTCTGACTATCAGTAATTTTAACTTCCTTCAGTTCCTGTATACAGCGAAAAATCTTTTTTTCCCCCCCCAAAATATCATGATATTTTTCCCCAAAGCATCAAGAAACTGAGGCATGGATAAAGAGAGCTGATAGGATACTTAACAACTTTTGCGCTTAGCATCCTGCTCAGTTGAATTGATTTGGCCTTCAAAAGACTCCTGTAAAATCAATAGCAATCTGAAACCCCTACATTTTTCCCATAAAATTGCAAAGATAATTGCAATGTAGTCAAGGTGTGAACCTCCCAGAATGATTGTCTAAGGCTGGACAAAACCAGACCCCAGATCTTAAGGTTTCTAAACCTGGGCCTTAATTCTGAGACCAGAATAAATAGTTGCAATCCTCTCAATCTCTACTGACTGGCCCTCAAAATAAGAGTATAAGTTTTGGTAGTGAGAACTGAGTTTAGTTTAAGTGGTTGGGTCCTGTGCTTTTTGGATAATTTCTGTTTAAAATGTATTGCACTGATTTTTCTTGGTGTGTTTATATTTGTGGTGGATGGTTGTATCTGGTTATATGATTTATTATTTTGCATTCAATTTTTGAACTGATTTTTCATCATATATATGCAAATAAATTGCACTACCAAAGTTGGGAATTGACCTTCCGAGATTTACCTAGAAGTCATGACCAGATGTAACCTCAGGTGGGTTGGTTGAATTGTTAAGATTAATGACTCCACACTTCCAGGCAGAATAGGAAGTTTACAGTATAGGAGATATAAAGCCTTGTATCCTTCATAAATGTGTACATCAGCCAAGGAGAGCATCAGTGAGTAAAAAGAGCTGTCTCTTGTCTGTATACAATGATGCATTTTGCTATGCAAGTGATCAAAAAAGGGTTTGAATCTTGAAATATTTCCTTAATTTTTCTTACTATTTCATACTGTGGCATGAGAAGGTGGTCCAGTTTATACCTTGTAAGCCAGCTTGGCCTGACAGAGGTGGCTTTGTGTCAGTGGTGAGTGATTGCATGCTTACTGTGTCATTCATGTTAGCATTTTTGTTACAGCGGTGAGTTACAGAGGACGAGCTGCAGACTGTGATGTTTCACTGGGATGTACTTAGGCGACGAAAAGAGCCTTTACCTAACTACAAAGCTTTGAGAAAAAGTGAATTGCATAAACAGATACTCTTTAAAGCAAACTTTCTACTCTGTATTACAGTAGTGATTTCAGATGATGGTCTAATTTTTGTGTTCTTCAGAATTTGCTGTGTTTTATAGCAGTTATAGCAAGGGACATCTGAATGAAATACTACAATGGGCTCAATGATGATAAGGGATGAACCCTTACAAGGGGCTTGGTTTCCCTGATATCTGTGGTATATATTTGGAAAGTATATTTGTGTGTATATTTGTGTGCTCTCTAGCACACAAATAACAACTTTTGGAAGAGAGAGAGGGTAAGCCTGCATGGATGAAAGCATTATAACCAGTTTGGTTTTGCCACTTCACCACCACGAGTAGACAAAAGACAAGAGTAAATACTCTGGTGTTAAGCCTAAGTGTTACATCTTTTTCTCCTGCCAAGAGCACCTGAGACTAAGTGCTTACCTATACACTAGGCTCAAGACTCTCACTCCATTTGCAACTTTTACACCTTGGTGCATCTCTACATTGACTCTATTTGTACTGGATGACAACAGCTGCTGCACTTTTCAGGACAGTGTACAGAGCTTGCATGATTAACTCTAAATACAGTTAATTTGTGTTCCTTTAAAAAGCAATGACAACAAGTAAACCTCTAGACCTGTCTTTGGCTTTCAGTGACCTGTATACACCTTGAAATAAATCTTCTATCTAGTTGCATAGGGCAAATTTATCTTCCTTGACCTTGATTTTTAAGGCCCCAAGGTCTTACCCTGAGGGTCTTTTTTGCTCATTCCCTGCCCCCTCTACATCCTAGAACTGCTGGACACAGTGAGGGTAGACAGCAGAGACCTCTGGTGCAGACAAAAGATGCACAGCACCAATTGGTGAGAATATATGCATCAAAATATTTCCCACCACGAATGTGTAACCAGCTTTTAATGTGGAGCATGGTACCAAGTGGAGTTTATGTACAGTCTAATTTTGTCTCATACCATTTTTAAGCTTCATTCTTCTATGCCCCTCTGAATGCTCCTGGTTCCCCTCTGCTTCCTTCAGGTGCAAGTTCTCTGTTTAACATTTGCTGAGATGAGTATCTGTGGCTGAGAAGCACAGGAAAGGAGCATTCTGTATATGCTTTAATATTTATGAAAAACATTTATTTTCTGGAGGGACTGTACTCTGAAGGTATCAGGTGCCCTATTGACTTGGTGTCACTGCATATTTCATTATTCCAGTACTGCTGTGTAGATTCTTGTACAATCAACTCTGCAACACTCTTATGAGCACAAAGAAATAAGAATAAAGCTCTTTAGTTTGTAAATTGGAGCAGAACAGTTGATATTCTCATAATATTTCAGCTGAATAATTCCTTTTATATGCTGCCATGACTGTCCTGCTTTGATCTGATTATTTTACCTTGGGGAGTCAACTTCAGAGAATGAGCCATTCTCTTTCCATTGTCCTTTTCCATGCACACAAAACTTTAGCAAGGTCAGAGCAGCTGTTGGGGAACTGGTTTTCGGTTTGGTATTAGTCTCACATTCTTCTTTCATATAGGCTTCAGCCCTCATTAGGCTCTTTTTTTCCCCCAATTTAAATTGTTTTTATCTCATTTTGCTAACAAATCTATTAATCAGGACCCATTCCTATGAATAAAGAACATTGATTCAAGAAAATATTGGTCTCTCCTTAGGTGTTTCTTATTATACCATTCTCTAACAGATGCTGAACAGAAGCTAATAGGGTGAAAAACACATTTCTCCTATTCTGTTTTTCAGTGCTGAAGAACAGAAACTCGCACAGGTATTGGGAGTCATTATTCACTCTGGTCAACAAAGAGTGTGGTTGCCTTGCAATGATTACTTGCATGGTAGAAATATTTGTATTTCCTGTTGAGTTAATTGGTGTTACTAGTACATTTTGGAAGACAGATAACAGCTACCACAAAGTCACTTGCTGGCTAGTCAGATTAGTACAGACAGTGAAAGCCAGTCGAATTATTTTAATAGGATTTGTAGCTTTTCCAGAATATAAAATATTTCAGAAACAAAAATAGACCACTCAGAATACAACTTGTTTTCCCAGTTAACACACTGCTGTCTGTTGTGCAAGAATGTCTGAACTGCCATGAGATCGATGGTCAGGGTTGTCAAAGATAGTTGTGTGACGAGGAGAAAGCATAGGACAAAATAAAAAGTCTTGAGTTTTCCTTGTTAACAGAGAAAGTGGACTAGTCCTCTTATGGAAAAAGAAAGCCCAAATAAAACCTCAAAAAAACTAGACCCTTATATTGCTTACTACATTTCCTGAGGGCCATTCCTTGGTTGGGTGTTCTGCATATGTTGGTTGTTACCTGTGGCTGTTATGGTTAAGCATTTCTTTCCATTAAAATAGTTACACTTTCCCCTCTCTTCTTCTGATAGCTAGATACCAAAGAATTCCATCATGGCAGAGTTCCAATGGGCACTGCTGTCTCTGCTAGCTCAAACTTTGTAGAAATAGGAAAAGATATCTGTCCCCTATGGAGGAGAGCTGTTGGCTCACACTGTCTTAGACCATCTCAGCTAAAATTCTTATTTCAACTTCCTTTTCAGCAACTGCCTTAATTCAAAGAATGGTCAGAGTAGGGTTGTGAATGCACCAAGAGTGTATGAAGACTGCTTTTAAATGAGCTTTTTCACTTTTTTCCCTGTCTCAGCTATTGTGCTGAATGTAATAGATTACACTGGTTAGACACCAAGATCAGACCTCCTGGGACTACAAATCTGCTGAGGAGTCTTTTTATTTTACCCACCTTTACACTACCAAGTGGTTACTTCTCTAAATGGGCTCTTGGCTTCTCCTCTTAATCCCCATGTATGTTGATTTGCCATGGTTAAATTAACTTAAGAATTCTTCCAACACACCTGAAGCTTTGGAATTTAAACATAAATTTATTCTAGGCAAAAAAAAAATCAAATGTGCGCTGTAGACCTACCAAAAGTCATTCATATATATTATTCTGAAAATTCTTGGTGGAATAAATGTAGACCTTCAACAATGCTTCTTTCAGCAGTGCCAGCTTCAGAGACATTTAAATTAATTTTGGTTTTGAATTGAGTTTCTTTTCAAATTCCAGGCCAGATCAGCAGACATCTTTATTTCTCAGCATTTCCAGTGAAGTGTATATTATACTGGACTAATATGAAATGACTAAGGAATGACTAATAAATGACTAAGAAAACTAAGAAACAGGCTGTTCTGAAGAAGATAAGAACTGGGTACAGGATGTCAATCAAATATGAATGTCTTCTGTAGGTTAAGGAGGTTGGGTAGAAGTGATTTCCAGTGTTAGTTTAATTTTTCCTCTGTCCTTACTGTGAGGACTGTTTCTATAGCACAAAACCAACCAGTCAAAAAGAAAGAAATACTGGACTCTTAGTCAAAGACACTTTTTAATTAGCTTCCATTCTCTGTTTTACACAGTCAAAAAGGCTAAAAAGAATCCTTCACCCTGAACTGTCATTCATGTTCATCCATCACCATGTTAGAAAAAAGAGCCTTTAAGCTAAAGGATAAATTAATCTAATGGTAGCATAACATAGACAAAGAGGCGAATGTCCTTGTACGCAAGCTGTTTCATGTGATATGAAAGAGAACTGACACACACGCATACACACCCTCTCACTAACACACAGATGCATCCACGTGTGCCCATACTCACACATATATATCTAATGTATAAAATGAAGGTTCATTTTTATTCTGGTTTTGGAGAATGAATTCTGTTTTCAGTATAACCACCTGGGCAACATAAAGTGCCCTTAGCATTTTTAGAAATTAATGACATGAACTCCTTCCATGTCATCAGTAAGCAGCCAACAAATTCAGTTTCTCATAATTCGATTCACTAAATAATTGTGTAAAATACTGTTTCCTACTTTCAGAGCTGATTTTATAATCTTTCTGTCCTGCTTTTTTAATTTTTCTAACTTATTTTAGTATAGTCAGTATATTATATTGAGTGTTTGCTGTCATTACAGAGTTGACAGCAAGAAAGATTAGAAAAGACTAAATATCTCTCCATTTAAGTGGACCAAGTTTATCAGCAGCATTATTTTTGCCAGGTTTCTTAAAAAATTATTTTGTAAGGTACTAACCTGTCAGAAAAATGTTAAGCAGAAAACTTATTTCAAAAATCACGTATTTTGTAAATTAGACTGGTACTGGCAAATATCCTAGTCTGTGTTCTTGATTCCTTGCTCATTCTTATTCTTTCATTTACATTCTCACTAAGAAATGATAAAAAAGCTGAATCATAGAATCAAATGATAGAATATGCTGAGTTGGAAGGGACCCATCAGGATCACAGAGTCCAACTCCCGGCCCTACATAGGACACCCCAAGAATCACATCATGTGCCTGAGACTGTTGTCCAAATTCTTCTTGAATTGTCAGGCTTGGTGCTGTGACCACTTCTCTGGGAAGCTTGTTCCAGTGCCCAACCACCCTCTGGGGAAAGAACGATTTCTTGATATCTAATCTAAATGTCCCTTGACTCAGCTTCATGCTGTTTCCTTGAGTCCTGTCACTGGTCATGAGAGCTGAGACTGGTACTTCCCCTTCTACTTCCCCTCAGGAGGATGCTGAAGACCATGATGAGGTCTCCCCTCAGTCTCCTTCAGGCTGAACAAGCAGCTGACTTCATCTGCTCCTCATATGGCTTCCCCTCCAAACCCCTCACCATCCTCGTGGCCCTCCTCTGGATGGTCTCTAATAGCTTAATGTCTTTTTTATACTCTTTTGCCCAAAACTGCACCAGACCAGAGCAGAGCTGGACAATCACCTCTCTCAACTGGCTGGCGATGCTTTGCCTGATGCCCCCCAGGACATGGTTGGCCCTCTTGGCTGCCAGGGCACTGCTGAGTCATATTCAACTTGTCACTGACAGGACTCCCAGGTCCCTTTCTGCAGTGCTGTTCACCAGCCTCTCATTCCCCAGTCTGTACATACAACCAGAATTGTGGCAGTGCAGGTGCAGGATCCGGAACTTGCCCTTGTTGAACTTCATATGGTTGGTGATTGCCCATCTCTCTGACTTGTTGAGGTCTCTCTGCAGAGCCTGTCTTCCCTCAAGGGAGTTGACAGCTCCTGCCAATTTAGTGTTGGTGGCAACCTACACGAAATCAGGAACAGTGAAACTGCTTTACTAGTTATCTTTGCACATTTGATTTTAAAAATACAAATTATGATAGGAACAACAGATGTCAACATGTAAATTCATTCTTCTAAAAGTGATTTCAACCAAAAAAAGAAAATATAGTCAGAACTATGCTTGGTGAATTTGCATAATTTCACATTTGAAAGACATAAGTGGTAATAACCATTGTTAAATTACTTTGTAATATGATTTTTCTAAATCTCAAACTGAATTTTCTACAATTACTAATTGAAGAAAATTAACTAGGCATGACTATTAGAAACAAACAAAACCCATTGTTAAACTGCTCTTAAAGTGAAATAATTATTTTTCTTTTTAAACTTTGCTGTCTTTTCTCTTGTCAGTCTTTCCTTATTGTTCTGGAGTGGATTTTCACATTTCATTTTTATCTTCAGAAAAAAAATGTGATGAGATCCAGAATTCAGAATCTAGGGTAGGATTCAAAATGACGATTGCTTTGTGGTGATATTACAGCATACTTCCTACTAACAAGTTGAATAAAACTGTGGGATGATCTTACATAAACTGAACAGGAATGATTTGCAAGATGTGATAGTCCTATTTATCTGAAAGTATATTTTATTCAGTATGCTTCCTTAATTTTGAAGTAAGCAGGAAACTCAGAGAAACTAAAGACAAGACTAGAGGAAGAAGCCATGCATGGTGTCACCACGCCCAAATCATCTTTCAGAGGTTTGACATAGTAAATTGGAATACCCTTCCTTAGAGTGGATCTTATGTAATTTTCCTGAGTTTCTGTATTATAAATTGAGGGCAAATACTGAGAGTACTGATGAGTTAAGATCCTAGTCAATGAGAGTCCATTCTTATAAATCTGTTAGAGTTCAGATAGGTCAGAAACCAAAGCAATTGCATTATGTGCACAGAGGCAGTCTAGGTTTACACTTGAAAGGAAGCTGTTGCTGAAAGCAGGGAAAGGGCTCCAAAGAAACAAGAAGAAACCTGTAATTAAAAAGGTCAGAAAGAAGCCTTGAGGGAAAGCTACTAAGCAAGACAGTGTGAGAAGTGATCTAATTTGTATCTGAGTCTTGCATGAAAGAGCTTTCACAATTGTGTTAACCTTCTGCATTATATTTAGGCAGACAGAAGATCCATGACTCTATATGGGGTCGTCTGGGGAGCTGGAGACACTTGTACCAACCACAAAGATAGCATTTTTCTTACTATTATGTATGGAGGGAAGCTCAGTGCCTAGTTTGCACTGCATACATACAGTTTAGACAGGTGAAGTTAGATGAGTTGATTGCCTTCTTAAGTGAAATACTATGTTCACAATTCTTAAAAATGAAAATTTACCGATAGAGTAGTTCATAATCTACTTATACACTTGTCTTAGTAGAGTACAAGGGGAAAGAAAAGGTAGAAGATTTGGCTTTTGCTTTATTAGAACTTTTTGTTTTATTTATGGATTTTTTTTTGCCAAGGAATTAAATTAGGAATATATGAAATCATATTTTTATCCTGAGAAAAAGAAATTGAGGGAGTAGGTTTCTGCATATACAAACTCATAACCATATCCAAGGGAAGGACCTTCCCCTTAGGGCAATCAAAAATGCAAAAATCGTTTGCCAGAAATGTATTAGCTTTCTGAAAAGTATCCAGAGAAAAATTCAAGGACAAAATAGTGCTTAGGAGAGTACTGTATGCAAAACTGTATAGAATCTCTGACAGTATCTTTTTAGTAAAATACTTCAGAGATATGAGATGCTTATGCTGTTTCAGAAAGCAAAAGATTACTTCAGGAATGGTAAGATCATGTTCCCTACCTGCCCAGGGATGAGTCAATGAAGTCAGAGCTGTTTCAGCAACAGCCAGAAGGTTGGATTATATAAAGAGGAGGAAAACTGGATTTCTCACTGCAGTTTACTGCCAGAATTTTAGCAATAAACTCCCTTTAGCACATCAAAACCTGCAACATTGGTTCTGTTCTGTGGGAATTTCCTTGGCCTTGTATGTGCCTAGAAGATATGAAATGTGGTCTTATTTTAAAATATATTGCTAAACAATAGAACAAATGTGTATTATGCTTTGTGTTGACTTACCAAGCTGAAAAACATTAACGTCCAGTTCTGCCTGAAATACAAGCAGATTAATGGAGACTTTCAAGTATTTCTAAGTCCACTATTCTTTATTCAAAGGCTGATAGAATATTTTAGTGTTTAAAAACATATCTTAGGTGAAGTACATGTCTGCTAGAAATGCATTGTCAGAAAATATGTTTCTTCCCCTGCCCACCATGCTTTTTTTTTTTTTACAGAAGCATTTCCTTTGTAAAATTGCAAAGCATGCAAGAGAGAAAGGAGAAAAAGAAAATCAGTTCTATCTTTTGAAATCAGAATAATTTCTGCCTATTTAGAAAGAGAAAAAAAAAAATCAATCTTGCATTTCAAAAAACAGTTGAACTTATCCAGAACAAATATTTTGGTGGCTGATGTATGTGTACAAGTGCAAAGTCCTGCTGGTTTGCAAAAAATAGCACCTGGGAGTATTTTATTTCAGTCTATGCTCAAGAACTTCTCCCCATTCCTCACTCCCTAGCCATGTTTTGTGATGTGGCTTGCCTGTTTTCCAAGATATTCACTTCAACTTAGAGTTGCCAATGGAAAATAATGGCTGTTTTTTTTCTCCATACATACATTTTGCTTGACAGAATGATTCTGAACTCCTGGCAGTAAGATCAAAGAGTTTTCTCACAATTCATCTCTCTGCTTAAAATATCTAGCAATCTCACAGCAAGTTCTGAAGGTTAGATATTAGGTCTACCTAATACAAGTATAAACATGGAGAGAAGGGGACTGACAGTGAGACTTTTTTTTAAAATTCTTCTATTTTCTTAATTTCCGCTGTGAGAAGGAGCTGCTTACAAAGTTAACAAAATTTGTTATTTGACCAGAAAGAGTAGATGGCTCGAAAATAAGTTTGCAGTAAGATCTTTCTTTCTTCCCCTCTTTGCCCCCTTTTATTTTGCTGGAGCAACATAAAATCCAACCTTGAAGTAATTTGAGTTCTCATATCTGTTTTTCATCCGATCTGATAATGTTTGCAGTATTGTTCACTCTATTTAATTTTTGATTTTATTTTTTTTACCAGTCCTTTATTTTATTCTGGTTTCATTTAAGGGCTGAAGATGTAATTTCTATTGCCCTCTATGAGGTTCTCTATTAAATATTGTTTCTAATCAAATATGAAATACCTCTGCTATCAGCTATATCAAATCTTATTACTGATCTCATTAAACTAACATAATTAGGAAATCCTGTGTTCTATATGCAATCTGAGTGTTGATGCTATGGAAAAGGACTCTACTAAAAAACTTTAAGCTTAAGAAGTTGACAGAAGTTCAAGTAATATCCTAGTATGTCACTTAGCTATTAAATTCCATGAGTTCTGACTTTTTACTGAACTGTATCTTGGGAAGCCTTTACACCTGTATGAAGTGAATGCCAACTGTTGTCATCATAAGCCTGTTTTTAACAGTGACTCTCTTTGTCTTTTTTGCCTCATACAGCATAAATCCATGTAACCTTCCAGAGTTTTGATCTTCTAAGCTACCATTATTCACAAAGGATAGAATACTAAAGCACCTGTGTTCAGCAGCGTTTGGTTCTTATAATAATAGTTATTTGCTGACAAGAAAATATCCATTATCACTTCCTACTTGAAAATAACAGGACAAGTCTTAGCTGCAAATAAAAGCTCATAGTAGTTATAAATGTTCAAGGAAGCCTAGAATTCTCTTGATCCACAATTTTTGCCTAGCTCCCAAAGTGCTACCCACCAGATCTTTCGTTTGTATAAACTGACTCTTTACTGTTGAATTTTTCATGAATTTTGTAAGTTGAATTCTGATTCAGGGCATGCAAGCACCTGAAAAAACCTCTATTTCAATTAGGTTGAAAGTTCTATCATATGGAATGGCACAATTTACATGCGAAATTATGATCAATCGTTGTTTGAGCGATGAATAATCTGCTGGATTAACTGGGGACTGCAAGGTTTGCTTGAGACTCCTATCAATAATTCGGGAGCTTTTTGGAGGTGCTTAACTTACTTTGCTACTGTATTCCCTATTTATTTATTACGATTAAGAAATTTTTCTTTATGTTCGTCTCATTTTAACTGTTAGTCTTGGGCAAAGGACCTAACCTAATTACTGTTTGCACATGCTGACTCAAAGACTTTGATAAAATAAATTACCATGATGGAATTGGCCTAAAGCTCTTCTTCTTACTAATATGCCAAATGATCTTCTGGAGAAACAGAAGGTACAGCTACCTAAGCTATTTTTGTGATAACCCACTTATCCTATTACAGATCTAACTCCCCCCTCACTTTTGCAATTTGAAAGCAGGGTTTCAGTGAAAATCAAAGCATGACCACTGAGTTCAATTAATCTACAGTAGAGTATTGACAACTTTTAGATGTTTAATTCAAGCAATTCTACGGTTCTGTTATATAAAATTGATGTAGAGAACTTTGTAACTTGTTCATGAACATTCATTATTTCCATCCATTCTTCCCTTTCTAAAATTTCTAAAGAAGTTAAAGGTAGCTGGTATTGTAGAAATCTTCATGGTACTGTCCAGTACCTCTGGACCTCAAAGCTTTCACAGTAAAGCAAACAAAATGGATATGTTACCTTTAAATTCAACAGGGGCAGGAATGCTTTGTTTAAAAACATTTAATCTTGGCAAAAGAGATTAGAAAAGGGAAGCAGCTGCAACTGAAATGTCTGTATTGATTCAGCAGGCATACCCTAATGACAGAGAACAAAGTATGCAACTCAGCATGCCAATGTTTAGAATGTTGTATTCTTCTAATAGTGACATCTTTGTGAGGCATGTATTTTAGTCTCCCTGAGAGGGTGCACTAGATACACCTCAAAATGCAGGTAATACTGCAGTAGAATAGTAAGAAACTATATATTCCAGTTGCATTCTGATATCTCCACAACTTTTCTTCAGGCACATTTGATCTGTGTGATTGTTTTCAGCAACATCTATAGAGTCATGTCATATCATGACTTTATTCTTCATTTTTCCTATGTGTTGGGTGTAGTCTGAAGTGTATTGGTACTCCTAGCAAAGAACTTCACAGAAAGGAGGGCAGGGGCAAAAGGAGGAAGGATAATTCCTTTTCAAGTTCTATCTCCCCAGGCAATATGGATGCAACTGTCTTTGCAGACTTAGAATTGAGCATAAGCATGTCTGCTAAAGGCAGTACAAATAAGCTATTGTGAGTCTTACAGAGTGACAGTAAAAAACTAGTAATATTTGACTGGAATAACAACATTTTTTCTCTTCTTGGAATTTTTTTAACAGTATATACATGCCTACAACTTGTGAAAATGTTTACCTAATTTTTTGGTATGATGGTAAATTACAAGGTTAATATTCATAGAAATCACAGCAGAAGATGCCTTTTGATAGGGAGGTTTTGTCACCAATATTAGAACTGAGGAAAAATAAACAATATCTTATAATAAGCAGAACTGGAGTAAAAACACAAAACCCCAGGCCCAGAGAGGAAAGAACTAGCTGGATACTTTTTTTCTGAGACTGATTCAAATATTTCTGTGGTATTAATTTGAGCCAATGCATTGAAAGCAAAAATTTCCTATCTTGTCCTTAAATGTTAATTGTCATAGGCCAAGACACTATCACTGCTTTAGCACTGGATTCAATTTAAGGATACTAGTCACATTAAAGTATAACTGTATGGAATTTTTTGTTTTAGAGGGAAAACTAGGAAAGCTATTTAATTTTGATACAGTTGCAATGCATAGAGCTTCTGATCTTCCTTAAGAAAATTTGGTCTCTCCAAAAGTTTCTACTACACCCTAAAATTGTGATGTCATTAGTTTATTTCAATTTGAATTTACTTTAAAAGCCTTTCCTTCATGAATAGACTGGGCTGAGAGAGGGTGTGAATACAGAAAGGTTGGCAGAGTATGAAATGAGTTCAAATACTTTGCCAGAAGATGTGCTGCTTGTCTCCTATTTTATGGATAAACAGTTCCACTGGGTGACTAATTTAGCTGTGCTGTGGATTTTTGAGTGATAAGGCTGTTTACCTTCCTCATTCATTTTGATGTCTTTGATGCTGCATCATAGAACTCCACAGATCACAGATAAGTACCTTAAATCACTGCTGTGTAATATACTGCTACATTTCCTAATTTCATAAACATTGCTGGTTTCATAAACATACTTTAGGACAAACTAGGAGTGCTTCGATATATGATAGAGACAGGAATGTAATAATGAAAGGTGGTAAAATAAAGTTCTTTGCAGTATTGCTCTTTGGAATAAGACTGATTCCTGACAGTTCAAAATCATTTGGCAGATCCACTAGCTTTCCTAAAGATGCTTTGATGGGACCATAAATAGTGACAATTTTTTTTATTGAAATACTTCTTTTTTTCTAACAGTTAATGGTAGACTAGGAATAGGCACATTTAGAAGTAGCATGTATGTACTATCATATTTACTTGTCCATCAAAAACTAATCTAGGACTACCAAAATCAGTAGCAGGACTTGAACCCAACACTGGAATTTCTTTCAGAATTCCATGACAGTTATTCCAATGCCTTTGTTTTACAGAGGAATTGTCAGTAATGACTTGAAGTGAATGACAAAATATTATAGAGCTATTACTGCTGTCACACAAGGTTGAACATTGCAATGAGAAGACTTATGTAAAATACTGTTCAGTTTCAGACTGTGTTCCTTTTGATCTCTGTGTTAGCAGAACAGAGGTGTGTTAGAGTGTTAGGTTTGTATTTTTCTGTTTCCTTGAAGATGTTCAAACATTCTTTAATGTATGCTTTGTAAATGGGCCTGAGAAAATGATGCAGAGCGTATTATAACAAACTGTTTTGTTCTCTTAAGTTACATTTCCTTTGAAGTTTTCCAGTCTTTTACATATTTGCATCTTGTTAATTGTAAAGCAAGTTAGACCAGCAGAGATACTCTGCTGAGAAAATGAAGCATTTTCTTTGCTTTAACTTCTGTGTAAAACAGAATACTGCAGCATAGCTGTTCTCTAGCACTTTAAATAACCTCATGGTTATGCTTTGGTATGCTTGGCGGTTTTGCAGGAAAGGAAAAGCAAAATGTTATCAGTCAGTTGTTCCAGAATTCCTGAGTTTTTAAATAGTGGATCACCCACCTAGTCAGGACAATCCACAATAGTCTTTAACACAGGTATTCAGCATAGAATACAACTGATTATTTATGATGCCTTACATTAACAGTTGTTAATGTTATAGTAAAGAAGAACATAAAGACTTCCAGTCATAGGCTCTTGGTGAAAAGAACTCACCATTTGCAAAAAGCTACTAAAAGCACAACCATGACTTTTTTCCCCAAATCCAGGATTGTTTATGTTATGATTAATTTCTAGGTGGTATTTGTCTAAACTCCAAGTCTAGCTTTTATTTTTCAATGTCTCTCTATCAGAAAATATAAACCATGATCTCCATTGGGTAAGTCTGTAAAACTAGGCACAGTGGTAAAAAACAGGCATTGCCTGTGTTAAAATAGCTTGTCATGTCTTATTGTGACAAATTTTGTGTCCACAGTAGGTGCTCCAAGATGCTTGCATGATATTATACATGAATCTTAGAAGGAGGTGGAGCACCAGTGCTGGTTCAAATAGATAAAGCTGAGTCAGGAACTTATTTCTGTCTATAGGGTTTTTTTGGGGATGTTTCCCATTCATGTAATATATACACCTATAGCTCAAACATCTGCAAATTGAACCACAAGTACTACTCCTGGCAGTCCCATGATAAAACTAGATAAAGCAAATAAAATTTTACATACCTAAATGATAGAGATTTGACCAAATTTAGTCATATAGGCTTCCTCTCTTATTGTTGAAGAAACCTGCAGAGAGCTACCCACCTAAAGATGGGTTTAAATTGCCATTTGGAGTCAGTGGTAGCAGTGTCTAAAACAAGATAAATGTTGCTCTGAAGTGGGCTGGGCTCCTTAATTCCTGTTTGTCTAAATAGGTGATCTGGTCAGAGCATGCTGTCTCTTCCTTTTCTTGTCCCATCTGGGCATGGTTTCTGTGGAAATAGAGCAGAATACAGATACAGACCTTATCCTGATAAAGGGTTGGGGCACAGATCATCCACTCATGTAGCTTACATATTGTCATTCTCCCTTGTCTATCCTCCTGTGATTTAGACTAGATGCCTGATTTTTAAATCTTTAAAGCTTTGTAAGAATATAATTCCAAATAGCAATTGCTTGGTATCTTTTCCTTTCAGCTGTGATTGGAATCTGAAGTTTGGGTGTACATTTTACTCTTTCTGCCTTCCTGTTTGAAGATCTGAGGCCTGCGTTTAGATCTCATTATAAACAAGGTTGATTCAGAACTCGTTATAGTCATATCCACCTTTGGGATCCTGAAACTGGAAAGCTTAGTTTCTGATTCAGCTGTCTGATATATTCTGTAATCACCTCATCCACTTGCTTATGGTCCTTGTTTCTTTAGATGATGCAATGTAAATGTTATGATTTTTATCTCTTGTGTACTTAGCTTTTAAATATTTGGGTGTGTGGTGGGTTGATAAAGCATGTTCCAGAAAACCTCCCACTTCTCAATTGGCCCTTTCCCTTCTTCAGAAAAAACAGCTATGAAAGTCCTCCCAAGCCATGGCTTATAAACTGGAATTGTAGAAATAATAGATCACACCTTTTCCTGATCTGATTTTTCTGTTCGTTCTGTCTGCCAGCCCCTTTCTTTCATGTCCCGGATTTGAGAATAATTATTTCAGTTTTAAAATTCCATGTAGATTATACAGAAAAATTATGTATATTTCATGAAAGTATTTAACTTTTATCCCCTGGATTCTGAAGAATAACCATTCTACCATTTTCTTCTCCAACAAAAGAAACTAGATCTCTTTTTAACTTTCTCCCTCCACAGTTTACAAAATTTTTGTGTTGTCTGTTTACTGCTTCCTACATTTCTTCCTAGTTTACATCATAATTGGCACCCTTTTCATGCTTCATCATGCTAGTTTTCTTTTCTGTTTCAGTGCTATCCATGACAATTTCCTGAAATGTTCCTGTTGTCCAGGCACCCTACACTGAAGGTGTGTGAGCCTACAAGTTTATTTGTTTTAGGAACCATAAGGATCATCAAGTCATAAAAGTCTGTGTCTGGATGGCAAAAGCAAAGCTTTGACATTTAAAGAATAAACCAGAAATTAATATGAACCCCTAGACATGGATATCAGGGTTGACAGCAATATCTCTATGAGTTTTGACAACAATATCTCTATGAGTTATGTTTTTTTTCTTAGCAGAAGGGAACATCCTCAATAATCAGATCCTAGGAACACAATTTGCTCATTAAAAGTGAAAATCAGGAGCCGGTATGAAATAGTTAACAGGGAGGACTTAAATTTTCTAGTGCAATTATTTTGAGAGTCCAATAAATGGACAAGACTAAACATACAAGGAATTTTAGAAGGATGATGACAACCTTTGTTCTTACTATGGTCACATTATGCATTTGATTGTGTGTATTCATGAAACATTATGCATTAAAATGTCTGCGAAGAAGACTTCTACCTCAGTGCAAGGTCTCCATTCTGAAAGTATTTGTTGAAAATACAAATATACTAACATGTTACACCACTGTTTTTAATACTCAGGTATCATAAACAGTCTGGGATGTTAGTATTCCATACATTTATATTTATAGGACCTAGAAATTGCATAAAGTTTCCATAAATTTGCCCCCCAAGCAAATCACATCTGGCTGGGTTTTTTGAAAGTACACATTTTAGTGCCATCATAATAGTACTGAGATAAACCACTTCAAATCCCTTAATATTTCTGGAAATCTTGCTCTTATTTGCATGTTCTCTTACAAGTGAAACATATATATTCTCTTTTCTACAGTTTGAGTTCTAAATTTTTTTCTCTGGTTCAAACTGATCTAATGAAAAGATTGATTTGTACCTTCCCTCCACCTGTGCCATTTCAAGGATAACATCCCTTACATTCACATGGGAACAGTGTGACAATTACAGCAAGTCATTCCATAGAAAAACGAGTGATAAAAGCAGTGAATAACTAAAAGTAAAAAATGTATGATTTGTAAGAGTAGCTGGCTCTGTTCTGGTTGACATCTAATTGCTGTTCAGATCCCTAATGACACAAACTCTTTTTCACCCTGTACCAATAAGAACAATAAGACACACTTCTCCTGCTGATGTACCTACTTAGAGTTTAATTCTGTGATGAAGAATACACAGTGGAATTCATTTTCTGCATTTTGCTGACAGTCTTAAGCTATGCTCCAGTGGTTTACAATACTCAGATCCCTACAAGGGATCAAAGCTTCCTGTTAATTTCTATTACTCTGCAGAGAAAGCAAAAGACAAATGTTTTGTGTAAATTTATCTTTCCTTTCTTCGTAAAATTCTGTATTCCCATCTACATAAAGATGGATTTGAGATTTATCTCTGAGTAGAAACATAATCCCCGAATCCTGAAACACAGCTATGTGTGTGTGTGCTGTGTTTATGCAAAACCACACTGAGACCCAGCAATTCTTTAGATAATTATTTAGAGAATCAATATTTGAAGTTAAGAAAACATAAAGGCCTGCAATCTCCTCTCTCTCTCATTCTTGACAATTCTTTCTTTGCACTGTTTTTAGGGGAAGAAAAAAGCTTCTTGTTCTCTATAAACACTTAGAGGCAGTCTCTTACTCCCTTTAGCTAACTCTTGATGGCAATGACTTTTGTTGTTGTTAGAATTTTTTTGTCCTCCAAACCTTTTTTTTCTGTTTCTCTTTTTCTTAGGGAGGAAAATGTGATTTTGCTATGCTTTTTTGCAAATATGGTACTACCATGTTCCAGAATCTTAAAAAGATATTGCTTATCTCAGTATACTTCAAGAAGTAATATTGTTTGTTGTCAAACCAGGAATAGTAAACAATGACCAACCACTGCTTCACAGTTAGAGTCTTGAGGTTCAACCATAATATTTTTGCTTCCTTTGCAGTACTCTGCTGAATGGAGTCAGTTGGTTCTGCGCACTAGGCACACACAGTAGTCATGGGGACTTTGAAAGGGCCAGGCACTCTCTGAGTAGATTCTGATACAAACTCTTGCCATATGTTAGAGCAATTTGAAGTTAAAAAAGGTTTGAGAAGCTTTAAAAGAGTGGGTGTATAGTCTGAATCAACCAATAACGTCTATTTTTTTTGCTAGATATTCCACCTAAAAATGCAGTCTAGTAAATAACTGTATTGTTTTTCCTTAGATCACACCCTGAGTTGTGGGGTTAGCTAGTTGAGTTTAATGCTCAATCAAGATCTACCTAGACAATACTGAACATTTTTTATTTAGACACAAACTTCCAGAAAGACATTAGACTGGTAAAACTATGAAGCCTGAATATAAAAGCAACTCTTTTTATTATGTTTGAATTATCATCCCTCTGAAGTTCATATTTCTTAATTTCATTATTCCTGCATGCATGAAATTGATACAATTTAGAGTGGGTGTTAGAAGAAGCACTCCCTATAATTTCTCTCAAATGATAAGTGAGATGCTTGAAATTCAGTACAGCATGATTGTAGTGTGTGTTTATAAACAGCTGTCACCAGCTATCTGTCTTTGTTTTAAAGAATCAAAGAAAAATATCTTGCAAATCACTAATTTCACTTAAGGAGATTCTACCTAATGAAGAGTATTTTTGTGGATGGTTTCCTTAAATTCCTGTGATAGGACACTATAAAATAAACACACCTTACTAAAATGTCTAAATGAGAGTTCAGGGGTCCCATACACCACCTCACATTTGCAATCTTAAAATAAACTTATGCGGGAATGTAGAAATTATGATATTACACCAAAATTATTTGAAAAACTACTATAATTTGTCAAAAACAATATTGCAAAATCTGGAAAACTGTAGTATTTTTTTATTTCCCTGAAAAAATATGGAATATCAAAAGTCCTGTCTGCACAGAAAATTTTCAGAACTTTCAGAGGAGAAAGAAAGTTTAACTCCTTCTTTAATTAAAAAAAAATAAACAGAAGTTTAGACTGGAATTTAAAAAAATAGGAGTTTTGTCATGAATAATGTTTGTAACAAAACCCACAAATTTGAAGTCCAAATTATAGTAGTGGAGAAATCTTTGTGGAATTTTTACATCCTTAATTAGTGACTTTAATGTCAAATTAGCACCCCGCCTCCCTCACTGTGTTTTCAAACCAAAGAATATCAAATTCACCTACTTTATTCTGTTCTTCCTCATTCATCTGACTTGTTTTACCATTATTATGATTTGAAATCAGTTAAAAACCAAAAAACGAAGTTACCTCTTTAGTAAGTGAGCCATTATAACTCTGAATGAAACAATGTGGGAAAACCTGGCTCAGCTTTGAAAAGAAATAGTTCAGATGTTAGTGTTAAGCTAGAGTATCATTTACTCTCACAAGGGGCTCAGGTCTTGCCAGCACTTCCTTATGTTTTCTTATAATATGAAAAATGCTAAGTTCTGTCTGCTTCAGAATTATTACTTCATATTTCTTTGACTGGAAAAAAGATACAAGTTTTTAAAGCCTGCTACCATTTCTTTCAACTGACTTGCTTCATGTGACTACAGTCATTTCCAGGGATATTTTTAACCTAAATATAATACAAACCAATTCTTTGTTCCTCAAGTAAAAGACTGTGGTCTGCATTTATTTCTCATGCCAGTGGGAAACCCATACTTTCTCAGTGGATTATCATAAATGCACTCTAAACTGCTCTACCGTTTAATCCAAAGAATACCTGGATATTTTCCATCATTATAAACAGCACAGATGCCCATATTTAGAGCAGTAAAGTTCCCACATGTGAAGAATTTTTGGCATTTTCTACTGCAAGAAGCTCTTTTATTCAATTAAAGCATAGACAGACTTGAGGTTTTAAATGTGCTTTGCTGCTGTTATATTTCAGAAAAAAAAAGGTTTGCTAACAGGCTTTTGGTCAATTTTCTTCTTAAATACTGATTTATTGAGAAATTATGTTACTTTGCTTTGAAGCAGGGACGTGAATTTCAGTTTGCTTAGTTTGTCATTATGCAGATTACAAAATATATTGTATTCTCTGAAACATGAAGCTACAGATATGTTACAGTGGGAATCCTGAATTATCCTAAACACTAGTGGTTTTGCATGCTGTTGACAATAAGAATATTTATTGTTGTTGTTATTCCTTTTATGGGTATAATATCCCTTTGCCTTTCCTGTAAAGTAATCTAACTGTAACAATAGAAAAGTCCTCACTAAAATTAGTAGCTCTGACTTCATAAGAGTGTTTGAATTGTGGGCTATATATCAACCCTGCAAACCCAAGTGTACACAAAATATTGGATAGCTGCCCAGATAAACACAGTTCTCCCATATAATAAATAAGGCAGACCCCTGAAATAACTTGTGGTCACATAAATAAAACATCTTTATTTTAAAACAGATGAGAGAAAAGCTTTTTTTCTTTAGTACCCCCTTTACTAATGTTTAAATGTCTGATATTTCCAAAGAAATGCCTTGTATTAAAAACTGGGTTTGTATCTTATATAATTTATACATAATATATATTGTAATTAACATTACATAATTATGTTCATATGATAAATGTAATTTCATGTTATATTATTCCTGTGGTAAATGCTGTTCAACATATAAAGCGAGATTATTTTATCCCAGATACACATGAAAGTAGCTACTGTTTTACCTAAGCAAGCTTACAAATTGTCTTTGAATTTTGTGAGTTTAAAACCAAAAGTGGTGGTAGTTATGCTAGAATTTTATATAATTTAATCTGTCTGAGTGGGCACATAATGTACTGCTCTTTCAGAAAACACATGCTTTCAAAAGCCTGTGTTTCTGAATTTGGAAATAAGAATGATCTTCTGTCATTCTGTCTTCAACTCTGTAGAAAATAAGTGGTTGATAGGCCAGACCTTTAGCTCACCTTACTCTCTTGACATTTGCATCAGTATAGTAATTAACCCAGCTAAGGATCCAGCCCTTCTGAATGGATGGAAGGAAAGAAACAGCTGGATCTAACCTATTTAGCAAAGAAAAAATGAACAGTATGTTCAGGTAAGGTGTAGTGTCATGAGAAAGTAAGTGGTTTTGTTTCACCGCAGAATATTCTAAATTATAGAATAGAATATATATAGGATATATAGAATAGAATAATATATAGAATAGAATAATCTAATTTATATGGTATCAAAGTAGGTTCTTCAAGCATATACAATTACCATTTAGCAAGGGCTTATGCTATTATTATTTCTAGATTTTCCCATAATTTTTACTTTAATATCTTCTCTCCTTTTTTTCGTTTGTGGTTTTTTTTTTTTTTTTCCTGCTTAGGGCATCTTGTCTTTTGTGGTGCCTTGACCCTTTAATAAGCATCCACATGAATTGTATTAGTCATCCTCTGTGTGATCTGATCCAAAGTCCACTGAACTGAATGGAAAGGCTACTGCTAACTTAATATGGCACTGACTCAGCCAGTCAAGAGATTAAGAATGTACAAATCAAAGAATCATAGAATCGGTTGGATTGGAAGGGACCTTAAAGATCATCTAGTTCAAATTGCCCTGATATTGCAGGGACACCTTCCACTAGACCAGGTTGTTCAACCCACCATCCAACCTGGCCTTGAACACTTGCAGGGACAGGTCATCCACAGATTCTCTGGGCAACGCGTTTCAATGGTCCACCACACTCTGAGTAAATAATTTCTTACTATGTCTAACCTAAATCTCTTTTAATTTAAAACCTTTCCCCCCTTGTCCTATCACTATATGCCTGTGTATAAAGTCACTCTCCTTCCTTGTAAGCCCCCTTTAAATACTGAAAGGCCACAACAAGGTCTCCCTGCAGGCTTCTCTTCTCCAGGGTGCACAACCCCAATTGTCTCAGAATTGGACCGCAGACCTGGAATCTGAGTCCAGTAATCTGCCTAGTGTTCAATAGATTGCCCAGATCGTTCAGGCAGCAATGAAGTTTAGATCCAGAGTTGCATTTTCTGAAAGTAAGGAGCAAAAGAATTCTGACACGAACCCCCACCTGCACTCGTTAGAAGTGTAGTCTCTGAATTCCTCTTGGACTCTCAGGGTTAGTGTTCCCTTGTCTTTGCATCACAACTAAATAAGATTTTTTGTTTGGGATCCTCTTTGATTACTTTTGTTTTCATTTATAGGAACACAACCAAATGAGAGTAGCTGTATAACTGATACCACTTATGGTTTTATTTGATTTCTGCTAAGTATTCTTCTTCACTACATATCTTTCTTCCTTCACTAGAAAACCCTAAAACCAGAAAACCCCCAAACCAGAAAACCCCAAAACTAGAAAACTCCAAAGCTTTTGCTATCATATAATTAAGGTTAAATTTGCCTCTCGACATTTTTCTTAGAAAATCAAAACTTATAGTTATTTGTTCTGTTAAGTAACTGTTCTTGAACCTGTTCCAGATCCGAAGGGCTATTCTTAGGAATGTCTTCAATATTTACTTAAATAAGATCTTAACCCTGGCTCTTTTTAAAAATGGTTTTTCATATCCTCATTCCAAAGAAAGTAAGTCACTATCATATACACAAAGGCTTGTTATATAAACCAATTTGTCCAGGTGAGCGAAATGATCTCTTGGAGAGAAAAGAGAGTCTGAAATATTTGTTTGATGTTTGTTTTCATATTGAAAAGATAGGTCACAGAAAGCAGGGGCAAGGTCAACTTCTGTTGTTTGGTATAAAGCTGAAGCTTAGCAAGTCCTATGAGGTCTAAGTTAGCAGTTTGAGCATTTCTGAATCATGCTACCAGGGTTAGAAATGCTGTGGAGGGTATGGGGACACACCTGTGTCACTCAATGTGAAAACTGGTTGGATTTATCATGGACTTATCTGTATGCTGTAGTTGTCACTACAGTACCTTTTAATACTCTAGGTGTTAGGAGAATATATTAGTTTGGATATTCAAAACTGGGCCCAGAAGTTTGGGGCTGCACCTGAGCTAAGAAGCCCATCTCAGACCAAGAAGACAGAGAAACAGGAGACAAAGATACCCATGTGAATCTGATAGGAGCCGTTAGCACACCTGAATGTGCTGACATCAGTGGAATTACACTAGCAGGAACTAATAAATTGATACAGGTATTTAAATAAAAGCTTACATGAATGAAGTATCTTGTAATCTTAGAAAGTCATCCTTTTAACAGCTAAAAAGCAACCAACCAAACAACAAAACACCCTCCCGGCCACTTCCAATTAGATGTCTTCTCAAACATCTCTGTATTGTATCTATGAAGATCTATCTTCTGTGGAGTTTATCTAACATTTAATCACAGTTTGATGGATGCACTGATGTTTTCTTTTTAAGAACTTTCTGAAATGTAGACATGGGACTGATTGTGAAAAGTGAAATCTGGATTTTTTTTCTTGCTACTCGACATAGACTAAGACAAACTACAAGGCACAAATATATACCATATCTCTTAGATGCAATAGGTATTTCCTGACATTGTCTTTAAAGGTTTACATGATCCAGGAGTATATGTAGCTTTTTAGGTCCTGTTCTGCTGAAATATAATCTAGATCCTAAGCATCGTTAATGTAAATTGATAAGAAAATTTGCAAAATCCATTTGATAGCATCCCTCCTCATAAACTTGTAGAGCCTTCAGGATTCAGCTAGAAGCATTGCTTATCAGTCCTAAGTATATGAACCCTAACCTTCACTATAGCCTAGTGATATATGCCCGGTGCAGAACCACCCATTTATGGTAACCAGTAACTCTTACTCTGTTTGCCCCTGACATCCTTCTATTAACAGCTAAGTGAGTGGCTGAAGGGTAGTAAGGAAGGATTTTCTAACAACAAAACATCATGTGAATAAAGTCCAAATCAAAACAAGTTTCCCCTCTGTTTATTCACTTCCATGTAATGAAAGTTGGTTAGGGGTACATAGAATCATAGAATCATAGAATCGATTGGGTTGGAAAAGACCTCCGAGATCATCGAGTCCAACCCTTGGTCCAAATCCAGTCCATTTACTAGATCATGGCACTCAGTGCCACGTCCAATCTGCGTTTAAAAATCTCCAGGGATGGTGAATCCACCACCTCTCTGGGCAGCCCATTCCAATGCCTGATCGCTCTCTCTGTAAAGAATTTTCTCCTGATATCCAACTTAAATTTCCCCTGGTGGAGCTTAAGCCCGTGCCCCCTTGTCCTATTGCTGAGTGCCTGAGAGAAGAGACCAACCCCCACCTGGCTAGAACTTCCCTTCAGGTAGTTATAGACGGTAATGAGGTCACCTCTGAGCTTCCTCTTCTCCAGGCTAAACAATCCCAACTCCCTCAGCCTCTCCCCATAGGACTTATGCTCCAGTCCCTTCACCAGCCTTGTTGCTCTTCTCTGGACCCGCTCCAGCACCTCAATATCCTTTCTGAACTGAGGGGCCCTTCCCTTAGCCAAAAACTGAGATCCCATAGTGTAAAAAACTGCTTAAGATTGTGCTTTCTAGGTCACTTTGTGAAAAAAATCTAGTTAATGACATATTAAAAAATGATAAATCAAGTATATCTATTAATGTACTGTCAGAAGTATTGAAACCACATCAGAGTTAAAATGTTTTAACTAAGAAGGGAAAAGCAAGCAAGACTTTGAATAATTGCATAATATTGATTGTGAGTGTCCTAGAACGTTTCCATCAACGCTGTCTCTGTACAATCCTAAACATTCACTGGTCAGATTATGTGACTAATACATCTGTTCTAGAACAAGCAGCAGTCACAAGTATTGAGGCCATGTTGCTGAGAACACAGCTGCATTGGGCAGGACATGTCTCCAGGATGAAGGACCACCGCCTCCCTGGGATCTTGCTTTATGGTGAACTTGCCACCAGCTGCCGCAAGAGAGGAGCCCCAAAGAGAAGGTACAAGGACTCCCTGAAACAACATCTCAACCTTGGCCACATTGATCAACATAACTGGTCTACTCTGGCGTCCAATTGGGAGGTCTGGAGACACCATCTATAACGCTGCTGATGCTTTTGAGTAAGCATGCAGGATCACTCTTGAGGAGAAAAGACAACACAGAAAGAATCGTGTCTTGCAGAATATACCACCTAAGGAGTCCTTCTGCTGTGTCTTTTGCAATCAGACTTGCCTATCTCATATTGGCCTTTTTAGCCACCAACGTGCTTGTAACAAACGTGGGTAGAGCCCTTCCCAAATCTCCGTTCGCGAAGCCCAGCCATGATCGTGAGTGTATGCACTGTAAGCTTACCAGTGCATTAACACTCAGTAATGATTGCTATATCCTGGGTTTGTTACAGATTTTTTTCCAGTTTTTTATCTTATGTCTGCTTAGTTTACCAGAGGCTAGTAAACAGATAAGCATAATCAGGCCTTTCACAAATGGAATCTGCTAATAATCAGCACCAGAATGAGTGTGTAGAGAAGTAAAGGATCATCATATTTCTGCTTACCTTTTCTCTGTATTGTCTCTGCAGTTCAATTTCTAACCAATACCACTGGTAGCTCAGTAGTTATATAGATCAATAATAATATATGAATATGGAAGTGAACATGATGGGATCATACCATTGACAGCCTGATTCTTGTAAAGATCAATATAACTATTGTTATGTAGACTTCACAAATGTGTACATAAGACTCAGAAAAGTGAACCTCCATCTGCCAAATGCAAATCCTTAGGGGAGCCTTCAACTTCACAACTTGTGTCCTCCCACCTCCTGGGATCCACAGTGAGACAATCGGAATACGAATGATAGTGACCATTAGGCTGAGCAGGAAAACAGCAAGTGTGAATACTTCAAGGGAAAAATCATAACATAGGGAATCAACTACAACAACTTACAGACCAGAAAAGTCAAGGAGATTTTCTTCTTGCCTGTGTTGCCTATAGGATAACAACCTGAACAGCACACAAGTTAGTAGAGTTAAGATACTGCATAAACTAATTGCACATCTTCTGCTTCGTAGTACCTTTTAGGCATAAATGCATTGGTTTTGCCCACTAGTAAATTGCCTTGAATTGCTTTGCATGGAAGAATAGGGCAATTTAAAAATTGCACGAGTGTTTCCATCCGGACACAAACTCCCTATTTTCTCAAGCCCTTGTTCAGTATTCTCAGTGGGTAAGAGCATCTTTCCTGCAAACATATGTTAAGATATTTTGGTTTCTTTCATCACTAATCCATAAAAATATCCTCATGTTCCATCTGGAAAATAATTCATATTGCTTTTTCTATTTCAAGCTGAATGAAAAATTCATTAGAGGAGAATTTGGGCTGCTACTGCAAAAAAACCAAAAACCAAATCAATGATGGTGTAATTATTCATAAGTATAGTTCATTATTCGGCCAGCTGCATACACAGGACATCACTGCCATTAAAGAGCTGTGAAAAAAAATACTTGTTTTTCCTCAGCACTTGTAGCTCAAACTATTTTTGAAAAATCAGTGAAATTTGCATCTGTTTTGTCTTATGCTTATGATCTTAGAAGGAAACTGCAAGTTTATTGGCACTGTAAAGTCATACCTATGCACTGCATTAAAAATGGATCTGTTTACTTTCTTTGGCTTTATGAAAGAAAAACAAATGTATTAATCATTATGGGAAAAAGTACTATTTATTTAAAATTGCACCTGTTCTTTCATAATAGGAAATAGAGTTTGCGCCATGCTTTCCTGGAATTGTTGTCTGACTGGTGCAGTTATTCCCTAAATCTGATACACTTGTGCTGTCTTTCAAGAGACGTTTTATTTCTACTGCTTTATTTATTTTTTAAATGCCTGGCATGTTGCTCTTTACGTTAGTATCCTAGCTATGTTTCCTGAGCTGCCTATGAGGATGCCTTTCAGTCCTGGACAGTAGCATCCAGTGTCTTCAAATTAGCATTCCTTGATGAAGTTGACTTAACAGTCAAATGCATGTGATTGTGGGCCAAGTTGGAGGTAAAGAAAACAGTATTCTACAAATTAGAGGAACTGTTTGAGAAGCTTTTTTTCGTTCTTTGCTCTCCTTAGAATATTTTGTTTACTTTAATCTTAAGGTTTGCAAATCAGCCTTATCATTTCTACCATTTGCAAGAATTGTACTTCTGCCCAGTTGCTGTTCCTTCCCTCACCCGGATGGCTTCAGTTTTAAAAGGTTTCAGGAAATATTAGAAAGACTTCATAATTTATGTTTCACCAACCAAATAAAAGAAATTGAAATTCACATTTAGCTTCTTTCTAAGTTCAGAACCTTAAATGCATTTACCTCTGAATGGGGAAATTGCTCATGTCCAGGCAGATCCCAATAAATTCCATTAGTACGAATAGAAATTTAAATAAACAAATTTCTCCTGCCAAAATGCTGGGGAAGCAAACAATTTCATCTTCCTTAACAAATCAAGTAAAATTTTAATGGTTCTAATACGCATCCAATGAGAAAAATGGCTGGAAAACTGTTAATATTTGGACTTTTTTCTTTTTCAAGCAAAAGTTCATATTTGTAAAATTTCTTGTTGAAAACAAAGTTTGATCTGTAATTGTTAGTTTTTTCAGCCTGAAAATCTGGACCAATAGAAAAATAATTTAGCTACAGAAATGAGTAGTTTTAGCTCTGATAAAAAAAAAATAACAAACTCCTTTTTCTTTATGCATTTCTTTTTTATGGAATTTTTTCTTTTCCCTCTCAGATTCTGTAGAAGGCTATAAGTTCATGCTGGTAAGAAAGAAATGAGGAGCAAACATAACAAAACAAGCAAAAATGTGAGAAAGTGAAGTAGTGAGTATGATGAATATTAAAAAAGAAAATATTATTTTTCAAATGGTATTGTTTGAAACAATTAAGGGTGATATTTAGCAACCAGATGAAATAGCATTTTAGAGGCCTGAGACTCAGACCTTATTAAGCTAATTAAATTAATGACTGCTCCTGAATGGAACATTTCTGTAATATCTGGCAATGTTAAGGGAAGGATGGTTATGAGGAAATGGCTTTTATTGTTATTCCAAAGTAAATCACTTTCAAGTGCAAGGTCTAAGAATTTTTAAGAACAGATGGAAGCCTTAGGAAGTGAAACTCAGGAGAAAAGAAAAAGAATGGCTGTTTAAGTTGCCAGTGCTGCAGGTATTTTGAAATGGTCTACAAGGGAAAAGTGACCTGTTAGCATGGCTCTGCAAAGAAGAGGTATTGATCAGAGTTGGGCAAACATTTTTGAAAGCCTAGAGCAGAAGCAGACTGTACAGTGCCATAGGCATACCCTTGAATATCACAGGGCCTTTGATAGTGTAAGATCCTAGCTCAAATGTTCGTCATAATGCCTGGGGAGACCACAGAAATGGTCTATTTACATAGATTTTGTATTTACAAAGGGCTTCATTCTGTGGTAGTTTATGGGAAGTTTTGATATCCTTCACTTGAACAATTAGCATCATACCTACCATTTCTTTAAAACACACATAAAGGCAAATTTTAATAAAGAAGACGTAGAAGTATTGCTGAACACACAGATCCATGCACTGTTGCAGACCTAGCTTTAGGCAGCTTTGCTAAGGTCATGTAAATGTGTCTAGCATAATAACTTTGGTGATTTAAGCAAATTTTCCACCTGGTAGAAATGCTCTCCCTGTCATATGGAACTATCTTCTGTGTGCTTCTAAATGGTTTTCACATTCTTTGAAGAGAACAGATTGCTTTTCCATAACTGCATTATATTCTAGAGCTTATGCCCTGTCATTGAAAAGCTGAGGAGATCAGAAACTAGTCATCTCACTATGTGGAATATTATAAGTGCAATATGACCTCAGAGGAAAATGAATTATTTTTAAGAAAAAGCTTTCATTTTTAAAAATCAGATATGATGAGACCATTTTTGTTATCTCTGAACATCAATCAGTGCATTTATGTACACTGCATGTCTTTTCCAGATCCTCAATAAAAGTAAGTTTGGTTTGGGAATTTAAAATTAATATTACCTTCTTTTCAGATCTTTCATTTTATTTAAGCACATTCTGGCATCTGGCAGATTTAAGGCAGAAAAGTATGTTTAAGTTGACATTTCTTATCACTAACATCTTCAGACAGGCAAATCCACAGCAGATTGGGGAGGGTTTTGTGTAAGTAAATGACTTCATGTGATATAGCCTGTCTTCTTGACAGTCCGGGTTGATTAAAAGGTTTTTCGTTAAATGAATTGAAGAATAGAAATTATTCTAAAAGCTTTAGGAATAAAAATTACATATACTAATTACTTCCCAAATAGTTTCCTTGGGAAATCGTATAATTAATAGGGGGGTTTTAAGTTATTTTTAAAAGTATGTTCAGATTAGATTGAAGCTAGATTTGCACACATGCCCACTGTAAATGTGGCTATAATTAAATAATTCTGGGGGAAACTTTGCTCTGAGTGGGGTTGCAAAAAAGTAGTAATTTGCTAAGACTAAACTAAGACAGCATTACTAATGATCGGGTTATTGGATTGCATATCAAGAGAATTGAGCCCTATTCTTGTCTTGCACACTGGCCTACTGGGTGATGTAGTGGCCATTAGTGATGCTTATCTCCTTTGAAACACAATTTTGGTTCTACTGATGAAAAGGCTTACTGTTACTAATCTCTATTTAATACTATATTAATATTATTCAAGACAGGTGTTTTCTTCTGCGTGAAAGCTCTTTGCCTTAGGAAGATTCAGTTGCATTATTCTTCATGAGCTTTTCTGCAAAATCTCATTGTAAAATAGTCTAATATTTAGCTTTTTGCACATTTATGGGTTTAGGGAAAAACAGTAAATATTAAATAATTAATTTGAGCTCCATTAACTGTCTAAGAATGTGCATGGGCTAAGTAATGTTAAACACTGCAGCACCTAATTTAGCATTTAAAGACTGCATCTGCTGTTAAACTGAACAAAGTGCTTGCTTAATGGTCCTGAAAATAGTACCACATTTTTTACCTATGGTTCCATGGGAAACAAGATCCCTTGTGTATGGTTTTTGTCTGTGCCTACTGATGCTCTCCCAGCCAGCATCCAAATCTGGAGAGAAATGACATGCCAAGTATGATTCTCAGTAATCGGTTTAGAAGTTGCTACCATATGCTGGAAAAGACAGACTTTTGCAATTTGGATGTGGCAAGGTGGTAATGCTTCCTGTTGGGACCAGAGATTGGTTTTCTTCAGTGTTATAGTAGTAGTCAAATATAGGAGACAAAATATAACCTTTTGTGACTAATTATACATCATAGTTTGCTATTCCCGTTGTAGTTTTATCATAAATCATACTGCTGAGGGGAAAACACTGAAATAATTATGACTGTAGTAATAGTAGCAGGGGTATGGGGCATGCGTGTTTTGTACAAACTGTTAAGAGTTTTTCAAGTATAAAATCTAGTATCATTTTAATCAGAGCCCATTATATTATCATATATATATATATATACATATATACATATCTGTTACTCAGAAGAATCTAGCTTTTCTTGTTCCAAGGGCCACACATTGACGTCTTCCAAAAGCGAGATTCAGCAACTTTAAGAGTAATGTACAAGGCAGTGATAGTCATGGCTACTCAAGGACAATGCCACTGTTGTCAGGACATCCCAGATGCATCACAAATGGGCAGTGTGTGCAACACCTTGTGACAATGACCCACAAGGCTTGTCTCAGTAGGCCTGGCTAATGTACTTTTCTCTACTGCTGGTGTTTGGACTGCTCAGCTGAACCTAATCAACACCTAACACTGTTGCTTATGCAGCATAAATACTTCATGGAACTGCATGGAAATGCTCATGCCATAATTCAGAAAATGAATATCCAAGATTGTTAGACTAATAGAATCTGCCTAATCTGTATCTGACTCAGGACAACAATATCGTGCTTATGATCCTGAGAGATTCACCTGGGTTTGTTTGCTTCTTGGGAAGAGTGAAGAATACTAAATTGCTGTTATAGACAAAGATGAGAATTATCCTCCTTCTAGGGATAATGTTCTTAATAGTACAGTAATGAAATGTCAAACGAAAAAAGAAGGTAAAATTGTAGAATCATAGAATGATTTGGGTTGGAAGGAAGCTAAAAGATCTTGGCGATGAGGTGTAGCTAAACTGTATATTGCCTAAATCATGAATGTTTAAACTCTGTCTTAGTTTTGCTTTCCTTTGCTGTACCATTGGTGCTGTATGTTCAACAGGGCAGATGCCTTCTGAAAAGATGTGGAGAACTATCTCCTGCTAAACTGCTAAGCAGTGGGGCACCTGTAGCATCTCTGCAAGGCTAGAACTTCAATGTGCCCAGTAAATTCAATGTGCTCAGAACACATTAAATTGTGCACTGGCCTCTCTGTTCTTCAGGCTCTGTGCATGGCTTCCACTTTGCAGGGGAAGATGACAATTTATTAAGGAGACACTTGTCCTGGGATTTGGCAATGGTATCCAAAATTCACTAATCCCTATCACGTCAAAACTTCTACTGATGCATGGAGAGGGTGTCTCTTTTTTGGATGGTTTTTATTCTTACACTTAACTCCCTTAGCAGAAACCTCTTTTAACCCTTCCACTGGGTCAGGTACCTATTTTAACCTTTGATATAATACGGAATGATTCATGGTAATATGATACTGTTCACCACTGCAAGTCAACTGCTTTGCTTTGAGGTCTACTCCAGGGCTATGTGCATGAGCTGTGAAGCTAATTTTTGCATTCTTATTATATATGCAAAAATTTTCTGAACATCTGATCTCCCTTTTGTAGCTATGAAGATATGAAATTGCTACTAAATGATCCAAATGCTCAAATTATACCTGGACAAATTTTTGGCTAGGCTAGGGAGAGGTTAAACAGAGAAATAGAAATCCAAACACATTTTGACTCCATTCATGTTCTAGACTGAATCTGGCATCTCTCATCACAACATAAGAACAATGTAAATCTTGTTAAAATGTAAGTCTGCTTTGGATGTAACCAGAGGGAAGACGATTATTAGAATGATTGTTCAGCTCAGAAGAAATCTTCATGAATTCATTACTTTCTAATATAAGCAGAAGTTGTTCCTCAAAAATATTTATCTGACTTTGGGAAAACAGCAAAGAATTTGCTATTTCCTCAGGCAAGGAATTTCATCTCGGGTTACATAATATTTTCGAGTGCCCAAATGAGTAATACCCCAAATAACTGTTGCAACAATTTCTGCATCTTTGAAACATCATGACAGCTCCATGTTGGATGCAGATTGTTAAACTGGTGAGAAATTGCTGATGGTAGAAATACATCTAACATCTTAACTAATTTGATTTCTATGAATTGCATCTTATTTTTCTGATTAAGACAGACACAAAAAACCCACAAGAACTTTTACACCAGTATTTCCCATAACAGTCTTCCTTGCAAAATGAGAACAGTTTATTGCAGTCAGAAGATTTTCTTGTGGTTTTATTTACTTTTGATCACACTGTGCCTTTCTCCTTTCCTAACCAGTCTTTGATGTGATACTGTAGATAGCAATGTACACAGTTCTGGTTTAACCCAGTATATGTGCTGAAAATTCAAATTATCTTGTTAGAAACGTGCCTTTGAAGATATCAAGTAGTTCTGTGGTTGAGAAGAAATAATATTCAAAGAGAAATTCAAACAAGAATACATCATATTTACATTTCCTCAATTTGTGCAATATATTTTATATTCCCAAATGGATGGGGCCAGATCTCTGGATGACACCCCTATTCTATCAGCACTGTTAGCTTCTCATTGAGAACAGAGAGAACAGAAGGGTTTGAACAGCACACAGGAAAAAAAATAACTTAGTTCTTGTGATGCTGCCATTAAACAATATATCACAACATGCCTTCAGTTCTTGTAGAATCTGAAATTCCGTGATTTCTCTACCAGTTTAATTTCTGATCTATGGATTTTAAAATCTCACTTTTAATTTGGAAAGGAATGAGAATTTTTTTGGCTGATTTTATTCTCATAATCAGTAAGGAGAACCAAAGAAAGACAGCAGTGTAGGTATAAAACATAGTGATGTTCCACTTTAATAGCAAAGGTTTCAGGTGTGCTAAAAAACAGGAATGGTATCATAAGGCAGTATCTGTTGCAGAATCTGAAATTTCAGCAGCACATCAAATGAAAAGGGTGCCTAAATTAGCATTCAAGGCAACATGTAAGTTCTTTGCTGTTTAGTCATTATCAAGCATTTTTTGATATCTTACAATTATTTCTAACATCCTAGGAAAGGATAGTTTTAGGGGAGTTTGAGACTTCATTAATTTGGATTGTATGGGGTGTGGGGTTTTTTTGTTTGGGATTTTTGCATGTTCAGATTGCATGCAAGACTCAAGACAATTCTGGAGGAAGCAAACAAATAGGTAGTTGAAACTGTCGTCATTGACAGACAAAATGAAAAACATTGGAGTTTTAGAATCTATCCCTGGAATAGTTGAGGGGGGATAACATCAAGACAAATAAGGAAGGAGAACCAATGAAGAACTAATTTGCATTAAGCTAATTAGAAGATTTGGAGACAAATTGTAAAGGACTCTGACAAAACCTGAAAGATATAACATAGAAGAGAAATATGCTATCATACTGTAACACTATTATAATACCTGCATAAGAATTGTATAACTTATGCCTTAAAAACAAAATTGCATTAATCTTCATACTTCAATAGATTTGATAAAGAAAAAGGATTCCAAAGTATATTATTAACCTCCTCTTTAATCCTTAGTTAGCTCAGGATGAGGCTCTTGGAGAAAATTCATTCTTTCTTACCAGGAAGTTTCCAATAAATATTTATTCTTCTCTGTGTGCCTAAATAGCTTTTTCACTGCAATGTAGTTTCCTTCTGCAAAGCAAAGAAGAAAGGAAAAAGTGCTGTTCTTCTCTAGTGGTCTCTGTGAAGTAAATAACTCTCCTTAGACATATATGGATGTCAAAGCTTTTTTGGCAAACATATTCACAGATTTTTCTGTACATTATTTGAATAAGATCTCCTTATCAATCACTTGAATTCAAACATGGCTTTTCTATATTCAGAGTATGTGGCACTGGAAAAATTACCAGGAATTTCCAAGATCCTTTTAACTTTGTCTGTGACAACACCTAATATGTACAAACAATTCAGAACTCTCAAGAACTATGGAAACTACCTGCACTGCTGAATGAAATTATTTGAGAGCATTAGTATTTAGGACTTGGCCAGACATCCATCTTCTCATGCAGTTCCATCACTCAAAAATATAGATAAGATAAATGTGCTGATGAAGAAGACAGAGGGACATCGTATTGTACAAAAGCGAGACAGAAGAGGAAGATTTGTTAAAGATGCAAAAGCAGCCAGGTTCCTGTCTGCTTGGCATAAGCAAAGGGTAGGAGAAGCCTGATAATACGATGTAGTGTCACAAAGCTGCCAGTCAGAGCTGTGGATAGATGAAGAAGTGGAGGGGGAAGTGAGGCAAGGGGAACCATCTGGGGTAGGAGGAGGATAGTATGAGTGTTGCGGTGAGCCTTAGCTACCATACACTGGCTGGGGAATCTGGTGTCAAACATGCAAGTTATGCCTGGGAGAGGAATCCAGTGAGAAGTGCACTTCTGATAATGCCTGAGTTATGTCCTGTTCGATGCCGTCATCAGATGCCTGTAAGAGCAGACAGGTGACAACTTTTCAGATTTTCACATTTTATAGGTGATTACAGCTTATTTCAAAAGGTTAAAAAGAACACAGCAACTGAATGTGTTGGTGCTGTCTTTGCACTATTGACTGGAGCAGATGGCAGAAGTGCTGTGCTACAGAAAGAGCAGAAAAAAGAAAGAACTGGTAGCTTCTGTGAAACAGCAGACATGTTATGTTCCTTGCATCTGGTCCTATGCCCATCACATTGCATTGTGAATATTTTTGCCAAAAATCAATTCCATTTTGGATTTTCATTTAACTGTGATGCTTTCAGCAATTGCCAGAAAAGTTGTCTCACATTGAAAATACAATTTCTGGTCAAATGCAGAGAAAAATTTGCCTGAGAACTGCACAGCAGCAATGAGGAAAAAAGTTGATGTTTGGAACTGGTATTGAATTCCTGGCCTGAATAAAACTGTGTAGAAGAAGAAGCTTCACTTATCTTTTTTAAAGTTAATGTAGTCACTTACTCTAGACTGGGATTTTCCTAGTTTCTGTCAGAAAAATTCAGCAGTCTCGGATTTGTCTAGTACAGCATGGAAGCAGTTCTTGAGTAATTTCCTCCTTTTCTTAATTTTTATAATTAAGCTACATTTATTGTGAAAATGAATTAACTCTCAGCGATATGCATTCAAATATAATTTAATTAATAAATTTATGACCTGATAAATAAAAAAGTAATTTATAAATACATCTATAAAACTTTTGTTTTAATACAAGCATATTTTAGTGTTCTGTCATGACAGCTAGAAATTACTAACTGAAAACAAATAAGGCACAGCATGCAACATTTTTTCTTCTAGGAGGAAAATACTATGCATTTATTTTTCTTCCAGAGTCTGAGAGAAGACTAGATCTCAAAAATGGCTTTCCATGCTGCTGAGAATCACAGACAAAGCAATTTACTCAGTATCAGTATGGAAAGTTGGGGATTTGGTCTTCATTCTTACGGGCAAATTCAAAAGAAAGGTGCCCCATACACAGGCTTATAGAATTAATTCAAGTCTTAATATGTTTTAGTGTGTTACTAAATAAATGTTATTGTATATTTTATATTTTATATCTTAATTATTTTAAAAGTTTATTTGCCAGATTTAAAATGTAGGGAGAAATTCCTGGGGTTCTTTTTCCTTATCTTCAACCAATCAGGGAGAAAGTGTTTGCTTCCTTTTTCAGACACCACATTATTAAGAAATGAAAATTAATTCAGAACACACTTCAAGAGCTACAAAGAAATGGAGACTTGAAAGATCAGATTTTTAGAATTTAGGTGATATTTTCCATAATTAGCGTGTGACATATTTATAGTCCATTTAGACTGTGTGTTGATCCAAGAAACTGATTATTCACACAATTTGGTTACGTGGCAGTTATACTGGTTCAAAGAGGTGTTGGGTGGCATTACGAGAAGGAAATTTGTGGAGAGTTGCTACATAAGAAAAGGCTGTATGTGGCTTCAGGAGACTGAGCCTCAAATTTTGGAGATGGGTATAATATTCAGGGAAGTGTTGTAAAATGTTTACAAGGTTCTTACACTCTTCCTTGCATTTCCACTTCTGACAATGTCAGAGATTGGGCTATATGGTAAAGATGGGAAAAAAGCCCTCACATTTTAAGTCCTCTTTTTAATCAAATCTTAACTTTAATACTGTTCTTCCTCCCTCACACTTTATATGTGTAGCAAGATGGTGATACAGAACTCTTGCTTTGCACTAGTTGCAGTCTGAAATGTACCTTTCTAATTATGATGATCTTTCCTGAATTTAGGTTGGTTTTACCTCTGCACAAGGGAAAAAAACCAAAAAGTGTGTTACAATATCCAAAAGTTTTACCTATCCAGAAAAGGCAAAGTCAAGCACACTTGTATTCAGTAATCTTGTCCAGCAGCATCATACTTGCAAAAGATGGTTGCCCCTTGGCTCAACTGGGTATGGCAGTTTTAAATACATTTTACAGTAGACACCTAGTGAAAAACTCTTCATTTTGAGGATTTTCAAAAAGCAGCCTGGGCAAATTTGCTATTTATTATAAACTCAGATTTCCATCAATTTATGAGGTAATTTTGTAATGTTTTCCATCCCTCTGCACATCTCCATTGCTTTGGAGTTGTTTCTGATATTGAAGAACTGAAGTTATTTTAAAGAATTTTGCTTTAAATTAAAAGGATCTACTGAGTTATTATATTATGGAATATCATACTGAGATTATTATATTATGACAGCATTTCTGCTTCTTCTAAGTGTCTCTTGTAACTTATTCCATATCTATCATCGATGAATAGGAAAAGCTGTCCTATGACTGTATGCTTAGATTTATAGCCCAAGTATGAATTTATTAAAAGCCTCTGACACCTTTGTCAAATGTACTATAATGAGAATTCTTTCGAGGAGAGTGATTAGCAGAAATATCCAAGTTTTGCAGTTCAGTTAATTTCTTCTCTTTGAAATCACAGAGTTAAGAAATTTCTTACTCGCAATACCAGAGGATGAACTATATAAAGTGTCAATGTCCCTTTAAGGGTTGGCCCTGTTTACAACATGTGAGGCAGCAACAGAGACTTGGTAATTTTCAAGTGCAGAGGAGAATTGATATGGGGAGAGAGGTGAGTTCTCCTACTTAATCAGTGTTAGATTTGAACTGTATTAGATATTAACAACTCACTTTCCTCTAAATCCCAGAGTAGAATTAAAAAGCAAATTTACTCAAATTGTTCAGTATGCTAGAATAATCAGTGCTCTGAGACATTAAAAGTAAGGGTCTTCACTTTTACCTTATGTATTTTTAGTGTGAAAAAAAATATATATGCATATATGTACACACATATATATCGGTAAAGGTTCTCTGCTGCCTTTGTGTTTTCATTTTAGGTGCCACAGGAACATTATAGAGATTTGGTAAAAAAATCATGCTGTCTCATTTCCTGAAGGGAGGAAGTCACTAAATCTCCTCATCTTAGACTGTGATGTTGGTCCTTTTTATTAATTATTGACTTAAAATTTGAAGTGGTAATTGCTTCTCTGCTACCATAATAATAAAAAACAAGTGTAAAAGCTTGAGGAGTGTGTGTATTTGATAAAAATTGAAGATTCTTCAAAAGAAGGAAAATAATAAGAATCTCTGTCTTGATGCACTGTGGAAGGAGTATAGAGAGAGACAAAGGCTGGAAATGCAAGTGAAGGACCTGATTGCTCTCCAAAATGGTTTTAAAAGCTTGTACAAATCAACAATGTGTAGCAGCCTCACATCGGGCATTGTAACTAGCTGCTTCAGGATTATATTTCTGTCTAGAAGACTTTTCTTGACTTCGAGATCCACATCATGCTTGCAAATAAATGCCTACTTTATCTATCTGCACAGCCAGAATTTACTTTGGTGCTTAGTTGCCAAGCCACTAGATGATATTTGAAAAGTCATGACAGTCAGGTCCCAGTGTCTGCAAAATGGGAAATATTGCACCCATTGTTAAAAATGGTAGAAAGGAGTACCCTGCGAACACCAGCCTGTCAGCCTCATATCTTTTCCTGGGGACAGATCCTCCTAGAAACTTTGTTAAGGCACATGGAGGACAGGGAGACGATTTGAGATAGCTAGTACAGCTTCACCAGGGGTGGTCTTGCCTGACAAACCTGGTGGCCTTCCATGATGGAGTAACTACACTAGTGGACAAGGGAAGGGCTACAGGTATCATTTATTTGGACTGCTGTAAACCCTTTGATATGGTTCCCCACAACAGCCTTCTCTCTAGTTTGGGGAAACATGATTTTGACAAGTGGACTTGGTAATGGATGAGTAATTGGCATCCAGAGGGTAGTGGTTGATTGCTGGATGTTCATATGGAGATTGCTGACAAGTGATTTCTCTCAGGGAAGCACTTCATGAACAGATTTGGTCATTCTTTCTCTAACTTATATTATCAGGAAAAGGCAGGTAGCTTTTCTTATTTGCTAGTGAGTGACATGGTTATTCCATTAAACTCAGAACTACAGAGCTGAAGCTCCTGTACTGCAAATTGACTTCCATCCAAAGGAAGGTGACTGTTTCATACTTACCAGAGCTTTCCACTGATTTTTCTGACCCTGTGAGCTGTCATTTATATACACTACTACTATTGTCATTATCCTGGACTCCCACATTCAAGCATAATTTGATACATTGTTCAGTAAACAATCTTCTGCTGGAAGACTCCATGATACACAATTGTGTGGGAGTCCTTTTTTCTTTGAATGACTGCAGATACAAGTTGTGATGTCAGTTTACCTATACTTTATTTACTTATTAAAATATGTTGGTTTCTGCTGCTTCTAATGTTACCAAAAAATAACCATTTGAATTACACTTTCCCATAGATGACATTTGCTACATGAAAATTTTACCCTGAAATGCCCCGTTTTCTATGGTTCTTCATTGACATGATGAACAGCAAAAGGGATGAGGGAATAAATTTGTTTTTCTCTGTAAAAAAATATGAAAAAACCCAGTAATTTCACTGAGAAGTTAGGGAACATCCATGCTTTATGGTAAGGACTTAATGTCTTACTCAATGTTTGCCAGAGTCAGGAGATATACTTTTTGCTGTCCTTGTCCTGAAAAACTAAGTATGATCAGTAACGATTAATTTGAAGCCATCTCCTGTCTTCTGAATCAGAAGGCTACATCCAGTGTGCAAATCACAGTATATGAAAATAAATATGTACAATAACACATGTAGGTGGAACTGGGAAAGAATTTCCAATGAAACAATATTTCTGGGTGTCTGTTGCAAAGTACAGTGTCAAAACCGTTCACCTGTCCTAGCCATTTCCCACCTCGTATCCAGGCACTGAGGAGGAAGATTCAGTTGACCTTAATCCTACTGTTTCTTTCTTTCCAAGTGCTTGAACGTTCTTAAAGATTTTTTTTTTTGGGTGCTGTTGTGAGTTGTACATAAATCTCTCTACAGCCAGTAGCAATTCATAAGATGCCCTGAAGGCAAGATAACTTCTAATGTTGAGCAAATGTACACCTCATATGCCATGATATTTTTGCTTGTAACCGTAAGAAAATTTACTACAATTTTTTAAAGTTGTAAGAAAGTCAACTACATACAAACATACAAAAGTACATACATAAAATCACAGCATATGTGCACCCACAAACACAGAGTACCCAAACAGCTGTAAATTATTCTGATGCACTGAAGAAATAAATATAATAGACTCACAAAAAGACCCCACAAACTCAAACCCAGTTAACTCAGCCACAAACATTATTGAAATACTTTTCCTCTAAGTTTGGTAAGAAAAGCAACAATAACTTTTTAAAAGGCCATTAACTTAAAATTGCTTTCTCCTTCAGGCAAGGATTTTATTATATTTCTTTTTTTCATTATTATTAGTTAAACCTGGCAATGTTTCTGGACAAAAATATAGATACGAAAACTATTAAAAATATTATTTCCTCGGAGAGGTCAATATAAAACAATACCAGGGTTATCCATCTTAAGTGAAATCTTATAAATATGAGGAGTGTCAGTGATAAGAAATCAATTTTTTTTAGCTATTGAAGTATAATATATCCTTTGATAAGCCCCAGAGAAGATGTGTACATGGACAACTATGAACAGTCTTGCTTTGCTTTACCTACACTTGAAACTGGGCTGGACAAATCAAGCTTTGATCTGCTGGTAGTGTTACTCTGGAGCTACTCCTGAGCTAATATGGTCCAAAAGAAAGGCAGTATATGTTAGTTTATGTTCAGTGATAGGTTAATACAGTTGTATGCAAGGAGCTGACATTTGACAGAACAGACACTTCTACCCTGAATTCAGCCATGGTGTCATGGAGATGAAGGTCAGGTCAGACTATATGCACCATTATTTCTGCTACAAGGTGTTTAAATGCAAATTATGATATTTAATATGTATAGTACGTAAAAATATGTTATATATTTGTTACAGTTTTTGTCACTTGTTAAATGTTAGATAATTTTGGTGAGAAAAAACTAAATCAATGTTATTTATAACAGGTGAGGAGGAATAGAATCCATGCTGTTTAACTTAGGGCTCTAGTTTCCCTGTCTCACAGAGGAATTTAAGATGTCCTACAGGACATGAAGGGAAAAGGTTGATAATATAGGTATTCTCTGTAAGATTTTTTCCCTGTTCTTTGAGTCCACATGAAGCTTTCAAGCAGTGACCACTCTTGGATTCTTCATTGGATTCTCTGGTCATTTGCAACAAGCTCAGATTTTATGAGAATCTATCAGCCCATATAGAAATGTGATGATTTGGAAGTGTGTTTTGGGAAATAAGCAGATACAATACTCATATTTATGTTTTATCAAAGAACCTTCTTGCCTTCTCTCTGAGTCCAGGGAACCAGATTATGCTGTTCCTTCACACAGAGTAATGTAGTAATGCAAAAAGGTAATTTGGGAGCTCTGCAGGTACATTCAACATGTGGGAGGCTATCAGAATATATCTCTGTATTTACTGGAGACAATGGTTACAAAACAGGACAGTCCTTAAATACCATGTGAAAGATTATCTCTTCAATGGTTTTTTTTTTCATTAATTTTATTTACACTTTACATGAGATTGTAGAATTGATGCAGCACCAGAGAAGCAGTAGTAGTTTTTATGATTGGTTTATTGAACAGGGTTGATTTTGCATAGTCCCGTGTTTGTATTTCAAATAGTATTGAGTGACTAAACTTTAAATCTAAACCACTATTTTTAGTAGCACATTGACTCCACAATTCAGTTATTCACCTGTCTCTTATGCATATATGACAACAGGTTCACAGTGTAATCAGACTTTGAAAGCTTGTTCCAATTGTACCTTAGTACTTTGAACTTATCACATTGTAACTTGTGCTTTTTAGACGGGATTGTGTATTTCATAGTGATATAGTTTTGATATAGATTTTTCTTTTTTTCCTAACACAACAGCTTTCTCCAGACAAGAGGTCTAAGGGATAATATTTTATCAATAGGTTTATATTTGCTAAATAGGGGTTCAGAGCTCTAATGAGAATTTTTCTTGAACTCTTAAACAGAAAAATCTTAAAATCTTGCTAATAATTTGTATATCAAGAAAAGACTACATTTGCTAGCATGTTTATATTTTGTGTGTATCTGTGTGTAATTGAGCTCTATTTGTAAGTCAAAGAGGGGGAAATTCACTTCACAGAATAGAGGTAAAATATCCAAACTTTTTATTTAGTCAGCAGAAAGAAATAGGCATGACAGGGTACAATTTTGATCATAAAGGTAATGTCTAAGAGAGGATAGATGAACTGGAGAAAACAGGTCTAGGAAATATTTTCTTTTACTTAGACTGGAAAATAAATTTTTCTTTTAGTTTATTATAGATTTGATTATTTTCTTAAAATTGCTTTAACTGTAAGTTGAAATATGTTTCAGGACAAGCATTTTAAAAATATTTATTTAGAAACTGTTTAGCTAACAGATCAGTGAATCTGAGAAATTTCTTTTCAACCCTTTTGGTTGGCCTTTGACTTCAGTTTTTTATTTGGACAAACAATTTGTCTGCCATTAATGTGCTCTTGCTGGTTCTATGAAAAGCAGTTCAGAAAGTGAAGGCCAGCGCAGAATAATTATAAAGATCATTTTGTTGGAATGCCAAAAGTTGTCATATGACATCAAGCTGTTGTGCATCTGTACAATTCTTTTCCTTTCAAATCCGTTCTAAATCTGTTCTAGGGAGTGCATAACAATATCATAGTCTAAAATGTGGCATAGTCTGTAGAAATCACAGCCAAGTATGCTGGCATTCAGCTTCTATACGAGCCAAGAACCATGGCCAGATTTTCATGTCTCATTCAACATTTGCCTTTGGTAGCGTGATTCCTGCTACTGGAAATAGCTAGACTACGTACTACTGCAGACAGTGATAGAACTATTTGGTTTCACATGAGAAAAACCACTTGACACACATTAGATATGGTTTACAGAAGCTTCATGTTTTTGTAATCTCAATGGTTTTTAACTTTCATGGTTATAAATTATCAATTCAGTGACATTCTATCCCATCATTATCCTCTGTAAGGCCATATATAATTTTCTATTGATGAATATTTTTCTAGGCTGTTTTTTCTTCTTTGTTTGTTGTCTATTTTTTGCACTGAATAAGTCCAGACCACTGTATAAATAGCACTACTGATAAGATAGCATTCCAGTAACAGTTTTTGTCCTAGATTAAAACACAAATGTCCTAAGTAGCAACATAAATTCTATTAATAAAAAACAGATGAGAACCTGCAAGACTGAAGGGTAAACCCTTTTACTCTGCAAAATAAGATGCAAAGTTGTACTTGATATGCTAAGTCCTTACTTTTCATGGCATGTGAGGAATGTCCTCATGATTTGTCAAGTACATATGAGGTGATTTGGGAAAAGGCCATCTGCCCAGTGGTAAACACAAATAAAGATGGCTGTTGTACTCAACAACACACAGGACTAAAAGAATTTGATCCCCCTGAGATCCACTTGGAAATACGATTGTAAGAAAATTGGATTTATTTGCTAGAATCATCACTGAAGAGCAAATGTGGTGAAAGGATAATCAAAAGTGAGACCAAGAAAAGATAACTGTAGAATGGAAAAATGGAAAATAAAGAACACATGTTTTTATTTAGCTAGGTTCCCTCTGTGTGTTGCATCTCATAAAAATGTTCACTGCACTTGTTTATGTGCTGGTTCAGACCCATTATATGTAATCATGAGTTGTGGATGTAGGGAGGCCACACTTCAAGGGCGTGCCACCAGCTCTCTTCCACTGTGACTCTGTTACACTCAATTCTTCCTTGAGGCCAATAGTACCATGGTTGCTTTCTTCCGTAAGTCATGTAACTTATGCTGCCTCTCCCTTTCCCTTTTCTTCTATATTTCTGTATTTCTGTCTGTCTTTCTATGAAGAGTATCAGGGGGCTGTGACCATATTCTCCCTCCAACTGGGAGAATGCTTCACTCCAAAGAGTGCAGAATTGTAACTTTGTTCACATTTTTAAGATACCAGGTGGTCTGAAAAGGACTAAAAAGACCAATGTAGTAAGAAGTGTGCTTTGATTCTGTCAGTTGTGTGTATTGGGATGGTGTCTGAAGTCTATCGTTCTTCCTATAGCACCTTATCTCATCAGAGATCAGTTGAGAGGCAACTCATATAAAATGCTAATATTCCTATTTTTCTTAGGGTTCCTTCTGCAGAGGATGGAAAGGCACTTGGGCCCTTTGTCTGTATCTGTGTTAGTAAACCAAACATGCCAGGGTGCACACTGTTACAGATGGCAAATAGTAGGGTATAGCCCACATGTACACCAAGCACACCTTGCACTGCCATCCTGTCATGCAAGAAAAACAGCCTTTCGTCTCGCATGCAGCAAGCTCCAACAGAAACTCCGTGACATCCAGAACAAGTGGTGGATCAATCTAGCTGTAAAAACTCAATTATGCGCAGATTCGGGAGATCACAAAGGATTCTATGAGGCCCCGAAAACAGCATATGGGCCTACATACCAAGTCCAAAGCCCTCTACTCAGTGCTGATGGGCAAACGCTTCTGACAGATAAAACCTCCATTCTGAATCGATGGTCTGAACATTTTCAGACTCTTTTCAGTACCACCCGTGTAGTCCAAGACTCAGTAATTCAGTCCATCACACAACAACCAGTGAAGTACGAATTGGATATTGCCCCCACTTTAGGAGAAACCCTCAAGGCCATACAGCAGGTGAAAATCGGCAAGGCAGTTGGGGTTGATGGAATTCCACCCAAAGTCTGGAAACATGGAGGCCTTGCACTCCACGCCAAATTTCACGAGTTTGTCAAGAGACTCTCTAACATATAAGGACGGGGTTTTACAAAGTACTTCCCCTTGTGACACAAACTCTCAAAATCAAAGCTCTCACCATCCATACTTTATACAAGTGCCATCTTGACACAAACTCTTAAACAGCTCTAATCTTATCATCCAATAGTATTAGTAAATTCATTTTGCAAAAACTATAACACAAATCTAAATTATGGGCAAGCTATATTTATATAAGCATTATATTTAAATATATGAAAAAAACTTTGAGAAGGACGGGGTGTGTATCCTCCTGGCCCTTGTACTTGGCAAGAACAGGTCAGTGATCAATCAGATGTTTGCTCAGCAGCACATCGCTACTTCTGCCGGGCTAAATGCTGGAGGGCTTCTGAGATGCTCATACAGAGAGGCTTGTCTCTGCACCAGTTTCCAGAGTCAAGATGCTTCAGTCAGATAAGGAAAGGGAAAGGCAGAACTGTAGCCTCAGTACGCTTCTAACTGCATGTGGAGTGTAGAGATATGGTAGAAACCTGCTCCAGTTATGTTGAACTAATGACTTTGTCAGTCTCATGCTCAGAGTAAGGCAACTTCAAAATTTACCCCTGTATATGGTGTGGCTATATGGTAGTCTCCAGCCACAAGCTCCATATAGGTAGTGGAGATGATTCAGTCAGATTTTTCTCTCATTTCCCCACATTCCTTTTTCCTGGGTGAGTCATCTTGTCCTCACTGTCTGAGTGAAATTGCCTTTGTCATGAATGAGTGGTTAGGCTGCTTAAAAAATTGGCATCAAAGCTACTGGCAAAAAGCAAGTTTTAATATGAATTTGTGAAAGTGTAACTTTAACAGAGTTTGATGATAGAGTTCATTCTATTACTTAGTACACAGATGAAGCATACATAGGAAAATTAGATTAGAATCAGTTTAGAATATTTACACAGAGACCAGGGATGCAAAAAAAGTAAGGATAAAAAGGATATAGATACAAAAGATAAGGGTGCAGAAGGATTTAGCAGCACTTAATAATTGACTAATTTAGTATTCTTATAATGATTCAATTTTATGTACTACAATTATAACACTGACTTAATTATAGATTTGTGATAACAATGGTCAAACCGTAATCAATTCCCATGCCTGCACCCATGAAAAGAGATCTAGATATCTATATTTATGTGTGTAAAATACCTATGCAAAATTCCCCTCAGGTTCAGGAAAGTACATCAAATCCCTTAGCTTTTCTCAACAAGCATGGGTTGCACCTTGAGGAGTGTGTGTATGGGGGACTCTCAACCTTGACTTCATCATCAGCAACAGTCTTTAGAGTATTGAGGGGTTCATGAGTTCCAAGAGGCTTCCTACTCAGAAAGAGGGGCTGATGCAGCCTGCTGTAGCCCAGGAGAGCTCCAAGGGGCCTCACCTAGGATCACTGCTTAGAAGGTTGCAAGATGATTGGTTTTAGACATATGCAAAATTTTCATCCTGGTCATATGCCAACTTGGTAACTGCTAGAGTTTCCAAAATGTTTGGAAATAGTGTGCAAAACTCCAGCAACAATGGTAGTGTTCCACTTGGGCTACAATTCAGTAGGGAATGTTCCAAGGCTGTCAGGGGATGACTGATTATCCTTTGTTTTCCGCCTTGGTTGGAAAGCTGATGTTGCTGTTACGGTCAGTGTTGTTCCTCCCTGCATCATTCAAGAGTTCCTGGTATGGTCAGGGATGCTTCACCATCCAACTGGCACAATAAAGGGACACTTCAATGCTCAGCTGGTTCAGTAAATGTTCAGGAGTTCCTGAGGTCGTAGAACAGGCCTGAGAATGAGGATGCACCAACACAGCCTTGAAAAACAAGAAATCTCAGAAGTGGGACATTTTTGAGTATCACAGTGTCTGTCTTCTGCACTGCTGGGGAGCTGGCATGAGAGTGTGACCCTGGTGACATAGTACTCAGGGACTATGCCCGAGAAGTGTGCCTGAGAAATGCCATCTGGGAATTGCTTGAAAAAGTGTAGTTGAGAATCATAAGCATGCCAAAGGCTGTTCCAAAAATTTAATCACATGAGCAGTGACCTTTTAGCATCTTGAGCACATGTCCTGATTGTGTTCAATTTACCAGTACAGATCTAGTTTCTGCTTGCCAAGTGTTAGTCTTTCAGGTTTTTTCTGAGGTTAGATTTCAGCAATAACATGCAAGTTTGACCTGGGAGAAAGCTGCTACTCTTTTCCTGATTTCTTGACATAATGCTTTTAAAAATAGCATAGGAAAATGCTACATGAAGTAACTGGATTGCTCAAGGGGTTTGCTGTAGGAAGTTATACTGGATTCTTTACTGATGGCCATAACAGAGAATAGCAATGTCACAGATACAGAATTATTCCTTTATTAGTATTTCAGATGTTAAGGAAAAAGAAGTATGGGTGAGATTAGAAGACTGAAAAAGCAAAGGTGGTCACTATCTGCTCTACAATTTTCTTAGAGTTAAAAAGATATTGCCAGTCTACAGAAGTCTTAGTGTATAGCACAATATTTCTAGTTAACAAGGATGAAATGAAGATTCTTTCATTGCAGGTAGGTTCATATTCACTGTCAGAGTGAGAAAACAATAACTGATTGCCAATAAACTTTATTCTTTATTTAATGATGGGGTTCAGTTGTATTTGGCTTGTAAATTGATGCAATTTCTGCCTCTCCCATCGTTTTTTCTCATTATCTGGATTGATACCTTCTCTGTTTCTTTATGAAGCTTGTGGAAATGAATTATCAGAGAGTCCTTTACTCCATTCCCAAGGTCTGTCAGTTTGTCAGCTTCAAGTCTTAAATGTGTTTTGCACATCCGTCTGTTAGACCTTAGGCAAAATGCATTAAAGCAATTGCAAAATATTTTCCATTTTCATTTTAGAAATAAGGTTCATGCTCCTTCAGGACTTGGGGGAATAAGACGTGTGAAAACATACCAAAATGGAGATCAAAGCATAGCAAAGTGTGAGAAAGTGGAGTGCCTAGAAGACATTGTCTCAGACAAAAGGATAAATTGCTGTGACCACAAACAGCTGAATCATCTGAAAGTATGCTATGTAGTTTCCTATTAAGTAGTCTTATGGCAGATCAAAACAAGACAAATTGCTTCTGACAGACCCCTAGTCACAGCACTGTGGCTATTCTTGTGATAAGGTTAATGTGGCTACGAGCCAGATAATGTTATTCCATAAGTTATGTATTAGAAAGTATAGGTTAGGTGTGCATGTTCACTGTGGTCAGCTTCTGAATAAGTGCTTAGGACATTCCAATTTCACTATTTGCTGAATGGTGGGGAGGTCATTAAAAATGTGGGCTGTGTAGAAGTAGCTGTGAATTTTTAATACAACCTTGCTAATATCAGACTTTCTGAGAGAGAAGAGTGTTATAAAGTCCAAAATGCTTCCAGCCACAAAATGTGGAAGGGAGAGGCAGGCCTTGGGAGTATGTAACTACCACCTGTCTCTATAAACAGGCTGCTGGCAAGGTCACCTTGGCTCATGAAATGGACTGTTTAGACATCCTTGTGATAGTCAGGTAATATCTTTTGTTTTAATAGGTTAAGTTTTTAGCAAGTAGAGAGCCATTCAAAACTTGGAGTGGGTCTGAATTTCCTCTATAAAAATAATCAGACAAATAATGGTAATTGGTTTATTTTGTAGTCATGAAGTATGTAAGATTTATGGAAAATTTGGTATTAGGTTATGGGTTTTTTTTTCTGTAGTGCACTTTGACAGTGTTTCTCTGAAGGGACTGGTTTTGTTTTGGTTTGGCTTTAGGCTATCAGAAATTTGATACTATGTGATTCTGAATTCAAAATATTCAAAAGTTGAGTCTGTAAACTATTATGATAGAAGATGGATGGCAGATTTTAGTTCTTTATCCATTCAATCATTTGAATGTATTTCTATTATATGCTAAATAAATTGAATGTTACTGGCTTGATACAAAACTTGTTAAGTTCTTTTGCAATATCTAGTACAGACTAGAGACTGTGAACTCGTGGCCTGAGCATCAGCAGGACAAAGGTCTTCAATGAAGCCTGATGATAGCAATAAACTCAGCCCCAGGCTCCAAAAATTAGAAATGGAGTGCATGAGTGACAGTGCTGCCACTCCACAAACGTGTGGAGCTGTCAGATATTCTTGGTCTGTGTTGTGCTTAGCCTTAGATTTTTTTTACAGCAGAAATCAGATATAGTGAGTGTATAGTTCAATTGCTAGGATTTGACCTACTGAAGGAAATGTCTACAGTGACTAAAAACAGGGGTTACAGAGAGAACACTGTTGTGGAGGACTATAAAATATAAAGCACTCTTCTGGTAAATAGGAAGCTAAGGTTTAAGTTTGTCATCTCTATCAGCGATGTGGAAATCAAACTGATATTTTAGACTCATGGTCTCACTTCTCTGGCTTTACCCAGGAGTTTCTCCTTGACCAAAATGACATAAGCATTCCTGTGAAAAGCTGTAGGATTTCCAAAACACTCTCACAAAAACGGATGTTCTGTCAGCTTCCATACACAGCTGGTGCCCTCATTCACTCATTATGTGGCTTTCATTGTTAAAAGCAGTAATAACAAGCTATAAGAATTATCATCAAGTATCATACCATCAGAGACTTTTGTCTGGTAATAGTGGTGATGAATTATAATCCTTTAAATCATGGTACCTGATATCAGGCATTTTCATTATTGTTGACTGCAGCTTTACAGGGAGGGTGTAATGATGTGCTGTCACTGCTGTCATGCTGTTGAGTGAAACCCATATGTTCTGATATACTTAGGTTTCTGGAATGTTTACTGATTTAAGCACTATATTTCAGATTTACCCTGTTTTCCTCAAGCCCATGTGAGGCCCTGATTTGCTGCATGCCACAGTAGGTATTCTGAAGCAAAAGTTTGCTGAACCATTTTAAGTTCCTTAGCATGCAGCTGTACGTAGTCCTACATCTGTGCTATCTCATCTAAGCAACAGCATTCCTGTCTGCCATACTCTCCACGTTGTGCTTCATGACAAAATGATTTCAAAAATATTTAGAGATCATTTTTTGTCTCTGCTAGTGATATGTGCATGCCAGCAAAAGATCAGACATAGGGTGGAGGACTATTCTTTATATAGTGGTAAAAAGATCTTCCAATAATTCTTAAAATTGTTTCAAAGGCCACTTAATAATTCCATTTTTCTAAACCTGTGACTGGTCTCACAAGTGAATAGGAAAGGTGGTCGGGCTGACCTACACATATTATGATGTTGTACTTATAAATGGTATCTGGTAAAGAGCAAGTAATTACTGAACACTGGTATCTGGCACTACTTCTGTGCTTCTAATAAGGCATCCTCTGTGCAATTGTGTGTACATTTGGGTGGAGGGGTTCATTCCAATGTGTCAATAGCACGAAACAATGTGCAGACTCTGTGAAACTCAGAATATGTGTTGTATGCCGTGGGATGTGGCATGCAGGCATATGGGGATGTTTAAGGTATTAAACCCTACTGGAATACTGCTGAAGGATTACAGAGAGAGAAAGAGCCCACAGTTGGTCTTTCCTTTTCTGTACTGACTATTGGGAACTGTCTTTAGCCCATGCAGTCTCAGCTGTGCCTGGGCTTTGTCCAGGGGGAAAGCTTGTTGAGACAGGCCAGGGCAATACATAAAAGTAGGCTACTGAGGGAGCTCTTGTTGTTGAGAGGGCCCTGATGATTCAACTTGCCCCCCCAACCTTTTGTTTTACATAGTGTTGTAGGTATATTAAGAGAGACCAGTTTTTTTCTATAGTGAAAATGTAGTAACAATATGTTTACAAAAAGCCTCATATTTTATCTGTGGACATGATACTGTATCTGCTCAGCTGGTATGATCTAGCATCATAACACGCCATGCAGAAATGTTTGTGGTAACTCTTTGTGTGTCACATTAGCCTAGGTTAAGTGATGCACTAACTGCATTGTTTATTTTAATAGTATTTGGGTATCTTTGTACAACACTTCACTGGGCCATGTAAGCACTACAAAATGTCCAAGAAAAAGGAAAAAGTGTCTTTTCCCCCCTTACGTCCTTTCCTCACATGGGTTGCTCCAGTGTTTCTTTGCAAGCCCTAGTTTTCCCCCCCCAGTGGATTCCTCCTCAGACTCTGTGTCCATGCCATCTTGCTGAGGGCTTTTTCTACTTAGGCTAATCCAGCAAAGAGACCATAAGTCCCCCAGTTATAACTATGGTGTCTCTCACTGATAGATTAAACATTGACCTTTTAATGTGTGACTGGACCAAAGAGTCTAACTGCAAGAAGTGCATTGTGACATTTTAACAAGTAAATGTCAAACATGGAAGTAATGGAGCATACATAGTAAAGAAGACAGAAGGAGATTTAAGGCCTTATATTAATTTATCAAGAATAAGGAATATGGTGGCACCTCAGTGAGGTACCTAGGCTACTTGAACTACTACAGAATAGAATGGGAAAATTACTCCAGGACTAATCCAATGATGAAACCAAAGCCTGAAGTCAAATATAAAGCTAAAGTTCTTGTACTGTAAATTTGTCACAGAAAATTTTTCATGTACAGAGTTTAAAAATTTTCCAATTGTATTAAAACACAATGATTTGTGAGAACAAGAATACAGCACATAGTTTACAAATCCCATTGTATAATTTAGGGCAGGACACTAGTTATCCCTTAAAGAACATATGGTGTATTAAGCAAAACCAATTACAAAATTGTCAGCTAGATTTATAGACTCTCTTTACTCTTGTCACATATTCATTAATATTTCTATTTTCTGGGCATCATTTTAAAACAATGGATGTTCTTAAAAGAAATATTCAGCAACATGCTGGTACTTCGTCCATAATTTGAGAGGCAAACACTTTGTCAGTATAGCTTCATATTTATGCAATAGATGGTAAAAAGCTATCAATTAAATAAATTATCAGCAGCATAAAGAAGCAGTATGTGTGGAGTTCTCTGGGATTTTTTGATAAAGGACAAACAGCAATGGTGTCCAGTAAAGTGCATTGCAGTAAGAGGCCATTTAGCAAACATGAAAATATCTCAAGAGGCTCAGTGTGTAAATGGAAACAAGTTCAGATAAATTCCCTGTAAGAGTCATAGTAAAGCCTGAGACTGTAGCTTTTGTGATCTCCATGCAGTGGTTCTTTAGATAATGTTTGGATAAACAGAACCTGAGGTTAGAGTTGCGTTATTGCTATTTTTCTAAAGTGGAAATGAATGGTTTTGAAGGTTGTTATTCTTATATTTATTATATGTGCTTTTTCAATTTCATGCAGGGATGATAATCTGCTCTTTGAAAACTCTGGAACTGAAAAGTACTCAACTCTTTCTCATCTGAGAATTAGCCTTGCTGACTAAATGGAGACCATGTTGTGTGATTCACAAGAATCTCTCTTATCGAATAAAGAAAGAAAATGATTTTTGATCAAGGCATTGTGTTCTTTAAAAAAATATGCCTGTTCTGTGGTTTAGAAGCTTTTTGTATATCTACGATGATCGGTAGTAAAGGTGGGTGACTAATAAGCATTAACAGGGCAGCTAACAATTTCTTTATCCCTTCCATTCTTTTTTCCCCAATTCTCCTGCTTTTTTTAGCCAAAGCCAGCATGAAGAATACCTTACGAAGCTTCTGTATCCATATCGTTATTGAAGTCAAAGGCCTTTCAGACAGCTGACAATGGATGGAAACCTGTGCAGGAAAGGTTAGGATATATTGCATATATTAGAGGTTTATGGGTTAAGAAATTACCTGGACACTTGAAAACACACTGAGTATATCAACTCACTTAAAATTAATTTTAAGTGAAACTGAGTCATTGTTCACAGGCAGATGTCATGGACAACAAAAACCTCTTCAAATTAATTCAAAGAGGCACAGGATGCCTTTGTTCTGTTGATGTTCAACATGGAAGTGATCCAACTCTTTAGCCATTATAAAACTCCATTTAAGGCATCCCTTCTAAAAGATATTTTCTCTTTATAAGTAGGTCTAGGAGAATATTGACAAATTTTATTATATTAATTTTCTTTTAATAGGACTCTATATTGTGTTGCCTTATAAATCAAGATATTAGATCTAAAGAAAATCAGGTTTGGGCAGTATAGGAGGTTAGAGGCCTGTTTCCTGAGGTTAATAGTTCAAAAAAACCTTTCAAAGTTCAGTAACATTAAATAAAAATGGCTATCAAGCTACCACACACATAAAACACAGGAATATTGATTCCTCAGGCTTTAATCCTAGGTGGGCCAGCAAAGCAATTTATTTTTATGTCCCTTTTTCAGAAGAAAATGTTTTATCAATAGAGTTTTGCTAAGACTGTAAGAATAAATCTTTCCTATGAGGAAACTAAAGTAATAGGATTAGAATGTGGACCCCGTAATCCTATATGATTCTTTTTCTTTAAAAGCCTCTTTGTGTTAACTAGTTCTAATTAAATGACTTTAGGGTGCTCAAAAGCCTCAATGAGGGCAACATGTAAAGTGGGATACATTTCCCAAGTAACAAATTTAATGATCAGCTTTTGAAAGAGAGGCTAAGAGATAATCAATAATCCCCTAAGGATGTGTTCAAGCTTAATGGATTTGATCACAGCAGATTATCCTAGTATTTATAGTTGCTCTTCAATAGATGGTTAAGAAAATGTATGTTGTTTGATTGAAGAAAACAAAGAGCTCATGTGATCTTATTTATGAAGTTATTCATGCTAGCAGTTTTAGCCCCATCAAATCACTGGAATTGAAAAATATGTCATGACTGGACTCAGTCTTTTCTTGTCCTATGTTTAACAACAGAGAACTGCTGCTAAAGCACATGACTTAAAATGATATTGTAATTTTTCTCTGTGCTCTCTGCCCCCCCTTTTTAATCTTGGGTCTGAGAAACAATGTTGCCAGACATGATACTGGGAAAGAAAAAGAGAAAAAAACCAAACTCATATCAAAAAAAGAAAAAAAATATAAAAAGGTATCTGTCATGGGTTCATTGGTGTAATAGGACAAGTTTCATTTTCTAATAAATATTTAAAACTTTGCCATGTTAGGATAAGAGTGCAGAAAGTGTAAGAGAAGTAAACCTGTGACAATTTGTAAGTTTGTAAACATCTGCTCTAATTCAATGATTGGGCCAAAGCACTCATGAGAAATATTTTGCATTGATCCAAATAAGGGTTTTAACGTTTGCTAGGAATTACACAGATGAGGTTTGATGCCATATGGCTTACCTCTTATGGGGAAAGATTTAGTTAACAGCTGAACACTATCATCACCTTTCTTCCCCTAAAATGTGTTAAACTCCAGACACACCCTGACAGCTGTTACAACCCACCTCTGGGGCAGGGTAACTGAGGTTCTTGTTAATAGATCCCTTGGTGTGGATTAGAGTAAAATGACACTGAATGACCAATGTATATATATGTGGCAGGTTTATTTTAGAACAACTTGGTTGCAAGGGAAAAGAGATATTTAGCCAATTTGGTTATTATATGTTGCTTAAGAAAACACAAGGAAAATAAAAGGAAGAGAAAGAAAGGATAAGAGTAGATAGTGGAGAGGAAAGACATCACTACCCGTGGATCCAGTGACATGATTTGATCATTGCAGTAATAGGTCCCAATAGTGCTATTGTAAGATGCTTCTTAAAAAAAAAAAAAAAAAAGGAAAGAAAACCCCTTTTAAAATAGTTTCATACTTTTTACATGCAATTTTTGTGTCATGGCCTTTGTTGCTATTTGTTGCTTTACTATAGAATTAGATTGACTTACTGTTTTGGCACTGATTACTTAGTTCCCTTTTTTCAGATTTAGACTAGCCTGCTCTTCAAAAGGTACGAAAATTCAAAGAATTCTTACAGTAAAATGTTTTGGCAGTAATGGTTTTATTGGAATTTCTGACTAAAATTTCTCAAACTTCCTTCATCTTGCTATGTTTAAACCAAAGGAGATCTTGAGATAATATCCTACTGCTCTTCTGTTTGAACTTCTTCTGAATGTTCGTTTGTTTTGTCTTAACTTAAAACAGGATAGGAGACTATAATATCCTGTCTTCTGGTGAATGCTTCCTGTTCTCTGCCCCTCTCCTAAGAGTTTTCCAATTGGCTGTCACAGAGCCAAGAGGGAAAAATATAATAGCTTGGATAAAAACTTTGCACTGAACATTTTTTCATTTGTTTTTACCATAAGAAAATGAAAGATACTACAGAAAACTTGTAGAACTTGTTACTTCCAACTGTTATTACATTATCATAGAGAAGATCTGCTTATTTATTTTTTAGTAAGATCTCACTGGGGTATTTGAAAGGGGAGAATACCCATGAAGATCTTAGAACTATTTATCTGCTTTCATAAATGTAGAAATACTTCACAAATTACACTGATATCAGTGAATATATATCAAGTTAGACCTAAATATGATGCTATGACTTTGTCTTTACCTTTGTAGGTTTATCAGTTTTGAATACAGTCAGAACTATTTTTCAGAGAAAATGGCAGTTTTAACATGCTTTGATTACTAAATATAAATTGCTGTTCTAGTGATGAATTCCTGTAGGGATATGCATGCAGTTAGGTGTGTAGTGTGGTCTTTCTTGAATTTACTGACTAACATAATATGGTAATGGCAAATGTCCCAAGAGGTTCACAGCCAAAACCAATGTTTTCCTTTTTATTGAAACTACTTCTGTAGGGAAGTGTGCAAAATTGGAAAAAAAAAGGAAGTAATGGAAAGGGAAGGATAGCTAAGTGAGGAAAGAAGAGAAGTAGATGAGCTGTGAAGATGAGGTGAAATGCTGTGGGACTTGGAAAAAGAGAGTGTAGGAGAGGGACAGAAACAGAGCTGGAGTAAAAAGCTCAACAGTGGCAGGTTGGAAAAGTCCAATCAGATTTGAGAAGGAGCTGGGAATGTGCTGAGGTTCTTTTACATCTGTATCTGCCTCTGCTCCTCTCAGAGTCCTCTGTCTACTCCAGGACATGGGTATTGATGGCCAATCTTAATTTTATATGGTCGCTGTTGTGATTAGTAAGGACAAACTTACAGTTTCCCCAGTATTGAATATGCCTGTATTTCACTTGATGATAAGCTAGACTTTTTTTTTTTTTTCTAAAGATTTGTTAGTTCAGTCATTGTCTTCCACTCTGTCTGAGGGGAAGAGAGTGAGTGGTTCCTGCATTGAAACATGGCACAGACTGCAAAATCAGAGATCATCAATATAATCTAAGCTGAAATGTTAAAACATTTCAGCTTAGTGCTGAAGGGAAGGTGCCCAAGGGAAGCAATCATTCTTGAGAAATTGGATTACATTGTTAAAAAAAAATGTATGCTGAAGTGTCTTTTCTTTGACTTCTCGATAGAACTTTTCTGAAGTAAATGTTGTTCCTCAGAGAAGAGTTCTAATTTGATCACATACATCTACTTATATTAAAGTTAACTATCTGTTTGTAGGAGATCACAATCTAGATTTCTTATCTACAGAATTACCCTGTATTATGTGAGTGTAACCCCTACAAAAATTAGATACGCTCCATACCATCTCCTTTACTTTATGGACTCCGGATGTCTGGTTTCCAGGAAGGCAAAGACCCACCACTTTTCCCATCCGAGTTCTGACGAACAGTGCTCATAAAGTCCCAGAATCAAAGATGCACAGAAAATCAGGTATTCAGGTAATATCAAAGTCCCTACATAACATTCTCTCATTCATAATGTGACCTTTTCAGCCATGTTTTTTGAGCAGGGAACATATATTGCCAACAATACATGCTATGTAATGGGGGAGTTTTAAGGATAGAGGTCCTGGTTCTGCAATGCTTTCTATACGAGCCAATGACCACACAGAGTGCCACTGAGTTGTCTAAGGTTGTCTGTGTAGGGAATCTATCTGTGAGGGCTTATTGCAGAAATGGGGCCATATGGTGATGTAAAACCATTCATGGAACTCCTATTCATGTTCATGTCAGATTGAGGGCAATGAGCCATATGGTACTCAAATGCAAAACTTTGAAGCTAAGTCAAAATAGCTTCAGTCTAGTCCTTGTCACTGACTTTTACATTTTCTTCATTAAAGGAGAACTTAAGTGGCATTTTACTGTGGTACTTGCAACCAGTAGTTTCAAAATATTGTTTTATTCTGCTACTACTGCTACTTTTCATTTAAGTTCTAAATTTTGGGTTCTCTTCTCTGCCAAGAGCTTTATCCCTTGGGAAACACTAGTCAAATGTAAATGATGTAGCAGATATATCTACTTTTTTAACGGAAGTACACTGTGCACCTATGAATAGTGTATCAGAGAGCTGGAACAATGCCTTTATTTAATTGTTAGAGTGATTAAAAGCTGACTGACATTTTTCATTGATCTTCTACTCCTCTGCACATAAAAAAAGCAGAGTGAAAAAGAAGGCCTTGATATTCACCAATATCTATGGTATTTAGCATTAATATTTGCAGGGATTTCTTTGATATCAGCCTAATATATTTTCTAGACACAAGTATAGACCATCACAGATTTTATCAGCACATTTTCAAAAAAGCAAGCATAATGGTAAATGCTTCTTCTCCATTGTCAGAAGCTTTGAAGACTGTGCATCTTCTTTAACAGCATATTAGCACTTTCAAAAGAGGCCAAAAACTGATTCCATTTACTATTTTGCATTCCATAAAACTCTTTGAGCATCCACTATGAAGTATATATGAAATCTAAAAAGTTGCTGATAGTATATGGTTCTTTTATGGAGGGCAAATCTCTTATTACATGCTATAGTTTCCATTTCTTATCATGATGTTAGAGCCTCTTGCATAAAAATTTTATTGCTTATTGCTGCTCAGTTCAGCTCTTTCCTCTTCTCTATTATCATCCAGTGACATAAAATGTTTTCAAAAATTGACATGCCTGAGGGACTGGATGCCATCCAGAGGGACCTGAACAAGCTTGAGAAGTGGGCCCATGAGTGGGCCCATCGTGAGGTTCAACAGTCCCCCATACAAATACAGATTGGGGAATGAAGGGATTGACAGCAGCTCTGATGAGAAGGACTTGGAGGTACTGGTGGATGGGAGGCTGGACATGAGCTGGCAATGTGCACTTGTGGCCCAAAAAGCCAAACATATCCTGGGCTGCATGAAAAGTGTGGACAGCAGGTAGAGGGAAGTGATTCTGCCCCTCTACTCTGCTCTGGTGAGACACCACCTGGAATAATGTGTCCAGCTCTTGGGTCCCCAGCACAGGAAAGGCATGGACCTGTTGCAGTGGGTCCAGAGGAGGCCTGCAATAATTATCAGAGGACTGGAATACTGCTCCTATGAAGTTGGGGTAGTTCAGCCTGTAGCAGAGAAGACTCTGGGGGTGACTTTATTGCAGCTTTTCCATACTTAAATGGGTCCTCTAAGAAAGATGGGGGCAAACTTTTTAGCAGGGCCTGTTGTGACAGGACAAGGATGATGGTTTTAAACTAAAAATGGCAGATTTAGACTAGATGGAAGAAATTTTTAATGATGTGGATGGTGAGACACTGGAACAGGTTGCCTAAAGAGGTGGTGAGTGCTTCATCCCTGGAAACATTCAAGATCAGATTGGATAGGGCTCTGAGTAACCTGATGTATTTGAAGATGTCCCTGCTTACTGCTGGGAGATTGGACTAGATGACCATTCAACGTCCCTTCCAACCCAAACTATTCTATGACTCTATTATAATGTCCACAGCAAACAATTATAATATCATAGAGATATTAGTTTATATGGCCCCACTCTGCAACTTACAGTAGGTGTAGGATTAGAACTTCTGGAAGGAATCTTTTCACATTTTGTTGAAATGTTCTTTGGGTTAGTTTTATTTTCACAGGTGTTTAATTATTCAAACAAGTGTTATGCTGAATGCTTGCACTACATGTGCAAGTTATTGGCAGCCAATGGGAACAATTAATTGATGATATTACCTTTAATTAAAAGAAGAAAAAAAATTCCTAGTAAATATAGAGAGGAAAAAAAACAACTTATTTTTACACTTTCACTGACATAGCAAATATACATCAATAAGATTCTCACTATTTGCACAAAAATACATTTTAAGATATCTGACAAAAGCTCTGACATGTTTAGAAAGAATGTCAGAGCTTTTGTTTAGGTAAAGTGAAAGACTGAAATATAAAATTCCTGTTTGCTTCATTTTTTTATTATGCACCCTCTTTTTGTCTGAGAAAGAAATAAATAAACAGACTGAAAAAACAGCTCACATAAACTTTTTGCAATTCTGTGATTGTCCTGTCAGGCTGCAAAATACCTTAATTTGACTGTGCTGTAGCAAGAGATCAGTACTTTTCAGTCTCCCATTCAAAAGAAACAATTATACATATATAGAAAAAGATGAAAATTTCAGTGGAGCAATTGTCTGGCTATGTGCAGAGAGACCTGTGGGCTTGCTTGCTTTTAACCCTGGGCTGCATCCTGCTGCTAGGTGACTTACAGAGAAAGTTTATGTTTTACTGGTCCTTGTTTGTGGTCATGTCACCACCCAATGGTCAGCTCTCCAGAGGAGCTTAAATGCTGCGCTGAATTGTTAAAACAATACAAAAGTTTTTAGCTGTTCTCCACTTCAGTATAATTTCCCTGTGAGTATGTGTGACCTGTCTAATGTTCCTGCTGCTGTCTGCAGCATGTCAAGTTGCACAGGGAGTGCCAGAACAGCGATGTCAGGAGATAGGGAATAGTCTCTGGAGGGGAATACTAGTACCAATATTGGCAGATCTTTGAAGTATCTGCCTAAAGTTATAGCATATCACAGTGTGTGACTGAAGATAAGTATAACATATGCAGGGAAGAGGCCAAAGTGCCAGGGTGTAAGAGAGAACTGTGTCCTACCAGCTGAAATGTCCCACAGCACCAGTGTTGCAACCCAGCTTCTCCCTCACTCTCTGGAGTATGGCATGCCAGACAGCTGCCCGCCTGCGTGACCAGTTGGGGATGGTGTGTGCAATGACAGACTGGGAGACAGAAAAGGACTGAATGTTGATGGGGCCATGGGATATAGGAGTTAGGATTCTGCGGCATAAACCTCATAATCCTTGAGTGAGATTTGAAGGGAGTGGGCTTGTTACCGCAGAGTCCCAAAGCACTTTGCCGTCCATCCAGTTGCTCTCATGTCATATTGGTTTATAATAGTGGCTGGTGAATACTACAAACTGTATAGCCAGCACTCATGCAATACAATTACATGAATGACAGCCTTTATCCTGTTTTCTGCACGCTGTGTATCTTTGGGAAACCTCTACAAACTTGTGTAGACACTCTCTATGGATTTGTCATCTTTGGCCCTCCTACAGCCATAATCTTGGTCCTGACTGAGGTTTGTAGGACAAATTCTACTTCAAAAATCTTATTTTCTTCCATAGAGAAGTTCATACCCTGTGAAATGCTGAGATCAGGGCCCTTCTAGATACAGGACATTTTCTGAAATGATCCATAATGACTTGAACACGGACAAGCCAGATAAGAGTGTTTATCTATCCAGAAGGAAGAGCCACCAAACTCAGCAATGTCAGGATCAGACCTTAGATAACTGGCCAGTTGCCTGAAGGTTTGTGTTGCGTTTTGATACTGTTGTACCTTTCATGCTGACTTCCTTGACCTCATTACTCTTTTTTTTTTTTTTTTAGTAAAATCACCAAATGTGCAATTTGTCTCATTTATTATAAAACATAATGGGGACTAATGATAGAATGGGCTTTTTTTTTTTTTTTTTGTCCTGGAAAGTGGGTAAATGCTCCTCAGGTGTCTGCAATTATACAGGTGAGAAGCAGTGCTGGCCTTCACATCACTCCAGCTGTCACAGCTGTATGCTCTACTAATGAAAAAAGCAAATGCTCCCTCCTCCACTGTTGCCCTCTGTAATGAGAGAAGGATATTTGAGATAGTGTTAAAATGACTACTGTGCCTTTAAACCCTTTCTTATGCTGAAAGCTGATGAGTGTTTGCAATTTCAAAGCACTTTTTGAGTGCCTAACTAGTGAAACTGAGATTTTTAATTCTACATTTGGAATGCAAAGCCCGCCCAAACAATTTAATTCTTCTACAGCTTTCTTGAAGCTGTTCCAATCTATGTGACAGGGGGGTGGGTATCAGGAAAAAGTATTGGAAATTTAGCTGTTACAGCTCAGCCCGCTTTACAGTTTTTGCTTGCAGTTTATTGCAGAGCCAATTCTCCAAAGTCTAATAAGAAAAGGTTATTTTTTAAAATTTATTTAATTGAGCATTTGCCATAATTTGCACAAGTTGAATTCTAAACACATTTTGAGAAGCTGTGGCCTTGTGTACCCTTGAATCTCAATGGATGGTTCTGGGCACTGGTGTCACTTGGTGACACTGGGCACATGAGATGAATGTGATGAGTGAATTGTATCTGTATAGACAGGCAATTTTCACGTGACTCCTGGAGTGACCACTATTACTGCTCTGATGGTTTTGGCTGGAATGGAATTAATTTTTTTGCAGTAGCTAGTGTGGGGCTATGCTTTGGATTCCTAGAGAAGCTGAACATTTACCTGTCCATGGAAAGTGGTGAATAAATTCCTTTTTTTGCTCTGCTTGTGCACATGGTTTTTGCTTTATGTGTTCAACTGTCTTTATCTCAACCCATGAGTTTTCTCATTTTTACCCTTCTAGTTCTCTCCCTCATCCCACTGGGAAGGAGCAGCTGTGTGGGGTTCAGTTGTTGACTGGGGTTAAACCACAACAACTGCTTTCTGGTGTGTTTTCAGGACATTAAAGAGGGCCAGCTACTAAGAAGCATTGCAGTAGACTCCTGTCTCAGAAATCACTGAATGTAGAAATAGTCAGCAGTGCTTCAGTGGGTTGTCTTGGTTGCACTAAGCCATAACACTCGTGGTGTGAAATCTCGACAAGAAAATTATTGTCAAATACGTGTATTCTTCAAACTAAGCTGAGAATTTTCAGCACCAAAACTGGTTCGTTTCCACTGTGTCAGTTCACTTGCACTATGAGAATCAGCTGTGCGGCAAGATCTGTCTTTAAACTGCTAGCTTGAGCTGCAGAGGCCTCAGCAGAGTAGCTAATACAAGCTGCAGAACATGCCTGAGAAGCAGAGTGGGTACTTGGGAGACAGGAGGAGCACAAAATTATATCAGCTGTGCTGTAAAAACAAGCAAAGTGTACAAAAAAAATAAATCCAGGTAGTTCAGTGCCCACCACAGCAGTGGCCAAAACATGTTTCCTAGGAATGAATATAAGAGGACATAGACAAAGAGGTAAGGGTTTTTTTTGTTTTCCAAGCAGAAGAGCTCTAATATATTTGGATATTTCCCATTCTGATGCCATTTCATACCTTTGATTATGGTCATTGCCTTCTGCAAATCTTTTTGAGGTGGAGACCGGAACTGCATTTTCCAAGATGCTCTTAGGGCACAGATTTTGTACTGTTGCACAATATTTTGTTTTATCACCTATTCCTTTTCTAATAACTTCTTTTGCTTGGTGTGCTTTTGTGTCCATTGTTGATCATTTGGCTGCCTAAGCTGAGGCTGAAACAGCTGTATTACTGTGGAGGTTTGGATACAACACTACTAGCCTCCTGTATTGCTAATTTCTTTATGCAGGATAGTGGTAATTCAACATTTCAATTTCCACTTAGACCAAAAATTTCTAATTTACAGTAGTAGGTAATATTCAATAAAACTGGTTCACTGACATTGCTTAGAGGTTTGAAAGGAGAAGCCTTGCACACCACTGATTGCTTTTTAGAAAACAGGTTGTGTTCTGATCTGAATTGAAGACACAGATGAATGTCCAGGTCTTTGGGTTCTGATTCAAAGAAGGGAGATCTCAAGAGACAGCATTTAATACTCTGCTCCTGTGTTATTTTTAATATTTTTATTAATAGAGCCATCTGAGAAAGGAAACAGGTGGGCTAAGTGCATTTCCTGATGTCTTTCTTATTGTTTGAGTATTTCTTTCATCCTTTTTACTGTGGTTTAAGCTTAACTACTTGTATGACAGTATTGGACACCAGAAACATATGGGGCCTTTAAAATGCTTCATTGTTTGTACTTGGTCTTTCATAGCAGTTGGGGGAGAAGTAATGGCTGGCTCTTCTATCTGTCTTTAAAGATGCAGAGAAGTAAAGTAATATAAAGACACATTTTTATGAAAAGAAAAATCTGTGCAAGGGTTTTGGTTGTGGAATAACAGATAACTCTTGACATCCAACAAAATACTTTTCTAACTCTACAAATCACAAATTAATTGTAATATCATTTTTCATTTCCTAAATATAAAGTGTGATACCAGCTTATTGAAGTCAGCCCTCAATATTGCCAGTTTTCAATTAGTCTTTAAATAGAACAAAGTGAGTCAGACTCAAACAATTATTTTTGGAACAAAGAGATTTGATTACTCGACCAGAGGCCTCTAGCTTTTACCTCAATACCATAATTTTGAATCTGCACTCGGTGTAATTAAAGGAAGTGAGTGGAACTACACAAATGATGCATTTGGCTCAAGATTCCACAGCAGTCTAAATAAAAATATTAAGTGTGCAGCTGTTTTTAATTATCTAACAGGAATAAAACTGTGTGGACATTTCTAGAAACTATTAAGTACTTATGACTCCATTAAAAACCCAGAAAGCACCAACTGAAATAGATAAATATTCCAGTTGGCAAAATTTTCCTCTCCATTATTCCTTACACTGTACAAATTTCCACTCCTCTAGCTATTGTGATAGGCAGGGGAGATGCAAGTTTCTATTGTGCCATTGGACTAGAGTTCTCCTCTTTTGCCACCAGTTTCCTTTATATCCCAGAGTTATCACAGCTTTCAGTCTTGCAACACTGAAGTCTTAGAAATCTGGAACAAATTCAGATTTCAATGCTAGAAGATTACTTCCACAGGAGATAGAATGCCATTATTGTAATATCACACATTAGCTACAGACATAACAAGCTTAGAACTGGCCTAGAAATTTGGAAGAATAAGGAAACTTGACTTCTACATTTCTGGAATTCATAGATGAGATGTTTATCCATTTAATTTGCGGGAGAAGGAGAGAAGGCATAATTTGGGGGTATAGTATACCTATTTGATAGTATACCTATTGGAGTATATACATACAGTGCTTACGATCGTATTTTTTAGTAATAAGAACATATGGTTGCCTACTTGAAAATCCACAGGTTTGTTTCTTTATATGTTATAGGGTAAATTCTCCTGACTTTCACTAATCACTCCCTACTAGGCTGAATAGGTGTGCAAGATGACTGCATAAAAAGACTTGAGGATTCATTCAGCCAGGAAGGTGTCAGACCATCTGCAGTGCTTGATGCTGACTCCCTTAGCAGGGCGACTAGTTTGCATCCTGTTCTGAGGTGTCTTTTACTTCAGGCTGTTCAGGATATCAGCTGAAAGATAAATTATGTGCTTCCAGGAGCAAAAAACTCCCATAGGTGCACTTAACCCCAGCTCCTAAGTTCCTCTGTGAAGCTGTGCCAAAATGCAAATACCACTTTACGAACTAGGGACCAAGGACGTGGAAAGAAGGGTATAATGAGCAAAGTAACCAGCAGACTGAGTAGATTACAGGAGCTATCCATGACTGACCAAGAACAAGGAACAATTGAGTTTTATTAGATTTTTTAGGATTTATAAACTCTAGGAGAATATTTGATGTCAGTTATGTTCTGTGCATGCTTTTAACTTAAAAACTTGCTTTTTCTGCAGGTAATGCAATTATATCTATTGAGGAGTAAAAATTGGAAGCACACATTGTGTGGGGAAGATTAATTGAGTGAAAGATTAACAAAGGCCATTAGAAATGATAAAGATATTTTGGCAGGAATTTACTGGATTAAACAGTTAAATTTTCTCACCATAACTCTAAATTGTAGAGTATTCAGTGTTTCTGGAAATATAGAATACAAGATATTGTAACTTTTATTCAGAGAATTCTTGAATTATTTTGATTATGCTTTACCAGCTAACCTTATATCCATATATTAATGGGCCATCAATTAAAAAATGGATCTAAGTCTTAGTATATCTCATTAATTCAATTCTCTGCACTGGCTAAAACTCAAAAATAAATTGTAATTTCAAGGAAGTACAAGTGGCTATATAGTTATGCTTTAATTATCATAGATTCTGAAGTTTTGCTAGCCATATGGGAAATCAATATGAGGTAGCATGGCAACTGTAAAATTTTGGAGGATAGATTGTTAGATGAAGTAAGAAGGACACAAAAAAAGTAGATTCACGGTAACATAATGCATGCAAACTTTGTAGTAAAGTTATGACAAATACAGTTATTGTTCTGATCTTGATTGTCCATTTATAAACTTAATTTGATTAGGGTTTCTATAGGAAATTTTAATTTGCTACTGCTTTTCTAAATGTCTCCAGTTCTTAAAACACATAAAACTTGTATTACACAATGTAGTAGAAAGACAGTGTAACTGTTCACAAGTTGCATTTATCTGCATGAATACATGCTTGGATATTGAAGTCCAAATTTCATTTACTGATCTTATTATTTGAAGCACCAGTAAATTATAAAGATAAAAGTCTTCCAGTAGACGTTCGTATCTATGCCCTTGTCTACTTCTAATTTTTGTTATAATGCTTGTTACATTGCTGAAAAGCCTGCCAAACTCACTTGATGAGAATGTGAACCTCTTTTTTTTTTTTTTTTTGCAAAGTATCAGAGAAAAATCTTCTAATAACTTTGAAAGATAAGGAAATACTACTACTCACATTTACATTTGCAGAATTTATATGCCACTATTTATTCTTGTAATGTCACCTACCTAAAAAAAAAAAAAAAAAAAAAAAAAAAGGAGGTCTGGAACCAGCCTGGGCTGCCACGTAGCTCCCAAGAATACTGCAAATGCTTCCAGGCACCTACAGTTTTGGACATGAGAGTACACAGGTGTTCCTCTGACACAGCTGAGCCTCTCTCATCAGATGCCAAAGGCTCATCCTCAAGAGGTCTGAAAGGCTGCATAAATTTACAGAACAGCCTCTCCCATTCAGGTTTTGACACTGGTTCCTTTAAAGAGGCAGATAAAGAACCTTTTACATCACTATGCACAGAGTTTTAGCCTAAGAAAGAAGCCCCTTGAAATTGTATAAACTATGATTGGAAGCCTTTGAAGGACTTCTGAGACTTCTAGGAGACTTCAGCACTGTTTTTCCTACCTCCTGGGTTCAGTGAGGCTAAAGTAAAAGATTTATATTGCCCTGTTCTGACATTGACAGTTTGTGAGGCATGTATAGGAACAGTTGCAGCTACCTAGGGAATTTTAGTCCAAACAAAGAAGCACACAGGTATTTTAATTGCTTGGACTCATGAATTGGAACAATTTACATTGTAACACTTGGCCAAGTTATCATTTTCTGCCTTGTCATCAGCTGCACAGTTCACTGAGTTTCTTCTGAACTCCTGTAATTCACAGTCTGATATACTAAGGTGAACTGTAACTCTTGTTGTATATAGCCCATGAACATATTTCAAGCACTTGACTTGACTTTATTTCAAGCACTTGACTAATCCTACCATTGTGCAGCAAAACAGTCATGTTCATCTCCTTGAAATTTCAGGAAGCTGAGAACTGAATTATGATAAAATGTATACCTGAAGGCTTTACCAAAGCAAGACTCAAAAGATCTGCTTTTGCGTTCTCTTTTTTGTGAGGCATACAGTCTGCTGTATTGCATTTCAATAATTCTGTTTTGTTGACAAGCCTGTGCAATTATTCTCAGCTGTAAATTTTCATAGCTCCAAAATGTGTTGGTTTAAAAAGCAAAAAGTAGTAGTTAGCCCTGGATTCATAATGAGTAGGCAGATAGAAAGGGCAAAAATATATAAATTATAATTGCTTCAATAAAGGGGAAGAAATCCTTGCATTTATATTGTTAGATCTAGTTAAGATCTGTCAGCTTAGGACTTCCATGTAGTCAGTAAAGACTGTGTGATAGAAGATTTGAGCCAAAATAAAAAGGGCATTTCTCAAAAAAGCAAACTGACAAAAGAATGCTCATTTAGGGCTTGATACAGAGCTCCTTCAAGATCCGTAAGATGAATAACCTCATATATGTTGTTTGGCTGCCATTTCCGATGAAGTCCATAAATCATTCCAGTTCAAGCTCAACTTAGAGGAGTTGAAATGAACCTCTGTATATAGTTCTTACAATTAAAGTGCAGTTACACATTTTTGCTGTTGAGTGTTTGGCTGAAAATGGTTTCATGGCAATCATGACTTCAGTGAAGACCCATCTTTGACAGCTAAAACATCCAACATTTTTGAACATTACTTCCACAGATGTATTCCAAAAAGATGACATTCAAATGTAATAAAGTTTGGACTTGAGGCCAAAACTGGTTATAAACAGTTTATAAAATGATTCCTTCAAAGTGGAAGGGAATGTTGTGAAGACATGGCTACCATATTCTAGTTGCCTTGTGATTCTCAAAAGCAACTATCTTCTGTAAGCTAAATGAACATGTTTTCGTCTTGGCAATTGATGAACTACAGAGAAAGCAATATCTTATTGGTGATAAAAGAATAGAATCCAGCTATTAATTTCTGGCTAGATTTACTTTGAACTAGCAGCAAGAGAAAATAAAGACATTGTAAAGTAAGGATACTAAAAGTTTAATTCAAATAGAGATTATGATAAATTAATGCAGTTTCTTATGAAATGTTGATCTTTTTAGATTCAGTTTTCAGCTAAAGACTTCCATACTCTTGTGAATTTCAGATAAGAGAGTCGTTGCACTTCTAGTTATGGGATTCAAATTGCATAAAAAAATGTAGCTGTGCCAGAGCTTCACACTCACCACAGTCATTGGCACTGTAGAGGCGTATCTGAAGATGGGGTTTCGAGCATTCTGTATTCTGTTTATGCAGTGTAAATTTCAAACCACCACAGTACTAGTTCTGGGTTTCCAGGCCACTGAAAGGAAGTCTGAAGATCTGAAATGAAGATGTGAGTCAACAATGACCATCTGAATTGAGCAGGTTCACTGTTATTGCAGCAGTTAGTGTGGTATCCACCAGGTTAGTCTTAGTCATCTAATCATTTTTCAAAGACACACTAAACATTTTGTTGCCAACTCCTCATCACAGTATCAATCCGTACTCTTAAAATCTCCACAACAGATGCTGTCATGCTGTGACAAACAGAAAATTAATTTTGTCTGTTAAATATGCCTTCTTACTCTTAAAGCTTGATGAGAGACTTCCTCACATTGATACCTTCTCTGATGCAAGCTGAAGATGGCATTTAGCAAACAGATACCTGACTGAGAATTCAGGAGAAACCATGTGTATAGTAGCCATGTATTGCCAAGAAATTATATATCTATCAACACTTACTTACTGCCAAGTCTGTCTCCACATGCTGACCTGACCTTGTTTTCACATTCTTGACTTTGTCATCTTTGTTTAAATCTCCATTTATATCTTTGTACATTGAAAATTTGTTCCCATTTTATCACTCAGAAATTGGAAAAGGATTAGCAAGAGAGAAGACTGAATGCGGGAAGCCCATAGCACAGTTTTAGGTCTTTCCCATTTCACAGCATAAAAAGAAAAAGCCTATGGCAATTTTCTAATGTTTTGCCTCAGTATAAAAAGAATTGGGAGCGTCATTCAGCAAAAAAGAGTCAATGCTGCTGTAGGAAAGGAAATGTCAACATTACCTTTGTTATTAAAACTAAAGTTGACATTTAGGAGTTGGAAGAAATTACAGCCAAACAGTTTAGCACTCTGCTATCATTATGTAAAGGATAGTAATGCCAAGGATTTCTGGAAGGTTTTGTGTACAGTGCTTGTAAGGAAGATTGCTGCAAGCAGCACATCCATAGGAAACAAGTACGATATGATTAAGTAAGAAAGAAAGATGGGGAAAGAGATTACAAAAAGCATAAGTCAGTCCAAACAGTTGATAGATATGTAACTCTTCTCAGCAAGATATATTTTTCAACAGATATATATCACTAGTAGTTCTAGTCTTCCCATTACTTTTCTTCATCTGCCAGCACCTTCAGATACTCTGTATGGTAAGAGAAATGACAATCTTGTGAAACAAGTAATGTAGGGTAATTGACTTTCTGAATTTTATGATTTTTTTTTCATTAATTAAAGGAAAGCTGTATTGTAATCATTACAAAGCATACAGAAAATAATCTGTGCTCCTGGTTCTTGCTATATTTTATGGTTACTAAGTAAATATGAGAAGCCTTTTTATGCTACATTAGTTACGCAGTCGAAAGCGTTACAGTAGCAGTGCTAGTCTGTTTCCCAGGTGACAATACTTCTTGTGGGTTAGTGAGAAGATGGTAATTTCTCTGTAGCAAAAATTATTAAAGATGAAAGTATTTCAATAAATGTTACTTTAAAAGCTGGTATTAAAATTATCTATGATTAGTATCCTTGGAAAATGCCATCTTCAACATAGAAAGTGAGTTATGTGAAATCATGTAAATTAAATATTCTATTCTCTAGCGATCAGGGCATAAAGTTGATGTTACTAAGGGTTTAAGTTTGTCAAATTATTGTTTTAAAAGCAATAGGCCAAAGACATGACAAACATGGAAATTATGATTGCCATGGTTAGAAATTCTTAAGGGTTTGATTAGTTATTACTAGATGTGCTGCCTAAGTATCACTAACTGATACTAAATAAGGTAAGAGCATGGAAGACCACAACTATTCTCTGGTCACGGAAACATCATATGCCAATATTAAAAGACAAAAAGAAGAAAAATCCTCATAATTAGAACACTAAATTCTTCAATACTTCTATCAGTTTTAAGTGGACAATAGTAAAGTAGATTGATAAATAAACAGATATATCTTCTTGTTTAAGATCTTTATTTTAGCTTCAGGCCAAGAAATGGAAAACTTGAGTCGTGCATGGTTCCGGATAATGAAATTTAACAATTTAATAAAAACTAACCAGAGCTTATAGATGGCTCTGTGCTAACAGCAGCATTATACATACTGCAAAACTCAAAATATCCTTGTGATCTTCTGCAGTCTATTCTGAGCCTAATTTAAGACCGCTTTTATGCTAAAATGTTTATTCTAAGCATTGTAGTTGATATTTCCTTTTTTTTTTTTTTTTTTTTTTAGTTTTTAAGTAAGCACCACATATATTTGGTTAGAAAACCAATTATAGTAAATTGTTTCCATGAAACAACTAGCCAAGATGATTTTATGAAATTATAAGTAAATATATTGACCAGTTACACATTTGAATAAGACATTAAAGATTTATATAACTGCAAATGTTGCAAAGAATTTATTAATTCAGAATGTAACAGAGGTATTTATATGGATTATTTAAAAATATTTGAAGTTACTAAGTGCTTTGTAAGTATAGTGCCTATAGTACTTCAAAGATAGATGCTATAGTATTTTTTAAGTTAAAATGCTGATAGTGGAAAACTGTAATGTAAAATGTGTTGTGTTAATTAATTAATCAACCTTATATTGCTGAGTCAATATAGATATTTCACCAGAATTACTTTTCCTAATTTTTTTTTTGGGGGGGTGAAGGGACAAGGAGGGTGTCTTCCACTCTTTCTTTTCTCCTTCATAATACCTTTATCATGTCTCTGTGTTGCAGCCTACTTAAGTGTTTTTTAATGGCAAAGTTTTTAATTCAAAGCTCAGCTAGATCTTACCTCACCATATAATAAGCAGCAAGAAACAGATCCCTACTGATGTCTGAGAATTTACACAATGCCACTTCACATAGATACTAATTGTAGTAGCAAAACCGGTATGATGATGTTATCGCTGTAGCATGTGATTTATTAATAGAATTATTAAATTCTGTCTCTCATCATGGGAAATTAATTTAAGTGTAGAACAGTCCTAGTAAGTCTATACAGATCCTCATTCTGGGAATAACTCAATTGCAGATGTTTTATTTTCTCTTGTAATATGCCCAGAACTTAAGATGGCAAATAATATGTTTAAAGGTGCTGAAACTAGCAGAGGAAATAGGACGAGAAAAAAGGCATAGAGAGAATGCAAAGGCATAGGAACAGCAAAGCATGCTAACACCATCCCTTTGCTTATGGAATTGGTCACCATCTTTATGATCATGTGGCAGCAGCCAGCTTTATAATTCTTAGACACAATTTTTGTGCCCTTTCTAGTTGCACTTGTCCAACTATAAGACAAAATTAATGACATGTAGATAAACCGCTTGGTTTAATTTACTAATATTTCACAAGTTTATTCTTTTTGCAAGATGGTGCATGTTAGAGTAATCACAGATATATGATACTGCTTTAAACTCTCCCTAGCTTTAAGGAACTTCAAAAAACAAAAGAGAATGCCAAATGCTTTGCACATCTGGTGGTTTTTTTTTTTTCCTAGCAGAAAATAAAAGTGACAGTGTCATTATTAAATACCAGGTGACAGTGTTCATGGAATGTAATTCTGATACGAGATAAAAGAAAGTCAGGGGCTGGTCTCCAAAATGTTTGGTATCTGCCATACGTAGTTTTGAGGTGACTAAGTAGGATGCCAAGGTCATTCTTTAGCAGATGTATTGGAACACTTTGCCCATGAAGGAAGGAAGAAATCCTTTGATTTGATAATTTAAAACAAAAGCTAGCAGAATGGAACAAGACAAGAGGGGATGAAATATCTAGTTTTGTTATTTATTCAGTTGACTCTCTGGTCATCTCCTTTTCCTCTAAAACTTCTTGAAAATGTTTCACTACATTGTCTTCTTTCTCTTTATACCACCTAGTGACTAAAAATTATGTTTTTAAAGCAAAGTGGATAAAATTGTTTTTATTAATGTCTCTGTTGAATGTTAATGGTGGAAATTGGTTTGCTTTATTTGACATTTCTCAATTGTGAATGTTTGCGTGGCTAAAGAGTTTGATACAATCTATCTATATCTGAATGGTATTCACATACATACATGTATGTATCCATAGATGTTTTGTACTTCTGATTTACCTGACAAAGGACTGAATAGAACGCATAAAGTTCAGAGAACTATAGCACTGCAAGTTTAGTATTCTTCGAGATCTCTTTGTTCTGCTCCAAGTCAGATATCAGGGAAATAACTTCAGGATATTCTTCATATGCACTCTACCGAGTATATCCACAATATTGTTTCAACTGTTTGGATTCAGTACAACATGTGGACAAAAAAGTGATGAAGACCAAAATGGATATGGAATTTCATATGGTTGAACCAATAAACAAGACTATTGCAGCGTGCAATCAAGTTTATCACATACATATACAATAAACCTGCCAAATGAAGTGCTAGTAAGTAAAGTATTAGGAACCATTTAGCATTGCTTTGTTTTGTTTTGTTTTTATTATTTTTTTATTTTTTGTTTGCGTGTGTGTGAAACATATTTTCTGAAAGTATTTAAATCCCTTCTAGAGTGACCTGCTGTGCTGTCCAACTGGATAAGTGATTTCTGTTACTATATCAAACAGAGTGATGACATTTAGAGAGGCAGAAGAAACTGTGTGGCAGTGCTACTTTACTCCCTCCTGGAGCCTCACAAAATGTCATTTGTGTCATGCTGAATGCTGTTTATTTTAGGATAAGAGATATTTACAGGTTTGACTACTAAAGTGTTCTGAGACAGTCTAATAAAAAGGCACAAACAAAAACAAATAGAAGAATGGCATGATTTTAATGCAGTATCACCAATTTCCAGCAGCTGCAGAACCAGCCTATTTGTATTTCATAAGACTAAGAAGGCAGTCTCAGACTACCAAATGTTTTTCTATGGCTTAGCATGAGGTTTCACAATAAGGTAAAGCAGATCTAAAATTGTAATCCTTACTTAGAGAGCCATCTTAGCTGCATGCTGTGGCTGCTCTCCTTGCATTGGTTCAAGTGATTGAGTGTAGAAGGGCTGAACAGTAACTCTTCATCAGTAAAACAAAGTCTTTAGTGGGATCAATATTCAACCTCCTAGGTGGCTGTAGAATCATAGAACGGGTTGGTTTGGAAGGGACTTCAAAGATCAGCTAGTTCCAAGGCCCCTGCCATGGGCAGGGACACCTTCCACTATATCAGATGGCTCAAAGCCCCATCCAACCTGGCTTTGAATAATTTCAGGGATGGGGCATCCATAACTTCTCTGAGCAACCTGTTCCAGTTGTCTCATTACCCTTAGAGTAAAGCATTTCCTCCTAATACCTAATATGTCCTAATATTTCCTCCTAATACCTAAATCTCCTTTGTCCTATTACTGCCCTGGTAAAAAGTCCCTCTCTCTTGTAGATCCCCTTCAAGTACTGAAAGGCTGCTATAGAGTCTCACCAGAGCCTTCTCATCTCCAGAATACTTCTCTCTGCCCAGTAGTTCATACCCTTAGTTACAACTTCCTGAACACTTTCATATGTTTCATGTAAACATATCGACAGCCAACAAAAGAGGGGGGAAGGAGGGATGTTTTGTTTGTTTGTTTTGGTTTGGATTTGCTTTGGTATTCTTTTTGTTGACACATTTTCAGTAAGATTTTTTTTTTTCATGTGTTGCACAGTGGGCTCCGTAGTGAATTCAAATGGGAAAGAATTAAACTGGACGAGACAGTAGACTTAGTTCACATCCAGAAAATAATGCAGTCACAACACTATCTCTGCAGTCAATAAGCCTCTGCATCTCAGGAGGTATATTTTTTCTCTCCTTTATAGGTCATATAGAATGTAACAGAAGACTTCCACTGTTTTTACCAACTTAGTAAAGAATAAAAACACTGTGGAAGAGTTCATGGCCTTTCAGGAATGTCTTGTAGAAATAATTTAATAGAGAATTAAATTCATCATCCTGCACCTATTCCATGGCAGAATGATTTACGGACTCCTGGCTTGATGGACAGAAATCACTTCTATTGCTCATGATTCAGGGTTTTTATCTCATTCACTTTCAGCTGGGAGTGGTTAAGCAAATCAAGACAGAGCACAACTGCAAGTCACACATCATCACTCTCTCAGGCCGGCCTATCACACATACACACACACAGACCTTGGAGTTTCAAGTTACCTCTTATTCACAGCCCTGCACGGTGAATCACAAACTGAAGAGCTCAGCTCTCCCTGGGCAGTAAATCATGGCTTAGAGAAAACAATACAAGGTCATCTGAACATTCCTCAGGACTTTCTCACAGTTGCCTTGCTACACTATTCATGGCTTATTTTAGGTTTAGAAATTTCTATTAATATCTCATTAAGATTACCTTTTTTTTACTTGTATGGATTCCCCCAAAATCTAGCTGATCACCTAATTTCAAAGTGAAATTGGGATGTTGCACATCTGTGTCTTTCCAGAGCAACTCAGAAAAGCTGTGTTACCAATGTGTTCTCCTTGTATCTGTCTTAATTACTTGTTTTTGATTGGGAAGGGTTGCTTAGCATGATTTGGAGGTGAAAACATAAATATAACAATTTACAGCAGTGATATAGATGTGATATACACACTATTGAACTGAGAAGAGCTAAAAGGCAAACATGGTGGTTGTAGTAGTCTGAATGTGAACAGGGAGAAGGAACGAACTACTTAAAATGTTTTGGTGCAAATACTGTATACTTTTGAAGATCCACGCATGATCCTGATTGTATGGCTCCTGTCTTCTATCCATTCTCATTAACATGGTCAGCTTGAAGCATGATTTCATTGACCCATGCTGTTGTATTCCTAATTGGTTTTTGAAAGAATATGCTTACACTTAAGAGCCTTATTTTTTCACTGTTTGTACTAAGAACAGTAATACTTCCACCTCCAGATAATTTTTTTTCTCAGTATTCACTGGCTTTTGCCCTTTGACAGTATTACCATTGTGAGCAATGTGGGTGGAGTGGCAGAACTGCTTCTCCAATTTACAAACCTGAGTTTTAACTCACTGCAAACCTGTAATGACTTTCCACATCCATGGTGTCTTTTAACTGATATGCCTCGTGATTTATCCACGTTCCGTTGAAAAATATATACTGCACAATTTTATTAGGGTTTGAAAATACTTTCCTGTTGATTTCCTACTAGAAGAATATTACCATTTTCAGAGTGATGACACAGCACCCAGCATTTTGCACTGTATTATCCAGAGACTGTAGGAAGAATTCTCCATAGGGAGAGAAGTGTTCACCATTGTTTTAATTTTATTGGAGAATAATAGATTTTTAGCTGGCTAAATAATATGCTTTTAACCAACTACTCTCTAAAAAAGTAAGTGAAAGATAAATTTCTACCTCTTTACTCATTGCTTAATTTCTATTTAACAAGGACTCACAGTTACTATATGTAAATGATATTGTGAAGAAAATGGCTATAATGAACACTTTGTGTTTCTTTTAAAGCATGCTTTGCTTTGATTATTTCAAATGAAAATTGAGCTTAAGTTGGGAAGAAAAAAGTAAGAGTCTAGACTAAACTTCACCATAGTACCACTTTCTACATGTGGTCACAAGAGTCTTTGAAATAGTTACAGTATTTGATTTACTAGACTTAATAATACTACGTATGACTGTGGACACAAACCAAGCATGCATTTTCCCGCATGGATTATGACACATCCCCTCAGTCTCAACATATAGACATCTCTCTGGCTTCTTAGATTAAAAATCAAACCCCTCTGAAGACAGGTGGGCAATCTGAGTGTCAGGATAACAAAGTGCTCTGATTTGGGAGATTCTTTAATGGTTATTGGCAGTTGTAGGAAGTGACTTCCAACTGCAGTGGCCTTGATCCATCATCACATCAAAAAATTGGAAAAAATTAGTATTAATGAGCATAAAATGCCTCTGAAAACTGTATTACATTCAGTGAGCATGAAAATCTGTCCTTGTAAAATCCATCACAGGATTACTGATAAACCTGAACATTAGACCATCCTCATAACAAGTGACAAAAGGTAAACTCCTCCATCAATAAGTGTCATATAAGTAAATTAGGATTTCATTCTTTGTCATACTCTGTACTCACCTGCCTTTTCTATTAACCTTGTGATATCTTAATGTTTACACCTCTCTCTTGGCATTCAGAATGTTCAGAGATGCACCTTTGAAATTCTGCCTGTTTGTCTTATCTCTACTAATTGGGGAATTGATTTTCATCTCCTTCATAATTCTCAATTTCAGAAATAGTGATTCAGACAACTATATTGATATCTTCTTCATTGTTTATACAGTAAGTCACTGCACACAAATAGATGTGAATGGGGATTCTATGTCTAAGTTACATATTTCACATAATATATGCCATGCAAATACATGTCTTTTTAATATCCCATCATTGCATTAGCATTTTGCCTAATTTAGAAGGGTGTTGAAGTCTCCTGCACAACCCACTGAGATATTCTTCTGTATTTAATGTACTTCTTGGGAGGAGACCATTGAGAAAACAAATACAGTGGGTCTGTCCACAGATTTTTTGCATCTGAATTTTTCATGATTTATATTAGCCGTTCCAAGACTTTTATTTTTTTCTTGGCAAAACTATATTGGGCAGCTGAAACTACATTCATTGCTTGTGAATGTTTCTAAGATCAGCAAACAGAGTATTGCTGAAGCAAATTCTCATTTTTTGTTTTACTGACTGAAAGTGAATATGGGTCCAAATGTATTGCTGACATTTTGAGAATCAGAAGTTATCTCATAATATATCTACAGTGCTTAAATGAAAGGAAGAATGTTGTGTCTGTGATGGTTTTCAATGGCTAGTAGTTGCCAAAGAAGATAATTATTTTTTTTCTGAGACAGTTCTTAAGTAATTTTAGATTCAGCCTCTAATAGACTGGTATTGATTTTTGCAGTGGTCAGTTTTTGAATCGCAAAGCTTAGTCAGAAAGTAAGATAGATGCATACATTTTGCTGAAATGCAAGGATTCAACAGTCAGCAGAGACAAGAGGGTTTGCAATATGAGAGCCAGTTGCCTGCATCTTTGGGTAATCTGGCCTCCAGCCCATACTTAAGTATTGGTATTGATCGATGAGTAGTGATCAGTGGTACTGCCTGGCTATGCAATTACCCTAATGGAATGGTTGTGCTTGTACTGAGAATAGTCATGTTGTTCTACTAAAAAGAACAAATACACAGCCTCAATAATGAAAATATAGTAGGAACTCATATACCCTGTGGTGGGTTTCTGTGGATGGGTTTTGGTAGCAGTGGGGGGCTACACAGGTGGCTTCTGTTAGAAGCTGCTAGAAGCTTCCCCTGGTAGAGGGGGAGCCAATGCCAGCCATCTGGTGGAGCCAATGCCAGCCATCTCCAGGACAGGCTTCCTGCTGCTGGCCAAGGCTGAGCCACTTAGGAGTGATAGTAACACCTCTGTGATAAAATATTTAAGAATAGAAGTTTGTGGCGCAGAAAGAATTCCAGCCAGGGAAGAGCAGAGTGAGAACATGGGAACAACAATGTAGACACCAAGGTCAGTGCAGAAGGAGGGGAGGAGGTGCTCCAGGCACCAGAGCTGAGGCCCTGCAGCCCGTGGTGCAGCCCATGGTGGAGCAGCTGTGCCCCTGCAGCCTATGGAGGACCATCACGGTGCAGAGACCCACCTGCAGCCCATGGAGGAGCCCACGCTGGAGCAGATTTTTCCGAGGTAGAACGTGTGGCCTCTGTGGGGGACCCATGCTGATACAGCTCATTCATGAAGTACTGCACCCTATGGAGGAGTGACCCACGGGACAGCAGTTTGTTGCCCGGGGGATGATCACACACCACAAAGGTCTGTGAAGGACTGTCTACTGTGGGAGGGACCTCAACGGGAGCAAGGGAAGGACTCCTCTTCTTGAGCAGCAGCAGAAACAATAACTGACCATAACTCCCATTCCCCATCTCCCTGCACCGCTGGGTGGAAGGAGGTAGAGTTTGGAAGGAAGGAAGGATGAGGAGAAGGTGTTTTTAGGATTACTTTATTTCTCACTCTTTTGCTCTGATCCTGTTTGTAATAAATTCAATTAATATCCTCATTTTGAATCTGTTTTGCCCGTGAGGGTGATTGGTAAGTGACCCCTCCCAGCTCTTAACCCATGAATCTTTTGCTGTTTGTTTTTTCTCTCCTCTGTCCAGTTTCAGAGGGGAGTGAGAGAGCTTTAGTGGGTACCTGGCATCAAGCCAGGGTCAACCCACTAGATATCCCTAATCAGTCTTCTGATGCCTCAAAAGATTTTGTGTATTAAGCATTTGCTAACTGTTAATACATAACCTGATCCCCTCTGTGGCAAGGTTAGTAAGGCAGCTAGAGTAAAATGGTGCAGCTAATCACAGTTGTCTCAACCAGTAAGGCCCTGAATGTGTTGAAGCAGAAGAAACATAATTAACTAAATGAAAATGATGATTTTGGATGGTCTAATATGGCAGTACTCTGTCTGTTATGAATAGAAGAACTTTTAGATCTGTCTTCCAAAGAGATATCAGGAGATGTTGCACTGAAAAACTCTACTAAATTGAAAAAATATTTCTCTTTCCCGTTCTGATTCTGAAATTACAGAAGAGATTGTGTCTACATGCTTTTAACTGGGACATCACTTGGAGAACAGTATATTAAAAAATAGCTTGCATTTTTTATATATCTCTGAAAATGTGATATAATCTACTATTTAACTACATGAAAAAGAGTTTAATCCAATTGAAAATCATGACTGTACTTTCAATATTATTCAGTCATAGCCACAAATAGGAATTTTTAAATGGTGACATAAAAATTTCTTTGAAAATCTACTTTTTCCTTCATTGTTAGTAAATCTGGCCAAACTGAATAAAAAAATTCCATGTATTACTTTCATCAATTTTTCATTTTCCAGCTGAAATTCATGAGTTTATTTGTTGTGTTCATCCAAATAGTACTTTATTTCAGGTTGCATAAGTATGATTTCTCTACCTGTACTATTAGCTATACAGTCACATCACTGCATTGTGTTAACTAGAGGTTTTATCCAAAGAAATGGTAACATCCATTCTGTGATTATGGAATTTCAGAATGAAAATAAGTGGCAAAGGGATCAAAGTGTTAAGCTGAAGAAGTTCATCTGATATGGAACAAATGTACCTCTAAATGATCTAAATCACATACAGGAGTGGATAAAATGGAATTATCATCTAATTAACAGGTCCTTCAAACCCATGTAAATAAATAAATGTCCCATCTAATCCAACTCTACTGCTCCCTTATGAGCTTTCATGTCAGACACTGTCCTTCTTGGCGGAAGAGTGTATGTGGATGGTGGCTATGTAATATAAGGCTTACTTTCTGTCATAATTTGAGATGTCGCATTCTTTTGGATTTGGAATTGTTGCCTGTGTATTTTGGTGCTGAAAAAAATCTCCGGAGCAGTTAATTAGGGGTGAGATAAGAAAGGGTTTATTTGCCAAGGCAGTAGGTGATAATACGACGCGCGCTCCCTGACCGCACCTGAGAGGTTACATTTTATATCATTATCCATCCAATCCCAGATGTGTCCACCCTTTGGCCCTTCCTCTGGTCCGCCCCAGGTCCACCCCCTGAGAAATGGGTCTGGGGTGTATTTTGGGACCCCTTATTCATCATCTTCAGCTTCATCAGAGCACAAAGGGTACATATTTACCTAATTTTTGACCGTATTCTGTGGTTTAGGCCCTGATATGCTGTTCTCTAAACAGTCTAGGCCTCACCTTGACAAAAGACTAAACACTCTGCTGTATTCAGAAGCAGAGAATGGGGTAAGAGGGTTAGGGAATGTGTAAACAAGGGAAAGGAACAAGGGACAAGGGGGGGCGTTCTGCTTTTTAAAACCTACAATTCTTACAAGTCTTACAAATATTAGAAAAATAAAAAACCATTAGGGTCTTAAGGCATCAGAATACATGGATGAAATACTAAAGATGTCAGGAAGTGACCCTTCATTGCCTGGAAAGTCTGCATTTTTTTTTATTTCTGTTTAGAATTAGAGCAAAGCACATAAAGGTGATGTATTTAAGAAACAGCCCGTGAGATGAGGAAACTTGGAAGATATAGGATTAGAATAAAAGACAAAATAATAAATAAAAATGTTTTTCTGGGAGAAGGAAAAAGTAATGACAAAGGAACCTTACATGCATCTGATCATATTTCTTTTGATAGAAATTTAAGAGATTTGTGGCAGAGACAATAGTAACGTTTCTGGGAGAGGGTTTAGGTCAGAGAAAATATGTTCTATTGAAACTGCAAATTCAGTGTAAATGGGAGTAGTCAAGTTCTTTAGCTGAGAGGGTAGCATAAGGACAAAGAGAGAAAATTTTGTCAGAGAAATCATTCTAGTGTTACAATTTCTGTAAAAAAATGTTAAAAATGCAGACAGGAAGGAAGCAGGAATTGTGGCTTCAAGGTTGGTCATTGACAGGGTAGGTAACACCTTAGGAGGGAAGCAAAGGTAGAAGGAAGCATCAAGAGTGTCTGTCATCATGGCAGTGGACAGATCAGAAATCTGATGGCCAATCATGTGCCCTGCAAACCTGGATGGAAGGACTGAGTACAAGGCAAGGGATGCTCAGCAACACTTGAGAGAGGAGCAGGGAGGAGAACAAGTCATGTTTGGTGAAGATTATGTAAATTAGAATCCTTGTTACTAACAGCAAATTGCTCACATCAGTATGTCCAGACCCATGTTTTTTCAGGCTTATGCTGAGGTTAAAAGTTACCCCACATTCTTTTTTCTGAGACCTATAACCTGACAATGTCTTTTGTTTTCTAAGCCAGTGCCTACTGTTGTCACTGACAAAATAACAACTTTGTTCCCTGGGAGGCAAGTGTCAACTCTGTCTGTTTTTGAGGCAAACTACTATGAAGGCTTAGATAATTCAAGTCTTAAACCAGAGAATAAATAAACTTTGTAGTATGGATTTAAATGGAGAATATGGCAGGAATGTAGGCAAATACAACATTACCTGTAGTGTGTCTGATACAGTCTTAACAAGGTGAAGAAAGGATTGTTGCATTGTTCTAACAAAATGCTCAGGTGTTTTGCTGTCCTCTTGAGCCTTCTAGTTACCTATAATAAAATGGTAAGCAGACAAAAGACCTCATTAGTAAAATATGGATCTTTTCCACTCACAGGCCACATCTTTGTTATTTATTTTGTGTATTGTGCCAGGTTGAGCCCTTCAGGAGAAATTTTACATCATGCTTCCTCTATTGAAAGGAGTTCCTTTATAATGAAACTTGAAGATGTAAGTACTGAATATTTTGTAAGACTAGAGTTTTTATAGCAGCAGATAAACTTATGTCCACATTTCTACTGCAAACCTTATTTTGGAAGGATTTGCAAATCTGCTACAATAGTATCCTCATTTGAGGGAAAAAAAGTTTGGAATACCAGATAGACTTTTGTATTTGAGCTATCTGAAAGGGCCTTTTTCTCTAAAGGTGCCTGCTTAATTAGATAATTGCACAGTAAACTTTAACAGTTACTCTAATTTCAACAGAGGATTAGTGTGCTGGGAGTTGAAGCTATTCTTTGAATTCTGGAGACAATTTAGGCAATCTAGAGTAGTGACAAATGGACAAGTCATTAGGAAGATATTTGAAGTCTTGCTGCATGTACTGTGCCTCTCATATGAATATATGTGTTCCTTTTTTGTTGAAAAGTAGTTTGTTATGATAGTCTGTCAGTCTGATAACTTTTGTACCAGACTGATGTTTTTTTGGACGCTGTACACAGCTGCATTTTTTTGATGGCAGTAAAAAATGAAGAAATCTTCTTTCAGGAGAGGGGTAAGGAGATGGGTAATACCTCATCATACTCTCTTTGTGAAAACAGCATTTCATGTTGTACTGTCCTAAGGTGTGTGCTCTCCCTGTGCTCTAGAGAGTACTGAGCTCATGGAGTTGTGTGCAAGGCTGACCTGCTTTCCCTACTGCTCTAAGACAACATTGTTTGACTAGACTGGTGAATTATATAGTAGTCACTGATGCGCTAAGCATGAATAATTCAAGATAGATTGAATTTTAAACTACTGAGAGCACTCTTGGAAGATAGATGAGCAGAGGTGGGGTGCAAGTCAAACCCTTTGCACCAAGCTACCAAACCTGAGGCACAAGGAATACCAAGGAGTTAATAGCTTTTGCCATGCTTGTTGTGTATGTCTTTAACTTTAGGGTATGGGCAAGAGCAATCAAGAGAAAGCAGATACAGGCAGTATGGAGAAAAGCACATATGGTGTGCAGAGCAATCCATGCCTCAGCTCGGGGATGCAAAATAGCTACTGTCTCATGACAGATGTCTAGTGCATCCCCTCTATGTCACTTCTCGCAACAGATTTCAGAAACTGTCCAGTGTTTCAGGGCCAAAGGGGGAGAAAAGTGATCTCTGTTTGGCACTGTTCATTTGTCCTTGCCAGATGAAATATTTTCAGTGTTTTCCTCCAAGTGGAGGCCAGAATAACCTTTTTTTTTTTTTCCCAAAAATTGAAAGTTTTGACAGCAGTTACTTCAGACTCTCATTAAAAGGGATACCATACAATTTTATATTTTTTATTAGAGATATTGTTACCTTCTCATAATTCTCTTTATTTAAGTAGTATCAGTTTACTCCAGTTTACTTATCTTAAAAAGCACAAAGTATGTCAATACATCAAAACCAAAAAGCATCACTAATAGTGTGTGATAGTGTACAGTATGCAAGAGACAAATGAAATATGTTCCTTCACTAACAACTATCAGAATTAAAAAAAAATAAAATCCAGATGTCCCCTAAATAACACAACAGATTCAAAAGCTAAATCCATGCATATGCTTTCAAAAAACTTGAAAGCTAGGAGACTTGTAAGCATTGTTGCAACTTAATATCTTTTATTTTATCTGAATTATTGACTTTGGATTTTGCTTGCCCCATCTTTTCTCCAAAAAGATGCAATGCAAACAAACCCCCCAGCACTAACACAGGAGGCCACAGAGATTTTTTTTTTAATAACCTGTTAGAATTCTAAAACATTTCAATAAATTAAAACAGCTAAGTCAGCCTGGACATTTTTCCTTCTACTGATGTTGAACTTCAGAATTCTCTGCCTTAGAAACAATAATTCTGTTTGCTGTAATATGCTTTATGGCCAAATATCCAAAGGGTGTAATAGCCACATTATAAGAGGACAAATACATTAATGTCAAATCAGTAACTGCAGCTTTCTGAGTAGCTCCTTAAAATAAGATATTGTGCTGAAACCAGCACAGGTATTCATCTCCTGGCTGTGAAAAGGAGGTGCATGCTTTTACAAAATACATAACATGTCTTGATTGGAATAATGACCTTAAATCAGTTCACATATTCCCACATGTATGTATTTTTAGCACACAATTATAAAATTCCCTTTACTATTAGATATTATTTAGGTTATTTTTATATATTTCAATACTTTAGAATACTGACCTTTCAAATCTTTAGATTTTAAAGAGACAGTAGACATAAGGACTGTATTATTTAAGTGCTGTAGCCTTTGAGGCATCCATAGCTCAACGGTGTTATATTCTTTGAGATCAAAAGGCCAGCACTTCTGGAGTAAGCATATCCCTTGTGGATTAATTATAATGAAATTACTCATTTGGAACGCTATGCCAGAGCTTTGACACTATCCAAGATGCAGTAAAAATTTCATGTGAGCCTTCTTTACACTGGAAGAAATGCTGCAGTGGCAAAAGATGTTTTATTTATAGCAACCCTGTCTATAGAGAGGGAAGAGCTACTACTCACATTTTGAGAGCCAATATTTTTACTGTAGCATGTACTTTTCCTTCAGCTACATTACAGCTTTGATGCTTAAAATAGATGAACATCATAGGAAGAATAAAAATGCACTTAGCTATTATCTTCCTAGCCCTCAACTTTGAGAGATCTCTTGAAATCTGGAAATGCCCCTTTTAAAAATTATTACAGACAATTTTAGATTAGGCACAATACCTGAAACTGAAAATGTCTGGGCTTTCCCAGCGTAATCCAAAGAACAATGGCATTCGTGATGATTCATAATCATCCCCAATCTGATGAAGTTGTTGGGAATTGCATCAGACTCAAGTGTACATATAAACAAGGCAGGTAGGTATGTGGGCTCACACAGAGACTCCTCATCTTTATGGCTAGAGTCTGTGCTCCTAATACCCAATGCAGTAGAAGTCCAGCTTAGTCTGTTTTATATGAAGACATTTATGCAACTCAGCAAAAATTCAAGACAAAAAAACAGAGCTTGTGCAAACAAACCCCTTATTACTGTAGTCCATGTTGAATGTTGAATATTTCAAGGAGTTAAGGAGAGCAAAGAACTTGAACTGAATAGACCAGAATTAGCATCCTGGAAATAAGATTTAAAGAAGTACCAAACAAACTACTCCATTTTTATGTCTTTTGAGTTCTCTTCTCCAACCTTGACTTGATTTTTGGTTTGAAAAGGTTAATTTCTCTGCAATCTCTTAGCTCATGCTTTCATTCTGGGCTTTTATTCTCCTCAACAGAGGAGAACTTCCACCAAGCTGGAATGAGGAACTGGGTGACAAACCTCTCCAATCAAAAAAGAAATTTGAAGAACAGATGATATACAAGAGCTATGCCATACTTGACATGATGTTGTCTTTATTCTTACACTTTTTTTTTTTTAAATGTGGGGAGGATATGTTGTTTCCCTCTTTAAACGTAGGGTCTAGGTTAACTAATCAAGACAGCACCTTGTGACTGAGAGTGGTGCAGAACAAGGGTCAAAGCAGCCCTGATATAAGTGCAGATTTCCTAGTTTATGCAGCATGGCTGTGCTGTGCTGTGCTGTCCCTCCAACAGTGACTTCACACCAGAAGCCAGAGGCCACATCAGGCCACACCACTGACACCAGAAAGAGGACCTTCAAAATCTTGGAGTCTTCTTTTCTTCTATTGAGCATGTTTTCATATATATTTGTCTTATTTTCCTCAGAGGACATAAAATGACTTTACAACAGGCATGCCAGTTTATCCCAAACTCTCTAGAATGGATAGTATTAATTATTTAAAGTGGCACATGGAACTCTACACAACTAAAGCTACAAAAAAAAAAAAAAGCTAAATAGGAAGTTGATTTTTAAAATGTCTCTGTAGACAGAGCCTCTAGGCCTTGTTTGATATTAATATAAAGGCATTTTCTCTCTGGATTCTTTGGATCCATTTATTCTATGCAGACTAACACACATGAGATAGATCAGATTTCAGGACTAGGGATCTAGTAGGGACAGTAAATCCTTTGTAAACACGAATCATTACATTAAAGTGGATGAAATACTTTTGATTTCCAAATATCTTCTATAGTTTTCACCCCTATCAGTGAACTCTATGTAAGATAAAGTGCCTTTTATGAGAGCTAGGAGCAAGAGACAATTGGAGTGAGACTCTGCTAAAGACTGTATATGAGACTGACTGGTATTTCTACTGATGAACTTATAGGCCTTCATAAAGCACAGTTTTACAGTTGGAAAGATCGAGGTGACAAACGTGAGGTGACAACACAATATACTAAAGGTGACCCTGCTGCTTAGTAAAAGAGATGGGAATTAAAAGATCCATGGGCTTCACAAGACAAACAGTTTCTGTGCTATATTAACTTGTGCAGTACTAGTACTTGTGCTCATAATGGGGGCTGAAGCCTCAGCACTGTATTGCAGAAACTCTTTCTAATAATAATCTGGTTAGTTGTGCCAGAATCTCTGACAAACTCTGTAATTTCATTTACAAAAATTTAGGAGCTGATGGAGAGAGAGGTTGTACCACCAAGGTCTAGATTTCTTAAATTGCTCATTTAAAAAATAAGCATGAACCAAGTTTTGAGATTCAAGCTGAATGGTGGGTAGGTCATTAGATTGGATGATTTTTTTAGGCTGGAAATGAAAAATGGATTTCACTTAGAGTGGTTTTAAGAGTCTGTTTATTTTGAATAATAATGGAGTACTTTAGGTAAACTAAATAAGCAGTCCTAGAATTATTGATGAGCTTCGAGAACTACAAGCAAAGGTGTACAGCGAATATGAGACAAAAAATATAATTCATATTTCAAAGAATTTTAGAAGACCTGAGTTCCTATGATTTCAATTTAAAAACATGAGATTTCTTTATTCTTTCCAACCTCAATTATGTCTATCCCACTGTTCTTAGCTATACTTTTAGCAAATTCAATCACTTTAAATCAGTTCTCTCCCATCAGCCACTTGTCAGTTAACCATAATAAATGCAGTGTTTTCCTTAAGTTACCTTACTTGTGAGCATGAACTTTACTGTATAAGGTATGTTGTATGTAACATCAACTTTATCAGTTTTGACAGAAATCCCAGCAGATTAACTATGAGTTATGTAGGAATAAAAATTCCATATAATCATGGGGGATTACTTGAGATGAGCAAACAGATTTGACTTATTTTGAAATCCAAATTAACATACTTAGCTGTGACTGTACCTTCATGAAACTTTCGTCATCTTCCTCTTGGATGTACCAATTATTTTACAGGTTTATTCAAGATTTCTGTGTGGCTTCTGAGACAATATTAATGCTTCAGTGAACAATCTACTATTGTTTGACTTCAAAGGAAGGCAATAAAATAATTCCAGACTCTGGATCTTGTGAAAGTCTAGGAACCCCCTGCTGTAAAAATGTCCTGTCAAACCATTATTAAAGTCTCTTTGAAAAATTGATCTATTGGAAACAGTATTCTGTTATGGAAGTTCAGCTTAGTATATTATGATCCCCGTGGGAAAACCATCAGTGGGTTATACCGGCAAAAGTCCTGGCTGGCTTGTTAAATGCCAAATTGACATCTGTTTTCTAGGTAATAAAATGAAAAAAAAAAACCAACAACAACAACAACAACAAAAAAACCTCCAAAAACCAAAAGCAAAAAACCTGTTCTCCATAAAATGTTTAGGAATCAAATTAAAATATTCTACAGGAACAGTATCATGGTTAAAAATATTGAGGTAAAACTAAGTTTAGGACAAGAGTTATTTGCACAAAGTATTCCTGCGAACAAACACATTATCCACTTGTTTTATTTAAAGTTGGTCCTAAGCTAGTTTTAAAGACAAAAGACATCTTATTTTTCCCATTGCTATCCACTCCTCCTTGCTGTGAAACAGGACACATCAGCCTAGGACCTGCTGTTCAGGAGCAATGGACTTAAACTTTACTTCTGTGGTATATTTAAAGTGGATTCTGAGAGTTATGCAAAGAGGATTTTAAAACGTTATTCATGGAGAACAGTGTAGAAACACCTAAGAAAGTGGTGAAGTGCTGCAATATGTGAAGGAGGACTTGTTAAGGTCCAGAAGTAGTAGATTCATTACCACAGAAGTTTGTTTAAGCCTTGTCTGCTATGCTTCTGTGCTAAAAGAAGCTTAAAGTTCTTTACAGAACTTTATATCTATTATATGGAATTTCAGAAAGACACTTGTAAGAACATTTTTTATCATAAAATTAATATATGTCAATGAAACTTAAGCACGAGATGTTCCCATTCCACTTCACTGTCCCAGAATTAGTTAAACATACCTCAGTATTGTTGGTAAAATTCAATATTGTGATACTTTGGGGAAAAAGGGCAAAGGAGAAAACAGGTCTGGGAAAGTTAATGGGAGGTCTGGATTTAGAGTGGGTTCAGGGCTTTGAGGAGTAAAATGGAAGCCAATCCCTTTACTCTCTTCTTCAAATATTCGAATAATTTCTGTTCAGGATTCAGTATTCTCCTCTACTTCCCTTGTAGCTACCTCCTTTTTCACATAACCATCTTCCTTCTCACCCCTTTTAATTAATGTGCAACAACAGCCCTCCAATTGTCTTTCATACGCTTCCTTATTTGCTGTAAAGAGATGAGAGTAAATTCTGTCTATCATTTTACTAGAGAGAGGGACCAAGATAAAAAACAGAAGAGAGAACACTCCTGCATATTCCCTTGCTAACAGGATAAATAGCAATCTGGTCAGGTGGTAAATTACAGGACAATTAAAGTCAGCTTTCCTACAGAAAAACAAAATCTGCCATGCCCTTGTCTTCTGCTCCATGCTGCTGGATTGATGTTCGGGCATAAATAATCACAATTTATGAAGTGACTGATGAGTGAGACTCATAATTTGATGGATGTTGCAGTACCTCAGGACAGCTTGATTCAGCTGCTGCTGCTTTTGACTTTGGGTTTGGGTTGAAGGTAGTTGAACAGTAGTTCATGGCTTGGGATGAGTGCAAACATTTGTTTTACCACTATTGTAGTTTTTGTACAGTAAGTCAGTAAACACAGTGATAAATAGCATTATTTTTTCTAGAATAATTACATGCTAATTACTAGCTATATTGTATAGACAACACTATCAAGGTATCATCTTCAAAAGCAGAACTGTGGCAATAGTACAAAGGATGTAGGTAGAACAAGCATTTTTGCAAAAGATCTGCATGTAAGGAAATAATGTGCTTGATGCTGCTAAGTAGCTCCTCTAGCATACTGACGTCTCAGTCTCTAATCAGTGTATTTAGCTGTCATATTCAAACATGAAGTTTTTTTTCTCTATTCAGGGCTTTGCAAATGGAGTCGAATTGCAGTAGAGCCATGCTGACACCAGGAGGTGATCAGTGTTACTGGTGAAGGATCGTGGAAGTGTTAGCTTTTTAAAATTTCAGTTGATAAATAAGAAAGCGATGAAAAAAGACCTGAAATGTCCACTTTCACTGAAGATTTTTTTTAATCTGATGTTCTGTTTTCAGCATAGGTATCCTTCTCCTCCTCTTGGGGATTTCAGGCTAACCCCGCATACAGTGTAACTGTGAGAATGAAAACTACATCCTTCCTTTGATAGTCACAATAAAATGTGAGGTATTAATAGAAAAATCTCTGCAGGAATAAATTCGAGGATCCATTCAATCAAAAGAAAGGTACACGTCTGACATTCTAAGCAATAAAATGTTATGGAGAGGTGATTCTTCTCACTTCCGATGCTTTTTTCCCTACCCTGTTAATTAAGGTGTGCTATGACTGTCTAACTTCTAGCACATCTGTCAAGTCATTGTTTTGGTTGCTCTCTGTTGAAAAAGGAGGAAAGATCAGTTGAAACAATTACGAAATTTGAGTTCTGCACCACTACAAACCCTGTTTTAGAAATTAAGATGGCAGACCAGATGCCTTTGTGGAGCACACCACCTAAAGTCTGCTACATAGAAAACACATGGCATTTGCAGAGGCAACTAGACAAATCTTCAGACTCTCAAGGACTGAATCAGCAACTGTCAATCAAAAAACCCAAAATTAGAAGATGAAATGTAGATATTTATGAGATGGACAGAAACTCTGGCATCCAGTTTATTTAAGTTTGAACACAGCCAAAATGCCAGGAAATCATTCTGGATTTCTTAGTTTAGAATCATAGGTGTAAGGCTATGATATCTTCTTTAATATCAAGTCCATCTAACCCTGTTGTGATCATGATAATCTGAGCAGTAATTCTTAGTTCTTAAGCAGAAGAGAAGATGCAAATACAAATCTGTTTCAGGTCATGAAGCTGTATCTCAATTAACTAGACTTAGCAAGGTCAATCAAAGAATACATATTAGTATTACAGCTGTTCTTTGTAGGTAGAGGCTAATAGACTTAGTGATAAAGCTAAATATTGTTGTTATGCACCAAATCTGACTCTGGGTTAATAAATGTGTGATACAGGGCCTAGAGTATTTTTTCAATGATGACTTGGTTGTGTCTTTGAATACCAGTTTGTAAAAATATGACATACCTTCTTTGGTGTTGCACTGCAAAGCACTGCTAGTCAGCATAACCCCATTCTTGAATGGGGTTGAAGTGGCTCTGTTGCCTGGAGTTAAATTAGGAAAGACATCTGAATTTTAAGTAGCTTTGTTGAGTTTTGTAGGGAATAAATGTGAATTATTAGTGTCTGTCAAAGACATAAGAGATGCAGAAGGGGCAGAGAGTATATGAACTCTGTTTTCATTTAAATGATAGGTTTTTTTTTTTTTTTTTTTGGGGGGGGGGATGCCTGCACTGAAGTCCAGACTCTGTGCAGTTATGTGGCTCTAATTCCAGCATAGTATTATTTCGGAGCATATGTACTTTATAACTGTTTCCTCCTAGGATTTAATTGGAAGCTCTAGCCGGAACCTTTCCACTCTCTGCCACTAGATGGAGAGGTCGGCTAACAGTTTGGAAATATCCGTACTTTTTCCTGCAGAGAGACAGGATCGGTGTCCCGGGGCCCGGATGAACCTGTCGGGCTCCGCGGGGAAGGGAGCCCGCAGGCGTGGGGCTGGTTCTCCCCGCAAGTGTAAGCCCTGCCTGCGTGGGAAACCAGCGTGAGCCTACTGCTTGAGGGGGCTTAAGCTGCACAAAGTGAGACTTCAGCTTCCAATTACTTCTGACCTTTTCTTCTGATCAGCTGAGAGACTTTGAACTCCTTGCATGAAATAAATTATAATGTAGATTCTAGTAGAAAAGTGAAAAGAGGATTTGAAGTAAGATTACTTTTCTGTTTCATTGAAATCTCTCTTACATTTAAAATCTCTACAGTATGATTCCTGTCCATGTTTTCTGTCATTTAAGAAAAATGCAAATAAACAAGCAGAAGAGCTGAATAGTTCCACACACAAAATGAAATACCAGCTGATTTATCTGAACTGTCTGATCTTTTTTTTTAGAGACAACCAAACAGTCAATTATTCCCCCTTCCCCACTCCCTCCATCCTTGCTCCTTTATTTATCAAAAAGTGGTAACAAAAAATATGGGGGAAAGAGAAAAACCTAGAGGTTTATGTATCAGGGGGGAGTAGAACTCAGGAAAGGAGCATTTAGGTAGAGAGGGTTAAAAGTCAGTGTTGTATAGAAACACTTCTGTCCTTCAGTAGTGTTAGGTTAACTGTTGGACTTAATGATCTTATTTCCAATTTAAATGATTCTAAGATTCTATGTAAATCCTACTACTCTTTAGACACCACCTTTCCATTTCAAGTTTACCAAGTATTTAGTGAAAAAAACTATTTATTTTCATTTTCAATGAAAACTATAACGAGTATCCATAGCAATGTTTAACAGGAAAAAAAATGTGAAAATTCAGCGTCGGGTTTGGTTTTCAGGGGACCTAGAATGTCATAAATGTTGGCTAATTGCAGAAATATTTACATGACCAGGTGAACAATGGCACAAAACAGAAAAAGAAGATATTTTCTCTAGGATTAATCTTTTAAAGCATAATAACCTTGCAAGGAAAGCAACAATATAGGAAAACATCAGTATTTTGAGAACACATTGTATTTAAATATTTCCTTCCAGGTTATAGTTCATTGAACTTACTTGTTAAACTCACAGGACAAAATCCTGGGTGTAAACTTTAATTTCCCCTCTTCTCTTACTTGATTCATACCACTATGTATTTATTTAGTGTCTTTGCCCATCGTGAATGAAAAAGGTAAAACTTGTTTTCAAAACGAAACTGCAGACTCTGCCAGAGAACAGTAGTGTGGCATATAATGCGCAAAGTCCTGTGAGAATTGGGGGAAGAGTGTGTGTGCTGTCTTTTTTTTCTTTACTTTTCAGCTTGTGCTTTATAAATCTTAAAAGTGAAACAAAAAGAAAAAAGAACAGTTGTGCGTTTTTAATTGGCAAAACCCCCCCATCAATAAACAGGGATTTGTGTGTAAAAATACAGTAATTTTCAAATTCATTAAATAATATACTCTCGGAATAGATATAAAAATGACTGAAAAGAACCCGCAAATAATAGAGAAAGGAGCAAGGCCAAATTCAAAATATGTAAACTAGTGGGAGAGAGAGGGAAAGCATGAGCTTGGAAAAGCAGAGGTGATGTTAACAAGGTGGGGTTTGGTCAAAGGTTGGACTTGATGATCTTTGAGGTTTTTTTCCAACTTTAATGATTCTGTGATTCTGTAATCTCTAGTAAGAAAGAAATGAACTAGGATAAATCTCATATACATACATACTGATGAATTTTTTTTTTTAATTTATCCTTTTAATTTTTGAAGTTGTCATCTGTCAAAAACACAGAGACCGAAATAAGTTTCACTGCTGCTGCTATTAGCTTGAAGAAGAAATGCAGCAAAGGTTTTCTGGTTCTGCTGCCGTGGGAGACAGGTTGGCTGTCAAACTTTGTTATATGGAAAAGTGCCTAGCCCTGGCTGAAATTCAGCCAAAGCAATTTTTGAGATAAGCTGTGGATAAAAATCAGGCAAAATAACACAACCTTTCCATGCATCAGGCATCTCTTGTGAAAAACAACTTTCCCAGCTACTACTGCTTCCCAAATTTACCTGGGCATAGCTAAGTGACACAGTTTTAGACTGTGTGACACTCGTGTTTTATGGTGAAAAGACATTCACATATATAAGAGATGACCAGTTATTTGTATTGGAGTCTGTACATTTTGTAATTATAAAGAAATTCTTGTGAAGCGCTAAATCCCATTGTATATAACTCTCAGGAAAGCTTCAAATTGTTGATGGCAGGTTGGAAGTGAAATGCTTGACTGGCAGTTCTGTGCTGAAAGCAAATGAGCAAACAAGAAGTTCCCCACTGTTCTGAACTCATATTGATAAATTACTTTAAAAAGTTGAAAATTTAGAGAATGCTACTGTAGGTTTTTAGGTTTTGGCAGGGAGGGGTGCAATAGTTACATCTATTGTACTTCTTCAGTCTATTTTTTTGTCTTGAATGTCTTAAACATTTTGTTTTATAGATTCCTTAGGTCTAAATGAAGAAAGCATCCTTTTGCCTGTCTTCCTTTGAGCCAACTGAACTATATATGCAGGATTTACATCTCCAGCGTTTCTATAGTATCATAGCAGGGATCGTATCCTTGCTCCCATGAACACTTGCAGCCACTGGGTGGAGAACTTGTCTAACAAAATATCTCATTATGACAGAGTGAAAATCAATCCAACTGTACTTTGCTGGCTGGGCAAATTTGTCTAATACAGGTCATATATTAGGCTCTTCTTTTTCAGTGGTCAACGTGGTTCAATTTCCAGCTAGGACATAATTTGCACAATAACTTGAAGTTGAAATTAATGCTAAGAAACAAGCTGTACTGGGCTAAAGAAAAAATCTATTAAGCTGTCTGCATTAGAGGAAGAAGCTGACCAATGGAGTTCAAGCACATTTGTTATACTGTAGGAAGAAAGTTTCAGACAAATATCACAGGAACCAGGATGACACTTCAATAAGGTAACTTTAGGTTTAATCTTAACTGCAAATCAGAATATTATTATGATGATTTATTTGTAGTACTATCTTGTCTAAAGGAATCAAATGAGATCAGAGCCCCACTGTGCTAAACATTCATCCCCAGCAGAAGACTGTACCTTCCCAGTGAAGTTTTGTTTATAAGTACATAAAAGGAATAATGGTTTGAAAGACCAAAGAACAAAGAAGAGTGGTCCAAAATCACAGAGCTGGCAATTAGCAAAGCTAAGGACAAAATCCAGGTTTCTAAGTTTTGTTCTTGTCTTCTTCACAGAACCATGGAATGGTTTGGGTTGGCAGCAACCCTAAATATCATCTAGTTCCAATCCCCGTGCTGTGGGCAGGGTCAAATTTCATTAGACCAGGTTGCTTAAAGCCCCATCCAACCTGTCCTTGAACACTTCCAGGGATGGTGCATCCACACAACTTCCCTGGGCAACCTATTCCAGTGTCTCACCACCCTCATAGTGAAGAATTTCTTCCTAATACCAAATCTAAAACTATTCTTTCAGTTTAAAGCCATTCTCCCTTGTCCTATAACAATGTGGTCTTGTATTCGTGTTGCATCACAGCCTCCATAACACTATGACTTAAGTGTGTCATTTTGTTAAACACTATTTCAAAACAGAGCAGGCATATCAGAATTTGGGTTCATACTTAGTAAAGATTTGGAATGATGACAAAATAAATACGTAAAGGAAGTTTAAAAAGTTAGGTTTTCCAGAAATATTTTAGGAGAGCGAAACCAAAATACTTTTTCTGGAGAAAGATACATATTTAGCTAAAACAGAAAACAAATTTCCAGCTCCCATCCTTTCAGTAGCAAGAGGACTATGCAATGGTATCCAGAGGAAAATTTCTTTTGGCCAGTGAGCTATAAAACAGAAGACAGCTTTACCTAGCAAAAAGAAAATTATTTTCTTTTGTGAAATCAAAGTGCTTTTCCCATGTGTGTTCTGCAAAAAAAGGTTAAAATTCAAGGGAAACATTTTCAACAACTTATTGAATGGAGTGACTTAATATCTGATATATACACTTTGTGAAACAGGGCAGATCCCTGAGGTTCCTAGTGGACCCTATTAAAAAATAGATAGCTTGAAAATTATTAACTTTTAAATATTGATGACAGAAAGCTTTCTGGATATTTGTTAAAATGATCACCTTAACTTCAAGACACAATATTTCTATCACAAAAATCTTTGTCACAAAAAATATCATATCCTTGAATGAACTAAATTATTGATACAGTATATTGTTATTTATATACTTGGATTTAGAAAGATGGAAATTAATCTGGGATAGATGGAATCAGCTTTACTCCTGCTAAACAGTAACTTGTGCTGCAAATCGTCTCAGTGGTAAACACAAGCAAGGTACTGTGGAAAACATTATGGACCTGGTGGCAAAAAACTTTGAATGGAGTTTGAAGAGCTGCAAATTCCATCATTCATTATAGATAATATGAACTGGCTTTCTGTGGGTGCCTATGCCATATATCTTGTGTTCCTTGTATATGTGTATGCTTTAAAAACAGCATTACCCAATTAACCATCCACTTGCTAACCCTCTAGCTGGACAAAGTTCCTGTTTGTAATGATTATTCAAACAACAAGTTTGTGTAAGTAGCAAATAGACTGAACAGTCAAACTATTTTTGTGTCTGAATAAACCAACAAAAAAATCATAATTGGTTCAGATCAAATAAAAGCGTCTCTGTTTTTCCTCATTTAAACCAGAAACTAAATTATTTCTTGTTGTGCTAAGCATGATATTTATATTAGAATATCCAAAGAGAAAAGCATGGTTACAGATATGCTGCATTACTGGTGGAAATAATGTTACCTTTTTACCTAATAGTCCAGGCAGATTAAAATAATTTTCCCAGAAGCTAGAAATCCAAATTATTCCTCTTTCTGAGAGCAGTAAGTATCCTGTTTGTTGTGCTATGGTCACCCATTTTATATGTCATTCTCTCATATGAGAGGTATTGAAGTTCCCAAGAAAATATTTGGATGTTCATTGACCCTAGAATAAAAGATTTATTTTTAACATCCTGTGTCCAGATCTGAGCCTCAGGAAAGATGTTCTCTATTCACAGGCCTCTGAATTGGAATAGTTCTGGAAAACTCTGGAAATAGTTCTGTCTTCCACCAAGTGGATTTAAATTTGGAGTTTCCTCAAGAAACTAGGGTTTGCTGAAAACTTTCAATAGATGAGGGCTGTCTTGGAGAAGCAAGATAGAGATAAGTCTCTTCCCACTGTCACACCGATATATTCCCAGAGTTTAAGATATGCAACTATATAGTGGTCCTGTCTGCTAAAAGCAGACAGAGTAGTCATAAACTTTCATTACAGAACAATAAAAGAGAATAGGTCTGCATTCAGCCGTAGCTGTGTGTCTGAGATCAGTGAGTTTAAGTATTCTACCACATTCTTTTAACTAGCAGAACAAAAGTTGATTTTCCCATGTTTTCCTTGCTGGACTTAAGTTGGCATGTCCTGTCGGTGATGCACAAGGACCTTTGTTTTAACTTTCCTGACTTAAACTAGCCAGGAGTAAGTGGAGAGAAGGAGGCAGGATGCAGGGAGAGCTTTCTTATCATCCCCTAAAATAAATTTTGGAGGAATTTACCTTTTTCTGTGAACTATGAGGAAGAACATCAAGCTTAGTGTTCTAAGCTGGGCAGCAAGAAGGCTGCCCATATTTGCACGTACTCGCACCTGACTTGGGTGCTGAACCAAAGTTAATGACAAGAAGCCTATGGCTCCTTTGAAATCTATATGTTGTCGTTAGCTCCACTGGGGAATGAGATTCTTTCTGGCTTGCATTGGGCTGTGCAGGAGAAAGAAATGTAATCAACTTCTGTCTTTCTGTGCATGTTCAAACGCACTCCCCCTTTCCCTCCCCAATGTATAGTTGTCATAGTGTAAACATTCTGCTAAATATTTCCTCCACCTGCTTTAAACAATTAAGGAATCATTTCTTAACAGGAAAAATAAATGTACCAAATGTCACAATGCCTCAGGGGGATCGAAAATGATAAAACAAATGCTGTAACATTCTATTTTTGATCCAAAGGTAAACAAACGAAATGGTGCACGCACATGTGTATACACATAGATTCACTCTATTGGTCATGTAATCCATCACTGAGGTTGTTGGTTAAGGGAGAAATTACAGTTCCAACATATTTTCCAAACATTTAAACCTTTCTCATAAAATTATTTCAGGCCGAAAAATGTCTCCTGCTCATTCTCAATCCAGGTCTCGGAAGTGAATTTTCTTGGAAGGTTTCATAAAAAAATATGTTCAGAGGTTTTACTTTTACATAATAACTTTTAAATACATTGCTTGACATTTTCCAGATGCATTTTTGTGCTCAGCAGCTCAAAAGAAGCCCTTATTCAGGAGATGGACTAATGGCAAAAAAAAAGAAGAAAAATTTTTACCTTTAACCCTTCTGATCACTATATGAGAAAAATCATTTGGTTCTGACAGAAACACTCCAATTTTATGAAACATAAATCTGCTAGTGTTTATTGTCTCCTTCTGATAGGGCTAAATTCTGAAAGAAACTGTAGATCAGCCTTTTCTAGTGAAGTTAAATATATACTTTTTTCAGGAAATTGTGTCTAGATACTGCCTTTCACTGGTGCATTGCATAGGAGGTGATTCAAAGAGGAAAGAAATATCTCAGAGCTTCAAGGAAGTGATCTTTTGAATTAGAGATATAACAGGAGGTTTGCGGATAGCTCAGGCTCTGGATCACATGTGTGAATATCTAAGGAATTCAGATTAATATTTAGAGATTTAGATATCTCCTGGAGGCCAAAAAAAATAAGGGCGTAGTTCTCAGGAGTCCTCAGAACTTTGTGCGTAAGAGATATTTATTTCTATTCTTTGTCATAATCAACGTGCTTATTTATTAGATGCATATGTTTCTTTGTTATATCACACTCTCTGGTGTTTAGAGAGGAGCCAGTGTGTGTTCTTACTGCTTCCTTAATGCCTGCTTTTGTGTTCGGGCTTTGCACTATTAGCTAGCCATGGGATAGAAAGAAATAATCCATAACAGTGTCTGTGTGGACATCTCAAGCTAATCACGGCGGGCAGATTAGGATACACTTGAATCAACTTTTCAAGGGTTAATGCAAGCACCAACTTCCATACTGCTGCAGCTGCACTGCTGCTCATGGTCCTAATGTGATCGAAAAAGCTAGCTCAGGCAATCCTACGGTCCACTGCAGTCTGCACCCTAGACGCGTATTGCCTGCTTCTAAAATAAGGGTAAGAGGAACAGCAGGGATTTTGTGAGGATAAATATATGGATGATGTTGAGACCCACAGTTATGCTGAGCAATAAGCCTGCCTAGACAGAATAGAAGGAGATGCAGTCCTGCAGAGTGGGAGTGTACAATATTGTTGATGCAGTGGCCTTTCTTTTTGGTGCCATTCCTGGCTAATAGCAGTTAAGCTGCTGATGTTTGAATCAATAACTAGTTATCCCTTTTCATAAAGGAGATCATTCAATAATGGAAATGACAATAAAAGCCAAGGTGGATTCATCTGGCAAAACTCAAGCATTCTTTTCAGTGGCATTAGCAGAGATCTCAGAACTCTTTCCTTAGTCTTCAGAGTTTCTGCTCCTGTTCTCAGAAGACAGTTAGTCTTTTCCTGGATGCTCTGCTTAAACACTGACAGGACTTTTTAGATGTCAGACGCGATTATCTTATCTGTTCAGAGTACTTTATCAACCTGTCTGATTTTCATGAAGAAGGTAAATAAATTAAAAACTTGTAACAACGTAGACTTCTCTACCAAAGAACATGTCCCTGATGTCATATGCTAAACTCCAACCCTTAATGATTTTAAAGCTGCTTGCTTAAGAGTGAAAGTTAGAAAAGGGAAAAATAATCACTGGATTTAAAAGTTCATGCACCCCCAGCATCATCTAGTATGTTCCCACTGAAATCAATGAAAGTCCTCCTCTGGCTTCATGGAACTTGTGCAGAGTCCAGGTCAATCACATAGTCACTTCTGTATTTTCAGTTTGAGGTAAAGCTAGGGCCATAGTAATTTCCAGAAGAGCAGGAAGGGACTGTTGATACTGGAAAAAAAGATGCAAATATTTGTAGCAACTGAAGTCCTATTTCTATTGAAGACAATTAGAAGCAGAAGCAGAACAATGTAATGAAATAAATGAAGATTTCATTGTGAACTTCAGTGGAAAAAGTATCAGGTTGCAGCAGCAATTAAAATAATTTTTCTGGGTATTGTTGGCACAGCATCAGATTTTTAATACGGAGTGCTAAAGAGGATGGAAAAACTTAAGTGTCTTGGTATTTTAGAATGCATTACTACATGCATTTCAGCCTCTTCCGTACAGGTTTGGCTCATTTTTCTGAAGCTTTAAATAGCTAAAAAATGGCTTTCCTATGTTGCCCTGATATTCTATTATATTCTGTTCTTTCTTTCTGGCATGTATGATATAGTATAATGACATCACATCCATTAAATCTGTCTCTCTTGCTTTCAGAAACTTGTTTAAGGTTAACTGAGGCACAGGGGTTCTATTTCACATTTGATGCTATTTAAACTGCAGAGCTCTAATTCATAATGCCTTTAAAACAATGAAAGAATAACCAGTAAATGGGTCACTGAGGTTGATGCAGGGCTTCTGCACTAGCAATACTCTATATTTTATATATGATCAAAACACTTTTCATTTCCTGAACTCTTCATATTGCCAAGGAATACAATCCATACTTAGTTCTCTTAAGCTAACTTTGCTGTTTTTATAAAGGCTGCTGATTTGGCAATAAGTAAATGAAATTTAATGTTAATACCCTTGTTAATTACCTGAGAAATGACACCTACAGTACTTGTCATCATTAATCTTTTCTTAAGCAGATGATGAACTGGGGCGAACATTACATAAATGTATGTATATACGCATACATACATTTACACATAGAGAATAATAATCCAAGAAATATAACAATAGAAGACAGATTAACTGTAATGCTGTTATAAAACTGCTATGTGTAATTGTTTTTCTTCATATCTCCATTTATGGATGTAAAATAGACTAGCCAAAACCTGAAAATTGCAACATTGTCCATCTAAAAGTTCCACAGAGCAAAAACCAGCTCTTGAATAACATATTTTAAAATATGCTATTATACATACTAAATCTAATTTGAAAATGTCAAATGAGACCATATAATTTATGAGCTTCAGACAGGTAAATGCACTGTGTAAGCAAGGAGATTGCGATGGTTCTTTTCCAAGCTGTTGTCTAGGAATTTTTTGTACTGAAGTATTAAATATGATAACCCCCCAGCTCAAAGCTGGATGTGCTCCAGATAAAATTGCTTTTTCTCTTTCAGGCAAGAAAAAGAGGCTGTCCTTGAATACTGACGTAGTAACTTTTGACATCTGGAGATGCTGTGTTCTTATCATTTCCAGGAAAACAGTATCTAGAGGAAATGCACCCAAAAAGTTAAGATGTATAATGCTAAAGTGTCCATGACAGACCAGCATGACAAGACATGAAGCTTACATAACTGATAGCTACATTATACAAACCCAAGAATGGGTTAAGTAATGTCCTCCTATGCAATCATACTACAGCCAGAGTTACTTCCCCCTCACCACAACCTGTCACATCACAAACAACACGAGATGCCAAGCCTTTAGAAAGAGGAACCTGCAAGTAACTCGTGGGTGTTTATGGGTAGTGTTTGACTAAGGCTGATCTAAGAATCACTGGAAAGATTAAACTATGAGCTGTGCTTGATCTGTCTATAATATGAAAAGAGAAATAATTGTCTCACTGTGACAGCCCATGTGTGTGTATATGTGTGTGAATTTGCATGTCACTACTGAACACAGAAACTGATTTGTCACACTAGAGTACCCCGTCTGTCTTAGGAAGATCTTTCTTGTAGTGTCCATGATGAGGTCTGTCCATGGAGGTTTTCAAGACTCGCTTGATTGAAAACCTCAAACGACCCTTTCTGAGCTCATTGTTGAGCCTGCTTTGAGCAGGAGGTTGAGTAGGAGACCTCCTGAGTGCTCCCCCTTGCAACAGCCTCTGTGATCCTACAGCTATAGCTGGATACCTACAGAGCGTCACAAGAAACTACTGTGCTATACTGGAAAATGTATGTATTTCTTTACAGTGTTTTTTTTTTTCTTGTTTCACTTTGGGAAGGGGGGGTGGGAAAGGAGGAGGTATTTATTTGGGAGTTTTTGTTTGTTTAAATTTTTCTTATTTCCTTTTTTTCCCCCTCTGAAACTCACAAGAAAGTAGATTTCTACCAAAATTTTACAGGATAACTCCTTGTTTCACCTGACTTTTCATCATAATAAAATATTTATTTAATGAAGTTCCATTAATGTCTGGTCTTTTTTCTTCATGCTTTAACCCTGATTTTTTTCTTCTTTTTCTCTCCATGTTACTGGTTAAATAAAAATATTAGCCTGCACAGTGGGAGTGAAATTGAAATTAAAGATGCTGTCTATTTAAAAAGCTTTTAAAATCCTCCAAAATCATAAGAAAAACATAATTTAATGAAAATGTACAAGTTATTGTGGGTTTTTGTTCCCAGACAGCTTTTTTCTTCAGAAATGGGCATGAATCATGGTAAGTTTTTTAATAGTAGTAATCAGAAGGCTTTGCAACTGAAACCAGTCAAATTATGGCTTCTAAATGTAGACTTTTTTTTGTTAAATGTTTAGTATAGCCATTCAGGGAAACATAATGTTGTTTGCTGCTAACTAGCACAGATTGAAAGTATTTTTCAGTCTCGATGTTGAGTTGTCTAAGAACCTTTGTTTATATTGCATCCTATTTATGCAAGAAAATGAACTTCATTTTGAAGCTAGTATCTTTGAAATAGAGGATAATTTGCACTGCATGGATTCTGTCTGCAATATCAGCTAAGTTTGCTGAGAAAACCAGTGGTAAAAACAGTAATGTTCAAACAACTATATCTTTATTCTATGGATTAAAGGTGTGACAATTTACCAAAATATATACCGGTGTGAGTCTTAATAACCTATGGTGGAATTATATCTGTTAAATCTCTAAAACAAATGACCATCATATTTTTTTAGAAATGCCATTTGGGACTGCTTGCTAACTTAATTTCTGCTAAAAATTATGACACAAGAATCACAGTCAAGAAGTTGGTCCTAAAATTCTATTAAAAAAATCTTTCTCTGGTCCAGTTCAAGAGAGATTTAATTCCTCTCAGTCCAATGAATGAGATTTGCTTTGTGATTCTTGAAACCGACGCTAGTTTGAAGACAAGTTTATGAAGGCATTGGCTGATCTAGTGTGAAATTGGGTGTTTGAACAGTACTTTTCTCAAGAGAACACAAAATCTACCAACCTGGGGATGACACTGTGATATATATAGTTGCAAACTTCCGTACTTTGGAGTACAATGCATGAGTATCAATATCAGGTTCACATCTGCCCATCAATATAGACAATGTCATATAACTTTGCTCAGTGACTTAAAGGCAGAATTTCTGATTGGAAGAGTGGACAATTGTCAAGAATTGTTTGGAAGATAGTTGGACTGAAGACTGTACCTAGTAAATAGTTCATACAATAGCTGTGGAAGAGAAAAGAGTGTAGTTATATTATTAAACTATTAATCAGTAGGTTCTGTGCCTTAAGTAATTTGTTGAGTTTGTGAATGAATAAAATTATAAACTGAAGTCTTCTAAGTCTTTGGAAGATGACCTAGCTGTGGACCATCCTTTCTTTTGTTTGTGATGGCTCCATACAGGAGGTTTTTCTCTTTTTACAGTCCTAAAGCTACGATAATTGACTTCTGAAATTAATCAGCTCTCTGAATAATCAACTTTTAGTCAATGCACCTGTAAGGTTCTGCCTGAACAGCGTTTAACAGGATTCAATTAATAGACTGTGAAGTCCTTGGGACAGAGTTTTTTTCTTAATTTTATGCTTTCACTTTATGGCGTTGATTTTCTAACAATTTCAGTGAGTCCCTGAGAATACAGGTGCTCTCCAAGCCTGAAAATACATTTCTCACTATTCACTCTTGCTCTTGAGTATTTCCGATGCAACCAGATTAAAATGTGCTTCTCATATTCTGAGTGTCCTGGCTTCCTAACGTTTTTAAAAGGGTCATTCACTTTAGTGAGAGTTTGCAACTGAATGAAAAATTCACTGGATTTGATTTTTGCATTCTCACATGCTAAAAGGAAAGTGAAGTACAAAATTACCTTCTTAAAACTTAAAAATTACCATGTCGAAATTGAATTACAGACATGATGAAGAGAGGTATCTTATCCATATGAAGCATATACATGCTAGTTGATATCAGTATGCCGACAAGAAACCAAGAAGATTTCCAGAAATCCTCAGCATCTAGATCCGGATGAGTTTCAAGACATGGTTGTCTCTAGTCTAGTGCTATAACGAAGTACCAGATTTTCAAACATTTTTAAGCATTGATATCCCCCCCATCTTAATGGGAGCAGGTGGATGAACACATTTGGAAATCTAGTTCACTACTATACTGAAAGGAGAATGAGAGATCAGATGTTTTCAAGTGCAGATGTATCTGTTAGTACCCTGGAATAGAACAAACCTGTCTCTTTATTTCTGTATATTTCAAACATAGGATAACAGAATGGTAGAATATGCTGAGTTGGAAGGGATCCATAAAGAGCATCAAGTCCAACCCTTAGCCCTGCACAGGACCATCTCCAAAAGTCTCATCATGTGCCTCAGATTATCATCCAAATGCTTCTTGAACTCTGTCAGGCTTGGTGCTGTGACCATTACATATGTGTTGCAGAAAGATTGTGGTGCTCCTAAAAGGTCAGATATTGCTTCCAAAACTAGAGGTGAAAAACTGATTCTGTTAGCTATCATCAATGGTCTCATTTGCCAACAATTATTTAACTTCATAAATCTTTAAGGATTTTACAAGTAAAACTCATGCAGCTTTAAAACTGTTGAGTTTTGTTGTTTTGTTGTTGTTTTTTTTTTTTTCAGTCTGATTATTCACAGCTTGCTAATTTGTAATTGGACTTTTACAACTCAAAAACCTCCAGATTTCAGAAAAACTAATTTATTTTTTCTTGGTTTAATTGTGGTATTCACACTCAAAACTGTGGAGTGAGATTGCTTCTAGTGGGTCGTGTGCAGTGTTCTGGAACTAATAAAATATATTATTGATTGCTTAATGAAAAGCACCATGTTCATACAAATTTACTGTGGCTGAGAATGGATACAACAGCTATTTCTTATTCTGTTTTGAGGATCACCTGCCATTTTACTTGGGTGTATTTCTGCATATCAAGTGTGCTTTTAAATTAAATTATGGTTGCCTACAGGGCACTATATTGGGTGGCTCCATTAAGGTGCCCTTATACTTTTCCTTCCATGCAGTGCTACCCGTTGCTTTTAATTTAGCTTAAGATCATCAAAATTAATTATGATAGAGTGTATTAAAAGTTGAAATAGCAAATCAAGGAGTTTTATTAAGTGCCCTTTAGATTTCCTTATGTGTTTAGTGGTTTTAGCTTTTATTTGCTCATCACTGTCTGATTCATCATGATTACTATGAGAAGGATCTGTTAAGTAGAACAAAAATGTCTGAATATGGGGGTAATAGCTACAACTCTCAGTTCCTACCTGGGCTTGATATCTCTACCATGTAAAATAAATGTACAACTGTTCTAGTAGTACTGTCGACTACTTGTAACTGTCCTTCCCCTGTTGAGGTGTTTGGTCTGTGTACTTGGCAGCAAAGCAGTGGTTGTGCATTAGGCATTTGAAAATGCTGCTGATTCCCCTCCATCATCTCAATGGCAAAAATTCCAGAGTGTCCGTGGCGCATCCCAATAACCATCACTGCACTGTGACGAGTCTTGTAGTGGGGAATGGTCCCCCACACTATCTGCCAGACATGGCACAACATGCCTGCTGCATGGAGTGCTCAAGGCAGGATTTATTTGGATTTTTTAACTCACAGTTGGTAGGAACTGGTGGACACCTGCATATACAGTGGTCGCCTTGGGTGGGCTTGTTTCTGTACTGTGTTGGTTGGTGTCCCCAGGCACATAACCTGTGAGGTTCCCCTAGGCAGAAACTCCTGTGGGGATCCTAATTTAGTTGTTGCCCAAAAGAATTGTTAATTCTGTGGTTCTAGTTCACACCTTATAAACCTTTAGCCTTCTACTAAAGCAGAGCAAACTTCATACAAATGCCTGAGCTTGCTCTGTCCTCTGCATCTGCTGAGTCTCTATCTGGGTCTTACTACCTGGCTGCTCAAACTGGAGTGACTCAGGGTGGTGGGATGCATCTGCATCTGGAGAATAAGATCTGGCAGTCATTAGTGACATTGAATTACAAAGCTTCACACGTAAGACATTGTAACATCTGTGTTGTATTCCAAACCTAATTAACAATATGATCTCAGGAAAAACTCAACCTGGAAAAGACGCTGTATGTGGTTCAGTGAACTATCATGTATTCATTTTACTCATGCTGTAAAGTCATAGCTTTTTAAGTGAAAAAGACATAATAACCACCTATAACCACCTTCAACCTTAACCTGTCTATCCCCACTACATTACTTCAGGTAATACATTTGATATATGTACTATACCCATTAATGTGTAGGATGACATACTCTTCTTACCATAGCCTACTTGCAGAGGATTAATAATGTAATGAGCAACAGAATAAGCACAATACCTGTACTGGAACCATTCCATTGAAATAAAATACATGAAAATCCCTGCTAAACACACTACTACTCAAACACATACCCTGAATGCATTGCACTGTGATGAGTCTTGTAGTGGGGAATGATCTTCCCTCGGGTGAAATCAGCTCCTCATTTCTAGATGTATCTACAGCCAGTGTACCCAGTTATCTGTCAGTTGTGCTTCTCAGGTGAAATCAGCAACCCACCTGAAATAAGACCCAGTATGCACTAGCTTCAAGACCATTCATTCCCCGTAAACTCGTAGCTCAACTTGCTCCTTCATACCTTTGGCTCATACAAGTCAAAGAATGTAATCCATTAATTTATTTAATAAACAAAAATTCTTTTGGGGTAAAAGAGGATGACAAAAATAGTTTTGCATTAATTATACAATTCTGTGTAATTGTAATATCCTTTTGTTCCAAAAGTTAGGTCTCCTCAATGTTTCAAATCCTCCCTTTGCTTCTAGTCAAATTTTGTTTAGATTCACTTATGATTTTCCTATACCATTTAAACTCCTGCTGATCATCAGAAATATTATTTTCTCTGTAATCAGTGTGCAGGTTATCTCTAGGACATTTTTCAGATCAACCAAACAGGTTGTGCTTTTTCAATCTTTCACACAGTGAGGCATATTTTAAAGACAGCATCATTGCATCTTTTCAGAATGATTTCCAGTTCCTTGATATCCTTTTAGTATTATAGAAATTAATTCTGAACAAAGAATTTCAATACTAGTGCCACTAATGCTGCCTTACCATTTTTATCATGTCTCCTTGCTTGCAAATCAATTAAGGATCATGTTAGCTCACTGAAGAAAATCAGGTTCAACTGGTCATCTACTATTACAGTCATTTGTTATCAATCTTGAGACAGAATCATTGCTCTTTACAATAGCTTTTCTCATCTTACAAATAATCCTTGTTTCTAGATAGAAGTCCTTACACTTGGCTGCATTAAAACCTATGTTTAGATCCAATTTGACCTCTGCAAGTGATCCAAGTCACTCTACAACTGACCTGTTCTCCGTATTATTTACCATTCTACCAATAGGTCGCAACCAGTTCACTGATTAATTGAAAGTAAAAGGAAATAGATTTTTTTCTGTATAAATTATTTTAATGCATGAGGCCATGACCCAAAGCCCATTAGACTCACTGAAAGAATTTCTATTGAATTTGGGGAACTTCAGATGGGGTTCTGAGTCAGTTGCAGTTTTGCTGCTTTAGGAATTGTTCTCATTCCAGGATAGAGTAGAATACATTATAGGCTTTCCTGACAGCTACAGAATTAATTTTTTGTTAGTTTGCTCTAGGTTTAATAAAAATTATTATTATTATTATTTTATTTTTTTAATTGTGCCAGCAAATTACATTCAGGCAGGATGGGATCAAAAACTGGCTTCAGAGCCCACACTGGAATTAAAGATAATGTTCAATAGCTTAACAAGCTAATAGTCTATGCATCCAGTTTCTGGAATTATCTATATGCATGGTCTTAATATGTTCTGTATTTTCTAAAAGAGTAAATCTGTTGATTCAATCATTTTTCCTTAGTGACACTAATGAAAAGCTTTATTTGATGATTCTGAATCAAAATTCAGGCTGGTTGTCAATTTTGTGGTAAACCAAAAAATTTCAGATTTTCATTCAAAGATGGTATGTACTTTTTAAAACACTGAATAATTTTCCTACATATTTTATAATCTTAAAACACTGAATAATGTGAATTGTCTTTGTTTCAAGTAACTCTAGGAATAATATCAGTAATCCTTAATAGGTGGAAATTTTTTTTATAAAGAAAAAATAGAGGTTTCCATTCAATTCCAGTTTCGTGAACCTCAGTTTCTAATAGAAAGTGGAATGCATTTTATTTGAACCTGTCTTGACTATATGATTTACAAACTAATTTTTTTTCAATGACTGGTACTTGGTCTTTTATGGGCAGCATCTAATGCAGTAAGTCCTTGATCTCAGTTTAGATTAAAGCACCAGTATAATAACTAATAATAATTTTTCAACCAAAAATAAGCTGTTATAGAAATAAGGAGGGGTTACTTTCAGGTGAACATTCTTCAGCATTGGCTTGAAGCCATCTTCAGCAGTCAGCTACAGACAGATTTATTGGTCAGATGACTTTAAATGTAAAACAAAAATTAAAATCCCAATCTTGGGACCACAATAAAATCGTGGTCCATGCCAACATCTAGATTGTTGTAAAGGAAAGCAAGAATCTATGTGGACTTAAGAACTACAGCAATCTGCCTCAGGCCACAAGATATCCCCCTGTTTTTTCCCCCAAAATCATAACTAGGGGGTTGAAAAAGCCTTTATATGTTCTTTTAATGATATTAAAGGCAAGACCTACAATTTTCTCCCTTTCAGTGGCTAGAAACAGAAGTTTTACTTCTAGTTTTTGCCTATGTGTTTTGGCACACGAGGCTGTATCTTTCAATATCAAAGTAGTTGAGTAAGATAATTATACTGATACTAAAAGATTCAATGCCTGTAGGCTTTCTTCAGTGTATTGTGTATTTATATCAGAAATGAAGCTTGTCTTGTCTGCTTGCTGTGCTGTGCATGGGTTCTTAACCTCCTGCTAAGATGCTGGCTATTGATTTGGGTTGGCTCTCTCTGTAGGTGCCTGGCATGTTGCCTTATTCTCACAAAGTAATAAATACCTAGTTCTGAAAATTTGGACTTTTGTTGGTACTTTCAGATGGCCACCAGAAGCACATCTTCACTGGTTGACTGAGAGTACTGCCTTAATATAGGGACCTAAAATCTAAATTGAAAGTGGCATGCAGTAATTTGAGCAAAGACAGTAGATGTTCTGCCCTTTGCTGAAAAGTGGGTGGGTGGATAGCTGACCCGCAGCTGATAGCTTGTTACCAGTGGGTTTTATTGAAACTTCCTATGTTCTTTTCCTCAAATGGGGTTTTTTTTTGGCATTCCCCAAGTCTGCTATGAAGATACAAGTAGAGACAGAGAGAGAATGAGACTTTCTTACTTACTTTTTTTTTTTTCCTGTGTTTTTTTGATAGGGTTCATATGTAAGAAAAGGGAAGTCACAACTGTAGTGGTGATGTGGGATGCTGGTCAAAAATTTCCTTGGGCAGTTTCAACAGGTGAAACATCATGTCAGAAATAGTCAGCTAGGCAGTAAAACTGAGGAAGGAAAACCAGGAAGATTGTCAGAAATGTGTTCCTGGCTGAGTGACAGAGACCCACTGCAACAAGCATGCAAATGTGCATAACCAGTTGTGTGAGCAGTGTTGCTGAAATTAAGGGAAGGAAAGATGTAAAAAGGAAGGATATTACTACAAGTATTATTTTTCAGGTTTTCAACCTTCAAGCTGTGGAATAGTTTGGCTTTTACTGCTCAGCTTTACAAAACACTTCAAAAAGTATTGATGTAACAGAGGAAGGAATATGAGTAATTGAGCAATATAGGCTCTTAGATCTCACATTTCTATGACTCATAAAATTCAGGCTATGAAAAGTAGGACAAGCTTTAATGCAAGGAATAACACAAACATTAATGTCAGTTTATTTTTTTCCATCAATAACTTTGAATCACAAAAGGTTTCCCCATTTTTTCTTTATTTTAAGGAGGAAAAGAATTCACAGTTCCATCTTCACTGCTCTGCTTAGCGAAGACCAAGGACAAACAAACGGCAGGAAAACCTGGAGGGTGTTTTGCTGCAGATTGGGAGCAGCCACTAGGAGGGGCTGACTGCCTTGTAGAGAAGGTAGGGGATTGATTTACTACCAATTCCAATAAAAAGTGTTAATAAAATTTCAGTTCTAAAAGTAGTGCTAAGCTAAGACAAAGTTGGAGTATTTATATATTATTTACAATGCTTACATAATAACTTGTGGGATAAATGCTGGGTTTAATACTAATGTACTTCCAGGCAGCGAAGATATTTGAGGGCTTGATTTCAAAAAAACCCTCAGAACACTGTTCTCTACTAAAAGATAAGATCTGATTCATGTCAGTGCCTTAGAAAGAAATGTCCTGTATTTTATGCACCATTGCGGGACACAGATAAAAGAGCTGATTGAATAATAAAAAAAAGAAAAGGTCTCTGTTCCGTATATGTTTGAAAATCAGTGTGTGTTAGGCCAGGTGGCCTTATTCATAAGCATGGCTCTTGGACAAAACAGCGTCTGTTTTCCCATAACAGCCTTTTTTGCTGCATTATAATCTCTTTATATATTTAATACCATAAATAAAACACTGGCATAGAAGAAAAGTATAAATAAAACACTGGCATAGAGGGGATATGCCAAAAGTGATCTCTCAAACTTTTTTCTTTCATATCAATGCCATAGTTAAAAGAAAAGTCTATTCAGTGCCATACTGGAAGGGATGTGGAAGCAATAGTTGTATACCTCTCTAGACTGGCAAACACAAATAGTCACACCAGCAAACTTACAAATGGGATTGTTCTTAGTGATTCCTATCAACTGAGGCTTCCTTTTTCTCCTCCTTTACCTAGAACTTATCGGTTATAAAAGATGACAGAGTGATGATTCTGACCTCTTATTCAGAGGTATTTTGGAAAAGATTGCATATTTCAACCAGAGATCAAGGACCATGAAAAAGGTAGGAGGGATTGCTCTTCTATCCTAATTTACAAGACAGTGAGTGAAAACTGGTGTTTGGCCTATGATTATAATTACTTATATTTGATCTGGTGAAGGACACTTCAGGGCAAATGCATCCTGTACATAACTTCTTTTCTTGTCTAAAAAAGGAAGGAGAGAATTTGATTTAGAAATGTAAGTGTGAAATATAAACTTTTTTCTTTAATTTAAAGAGAGTCTTGAAATCAAAAATATTGCAGCTGCCAAACTGTAGCCCAGTAAATTTGCTGAAATAAGGTTTATTTTAGAGATCTGGAAAAATAAGAAAGGGACAAAGAGAATCCTCAGTTCTCTAAAGGCAAATTTCAGTGAGGATGGATAGGTTTATTGTGAAAAATGGGCTAAGGATATTCTTCTTTGGGTAGAGGATGTAAATGATCAAGGTGAAAAGGGACAACATGAGCTGACCATCTGTATTCAACAAGAAGATATTTTATTTTTTCCATATTCAAAAGTACACTACTGTGAGTAGGAATCTTCTTCACACTGATGTAATTAGTATCAGCACAAGAAACCTGTCTCCTGTTTGTTTATAAGCAAGGGAAAAAAGCCAGCAGTAATGAAAGTTAAAGCGTGGTTTCAAAGCAGCTGTTTGCTCTGTGAAGGAGACAAGTTGAATATTGTTTTTAAGCAGACAAGATCACTGCTCCCACTGAGTTCATATGGAAAATGGTCCCTGTGACTTCAGTGCTGCCTTCACGGTAGGCTGAGGAAGGCTGGAAACTGCTGCCTTTCAGAGGCTAGTTCTTGATTTGTAGGGAAGAAACAATTCCTACTATTGGTGAATTCAATATGCGAGTGTAACAAGGGTCTAGGCTTTGCAGAAAGGCCAGTATCTGTATTCAGAACTTGGTGCGAGCTTCTTGAGGCAGGGTGTTACCTTTAAGAAGAGAAACAACACCCAAAACCCAGATGGGAACTGACAGCTCCTGCTTCATTGCCAGCTCAGCTTTGGTGCTGCCTCTCACAGAAGTGTCCATATAGTGTAGCTCCCATTTCTTTTGCTCAGAGGGATTCCCACTCCTGATGAGCTGGAATAGCAGCAACAAGAGGTGGCAGATATGCAGAACTGCCTGTGGGTGGCAAAGGCTCTTAAACAACTTCATAATACTGACTCCTAATGAGTTTATTCAGATATTCTAAATTCCTTCACCAGTGGCAATATTGGGAAGCTCAAAGTGAAAGAACAGCATACTGTCCCATATCAACTATTTCACCTACAAACTCTGTCTGAAAGAGTTCTTTATACAGACAATCCACTAGAAAATCAAAGACGGAAATCAAATATCCAGACTAAACATTTTTGAGGGGAGAAAAAGAACAAAAGTTGTCCACTCCTACATGGTGGTGCCATATACTCATGCTAAGTTGATTAAACTAAAAAATGCATTATAAACAAAAGTGATAACTCTCTTAGTACCAAAATTATTCTTTCATTGTGAGGTGTGAGACGATGTGTCATTGGTATAGTGCATGAGAATTCATCTACCGTCAAGAACACTAGATTCCCACCTACTCTATCATCTGACCTGGTGCAGGGATACAGATTTAAGATACTTAGAATTAGGTTTACAGTGCCATTTTATCTCTGTCTTTCCTATTAGACCTTGTGTTGCATCTGCCATTATTGTGAGCAAGTATCAAAAGTTATCAAGTTTCCCCTATTAGAAATCCAATAAAGTGCTCTCTTGGACCAACTGGTTACTTGTTGGCAAGTGAATATCAATTATTTTAGCTGTGATAGCTGAAATACTTGCCATCTCTGGCTGCCTCCATGGCCAGTTTCATAGATCAGAAGATACGTGGGACACCTCAATTACTCAAGGACAAAGTGACTTGGCTAATAGATCATTAGCAGCTTGAGCTAAGCAACAAGGCTTTGCAAGAAGCTGCTAGGGGATGTGTGCATTGCTCTTCACTGGTATGAAACCTTAGCTGTCTTCATGACTTCTGTCTGTACCTGGATGGTGTCTGATTAAGATTTTTTCTTCATTTCATAGTAAACTTTCCCTTGCACCTGTTTAATATTATCCTGAATGAACTGTAATTTGAACATGACAAAATTAGAGAACAGAGTCTCCATTAAAGAGGGAAAGTTGTTCTTTTAGGCTAAATTTCCTGGGCTTCTTAAGATGGATCCACTCCCTGTTGACAGCAAAGATCCTTCACACTAACACAAAAGCCTGAATAAGATCAGAGATTAGTAACTGTAAAAGAAACATGACAACTCTTCATTCCTCTTTAAGTAAGGTTTAGTGTTTAAAATGCAGTTGACCTAATTTTGTTTGGAAAATCTCTTACTCTTTTTATCCACATTTTCAGGAGTTTTCCTCTTCCCTTTACTTTAAGGGAGCATGCCATGTAACTTTATGGCTTCATTCTGCTCAACTCTTTCACTAAAGAAAATATGGTAGCTGGGATAAAATGTGCTAAAGTAAGTCCAGTGTCAAGTATATCTTACCTGACTTCAGTCAAATGCACGGTTTTCACTGTGATAAAGCTTGATTTTGCATCTGTTCATACTTTTATAGACAAAAAATATTACTTGTAGATATCCACAGTTGAAAACATTTTTGATGTATGAACCTTTCCTTGAAATAAGACTTCTAAAGTAAGTGTAATCTTTCTTGCATATTACAGTTAATGAATCCTAAGTTCTTTGTGGCCTTAGTTAGAAATCTGCTGACCTCAGGGAGGATGAATTACTAGCTACTAAGTATTAGTAATAGTAATCCTAAACACTGTTCAGTCCCTTAGGTTTAGGATCCTAAAATCTCCCTGAATAAATTCACCAGGAGAGCACATATAGCTGAAGGTTTGATGGACTGGGAAGTACCAACCTTTTCTACAAATGATCCCTGATGTTGCAGCCACTATTATATATGAGAAGAGACCTTTTTAGAAGCTGGATAAACTTGATGCATCCAAAATCATTAAACACCTGTTCCATTAATGACATGGAATTTGTCTTGTGTACAATTGCAGTAGATTCCATCTGACAGTTCCTCTGAAAGAATTGGGCCTAATAAGGAGGGCAGAGGTCCTCAGCTAATGAGCAAGTGGAGGTTCTGATCTATTAGGTTAGATAGAAACTACTGTGTTTTTGAGACTTAAAATATGACCGGGGCTTTGGCCTTGTTTTGAAGCATTTATTAATCAGTGCCTTAATCCTGAAGGACTATTCACCTGAAATCAGTAGAACTATTCACAAAAGTAAAAGATGTACTATTGGGCCACAGCAATATATTCCCTGTAACATCATTAAGTCATCCTCCACCTCTCAGCCCCTCTTTCTCCAGCATGCTGGCTCATCATCCAGTGAGGAAGAGTTAGTCTTGTTCAGCCCTTGCTTAGTCTGCAAGAAATGTACTAACTGAAGATCGTTTCTTTATAATCTGAATTCTTGACTAGTAGAGAAGCCACCTTTTTTTTCTCTAACAAAAAGTTCCGTTCTAAGTAAAGTCATAGCTCAACATGCTTAACATGCTTAGGTGAATTTTTTGCCAGAAATACCAATATTATTGAGTTTATAATTCTGTTTCCAGGAAATATTAATGAAAATATCTGTGAATATTATTTTCATGTGAAAGCAAATAATTTCAGAGAAAAAACTCTACAGAAATTAAGTATATTTTTGCAGATTTCAGTAACCATGAAAAAAAAACAAACAATGAATTAAAACTTTAGAACAATTTGGCTGTGTGAAATAACTACTAACAGAATTTGGGCACTGTGCAGTGATGTCATCCTGTTTCTCTCTCCACGTTGTGACTCATTTTATAATGTGTATTGGCCCTGAGAAAACTCTGCTAAAATCTCACAGGCACTTATCTCCACTCGACCTCTCCAAAATGCAGCCATCGAAACAGTAACTATTTATGTGAATGTCAGAGATCTGTGCTAACAGTTTTTTGACTGAGATTTGGTGATTTATTCTTATCATTGGGTACTGTGTTAGAGATGCGATTGAGGCATGGTATGTTTGGGATGTCGTTACCCTTTGAAGTCATTAGTATTTTAGGCAGAGGAATGTAAAGAGGCAAACGTACTGAAGCTGTATGTGGTATCACTGACAGAGTGGTGGTAGGCCCACTGTAATGAAAGGTTCCAAAAGTACAGGCTGAACTGCAGACACAGACAATGTGGTTAGAAAGGCTGTTACAAACATCTCTTTCATGAGTCAGGCCTAGGAGGACTGATGTGAAGTACAGTGTTTGGTAGGTCACATGTAGCTGCTTGCCCACCATGGAACATGGTTGGACCTCCTCTGGTTGCACTGTTACAATGAGCTCTTCGCTTAGGGAAACACGTGAGATGTTGCAGATTTGTCACAGGCAGCAGATGTTCCCATATGAAATGATAGTAAATGATGTTCTGTAATTATTTTAGAAACTGGATGTAAAAAAATCAGCAATTTTTTTTTTCCTAGTGGATCCTCATGCATTTTTGTTTTGTATACCTAAACCTGTGCAAAAAGTAACCATTCAACTGCATTATCTTCCACTGCTAGCATTGTTCTTCAAGGCACTCTCCTTTGAGTGAACATTCTTTGCCCTTAATCTAAGACTTAGTGCTAGAAAGGTCTGGTTGGAAGAATAATGCAGACATTATTCCTAATATGAGTACAGTTTCCACCTCCAGAAAGCGTTTTATCTGTATAGTTTATGCTGATAAAATAGGTAAAGCACAAACAGTATGCCATGTTTTGTCAGTTACCCACCTAGTTAAAGTGTTTGCTAATTCAAAGTTGTTACGTAGTCAAACTAAAGGTTTTGAGTGTTGTCCTAGCTCCCAGCTTAAGGCAATTATTAACTGTTGACCTGACTTTTTATCATTAATATATCCTGTGTTGAGTTGGTCTGTTAAAGATAAGTAGCATGATACAGGAGCTCCTGTATTCCTTGGATGGCACATGATGAAGACTAGCCCTCCTTACACATACATACTCGGGGCAAATAAAAATAGCTAATATACTTAAAAAATTGATTTTATTTTCTATTGCACAGAATGAATTCTTCCCTGCTCAATGTGCAACAAAACCAATCCTGGTTTGTGACTGCTAAGACCAAAAATTGCAAATTCAGTTTTCACTTAATTTATTAAGCAGCTCTGGTTTTACAGTGTAAGAGATTATTATTTCAGATTGTGCTAATATAGCTTACTTTGTCACTACTCCAAAAAAGTACCATGTATTTTTCATCTTCTTATCTTTACCAAACTGTAAGAATTTTTTTTCAATCCTAGATCATATAGAGCCTCCTTTCAGAACCTGCTGATTGACAACAGCAGCTTTGTTAAGGCAAAGTAAATGTCATAAAATGTTTTGTTCTACTGCAGACACTGGCAAATAATTGGCATCTGTTTTCTGTTGTCTAGCTGCCATTCTGTTTTCTGAAACAGAAGCTTCCATTTCTCATTTAATTCCTTGATGAATTCAGTCTCTTATGGGATTGAAAAAATTGTTACAAAAAAAATGTAAAACATTCTGTTAAAGGAAACCTAAATAGTTTCATAGTGATTTCCGTGTAATTAATTATTCAGACTGGTTGGAACTTCTTAAAATAAACCAAATAAAAATTCAAGAATGTTTATCTTGACAACTGTAAAATTCTTCGGCTGAATAATATAATTACTTCTGTGTTTGTCTGGATATTCTTGATAGATTCTATTGGAATTCAGTCACTTTTGTCATCAGCTTTACTGTTTTACAAAATACGGCATAATTTCTGTGTATACAGTAGGAAATTTTTCAATTGTATCCAACTATTGGCTAACAGGATATAAAATAATTATCAAAATATATATTCATCTCCTTAATGTTTTATGCAGATAAAATAGCACTCTGACTTTAGGAATTCTTTTGGCTAAGCATATGACATTAATACTCATTAACATGCTCTCAAATATATTGCCAGAGTGATAATAAAATCAACATCTTCTAATTTTTATATTGAAACTAAGCCAAAGTGCATTTGATCTTGTGACTACTTAGCAGTGTGCATGATACTAAAAATATCAACATAAATGCTGAATAAAAATATAATCTCTTTATTAAGTGAAGACAATATTGTATCTTTTATTGTGAACTGATGTTCAACTACAGAAGCAAAATGCATGATAAAGGACTAAGAATCAGGCAGATGGATAAGAGATCAGCTTTTGTTTTCACACTTAAATGTTTTGTAGTTTATTATAAGATACCAAATAACACACAAAGTTAATTCCTGTTTTTACACTTACTCTTTGCTGCTAAAGTCTCAATAGTCATTGAAGTTTATGGGAAATATTTGCCTAGAGTAATGTAAAAATCAGATACATTTTCTGCATTGTTTCAGATGAGACCAGCATACAGTACATTAACAGTGGAGTGTGCTCACAACACACTCCAGTAAAATTCAAATTCTACAGTCTTACAGAATGAGTTGCAAATTTCTTCACTGCTGTGAAACGAAGAAGATACAGTTTTAGATAATGTGAATCTGTGATTATTTAGTAGCAGTATTAATTAAATATATAAGTATTTGGAAGATAAAAATGCATATATAAACACAGATATTTGCTTCCAGAGCCCTGAATCTGTAAGATTACTTATGTGAGATAAGGTAAAATTTGTTGTGGAATCATTGTCTTTTCATGTATAGTATGTGTGAGATATTTCTGTCTCAATCCTATCCCTAGGTGAATTCCTAGGTTTTTTTACTATCTAGTTGCTAGCAGATTTAGAAGCCAAATCACTGCAGATCTTTATAAGATACTTTACCCCAATCTTACAGTTGTGGTCTAGTACTGATAGGGTAGTGACATGTAGGAAAAAAACCAGTTACTCCCTCCACCAGAGAGTTTTGATATTAGCAGCAAAATGTGGGAAGTTTTGTTTTGTAGAGCCTTTATTATCTTCACCATTTATGAGACAAAATGGCAATAATTTAATTTACAACATTGTGAATCTGTATCACTGAAATAATGAAGTCTTGCTAAAATAATTTTCACTCTCTCCCAAACCTTGTTATTATGATTTTGGTTAAAAATAATTGTCTGAGGCCTCATTTCAACATTACAGTTAGTTACCCAGCATTCTCAGATTTGACCTTTTTCATCAGCCTCAGTTGCTGTTCCTAGTTTGGCTGTATGCTTACCTCTCTCATCCTATTTTACTTCCTTCTCTGTTAAAAAAAACCATTAGAAAATCATTATGCTCTGTGCCAAATAATTCTTTGTGAAATACTGTCTATAATATTTTCAACTCTTGTATCAGAACATAGCCTGCAGTGTTTCAAGCTGATTTGATATTTTGAGAAATTTTCATATGTTTTGCTATTCTGATTGAACATTAAGAAGAACAGAGGAGGAAAATAAAACAACTTAGTTCTGAAGAAAGAACAAGTGCCTCTTCTCTTTTTTATAGAAATTTTTGAATATATCATGTCTCGCTGCTTCTGCATGACACCTGAAGAAGAGTTGCCCAGAATTATTTTTTTTTAACTTTGCAAACTGATCTACTAAAAAAAAGTGTTTCATGACCTTTTAACATTCATGGCTGCAACACCATTGCCACTGGGATAGTGATACTCTACTGTGATTTATAGCAAGCAGTTTTTTGAACTCTTATCATATCATAAACATATCGCTGCCATTCTCTCTATCATGGAAACAGCTACAACCAAGCATTGTCCAGGGACTCCCACATAAGAAGGATGAGGATCTGTTGAAGTGAGTTCAGAGGAGGGCCACAAAGATGATGAGAGGGTTGAAGCACCTCTCCTATGAAGACAGGCTGAGGGAGTTGGGGTTGTTCAGCCTGGAGAAGAGAAGGGTCTGGGGAGACCTTGTAGCACCTTCCAGCACCTAAAGGGCGCCTAAAAGAAAGGTGGAGAGGGACTTGTTACAAGAGTGTGTAGTGATAGGACAAGGGGTAATGGTTTCTATCTGAGAGAGGGCAGGTTTAGATTAGATATTAGGAAGAAATCCTTCACTATGAGAGTGATGAAGCACTGGCACAGGTTCCCCAGAGAAACAGTGGCTGTCCCATCCTTGGAAGTGTTCATGGCCTGGCTGGATGGGGATTTGAGCAACCTGGTATTAGTGGACAGTGTCCCTGCACATGGCAAGGAGGTTGGAACTAATGATCTTTAAGGTCCCTTCCAACTCGAACCATTCTACGATTCTATGATTCTATAAGCATTAAAAAGTTTAGCCTGTAGCAAAACCCTATTCCATGTGAATGCTCTGGCCAATTGAAATTTGCACAGTCACATTTTTCTTTGAAGTGCAAATAATGCAAGAAAACTGTTGCTATCCTCTGACACGATAACCATTAAGCTGCAGTATACACTTAAAGATGTATAGTGCACAGGATAATTCAGTGAAAAGGCAAAAGGTTTTCATATTTCTTTAGTTTATTATAGTAGAACTGGTTCTAATAAATTTTTGGTTGTTGTCACCTAAATTTTGCTTTGTAAACAATTTTAGGAAAACTATTTTCATAATACACAAGCTAAGAATTCCTGAACTTATGTTGGAATGCTATTCAGATGTATATTGAAGTTCTAGTACTCACGTTTTTTCCCACTGAAAATATTATAGCCTTACATTATCTTAGAAATTATATTAATACCCCTAATATTTCCTTTTTTTTGAATGAACTCAGTGGAACTGTTATTTAGCATGGTATATATAACATATTATATAGCATGGTCTTAAAAAATGCTGTTTATTCATCTACCTTCCCTCCTTTAAGGATGGAGTCTTATGACATCTAAATCTCTGATAAGACTTATGGCCTTATTTCTTCCTGAGTAGTAGGAAATGTACCTTTAACACTGAAATAGTTCAAAACAAAATGCTTTTGGTGATTTTCAGAAATCTGAAAACATAAAATAATTCTGCACTTTCGCTCCCCCAAATTGAAGTGAATTGTTTTATTTTTGAGCTTTCTCTACTTCGTTTTAGTTTATTGTTATTATTATTATTATTATTAGACATGTTATCATTTCCTTCTACCACCTAAAATGACTGATTTCTACCTCCAGGTAAATTGCTTCCTTTTCTGATGTTTTTTTCTTGTAGATCAGAGTACCAATATGGCCATGCTCTTGAAAGGGAAGCACCAAATGCACAGCTCATTTATCAAGGCAAAAGTGTTTAACTATGACCTTAAGCACATGCTGCTGCTTGTTAGTTTAACTGAAGCTACACAAACATGATAAAAGGTAACTGACCTTTATTCTGTGCTCTAGATATCTGTTTGATGATGGTCTCACTTTGTCCAGAGGTTTAACAAGTGTTTACTTTTTAACTAACTCTCTGATTACATGATCCTCTTTTCCCTGACTCTCTTCCTTCATCATATGATACAGCTTTTTCTTAAGTCTGACATTTCAAGTGAGGGTCACTGTATTTATGCAGTGCCAAGAACTAGGAACAGTCTTATGTGCTGAGTATGCTCTTCCCCATTGTTCTGCAAATTAGTCAACATGAAATCAAATAGTGATAATGTGTTGTTATGATTAAGGTTAATAAGCTACTGATTATCTCCATAGACTACTGTTCCAGACACATTATTCAAATGGATTGCTTTTTTGAACTAGTTGATAAAAGATCCAAATTTCCCCCTGTTGTGATAAAAGATGTTGTAAGCCTTTAGAGAGATAGGGAAACATTACACAACAGGAACAGTTTACTCTGTCCAATACATTTCAGATTTCTTATGGTGACAGTAGCACACTGTGGCTCCAGAAAGCTTTGTCTGGTAACAAAAGGATGCTCCTCTATGTCTCTGAGACTAAGCCACTTGAAAAAAACACTTCTGTCAAGAAACCTATTGTTACCTTTCTGGTGTGTGCAACAAATTTAACAAATTATAGTGTTCAGTTAATCCATGTTCTCTAAGCTTAATCGACATGCAAGGCCACTAGTTTTATGTAATCTGGACTTGACTAGCATGAACTCAGTAGCTCAAATCAAACAACTTTCAGTAAAACCACTGAAGATAAAACAGTTTAAAAACTTTCAAAAAAAACCAACCCCAAACGCAGCTAACAAACCTAACCATAATTTTAGCTGAGTCTTTGTCAAAACTGACAACCTGAAAAAACACTTCCTAATCTTCAAAATTCACAAAAGTTTTCAAAAGAATAAGCTTAAAAGAACACCAGCAACCTATATATTCATAGGATACATAAATCTCAGATCAAACATAGATTTTTCTTTTTAAATGATATTTTTTTTGCCCAGTAGTGGTTTTACAAATAATTTTAGATCATTTTCATTTTCGAAAATGCTTACTAGAACAACTGTTTCTTCTCTACACTTTTTTCTTCTCTAGCTCTTGAAGAGAACACTTTCCTTTGAAATACTCAGTAAAATCTAGATTTCTCTTAATGACAATGCTTCATGCTATATTTTTCATTAGCCTCAGGAAAAAACCTATGCAAGAACTTGAAAAGCTTTCTCTAACTTCTTAACTGAGTGTTCTGAGGGCTACCAACTGGGTCATTACTGACAAGCTTGTATTTTTATGCTTTATTACGCTGGTTGGCACTCACGTACCCCAAAGAAGAGTAGCTGAACACTGAGCTAAGAAAGGGCACTTGTTCTGCCAAAGAAAGCAAGGTGCATGGTGCAAAAGTGCTTTGACAATCAATTATTAAGAATCCAGAGATGACAACCCATATACATGCATGTAAATCAATAACCTTTGAGCATTTAATCCGCAGGGATCACAGCAGACAGTGGCAGAAAGGATCAAGGTCAGGGATAGTGAAGTCAAAGTGATGGTGAAGACCAACTACAGCCTAGTCTACCCCTAAGAAAGGAAAGCTTGTAGTGGCTTCATTGAACTGTATTGTACCATGTGATACCACATGAAAAAAGATAAGTTAAATTTTGAAGTTCATTTCTTGCATTTGTTTAGAGAAGTCCATCTTGTTCAGTTCATGTTTTTGTTACAAAGCATGCATGTGAATTACTAAGCGCTCAAGCTCCAACCATTTATTTTTCAAATATCTCTTTCTTACCTTATTTTTACATAACCAGCTCCACAAGACATAAATATGAAGTCATTCAAAAAATAGGAAAAAAATGGAAGTCTGATATTTGACTAAACAAACTGTTTTTTAGGCATACAGGAAAATCCAGGTGGCATCCCTGTATCACAGGGTGTTCGTGTGAGAGAGAATTAGTAAAATAATTAGTTATCTTGTGCTGAGTGAAATTGGAAATAAAATATTTTACTGTTAGTACCTGAATGCAAAATTAAAATTCAAGAGCTGATGCTGCAAATACTCAATTGTGCATATGTAAGATAGGCACTTCAATAAGTAATATGCCACAATATGTGTCTCGGCATGTCTCTCCTACTTAGGCAATTTATTAAATATATATATACCTACCCCTACAGAATAATTAGCCTGACAACCTACTGTGATCATTGAAATGATCATTATTACAGTTAAGATAAATAAATATCCTTTCTAAACCCTCAGTCCAAATTTCATAGGAGAAAATTAGGGCTGCAAAATCCACATGCTGACAAGAATTCTGGAAATTATATACCAGGTGTACACAAGCTTAATTTTCACTCACAGTCCTTAAAAAAATGTAGTCCATTAGAATGTCACTATCTAGATTAGGGGTAAAATCAGACCTTAAAATATATCAGACAGATATAAGCAAGCAATCTATCTTTTTCAATAAGATAATTCTCCCTTTCATTTCCTCTGAAAAAAACAGGATTTCATATAACAAATCCGAAAACTTGTTTAAAAACTCAAATTAAAGCAACTCTTTTGTAATTTAGAAAATACAAATAAAACAATATTGTTTAAAAAGAACCAAGAAATGTGATATCACTGCGAGAAAAGACACTCAGTGTTGTGTGATCTTTCCACAGAATCCCAGAATCAGAGAATATGATGAATGAGGATCATCAAGTCCAACTCTTAGCCCTGCACAGGACCATCCCCAAAAGTCACACCATGTGCCTGACAGCGTGGTCCAAACACTTCTTGAACTCTATCAGGCTTGGTGCTGTGACCACTTCCCTGGGGAGCCTGTTCATATGCCCAAACACCCTCTGGGGGAAGAACCTTTTTCTAATATCCAACCTAAACCTTCCCTGACACAACTTCAGGCCATTCCCTTGGGTCCTGTCGCTGTTGCCCACAGAGAAATGTCTGCCCCTCCTCTTCTCCTCATGAGGAAGTTGTAACTGCAATGAGGTTTCTGCTCAGTCTCCTCTTCTCCTGGTTGAACAGACCAAGCGATCTCAGCTGCTCCTCATACGGCTTCCCCTCAAGGCCCTTCACCATCTTCGTTGCCCTCTTTTGGACACTCTCTAACAGCTTAATATCTTTCTTATATTGCAGTGACCAAAATTGTGTGCAATATTCAAGGTGAGGTCTCCCTAGTGCAGAGCAGAGCAGGACAATCACCTCCCTCAACCAGCTGGTGTTGCTGGTTGGCCCTCCTGGCTGCCAGGGCACTGCTGACTCATATTCAACTTGCCATTGACTAAGACCCCAAGCTGCAGTGTTGAAGTGTTCTACCATGTCTGTTCTTTGTATGTGCAATACATCATGACACATTAAATATAAAAGTATGAACTCTAAATCAGGATTTTCTATAAACTGCTATGAGCTGGGAGAATAATTTGGAGCAGTATCATTACATGTTCATTATGTTTTTGCGCTTTTTCAAACAGGCAGCCACTATTAGTTGCTGGTAAAGTTGAGAGATTGGACTACTTGTCTCCCTTTGAGTTCCTGATTGACTATAGCCTTTGAGGACTTCTCTTGTCACAGGCTGTAGACAGTACAAATGGGACTTGGAAGTACTGAAGCACCACTTTTGATTGCATGGGCAGATTTTGAGTGTCCTTGCGGTGGGAATTGAAGGGCCTCCTCCCTTGACAGCCCTCTTTCTGTAAGGAGTGGAAAGAGAACAGAAAAAGACAAACCTGCTGCTTGGGCACGCTGGGGATATAAACTTCTCCTGAAGTATTTCAGAGCTACTCCCTGGAACAAAAGGGGAGCAGGGAAAGGATGTCTCTCAGGAGTCATAATTCATGTTCCAGTCTGCTTATTGAATGGGGCAGCTCCTTGAAAGATTCATAGATTTTAAGGTCATTTATGATTGTCTTGCCAGGCTTGTGTGACACAAGCCATAGAATTTCATCCCTCCAGTGTTGCTTTCCAACCCATTAGGATTATATATTACTCCAAGTATATATATACTTAATGATTCTCCAGTAATAAAAGAAATAAAAAATTAATGGCCATAAACACAGCAACATTTCTGGGGCTACTGAAGACCAAATAGTGTAGTGTTTTTTGTCAAGTTTTACGCCATTTGAGAGGAAAAACATATACCTAAAAATACTTTGAGTGCTCCTAGTAGGCTTTCTTTGTGTAAATTGAAGGCAGTGAGGGGAAACAAAGCAGCCTGTCCTATTATCTTTCTATTTGGGGGAAGAGTATCCATTTCCCCATCTGTGCTGGAAGTGCCCTTTGCTGAGTTACTGCCACAGATGTAAGCAAAGGGGCACAGAGAAGGAGTAGAAGTGGCAGTATTATCATTGTAGAAGATGAATGTAGTGGCACTTCTAATTTATTTAGTATTCAGGATTTCGACTTTAATTAGGATTCTTTTGTCACATCATTCATCAAATGCACTTGAAAGAGATGGAAATTAACACCAAAGTTTCTGTTGCCTCAGGCATGCTTTTAGTGCTTCTACTCGTTTTGGTTTATTGTTGTTTAGTTCAGTGAAATAGTTTGCTTACGATAGTTCACTTAGCTGTAACTGAGTTTTGAAAGGGGTAGAATGAATAAATGCTCTTTAAAGGTGCTGGCTTTTTAAGTCCCTGTAGTTCCTAACACCTCTTTTATCAAGAAAACAATTATTTTTCTCTCTCTTTTTCTTTTTATTTTTTATGATTGACTTCTGAGTTGTATAATGTTTGACTTCTGAGTTGTATAATGTTTGACTTCTGAGTTGTATAATGTAACACTGTATACCTGTTTTCACCCTAAGAAGTCATTATTTACACTTTTGTTACTGCTAGAATGCTAGTAAGTCACAGACTATTACTTATAAATTGCACTTGTGTTTAGATGAAATGATATAATATTTGCTGAAATAATTTTGTTTAGGATGAAGATCAACAATAATACTGTCTGCATGGGCAAAAGTTTGTATTAATTATTACTTCAGTTCCATGCCTGCCATTGTACAATTTACACTGTTCCGGCATAATAGCAGCTGCTATTATGGTGCTCCTTATGTGCAGAACTTCCAGCTCATATAGCAAGGGTCCAATCAGACATTTGAATGAAAAGAATGTGAACCTTTATTAAAAGTCTGAGGCTACACAACATATCAGCAAGGTTACTGCTGTCAGCACAGAAATCTTTAGCCTATGTCCAAAACTCATGCTTAGTTTAAAATCAAAAGGTTTATTAAGTAAGTATTCCCAGGAGCTCTGTGATTACTGAAGCCTGGTTTGTGGTGCCTGTGGAGATGAACTGTGTAGTCTAAGCAAGTGTAAATTCTGACTGTAGATTTTCCTGCAGTTTTGGATTTTGAAATGTCTTCCTCCTGGATTTACCGGTGTCCAGTGAGATGTGTAATTTTGTGTAGTTTTTCCATAAGTAGCATCTCTCTCTCTCTCTCTCTCTCTCTCTCTCTCTCTCATTTTTAAGTTTTCTTGTTGCTGAATTTAAAAAAAAAAATAGTGACATTCAAAGAAATTTTGCCCTTTTTCTCCCATCTTTTCAATATGTACCTGAAAATGGATGAAGAAGTACAAACTTTTCCACGTAGCCATTCCCTCATAATTTTTCATAGGAAATGTTGCTAACACCCACTTGGTAATATTTTTCAGTATTTAAAACTGTCAGACTTATTACCAAATGTTTTAAATAGGTCTGGAATATATTCCCAGCTTTTCATCTACATTACAGGAGCTAAAAATTGCATTACAAAAAGGCAGACATTCTATTAGAAAACATTTGATGCTGCATGTTGGAAGTGTACTGAAAAGTTATAACAATCACAAACCTAAAACACAGTCAGTGCTTTGAAATTAAAGATAGATTTCTATTCTACAAAATGTTTATCACCCTTTTTAAAGGATCCATAAAGTGATAAATAAGATTTGAGAAAAATTGATTTGATAAATAGATTTGAGAAAATCTTCCCATCTACCTCTTGGTTGAATCAACTAAATGTTTCAACTCACGTAAGTGGGAACAAGACCAAACTCCTTGAAGGTTTCTGAACTCTACCAAAGAAACCACATACTTTGTACACTATCATTCAAATATGAGAAAATAACAAGTTTCAGGACCCTTTCTTTGCCCTGACCGACTTCTGCAGTACATAAACCCTGAAGTATAATACAGTAATTCTAAGAACTCAAAATATACATTTTAATTATAATGCAACCTAAAAAACTAATAGTCTACATCTTTGAGTAGATTCAGCTAGTTACAGATTGTTACACTGAAACACAAGTATTTTGGTGAAATAATTATGGAATTTAGTCTTGGGGAAAAACCTTGGCAACAGAAATTGCAATGGTGGCTAAAAGATCCCTTTTATAATAGGGCATTGCAAAAGCAGATTTTGTGGGTGCCTTAAGCCAGTTGTGAGTATAAATAAACTGTAGCTCTGAGAATATTATCTATGCCTTGTACTTCAGAGCTGTCAGTCAGTATTTTTGATCATTAGCCATCTGTGATTATCTTAATTTTTGCCAGCAGGAGAAGGAACTCTTTTCCACCAGGGAGCTCTGTTATTACAATATAATTTATATGTAAAGAGCTCATTTCATTAGAGGGGAAAAAAATTTTACATAGGTTTGGTGGTTTTTTTTTTAGTTTAAAAGAAACTTTTAACATTATTTATTTTGCTTTTTTTAAAATTTATATTATTGGCACAGTCCACATAGAAACAATTTACATCATATTGATGGGTTAAAAATAATTTTGTGTCTTTATTCCAGTTTTTGTTTAGCATCCATTATGGAAGATTTAGAAACTGAGCCAATCGTGGACCTGAACTATTTAACTAAATAAATTAGCATTTTTCAGTTTCACTCAAAAAATATTTTATTTTAGACCCTAACTATGTTATTACCATATGCCAGTTAAAATCCTTAAAGGGTCATTTTGGATTTTCCTTCTGTCAGTCTGTTGAAAGAATTACTTTACAGTGACCTTGTTTTTAGAATGAATACTTGCTGAAACGAAAATGCTGCACCTCCCTTATTTACGAAAATGAAACTGCTCATTGTTCTAGTACAAAGACCTCTTTTTATTGATATTTTGAATGCTGACATTATAAACTGAATAAGTTGGTTCATAAGAACACTAAGGTAAAATAATTTAATTTATAAACTTTACTTGGCAAATTCTGATTTTTTTTCAAATATCCCAGTTTGTCAATGGTGCCAAGTTATCTGTTGTCACTATTTTTGGCCTCAGGTCTTTGAGGTCTTAAAATATGAAAGTATTCAGGTGATCTTTAAAATAAAATCTGAATCAGTATGACTGTCAACACATGATGCCTGTGTTTGATATCCTCAAAAGGCTATGGAGTTCTTTGTATACCAAGAATAGTTCCTGTGTTTTTATATGTGTACGCACATCTTCTGCTACAAGCACCATAATTGTGGTACAAATAATGTCTGTAATTTTATCTCTTCTCTCACAGATCTTCCAGTTCTAAAGAAGCCAGTTCTAAAAGCAATGAAAATTTACTACTGCAGACGAATTGCCTTTTTTTGGTATAACTAAGCTTTGAGGCTGTGACTACATTAAGTTCTCAAACTTACATTATGTATTTGACTTCTGAAATTTGAATCAATTCCATGATCTAACAGATAAGGGGAGGAACAGTCACTGTCAATTATACACATATTTCAGTTTTTACAGAGCATTTGTGGTTTACCCTGTCTGATCATATGCATTTATGACATACAGATATGCTGCAGATAACAGCTCTTCCAACATCTTTAATCAGTAGGATGAGGTGCATTTCAGTAAGCAGTGTGAGAATTAGTTGTAAAAGCTTTCTAATTAAAAGAAAAATACATTGAGAGGACATAAAATTTCTCTATGTATTTACATTGAGGTAAACAGCAAGAAGGAAAAAAGATATATTTAAATAGAAAAAAAAATTAATGTAATATTTAGTTCCTTATGCTATCAATTACAATCAGACTCAATGTTCAGATCTTTCAATCCCAAGCTATCTTGCTTTTGCACATATGTATCACATTACTATTGTACCAACTGATTCTTCACAAGGAGATTCCTAAGTAATAACAGTGATGGAAAAGATTTCTTTTTGCCCCTCCTCACTCTCTTTTTTGAGGTCTGGTAAGGGATTTGTTTTTTAGCAATTTCATTGCTGTGTAATACAAGATTCTCTGTACATGTAGCAACCTACACGATAAGTGAAACTCAACAGGAGTAAATATGTGAGGCAAATGACCTGTCTTGAGTACCTGATGGCCATAGTACAAATAATGAAGTGGGATGCAGGGAGATCAGTTACCTCAGCTCTTGTCCAGTCCCAGGAAGTGACCTTCATCTGGACCTTCATCTTTAAGTCAGTTTTGTTCAGAAGGGGCCAAGTCCATTACACAATTCACAGCAAGGTAAAGAGGAGCAGCTGGGACATTCACTTCAAATATGCAAGGGTGATCTAATATAAAACACTAATGCAGATGCACACCTTCACTGAAATTGGCCAGTGAGTATGTTGGTATAAGGATAGGAAAAAGTAATGTACACTTACGTCTCAAGTATATAATATCACAAAAAGTGACAGGTGAAAGGTTTATGAAAATAACATTCCATAAGCATCTTTGAACATAAGTTTTGGATAAAATAAGTTCTGAAAATTGTAACAGCTTGTGACTTGTACAGCTAAAGAAGTAACAGAAGATTTGAACAGTACAAGGTTTTCTACATTTTTTTGACAAAACTGCCTTCATAAACTATCTTGGTTCTGTTAAACAATACAGGACAAGTTAAAAGTAATTAATTCTTACCTCTTTATTGCCAAACTTGCTTTGATTTGATTGAATTTGTATCTATTCTCATGTGGCTCCTGAAGCACTCATGAACTTTCATGATTCCAGTCTATCAGGACAAATCTGCAAGTAAAAAAACCCTCACTTCTATCAGCAGGTATTCAACAAATGGCAGGTGGCAAATAAACCACTTAATGAATTGTTTTAATTGTATTTCTCTCCCATCTCCCAGAACTTGAGAAAGTTTTAGAAAGCTGGAGAGGAGCAGGATGGGTTTATTTGCTACTTTCGTTTAGTTCCAACATTGCTTGCTTTCAGAAAAGACTTGATGATAGAATTTCACTGTCTTTCATGTATGAATGATATTTAAACTGGTACAACAAAGGGTATATTGTAGAGCAGTAGAGATGTAAATTACAACAAATATGAAAGCAAAGAAGTAAATTTGCTGCACCAACTCAAGAATATGAAGAAGCTTTTAACCCAAGTCAGTTGAGAAGAAGTGAGAATAAACTTCTTTTCTACTGAGAATTAAATAGAAATTTAAGTTAACAGGTTTAGCTGTGGCTATGTTTTCTGCCATTTGTTAATTTATAGCATTATGTTAATACAGTGCTCCAAGAAAATAATTAACTAGAAAATTCAGCATTCAGCTCAAAAACTTTTTTTCTTTATACCACTGTTCTTAGATGTTTCTTGTTTCCTGTGTCAAAGGGAGCATAGAAGAGAGTGCACATCCCATATTAGTGACTACTTGAGGTTGGTCTGGAGATTCCAAATCAGTGTGAACATTCTTCAGTGAATGAGGCTGCTGAAGTTTCCTACACATAATCTTTCTCTGTGGCTGCAGCAATTTTGAAAACCGAATTAATTTCAAAATAATCATGTTTAATTTCTTTATTTTCAAGGATTTTGACTGAGATCTCTAGATTTGGCAAATTTAGCCTGTGAAGTATCAACTGTTTTTATGGGAACATGTGAAGGAATGTTTTGGTGTGTAGTTATAGCAAGAAGCTTTATTGTTTAATAATCTCATGCTGCTGAAGTATCTCCACAGAGCGTACAGAGACAGTGTAGTCTGGAGATATGAGCGGACTGAGGATCAAGGGATAGTAATTATGCACTATCCTTGTTTGATATTCTTTGCAAAGTGAGCTGAGTGATACCTGCTTGTTCCTAAGAAAACCATGCAAAGTCTTAGGCAGTAAGATTAATTGTGATGAAGGAAAATTAAAGGAAAATATATGGATAAACAGATCAATTGAAAAAAGGTGAAACTAGAACTGGACTTCTCGTCATTGTTCAGAATTAACATGGAGACAGTGAGACTGAGGCCCATTTCATTTTCTGAGTTTTAGTTGTCTAGTATTGCACAGCATGAATTCCTGCAACATGCAGTTGGCATTAGATGGCATTTGAGAGAGCTTAAAAGGGAAATCAAGTACACTTTAGAAGTTGTGTCATTCCAAACAAATGCCAACACTTCAAGGCAACTTGGAGATTTTCCGTGAAGATAAGAAAGGTGTTGGTTCTGGTCTTCCATAATTTTTTTCTTCCCCTCTTCCCCACCCTAGTTTTACAGCTCTTCTCCATGTCTCTTACTCTATTGAATGTGTAGTCATACTACTGGGAGATGCACTCCATTTGACTTTTTCTGAAGTGATGTTAATATTTTATGCATTTGTCTAAGATCTAATAATTACATTTTCTAGCGTTTAGACTTGAAATTAAAATCCTTAGAAAAATGGTTTTGCTACAACTTGACTTGTCCATCTAGTGTTAATTTGCTTCATATGTCTCAGTTAATTGTTAGGTACAAAGGAAAGACCTGGGATTCCATATCCCAAAAAAAGTCAAGAGAGAATTTCCAAAATTTTTCCAAAAACAGTTTCTAAAACTGTTGCCTAAAAAGACTGGAGAAAAAAGACTCCAGGCCAATTTAATGTATAAGACAAGATAAAGAGAGCAGGTCCTTTAATGAGTCCATAGGCCTAGAGGAATACATACCACACATGCCCGTGCAGACAGTGGTTCTGTGATTTTATAATAAGGTCCATCCAACCCCAGATCTGTCCACCCCTGCTTCTGCCCTGTTCTGCCTCCTAACACGGCCCTTCAGGAATTGTGTCTGAGGTCGTTTGGGACCCCTTTCTTTCTCATCTTCATCTTTTTCAAAGCACATACAGTCCTTGGAGTTCCTCCAAAGTTCTGGGCTTGAAGGTCACTGTGTCTGTGTGATATCTTCTACTCCAGGCCTTAAGGTGTTTTTTCTACAATTCTACCTTGAAAAGAAGACTAAACATACTAATGGAATTTAGAGGGATTGATAAAGGGTAAGGGATATAATATAGCCACATTAAAATCTACATTTATTACACAGCTACTTCTAAAATCTATTTCTTGAGAAATCTTGGTAGGGTCATCTTGCTTAAGTTCTGAGAGGTGGATGGTGTGTGAAGAGATGAGGCCTAACATGCTTTCCTTTCCTTTTTTGTTTACAGGTATAATCCCCTGAAGATGGATGCGAGCTTCTCCTGGGGTTCAAATGCTAACCTAAGACTCAGAAGAGAAGGATTCCATGTCCTGCTATGCTACAGTCTTCTTGAGCAAACAATCTGATATTTATTTTCCTCACCTCTGACAAAGGTATCTGTTCACTATATTCCAGTGATTTTGTTCAGATAAATGTACATAAATATTAATGTCCTTAAGAGGATTATATTTAAAACATACATATACAAGACTTTATCAAGATGCCTCTATATTTAATACTTTTAGCTGAATACTATGTCCTGTATTCAAGACTGAGTTTACAGTGTTTACTGTATTAGTAATTTTGCTTGACTATCTGTGAAAAAAAATGAGTTATTACTCTGCAACTTAACAAGATACATTTATTCCTATGTTATAATAAATTAAGAAGTTTAGTTCCAAGGCCAGGAGCAATCAAATGTATTATTTAAAAAGGAAATAAAATACAGCCTGATGGGCATTCATTTGCTTAAAGGAGTTCTTTGTATTTATAGTTCTAGAAAAAATATTTCCTTGTAAAACATTCAGTAAATACTTTAAAGCATAGAACAGTCATGCTTTCTGAAGGAAGGCAACAGAGTGATTACTCAAAGGAGAACTGAAGCAAGAAATATTAAGATATAATGGGAAAAATTCCTGCCATTGTAGTTCAAGAGGAAAGAGTCACCTTCAAAGGATAATTAAGAACTTTGGGGGACTGAAATCACATTCAAGGGATACTCTGAAACATTTGGTTTCTGACTCCCCCCATCCCTGTCTTATTCTACTATTGCTTGAAAAATGTATCCAGCATGATATAACTCCATTAGCTGTGATTCTCTTTTATCTCCAAAATCCTCATGCTTTCCTCCTCCAAGTTTGTTGGTAACAGCTCCACTAACGAGTTGATGTGAAATCATTTCACAGACGTGTACTCCGAAATGTGCAGAGTACTCAAGAACAGGAGAATTATATGCTGTTTATGGCACCGTAGGAAGTTTTTAAAAGATTTAAATTTCTTACTTTTGTCTTTTTATTATCCTTATGAGAAAAAGTAAGAAAAAAACAAACAAACCTACCACACCCTTTCCCACATTCCCTTTTTCAATGTGTCCTCGGGAAGACTACAGTTCTCCAGGGTTGATTTTCCTAATAGAGTCCTCCCTGACTATGTTGGACAAATGTCATGTCCCCTGGCTCTCTCCATCTTGTAATGAAAATAGACATATTGCCAGCTACACCTTGCTGGTTGCTGCATACCTGCTGCTAAGGATAATTTGTGCAGTGTAAATGAAGACTTCAGTAATTGCTGTAGGAAAAAAAAACTTCAGAAAAGGACTTCTATTCAGCGGTCACATAAAACAGCCAATAAAGACACAGTTCTGATTAACTGAAAATGTGTAAAATGTATAAAAGTTTGTCTTCACAATCTTAACTATATCAGACATCATACTTAAGCGTTTCGACCTGAAAAATGAACGACATATCTTTGCAATTTTTCATTTGTCTAATCCCATATCAAGAAATTGTATGTATTTGTTTATTTGTTTTTCTGTCAAATATTTATTACTGGATTGCTTTCCATTGTTTGAAAGTAAGCAATAAAGGAATTTACCAATGTTACTCTACGGAATATTGTGGTCATTAGGAATGCTGATATTCATATTTGTTATTTGCCCCCAAATGTACTTTTAGGTAACCTCTTACCTCTGAAAAAGTGAAAGAGACAGCAACATTACACGTGAGTGATGTGTGAGACAATGGGGAGTGGGAGGAGACTCAAATACTGGCAGTTCCAGAAAGCAAAGCTGTCTGCTCCATATGATCTCAGATCCACCAGGTTTGTCCCATCTCAGCTGTGCATGTCCTGCTGCCTTCTGTTTGTCCCATTCTATGAGAACAATTTGACTCTCATGGGGGTGCAAGAACATTTATCATATATTTTTCCCCATTCAATGTTTGCAGATAAAGGCAAGCATATTATTTCTCTCTACTGAATGATTCCTGTTTTCTTTTATCTCCATTATCTTGGTACAGCCTGGAATTTAATTGGAAGGTACAGGGAATAGAGAGGAAAACAGTCACTAAGAAACTACCTTTAAGAAAATATTGTCCTCCTATGGAAAATCAGCTGAAAAATCCTAGATTAGACACTCAGTGCATTTTCTAGACTAGCAATTCAGGTATGTTTGGATAATTACATAACCTTTTACCTACAGATGACACATACAGCTTTCATTTCTGTCTTCTGCAAAGAAAGAAAAGAACTGCACTGTCAGTGTATTTTATATTCCTTATCACTCTATCCCTTTCTTAGTCCGATGAGTTGGGGTTCTCTCCACACACATTTTCCTTTTGTCTGTTCAGAGTAATATTCATGGCATCTGCTAATGCTGCCTGACAGCTAGTATTTCATCTTGATCCTCTATAATTATCCTTCCAAATTTGTCTCTTTTCACATTTCTTACCAGCCTCCTCAACAAATTGTTTAGACATTGTAAAATTCTGGTTGTACTTCCAAGTGATATTGCACTTTAACATGCCTAGACTCTCTCTCCTTCAATTGCTTTATCTCTTTTTACCTCCAAAGACATAATAACGTAATTCATAATGCTTTTTCTGAGGTTTAAAAAAAATCCCTCTTACATATACCACTGACCAAAATGTAAACCTTTTACTCACAGCGGCAACTCACCAAAATCAAATCAAAATTTCAAAGCAATTTGAAATGACCAAAGCCTTCAGACTGCAGTCTGTAGGAAGAGAAGTGAAGCAAATGCTCCATATTATACTCCTGAAGGTTTTACTGAACTCCCAGAGGACCTAAAAGGTCCTGGAAGATCTGAAAGGCCCTAGTCTTTGGGAATTGATTGACTTCCTTGCTTTTCAGTCTGCAGCCCACTCAGCGAACAACGCTGAAAGATTTGTGAGACAATAAGACCCTCAGCTCCATCCTTCATTCATACTGCAGTGGGCCAAGCTGTGTTTGTGGGGTTTTCCAGTTAACTCTTGACTTTTCAACACATCGGAATTCATCAAAAGTTACTGAAGGATTTTGTTTTATCAAAATAAGGGAACTTTTTACTTTTATTGTGCAGTGTTTGCTGAGTTCTGAAAAGGGAACAAAGAACAGTTTGATTTATTTCATGTCTCTTCCAGTGAATAGTGCCCAGGAAGGACATCACTTCCAAAGCAGAGCTGTCAGCAGCATCACACCTACATTGGATATTGGAGTGGTTTATGATTGTTTTTCAGGTTCTTCTGAAGTTTCCATAGTCCTGAAGGCTTGGAGTGTCATTTCAGTGCACTGGATATAATTTCTGTTCAGCTATAATCACAGTTCTGGGGAACTCTGGACCCCAGAGTAGGATTGTTCTTCTATTCACAGCCATCTCTGCTAATAAGAAGATTTTTGTTTTTCTGCTGGTGGTGGAATGAAACCAGTCCAAAAGATTCAAAATAATAGTTGTTTTCTTTTGGATTTACAACAGTTTTATATATCTCCTGAAGATTAAGTTAGGGAGACATTTTTTAAATGAATTAATAATAATAATAAAAAATAAACCAAAAAATTATAATGAAACTAAGCCAGTGAGTTTTGCATGCATTGAGAGAAAAAGGACAGCAGCTGTCACTGCTGTTAAGAATAATTTGTATATTGTCTGACGTATCCTTCTGGGGTTATAAGTGTTGACAAGTTAACATCAGGGCAAAGGTACATTGGGCTGTCAAGTTTCTATTTTCTGCTTCTTGCTCTTCAACAGATTGATTGATCTGATTTTAAAGAGTTCAGTTACATCACAGTGACAGTCTTCAGTATGAATTAAAAGAGTAAAATAGTTTAAATTGTTTTTATGTTGACAGGATCTTTGCAGTCCAGGCAATCACTTTGTTTTCCTTGCAGCTTTGCTCCTTAGCCACCCAAATGTGGAATGTCACTCAAACTTGTCATATGTTTTTCTTGATGTTCCTTATTAGTCCCTACCACTCTTTTCAGGAATCTAACAAATGTGGATACCCTTTTGTCAGTCAGTTGCTCTGGTTGTTTGCCATTTTAAGCTTTCTCTCCTGATGCTGTGTGGACATCAACTTTACTTTGTAAGATACCAGTTAAGCTTTTGAGTTATCACTGGTGTGATCATTTGATTAAATTACTCTAGACATCCCAAATGAAAATTACACATTTGAACTGTCACCCACAGTTTAATTTCAACTCAGCTCTAAATTTTTTTAAGGGAATTAGGAAGTGATAATCCCATTAGGGGTCTTGCTGAGCTTGAGTTCTTTCTGAAAATGAGATTTAAATGTTTTCAGAATAAAATTTAGGTAATATCCAAAATTCTGAGCATCTTTTACACACTGAACTTCCCATTAAACCTTTCCAATCTCATCTCTTGCACATGCATTTTTAATCTCTGTTTTACTCCATCTTCTACACTCATTTTAGTATGGCATTCAAATTCATGTGTGCATCAGCTGTTATTTTAATATATACAGAGAACTGAGATGAAATGATCAAAAGGAATGCACAAATAAAAGGATATAATCCAGAACCAAAGGCATCATAAAACAAAGGCTTTCAGGCAAATTATGTAGGATATAAGAAGACTCAGACATTATATGATGACTTAGATTAGATTTCTGAATAAGGTCAGGATGAAGTTGTGTGGAAGCAAAAATTACAGAATTTTTAAGTAAGTAACACTGTTTTGGCTTGTTCTGGTTTTCTTCTTGAACTTAATGGCTCTTCGTGGAAAACTTTGAAAATGGATTGTGACATCATCACAACTAAATAATAAAGAATTGTTGTATGCATATATAGGTCCTTACAAATGAAATTATTTAACTGTGCTTAAATCTCAATGACGTGAGTGAGTTTTAGCAAGTACTTAAAGATCAGAGTAGTATAGAGTGGTTAGTAGCAGAAACGCAGTTTATTGTCTTTTCTCAAAAATGGGACCTTAAAAGGCTAGGCTCTTTTGAAACTAGAAAGACATTTTCATCCTAGGAAAGTTTTACTCTTTGCAGCTGCATTTTTGCTGATTCTCTGAAGTCAGAGTTAATTGATAGACAATTTGGCCTGTGGACTTTAAATAACATACTGAAAATCTCTGTTTTGGGGAGAGGCGGGTTTAAAGTTAATTATTCCCCAAAATGACTTTTTCAAACGGAGTACTAGAGCTGGCAAAAAAATATTGACATTGAATAAGAGTTTATTTCTGTATCTTGGTTTTGGTTTTTTTTTCTAGTGTCTAAGACACTAAAAGTTAAAGTCCTTTTCCTGAGATGGGATACCATTCTCGACCATAATGAAATACAAGCTACTGATTAGTTCATCCTTTTTACTTTGGCTACCTGAACTTCTCTAGTTCACTTTTCAAAGACAGATTAAAAATCTGGGTTAAGTAGGCACAGTTCTTAAATAGGAATTGCTAATTATGGGATTTTGTTTTTGATCCCAGAGTTTTTAGACTTTTCAGCATTTCTGATCTGTAGCTTTATATTTGGGTGAAAACAGCTTTTTCATCCTTCATGTCTGTGACTTTCTTTTTTCTACTTTAAACCAGACTCTCTCTGAGCTGGAAGGCAGGTTTCATTGAACACCTGAGACTCTGCATTCTGACCTTCTAGTTAACTAACTGATCTAATATTTTTTCCCCATAGTGTCAGCATTTATCTCTGACAGCTTGCAATTCTGCCCATTTCTTCTGTTTTCCTGACTTTTTAAATAATAATGCAATAATATTACGAACCAGATCAGAATCTATTTTCTTCATTCTTTTGCCTCTTATGGTAAATTATTTCCATATTTCTCAGTAACAGCTGCTTCTTTCTTCAAGGCAAGATTTGATTTCTATGGCAAATACCACAGCTTCCTGGAATGTTTTTGCCTTTTTTTTTCCTTTCTTTCCACTAAGCTTAAACTGAAAATCCACATCAGTTGTCAGATATGCCCTGAAAATAAACATCTATAGATTTTCTTCCAGTTCATCTCAGGTTCCCTCTTTTTACCCTCAACTCTCTGATCAGAAGGATATAAATTCTGCAACCTTCATAGATAGAGACTTTCTCTGGGTTGCTTAAACCCTAGATTCTTTTGATTTTTGCCATTTATTTGCCCTCTGAAGTTGTATTGGTGTTTTATTTGCTTTAAAATTAAGTGGAAATTTACAAATAGATTTTCATGTGGCTGTCTTTAATGAAGGATGGCGGTTAAGACTATATGTTTTAAGATGCTTTAATAGAGGTTAAATATTAATTATCTAGTCTCTAATTTAGGCTGGCGATGACATAGTCTTAAATTGAAAAGATGCACCTATTGAAATATGTATGGCCCTACTTCAATATGCTTAGTGTTGTGGCATAAAATGGGAACAATTAATTAAATAATTCACATGTCAGAAGTTTAGAGTTAGCTATCATTCTTATCTATTGTAATTTTGTTCAAGTAATGAACAAGGCATAAATGTTAACTCTTGCAGAAATGATATACTATTATTCTCTAAATTTTGTTGCTGTTGTTGTCTTTTTATATATATATAATAAATATAAATTTATATCTATATTTATATTTTATCTGTACTTTAAAATACATGTATGTTCGACTGTTGACTGATTGCATTAAATTACAGCTTTTAAAAGTGAGGGTTTGTCATAAAATGACTAGCTGCTTGTCTTTACAACTACTGATGGGGGAAAAAACCCACTCAACAACATTATTGGTAGTTTCCAAATAAGTCAATGCTATTGTTTTCAGATTCGTTAAGCTCTAGTTTCCATTTCTGAAAATAGACAGTCTGATACTTGTCTGCAGCACTTTTGGTTTCAGTATATATTAAAAAGTAGCAATTATAAATTGAGAATATGTTCCGAGTTTTATGTTTCATGTTTGGACACTCTCAAATTTGTATCACTTTGAGCCAATACAGATAAAATAAGGCCTGACCTGTGAGTTTTAATTTACCAGTGGGCCTGAGTTTTCCAAGTCAGATCAGTGTTTGATAGAAAAATAAACATTTTGTTTTTCTTGTTTGCATTTATTTGCATTGCATCATATTTGCAATTTGTAATTAATTTTGTAGTCTATTTTTTCCTGAAGTACTTCTCAGTTTATTATTATTATTATTATTTAATATAGCCTGTGGAACACTGAACACTGATTAAGTGTTGTATGCTTTCTGTTATCTCTGAAGCATAACCGATGAAGTATTGTGAATTTGGCACTGTGTAATGTAGCATTTTGCTTGCTGTGCAGCACTAACAAACAACACATCAGTAGTCATGCCTGTCTCTCATTTAAATGCAACCTCAGAGTCACACTCCATGTTACAAATATCTGGGAGCTGTGTGATTAGTTAACATCTTTTGCATAACCCTTAAAATTATAGCAAGTTCTGAGGAGATAATTAGCTTTCTGGATACCTCTAGTGAAATGAACTATGTCTTAGAAAGAGTAGGTACTGTGTGTTCTACAACTCCAAGGAATGGTGGTATGAAAATACCTTTTAAAATAGCTTAACCGTTCTCTACATTAAATAAAATAAAATTAAAGGAGGAGATAAAGAAGTCCTTATTTATTTATTTCTTGTTACCAGGGTTGCCTTTGCTCCTTGTCTTTTATGCTCTTTCCTCTTTTGCAGCTCTTCCAGTGTAAATAAAGGATGTCCAGCAGGCACCAGCCTCCCTTACTGAAATCTGCTCACCTCTGTCCCAGAGTCCATGTCTCATATACTAGGTGTGAGTAAACAGACAAAATACATCACAACTGAATAATCAGGAGGGCGTGAGATGGTATTTTTCCTTAGCAAATGCTTGAGACTTCAGTTCTTTGTATAGATTTATGGAAAGCAATGTTTTCCAAACATTTTCCAAATGTTTTTTCTCTCTTGAAATAATTTCCCAGCCATATTCCAGTATTTTAAAGCTTTTGATCCTGATTGGAAAAGGCTATTCTAAGCCTTCAGTGTTTACAATATTCTCTTTTAGCACTGGAAGTATTTGTATAATAACTTCAAAATTAAAATGTTTTGGAAGCTTCTAAATATAAGTTATAACTGCAGCTGTCAGGAAACAGCATTTTGACAAAACTGAACATTTTTAAGAAAAGTATAAATTTTGATTAAAATTGCTTGAAAGGTGTTTTTTAATTTGAAACAAAGCATTTCAATAGGTTCATAGTTTTCTCTACGTTTGTTGAAGTATAATGTTGCTATTTGTGTAATGGGTTTGTGTCATGGTTTGAGAGCCTCAAAAATCTAATTCTCTAGTCAAAGCCCCCTCCCACATCTCAGCCTAGTATAAGATGTGTTTTCCAGACAACCACATGAGACTTAGAATGAGGGAAAGGGAATATATTACAATGACTGTACACATAAATATTATAATACATTACACACACGATCTCAACTACCTCTACTATGATAAATCAGTATTTACAATGGACCAGATCTCTTCTCCCCTCCAAATAAAAGTCCAGGAGGGAAGAAGGAAAGATCCTTTCCAGTCTCAGAGCAGCAGTTTCTCTCTAGGGCAGCAGCTTATCTTCTTCCCATGCAGCAGCAGCCGTGGCTGGATCTCCGCCAGCACACACGAGGGGGAAATCCAAGCCCCTCAGCCACTTGTTTCAAGCGAGGGTCTTCTTCCGTGGGCTGTGTTCACCAGGACAAGGGTCACTTCACTACGTCATATCACGAAGCTCCGGGGTCTCCGTGACAGTCCTTATCTTCAGGGGATTCAAGCCCCTTTGCAGAGCTCCTGTGCTCTGCCTCAAGCTGCCAACTTGGTAGCAACGGCGAGGGGGGAGCCAAGGTCACCCCCTCTGCATTCTTCTCTGTCCTGGTCTAGCTTTCCAGGATGCTTTGAGCTTTTCAGCTCTTCTCTCTCTCTGGTGCTGCATGTTGCATTTTAGGACTTCCATCCAGTAGGAGTCCGCCACCCCAACTTAAGAGGGGTCTCAAAAGGGTTTTGGGGGGTCTGGTTCAGTTCTTACCCCCAAAACTCTGTGTAGAGTTTAGTCCTGCTCTCTCTCTCTCTTCATTAGACATCTCTGTCTCTTCTTGGCCGCATACTGTGGCTTTCTTATCTTTTGGCTCTTAGCCATAGTCTCTGGACGCTGCTTCTGCCGCTGCTCTGTCTCTGCTCACTCACGGTGGAGAAAAACTCCCAGCTTTCTAGCTGCAGATACTTAGCCCAGCCTAACGCTGTTCCAAGTCCCCGCAGCCCCCCCAGCCAGGGGCTGGGGGGCCCCAGAGGCCCCAAGGGGCTCTGAGCCCCTTTTCTTGTGGTGTCAGAACATGGCTACCACTTCTACTACCAAACTACAACTAAGCTTCTCTTCCGTTTGCTGGTGATATGTTCATATTTCACAGAAGCATTCATTGGATAAAACTTCAAAACTTACAGGATCACCACCCCCTGGGGTTTTACCATTTTAATAACTGCAGGGGAAAAACTGTTTCCCCCTACCACAGTTTGTTACCCCCCCAAGAGGGAAAAGGAACTAGATAGATCACCTGATTCATATTGTGCCGATAAGGTATTCCATACCATGTTACGTCAGCTCAGATATAAAAGAGATGAGAAGGAAGCAAGGGCTCTCTTCTCTTCCAGGTAGCTGCACGGAATAGTTGGGTCATTTCTTTGGAGGAGGAGAGTGTTCTCGTGGGGAAGTAGTCTTTATTGTTAGTTCTCCTCTGTGTGTATAGTGTTTATAGTTTTTTCCCTCTCTGTGTAAATATTAAACTGCCTTTCTTAGCAGGTTCGGTTTCGTAGTTTTTTATTTCCTTTTCACTCTTTCCTCCTCCCCTCTCCTCTGGGGGGAGACTTGGTGCAGGCCTGGTGGATACCTGGCATTCAGCCAAGGTAAACAATAACAGTTTGTTTCAAAATTATTTTTCATTTTGAGTTTCACTGGTAGCTATGATATAATTCATGCCCAAAAGCAGAAGTCTCTTTGAAACATTTTCAACTTATTTCTGTTGAACTTTAAATGCTTTTTTCCCAAAAAAAGTGTTTTGTAAGAAACATCAAATTTTATTTTGATTCTTTGTGATCAAAATTTTTTTCTGAAAGGCTAAATTTTCTGTGAAATTCTAAATTTAATAAATTCTCTTGGTACTTTTTCTGAAACATAGACACTTGGTCTAGTTCCAATGATTGTGCAAAGATGTAAGCCTGAACGTGTCTTTAACCATATTTATCAAATTGAATAGTTCCCTCCAATTTGGTGGATTTTTTTCCAGTTATCTTTTCCACTTGTTGTATTACCCATCTGATTTGGTATGCAGTCTTTAGCTTTATTAGTCACAATCCCTCCAAAGGACGAAGGCTTGATTCAGTTTCTGAAGGGTCTCGTTATGAAAAATGAAGACATATAGGTCCAAAAAGCACTGAAAACTCAAGATACACCATCAAAGACGTCCTGAAGACACTGCTTGTAAGTGATGAAGGGAAGGGAGAAATGGCACATAATCAATCAATTTCTTACCTAGAGAGGCAAAGTAATAAACATTACTCCAGTGAATAGCCTACTTTTCTGAAACAAGCAAACAGAAAGGAATTGTTTATTTAAAATCCAGATGTTTGACTGAGGATCCTACAGGCATTCCAAGGATCACTCTATTGTAGTAGTTGTTTTTCCCAAGGAATATGTCTTTTCAAAGCTTCCCACTCTCTACAAATAACTACAAAGCAGATTATTGAAATAACTTGACAAGACTGGGCCACCATTTCTCCTTTTCAACCTTGGTAACAACTACTATGGTCTGAAGTTAAATTTGCCTCCCAAATTTGCCTGATTCTAGACTGCCAGGTTTCTTCCACAGGGTATAGGGGAAGTTAGACACCTCAGAAAGTGAAATAAAGTGTAAAATGTGTGAGGTTATCTGTAGCTGCAGAACTAATGAATGAACAGTACAAGTATCCCATGTTTACAGAGCTTCATGAGAGCATATGTGCTGCCTTTTTCTGAGGCTCAAAATTCCCTCCTACAGATAAGGTAAGGCCTGTTTTGAGGTTCCTGATGTGTGCTCATTTATGCTTGTTAAAATGCATCAAGAGGATGAAGAGAAGCGTTGCCCTGTGTGTATTTAATTCTCAAGTGAATAGGTAATAAAATTGTGAACAGAAGACCTGCCTGAGGACTTCCAAGTTTACTTTACCCAGGTCCTAGGTTGGTACTCTCAACAGTCTTCTTCAGAACCCTTCCAACCCAGAATATTCTCATTCTGTGAACTGCATAACTTTCAAATACTATTCATAAAGCTCAAATGCTCTGCAGAAGACAATTGAAGATTTGGTGAGCATGAAAGACAGGGAAAAAGTGTGATCTTAACTCTATAGCTGAACACCAACTTGTAAAGTGGCAGATCTGGTATCAAGCCTTTTCCCTCAAGACTGTTTCTGTGTTTTGTAGGAGTGAGATAATTCTGTTAATGAGAGCTGAAATCCAGAAGTCTTTATCTGTCCCTGCCATTCCCTTCCTGTATTTCTGTAGCCTACATAAATTATACATTCATCTGATTGTTAAAAAAAAAATCCAAACCCTACATAAAACCCATTTTTGATGTTTAAATATCAACTGGGCCTGACCCCAAGGGTCAAATATATAAAGTTTTCTGATTCTTGTCAAAATCATTGCATTTAGACTGACCACCTCTATTTTTTAGAATTGCAAACATTTGCCTTTTTGTCCTATATCCACATTTGTAAAATAGGAATAAAGGAAATCCTTTTTCTTTTTTGAGAACTGGAGTTTGTTAACTGTGGTAATTGAAGGTACCTAAAATCATTTTATTCATATACTTCACAGACGTCAGTAAGCAAGTGCTGAGAGCAAAAATAATTCTTTACTTTCGAAGCTGGAGCTGACTTGCTAAGCTGAAGGACACACTCTCTAGTCCATTACCCTGTCCTCCATATTTTACATTTTTGTCAATAAAAAATAATGTACAGTCATAGTGTGAAATTTCTGCAGTATGAAGGGCTAACAAAAGGCCCATGCCTCACCAGACTTCCAAAAGAGAGTGGCACCTCAACGGACCAGTCAGTGTTAATGGTTAAAAAATGAGACATTCAGAGCCTATGTGTCAAATATGCAGGGCCACATTCTTGACCCTCACTGTCAGTCTTGCCTGGCTGAAGAAGGCACACATGGCAGAAAGCTGCCTTTGGCTGAGCAGACGAAGATAAATTCACTTTGGAGGGATGGCAGAGTTGATAAAGAGGTTGTTTATTCAATCTAAAGGATCTTCCACCAAGATATTGAGAAACTGTGATTTTCTTTTTTTTTACCTCCAAGGTGTTGTCCTCTTTGCAGCATACTTTCAAATTTTGTCTAATAGAAGTTAAAAGTATTCATTGCCTTGACTGTAAAACAGGTACCATGTCTCATGACACACAAGCCTGGTTTGGGTTCCCATGAAGTTCTCTCCGATATATGGTTAGTAAAAAATTAATTTTTTCAGACAGTTTCTTAATTTGTAAGTAAAATTATCACAAAATAATATGTTTTTCCAGTTCTCCTCTTCATTCGTTAAGGTCAAATTTGTGACTCTTTTTGATGAGAGGGAAGCAGAAAAAGTCTTCTGCTGAAAGTAGAAGGACAGTTCTGTCTGAAACTGGATAAGTAAAACTCAGTCATATAATTTCTTCTGTCCTAATTCTTAAGGTGAAAGTAAAAGAAAGGAATCTGTAAAAGTAGCATGATACACGTGTTTTACCTTAATACTCAGAGTGTCCTAAAAATTACTCAGGCAACTGGCACATTTTATAGTTTAGTTTCCTTTTTGTTTAGACAGCATTTTTGAATGAAAATGAAATTAACTGGTGATTAAGATCATGGGTTTGCCTGTGTGAGATGCAAAACACGTAGACTTTCTCTGAAATTTTAAAATAATTGGCCATTCTTTTTCGTAAGTTTATTTAAATTCTGTAGTAGGTGTTAGGCAGTATTTGGGCACGAGTGAGTCAGTTCTCTAAGTTATGTTAAGAGGAAAAAAAAGCATTTAGTAGACTCCAAGATTAGAAATACCACCGTGCTTTAACCTGGATCTTGAGGGAGTTTCTTTGGAACACTTATGACTGCAACAGGGTGTCCTGTCTTGCAGCAAAAATAGTAGTGTCCCATGTAGGCTAACCTGGTCACCAACTGCTCTTCTGAATATCACTTCTGCTGTTGCAATGGAGATGTTGTTTTGGCCACTTGTGGAGAAGATGATTCACTGCAAAATGCCATTTGTGGCTAATGATCACCTGCAGAGTTACAGGGTTTTCACAAAGGTAAAACAAAAAGAAAAGAGCCACGGCCCAATTAAGATCCCCCCAATTTTTGATCTTAAACAGGTAGTTTTAGTTTTTGAGTTTTGCTAAATTATCTGACAGTTCAAAAAAGTCACAATTAGTTCAACCTGCTGAAAGAGATTTTTAGTAGGATGATATGAGTTTTTTAACTGATCTTCCCCTTGCAAATCTCAGCTGTTTGAGAACTGGGCCCTAAGTTGTCTTTTCACAATGATCTTGTTTTTGTAAAATAATTATCTAAGTGATTTATTATTCAGTTCTTCCACTGCTGCTTTATTTCTGTTGATCTTTGTTTTTCTGTTTAATTTCTATAAATTACTGTACAGTTTCCCATAAGGTATAATTAAACAGAATTGCTAAAGTTTTAATTATTGTGTATTATAGATGTTGAAAGCAACATTAGCACTTAGCTTTTAAAAATGTGATAGTATATTTATAAGAGAGCATTTATAAACACATTTACATATAGTTAAGATGAAAAAGGTATTTGAATTGTAGTCATTAGCATTTCTTCAAACATATGGCATACCAGCAGAAGCCATGGGCCATGCCTTCATTAACTGAACACTGTTTCATCAGTATCTCAGCTTCCTGCTGTGCCACCCTGTAGCGTACCCTTCTGTCCCTGAGGTTTCAGTGACAAGGGACAATATGTCCCCAAGGTGAAAATCTGGGAAATAACGCAGATTAGCCCTTAGAGGAGTTCTTATGATTATTTAATCATACTTAGGAAAGAAGGGAAAGAAGTACACAGTACCACAAAAGAAAAACATTAAAAATCCTACCAGCCTACTATTTTCCATGTTGCAGTGCATGATGGTCTCTTCAGTGCACAATCAAGATAACAACTGTGGAACATGACAGCTTTATGCTGCCTATTATAAGGGTGGCCTGTTTCAAATTTGTTCATATAATGGGCAAAGCCTACACTGGTACTAATAGGCATCATGGGTCAATTATCATTCATTGGCCATAATATTCAAGTGATGGATCAAGATTTAACTTCTCTTAACCATGGTACATGCAGCCATTTAATTTTATTTCCTAATAAAAAAAATGGAAAGGGAATAAAAATACTCATATAAATGTCATGGTCATATTTTATTTGTGCATTTCTGAGGTATATAAAGATAGGTTAATATGACAAGCAAAGACATTTGTCTTAAGTGATCAAGTTTTCTTATACTCTACCTCTTATATGATATTCTTTGCTAAATATATATATATATATTGGAAAGCTCTTAGTAGAAAGTTTAAAAGAACTTACATATTTTGTTTGACAAGATGACACTTTTGAAAGTAAGGTTAGTTTTTAGGGTTGCAGTGGGTTGTTTTTTTAATATGTATCTTTTCATTATCTCATAGTCTCTCTTTTCCTTCCCACTGTGACATAGAGCAGGAAAAAAGCATTGAAGTAGGAAATAATTGTCAAAAATATTTGCTCAGTTTCTTATGGACGTTGGTCTGCTTCCTTGCATTTGCGTCTATTTTCTTCAAGAAGAGTTGGAGCTTTATGGATGTTAGTGAATGCCCTCAGCCTTTGGAATCCAGTCAGTAAAGCCTGTTCTTGGATCATAAGTCTAGTTATTAAATCAGCTATTGCAAAAATCCTTTTTCTAATATTTTTTTTAATATTTAAACATGTGTTATGCTACAATCTGACCTATTATTCTACCTTTAGAAAAAGTACTCTTCAACATGCATTTAGAGAGAGGAATAAAAAATCTACTGCAGTTTAGCTTAGTGCAGATGGAGAAAGTGTGGATTTATGAAAAAAGCTTTGATTTATATCATTACATGCATCTGATACAATTTATATGTTTTTATATAATTTCTCATAGTTTTTGTCAGGCCTAGATGTTGTTATGACAGGTTTAGAAACATTTTGGTAGGTAGTCAAAGTAAAAATGTTTAAATTGGCAGTTTCATTTTTACCTTTACTGTTTTTATATGGGAAGAATCTGAAAATCTCTTGCTACGGTATCCACCATTAATCAGTGGTGCAACGGAAAGCTCTCATTAACTTCAACCCTCCAACCCTGACATTATTCTACTCATCACAGCAATCATTAGCAAAATGAAAAACAATCAACCAGCATATCTACATTCTAATAATATTAATGCTTTCACTCTATTACACACAAATGTCAAATGTGACAAAAATCACTGAACTTAAAATATATACATAACAGATTCTGATATATATAAAGCACCAGTTTTTGTTATTCTCACTCAACAGCAAAATCAAAGTTACAGTGCCAAGGGGGCCCATACCATTTGCAATCTGTAGCATTTCCAATGTATTTTCAACAATATTGTAAATATTTATGGAGTTTTATAAAGACTCTATGCTTCCTTCTGTTTGTGATGCATCAACAAGACACAGTAGGACATCATAGGCAGATATTTACTTCTGGGAATTCCCTTTTGGCCTCTTTTTGGTTGAAAACCACTTCATGACATACCGTACCACAAATCCCCAGAAATGTACCGTGCTATTATTGCCAGCTGAGTTCTTCCAAGTAAAGATGACATCAGCCATCTGTCATGCTATACTAATCCTGGGAAAGAAAGCCAACTCAAGAGAAAATAAATACCTTTCATATCTATTAGCCAAATATTTATACTAAAAATGAAATTATTAAAATCTCACTAGCAAAGCTAATGATTGTAAGTGAATAGTCTTTTCTGTACCTAGAATGTCTTTGTCTTTTTACCTGCTGAAAGCAAATTATGCCATGAGCATTTGTTTGAAATGCTGGTCTTTTGCTACATATTGGTAGATAAGAAAATATGTTTCCAAGTCGTGATTTTCCTCTAGACCTGCTAGATGAACTCTGCCAGGTACCATGTTGCATCAATGTTCTGTACTGCTCTGCTGAGGTAAATGGAAGTTTCCCAGGATCTAACGATGCAGGAATTACACTCTCCATCACAAGCAATAGTGCCAATCAATAAAGACAGTGTCTAAATTAAGAGTAACATAATAATAAAATGTTTTAAAAGCCCAAACTGCATCAGCTTCCCCACAGCTCAGGGTATGTGTCAGTGAGGAAGACTTTTGGATAAGCTGAAAGACTATTTTACATTGAGACTAATCCTGTGCATTTATGTCTTATTTCTTTGTTGTGGGAGTTTACTCAACAGCATTTATTCAAAGTTTAAACTGATGTGGTGCTCACAAGGTCCCATCAGAATACAATTAAGGCTAGAACAATAAATCTCACGAGATTTAAAAAAGTAGCAGCCATCTAGCCCATTCTCTGGTAAGAATGTACCATAGTTCTATAACAGAAAGTGATCCTTGAGCACACAGATGATTAGTTTAGTGGTATTGCCATTAGTGCTTTTCAAGCTGTAAATGTAATTTTGCTCTTTTAGAGTTGTAGAAGCAACACAGAACTAAACATTCACACATAGCACTACAAATCTAAATAAAATATCTCCCATGTCCCCACACAATCACATTTGTTTTTCCCCCTAATTTTGCCATCTAAAATTGTGAGGCTTTCTTTTTGAACCAAAGCATTTTGGGATATGAATTTATACAAAATGGAAAATGAAAACAATAGATTCTTCAGAATTACAAGCATGTTTCTTGGGCTGTAAATCATTTGACTTCTTTATAATTTAGAATAATACAATAGGTGGAATTAAATTTTTATTACATAATTTTTCATACAGAACTAGGAATTAATAAACAAGAGATTTTCTTACAAGTTCTCTTCCTGAGTATGTACTACTTACTATAACATCTTACAACATTTTATCTACTCTGCAATCTGATAGCGTATTCAAATAACTGTCATCACTTTTGACACACTCTTGAAAATATACATAGTAAACTGTTTATGCTAAGCTAGATAGATTTAAACATTTCAAACTGTGCAAACCCATTAACAACAACTCAGAGTTGAACCTGGCTGGGACACTTCCGGTGTACAATCTTTCTTCAACTACTATTTATTTGTCCAAATCAATACTTTTAATTGCATGCAGTAATACCACTAAGAGACTTGGAGTAGGCTTTCAGTGCAGGGATAACACGTTTAATGAATAGTGGGAGAAGAATAAAATCCTATGTCACAATCGTATAGTAGTTTGGCAGCTGATGTCAGATCTCAGAAATCTGTGTTCAAGTCTCTGCTTTTCTCATGTTGCCAAGGTGACCATAAACACTTTGCATGGACTGCGTAAAATATTTTATTTGCTGTGTAGAAATAATGTAATATTTCAAAGAAAAGGACTTTGTCTGGGTCTCCTGCTGTGGGTGAATGACAGTAACCTTAGTTATCAGTTAGCCTTATTGTCTTTCACTGACATTAATTTTCATGTGTGTAGCATGTTGCTTGTCTCAAATAAAGCAAATAAAATTACTGCACTTAGGATATTTGTAAATAATTCAGGATAAAATTTACAAAGCAGAGCTTATTTTCATTTTGGAGCAGATGTTGAATGCAGCCACCTGAAGAATGGTATGACTGAGAGTTTCTGAGTTAGAAAAGCATGAAGCTGGATCAAAAGTAAAAGTTCCAGCTGTGCTTAATCATGTGATGTTATGACTAGAAGGAAACTACCACCTTCAGTGATTATTACTTCATGTTATCTAAAGATGTGTCTGAGTATTTTTTCAAGAAACAGTAGTTTTGAGATAATGTTGAATAACTGAGACGTTTACTGGTGTTAGACGTAGTAGTTGTTTCAGAGTATGATGGCTTGGGGTTTTTTAACTATTGAAGATTAAAAGGTTTCCCTGAGACAATAGTAAATTGCAGACTTCTTTTTCCAGGGCTTTGGATGTGAAACTCGGGCAGCAAAGCTTGGGATCCAAGTCAGAACTCCAAAACAAGGAAATACCAGAATCTGCTGCTACCAACTCTCAATTTTTTCAGTAATCTTAATTATTTTTTTTATGATTTAAATTTCAAAAAGCCTTAGGTTTACCTTAATGCAAAAATGGGAGGTTTTGAATTTGTGGCTGTTTGCATAAAACTACAAAATCTCCAATCAGAAAGAAATACAGCTAGACTGAATATGAAAATTGTAGAGAACCACAGAATCATAGAATGTTTTGGGTTAGAAGGGACCTCAAAGATCACCTGGTTCCAACCCCCCTGCCATGGGTAGGAACATCTTTCACTAGACCAGCTTGTTCAAAGTCCCATCCACCCTGACCTTTATCACTTCCAGGGATGGGTGTCAACAGCTTCTCTGGGCAGCCCGTTCCAGTGCCTCATAATCCATGTCCAGCATACATATATTGACAGCAGGAGGAGCATGTAAACACACATCTGCTGACAACCCAATTTGATGTTTTCCTTAGGATCAGGAAGTGGGTAAAGAAGAGACTTCTTGCACTGCCACCTCTTCCCCTTTTCTCTTCTATTCCCAAAGTACAGAGGGAGAGAAGATAGATTAACATGGAGATATATGCAGAGATTCTGATTATTTTAAGGCAGTGAATTTCTTGTCTCTTTGCAGGTTAAGAAATTACTCAATGAACAGTAACAACATGTTTTGATTTTTTTTTCCCCTAAAATATTGAAATGGAAAAAGAAGAGAAAGAAAGAAGTTACTTACTTCCTCAAGATCTTAAAATCATAAAGGGAACCTCTGATCTTGGGAAGCGAAGTGGTTAGAAAAAAAAAAAATCAAAAATGGAATACCCAGGTTACACATATCCCTTGACACTCAAAAAGGCAAACCAGTCCTTTGTGTCCTGTGCAGAAAACAAGGGCAAGTTACAATCCTGCGTGACAGTTATAGCAAAAGAAATTACATAACTTTTGGACTGATTACTTCAACCATCAAATCTTTTGGAGGATGAACAACAACCTGGATCAGCACGATTCTATCTCCAAGGACAACCCCATTGAAAAACAAGGTGCCATTGCTAAAATAACATTTTTGTGACGCTGGCTTATTTACAGAATCAAGAAATCTAGAACTAGAATTTTTTAGTCATCACTTGTCTCAATAGGAATGTAGCTGTCTGCTTTACAGCCCAGTAAGAGCTGGGGAAAAAAAAAGTATATTACCTTGCCCTATAACTTTCAATAGCAATAAGCCATTCCTGAACCCAGAAGACTGTTTCCTGCAATGTAATATTTCTTTATTCAATTAAGAAACTGGGATCACAAGCTGAACTTTTATTAAAAATAGATCACAATAAATAAGATCAGTGATTCTTTGATTTCCAAGTAAAATTTATGCCATATTTTAAGTAAAAAGTTTCAGATGAAAAGAAATTTTATTTTCGTTGCATTTCTATTTTAGGTATCTCCATTTACTAATGAAGAAAAGGTAAAAAACAGAGATTTCATCATTCCCTTTCTCCTAGGAGTTTAAATAAGAAAGAAGGACCAGTAGCTTGGAATTTAAGCAAGGATAGGAGAAAGATTTATTTTTTTCTGAAACAAAATAATAACAAAATAAAGAAAATACTTATTGATTGCTATTTTTTTAATCAAATTTACAGATTTTTGCAGTATTGTTTTAAACCGTGCCATAAAAGAGGCAAGTCACTAGTTTTAGAGTGATTCCTTCCCATTTTTGGGTAGTGTGATTTTTAGATTCTGATTCCCATTTGGACTGTTGAATTTTCAGCTATTTCAGTAATAAAATGCAGAAGTCTAGTTTGTGCAAAGAGCAACAACTAGTCTAAGAAGTCTATTGGAATCATAAATTTAAATCATCATTAATATGACTGTTTTTAAAATGAAAGTAAAATGTTATTTCTGGTTTATTTTTTGCTGTTCCCTAGAAAGTAACTAAAATTAAGAATAAGGTGGTAAAAAGCATGTACAAGTGAGTTTATTTAGAAAGAGAGTGGAGAAAAAGAATTGTTGGGTAGATACAGAAAGAAGGAAAAGAAGAGAAGGTTAAATCAACTGAAAGTAGAAGGAAAGATATATCATCACCCTAGTGTGATTTTGGCTATTTACTCATTAGGAGGCACTCACTAGACAGATAAATAGCAATGGGCAAATATATGCTGTTGCATAAATTTAAGAGGAAAAAAGACATTAGTGAAACCTGAATTTCTTTATTGAATAATTTACTTTGTCATCATAAATGTAATGCTTTATTGCCTTGCAGTGTAACTACTGGGGAGATGTGTTGGTAAAGCCCAGTCCCAAGAGGGATGGCTGAAGAATGATCAAAAGCTTGGATTTTTTTTTTTTTTCTTTTTGCTTAGGTTGTTTTTATCATTTTGTTTTGGTTCCTGGAATTTCTTATTAATTTTACAAATACCTTTACAGACTGCTTTTTGGACTACCTTCCTGCTCATTTAGTTTAATGGATGAATAAAACTTTTCCGCAGAAATTACAATAGTAGGAAAAGTTTGTGAGACCATAAGCAGCAGACTTTGAAAACATTCATTCCTCTAGCGGATCTTTGATAAATTCTTACAGCTGTGAGTTTTCTAATGCAGAAGTCATTTGACGCTCTTATCTGGTATTGAAAATATTACTTATAGGTAGTTCTTGACTACTGAGCCTCTGATGGTGTCAAACTCCTGTGCACTTATGAAGTAATGCACAGAAAATTCACTGGAGAAAAGGCGCCTGGGGAAAAAATAGGACTTTTTCTTTTAGTTTGGTGAGCTTCCAGAATTCAGTCCTGCACGTGGCCAACTTTTCCTGCTTGCTGTGTTGTTAATATTGGAAATTTTGTTTACTAATTTTCCTCAGTGGTAAGCCTTTAATGCTGACTGTACTCTACTTGGAACCTTAAGGAAAAAGAATAAGACCACTCTCTGTTCCTACACTCCAGAGAAAAAGCCTAGGAATGCAAGACTGCTTCTTAGAATTGATCTGATTTCAATGAAATGGGATGACCTCTGGTAATATGGTGATGGCATATACATCATGATGCAAAGATTTGATCTCAAAGGATATGCTGTAGTCCAAAGTTTTCCTATAATTAGCCTGGTAAAAATTGGTCATAGTTGAGTCCAGAGTAAAGCACATATTATGAAACAGTTTTGGAATATTTTTTCTCAGATTGGCAGACATGAAGATGGCTGGCTCACAGAAGAACCTGGGATTTAAACCTAAATGCATTTCCTCACCCTAATCTGCATTCCAGTCCCTTTGCTAACATGGATAATTGACTAACATAATCTCTTGTATGTCAATATGAATAAGTTATTTGGTAATCAAATACTGATATATACATATAAACCAACAAAAGCCTTATCTCTGAGTTTCAGAAAACACAACAGTTTTTACTTTAGACAGAAATGACTGTCCGCTACAACTCACCACCATCCAAGTGCAAAGCATCCCACGGGAGATTGGCTGTACAGGTGATCTCTGAGAAACTGTAAAAGCTTTTAACATTTTTTATGTGAGTGGAGAATTGCATCAAGATTACCTTTCCTGTTACACCAATTATTGTTTGTTTGTATGTTTGTTTGTGTTGTACTGATTCCAGATCTCTAATATTTTGTCATGTATGAAGCTGATCCAACACCTCAAATTTATGGGCTGTTAAGATGAAAACTGTGAGCGGGGTTATCCTAATTGAAGAGACAGAGGAGATTTGATTTAAATCTAAGTTAAACAGAGTACTTTCCTTCATTGTTAAACAAAGTGCTGTACTAAATATGAGAGGACTCATTTTTCAAAACCTTTTGCCTAAACTTTTATTCATTGGTTTCCCTCGGCTAAAATCATATGAGATGAAATAATATTGCATAGTTAACTGTAAAATATATGTTTTAATTTTCTCAAATGAAAGAAAATTGATGACAGTTGCTTTTGATAAATGCAGCATATTTGCATATTGTAAAATAAAATATGCTTCTTTGTATGGAATCATATAACAGCATATATTAAAAATTGTATTTCTTGTGAACAGAAGAAAAAACCCTGAACTTATCTGTATATTTTACTAAAGAGAGAGGGGTATTCCTATTTTCTTTCAGCATCTGAGGGAGTTACCTTCATGAAGGTCATACTCCTATAGGGATTACAAAAAAAATAAAAGTGTCTTTTTAACTCTTGCATGCATGAACGAAAGGATTTAAATGTATCTGTCAGCTTTTAGGTAGGGAATCATGTAAGAAGTGGCTTTGTAATTGAGAACAGTAGGACAGTGTAATAACCATTACAGATAACATTTCAAAAGTGCTTTCATTCTAACCTTCAGTTTTCACTCTTAACATTCTGAAGTCTTTAACTTTGAGGGGATGTTTTTAGATGCAATCTTCCTACATCCGTGATGTTTCATTTCTGTTTAGTACTTTGTTTTAATTTTGCTATTATATACGTTTAAATTTGCTAGATTTTATTTGGGCCAGTTAGAGGGGAAAACAACTGTCTCTAGAGATATAAAGTAATCATGTATCATTGTTTTTCTAAGCATGGAAAACTGATAGTGACAGAAATTGAAATGCACTATGTTATTGCAAAAAGTACCTTGGAGTGGTCTGATGAGAACTGATGTTGATTTGACAGAGTTCTCAGCTATTCAAAGCTGCTTTCCCCATCTGAACGGTGTGGTTTTTTACAAGTGTTCAGCTTTGTTCATATTTTCTTTGCAACGGAAATTTAATTGCTGCTATTTCAGTTGGGATAACACTGGGTTAGCACTGAGCATTTCAGAAAGAACTTCACTGTGGGAGTAGATTATACAGATGCATTCTATGGGTGTCAGGGGGTATTAGTAGGCAATGCCTTTTGCTGTTAATAATGTGTCTTTCCTGTATGACCATGCCAGGATTTGGTGATTCAGTGGAACATACATTTGGAGAAGTGGATTTCTTCTCCAAGAACTAGATGAACCCTTTCAGGGCTGACTTATCATAAGTAATCTTGCTTGAGAGCGAGAGAGCAAACAGTGTGTTTATATTTGATATTTATTCCCAATGAGTTGCACAGAGTAAAAATAAGCAGGCCAGGGACATTGCAATAGAGTTTGTAATTAAGACCAACCCTCCTGTATGTGTGTAGAACTCTGTGGGAAAATTTATCATACAGAGAAGTAACTTAAGAAGAATTTAACTATAGTAACCAAAACATAAGCATTTTAGGAAAAGGACAAGTCCAGTGCTGTTTTATATTGCTCTGGTTTAATGATGACAGACACTAATTGACTAGTTGGTGAGCCTCCTAATGCTTCTCCTTTTTACGTTGCTGGAACCATCAAACCCTGCTAACAATCTGAGTGCATCTTCAGTTAAACCTTACAAAACAAATAGGTGCACTTTGAGGATTTCTTGTCCTTTCCCAGCTAGTCTGAAATTAAAAACCATGTTCCTTTAATTTGCGGCATGAAAATTTGGCAGACATTTTCCTTGGAACATTTATTATATCCTGTTTCTGAAGAAAATCAGGTTTGTATGAATCTGTTGTGAACATTAAAAGATTATCAACAGAAAAACATCAGTTCAAAGCAAAAAATGACATCAATTATTTTCAAAACCCAAAAATTAGGGCTTTATTTTTATATACCCTTCTTTTCAAAGTAGTGTCATGCATCATTTGAAATTGTGTTGCAGTTTTAAGTACAAACTACAATGGTATATCAAATATGCTCTTTGTTTCTCTGTTCCATTTTCACTATATCTGACCAGATGCTTCAAGTAATTATATGTCTGACACAGACAAGTAGTACTGATAAATGGATGATTCTATCTCTCTTTGACTCTAAAGGATTGTCAAGACGTCTGTTGATAGAACGAAGCTGAATTTAAAGAAAAAAAAATTAAATATCCAGTCCTGTGTAATTTATAAACCGGACATTTGGTATTAATCTGCCTTCTGCAAAATGAACCAACACCAACTTTTGGGAAGATGTCCACATTAAACAGAGAGACACTCTATGGAAGGCTCAATATACAGTTACAGCCAACTTGGGTTCAAGTCCAACTGTTAAAATGTTCTTTATCCAAGTAAAAGGGGGCTTTTTAATAAATTCTGGAACATTTTCCTCCAATAATCTCCACATGTACTTTTTATAAATGTAAACACTAGCTGTTGCTATGCCCCGATTTTATTTTAACCTGAACTGTATTTGCTATACCTAAGGATAATTCACATGTAGCAAAGAGAGCAAAGAGCCCTAATATTTGTATTTTAGAATAAATATTATGAATATCTCTCTCAGGGGAAGAAAATGTTTAGATAACCTGCCTTTCACACGGAAAAGCTGGCTGCTGAACCTTCAAGCCAGCAGTTCTTCCCTGTCTTTCTAACTGAGAGACAGTACTACATCTAAAATTCAGTGCCTCCTGGCCATACTTAAGAAACCCTATTTCTTTGTAAAAGAGGGAGAACGTATGGAAGCTGTAAATAAATAATGATTGCCAAAGATCAGAAGAATTTTTACACAAGACCAAAGCAATTTAAGCTCATTCTTTGATACGAAACATTAATAATTCAACACAGTGATAATTTTGGTATTGCTAGAATTCCTAACAATTGAACTGATCTCCAGGTTGTTAGCAGATCAGTAAGAATTATGTGATTAGTAGCTGACCTCTGCAGAAGTCATATGATTCAGTGTTTAATTTAAGCATTAGGTATGACTTTCTAAGAGGCCCTGGAAATCTCTGTGAAAACATCACACTACTTATTTGATGACAACATACTATTCAGTTCTTTAACAAGGCTTTCATGCCTACTTGTCAAAGGCAATCACTGAGCTACTCTTCTTTAAGTAATTCAGAAGTTTGATTCAAAATATGATACCTTAATGAAATAGCATGCTGGATATCAGAGAGAAAAATCAGCATATCTTCTGCCCCCTATCCTTTCCAACCGAATATCTAGAATAATTACATACTCACTGAGGAAGACCTAACCCTTTTATAAACATATAAAAATCAGTCCTGTGTGAGTGGGGACTTAGAATTCTACTTCAGACAAAAAAAGACAGTGAAACGTGGACATTGATTTCTTCTTTGCAGGAAGATTATTTTGCTTTTACACTGTTCTGCTGAGTCTCAGGTATTGTGAGCTAGACCTATCAGAGAGAATCCCTCTGCAACTATCATCTCTACACCTCACATGTTTGCAGGGCAGCAACCCAGGCCCCAGTCCCCAGTAGTGCCCACTACAGAACAGAGAGCAGAGCTCACCCCTTGCCCATCAAGTAGAAGGGAGCATGTGGGATTTCATAAAATGGGAAGTGTTTCTTCCTAATGGGATGCATAGACCAGGGAACATACTTCATCTTACCCTCTCTGTCTGTCTCTTGCAGTGCTTTAAACCCATGGCCCTTCCTCTGTGATGGGACTTGCCTTACCCATCAGATAAGGTAAATCTCAACACCCTTCTTAGGCAGACATCTTGCCACATGTGTGACCTCGTCTTCAGGCCAGAGAAGGGGTGACTCACACATCAGAAGCCAGGAACACTGACAGGTCCATTTGTGTGAGATCAGTAAAAAAATTAATTGATCAAGCCTTCATATAGGAACAAAACAGTAATACTCAATTCAGAGTACTATTAGGCAAAATAGTGATCCAGGAAAGTCTGCTAATCTATGATCGGTTTCTGTTAGCAATCCAGTTTTGTTTATTGCTGATAATGTTATTTTACTGGGCTTTTTTCCTCAGCTGATGTAAACAATGTAACTCTATTGCAGCCAGTGGATTTCTGTCTAAAGTTCAGGCCTCACAGAAGAGCATGTTTCCCTTACCAAATACTTTCCTTTCTTTTTTTTCTTTTATTCACTTAATGCTAATAATAATCTGCAATTTTTTTTTAAATAGCTAGTCTGTAGGCAAATACACTTTTAATAAAAAGTAAAGGATCCCATTTCAACTGCTTTGGAAAGGAACATAAGGGAAAAGAAAAGAAGAAAAGAAGAAAAGAAAAAAAAAAGAAAAAAGAGAAAAAAAAGAAAAAAGAAAAAAAAAGAAAAAAGAAAAAAGAAAAAAAGAAAAAAGAAAAAAGAAAGAAGAAAGAAGACAGAAAAAAAGAAAAAAGGGAAGGTTTGAGAAGGTTTGGGAAGGGAAGGTTTGGAAAGGGAAGGGAAGGTTTGGGAAGGTTTGGAAAGGGAAGGTTTGGGAAGGGAAAGTGTGGGAAGGGAAGGTTTGGGAAGGTTTGGGAAGGAAAGGTTTGGGAAGGTTTGGGAAGGGAAGGTTTGGGAAGGTTTGAGAAGGGAAGGGAAGGGAAGGAAAGGGAAGGGAAGGGAAGAGAATAATAAAGAAAGACAGCATAAACAGTAGTGAACTGGCAAAGCAGTGAACTTCCAGATGTGCATTAGTTTATCTTCAGGCAGGGTCAGTTAGCATATTTCTGTTCTGGCATGTGCATTCATCTTCTGAACAGGGTGGAAATTCAACATAATGAGCACCTGATCATCCATTACTAATAAGCCAGATATGCCCTGTTATTTAATTTGCTCTATCGTAATTTCATCCAGTATATATTGCTTTACACTAGACCAGTCAGTCTAATGGAGAAAGCTTGTCTTCATCCTTTTCACTTTCCCTACTGGTAAATGGATTTAGAAAAAGGAATGTAGTCTATTATTCAAAGGTGGTTTCTAAGATGGTTCACAACAGGTTAATGAATGATATCTAACACTCATATTAGACCAATCACATTAATAACAGAGAAGACCACCTGAGGGTCATAGTGCTAATTGCATGGGAGGTCCAGCCAGACGGCATCTTTATCTTAGAATTCAAGATGCACATAGTTTGACTAATCACCCACAGTGTGTTTGCAATTAAAATAACACTGTATTAACCCTGCCAATGTGAGGTATCAATATTTTATGTGGGGCTTGACAGTTCTAAGCTGAACATTTGTAGTGCTTGATAGTACTGGTGTAGGAAGCACACAGCTCTTGTCCTGCTTTAGACTGCAGTCAAGGAAGTTTCACGGGGGAAAATTCAGAGGGTGTATTTTGTTCAGAAATTTAATTTTTTTTTATTATTTGTAAGAATGTTGTTAATATCATCAAAAATAGGTGTTTTGTAACTTAAGTTACTTTATACACCACAACACAAAATCTGTGGTGTTTCAGAAACTGAAGAAGGTACTCTAGAAATCAATGGAAAGACTCCTCTGACTCATTTAGCTCCACCCTGAACTGAAGGAAATGAAGAGCAATGTTTCCTTTCAGTATGACTGAGACTGATTGTTGCACAAAGTTCAAAGTGGACACAAGGCATGTTGCATTAACAATTGCTCTGTGTGTGAGGCAGATCTTCACTGGTTTAATTTGGCATGGGGGTCAAAGCATATGTATTCTCTCAATCATGTGAGACTCTGATTTACACATGTGCAACCTATGGAACCAATTTAACTTGCAGATTTAGGTCCATTTTCCCAATCTGATGGCCAAAGAAGATATTGGTCCTTCCTCCTTAGCCCACATCTTCAAGTTCCCCCTGATACTCTGCCCAACTTTCGTATAGATTTGGTTTTTGTTTACATTACTGCTGTTATACTTGTGAAAGCTCATCTGTAGCAAATAGCCACTGTTGTCTCAAACACATTCAACCTGCATTATTTACAACTTAAAAAGAATCATTGTGTAACTTTTCAGATGTTCCTTAAAACGAACTCGTATCTGAGAGCCAGCTGGTTTTTTGAATTTCACTAAGCGTTAAAAAACAAAACAAAATGAAAACTGCAAAACACTTGAAAATATCTGTTCACAATGAACAAGCACTAGCTTCTTTGCTGTATTTGAGATATGATATGTTTTTGTGAGAATGGATTTTTTTTTTATATATATATTATTTGTGTCAGTAGTCTGAACACTTTCAAATGTTTGTCAATTGATGGTCTCTACATAATAGGTACAATTCTTATCTGGGTCAGACCTTCCAGTTCAGGGACAATAGCTTAGCTCCCTGAAGCTGAGATTTTTTTCATGTAATAGATTTGTAAAGAACTGAAATGATGCCAAGTAAATGCTTTTCCTCAACTTTTGCAAACAGTTTTGCTTCTGCTTGGATCTTCTGCAGACAAAATTATATAAAGTTGTTTCCTGTTTTAAAGAACATATTGAGAGAGGCCTGTGAGACATAAAACTAGTAATAGATTTTCTTTTTAGGCCCTTATATTCTTGTACCTGTTTGCTTCAGAAATGCCTTCCTGAAGATTCCTGTATTTATTAATGTGATCAGGGTTTTTAAATCACAGACAACACAGCATGATGTAAACTTTGCAGTGAAAAAACCAAAACCAACAAACAAAACTCATATAGATCAGTAGTTTACTAGGTCATGCTGTACAATAAAGAAAGGTCCTAATTAAAATCTGACAGAAACTAATTATTTCATTTTGCATAGATAAATGGAAAACCACTTGGGTTTTTAGTGCCCCAAATCCAAAATCTTTCAAAATGAAATCTGGACTATAATTCTTCAGTTTTCAAAGGACTATGGGTATGCTGTTTTGTATTTTATTTCAGACATCTAGAGGTGACCAGAGGGTCTCATTCTTTTAACTTCAGGGAAATTTTGGCAAAGCTACCAATTGAATCTTCAGGCCTCCACAATAGATTTCAGACACAGTGGAAAGTCAGGTACTACTCAACAAGTGATAAAAATAGGCTGATGAGGTTGGATACTCAGACTTCAAAGTAGCCTGAGTCGAAGCTCTGTAAGGGCAGTGAACATCTCTGACCATGTCATCCAACTTCAGAAACCCAAGTGAAATGATGACCTTATCAATGAGATCCAATTCTCTGTCTGGTTATCTTTGGGTGCTTTACTGACACACTGCCAGAAGAGTGTTAAAATATTTTCATCTAGAAAATCATAAATCACACATACATACATATATATATATGTATATATATGTGTGTATATATATGTAGACATATATATGTACATATCTTACAAACCCAAACAGGCCTGGCAGGTTCAAAACTCTCCTGTCCATCTGAGGATAAGTACTTCACAAATACCCTTTCCTACTGCAAAAAGTAGGGATAGCAAGCCGGGAGTACTTTTGACCTCAAACCTTCCCTTGTCCATCAGTGCTAAACAGATAAAGTATGAACATCAGAGGTTGTTCTGCACCCTGAGGGAAGCGTGCATCCTAAACTTTCTCCCCCAGAAAAGCTGTGGCCATGCTGTGCTAGAAAGCCACAATGGTAACAAAGGATATATTAATCTACTAAGGAATATGAGCATTTCAAGAAAAAGTTAAGAATCAAATGCAATTCATACAGGTAAAGTTGATTTTTAATTATGAGGGCTGGGGGATTTTGTTGCTTTTTTTTCAGGACAGGAATATTATTTTATAAGATTTGGCCTAGTTTTGTTTACTTTTTTTTTTTTTAAATAAGAGTTTCGTTGAATTTCAAAAGCCAAGTGTAAGTCCAAAGTTTCTTACTGCACTTCAAAGATTCATTGGGGAATCTACAAGACATACAACTGGTGTGATTTTTATTTCTATTTCTAGGCATATATTGTTTTTCCTCCCAGATTAGTTTCTTAATATAGATTCACAATATAGATTGCCTGTTTGTTCTTTAATGCATTTTTTTTTCTAATGAACAGTTGCTAAAGGTTGCTATTCCTGATAGGAGACACCAAATCACCAAATGAAGTGGTTAAACCTCCAAAATTCAATATGAAGATTCAAGAGCTACTCTAGTAATATGTGAGGTCTAGAGTGAAGGAGAACTGAGGGAAAATTTGTTCTCTTTCTGGGTGTATATGTGCATGTGTATCTGTGCATTTGGCAGCACCCTCCATCTGTTGCTGATGGTGAGTTTCTTTTTGAAGAATCCCAGAGAGTCAGAGCATAGCAGAGAGCAAACTAGGAGGTACTGGGTAGCAAGAAGAACAGGATAGACAGAAGGGATTGGACATATGCATATGCAATCTCAATGGGGGTATACTAAAAACTTTTCAGAAAAGTAAGAAAGGATTCAGGAAATCTCCTATTGTCTTAAATGCATTGAAATATAGATATCAGGAGATAATATTTTTTTCTAAAAAAGTGCTTGTCAGGCCATGGAATTATTTCAAATCTCCTCCTTTTTCTTTCTGTTTGTTTGTTTTTACTTTTTTACTTTAATATTGTTAATATTGGAAAAAGAGTCCAGTAGGCAGTGGATCAGTAAGTAGAGGTGTTTTATCATTTCATCTATCAAGATAAACTTATCAACTCAGTCTCTTTAACCACAGTGGTGCACAGAAAAGAGAGCATACAGCAGCCTTGTGCTAAAAAATCCACCGTGTGGCTGTGGATGAGTTGATCGCCCTCTAAAGAGCCTGCTGAATTAGGCGTAAGAGCCGCATGATAAGGAGGGTTCATTAGCATGAGCTCGCTCTCACACCATTGTGGGTCATGCATCCCTAGCTGCAGGATGACTAAGGGGAGAGGGCAGAAGGCCAGCCAAGCTCTTGCCAAATGGTTGGTGGAGGCAGGGAGCAGAGCTGGGCTCCCACTGTGACCTTTGCAGGGTGATAGACCTGTGGCATGCTGCAGACTGTTCAAGCCCTTTGTTGTCAACTCTGCATGGGACTGAGTAGTATAAATATAGAGAGTCTCACAGAAGTTGTCATTATAAATTCACTTGTTTTCCTTCAAAGTATTTTTTTAAATGTTGTTTAAACTTCTGTGGTCTGGAAACAAATCCATATGTGAGTGTGGGTATTTCCTGTTTTTTTCCAGACAAGAAATACCACGATACAAGAGAAGGAATCTGGGCTTGGTTCCCCTCTTGGTATATGTACAATGGACCCTGAGGAACCTCACCTTGTGTAATCTACACCAATAGTCCCTTCTGGAAGCAAATCATGAAAACTGAATTCTGAGAGATCCTGATTATACTCCTTTTCCAAGGAGCATCAGACCGAATCGATACTGCTTTCTGTTGTTGTGTTCCAATGTCCACTCTCCTGGAAAGAGTATGGAAATCACAAGGGATCTTGTATGCTATGATAAACCAGAATCAAGCCCTGGCTTTCCTTCTTCCCACTTCTGTCTGAAAATGTAAGTTGGCTATAGGACCTGCTTTGCAATCTTGTCAGCAGTGTATACACTCCGTTTATATGCTGTAATGGTTTTTACATTAACATTTAATTTCTAGTCAGTATTAATAAAAATTTCCCAGAATTTCTGGTAAATTTTAAGAAAGTAACCTGTATTGGGCTTCATTTAAGGCATACAGAATAGAATTTTAGATTTAAAAGTAGGCAGAACAGAGGTGCTGAAAGAGCAGTCACTTCAAGCATACACACTTTCTTCAGGGAAGGAAGACCTGACCTTTTATTTTATTAGCAACTTCATAAAATTTAGAATAAAATTCTTCATAAAATTTAAGAATCATAGAACCATAGAATATTAAGGGTTGGAAGGGACCCTAAAGATCACCTTGTCCCAACCCCCCTGCCATGAGCAGGTACATCTCTCACTAGACCCAGTTGCTCAAGGCCTTGTACATCATGGCCTTGAACACTACCAGGGTTGGGGCATCCACAACCTCCCCGGACAACCTGTTTCAGTGTCTCACTACCCTCACAGAAGAGAATTTCTTCCTAACATCTAGCCTAAATTTCTCCTCTGTCAGTTTGTACCCATAACTTCTTGTCCTGTCACTACAGCTCCTGATGAAGAGTCCCTCTCTGGCTTCCCTGTAGGCTCCCTTCAGATACTGGAAGGTTGTTATGAGGTCTCCACGCAACCTTCTCTTCTCTAGGCTGAACAGCCCCAACTTTCTCAGCCTGTCACTGAACTGTCTGAACTGTGTTTCATTGTAAAGAGATTGAAATCCTGCATTCTGTTCAAATGATCTTAGGTTGAATTTTTGTGGAAAAACAGGTCATTCTTCTGCCTTGGTGAGGTTGTAGTTCTGAATTAGAAGTGAGGGGGAGCAAAAATGTGGTTTGGAGTTAAATAAAACATTACGTTTTGATATTTTTTGTTGTTTATGTTTTCCTTTTTAAAAATTCCTTTAAAATTATTACGGAAGGAAACTAAAATTTAGGTTTGTTTGAACCGAAAATTAATATGCTTACTTTGAAAATAGTGAGGAGAAACTTCAACTTCATTTGCATTATGAGTAGAGAGATGTTTTGTAAGGTAGTAATCTGAGTATTGTCATGCCTTGCAGAATAGGGTAAAAATCAAAAGGAAAGTTTTTAACAGTTTAGGGTTTTTTTTTGTTTTTCTTTGTTTGGTTGGGATACTTTTCCCCAAAGTTGTACAGGTCAGTTTTAAAAGGTATGACACACAAAAATGTATGTAAGCACTTTGGAGAAATTATCAGTGAACCTGAGAATTGAGGATAGACAGAAACAGCATGAAATTTCTCAGTAGGCACCTATGAGTATTTCAGATCCTTCTGTCTGCTCTTTCCTTTTTCTAAGTGATTTAGAAAACACATTTCCTTCGAATTTCAGCAAATGCCATATGTCTATGTTGAGAACTTCAATTTCTAAGGATTAAATTTGAAATATTTATGTAGCTGTGTCCACATTGTCTTGAAATAGCTAGAAAGCTTCAAGTATATCTAATAGATATTATATATGCTTAGCGTCTAATTAGTATCTCTAATATGTACTTAATAACCCCTCTAATGAACTAACTAGAGTGAAGAGGCATAGAAATTTTGATTTCTAAGTGTAAGCAGTCACTACAATTTATACCTTCTGCTTTGTTCTCTTCAATCTTATAAGTAATTTAAGGTCACAGCACTCTTGTCTTCCACCACATGATCCTTCCTCTCTGTGACTTAGATGAACTGAAAAATAATTCCACCAAAAAAAACTTTTTGCTTTTCCTCTTTCCAGCACAAGAAAAATATGATTAAATATATAGCCACGAGGTAGAGGGAAGTCAGGAATAGCCTTTTTGGCAGAAGAACAACCTTGAATTGTCTTACACAGGTTATGAAACTGCATTTAGCTATCAGTGGTTGAATTCTACCTATCTCTTTTTAGAGGCTTTGGAAATCTTCCCAAGGTTTTAGTATAATAGACTGTCTCAGGTGTTGACTTTGCCTAGAGTTAGACAACTAACTATCTGTTGTGCCTCTGGAAACAGTTCCTTTTTATTTTAACATAAACTTAAAATAAACTCAGTAGAAAACTCCAGGATACAGGGATGCTTTTTGTCATGATGACACAGTTTATATGTACTGTATGAGACTCACGTTTCCAAGAGCGATTAGGATGTTCTGAGTTATATCACTCTGTGTTTACCTTTGGATATTTTCATTCATGGATTTATTTTAGAAATGTACACTGCATTGCAAAACATAATTTGGCCTTTTTCCACCTTATTTAAATTCATTCGATGAACATATAAACTTAGCAACCAAAGTTTCTTAAAGTTACCTTTTGGATTTTGACCCCATGGGGAATAGTCATGTAATCTGATGTAGTTGTTCTGAATAACATCCTAATTAGAAGCCTAAAGTAAGCTGAAATTAGGAGTCTACATGAATCAGAGGGACATAGGCATTTCTAGAATATTATTCACACAAATTAAGTTAAACAGCTGAAAACAGTTTAGATTTTCTCACAGTTTAGATAAAGATTTAGTATTACTGTTTGCTTTGACTGCATACCTAGGTAAATTTTGAAGAAAACAGGGTAAAAAGCTTGTCTTCTTTATTATGTTTAGAAGGGTAGCAGTGTAAGTCTACATTTCCCTGTCTGTGCTTTTATCTAGGGAAGACACTGTATTTAGCAGGATTTCACACATATATTGCTGTGCCTCTAGAATTCAGTCCCTTGGGTAAAATTTTTATGGAGCTGAAATGCCTTGCTCATATAATGCTCTGGCACTGCCTATAGTCGAATGCAGGAGTAGTTTTAGGATAAGAATATTGGCTAAATGACTACTTGGGAAGATCATATGGTTGTTGATAGCATTGGAACTGAAAGATGACGGGTCCCTCCCAGAGGATTGCTTTCTCTCCTGCCCTTGGGCCACAACACTGCATGTGATGAACACGCTGGACAGTTCCGTGGGTTGTAAATTATATCCTGCTCTCTCCCCCAGCTATATGCAAAGTATGTCAGAACTTATTCAGGGAAGCCACAAAACTTAGTCTGTTTTGCTATTTAATTGTATTACCACCTTAGGATTACATGGCAATTCTGTGGAAGGAGCTGAATGGACTCAATACTGAATTTTGAACTGAGGGCAAACAGCATTATTATTCATATCCATTTTTCTTCAACGAGTCTGTAAGTCATTGTGCCAAGCTGTGATTTTTATAAAGGTTTAAGCTACTTGCTTTCCAAGAAACAACGATAAGAGCTACTTGAATGATTATTGCTGTTTCAATGAAATGCTATAATCCTGTAAATCTGTATTAATATTTTTACTGATAAGATTTATTAAGATTTATAGATGAGATTTTTGCATTCCTCTCCAACGGACATACTTGTAGCATGGTAAAGGTGAGTTTATAGGGCAGAACAACATCTTAAGCTCTCTTTTAACAGTGTCATATTATTCCTAGTAATAAGAAGGAGGTCGGGTTTTTATGGTAAAAGTTTTTGGTCCAATATTTGTTTAGTCCAAATATTTGCCATTCAGCTAAGATGAAGGAAGGAGGATTTCTTCCTTCTCTCTATTTACACAAACACAGGACTGTGAACTAAATTCTTGGGGTAGAATATTTCAAGATAGTTCTCTCTTAATCTCTCCTATTTAAATAGTTTTACAAAGTATTCAAATATTCCTGGATTAAGAACCTGGAATTCAGATTTACATTTGTAGAGGACAGCTCAGAGTGCCAAAATAAAGTTACTGCACCTTTTTTTTTACTTAGTTTGAACTAAAACAAATTATCTAGTTCACTAAAAAATATATTGTTTTTAGGTCCAGTCATCAAAATGAAGTTCAGTTATTCATGTAGTCTCATTTATCCTGGAAAAAGTTCTATCACATCATAATGATATTAAAACAATAGAATTCATATGCTGTCTCATTATATGTATATAAAATATAGGATTCCTAAAATCTCCCAGAAATAAGTAGAAGTGTCACCACAAATTCTTTTTTATGTGTGAAGATTTTACATTAGTCTGTAGCTAAAAAATCAGAAAGAGAATAGGAAAGTGTGATTACAGAAAAGAACTCAAATAGCATATTAAATCTTGGAAAGAATGTTTCTTTTTTATTGTGTCTAATACTAGTCTGAGAGAAAGAGTGTGATACCTTTATTAAACTAAAATAAAGCAGCATTCATCCATAATTCAGAGCTTACTGCAATGATTTCAAAGTGCCACAAAGACTATCCTGAGTATTATTTTAAGCTGTCTTCTAAAGCACGGTGTTAGTAGTAACGTTTCTGTCTAACTCCATCGTCTTAACAAGTGCTGCTGCCTGCTACAATATCTTATAACTACCTGTACTGTCAAAACACCCTCAGCAGGCACTTCTTCCCAACAAAACTCACAACATGTTATTATCACAGTATTTTTTCCTAGTATTTTCTTATTCTGCCCTTATTGAAAAATAAAGTAGAGCAACATTTTACTCCAACTGTTCAGTACTATAAAAACATCTTCTGTCTATCACTACCATGGGGATGCAATAGGCTTGTGAACAGCTGTCATTGAAGAGATACAGTTGGGAATTGTCTTAAGAATGTTTTTATCAGAATACACTTGTTTTTTGAAATCAAAATTGTTTTCTTTCAAGATGGTATGTACCTGTTTTAACAAGGCAAGTATTTCTGATCAGCGAGAAAGAAAGATGCACTGACACATTTCATCTGGCCCATTCAGGGTGTTTAAATCCATGAGATGATCCTGGGGACAGATCAACATCTGATGTGCCCTTATTTCACAAAGCATTGTACAACCATTTCAACTTCTACTTATAATTAAGAGTTTAATGAATGACACAGGGAGGTCCTCTGAATGTCTTCATGTAGAGTTTACCATAGCACTGCCAGCCTACAAAGTAGCATGGACTAATCAAAATCTCAAAGCAGTATTGTTGTCTCAGGCTGTTGCTGACACAAGGTTTAACACGGTTTACCTGTGCTGAGGACTGGAGTATGATAGATTACCAGCACTGCTGCTCTCTTCCATGCCTACACTACTTTGGGGTAGTGTCAATGTACCATGCACCATGCCAGGTCAGCTATAGCTGAGCATCTCTCAGCTTCTTCAGAAAAAATCCTGCTATGGACTCAGCCTTCCTGTTGATTTTCTTCTCCTACTCCTATTTCCTTTTTTTTATTTTCTCTTTTATTTGATTTTTTACCTTTTTTTTGTTTGTGTTTGTTTTTGTTCTCCTGGTTTAGAGCAAGAAAACTTAAAGAATCTTGTAAAACTTCCCTGGGATGAGAAAATAGTTTACCAGCCACTTCTGAATATTATAGTATCTGGAAGAGTAGGGAGAAGGTAGGAAATTGCTAAGGAGTCTGCAGTGTATATTTATAACATGTGTCTGTTAACCATAGCCAGAAGTTTGTCTCAAAGCATGGTTTAACCATGAGACCCGCTGAGCGAAATCCTGAAAGCAGCATATCCTTATCTTCTCTGTGTTGTAAGCACGTGGTGTAAACATTACTGATATTACATCTGCAGTACACGGTGGTGAGTAAGGACAGAAAATAACTAGTGATGACAGATAACAAGTAGTGCATTAATCTGTAGTCCGCAGAACTAAAAAACTAACAAAAAGTCTTAAGATCTAAGCTGATGCTGAGATGTCCTTTACTTTAGAGACTATTTCTCCTTTTACTAGAGTACTGTTCAGCAATATCTTCCTTTAAAGATATACGTGATGCTTAAACTCAGCCCCAAGGTTAAAAGGTATAAAATACAATGAAAATATTAATACACAAAATGTCCTGTCAGCACCCCAAGAAATAAAGAAACTTTACAACGTCCAGTTTTTTCAACTTTTCTGACAGCCTCTGTTTCTAGCCTTTTAAGCTTTAAAGGGGAATCAAAATAGACATTTGCTGATTTTGATCAACTTTGACTTGGCTGCTGGTTTTAAAGAATTATTGTTTTAGATCCCTGTTAGACAAAGCACGTACAAGTTAAGTGACTCTCTTAAGGTCATAAAATATATTTGTGGCAGGAATCTGAATGACCTGATTTTCACAACTAATCTGTAAGCAATAAATAAGCTCTTAACGTCTAAATTTTAAGCTAAGGCTTCATCTTCTTGTCAGAAGTTACACTGCATACTGTTAATTTCCCTAACTTGACTACTGATTGTTCTCTTTAAGGAGGCCCCTAGCAGTACTATTTCCAAGTTGTAACTGGTTTAAAACATAAAGAAGAATTGGCAAGATTACTTTTTTTCCACTTGTCATGTCCTTCCACCTAATAGCAGAATAATGGTCTACTTACAGGGATGGTAGTTTTTAGCTCAATGTTATGCTATCATCAGTATTTGTCTACCTCTCCTTACCTTGCTAGAGATTTAAGTCCCAAGAACACTCCTGACTTGCTGGTTAACTGGTTTTTTTCTTTTGTAAACCCCAGCCTTCTTAGGCCTAGTGAAACTGTTATGTAGGCATTCACAGGTTTTAATTTCACCCCTCCTTCTCAAAAACATGCCTTTTCTGAACCTTTCAGAGTGCTTTTCAAAGATTGAAGCTCTTTAAAATGAAATGGGGTGGGCGTGGGGAGGAGGCAGGCAGATTTGTATCCTCCACCACCAAAACAACTGACTTGTTTTCTCTGGCTTCTAGCTACAAGTTGAGACCTTAGTTTTGTTTTTCCCTCATCCTATGCTTTGGCATGAAGCATCCAAAACGTAGATTTCTGGACTTATTCATGGCATTTCAAAGAGAGCATCATTTGGGCCATACATTAGCAAGAAGGCAAGTAATTAATAATAACACACGTGGAAGCAAATGAATGTTTTGCTTGTTGAAAGAGAATGAGAAAGTCAGACAAAGGCCTGGGCTCTATGTCCTTGCCCTTCACAGCAGCAGAAGAAATAATGTTATGAATAGCATTTAACTTGAATTTGTAGCAAACTGCTGCTTTTATCATAAACAATTGCCAGATGGTATACATTATCTTCCTTTTTTCTCCTTTCACAAAAGCAGCATTAATTGCAGAGCAGCCCAGGGCTCCACTCAGCTCATCAGTGTGATAACACTTCATGACCCTGATTAGCCGTCAGTCTACTCAATTAAAAAGATCATTTAGACATTCACCCAATCATTTGCCTATCGAGCCACCTGGGCCTCAACCAGGGGCTCCATTTTTAACATTCTCCTGCCCTCTCTCATCTCGCCTAGCTTTTTTACATATCTCCAAAAGACGTAATTGAATTAAATAAAGCGTCTCAGGGGCAGCTGCAACATCTGCTGTTTGTGGTATGTCAAGCCTTCAGCATTAAAAACAGTTACATATGCTCCAAATTAGCAGGTCGCAGAGATGAAACAGTCGATGATAGTGTTTTTGTGCCAGCGTGAGAAGCAGCTCACAGCTGTGTGCAATTTACAATTAAAGGCTTTATCAGAGCTCAATTGTACTAGTGAATCAAGTGGTGAGAGGTCAGTTAGTGAATTAGACCAATTAGAGCTTGTACAGTTAAATTATCTGTCTTATTACCTACTGATAAACAGCCTTGTCATATCTTTACTCAGATGATGAAGCTTGAAAGTGTTTTATGAGGTGATACTGTAGTTTCATGTCTGTCTGTGTGTGTAATGGAACTCAGTAGCTCAGCAAAGTTAGTCTGATGCAACAAGCATACAGCAGACAACTTAAACTGGAGAGGAAAAAAACCCGAAATGCCTGAAGTTAGAAACTTTAATTGAAATTAGGTTAGGACAAGAATTAAGATTACACATGTTGGCTGTGTTTCAATATTTTTCCACTTGCTAAAGTCTAAATTCATAAAGTTAACAGTGGGAAGTGTTATACTTTTGATTTCTAGGTTGGAGGGTTTTCTTTTAATTACTGTCTTGCTCTCTCTCTCACTCCCAGTCTGAAGGAGAGATGGGATGCAAAGGAGAGAATCTAATAAAGTCAGGCTCTGATTTCATACTGTAAAATAATGCAGTAATAATGGACAAAGACAGAAACTGCTGCTTCTTAATCTCAGGATTTACATGGTTCTGGAAAGCATTACTTGTAAGCCTGGACAGAGATGACTGAAGATGGGGAACTGAACAAAGGTGAGCCACTGAAACCTTTTCAGAAGTATTACGCATAAAAGTGTATCAGTTTATAGCCGGGTAGTATTAGGCATTGGTTATTGCTATGTCATCCTACTATGTGAATGAGACATGAGCTGCACCAGGGTATGGCGGTGTCAAATTTATAGGGACCTGGCCCTAAGAATGAGGAACTTGCTGTCTGGAGCTCCATACAATTTGGAAGCAGGGGAGGGGAATACAGAGTAGTGGGGACTAAGATTAAAGTTGTATGACAATTTGACAGTGCTCCATGTCAAATTCTGCCTTTTTAAGGCAACAGTAAGTGAGGACCAGAAATCTCAGAAACCTTCCCTTGTAAGGGACTATCTGTGCTTTGCTCTTGAAAACAAAGTAAAGATCACACCTTTCTTTGTTAATCACACACTGGTAAAGTGATGGTGCCATTCTCTTTCAGAGAAAATCCTAGAGATTAGATCATATGCTCAATTCTCTTCTCTGCAGAACGTAGTCAAAGATGTGTTAGGCCATTGGAATGGACTAAAAATATACTTGTCTGTATAACCTAGTAGCTGGGGAATTTGACTTGAAGAAGCAATGAGTCCATTCCCAAAGTTGCATTTCAGTCTTTCCCATCAACTTGTCATTGGATAAAAGGCAAAAAAGTTATCCATTCCCTGTAAATTGATGTCTTGTATCACTCTTCGTGGGAGCACAGAACTGGGAGAAAGGAAGGATGGTGAGCAGCTAGACAGTGAACAAGCTGACTTGTGGGACATCAGACAACGGGATAGCTGGCACACTAAACGTTAAATCTCTGTGAACAAAGGAGGATACCTTACTTCAAGGTCTGTAACTGGAAACCTAAGGAACTCATCTATGTTGTGTGGAGCTGCACTATTTGAGTATGTTCAGATGCAAGTCTAAACAGAAATTAAATGCTAGCCATTTATTAAAGGGAGATTTGTTGGGGGTGAGGACATACTTTCATTCCACCCTAATACTTTCTTGGTGCAAGTATACATTTTTTGAGTGGTCTTTTGATCATGTTTAATGCATGACTTCTATATATTCAGGCAAACAGATTTTGCAAAACAAGGAGGGTAAGTTTCAAACAGATGTCTTGAGATGTCTTATTAAAGATCGTTGTTGAAATAAATTAAGAAGGTTGTGATACTGGCAATGAGGGGGCCACAACTCATTTTCTGCAAGTTTGTGATTTGCATTTAAAGAAACTCTAATCAGCCTTGAAATAGCCCTCTTTGAAACAGCAGATTTAATGTTTCAGTGTTTTCCTTAAGTGCATTTACCTCATTGCCAAGATCAAATGTTTAAAAAAAGCAGTTGAAAGAAAGAGAAGTTTTTGAACTTGTGGATGAATAGAAAAAGAATATTTTTTGAGTGTAAGTGAATATATTTTTCAACACTCTTACCCTTCTAAGTAGTAAAGGGTATTTAGTTCATTCCTCAAGGGGAAGAGAGAAACGTGGTCTTAGTATTCTCAAAACTGCTGAGATTTGAATGTACAGTGTACACTCGGTTAGAACCCTGATCGCCCTATAGTGCACATGCTGCTGGCAGTTATCGAAATTCTTCATCCTCCCCTCCTGTTGCAGTCTTCCAACTTATGAGTGACATTTGCCCTTGATAAGGTCAAAGTGAAAGTCAAACCCCAGACATCATAACTTCTTATTTTTAAATGCTAAATTGTACCCGTTCAGTAAACACTTAAACAGTGAATTAAAGCTGATTTTATTTTTTTTTATTCTTGCCTTCATTGTATTAAAATTGACCAATTACTTTAGTCCCATTTTTAAAAAGAAATAGGACTTTTCATAAAGTGATTTTGAATTTTAAGTGTCTTTTACTTTCCAAGAGGTTAAGTCCCTGCTCATTGTTACGCATAAAAGTGATATTACTTACATAATTCAGTCTTAATCTAAAATAGGGATAAACTAGGAAAGTTAGTTAGAAACTAGACTATTACAATAACAAGTCTATATTTTTTGACAGATTGATTTATTGAAAATTCTATTCTAAGTACAATATGAGTTTATGGAGAATACAAGATCTAAAAAGAGAGACACTCAGACTTATCAACAAATGATAATTACTATTTATCATCTTTTTGCTGAGAAAACAGTAGCAGTAAGGGCATTGCATCACTTACTGCACTTATTAACCTCAGCTTGGCAAGCCAAACTCTTCACAGCAGAAGCTGATTGTGGGCTTAAAAACACTATTTGATGGGGCACTTTCAGGATAACAACCTTTGGACATTTAGTTTTTCTCTTTATTACTAGATTCGGCTCAAATATTTAAAAAAAAAATAGTTTTGACCACCATTATTTGTTTTCCTCCATTTAATTTTTACTTACTATTTTTGCTATCTACATAACAGAATAACATGGCTCAGTTCAGCTAGTTTTTTTCAAGATTTTTGGACCATATGAAACTGCAGCTACATCCACAAATAATGGTATGTAATGTAATCACATCTCAGCATTGTGCTTTACATCTGCCTGCTGAAGTTTATACATCTTCTCTCCATAATTGGCCACTCTTAAATTATCTCAGTGCTCCTTTACCTATTCCCACAGTACAGAGGGATGTTTCTCCATATCATTGCAAACAAAAAATCCCACCTTATTAATGGCAGGTGCTGGTAGTCTTCCTTATTTTAGAAAGTTCTGTTTTCCCCAGGGCTCCGAGCCTGTATCTGTGTACCTGAAAGAATCAATGGAAGTGCTCTCTTTTTTCTGGCTGCTAAATTTAACCAGCATCTGCTATTGCGACATGACCTTCTTGCCTATCCTGCAACAGAGCCACAGGATTTAGATTAGTTATAAGAAAGAAACTATTTACCGTGGGGGTGGTAAAATACTGGTAAAATACACAGGTGGTAGATGCCCCATCCCTGGAAACAGGGCTCTGGGCAACCTGATGTAGCTGAAGATGTCTCTGCTAGTCTGAAACTATTTTATAATTAAAACTGGTCTGAATTGCTCGTGAGTTGCAGCTGACTTGACTTGCTGGCTGGGTGTCTTCCACCTGTGCAACTCAGCCACAGGCCTTCTCAAGAGTGCATTGAAGAAACTTGTTTGGGACAACTGAATATTTAAGAACTAGTACACAGTGATGAATATAAATGTTTAAACCATGAATATAAATGTTTGAAGAAATGGAGCACACATGCCTAGTGGCATTTGTCTCATGAGAACAAATCACCCCCCCAAGGAGTGGTGCTTAGATGCTTGCAGTAGTCATCTTAGCTTTTACAAATACTATGAGTTTCTTTTAAAAATCTCTGCAAACCCTTTTGCCACACGACACTACCACAGAGATCATTTGAATATTAGGTAACAAAAATTTCAATAAAATACAATACAACACAGAAGTAAGGTGGTTCTGATGCATACATTTCTTTAGAATGGTAAACTGTGACTCTCAACTATTTGGTTTTCCAGCTAATTTTTACCCATTACACTTTGTCAAAAGTATATCTTTATTAAAACTCCCCAATATTACTTCTTTTTTTTTTCTCAAACAAACTCTAGACAATTCTTACTTTTCCCTGGCATAAGCCTCTTTCAGTTTGTATAGTAAATCTGAGTTGCCCAAGGTGTTGTGAGGGCAAAGTCTTTGTCTCCACTACCTACAAGTAATGATTCATGACTATGAATAACTTTCTTTTTCAGACATCCATAGCAGTTCCTTCCTTTGATTGTCCACTCTACACTATTTTCAAAGCTTCCTACCTTGTCTTAGCCATTAATGTAGAAGCCAGTAAATCACCACAATTTACAATTCAGTTCAATTAACACTTTCATTGTTTGATTTAAGACACGGGCCTCAGTTTCTGTTGTTTTGCCTGTCAGATGTCCTTGCACAAAAACCAGGGTGACAGAACAAGAACCCAAGTTTTCCCAAAGTAATTATTCCCCAGTGATGGATCAGAGACCTTAATTCAAGTCTCTAGGACTGCTTCCTGATGTTTTTTCTTAAACATCTCAAGGCATGGGCAAATCTCTGTTATTGTTTTCCTGTCTTTGAAGTATTACCTACACATATATTGTTTGTATATTTTTATTAACATTCAGTCTGTGTCAAGTGTGAATAAATACAGAAATTAATGAGGGAATGAATCTGTATAGAAATTCAGAGCAGAATTTCTTGGTAAGCATTTGGAAATAGTTGGCTGGTAGTCGTTGCCAGAGGTCTGGCAAAAGTGGTGAGTTTTTTTAATGAAATGTACAAAAAGCAGTATTTCTAAACTGCATTATTGGTATGACAAACCAAGTAGATACCAAGTGCTTCCTCTGAATTAGAAGTGTTATTTAATTATCTCTGTTCCTCTACTTATTCCACAAAAAAATACAGAGCAAATCAGCCGCCTACACTAAATCAGTCCCACCAAAGAAATCTGTGCTAGTTGAAATAGTTTTGCAAAGATGTGAAAGTAAGGGAGTTGCTTAAAAATCTCACAGCTTTATTGTCTTTTTGATTTGCAAACCCATAGCTTTCAACATTTACACTTCTTTCTTTTTACTGGTCATTACATAATACTAGAGGTGCATCAGAGGCTTTATTAGAGTTATTAGTTTATTAGAACAAGTTGTAGACCCCAGGGCAAGTAAATCAGTGGATAGATACTAACTATAAAAACTACTGGATAGATAACTTGGGGAATAACTTACCTATACATTTGTAAAGTTCATTGGTATATACAAAATATAACAGGATTTTTTACTGCGACTTTAGATCCTGTTCAGCTGTTGAAAATAATAGAAAAATACAAAAAAGGAGAATGAATCAAAAAATATCTTTGAACTTACATCATACTTTTTAGAATTAATAGCTCTCCTAGAATGCTTCAGTTAATTTAATCCTATAAAAATCATAACTATTCAGTACTATTTACTGCATTTTCACAGTAAATAGCTTCAAATTATATAATGATTTTTTCCCTAGTTACTTGTTTGAAAAGGAAATCTCTAACTCTTTGTTAATTTAGATAAATATGGGGTTTGTATTTGGTTTTTTTATAGTCACAACACCAGACCTTCATATTGCTCATGAAAGTTTAATTCTTGATCCATTATTATTTTTACTCTGTGTTAATAATGTATTAGATGTGCTTATTGCATATCTGTAGATGTATAGATGAGTACACTTTGGTTAGAACAGTCAGAAGTGTTGCTGAGATCACCCTCACTCCAAACGGATTCTAATGCTTATTGGTTTCATGTTTTAAGAAAAATGAGTCAGTGCATGAAGGAATTTTATTCAAGATGTACTTATTAGATGTGTTGCCTCAGTGAAGGTTATACTTTTGGTATTGATCAAACCACTCTCCCCTGGTGTACAGATGATTAATTCCCTATTAAGTCATAAGATAAGACTAACCCAAGGAGTACATTTTAACAAGTGGTAGTGCTTCAAGCACACACATACCCCCTGTATTAAAAGTAACTCCCCCAATGCCTTTTGTGTGCATGTTACCTGCTTGCCTTGATGTGTTTTTTTCTCTTGACATAATGCTTTTCCTTAATTTTGCCAAATAGCTCTGCTTGGTTCTTGCTGTGATACCAGATATATGCTCTTTGCATTTTTTATATCTCTTTTTATAGTGGTATGTTTAGAGCTGCTTTTAAAAGCTAGATGAAGTTTTCAAAAATTGTGATTCTGCAAAATTCTACTATGTTAGAAGTTTCTGTCTTTCTGACAGCTGTTAATTAGTAGCCAGTGGGACTAACATGTATATAAATATCACAAGTTCTTGCATTGACCAAATCTAATTGGTGAACTTGTGTTTGTGATTCTTGAAGCAAGGTATCTTAACCGAAGGCTATTTCGAGTGAGACTCTCTCAGTTGCACCTGTTGGAGAGTTTTATTATGTATATGAGGCCTAGAGGAAAAGCTCTTTTTTAGCCGAGTGATTTAGTGTTTTGTGTAAACTTTGAAAGACCACTTAGTGGCCAGCACCAGAAAACTTTATCATGCAGATCTCTATAAGGAGACTGACAAGGTCTTAATTCTAAGTGGTCTCAGTGATCTTGTCTTGCTGAGGGAGTGACAGAGTGGGAAAGTTCACACCTCGGCTTTTTGCATGTGTTTTATGTATGTATGAGAAAGTTCAGAATGGTGGCAACTTCCTCCTGCAGCATAGGAAAAAATAAACCCTAAAGTACCATCAAGCATGAACACTAATACTTTCAGCTGCAGGCACATTTCCCAATTGCTCATCAGTTTGCCACACATCAGCTGCTGTCTGTAAAGCCATTTCAGCAAGATATGTGTTTAGAAAAAAACTTGATCACATGACGAAGCTCTAGCACAATATACAACTTGATTAGTGCTATGATAAAAGTGCTTTGTGTGCCAGTCTCTGTGAGATTTAGCTTTTAATTAGTTTTCTAAAAGGTATTCAAACTTGATATCATTTCTATATTATTGGCCATGATCCAGTCGTAACAAATTATTGTTATCGGTGAACCTTACAAGCATGTGGTTTTGTCTTTTCTTACAGAACATGAATGAAGCTGTGAGTTAGTGTGAACCTATTACTCCTCACTGTGACATCTCATGAGATGCCAACACATCAAACATGAGGCTGATTACTAAGTCAAGGGTTTTTCTGTGGCCAGTTCTGTGTAAGGGTTCTATCTAGGCTCACAAACTAGGATTACTTGATGGTATCAAAGGACTGGTGTATCCTGCAGCAAGAATTAAATAAGCACAAATCAAGATAGATTTACAGTGAAGTTACAGAGAAGTGAGTGCCTTTTTCATTACATCTTGTTTTAAATTTTTCAGTAACCCCCTTTTTTCTGACAAGCTGTTTACTATAAGTTTTTGTTTTAAAACGTTGGGGCTGGGTAGTATGAGAAATTTTAGGTTAAACACTTCTTGAGTTAGTAAACACCCTATTTTGTGTGTGAAATATTTTTGGCAGTCAAATCAAATTAAGTAGGTCCTACCTTTAATGAATAATATTTTGGACAGTGTCAGTTTCCTTTATTCAAAACTCTTTCAATAGAAGTTCAGAACTAGTTTCATAGTACATGGCAAATAAATTGAGACATACAATGATAATGTTTACTGGTTTATAACAATGTCTGGCTCCTGAATATTGTTCTCTGCTTTTAGCCAAACATTTTCTATAAATAACAAGAATGTGGATTGTTTAAAAACATTTCGAATTAGCTTAAAACATTCAGATTCTTTTGACTTGACAACACGACTTGATTTTTAGTGCTCTGAACGTAAACTTTAAAAGCAGGCTCCTAGAGTAAAAATTTAAATTATGAATTTCAGATAAACTTCCTGAAACATTCCATAATGGTTGTTTAAAATGTTTTAGGTTGACAATCATATTTAACATATTGTGAACATAAAAGATGGAAGAGCAATAATAAAGGACAAAATAAGGTGAAAAAGAAGTTACATGAAATTGTTTGCAATATATTTTTATATATGTTTCTGTATTTGTTAATTTCTTTGTAATTTTAATGGCAGAAGACAACCCAAAATATCTTTGAAGTCTGCTTATGCATCGCTTAAACTCATCTTTACTGAATTTCCTGAAGTGCATATATGATTTTTTGAAAAGAATACACAAATATATATGTGAAAATATATATTTATTTTTCATAATTAGGGAGTCTATTCATGGCAGTAACATGTTCCCTGCCTTATCTGTAAAATAGTTCAAAGAATCATATTCTTTGAACAGAACTCATCTATAAGACCATCTTGCTCCCTGTCCAGCAGTGGCAATAGAAGACTTCTAGCCTGATCACTAGCTGTGGTGTGCTGCCCCAACAATTACCAGGTAAGGGGCAACAGAGGATGTATCCCCAACTATACCCTTTGGTGTCTGCTTTTGACTATGGTTGTCCATTGTTTTGTTTAATCTCCTCTTGAACATGCTATTTGCTCCACCTTTGTCTTTGGCAGGAAGTTACACAATCATTACCCTTTGTATAAAGAAGAACTTCCTTGTTTTAACCCATGCTATGAGTTTCAGCAGGTAACCCTAGTTCTAAATAGTTAGGCTGTCTGTCAAGATAGCCGCATGGTGCCATTAGTAATTTTATTTGTTCTTCTCTTACTTTTTCTGACTCTACTATCTCCTGCAGATATGGAGAGTGCACTTATATAGTGACAATATAATATTTTATGTCCGTTCTCAGTTATATTCTTGATGATGCCCAGCATTTCATTGTTGATTTTTCTTTTTGGCATCTGTTGCATTTTGAGCCAATGATTTTAGAGAACTGTCCATGATGGCTCTGGCATCTCTTTGTTTTGAGTGGTATCACAAAATCACAGAATATGCTGAACTGAAAGGGACTCATGAGGATCATCGAGTCCAACTCTTAGCCCTGTATAGGACCATCCCCAAGAGTCACACCAAGTGCCTGACAGTATGATCCAAACACTTCTTGAACTCTGTCAGGCTTGGTGCTGTGACCACTTCCCTGGGGAGCCTGTTCCAGTGCCCAAACACGCTCTGGGGGAAGAACCTTTTTCTAATATCCAACCTAAACCTCCCCTCACACAACTTCAGGCCATTCCCTTGGGTCCTGTCGCTGTTACCCACAGAGAAGAGATCAGTGCCTGCCCCTCCTCTTCTCCTCATGAGGAAGTTGTAACTGCAATGAGGTCTCCCCTCAGTCTCCTCTTCTCCAGAATGAGCTGACCAAGTGACCTCAGCTGCTCCTCATACAGCTTCCCCTCAAGGCCCTTCACTATCTTTGTTGCCCTCCTTTGGACACCTTCCAATAGCTTAATATCTTTCTTATATTGTGGTGTCTGAAACTGCACACAATAATCAAGGTGAGGCCACACCAATATGAGGTTTTCTTGTACCCAATATGGAGCAGAGGGCTTAAAAAAGTTAAAATATGGAACTCTTTCATAAGGAAAGTCTACCGACTGCAAGGCAGATTTCAACAGTTTATTTGGAAAGGCATTTATAAAGGAAGTAAAGCTGCAGCCTCTGTAACACTTCTTTCTATCAAAGGGTACTATTTAGATAGTCAAAATATATAATCTGTATATATAAGGCTCTTCCCTGAGTAACCTGCAAAAAAATTATTTGACATCTTATCAAATTTTCAAGATATTAATACAGAAGCCTTCTATTTACTTTTTGTGAAGGATGAATGGCACTTGCTGTAGTCACATTACATCATAATACAGCGTTTGGTCAGTGATCTGTGTTTTGAAACTGCAGAATCAGTTCAATGCAAACAGCACAGAATAATTGCTCAACCTCTCTTCCCCTTGTTCAGAGCACTTCAGTGTTAAGTATAAAATGAGCCAGGGTTATGATTTCTGGTAAATCAATAAAACCAAAGGATTTGTGACCAAACCCTTACTTGTCTTAACAAGAGCATGTGTCTATGAATCAAGTATTATTGGCTTTAAGTATTATATTTAAAAGTATTATTTCCCTTTAAACATTTTGAATACTTCAGATTTTTAAATAGAACAGTAAATGTTATGTGTGTTAACAGTTTTACAAATTATCTGTGATCTTATACTTCAGACTGTGACACTCATTACTGAACTTGGGTCCTGCCATTTCCATTTGTCTATGCTAAATGTGTAGAGATAAACTGATTCTGCACTTTTGTAGGGCTGTTTGGGTTTCTTTTTTATTTCTTCAGAGTGTATGATCAAAGAGATTAAGTCAGCATTACTAATCATATCCACTATATAGATAAGCAGATCTTTCCTGATACTGATTTCAGACACTTGACCAGTGATGAGTTTATTCAGATGAAGCATAAAAATTATGACCTGGAGTACACATTTCTGTGTCTGGAACTCCTGTAAGACCATCTATATTGTGAAGGAAGCTGATTCTGCAAAAAGACTCAAGGCCTTCATGCTCAGAAAACTGTATTCATACACACACAATCTTGTAACAGGATTGTCAGTGATCCTTCTGCTTACTGGTGAACTGTAGAAGAGGACAAAGTAGGAAAAGAAGGTGAAGATAATTTACAACAAGCAAAGAATGCAAATATTCTTTCAAAAATTGACAATGGAAGTTTCTTCTACAAGGCATTTTCATTTGTAGCTTTCATTTTCCCGGCTCAACTAAAAAATGTGACGAGACCTTTTTTTCATTTAAACAAGTGCTTATTGTAATTTAGTAGGACTTTCCATATTTATCAAAACTCACATCATGGGCTTATATGCTTTGATAAGTTAACTGTCAGACTAGGGACTCAGTGTATGCTCCTGCCTTAAAGAAACCTTCTTTTCTGAAACTTACTTAAAAATCATGGTTTTAACTGATTTCCAGTTATGCTTGTTCTCACATAATATCAAGAGTTTATCAAAATATTTAAATCTATGAGCAGCACCTCTAGAGGACATAATATTATCCTCTAGAGGACATAATATCATGAAACATTTTATATGTAGAGATGCAAGGTTTAGATGTCATTGAACTGTTGAAATTGGAAGCAGTGCACAGAATAAAGCATAGCAGTCATATGATCAGCTCATTTCGTTTACTTAGAAGACTGTTTTCAAAATCTCTGAAGGTAATCTAGAGCATTTACAAAAAGTATACTGGGACAACAAACCCTGCATGTGAAAAACTCCTAGGTAAAGATCTTAGCACTAGTGTTAGCTGAACACCCCTAAGGGCAGTGAACTTTAAGAAAGTTTAAGTGACTTTAAGAAAGAGATGAGCCACCAGATTTATAAAAATTATGTTGAAGGAAATCTGTGTTTCTAGTACAAAAATATAGACTTTTTAAATTTTCTTCCTAATCCTCGCCTCTGTGAAAATGCAAGTGCTAGAAGATACTCATAGTTATTTATTTGTGTAGATTTTTTTCCCAAGTTTTTTATTGATGTAAGACTTACATACTTTTTCTCTGATGTTAGTAGAACAACTGTTCTGACTAATAAACTAGAAAGTAAACTCATCTTATTATCTTTACTGACATGAATCATGCCATTAATTTCACTGAGGGTTTTTCAGAAGGAAGTATCATTCCTGAATTTATAGACTAAGTTTAAACATTAGCAAAAATCGTAGTTGAAACTCCAAATGCAATTAACACTTTACATAGTCCGAAACACTAATCATGTCTAGCTCATATTTTGTCAACTCTTGAAATTCAAAGCTGTTAAAGGTCTCATCCTTCCATAAACTGTTTATGCTTAATTCTTTTCGGTGTCTACCAAACATGCTCGCTCCCAGGTAGATGATACTTAACCAAGCAAATTCGTTACCAGATCATTAAGACCTCACAGTAGGATGTCATCTAAGAACTCATAGTACAGTGGCATGATCCAGAGATGGCAAAGATGATTCATTATGCATCTGATTTTGCAGGACAGCAGACAATGTGAGTGAAAATCTAAGCCAGCACTGGATATATATATATATATAGAAATATTTCTCTAAAAGTCCAGGCTAGCTTCATATTATTTATTGAAGAATATTGCAGAGAGTGAGTCTGCAAAATTGCAAGGTATTTGCAGGACTAAAAAATTTTGTAAAGAGTTTTTCTAAAATACCATTGCTAGAGTAAGGAAAGACATAACCTCCTAGTCATAAATAAACCATGAAGGTCATGGTCAACACACAGATGACAGAATGCAACTGAAGGACCACTTCAGTCAACTCAGCCTCAGGCACTGGAGAAAAATTGTACTTAAGTGTACTGATATGTGTCAGAAGGCAATAAAGAACCAGAAATACCATCAACTTCAGGATGACATTTGAAGAAACCTGAACTCTAAGAACATTGATCTTACATGTAAAGGCAGGCAGAAAATGATTGTAGTTGACAGAAACTGTAGATTTGAAAGACAAATCTTAATCCTAAATCGAAAATAATGAAGCTAATAGTGTTTGTGAGCAATGTCCTGTACATACATATAGCATTATTGAATACATAACACCAGTATGAGAGTTTAAAAATAAACTGAAAATAATCTGACATCAGAGGTTGGTAAAAGATTTTATATGAATTATATCCTTTCAAAGAGAAAAGTAAAATATTTAAAAGAGAATATCTTGGACTGTTGAATGACATCCAGATTGTTGTACATTTGGAATTGCAATTGCTAGTCCCACTAAAACAATCTTCTAAAAGGGCTTAAAAGGCATCTTTCATTTTTCATCTATAATCTACAGATATAAATTACATTTTTAATATGTAATTCTCTGGGAAGATCTTCACCACATTTTCTTCTGGTAAAAACTGACACTTACATGTTCCAAAACAATTCACTCACAGTTACATACACTGGCTAAGCATCTGGCTTTTTCATTTTACCATTACTATCTTCAAACTATTTCCACTAAAAATTTCAGGTACAAGAAAACAGAAATAGATATGTCCTGAAGTCTCAAAAGCAAACACCTTTGCAGTTCCTGCATACTATAACCAAAGTGTGTATCTTCCAGTCAATTTTTCTTATATTTCTTGCAGGGAGGCAAGAATATGCAACCTTTGATTCGACAACACAAATAAAATAAGCATTTAGGAAAATTTAGAAGCCAGTAAACATGGTTCAGATTTTTTTTTTTTAATGATTGCATCTAACATCATACTTTTCAAGAGTCTGATGAATTGAACTTCAGGGTCTACCTCTTTTCCTTTCTACATTTTAATGAATCTAGATAGATAAATAGATAAAAACAATGTTTAAATTCTATGCAGTTCATGCAGTTGCAATTTCACCATTAGAATTGTGAAAGAATTCTACTTCTTTTGTGCTCAGCAGTAGCCAAAACACCAGCGTGTTATCATTACCCTTCTAGCTACCAATGCAAAGCACAACACTGTGAAGTCTGCTATGGGGAAATGAACTCCAGCTCACCCAGACCTAATATAGTTACATATGCGAAAATATGATTTTTTGATTTTTTTTCTTTTGCTCTCTGCAATATTTTAAAACTTACTTTCCTTTGGTAGCTAAATTCTGATTTCTGATCTATTGATTATTATATATAATATATGTACATATAATATTATATTATATATTATACATATAGTAGCAAAAATATACAAACTGAGCTGACAAAGAGCTCTTTCACTGCTAGAGATTTGATAGAATTGCTAAATGTACTGTTTCAGAATTACTTTAACAAAACAGGGGTAATTGTGGTTTTATTTTGTTGTGGGTTTCTTTTATTGCTGTAAATAATTGAGTTTAAAAAGAATATTTCCTAAATATTGAATGAAATATGATAGTGGAAGAAAAATGCAAAGGATCTGTGGAAAATTTATGCATGGCATCAAAAGTGGTGCCTTCTACAAGACCAGCAGACTGAAAGCTGTGACTCCAACAGTACACTTCATCAGGTGTTTCTCATAACAAAGAAAAATACTGCTTGGTATGAGCTGTGCAGAATGATTGCAGAGCCATTGTCAAGCCTGGTACTGAAAGCTAATCAACACAGTTCAGTCAACAATCACTGAATGGAAGAAAAGCTGGAAGTCCTGCAATTATGCAATCGTCTTATATATTGAAAGGACTATTGCCCTACACAGAAACAGAAAATTGATAGTACATTTGCAGTGGACAAATGTACATTTTACAAATGTGGTGCCTTTCCACATTTCCATTTTTCCTGAAGTTGGTTTTTTATTACTTTCACAGTGTTTTGTTATGCAAGTCTAATTTCATGGGGGAAAAAATCTTGGAAATATTAATGTATTGCTGCTGAAAAGAGAGGAAAAAGACAATAAAAAATAATTTTGGGTCAAGTCAGTGATGCTAAACAAGAAGTCACTGACCTATGAAGCTTCACTCAAGTTGCCTTAGCTATCAATACTGAAAAAAGTGAGTATTTGAAAATTTATTCCTGTCTTGTATTAGGCTTAAAAAAATCTGGTCCATGCCTGGAATTAAAAGAAACACTTGAATTCTGAGAATCTAAAAGTTCTGCAAACTGAGAGACACATTGTAGATGCTATGACAGCAAGAAATACAACTGAATGTAAAAAAAATGTTCATTTACCACCGTCATTTTTTTTCCAGAATAGACTCTCTAAACTGAGTTTTGTTTAACTTTGCTGTTTAAACATGGTCTGTTTGCTGAAAGTCTCTAGAGGACTAGAATTTAAAGCCTTGTATGGTTTAGTTGACCAGCTGACCAGACTGTAAAACCAGAAGACTCCCCATTGCCCCTTCCAAAGTAAAGGTTTTGAAACTATATTAGGATCCAGCAAAGAGGGCAGAAGAAATCCATGTGCTGATAGATCTCTCCTGACTTGCAGCTCTCGTTAAACTTTGTGGGATCCTAATAAAATCAATTTTTTCTCTGAAGTTCTGCCTTATCTATAATCCTTTTTCAAATCAAGAGTTCATTCAAAGTCAGTGCTGGTAGCCTCATGCCTCTTGGCTTTGGCTCAGGCTCATCATGAAGGATCTTTAGAAGTCACCATACTAAGCCCTAATCCGAAAATGAACCAACAAAACTAAATCACTCACCTGAGTCAATATTTAATGAAAAAAAATGAAATAACCCCTCCCCACACTCACCATCCAAATCTCACCTTTCCCATCCTTATTAATCTCTTTTGTCATCTTAAATATTTGAGAACTCATTCTGGAATAAAATTATTTTTGGTTTGTTCATTTGGAAGGATTTGGGTTTGGTCTGCTTCGGTTTGAGTGAAGATAGAAGCTCTCTGATTTTGTTCATCTCCACAGCCAGAGCATGAAGATCTAAGGTAAACCAGAGTGATATGAGTGTACTTTGACTTTTTTCAACTAATTCATGTCAGAACATCTGAACAAACAAAACTGAATAGAATCTGATCATATCTTTTAAAACAAAAAATTGTTTGAAGATTTTTTGAAGGAAATTAGCTGAATCTGAGTCTGAACTGCAAAGAGAATAATTGCTCAAGTAATTTGACCATATGAGAAAAGAAATAATGTATCAGAAAGTGAAACGCAAAATGTATATTATGTTCATTTATTGCAAACATTAACTAAATCACTCAAAGTTTTCTCCATTAAATGCACCTAGAAAATACTTCCCCGCTTCAGCGTTATCACTGTTCCCATTACTAAAACTGAAATTGGCCTCCGTTCAAAGGTTTTGTTGTTCCTTGCCTTAGTTCTTTCTCAACAGGACAGGACTTGGGTTTACCAACAGAGGGCAATAGTCAAGCTAGGAAAGACTGCATCCATCATTTTTGCAACTTCTAATGAGTCAGAAGGACACATAGAATCCTCATCTGCTTTTATGGATATTGCTGTGTAATTGCAGTGTAATTATGGCGCACAACAGCTTCAGAAAATTATCTTTGAAGAAAACAGCTGGTTCTCTTTAACAAACAGAGATGAAATCTTGTCAATTAAAAAAAAATCCAAAGGAAAAAATACTAAAAATATATGCCAATAATAAAGAGCCAACAACAACAACAACAACAAAAAAGTAGTAACATAAAAAATTGAAATGGATAAATCAGAGAAACTGCTATGAAAAATATGACTAAAGTATAAAACATTAGAAAATTACAATGATGTGAACGCTCTTTCATTATATGTTTTTATATTACAAAGCAAACAGACTCATTGAAAAGATTTCCATTTTCCTTCTTCAACTCATGAGTAGTGTGTAAGACCCCAATCCTGACAGCCCTTCTGCATGCTTTCCTCTCAGCAGAAGAAATCCCCTTGGTTTCAGTGGAATTCTACAGGCTGATAAGGCCAATCGCAGCTCCAGCCCCATGCTGTAGCTCCAGAGCCACAGAGTTCGCCAAGCCTTGCTCTGCCCAATAAATACTGTCGTCTTCTGCTGGGGGGGTGAGGATGGGGGGCCAATGAACCAACACCGGGGCCAGGCGTGGGCAGGTGGTTGAGAAGCTGAGCCCAAAGCTGGGAATTGCAACTGCGGCTCTCAGAAATAACATAGCAGCCCAGGGAAGGAGTGCATTGTGGGGAGAGGAGTTTGCAAGAAGCAGATTTTAGCAGCCAGCTGGGGAATGAGACCAAACCGCCTCCACCACAGGCCTGGATGTGCATCAGCTGACATTAGCAAGGGAAAATGGAGATGGATTTGGTGCCCTTCTGTAACATGGAAACAATAAAACAGGGAAAGGAAATGTTGCAAAACACTTTTTAGTAATTACTGAAAGTTTTTCCAAGACTTTTGAAATCTATATTGATATGTAAATACAATTATTATTGTGCAATTAAACTTCACTAAAAATTAGTCCAAAATAACAGTTAAACAATACATGGAGAAACATACATCATATGGCAATGCTCTGTAAGCCCTAGAGCTATGGGAGCTTTCAGTGCTGATGGTCTTTATTTCCTTATGCTAAAGTGAGTGAACCAAGGGAATGGGTTTATCTCTCATAGATTAATTTGTGCATGCGCTGTATGGCTCTTCTGTAGCTAGTAGGCAGACAAATTGTATTAAAAACTACTAAACTTGAAAGTATGTGGCCAGGGTTATACAGAAGAACTTTATTTGGCACATAATCTGACCTGTGAAACTTTGAAAAGAATCACATTTTGTTTATTAAAATTGTATTTTAGCAATTCTTAATTTGCACGTTTATAAATTTTATGAAACTTTTGAAATACACATTAAGTCTGTAAGCTGTGTCAGTATTACATTATGGAAGTATCACATGTAGGCTCCCAGTTAAGGATGTACTTTGTTCTTACAATAGCGTTATTAAGGTGTAATGATACATTTCCAGTCAATTTAACATCATAACTAATAATAAATTCAAACAGCATATGCTATATGAAAAAAAATCATCAGTTCAGAAAGAAACTGTTTATTTTTCTCAATGATGCATGACTTTTTGTCTTCTTGCATCCCATTTCCTTGTTTATTTAAATTTGGTAGAAGCAGTGATCAGGCTGAAAAAAGCTCCAATCAGAGACAAGAGTTCACTATTACGTATGGGTATTGTTCTCTGTATCTGATGCAGTGTAAGACTTGCCCAAATATTTGTAAAGGCTAGTCTCTAACATCTGATCCACTGTGTAGGCAGCATTATTGCTCCATGGAATGGAAGCTTTCGTTTAGTTCAAGAGCTTTGAACAATGGAATGTTCAAATTGGAATGGAGTGTCAGAACTACGAACAGCTGGAAATAGATACAGTGCAGTGAGCAGAGGCTCGTGTTTGTAGCAGGAGGCCTACATTCTTCTTGCCATTTTCTAGTGTGAATTCTGCAATGGCAAAGCAGCAATAAGCCTGAAGAAAATGAACATGGACAACACATCTATGAAAATGTGGGCAACTTCAGAAAAAAGCAATCTTACTAGTAGTCTGAGAAGTAAGCTGCCAGGTAGACTCTGTAGTGTCTGTAACACACACTAGGGAACAAAATACCTCGGAGAAGCATGTGTTGATGTTGCTTTTTATCCTGCCTGATAAGGAAAGTTTAGGGAAACAGTCATCATTATGGGTATTTCTTGCCAAGCAGACAAAAAAGATAAATGAGAATGATGGCTTCATGAAAAGGCAGTTGGAATGTGTTGCTGTAATTGGAGGAAATATTGGCAAATAGTGTAAGTGAACAAAACATTGAACATGCTTGAACCTGTACTTTAAAATTCTCAAACCACAGTTTCATTTTATAGAACTAAATAAACTACAAGCAATACCAGTGATAAATCATGTGTAGACAATAAACCAATTTTTATCCATTAATTGTGCTGAGTATTGAAAAGAATTTTTAAATATTAAAATTAAATATGGACATTCACTTCTAGAGAAGACAGACTGTTTCTGAATCAAAGTGTTCAATTAATAATAACAGAGTTTAACCATGCAGATATTTACATTTTTCTTAAATGTGATTATGAAAAATGCATTTTTTATATGCAAACACTCAACAAGAGGCAGATACTATTTTCAAAGAGGGAGTCATTGCTGTGGGAGTTAATAATTTAAGGATGGACATGAAGTCAGACACCGGGAGGAAGAACAAAGAATTTGTGGGTACACCAAGGACAAAGAGTTGTTTTATCCACAGGGATTACATAAGCTGTGGTTAAGTGAGTTATATCACCGTAACACTGTGGTGTTGACATAGGAATAATTGGTTCACATAAACTTCAGTGCTGTTCATTCCTTGGTTGGCTTTCCAGAAAAAGCTCAAAATTGGAAACACTGAAGGTGAAAGCAGTTGTGCATGCCAGATTTTATTCTGTAGGCAGCACCTCTAAATGTAGACACTTCAAAGTAAGGAAGAATGACTTTTCAGATGATAACTTTTTGATTTGAAGATTTGGCTGGGTTAGTTCTTTACAGATGAAGGTGTATTTGCCTGGGTAATAATGATTAGTCATGTTGGTGACATAGCAGTATCTGTATTTACAGCCAGCCATAGGAGTAGGAAATTTCTTTAGGAAGTATCTTTAAAAATGATGAGTAAATTGATAGATGCTTATGATTTCTGAATAGAGATATACTAAAAATGAAATCTAGGTAAGTTCTGTGAATCCCATTTATTCATGAATCCAGGGTTGGAACTTCTAAATTTTAAGTATTTTGGTGCAGATACCCTGGTTACTGCATGTGTTAAAAATTAAATTCTGTGCTTTAGGGGCATATTTTTTGTCTCTTGGGTGAGTAAATGGAAGAAGGTGCCACATGTTTGTTGGATGTGCGGGCTCTCACAATGTTTTACTTCCTAGTTTTTAACCTCTTATTTTGCTACAAACTGGTTGTAACTTGGATGTTTTTATATGGGAACATAGGATTTTATAGCCATTTTTGTGAAATGTTTTTCCTCTCTGTGTTTCCAATTATGACACTGCAAAGTGCAATAAAAACATGCCTGTTGGAAGAACATAACTTGCATGAGCAGAGTTTTGGAGGGCTTGATACTTCAAGGCCATGTCTTAGATTTATCTTTCATCATGCAGGAAGGTGGAGTTCAGTAGATACAACTCAGTCTCTCAAGTGATGATGGCAATGTCAAGATTTTCAGTCTTCTTATTGGTAGCTGTACTTGAAATAGCATTCTGAAGTTCTCATATGAGTTTATACATTGTAGTAACAATGTACGTTTTTTAAAGCCTCCTGTTTTATTTCTGCTTAGCTGGAGTGGGATGTCAGTTTTCAAAAATATTTACTTGATTCTTGTTTATTTTGAGGTCAGATAGAAGAAGGAATGTGTGCACAGCAACTGAGAAAATGAAGAAAATGTGTGCTTTTCTGAAGTTCAGACATACACGAGTAGGTGACATAAATTTCATAAAGGTCAGACTGTTGAGAGTAAGTACATTAATCTATAGCTTCAAAACAGATATATTTAAGGTAAGTAATATCTGTAATCATAGAAGTCTTGCTTTTCAACAGGTTTGTTTTGAGTGAGGTTATTCCATAGGAATTAATGACTATATTATTTACTTTTTACTCCTCTGGAAAAGTATATGGACGTTAATTCCCTTTTTGCTAATTAAGCTTTGTATGTCACCCTAAATATCACTGCAAATTTATATGACATCAGAAAAAGTTAGCTACTCCGTGTTGCTTCCATCTAGTTTGTTCCGTTAACATTTGTTTACTATGAGATGTCTTCCAATAATATTTTCCTCAGCCCTTCCAAATCTGGTTATCTTAATAGCAGAATCTTTCAGGATAAAAAAAAAAAATAAATAAATGAAACAGTAGATTATGTCTCTCTCTTTTTACTAGTTCTACTACTGAATATTAATTCTTAGCGGCTATGGGGGACAGAATTGTTCTCATTCTCTATTAAAGCCTTCATAAAAATCTGCCTAATTCTCAAGTGTAAGGAAAAGCAGCTCCACAAATATAGCTTAACTTCTCACAAAAAGTGACATACTCAACCAGTAATTTATTTTTATCACCCTTTCTAATTTTTGAAGTCAGGCGGGAATGAATTCATTGCCCAGCAAAAAGTTTTGTATTCCTAATGACTTCAAACCAGAGCTATGGTGTGTCTTGCAAAGAACCACGTAGCTACATGCAAGCATGCTCTACCACTATCTCAGAATACCATTATCCCAATTCAAAACTTGCAAGCTATTTAAAAATCATATGGCTGGTGAATCTGCTATTTTAAAAGATTTGTTTTTAAATTGTCCTGTGTTGTGAAAGGGAACACACTACATATGTCAGTGTTTCCAGTGTTTGCTGCCACCAGGACCTCCATCTTCCATCTAGTCATTCGTAAGTACCTAAAGTTGGCCATGAGCCTGTTTCTGAGAGATCTTCTTCACCAACATATGGCTGTGCTCAGAATGATTGCTCTGGCCTTCAGTCTGCTCATTTAAACCTAATGAGGTTCACAGAGGTGACTGTATGACTCACACAATGAAGTCATTTTTCCAATTAACATTCTGACAAATGTCTTATAAGTAGAGCTGCTTCAATAGGTTTCCTCAGCTGGGGAAGAGATCAGGTATCACAAAATATTCAGTTTCTTTCTTCTGATCTGAGAAATTTCATTCACTCTTGAGTATGACTGTTTACACAATAGATGGATATTTCACGTCTGTGGAATGTGACCCATTCCTAAATCAAACTCTGTATCTGCAAGCCAAAGTGCTCGTGCAAGGCACAAAATTAACCTTAGTCTTGAGTAGGTACTCATAATATTCATACTAAAAAGCCTTCCTTTTATTAGGAAGTCTTTTATTCATTATTGTGGGATATAATGTTTGGAAATGCAAGCAGCTGGCACCTAATGGAAGACTTTTAAGTAACCAATTGAAAAGCCATTCTTCCTGTGAGCCTATGCCTTTCATTTTGGTATTTGTGAATGTTTACTCAAACAGCTTTTGCTACATGAACATGAGAGGAAGAAGGGAATCAGCAATCACCTAAAGAGTATTAACTATTTTTTTATTTGTACTGGCTAAGCATTATTTGTTATTTTCACACTTTTTAAAAAAATATACATCTCTTTAGAAAAAGCAGAAAAAAAACTCCATGATCTAGCTAGCAGTTATGCTTTACAAATTATGAATTCTTAAAGAAAATTGTCATCAAATCACCCTATGTACTGAAATTCAGTACATATGATGTTCACATACCAAATGAAAACAATGAATAAATTCATCAGAACTCAAATTCTTTACCAGACAATGCAAACAGAATAAAGTAATAGTGTTTTAGATAATTTATGCATCAGCTATCACTAATTGGAAGCTTTATACTTAAAAGAATGATATTTTGGCCTTGTTTGATAACAGATTGAGATTTCTATAAACAGTTTATTTTTACAAATTGAACTCTGTTGAGATATACAATCAACATTATTACCAGGTAGAACTACAATAAATTATGCAGGAGTTATTTAAGAAAGAAAAATAAATTATGAAATTAGTCCAAGAAACAACAAAGAATTTAACCTGTGGCTTTCTTCTTATACAGATTGTTTGGCTTTCAACAATGTTATGGTGCATTTTTAAGTGGTATTATTATTATTATTAAATTCATTATTATAGTCATTATTATATTATTATATTAATTACCTTTAACTTTAGCCTTGAGGTTTTTTGCAGTTATCATGGAAGCAGCTAGTGAACCAGTTTAACCCTATGAAAAGAGACATAATTTAACTGCACTTCTTCAAAGAAAATCCCTTGTATATCTCTTGATATCTCTTTCATATTTCAGTGAATAGATTATCTTAAACTATGCGGGAGTATGAGAAGTAACATGCAGTGCAAATTTACTTTTACACTTTGTGTACACCCAAGCAGGGAAGATGTCTCAGTAGTAATATCACTGCCACAATGTACTGACATACAAGATTTGCAAAGTAGGATAGCATCTACTACTGGACCAGCTACCACAGCTGGGAAAAGGATTCCAGACTTTTAAATACATAAGAACTCCAGCAGATTTGAAATAGGGGAAGGAAACTCCAAAGCTAAAAGCACTTACTTCATTTCCTGCTTTCAAAACATAAACAAGGCTAAATACCAAGCCCTACAGGAATATTCAAATTAATTCTGAACTAGCCAGAACGAGGCAGTGAGGCAGTGTTGCCTAGACAGAGAACTGTACTAAGGGGCTACAGTGACCAAAGAAAGGATTTTTGAATGCTCTTCCAAACCAGGTAAGTTTGACAGGTAGCATGGATAAGTGATTGTCAGCAACAGTGGGCCCTGGAGTCACTCAGATGCTTGTGTTCTACTGATTTTTTGGTTATACTGACTGTCTTTAGAAACAAAAGTCTTCTCATCCATTGTGAGATCCTTTTTATTTTCCTTTAGGTGTTCTACAGAATAAACATCTGCAGCTAGGGCTGTTTTGGGGTTCCAACCATGGAAGTGGGATAGAAGAAATGAACACAGCTCATCTGACCTGCCTTTGACAAGAAATTATTTCAAAAGCTTGCTTACGAAAAAGAGGGACAAGAGAAGTATAATCTGTTTAATGCAGTGATCTCTAGATTTATAGGTAAAGTGGTGCAATCAATATGTTTTTCCTCTTTGATTTTGGCTTTTGTGGAACAAGAAACTTTTTTCCCTTTATTTATCATTTGCAGTAAAATTATTTCTTATTGGTCTCAGTTAACATAACCTGTTGTGAGCACTGCTCCTAAAGAATATGATACTGTAATCTTCAGAGGTCCATTAGTCCTTCATAGTGACTTAAAATTAATCTTTTAGCATATTATCTTTGTTATCTTTTTTTCACGGTACAAAGCAAAACCAACTTTCCCCTCAAAAACCCCATGCATTTAACAGATCGAACAGTCTGATGGAAAAATCAGACTGGAAACGATGGGCTAGAAGAAAGAGAGCAAGATAGTAGCTCTCTATGATTCCTGAGGAGACAATGTATTTGATGATCTCATCATGAAGGTTACTAAATAAATGAAAGTAAATGGCGGGTTGATTCCCTTTAATTCAACATGTGGTGTAGACACTTCCTTCCCATTCCCTCACTACAGTACATTGGATCACATTAGGCTTGACAATAAGGATTGACTTAGTGGTTTTCAGTTCTGTGTAGCGATTTTGATTCTTTTTTCAAAATGATTTACTGGTTGCTTTAATGTGCTTTCTAATTCCTCATTTTGGTGGTGATGCTTTTGTTAACTTTTTTTTTAATCATTACTAGAGCCTTGTTGACATACATTAGATGTTAATTTCCAAATTTCCCAACTTGTTATTACTATGATGGTTTTGCTTTCAGATCACTAACCTTTTAGTACTTTTTTTCCTTTTTATTTTTTCCTTTTTTTTTGCTATTTCATTCTCCCTGTTGAGTGGAGGGGGGACGAGCATAGTTGTCAAAGACAATAACTGGCTACCAAAGTTACTACTGCATTAAGGCAGGTATGAATTTTAAAGTGTGTTTGACATGAAACAGGAACGTAGTACAAATGCAAATATTCCCCAGTGTGAAATAAAGCAAATGAAAGGAAATGAACATAAAGTACTGATTCAATGGTTCATGATCAATGCTAGTAAGGATGTTGGAATGGATGGTTTAGAATTTCTAAAGATGGTTACACAATATTAATCCACTATCTTGAGTTATTTAATATGTCCTTGATAGATACTAAGGCATTGGTGAGGCTTTGCATACATCCTGGAATTAGTGTCATTTAAAGAATTATCAGTTTTTATTGCCTCTCTTACCAGTCAGTACAAGTTAACTTATTAGACTGTAAGAGACAGAGAATGATGGAGACTGCAAATTCTTTTTTTTTTTTCAAATTTCTCATAATCATCCTTTCATATGACTTTCATCCTTATTGCTTAACAGCTATGATCTTGCTCTAGTTTATTAATGGTAGAACTCTTGCTTTTAAGAATTGGTTGACCCAAGAAAGTCTTACAAATGTCTTCAAATATTTTCATGTATCCAGTTTAATTAATATGTTACTTACAGGCTTTAACAAAAATCATTAGATATGGGCTCTTTCACCATTACATATTTTAATGGCAAAATCAATCAATTTCTGGTTTATATTATTAATATTGATTTACTTTCATTTTCCAAAAATGCCCATCTGATAGCATAATGCAGTGGTGCTGGTAGTTCATCAGGTTTAAAGTAATCTTTTCGAAGAGATTTTGATCTTAGTCAGGACTGTTTCAACTGAAGTAGACTGATAATCAATAGAGAGAGAAAATATTGCTGTAGTTTTGGGACAGAAGAATTGGAATTTCAATCTATTTTTTAAGTTGCTAAAGGAAGCAACTTCTTCCTAACTTGTTTTTGCATCCATTGTAAAAATGGGAGGGTAGCCAGACCCCTTAGGTTGTTTGGTTTGATTTAAGGAGACTATCCCTATCTTTTAATGTATGTTCACTTCTGGAGCACCCAGCTTTTTAAGATACCTTCTGCTCTTCCTGCTTCTGTAGTCCACTGACTTGCTCCTTCTGGAGCTGGTGAAACTCTCTTTGAAGACTGGTGTTGTTTGTTGTGGGTAAAGACTCCAGAAGATGAGACTGCAAAACCATACAGACGGTCAAACCTGTCCCTGCAACACTCAGTTATATACATAACAAGCTCATTCTGTTGATACTGGCAAGTACTGACTTTAAAGACCTGATAGCTAGAGATGTGTGAAATGCTCACAATGAAGCTAAACACCTCTGAAGTTTCAGGCTTTGGTCAAAAATGAGTGAAATAAAATATTTACCTCAGATGAAACTAGTGCCAATCAAAAGCAGTGTGAATATTCACACAAGTTTTCAATGATCTGTCACGAAAATTTTCATGGATGTCATAATGTAAGATTATCTATGAACTCTATTGATGTTAAGATAATAAGTACATGCATTTAGATTCTTCCATTCATTTTATCTTCAAACTATTCTGATGCAGTCATCCAGCCAATGGCCCGCACAACATTTCTGGCCTTGAGGCTGACTGAATCCAGAATTTATCTTTTGAAAAGCTGGCAGCGCTATTCTGAGACAGAAAAAAAAACTTCTGACTGAAACTAAGGGTTGCCAACCATGACTCAGACTCCAAGCCCAGAATCCTGTGCTTGCAATGTTTAAAATGCCATTTCACATTGCAGGACTTAAGTTATTTTTAAAAATAAAATAAAATAGAAAAAAATAAAATAATAAAATAAACCAGGAAGAGAAGGAAACTGGCACTGTGCCTACATTCCTTCTGGGCCACTTTTGCACTTGCACAATTGTAAGCATAACTGGAACCTGCATTTGAATGCATTTTTTTGAATGACTATGTTACAAAGCCAGTGAAGCCCAAGGAACAATAAAGTATTGGCTGTTTTACAGTCATATATGGTTATGGTGCATCTGCTGAGGTATGGCCAGAAAACTGGCTGTGATATGGAATGTGTGAATGTGATTTGCTTTGACCTTGGTATGTGAGGGTATCACAAAGCATATATTTTCACTCAGACACGTAGCTTACCATTGGACCAGAGCGAACATGCACTAGGACGTGTGATTTGTGTATTTGTAACAGAGGGAGGGGGCCTGTACTAGGCATGGGATCTTTGATGTAGTAAATATCCTCGATTACAGAGTCTGGAGGGAAGGGAGAAAGGGAGAAGGTCAGATTGTGACTGTCTAAGAAGGTAAAAGGAACAAAGACTGTTTCTGCCTTTGTACTCACCTAACAGTAACCTGTGAACCATTTCCATCTTAGCACTATTTTGACCTCTTAAAAGGTCATGCATAAGAAAGCAAAAAGGAGAAAGCTCTCTTTGTCAGCTGTTTTAAAGATGCATGAGGGAAAGGGCCAGTCTGGCCTGATCTAATCACAAATTCTGATTTTCCAAGCAAATTTCAGAAGGGTAATTAGAGCTGATAATGCTAAATAAGAGTTTATGTCTCTTCTGTATTTGACTTACTGAATATCTGAAAAATTATATTAAATTAGAACTTAACCTTCAAAAAAATGAATTAATTTTCATTGTCTCTATGATTGATAGTCATACTTCTTGCAACTTATCAAAATCTTAAAAATAGGACTGCTCATGAAAAACTGAATGATTGAGATTTTTACTTCAGCACCCTGTAAAAAATTTTATCAAAAAATTGGCAAAATGTATCACCTATTTTGACATGAAAGCTGTGATTTCAAGTATACGAACTGAAAAGCCCAGTGTAGAAAAGACTATGACTCAGCTGTAAGACATTTCGTTACACGAGAGCCTCCATGTGCCATTTAAAATGTATAAGTGTCATCATAAACCTCCCACTCTCCTAAGAATAGAGCTATCACTGGACCCTGTTATCTCACAACCCCGAGGTACATTATGATAATGATACTGCTTAACATCACTGTACAGAGGGAGAAAACACTGGAGATGCCGCAAGCATCTCAACTATAAAGAAAATCAAATTAAAATATTAATTTACTGATTAATATAACATTAGATGACCCATTTCTCCAGCTTGTTAAACAACAAAGACTTGCAAAACTAAATAAGGGCCTAAGAGATAAGTGTTTTAAGAATTCCCAAAGAGATGTTTAGCTCCTTTTAAAACATCATTAAAGATGTACTTTGCATATAACAGGCAGTTTTATTTTTTTTGCTGTACTGACAAGTCCTGCTTGTTTTTATTAATATATACTTTCGAAAAAGATTACAAAGTGAGGGGTTTGGTCACAGAGTTTAAACAGTCAGATCATGCTGTAGAATGAAAGAACATGACTGCAAGGCAGACTTGGGAGGAAAGAGAACAAAATCAGGTAAACCATGGGGCAGAGGTTTTAAAGTTTGATGTGTAAGTAAGCTACAAAAATGTAACCATTTGTACGCTCTGTGCCTGGAAAATGGGAAGAAGAAAAGTTCCATTGCTAAACTTTTCCATATAAAATGCCTGCTATTTGGGAAAATGGGAAACTGCAATACATGATTTGTATGCAGAAAATGGCAACTTTATTTAAAGTAATTTACTTTAAAACTAAAAACCCCAGGGTGAAATCCTAGAGCAAATTTTATCCCTGTTGCAGCATGTTTATGTCCCATGAAATCAGGATATTGCTTTAATTTTTGTGCTATATTTTACTGAAAAATGTCAGTAGAAGTATTAAGTGAATTATCTCTCTCCCTAAGCCAAGCTTTCATAGTATTAGTATTGTCATTGCACTCCTATGAGTCAATAGATGACTTGTTAGGGGAAGAAACTCTGAATCTTCTGTTCCCATGCATAAATGCCTCTGTCTTTAAATTAGTGATCTACAAGATATCAGCCTGTGAGCATGGATATTCACCTTGTATGTCACATACTGTGTGTATTTTAAAATGAGCTCAAAGGGAAGAGAGAACAATGAATTCCATATTGGCCAGAAAAAGGACTCTGTAACAGGTACTTAATACTCTCCTTGCAAAGGTTTGCCTTTCTGGCCTTGGCCACATCATGCATGTGATTGCATAGGTTGGGAATAAGGTAATTTGGGCTTCCTAAAACACAGGTGGGGGGGGGGTGTGGGAGAGTCTGTTCCAAGTTCTTATCCCTCTCTTTTTTGTTCTTGTCCCCAGTCACTGCCTTCAGGATCGCAGCTTTCCTTATCCCTGCTCCCATGGCAACAAGTCTCTGTTCCAGCAGTAATGGCTCTGTCTCTTCATCTCCTCCCTACACAGCTACGTTCTGCAACATAGAAGTAGCTCGATTTTCTCTCACTAGTTTCTTCCCTTTATTTATCAGGCCATCTATGATTGTTCAAAACCTCTACTTTGAATACACTGATTCTGTATGTGACACTACTTTAACCAAAAAAATCAGTAAATCCAGGTCTGTTTTCTTTCTTCTCCCAACCTACTCTGAATTATTCGTTTCTATGCTTGGCTGTCTGAAAGAGGAAAGAATTATTATTATTTAAACATTGTCCTCCCACTTTTCAATGGCAGGATCAGCACAAATCAAATTGGAACAACAAGCATTTTAAAATATAAATTAGATTAAGGAAGGTTAGAGTTGTACATGCTTTAAAAACACTCCCACTGCCACCAGACTATTTTTTGTAGGCAGTTTGTGCATAGAAATAATCTGCTAGCATCAAATGAAAAAAAGATTTTAGAATAACTATTCGTTTTCATTTTAGGCTGCCTCCTTAATATGCTAGAAAGCATTTTATAACTCAAAATATTCATTTGGGACCATGATTCAATCGTGCAAACAAGCCACTAACAGCTAACAGTTCCAGAGTCAATATGCAGCCATTTGAAATACCAAAAGTACATGGACCCAAAATGACAAAAGAAAAAAAAGGAAAAAAAAAAGGTGAAAGAGGATAACAATTCAACAGGAGGAAAGAGGTAAAGTTCCGGTGTGGGATTTATAAATCCCAGGGACTTTGTTATAGAATCAATTTATAGGTAATAGTAAATGTGTCATTTTTAAAACAATTTGCTCACTTGTGATTATTTGGAATAAAACAATGTTGCTGCTAAAGAATATATCAGTGTACATTACAATGACCAGCAAGTTCTTCAGTTTTCTCTTACAAAGTGACTATAAATCACTTGCTTCCTTTTTAAGAGCTAAAGGGTTTGGGACCTGAAATCTCCATTAATCTTAATGGGAAAAACAGGATATTAAGTAATTGTCAGACTACAGTCCCGTGTTGAGATGGTATTGAAGAGCTCCTTTCTCCTAAAATATAACTAAGTGTATCATTTTTTAGGGGGGAGTGCTGTTTTTGCATCTATGTAATCTGTGTTGGGGTCCAAATGTTTGGAAAGCAGCTTCTCTGCGGACAAGGGCAGTAGGACTCTGGTGCATAGTAAGTTGAACACGAGTCAACAGTGTGCACAACTAAGGGTAAATGAAGTCCATACTGGGCCACATTAGCTTTAGCATTAGCATAGCAGGCAGGGCATGGGAAGCATTTATTCCCACTGAGCACTTGCATGTAGACTCACATCTGTAGTGCCATGGTCCACACTATGAGAGGTGCTGACAAATTAGAGCAAAGCCAGAGAAGACTACTGGGACAAGCGGGAGCTGGAGCACACAATGTGCTGAGGGAATATATTTATTTAGCCAGGTAAAAAGAAGGCTAAAGGTGATTTATTTTCTGTCTTTAAGTGGTTATGGAGAAAGAGAGATTTCATTGTGAATCTCAGAGATTCACAATGAAATGACAAAGGATGATCAAAAAAAGTTGCATCATGAGACCTTTCAAGTAAACTTAAGGAAAAAATTCTTCACAATGAGAATTAAGTGCTGAAAGGGTTATTAAGAAAGGCTGTGGACTTTCCACAGGGCTTTCAAAATTTGCCTGGGCTATGCCTTATTTAACCTGATCTAGCTTCTGAGTTGTCTTGATTTGGACAGATGGTTGGACCAGATAACCTACAGAGTTCCAATCCAACAACGATTATCCTATGATTCATGAGTCTATGAACATGAGTTCCCTAGCTAGATGAATCTGCACTGTACTTTCAAGATTCCCAAAATAGGAAATACTAAGAAAAGATAGAGTAATGTTTTCACATGAAGAAAGACTAGCACACAGAAATGGTTGATTCAAACTCTTTCAGTAAGTCACTTAAATGATTGTAATCTTGGGCAAAAAATAGAGAATCTGTGTACTTCAATTCCTCTCAAGTAGAATAGAGTGAATAATACTTCTTCACATTTTTTTCCTAAGAGTAATTCACCCATATGCATTAAGGGTTTTTTAACAGACTGAGCCAACTCAACTAATGATCAGAGATGCTATGGTATCATAGCAATAGTGCATCTGGTCGCCGTGGATATTAGTCACCCAAGCATAATCATCAAATACATGAGGGGAAAAAGAGATGAATAAGTGGTTCCAGAGTCCTTCTTCCTGGATATAGAAAACTGTTTCCAGTATGTCTGTGATCCAAATAACTATTTTAATTATTATGGTAAATAAACACTCTGATAAGGGATATAAGCATAAGAAAACATCCTTTTCTCTCTCAATCTTCTGAAAATTCCTGAACTGATACCCCAATACCAAGTCTAAAATAAAATGCTGTCTCCAGGTCCTTGCTTCCTGGTCCTGCCTGCTATTGCTGGTGGAGTGCTCTACTTCTTGGCTGTATACTGAGACACTGTAGGTGGTAGGTCAGTACTGTGTAAATGTTTTGTGGTTAAAACCCAAAGCTTTGATTTGTGTTTATAAGCTTTAAGTTACCTTCCTGACAAAATATGCACAAGCTGAAAGCTTCTGCTCATGTTAAAATGTGATGGATTGCATTTTATTGGAACTTATGAATAGCTCTTTGATTTGAAACAATGAACCCTTTATATGCCTTTAGAAATTATAGTGGGAGAAAGGTGTTATTGTCCCTCCATCAACACCAACAGAGTGACAAATAAAGCCTATTTTTCAAAACAGAGACACACACAAATATGTACACACATATACACATAACCACACATTCAAATTTATAGATGACAAATATAATGTTGAATTTTTAACTTGGTACTAGATAGATGCCTGATTTTCAGATATAAGCTCTGTGCTAAGTACACAGAATAAATGTACAGACACTATATTTGTATATATACATGTACAAAATATAGATATTAAAAAAAATTATCTATTCAAAGACACAGAACTTCTATGAAAAATATTTAGTGTTTTACACCTATAACTGATTTATTTAATATCCCAGAAGAAAAAACAGAGGTTAATATACTTTCCCAGAACTATGATGTGTGTGAATATATAGATTTATTTATGCATATACATCTTCAGTTTTCTCTTTGTATTTACTTATCTCTAAAAAATATCATTATCATATTTTAAACATTGTTTTTTAGGCAGAGGTTACTTGTTTTACCACTGCCAAGTTAAAGGGAATATAAAGTTAAGAGTATATTACTTCTGTTCATCAGATTCCATCAAAATAGCAAAATTGTGTTTCATATGTGTATATATTTAACAGGAAAACAGGGAAAAAAAGCAGAGTTAAAACTGCTTGTGAAAGCTTGGCTTTTTTTCTGGCTAAGAATCTTTTAGTGGCAATAGTTAAATGTCAAATATGATCACACAAAACTGCTGCTTAAAACCTAAAATAAAGTCAAGCATACTTGTGAAGAATGTTTCAGAAATTTAAAAAGTAGTAGTGCATAATTTATCAGTGTTAATAGACTTAGGTACCTGTCTTAGGGAATTCACCTAAACAGTCAACAATTTATCACATCACAATACATAAAATGTAGTTTTAATTAATAAATGGATATTCTATTGCCTTTATAGCTATAACAAATGAATCCTCCTTTACCTTCTGTCTACAGTTTGGGTTCCTTTAATGGGTTTTAATGGGTTTTATTCTCCACTCTCATAGCTAAGCTTATTCATTTGCTTCCTGGAAGACTTTCTGTACTTTGTGGCGTAATCTCACAGTGTCTTTAGAGTATCTGCCTGATACCCTAAAGCATCACTCATTACTAGGTTCAAGCCTACCTTGGAAGTAATGAAGTTACTGTAATGTACTGTAGTTCTTTCTAATAGGCTGTGTGTTAAGTTTGTAAGTTAAAACATTTTCTTGGGAAAATAAGGTGTTTCTAGTTTTTCTGAATAGTTAATGAAATACTTCACTTACATAATCTCAAGTCAGTTGACAAAGGAGATCTTTTCCACTATCTTACATAGAAGTAAATCAGATGGGCCTATTTCTGTACAATAAATGGAGTGTGTTGAGAGATAACGAAGTATTTTCAGATGACAAGTCCAGACCTGAGGCCTGTAGTGCTGGACTTTTTTTCACTTAAAACAAAGTTCATTGATAACTATTTCTATGACAATATTATAGTATCTGACAGTATTTCAATTGTTTGCCTTTGGAATTCAGAACTTTCAGTTAGCTGAAACAACTCCATAGAAAGTGTAACAATGGCATAAAGGTGTAGGTTTGGGGGGAAAAATGGAGATTCTTAGTTATTATCAGTTATCTCTGAACTCTGAGATAAAATGCCAAAGAGTCTGAGTATGCTCAGAATTTCAAATAGAATATGTGAATTTGCTTATCATCTTACATTGGACAGCTATTAAACTTCAGCAAAATGGAAGTAAAAGGCAAAAAAAAAAGACTCCAACACTGTAGGAACATGGAAAACAATGAAGAATCAGGACCAAAATTAATAACTAAATGTTTATAAAACCACTGCAATTCATGATTTATCTAACAGAGCTTGATTTCTGCTGACTCCTTGCTTGTGGTTCCTCAGATCAACCTCAACCACGCAGCTTCCCTTGGCAGGAGGAAAGAGCGACCGAGTTCCCTCTCCGGGTTCCAGGGCGAAAAGTCCTTTATTTGAAGTTCCCATGGCTTATATGAGCTCGGGGGGAGGGCTAGAATGGGGAACGTGATTGGGCCAAGGTTTGGGGGAAAGGGAGTGGCTTGAGGACTCTACTGACCAATGGAGGATACAAGAGGACCGCGTTCCAGTAATTGAACTAGGGATTGGGGAGAGGCGGATGGGACAGCCTATCATGGTTGTGTAGAGGCGGAGTTCGTGTTTCCGGAGGGAGCAAACATGGCTCCTTGGGGGGAGGGGGGCGGGGGGGGGGGGGGCCGCGCGGACCAGGGGAAATACATAACTCAGGGAAACCCATACAAATAAAACACAAGTAGTTGTTATTTTTCTGCTTCGCTCAGTCCCGGGAAGCTGCCGCTGTGTTGGATCTGTTCCTAAAGCTGCTCTTTCCAGGTTTCATAATCCTGGCGTTCACCCACATTTATCTACCTGTAATGTTTTGTCAAACTATTTATGTAAATTACAAAACAAATCAGTAATTAAATTAAATATATTCATGAAGACGTCTCGCTAACAACTCTCTTATGAGCCATGTATCTGATTTGCTCCTTGTGATAGTTTTTCATAGCCAGTACTGCTTAAAGGAACCTTAAGACAGTCTTAAAGTGTTTTCCAGGAAAGGAAAATGACTCTTTTGCATCCCTTATACTGCTATAATAATGTTTCACATATTAGATGTAGCTGGATATCTGACGTGAAGGCTTTTTCCCCTTGTTATAGGACTGAGTTCTGCTTCCACAAGAGCAAACTAGACTTTATCAGAGAATACAAACCACCTGAATAATCTGTCCTCAAGAATGTATATAGGCATACAGTTATTAAGACATAGGTCAATCCTCTTTCAAAGAGGATCAAAGATTCAGAAACTAAGATTAAAAATATATATTATAGATTTTTAAATCAAAATAATTGTTTCAAAACATGGGAATCTTAACATAAGTCCTCATGAAAATATAAAACTGATATATTTTATTGAAAAACTGTAATATGATCCTTAGACAACATATCATAGGACAAATTATAGACATGTCTGTTACAATATTGCTATTAACAGAACAGGGTTGAATACAAAGAAACGTGTAGTAGTTTGTCAAATAAGAAAATGCAACCTGAAATACTAACACACAGAAAAATCCAGCCTCAAAATCCTTTTTTCTTCTCTGCCTCTTTTCTTAATAATTTCCATACCCAAAAGTACAGATACATAACTCAGGTATTTAGATCCTGCTGCTCTTTCTTACTTCCCGTAACTGCCCTTCCACTTATTATTAGAGGTGTCTGTGGCTCTTTACTATTTACCTATACTCAAATCTCTACTTCTTTTGTAGAGCTCACCCACTGAAGCAAAACCGCAAACAAAATTGGCACCAGCTGTGATTCATATCCAAAAATTTATTCCAAGAAGCTACAAAATTAACTTTAGAATTTAACCGCCCCTTCCCAAACCTAAACAGTTGCTATGCTAAGATGTACATAAGTACATGAGTACATACCAGATAAAGAGCATAATATGTCACAGGTAGCAGGCATGAATAAAACCCTGACTCAGAGCAGGAAATCTTTTAGTTTCTGCTTTTGTCTATCAATTATTCTAATATTTTCCACACTAAATTGTCAAAAAGAAAAAGACTTTAGGTAAAGTTATTGTAAAGTCATAGCTTGTATCTCATGGTTTTATCTCCAAATAACAGTATGTTAACAATAAGAAGGATGAAGGCCAGTATTTTGTTGAATATAATCATCAAAGATATGTTTCCTGGTTGGGCTTTTCTCTTCTGCTTCTTGCAAATTCCAAGTAATAATAATGTACAAAGCATATAAAAGGTTGTGAGTCCAGTAGAGTAAAGGAGTTGTTTTGACCATAAGAAGGTGGTCAAAAGTCACTCTAACTTTTATGATTGGAGATGTAGAGTAGTTCCATTGCCAGCTTCTGTGAACTTTAACCTTTGAAAGTTTATCTGTTTAAACAATATTTGGTGAGATTTCTTCACAGTTCTTTGCCTTGATTTTTGTTATAAACAAAACAAGTAGCTACCCAGGTCGCTACCTTTATTAACTGCAGCTAATATTCTATATTTTGAAAAATGTCTTTTGCATTCATATCATCACAGATACTTCATAGGATCCCATCAAGGTGTTGATGCAAAGCTTATTGTATGACTTGTTCTGATATGTTTTTCTTAATGAGCCATATCCACTTTGAAGACTAAATTAGGTTATCATCAGCCTAACGCGATCTACAAAACATTGTAGAAAGGTTAAACTCTCTTAGATGGGGCTTCTGGATATTTATATGGAATTACAAATGCTTCTGTTAGAAGATTATCCTTGTACCCATATATTAGGCCACTGCTTGAACACTCTTTTGCAAATCAATATTAATTAAAAATTATTATGTTCAGAGAACTAAACAAAGGGCCTGTGCTACTAAAGAAAGGGTATGCCCCAGTGACAGATCACTGTTAAAACCTCTCTTGCCATTGGGTGATATTTGCCATATGTCCAATGATTGATAGTAAGATTTAATGAGTTCTTACAAGCAATTAAATAATCAAGGGTTCCTGCTGTTACATGGCATAGCTTGATAGAACAGTGACAAATGAGAGAATATCTGCAACCTAATCAAAGGGACATATTTCCTTGGGAACAAAATAATATTATCCACCAGTGCAATCAAAGGACAAAAGAACACAGAGAGGACGCAACAGAATGAGATAAATTTTGTGCTCTTTTCATTATTCTGGCCATACAGTTTCCATTTATTGGATCCTATTAAATCAGAAAGAAAATTAGGCTACTTAAATATGTTTCATTTTTCATCAACTGTTAGCTAGTGGGTACATATCCATATCCATCACCTTAGGTCTCCTTTCCCCATGAAACACTATATTATGTTTTATATATTCTTATTTGGTATTTATTTCTATTGTGATTATTGAAGTCTTGTTTTAGTTTGGGTTTTGTTTTCACTATAACTAAAGAACTACAGTAAAAGTCTGCACAGATTTGTCATACATTTTTGATTAATGATTTTTTCTGTACATTACTTAAGATAATAGTTCATAATAAAAATAGGAAATCCACTGATTTAATTTTGGCATTTCTTGGATTCAGGTCTTATATATATTTTAATTTGTAAGAGTTAGTACACAGATTTAAAGGCTGCACCTTAATACATTTACAGACCCCACTTGAGAAGTGTTTTATCCTGAACTGTAGCCTAGTTTGACAACAGACTTGATTTGCTTCAATACTTTTTTACAACCAAAAAAACATTAGAGAGACCTTTAGAAGCTATTCATGGAACCCAAGATTTCACCAGCTATAGACTGAAAATCACTAATGGACAGATTTATTTCCCCATTTTTAAGTTAAAATTGATTGCAAGTAATGGGTATAGATATATACAGGTGACAGAATATAGATCAGCTTATTCTGACTTTTTCAGAAATATTTTACCTTTGTGATTAGAGAGAGAGAGATTAATTTATCTACCTGGGTCCTCATTAATCAGTCTTTAAAGCCATAAACTTCAAACAGACAAACTGTTCCATTCAAATCAAAATGCAAACTTCTGGCCCAAAAGATGTCAATAAAATTGCCTTTGACTTTGATGTATTTTTTCTTTTGATTACAAGTAAATCCCATGATTAAGTATTCTTTCAACTTTCAAAGAATTTCATGTTAACATTAGCTCCACTGTTGATGTCGAATAGCATAATATTTTAGTAGTAATTTTTTTTCACTCCAAACTCGGAACTTTCGTTTTATTTCTGTCAAAAATAAATAAAAATATTCCAAGGCTAGACACTGCTTTATAGCTAAAATTTTCATCAGAAAATTTAAACATCAGGCTGTAGTTATTCTGTACTATATTTCAGTTAGCTAGCTGGTGTGTAGGATAGAAGTTAAAGAAATGCACAAGACAACCAACAGAACAAACTGTACCTACTAATCAATATATTCCCATATTTAACATGTGATCCATCTTTAGCCTGTATAACACATGATCTTTCTATGTATGGAGCTCTTTCCTAGATTTTTTCTGTATTGTGGCCGTGTGGGAAGGAAGATGAGCTCCTCTGGAGCAGAGTTTCCCCAGGCTGTTCCAATTCCATCATGCTTTCCCAGAACCTATTTCTCAGAATAGAATGTAAAAAGCAGCAAACTGTTGGGATGATCCATGTACATTCCACTCCACAGCAAAATCTCTAGTGGTTTGATAGCTATTCTACAGAATAGTCATAGAATCACAGAGACATAGAATGGTTCACAGAATTGTAGAATGGTTTGAGTTTGTAGATACATTTAAAGGTTATCTAGTCCAACCCCACAATGATCAGGGACATCATTTCATCCACGTCTCTCACTTCTAACAAAATGCGTGAAACTGTCTTACTCACAGGCTGGATTTCAGCTTTGTTCTAATGTCTGATGAACACAAGTTGTAAAACCTTGACATTTTCACAAAACAGAATCCTTGTTTTCCAGTCAGCTGTGTTCAACATTGAAGGATGTATCATTGACTCTATTTTTTCCACGTCTATAAATTTGTTTTGTTTTTCCATACACAAAGCAATATTTTTCCAGAGTATGTGGCATATTTCAGACATCAGTCATATTGCCGAATGCCCTAGTGGAAGACAGTCAGATACTACACCAAAAAGTCACTACAAATGAAAAAAAATATCAAGTAACTATAAAACTAAGTTAAAGAAATCAGCAAGTAAAAAGTTTCTTAACTTTCCAACGATTTGAGGATATTTAGCTACAGATTCTCTTTTGCATGTGTATGTAAAAGTCTTCTAAGCTATTGGCAACTTTTAATAAAATCTGACTGTGATAAAGCCACAGTTGACAAAATGCTGTAATTCTTTGTTGGATTTGAGCTGTGGACTGCTCTGCTGAAGTCAGCAGTGATACATCAGGAAGGTGAGACAAAGATGCTTAAATGAAGGTGTGTTTTAGATTAGGAAGATCCATTTGGTTTGTGTAAGTCATAAAAACAGATTGTTTATCTCAAATTTTTGCTTTGAGTCTTTAGTGAACTCCAAATACTTTGGGTCAAGAACTTAGAATACAGCCTGTGGCTATTTGGGAACCTGAGGAGTCATGCTACTGCAGGGCCACACATGTGCAGCATGACTTTAATGAACTTGTCAACTGATGTATCAGTGTGGTTTTACATGGGTGTCACCAATCTGTTGGATCCCATCAAGTCTGAACTTAGTGAGGTCTGAGCTTAATATGGTCTCGTAAAGACCAACTAAATGAGTTCCATATGTAGTGAGTGGAAAGAGACAATGGCTTCTACTGAAATAGTAACTTTGTTGTTCCAGAAAGCAAACAACTCCTCAAAAATCAGGGAGAGATACCAAGTTTTTGGCAGCATTAGATTCCTAAGGACCACTCTCAATAAATCCATAAAAAGTACACACCTCATTAGATTCCGTACAGATTGCAAAGCTAGCTATAATGTAAAAACAGGCAGACAGTCTGTCTCAATATTATTACAGGAAGGCTTGGTTAAATTAATAGCTTCTCATTGATTAAAAAATCTTGCATTTTACATGTTCTTAAGTTGGTTCCCACCATTACCTTTCAATAACAGAGTACGAGTCTTTGGAGAGATGTGGTTATATTGAACTACTCTATTGAAATATGAAGGTAGGCAAAATAAGTTGTTTACATTGACGTATCACTGTTTCCTGTCATAAAGTTCTGCCTACCTGAACAATAAAGACAACCCCATCAATGTGTCCTAAATTTTTTCTCTTTGTTAATTTTTATGGTATTCCTAGAATATTCATAATATAGTCATTTTGGAACAACTATTGAGCATGACTCCACCAAATCATTTCAGTTACAACTGCGAGAAATACTTATGTCCATGTAGCGTTTGCAACTGCATACAACTCTCAGCTTTTGACCTTTCGTAATTACTGGACTAAATCCAGTTAACAATAATAACACAAGTTCTGGTCCACTAGAATGCTTTCCAAATCATCCTAAGGACCCAAGTTATGATTCTTGATTGCATGGAGTACTTTGCTAGGCTGAGTTTTTTGATGCCTATCATATTATGTACATTCCATCAAAAACTGTTCCAAGAGCTTCTGCATAAACCTACTCAAATATATTTAATTGGTATGCGATGTTGGGAGACTTTTCTCAGTGCTACAAGATCATCTAAGCTGAAGTACCACAAACCCACAGCACTTTTTTTTTTTTTTTTTAATAAAAAGGTGTTGTGGTTGATTGCCCTTTTTGTTTTGTGCTTCTGCAAACTGCAAACTCAACCTGCACCACAACCAGTCTTACAGGCCAAGTGTTCTTCTGCCAGTCAAACAGCAAAGGACAGATCAAATGTGTGAATATGCCAATATACTAAGGCCTGATTTTCCAGAATACTGTTTCTTGTTTTAGTGAAATACATATGCTGCCTTCTTAACAGAAACAAATGCTAAACCAGGCAGCATGTTCTTGGATGCATGGCAAACAAATGGCAGCTGCCACACCTGTAGTGTGACTGGAGTATTGGGGTGTAAAAGAAGAGACGAAGAGGTTCACTGTATGGCAATAAGACAGCTGTGTGATTCTCCTGTATCTCAGATATCGGTATGTCATTTAGTGTTGTCAAACAAGCACTCGTTTGTGTTTTAGCCCATTTTAGGGATGGATTATCATACCAGTTGAAGTGACCAACTACAGGTTTGGTGTTACCTCTGAGAAGAGACAGTAAGGTAGTAGACTAATGCAGAACCACTTCTAGCTGCTTCTTAGATTCCTTATCTGCACGGTTGATGTAACTAGTCTTTGGAAGTATTAACCTCAGCATCATCTAGAGATGGTCTGTGCTTTTGCCAGTGGAGCTTTCACTATAACATGGCTAGCAGATGACTTTATCTGTGGAAAAATATGAGTCCGTATACTAATTGAGTTTATTTTGTTATCTTGTAACAGTTTTTCATAGATTCATGTCATTTTGTAAAAGTCTTTAGGGAAACACTGTCTCCTCATATTGGGCCACTATTTTCTTTGTTAACCATATTGTTGTGTACACAATGTGAAATTCGGGCTTTTCATTCCCATGAGTCTGAGCCCCTCCCAACCTACAGGGGTTAAGCTGCATATTCAGTTCCAGATATTCACTGTGTTGGCTGTGTGTGTGCTGACTCTTCTCTTTTCTTTCCTCTGTTTTTAATTCTTCTGAGTCCTGCAGTGCAATGAAAAAATGTTGCTTGCTTCTCAATGAATTCTGTGACAGTATCAAAGAGAAAGAGTAAGCAACTATATTTGGAATAAACACAAACTATTCTTAGACAGAGATTTTGGAAGTAGTTGTAATTTATCTGCTATCAGGAGCAATAGAAAACCATATGGATGATAAAAAACATAACCAGGGCAAGGTCCTTCCTGTGTCTGTTGACAACTAATATGCACCAGGAGGGCAGTGCCATATGTTTGCATGTACATTACCGCGGGGAGGCAGTGACATATGTTCACACGTATGTCACCCCTCTGGCCTGCTGTCATAAGGCTGTTTCCGAAGGGGTGTGCTCTCTTGAAAAACAGAAACCAAACCCATAAATGTGAGTCTCCTACATTCTCTTTGTCAGCAGCTTCTCTAAGACAATCAGAACAGCTGCATCAAAACAACAAAGGTGTCTGTAGACCTCTCTGATATCCCTTCAAGGTACTGAACGGCAAAGGAGGAAAATACAGACACCCCACTAGAACAGTCACACCTGCTAGAACAGTCATACCTTCTGAAATACCACACCTGCTGAAAACCCTGAGAATGGTGAACACTTGCTTCTCCCAAAATATTTTATGGACTGTCCTTTTCACTTTGTTTCTGGCTGGACGCAGCCTCATAAGCAGCTGTTGTCAGGATAAAAAAAAAATAAATAGAGGAGTGACAAAGTAAGAGAATAAAAAAGTGTTCATGATACTATCTCCTGCAGTTTTGGGGGGTTAGGGATGTACAGTACTATTAGATTATCCTGACCATTCCCTTGTCAGTGCAATATTATTCCTTGCAATGTAATTTCTAGTGTTTTGTTCATTCCATTTAGTATTAATCCAAGCAGATAGCCTTTCTGTTCTATCTCTTGGGAGACCATTTATCCCCCAATCCACTTATTCCACTATTAGGTAGATTTTCTGAAATTTGCAGTGTATTTTTCTTTTCTTAATTTCCTTCCTCTCTTTAATTATCCATTTTGTTGCAAATATGGCTCATCTTTATATATTTGCATTCTCTCAGAGGTCATCAAGTCTGGCATACAGAGAAGGAATGCAAACTGCAATATGAAATCTGTTTCTAGAAAAGGGTAACCTACAGGACATTTTTTGTAGTCTGAGATGACTTGTGACTACAAAAAATTTTGGATGGCTTTGTGGATATGCATCTTAATTAAGTCTTAGTTGGTCTAGGTCTATTCCTTTATTTAGACTTGAATGCTAGTAACTATTCTAAGGACTCTCTGTGAAAGTTTTAATAGGAGCATAGAAAGCTTCTTCCTTGTGTTATGAGAGCAATCACTTAGTGGAGAAAAATGTTGAGAATCTTGCTCTGGACTGAGCACTGTTCAAAGCCAAGTCTAACACTTCAGCATCTGATTGACTTTATTTTCCTCTTCATGATTCATGGTTAACGAAAATATGCTCGTCTTGCACTTTTGTAAGATTTAGGTGTTCACTAGTCTTTTCTGTGAAAGATCTAGGATTTTGGATTGCCTTTTCTCTTTCTCTAGCCATTTACCTACCTTTTCTTTATCTTAGTGTTCTAAAAGCAGAATCACCCTTTTCCTGCACAGCAGTTTTACTTCCTGCACTGTCTGGAAGCTTCCCTGTGCTTTATGCAGCTGTGTTTATAGCTCCAGCATCTCTCAGGCAAACTTTCCAAGAAGCTCTGAGACAGGCACAGAGGTAAGGCAGATCCAGGGCATCATCAGAAGGTGATCTCTGGGAAAAGTAAAGTGAACTGAGTAGGAGTAAATCACTGGGAGGAAAGAAAATACATGATGCACTCGGTGGAGAGAGCCTTTCTATTCCCAGGAGTACCTGGGTCTGCTCAGGATGGAAATTTCTGGATCGGAGGATGTGACAGGCAGGAGAGTCACAGCACAGAGACAGGCTTTGCATCTCAATAAGAGGTTTGGAAACCATTAAAAGAATCAATGATGAAACAGCACTGGCTTTAGAGATGGCAGAAACAATAAGTTCCTGGGGATCAGAAGCTACTGTGTGCTTTGCAACAGATCAAAAAGCCACCAAGTTGATTGAAACAAAGCTGAAAAGGACTTTCCACACAGGGACAAAGTAATCAAGGAGAGATTTTGGCAGACATTTTGGCAGAGATTTCTTTATAAATCTTTTTTTATTTCTGCCTTTCCTTGTCACCCCAAGTTTTCTATTACTTAGAAAAATAAAATACAATAAAATTAAAAAAAAAAAAGAAAAAAAAAAAAGAAAAAAAAAGAAACTACCAACCCCAAAGAGTATTCTCCTTTGTATTAACAGAAAATCTAGATATTTGAAATCAAACATGTTTTTGGTCTTCTCTAGGTATCTCGCCATAAAAGAAAAGTCCTGAGCTCCAATTCCAAGAGTTCTAACTTCAGTATGAATACTATTTCTTCAAGAGGCCATACCTGGTAAAGAAATAAAATTTGAATCCAGTAATTATTTGGAATTATTTTTTTAATTTATATGGGTTTTTTCTTTTTTTCTTTTTGTTCAGTGTTATAGAAAAGTTGAAAATGGTACCCAGCTTTCTTTAATTACCATGTTGTTACAATCACATTTTATATATCTTTCACTCTTTTTGGAAAGGAGAAACAATATAAATTCGGTCACCAAAATTTTTGTCTTCTCATTAGCTTAAGTGAAACAGCATTTTACCACAGCTAGTTACTATTCTACTTGCCAGGATACTTTCCTTTGGGTTCACACTCCTACATTTGGCTGTAGGCCATCAACATCAGACTTAATTCAAAATATCAACCAAGTCCTTTCCTGACTGAGCCATAGTGTCAAAGTTTCTCACACAAAATTAGTAAATACTTTAAAACCAAATAAATTAGATAAGGCTTCGATTCCTTTCTGTATGAATATTCTACAACAGGAAGTCTGAACTCGAACACATTGTTTATTCAAAGTAGTTCACTTTATCAAATAAAATAGGTTGAAAATAGAGATCAATATTGGTAGAAGTAGATGCTGGGTAAGGAAATAAACTCAAAGAAAGAAGAGAAGCATACCCTTGTTCATGAGATTGATTGTGAGGGAGTGCAAAATAAATAGTTGGAGCAATGAAGGTTTTCAGTGTTGTGACCAAAGAAAGTAATAAAAAGAACCACAAAAAATGTTTAAATTTATTAGGCTTATTTCAACATATCTTAAAAAGTCATAGGAAAAAAATGAGAAGAAGCCTAAGAAAACATTGAAAAAGATTGTAGTCATATTAGGAGTCATGCAAAACAATTATAATAGCATTGTATATCTGCACAGTAGTATTTTGAGATATAAACTATGATATATGAATGGCGATTCATCCTTGACATAACTATGTTAGTTTAGCTATCCCACCTTTTTGGAATATTGTTCCTTCTGTCATGCTGAATAGAGAATTTGTTATAATCATTGTGATCAAAATACTCAGGGAGATTTTTCCTTTCTTATCCATGTTATGGACTTATATTTTTGTTTGAGCATATGCATTTCTAACAAATGGTAAAAGTGTTTGTTTTGTGAATATATGTTATGAGCAGAGTATTGTAATTTATTATTTTAATAACCTAGTCACCCAAATCTTATTTCTGCTTCTACAGTTGTTGCATTTCCTACTTTTGTGGATTTGAACTTCCATGGACAGAAGACAAAAATGTGTTGCCCCCATCAAGTTTTATAGCTATGTTCCAAACTTTTGTTATTTACATAGAATTCTGATTTCAGCTTCTTTAATTTCTTCTTTCTTTTTTTTTTTTTAATCTCAACTCTGAATCACAGTATAAGACCACTGTGGCTTTCTAATCCACAGAGATAATTAAACCCCATTCTTTTCTACGATTTGCAGGGTCCACAGCTACTGAAAAGTTTAATTCGCCTGGGAAAAGCAAGCTAGGTTGTCCCAGTCATTGGCTACCTTGGAAAGGCAGACTATTATGGTACTAACATGACTATCATCTGGTATTTGAACTTCAATTTCATTTATGAACTCAGGACCTTTCAGATTATTAGCATCACTGAGAGAGTGGATTTTCCATAGCACTTTTGCATTGCAGTGTCCAGACTGAGACAGCCCAGGAAGACAGAAGGGTCATGTTTTAGCTAGGCTCACTAGCAAAAGCAAGATGCTTTTTTGTTGTTTGTGGTGCAGAAGTGGGAGTCTGGGACAGGAAAGGAACTGTGGTCTGTGCTGAAGGGAAGTGTCCTGAACCCTTGGGCTTGTTTTTCTTCCTGTGACTGAGAAGAGGCAACAAGAGCAATAGCAAACTACTCTTGGAAGGCCTGCTCACCTTTCCAGCCAGTTGTGACCAACAATATTTATTATTTTTTACTCCCCATATACCTTTTTCACTGGACTTTTGTTTTCACTGAATGTCATCCTCCATTTCTGTCAAGTACTGTCATGAGGTTCTTTCTCAATTCTTCGTGCTCTCTTTTTGTTGTAGTAATAATATATTTGTGTGACCAATATACATTGTATTACCTATGAATGTGCTAAATAGAATGGATCATAATATCAACCCTTGTGGAATTCCAGAGGTAACCTCTCTCTAATGTGAAAATTTTTACTTTGCTTCATCTCTTTATTATTTCTGAAAGTTCAATGAAAAGCAGACATTTTCCCTCCTGTATATGCCTATGTAGAAAGAAAATACTCATTTTTATGACCATGTTCCTAGAGTCTGGGTTATCTGAAGCTTGGCCAGAACTCTGCAAACATCTGCCTTTTGGAAACAGGTTTTAGAGGTAGCACAGCATGCCTGGACTGGCTCAGATTTCCACAGTAATTTACTGTCTATGTTCTATTTAAATGCTTTATTCTTACCTCTAGCATGCCAGCAGCAATAATCCTATGAGCCCTGTATTTTTTTCTCACAAATGAACTGTCTCTTATTCACTTGACAAAATACATGAACTGTGTTTTGCTGTGCTTTATTACATACACATAAATATCTCATTCAAATCTACATACACATAAATATCTCATTCAAATCTACCTCCGTGGAGATTGTAGTTCTACATAGCATCTGCAAATTCATTTTGCAACCTTATTCCTGCTATGCTCTAGAACAATGGACTCTCCAGAATCCTGTGTGTTTTCTTAGCACCACCCATCTGCTCTCAGACTCCTTGCGACAAAGATGGTGTCTTGAACGAATGTTCTTCTCTAAATAGTAAATTGTGGCCACTTTCATGTTCCTCCCAATGTTTTCATCGTCCCTTAAATAAACAGACATACTCACAGCCCTGGGATATGCTAATGTTCTCTGCTGTTTTTTATAATTTTGTATTTATCTAGTTTTTGGAAGAGTTAGATTTGTAGAAGCTATTTGTCTTAGGGGACCATAAGATTTCTTTGTTGGTCACGTAACTTCTTGGTTAGGTTGCATCAAGGGAGCATGGATCAGTTTTAATGATGGAAGTGGTACTTAGTGCTGCTGAGCTATAGTTTCAGTTTTTTGACAGAACTGCTGAGCTTAATAAATTATGGATCAGCAGAGGGGGAAGGAAGGCCTCAAAATCTGCCTGAGCAGCATGTGAACTAGTAGTGCACTACATTGCGTCTCCATTCAATAAATGTCCATTTCAGTCTGGTTTTGCGGTCAAGTGTGAAGAAGAAACATCATCTGTAATTAATAACAGTTAAAAAAAATCCATATGAATACAAGCCAGCACAAGGAATGAAATAGTGAGGAAAAAGAGTTGGAAATGAGAATAAAAAAGTGCTTCAGAATAATGGTGAAGACTCAGACAACTAGACTGTGGGGTGGACAGAAGCCTCCAACACAAAGCTTTGAGGGACAGATCTGAGCTGAAAGCCTTTCTAGAATGATGTTAGATTCTACAGAGATAAAAATATATCAGCACGGGTTATTCCAGTATGTTAGGTAAGATGCCAGTTGTTTCCTCCATGTATCTGTGCATTTCTCCAGCCAAGACTGAATATTTGAGTATTTGTGGTTGAAAAAAATACAGAAAGCTGTCCTTCTGTGTTCACAGGGGCATGCTTTATATTTATGTTCCACCTATACCCAAACTATGACAAGCACTGCATAAGTGAGCAGTAGGAAGGAGAGGCTTTGAGACACAAAGACTATCTCCATAAGCAAAAATCACAAGTGAGAGAAGGCAGTACCCACAACTAAAGCAGTTGAAGTACTGACCATCCACTTGCCATTGACTGTATTTCTGCTCATTTTAGAATTGTAAATTATTCCCCATGCTTTTGTAATTTTATCTGGTTATGTTGATATATGTTTAGCCTAAAACATATGACTTTGCATCAATATTTGACTTCCTCTTATTGTGTTCAATACAGTAAATATTATTTCAATTCTAAACATTACTTATTTATTAATGCTAACTACTACTTTCTTAATAATAAAGTCAGTTAAATTTGAGTGTATAGATTTTTCTAGAAGGGCATCAGTAAAATGTGGCTTCATAGGGTCTCAAAAGAAGCCCGAGAAAAGTTATATATGAGTCGAGTATATCTCTAACTAGCAAAGACTTTACAGATCTGCATGCGACCTTTTCCCTCTTTTGTGCCTGCTTCTCTTTTCTAAGTATACTATACTAACAAATTACACAAAGACAGGGTATAAGCTCGACTCAGGCACTGTATTTATCATATTGCTTAATAATTAGCACACATGATATTGGCATTGCATGGCTTGCAGAGGGAGTTCCCATTTGAGGACTCTGCCCTCAGCAGACAGGCTGAGCACAGCCTACCTGCTCCAGAGAACAAGGAGAAAAGCTGATGTCAGTCTTGCCATGCCACGTGGTTTTCTTACAATGTACTTACTAGTACAGATGTAATCTTTATATTCTCTATCCCTGAGATATCTTATGGACTAAAACTGTTTACCCTTCTCCAGTCCTCTGGGGAAGGGGGAGAAATATGTTATCATCCCTCTAGCATCCGGGAGAGAAGCACAGAACTGCTGAGTGGTAGAAAAAAAAAAATCTCTTCACATTGGTAAAGTTCCAAAAATTGGGAGTTTTCATATAATTTCCTGATTCAATAGTTGGTGTTGGCTACTAAATCAGAATTTGATTTCACAAAGAAAAGTTGGGTTTGGAAGTTTAGTAAAAAATGAAAATCAGGTAGAGATCTTTCGTGTACTCACAGATTAACATTCATACTCAGCTTCTGAATCCAGTATAGACAAAGATCATGACTGACATATTGTTTTGAAAACCCAGATTCAAATAATTTTGAATAATTTTGAAAACCAAAAATTCAGTGGCTGTTCTCCCAGGCACCAAGTGGGCCTCTAAGATGCCACAAGATAGGTGGAAAGGGGGATATTGCTAATCAATCATTCCCCATTATCCAAGCTTTTATCCAAACATTGCAATTTGTATAAAAAAATCCAGCTTTGAAAAATTGCCAGTTTCTGATTAAAAAAAAAATTGTTGTAAAGATCTTGGTCAGTTTTATGAATTACAGCAACAGTGACTTCAATTTTATGATTTTCTATTTTCAAATTCAATGGTGTGCTAAATCAACTCACCCTTTATTAAAACTAGAGTGAGTCAGTAAGGAAACACTTGATTGGGCTTGAAAAGTGCTTTTTTTTCCAAATCAAGGGTGTCAAAAAAAAGTGAGCTACTTCAAGTGTCAGTTTTGATAAACTGCTGTCTAAAATGCATCCCAAGAAGTTGCAGTTATCTTGCTTCTATTTGCTTGTTCAGTATTTGATGATACACACGTATTAGACTGCCACAGCATAGTATGAATTCTGCTCCCTTAGAAGGAGGACATGGTCTCAATGTATTGGGTCTAGGGATTTTTTGCATGACTTCACTAGTAACACATTATTTCAGGTCACATTTTATCAGCTAGCTCAACAAGAATGCCAATGACTTTCACCTTGTTCCAGCTCCCTGTAAACATAGTAATTGCCAAAATTATATTGTCTTTTATTTACTTAACCAGCAGTACTTTTGAAAATAAATAGTCTGGCAAGAGCAAATAGAAATGCTAGCAAGAGTAATCCATAAGTCTTCCATGCTTTCAAACACAGCTTCTGGCATTTTAAAAGCAGAGTGAGAAAAAAACTGGTATGAGGAAAAGATGTCTCAGCCTGTTTTCTTGCCTGAACTTTCCCTATAAGTATCCTGTTGTCATTATTCTGGGCATAACTCCACACAGGGGTGGTGCTATTACTGTTATCCATCTGTTTAATTTTGTCAAAGTATATTAGACATTTTGGTTTCCAGTGGCTGATTTCTCTTGCCATTACTCTGATCCTTTTCTGCCAGGGATGAATGGTCAAAAGAGTTTGCCAGTAGTAAAAATACTGGAAAAATATCTAAGGAGTCAGTACATGGGTTTACTGTCAAGGGGACATTTGTATTTTTAACATCGTTTCTCTGGAAACCTGCATCATCACCTTTCATCTTTATTCTGCTTGGCTCTTTGTCTTGCACACTTATTCACACTTCATGCTTCCCAGTATCTGACTAAACATTTTCAGCTCATGCCTTCTCTGTAAGTTAAGTTAGTGGGTGCTTCCTGGATGATTTCAAAAGGCGTATGCTTGGTGACTCTCTAACCTAATATATGCTTTGGGGTAGGGTTTTTAGCACTACTATGCAGAAGTTTTCTAGACAGATATGAGACAATGGAAGTTCTCTAATTCCAAGGCAATCGTTTTTTTTTTCTTTATTAGGAAATATGACATCTTGCTTTAATAAAAGATTAAATATAGTTATTATTTTTTAAGAACCATTCTAATTTTAGGAGGTGTTAATTTAGTAAGTTAGACTGTCATAATCCAGGGAACTGACAGAGTCCTCCCTGACAGAGTTCTAAACAATTATACCTTCAAACCTCTAAAAGTTATCATACACAGTTTTTCCATTTCCCTCTATCCCGTTGAGCATCTATTAGCAATTCCTAGCATAAACTATTGAAATTATTCAGCCAGTTCATGGAGTGTTGTTTTTAAAATGAAAAATGCTATGATCTTTTAATGTCTTCAGTGTTATAATATGTACTAAATTAACAGAACCCTGATGCTCTGATAATTTACACCACAATGTGCTATTTAAAACTGGAAGCCCAGCAGGAGATTTTATTTTTATTAATTTAGTATAATTTTAAACATTACAAAAATAGCTGTCTCACAGCTTCCCTGCTGAGCCCTAGATTGTTGCCACAGCCTGTGTAATACTTTATCAGGAGAGTAACATCACTATAAATACTGCATAGTTGATTCTGGTTTCAACACAGAATACCAAGGGATGTGGAAGACTGAGGAAGAGACAAAGAAGAAACCGGGGTGGTTCTGTTCTCCATTTTGCCTGTCTTTTTTTGTTTGACTGGGTTTTGAGGTGGTGTTTTTTGGGTAGTTTGTTTGTTTTGTTTTGTTGGGGTTGTTTTGCTTGCTTTTAAATATTCTTTCCTTATGGGTTTTTCTCTAAGGGGAGTTGTTAATTTGTAGCCAAAAGGCTGAGACTCCACATTGTAGTTAACTTTAGATGTGCCACGAAATGTTGTAGGAAAATAAGTTTCACTCTACCTCCCTTGTCTATTGCCCTGCCCTATGGACTGAACATTGCCAGAATGTATTTGTTCAAGTCTAACACACAGTATAAGAGCAACCTCCCTTGAACTGGAGCTTTGCAGTTTTATGTACAGAACTCACATCTGCTTACCTTTGTGTATTTGGTGAGCTTACATTTGCCTGAAAGAAAAGGCAAGAGACAGTTACCATATCCAACCTCTTACCTGTACCAAGGATGGTGACAGAGTTAGGTAGGCGTAACAGCTTTTGGCCCTTTTATCATGCTTTTCAATTTTTTGAATTAGCTGAGTTGAGCAGAAACTTTTGTCAGGAATGCCACTTCCCAAAGGAACCTCCGCTCCTTCAACAATAGAAGGGTCTTGGCACTGAAGCAGTATTTACTATGCAAAAGATGTGAGTTTGGGTGCCACAGTCCACCATTTATAATGGAAAGCTAGGATGGATTGCTGGAGGGCAGAACAGACTATGACTGAAACTTATTTAAAGTAAAAAGATGTGAGTTTCTAAATTTCAACTTGTTGTGAAACTCTTCAGTGACAGTATTATTTATATTTATTGACTGATTAATATTACACCTTATATTACAGAAAGTTATAGAGTGATTTAATTCATTCATTTTTTAATGGCTAACTCTATCTTCTAGAATTCAGATAGGATTCTAAAAATAAAATCTGAAAACTGAACGAAACTCAATTCCAAATGATTAGGATTTACCATGTGACTATATTAAGGTGAAGAATATTTCATTGATGGGCAGTTGATTTTCTTGTAAAACTCCTGTAGTTTTCACAAAAAATTAATGATTTCACAGATCCACAGTAGAAATGTGATTAGCATACATGCCCCCCTTTTGCATTTGAGACAGGGGACCTTACATTCAAAACATCTTGATGCTTGGACGTTAAATGTCGTATAGATATCAACTGAGTGACACAAAAATAATTCAGCTGTGTCTCAGACAGGAGCTGCATGTTGGCCTTTCTGGGGCATAGAGGGCAGGCAATCTTCCTCCTTCATGATCCATCAATTAACCCTAATTAAATCAGTAGTATTTTTCTTTGAATCACATTCATACTGACTAAAACTCCCCCTCAGCAACCCTCAGCCCATATGAGTGGGGTGACCAAATGTGTGCTAATTAGTTAAGACAACCATTTTCATCACTGAAATATTTGTTGCTAAAAATTCGTGCTGTATTCCTGGTGCTGGGATGTTTACACCTGTGCACACACATACAGGAAATAACAATTAATTTGCAACTCTCTTCTTTTTCCACAACTGCCAGGAGAGGGTGAGTGAAGTAAGTCATTCCAAGGATATTGGAAGAAATGAGGCATGAAATAAAAGCCTTCCTGTACTATCTGCTGATCCTCAGGAATGTAAGGCAACCTGCTTATTTAAAGAGAAGCATTCAGGCTATTAAGTAAGGCAATAGGACAGTAAGGAGAGAGTCCTCTGTGTGAGACACTCTCCTGAGCTGATGACATCAATGTCCTCAGAACTATCACTGAGTTCACGATGATATCTGAAAGATATCTCGCATGCTATTCTTGTTCTTGGCAATGTCAGAGGACTTAAAAATAAGATTTTATACGATTTAAGACGGGGATTTTTTTTTCTTTTTCTTTTAATATTTGACAGTGTTACAAATAATGTATTGAGCAACTGTCTGCTCTTAATATTATTAGTCATACTAATTAAATTAATCAAGTGCATCAATATAAGTAGTGTTCCAGCTGTTTCATGAACAAAAGCTGAAGGACTGAATGGCTTATACTGAACAGTATCCTACAAAACAAAGTGGGAGTTTGCTATTCAACACTGGAATTTTCATCTGGTGGAAAAATCTTGTCGAAAATAGTTGAACTATTGACTCAGTAGGCTCAAGTGACAACGTGACTTAGAAAAATACTGCCACAGATTGGTAGTGGAATAGATTTTGTGTTAGGAGGATTTGGAGGTCTAACTCTGAGGACATTGCAACTGCCCTATAGGATAATAACTATCCTGAAAAGAAGATTGACATATTAGCGTCATTGTTGTCTTTCATTAAACTGCAATAGGAAAGACAATACAGCAGTATTGATTTGACCAACATGATTAAATTCAGGTTTAATATTGTGTTAGTGTCAAACCAGAAATCTTCACCCTATTTGTTCAAATAACACAAGTCCCATATATTTCAGCAATAAGATCTAATGTTGCAGAGTTATTCCAAGGTACATAGCAAATGTGTTGCTAAGAATACTACACGTCTCTACAGTTTTGAAATTAAATATGTTGTCTGCGACAAACATTAGATTGCAACTCTCCAAACAAGTTAACAATTTTCTATATTATCATAAAGGGTGTCCATATAAGATAGCTTTAATGAATCATGATGTTGTTTGTCATAAATTTTATTTTCAGTAATCAATACATAAATTACATATTAGATTAAAGGTACATAGATTTTGATCAATTCACATTTGCTTGAACTGCAGTTTGCTTAAGACCACAGGCATTGCAAAAATATTCTAGATATACTAAAAATTGCTTGAACCTCTTTCATTGCTTCTTAGTAAGGCACATACAGCTTTTTATTAAATTATTTTCCAAATGTTATTTTGTAAAGAAATTTAATAAAATTTACTACTCTGCAATCCATTGAGCACTTCCTAATTTAATTTTCATATTCTGCATTTCCTGGGATTTACAATTAAAATTGTGATGAGCCAGACCTTCAAAGTTTTACATGTGTGAGATTTTATTATTTTTATTAGCTGAACAATATCAAAAGGATTTTGGTTTTATAAAATATTTTAAAACAAATAGGTACAAATAAATGAGGCCTTTTATACATGGATTTTGAAGTTTTTACTAAGTTTAAAAAACACTACTCTTTTTCTTACTTTTTTACCCACTCAACTGTTTGGCAAAGTTGACTGTTTATGCCAATGCCAGATACAGTTAATAGAAAATAATAGTTCTGAGATTTTATACTCTCCAACACTGATCAAATAAAATTAAAAAAATCCTATTCTCCAGAACAGACACTGTCATTAAAATTCTTGCAGATTTATTTACATAAAACTCAGCATGTGTGTAACCAAGAATGAGCCACTGTGTTCCAGAGTTAGCTCATTTTACTAGCATTTTATTATGCAAAGTTCTTGAAGATTGCTACAGATAAACATATTTATTTCTTTTATATCAATAGTGTTTTATTTTTATTTTGCATTTAGGACATCTCTTGAGCCTCATAGAATACTGCAAAGTTCACATCCATTATTTCATCCATTTTCCAGAAGACTAGGTGGGGTTGCACCACTAGCCCAGAAAAAGAACTACAAACAAACCTTAAGGGTACCAGGTCACCCATACATTCCTATGATCCCGCTAGATGTAATAATTTTTCCTATCCTGAGGTTGGTAACGATCTTTTAACTAGTCTCTGAACTGAGTCCTTGAGCTCTAAAATCAGCACATGTGAAAATGCCTTCATTTAGTTGGTGGTTCAGCCAAAATCTATCACTCAGGCGTTTCAGCAGCAACTTGCAATTTGTGTTCAGGCCTTCACCCTCTTCATATACAGAGACCTCTTCTCAAAATTTTGCAGTACTTTAAATTGAGGTTCTTTTGTACGGTTAGAAAGTAGCTTCTCTTTAGGTTTTTGTTGGAACCAATAACATACCTAATTCATAGGAGGACACATTTAAGGATTGAGAGCCTTCTACAACATCTATCATGAGGCAAAGAAAACCCCTAAACCACCAGGTTTTGTAAGTGTCACTAAAAAAACATCATAAACATTTGCCTCCAAAAGCCAAAAAATTACACAAGGCAGTGCCAGAGAAAATGTAGACTTAGAGGGTTTTGTAGTTTGGCTGCAGTTATGAAATTACATTTGTTACAAAAAACAGGTCTATTAATTTTCAGAGCCATAGGTCTGCGTAGTTTCCTCACTCAGCATTGAAGGTCAGTACTCCACCACCAGCTTTCTGTCAGCAGTGCATTGTTTCTCCTGTACTTAAAAGGGAAGGAGCGAAAGACGAGTCCCACCTATCCAGTGACTGGGATGGGGGATGTTCTCTTGCATGGGAATACAGCTGGTCCTCTTCTACGCAGAGCCCTGCTCGTGGTAGACTGGATTTGACTGTATAATGGGAAATAGTGTCAGAATTAATAACATATATGTGCACATAATGTTGTCTCCACTGTACTGTTTCTAGACTTTCCAGCCCTATTTCAAGGTCTGTTACAACATGCAAGTTTGTTGAATAAAATAAATATTTAAAATCTCAAGCAATAAAGGTATATACTAGTTAGGACCTAAGAAAGTAAGCTGTAATTTCAGCTGCAATTCTTAGAAATATTATTGACAGCCGACTGTTGTGCTTTTATTTTTATTTTTAAGAATTATCTTTGAGTGGATCCTAAACTTTGCCTAAACTTACAGAGTTGATTTCAACTTAAAGGGTTTGCAAGGGAGAGAAGAAACTACATCATACTTGTGCTGGACTTCACCCCTGAGTAGCTTTTTGATCTTTTCCAATATACATATTTGTAGCACCTATCAAGAAGATGCCAATATATGGATGAGCCATGGAAGCAAAATTGCCGCTAGCAAGTGCTTTGTATTATAACCAGAAGAAACTTCTTGCCTATCTCTAAGCATTGCCTCAGCCACAGTAGTTTAAAAGGAGGATAGAGGACAGATGCTTCTAATATTCTCCAAGTTTTTGAGCACTTTGCATATGACCCAAAAAAAAATCTGTTAGAGAAGTGATGGTCTTTAGTACCTCTCTCAACTTTCCCTAAGCCTGCTCATTCATATACATTCTCAAAGAGTTATACTGATGTGTAATTAAAACGAAATACTAATTGGTATTAAAAAAAAAGACTGTGCTTGCAGAATATAACTCAGTTCTAATATATTTCACAATACATTTATTCAGTGAAGAAAAGCATTTTTCTAGCCAGTAAAATAAATTTTCCGATCTCCAAATGGACATTTTATCCTCTTTTGCTCTGATCTTCTCATGGCATCATGAATTTCACAGACAGCTTTGTTAATCAGCAGAGTGCTCCAGAAGAGAGCTTTCTCGGCTAAATGAAAAGTTACTATTTCACTTTAAATATCTGTGTTCCAAGTTGCTGAAATATACCTTTGAAGCTAACATTCCTACAGTGTCATTGTATTTACAGTGTGCAAGAAGCTAAGGTAGGGTTAACTTGTTCAGAGAATACCACAGGTGGTTCAGACTACAATTTATGTGGACTATATTAGGTTTTGGTTTTTTTAATTATATGTAAATTATTCTTTTTGCATCTCAATACTCCTATGCCTTTGCTGTCCCCTTCCCCAATTTTTTTTCTGAAGTTTCCAGAAGTGTTAGGGCAGATTGAGAAATTTAAATTTTTTTCCAGGTGCCATTGATCTGCAAAATAGAAAATAGTCTGAAATATGTGTTTCCATTTGTTGTTTACTTTAACCTTTTCTCTGTTTTGATTTGTTTCTCCAATTTACTGGTGAATGCTGGTATTTATTCTGGTCTTCTGCTTGATATGAGCACTGACATTAACTAACTCTAAGAGAAGCTGTTCAAGTGAAAAGGAGGGAAAAATGTTACTGTTCGAGAACATCATGATGAAATGATTACACATGCTCACATAAAATGAAGGCTTATGTTACTCTGTCTCTGAAAAGTTCAGTACTTCTGTAACTGTCACAGAGGGTAAGAAAGAAAGCTTGTTAATTGTCTAGAGAACAAAAGTATTCTCAGATATTCTGGAAATCTTCAGTGTGACATCTGTGTCACACAACAGAATAATTTTGTGGGACATGGCTTAAGGTGTACAGATGGGCTTGACTTCAAAAGTAAGAAAAAATTATAAACAAATAGAAGTTTGGAAATGACATTTCAGTTAAGCTAAAATAGGTTAGGAACCTAGTGCCAGTAAAAATCTTAACAATCAATGATGAAATCATGTAGCACTTGAGAAGCTTACACTTCATCTTCTATACTTTGCATCTTCCCTATTGTGGATGAAAATTAAGGAAATATCCAAGTTTTATCTGAAAAAAAATTTCAAAACTTTATATCTATCTTTGTCTATTTACACATTAAACAATATTCTTGTTCTGTTATCAAGATTACTGGGTTTATTTCTACCAATACATCATAACTATGTACTAAAAAGCATAAACTACATTTAAATCTATGCATTATACAGTCACCAGCAATACTTATTTTGCAGGGGGGTTTGTTGTTCTTTTTTGTTTTCTGTGAGACTGGAATAAAGAATGAACAGTTTGGTTTCCAATCTAATTTGAGGGAAATGAGAAGTGATGAAATGTCATGAAAAGAAGAAAAAAAACCTGAAATAAAGCAGAACTAGTTCATAACACAAATAAAATAACTTCTCTGTAATTTGTAAACAACACTAATGTTCATTGCCTATTATTCACTATTTGTAAATAACTGACATTATGCCTGTGCTTAAAGTCAAGCACGTCACTATTGCAGCTGTGTGGACACCTGTTGCTTCTTTCCCTGTAATTCCTCCACTATGCAGTCTTGTAAAAGGAATCCTGATTCTTGTGTCTACCTCACATCAGCAAAACACTGCCACAAGATAGGAGATGAGTTTACTGGGCAGAAACCACAAGTACCACCCAATTCATAGTGAAAGTAAGGGTATAACTGTCAAAAGAGAAAGGGCTAGAGCTGGCTCCTGTCCCCTGCCCTGTGATCTTTTCCTGCAGCACAGTTAGTGCCTTTCCAGCCAGTGGGATAGAAAGGGCAGCTGGGCTTTAAATGTGCTCCAAGGAGAATGTAAATATTGCCAGTGTGAGGAAAATTGGTTGAAGCTGACACTTCTCCAGGCAGATTGCTTAGCCCTGTCAAGAGTCGGATGAAGAATAAGAAACAAAACTCTCTGCATGACATCAAACAAGACACAAATTTGTAGTACTTATAACTGCAGTCACACTGTTATAAAAAAGAGTATCAAACAGCAATGTCCAAGGCTTCATGAACACAGTTTACAATGTCTATAACACACTACTGCAATTGCAGATAACACATATAGAAAAAAGGGAAAACATGTTTCTTTTTATACATTGAAGTTATAGCTACATACTGGTTAATTTTTTTCTGTTTATATGGATTTCCAAGCTGCCAGTTACCCTCAGAAATCATAGTCCTTGGTAATGAATAAGGGATGGAAACACTTACTGTGCTCTTTAAGCAGGGCTTTGTAAAATACTTTTTGCATTTGAAACTCCCCTAAGTACATTTGTATTATCTCTCTTCATTTTCATCATCTTTGATATCTAAAAGTGTACATGTAATTTAATCCATACAAAAATATTCCAAAATTCTGTTCTTTTCAAATCAGTAGTAATATATTTATTTACTTTATTAGTAATTATTTTACCCTCAGAAAGATAATCAATCTAGATTTTCCCAGATCAACTTGTGGAAAGAATTTCTAAGATTGTTTCTTTTTTCCCATTAATTATTTGAGCAATGGTTTAATAATAACTATATTTTTGTAGCTGGAAGAAAATATTTAAATGCATTAGTCTTTAATACAGAACTCATCCTCTGTCCACTAAAAATTGCCTCTCTCCCCTAAAAGATATCTAAAACTTATAGTTGCTTTCTTTTGGAGTGAGATTTTTTGCATAAGTGTGTTCTGGTCTTTTTTTAAACTATGAAAAATAGAGATCTATGTATCAGATGAGTTGAAAATATCTGTGTCTTTTGGCAGTTTGTATTTGGGTTTTTTTAACTGACTAACTGCATCAAAAATTTTCTACTAAAAATTTTTGTTGTTGAAAATCAGAAACATGGGCTTTTTCTGTGCGTCATGACTAGACTCTGTAATTGCCTTTTGAGAAGTATATGTAATGCAATACTTACCTTTACTTTGTGATATTAATTAGTGGAGTATAATTTTATATGGTGTTTTCTTATAAAACAAAGTCCTGTCAATAAGGCTTTTGCTTAAAAATAGTAATAACAACCCTTTGTGTCTCAGTGAAATTGATTTTTCTGATGAGAACCTTGGAGAAAGCTGTTATTATTTTTTAATCCATCATACAGTCACTATATGAGAATAAACCATTCAATGCTACGGTTTTAGTTTATTGCAGATCTCTTTTTCATGGCACTACAATTTGTTCATTCCCCACCAAAGAACAATCAGTCTATCAAAATTTATTAGCTAGTGTTGACCTATTTGGATCTAGTTAGAAACTGTGGTCTCTTACCTTGGCCATTTAGTGAAGTTTTGTAGATAGCTGACCAGAAATACTGTTATGTTTGAGAATTTGCATCTGCTTTATTGTTCCACTAAATTTAAGGGCTTAAGAATAAGTTTTGGACTTCCTGTATTGCTATTAAAGGAGAATAAGAGTCCTGTTTAATTTATTAAAGACAGTGGACTTGCATTATTATTAGAATACTATTATTATTTTATATAAAAGCCTAGGAAGGATGTTCATTTATAAGGCAACTTTTCCCAGAATTTAAATTGGTGGTAACAGATAATGGACAGTTAAAATGTGGTGTTAGTCACCACTTAACATCATGAGCTATGGCTGAAGTAGGTGAACACCTCTGAGTGCACTGTTAAATGATCATTGGAGCAGACGATGGAAGAAACACATACTCTGATTGGACTCTACAGATACCAAGATATGTCTGAGTTTTACATTTAGTTTAAAATAATAAGGCAATCCTACAAGTGGATGATTAACAAAAGATTTGATTTGACTCAATGTCTTAAAAATCAAAAGCAGGAAAAAAAATATCTGCCCTATCCATCAAAAAAGTGAATAATTCTGGTATTTTCCTTTACTCCTATTGACTGATTTAGGATGATTTAAAATCTGCTCAGTTTTAAGGCTAAACTTAATTTTGTCCTTAGAAATAACTAAGAACATGTAAATAGCTCTTCACTACATGAATAAACAATAATAATAGTATGTAGTAGACATGTTTACTTTCTTGTAATTAGAGATCTGCAGCTGAAAACACTATTAAACCTTGTCATTAATTGAAATATTTTGTCTATAAGTCTGACAAGGTCTATATCTGGCTCTCTCATCAGATGGTATCAAAAATGCTCATCAGAAGATGCAGAATTTAATTTCTAGATATTTTGGTCAACAGCTCAATGAAGCCTTTAATTGTGATTGTGTGTATCAGAACCACCATGATTAGTTGTGTTCCTCCAACCTCTTTAATTAATCAACTAACATTAAGAGTGGAGAATGAGACAGTACAAGGCAGCTTGTATTGCACTTATTTGCAACTATTACTGTAAAAATGAGAAGTGTGAGAGTCATTATGCTTTGACAAATTTGTTGCTAGAATGTCCTGACCAGTCTTTGCATTTCCCATGGACAATAGCTCCCCTCAATTTTGTGGTAGGTAGAAATGTCAAATCTGATTGTCTCAATACAAATATTTCTGAAATAGGATAATATTTACTGAAATGGATGTAATTTTAACAATAAATTATCTAATCTGACCTTAATCTGTTAGATGATTTATTAAATACCTTCTTAGGTGACTCTGTAGCTCAGCGCAAACTCATGTTATCTTATAAAAGCTACCTTTCATGCAGTGCTAGTTCTCTTTTCTTAAAAAAAAAAAAAAAAAAGGCAGGAAAAAAGGCTGTTATGCAAGTGAAGATCTGAAAAATATTTCTGAAAGTGATCAAAACTTCAGATGTTCTTCACACACAAACAGCGTAATTCTTAGCCCATAATGACCTTTAAGTCATATGATATATACCTCAAGTCAAGACTGAGTTTTATCCTCAAAAAATAATTATATTAAAAGTTATCTATTGAAATTAAGAAAGAATAGGAAGGATAAAAGTATTGTTTTTATTCTAAAATAGCCCCTAAAATGACAAGGGGCACATTGATTACATCTCAAAAAAATTGCTTTGAGCAGAGTACCTTGCAGTTTTACCTGCATTAAATCTCTACAAATCTTCAATTGAATCTTTATGTTCCCAATATTACATCTTTCTTTTATTATTAGGGATGCAGAGTTCAATTAGTGTTTATCAATATTTGTAATAAAGGAGCCTGGGAGAATCTCCCATTGAACAGTCTCATGCCTCTAACTTCTACTTTGCATCCCTTTTTCACCCATAACCACATGCAGAGCTCCTACTTGAAACATATCAAGTGTTAAATCTGACACCATCGCTACTACCTAAAAAAAAAAGTTTCTTAAGAAAATTGTTCTCACAACAGATCTGTATAAAGTTCATCTACGTGCAAATGAACCAAATTACTATATGAATCCTGATTTTGTTAACATTATTCAAAAGAAAAATATCTTTCCCTTTAGATAGATAAATAAATGCATATCCTGTAAATTTATAACTCTGTATAATGCAATATTAAGCATAACAGAAACACACACACATATAATAATGAAGTATTGGCCTCTGAGCAAGGAACAGCAAGGGGGCTTGAGCAATGCCTCCATCTCCTGCTCCCATCAAAGTGTTCTCACAGAGGAGTTCAGCTCACAGCAGGGCTCAGGTTGGTGCCTTGCACCAGCACAGCAAGGTCCAGACTGTCAAACTACAATCTGGTAATTCCTGTGGTCTGTGCAATGCCTATGGATAGCATCCATGTAATCTTAACATCTGGAAAAATATCACAAGAAATAAACATGAACCCTCAATTAAAATGTGAACTGAGTTCCAAAAAGTTTCGCTTTACGTTTGGTTTATATATTAAGTTTTCGTCCCTAATTATTTTTCTTATAATATCTCTTTAGAATGAGGCTTCACAGGAAGTTTGACAACATCTTTGTTTGCTCCAGGCTTCACCCCTTTAACTGCACCAGAGAGACTGAGCAAAGTCAAAAGTTTAACAATTTTATCTTTATCCTTCATTCCTATCTTAACCAAATGAGCCTTTTGAACTTGTCTTAAAGACAAGATAAAGACAACTTAAGGAGAGGAAGAAAGATGATCAAAAGTAAGCAGGATGCCTAAAAACTGTGGTTTTATTTCTGAAAGCCAGCAGGACTTATCTTTTGCACACAATGAAGCCTCAGTTCCAAGTACAGAGATACTTTTTAAAGACAAGTTTCAATGTTAGTTGTTGAAACACACCATATTCAGCTCACCCTTGACCCACCTGCAGTGGTGAATAAAGTTACTGACAGAGGAACTACTGCCTATTTTTTAGCTCACTATTTGCTGGTGAATATCCTAAAACACTTGTAAAGCTGTTAATTCCTTGGTGATTTTTGAGTCTATTATGTCTTTTTTGCTAAAAGTATGACCTCACTCTTTCTGTAGACCTCAAATCTTCTGGCCTCAGACATATCTTGTGGCATCAGGGTCCAAGGTAGCTGCACTAAGAATATAACACTCTTTTCTAATTATTCCTAAAAGTGTTGCAACTGAATCCTATTTAGTTCTTGAAGTAAGAAAGACAACAAATAGCAGAATCAGATTTTCAATATGAATACAATGTATTATTTTATATACTTCTGCTGTGACTGAATGATCCTAGTTGACCCTGAAATTGTGCAGGATCTGCTGCTGCAGCTGGATTCCTACAAAGCTATTGGACCTGATGGGATTCATCCAAGAATCCTCAAAGGGCTAGCTGAGCTCTCTTGATTTTTGAATGGTCTTGGGAATCTGGAGAGGTCACAGCTGACTGGAAGCTGGAGAACATTGCCCCGATTTTCAAGAAGGGAAAGAAGGAGGAACCCAGAAACTACAGGCCTGTCAGTCTAACTTCAGTGCCTGGTAAAGTTATGGAGAAGATTATTCTGGGAGGTATTGAAAAATACCTGAAAGACAATGCAGTTATCAGTCACAGCCAGTGACTTTCCTTCATGAGAGGAAAGTCCTGCTCACCAAACCTGCCAAGGAAACCCAACTAGTTGATCAGGGGAAGCTAGTTGATGCAATCTTTTTGGATTTCAGTAAAGCTGTCAATACAGTCTCACACAGGATCCTTCTGGACAAAATATCCAGCACACAGCTGGATAAACACATCATGTGGTGGGTGAGCGATTGGCTCACCGGTCGAGTACAGAAAGTAATACTGAATGGGGGAACATCAGACTGGTGACCTGTCACTAGTGGGGTTCCACAGGGCTCCATCTTGGTCCCTGTGCTCTTCAACATCTTCATAAATTACTTGGATGCAGACTGGAAGGGATACTAAGCAAGTTTGCAGATGACACAAAACTAGGAGAAGCTGTTGACTCCCATGAAGGAAGGGAGGTCCTGCAGAAAGGCCTTGACAAATTACAGAATTGGGCAATCATCAACTATATGAAGTTCAACAAGGGGAAGGGACAGATTCTGCACCTAGGATGGAGCAACTCCAGATGTATGTACAGACTGGGGAATTAGAAGCTGGAAAGCAGTGCCACAGAAAGCGACCTTGGGGTTCTCGTCCACAGCAAGTTGAATATGAGTCAGCAGTGCCCTGGCAGCCAGGAGGGCCAACTGTGTCCTGGGGGGTATCAGGCAAAGCATCGCCAGCCAGTCAAGGGAGTGGATTGTTCTGCTCTGCTTTGCACTGGTGTGGCCTCACCTTGAATATCGTGTGCAGTTTTGGACAGTACAGTATAAGAAAGATATTAAGCTTTTAGAGAATGTCCAAAGGAGGGCAACAAAGATGGTGAATGGCCTTGAGGGGAAGCCGTATGAGGAGCAGCTGAGGTCACTTGGTCTGTTCAACCTGGAGAAGAGGAGACTGAGCAGAAACCTCATTGCAGTTACAACTTCCTCATGAGGACAAGAGGAGGGACAGGCACTTCTCTGTGGGCAACAGTGACAGGACCCAAGGAAATGGCCTGATGTTGTGACAGGGGAGGTTTAGGTTGGATATTAGAAAAAGGTTCTTCCCCCAGAGGGTGGTTGAACTCTGGAACAGGCTCCCCAGGGAAGTGGTCACAGCACCAAGCCTGCACTTGGATGATACTCTCAGGCAGATGGTGTGACTCTTGGGATAGTCCTGTGCAGTGCTAAGGGTTGGACTTGATGATCCTCATGGGTCCCTTCCAACTCAGCATATTCTGTGATTCTATAAGTTTGTATGTATGAATTTGTAGGAGTTTGTGAAGACAGCAACATGTAGATAATATGGCAGCCTAACTTCAAAATCCACTGACACGAATTTTATTGTTTTATACCTGTGACAAGACATTAGATAGAGTGAAAAAATATTGCTCTGTTATCTCCCAATTGCCAGTTAATTTTAAGAAATAGTTGCTGAAGGTTCATAAACCAAATGAAAAAATACCTTTGGAAATGAAAGAAAAAAGTTTTGCTGTGTTTTGTTTTATATGTATGGTGGAATTGATGAAACTTTTTAAAATGTCCTGAAATAACCATAAGAGAATGTGTCAAAGTTCTCCTGGCAATGGCTCAGAAATGTGAAACTATTGTCATCTTGACATTCGCCACTGATAAACATATTATCCACATTAAATCAAAAATGTGTATAAAAGTGTGCCATGTGACAGGATAGCCTTTGCCGAATGGGTTGGCCTGTAATGAAAAAGTCAATCCTCTTCCTCTTTTTTTTTAACTGAAAAAAATATAGAGGCAATAATATGGGTAAAAGCCTCAATAAAATCTGTCAGAATTGATTTCTAGTGACACATAATGTCTGGCAATCTAAAGCTTTATTTTGCCAACTGTTTAATCTGTACTACAAGTAAAAGTGTTCCATATGCATAACTTCCCATTTTAGTGATGATCCTGTTTAAAGATTTGTTCCAGCAGCATTTATTTAATGACCTTTATAAAGAACTTTCTCATTCTTCTGTGAGTTATATTTAAACTAGGGAATAATAAAACTAAAGTGCACAATGGGAGAAAAAAATCTCCATTACCCACTACTTTTTGTTCAAAAATACAATTACTTCTAAGACAGCACTGATGAGGAAGCCCGGGAATATAGGCATTCCAATGTTAGAAATAGTAATAAACCAATGATCATTATTTATATCCTTATAATGTCCTGTCATACACTTTTTGTCACATAATACCTGTGAAGAAAACTCACATGCACTGCAATATCCACCTCTATGGCTCCCTTATTCTATTGATTTAAGTATCTTTTTGCTTCTCCTTACTCAATAGGAAGTATGAGGTCATTCCTATAGCTGAAACACGTCTTGATAGAGCACTATTCAAACCAGATATACACCATACTTCATATCATATTTTGAATTATTTATCTGTCATGGGAAATAACAGGAGAGGAAGAAGTTAGCTGGGTGTTTGAAAGGAATGTGGCAAAAGCATTAACGTGTGGGTCCAGCTGCACAAAATCAGATGTCGAGTCCTGGTACAAAGAATCAGAGTCAGTGATGGTGGTAGAGTTCTTAGTAACACCAGGAGAACAAAGAGGTTCATAAATCCAGAGAAAGGCTACCATATCCTGTAAACTAGGTACAGGTGAAACAGAGTATTAATTTCTAATGAGCTACAGAATACGGCTGCCTGAAACATCTGTTTAAAACTGGCATGTACACACAACCCTGCCATTCAGATACTTTCATGTATCCATATAAAGTACTGAGGAAAAGGTTAATCAAGAGTGCTGTATGGCTTAAGGAAATCCATAGAGTGACTGGCTGATTTGATTCATGTGTCCTGGTGACAAAATTCTTTCCTGAAGATCCATAATGTCTGAGTTCTTAATTATCTGGTCTTTTTTGCTTGTGTGTGTGTATTAAAAAAATGGCCAAAAAATTTCAGCCAAGAAACACATCGTTCATTCCCTTTCAGGTTTATTTCAAACCTATTGCACTTAGGTTCCAGCTAAATCATTTTTTCATGAATATTTACCCTAGTAGATTACACCTCAAGCCAGTTCAGATCTCCAGAGAATTTAAAAAAAAAAAAAAAGAAGAGATTTCTCAAGTAAAAAGTAACACCTCAGGAAAAAGAAACAGGGTTTTTAATTGCTTTGTGTGCTCCATAATTGAAGGCAGGCACCTTCTTGAGGCACTCACTGCCAGGAGGAGTGTGACTCCACTTGGCCCTGCCTAATTAATCCTGTGATACAAACCTTCTGGTTTCAATTTTCACATTTCTGTCTCTTTTTAGAAGTGATAATAAAACTAAAAATTTCTGTTGGTTACTGTATGACTATAACAGTGCCAGCGGAACACAAATAAACCCATATGGATAAAAGAGACCTTGTCTTCCCATCCCTGGCTTCTCTGTTTTTTGATGTGTACAGGGACACACTTTGTGCTAACAAGAAAAGGTAGAGAAAGATTCAGTAGCAGGAAGGAAGTACAGGTCAACTGATTCTTGTGATAGTTTGCTCTGCTCAGATGACTCACTGAAGCATATGTCTTATTTGTTTATTGACAAGATCTCAAAATAGAAGTACACACACTGGAAGCTCAGTTGAGCTGGCTACAAATCACAAAACTGCACAAGAGCTCTTAATGAAAGACAAATTGTGCAGCTTACCTTTAAAAAGCAGTGAAGGCTGTTTGTGCAGATGCCTTCAATCTTAATAGCTTGCATACTGTGACCTGTGCACATTCCCTACCAGTGCCTAATGAAAGTAATAGACCATCTTTATTTTCCATAGAATGTAAGGACCCCACTATTATTATTATTATTATTCTTACTAGCATTATGAGGCAAGGATTTAATTCTTGGACACTGAGAAATTGTATTTACAAACACACAGACACATATGTGGCAGTTTTAAAATACAGTAAGATAAATTCTGCTTTTAGTAAATTGTGTCTATTTTCATTGCATTATATAGAAAATGGACCTAGACTTTACTATATTAAAGTGGGAGGGGTTTATCTTACTAAGTGAACTCGAGAAATATTCTTCCAAGAGAGCTGTCACTTTTATTTGGAAGTACGTTTCTGGCTGCATTTAGTTCATCCTACTCCCAGAACCCAACAATGCAGTGCTGTACATTCAAACTCCTTTATGCAGTTGAGAACAGTAGGATTGTACCATGGATTTGATAATTTTCATGTGCTGAAAGAAAAGGGAAAAAAAGAAGTTTTTTTCTTAATTTTGCTGCTATGTTGTTCTCATTTCCTTGCTTTGTAAAATGTCACATATCTCTAGGGATAATATTTTAAAATAAGTAATATATTTTAGGGTAACAAAATACTTCAGCTTTATGATGGTGTGCAAGCTATCTGCCACACGAAAGTTGGGAGGATCAGTATAATTGGAAAATTAGGATACTTTTGCTGCCAAACTCTAACAAATTGCTACTGAGCATCTAAAAACTAATTTTTTTAATTGGCTTCACACTTGAATATTAGAAATTTATAATTATAAATGAATACATTGGGACAAATATTCTCTGTGGATGACAAAAAAACAAGCCCTCTGCAATTCCTCAGAAATTGCATGTGCTTTTTCCAAGACAGGTTGATGTTAGATTTTTCTTATCTGAATGCTTTGAACAATTCACTGTTGTTTCTGTAAACCCTGGTTTTGGAAAAGAGCATTGCTATTGCAGCTGAAATTTTCACCACAAACAGAACACTGAAAAGAGGAAGTTGAATTGAAACACTTGAAAAAAAATGCAAAAAGAAACAACACCAAGAACAAAGCATATGTGAGAGTGGAAATGAAGAGATAGATGGATAGATAGATAGATAGATTGATTTTGGGGGGATGGGATAGTGGGGTGAATCCCGTATGTACAAAAAGTGATGGGAAAAGTTCTTACCACATTAATACAGGATGGTCTAGAGGAAAAAAAAGGTATTTATTGATTTTCTCAATAAATAGTCTCTCCTCTTAGAGACTCTAGTTGATTTAACCTCTTTTTTAATAACAAATCTGAAGCCGATGTACAATGTTCTATCAAATTTTCATGAAATAACTGGCTGAGAAGATGTATGTAGCAGACCGACCAGGTCACCTGTCTTGAGCTTACTTTTGTGGTAGAAATGTTTCTTTTTAATTGCTAGCAATTCTATGTAAAAATGTGCGTATCATTTGATTTTCTTGGACTCAGACTCTTTAAGCAGCTCCAAAAAAAGTGCCAGTTTTGTATCTAGTGTGCAGCAGCACATGCAGGAAGTATGGGAAAGTTCATTTCTGGACATGGCAGGATTAGGCCAAAACACAGTCTTCTGAATGGAGACTGATAATTAGTCTCCAAGAAAGTCTTTCACATTCTTCTCAAGAACAATGCAAATATTTTGTAGGTAGTGTCCCACAAATAACTGCATAGAGAAGTGACTTAAGCCTGGTTCACTCTAATGTCTGGCCCCCAAACACTTTGTCTGACTCATTCCTTTGCTGGAAAACTGAGGATTTCTTTTTAAAGCAAAAATCATGCCATTAAATCTTCATCTCCTAGGAGGAATTGTACTATTTCTAAACAAATTATATATGTTTTATTTTTTAAATATTTTTCTAAACAATTCCATTTCCATGCTCTCTAGTTACACAGGCTTGGGGGACTTTATCTGACCACAGACAATAGCAGAGTTGTTACCGTAAATCCATGAGACAAATTTTCAGTCTTCAAAAGCACATCAGCTAAGTCCTGTCTTAGCTCTCAGTAAGTCCTGCTGGGGGTAGACTCCGAAGCTTCACACTAGGGATTAAAGATAAGAAAGCAGTGGCTTCCCAGCCACTCTAGGAAGTCCAGCAGCCCAGAAGAAGCAGTAAAATGGGTCAATTGATCTAGGGAAGGAATCAGGTCCTCTTGAAAAAAATTCTACTGGTACAAGTCCTGTCAGCTGAAGACTAACAACGTCTTCAGTAATGTTGACGTGAATCTGTGAGAAGAAGAGGCAAAGGAATGATAAAGCATCTTCAGCACAGCCTTTTCATGCTGGGTTTTGAAGCCATCCTGTTTGACTTGGATTATGTGATATATTTGAATTGTTCCTACTACCACTCTTTGAATGACTGGACTCTATGTAAAATCGTATTTCGAGTTAGGGCTCATGTCCCATTCTGATTGCATTTCTGTCTAATAGTCTTACAAAATCTTTACTTTTATGCCATTTAGTACTATGTCTGAACAGGCTGGGAGGAGGAAGAAAGGGATTGTCATAAAGTAAAAATAAGAAGTATAAAACAGCAACTAACCTACAATAAATATTTTACATGTGAACATTTATTTTTTTTCCATAGTATTTCTTTTTTATTAATCTTATTTCAATAACTTAACTCTTTCAGAGACAATGAAATATATACAGTTAAATGTCTGTCAAAACTGTCATTGTTTCAGTAAACACTTAAGGAAGCTATATTAATTCATATTAATAAAATCAAACCTGGAAACTATTCTGAAGAAAAACTACAAATTCAAATAAACATAAAAGTCACAATACATATAGTAACTTATAGCAAAATGTATTACAAAAATAATGTAAATAGCCTAGGATAAAATGTAATGAATCTAGGAAATCAGAGCAGAGGTTAAACTTCAATGTAATCTCGTTATATTAAAATATGAAATCATACTGATTATCTCAGCCCTCTTGATGTTGCTATGTGGTGATACAAATGCAGTAAATATGATTATAATGAAGTCATTTACGTTTTTTTGGTCACCTATGGGATTTAAAAAAAAAGAAAAAAAAAAGAAGATCTATGCTCTTTACACTGTTCCCTTCCTGTTCCCAAATAAAATGCTTGCAAAGTTTATACAGTTCCAGGCAGGTTAAATGTATGTAGATTATAAAGTGTTGCAGGGATTCACAGATGTGTTACAAATTATGGTCCAAATTGTGACCCAGTTTGCATGGCTATGCAGGGTAGCTGGGAGAATAAAGGAATAAAACACTCCTTTACTGCTAATACCCAGGGGAGCTGTAAGGGGTGAATAAAAAGAATAACCACAATAGGGAATCTTGCACTGTGTGACCTAGTTGCACCAGCATGTAAGAACTCAGTCACTGAAAGGGAAAACCAGGAGAATCATTGTCTCTTTGAGCTACAATTTGCCTCTTCGTTTACCTTAAGGCAATGCAAAAATATGCTTGGCTTTGTTCAGGGCTCAAGAGCAGTCAAAACCCTGCAGTAATTATTTCTATGTGAAGTATTGGTATTTCTTTAAATAACTAAGTTAATACCAGTGTGTTATCCCTCATAATTAAGCATGATTCTTTTGGTTGTATCATGTCTTCAACAATTAAGCCTAGTACATAAAGTTCATTCTCTTCCATGTATCAGTCAGTGATTGGAGACATTTCCTGCCATGTCTTTCCCTTTCATTGCAAACTGTTTCCGTTTCAACAGAGGCTTAGCTTTGCAGATGAACAAATTATTTCCATCAGATTGAAATGTGATGCAGCTACATCAAGCTAAAATGCAGACTTGTGAGCACACTGTGTATCAGATTATGTACAGAGAAAATTATAGAAGCAATTAACAACAACAAAAAAAATTACTAGTTGTTGTTGGCTACATAGTGGAGGAAGAGTGTTTTTGCCATATATAATACAGTCCTTTTTTAAAGCTGAGCACTTAGCTAATGTTTGGTGTCAAAGAGTCAAAAATGCTAGTAAAGTGATCTAGAATAGAAATCAAACCCAGATTGTTTAGATCATTAAACCTTAATCTTATTATTGTACTTTTCCCCGTGTCCAGGTTCTCTGTGTCCTGCCAACAATATTTTCCTTCTCTCAGGGAGGAGGGACAGCAGCCTCTGTATGCATGCAGAGCTTTAATCATGCAACACTCAATAAAAAATATCTGTCACCACTATTGAAATTCTTAAATTATGTTAAGAGGACTATCTTTTTTGGACTGTGAAAGGTCTCTTGATTTGCCTGGAGTCTGCCTTTGTTTCAGCTGTCCTCTAAGGAGCATAGCTGTCTCTTAGAAGTTTCTGGAAGTTACTAGTGATGAGACCCACCAGTTTTCATTATATTTAACTCATCATCTAACGATATACAAAAAGTTTAAAAATCATCCTGAAATTAATTCCAAAAGCACAAGTTCTTACTATTTTCCATCATCCTCCACCCACTGTATTAATTTGTTTCATATAATCAATAATGTCATCATGTCTTAGCACTAATGCTTTTCATTGGAACGCCCACTAATGAGAGCATTTAAATCTCCTATGGATTCAGTGGGATTTAACATGCCTCAGTGTTGGTGGAAACAGTATGCTACATTGTATCCAGACTGATGTTCAAGAAGGCTTTCTCATATGACGTTCTTCTATCGTGGTTATTGCAATGGTTGCTCTAATCTTGGCTGGGGCTTCTAAATGAACTGTAAGGCACAATATAATAATAAATAATAATGTAGTGACTTTCAGAAAATCACAGCATTCCTTAGACAACACACTAAGTCACTCAAAGCAGAAAATATCTGATCTGCATCCAAACTTTATCTGTGTTTCTGAATTTCTGGTTAGAAGACATAATATATTAATGCCCTGCAATTTGCACTGTGCTCACTTTAAAATTTATATTAAGTAGATTGCTACATTATGGTAATGTACTAAATTACCTAAAGCAAAGTAATACAATGATTAACTGACCATAAACATTGGTTTATGGTCAGTTTATAAAGTATTACAAAGATTAACATTATGCATTTTCATATCAGAAGAAAATTGCAGGATGAAATATCTCTGGATTGACTTGATGCTATTAAGAATAATAAAATAGTGGTATAACTCACAACAGTCTCAAGTTACAGCTTGCAACTGAACTTCAGTTTAAATCATCTTTGAAAACAGCAGAGATATTCATCGTTTTTAAAAATGCCCAAAGCTTTCCAAGCACAGAATAATGGTTTCCAGTATATGTTTTCTAATATATAATGTATTATCTTTTTTTTTTCCTCTTTATTATTCAGCATGTCAGATTCTGACCTGGCATAGCTGCTCTGATATCAGAAGCATTTTACCACCTTAGCCAAGACAAATATGATCTCTTTTTATCAGATTGCAATATTCCTCCTAAAAAGCTAGACACAATCAAAGTTCAATGCTTTTTAAGTTAAACTTATTTAATCATGCAAAAGAAAAAGTGCTATTTGCCTGTTGTGGCAGGGTTTCATCTGATCTGTCTGTAAGTTTAACCCTAGCAGACCTCTGGGTTGTGGCAGACAACACGCTGACCGTGAGTCAGCCGAGCTCCTTGCAGTGAGGAAGGCTCACCGCAGACGGCTGCGGCAACCAGAGCATGGCCAGCAGCTCTAGGGAAGTGATTATCCCCCACTGCTCAGTCCTAGTCCAGTTTTGTCCATAGTCCAGTTTTGGGCTTACTAATGCAAAAGAGATACTTAGAAACTTGGGAGTCCAGAGGAGGGAAACCGTGACTTGGAGGGGGCTAGAGTACTTGACATGTAAGTAAAGCGGAGGAAACTGGGTCTGAGGGCTGAGAAAGTATCTGTCTGCCTCAAGGGGAGTTACAGAAAATGCAGACAGATGCTTCACATGGGTGTTCAGTGAAAGGAAAGAAGACACATCACAATTTACAGAAGGAAAATTACAATTGGACTTAAGAAAAAAAAACAATACACAAAGAGAATAAATAAGCCCTGGAACAGGTTGTCCGAGAACTGTGGGAAACTGTCCTTGGAGATTTTTCAAAACTTGGTTGGACAAGTCCCTGGGTGACACGATCCATTTTGAGATTAACCCTGATCCAAGCAGAAGGCTGGACCAGATGGCCTCCAAAATCTCCCTATAACCTAAATTTTTAGATGATCCTATGATTCTCCTTCTGTGTTCCCTCAGCCTCAAAAAATGGAATTAGCTAATAGTGCATTCAAATTTTAATATTCTAAAGGTTAAAACCAAAAGTAATATTCATATTACTTCAGTATAATAAACCTGAACTTGCAGAGAACCTTTTGAAATTCAGAAAATTTACAAAAAAACCTTCTTTCTTCCTTTTCAGGAAATTCAGGATTCTGATGCACTCAAATTAGTTGGATAACTTTTTCAGGTTTTTCTATGCAATAATGAGGTCTAGAAATATATTTAATTTTTAAATAAAAGCTAAGTACTACAGGATCAGGGACTCTCAGAAAAGAATCAGTTACCACAGTGCACACAATAAATCTGCAAGAACTAGAGAACGAAAATTCTTATATTCTTATAGCTTTTTTTATCACTCATCTTTGTCTTTCTTGTAAAGATTAAAGACTACCAAATTTTGTAGTTTGTGTGAGAGTTAATTGTCATCATAATTATCTTTTCTGCTGTATATTACAGTTTTTAATTAACTTTGTAATACATTTATTTGATAATTTATATAGAAGTTTCATTTGTTATTATTAAGTTGCATAAAATTCTATATACAGCTGAGAGACATTATTATTATGACTTGATTTAGGTTGAAATGTGCCTTCCTGAAGTTCTTGAGATGAGCTGCTTTCAGTGTTGAAAAAGAAAGAAACACCATGGTCCATTATAAACCCAAGGAATTAAGTCAATAACATTGTTTCCACCTACATTGTGAATATATGGATTTACTCTGGCATTATTTTTACAGATGTAGCACAAAAATAAAAGAAAGGCATGGTGCACAGATATATGAAAAGTTAGGAATAAGGAAATACCTGAGAGCACAGTGGAAGTAATGATATTATGATCATGAGAAAATAAAAATATACAAGCTTTTGGCTTGCAGCTGAAATAAACTCACAGTAAGGATCAAAAATATTTTCTTTCCACTAGATTCTTCCTACACATAGGGAAACAGGACTCTACAAAGACTAAACAAGGTTTCATAATGTTTACCTGACTCCTCCTAAAAGAGGCAACATTCCAAGCCATGCATTTGACGTAACCCTTTGCCAATATTTCAGACATTTATAAGCCCAGTAATAGAAAGGTGTAAAGTAGTCACAATTTTAGTTATATATAACTTGTTGTGTAATAGCCCTTAATTATTTGTGGCATTTGAAATTACTAAAGAACTTACTGACCATTTCTTAACCTGTAACTCTAGCCTAATGATATATTTGCCCAGTTAATAGAACTGTTTTTCTTGGCAGTTGTCTGTTTGATTATTATTCCAATAAGAAGTAAATCTAAATAATTCCATGATTTCAAAGTTTAAGGAAATGGACTGTAGGATTCTCAAAAGGTACCAGGCAGAGTATGCACACGTCTGAGCATTGCAGTGGGCAGGATCAAGCTGTTTGGTTCAGGATAAATGGGGGGCCCAGAACTGTGCAGTGTGGTGATTATTGCAAAGTAGAATTAATCTCACTTAAGTTTGCCATCTAAAGCACCTTGTGTGCTGGGCAAACTGATTGTAACCCAGCAGTGAGGTAGCATGCAGACAGCAATTCATCTCATCTTAATTGAGGTGTCTAGTATCACTTTAAGGTTACTCCTTTTGGGTGGCTTACTCCTGATGTAAATCCCTCTCCTAGTACTGTCAGTGATAAGGAAGTAAGGCGGCTGACTCAGACTGAAACAAGCCTGTGAAAAACCAGTTTATTTTAATCCAGATTAGTTCCCTGATGTAACCCATAGTTACATGCAGCAACGTGAAAGAGAGGATGTCAAAAACCTGAAAACAAGGAAGAACTGCCTTTCCTAATGATTCAAGTTTGGGTGGTTTCAATCCTTTCTGAAATTTTTGCCTAAAATAATTTAGGCCAATCTCTCTCTGAAGGTGCTTATTTTCTTCCATTACTATCTATGCAAATATTTATACAGTTAAGCTTACACTGATGCCTAAGGGCTACAGTGCTAAAATTGGGTGTAAAGAACCAAAAGACACTTTGAATACTAGAAAATTTCTCATTGACTGAAATGTCGAGAGAAAACAGATGTTTTTGTTCACCCCATGTAAATTATTAACATGGTAACTGGGAGACATCTTGAAGCTGCTGTACTTATTACTACACTTGATTCCTAAACATCCAATTATTATACTGTATTTACATACACATTTGAAAATAGTATATTTGTTATTTATTCATTATGGAATAACATATGAACAGCATCACCTGGTAACAACCATAAAATTTTAAAAAAAATTTAAAAATCAAATATACAGCCTTCACTTTTTAACATATATTTGGCTGGCAGCATCCCTCTCTCTTTCCACTCACACTGGCACTTTCGGAAAGGAATGGAAGATGTCCATGGCCAATGGGGTATTTCATTATTTTTACCCAGTCTTCTCTGTCCCAACAATGGTTTACCCAAGAGACAATTGGAAATGTTCATTCATCAATGCAAGTGATAGTGTCCTCCAGCTCTTCTCAAGAGGTCACTGCTTTTCAGACAGTTCCATTCCAATGCTCTACCTTGATATGTAATCATTAAAATAACTGTCAGGGATGTTTATGATCTAATTTGACTGATTTCCTATTTAATACTGGATGACTAAATTATATGGAAAATTTGTGGCTAAAATATTTAAGGCAAAAGCTCCATGAATTGTAAGTACAGAAACAGGATAGCAGTAAGTAAAGACCAAAATCCACAGAGAACACAAGGTAAGAAGGCTGGTTTCAAGGTGGGAGAACAATGAAATAGATGACAGATAGCTGGCATCAGCACAGCAGACATACTTGGGCATAAGCACCAAAAGTCGCAAGAAGTAGAATCTCTAAAAATGAGGATTTAGAAATAAGTATCCAGATTTAAAGTTGACACAAGAGGAACTAAGAAGGAATGTTCTAAGGAAGGCTTCACTTAAGAGAGAGAATAAAAAAGACATCAAGGAGAGACTTTCATCCATCAGTGTTTCTGTCCTAATACATGAGAGTAGATCTTGCCAATGGTTAGTGCAGTGTGAGCAGGTGGCAGGGGAGTTATTGGCTTTCAGGTTAGAAGTTATAAAACCTTATTACTATGCTGACTATTTCCCCATCAATTTAGACTACATTTCATTGTTCTCATCTAGGAAAAATTTACCCCACTTCCATCTGCCTCATCTATAGACATGAGTGGGTGTCTGAAGGGCTGTACTCATCACATTTCATTTCAGTGGAGTGGGACAGATTCCCACGACACTCAAAAAAATGCTAGGCACAGATATCACACTGGCACCACAGAAATAAATCCAGGAATAGCAAAATTTTCAGGCTCTGGAAGGGATTCAAACTAAAAGTATTCTAACAGTTGATAAGATGTATATCTGAGGCCCCTGAGTACAGTGGAGTTACTGTGAAGTTTTAGATTTCAGCCTCCTGGATATTTCCCATGCATTATCTAGAAGACTTAAATATAACCAGAAAGGGTTTTTCTTGCAAAAATAGATGTCATCACAGGTTTTTGAGGACTATTGCCTGTTAAATTGTTCTTTAAAAGGAAAAAGACGGAACCAAGATGTTTATGCAAATAAAATACTGGTTATGTATGTCCTACTTAAAAAACATGCTGCCATGAACATGGACTGGTGGTTTCTCTATGCAGATCTCTAGTTTTAAAGCAAGTTCATATTTGTTTAGATTAGTTTAGAAAATAGCCTTGTATAGTTACAGCACACACCATTAAGTATTGGAGAGCTTTGATAAAGCTGAAAAAAAATGATTTAAGCTTTATTTATGGCTTAGACTTCAAAGGTGCCATGTCACTGGCTCTGAAAATTGTCTAGCAATAGGATGATGCATGCATAGAGGTTCATTCTCTAGGGGACACCAGAGAAGCTTGTTAGTTAGTCCCAACAAGACTTATTATTTTTAATATCAAAAGTATATGCCTTAATGACAGGTTATTACTTCTGCAAGCACTGCTGTACTGAAGCCTGATTTGCCACCATAGGGAATGTTGCCACAAAAAAAATTGGAATCATAACTGGTAAATACTTTATGCTTTTCTCAATGGGATTTTGTGTTGACCTGATAAGGTCCGAGTTTCACATATTTTCTCAGTGACTCAGAAAAAAATCTAAATTCTTCTTAAATTGAAAGGGGATCTAGGTAATGATGTTTTAATCACAGAAATGAAGAGAGGAGAATGCAAAGAGTGCCTATACTTATCTTACTTAAGATTTTCAGAGGTATTACCTGGGTTTTACGTTAATACATGCTATTTTATATTTTACACGCTGCATTAGGCAAAATGTCATCAAGTAAAACATGGCACAATCAGCCATGGTATAAGCAGACACAACTAGACTGAGGACACCGGATAGCCTGTGTGACTTTTACCTGGAAAGCTTTCAGTACATGACAATAGCATTTACAGAGAATTTCTCTGTGGAAATGCAGTTGCCCACAGGCTTCCTAGTAACACCAGGATAATGACTAATTTTAAATATTTTTTTTCCTTTTTTCAGGATTTTCTACTCTAGGGTTTTGCTTAGCCAAGTCTTAGACTCTAATTTCCTCTCCCTTTTCAAAAAAAGAAAAGGACTTTGACCAGGGTTGAGATCTACACTACTATACTGAATTTCAATTAATTTTAAAGAGAGACCATAGGCAGATACACAGAGAGAAGGTGACTGCATATCTCATCTTTCCTTAGCACTATTATCTTAGAAATTGATTTGACCCCATACCAACTTGCTTACAGAATAAACTTATTTCTTGATCCCCAAGAACAACTGCTGTACTGGATGTTCTAGATATATGTATCTAAATATGCAGACTGTATCTTACTTAACTCAAATAAGGAGAGGCAGGGCATATAACAGAAATGTTTGCAAAAGTCAAATGATTTTAATGAAGTAGGTACATGGCTGGTACAGAAAAAAATGTGCTAACATTTTTTTTTTCTCCCTACAATCAATGCAAAGGAGGAATACCAACACATGGGGTAGCCATGACTCCTATTACCTTCTCTCATAGCCTCTGCTCTACATATACATATCTCTTTGGTCATTTTGTTCTCTCTCTGCACTCAAAATCCCTCGCTGCTGAATGCTGTGGAGCTGGTTACTGTGTGATCAAGGTCTGGCATTTTCTCATGTTTGTCAGGGCAGTCTGGGATTCCATGATTTTCATACCTTTCTGACAAATATCCATGACTTGCAACATTCTGGAGTCCTATGTGAGAGCCAGTGGACTGGGTGCATGGAGTGAGCCTAATTGCACAAAGTGGAACAAATGTAATTAAGAGCTGTAATGCTGAGCACTGTTTGGGGGGTTAATAGAGAGCCGCAGCTTAGCCTGACAAAGGAGTCCACTAGCCTGGCTGACTCGAGCTGAAGGGCTGCACATGATTGAACATAGTGGAACAAATTTCATTACCAGCCTTGCGATCAACATTTTTAAAAGCTTAGTGAAATGGGTCAAGTTCACAAGAATAACTTGGTTACCACAAAAACATATCCATGACGATTGACACTTTGTATTTCTGTCTTTTAAACTCCCAGCGCTGCTATGACATAATTGTCCAGGTTCACTCAAGTGTTTAGTGTGTTTGACCAAAGAATCTAATTAGATAGACTAATGACTGACTCTATTCTTACAGTTTCAGCATTCAAAAATTGCTTTCTGCAGGCCACCAGAAATAGTGGAGGGAGAAAAAAGCCTTTATTTTGGTTATACTGAAGGAATTATTGATGTTTTTGAAAGATAAGTCTGCAATCAAACATTCCCCATTGGTTTTGAGATTAAAATAGGGGAAGATTAAACTCAAATGTGAGATGCATATATGTGTGTGTGTGTATGTGCATGTATGTATACAAATGTATATATACATATCTATATCTATAAATGCATGCTTCTTTGCTAATTATTTTCCTTTTGCATTGATTTCTACTGAGATATAAAAGGTTAGGCCAAGTGATGTTAAAGTCTTTTATTCAGATGCCGACATTACCTATTCTTCTCTTAATAATTTTTTTTAACATTTAAATGCAATTGCTCTGTGACTTTCCTATTTCAGAGACGGCCTAATCAAGAACACACCCTGGTTTATGGAACATGAAGGAGCTCAGAATAGCTTATCTTGCACATTGCATTGGTTTGGCACTACCAGCAGTGATCTAAAAAAAAACCACAAAAGATAAAAGAGATATAGGTCAAACCCCCAAATATTATAGTAATGTAGGCTATTTCTTTTGCATTTAAAAACCTTCTTCCAAGCTTTGTTCTGATTGAGAAGACAAATCAAGCATATTGACTTGGTGGTATTAAAGGATGACAGGCAGGGAATACTGTCTCTGAATATGCTGTAGGCCTATATTAAACAGAATGAGTATATTTCTCTGAAATTATTTATATAATCTTTTCACATATCACTCCAATTTTCTTAAGTATGGTAATATGCTATTTTTACACAACTTTTCAATAAAATAAAATAAAATACAATTAAATGTTATATCTGCTCAGAAGCACTTATGCAGAAGTTTGGTGAAAAGTCTTCATGCAGTTGCAAAGAGCGGGAGTTTTAAACTTATCCGTGTGTACTAAACTAACATTTCTGGAAGGCATGGAAATTTAATTACCCTCTTTTACAGATGAAGAGCTGAGGTACTAACCTCAGGTTGGCAAGTGGTTACTATCATGACTAACCATATTAAAATCAATGACATTAGTATTAAAATGCTCACAAAGCTGAATAAAAGATTTCACATTCTGACTCCAAGAGACAAAGTGGTTTGCCCGAGGTCTGTAGTCTGGGACTCAGCAAACCACTTAAGCATGTCCTTAATTTGTAGCACATGCTTAAGTGTTTTTCTGCAGCAGAAATAAATAGAGAATCATCAACAGAGTTTAAATCTAGGTCTCCTAAGTACCAGGTCATTTCCTTAATCATAAGACCACATTGACTATAGGTGATAAATGTTAACAGGAATTGAGTATGTCTTATGTCTGCATATTTGCTTATTTTTGTTTTGTTTTACAAAGCTGAGTGCAAGGAGATAAATCTTAAAAGCATCTCACTTTTTATGGAAGGATATCATGGCCAAAGTTCAAAAATAAAGCAGACGCAAAGTAGGACACAGAGATCCCTAGAAACAAGAGGATGAAAAGGTTGTTCTTACCCCAGCAGCATAATTCATAATCAGGCCTGTCTTCTTTGTTAATATTGTGTCATGGAGGGTTCCTAGAGGAAGCTGATAATACAGCAGGTATCATCAATTTCTTGAAATGAATTCATAATGCACATCTGGAATTCAAATTATTTTTTGTAGCTCCAGCAGTAACATTTTTCAGAATTGCACTCCTATAGGCAAAACAGTCTTTGAGTATGGAAGATGCACAGCAAAACCAGTTACGAACAGTTTCATACAACATGTACCACCTATTTGATATATGTAAACCAAGAATGGGATATCTCCTCTTCTACAAACACCTAGCTCCATATTGATTAACCTACATTTTCACTTATTATAGACAAATCTGTAAATATAGTCTAAAGCTCAGTTCCCCAGCAGTATCACTGGTATGGGATGAGGCACTCTGGAAGAGGTAAAGAAGGAGGTGTGCTGTACCAACAACAACGCATGAAGGATAGAACACTGGATAGAACACCAAATCTTCACATCTGGTGGTCAGCTTCCGTCTTAGGGATTCTCAGGGATACATACATGTTTGATCTATTAGCATTTTAAAATTTCCTTTCTCATAACGTTTTGTTTTTTGAAGCTTATGCTAAAAGACATTAAGATTTATAAAGAAACATTTACTTGCTATTCAAGGTGAATGTACTTTGATCAAGATATCCAGGAGAACATGAAACACAGTAGAGGTTGTTCCCAGGGAATTGCTTGCTATTCTTTGAAAGTGTATTGAAAAGCAGCTACTGCAGTATAAAGATTATTTTGCAAGCATCTGAATCTTGATACGTTAGTCCTTGCCATCAAATCTACTATACTGTACATACCAGAGTCCCTCCTGCTGAATTGAGGTGCAAGCAAAGCAACCCTTGGAGCCCTGGCATAACTGCCACATGCCACATAGCAAAGAAATATCGATCTGATATATACAATAATAGTAAAACAAATAAAAATACTTCATGTACTTTATTCTCCAATTCATTAAGCTCCTTGTCATTGCTTCATCTGTGTATCAGAAACTGTGCAATTAAACCTGAGTTTTTCTGGTAGGAAGAATGGCTAGGACATTGGGGAGTTTTGGTGGTTAAGGAGAACTATGCTACCACTTCGTAGTCACAAATCTGGGGATGGAAAATTTGCTGGAATAGGAGAGGCAGAAGGGAAAGACTCATATTGGAGTCAGGTCAACTGTACATTACCTTCCATTAGTATATAGGAATTTACCTTAGTGGAAAAAGAATAGCTGACCAGTGACTGTCCATACAGGATTGTTCCGTAAATGGAAGTGCTTTAGAAAGTTACAACTCACTCCTGGACCACTGTTTATTGCTGCATCTGCTACATCAGATGTAGTCAGGAACCAGAGCCATGGTATCTTATTTGTTAACAAAAAACAGGGAACTCTTCCACAGACAGTGAAATTGTTTGCCATTATCCTGTCCTTTTTTATGTTACTCAAATAAGGCACTGCTTCTGTAATAGACTCCATCCATCTATCCTTTTCCAGTAGAATTTGTGAATGACTTCATCACTCTGCCTGTATACTGCATGTAAAACCTTCCTTATGGTGTAGTCTACTATAAACAACAAATTATCATAACATTTCTAAAAAAACCCCAGAGATTCGTGCCCAGAAAACATTCTTTCATCCATCCTTTGGGGACGGAGACACTTGGATAATGTATATGCCTTGCGCACACTTTTCTCCCTAAATGCAGCAGCTGGAATGAAACCGTCTTTCTAGATAAAGTTGATGTTTTAATTTTTTTACCCTGAAGGACAATAATAATGTAACTTTTCAATTTTCATTAACTATGGCACAGGTAGCTATAGGCTAAGCTCTCAGCTATGAATTAAAGTAAAGCAATGAAACTCTACAGAGGAACATTTCAGCTAAATGCCATCCTTGGTGTTTTGTGGCAATGCTAAACTTGGATGGGACTACAGGACTTATGTCTGTCTCCTGCCGGTTTAATACTCAATTCACCAGGAAGATGTCCTTTTTTTCCTCCCGTTCTCAATCCTGTGCCCTCAGGTAGCTAGAATGCTGGTGTATCTTAACTGAAAACGTAAAAGATCAAAATCAATAGATTTAAGAGTAGTGGGATGACACTAGAAAGAAAAGCTAAAGCAGAATATACAGGATAGGAGAAAAAAAATCCAAACTACAGAATTAGAATAGCCTCTAGAGACATTGTTACTTTGGTGACTTAATATATTAGAAAACATGCTGAATATATCAAGACAAGGCAGATAGAATCTTTCCTACCCCAAACTTGAATATTGATGCCTGTGTTGAATTGATTTCCGAGCCTGTCCTTGAATGATATACTAGGCACAGGCTTGGATACACCACCTTTCAAAATTAAGTAGGTAACACTGTCTTCTAATAAAGTTTTATTAGAAGTTAGCATAAACTTTCTAATTACAGAAAAGATGATATTAAATATTACCAATTCAGAAACAGTCTTAATATGTATGTTTAGGATGTCATTCGATAACTATGGTGCTTGCTCTTTAGGTCAATTATTATATGATAAGGAACTTTATTAACAAGTATAGGGTGCTTAGGAAAATGAAGATCATGGTTTCCATCCAGTCTTCTGAAAACTAATTTTAGGTAAAGCAGACAAATTTCATAGGCTTAAATGTGACTATATTTAGGCAAGTCTTCAAGCCATCAGTAGTCTTCACATGGTTTGCTGAAGCAGAATTTCATAGCTTTTATTTCCAAGTTGTCAAAGCTGTAACTAGATATTAAAATATCAGTGTTTATGTCATGCAGAAACACATATAAATAAGTTTGTCTTCCCCCTTTTTGTTTCTTCCTCAAAACTGGGAGAAGGGGAAGTCCTCCATCTTAAAACACAAAAGAGTTTGCAGAACAGACCAGCAGGATGAAGAAATTAGCTCTTAAAAAAAGAGAACTGATCTTTAGGCAATACCATGTTATATAAGCTCTCTTTACTCTTTATATTAACAAAGCTCATGCGTGGTATAGCAAGTACAACTGTGTTTTGTCAAGTATGTGTCTTACATGGAAAGTAAAATGATGCAGTTCATACTCATCCAATCTGGCCCAAATAAACATAATATATTCAACACGAGATTTATGCAGAGGACCTGTCTTTCCTATAATTTAACTAAAATTAATTATTTTTCTTTATTCCTTTGGATTTTGAAGTATTTATTTCCCTAATCCTTTGAGACATCTCTGTGTTGACAGGAAAACTAACCTGCAAGCTTCCCTCAGTGATCAAAATGATAGTGACATAAACTGAACATATATTTTAAACATAAAAAACGGACATATTTAATGGTAAAATAAATCAACAAACAAGCTCACCATCACATACGTAAAGCTATTTCTAAGCTTCAGAGATTTCAACTATAATGTCCAATGGTGATCTACCTTGATCAAGATACAAGGCACCATTTGCTCCCCTTTCATCCTGGTGTCAATTTAAACTGTATATACTTGATGACTTGGTATTGCAGGGCTACTTCTGGAGTGAGTGAAACTCCCTATTGTTGTTCATACTGTCACAGTCTGCTTCAAAGGGTTCAGAGTCACACATCGGCTTGTCCATGAGAATGCTAAGTGCTACTCCTGTCAGTCCATAACAAAAGGAAGGTGAGATACTTGTAATTAAATCTTTTCCAGGTAATCTGCTCATGACTAACAGAGAGGTCCTGTTGAGCCCTTAGGGTTACAGCACTTCAAAACCCTTCTCTTCCCCTGTGTTGAGTTCTCACTGGAAGGGCTGGAATCATCACTCATGGCTGTTGAGGGGTACCCAGCTAGCTTTGATTTATTTCAAGGCTTTCAAAAAGCATGTTAAAATTCACCCACTGAATGCTCAGCTTCTTTTCTTGTTGAAAAGTAGAAGCAGTAATCATAAATAATAGTACCTTAATCTATTAGTGGCCTTCCTAAGAGTTGCATAGAACACTTAATAATAAAATAACATTTTAAGCTATAAATACTAAATCAACATGGAAATGGATTGCCTTATACCTCAATATAAATTGCAGATACAATACCACCTAAAATTCAGGCTGAGATTTAAGATGATTCCCAGATACTTAAATTCCAAGACATAATTTAATATGGGTTTAGCTAAAGTACTAATGTTTAATTGCTCCTTACAAGAGCTCTTTCAACAGAAGACTTGATTATGCCTAAACCAGGCCAGAATGATATTAAAATCATGCTGCAGAGCAATATAAATTTGACCTATCACTGATGCAGCTCCATAAAGAATGGCACCATCTTCGTGGAGAGCCATTTATTGATATTTTATTTATATTTTGTGGAAACTTGATAGCTGCAAGGAAATAAGCTCTCAGAAAAAGCAGCTGATACACTGAAAGCCTGTGAATTTTTTTAATCAACGTATTTCTTTGGTAATTAGATCATATGAAACTGAGCAACCTTAAATATCTTTTAATACAGATAGTCCTTTTCAACAAAACTCTGCAGCATTCACTTATATTTTAGTGTATTCAAGCTGGGTCAAAACAGTAATCACAACTCAGAAAAAGCAGAGTCTGAGGGGCTCTCAGGAGATCATAGACTGCCCTCCACTCCCTTGAACAGGTAGCATTTGTACCTTCATCATTCCCAAAGAATGAGCATTAAACCACTACCATCACATCCCCAGGATGTTTAAACTATGTCTTTCTTGCTGAAATTTAAACCTACTTCTTGTCCCATTTTCCCTAAGGATAAAGTGTTTTCTCCCATGAATTAGTTTGAAAATTTTTGCCACAGTCCCCTTCTCCCCAGATTTTCCTAGACTGAAAAACTTCTAACCAGCTGTCTGGACTTTTGAATCCTACAGTACATGGGTAAAGCTGGAGCTATGTCAGTTCCAGCCAAGATAGTTTACTTCACGTATTCTGCATAGTAGGGGCAGCTCAACATGTAGCCTAGTGTGTTATTTTCCTTTTCCGAGAGAAGAATACTGTTAACTAACATTGGGTATGCTGATCCCAAATCTTTTTCTAAGCTGTTACTGAACAAGTTCCTCATCCTCTGTTTACACAGTTGATTATTTTTGCCCAAGGGCAATACTTTGTAGTTGTTTTTGATAAATTTCTTGGTTTGCTTTTCCTAGCTGCTTCTCCTTTTTTCAAGGTTGCTTTGGTTTCTAACCCTGTGCTTCAGTACACTTACTGTTACATGTTGTGGTACCATGAGCAAAGGCCAAAAGTATGTTCTTATCCTTAATCCAGGCTACTAAAGAAAACACTGAACAAATTTGGAAACTAAGACAGACCCTTGAAGAACTACAGTACTCTCTTAGTGTATTTATCACTCAGTTTTGTAACTGTTTTCTAGTAATTAAATCAAGGCTACGATCTCTTGTCTAAATAATATAAAAGACAGTGCTAAAAAACCTTACCAAAATTTTCTACTGCTATTCTATATTTGAGTAGCCCATTACCACAGTGAGGAATATGGAAATTATTTTAAAAAAAAAATTGAAGATCCTATGAAATATGAAAAGTTATTCATTTACAAATGTAACTGTCTGGTTTTCTCCCACTTTCCCATTCCTGGCTATTTTACAAGGCTGTTTCACTTTTTTTTTTTAATATGTTGCTACTGTCTTAAAGCTATAAAATTTCTTCTGCATCAGAACAAGACAAGAAGAGGCCTAAGGAGGGAGTAATTTTCCCTGATCCATGGAACAACTTTCACAGAATGACTGAACTCAATATCTGGGGGAATACACAAGGGGCACAAGCAGAATTCTGCCTAAGAAGGACTTTTGGGGTAAAGGAAGAAGAGCTCTATACAGGATTTTCCAGGTGCAGTAGATTTAAAAAAAAAAAAAAAATCTCCCAACATGGGGGGTTGTTTTATAACTTTCCAATTTCCTAAAAATATTAAGAAAACTATCAAATCAAAAGAATTTTTTCCCCTAGACAAGTGTCATTTGGAGGAACATTCTGCAGGCAAGCAGACTGTGACTTCTGACCTGAATCCATCAACAAATCAGCAAGTCCATAAAGATGAACCTGGACACATCCAGACTGAAAACAAGATCAAAGTCAGGGCTAGAGAGTTAGTTTCTTAATTAAGGCAATTTGAGTAAAAATAATGAAGGCGGAAGTCACATTTCTGCAAAAGTAATTTGGCAGAAGGGCTAACCCTCTGCTTTATAGTGCTTCAGATGAAAAAGGAAGATGTTATTAGTTGCTTTCTTTGTTAAGGGTTTGAATTAAAACCTTGGTGCCACTCGTTTAGTATTTGCCAGTAGCTCTGAGTGACTAATTCTCTGCCTGTAATTTCTTTGACTAAATTAGCCTCTTTTTCTTCTCATGGAATATCCATCAGCAGATCATGATTTTCTCATTTAAACATACTCAACAAATATATCTGAATTTTTACCCTGAAAATTGATCACAAATAATTGAAATTCAAGCTGCATCGCTTAGTTGGGATTGGTAAATCAGTTGTGACCACTGTTTGTTCTCTCTGGCTGAAGTAGTTTGAGGAACACTACTTCCTGTGCACACAGTTGTGTGTTCCTCCTCTGACTCAGTTTTCCATAAATGCTCGTGGGAAACAAAATTTACATTATTGCTTTTTGTACACCTTTCTGCTAAAAGTAAAACTCAATTGATTGTTCTTTCACTGAGAAGCAAATATGAATGGATTCTGTGTGACTATGGGCAAAGAGAATTCATTTAAGAGCTTTAATGATTACTTGTGGACATTTTTGTATTATTCATGCCATGCTTATTTATTTACAAAGAATGAATTAGATAAAAAATGCCATCAGTCCTTACAACATCCTTAATAAACACAGAAAAATACCAAAGTAAGAAAAAGATAAAAATAAATATATCCAGTAATCAAATGGGGGGGGTTGCTGAATCATAAAGAAAATTTGGCAAAACCAGAAAAACAGGAAAATTCAATCCCTCCGTTTTGTACCATTAATCAAAAGCTGCACTTTAACAAGCCAGGAATAAGCTCCAGTCTACAGTTTTTGTTTTCTTGCCACAGAGCAACAGGATTCTGGTTAAGGAGGTTCCTTGTGGACCGTAATTGCTGTGCTGTTTGCAAATGTTCGTATAATTTGGAAGTGTAAAATTATTGTCACATGATTGCTCCATGGATTCAGCTAGTCCACCGTTGAATGGAGAACAAGCAAAAAGAATAAAAGACTATTCCCAAATGTGATCATTTATTTTTACATGGCTTTAATTATTATAAATATAAGCCTGTATTTTGATAGTTTGAAGTAACAAATAGATTTTCTGTGAGAGCAGTAGGGAGGAAAGAAGTGATTATACACAGATAATGAATTACATCATGAAAAAGCTCATAAATAAATAAAATAAGCTCAAACACACACAGGGCAACTGTCCTAGTTCCCAGCTTCTCAGATGTCTCTTTTCTACAGGCCTTTTCTCCCTCTTCACTCCTCCTGACCAAGGTTAGTTCCTTCCTTTACTTTTAAATCAGCCATTGCTTAGCGGCCTGACAGGTCAGCCTAACCAAGATTTTAGGTAAGCATAGGCAAACTTGACACCTCTCCCTTACAGCCATGGGGGCAGACAGACACTCCAGTAATTGTGCCAGGCACATGGGATATGCACTTTTCAAAATGACAGTCATCAGGAACATTGAGTTTGCTCTACCAAAACACTGACCTGACGTAGACCCCCAAGGTATAATAGTATGCACTAAAGGTATGCGTTTCAGCATCCTTCACACTGAATTCTAAGGACCCAAAAAATACTCTAGTAAAAAATTATGGTTCTTAATTATTTTTATGCACAAAATCTGCCTCGTCCCTCAGACAGGAGTAATCTTTGTCGTACAGGCTCTGTGCAGCTTAAGCCACTCATCTAGGCAGATACCACTGCATGGCCTCTGTCTTTCAGTATTTTTATTAAAATCCTTGCTACTTTAGCTGTTGGGACATATTATATTTCAAAACTGTCACATTCTGAAGAACCAAAAGTGTCCCAACTCCAGAAGCAGCAACACAGATATCGAACAAAATCCACCCCTACTCAACACCAAAACAATCATCTGAATTTAAGTACTTAAATGAGCACTATCCCAAACAGAGGCTCAGAAGAGCATATAGGTTAAGAATAATAACAATAATAACAATAACAACAATAATATTTTTGCAAGTTATCTAAATAGCACAGCTTTGTTCCTAAAATAAATAATAAATAAATGGAATCACATATTTCTATCTGCCTAAAATATTAAAGAAAATATCCATGGAAATGCAAATAAAACCACAGAAGTCACAATGGAAACATTTATATGTGTATGTATGTATATATCAGCATTTCTGGCTTTCACATGTTTTTGCATAATGATAGGGCTAATATAACATAACAAATCCTAAACTGTTTTCACAAGGAGTGGAAAAAAGATGTGTAAAAGTATGCTCTGTCTTGCTTCCTTCTGTTCACAATGTATCTAAATACAACAAATGGTGTTCTTGCTCTTTCTGTCTGTTTCTCAATCTGTTTGGAAAGTAGCCATCATTCTGCAGCCAACCATAATATTTGACACTTCCTGACATCATGAAAGCCACCATCTGTCTATCATTGAATCTCTGTACTTTTTAAAGACTGCTTGGCCTGATCTTTAATGAAGCTTCACTGTGAATGCACAGATCAGTTTAGACTAAAAACTGGGGACGTCTGACAGAAAGACTCTGCGCAAAATCATGTTTTAGTTAAACTCCGACACAAACCAAAAGGAAATATCAAGACCTTCTTGTAGATAGCAAAGAAAAAGTTCGACTCATTTTCAGCAAGTCTGAGGTACAAATTCATCATGGAAAGTTTGGAGGATGAAACTGAATTCAGAAAAAAAATATGAAATTCAAAACTATCCAAAAAGCAGCTTTCTTTCCTTCTCCAACTACTTTTTTGAAAGATAAATATAGGCACATTTCCAGTGTTTGCAAGAGGTATAAAGTGTAGAATATACTATTCATTGGAAATTAACATGCGATTTTACATTTAGGGATTATAAGTATTTTCAAACATCCAAAAAGCAGGTTTTCTATAGGTTTGGCTTGATATATAAATATAAGTTTTAAGGACTCTCAAATACCAAAAAGGTAGAAATCTCTGTCAATTTTGTAAATATATTCTAGAAGGAAAGCATAAGTATTTTTTTTCCCCAAGACATACCTTAACAGGGAAATTTATTCCCTGTGATATTCTGAGGCATGTGTTTCTACCGTAATTTTTGCACAAAGCAGTGACTCAAGGTGTAACAGCTCTACTTGCTTCACTTAGAACAAATTTGGATGCAAACCTCTAGAAATCCAGCTTGGAAAACCATGACCTTTGAATAACCCATGCTCTGTTTCCTTCATCTACAAATTAATTCAAGTGTCTCCTCGTGGCTGCAGAGGAAGAATGCTCCTTGCAGTCTTCAAGTCTGCTATACTCTTACTAAGCTACAGCTCCAACAGACAAATAAACTAATTCATGGTTGGAGAGCCAGGACCCTCGTCCCCTTTGGCTACTGCCTCTCCTTTCCTCCTCCTCCATCAGCCTGCCCTCCCCTTCACTGGTGCCGAGAATGGAGATTAAGCATTTCCTGTGCTTTTCTCAGCACGGCACCAGTAAATGTGGCCGGTCCTTCATCAAACAATTCAGGGCAGGAGAGAGCACTGTGCACGGGCTGTGCAGGGACTAAGCACCCTGCAACTCATGACCAGCCTCACAGAGTGACAGAGAAGAAGTAACATTCAATAGGACAGAAAGCTTCTTGAGGTCACAGAAAGAGCTTCTACAAAAGAGCTGTATTGCATTTCTCACCACTACTACCTCTACACAGCATCACTGCTGAGGCTGAAATTAATGGGCCTGAGGGCACAAAAGGGAAATGCTTTTCTTATTGACCATAGATGAAAATTATAATAATTATTATTTCCACTTCAATAATTATCTCAGAGCTAGCCATAATAATTCCCAAAGCAAAAATTGAAGTGTGGTCCTGAATTTTGAAGTAAGAACAAACAAGGAGCCATGAGGCCTGTGTACCTGTCCAAATCCTATTTTCAGCCCTATGGCTTCTAATCTGTACACCATCCCACCCAACACCACAGTGCCTGGAGGTTGCCCCCCCATCCCCTGTCAACATTATTCATCCAGTATTTCCTGCTCTCTTATCATACTATCCCAAGCCACAGCTGCAGGACTTGGTCTGCACATGTAGTAGCTTTGTGTGGCAATGTTTTGGCATCAGGGAGGCTACAGGGGGTGGCTTCTGTGAGAAGCTGGCAGAAGCTTCTTACATGTTCAACAGAGCCAATACCAGCCCGCTCCAAGACAGACCCACTGCTGGCTAAGGCCGAGCCCATCAGCAATGGTGGTAGTGCCTCTGGGATAATGTATTTAAGAAGAGGGGGGAAAAGAGCTTTTTTGTTGCTTGTTTGTAATAGATGGCCACCAAGATTCTCTCTTTCGTGCCCTTCCTATCCTTCTCTTCTTTTCCCATAACCATGAAACCTGAATATCTCAGAATCTTTCACTGATTTACCCAAATAATGCTCCTGTGAGCCTGGGAAGTGCTGTTGTCCCTGTCTCATGCTATTATACCAATAGCAGAAAGGTGATAAATGTGCCCAGCAACTGTGTCAACTCTCAGTAGCAGAGCAGGAATCTGAGTGAAACTTTCCTAAGTCCTAGGCTAATTTCCTTGCCACTGGTTCCCATCGAGTCTTCCTGTTCACGAGTCCTTACTGTTTGATCAACATTTTCAAGTTTACTGCTTTAAAGAACTATCTTTTGTGACTTTAATAATCAGGTTTTTTCCTTAGACATTTTTATGCTTTCACAACTTTTTCTGCTACATATTTTTTCATTTATAAAAAAATGGCCGCTTCTAAAAATATTCTCTTGCTTGCCACACAAATATAGAGCATTGGAAGTTGATTTGGTTGATTGGAAGATTTCACTAAAAGCAGAAGTGGAGTCAGATTAGAGCACAGTAGGCAGCAGAGTGATGATGTGTTGTAAACTAAATATCTTATGAGACATAGGTACAACCTCACAGCGTTAAGCAGAGATGGCTTTATATTACCCAGAACGATATTGATGTAATCATGGTACCATGACATTCAGTACTATGGAATTTGGTTCTTCAAGACCAAAATGGCATTCAAGAAACCCTTTCAGGCACTTTTTAAATGTAAGTCTGAGGACAGGGCATTATACTCCAGCTTCATCCAAATCTTATACTTTTTTTTCTTATGTGCTGTACACTGTAGACCAGATACAACACACAATCTGGCTTTTACCTTTACCTTGTGAAACACATTGAGTTGCTCAATAAATAAGGTGTTACAGCATTTATCTATCACTGAAATACAAGAAAGAAAAATAGCAGCCATTTGAACTGTCCTTTCACAGTAGAAAAAGGAAAGTAGAGAATAACCATCTCTAGCTGACATTGCAAAGTGGCAACAAAACAAACTGTTTTGGCACCTCTTTCTCTGTCTTTTTGAAATCTTTACTGGATTTCAAATCAGCAGCACCTATCTAGGGCTCTGTTTTGGATGCTCCCGCCAATGACACTGAAATCAAAATGATCCATATCTTGTCTCTTTACTGGGTTTTTAAGTTTTCGCTTACAAACTAAAAGTGAGATGTGACTTTATATAGTACTTCCATTTACTATGGAATTGAAATTAATCCATTTAAATAGGGGTATTACAGCTTTTAGAACAGTAACCTGTATGGAAAAAATTATGCATAGTGGTTAAATAAAGAATAAGTTATTTGGAGCAGCTGTTACGGTTAGAAGAATCTTTTTCAATACTGATTATGACTTCTTAGATTGTTTTGTGTGCTCAAAACCAGGACAGTCTGATCAGTATCAGTTGAAGACTGTTTTTTGTGCCAAAATTTGTGAGGACTAACAAAGTTAGTCATGGCCATGAACAGCTAGGATAACTATAATATGTATTTTGGTTATGCTCTTGACCACCAAGTTATTTAGATTTATTCTCTCATGCACTCTTATTATAGGGAAAAAAAATAAACAAAAGGCAAGCCAAGCAAATCTTACTGTAAATAAGGATTGAAAGGTTGATGTATTCAGCCTTTGAATCTGGAGGCCATGAAAAAATATTGTCAGTCAGTAATGGATTGCATTCTTTCATTTTAAAGGAATTTTGTAGAAAAGTCAGAATATAGCTCTGCTGAAATCATGTTGCCTGCCAGCAGAAATAGCAAACCTTCTTGTGTAAAATTCTATATCCTCAATCTACTACAAGATACAACACAGGACTTTTCTGCTGGTATGTTTTTTAGATTAAATGAATAATTATAGAGATGGATTGGGTGGAAAGTCAAGAGATCTAGGTTAAATCCTACAGCTGCCACTATTTCTACATGACCATGTGCTGAATGCTGCAAATCTCCATTCATTTTCTCAGATGGAGATGTTGATATTTCTTTATCTCTCTTCCTTTGACTCTCTTGTTTCCTTAGAGTATAAAACCCCCACAGCAAAGACTGCTTTGCCTGTATCAATTCAATGCTCGTATCCCTGGTATGATATGTTATACACAGTTGTAAGACAAATAATCATCTTCTGGTTCCTAACTCAGTATTCTATCAATCATAACAATCTGGGGAATCTTAACTACATCTTGAGAAGATTAATTTGAATGGATTGTGAGAAAGGTTAAAATGACAACACAGTGACTTGGGCTGGTCCTTTTAGGTGCAAATGTGTTGCCTTTAATATCTGTCACTTTGTCTCTTAGGTGCTGAAAATATCTGTAACAATAAAATATGCATCTAGCACCATCTTCATTTATACTTAATGTTTTCAGCTCTAGAACTCTTTCCTGAACAAAGAGAGTTAGGAAAGGAAGAAAGGAAGGAAGGAGGACTTATTGAAAGTTAAATTATTTCATGCTAATGTCTGAGTACTTTCTGGAGTTCATCCAGTCCCAAACTATTGCTCTTGAATTCAGCCCTTCACTTCTACTTTACTGTGGTCAGATAGTGAATCAATTCTTGTGCTCCTTACATCCATTGTCTGTTTTTCTTCCTTTCTCTGTGTAATTAAGCATCTGAAAGACTCTTCTATTAGCTCCATAGAATGGACTTAAAAGATAATTGACCTGATACACAAAAGCAGCTATCTTCACTTTACCTGAACATCCAGCCATATCTGGAGATGCTGCCAACCTGATGCTTCAAAGGATCAGGTCCATAATATGCTCAGCAGTTTGAATTTATGCAACAGAAGATACATCTTGAGCTAGCTAATCTATCATATTCCCCATGGAGGCATCCCAGCATCAGCTACATTTGCTATCTCTATTCCTGTTTAAAGGTGTCAGCCTAAATTCCAGCAGCTGTCAGCTACCTAGTGGGCTTGGCTCTTTCCTAGTAGTTAATTGTGCAGACATCACTGATTGGGTGTATAGGCCAGTTGCACAGGTTCTGTTTTGCGGGAAAACAAGGAGGAAGAAAGAGGACAAAAAAAACCTCAATCACTATATATAAACCAGACACAACAAATGTAACCTCAAACCTATTTGTAAAATTAGCTAAGCGTACATGTGTAATGTGCAGATTATTTTCCATATCTTGATTGTTCTATGGCCAAGATACGTTGCAGAAACAGAAATGAGATGTAAGCAGTTTCTTTTTAAACTTGTTTTTGATTCCATTTATTTTATTTTATAAATAATGTTCTGAGGAGGCCAAAATCTTTCAGAGAAAATCAGATTCATAAAGTTTGATGGCCAGAAGGGAGCATTGGTATGAGATCTGTATAACACATCTTGTTAATCCCATATCAAGCTCAATAGTGTGTGCTAATGTCTGATCATGGAAACCATTCCATAAATACATCTAATAATTTCCAAAATCAAAAAAAGAGAAACATACAACACAAACTGAAAGGAAATCTAGACTTGTTCCATAAACTTTCTAAACAGATTCAAGTTCCCAGCAAGATACAAAAAGATTCTAGAATTTTCCCTACTAGTGTAGATGCATGAGACATAATCTCCTTTTCTACATCATGAGTGAAAGACTTTTATATGGAAAGAAGGGATCCCTCATCATCTTTGCTGAAGTTGTAACGAGTATAGCTTAACAGATATTTGATGTTCTGCTATCACGTCCTGGATAGATTTGAGTTAAGACTAAATGCTAAGGTTTAAGCTACTGGAGTTTAAGGATGTTGTTCAGTTAACGTGCAGTGCAAACTTTTCAGTATTTATTTTAAAAGTCTTACCACAGAAACAAGCTCTTTTTTTTCCTCTGCCTATTGTAAAATAAATATGTACAGACATGTATTTGTCTATGTGCAAACTAAACCCTAAGTTAAAATATTCAGCTGTGAAGAATCACAACATTTCTTATATTCATTGTGAAAAGTATAACATACATACTTGACAAAAAATTAATTGTAAAACAGTGGATACCCCTTCAAAAACACTGACCTTCTGTGGGATGTCACTCTTTCCTCAGCAGTGACCGACTGGGTAGTCAAACACATCTGACAGGCTTTGGGGACTGGAATCCAATAACACTGAAATGGATAAGGCAGTGATCTGGATGGCAACTTGAGGAATGGTAGATTTGTTAAATAGATCAAGCTCAGCAGAAAGATTCATCTAAGTCTGCCTCCCCTCACTTTTACGAGTGCTGACTTTTCTAAATTTTCTTCTCCAGCGACCCTTAATGTGTTCAGTTACGACGCCTCCAGCAGACCCTTAACATTTGTAATTTCCCACTACCATCACCCATGTGTTTCCCACAGAAGGGTGTTTCTGTTATAAATTTATCAGTATCCGGACATATAACATCAGAGCCTGGTGTTTGCTTCTAGACAGATTCAGAAGACTTTGGAGGTCCAAAAAATTTTAGTAAACTGAAATTTCCTATCCTTAAAAGCCAACTAAGCAAAAAGAAAAAGGTGAAACATGAAACAAGCTTAAGGGATCTGAGAATCATATTACTCCTCCATTCCAGTTCTTTTTCATTTCTCCTGGAGAAAAATATTACATTTGTTTTGGTAAACATGGAGTCTTTTGAAAATCTGACTGATTGCATCTTGAGCTTTGTGTGCAACCACTTTGATTTGAAACTGCATTTTCCAAAATAAAGCAAGGAGCGCTGAGAAGGGAGAGACACAGCTGTATGAAGCTTCATGTCCCAGCAGTGGGTGTGCTGGGTCCCCCCACTCCTCCAGATGCTTGTTGCTTAGCTTTTGTGCTTTCAGCTGTTTTCTAATTGTTTCTTTTTAAAAGTAGGGGTAACTTTGGGGGAGTTTCTATGTTGTACTTTCTGACTCTGCCTGGCAACATTTTTAAGAATTTTTTTCTGTCTGGAATTTTGCCTGTGAATCATTTCAAAGACCATATTTCTGGTGATACTTGCTATCAGGCAGAATAAGCAAAATTTTGGCTGATGCAGGCAAAAAATATTTGAACTAGTTTGTGGCACCAGAAAGAACACCCACAAAAAAAGTGCCACTTTTTTTATTCTCTGAACTATCATTTTAAATCTACAGGCAATTGGCACCTAGGCCTCTTGAGAATGGCATCCCACCTTTGTGGTGGGCACAGTGCCACCCTAGCAGATGGTCATGAGTGTTGGCATGCTGAGAATCAGTATGTGCATCACGTTTGAGTACAATAGGTCAGCCTCTCATCCAAGTATGTGGGAACAAGAGTGTCTGTGCTGAGCTTCTGTGCCAATGGTTAAAGGAATATACCATCATTAAGCTAGCTGCAAGACAAGTTTCATTGTTTTTAAATTAATCCATGTTTTCCATAGCTATTTGGGAGCATCATTTCTGCTGCATTTCTATGGTTCCCGGATCACTGATAAAAGGCAGAATGCCTGTATGCATACATGAACACACAGCCCAGCCAGGGAGACACCTTGTTTTAACAAAGATGTATTTTTTTCTCTATTTGGTATCCCTGCTAAATGGCTCATCTAGGTACAAAAGCCAGATCCATAGAAGCCAGCATATAATTTCAGCTCAATAGATCCCTAAGAGCACTACAGTATTTGGCATGAAATTTGCAATGGAGCACTCGAAGGGCCTTTCCCATCCTGGAACCAATGGAGGCTAATTTTGCTTCAGTAACAAAAAACCATACCTTGCTGACATGACAAAATTAACATTTTCAAGCTCCTTTTTTCAATCACATGCGGAAAGTTGCTGAAAATGTTAGGCATGCTCTCTGCACTATCTTCTACCAAAATTCTCAAAATTCTCCCCAAGTAGTATGGAGGCTCAGGGCACTTAGACTGAGTTGTCTTATCACAACCTCTGTCAGTGTAAAATATAGATAGGAAGACTGCCATTGTTTGTCAACGGGTTCTCTAGCAGAGGGCATATACTAAGAGCAAGTCAGTAGCATCTGGTTCTCTAGAGAGATGACGACCACTCAGACTTATTGATGTTCTTTGGCCTTAAGCATCTGAAACTACATCACAAGGGGCAGTGCAATTCATCAAATATCTTTCTGATGTCACTGAATATTCTGTTTGTGCTTCCACATGTCACTTCTACTGAACATGTAGACAGTTTAGTCCAAACTGAATAGATACTCCTGCTGTCATCAAATTTAAGTAGACTTGTTGGAGAGACTATTTTTTTCTGGACAGTGGACAAAAACACCTTTTTTTTTACTTCATGTACAATCACAGTATGACATTTTTAATTTAGTTTTATGACACAGTCATGAAGAATAATTTTGAAACTTTTTCACTACCATTCTAGTCATTCTTGAGAAAAAAAGTGACTGACTATGATGACTAAACGAGCAACTGATGTGAAAGAACCAGAGTCATATTTCAGGCTTTACCTCACTTGAAAGTATTTGAATTATTAAAATTAATCATTACCATCAGCAGCTGAAATCAAATAAATGCAGAAGGACTCAAGTCCACATCTAACATCTGAGCCAACAAAATCTGAGCTCTGTGAATATAGACCTATTCCCTGGAGGCAGTTCTGTTAATGAAAATTATCAAAATATTTTAGGTTGGGAAGAAGTATATTCTGGATTAAAACCAATAATAATCAGGTCTTATAAAAGTATGCCATTTACATTTTACATAGGTAAATCAGTTGTCCCTGTATCATCAAAAGACTACCAAACTTTGGTGGCACAATTTTCAAAGCTACCTAGGAGAGTTCAGTAGATAACCTAAGTTGTTCTCTTAAAATTTCCCAAATATCCTAGCTAGTAGCCTAGACCTGTAACATAGCTACCAATAATAGCTAAATAAGGCTCAGAATCACAGAATCAAGATTTGGAAGACGTCTTCAAGATCATGTAGTCTAACCTTCAACCGAGTACCACTATGATCACCCCTAAACTCTGTTCCCAAGCACCCCATCCAGATGCCTCTTGACGACTTCCAGAGATGGTGACTCCATCACCTCCCTGGGCTACTTATTCCCATGCCTAATCACTCTTTCAGAGGAATATTTTTTCCTAATATCTAATCTGAATCTTCCCTGATGCAACATTTCCTTTCATCCTTTCATTGGAGACATGGCAGAAGAGACTGACTTCCACCTCCCTACAACCTCCTTTCAAGGAGTTGTAGAGAGCAATAAGGAGCAATAAGGTCCACCTAAACCTCCTCTTCTCCAGACTAAACAAACCCAGTTCCCTCATCCACTGCTCATAACACAGGCTACCTAGACCCTTCACCAACTTTGTTGCCCCTCTCTGGACATGCTCCATGACCTCAATGTTCTTTTTGAAGTGAAGGGCCCAAAACTAAACACAGGACTTGAGTTACATCATCACACTGCAGAGTACGGTGGGACAATCACTTCCCTAGTCCAGCTAGTCACACTATTCTTGATACAGGCCAAGATGCCATTGGCTTTCTTGGCTATGTGGGCACATAGCTGTCCTATATCCAGCCAGCTACTCATCCTACTATGTCTGCTTAGAGCAATAGGAAACACAGTTCCTAAGTGGCCTCCCATATCTCACATACGAAAAGAAAGAAGAAAGCACGAGAGAATAGTCACTGCTAACACCTACACTTATTGACTCCTATGGTCTAACAACTTCATTAATAAAAGCTGGATAGGGATTCACAGGGAAAGGGATGAAGTTTCTGAGTATATTATGCCTGCATTTCATGACAGGTAAATACTTATAAAAAAAAAGAAGGGATTACAGAAAAAACCTCCAAAAACATTCCAATCCCTGTTTATAATAATATTATACATATAAATGTACATATAATTTATAAAAATATATAATAATATAATTTTATATAGTAAAATAGTAATATATTGTGTACCACCATATAATAATTAAAATGTTAACCCATGTTAAATGTTCTTGTTCCCGAGAAGCTGAGAAAAGAACATCTTTTTGTGTGTTAATTATGCAGCAGACAGATTAAAAAATGAAATTTAACAAGCTTTTACTCTATCATTTACTCAGTCTTTGTATTTCAGACTTTACACAAGTGAAGAACTCCATCTGGCCCTTATAGTTTTAGCAGCGCTAACCATGCCATAATTGCTTCTTCATTTAAAAATAAAAAGTAAAAGTAGAGTTAGAAATAACACTACATTGCATGATATCAATGGTTGGTTCTTAGTCCTTCAAAAGATGACCAAACCTAAGTTTATTTCTAAATAATTAAAATTATCATTTCAACTATATTTTTAAAAGTATTTGCATTAGTTCAATACAAAACTTGAGTAGTGTTCCTCTCTTTTCTTTAATATCTTCCCAATGCTCTTGCAAATAATTGTTTTGTTACTTACAATAATCCAGTAGAGCCAATAGAGCAAGAGATGACTAGTCCTACCATGTCTGTTTGGGATGCTAAGAAACACACTTCTATGTGTAGTCTTATGTCTTGAGAAAGAAAAGGAGAGTAAGATGAATTCATATGGCTGGACCTTCCTGCTACAAATTATGGCAGAGGCTGAAAAATGTGAGAAATTCTGAAAAACATTCTCTTCTCTAGTGCCCACAAAAGGATTGTGGAAGAAAACATTTTGCTGATGTAAGAAGAACCCTTGTCTTTTTGTAAAACATTTTGAAAACTACTAGAAAGGTGGATCTCACACCTAGAAGGCCACTGAGGAACAGAACTGCTTATTTTATAAGATAACAAGAAGGAACCTGGAGCTTTTGGGTTAGGAAGAACCACCCTCAAAGATGACCATGACCATGGTACACTCTCCATAACCAGAAAGACAGATTCATCCCTGCATCAGTTTTCTGTTCATCATTTTATTTTACTGTTTTGCAAAGAACCTCCAGATTGAGGGAGTCAGGCCTTTTCTGCTGTCATTGGTAACCAAAAGAAAGATAAAATAATTTTTAAGCTGAGAGTGTAAAACTTGAAATTTTAGCAATGATAGATGGGTATTCTTTATTTTCACAGAGAAAACTGTTATTGCTTCTTCATGTATTAGATTATGTTATAGAATATCTCACCCACATCTACTTAAGAAACATGTAACTCAAGTTCTATGTTAAGCAGCATAACAGCATAACTCAACATGCTGAGTTTTCTGTAAGAATTATCCATCCTCCATCCTTCCCCAGACTTGAACACCTTTACTTCTGTGTGGTCCTCCAAAGATTTCAAACAGCTAGGACAGTGATAGAATAGTAGAATGCATTATCAGAAAACATAACTGACTTAATTATTAAATTATTAAGTTAATTAATATATTCGTGTCCCTGGTTAATTTCCTTTTTTTTTTCTCATTCAAGGTAATATCATACAACTTTCAGTTCAGCACATGACACTGATAATGATTTTTGTCATGCTAAATTCTGAAGATGCACACCAGGGCTATCATGTTATGCATTAACATGCACCCAAATGAAGGTGTTGGCTGAGAGAAAGAAAGAAGAGCAAAGAGATTGAGATGTATTCTCAGTGATTGCTGCCAGTAACATTATAACTGACATGATGCTTGTGCTGGTTTTGGCTGGGGCAGAGTCAATTTTCTAAATTACAGGATTTATAATCAAGGATATCAAAGAGTTGGCATTTTTTGTCTGTCATGGTTCTCTTACATTTTTCTGCTTCTTAAAGTTCTGCTTCTTTTTCAAAGTGTTTTTTGTAAGAGTAGCTGGGCCAGCATCACAAAAGGTGATGTAAAATTTGATTTTTTTAATCAGAAACCTTACTACAAAAATAGTCATTCATGACTCAACTGTTGTTCATGACTGACTTAGTTAAGTCTGTGGAGCATTCCACAATTAAGCATACCATGCTGAAAAGATCAGACTTTATGTAGCTTAAGGCAATCTGGCTCAAACAGCAGGAAAAGTAGACAAGGTAAATTCACCTAAACGTATTAAGGGCTACATCTCTTCCAGCAGCATGATGAAATGTTATTCTAGAGCTTAGCTTTCTAGACCTTGGCTGAAATGTAGAGGTAGTCTCAGGTTTAACAAGTGATACTCAAAACCACAGTAATAAGTAGAATGTAGATATCTTACTGGCTAAGAAGAGGTCTGACTCACCCCAGGAGAGTAAGCCAGAGCACACATGCATGTGCTAGCCTGAAAGAGGGTAGATTTAGATTGGATATTAGGAAGAAATTCTTTACTGTGAGGGTGGTGAGGCACCAGAACAGACCGTCCACAGAGGTTGTTGATCCCCCATCCCTGGAAGTATTCAAAGCCAGGCTGGATGAGGCTCTGAACAACCTTGTATAGTGGAAGGTGTCACTGCCTATGTCAGGGGGTTGGAACTAGATGATCTTTAAGGTTTCTTCCAACCCAAACCATTCTATGATTCTGTGATGCCCAGCTCCCTGTGTCATTTCTGAAGACAAGCAGTGGTTTACAAGGCAGGGCACTATGCTTTGCAAACTCAGTAGGAAACCAAGACCTAGGCGCAAGGCTATGACTCAAAGTTTTATTTCTGAAGCTTTCAAGGTCAAGAGACCATTCCCAGCTGAGTCACAGCAATCCTCAGAATTGCTCTTCTGGCTAATACAAAATTACTGAGAAGTCTATTCCTTTCTCATAGCACAGTGCATCTTTTTCCAAGTGGTCATCAGCGAAATTCTTTTTCAGTTCCCTCAGCAGCCTGAATGGTTCTTGACCTCCAGAAGGAAGACTCCATGTAGAACAGAAGACACGCCCAGCAGCTGTGCTGCCTCACTGGAGGCAGGCAGCCTTTCAGTACCCACAATCTGGCTCTGCAGGGCAGTGGTGGTCCTTGGTGGTCTCCAATGGTGCCTATCCAAGAAGTCAGGGGCCTCCTCTCACAGTCTGGTCTTGTTTTTCTGTTTGTTTGTTATTCACATTGAACGTAACAAGGCATAAATAGTCCAGTGAACACAGATCAAAATCCAGATCTCGCACACAACATGCTGGTGTCCTTAATCAATAAGCTAAAGATTTGCTGTCCCATTTATCTGCTTTCATTCTGGCCATCAGAGTTAGGCAGTGATGGAAAGTAGACTCTCTGACTCCCTCTTTTGAATTTAGGCATCTACGTTTTATCGGACGATGTGGCCTTGTCTGTACAAATATCATTAACTGTCCCCATTAATTGGGACATATGATTTCTGTGTAAGCCAATCATGCAAACTAGCATCCCTGAAAACTGTCTGGCTCCTGGGAGCTTCTAGAAGATCTGTCTGGCTCCCAGGGCAGGTGAAAACAATTCTAACTTCCAAGGGTAAGATCATTTATATGGAAAGAGTGAGGAATGAAAATACACTGCAATTTTGCAGTAAATGCTCCTACTTCTGTGAAAGTGTTGTGAAATTTATTGAAGTGAGCAAGTCTGTTTTATTTTATATGTATATACTTTATCTAAAGGAAAGCTTTCATTCTGCAGTACTTTTACAGTGTTTTTTTAAGTCTTCCTCATAAATACATTAACATTATGATAAAGACTGGAATAGAAAGAGGTAAGGGTAGGAAACTGAACTATCTGCTGTATTATGGGCCTCATTTAGATCTCATCCAATCAGTATGTATTAAGAGTAACACCGGAAATTCAGGAAGTCAAACTGACATAAAACTGGTGCAAGGCCTCTGGTTGGAGATTTCTCATGCATGAAATTACAGTTTTGGTCCTCTGCCTGGTTTACAAAAGTGTTATGCATTAAGGAAAGGTCAGAAATTTATGAAGTCAGTGACTGTCACAAAAGAGTTCAGTCATCAGGGTGAGCCTCAACCTGACACTGTCTAATAATAAAGCTAAAATTTCCCCTGTATCTTAATGTCTTCTTCCTGAGCCCTTTGAAAAGAGTCATAATTTATCAGATCCAAGATAATTAATAAATCAAAGTGAAGATAAAGAGTATGACCCAGGGCATGTGTCTGTTGTTACTATTCCCACTATTGCTCATGCTAGGCACCTCTAACCCCTCAGCTGGAGTCCCAAGACCTGAGCTAGACACTTAACCTCTGAGACCTATTTAGGTGAAAAATTAGGCACCTCCAAAACATACTCCTAAAAAAATCATATGGTGAAGGGAAGCTTCCTAAGGAGCTGGGAATCTCCTATGACTAGCTAATAGGAAATTCCAATCATGTCTGCAATCCCTTCTCTCTCCTCTGGAATTTTGATTCCCAGGTCTGAGCTGTGAGCAGACAGACACTCCTTTTCCACTTGGGACCCTCAGGCCCAAAGGATCTCCTGAGGGAAGCCTTAGCAATTGCTCTTTGAGCAGACCTCATTGTTTTATTTCGAAAATAAATCCAAACGAGGGGGCTTATATAATAGCTTAGCGGTTAGAAGCATTCTCTGAGGAAAGTGAGGGGGGACCATGCTCTGCTCAGCCTGAGGGGCCATCAAATTAGCAGCTCCAGGAGCTGCTCCAGCCACCAAGCCCGAGGGGCATCTACTTCCTCCATCTCCCCTCAAGGCTTGCACGGCTGAGCAGTGTGCAGCCAAGGGCAAAGCAAACACAGCTTTTGGGGCCAGTGCTGAAGAGCAGGCTGTTTGACCTGACTGCCACCAGCAAGTGGTGACTGCCCATTATTTGTACTGCCATCTTGTTCTGACTGCCTCAGTTGGAGAATTTATACTGCAACAACATAGTCCTACCTGCCCTACTCCAGCAAGGACCCCTGTAAATAAATTTCCTATAGCAACAGTCAAACCTGATTAATTCAGTAGCATTGCGGAGGAAAATGTGGAAATATTAACCTCATCAAAACTGACAGATAACTTATTTTGATCAACAAAATTGGTACTTAGGACACTATCTGAACAGTAGCACCTAGCTGCTGCTAATCATTGTTACCTTGTCAGTACCATCTTCTTTCTAATACTGACCATTCTTTTTACTTTTGCCAAAATTAATTTTGCCCTTCAGCCTTCTTAAGTTTTGTAGGGGCTCTTTTAAGGTGCATCAGCATCTGATATATTTCTCATACAATGTCAAAATAGAAAGGAGTAACATTGTCCAACTATTTTAAAACAATTGGCAAGTTTTTTTCAGCAATAAACAGAATAACAGTATCTAGCATTTTGCAATTAAATTGACATTAATATTTTTTTAAAAAAAATTAGCAAAAAAGGTGATTAATCTCTCAAGATTCCTCATATAATTCTTTTTATGTGGTGTATATCTGAGCCTCCAAAGGCCAACCTACCTACATTTCATCATGTTCCCTATAGTCATTCACTATGCACTATGTCACATGAAAGGTCAGAGTAACTTTTTTTCCTACTCAAGAAAGTAGATTCTAATATCAAATATCTTTTCAAAGAAAAAGCAGATAATTAGTGGATAGGATAAGCAGAAGTTTTATCTCTAGAGAATTCACTCCTCACAGATCTCTAATTAAAGCAGAAGAAATTGCATGATGTGCACATGCTGTTAAGCATTAGCAGAAGCAAACCTTGAAGAGGGCTGGTACACAGCGATATAGAATATTTTATTTGCTTATTTCTCAACACTTCATGCAGACAAGACCTCCACTTTTGCTTCAGCTGCTAATCAGCTTGTCTGGTAACAGGATGGTTTTTTGTTGGCATTATTAGTAATTATTTGCATTGCCTTGGTACTTAGGAGACCCATTTACAAGCTGAAATGATGCCACTCCTGCCAAAAATGCAGGTTCTGCTTCAGTAAGCTTACAATTTAAGGATATGTCTCTACAGAAGACTACTGTTCATGATAAAATCATTTTATTTAAAGATGTTTCAGATATTTTTTCTCCATTCTGCAGCCAGCTTTGTAAATATTATGGAGATGTATCTGAAAAATGATAAGAGACAACAGATACATACAGACATATGGGGAATACAATGGAGAAAATGAGACTATATTGGTCACTAAGATTGATAGGGGTCAAAGCACATTCACATAATTGCTGTCAGCTGTTTGCTCAGATTTATGGCCCCAAAGAAGAGGTTTTTAAGGAGGGAATGAAAGGAGGATGATAAAGTAGCTGTGTATGTAGTTACAGGAGGCTTTTCCCCAGGATGAGGAGCAGAGGGAGAGAAAGAGCAAAAGTGACTGAAGATACAAGAATTGAATGATGAAGACTCAAGTGTGAACGGGGAGGATATTGAGAGGTGGAGACAGGGTCTGCAGTAACCTAGTGGTGAAGGCAAGCAGTTCAGACCTAACATAATGAATGTGGGAAAAGATGCAGAAAAAAGGAAAAATTTGATCCTTTAAAAGATTGAAGAAATAAGTTCAAGAAATTATCATATCAGTATCTTACATGAGACCAGACTGTTGTAAAATTTGGACTAAGACATGCTGTCATAAAAGACTTAGATGACCAGGGCTTGGTATGCTAGTGTGAGGAGGGGGCAGCAGGCAGAGATATTATCTGCTGCTTGTCTAGGACAGTTGAATTTTCCTACAGTATGTCATGGTTTGTATTTATTAAATAACAATGACATTTAGATTCACAGTGACCCTAAAGTTATATTGAGCCAGTGGCCGAAGCTACATCTACAGACAGAAAAGTGAGGTGGAAGCTCAAGATAATTCATCTTCTACTCTAAGAGAGATGACGTGAATCTCCTTTCGACTAATAGACATAATCAGAATCTTTCTAAGCACGTTTTCAAATGATTGTGTTGAGTTACATTTTTTTTATTCCATTTTTTTATGCACCATCTCTGCTACATCCAGGCTTCCTGTCTCTTCCTGTTCTCTAAAGGTTACGAAGTTAATTTATCAAAGTGGTTTTAAACATGAAGTGGTAATGAATATTTACACATGCTATGTCTCTCTTTGATGAGATAAAATGTGAGGATTTATTAAACAATTTTCCAATTAAAGGTAGTCTACGAAGAACAAAAGATACATCACTGGGTAGAGTAAAGCAGTACCCGTGGAGATGTTAAACGCTTATGAATCTAGGGAGTATTGACCTGCAATAATATAATATTCCTGAAAAATACAGTACTGTTTTCTCAGACACTATTAACTTTTTATATGACTTACCCTTTCTGTGATTCTTGGTAGATTTGTATCCTGTGGTGAAAATTTCCTAGGATGTTTCCATCTGAACATCTGTTGTAACTTGTGGATGGTTTTTCACACAGAAATTTACTTTCTTGTAGATCTATAAGGCATAGCATGCAACAGGAGGACAAGTAGAAAAATTATATTCCTTTACTTGTGTTTGAGAGGAAGGGTGTTTTGTTTTGGTAATGGTGGTCATCATGTACAGAGATGTCAAGAGCTGAGTAGAGATTTTAATTTCCAAACAACTTGTTTTACTGGTCACACAAAATCTGGGAAACCGTACTGTTAAGTCCTATATTATGTCTGGTTTATATTGAAAAAATTCTTATATACGCATAAATATATAGGACTCTCGGGTCTTTCCACTTCTGATAAGGAAACCTGAGTAATGTCAGTATTCCTGAAAACCAGTGGGCAAGTTCACAGAATGACTGTCAAGTTGATGAATTTGCTCAATATTTTCCTTCTGTTATTCCATGTGTCCTAATATGAAGGGTCTGTCATTTCTACGTATAACTATATAATATTCAGCTCAGCTGCTGGTAGGAATAGAGGAACAGTCTACACTCCTCTCTTTGAACTCCAAATTACAGTCATGTTCAAGAAAATATTCATCTTACACAATTAACAGATTTACCTAGATCTAAAATATTTTTGTAGCTTTTTAACAAATAATGAAAAAATAATTTTGTCTTTGTCCTCTTTAATATCCAACACAACTCTTATTATTAAGAGGGCTGCAAGAGCTAGTTCACATTCCTGAACCATTGATATAAATCAGGCAAGTACAGTGAAAATGAGTTATTTGTCAAACATCACTAACAAACATATAAAAGGGCAAAGAGATATTTGTATATTTTAATTTTGGGGAAAAAAAAAAGACACATACTTTCTATTCAAATACAATAAGCATTAAATGTAATCAGGTTCAAATAGTCCAGCTTATCTGTAGGCACTTTAGGCATCAAAGCATGTTACCTCATATGGGAGACTTCTTGTTGATGGGTAATGTACCATCCACAGGTAAAGGGATAAGAATACATAACTGAGAAGTTATTAGGCATTGCCAACATATTGCACGTTGCTGCTCTAACTCAATTCCCAGTAAGGCAGTATTACAAGTTTTATACTTCAACATCAAGTTCAAGATATGCTGTGTCTTCTCAGAAGATGATATGATATGCCAAAAAAGAAGTCAAGATCAACTGTCTTACAAATGGAGCAAGAATTTTCTTCAGCAAAATGAACACCATCCAATTAGAATTTTTCTAAAATCAACTGTTGGGAGTTTTTTTCCTTTTCTTTCACCTGCCCCTTTTCACTCAGGAAAGGCAAAATCTCAGTGTCAGCTTTGCACATATTGTCTGAAGCTGATGCAAATTAAACTAGTTATTAGCTTTGGATAAAGGAAATGTATCTTGGCAAATAAGGTTTTTTGTCAATGGTGTATAAAACCTTTGATACATATTCACAACTGGGCTTGAATCTAGATGCACTATTCTCCTTAAGCACAGGTGGTAAAGCACAAAGTAAGGTTATAATTTTTAAGTAATTTATAGTAATTTATAGTAGAATGAACAATTATTTTGATTTTGCCTTCCAAAATATGAGGGTGATATCATACTTTTGACTTAATGTGGTCAAAAGAAGTAAGTAAAATCCTTTCTACTGTTCTTGTCAATGAGAAGCCAGTTGTAAGCCTATGTTTTCGTTAATGTAGTTACTAGTGAACAGATCCTAGCATGAATTTCTGCATTCAGAAATGTCATGTTGAGCAGGACTGATCCTTGCAGTCTTCTGAATAAAAGAAAATGTGTGTTAAACTGTGATTCAGCAACATTCTGAGGTTTCAGACAGAACACATCCAGTCTGGTGAAATCTAACTGGGGCTTAGAGCCTGGTACATTTTGTGTCAGGTAACCCCCTGAAATCTGTTCCATGACAGCTTTTCAACTGTGTGATAATTTCATCTATCATTGTAAGTTCCTACAGTATATTTAAGAGGCAGTTGGCCCTCAAAACATTTCATTTCCACTTTCTGTAATAAACTGCCTTCAATTAATAAATAAACTTAAGAAATAATAAATATAATCACTATATTATTAATCAGTGATAATTAATTAATGAAGTCATAAACAGGTATAATAGTAAAAATGTGATTAATGCAGAGCATAGCTACTGGTAAGTACTTTGTAGTTTTTCATAAATATTAAACAAACAGGAGTCATAACACATTTTAGAAAAAATATTGGCAGGTAAATTTGAGAAGGGATTGCCTGCAATTTTACTCACTTCTGGCATTTTGGAAATTGTCTCCACTAATTATGTCACAATCTTTCAGGTTCTCCGTGGATATTCTAGTTGGCAGCAGAAAGATAAATATGTACCAGATACTATTAGTCTAAATTAAAACTGCTGTCATTGTAATTGAAAGAAATGTGAACACAGGCAAATTCAGGTCCCTGAAATTTAGAGCCATCACCTATCCAAATCAATGGGTCAGCATTAATTTTAATTTAAGCTTCTATTGCAGTAAATAATGAAATTTTAAAAAACAACAGAGAAAAAGGTTATATGGTTTAAGTTTTAAATCCAAAGAGATATATACATCAAATCCAATCCCACATCATCACAGCTCCCCCTCCCAACTCTGTCCACATTCTCCTAGAAGAATGTACAGACCCTGGCAACTGGATGGTCTTTGCACATAGTCCTTCCCCAGACGCATCTGCAACCCAGTTCAGGTCAGTCCATAGCAATCACTGATGTGGTACAATCCCAAGAGTTCCTGAACAGAGTTGACATCCCACAACACCTTGAAGGAACTGAAGAATAAACTTTTTTCTGCCTTCCACTCTCACTTTAAGAGAAAAATGTAATAATCAGCTCAAATTGTTTGTTTGTGAGACTAGCTATTGGAAAACATTAACTGTCCTAATCATCACTATGTCATTCAGAAAATCCTTCTCATATCTAAAAAGGGGAAAAGGAGGATCAGTTCAGAACTTGGCCCCAGCTGAGGGGGACAAATGCTGCACAAATGCATATTTGGAGGCCTTAGGGGATGGTGGTCATACCCATATCTTAACTCAAAACAAGGATCCCTTGCCATCCTAAAGCTAGCATTGTGGACGAAGAACAGGAATAAGGTGCCAATCATCTTCATACAGCAGTATATGCTTCTGATTTCTAGGTCCGACACAGGCCTCCAGCGGGAGCATGGGCAAATTCATGGACCAAACTCTATCTCAGTAGCCTGCTTTTTTTTAGACCAGAACATGTTTTTCCTTGTTTCTGAAGGAGTAAGTAATTCAGAGTTACGCTATGGTTGTAGGAGAGCCAGATTAGACAGACATCCCATATTTACTTTTCAGAGCAGAATAAATCAGCCAGGATGTAACTTGAACATAGAATCACAGAATTACGGAATCATCTAAGTTGGAAAAGACTTCTAAGGTAATCGAGTCGACTAACCCAACACTGCCAAGTCCACCACTAAACAATGTCCCCAGGTGCCACATCTCCACATCTTTTAAATACCTCCAGGATTTGTGACTCAACCACTTCCCCGGGCAGCCTGTTCCAGTGCTAGAAAACAATTTCAATGTTGAAGCTGGACTGCTCCTAATTCCTTCTTTAGAGATAATTCAGTTTTGTCTATGTAGCACTTTATATTCATAAACATTGTTACACAGGCTGGTAGAAACGAGCAGACCTACTCTCCTGCTGCCAGCTTATTTCTGTCCACCTGTCTTCTTTTTTCCAGCAGTCACGTGTTAACATTGGTTCAGAGAGGATCAACCCCCAAAAGCAACAGTGCAGACAAATACATTTTGTTCAATGGAAATATTGCTGTTTAGGTCAGCAAATGCAGGGTCAGACTCTCTTACATTCAAATGAACAATCAACAGGCAAAAAATAAACCAACACATGTTCCTGAAGGCTTCAAGACGAATGAGAAGAAAGCATCTCTTACAGCTCAATTATCAAAAGTTAAAAGCTTAGGACATCTGATTACAGGACTTTTAAGCCCCATTGATCTAGGACGTACCTGCACATTAAGCAACGAGAAATCTTTTAATTGATCATCCCAATTAGACATGAAGTGTAGGGCCGAGCCAGCTGGGCATTGAGCACTGTCCAGGCTGAAAAATCAGAAGTCATCTCTACTTTAGTTGGGGATTTTTTCCACAGTGCATTTTACTTGCATATTCTGTGTTTATCTCTATATGCCAAAAGTCTTAGCTCCTCTGCACACTAACAGCTAGATCTCAACATCAGTCATTCCAAACTCAGACAATGCAAAATCAATTTTGCTTCCAACGTTTGCCAAGCCCACAGACTATGTTTGTGTCAGCTTTTTAAGTTATCTGACTTTTTTTCCCCATTGCCCTGTTTGAAACAGTGAGGGACTCAGCACTTTTTTTAAGGCAGGAGGTTGGGGGTTTTTTTGCTTTGTGCTAGTATAATATCTTCGATGTACACATCTTCAAATGTTTTACGACCATGCAGTAACCTTATTGCATGACAAGGGGGATTCTGTATTTTGCTATCTGTATAGCTACATTTGTATACATTATATATAATCCATATAGCACAGACACACATACGCACATATGTAAAATAATAAAAATATATATATTTATATGTGTACTTTTTGTATTATATGATTATACAACTGTAATGTGGATGCCAGCTAGACATATGTAATCCTTCAACAAAATTATTAAGTAATTGGATGGTTGTAAAATATATGAACATTTAGGGGTCAAAGATCCTGTGTATACAAAATCATTGTCCATACAATCATCATTGTCCCTACTCATATCTAGATGAACTATAGCATATAGTAACTTTTCAAGATCATTCAACAAATCATAAGCACAATTGGGAATAGGCAAACCTAGCCATGAAATATACTTTATTTTCAGTGCTGTGTAATGAGAGATGGAAGGAATTACAGAGGGTACTGATATAGTGGTGTTAAACAAGACTGTTTCTTTCTTTCCTTATTTCCTCATTTTCTGGCAGAAGCACTTTTATTTTTGAATGTTTATATTCTTCTTGTAACATAGTACTTCAAAACAGGTGTTTTGGAATGTTAAAGTACAGGAAGATCAGTGAAGCTTTTTAAGTGGTTTCCAAAATTGTGATAAATCTTTCTCCTAGTTTCTTCTATAATAACTACAATGTTTAGCAAAGTAGTTAAAGCAATTTGGGGTTCCTGTAAATCTGAATTAAGCTGTTCTAGCATTAATATGGAGAGAAACATCAAAGAAATAGAAGCATATGTGTTAGCAACTTTGACTGATTTGTTCTCAACCAATAAGCATGTTCTAAGGCACTCAAAGTATTTCTTTTTTGTCTGATTAAACCATAGTTAAGAAAATATATAATTAAAATAGTTGTAACCTGTGATTCATAACCAATGTTTAGTAAGGTATCATAGCGATTCCTTACAGTAAGTCAGGTACACATGTTATTGCACATTAAAAAAAAAAATTAACATGTTGGTGGCTAGGCATTTACTGATCTTCTGCATTACCTGCTCTTCACTATGTTAGTATCATAGTTTTGCAGCTGTTTCAGCAATCTTTTGGTTGCTGCATGCACAGATGTTATTAAATACAGTTAAATTAACCCTACTTTGCAGTCTATGTCACATGGTCTCCATAACGTCAAATTACCTAAGCAGTAAGAATTGGTTAACATATTTTATGACTGAGCCATGTTAATTAATTAATATTAAGGGTATTTTAACAAAATGAAAGAAAAACACATAAACAAGTTAGATTTAATAGGTAACTTGGAAAACAAAAGTGCTTGTTTGTGCTTGAAAATAGAGTAATCTGTTTTTTTGCTGGTGTGTGAATATGAATATTCTGATGAAACTGGTGTAGCTGTTGCTTTCTGTTGCTCTCTGTTACTTAGTGTTTTCAGAGCTTGGGAACAGATGGTGCACCACCTGACTCTGCACACTCTAATGTAAGATTCATTGTGCTTCACAGGAAATCAAAGATCAAGCAACATTGCAGAAGGTGAAGCAGCACCTCAGCAACCAGCAACACAGTATGATACAGTCAAGAGGTGGAACAAGAAAGGAGGGAGAGAGAAGGAGAAAGAGAGACAGAATAGAAGAAAGAAAGACTTAGCTAGATTTCTGAGGTCTATTTTGCTTTCTTGTTTCTCCTTTTATTTTCTGGTGGGGTTTTTTTTGTTTGGTTGGTTTGATTTGGTTTGTGGGTTTTTTCAATGTTGAGTCTATTCTCTATTCTTTAGGAAAAGCACCATGTGGTTCCAAAGGAGAAACTTTAATCCTTAGGCTGTCAAAAGTTCAGACCTGCCAAGCAAAATCTGAATGTTTAGAAGCAAGAGAGTTATTTGATTTGATTGTTTACTTCAATTTTACTGTAACAAATGCCTGTTTGTGAAACTAACAGCTTTACAAATATTTAAAAGTCCATTCCAAATTTCAGAGGGTTTTATAGCTGTAAAGAATTATAGTTCTGTGTAACCTGCCTCTTTCCACTTGCTAACCATCCTTCTCTCCCTTTGCCTTGACTTTTTCTGCCTGGACAGCACACTTAGGCCTGGGCTAATTTCCAGTGAAGCTGAGTGTTATCCTGACCTACCTTCCAAATGAATATTAAGAAACTGAAAACACCACCTAGCCCAGCTGGTGTTTTCAGGTACTCAGTACAGCACCATGCAGAACACACAGCACCTTTCATATCACTTATAAGAGGCAGGTAACTATCAAAGGATCATCCCCTACTTTCTCATTACTCGAATACAGGAAACCACGGAAGTCTATATCCTTAAAATATATACTCAATCCCAGCATCTAGGCCTGACCTAAATCTAAATGAAGTCTATAGGAAAACCACTTTATGCTTAATTTGAAGTTCACCAGAATAGGCCTTGCAGTAAAAAACCATAGGGCTGTCTGCTTAAAATATGTAAATACTTCAGCAAAACAGATGAAACCTTTACCACAGTGAAGAAAGTAAAGAAAGTGAAGGATCACTTGAAGAGGATGCCCAGGAAAAGATAGACAGCAAAGAAAACATTCATTCAGTCCTCAAAACTATTTGTGTGCCCAGCAGGTATCTGGGTGTCTAATGTTCAATGAATCAGAAGTGAGATGGCATCTGAGGATCTGGTCAGCAAAATTATCAAAGCCGTCAAGAAATAAAAAAACGATGTTGCTGTTACAGAACTCTGATGCTATAAAGATGATCAGATCTAGGCATTAAACTATAGCAGCAGAGCACAGCAGCCATGATTCCTCTGTCTCTTTGACTTTTGCTGAGTCTCAAGAAAGCCAGGCTTGTACCTGCCACTTAGGAAGTTTAGAGCTATCTTGTTAGTTTTCCCTTTTAACCTTCTAGTAAGACAGACCCGAACTTCTTTGTGAAGTCTCTGCTCCTCATCCTTGGCAGAAACAATTTTGTTTATGAAGGCTTAATACAGATCTACCTATGATGTCTAGACACTGGTAAGAAGTGCATATCTAAAATAAAAAAAAAAAAAAAGATTGTCCCACAGAGAGAAAATGTGTGTGAAACTCAGTACATAGCAGCATCAGACAAACAGAAATTACACCAATTTTCTGAAAGATGGTTGAACATCACAGAAGACAAAGAGCAAACAGCACATCATGCATTGCATCCGTGTTTCACAGCTCTGCATGGACTGGTGATGAGAGGACCAAATCTTACACTCCTCCTGTGGCATTCACTTTTGAAACAACCTGAATGGCTCTACACATATGGTTTCCAGTTGCATGTGTCAGCTTTACAGCACACTTCTCTTTCACATTTCTAACAGATCTTATATTTACAGGAATGACGCACAAGGTGATCTTTTTTTGTTCTCCAGCTAGAGCAGTACAACAGTGGACTGAGCACAACTGATGCACTCAGTTTCAGCCCACTGCACTTGGGCTGTACCTGAGAGTGTTACAGTGGTGTAGCTAGAGAGATTAGTTTAGTTATCCTACCTGCTTTCCTAATATGAACAAGGTCCCCTTGGTCAGGCATACAGTGAACAACAGCTTGGATGTTTAAGCTTCAGGATTTATAAAGTACCTGGTAATACAGGGAAATGCAAACACGGTTGTGCTATAAGTATGCTAATCATAATAAGAAATTTCATTGGTTTCATTGGTTTAAAATGGCCCTTTTATGCCTAAGCAAAATAATAACAACAAAGGAAGTTACAAATTTTATTTCTGTTATCAGTTTTTTTGCTGAAGTCTTCATATACAAGACACAAATTAAAGCAAATACTTATTTGCAGATGGATTATTGCTCTTTGACATACAGAAACTGAAACAATATTTGTTTGCTGCAAAGACAGCAGGTTTGACACACTGCATGTAGAATCAATTTGATGTTACCAGTATACATTATCTTACTGTAAGCTTTTTTTTCCCCCCTTTTTTTTTTCTTTTTTACTTCAGGTAATTATAGTGTATGCTTTTCAAGTAATCCTTCACAAATCACTGCCCATGCAGGACTCTACACTGAAAAGTGATGTGGTTGGAATAATGATATTTCTATAAAGAAATAACAGGTGGGAAAAAATTTGGAACATACATGGCATGGGGGAAGAGGTACCTAAATTTGTCCTGATAAAATCCAAACCAGCTGTAATAGAAAATTCAACAATCTCTTCAATTTAATTAATTTTTATATTCTTACAGTTTTTGCTCACTTACTTTAATAACGTAATTCATAAATTCAGAAGTCACTGCAGTAACTTAGTTTGACTCTTGTAGCTGAGCATGACATGAAATGAGAGAAGATACTTAAGCTTCCATTTGTCCATGATATATGAAGAAAAATACTTAATGTCTTACAACAAGAACCAAAGGGTGTTCACCAAAGAAGACAGTAAGTTTGGATAGGAAATATCTAGCTATCAGTATTATTACCATTGTTATTTATACTGTATTCTACCCTGCTCTGCAATTACAATAGAGTATTTTTAAAATTCAGTAAAGATACTTACATATTTTCCTTGCTTATATGTCAGAGGTACTTTATGGATTCAGAGAGGAACTAGTTCTTCATCAGCATGTACCAAGATGAGAATAAACTGTGCTTCGTTTTTTGCCATAGTATTTCAGTTCTCCCCATTATGTCAAATGTTTGTTACTGTTAAGTCATACTCAGACACCAACTACCACAATCCTGCCTCCTCCTCATCTCTCCCTGACCATAAAATTTCAATCCCTCCTTCTCACCCATGCTGGTGTTTCTGTGATTTGATACTGATCTAGTTCATGGAGCTGAGTCAGCAGAAAATCACTATATTTTTAAAGGCTGGGGGAGAGTTAGGCAGAGCTGTGACTCTGGCTGGCTGCATCCTGCTGTAAAACAACACCCTGAGTTAGGGGGTAAATAAATGCTCACACCAAAGCTCTTGAGTCCCATTGTGAGTTTTAGTGATGCATTGCACATGTTAGTATACACTCTGCTGCTTCAATAACAGATATAAAGGGGAATGGGAGGAGCACTTTTAGAAACTCAGAAGTTTTCATTCTTTGGCATATTCAAAAGCTGTCTGGACACAGTCCTGGGCAACTGGTTGTAGGTGGTCCCACTTGTGCAGGGGGTTGAACCAGATCACTTCTGGAGGTCCCTTCTGACCTCAGACATTCTGATTCTGTGAAAATTACCAATACTTTGATATTGATCTGTTTTCCAAATGTGGTGCTCATATCACCTTGTTTCATTCCAGCTATACATCTGAGCAAATTTGGCATTCTATTGGAATGTCTTATAGGATCATTGAAAACCTCGTGTTACAGTATCTTGAAGATTGAGTCATGGGTGTTGAATTGCCTTCCTAGAAGCAACAGAACTTGGATAATTACTGTGTAAGCCTGAAACAACCTCATAAACAACCTCAGCTTTCAAGAGGAAATTAATTTACTTTTTCCCCTTTTACCAGGAATATATTTATTACCACTGGAAAGCAATTTGCACATATCAGCTTTGAGATTAATACAGAGAGAACTGGGCTTGTCAGCAAGAAGCTGGAAAATTGTCACAAGCAAGGCTATGTATTCAGTCCAGAGCAGTCCTTTTGCATTACCTTTCTTTGCACAAATAGTAAGGTAGAAGCACAGGGTTAATAGATTCCACTTTTTAAAAATCTAAACTGCGCACTGAAAATAAAGTAAAAACCTCCAATATAACTAAAGTGGATCATTCTTGCCAAAGATATATAGCAAATATTTCATCTAACTTTGATGCTGTAGAACTGACTTTCTTTGGTTATACAGTTCTTTCTTAAGGTACCTCTGTACAGGGTAAAGCTATCAAACTAATAAAGAATTTACAGTGAGAGGATTTCAGAAGTTTTAGTAGGGAATAGTATCTGCTTCTCCTAATCTAAAAATATTACATACTCTCTAGAACAACATGACTAAACCTCAGCATAAGAATGAGTGGACCAAAAAACAGATCTATATTTCCCAGAGTCTTCAAAAATGACATTTTTTTGGAATAGCAAAATGAAATTTTTCTGGGAATTAAAAAAAAAAAGGCAAAAAGAATTATTGGAGTCATATCTATCTATTTAATAGATAATCTGTAGCATGATAGCTTGATCAGCCACAACAATGCCTTCTTTCTCTGGCACTATTACCTTTTTACTCCCAATGGCATTAAAAGTACTAGAAACTCCTTGAATCTTCACATTCCCTTACCTATAGAGACTTCCACTTGCACTCTTCCCTCCCACTATTTTATCTTCTCCATCCTGTCAGCTGTTAACTACTTTTTTTTTCCACTTTCCCAGGCCTACCCATCTGTCCTGCATGACTTGCAAAGATTTCCTATCTTTTTTTCATACGTAACTCATCATCCACACCCTATTTGTCTTTCTCAGACAAATATTATCTCGCTCCAAATATTTGTCTTTCACTATACCAAGACCAAATAGCCTTTCTGTTACCCTGCTCAAATCCAGACAACAACAGTAACCACACACCACTGCTCTCATTCACAGACTGGGTTGAGCCCTGTAGGTCTCCACCCCTGCTACTTGTCACCATTCAGGTTAGCTCTCTTGTCTATATCACATCTCTCAGGTTTTATCAGCTCATTGTAGCCATTGCTTCTTTCTTCCCAAACACCAACCAAGAAGAGGATACACAGCTTCAGTGACCATCACTCTCTACCTCCTTGGAGAATGTTGGGATTCTGGGTACTCCTCATTACACTATCTTTGTGTTGACCTTCATACAAAAACACCAAAGGAGAGCAACCATGTTGCTAGATACTGACATATGGGCCCTATCCATTATTCAAGGATCACCCAGTCTCTATTGCTTGAACCAGGACCAGGAACATGAGAAATTCAGAAGACTCTTCAGTGCATTCTATTTATCCATTCATTCATTTTGCAGACCGTACTGTTTCTCTTCTACATTTTTCCTCCCAGGAAGACTTCTTCCTGGTAATTGAATACAGAGGTTGTCTGCCAGTAACAAGCAGACCATCATTTCAGGAGCCGCTAGAATATACCTCATGTAGCTACATATGAACGTATACAGATTGGGGCCACAAAATCAGAAGAAAGAAAATGCAAAGGAGTTGCCAGTTGCCCTGACTCAAGATTTCTGGACAGGCAGCTTGGAAGACTTGTCTCTGTGGAGGTGGGAGAGTGAGGGGCTGAGATTTACCCAAAGAGAATTAATAGCAATCTCAATACCAAAAAGTTTAAGAAATTAAACACCGTCACCTCCTCGAGAGTTGGGAACTTCTTCAAGGTATATCCAGATGTCAGATTTTTGTTCCAGCTTCTTCTCTTTCTGTCACGTTAACAGCTTTTGCAACTTTCTATTACTCAGGAACAAAATTGTTCCACAAGGAACTTCTGCTCTGTGATCTCCAAGACATGGCAGTACTACAAGCCTGACTTGAATTCAGATTTCAGACAGACTGTTGTTGAACTATAGAGAACGAATGTTACAACATGAGCTTAGAGGTCATGGCAACTTCTTGCTGATGTGGCTGTTATTTTAAAAGTCATTGTCATACTGTCCTTGAAAGTTACAAATGGATAATCCTATCCAAGAAGACATTTTGCTGGAAGCTTTAGGTCTCTGAAAATCGTGATTTAGGCCTTGACTTTTCTTTTTATGCTGTCACATTGTTCTCAGAGCAAAGTGGTGACTTGCCAACTTTGCTTCTTGGAGAATAATGAAGTAAAACAGCTGAACATCAGAAACAGAGCTCATGATGAGCTTGTCATTTGAGTTTAACAGCAGGGGCCCCACACTTGGTAATCATTACTACTGCCTAATCTACTGCATGTTTTCTTAGTCAGTAGAGATTAGAGCAATGGTGCTTCAGACATCTACTGGGAATAGAGCTAAAATGGAATCTTGAAAATTATGTGTAAAAATAAGAATGTGTAATATACACATGTAAATGTTTCTCTGCTGAATGTTGTTGGCCTAGTAAAAGAGCTGCTTGTTGCTATGCTGGAGTCCCACCTTTGGGAATTGACTGTAGACTCTAACAACAAAACATAGAGACTATGGGCTTTTGAGGCTTCTATAAATTTAGAAACTCATTGAGAACACTTGTCCACACAGGGGGAAGTTTTCTAACTTACGTGCTTGGGATTAGGCTGTGTGATTGCCAACAATGTTAATGGGAGCTGTTCTTGCCTCTGAAAATATCAGCCTAACTCTGTAATAAAGTAATTTCCTCCGCTATTGGTTTAAGTGCTTCATGCCAAATTTCTGACCTCAGTTACTTATTTGAAATCCAAGGTTGTTTTTTGAATTGGGTTGTAATGAATCAATGCCTGTAGGCAAGAGAAATGATTGCTCAATAAAATTCAGAGACAACCAGTACATCTAGGACTAATAGTGTCTGCTTCTAATACATATTTTTGGATCACCATACTCCATGAATAAACCACCAGTAGGGGACATTACATGCATTATAAATAGAAAGCCTGGGAAATAACTTCATAGATTAAAAGAAGTATTGGCTGAGGAACTGCCAGACGAATGAACTGAATGGTTAACCAAGGTTAGTTTCTTCAAGCAGTTTCTACTTGGGCCAGGCAGAGCTGTTCAGTGGAAGGTACAAGAAGGAGGCTAAAATGACAAACACCAGCTTTGCATTCAAGAAAGTCCAGTATCTCTTTAGACATTGTGGCTTACCACTGCATTGCAGTGAGCCAAGCAGCGGCCCACCACAGCAATCCAAATGGGCTGTGGGAGGCTGTTTTACTTGTTTAGATGTTCACTGAGATGTAATAGTCAGGAAGAAAAGGTTCTGAGATCTAAGTAGGAGTGAGGAGATGCTTATAGCCATACCTCAATGTTTATCATGATTCCAAATTGGGGTCGCAACTTGAAACAGAACTACTTATAAAGTATAGCACAAACAAAAAAAAATCATGGTACTAAAGGTGAAGTGATTTGCTTCTGGTCATTTCAGCATCAAACAATTCCATTACACTGAGTAGAAGTGAAGCTGGAGGTCATTTTTACTTCTATGAAACTGTCAGTCTGGTTTGAATATGTCTTACAGAGTCTTAATACTGTTCCACTCTTTCTGGTTTTCCAAAGATGAAGTATGTAGCTGGCATAAGGGGAATTCCACTTTCCAACAAGGAAAAGGCTATGCTCTAAACTACCCAGGCCCCAGGCCATGTAAGAGGGAATTGCCTGAACTATTTTTCACATAAAGCTAAGCTAGAAACTTCTGTTTAATATTAAATTTATCTGGAAAGAAATTAATTTGATTTAATTTAACAAACCAAAATTTTGTTAAGAGGTTTTAAGTTATCATACCCTAATGATAGATGTAGCTTTGTTTCTTTTTCAACTTTTTTTTCTGTGTGTGTGGGACATCAGCATTTTTCAACAGAATAAACATGTTAATGGAAAATAGCATAACTAGATCTAGTTTGAATGCTATAAGCTCTTTGGGTTGATGCAGTGCTGAGCATCTTGGCTTTGGTCTAGTAAAGCAGAATAAAGTATATTTATCTTTATACACAAAAACAATCCAGAATGTATACTGCACCTGCATAGTTTGCAATTCACTGTGGTCTCCAGCTGACTCTTTCCCATCAGTGGAAATACACTCAGTGGGTCACTACACATCCTGGCCTTCTGATTATTTGCACCAAAGGAACCTGTTGGAGTCACAGATGCTCTGTTATTCCCTGTCTATCGGTATTTGTTTACAAAGAAAAAAGGGACTATGACTACATCTCATCCCAACATGTAGTCAGAAGTATACTGACTAAGGCAAATACTTGAGAAGGAGAGCAGCTTACACTTTGAAGACCATTCACACCACAGCATAACACGTCTCCAGTGTAAAGAAATTTTACAACCATCTTCAGCTTGACTTTGTGGTAAACTACACTAGTATAGGTGTGCTTTTTTATTAGGAGAAGCAGTAATTGGCCCTGCTGTCAGTTTTGTGGATACTGACAAAGATCACTCAGGTGTTCTTGGAAAGGCCAGAAGTTAAAAAAAAAAAAAAAAACCACAACAAACCATACACACACGAAAAAAACCCCAACAAACAAACAAACAAAAAAACACACAAAAAACCCCCACAACAAAATAAAACAACAATAAAAAACCCAAACCAAACCAAACCAAAAAACTGAAAAACCTACTGTCCTAGTTATATTACCAGAACCAAAACTCCAAGGTAAGAGTAACACAGTTATACAGCAGTGGAAGGGCAGAGATGGACTTTTAGACAATGCAGCAGATACACTACAGCCACTAGCTTCGTTGCAGTACAGGATTATCACATTTCTAAAGTGCTGCTTCACTTGCATTAATCTTTTGCAGCAGAGAAATATTCAAGAAAATTTCCTTTTTTCCCAGAAGAGTAATTTTCAGTCTTTCAGTCTATGTGTTCTTTACATTTCTCTTCCCAAATCTAGAAGACCAGATAGAGAAAAGCAATGCAACTCAGACAAGGAGGCAGAGCTTCTACACCAAAGACAAAAAGTGGTTAAAGGTGTTGTGTGGATTACAGATCAAGCAGGAGAGATCACTATGGTATTCACAGTCACTGGGAATGGTGAGAAGGTCCTGTATTTATTATCCTGTTTCCCAACTAAAAATTGTGAAAATGCAAGTTGAGTAGATTTAGTGAAGAACCACCAGTGTTTCCAAAGGGGGATGTTGCCCTATATCCGCTGATGAAAGACTAGATCTTTGGTCTTCAGTCTTTTTACAATATGTTATTTATGGTGTTATCTCATGTCAGTCCTTTTATCTCATCAGGTTTCACATGAATTATTCACTGAAGCTCTGGCTATATGATTTGATTGCACTTCTAGAATGTATGTTAAATTTAGTTATGCTGCACTTTTCTTAGTAAAGCCTTATTACTGAAACTCACAGTTTAGCAGGATACAATCCCCTCCTCCCACCTTCCAACTGTGGCTTTTGTTGCAGGTTGTTTTTTTTTGGGGGGTTGTTTTTTTTCTAACAGAATGTCAATAGCATAGTGCTAGACAGATCTTCCATTTATACTCCAAGGCTGCATTTTCATCTAGGTTTTCACCTCTCAGAAAGGTCTTGAATGGCTTGAACTGTGTTCTATTCAAGTGTATTTCTTGTAGGATGCCAGCTGGTTTCCTGGCATTAGGCATGAACGTCACTGCTAAATTATGATCTCTAACACTGTCACTGACATCTTGAATTCAATCTTTCTAACCCTGACCCCCCATTTGAATTGAAAGGCATGTTGAGGATTATTCCTATTCTGGCCCATTCTTTCTCACTTCCACTTGTATTGTGTTAGATAACTGAGCTAATTGCTGTGACTCAAAAATGTCACAACTTTGCATGTAGGGGCTTGCTGTCTTCCTCCCAGACAACCGACAGCATGAATAATGTTTAAAAATAAAGAAGATTTTAAAATATTCTTTCTAACAGTGAAACAAGAAGATTATTTGGAAGATGTCTCTTCTATTGTTTGCCTAATTAAAATTTTGTATTCATATATAAACTTTGTGTTTCTCTTACTGCTGAACTTATCAAGGACTGCAAGCCAAGGTCTGAAAAATCTGCCCTGTGAAATCAGTCTACATAATCACGTGCTGAAATAAGAGTGGTCAACAAATCCTTTTTTGTGTAGCTACTGATTTAGTCAAGTGGCCTCACCTCTGACAAGCTCTGTTCTGCATACCCAAATTCTATATGTAGGCATAGCCCTGACCTTCCCTTTCTGACTCAAGTGATGTGGAGAGCATGGCTTTTTATAACACTCTCAGATTAGAGTGACAGAGAAGGGTACAGAATATGACACAGAAGGGAAGTGAATGGTTCATATTAATTGCATAAATGTTTCAATATTTTGATGAAGCTTGAGCACGAATGTTTAGACTCTCCAAGATTAGCCTTAAAAAGAAATACATAATTTTTCTATCCTTAATGCCACCTTCATCTAACTTTCTTTTAAATTATTTAATACAACTTTTGTTTATAATTCCAGTTTGAAATCAAGAACATCTACAACCCCAAGCATCAATGCTCTTCAATATCTAATTTCACAGTTTTCTTAACACATATCTCATGTTATTTATTATAGTCAGTGTCATCCAAACACCTTTGTCTGTTTTGCTACATTTTAAAAGGTTTAGCTGGCAAGCCATCAATCATAAATCATAAGACATATTTTAACTTCGACTAAGATCAGTTTAGAAAGAAAAGAAGTCTTGTATGGCCTAATTGGCTACATTACTCACATCTGTAAGTGATAAATGCCTGTTTTGGAAAAGAAAGCTGTTTTTTTTAGAATTTTGGTACATATCTATAGAGAGAAACAAAATTTTCAGTTTCTTTATAACCTGGAGCAACACTGTTATTGATAAATCTAAGGCTTTTAATGAAAGGAAGCCTCTTTGGAGCTAAGTTTCAGTGTTCCAAAATACATTCATTGCTTCATTAAACACTTTTTTTCTCCAGTTGTATTTCAGTCACTAGGTAAAGGAAGGAATGATATAATTTCATGAATAACTGAATTTTTTCCTCTGGAGACAAAAAGAAGCTAGAATTAATGTTTTTATTTACTCAGTGTATTTTAAAGTTTCCCTTCCTGTAAGTTATCATATACAAACTGGTTCTTTAATTGTTCTCTAACTAACTTCTGACATTAACAAAAACAAAGATATTTTTAAACATGAACCCATATGTGAGTTGGCTATGTGTTTTTCTCTGCTTGGTGTTAAAGAACAACATTACAACAATAACAAACTCACAATAGAATATTATGAAAAAAATTAAAACATTCAGTTTTATAGTACAAAACAAACAAACAAGTATTTGGAAAAGATGGTAATCATTTCTATACTGCAATTTTAATTCAAAAGAAAATAGATAATTTTACTTATTCTATCAGGTCAATTGTACTAGCCACATTAACCAAGTGATGCTCATTTCATTTTACAGGTAATTTATTGCAACTGCAACACTAACTCCAAGGCGGTTCACAAAAAATAATTTACCTTAAGTAAACACCATTTGCCACTAATGATGGGGTAAAACAAACTTGCAGAGCATTTATGAACAGTAACATCTCTCTCTTTCAGTACACATTTGGAAACCAATCTCTGTTGTTTGCAGATGAATTAAGCATGGCTTGAAAAATCATTAAAGCCATCTGCTTTGATGAGAAAAAAAACCTGCTGTGATCATTTTATTGCACTGACAGAGGCTAGGGACCATTTTACCATAATTTTTAGCATCATTTACCCTAAATTTGACATCCTGTCTAAAAAATGATCAGTGTTATCAGTTCTTGTTGTGCTTATTTAGAACTACATGTACAGAGAAAGTAGCTTATACAGGTAACTCAAGGTATTTGTTTTGCTGGTCTCCAACAGATGGATGAGCCTGTTTTCAACCATTAAAATCTGCAGTTACAACAAACTACAGTTCTGCGGAAAGCTTAATCTTCTTCCTAAATGATAGAAGCTAATAAGCATAAAAATACCATCAGTGTTTCAGTTACAAATTAGTTCCCATGGTCCCCTTAAATATAAACTCTTTTTTTTCCAAGAATGCTGCACAGTTATTCAAAGTGTAACAAACTTGTAGATTAATATTGCTGGTTTTTACTTTCTAAATATATATTTTTGAGACCAATTCTATCTCATTTAACTAGAACTAATTTCTAATAACTTTCAATATCTCAATATTTCCCTTTTTAAAATATGATTTGAACTGCTATGATTTCAGCAGATTTTTGTTTCAAGTGGCTTTCAGCAGTATTTCATTGACTGGATTCTACCGTGACCGACTCTCCTGAAAAACTATGCCTCATGCACAATTGCACGATAACAACTGATAACAACACTGCCCTACTCCCTATTTAGCTTTTGTACAAATAATTCTACTGCATATATGGAAGTTGTAAGTAAAATTTGCACAATAAAGCCTCCTAACATCAAATGAGTCATATTATGGTGTTTTTTTCAATTCCACAAGGAGAGTGGTGGATGGACTACCTAGAAATGTCACTTATTCCATCAGCATCCTAAATAGGATGAGCCAGGAACTAAGGAAGAAGAACCAAGAAACTGTTTGAGGCACTAGTTGCTGTTTAGAACCTCAGAAAGTATTTTTAGGTGCTGATTATACACCTTTTTTCTGTAAACACTGTACTGATGTGTATGTATCAGATTCTCCAGTCCTGTGACCAGTCTAGAATAAACAGGCCCTGAGTATTCCTTTCTGTGCACCCATCATAATTACAGGTCCCTATGGAAGTACCTAACCAAAGCAGCACAAAGTAGCATTGGGACTGATTGGTTTCAGTTTCTGATGGTGATAACTTCCTTGATCCAGTCTAGAATCTCATTTGCTTTTTCATGATCAGCTTACATCCTCTTGCAGTAGGTAAATACTTCTGTGTACAATTTGCTTCAAAGCCAGATTGTTCAGAAAGAAATTAATTATATGGAGACTTCATTCACATGCATCTGCCTCTTTCATTTATGACTCTCCAGTTCTCTCCATTCTAAGTCTTTTCTAGATATTCCCCTAATCTCTATCCCTTCTCCAACAACCCATATTCTTCATATGTCTCTAGTCACAGAATGATCCTTTCCTCCTTATCTTTAATTTCCCTCTACTCCATTTCCTTTTCCCTTTGCTTCTCACTTGATAATACATAGAGAAATATACGTTTCTCTGTTCACCCCCTACTTGCCAGTCCTCTGTCTTTCCCTTTTGGTCGCATGTATGTGTCCTATGGATGTCAGCAACCATGTTCCAAAAATCAGTCAACAGCTTAATAAAAGTTACTGAGTTTTCAGTACCTCTTTAATGCTCAGGTGCTCTTCCTCAACCTCTTCTGTGGTCATTTCTGAAAAACCTTAATCTTTGTAGAAGGTTGTCTAATCAATTGTTAAACTTAACAATAATACTTGGGGATATTAAATTAATGCAATTACTCCCACTTTGCAGACAGAGAACTTGAGCACAGAGAAAAGAATATAGTGGACATGCTTGTAAAGCAGATGAGGTAAAGAACAGAATGAAAAGACAGGTCTCTGGGCACACAGCACTGAGGCTTGTTCATTTTCTGTAGTTTATATGACAAATATTTGACAACAAATTTTAAGCATACTTTCCCCTGAAGAACATTAAAGAAAAGTCACCTATCTGAAATCTTCCATACCACGGTGAGAACATATAATCTAGGAACTAATTGCACTTTTAAGTATGAAAACGTACTGCATCATTGAGAGCATTATGCAACTCAAGGAGTTAAACTGACATGGAACACAGCAAACCCATCGTATGTGCTCACATTTCTGGGTTAAGACTAGAGCCCCTGGGCTCATTCATTTCTCATCTTTTCTCAGATGGTTGACCTGTAATTGTCATTACCTCCTTCGTCAGAGAAATTTATCTGCTGATATATACACAGATCTTTGCAAGGTCCTACAAGCACAATCCAGCTGCATATCTAATGGTGCAGAGAGACTAGAAAGAAATAGCTAGGGATTTCTTTGGCTATGTACAAGACTATGTGAAATGTTTGATGACTGCATAAGAAAACATTTGACATCTATTTCAGACGTGCAAGAGTAGCTGTTAAAGTCTATGCAGTATCAACTATAGAACTACAACAACTCATTACCTTTCATTACCTACTCCATGATAATTCTAAGAATAAAGCATCATATTTGCATAAGAATATTATCTCAGTCACTCAACATTGCTTTTTAAAGGCAGACTTGGAAGTTAAATAGTGATATTTTTAAAACTGTAGAATGAATATTATATGAAACAGTCACATAGTAGAGAGCTGAGTGAGATAATGCATGTACAGTATTTTTCTGTTTCTAATTAATGAGATTTATAAGCTCTTGTGATCAGGCTTCTGTACTGCTTGAGTGATAGAACCATGCAGTTGATCCCTGAACATCTTAAACTGCCTCTTAAGATCCTCTTTTGATTAGGCAAAGTGCTTTGGATCTGATTGCTTTTATCCCAAAATATTTTCACATAGTACCTTCCTTTTAAAAACTTCTTGAGTTGTGTCATACACACACACACACACACATACCCCAACAACACAGTCTTTCAAAATTAACTCTGAGGCAGAATGTTCTCATGCTGAGTTTGCATGGGAAAAACCTCATCACTTCAAGACTCTTCTACTGTTCAGCTAGTCCCTTTCAAATGAATTTATCCTTTCATTCCCCAAAAGAAGGAAAGATGAAAGCTACAGCATAATGGAAGAACTACCATCATCTTATATCAGAAATTAAGATTCACAGGCTTGAAGGAGATAGTAGCTGTTCCTTGAGTACGAGATTCCAAATACATAATGTATAACTTGCAGCATATAAATAAAGAATTTTACATGTATATTAGTTAACCTTACAATTTTTTCACCTTCAAACAATCAGTTAATACATTTTCTTTTTTATTCTGCTATACTGAAGAATATAAATATTCTGTATCTAAGCTTACAGTCAAAGCCAACTTTTCCCAGCTGGTTAAGAGTTTAAGGAGCACTGCCAATACTTGCTGATTCATAAAGTCGTGTTACTCATTCTCTCTTTGTCTGTCTTCCACGTTTTCTCTACTCTTTTCTCTATTTTTCTGATCAGTATTGTACAAAAGAAGCAATCTTTTCTTTGTTTGCATATTTGTTCTGGGAAAAATAGTGTTGATGGTTCTGACAATGACCAGAATATGATTTATCTTGAAATATTCCATATTTGTGTTTCATGAAAAATAAGATACTTTTTTTCCTGTTCATTCTCATATCTTCTATGTTCTATACAAATGAGCTACTAAATGAAGGTTTTCTTTATTTATTTTGAATAGAAGCTATCTTTATTTCCTAAGAACCATCCAACTTTTTCCATCATCTCATTTCTTTGCTCTTTACTTTTCCCAACACTTAAACATTTGAGGTTTCTTTGTGGAAATATGCAGGGAGAGTTAAAAATTACAAACTAGAAAAAGTTAGAAGTTACAACTCTATGTTCCACAGTAAAGCTCAGTATTTGCAAAGTACGTTACATCACTGCTATTTTTAGTGCAGCAGCAGTAAAAAACAGATTCCAGACTCTACTTCACAAAATGCTGCATGAACATACAGTGAAGGAAAGTTTATATTCAGAAATCTTATTAACTCAGATCAACCTACTATGGATATCAGTGGAAAGAGTCCTATTAATTTTATTTAGCCTCACGTTGATTTGGGCTTAATCTGTAATTTGCATCATAATAGCTGCAACTCACATATAACCTCCTGGAAATTCAAAAGGCTTTTGTGAGCACTCTTAAAACAAACCAAAAATAAAGCAGCAGAGAATATTTTCCCTATCTGACTTAAAGCCAATTCAGAAAGCAAAGATAGAAGAACTGCACTACCTATTGGTTTTGTGGCAAAACCTCAGTTTCTCTTCCAGGCCTATAATGAGAGATATGAAGAAAGGAGGTGAGAATTACAACTACAGGAGGGATGGAAGTAGAAGAGAATGTGACATCTGGACTGGCATGTAGCTGGTATACAGAGCTCAGCACTTTATGGCATGCCCCATGAGGACATTCAGAGAATCATAGACTTGTTCAGGTTGAAAAAGACCTCTAGGATCACAAAGTTCAACAGTTAACCCACCACTGCCAAGTCCACCACTAAACCATGTCCTTAAATGCCTCATCTCCATGTGTTTTAAGCACCTGCAGCAGCCAAGCAATTCCAGAAGTTACTACTGGCTCAGTGAGGGGTGTCACCTACTGTGGTCAGAAGAAACCACAGATGAACCACTTGCTGTTTGGAGCATCTGGAACAACCAATGCCCCAGTTCTGCTAGAGCTGATGTTTCACTGTAACCCAGCAGAGCTGGCATCTGATGGCAGACTGCATATGGACTTATAAAGGATTTCCTCATCTTATGGAAAAGTGTCATAGAAGTGAACAGAAATTTTTCTGACACACCCTTTGAAAATTACTATAGTTATCCTGTCACTGAAAAGATCTTTTTTAATCTATACATAATATTTTGTGTTCCATTTCTGTTTTCAGTCCTGCTAAATTCTGCACGGGTTTTCCATATGGAGAGCTACTATTGTATTTATAGTAGTATCATAGATCTATGATAAAGTTTTAGTAATATTACAGTCATTTGACCATGCCTACAAATATAAGACACAAAAAATCCACGCTGTTTGCAGTGCTTTTTCTGTACAAATTTTAAAAACTTATCTATTTCTTTGCTGTGAATTTTTACCTCAGGAAATTCACAGAGGCACTAAATTTCTGAGAGAAGTAACAAAAGAAAAAAACCTCTAGGAAGAATTTTCTATCCAATGACTCAAATGATTGCAATTAACAGCTTTCACATTTCCATGAGTTTAAGAAAGAATTTGACCTTCTTAACAAAGAATCAGAAACTGAGTACTCTTTCTCTTAATCGCTCTCTGAAGCTGAGTTAATTTAATTCCTGGATGGCACTGATTTCTTTGCTATTGCATGAGTGCAGAAATTTGACCTTATAGCTTATAAAAATTGGTTTTCAGTGTAAGTGCATTGGAGATGTTTTTATACAGTATTAATTGATGCTTATTGCAGGCTAGAGGGCTGATCATTTAAAGCTGTGGTATCAGGCATGCCTTGCTTGTGGGCCTTTGTGACATGACAGTAAGTACAAAGACTGTTAAAATCTCTTTGTGAAAACACACAAAAATCAATCCTCTTCCACAAGGAGGTGCCCTCCAGCACAATCAATACAAACTGGTACAACAATATCTTATGGCGCTTGTCAGCTGCTTTAAACCTTTTTGCTCAGCAGAGCTCACAAAGTGCTGCTGCCTTTCATCTCTGCTAGATTGTGCCAAATGAAGATGTATTTCTAAATGTGTTGCAGGGGCAAATGTTGTCATCAGTTACCCCCCATGTAGAAGGCTTTAAATTCAGCAAGGTTGTAAGGGACTGATTTCAACTTGGATTTCATCCAGTGGAGTTAAAGAAGTGAATTTGTTTACTGCTTTGATGCTTTTCTTTCCTCTACTTTAGTTATATTGCAGGTTCTTGATGGAAATTTTTGTTCTACATTTTGATTCGTGCATGCTACAGGGCCCAGAACACCAAAAGAATCTGAGTCATGACAATCCATATGTCTGCAGGTTCTTTCACCTTTCTTCTATTATTAATCAATGGTATTAGCTCTAACTACAAGGCAACTGGTAGAAACTAATTTATTCAAGAGCTGTATGCCTTGATCAAGTGCACAACTACCAAGTGCTTTAACTTCAGCTTTGCTTGCTTGGTCTCGTTGGGAAAATCTTCTGCAGTGACTTTCTAGCAATCAAATATTTTCCAAGACAGCTATGAACCCAGAACCTCATAAGTGGAACTATTTGGTTCCTATGCCTATCATCTAGTTCAATCAGTTTTATTTTCTGCTATATATTCCTTGAAAACAAGCACCACAAAACCCAGAGTGATAAAGAACTATGGGTTAACATAATGCTGCTAAGTGTTAGACACAGGAAAATACTCCACTAGCCCAGGACAACATACCTGCACACACATTCATTACAAAAAGACACTTGATAGGCTTATGCAGTGAAAAATTAAACAGCATTCTCTGTTCTTGTGCTGTATTTCTTTATGCAATGAGACATCAAACACCACGACTGAAATCAAATCCCATAAAGTCTTGTCCAAACAAGCCCAGTCAAATCAAAATCCCTTCTATGGAAATTAACCTTCTGTGAGAAGAAAAGAAAACTCAACCAAATAGGCAGCTGCATGACACTGTGAATTAGTACATTAGCCTTTCAGCCTTAGGAGAACAGAGTTTAAGTTCTGGCATCAGGCACAAAAGCAAACAAATTTTGAGGTCTCATATGAGTAATGCTCATTATGTACTTTTGATAGCTCATGATCAAAGAAAGGTCACTGTGATTTGGATGGATCATACAGTAGATCTTTAGCTCTGTTATTATTAGCTACTTCATTAATTTATTAAGAGTGAATAGCAAAGAACCATCCTAAATTCTCCTCCTTAATGAATAAAAACTATGCAAATACAACAGATTCTGGTTTGTGACTCAGGGAATGGTAGTAAAAATGTTACTTATTCAGTTTTGCTCCATCACTTCTTCAGCAATACAAAATACCTTAGGCATAGATGGAATTGGACGAGGGCAGAACAACCATCTAGTAAGCGCAGAGTGTAGCTGATATGCAAGCACTCTGATTGATCTTTACTCTTCTCAAGATTTCAAAACCTCCAATATCTCCAGCTTTATTCTATCCTTTTCACTTGAGTGGAGCTGCCATCATGGGTCCTGATTAGCAGGAGTCGCCTGTCCTGATAGCACTCCTGCAGAAGTCAGGGATTGGCCCTTATGTCAAATGCCAAGACATCTTGTGGGAATTTCAAACAGGTGTAGGACCAAAACATGGGAGTAGAGTACTTGACTCCCAAAACTCCCTGTATCACACAGCAGCATGAACTACTACTCAGCCAAAACACAGCACTCAGCTTTCTATAGGATCTGTATCTCTCCCTTCCCACCAAACTCCTGCCAGCTAGCTTGACCTCCAGACTAGGAAAGAACTGCAGTCTTTAAGCCCACTTCTTCAGGGCCTCTAAATTCCACAGCAGACAACCAAGGGGCGGTTGGGATTCAGTGCAGGAGATTTGCCTCCCTATGTACATCACATAGCCCCCATCAGAAGAATTCCTTAGAGACACTGTATGTGAAATAGGAAATTGCATCCAGTGCAGAGCAGATGGACTGGATGCAGCTGGATTCAGTTCCTGATCAAAAGAATCCTTGTAGGGCTGTTCCTCACCCATAATTCAATATGGACCTGTATAGCATGAAATATACTTTCTGATCCCATAATATCCCATGTATAGCGCTCAGTACAGTTAGAAAGCTCCTAATTGCTTAGGAATATGGAGAACCTCAGGTAATTGCTTATCTTTTTCATGAACTGTATTTCCAAAATACACTTGTGACCACAAATCAACTGAGGTTGAGTGACTTTTAGTGAAGTAATGACCTCTAAAATAACTTTGCACATTGCTGAAGGCTAATCAAGTATTGAAACACACGCTAGGAAAGGAATCAGCTTTTCCCACCATCTCTGATACAAACATAATTGCAACCTTTATAACGTCACAAAATGGAGGCTTAATATTTCCTAGGGAGCTGCTTCCCAGTAATAATTTAGGCGTAAGCAGGACATTCCTCAATGAAGAAACACTGTTACGAATCTATCAATAGGTAAGAAAAAGTGAGTTGAGGTAGGCTCAGTAAAACTATGTACGTATTTAAAATACATACTTCCTCTCAAATACAATTGGTCTGATATCCCCAAAACCCCTGAAATACGAAACACAATGATCTTTTAGGGCTTTACTGTTTTAAGAAGAAAGTAGTGACCCAAAGGTATTAGATCAGAATGAAAATTTGCAAGTTGAACAGAAAAGGCTGATGTATCCAGTTAATTTCTATCTGTGGATCCCAAAGCATTTGCAAAGGCAGTTGAGAACTGTTTGTCACAAGGGGCAGCAGAAAGACAAGGAGCTTTGTAAAAGGGCACCAGCAGTGCTGTAAACACAACCCAAGCTGCCTGGGTCACAAATCAGTGATGAACATCCTTCCCCTCAATCTGGCAAACCAAGTAAGGGTTTGAAATGGTTCTGTCCATGTTTCAGCAAAGATGTATTTAATACTGCATAATAGTTATCCTCATATAGACTTATAGGGGTCTTTCTGCTAGATTATTTCATAAACTGACTAAATATTGCAGATACTTGCCTTTTGTAGTGTTCTTCTGCCACAGTACTCTCAGTAAGATATGTTAACCCGTCTGAATAAGTTGGTATGTCTGCCCTAGCTTCCTGAAAAAGGGATTTGCACTATGAAAGAGTGTAAAACACAGAAGAACCTAAGCAAATTGAAGTACACGGGATAAAAAGAAAAAAGAATTTTTCTCATCTGAAGAGATGAAAAAGCAGATTGCAGTGTTCTGGTGGTGACAGAGACACAGAATAAAAATAAATAATAGTCTGTTATAGTTAAAAAACACCACAGAGGAAGAAAAGCTTTTGGATTTGCATGGAGAAGACAGCAAAAAATTGGATGCCACAGCCCAGTTCTTTACTTTTTATCTTCATTTGCATTTGTGCTGATTGGCTTGACCTTGCTCTACACAAGAATAAATGTATAAAGAAGAGGCAGAGGTAGAATGAATCAGTGTTCTCATAGCAAGTACATACAAAAAATCCAGTAAGGTATACAAGATTAAATTCATCCATATGATAATAAGGTAGGGTAGGGAAATCTTGGGTCCAGTCCTGTTGAATTCAATAGACTTCGGAGTTCTTTTTTTAACCAAACTGTACAGAAAAAGTTGTAGAGCCACTGTGAAATGCTGGAGATCTTACCAAGCCATTAAGAGGAATTCTGCTCCCAGCAAGTGTTGACAAAAACTGATGCTTCTGATTGTGTTTGGCCCTTCAACTCTGTTGATTCACAGTTCAGATTTCCTATGTAGAAAATGCCCATGTATTCAGGAACCCATACATCAATTACAGGTATAAAAAAGGCAGAGGGAGATGAAGTCTATAGACCTCAAGGCAGACTCAGAGAAACCATCTGAACTGTGTATATTAAAACATCGAGACTAAATATCCTTCTCTTTAACTTATTTTGACAGGGCTGATTATATTTGCAATCCTAAAGTCTCTGCTACCAGCTGTAATTATTATACTTAACCCTCAGCTCACTAATTATTAATCTTTTTCTTGAAGTCTTGTGAACATATTCTGTTTTACAATTCTCAGGGGAAGCTGAACATTTTTCTATTGTTATGCAGAAACTTGCAGCAAATAAATGGATTGTCTTATGGCAGTAATGGGAATCTGTAAATGTTCTTCCTCTCAGAACTGCTCCTCAGTCCCTTTATAATTTCCATGTGTATTTTGAAACCGGACAAAGGAGAAACAAAAAGTTTTATATTTTTTACTTTGAATATATTATATATCAGTGAAGTTCTTCCTCTACTCTGTTCCTAGAGATCAGACTATATTTTACATCCTGAGTATATTTTAAGTCCTCTTTGATCCACTTCTCACCAAAAATGGCCTTTGTGCTCCCTATCCAGGGCACTGAGACTGGCATTACAAGATTTTGTGTACTGGGAAGAATTTAGTCCAGCTTTTTTGTCTAATTCTTACAGACCAGAATAAATGTCTTATGGGCATTACACTAAGTTGCATCTTACAGCTTCAGGATGGCAGAATCATTAATAACATCTCTTAATAGAAGCACTTATATATTAATAATGTATACATTAATTACATGGCTATTATATAAAGTGCCTATAGAGTCTATGTACATGAATAGTATCCATGTAGTAAATCACAAAGCTATATGTCAACTGTAATTATCCATGCATTTTTAAATTTCTTTTTCCTGCACCATTGGGCGATCTCACATTCCAACACTCTGGAAAAGTTATTCTTCCTTTCTTTTCTGATAAATTTTCCCTCCTTTTCTCAAAAAATCTGAAGTTTAGGCAAGATAGGAATCATCAACTTCTATATTATAAACATCTGAAATAATCAACAACTTTTATTGAAAGAAGCAGTTTGAATACATGTATGAGTACACAAATATTAGCTAACGCATGAGAAGATGTTACTTCTCTAAGATGCTCTACTTTGCCCTTACTTTCAAATTTTTTGTCAGGAGTTAAGACTTTCTATCACAGTCATTAACTTCATATGCAGAAAAACAAGGAAACCTGTGCCACAATTTAAAAATTTCTAAACAGTTGAAGAACACTTTTCTTTCTCTTTTTTTTTTTCTTTTTTTCTTCAGCATATGAGGCTCAGAGGAAAAAAAAAAAGAAAAAAAAAGATGCTTGGGATTGTTGCTATAAAAGCCTTTTTTACTTGGGGAAGAGGGAAGCTGTAAAATGTACTTCTGCCTCCAGAAATAAGCAGCATGGAAACAACAAGCAGATCAGGCATAGTAATAAAACTCCTTCATATCCATGTCAATAAAAACTTCATACCACATTGCTCCATGATTATTCTATAATTAGGACAAAGCAACAACTGTATTCAGTGAAGAGTGGGTTACAGGTTTCAGCTTTAAATCTGATTTCACCTTTCAACAACAAGAACAAAGAAAAAGACTAGGAGTTCTGCAAGCTATTGAATTTTAAAGAGGAAGCTTATTTTTCCCCTCATAAGGCAGGGTCAGGCAAAAAAGGAAGCTACCCTATGCTCGTCTAAACATTAAAAACCTGAGACATTGGACTGGCTTGCTTTTCTTGGGTGTCCTTTTTGCTATGTATATAGGCCTTTCTGGGCCCTTTTATCAACAATGTTGCTGCCCATGTGTTGATTATCTTTTTTTTTATCTTATAAAGAGAGAGGTTCATTTTCTAACGTGATGACTTTAACACATCTGGTTGAAAGTTCCAGATGGGCTTTTTCTTAGCAAATTTGAAACCTCTTCATGTAGTGCAAAAATTCATTGGCTTGACTTACTACTTCTACAAATAGAAGAGAGATCTTGGGTGTGCAGTCCAACAGAAGTTGAACTCATCTAATGCCCCAGAATCAAAGGCCTCTGAGGAAGCCATTCCAAGCTAATTTTTACTTCTCAAGAATTACAATTTACAGCTTGCAGTTGCCAATTTGCAGCAAGACTGAGAGGTTTAATCTTATTTTTATGTCTAATAGTCTCAGGATTCTTTCTTTGCTCTTTTCTACTGGTTACAGCTATATATGACAGTCTGTCCTCCTAATGTATGGAGCTACTATCTGTCCCATTTAGGGCTTGTATGAGAATTCAGCTCACATTAGCAATGATATTTTAGACTGATACCATTTTGGAACAATGAGTCAGCAGGTCATGCTTCTCTGGATAAATCCTCTTATATAAATTTTCAGATATACTGACTTCCCATTATAGTTTATGCACATGGTCACTCTCAAGTAACACAAATCAGACAAATAAAACTGCCTTTTTTCTTCCAAAAATATTACTAACTGAAGACATCACATACACAGTATTTCCAGAGGTTTTTTTCTATTATTTTACATGAAAGATTTGTGTCTCTTGATGTCTGTGTTTGTCATAACCATACTATCAAAATCCAAACCACCTTGTCATGAGAAATCTCTCTGCTTGGATCCTGCTTTCAGAGAGTCAGATGCACCGGTCTGTTGATACAATTGATATAAATGCATGAAGTCACCTAACGTTTTAAGCAAGAGTCCAAGTCTGATGAAATTAGGATATGTACTGCTTAATGTTATCTGTTGAGGATGGAACTTAGAGCATTTTAGAACATGTTATTGATAAAGTTAGAGGCAATATGGTAATGGAAAGACATTCATTAGTGTGCTTTCTCTCTTTCCTTACTTTGGGGAGTTATAACTTTCTAACCCTACTTCAACCCTATATGTTACTATATAGCCTTGGCTTCCTATATGCAAGAATGTCACACAGAGAGCAAACATTATGGTGAAATGTTAGGTGTTAGTGGTAGGGGTATAAAGTGAGTATTACTCACTAATTGGTCAAATTTTATCCTTGGTAGGTTTTTTCATTTCTTTTTTTTTTGAAGGATGTACAGTTCCCAGCTAAACATAAATGCAGCAATGTTTCTCTTCTCCCTTTAAAAATAACTCCATCCCCAATGTCAGTAGCTTAGTAATTACACACAAATCTTCGCAACGTAGTGTAAAAAAACCCCCGAACTGCTTAAGCGCTTTTTGTTACCTCATTTTTATTTCTATGAGAGGACCCAAACAAAATGCAGGATACAGGTAGTACCTTGTGCCACCAGAACTTTGTGCCTTCATTTCAAATACTAGACCAGTGTCAGTGTTTAGAAAGAGAGGATGGGAAGAGGATGACTCTGGCACGTCCTCTGGAAGTTTGACAGTCCCTGTGTTAGGGACTTCCTGATTTGGAAAGCTCAATTTCATCATCATAGTTTAGAATGATTATTGGCTATTGCTTCCAGGAATTTGTTTCAGCAATTTTTCTTTTTTTTTTTTTTTAAGGCTTGTGTCACCAAAAATAGCTGCCATCAATAAATTTCACAAACTAATGACTGTGCTATGTGATAAAGTACTTCCTTAATGTTCTTTAAACTGCTCAGACTTTTTTTCTTATTGACCCTCAATAAATTGTTGTTATGAGACTCAGTAGATTTTAATTCCTTATTTTTCCTCTCCAATTTATGATGTTATTCCCTCCTCTGTCCCAAGCTGAAAAATTTTAAGACATTTGTAAGCCTTAATTATTCTTATGATGTCTCACAGTATCTTTCTAGGTCTCCCATAACCTTCGATGTGGTGATCAGAACTGTGGAAGTGGTCAGAGTGACAAGAGAAGGTTACAAGATGTGTGGAGCAGCTTTCCTGGCATTTAGCTGGCATAAAGCATTAATAAGCCAAGCTGAAGTTCAAGGACTGTTTTTTCCACAGCCAAGCTATGTCACTTACCCAAGGCTAGATCATGATCATAACAACTACTGAGTTTCATGCATTGCACAGTTTCAGGCATTGACCTTTCCTTACGTGGTGGTGCTTTTTAAGTCATTAAGGCCAGATTTACAAAGAAATTTTATGCACAATAAAGTAGACCGCTAGATTTCCTGAAAGATAACTTGTTGCTGAGCAGAACATTCCCTTAAGTATTAGGAAGAGTTAAACACCAAAAACCAAATTCATGAAAACTTGAAAGCCAAGCAGGCACATGTACGCAATCACATAAAACTAACATAAAACTAAGTCCTTTCCAGGGTGTAGGCATCTATTCCAGGCTTCAAGAAAATGTTTGGCTGCCTCAACTCCTATGAACTCCCTCCTGCAATGTAATGCTGAAACTCTAAAATAGTAGTACAGATGTGTTCTTCATTCTATTTCTCTGTAGATGCGAATCTAGGTCTTCACCGATTTTGTCTCTCCCGCATTTGATTCCTGCAGGAAGCAGAGAAGCTCTCATTCAGCTGAGTGGCTTTTGAAAGATTTTGTGGAGGCCCTTAGATACCCTAAATATTTACAGCTGGGATCACATAGCCTTGTAAGATGGAGCATAACAGTGGCTGAAATTCCTTTGCAAGTCTAGCCTTTGTGGCTAAATCTGCAGTATAACTGATTTTTGCTATTATAGAGAATTTGCTATTAGAGAATGGCTTAGTACACTCCTTAAGACTTGCAAATTTTCACATGATCTTTGTGACCAGCTGGGCAGGCAGCCTGACCCTACAGGTTCCAGACACCTCTTAGAGACTAGTGCTGAGCCACTTGTAGCGGGGACTCCAGCACACAGAGTCTGCCAGCATGGGTTAAAAAAGTTAATTGCAAGGATTAGAGGTGTGTATAGAGCTCCAGTGGAGAGCTTTATATAAAAATGGAATGAGTTGTCTACATCAGTAGAATTCAGAAGACATATATATTTGTTTAATGTCTTTTTTTTTATTGGTCTCATGCTATGCCCCAGATCCTGATCATTTGTATATCTTTCTGAATAACGCAACATGTAAAAATGTCCTGTGTGTATACTATGCTAGATAGGCATACACATTACCAAATACAAGCCATAGTCTTTTTTAGTGTAAAGCTACATAGCTGATTTCAAGGAAACCAAGCTGAGCTATACTAACTATCTGCTCCATTATCCTGTAAGGTATTTTTTGTTTGTGGTTTTTCTTGGTTTTTTTTTTTTAGTATAGTGGGATGATAGAGACACCACATTTACAGCCCAAAACTCTCTCTGCATATTCCAATATATTGTTTGCTCTTTTAACAGCTACCAAACACTGTGCAGATGGTTTTACTAAATTATCAACAATCATGCCAAAGTCAGAACTGATATTCCTGTCCTTGGGGATATACTACCAGGGCCAAACACATCCCTTGTGCAACTCTGTTAGCCTAACACATTTGGCCCACTGACCACAAAGTGCACTGCCTCCAATTACCTTCTCTCTCTTGCTCTTATCTCAGTTTACTGCCTCTGTACTTATCTTAGTCCCTTCCTTTTATCTAAAACACTGCAATCTTCCAAGTCCCCTAATGCAGTTCATGGTTTTAGTCCTGTTGTTCTCATCTAATATTATCATCCCTTTCGGTGTTTTACTTTCTCTCTTCCTTTTCCTGAAGCACTCCCACAAGCACCGGGGTCTTAAAAAATCACTGCTGTTTACAGAGTTTATTGCTTTCCATCATTTCTTATGATTCTCCTGCAGCATGTCTTTCAAATAATTATCTCTGTGATTTACTGTATCAGTCATATAACCTCCTTCTTCCTGTACTAATCAGCTCTGGATTAGCTAGTTGGTAGAGCCAGATTGCCCCTGACAGACTTTATCCCATTTCTATGCTGCCTCACTCAGCCATGCTGGGATCTTGCTCTCTCTGGCTTTCTACATGTACACAGAGCTCATCGACAGATCTTCCAAGGCAGACTCACCCTAGCTGGCCAGGTAGCAGCCTTAACTGCATATTTCAGCAAACATCTCAAGCTCTGAGGAGCTGATGCCTCTGCAAAAACATCTTCTGCCTTTATTTAGGTCGTGTAACAATATGGCACTGCCCATGCAAGGTTTTAACTGAAAGCCACCATAGAGAGCCCTTTGCAGTGCATCTAAAACACTCAACACTCTATACCTCACCTTCTGTGAAGCGCCACTGTACTAACAACCAGATTGTCCACTAAAATATCATAAGTGAGCGAAGAATAGGCTTAAACTATCTTGAGATAGATCAGCTGGGTCCTATCACTGAAGGGGGGGGAGAAAAACTGTGAAATCTCCTCAACTCTTTCCTTTTTAGGGCAACAGTGAGGAACTACTACAGCCTCTACTGTGAATTACACAGCAGAAATGCTATTTTAGACACCAAGTATCTATCTGGTTACCTGGAGTGTGGAAAGAAATACACATAGACATTCCTTCTGAAACAAAGCAAATTGTAGTTACTCAGAAACTACTAAAAAAACCCAAACAAACAAACAATTACCTCTCTACCATGCAACTAGAAAGCACAGAAATGGGCATAAGTGCCCGTAGAGCTTTGCAAGAGCCATGACAGAATTATGGCTTACCAGATCCAAATGTTTGATTGTGACTCTTCCTCAGAGGTCCCTTCCTGTAACCTCTATTAACAGCAGGAAGCTCACTTAAAAAACCCCAAAACTTCAGGGTATATTGAGTATTTTTGAGGTCAGTCCAATGAAACTATGTAATAAGGATAATACAGAAGTATTAAAGACATGATATATTTCTAGGGTAAACAATGCTATAGTTTTGGAGAACTTGATGTATGGATAACTTCTTTAAGTTTATTTACCCTTTCTTTTCATGATGTTTTTTGTGTCATGTCCACACAAAAATATTTCTTGGGGAAAATGTTAACAATACACTTCGTAGACATTTACAGACTATTACATAAGAAGATGGCACAGATATTTCTTTCCCATAGAAATTAAATTGGTGTTCAATGGGGAAACCAATATTTCAACCTCCTGAAGCAAAAGATACAATCATGATACCTATACAATCATGAAAGCTGGGTGGCAAGGGACAGCACTTTGTTGATGTATTTCTGAATCTTAGGCATCAGACAGACAGATCTGGGTAATCTTGTAGTTTTTTAATGCTACTGCCCCTAGATTTCCATCCTGCTGTTCTGCCAGAGATTACTGCTCTTGTAGCAGAATTAACAAAAGACAATGCACTGTAGTTCCCTGTTCTGTAAGAGTACAAGGAGGGCAGGGCTCAGTTCTGTACTGTAGATGCTCCAGTTCTCAGCCTGGTATCTTAGCAAAATGCAGTGGACTTTGAACCAGAGTTCCTGAGACACAGGTGCCTGTTCCCAGCTGCTACCTCCCTTCCATGCAGAGTAGCCTCTGATTTAAAACCAAACCAAAACAACCACAGCAGCAATAACAAACAACAAGCCCAACCAACAAAAACAAACAAACAAACAAACAAAAAAAAAAAAAAAAAAAAAGCAAAAACAACCAAAAAACCTCCAAAACCCCACACAACAGAAAACCCCTAAAATAACAACCAAAGAGGACTGAGAAATTAATTTCCTATGCTCTTACTGCTAGATCCAAGTGAGGTATTTCAGAGTGACAATTCTTAGAGTATAAGATACTATATTAATTAATACTCCCAAAACATCTTTGAAGGAGACTATTTAGGAAAGTCCTCAGTACTATTAATGTGAGCACTGAATAGGGCTGTTTATGGGTGCTATTACCTACAATACATGAACTGAAGCTAATGCTCTTCAGAGGAGAAAGTGCAGCCATTAACAATTCAAAGATTTCCTCATAATACATTTTGTACACATTGATCTATTTCCTGCTATTAAAAACCAACCAAACAAAAAAACCACAAAGAAAGCAAAAATATTTACTAGATGATACTGTCCTGTGAAGATGGATTTGAAGCCCAAACCAGTCAGCTGTCAAGGGCAATAAAACTCTAGGCACTGATCCCTCGGGAATAGTCCCAGGTAGCAGAGAACCCTGAAGACGAAAAGATTCTGAGCAAAGAGCTCTTTGCAGGGAACTTCTGGAGAAAACAATCGTTTATGTTCTTGTATCCCAGTTTCTCCTAGTTTCTCCCTTACAGCAGCCCACTGTAAGTAAAGTAAGCAGATCTGGTCTGACACGGATACAAAATTTGCACTTTCAGTGAATGTAATATAAAGGTTTATACTGTAGCTGGTGTGTGAGAAAGTTAGACTGGTGTAACCTTGGAGAGAAAAGGCTTAGGCTTTTTGTCATGGAAGTCATATCCCTGAAGCAAAATTTGTACATTGTCCTAAATGTGTAATCTTAACTCTCTCAAATGGATTCTGAGGGGATCTGCCAAGCCCTTATCTAATTTCATCTCTGTTCAGCTACCGATGCAAATGAACTGTCATGGCAGATGAAACCTGAGCCCCTTTGGCTGTATCACAGCACGTGGGTCTTGCAGTGATGCCTCTCGACTTTGCTTCACAGTAGCATTACTCCAGGCTGCCCAGCTGCTCTGGCCAGCAAGAATATACACAAACAGATACTCACAGCTCCTACTAAAGAGGTAAAACCTTCATTTTCCTTCCACTTGTGGCACAGCTTGAAAAAAAGTGGTTTTTTGTATGTGTTTTTTTGAGTTACACTTTGCAGAAAGCTATTCTAGGCACTGGGAAGAGACCCTCCTCTCCCCTTCCAAAAGAATAACCTTACTGCAGGGGCCTCTCCAGTCCAAATGTTTAGGAATCCAATACACAACAATCTTGCAGAAATCAGCTGCCAGATTTATTATTCTACCTGAAAACCCCAAACAAACAAAACAAACAAAAAAAACCCCAAACCCAACCCCAAACAAACAAAAAAGTGGAATAAAAATAGACTTTAAATAAACCTCTTAGGTACATTTTAAAAAGGGTTAATCAGTTCAGTGAATGACTTTTTTATCTTCTGCTCAGAAATTATGTAATGTTGGTCTGACTGCTTGTTTTGTTCAGTGAGTCACTACCATATACAGATAAATATATATATTTCTTCTTAAATATTACACATTTGATGCATTTTTTAAATCTTTTTTTTTTTTTCCTTTTTTTGTCCAACCCCTTTCCCAAATACCCCCATCCTGCCACAGGCAAGAGGCGCTCCATGCTGACATTAAAGAAGCAAAACCAATCCAAGGACTTTTCATCAAAGCATGTTTCATTTGAACCTTATTTCAATGGAAACCACAATTTTTTTAAACAATATTATCCAACCTTTTCCCCTTGCTTTTTGCTAGTTCTGCAATTTTAGACTTCTTTTTCTGGGTTGATCACCAAGTATTTAAGTGCCATTGAGACTTACGGATGACAGAATTAGGTGACATATTAAGGCATATATACATTCTCATAAACTATGTTGTCTTACAGATCTGAGTAAATTAAATATCTGCCCAAATGTTTTTTATGTACCTGTGGTTTCTAGTGACCACTGCTTCTTTACTTTTGATTAACTGCATATTAAAATATTCATAACTTAGGTAGTGTCTTAACTGACAAAGGATAGAAGATTAACCCACCACCTAGGATTGTCTTTGAAATCCATCCATTATGATGAAAATTATTCTTGTTTTTTTATGGTTACGTATTCATTTTTCTCTCACTTCTTGACAATATAGGAAAATGAGGTACTTCATGTTAACACCTATTTAAATTTCACTGGGCAAAAAAAAGAAATCCAGATCTTACCCCTTCTCCCTTCCTTCAAACTACAAATTATTGTATTTCAAAAAAGGTGCTCATAAATATTTAAAACTTTTGGGATTCTGTCAGGGTCTTTTTTTTGTTTGTTTTACATACAGAATAGCAGGTGTGGCTTGTGTTCAAGATTACCCCTCTAAAAAAAATAAAACAATTTGAAAAAAATAACAAAACAACAAAAAAACCCCTCAAAATTTAAATTGTCTTCCGAGCATATCTGATCACATTTACATTTAGTGTCCAAACAAGCTGATTGGTAACACCAGTGCCAGCACTACAACGTCATACAGCAACTTCATGGTATTCTTTGACAGTTCGTCTCCGTTCCACCAAAAATTACAAAAGGTTCTGCAGAGCTTTCCTTAGCAAGCTGAAGCTTACTAGTCATTTGTGGATGCGCATAAAAGCTGCTTATAGCACAGCTATGGCGTAAGCTATTTTCTAAGCAATAAATGGTTCAAGTCATCTATTTTGTCCTGAAATGCTACCTGTAGTTACAGCATTGCTTATAAATGGTCATAGTAAATTCAGCATCAAAGAGAATATTACAGAAAAAGACAGCAGCAGAAGCATTAGCATTATCTAGTATTTATATATGTTATCAACATAACACAGCAGTAAAAGGTTTAAATGCATATTAATGGGTACCGTGTCTAAAAATTTACTAAAGTACCTATTTAGTGTATTGGATATTTTTCTCAAGGAGTGCCTGCTGTGTCTAAACAGCATAATTAGATATGTGACTTAGTACAGTTAATTCCTATTGATTAAATAACTTATTTATGTACCAAAGGAAATGGAAGGATACAAAATGTTTTCTCCCTCCTGATCACGAACCTGTATTTAATGCTGACATGATCATCAGAAAGCCTACTACATGTAATTACTACCCTGAAATGGATCTTGAAAAATCTGAGCCATAGAATGGGCCATATATGTATAGCAATGTGGCACCAGATACAGCATGCAGCTTGCAGTCTGAAGTAAGGGATTTTGCTGCTTGGTAACTGTACTTATAGCCCCTCTGTCACTAACTAGGATTTTATTTTGAGGTCGTACCCCCCCTCCCTCCCCAAAAAAAAAAGAGAAAAAAAATAGGAAAAACTTTCCAGATATCTGATTATTCTCAGAGGCAAGGTACAAGATCTGCCACTGGAAGCTTCGAAATTAAATGCTGTAGTATATGCTTTGTTTCTCTTTTATTACTGCAGAAAGACAATTAAGAATGGCAAGAAACAAATGCCCTAGGCATGCTGTGCTGATATCATCATAAAGTGGTTATTTTGCACAATGAGAATTAACTGTACTATGGATACCCAGAGAAAATGTACAATATCTTATGCTGATATGAAACAAAACAGACATGATATAGCTTTTTTGTACTTAAAACCTGTATGTTCCCTTCCCAAACTTAAGTAAAAAGCAAACCCACCCTTTTCCTCCTTTTACACAGAATAACGTTTAGGTTCCAACCCACCCCTTTCAAATAAAGTGCGCTGTCCATGGCAGACCATAGGAGTAATGCAACAGGAAAAGCCCCTTTTAGTGTACTATTTAAAAAACAAACTGAAGTCGATTCAGCTTTCCTCTGGGTCTTGTGAAAGAGGAGAAGCTTATGGGAGGGGGAAAACATCCCCTTCACTGTCACTGCTGTTAATAGACATAGCCTTCGTTGTAGGGGTGGGTGTTGCAGCAGCCACCATCCTGCATGTAGACCATGCTCTCATCAAAGTGGGACAGAGGCACAGTGTCCTCCTCATTGATGTGGCGCTCCATGTCAGTCTTCAGTAAGGGGCGCTGGTTGTCCGGAAAAGCCATGGAGAAAAGCGCTTCAGGGTCACAAACAAACTTGTAGACGTATCTTTCTCCAGCCACCTTAAGACAACAGAAGGGGGGAAAAAAGGTGCAGTGTAAGGCCTCGTGTTTTGCAACTCCAAGTTCAACAGTCTTGTGAAGAACTCACCTTTGTTACACAATTAATAATGTGACAGCAGAACTCATTAGGTAAGACCTGGCAAAGACAAGAGGGACCCGCCAAAGCAGACTGTGCGGAATGATCTTGATTTTGCCACATGTGACATCCTGTTGGAAGATGGACTAGGCATTCTACACTAAACATTTGTTTGCAATCATTTCCTATACTTAACCACAAATGGAACTGTTCTTATTGGAAAATGTAAACAAATTGTCACTACAGTGGCAAAATAAAATTACACACTCTGTGTGCGAAGTGGAAAAAAGAATCACATTGCATGACAGAGATCTGGATTTCACTTTACACAGATTGATTCATATTTACGTACAAAAGCACTCTAGTTATGGTGGATGCTGATTGCACAGGCACAGCGTAAGCAAATACGTAGGCTAATATGTACTTAGCAATTGCTCATGCAAAGCTGGGACATTTAGATTTGCTTATGGAGGGGCAATTTGTCCAAAGATCCTAAAGTTTTCCCTTAATCAAATGTCTGTGTTTCAATTTCCTAAAAGCTAAAGAATAATAAAAACAACACCGATTTGTTGTCTTATTAAAAAACCCAAACAACAAACAGAAGTCAATACAGTGTCTTCTAAAGCACCTCATTTTAAAAATTGTGCTTAAAAATATGAACCATATTGTATGCTCACAATTATTAAAATTATTTAAAAATAAAGATCATATTGCCTTCTTCTTGCAACCTCAGCTACCATGGCACTGAAGTGAGTGAATGAAGATGGAAAAAGTGTCACAAACTTAACAACTCTATTCTTATGTGTGCAAAATAGTTTGAAGTACCTCCTTAAATTTTCAGCTTATTTATTCTACAAATAGAATTTGATGGAGGCTATATCTGCAGTAGAATTTTTTACATCAACTTAGGCTGCATTCAGAAATTAGGCTTTTGCATAACCTGCTATCATTGCTTAATTTAAAACACAGGAGGGAAAGCATGTATACAAAATTTGCAGTAAAGAAACCTGCTATGAATCTGCAATCCCCATTAGTTTTTAACATACACAAACTGGTGAGATAGATCGATCCCAGGACAAGCCTCAAACACTGCCATGTCAGAAAAATAAGCACACAAGCTAGCTTTCAATTTGTGTGTTAAATATGTTCTTCTAGCTAATAAAGTAGTAGCTTAAGAGGTAGCAAGCTACCTATCAGAAGTATTTGTAAACTTTCCATATTAAATGGATGTGCGGGTTGGGGCAGCATTATCAGCCTTCTGGTATTTCGAACCCCACCTTTTCAGCTTGCTTCCCTCTCCTACTTTTTCTTGCCTCTCTGTTGCCTTTGAACTGTGCTGGCAGCACACTTGCCTATGCAGCTGAGCTGTAACCTGCAACAAGGAACTCCTCTGACTGAAGCACCAGCCAGCAAGCTCAAGCATTTCTGCTTCTCTTTGACCGGACCCGGTTTCCAGTCCACTTTGCAAAGATTCAATGTATAGTTACATGACACACAAAAATGAATAGGGTGCTGTGCTACTGAAGAACCATAAGACAATACTAGCCCAGATTGTTGTCCAAGTTGACTCCTGGATAGTGAAAAAGGAGTGCACTACAACAATCCCACAATCTAAGCAAGAGAACTTGTCAGACTTCACAAAACCTACTGGAAAAGCTGCCCAGAGTAACTTGAGCTGACAGCATTGTTTCTGTTCATGGAATTGGCAAATGGCAGGTTTAAACATGTTAATCGTCACAGGTCACAAAACTAATGTGAAAAGAGATGGAATAAATACTACAGCACAAGGTGTTCATTATGATCTTTGATCACACCTGCCAATTTTGTAGATAAAGCAGACAGGTCTCTCCTATTGATTTCTAAGTCAATCTACATAGTACTTCATAGCAAGATTTAAAAATATACATGTAAATCAGCAAGCCACAGTAGAAGAATGGATTGAATACTGTCAGCAAGAGCAGACTGTAATATAAAAATTGTTGTTAAATATTTTTCCTAATTCGGTCTATTAAAATATTAAATTTCAATTAAAACCAGTATTATTACAACACTACTGGTAAAAATATTAAAGTATTTTGTATGTTAATAGGTGTAAGTTTTCTCCCCTATCTTACACTTACTGAAGTACCCAAGCACTGGGTAGCTAATTTAGATCCACAAATAATTAATCATACTGTACTCTAATATTTGCCTTTCCCAGCTGCCAGGAAGCTCTTTTGGATATTTTTGAATGTCACCTCTTTCCCTAAAATCATGACATGCATTGTGAGAACTAAAACCACAGACACTTTTTACATAGGAAAAAAAAAATATCTTAATGCATATGCTGGACCTGGTAGGTAAAAAAAGCTTAGTGTTTGTCTAAATAGATGAAAAAACTACATAATGCAACAAGTTATGGATTAACATGCAAGACTCCGGTGAAACTTAATACAAAATTAGCTACTCACCTTTTGCATGATTCCCTTTTCATAATAATAGCGAAGCGATCGGCTGAGTTTATCATAGTTCATAGCTGGCCTATTTTTCTGAATCCCCCAGCGACGTGCCACCTGCCACAAAAATGGATTAGCATTGATTTGTTAAATGCATTTAACAAGCAGATCTTATCATCAGATACTTTATTTGGGGATGCAGGAGGGAGAACCCTGCAGGTGCAACAAATAAGAGAAAAGGTTGCCATGACCTGAATTTCCCATGTAGTACTATGATTTTCAATTGGAGACACATCATCATTAAACCTGAAATTGGCTTACTTATTTGCAAATGTGGTGGAGGGTTTTTTCTTTGCTTTTTAATAAAGAAAACCAATGAAAAAATAAAGCCAAAGACAGACAAAAAATATTTAGCAAGTTTCACCAGAAAATTTTCACAAAAGATGAAAACTTATCTTTAGTTTGATACTAAGGATAATTGTACTATTCCTGTCTTTTCCTTGCTGTCAGAAAACTAAGTTATATTAAACACACATTCATGCACATGAACACTTAGTTCATGAACTAATACAGATTGTACTTGGAATGACAGCAATGTTGAGATTATTAGGAGATACAAGTCAAAAGCCAACTCCCAGTCTTAAACATTACTTCAGCAAATAAAATGAATTATCTGAGGAGGCAGAGTAATCATTTGGAAGAACTATATGGTGGTATGAAGAATGGAACAGAAATTTCATAGTTGCAGTTGTATAATTTCCCTTAAAAATAACAATAAAAAGTGAATTGCAAGTAACTTAGGAAACCATTCCATAGAGAATTATATGCCTTTTGCTCTGACTTATGATTCCTACTTGCCTTTACGCTTCCTGTTTTATCTACAGATAGTTCTGGACAAAGACATCCTTTGTTTAAAGAGCTTAACTTCTTATTCCCCACCTGAAATTATAATCAGCTGTTGATGACATTTCAATTACTGTCTGTAAAAATGACTATCACGTCACCAGAGGGAAAAAACAGTCAGAGTTGATGAACTCCCTAAAGCACATTTTATAAAAATGTCTGAGAGGTGCATATGCATACAGCTCAGGAAAGAGGACAGAGCAGCCAAGCAGTTTCTCTGCAGACTGCTCTACAAAACTTTCCCATAGGTGTCCAGAACTTTTTGATGCAAGCCATAGGCAACAGACACCACTGAGTATTGAAGGGGACTCATCATCACAGCTAGGCTTTGCGAAGGAGAATTTGGGGAGGACTCTAACCACATTTGTTACAAGCACACTGGTGGCTAAAAAGGCCAATAAGAGATAGACACATTCAGTTGCAAAAGGCACAGCAGAAAGACTCCTTAGGTGGTATACTCTGCAAGACACAATTCTTTCTGCGTTGTCTTTTCTCCTCAAGAGTGATCCTGCATGCTTTCTCAAAAGCATCAGCAGTGTTAAAAATACTGTGTCTTCAGACCTCCCAACTGGAGGAACTTGCCACTGGCTGCTGCAAAAGAGGAGTCCTGAAGAGAAGATACAAGGACTCCCTGAAACAACATTTCAGTCTGAAGGGGACTAAACAATAGCAAATTCCATGATTTCGATCTCCATATAATCTCTAAAATTTCTTTCAAAAGTACTATTTCCTTTCAGTGGTGCAGCTTTTCAGGCTTATGTAAATTATCATGGCTCTGCTAATTTCAGCTATGTTTTAGCTGTATTGAAACACACCTCCAATCAGGTCAATTTATTCCAGCTGCAGATCTGACCTAGATGCGTAACCTTGATTCACCTATTCATCTTCGCAACACATGCCTGCATCATTCTTTGTCTATTCCTTCCAAGTTTTTTTCTGCATTAATCAGAGTCCTGAATGTCCCCAACATAACAAGTTTGCAAAATAAATAAATACACAGCAAAGATAACTACAACAAAGTAATGGTTATGAATATGTTCCATTTTTTGTGTGGTATTTTGACACTCCTAAACACGTAAGTGGGTCCAGAAGGAGTCTTGGTAAGCAACTCTTCCTGTCTCAGAACTGCACAGCATTTACATAGTCTTGGTCTGTGGAAGGGATTCAGACTTCTACCCTTCTACCCCACTTTCCTGCTGAAGGTTGCTGTCCCAGTGACAAGGCAGCATAAGTGGACCTACACCCAATTCTCAGCCTCCATAGTTCACACACACTTACTTTCTGAATGAACTATGGCACTCCAGGAGCTGATACATATTCATTTTTGTTGTCACCCTTTCTACAAGTGAACAAACCTCCAGCAAGGAATGAGATGGAAAGGTCATGTCATTTACATCCTAACCTGCCACAGCAGAACCAACAAGCTCTTTGATTTCCCTTCAATTTACACTTGGCAACCAACAGAACTGTGCAACTTCCTATAGGCTATTCTTATTTTAATTGAGAGATTCATGACATTCAGATGAAAACAATTTAGGCTCCTTTGTAACCCCTAAGACTACACAGGAGTCAGGCAACTTTTAAGTATCCTGCCTCCTCCAGATCTCAGATGCAGTGCTGCTCAAAACCAAAGCAACTTCTCCATAGCCAGACAAGCAGATGATCTGTTTAACTTAAATTAGAATATCCAGTTCCTAAGGGAATTACACAATAAGGAAACCTTAGGACTTTGTTTTGCTACTTTCCTTTCCTTAGCTAATAAAATCTATAAAGTTTTTGCACCATCTGCTGGAAACCATTTTTCAATAAAACTCTTAAATCTTGAAAAAATTTGGACATAGACAAAACTAAGAGGGTAAAAAATACAGAGACTGAGAATGGGGGAAAATTGGATATGTTATTTACCAAAACCAAAGCCTTTCCAAAGATTTCGCTCTGTTCTGGGACAGGTCACACAACTGGGCAATCCATGTAGCCTGCTAAGGCTGCAGACTTGCAAGTTTCAATATCAAATCAACTCAGGCTGTTCTGAGGTCAAATCCTCAGATGCACAACGCCAGGATCTGCCCTATCACTAGTGAAGGGAATGCTCAGACAAACAGGGGTCATTGCAGCAACCTGCTCTTCAGCCAGACCATGTCAGGAAGGAAAGGGACATCAATCCTATCAGGGGACATGAATCCCCAACTACTCTATCATCCCCATAGAGCTGTTAGCAGACAATGTAACTAAAATGCAAGAAAGCTTTCAGATTGCTTATACCAGCAGATGGGTGGCAAACAGCAGAAATAGCTGGTGGAACGCAGAACCAGCCATACACCCCCAAACATTCCTACTCAGCTCTCACTCAGAGAGCATTCTGTCAGAAAATTTGCTGTGGTCTCCTCTACTACCAAACCCTATTCAAGGGGCAAAAAAGTAAAGCAGAGTGATATTGCTTTTTGACAACCCTAATTAAATCCTCCACATCAATTTTACAGTAAAATTCACATACACCTGATCTTCCAAGTTTTCATGACTGTTGAGAATACAGGATAGGTTATGTAATGTTACCTAGTCCAAAACTTTTTATGTAATAAAACATTCAATTTATTCCTTTTTATCACACAAGTGAACTAAGTCATGCTTCAGCAAATGTCCATGAGCACAAGTAATTTTATCTATCCCATGAGTCCTTCATGGTTCAGGAATGCCATGCATGTGCATGACTGTTTGCAAGCCTACAATCTAAGCATGCACTAAACAATCTAATGATACACATAAGCAGGAAGATTCTGAAGAAAACCCTAAATAGAGGGAAATTTATGCAATTTTGATGGGATATTACTGCCTAAAAATCTTAACCTTCTCCTTTGCCATCTGTCAGACTTGGGGCACTTCACTCTACAACCTAAAAGCTCCAAGTTCTCACATCTTCACATTGAAGAATATTTGGTGTTCAAAGACTTTTAAGGGAAAAGCTTTCAAAGGATACTGGAACACAGCTCTATCCATAAAGTGGCTCTGAAAAATCTGGGCCCCACAATTAATGTGAAGTATTTGGTAACTCTAGTACTTGCAATACTTTTATTATTTTGTGGGACTAGGAGTCAAGTCTGTGCTTAACCACACCTGTCACCCTTGTAAAGTGTTACTGAAGCAAGATACTGAGCAAAATAAGGCCCAAGCCCAAAGGAGCACAATTCAATTTGCAGGATGGGGCAGTGGATGTGAGGGCATGCTGTATGCCTAACCCACCTCCTCTGGCTCAATCAGCTTGAATTCCATGCCTCGACCAGTCCATGCTATGAAGTGAGAGTTTGATGGGTCATCAAGAAGAGCTACCAAGAACTGCCACAGCTGAAGTGAGCCTCGCCGTTGGTACGTGGGTCCTTCACGGTACATGCCTGGCTCCTGCTTGACATCACCTGCACAGAACAACAATATCAGGTAAGCACTGCACAAAAAGCATCACCACAATCACTCACTTTGTCAGATAAACTGGCAAAGCTGTCATTAGGGTTAATAAAACAGAGGGAAGAAACAGCCAGTAACATTCCCCTGTTTGCTGGTGACTTACAATAACATATGAATATACTCAAAAGCACATAAATTCATTCATGATTTATGGAAGTCTCACTAAGCCTCTTCCCATGTACTTTTGATACATGCAAATCTCGCTTGCAAATCACTTTGTAATATCCTCTGCCTGAAAGAGCATAGACTACTTTCGGAGCAACTCTGATATGTGAAGAACTGTGTTTGTGTACTATACTTTGCACAGACCCCAGTTTTGATAATGTAAGGTATGCTTCATAAAGCTGCAAAACCCTACTGAGTGAAACTTCTTTTGCATGCAAATGCTTCTAAGGAAAATGTGACCAAGTATTTTACTTGGACTTATACAGCATGTGTTTTATATACAGGCATGTAAATCCCACAGATTTGTGAGTTCCTCTGTGGCATACTGAACTTGCATATAAGCACATATGACTTTTCCTACATATTAAATTAGTATTCCCCTAAAAAGCAGTAAGTTAATTTTTCTAAAATTTTAAGTCTAAAGGAACCTTTTAAAAAAGCAATAATAACATTCTACTAGCTGTTCCACAAACTGCCAATGAAAAAACCATCCCTACTGTCTTTGTTGTTTTTAAATCATATTCATACTAAACCACTCATGCAAACAACAACAGCTGAAAGGTTTGATATTGAAGCAGACTATTTTTTGCTCCACACAATGACTGCAACCCTTGATATACTGGTAAAACTCCTCATTTCAACTACAAGAACGGTGATACTCTCCAATAAACAGCGTGACCCATTTAATATGGAAAGCCAGGAATTTACATTCAACCACAACATTAGGATGCTCTGATGGCCATTACAGAATGGCTCCATGGAATGAAAGATAGAATAATAATATTAAAAATGGAGCACTTCCTTCTGTGACAAGGAAAGAAAACTGCGTCAATAGCTGTGGAAAACAAATAAATCAACACAAGGCTTTTTGGTTTATGTGAGGTTCAGGTTCCAGTCCTGAAAGGCCTTCTTTTTCAAGGACAGGTTTTTTTCTTTTAATGATAGCTGAGCAATGCACAAATAGCAAGTGCAGTATTACAGAGGATCAGATTCTTTGCCTGTGCCGATCTTTGATTTCAAACAAAGCAGCTGAGAATCTACTTCTGAAACATCAAGACTAGTCCTGAGCTCATCCAACTTTTGCTGTACTGGCCAGAATATGATGACACATCTGCTATTTTTTTCCTCAAAAGTCATCACACTATAAGTATAAACACACGTATTTGCATCATGACATCAATCTTCTAGAGAGAACAAGGTGTTCTCTCACTGAATAGTCACAGAAGCTAGCAGCAGAGTGCTTGCTTTGCAAGCACACAAATATTTCCCAACATTTATTTCTTTTACTTTACTTGTATTTCTTTTTCATTTTCATTCCCCTCCCTGTACAAAACCCAAACAAACCAAAAGGATTTTTCAAGGAAGACAAGGATAAATGCTACTCCTGATGAGTTTTAACTTCTTGTAGTACAGGGTCTGATCCCCATTTTCATAAATGTAAATATGAATTTGCCACTGGTACTCAAAACACATCAGACCCACAATCATTTCTGGGGGCAAAAAAAAGCCCCTGACTCGATGTGATTTAAAAAAAAAGAAAAAACAAACAAACAAACAAACAAACAAAAAATCCCCCACAAAAAAATAAAAACACACAAAACCCACAAAACCCCAACCCCCCCCCCCAAAAAAACCCAAACCAAAACCAAGCTCATATTACAAAGCCAGGGTATAAAGCAGACTTCTAATAAATCATCCTTTCAGTGAATGTGTTGATGCAGTGACAATGCAATACTGGCTTAAGCAATTTTCTGTTAGGTTTGATATTGTTTAAAATTATCTATTTCTTACTAACGCCAAAATACATCTGATACTGTTTGAAGAATGTGCAATTATTTGGGTTACTTTCATTTCAGAGTCTCCAAGTCTTCAGCATACACAACAAATGCTGCTAGACATGCAATAATTTTGTAATCCATAAGTGATTCTCAGGGGAAAACAAACAAAATAAAGCAGGAGAAAAATGCCAATTCTCCAGCTCTACTTTTAGCTATGGTCAGAGAGTTGTTCACAAGTTTATCAGGAAGTATCTGATGTTTCCTGCTAAAATAAATAAAGCACCATTAAAAGAAATAAGTACACTAACACAAAAGCTATACTAACAACACTACAGTAACATACATACACTAACAAAAAGCCACTCTAGCAAATTTAAATAGCTCGTCTCCAAATTACTTCCCAAAGCTGCAGACTAACAGCGTTCACTGGCAAGGAATACAGTGTCCATCTACTTTGCTTATAATGAAATAAATCTGAAATCAACTGAATTACTTCAGGAAACTGATTTTACGTCAGAGTAACTGAAGATAATTTGGACCAATACATTTTAATTGATGTCAGAATTACTCTTAAAAAAAAAAAATCTGTTGTAATCAGTAGTGTTGTGAAAAGAGCATTGATTTGTTATCAATCCCACTGAAAAATAAACCACTAGTGCATTTAACCTAGTGGAAATACATTGACATAAACCCAAAAATGCCCTATACACTCACTCCCCACTATTCATCCCTTCAGTGATAGCTAGACAAGAGGCTTAATCCTCAATTAAACCAAACTTGCTGCTTTCTCTGCTGTTTTGTAAATTATAAGAACAGCTTTCATTAAATCTCAAACAACAAGTGCTATGTGATCATCAGTGAAATGGAAATCCTCCTATTACTTTTTTAACAGTACAGGAACTGAGCTCCTCTGCCACAACTCTGGATACAGCATCTTTTGCTGGTAAAAGTCAAATGACATCCTATTGAAGAGGAGACTTTGGTTTCAAGAGACAAAGGTCAGCTTTGGTTGGGCACACCGCAAACGGTGTGTTAAGGAATCCTAAATTGGAATGTTACTGGGCTTTTTTGATCAGCAACAGAGAAAAGTCCCTCATCTCTTTCGTTTTCATCTCCCTACACAAGAAAAGAGAGATGTGTCATACATACCGTCAAACTTCTCTGGAACAACGCAAGTGTCATCATAAAACTGCCTAGGTCCCTTTTCATACATACAGCCTGTAAGTTAAAAAGAGAGAGGTGTTTATATAAAAGATGCATGAAGAAAGAAGAGATCATGCCAGGAATCAGATTAATATCCCACATCCTTTACACACTGTCCAATCACAATATTTTGGCCTCAGTACAGGGGTGTTTAATTAATGTGTGTTTTCCCAAAAGACTGTTAATCTCTACCTGCAAAAATTAATAACCACCCATTTTTTTCTATGATTTGTTCTAAAATGTTTGTCTCATTTTTTGTTTGACTTTTAACCATTAGTTCCTGCGGGTCTTCTCCCTGCAAGACTAAAGTAGTATTACTTGGCATTTCCTCCTCGCATTCACAGAAGTCACCACCACACACTGCCCTTGATGTTTCTTCCAATTAGGATAATTTTGTAAAATTTTTTTTTTCATTAGAAGATACTCTCTGTAACCCAGCAGTCTTTCTAGCACATTCTTTTGTACACTACTATTCCCTATTATGTTAATGTTTCCCTTTATCAGAACTGTGCTGCATACCAGTACTGGTGCTCTCTCACCAGTGCTACTTAGTGAGACAAAACATCTCCTCCTCTCCTGCCACTCTCTGACCCTTCTTTCGACTGTGTAAGTACTACAGAAGGTTTTTTCCTCATAATGTTGCAGTGTTTAGTTGGGCTGGTCTCCCACTGTGAACCTGAGGAGGGGGAGGCCCATCTCAAAATCATTTTTTCTAATATACTGCTTCCCGGTTCCAGAGGCCTAAAATTGCATATTAAAAAACCATTTGGTTTAATGTGCCCAGATTACCAAACAATTCAAAATGCTTTGTGTGACTGCCCTGTCCTGCCTGTTATTTACCACTCTATCTTTGTGCCATAAAGTTATCTATTAACTTTGTTCCGTATCTTTACTGAAAATGTTGAATAGCAACACTTCTGATATCAACTCTTATAGAACTATAACAGAAACAATCCATTCAGAGATGATTGCTCAGTGACAGCCACTTCTAGATCTGTCAGTTGGCCAGGTCTTAATGTATTTAATGTGTACTTTATTGATATTGCTTTGTGCTAACTTCTTAATCAGAATGTAATGCAGAGGTAAACTAAATGCCATAGAAAGTCTAACTATATGATACAAGCATCTTTATCAATCAAACTTTTAATCTCAGCAAAGAATAGAATCAGATTTGACATGACCTTTATTCCATAAAATCATGTTGACTGATTTTCAAATACAGAAAACAAATATTTAGCAAACATCACTGATTTTCTATGTCATTCATAACAATTTTGCCACCGTCGACCTCCTATGAGTGCATAACATGGCTAAGATTGGTTTTCCCCTATCTGTGCAATGATTAAAGCTCAAAGCCTGTTGGCATTAGCCCTGCAGTGTGTGGATTTTTCCCTGATGTCTTTCAACTCCCTTATCAAGCTTCTATACTTCATATAATTTCAAATACCAAGACTGTTAGAAATTTCCAGCTCCTGTTTCACCTTTCTCATTTGACAGTACCTTCTATTTCTTTTTTTTTCTGCCTTTATTCCACCCCAGAAGCAGCTGGGCTTTTAGCCAGATGTGTTATCTTTCCAGTTATGTCTTTTCACTAGTGAATGAAGTCTTACTAGAAGGCTCTGAGTCACACATCTATCTGGATTCTCATCAGTCTCAAAACAAAATTCCTCAACTTTGTGAAATTTGACTCTTGGAAGAAAAACAAATCAACCCTAAACAAACAAGCAAAAAATAATATATTGACAAGACAGATGCACAAAAACAGGGGAGTGGAGGGTATAACTTCTCTTTCAGTGGTCTTAATTCTGTTGGCCTTCTTATTTTTAATACATATAAAGTGCTTGTACTCAGAATCATTAATTTTGACAATTACCTAAGCTCTGCACTACTGAAATCACTGGGAGGTTTGGTACTAATCTCAATTTTGAGCCTAAAATGCAACAAAATATTGCAAAAATAATAGCAAAAGAAAAAGCAAAAAACTTTCACTGAATTTAAAGTATAAAATGGATTACTTAAGACAGTTAAACTGAGCCTGTCACACCAATAGCCTGGAAAATATCACTTGAGCAGAATGGCTCAAACGGAAGTTTTTAAGCATCTCTTCCTTTCAACTGCTAGAGGCCTTTAAAAGCAGTGTAAGTTTATAATATAATTGCTTCTATACTGATCAACCCATGGCACTAAAAGAAGCTACTAAAAAATCAGTGCATCAGAAACTCAAGACTGGAAAGGGAACAAAAGATGATGTGAGTCTTCCCAGAAGCAGAATTAAACCAGTGAACCCCAAATCCCCAGGCTTTTTAATTTTTTACATTTCTCTCATACAAAAGTGATACATAATAGAAAACTTAACTTCTGTTCTGTTTGGGTGAGCCAGGAAGCCTTCTTGCCTCATGTAAATGGAGTGGCAGCTAGGCACTTCTGAAAGGAGAACACGACAATGCAAGTCAAAAGACTGTCTGGAATTAAAAGTGTGCAGGTTATCAATGAGACAGGCTGCAGGCAGAATAGCAACAAAAAAGGATGCAAGTTACAGCGAGAAGGAACCTGTCAACAGTCAGAATTTCAGAAGAGTACACACAAGGCATGGTGAAAGAGAAGATCATGATATGAGGATCCTAGACCCTATCTAACATAGGCACTTGAGCTCAAACCCTTTTGTAATAAACTTTGCTAAAAAGCTGACTCCCATGGCAATTTCATTTTAGACCATTTGCAGACCAAAAAATCCACACCACAGACCACAAATATTTTAAACCCTGTGCTTGTATATCTATCTTTGTAACTAATTCAACTCAACATTTTTAATCAACTATACTGAAAAGCCTGCCAATCACACTGGAGACTTATAAACTCTGCATTAACTCAAGGTATGTCAAAGTGAATTTACATTAGGATATTGCTTTTTAGACTCCGGTGAAGGATTTAAAGGGTTAATGAAATTTTCTGTGATTGCTAAGCATTTTATCTACGAATTTAGATGTATCTGTGTCACTCTCCACTTGCACATCCTCAAACAAAAATGACACCTTGCCCCAAAAAATTACTGTGCATATTCTAAGTAAAACTGATATTTATTTGCTATTCTCCACCTCTACTCAAATCTGCAAGAAGAATGAGAAAAACCAAACAGAACTAATGAAAATGGTGTTCTGTAAATGTCTCTTTTTCTTCCCCATGTCTTGCACTGTCCCCAGGTAGCCACATCCTGTGCACAGGGACTTGCAAACAGTCTGCCCTTCTAGACCAGGTTTAACCCACTTCTCGGATATCAAAAGTTTTGCTTAACAAAGTCTATTTGATCTTGAGATAAACTCCTACCCTAAGCTATGCAATCTGTTACCAGTAACTTGTAACTGTTAAAGAGATGCAAACAGAGGTCGAAAGAGCAGACATTATTTTTCCAACACTGCCTACAGACCCTTTCAGACTGTGATTCCAAATTTCACTGTTCACTGACTAGTGATGAGTATCAAAGATTTGGCAGGATAAGAAAATGAGGTTTTACACTGACTTCACAAAACAAGTGAAACACAGGGCAGTAATAAAAAGTTTCCTCTAAAAGCCCACGGTCTCTCTTGCACATCTGTGCCAAACTCCTCATTACCTCCTCTCTCGATGAAACACTCAGTGCCTGCCTCCTCAGGCTTTGACAATCTCCAGTGTCTCAGGCAGCTATTCTGAGCAACCACAGGAATCAGTGACTCAGTGATCACCCGAGTCAAGTATAGCTCTACAGACTAGAAGTCAAGGCTACAAGCAGTGGTTCACCTGCAAGGAATCATTCATGTTTCCAAGAAGACTGCATTTTAAGGAGAATGGAAAAATCTACGTAAAAAAGAGGAAGTTGTAGAACTGAAACAGATGCTATTTTCTATTTTAGGTAAAAATTCTCTAGTATTGGCAGCAAAGCTCTTTTTGACTCATGAACTCCACTCCTGCAGAGCGATACAGCAGAGTATACAGAATAAAGAATTATGCACGCATTCAAGAAGTTGTCTTTTTAGCCAATTCAGGGTTTCATCCCCCAAGCTCCTAAGTCAAGTATAATTAACATCTGGAGTCTCTTTAAGGCAAGCATTGTTTGTACCAACATTACTTAATCTTCTGGTTAGCTTGTGCTTAAACAGCCCACAGAAGACCGAAAAATACAGCAAGGAAGAGTTTATTTCTCGTAAAGTAACTAGAGTCTTGTTATCCTAAAGTGCTATCAGTTAATTTATGACTATCAGAGTGGGTCAGACTCTAATCAAATTGTAGAAACATTTCCAAAGTGATTATTCAATCAAATGACTAACATGGTTAATTAGGAGCCATAAACATTGCTCTGAAGTTCATCAAAGTAATGACTTGCCCAGAAAAATTACTGCTAATTAAATTGCCTGCTGCTTTCATTTCTACCTTATCTAATAAAAAGTCCAACCAATGAAATTTAGTATTGCAGTTTTAAATTGTACTAAATGCTTGACTAAGACCCAGAAGTATTTTTACAGGCTAAGTGGAGCTACTTCAAAAGAAAACATTTTAGTGCAGAAATTACAGAGCAATTATATGTTTTCTTCTCCTTAAACCATTGTTTCAAGACAACAAATAAGACAGAAGCAGACATAAAATACTCCCAGGGCAAGATCCAAGTGTTTGAGGTGACTGATTTATGATCTGTTATCAATTTTTAGTGTTTGAAGAAAAATATGTCTGGATTTAGGACAAACAACGAGCTCATTTTAGACTGTTAATGAAGTAATTCCCATTGTAAGGTTGGATCCCTTTTAAAAAAGCCCCAAAACTAACTAAAAATATAGAAACATAAAAAATTACTTATCTGTTACTATTAATTTGGAGTACTTAGAGGTCAGTCTTCATTGCTCCTCTTATTAACAGAAATGTAGCAGTCATCTTAAAACAATGAATATACCATGAAACCATTTTTTCCTATTACGTGCTGTTTTAACATTACATGTAATCTAGACACTGCAGAAATGCCCTCTCATCTAGGACTCTCACAGAGGAAAATATTGAAAATAAGCTCTGCTGTGCCTCCATCAAAGTACATCCAAGCAGAAAAAGCCCAAACAGACTTCGTCAGGACAAGAAAAACCTGCTATTGAATTTAGCAGTCACAGGTTCTAAGTTTCATTATCAAGTAAGACACTTGAGTGGTCCCTTAGTAAGGTAGTGTTTCGTATTAATTATCATGTCAGAATGATAACAGAATAGGAAAAAAAAAGAGAGAAGAGAAAAAGAGGAAGGGCTAGGTTTTCTCAGTTCTGTATAACTCAAAGCAGGTAAGGAATCCTTAAATTGTCTTTTCTGACTGTTTTTAGGAGATAAGGACCAGACTTCAGACCCACAATCTCACCTAGCACAGAAAAATCCCAGAATTTCAGCCTGTGTCCTAATCAGGCTAGACATAGGGAACACAGAGTTTTTGCAGGCAAAGGGATGAAGTGACTGACTGTCTTCTACAAGGTGAAGTGACTGTCTTCTGAATGAAGCAGAGCAAAGCAGGAACTAAAACGTGAACCATGATTTATTCTTCAGCTGTTCCTGTTTCTGACCCTACACAGCCTTCCTAACTGAAGGACAGGTTGTTATGTAACACTCCAACTCTGAATTACTTTTTAGTTCACTTTATTCAACATTACCTGAAGATCTGGAGGCACAGGGCACTACCCATGTGCACACGACAAAGCACAGTGCGATACAGAGGTGCTGCATTACGTACGTGCATGTGCAGAGGGAGAGATGTGGAGACGGAGGCTTACAAGGCGTGTGCCATCTGAAACAGGGTGAGTAAGAAGTTAACTACCTGCCTGGTGTCACTCGTCGTGTGGCAGCTCAGGTGAACACTACAGTATACTGAGAGCAGCTGCCTTATTCAGGGAGCTTGTTAACAAGTCACTCAAGTTCATCAAACATGCCTACTTCCCTGCATGCTTAAAGTGATAACACTAAAACTGGAACCTTCTTACTGTTTTCCTGCCTACTTTTTCTATTTACACTTTATTACCAATAAATAATATTAAAAGTGGTTCCAAAAAATAACTTCTCAAAGGAGCTGTTTCCCAAAACTCTCATGTGACTCCAATGGCAGTCCCATAATTTAACTTACACCCTGTCCTCCTTAATTCTTCTTTTGGTCTGAAAAGTAATTATGTGAGTTTTGGCTCCCATTTTATCAATTCAGAGTTTGTATATCTATACAGATAGACTTACATGTGTCCCTTGTGTTCCCACAGACATGCACCACATACAGATTCTTTACCTTTGTGCTGTTGGGTACAGAAGGGCACACACAAGCCTCTCAGGCAGCTGGGACGAACCTGGCTCCCAGGTGTCACTCACACGCATCAACCTGACCCTGTGCTACACACTCTGAGAACACACCAGTCATCCCTTTGGTGCCTTACAGAGCTTCACAAAGTGCTTACTTGCACTTCTCGGCTGTTTGATGCAGTGGGACAGATTTTTACCAAGTGCAGAGAAAAAAGTAGCCTTTTAAAAATAAAATGTTCAAGCTAGAACGCATCATATTTTTGGCATCAAACTTAAAACATCACAATCACACTGCAAGTAACTTTTCTGTTCATGGATTTTTAAGAGCACTGACAAACTGTTTACAAAGGAGCGCTTCATCCACCACTGAAACACATTTAGCTGCCTGGTGGAAAGCAGCTGTTTCCCACTGAGAAGCTCTGACCAGCTCAAGGATGAAGAGTAATACTGAAATCACCAGAAAACAGGACCTTTTTAGGCAAGAAAGGCAATTCTTCAAACTAGAGTGAAACAAGTGCTAAGGCAGCACCAGGTATCACTAAGATAAATGCATGATCTATGTTTTGCAGGGAGAAGTACCAAATGATTGTTTTGGATCATGAAACCTAGAATTTTTTACACCTGCAGAATACATTTAGATTAAAACTCATAAGTCTCTCCAAAATGAGCCGTTCAGATAGAAATACTTGAACTAATTACAATGTCCTTATACAGGAATTGCTTAAGTGTCTTACACCACTCAAATGCTGGTGGATCAAGTTTTAGTTCAACCACCTTTAAAAGCACTATCCCCTCAGAAGCTATGTAATGACAACGAGCCCTACGAATTGGTAAAGTCCTGGTAATACAAAAGGCACTATTATTTTTTCAGTAGCAGGTTCAGCATGAGAAATGTAGATGCACTGAAGTTACAGGGGTGAAAACAGACAACATCTACTCTAAAAAATCAATCTAAAAATTAAGGAATCTTTTCCAAATCATGATGCAATTTAAAAACATTCAGGATGGAAGGTTTTATTCATCATTTTCTCTGTCACCAGCCTTTGCACCAGCAATCAGGGGGAAAAAAAAAATCTACAAGAATCTGCATTCTTAGATATACACAAACACTTCCTTCGAGAAAATAGCTAACTAAAATTTGTTAAGTTTAATTTCTTATACCTCACTTGACAAAAACCTATCAGAGAATTAGATTTGGCCCCACCAGCTCATGTCTAAGTGGAATTATTACAAACATAGAGAAAAAAATCTTAAGCAAACAGCTTCCTTTCCACAACTTTGGTTTTTAGATCTATGACAACATCTAATGCATTTTGTGAGACCAGATGTCAACAGCCTGTCTAGGCGATGTGTAACTTTTTATACAGCAGAACAGGAAAACAAAGGCTCATACATTCAGTTCTGAATTGAAATTCCACATGGAGCTGATCTTTTGAGCATACTTTAAAATCATGTATTTGCTTTTATTAACCCCAGTAACTGTAAAATATATCTTAAACATCACTCTCTTTTGAATTCAACAAAAGACAGCAGTATTTTCTTTCTCCCTTGCTCCTTTTGTTGGTAATCTTACTGCAAAAATGTCTGTGTTGCTTTTTCTCCCCCACCCCATCCCCTGCCTGTAAAATTGAAGTTGGACAAACACTGCACGGCTGAAGTGACATATTTGAATGGAATTCAGACCAACCAGTTCCTGTTTATGTTTCTGATTTGAGAATGTAGCCTTCTCATTCACTATACATTAGAAACACACCAAGGCCATAAATGGTGTCAGGTTGCAGGCAGGCAGGGCCAAGCAGCATTAATCATTACTTTAAGGCAACTGGCAAAGGCAGCAGCTGAGGGAACACTACACCCTTCAGCTTCACATAAATGGACATTCCAGGGTTTGGCGTGTGTGGGTTGGCTTTTTTTTTTTTTTCCTTTCAGCATCCATTTTATGAATGAAACTTCAGGCTGCACAGAGTCCATTCATATAAAAGCTATGCTCACAGTGCTCAGTCCCTCGGGATCAATCGGTCTTGGGCAAGGCTGATGTGATTGGTTTAAGGCAGGCTTCAGCCTTCCATTACTGATTTAAAATGCAGCCTGTGTCCATTTGACCTGCGTTAATGCACAAAGAGTAAATCCAGACTGCGCTCTCAATCCTCAAATCAAATCATTAGCCAGTGCCACTTACTGTAACTGTAGATTTACAGGATATTTATCCATTTCTTTGAAAAACAGGGACTGCAGGACAATTTTTCAGATCATATTGTCTGCTTTGAAAGCAAAAATACATGTACAGTCTCCTGCCTATACACTCTCATTAACTTGGTATTCAGGTTTTCCTTTGTCCATGAAGATAACATTACAAAATGAATTCTATTCTAACTACAGATTTATTTCGGACAGAATTAGTGAATAGAGAAAATCAGCTGGATTGGAAGCAAGTAAAAAGTTAAAATTCTGCCTTTCATAGCAAAGTTCTGAAGTCCAGGTTTTCCAAGTTCCCCCCTCAGAAGCACTTATTGTCTACGATCATACCATCCAACAGCAGATTTGTTTACGTATTTTTAGAGCAAGTACAAAGTGCAGTGCAGCTTAACTACCGAACAAAATCCATACTCATTCACTGAAGCAGCACAGCAAAGACAAGCTCCTGAAACACAAGGATGAAATATTTTAAACCACAGGGAAAACTGCAAATCTACAAATGAGGAGGGGAGACTTCTTAAACTGAAGGGCAAAATCCCATCCCTTCTCCCCTCTTGCCATCCAGATTTTCATTCAGAACAATTGTACCTCTGCGTAAAATAATTTTTTTAAGGCCATAAGGAGATGCAGTTTTGTGATGTGTATACTAAAGCACCATATCCAGGAAAAGGATGGAGTAAGTTCTGTTTCACAGAAGATTTTATGAAACTGTGTTCAAAAATACTGCAAATTTTTGCAGCCTGACACAACAACAATAACAAAAAGAAAAGGAAAGGAAACCCAGAGAAAATTAGAGGAAAAGATTATGCAGCTGGAGGATTTATAAACAAGATCCAAGATCTCAACAAGCCACACTGACAGAGCATCCATGCAAACCATCTACAGAGATTTAGAGGTGGTAAGTTAATATCAAGAAATTGTTTACGAAGAGGTGTAGCTACGAGCAAGGCAGTGGAACTGATCAAAGAGAAAATTTAGGCTCATGATCAAGAAATATTTCTTCACTGTGAAGTGTATTTGTCTGTGAAATAAACTCCCAGGGGGAAAATTATAGTAATAATACTTAGCACTCACACAGCTCTTTATGTTTTCAGAGCACTGTACAAAAATTAACCAGTATAATCAAAGACAGTAGTAGAAGCACCATGAGTTGTGTCACTTTAAATGCTGCATTGGTCAAAGCACTAGACAATATCCTGGAAAAAGCAAACCTGCACTGAACTCTGACTGACGGTTAAGATTTCCTTTTTCTCTTCGTATTAACAAATGTCTAAACTTTGCCTTCAAAAGTACAATAGAATATCCAACTGTTGTTTAAAAAAGAAATGGAAAAAAGAAAGGCAATCTGCAAAAATATATACTCTAAAGAAATAATTCTTTTTTCCCATTGAAATTTCAATTCAACGCTTTCCTTTATGCTATTCTGCAAACTTCCAAATTTAAGAATATTTCAGCTGATGCCTAGAAAAGAATGTGCTATAGGGACCTTTTCCCACATAAATATGCATTGATTTGCTTTCAAGAAACACCACATCATGTATTTGAAAGGACTTGTGCATTTTATTCTGTTCCCGACCATTAGAATGCTAACAACATTCCATATAGGAGCAAACTTAGGAAGTTAATGTGTCACAATTAAAAACTTCCTGCACAAACCTGATACAACTCCTTTGCTGCAAATGAATTATGATACAGCCTTTTGCTTTGGCACTGTTGCCTTCAGTGCACAGGTCAAAACTGTTTGGGGAAGGGAGAGCCATGCTGTAAACAGCTTTACAGGTGGAGGCCCTGCTTAATTTGTTACAGGGGCTGGAAGTTGTGTACTTAATGAAGCAGAAGTTCTCAAGAAAGGAAAAGATAATACAGCTGAATGGCCAATTTTAGGCCTCAACAAAGCCCATTCAACCCCCAACGAAGTTTTCCAAAGTAGCCACATTATTTCTGCCAGATTTTTGGTATTATGCACTTCTTATTTTTATTGTGTCTACACTGAGATCCTAATCTGATGTTCCCATACTTCTTCACCCAGAAATACAAAGAAAGTCCCTAGCAGCTATGCTTTGAACACATGTAGTACATAATGTTCTTTAAAAAATTATCCAGGTCTAACTGGGTACCCAAAATAAACAGGTATATATATCTGATGTGTCTCTCTGCCTACGCTTGTCTCTCAACAGAGGGGCAGTTTCCCATCCATTCTCACATGCCAACACAAGGTATTTATTGCTTGAGAGGCTTAAAGACTACAGGGATGAACTTTTCAGAAAGCTAGACATGGAGGCTAATAATTTTATCTGTAGAGTTTGTTCTTTAAGTGATGTGATTAGTACCTTGGATGAAAATTTTGTGACAGGGAGAGAATCCAAATTTTCTAAGGTCCATTCAAGCTTATTAATCATGAGGCTACTGTGAAATGAAACTGTGAGAACAGATCTGCTAATGCTTCTAACCTGCTTGGGAAATACTGAATCTATCTAGATTTCAACACAGAAATTCCTGGCTATCAGTAAGAAGCATATGCAAGCCATAATTCCTCCTCTACTTATCTCTAGCACCACTGTATGACAAATTTCAGTTTCCAAAGACATGCTCACAAAAATTTCCCAACCAAAATAACTATTTTAAGTTGGTAAAACAAAATATGAGACGTAAATTTAATAATTTTTCATTTTAAAACCTTAGTATTAATTCATACACACATAGCTAAAGTCATATTTTAGTATATTTGCACACACTACATTATGTAGGAAGGATCAAGCCTGTGAAGATCCTGCTTAAAAATAAAGCCCAGAATAGACTAAGTATATCAAATTTGGCCTTTTTATTTAAGTACCTGAATACATTATCGAATTCTAGAAGTGCTAGCTGTACAGGAATGCCCACTATTAGGCCTTGTAAACAAAGATTTTGGGAAGCTTTTTGGAGTATATTCATTAATGATGCAAAATCTCAAATACGTCCTTGGCTGCATCTTTGTGCATAAAGTTGCTAGATATACTCCTAAGTACTAAATATATCCAACCGTCAGCCATGAAAAAAAAACCACCAACTGTGGCAGAAAATGTCTGATTGAACATACATGATGCACTGTGACTTCTAGAAGTGTGGATAGAAAAGGAAGAGACTCGACTCTGTTGACATTTTTCTTTATCCATTATCTCAAACATTCTGCAGTAGAAATTACATACCTGCAATTACAATTACAACTAATTGATCTGCCATTTCCCATGTCATAATTAATGTCATGTTTTAATAGAGTTTTCATTCACCAGCTTCCCTCAAAGTATAAAAGAATAGTGCACAAAAACAACAAACTTTTATGAGGCTGTTTCAAAAACATCCCAAATGGAACATCTTGGTGCATTACAATGAACTTTTTAAATATGTTTCTATATTTTTATCTGAGCTGCAATAAAATACCATGCAAAAAAAGACTTTTCACCAAGGCATTCCTCCTTCTCTGAACATCCATAGGTGAAAAATGAAATCAATGATTCAGTGTCAAATACATTATGTTTCCTAAGGGGTTATTTAATGTACTCTTAGCAAGGATGGAAAATGATGGTTCCTAGAGAACAGATGGTAACAAGACAAAATATCAACAGACCACAGTTGTTGACTGCAATTTATGGAGTGTACAGATGTGTCAACTTAAATGCAGTGATTCTGAGGCCAATAAAAGTACTTCCTGATACCAACAGATTAATTTTTCATGACCACTTGTTACACAGCTATTACATTTTTAAAAACTAATCATTCATCTACAGAAGAAACAACAATTTTGCTTGAACATCATTACTATAAAGTGGAATTGTTGTTCTTGATGGCACAAAAAAACCAGGCATGACAGGAGTGGATAAAAGTTTGTACATCTTCCTTTCAGAATTAAATTTACTGGTTTTCTTCCAAAAAGAATATTCCAAAGAAAGATGAATGCTAGCAGCCAACCCAGATTTAAAGTAATAGTATGCAATAAGAAGATCCTACTTCCAAGCCAAATATGAAGCATGTTTAAAGGGCCTTTTTTTTGCCTTTAATTTAGCATAACAAGTAACAATGCTCGTGAAGGTTGCAAGGGACTGGCAGTGCCTGAAACTCCAGTCCCCAGTTATTATCCACTGCCACATTAACTAGGCAGTCTCTTCCATGCTGCTCTGTAAGATCAGAGATACACAACTGTCAAAGCCACATATCTCAGATCCTTCATCAATGAATAGGTTGAGTTCTAGATCTGATCCTTGTAATGTGAACTCCTTTTTGTCCTGTCTTACATTTAAACTTGGAGAAGTATTTTAGCCCTGGTCCCTTTCCTGCATAAGCCTAACTCAAATTTACCTAAGGACTGGTTCTTTGCTTGTCAAGATTATGAAAGCAAAAAGCATCTCTACTGTCCAAATTCCCCTGTTCTAAAATCAAGATCAACTCTATAACAAGCACTTTTCTGTAGCTAATTTAACATTATTTAGTGGGGTATTTTGTATTAGCATTAATGTAAAGACAATAAAAAAACCGTTCTACACTGTATCAAATTGCAAGATAGTTTGTCAGGAGCTAAAATTTCAAAGGAGACTTCAACTCAGCTGCCATGTAGCCTTTGGGAAATTAACTGCAAAAGCATCTTGCCAGAGGCTGAACCAGCAGGAGAGCCCCGGGTGTACAGCAGCACCCAAAACAAGAGGGAGTCAGACAAAAGGCAGACAGGGGCACCCATTCCCACTGCACAACTCAGCATGCATGTGTACGAAAGCAATCTATCCTCCTCCAGAAACATGGCTGGGACATGCTGAAATCCCTCCTTTTCAACAGTGTGGCATACACGAAGCAGGACAGAGGCAGAAACTGAAGAGGAGCTGCAGAAATCACACTAAAACTGAAAAACATGTTTTGATCGCATTGTCTTGGCTCCATACCAATAGTTACCATAGAGGTAACTATTTACCTCACCTAGCCCACTTCTATGTGTTTTAATTTCTCCATTCTAGTTTTGTAGCTTCCTTCTTTCCAGTTTTCTTCTCCTTGTTACTTGGTACTCATTACTAAACTCATTTTTTGCGTCCCTAATTCTCTCTCTTTTCCCAAGCATAATATAAATATTATGTTTAAATCGTGTCAAACATTTACAATGTTATTCCCTTGATTTATTTTTCTATCCTTTCTATTGCTTATCTTTTCTATTTTGATCAGAAGTTATTGAAAGCAGGCTCTGCCACTACCTTCCTCTGTTTTGTACTGCCTGTAGAGCAATAAGGCTCCATTCCAGTTGCCTTATAAGCGCAATCATAATAAACATTATTAATAGCAACAGTGTATTCTCTACATCAGCAACCCGGCATCACAGATTATGTACCTCCACAAAACACAGCAGTATGCACAAACTGAGAAGCTGACACCAATTTGGCCGGTTCTTCTCCCTCATTGGTTTTATAGCTGTATAAACCCCACTTCAGTGGAGTTCCTCCTGATTTAAAGTAAAGCAAGCAAGAGGAGAGAGTCCTCTCTTTCTGGCAGACAAATGAAAGAGCTTGTAAAATGAAGCACACAAATTCAGAGGTCAGAGACAAGATAGTACAGAACAAGTTCCCTCTTAACAAAGCTCAGTTTTGTACCCTTGACTTTCTTCTCCAGCTTCTTTAACCTGTGCACTTTCTGGACATAAGAGTTCTAGAAAATGAAATCCTTTAAAGAGCAAGCAATGGTGGCACAAGTCACATGGTACTACGTAGCAATCTTACTACTTTTTAAGCTAGCTCAGACAAAATTTGTGAGACTTAAGCATCAAAAGACCAAGTTTCAAGTCATACAACCAAAATATCAATAGCACTGGCTTGGACTCATTTATTCCTTTACTATGCAGAACTAAAGGAGAGTCTCACCTACCTGAATCATATGCAAAATCCCTAGGTTCCTGTTTAATCATCAGAGGAGGGGGGAAATTTTGACTGGCTGCACTGCCAACCATAGCGTTGTGTTCATAAACTGGATCGTGGTACTCCTGCTTAAAACCTTGAGGCGGGAAAGGGATGTTTGGTTCAGACATCTGGCGCTGATATATTGGACGTCCTTCCCTTGGCATTGGAGGCAAAGGTGGGAAAGAATTGCAAGGTTCAGAGAGCTGGCGGCGAAATCTAGGACACAAGTTAGAGAGGTCATGTAAAGGACTTGAGCTACATTTCATTTCCCAAATGGTCATTATTAGTGGCTGCAACACTTTCTCAGTAACAAACATTTTGCTTACGATCATGCCAAGTGCTCCCATCAGGATCACTTGCATGGCAGAACAGGAACAAGCAAAGAAACAAGAATCCCACCTATTAATACCAGCTCTAAGACCTGTTCCCACCACATCCTCTTTGCTTTCATTATCTTCTCTCAACAGAAGAGACAAACAGGAAATGCACCAGCTGCAAATCAGTAGAAAGACTGACATTCTACCACAATAACACGAAGGAGGCGTAGGTAGAGTTTTCTGCTCTTTCACAAGTGTTACCAACATATTGCTGGTACTCTAATTTATTCTTACCCATTTTACTGTTATACAAAAACCATTCCTGACCACAATAAACACATTTTGAATAGAGTATTGTCTGCTCTAACATTTGGAAACATTCCAGGGTAAAAGTCCACTGTTCTGTCCTCTCAGGGATAGTGCCACGAGAGATCTACCTGGCAAGGTTGGCACTGCACTTCAGCTGTAATGGGAAGGGAACGTCAGCATCCCAGGAAGAGGAAAGGGTACAAATTTCTGCCAAGAGAAAGAATTACCCTCCTGCCTTAACTTTTTCCGTTAGTCATTTCTACATGAAAGTAGTAATCCATACAAGCCACACTGCCATTCACTACTCCCAAATGCTCTTCAGTAGGCATAAACTCAGATAATTCAGTTTTAAATTAACTTCATTTACATGCAATGAAATGAAGAACCTGTGCTTGTTGTTTCTTCCCTAAATCCCATCTACCCTACCGAAAAGGCCTGAAATGTAATCACTTGGATGTCTGCAGGTTCAGAAGCATACAGAAGAATACAAGGATGCTATTTTCCCACCATGCCCTGATGAACCACATGAAGTCTTCTTGCAGATTACCACAGTAGTAACCACCACTGTAGTAATACTGTGTCTGCACTAACCAACAGCAGAGCAACATTCTTGCAAGAAACTGCTTACTACTCCTGTTATAGCATATTGTAAACAAAATACACTTAAAATAAAAAAAAAGTAACCTGTGCCTTTCTCTGGAAGCTTCTCACTGTCACACTGAAAAAAATGAAGACCTTATCGTTCCTGAGTTTTCTGGACTTTGAATTTGAGCCAACTTCGGTTCATGCAAGTGAAACCAGACTTTTAGAGAAAACTCTGTGAGTGAGGAACAATGCAGGGGTTTGATTGCATAAGCAATACAACCCTTGGCTATCAACTCATAGGTAGTATATGTTTCTGAAACAATTTAAACTCTACTACCATCTGTCATAATACTGCTCTAACTTGGTCTGACAAATGTTTGCTCTCATAGTTTAATTACAAATACTGTGGGAACTACAGAGATAGAAACTATTACAATGTAGTAGTGGAGACAAAATTTATTTTCGAAATGTTGCTGTAAATAATATAATTTTTGCAATAGGAGTACTGCACTGCTACATTGGGTTTTGCAATTCCACCTACACCTGCAGAAAATAAACTTAGAAACTCAAATGTATTATGAAACAGTTAGGCTGACTGGCACTGCATTCATTTCCCTCTTTTCCTTTTTTCATTAGCCAAAAAAAGAAGCAGAAATTATCATTAAGAACTGTCAAGGAGTGAATCAGAAAATTGCAACTTGAAGATAAAATAAGAAACAGGCTCACTCACAAAGCCTCAAAGGAAGTTAATAATACTTGTTGTACTGGAAGCTTTGTATGGAATCAAGCCATTTGTTTATACAAGTGGATTTGTTTCCTGTTGGTACTTGTTAGGACCACTTATCATTCATACACTCATGCTCTGTATGAAGATGTATGGGCTATATGGACTAGATACTAATGCTATCTTATGCCACCAATACATGTTCCAAAGAAATGTGCCCTGAGTTATAGATTCACATATGAATTCACATAGGTAAGTCATTTGTTTAAATGACATTTTCTAAATACACTCATTGAAGTAGCATATCACCCTGTAAATCAGGAAGATTTGAATTTCATGAAAATATAAAGTACATGTTTCTATTCTATGATTCTATGTTTGCTTCAAACACAAGATTCAAAATAAATAAGAAAATGGGGGAAAATACCTTCCACTGCAATTGTACTTTTTAAAAAAAGGAGAAAAATAATTTTTTTTTTGCTTGAGTCAGCAATTTTGGACTTCACAAGAACACGTGATGTTCTATTACAGAAGGGAAGCATTTGTGCAAAATGCCCTAAAGAACATGAATATCAAAGACAGAGGTGAGGTGGGGTGGAGTAAAGCAGAAATCTTGTAAAGAGCCTACAAAGCTTGTGCAGGGCAAGTGTTATGGGTACAGAAATTACACTAAGATGTATACAAATATCTACAAATACTCAAGTTAGGGCTGACATACAGGTTCAGTATTCTCTTTACAACTTCCTTTAAAAAACAAGATTTTCTGTCATCTGAAAAATCTTACTACTGCTCTCTCCACATAACCTATTTAGCTTCTGGAGATTTCAGTCTCCTGTCAGCTTGACTTTGGTGTATATACAGAAACACATTTATCCATCATCCTGTAATCAAAACTGCTGCCTGGCTTCACTGGGGGTCTGCGTGCTTAGATCACAGTCCACAGCCGAAGAGATGATGGTGACTATGGCAGCTGAAGGGGTCTATTCAGTGTTTCTTCACCTCCAGAAGAGTTTGTAGAGAACCTTGGGTGGTATTTAAAGCTATCTCAGCAGAGCACAAAACAGCAATATTAACCTTAGCAACCTCCTTCAGATGTGATCTGCACAAATCCCTGGAGGTAACAGCCTTTATTAGAGCAGAAGCATGCAAATCACACTTCCAACAACTGATTTTCTTTTCAAGTCTTTCTTAATTTGATAATGTTTAAAAGGTAAGTTGAGCTTCTCACCATATATGTATATATCTTTACACACCGCTGGAATTTTAAATGTTCAAGAGTAATCACACAACAGAGCAGACAAAAACAGGTTCATGCAATAAACAGCTGCATGGGTCCCTCACGTTTCATGTTTTACCTGTGGTCCATAGGGAAGCTGTTGTCTTGAATGGACTGGGATGGAGGGAGATGGGTAGGGAAAACCCGGTCAGGTTTAGGAGTCTGAGCTGAGTTTGGGGAGGCATGGTGCAGCGGTGACACAGGAGTGCTGGATGGCGTCGGCGGGTTGGAGGGCCTCATTCCCACTTGTGGTTTCTGATCATAGGCACTATTAGTAAGGCAAGGGAAAAGCAAGTCAGGTTATTGCTTCAGAATAAAAACAACCAAAAAACAACATAGCATCTACATCCAGAAAAAATCCCCCCAAGTGTAACATTTATAAGCTTTTCATTACAATTAACTTATTAACCAGTATGGAGCAGAGGAATTCTCTACTTTACACTGAGAAGAGCACACAACAAATCATGCTAGAGACAAGTGTTTCAGCACAGCATTTTCTTCTCTGGGGCAAAGAAATGTATTTTTAAAAGATTCAGTCTTACAGTGACATTCTAACAGGAAGTATACAAAAAGTAGAAGCACCTGGACCAGAGCACAAAGAGCTGGCACCGCCTGCCAAGACTTTTTTTTTAAAGCTTGCACAAAACACAAAGTGAGACAGTAAAACAATACAGCTAGAGGGAAGGGATCTGACCTAGAAAAACAATGGTATGCTGGCTTAGCTACCCACACTAGGATGTCAGCAGCCTCTACCGACGGGGTTTTTTTACTCCTCTCTCTCAAAAATAAACTGCTGGTCCCACAAATACACAGATGCTATTTTTAAAGGTGTCTCAAACCAGTAATGGACTTGAGAACACTTCGATCATCCCTCTTTCTAAACAGGAAAAATGCAGACATTAGGCATGTAGTAAGCACAAGCTTGCATCATTTCCTATGTCAGGTTCTCTAGCGTCCATCAAATCCATCAGTGGATTAATTTGAGTTTTAAACCAAAATCACTCCTTTATGACTGGCAGAGGTGCCACTCTTTTTCTTTTTTTTTTTCCCTCTTCATATCCAGAAAGTTAAATGTAAACGCTTTAAGTGCTAACAGTTTTGTAGGTATGTCAATAAGAAATCCTTCACTGCTGACACTAAAGGAAAGAGTGACATGAAAATGCAACCAAAAGAAAGTCAATAAAGAATGAAGAGGTAACAAGCCCCTCCACCACCTATATATAAAAAAAGCTTTTAATATCTATGCCTATAAAATAAGACAACTTGCTTTTGAATAAATACCAAAGATGCAGAGCCTAATGAAATACTGTTTGGAATTGTAATCACTCATGAATATACACATGCAACATGTGCAAAACTTGTCAAATACCTAATGTGATGCTCAGACCTGCCAGTCTCTCGCCTGTTACACAGATCTCTCTATCCTAATATGCCTAATGCATTTTGAAAGTACTTTCACTACAACTTGCAGAAAACAAGACACTCCTTCCTTTTATTTCACGCTTGCACCCTGGGTTTTTAAACTCTGGCTATGTCCCACGGAGGAGGAATGGAGAATATGCATTTTGATGAAAAACACTGCTTTAAAATGATTATGTAAGTGTTTGATACAACTGTAAACAAATCCATCAGTGTTCATCAGCTAAATGCATTATCTCATCAGTCTGTTATCTGCTGAAGAGGTAAGTTTTATAAGATCTCTATTATGGTTTTATTACTCTTTAGTCATTCCTCATTCAAATCAGCAGTTCTCACTGCAAACATGCTCCTGGATTGCTTTACCTGACATTGTACAGGCACTTTTCCCCATAACTGAACTTGAATGGCTGCTCTTGACTGCAAGTGGAGCCAAGTTCCGAACATGGGCTATGGGGTTCCTTCTTGATTTTCACAGGGAGACCATGAAAAGCCACTGGAAAGAGAAAGAAAATGTAATTAAAACCCAAGTACAATATTAACAATTAGCTCTCTCAAATAAGCTAGACACTTCTAATTAAACACATAATTAATTAAACCATTGTAATACTAAAAACAATATAGAAAATAAACACTTCAAATATTTCTTTGGGTGTCAACTGAAAAACAGACATCAGAGATCCTTTGCATTGGCTATTTTCACTTTTACTGTTTAATAGAATGATGGCCAGCATCCCATCTCATTAGCAGGAAAATAACAGCCCACTTATATTTGGCTTAACTACTGTAAATGTTGTCAGAAGCAAAATACTTCCCAGGCACCAAATGTTTCTAAGTAATATCAGTGAGGTAGCTTTTAGCTATAAATGCAATCATAATTCACTTTAAAAAATGCCACACAAGTGACTACAAAATAAATTTCTCATATATCAGCCTTAAGTAAAATATCAGGAATCTTTTTTGTCTCACAAAATGCCTGAAAATTTGCAGTGGAACTCTTGAAAGTGGATGATTACATGTGCCTTTAATTATAAGTAACATCTGAAAAAATTTTCAGAAGAAATGGCTTCAGTAGTTTTTCTTAGAAATACACAAGACAAAATCCTAGCTTCATCAAAGTCAGTAGTAGATGTGACAGAGACACAAATTGAAAAAAAAATAATCATATTTTTTAAAAACTAAAAAAAAAAATCCAGAGGGGATGTGACAGAAATTCAGCATTAATTAGAAGCACAAGTTGGTCTGTATTAATAAAAAGGCCAAAGGTAAAGACAAGGTTAATCAGCAAATTAGTTTTAGCCAGACAACTTTCCTCCTCTCATATCCAACCTTAACCAAAATTAAAGCAGAAGAAAATTCAAAGTTCACCTGACACTGACAAACCTAAGTGGCTAGGAGGACAAAGGACTAAAAGACAGATATGTAAGAGCCTGAAAACACATGTGTTAAGTTTTAAATAAAATGAGGTTGAAAATAAATTTTTGAACTCTGAGATGCCTAGAATTCGGAGATCAATTTTATCACTGATTTTTGATGTCACCAAAACACCATAGTTTGAACATCACATTCTAGACTGATACAGACACTTGCATCTCCATGAAAACTCAGTTCCTGACAGAGAATCTCAGCACAAAATCAGGCCATTATTATATACTGTCAAGTAGCATCTTGCCCTTTTCTCTCGCACCTGAACTTAGGAAGGACAATTTGATACAGACTGTATATTTTCTGATACTAATGCACCTGCATACACATGCCTGTGTCCGGTGGGGAGATAAATGAAACACTGTGTAAGAAGTGAGCATCAGAATCAATAAATTCTGGCATTGTAAGATCTGGATTCCAGACTCTTGTCATGGGTTTTCTCATGGTTGGGCAATGTTCACAGAACTCATTCCCAAACAGATGCTCTCATATCCTATTATATGACAGCTTCTACTACTGCCTTTCAGCTGAGAGATCTGCAACATAACACTGTTATTTTGACACATATTTTCATAAAACTTACAAGAATTCTCTCTAAAACTGCTATTCAGCTATTATATTTGGTGGATAGTAGTGAGTTATTGGAAAGATTAGAAAGGAGAAGCAGACAGTAAAACAGGTACGCAAATGCATACTCACACCACAGTAACTTAGGAAACAGAGATGAGAAGTGATGAACATCACAAGAAAAGAATTCTTCCTGAATAAAACTGAATTTCCACTAAAAAAAAGACCACATGAACTTCTTGAAAAAATATTCTCAAATATGGAAAAATATGGCAAAATACAGCCCAGTCAGCTTTCCACTGTAATCGCAAAGCAGGCTGACATCCAGCAGTTTGTTCCAGGACGTTGCTAGTGAACTTTTACTGCTGACTCTCCTTTGCATGTCTTGGTCAAGTAACATACACCACACATTAAATGTGTATGGTGGGCTCCACAACTCTGGGACAGTGGTTCTGATGCAAAGGTAGGCAATCTTTTTGACTTGAATCAGAAAATTAAAACAAAAATGCAAAAAGACTCTTTTTTAAGGCCAGTATCACATATTTGCACAAAGGCCACATGCTGCTCTATTTTTTTTATTTATTTTTTTTTATTTTTACTTTGCTACTTCCTCAGAGTTAATCTGTTATGAAAAATTACTTCCCTTATTTATTTTTAAATAACGGGAGTACAGAGACTCCCACACCACAGCCCTGTGCGGAGAACTGGCTGGGTATTTCATCACAGCGCTGAGAGCCTGAACGTCTGCTAACAGGCAGTTTTCCAGCTCACTGGCACAGGCACAAGTGAAAGCAGCACATTCATTTTGTGCAATTTGCTTTACCTTCCCACATGGAGTTGGTGCATGTAAAAGGCTGTTAAGTACTAAATTATTCCTTATCAAATCACCATCATCTGGAGTCATGATCAACACTAATTAAATTACTTTCACTGAACACGGCTCCAGCCTGCTGCCTCTACTGCGAGGTACGTTTTATTTTGCTTACTGTACAGTCCTAGCAAGGTACAGGGCACAGTGCTAGAAGGCATCAGTGCTGTAGTTTTAATTAGAGTTTACCTCACCTTTCTCCCAGCTTTATAAGCGAGGGTAAAGTGTATCAAATCAAGTAGGTTAACACCTTCATTTCATTTAGGGAAAGCATTACAGTCCAAAGTGATTTTATATTAGATCTTTATCTTAACTACGGCCAGAAAGATAATGTAGCTGTAAAATTTAAAGCCTTCCTCGGGCAGTCCCCTGACACAGTCACCAAGCTAAGCTTTATCTGTAACTCCTTAAGTGTACACTTTTAGAGGCAAAAAGGAAAAAAGATAGCCTGATAAAAATACTTACTGCATTTTTGGGGGTCTTTCTTGAAGGCTACTCAACCTTTCAAACAATCTTAAGTGTGGCTGAAGATGACAGACTTATTCCAACAATAAAATTTCAAATGTTCAAAGCAGTTCTTGTATCATCACTGAAAACCCTCCACCCGTCACTTTTCATTTTAGTGTGACACTCATTCTACAGTGCATCTATTAAAGCAGATTTTAAACATACACTGTTTTGCTAAACTGGATTTTATATTATGTTTTCAATCCACTTTCTTTTAAGGAGAGCAGTGTTGCTTATTTATACAATCTAATCTTAGTGCAGCATACCAAGCTACCAACACATTCAAATTAACAAAATGACATTTTAAACAACCAGCTCCTCATCACTTCTTTCTTCCTGATGGCAAATTCATTTTACTTAACCTTAGAACAGAGTCTCAACCCTATTAAAGTAAGGGCACTCTGCCTTACTAATGATCTTATTAAGAAGTGACCAAAGGCCAAGATTTCATCCCGAGTGATTACTTACAGATAACTACCTCCAAACTTGAAAGGCAAACAATCTTACAACGTGTATTTAGATGAATGGCTTCAACACCTCAGCTACTGGGGAAAGTCAGGCTTATCAGTATCAGAAAGGACTCGACCCACAGACCCTGTCTGGAGTTCCTCTGAAGCCAACACACAGATATAAGGGAAGCAGAAGGACTGCTACCATCTGTAGCAAATTCATGAAGGTATAATACATTACTGCATGCATATTCTCTTTGTATAAATATCTGGATAGTAAAAGGGCTTGAATATTACACATAATGTGCTGTTGTACAGACCTATATTTTATACAAAGCAATGATTTCATCACAAAGTAAACTTACATAGAACGCGCAAAAACACAGGGTGAAACTTGCTACCCTTCCTTTAGCAGTGTTGTTCTCCATTGCTATCTGTCAACAGCCTAATCCCAAAACATTTTGTTCATAACAACATCCAGTTTAAGACTTAAATGAAGAATAATTTTTTTAAGAACTCTAAAATTAAAGGAGGAACTGGTTTGTCTCAGAGGAATCTGATATGTGTACCTTCTAGCCTGAGAAACAGGAAAGGTACCACTTTTGTACAGACAGAACTGAATATTTTACGTGAAATTGCAAGTAATTTCTCCTTCCAACAAAAAGTTATTTTATAAATTTCAAACTTCAGACTTCTGCCCAGAACACAAAGTAAAATCTGATTTTATTTTCTGAAGAAGAATGGATTTAAACATATTTTTAAAAGCCATGAAATGGTATTGGTAATTCAATGACATTGGCTAATGACAATCTTGGTTCCACTGACCAAAGAGACAAAGATGTCTTATTATCAACACTTGTAGATCAAGAGCATTTCCTATATGGCATAAAATCAGTTGACAGCAGCTGATACCACACCTTGCTTGTGCTAGTGAACTCTGATGTATCCTAGGTAATATTAAATTTGTGAATGTAGTAGAATTACCTGCAGTGAAAAGGAAGTAACTGGGAAGTCACAAAAAGTCATAGCCTAAACATGCTGTTTCTGAACTGCTTTTCACATTTATGCTCTCAAATCACCCTCTAAACCTAATATTGTAAATAAACTCATTCTTATCATCCATTGGCACATTAATAGGCAATGTAAGTTTTGAGAGATTTCTTGAATACATTTGCATATAGGGGATTTGATTTTTTCAACAGCAAGATGAAGAGACAGGAGATGTAAAAATACTTAAGCTAATACCAATACAACTCCAGGTGCTAGACTGACTGAGGTGACCCAAGATAGTACTTGGTAAAATTTCAACAGCAAGAAGAGAAGGCCCCTGTACTGATAAAGCCAACATTGTCACACTTTAAATCTATCTCTCAATATACACTGAAATACAGCAGGCATTTCAGATACATCAGAGTCTCTCCAAGATTCTTTTCCAGTACATTTACCTCTGGCAAGCCCTCCCCTTCCCCCAACACACAAAAATCCATTACTAAAGGGTCTAATCTCAGCTATCAGCACAGAGTGCCTTTTATGGAGCCATTAAACCATTTCTCTTGTTTACAGTGCCTGAAGAAAGATGTGAATTATGTCTGTGACAAAGCAGGCGATAACATTTCTAAACTGCTATCAAAATGCAAACTGAAATACACTTAAGGACAGGGACCCTAATTCGTGTTTTTGCAATTTTCCTCACTCGCTATAACTTAACAGCACTCACCTGATGATTCAAACAAATTATTTATGCTGTAAATACAACAGGTAGTCATTAATAAGAAAAAAAAAATCTACTTTCAAATGAACAAATTATTGAACGGTTCGTCAAGGATTGTAAAATGCTAGTTTTCCTCTTTGGTGATAGCAATGACCCAGGTGCTCTTATCAGTAGACATTTTTAAAAAATCCAAACACAACATTGTGGGTTCATATGAGGCCTTAAATGCTCTATTTTTGCAAGAGTTACTTAATGTTCGATCCATACGTTCAGTATAGGTATTTGCATATCTGATGCCATGAGCTATAAAACTAAATTTCTAGATAACCTTCTAGTTGGAAATGCCAGGCTTTATATGTATTTTCTGAAGAGGTTTCAAAAATGTGCATTTAATTTATGAAACAACAGCCTTCTGCATTTATTGATTATTTATTTCCAGATCATTATGATTTGAGCTTTAGACCTTTGTAGGAAGCTGCACTCTGAATTTCAACCATTTAACAGGCATCTGATCAAAGACATCTAGATGCCAAAGCGGTCCTCTTTCCATTTCATTCCACTATATATTACTATGAGAAATTTTACTGGTAACTTTGGGATGCTCAGGAGAAATTAGCAAAGGCAGGTACTCAACACAGCTGACCATTCATTCATACTCCAGAGGTTATTGCTGCTGCAGCTGAATGTGGCATGCAGCCTAGTTTACTAACAAAAACTGAAATAAAAACATCAAGTTGGAGAAGTAATAGATGAAGAGAGATAGCAGGATGGAAAGACAGTAAAGCTGGTAACCAAGTCTTTTCAGCTAAACTCTTCCCAATGATTTTGAATTACAATCCTACACATACAGATGACTGCAACAGCTGAAGACAGAAGCATGGATGCTGCAGGCATAGACAGGATCTGCAATTGTTTTCACCCTAGTCAATCTCTTGTCTAGATAATAGGAAAAAACCTTTTGTTTCTGACCACTACAACAGCTGCAAAAATGAGCAACACTTGAAGACCGTGGACTGATTTAAAAGTGGCTGAACAGATTACATCTACACAGACTCCACCAAGTTCTTCAACCATTTGATCTATCAAAGTCAACTCTATCAGATCTTAGCTGAGCTCCAGTCAACTGGATTTCATTTAGGTCCTGCTCTCTGCCAGATATCAGAAGAAGCTGGTGACAAACTGGATATCTGACACACAGATATGTATCATCACTGTGGTTTCAGAGACTATCCTGGCAGTTTATATAAAAACTGAACATAGACAAGAGACCTGAGCTTTCACTGTCATTTCTGTCAAGTACCATTCTGAAGAAGTGCATGATCTTGATATTATTCTCCATTTTATGTTTGCATCTAGAAAACTAGAACTCCTTTAAGATGCAGAATTCAACCCTAAGGACAACTGGTCTCTATCTAGACTCACCAAATGGTGACTATCCACCTGAAACAGTCTGTGTGTGTTTGGATATGTGTGTGTGCGCACACTGAGTCAAATGAAAGTAAGCATACTGAACGTCCAAGCATGCCTCTGCAATGACACCTTACATTGGTGAAAATATGTGTAATACAGTAGTAAAGGGCAGAAAGCTTTTCCCTCTTCCAGTGAATATGTACAACTGAGGAGAAAATGGGGAAGTATCATGCAGAAGAAAGGAACAACACATAAATGTGTGAAAATGCATGCAATAAAAAGCTAGTTCTTTCTAGCAGACTGACTCTAAGTCCACAGAAGGAAATCTCAGGATAGCTCTGCCACTCCTTGTGTCAGTGCTCTTTCCCAGAAAGCAGAACTTCATGACTGGGCAGTACTTGGCAAACCTGCTATATATGATTCCATCAATTCAGTCTTTGCCTTGGCTTCAGATCAGATCCTTCCAGCCCCTACCAGCTCAATAGATAGAAACAGCATGGGACCTCATTTTTTGGAAGCTAGTTCTGAACGATGAGCCCAAGCACCAGCTTTCAAAGCCAACTGGCAAGAATAGAATACGTGGGCACGATGGATCTATTTGAGAACCTTGTTTAACAAAAAGAAAATACCAGCTTTGAAGTAATCTGTCACCTTTACTGGAAAATATGCAACTACAAATGCACTTTAATAACATTTAGAACTCGTGCTACAAAATAAAGCAAATTGCTTATTTTCTCTTCCAGACTAAAGCGTACAATTCTGTGCATGTCAATTAAAGGTCTACTTGAATACTTCATCACACAAATGCTACATAATAGTATAGTCTTTACAATCCTCAGAGGGTGGGGAGGCATAGGAGGCAGGGGGTGAATAAGGCAGTCCAAAATTGTGGGATTTTGTACTCAAAGTCTACATGGACTGTTCTCAGATGACATGTCATGAGAATTAAAAAAATTGATTCTGAATTTGAATTAGGAAAAAGTAGCAAGCAGGTGAAAATGAACTGCAGCAAAAAGCTGGAATTTATTATTGTTTACTACCACAGAATTTCAAGATGGAAAATAACAGCACATTTTCCTACAGTTGATATTAGGAAATTCTGGACCTTAAGATCTACAGTAATGCATCCACCTTAACAAGCATTGTTTTTTAAAATAACTGTCTCTTGCTTTGGAGCAAGAGATGTTTTTTTCTTTCCTATTTTTTTAAGCATTACAGATTAATGACTAAAAGACAAAAAAAAAGGATTAATGAAAATCAGTTTTAAATTAACTGAATCATCTGTTCATCTCTATATTATGTTAATTGTGTATGTCCACCATAATTTTTCCCTATCTTTACTATGATCTGGCATTAACAAAAAGCCTTTGAGAACAGCAGCTGAGGCCAAAAAAAGGTTGAAGTAGAAAACAGAGAAGGGTTCACATCACTATCCATAAAGCAGGTTTATATGAGGGCATTTGTTCAGGTATATGCCATTTCCCTAAAGGACAGCTTATTTGACTCCTAAACATGATGTTCCTGCTCCTGTTCAGCAAAGAAATTCTTATAAATGCTTCTTTATAAAAGAAAATAAATGCCACTCTTTAAATGAACTGTGTTTTTCTAAAGCTTGCGTGCTAAGACACTAAAAGATTTTGCCAATATAGCTATTTCTGGGCAGCTAACCCAAGACTCCCCTGCCATGACAGATGCAGCCTCCCTGAGAGGTGGAGGGGTTCCCAGTTAGTGTGGGAGAGGAAGCACAATATTAGAGGTTGCACCCATACAGCTTAATAATTGGTTCACTGCTATAAATCCCCTTTTTAGTCAAGATATCCCTCATTTGCTTGTCTGTGCAGTTGCAATTTTTGAAATGCTCATTAAAGTTACTGAGGGTACACCTGCAGCTTTCTAACACTGGGAAGTGCTGAAGGCACCACTGAGATAATTCAGATATTTGTAGCCACTTGGCTTCTCATTTAAAAAGACCATGCCGGTTGAAAATTGAAGTCTACAAGTACATTCAGTAGAGCAAAAATTAAAAAGCCTGCTCAAAAGGGTAAACCACCTGACTGGGGAGTGGGGGGAGTAACTTCCAGTAAATACCAATAAAAGATGACCTATTAAGTAAACCCAAAGATAGAGCAATTCCAAGGCAAACTTTTCTAGAGGCTGCTAGTTAACACCTAGTTAGGACACTGCAGGTCCTTTGGCCTAAACTGACACTACTAACTGGCTGAACTGCCATATGGAATTAGAACACTGTCTCTACTCTGGTACCCCCAAGCAAAAAAACATCTGGGTACTATTTTGGTTAGTTGATCCCTCTTCACCTTCACCCCAAAAGATTTCCACTTGCCAAATAACAATTGTCTAGAAGGTATTTTCATACAGCAAGAGCTGCAGTTACCTACAGTTTCTTAGCCTCCAAGAGCAGCAATCTCACAGAAATGCTGTCACAGGCACTGTTTTATTCCAATTTATGTCCCCTTCCTGTAGTGCTCTCCTTCCTTTCCAGACAGTTACCTGTCCGGCTGTAGGAGACTCACAGCTGCAGGCAGTCGAGTGGAAAGTGCTTCCAGGGGGTCTCTGCCTCACAGCAAGTACCTCCAGGGCAAAAGTGAACCTGCTGACAAATACCACGGACACTGGATAACTCTGAGAAGAATACAAGGAAATTTGCAGAACACTGGTGGGAGGGAGAAAGGGAGGATTAAGCTAGGAGGAGTGAACTGGCTCACTTTGATGTCTGAGGGGAGTAGGTGAGGCAGGACGAAGAGCTCTCCCTCTCCCCCTGCCCCCAAAATAAACAGCGGCTTAGTGCTCTCTGGAGCAGGAAGCGGTAACCTAATAAAATTAAACCAGCTGAGTTCTGTAGCAACTGAACTAAAACACGTGGATAGCTGAAGATGATTACAGGGAGGGAAGAAAAAAAAATATCTAAAGCCATTTTTAATCCCTCTATACTGGATCTGCAACCCCCAGGACCCCACAGAGAAACAGGGCTGCTCTTCACCTGCATTAGCTTCCCTGTTAAAATCCTGAGAGGAAATCAGGGGCATTAGTTTCTACTATTACTGATAATGTATCTGGCTCCAAAGGCTCCCAGGCAGGGTGCAAGGAGAGGCAATCCACCTTTAGAGCTTCTGCTAAAGAGCAAGGTCTTAATGTAAGAACAAGCCTCGGAGAAAACTTAAATTGTATTCCTACCTGGGAATTATCAATAAAGTTAAATGCAAAGAGAAGAGCTGGCCACTAAATCAGGGTCTGTGTGCTTTTCTGAGGACAGGATTTCCATTTGCAGCAATTTCCAAAATTTAATTTAAATTCTAAGAGGTAATGGCTAAGCACTATGTAACTTCCATTACTAAAATATCCAATAATATCCCATCATTTTACACACATACATACACACACACATACATACACACTTTCCACTTCAGGTAAATCTGCAGTTTGAGGGTTTGGGGTCTGGATTTTAATAGGTTTTGTAAAATCAGAATTATGAAGAGAACTTTGGAAATTATAACAAGTATTTTTGCTAGAAGTAACAACAAACTTTAAAATAAGCCATTTTGTATTCCTTCTAGTTATTGTTTTAAAGGTATCGTCAACTTGATATTTAGGGAACATGCCCACAGCAGAAAACAAACAGGAACTGATTCTGCCTCATTTCCCCTCTTACGGAAAAGTTTCAAGTTACATCAATCTAATTATTATCTTTTTATTGTTCTTTTCTGATGCATTCACACAAAGAGCTAACAGCCAGCTATAGATGAGAAGGTTACTGATCTTATACTTGCAGCTGGACAAAATGTGAATGAAACTGGATTTAATCACTGGTTCTGCCATAACCTAAACGACTGGTGTCAGAAGGTGAAGTCTAGTTTGTAGAAGCTCAGTCTTAAAAGCTCAGTATGCATCCCTATAAAAATAGGAATATACTCATAATAAAAGAGCATCATAATAAAAAATTATCCTTAAGGATAATCGTGCCTGTCTGTCAGTTTGCTACTCAAGAATATGCAAAAGCATAGAAGCTAATAAATAATGAAATGTACTACACACTGAGCGCTCTCTAGCATGAATTAAACAACCAATTCAAAAGATTATTTACAATTTGTTTTTATTCTAGCAACTCTCAATGACAGTAAGTAAAAGGACCGAAATTGCATTTTGAGATGATTTTTAATTTTATTTTGCCTTTAACAATAAAAATATGTATACATTCATAAAACAAGTATAAACTAACTCAGCATAGCTAATGGGATGTTTGTTTACATCTTGCGAAGAGAGAAACTGTCACCACTCTAAATACATGTGTCCTTCATGCTTCAATGGTCAATTTTCACAAATGCTCACCAGTAAGGCAACTCTGACACACCTAGTTTACAAATCATTAAAGCAAGGCTGAAATCTGAATCTTTAGTTCACTACCAAAAACCACCGCAAAAACTGCAGTCTCCACTGGAGAAGGTGTGGGCCATTGAAATAAGTCAACAGTAAAATTCAGCTCACAACTTTTATCACTGATTCAACAGGGAAACAAAGAAGCCATTGTCAGAAGTGGTTAGTCTGGGAACATAAAGTCAGGACTTATTTAAGTAGGCCGATTTTCAAAGACTCTTAGCAAAGTGCTCTTTCTGGAGCCAGTGGAATTCTGACCACCTGCAACCAGGTGCTGGTTCTCAACACGGATATTTAAGGCTTCTGCTGCTACTTGAAGCATTCTTACTGTATATGAGACTTGCAGCTGAATGTACATTACCAATAAACATGCTCCACAGCACATGTTTTCTGAAGCCAAGCGTTCCTGAAGTTTTATGATTATTTTACATGTGCATACAATCAGTAAGACTGACAATTACATGGTGGGTATATTTTCTATATGCATATGTATATATGGAGATATATATGTGTATATATATATACATACAGAATATGTATATATACACACTGAATATACACTGCATACACAGACTTGTATTAAACCAGTTCCCAAATCTAATCCCAAATCCTTGAAACTCTTTGTCTTTATTGAATACCGACACTTTAAAAAGTCCCTGTTGTCTCCACTTCCCTTAGTGCTTTGGTCATGAGAAATTTTATTAACAGATGGTTAATAAGGAAACATTGCATTCAGTTTCAGCATGAAGACAGAGTATTAAAAAAGAATTAAACTGTTTATCTTTTTTAGGTATACATTAGAAGCAGAAAGGAAACAACATCTGAGCAAGAAGGATCAAATTAGGAAGACTGGGAATTGTTTTTGCACACACAATTTTTCAAATGTACTTAATGACAACTCATAATATATAAATTTAAAGACAAAAACCTGGCCAGTCAGTAACCTTCCTCTTCAGTGACTGCAGGACTCCGCAGTAAATGTCATTGCTAAAAAATATTTCACTACATTAACTTACTGGCAACCACACTTGCTGAATAAGTTCATAAACAGCCACAGGAAAAAAAGACAACCAGAAATAAAGCTGCTAATGATTCACTCTTTTCTAGCATGCATAATCCTCAGCTTATAGAATAAATAGATACGTAAGAATATATTCTTTACCAAGACAGTTCACTTCTCTATTTACCTCATCAAGGTCAAACTATAATCCAGGAACAGGGAAGAGTAACGTATTGAAGACAAGGAGAAATGAAGAATAATTGAAAGGAAAAAAAAGAGTCCCTCGTTAGGGAAAAGACGAGCACACGCCCTGAAAAAGTAATCAGTTTTCCATTTATCAGTTTAAACTAGGTTTAGATCATCCCTAGAAAAAACACTGATGAATTCTAAAACTTAAAAAATTAGCAATCATTTGTGCATATTTATCGGATTATAAATGGCTTCACTGTGATTACTTCCTAGTACTGAAACGCACATGACCAAATCAAAACGACTTAACACCTGAAACAAGGACTATTTTTCCTCTATGGTTACAGAGGACAGCGATATTGGTCCTACTGGACAGGAATGTGTCACAGACTCCTCAAAGCTTAACTGATGTTTACAGGACTGTCACTCTCTCCTCCTTTTTTTACCTGCTATACCCCTTGAAAACTTCATGGCACTCCATGGGAGAGCCTGATGTCTATCTTCAGTTGCTGAGGCAGCAAGTAGAAGACAAAAAAATTATACAGACTTTTAAAAACATTTGAACTAAAGAAACATATATAATAAATAGAAATGGATGGACTCAACTTGCAGACTGCCTTATTTTACATCATTCCAGAGCTCATGGATTTTCAAATCATTATTTAGACTACTACTGAAATACAAAACTCATTTTGCAAAAACACTGCATGGAAAGGAGTTCTAGGAGAATAACAGTTTTGTGTCAAAACAAACACCCTACAGTCTGCCTTATTTGGTTTCCATGTGACAATACAGCTGAAAGAAGTTTCTGCATACTTTAGCACAACTGGAACTGAAAAGATCTAATACATACACATACTTCTGATGAAATTAACTGAACAACTACCTGTTTAAAAACTAAGTAACTGCAGTGTTAAGAAAATACTGTGACTAAAAGTTACAATGTGAGGATCACCGGTATTTCCACGGATGGGACCATCACAGAAGGAAGGAGGGGAGGCTTCCTCAGGGAGGAAATAGAAGGCTTTTTCAAAACTGAAAATTCAACATTTTGAATAAAATATGTTTAATGTTTTTGTTTTTATGTAAACAGACCTTAAGAAGTGATCTGACAGCCTTAAGAAATTACCATTTGAAAGAAAAAAGTCTACATGCTTCATCTTTGATCTAGGAGAGAGATTTATCACAGGACAGGATGACTGAAGTTTATTCATTAGCTGATAACCTCCACATGCAATCCAAGCCTTTAATCTGCAATAAAAAAGCAGCAAACGAGGATGGGGCTCTGTGGAAACTAAGTCAGCTTAGCTGAGCAAGGACACGCTGATGGAAGGCCATAGGGGAGACAGGGGGAAAAAAACCCACAAGCCAGATTGCTGGCGACCATCAGGTTCACAGTGGTCCTGTACAGTTAAATGATGTCTGCATAAGGTGTCTGCTGTCTCTGCGGATGCCCAGAGATACCCTTCCATAGGCAATAAAACTCACATGCATGCTGGGCACTATGAAAGAAAGCTTTCACACTTTAAAAGTTTTAAAAATCAGAAGTTGATGGGGTCTTCTAATTTGATTCACCGTGCTATTGCCACCACCAGTATTTACAAAATCGCTGAGCCACTACCACTATTACAATCCAGGACAAAGGAGAACCTGAAGTCCTTCCATCTTCAAAGCTGGAAATACAAGCAGAAACGCAAATAAACAGAAACTGCTTATTAAAATCACAAAAAACCCACGAATTCTCTACTGTTAAGATCAGAAGTCCGAGGCATTACAACCAACACTCTGCCTCTTGGTAAAACTTTTTCAATAATTAAATCTTGCAATTATGGAAAAAGACGCGACTATAGCAGATTTAAATATTTCCAAAAATACTCTAGAGGAAGAAGGAGAAAAAAAAATCTATATTAACACAGGCTAATGCCCAGCAATGAACCACAAAATGAGCCCACAAAGTTCTCTAAAAAGACAACAATTCGTAATTTCTTTTGAATGTGAATTAGAAAAACAAAAAAGAGAGAGAGAGAAAAGAAAGTTAACAGCTGGTAACAGTTTCGGTCCTGCTTTAAACAAAGGAAGCAAGTGCTCAGTGACACAATGAAAGAAGGGAGGCTATCTAAGGCAACTACGAAGAGAGATAAGGTGGTCAGCATCGACTCCTCAGTCTGACCTCTCCAGCTCTTACAACAGCAATTGCACCGGACTGTCTTTGTAAAATGCTTTTGAGATCTCTAGATAAGTGATCATTAAGAAAGCTGTGTATCTCACAGCACAGTGATACATGCATTTCTGTACCTACTTCAAACCAGAAACAAAGATGTTAAGCAACATGCCCAAGGTCATGCAAAGCTAAAGGCAGGAACGAGCCACAAAACCCCGACTCTCACAGCCCTTAAGAAAGAATCCATCACAGTCGGGCATGCACTAAAATAAATAACTAAATCTCTCTGTATTTGACAACATCTGACCTATGGAAGGAAGTAGTTTCAAGACAAGTGGCAAGAAACAAAACACAGCTGCAGCAGAGAGCCCTACCAGGGAACAGCGCAGCACCAAGAATAAGTAACAACACCTAGTAGGATATTTGTCGGACTGCCTGCTGCAGCACCACACTTGCAGAGCTACACTCAAAGAAAAGGTGATTGCAGACACAGAGACTCTAAAAAAGGCGAAATTTGGGGGGGGGGGGGGAACCAAAGCCAAAAAAACACACACACACAAAAAAAAAAAACCAACCATAAAAAGACCCCAAAAAAACTAACCTGAAAACACACTAGTGTATGCAACTCGTCACACACACACAACCAAAATGCTACCAACTGCAATTTCTAGGACATTGTGCACTACCAAGACATAACTACCAGCTGCCTATGTAGTGAATCATCACGTTAAAAAATGTCATTTTTTTTGGTCCACTAAAATTTTCTCTGGAAGCTGCAAAATTAAACTATTCTGCATCAAAACCGAAAACAAATCCCTTAAATAGATCTCCTTTTGACTTCAGTAGGCCTGTCAGAACTTATAGTATTCTGGTGTTTTCTACTTAGTTTTAATTATGTGGGCTTTTTCCTCCAAAATATGTAATATTAAGTGAAAATTAACCTCTATCAATTGCTCATCACCTCTTGCTGTACTAAAGCAAACAGGAAATGCTCTTCTAGGTCTGAAATTCACCTTTGAAATTTAAATCACAGAAAGAAAGAGAAAGAAAGTAAAACAAACATAGCATTTTTCACCTGGTAGTGTGAAAAAAAAATCATTATTTTGCATGCTGCAAACATATAAGTAAATATTAAAGCTTTTCCTCATTTAAAGTGCGTTTGGAATATCCTACACCATTAGTTAAAATGACAGAAGAATACAGCTACCTGAAGCCTGTGTAAAGAATCTCTTTAACAGGCTTTTAAAGATTGCAAGCCAGAGCATCTAAAAAGCACATCCCTGAATAATTTAAGGCTCCTGGCATCTACACTGAAAGCACTCCTTTGCTAAAACTGGAGGAACAAAAAAGAGGTAAGAGAAAGAATAAAGGTCATGAAAGATCAGCGACAAAATAACTACTAAAAAAGTATATTTCCTATCTTAAAGTTTAATCAGACATGGAGGAGCACAGATTTTACAGCCAGCTCTTCCCATTTACTGTCAACAGCTGCGGTCTAACACTAACATTTACCCCTGGGCAGTGTTAAGGCTGTGATGATCTGGAAAACAACACAGGAATAAAATGAAAGAGAAGAAAACTGATCAAGAAGATGAAGTACAAGACAAATCTTCATTAACAGAAATCTAGTAACAAACAAAAAGCCAAAACCAAGAGTTTTTCATTATTTTTAAATATGTAACTGACATTTCAGGGCAAAAGAAGAAAAAGAAAAAAGAAAACTCTAAAAAAATAGATTAGTCAAAAACATATAAAAACAAAACAAAACGTGATTATGCTATGAAGACACAAGGCAATATGGTTTGGTGTGGGGTAATCCCCATTTATAACCAATTCTACATAGGTCAAATTACAGTTCAGGGTATTGTTGACAATACCAAGTTTTCTTTGCCAACTACATCCTTTAAACATCAGCAAATCCTACCTACTTCCTCTTGTGTCTGTCACAGAAACCATCCAAATAATGGGAGCAAGCAATCTTCACCTCAACAGCTATTGACTTCAAGCAAACTGAACACTTTATTCATTTTTACTCCTGGAGTGGAAAGTCCTTGCTGTTCTACAGTATCTGAAAGCCTCGCCACTGATTACAAGCAGTTCAGGATCTGGCTCCTCCTCAGTATATGAAAATGGACTTGAAACAATAGGAAACCTTATCTGAGGAAGTTAACACAGGTCACCCTTCTCCACATGTGAATACTGACTTTATACTGACAGAAGAACAGCTTAATTAAGTTTTATGAATTAGATAAGAATTTGGAAAAAGAGTCATATACAGAACTCTGATTGAAAAAAAAGAAAGCATTCACCTTTTTAGGGGAAAAATATTTTGCATCTTTTCTTTACACAACTTCTCATGTAATTGTTTTAAAGAAGAGTCATTAGGAAGTCACCTGAATATTCAGCAAACAGGTGAGCTGAATTGCAGAAGCAGATTCAGAATAAGGCAAAACCAACTTGCCTAACACAGAACTTTTAAGTAAATGCCTGTAAAAGTGATTCCTCACTCTTTTTGTGGACTTTATTTTGTATGAGAATGGGAATGAAAAAGTAAGAAAATTACACTAATATGCAACTCAATATTTTCCTAGTGCAACTTCAAAAAACACAACAAAAAAAAATCTTTTTCGTATACATTTTTCTCCCTCAGAACTCAAGAACTTCAAATTTTATCCGAACAAGGCAGTTGTTTTCTACTCTACATTCCACTCACTCTAAGCAAAACTACAAAAAGGTACTTTGTGATAGGTATGCAAAGATAAAAAAATATTTAATAAAAAGGTAAGAGAAGATGGGGCTTTGATGACAAAAAAGGAAGGTTTGAAAGTGCAGACATTTCTAAGATTCTTATGGTAGGAAGGATCCCTTTCCAGAAGACATAAAGGAGTAATAAAATAAATTCTACCTTAAACAGGTAAACTGAAGCTTAAAGCATTAAGGGGAAGCTTGACATGCCGGATCCTTAGCTAATAGCAATATGCGTAATTCCAATAACGTCAATAATACCACATGAAGTTATGCTAGCTGTTGATCTCACTCATAATATCTAAAGCCTACACCTAACTATAAATACACATATTATGTTTGCTTTTTGAAAATGGATTGAAGTTTAATAGCAACTCATAATTGAAATATTCATGGTCCCAAGCTAGCTTTGAAGTTAAATCCCTGAGTGGATAAAGTGGACTGTATATCTAATCTAAACTAAATGTTTCCCTTAGTTACTAATACCAGTGCAGTTTCACTAGTTATAAGCATTATTACAGAAAAAAATGCAAAACCCACAGCACTTTAAGGGGCATTTAATCCTGCTCAGTGGTAGGACACAGCAAATGATCTTGGCAGTATCAGTTCCTCTGCTACCTTCCACATCTTGCTCCAAGAGCTGACCTCTTCAAATCACCAAGCTGGTAATTTCTAGGCAAGAAAGGTTTAACCACAGCTTTCCAGTACTGCTACTGCTACCAAAGTTTCTTAAGTCTCCTTTTAATGTCATGAGTTTCAGTTTAACACCGCAGATCTGCCTCAGCTTTAAAGCCCATTTCTCAAGCAATGAATCCTGAAATAAAATGTCATTAATTTTTGCACCTGAACTGCAGATTGTAACTGTTTCACTGGAGCACTGCAGTTTTCTTTACATACTCTGCACATCAACCACACCCCTCTACCTATATCCAGCTCCATAAATAAAACTTCTGCAATGAACCACAGTTTAGTTGCCTTTGAACTACAGTGGCTGTGACCTCCTTCACTGGTTTACACTTCTATCCTTCACCATTTTTGGCTCAATTAAATGCATTAAACACTAAATCCATGAAAGCTTGTCCATCCTCTCTCATGTATAAAATAAAAATAAATTAAAAAAAAAAAACCAAAACCAAAGTGCTCCTGCCAGACTGCTGCCAGTAACGGGGCAAGTACCGTGCAGAGGTATGGATTATATGTAGTAAGTCATTATAATGGAGTTTGAAGGCAGGTTTGGATCCTAAAGAAAACGGTCACAATTGTGCTACTTCTGCAGCAGTAATTTCCCCATGGGTTTGGTTATGTTGATCTCTGTTCCCGTTTTGCAGAGCCCACAGCTACATACCTTATAACCAAGTATACGTCTGAAACTCCATAACCTTTGCCAGAGTAGCTCACCAGGAAGCTCTCCTGACCTTTACTTAAGATAAAGAAACCAACTGAAACGAAGAAATAAATGTTCCTTTGATAATACTGTGTAAGCTGTGGCTAAGGAACTTTGAAATACAACAGCATTAATAAAATAACCATATTAGGAGTATTTCTTTATCACCAAAAGCAGTGACCAGCTTCAATGGGGCTTTTCTTTCACAGCTCACAAAGTATTTTCCAAGAATCATTGACTTGTTGTATAACGATAATTGTGGGTTAATAGAAGCCCCAACTGAACTTTGTACTGTTACACAAAGGATATATGCATGAATGACTATATCTGGGCACAATTCCCTATGGAAAATAACGTATCCAATTTTCAATTTATAGACTGTTTTGGCTTTCACATTATAATTTTTTTTTAAAGTCTTTTAAGAGAGAGGTAGGAAAAAAATCTGTTATAAGGGCAACTTTATAAGTTGAAAAGTGACTATGATTTTTGGTTGGTTTATGAACATGAACTTTGAGAGAAAAATAAAAATAAATTGTTGCTGCGTGGAAATACTATCCTGCACAGCAACAATTCCAGGGGATGAAAAAAAAAGTGTGGAGTTTTTTTCCTCACAAAATGCTGTTATGAATACTCTCAATAAATTCTTCCTAGAGCAATTCCTAAATAACTGGAAAAATAATCTAAAAGATTTATAGGAAAACTGAATTTGTTTTTTGGGTTAAAGACTATTTTAATGCAATTCTTCCTAATCTCTCTAATATTAATCTTAATGTTTCAGTACATGAATGCTGTATTTAACAGCTATCTGGTTTAGTGAACTGCAGTAATTCACTCCGATAGGATAAATTATTTAAGTTATCTAGCAAAATGGAAAAGCTCCCATGCGCTCTGCTACAATCAGCAGACACTGTTTAGAAGAGACTTCTGATGATGAAGTCTTGCCATGAGGAATAAAAATGCATAAAGGTGCTCCAAGAAGTCTATGACCTTGTCAGATGTTTCTCATGCTATGTCCTTGCAACCACGGAAAACCGCAGAACCAAAGGTACAGCAAAGGGGAGCCAGTGCTTAACAGAACAGTAGCATTTTAGCAGGTGAAAGCAAGACTCGAGTGGCATAGGCTGATAAAAATAGGTTTAGGTCCTTGTTAAGTAGAGTAGAAAACAAAGCAAAACATTCAGCTTAATGTAACTCCTGCTTCCTCTCATTAATTCAAAGGGAAATTTTGTCTGAGCAACAAAATGCCACATGCTAAGACAACTTAAAAATGCTTCAGCAGTGGCTGTATTTGATTGATTATGTAGAGAACTGTATTTATTTGTTGATATACAAAACGTGTTGAGCAGCCTGATTGCTGCTCAGCAGAGTTGCCTCCTATGTCCCACGGTATCTGATCTGTACCGGCTCAGAATGCTCCTCTGCTCACCCTATGGACAAACAAACTCCTTCCACCTCCACAACCTGAGTTTTTCCATGTTTCCCTGGGGCTCAGGGTGGGAATGATAGGAGAGGGCCCCTTGCTAAAGGTTATACTTGAAGTCCAAATAACTTCTTTTGGCTGCAGATCAAAATGCCACTTGCTTTATCTACTCATCACACTGATGTCACCGACCAGCAAAAGGATTGCAGATGACACAATAAATAACAAATATGAAGACCCAAACATAAATATACAAATACATATTTTTAAGAAAGCGATGAGTCGTACTATACTTACAACTTTCAGCCTGATAGTCTGGCACAAACTGCTCATCATTGTCAGGTACCTGAGCTGAAGAAAGGAAAACAAACAAACAAACAAACAAACAAACAAAAAACAAGAATTAAAAGAAGCCGTTATAGCATAAATAAAGACTTGTGCTTAATTCAAAGCACTGCCAAGTTTAAAACTGGGATTTTTTTTTTCCTTGTTGAGTATGAAAATCAGGCAAGAGCATCATTTTAATATCTGATAAACCCTGGGGTGAAGCTGTGCGGTGCAGTCTGAGTCCACAGCAGCCCCGGCACAGAGCAATGGGAATGGGCTGACTTGCCCTGCCTCACTCCCTGCACCAGGGTCTGGACCTACCATGCCACAGGTAAAACTCATCAGTGCTCAGTTGCAAAATATCTGAACATAAAAACAAATCCTAGTGATTAACACTTATGCTTCTTTAACCCCAAACTACCACACCTTCGGTTTACTTAAATGTGATTCCAATTGTTTGTGGTAGTCAGCCAACACAGTAGGGATCTTCTGTTATTGTTTCAAACATTCAAAAAGAACTATTTTACCAGACCACAGAATTCCTGGTTCAATGACACCATTTCAGACATAAAAAAAAAATATTTACTTAAAGCAAAAATCATCATTAATATCCATTCATCTTATGTAGGATCATTGTTGCTTTTAAGAAACTTTCATCACAAACCAGAACTATAAAATACAATCATTTCATGCTCTGCCAATGGATAATTTTGCTCCTGTGGTACCCCAGTTCCTTTTCACTGTATATCTAAGACATTAACCATCTCTCAAACGGTGTTGTAAAATCATTTAAACCATTTAAGCTGAAATACCACTGAATGTATATTACAGATGAATGCATTCAAATAACTGCAGAAAATTACACTGAGAAACGGCATCCTCAGAGCAAGACTGCTTCTGTGTACATCCCGAGAGAGATCCAGCTTATCATCTCAACTTTGTCATCGTTTCCTCAACATACACACTAACAGGAATCACTACAGCAAAGCTGCATAAAATTATCTGTTTAAAAATACTTTAATTTACACAGTTCTTGTCTGAAGATAAGCAAATAATTCACATGATCTTCATTAACAGTTAACATCTGCCATGATCTGGTTACCCAATGAGAATTGAGAGGTAAATGCTGCTTATATAATCATTTATCAAAACTGCGACTATCAAATTATTAAACACGTTAAGTGATAAAATGTAACTTTCATGTCCCTCAGAGTATCTTCTAGTTTAGAAAGCGCATACTCCCCATCATATATGTACAACAGTTATAATTTGTTTGAATTTAAAATACATATTTAACTATAATTACAGTTATTTTCAATGTGCACTACAGTACTCTTCATGGACCAGATCTCCACTCCTTACTCAGGAAATATTTCTAATGACTTAACTGGAATTTTTTTTTCCTGGTAAAGAGTTCAGAATCAGGCTCATTACACTGAAAAATTATTTGCTCTGGATTTTAAAATAAATTTAAAATCTTACTGTCTTAATTGGAGAAAGTACTCCTTAAGAACAAATGACCTTGGGAAATATGCAAACGCAGATTTGAAAAGAAGTGCAAGATAAACCCACTAAGTGTAATTAGCCTTACTGTGAAAAAAAAGCATAGCTACTGTTGCTTTGTTGTTTGGGTTTTTAAAGAAAAAAATAACATTACAGTAAACCATCCTTTTAGGATAAATCAGTGCCTCTGAGGACGTGTGGGCTCCTCAAAGTTTGAAGCTGTATAAAACACTTATTTTACCAACCCAAATATTCCCAGTATTTTTGACACATTAAATTTCTCTTTCTTCCAGAGAAACTACAGAACTTTTACCAAAAATGAACTCAGGGAGCCCAAATATTAACAGTCCGCAATTTCTGACATTTCATGCAATTGACTGCATGCAAATGTTTGGCATTTTCCTTACAAAAATGCCAACCATTTGACTGTCACAGAAGAATCCAGTTATGAAATCAAAGTCTTCTACTTAAAAATCAGTTCATAAGGATTTCTTATATTTCCAATTGTTTTTCAAGGGTCTGTGAGTACATTCAGATTTAAAGTAATTGTATCAAGTAATTTCTTGTTTACAGAAGACACATCCCACGCAGTTTTCTTAAGCCAGCTATCATTTTCAAATGCAGCAAGGAGGCTAGTAGAACTTTAATTTTTTAACACCCACCTGCAGTTTATATTTACATATATATGTATTAATCTGTGAATCTAGGATATATGAAAAAGCCCTAAAGAAAAAAAAAACCACTCCTGTTTAAATACAAAGGCTACATTTAGTGACTGCAGCACTGGGACAGCCAATATCATATAACTTTCCATAGAGCATACTCTGCGCACCAGACAGCTTCACCAGTGCTTTGGTCTGGTTCTATCACTTTAAATTGACTTAGTCCAGAACAAATCTGTTGTAGAGTTTTATGTATAAATATCAGTAAATAAGGTCTTTTTTGGTTTTCCCCAGCCATAGAGTAAGGAAAAAATAAAATATGTCGTGGAAACCTCTATATTACTGCCATTACGCCTGATTTGCTCTTGTTTATGGAATAAACAAGAAAAATGTACTTCATTCATGGATCCCCAAAATTTATGAAGGCATATTTAATAGAGATCAAAGCACATCACTTCATCAGTACTCTGGAAACCGGTGGAGACTGCACTGTCAAAATTCAAATACAATATGAACATAGCCTTAAAAGCCTCTTTAGAGAAAGGAACACAGCAAGTTAAGAAGTATTTAAAACCCTGCCAACTATAAACAAAACAAATAACAACATCCAAAATGTTCAACCCAGGAACATGCATTTCTACTGGAATCTAATTTTAGTAGCATCAGTACCTTAGAAATGAGCCCAAAAAGGCTATAGGGAGAAATTAAAAGGATCTGCTAGTGGAAATGAAAACGCAAATTATTCCTCATTTAATCCGATATTATTTTTAAACTAGCAAAACTGAAACTTGCACATGATCATGCTGCTGAAATGCAAGCAATCATCCTCATACATAGAGATTCCTTCCACCAGCACCTTGCTGTGAGAGGGCAAATCATTGGGATACATCATCCCATTACTCAAGTAGAAGAGGGCTTTTGTACCTGGAGTTTGAATAATTACAGGCAGACTTTGTAGCAAATTAAATAGACTAGTAAAGACCCTTCAACATGAATGTCTGAAAGGAAAATGTACTTGCAGTGTTGCAACTGTCTGCACATTTATATACATATGCCATTCATTTCCTCTTTTATTCACAAATACTGCAACTCAGCAAGCTTGCCATAAAATCTTCATTGGTCTTCTGTTAACATACACAAGACACAGTGCATAAATCACTAAAACTTTTTTTTTTTTTTTTTACTTTGCCATTCAGAGGAAAATTGAAAAAGATATCTGAAATGATCACCTAACCGAATGAGAATATTTCCCTGAGCTACTTAATTATGGGGGTTTGAGAAGGCAAGTGTATTCCAAAAGACTAATAAAAGGTTTCGAAAGATATTAAGCATGTGGCTTTTACTGCTAATAGCAGAAGCAGCTACATCAGTTCATTCCACATTCAGAGCCATCAAGCCTCACACTCCTGAAGCAGACATCTGCAGCATAAACTATCCGACTCAGCCTAGAATATTACCAAAAGTTTTCTTTTTCTTCTGACTATAGCTATAAGGTCTCAAGAGGATTTGGGAAGTGTACAGAAATGTTAATGATGATCTTGAGATGTTATCAGTCTAGGTTTCACAGTTTCACTACCTACTAAGTTAAAATCAGTTTGCCAAATGCAAACATTCACAGCACAAAAACACTTAATACTTGTTTGTAGTTTTTAGAGCTTTAAACAATCTTTGAAAAGCTGAACTGACAGATCATTTTGCAAATGGAAAGCAATTTTGTGGGGGAAAAAAAAGTTTAAAACTAGGGCCTGTTAGCTTGCTTTCACTGCAAGTAAACAAAAAGTTCCCATTAACAAGCATCCAGGACAAAAGGAGTTAATATTTAATTAAAACCAGCTCTATCCACTGTAACAATGACCTGGAGCCAAACAAGGCAGAAGATGTATGAGTCATTCTTTCTGCCAGTGAATGAGACAGCTGATCTCCGAAGCAATTCCTCAAGACAAGCAGTCAGAACTGGAGTTCTGCCTCCATTCACAAAAACACAGTCCAGCATGAACCATGTGGCCCCAACCACAAGCTTTTCATGTCACACCCTTCCAGAGAGCTACAGCAAAGTAAACTTGAACTTTAGGCATAAACACACTGATTTCACTGCTTTGTCTCAAGATGCAGCACAGACCTGCTGAGGAACATTATAAATGAAAAGTTAAGCAAACTATAAAGGGCTTAAATTTAACTCTTCCTACTCCCAGTCAAAAACTGCTTCCAAAAGCTGAGCTGCATTCCAGGGAAAGGTGTTCCTGTTAAAAAAAAAACGGAAACGTTCCAGAAAAACAAGAAGCTGCAAATGCTTCACTTAAAACTTTATTTTGGGTAGCAGAACACTTCCTGCGGTACTGTGTGCTCTGACCTCATGCTTCACTTTTAGAGCTAAGAGCAATTAGTTTTAAAATATCCATCAGTTATTCAAAGTGGTAAAAGAAATTGAAATTGACAGGAAATTCTATACGAACAGTAGTATTTTGGCTTCAGCTAAAATAAGACTTCAGGCCTCAACAGTAATGGGTCTATTGAGTTTTCTTTGATTCATTGTCAAGTCTGAATATCTGAAAGATTGGCTAAATTGTAACTAATTCCTGAAAGAGCTGGGGGGTGGGGGGCGTTAGTTGGTAGTTGTTCTTTTTCCACGGGAACAACTGTCTCTAACAAAGAAGCATTCAGAAAGCAAAACAGTGACAAATTTCAAGATGGTAAAAAATATTATTTCCCATAAGCACTGGATTTGCTGTCAAAACAAGCCAAAACCCTTTTTACATAATGTGAGATGCTCTGACTAATAAACTTAAATGCAGTTCAAAACTAGCTCCAGATCTCAAAATTCTTCCTTATGTGAATAATCCCTAGGAATATGAAGATGGTTTTGCAGAATCTGCTCTTCATTTGCTGCTATACTAAAAATGAGGAAAAAAGTTAGCTTACAAGGAGCACTTGCATTTAACATTTCGCTACACGCCTCATGGTTAGCAAACTCCACTGTGCCTTTGAAAATTATTATTTTGAGCAAAAGTTATTTACTTTTCCAGCAAACAAGAAAAACATTACTACTTTCAGACTATTACTTCTTGCAGACTTAAGACTTGCAGATTTTTGGTGGATTTACTTCTTTGGGTTTTTGTTGGTTTTTTTTTTTTAAATAATAGCCCCTTCCCTCCCATTTTGCCTAATCTAACTCCTCTCCTTTTTTGCACAGATATTTAAGATCACAAGTTAGGAGTATTAGAAAACCAAATCTGTCAGATCACTAGAATCCGCAAAAAAAAAAAAAAAAAAAAAAGAAAAAAGGAGACATTCTCTGTACTATAAACTAAAAGTCTTTTCACTGCTTTTAAGAGTGTGTGTCCTCATTAGATAGATTTCAGCCATGAAGATATTATCATTTTTTGACTATTATTACTACCATAAAAATTGATAAAAGTAGATAATTCTTGAATATGGCTACATAGAATTTGCCTTACACTCCGTAAATTTTACAACTTTTTGGGAGAAAAAATCTAGTTAGCCGGATTAAACAAAGCCACTCTAACTAGAGCACTATTTGAAGATCTAGTACTTTTATTAAAAATAATCCTTTAAGAACTAGAAGTTACTTACTTTCATACCTCCTCATTTAAGAAATAAACTATAAGCCAACACTTGCTTAGACATCACTGCGACACTGGTGGGACCTTCAGGTTAGGAAAGCAGAGGGCAGAAATTTCTTTTCTAAAGTTCATGCCGAAGTTGGGTGTTAATTTTTTGAGAAAAATTACTTACTTTCAAGATACTAAAAACTGGCTTCTGAATACTAGTAGCTTGTAGAAGCCATCCACTCCATGTAGCTGAGCCACAGTAGAGTCATGAACCCGTCACCTGTAGCTATTATTTCAAACCACTTTCTGTTCACTTAATATTTTTGGGGTTTTTTCCAAATCACTCAAAGAACATTGTATTTTATTTTTCAGTATATTACCATCTGAGAAGCTTCTTATCTATTGCTCTAAGAAGCAGATCTAGTACATATATTATTTGTGTTTGCTTGGGATGCCTTTTATGTATTTTTAACAAGCTGTAGGAGAAATTAGTATCTGAGTAATTTTAAATAAAAATCTGGGTTTTGGTAATCTATTATTCCCCAAAAACAAATGCTCTCCCCATAGAAAGGAGACACTCACTCACTAAGAATTTGTTCTCTCTTCATTTTATTCCACAGTAAGAAGTAAGAGCTACCATGATAACATTAGATTAATATTTGAACCATTTTTTTCAAAGCACTGAACAACTGTTATCTGTCAGAACCAATCTGATTCCAAATATATAGAATTAATAAAGTCATTTTACAGTACTATCATGACAAAATGTTGCCACTGAGTTATTTAAATATAAAAGAAAAGATAACTGAATAATATTTGTCTTAGTTAGCAATAGGTAATTTTAACTATTTCAAGGTTGAACATTGACAAAATTATTAAAGGCTTCCCATTTTCAATTTCTGGCATCAGAAAACAGTTATACTCTATCTTCTGTCTTGCATAACAATTGACACAAGGGAACCTTATTCGGAGTAAGTTTTACATCGAAATAATTTAGATTCTTTCTTACATATATAATACTGCACAGAGTAAGAACCAAAACTCATTTCCATAAAAATCTAGTATGCAGCTAGTGAAATACATTTGTAAGCTTTCTGTAAGTAGTATTCAGCTTGTTAATTATGTAGTAATAAAATATTAAAGAGGTTACTGAATTGTTTACATTTGGATTAATTCTTTAATACATGTGAACCACTCACCATTTCCAACAGGAAAAGAATACATTTCTGTTTATTTGTTTACCACCAACTTGTCACAGGTGACACTAACTGTAAAAATCTCCAGGTTAAAATGTATGATGTGGTAAGGATAGCTCAAGGAAGAGCAACCAAAAATATTCTCAAGCATTATATTTGTGTGCCATAAAATGCAACTCACTTTCTTCTCCTAACTAATAAGTAGATTTTTGACCTGGTTACTCCCCAGTGGGGATCTGAACTCGTGGGAGAAACCTGGTCAGCTGCCACTGCTTTTCTTAAAAAGGGTCAAGATGTTTTAAAATTTCATGGTCATTTCCCTGGCTCCAGAGCTTCATGAAAAGAAATATGTAAACACTACTGATGCTGCCAAATTGGCAGACTTCTAGCCTATAAAGGTCCAGAAGAACATAAATGGACACATCTAGCAATGGGTAAACAAGTCTGATTTCAAAATCTGTTTCCTGGCTAAGCTCATCCATGTAGACATTTGAGCATAGCTACAATATCCTCAAACACTAGTGCATTATAAAGACTACTGAAAGTTGTTTAGGGTGGAGGTTTTTTTATTAAAACTTTGGGATCAAGTTAACAGCTCAATACTTGATGCTCTCAACTTTTTATTTCAGTTTTAGTTTAGCCCGTAGGAAAGCTGTGCAAAGTTTGTGTTTTATGAAACAGTTAAAACCACGGCTTGGCCCGAAACACAGAGATTTCTTAAAGTATTTCTAGGACACTGGAAAACCTGTAATATACTATAGACAAATAACATTATTTAGCTTTATTATCCTCTGCTAGGCAAAAAATCAACTTTTTTTTTCATTTCTTAAATATTTACTGGATCATTTTATTTACCTTTAAGAAGGTTCCTCAACCTAGCTGACACAGGACTAGACACCTTTCTCTCTCAGAACTGATCTAAATTTATTCAGTGAAATACACTCTGACAAAGAGGTAAAAATGCTCTCGAACAATTCATTCTAATCAAAAATAAGCAATGCTTCTTGAGTAAAAATTGCAATTATATTAATATATATGTACCTACAGAAATCATTAGTTTTAAATTCTGTATTATTTTTAAATTTCCATTATTATCTGCACATGCATTATGAATATGCCTGTATTTTTCTAACTTATGATCAAAGAATATAATTTTTTCAGAAACAAAACCATCCATGCCAGTGAAAAAATCAAAGTTATCCTCTCCAAATAAAAATAGTATCTTTTGAGTAGTATTTTAACATAATTCTAGCTTGCTAGAATGAATGAGATAATACCACATAAAGAGTTCCTTAGGAAAATTACCACAGGGAGACAGCTACAGTTGTATCTGTTCATTATACTACAAAAATTATCTTAGTACAGGACATCCTGTTTTCAATTATTAGGAAAGAATCATGTTAATTCATAAAAATATATCCTCTGTTCCATTAATTTAAGGAGGGCTTTCTGATTATTTACAGAATAACCATATACTAAAAATAATGCTATGAGAATAAAAATGTCATCAAAATAAACAATACCCCACAACTTACTTATAGCTAAAGAACTTGACTAACTATATATAAAGCTGTTAAAACAGAATCAGTATGTAGGCAAGTAGCCATCAGCAATATTTCCCTCTTTCTATGTAAACCAACAGCAAACATTTCACCTCAACATCCCTCCTTTCAAAAAAAAAAACCCAACAAAACCAGAACATCTCTTCTATAAACAGCTGTGCACAGTCCTGTACATGATAAAAATTAAACATATGTGAATACTCACATTCATTTGAATCAGGACAAATTTAGAGAGATTTTTTTAACTTTCATCAAATTCATGTCTATTTCAGATGCAGAAGTTTACACATAAATGTCGACCAGAAATATTAAGAACAGGCAATGCACAAAAATCTTGATGCTTGATATAAACAATATTGTAAATATCAAAGTAAAAAAAATCAGAAAATATTGCTGAAAAGAACAAATAGATTTCAACTAGCACAAAGCTATCTTGCAACTTGTTAAAGTTCTCTTAATGCAGCAGCACATTTTTGTTATTGTTAAATGAATCTCTCAGCAACTACTCTAAATTCAGATTTGTACATTATTGTTCTTAAACATTCTCTCTTCATTAGAATGTGCTGTGCAAGATTATTTGAAATACTAAAAGAACATGCATGTGTAAAACACACCAATGTTAATTTTCTAATCACCCAGTACACAATCTCACAACTACAAATACGAAGACAAAAACAACATGCAAAATAGGTAAAGGTTTCTAGGAAAAAAAAAAGAGAAAATAAAGAAAAAGGTACTGTTTAAGTACTTCATACACACCTAATGTTCTGTGTTGTGAACAAGGCGGAAAGAAGACACTTGCACTTAAATCTTGAAGCATCCCGTCCCGATGAACCCAGAGAAACTAATTTCTGCCATCAGAAAAGTACTCCACCAGAACACCAAATAATTATATGTGCTGCTGAAAAGGAAACAGCAAGCCCAGTTCTGGCTGTATGTAGTCTCTCGAGGTACAATAATATAAACCTGATCAATTGCAATTAAAATCTGAACAGAGGCTTAGAACTTGAAGTCTTGGTGCATTAGTTCTTGCCAAAAGCAGATGTGATTGTGAGCTGGAAGCAATTTCTCCTGGTAATTTGTGATGACACTGGGTAGAGCAGCCCCAGAGTCCCCAAAGACAAACTCATCAGAGGCTCTAATGTATGCATGACACATGAGGTGGCTCTTTTAGAGCTCAATTAATTGGGCTGAACATTAAGACAGCAAGTTCAGGACTTTTTTTTTCCCCTCCAGAGTTGTTTTTCCTCTTTTTAAAAGCAGTTTTTTCCCTTACCTTCAGCAAGCCATGTCTCCTGTAATTGGCTAAGATCTTGAAAGAGTTCTGCAAAAACATAAAGACACAGATAAAAGACTCATACCTTTAATCTTTTCATAAGATTAAAATATGTTCAAAAATATATTTTTCCCTAAGAACAATATACATGCATCCTATTTTGGCAGTCAAATGTATAGACAAAGTAGGTATTTTGGGGCATCGGTTAATGATTTTTCTATACCTATCAATAAAAAAACCAGGCACTTACTGTATTGTCAACTCTTGAAATAATAACTAGAACCTTAACGAAGCTCTGTAGTATAAAAGGCTCACTCAGCAATACATAGAAAAGTTAAAAATTATAATCTTTCTTACAGGTGAGCTATTTCTCCTTATACAATTCAGGCCTCCTCCTGCAATATCTGCCCCAGATAAAGCTCACTCAGACTTCAGAAGTTCTGCTTGAGCAATAATTGAGTATTTTTAATAGTAGGGTCATATCTATCACATAAAAATTCTGAAGCCACAACCTGAGATGCAGCAACACCAAACAGAAATGGGAAATCTTTTGTACTTCCCCTTATGTTTTACTTCATATGACAAGAAAATCACCACTATTTCCTCTATGCTGTACTCACTGTACTTCTTTAAAGTTAAAACCACTTTCTTCATAGACTGAGTTTTGTAGCAGTTTATCTTCTTTTGCAATTCACTGAAATCAGTTGCTTACAATGGGTGTAAACCAGAGCAGCATTCGGCTTACTTGGAAACCTCAGAAACTCAGTTATGAAAATTCTGTTTACTAAGACTAAGTAGGATATTTGAACTAACAAATGGTTTATTTTTAATTTACTGTATTTTGAGAGAGACTTCCTCTCTTATGAATGCTGACAGATAACTATTTACATAAACTTAAATGACAGAGGCTATTAATTTATCCTGTGGACTGATACCTCACGTTCACATTGGGAAATGGCTTAACTGAAAATCAGAAAGTTGCTTTCCTTTCAATCTACTTTTCCAGGCAAGTAGGGATTTTGAAAAGTTTATCAGTGTGTCCTGAACCTGATAAGATTTATACAGGGGTAAGTTATAGGCTCCTACATGCCTTCCTGTACGTCTTACATACTCACAGGGGTGTAGGTATAGCACATATACAGACCTGGTAACCTAAAGAAGTGTTAACAGCTATTACTAGCCCATAGTTCTCAAGCTACAAACATGAGTGACTACTGATGGGACTAAGTTATAAATCTTTGGCCCTCCAAAACTTTCTCAATTCTAGGCTTCATTAACCGAAATTCCCTGGATTTTTAACCCTATTAGTGTTGTACAACAACAGAAACAGCCCAGCAGACACCAGAAGCCTGACCACTAGCTCTACAGCAAGCTAGAATGAAAATCAACAGTCTCCACATCCACATTCTCTCACTCCTCCTACCACTAGCGAAGACATACCAGCAAAAAGGATGTTAAAAGACAGGAGGAATGAAAAAAGCCTTAAATCTCAAGAGGTCTGATGGTGAAAAAGCCAGGTGCCATGACTTGTGTCAGAGGCTGCGAAGTCTTGGCCTCAGTGCACGACACCTGTGTGCCACATGTGCACAAAACCCAACAGGGTAAGTCAAGCAAAGAGTATCAACTTTATCAATTTGCTGTCTTTGCCAGTTTGTTTTGCAGTAATAAAGGCAGTTTTCTTGTCCAGTTTATTCAGATTGATCTACATATATTTATCTCAAAAATAAATAAATAGCTCTCAAAAAGCTTCTCTGCATTAGTAAGAAAGGGAGAAGGGGGAGGGAAGAGGGGGAATGACAAGCCCTCACCTTCTGAGTCATGAGCCAGGTCTCTGTTAATGAATTTTCTTTTCCTGACATTTGTCGGTCTCTCATTACAGTTTCTCCCACGCGGATTCTATAAACAGGAAAGATCAGTTACTTTAGAAATTGAAGGTTTGGATTTTGGTTGGTTTGGTGTGGTTTTTTTTAAATTTAATCAAGGATACTCAAAGTTGGCATAAATTCTTTACATTTTCAAACAGGGAAATGATTGTCTTGCAGCCCTAAATTTCTAACAAAAGATATTGCTGAGCACCCTAACATCCTCCAAAAGAGTCCTGTGGCCAAATGCAAAACATTTTTATTTATCTATGTAGACATCTATTTGTACAGATACATATATAATGTGCTCAAGCAGCAACACAATACCAATTGTGTATTTTTAGCATCTAAAGTATACAAACCTACACAATAGCCCATAAATCCCTTCTGCGTAAGCTATGCAGAAGAACCCAGATATGAAATTAAAATAGACTGCTTTGTTTTCCTGTGTTACTTATAAAATTGTTTGCAAAGTCCTGAAAGAAAATAAAAGGAGAAAAAAAAAGGTTAATGTTTGCCTCAACTTCATTCTTCTGAACGTTGCAGGCAAACACAGCCAGAAACTTTGAATGCAGCTGCTGCTGCTCTCTCCTCTCATCCGCTAATCATGTGCATGATTTTTTAATCGTCCCAAAACTGTCTTTAAAAGAACACGATGCTTTATTGCAATAACTAAGAAGATAGGCTCATCTTGCAGGCAAAGCTCCCAGATGAAGAGTCGCCCCTACAGCGGTAACAAAGCAGAGACTGTGTCTGTAAAACTCCCCCACAGAAATAAGTCGGAGTCAAGTTTATAAACACCAACTTTGAACTGATCACTCACATTGGTGACCACGTAAGGCACTTGCTGGTCATAAAATCCATCCATTCTGCAGCTCTTCCACGAGTCTTAGCTCTGTGTTTTATTTACTGGGCATTTGATCTGGAGATTTCCTCGGGATCTGGACTCCAATCAGCCTAGAGGGGAATACAAGATGGCTTTTAGATTTAAAAAAAAAAAAAAAAAAAAAAAAAGAGGCAGCAGCATGAATGAACTGCTTGCATTTGCATAGCTAATTAACCTCAAAGAGTCCCATTCATAAAAACAACCCTCCCTTCTCTGCCTTCACCTGGGTTACGCGCTCCTGCCAGCGAAACGCGGAGCAAAAGAACTGCGCGGCGGCGGCGAGCGGGGCGAGGGGCAGGGGGTTATTTACAGTGCCCGCCGTGCCCGCGGGCGATCCGCGCCACCGGCAGCCCCCGCGCTCGCGAACGTGTGCTCAACTCGTAATGGCGAACGCGGGGCTCGCCGCGCACCTCGCGGCGGCGGCGCCCGGCAGCCGCAGCCACGCACACACACACACAGACACACACACACCACACACGCCCCCCCGCCCCACGCACCCAGCCACCTTCTCCCCCAGGATCGCTCCCGCAGCCCGCGGCCGCCGCGCAATCCTGCGGGGCGGGCGGGCAAAGTTGCGGGGGGAAGAACCCACCTGAAGGCCACGCGCGGCGATCGGTTGCAAAAAAATTCCCTCCAAATTTAATAAAAACATTAATTATTCCCCGGCACTTCCCCCTTGGAAGCCGCGAGCGCCACTGACAGAGCTCAATCCCGTGGTTTTTCCTCTCCTCCTCCTCCAGGGGCCCCCGAGCCGCGCCGGCGGATCCCCGCCGCCCATTGGCTCCCCGCGCCCCCCGCCGGATCGCCGGATCGCCGCGCGCCCGCCCGCCCCGGCCCCGGCCCCGCCGCCCCCGGCCCGGCCCCGCCAGCGCCGGGGGCCAGGCTCCGCGCTCCCCTCTGACCCTCCGCCGGCGGCGGGGGAAGGGCTCGGAAGTCCACACTCGGATGCCCGGCGGTGTCTTGGGATCCTGCCGCGGGCACACCGTGTCCCCCACACACCCCCGCGTGGCAAGGCAACCTCCTCCATTCACAAAAATTTATTTTAAAAAAGTTTCGCTTCTGTGACTGTGCTAAGCGAAGCGCACCCCCCACGCACACGCGCGCCCTTTCTGATGGCAGAGCTGCCCCGCAAAGTGCTGCGGGCGCCCGGCGGTGAGGAGGAGGTGAGCGCGGCCGCAGGGACTTCGCACCGCTCTGCCCGGACCTGGTGGCACCCCCGGGCTCCTGGTTGTTCTGGGTTTGCTTTTTTGTTGGGGGTTTTTGGTTAGCGGTTTTTGTTTTGTTCTGGAGGTTTTTTTTGTTTTGGTTTGGTTTTGGGGGGGTTGTTTGTTTGTTTGTTTTGTTTTTCGGGTTCTTTGTTTGGTTTTTTTTTTAGTTGAATCGTAGAAAGCAATTTTTATTTCCACTAGGATGACATAATTTCTAGGTTTTGTGGACAGAATGTGGTAGCACCCAGACACAGTCTAGGAGACTTTTAGGTGCAGTGATGCCAGGACCTACCCAGCTCAGGATTTCTGAGGACTTCTCTAAGAAACTGGAATTTCTGTTCTTTGGACAGAGTGGCTGTTGGCTGTGTCCAAAATCTCTCCCCTTTCTGAACTGCCAAAATGCACCAAACAGATTGTGTGGTTTCATAAAAGCTATATTTGTCCTCTCTTTGAGCAGTGAATTCCAGGTATCACAGGAATCAGGTGGTAAATTCAGGTATTCATGACACTGTTTTGCTGTGAGATACAACGTTTCAGATTTCTATGATCTGATATAGTTCAGCAATTAACAAGTAGAGCCTCAAGTGATCAAGTCGTAGTTAACTCAGCACTTTCTGAGGACTCTCTTTATAGCTAAGGGTACAAAGGCAACTAAAGAAACCTGCTTTTGTATGATTCGCCTGTGGTGGTTATATACAGTTACTTCCTCTGTATTAATTTGTTTTGAAAATTGCAGTTGTTTCATTACACTCTATTCTAGAGCATACTACTTTCTGCCACAATGTTTTGATTCTCCTCCTTTCTGCTTTCACTATTCATACTCACTTGACACTTGTGCTGTCCAGCCAAGGAAGAGGGAAGCACCATGTTCTCACTACTTCTGTGTTTCCAATACTGCTTTTTCAGGGAAAATGTCCACCACCAGCAGCTTGTTTTCTGTGTTCTTTTTCCTTCTGATTTCAAACACCCACCCTAGCACACCTGTAATTACAAGAGAGTAACGATATTCTAAACATTGTATAAATGTATAATTTTATTGTGTTCTTGGCCAAGCATCTGAGTTGCTGTTCCCGTAAGCCACTTTTGTGATAAAATAGAAAAATTAAATTCTACCAAATACTCCAGTATAAATGATGTTTGCTGGATAATCATAGAATGGTTTGAGTTGGAAGGGATGTTAAAGATCATGTAGTTCCACCCCCCGCCATGGGCATCTCTCACTAGATCTGGTTACTCAAAGCCGCATCCAACCTGGCCTTGAACACTGCCAGGAATGGGGCATCCATAACTTCTCTAATGAGACCATGATTTTCTTACTTATACCCATATCCAGACTAGAACAGCTGCTGAGCTTGTGGGAACACTGTGGCTGCAGATATTACCCCTCCAGTTGTCCATCCCACCCCACTGGATGGATGTCTGAGCCACCCATCAACCAGCTCCCAAAGCACTAGACTTTACCACATATTCTTCTAAACCAAAATCAGTGGTTTCTTATCTTTCAACAGTGCACTAAAAATTGTTGGTGTGTTAGTCAGACAAGCCGATTTAGCCAATGTCAACTGAAGTTTCCAAAGTTACCTCAGAGCCATCACATATTAGGTGTCACCTGTGAAATTTGCACTGCTGGATCCCATCTTGCACTTCCCTACACCACAACCTGCACCTCACAAAGTCTGGCACAGCACAGTGGCCACCTTCCAGCACACCCCCCCTCCATGTGCACAGGTTTGGCATCCTGCTTTACGGAGCTGTAGGAGGTCTGCGTTGAGCTATAACTCTAAGAGAAGCTGTACAATAAATGCATCCTGGCAGGAGAAACACTCTAATGCTTACTGTTCCTCTTCATGCCACACATCTCTTCCCTGTCACACACGCCAGAGAGGAAGAGTAAAGCTATTTTGAAGCCATCTTTGTTCATCCACTCTGCTGAGTGGTACTCAGGAAAACTTCATTAACTATTAAGAGGAAAATGCTGTAGATGAAGTTCTGTGTGCTGAATGCAGTGTTGTACCATCACCAGTCATAATTGTCTTATATGTAAACTGGTGGGGCCATAGTAATTATTTGGTAATTTTGCATGTTTGTTCGAAATTCTTACCCTTAGTTAATTTTTTTAAATAAAAGCTGTACATTTTAATTACTCTTTTTAGAAAGCAGTACTCTTAAATATCTTCTTATTAAAAAAATAATCCTTTTAGAAAATGAAAAATTAACCTCAGAATCACTTTAATTTTTAGTTGAAAAGATGAAACAGTTTTTTACCAGATCGAGGATATTCTGAAAAAAATGTGCTAAATTTATTTTACTATAAAAACTTGCTTTAAAAAATCAACTTTTCTAATGATACAGCTTTATAAGCAAGTTACTTGTTTCCCTTTGAAAACAGACATGTTCAACTGTACTATAAAGCTTCACTGTATATCAAAAATTATATAATATTTCCATTTCTTAATGGCAATATACACTTCACACACTTTTCTAAAAGAGGACAATGAAATATGTATTTCTTGCTCAATTTCACACATTGTGGAGCTACAGCTAATTGCTGTAACATAAAACATAAAGTAAATCCAGACGGAGCAAAGAGAAGATTTGATAAACACTGGTTTTTCCTAGAAAATGTGAGAAAATTTAACCATGTTTCCAAATAAAGAAATAAACCATTATAATCCAGTATGATAAAATCTAAGTTCAGTATGAAAAAAAGGAATAAAAAATAAAGAATATGAACTGACTTGATAATAAGACAGAGAAATACATTCAATAATAGTTTATGCTGAAAAAATAAACCTTTTGAACACCTTCCTAAAATTATGCTTATACCAAAGAAAATCTTTCAGAGAAAGGATAGTCACAATTGAAACATAATAGCTAGGTAAATTTCAAAACAACATTAAGTTAAAAAAACCCATACTTGTTTCTCTGAAATTGTTTAGCTTATCCATTCTTCCAGGCATTTCCCCAGAAAACTTTGATCTACTTATGGACCTGATAGACAACAAAAGATATGCCCTCCATCCAAACAACTGTTGAGCAGCAACTTTTAAAACATAGTCTATAGCAGACTCAATGAAGTAACAACATAGTAGGTGGCTGACTACAGCAAATCCATGAAAACCCGATGAGATTTCTCTCTGGTAAATTAACCCTTGACCACATTTTAACCTCCTGATGCTGACTCTTTCAGCAGGTTAACAGTGCTTGTTTTATCATGATGCTTAGTGGCATACAACAAAGTAGTATATAACAGCAAAATTAAAAAGAAAAAAAAAGAAATTGATAGGGCAGATACTTGCCCAACAGCGTGGCTTTTTTGAAAGCCTGTGTTTCAAATGCAGCATCAAGGACTAAACCTTAAATCAAGAAAAAGGAAAGTAACAGTAGGAAGAAAACACATGGTGATTATATTCATATGCTAAACTATCAGATGTGGAATTAAAAGTACATGTAAACAAGTATCTTCAAAGAAAAAAGGAAAGAAAATAAAGAAGTAATCCCAGTTTGACTGCATGAATTAATAGAACATTACATACAGCATTGCACAAACCTAGAGGCCTCCATAAGCAACTGCATTTAAATGTCCGTTTACCTGAAAATGCAATGCAGGATAATTTTCAGTAAACATTTATCTACTAGAAAGTTATGCTAGATAGCAAAACTAAAATTAAGGTATTTCACAATCAGTGCATGAAAACAAAAGCCCAAACAAACCTTCTGTTGCAACGTGTGCCAACCGTATTCTGGGCTGTGCCAAAAGAGGTATGATCAACAGATTGAGGGAGATCCTCTATCTCTACTCAGTTCTCTGGAGGCCTCACCTGGAGTACTGCATCCAGTTCTGGGGCCCACAACATAAAAAGGACATGGGCCTGTTGAGAGGGCCACTAAGTTGATCAGAGGAGTGGAAAACCTGTCCTACGAAGACAGCCTGAGAGAGTCAGGGTTGTTCAGCCTGGAGAAAAGAAGGCTCCAGAGACACCTTATAGCACCATCCAGTACCTAAAGGGGCCTATGAGAGAGCTGGAGAGGGATTTTTAACAAGGGCATGATAGGACAAAATGGGAACAGTTTTAAACTGAGAGATGAATTAGATTAGATATTAGGAAGAAATTGTTTAATTTGAGAGTGATGAGGCACTAGAACAGGCTGCCCAGAGAAGTTGTGGATGCCCCATCCCTGGAAGTGTTCAAGACCAGATTGGATGGCACTCTGAGCTCTGAGTGAAAGATGTCCCTGCCCATGGCACGGGAGGTGGAACCAGATGACCTTTAAGGCCTGTTCCAACCCAAATCATTCTGATTCTATGATTCTATGAAAGGTGAAAAATAAGTTTAGTTTAATAGTATTTTCAGCCTTCATTATAACTAAGACTCCAAACTATAAAATCTCTAGAAAGGAGAAGGCTTGGCATCTCTCTTAGAGCACTGGCCCATTTGTTGGAGCAAAGTAACCTCAGTATTGTTCTGGCTCTCCTAGTAGTCTTCTGGGTTATTCGTACATAGGCAAGCCCTGTCATCTCACTGGGGTTTTATTGTGCTTATAAAGTGAGACACTGAGTTCTTAACTTGAGAAGTACTGTTGAAAATAATAGTCTGTTACTGTTGATTGTGGAGATACTGGCTGCACCTAACTCCTTGGATTGCCAGAGTCTTTTTCCTTCTGAACTTTTGAACAGCAAAAATCATGCTATACATATGTATTAACTTCAATGACAGTTGCTACAAAGCAGGAGTGACTCAGCTAGAGCTGTGAATCCATGGTCAGGAAGAATGCTCAGCTCTGTGTACCATCACAACCAAAGCAGTAAGCGTTCCTCTACCACAAAGTACCAGAGAACAAGTTCAATGACAGTTTGATTAACTTGTATAAATCATCATTATCCCATCACAACAATGCTCATTTCCTGACCAACTGAGCAAATCAAAATAAAAATTATACTAGTTTGGGACCTAATATAGCAACATATGAGTCACTGGAAGAACAAACCGAGTTAAAGCATATAAATGTAAATTGTAATAGGTTCTTACAGGGTCAGTAAGTTTCCAGCTTGCACTCCTTGCAATCACATTCATGAAATGGTCAGCCATGATTAAGTGTTAATGAAGTAGCCTAGAAGTCACTTGAATATCAAGCCAGTAAAAGAATTTGTGCATAACCCTTAATCTCACAGATGGTTTTAATTTACACGTCCTCCTGTATGGATACCAAGAGAGAATCGTGCAAACACTTCAGAATCCTTCACATACTTTATGTGAGATTTCTGCCCTGCTGTAGTTCATAGAGGTTGTAGAAAATCTCGGATCTCCTGAGGCACTTATAGTCTAAGGCAAACATGAAAGAAGGAAAAGGAAGAGAAATGCTTAAAGATTGTGTTTACTAAGTTTGCTGGAAAATCTGTTGTTTAGAAGTTGTTCAGTACACATTAAATGGCTTTGGTTGTCGTTTAAGCCTTCTTGAAACCCAGAAGACACAGAGATGACACAACGTGCCCTTTCAGAATTACAGACTCTCACTCAAGATCACTATTGGACATGCTCAAAGCTTGAGCACAGACAATAACATAGCAGCAAGAGGTCTGTAGGAAAAAGCAATGCTATTTATTAAATGAGTGGTTATAATGACCAAAAAACTAAACAAGCTTCTGGTGTCAAAGGACCTTAAACTTATCTACTCTTTTTTTTAGCAGCTGCATCAACTAGGCTAGTAAAAAATATGACCTCTCTCTACAATTGTTAATTTATTAATTTTGACAGAGCAATAATGAAAATTATTACTATTAGTAGGCAATAGCTATATGGATATTACATCATGTATGTGCATATGTGAAATCATAAACACATATAACCATTAAGACCTAGCTATCCACTACCACCTGCCTACCATCCTTAAACCCACGTCTGCATAAAAACACCTGAGTATTCCAAGGCAAACAATGCTAGGGTCAAAGAAAGAGGACAAAATCTAAGCACAGCTTCATGCACATAAAATAACATGATACTGAAAAGTAGATGTAGATTACTTATACAAAGAAAAAATTAACAGTGAATATTATTTCTTAGGGTGTTTTTTAAGTAGTAAAGACCTAGTACGGACAAATAAAAATACCTAGATAAACTGTTAGTTGAAGAACACATTGTTCTAAATGTTGTTTCAGAGACAAACCCCTGCCCCAGTCTCCAGTTAATTAGGAAGCAGCTTTGTTATCAAGAAGGTGGAAGGTATGTGTTGCCATTTGTGCTCAGGTGAGAAATTAATTATTTTGTGTCCATTTGCAGTAGGGAGTCTGTATTTTGTTATAGAGTAGCTAATGTTAATATGTTAACTTCTGTGAGGCTAATGAGATCATATGCATTATGTTCTCAGTTTTGCCATATTTTTAGTTACTGAGAATGACAACCTTGCAGCAGGGCTTTGTTGTGCCTGAGAAGGTACTGAATAAAGATGGTGGTCTCTGCCCTAGAGGGCATAGGTGTTTGTTCATCAAAACAGAAATTAAAATGTATTCTCCCTTCCATTCCAAACCAGTATCATAGAATCATAGAATCACAGAATCAGCCAGGTTGGAAAGGATCTCTGAGATCATCAAGTCCAACCCTTGATCCACTACCACCGTGGTTACTAGACCATGGCACTAAGTGCCACATCCAGTCTCATCTTAAAAACCTCAAGGGATGGAGAATCTACCACTTGCCTGGGCAGCCCATTCCAATGGCTGATTACCCCCTCTGTAAAGAATTTCTTCCTAATATCCAACCTAAACCTCCCCTGGCAGAGCTTAAGACCATGCCCTCTTGTCTTACTGATAGCTGCTTGGGAGAAGAGACTGATGCCCACCTGGCTACAACCTCCTTTCAGGGAGTTGTAGAGAGTGATGAGGTCTCCCCTGAGCCTCCTCTTCTCCAGGCTAAACAACCCCAGCTCCCTCAGTCTCTCCTCATAGGACTTGTGCTCGAGTCCCTTCACCAGCCTTGTTGCTCTTCTCTGGACCTGCTCCAGCACCTCAATATCCTTCCTGAACTGAGGGGCCCAGAACTGGACACAGTACTCGAGGTGTGGCCTCACCAGCACTGAGTACAGGGGAAGAATCACTTCCCTGGTCCTGCTGGCCACACTGTTCCTGATCCAGGCCAGGATGCCATTGGCCTTCTTGGCCACCTGGGCACACTGCTGGCTCATGTTCAGCTTCCTGTCAATCCAGACTCCCAGGTCCCTTTCTGCCTGGCTGCTCTCCAGCCACTCTGTGCCCAGCCTGTAGTGCTGCCTGGGATTGCTGTGACCAAAGTGCAGGACCCGGCACTTCGCCTTGTTGAACCTTGAGAAACAGAAGTAACAAAATAGAAAATAGCTAGATATGGCTTCTATCTGTGCCAAGCAGAGGCATTTTAAATGAGAGATTTTAAGGCAGCATTTGAAAGAACAAGGTTCCTGAGTTTTCAGTGGGAACTTTTCCCATACAAAACAAAAAGCAAGTAGAAAATATGGGGCACTGCAGGCTGTTGTTACTGCTTTTATGGCTATTACAACTTTTAGACAGCTACCTAGAGCAGACAGTATCACATTAGGTTAAACTAGATTGCAAAGAGCCAAAAGACAGGGTACATCTATGAAAGGTGGTTGAAGAGAGCATGAAAATCAGTAGGAGATGGCTATACAGACAAAGTGCTAGTCCTGGTAGCACTTCATGGCACACACAGGGAGACATGCCAAAAGAGAAAGCGAAGATCAGATACGAGAAAATTGTAGGTAGGCAGTGACTGGGAAAAGCTAAGGTTTGCAAAATTTAAATTGAGGACTAAACAACTGTATTGAGTCACGTGGTAAGTAAATTCCTCATTGGGAGGAAATTTCAGGTGGGAAGAAATCAACTAAAAATGGAGACTAAAATTACATGTACAGATGGAATAGAATGTTCAGGATCTACAGGCCAGAGTCCCCCCAAACGAATTGAGCAAGTCTTCACAGAAATAATAAATGCCACAAAGGATACACCAACGCAGTAACATTTGAACCCTTAGAATTATAAAACACAGAACATTTAGAAGCAGGAAGTGATATTTTCATTCAGTGAGTTTAATGGGCTTAAAAACTTTCATTTTCAACTCCCCAAATCTGTTCACAAGATAGGAAAGAATATCTATACCTGTTTTTCGAAAAAGGAAATTTAGGCTCTTGTGAGTATACCAAGGATTAATAAGAGGGATAAGTGTTGCATGCTGGGAGGATTTTGGTAATATTCAAGGACTTCATTGCTTCTTTGACCTAGCTATATTGGGTCACCAAACTCAGCTCTGATGTTAGAGGCTTCTTCCACATAGAGTGCATAAGGTTACCATCATTCACAATTTTGCAATTCATTAGCTTTCAGTATTTGAAAAAGAGGGGAGAAGGGAAGAACACACAATCTTTGAATGTTAGGATTTTCATTTTTGAAAGTATCATGTTTTAATAGGGCATTAAGTTACTGGTTCTTATTGGATTTTATTTTGTCATGAAGATTTTTTTTTGCCTGTTTTGAGGAATATAACTATTTTAAAATGTTCTGCATTCAACCAACCACACACAAAAAAAAGGGAACTGAAAACAGGAGGTGGAATTAAAACCCTGATATATGTGACAAGGGACTAATGGGGCAAATATGGTCTAGTCCCATCTGCAACTGCTGCTGTTACAACTACAGGTTCACCATAGAGGAGCAAACAAGACAGGTTAAAGGAAGCTGCTCAGCTCTTGTGCTGAAATATATTACTGTGAATACAGGTCTGTACAATCATAGAAGTTGTGACTTTTCATTATTGTATATAAAAAAAATTGGTTCTATAACTACAATAATACATCTTCTGAGAACCATCTGCTGCCTTAATAAGCAACCAGTGTGTATACTGTCCACAAAGAGCAAGAAGGATTCTTGTAGCATAGTGACATTTCATAGTCTTATGTTTCTTTCTAGGACATTTCTTAGTGTGTTTCTTAGAGTAATTTCTTAGCAGACTGAAGAAATTACTCTACTGTAAATGCGAAATACCTTTTTTACATAAGGAAACCCTCATAAGCCATTCTGCTTCATCTTTTTCCTTGTGCATATTATTCTACCTAGTAATTTTTATCACAAAAATTGTGTAGCAGAATAGTAGAGCAGAGATTTTGAAGACAAAATCTGTACAATCTCCTATTTTGTTTTAGAGGAGGAGAAGGGCGTAGAGATTTTAACAAATCTTCCTCTGATCTTATTTACCTATTACTATACCTTTTTATTTAGTATCTGTATTTCTTAGGTTTCTATAGTATTATATTAGGTGGTACCTACTCTACATATAAGTTTGGAAATACCATAGACCAAGAGTTAAAAGTAACTGAAGGTTTATTTGTGAGATGTTTTCAGAGTGTCTGTAGTAAAAAACATATTATTGTGAAAAAAATCCACAGAAGCAGCTGCTCTTAAAATGTCAGGCACAGGCACAGCAGGGGTTGCACAAAGTTTCGACTGCTTTTGAAAAAGTGTTAGAATAAAACAATAATAATAACAATAATAATAATAAAAAGCTCCGCAAAAAACCACACTTCAGCAAATGCCAGTCAGTCTGAATGGAAATTTTCAGTTTGGCAGAATTTCAGAAATGGAGTGGCAGAACAGAGGCAGAAGAATTTGACATTTATTTGCTTGTGTTTCGAAATCACATCTTGGTTGAGAAAGAGGGAAGGAGGAGAAATAAACATCTCTAAGAAAAAACAACAATATAAAAGGTACAGTTTATGTTTGATAGGACTCAGATTGTCTAATTATATTATACCATTCTTAACCTAAGATTTAAAATACAGAAATCATATTTGGCTTTTGAACATAACAGGCTTGACTGGCATGCATTTGTCCAATTTTGATTTGGGTTCATCTTTATTTATTGTTATTTTAGTTTCAAGTGCTAAGTTTAGCTCTCTTTTAGTGTTAATTGCTATGTTTATTTTTCTTTTTAATTTCAGAGGCCTGCAGTACAGTTTGAACTGGAGATTAATTAAATTCTTGGTAAATCACATTCTAACAGGAGATGTTGGAATCCCATTGTGAACAGGGCCAGGCTATATTTAAAAAAAAAAATAAAAACCTTCTCATTCAGTTAGAATCCAGTAGACATAAGAATAGAAGCTCAGAGCAACGTAAAAGTTCTCAGATTGTAGATTTGCCTCAGAAAAAACAAAGATACAAGAATTCTTATATCTAAGGTTACAATCTCTGCAATCTGGTACTTTATTCAGGATGCTTCTGTTGCAAACTGTTGATTCTTTCTATTATCATCACTAAGTTTTTGATGATAGCCTAAGGAAGAAAGCTGTTTTCTGTTTGCATCTTACAAAGGAAGCTCAAATTTACTAAGCACAGTCCCCTGAGTGACTGTGATTTTTTTTTCCCTCCACTCAAGGGAGATACAAAGGAAAACATACCTGAATTATGGAACTTGCTTGCTTGCTTTCTCTTAATGTTGATTTGTTTTTATCAACTCTGATTATTAAATTTAATTTTGTACATGAAATTCATGGCAAAAACATGTACCAAGTTTTTGAGGGCTAGCACTAGACTACAAGTTAAAGCAAATCTTCCAAGAAGTATTTTCAACTTCTTAAGTTGATATAATATTTTTGTTGCCTTTTTGTCAGGATTGAATGCCATCCTTTACTGTCAAGTTCTCTTCACAGGGTGTCAAAATATTAATTTTAAAAACTAAAAGTTACAGGATGACAACTACCTTTGCCAGGGAAGTTCATGTCATGACAATAAAGATGCTGTCTTCAGTGCACATTCCTTGGATGACATAGATGCAAAGGAGCAGTAATATACACAAAGAAGCAACTACACATACAGACACACCTAAAATTATTCAAAAGCTAAATATACTATTCATAGTTCTACCCTTAGGATAGTAAAAAAGGCTGAACTTGACATATATTTATTAGTTTGTTAGGATATTCAAAAGCTTAAGCAATGAGTAAATTGTTAGACCATGCACAGTGCAACTCAGCTCAAGCTTCTGACCACAAGAATGACATGGTTATATACATAAAGTCAAATTAGTAAAAAATGCCATCAACAAATTCCAATGGTAAAATGATAAAATAGTCAACTATTTTGGCTGAATCATACAGTAAAAATATGGATGACCATAAATTACAAATCTGTATTCTAGAGTTAAATATTGAATCCACATGAGCAAATGCAAAGTAAACTAAGACTTGAAGCTGAAGGCTTGAAAATTTAAAGAAATTGAAATTAGAAATTATTTTTCTAAAATACAAGGTGTCACCTCCTAAAGTCAATCGATGTCAGAAAAATGTTTTCTACAAAAGCAGGGCAAAATGCTCCCTTCCCTCCCTCCTTTAATATCTTCCCACATTTATTCGTACAGGAATGCATTAACAGCTTTTTATTATTCAATGTTTCCCATAAGTTTCCCATAAAGAACTGGAATAAATATATCTACAATTAAGATTTCCTGATTTGTACTCTATATATCTTCGCAGAATAAAAGAGGGAAAAGAAGACCAGCCTTAGAAAAAAAAGAAGCGAATGTTTGGAAATTCTGGCTGTTCAAAACAGGTGAACAATTTAAGAGCATTTCTATTTCAAACATTGAAAATATAAAAAAAAAAAAAAAGATGAAGGGGAAAAAAGAGACACACCAATCTGTTGTTTAGGCTCAAGAGAACAAATTCCATAAATCCTATCATTTCAGACATAAAAATACTTTGTTCCCTCAAAGATATCAGTCAGCAACCTTGCAATACATGCCGTGAGATTTATTTATCTTGCTAGATTCTGTAAAAGCAGTTTTTGAACTTTCCAAGGTCTGCTTATAAAACCCATAATTAAAAGGACTCTTTTCTCCTTTTTTTTCCCCACAATCCCACAAACCAGTAGCAAAATTCTAGTAACAGTTATCATAATTCACTTTGGGGTCATTCAAATCTCATGACTTATATAATTTATTCTGATCAAAGCACCTTCTCTTACCTTGATCAAAACCAAGATGAATCCATACTCTGCCAAAAGTCTGTTTTTGAGTAAGTCAAAAATGCCTTCATCATACAAAGAGTAATTTTCCCTAAGCCAGGTATTTTTAACTAAGCACCAACTTGATGTCCTCTTTAAAGAAAATTCCACTACAGAAACCTTTACACATACACAAATCAAATGTTTTCTATTTGCCTACTTGATTATCTCCTAGGCACCTGAGATGTCCAAGTATTTGTGCTCATTTTCACTGGCATGACTATAGAAAGTTTTCTCTATACTTAAATAAAGCCCCTTGCACTAGCTTGGTTAAAAACACATTTCTTCTCACAGTCAGAAGAGGTTCATGAGAGAATCTGTTGTTCTATTGGAATAATCACTCTATGCATATAGCCCCTTTGTAGGGAACTTTGCCTAGATTTGCTTTCTCAATTATGATTTCTAACTCAACTTGAAGACTTAACTGAAACTTTACTTCTACAAAGAAATCAGAGATTTAAATTTGAAGTTCAAAAAGTAATTTATAAATAAAGTTATTACTTAACAGGGCTATATCAGGACCCTAGAAGATCATCCCAAGTTTAAAAAAGGGACTATAAATCCTCTTCTTCCTCCTTCTGATTTGTACCAGGGCATAGAAGCCAGATACTTACAGGTTTGCCAAGGCATTCTCCTTTCACTATTTCTTTATTAGGATTATGCACATGAAGTCTAATTTCCTCATCTAGAGTAAAAAAGAAAAAGCGTGGGAAAAAAAAGATATGGCAAGTTGAGAAATCAGGGACTGCCTTTTATTTTCTCCCTTTTTTAATATTAAAAAAAAAAGCATTTGGAAGTTCACACGTAAACTTCTGAGGTGTGTAAAGATATTTTGTTAATTGTTATGGTTTGAGATTGCCCCCTCGGGAGCCAGGGAGGCTCAGAGGTGCCAGGGCAGTGTTCCCTGGGGGGCCAATCACCGCTCGTCTTGTTTGCTCCTGCTGAAAAATCATATATACACAACAGGCAGAAGTTGTTGGCAATCGGTCTGTGTCTGCTGCTGTGTGAGGGTGTAGAAGGCCAAGGGTTGGCAGGGCCTCCTTCTTCCCCCCTCCGGGGGAAAAGGGGAGCCCTGCAGCCCCACAACTCTGCCTAAGTCAGGGTTGGAGACAGCATTGGAGTGAGTGTGTGTTGTGAAGGAAGGGATTCACAACACCTGAGGTAAGAGGGAGAGAGAGAGGCAAGCTCCTTGCGAGGAGGCCAGGCCCTCTTTCCCCCCCCCCCCTTTCCAGCAAGACTGCAGAGCTCGGGACAGTTCATAACTGGACCAGACACCTGTAGCAAAAGCTGAGCAGGGGCTTTTCCTCTCACTGTAAGTGGGATTGGATGCAAAGCTTAGTATTTTGAAGCTGAGCCAAGAGACGGGCCAGAGGAGGAGGCTTGGCGCCAGGGAGAGAACTCCAGGCGAAATTGGAGAGGGGCCAGAGAGAGGCTCGGGGGGTGCCCTGCCGAGGTTTGACCGGGAGCATCCGAAAACATGGAGGAGGAGTGAAGATTCCAAAATGCGTATGTTGATAAGCTGAACTACAGCAGCATGGAACCAAGGTATGAGAGTGAGAGAATGACACAGCAGAGACTGACACGGAACCAAGGAGGACGGACTCAGGGCTATCTTCTTGGACTTCATGAAGAAGAAAGGAGTTCAGCAAATGGCTGGAGGGTCCCCGAACACTCCCACGAGAGAGAGAGACTGGGTACCTATCAGCCCGAAGAGTTTTTTCCTGCACTGAATTGAGGGAGAAAGCTTAAAGGGACTGATAGAAGTGTGTAATAATATATATATAGTTGCTTTTAGCTTGTATAGTATTTATTTGTGTAAATAAAATGTATATACTTCCCCTTTCCCCTATAGAAGCCTCTTGCCTGAAAGTTTCTCTTCGGTGTTGAGATAAAATTGTGGGAAGGGGTGAGCCTGGAAATTGGATTTTGGATTTTTGTGGTGGCTCAAACTACCACATTAATAAACATTGCAAATTTCCCAAAGCTTTATTTTTTAGGTGCTGGCTATTTTTTCCAGTTGTATTCTCATCTCTAGCCTTTTGCTGCTGTAATAGATAAAGGAAGGAGGAGTGCTTGGTTTCTTACTGTGGATGCCTCCATGATCAGAGCATGTTAAAAGCTATTGAGAATTGCCTGCAGACCATTTACTTGTCCCTGGATTTTACCGGTTACTGAAAAAAGTTGAATAGATTATCTAAGTATGATGCTAAACATAGAGAAATATGCCACTATCGCGCTTGCTTTAATAGTTTAATCGGGATTGTTTGGCATCTCTAATCTTAACTGTTTTATCTGTTGGGTGTGGGGAAACTCAAAAACATGAACTTGAAACACACTTGAGACCTCGGCCCATACATATACTTTCTTCTATTACTGCTTAGTCTGTTTTTTATTAGTGCAATTTTTTCTCTGTATCACTGTATATTGTATACTATGGAGAACCGGGGGCAATTAAAGCTACTCAGTCCATGGGCTCTAAATATGATCCTCTCTTTTCTCTAACAGTAATTGTGAAATTCTCATAGTTATAATCATGGCTTTAAAAACCTTAAACTCATCCTTCGCAGAGTTGTACATTTCCTATAGGCTGTCACATATTGTATAATAAGCAAACCAATGGAAACTGTTGGATGGATGAGTGGGCTGCAGCTCCGTTTTTTTAAAGTGGTAGATTGGATATTTCATGTAAAAGATATTCTGGTGCTTTCCACATAAAGTTTTTCTAGTTTCAATGGAAGTATTTTGCTATATTTTTCTCAGTTAAATTTATTAGATGTTTGGTTTGGGTTTTTCTATTTTCCAGCCAAGAATTCCAGTTTCAGGTATACCAAAATGTATTTCTATTTGTTTTTCAAGTATTTGCAATTTCCTCCAAAAAAACCCAAACAAACCAAACCAACAACGAACAAAAAAATGCACCACCCAAGTCTGAACAAATCAAAACATTTTTGATTTGACACTTCAAAAAGACTAGGCTTCTTGTCACTTTGTCTTTGATGCTTTTTTAAAATGTTTGAAAACAGTAGGTAGAAGTATTTCATATTACCTTAAAGGATGGATTTTAAATTTATAGATATTTTTGTTGACTGAGTTTAGAAAAAAAAAAAAACACCTTTCAAATATTTGTAACTCTCTCAAGAAAAGTCAGTTATTCACATATTTTAATATGGAATGATCAGTGACTAAAAAGAAAGAGAATTCTGGCCTAATTTCTAGTAGTAACTAGTACGGTAACAAAGGATGATTGAACTAGAGCTTCTCTAATTGTTTTAGCTTTCCTCCTTAATAGAAAAGAGCACTGTAGTCTGCACTGATTTTTTTAGAGCTCAGGTCATTTAAAAAAATTCCTGCAACAGCTTTAGAAAAGGAATGTGATGTTACCATTTTCCAACTAATGGTTGCTTCCTAATGACTTTTGGTTCTTCAGAAGGCACCTGACAATACAGAAATAGTTTCTGCATAAATCAGTTAGGCTATTCAGTAGTCTTTCCATGCTGCTTTGCTGCAACAGCATAGTAAGTCAAGACTATTAGAGATAATTTAGTAAACTTCTAAAGGTTTCTAATTTATTCTGTGGCTCTTTCTAGCAATAGGTCTTTTATTGCATCTGATGCAGTCAGGTAAATGTTGTGCAGTCTATCAAATTTTGCAAGCTCACTCGAAAGCTGTTATCAGAGCCTAAATTCAGAGTTTTCTCCTGAGAGCACAAGCACCTCCCTGATCAGAGCTAAGAGAGACCAAATAATTCTGGCACTTAAAAAAACGCCCAAACAAATAAAAACACATAATCTTTTAGGGAACTGAGCACTTCGGGAAAATGCTGGAATGGCAACTCAAAGAAGTATCCACACTGTGCATTTGAAAAGTAGCAGTTTATGTTAGGTTTAATATAGCAAAGAAATCTGTGCTGCCAGTACTGTCTGACAAACATCTCTCAGCTTTTCCAAGGGGAACACGTCTATGGCAAAGAGGGCAGTTGAGTCTTGATGAGCATTTAGGCTTAGGCTTCTGAGCAAAGACTGTCACCATGAAAAGTATTCTTGCCAACTGTAGTGGTGCTTTTGCAAGACCACTAAATACAATTTTTTTTTTCTGTGTGAATATAGCATTTCTTATATTTTTCGTGCTTTCCATATGGACGTCATCTGCTGTTCTGAATGTTTAATGGTGCAATGTAAGTATACAGAAACGTGTTCAGAAGCCATTTCTTATCTGTACAATTAAGCAACTCTTACAAAAATACTACACATCACTTTAAGGTAAACTCACCTTGTCATGAATACAAAACTACATTCATCCTATTTATCACTGTTTAAATAAATCAATAAATATCGGAATGACAAGAAGAAAAAGAGGTAGGTAGCTTGTTTGCTTACTTGTACTGATGATGATAGTGTCATATGCTGTTTATTAATAACAGGGGTTTTTAAAACAGTGGAATAGTAACCCTTATAGTAAAAGAGAAAGCTATCATAAGTGTTAAATTTCAAATAAGCCGCATCTAGCAGCCCTGAAGATGAGATCTGGAAAACTGCAAGAGCTGACCAATTCACTTCCTAGTCATCAGCTGAGTGACTTTTTACATGACCTGGGAGCATGGTCTTAGTTTCCTTTCTTTTTTTTTTTTTTAAATTTTTTTTATATAAGAAATTAATTTTAAGGGATTTTTAAGAAATTCAGAATTTAAGAAAAAAAAAAGCCTAAAGAACCTTAATCAAATCCTGTGAGTTACCAGGCGACATTTCACTAGTTCTAAATCAAAATTTACCTTGTCAATACAAATTTTATACAAGAGTTCCTATTTTCACTTTAATTATTGATACTAGTCTGATTTTCTAGCTCAACTCCTATTAGTTTTCTTGTATTGACTAAAATTTCCATAGAGATGGCAATTATGCAGAATGAGCTCAGAACTTTTTTATCTAGTATGATAACTAAAGGACTATCCTGGGTAATGTCTGTTGTAACTAATACTAGTGGGGTCTAGAGGTCTTGATATGGGACTAGGAAAGCATATACTGTTCATATGCAATTATTTAATTTTTTACCAAAGGACAGAAGGCAAATCTTTACATTGTCTACAGCCTTTATGTTCACTGAAACTGGGAAGAGGAAGAACAGGGGGAGGGGAGATGTAGAATATCACCTGAGAAGTCTCATTTACAGGAACTACGTAATTTTTTTCCCCAGGGAGATGGGCAAAACAAAGAGCATGTGAGGTAAAAAATAAAATCGTCACATCAATACTAGACAGACAGAAGGAATGGGCATAGACAAAATAACAGAATTACAGTCAGAAATTTTGTTTAAGACTTTCATATAGACTTCTGAATTTCAGTGAAAAGTTTTGTAAAATGTTGATGGAGATGTCAGGAAAATCTTATTCTCACATTTTAAGTCAAAATAAATTTTGTTGTTAGATCTCAATTCACACAGCACCCACTACTGATGGGGTGGTAGCAATGAATGTGTTTACATTTGGGCTCAGTTTGTCTTGGTAAGCTGTATTTCAAGTAAATGAAGTCCTTAAAGTGAAAAGAGAATGCAATTCAAATATTTGTGAGGGTTTTATGCAATATTCTGTATTTTGATTTTGCTGTAATTGAACAGAACAAGTGTGTGAAGAAACAAAGAGACAAAAAGCAGCAGGGTGCATTGTATTCCTCTTGACCATATCAAACTAAAGAGACTCTCGGAACTTTTCTGTGCTTCCCAGAAACATCACCCACATAAGGAACATAGCCCAGCATGCTGAGGGACTGAAGCTGGGACCTCATCCCTGCAAGTAAGAGTCCTCGTGGATTCACAGTTTAAGTGCTTCTGAGAACATAGTTTAGCTCTTTGGCATACCACAAGTATGCAGCCGTTTTGTTAAAAAGTCCCAGCTGTATAGTAATCAGCACACATTTTTAATCCATCTATTCTCTGCTGTGAAATGGCAATAGTGCATAATAGAGAATTTTAACAAGCATCCACTTCATTCAGTTATAATCTTCACTTGAGCCAGTACTTCATTTCTGTAGGTGATAAACCAGTACACCACACAGGTTCAACTGTAAGTCTTGTATCTCTCCTACAGATTAGAGAGAGATTTACTGGGGACAGATGACATAAAAGTGGGAGGGTGATAAGGATGTCACCCATGCCCAACAATGCTAGTCAGAGTTGTACATTTTCCTTGCCACATAATAAGACAACAGTTGGGGTGCTAGATAGCATACCTCCCTCTGCCTTCAAAGACTGCAGCCATGTTCATCCCTAAAAGCAGAGATCAATCCTTAGTAGCATTATACAGTCATTCAGTCTCTGTTCTTTGCAACTGAATGTGTGGAGGGGTTGTTGTTTGGTTTGGTTTTTTTTTCCGTTTGTTTGGATTTTTTTTGTTTTGTTTTTTATTTGTTTTGTTTTTGGTTTTTTTAGTAATCAATAGGAAAATCTGGGAAAAGGTTTCCGTAAGATATGTTTTTTAAAGTAATGTCCTTAAGCAGTTGAACAATTTTTTAAAGCACAGCCAGCTGTAAAATGGTATCTGACAAGATGGTCTGTTATTTATCTGCACAATGACATCCTAACTTTGCCAATATCTTAAGGAGAACTTCCTGCATCTTCTTATTGAAGTGAGTGCTTTTCATTTCTCTTCTTTGAAAATGAAAAGCTTTACATTTCTAAAGGTGGGGATTTTTGGAATAAGTGATATTATTTAAAGTGAGCACCTCAACCTACTCCATGCTGCACCCCAGAAGGTTTTGCCAACTGTGCATGATCACTTGCTTCTGGCAAAGGACTAATCTCCCCTTTCATCTGGAAGGTTTCCCCACCCAGTATCCAGCAGTCATGCCAAAGCACAAGAGTATTCCTTTTCCAAACTACATGGCTTTTAAAAGACTGCAACATAGAGGCTGCAGAGAAACAATGCAGATAAAGAGCCTACTAGGGAAATTTCTCAGTCATGAAATCACGTGGGTGGCGGGGTTTTTTCCCCTGAAATCTCTGAAGAGAATTCAGTTTTATACATATATGGACTTGAAACGGACTGTTCTGTCTGGACATGTAAAATCAGATTATCTGTCCTTGTGCTATCCTCTTTATTCACCTGGATATATTGTGCAACCCATCCTTTGCCAAAAAGAAACAATGTAAAAATAATTATGTATGAAAATATTTTTAAAGCATTAGTATAATTAATTGATGAAAACTGACAGTTGTGACTTTGAAAATTTTCTAACAAAAGTAGCATATTTTATAATAATAATCATCATATTAAAGTTAGTCTGTGAATTGTGTTTTGTAGTAATCTGCAGAACTGTTGGCATAATTTTAAAATTCTCATTAATCATAAAAGTGAAATTGGTGAGTAAAAAATTTCACCTCAGTCCTGTCTTTGTGATTCTAACATCAAACATTATAGCTAAATCTATTTAAAATTCTTGTTAACAAAGAAATAGAAAATTACTAAAATATTTTGGAAATCATACTACAAACAGAAATTGAAAATAACATTAATAACTACACCTCAGGCATTAGCATATAAATAATGGATTTTTAAGGTTTTGTCACAAAATATAAATTAATATAAATTTATCTTCCTATAGTCTCTAGTTTTCAGCCTAAAAATGAAGCAAAGAAATACTTTAAAATTATTTGAGAAATTAATTTAGATCTGTATTTACTTATGAAAAATAAATTTTTGGTTTAGAGCATTTATTCTTATAACTCATTATCAAATTGATTTAATCACTATGTTTTTGAAAGGGAAAAATTTCTATTCAGAGAGTTGCAACTATGATTTTGACAGATACGAAGTTGTCTAAAGATGGATAACTAGCTCCTAACCCATACTGGAATCAATAGGGGCTATGCATTACTAATATAGTCAGAAGCCTAAAGACAAATATAAATCTAGTCAACAATCCAGATGTCAACAATCTGGAAAAAAACTTTATTATCAATGTATGTGAATGAGATTGTGTACCCTGCTTGGGGAATTTAATCCACATTTTCTCAAGCATGTAAAAATGGCCTTCCTGTGGATTTTCCAATAGACCACATATAAACCTCATTAAACTGCAGCACTAAGACCTACTTGAGAAAGTTACTTAATGCAAGGAAAAAAAAATCCCTAAAAACACTCCCAGCCCAGTAAAACAATAACAAAAAAACCTTCACAGTATGCTACAGGCTAAACAGCATTTTCTGTTTTGACGTCTGTCTACATGGATGAGTTAAAGGGAATTTTCTGCCAACATTTCTAAGGATTTTGAGGAATACTTTGGAAAGAAATTAAATAGAAAGAAAAGTACCGTTTTTGCTTCATGTTATCATGGGTTTTAAAGGCTGATGTTTTTAGATACTGTTAATTATTGCTAAAGCTTTTCACTTTTTTTTTATTCTTTTGATTTGACTGCACTTCAACTATAAGAGTATTTCCTTGGGAGGTCATGTGTGACATAAAACCATAAATATCTGGCATCTTTTTCAAAGCATGAGCTGTGGTACATCTTCTAAACTATACAAGCATATAAACTGCATCTTGAGAATCTTGAAAGTGCTTAAAAATCAATAATTGAGTGTTTTGCATGAGCATCATCAACTCTCTAGTGACATCTTAAGAGGACTTTGAAAAAAGGTCATTGTGTAATACTTGAGAAGGTGTAACTCCTCTCACCCTCAGCATTAAAACACTTCTTCATCTTAAAAATAATTGCATAATAATGGCATATGAAGCAAATGGTCTACTTCCACAGATAGATATTGCATACCAAAGTAGTGTTCACTCCAGGATGACTAAAACTTCGTTGTAGCTATGAGGTACACAGACACATGGAAAATTTTGGTATATTGGTTTTGGAAACAATATAATCCCCATCTATATCAAGTCTAATTCTACAAAAGACTACAGTGTCAGCAAGTAGTATAATTCAGTGCACTGAAGTTGACAACAGCCTTCAAATACATGGCAGATGGTGCACTTCATACCACTGTAATCTGTTTTAGTCTTAAGAAGGTTTACCGAACTGGTTGCATGGCGCTACTCTGGCAGAAAAACATAGTTTATGGATGTTAGTTAAGCTTTGTTACACAGTCACTCTTCAGCTTCTCTGTCCTTGCCATTCAACACATTCACCTATACCTAAATTCCAGGTAACTTCAAATGAAGAGAGAAAAATTATGCTTTTTCTATTGATTTTCTCTAGAGAAACAGATAAGAGAAGTAGGAATCTGTAATTTCCAACTTTGACAACAAATTTACTTTCGCTCACTTTAAGTTACAAAGTTATTTATTTGCTCTGTCCCTTAGATCTGCATGTAAATCTGTATTAAGTTGGTGGAACATTTCTGTTAACTTCAGAAGAGTTTGACCACAACGTATTCCATTTTTTTCACCCTCTCACTACACCTTTTCTAAGGAATATTTGACCTAATGTCACATATTAAAAATTGTGAAATAATTAGAGTAAAACTTACCTCCATAAGTGAATTTTAAATGTGTAGTGTTGTGTAGGTAAAGGTGGGGAGCTGCTTGTTTTAAACTTAATTGGAATAGAAACTATATTTACTGGGAATATTTTACATTAACAGTAGATTAGCAATTTGGCATAAAGGGTTATCTATTTAAGTCTCACATTGAGCTTAAATGTGTTTTGTGCCCTAACCCCCAAAGCCTAAAAAAATCCCATAAGCTAAAGAAGAGAGCATAAATATTAGCTTTGAATATCCAACTACCTCGGCTTTTTTGATACCATAAATATCCTTCCAGTAATTCGTAACACTTCATATGAACTAGTCACAATAAGAAGCTTCTTACTGTTTCACTTAGCATCACTCTACAATATAATATTTCTGGTTTTAAGACATTTGTATTAACAGTAGAGATAGCAAATGTCTGTGTGGCGTGTCCCTGTAAGGAGGACTAAAACTTGTGATATTGTAAGGGCCTCAAGTGGACCTAAAGGAATACACTTCCTATCAGATGTGGTGGAGGTTATGTAAATCCTGTCAAGGGTATCTAATGCCAACTGCGTGCCACAAGGCCTTAGTAGTGTGAGACTTGAGGGGTTACTCAGGCCAGCAAAGCAGCACTGACTAGACCACTGAAAATGCTGAATGGATTCCTCAACATAAAAACATGATAAGAATGGAAGGGGGCATGCTACAGGTGTTAGTTACCTTTTCTTGTTGCTCTGTGAACAGAAGATGACTACTTCCTTTTCTTAGCTGGTCAGATTTAAGTAACAAAGGAATCAATATATAAAGACTTAGGAGAGAACCATATGGTGAATGATAAATGACAAGAATCAATTGAATAGAACCTATCAGGTCACAATAAACATAAGCCATCTCTGAAAATAATAAAAAGAGATGTTTTGCTGAGTAAAGCGATTGTAATTGTTTTAATAGATTTTTAGTAAAGATTTTTGTGTAGTCTGTCCTGGAAGCTTTATTGAAAAAATGGAAAAATAGAGCTGGAATACATTTCAGGTGGCCATCTAGTCCATCCTTAGATCCAAGTCACAAGTGGCACAAACGCCACACCTAACACCTTTGTCCAACTAGTTCCTAAAATCCTCCAGCAACAGACTCCACAGTCTCCCTAGGCAAACTACTCCAGTGCTTAACTGTCCCTTGCAGCAAGATTGTTCTTGATAGTCAGACTAATCACATCACTTCTTGCCCTATCCAAAGAGCTTATTCTCTCTCTTTTGGCATCAACTTTTTACATATAGAAGTCCTAACATTTCCCTAGAATTTTCTGTTTTCTATAATAAACTACCTCAATTCTTTCATCTTTAGTCTCTGAGCTAGAGGATGAGCTGTGAGCAAAGGTAACTGGATAGAACATGAGGGGAGATACTGCAGACAGAAATATAAAATAGTGCTAATTCCAATATTAATATATGAATTTTCTGCAGTCATGTATTGAGAATAATAATGAAAGGAGACCAGTGTTATCAAGGCATAAGTTCTTCCATGAAGAGAAATGCAAACTAACAGTAGCTTTGTTTCCATATAAAAGTATTTATATCCACCTGCATTCAAATGAAGATCAGCGTTGGTAGCATATGGGATTTAAAATAAAGTATGTTCTAAACTCTTTTTTCAGAAGACAATAGTTTAGATGTTATAATGTAAAGGAGTCAAAGAGGTTAGTTTTAATGTAAAGGAATCAAAGAGCTTACTGCATTTGTGAACTATTTAGAAGAAACTACCTCTTGAATTCATAAATTGTATTTACTAGAACAGTCTCCTTAACAATACATGTAATTAGACATCCCAGGGAATTTTTTGTTATCAGCATTACCTTCATCATCTTCTACAGAGGTTTTTGGTTTTCTGTATGGCAGTTGCTTTAAATTCCAAGAATCCAAAATCTCACATGAAAATTGTTAACCAAAAATAGAATTTTCTTTTCATTACGATTGTTTTCTACTGATATTTTTCCAACTGTAGAGCTGTCAAATGCAATATTAAATTTAATCTGAGCTAGTGTCTTTAAAATATAAAATAAAATAAACACACTTTTTCTTTCCTCACTTCATTTCTTGATCTATTAGATATTCATGGTTACTGTCCTTGGGATTTGATCTTTGCATTGTCAGTAGCCTTACTCATGGGAATACTCTAGTTAAGGTCCACAGAAATGTTCCTGCAACTGAATTTATTAAGAGTTCTATAAAAAGTACAAAATGTATATATTTTAAAAAGTGAGCATTTTAAAGAAAGCCAATGTGTATGCACTGTAGACATTTTTGTGACTTTTTATACATTTTATGATCTAATTGTCAAAGACATGCAAAGATGATTTAAAATTACACAGGGCCAAGTCTGTCTATAGATTTATTCCATACGTGTCAATAAATGTATGTTACACTTCTGAAAAGTGACTTTTAAACTTCCGCTGAAGATGCCAACTGCAGAATTTGTATACTTCCAGTAATATTGTAAATATGGCTATCTCCTACACTTCCTTTGACTTCTCAACCATTACGATGTCAATGGAAAAATCCTATACATTATTTGCCTACTGAAAATAAAGGAAATTGACAACATTTTTGACATCTTTCATGTTTAAAATGTAAATATTTAGATATGCTATTTTACTAGCCTATCTAAACAGAAATGGAGAAGTTCAGTATGAAAACTCACTCTGTGTTTCCAGTGTATTCTGTTAGTTATGAACAGATTTTCTTCTAGAAAGAGGGCTTTTTTGCTTCTGTAGCAGAAACTCTGAGTAATAGATTGTGATATGGATTGCACACACATATACACACAAATTAAATGAAGAAAAGACAGAAGGTAAGTGAAAACTTCCTTTTGCACTCCAAAGTAGCTACATCTTTGTTAGGATTTTCCAAATGTAATGGAAAAGAAAGAACTTCACAACTGTTATCTCAGCCATCCAATTAAAGAAAGAAACAGTGAGTTTGTTTGCTGGTCCCAAAATATCATGCATAATTCATCTTGGCCAACATGGAGTTGTTGTGTAAACTCTTTGCAAATGATGTAAATTTACTTTCTCCAAAAGAGAAGAAATTCTGCTTAAGGCACAGACATATTCAAGAATTTTACTGTGTCAAAGACCAGGCTGGCCATAACTGATTGTGTGCAAGAACTGCAGATTACCTTTGAAATGATGAAATACTATTTGGCAAATTAACTCTGAAACTCTTCACCTTCCCCGGCTTAAGGGAGACCTTTAATTTAATTTTACTTTGGGCTCTTTTGCTAGTTAATTAAATGCAATGTGGTAATGCAGAGCCCAATGTTGATCTTTTCTATATGCTATTCTTCAGACAGAGCACTTGTCTCTCAAATGCTAATAGCTTCTTCTGTACGCAGCAGTCTTCAGCATTTGGGGGTGGTGTGACAACATACATGGAGACAGAGATATGACTGTTACCCGAACTTTGGTATAGATCTGTCTGCTTCCTACCTTATCGTTAGTATCCATGTCTCTTCACTGCATGTTGTATCTCACTTGACTCTTACTTTCTTTATGTTGATGGAGACTTTGAAAGCCAAAAACCACTGTAACGGCAGGAAATGCAAAGTGTGGTCACTTTCTGCAACCTATTATAAAATAAAATTGCTCAGTATCCTTTGTGCAACATGAGGTTTCATGTATCGATTCAGAGTAGCATCATTATACCAGAAAATTCTGTAATATATTGCTACCTTTCAAGAACACAGGCAGGGGAGGGGAAGAGAAAAAAGGCAAGAGATAAATGATAAATGTCCTCTTGTTGTCTATTTTCTATAAAAGCCTTATCTACCCCACATAAGATACATTTGCAACTGCAAATAATCATGAACTTCTCTTCATCAAACAAACATCATTATCCTGTGGACAGACTCCAAAATGATACTTCTAGCATATTCATAATTTTTATAATAGAATCATAGAATGGTTTGGAAGGAACCTTAATGATAATCTGGTTCCAAGGGACACCTTCCACTAGACCAGGTTGCTCAAAGCTCCATGCAACCTGGCCTGGAACGCTTCCAGGGACAGTTGTGGACAGGGTATCCACAACTCTTTGAGCAACCTGTTCCATTCTCTCACCAACCTCACAGTAAAGAATTGCTTCCAAGTATCTAATCTAAACCTACCTTTTTTCAGTCGGGGGGGGGAATCACCTCCCTTGACCTGCTGGCCACATTCCTTTTGATGCAGCTCACTATACAACTGGGTCATGACCAGCTGGCTCATGTCCAGCCTCTCCTCCTCCAGCACCTCCAAGACCTTTTTGGCAGGGCTGCTCTTCATCTATTCTTCTCCTAGACTGTATTGGTAGTGGGGATTGTCCCTTGCACTTGACTTTGAACCCCATGAGGTTACCTTGGGCTCCCTTCTCAAGCTTGTCCAGGTCCCTCTTTTCGCTCCCCCCCATCCCCATCTTGCAGTCCATCCACTCAAGAGATGTGGAAAGAGAGGTTGCCATCGAAGACTGAGGCAAAAATGCTGTTGAATATCTCAGCCGCCTTCTCGTTTGTTGCTGCCAGTTCGCCAGCCTTGCTCATTGAGGGGCTATGCTTTCTTTGACCTTCCTTTTCTGGCTGACATACCTGTAGAAGCCTTTGTTGTTATTCTTTGCATCCCTTACCAAGTTCAGCTCCAGCTTCACCTTTGCTCTGCCTTGTATGTAGTGGAATATGGCCATTTCTATGTTTCCGGCACTATTTTTTAAAGTAGATACCTCTACTTATATCTTTGCAAAATAATCCCTCATATTCAAGAAAATGAACATGAATAGATTTCACTGAACCATCTCTAGGCCCAGGCAAAAAAGATGTACTGAAAAACCTCATTGATAATGGTTGATAATGATGTGCAAAATGGATAAAAGCCACCTCATCATATTTTTAAATGGCCCCTTCCAATTGGTAGAAATACTTGCCTTTTAACTCAATGGTTATCTTCTCTCCAAATTACCTTTCTCTCTAGGCTTTCTCCCTGCCAAGAGATCCTTAAAGTCCCCCAAATATTATGCAAGTGGAGAATGGTAATGAATAGGACTCCATTTCTTCATATTTATGAAGACATCAGTAATTGAAAGCCAAATGATATTTGGATGTTTTAATTATGCAGGTTCAGAGAATGGTCAGATTTAACACACTCCTTTCCTTCTAAAAAAAAGTGATTGTGTGCTTTTTTCCCCCCCACTATTCTGTGGAATGATAACTTATGTCTTAGGCATCCTAGTGCCTATCAGTCAAGGATCATGATAGTTTTTAGTGAACAAGGAACTTATAAAGAAATCTACAATGTGGATTTGAGTTACACATTTTACAGGACCTGAGTTAAAGTTTTATTTTGGTGCTGGTGTACAAGCAGCCTCCAGGACCTTTCTACACTTGAAAATACTATTTTACACAAGTCATTCACACTTTCCTGATGGAACCATAAAGGGCACCAGTCAAGAAGGATACTCAGGCACAAACAAACACTAATTCATATTCTGCTGTCCAGAATTTGCTGCAAAGGAAGTCAAAGCAGGTGAGCAATGAGAAGTTTCTGAAAACATTTCAGAGATAGAAAGGCTTTCTGTAGTAAATTTGTTATGCTGTTAACTTCCCCGGAAAAACATAAATCAGCTCTAGACAGTGTTACCTATTGCAGACAAAGAATAAACAAGGATTCTCCAATACTTTCAGCAGCCAGATCATGTGGCTGTGAACCCATAAGGAGTGGGAGAAAAATCCAGTGTGATAACAAAGCTCTCAAGTGTGACCTTATACAGCAGGACAACAAATTAGAAATTCTCTTTTGTGCCTAGATTTTCAAAAATGTAAGTTTATATTTTTTTCTTAAATTGTCTAACTTGCACTCAGTTCTACAAAGAAATGGATAGTCTGCCTATTAGGTGTCATAAAAATAAAAAATGTATGTCCACTACAAATAGAGAAGAAAATGCTTTAAGTTTAAACCACAGAATTAGAAACAAGGGGTTCTATGTGCTCTAACACCACTTCAGAAGGTGATTTCTGCTGTTACCTTACTTTCTTATTTACTAGGTTCACAGTCTGTTAAAGCATGGCTTGCAACATATATCTAGCTCTAAGGTACCCTGTATAACATTTGGAATTTTTAAAGAAACTTTCTCTGGTGCAAGGGATAACTCATTATAAATGTTTAGCAAACAAACATCTATTTTGCTTTTTGATGAGACTAAATAAAAGTAAAATTGTATATAGAACTAAGCAAGAATCTTTAGGACAAGATAATGCTGCTGACTTAACTGTTCTTTAACATTTCTGATACTAAAATCCCACAGAACTCTTAGGTTTGCCAAAGTGATAAGAAGATACCCGATTTCCAGTGAATAAATTGGCTCTAATCTCTACAGAATGCGTAAAACCCTTCTGTTCAGCCTTCAGAGTTTTCTGTTGTCTTTACCATCAACCTATAAATTTATGCAGACGTTCATTGTAGCCTTTCCTCATATTTAACCATTATTGACCATCTGCCTGAGGTTTTATTGATAAGCAGTATTTATTCACTAAAAAGGATAGTGATGATACAATAGTTATGAACCTCTACAAGTTCTGTTCCTGCATCTAGAAGAGGGAAAATGTACGTATGTGTTTCTGGAAAGAACCTCAAGCATTATGCATTCCCACATCAGTAATAAGAAAAAAAAACAAAACAAACCACTTTGAAAGTAACTGCTCTTATTTTCAAAGCTGAATATGCTGTCATCATTCACATAGCTTAAATAGCAACTTCAAGATTATGACTCCTGAGCTTGGTAATTGAACTGCACACCTAATTTACCCTACCTCCTTTCCCCAATGCACAGAGAATGAGAGAATTACTGCATTATGCAGATCTGTCCGTATTTAAGTATAAATTTTGTATAGATGATAAACAAAAATTTCAGCTTTGTTCATATAATAAACCTATTGAAAGGAGTAGCGTGACAAATGTAAAGAACCAGCAGAAAACAAGACAAGATGTTTAACTCTGTAAGAAAGGCAATAAAAGCAACTGAGCAGCAAACCCAAGAAGTTATTTCCACTTGGATGGTAATGCATGTTAGGTCAGTTGTCTTTTTCTAAGCAGAGGGCATTCGACTCTTTTCAGTGAATAGAGTTCGCTAAATTGCTTCCTGTTTCAGAATCTGTGAAACCACAGGGTGAACATCCTCAAGAAACCTGTGTAGGTTGACTGTGACCAAAGTGGATGCTTCAGGAGCTGCTTGTACTAGCAGAAACTTGATTTGCAACAGGGTAAAGGTTGAAAGCTCGAAGGTCATGAAATATAGACAAAATAACAATACAGACAATGACTCTTCTGCTTTTGCAAAACCCATACGAACAAAAAAGGTACCTGGATTCCTCTTCCGTACCACAGCGAAAAAAGAAGTTCAAGTCAAATGTGTTTATCTTTGAACAAAAAAAACATAAAATAAAAAAGCAAAAAACTGTCATGCTAGCTTGTTGCTAAGTTTCTAACTCAACAAAATAAATCCTATACAAGTAGTGAAATAACCTGTACAGGCACAAGTGGTAAGGTTTAAAAGATAAAGAAAAAAGTCATGGGCCTTTTTGAAATACCATTTTCATATAGCACATAATTCTGGGCTTTGAGCAATTTGTCTCTCTGTTTTGAGGTATCAAATGTTGACCATTAGGTGATAATAATCAAAACATTTGGGGAGTTCACAAAAATGGAGTTGAACTATGTGTCACAGTCTGATGGCAAGTAAATTACAAGTTTGTTTTTAAAGCGTGGTTTCTCGTTGCTACTAGATAAGCTCTGTTGGCCACATCCTCCAGTCCTGCACAGGCATCCTGCTGATGAATAGTACCCAACTGCACAAAAAAATATTGACAACATAAAAAAGCATTGTAGACAGACACACATCGGTGTTGTTAGCTATTCTCTTTTAAGTGTAAACTTCATATAGGTCTTGTTTAAGTATTTAGATGCGTTGTTAGACATCTGAAATGGATGGAATTCTAAACTGGAATACTTGCAGAGGTATTTAGTTTAGGTCAGCTATTGACTGTAGCAACAGTTATACATATTACATGAAATAAGTACCAAATTGTTCTTTATTCACTTACTTTAAAACTAATTTTTTTATGTTTATTATAGACAAACTAGATCTGAAACAGTTCCCAGTCACTGAGGACAATTACTTAGAAGAATGTCTAAGAGCAAAAAAAAAGGTATTTTTTAATTCTATTCTCCATCTAGTAAAATAGCATAATTTTAGTTTTTTCTCTCCATGGTTTTGGTGGGATTTTTTTGTTATTTTAAAAGCTTATTTTTTATTACATTTTTATGTAGTCTCTGGAAATATTAGCATGCTTAGTATTCAACTATTAGTGGTCAGTTTGTACCCAGGACCAACAACTTGGACTGAAGTAGTACCAATACCTATTGTGCCTGCTCTAGGAATATGAAATTTGCCAAATGCTATCAAAAACTTTAAGGCAGACATTGTTACGTACATGAATTTTCTGGGTCCATTGTGTTCTTGTACTGTAGGAGTAGGGCTGAAACATTATGTGGCATTTTTATAATCAGAACAAGTTATTTTTATTAAGGCACAGTTTTGTAGCATAAATAACACTGTTGGCAATACCATAGTTAATCTAGAAATCTTATGCCTGAAATTTTCATTGAAGTCTATCAATGCATTGAAGTCAATCAATATCATTGAAGTTCAATGCATTGCAAGAGAAATCTCAGGAAAGCATATTTTCCTTTTCAAAAAGTAATTTCCCTTTCCCTGTGTTGCTAGCAACACAAGCTCTTCTCCAAAATTCTCACAGACAAACAACGCAAGTGATACTCTGCTTTAAGGAACAGTTTCCTCAACTTATTTGTATATTATATTTAACCAACAGGATAATTAGGATTATCCCAAAAGCTATAGTTTGGAAGATCTTTCTTCCTTCTGATCTGCTAGGTAGGAATTATCTTAGAATGGTTATTGTTTTCAGCAGGATGACAAATCTCACCCTAAATTGAGAGAATCTATGTTTAAAGTCTGAAGCCTAAGGATTCTGAAGTTCTCAGTAAGAAGTTCTTTTCTGCGTATCATTTTGTACATCAAATGTACTTGGCTCAAGCTATAATAGATGCCACATAATCAGACAGAAACCCAAAGTTATCATTGTCAGTAAGAAAGGGAAGTAAAAGTTAAACTTTACTTATTATTGTATTGATGCAGAAAGCAGGAGGAAAAACAGTTGATGCCATTGCAAAATGATAAATACAGTAAAGTAGCCCCTAAGTCTCTACTGATTAATGAATAGGTACAATCTGAGTAAATAAACATGTTTGATGCATCTGTTGAATTGGAAAAGAGCATTCATTTATTGTTCAAAGCTACTTTAGAAGTTTAATTATGCAGTGTGTTGTTATAAATGGTCAAAAAAAGGATAAATTTTAATATAATAGAATCTACTAAAAAAATTCTGAAAACAGGTATCAGAAACTATCATTAAGATGTGTAACCTCTCCAAACAGCTTAATTCAAAGCAGACATATAACTGCATAAGTTCCACGTGTTTATTTTAACCAAAAGTGTATGCTCTCAACTAAAACATGATCATAATGGTGTTTGAAAGAGTAAAAATCTTTATGAATAGCTCTAGTCAGTTGCTAATAAACACCATTTTTTTCCTATTTGTGGACAAATCATTCAGAATACTGTAGTGTAACGCAGAATTTAGAAATGTGAGAGGTTTAGTTAGATTGCAAAGCAAATTAATAAAGATAAGTGTTCTAAAACAAGCCTAATTGGTGTTTAATTCTAATTTCATTTAAAGGTAAAATACTTAAGTCCTTTTATTAGTGTTGTCATCAATTTATTATCCATCATTAAGTCCAGGTTAAAGCTGCTGGCTGTGTTCTCTTTCAGTTTCTTACTTCTTCCTCATCTTACCCAGTAGGTTGCACTATTATCTATACAGGTGCATATATTGGAGTGCAATAAACACATATAGATGTTTCTCTCTTTCGTAAAACCCAGGAAAAACTTAAAAAAAACCCAACCCCCCAAAAAAACCTAGTCTGCCACCAATACAATATTCATATCAGAACTAGAAACAGTTTTTGGAATACAAAAAAAAAGTTAAGATGGAAACTGTCTATTAGAAGTAGCACAACAGGGAATTTTTAAAGAACTCATAATCAATTATCTTTTCCTGAACTGCTGAATGAATTTGAACCAGATGAATTTAGATCAGTTGGCTGGCATGAAATAAACCCCCAAAATCCAAATTCCTTTTGAAAGGTAATATTTTGTTGTAAATATGAGTCATTAGTTTGCCTCAGTAAAAGCAGCCCTCATTTGTATATCTGATGTCCACAAGCAAGATATAAAACTTTAGAAATACTCCAACAATTAATTCTTAAATGGTATACAATAGAATGAGGATGAGGTTTGCTGTTGTTGCTTATGAGTATCTGCTTTATGGATTGTCAGAAAGCTTCACTTTCACAGGACAGTCTAGTTTGTCACTTTTCACAAGCCCTAAATGCAAACACAGAAGATGATAGAAAACAAATGCTATTACAATATGATGAATTAATGAGAACAAAAAATACCACTTACAAGATTAATAAAAACCCAAAAAAACCTCATCAACAAGAACCCCATACCAAACAAACAAATAGAAAAGAATGTTCTCTTTTGTTTTTAGTATTCTCATTTTCCTAAGTCAAAAAACCAAACAAATCAAGATCAAAAGTACACTGTGTTCTAAATTAAGACAGAGATGAATGAAGATGTGTTTTTCTTGTGTGCTATATGTGTTAAAGGAAAAGTCTGAAAAAGTATGGAGGTCAGATTAGGAAACTGAAAATTCAATAATAGATGTTAGATTAGACTGAGTAACAAAATATCTGAAGCATTGATGTATTAAAAACCCAACCAAGAGAAATCTAATACGAATTTATTTTCTACTCATAATATAATGTAAGTTGAACAGATAAGCCCATTCTGTTGGAATGCCAGAAAGCAGGTTAGTAAAATTGATTGAGCATACCTGTGTCATCACAGCCATACTATGACTGTGACAGTGACTGCTGCTCCCATAGCATCTGTGCCTGTCCTCTCCCCGAGCCATTGATGTGACCAGTTGAACTTCTAATTATTCACTGAGAGAAAAGTGGCTTTTATGATTCTTCCTCCTGCTCCAAAACACTCCAGCCCCCCTCCGCCATCCCCCCCAAAGTAAAAAGCATGAGTGGATGTGTATCTCAAAGAACAAATAGTAAACAGAGTATTGTTTTTATTGTGCTTCCTACCAAAGTACCCCTTGTTTATTCTCCTGAGCTGACAGAATCTCAGAGCAAATCCCAAGTACTTTGTTTCCACAGGTGCTTTTCCTATCCTTCCCAGGTTCTCATTGACTAATTACAAATGCAAGGACAACAAGACCACCGGCTTTTTTCACAGAGAGGGAGATCCTCACTGTTTTTCCTAGGTTATCCAGGGAAACGGTGCTCCCCTCCCTCAGTAGGATTCGATTTGTGACTCCAGTGACAAAAAACTGGGAAAGGACCAAAAGAAGTAAAGAAAAGGAATAACTTTGGCTTCACTTCTCACTGGCTTGACTAGTGAGCCAAGTAAATCCGAGAGAAACCTGCTTTTACAAAAATGTGATATAATGTTTTCCTTCCTCACTGACTCAAGCAGTGGGAAGAAAAATGATGGGCTGCACCTTGTCTGATTTACTATGACCTCATATGCTCCTTATGCTGGTGAAATTGCAGTTTGTATCTAGAAAGGAGATTTAAAAAAAACCTCCAAACCAACCTCCAAACCAACCAAACAAAAAAATCCCCAAAAATCCCCACCCAACCTTATACTGAAGAGATCAAATCCCACAGATTCTCAATCTATTCTATGCCTGAAGTCCAAAAGTTCCCTCAGACCACTGCTCCTTTTAGGATCTGTGTCCTGTTTGTGGAGCATGTAGTGTACAAAATGGTGAGACAGCAGCTGGACTGCACTACAAGGTCATCCAGTGACCAAAGAAAACTGCTAAAACTCAGAGCAGAAAAAATACTGAGTCATATAATAAACAAGCCAATCAACACAGTTCTTAAAAATTTCCTTGAGAAAAAGAGTAATCTGCAGCTGATTCTGAAATAAAAGGGATGAAATAAGTAACAGATAATTCTAAAGATGAACATTCTTATTCAGTAGTGTAAGGCTCAATTAAAAGAAGTAGAGAACATACATCCCCCCGTTTCCAAAATTGTAATACTTCTATTTAAAGGATTGTTACCTTTTAAAAGATACATATATTGGGTCAAATACTAGCAAAAAATCTTGAGGAAGATTTTTTTTTTCTTTTTAGAAAACAGCTATTCACTTTGTAATTTTTCATTATATATATTCTCAAATTATTTTGACTCCTTTGAAACTGCAAGGATCAAAATATTAATCAGAAAACTTAAATAATGTTCTAAAGAAACACAAAGCATAACTCATTTTTCTGGTTCCATAATCAACTAATACAGTTTTGTATGAAAAAGAGATATTTATGACGAAAAAATAAAAATAGTTAAATGGTACCACCAATCGATTGGGGTCGAGAGATGAAATGAACATTTTTACATAGGAACAAAATTACTGAGGTGCACGGATTTCAGAAATATAGTCTTAGCCTGTGTAGTGAAGATTATAACACCTGGAACTCATTTGCTGTGATTAAATATCTGTGTTGTTACACAAAAGTGAAATCCAATTCCATGAACTTTTGCAAAAATTTTCAAAAAGCCTTAGATTTATTCTTCTAAAGACAAGGAAGTAGAGTGCTCAAAGACTTGGAGACTGAAAGTGACGAAAACATGAAAGGCAATCTGTAGATTTTATTGCCAGATGTTTGTGAATTAAAGGGTTCCAGACAGTACATCAGACAAGCAGCTATAGAAACAAGACCAAGAATAGTCAAGTAATTTCTTCCTACCCTTATGAAGCCTAAGCATCAGTTTTCTCTCTCATGTTTGCCTTATTGCTCTGGTAGATTGCTTGTTTAGTTTTTTAATGATATAAGCTTCCAAACAAGTCAGAAATTTTCTCTGCTGTCTCTTGGGCACCTTTTGAGGGGCTTCTCCTCCAGTTTTCTCACTATTTCTCACTAAAACAAAACTCTTTCATTATGTACTCAAAAATTTGCTGGCTATTGCCTGCATTTCTCATTGAACCAATATCCATTCCAGCTCCAAATCTGGAAAGAGTCTGGAATAACTCATCACTGCCATAAAAGAGTATGCTGGTTTAAAGGTAAACCAGCAGGGGAAATGAACTCAACTCAAAAGAGAGATTATAAATCAGAATAACAATTTAATAAAATAATACAATAAGTACAATTATACAGACAAACAATTGGTTTTAACCCACAAACCCCAAATATATAACCCAGCACCCTGGGGCATGAACAGAGTGGTGCTCCTTGGGTCCCCTGAGTCCAAAGGAAAAGGAGAGGGGAAAAACCTGTTGGTGAGGGTGCTGTTGCAGTCTGGTCAAGAGTGGTGATTGCGGTCCAGTCGAGAGTGATGGTTGCAGTCTGGTTGAAAAGTGGTGGCTGCAGTCCAGTCGAGAGTGGTGGCCTGCAGTCTGGTCGAGAGCGGTGGTCTGCAGTCTTCCTCTGGATCCCACGAGTGGTTAAAAAGCTCCCAAGACTCCAAGATTATATATCCTCCAGTTCAGGCAGGAATGCTCAGTACCTCCTTCGTGGAGGAAGGGGGGGGGGGGGGGCGGTCCTTAGCGGGTGTGAGGTCAAGAGCACCCTCCTATCTCACAGGCCTCTTAGCATCTAGTTTATAGCCTGAGGAGTCAGGCTCTATGTGCAGATGGTGTAAATGGTTCATTGATAACAGTTTCTGGGAAATGGCATAGAAGGCTGTAGAATACACAGTTTTGGGTTACACCCATCCAGTGATGAACTGATCTCAGCTGTCCTAACCAGGACAAAGATGTAGTAAATCAAAGACCTATGTGAAAGACATAGCACTGAGGAAAGAACATTAAATTCCTCTTATGATTATATTACAGACACGCACACGCTCCACAGTTGTTTATCAACATATAAACAGTTTGATTTGACTGATGCTAGATGAATGGAACCCATCTTTCCTATCTGTGTCTATCTATGAACCCCATTCGATCTCCCTTAACAGAAGCCAACTCTTTTGCTCAGCTAGTTAACTTGTGTTACCTATTCATGGTGAGTACCTAACCCATGGAGATGAAGATAAGAATAAAAAAAGGTTTGGGTTTTTTTTTTTCTCAGTTGAAATGCAAGAAAATTTCATTTCAAACAAAGCCCTCAGAGAGTCCTTTAAATCTGTAAAACTGAGACAAAATTACCCTGAGGAACAATTCACAATCCATAAGTCCTAGAAAAACTGATTTGAGACATTAATAAAGAGGTATCATTTGATGATGATGATGAAGTTCACTAGACTCACTGTCTTGAATGGATCTAACTTCTGCATGGATGGTAACTACTTTGTCATACACACAAGAAAGCAAATAAAAATAGCTAATTGAGCTATTTCCTCCACAGAAGAGGAAGAAAGAATTATTGCTATTTTTATCTGTAGTAGCTGAGTACCTTCTGATTACTTACAAAAATGTGGCTCATTAAGTTTTTCTAAAAAGAAGACCCCCATTACCTGAAGAAATATTGAATTTTAAGATAAATCTATTGTCTTTAAAGAAATCATTCTCATACATAAATCTTCTTTTTAAATCATCTATCAAGCTACCATTTCCATAGCCAGCAACCAGACTGCACTAATTTTGGCAAGCTGAGGAAATATTTAAGGTTTTATTTGAAGTTTAAGGAGAAAAGAGAATCCCAATGAAGGGAAGTTTGCTCAAAGAGAAGCAGAATTTTCCACTCAGTGCAGTCAAGTGACAAGGAGACTGTCAATGTCAGGACTGTTTCCTGAGTTCAAAAATCTGCTGGAAATGCCACATATTATATACCATATATACAAGGTCTGTATATTTAGAGGCTCACAAGTGAATCTTACAGTCATTAAGATTTGCAGTCTCGGCTCTTGCCCTTAGATTGCTTCTGGTCTTTGAAATGTAATTGGGTAACTAACTTTTTGCTACACCAAGACATCACTCAGTTTTTTTCCAGATGTTCAGCAACTTCTAGGTGAAATCTTTGGGCAACAAAATAGGTAAGAGGAATATAAACACAGGATTTTTAAGACACCATTTGTTAGTTTCTTCAAACTTCATTTATTCTGCTATGTGTGGGTGTATTAAAGTCTTTTCATTACTTCAAGGCAGAATCAACATTTTGGTCTCATTTTGTTTCCTGAAACTTAACCCCAAGTAATTTTTTTTCTTTCACCATGAAGATTAAGAACAAATTTCAGTAAATCAAAATAACGTCTTTACAACTTATGTTTTCATGACACAAGACAGGATATTACAGACAAATAATCAAGTCAAACTTATAGGCAGAATCACATGGGCAACTGCCTTGAAGGACAAAGAGGTCCAGGAGAACTGGTTGACCTTCAACAACAGTCTCTTCAAAGTACAAGAATTGTCCATTCCAATGTGTAAATAGTCAAGCACAGGAAACCGGCTTGGCTGAATGGAAAACTCCTGACAGAGGTCAAACGCTAAGAGGAATTTTACAGAAACTGAAAGCAATGTTGGACTACCCAAAATCATTAAAACATTTCCTAGTCATTCAGTAGTGAAATTAGGAAAACCAAAGCTCAGATGGCAAGATATTTTAAAAGAAATAAGCAAACAAACAAAAAATCAAAAAACAGTAAGAACTTATTATCTTGGAAGAAACAGAAAGACAAGTGTAGATTCATTGCTGAATGGGGCAGAGAAGACAAGAAAACGAGGAGGAACATGATGTCTGCTTTGCTTTGCTTTGCTATAACTTGCAAAGCCTTCTTTCAGGTCTGCCTTTAAATCCTGGGGAACAATGCTGGGACATGTATTACTTGTGTTAATATATGTGGAAGACTCAAAGCAAATTTGTCATGCAAATCCATGGGATCAGACTGAATGATCTCTACAGGCTGCTGAGGGAGCCAGCAAGTTTCATTGAGACACACCCTTCTGCAGTCTCTGAATGGACTAGCATTCAGAGTGGATGCTACTGTGGGAGCTCCTTGAGGACTGGAGACAGACAGATGTCACACCTGTTTTCAGGAGGGGCAGATCTAGGGAACTGCAGACTGATCAGTTTAATCCATGTAGCAGAGAAGAGGCAATGAACATAATTTGCAGGAATTTACAGTTAGACACTAGGAAGAGATCTTCCCCAAAAAGGTGGTCAGATACTGCAACAGAGATGCAGTAGGATCTCTACCCTTGGAGATATTCAAAACTCAACTAGACATTAGGCTTGCAGGTCCGCTTTAAGCAAGAGGCTTAATGATCTTGAGAGGTATATACCTAAATTATTTTGTGATTCTAATTAGTGACTTTGTAAAAGAATATTTCATAAAAATTGGCGAGGACTAATTACTGATTAGTAATGCAATTACTAACAAAGATGAAAATGGAAGCTTCCCATGAAAGCTTTGCAATAAGCAATTTCTTTTTGAGAAGATCAGAAATTCTGAAAATGTTAAGTGGGAAACCTTCTGAATAAAATTAAAAGATTTTAAGACAGGAGAAGATCGAAGTACTGTGCTACTACGATTAAAAAATTGTTTATCTTTCCTGTGTTGCAGTACAATTCCCATAGTATTCCACGTGCTGTTGAACTAGAAAACCTGTCAGATAACAAGAGTAACCCAAGCCTCTCAGAAATTAAGGACACTCCAGCTCTTCTCCTTTAACAACTCAGTAACTGGTGGCTTTCAACAATTTGTGTATTTAGGAAAAATATATGTGGAGCTCTCATGTGATGGTACAAGGAATATGAGATTTGGATGCCAACTCATTTGGATGCCTTTGAAAACATGGCTGATTTTTCAATCTCTTTTTTTGTTGTTATTGGGTTAGTTTGGGAATTTTTTTGCCAGTACCAAAGGGTATTTCACAATGGGGAAAAAAAGTATCCCTAATTCTGTAGCCAAACTGTTGCAAGTGAGTGCTTCATCTGTCATTTGCTCTATCAGTTGGCATTCCTGCAGATAAAAGAAGTCTTAGTGCCATGAAATGAGTAAGAAATTGGGTCCAATATAGTATGCTAGCAGACTGATTTTTCTCTCTCACACGCCTTCATATTGAGTGGGATGCAATTGCCAAATGAAATCCAGAAGAAACAGTGGATTTGAATGTTAGCAGAGATGGGGGGTCGGGGGGCAATTAGCATTATCATTAAAGCTGCCTGCAGTTCTAGCTACATTTCAGATTTTGAATATACAGCTCAAGGACTTCCGGCATTTTACACTGTCCCTCTCCTTTTTGGGGGGATTTTTTTGTTTCATTTTGGCTTTTTTAGGGTTTTTTTTTTTTGATGTTGTTGTTTTCGGGGGGTTTTGTTGTTTGCTTTTTTTAAGATAAATGCTTTGCATCCTTACTTATGAAGACAATACCTACGTGGTAAAGATTAATTTAAAGAGAGAAAAAACAAATTTAAAGACCAAACCCATAGTTCTATTCATTGAAACTGTAGCTCTTATTTAGTTGTTGAATTTAACTTATAACTGCTACTACATTTGTAGCAGTTTTTGGTTCATAAATATGCCTATATATGTATAGCTATATATTTATATTTCATAAAATGTTATTCTTTTCCTAAATGCTATCAGCAGGAACAAGGACCAGATTCAATAATCTGCAATTCTTTGTGAAATGCTGACAAACAACTCATTTAAAAAGCTGAAGAAACTAACAGTTTCACAAGCAATACTTGCCCACTTCGCACACTGTGGTTTCTATTATTAAACTCAAGTATTATGAGGGACAATGGCATCAAATACACTTGAGAAAACTAAAAATGTATCAACAGCTACATCAAATATACTACTTAAGAAACTTATTTTGTGCACTAGGGTAATTGAACTTAGGCTGAGCACTTGCAATCTAAGTGTCCAATGGGCCATCACCAGTTTGCTCCTCTCCTGCACCTCTTCCTTGACAACTCTGGAAGAAACGGAGGGCCCTGGAAGTTAAAGTTGGTGGCTTGATACAAAGCACTTTCTTAGCCGGCCACAAAAAATTCCTCATTTCTTCAGCTGTCAAATACAACTTCAGTGAAACCCATCAATTCAGAGAGAAATCCAACTCCTTGCCCTGAGGCAGTTATTCCCCATGAAACAGCCAGTCTATCTACTAGTTCTTGCCCGAAAAACACACCTTAGGCTTTCTCCAAAGTAGATTTAAAGTGTAGTTTTTAGAGGAAAGGATACCTTCCACTTCAGTATGCTGGGCCTCATGGTAGAGAGCTCTCTTAGAAACTGAAGGATGAGGGCACAAGTCCTTTAATGCAGATAGGATTTGAGGCTGGCATTCGCCATGGAAGTGTCCTTAGCTCCATCTCACTTGTTAAAAGGGTTGCACAGACACCCTGTCCTTATGATTTCATTTACCAAAAATCTTGGCGTTTGGTTTTTTTTTTTCATTTCCCCTTCTCTTTTTCTGGTTGTATTCTTTCTCCAAATTTGCAAATTGTTTCAGGCTTCAGAAAACAAAACCACTTGCCAAATCACATAGACGTACAAAACGTCCACTCAGGCCCGTTCAAAAGGCCCACCCCATTGGTATTCACCGTGAATAGCACATGTCCTTTCACAGGGGCTGGGTCATTGTCGGTCTAGTGCTGGTCTTTCAGCTGGTAATAAATCAACTCCACTGACTCTGAGGCAACTACTCCTGTTTACCTCAGCTAAGAACCTGTCTCCAGTGCCGAAATGTTCATCTGATGAATTAGTATCTATTTCCCTAAAATTCCTTCTGGGCATTGATTGTTTCCCCCTTCCCCCTTTACACTACTGTGTGAAGTTGTTAGGCAACATCAAACATTGGAGATTAATTTTAACTGTGAATGTAGCAATCCTTTATATCGGCTTTAGTGGGCAAAATAAACGTTGATCATTTAGAATGAAAAGCTGGTGTATAAATAATGACAGATAATAAATACATCTGATGGACCAAGTTTTTCATCAATCAGTGTAAGCAATACTAAGATTTTTTTGCTAGAATAAACTGAATACAGACAGATCCTTAACATATTCCCTCTCTTTACAAAAATTCTGCAGGTATTTGATTTTTTTTGTCAATATTTGATACTATAGTATTAAAATTATACAAGATTTCAAATATTGGAAATAATTTTCAGATATAGCTCATCTCTTATTTCACCTGAATTATGATGTCCCTTAGATTGATTTGTTTGGTCTGCATATATGGGACAGAACTTATATTTATCTTTTTGCTAGAAAATGAGAGGTGAGAGTTGATCTTCTTCAGCTAATCTTCCAATGAGGTCAGTTATCTTAAGATAAGATAATTACTATATTGACATTAAGCTAAATTTTTTTAGGAGTAGGCTTTTTTATTCTGTTTAAGTTTTTTCTTTTTGCCCTAAGATTAATGGCTGCTTCTTTTTTTTTTTTTTTTTTTTTTTTTAACTTTTCTTTTCTTTTTTTGTCTCTGCTTTTGTTTTCCCAGTAGCATTTGGGCTCTTTAGCTTTAAAAAGAACTGGGCATTATAAAATGAAGACTTATGTGGTTTAGGTAAAATAGTAGAAATGTTCAACTAGTCAGTGCTTCTACCAGTTCTTTTAACTTGACTTAGACTATATGAGAGTAACAAGAAGAGAAAGAGTTGTTTAAAGTTGATGTGCATAACTGCGTATCACTGACAAATATTTTGATTTCTATGGTTCCTTTTTTCTTCAAGTATTTGCTACTATGATTTCATTTTGGAAGTCATGTGTGCTAATTCTACCTATTATGAACAAGTCACAGTATGTCCAAATAAAATTAAATCATTCTCTAGGGTTAGCTTTCAGAGTTATTGCCACTGTTCAACTCCTCCGAACAATAAAACAATAAATTTGTGAGACAACCAGTTTTGCATGCTAAAAGCTTAAACTTGGTGTCTTTTGTCAGGTAAAATTCTCTGTGCTTGGAGTTAGAATTTTACTGTAGTAGGGACTGCAAGACTGAACGACTGATACCTCCCCTTAACCTACTGTTATAACAGTCCTTTGGAGTTTCTGTGCTAATCTAATAGCACTTTTGTTAAACTATAGAGGAGTGAAAAGGATGTTTTATGCTTTGTGTTATAAAATGAAAACATTAGCAAGTGAAATAAATGTGAATTTGGCTTTTTAGCACTTAGAAGTATTCACTTTGAACTGTAAATTATTTATGGTACTCAAAGAGATGCTTTGTAAATAACAGGAAAGCATCAGAAATCAAATGCAGATTGTGGTATTTAGTCTTGTCTTGCTATCATTAACCATTTCAGTTCCACAACATGTTTCAATAAATCAAGCATACCTTTTAGACATCCCTCCTAAAGGAACTAGAAATCAGCAGAAATAAATGAAGCTGTCTACAAGTAACAGCTACAAAGGGAAACCCAGGGAAGGAGGGGGAAAAAAAGGTGCTCCTGTGAGCAGATGATAAAGCAGATGCTGTAAAACAACATGGGGATTGCACCATTTCTTCTCCAGAATTGACGATCATTTGATAAACAGCTAGTCATGCTCCTGGAAAACCCTGTCCATCAGTGCATATCGGTACAAATTGATGATGACATGTCCTGATTAAACTTGCTGTGCTGTGAAATGCAATGCATTATCTGCATGGCAGTAAGTGAACAAATGCTCACAGGGAGTAAAACAACAAGCAAAGCCACACATCTCAGGTTAGGTCCTGAGTCGTAGCTGCCTATGGTGAAGTAGGTGTTTAATTGACAAAATCAGTCTTGTCGTGTCGGTTTTGCAGGTTATAGCTTTTTGTTCTGTTCATTGAAAAGAGTTGCCTTGATAATGCCCTTTCTGTAAAACTATAAGTCAAATTTCAAAATCTTGAGTCAAATTTTTTAATCTCTTCCTCCAACAAAACTTAGATAAGCTTGCATCCTCTGTACATTAACAAGAAGTCCCTCTTCAAAATAAACTCAATACTGCAAACACAGTAGTGAGATCACATCACCCAACATGAATCCAAAGCTACACAATTTCTCAATGAGAATTTGAGAGATGTTCCAAAAGTTAATTTTTTACAGTAAAAGGTAATCAATCTTATAATTTTAATGTAAATAAAATAAAAAAAAATAAAAAAGTTGCTTGAATTTATTTAAAACCCCCTAATACTACAAGTTTCATTTGCATTTCTTTTCTCCAATATACGGGATGAAAACCTTTTTGCAAGAGCTAGCTATTTATTTTAAAAAATGAAAGTCATACATTGAACACCATTTCGCTTTACTAAAGGACTTCTGACATAACTGATGAATAATTCTCTATGGAGTTGAAAAAGTTTTGCCTCTTAAAGACAGGTTTGCTGAACAAAAGATCTCTTCTAAAGAGTTCCCTTGGGAATGGGAGCCAGATTTTGCAATTCATTCTGCTGCTGAAAGGATGGACTGCTCAAGACAGTAAGAACACCATTGCCAGTACAGCTAGCAGAATCTGGAATTTCTTCTCACCTCTGCAAAAGCCACTGATGGCTGTAGACTCAAACCAGATGGCTATATGCAATTTGAAATGCTTTTCAGAACAATTCCTTATCCTGATCTACTTTAACTAACCTTCCAGGTTGGGTTCTAATCTCATGTAAAATCTAGAACAATTTAGCTGACTGCTGTGGACTAAGACAGCAATAGAGATATTTCCTCTATACTTTCATTCAGGAAACAGACTGCAGAAAATAAAAAAAAAATCTCAGGAATCTTGGGAGAAGTAAAATATTTAATTCTTTTAGTACTTAGCTTTCTCTGTGCATACTACCTGGTCAGCAAATGAGTGGAGGGTGAAATATATCCATTTCCCTGCCAAAAAACATATATATGGTAAAGAAATAAAGTTTTTCTCTGAAATTTTAGTTTCTATGTTAAGAAGGTAAGAAGGTCTAGGAGAAGAATTAGCTGTACAGGAAAACTTAAAGAAGCAAGGACTGTACCTACATACAGTGATGGAAAACACACTGAAATGAGTTGCCCGAGAAGGCACAAAACACCAAGAACAATCCTTAAACTACTCTTAAATACACTTCCTGAGTTTTATTAAAAGGTGTCAGGCCAGTAGGGAACATTAGAGAGAAGGGTAGGGTCACCAGTACTATGTAGATTTAAGATAGTGCTTCCTTCATAAAGCAGATTGAGAAAGTTGGAGAAACCCAGTCTATTATAAGGGCAGCCAATTCAGGAGGCCATAGCCAGCCAGTGTTCCTTTCACCTGGCTGCAGAGCCCATGGCAAACTAGGCACAGCCTTCAGCTTGTAGGCAGTCTCTAAAACAGAAAAATGCAAGACAGTGCAACTTTTTTTCCCTCCTTTGTTTCATGTGGACTTCAACCTATTTCTTTTATTTCTGAAACAGAGGTTTTAATTAAAGCTACTTTCTACAGAATGCACTGCACTTCAGCTCTGTTGCAAATAACACATTAATTTCCCCTGACTCTAAGTAATCTTACTTTCTCTCTGTTATCCCTGAACTGGCAAACACCAATGGGAAATAACAAGCAGGGGTAACAAAACTGAAGTAGCTTACTGAAGTTATGACAAACTCTGCATTTTGTTATTTCTCCTCATTTTTAATACATATACTTCTTTATTCTTGAACTTCCCCCACTAAAGTTATGGAATGAGCTTTAGCAATGCAGCTTCTCACTGGAGGAATGGAACCCAAACAAGTCACAAAAGGTAGATAGGCGATAAAATAAATAAAGTATATCGAAAAACAGGAGTATGGATCCATTCCCTCTCTACTGTGGCACCCTGTAGACTTTTTACATCTTTCTTTCTGATCCTAGATCAGGTCACTAGCAAATCAATTAAATGTTAAAAAAATTTCACAAGGCAGGCTTCCCTGAGGTGTGCAGGAGAGAAAGGAAGGATGCCTCCAAGGTTGCTGGATCTGGGATTGCATGTGTGGGTTCAACCACACACTCCCCCCACACCCCTTTTTTCTTCTTTGTTTTGCAGGCAGGGGGATTTTAAAGAAGCACATCCACAGACCCCTTGTGGGACAAAGATCTTACAGTTTCTTCTAACATTGGGGAGAATGCAGTGGGAAGAAGTGAAATCTCCGTATGTCACAGTTGTTTTTTTGACCAACAGAAGAGGGAATGAATGAAAAAAGTTTCAGAACAGTAAGCTAAAACTGTGACCGAGTAAATAGTCTAGCTAGGTTCATGTTCCCTGCAGATCATGTACAGATGGGACCTGCAATGTAATCATCAGTGGGCTATAAATCCATCTGCCAACATAAAATTACATAGATATATCTCTGTTGGCTTAACATTTAAATGATGTAGTTGTGGATCAGAACTCCTATTGTGCTAGATGCTCTAACACCACAGAACATGGAGTTCCCTTCCCCTCATCCCTAAAAGAAAACCTGTAATTTAAAAACTGTTAAGTACAGATATGTGGGCATATGAAAGAAAACAGGTTCTGATTTCTGTGGTGATAGCTACAACACGGTCTTTTTGTAAACAGCTGAAAGGATTTGAAAGAAGGTAATGAAGCAGCTTTGTAGACAATTCCATACGAATATTAGTCAGATATAAAATATGCTAAGACCTCCAAAATATTTTCTTTAAAATATAAAACTACTGGCTACAGAATGTTGTCATGGCTTGATTGGATATAGATCACACAAATAAGCATTTGCCTTTGTATCAAACAGATTTTACACAATGAGAGCTCTCAAAATGAAATGATTTTAGGCATAGATATAAAAATACCTTTTGTTAAGGTAGACATGAGCCACTAAAGGCCTCAAAGTAAAGACAAATAACCTGTGCCTAAGGTAACCAGAAGGGAAGAGGGGTGGGGGCAGGGTGTCAGGGAAAAAAAACATTCTAAGAATGGTTTCTGAGAGAAGATAAGATTGTGAACTGGCAGACCTCGAATCCTTTGGAGGTGAACTCTGAATAGATCTGAATAACAAAGAAAATTTACAAGGGCTGTGACTGAGATAAAAATAACAAATACTTTAATTAGAAGTGTATGAACAAGGCAAAGGCAGCAAACTAGCAGATGGAAAACAAAGTGATGGGAAAACAAACAAAAACTTCAAAGATTAAGGAACATTAAGTTATTATTTTATGACTGAAGGTAAAGATACAACAGTGATGAGCCAGAAGTCAGAGAACTGCAAGGCAGTCCAGCCTAATGGCATGCATGGGAATATCTGAATGACACTAAGAAATAATGGAAAACAAATAAATAAGGACAAGAACCTTGTACCTTTTCTACATTCAATATTGCCACATGACAATTAAATGATTAATTCAAATAAATATTCTCAATCGTCCTTTACCATTGTATTAGAGCAATGAGTTAACTTGAAATATTTTTATTATTCTACATGCAAAATTTTTCTAAGGAATGAGACTCATAGTTTTTTGAGGTTTTTTTAGTTATGAAGAAAAAGTGCCACAAAATACGTTTTGTTTTTATGTTTCAATATGTGCTTTATGCTGACTGTTGATTAGCAATCTAAAAACACTGAAACAAATAAGCTATGAGATTGGCTTCATACATTAGGACAGTACAAGCTTGAAGGTGTCCAATGAGTGCCAAAAATAACAAAACAGTAGTCAGAGGACACAGATAGTAGATCATAATGCGAACAAAAAGCTATATATAAATGCAGGAGATTGAAGATGCACACTTTGTACACCACTTGCATGCCTTGGACCTATGAAATCCTAATCAAGGTTTACACACATACCAGCTTTAGAAAAAATTTTAAATGTTTTTATATAGCACTTAGCACTGGGTATTTAAGCACTGGCAAAGGCCTGACTCATTACTGCGTCACTGCTGTTTTAAGCATAAAAGACAAGAAATCCAACAGCAGTAGCTACTTTAGGCAGAAATAATTAGGAGTGGGTTGTGTTATGCTGTGCATAGACACGGTTTTGCAGCACTGTGTCAGGGCCTCTTAAGACAACAGCACAGAATTTGTTACCAAGTCAATATTCTGTTGAAGTCCTAAAGGCTAGGTTCAAAGCAACTATTTATTCATGCTCAAGTTTGGTGTTATATTACCCCAGCAGGGTGATTCAGATACTAATGGTAGATTTTTATGGCCCTGAATGGTTAAATAAGAGGCACAGTTCCACATATAATCAATAAAATTTACATGTGAATTGCAAAATGCAAAAAAAACCAGTGTTGTGTAAACTCCACATAATCAGAGTTTGAAAATTCCCATGTCTTTGAGATTCAGAAGGTGGAGTTTACGATTAGTCCTTAACTGAGCAGGGCTCACTTATAACATTGGTTATAGCACTTACAGTGTTTGCCAGAAAACTGGAGTCTTTGATTTCTTCCTTAACCTGAGATATTTCAAATTTCCATTTCTAAGTCTAATGCCTAACCACCAGCTAATGGAACTGCGTAGATGAAAACATATTCTAATACAACATGTTGAAGCCAATGTTTTTGAAGATAGAAATATAGAATTGCTAAGGACACAGAAGAGTGAGAAAGAGTGAGAAAGAGGAAAGAGTACTCTGCTGAAGGGAAGACACCTAGTGACCTCCAGGCCAATAGTGTGGGGTAACTTCGCAGATGCAACCATTCAATAGGTTTTTACAGATGTGTCAATGCACAAAACTTCTCAATCTCTTACCTGAACTTCTCTGGAGACATTTTAACTGGGGCAGGAAAGATATTCTAAGCCCTACCACAAGATAGCAGAGACAAAACCCAGGCTCTGTGGCTGCGATGGCAAACCAGTGATTTCAGCAGGAGTTGGGATTTCACATCCACATCATTCCCTTTAAACTGTCTCAAACAAGGAGATTATATTTTAATCATAATCTCCAAAGCTATGATTTAGTATCACATTCTACCTTAGGACTTTAAATGCTCTCAAGGGGATCTCCATTACTGTAGCAGAAATGCATGACATGCAAATTATCTACATTGTATGCTGCCATCTCCTATACAAGTCATCTTAAATACTGATTATTCTTGCCAAAAAATATTCACAGTAGTCATTGCAGAGCTGTGATTACGTAAAATGGAAAAAATGTTTTAACACCTTAAAGGAACCAAGTAATTAAACAAATAGTGACTACTTCTGTGTTTCTGTACCTTGCAAGCAGGCTGTTTCTAATCAAGGAAAATTTATGGAAGAGGTTCTGTATGTTAGGGAAACCAGATCTGCCAAAATATTCTCAATTCTCCCTTATGCAGTTGTGGCTGCATATTCTGATGAGGTTCATATCATAGCAACTCTCCAAATTTATTTATGAACAAGTTAGAATAAAACAATAAATGACATTGTAATTTGTCCAGAAGTCCTTTCTCTTTCAAACTTTTACTGAGAAGAGATGGATTGGCACTATGGGATGTTTTTTCCTGCAAATACCTTTTATCTCCTGTGATGTTGGACCAGAAGGTATCTTGGGTTCCCTAAAACATTTTTTTTTTGCCCTTATTAAAATCTGCTTTTATAGGTTATGCTATTGCACTGTGTTTTGTGGAGGAAGTACATAGTAGAAATAGTTAAAAATTACCATTCGTGCTATATCTGAGATAAGAAAATAGCACAAATATTGCACAGACATATGAGTGTTAGCAGTGGCAAGTTACAGACGTATTTAATACCTACTTGTACTCTTACATTTTTAGACAGAAGTCACCCTAGAAACGAGTAAAGGAAGTTTAACCCTTTTCTGAACATTTCAGATTCTGCCTGTGTGAGCCTGATTCCAGGAATTCAGCTCTGTTCTCGGTTGTCAGCACAACTGTTCTGGTTGCATTTGAATGCTTTTACTAGCTCCTGTGGTAGTACATATTTCTACACACATACCAAAAGGGAACAATTGGCATCTGCCATAAGATTTATTTTTTTGTCCAAGATTCAGTAGGCAAGCCAAGGAAAACTATAGATCATTTCACACAGACTAATATCTCAACTCTTTGGCAGAGAAAGCTGTTATATCTTATAAAGTGACAAGATTCCCATCAGAAGAAGGGAACCTTATCTTGCACCAAAGAAACATAACATTTTCTTAAAGGCCCATTAACCTCATGCGAGTCCACTCACCTCTTGTCCCAAGATCATAAAAATAAGACTGATGATTGTCATAGCAAGGATTTTAGCATACTATCAATCGGGTTAGACATTCTAACAGTACTTAGTGATAAATATGCAATGATCACAAAGAGAATAGCAAGCCTTCAGATAGCATACATATTTTGGGTTACTGTGAGGTAAAAAGTGTTCACAGATTAGCTATCACACAGTATTAGCTGATAATTCACCCAAAAGATTGAGAGACACATTAAAACACATTAAAGACATATTTGAGAATTACAGTGATGCACAAATGCCTTATCAATGTGATTGAATGGTTATTTTTAATTGAGTTACAGTGTACCTTAGAAGAAACACAAGCATTATATCTGCCTTGTCAATAACTTATCTTACAATGCCTAGTCTAAAATATTCTTGTAATTTGCTTATTTTACAATAGTCAGGATGACTTAATAATGGAATTTCCATTCTTTAACTATCCTCCCATTCTATTTTCAGTGAAAATCAGAGTCCACTAGTGTTTTTTGAGAGAACTATTAAGATATTTAGTAAACTTTTATGCTATGTGAAATAATTTGTTTTGTTTATCATTATTCTGTTATTTCTGTGTTTGTTCAGTGACAAGGTAGACTTGTACTGACAAATTAATCTGAAAAAGGAGGAACTACGAATTGAAATCAACTCTTGAAGATAACCCATAGTTGTGCACCTATTTGAATAACAAAAATGCAGAGATTTTACATAAATACTAGAATTTGATGTGCAAGCTTTTAGTCTTGTGTCAACTGCAGCAGCACAAAAGTTGAAAGTTTCATTTCAGGATCTTGAACAAATCCAAGAATTTAAAAATTCTCCTAAAGGATATAAGAATTACGTTCATATTGAATTAATAATGCATCATTTTTTTCACTTTTTGCTTTTTAAAGTGAAAAGTCAGTTATACTACAATTATTACATTAATGAAATAGAATAAATGAATTAAACAAATTAAAACTTTACTTTTTCTTTTAACATTCAAGCAAAAAAGATTTTGACATTAAAAAAAATCAGTCTGATTTTGGTCTGAAATGGGAATCCAGTTGAATCCAATTAGAAAAAATTGATTGAATAAGAAAAGCAGGTTTCTCCCCACAATTTTGTATATTTTGATAGAACAGAGGCTAAGGAATTTTTGGCTAGTATTACTGACAGAGTACAAAGGCCTGAATTTGCATCTCAATGAAAGCCTTGACTTTGTAGATCAGGCAGTTGGACCAAATATTTCAAACTTCTTGTAAATTAATTATATTGAAACATTAAAAGAGAGATTTAGCTGGTTTAAAAAAAAAATCACTGTTCATAATATAGCCACAGAAAACAGTGATTGACGTAAATGAGGTTAAAGTCCTTAATGTATATGTATGTATTGTTGTAACAGGGTCATACTACCAAGGAGAAAAACACACCACACCCCTTTCCTCCCCAAATGTTGCCAAGCTACCTAAATTAACAAATTCTTGGTTTTTTTCCTTTAGTAATAGAACTGAATTGAAACATATGGAAGTAAAGTTCAGCTTAGATGGAATAGATCTTCCTGCACTTGTTTGCTTACTGATGTGTACACCATAAACATATTTTATATCTGTCTGAATCAAAGTTCTAGTTCTTCTCATTCTGAGATAAAAAGAGATGTTTAGAACTCACTCATGTTTACTAAAAAACCCCAACTAAACCATAAATCATCAGACTCGAATCCCTAGACCACACCCTCTGCAACAGCCAACCTCATGACTGGGCAGAAATGACAGTGCTGAAGCTCATGTTGCAAAGTCCATTTGTCTCACTGAGGGACATACAAATCACCATTCTCCTTCTGCAGATACAAATAGTTTTAAAAAGAATTATTATTATGCGGTTCGTTTGGTTGGGTTATTTTTTGTATACTTCATGAAAACAGATTGACAGCTCTGAAGATGTCAGGCAGGCACAAGTTGGCCCATAAATATGATTTTCACCAAAAGAGTAAGAAGTGTTCACTTCCCTGTCTGAAAAACCTACTTAATGCAAACTGCTGTGTTCCTTCATGGCATGTGAATTTGACCCTTGGTAAAAAACAACAAAACAAACAAAGGTTTATTTCAAATAGGTTAATCAACAGCCAAGTATTTTCAGTCATTATCAACATTAGAATAAAAATTGACCTGAAAACTTCGAAATCTTTCCTTCTCACTCAGTTAGACCCAGCAAATGATTTTGTATGTTTATCACAATTTGGGCACCTCTCAATGAAGCTGCTGCTTTACCATCAACACCGCTACCACCTTTCTATAAGTAACAAAGCCCGATGATTATCACTTTTTGTATGAGTCATATTTAAAGAGAGTCCTGAGGTGCTTCTCATGGAGTCTCTTTGAATCATGAATAGAAAGGAAAGATAGCAGTCTCTGAAATATCACCGTACTCAGATTCTAGAGGCTAGAATGTATTGTCACCTATTTATAGTTTCAGGCTGTTGGGCAGTTTCACATAATGGAAGTCAATAGTCATGGAGAAGTTTCCTTTCTTCAGCGGTATTTGTACAATTAAGAGAACCTGATAATGGGAAGGCTCCATCCACACACACACACAAATCAGAACAGAAAGGTCAAACCTCTTTATTTCAAAATCAACTGAAAATAGTCTGAGCAAAAATGTGGAACAAGAGCTAGCAGGCTCACCATGGCACAAATCCAGGTTGGGCAGACACCAGCAAACCTTGACAGACCTGAGGACACTTTTCACATCAGATATTGCTGCATAGCACTCCCTCAGAGCCTCACATGCCACAGATTTTAACCTATTACTTTATATCTCATTAACAGCTTCCAGATCTTGCCCATGTTTTATTCATTTTCCAGCCAGTGCTACAATAAGGCTTTTACTCACCTCACCAGGACCACAAGAAGTTTCCTTCCTTATGGACAGAGGAGAGAAAGCAGAATGCTTTCTTGATGGAGCTGCAGACAAGCAGCAATTAGCTGACAAGAGTCTGACACGTTCTTCACCGCTCTTGCATAAAACATTGATCAGTGCTTCTCTGGCCCACCTCAGTTTTCTAAATTTATTTATTTTCAGGCTTCCTTTTTTTCTTTATTTTTTTTTTTTTTTAGGGTATGTAAGTACTCAGAAATAAATAAAGCTCTGACAAGTCCTTTACCTTCCTTTGACTGTCCTTCAGCTCTCCTTTTCTTGCAAGTCCTTCTCACTTCACGTGAAGGGCTCAGTTGGGTCCAACTTGTCTCAAACTTTCTCCCCACAATTTTATTTGCCTCAAATAATTTTGGATATTAGCTAATCATTGTTATGATGTACATGCAACACTATAAAGTTGATAAGAGTGAGCAATAGGATGTCTATTTCTGTTTCAGAAACTAAGGGTTTCCTAGCTCTTCAAAGTCCTGAGCTTATCAGCATGTTACCTGATCTAGCATGCACATACACATATGCACACCAATAAGCCTAAATCATGAGGTCTCACCCCCTAGCTTTAAATAATCTTGATGATGTGTATACAAACATCTTACAAGTATTGGAAACAGTAATTCTCTGTTTGTCTCTTCAAGAAATACTGTTTCCACTTCTTTTTAGCAGGAACTCATGTGAAGTGAGAGACTGACCAATTTCAGAAGCTAAAGTTTTTTCCTGGCATGTCATGTTCTTTCCTTAGCACATTGCCCAGTTGACAGGCTCTGGTAGGGAGATGAAAAATCTGCAAATCAAGTGTCACATTTAATTCCTACATATTTGTAATTGCCATTTACATTGCAAATGTCATTAATGAAGCCTTAAAGAATGCTTCATTGTAAAGAGTAGGTTTACAGATACTGCTCTTCAGTCCATGTAAGAACAATGCACCTATTTCAGCTGCATGAAGATATATGCATATATTCTTTGTTTCACTTCTTATACCAATGAATAATTTCATGATGTTAGTTCTGTGCATACTGAAGAGAAAAAAAAAGGATCCAGCTCTGAAGTTCTCTTTCATGAAATCAACCATTTTCTTTTCATACTATGTTTTATGTAGTCTAAGGTTTTCTCATCACCATCAATACTTTCAACCTGAGTGTGGTTTAAAATCATAGGAGGCCATACTAAAAAAACCCAAAACAATCAAGATTAATAGAAAGTCAGTCACTGCTATGATAATTGTCAATATGATGGCTGCTCTCTTGTATTTTGTTACAGTGAGAATCTGACACATACTGACCAACAGATCTGATTTACCATTTATATGTTTAATCAGAATTGTATGTAATTGTGATTACATGAACTCGTCTATCCCTCTTTACATGAAAAAGTGTGTAAGTGCTATCACAGACTGGCACATTTAAAATTGCACACATTATTAAATAATAGCTTATGTATAATTTTATTTGTTTTCAGAGTTACAATGTTCATGAGATAATTATAGAGAGCACATTATATATTATTGTTAAACACATTTTTGCCACAAAAAGTTGAGAGCGTTGGTAGAAAAACCTATGTCAAGTTATGTGAAAATATTTACCACCTGTAACTATAATTTCATAAAACCAATATATACTTTATGTAACATTATGTCAGCAAATTCCTTCTTTTTGCAAATAACTTTTGCTCTATACTTATGTATGTTCATAGTTAAGTGCATCAAATGCTTCTCTGTGTGTGTGACTGCGTTTGTGTGTGTGTGTGTGTGTGTTTGCAATGCACAGGAAAAATACAAGTTTACTCCTATAGTAACTGTAATTGTCAACACCACTGGACCTAAGAAGGGTGAATTACAAGATCTTAATTTTAGCAAATAATCACCTTCATATTTTTCTACCTAATGCGAAACATAACATTAATTGGTATTTACCTCCTAATGTTTACAGAACACAGACTTTATATTTCAAAGACATAACCCTTATCAGCTATATACGGACTTGTATTTCAGTGTCTATTATTTAAAGTACGACTCTGTTGAATTCTTATACTGAGGAACAAATGATAGCAACTTTATTTAAATACATGCACAGTACCGTGCACTACAGCATGATGAAGTATTACTTTTAAAATGGATGAATGAATCAATAGAAAAATAGATTTAATAAACCATTAACATTTTTAAGTCTGGATAAAAATGGAAAATCATGCATTTCAAGCAAAGTTTTGTTTTTTCCTTGTTTTTTGAGGAAATCTGAAAACTTAAGACATGCAGAGCTGAGAAGCAGCTCACTCTGAACAGAAAACAATGTTAAGACTGGATAAAAAGTTTTGATTGAGACTGTTTATATGCAGGACCGAAAAAAGTTGTCGTTCTTGGACTTCCCTTCAACGTTAGACTGTGCTGTGCAAACCTCGGACAAATCCCTGTACTGTGATTTCTAAGCTGTTAGGAAGTCTCTAAAAGGGCTAAGAAAGTTAAAACCTGAGCAACTGCCTCCCCAAAATTTATGACAAGAAATGTTTTGATTCCAGACAGCAGACTACGAAAGGGGAATAGATAACAGTTTATTCTTTCCTTATGAGATTAATTTAGGTGATGAGTAAATTATGGATGGCATAAATTTATAAATAATTATGACAAAAATTGGATATAAATTTAATTTTCTAAATTAATTTAGAGTTCATGTCGTTGTCTCAATATTTAGAGTATGTGACTATGTCTATTAACTTATGAAACAAATGAAAAGTGAGTATTTACTTGCAATTAATTTAATGTTTTTTCCTACCCCAACATTTGTCTGGACATTGTCAATGTAATCAAAAGAACTGTAAATTTTCAGAAGTGAGTCTACTCCAGTGAGTTTGATTAATTATGCATTAACCCATTTCTCTGAAGCATCCTTCACTAAATCTTTGGTGGGAAATGCACTTTAATTAGGCATGAGCTTTGGTTATTTGTGTGCATATGCACTATGCTATTGGTCAATATGCAGAATGATTTAAAGTGTGCCATGTTACAGAGATGTATTGTTCATGAAAATAATTCTAGTGTTTCAGCAAACAACACTGATGGCTAGTTTTGCAAGAATTATTATCTTCACTCAATATGATTTCCTTAGTGTTATAATTTTTGCTAAAACTTTCATTGGCTTCCAATCTTAACAAAAAAATTACACAAGAATAATCATGATAATTTGAATACTGTACATATTGTTAATTCTTTTCTGAGGTACAGTCACTCATATACATAGGAGTTATCAGAATAAGATCCAAGATTTCAATACTCAGTTGAATAAAAATATTCTCAGGGTAGAAAGAAATGGTAAACTAAAAATACAGGTTAATGAGACCTGTAGTAAACTTTACTCTGAAACAGGTCAAATTGGCTATTCATGTGAAGATCTTTGATTCAAGAGATACTATTGAACCTATGGCATGTGATCACTGTAGCAGAAAAAGTTGAAATGGAAAAGAGAGAAAATCAAATTACCCATGACATTCTCTTCCCATATTCCATGGCAGAATTAGCCCATAGATTAGTAAATGGTAATGCATGCAACAAAAAATATGCATCACTTTATGTAAACATCTGCTTTCATCATGCAAAATGCCTACAAAACTGTGACAACATCTTTTCTAGTAGCATAGTTTTACATTAGCTCAGTTACAGAAACAGTTAAACCAAAATCCAAGATTTTGCAAGTAGAAGATGTTCTAAAATTCTTGAAAGATTTCCAGCATAAATATTCCAAAGCCCAACAAAGCTAATTGTTTTTCTGAAAACTAAACTACATAGGCTTATTCCTTGCTGTGGTTCCTTGTTCTTTTGATGATTGAAGAGAAAAGACCGGTTTTTGGAGGAGGTCCCATCAACATGGGGGCTTGGTTCTTGTGAGTAATTTTTATCTGAGGGGAGGAAGAAGAAAAACAGAATTATCCCTTGGGCTAGTTAAATGCCAAGTATCTGAGATGCCTGAATTATCTTTATATGTGACTTCCAAACCTTGTCCATTTAACCTAAGATAAAAGGAAAACACCTCAGTTTCTTTATGAACGATGTTACTTATGCAGTAAACCAATCTATGTGTAATCATTGTTTCCACAAAATTTAAATTAGACACACAATAAATACTAAAAATTGTATGCAATAAAATACATGCCAATATGTAATCTTACTTTTTGAGTGTGGGATTTATTTCTTGCTGTTAAGGAAGAATTTAAGTTGGAAAGAACATACACATTGGAAGACCAATCTGTTGCCTATTATTAAGATATAAGACATGTCTTCATATGCTTTATTTATACATCTTATCAAGCTGTACTCTTTTACCACAGGACACTGCTTAATTTCAAAATAACCATCATGAACAAAAATATAAAGTTAATACACAAAAAAGGTCAAAAAAGATGAACTAGCATTCTAAATTGTTAATTAATTGTTAATAGAATGGACTCAAATATTGAAGACTATTTAAAACACTTTGTAATACTGCTCTAAAGCCACCCGTTTTGATTTCTTTGATATAAAACTACGAATCACCTTAAATGAGACAACCTTAAAGTAGATTATGTCTGCAATTTTCTCTAATTCAAGTCTAAATTAGAGAAGACATTTTATGAATGTATGCTATGCTCAAAGCTAATTGAAAGCAATTATCAAAGTGGCATTTTGTCTGTGACTTTAAGATACATTGTAAGATAATAAATGATTCTCATTATGTAATAAAAAGGTCACATCTTGCCTTTGGGCTAGTGACGTTAAGAGTTTTTCAAAAGCAATCCGAGACATTTTCTTTAGTGAACTACGACTAATACAAGAACCATCACTTATTAAATATCAGTTGTCACCTGCATAGTACCCACATCAGAGATGGGTATTTCTTTCAAAAAGAAACACCACCTCATTAAAAACTGGAAAAATATATCTCTTAAAGTACATACCTGACATTTTCAAGTTAAAATGAATATCCTTCACTTGTCATTCACTAATAGTAATGAAACAAAAAATGTATGTCACGTGGAGAGGCTCATTAAAATATAGATCAGGACATTTCTTGGGGTGGAGATTTACTTTACAATATAAGGAGACAGAAACATAAAAATCTCAATAGAGTGAGTGGCTTGGTTTAACTCTATTAGAGCCTTTACTTTACTCTCCAAATGCTCATTTCCATGCCACCTTAGTTCATTAGTCTCAAATTTTAAGTGTGACCTCTTTTTGTCAACACTGTTCATTAGTATCAAATTTAGCATATGGGGTTTTTTTGGCAATCTAGATTAATTTCATATGGATAATAACTCTTGCTTGCAAAGACTGGCACCAACATATTTTCTCACAAGAAATTCTGCTTCAGGCACCACTTTGGAAGCCAAATCTGTAGCTGGGGTAAATGGGCACTATTCCATTGATGTCACATAGTACCAGCTGATGATCTGGTCCTGGAAAATTGCCTCAAGAATTTTTGTAACTTTCACATGCTTCATAAGACATATTTTTGGGCTCAGGAACAGTCATAACATCAACCTGATCCTGAGGATCAACACACGAAGTAATCTGCAGCTGGTGTGAGTGAATTTTTCAAGTCATAAGGGTTCATCTTATTGCAAGATTTGGCCATGATGTGGCAGTAGGAATGTCTTCAGAGTTTCAGAGATAAATCATAGTAACTCCATTTTAAAATTAATAAAAGAGGACAACTCAAAAGACGGCTTTAGTATGAAGACGTGAGGTAATCCTGAGACCCCATACAGATTGCATGTTGGGTTGGGGCTGTTCAGTGCTGCTCAGGATGAATCCAATTACATATTCAGTAAATGTTTATCATTTGTAATGTTCTTTTTTGGCTTGAGCCATCTGTTTCAGAGACCATGACCTCTTCAGTATGTTGCTTCCTATCAGCTGAGATCAGCTAAGATGCCTGAACATGATTAACCACTCACGTGCATGGGGATGAGTCCTATATGCATTTCTCCAAGATATATTTTCAACTGTTAAATTGGCACAAAATGTATTTTACATTCTGAAAACAAAAAAATAATGTGTAAACTGAAAGTATATTTTTTTACTTCTCTGTTAATATTGCATTGGTTAACAATGATAACCATCAATTCCTTACTTTCCTACTGTAAAACGAAGAAAATAAAAAATTAAAAAAGTCTTATCTTTGGTTGATAAAAAGAGATCAGTATGTTTGCAAAACATTGCACTATTTTGCCTGAAGCAGGCTACTTTTGTCTTTCTCAAGACTCTCAGGCACTGCATGTCTGCCCTGGACTCTCACTTCTGCTTCTGTTCTCATACCAGCAGCACTGCCAGAGTTGGAGTTGTGAGTTTGGGTGACAAGCAATAGTACACACTTTGAGATGGGAAGAAGCACTGAGGATCTCAGACAGAGAAATAACATTGTAGGTCAAGGTAGGACTGAACATTGAAAGTGCTCTATGGAAGGACAAAAAAGAGAAAGAGAGAGAGAAAGCTTTACTTACAAGAAACGGAGACTTTGTTAAAGTTAAAAATTCCTACTTACAGCTGTATATAGATTCTATGTGTGTGCACATGGAGAGTCTAAAGACTAACTTTTACCATTCAGTTTCTCTTTCATTCAGCAAGCAACTTCATGTCTTTTTTAGTAGAAACACAATTATAAAAGCTTTAAACAGGATTTTTTTTTTTTATTTCTCATTTTTCCTAGATTTACTCTATGAATCCCACACACAAATGAGAAATTGCTCAGACAAAAATCCAGAAAGCTAAAATCCTAACCTAATATATTTTTAGGAACTGATGATACCCTGACAAACATACTCATACAAATTACTATGGAATTCTGGAAAAGAGTTTTTGAGATCACTTACTCAATTTTATTGACAATATATAATACCTTGAACATAATATGGAGGACATTTTGAACATAAATTAAAGGGAGTGCCTGAAGTGCTGCTGGAGAAAAAAAAAGTTATTTGTTACAAATTTATATTTAAAAACAGGCAAAATCAAGAAATAACAAAATTCCATTTCGAGAGTAAGTAAGTAGCAACATGAATTGCTAAGATATCATAGATTTTTCTTGTAAACCCAATGCACAATTTTCTAGGCTAAATTCAAACTGTTGAAGCCAATGACAAACCTCTCACTCACTAATTGAAGCCAAGATTTTAGCCCATGGTATATCTAGTAAATAGGTTTAGCAGAAGAATATTGCATTTGCAATTTTGAATCACCTTTCCAATATTACGAAGTGTGTCCAATGATGTATTCATGGGAAAGAACACCATATCTAATTAAAAGAGCATAATTCTCAAGAGATGATAATTTCTCCTTTTTTGTCAATGGAAAATTTTCTAATAAAGGAGAAGCCTGCCTTTTTGATACTAAAAATATTTATAAATGCATAAACCAGACATCTATTTGTTTCAGGAGCAGGTCAGAGTTTCAAAATACGCCTTGAAGCCACATTAATACAATGCATCCACTAAAGGAAATGCAGTGAGCATCAATAATTTTAGTGTGATAACAATGTCTTTTAGGTCAGTAAATTTTGCTTTCATGTTCCTTTTTCAACAATATGTGCTGGTTACCTTCATGCTCCTGACTTCACAGAATTTCTAAATATTTACTATTTCAGCGAACATGGTGCTATAAATACAGGTAGTAAAGTACTGTGCTAACTGACAATATAAAACTGGAAACAGATATAATCAGCTCTGCTTATAATATTTCAATTAATGTTAAAGAACATTATTTTAAGGACAGAGGGAAAAAAAACTGTCAGAAGAAAAACTTTTGGATCTTTTAGCTTACGGTCACTTTTTTCCATGTTATCAGCAGGACTTAGATGTTGGTTGTTTTGAGGTTATGAGGGTTTTCCCATATAAAGATGCCTAAATGCTGCTCCCCATACAGGAAATGGAGGGATGCAACACCTCTATATCACAGAAGTACCAAATAGTTTTATCTTCCTGTAGGCGATCAAGAATTGTATGCAGTATCATGATGTGAATAAGACCTACAGAATGCAGGCAGTGCTGAACAAAATTAACATGTGACTTGCATTATGTGACATTTTGGACAAAATCTCTCAGATCTAGACTTGTTGTTTTAAATATAGCGTTACACAACACATCATAAATAAATTTCTAAACAATATTATTGTGCAAAGTGCAATCAAATCTAATCAGTTTGGCATTAATTAAGCTCTAATAATATACTCTAGTCTCTCTCCTAAGTAGTGTGATCCGTTTCCCCTTCATACAGGTAGATTGGAAAACATTATGGTGTCATCATAATTTTTAAACATACTGAGAAAATGACAGAGCTGCAAAATTAAAATAAATGATTAATGGCATTTTTTTCATGTTTTGTACTAATAGGTATCATTGAGGTTTTAAATTAATAGAGCTGTCAGTTCAGGGTTGTTACAGATCCAGTGCAGAACTAAAATGGAAATTATGTATTCCACAGATACCTAAAGATGACACTTTGGAATATTTTAAAATTTAATTACTAGGTGCAATTGTTTTTCCCCCCTCCTCCCTAAAACCACTGCAAATTAATTGGCAATTAGTCACAACTAATTCTTTTCTTAACAATCTGAACTGGAAAGAAAGGTGCATTACATGTTAGAGGATTTGTCTGGGGTGCAGAAAGCACACATGCAGTAAATTGCTTTGTCAATTACAAAAACAACTGTTGTGAAATTAAGAAAAAAATATGCATAGGTAAACAAAACTAATTAAAGTGCAGTGTACCTGTGACCACAAAAAATAACGCCCAGATGCAAAATAAAATGTTAGAAACTCAATAAATCAATTTGGCCTTGAAACAGAAACATATGCACACCGCTGCTCAAAGGGGAAAAAAATACAGCATTTTACTACAACATCAAAAGCCTTTTCTAGGGTCTGACTTGCATTTATGGGTTAACCATGTAGTAATTGGCTAATATTCTACTGAAATCAGCTACCAGATCTAGGACCCAGCTCCTCTTTGCTCCAAAGTGGCAGGCACAGAAGTTTAAACTCTCATTATAAACAACTGATAAGAAAATACTAATACAGCCAGAGGCATGGAAAGAAGATACAAACAGAGTCTAGAATACAGCGGCAGCTTCTTCATGCGATCTGTAGGGTGTTGGAGCCAATGGGTCTACATAAAAGCAAATCTGTTACTTTCTTTTAGTTTTCTCACTGAGCCCTGGTATATAGTGATTATTAATAAAAGCTTGGTTTAGTTAATCTTGGTTTTAGTTCTTGTTTCTCTCTGGATTTAACTACAGTACAGTCTGTGCTCTGGCTCATCACATCTCTAGGGACTAAAAGAAAAAGCAGAGAGAAACCGTTCATTCAAAACTTATTTTTAAGGGGCATTTAAATGATAATATTTTGAAATAATAATTCTGGGTTTCATTATTAAATGACTTACTCGAAATTCTTCCATCAGTAAACAATTCTAAAAATATTATGTGTTTCAGATGTGTCTATGAAACTATATTACTGGCAATCCATTAGGTGAGTTCTGACTGTGGATTTTCATTTTCATTTCTTTATTTAGGTAATATTCTTGCATCTTCTATAGATATTTCCATTTTCTACTTTTAGTCTAGTGTTTCTAGCAGCTTGACACTCTTTCAGATATGATGCCAAACAAGTCAGGAATAGATGAAAGAACTGAAATCGCAGTTATTTCAAATTAAGAGGGAACATTCTTATGGATTTTTTCAAAACAATGCTAATAATTTATGTAGCTAAATTGAAAGATTACTTTTCTTAAAAAAAATCCTGATGGCTAAAGCCTGAAGTTTATTGAATTAACTTGAGAGTCTTTGAAGTTTCATTACTATTAATGATCTTTTTGGAGACCAGGTAAAACCATAGATATCTTTCATGTGTCTATATTTGTCTGGGAGAGCTCTGATAGAATTTCTTCCTCAGCTAATCAGAGGAGATGTTTAACATAACACTAGCATTATCATCTTTCCTTCTCCCAAAGACTCCTCTATAAAAAAACAATACAATTTGATGCTCAGATGCTGTGTCTTATTATACCAGAGCAGAGTGACTTTGTTAGACACTGTGGTCTGCATGTGTTCAACATACTGAATAATATTGGATGACAATTTTTTAGACCAAGACATTTGCATTTTTAAGTGTGTACAGAACCTACAGGAATGCATTCTCGTTCTCATGTAGGGATGCTTTCATGTAGGTCCATGAGCAATAGAAGATCATAAAAGATGTCAAAAGAAGCACACAACGATTTCTTGAGTACTGAAATTGATCACAGGAAGGAAAAAAATCACTGATCTCAGCTTCTGGGGAATCACTGCATTATCTATCACATCCTACAGTATTTTCTTAGAGCTCACACTGTCATTTTGGGATAGCACAGTCTCTGTATGCATGAGAAGGGACAGCTGTCAGCAACTCGTGCTATTTGTATGAATCTCTTTTTACAGTCAGAAAGGAGAAGCAGCAAAGATAAACTGTTGATTCCCTCAACAGGAAGTGCATTTCCAAGCCTGCATGTGCAGGCTGCATCCCATGCATAATACGGATTTGATGCAGAACTTGTTTACCTTAATAGGCATCATGGGAAAGTAGGACAATTTTGATCAGATTGAATTTGATTTCTTGAAAAGTCATTTGCAAAATACTCTCATTTATATCAAAACCTGAAGCAAATCAGAAAAGGACTTCTGAGCTTAAGGACTTGCAGCCTGGGTGAGGGTTGATTCAACATCTGCCGATTGTATGAATTTCTTTCTCATTTAGTTTCTGTAACATAGGTCAGCCCCTAAAACTACTGAACTTAGATGACTCTGAAGTCCCTAAGATGATCAAAAATAAAAAATGAGTGAGGTTCAGCTGCTGTGTCTCACCGATGCACACGATCTGTGCAACTGAACAATGTGCAGAGCTCTCTCCCTTGGAAATTTTGGGAGAACATTGCAGTTTTTTCTCTAGGAAGACAAACCTCATTATTCTCATATTGGCGTCCTTATATTTTTTTCTGAAATTTGAGCTCTAGCAGGTTCAAATAAGTGACTATGTAGCTGGCTACATGTAAGGAGCTGTTTTGATGTTATGCAGGTTTTTTCGTACTACGGTTTGGATACACGTCACCCTGGTATTTATGTGATCAAGTACGCTTTGGCTTCCAAAGAAAGGCCCCTGTGAAGCACAAGCTTAGAAATCAAATCTTAAGCTTTGATTGAGAGAAAGCTAATGTCAACCTTTCTCATTGTGTCCAGAGTAATTCTTAGCTACCTTGCAGAGAACTTCAAGAAAAAGCTGTACTGTAGTTAGAATCAGTGATAAGAGAAGAGGTTGGACCATACATGTTTTTTTCCTTTTTAAGATGTAGAAAACAGAGGGGGGTACATGGACAATAATGCAAAGAGCAATTGCAATAAATAATTAAGCTCCTCAGCAGAGAAAAAAAATCCTGAAAAATTAATAACATAACATAAAATAATATTTCTATATCTGAATTCATAGAGGTGCATTGGTATAGCTAAATAGTTTACGTATTTTCTTCTCAGAGGAAATAAGGACATTCAACAGCATGGTTTTCTTACACAATGCAAAGTATATTCTCTTAACAATGGTATAGCAAAAAGAATGGGTTCCATGGAAAAGTATATGCCATTTCTATTCCCTTTAAAACAGTACTTCAACTGGACAGCAGTAATTACCAGTAATAATTTACTATTTCCTCAGGCCAGTAATTGAAATGTAAGAACTGTCTCTTTTTCCAGGTTTGTCCTCAGTCGCGCAGGCAGCTTCTGCTAGCATTATCAATCAGATAGCAGGGATTTTGCACAGAGCAAGCAATCAAGACAAAAAAAGCACGTTATTGCCAGCATCCCTCCATAAGTTCTCTTCTGTAATCTGGCAACTGAAAAATTACATGTCTTTTTCTTGAACAAGTAACTACTTGGTTCAGTACTGTTGCTCTGCACTGAGCCATCGCTGTAGGAGAGGTGAAGATAATGATATCTCTTAATTCTAAAAGGTTTCCTGCAATAAAATCCCCACTGTTCTGCCTTGATATGGTAGGTGTTCATATGGTTCTCCTCATATTGCAGAATCTGAGCACTTCCATAGAGAATGATAGTTCAGGCATTCTTCATGCTGTTCAGCTGTACACTATGGTGTACCTGGTAAACATGAACTATCATGACCCTCTTCTGTCATTCTAACCCATACATTATCAGCTGCATGCCTCTTAGCACCTTACTGAAGGTGCTCCCTTTACTTTTATGTGTAGCTTTTAATTCTACTACAGACATAATGCTCATGAAAGTGATCCAGTACCCTTTTTTTTTGGAGAATTACTCTCATCTCTAGTGGGATTTCTTCTTCTTCACATTTCTGTCTTGTCATACGTACAAGCTGCAAAGCTACAGCAATTGATCTACTTAAAAATATGCTTTCTTTAGGGAAATAAAATTAGTAGAAGTGTATATTAAAATATGTTATTAAGATTACACACAACAGTAAAGAGCTTGGATTTCTTCAACATCTTCTCCAAATGCTTGGTTAGCCTCTATAATTTACTGGAGAGAGATGAAAATGGAGACTTCTTACAGACACCACTTTTCTTGTGTTGTCTGTAAAGTTACTCAAAGAACCTTTTCTGAACAAGCTCCTATCCTATCCTATATTATCCTAACCGATCCAGATGGATGTTTACCTGCCTTCACTTCATATGTGTGGGCACTGAAACAAGAAACCAATTAATTTCGTTTATTTTGCCTTTAAACTCTAAGGACTTAAAAAATAATAGTTCCACTGTATAATTTAATCAGCACAGTTAAAATTTCAGATTTAAATAAAACTTTCTTGATATGAACTCTTAAAAATACAATAGATAATCTTCCAAAATTTTAAAGAATAATTAGTTACTTTATACACTTTAGCATCAAAACAAACATTGAATTTGCCTCCGCAATAGAGACTCTAAAGCTGATACATCATCATAAATAAATGATTAAATTAGATAAAAGGATGCTGAGACTGCACCCTTCAAGTATTTTCCAAATTTCTGAAATAAATGCCTTTTTATTGCATTCTAATCTGTGGTTAAAAACAGAATGATAAATTGAAAATGCAGAGATTATTGAAGTATATAAAAACAGTGTGTGAAGATTTTATTTAAGTAAATTGAGTTAATGCTGATGAAAATGGTTGTCTTTTAAATAAAAAAATAAAAATTCCTTCTCTCATTGAAAAAGAAGAGAAAGTAAAAAAATCAGTTGCAGTTACCGTGCAAGGAGTTTGCATCCAAGGTTCCCCATCTATCTGCATAGGCAGAGACTTGCTGGTTCTAAAGGGACAAATTTCATAATGTAAGAAAAAGAAACTCAACAAAATTGATAAATGTATTTATTAAAAAGGCATATATGTGATGGTGTACAGATATAATCCTCATTTACTCCTAAAATGCTATGTAATTTCCAGTATGACCCAATGTGCTTACAAAGGTAATGTAGTTAACTTAGTAGGTTTAGTCTGATTTTCAATACACAAAGCAAAAATATGGCAAACATTCACACATATTGTTAGTAAGATGCTACTCTTTCATGGGAGAAGAGTCTAATTTGTGAAATAAAGAGTGAATTACACAAGAACTTCAGGAATAAACCTTATTAACTGTGAAGACAGAGGAATTTCTACTATTTTTTATAATTTAGACTCTTTATATATCATTCTGTATATTATAAAACTATAAAGGAAAAAAGGAATAAATTTTAGGTCTACAATCACCACTTATTAGAACTATAAAATATGTTTTTATATTGTGTCTGTCTCTGAGTTAGAACACTCACAGAGAATGAAGCTTGTACTATATTCAGTCTATACCATGCTATAAATTTAAATTTATAGTAAAGGGGTGCTGATTTTAACATAAAGATACAGACAGTATTCTCTCTCTAGTTTTGTTTAGTTTTAGTTTTCTCTCTCTGTATTTCTGCATTATAATAGTTTGCATTCAAGACTATTAGAAATAACATGGAATGGATAAACCTAATAATGGAAAAGTTAGTCAACTGAGCACTCATATTGGTCAGTGGAAATTCTGGTTTGGATGTTATATGAAAACAGTGAACAGTTCATGGATTTATCCACTGTCACTTACGGCCATAAATAGAGGGAGGGAAGAATGTTTAATCAACTCTTACTCTATAGTTCTGGAAGGGCTTGAATCTTTCACAATTGTGGTCCTGCTGATGTAGGATTATAAGAATTATCTCTTGGTATCTAGAGAAGGTTGGAATATCCCTATGACCTTATTTCTCTTCTGCATCCATATGAGAGAGTACTTTTTAAGTCAACACCACTCAGTCCTTGAGGAGAGTCTCAATAAAAGGTACTTTGAAAATCCTACTTATTTTCTTAAAGTTTTTATTGTTACTCTTCTGTTTTATGCTCATTTTAGGCTTATAATTGCAGACTTTATGGTTTTAATAAATTTTGGAAAATTCTTCCTGAAGAATTCTTCACTGAGAAAGAATTGACCACCGCTCTCTTTTCCAGTCCTTATTGTGAATGTTCTGGCCACTTTGAGCTCAGAAATGATAAACCACATTAGCATACTGCACCATCACCAGCTCACACATACCAACAGATTTAATAATACCTGATGACAACAGACGAGCACTGGGCAAGACGTCTTCCAGCACTTTTCAGACCAGTGTATATCTGTCCCATCTCCATGGCTCCTTCCAGACCAACCACTTCCATCAGCTGGTCACTCAGATCTGCAAAAAGTTGAAAAAACCACATTTTGTCTAGACAGCATTTTGACAGCAATCATCTTGACTAGTTAGAATTGTCAGAAAATAAGCTGATCATAAAAGACGTGGAGAACAGAATTGGCAAAAATGATTATTCCTAAGAAGTGATTGCAGCGTTAAGGTTGGACATAACTGGGCCTGCTGTCACACCATCCTGAAATATCCTGACCAAAATGATTCTAAAACACAATAATTTTATCCATGGTTTATTTTAATACATAAATAATGAAAAATACTTTAATTATATGGAAAATAGGAGAGGTTCCTTCACTTTGTTCACCTGACCCACACAGAATGACATGCTGCAGTTCAGAAATTTGTGCTGTTCATTCTTTCAACAGGTACTTAAAATCTCTAAAGAAAATGCCAGACCCTATTGAATTTTCTTATAAAAATCACATTCCAGATGATTTGTACAACTCTAATTCAGCCTTCTTGCGTATGCATTATTATTATGAGACTGCTTTTTATTTTTTGCATTTGATTGTTGTCTTAATTAGTGCACAGATGCAATGCAAAAAGGGAGAAAAACACCTTCTATCAGTTACTATACATATAGCCTCCCTGAACACTGTAGTGCTTATTTGCACTCAATTATATATTTTTGTTTCACACTGCTGTTTGACTACATAGCACTTCGGCATTAAAGTTCAAAAACTGTTTAAATAAATAATATATCTGCAAAATAAATATTCGTTTGCTTGACTCCAAGGAACAAGGACAAATTCTGTCTCGAATTTCAGGTACAAACAGAAACTTAAACAGTAATATAGTAGTCTGGTTTGAGAAGCAATCAAGAAAGGTAATGAAATATTATCCAGAATCAACTAGTGTGTTTTGTATGCTCCTGTGTAAATACATGTTTCCAAGACCAAATGGACAAGGAAAAGAAGTGTTTCTTTTTTTTAGCTGTATAATATGTGCATTTTATGAATCGGCTGTTAATGTTCTTATTTCCAAAAGGTGTATTATTCCGTGAAGCATAGCAAGGAGCTAAAATGTTAGTCTATCATCACATTGAAAAAAAAATGAAGGAGAGCACATTACTCTGTATATTTTAAACCCTTCCACCTTTAAGGAAGGTAGAATTGCATGCTAACAATCATATCTATGAGGCTATTCCAAAGTTTCAATGGGAGTCTTTTCCGTTCACTTCTTTGGGCTTTCAATGAAGGTAATTAACTGAAAGAAGTACTGTGATGGGGGAAAAAATATTAAAAGCAAATAGGATTCATGGTCTGGATAATTCTGCTTCCAACTAGAAAATCTGGTACTATCCAAGGCTTTCATTTTTATTCTTACACTTTCCTAATATTCTCCGCTATTTTAATTTTCTCATCATAGTTCCATATAAATTGGTGAAGAAAAAAATAAACACTATTTTTCCTATTAAGAGAAAACATTAAGATAGACAAAAGGTTAAAATATACAATATGATTAATTCTAAATATACATTTCTATACTTTGCATCCCTGTAACATACATAACCTCAATTTTGTATATCTGGCTTTCAACTGAATTATTTTTTTCTTGAAACATTTTCCTTATTTTACTCACTTTTAAACTAAACTGAGATTTAAACAAATTCTGCTTTTCTTTGTAGCCACAGGGATTTTAAATGGGAAAGTCCTACTCATTTTCAAAAGCTACTATACTATAAAAGCACACAGAACTTTATAGATGTACTAAATCATTAAAATGTTTCCAGCCAAAGAAAACATCAAATTCCTATTCACTGGGTTATTAGAAAATTATTATTTTTTAAATGAGAGAATAATTAAGAACAGATTTTTATTTCTGACAGCTCAGGCAACATGTGCAAGATTCAGAATAGTGACATTTGCAGCGATATAAATTTGATGCATCATTTTTCAATAGCTGTGAGATTAGCGCCAGTAACAGCAGGTAACTAAGGGCCAAATCCTGCTCTTTGATCTATACCACACTTCTCAAAAAATGTGGTATATTAAATATTGGAAGATAAAACTGAACAATACTCTCATCTACCAAAAAAGTGAAGGCTTTTTAAAAACTTCACATTTGCAGTGGCACATTCCCAAAGTGGAGTTATTTTAGGCTAAATATGAATATTTTTAGAATCGAGCTTAAATTAGACATAACTTTCCTTCAGAAGCAGTAAAAGCTAAAGCAAATATAACAAGAAATTATTGACTGCATTAGTTCACACTCCTGCTCTCGCTAATATATTTGACCTCATGCTTTTCAATAGTATATCCATTTCAACAAATCCTTGAGATATATTGACTTTGATAAGAACTCAGAGTGAACAAAATTGGAAAAGGGAGTATGTCTATTTTAGTCCCACTCTTCAATGATGTTACATGGCTATAGGTATAGGTACACTGGTTGAATATAAAGGGTCAAGACATCAATGAATGAATGACATTTGTTCTTAAAAGGTCTCCACCAAAGACTCTGAAAGAGACTAAGCTCTATTAAAGGAAATCTGATCTTCTGTTAAATGAAAAGATAGGAATGGGGAAGTCATTCCTCATTCTGGCGGAAGTTTATAACTGATTTCTCAGAAAGATCTGTGCTGGCCTCTGTACTGCTCAACATATACCACTAAATAACCTGGAAATAGAAATAGTGCGTTATGGAGGGTTCAACAATGGAAAGACAAAAGCCAATTATAGAAAAAGTTAAGAATTTTACAGTATTGAGTAATGGAGCTATACGAAGGCAGAGAGTTCAATATATTCAACTTAATGTCCATGAGGGAAAACAGAGCTAACTATAGATATGTAGACTGTTATATACATATATATAACTTTTGGAAATAAATATGGGGGGTGTGTGTCCCTGTGTATATGTCTGTATCTGTTTATTTTGCTGAACGACAATTGATACCATCATGCAGGAATTAATACTGTGGAGTTACTGGGGCTAGTTCTATGAAAATATCAGCACAATGCTTGATTTATGATCATTAGATATTACAATTGGTACATCCATAAAGTATAGAGTTTGTAGTTATAGTCCATTTAGCAATGCAGAGGAAGAGATAAAATAACTGGAAATAGCAGATCAAAAAACATGGTAACAATTATGAAGCAACTTCTGTATGAAAAGTAGTTAGACTAGCAGCCTTCAGGAGGTAAAGAGATGAATGGAGGAAAGATGAGAAAATCATAAGTGCCGTACTGTAATTCAGTATTTTGCAAAATGCAAGAACCAAGGAGCTTCACAGCACTTCTAGACAAGTAAGAAATCCTGTTTTACATAATACTTTGTTATGCCATTATGCCCTATTACACTTTGACATTCCTTAAATCAAAAATGACATATATTCAGTAGGATATCTTAAGAGAAAAATCACTGTAAGTTTGCTTTCTTATTCCTTATTTTTAATACAGGTTGGTGTTAGAAGTCAGATACTAAGCTACACGAACTTGCGGGTTGATCTAGTATCATTGTTCTTGTTGACTGCTTATACATCTTATAAATTTTAAAGGAGAAAAGTGAATACTGCTGTTCACTAAACATCATTCATCACTTAAAACAGCTTATAATGTGGACTTTTCCATGACATGTATCCCTACTGTGTTTGAGACCTAATTGAGAAAGCTCCTCTTTTCAATCCTCAAATTATATTCTAAAGTTACACACTAATGTGAATCTGTGTCTCTAACAACTATAAAGCAAAAAACATATCTCTTTTTAGGGATGTTGCATTTCTTCTGCATCCTACAAATTTCATTCTCAAGGGAAACAATTCATGATTGTGTTGATGAAATTCTCCAATTCATGCTTCACCTATTATAACTAGTTTTAGACAGTTTGGGTTTAGGAAACTGAAGGTTAGATTTTTCAAGAAGAATTTAGCACCTAACAGTGAACAAAAGCAACTACCAGATACTGAGCAGTTTTTCATTCTAGTCAAGTCATTTAGTTGCCTAAATGAGAGCTGAAGTCTGATAGGTAAGCTATCACCGAGAGCATCTCAGTATTAGTCCATTAGGAAAGTGTTTTTTTGACTGGTGCCTTGGGGTTCCTCAGTCTGTTTGTTCTACTTTGAGCTCTGTGAAAGAGCTGAAGGCTCTCGCTTGTTTTCTATGTGAATGAGCCATTAGAGTGTGTGGGAATGTTTTCATAGCACCATGCCTCTCCTGCCCTTTTCCACAAACCAAAGTACTTCACGTGTCTCCTCATATTAGCCCTGTCAGTAAACAAAGCCAGCTCTCCCAGGGGAGCACTGCTGTCAGCAGACGGTGACTAGCATGCAGAGGGGCATCTGACCCCTTGCACTCATTCCTGATGGGGAGATAAAGTCACTAGGGAGCTGACTGCCCATTTCTTCCCATCAGGCATCAGGAGAAAGAGAAGTTCACACAGAAACTTGCACAAGTGGCAGACAAAACACTGTATGTGAATATAAACCTTGTATAGCCCTTCCCTGAGGCATGAAGAAACACACTTGGAGACTAAAGTTTCGTAATGAGGAGTTTACATTATCCATTAGCTTGGCATTAGCTGAATGCTTCAATATTCAAAGTGAACACACAGGAGAAAAACGCATTTGGAATTCATCTATGAAGATAAAGCAAGGAAAGTAAAATGGGGTAGGGGGTGGGAAGAAGCATGGTGTGATTAGAAATAACTGATTTACATAGAGAACTTTCCCTGTAATGGAACTGGTTTTGATATCCAATTTATCTTCGCAATATATAAATATTGCTGTCCTGGCAAGAGATTGAATGACTCTATTATAACTTGGGGTTACTGCACTCACTCAGGCACATTTGCATAAAAACACTGTTGGTCAGTGGTAAATCTGTCTCTGGCAGCAGTTTGTCTTCAAAGAGAAGGGGCTCCATATCTTACTAACTGTAATCAAACCCTAGTAACCATCACACTGGAAATTTTTTGGTTCAAGTTAAAATACTGGACAAGAATTTGAAAGCTGGTATGATGCCAGAGGATCCTTGAAAAACTCCCAAGCTCAATGCTCTTCACCTCATGAATGTTTCAGTATCTTCCTAGAACACAGCATGTATTAAATCTCCAGTTACCCCTTATGCAGGAATGTGGGGCTGCTTACATATGCAAGGATACTGTTGCAAAAAATACTAAAAACGTGTTTAATGACATCAGTAAATCATGTGCAATGATTTTGTTATGTCTTCCTTTAGAGAAGCTACCTGAAGTAACATATGCCTCAATATTTATAATTGTTTATATCAGTGTTGTACATGGTCCAGATGATGTCAAGGCTCTGTTTTGTTACTGATTCACAGACATACAAAAGCAGTTTTCCTACCCAAGAATTTATAGACAAATAAAACAGACAAAGAATTGGGGGAAAGTAATATTATTGTGTCCATTTTACAAAGTGAAAATTGTACACATATATGTTTAGGTCCTGCAAAATATTTGTTCTCATATTCAGCTGTATATATTGTGTGTAGACCCACAAGAGTCATAATATTATTTCTACCACATAAAGCTAAGCACATGAGTTTGCAGAACTGACCTGGCCAAGATCACAGGTGAAGTTTGTGGCAGAGACAGGAAATAAATCAGCAAATCCTGAATTTAAACCTTCTGTTTTCAAAAGTCGGTTTTCCTTCTTAATGTTAAATTCAAGGATATACATCAAGTTCTATATCTATAGTATTTGACCCAGTTTCAAGTATTTTGCATTGCTGAGTTTGCTTGTAAACATTAAAAATCTCAGGTGGATCCACACATCTATTTCATGCCAGTATTGATTCTCTAGTCTTTATTCTTTTCTTCATATTTTGTTTTCCTGTTTTTAAAACAAATCAAAACAAGCTAAGCCTACCTTTCAGGTTGAAGGTAAGTATATCGCTGCTGTAATTCTCACCCTGGAGAGATACTCAGCTATGGTGATAATAAATTAAGCAAATATTTTATATACAGAAACACATACAAAAGTGCATACACATTTTATACCTCTGTGGACATACACACATATGATATACGTTCATATGATGTGAGAAATTCAGTAGATTTTTGCTCCACCATCAGAACTGATGATGCACTAACTAGCTCTGTTGGAGTAAGAATGCAAAGGTGCTAGCTTTGACACTTAAAATGAACACAATCAATAAAATCCCATCTCTGCTGAATTCAGTGGCATAACTCTTAATGATTTCAATGTAATCTGAATTTCACCCAGTATCTCGTGTCTTGCATCAGTCTATCACAGAGACTCTATCCTCAGATGGAATCATTTAACAGATACAATTCAGCCTACTACTGTGTAATGGATTTTTTTCTGTGTGCATAGTCATCTTCTGACACTCATTAATCATAGGATGACAAGTTTTCCCCAAAAAGCAGGAGGACAAACAAGGAAGAATCAGTCCTTATAATTAAATATTTAATGAAACTTTTTATATGCACAGAAGGCCTTTGTAAAACTTTTCCTTAAGTGAACTTATTTTTTTTTTCCCAGCTTAGCATGGGGATGGACAGGAGAGTTCTTCATAGAAACTTTTTTCATTAATGGTAAAAGAAGGAAAGAAAAAAGAATCCCAGCAACCAAATCCAACCCACCCCCAAGCATTCAAATTAAATCACTTCCACATAGAAACTACCCCCAAATACCAATGTTTAGATGTTCAAAATTTGAAATAAGAGATTTCATCTTCCAGTTTGGGAGAGCATTATGTATAAGCCTTTTATGGTAAAGTTTGGCAGATAAAATGTATTCTTTTTAATGGATTTATTCTTTAAATAGTTTGAGGTACAATTGTATCGAACATGCTGCTGCACCAAAAAGCTCTCTATTATTTTAATCTGTATTCTTTTAAAAGTTATTTGTTCAAAAGGATTTCACTGTGTTACTCTTATACCCCCTTCATCCAACAGAACAAAAGCCGTTCTATGAAAGGAGTCTAAACTTGGACAAACCATTAAAAAAAAAAAAAAAAAGCAAAGTTCCTCTCTGTTTTTATCAAATTTGATTGCTGCAGCTGTTCCCAGTTTCTGTATTTTAAAAATAGCCTTATTCAGTGCCTTGTTGGCTAAAGGCCAGAGTACCATTAGAACATGCTGTACGGAAAACCTCTATTCAGTTACAGATACAGAAATATATTTAAGATCAGTGGGGGTCATCTGCAGCAAACACTTGTATGGGGGAAAATGGAATTTTAATGTGCTTGGACGGCTCGCCACTTTAAACAGATATTTAAGAACTTCAAACCGGATATCTTTCTATTTGTATCAGTACTATCATATTACTAAGCATCAGGTACAATACAATACGAGCAAGTCAAGATCATTTCAACTAACAAAAATAGATCTAATTCTCAAATTACTCCTTAGTAGTTCTGGCATTCACTTTAAATGGCTCCTAGTAATATTGGATATTTGATTAGCTTATAAAAATGCCACAGCTTAGAAAAGAAAAATACAGTAATATTGATGGAAATGTAGAAATCTGATCAATGAAAACCAGCTTTGATTTGTACATTTCTAGGAGGACTAGTACTAACAGGGGATAAATGTTCCCTTTCTGCAGAGTAGCAAACTCCAGTAATGGCATTATCCCTATATTTATCCACCAAAGAGTTTTTCAATTATCTGCCAGAAGGAAATGTTCATTCCATTTACATGAGTATTAAAACTCCTTTTGATTAAAGTAGTAGCGATTTTGCTACAAGAGTTCAGAAACCCTCAGAGATGGTCTTCATTCCTCTTTGTCTTCATGAGAACCAATTCCATTTCTTTCCTCTACCATGCTAGTATTCCATAGTGTTTGGATATCACACTATGCAGAATGGATACTGGTTTGACCAACAGCAGTATTTACTTATGAACCAAGAACCTAACTCAGGAAAGTATTCTGAACATCACTGAGATGTCTCATAGATTACTTCTAATCATTTATGATGGTGTAAAATGCCTATGGTAAAGCATTATAAGTTACGTATTTCTACTGCAGCTGGGGAGGGCATCTTCAGCATGGTAGAGATATCCAAGGTGATTACTCAGATAGGTAATAACAGGGAAAAAAACAGCAGTCATGGCATCGATATAGTGTATTGAGCTTGCTGAGACTTCAAGTTCTCAGTGGCTGGTTTGCCTCCTAAGTGTCTTTGCCCTCACTCCCTCAGTATCTGGGTTATTTTAATTAAATAAATGCTACAATCACACTTTGGATTGCAGTTTCCATTATAAACATTGCTCAGATCTTCTCTTTGTACAGAAGTAGCATCAGGAAATTGAATGAAGTCAAATCCAGTGAACCCTGGGGCAGGTATTTGTAGCATCTATGTAAATCAGAGTGTCTTCTTAAACTTCCTGCAGTCAGTGAAATTAAAGAAGCTTTTATTTAGTTTCCCACAAAACTGAATGTATTTGGTGTTGTCTGAGGTGGCCTAGGATTTCCAGAACATTTCCAATGGGCTGACAAGTTTGACAAAGGAGTAACAGAAGAAGCACATGAAGGGATGGTATCTTGAGAGGAAATCTAATGGTGTTAGAAACTTATATATGGAGAATTGAAGAAAGCTTAGAATTTTCTCCTGACAGTGATTCAGAGGAAGAGTCACAGAGGTCTGGTTTTCTGGAGAAGCATATTTTTCTGTTGTCACCAAGAAGAATCCTGGGAGACAAGTTAGCTTGGTCAACCTAGGAGCTCTGCTAAATCTACCATTCAAAGTTACCACGTTAGCTTCTTTGTGGAGGCTAAGGCCTGCAGAAGTGATACAACCTCTACTTGCTCATTGTTTGGTGGGCGACAAGTTTGCTTGTTACCTCCAGGACTGAGCTCCAAGTACGTGAGCAGATTCTCACAGGTCTTATTTTCCTTGCATTTATTCTGTTCTCATTAGTTGTCATTGGGGGTTTTGGTCTCTGCTATCTAATCTAGTTACATAAAGACAATTGCAGATATTTTTCTTCCTATCTGAACCACACACATTGCTAAATATTCCATATTTTTTGTATTATTACTGGTTCACAAGACATCCAGGATATGCTGAAACCATTTTTTATTGGAAAAACCAAAGGGGAAAGTTACTTCTAATAGTGCTGCGAGAGAATGTATTTGATGTGCTTTACATGGAACAACATTTCAAAGGACCACAAAGAAAGCAAAAATAAATTTCTTATTATACCTTTCAATATTTCAAATATTAATGACTGACATATTTTTCAATATCTTTTGTCAACAGTTATTTACAACACAATAGGAAGAAAAGCTATTTCTATAACTGTGATCAAGTACAGAACACTTCCAATTTTTTTCTCAAGGACAAAAAGACCAGAGTCAGCCACAAGTGTCACAGTAGCAAGACCCAAGTTAGTTTTAGTGATCCAGTTCTGAACAACATAACATAGGAAAAAGAAACTTTATTTCATTCCAAACAAGAAAAGAAAAGATTAATTACAAAAAAACCCTGGATCTGGTTACAATTTATTTTTTATGGTATTCTGCCACAGAAGGAAAGTCACAATCTTTCACTAAAAAAAGTGATCTGAACTATAATACCACTCACAACATTTCAGGTATCTGAGAAATACAGAAGCAAAGTCTTTAGCCAGAGTTAACTCCTCCCATGATCCTGTGCTGAAAATCTCCACTGAAACATGAAGCCTTAATGGATTTGCCTTAGAGAGATTTGATATGGTAAGAAAAATATATTCTCAAGGATTTTAATACAAAATAGGAGACCTAGAAAACTAAGGAGATTATTCTCATCTTATTTTCATTCTCATTTTTCACTCTCACTTTTTTTCCTGAAGGATAGAGAGTATGTTTCTCTTACATGAGAAACAGATAATGAGATCAGAGTTATCTGCAAACATACATGTTACTTGTTTTCAGTCTGGACTACACTAAACATGAATATGGCAATCCTACTCCAAATAGCAGTCCTTACATGTGAGTTCCTGAAAGTAGTTCTGCTGCAGTAATTCCTAACCAGCTATGTTCAGACAGTTCCAGAAGGTGGACGAGCCTTCCAGTTACTTACTGGCATTGTGATGTTGGTTGACACATTCAGGAAATTATCTTTGCTTTCTAAGTTCACTAATTCATCTTTATTATATAGCTTTGTTTAAATTCCTTTTCTAGGCATTGGGGCCAAAGCTGAAATAGTATGTATATAGGATTACTTTTTTTCTGTTCAGACACATATGAACTTGAGAAGTTGAATACCAGAAAGTAAGGGTGGGAGGGTTGATTTTGGTTACATATGGAAATTCATCTGGAAGGACAGAAGATTGTTCATGCATATTTTCGCAATTTTTACCTTCTAGGCTACATTCAACAAAATTCTGAGACAAATTTTGGAAGGACCTTAATTTTGGTCTCTGCCCAGCAAATCATTTAAGCATGAATACTGAGTAACGTCAAAAGGACTACATCCATGTTTCAAGCATGACTGTTAGGTGTTCTGTTTATACAGGCCTATTGCTATGGTAACTACTTTATGGTACATGCTTTCAGAATACTAATTATAAAGCAGCATAAATAAGGTTGTGTACAAGAAGCAAGCTCAAATTTACATATTTGAGGCATCTGAAAATTCAGCCTTACTTGTATAATATACTATGTGCTTGATTTTGAAAAGTATTTTTGATCACTGTAATTCATGCATTGTAATGCTAGCTGCATTTTCTTTTCCATAACACTACTTTGCACTGGGATCAGCAGCACAAGAGGAATGCAATATACAAAGGGAATTAAATTAAATAAAGCAAAAATGCAGGTGCACTAATAAATGGGTGGCCTTTGGAGTACAGTATTTATGTGTGCCATGCCAAGCTAAACAGAAACCTAAATGTTACACACAAGAAGTGGTACAACAAGAACATCTGTCTGTGCTGGGGGACTGAACTGGCATGGCTAACACCTCCAGTGCCAGGTGCAAAGGACATTTCAGTACAGCTTGAGTGGTTTTGACTGCTAGCATCTGTATACATCAGATTATCTCTTCTTTTACCTTCATATTCCACTAGAGTATTTGTATCATACATCTGGCTTTAGATTCTAGCATAGCAAAAGACAGGTTGCTATTTCCTGGATCTTAGGCACAGGGTTTTTTTTCATTTGGGTCTTGCTTGTCATAGAAGCATAAAGCCAGAGTGACTAGTAATTTCTAAATGTATGGTTGAGGAAAATGAGCATTTTAACCTGAGAAAAAAAGAACCATTCAAGGAAGAACTGTACCTTTGATCTATTTAACATGGATCAAATGTCTGTAGAGAAAGTTTTCCTCTCTAAAATACTAAAGTTGGACTAAAACTTCTCATTTCTCTGAGAACATCCATTCTCCTGGGAGATACTACATTTTCATGTAAAGTCACTTTTTAAAATCAATCTTCAAAATAAAAATTTTTATTTCAAGTTCAAGTGACGTACCTGATTCATGGAAATATTGGTAATATTTGGTAGAAGACTTAAAACACTTGAAAGAATGTGACAGCTGTCTGAAATGATGGGTAGGAAATGCAAAACCAGTCACTTGTGACACACTCATTGAAGTCCAAACCTAATTATCTTTGGAATATTTGAGATTCAAACAGAGTCCATTGAGACCATGACCTACTGAATTAAGTGGCTCGAGCTCAATCTTTTATTTCTTAATTAGGTAAACATTTCAGGAATCAATTGTTGTTTAAACCTGAAAACTTATAAAAACTACCAGTGGCCATGCTAGTTCAAGTCAAAGTCAATGGCCTGTTTACCACTACCATGACACCAATGAAAGTTGAGACTGTCACAAGGACTGTAGAGGGGGGAAAAAAAAGGGAAAAAAAAAGAAATATAAGAATAGTTCTTGTATTCTGGGATAACAAAATCTACTCATGTTGATGCACTGCTAATGAGTGTGAACCACAGCTCTCCAGGTTTTATTTGTCCAGCACTTCTAACAAAATCTACATTTCTATTCAAGACAGGAACAAAACATCGCCAATAGTAAAACAAGACATAATGAGCTTTGAAGGAATTTCTTCAAAAAGCTGTTTCTTTCTCCTGGTAATTCCAAATCACCTCCTTCCATCCCCAGCCACTGATAAAACCTCTTGAATATGCCTAATAAATACTCCAAAAAAGGAAAGGACAAATTATTTAAGTCTACACTTCTCTAGGAATTGGGCATTTGTTTCACCACATTGTAAATTATCTTTCTTAACTTCTAATAAGGTGTGACAAAAATGAAGTAAATACAAATAAATCCACAGGGAAGAGACTCAAAGAACATGACAAAAGCTTGATTTTAGGGGGAAAAAGAAAAGAAAAAGCTATAAAAAATTTTAAATCCCTATTCACACATCTTTTCTTGTTAGTTAGTTCGAAAGCCAAATTTCTTCGTTATTTTTTGACCTGATATGAAACACCATCTGGTAAAAGCATGTTGCATTTCTAAATAAATGAAATAATTGGGTGGTTGACTTAAAATATCTTTTGTAAATAAGTATTACTATACATTAGCAAAACTCACTTCATTCAATTTCTGAGCTCTGATACTGTGCTGTGATTTTTTTCTGTCTGCAGGACCTGGGATTCCCAAGCAGTCTCATGTCTAGTGATAGACTGTCATGAACCTGATGAACTTCCACAGTCACACAGTATCAGATGCATATGTCCATATGTTTCATCTGTATTTCTTGTATGCATTGTTATTATTATTGCTAGACAAGGGTAACACCACAGACTCATCAGAATCATTGCCCTGAGGATGAGATCACAGCCTGAGGGTCCTGACAGATTTGCAGCAACAGATTATAAACCATATGGCTGTGGTTATTCAGGAGACATTTCAAAAGTGGATCAAATGTCCCTGTTGTAAGACATCTCAGTCACACTTCAAAAAAATCTTTAGAATTATTTTGGCCAACCAATTACTTCAATCTACTACCACAAATGCGTCAAGGTCTGAGGAGATCATCCTATTGCTGGAATCCTAGAGATGTATTTTTGTGTCTGCACAGACACATTTGCCAGTCTGCGAGACCTTTTGCAGAATGCAGAACACCTTCCTAGGCATACATCGTGGGAGGAATCAGGTCAGAAGAGACAAAGGAGTCATTGATAATTTGGATACATGTTACGGCATTGCTCCTCAACAAGTTACGACAAGCATGGAGTAATAGTGAAAAATAAAATATTTGTTAATGATGAAAAGCGGTGTAGAGAACAGCAGTTGGTCGTAAGCAAACATTTTGCAGCTATAAAGACCCAGCTGCTTTGGCTGACTAAAATGAAAAGGAACAATCCTTTAGGGGTTGTGAAAGAACACCTCACAACTGACGGATTATATAGAAAAAAAGTCTACTTTATAAGCATAAGTATAAAGCATTAGTAGTCATAGTCCTCTTTTCATAACATATCTAATTGCTTTGATTTGAGAATCCTGGGTAAGTGTGCCATGCACTAAACAAAAACCTGTTCACAGCTGTTGAAACTGGTTTGTTCTGTATGCCTGTTTTGTCTTTCATTAAATATTCATTTATTGATATTAGACTTATAAAAAATTTAGCATAATTTTAATCCTCCCCTATATGAATAGGAGAAATTAAAAGAAGAGAGAGTTCTTCCAGGTTTATAGGTATGTGTGATATAAATTGTGATACTTCCAGAAAATGACAACAATATCAGGAATCCATGAGAAAAAATGTCTTGCACATCACCTAAATATTTACCTACAATATCAGCTTATGTTAGTCATATTTAAAGAGCTGGGTTAAACATGCCATAATTTTGCCATCAACCCACATGAATCAAACCTTTATTTAATAACTGTAAAACCTGCCATTTGCTACTTTTAAGGTATCTAATTTCTCACAGCCAGTAATGGTCACTAGAGTTACAAAACGCTAAAAATATCAATGTTCTTGAAAATATTGTTTGAGTTCTTACTGCAGAAGCTGAAACATCTGTAACAGTATGGCAGTTATCAGCTTCTTGCAATTTCTGGCAATGTTCAGTTAATAAGACTTTAAAAATACAAGTAAAAACATTAATGTTTTGACTACTTGTAAGAAACTAGTATGTATACAATTAATATAAAGGGAACTGCCAAGTCAATCTGAGCTTAAAATTCAGGGGCTTGTGTTATATTTGTTTTATTTATTTTTGAATTTATTAAAACCCCCAAGCTGTTGCAAAACCAATTTAACATTCCAGGTATTTTAATTAATAGAAACATTGTTAAATTCAACAGATACACAAAAAATAAATAAGCAAGAGCAGAAACATCTTTATACAGTTAACATATGAAAAAAACCAAGGTGCCTCATCCTGATTTACGCAAGGAAAAATCAAACAAAATCAGTCTAAGAACAACTGTTCTCTCAATAGAAAGCCTAGAGAAAGTTCAACAAAATTTGACTCAACTTATATTCAGATATAATGAGAACTGGACTCAGTTCTAAATCTGCTGAATAAATGGAAAAGTATCCCCTCACAATAAAACAAAATTAATTAATGCTATTTTGATTATAGCATGAAAACAAACAAAAACAAAGAGGAAGATAAAAGGAGAGCAGTAAGGGAAAACAGTTAATTGCTAAGTTTTGAGATATTTTTTCTCCATCTTACATTTTCTTCCAAAATATCCTGGAATATGACATTGCCAATGCTAATTCCCATTGCTTAAACAGTTCTTTATATCATCAAAGCACAGTTTACACACTAAAGTTCATAGCACTTACCATGGAAAATACAATGTACAACACTATCTGAAGTCCAGAAAACTGTGGTCTTCACATGAGGACTGAATTAAAGTTTGACTGTCTGAATATTGGAAGTTTCTATGTTTTGAGGTCTAACTCTGTAGCCTTCAGATTCTTCTTTTAACTTAATTTTTATGTTCAGTGTAAATAAAACATAAAAGCAAAGTAAGTTTACAGAATATTCCACATGCATATACAATAAACATTTTATATAAATTTTATGTTTATCTAATCCTACTTCTTGTAAATTCTTTTCAATTAAATTTTTAATCTTGTAATTGGCAAAAGCTGTTGGTTAAAAATTTATTTAAAGCTTTATCAAACTGAAATTACATTTTGCTGAGCCCCCATCACACAGATTTTCTTGCTGCAATATTTTAGCTGTAAAGGCTAAGACAAAGACTGCCTATTGCTTTTCCTGTTTCACAAACTAGGACCATATTTTGAGGTTGTATCATAGGAATCATGACTACTGCTAATAATATGTAGTATAGATCTTTATTTGGGATCTGCTCCAAAGCCTGCCAGTTCTGTGGGAATAAGATAACCACCATGTGTTTGGTATCTTAACTTTCTAAATGGATGCAATATCAGATGAGTTGTGTAAGACATTATTGCTTAAACACTTTCATTTTATTTTTATCTATATATTAATCACAGAGTGACAAAGACATAGAGAGGAAAGTCAGGGATTTTGAATTCCATTCAGTTCATTTATATAACTGCTATGTAACCTTAGGAAAGCCACCATATCTCATTTACAATCCTGGTCCAATTGTAGCTATTGAATTAAAAGAACTATTTACAGTTGCTATAGTTCTGGATTCTTCTGGATCTCATGGGAATGGGAAAACCTTAATTTATACACACTCTTACAAAATTTTCCATACTCTGGTTTCACATGTGAAATCCAGGATCAGTCATGATCATCAACAAAACACCAGGCAGATTGCAAAGCTCTCCAGGGCATGGATCACTTTTTTTGCTTGTTTAGTACTCTGTTCCCTGTAACTCCACTGTCTGATTAGGCTCCTTAGGAGGTACTGGAATATACATAAATAATAAGCAAGAGGAGACGATAAAAAAAAAATAATTGCTACTATTAATCTGTGAGATTAAGATGTAAACTACATGCTTTGCATCGCACTGCTGACTCCCAAGGGAGGTTTGGCAGAGTGTGTGCACTAGGCAATATCACTGAGCAGTGCTCCCTCCCCGGTTCAGCAGAAATTCCACCCCAGCACAGACTTATGATTAACTTTGTATTTTCCTTGGCTGAGTTGAGAAGTGTTTCTCACTTTAGCTCAATCACTCAGCCTTCTTGAAAATGCCAGCTTACTGTTCACAACTATTTTTCCATCCATGGGGATTTTAATAGGCATGAATGAGGACAGTTATGAAAGAAATTCACAGTATAAAGGAAAATCCTTAAATTCAGTTATTATTTGGGCATTCAGGCTTCACATCTTTTTCAAGCTGACTAGCCCTTGCTCATCTGAACAATGCCAATGATCTCCTTCTAGGCTGACCATCATAAAGCCACTTGTATACAGTAGCATGGCTTTTCTCTGAGCTTGTGAGTGTGCCTGCAGCTCAATAGGACTATTCACATGAACAGATGTTACTCAATGTGAGCACTGGTTGCAGAATTAAGCCTGTCCTTGCTCTTCCTCTTGCTACAAACATCAGCTGCTCAGACACCCAGACTCTTTTTTTTTTAAAATGGCTTTTTGCCATACACAAAGCATATAAAATGACAACTGTTGTAATTTAAAAAATAAGAAATAAAAAATCCCCCTATATTCCATTAGCACTTATATAAAATAATGTTTATATACTCCTTGATATAGTTCCTTGTATACACAACAATAAGAAATTAAAAGTCCATTTAGCTGTTTGGCATAGTATTTTGTGGCTTTCACAGACAAACAGAAACCTTTATCTGGTCATTTTAAAGTATATATTTGAATAGGTATAGATGTTGGATCAACATTGAATTTTTATTTTCGTACCATACTACAAAAATCGATGAGTTTACAGATTATGTTTGGCTTATTACAACTTTTTTTTTCATTACAACACAATTTTTTTCCATACCAAATTAAATATATCTTTTAGAAGTATGTAAAACAGTTTTAACCATTGGAAAAAACCCTAAGAATTATTATACAGACAGTTAACTGTAATGTTTCAAAAATTTTAACATTAAATATCTCATAATATTTCTCTATCTAACTACCCTCCTCAATTTTAACCAAATTGTGACTGTTACAACCTAAACTCACATTTGGTATAAGACTTAAGACCTGAGTGTTAACACTTGCTTGTGGAAATAAATTACATATAGTATTTGAAAATGAACAGTTACAATAATACTTCCCATACTTATTTAAGAACTGAAGGCATTTTATTTAGCATTTTGCTTTTGGGTGATGGCCAAAAGTGATCGATATTAGTGTCTTTTTGACCATTTATATTTTTAAATCTCTCCAAACTGATTCTGTGCTGAAAGCACAGCCGAGGCTCACAAATAAGTTAGAAAAGGTATAAAAAGATCCTTTGAAAATGGAAAAGAAAAATACCTGAAGAGAGCAAGCTTCACAAGTAGCAACTATACAACGAGGTTTAAAGACCAAATCAGACTTACGGGGTTTGTTTTTGTTTGTGTATTCTTTCCTTTTCTGTGTTATATAAAAATCTTCAGTTATTTCTCTTTGTTGCAAACTGTGAACCCAGTAGCCTAGGAATAAAAATCTGGGAGGAAAACTCTAAGGGAAATACATTTCAGATACAGCTGGACCAGGTGGTCCAATCTGCCAGTGTACAACTAATTGGCAAACCATTTGCTCTTCTGCAGACCCCTGGTACATCACCTGTTCTAATGATTTGTCAGAATTATGGCTAGTGGATCCACAACCTATTCTGACAGTTATTTAAGAACCCTTGACTGAACATCATCTGTCCCCACTGATTTGTGTATATATTTTGGTTTTCTAGGTATTCTTTTACTTCCTTATCACTCATTGCAAATTATTTTCATTGTTAACTCACTGCTCTTCTATGTATACATACTGAAAAAAACCAAACCTGAAGACAGGGTGAGGAAGGACAAGAAAAAAAAACGTGCAAAACCCTCAAAACAAATCTTGATGAATATTTCCAAAAAACTTCAGGTTCCCTGCTACTTGGTGAGTACCAACACATGCTAAATGGATACAGATGCATGGTTATGCCATCTAAGATTACTCCTATTTAGCTGGTACAGCCACATTTGCCAACGAACAAGGGAATTTGGAACACTTACTATCCCCTTCCCCTCTCCTTCCATGCCCATAAATTACTCTCAAGGGAAATAATCCAAATAGTACCAATACTTTCTGAAGCACCAGACATGCAGCTGTAGCCCTAATTTACAGGGCAAAAAACAGGCTAAAAGGACTCAGAATGACTAAACAGCTTTTCCCAACCCAAACCCGTAATAACAACGACCATTTCCTATGGTAAAGCATACATTACCTTTTTTACCTACTATTTAGTTCAGATTTCTTATATTACCACCTTTCAGTTCCTCTGAAAAGTGCAAGTATTTTCTGGTCTAGTATCTTGCTCTAGCAAAATTCATAACATATACTTACTAGTCTTTTCCTTTTTTTTTTATTTCTTGTTAATTCCTTCATTTTCTCAGCTTATGGAGAACCACGTCGGTACTCCTAGTACCAGAACAGCCATCTGTTGTGCCTTTATTATTGTATCATTCATTCTATGCCATGTTCCATGTCCTGCCACCTCTTACTAATGCTGCTTACTGGATACTGGCACGCTGATTCTTTTAATGTCACAGTATCTCCTTTTAAAACACAGTATATTTTAATTCTGTTTAGATGTAACTGGTTTATTCACTATAATCACAAATTGCAATGTACTGCATCTAAATGCTAGCCCCTCTGTTCAGGGGATGCTGAAGGAGGAAGGAGCTGAGTGTATCCAACCCTTCTACAGACACACACCCAAGTTCCCTGTCTCAGAAGGAGAGAGACCTACCTCCATTAAGTCTCTCTTCATTGGCTGCATAGGGAAGAAGCAAGTGTCAAACACTCCCTTTTAGGATCTGATTACTTTAACCACATTACAAGACGGGCACTGATGAATCAACAATTCCTCTTATTAGGAAAGAGAATTATAGCCACAGAAGCAGTACTGAGTGATTAGCTCCTGATAGTAGGTGATACCCTTAGGTTTTAAGCCCTACAGAAGAGTGCCTACCAGTTTTCATAGCATGTTGGGGGACCATCCATTTAGCATGTGAGAACAACAATAATTGTCATGGGATTAAGAGGAAAGCATGAAAAAGTATTCCTGAAAACAGGAGCATGGATTCAGCTACACGCAAAGTAGGAGAACAGTACCCAGACATCTTTCCAGGATGAGGCCCCTAACTAGCAGTCCACAGTGAAAAAGTAAAGGACCAGAAAGAGTTATCTGTGCTCCTGACTAGTATGGCACTTTGGTATCTCCCTGTCTGAACTAAGTCACAACAGAGGTTGAGGTAGAAAGCACACTTCTCTCTCTCCAGATTAATGCTAGAAGTTACAGCTGTTATCAGTATCCAACCAAGCAGGTAGTTTCAGGCAACTGATCAGTGCCTAAAGCATTTCAGTTCCTGGAAGAAGTGGTAGAAGTTAAAAGTACGGATCTTTGTCTGTGGTTTAGATGGATTTTAGGCCCTTTAATCACAAGTTAAGTTGTATTTAGATTCATGGGATCCCATCTAATTATTAATACTAATATTTTGATATTAAAATTGATTTCACAGAACCAACTGGACTTACTTTGTCCTGCAGATCTTACCAAATGTCGCAATGCATAGTGAAGTGTTATGCTGCATACTGCTTAATTTCAACGCCTCAAGCTCAAGTATTTTGCCTTTAACTTCTTGAAAGTCAAAGTTTATCTTAAAAATGAAACAGTTCCTAAATGAAATACAATTAAATTATCAAAGTGTGATATGTGCTTACTACACTTTTACAAATTGAACACTAGGATGAGATTTAAAATATGTTGTTTGTCCTTCAGATTCCCGAATGTCATCTTTTGACCTTGGGAATTTCTGTAGCTAGATTATAAACTTGTGATAGAATAAGGACAACACTGAATTGTTCCTTAACAGGGACAGTATAATACTCTACTGATCTGAAAGAACACTGCACCTCATAGTGGAAAAAACCCTGGACCTTCAGCAAATACTGAATGAAAACAATAAATTGTATTAATCCAAGGGACAAAGAATCATGCTCAAAAATATTATCCCCTGGTAGTGGGCAGCAAACCAGTTTTTATGCCACTTCAATGTAGTAACATAAAAATCACATGTTTTATGCTGCTTCTGTGTATAATATGTACTATTTACTTCACTGTGCTTTGGGCCCAATAAGGCCTAAAGAAGTTCTACACGCTATGTTAGTATCAAATTTTTCTCTCCCAAAATTGATATGCATCATGTGTTCAGAAGAAAAAACATGTGTAAATCCATACACAAAATACCTATAATAAATAATAAGACACACATAATATGTTCCAAATTACAATGTACAGACCTCTGTTTTTAAAGCGCAGACATTTTATAGGGATGGAAACCTGGTTGAAGTAAGCTTTTGCAGTAGAGTATATAGTTTTACAGGGGAAAGAATTAGAGAAATTGTTCCCCCAAAGAAAAGTAAGGTAAAAGAGGGGCAGAGAAGAATTAAAAGCATAAATACTCATACTACACTTACATAAAGAAAAACATTTGAGAAAAAAAAATAAACAAGCTCTGATCTCTTGACTGATCCAGGGAAACAATTCAATTAAAATAATCAACATGCCAGATCTCCCTTCCTGATTTGCTTAAGTAAGCTTGCATTTGCAATTGTAGAATTAGATTGTGCATATATATATGTGAGTGCTCCCCTCCATCTCTTCTCCCTCAGGGAAAAATCAAAAACTTACATGGGGTCATTTAGCAAACATCATGAGGGATTAAAGGACCTTAGTTCCTAGAATTTTGACTACATTAAATATAGGACATGTATACATTAAAAGCGGAATCTGGCTCGGATTTAACTCAGCTATTGCTTTGCTAGTGTGGCTGACCAAACTTCAACTGGGTTATGTGCGGTTTTGGTCAGGAACTCTGCATTTGCTCCACAGGTTTTAATTTTTATTAGTTTCTATTCTAATTCAAACTAAAAAGTTGAACCATGCATTTTTATTGTATCACCTTTTGAAATATCTGCACAAATGAGGTGCATATAACTCAACAAACAAACAAAAAAAAGCACCAAACTCCAAAAAACCTGGCTAGAAGGATAACATAGCATTATGTTTCACTTTGAAACACAAAGCTCCAACATAAGTCAAACATTTCTGAAACTGATAAAGTGTTAAAGGTCCGTAACGTAACTGAAGGTTATACTCATGGTAAAAGACACATTTCCAGTCAGAGTATAGATTATGCCTTTGAAAACAGGAAAAGAACCTGTTTTTTTTAGTGCTGCAACAGGCAAAGTTACAAGAATATCAGTGATGGATACAGCGGAGCACACTGACAATGATGAGAGTGTCTCTGATGCTCCCTGATATTATCCCCACACAGGGTACAGCACTTTGCTAGAAAGACCCACAGTCCATAGACTCAGCAGGAATAAAGTACCTGTAATACTATTGTATGCTACGTCAAATTGCACCTACAATAAATTCATAAGATAGTGTAATGATATTTCTCAAGGAATAATACACAAAAGGCTCAAAGGGCTTAGACACTCATAGCTACACAAGTGATGGCAACCCCCAAATTTCTGTATTATGTACTTTTTCTGTTTCACAGGATTCCCACCACTTGTATTTTTTATTTGTATTTTGCTACACAAAAGTATTTTTTGGTAGTTCACACTTTTCTGAAAATATTATGAAAATTGTTCATCTTCACATTTATTTAAACTTACTATTTTAAATAATTTCCCTCAATTCTCTAGATTTCATAAATATAGTATTATAATTTCTATAAATTTTTCAATAGATTATTTGGTAATTAATATTTTGTAATTATATTTTCACTCCTTTTGTGACCATAAAGAGAAAGATATTTTCCTAAAAATTTAAGAGAACAGAATTCAAATTAAAAAAAATAAAAAGGATTTTAACAATAGCTACTTAGATAAATTTTTCCATGCCATTTTCACACAACACTAACATTCAGAACTATTTAGCCTCTATATTGAGGATTTCCAATTTGCATAAAGATTAACTGAATCATGGTGAATTAAATCACAAACCTTCACATAGTATTTTTTATTTTTAACAATTTATAATTTTAGATTGCTTCTAGCATATGAAACCATGCTGCAGTAAGGATAAAGATTTTAGAAAGAACAGTTGCGAATACTGTTAGTTCTATGTGAAAAAAAAGTCACTAGATTTTCACTTTCAGAACTCTGAAAATAATTTTTAAGAACAGTTGAATATTGCCATTTCACCTGCTGTCTCTTTACTCAATAGAAATCAGGTAACAGCAGAGTTCATGTGGTTTAACTTTGTACAGGCATTGGGGGGATTCATGGCTCCCCCCGGTACAGATCTGAGCTTCCCGAACACCGTTACAGTGCATTGCTGGGAGACAGGAATGCTTTCAGAGCAGCTTTTATAGCACAGATTTCTCTGTTCTCTCTTTCAGAGAAGCATGTCATAAATGACCACGAAAGCTGTTCTGTGAGCTCTGGCAAAGGAACAACAAGGCATGCAATTCAGATTTCTTGGATTTGGGTATGCTATCGATGCTTTCTTTAAAATACTGTCCTAATTAAGGACCAAGATTTTAATTTTAGAAGGCAGTCTATCTCAGACTGAATTGCATTAAGAAACAAATGAAATGGAAGAAAGTTTATACTGAGCACATAGGGAATGAGCATATTCCCTCTCATGAAACTATTTTAGTGAAGACATATAAGCAATCAATTTACTTCTCCTTCAGTCTTCTGAATTTAACCACACCTTAATATCTAGGGAATCCTGGCTACCTCTTTGCCTCTATTGCAAGTTCTGGGAACCTCCATAAAAACCTATTCCAGTATTACCCTTTACTATTATAATCAGGAACCAGTCCTTTTTATGATTATGCTCGTAAGTATAGTGTTTCAACTTACAGGTGAGCAGCATGATGTTAGAAGGAAAAAAACCAGCAAGCCTCAAAAATTAAGTTGAATATATTAAAAGAATGTAAGTGGTCCCAGGTTAGGATAATTAATAGTGAGGCTATAGAACTTGGAATTTAGAACTATTAATGTCTGACCAGAACAAGTGGATAAGTATATCTGCATGCATGTATGGTTTAAGTTACAGTGACTTCATTCTAGAATGGTCCAGCATACAGATCCTGTCATGCAACTCTGCTTTGGAAGTCTTTATTTGGAAATCCAACATCCAAATATTTCTCCTTTATACATTATCTACATCTGTAGACATCCTTCTGAAGTTGTAAAAAATAAAACAAACAAACAAGGAACAACAAAAGAAAGCAAAAAAGCACACCCAAACAAACTTTCAAATATTATGTACATTAGCTTGATAGAGCAAAAAACATGTAAATATGGGTATATGTATTTATATGCGGGTATATATATATTTGCATGAATGGAGAAAGAAGGCAGAAAGGTATAAGGACTTACCTAGCTCTCATTGCAGAATTTCTAGTTTTAAAAGCCTAGAGACAGTATTATGTCATAAGTCTCTGGGCTTCACTAATTCCATGACTGTAGGCTTTTTTTTGATTTTGATTTTGCAACTGAAACTGATTGGCTGGCAGACAAAGGGTCAGAAAGAGCTGCAGCTGGTATTATTGATTATTTCCTCAATTTAAAAGAAGTAAATGAGGATGATAACAACATTGAAGGATAAAGGCTAAGTTATTACTCTACAGCTCTGGCAAAGCTAGTCACTGTCTACTGCCACATGATCTGAATTAATTCATAAAACGCAACTATTATCATTTTAATACCAGAGATTGTAGAAGTCATAGGGACCTGCCTGTTATGATAGTGTATCTTTAATCTCATTAATTTTTTAGTAAAAACTGAAATCTCTAATATGGAAAGACACCAAATCTAATATAAACAGCCTAGAAACTGCTTTTGGGCTGTAACACAAAGAACTTTCTAGAACTACACTGAGCTTATAATAATTAATGCTTACACTGAGAGGTCCTGCCCTCTGAATGAGAATCGTTACTTCCTCAAGAAAGCAGAAGATAACTCTTGAAAACCAGAAGATACACCAATGATCCACAATGGAAAAAAATATAATCAGAGTAGGAAATGTGTAAATGTAGGAAACAAATGATACAAATATCATTTGTTTTGCACCTCTTCTTTACCCCCTTCAATGCATTGACTTGATATTAGCCAAAGTAGGTCTCAACATTTTATTTGAGAATACTTGGTATGATGCCTCCTCCTACACCCATGGATCAACTGCTGTGTTCTCTGCATTTTGTCTTACCCTCCTCTTGCCTTCCAGTCAAAGTATTCTGTCTGTAATGCTAAACTAAACAAGGTCAGGTTTTCTGGCCCTGAGGCTAACTGGCACAGAATTGCTTCCTTCCATACAGTTAAATCTCTTGTCCCAGATAACAGTATGGCTTTGTCAGTACTGCCTGTTGGGAACAGTCCCTGGCCTGCACCCAGACATTATCTAGGAAAGTTAGTTTCCACCAGGCAGTAGTCTTTGTAATAAGCATGTGCCAGGGCTTGAAGTTTTGCCCTGTCTAATTTACAGCCATAAACGTAGCTAAGGATGTTGACCCTATCATGTTAGAGAAGTTTATGGCCACTAACCCTTTGGAAAATGCTGTTCACTTCCTGAGATTAACTACTACCTTAGAAATAAGTCTCCAGAAAAAGCCCTTATGCCCCTTCCTGGCTGCTAGCTTTACTCTGTAAATACCACAACCCTGGGCTATTTAAATTTCCCCACTTCCTAGGTATTGTTTTTAGGGTAGCCTAAGTAGAAAGCTATATACGGGTCTATATCCATGCAAGGTCCCCTTGTTAGACACACCACGAGAGAAGGTGCATCTTTTGTTCAGATGCTAAGAAGCCTTCATAAACCACAGCAAAGAAGCTGTGAAATTACCTCATGAAATTAGGGCAAAGTACAAAGTCCTGCACTTGGGGAGGAACAACCCCAGGCACCAGTACATGTGGAGGCTAACCAGCTGAAAGCAGCTTGGCAGAAAAGCACCTGGGGTTCTTCATCAGATTAAAGACGAGCCAGCAATGTGCCTTTGCTATAAAGGTGGTCAATGGTATCCTAGGCTTCATTGGGCACAATAATGCCCACAGATGCAGAGAGGTAGATGACCATTACCATGTATTCAGCACTGGTAAGGCTGTGCCTGGAGTCCTGGGTCGAATTCTGGGCTCCTCAGTGCAAGAGAGACATGGACACACTGGAGAGAGTCCAATGCAGGGCCATCCAGATGATTAAGCATCAGGAACATCTCTCCTATGAGGAAAGGCTGAGAGAGTTGAGACTGTCTAGCCTGGGGAAAGAAGGCTTGAGGGGCTCTTATTAATGGGTACAAATATTTGAAGGGGGGTGCAAAGAAGACGGAGCCAAGCTCTTTCCAGACACTGGATATGCGTCTTTGTGTGAATTTCTTTTTCCAATGCACAAGACGAATCATACTGTCAAGCTGCAAATCTAGAAAACACTAATTATTTACCTACTAGTTATTTAGCTAATTTTTTCCCTCACTCTGGGGGAATGGTTTGAGAAATATATTAAAAACTTGAAAATGCAAACCTTTTTTTTCCTTCAAGTTGAAAAATTTACAGCAAGTCAGATTACAAAGCCAGATTCTGAATAGAGTATCCCTTGTCTGTCTGCACAGTTCATATTATGACAATACATTGCTTTTCTGTTTCATTCCACAATATTTCAGAATATTTATGCCACTTTAAAAGAGCTATGTAACCTCCATAATTAAAAAAAAGTCATAATTACAATAAAATATTAAGAAAGCATAAGACACCTGGGGAATTTCTGATTCAGATTTTGTGTTTTGTTTGTAGTCACATGAGATGTTTTTTGTGCTTAAGAAAAATAATCAAAGGAAAACCACTGTCTGAAAGAGAACACATAACTACTGATTGGTTATCAGGAAAGGAAAAAAAGGCACTAAATTCACCTCTGTAACAACATACTGACATGTTGGGTAGCTGAAGCCCCAGTGCTCCCTTCTAACTCCTCTGAATTGGCATCATGCTCAAGCTGGAATGGGAAGCAGGATGTGTGTTCAAAAACTAGTCGTTAACTCCTATACTGTCTTTAAAAGCACATGTAATGGTGCAGTAAGACTGAACAGAGAGGATGTTCTCCCAGCACATACAGAGACTAAAAGAGAGGCCAGAAGACCTATAGGTCTACTGTGACCAGCTGACTGCACACACACGCTGCTCTCTCTACGCCATCTGGAAGCACTGGGAGAGTCCAGCCCAGCACTGACACATATCCCTCAGGTTTCATGGTCATCCTACCTTTTTGTATTCTTCTTACAACGAAGAAGATCCATAACAAGATAAAACTGAATGACTGAAGTATTTATTTAGACTGCAGTTCTGATTCAGCATCTACTTCAGACAACAGCAAAATCTCCACTGGTTCAACTGGAACAGAATGGGATGGATATGTGCATGTATGACTGTAGATTCCTTTGTCTAATGCTGCTCTCACTTCTTCTGAAAACACCTAATCTATTCTTGCATACTTAAAGAGGTATTTATTAATTTTTAGCTTCCTGTAGATAATTTGACTGCTCTATGCAGCCATAAAATTTTATGACAGTAAACATGAGAGATGTGCCTAAATTGCACAGAAATGTTTCTAGACTGCCTGTTTTACTTTTCTTTTATAGTGTCAGTCCCATTAAATTTACATTGGTGCTAATTTTATAAAAACTTGGTGTCAAAATTATTAAGGTGACAAATATGCTGAGTCGATTAATTTTACCTGTGGCCCCTGAATGACTGTGCACTGTACTTTTCAGTCTGAAATGTATATATGTGGAAACACTACAGCAAATGTGGCTATGCTTATCCAACTCCAATTATGACAGTAAAAGATCATTAAAATGGGATTTTAATTGTTCAAATCTCAACATGCCCATCACAACACAATTCTTTTTAAAATAAAAAAATTAAAGTTTATTTCTTAACATTGTGAAAAATCCACTGTGACAGTAAAGAGAAATATAAAATTATTAAATGACAATTTATTATAAAAAATAGCTGAATATTATACGGCTGAGGGTAGATTTATCAATCAGCTGCTAGACCTTCCCAGTACAAAAGCAGAGTATTCAGGAGATTTACAGAAAGAGTTACAAACTGTTCCTGAATTAGCACAGCACAGATTTCTATAGACTGGAGAGAAAGAATATTAAGATTATGAAGAACAGATACACAGCAGTATATATTTTGAAGAGGGAATGTTTCTGCAGTCATGCTCTGTGCCTACTTAGATGAACGTTCCCAGTCTGTAAGTTCTTAGCTAAAAGAAACAAGATAAGGCTTAAAAGTCTGAGCAATTCAAACCACTTCTTCCTCACACTGAAGTTACCTAAAACAAGATATTTCTTCTTGCTCCATCTTATCCTTGTGTTAGGGGTTAGTATGACTTTCAGTCCTCTCTGCCTGAGGTGATAGTCCCCAAATGGCATGCAGGTCAACAGCTTAATCTCTCCTGAATCCTATGTAACTCAAAACACTGCAAGTGATGTCTATCAGTTTGTTTACAGTCAACATTAACAAAACCAGCATGATAGAAATAACACACACCTCAATTCTTCAATGCCAGAATGTTATTTTTCTGCAAATTTTCTCTGTAAGTATTTTTCTTTGCCTGTCTTCTCTTTCTATGTCTTCCCTCTGTTTTCTTTCATGTTTTGGTGATGGTACTAAATCTGAATTAAACAATGCTTTAGTTATGAAAACATAAGATAATGGTTTTCACTTTCACTACAGACATGATTCTTCTAAGATATTTTTATTTGTCAGAGTTCACAAAGCAGAACCTTGTTTGGTCTAGTAATAACCTAGAACTACATATCTGATGAATAGCTCATTTTGAACCCCCATCAAAAAAGTTCAGTAAGTGCATGTGCAGATTTTAGCCTTTCTTTTTTTTTTTTTTAAATGTATGACCAAAGCAGAAAGGTACTTCTGAAATTCTGTTTGACTGTATCACAAAGATCTGCCATGACACTGGCACAACGTTTTCCCAGAAAAATGATAAAATATTCCCAAATCCTATTTTCCTAACTTTTCTTTCTGCTTGCTTCCTGTCATCCATTCTGCATGCATCTTTGACTTGCATCTGTTTACATACTAGTCTATTATTCATCTACAGTATAACAGCGCAGCAGCTACTGCATCCTTTTCATATAATTTTTGCAGCTTCTGTTTCCAGCTTGCTGGGTTTTTTTAAACTTATATAAGCAATCAAGCCAAGAAAGGGTATGAGAACATAAAATAGAATGTAGCCTGAACCTAAGCTTTTACAGCTTAGACAAGGTTATTGCTGATGCCAGAGAAAAGTAATGTTCAAAATTGTCAGCTAGAAAGTTTGTCAGCTAGGCTCAAAGGCATGATAAATGAGAAACGCCTGGGATCCAAGATGTAGGAATCATCACAGATTTCTGATGTCAAGGAATAAGAAATATTTTACAAGGTATCTGGCTTTTTTCTGTGAAGGCAACAAAATAGAGCTCCTCCAAAAAGGACAACAAACTCTTTGGGCATGACCTTACAAAGGCTGTCCCTTTTTACCTTTTTACCAATAATTTTGCATGCAAAAAAGTGATTTAAGGGAAGTTTACGTAAATATCACTAAGCCCAAAAGAGATGCTTCAGCCTCTCCACTATAAATCTTTTTCATATGAACATCAGAATAATTTTGTCCTATTTTTTCTGTCATCATCAGTTCTCATCTTAGCTTTTTCTCCAAATACAAGACTTCACAGCTTCCTAACTAGGCCGATATACTGTTTTATTATGCAAGAAAATGGAAACACTCAAAGAGAACTTAAAGAAGACAAAGTTAAAAAACAATTCAAAATAAGCACCAGCTTCCTTATGAAATAAATTTATGGAATAAACTATTGAACCCACAGCAGAAAATGTTATGGGAAGAGTGAGTAAAGAAGGATTCTGAAACAAATTCCAATAAATAAGATAAATAGAAATGTTAATTGAGCTATGATTGCAGTTTCAGGGGCAATAGAGACTTTGTGCCTCAAGACATATAAAGCAACCATAATTTGCTTGAGGTAAGGATGTATCTTCCTTTCAGGTATTCAAGTTTATCTTGTCGGAATTCTTGCCATCTCTGTTAAGCAGCCAGGATAGCCATCTAGAGAAAAGAACTGGATAAATGAGTAAGTGACACAGTTTGCTTACAAAGCAGTTATTCTTCTTGAATTCTTGTGCTTTCCATCTAAAAAAAAGTCACTACTTTGGTGATAAATAATCTTAGAAAAAATATTTTTGAGCTGAATGTGCATATATTTATTTATTGAATTGGAAACCCTATTGCACAAGCCAATTTTATAGTCTCAGAAAACGTTAAACGAAAATGTCTGAGAGAACAACCACATGGCATCACACTTACAAAACTTACTAAAGCATATATTTGAGAAAGGAGACTGTCAAACGCTCTTCTTCAAGAGCACTATAAAAAGTAAGGAAAAATGGGAAATAAAATACTTTGTGGCGGGATATTGTACTAGCAGCAGCTGTAACACAATAAGACAGAAAAATATAACAAATTGCAGCAGATTATTGAACTTTTGTAATTTGTACATTTCCACACACATTTACATAAAAGCCCAAGTGCAAGGTAAATCTACATTCTTCAGTTCAGAGTAGGCAAGAAATTAAATAGATTTCATTTAACTAAGTCAATGACCTGCCTGCAGGCTGACATAATTTTCCTTTCCTATTACTAGTCTCTGGTGGCTACAAATTTTGACTCCATCTTCTACAAATGATATTTCTGTAAATTACCGAGCAATCCTCATTTGGACATAAGGCTAAATAAATCATCCAAGCCAAAGCAACTGTAAGAAACAGTTCTTATGCTGCCCTAGCGGTGATCTCCAGACCACATTAGAGGAGAGAGAATTCAGGCTACATGCTCAATATGTTCATCCTTCCACAGTACAGATTACTGGCCAAAATATCTGTCTGTATTTGTGGAGTTGGATGCTGTCTACTCAGAACCAAGGGAAAAACCTGCAGTGGCCACGTTTTCTGTTCAGGCATGGGTTATTACTTCAAAAAAGGCAGAGACCTATCAAGCTTTCATCCTAGGCAATCTAGGTCAGGCTTTCACCAGAATTCCAGACCCACTGATGTCTTAAAATGTGAAATAAACCTTTAGGAAATAACTTATGACTATTCAAAACTTACATCACTAACAGAATGGAGGAAAACTATTCTCCATAAAATGTAATTGGCTACCTAAGAAGAGTGCTAATACCTAAAATATAACTCTCCTCTTATGACTTCCCAAATCAATAATAATAATGTTTGAATATGAAGTTAGACCTTCTAAATTCAATAGAAATGTCAGTGACAGTAAATTTTAAGGAGACCTCATACCCAAAGACATGAAAGCTCTTCAATAAACAGAAGAAAAAGAAAAAGTATTCTGGCTCCATCCTAAGAACACGTAATGTATCTCCAGTGTAGAACACACATCCTCGGTTGCTCAAGAAATCATCTGTCAGCTGCCTTGAAATGAGACTTTCTTAAAAACACAAACAAAAAGCTTGAAAGAAGAGTCCTTTTATTCAGGTTTAGGTGTGATGAAAGAAATATTTCCAAGTGTTCTTTTGTGTTCACAGAGGGTAAAAATGTCTTTCGTGTTTCAGAGTTTTGTTTTATTTTTTTTGTTTGTTTTTGTTCTTGTTGTTGTTTTTTCATTTGTTTGTTTTGTTTGGTGGGTTTTTTTTCTTTTTTTTTTTTTTTTTTTTTTTTTTTTTTTTTTAATAAAATGAAAGATATTCTTACTGCATCACGTGATACCATGGTTTGGGGATTGAAGAAAAACACCAAATGTCTTGAGTGCTGGCAGCTCTGAGAGTGTTACAAAACAAGCCCCTGAGCCAACTAGACTGAGAGATGTTGGCCTCATACAGTTGCTATAGTGTAACGATAAATGTTTAAGTTAAATGCCTATATGGCACTGGGAAGCTGCCTCCAACTTTAGGTAGGTACTTGATTAGGATAATAGCAGATGCCACCGTACACAGAGCTCTCACAAGAAAACATGCTCCATGTTCCCCCCAAAGCGGACGCAGCGGAGCTCTGGCTCTGCTGGCCCACAGCGTCAGCCAGCAGCATCTCTGGGCAAGCAGAGAGGTGAAAGCAGAAGGCATGTGTTATACTGACAAATATGTAGCAATGCAGGTGCACAAAGTTCTGTTGCTATCTCAGGAAAGCAGGCTTGAATTCAGTTGGGGTGGAGCAGCTCAGCTCTCTTCCCACCTAAATGACGTACTGAACCCATGCAACCACGCTGCACATTATACTGAATTTTTTTTCAGTGGTTGCTATATATATATGAGATGGAATAATTTCTTAAAATTCAAACTGTGAATCTCTTTCCCCAATAACTTGGTTTCTTCTCCAGAGGAATGGGCAGGAGAATGAAATAACAAAGAAAGATCAAAATGGCTTAAATAAAAACTATTTAATTCCTGTGCTTGTTGGCTTGTCTTTGTTACTCATTGAATAGTTGTACTGAAATAAGTAAAACTACTCACACCAATTAACAGAACAGAATTTGGGTCATTCTCTCATTTACTTGATCTAAAAGATGGCTCCGCTGTGCAAATGTGGTCTCAAAGCATGTTAGCAAAGATAAAAACTACATAACAGTCAGCTGAAAGAAATACAAATTTTACCTGTTTGAGTCTAAATCCAAAATGAGAAGAGACTGAAAAGATAGTAGCCAGCTTAGAATTCCATCATGTAGGCAAGAATGTTTCCAGTGCTTTTGGAATAAAAATTCAAAATGTTGAAATTTTCTTAAAATTCTTACAAAATTTATTCTAAACTAAAGGAAATATTTTGCTTTAATAACATTGAAACATTTCATTTTGATTCTGACAAATCTGTTGTATCATATAAATAATAATATGGGGGGTTAATTGCATTATAAATATAAATAAATTTCAACATTATTAAAACACAGTAAGAGTAAAAATTACTGTATTTATTTTTTCATTGAAAATCTTATTTAAATCATTTTTATAATATGTATTTAAAGAAAGTTTCAGGTTTCATGTCCATAATGGATCTATAACTACAAAGCTTATTCAACATTTAAATTACATTAATGAATTGATGGGATCTTACAACCTGAGAAACTGATGCAAGTATTTATGAGAACATTTAGTACGTGTATAAATCCAGTGAATGTAAATTGAAAATAATGTAACAGGGGAGTGTTCTTAAAGGACACATACAACTAACCAAAACAAGATCTACATTAGGTTGAATCTGGTTTGAAACCGAAATCACATCAAAAAGGCTTTTATTTTAAAAAATGTGTTTGCTTGGAAAAAATAATTTTGAAAGTATTCGAAGAACTTAGAGAATGATAGCTCTGAGTAATTATTTAAAACAACATATATACATTATTTCAGGAAACAAAACCTGTCCAAGTAGGGGATGGAGAGGGGGCAGTTGGGCAGGAGAAAGTACACTTTCATTTCAGTTGCATTTAGCCACTTAATGCCTGAAGTCAGTTTGTCACTCCAGGTCTTCCCTACAACAAATGGAGAGAAATGGGCAGTCCCAGATGATGACCCTGTATGAGTCTCAAAGTGCTTAAATACTTATGAGTTCTCATTTCCCAAGCCTTCCCTTAGTGATCCTGAAAACACAAGTGTTTTCTGTGTGTCTGCAGACACACAGGAAACTCATCACACCACAATATGCAATCATTAAAAGACAATGCCCATCACACCTCAGTTCAACTTTTATACTGATACAATACAGAAAAGAAATAAGAAGACAACACCTAGTATTAAATTAAACAGGATTTATGAAGAAACCACTGCTAAGGGGCATACAGATTTTGGAAGCAGGTGATGAGGAAACACATAATTCTGTCCAAAAGGAATTTTTACTGATCTATGTTTCCAGCATAACCCATCCTCCTTTTGCATGCTGCAATTAACAGCAGTGAAAGAAACATCTATGGATAGTAAACACTTCATAATAATCTAGTAAAAGAACAGCAAAATAATAGCAATTGAGAGACTAGCTTTAGTAAAGACAGGAAATGGTTGGAGACTGAATGTGATAGGCCACTGAATCACAGGTCCAAAGCTGTAATGGAAACAAGGTATGTAATAAGGGTGATTTTTAAAAGCAGTTATACCATTGCCTGTTAGCACCCATTGTGCTGTGACAAAACTGGTTTAAGTTTCATGATGTGGTCATTGTTTCTGCCAAACAAGTATCTGCAGGTCGCATTGCAATAAATGTTAATTCCTAGCAAATAGGGGTTTTTTTGAAAAGAAAATAAAGACAAGGCTAACATACTATTTGTTCACAAGGAAGAGTGGGCTTTCAAATAGAAAAAACGTTTGTTGATTCATGATTCAAAGGCAAAATTGAAACTATGCAGATGGAGGTCACTGGGAATTGTTCTAATTAGCAAAGTGCAACAAGATAGATCATCTGTTTCTGCTTCCTCTCCCTAGTCTCCAAATATATCTCATCAAGAACAGCTGCCAGGAAATAAATAAATAAATAAACCACGTGAGATAGAAGTGTCATGAAAACTATCAAGTGCCAGCCAGAGCTTCTTTAGGATCTAGAGCTGCTCTTTGCTAAGAATTCCTACCAGGGAAAGAGTCATAAACATACCTTTGTTTTGATATGAATGCATATTGGAAGTGTATTCCTACAGTTTTACTCTAGGTCCTGTTAAATTAATCATCAAATCTACACAGATACATGCTCACATTAAGCTTCTAGAGACTTAGGTAAGCAACATACTTCTCCAAGGCATTGTGATATACCTACAATAGCAACTCCACCACTGCCTTACTCTTTACCTGAAATTAATGCTAAAAATACCCTTTAAAAGTAGTGAAAGTTGACATGTTACAAAATATGCTTCCACAGTAAAAAAAGAAACTACTCTCCACTATCTTTATGATGTAATACTAATTCAAAACATTTCACACTGTATATGTCACCATTATGAATATGTTGATTTTTAAACTTCACATAACACAGAAACATGGTTCATTATGGTAGAGGAAAAAAAGAAAACATAGAGTTTACTTAGGGAAAAAAAATCCTAAATAAATAATTCATACTTGGATGAACTGAATTCTAGTCTTTTAGAAGGTGCCAACAGATGGTTTACATTTATAGAAAGTGCACTTGCTGACTTTTAAAACAGAAATTAAAATTCATAAACTATATCATTAGTTCCCCTTTGAAGTGCCATTGTATTTATGAGGAAGATTTGAATTTTCCCAGATGAATAATCTTTAATCATAATTTTACTATGGTAAAAGTGCAACATGTTACTTTTTAGCTACTGTTTTATGTTTGTAGGTTCAAAGTTAAACTAATCTAATGATCAGTCAAAGGACAAACAGAAACATGGAATCTGTACAAGGCTGATGTTTTCATCTATTACAAATTTCAAAGCAGTTTTAGAGTTTTCCCATTCCTTAAATGAAGGGCCTCTATTATCAGTCCTCATGTGGTAGGGGCTCACAAACTTTGACTTCAGTTTACAATATCCCTGCTTACACTTAACACCATATCCACCACAAAAAGCAGTGAGCTTGCAGCTCATGTAAAAGTGGGCATGGAGTCCTTCTCAGCTAAGTTTAGTAATTCCCTACTGGAAACACAACCAATATAATATCCTGGTATTATTGGAACACTTCATTGTTGTTAAACTAAATGTTAGCACCTAACAGGGTTATGATTAAGGCTTACTTTGCACCTATAAAATATACAGTGAATAGCTTTCATTATGTATTTTCATACAACTTTTTCCTTGTTCCATTGCTGATTTACTGTTTAATATCTATTTTTTGATGAAGCAGAGTAGTACTAGCAGGTATGGAAGAATCTTACTAGATGGGAAAAGAGTTTGCTGTCGCAGTGTCATTTGAACAAAGAAATCCTCTTTTTCAGTAGAAGGCTGTTGAATTTAAAAATAATTTAATAAATTATTTTTATCCAAAGAAAGTTGAGCAAGTAAGAATTACTAAGGAAAGACTGTCTGCATATTTAGTCCACAGCTCAAATGCCTTTATACTTTTGGTAGCATTATATATCAAACCATGGTGACGCACCAGAACAGCCACCTGGGAGCTGTGGGTAGATATGAACAGACTTCCCACAGTTAGGCACCTAAATGAAATATCTAAATGAGGAGATGTGTGTCCCGAGGATCACCTTTTCCAGAAAAATAATTACATGCAGGAGGCAATAAGCAGTGGACAGCAGCCTAACATCAGTACCTAAGTTAGGCAGTGGAAATGTCATTTGTTCCTAGAAATCATCTCTAAAGACTACTGCAATGTAATGTTTTGCATGATGCTTAGTCACCTCTTAATTCTACACTCAGGTGAACAAAGTTTATTATTCTTTACACCAAGGTTTTGAAAGAAGATTAGTTGTGGTTATTTCTCATCTGAATTACCATGGCCACAGAATGCTATTCAGAGCCAGGACAGGGGGTATACTAGGTACTATACAAACGGGAGTACATGCTTATTCTTGCCACTTGCTCATGTGGTCAGACTGTTTTTGTGTTTCCTGAATGTGTACCTTGTTTACAGAGAAAATTCTAAAGGGCAGACTGGACTGTTTTTTCATAGTCCTTCTCACTGGTAACCCTGGTCTAGTCAGCCTAATGAAAGCATTTCTCATCAGTAAATGTGTAAACTGGAAATTCTTGATCTTCTTAACTAAAATAATTAATGTTTTAAGTAATTTCCACATAACAGAGCCCACCATATCACGTATAAAACTGGGCAAATTCTCCTTCAAATGCCCACAAGTATGGATCAATCCCCAAAACCTTTCTTATTTTCTGCATAAGACAAAGGAGAAGCTAGTGCTAAAAACAAAAAAAAACCAAAACCAGTCAGCCAACCAACCAAAACATGAAGAACTTGAAATTTGGGATTTTGAAGACTTTAGCCTTATTCAGTGGGCATAAAATCTACCAACAAAATTCACATCCCTTTCACATGTAGTAGATCTCTATAGCTTTTTCTCTACACTGTATCACTGGCAAAGTGAGGTGACCAACCTGTTGACTTAAACATACTAAATATGCTTTCTAAATGTTTTATCTATTAACTTAACTACTCATGTTTGATACAGAAATATAGACAGTGGAAAAGCCAACTGATTGCTGCTAAAGCAAGTTTCTTCCTGATACACAAAAAAACCACACAACATTCTTAAAATATTTTATTTACCAATATGGAAGACTACTAGGGATGCAAAAACTAGGAAAGAGTCTGTTTAAATTGTTGAAGAATGCATTAAAAAATCAAGTCTTATGGGGGGGGTGCTTTCTAAATTTCCTGACATTTATCTTTTACATATTCTTCAATGTTTTCCTCCCCGCTAATATCTATCCTATTATATTAAATCACGAGGAAAATGTAGTTTGGATCTAGATCACTGAATGTTATGCATGTGAGAGAAATCAAACAAGATTCAGGGTTAGAGTTCTGCCAATTATTCAGATTGCTTGTATATATGGATAATCATTTTGTTTTTTGCTAAACTTGATCCGGTCAAATCAGACTTGTATGGAGGTACAGTACGTAATACAGACTAAAGAGGTACAGGGATCATCAGTGTCTTATGAATTAATTTGAATGGGAAGGGTTTTTCATCTGAGAGCATGAAACATGACTGAGTCTGTCAAAGTGCAACCTGAATTTTGCTAGTTCTTATAATCATGATATATTTACCTTCAGTAACAAGCCCCAGGAGAGCACTATGTGTTACACTTGGACCTGGATTGAGTCTTTCACCCTCCATCCTTCCATGCACTATTCAAACAAACACATTTTCCCCCCAAAGGTTTCATCTTATTCTGGAGAAGAAATACAGCTTTATATACTGAGAGTTAGGAGGTCTATCATTTAAACAAGAACAGAAAAAAATTATCATCGCTTTTACTGTAAAGTGCTAAGATGTGAAAGCAAGCTACTTTATATGACCAGCTTAGAGACTGGTGAAAATAAAGTATAGCCTGTAGGAAAACAGTTTTCTTAAGACTTCTTTTGGAACCCAAAGACAAAGGCAATGTATTCAATTACTGGAAATAGTTATTTCCAGTATATTTTATAACTACTACTAAACTCAAGCCTGCTATGACTCTCTTGGGGATTTTATGCATTGGAGTCTTTGTAAACTAATAAAAATGAGATGCTATCATGAAAATGAGAATGTGCTGTAGCCCTTGATAGAAAATAATGGAGAAACTCACAAATCAAATTGTTTGACACACAAGTTCATTCACAGCTGCTTCAGGAAAACATAATTTTTCGTTTTGGTCTATGAATATCTTCCATGACTAATAACATATAAAACACTAACAGTATATACTATACTATTTCAGTTACCTGTTCAGTTAAGGTGTTTTTCAAGTATATATTTTGCACAGAAAGAGTCCTTTCCACTTGTCCTTCCTCACAGACACACTGGTCTGAAAACATCTGGAAAGTTACCTACCTTGCTTTGTCAGCAGAAGTCAGATGTGGAAAGAGTTTACTTTGGGGGATACCTGCAATATTAGGCTGCCATGTGGAGGCTGTCCTGTACATAAGTGACTTAGCTGGAGTGTTCGCATGGTGACATAAGCTGTTTCTCTCCTATTCAGGTCAGAATGTGAATGCATTCAAAGCTCTGGAGTATTTCACTGCGTTAGATTCAGGTCCATTATTAATATCTAATTTCCTGACTGATATTAGAAGCCTCATTAATACTCTGAAATTTGACCATTAATATCACATATTGGTTGTTAAAGGGCTGGAAGTTTCTGATCCTTAAAATATTTTTTCCATAAAACCGAAGATGTATGTTTATATACCTGGCATCTAAGTTTCCTGGGACCCCAAAAAAAAAAAAATAGGTAAACTAAACAAAACGGCCTATTCATTGTTTGTTCATATAGAGGCTTATTCAAAACAAGAGATACTCTGATTAGGTTTCTTGAAGAACACCTGTAAATCACTGTGTTGGAAATCTGCCTGTTACTAAAAAGGTTATGAATAGCATAAATAATTTAATTTATGAGCTGTAGCTGCTTATTATGCTTTATACTTTTTGCACTTAATAAAGGGACAAAATAATAAATGCTGTTGAATGATTCGATTTGCCAGCACTCAAATACAACTTCTTAGTCTCCCCTAGTCCAAACAATTGAGAGCTCTTGGCCTACTTGAATGAGTGAGTATAGCCTTCCAGATGCAGACAAATAAACTTGCAAATATTTTATTTGCCTGCTAGTAATGATATTAAAAAACAGATCTCCACTGAAAAAAAAATAAATAGTCACTTATGTAATGCTATTTCTACTCTGAACTCCTTTGGAATGCTGAATGTTTCACAGGTATATTGGGTCATATTTTCAAATATTTCACATGCATTCACATGCAGTTTGCACAAATTATATATTGACACTCCTGTAGACAAGAGAGGAAGAAACTCATGTTTACTTCCACCTTCACATAATACTTTTCTCATTATCACAATTGACCCTAGAGTACATTTCTTTCCCTAAATCATATTAGCATTGCTACATCTATATACACATAGCTGTAGGAACAAAAACCACAGTGACTTCGAATAGATATATGTTGGCCATACTTACCATTTTCTGTTAAAAAAGAAAAATCTTTACAAAGGATCACAGAGATTTGCTGCTTTTGGAAACAGAAGAGAATCTCTTGATCTTACTGCAGGAGAAACATATCTTTAAAAACACAGCCACTGAAAACTCTTAGTCATTACCAAGGAGCTCTGCAGCATATTGATCCACTGTATAGGGAAGGCTGTTCTACTCGGTCTGGCTACCCCAGCTATAGTTGCTTTGGTCCCCATCTGCACCTTGTGGCCTGTCTTCTGTTGAGGGGTGCATACAAACAGCTGTGAGGGCAGAAATTTCTGTGACAGAGTGCTGGAAAACTCAGCATCTATCGTGGACTCGTTCAACCAAGTCTCTCTCCTGGTTTGAGTCACACTGACTGCCCCACACAGAAATAACTCAGAATGATTTTAGCATCTGGAGGGTTTATTAGTATTCCCTTCAGAGAATTGTCACACAAATGTAAGTGAAATACTGACACATTAAGGAAACTGGTAGACAGTAGGAAGGATTACCACAGCAAATCCCTTCAGGTTTATCTTGTGCCCCTTTTAGACTGTCCTATCACAGCTGCATTGGTGAGTGGGCTATTGGGACATCTTTTTCATCAGCTACAGGTTAACAAATATTTCTGGGGCCAGTATTCCTGTGGATAATTAATTCCAGTTATTCATGACTATGAGTCTTAATAACAGACATGACTATAATCTGATACATCTGATCTACTTCAAACACCTACCTCAGGAGCACAAGAGGAACCATGCCTTGGTTGGGCAGACAGCTATGGTGCAGCTACTGTTGAAAGGTGTGATGAACATGAGAACTGATTTCTATGCCGAGGTTTGCAAGATCTAGACCGTACAATTAAAAAAGTCTACTTGTCTTCTTCAATTTCCACTATTACTTTTTTTTTTTTTACAGACTTTCTCTACCTAGGTCTTACACAGAATTTGAAGTGTAATTAGGAAGAGATCTTTGCTTGCTCTTGAAGGCAGGTGGTAGGAAAGAACTGTCAATCACATATAACAAAGTAGTCTAAGTATTTTCTACTTGCTTTCTAAAAGAACTACATGGCATTCACTATAAAAATGAATGGAAATATATGTTTTTTGTATTTATTTCTAACAATAAGGCATACAGTAAAAAGGAGTACCATCAGTGCAAATTAGGAGGTGTTCCTTTTAGGTAGGATCTTTAGAAGCAGAGATAAATAATAATTTGATTCCTACACATTTAAGTATACATAAACAGATCATGTCCTGTCTTCAAATATCAGTATCTGTACAAAGAGGGGATGATTTCTGAGAAATTCCCAGCTAGGGAATTAAGGAATTTGTGTAAGAGTTAAGCATTAACCTGACTTCATATCTTAATTTTGGGTCAAACTATTAAACAAATTTTAATCAAGACTTTCAAAGCTCATCAACAAGCTAATTTTAAGTGGACTATGCATATGTTTAATCATACATGCAGTCAATAATCCAACCAAAATTAGAGCTACATAAAGCTGAACAACTTTAGACTTACTGTAGCTAAATTTAACATAGAACAAAAAAAATTTTCAAAAATTATCAAAAAATCTCAAAAAAGTTTATCTTTACTTTTGTCTAAATGAGAAATGATACAGACTGCAGAATTTTGCCTCTATGAACAGATGTGCTGTTTTTATACACACTATTGGGAATGAAAGTTTGTTTCAAGACTGCTTCTAAAACACCTTAGAAACTTAAGGCAGATCTTTCTAACAAAAAAAGGTTTGTTTTTTTTAACATGACTGTAACCAGTTGCAGATATTTTCGATATATATGCAGAGTTTTCTGAGGAAGCTGTGTGTGTGTTTCAAACAGTTGTTCGGAGACCTCTTTGCAGTTACCAGCAAGATTGGCTCTTATCACTGTCATTCCCTTAACTATGTCTACTGACATTCCACTTTTGTCTTCAAACCAGATGTCATCCATTACAGAGAACATTCTCTCCACAGGTGCATTAGTGTCTTTGCATGCCAAAACAAATTCAGCAAGGAGCAAGAGATTTTAGAATGTATGGTATTTTTTTAAATTATTTACAATTTTCACCCATATTTCAGTGAGCCTTCTGCACCCAAAACCCCTTTACTGAGGGAAGAGGAGAAAACTCCAGCTGAAGGCAGGAGGTTCATCTAAAGGCTCCATTATTTAAAAATAAAATAAAAATGAATTTACCCCCCTTGTGGTTTTGGGATTATGTTCTGCATGCTACTAAGAAGATGGAGGATTTTGGTTTAAGAAGAAACTCAGATTTGAATACCAATGACCAAGTAAACAAATGTTTCAGAGATGTATTTAGCACTGAAGGGGAAACACTCACTTTTGAAGAATAGGCTGGCATAAATCTGTGTAGCCAAGTTAGTCCAAGTAACTTGTGATACTAAACTTGCAATATTCTTCAACTTAGAGGGTTTAAGCCTCCATTACAGTAACTGAAGCTGCACTGCAAGTCAGAAATGAGTCCACTGAAGCACTCTTACGTCAGCACCTTGACCAAAAGTGCCTGGACCAAAATTTTCATGTCAAATGAGATTTGCTGCTGCATTATACTGTTCATATGTCTCTTACTTTCAGTATTCCACTAACTCTGGTCCTGTCTTCTTGGGAAGGTTAGCACAGAGTAAGCTAGGATCTAGACTAGACTTAAACAGCAACTCCTTTTTAGACACTTGTAGTTCATATTAAAAATGCTATTGTGTGGGATAGAGTGGGAGCACTTCCAGTGCTTTTAAATCATACATTCAGCAATTCTTCCTGAGTAGAGGCCTATATATTTGGTGCTAATTACTGCTGACATTGCATGGATGCAGTTGCTGATGGCTCTGGTATTAGTGTAAACAGAGTCTGTAATTAAAAGACCATGACTCTTCCTACACAAACATTTCTTTCTGAGCATCTCATGCAGTGACGCAGATTTCAAAATCTACTCAGCATGTCAGGGAAAAATTGAAGGAACACCTCAGGTGAAAGCACACATTTTTTTGATGTTCTTAACTTTCAATTACCATAGTATTTCTAATTTTTGAGTTTAGGAAATTTTAGTTGTAAATAATGTATTGCTTCTCTTACAAATACCTAAATTCTGCTTTTGCTATTTTTCCTTATAATGGGTGGCAAAAATTGATAATGCCACTAGTTTCAGGCAGTTAGAACTTAGGAGTAATATCCCATAGTCATGAGATTTTTTTTCTTTCTCAAAAGAAATATAATTCTTTATTTTTTTCCTTCTAATTTTTGAGTCTTTAAGTTTCAGTCAGGTAATTTTCTGCAACCAGAAGAACCAAAAATCAGAACCTTCTTACTGAAATCCAAGCTTTCAAAAAGACCTCAAGATCTTGGTGCAGACTACATGTGGGGCAAAATAAGTCAGGTCTTCTGTAAAGCAAGGTGGAGGGACAACAAGTGCTTTACCTACTAATTCCAGATGACTACTGAACCATCACATCAGTCTTCCCTGTGGTGTGGAAGAATACCCACTTTTTATTCTTGCCTCCAGAAGACTGAGATGACTTTCAAGGTTTTTTTATTTTAGAGAAAAGTGACACTATTTTTGTATAATAAAGAAACACAAATTAATCTCCTCTCCTAAGGGGGTTTTTATTATAAGCCACTCAGATACGTAGCTTCTACCTCTAGGTAGGGGGAAAAATCATGTAAAGGACTAGGGAAAAATAATGTAAAAAGTTGCAAGAATGTACTTGGTTCTCAGTGGGGGGAAAAGGTGACAGTGCTCTGAGAGCCTTTCCTGCTTACAGTCTGTTAGGTTGGAGGGTTATTATTATTCTTAGAGCCAGGGGATGTGGACATCTGTCAGCTTCCTTCTCTCACATGTGCAACAACTGTGTGTGGTCCTCTAAATGAAACTGTTAGCTATGCAGTTCTGTATTTATGTACCAATTCTGAGTGGGCTGAACTCGTGCCAATTAGAAAGTGTTTTATTATGGGTGGGTGAAATGGGGATATGTAAATACCATAATAAAGTAAACAATTGCTTTAAAATAACTTCTTTTTCTCAACCTTCTCTCCAAATTTTATATTTATTCTTTTAAAATGAAAGTATACACCAAATTAACATTCCTATTTTAAAAATGCAAGCTTGTTTTACAGAAGCATGCTCCACTAGATGATAATCACTGTACGAACAGCTGCTGTGGGAGGTCAGGGAAGTCAAAGAGGAGAAAAAGTAGCCATTGACAGATGAAGATGGGTGATCTCTGGATGCAGTTGGTTTAATGCACAAAATCTAAATTACTAAGAAGACTGCATTAGTAGAGACTACTGGGAACCAATGTTTACATTTAAAAGTTGTTACACACATAAGGGTAGGCTACTATACTCATTAGTAAGTATCCTTTGATTGCACAGGTGTTTATTAAATACTTGGGAAATTTTCAGCTGATGCACAACAAACACACATGCTTCATAACACTGAATTAAGAGATTTACTTTGTTTACTGGTTTAATTAACTTTTCAGATTAGGGCAGCTTTCAAGATTACACTGGAAACAGAGCCACTGTAAACACACATACTTTAGAGCATAAATCCTGCAGCAGAACTATCATTGTGCAAACCCATCACAACAACATCTTAGTGGTATGTAATGCCTTTTTGGGGTCTTATACAGCAGGAAGTATTTTCTATTAAGAAGCAGAAATACACACTCATCTGACTTCATTTTCCTGCCAAAATAACCCAGCTATGCCACTTCACATGCTCTGCCACCTTTTGTTGCTAGATATGTAACAGTGTCATCTACCATGCTCTACAAGTAATATATGTTAGTTAAATGGATTTTTCTTTTTCAATTATCTAGCAACATTTTGTCAATTATCTAGCAGCTCACATTGGCAAGACTTGTCGTAAACTTCATAGGTCTGTCAGATTCCTATAATGATGGAACATATGTTAAGAAGACCCCCAAATCCCTTAAAAAAAAAAAAAAGAAAATCAAACATGTGGCTTAGACCAAAAGATATTTAATGCATGTACAATGAAAGGGATCTAGTGATTTTTTGAATTCACTGGTCACAATGTCACTCTCTCTTTCAAGTTCTTGCAAGTAGTTCCTCCACTTTTAAAGCTAAAAGGCCATCTTCTCTCCTATTAGCTTTTGTTTTAACACACTTCTTTCATTTCCCCAGTAGAACAAATCTTTTTCCATAAGCCAACTGCCAAGAGAAATTTTCTTTAACTATCTGTCTCTTGAAGCCACCCAAAGCCTTGATATTACCCTCAAGAAATGTCTGACAATTTAGGGATTTTTTTCAGATTTTGACAAGGCATAGTATTCCACACATTTTTCAAGTTATTCAAAATAGATTTTATAAAATATTCTAGTTAGCTTGTAAAGAAATAATATCTGAACTCTAAGGCACTAAACAGACATATTGCCAATTTGGTATAGGCAGTCCTAACAGCATTTTGGATGATGTTTTAAACAGACAATATGCCATTAAGCAGACTTTTTGCCCTGTCAGTTTTATAAAATATCTCTTTTTCTATTTTTTCAATAATAAAAATAAAAGCCATACTCAGTAATGTGATCTAGAGAAAGACAAAAAAATCATAAATATAGTACTAGTTTTATACCAGTGACATCCTTTGACTCTGTCTGAGTTAAAGTAATGTAAAAGTGAACTTTTACATTACCTCTAATCATTCAAACAAACAATTGCCATCTCACCCACAAAACTTTGGCTATGCAAAAATTAAACCTAACTTAGATAAAAATGGTCAAAGCCCTTCTGATCTGTGTCTCTTCTGGTACTGCCAACAAATTGCCGTGAATTTTCTGACATATGACTACTTCATAACAGAATACAAGACACAACACGTTAAAATAATTTAGCAAAGCAGACAGTACTTCATAAAGGTGGACTCGTGAGAAGGAAGTAATAAAAAAAATATTACTGGATCAATACAGTTATGTAGATGATGTCAAATGTTCATACTCAGAATAGAGGTAGTAAGAACATGTCTGCAGAAAGAAAGACCAGCAATATTTTGTTTATTACACAGATCTCAGCAACCAGCCTCAGCAACTCAGAGGAGAGGGTCAATAAAAGCTGCTTTAGACTCCTTCCCAAGGAGTTTTAGTGTGGCCAAAGAGAGATGCCCAGGTAGAAAAGCCTTATCAGTCATTCATCTGTGTTCTCTATGAGGTGAATAAAATACAAGAAATATAACAGCAGTTTTTCTAGTGGGATAAAATATTTGGGATTTTCATATGCTGTACTGCAATCTTTTTTGTTTGTCTTTATTAAACTGACTTTTTCATATATTCAGGAATCACAACTCTGAGACGATACTGTAGCAATGCTTTAGTAGGGGTCACCACTCAATACAGTAATTAGCAGATGATCTTAATTTCAATCATTATAAATACATATGTTTTAAAATTATTATCATAGCAAGCAATGTTAGATTTGATGTTCAGTGTTCTTTCCTTCAAGAAGGAGAAATTATTTCATAGAGGTTTGATCAAAGTGAGCTTCTAATTCCTTATAGTCAAACAATTCTTTTGATATCATGTAAGCACAAAATTCATACACTGGAAAACTGAAAATATATATATTACAGGTACATATCATGATTTCCTCCCTCCAGTAGGTGTCTGTAATGTAGAAATTTTTCCTTTGTTTTTTATGTTAATATTGGGTTGACTCTTACTTTAAAATATAAGTTACTGCAAAGAAATTTAGTAGTAAGATGTCTTACACCCAGCTAAGCTGATGAGCTTAGGTACTCATCAGACAAAGTTTTGCAAACCTGGACACATATGTAAACAAACAGAGTGACCTCATCACAGGGACATTTGAACTAAGTCTTTGTGTCTTACTATAAAAAAGGACCTGTAGGCTGAAAATATTAAAAAGAAACATTATTTATCTCCACATTAATTGATTCCTAAATAACTATCTCTATATACTTTGATAATTGACTTGCAATTTTATAGCTGAAAAATATTATCAGTATATATGGGACTAACCATACAGATTTTTACCTGTAGAAAATCATAGTTTAATAAATTGCCTCAGACAGAGTTAGATTAATCAACTCCATCACTCCAATTAATTATACAGCAATTACTTTTGTGATGTTTTAAATGTCTTCTGATTACGTCTTACTCAGTAATTCTCAAAGTGTCTACATCTTATTATTATTTCCGATGTTATAACAAAAATTGCTGATTGTTTCTTACTAACATAACTTTTTCATGCTCTAAATTCTTAATCATCCATTCTATCAGTTCTTTGGTAATGGTTCTAAACATTCACAAAGTGGCAAAGAATAACTGAGATTAGCTCAGTTGGTTAGATACAGTGCTAATAATGCCAAGGTCACGGGTTTGATCCCCGGAGAGGCCATTTGCTTCAGAGCTGGACTTGATGATCCCTTCCAACTCAGAACACTCTGTGACTCGTGAATTTCTATCAGAATAAATGTAAAAACTTGGATTGTGAATAATTTTTTTCCACACAGCCTAGAGAAAATGGCAACATATGAGAAACTTTTTACTATCTGTAGAAGGTCATATAAATATGATGCCATTTGCACTCCAGGAAGCTTTTTACAATTAATTTTACAGGTCTGTAAGCTTTTTGGGATCCAGAGGTCTTAAACTTTAAACCATTTTCTTGCAATAAAATAGGATGGAAATCAAAAGAAACACAAAGTAGAAGGTCAATAAGCAGAAATTAAATACTTTAGAAGGGGAAAATTATATTCTCAGCTATATCTAGAGTCCAGATAAATGGAAAGGAGGCTTTCTAGAAGGTACTATGGGTTTGAGAACTCACCTAAGTTCAATTGGCTCTAAATGGTTTTAAACGCAAACTTAAAATTCAGTATGTGCCTCCACACTGAGCATCAATGGGCTAACCAGGTCTGTAAGGAACCGATGAACATACTGGGACTTCACCTGAAGCAGCCAAAAGAGGTTATTTACAAACTTCAGATGAAATGAAAAGGCAGGGAACATTGATCATGAAAAGTAATGAGAGGATCAATTCCAGTGCGCTATTTTCCAGTAGAGGTGACACTTCCTCTGTGGTTTCACAGGCCAGTGCTGATTTTGCTCATGGGTGGGTATTCTGAGACCTTTTCCAAAAGGTAAGTCCCCAGTAGAGAACTCTTATTTTTTAGAAAGAAGTAGGAGCATCTAGGATAAGACTATTGGGTCAGCTACTGTTATGATCGAATGAATAAGAAAGATGAAAATAAAACAAATTACATACTGACTGCCACACACATGCAGTTTGAAACTGGACTTCTTAACCTCGCATTCAACAAGCAAGCCCTTAGATTTTAGCAAATGAACTTCAGATCATAAATTTTTAGACATTTTAGAGTGCAAGTTATAGACAAGCCCTTGAGCAACCTGATCCAATTAGACCTGCTTTGAGCAGAGAAGGCTGATCTAGATGACCTGTTAAGGTTCCTTCCAACCTAAATTATCCTTTGGGTTTCTGATACTTCAAGCAGGAAATGTTCATTTGATCTGTGTTTATAAAGCTCCTAGTGTCTGAGACCTTTGGATGTTATCAGAGAAAAAATAAATAATAATCACTAACTGCCAATTTGTTCATGTGGTTGATATAATATAAAGCAATACAAGGAATGGTTTGGTCAGCCTCAGATTATTTACTGGATTCTAAAATTACCTCTTTTTTTTTTAAGGATATAACTTATTTTTCTGAATTCAATAGTATATTAGATCCACAAGAAACTAAAAAAAAAAAGTACACAAATATCATCTGTAATCTATTGCAAATCCATGGCTCTTTAGTCTGTGTTTTAAAGAAGGCTTCTTAATGGTTGGCAGCTGAAGCCACTGAAAAACATAAGCAAGCCTTCTGATGAGATGAAGTTACTTAACTAGCAACCAGAGTTTTCATTATAAAGTAACACACATAGAAGGTATTTACAAGTTCCATTGAGGATGTGCAAACCAGAAAAAGAAAATTTAGCTCAAGACTGTAATTTTATTATTTCTACAGTGCTAACAACTATTGAAGGTTATTGTAAGTGGAAAGATATGTGTCTGAATACTGATAAGGAGGATGATGGGACAGCTCCTGAGCCTTGCACAGTGGACCTTTAAAATTGTTCAATTAGCCTCATGAAGATTTCTACAGCATGGAATGCAGTGCTAAGGAGACAACAAAGCAAATACAGTGGCTTTAATCTGTGCCTTCTCAATATCAGGGAAAGAAGCACAGCCAGAAAATGTGTTGCCTGCAGGAACCACCCACTGGGGCTATACATAGGCAGCATGATTTAGTGTTATCAGAAATCACAACATATACAAAATCTGTACCTACTTGGATTTTACAATTAAGTATATACCTCTGTTTTACTGTTATTTTTCTTATGTCAAATTTCAAGGACTTCCAATAATGATAATAAACCCCTCCACTGACACATATGAAAGATAAGCAGTGTGTTTGTGACCCTATTGCCTGGAAATAGTAGGTCCAGAAATAGTGGCGCTAAACTTTAAATAAAATTATAGAACTCTTTCAACCTTTCTACTCTCACTGTGTAAATGTGAAAGTATTGTAAATCTTGTTGACAGTTATTGCCATATCTATTGGAACACATTCAGCAGCAGTTTGAGAAGTGTTGTGCAGCATAGCTAGTGCCCATTACCTGTCTCCCTATATTTTCTTACAATTTATTTTCACCCCAGCAGGCAGCACCTCACAATGCCATTAATTTGTTGGGCAGCTCATACTTTCCAACACAAACTACTTTACAATGTGCTCTTATAAACAACCTGGTGGTTTACTGGCAATGCTTAAGAGTGTCAGGAGGGAGGCTACGATTTAAAGGCAGTAGGTGAAAAATAGAGCAGGTCACAGAGATGACATGGTTTGACCAAACCTCCTCTCCTTTAATTTTACTACCGTCAGCACAAGTGCACAAAATTGCCAGACTTACACTTGGTTTCTGTAAATATTCAACTGAAACAATGCTACTATCAAGCAGTGCTTTTTGTTGGTTTGGTTGGATACATGCTTTTGCTACACAGTATTCTGCTAATAGCATATTTGCTAGCAGTCCACAGGTGCTAGAAAACAAACGGAGAAAGAGGAAAAAAGAAATCTTTAAATTGATTTTAACAGCAAGTAAGAAAAAAATCCCGCCCAAATCCCTCTCTCATTGCAGAGTAATTAGGCACTAATAAAATACTTGCATGACTCCACTATGTATTGATAGATACACATATTTGACCACTTTGGTTAGTACAAGTCTTAGCAGAGTGAGGGGAAAAAAACCATCACTAGCAGAAAAAAATCAGCTTTTCTAATATAACAAACTGAATTTGACTCTTTTGCTTTATTATATGCTCCTTTTTTCTACATGTCTGTTCCATACACAAACACTAATTTTTCTGTTGTAAATTCTAGTAAGTAATGCAAATATATATGCACACAATCTGAGGTCGTACCAGGTCCTTCACATCACTACATTTTTAGAATATTTTACATATTTTTATCAGTAATACTACTGTGTGCTGAAGATGTCTCTCCTGTTGTTACTCAAAATTAAATTGCTGTCAATCTGACACCTTTTGCAGACACTCAAGGAACTTGAAATTTTCTATTAACAAGTAATAGCTAGAATGTATCAGAGAATACGATTATGTGTTACAGCAGCTAAAAATGATCTGCTAGGCTATTCTATTTTTATTTCTGTATCTTTAATCTAAAGATTCTGGCACCTGGGGCAGGGTTAAATGAGCAAACAATCTGAGTAATATGCTATCAGTATTCCTATGGAATACTTGTCTGCCATTACACAAATTGAATATTGTGAAATGGTGATTGTAGCTTTTTGTACAAAGGTCAAAATATAAAAACATATGTTTGAAATCAAAAAATGTTACTGTAAATCTAAGCCATATATGCAAGTATCAAGTCATTCACTTGTAAAGAGAGCCTAAAGGGTTAAACCTGTCTCAGTCTTAAATTCATCCAACCTTTCTAATTCAGTTTATACATTTTCCAAGTGCTTGCAATGTTTTCTAATGACAGGCCAATTCCTTAACTCACATAGGAACCTAAATTACAATAATCATATGTATTGCTTTCCCTGAGAAAGGAAACACCTGTTGTAGTTGGTTAATTGCTGACTTTTGGAAGAAAAGTAACATTTATAAATAATTTATATCTGAAAAACTTCAGAAGCAGAGAAACACACAAATTTTAAAACTGATATGAAACTCAAAACCTATGTTGAGATAGTAACAGATGTTTTCACTCTGTTAATTAAAGAAAAACTCTGTATCAAAGTACCATAATAGGATATGGTTATTTTATAACTAAGATGGGGCTACTTTCTGTTCTGTTCCACTTCTGCAATAATTGTTACTCATGCCACTACACAGCAGTAGGAAAAAAAAAAACTCTACAAAAACGTGAGAATGAAAAAAAATAAATGTATGTGTACATAAATCAATATACAGTGTAGAAAATATATCCAATGAGAAATTTAAAAAAATCATTCACTTGTTTCTATGGAGTCCTTGGTGAAGTAGAGAAAAAGGCATGTGATTACAAACCCCAAAATGTCAATTAAACTTATATTTTTAAAAATACGCATGTAGATTACTATCATTATTAATTATTATTTTAATCTGAGACTTGTTAATTTTTTCTAGTCGCATTTCAACATATAAAAGATGTGAAATTCTGCCCTAAGCTATGGTACTTTATTATTCATTCATATAAATCTGGTCACAGTGGAATTGCCCTCAAAAGGAGTTATGCCCTGTGTTAATCTTGTACAAATATCTGTATTTGATGAATGGTATGGTAAATTTTAAATAACAGCTACTCATCTGCTATATCTGCTGTTGTGCCACTAAGCTGGATATGGTAGTTGAAACATGGTAGCAAAGGTATTGTCTGAGCAAGACCAATGTGGAGGAAAGACTCAAGGAAACAGTTCAGGAAAAGCAAACTAACTTCTCCTATCATGTACAAATGATATGGGTATTACAGAGCTTCACATCCTGCAAAGCTCTACAGCATTTTCGAATGAAAAAGAAGTCTTCACACAGATAAATAGCAGTAGAACTGTTGCATTCAGTACTAGAAATGGGGGAAAAAATTAAAAAAAAGGGAGAAAAAAAGGAAAAGAGAAAAAAAAAGATAAAAATAAAAAGAAAAAAACCTTGGTAAGCTGATCAGCTTTGCTACAACAAAAAATGGTATTTGCTACTAATTCTGCAGTTAGTGTGTGCGAGGAATCAAAATATCTAGTTATTGCGTTGACAACCTCTGCCATTTACATCTGAACTAGTGGCTGTCATACAGGTAAGTGCTCATTTGCCTGGGATAATGAGGTGAAAGACTCATGAAGGGTTCCCAGCAAAGCCAAGTTAAGCACTGGGAGTACTGTGGAACAGATCATATGAACCTTCTGCAGACACCTTTGCTGAGGTATGTGCCCTAGGCCCTGCACAAGGTGTACATTAGGCCATAACCCTTTTCCAGATCAGTCAGACCCAGGCTAAATTTACCTTGAATGCTGCAGAGGAGCCTGAGTTGCTCTAAGTAGCTGGCTGAATACGAGAATCTTGGCCACATCACAAGGTGATGTTTCCACTATTTAGCAGACAAGGTGAGCCCAAGCAGAATATTGCAGTAATGCTGGAACTTGGTGTGATAATTTGGATGCTACATTGTAGGTGTACCCTGAAACAATAAGTAACTTCCTACTTCTTGTTGCTACTTAACATGCCATACCTCCCACCCTCACCTCTCTGTACAAACCAATTTACTGAGACTTTTTTTTTATACAATAGCTAGAGTTAATTTCACCTACTGCATTTAATGTCATAGGAGTTATACATGTAAATCCCTGTACTTAGAGATAAGATATTCCTTTATGCCATTTTAATCAGTCTTTGTCATGGGTATGTTACTTAATAGCTCTGTCTTCCTATAGAAAATGAGCAACTTAAGGGAAATGAAACTTTTCAAAGATACATTTTCCTTCTGGCAGACTGTGAAATACACCGTAATTATCCTCTTTCGATGAATAACGTTTGAAAGAAAATGAACATTCTGTGCACCAAAATGTATAATACAATGACAATCTCAACGGCCTTGTAAATAAAAGGAAATTGTTTTTCTACTATGATGTATATTGCATAGAAACATATATACATGCTTTATAAATATAAAACCAAATCAGACTATCAAGCCACTTTTCAAGGTTCTACTGCTTTCTAATAAAAATAAACTCAATATTTCATAGCCAAAAGGAATTGTATTTGTATTTCTAAAAGATTCAAACTGTGTTATGAATTATGGACTCCATCCTACACTCTGATGGAACTACTTGTATGAGTAAGGCTTGGGTTAAACACAGCATCTCTTAAAGAGAGAAAAAGATAAAGGCACCCCAAAGCTTTACTGCTGGGGATGGGGGAGGTGGAGGTTGGTGGAGGTGGAAGAGAAGACAGGAAAAGGCCTTTTTAATAGCATAATCAAATCATGGCATTCCAGCCCACATTCTCCTATTATGAAACCTGTACTATCTTTACCAGCTTGGTAAAGTAAAATTTGAACACAGATCTTACAAACTAATGGTGCAATGCACAATTTAACTAAATGGTTAGGATAAAGTACCACTTAGTCCTTTTTGATATCTGAATATGTCGTTCCAGTAAATATGAGCATGCATGAAAAATAAGGAGCCAAGAAGGCTACACAATCTTCAGTAGCTAATATGGGACAAAGGCATTTGAATACCAACTTTTCCATAAGACAGTCAGCCTAAATCCAAGTTTTGAGTCAGGAAAATTACCTCTCTACCATGAAGAAACTTGTTAATGTGAGAAAACTGTGATGTTTACATCTTACCTCCTTCGTTTCTTCTTTTTTTTTTCCTTCTTGTCCCTTCCCACCCCCACCCCACCACCCCCCTGCCCCGAAATCACTGCCTCCAAGGAGATAAGATACTGCTGATTGGCGGTTATACACTGCACATTATGGAGCGTTCTGTTCCACAGTTTCTACAAGAACCAACAAAAACCTGGAAACCAACATATATCAGTAGAAGGAGCTTCTCCTGCCTTACACAGGTCCTTCTACTGGGAGAAATCAGCAAGGCTTCCTTGCCCTTGTTGAATCTGCAACCTCAGCAAAGTCAGAGATCAACACCACTCACTCAGCTGCCCCCAGTGAGACAGCAGCTCCCACTGCCTGCTAAATTCTTGCTTGAGACAGTGGCCACTTACTGCTGTCCAGCAGGTAGAAGAGGCCAGTGTACACTGGCTGGGGGCTGCAACACAAAGGCACACAAAGGAAACAGACTATTCAGCGTGTCATTCATATGTTTAAAAGGTGACAAAATAATGCAGTCCAAACTAAAGACAGGGCAAAATACAACACCATTGAATACTACCGTATTTCCCGACCCTGCTTATACTATACCTCAAACAGGTATTCCCCTACTCTAGTCCCCAGCACTTGGAAACTACACTTCAAGCAGGGCTTGCACACACTGGAAAGACAGACCTTCTGTCACAGTTCTTTCTGCTCAGTAGATTGGTGATTACAGAGCTCATGAGAGACATGGGACACATTGGCACCAGATCCATAGAAGAGAACACAGTTCAGCTCAAGTCTTATCTGGCAGAGTGATGCCCAATTCCCATTCCTGCTCCAAGGACTGTTCAAGTGCTTGATGAACTGTTACCATATGCAGAACTTAGAGAAATTTATCTCACCATCTAGTCAGCAGGAAGTGAGGTGTCTACCCCGGCCTCTTCCTTAAGATCCACTTAACTGAAGAGGGTCACCTCCAGTGAGCATTTTATTCTTCCTTAGATGCTTATTTGAATACAGGATAAACACTTCTGTTGAGGTGGCTCTATCTACTGGCTATGGGCTTGATTTTCAGACACTGAAGTTAATGTCAGCCTAACCTGAACAGCCCTCAGAAGGATTTCATTTACTGTAAACAACACACTCACATAATCGTAACAAAAAATTCTACACGGAAATATGTGACCTTTACCTTAAAGCTTCATTTTATGCTGTAATATGTTCAGAAGAGCTATGGCATGTACTTTGACAGGAAAAAAAGTATTGTTTGAATAAATTTAGAAAAATTTTTTACAATGTTTAGACTAATGTTACAGGTTTAATGCTTTAACATAGACTAGCTATGAAATAGATCTAATTAGCTATTTTTCTCTGTGGTAATGTGTTAATGTCTATGTTGCTGAAAGCTGTCTAAACAAGATACAAAATAAGGGCTATTACCTTATCTAGCCATGACATTATCAATAGCATTTAATAAAAATATTATTATACAGAGTTCTTTATACATGCCTTGTTCCATGTCAAAAATAACCTGAAGTCTACCAATAGTGAATATACACTGAGTATATTTAGTGTATATAATACATATACTTTGTATATAGAACACAGTTTCTAATTTTTTCAACAAGGAAAGGTCATGTGGCCAGAGTGTAGTTTATGAAAGACCTCCATAAATCAAATAAGCCTGCTAGCCCAAGTCATAAGTTGTTTAGAGAACATGTCAGGAATCCCCTTGCTATAGGCAAGCTTCTTCTTCATCCTGTAGAGGGGAATTTGACACCTAAGAAAGGTATTTTGTATTCTTTTAAAATATATAGATATTTTGAAGTGTTTTAAGGCCTTCACAGTCTCTGCATGCTGCATGTTTTTAACTGCTTTTAACTGCAGTGAACTGCCTGCATACACATTATTCTACCTCCAAAACTTCTGCATTTCCAGTCAGAAAGTCATAATGCAGTTATTAACAGAGATTTCCACACAGAAGTATTGAATCATATTAGCAAGCTTGGCTTAGGCCTGGGTGCTGTGACATGAATGCACATTGTCTTGAACTAGTTTAGGGGCATGTCACGGAGTGACAGCTCACTGCAGCTTTTAACCAGATGCACATATCAACCTGGTAAGTACTTGGTTAAGTATCAGTGTGCCTGGTGATGTACAAAATAAATATGAAGAAAGTATTGCACTGAAATATTTATAGTCTAAAGGTTTCACCCATTAATAGTTCATAGATATTGTCTTCAGGAACGAGTCCATTGAGGTGAGTGGAACTACTTGTGCAAAAACAAGTTACGCACATGTTTGCAATAAAGTCTTAAGAGACTTTAAAAGAGATTCCATTTCAGGACAAGGCCCTAACTGAACTTCAGAAATGAAAGTGAATCAAAGTACAATAGCCACCCCAAAGGAACCCAACTTCATTTAACAAAAAGTTTAATGGAGAGATTTTGAAAATATTATTTCTTTTTTGTCACAAAAGGTTTGAAAATTTTATTTAGTATCTCTGTGAGGAAGAAAACTCTTTAACACTTAACATAAGTGGAATATATATTTCATGTAAGACATGTTGTCATTCAACTTACATTTTGGATGCAATTTCCAAACAAGTTATTTGCATTTATGTTTCTCAACTCATAGTTTAGTTTCTATGCAGTATGTTCATCTTTTTAAAGGACTGATTTTTGGCATTTATCAATATCTGTGTATATTCAAACAAAAGTCCTACCCAAATAATATTCAAGGATAGTTCACAGTAACACCTATAGCCTGTAAATCGACTGTGGATACGTATATCATAGCTATGTACATACTAGAAGATTTTAAACAACAAATAGAAACATTAGAAGTGTCAGATTCATAAAGTCAAAATACTAATTAAGTCATCTACTTTCACAAATTGTCATATATATCTGTAGTTATAGTTTTTTCAAATGCATTGACTTTGTAAAAAAGAAATTGTACCGATAAATTAGAAATTAAAATTAAATTAATTTATAAAAAACCCACCTGATTTTTACCCTAATAACATCTGATGAAATACCCTCTCTACTTCTGCACAGAAGCTGATTGAAATCTGGAGTATTTTTTTCCATTAACAAAGATTATGATAATATTTAGTGCAGTACAGGTAAATATGTGGGGTTTTTTTCCCAACAAATTATAAGATAATCAGAAAAATATATTTTCATACATGTTTTATAGAAAAATATTAAAGCCAGTTACTTGTTAAATAGAAATACAATACACACAGACACACACACCTATATGCCATGAGTGTCTCATGTTACTCTTTAGCATACATGCACAAACTCCTAACGAGATAAGTAGGGAATGTTTTTAAATAGTGCACCTTTTAAATTGCTACATTTCAATATTTTGTTTTTTCAGACTACTTGCACATAATCAGATTATTTTCCAAGCAGATGTCCATTTGATTACTTAAAGTGTAAATTGTGGTCTGGCTATTGAGCGTGAAGAGGTGGATAATGGGAAGGGTAAAGAAAATACAAGCCTTTTTGCATCAGGAGGCAGAAACAGTAAATAGGAAAAAAAACCAAACTAAAAAAAAAAAAAGAGGGAAGTAGGTTCAGAGGAATATTCCTTCCCTGCATTGTACAGACATACAAGAAAGAAAAATGATTTGGCAGAAATTTGACCCTTTTTCCTGCAGTGATGAACATGTTGTCATGTATATGGCTTGTTAGGTGCAAGAGGGGGAGGACAGCAGCAGGATCTCACAGAGGATTTTTTGGAAGTTTGCAAAGTCCTCCCAGGGCTGTTCCGAGAGGAGCAGTGCAATATGCTGAGGGGCACCGAACTACCCAGAGTGAGGAGACAGCTTCCACTAGTCTATGTAAGTACCCCATTTCGGGACTCGGAGCTTCAATTCAGGTATTTATGGTCAACTTACAAAACCATAAAAACAGAGATAAAAAGAATACAGATTGATACACAATTAAAAGAAAACCCACAGTTTCACTGCAATTAAAAAAGTCTAAAACTAAATGTGCATGACACCAAGAAGTCCCATATAAAATGGTTAGATTTAAAAAAAAACAACTCCAGACAAAATCCAACACCAAAACCTGATGTGTATATGTATATATAAATATATATCCATAGGAAAACATGATGCTTGATTACTGTCTCCTAGAAAGTGCAGTGTTTAGTTGTCAAGTGATTAGATGCTTTATTTGAATATAACATGAACTACATGGATATTTATTCAGAAAAAGTTAATAAACAAACAAAAGTTAACAGGCAGGTATGTATTTATCACGGTTCTCAATAAAGCAATACCTATTTCTGCACCAGGCATTAATACTATGCAAAATATTTTCTTCCAGCTAAAAAGTACAACGTGCCAAAAGTACAATGTGCCAAAAGTACAATGTGCCTAAGAAAGCAATCAGCCACTGAGGAACTCATAACACTTTAAAACTGACAGTCAGTTATTTCCATAGTGAGTAGATTCAGATTTATCAAAACTATTTGAGAAGTCTAGCCATAAAATTGGTAGAATTCCATTATTCAGCAATAATCTTGAATTCTGAGATGAAGAAGTGCACACAGCCTGAGAACCTATCTTAGCTAGCTAAGTGACTGTTCTTTGCAGTATAAAACAGGAATGGGTCCATAGAGCAAATCAGTTTGTTCTCAAATGTTCTCACCACGTTCATTCTGGAGTTTTACTTTGAGTTCTTTTAACCTTATTCCATGGACTGAACACCCACTTGCAGTCAGAGTATGTACACACTCCCTTCCTACCTCCATTTAAAAGGAATCCAGTTTACATGCTCAAGACTGCTCAATGTTGCAAACTGGAACACAGTAAATATGGACAACTGAAACCCAAGAAGCATCCTCCTGTTCAGCACTAAAATGTTACTGTAGACACAAACAATAATACTATCAATGTACTCAGTGATGAGAGAGGTGCTATAGTTTATGATATTGAAAAGTTAATCTCTGCTTTAAAATTGCCTTTTGGATGAAGCTACTTTCCATCCACAGTGCATATAAAGTGATTAGAAACAAAGTCATGAGAGTAGCTTTTCTAAATTAGGGTGCTTAATGTCTGCTTTATGAACACTTCAACAGATAATGCAGCAACTCCTGTTCAGTCTTTAATATTTTTACTATCATTTTATTTTATCCTGTCCAGGAAAATGAAAATGGAGTGTAGCAATGCCCTTTTAATACCCCAAATATAGTCAGTAGATTGAAATCATTGTTACATATGCAAAGACATACATAACTTCAATATTTAAAGAAGTGGTAATGTCTGCTTCATCACTATCAAAAGGATAAATGTCCTGTCTCCTCATGTTCAGAAGCAAAACAAAAGGAAAAATTTTGATGAGCTCTTTACCCAACAGCCTGCATCCAACTCTTTAACATCAGGATATAATACAGACATTGTAGTAGAGAAGCTTAGCACCTGATAGAACTTCAGCTAACAAACTGTACTGGTGAGTCACATTGAAATACTGAGAACACGTACCAAATTGCTCAGACTTACAGAAATTGAGTCCTAGTACCTATTGCAGCCTCCAAGCTATAAAAAAATACTTTATTCCTAAACTTTTGTAATCCAGATAATTTAGCTGAATTAAAACTACAACACATAATAATGAATATAACTAGTGACTTAAAAATTACTGCTGATGAAATGTAAAAATAAGATATCAATATTAGTAAAAGGATCATAATAGTATAAGACAGTCCTGATCTGTATTCAGTCTGAATAAGGAGGAGAAGCAGGAAGATATTCTGAAGATAAGACAATATTTTCTGTAGAATAAAAAGAGAAAAAACAAACAAACAAACAAAAAACCCCAAATATTTTCAAAGTCTAGTCTGTTCATCCCTTTGGTGTAAAGAGAGCGATGGTTTATAATCACTAGAACTTGTGATATGCAGTGATGTGTTACAATGCATAGTATTCAGATTCTCAAAGTAGAACAGAAATTACTATTTATTATAGGCTTTATCAAGAGTAATCACCAGGAAATTATATGAGCCTTGCCTGTGCAAGCCAACTTCAGCTTATGTATTCAAGGATTGCATACAGCATCACAGTATAGTAACATAAAATGTATAGGCAGCTTGTACCTGTTACTCTAATTTCCCATTGCCTCTATCCAAAGCTTGCTAGAAACAGGGCATGATTATCACCAAGTTTTAGGCACACTGACATTAAGAAGCATTATAAATGCTCAGGAAGCATTTTCCAACTCCAAAATCTCCAGGTACTTCTAGACTGAATGTCACAGTAGCGAACAGTGCCATGTGGTGTGTTTAGTTTGCTTAACAGGTAACATCTGAGACAGGTTCGCAAGTATATAGACTGTAATTGTTAGCACATCTTTGTTTATGCCTTTGGGCCAGTGCTTCCCATCAGAAAAGCTAAATGCACAAGAAAGGAAATATCTAAGAACTGTCTATCCTTTTTCTTGACAAGAGGCAATACAAGGTCATTTATACAGCTGAGTTGACTGTATTGAGCCAGATAGCCTATATCAATCTGTAAGCTTACCTTGGCATGCAAACTTCAATTCCTTGGCATCTGTAACAGTGGTTCTTTTATCTGACCTCTTCTTTTCTGTCCGACGGTGGCTACGTCTTTTCTTTGTCTCTCCCCAGAGATTCGATCCACCATGCATGCTTGGGATGTTCAGAATGGCAATTCCTTCCAGAGATATATTGATTAAGTCTAGCTGAATTCCATCACACTGATTAAAAAGGGGAAAAAGAAGGGGAAAAAAAGAGAGAGAAAACAATAAGAGAGAAAGAAAAATCTGAATATTCTACCTATCAGATAGATATTTTTCTTCAGCAATTCATCATTCTTAACACTGCTAATAGTTTATTCAATATTTACACCTAAGATATATACTTAAATTTGAAGAGGAGGTATGAGATCAGATGTTCATTCTGAAGGTAAAACATGATTGCTAGTCAGCTTTTGACTGCTTAAGCTTCAATACAGCTATTAACAGAAAACCATCTATACTACCAAAATTTCTATATCAATAACTGGAGGGGTTTTGATGCCTGTTCCAGCTAAATTGTCTGTCTGATGATTTTGCAATGATACTTGTCACTGTAACAACTGAGTCCCTTCCACATGAAACTGAATATAAAAGTCCCTGCAGGAAGGGAATACACAGCCTCATGGAACAGGCCCTGAGAACACAGAACACCACACAGGTATTAGTTTCAATCCAAAGGCACAACAAACATATCAGCATAGGGCTATACCTGACTAATAACTCCTACTAGGAGGTAAGATTAGTAGAAATGGGTACAGCAAATGCTGATGCAGTTAAAGCATTCTTATCCCAGAACCTCTACTATCCAGTTCTCTTAAATACACATCGTTGCCAAAGGAAAACATAGGTTATGGAGCTAAAGAAGAGGTATCAGTGACCTAAAATTTTACCAAGACCTACTGGACACACAGAAGTAATCTTTGTGGGATAGTCCCTTCAGTGATGAAATAATGACTGTAGGGCATCTTGTGTTACCAGTATGTATTTCTCCCGCTTCCTACAGCAAACCTGGACTTATAGGCATTCGATAGAGGTACATTTCTTTGCTAAATCTGGCTTCCAATTATATCTTATAAGGGACCATATTTTGCACTTCTGGAGAACGGTTCAGGGTTCTTAACTTATCAGCCAACTTTGTCACTCAACTTGTTGAGTGACAAACTGCAGCATTTTCTCCAGTGGCTGAAGTCTATGACATTTGCAAATACAGTTCATCTGAGACACATTGGATGAGATGTCCCTCTACCAACATAACTCATAACTCTACCCTCCTAACTCACAAAAAATTGTAGAAAAATACTGAAGAAACTCCACAGAATAAAAAAAGACCCAGCTTCACATTACTATAGTGGAACCCGCAGGTGGAAGGCAAAGCATTCAGTTCTACTGATTAGTTCACTGAACCAGCCAAAATTCCCAGGATTCATATACATGTACCTTGTCTAGAGTTAGATTAGCTTCATTCCTCACAACAAAGATGGAATATATAGATATCCTGGCAAGTCACATGCACCACAGTGTAGAGCAGCATATTTTTTAAAACATTAGATCCTACTTCTGCAACGTTCTTCTGCAAGCTAGCAAAGGATCTAGTGATCCATTGAAAACTGATTAAGGGTATTATTTTGTAATTGCAATATGCAATAATCAGGAAGAAAACTGGAAAAATAATTAACCATGCTTCAGTAATAGTCCACTGACATCTTGCAGCTTGCTGCTCTGTAGGTCACTGGCACTTCTTCCTCTCTGACTAAACCTTTATCGCAGCTTTGAAGAAGAAAAGCAAAGTATAACTCAAAAATAACTGTGAATAATTATTTGTTTACTCTGAAAATTTCTGAGATCACAAAACAGAACTGTATTATAATGCACACACATCTTCTTAATTCTTCTAAGAGTATAAATCTGGACAGAGAACTATTTCAACACTAAGATTTCCATTTCATATTTGCTCTTCAAGAATTAAATTTTAAACCTGTAGATTATATTCATACACAGAAATCTTTAAAGTCAAAAGACATCTGAAAGTGAGCTGGCAGTTGTGGCAACAACTGTAAGTGAAAGTGTAACTTTTCAATCACACTTTTCTTACAAGAAAAAAGGTATAGGACTTCACTGATTTCTGGAAACAAATTTGTGGTTGCCCCCTATATTTTATATGTATTAAATACTAAGATGATTTATTTTGCTAAAAATTCTGCTCATGTGTATGCTCACTTACTGCTATACATTCTAGATAAACAGATATTAATTTCATAATTAAAAGTAATCTTGTGTAAATACCCTGCAGGCCTCAATGAATCAAACACATACTGTGTGTCAGGCCTCCCACTGTCTTCAAGTGGAATGTACTGGCTGGATAATTAGATAGTACATATTTTTTAACCTTATTTGCATGCATATTATATCTTTTGCACACTGACAAGCAGCAGTAACAACAAAAGTCAGATTACCACAGGGAATTCCCACAAAGAAGTCTTCATTTCTTATAATTTGCAGCCTAAATTAAAATAATTTGATCTTTGACAAGGATGAAATGTCAAGCAGAAGGGGGTCCTCTACAAGCCACGGCCTGTGGCTTCTGAAATCTGCCTAATTTATGTCAGTCACTTCTTAATACATATTTAAGTATTACACGAGAAAGATGATAAATATGCAATCTGACACCTTTGGTATTTCCCTGCTGTTAATTTATAAAGGTCTGGCGTCCCCCAAACTGACTGGAATTATTTAAATAAAAGACGAATTGTGAAATAGGATGGCGCGGGGTCTAGCTTCCATTTTCACTCAATATTGAGCACAGCAGGTAGTACACTAACACAATTATGTGATGAGGCCTCAGAGTCCCAGAGTGATGAGCAACTTTCTGAATTAGGAAAGAAGCCTTTCTTTTGTTCATATACAGACAAGAAGTTTGCGCTACAGGTAGCTCTGTTTTGTCCTAACACATTCATATACTACAACAACAAAACACAGATGTGTTCTGCTCCTTTTCGTTTCCTTTTTTTTTTAAATTTCAAATAATGCAACGATGCTGTTAAAAATAAAAGCATGCTTTTAAAATGTAGAGCATGCCTACCTAGATCAGAAAGAAAATCCATCTCTTCTGGTTCTTTTTTGCCTTTTTTCCTGGCCTCAGTCACTTTTTTAATATTATTATTTATACTTTATTTATGATATCAAACATTTTCAGATCATCTCTAAGTTGAGTATATCCATATCTATGCCTGAAAAGAGCTGAGATTAAGGCTTTGCTGTGTAACCAAGGGCAATATAATGCCAGAGTATGTGAACATTTTAAACTCCTTTCCTTCACCCATTAATACCAGGTGGTATAGAAGGTTTACACTGGTCTGACAATGCTTTTACAGTGTTGCAGGTATGATCCATCTCATCCCCGCTTACACTTCATCTCTACCTACTCTCATTAAATACCTTTCACATACCCTTCTTTTTTACTGAAGCAGAAATAAAGCGCAAGTTCTTTAAACTGTAAAATCATCAGCCTTGTTTACTGACACATTATTATTAAAAATAAATCCTTAATTTTGTCCTAGTTTGTTTGGTTGGTTTTTTCCATTTTAGTTTCTTTCCCTTTAGAACCTATGTTTCTCTCCTCAACTTCTTGGATCCCAGTTTGGAAACAAAAACACATCTTATTCTGGATAACATAAGACTTGTGTCCAACTTCGTTCTGCATTTCACACTCACACAGAAGAAAACATGCACAACATGAGTCAAGGAAAACCAATATCAGGAAAACCAATCTTAATTAGTTTAGAAATCAAATATAGGGTTGAACAAATATTTGCCCATACAACGTTTGATCACTGTCTCAAAGCTCAGAGATACACAACCTTAATCTTCCCGGGCTTTGTTAATTCAAAATTTGGCTGTATAGCAAACACATTCTTTGTGCATTATATTGAGTGAAATATGGTCTCATACATCAAGCTCTCATTTATAGTGACATCCCCAAGTAAGGGGCAGCAGGTTAAAAATTAGATTAAAACAGTGCTACTTCCAAATGTTGATAATGTTCAAACAAGCATATTGGCATCCATTGTAATTTACTCATTGTAAATAAATCTGCAGATAACCACCTCCTACCACTTCCTGTAAACTTTTGGAAACTATGCTTTTGTTCCTAATTGTAGGACTAATGATAATGACCAGGATAGATGAAGTGAACATTAACAAACGTCTCATATACTGGCAATGTAATACTATCTTGGTAACAATAGTTATTGACATGAATCGGTAATAACTATACAACTGGTATCAGCAGCACCACAAACTCGTATACCTACTTGTTTGCTTTGGGATGTCAACATAAATCACCCTTTCAGTGTTTACAATTATATAAGTTCACCTCTTAGTATGTATCAGGATATGTATGATTTTCACCAGATGTTAATCTTTTATTGGGAAAGCCTCCTCATCAATTTGAATTTAATCAAAAGGTACATTTAACTTGCAGTATATTCAAATCTAATCAAACCAGTAAGTATTTCTTCCAATAACTAATGAAATATTTTTCACACACTGTTTCCCCAAATACATGTTTGTGAAGCACTGTCTTGGGAACGAAGGGGGATTTTTTTTTCCTAGGGTTTCTGGTTGATGTTTTGTTTTGTTTTTATTATATTTTAATCCAACTTGTGAGGAGCATGTTTCCACTTTAAGAAGAAACATAACACAATAACAGGCAAATCTAGCATTGCAGGTCTTACAGTTTCAGTCTCAGTACTCTTTGCTACTGTTCTGCTACCAGATTCATGGTCCCTTCAGATCATTTCAGACTTCACCTTTCAGGAGGCTTTGACCAGACTCACAGCTCTCCCCATACCTCTCCGAGTGCCTCATGCTGCTATACAAATACTCCATTGACACGTGCAGTTCCTCATTACTACTGGAAAGGAAAAGCACCATAATCCACCTGAGAAATGATTTCATTATTTAACTTAAGTTCTCAAGTTTGTACTTTCACTCATTTCACATTTTTCATGTCCTTATTTATAAACATCAATCCCCCAAAGAGTTTATGTAATATAGCCACTTATTCCATCAGCCATCAAAGTGGCAGTGGCACACTATTTTAAATTCCTATTTTGTCTGTAACTATTCTGTGTCTTTTCAGTTAATGTTCAATGTATAATGGAAAGATGACCCCTTGTGCAGAGAGAAAAGGTATTTAATGAAGGGGAATGATTCAAAAAAATACATATATTCTTTAACCTTTCTTCAGGAAAGTAAGTACAATTTTAGGGAATTGAGTTTTAAAGGTTATAAAATCTTGGGACCTGGAAATAATAAGATTTTTTTTTTTTATTTTAATCCTGCAGCAGCTCTCACTCCCTCCAACAGTCTTTCATTTTTCCATCTGACCTAGCCACACTCCCTATTGATTTCTAATGCTATACTTCACCTCTTGACCTTGTCTACTGTATTAAGACTTCACTAATCATCAAACTGAACTTTGTTCCAGTGTTCAGGGCTACACTACAAATAGACACGATAAAAATAATATTTTGGAATATAGGGTCGAAAGGATCTGCACTCCTTTGCCTTACTGGATTCAGGCATTCTGTACCCTTGTTCCCTGCATTTCAGCCAAACTAGTGACATTTCAAGGATAAAGGCAACAATTAGTTTCTTACTTCTATTTCTACAGATTCATGCAGCTTCTTACAGGTGGCTGAGAAAGTTTCCGAAGTGCCAAATTCAAAATACCAAAATTTGTTCTTCATTCTGAAACAAGAAAAAAAAAAGAAAAGAAAAAAAGAAAGATCTTATTCACTATCAATGTGTGACAAAAGTGATCATCCTGTCTTCCATTATAAGTAATGGCAAAGGCTTGGGAACATGTGACATCCCATTTTAAATAGATGAGCTCATAATTTTCAAAGCTTAAATGTTGGTGTCAAGTTGTATGATATCCCCTAAAGGGATAACAGGAATGTGTTGAACTGACAGGTTCAAATGTACCTTTGACTTTTCTTTTTCAGTGACTATCAGAATATTTTTTATCACTTAACCAGTGACATGGCTCAGAAAAATGTATCGATTTTATTTTATGCCTTACACCTACAATACGATTTCTGATTCACAGTTAACATCTCTATCCTGCAGAGTAGTAGAATGTGCAAGGGCAATCCCATCATGAAGAAGAGGTAAGACAAAAATGTAGCTTGCCTTAAGTTAGATAAAAGTAAAGGCAAATGCCTTTACTGTGCATGATGACAGATGAGTTATTAGAAGAAAATAAAAATTCCAGATCTAATAATCTTTATATATTTTGCAGTAGAAGAGCTGTATTATCAGGTAATTCGCTCATAGAGACATTTTAAATGGGCAGTGAGACCTGCATCTTGAAGATCGTTAACAGTTTCTACAGGAAAATAAAACTGTATTTAAAGCTAGTAAATTGCTGAGTTTATCATGACAGCGGGCAGAATTTACATTTTTTTTCTTCTTAAATACATAAAGACTGCACTTCTATTTTACTAGATTTACTGCATACTGTTAAATACAATCAGGACGCAAACAGCACCATTTCAAATAAGTATGTGTACTTTTTTTTAACTCTCATGAGTAACTATTATTTTGCAACAAAAAAAAAGCAACTAAAAAAGAGCAAAAACAACAAAAGACATTGAATAAGAATTCATTATTCACACTTAAGAATCAGATATGAACTCAGTTACTCCAATTTTATAAACTATTCTCTGACACAGGCACAGCACAGCGTGCTTGTAACTTGAAAATGACTGAGTCTGCAGTCTGACTTAGAAGTGCAGATTGAAACACCGACGTAGATGACTGTAAAACATGTCAGCAAAAGTACAAACCCTACCTAGTACTTATTTCAAATTACACATACAAGTCTACTTAGTCGTTCTTACAGTCCACTTAATGACTCTTAGAATTACAAAGTGAGAAGGGGCATTATTGTACCAGCCAGTTCCAGAAACCTGCTGGCACAAGAGCCAGCAATTCCTGGTGCAGTATGCGAAGGGTGTCTGGGTGTCCAACCTGGCAGCCTCCAGAGACTGGGGAGAGAAGAATAATAAGGAACTGATACATTCCTAATGAAAAAAGTTATAGGAATTTTACGCAAAAAATCTGAAAGTGTTAGGAAACAATTTTTGAAAACCTGCTCTGGGCTAAATGGCATATTCTCAAAGGAGTTCCAACAGCAGAAATGTTCAGGCCAGATTCAGCATCCAGATTTCATGAATCCATGAATGGAAGTGATCTGATGTATGTTCCTTCTATACCTGCAGATTAGTTATCACACTGAAATACTGACCTGGGATCAAGTGCTCTATTTGTGTCAATGTATATGAAAAAATTCAGAATCTTTTAGTTTCCAAACAAATGTGAACCAAGTCCTGAATTTCCATTGGATCCCTTTGGAAAATCTGGATGCAGCTATTATCCTGCTACTTTCCACGCAGGGACAATCAATAACGAAAAAGAATTCCAACACCAAAACCTTGATGTAAATATTCATAAAAATAAAAATTTTTTATTTGATCCTGTTATTGAGTAACAAGCCTTTGAATCTTCTCCTTTGATAGCCTTTCCTCTTGTGATTCAGTGACTTTTATCCCAAATGAAGCATCTTTTCTTTTTCTTTATTGAAAAGACTGCTTTAAATTGACTCACTTATTAGCACTCTATATAACAAACTCTTTGATTTAAACAGTTAAAATAGGCATATATTTTATAGTCATTCAGAATATGGTGTCAAATTCAAGTACTTTGAGTTCAGCAATACAAAACTCATCATTGTCAATGCACTCAAGGATTACTAGAAAAATCTAGATCTATAGATCTAAAACTTGTAGGATCATACGACAGAAGGAAATATATCAGGTGAGGTTTTGATGGTAGATGTATTTCTTGCAATTGTAATATAGCCTATAAGATTCTATTAGGCCAAAAAATGTAGTCTTGTGTGCCTATGCTCCATTCTTGAGTTGACTATATCTCTGTTTTTGAGCATAGAAAGACAACTTGACAACTTTTTGAGTACAAAGATAGATGTAGATACAAATAATTTTATTTTTCATTTTCAAAAGGATTTACCAACTTCCTTTACAAGCCATGAAATAGATTAGATTCCATGTTTTTATTCAAATACACTGTATCTTTTATTGGATAGGAAATTGTATTGGAGCTTTTCTTACAGATACAAAACAGAGTTGAATAAAGAAATCCAGAGAAATTATACTAAAGTTTCTATAAGAAAGACAAGTCTTATTATTCTAGTAAACACTATATTTTTTCTAAAAATTTTTAAAAAACCCTCTAAGTCTGTATCTTCCACTTGCATTCCTCTTTCAAATAGGTGAAGCTCATCTTCTTATCAAGACAGCAGCAAACAGTTGAAGAATCCATTTAGAAGATTAATGAACTGGTCTTAAGGCCATTCTAATTTCTTTCACAATGGTATAACTAAATTTTAGGTTGGTAAACAAACATGTTTAATGACAATTTTGCCACATTAAAACTGTAAGAAACTGAGTCACATGCTGCTGTCATGTATATTTTCTCTCACTCCTAGAGGAGCTGATGATTTCAACTTTTAATAAGACATGACCACAAAAAGTTGAAGTTTGTTTCACTTAAAAAAAAAAGTGCTATACAGTAGCACTTTTCTTTACAACACTGGTTTTGTTGGAATAGCAAAGGGAATAGACTATTTTACAAAAAAAGGGGTTTTTTTCCCAAGATTCAAAGTGCATAGTGAAATTCTTAAACAACTTTATGTTTGAAAATACAGTATAAATAAAACCTCAATCATGATTAAAAGCTGACCTATCTAATCTTGTTATTGTATTAAAATATGTCAAAATATACAGCCTATGGATGAAGGAGCAACAAAACAAAACTGTACTTCGAGAACCTAAACACCTTTTATGCTGGGAGTGTTCCACATCTTCAGGTATTGGTCAGTTTTCTGATAATGACCTTCTTTAAGAGGGATGAAACAAATTCTCAAGACAGTATAGAGAGGCAAACACTGCCATTTCTTACAGCATTTCTATACTGTGGATAAATATCAGACTTAGAAACTTGGATACGTTTTTTGAAAAAGATCAGACTAATATTTGGTAATCAAGGCAAAATAATCAAAATAGTCTGTAATATGGGTTTGCTCCATTATCAGTTAATCAGAAACCCCCCTACTGCTAAAACTATTTTATATAACCTTTCTGATTAAGCAATTAAAAGGCATGTCATTGAAAAATTGTCCTGTATCTAAATATGGAAATAGTAAATACTTTATTCAACACCTGAAGAGCATCCATACTTCATTGCAGTATGCATACTCTGTCAGAACACGCATAACAATAGACCAGTTATAGGTTGCTAATAAAAGGTGATGACAATAAAAAGAGGAGTACTTTAAAGTTAAATAACCAATTCATATTCTGACATTAAAGGTCTACACTTCGGGCAAGAGCTTATTGCTACATTTTTAAGTTTGTCACACTTTCTACCACATCCTACTTACACTTCTTATATTTACTATTTCATCACGGCTAGGCTTCGCAAACAAAGATTTGGAAAGGGCGCTACCCCATTTGCTACAAGCACGCTGGTGGCTAAAGAGGCCAATGGGAGATTAGACATGTCTGGTTGCAAAAGGCACAGCAGAAAGACTCCTTGGATGGTATCAGCAAGACATGATTCTTTCTGCATTGTCTTTTCGAGAGTGATCCTGCATGTGTTCTCAAAAGAAGCAGCAGCGTTATGGATAGTGTGTCTCCAGACCTCCTGATTGGAGGCCAGAGTAGACCAGTGATGAAGATCAATGTGGCCAAGGCTGAGATGTTGTTTCAGGGAGTCCTTGTATCTCCTTTTCGGGGCTCCTCTCTTGCGGCAGCCAGTGGCAAGTTCACCATAAAGCAAGATCTTAGGGAGGTGGTGGTCCTTCATCCTGGAGACGTGTCCCGCCCAATGCAGCTGTGTTCTCAGCAACATGGCCTCTATACTTGTAACTGCTGCCTGTTCTAGAACAGATGTATTAGTCACATAATCTGACCAGTGGATGTTTAGGATGGTATGGAGACAGCATTGATGGAAGCGTTCTAGGAGTCATAGAATCATAGAATCGATTGGGTTGGAAAAGACCTCCGAGATCATCGAGTCCAACCCTTGGTCCAAATCCAGTCCATTTACTAGATCATGGCACTCAGTGCCACGTCCAATCTGCGTTTAAAAATCTCCAGGGATGGTGAATCCACCACCTCTCTGGGCAGCCCATTCCAATGCCTGATTACTCTCTCTGTAAAGAATTTTCTCCTGATATCCAATTTAAATTTCCCCTGGCGGAGCTTAAGCCCGTGCCCCCTTGTCCTATTGCTGAGTGCCTGAGAGAAGAGACCAACGCAGGTGGTGGCAGTAAATGATCCATGATTCGGACCCATATAAAAGAGTAGACAGCACAATGGCTCTATAAACACTGATCTTTGTACTTTTCTTCAGGTGTTTATTTCGCCAGACTCTTTTATGGAGTCTTCTGAAAGCTCTATATGCCTTTGCTAACCTGTTGTCTATCTCTCCATCAATCTTACTGTCCGAGGAGATGAGGCTACCTAGGTAATTAAACTGCTGGACTGATTTGAGCTCTGATTGGCCAATGGTGATATGGGGATGATGGAAGACTTCCTGAGGTGCAGGTTGATGGAAGACTTCTGTCTTCTTTAAGCTGACTTCCAGCCCAAAAAGCTCAGCAGCCTCAGCAAAGCAGGATGTTAAACGCTGCAGAGCTACTTCTGTGTGAGTGACAAGGGTGTCGTCATCAGCATAAAGCAGCTCCTGGACAAGATGTGGGCCTTCAGTCGCCTTAGGTTGAATAGGCTTCCATCAGTATGATATCGAATGTAGATACCATCATCATCATCAAGGTCTGCCGTGGCCCTTTGGAGCATCATGCTGAAAAAGATTGTGAATAGGGTTGGGGCAAGAACGCAGCCTTGTTTTGCACCATTGGTTATTAGAAAGGACTCAGAAAGTGCATCACCATATCTGACTTGGCCGTGCTGATCCTCATGAAGTGAGATAATCATTTTAAGGAACTTGGGGGGACAATCTAAATGTTCCAAAATCTGCCACAGACCTTTTCTGCTCACAGTATCAAAAGCCTTGGTGAGGTCGACAAAGGTTACATAGAGACCTTTGTTCTGTTCCCTACACTTCTCTTGCAGTTGTCTGAGAACATACACCATGTCTATGGTACTCCTGTTGGCTCTGAAACCACATTGGCTTTCAGGTAGAATTCCTTCTGCTATAGTGGGTATTAGTCTGTTCAAAAGTATTCTTGCCAGGATTTTGCCAGCAAAGGAGAGCAGAGTAATACCTCAATAATTTGAACAGTCTGATTTATCTTCTTTCTTCTTATACAAGGTGACGATGACTGCATCACGAAGGTCTGATGGTAGTACACCTTGTTCTCAACAGCGCACCACAAACTCATGAAATTTAGCATGGAATGCTTGGCCCCCATGCTTCCAGACTTCAGGTGGAATTCCATCAACCCCAGCTGCCTCGCCAGTTTTCACCTGCTGTATGGCCTTAAGAGTTTCTCCCATAGTAGGGACAATATCCAATTCATTTTTCACTGGTTGTTGTGTAATGGATCAAAATTGCTGAGTCTTGAACTACACGGCTAGTACTGAAAAGTGTGTGAAAGTGTTCAGACCATTGATTCAGAATGGAGGTTTTATCTGTCAGAAGCCTTTGGCCACCTGCGCTGAATACAGGGCTTTGGACCTGGTATGTAGGCCCGTATGCTGTTTTCAAGGCCTCATAGAATCCTCTGCAATTTATTATATTTATTATATTTATTTCCACTTTAATGCGCAGTGTCAAGCTTCAATGACTTCAGATAAAAAATTCTACATCAGAAAATTTTCAACTGTAATTTTTATAAAATTTCAGCTGAAATACTTTGGCCATTTTTGAAAATGACTGGAGAAAAACATCTATATTTGCTTATATTAAGTGTGCTTGATAACATACACTTTGAACTGTTTTAATACAGCTACACTTTCTGAGAAGACATTTTAATTTTAGCATAAGGATGGCCTTGCATCAAGAATACGTCTCTAGCCGTCTGCATGAAAATACATACAGAATTTAACTATATTATGACCACTTGGAAATAGATTTTTCTATTTTTCTAAAGGGAAGGCTTTATTTTCAATATTCTCATATGGCAGTAAAACAAGAAATTTTTGTCTCTAGTTCTGTCAACTTTTATCCTTTAAGCTACATTAAATATAGAGATTTTTTTACCCACGAAAGTACTATAATTCTTCATTCTTCCAAGGTAAATTCCTTGAAAGGTCCACTGACAGGAAGCAATCTCTACCACAAATCCCTGCAAGAATGTCTGCTCATGGACAAGCAGAACTTGAATTGCTCCAGCAAGTATACCCTTTCCCAGAATATAATCTCTAAGCACTGCCTTCTGAAGACATTTTTTTTAAAGCTATTCCAATTTGTTGCAGAAATACTGTCTCTCTGTTAGTGAGTGTCAAGAGTTGATCTCAATCTATATCATAAACTCATAGCTCCCATTCTAAGAGCAGCATTCATGAACAACAATGTACAGAATGTAATGAATTTAAAAGAGAAAGTAATTCTAAGGCAGGAAAAAATACTAGGAAAGAAGCCATATAGAGTGGGTGCTTATAAATTCATCCACTGTATGTCTGGAAGGTGCTCAGACCCTTAGGTTCAGGCTATGTACTTAAAAGGAACAGGTCTCTCTACCTCCTTTTCTCCCTTTTCTGCCTTTTTCACTCTTTTGTCTTCTGCTCCAAGCAAATGTGGAACAACATGTAGGACCACCTCTGCAGGGAACCAAAAATACCAGAAAAGTGTGCTGAAATGGAGATGCATTTCCACAGAGGAGAAACTGTGCGCAGTACAAGAGGAAAAATGGGATGAAAAGTATATGTGAAAAAAGAGGAGATTATAATCAGGGAAAATAGAGGAATCAAGAAAGAGAAGAACGAGGAAAAGATAGGAACCTAATTTCAAAATGCATTGAAGTTCTGCAAAGCTGAAAAAAGTATGATGATAAAATACAGAAGGGGAAAAAAAATAATCCTAAAAGGAGATACAAGTAAAAACACATATTTCTTAAGTCTGAAAATACAGATAATAAGGTCTAAAAATGAAACTAGGAGTATAGGAAATGCCATGCTGGGCAAAAAAGCTGAACATCTGTTCCAAAGTTCTGTCACTGACAGTGGTTAGTACCAGAGACTTCGGAGAATAGGGTAAAACTCCATGTAGTATACAGCTGGGAATAATCTAGCTCTATGGAAGGTTTATTATTATTTATGATTCTATCAAATTCAAGGAGGTTACATTTAGAGGAAACACAAAGAAGAATTCTTTTTGATGAAGGCAGTGAGACACCAGAAGAGGATGCACAGAGAAGTTGTGGATGCCCTGTTCCTGGAAGTGTTCAAGGCCAGGTTGGATGATGTTTTGAGCAACATGGTCTAATGAAAGTTGTCCCTGACCATGGCAGAGGGGTTGAAACTAGGTGATATTTATCAACCCAAACCATTCTATGATTTTAATTCAGAGAGTTTGTGGCCACTTACATCATAAAGCAATACAAAAATGGTATGTACGGGGAAAATAAAAGTCTGTCTGGAAAAAGAAGTATATTAAGGTGTGTTTGAAATTTCTGTTTTTGGTTTAATGACTCCCAGCCTGTAAGACGTACATTCAAGAGCAAGTGACAGGTACTCTTTGCTGGATTATGAACTGGCTGGATGGCCAGGCCTAGAGAGCGGTGCTGAATGGTGCCGCATTCAGTTGGCACATGGTCATTAGTGCTGTCCCCAGGGGTAAATGTTGGGCCCAGTCCTGTTTCATATCTTTACTGATGATCTGGATGAGGGGATTGAGTTCAGCAAATTTGCAGATGACACCAAACTGAGGGGAAGTATCAATCTGCTGGAGGGTAGGAAGCCTCTGCAGAGAGACCTGGACAGGTTGGATAGATGGGCCAAATGCAGTGGTGTGAGGTTCAATAAAACAAGTGCCAGGTCCTGCACTTTGGCCACAACAACTCTCAGCAGTGCTACAGGCTGGGGGAAGAATGGCTGGAAAACAGCCCAGCAGAAAAGGACCAGGGGTGCTGATTGACAGCCAACTGAACATGATCCACAAGTGTGCCCAGATGGCCAAGAATGCCAGTGGCATCCTGGCCTGGATCAGGAATAGTGTGGCCAGCAGGATCAGGGAAGTGATTCTTCCCCTGTACTTGGCACTGGTGAGGCCTCAACTTGAGTACTGTCTCCAGTTCTGGGCCCCTCCCTACAGGAAAGACATTGAGGTGCTGGGGCAAGTCCAGAGAAGGGCAAATGTTGCTGGTGAAGAGTCTAGCACAAGTCCTATGAGGAGTAGTTGAGAGAGCTGGGGTTGTTTAGCCTGGAGAAGAGGAGGCTCAGGGTGATCTTATCACTCTCTACAGCCACCTCAAAGGAGGTTGTAGCCAGGTGGGAGTTGGCCTGTTCTCCCCGGCAACCAGAAACAGGACAAGGGGACATTGTTGTAAGCTGTTCCAGGGACCGTGTAAGTTGGGCATTAGGAAGAATTTCTTCACGGAAAGGGTGATTAGACATTGGAATGGGCTGCCCAGGGAGGTGGTGGAGTCACTGTGCCTGAGGTGTTTAAGGAGTGACTGGATATGGCATAGTGCCATGGTCTAGTTGGCATGGTGGTGTTTGATTACAAATTGGACTTGATGATTTCAGAGGTCTTTTCCAACCTAATTGATCCTGTGATTCTGTGAAGCAAAAATTTACAGCATATTATATGTTGCAGAAATTGTACTTTATATTTCTGGTAATAAAAATAGGTGGATACATTGGATTTTATCTAATTAAATAAATACTCAATATCTGATTAAATAAAACTTTGGTTGATAAATATCTTAATGCACTGTACATTCAATATAAAGAATATTTTTATCAAGTCTCTCACAGAAGTTTTCAACAGACAACATATTTTCCATCTTTTCTTACAGTTCATAAATCTATTATCTAGGTAATTTTATACTTAGGTAAAATGATTTCATTGCAGCACATAATATATATTAATAAGAATGTATGACTTTTTCTAATGTTCTTCTTTTCTTTCTACTTCTGTCTTAACAATCATATAATTCCTGTTCTGCTTTGTAATGAATCATATGCAAAGGTAAGGAAATAGCCAGTGGAGATGCACATCCATAAGAGATTTATGTGTGACTGGCATGATTTTAATAGAGATACCTTTGTCAATTTTTTCTTTTTTTTTTTTTTTTCCATTACCAACTGTTCTTCTGGAAAATCTAAGTGTTAATCTCCTATGGCACAAAGCATAAGCAGAGATTGTATAGATAAGTGAAGAAAACTTAAAATCCTGATAGGACACTTCCAGTTTTACACAATAAATTAAATTTTCATATTATCATAAAATGATACCACCCATAGTTGAAAAGCTACCCCAAAAATGCTTATAACACTAAGTAACACTGGGAGATCATTCTCCCTGACATTTATTAGTTCTACTGCTGCAATGCTGCATTTGACTCCATTTTTCTCTCATGCTTTATAACACAGTTTTGCACTGTAGCTCATTGATCTGCATGCAGCTGGATTGCCATCTCTGCTGCCTGTCTGCTTGCCCCCCTTCTTCAGTTCTCTGCCCAATTTTCTCAAAACTGTCTGCAGTTCATTCCATTTTGTAACTCCCATTCTTCCCCCTTGCCCTTTCAGTTCTAGCCCTGCCCTCAGCTATGTTCTCACATCTGGCCGAGAATCCACTCCTGGACACCTTGCTCACTCAAACCACTTTCAGTAATAAACACAACTCATAAAGAGTTGCAAAAGGGTTATGCAACTTAGTGGCTGAGGTATAAAAATATAGATGACATTTAATGCAGATAAATTTGAAGTGATGCATAGAGGAAAAAAAAAAAAATTCTAATTTTACAAACAGTGATTAGTTCTCAAGGACAAAGTCTTGGTCTCACAAATAGCTGAATGAAGCTTTCCTCTCCTCAAAGGCAATAATGTGAAGGGGGAGAGAGGAAACCACTTCTTATCTCAGGCTCAAACTATCCATTTGGATAAAATATTTGTACAGACAGTCCAGCTATCAATACCAGTTCACACACTCAAGTCAGGTGCTCATGTTCCCAAACATCATCTGTTGTCTGTATATTTGTAGATAAAAGGTGCAAAAAGGTGCAATGAATTCAACTGAAAGTGCTCCCTTTGCTAGAGTAACCAGAAAAAAAACCCAAAAACAAGAGCAACACCAGGTTAATAATCATATCCATAAGCCACAATCTTCACTTATTAGCTATGAAACCCGTTTTTGTTGGATTAACCATGATGCCTTTCTTACACACCCTCTTTACATTATAGATTCCAACAGAGAGAAGCCTACTACTAACATCTATACAGAGGAGAATCTTATCCTAAAATACAAGTAAAAATGCCCATATTGAAATATAAGCAACATATCCCAAAAATGTTAAGATCTTTGGACCACATGCTAGGTGCTACAATGCAGGGGGAACTCATGACTTTTGAGATGTGCCATAGGTTGCATCTGTTTTGTGCCAACATGCAACAGGATGTTCATGAGGAAAAAAGAAGAATATTACTCCCAAGTTACAGAAGAGTGGTATACTCAACTGTGACAAATTACTGTTTAACCTACAGCATCTGATACAAAACCTAGCTACCATAAAACAATGTGATACCTGACTGACATAGTTTACAAGATATTCCTCCATGTAAGAGGGTACTGTTTCTAATTTGTAACATCTCTTTGAAATAAGGAATTCTGATGCTTGCTTTAGAACACATTTTGTTTTAACAAATTTATTAGTAAGACCAAAAAAACACAGTTTAGTTTCTCAAAATACTTACTAAAAAAGTGTCTTCATTATATCTGTGACTTAATCTGTCATTTTGCTCCACTAAATGAACATCCCTGTTACATTTTTTGAATCCTTTGTGTCCATTCACTATCATGAAGATTTCTGCTCTTAACATTTTACTTATTTTTATCCTCATATTTCTCCTCAGTTTCTTTCTCAAATTCCACAGTCTCGGGAGCAGATGCTGAGGCACCAATGACTCATTAATCTCAAGAGATTTTTCATCATGAACAAAAATAAAGTCCATAAACAGTTCCACATTTACAAGCTTCGATCATACTCAAGAACCAATGAAGCTCCTTAAAAAAGAAGAAAAAAAGCCCTTTCCATATATGTTATAATAGATCTACTATCTCAGAGCAAGGACACAGACCTCCCCATCTCATCTTTAAATTATGTCAGACAAATAAAAAAAAGTCCTTTCCCTTACCCACTAATATGGATATGCAAAAGCAGACATGACACTGAGCAGTACTTATATTAATGAGACCACCATTAAGACAGTTCAGAGGCTCAGGGACAGGTTTGAAGGAGCAACTCCTTATCGGCTGCTTCACATGCACAACTGTAGCTTTGTTTCACAAAACAAACAAACAAACCAGTTTTGTTTACCTGTAAAGTAGGTGATGATATGTAATTAAATATTTTTCTCTACCCAATATTTTAACTCTCACTGAAAAGCTGAAGTATCTCAATACTGCTATTCAATTCTTGCCAAATAAATCCTCCCATTCCCTTAAAATGCTTGAAACACTGTGCTTTATGCCATTGCCAAGTAAGACACAATGAGAAGATGAGGTGAAAATAAAAAAAAAAATAAAAAAAAAGAAGTAAGCAATCAAATGCTTTAAGGTGAACAGGGAGCAGCTCTTCTGTGAACACACAGGAGAAACATCAGACTCTGTGTAGGAGAAAATATTTGGTTGAATCTTTTTTCCTCAGTATCCCTCAAGAAATATTTAAACCTGACAGAACTGGGAACAGACTTTGCCTGTCTGACTGGGATTCGGAGGAATTCTAAGTTTCTTTTTTCTACTGGAAGAGCTGGTTTATGACTTGAGGAAGTCTCATCCTTTTGAAGTTTCATTGTCTCCTGATTCTATCCCTTTAATAAAAGCACTTCTAAGAATGAGGTGGCTTGCCTTGGATTGAGCTTAACACCACACTTCAGCATGTCAATGCCTTTGTCTACCTGGGAAGTAGACAGCTGCATTCCTATTCAAGAAAAAAAAATCTACTCAGTGGAACTGAAGGTGTGATTCACCAGGCCTGAGCGAGCAGAACTGCTCTCCAGGCTTCACTGAGAGAAATAAATGGCTCTCCACTGACTACAGTGAAAGCACTGACATCTAGTTCATATGTATGCAGGCACTTTTGAGTCCTACATTAAGCTGTCTAATCTCAAACGGAAAACTAGTCTTGTTTCAATACACTTCACCTAGATAGTAGAATGTCCTTCCCCCAAATCCTTCAAGAAAAATGAAGTCTCATTATTTCTCATTTTACTTGCTAAAAAAGAATTTACAAAATATATCCTTGCAAGTATTTAAGTAGGACAGTATATCTAAGCACCATTATACCTAGGGCTTTTAGTAACTTAGAACCACAAACAAACCCAAGATCTGAACCCAGTCCACCTGTGTTCCCTGTAGCACCTTAAATGCAAAAGAAAGATAGAATCATAGAATCAACTGGGTTGGAAAGGACCTCCAAGATCACCAAGTCCAACCCTTGATCCAATATCACCACGGTTACTAGACCACGGCAATAAGTGCCACATCCCGTCTCATCTTAAAAACCTCAAGGGACGGTGAATCTACCACCTCCCTGGGCAGCCCATTCCAATATCTGATTGCTCTCTCTGTAATAAATTTCTTCCTAATATCCAATCTAAACCTCCCTGGCAGAGTTAAGACTGCGCCCTCTTGTCCTACTGCTGGTTGCCTGGAAGAGGAGACCGACGCCCATCTGGCTACAACCTCCTTTCAAGTGGTTGTAGAGAGTGAGGAGGTCTCCCCTGAGCCTCCTCTTCTCCAGACTAATCAACCCCAGCTCCCTCAGCCTCTCCTCATAGGACTTGTGCTCAAGTCCCTTCACCAGCCTTGTTGCTCTTCTCTGGACCTGCTCCAGCACCTCAATATCCTTCTTGAACTGAGGGGCCCAGAACTGGACACAGTACTCCAGGTGTGGCCTCACCAGCTCTGAGTATAGAGGAAGAATCAATTCCCTGGTCCTGCTGGCCACACTGTTCCTGATCCAGGCTAGGATGCCATTGGCCTTCTTGGCCACCTGGGCACACTTGTGGATCATGTTCAGCTTCCTGTCAATCCCAACTCCCAGGTCTCTTTCTGCCTGGCTGCTCTTCAGCCACGCTGTTCCCAGCCTGTAGCACTGCTGAGGGTTGTTGTGGCCAAAGTGCAGGACCTGGCACTTGGCCTTGTTGAACCTCATCTCACTGGAATCAGACCATCTCTCCAGCTTGTCCAGGTCCCTCTGAAGAGCCCTCCTGCCTTCCAGCAGATCAACACTCCCTCCCAGCTTGGTGTCATCTGCAAATTTGCTAATGGTGGACTCAATCCCCTCATCCAGAACATCAATAAAGATATTAAACTGTCCCGCTTAATGCATGGACACTCTGCTACCTGCTTTCCTACAGAAGGGTTACAGCACAGCTTCCAGCTCTCAGGTGCAGATCATTCAGGAGAGAACAGGCAGGTGAAATATGTGGCAAGCTTTATTCTTTTTGTGAAATGAAATTTCATAATTATTAAATAACAGTACATTCCTTTCTATTTTTAGATTAGGATGGGATGAGTGTCGCTTTTAAAAGGCCACTGATTTTCTTAAAACCTGAAAATATTACAATTAATGTTATATTTGTGAGCCTATATTTTTAGGCAACTTTTTTCCCCTGAAGACTGAACGCAGTCATCAGCTGTGGTTAAAAATGCTGTTCTGTAAATGTGCAGAGACTTCAGAATACAATTTTAGTGTGACAGAAGGCCTTTACTTAGTAGAAACCAGGACTTAGCATTGAAAATGCACATGATAGCTGTATAAATAATAAATTCTACTACTATAATTACTTACCATCTCACCCTTCAAAATAACAATTTAGAAGAGTAAAGCTAGGAAGAGTATAGTGGTTTTGCTCCTGTGTACAAAGCTATGTGACCAAGGATCATTCCTCCAAAAATCTTGTTGGATTATCAGCAAATACCAGTTATATACCCAGTATGTCATTGTTTCACTTATTATATGCCTGTAGTGAGCGCACTTATTCTTTAATCCCTGTGCTCCATTAAAATTCAAAATATATACAAACAAGAAGAAATTGATTAATTTTTCAAAAGCATACTTAAAGTAAACCTGTAAAATGGTTCCCTGTGTTTCTTTTATGGAATATGTTTGTGATTATATACATTACACTTCAGAGAAGTCTATATAACCCTTCATACAGGAATATACACAAAGATCACTTTAAGAAATCTCCCTTTCTAATTTTTTGATAATCATATGCTATAGGAATTGTAAATTTAGTACCAGTGTCTGGTAGGATTCTTTTCTGCAGCCAGAGAGTTGGTGAGGAATCAACCTTTATGGGTGATAATTCTAAACTATCAAGTCTAGTAATTAGACCCATGCTTCTGCCTAAATTATATTTGTCTAGTTCAGTGCCTTCAGTTTTACTTCTTATACTACAGCTCCATATTGCATTTCTAATCATTACTTCACCCCAGCTTTTTAAAAGCTCTCGCAGCTCCATGTTACCAGCTGTTGTTTTCTTTCTTAATGCATTTCACTTGCAAGGAGAAAAAAACAAACCAAAAAAAGCCCCACCACCCCCACCACCCCCCAGATTTAGATTTCTTATTCTCATCCTTACTCACTGCTTTTCAGCTCCTGAAATTCATGGAAACAATGATTCTTTGCTGTAAAGTCAGCAATACTTTAGGACTTAAATTTCATAAGGAAATCAAATATGGTGAATGAGGATACTGTCATTTGGAAGCACTGATCTGATTTCTTCAAATTTACAGAACTTGGACTATAATTCATAATTTTAAGTTACATAATATTTTTCTAAGTGATCTAAACTAAGCCAAATTAACCAACTCTTAAATGAAAGTTAAAATACATCCAGTGTATAATTTTTTCCAATTATTCTATAGATTAAATTTAGAAAGTAACAACAACAAAAAACCTGTCAAAACAAACAAACGAAGCTTATATTAAACTGGCATTTTTTTTGTCTCTTCATCTTATTTGACATGCAGAAAACATCAGCTGCACAACTTTTGTTAACATCCATGCACAGATAAACTGTGAATACTCAGTAAAGAAATACAAATTATCAGCACATAAAATGCTGCATCACAGCATTCGCCACAATTACTTGAGAACTGCAGGTAACACTTCTACTGACACTTATAGTTGTATAAAGTTTACAGAAGTTAGCTTGAAGGCTTGGCTTTCTTTTAAAAAAACAAATCTTACGAGTGTATTAAAGCATATAAGCCTAGCATCTAAAACAGGTCTGCAAAATGTATTCTGCCATAAACTTTGTAAGACTGAAGAAAAGTAATAAGAACCATAAAATATAGGTCTACAATATTCATCTGAGAAAGGTCAAGGGAACTTTTTCAAACCTTAACAAAAAAAACCAGAGAAACCATGTATGAAGCAGTCTCTAAAATTTTCTGCTTGGGACTTCACAAAAGCATGTTGTACATTTTTACTAAGTTAAAACTTAGTGTGCTGACTACAAAAGACATACTCTAAAGAAACCCAGGGTGTACCAAGCTTTTTCAGTTTTTCACTGGAGAACACATGAATCCACCATTTTTCATTTTAACGTAGACTGCAGAACTAGAAGGAATTATACACTGAAATTCTTAGCTTTTCTCTAGTTCCTCTGCATCAGTCTACAAGCTCCAAGGGGTAGTAAAATTATTATTGTTGCACAATTTGAAACAAAGTCCTACTGACTCTTACAGTAATGCAATCTTTGTTGTTAGGGTCTTTCCCACAGAATGGGAAAATACTTGAATATTTCTTCTTCCCATTAGTTTTCAGCTGTGTAGCATGGTGCCAAGGCCAAATCTAATGTCTCTGTGGAGAATTTAACTGGTAGGAGAGGTAGCAAAAGACACATGTAGGATTTGAAATATAACTTTCATATTTAAAAGATGCATATTTGCACATTCTTGTGGGATCTCTGGAGCTGATTGTAATTCTAGTAATTTTCAGGTAACAGGTACAGGTTTCTGTGTTAAGATATAAGCAACATATTAACCAAGTCTAACTGCCTTCAGAGATGGGGTTGGGGAGGAGGGAAAAAGCCAAGCCCGTTTAGTGAAAACAGTGCTGTTTCCAATAAACAGAGACTATTATGTTAAGGCAGAACTGTGCAATGCTTTCTGAGAAGAGGTCTCATCTTTGCAAGTGGACTTCAAAAAAATATTCCTGCAGAATTTTCCTAAGTAGTAATTATAGACTATGTGTTGGTAATCGTGTAAAACTGTGGCTTTATCTCTAAGTAGGAATATTACTAACATATCAGCTCTACTCTTATAAGTTCCATGAGAACATGCCAAAGAATCATTTTGGTACCACATTTTTTACATATACAACCCTAATACACCTAACAGTCATTTGTATAAACGTACAGCTTTTCCCAGACAGGCTATTTCTAGGAAATAGCAATCATATTTTTTTTTATTTAGTTGTATGTCATTATATGGTAGTATGCTCAGAAATATTTCTTAAAGCTCTTTCTTAAAGCTTGCCTAATTTTGAAAATACTAGGTTCCAGCATCTTAGCTTGCTTTTTCTCTAAGTTGTTCCTTAGAGCTAGATATTGCTGCGAGTATGAAGTATCATGGGCAATTGTCACATGATAAATTACTGTTTTCATCCAATCAAATATTAAAGCTGCTCACTACTGACCTTGAGCACCACTTACATTCCCAGAGCCATGGCCCTTTTCTAAGTCATCAGGGTACAGCTGGCACAAATTCAGCCGAGCAATCAGATTCATACCCACTCGCAAAAGTTAAGTCTCTTAAAAGCTCTGTGTCTCACAGAGCACAACCAGAGGCTTGACCACTCTTGAAAAGGTGTCCAACACCTGACTGTTCCTATCAAGGAGTATTACCTGTTCATATTGATTTGCAGCAAAGTATTTCTCAGTAAGCATTTCCACTTAACATTTACTCTCATGGAACCTGTGTAGTGGGAGATATTTACGAGTTGCTTTCAGCTTAAAAATAAATCACCTCTAATTCCTCTAAGCGAAATCAATCAAAAGTCTTTAAAAAATGGACTGGTTGTTTGGTCGATTCTGGCAGAAAAGTAAACAGCACTTCAGCTTTTCTCCACCATTAAGGTCTAAATGGCCTAGAAAGTAAATCAATATCTCCAGTCAGCCTTCTGGCCATTGTTTAGCCAGTAGATATGGATTTTCTCTAGCTTACTGCACTCCTTTGGGACTAACCTGTAATCCTCAGAGAGTAATAATAAGTTCATTATCTAGTTCAGCTCTCTGTTGTACATTTAAATGGACCACATCCATCAGCAGCACTTGTTAAAGCTAAAGGACTATGACATCCCATTCAACCAATTTCACAATGAAATACTTGCAATACCTGATGGAGAAAATTATTGTAAAAACCTTATTTGTTGTCAGGTTATTAAAAATGAAATATCACAAATGAGGTAAACAGTAAATAAGGATTTTTCCTTATGTAACATTGTTTCTTTGTTAATGAGTTAAATTGTGGTGAAGTTTATTTCTGTCATACTTCATGAAATCCTTCATTATTCATATCAATCTGTTTCAAATATTTCTGGTTAAATACCACTACAAAGCAGGCAGCTGTCAGAACCAATCAGTAAATTTTTTCATTCTTGAGCTACCAGATGTTTGCTGGACTAAAATTGTTTCTCTTTCCTCTACCTGAAGTGCACAAGAAAGCTCTCTCATTTTTAAACACTGAAGTTTTAAAAGGCTCTACTGTCGGATCACAGAACCTATGCTCTGCTCTCAGCCAGGAAGACTTACAGTCTCTGATCTGAGCACTCTGCTTTATTGCATACACACATTTTCTCTGATAAAGGTATACAGTCTATCACAGCATGACAAATAAACCATTAATTTTACAGCTTTTACACTGAACATTTAAAAAAAATACAAACTAGCAACTATTCTCTAGATGATCTGAGCATTTAAAAAAACCCAATTCATACTTACTAGTTGCTGTGACTAGATCCATACTGTAAATTATGCACATGAAGACTGCTGCCTGCTGGGGAATGTGCTGCATTTTATCTAAAGCCTCATACTCAGCCCTCAGATGGGTTATACAGATATCATAAGAGTCACAGCCACAACTGCCACACTGCCACAGCTTCTTTTCTCTAATTCAAGAACTATTAGGAAGAATGAAACAGGAAAAGGATGGGGGCTATGGCTCTATTCAGGCAAGTGGTTTGAAGAGCAATAGTTCCTATAATAAGCAACCATTCTTTTTTTCTTTCAGAATTGCCTATCCAGATTGCAACCACATTTAGTTGAGTGACAGTCTTCAAATCAAAAGGAGAGCTGACATAGTCCTAAATAAAGATTAAGGAACTGATCCTTAAAATGGATCTTCTAAATTCAGAGGTTAAGTCCAAACAGCAGTGCTGTACGGAAGGAAAAACGGAACTTTATGACAGTGCCAATTCCCAAGAGGCAGCTTTGGTCTTTGGTGAGCTACTGTTGGTACTGGGGTCACCACTAGTTGACAGCTGGAGAGTACCCAGAGTTCCCCCCTTATGTACTCTCTAACAACTCTGCTCTGTTCTAAAGCAATTAACTTGGTTTGGTAAAGTTTTTTTGGATCACTCCACACAGCACTATAATGAAAATCAATAGAACTTTAGTTCCTAAGTACATCTTACTTTGAAAATATCTATTAATATTGTGTGGAATAATGCTTATCCACCCTAAAAATGGAGCCTTGAGGTCTTCTGAATGTCACTAGCTTTGGCACAGAGTAAGGTCTGGTGGAAAGATAAGTCAATGAGATCAAAGCCATAGAATGGAGTGCCTGAAAAAGCATCCCAAAAGGTGTCCTTCCAAAATTCTTCATAGATGTTGGTTCTTGTCCTTACTCTTTTAGTATGCAAGATGTAAATCAAAAATAAATATCTCCTCTACTTTTTCATAGGACTTAGGGGTTCACATTATCCCCAAGTGATGCAACTGATATTCTAGGAGGGGATATTTGTTTGCTTTTGGTATTGTTATTGTGGGATTCTGTTCTCCTCATTATGTTTGTTCTCAGGGAACTGTAGTGGCATTGACTTGTGAGACAATTCTTTCACCAGCTCATTATGTCTACTGATGAGTATTTGTAGTCTTCATTCCTAGATCAAATCTACCTACTTGCAGCTTCTGTGCCTTCTAATACTTTATCTCCTAAACTAAACAACCTTTCACAATTTTAAAAATAAATAGAATCTCATACTTGCTAGGATGATCTCAGAATTTAATCTTCTCTGTTTTATGACAAATATTCAAATGTTTCATAGCTTTTTCCCAACTTTTAACAATTTTTGCAGCTATTTCAGAAACCGTTGCAAATGCCAATGTTCTTTTTAAAGACTAGGCACTAGAATTACATGAAACATCACAGCAGTATTCTCATGAACACCATATGAACTATAAAGAATGACCCTCCTACATGTAAGTCTCATTCCCTTGCTCATAAAGCCAAAGCCCTTCTCTTCTCTTCAAGCCACATAATCACTCTCAAAAGTTCCTGTTCAACTCATTATCAGGCATGAACTACCTAGGCCTTTCCAGAGTCAGTGTTCTCTAAAATAAAAGTTCATAATTCTCCACATATGTTCTAAAGTTGTATTTTCCGGATATTTGACCCTCCATTTAGCTATTTTAAGAACAATCAATCCAGACAACTCTTATTCACATTTCTGAAATATTACTTAACACACTTCCAGTTTTTATAAGACAAAAACTTTGCTGTCAATGTTTTCTTACAGCTCTCTGACAAAGACATTACATTCCACTGTAAGAAATAACTGCTTAAGTCTGTACAAACATTTTGGGCATAAAAATGTATAATAGTAATTGTACCTATGGACTAGCCTGTGTAGACTGTAAACTTATTTTGCATAACATGCTTATAAGAAAGTACTAGAAACAAAATACACTTAAAATTAATTTTGGCTTTCATGTAGCATATTATAGACTCCCTCCAGTCAATATACTTTTAACTCCTGTTACATTAAAAAGTGCTGCAACCTAGATGCTGTTAAGAAACTAAACCCTTTAAGATATTTCTTTGATACAATACCTTCTGTGTTCAGTTTTGTATCTTTATCTCATTCCTATTTAGCACTAGTTTTGTGCAGGAGCTAAATCCTCTTCACAATGTGCATAGTTTGATAATTAGTTTAGGCATTTGTAATACTTTCATATCTTAATAACTAGTAAGGGAACTTACACTCTAATGTCTTGTATCTAGAATGAAATCTGATCCTGCTAATTAAAAAATAAATTTCACGTGTTTCAATGAGGTCAGGATCTCGGTCTTGATCTTTCAAGGCATTAGTATAATATACTCTTGAAAGTCTGATTTTAGCACTGTTCTTTCCTTTGTATAATGCACATTTGTGAAAGTGTTTTTTTTCTTTGGTTTTAGCCAGAGACCTAAAAAAAAAATTATAATCAATTTGGTTATTTTAAAATGTGATTATGTTAAGAAAATGACCTCTATATAAACATTCTCACTCATCTGCTCCTGCTGTCTCTCAGGTCTACAGCAAAATGTTTTACTCAACTGCTAGGACTCCGGAAGGCAAATTCTTTACAGAGCTTTGCTGATGAGGTGTCACAAGATTCCCAAAGTTACCCATACCGAAGGGTTTAAGTAAATGATTGATTATTCAGAGCTGATCACCATTCTCAGTTGATCCATATACAACAGAACCAAAACATTATTAGAAGCAGTAACAACTGATGAAAATTATTTCAAAGCAAAGGTAAATAGACTTTCTCTAGTGCAAAGACCTTATGAGTAGCCCAACTTCAAGACACACCTGTTTTTCTTTGCTGTCCTTAGAGAATGTCAGAGAGTGGAATTTATTCTGTGATCAGCAGTGTGCCCCTAGGTGCTGGCAGGACAGTCGCCCCTCCAGCTAGACTTGCACAACGCATCCTGACAGCCTTAAGGCACCAAGGGAGATGTAGCCAGGAGAAGTGCTTTTAATCATGGGGGAAAGGGACAAAAGCACCTAACCTACAACTCCCTTGAGATATTCTTCACTTGGGAGCAGGCAGACAGCTGTTGAACTTGAAAGACTTCTTAATTTGCTAATGTAGCTCTTTTGAAAAAATTTCTCAATTACATGACATGACCTTGGGAATAAGGTGCTTGTGCAGGTCACATGGCAGGCTTTTGCTTTCAAGCGACTAAAGTTTACACAGCTTGAAATATGTGTAAACATATTTCATTTTAGCATGGTTTCCTTTGGCATTAAGGCCTCTGATGAATGCAGTGCAGTGTCCTGGCTTCATACTCCCTCTGGGACATCATGTGTCAAGTCCGATTGGCCATGGGTTTCTGGCACATGAAGTTCGTTTTACGTTACTTGACTGAAGTTTAATCAATGTATACATAAAAACCTGGTAAGAAGCAATGCGAGACAGAGGATCCAAGTAATCTCATCGGGGCACAGGCAGTCCTACCATCAAAGGAGAAACTCAGGATGTCCAGTAGAGGCCACCAAGGTGGCTGGGGCTGGTGCATTTGTCCCGTGTGAGGAGAGGCTTAGGGGGCTAGACTTGGTTCAGCCTGGAAATGAGGCAGGGGAGGAAATAACAGCCTGCTGGAGCCCACAGGACTGAGTCGGGCTCTTCACAATGGTGTATGACAGAAAGAAACAGAGGACTTAAATTGAAATAAGATCTGACAGGACATATGAATTTTTTCAACAGACAGCTGAAGGAACAAGAATAGTTTGTCTAGAAAGGTTGTGCAGTCTCCATACTGTCAGATTTCCAAGGCCAGGCTGCATAAAGACCTGAGCAACCTGGTTGCCTCATAGCTGGCCCTAGGATCTGGACATGGGCATGGGAGAGACCTGAAGTCCAGGATAATACTTAATGGCTCTGTGTCTACGAGCAGAATTGTGACTCAAGAGGGTAAGGGCCTGTGTATATTCCACTAAAAATACACACATGTGCCGAAGAGAATCCATCAGTATTAGACAAGAGTATAACCAACTATTTATGGGAAACAGAATTACCAGGAGGTATCAATGACCTTCAACCTCTACAAGTCTTGCAACCGGGAAAACAAACAACACAAGAAACATTCAATATTACAGAAAACAATCTGCTAATCAACATGTTATTGATCCCTTATTTTTGTCAAGGTCATTTAGTTTTTTAAAAAATGATCTCACACTAAATCTTTATAGGAAAAGTGGGCTAATTTGATTTACAAAGTAAAGTGCTATTAATTATGGAAGACAGTCAATAAAAAAGCTGATTCCTCTAAACAGAAGGCAGATCTTATGGCCTATGATTTATGATGATGATTATGATGGCAAAATTTTTGCAGTTCTCACTATCATCTAACTGTGGTTAGCTGGAACAAAAGATTCAGATAAGATATATGAAGCATCAATACAAAGAGCATTAGGAGACAAACAACCTTTAGAGCAGTAAAAGTAAGCATCTAGATTAAGAACTGTATACAAAAAGAATAACATGAGCTATTGTCTGTTTTCCAGTGCAGAGCACAGAAACCTCTGCTTTTTAAATATCAGAGCCAGACTTCTGTCTTGCTGCTGATATTTCCTTTTGTATTGCAGTCCCTAAATGTCTAAGTTACATAACCAGACATCTCAAGGGAGCACAGCAGTCATCTAAAAGGATGTACTCATTGCAAATTTTCCCATTTGGGATTATTAGCATGTCAATAAAACCTGGCAGCTTCTCCCACAACTAAGGCAAGCCCTAGATTTTACTAAAAATGCCTTATGGGACGCAAAAATATTCAAAGGTCTGATTCCCTTTTAACAAAGCCATATTAGTTAACCCTTAAATTAAAGATTAAAACCAACATATCAGACATTTTAATTTATAATATTTAACATAAAGTAAATATGTCATAAACGGGAAATAAAAATATGCAAGATAAGCCTAGAAAGAAGAATGAGAAGAACAAAAATGATTTAAAGAAGAAAATAATTTTAGATTAAAGTCTAGAGAAATGAAGAAATTTTAAAATTCATATGCATGTATCACAATGTATTGCACTTTTCCTTTCACATTGTTTTTAGTTTGCAAAGTGAAAATGGGATAATCCACACTTCTTAGAATAATTGTTTCAAGCTGCCAAGAGAAAAATAGAGAAACAACACTGGTTATGTCAGGTCATGTTTTCCAACTTTTTCTCATAATCACAAGATCTAAAGTATGTTTCTGTCACTGACATAATCAAAGGGCTTCAAAAGTCAATATCCATAGCTTGCACTTTTAATATATGTGTCTTAATTCAGTCTGGATTTTACAGCCATTTTTTTAACATAGTTATTTATCCTGCAGAGCTTAGAGAGAAGAAAAGCCAATTTTGAAAGAACTTATCAAACTTAAGCAAAATAAGCTTCTTCCTTTACGCACAAGCAGTTGTTTGAAGAAAATATCACTAATGTACACTTGCAAGGCGCTGGCAAAACAGTCTTTACTAAACCTATGCCTATCACTAAAAGTTTTCATCGTGTTTCCTTTGTTTTCATGTGAACAACATGGCACTTAATTTTGACAATCTGTCATTTTTCTAGCATGTTCAGAGAGCGGTCAGACAGAGCAGTACTTTTATGTTTTCCATCAAAAGCCTTACGATGCAGAACTGCTTGTCTTCTATTAGAGTCCTTGTCAAGCTCAGTGAGCTGTTCAGGCTGAGGGAGGACTATGTCATATTGTTTTAAGCTCACATGTCAGCAAAAAGAGATATAGATCTAGTGGTTTCTATCAGCATTACTGCTTGCTTGTGCATTCATATATAGCAGATATCTTTGTTGCAAGTTGCAGTTGGATAGTGCTGTAGTGTGCTATCCAACTAGATTGCTAGCATGAGCAATCTATAAAAGCCTCCCTTTCCAAGGTAGGAAGGGGCTGCATGGCATGTTCTCCACCAGCCTGCTTTCCCAGAGTAGCTGTCTGCTCCTGCAAAAACACAGGGGCAAACATGGGGTAAAATATTGACAACTCCAAACACTGTAAGTTGATACAGAGTTGGCAAATCACTTGTGTAATGTTATTCATCAGCTCTCATTTTTAAGTCTAACGGAAAGTTGTATTTTTCCATAGATTTAATTTTATTTTCACTCTTGTGTAATTATAAGAGTATCAGATAATTTCTGAGAACTTTCCCCCAAAAATATATCTGTACTTTGTTTTCAATTTTATAAAGTAGTAACCCTAAAATAAAGTCTCTCCTTAGGGAAATTACTTTCTAAATCTCTCTAAAGGTCAAAAAAAAAAAAAAAAATAAAACAAAACAAAAAGATACACATCCAAACAAAAGATACACTTTAATTTTTCATAAGAAAAAAAAATATATAAAAATTCACTCATTAAAGCCTGAGCACAAGAGGCACCCAGGACACCCACAAACATTACTCTATTATTACCAAGAAACATAAAAGTATGTAATGATTTTGAGTTACTTACCTAAACAAATAAAAAAGTTATTTTCTGGAATATATGTAACCTCTTTTGGCTTTCTACCAGAAATAACATTAATCTGAAATTTATGCATCATTCCTTCTGGTGTTAAACCTCTGCATAAATGATACTTTAAGCTAACTTAAAAACAGAAAGATGACATAACATCTCAATTTAAATCTTTGTAAACTAGCACTCTGAAGTTACCTACCATTCTTTGACGTCTTCTTCTTGAAGTGAAAAATAATCAATTTAATTATACAAAATTACAGAAGATATCATGTTTAAAATGAATTGATGTAACTTACATCAATCAAACTGCCATATGTTCCTAAGATCTAAGTAACTTCTAACTGTACAATAGTCTGTGGTTACATCAATAGCATCTCTTGTATATGAGCTCAATCCCATACTCAAGCCCAGACCTGCCTTGTTTCCAGACTGCTGTACAAGTACATCTGTGGGAAAGCTCACGGGAAAGCTGTGCCTGTTGCATGTTTCTGGACTCACAGATGAGTCACCCAGATGCCTTCTCAGAAGGCTTGAGATTTGACTAAATGTACAGGAGTATAGAGCAGTAGTAGCACCTGTACAGGACACAGTATAATCTAGCCCATGGCAGGATCTGTGCTCTACAAAGTACAACATGTATTACACAGTATAGTCTAAGATGGCAAGCTGCTGCTGCCAGTGCACTTTAGTTGTTTAGGACTGGATGGTAAAACTGCACACGTATTAGGGTTGTCTGATACATCATTTGGTCTGCTACCGTGTCCTCAAAGCATACCAGAAGTTTGAAGTCCTATTCAGATTGGAAATCTGCTCAGCTGTGCTCTGCATCCCACAGGCTGAAAACACTTTCCTGACTACATAAAAATACACCTTTCAAAGGAATGCCCTGACTTTGAAGAGAACTGTCTTACAGAGATCAGGTACTCCAAGTAGGCTTATTTAAAGTTATTTATGAGCATAAGTTTAAGAACTTACTTTCCAAAATCAAAGTGCAACTGACTAGATGGTCACAGCATCAAAAAGATTCTAATTTTCATGGTAACATTTTTGTTGTCATTCTTATTATTCCTACAGCAACGAGAAACCTCTGGCATGGAACAGGACACAATTGTGTTAGAAACACAAAACAAAAAGATGGTCTGTGAATCAGAAACCCGTTACATTTATTGGAAATGTAGGTTTGGTGGTTTTTTCCACATTATTGATCAGATAATAGGCTTCTGTTCTCTGGAAAGATAGAAGATTTCTGAGAGGATGCCAATGTTATTATTTCTTATATAATGGTGTTTTCCAATTTGGAACAGTGGTATTGCCAACTCCAATATTAAAAAATCATGTATTGGGCCTCAAAAAGCATGACATTGGAAAAAAATATATTTAGGTATTTTATATTTGTACTTTGCTACTTTGCCTAAGGGAGCATTCAAACCATAACATTAAAATATTCTCTACCACAATAAAGACAAAATCTGACATTTGCAACTGAAAGTAAGCTTTTCTGATAAGGAATTTAAGATTGAGACCAGAAATAATCAAACACACTAACATTTTTTTATCAAAAAATCAATACTATTTGCCAATATTGGAATCAAAAAGTTTGTGTTCCACAAATCACTTCTAACTCAAGGACAGTCTCCTAAAGTCCTTGGGTAAGACTTCCTATTTGCATAGAGAGCTTTTGTAAGGAGCAGGCCAAAATTCATAGGAAAAATGATCTCAGAATGAGAACAATATTATTATGTCTTACTTGAGAGGATAGCAATTTGCATTTACTTCACATTTATTCCTCAGTTTATTTTTAAATGGTTAGAGATTATTGTCTGACCAAACATGTTTAGAAAGGAGATTTAGGAAGCCAAGGTGAAGGAGGCACAGGAAGATTAGAAAAAGTAAGATGTGGCATCTGGACAGATTTAAACCACATCTGCAGGAATAAAATTCCAGTCAGGTTCTACAGTGACAAAAACAAGGCAAAGAGGTGGTATTTCTTTTTACTGTCAGAGATTAGGTAGCAGCATAGCAAGTCAAGACAAAACCCAATATCAGTTTTCTGTGCCTCATGCCTAGGAACACAGTGGAACGTGTTTCATTATTTGCCTAAATTACCCATGAAAAACAACCTACAGTTCTTTAACATCAATGCCAAATATCTCAGAGAGGGAACATACCTGGAAGATCAGCCAAACAACCCAGCATTTAGCCAAAAACAATCTATAGTAACAACCATCCATGTTTGAAGCTCAACTCACCCCAGTGGAAGGAGGAATGGAGGGAGAGAGGGAGAGAGGGAGAGGAGGAGGTATGGAGAGAGGGAGGAAGGAAGGAAGGAAGGAAAGAAGGAAGGAAGGACATTTTCTGATGCCTTTTGCTATATCTAACCTCAGGATATTTTTGGTTTTCTTTTAACACAAGTTTTACCAGAAAAAAAAAAAAGATTTTTTTAATAGATAGGATTAATCTTCATTGACAACGTTCTATTGTTATAACTGCAGGATAAAAGAGAGAATTTTGACTTGGTGAGCCAGCTTCAAAAAACACTGAGTTTCTGAAAACACAATACATGAGATTCAGCTCCATTAGATATTTCTGAATTTTTTTATTTGATGTACAGTTTCTTTGAGGTAAAAAAAAATTAATATCATTGAACTACAGCAAGGATTTATAGCAAGGACCTGTAGCTGAATATAAGAAAAGATCCAACAGCTCCACAGCAAATAAAAAAAGAAGCATATTATGATGTTATACCACATGCACTGCCTGGCCTGCATTCAGCTCACTGTAGCTGAAAAATAGCTGTAAGCATCTATGTTCTATTAACACTATGCTAATTATTATCATTGTCTCATCAGTAGTTTGTTTACGACAGCTCTGGGTGACAAGGGTACTGAGATGCTCTGTCAAAACCATCACCTGATGAGATTTTTATTGGCATAAGATCTTTTTTTCCCTTAGTCAGCTACATTACAAAAATCACTGTTTCATTAAATGCAAATACTATTGCCTGCCTTTGGCTTTTTATAATACCCCTGATCTGGCATTGCATTAGCTGGTTTCTTCTGTAAGTGATGATAAGATAATCTATGTCTCTTCTGAAGAAATTCACGTTATAAGAGTAAAACATGAAATGGACATGTTGAAGCTTGCTTAATAATCTTTTATTTCTGATTCTCCCATGTACGAAAGATATAAAAAGAAATGCTGTTGTCTAAATAAAGCAAATTCCCTAGAAAGGTTAGCACTAAAAGAGAAAGGGATCAAATGTTTAATTGTTCTTCATAAATGACATTTCATTACAGTTGCATTACTGAATATTAGGCATTCATTTTAGATTAAGCTTTGCTTATGAAAATAGACATGCTAATTTCAGAAGGATTTAGACCACTTCCCGTGAATAACTGGGCACTATATAGTTAAGCATCAAGATAAATGTATTAGAGTAGATAGCCTGATTCTACTTTTATCTTTAGCTTCATTTTTCCTCTTTGGTAGACACAAACTATAATAGATCTAAAACAACTGCTCCTTCCTTTTTCTCCCACAACATTTTGAAGTTAGAAATTTGATACTTTAAAAAAAAATCATTCAATTAGTATTTGAGGTTGTGAATAACAACATGAACAAATGTATTGTACTAATTACTGGGATATTTCTGAATATTACATATCATTATAATAGTTATACTACTGAATATTATTATAATTCACATTTATCTGACAGTTTTTCTTCTGGCAATTTTAATTATCTTTGCTATTAAATAGTTACATTACGTTATGCTGAATGGGGAAAACATCATCTAACTCTCCTTAAGAAACAATTCCTTTATCAAATGTTCCTCCAACCTGATGATTTTTAATCCTCATCTGTGGTGGCTGTCTTCATAGAATCATAGAATCATTTAGGCTGAGAAAGAACTGTAAGATCATTGAGTCCAGTTGTTAACCCAGTACTGTCAAGCCCACCACATCTTTTAAATACCTTCAGGCATGGTGACTCAACCACTTCCCTAGGCAGCCTGTTCCAATGCTTGACAACCCTTTCCATGAAGACTTTTCTAATATCCAATCTAAACCTCCCCTCATGCAACTTAAGGTCATTTCCTTTTGTCCAATGACTTGCAACTTGAGGGAGAAGACTGACCCACTCTTGTTACAACGCCATTTCACAAAGATGTAGAGTGCAATAAGGTCCCTCCTGAGCCTCCTTTTCTCCAGACTAAACAACCCCAGTTCCCCTCAACCACTCCTCATAAGACTTCTGCTCCAGACTCTTCACCAACTTTGTTGCCCTTCTCTGGACAAACTTCAGCACCTCGACGTCTTTCTTGTAGTGAGGGGCTCAGAACTGAATATGGTACTCAAGGTGTGGCCTCACCAGTGCTGAGAGGGACAATCACTGCCCTAGTCCTAGTCACACTATTTCTGATACAGACCAGGATGCCATTGGCATTCTTGGCCTCCTGGGCACACTGCTGACTCATGTCCAGCCAGCAGTCGACTAACTTCCCCAGGTCCTTTATCACCGGCCAGCTTTCCAGCCACTCTTCCTCAATTCTGTAGCATTGCATGGAGTTGTTGTGACCCAAGTGCAGAACCTGGCCCTTGACCCAGTTGAACTTCATACAATTGGCCTCAGCCTATCTATCAGTCTCCAAATGCCTTTGCAGAACCTTTCTTCCCTTCCAACAAATCAACACTCCTGCCCAACTTGGTGTTGTCTGCAAACCAAATGACGGTGCACTCGATCCCCTCCTCCAGATTATTATCATTCTTCTGCTGTGTTACTAATTAGAGGTGTAGCTATAGGATGGAAAAGCCACATTGTGATTCTGGTATGAACCTCATTTTAACAGAGCTTAGCTATTAAGTTAAATCATCGTGTATCATCACTGAGCCAAACATGTATTTCCTTTCATATCTCTTGGGCTATCATTTCAAATGTGCAAAATGTCAATCCAGTCTATCTGAAGCCAGAGCCAATAGTGTTGATTATCATCTCCAAAACGTTGGGCTGAACAAGTCTGTCCCTAGTGGAACTGCTTGAGAAACTACTTATGAGCTTAAACAATAATACCCTTTGTATCAAACAGTCATTTCCTTTGTACCTACCTTTCTAATGATCATGCATGATTCACACCAGAGGAAATTCTCATATTAATTACTGCAGAAGCCTTATTTTTTGAAAATATACTGTGAATATCAGATAAGTCCTTACCACATAGTCACAAGTAGATAAGCCATCATAAACAAAAGGATCACAAAAAGAAGTCTGAAACTACCAGGCTCTGTTTCATGCAACAGATTTTAATATGCCTTAATCATAGAATATCCTTTAAATGGTCATGCACCATTAGACATATATATGGAAGTTATTAAGAAACAATAAGTAATAAAAACCCCAAAACATTCAGAGTAATAATGTTTAAAATTTTATACTTTAAAATCATGAATGAAGATAAGAAGTAATTACATTTAAAGAAAAAGCAAAAAGAGGAGGAACAACCCAAGGAAGCTGAATTTATAATAGAATTACTTGCCTTCTCCACGTGCATGTCTCCAGACACCGGGTTTTGAGAGTAACAGAACTCAGGTCAACCATTTACAAAGCAGGAGACAGATAAGCACTTTATTTCACATATTACCCTTTTTGCTTACATTAGAGATATTTCAAATTTCGTCATTATTTAGTTCTAAGTGATTTGTCTCCACTTATGATCTAAGTAATTTAGCAACTGAATCTAAAAAAAAATATTTCAGACCATGGCTTCAACGACTTTTGCCACAACTTACTTGGCTTATTTACAGGTAAACTTAATTGAATTATTTAGTAGTTGCTTCAGTGAATGCAAGATCACATCTAAGGAAAACAGTTCATGTAAAAATAGCCAGTGATGTCTTAAAAGAATTCACGAGTGCTTGAAATTAGCCTTGATTTTTCACTTTTGCATTCAGAACAAAATGAACCAAAAAAAGACAAATTAATTTTTTCTATTGACAGTCCAGGGAGTGTCCCTATGCTGCCATTTGGTACATAAAAACTTATCATCATAACTTTTCTCAACTGGTCTACAAGGCTTTTCTGTTATGAACATGTATTTTTGTTTTGTTTACTTTTGCAAATAGTAACGCACATACTAAGAATCTAGACTTTAATGAAATTCATATGTCTATGAATTTTAATGAGCTAGAACTAGATAGGAAGCAAGAAAGTGACATGCAAGGTTTGAAGATACATTGGGCCAAGATTCTGGCCTAGAACTGATATAGTTCTGGGAAAAGTCTTATAACCTCCAGGCTTCCTCTCCTGATGGTGCCAGAACCTCATAGTTCACTCCCCATGAGCTTTCTCTCTTTACTTTGGGATGGAATTGGAAAAGTACCTCCTGAATCTATAAGTACACTTCTAAAAGAAGAAATTTGGCTTAGCTTTGAACCACGATTAAAGGGTACAAGTCAAATGGACAATGGGATGAGATTTTGCATGTGTTTCAGTGTACTTGTACTGAAAACAAACCTTTCCATCCTCCTTTAATCTATTTACTACTTACCCAAAGGACTTTCCTAGCCTTTTATGATGTCAAGTTTCAGCAAGGAATGACTTTTTATGACCCTATTATAAACCCATAAAAATGAGGGTTTACAATGGAAAAACTAACAGATGTTTATTTCTAGCTTTAAAAGAAGGAGTTTTGGACTCCACAGTGAACATTATTTTTATTTAAAAATAGTCAGTCTTCACAACTCTTTGGCATTTTGTCTCAGAACTCTATATTCTGTTTCCTACAGTTTCTTCAGCTAGATCTATCACTCTCATAATAAATTATGCGTCCGGGTACACTACAATCTGCCTTTCCCTTATCAATAAATTCTTACTCTTATCTATTGAAAATACGTTCTACATTGAAACTTATCATTAAAAGTTGAGTCAGAAATGAAGTTATTTACAAAATTTAATAATTAAAAATATGTATCTATTTTTGAGTTTTCAATAAAATGCAGGAATGAATGACTTAAAGATTAAAAATTGATTTTTAAATGGGTTTTTAGAGACAAAAAAAATTTTTAAATGGTCCTAATTGATTTGTTATTTTGAAAAAAAAAAACCAAACAGAACAAGTTCCTTGTTAAAAATAGGCCAGAGTGTTTTCAATGACAATTGCATAAAATAATCTGTAGCAATACTTAGTCCCTCCATTGCATTAATGAGTTAGTGCCTATAGAAAAAAAGATCGAGATCATCTTACTGTGAAAGGGAGCAATTATCCCTATCAAAAATAAAGCAATAATTTCTACATATTAAATCATTATTAATTCTTAACTAAATCCTTAATTTGTTCGAACTTGCAGGAATTTACAAGACATATTTTCACCACAGTAAACAATGAACTTGAGCTCTAAATAGTGATACATTAAACAACATACAAACCCCATAAATTCAGTACTTTTCCTAGTAAATCAAGTCCAAAACACATGCCTTGAATTCTGGTTATGTGATGCTGTGATGTCTGGGGATAAAGAAGCACCTTTAAGACTTAAAAAGATAACACACAAATTCACAGTGTAGCATATGTGGTGCATACAATGCTAGGAAAATTGATGGAGTATTGCAACACAAGCCCAGCATTACTCATTTGCAGATGTATTTTAAACAGTCATTTCCTATAATCTCTCTGTATTTCCTCCCCTGCTTTTGCTGACTTTCCCTATAATGAGTAGATTAAAAGGAATGTACTTTGTCAACAGCGAAGAAAATGGGCCTAATTCATTCTCTACAAATGCAAAAACTTCTTACAATTTTGTGCAAGCTTTTTTCTATAGATTTTTTTTGATACACTGTAATATGCCTCTATAACAAGAATATGAAATTATTATGGCTGCTTAAAACAGAATGATTAGGTCTAATCACAATTATGAAAATTCACACAGAAAACAACCATAGTTTTGCTATTGTACAACCCTGATGTACAGTGTCTGATATGTCTATTCTGTTAAATTAGTATTATTCAGAGTTTGGGTTCTCTTGTATAAGCGTTCTTAGAATGGCATCTATCCAATTATGGTGATACTCTCTTGAAAATTTGAAATCCTATCTACACCCATCTACTCAAATATACTAAAAGAAAATATTATATATGGTAGTATACATATAATGAGGAAAACAAAGTAATAAAGATTAGATTACATTAAATACAACCCAAACAAAAATTTTTGATAGTCATTATCATTGTCATCAGAACTTTACTGAGTGCAGTGAATATTTGAATTTTCAAAGTATGAAATAAAATTTTAAGTTCTCTCACTGCATCAGGGCATGCACTCATATTCTTATATATATATCTAATTCATATGCATTTCTACAGATTAAGTAAATAGCATAAAAATAATACTGCTGAAACAGAAATTTTTTAGGGCAGCCACACAATTTATTCAGTTAGATTTTATCAAACTAGTTGATAATCTGGGGCATCCTCTTTTGATCGAAGGATAAAAGGATACAAATTACTTATGATGACAAATGTCAAAGGAAACAAGGAATAACTTAGGAAATCATTGAAATCTTTCAGTTAGGACATTAAATATACTTAGGAGGAAAAGAGGTATGTCGTAAGATAGTGTCTTATAAAACAGTTAGCAAATTAAATTAGGACTAAACTAAATTAAATTGACAAAATTCTATTTTATATCATAGGATGTTAGGATTATTTCTTCCTTCTCTTTCAGGCAATGTTATTTCCTATTTAATGTACCCATGAATCTACTTATTTTATAGAAGCTTTAAGAGCCCCCATGTTCAAGTTAAATGCACACTATACAGATGTCCTCATGTGCTCATGTGTGAGGATCAATAGGTATGTTTGGTAAAAGGAAGCACTGCAAGGAACACACAGTTCACACACAAATGTACATCAATACAGACATGTAGGACTATAGGCACAGACACAAATGAGGGCTTGACAAGGCAATGAACAAAATTTTAAGAAGCAGATGCTGCTTGCCCTATTTTTTTATTAATCAATCAGAATCCACATTAGGTGAACGATTCATTGATGAAGTTTATTCCTTCAAACGATTTATTAAAAGCTAAGAAATTTATAGATGAACTTAAATGACATAACACCAAAAATTTCTTTTAGAGGCTTGGGAAATAACCTGCACTGTGCCCTCTCCATCTTAAGATTATCCTGAGGGCATTTTTAGATGCCAGTCTCCTGGAGGAAACAAGAATGGTAAGACAAATGCTGCATCCTAGGCTGGGCTGAGAGGAAAGGAGGGCCAGCAGAACTTTAGCAGGTGATATAAGGGGGAGCATGGGCAACAAAATTAGGAAATACTGAAAATGGTCACTCCTTTGTGGGCATGCACATACAAGGTAGCTTAGTGAAGTGGATAGTGTTAGCAGTCAGAGACAAGTCAACATCAGAATAGACGTCGTGCACAGTAAGAGAAAGAGATCTGAACCATAAACATCCTGATTTTTTTTTCTATACAATTATCAGTTGCAATTACACATCAAAAGAAACAAATCTACCCCCAGTTGCGATGGATGAACATCTGCACTTTCCAGACATTCTTTTCCACAGTATTTCTTTGCAATAGCATAGAACAACCAATCAGTCATTTAATGACAGCATTATAACCCATTATGTTCAAGAGTCAATTACTCTAAGACCTTACAGTTTTAGCACATACAATATGTCTAAATTGGATGCAATACCGTGGATCAATCAAATTCAAAATTTTATTTGAATCTGACTGTATAAGGCTACAAATGATTTATACTTTGTGGGAGTGGGAAGGAGGAAGAAGAGTCAAAATTACAAAACACCAAATAGTCGATAAGCCCTTAAAGATTTAACTACTTCTTTTATTGATACATGGCCTGCACACAAATAAGATAATTGCAGTTTAAAGAAAGCTTCTGGCAGTTTTTCCATTTGTAATAAAGCCCAGAAATCAGCAAATACTGATTGGTTAATTGGAAACACACAACACAGGGCAGCACGTGGAACTAAGACCATATATGAAAATGGGATTGTCACAGCAAGGACACTAAGGGTCACTGGACAAACATCTGTAGGAAATCAGTCTTCATTAGCTTACAGAAGAGTTCATTAGTATTACGTTCATCTATGGATGTGCAATTAGTAATAAAATGGAACCGTAAGTTACTTTTCAAGAAATAAATATAATATATATGTAGTCTGCCCAAAGAATAAAGGAATCACTAGAAATGCACATCAGATGTATTATTTACAAATGTTACATTTTGCAGCATCTTGACATTTGCCTGTTTGTAAAGGCTATGGCTGATGTATCTTGGTGGACAATTGTTGTACCACTGGAAAAAAATCTGTTTCATCTGTCGGTCAAAATAGTTGCAACTTCATTACTAGAAAATAAGATTTTCATTGGCTGTAAGCAAGCATTACTCCATAAAAATCAATACTGTTGATTGACTGTAACAGAGAAAGTGTCAGAAACATACATCAAAACCTCTCTATAATTTTTCCTTTTTATTTTTTAAATTTTTTTAAATAATAACCAATATACCCAATCACTTTTCAAAAATAGTTCTGAGTGTCTTGAATGGGAAAATCTGGAATGTAATCAAATTATATGCGAGTAGGCACTAATTAAAACACAGGTCAAAAGATGGGGCAAAGTATATAGATTTAGTTGTTAATTGTGGTAGAGAGCTGCTGTAAGCAGCACCAGAGGATGGGAACGGCTACTTGGATATTTAAACAACATGAAAAAAGTTGACAATGACTGTCAGATGAGTTTATGAACACGTGATCAGATCTGAAAAGCCATCTGTTTTAGGCAAGTTAATAGTATGACACCAAATACATGGCAGTGTTAGCTAAAGGTAAATTACACAAATTCAAAAACCATAGGCGATATTCTTGTTCTATCATTAGAGTAGTTGGGATTCGGGAAACTTCATGCTGACAAAATACTGTAAGAAATTAAATGGAATAGAATTCAGTTACGGTTCTGTTTAATGACATTTAATGAGGACACACTGCCTTTTCTTACCCTGTAAATTTGACTACTGCCTTCAGTTTTGAGTGTGTCAGCACTTAATAAAATAAACTACTTCACTAAAAGACTCCTAATTTCTTCAGGAAAACTCCACTTCTCCTACTATAAGAGCTAAATGTCTACATTTGTTCAAAGTAACAGGATAGATGGAACTTTGATTTGAATAATTACAGAAATTAAAAAGTTAATTTTAAAATGCAATAATCTGTGATATATGCATGATATCTTTCAGGTATGTTCATAACAAACCATTAGGTTTCTTCTTTTCTGAATTTTTTTTTTCTTCTTGATATATATGTAACCCCTCCCAGATGAAAAGTTGCTTCTTCCCTCTCTTTTCCTAACTATAGATTAGCTATAGAGAAATAAAGATTTAGGTTAGATATTTGCCAGCACTCCAGACACCACTAAGTTACCTGAAGCGCCAGTCATGTTCATGTTATAAAAAGTTAAATCAATTGCCCACCTGGTAATTTTTACTCCAGGTCAGCTGTGATTTTCTTGCTACCTTAGCAGCATAGATGATGGTCTGCCTTTTGGGTTCACTTGGAAGGGTTTGGACTTCTTATACCTAGTTTTGATTTTGGGTTTTTTTTGTTTGGTTGTTTGGTTGGTTGGTTGTTTTTTAATTCATCATATTGCAGGTATAGGACTGCTGTTTGTGATCACATCTCCATTCTTTCCATTACACAATATGATTTTGGGTGCCCCATTATTTAACATTAATTTCTGGTAGAAGATAGAGAAGTATGTAACAGTACTGGAGATCTGATGATACATGGACATTTTTGAGTAATTTTATTGCACTGTCATCTGTGACAGCAATGAATTCAATTGGCTGTCTCAAATGTTTACTTCACTTCCTGTCTTTACAGATAAGGAAAATACAGAGCAACACTTTCCTCTGCTTTCTGGGCATCAGTAGTTCAGAGACTTTCTGTACTGGAAACTAGACTATAATGCTTAATAGCTCTTGATCTCCATCTTCCATCTGTTTGCTTAAATGCTATGTCATTCTGTGGATTGGCAATTCTAAGTCAGGAGGGTTTGAACTATTCCCTCAGGTTATTCTTCCTGTCTATTTTATTAAAAATATGTTTACGTTACTACAGTAAAAAGAAATTGAAAGCTAATAGATTTGACTCTTCTATCCACAATAAACCTCTGGATGGATACTTAATGAGAATGTGTATATCTGGGATAATCAAACAAAGCAAGTCCCTAACCAGCATAGGTTAGTGAGACAGGAAATCCTACATTTCTTACTCAGAAAAAGTTTCCTCAAAAACAAAAGAAATTTTTACTATCCTGTAACCGAATCAACTCGTGTTCTCTGTTAAAAATTACAAGATATACATTCTTTCTGACTCAGTATGATCAACTCTCTCCACTTTCAGTATCGAAGATACTGAAAGATAGGATTCCTATTCTATTTACAAGGAATTAGTTTCCTGTAGCCAAATCAGTAAAAAATTCTGCTGATAATGTTATTAGAAAAGTAGGGCAAGCCAGATTACAGATCTGTCTGATATCAAAATAGTGCATATTCTAAATTGCCATTTAAAGTTAATAGGATGAGATGGTCAAAAAGAGTATGTTAAAAAGTCACTAAAAACTCAAGTCACAAAGTACCATACTTAAAAAGACGGGGGGGGGGGAAAAAAAGAAAATTTCCCTCAAAGCAGGTGCTACAACAGAATATTCACTGTATTCACATGGGTTTTCTGGTATAGCTCAAAATATTTGCTGGGAAATTCATGACAAATTATTTTTATTCTTACATTTTCAAATTCCTTTGTGACTCCCTGCAAGGCATAAAAGAACAGACCAACTCCTATACAAGGCAGAGTTGCAGCATCACTGCCGTTTAGTGTGCAGATCTAAAGGAATGTTCCTGTCTCTGTGACTGTCTGGGAGCCACTATGAAGAGTCTTTGCCTTCTTTAGCTTCATCTGAAGATGAACTGCTCTGGGGTTTATCACAATAATTATGTACTTTCTCCCTCTCTAAGAAGCATTTGCTCTATATCTCAGACTGGAGATTGTGAAGAACAAAGTTGAGCTCAAGCATCAGCTCTTTGCTTAGTGCTGACTTAATCCCCCATACTGCTGTCCCACATAATTATTTTGTGTAGTGTGGGTGAAGAGAAAGACCTGGATATCATATATTGCTGTTTTTCTTCTCCAGACATGTAGTTTACACTATTTCTAGAATTGCTGACTTTTTATCTCCTACTTTGCCCCACAGCCCAAAAAAGCATTCACCTTCACAATGGCATAAAACTGAAACTATGTAAAACCTGAACTAAAAACTGCAATAAGCAAATCTCGTCAGGTTTCTCATTAGAAAATATTTTTTATTTACCAAATGTGATTGCACATGCAAGCTTTATTTAACTAGTTTATTATTTTGATTGCATACCTCCCAAATATGTTTTCAACTAACGTAATTGTGTTAATTTGCATCTTGAAAGAGCGCCTTTTCAAAACTGAGCATTTTATCAAGGTTATTCCTGCTGAATTAAAAGAAATCCACACACAGAATTGTAATAATTACCTTCAATATTTAGCATTGACTAGGGAAAAAAGCAAACAAAAAATGTTCAAATCTTCTAACCTTAATTAAAAAATGGAATATGGAATGGATTTTCAGTGAGATAAATATAAAAATAAATTATTTCTGGTTGTCAGGGAATTCTTAAAAACAAGACCTGAATGAACAGGATGTGATAGAGGTAAAAATCATTTCTCCTAGTCTAGAGATAGCAACAGATCAACTGTCCTAGTCAACACTTGATCAAGCCGTGGCTGTTCAACAAAAGGTTTAACAATATATTACAGAATCACAGAATGGAAGGGATCCACAAGAATCATCGAGTCCAACCCTTAGCCCTGTACAGGACCATCCCCAAGAGTCACACCATGTGCCCGAGAGTATCATCCAAACACTTCTTGAACTCTGTCAGGCTTGGTTATGTGACCACTTCCCTGGGGAGCCTATTCCAGCACCCAAACACCCTCTGGGTGAAGAACCATTTTCTAAAATCCAACATAAACCTCCACTGACACAACTCCAGGCCATTCCCTCAGGTCCTGTCACTGATCTTACCACAGAGAAGGGATCAGTGCCTGCCCCTCCTCTTCCCCTCATGAGAAAGTTCTAGACTGCAATGAGGTCTCCCCTCAGTCTCCTCTTCTCCAGGCTGAACAGACCAAGTGAACTCAGCGGCTCCTCATACAGTTTCCCCTCAAGGCCCTTCACCATCTTGTTGCCCTTCTTTGGACACTCTCTAAATGCTTAATATCTTTCTTTTATTTTAGTGCCCAAAACTGCACACAGTATTCAAGGTGAAGCCACACCAGTGCAGAGCAGAGTGAGACAATCCCCTCCCTTGACCGGCTGGTGATGCTGTGCTTGATTTCCTTCAGGACATGGTTGGCCTTCCTGGCTACCAGGGCACTCATATTCAACTTGCCATTGACCAAGATCCCCAGCTCCCTTTCCACGGTACTGCTTTCCAGCATCTCATTCCCCAGTCTGTACATACATCCAGGGTTGCCCCATCCCAGGTGCAGAATACAGCACCCCCTTTGTTGACTTCATATGGTTAGTGATTGCCCAGTCTTCTAATTTGTCAAGGTCTCTCTGCAGGGCCTCCCTGCCTTCGAGGGAGCCAACACATCCTCCCACTTTTGTGCCACCTGCAAAGTTGCTTAGTATCCCTTCCAGTCCTGTATCCAAGTCATTTAGGAAGATGTTGAAGAGAATGGGGCCCAAGATGGAGCTCTGCAGAACCCCACTAGTGACAGGTCCCCAGTCTGATGTTACCCCACTCACTTTTACCCTCTTTGCTCGACCCATGAGCCAGTTGCTCACCCAGCCCATGATGTGTTTATCCAGCTGTGTGCTGGACAGAGGGATACTGTGAGAGACAGGATCAAAAGCTTTACTAAAATCCAAAAAGATTGCATCAACTGGCTTCCCTGGGTCAACTAGGTGTGTTACCTTGTCATAAAAGGAAATCGGGTTTGATAAGCAGGACCTTCCTCTTACGAAGGCCTGCTGTCTGTGACTGATAACTGCATTGTCTTTCAGGTGTTTTTCAATACCTCCCAGAATAATCTACTCTGTAACTTTAACAGGCACTGAAGTCAGACTGACAGGTCTGTAGTTTCCAGGGTCCTCCTTCTTGCACTTCTCGAAAATCAGGACAACATTTGCCATCTTCCAGTCAGCTGGGACCCCTTTGGATTCCCAAGACTGCTCCAAAATCATCAGGAGTGATTTTGTGATGAAGTCAGCCAGCTCTTTGAGGATTCTTGGATGAATCCCATCAGGCCCCAGGATCTAGCTAGAGCAGAAGATACCACAAAATTTCAGGGTCAACTGGGAGTTGATCATTCTCTTAGTCATGATCCTCCAGCTCAGGGCACTTGGTCCACCATCCATGTTGAAGAGAGAGGCAAAGAAAGCATTAAACACCTCTCCCTTGCCTCTGACCCTGTTTGTGAGGTGACCATTCTCATCCTCTAATGGGCTGATGATATTTCTATACTGCCTATTGCCATTTAATGTATTTGAAAAAACTCTTTGTTGTCCCCTCATTTCTGGCCAGCTGCAACTCCAGTTGAGCTCTGGCTGCATGAATTTTCTCCCTACAGTGGCAAGCAGCATCTCTGTATTCTTCCCACATCACTTGACCTTGCTTCTACTAGACATGCACCTTCCTTTCTTGCCTTATTTCCAATAAAAGATTCCTGTTCAGCCAAGCTGACCTTCTGCCTCACCTGCTTGACTTTCAACATTTGGGAATTGCCTGTTCGTGTGCCCTTAGGAGGTGATGTTTGAACAGTGACCAGCACTGATGGACTCCAGCACCTGCAAAAACATTTTCCCAGGGGATCTTAATAATTCCCCGAGAAGCCTGAAGTCTGCTCTCCTCATGCTCAAAGTTGAGGTTTTGCTGGCAACAGAGATTTTAAACTTGACCACTTAATGGTCACCGCGGCCAAGATGGCCACGAATCTCCACTGTGCTCACGAAATCCACTCCGTTGACAAGCAGCAGATCAAGGAGAGCATTACATAGCTCTTGCCTTGATTTTACTCACAGGCGATTTTGCACCCTTTTACTTAAACCAGTGCCCAAACCTATATTTGTCGTATTTTTTCTAAAACATTTTATTTTTTTGCAATTCAGTACATAAACACTTCTTTTGTTTCAGTGGAAATATGCCTAATGCATATTTTCATACAAATGCCTCTGTGCAAGAGAACCACAGCACTTACTCTCCTTTTTGAGCCTCTAGATTCTGCATAACTGAGGTAGGAGAAGAATGTGGTATAGGGAATAATACTGGTATATCACCACATTTGTTGGCCTCTACAAACCAGAGAAGTGGCTTGCTTAATCCAGAAATAATATTGTATGCAATCATCCAATAATACACTCATTAAATACTTTGTTATACACAAAACTGGAATGAAATATCCAGATTAGTTACATAAAAAGATCCCTTCGGATATATTCGCAGGTGATTAGTTTAATTATGTGGAATCTCATAAATCAATTACATTATTCCAAATCTGATGAGTTGTGTCACAGTAATAGCTAAGATATAGCTAAGAATAAAAAAATGGGGATGTAACAGTCTACCTAGTTATCACTGTGTATGTTGTCACAGCTTCTCAGTGAACTGTGACTGAGATGTATTAGCAGGTCAAAAGGGCAAAGCTCTTCAATTTTTTAGAATTCTGGAAAATGGATGACATTCAAGAAAAGCTTACTCCTAGCAGGGGAGCAAACAAAGTGATATTTTTTTATATATATTCTTAAAGAGGGAAAATGAAAACAAACAAATGCAGGCACTGCTATCAAAAGGCTCTACTTCATGCTAGGTTTCTTCTATATGTTTATTGTGTACAATTTACTGCTTAAACCCCCTATAAAGCTCACACAATGATTTGGATATAACCAGAGAGAAAAGTGCTATGAATCTTGCTTCCTGGAGTGGCAGAGGTTGGGCCAGAGGTGAGATTTCAATGAATTACTCTCATAAGCACCTATCAATTATTGATAACAGTATAGTTAGATGCATTATTTTATCTCAAATTAGGGCCATGCAATTGGGTATTCACAGGAGCTCTCTCCAGCAGCTTTATGCATGTGTTGGCAGCTGAATGAGGTTGGACCTGACTACATCTTCTTTAAAGAAACAGATAATTAGGTATCTCCCAATCATCTGGCCTCTTCATTTTTCTTTTTATTTTTTTTTCTCCTTTTCAAAAGGTTAACACTTGAATGCTTTAAAATCTGAGTAATAGGAATAAGATGTGATGACCTGCTAAACTTCCTAACCTTATTACACTCAAAGACATTTTTAACATTTAAATTTCCACAATAATTTTGCTAATGCTTAATATTTTTCCATTTAGGAAAGCACACTCTGCTTGCCTTCTGTGGCACCCTTCGGTTTAGCAATGTAATCAATGGAGGAAACACTGCAATAATTAGTAAGATTACTAAGTTTGTTGCAAAGGGGTTAAGGGGAAAAGCTCACTACCTATTTCTTCTTCATCAACTCTTTTCTCAGATTACATCACAGTTTTCGCTAGTGCATGACTTTGAAGCATACATAAGAAGGATGAAGTATCCTTTGATAACCAGTGCCTTCAGCTGAATTTCAGAGGATATCACTTCAGTCCTAGACTCCCTGAAAAATCATTTCCATCTTTATATACCTGTTTCACTACCCTTGAAGATTTCATCTAAGGTCTTACATATTCATGGACTGTGAGAGAAAAATTATAAACACACATGAAGCTAATGATGTAAATATAATTGAAATTTACATTCTCTTCCTTAATTTTGCAATGATTTCTAGGGTGTTAAAGAACACATTATTACATGAAAGACAAAGGCAAGCCTCTAAAGGTAACATTAAAACTAGAGGTGGGGTAGGACATAATGAATCCGTAAGCATATTTTCTTTCAATTTCCTACTGCTTTGGAGTTGAAGCTAGATCTCTATAAATCATCTACTTTCAATGTGGCAATGTAAGGAAGGCCAGTACAGGCGGTCGTACACAGAGCTGTTACAGGATTTCTATACCTCCTAGCACCTGTTGGTCCTTCTTTTAAACTGTGAAGAACTTACCATACACAGAATGGCTTGCAGATTCCAAGTTGATGGGAGACCATCATGCTTCTTCAGTAACATTTCAGTTAGGGTATTTTACTTCAGTCAGGAATCCAATAGACAGAATCTGACAGGATAATCCTGCTGTCTTTATGCTGTTTGCTTTCCTATAAAAGTCAAAAGTTCTAAGAGAAAAGTTTTTCGCACATCTCATCAGGCTTGGGATGCTGGAAACAAAGGTTGAAAATGTATCCTTGGAACGCCCTACCTATATTACTTTTTCCTGTAACATAAACAAAGGACTTGCACCTAATGACTGCTACCTTGAGGACTTATGTAGTTTAGAGATATTTTAAAAAATGCCATTTTTTCCAGAACGCCTTATGAGCATGTCTTGTTCAAGAAAAAATATCTAGATTTATTACATAAAGTAGCATCCAAATTAGGTATTTACTATGATGATTGTTGTAAGTGATCTATTTAGAAAGGGAAAAATGTGGTCAATTGTTTCTAAATTGCTGACCTATAGGCTTATAGAGCCATTATTGATCAATTTCTGAGTAAGGGCACAGGTTAATCTTTGTCATATGATTTACTTTAAATGATAAGAAAATTTTATTTAATATCCAAGAATGATTAAAAAAAGGACTTAACAATATTAAAAATGTATTTTAAGAATCTCTTCATGACTGAGTCTATAATATTAACCTACTGCTGTTAAATCAGTCAGTATTGCATCCCCTTCTGTAAATGACTGAATATTTGTCCTTTACAGTATGTATATTTAGCACACTAGAAAAAAATATTCTTTCACTTCTTTCATAATGATAATAAAAAGAAACTGATTATTTTTCACTTGTTCATAAAAAATGTCCGCACAGCAACCTGAATTTGATTAGAGTGGTATATCAAATATATATACGGAACTGTGCACACAAAGTAGGGTTACTGGAATGTATGTACAAATTAGATGAAAGAAATATTTAATAACTCAGTGAACCCTTGCTAATGTAACATATTTTCTGCACTCAGTTATTTGAAATTGAAGTAACTTCTAGCCAGAACATGCCGGTTTATTAGTGTTTAAATCAGCCCTCCTTAATCAACACAATGATCATAACTGCTATAATGAAACATCTCAGACCTTGAAAGTTTGGACAGATTGATGAAATACTAAGGTATATTTGTGAAAACAGTTTTTATTCTTTAGTGTAAGACTAATTTCAAGTCTGTTGTAAACAAAAAAAAATACCAAACAAAACCTCTTCCCTCTTCCCTAGAACAAGACTTCATTGAACTACAGAAAAAAAAAATCTTAGTCTTATTAAAAGTGATGGAATTGGAACACTTAAAGACACTTTAAATGATCTTAGACTGCACACTTTCCACCTTGGGCTTAGGCCAGGAAGTTAGTTTTAAGAAGTGTTTAATACTGCACAAATCCTAAGCAAAGGAAATTGGCTTCAATGTTTTAAAATGTAAGGTCAGTGGATATTGCACTGATTCAGTGTGATAGACACAAGACCCGATCGTTCAGATTTGAACCACTCATTTCACAGTCATTGTTATTTCTCTACTGCCTTTATTTGAGTCTAGAGTCACCAAAAAACCCACTCTGTGTGGACTCCACCTCAAGAGTAACTGCATTTAGTTTTGTTTAAAATAGAGAATTAATCATTGCCAGTATATTTCTTTTTCTCTGACAGTGCTTCAAGTTTGCAGTGAAATTAGAAAATGATTGTTAATTTACACATACAAGATAATTCTATGTGACTTAAGAAAGATTAAATGGAACAATCAGGAGTGACAGTGGAAGAAATTAAATCAGGATATGAATGAGCGCTGTTTTATACTGTAGGTGTTCCCGCAAAATCTAATGCTAATACTTAAACTCATCAGTTAATCACTTCCCATATTCTTTTTCAAATATTAACCTTTTAAAAAGTTGAATTAGCTTAAGAATAACTTGATATATTATTAGGATTTATTTAAAAAGTCCATGCCGAAAAAGAATGGTTCTCTTTTTAAACATTTTTTAATTATTATGAGTCTTAGACGAAGAGGAAAATATATTTTAACAAGCATCCACACAAGTGGTCTGATTACGTTATTCTAATCTGCAAACCTAATTATCACCTTCTTATGGAGTACAAGGAACAGCTTTAGAAGAAAATTAATGTATCCTATCAGTGGGACAGTTTGTCACTTTATTAAATAATCATCTTCTTCGCAAATAAAATTGTTAGAAGCTTCATTGTATTAAGGAAAAAATAAAACCCCTCACACCATTACATATTAAAATTAACTTCCCACCGTTTCTTTAATGGTCTATTAAGCCTTCACTGTGGTGGATTATGAAGTACAAATGAGGATATCAACTGTTTCTAAAATTGTAAGAAACAAATATATTCTCTGTGCATTTTTTATTATAGTGAGCTATAATTCAGCAAACATTTAAACTATTTGCACTAGTTTCCAATGTACAAAGTGTATACTAAGTCCAAAGTAGATAATGTAATTTTTTTCCCCTCCTTTTGATCTAAATCATAAGCAGTGGGAGAAAACTAACATCTCTCTATGTCTAGCTCTTCTTCTGTAAAACTGACAATTAATATTTGATATTTCAACCTGGAAGACAAAACCAATCCAAACATAATCTGAAGTGCTTCCAAATATGCCACTGGAATAAATCTTTAGACCAATCTATGCCATGAAAAGTAGAAATCTTGACAGAAATATTTAATACATCACTATTTAAAACATCATTCCACCTAAGACTAAAATTTGACCTCCATGTCATCAATCATTGTAATTTAGTTTTTGTAATTCAGCTTGTGAATACATATAGGAATCCAACTTGTGAACAAATACAGGGCCATATTGTCTGCCCTGTAATGAAGAAGTCCAATTGGGCTCACCACTAACTAAAGATTTTCTTTCACTGGTCATGGCAGTAAAACAATATGGTGCAAGTTTTAACTCTTGGTTTTTTCTCCCTTAGAGGATAATATGACTTCCATATAGAGCTAACCTGGATTATTTTCAGCTGTCTTTGATTAGGCTATATTATGCAGTGAAATCAAAAAAACTACACATAACGAAGCCAATTTTAATAGAATTTTCATCTAGAAAGAGTTGTTAGGTAACAGATGGAATATCAGCTTAAAGCAACATATAAAAGCATACTTAGCTATGCCTTATTAACTATCTCTCGTGAGTCAACATATATCACCTGGGATTTAGGTGACACAGTTTGTGTATACCGTATTTCCACTAAAGCTTAAACTTAATATCCAACATCTCAGGTAAGAGCTCTTACCTTTGCAATTCTAGACACAGTTTTTGTTGTTACCTGCTGGAGTTGTCACCCTGGCAGGAGGACAGCATAATCATCATCCAAGTCCCTTGGATGAACCTATACTGTATCCATCAGTTCCAAGATGCTGAGGTGCTCTGCTTCATATAAATAAACATTCAACATTTAACAAACAAAGAAACAAAACCCCAAGCCTTCTCTCACAAGGCAACTTGTATTTTACTTAATCGGCAAAGAGGAAGAAGGTGACTCTTAATCAGGGGGCTGCAGCTGGGATTCTCGCATTTCAAGCAAACACTGCAGCTCTCAGTATAGCAGCAACGGTGGGAGAAGCAAAGTTCCCTTTCTGACACTGAGGCAGGTTCCGATTTTTTTATCTGAATTAGCCTTCTCTTTAAATAGGAAAAATGTTCTCACATCAGGGAAACTACTTCCTGCCCAACACTATCTCTGAGGAAGCTTTACTAGCTACATATTTTTAACTCCTTCCAAAAAGCTGGATACTTTGCCCTTACATGCAATCTAGAATTTCATAAGGTAAAGAACTATAAAGATACTGATTTTCCTTAAGTATTATCTGATACAGTTAAAAGTTCACCTCCTGTGGCTTGTGGGTAAGATATATCCAGACATAAAAACTGTTCAATATTCTGTGATATTATACATGCGGCATTACCAGTAGTCTGTAAAATAAGACAGTCTGAAATATTGGACAGTTACTTAATTTTAATGTACAAGACAGTAACTGAGTTAATGAAACAATGACAAAAGTCGTTGTTTTTATGATATAATCTACCTCTCTACATTTTTAAACTTACAAATATGAAGATCAAAAGCATGTCTTATGACAAAAGGCGAAAAATATAAAAGCTCTGATAGATCAGGATTTCAGTGATACACTGTCTCACACTGTCAGACAACAGATCTGTGCTTATTCCCAAATCTAAATTCTTGGAGAATAGAGTAAGAAAATATTCACAGTTAGGTATTACAGAACGCTTTCAAAAAAGTATAAAAGTAATTAACTCTAGGAAAAGAAGATAGCAGTTACTTAGTCTGCAGTGGCATTGATACTTCATGCTTCTGAATAGGCTTTAGTGAGGAAGGATCACTTCTCTAAATCTTAACATCACTTTTCCATTTTTTCAGCAGGCACTGGGCTTTCATTTCTATATGCTTTTAAAAGAGATTGCATCTCTAGAAGCTCTCACAGACTTCTCACTGTGCACCAAAATCTTGGCACAGAAACTGAATATAACATTTTCCAAGCTACAGGTTTCAGTGCACTACTAGTTCAGAGCACTAAATGGCCATATTTATGGTTTTATTACTTAACTGTACATTTTCAAAGAGTATTCTGGTAGAATTGTACACCACATGCAGCTTTATATCACTTTATTTCACAAAGAAATGAGTTATGAAAATGATAGACATTACACAATAAAGACTTCAGAAAAAAAATTAATAAATAGACCAAACAAAGCAACACTTAAGATTTCAAGTGAGAGACATGGCTGAAAAGCAGTTTCCTCTTGCCCTGTCAGCTTCTCCCTTTCCCTTTTTATTAAAACACTAAACCATGAGCATTAAGCAGCTCTTAATTTAGCTTTATAATAAAAATTGAAATCCTTCTTAACCAAAAGTACAGTTTTGTTGAAATCTGTATCCTTGATTATTTTATAAGGTGAAGGAACAAAGTAAAGTCAAGAAAGGCAATGAAAAAAGGAGTCAAATCAGAAAGAGAAACGACAAGTCTTAAGATGCCAGAGGAAGGAAAAGATGAGCATGCCTTATAGCAATAAAAAATTTATAAGTTAAAATTTAATCTCAAATATTTCCTTCACTTAAGACAGCTAAAATACATTTGGTAAGGAATAAGAAGTTGGTATAATGTCAGATACCAGGGACCGCTAGCTTGTGATCCGGTATATTCAACCACTGCACACATTTTATCCAATGCTTCAGTCGCACCTCCACTTTGTAATGGAGCATGCTTCCAGGATGGCAGAGCTGGTGCCAACTAAGATGGCTCTGGACGTACAAGTAAGACAGCTACAGTGGTATTGCCTGGTCCTTCAGTGATTAAATCTACTCTAAACCTCAGAAGAACATGTGGTCTTGTGCTTCATGCAGACATTGCAGTGCCATCCAGTTTAGTAGTAGTTCACTACGCAGGTTAGCTGTGACTGTCCATGAAGCATTTTGAGAAACTGTCAGTCAGTGATGGTCTAGAGTAGCCTTGAAAGGCATCTTCTTTCTGTACCTTTAAGCAGATTTCTCTTTGGCAGTGTTTGCTGTGTCTAATATGTCTCTCCAACAGGGACTGCACCACACCTATATTCCCTTATTCTACAATTTTAGTGTCTTTGGGCATTGTAGCTTGTTAAGGAAACAACCCAGTCTGACCATTCACAAGACTCTCTGTCAGTCACACTCCCAATGCCAGAGACTTTAACTGCTGGGATCAAAGCCCCTTCAGAGTGGGTGGCTCCAGTGAGACGATGGTGCCCCACTTGAATCTCTACACACTCCACTAACATGCAGTCAGACCGAGTTTTCTTACCAGTTTGGCTCTAGAATTCCCATAGCAGAGTCTCAGATGTCTAGTTTCATAAAGCAATTTATTCATGATGCAGTAACAGAGAAACAGCTCGAGCTGGGTGCTTCTGAGGAGGGACCCCCAAGGAAGGGACCCTTGGGCTTTCATACCCTCAGTTCAAGTGAGTATAAATCTCGCTCTTCCTCCTAAGTCTTTGGTTTCTGCTGTGTCTCCGAGTGTCCATTCACCTGGCTGGTACAACTGGTCTTCACGCCTTTTGTCTCAGGCTCCCACCCTCAGTCTGTATCTGAATTTGCATCTCAGACTACCCTTGCAACCTGAGCTGCCTGCACCGGATGTATTCCTCAACAAGGTGATGGCAAAGGAGTTTTTTATAGACAGAAGGAAGACTACTGTGTGCACTTATGAAATATGCCAGACTGCAAATGCTTTAGATTGGTGTCTGTGTTTTCCTGTTCTAGATTTAAGAAAAGCAGTTAGGAATCTCTCATTTGTATGCAGATACTAATATACTACACATAAACCATCACCTTTGCAGCAGGTGTGTCCAGGTTCCATGATACTTATTTTGCTTGTGTGACTAAAGTAGTGGATAAATATTGTTAGTAATTTAAACAACATAATTAAAAACTTAGTATTTCATGAGACTTCCAATAATACAAAACTGCTTTTTCACATGGCAACCTGGTGACAGAGTCAAATTCCCACCTGCTTAGTTATTTTCTGTATTTCTGCTGTTATTGCAAACTATGGCATTTGTATTTGCATTGTGGACCAGCTGCTATTTTGTTGTCAGTGATTAAAATACTTTCCAAGTAAAAGAGTGTGTCAGAAGGAGAACCTGAACCCCAAGCTCCCTCTTCCCGGCTGAGTGCCCTCACTATTACGCCAGTGTAAAAATAGTCCCAAGGCTTCAGTGTCTTGGCTGCTGTGCAGCTTTCCTACTTCAACATTTTTTTGGATAAGCCCTGCTTAGGTCAATTCACTCAGGTTTAATTTTTAAAAGCCCCCGAAAATTTGTCAATTACATTTATGTTCCCAAATAATTTTCACTGAAGATTTACACTGCAATACTCTATGAAATCAAAGCAGCTGAGCATATTGAAGATTTCATTTGGTGTAAGTAGTCAGCTGCCTCATACCAGCAAGAACATATTTCTTTGATTAACACACTTCTTTCTTTCTTTGAACATCAACAAAATCTTGATAAAAACACTAGATTGACAGCTTAACACAGCCTTCAAGGCTTTACTAGCAAAATCCAAATTACTGAAGAAGCTTCTGCTACTTCTGCTGCTACTATAGTTATTAATATATCATCATAACTAAAAAAAAAAATCCAAGAAGTATTTTAGCTCATAAAAAAAATAAATCAATGCTGCCCTTGTTTTTTATATATTGTGAGCACAAAAACACTAACCACAGAGAAAGTTCTTCAGTTGGCCATTATACTCCCAAATCACAAGTTACTGTTCCAAAGAGCATTCGATGCCTTTAGACATCTTCATAATTGGCTCAGAAATAGCTTGCTGCAAGAAAGGTTAACAGACCTTGCTGTTCCTCATATGGACAAATCTTTATTAAAAACAGCATAACCAAAAGGTTCTCAAGAATCAGGAAACCGTATTACTTGCAGCTGTTCCCTAAGTCTAATTTGAACAAAAAAATAGCAAATGTAACAGACAGCTTCTTCCTCTGACTATTAAATCAAAATCCTGAGTAGCTTTTACCACATCTACCGATGTCATGTGGATTCAAATGATATTCTGAGTTCTAGTACATCAGGAATAAAATTAATGTAAATTCAATATGATGTTAAAATACCATATTAATCTATTAACTGTGTTAAGTTTTGCTATATCTAAGTTGACTTACATGGATTGAAATTGGATAGAATTTGAAAACTTTCCAAGCTTAAAAAATTCCAAGTAATTACTAGGTAACAGTTTTTATGTCCAATGATTTTCTCTTTTTCTATTGTGATCCATTTTATGCCATGACATGTGAACATAGCAGAAACATCAAGCTCATTCTCTCAACCCCTGACCAATAAATGAACTTGGAATTCTGTAACTACTGTTGATTAAAATTTTGAGAAAAAATACCAAAATGACATTGTTTGCCACATGTTTCTTTTGCTGTCTTGTATTCTGTCTTGACAGTTTACCCAGAGAGTACTCGTGGACATCTTGAGCTGGAAGGAGTCAGGGGAATACTGGTTCTTTAGTCAGCAATCTGCCACATAACATTTTGATCTGAACCATTTACCCAAACCAGAGCTGAACATTAGAGAGCACTCAAGACAGGTAACATACATACAATGTGTATTTCCTGAAGTGCAGAGTAGAGGCCTAAATAAACAAAAACAATTTTTGTTTGAGCAGGTTGGCAAAATTTCTTTAAATTCCCATAATTTCTTGGTCTGACAAAGGGAAAAATATCCTAGGATGCTAGTGCCCTGAGCACTGGTGAGACAGCAAATGAACATCTGTTAATCTTCTGCTTTAGAAGTGGATGTAGATCAAGAGGCACTAATCATTCAGCAACACAATTGTAAGAGAAGCTAGAAGGTATTCTTTCACTGCCATGACAGCACACAGAAATATGCTAAAATGAGAATATCCTAAGCCTGTCTTAGGAAGGGAAAGAACATAAGAAATTACAAAGGTGTAAATGACCAATATAGTATTCTGAAAACACATCAGAACTCCCGTTTGGCAGACAATGAAGCGTCATGAGGGGAAGACAGACCAGGTGATATTTTTTGTTTTGTAATTTTTTTTCTGATAATCTATTAAAAATATGTTTCACAAACACAGACACACAAAGATACTGAAAAAAAATAATATTTTGGATATCATTACATAATGAAAAATAAAAAAATGTAAAATGAAAACACGAATATAAAAGAATAGAAAATATAATTTGGTAATATCAATGCTAAAGAGATATTTCAGTACTAAGATAAATACTTCTCAATTTTGATTATATACTTACGTTCATATTAGGTAAAACAAAAAGAAGCAGTACTTACTATTTTACAAGTAAAACCAAAATGTAAAATTATTCTGAAGGAAATGTTAGCAATAATGAAGTTATAACAACAGATACCATCATACAGCTGCATCTATCATTTGATATTCATACAAATCCATCATATGAATTGCTCTGTATTATTAAAAACAAGTACTTTCAAAATATTGTCTTTGGCAAAATATATCCTATGTTAATCAAATGAAGATATACATCAGAAGTAAATAAGAACTTTACCTGAGGAATACCCACTGGATCAATCTTATTTTGTAAGATATGCAAATTATACTTTGCTGTATACTGTAAGTTTGGAAATACTTCTAGCTTTGCACATTTCTTATAAGGGGTTATGTAATCTACTGTAATAAAAATAAGGGACTGAAAATCAGATCAGAAAGCAGTCAAATTACTTACATGAAAAAAACACACAGGAATGAACCAGGCAAACTACATTGAAATAGAATGAAGAGGCAAATGGAAAATGTTATCTGAAGTGATGGAGATGGTGACACAGGCTCTTTATTTGATACATTAAGTACTTAAAATCACTACAGTTACATAACTAGCAAAGATAAAAACTGTAGGTTATTTAATCAGGGGCTGACATGCTGGTTGAAAGCATTACTTTTCTGCCAATCTATTAAAAATTAATTTTGAACAGTAGTACTAAGGGTTAGGAGGACTGACTAAATTCTTTAAAAATTTCTTTCCAATTACCTAAGACTGCCTAATATGATACAAACCAATTTGCAATTTTAGAGTGCAGAATTGGAAGCCTGGAGCACATTAGTTGCAAGATTCAGAATCTGAAGCAAATCTAAGACCTAATTTCTAGTTAGTTAAAGGACAAGGCAAGTAAAAGCACATACTGCATATTATGTCAGTCTGTGCTGTACTAAAGGAGTATTTGGACTCTCCTCATTATCTATAGGTATTGTAGTAGGGGCTTAATTACTGGAATCAAAGGATTAAAAAAAAAGGCCCATAAAGCATCCACAGTTCAGAGTAAAGGTTTTCATGTTGTTAAATTTTAATTTCTTTGTACTAAAGAGTAATCTGTTTATGTTTATTAAATAGGAAGTGTAAAATTTATCCCTTAACAATTCATTTCATGGCTTTTAATGGCTTGGATATTGTCAATAACATTATATGTAAGTGCGCTGTGGCCACTTAACAACTGTGACTGGGTTTTTAAAGAAGGTTTTGTTGGTTTTGCAATATATATTAGAAAGGGTTGCTGCCTAACCATTTACAAAGCCTAGCATCTGTTGTAAACATGAAATATAGCAACATCAAATTTATGTAAAGATTTGCCATTTACATCTGCGATTTGAAGATTAATTTATCCAAAATGAAGTTTGAAGCTTCAAATTTACATGTTAGTACTAATTAGTTCTGACTATAATCCCTCTCCAAAAAAGCAATATTTGATCAAAAACAATTTTATCACAATGTACTTTATTCAATGTGTTCATAAAAAACAAGGAAAATAATCTTATTCATTTGTATAGAAATACTTGACCATACTTTATCAACAAGCAACAAATAGCAAGCTGTATTTTAGCAGTTTTGTTACAGTGTTTCCCAAATCTGCTGTAGACTCTCTTCACTTCTGAATTTACCACAGATGAAATAAGTCAGGAACCTTTTTCTATCATTGTGTTATTAATTGTTATTTCAAATGGTGTGACTATACAGTGGAAGAAACCAAGATTTAATTCCTATAGAGTTACATATTATAATAAAGGGTAGTAGTTTTAATTAATTAAAGAATCTGTAAAACATCCACTAGGCACCTCAATCCATAGAAAAGGTTCAGTGACCTGCTCTGAGTAATGAAACATCATCTGCAATAAATTCCTTTGCCAGCCTGACACCAGCTGAAGAAAATTAGATTCTATTGACCTGGGCCTATAGCATATGGATAGACCTTTTGTGAATCAACAGTTTGTTACTTGTGCAGTGCATGCTGGGCCAATCCCTCCATATGACTGTGCACCACAACAGTCCTGTCTCCTAGAAATTAAATGATTTTCATCCTTTAACATTAACCCTGATACATTTTACTTGACAATTTGTAAGGCAACTATTTCTTTAAAAACTGGGAATCACTTATCTTATAAAACATGTAACTTTCCTTAAAGAAAAAAACCCCAACGTTCTCATATCTTGCTAATAGTAGTAGAACATATTTCAGTTTCTTGTTTGTTCTTAAAAGTGCAGTATGGCAGGTGTTATACAACAACCCCCACAAACAGAAATGGCCCATGAACAGTACAAATGCCCTTACCACTCTAACGGTACAAAACCTGAACCCTGATTAGTCCTAAAGTAGAGAATTTGACAGCTGAGGACACTGGGAACACAAACATAAATTCACCGCTCTGCGTATGGCCGGACACAGCACATTGCTTTCAGAGATGTACTTTGAAGTCACAGGGGATGCTCAGGACTTAGGGATTCCTGTTTAACATACATTTTATACAGCACACTGCCTCTAGTCCCCATGAGTCTGAACCTAAGGTTTCCCAACCACACCAGTGTCTCAGACAGTCACTACAGAATAATGTTTAAGAGACCAAGAAGTCTCTCAAGCAGAGGGCCTTAGCCCATTAACACTTTCTAGAGAAATGATAAAAATATGAACTCTTGGGTAAGAGAGAGGTGCAGATACCAGAGATGCAAAGTGCTTTGATTTTGCTCTGTAGACAACAGATATAGGTAGGTTGAATCAGCTTTACACTCCAACTATCTCCCTTTGTCCCAACTCAAGCACACATTATGTTCTTCAGGCATTATTTCTAAAGGTAGGCTGCTACACATTTGAACTGACAAAAGAACATGCTGGTTGTGCTTTTTTATTTCTGTCTCTCTATAAACATTATAACCAAAAGCTAGGCAGAGGATGTTAATTTACCTACAAGCCATCTCTTGCTCACAGGAAAATATTTCACACTCTATCATAAATATTTTCACCTTACTTCGCTGCTTCTGATGACTGCAGTTGCAGTAATGCTGCCTGAGTCCAGAGATACTGTTCCCTGGAGTCTTATCCTTTAAAAAAAGGGACCTTTGGGTTCAGTGGGACAGGTAATAGATGTCTGCAGTTTGGTCTCTCTGTGGAGCCAGTGTCTTCTTTTTAAGCTTTTTCGTATCAGTCACAACCAGGAAGGGAGGAGAAGTTGAAGAGACTGAAATATCTGCAATTCGAGTTAGGAATGTTGTGTTGATGCTATTCACTGCAAATATGTGGTTGTGTCTCCAACCAAGAGACTCCATCACTTAAACTGAAAAGCTGGAAGAATAATGAAAATATCAAAATAGTTTTGTTCTATTCAAAACAAAACATTTTGACTGTTCAATTCAAAGCCAAAATAAACCAGCTTTAAAACAAAGACTAAGCACATCTGAGAATGGAGCATTTCATTCACCTCATGACAAATGAAATTGCTTTTAAACTGATCTTTTTTTCTCTCAGTCACAAAACTGGAACTTGCTTTCAACTCCAGTATTCAAGTGGAATAACTGTGTTCTGGTTTCTTTGCTGCCAGACAGGACTAGACATCTTTTATGATACAGCTTTTGAATACAGTAACAGTGTATTCATGACAGGATTTTTTCCTTTTTTCTTTTTTTGAGGTTAGTCAAGATATGATGCTATGATAACTCCATTGCATAGTGCAGTACACAAGTTAGGACACATGGAATAACTTGCTAAAGGTTCATTTCCCTGCCATTTCTCCAAACTTTTCTTACTGTGGCCTTTCCTTATTCTCCTGGAGAATACTTACATGAAGTAAGTCAGTACTTTCTATTACTTAAAAACTTCCTTAGAGATTAAATGTATAGATAGCGGCACAAAAAAAAAAAAAAGCATAATTAAGCAAGTTGAGAGGGAACCTCGAAAGTCCTTGGTCAGGAATATGATGCAAATCAAGTTATTAGGAACTTTTTATGCTGGATTTGTTTATGAAATGTGGGAATAGATTGATGTTTGAAAACCTCAAAGACAATGTATTTAGGACTGTAAATGCAATTTATAAATCCTACTTTAGTTTACTGAAACTAAGAAATATCTTTTATGCTACAGGATGCTAGAGAGTCAAAGTAGTATACCTAATTGAACAGAATATTATTTTAGAATAGTTAATATCAACTTGAATTATTTTTTTGTTGAAGCATTCTTTGTTTCCCTGTGTATATTCCAGTCACATAATTCATACATCTGTTATTCCCAGCATCGAGCCTACGATGTTTACACAGGTCCCTGTAGGGCATTTTGGCCTAACTGAATCATTATTTCAACTGTATGTCCTAGTTTAATGACACTGTTACTTGAAATACTGCTTTTGCAAGTTTTGTTCCCTCTGGCATAAACTCAGCCTTTCCACACTTAAATCTGAAAATTTGACCCTACTCTGAAGCAGGAGATGCTGGGAAGGAAAGTCTGCGTCCTCAAGCACTGGGTTGTCAGCACTTCAGACCTGTAGAGTGGGTAATGTGACAGCTCAGATTTTGCAGTTTTAGAATTAAATCTCAATGCAATGTCAGCCTGATTTCTGATAACGTGTGCTAATGATCCAAAGATATAATTACTTAAAATGGTCTATTAGGATTCATTCTTCTGACTGAGGTAGGGATGCTACTATTGTGTTCTCACTTCCATTCTTTGCTATTTGACTACCACTAGAAAAAAAATTATTCTCTTGCAGATCCATTTTTAGGAACAAGTAAAAAATATTTTAAAATCACTGGCAGATATTTATGTTGAGCCTTATTTGGAAAACAATATGGAGCCATTCCATAGCGCAGCTTACAAGTATAAAACTGCCAAGATATTAAGGCATGTATTAAGTATCTTTTCATTGAAAATTAAGCTTCTGAACACAGAAGATCCTTTTGTCGAAGGACTTGATTTCAATTTATTAACAAGCTCAAATAAACAGGTGCTTCATTGCAAAGGAGACAACTGACAATGTGGATTTTTAGTTCTTCAGCATTTACACAAACTTAGATTTTCCAAAGACTTAAATGTTTATCTCTAGCCAATTTACAAATCTACACCCTAATTTATTTCTTTTTATTTTTAATAAGCTAGTAATACTAAGTCTTTGTGTCCAAAATGTAAGAACACTGCAGAGTTTCAAAATGTGTCACAGTTCCCAAGAATTAGTCACTTAGTTCCAAACAATGCCACAAAATTGGCTAGCAGTCATTAAAAAAGCCTTTCTATGTCTTGCAATATTCTCTCACCTTCATTTGGAGAACATAAATACAGGAAGATTCTGCTTCCACTCAAGTACAATGGGTCAGGAGTTTCCCTATTAGTATGCTCTATTTACAGATGATCAGAGTGGTAGGGAATGCCCTCAGGAATTCGAGGATCATTACCAAGGATTTAATGCAAAAGATTCTCCAACCCCAAATAGCCTAACTTACTTCACTAAAGTAAGTACAACACCTGTGGATTTCAAAAGACCTCTGCACACTGTATAAACTTAAAAGTTCCTCTTCAAGGAAACTTTTTGAGTGTTCATTTTTCAGAGTAGACCGTCAGTGCAAAGGCCTGCTCTGAAAAACTGAATGATAGCTGTGAAAGCTAAAAAAGTTGGAAAATCAGGCAAGAGGAAACTAAAATAAAACCAAAAAAGTATTATTTTTCTTAAATCACAAGAGATATGTACATATGACAGTGTAGGATTTTCAAATGAGTAATGTAGGATTTTCAAAGGAGCAGGTGCTGTTAACTATGGAGCCCACTATTAATCAGACTTGAGTTGGACTTGCTGATGCTAAATCATTTAGATTGCATAGAAAATTCCACATTCTGGTGAATTAAATCTGGCTTAGCAGACATCTAAAAAAGGGTTTTATTTTCACACACTGCAGGAAAATGCTGCTGCAACATATTATGGAGTGTTGCCACATGCAAGTAACTGTTAGTGGAACAAAGTATTTGTGAAACATCATCATCTGGAAAATTCTATTCAACAAAAATAGAAATCCACTTTTTTTTCTCACTACACACAAAAAAAAATCAGTTTCTATTACAATACTTTGCTCAAGACTTTATATTCTTTTTAGAAAGGCATAATCTTTCTAAATAGTCTTTGAATACCTAGAGAATCACTGCTTTTTTCAAGTCCTTTCAATATCACAGTACCAAAGTACGTAGGGACTGGAACTATATATTTTTGTAATTAATTTCCTTAAGATAATGTTAGAAACATCAGGTTCCTTAAAATATAGATGAATTTCAAGGTGAGTCTGCTAGCAGATGTTATTAATGGCATATGATTTATTGTGACATGAAATCTGATCTGAAACTCATGTTATTAGCTGAGCTTTTTATAAATTATAATTGCCAACTGCTGAAAATATGCAGAAAGACCACTGATAAACTAGCTTCATCTTCAAGGCCTAGAATATCTGCATTTGCTAAAAGTCCAGTATCTCTAGTCCTGCTGACAGGGGATAATACATTGGGATACACAGATCAGGCTTGAGTTCATACCTTCTCATGATTCTTTGAGAATGAGAAGCATCAGAGCTAGGAAAAGGAGATAGTAGAAAACAAATATGTACTGTGGGACTTGAAAAAAACCCACAGACTTGGGTTCATAGTATGACACTGCATAGATACTAAATAGATTAAGCATTCAAGAAAAAAGACCTCAACTCTGACTGTTAGATGTAAAATAAATACTTTTAATGTGAAAACAGTAAGAAGTAAGATAATTTTCAAACATTCAAACATCATTCTGTACAGCTCTAAGATGAGAACACAAAGAGCATATTTTGGCATGCTGAGGTCTATGAAGATTTGCATCTATCCAAGATTTTCCAGGTCACCCACTAAACTAAAAAACAAATACCTAAAGAAAATCTATGGTTAGGCTCACAGTGACAAAACATTTGTGTTAATAATTATTTCTAGACATCCCCTATATATTCCAAATAACATTGTATCTTACTTTCCTCTCCGCATGTGTCTTTAAATGTTAATTAAAGTTTCTGAAATGTTGCTTTTACCCATCACAACTTACGTGCTAAACTACCTAAATAAGAAGAGACAAACATAAACATTGCATTATGAAGGTTATCTACTGAACAAACCAGATATTGAAAGAGGGTAAATTTACACTAAATGTAATACATTTTTAATCTCCATAAAAGCTCTGCGGTAATACTGAAAATTCAAGAAGCAAGACAAGAAACAGATGCAAAGTCTCATTCCTGACTTTTTTTTATGTATACAAAGTTGTTTAAAGATAAAAGCATTTATGTGTAAAATGGCATTCACTTGCCCTTACTTAGAGTATATATGGAAGAGACCGCTGTCAAGGCACCAGTGTGTGTGTGAATGAAACATAAGGATCACCATCTGCAACTGTCTAAGAAGTGTTCCTCAGTGCCTAAAGGCAAAGTGAAAATTCAGGGAACCTCACAACCACGGTGCATCATCTTGTCCATGCTAGTCTTACAAGTCAAACATCGCACCCGTGAGAACAGATTATTTACAATGCTTTTGATTTCAGTTGAAATACCAGATATGAAACAGTTACATTACAAGCGGTCTGGAAGCATATACTTAATATAAAATGAACCAATTTCCTCTCTTCTATAAGAATCAATATTTTAAAGGAAGTGTAAAACTTTACTCCTCAGAGAACATTCCTTAATAACATGGGAAAACATTTTTATATGCATGTATTTTTAGATTCTTACCTACTGTTGAACTTCTCTGGATGTTTTTCTCTCATGATGTGGAATCTGTGGGCAATTGAAGCATCCTAACAGGAAAAAAAAACAACACCATAAATCTGTTGTGACAGGAAAATTGCAAAACAGAAGACCAAAACTGTAAACAAGGTGTTTTGTGAACTGTAATTTTCAACAAGAGCAATACTCTTATCAGTTAGAAAGCTTACAGGTACACTAGTTCCAGAATGGGATATATCTGAACTTAATAATATATTATTCCTGTTGCAGTCTCCATTATTCCTTTTTACAAATCAGACGTGATAGTTATATTTACTGAAAGTGCCTTCAGATTTGATACAGCAAATATCATCCAGATGTGAAGGTTTCCAATAAGACCATTGGTACAGTTCTGCCTAGTAGAAATACTATATAAAGTATTTGAAATCTTTTTCTTTAAAAAAGGGGAGTGATAAGAGTCAGCAAAGTTACTTGATATGCATACAAGTTGATATTTGCATAAGGCCATTCAATAACTTTCTCTAAAATTTGGTGGAAAATTGGAATAAATGTCAGGAGATTCCCCATTTGCTACATGTCAGGGTGTGAAATCATGTAGGGGTAAAAATAGTTTAATATAAAAAACAGATTTCTTATTTGAAATAATGTTATCAAAACTCTTTAAAATTAAGTAAATTATGCTATTAACATAATAAATAACCTGTATGTGAAATGAAATAGCTGTATGAAATACTTATATGTCTGTAACATTTAAATGAGAATCAAATCATTGTGCTGGTGGGAGTTGTTGAATATAGAATATTTGGAAGTGATTTCAAAGCATTTTTGTATCTCCTTTGCAGGTATGAAGTTAATGTTTTCCTCGGTCCAGATTATGTAATATTTATTTCTCATACTAATCATTAAAACTTTACAAACTGGAAATTGATTTTTCATCTTTAATGTATGTATTAAATAAGGTAAGAGTATGAAATCTACCAACTCATGAGTCTTGCAAAGGATTGTAAACACAGAGAAATCCATTTAGATCATGTCTTCATATTATATCTTAAAATTCTGGATATATAAGAATATAAGAAGAGTTAGTTCAGTTAGTAGGAAATTAAAATGAATTTCAGTTTCTATGTAAATAGCATTTGAGAAAAATACAAAACTGTTACTATAACCAACTATCACCTACATGAACCTCCCCCCCCCTTTTACAAACTTCAACAATTATGGAAATACTAAACCTAAGAATTAGAGAGAAATATTAAACTAAGTATGAGTATATCTGGCAACATTTAAAACTATTTTAAAACAATGAGAATGAGAATTTGGAGGAAAAAATAAAAATTAAATACTTAAGTCATATATTAATAATTATTCCAAACATGATAAAAGTTTTGCTTAAAATAATTTTAATTTTAATTTTATTTAAACTAATAAATGTTAATCTAAATCACAAATAAGTGTGATTGGATCCATTAAAATATTCAATTTTATTCATGATCTCATTATGTAGTTTCTAAAGATGTCCATAGTTTGTTGCTTTATGCACATCACAAAATTATTTATGTATTTTTCTATTATTTTTAAGAATTGAATTGTCATTCAACATTTTACTGTTCTACAAGGAAATCACAGCAAAATTCCCCAGTGACTGGACTGGTGTTAGTCATAAAATGCCTTATTGTTCTGTCCTGTCATCCAAACTGTCATCTGAAATTTTCAGTGCTGTATTCTCAAACGGCACTCATCATTATTTTAAATTTATTTTTTGTGCAATTTTATAAGGCAAATATCCACAAGTATCCAGGTGATCCCACAGTTCTTGGAGATGGATGAAATAAAGCTGACAGTAAACCCTGAGACATCACACTTCTAAACAAAGCCTGCCAGCTGAACTAAAATAATAACTCTGTTAACTTTAGAAAGACCCATCATTCATACTTTATCCCACATTAGATGTGCCAGCATTAGAAAAGTATATTTGTTAGCCAGTTTTATATGAAAAAGAAATAAAAGGACTACTGTTGTATTTAACTGTTCATTTTCTACACACTGAAGCAAAAGGCAGATCCAAGACAAAATGAATAAAGAAGTAGTAGCGTTTTTGACAGAAACTAGGAAACACTAATCAAGGACTAACTGTCTAATGAATGAAATGAAAAGGCTAATGCGCTTACTCATGCATAACAAATGCAAGGCACAAACAAGCTAGGGATCAATGCCCACTGCAGACGGCAAACAGGCAGTTGTTTCCATGGAAGGTTGATTGGATCAAAACTTTCCCCTCCCTGAACATTTTCTGACTCCAAAATGAATCAACTAACTTAATGATCTGACAGGCAAAAAAAGTAATACACAAAGCTAATTCTGACAGGCACAACACAAGACAGGCACATATCAGACCAATTTCACAAAAAAAATTGCTGAAGAGCTACTTTTATTAATGGAAACTGTAAACCAGAATAGTAACTACACATAGATAAGCTCAAAAGCAGAGATGCTAAGGCTTTCTTCAGTTTATACTGCCCAATTGCTCTTTCAAACCTTAAATCAAATCAAACGTAGAGAGTCGTTAGATTTCCTAGCCTAGGTACCTCTTCCTAATCATAACTTCCTGCTATAGGAAAATCTGAAACCAGCCCATGCTGGTTGTGCATTACCAAAACAACCCTTTGCTTTAGGGGAAAAAAGATAAGAGGAAAAAAAAAAAGAAAACCAAGAAACGGAGTTTTCTGTTTTTCAAATGTCTGTATTCTTTTATATGTTATGACAGTAGCATATAGACTGGCATAAATGAATGAAAAATAATGGGAAGAATTAAAAGTAAGAGGAACTTGAGAATGAGTAGGAATACAAGTACTGTCTCCCAAGAGCTGCTGGAACTACCAGATGCCACCCCCAAATCCTGAGGAACAACCATTAGAAATTTGCTGGATTAGGAGAGAAGAGGGTCTTTCATTGTGAGCTGTTCTGGCTACATTAGAAACAGGATTAATTTTAGCATACTTCATTCAGCCATTTCCAATAGTGGCTTCTAGCCCAACTCGTTTAGAGCACACAACTGTTGATGGACCAATGGCGAATTCATTTCTTTTTTTCTGTCACAAACTATATTAAAATCACCTAATTAACTATACTGAGAAATGGAGTAATATTCATATGCATGGTGAATCAAATATTTGCATATTGTCACCTTAATATGCTGACCTTTCCTAGTACCCCATATTGTGGATGGCCAGTAAAATATGAGAAATTATTTTTGCATTTTATTATAAAACCAATGCAAAAGAGAAAATGCAGCATTCAGTAAAGCAAACTCACACAGTTCATCATATTACCTAGAAAAGTAACAAGTGAACAGGATTTTTTTAGAAAAGTCATATGACAGTCAGATATTGGTACATAACTAATATCACCTGTGAGCATTATTTATATTTTTTTAAATAAATTGATATGTATCAGGGCCTGAAATACAACTTTCCAGCATTACCATACCTGAATCTAAACATTTTCCATTTTTAAAGAAACACACCTTAAGTGCATGCAAACATGCTGAAAATTTGCAAAAACTTTATTATTAATAATAATAATCTGAGGAGACACAATGTTGTTGTCAAGGCTGTTGCAAGATGAAAGGAGAAGGAAGATCTTATGGTACCACTCTAATATGAAACTATTAGCTTTCACTTCATCCATACTTCTGTCACAGAGCTCATTTTATATCTAAACTATTTTAATATTTTTCCAAAACATCCAGACCAAAGCATCCAAGAATTGAGATTTTTTTCCAGGAATACTTTTGCATCAAAATCAATGTAGACACAAAGTAATGCTGAATACAGAGCATTTATGGCAGAACCAAGGAACTAATTTGACTATTTTGTGTTTCTGAGACTATTATATGAATATTTGAGTTGTACACTACTATTCTAAAATACTGCATTTCTTTTTTCAGATATACAATATTTTCAGTCATTAACATGTTAAATGACAATAGCCTAGATGATAATTTCTGTTAACTTTAACTTCATAGTACCAATCTAATCTGAAAAAAACTATCACACCGTGTGCTCTTTTGTATGCCTCCCTCATTTATATGGCTTCCACTCACTACTGTAGCATTTTAAAAGTAGAGATGAAAGAATGGCTGCTTGAAGAACAGAAAATGCAGTTTATCTGAGTTTAAATTCTACAAAATTGTACACATACTCTTAAAAAATGTATCCCTACATAGGACAAATATTCAACCTGGATGCACATCTAATGAACATGCACACAAAACCACATATATGCACCCTTACATTTGAACTTGTTCAGTGCCTGAAGTAGCTGGACTATCCTTATATCTCACTCAGGTTTGTTTTAAATTCTGACAGTGAAGATAAGATAGAGAACAGACAGAGCATATCTGAATCTACTCCTAGGAAATGGAAAAAATATTTTAATTGAACTAGGACATTTCTCAAAGTGACCTGCCAAGAAGAAAAGAAGCTTAAGTTGCTACACCTCTTTAATACCTTATGATTGACTTACACACATATATATTCATCTTTTTAATGGGTATTAGCATTACCGGAAAGCAATCTGAAGCAGTCTTTTCAGAGGAGTAACCTTATACATTGCGAATAACCTTATAGAAAGATTAATGCATTTAATATATGTCTATCTATAAGCTTGCTGTGATTAAAATTTCCATTAAATAATAATTTTTATGCTGGTGAACAAACAAATGACCAGTGTGCATCTTCTTTGGATATAAATGGTCTGATTATTTTTTTTTTTCTAAGATGCTTCTTTAATTAAGGCTTAATGGATCCACAAAGCTGGGAAGCTTAAGGGATAACTCAGCAACCTGCAATCTTTGGATCAGAATGCAAATCTAACCTGAACAACCAGTTAACTCACATCAGTTATTAATGTGAAATAGTACAGATGTAAAAAAAAAAAAAATCACTGAAAACAGATTAAGAAAGTTCACTGTAGTGGCTTAAAAGTTATTTTCTAGATAAACAAACATCCTTATGATTATGCATTCTACTTTCTGAAAATATACAAAAAACCCACAAAAAACATGGGTACATCCTTTGTTTTAGTATTCGCCCCATAACAACAATCTCAGATAAACAAATCATATTGAACCATTGATTAACCAAGTATAAAAAAAGGTAGCAAAGAAGCTTCAGACCCTGACTTGTTTGAATCCACCTGTCACTTCACATTTGACTCCCAAGTTTTTTTATTAAATTACATGAATTAACCTGAGAGAGGAAGAGATTTTAAAAAAAATTAATTCATTGATACATTACTTTTGGTGAAATGCTAGTTACTATAGTTGTCTTAGTTTCTACTGATATTCTGAGCCAGTATATCTGAGAAAGGTGATAGTTTGAGAACATCAGAGCAAGAAGATTTCAAGTGCTTTTTCAAACAGCTTTACTAAAAGATAATGATCATTCACTATCTTACAAAAAAATCTGAGAACAAAAATTTGAAAAATTTGTGTTCCTGTCTTTCCAAGAAAAACACAGAACCTGTCAACAGAAACTGTCAAGGTAATGCTATTCATTTTGTCAGTGATATTCTTGACAGCCAGCCCTCTGATGGTCATGTTCAAATATATTTCAGAGGTACATGTATTACTAAGTCAAGTGAGAATTTATATTTTAAATACTCATTTAAATAGGTAATATCTCAAAACCCAGGATGAAACATCAGTAACCACAGTATTTATGAATGATAGACAAAAGACCAGAGGATGGAAATGGTAACATAAAATTGGAACAAACCTTCAAATGCAAACATATTTTGTCTCCCTTTTCATTTGAAGTCAGATCTCTGTTGAGTTTCTGACACTGTTAATGCACAATTTGATTTGGAATTGTTTCACACAGACAAAAAGTGGAATCCATTTTGCAGGAAAAGATATTTCTGTTGAAAAAACCACCAAGCTGTTCTGCCTGTGCATAACTCTGTAACATGTGGACATATACACAAATTGACTCACCGGTATTTACTATCATAATGTATTAGTTCATACAGGGTGACCACATGTCCCACTGTGTAAAGACCAGTACAGAGTCCAGTCCTATAAGACAAGCCTTTGTACCAGTATCTCAAGGACTTTATTTGAGAAGCGAATTTGGGGTTTAGAAACTGACATTACATTTCTATGTATCTATATTTTTAAGTTATTAATCAAATGCAATGACCATCAAAGAAGACTGGGAGGTAAGACAGGCTATTATCAGACCAGATGTGTCATGTGCCCCATGACTCAATGCAGTACACAGGACATGTACCCTGTAAGATGATCTCCACTGAGGATACACTGTGTTAATGAGCACATCTTCCTTTCTTTATATTTGGTCACCCTAAATTTACTGTAACTAGAGAAGGGTTTTTCTAGGTCCATGCTGAGTGTTTATGTAGTCACTAAAAAGAGGAGAAGAAAAGTGATCACATGGCAATTAGCCAACATAGCCATATAGACAGTGCATTAAATATCTTGTATATTAAAAAGATCTCTGTGGTAAACCTTCAGTAGCATTTCTGATAACTGCTGATTGAGAATTATGTTGAAATTGTCCAAATCATCCTGCACAATGAGTTTGAGCATAACACAATCAAGGACACAACTCACTCAGGTTGAAAGTCAATATAAGCAATGCAATTGCATTGTTGCTTTAGCTATTTTTCAGAAACACACAGAAATGGCTCGCAGGTATGTTCAGTAAAAAGCACAGAAAAAAAGTTTGCATTAGAAGTCTATCTGTTATGAAATGAATGCCTAGACTTTCATGCCAGCACTTTTGCAGTTTTTAGAAGAGCAAAGTGAGTAATTTGCTCAACTACTAAGCTTCTTTTTTTTTTTTTTGTTAAATACTAATTAATGCCATTGCATTAAAACCTAAAAAGACAAACTTGGGATAAGGAATAATTGCTTGTGTACTGTCTTGAAAAATTATACTCAACTTAACATACGGTTTTCAAACACTCTCCTAATAAAGAAATCACAACACCCCAAAAAAAGGAAAAAAAAAAATCCCAAACCAACACAAACTCTGTTGAGTATTTTCATTTTGAACACTGTTTAAGTTTTCAGTATAGTATTCTTTCTTAGGGGATTAATTCAAGCCCTTAATTTAGGTGCCTAAACTGCTAGGATGTTCTCTCTATCCTCCCAGTATACTTAAAAGTAAGAAGACAGCTCTTTGGAAAGGCTCTTCCAAAGGCATGTTGACAAGTTTCTGCTCTGAATTGCCATTTCAAAATCTTTTGTTATTAATCATACAAGAAACTGAGCACACCTAACTTCTTACGTTTATGAAGTTATGCCTGAAATGCAATAGTTTGAGTAATCCTTTGAAATGTTCACTGGGGTCCAAGCCAAATCTTGTATCATCACCCATTTTATATGCTCATTTGCCTGATAGGGATCAAATAATAAATATTCACCTGACTGCTCCTTTGCAACTTCCCATAACTTGTTAGTCAAAACCTTGGCAACAGAGTCTTATAATTTTAATACATATTTATGTTATTCATTTGTTTCCATAGCAGATATTTATTTTTATAAGAAATATGCAAACCACTGAAACATCTCTCATTGATTTACACTCTGAAAGAATATTTTTCTCTTAATTGAAAAAGGTCACTGTTTTCCTCATTCATTATGTTTTCTATTTGAAATTTAAATTTTTGCATTACAATATTATTTATTATCTTCCCTATTGGACAAACTAATATTAATTTATAAAAAACCCCAACATAGTCATAAATTAGGGCTAGATGTTGGATTATTTAGCTACAGATGTTATCTCTTTTCACTGATTTATGACAAACTTTTTAAGATCCTCTCCCTTACATTTTTCACACAGCCTTTTTGTTCCTTCTTGTAGGCCCAGAAGGATCTTTCTTTACTTTTGCTTAATATCTGCATTCGTTCTCGTGTTGCATCAATCAAAATATTTTCTGAATCCTTCTACTTTATTTTCTTGTTAAGGTGTATAAGGCTTCTAATTCCCACTTCTCTGGAGGTTCCATCAAACTTACTCCCTCCTTTATCAACCCATGTAGGCACCTCCTTGTACCAGTAAGCATTTGAGACCTTAAGGGTCTGTCAAAGTATGATATGGCTCTGAGAAGGCAACAACAGCAACTGGAGAGCATGCTTATAGGCCTTAGGCATGGGAAAAGAGTGAGAGGTGTCTGAGTCTTTTCGGGAGTTAAAGAATATTAAATACTTGTACAGACTATGAGGGCTTCCAAGTCCTGAAGAAGCAGTGGAAGAGTCTAACGCAAGTCCCCACACATGGCCTGGTTCTCCACAGTGCTTACAGCTAATGCAAAAGAGACAGAGTGCCTTACAGCAGGGTGAGGTCATAGGAAAAACGGCAGGAAAGTTTTGTATCAAACTGAGCCAAGCCTATTTAACAGCAAGTATGAAAATGACTGGGCAACTAAGAAGGCTCCAAGAACCCACTAGATTCATGTGAGCTACTCGTGCCAAGTTTACTCCCACCCGAGTGGTTTCTCTGAGTATCTGAAAGGGTAGTGCAGAAATAAAATGAAATTAACAATGTTCATTGCAGTATTTGATTGAAGAGATTACACCCTAGCAGATCACCTTGATCACACACTGTTTTTACTGCTACTGTTAATCAAATTTGTAACTTACAAGATGAATGAATACTTGCCTTCATACACAGTGTAAATGGTCAGACTCCTTTCTGGAATGCAAAAGTCAGTTATGTACTACATAGCAATGACCAATATTTCCATGAAAATAAGGATTATTATTCTCTGAAATATGTCTGCTAACCAAATAATATAACTAGTTCATAAAAACAGTGTTCGATATGAGTTTTTGTCAAGTTAAATAAAGCCTAGGCTCTGCAGTAATGGGTATCTGAAAAACAAAATATACTAAAAAATCAAACTAGATGCCATCTTACTGAGCATTTAGGGGCTGTAAAAGATTTTCTCTATGAATAATAGGATCCTGTATTAAAAAGCAACCAACATAAAACATGCTATGGCTTAGAGAATGAAAAGTCTTTTCTGGACTTAATATTTGGATATATGGAAAAGTGTTAAAATATGTCCAAATACAAACATGTGTAGTCAAATTTTACAAAATTAATTCACATATATTTTCCTCTCAAAGCAAATTCAGCTTTTTCTATAGCTGCTTTGAATAAATAATTTAGATATGTAAAATATTTTGCAGTGCTGATTTACGCAGCGTGCAACACATAGAGGTCATGCAGTACCTATTTTTGTAGACTCTGGACATCAAAAAGCTTTGAGGTTAAACATATTTATTTATTCCACACTGAGGTTCTGTTATGTGATATAAAGGGAATAACTCCCAGGTTATTATCAAAATATTGATACATAAGGACAAAAAAAAAATTAGGGTTTTTTGCACTGAAGACAGTAATAATTAAGAACTGGAAACTTTTTTTTTTTAGAAAATCAACATGTACATAAAAATGGTTTCAGCTGAAATGGGAAAAACACCCAGCAATCTCAGAAACTACCACTTCTATATTTCACTATTGGTTTATGCAATATTGTTTCACCATTAAGCGATTTCACAGCAAAATAAAAAATGCAGTTGTTGATGTGGTCAGAAACCCTGGAAACAGCATTAAAGCCCTTTGTTATGATTTAACATGCACAGAATTTTGAACCCGAGAAATAAAAATGTCCAAATTGCTTTAGAAGTGCTGAATTGATCCTTCAGAGAGGGCCAAAGAAATGCTTTTGCTGCCTTTCCACATCCCAAGGATCCAAATTCACAGAATATTAGTGAAAAAGTCTAGGGAAGTGTAGTGGAACTAAGTAAACCCTTAAATTTTCTAGCAAAAAAATTCCCCCTCCCAAGAGTGCACTTGCATAATGCTTTTCGCCTAACCATCTGGACAGACTCAGTGCGTCATGGTTGTTTAGCAACTTACAGCTTTCATGGTAGCTTTGAATATATTATGCCAGTATCCTCTTCTCAGTCTCAAATTGTTTGGGAGGATTCTATATCTGCATAAAAACTCCTTGTCCCATTTACTCAGGATTTCCAACACATATGAGGTTTTCTAGAAGGTGAAGTTGTTTACACTAAATAGTAGCATACAATTCTGCAAATTAATTGTCTAGTTTACAAAGATACTCTCCAACTGATCAAAATAAGGGTGCAGCCAGCTGCAGTGCAGAGGCAGGAAAAGCAGAGTTCAGGAGACAAGCAAAGTACATGGTCAAAGTTAGGTCCATGAATTTTCATTGCAAACAACATCAACAGGACAGTTTCTCTGAACTCCAGGCCAGACAATGATGTTATAAACATATTTTACCCCATTGTTTTTTGATAACAATAAATCAATTTGCTTCATGAGAGAGATCTAAAGAAATCTTTGGTCTAAATGAAAGCATAGTCAAATCACCCTTCAACTTTTTACCTTAAAAACCAACAATGCAGCAGGCTGAAAGCTGCTCCTAGATTTTTATAAATTTGCAAATCAAAGAGCACCTGTTTGTAAAGTGCTGCTTTGCTCAACTACTTAAATAATGTAATCAATACTAAATGACAAGCTAGAATTCCAAAATTTGCTGCACAGTAAGCAGACACTTGTCTTGCTGATGTTTGTAATAAGTAATCCTTATAATGATAGCCAAGACAAATGCTGTTAATATTAACTGTTACTCAAGAAAAAATAGCATATCCATATGACATCAGAAATCATTTCAGAGTAAGATTATCTTAATGGTTGCAACTATTTTGTATAATGCTAGCATTAATAAGGGTAATGTAAATCAGTTAAATCCTGCTTTTACCTACAAAACCTACAAAAACATATGCAATTTAAAGGTCAGTGCAAACAAAAGGTTTCCAAACTTTTGGAAAAGCTTGAAATCAGGATTAATCTTTCTTTTAGTTTCCATTATGTACATTGTATTCAAAGCCATTTCCTATCCAGAAGAAATATACTATTGAGACACTGTTTTAAGGACAACAGAGGTAACAGACATTTCCTTCCAACAAAATGAAAGTTGCCATCCAAGTGGCCATGACTTTCCAAATAAATCATCTATGTCAACATTCCCCAAAGGGGCATTTCATAATGCCCTTCACGTATACATTATCTGTGACAAAAATACTGTTTCTGGAATAAAAGCATTTTTCGCCCTTAGTTTTCTTTCAGTAAGAATTCTTACACTGTTCAAAATTACTAAAGTATCATCTACAACAATTTCAGTGTTATTGCACAAATTGTAAATTATGCTTTCAGAATTATGGAAGAAATTTTTAAAAGTCTTCCATTTTTATAGTCTTTTGAAAGGACAATGAATTCTATAAAAAACCATGATAACAATTTCAGTGTTTAAAATCTACACAAAGTCATTCAAACAAATGTTATGACATTTAAGATAATGAAACCCTTCATTTATGCCAATGTGTCCTACTTCACATATAAGGAGTCAGAACAGATGTCCAAATATTGTAATGCCAGAGGAAAGTTAGGGTATATCTTGATTAATACTCTCAGAGCAGTCCATGGTGTGTCTTTAAAACTGGTATGAGTTACTTCAAAATATCTATTCAAAATCCATTCTAGGAAACATAGCTAGACAAAGTGTTCCCAAGACAAAAGGAAAACAATAAAGCTTTGTATAACCCTTTTAGCAATGTAAGCTGCATATTATCGACAGACCATTCATTGCAATCAACAAATGATTAATTGCAAATTTGTTGCTAAATTGACCATGAAAAAGACAAGCTTCAGGGTACTGTTAAAGAGGAAAAACTTCTGTTAAAAATGATTGGAGACTTTTTGTAGTGAATTAATTCTAATCAATACTCTTGTTGACTACACAGTAGAATAATTACTTCCTTAAATAGCATATGTACCCATTATTGTAGACATCCAAATTAATATTTAACCTAATGTCTTGCTTTTTTTCTCATTTTTAAACAGCATTTTTCTAATTTCACCTTTAAGTCTACTATCAACAAATTTTTTGCAATGCCTGTTATCAATCATCTCGGGAGGCATAACATAAACAAAAGTTATGAATACCAAAGTAATGATGTTTATTTAGACTATTTACATGAACGTATTCTTTTTAATTACTATTGGTATGGATGAAACATTAGATGTCTTTAAGAATATATACCTTACAAACTTCTGAACAACTATGGAATCATTTAGTTTTGTGCAAAAGTGTGATTTTAGAGTTTCCTGGCTGTGCCATTTTCTTCCTATTGTAGGTGCAGTCACATAAACTAAAACTTAACTTTTTAATGATAAAGAGAATTTCATTCCTGTGATGGTCAATGTACTACCACAAAATATTACAGAAACATTTTGTTGAGAGAATCTACTGGATAGCTTATACTATGGCTTGTGGATTGACTTTTTGGGGAATATTCTGGGTTTTTTTGGTGGTTGGGGGTTTTTTTGTTTTGTTTTAGGATTTTTTTCCAGGCACTAGAAATCTTTCTTCTATTTCACAACTATTCCTGTAGTGTATAATAAACATACAAACAAACAAGCAATAAACAATATATATATATAAATATGTATATATACAACAAAGAAAAAAATTTAAAAATATTGAAGTTTCTCTGACTCCAAAGCAAATTATAAACTTACCCAGAAAGCACAAACAGACTAGCTAAGGATACAGCTCAGAACTGAAAGTCAAGCTGTTTTCTAAATGTCTAGGCATCACAAATTTTGGTCTCATTAAGTTTTCTGCTTTAAAGATCTCTGACATATTGTTTTCTTTGAGGCACTTAGATGACATAAAGAATCCACAACACCTAGCTTTCAGCCAAAGAGCAGAACACAAACCCCAGAACTATACCCAAACCTCTTACAGCAAAGATGAACAGTGTCCTGCTCTCGATCAGCAAGAGTGCATCTGCCATGCACATGGCAGTGATCCTTCTCCTCTGCTCAGCACCTCTGATACCACACTGGGAGCACTGTTCAGTCTTGGGCTTCCCATTACTTGAAAGACATGGACAGACCATGTCCATAAGTATCTGAAGGAAAGGTGTCAAGAGGGTGGAGCCAGGCTCTTCTTGGTGGTGCCAAGCAATATGGCAAGAGGGAATGGGCAGGAAGGGGTACACGGGAAGTGCCACCTGAACATGAAGAACTACTGTGCAGGAACAGATTGCCCAGAGAGGCTGTGGAGTCTCCCCCACTGTAGATATCCAAGAACTGCCAGGACAGGACATAATTCTGTGCAATGTGCTCTAGGATGACCCTGCTTGAGCAGGGAGGTTGGACCAGACGACCCACTGTGGTCCCATCCAACCTTACCCATTCAGTCATTTTGTGATACCACAATATATTTAGCAGAGGGACAGTAGGCTGCTCAGGGGCTGAAGCACATGCCACTTGAGCAGAGTCTGAAGCAACTTGTTCGGTATCACAGAAAGCTGGCAGGTGACTTTATTGCTGTCTACAGCTACCAGATGCAGAAAAGAGTGATGGACTCTTGCCAGAGGTGCACAATCATAGATGAAAGGCAACAAGACAGAAGTGAAACACTGCCCAGACAGGCTGTGAAATCTCCATTTTTGGAGGTGTTCAAGATTCAATTAGAGAAGCCCCTAACGAAAGTGATCTGATCAGACTTGTTACAAGTATCTAGAGGATCTTCAGAGAATCCTTCTAAACTGAAATATTCTCTGAGAGCCAGAGGTCCCTGTTGAACAGTTCTTACCAAATGTCCCTGTCATGAATTTCACAGTCCCTTGATCCAACACACTGCAAGCATCTTTGGAGTTCTGAAGTTTATTTACATGCTGTATAGATAAATGCTTTCTTTTGTTTACCTTGAAGCTGCAATCTAGTAGCTTCATTTGCTGCCTTTCAGTTTTTATACTGGAAGAAACAGTAAACGTAAATTCACCACCCACCATCTACTTCTAACTCATGTTTACACAGACCCCATTATTTGCTGTGTTTTCTATACCACTGAATTTTAGCCCACATAACTGTTCTGACAAAAGCTATTCCATATCTTCGATCATTCCTCTTGACTTTCATTAAGTCTACTTCAATTTTGACAAGATTTGTGAGGACCGAAATTGTACACACTAATTTAACAGGTAGACACAGTTCAAGCATGATAGTATTTTTCCTCTATCTTTTTCTTTCCTAATAAGAGAACAGTGCTGCTGCTGCAGCCTTTTATACAATAAGCTAGTCTGAAACAGTCACCCTGGAAAGAGAAGGCCCAGTTTCAGTAATATGCGCTGATATTTATCAGTGAAACACACATTTTCATAGTTATATCAACATAGTTTTCATAGCATATCAACAGCCTAATTTTTTTCCTTTATTTTTACAGGGAAAGTCATACTCTTCTGAAGAATGGATAAAAAAATCATTGAGAAGGAATACAGAAGAAAAGATGAGAACAAGAAAGCAGATATGACTGCACACATATATGGTGCAGGTGCATGCAAGGAAGAGAGCCAACTGACATAGGAGATTAATGAAGTAATTAATTCAGAAAGTTCTTCCTGTGTTCTGGTCCATTTTATGTGGACTACTTTTATAGTACATGGGAAAAGAACTCAAATATGAAGTAGCAACAACATTTCTTGACTAACAAGATGAGTCTCTACTCATTCTGGTTCTGCAGGAATATTTTCCCTAAGTTTCAAGTATATAATTATATCCTCTTCATTTGCTTGAATATAATAGATCCATTAATAAAATTTTACTTTAGACATAAGCTTAGGAAGATAGTTCCTGAGACCACTCAGAACAGAATAGAACAGAACAGTTTTGAACAGTGGTCACCTAGTCCAACTGCCTGACCCCTTCAGGGCTGACAAAAAGTTTAAGCATATTATTGTGGGATTTGCCCAAATGCCTCTTAAACACTGACAAACATGGGGATTTAATCACCTGTCTCTCTAGGAAGCCTATTCCAGGGTTTGACTGCTCTTTCCTTAAACAAACGTTTCCTAATGTTCAGTTTAATGCTCCTGTGATTCAGCTTTGCACCATTTCCATGCGTCCTATCATGGGATACCAGGGAGATCAGCACCTCCCTTCCACTTCCCCTCCCTTGAGGGGAATGCAGGTCGCTCCTCAATCCCTTTTTCTCAAATCAAGACAAACCCAGTGTCCTTAGCTGATCCTCACAGGACATACTTTCCAGCCCTTCCAGTTCTGTTGCCCTTCTCTGGATGAATGCGAGTACCCAAACGTCCTTCTTAAACTGTAGGGCCCAGAACTGCACACAGTACTCAACTGAGTCTGCACCAATCTAAAAGCAGTTCTGTAGTTTCATAGGTCTTCCTTCATGACCTGCTTGTAAATTACAATTTTCTCCCCTTGCATTTTTTTTTGTTTTCTTTTTTTCTTCTTTTCTTTCGAGAAGATTATTGTGTGCTGTATGTACAAATCAGTGATAAGGCTTCTGTATTCACCATTCACACTCTGTACTATTCTATGTTTTAAAAATATCCACAGCCAGGTAGAATCACTCCTCAGGGATATTGTCTCTAGCAGTTAAATACTATTCATTACAACAGTTATTGGATGTTTTTCACAAACCTGTATTGTCAAAGAGCAGCAGGTTTTTTTCCCTGTTAACAAGAAGAGAAACTAATAATTTGGTCTCAAAATATTAATTCAAAAGACAACCAAAATTTTTTTTAACTAAGAAATGAGGAGTTAGGGCTTTGTTTATAGCCAAAAGTGCAAATGTTCTGTCTAGTTTACATTACAGAGATATAAACAGCTATAGCATGGCACAAAAAATCCTCAACATCCATATGACAAAGTAGCCTCCACTTGGTATAATAAAGCTTTCAAACTTTGTCTTTAAAATATATCTTCTTAAAGAACCTCGTTTGTAGGTTATTTCTTTGTTTGTTTGTTTTTAATAGGAGTAATTTGTAATTCTGATACGTAAACCAAAAAACTGACATGCTATGTGAATTCAGTAGCCTCTTTCGATTCCAGCTGGCTTGGCTGTTTGCCTTTCTAATGGTAATGAAGTCACACAGCTGCTAGGACAATCAGCTGGAGTTCAGATCATCACTAGCAAAATGGATATCCACTGATTGGCTTCTTATCAGGACTCATTAAAGTTCAGTGTTAACAAACTGTAGGGTTACATAGGTTTACATGGTTACAGCAAAGTGCCTTTTAAAAATGAACTTGGAGCTGAAAAAAATCTCTCCTTTTTCTGCCTATAAATGTTACTTTGTGCTGGTCAACTTGAGAAATGTTCAACTCTACTCCCAGTGAAGTGAAAGGAAAATTCCCATTCATTTGCATGGAAGTAAAACAAATCAGTTCCCAATGTTTCAGGGATTTTTGAAGAATACTGCTATTCAAATTACTTCAGAATGCCTCAGCTAAAGGGTCACTCGGCATTCAGCTATGTCCAATTTTCAACTTAGAATGCAGTGCACACTAGACCTGTGAGAGTTTACCAGCTTTTACTTTGTCCATCCAATTGCTAGCATGTTTATGCCACATAAAACAGTGAAGTTTCACCATTCCCACAGGAAGGCAATTTTCTGCTATGAAAATACAAGTAGATGTAAATTATTGCTTTTTAGCCTCACGGTACTAATGCAGTACACAGTCCTGCCAGTTCTGTAGTTTATTCTGAGATCATAGTGTAGACTGAGGAGGAGGGGTGGGGGAGATGGCTGTACCACCACAAAGCTTTAGTGTGAACACAACAGATTTCAGTATTAACCATCTTTCCTACAGATAAGTGGAAAAGTACAAAATGTGTCAATTCTCACAAAATCATTACTACTATCTTTTTAAGCTCTATATTTTTTGTCATCTGTTTTTATTGAACAAAATTTGAATTATTAACCTTTATTAGAACATGGAATGTGCAATGCTGCTTGCTTGACGTACTAAAATGGGATAAAAGGTTGTGTCAGTCTAGTGTGAAGGCATAGTGACAGATCTTCTAAAGTATTCTCTACATTCTTCAAAACTGATACAGTCCTTAGACAAAATTTCAGCTGTTATGAGTAGTGGAACCAAATGGTTTAAAACATTGGAACAACTATCAATTGCTCTACTATGTGAAAATTTCACTGAGAAATAACAACTTAGCCTCTTTTAAATTAATGAGAAATTTTTTTTACGGATATTCAGTTGGTTGGGATTCTGGTCATCAGCTTTATGAGTCACCTCACAACACAAGAGTTGCACAATATAAAATCTGTAATGAACTTAGAAGTGCTTAAAAGTAAAAATGTGTTCTTTTATATAAGTACTTTATCTCATCTTTATAGTGATTTGTGAAAACAAGAAAATACCTACCCAAATTACAAGCAGACTACATCCTGCACTGCAAACAGATCTGACTTTTGATCTCTTTGCTTTCCTTTTTAAGGTTTACCCAGCTATTTCCCATTGGGTTTCCTCTAGGAATCAAAACCTAGTCAGTATTACTTATGTGGAACTCAGATGAAGGGCTTTGGCAACACTTCCAGATTATAATCAGCAAAATATCATATCTCCCACTAGCAAATATATGGAAACTCACCCACGTAAATGATATCATCCTGATTCAACTAAGCATGCTCAAAGTGAGCAGTGACATTCATGCACAGGGAGAAGTCCACAGAAAGAAAATAACAATACTCCTACACTTAATTATACTCAAAGACAAAAAGGCAAATAATTGCTTTACACTTGCACATACTTCGAATTCTACATTGTAACTCTTGCAAGTAACAAAAATATTACTTTAGTTTTGTTTTTAAAATTATTTTAGTGGCTATGAAACCTGGCAGGATGACAGCATTTTCTACATAAAGTCCTATATTTATCCACTGAGCTTAGGTTTCCTTGCCAATATCCTTTGGCTTTTACCTACGGGAGCTGCTTCTGCTGGCAAGCAATAAGTTCACTTCCATGGTTCACAGTCGAGGCTGTCAACAAATGTGCCAATTGTATGACATGGATATCTATTCAATAGAGAAGACTCAGCAGAATTATTCTATAGGTTGTATAAATGTCACTTGGTGATGACTTTTGGTTACGGTATACCTCAGCTGAATTTAATTCTGTAACCTGTTACTCCTCTCAGAAACTTATTCCAGAAACCAATTAATCAACCAACCAACCACAAGTAGCAACTGTCAGTTGACTTGACTTTGTCCACTAGTAAGCACACACTACAATCTATTATTTACAGCTCTACACTAATATCAATGCAGATATTCCTATTAACTTTTGTGAGCTTTTCATTAGCTCTTACCAACTAGTAATGAATGATTATTTTTCAGATGGAAAATAAGGAGAAACACCTTCAACTCAAATGACATGTATTTTGTTTTCCTCTCTTAAGATTTAGAAAGGTAGCTGCAGTAGTAAAAGAGAGTTAGGATGATGACATGATCTTTTTCTACCTCCAATCACTGCAGTATACAGGTATGTCCACAGGATATAACAAAGTGTTAAAGTGGTGTCCAAAAGAGAGAGTCTTTGTACAAAATAGGAACCACTTGCAGTGTTTTGCAGTGTAACCATCTAGAGCAATTGCTCTTGGCACAGGTCTAACCAATTTGTGAGCAGGCAAAATGCCATCTGAACAGATGGCATGAGGTACAGAGCCAAATAGCCATGTATGTTCATCGGCAGTGGGTAGCAATGGCATGATTCCCAGCCATGAAGGTCTAAACAGTTGTCCATCCTGATCTTAAAAGCTCATGTTTATAGAGAATTGTCATCAATAATCCAGCTTTGTACTAAATTATAATTGAAATAAAAAATGTTCCTGGAAATGAAAATCACAGATAGTTGAGTTTCAGAAAAATTCCCATGTTCATTTCTTTGTTACTTCATTTAACAACTTAAAAAAAAAAAAAAAAAGGCACAGTGATGAAAAGAAGTCCCAGTTTCCCAGACCCATTCTGCTTGTTGCTTGCTGCTGTGGTAATACTGTGTGGCCAAAGATTTTATCTGACCTGTGCTGCAAAACTGCACACAGATTGTATTAACATACTCCTCTTTCTTCTTGTTCCCAGATTACAAAAATGTTCCTCTGCTACAGAGGTTCACAGGAATTACTCAAAGCATTATGAACACACCCATGGCTAGATACAATCAACTGGAGCTTTTTTTTATCTGTTCATAATCAGGGAAACAGCTCTAATTCAACTTTGCCTGGCATCTTTTACAGTGTGCCTCAGCTACATCTGAGGATCCAAAGCAAATTTTGCTTAAATTCTTCAGTACTCTAATGCCACTAGTAATTATTAACCAGCTATTTTTTCCAACAGAATTAATAATTTTCTGCTTACAGACTGCACAAGACAGATTAGGATAACTTTGTTCTTATTAGTTACTTGAAAGATTTTTCATGTCATTTTTGTGATTGGTTCTTATCCTTAAATCTCCGCAGATTTTCATTATGTATGTTTAGCAGCTAGAGCTCAGTTGGCTTGTTGATTGTACACAAAGGTTACAATGACAATGTTTTTGTCCTGTGTTTGGATGAACAGAAATTCTACAATCAGAATTTTGATACAAACATCTGTAATTTCAAGTTCCAGATGAAAACTTGAACGTAAATACATTTTGTTATTCTTAAAAATGCTCCCTGCTAGGAAACGTACATCTATGGAACAAAAGCTTTACTTTGCTATTTTACTTATCATTTTTATCTTTCTGAATGTTGGGGGAAAAAACCACAAAAGACAGGTACCATTCTGTAAACAGAAACGAACTATCAGAAAACAAAATAAAATAAACCAGGCTCACTTATTTTTTTAAAATCAATCTTATGATACTTACTAAACTTTATTTTCAAGCAACAGTATTGGATTCTATATTAACACCTATCCAATGGTCCAAAATCTTTTTGTTCACCTACCATATAGTAGTATCAATTTTCAGAGAAAATGTTGCCAGCTTGAATTTAAATAGTTTTACTAAATGATCCATCCCTACAAATTCACCAGCATAAATAAGTCGACTTTTTGTGGATAACTTGGGCTGATTCAATAGTGTACCTACCATTGTTCAATAGAATGCAGAAAAGACAATCAACTATAGTCTTTTAAGACATGTCTTGATGGATGCCTTTTGCATATGCCAAATAATCTGGGAAGCAAGAAGACAAATTTGGTGCCCTTGAACTGAAACAAGAACAACAAAAAGTCTACTAAAGATTTCAATAGGTTCAGAAAATGGCCTCTAAACATATTACAGATTCTAGATTACCAAGATTTATATATAAGGAATCACAGAGAGTAGTAGGAATATTTGTGGTGTGAAAACTGCGTTAACTTTAGCAGTTGCCTATTGTTTGACTTGTGCAAGGAACTGACCAAAAAAAGAGCAGTTTGCTTGAAATAGAAAACAAAATTCAGTGGAAAAAAAGAAGCATGTAATTCCAAACAAAACTGTAATTGTCAAAAACCTGCTAAATTAGATTTTACTTTGCTTTTGCAGTATGTCTTGAACATATTGAACACTTCAACCTTACAGAGAGAACCTGTCAAATCTTAAAAGGACTCATCAGTAAAACTATACATAAAATAAGCTAGCAGAGATGAAGTTTACATAAGCAAAACATATTTTTGTCCACAGAGCTAAAAGTTTCAAGTAGTTTTTAGTAAACGATAAATGTACAGTTGGTTAACACTATACCTTGAAGAATAAGTTTGGCTCAGTAAGTGGCATCAGAAACACAAATATTGCCTGGATGGTTAAACTGATCAGGCACACAAAGGAGAATAAATTACGTATACATGCAGATAACAGAGATGTTGCACGTTGAGCAGAGGGATAAATATTTGGTGATGGCATCCATCTGTCCCCTATAATACCTACCATAGCTGCAAAAGTAAAAGCCTTTCACATTTCCTGTTTGTACAGGGCAGCTGTAACAACAGCAGATAGTGTAAATGGTTCAGGAATCCAAAAGAAGGCACATTTCTCCTAAACATGCCCTATTTAGACCTGGAACCCATGATGAATTTGACATTACGAGATGAAAATGCACTGTTGGTCCTATGTAGGAGGACAGTGAAAAAACAGATTAATGAATGGCAACTATCTTTTCAGGCTCACCAAGGAAGACCTGCGAACAGCACTGATTAAAATGGGAAAGAGAAAAATTCAGAATGAGAACCCACAAGAAACATCCAAATGACAGTTACTTATATCTGAAGACCAAAAATTTAGGACAAAAAGCTAGAACTAATCAAAAAAACATGGACATTCTGGGATCAAGTGGTGAAGAATGCAAACTATGAAGATGTCAAGAAAGAACTTAAGCAGCCATTGCTGCATTAAAGATGGCAAGAGCTGGAAGAAGGTTGAACACTAAAATAAAACCCAAAAGCACTATTTATAGGAGAGTATTATGCCAATTAGATACTCAAAAAAACCAGATTAAAAATGGTATGAATAAATGAAATTTAAGAAACCATTTTTCAAGCATCAGAACTAATGAAAACTCATTTTTTACTGACATGTCTGTCTGTTGTGTTTACATGCCTGTTTGTTATACTTACATATCTCTAACTACCAAGACAACTCTAACGGCCAAGAAATTGTGACATCTTGTAGCTATTTCAAAACTAAATGTATGATAGTTAATGCAGTATTGCTATGAATTAGATTTACAGCTGAGTTCTCTCTGCTTTTCTTTCAAAAGCAGCCTCTCTCCTACACCAGTTACCGATTTATATAAATTACGGATATCTCTACATCTCTTTCACTTCACTCAGAAATCAGAGTGATGCTTACACAAATATAACAATATGTTCATGTACATTTTATTTCATTAGGGATCATGTTTAAAATCAATGAAGCTGCAAAGATGGCTGAGGACAGAAAACAGGGAAGGAGTGAAGAAGTTGTTTTTCAGAGGAGTATCTCTTGAGCTTATCAAAAGGTAGAGAATGATGTTGAGCACTAGTGATGAATGTAAATGTGAATAAAACTATAAGGAATTGGAACTGATAACCCCCTCCAAAAAATCCAGTCTTTCTACAATAATAAGGAGCCTATCTAATCTTCAAATTTCAGTCTGGCACTGGGCAAAACCCCATTCCTACGAAGTCTTAAAACTAAAGTGGTAGCTTCTACAAGAAGTGGATCATAAATTTCTATGCTTAAATCCAAGATTGCTTATAGTGAAGGGCAGGGTGTTTTATGGTCATTTAGCACCTTCTGGGAGTTAGAAAGTACTAGTGTGTCTTTGTGACCTTGCTCAAGTCACTTACAGGGAAACTGTCAACTAAAAAAAAGTAATTCATACGCTTCTGCCTCAAAATGACTTAGCTTCTGTTATTACGATTCGTCTGGTATTAGTATGCATAAATCTCTACCATTACGACATATATGAAAAATAATGTTCTCCATTTTCCATTTTGCTAATATAGTGAACCTCAGAAGTCTTTTCCTGTGTTTTAGTATTTACACGTGTAATTTCTGTTCTTAAGTATGAGTGTGTATAAGTGTCCAGCGATGGAGGATAGTAAAATTAATAAATACCTAAAAAAATGAAAACCATTTATCTTCCACAACGCTTAAAAATTCCTGTAGGAGATTTAAGTAGAGGCATAATGATTGAGACCACATTAACATCAGTATTTCAAATTGTCCAGATTTGGATTTAACGCACACTTTTTCTATTCTGAATCTAACTGAATCTAACAAGGGGACAATTACATACTTAAAGAGGTATAATAAGACTTAATGTTAAATGATTTAACACTACAGGGAGAAAGGTAGAAAAAAATACTATTCTGTTACAATCCTTACATATAGACAATAACGTTTATGTAGTCTAAAGAGAAGGACATCATCTCATTCAACAGAGTGTTGTATAGTGCTTTATTTTACTTATGCAAACCGAGCAATTTTACAATATCTAGTATTCAGTTCACACCCAGAAAGTAACGTGTCACCTCCTGTTCCTCCATGAAAAACATGGCACTACATTGCACCCTCAATTCTCAAGTGATTAGAAAAAAAATTAAAAAAAAAAAAAAAGGGGGATCTCTTGCAGGACTGCAAGTCATCACATTTCTAGGGACCTTGGCCAATACTGGGCAAAATGGGCTCATGAGATGGATCCAAATTGGAATCTAGAATTTGAATCAACATAAAATATAATTAGAAAAGTCCTCCCCAGCACAGCCAAGGCATAATATGTTTTTTTTATAATATACCTCACTGACAGTGCTCAGACTCCCTTTGGAAACATATGTTCAAAGTATGGCAATAAAAGGGTTATTCAAGAACCTTAAGCATCTGCTTTTGTGATTAGTATTTGAAATGAGATGAGTGCTTCACTTGCAAGGCACAAAATGACATGGATTATAACAGGTACTGTTAATGACAGTATATTAATGTTTAATAATGCAGAGTGATTAAGACTGGGTCTGTACTTTATTATTCTATCTTCTACATATGTCAGAATGGCTTGAATACCTTTTGGCATGATATTTAATTAAAAGTAAAAGTTAATTTTTCTCATTCACATCAGGTATAAGAATTATTACTTATGATTATGCTGGGTTTTCCACAATGACTTTCTTTCTTCAATTGACTGCTTACAGGTGGAATTAATACAATTTTATCTTAAGTTCTTTGTTTTGTCTACAAAAATGTAAAATATCATACTAATTGATTGAATATTGTTTAACATAAATGGGTGGTCTTTTTTTTTCCCAATAGGGCTGCTAGAAAAACAACTGGACATGCAAAAATTCACAAGTGATTTAAGAACATATCACTCATACATTTTTCAATGGACGTGGGCATCAGAAAATTCCTTTAAGACCTTTCATCCCGTAAACCCTTCAAAAAAATCACAGAAGATACATTTTATCTCTTTAATAACAAAGCCAAAACATGAAACACTGCAAACAAAAAAACCTCCTGAAAACTAAATATTTTGTCCATGAATTTCACACCCAACAAAACTGACAGTAGCAAAGCTGCAAAAGAGACTGTCTGAATACATTTTAGATCAATTCAGAGAATCTCCCACTAATCCCATCCTGTCAGGTTCATACAACAGTCTTGCTAAATATACAAAATGAAAAGAAAGAAAACAACTAGTTTGATTTCAAGTCACTCTTTGAACTCAGAAAGATTGACACAGATTGGTACATCATCCTCCTGTATCTGTGGAACTCCCTAGTAGCATAGCACTTTCAAAGAGAGTACAATTAGACACATAACCTTAAATACAAAGTTTTTCTGCAGAATGCCAACATAACTAAAAGTAAGGAATTTTTTCTAGACCATCATCTAATGTTACCTGTGTTTCTCCAAACAAATTCACTACAGAACATAATTTCCTGGAGATTTAGGTGCTTTTAAATTCTTGTTCTCAAGTTGTGGGTTCTGTAAAATAGGAATACTATTTTCTTATATTGAACCTCACTGTGAAATTATATTAATTTGCAACCATTTCTACTGCAAAGAGAGTCATATAAAAGTCTATAAATAAAAAACACTGTAAATCCTATTTATTCAGTGAATAATTGCCCACACTAGATTGCAACTCTGCTTCAAAAAATATGTTTGGAAGCTTAAGGGATAAAAGCCCATATGTTTATCTCCTGTATAAGAATGTGAAGAGAGGGATAAATTAGTTTAAAACATTCAGAATGGTCCAAGGACTGATTTAACTGATGCATAGTCCCCTGGTCTACACAGCTGAAGGTAATGCAGAATGGGTAGATTCAGGTAAGGGAAAAAAAACCCACAACTACAAATCCTTGCCAGGTATGTGCAAAATTTTAATCTTACGTGTATCTGTGACTTATCTCCTGCTACCTTTGAGGCTTCAGCAAGATGTCTTTCCTAGGTATTGTGACATCCTATATCTTTGAGATGTAGATAGATAGATAGATAGATAGATATAGAGATATATAATAAACGTTCTTATGCTTCTCTGGTATTGTCTGCTCCCATCCAATCACTCATTCCTGCTGTTTCCTCAATCTCTCCCCCTGCATCAAGATTCCTCAGAGTGTTGAGATGGACAAGACAGTCAATTCTGCCTCTAGGAACACTATGCAGGAACATAGGAGCGAATAATCACAGAGAATAAATAACAAAGCAAGAGAACTGAGGGAAGTTTCATTTGCTTTCCACCATTCATGTAGCTCTGCTCCTAGCACCAAGTTTCATGTGACTGAGCAGAGATTATAAACCTGGGTTGAAAGTCACCTTGCCTACTGCTTCTGAATTTAAAAGAAATACTGACATATATTAACCATTTGACTCTTCATTTGCTGTTCAAATAAACACAGCATTTTCACTACGATACTCATTCTTAGCACTTTTTCTTTTTTCTAAAGATAAATTTACCATAATACCAATAGGTTTGCACATAGAGTTTCAGCAAGGCTGTATTTTACACTTTTCAAGCAAAAGAAAAAGAAATGAAGAGTTGAAGTTCTTACAGTCCTTAGGACATTTAGATAAGTGGGTTATTATTTTACAGATCCACTATTCATCTACAGTTGAAGTTTTAATGCAGCACAACATAGGACTATAAAGAAATGGAATCTTCCTACATTACTGTTTTCATAAAGAAACCAATTGCTAAAGTTATCATTTTCATTACCGTTTAATGTTGTTTCTTCATTTGCCCACAACAGACCAACCAGATTCTGATCCCTGAACTCATGCAAACCAATACTACTAAACTATATAATTTCAACATTTCTACATTTTCAATGTAGAATATCATTATAATATCTGTAATGAAATTTTTATAAAATTCACAGTACTGAAGACAGAAAGATAAACTTTAAAGAGGAGAAGAGAGGTAGTTAGATTTCTTAATAACTTGATAATTTGAGAAAAGGTTTGTTTTTATCATAATGTTTTCTTTCTACTTTAAAATCTGAAGCAGATGAAAAAACCCAGATCAATTTGGTTAAAATAATAATACTTAATAGAAAGCAGTACCCAGACAGCCCCTAGGGACATAGATTACTTTTCTTTCAACACTGTCTCTAGACATGGTTAAACTCTTCTAGTAGACCTGTGCAAAATCAAAAATTGATGTAGACTTTCTACCTGAACTGGATCATCAACCCTCTTGACCATCTACTCACTCTCCTGAAAAAAAAAAAAGGCACCAAAGGTCTGTCCCCCCACCAATGTGAGCAATCTCCACAAGCAGATTTTTGCAAAACTTCAATAGTATATATTTTAATTTAGATGTCACTTTATTTGCCCACTGTAGGAAATGAAGGCATGAGTGAAATAAGGAAGTGGGTATGGCTACATCTAGTAATTGTTAATCTGTTCAGTAGCTGACTCACAAAAGCAAAGGTTTGATTCCTCTAGCATCTGCTGAAAAGGAGTGTGAATTATAAAGAATTTACTTTTTTTAAAAAACAAAGCACATTTCATAAGTGCTAAACACCTCATAATTTAGAACAGATGAGTAAACAGATATTAAACATAAATTTCAACTGAAAAATCAGGAAATCTAACGATCATTAGTATCATTGTCAAAAAAACCCCTGCAGAACTGCAGGCATTTGGACACTGCAGCACCATGAAGTTTATGCTTCTGTAGGCATCCATCAGACTACAACTACAGAGAATGTAAATATCTTATTTTGCTTGCTTTGTTCCTACTGCCTATAACTCACACCTACCCTGCCTCTCAAGGCATCCTTATATTGTGGAACCCAATAGTTACCCAACTCTAAGCAGACAGATACACATTCAACTATTTCACCCAATTGGAACATTCTAATTTCCAAAAGCATTTTATAATCAGATTATACCATGCTGACATTTATATACAAATTATAGTGTTTCCATGTATCATAACCCTTATAATCATGAACAGCTTTAGTAGAATTCTCTGTGGAAGACAGCTTTGATAGAAAATCGTTTCTGTACTCCCAGTTAATTACTGATTTTTTTTCCACCAATTAGAAATTTGAACTCAATCCCACAGATTTATAATTTACAATCAGTAGCCAATGCATACAAATTACTCTTGCTTCTCTTTTAAACATGACTAAAAGTTCAATTTATTAAATGCTAAATCTTATGAAATATTCACAGTAAAATGCTGTGTAGTTAAACCTTCTTTGGCTACTGGACATCACAGAATAGTTATTTATTTTAACTAATCAATCTTAAAAGCTACTAAAGGCTTTCTACACTCAGCATATGTGTTTGCACTCTAACCTACTGGATTAGTATTGCCAATTTAATCAATTTAAATATATATATTTTAAAAGCACTAGGATAAATAATACAAGTAAAACAGAACATGTAGATTGAAAAAGGATGATAAAGCTGCTAAGAAAAACCTCAGCCAGCAAGGCAAAGAGAAAAACATTAATTTAGACTTCCTGCTCTAGTAATTCAGCCACTGAATCACAGTAGACTGAGGTTTCAAAATTTACCTCCGTTACAAGGAAACTGCACTTCTGTGCATTTATTTCACTCCTTCACTCCCCTTCCCACCTGACTCTCCAGCTGTATGAGAGGACTCCATACTGAATCATTTGAAAATAAGTAAATAGGGACAAATCATGGTTATTTGCAGCTATGCTCACAGAGACAGACCACACACAGAAGAATGCTCCCAAAGTTCAACAGTGCTAATTTATGTATTGTTCTGAAAGCCTCTTCAGCAGAAGTTATGAAAGCCTACATCAGGAAATGTTACAAATGTTATTGATGGAGTCTCTTTTCTGATGAATACATGAGAAAAATTAAGCTATAACAAAAAAATGACCAGGCAAAACTGACTTCATAATATCCAACTTAGGACAACTATATATACAGCATTTTAGTAGTTTGTTTTTTTGACAACTAATGCACTATAAGATATAGTGAATAAAGAAGTTTTAAAAACTCTTGATTAGATTAATAGAGAGCTTTTCAGCAATTGTAAAGAGAAGAAGCACGAGAAAACATATATGGGAGAATTATTGAAAAAATACTACAAGAGATAATAAGAATAAAATTAACGTTAGCTCTGCATATTACAGATTCACCCTCTAAGCTATCAAGAAATAGATGGCTAACTTATCTAGAAGTTGAAAAGAAACATCCAGTTCTGTAACTTCAACCTGTGTGACTTAGATCCAAATAGCTTTGGGGCTACTGATTAGAGGAAAAGTTGTTAGTTACAAATATAAATTCTTTTTTATTGGCATTCTTTTTATAATTAAGACCATCCTAAAAATATCTGAGTAACAAATTCAGAGCGGCAATCTTTTCAGTAATTAACTTACTGCAATACTTTCCTCACCTTGCCTGGAGAAAAACTGCTCACTTTTCAACTTCAGGCTATCACCAGCAATATGGTAAAAAGTGCTCTTGAGAATCAAATTAGGACTTACTAAAAATATTCATATCCAATTGATGACTCGATCAATTTTTCTGATCCTTACCAAGAAATTTCCTCTACTTCAGTTTGTTTTCAATTACACTAGATTGTGATTGTAACAAAAGACAAACAGTGTGCAGCTTAGTTTATTTTTTTTATTCTTTTAATTGTAAAGTAAAACAGCAGATTGTAAAAGTTTTCACAGTGAAAAAAGTACTGTGAGCACAAGTACCCATCTTTACTTCAGTAAAGCAATTGAGAAGCTACTGTAGTGAAAATTATCTTAATGCATATCAGGTACGTGTCAGATATGTATTTTAAGAAGAATTTTTTTACTCCAAAACATACGCATCCAATCCTTAACAACAAAACCAGTAAAGTTTAAGAAATCTCTCAAAAGCATTTTCTAATGATCTTCTTGTATCTCTTTGACTACACAAGTGTTTAAAGTGTGATTCATGTGAAGCCTACTCTGCTCTCTATATTTGTTTTTTTAAATACACAACATTTAATACTGGTGGAATTCATGATCAAAAATCCCTATCCATTAAGGAAATAGTACTTTTCCCTACAGTTGTAATGAAAATAAATCTTCATTCCACTGAAATTCTGGTTTTGACATGAATTAGTTATATATCTCTTATCATACATTCATACTTTTTCTTATTTTTTTCTTAAACACATTTGAAATAAATGTTTTTCACCCCATCATTAGAAAGCAGAGGTTCAATCCTGAGATTGCACTGAATAAAGGAACATATTATGGTCTTACATAATATATAGCCTTACATTAACATGCTTAATGTAGAAAGCATTCAAAAGAGTGATTTTGCACATAACAACTTCCATACACAAATAATCAAGACTGAAAAAATATCTATTACTGCTAAAAAGAGATACAGAATCTCTTGAACTATTGGTAATATTTGTTGTTGCTGCTTCTTTTTAAGTGACTTCTTTAAGGTTTTATGCTATTTGTTTTTTTCCATCCCTCTATCACGATTTCACTACCACAGGAAACCACTAGAAATATAAATGAGCCTGTTAGTAGTCAAAATACTACCTCAGATGTGTTTACTAAATGGTGTTTGTTGTTTCTGTTTGATTTTTTACTTTTATTTTTTAATAAAACAGTAATAATGGTAATGGGAGCACTAATGGATTCCTTGACCAATCGTTTTACCTAAAATTTCAAAGGCTGTGTGTGGACTCTATTAAAGTCCACAGGAACACTCTCTTTGACCTTATTAGTGCTAAAGTGCATTATAGCATTTAGTAAGTATTAGACTCCTCATCTCACAGGGGAAATTGGTACACTGAGCAGCATCCTAAAGTTGCCCAGTGTTTTTCTTCATCATTCTATTACCTTGAACTCAGCTTCAACTCTATTCACACAATCTGACTGTATTTTGGCCTGCTCATGGTCTCAGGTGAAGAAAGTTGGCACTGATTTTTGGGATGCAGACTAGGGGCTGGCTTGAATTTGAACCCTCCTCCATAACCAAAACACAAAACTGGCTTCAGCTGGTTCAATCCCAGTCTAACAAAAATATCCCCAGTAACTAGATAGATGCCCCCGCAGTTTTATTTTCTTATGTTTATATTTATTCTCAGCTATCTGATGTCATCCCACTGAAAAAATGGAATCTGCAAGGTACAGATATGTCAAATAGGGGGAACTACACACACAGCAAATTTGACAAGCTGTAGAGATGAAGCTGAAGTGTTCTACACATGAAGCAGATAGCAGGGAGGGGAGCAAACTTCTCGCTCACACTGGTAGCACTACCAACACAGATGTACCCCCTGGGAGTCAAGAGCAGAACAAGCAAGAGTATCTTGGACTAAATTTACAGCCAAGTGCAGACTCTACGGGACAGTATTTTCTTTTTGTTCTCTAGGGGACTGAAAACAGTTTCATAAATCAAACCAAGACGCCCTAACTGGATAAAGTAAATAAAAAAAAACCAAAACAAAACCCAAACCCTTTTATCACATACTGGCAGGTAATACACACCCCTTTCCTCAGTGAAACAGAATTTCCAGTTCTTGAGCTATGGAAAACTGGAATTGCAGAGAGAGCACAGTCAAACCAAACACAAGTAGAAGCATACAGGGCTGTTTCTCAGTAATTCAGTGTACAAGGAATTTTGAGAGAAAGGCAAGTTTAAAATCACTTTTGTGCTGTTATTTTGTTACTTCCTTCTTCGCTATGTAGAGGAAGCCAGCACTAAAATTCATTGCTGATACTTGAAGGTCAATTTTAGATTAAAACAGTCAATTCTTTCTCCCATCATCACATTGACTTTTTTATTTGATCTTCTGTAATACTGGGGTAAAATTCCAACCATACTCTTCCCCTTGAAACTAGGCAGAGCTCAGTTACCATACACAATTACACAAGTCAAATACAGTAGTTAAGAATCCCTGATCACAGATTAGAAGTACTTCTAATATGAGATTTCAATATTAAACACTTCTCTATAAAACAACTGTCTTTAGTTTATTAACCATTTATTACTGTCAGCCTGATACACAGTCATTTTCTCATTGACATAATCATATCTTGCTGCCATGGTTTCCAAACAGCAAGGGTTTAGCTGTTAAATGATAGAACCATAAAGTTTGCAGGTATATGTTATTTTAAATGCAAAACCCTGAGCAAAGCAGTTTGACATGGACAGTCTAGAATCCCCAAGCTTTTGAATCTAATTGCATAGAGATTAATTCTAAAAGATTAATTCTATTTGGTTAGAAATTTTTGTGTGAACAGAGAAAGCAGTATTACTTGCCCTACAAAAATACTGCCTTCTGCAGCCAAAAATACTGTGATTGCCTCCCAAAAGTTCTTCCTATTGCCCTGTGCCAGGACACAGTTATTTATTATTTGTATTAACACAGCATTTAAGAATTGTTGTCATGATCCCCAGTGCAAAGAAGACTATACAAACACAGAATAAAAGGTCAGTTCTTGTCATAACTGTCCTGGATTGGAGACATGAAAAGCTTTATCTGAAACATCATTTCCTTTGGATTTATTAGCTCTGATTAAATTTGGCATTTAATATTTATTTACGTCACAGTTCACACTAAATACTAAATAAGCTTAAATATGAAAAAGAAGTATTCTAGCAAAAAAAGAGCAAGTTCTTGATTTTAAAATTCAGAAGTCATTACAAGAGTTGAATATAACATATTAAATAACAATAAAACACATTTAAAGACTATTTTTAGTAATAAAGAACTTTCCTAACTATTATACCATTTTGTCTGGCTTGGGAAACTATTCCATGCCTAAGCCTCAGGAATGAGTAAGCCTTGAGGGGTTTACTGCTTACATTTACCTTCGTTATTCCTTTGTTTAAGGGTCACAGACCCATTTTCTTCTCAGTGTAGCTTATATTACTATTCAATGTAGATGCATCAAGAAAGTTATATTCCACTTCCATCCTTTGACTAAGCTTATTTCTTCTGGCTTAAATAAAATTCGAGCTCACCACAGTATTTTCAAGTGTTAAAAGTCACAGAGTACAGGTCTACCATGGATGTATAAATCACGGACTGTAAAAAGTTATCATTACTAATACATCTTCTCAAATTCACAATCTTTAGTTTATCTTTGTAGAGACCAGAGGCAGCTTATTAATTACAGAGTTCCAAACTTGGCATTTAAAAGTGCTCTCACCCTTCCCTCACAGCACTTGTCAGTTTTGGGCTCTTGCCATCACCACTATACTATAGAAAATCAGTAAGTCAGAATTCATTATATGATTCAATCAGTTTTCCAAGTGCCTAATTTACCCAAGAAGAATTTCATGGCTTCTAAAATTATTTTCAGAATCCCTTTTAGCCCATGTTTCCCATTCTACATCTTGTGCAATAAAACACAGCCTTTTGAAACAAACCTAGAGATGTAACTCAGATACATAAGATGTTCCCCAATCCTGCCAATGAAATACTAACCTTCTAATTTTACACATGAAACAGTTAGTAAAATTTAGGGGCAGTGTATTATGTGAGATCAGCTGTGATTATCTGTCTTCTTTTTCAGCATGTATTGCTCTAAAAGACTACTGAAAATATATTTGTACTTTCATAAGATTTATGAATATTTCTTTGTATTTCATAACCTTGATTTTTACATTCTTCCATCTACATCAGCAAGTACATCCCACGATCAGAGTTAATCACATGCAGATTCACTCAGCTGCTGTTCAGTGCACTTAACAAATAAACAAGCTCTTATTTAATACAACAAGAGTAGTATTGTATTTAGTGGCTGTCTTTTTTACTTTTTTTTCCTAATAGTTAATACCAGCCAGTTCTGCACTGATATGAAACAGTAAGGCACCAGGTCTGCACTTTGATAATTACCCTCTTCCACTTCACAATTGCTATGCATGTCCTTACTGTGAAAATTCAGGTTGGTGTCAAACCACTGTACATGATACAGCCAAATCAGAAAAACATGGAGATTTCTTGGGCTCTGTGTTGCTGCATGCCACATCAGTAGCTACCGAGATCCATTAAGGTTAGCCTGAAATGTTAAACATATATATATATATATACATGTATGTATCTGGCCTAGTCATGTGAGCTTTCATGCATATTGCTGAGTCTTTTTTCTTTTTCCCATTGTTTGAATCTCCTGAGGTTATGGGAACTAACCTGACAGTGTTTAAAAGCAGCTCATGTCAGTCAATCAGTTTATCTCAAGAGACAGCTGTGAAACTTGATTTGGATTCAACAAATATTGTATGCCATGTGGATAGATGCCTAAAAATCAGCTAGAATAGGCTACTTAATTAAAGCCATATGTTCCCTTCAGTTACGCACTGCACACGGAAGCAGCTGGTCACAAGTTACACAACTTACATGCAAAGTGCTAGTAAACCCTTTATGCGGGAAATTAACATCTAGATGACATATTGACAGTGCTGGGTAGTACCCTTTGATACTTGGATGTACTCCATCCAGGTTCTATGGTGTACTGTACTTAGATGTTTGCAAAAATATTATTTAAAACTTGATCCAGTGCAAGAACAAAACAGTCAGTTTCAGATTTTTTTTATTTCTTTTTTGGTAATGCAGTATAGACGATTCACAAATTAATATTAACATAGCACCCACAGCTAGAATTACCTGCACTGTTTAGTCAGTAGTTAGAATGATGACCAGAACAACTGGAATTTAAGCACGTGATTTCTTTAACATTTCTATGGGGATTATACATTTGTATCAGACCTATGAAATCAGTAAGACCTTGACCATGTGCCTAAAAACTTCACAATCAAACTCTATATCCAGAAAAAAAACACTGACTGAGTACTATAGTAGTGATTTATGCCTTGGTGGTGACTGTTAATTAGTTAATGCTATAATTCCTATTGGCAGGTACTTGCCAATGGTAATGAAAAAAAAAAGGTAGACAATAGTTTTACTTGCAGTGGGGCTCTTTATAGTTCAGTCAGTATATAACATGTCTTATGTCACTGCAAATTTAAAAGCACAGTTAAAAGAACTTTGGCCAGGTAAAGGGAAAAGCCTTTAGTTCATTAGAAAGTCTGGGTGGAAAATAAGTTTCCCTGGCTTTTCTAGGAAAAGCCTTCATTTGGCTGACTTTGCAAGAACTAAATATAGGTACACCACAGAAAACAGAACTGTGCTAATATGTGTTTTGGGTTTGTTTTCGCTTTTAATAAAATATATACAATCTGGCTCAAACAAAGAATTGTCAAAAACCCTTAAAAAACAAAGGAAGTTCTGTATGTACCTCAAAGGAATTTATTTGCAACCAGTAGCTTATAAAGAGCACAATAGTGCAAATCTATAGGCAAATTTCCTCATGAAATTACCCATTTTGGCCTAAAAGTGCCAATTTTCAGAGGTGCTGCAGTTTAACTTGAGAGAATAAATCCTGGTTCTCATTTCTATCAAGCTTTTGGGCATTTTCAAGAATGATGCACAAAGCAGAACATAAGGATTCAACCAACTGGCTAGAAAAGCAATCTGGAGAGGAATGTATTGACTCTCTCCAACATCTGATGGGGCATTAAGCTGAAGACATTCTAGTCCTTTAGCTTACATATGGTATAAATAATACTGCATAATGATGGTATCCTTGATAAGTGTGATAATGATGTTATGTATTTATCTAAGAGAAGACAAACTTTCATTCCTGTTCTTAACAAGGACAAACTAGGGTACAACTTCATAATCAGCTTTTACATATATGAAGACTGTGCCTTCATAGTCAAATGTTTGTGATATTAGATTTGCTGAATACCAGAAAGGTTAAAATATGTATTGCTTTGGGCACAGCACTCGGAATAAAAGGGCTATTAACCATTAACCCTATTAACCATTTCACTAAATTTGCAGTGACATAAGACATCTTTATAAACTGGCTGAATTACAAAGAGCCTCATTGCAAGTAAACTATAGTCTACTTTTTTTTTTTCTCATCGCAATTACCATGCATTCTGCATCCATTCTGCTGTTACAGTACTTTAACTAACAATACCAATTTTTGCTTCTGCTATTTAGACCTAAATCAAGAATGGAAGTGCAATAAAACTTTCCCAAAGAAAAGACTCCTAAATCCACTTAGCATTTGTAACTGGTTAGCTGTTCAATATGTATGTTTGTTTATATCCAAGTTAGCAGAAAATGTAGATTTTTGCAGACATCCTGGGGGCATTTATATTCCACCCACAAGGAGAAATGTCTATACATTTTCAAGAAGAATATAGGCCCAGTATGCAATCTTCCAGCTTGACCTGACCAGCAATGCTATGTAAATACATCCTGGAGCTAGAGATTCCTCAGCAGTGCTTTCATAACTATTTGCATATGAAACTCTATGCAAATTAATGGCAGGCAGGGGCTTCCAGAAAGTCACCTCCTGGGGAATTATTAATTGCCCAGCCTTCTTTTATCACCCAAATACAAGAATTCTGTGTTATTTAACATGTGTTTTACATTTAGAAACCTTATTTTTTTTTTAGTTTAACTTGAAAAACCATCTTTAACTGCAAGGCTTAGTTGTTCTTGGCAGCTGACCATAAATTATCAGAACAAGGCAATCAATAAATATACATGTTAAAACTCAATGACTGTAGCCATCAAAACAGTCATTGGAATATTTATACTCTGTGAAACAAGGGAATTATAGAAGCTGTCACTCTTCTTGACAGAAAAAAGACACCATACATGCTGTTTAACTTCAACTACAGTTAAAAAGAAATGGTACACAAAATGACACAGATCCACACAGTTTAAGCAATGAGCCAAGGGTGAGGAAGACCTTAATTATTCTATGCTGCTTTGCAACTGAATTTCACATAGTTACATTTTGTGCAGCATTTTCAATTATACTTTTTCTGTGAACTACAAAATCATTCTTGCCATTAACCCCACTTTTAAACCATCATACGAATCAATTGGGTCTTTTAAATTCAGTAGCCTTTAAATAGCTTCAGTGAAGCTTCACATGGCACATATCAACTGCAATGACTTTTTGAGATTTTAAACAGAAGAAGGAGTAAAGGCTGAAAAGATTGACTGAGATGATGTGATGAAGGAGGACATCTAAAGAACAGAATGTTTTTTAAGTGAAGTATTTGCTTTGACAATACTTTGGAAACTTTATGAACCATCCCATGAAGAAATATGTAGTATGGTTCAAATCAAGTAGGCCAGCTTGTTAAACATCAAACTGCTATATATTTTAGCTTTGCAAGAAATGGGAAAATTGCCCACTACTTTTCCACACATTTTCTTTTATATAAAATATTCCTTCTCATGATAACTGTCAGATAAGAAATCCACAGTATTATGGATCAAAGAAAAAGGTTGCATAGTAAGTACTATGGTCATTGTGACCTTATAATCATACTATTATATCTGTTTTATACTATGATACTCTTAATTCTTTTGCATTATTTTGCTACTCTGTTGCTTTCAAAAGATTCTGCCTCTTTTCATTTGTATATCTACTCAGCCATTTGAAATCTCTTTTGCTATAGATGTGCAGCAGTATAGCATTACATACACTGGAGCAGCAAGCAACCATAGGCAGGCTGAGGAACTGAGCAGCCAGAGGAGCTTCCAGCAAGCTGCAATTTCCAGCAACAGCCCACCTGTGCGCTGCTGCTTCCCCTCCTTCTTTCCTTTGGAATTAGAATTCCTCGTATAATTTTGAAGTATGTGGGAAAGGTTCCACTGACCAAGGATTGACCACATATGCAGCCTTCATTATGATTCTTGTCTAAATAGGAAATAACATTCAACATTGCCATTCCTAAATAAACACCATTTCTTCCTGAGCTATATATTTTTTTTTCCAGAAATAGTACTGTCTTGAACCAAAAGCTCAAGTGATGAAAGTAAGCAGATAATTATCTCCCCGATTAATTTGCTTAGTTTTTAAGTTTCAGTGACTCATGTCCAACCTTGATTTGTCTAGTTTCAGCTTATATCTTGAGGATCTTCACTATCTTAACAGACTGCTGACTAGCACATATTTTCTTCCCATTAAGGTGCATTTAGACTGATCAAGTTGTCTCCTCACTGTCTTTTGCAATAAAGCTCTTAAACCTTTTGAACCATCCTGTCACACTTTTCTGAACTTCCTTGAATCTTTCAACACACTTTTTGAAATATGGATGTCACAGCTGGACAAACTTACCAAGACTGCATCCAGAGCATGTTATGTTCACTCAGTGTTCCCCTCAGAAGAAATTCAAGGATTGTATTTGCCTTTCTAGCAAGAACTTATATTCAAGTGATTACTGAACAGGAACAATTAGTGCTTCAGAGCTGCTGCTTTATGGTATGCAATCTTTTAACTCTAAGTCCTGTGCTTCATTTCTAGATAACTGACAGTCTTAAAACAGAAACTCCTTAATAAGAATAGCTATTATCACCCAGAAATGAGAAGAGAGGAAAGACTGAGGTTGATTCAGACAACATACTTGTTAAATAATTTATTCTTTGAGATTTGCCCTTGCTATTTCCAATATTTGGTATCTGAGAAGCCCTGCTAACCTTTCTGACAGGCTGAAGTGTACACTAGCTAATGACAGAGAATTTAATCTCCAAGAATACTTTCTGTGCCCTAGTATTGAGTCAATCGCAGTGTTGTGTAATGACACAGTTTGTCTGAAACTGTTATTTCTATTCTGAAATTTTGTATTTTGCAGTCTGTTAATCTGAAACAATTTTCAGGCGTATGCCAGAATCAGACTGGTCTGGAACTTAGAGTACTGGATTAAAAAGAAAACGGGTGGGACTCTGTGATCTGGTGAGAAAGAATGTAAAAAGGCATAGGAAGGGATTACAGATTTGAAATGTGCTGATTAATCTAATTTAATTTAGACAAAATTGATGCACTCATTTGTGTGCTTGATTTTAAAGTGGTTAAAGAGTGGTCAAAATTGATTTAATTTAATTGGGTTAAGATAAAACTGTTTTAGCCACTTTTAAACTGCTTCAACGTCCACACATAGCAGTTGAACCTACTTAGCTAAATGGAATTAGAAACTGATTCTGTTAAACAGGAACAATTCCTATCACATAACATATCATATAACATTTATCTGTCACTATCATAGTGACAGATAAATGACAGAGTTAAAAACAGAGACTTGTGAAGATGAGGTCTTAATGAATGGGCACTACAGGATAAATGAATGAACCATGAAGAGGGAAAAAGAGTGAAGGGCTGAATACAAATGAAGACAGAATAGACATAAAGAGAAAGTAGAAGAGAAGATGGAACACACAGTGGGGAAAGAAGAGTAGTTTGACTTTAAACTTCCTAGAGAACAAACAAGACCAAATAGTTAAGACAAAATAAGGACTTAACAAATCATGCTTCTAAGAACAACCATTTATGTCTCGGTCTGACAAAGTTGCTAATGATTTTTGCCTGAGTAGAGACTGAGACTCTAATTTGCCTCTAAAAGTGGAAATTTGTTCATTCTTGCCATGTACTATCTCAACGAACTATTGTAAGAAAACATGGTTATTATGATCTTTTGCTAAGATGCCAGGTGGTAGCACTTAAAACCTCTTGCTATGGGAGTAGAAAGGGAATTTATTTTCATTATTCATGAGAGCCATTTTTAAGGGATAACTAGTAACATGAGCGTAGTTGCGAATCAAGTGACATCAAGTGTACTTACTTCTGGGGCTACAAAATGAAATGAGGTGAGGTAGTTACTTAAATTCTTGACAATTACTTATGAAATGAAGGTATATTGTGGTGACAAAAAGTTACAAGAACCAATTTCATTAGCCCCACGACTTTTTAATGTTTTGTTTGCATACACACATGTTGGTGCCAGATAGGCAAAACTGACAGCTAATATTGTGCACACAAGGCTAAGTGCTGCTTTACATTGTAAGCTTCATTTTGATATCTGATCTGACAATTCAGAAATATTGATCCTCATGATTATTTGCTTTTTGTGTCATTTTCTAAAATGGACATATTTTGTCCTCTGAAATTCTGTAAGATAAAATTAAAAAAAAACCAAACAAATCAACAAAACAAAACAAAGAAAAAATGAAAAACACCCCAAGCAAAAAACAAAACAAAACACACCCTTAGAAAACAAACAAAAAAATTGCCCACAACAACATGAAAGGAATTTGGCAGTGGCATATCGAAATTAGAAATTTTCAGAATAAAATACTAGAATTAGATAGATAAATCTGACTAGACTGAAGTGGCATAGAGCTTCTCAGAAGTCCTGGAAAGGAAAATTTCCTCTTGAGACATCTCAATCAAACAGATAAATCTAGACTAAATAACAAGACTGAAAACAGTGTTTTAAAAATACAACCACAACTCATTTACTATCTCTTCATTTTAGCTCCAAAAGCTTTATAACCTAGAAAATAAAAAATCCCATATACATTATCCCTTCTTTCCTTATGAAGAAATATCTTAAAGAAATTTTTTCTTCACATTTTGAGAGTAAAAGGATTATATGGCTGGATATTATATAAAAAAGTAAATTAAATTTTAGGTCAAAATTTGTTATTATAAAGCATTTTCAAATATCTGGACTTGGCATAACTAAAGAAGGAGCCATATTAAACTATATATCAGTTAAGCTATAAACACAGAAAAAAAAGATGCAATGAAGACAAAAAGTCTGATCCTGTAACTGAGCATCCTTAAGCTATCTCTGACCTGATCTGATATGTGCACACTGAACAGTGTTACATGAAGAAGGCTGCTCTCATTCTGAGCTCATGCTCAGGTATCATGATTACATCTTTACCCATGTAATGGAAAATCCACAGCACAGATTACTTACAGATGAACAAAAGTACAAGAATAACATCACTATTTTATCTGTGCTTAATAGTATAAATTCAAATCATGCAAAGAAAGCTACGGGATGCCCCATGGATGCCTCATCCCTGGAAGTGTTTAAGGTCAGGTTAGATGTATCTTGGGTAACCTCATTTTTCCATAGGTTTTTGCCCTCTGAAGCCACAACAAAATGTAAGAGACTGTGATTTTGGCTGGTGAAACAAAGCATTTCCTAACAAAAGTCACTAGTAATAACTAAGGTCTGAAACAGAAATTTTAAGGATCTATCTACTAGTCTGCAAATTTCTTTGCTTGGTAACATACAACTCACATAAACTTCGCCTTTTTTTTTTAACTGAAACTTTTTTTTTTTTAGTGAGAAGAGAAATCACCATAAACTCAAACATTTAGGAGATTATATGTTGAACAAAGGAGAAAATATCAGTATCTTTTCCATGCATTTTTCTGGGTGATGGATTAAGTTGCATTGTGAGATTCAGCTTCAAACATTAACTCGCACAATTAGCCAGACATAATTAGACAGTCAAGTAAGAGTTGTCAGTCACTGAGTTTTTCATCTTATGACCTGTACAGATTTTCATAAGGTGAAGGCCAAAATGGACCACAGCATTTTTATTTGACTAGCATTTATGAATTCATGTATCATTATATAAATATTACCTTTGATTAAGATCTCATTAAAGGTCGCTCTGTCTCATATCAAAATGTCAATAACACTCCTAAGAAGGGAAATGTCATTTAACTAAGGCTGTGCTTATTAATCTAATAACTTTAAAAATGATCATAGAAAATGACTTTTTTCTCATTCAAGTCTCATTGTTAGTTTTTTTCCTTGAAAAAAATTTTCTTTCTTCAGAGATATTTTGCAATGAAAGTATAAAACAGTCAGTATTTGAACTGATATTTATCTTCCTGGACTGAAGAACTATCAAAGAACCCTCCTGCCACCGTGCTTCTTTTTGGCTTAACATAACATTTTTTCTAAACACTGGCAGAGCCTTTCCTTTTCTCAGTTTCATAACCTACTCAGTGTAAAAGTGACAAAACAAAATAAATAGGATCACCATAGCAAAAGTCTCATTGAAATCAAGAGAGGTAAGTAGAAGCCCAGAATGCACAGATATTTTTAATATTACCCAACTTCTACCCAGGCATCAATCTTTATGACTGGTTATATTCACTGCCACTGTTGTTTGGAAAGCAGGGTTGTTTGCTTCCTTGTAACCCTAGCAAGAAGTGAATGTGGTTGGATATTTCAGGTAGGTGATAAATCAGTTTCATGTGTCAGGTCACAGACAAACAGGGAAACACATCAGTGAACATCTGACATCATCCCCTTTGACATGGAGTTTGCCCAAGGTGGAAGAACGGCAGTAGAAGTTCTCTTAGTCACCAGCTATGGGATTTTACTGATGCAAGATAGCAGATCTTCTTCCTACTACTCCACAAAGGAATCAAAATGCTGCAGTAATTTAGACAAGTGCTGTATGGATCAGAATTGGCTTCCAAGGCCATGTGTTTTACTGATTTTCCTTTTTTCTTCTTTGACCAAGATCGACAAGGCTGAATCTATATAATCTGTGCATCTTTCTGTTCCTAAGTACTAGTCATATAAAAGTCCAGAGAATCCCCATTTACATCTGCTTCTCCAGACAATACCAAGACTTCTGCTATTTATTTCCTTTAGTGTTCTGGATTATCTGATTTGTTTGAATGCAAGGATACACCTAAGAAAGAAGTGATGCAATAACATGCCATACATACAGATTAATTACTTTTTACATATGGGATAAACATGGCAAAGAATTTTTAGGATAACAGGTCTAGACAGCAACTGTAGATGGCTAATACCATGATCAGTTCTGAAGTGACTGGTGCCAATTCTAATGCTTCTCTTGTATCATAGAATCATCTAGGTTGAAAAAGACCTCTAAGATCATCAAGTCCAACCCTTAACACAGCACTGCTATATTCACCCCTAAACCACATCCCTAAAAGTGCCGCATCCACACATTTTTTGAATCCTTCCAAGTATGGTGATTCCACCACTTCCTGGGGCAGCCTGACCACCCTTTTGGTGAATAAATTTTTCCTAATATCTAATCTAAAACTCCCCTGGTGCTGCAACATGAGTTATAAGGTATAACATTGCGAGTTACAGAGTATAGTGAAAAGGAAAACATGAAAAGCCTGAGCAGAAAAGCAAGGAGAGCATATGTGAACAGCCTAGACAGCCCGGCATCTGAGGAGCAATTTCTTCGTCAGTGAAGGGACTGGAATGCCTGCACGAACAGTCTTTCCATTGCAGCAGCACTGCATGTAATACCAAGGACAGTCCACTAGCCAGAAACCTCATTATTGGGATGGTACCACAGGCTGCCACGGAAAGGGTGCTCTGTCTACATTAGACAGTTACTGAAGAGTGTGTAATGAAGAGTTGCTTAGTGGTGCTAAACTAAGGTGCAGGTGCAACTGGGTGCACAGTGTACCATAGCACACTGTGCTGTATGTGTCAATGTGCTTCCAGAGACCTTGATAGGAGCATCCTCTATGGTGAGATTGCTTAGCAGGATGCACTGGAAAGCACTGACTAAAATGCGTGGTTCTATGCCTTTTACCCCAGCGTGCCACATCAGCCCATTCAGCCTTGGTGACATCACCAGTAACAGAAAACGACGGCACAAGGACAACAATTTTGACTCATTCTTTGGCACTTTATAAGCTTAAGTAGTCTTGGGATTGTCACAGAAATAAAGAATTTGCTATGTTATACCCTCAGAGCTCCAGTTTAAATGAAGGAACTGTAAAATCACAAATAGTGAATGGAGAGTTCCTTGGCTATGTGTCTGTAGAGGCTTTTTAGTACAAATTGTTCCAGTAAGGACATGGAATAACTTATGTTCAGTAATTTGCTTCTAGTTCCACCTGGTTCAGATGGTAACATAAGACTAAGTGTTTCTTGGCTAAATCCACCCACTTTCAGTTTAGTTAAATCATGTTCCTTTTGGGACTTTGCCATCAAAATGTAGAAAACATTCAGATCTGGAGATATAAAGAATATTTTTGTACCACAGGAATATCAATTAAGCTATCAACTCTCTAGATATGTACATAATGCTACATGGCAGACAACTCGAGGTCTCTGAGATTTTTAGATAATTCTCCCCTTGTATAACACACACTGTAAATTCAACAGAGCACATAATTTAAATGTCTGATATACTATTATTATTTTAATATATTTTGTGACATGAGCTCTTCTCAGATATATACAAATCTCTCAGAACTAAAAACTGCTTCCTAAATAGTGTTTGTTGAGTATTTGAAAGAAGAATCTCTATCTGGTCTCAAGATTGACTGCAGATATGTACTATACATATGATTGTATGGTGGATGCCAAAAAAACAATTCCCTGTGCCTATTTAACATGCAATTCATACATCAAATTTCTCCTTCAAATCTGCAGAGGTGCCCATCTTAAATCTCAGAATTCTATGTTTGATTATTTGTCCTCTTTATACCTCTGTCTATGTCCAGAATGCCTTTTTTACTCTTTTTTGACTTATCTTTCTACCTCATAGCATCAAGAACACAACACGTATGACTACATAAAACACACTAAAATAACATCATACCCTTTTCATTATGGATGAATATCACAGATGAATTTTCTAGTGCTAACAGCAATTTTGAATATAGTCAACAGGTGGACTATTCTTCTAAAGTAAGACAATCAGAATTAGAAGGCAGAGAAAAAAAATTCCGGTGGCTACTTTCCTAAGCAATAATTCATTCAAAGCAATTAATTAAGAATTTATTTCTTAAATGTATATAATTGAATATCTATAAATTTAATTTGATCTAAAATGCCTATAAAATGGATCTCCATCTTTGTTACCTGTAACAGATTGGTTTTTATACTGTGTTCTCAGAAATAACTGTACTTCATATCCTCAATGGGCACTTGAGTCAGCATGATTCTGATTTCTTTGGTCCCTCTCAGCTACAGACAGGCAATCTGAAAAGACTCAGTAGGGCTCTGGCAGACCTGTGAAAGTAAAGTTCTGAGACAGGATCTTTAATGGCACGGGAAAAAGGTAAATGATGTTGTCAGGGAGAAGTTGGTAAAGCAACTCATTTACATAAACTTGTTTACACATATCAGGATTAACTCTCACATGAAAACAGAATGATTACAATTGAGCTATTTTTCACATAGTTTTACATGTGTACACAGAGACATATGTCTTGCAGCTTATCCAGGTGTATTGGGTCTGGCTGAGCTGGAGTTCCTTTCCCCATAGCAGCCCTCATAGTGCTGTGCTTTGCATTGATAGCTAGAAGAGTGTTGATAACACACCAGTGTTTTGGCTACTGCTGAGCACACCATCAGCACTGTAACATTCATTTCTTAATAGAGGGCAAGATCCTGGGAGGGGACACAAGTAGGCCAGCTGACCCAAACTGACCAAAGGGATATTCCAGACCATATGACATCAGCTCAGATATAAAAGCTAAGGCAAGGACCAGGAAGGCAGGCATTTATGGTCTCCAATGGCTGCCTGCTGAGGAACCGTTACATGTGCTGGTTCTCGGGAGTGGCCGCCCATCGCTGCTGATGGGAAGTAGAGAATGAACTGTGTTATCTTTCGCTTTGCTTTTGCATGCATAAGCTTTCGCCCACATTCTGCTTTAATAAACTGCCTTAGCAGTCCCCACGAGTTGTTTTCCATCTTACTCTCTCCCCTGTTCGGCTGGGAAGGGGAGTGATAGAGCAGATGGGTGGGCACCTGGCGTCCAGCCATGGTCAACCCACCACACCAGGTGAAGGTATCAGTGTACAAAGAGCTCACCTTATGTTCTGCACAGCTTGCACATTTCATAAACCTTTTCCAGATGCAATTTATCTCTATTGCTAGCCCCACATGTCTTCAAAATATCTGCCTTTTTTTTTTTCAAGTAATTTTCTGAGTCCTCTAAGCTTCTTCCTACTTTAAGCTCAGAATGAATCTTATGACCAACCTTAAACCTTATTCTCCTTACACTTGACTTTAGTATAAAGTTGGCTTCTATCTTTCCTTGATACATTCCTGTCATCACTAACAAGCAGAATTACAAAATCTAGGCAAGGATTAAAATTTCAATGTCATTTGAATATAGATGCTTCTTGGTCTGTGGGAAAAAAACCTCACATCATGTTTTCCTGACATCCTTGACATTTCTTTTAAGAACAACTAGGAATAACAGCATTAACAAGATGAACATACATCACAATTATATTATGATCATATAAATGAAATACTATAATCAACTCTTAATCATTACTTAGAATATTACAAATTTCATATGGAGAAAATAACTTACATATATAATGAATAATATTGTACTAGGACTAATATAGTTGTAAGTTAATTACACACTATGTAGCTGATTTAGTTGCATTTAGCTAAGGAGCTGTTCTGAGCTCACTGCAGATTAATTATGTCTTTAGGCATATACTCTCATTTATAACTGTCACTTAGGACAGTAGCTGTTGACTAGGCTGCTTTATAGACCTTCCCTTTATGAAAACAAATGCAACACACCCTCAAAACAACACAACAAAACAAACAAAAAAAAAACCAGCAAAATCCCTGAACATACAAGACTCAAAATCTCTACTAGCTAAGGTATGCAATGGTAAAATATCAGACGACTGCAAGTTTCATTTCACTGTACTTCTTCTCAAAAAATATCCCTTGTAGTATCTGCTTAGTAAGTTTATAATGCCTAATTGCATTTTATTTATTATAAATTGCTTTCCCAATCATGAAATTTAACATACATCTACTGAATTCTAGAAATTATTCTGTTTTACAAATCCCTTATAAATTAAAGAGAAGGATATAGGTAACTGCCTATAAATCTAAAACAAGGGAGCCTTTCTTAGTTCAAGGCATTCAGCATTGTTCTCGCGTCATTATGAGCAGTTAACTGAGACTCAAATACCTAAAAAGACAAAAGAAAGAAATCCACATCGGAAAACAGAAGGGGTATATGGTAGGTCAAAGTTAGACACACTGTAAACCAATATGAACTTTTCAGGTTTATTGCAAAACTGTTGGAGCAGCAACTAAATTTTAAAGCAAATCTCTTAATCATTCCCACTTCCTGTCATACTTCTTGAAGCAAAGACTGGTGCATCTCAGCCAGATATCTTTGGAAGATAACACATTTATTGTGGCTAGTGTGCTTCTCCCATAATATGGGGACACACAGGCCAAACCAATGATAGTCATTTAGGTCACTTTAGGATAAGCACGTTTAGGAGAGTTCATAGCAGGGGAACAGACTATATCCAGTTTGAATTAAGACTCCTAAACTGCATGTTTTGTAGACAGAAGGGACTCAGCATCATTTGCTACACTCCTACTGAGCAAAATTACTTACTACTTTAAATATAGCCCATAGAAATATATTTTCACTGAACCTGACAAAACCTACAGTGAATTCAGCACAAACCTCAGTATTCTTACTGCACTGTAAGGGAAATCACACACGCAAACCTTAATAAATCTATATGTTATACATACATCTTTTCAGAAAGTTCCAGCACAGATTGCCATACCTTCACACTTTGGCATTAAAATAAAAATAAATAAATAACCAAGCAAACAGGAAGAATAATCTAAGTTCTGTCAATTTCTTTGTACTTATATAAAATAGAACAAATGGTACCTCTGGAAATCATCTTTTTTGTAGTAGTAGTACGTTCCATTATGTAGTAGAGTAAGCTATGAAACTTCGGTTCCCTGCATGAAAGTACCTTATACATTCCATGCAGTACAGTGGAACCCTCTTGTGAGGGTACTCTGATACACTTTATGAATGGCAGAAGGCTATGATGGTAAGAGGGATTTAGAAGGTAAACTAAATCCATACGGGTAGACAGAAACTAGCTAACAGGAAACACCAGCAGCAGCATTGCAGTATAGCTATTACCAACTCTAAGGATAAGTAGTTATGTTCTAAAGACTAAAGAGGATTCAAACAAGCAAGTAGTAAAAACCTGTAAGAATAACTAATTAGTAAAACTAGCAATGTGAAGAAATTAAACAAGATAATGATACATTGAACTACCAATGACTTCTCAATATGACAGTATTTTAAATCCGGGATTGAAGTTCTTCTGAACATACTCCTTCTGAAAGAGAGCAGAATTCTCTCCACAGATAGAAAAAACACTTTTACACATTTGGCTACAAGACTGAGGCTATGACATACCCAGTATCAATATGGATCTTTTAATATTACATTTGCATTCACACATGGATGAATTGTTCATTTTCTTAACCCTTTTTTCAGGAAAAAAGAAGTTATTTGGATTACAAAGCAATAATACTGTTTATTACGAAGTGTTCTTTCCCACTTTGTCACAGAAATAATGTAATATATCACAGCATTCCATTAGCACATTCTAAGTGATGATTAGGATTCACAAAATCACTTAGGCATGTGTTTATGTTCATATCAGTTCAGCAAACCAATAAACATGGTTTTTAGTTATGTATACCTACAAATCCCACTTTAATAATTAATTAGCTTACACCAAATGCCCAGAATTTAACATGTGCATTTGTCCAGCCATATTAATGAAAATGCAGAAAATGCTTAAAAAATTAACTAAGTATTTAACTGCTTCATTAGATCATGAAAGTTTAAACACATACTTAAATGTCACATTGAATTAGTGTTAAAATGTTCATGTGCTTAAATTCTGCACTGAATCAGCAAATGCCCTTATGATATTTTCCTATGGGGGAAACAAATTCCTTTTAACCACCATGAACACCAAAATGCTATGAGGCTTTGAAATTTCAAAATATGGGCCCACTATAAACCAAAAATTCGTTCCTAGTTGTAAATATTATATTCCCTAATAAACTCCTTTTTCTTGTAGTAATAAATATACCCTAAAAAAAATAGCGTAGATAATAAAATTACATAGAAAATAAAAGATTATGGGACCACATAGTCAGTTAGAGGAATAACCCTACTTAAGACACCGGTATTTGAGACTAAAAATTCTGATAGTCAAAGTTCCTATCAATGTTAATGAAATGTTCTTTCCCAAGAAAAACCAAAAATATGGCTTCTATGTAAGATTTTTCTTTTTTTTTTTCCAGTTTTGAAAAAAAAAAATAAGGAGATTTAATGGAAGTGGAGGTTGATGACAGAGTATGGGGAAGTAGACCCTTAACAAGTTAAAATTTATGATTAAGAGAATTAAGAAGTCATATTTTTCTTTACTGGCAGAATAAGAGGCTCTTAGTGACTGGTTAAGACTGAAGGATATTAAGTCATGACCATGTAATATTTGTCACTATTTGATAGTGCATTTGGATAGTAACGTATTAGGTGTCACAAAAGTACACTTGTCTTTGTCTTGGACCTTTGCTACTTTGTGATAATAATTCTTCTGAAAACACATCTTGATTGTAGTACAACTTACCAGTATTAAAGAAGTTTCCCCTCTACCTAAATAACTGCCTTTTTTTTATTAAACCAACATATAGTACTGACTTGTTTCTTGAAGAACTTACAGAACATTTCCAGACAGATTCAGATATCTTTACTGTGTTTTTCTAAAAACATTCACAAAAAATATTTTTATTGTAGATCATACAAGTGAGAATATCACCATATTGCTATGAACTCAATTATCATGTGTTGTAAAGACTGAATGAAAGACTGAGATGTTCTACTTCCATAAGTTCAGTTTTTGCATTAAAATTCTCTACCTATTGATATTAGAAAAGAAGTCATTCATAGTAATGTAAGTTTCTGAATTGCCATGTACAAGATAATCAAATGGACAAAAACAACAGATGGAACAAGAATCTGGATATCCCAGTTCTCTTCCAGGTTACTGTCTTAATTACTGTCCTAGAGCATTCCACTCCTTTTTTGCCCTCCAATATGTTCTTCTGTATGTGTTCGCACCACGTATTCAAATTTTCAGTTGAAGGGAGGTTGGAAGATTCTTATTTAAATCCTGTCTCAGTAAGTAGACAAATAAGATGTTTTCCACATCTTAAGTACCTCATGCAAATGAAATACTCTGAATGAAATCAGCTACAGCTTTAAGCTTCCTAGGGAGCTTGACTCTGCTGACAACAACTCTTCAGCATATGTAGGTAAAAGAGCAGCAACAGCAAAGATCCCAAGTAGGTTTATCCTAAAGCATGCATTCAGGTGATCAGTCTAGACAAAGGAGAACCAATTCTGGACCTACAAAGAATGTGAGCCTCAAGGGGACTCTGCTGTTTTCCTAAGAGACAGCAAACCTTGCAGTCCTCCTGGACAGAACATTAGGCAATCAACCTCAGCGTGAACAGAGAGACTATCTATGTTCTTTACACACATAACAGCTATGTGGTCAAAAACATAAACTAATTTAAAATTTTCATGGAATATGGCCCAAGAGGAAGAAAAGAGACATGAAAATCAGAGTTATCTAATCAGTCATTCATACAGAACATTACTAATTAAATGCAAGGATATACAATGATCTCTAGTATAATCTTTAGAGCTGCCATCTGTAAACACCAATCAGAACTATGGCTCTTGGTTTACTCTTACACCTTGAATACTGCCCTGACACCAGTAAGGCTTGCTTTCATTTTAGAATGGTATCTGCTGTTTTAGCATAGGGAAGGTTGCACTGTGCCACTATCTAGAATAAATTGCCTTAAAATCTATCTCAGTAATATTTCTTTCCATATGGACTTGTACTAAAAGACAATGCAGATGTTTGCAAGTTCAGTTTATGATACTCCGACACTCTAATTACAGAACTGCAAGAGGCTTAGCAGCATATGCTCTGTAATACCCCATGCAGTTACAAAAATTCAAATGATAGTTAAACAGTGTTGTTAACAGTTTATCTCCTATTAACATCAGATAAATTTATGATTTATTTAAAAGCTAAAACAATTAAAGAAAACAGAAAGAAAATGTTTATGGTTAAAGATCCTCAGTACTGATTCATATCAACCTAATTTTGGCTCCATAAAGGCTAAACTCTTAAGTTAATTCAGTGGCAGAATAGTAAATACAAAATTATGCTTGCTTCTGGGAAAGCTACTTTAGGACTCTCATCTTAAGATCTATTCATAGTTTCTTTCAGCATTATTATCCACAAAATGGAAAGCAATGCAAAGTGTTATTAGTAACTATAAAGGAAGTCAATGGGAAATAGATGAATCATTCGGTTTAAAAAATTGTAGCCTTTTTTTGAGATAAGCCATTATCTGAGAAAAATAATAGGTTTTTATTTAATATTTTTAAGTTGTTTGTGTAATAAATGTAAAAAAGCAGGGTCTAGCTAAGTTGGCTGCAGCAGAATGATGCTTGGTTCTCAGATGACTACAACTGTGCCTTTGGCTTGGCCTACAGCTATTTGCTCCAGTCAAAGAGGAGCCTCTGAAGAATCACCTATCTTTAGGAATAAAATTTATTAATTATGAGATATCAAATCATAATGATATATTTTTTAAAGAACTTCATTATAGTTTTTGCCTGATTTCTCTGGGTTTTTTAGTTGGGTTTTGTTTGGGTTTTTTCAATCTTCCATGAATGTGTGGCAGTTACAGTACTGCTAGTATGCCCACACTTAGAAAATTAGGACTTATTGAGCAATTTTCCAGGTAGTTGTATTGGATAATCCAAGTAGAAGTAAGTTATAAAAATGGTTTTTAAAAAAAGAGTATGAGTGAATAGACTTTGTCTAGCTCACAGTATTTCCTAACTTTTAATGAACTAATTCAAACCCTAAACCTCCACTATGATTTTGCCTACACAACTCTGCCTCCATCATGCATCCTGCATGTCTGTGGCTTGTTCCTAGGACTCCTGTGGGTCTCCTGCCCCTCTCAATTATTAGAAGGTGGCTCTGGTAGAGAGAAACAATGAGTCATTTCTCTTGAATATCAACTTTGAAGAGAAAGCACAGAAAGCATAGATATTTTGCTCTTTCACACATTTTTCCTATCCCTAAGTATATAAGATGGCTTCTTCCTCCTTCCCCTCTTTTCAACTAGGCATTTAGTGAAAGTCAAGGTTTTTAATGTTTAATCACAACAGAACATTTAATGAGGCATTCTTAGAGTTATCAAAATACCCACTTTGTCTCACTTTGAGACAATCATTTGAGAAGCACTAAAAATAAGCATTATACTTTCCCTACATATTTGATATCCTTTCATAACTTCCCAGTAAGAGATGAACAGCCTTGACAATCACCTTCATTTTAAGTGATTATTATCTAACTAAAATTGCTTGACAACTAAGCTACTTATCCCTAAGCTTAAAAGAACCCTTTCTACACAGCAGTATATAACATTTTTGACCATGCCAGTGTGGGGTTTGCTAACAGTGCAGATGGAAGTGCTTCTCAAGGTAACAAAGAATGCTACAATGTCTTCCTGGTTTTTATATTTATGTGAGAGTTTGCCTGTCTATTGGTCACTCATCTTCCATGGCTGCTGCTCAGGTCTCAATCAGCAAATTATTTCACCATGTTCTTCGCTTATTATGAATTTCACAGAATTATCGTGAACTTCACTGAATATATTGCGAATTTCAGAGAATATATGCCCATCAATTTTATCACAGAACCCATTGGGTTGGAAAAGACCTCTGAGATCGAGTTCAACCTATGACCAAATAGCACCATGTCAAATAGATCACGGCACTAAGTGCCAGGTCTTTCTTTAAACACCTCCAGGGATAATGACTCCACCACCTCCCTGGACAGCCCATTTCAATGTCTGATCACCCTTTCTGTGAACAACCCTCAGGTCCTGTCACTGGTCAGCAAGAGAAGAGATCAGTGCCTGCCCCTCCTCTTCCCCTCACAAGAAAGTTGTAACTGCAATGAGGTCTCCCCTCAGTCTCCTCTTCTCCAGGCTGAATATACCAAGTGACCTCAACCGCTCCTCATACAGCTTCCCCTCAAGGTCCTTCACCACCTTCCTTGCCCTCATTTGGACACTCTCCAATAGCTTAATACCTTTCTTATATTTACAATTAACAATGTGCATTTATGCTTTGCTATCACTGCATAACAGAAGAAACTGGGTCAATCCTGGCAAGATCTGAGAGTAGACTTGTAAGCAATTGTTTTCAAAAATAGGAGTTTGTTTTGGGGGAATCTATATCCACTTTTTTCCTCTTATTTTTTGAGCAACAATGGCATACAGTCATGAGTATATGGGGGCTTGGTTTGATAATTATTTTGTTTGCATGGGGTTTTTTTAGTTTTTTGGTTTTTTGAGGGGTTAATTTCAAGCATCGAACTGAAGAGTTACTACTGAATTTTATGAAAATATTTCTCTATTCTAAGATAGCATGGTTTATAAATGAGTCGGGAAGTGTTTGCTTTTGTTTGTTTGTTTTACAGGCCTGAGATACAGATATGGAAAAAAGCTAGGATAAAATAAAGATTTGCAGGGGTATTACAGCACACAAGCTTATCCAAAGCAACTGTCCACATATACACATTGAGCCATCATTAACGTAAGTTCTTGAAGAAAGCAGCAAGTTATACTGACTGTTTTATCCATAGGGAAAAGGCTAACCATGACAAATACTATGTGCAATGACATATTCTGTCTACACACGCACTCCCTTTGATAGTTTATAACAACAGCAAGTTGGCCAAATGAAGTGACATAACTGAAATTCCACTACTGAAGCAACTGCAGAAATGGAAAGCCCAAGAACACAGTCTGTGATAACACAACACTAACATTACTGAACTCTGTCTTTGATGATCACTGGGATATATATCAACCTAGTGCATGAATGTATCACTATTAAAGCTGGTCATGTAGATTACAGGGAAAATAACATTTTTATTTTCTCCAAAACAAATGCCCTGAGCAATGTCATCTCTTCCAAAGTAACTGAACTTGCCACTGTCTGACAGGTGGCCTAATGTTTCCTGTCTCTATCATGCCTGCTTATTTGTCCTCTAATATTACCAGTTATGTTTGTCCAGCTCACCAAACCTGTGGCTTTCCAAGACAAGCTTCCATTTTCAGATGACCCTACTATATTCTTGCAGAGGTTTTTTGGTTTGCTTAGGTTTCCTTGGAGGTGATGTTTTTGTTTTTTAAAGCAAATATGATTTAATGCACTTTTTTTTCTTGGATATTTAGCTTGTTTCAGTGGCTCCAGTATTATTAGGAAGCAGATGGAACTTCTCTCCTGGTATCTTGCCATCCTGACAGAATGATGGATGTGAGCACTTGAAAAATCTTTATCTTATTCTACATTGCTCTTAGATGTTTTTTAGCTCCTGCTTTGAAACTGACACACAGCTTGGGTTACGCTTTTTATGGTACTTCTGTGCTTCATGCTTTCAGCAGGTTGAACATTACACACAGTCATTCACCTACTACATCTTAGTCTCTTTCTTAGTTTTTTCCCTGTACTTAGATGTAGTACAGTACACACACATCAAAGCTTTCAGATTGATATAGAAAAAATTGTCTTGTTCAGCTTCAACATACTAATCAAACTTTTCACATATATATGCTACTGTCTCCAACATTCCTTTTCAACTTAGTGTATCATTTTCCTTCTAAGAGGTAAATTTAATTCTGATTGCTGCCTATGTTAAAAACAACTTGATTGGCAGACGACGGGAGAGCAGTGGATGTCATGCTCAATTCAGCAAGGTTTTGAACACTGTCTACCTCAGCATTCTTGCATCCAAATTGGGATATTATGGTCTCGATTGCTGGAAAAAGATTACAGAAAATAGACTGGCTGGAAAAGGTGGATCACAGGTTAGAAGAGTTTCAGGCAGGTCTAACAGCCTGCAAGTACCTATGAGGAGGTTATCAAGATGAAAAAGCCAGATCTCTTCACAGCAGCACATAATAGGATGAGGGGAGACAGATAATTTATGTTGAAACAAGAGATTCAGACAGGATATTGGGAAAAAAATCTTCATCATAAAGACAGTCAAGCACCCCAAAATGTTGCCAAGAGATGTTGTGCCATCTCCATCCTTGGAGGCTTTTAAGACCTAAATGGATAACGTCCTGAGCAATGTGATCTGCTCTCATAGCTGACCCTGCTTAGAACTAATGACTTTCTGCAATCCCTTCCCTCCTGAATTATGGTCCTACAGCACTAAGAGCCCCATATCAAGCACAATTTTATTCAGTTTTACTCTCCTGGCCTTTCTAAGCATACATTTAGATTGTTATTAAATAGAATTTCTGCCATACTGTTACAAAATTCATACAGCAGGTTCTATTCATGCTGGATTAGAGACTGTGCTTATTATTTGGTAGGAATCTATGAGGCAATGTGCAATATGTTGTAGGTCACCAATAGTTTTCACAGTGCCTTGGAGAAACAGCAAAATTAAAAGAGAGTATAATCCAACTGAGTGTAAGTTTCTGCATGTAGGCAGGAAGAATCAAATGGGAAACACCTAAGTGAGATATGAATTCATGTTTCTTGAGAACAGTATCTAAAATTAACAACAAATCAAAAGTCAAATATGAATAAAGAAATTCATGCTAACTTTAAGAAATGTAGATTGTACATGTAACACATGTTTGAAGCACAAACCAGAGATGCAGTTCCTCAGACATGAAGAGCTGCTTAAATCCCTTTTCCTTCTAATTCATTCAAGATGTGAATATCCCTATAAGACAGAACTAAGAAGACACTTGTGGGGCTTTTTTTTTGTGGCTTTTTTTTGTATTATTATTTTATTATTTAAAGCTGCGCTGAAGGAATAAAGAATGCAACTATTCTTTTAAACAGTTTGGACTATGTGAATACTAATGGAAAAGGTTGCTTAGAGTTCTTATTAAGTGATTAGTTTTTCCTTTATATTTTTATAGGACCTTCAAAATGACAATATAAATTTAGTGCTATAGCTGCTCATAAACCATTAAGAACAATACAAATATCTTCTATATAAATGGGAAGGTAGACAGTCCTGAAAAATAGTTCTGGTTTGAATGTGAGGAAGAAAATTTATGCAAATTGCTGTCAGTCATCTATGTATTCATTTCACTAGCAAAACAACATTATAAATGATCTATAGCCAACAATTCTTCATTTGAAGACATGTGATGCAAATATTTATTCAAAACAGAAAAAGAAAATCAGTTAAGGATAAGCATAAGTCTTACCACGCCAATAGAAAAGTAGTTATTGATGATGTTGTAAGGCACTGGGTCTCCTTTCTCATCTTTATCATTGGGTATTACTTCGAATTTCCACCTGTCCAGTAAAATCTCTGAGCTATTCTCAATGTCTTTTAAGATCTTCATCAAATTCTCACCTTCATAACCTAGCAAAACATAAAATCAGTTATTTAATCAAGCATAATAAAGTTTCATTACATTTTCTTTCTCTTTCTAGAGAACTGGTTGGACAGGGTTCTGAGTAACCTGATTTAATTGAAGACATCTCCGCTCACTGCAGGGGGAGGCAGTGGTTGGAGTAGATAACTAACCTTTAAAGGTCCCTTCCAACCCAAACAATTCTAAGATTCTATGACTAGAAAAATGAAAACTATGCATATAAGACCCAAGAAGCAGGATTGTCTGATGAAAGCCTGACAAGAGACTGAAAGGTTAAAAGTAATCTACTATTTTTTATGGATTGTTTCAATGTGGTCTAGCATAACAAATCCAAAATTTCAAATCCATAATTGATGACTTAACAGCAAAAATAATATTTTCCATATTTCAACAACCTCTTAATGTGTTTCATCCTGCTCTGTAGAGAAATCTCACTCTTACTCACGTGTAATTCACTAGTAGTTCACTACATTGTATACTAAACTGAGTAGAAAACTTATTCGCACACCCTTCGCACACCCTTATGCATACACAAGCATGTGTGTATGCATAAAAACTGTGGAGATTTTACTAAGTGACTATCAACTCTGAATACTATTCAAACCAAATGACTTTGTAATAGATAACTTAGATCTGTGGATTCATTCCTTCTTCAAATAATAAGAAGAATTTTCATATTCAAGCAATATGTATTTCCTGGATCATTAACAGCTTTAGCAGGTAAAACCATTGAAAGCCTCCTTGCTCAAAACCCACTGCTGATGTATTTCTTTATGGTTGTATGGTACACTTTTGCTAGTTACTGCTAACCACTGCATAACAGCAGCGTGCACAATTCCATCTGTCTGCATTCTTGAGATCACTCACCAGCAATTTAGTTTCTGGAAGCCCTGTCTCCTCTCCCATCTATGCAAGTTCCAGAAAATCTGTATTATGGTATTGCTTACCAAAAAGCAACGGGGCAAAGAATGACGAAAGCCAGAATATTTTCACACTTTTTTTATTTTAGTCCAAATGGAATCACTTAGAACATTAAAAGTGAATGGAGGAACAGCTCCTGACTAATATAATCAAATGCTCTCATAGCTGACCCTGCTTAGAACAGGAGACTGGACTAGGAAACCTGATTATTCTGTGACTAGTCTATGAACTATTGAGAAAGTGAGGTAAGGCTGATTTGATTGGGTTTTGGCTTGTTTGTTTTCCTTTTTTTTCCCCCAAGACTATGAGAATGTAAACAATCAAATCATGACAGAGAAAATGAAGGAGGTCCTCAATTGACTTGACAGAACATTATGGTTAACAGAGAAGTTCTATAGCATGAAAACTACTAAGAATTTGCTAAAGACTCTCTGGTAACAAGGTAGACATTTGGAAAGAAAACTTGGATGAGACAGAAGTAGTAAGGTATCTGCAAAGGCTGAGAACTTTCAAATAAACAGCCAAGTTCCAAATACAAAATATCTCGACTGAAACAACCAAGACCTGAAATAGACCTGGCTATGAGCCCATAAAATGATGTGCTTTCACCTCGGATTGAGTCTTGCCTAAGTCTTTCTTCCTTGTGTCTCCTTCAAGTTATCCTGGAATGCAAATTCTAAATGGAAATAAGTTATTGAAGGAGCTGAGAGTAAAGCTCCATACATCCAGGAAAGGATGCAAAGGGTATTAAAGGTTTGACTGTATGTATATTCTTCTTTCAGCATTCTTTGCCTTCTCATTTCCTAATAAATAGCACCACAGCACTTCACGTCTGGAATCTTCTGTAGGAGAACAGAAAGGGAGTGGACTAAAGGAACTAGTCCTAGGCTGAGACACATTTTTCATTTAATATTTTTAAATATTAAAAGAAGACGAAACCACTCCAAACCCACTATTAGCTGTTTTCAGTAACCCTTTCACAACAGTCCCAACTAAAACCCATTTAAGACTACTCCCTTTACAAGGTATTGATCAAATCAATAACTGCAATACAGATGGTAAAAAGCCAACTAAACAGCTATACACTACTCTCATTACACCTTGGAGCCTTTTTGGTGTCAGCAGAAGCTACAAACAAGGTATGAAGAGTGATTAAAACCTTTAATATTTTATATATCTATACAACATTTACAAACAGCTAATTCCAAAAAGAGGAAAGGTGATAATGGTTCATAAAAAAGAAGTCCAAATGTAGACTTGGATGGAAAAGTTATTTTTTTCCCTTTAACTCCATAATACATTATACTGTAATTTGTGTTTACCTCCTCCCCATCTCAGACACCTTGCTAAATCATTGCCGGTCCCAAGAGGCAGTATAGCAACTGGAGGATGCTTAATCAAGTTCGCTTTCTCTGTGAATAAAGAAGAAAAAACATAACTAAGGAACTTTGTTAGATTTTGTTTCAGTCAAAGACACTTTTTGTGTATGAAATTATGCTGCCTCATCAGCAGTGAGCATTTTACCAAGCCAGTCCATTATGCAGCCCCTTCTCCAGTCAATATTCAATCCTTAATCCTAATTTACTTGTTATCAAAAGGATTTTTGTAACCCACAGACAAGCATTCATAAGTAATGATACTCAAGAGCTTTCCAAGACTGAATATGGTGTGCTCTCTCTTGTTCTCAGCTCTGCCATTCCCAGTTACAAATGCAAAAGAGTTAAGAGCATGAATAATGAGGTGAACCTTGTAATTTTTAATTTGGGTGACCAAATCTGTGTTTAACTGTGTATTTACCTGGATTTGTGTCTACACATGAGCACCATTACCAAGAAGTCCTTGGAACTAACACCAGGACTTAGTTGGGTTTGCCCATCAGGAATTAAACCTGCTATTCTAAACAAGCACTGATCTATTTGATCAAGTCTATTTTGTATTTATTAAGCAATGTTTTGAAATGCATAAATTTATAGCATCTTTTCAATCTTTACCAATATTTTTGTAGCATCTTAAGCCCAAGGATCTCTGTTCAAAATCCAGTAGGAAAACCATCATCAAGAAGTGGAAAATTCTTTCTGAAAAGCTGGAATTAGGGGAGCTATCCTCTGGGTAAAAAATTTCAAATATAAAATTTGTCAAACAAATAGCATGTCGAGTTTAAAAGTTATATTTGGTTAATCAAACAATCAGTTATTTTGTTCATAGAATAATGCAAAATTATCAGCAATAATCATCAGGAATTTATCTATAAAATGGATGCAGCAGGGATGTCTTGATATTTATCAATACTTTAGAAAGATTTGACATTCACAATATCACTGTACTGAAAATCTTTAAGAGAATTAAATATTTAATAAAATAATTTTAAAAAAAATTTAAAAGTCTCAAACCGATGAGAATTCTTCCTTCCTTCCTTCCTTTCTTCCTCCCTTCCTTTCTTCATCGCTCCCTCTTTCCTTCCTTACTTCCTCCCTTACTCTCAGCTAAGACTCTTTGTATATTAGGAGATCTGGGAAGACCAGACTAGAAAGGATCTAGGAGCAGGTGTTTTCTTACACTTTACATGCCAAAGTGCTTTTGCTCCCTAAAAGGCAGCATTGAAAATCTACTTCCTGCACTTATGAAACAGATGAATCCTGGATCCCCCCAAAATCTTCTTAGTTCTTTAACACAGAAATTGCTGCAGAAGACAGTAAGTTATGAAGAAAAAATAGAGTATTTTTGTCCGAATAATGTCACTGAAAGAGAAAGTAACTGCATGACATTTTAGACCTCATGAAAAAGGCGATGACACAATTAAGAGCTGCAAAACTTCACTCCTTCCACATTTGGGCAATACCCCTGATATTTATGTACATTGATTTATGACTCTGAATGCTATTGGAGAGTTACAATCAGCAGCTTGCATTTGCAAAAAGATTTTTTTTCTCCAACCAAGTTTAGGAATATGCCTTTGCTGTCATTCTTTCATGACAACAGTTTTAAATTTCAGTGAACTTTTAAAAGTTTTCTGGTCCTTCCCCTCCAAAGCACACACTTTTAAACACTCTAGATAAACTTTCAATTGTGTCTTTTGACCTCTCTTCATCCCCTTCCTAATTTCCATCGTCACATATGCCCTTTTTTTTTCTCTGCAGCCTCTCTAACACCAAATAAATGATGTGGAAGACATTCCCCCTAATAAGCTTTGAGAAGTTTAAGTCTGTAATACCTTGACTTCTGGGCCTTCCTAATGATTTGTACACAGGACTTTACACACAACTGACTGAAAGAACTCCAAAGCTGAACCATCTCTTAGTACGTTATCTCCATTATAGGATAATAGAGCATATACAAAAATTTGGTAAGTGAAAAAGCAAGTGAGCTAAGGTAAATTGTCTTAAAATAACAACTTAGATTTGATTCAATTGGAGAATAGACTCTGAAATGAAATTAGAATAGATTAATTCAAATTTCTTGCTTTCAGGGAACCCAGAGCACTACATGCACTGGACTTCTAGAAATTTTGGATATCTTTTTCAATTTGAATATCCTTTAAAATAATCATATCCCAAAATAATACATTTCAGAAATTTAAATGAACAAGGTCTTGTTTGAAATAGCTGTATCCATACATTGGTATATAAGGAAGAGCATTAAAAGGAAAACCACGAGTCAAGCACAACTATGCAAATGGTAGAGATTACCTATGCAATCCAAAATCCAGCCTACTGTTCCATCTCCACCACATGCTAGTACTCTGAACTCAGCAACATCTCGGAAAAAATTTAACCTAAAAACAGTAAATGAAGATACCCAATTATGATAAATATATTGTGCATTATGCAAACATTTTATGGCTTGAGACATTTCATTTAATAGTAAATGGCAAGTGAACAGTTGAAATAATAATCGCTTCTGCTCATGCATTCATTTTTTAGACAAATACAATCCAACATTGCATTATCTGAAAAATTTCAATCAAAGTTGAAAATGGTTATTATGGTACACTAATACTAGAAACCGTTTGAACCTGACAGTTAATCCAAAGCTTTGTCTAAGTTCAAATCTTGTTTGAAAGTATTGTCAGAAAATATTATCTGTTCACCTAGTTGTAAATAGATAGGTAGTCTCTCAAGAAAGAAAAGTCTAATTTATCTAAATGTATTAGCCATAACATTTCCTTGTGAAGTTCTAGATATAAAAGTATATGAAAACATAATATTTCTGGTAGTATACTACTACATATTAAATTGAATATTCTGTAGTTGGTATAAACAACGTTCCATCATTGTTTGATACGAAATGAGAAAGCATCAGATTTAAGACACCCATTTCATCATCCAACCATATTTTTAAAAGTAAAGTATCTTTGGTAGTATTTGCCTGGCTATTTGTGCTTCCATATCCATTGAGTATCACCACCTCATTATCGCCTTCATTCAATACCTATGTCCCATAATGCTGAAAAGTGAGTATATATTAAAACAATCCTAAATTGCAATAATTTAAATTTAAAAGCATCTTTTCATGATAGCTTTTGACACATGCTGAAATTAGTCCTTACAAATAAATTGTGACTAGACAGAAAACTTCCAGTAATTTTGTTGAATGACTCTGTGTGTGTGAGTGCATGTGCGTACGTACATTCACACACCTTCTATTCATTAGTGTGACAGATAAATGCATATTCTATGTTCTAGTGACCAGATCTGATTTCCAGTTTGCAATGTCCTAATAAACGCACAACTAATACATTGCTAAAAATTCTTAAATGTGAATAAATATACACAATAGCTTGCAAGTCTCTAATTCATACTTTTTCCTTATGAAACTTTAATGTTTCACAGGGAATGGAGTTCCTGTCCCTAAGAAGTCCTAAAAATTCTTCTAGGCCTCTTGATAAAATCAAGAACACTTGAAAAACAACAGAGTAAAAAAGCGAGCAAGGGAGAAGGAAATGAAAAGTACAATGATCAAAAAATTTACATAATATATAGAAGATGACAGGACAACTTCTTGTTCTATTAGTTTTGGACCAGAATTTCAAGGTTAGCAAAGCTACATAAAAATAAGATCAACAGATGTCCCACTCCCTCTAATTTTCTCTGCTCAGAAGAGCTCTTAGGCAATTTCAAGTGTCAAGTACAATGCCTGAAGGATGCTTACTGGCCCTGCATTAAAGTCTGCTTTACCCTTCTCACCTCTTACATTCCACTTCACACATCTGTAGGAGAAGTGCTATAGGATGTCTTCTGATCCAAAATGTCATGTGCCAGATCTGACTGGGTACACTTGAGGAACATATCTTCTAATAAGCATATGTGCTGAAAGACCCTCTGCTGGAAGTCACCTCCTACCACTGTAAGAGTAGGCACTGAGTTATGTCCTGGCCCACAGGTGTGCATCTCCATCACTTCAAGAGATCTGGCATAGAGACAAATGCCTCCCGTCACCAGCATTCGCACTTCGCCCCAATGTGTTGGGTTTGTACAAAGTTATAAGGTTTAATTATATTGCTTCCAATACTGAGGGTATTTCAGCTTCATTTAAAATTGAATTATAGCCCAAAAGTGGTGGCAGGCTACTGATGTCTATAAATATTTAAGCATTTCTACCTTTGTAAAAGATGTCAAAAAGAAAGTCTGGAAAAAAACCCAACCAAACAACCAATGAGAACACCACCAAAAGTCCAGGGTTGATGCTAACATTGATCCAGATCAGCAGAACACAGACCTAAACCTCTGTCTCTTTTTATAAACAAGCTTCTTCACCCTACAGTTATCAAACATTCTTTTTATTTTGACTGTATATTTAATCTTCATCAAAAGGGTATAACTTAAAAAAAAGTGGGGGCTGAAGAATCTGGCAAAACCATATTGTCAAAAATATTCTCAATAAGCTTCATTCATTTTTCCCTTGGAGCACTTTATATCCACAGATAGTGAATTTTCCAAGCAAAGTACAGCATTAAGTTCACATAACTTTTTCTTTTCATAAATTTAAATATAAAATATGTACATTATATAAAAATCTAACACACAAAACACATAAAAATAATGCATAATATACCTTACATTGTATGTTTGCATATATAAATGCAGTGTATATAAATAAACTATAGCAAATATAAATATTTATAAAATCAAATTACTTTATAAGATTAAATATAGTTATATAATTATATATGTAAATAAATCTCATTCATTGAATTAGAATGTGCAGTCTACATTAATAGTTGGGAAGGGAACATGGTTTTCCATTTTATACAGTTTCATTCAAACTCAGGAACTGTTATAGTTGTAAAGAAAGAATTTGAAATATTTCTTTATAGACCTTCAGGGAAAAAGTACATATTGCCTACCAAGAAAGTTGTGCTCAATCACTGTTTAACAGCATCTGTCACTTTTTTCTCCACAGGACATTTTTGATGTGGTTTGAAAAGGAAAAAAAACAAAAACAAAAACAAACTGTTTGAGAACTTACTAAAAGTGGCTTAAAGTGAAACTAAAAAAAATTGGAAGTAATTATAAAGGTTTTGTGCACCGTCAGACTAAGTTAAAGGACAAGAATACAAATTTAGTCCTATTTTCCTAAAAAAAATTTAAACACTGAAGGTGTTTGATAGCAGCCTATTTTTATTTTATTTTGCCAGAAACAAGGATGCACGCAAAGGCAATTATTGAGTTTCTGCTGATAAATCAGTAATTTCCACCTGAAAGAGGGAAACTGTTTAAAATACCTATATTATTCTAGTTCAGTTTTTCATAATCACCTCCCTAAATCCATAGGAATGTAGGAAAATAATTTATGAATAAAACACCAATGCTAGAGGATGTAACTATTTGCTGTTGAATCATGTAATTAATTGATTTATGCACAGATACCACACATACACATTCTTATAGAACTGTTTAAGAAAATCCTACCCCACTCACAGTAAAACCATTTGAAAACATAAATTGCAATATTTTCCATTTAGATACCTGCACATGACCTTTTCTCTTACGCCCAGAAGCAACGCACTATGCAGAATTTCTGGTCTCGGCCACACAAGGTGGCATAACAACAGCAATGTGTGAAATGATTCAGCCAGTCTTCTTCACTCATAGTGGAAGCAAAATTTAAAACTGTCAATATTGCAATCAAAGAGTAATCCTCCGATATTTGTATCTCAGGATAAGTATCAGTTGTCAACACTACAGATGCCATAGAAGCAAAAATACTGTTAAACAGCTGTTCAAAATATATCTTTAAACTCAGGATTTAAGTTTCATATGTGAAGACTTGCTGAGTTCTACGTACCACTGATTTATGGTGTACAACAGTAATTTTTATCATTAGAGTACAACCAAATCACCACTGCTGGCTTTGCCATTCTTTTGCAAAAATGTAATTCTTCCAAGGAAACATGGACCAGATTCAAGATTTCCTTCAGAAGAAAATAATTATGAAGCTATTATCTTCTGAAAACATTCCTGGTGTATATCTCTTCCCAGAATACTCTGGGTATTCCAAATGTCCAACAGCAAAGAAATGCTCCAACAATCAGTTCAAATAATCAAGGAAAATAGTGTAATTTTCAAAATAAGCCTATTGCTTTGTGAAGTTATAAAAGCCCAGGTGCTGTAGATTCCCAACTAAATTACAGCATAAGTTGTAGGGATTCAGTTTTTCTGTCTTGAGCATCTTTTAAATGGGCAGAATTTAAGATTTAAAAAAGCCTGTTGAAGCAAAATTGCAGATAGAATTTAAAAAATACCTGCTCTCCAAATTAAATGCTTAAGGAAGTTACAAAGAAATACAACTTTTGTGGACATAATTTCTATTATAGAGTATAAAACCCCCATAAATTAGACATTTTAAATAATAGACTTTAGGGAACAGGGGCCTTTTCAGAGGGACAAAGCCTTTGTGAAACGCTGACCTCCCTACAGAGTCCTGCGGGTCTGTGGCTCGACTGCTATTCATCCCACTATTATTTACCTCTCTGTGAGGTGAACAATAACTGAATTTCAGATTCTTCAAGATCATTAAATCCACAGTAACAGTTGTTGTCAGAAGTAGAAGACTCCTATAGAGATATAACAACCAAACAGGGAAACTCTTTTCATGGCTAAAAACACAGGTGCTAGGCACAAATTACACAATGCATCAGCCCAGCAATTTTCACATCACTGTGTTAACTGTAGCAGCCTGTAACTGTGGAGTATCTTTTATGCCTGTGTTCAGCTGCAGAGCTTATAGGGTTTCTCCAGCTCACTCATATTTCTCTACTCCCAATTAAAGAATGTGTAAAATATTAATTATTATACACATGTTTAAAGTGTACTGTTGCCCTTTGGCCTAGAGCTCCTTGATTTTCAGGCCTCATAGCAGGTCAGTCTCCATTGCCAGAAAGGAAACAATGTCAGAGTCACAGCCATGAGGTTTATTTGCATCATGGACATATTTTTATATAGAGCATGTACATGAGTCTTGACATAAACTGCTCCAAAGACCTTAGCTTAGGCATACAAAGAAGCTACAGGAAATGTCTTTGCTGCTGTTCCTGCACTTCAAGTAGAGTCCCATCTATCATGAAAGTAGGCAACATCCACTTCATTAACTGCACATTCAGATAGTGATACTAAAATTCATTGTCAACTTGTTCAAAATATTTTTCTGTTGACCTGCTACACACCAGCATATCTATCAAAAAAACCCACATTATAACTGGGGTGGGTGGGACTTTTTTGTGTTTTTTGTTTGGGGGTTTTGGGAGCTTTTTTTTTTTGTTGTTGTTGTTTTGGGTTTTGGAGCCTATTATTCCAACACATTTCCATGAAAGATCATGGTTATCCCACTGCAGAGAAAGAATGACAGGCATAGCAATTGAGCTGTTCAGAAAAACCCCCAAAACAACTCCCCAAAAAACCCGCCAAAAAACCCCATCAGTTTCACAGCCCCCCTAAGATTTACAATTTTATTAGTCTCCTAGTTATCTTGTCTTTCTCCCTGCTTTCCAAATAGAAGACGCTTAGATTTTTGACAGAAATGAACTGGAAATATCAACTCATGTTAGCCACAGATGTTTGGAACTCAAGTTAGAAAACTTGTGAACATTATCTTCTAGGTTGATGACAGCAGCCCATGAGAAAAATACCATCAAAAATTAAAAACATTAACTTATGGGTTAAAGCAGACAGCCTGGGTCTACCAAAAAAATGCAAATTCTGCCTACTCTAAACATTCTCTAGGTTGAGTAAACATGTCTGAAAATGGTATTCGAAAGAAAAAAAATTCTCAAAATAGACTCCATTAAAATGTATTACAATAATCATAAATGCTTTAAAATATCTTGTGTTTATCCCTTTCTACTAAATAACTAACTAGGATGAGGAATACACTTTAGCTTTTCTCTCTGCTGTACAATATCCAACTCTGTTACATTTTGATCTAAATGACACATATGACAATATTAAATAAACGTAACATTTTGATTGACAATCCAGCATAATTGGCTTTATAGAGATGGATGAGTGAGTGGACAGATGGATGGATGGGCAGGTTTTATTAGGTAATACAGCCCTTGCAGAAAAAGAAACAAGTACTGGTAAGTGAAATACCAGAGTATATTCAACTTCTCACTTAAGGGACAAATTACATGCAGCCTACATAGTATTGCCAGGGGCAAGAAGTGATGGCAGGAGATAAACTGGAAATTTAGCATTATTCATTTCTGTGGAATGAATAAAAAATATACCAAAACAAGCAGTGTCTGTTTAAAAATTAATTAGAAATTTCTTCAAAGTGACTGAACTAAAACTATTTCGATTCCTAATAGGAAGAGAAATTGAAAATATTTTCTAAAAAACACTGTCGTGGTTCAAAAGACTAATGTTTAAATTGCTTCAGTGCAAGGTTTCAGCTTGAACTTAACACTGCCCTCTTGTGCCTTTGTCTTAAAATACATTTTCCTTCACATGGGAAGATACATGAAAATGAAGTCACTAATGGACAGAAATGCAGCCAGATTTTTTTTAAGTTCAGTGAGATAAGATGAACTGGAACAACAATATTTCAGTTGTTTTAAAAATCATCATCTCAATCTTTAGCATGGCATCTCTATTATACTGTATGCAAAACAATATTGGTTACTAGTTTGGTCTCAGTTAATTTTAGTCTACTAATTTTTTGGACTAAGACTACTTAAATTTTCCATATGTGTTAAGACTACATTAAAACAGCACTAGCATTCAGGTACAAGATAATTGCAGGCATGAAAGAAATCATGCATGTCATTATTTCCATTTTTTGAGCTGGTTTTACAGCATTCAGCAGTTTGAACCTTGGCCACACTGTAGTGTAAGATATCCTAACTTCTAAAAGGATTGAGCCAAATATGCTTTTCACTTTCATCAACGCTATACACATCTCAAGTCTAACACAATAAATAGAGAGCTGATACAGCATTGTTTAAAGAAAGAATATTTGTATATTTGGCCTTAAACCCAGAAGTACTGGCAGAAACTGCCAGAGCATACTCTTTCCAGTAATATACATGTGACAATCGAAACAAAACTTTGCAAGGCACAAAACATGTACGTTTCCACATTTATCTTCTTTTCCTCCAACTTCAAAGAAAAAAAAGTCTAAACAAATAAAAATATATATTAAATACGTATTTGAACGATATAATGTCAGTGAACTTATATCCTAATATCCTTCTGTGACTGTTTTAACTGATGTAAAATTTCATATATCAGCGACATAACTAAATAACATCCAATACACACAAAATGATACAGATGTTCAGGGCTGCTCTATCTCTTTTCTTCTACCAAAGCAGCCACTGCTTAAAAGAGAGACAATATTAGGTGGCAAAGGTTGGTATTTGATACACTGTAATTCTCCTGTCTTCATACGAATGCAAATTAGAAAGACTCATGGAGAAAGCAGGTTAAGTGAGTGACTGCAATGTCAGCTGGTTCAGAGAACGCTTCAGTCTCCGACAGCATAACCCAGCCTGGCCAGTCATTTCCCAACCACTACATCACCAAGATTCTGTAATTCATAAGGAGCGTGCAGTCACTGTAACTTGAAACAACAATCCACATCTGACATGTACAAGAATAGATATATATGTACACCATGTATACATATTACAGACACATGTATGTGCACTTGTGTGTCTGTGTAAAAGAACTGGATGTGCTGCAGGTCTTGAGTCTTTGAGGCTGCTTGATATTTATAACATAGAAGTAACTCCCACAGGAACTTAGGTTGCTGATATAGTAGAAATAGAATGAAATTTATCCCACAGTTTTTACAGAGTGCTGCACGGTTTTCAGTAAAACATATGAGATGTAGCTTTATTTGTAGATGTAAAGAAATAATACCTATACATTTCTGCAGCCATTCAGAGATCTGCAGTGTTGATACATTCCAAACATGCTATATGTACTTCAGTTTGTTCATTTGATTATGTAGCATTTTATTAAATGAGTTCCTGGTAATAATATTAACTGTAGACTTACCCTGGCATTGGTCCATTTCCAGAAAGACTATAAACTTGACGAGGATTTAAAAGGTACTGAAATTTTCTATAAATTCTGAGGAGGTAAAAGATACAAGGAGAAAATATTTACTTACATGTTTGGAATTTTTTTTTAAACCTATCAAATGAAAGAATTAAAGAAGTTAACACGTATTATAATTATTTGAACCGCAGAATCTCGTTTAAACAAAAAAAATCAAATAATTGAACACAGCAATTATAATTCAGATATAGAGTGTATTTTGGGGCATAAAATTGAGACAGAAGTGCTACAAGGTATCTAAAATTCAAATACTGCATATAGATAGAAAAAATAGGATAAGGGGATATAATGACACAAGAAAAGGTGAGTCAAAAAAGCATTTCAAAAAGTGAATTGATTCCTATTAAAGTAACTCCATGGCAAAGGAGAGATTTCTTCCTGAAATTTATTGCTAACACTAAATTACAAGTATAATTAATTGCAAAAGCAAATTGGCTTTGCCACCCATCAAAAATGTCCCCATAGAATGAACAACATTCTGAGAAAGCAAGGCTATGGTCAACTACATTTCCTCAGGATTACATTTAAATGGGAAGAAAATAAAAAATATTTGAACCCACTTTTTAACTTAAATTACACATATTTGGAAATTATCTGAATAATAGGAAGCAATTATTGATACAGCACGAAAAGTATTGTCCTATCTCATAAGGGACCCCCTTTGCTGTCTCACCCTCAGCAAATATTTCCTCAAAACTGTAATTTTAGAAATTTGAGGTTATTTGTCCTAAAAGCATAACAGACATTTTGTTTCTTCATTACAAATATTAGAAATGTAATTTCCTACATTGACTATAATGTGGTAGCTGATTCACTTCTTACAAAGAAACAAGTAAGCACACAAGAGTTGGAGCTCAGAATGAATAAATATATACTTGGGATCTATGGCATTAGTTTAAATTATAAACCCCCTCTGTCTTGCCTTTAATTTTAATGTCTCTATCCTTAAGCTAATTAATATTTAAATGTTTTTAAGAAAGCATAAATTTTTCCACTGAAATATTTCTTCCTTTCTATTTAATGGCTTAAGTAGAATAGAAGCAAACTAAGAGCTGAATTTTAGGCTAAAATGTCCACATTTTCAAATACAGCACAATAAAACTGTCTAGACACAATCTATGTGCACATTGAGGGATTTTTGTTTTATATTATTTTCTTAAGAGCAATGCATAATTTATCAGTCTAGGTGGAAGACAAGTATGTAAAAATACTGAATACAAACAAATTCATAATTATCTCTAAAATTGCCAAATTGGAACATTTTCTTAACTTTTGAATTATTTAGTGATATCAGCTTCTTCACAAAGCATTTTATTAAAGTACACTCACAATCTACTCCTGATGCCATTCCTGACAGAAAAAGTCAATATCCTTGCTAGTCTCACTTAGCAAGGATGCACACATCATTGTCAGTGGCTGTGATGATGATTAAATCAGACCTTTGACAATGGATTTACAAAACAATATATATATTTCCATTTGCAGCATATTACCAATGCAAAAGGAGAGTTTTCTAGTTAGTATATGTAATTTGCTTCTCACAGACGTATAGGATTTAACCTGGACAAAGGTGCTGGTAATTTAATTTGTGTAGCTGATCATAAGTTCATGAACAGTATTGTTATGAGGTCCCAAAGATTTAAGAGTTATTTGCCTAAAGTTTGGTGCTACAAACATACTAGCCAGTACCTACACTCACAATACTGTTGTCAGGTAACAGTGAAATGCTATAAAATGCCTTCTTAATAAAGAGGGCGCCAAGTTTCTCTACTCAAAACCCAGAATTCCAACTGCAGTAATGAAGAGATTACACTGAATCATACTTGACTCAGTGCATACCATTCATAGGTACTAGCCGAACATCAATTCCACCTAATCACTCTATAATGGCATGCTGCAAATGACACCTCAAGCTTTAAGTTATTATAATTCATTTATGTATTCTAGTATGTGTAAAATTAATAAATTGATGGTTTGGTTCCATTCATACATTCTACCAAAAAAAGAGGAAGACACTGATTGCCTTCACAGTAAACTGTAACTAGACCTACAGGGTGCCATGTGCAAGCCCAGGAAATGGACAATAATTAAGCATGGGTTTACATCTACAGTACCAAACAACCTACTGAAACTGAGATGGCTCCCCATGTCTTGCTTCCCCATGTAAGGAGGGAATTGGATGTGGTTTCCTTGTGACTAGATATTTGTGCTGACAAGGCCATGAGGAGGTGTGACGGGAAATGCCCCAAAAGCCATTTTTGTGAGGGAGTGCATTTTAACAAACAAAGGCAGTTCACGAAATTACAACTTGTCAACAAACAGTTGTGCTCCTGTAACCACTTTTGGGGTTATTCTGTGATCTGGAAAACTAGATAGATTCAATTTAAAACAAAAATCCTTGGAAAAGTTTCTTTATTGTCATTTTTCCCTTCACTAAAATCATGCCCGCGATCTCATATAAACCTCAAAATACTCCACACTAGTATAACTGAGGAGGCAGAAAATTACATCAGGAGTGGCCAAAGGGGCTGGGATTATCAGCTTTTAACAGCCTTGTTGCTGAAGAAAAAACTCTTGAGTGCACCTTAGGCTGAGTTAGACTGAGCTGTCTTCTAAAGTGGCAATTCAAAACTGGCATGAAATTGTCTACACTGCAGAAAAAGCTGACCATTGCAGTAACTTGTGCCACAACTGGGGGATTCAGTCATCCAGGGGCTGACTATTCAAGATGTGGTCACTATAGGCTTACTTTAACCCTAAATTCAGAGAAGAAAGAAGCCAAGGACTCTTCCCCAAAATTAAAAGAATACTAGTGATCTGCTCTTCCAGACATACAAAGTTTGAAAAAGATAATTTGAAACAGCTTTTACATTTTGTCTCAATGCTAAATGAAAGCTCAGAAAGCCAGATTAATCAGAGGGCAGGAGGGAAGAGCTACTATCAACCAAAGTTATTTGAAAACAGCAAAGGTTAAAGATATCATCAACCTGTACTGCACAGACACTGAATGTGGAGTCAGCAGGAAACATCAGTGTACGGAAGTTGATCTACAGTGCATCCAACTGTACATTTGTCAAGGAAACAATTGTTTAAACTCACCTGCTGGTCAGGCAAATAAACTGGAAAAGTGGGAAGTGGAAATCAAAGTAATGAGTATGGCAAAACAACAGCATGATTTAGAAGGACTCTTATGTGAGAAACATTACCCTTAACAACGGCCTTTAGATGCACTATATATTCTTTGTATATTCTTTCTGTTGAAAGAAACTATTTTGTCAGTGATGTACTAAATATGTACATTCTATTCACAGATTATTGAAAATTGTTGCCTTGATTAGTCAGATTGTAAGTGCAGACATCCTGCACTGATAGGATGAAATGCATGTCCTGCCATTTTTTTCATGCACAATCATGTACAATCACTGAAAACATGTTACAGTTTGATATAGCCTGAGGAACACACTTGACTGCGTTTGATGAACTCCTGTCCAATCTCATGCTCGGTTAAAACGTATTTCTGGTAAGTGAAAGGCTTAAACTATTCAACTTCAATTCTATTTTTCTACTTTCTTCTTAATAAACATTGACTTATATTTTTGTTATATTGTAAACATATGTATTGTCTATTGAACAAAATAATTTAAGTCCAAATCACTGTAAATAAAGTTTTGTTTCACATGATGGGCAATAAATGTTAACCTCTCAGTCAAGAAGAAAGTATAAATGGGTTATTGTTATAGGTCTTTGTTTTGCAAATATATCTGAAAGTCATACCATTGATCTTTAAAACAGAAACCTATTCAGGAATAACATGCTATTTATCACTACACATTCTGCAAAACTCTCACTTTCTAATGGAATCAAAGTTTTAAAATTTATTGATGAGGTAATTAGATATGATTGTACAGAATGTATTTTTTGTTTTCTGAATGTACTTTTTCCACACATCCATTCGTTTCCCACCATAACTGTTCCAACATTCAAAAACTAAAACTAAAGTACCTAACTTTTTTTACCTTAAAGTGATCCTCAGTTCTCTTCCTTTGCATTTGAGAGATTTGAAAAAAATTACAAAATACAAAAGGAAATGGCAGAGTATTACTGGGGGAGTGTATTTACTCGATTGGTTATCACATGGATGCATACACTCTTCTCCAAGTCTAAGGGCAATGAAATGGGCTGGGTTACCATATGGCAAGGCATAAAATCTCATACAGGGAACTGTGGGAACACTAGAGTCTTGACAGTCTGCAATAACCTTTCTGTGTTCAATGAAAGTCAATTAGAAATCATAACTTTATTCATCATGACCTCTCAAATACAGAAAATCGTAAGTAAAGACAGAAAATAGCTTTTGTTAAAAGATTGCCTTAATCTGAATGAGTCAAAATAATGAAATTTTCCCATCTACAAAAATTAGAAGGTTGTGGGCTGGGTTTGTTTTATTTTTTTGCTTTCACTACTGTGGAAATCTTACTTTTGTTACAGCTTATCCTCTACTTCTAGCCTCTCAATACCTGACCAAATTACAGAATTGCTATAATCAAAAAACCTGACTTGTATCACCGTAACTGTGCATTTTGCAAAGTAATTTATGTCTTCAAATGTCCTGTGATTTTACTTTCCACAACATATAACTGGCACAAAATTGGAAGGTAGGAAAAATACAGGATTCCTCTCTTTCTGGTTACTGACTGTAAAGCAGAGAAAAGTCAAAAAGTTAAATATTATCGTTCCCTGAGAAAGTTTTTATCCCTTAGATTAAATATTCAAACTAATATGCACTCTAACATCTTCATTTTATAATTTTGTTACTGATATTGATACGAAACATTAACACCTAAAAGACAGGGGGGGAACCCCCTTCTCACTAAAAAGTCCATATGTGGACTTTTTTAACCTTTTTGAATCTGCCTTTAGATTTAACCATGAGATATTATCTCCTGCTGGTGAATGACCTGAGATATGTTTACATGACCATGCAGTTGACCTTTAGATGTGCTTCCCTTAACACACAAATATTGAGCACGACCTCGACACATTAGTATGCAATTTAACATATTGTGTGTGTGTGTGTATGCAGTATCAGAGCCACTTTAAGAGGTTCTTATATTTTACAATACTCAGCTGCTGATGCCTGCCCTCATGCTATACACTTCATTGTGTAATGACACTTGTAGATAATGGTGTTAGTAAATGAAGTGTGCATAAGGCATTCATCTTAAAATTCAAATAATTCCTGTGACCTGTTTGGCCTCAGTAACAGTTTCATTGACATAACCTGTGAAGTGTTAGGCTGTAATACATGAATGGGAATAGGAGCCTGGGATAGAGATCAGGTTTTAAACTTGCTTTTACCCCGGAGAACATCTAACATTAAATGACATCCCTCATGCACCAAGCCCATTCAGATAGTAACACTTGAGACCAATTATGAGCTGGGAACTGAAAGCTGTGAAACAGCATTTGATTAAATTGTTTCTAGGCTATAACTAACCATGTAAGTGCAGCTCTCTAACCTGCCTCTCACTTACATAATTGCAGACTGGATCTCTGATCTACTCATTTCATGTAAGTACTATAAAAGAGTCAAACTGAGTGCTAGTGCAGATTACCTTCCACAGCATCCCTAACTGCACAGTAGACCAGAGCTACCTCGCACTGCTATTGTGTCTAAAACATGAATGCTCAGGATGGCTCACAGTTCTGTTTTGATTGCAAAGCCATGTTCTTGAAACATTTAGAATTAATCTTTTAGATCATTAACTGCCTTCGACACGCCTAGTCGAGATCTAGGTATACCACTCCAGGGTAGTCAGCTCCCAAATGATAATCTGTTCTCTCAGAAGCCTTTGAATACCTTTTTATTTAAATGCTCTTCAGCTCTGAGAATTACCCTAACATCTACTCTGCAGGATTTTGTCACTTTTGACAGCTTACTTTTGGGGTCTCAGATAGGGAAAGCTGACCCGCTTGTAGTTTACTTTCTTGGTTCCAAGCTTTAGAATCCCACTGGATCCCTCCTATTTTGCTTTGGGTTACCCATATCACCCGCTATCCACAGGTGTCATCTTTAGCCATAATCTTTTTCAAGACTTGAAAGTTACAGCACCAACATGGTAAGCTAGGCTATAAAAATTTAGGGATTTATGTGATTATCAAAAATGGCCATATTGTTAGCATTTGTGATTCCGAAACACACTCAGGAAAAACTATTTAGGGGGTAACTAATGCAGCATTCCTCCCTGAGTTTGATGGACTGAGTAGGAGGAAAATGCTCCTTGCTTTATCATGTCTCCAATACAGTAACACTTAAAGTAATAAACTAGACATTTTGAATTTAAATGAATGTAATTATTGACATATGTAAAGTTATTATGTCTCTTAAGTTTGTGTGACTGGACTTTAATACTTTATCTGGATTGTTAGAATGCTTACCATCTAAGAAAATCAAAAGATTTCTTTGTAGGAAATCTTATGGAGAGGCATGAGAGCCTCTCTACTAAATGTTTAAAAAGCAAGTCATACATTAGAAAATGGAATACTGTTTCTAATTTAAATTACTGGCCTGTCTGTAAAATCATTACACAGATTAAAAGAAAACTGTCAGCAATTCAAAGTTTCAGTGCAAAATATAACAACTCGCATCTTCATGCAAATGCCACAAACCTATGCACTGAATATAGCTACTTCTTTCAATTTGAAACAAAACTGTTCTATAGACCTAATTCTACTTTGTAACTGCGGAATTTATTACTACAGGGATATAGGATGTTCAAATGTGAGGCATAACAGTATAAAATGTCGGATTTTTTTCTCATGTACAAACTTATAAAATTCTCTCACAGAGATCAGAATAAAGAAAGAGAGGGGGGAAAAAAGAAAAAAGAAAAAAACCTTACCTTTCTCCTTGTTTCCCACCACTTTTAGGATTGACAAAAACTAAAAGTGGATGAGTGCCTGGAACTGGAGTGATCTAAAAGAAGGGAATAACACAGCCACTCATTAATGCTGTGTGTTGCATTCATTTTTTCCTATAGTAGACAGAAAACAAAAAGCTTAATGCAAACTCTATGTTATGCTATGTAATCCAGCTGGAAGCAATACTGTAATTTGCAATAATCCTCACTTCATTAATTTGTCAAAATTTGCAAGTGACTTCTCTTTTAATGCTATCTGTTTTACAGCTGTGGTACCATTTAAACCCATAATTCCACTGTTATATTGATATATATAGATATATATATATATACACACATATACATATATATGTATATGTTTCATTTAAAGTTTTCTTCTCTACTGATGGATGTAAGACAGGCATGACTTATTCTGACAGTAATTTCCTATGGAAAAAAGCTATGAAGAAATTGTATTTTGGACTGAGAAATGACACTCTACTATGAAGGTCAAATATAGCTATATGAAATTTTAAACCTGACAGAATAATTTTTATTTTTTTTTAATTACAGAAACCTGCAGTATTTGATAAGACATGAAATCACACACTTTCTAAAATGTGGCAACCATAACAATAAAGAGTTCCTCTAAACACCTGAGAAAGCTAAACATAAAATAACACAGGAGAAACCACGTAGAAGAAGGGCAAGCCTGAAGAAAAGAATGTTGAGGAGGATATACTGCAGGAGACAATTATTTCTAACAATTCTTTTTTTAATTCTTTTGTGCAGGGAAAGTTTTACACATTCATATTAATATTTAGCTTTACAAACTAACACTTTCCTTCTAAGCAATAGTGTTATTCTATTTTTTCAGACACTCTGATATGTGTGTGTTCACTGCCTTTACTCCACAGACTTGAACATAAAAAAAATTACATCTCTCTCTAATACCTGTTTTAAACCACTCAACTAGACTATTCATATTAAAAATTATCACTTTTAGACATAAATCAACTCCAGAATGTTTGAAAGTATATTAAGAGTTCAAAGTCAACACCTCCAAAGTCATGCACTAACAACTTTAGGGATGAAGCTTAGACCATCTCTGTTTCAAAATGATACACTGAAAGGCCTTGCTCCAAATCCCTATTCATAACTCCTGAAATAACAAAATCTCTTCAGCTGAAGATTTCATAAAATGCAACTTAAGGCAGAACCTGAGAAACTTTATAGCTAAGAAGTCTTACAGGTATCCTATAGACATAGGCATATAATCCTACAGGCATCTAAAAGCACTTTTCTTTTAGTAGGAATTGTTAAGCACTAGTGTGTCAACTCCACTCATGATTTCACAAACAATAGAATCAAATTTGTTCCAATACATACAAAAATAATGGAAAACTCCACAAACCCAGTGGAATTAAACTTAACAGAAAACCAACTCAGTATCACCTTCTGGCACAGTAAAGTGCTGCATGTTGAAACATACATCAAATTGCAGAATACAGTGAAGTTTGTCATATATTTAATTTTTACCTACTCTTTTAATCAATTTTAGTTATTTAGCCAATTCCCATGATGTTTGTTCCTGTGAACTAAGTGTAAACCAATGGTGCTCATTGTGACAGAGATGGAATACCTACTGAAATCCCTTAGGACGCCGGTTAATTAATGAGACTCATCCTAAGGTTATACATGATCTATTACTTCCTCTAATTAGAAATAATAATCCTGATCATTATGCTGGTTAGCTAGAAAGAAGCAAGATGAATGTGCTTAACTATGATTAATTGTCTTTTAGTCGTGCAGACCTCCACTGCCACTAAGTTATCTGCTCACTGCTGTCTGATGGAAAGAAGGTTTGGTCTTGATACTTTTCTCAACAAAAGCTAAATGATGGACTTACTTCTATTTTAAATCTTTCATTTCAAGACTCAAACATATTATTACAAGCAGAAGGTTTTGAATCATCAAAATACCCAAAAAAACTAATAACTAGTGTGTATTCCACTCGGTTTCAAAATAAACTTTAACTAATTTTTTACAGATTTTCCAAATTACTTTTCCAGATAACATATAGTATTTTTATATAATAAAAATGCAACTAAAGATTTAGACTAAAGTGGTGAACATTGTCAAGCCTTAATCTAGCATGATTTAAAGGCAATCTCCATGAAGTTACAGGACAAGTGACTTAGAGTAAAAAGAAAAAGAAATAAGCGGTGGACTGTTTATATATACTTTCTCCCATATTGAAACCAGAGGTCAAACAGGAGTATTACGAAGATCTATGTTACCTTGGGAACTTAAATCATAAACAAATGCAATTAACACACTGATTAAGTTTTATGAAAACTATCCTTGCTTACTGAAAATCATTAAAATGAGACCATGCCAGCAGAATCAGAGTATTAGAGTAGCATGCCAGATATGGGAGAATTAGAGTACTACACTTTGATCAGATACAGAATTTTTTTCTCCAGACCATCTTTAGGAAAAATGCTAACATTAATTACCAGTGATATTTATGGCACCTTACATCTTTGTGAAAATAGTCGCAAAATTATACAATCTGTGAGTGAAAAAACCCCTAACATTCTCATTGATCCATCCTTTCACTATGGTATCCTTCAAGATCCACTCAGCCCTCACAATAGTTAGGTCTTAATATTATTACCAATCAAAAATGTAGTATTTGAGGCTAAGATGAATTCCTGTTACTCAAAACCAATTTAATCCAACAGAGAAAAACAAAGACCGTGGTATAATCAGCAAATTAGGGCCATCACTAATTATTCACAGAATTATTTCTAATGTTATCACCATGATTACCAGTACTGTATCATGTACTACATTACAAATGCCTCATTACAAAAAAATACCAAGCACTTAAAAAACCACCTCAAATCCACTCAATAATAATTCTACCATCTTAGTCTGCACTCTCTTTTTCTCCATCTCAAGCATAATAAATAAAAGCAATGATGAATCCTAGGCTTTCGATTCCTCATGGAGAGAGAATATAGAACATAAGTTTTGGATCACACTGACAAACTTACAGAAAATCTTGTGACCTAATTACCTTAAAGGAGAACATTTAATAATTTAAGGTTGTGTGTGCAAGAGTTAGTCATGCTAGGAGTCGCTGCTTTGAACAGACCAAGTACTATATCTCAGGCACTGCATAACATGAGTGGAAAACAGACACTTGAAAAGGAGCTGAAAATAAACTATGCCCATAAGTAAAGATGTTTCTCTATCCAGAACAGTTTGGTTCAATGGAATTGAGTGTATATCACCCAAAAGTTAGAACGCTCCATGCATTTTCTTTAGCACCAATTTATTAGTCACACTGTGCCTGATTAGAACTTGAGCTTTCTGTCAGTTAATACTCTGGTCCTTTTGCTCCATGGTTTGGCACAGGCAATCTGGATGACAATGAAGCCTGTGAGAATGGTAAGTACAGGAAGAGAATCTTGAAAGCAATAGATATGATTGCTGTAATGTCCTACTACACCATCAATGGAGAAGCCATGTGACTGCATAGGTTTTAGGGTTTGTTTTTTGGGTTTGGAGTTAGTTTGGGGGTTTTTTCTTTTCCTTATGTTGTCATAACAAGAATGTTTCACTAACCTAAAACAATGAAACAATAAAATAAGCTTTCCTATACTGACACAATAAGGTATATCTTGAAATAATTATGATGCATAAAGCAATTTATATATGGTAAGGGAATCTTTTCACTGAAGCTCAACATTTCAAAAGATAGAAATAACAGACAACTACATATATTAGATTATTATCACATTGTTATCATGATGATAATTTAATTCCTGAGGAAATCAAGCAGCAGCATCATGCATATAAACACTAATTTCACTCAAAAATACTCTTAGTAGTAATCAGAAGTTCAGGCAGAACTTCTGGCATTCCTGTAAGTCACTGCCCTAAAATTGCTCATCACACACACACAAGTTTTTCTTTCAAGCAGAAAACCTTCCATTTTTATTATAGATATTGCTAGTAATGAAAACACTTTGCTTCTCTCCACTGTTAAAGCCAATATGCCAAATGCACTACTTAGAAATACCTACACAAATTACACCCTTGAAGTTTACTCTATCTACTAATTAACAGGTCCAAATGAGAAAAGTGAACAGTTATCAAGACATAGATTCATAAAGTAAATTTACACAACACTGTATGACAGATACCAAAACAAACTAGTTCAGTTTTATCCTACAGTAGAAGTGATTTAGTCTTCCCTACCCTTTATTTCTTGGGAAATCCTAACACTGACATAAAAAGCAGATTTGCATCACAGGATTCCTGAATCAATGGAAGAATTTACCTACTGCATTTTTTAAATATGTAAAAGTGAAATATTATAAGAGTGAATGTATATTTCACTTTAAAGATTTCTCAGTCTATCATTGTCTTCATACCTACAAGCATCTGCTTAAAATTAAAATAACAATAATCACACCTGAAGACCTTGTCCATCTACAGTGACAGAATTTGCTCTTTGCATTTTGCTCCGTTCTCCCAGTTTGTTCATTTGCTGGGGGCAACTCTTTTCTTTTTTCACTGTTGCCTGTCTTTCCTTGAAAAAAGAAGAGAAAAGGAGAAAATTGAACATTTTAACACATTATATATACAACTGTATTTTATACAACTGTAATTGAGACTGTACCTCCACACAGTTGCTTTTTGACTAGTGAGTAATGTCAGATTCTGCTTTAATGAAAATGAGATCCCAGTCAAGTTAATACACAATGTTTGGCCACTTCACATAATATCTATCTATGTGCCTGGACATTTCATAATGACTAGGCAATAGATGGATTAAAATGTGTAGTCACAATACAAACTAATGTAATGATGTGAAAAGATAATCTAACATTACCAGGGTGGCATTCTGAAACTTGAAAGTAAATCATACAATGTAATTGATAAGAGATCAGTAATTTATCAAAATTTCATCCTAACTGCTAGCACAGGTTAAATGCTCCAAAGTACTTTTCCACTTTGGCAAAATATACCTGGTCTAAGTGTACCATAATCAATTGGCTGAGTGGCTTTTTATAAAACATGTATTTTGTATCAGAAGGAAAACAGAATCTACATCAGATTCTAAGCTGTTGGCAACTTTTGCTGCTGATACACAGCAGAATGAGATGGTTATTTGAAAGAGGAAAACTCAGAAGTATGTTGCTGTAATCGTATTTTCAACTGTTATCAGGCCATTTCAGAAAACTCTGAATAGAAAAAAAAAAATCCTTGTTCTTTGTATCTCATTCTATTTATAAAGTGTACCCAGCATGTCCTTTTACATTGTCCAAAAAATGTACCATAAATTAAGACAGCAGATGTTTATAAAATAGAATTGATATCCCCAGTCCCAACTGCACCCCAGCCACTTTCCTCACTTCACAAGTGTGAAGAGGCTTTAAACTAGTGAGGGGAATGGGCTGGCACAAAGCTGCTGCACTAGAAAGTAGCATGAAGGACTCTCCTGCACCCCCTGCAACTGCATTCAGTAAGCAGTTCATTGTTCCATACCGGGCCAAACCCATCTCTGTGCTACCTCTGATAATGCCTTAGGGATTGCACTAGCAATTAATCCACAAAACTCTTTCTGGAGCAGTTTTTACTGGTAAAAAACATTGACACAGATTCTTGAGCAGGAAGGGAATAACTCCCAGCTTAACACAGATGTGAACCATGACCATTTTTATACCATTTTTAGTTTCTTTAAGTTTGGAGACTGACACAGACTCAATCTAGTCCTGATGCAAATAGTGATGCAGGTCAGCCCAGGCTGCTTTGGGTAGCCAGGTGCTGTGGCAATCTGATTACATTTTGTATAAAAGAACTGACAAACCTATGCCACAGGAAAAAATGAAAGTAGGAGATCTCTGCACAAATTCCTGTATGCAGTGAGATGACTAGGAGGTTAGTTAACTGAGCTCTTGGATGCTTTGACTAACTTGATCAGTTCAAGAGCAGGTCCAAGAGTCTAGATTACAATATCATTCATTCTTTATAGAGAAAATGGTAGAAACAATTAGAGGTATTTACCTCAGCCCTAACCTTTAAAACACAGACAAACGCTGTACATATCACTGCCTAAGAAATCATCAACTCTGTACTTACTTATTGATGATTATTTAGAAAGTAGAACTACGATGAGGCACCCACAGTAACATTTTTGAACTAAAACAAATCATTATTACACAATGTTATTGGTTAATGCCAAGGATACTTGGCATTAAGTAAGATACTTCAGTATGAAGGAATCTTTACACTTCATTACATATTTAAGAAGCCCCTTTGGTGTTTTAAACAACTTTGTGAATAACTACCCTTAAAAGACACTACCTTATAAAAAGTAAGTATACCATGTTAAACAGGATTTTACATGGTGGACAAAACTGGCTCATGAATAATGTAACATCTTCAAAAATCAAATCAGATGTCAGTAAAGCAGAGAAACAGCTAGTAAAAATGCTGATTTCTAACAGAGATCAGAAATGGAGAGCAAATTTTAAAAACTTTAGGAAAATCTCAAGGTAAAGAAGATATTTGTGATAATTCAAAGGAAAAGGTAACAGAAAGGAATAGATCCAGCACATTGAGTTTATGCATTTAGGGAGGTTAAAAAAAAACATTGTTCAAAAAAGGTCTATTTATAAAGTGTAACACTAAAACTCTTCTTGCATATATCATGCTGTTATTTAGAGGAAAAGTATTTATACACTGCTGAGAACAGTACTCAAACCTGCTGGTTTTAATCACTCAAATGCAAAATGCAGTAACAATTACCTAAAGCAAAGTTTTGGATATTGGGGTTTTTGTTCCAGCATGATACAAATAGCAGCAAACACCCTCAGCTGGCTTGGCCCTATGACTGCTGCATTATTATAGCTGCAACATTCCTTCTCCAATTTATATTTCCTGTCCCATAATCAAAACTACTGCTTGACTCACAGACAAAGACAATCCAAGATTAAACTATGTACCTTACACAATATGAAGGAAAAAGTATCTTGATGATACAGAATTGTCTAGTGTGTTCATAAAATAATCAAAGATGGATATCTGACCTTATTATCATTGAACCTCTGCTTTCTTCAATGGTGATTTTTGAAGAAAGTACAAATAAAGTATTTTGTATCACCCATCTTATATGAGTATGATACCACAATAAATGTCACCATCTCTACCAACAGTGCTCTCCGAAAAATTTCTGAAGAAGCTGATAGGAGATTCTAGATTTCCTAGAGTTACATATCCTATAATTTTTCTATATGTATCACACTAAGTGAGGATCTGACACAGCTTGTATGACATAATTATGTGTATCATAATTCCAATGAATATATCTATTAATGAAACACAAAAAGATTTACCACTTCCTTAAAAAAATCTATTTTAAATATTCTTGCATAAACCCTTTGTTTTACATATGGGATAGAAAACTGACTTTGAATATCTTATTTTGGGAACTACAATATTACTATAACATTACTAAGCTATCAGAGGGTGTCAGAAACTAAACAATGTACTTTTTAAATGAGAAAAGAACAACTTAACAAAATCATCTGTGGATAACAGCTTACAAATTCTAACAACAATAAGAAAAAATTGTCGTTCAGTAATAAAATGGTTTCATAAAATGCAAAAATTTATCTTTCAAGGTGAGAAATATTTCTATAACAGTTGTGCTGTATTTAATATCTTGCTAAATAAAGCATAGAAAATGATCATTGTATCTGTGAACCATTTTGTTTAGTGGACATGCATGAGGTTGATAGAGATACAGAATACACCAGTTTAGACGCTATTGTACATTTTGATGGCTCAAAGAATCAAGCTTTTCTGTTCTTTGGGTATGTGTCAGAGCACATGCCTCTCAAAATTGTACTTACCACAACAAAAATTTTTTCCACCCGTTTTTGCACCTCTCATGCCTTATTTTCTCCCCTTGAATTCCCACTTTGCAGTCAATAGCCATTAACTGGAGCCTCTACCATTCAGGATTGCTCCAGAGAGATCACTGTCAGATAAGAACTACTCAATTGCGTATATCTCATATTTATCCAAATAAGAAAATAACTGATAAATGACACTGCCTTTCAATTAATAACAGAGAATGTAATATCTAGATTTTCAGTTCAGCCCCAAAATGCACTTCATAGCAAAAAGAATGTACAATATCACGATCTGTTAGTACTCGTGTGTTCATGGATGCCTCCCGTTACGCACCTCAGGGAGCAAACCTCCTAAAGTGGGAAGCGTCTGTTGGAAAAAGAGAACGTTAGGCTGCAAAACTGAACAGCTGTGATGGCAAAGGGCATGGACAATGTTCATAAGGAATGTTACCTTTCAGCAGTTTGTACTTAACAACAAACATACACAGTGCTTTTTTTTTTACACATTTGCACAAGCATACTCTCCCAATGTTTTAGCTGTAATATTAACAATTTATATTCTGGAAAGTATGTGTGGGATCATTTTAGCACCAGCTAAAAATATTAGAAAATCTGAGGACTTTATTCTTTTGAATAGCAAAAAGTGATACTTGCTACCTGGGGAGTTTTTTTATTTTATATTTCAAGTCTTTGAATCCTCATGCAAATCAAGGACTCTTGATTAAAAAAGCCACTTCCTGCTACAACTACTCTTTCCTTTTATAGCAGTACAGTCTTTTCCTTTACATAAAACACTATCATACTCTACTGTAGCCGTTAGAATAAAATAGATGAATAGTAACTAAAGGCTTACTAAATAGTTACCTCTTTACATTTTAACTGCTGACGTTGCTGGGACAATGAAGCAAAAATTTCTTTTATCACCTTGTCTTTTGATTAATAACTGTAAATCTGTTTTTCAGGATTATTTCCTACACAGTTGAAATGATTTAAAGCAATTTATTTTATAACATGAAACTACAATTTACTTATGCATTTAACAGGATTGCAAAGTCATTAATGAATGGTTAATAACATTACACAGTTTTTCAAGTAACTACTGCAAACTTGAGATTTCTTCTGTATGATATTTACTTCTTTTATAATATGTACATTCAGACGGAGCATATACCCTACTTGGGGATGGGGGTGCTTAAGGAGAGAACCAAATTTTATGTTACTAAGAATAAACTGAAAGAGTTATTTTAAAAAAATCTTATTTTAGAACTCCAAAACTTGAACTGGAAAGATATTGATCAGGGAAACTTGGTCACAGAAGATCAGATGGAATTAACAGAATACCATGTAAAGATATTCTCAAATGTTTGCAGGATGAAGGCCATGGAAGTTTAAATATGTGACTTGAATACCAAACTGATGCTTTGGGATCTTTTTTAAGAAACCTGAAGGAAGGTTATTTCATTATTCCTTAGAGCTATTTTGTTTAATGACGTGGGAATCTCCAAGGATATAATAACAATAACAATAACAATAGATTATTATTAATATTATAATAATAATAACATTAGAATAAGTACTCCTAGAATGTAATTTTGAAAACCTATATGGCATTCAAGATCCTGCTTACAAAAATCCCATTCCACACAATTTCTGTTCATAGTTACACAATAACCAAACACTAAAAAAAACCCCACATCACCACGACCCCAAAACCATGGGGAGCAATCTATCTGCAATATCTATTAGATATCACGTCCAAGTAACTGCGATTCAGATGTGCTAAAATATTTTGAAAATTTCCTTTTTAAATTCTCCACATTTCCAGCTTTAACCCTGTGTACATGCTAATTAAAAGGGCCAGTATTAGGACACCTCGTTATACTGTCTTGAAGGTTAATAGGGCTGTGGCACAATACTCAGCTCTACATCCACAGGCAGAAAAAGTCATCCTGTGGACAAGATTATCAATTAATTCTCTAGCAAAAATACTGTCCAGTGAGCTGCACATGCGCATACTATAAAGGAAAGATAAGACTTCTAATTCATTTGAGAGCTGTCTTGTTAGAAACATTTGCAGCTAAGAAAAAAAAGCCTTCAATCAGAAGGTGGCATTTTGTGATCCTAATACTAGTGGCCAAAATACATGCAAAAAGACAATGCTGGAATGGAGACAATGTCATTTAAGAATACCTTCTAAAACTGCTGACTGCAAGACTTGTTCCTTATTCTAAAACAAGCAACCACTATGTGATAACTTTATATATATACTTTGTTTCATTTGTTTAGTTTATCTAAATAAAGATGTAAAGAATTACATATCAAATCACAATCAAGTCTTTCTCATTTAGGGGTAACGGCCTTAGTTCATTCAGTTGTCTAAAGACAACTTCCCTTATATCTTGTGTTGATTCAATATATGCATCAACATGCAACAACAGCAGGGCCCAAGATTTTTAACTTGATTTACAACTCAAAATGAACTTGGGCTATAGTACCTGATAATATACACTGTCCAAGAAAGATAAAAGTTTTGGAAAAGAATTTTGAAAATAAAACCATGTTAAACTCCAATGGGAGAGAATATAAGGAATAAACTTAGGGACAGACTGTAGTGATGAGTTGTGGGCAGGCAACCAGATATAACTTAAAATGATTGAATTGCTGCCATTTCAGTTTATCAGCATCTTATTATTTTAACATTGAACAGTGTTTGTCGAACAGATAATTAGTTAGGAAGATACATTTTCCTCCAGGGCAATTATTAATTTCCTTCTGACTTCAAAGAAATGAAAAAGCTCTTAGTGTAGATAAGCACACCATTATATTTCAAGTCTGATTTAGATTCTCAGAGAACTGACGTTGCAATATGATACACAACTGAAAAGGAAAAAAGTGGTTTGTTTTGTTTTTTAAATCTGTTTCAATCACTATGTCATTATTTAATATTTAACAACCAGATTTAAATTCAACTACCCCCCCCCCCAAGCACTATATTCAATGAACTGTAGGTTTTCTATAGTATCTTTCTTCAGAAATCCAGAATAAGGCTAGTACTCAACTTCAAAGGATTGAGTTGCTTGTAAAGATGCTTACGCACTGCACTGACTTTCTCTGTTCCGTGTTGAGCTTGGATTCAGCTGAGCTAAAACTGATCTCTACTATTATAAAAACAGAAGAATCATTTTAGGATTAAAAACTGGAAAAGGGATTAAGAAAGCTCATTCTTCAACCAGCCACTGCTAATTCCCTTTTTCTCTCTCTACAACTCTGCTTTCCCATATGAGTAGCATCTACATACCTCACAGAAAAATAGTATTAGTAAAACATATTACCAGACATGGAAAAAATATCTACTGAACAATGTCGCAATTATAATATTGCCATTAGCTATTCTATTTATTATCTCTAAATACCGAATAGTCAAAGAAAATTCTTAAACAGTATTTTCAACTTTAATTCTGTATTACTTTTTTGCCAGCATGTCAACATGCTATATTTACACAAAAATTTGAAGCTACAGATTATAAAGTAGTTGCATAAGGCGTATTTCCTAGGTAAAACATTTGTAATCTGCTGTGTATGTAGGTTTATGTGCCTAAAAAGAACTAGTTATAAACAAAAGATTTTTGACCATTTATGTTTTTGGACAATAAAATGCCAAACAAAACCAAACTGGAATTGGATTGAATTTATTCTTAAATGATTTTGTCCTAAAAAATTGTAATAACTTCACTACACAAAAGAAAAGTCAAATTCATTCACAAGAGGAAAGAAACAAAATGTGAGCTGTTTTAAACTTATCATGATGACCCATTTTTCCCAGAATGCAAAACAATCAAGTTGAAAACTAAAACATAAGGAAATGGACTCAATTTTAAATTTTATTTCTTTAATTTCTTGCCTTCAATATTATATCAGAGCCTCCACCTTTAAAATAAACTGGTTACTACGGAGACAGTAGTAATTGCCACATAGTAATGCTCACATTGTAAGCAGAGTACCTTATGTTTTTCAATTTATACCATAATTTTCTTTTTGTTCCAAAATTAGCAGTTTTAATCATAGTTTTCAAAACCAATGTTAGAAATTAAGTGAAAAACAGTTTATTGTAAAACTCACATAAACAACAGGAGGATCAAAATCATCATGCATTATGGAATAAATACACATCTCTTAAATAGTAAGTTTTTATTGGCTGGTTCATCACTAACCAAGGCTGTATCTATTTTGGTGGGAAATTGAAAATCTAATTATCTTTCTACAAACATAAATATGAGTTAGAACATGCTACGTGTTCATCAATAAATGGAGCAAAGTAAAGGCAGGCATGAAAAGAAAAAGCAAAAATGCATTTTTCCCTTTCTACCTTATAAAGGGGGTGGGGGAGAGAACCTGTATCATGAGCAGAGACCAATCTTTTTTCTTCACTACTCACTCATCTCATTCCAATACCCAGTTTTTAACCTGGTTATGATCTAATTCTGAGCTCTTGGTAGGCTAGGATTCAATTGAGTTAAAGATTTTTAAACTCACTGCCAGTCAACCTTATCATGAACTTTCATTATGTGCATATAATTAATTGGGTCCAATGAACAATATCAGCACTGAGTTATAGACTTTTTCCCCCCACCATATAATTAGAATATAATTACCCACAGGATATCAGAATGATGCAAAACCTTTCCTCTAAATGTGCCCTCATTAGGAAACAAGTCTCAATGTACATTTATTCAATCAGTATGAATTAATTAAAATGTTACTGAAATAAAAGAGAGTAACATTAAAGTGTATCTGACATCTATTAAAAGACTATCACTTGAGATCTGCACACACGGTTTATAACAAAACTCATTTAACTTGAACAAAAAACTTCACCATACAACAAGCCTTATATATGGTCAACAGAAAAGTAAAACAGACTAGTTTTAAAGTTGACAGGATACATTTTACTAAAACATTTACAATTACTGCAGTGAGATACTAAAAATCTTTGTAAGACATTGAATCTAGACAGATATGTCATGCTTTCATTATGTACACAGTTATCAACTCTGTGAGTTTCCCCATTGTTTCATTTTCAGCTGATGATGCTTATCATATTTAAGAATAACATTTGATAAATTCTATTTTGTGCAGTTTTGAAGATGGGAGCCCCTTTATTTACCAAAATTTCAGATGACCAGGCATCTCGGTTCTCTCTCCAGCCATTAGGAGTTACTCTATTTTAGAGAAATCTCTCCTATGTCTAAAGAGATCCTAAATGAGTAGTCGAGAACAGACACCTGAACTGAGATGGCTGTGTTTAGGGGAGTGTCACCCTTTGTGATATTACAATCTGGAAGGGTATTTTTTTAATCTATTTTTCACAGTTGAAATAGTGATTTTGAACATTAATGGATACCTAGGAAATGGAAAAACTGAGATGATATTGACCTGAACAACAAATTGTAGCTTAGAGATCAGTTTGGCAGCACTGGTATAGTACATGGTGCTGTGAAATGCAATTCATGAAAAAAGTCCTTTATCTCTGTAGAAATCATTGAGGCTGGACTTCACAAGAACTGAAGAAATGAGACATGAGACATGTTGGATAAAAAAGGCAAAAGTATGAATGTCCTTAGTTTTGCAAAAGAGAAAAGATGAGAGGGATTTAGCCTGTACTCTTGAAGGAAAACTTATGAGAAGGCATCTTGCAGAGATGAACTCTGCAATTTTCTGGAAGAAATCTGGACTTCGAAAGTTACAGATGGTAGGCAGGGCCAACAGTTTTCGGAGATCAAAGATACAAGATTTTTCATCTTGCTATTTTCCCACAACTCCTATAACCTATTCTGTGGGAGAAGAAAACACATTCCTCTCTGACACCTCAAAATACTCAAGGATAAGCCTAGTACGGCAAGCATTGTGGTTATCTACTTTTATTTACCTTTCACATAAACGTAGCATTGCAAGAATTTTATTGCTCATCTGATTATTGAATCTAAATCTGTGTCTTAGTTGAAAGACCCTTACGCTGTCAGGTATATCAGATTTAATATGTCTAAACACAGAATTTTTATTATCAAACACTTATGTTTAGACAATTTTGACAAACATATATTCATTGGTTTTGATGTCATTATTGAGAGTGCTGGTTCACATACGTTGAAGTATTACCTTTCTCAAAAGGAATCCCCGTAACAGGAAATAGAAGAAACTAATTAAAAATTATCAACACTAATAATATATAGACAATAACCAATCACTTTTAGAAGGAATTTCTATTAGCTAGGTCACTGAGATACTATTTGTAACATAAGTAAACTCAAGATTGTAATGCATTTTTGGAAGAAACTGCTAGATGAGCAAATATAGTACAAAATTTTTAAGTCCCTGTTAAATCACAGTAAAATACATTTTCCATTCCTAACAATATACATTGTGGTGAAATACATGTCTTGTGCTATGTTGTTAGTAATATGATTCTGATACAGGAAAACATATTTACTTCTGCTTATGCCTTCAAAATTTGGAGATAAAACAAACCTATTCAAGGGTGATTTGACTCTAGAGTGGTTTTACATATCCTCTAAATAACTTAACTAAACTCCAATTGTGGAATAAAAATCTTAATTCCTCTATTCCTCTTCCTCTCCTGAAAAGAAAATGGAGTTACACCAATATAATTGAAGATGAAATTTCATGCTGAGGTTTATTCCATTTATAACAATGGCAAATGATAAATAACATTAAAATGAAAACAGCCCAATAACAAAATCATAAATTCCAAATGCTGACTTTTAAAGTATGACCTAAAATCCTGAAAATTAAATAACGTACTGCAGAATGTAATCATCCAACAAACTTAAAATAATATTTTACAATTATTAATCAGAGCTTGTCCAGATGATACCAAAATACGATACAGACAAACTACAAAACTGCTCTTATGACTTTTAAAAATATTTAAAAATATTTCATAAATATTAAAACCAGGTTTCCATTGTTTTACCTTCATTGAGAGCAATGGAATAATCCCAAAGTCTAGCATCCATTCATTTGCAGATTTATAAACAGTCAAACGAATTAATCAGAAAATAATTAATTTACAATAGGCACAAATATTATGGTTCCTAGTTATCAGAAACTGGTTTAAGATTAGGAGGTATATCTTCTTGTTTTTCCTCCCCACAAAAAATTATTCTCTCTTAAGTTCAAGCATTTCTTACTCTTATTATGAAATATATTTAAAGAGGACCACTCATCTGTTCTTTTATGAATATGATGATGCTATGACTTTCATAAGCATAAAATATCCAATTCAGTATGTGAATACATAAGTTAATTCTCAAGCTCTTTTTTAATGATAAAATGGTCAGCTCTTTTCTATACAACCTACACATAGCATGCATTTTTATTTTCATTGAATTGAGTTATTGTTTTTGTGGACAGAGAAATTTACTGTTCACGATTGCAGAATAAAATATACCATAATATTGATGCATAGCTTACTGCAAGACCAGTGTCATCATTCTAGGTAACCTCCGGCTTAGATCAGAGACCTCAGCATTGCAGATATACAATATGCATCCCAAGCAAAAACTGCTCATAAGAATAACTTCATTATTCTGGGAAGTTGGATCTATAAAAGATGTAAAATGTAGAAGTGTTCTGCCTATACAGTTTCTGGTAAGTACAGTCTGAATAAGTGATAAAACCTGAGTCAGCTTCAGTTATAATATGCCCTACAGAAAATTCATTCTCACATGAAGGAAAATGCAATATGCAGAGGATAAAACATGTTCATGCCTCTAAACGCATCAGCCAGGATTACACACTGTGTTCAAGGTTCACATAGTGAATGTAACAAATACCTGGCCGACAGTCCCAGCATCATTTTAATGCTCCATATGAGAGGGGATTACAACTGAAATACACATAAGGACAACTCACCAATACTACTGGGCAGATTGATGTGGGTGGTAAAATATGGTCCTTCAAAGGTCCACAGTCACATTCAGGTTTCAGATGTGAAGCACACTTGTTATGCAACTACAGAAAGACAGAAAATGAAGATTCAACTTAAACCTTTTACACTTATGGCGTAAACAAATGAGCATCCTAGAACAAGGTGAGTTTCATTAATAAAATTATTACTAGAGTACTAGAAAGAAATGAAGCACATTGCAGTGGAAAGTCTCCTAGGATTGACAAAACCAGTGAATTTATATTGAAGCAAAGAATGGTGGATTAAGGTATTTTCCAGTTTGGAAATTGTATGTGTGGATCAGCACACAAAATAAGAATGGGGCATGGCAGTACAGTAACATCAGCACAGTGTTATCAGTGATCAAAACGTTCATTTCAGAATAGAGCTCCTTGCATTGAGGTAGGAACTTGTGCTCTACTACCAGTAAGTAATTCAAGGCAGCCTTTGGTCTAACTCTGTTTCCTACCTGACGCTGATAGTCACTACCCATTCATATATAAGAGAATAACATAGGAATATCTAAGAGCTTTAAGCTCCATTGGGTAAATTTTGGTCTGGATAGAATCAACGTTCAGGCTTCCACCCACTTCTGAGGAACCTGAATTACCCTCCCTTTTTCTAATTTATTCTCAGCATTCATCCAGTTGTTTTGAAAGCAATGACAAGACTTCTACTCTGAAAACATTAAAGGAATATTCTCAGATCCGCTGACTGAAAGAGCATTGGCTTACTTCTGTATTGCTACAAAGGTTGACGGGAAAAATATGTATTTAACATCAACATAAAATGGCAACAAGTAATGATAAATCTACTGAAATACTTTGCATTAGCAATCAAGAGTTCTTGTTGATAATTTAGAATTTAACTCAATTCAAATGTCTCTAACTACCCAGCCACAGAGTAAAAAGGAACAGTTGTGTGCTTGGATCATGCAAAACATTCACATTTAATTGTTATACTTTGCAATATCATTAGAGATACTCAGAAGGAAATAAACCTAATATTGTGAAATTTTGTGAAAGTTTATTATTTTGGACTTGATGATCTTTAAGGTCTTGTCCAACCTAAATTATTCTGTGTTTCATTTTTACATTGATTTAATAAACTGTGCATTAAGGTCTTCAGGTAACATCGGTTTCCCATGCAGCTTATTATTTTTGAGGAGATACATATATTTGAAGTAAAGAAAAATAATTAGGCTAATAAATAACAGGAGTTGTAAAGTAAAAATCTTATTAACAGGTGATTTAAGTAGTATAATAGGTAGCATCCAGCATCAGTTCAACAGGTTCAATATCTGTTACAAAATCCGCAGTTCAACGTCTGCATCTGTAAATCACATTTTTCCAACGACTGATTCATTTTCCCTCTACACAATTTAACTCATATGAACTCTATTAAAATCACAATAAAATTGCACCAACCTCTAATGTATATAAACTTTACTTGTAATATGGTCTTCATTAAGTTATCTGGTACAGTTAATGCTGACATAACATTTCTGAATTTTGAACTGAATGGCACCTAATATTAGCTTTGCCCATATTCATTTATACTGCAAAGTTACCTTTTTAGGCAGTTACTTAGCAACAGAAAATAAAAGTCTAACAAGTTTCGATTTACTCTGAGTTTAAAGCCTTATTGTGAGAGTATTTTGGTAGTCCTGTAATCTAAATCATTTGTCATGCTAATTCTCTGCCTAAGTGGTAAGGCTACTTGTACCATAATTAATGCACACCAGGGCACATTACATCAAATAAAAGTATCTTCACACATTCAGTGGTAATTAGCAGCTTTGCTACTTGGTGGCATGCAAACTTATCTATGAAAAAAATAGCTTAATCTTCTTATTAGTCTCTGCTGATTTTTGACAACAGAATTGGCACATAGTAGATAACAAAAATGGTAGAAGATATGTAGCTTTAACGAAAATAACACTTTGTACAATGAAATAAAATAACATGCATCTCTTCTCAAAAAAAATCGTTTCAGCAGGTTTTAAATACGTTTCCCCCACATCTAGATCCTGTAGAATATTACATCCCTCATAAGTAGGAAAAAATGTATTTGCTGGAGGCAAAATGAGGGGAAAAAACATTTACATGACCTTGGTAGATAACTACAGAGTGTACGGGAGAGGGATCAGGGGTTTGCCTGAGAACTCAGTATAGCAAGCCTTCTTAGTGAAAAATACCTCTAAATTTTGGGACTAGTTTCAGTTATGTGACAGCAGAAGTGACCCCATTAAGTTGTAAGGACAGAAACTTAAAATGCATGAAAGAGGCTCAGAATTAGTTGTGTAATAGCTAGCATCCTCTTAGATTACAAGCCATAAATGTGTGGTACAAGGAGTTGAAAAAGTGTGAAGGATGTGATGATAACTATATAATTTCAGAATATCCATTCAAAAATCATATATCTGATAGAAATTTAGAATACCTTTTTTATGTAATAAAGCTATTTCTATTAGAAAATAAAGTTATTGCAATAGAATATATCAAATACAAAGAATTGCAAGCAAAGTGAATAGGAGTAATTTGAAGTATTTAAAAATACTCAGACTTCACTTATGTGTCTATTTTACATCTGAAGCTATAAAAATTAAATAAAAATATTAATAAAGTTATTTTTTAAATAAACATTAATTTTATGAAAAAAAATCTTTAAATTACTGATGAAGTACAATTGCAAAATTTTAAACCTCAGTGCCAATATTTTCAATTTTGGCTGTCAAAAAACACAGACTCATTTTAATTGGAATTTTGACAGACATTTAGGCATTTAAATATGCACACGAGCACTTAGGATATTTTCAAAAGTATTTAGCCTCTTCCTTTCCTTTACAGTGATTTCAGTTATAAATAATTCTTCAGTATTTCTTCAGTGAATACCAGTTCTTATGAAAATCCTCTGAATCTTGACATTCATCTTCAAGGAGTAATAAACCTTTACAAATCTGGTCCAGATTCACACAAAATAATGAGAAAATAATTTCTACTGAGGAGATACAGAATTTGAAACTTCCTTTGACTTTAAGAGGGAGCCTTACATACTATGTATTTCTTGAATGACAAACACATATTATACAGATGTAAACACTTTTAATATAGAGAGCAGAACACTCTTATTTGTCTTGCTAAACACATATAGCCATTGCCTAAATTTAATTATCTGCATGCAAAAAAATTTGGATTGGGCGTTTTATTCTCTACATAAATTATCCAAATTTTGACAGCAATCTGGACTACATATTTGCTTTCTTCTAAAATATTGGTTTTTAAATAATCATAACAGCTTATCACTGAAAGTATCCTGGATCTATTTTCTTTGATGATGTTTCATATTTTGTATTCTTGTGTTAAGAAAATATGTCATAAAACATCCTAACTTGTATGTTGAAAACAAACATTCACAAATGCCTCAGTCTCATATTATTACTTAAAGCACTGAACAAACAACTGCTGTTCCATAACAATAACAATAATAGTAATGATATCAGCAAACCCAGCAAAAACCTGTAAAGAAGGCTGAATCTCTCCCCATTTAGATTTAAATCCTGCCCTGGCTAGAAACAGAAATACTGGTGTTGCTCCTTCTAGCATGAAGATCTCACTTATAAGGGCAGTGTTCCCTGAATGTCATTAGTTTCAGTTATTGGTTCCTGCTGAATAAGGAGTGCTCAAAAGTTGTATATATTAGACTTGGTGCACAGGTTCGTATATTATCAACATGTCTCTGCTATTGTTCCCCAACACTTGGAATCATTGTATCCTACCAGGTATCCTCAATTTCATTTGCCTGTCAATACACCACAAATTAGGACTTTGCCCTAGTGTCACAGTGACCTCGATTTTCCCTGGTACTGAAAATGCTTTTGTAATCTTTCCGTAGCATAGGTTGGGAATTCTGCTCTTTAGAGTGGTATACATTACTTTCATTTGGATATTGTCATGAAGTGAAGCACACCTTTAAGAGTATTGGCTTGCCACAATTAAGGAGTCCTAAGAATATTCTGTATATACCATCCCTTAAACACACATTAGCCATTGCTGATGACAAAATTGAATGAGACCTTTCAAATTATCAGGCTATAGAAAAATATTCTATGATTTTTATCTCTCTAACCCATGCTAAAGGTTTTACTACTATAGTATACTCACTGTGATCTGACACCAAACACAGTGAAGTCCAGTCAAGCCTTGGTAACATTTTATAGTTTTGTGACACTTATCACATTTTGTTGGACAGTTGCCTTCTACCCAGAAATGGTGCATTACCTGCAAAAGAAAAATGCGAATATGCATAGAGTTACTAAATTAACAGGTACACGGCAAAGTTAATGCTACCCCAAACTTACTTCAGTATTCTTTTTAGACTTCACATATGTTTTGATGCAAGATGCGGGAGCTCTTGAGACACAGCGTTCATGGACTGTATACTTGCAAACTGCAAAAAAGAAACACATTAATAGATGTTGAGGCAATGGTGTTTCTGACTACATTTCTGTGAAACAAATAACATTACCAGCATGCCATCTCTGAATAATCAATCCAATCAGTCAATGAAAACTTAAACTAGACTGCTTTTTCCATGGAATACAAAAGGCCAATTAGAACAGGAAATATTATGCAAGTGAGAAATCCAAGAATGCACTATCATTGCATAACAGGAAATGCTTAATTAAATCAGAGACCGCTAAATTTTTTCACAATAATTTCCAAATGACAAAAATATTAAAGATAAATTGATGACTGCCAAATGGTGTCATTTGCTAGTAAGAAGAAATCTATATTTTATGAACTATAGGCATGAGAGCAGCTGGCAAGTTCAAAAATAAAACCCAATTAATTTGTTATTCCTTCTATTGATTTATAAATCTTAAATAGCTGATTAATCCATTTTCAAATAGCAATTGTTTTCATGCATTCCATGTAACCACCATATATTTAACTACTTTAACTCTTATTTTCCAAAATACCAACTCCTCAGAAGTCTTTTTTTTTTTTCCCCTAAGCCCTCCACATCACCTTTAGGTAACTGCTACAGTTGACCAGGTCTGTAGTGACCAGATCACACTGGCTGCATTTGGAAAACACAAATATCACGATACAATGCAAAGCTTTATTGACTTCAACGATATAACTGTGCCAAGATAAGGAAATAATGCTATAGCTTATACCTGCATTCAAGGGAGTCAACTATTAAAAACTGAGAATGAATTTCTCCCTGTACGGTGTCTCACGCTTTTGACCTCGAGAGCAATTAAGCACAAAGTACTTCTAAACACCTTGCTTGCACCTATTACACAAACCCAGTGGGAGGCGCAGCCATTAATCAGACAAACTGCAGGGAGTAACATTGTTGATTGGACCATGGAGGGATGGTGAGGCCCCCTACGGTTCCCCCTTTTTTTTTTTTTCCTCCCACACAATCTAAAATGCAAATAATGAAATCTATAGCAATGCTTTGAAAATATATTGAAGAAAAAGCTTAGCAAGATACAGAAATAGTGAAATAGTTTTTTAAGTAGACTCATGCCTCTTCCTACATGAAGTAACTGAAAGGAGCATGTGGATGTTCTTCAGATACTTTGAGACCACTGTTCTCAGCAAATAAACGCCAAGCACAATAAGAACACATTCTAAAGAGGTACACTGCAGTAGAAAAAACATCAGTCTGACATAAAAGAATATTAAAGAATATAACATTTCAAGATCTAACAGTCAAATCAGCATTTTATATATATATATTCCAGTTACTGTCATAAGCATTTAATAACCTGAAGTTATGCAATTTCTGTTTGTTTGAATTTTAAAAGATATATCTCTCTCATTTCATAGTACCGTGAGTGAAATTATATGATGTGAAAATCCACACAAGGATTTACATCCAAATTATGTTTTAAAGAGATCTGTGGCCCACAGAACAATTCAAAACCATCATTCTTTCCCACTAATCTCAAATTAAACCGATAGAAATATACAGGCAGAAAGGTCCTGATCATCTGTGATGGGCTATCTTTCATACCAAAAATGGAGAAAGTAAGTTACACTAAGAAACTGATTAATTTACCAAAAAGAACAATGAAAGGTGACTTGGTACCATCCTGAGAAGAATACAGTGGGTACTAAAGATCTCATTAATCTAATGGAGCAGGGCATAACACAAACCAGTCATTGGAACCATTTACAAGACATATTCAAATCAGAAAATAGGTCTTAAAAAAAAAAGATGATCAATCATGGGAACACACCACAGAAGAAAGATATGGATCATCCATCTCTCGAAACATTCAAATGGAGACAAGGTATCTTTCATAAAGCCTTGGTTTCTCAAGATACAGTTTATGAGCTGGTCAAACACAGATTATTAGGATATACATAGATACGACTCAAGTAACTGAATGCCAGTGATTGCACCTAATAGTCTAAAGAAGGTCAAATTAGATGCAGTAGATTTTCTGTTGTCCTTTACCTTAAAATATATAATCAGTAAATACGTGGATTGAAATTAATGAATACAAACCAAGTTACTACACAAAACTTTAGAACTGTTACAGAAACTTGATTTCTGGGAAACTGGGATTTTGACCTTCACAATTAATAGAACAAGAATTCTGTGCAAAATTTGAATCAACAAACATGGGACTTAGATGTTTGTCAATGTACCTCTTAAAGAATATCTATAATTATTAACAAGAAAAAAAGAGGAATAACAAAACTATAGGGCTGAAACTTAAGCATGATATTTGCTAATAGAAAATAAAAAAATCACAAAAATTTAAAAAAAAAAGTGGCAGACTCAAAAGGGAACTAATAGTGATAACTCTAAAATTGTTTCTGATAAAAGAGAAAAATCCCTCAAACAACACATTTAAAAGCCAAATAAGCTGAAAAATTAAAAAAAGAACCTTGAGTGCTCAAGCATAGAAGACAAGAGGGAGACACTACTGTGGCTAGCAATGCCTTTGTACTGGGAAGCTATGAGTTCTTTGTTATGCAGCAAGAGTAACATTTTTAGGAATAGACATGTATACACATGGACACCGAAATGCTTATACTCACAAGAACAGCAGAGACCTTGCTTGCCTACTCCGATTAGCATATTCAAACAAAGATTACAGTAGGCAGGCTTGTTAAAGTGTTTCAATCTCCATACATGCTGCCCATCATCTTTCACATTCTGCACAGGACATAAAAGAAACAGATTTCACTTAATAAAATAAACAATGAAATATATAAGTGCCAATAAAAATTGGAGATTGACTCAAGAACGTAAAAGACAAGGTGTTACTTCATTTTAATACTCTGTACCAGTTCACAGCATAATCATTCTAAATACACAGGCAATGATATAACAAAAAAATTCTTCAGAAGTTCATGGACATCCATGTGTTTCAAAAAAACCCACCAGGCTGCTGTCGTCCCTGAAAAACAATTCTATCCAGATATCTAGGCATTATTACAACTAGTATTAAAAATAAAATTTATTCTAGACTAATCCTAAAAATAAAGGTGCTGTAGGTTAGAAGATAAAACTCGCCAAAACAAACAATAGAAAGGGTTTTTTAAAACTGCACAGATATTCTTAATGACTCTTAGAATTAGGAACGTATACCAACATTCGCGAAGTGGGAAAACTAACCACACCACAATAACTATTGCCAGCTTTAATTTATGTTACCCTATACAGCCAATAATCTATCAAAACCCACCTATTTAAGGGTGAGATTTACACCCTGGATCTCTTCTCCAGAAATAGAATTCCTTAGTTTTAAGCCCACATTTTTCAGTCAGCTGTAGCAGTATACTCAAATCTCGCATGAATAAATTGATCAACTGATCGGCACTAAACAACTTAGGGGCCCACTGTAACTTATACAAACCACTAAAATATTATCGAATCATTTATATTTATGAAAGCAAGCTTTCTGTTGCATGAGTCTCCTCTTCCTTAATGGAATCATTCTGAGATCTCACTGTTATTTGATGGTTTAAAAAATTATTTGCACTTGATACAGATGTTAAATTAATTCTCTAAATTCCTGGCTTCTTGGCAAGTCTGGCCATGAGGCTTTTGCTTTTTTTAATCTTCAGAGGTTTTATTTTTTTAAAAAAATAATTACATTAACCTAATGCAATATCATGATATTTTTTTAAATTTTTATTTATGTTTTAACAAATATAACATCCAGTGGAATAACAGCAGTTACTGTCTATCAGCTGGAAAGCAGATACAGTAGTTTGATGTTTCATTGTGTATTGCTGAAGCTCTATAGTCTTTTGGTCATGTCAATACCAAAAAGAAATTGTTACATAGCTAAAGGGAGTCACACCAATCTCTGTTTCTCAGAAACCACATCAACAGCTGGTTCTTATCTAGTTTCTGATTTCTCACATCCAACTACTACTACTATTACTTGTCATCATGTATAGACAATATTTTTTACTAGATTTTCAATAGTATGATGGTTTTCACTGATAAGGACAGTCAATGTAAGTCAGTGGGCATAAATTTTAATAAAAATTCAGTTTTGTCCTATATTAGCATATACTATACACATTATGTCCTTAAAATCAGTATTGTTCTGTTCTAGGAGTTAGCTGTTACAACAAGTCAAATATGAGGAAGACTTCTTCATCCTTGTGGGTAAAAAGAAAATAAATCCTGAAGGAAAATCAGCACTCTAACAAATTAAGAATGTTTGGTTCGGAGCTAGGTCTAAGTCAGAACAGCACTTTGAATATTTCCTGCAAACTACCTAGAAACAAAAAGAAGTTAAGTCAGTTGAAATACTTTTTTTCTCTAGTGAGATATCAGGATCAGAGCCTAAGTGGAGCTTCCCCAGTATTATCAGCAGGAGTTCAAATGCCTTCTCTGACAGCTGGGCAATGTCAGGGTCCCCTTTCTGTAGAAAAAGCACAGCAGATGCCTAATGTGGGATTCTTAGGCTGGAAAAGAGTGTGGAAGTTTTCCAATTTCCCCTGAAGAAGCAGAAATAGATTCTGCAGCTGTGAAGCACTAGAAGCCTGTCAAGCTCCTTCATGACTGGCAGCTGAAGAGGATGTATTTCATTACATTGAGCTCTGTAACGTCTATTTTTCTTCCCATCTTACTCCCATATTCCACACATTTTTAAAGTATGGTTAAACTACAATATAGGTTGTGAGTTTCAAGTCTTCTGAAAGTAGACAATAAAGACAATCTAAATCCTTCTGAGAAAAAACAGCAAACAATTTACACTTTGATTTTAACATCACTCAGGTCATCAACAGATACAGTCATAAACCACAAGCACTTAAAATGTGAGCTGACCAGCTTTCCTTGGCAAAATACTTGCTGTTTGTGAAAATTAAGAGAAATTCATACTTATGCATAAACTTGCCCCTCTTCTACACTAGTTTTGTGTTACTTTTTCATTTTAATTTTATTTTTAAAGAATGACCATTACATGTGAATATGCTACTTCTTATTTGAACAGAACATATGGTCTAACTTAGCTGGCATTTTCCTTATCAGAAAAACAAACAAGTCTTGATGTGGGTGTTCTGCCAATTAAAACACTTAGCTGTGTTACAGACTGCAACTGATGCAAATCCATTACATAAACACAATGCACTTTTGGAAAAGAACAAATTAAATTTTTGCTCTTGTGCACTGCCAAAAATAAGCAATAAAGTGCTGCGTATGATTATGCATGCACATAACTTTTTAAAACACTGCCAAAGAAAAAAAAAGACATAATACAAAATAAAGCCCCTTCAATGCAAGTCTTTAAGTATGAATAAAATCCACAATTCTGACACATCAGTGCATTTACTGACATTAACTCATTTTGCATCCATATCCTGAGGAAGAGTTTAAAAACAAATAGACATTGAGAAGAACTCAAAGCAGGGCAGGTACAGTAAAAATCTCTTCCTCACTTCATTATACACATCATTGAAAATCAAGCCTCCATATGTCACATGCAGACTTTAACACATAATGACAATAGCAACATTTATTTTGTTAACAACAGTTCTCTCAACTTATGGTCCTGACCCTTCTACCATGGATTTGACTGCCAAGATGACCTGACCTTAAAAAGCAAGTCAACCATAAAAGAGTCAGCCTTAGAATTAGTGGAAAATTTTATGCTGTCACAGAATTCAGCTACACATCCCTAATCTGGTTTAATATTAACTTACTTCAGCTTTTTAGATATTTGTAGATAAAGGCAGCCAAAGTGATCTTCAGGTTTCAAGCACAAAATTCAAGATTCTGAGACTTAAAAAAGGTAATGAAATCATTGATAAATTTTGATCCCAGCAAACACATCGTCTTTAAACAGCTACAGTGTGTCTGCAATACCAGCATGCTCAGTCTTTTCAGTGAGAAGTCAGTAACAAGCATCCAAATGAGAAGGATGTTATTGAGTAGCTGTTATTCTTTCCCTGCCTGTTATTTTGCTTCCATTTATTTAAAAAATATATTTAAATTTATTTACATGACTTGTTCAAGACAATTTTATGACTGATCATTGGGTACTGTTCAGCCAGCGTGAAAGGTGAGAAGAGTGTCCATTAAACTATGCAGCATTTCCTTTTATTACAAATGCAGTTATATTCTATACTGCTTTCAGCAAAGAATTAATATCAGGTTTCGTTTTATTCAATTTGTTTTGGGAAGAGGGGGTTTTAAGTCTCTTCTGGTTCAGCTGGAGAGGGAGTAACCTCATTCGAGGGATATTCTATTTGGAAGGCTCCTCACTTCTAATTTCTGAGATATATTGTGCATGTGTGTTGGAGAAAGCAAACCAAACAAAAAACTTCCACAGCCTTCATCCACGCACTCATCCAGAAATAAAATTTTCCCACTAGAGGGAAAATTGTTTAAAAAAGCTTCATAAAAAGCCAAAGCATGAAGTTTCCCCGACCCCTCCTCTCATCTAAAGAGACTCTAATGCTGCAGAAATTAAATTGTAAATAAAGGTAAATTTGTATACCTGCATGAAATACCATCTATTTTACACCTTATACACAGAACAGGTTAGTTACTCCTGGCTTTTCCTGAGCTTCTATCAAACTAAAGACAAAAGGAAAAGCGCGACTGTAGTAAGAAAAGGCATTTGCAAACTTCCTGCAAGCAAGTGGGAGCTAGCACAGCATAAAAGTCAGCAGCGCCGTCAAGAAAAGAGACGAGCACTTTTTTAGCTGCTCCCGCTGCAAAAGTCTCATAAAGCATTAACATCGCGGTCTCTGCTGGCGATGCTGTGAAATGACACCGGTAAAACAGCTCGTCTTATCACTTTTGGGGAGTCTGCTTCCAGCTGGGAAGGAGCTGGCACAAATCGGGCAAGCTACAGCTTCTAGCAGGGGCTTGAGTTTACACTCTGGACGTATGGAAATAGCATATGGTGTATCGGCACTTCAGCCTTTTAGAAAAGTTACCTGCCGTACTTCAGACAGGACTTAGAGAGAGGTCTCTCAGGACAATAAAAGGCCGTATCACCTTCTTTCCTCACTGAACAAAAGTCTATGAAACACTGCCCAGCAGTCTGCCCAGCCTAGGAGGGACTACTCACAATACAACAGATACAATTCTAGACTTGCAAATGTTTGCACATCTCCAGTTTGGTTCCACTTTCACATACGCAGAGCTCAAACAGTAAGGTAATAATAATATAATACCAACGTAAGAAGCAGTATTTCCCAAGTGCGGACTCACGCTACAGTATTCTATCCCATATTTAATTAAAAAAAATTTTAAAAATTTGCTTTTTAAATTATTTGAGTGAAATCACATAATATTTGCTGCTTGAGGATCCAAAATAAAATTTTGGAGTATTTTCTTATTATTTAATTGAAGCATAGTCACAATAAAACAAAAACGTTGGTCACATTGAAATTTACCTTGACTTAAAAGGTGAACTGGGTTGAAAATTACAATCGGTGACTTAAAAGAAAGGCATATTGGCCTGATTACAGATTATTAATAACTTTATGAAGGATTTGCTGGTGTTCAATTTCTCTCTCACCTTAAAGCAGCTTTTCAGCAACTGTACAGTACCAGGTACAGTGCAACCATGACATCTAGTGGCCAGTGAAGAGGAAATAAAAACATTTCCTAAAACAGGAGATTTCTTTAAACTCTAGTACTTCAGACCTTGCATTTTATACCTACGTTTTGCACAATCACTGACAGAGGTGGTAGTAATGATCTGTTACAGGAGAAGTGGGACCAAAATATCTTGCATGGAATTACCTTACAAAAGAAACCAAATGCTTTTACCCTAACAGGGTGGAATAATATGGTACAAGTGAGGAACTCCTACCAAAGAGCAGAGTACAATGCAAATGGCTGACCAAACCATACTCCAGAGGCTTTTTGTGCTCAGATTACAAAGGAAATTTTAAGCAATGCTAGGAGAGTCAATAGGGTAACTCTCCACCTTCACTTACAATGTTAATCTAAAATTAATGCACAATGGAATAAAAAGGTCAGAAACTGAAGGTTTCTACTGTAGACAAGTAGAATAAGTAGCCTAGTGGTCACCAGTGTGCAATAGGCCACTTCCCAAAAGTGTAATTACCAACCGGGAGTACTGCAGGGATATCTCTGTCCAACTTGTGTTTGGATGGGAGACAAACTATTCCCTTAAGATGCAAAATTAAATTTGGAAAGTTGGTGAGGATTGCGAAAATTGCAGAATAAAGTGTACCACTCAGCAAAAAACTCTACCTCATGCACTTATTACACCACACGGATAACTATTTCCTCTACAGTTAACATTTTCTTTTTATTCAAGAAATTCTTATTTTACATGAGGGAATCGCATGAAAAAAAATCCACAAAACTGGAACAACTAAACATCAGATAAAGAATTATTGGTCTTAACAACCAAGGTTTCAGTAGCTTCTGCACAAAACACATTCTAACTGGAAAAAGGACAGTCATCCAAGTACAAATGGATTATACATGCAAACAGTCCCAAGGTCTTTTCTTCTAAAACAAATTGCCAAAAAGTATGTGTACCACAGAACCCCTATAGAAAAAGAACTAATTCAGTTCTTATTTAAATTCCTTATCTTGCACCCAAATTGTTTTGTTTAGCAGATCAATTGCCTTGTAAAGCATCACACTTCAAATACATTGTTTCTATTCTGCAACATTTTCAGAGATAAAATGTATTTAAAAAATAAATTAAAATAAAATAAAATAAATAAAATAAAATAAAATTCAGTATTTATAAATTCTACCTTCATAGCAACTTCAAAATCAAATCTTAGGAGGAAATAGAGCATAAAACCCAGAAGGATAAAGCAAACTGGATATTTAGGCTGATTTCCTAGGGAAATGAGACCTTTCTATGGTCTTTGTCCCTTTATCTCCCTGACTCTAAACTATGCCAGGAACTTAGAAATTAGTTTAGTAATCTCAAAGAAATTTAAAAGGGCACTGGAAATGTCATGAAAGTCTAGGAAAAAGGCGGGGGGAAGGAAGAAAGAAAGAGAGAGAGAGAAAGAGAGAGTGTGTGCACAGAAGGGAATCAGGCAAATTTCCTTGTTACTCCTTTGCTAACAGGTGGCTAGCTAATACTTGTAGTAACAACCTAATATTATCCTTATATATATTGGGATGACTGCTGTGGTCAGAGGGCAAAGACCACAAACCTGTGGAAGATTAGGCTATCTCAACACTGCTGTTCATAAACACTAAGTTGTTTATTCTTTTATTTTTGTATAATACAGTTCTGTACTTCGCTTAAATGATCCTTTTTTTTTTCAATTATTGTAACTAAATCACTTAATACATTATGTAATAAAAACTGATTGAAAGGATTTAAATGTAATATAGAACTTTTATGATACCTGACCTTTCTGTATAGCTATTAAAGGAAACCAAGGATTAAGTAGAAACATTGTAGCTGAAGGTACTATGACAATCTGCAGCTGAAATAAATTATCATAGCTTCACTGATATTAGCATAACAAATTACACCAGCTGAGAATTTTGTATCGTTCGTACAACCCTGTACAAGAGTTAAGTATATTACAGTGTTAATGGACCCCAACCAAAAACAAATTAAACATTTCACTGGTGTCATAATTTATTTAAATAAACTACAGTGACAATTCTTTGTCACTATCATACTACACAAGCTCTGGAATTGATCTCTAAACTGTGCCAGCAACTTAGAAATTAGTTTAGTAATCTCAAAGAAATTTAAAAGGGCATTGGAAATGTCATGAAAGTCTAGGAAAAAGGCGGGGGGAAGGAAGAAAGAAAGAGAGAGAGAGAATTCTTGGATTTAAAATTTTGTCATTGTTGAGTTCAGCAGAGAACCAAATCATACTCAACTAAAGGTAGAAGAAGGTGGTAGAATTGTTTAGTGGGTTTTGGTTTCTTGACCATTTTTTCTTTTGGTTTGGGGTGTTGTTTACTTGTTTTTGTTTGATTGATTTTTTGTGGTTTTGTTGTTTTTGTTGGGGGTTTTTTCTCTCTTTTTCAACATGTGATGAGCAGCTGGAAATGTCTACGCATCATAAGCCAGTAGGTTATGCCCCTTATTTTCACATACTAATCAGCTTGAGGAAAACTTTAAGATATCAGCACTTTATTATTTGATTAATGAATTCAAAAGATTCTTATCTTACTTTTTATTATCATAACTAAAAGGAGAAAGACAGCCAAAAAATCAGAGTCTTGGGAAGCTAGGTTTGCAAAATCTAACAACAACATGTAAAAAAAAATGACAGCATCCCATTAATGGGAATGATGCACTGGAATGAAGTGCTTGGGTAATACATTAGATGCTCTAAAACCATTAAAACCATGCTATCAGTTTACACAAAATAAGGACAGAGGCATTAGAGTTTTAACTTTATTGATTTCACTTTACAGTGTCCTAAAATACACTTCGATTTGATCATTTAGAACTGTGTACAAACAGAAGTAGTAAATTTCTGCTCATTTGATGAAAATATAAAAATTTTGCTTTTCTCTACATATTTTGCAAATGGTTTAAAAAATTAAGCAGTTTTAAACATCAAAAGAAATAGGAGAGCCCTTTTAAAGGGTGGCATCACATCCTAGTGAATCATTAGCAAATGACTAGCAAATTAGCTCATATGTAGGTAATGGACTTCATTCACAGTAAAGTAGAATATTAAAAAACCATAGAATAATGAACTATGCTTATTGATCCAAAAATGTAATAAAAAATATATTTTACATGCTATTTTTCTACAACTGTACGCTTATGTCCGTTAAATGCATCAAGAACTAGTAATACTCTTGATGATAAAAACACTGGCCCATACTGATACTAAGTTATAGAATTTTGATCACTATTTGTGCATTTTTACTATTTCCATAGTAAAGCTACATGCAGCATGATAACTAGTAAAAACACTCAAAAGGAGAATCATGCTTTAATATGAAAATAAACCTCTACAGAAGGATCTGCATTAATTTATGCCATAATTTAATGAGCTTCAAATTTAGAAAGAATGAAATGTAGACACTGAAAACTACTCCCAGAACTTCTATACTACCTGTCACAAAAGAAAAATCTGTGCTGAAAGTGACTATCAGTTATCTACTGTACTGATTGCTTGAGAGCATTTGGTGCCCTTTGGTTAAAGTAATTGCACGTAAATAATTGAATTCGGCCTGACAAATATCTCTTTGATGACAGGGAAGCAATTTAACATTTTTGTTACTCAGTCTCACATACAGAATTAGACAATTACTATTTACAGTAATCCAAATACACTGAAATTCAGGTATTTTGCTTGTAATTTGATGATTAAGATTTTGCAAGACTTACAGATCTTCTGTTCAACAAACTGGTTTGTTACATATTTTCCTACACAAAGTCTCAGTCTGACCATTCTTTGTCTAAATAAAATACCATAGAGCAACTACAGCAGTCTAGATTTAGTTGAAGCCATAGAACTGTATGAGGAAAATAAATATTATTTGTTATTTCACCTCAATATCTACAAATTAATTAGGAAAAGATGAAATAAAAATATTTTCTTTCAAATAACAGAAAAGCATTTGAAACATATGCTTAGATACGTGTTCAAAATTAGCTCAGATACAGGACAGCAGGTGGCACTGGCAACATGCCAGTCTTAAAAAGTTGCATTTAACTACTCCAAAACTGATCATATTACATCTGTATTATCTTTAATGTGAAGTTGTAAATGTACAGAACACAAGTTCATCTTTCATAACGCTCTATCCTTTGGTGTAAGTGTTCCCTTTGATATTGCTAATTAGTATAGTTTATTAAGGTAGTTACAGAGACGGAATATCTTCACAGGGATGTATTCTGACAGGAAAAGAGCCAACAGGCAATAATTGCTGCAGAAGAAATTCCCTCTGCTCATAAGAACAAAAGCTCTTTCCCTTAAGAACAATTAACTCAGGGAGAGTTTGCCCACAGGACTGGTGAAATCTGCCTCATTGGAATTATTTAGGTTTGACAGAGCCTTGGATAACTTAATCCGTGGCCCTGCCTTTAATAAGAGACTTGACCAGATGTCCAGAAGTTCTTTCAACGCAGATTGTTCTGTGACTCAGTACAATTCGGCCACAGAATGCAGTACCATGCTGAGAATACTAGACAAGTCAGTCCAAGTCAGCTGTAACATACACAAGCACAGTAAGACATTCTTAACAAATACTACTACAGCTAGGAATTAACAACATGCTGTTAGCAGGGCAAATTAATCAGCTTTTTACAGCTCCCAGCTCCAGAGCTTGCTTATTTGGTGGAGCTTCAAACATGGTAGTTGTAACTCTGCCTTTGAAGATGCACTTTTGCTCTTTGCATGTCATTCAGCCATATTGAAGAAAAGTAAAGCGAAGTATTCTTCATACAGGCCTCAGAGAAACCAGCCTGAGGTCCACACTTACATGCAAGCAGAGACTTGACACTCTTATTTAATACTTACATTCTCTAACCCAAGGAGGACCAAGAGTGGTATTGTTGTCATTCCTCCTTGGATCCACTCTTCTAGAGAAACAGTGCCATCATGATCATAGTCAATTTCTTCCATCATTTCATGAAGAATCTACACAGTTTAATGAAAAATCTCATAAATTCTATTTTTTTATTATTATATTCTAATATAGCAACTTCTTGTTAGAATATGTGCAGATCTCCAACTCCCTCATCCACACACAAAAAGTAAGGGAAATATTATTTGTATGGCAGCTGTAGTAAAATGAGTATGGACAGTTCAGAAAATGAAGTGTCATATTCCTATTTACATTTTATTATCATTGAAAGATCTCAAACTAAGTTGGGTTCCCTCTGTACTTGCAGTTACTTTTAAGAAATTTTCAGAGATGAGCCAGTTGTGTTATAAAAGTTAATTACTACATGCATTGGAAAAAACCCTTAAACTGTAGCAAGAATGTTTCACAGATTAGATTCAATCAGCAAAATACTTGTAAAAGTGCTAATTGACAGTGCCATAGTGGAACACAGACTATTCTTATTTATATCTTACTAACATATAGATTCACATGTCGACATGAAATATCACAAAATGCTATCTCTAGCAACATTAAAAAATTGTGATAAAATGGATACTTACTGGACTCAGTTCAGTAACATCCCATTCAAGGTATTCTGCAACATGCATCATTTGAGCAATGATATTTTCCAGCTCCTACAGATGAATGAAAAGTATGATATTTAATGCAGTATTATAAAGAAACATTCTACTGCAAAGCAACTTATAATTCAACCATATTGAATTCAGTGACACTGTTTCATCAGTGTTCCTAACGAATGTCCTTTACACAGGAAGCTGTCCACTCAGGTGAATCTGCTTCATGAGCACAACATCAGGCATGGACTGTGAAGCATTCAGGGAGGTGAAATACATCCCCACAATTAAAGTAATTCAAAGTAGTAATAGATTCTTCTTTCCTAATAATCTTTTGATCACTGTTTTTACTATTTGATGTCCATGCTGTGATATAACGCTGTAATGATCTTTAAATTCCAGCACTCTAACAAACTATTTTTTTGACAGCTATTGCATGGTTCAAAACTTTATAATGGAAATAAGGCATAAAGTGGATGCTATAAACTAATATGAAGTTTTCTTACCATAATGGTGTCGCAATTTCCCTTGATCATGTATCACTACTGCTCTTCTATACTCATATATACAACTTTGCTTAGTAAACATTTCCAGTGCTTACCTAGGACCACTCTGAATTCTCGTGTTGTCTTGGTTCCAGCCAGGAGCCAAGATAAATTTTTGCCATAGCCAGGAGAGACATAGCTGAGACTTGGAGGTTATTCTATACCACTTCAAGTCACTGCTAGGTGCAGGAGAAAGGGAGTCTCTTCTGGAAAGAAAGGGGTCCTTCTGGCTGAGTACATGTGGGCAGCAGAGAGATTGGGTAATGCCAGTTCCAAGTTGGAGAGAGCAGTCAGGGCAGCCTGCCTGCAGTTAGGTAGGGTCAGGCTCTGTGGTGAGCATTTTGGATGTAATTTACTCTCTTTTGTACACCTTTGTTACTAATATTGTTGCTGTTATTACTGTTCTTTTCCTTATATAATTGCTGTTTCTAGTAAATTGTTCTTATCTCAAACTGTGATCTTTACCTTTTGTGTCTCCAAGTCTCCTCTCCATTCTGTTGCAGGAGTGGGAGAGGAGCGAGAGTGTGGTCTGGAGAGTCTCAGTGGAAGCCCTAAATTGGGGAGTACCATTCCTAAACCATGACAGCCTTATTTGGTGCCTACTGTGAGGCATGAAGGGTTGAGATAACAACAGATCTGCCCAGAACAGGCTGGAAAACAATTTTACTTCAGCATTTGCTGTATTAGGTACAGAGCCACTGGTCACAATACTGCTTGGTTTGTTCATATGGGCATGGTACCTAACCCTGTATATATATTCCTTTATGTGCTCCTTGGGATGTTATTCTTCAGAGCAGGGAGAGGGATCAGGATTGCTTTGTTGATGTACTGTGGAATATCAGTTTATGACATGACATCAAGGGCCATGAGGGCCGTTTGGGATATGTATTCAGTGTTGCTGAATACCTACTCATTTAAGAATCACACCCAGTCTGTGGGGGGACAGGGGAGGATGATTTTCCCTAGCTTTTCACACCCTTTTCCTCCTTCAAGCCTGTTACAACTGCATTTCAGAATTTTTAATTCCCTTTGGATGTTAAGGAAAAAATGTTCTTGCTAAGTCTGCCGGTTTTCCTCAGGGCGATCCACATGATGTTTAGAGTTAAGAAAGAGATTTCCAGGGAGGTTGTTCAGAGGTCTGTCCTGAGGATGGATAGACCCATGAGTGCCATGGAAAGCAAGAGAAAATGGGCCAGCTTTCAAAGGATTACTCTGTTCCAATGCTTTGGAAGTTCACCCCCGAACAACTCTGATAAAGTGGCAGAATATTTGAAAGAAAAATGCCGTGGCAGTTTCAAAGAGGTGCAAAGTTATGCAGTGGGCTGGGGCCTGGCTACTGTTTATCAGACACTGTTTGATACTAGACAGCACCCTCAGAGGGAGGAGGAGGAAAGCAGACCAACAGGCACTGGGGTCAGTCAAAACTGCAGCTGAACCAGAGGAACCTGTGCTGGTAGCAGCCGTCCCTTCACAGAAGAAGAAACCCGTGACAAAAATCAGTTCACTTAGCGAGGGATGAAGAGGAAGCAGGGGCTTCAGAACAGGAGGAAGAGGCAGGGCCAGAGATAATCACTTCATCCCTATCCCAGGGTGAGCTGCCAGATATGTGAAAAGATTTCAGCCACCAGTATGTGCGTTATCATGAACTGGCCTGCAGCCAAAAATTTCCCTGTCACTTATGGGAATCAGCTCCTCTTCTTTACCAATCCACTCTATGCTATCTTGCTTCCAGGAGATAAAAAAGAAGAGGAAAAAAAAACAAAGAAAAAAAAATCACTGCCAATAAAATACTGCTTTCTGTTAACTAACAGAAAAAAATAGCTACATTTTTTTTTTAATTATTGTTATACCTCTGATTTTTCTTCAAACATTTGGTTGGGCTACTCCTCAAAAGTTTGCCTTTAACATTGTTCCTCTGTTCTTCATAACAACGTGGAAGTTCTGACATGCCTCCACATAAATTCACTGTGTGACTCTCATACTTACTCTTTTTAATGAAATCTTTACAAACGGTGCTTTGAGATACACATGTCCCAGCAGCATACTAGAATTTTTGGAATTATATTAATGTGTCCCCTACAGTAATATGATGAAAAATCAGAAGACTATAGAATAGGACTCCATGATAGCAGTGTCAACATTTGAAAATTTATACAGTAGTAGAAGCAGCAGCTTATTGGAAAACTCAAGATATACTTTTCAAATTGTTGACTTTTTATCGACTACAGTTTATACTGCTTCTAATAATTCAGGATAAATATAAACTTGATTTGGATTAATGTATTTTTGTACAGGTATTCCATGACGACATACTCTTACAATGCATCAAAATACACAAATAACATTACCGAACTATCCAGGTATCCATTCCCATCTGTATCATACAAGCGAAACATAACTGAAAAGAAAACACAGAGACAGGGAAACTTGGTTAGAAAACATAGTAAATACCTTTTTTTTTTTTTTTCATAAAAAACAACTCCAAACCAAAACACAAAACAACTAAACCTGAGTTACAAAGAAAGGACAAATATTAACATTTACTTTTAATGATCACTCTAACTGCAGACTCACCACATAAGTTGTATTATGTGAGAGGTTCACTCAGCAACTACCAGTGCCTCCAACAAGACATATTAGCTGGACAGTGTAATTGCACCTTTTCCACATTGTCACTCCAGCAGCTAATTTGGTCTGTGAACTTAATTTTTGTTCCTTCTAGAGATGATCTGTAGTCATGGTGAGTACTCCCAAAAGGCCCTTCTTTGTCATCTCACCAAATATTGGATAACATACAATTGGTCAGGCAAATATTGATAAACCTGTTTAAATTTTAATAATACTATCCTACGCCCTTGGTAGCAGCTATCACTATTGAATAGTAATATTACTTTAGAAAGTATTTTTTGACCAACTAAATGAAACAGATGATTAATTTTTTAAGTATCTAATCATTCCAATCCAACAATAAACATTCCTCACAAACTGCCAGCATGGCTTCTCCCAGAACCTAACTTGCTTCATCAATTTGAAAATGTATTCCCAACATTTTCGGAAGTCACCCAGAAAAGAAGATGCACTTTGAGAATATCCAGAAAATATATACTTTCAAGATTGTATCAAGACTTGATTCCAGTGACAACAATGGGTAAGTCTAGATATTTGAAAGCAGCTTCCTCAGCTGATCATATACTGCATCCGACAGCAGAGCAGAAAGAAGTCTGAAGCTTTGGTAGGAAATACTGTTAAAAGACTAAAGATGAAATCCAGAAGCCCACATATACCTTGCTATTTGTCTCTACTTTCTGGAACAGTTTGCCAGAGCTCTGAAATCTAAACACCTACCATCCCCTTCAAAAGTGCTAATTTTTTTAGCGCTAGACCAATTTTTTAGGGATGAAGAAGTCAACCCATGTTGAGGTGTTTACAGGACACTGTAATGCTGTCACTGACAACAAAACCCAATCAATCTGCTTACAAATTGTCTTATCAGATGTTTTTGGAAACATAACATATGACTTATTTAACAGTGAAGAATCACAGCACGCTGGATCCACAGCAAATGCTGTTAGAGTCCAATAAATTCCGCAAGCAAAGTTTACAATAGTCTTCAGGAAACACTATAATGAGAAGTGAGAGAAAATTCTTAGCAATTAGAAAGTAAAATTCAGAAAGAATTTGATTATTTTGGGACTTACAGAAAAACATATTTAACTGTTATATGGATTGGCTTGCTTCCCTTATATCCTCCATCTGGGGAATAAATTGTTCATCTAACTGTGGGGAAAAATGGTAGGTACTACACTGCTCTACCACTTCAACAATTTTTGCCACTACATTGCACTGCTCTTAAGAGCTGTAATACGAGATTGATGATGTTTACTGTAGTACACTGTTTAAAGCCACAAAGGCCCACTATTCATTAGTTACAGGCTAAGAAAGCCTATAAAAATCTCCTCCTTTGCCTGGAGTTACATAGCAGAGATACTTCAGTGTAAAACAACAGTTAATGTCAAGTCACCAGAGATTGGTGCTGCCCCCGCTAGTAGGCCTTCTACCAAAACTCAGAGCTTGACAGCTAATATTATCTGACAAAGGTACCATTAAGCATTCAGTTTCCATAGGGATGAATCACTGAATCACTCAGTGATAAAGTTCAAATCATTTGGTTCTCTTTCCTCCCCCTCTGTGATTCTAATACAGTGGTTAAAAGAACGTTTTACAGTTATGGTGAAGGCAAGGTTTAGCATTTCCATGATCTTTACCTACTCCAGAGAAGCAGTGCTTACAACTTTTTTTTCACTTAACATGAATCAGTAGTTCTAATCAGACATTTAGAACTAGACATTAGCATAATTATAACTGTTTCACTTTGTAGCAAACAAGTCTTTTCAATTACAAATGTATTGGGTAGTAAAAAGGCTCAATCTGTGTTCTTGGCTAGACTCTGAAAAACTATGCTACTGGTCTGGCATGCAATCTCTTTTCTATTCAAACCCTGCTAAATATTCATGTTCTCACTGATTTACACACTCTAGGAGAAAAAAACAACAACAAAATGATAAAAACAACCCAACAGAAGCTCTGATGCAAACTGCAGAGCTCAAGTCACCTTTTCCCATCCCCTTACCTGATAGCACTCTATTTCTATTACTAGACAGTAATATGACCTTAAAGGATATCTTCTATTCTTCTAATGTGTCTCTGTGAGGACTGTGGGATTTTCTTAATATTCAGGCCATACATAGATTAGAAATAATAGATATGTTGAGCATGTCAAATAGGTGAGGTTTGCACTGCTTAAGACCTCTAGAAACACATTGTTAATAGGTTGGAAAATTCATTTAACTGCTGGAATATTTGTAAATCTATGAAAATCTGTAGATCATACAGATCCAAAACCTAAACATTATTTTCTCTTAGTGTATTTTATCCTCCAGCTTATACCAGATTCTATTTGAAAGCACCACTTTCATTTTCTGCTTGTCCTGAAGTAAGTTTCCAAACACTCAGCTGTGATTAATTTTTTCAATTTTTGTCAACAGAGAAATAATAAAAAAATCATGATTAGAGATTAGTATTAATATTAATGTCAACAACTCCACAATAAGCAATTTTTCTTTTTTCACTTCATTGTTGAAAATTATAATTTACCTTACAGCCACAGTATCTACTGCTATAAAACTATTTCAGACAAAGGGCGAAATTATACCATTAATTTATAAGAAGAATTCAACTAAAATCAACAGGAAAGTCTGCATACTAATGGTACAGTATAAGCCAAAATTCAGATACTAAAACGTGACAATACATGGTATATTTTAAGTCTGTATGACTGTACCAGGGTGAATTTATGCTGATACTTTTGGTCTGTGTTTGGCCCCAGCCACCTGTAGTAGTTTATATTCTCTCTGCCAAGTTCATTGATAAAACAGTGAATTCATCCTTGGAGGGAGAACTTCTGCATAAACTCTTTTAATTGGTGTTCTGTGATTGGCTAATTGTCCTCCAAGGTCGCTAGAAGGAGAATTTGAGGAGGAGGAGGATGAAGTAGCGCCCCCAGACTCAATTAAGAAAGACCCCCAAGGCATACTGTGCGTGCGTGCGGGGATTTCCAAAGTTCTTGCGCATGCGCTGAAGGGATGCACGTACATAACCGGGAGGTGGGACTGAGGGCCTCTGGCTGGGCCGTGCTGGTCACACCTGGGAGGTTGAGGTCACTCAATTAATTGTATAAAAGCAATTCTTGGAGGTGAGCTAGCTTCACACCAAGGACAACGTCACCTTTTGGCGGGGACGCCTGCCAGTTTGTGAACTTACTGACTCTCCAAGGATGCAGCCTCTGCTATGGGTAATTATAGGCATGCTAGGTCAGTAAGATAACTTTATGGGCAACAGCTGGGTAACTGGGGAGGTCATGCTGGGGGCTTATTTCTCTCCTCCTTCCTCCCTTTTGGGTTTGTTTGTTTTGTTGGCCACCTCTTAGTAATAAATATTGGTTTTTGTTAAGCTTTTAATGGTGTCATGGTTTTCAGGATTCAGTATGTTCCGAACCCTCCCTAATACAATAACAAAGTAGAAAATAAACCTATAAAACAATATGCCCATAATTATACACAGTAAATACAAATGACTTTGAATATGCAAGTACCGTACACCTATCAGATCATGCTCTCTCCCTCCTAAATCATATAGAACACAGTCTTTTGCACATGTAGTTTCTATTGCAGGAAGTTCATGGAAAATTCCCTAAACTATAATCATCACCTGCTCCTCTGTCTCTCCTCCTTTTGGTTGTACCAATTCCTGACACCAGGGGAGGCAACTAATCTACATTTCATGCTATGGTTTGTGCACTGAGCTCTTCAGAGCTCTGATAAGGCTTGCATAACTTGCTACCGTGAAACAGTTATTACACTGTAAGCTAAAATCAATCCTAAGAACTTAGTTTTTCTGTGCTTGTGTTCTGAATTCACATTCATGCGTACATTCTCGTATTCTAATCATGTGATACCAAACTGGTATCACCAAATCTGGGGAATAGCTGCTTATAATCTTTGCTGAGGCAAAGGTATCAATGATCTTATAGTACAAAGTTGCCATTGTAAGCTAACTACAGGTAATGAAACATCAAAATACTTCAACAATATGTGGTCATGTAACCATGTAATGAATTTTTACTCTGACAGAAGCCTACTGTTTGCATGTCCTATCATACTGAATGTTTACTTTCCATATTAGAGCCTGATCCCACAGATCTTCTACAGACAGACTAGCTACGTATATTGAAGTATATTTGATCTCAATGAGGACATTTTTCTCCAATTCACAAATCGAACTCAAAGTTATTTTTTAATAGGTAGAGGTGTTGTGCTTTATTGACTCAGGCCCCTAACTAAAAAAAAAAACATTTCTAACTTCCCATGTCAAACACTCATTCCCAACAGTGAGGCAGACTTGGATCATTCTTGGCTTTTCGGTATTCACTATCATTATAGAGCCCACAGCCTACACTAACTATTCTTTTTTTGAATTAGCTTGTTTAGTACAGATTATTCACTCCATCTATATATCTCCAGGTATCCTCAGTATATATAATTTGTTTTTCTCAGATCTGATGCTAATCAAGGGATGACAGTATACAAAAGATTATTTTAACTACAGAATGTACAATCCTTACTCCTCATCTTTACGAGTGCTAGATAGAGCAAATTTAGTTAAAATCTCATCAAATTAATACTATTAGAAAGATTAAAAAATAATTTCTGCAATAACAGTCACCTAGAACCATATTTTTATAATGCAGCTGTCTCAAAACTGATTCTTAAACTCAGAAACAGAACATTTGATGACTTGTGGAAATAAATATATAAAATTAACTTTAAAAAAGAACATACATTCTAGCTTGTCTTCTGGTCTTCCTCTTTCTAGCAGTGATAAATAGCAAACAATATCTTTCAGCTGGATCATGTCGGGTAAATGTAAGTTGGCAGGAGTAGGAGGTCTGGATGTAGAGGTACCTTTGTTAAGTCTCAGACCTGGAAATAACCAATAGCTGTTGTTAGTCTTCACATATGATACAAGCAGAAAATGAAAACAAAACTCTTGCATACATGCATCTTTGTTTTATGTGAATCTCAGATTACTTCTTCATCCAAAGTTCTAAACAATTTGTGTTCATAGTTTATCCAGCAAAGGTAGAATTTAAATGATAGTGAGGTTTTAAAGTGTTGTACAAATAAAGCAAACTATCAGAATACCAGCCCAATTATGGGAATGACATAACCTTTTTTTCATTCGCATTGATCTGATGTCATTTGGCTATAAACCAATTTGGTGAATAATTTTAATCTACTACATTACATGTTAAGTATTAAAACACTGCCTTGTGCTTGTAGAATCTTCATTTAATTTATAAATTGACACCAACTACATTAATTGAAGATGTTTTAGTGTCAAACTCTGCTAACACCCAAGTGTATTGTTATCCCAAAAACACAGCCAGATGCATGTCAGTGCAGTACATATTTAAAACATGGAAGCCTCAGTGACAAACTACTGAGGAAATAAACATAGAATTTAAATACGTGCTCAGACATTATGATTAACAGCAGTTCCAGTGTACCACTTAAAATACAAGTTTCAAAACTGCCAAACTTCTTTTGTTTCAGGACAACGTTAGTATGACCAGTCCTGATGATATTACTGGAATCTGCAGGATCAAAGTTGGAAAAACTGGGAAGGACAGCAGAACACGGAGAAAGCAGTAATAAAACTTTCTTTGCAAGTTTTTACGCTTCTTTCTGATTTTAGTGATGTTAAAGATGAAACTTTGGAAAAGGATATACTGTTCTTAAAAATTTTCTGTAACTAATTCAGTACAGATTCATCATTGCACACATAACCTGAATACATAATTTCTCTCATCCATTTGTCTTGAACAAGTTAATTACTGTAGCAAATGGAAATAGAATTTTGGTGTGGTTTTTTTCACTGCCCTATTTTTACTTTGAAATACTTCATTGCATTCTGAAGACATCTTTAAAAGTCTACATGTTAAAAGGTAGTTCTATATGTTAACAATACATGTTTACACATGTTAAAAGAATAAAATTTGGTAAATAAGAGCAAATTGGCATGCAAAAAATGTATCTTGGAATCAAGTCCGTGTTCATGGTTTCAGGCAAATAATAAACTGAAAATAAATATTTAAATTAATAAAAATATTTAACAGGGCAGTGTTCTATTTAATGAGCTTGCATGTCAGTTAACTGTCATTAAAATTAAGACATTATAAAATGTTATCCAATTCAGATGCTAGCTTTAATCACAAAATTTACACAAATAGTTCGCATTCCAGTCATGAATATTATTCACAGAATAAAAAGTATTTCAAAACTTGGGATAACTCTTTTCAAAAATATATAGTCCTGACATCCAAATGAAAAGTAATACAAATTTTAAGGTATCTTTTAACTTATCATCAGCTGCAAGGTACAGGTTAAATTATTACTTCTTAAACAGAGGTGGGAGAGGCTGACTGCAATGTTCTGACTTACAGATGACTCGCAGTGCTTCTGCTTACCTGGCATCTGTTTCCATCTCTCTTCAGATGCCTTAACTGAAAATACAATTTATAAACAGACATGAGTGGACCAAAAGACATTAAGCGAAAAACAAACATGTACCAGAAAGATTCATAAACTCTACTACTTTTCTTGTCATCTTCTCTAGCTCTCATGTATCTTTTCATTTCCCAGAAGAATGTCAAATGTTTCTGTCAAATTTATTTTGCAGTACCAGTCAGGTTTTTTTTCACTATTAGCAACATTTAAAAATTACTAGATATCCTAAAACAAAAGTTTGCATAATTCCCATTTGCACATCAAAATGTACTAATACACAGTTTTTCCCTTTAAATGCTACAAATTATCAAGACACAACATTTAGTTTAAATCTCATGCAATTGAATTACAATATAAACAGTATATTTTCAAGCACAAATAACTCTTTCATGAGGTGAACTGAATTGCCTCTCTGATCATGTTTTTGATATAACAATTTATCAAACAGTCCTCCTGGTATTACGTTATATACAAATGGAAGATTCCTAAGCCGGTATTTTGTTATATTATTTCTATAGTTATAGTTATATTATTCCTTAGTAACTGAAAAAGATGAAAACTAACTATAAAGTGGGAAAAGCTTGTGCAGGAGAAAAAAATTTTTGGAAGAAGCATTTGAGTAAGAAACTTAGCATACAGTTTAAACAACAACAATAATAACAACTTTAACAATGATGTTATAACAATTATCATTATTATAATTTTATCACACATAAGAATAAAATATATGAGAAATTCGAGTATGGCCTATACTGGGCAGAACTTATCTGTAAATCTGGCAATGACCTAAAACCAGTTATTATAATTTCTACATATGAAGTGTTAAAATCATAGAAATACAATACCAGAATGATAAAAGATGATTTTTTAAAATAAAAGCTGCTAAGTATGTAGGATTACTACCAACAGAATCACACCTAGACAATTAAAAGAAACAGCAGTAACTGGGCACAGAAACAATAGCTCTCCATCAGGAGCCTTGGGTGTGAAGCTCTGAAGGCTTCTACTTGTTTATACAGTAGAGTAGGCAGCAAGATCATGTAACCATAGCAATCTGATTAGCATTAACATGACAAAGACCGTCCACTTGGTGTCTCAGCTGCATCATTATTATGAATTAAAAAGATTAAACCATTTAATTTCTATTTCTTTTCACAGCATTTCTTATCATGAGTGAGTTAGTTTCTCTAATTTCACAAATACCAGAACAACCTCCCCCACCAGCATATAGTTTAGAACTCCATATATTTAAAGCTATTAGAAGTAAAACAGCAGAGTGAGGGAACCTTTAGCTCTTATATTACTGTGATTTTATCACTTACCTCCAGAAAGGTGCTGTGGCTTGTTTTTTATTAATGGGCTGCAGTGAGATATTTTGTTACTAAATGATGTAAAAAGATGCTCAACAAAATCATCTGGTAACTCTGCCTCCAGGAAAGTCTTCATGAACAGCTTGAACCCCTCTAAATCAATTGTCTAGAGTGAGGGGGAAAAGAAAAAAAAATGTGAATGTTTTGTAAAAAAATTCATACTAATCCATCAAATAATATTCTGTTAACAAAAACTTTGGACCGTATTTGAAATACTGATTTCTGAAGATATAGACTGGCACAGCTATTCTTGAAAGTGATTATTGAATTAAGCATTACTTTGAAAACTGACAGTATTGCTACAATACCTCAGTATGAGATAGCCCAGAGTAAATTCAGAGCCCTTATATCAGACCCTGAAATCAAGTTTCATGCTCTCTAGTTTGCTGATTAGAATATGGCTTAACAGCACATACAAAATTGCAACTAAAGGCACCTATGGAGCTTACAGGGATGTACTTAGCATATCTTATCTTTTCTATAATTAGACAAAAAGCAGGGGATTTTTGGATGTCTAATTCAGAGAATTGAAGTCCTTCGGTCTTTTCCTAAGTGGGTACATTTTCTGCTGGTGTTTGTCAAAGAGTTACTAATCACCCTATTTTAAATAGGGTAGGTCTCAGTAGTCAAATGAGAGTGCTGAGATATACAGCATTACTTACAGGGGGGAAAAAAACCAAGTTGTTGGTTCAAAACTTTTGTTATTTACTTTAATTTGGCTTTGTTTTTGCCATCAAGGTAAGAACTGATTAATAAAACTCCATTGATGACTGATCCTGTTAAGACAGCACTGACTAATTAATAAAATGAATCGTAAAATATCTCAAGTTGGAAGGGATACATAAGGATCATTGAGTCCAACTCCCTACTCCTCACAGGACTACCTGAAACTAAACCATATGACTAAGAGCGTTATCCAGATGCTCCTCAACTTCTGACAGGCTTGGTGCCATGACCACTTCCCTGGGAAGCCTATTCCACTGATCGACCACCGTCTCAGCGAAGAACTTTTTCCAGATGTCTGATCTGAACTTCCCCTGATGCAACTTCATTCCATTTCCTTGTGTCCTGTTCCTGGTACCAGGGAGAGATCAGCACCTCCCCCTCGAGGAAGGTTTAGACTGCAATGGGGTCACAGCAACGTGAAGCATTATGATCCCATCCTGCTAATACCGAACTACTAAAGTTATCCTGAAAGATATTGACACAACTGCATACTTATCAATGGTGCTACTCATTACATATATGACTTTAAAACAGCTTATCATTAATCTGTAAAAAACAGCGTTATTGTCTTTGTTTCTAGATCAAACAGAACAGCAACCTGTCATCATTAAAAAATTAAGAGACAAAGCAAATTATACCACAAAATTGACTTTGAGAGTTCTCCCCATGCTTCAGGAAGACTCCATTTCTCCATAGAAAACTCTAGTGCAACTCCTTTAGTTTAAGAATCATCTTGAAACCATGCCAGAAAAAAAGAAAATCAAAACTAAATTTTCCAAACACCTCAGTGACTTTGACATCCGAGTCACAGTATAAATAATTTTTTACAATTATTTTAAAATCATTGTAACACTCTGGAGCAGAGATTTCTCTTCCCCTGAATTCTTTATTTTTTTTTATGTATTTATGAGATGTAAACATTTTATCTCAACATGAAACAAGGTTTTTCCATTAAGACCAAGACTTAACTGCCTCAGGTTAATGTTTTAAATGTGTATCAATACCTTCATGAGGGACCAGCAGCATAGATTGCAAAATTTGACTGCTCTTGTGCAAGTCATCATTATTAGGAATGAAAGCTTGGCAAAGGGGTATCTAGGCTGAGCTTCTAATACAGAACTTCATTGGAGAAAGAAGTTCAGTGAAACCAATAAAACTCTCACCTCTTGAAGATTAAAATAGCAGAGACCTAAAAAAATAGCGCCGACAATGCTCAAGCTGGGTGTAAAATGGAAATAATCAACTTGGATAGAATTCTGGCCACACTTTTACTTTGGCAAATCATATTCTGTTTCACTCATGCTACAAACTTCATATTTTTTCTCTCTAATAGTTACCGACATTTAATTCACTGTGTATAAATTATCAAACCACAACGGCAAAAGGAGTTGTATCAGCATCCAAGTAAACCGGTGATTAGTCTACACTATATAAATGTATTTTTTAACTGCAAGCATAACAAATACATTAATCACTAAATCAACCAACTTTAGCAATGTGAAATTACTTTGTTTGATTGTGCATTAATGAAATGCGTATTAGCTACTTCACTAAATCATATACACAAAAAAAGAATAGCTAAGTGAAAAAGGAAAGCAAAACCATGGATGGACATGTAAAATATCTTTTCACTACATCAATATTTTCTCTATTTACTTTGTCTGTGGATTTTATGTATGTACTGCTAAAAATATTCTTTGAATATTTTTAATGCCCAAGTGACATTGGCCCTCCAAGCTGCCAGCCATAACTAAATTCCTAATGCTACATTTTTTCCACTTTTGAGTTCAGAATTATGCCTGGTAGATATTTGGATAAATAAATGAGGTTAAAATTCTGTGCTTCTTACTGAAGTCTCTCTTTCTCAAAAACCTTCAAACTTTTCAATATTTTGTAATGATGGTCAAACTATAATTTATGCCAGTGTCCTCCAAGATGTGTGTTCCAAACTGCCTCATGTTTTCTGGCCAGAAAAGACAACAGATAGCAAAGAAACATATGACTTGGTTGCCACATCCTGTTATTATATTTGACATCCTGACTGCCACCAATCAGGGTGCTTAGCAAAGAACAAAGGAAAGTGGGTGGTTGTTCCACAGACAGATTTCTTCACTTGAAAGTGCTTTATCCTCTGTTCTATCATGCTCTGTGACCTGTAGTCCCCAAGGGAAGAAGCAACATTCATACAATCAGAGTTCAGACATTGCTCACCCAAAAGCTTTTAAACTATGCTGAAAGATAGTTAGGAGCTGGTAAGTGGTTTGAATGCATTTCATAAATGTTTCGAATAGCCCAAAATTCAGATGTAAAACCACATGCTGTATGTAAAGAATGTGCAAAACCAGTCCTGCCCAAGGGAGATCTATGTGTAGAGCCTTGTGTTTAGGTTCTTGCCCAAAACCACAAAATCTGTGATTCTAGTACTCCATAGCTGAAAAACATTTTAGAGGACCTAACATAATCAGTGAAGATTATCCTATTAGAACTGAACTCTAAAGTAGTACAGTCATTTCTGGATATACGTTTTTGTAAATGTATATACAGTAAATAATAGAACTAAGGTAGACCACAGCAGATCTAGAAGTAGTTCAGATTATCCATCTAGCTTTCCAACGAAAAAGGGGTGAGCTTTAAAAAAAGCAGCTCACTTTTAAATTGATTTCAGTGCTTTCTCTATCATCTCTCTCTTACTGTAATATACATAACCTATTACATGACTGTAGGAAAATGCAATAATTTCTTAAAAGAAATCCTGTGAGGACCACTGTAGAAGACACTGAGAGGTGTTAGAGTATTCTCACCAGGCAGAGGTTTTAGTATTAAGTAAGTTCATTTAGAACAGAACACTGAAAGATACAAAACATTTGCTCAGCTTAATTTAAAATAACTTTCACAGGAGAATGAACAACACAATATTATAAACATTTCTCTATTCTGCAATTATACACTATTTTTCTTTTTCCTCATGGAACTTTACCCTTCTGAAATATGGAAATGCTGCAGCAAGTAGCTACCCTTTCTTTAATTACTTACATTTCTCCCCAGCCCCAACCACTTTTCAAAGGTACTGCACAATGTTTTGGTAAGCAAGACAACAAAATAAGGAAAGCAGAGGACAATAATCTTCCATCTTTACATGCATCATGCTCAATATGCTATGTAAACCACAATATCTTCTTTTTAAATCTCACTATCAGAATTTTTCAGATGAAAAGTTCAATAAATTTTGATATGGTTTGAAAATAATTTATGTTAATGAATTCTCAAACATTAATTAAACAGTTCAGATCAATAACATCAGAATAATGTACAAGCCATAATGGTGAATGTTGTTTTCTTAAGCACGCAGGCTAATTGCTTAATTTTCAACAGTTGCTTGCCTTCCAGAAGCTCCAGCTGAATTTAAATGAACCTGAGAGAGAAGGATTTAGCATTTCAGAAGGCATTTTCCATGACGTTTCCCAAGTGAGGGGATGAGAGCATGAGAGGATGTACCAAACTGACAACAATTAGCCTGGCACATGAATTAATTCATTCCATTTCACAAGAGACTGTAAGGGCATAGGGAGATTATGATCACAAGTTTAGGGATCTCAGGAAAATTTTCAACATAACAGAGAGATAAAATAGGACATAGTTGAATCAGGGGAACATGAAAGAACTTTCAAATAACTTGGCCTAAATCTTCTGAGGAGAGAGGGGAGTCAAAAGGAAGAAAAAAGAATCTATGCAGTTTTAGCTTTGACTCTAATAAAAAAGGTACCAAAATCCTTGCTTGTAGGTCACAGAAAAGTATGGTTTTTTATACTAGTCATATATAACTGGATTCCTATTTTTATATATCAAACATCTGATTCACCAAGTTTATTGGAGCTCCTGTTCTTATGTCTTACAAAAAGAAACTTTACAAAATAAGACTTCATAAATCTTTATAATCCTCTGTATTACTGGGTAACAAAACTTCATTTGGTAATGAAACATTTGATATAAGCCCAAAGAAGTACACATTCAAAAGCCCCATTGAGTTTCAGCTAATTTAAACCATAACATCCTTATAAAATTAATTTTGTTAATACTTTTAGAAGTAGTCATTATTATCAGTTCCTATTTATAGATTTTATAATTGGTTCCAGTTAACTGAATTTAAAAAAAAAAAGTTATATATTCACCTTGGAGAAAAGGAAAGGAGAAGAGACAGAAGGCATAAGCAACACTGCATAATTTTAACTTTACAACTCTTTTTAAAAAATAAAAAGTGTAAACCAATAAACAACTTTCATCTTTTCTGAAAGCAAACATGAAACTGGACTCACTATGGCTCAATGCATAGGGAAATTAAAAATGCGCATCTTTTCCTCCATGATAAATTGTCAGAGAAAATCCATAACATTTAATTAACCATCCACAAAATTTCAAAATTAATCCGAGCCCTAAACTGCCAACAAGCATTTGATCCATAAGTATTTTTTTTTTCCTGTAAGTTCCTTCCAAACTAATAAAGAAGAAACAAACCAAAGTTTCTAATGGGGTCTAAGTCACCGACTGGTCACAGAAAAAAGGTTCTCATTGTACATATTCATAAAAAATAAAAACCATCTACAAAAAAAGGCACTGTGCACCAAGTGCAACTGAGACTATCATTTCCTTCTGAAAGCATAGAAAAAGCGACAGATTTTCCTGCTTGTGGGAAAAAATCTCCTAGTAGTCACCTCAGCAGTGGGAGTTACCTTGGTTGATTTCCCCTGTTTGCCTGAGGAAATTCAAACTTATGTCTCTTTCTCTAAAGAGCATCCAAATATCAGGAAAGAGCTGAAGATTCACTAAGGGGAAAAAAAGAGGTTTCTGTACTGTCTATGCCAACAAAATTATTAAATATTTATTTATAAAAATGTGACCAAACTAATTACTGAAATACTCCTTTGAATGAGGAGATGAACTGAACATGTTTAAGAGATCAGGCTACTAAAAGAGAGGTATCAAAACAGATGTCAAAATGTTTCAGCTGTTCAGGTAGTACTTCTGGACACGTGGAAAAATTCAAGATGCTTAGGTAAATTTTATAGAAAATAGCTGAGACAAGTTTTTTATTTCTTTTCTTTTTATATTGTCATACCAGAGTTGGGTTCTACCTTTAATCAAAGTGGAAATAACCCATTTTGAATCTATGCCTATGTTGAAAGAAACAAAGAACAAAAATACGTACTGCATATAGATAAATAAATATTCATCTATACATACTATTATATCCAGTACTAAATGAAGCAGCAAACAGCAATTGTAAGTTGCTCAGAGAGGTAATTCAGTGCCTCGAGACTATAACATGTCATCTCATATCCTGCATATATTTCACAATGACATTTTGGCAAATATGCATTAGTCCAAAACACCTAAGAGTTGTGGGTATTTTAATGTTAATGTCATGAACAGATTACATACAAAAAGTTCCATTAGTACAAACAACTCACTGTTACTTCCTTATGTTTAAAAACAGTAGAAGCAGTTTTCATAACAGTGAAACAAAGCAGACTAAATCTGTCTTATTTCCAGATACTATGAGAACATTCCTGTTGTGATGTTTGACTAAGAAAATATAGACATATATGCCCAAATCTTCAGTTTCAGTGGAAATCTACTCGTTGAAGAACCCATATCCAACCAATATGTTGTGGTGAAAATTTTTCTGAACCTTATAGCTTATGGCATCCTTCACTTTACAAGGAAGCTACAAACAATTAGGATTTGTTCTGCCAACTCCCATTACTTTGAAGAAAATTCCTTTCCTCAATTAGCCCTTTTAGAACCAGGATAAAACAGAAATAATTAGGCCAAGAATTATCCTCATAATGATATTATTAGAATAATATAATAAAAAACAGTTTCTCAAGGAACTCAGCTACAACATCTTACACATTTTGCAAAATACAAAAATATAATACTAAAGCAACACTAGCTATATGGATATAAAAAGTGGCAGCTGCAAAAGGTAACACCATATAGCACCTATTTTGTCTAAAATAAAAATCTGGAAAGAGAGAGAGAGAGACAATGCCATTTGTGGACAGACTGGATTATGTGGGGGAGTAACATCTGGGCCAGGTAGGCATAGGGGGAAACAGCAGTGGCTATCAATCCTTCTTCCAAACTTGTTAGCTGTCTCCACTAACTCTGCTGTCAAGGAGGGATCACTGGCTAAGCATAAATGGTGTGGGGAGAAAGGCTGGAAATGAGCTTCAGACCTCAGATTTGGACTCCTGAGAGATTTCAATCACATCTAAAGGCAACCTTCTTTGAGCAGCTGCCTGACGTTATTAAGGAAAATGGTGATGGAGCAGACAAAAGGAGTTTTTTTCAAGTTATAAAGAATAATCTGCACTCAGTGGAAGAAAGGAGGTAAGATCTTAAAGAACACTGCTCTCCACAGAACACTGTATTTCCTTCATCCCCATCTGCTAAAAGCTCCTGGCAAACGTCTTAATGGCTCACCAAGCATTCTGAGATGTTTACCTATTTTTCTATAATAATACATTTAATAATATATTATTCTATAATAATATTATAGAATATATTATTATTATACAATATATTATTTCTATAATAATACATTTAAAACTCCAATTATATAGAAAATAGCCTGGGCTTTTATTGTCCTTCTCCATCTGAGCAAACCTCTCTTATGAAGACAGGCTGAGAGAGCTGGGGTTGTTCAGCCTGGAGAAGAGGTGGCTTCGGATGCCCCATCCCTTTAAGTGTTCAAGGCCAGGCTGGGTGGGGCTCTGAGTAACCTGGTCTAGCAGAAGGGGGCTCATGGCAAGGGGCTTGGAACTAGATGATCTTCCAGCTCAAACCATTAGATGATACTATATTTCCCTGAATCTGAACACTGGTTTATCCCTCTTAGCATACCACAGAAAATCCTATGACAGAACAGCAAGCACACATAAAAAGACACATTTGAACAAATGACAATCATTGAACCAGAAAAAAAAGTTATTAAGGAATCTTAACTGCAAAGAGTTGGAAGTCACAAAGAGGTTAAAGATCTGGCAACTGATCAGATAAAAATACAGTTTTCAGGATAAACAATATTTTTCAGGAGAGTTTCCAGGATGACACTGATTACGTTATCTAAAGGATTAACAACTATGAAGAAAAGAAAATATTAAAACTAATTTTGGATTCAGAGGCATTAAAAATCTCACTTTATTTGTGGTTAACAAAATAGTCTGGGATTTTATTCTCCCGCTAATGCACAGAATACTACCAAACTGAAAATAAAGCAACAACTATTTTCCATAGTGCTATCATGACCATATGTGAATTTCTTTGCAGTTACCCACTGTAACACATAGATATGTGATAAGATGCTTTTTACCTTACTAACACCACTAAAGAATGCATATATCTTACTTCTCTTTCTACTGTAAACCAATGGCACAAAACAAAGCTCTTGCTTCCCATTCTTCAGTTTCTTTTGAATCCCAGATTCCCAGAATATGAGGGACTCAAAGGAAAAAAAATGGACATCAGTCTATGCTTAACATGCTTTAAAAAATCTCCAGTGACTACGATAAGAGTTCTGCTTCTTCTCAAGCACTCGCTGATAAGTACGTTACACTAATATAGTGCTAGTTCAGAGAGGGTGTCTTTCAGTCTCAGGAAAAACAGGAATTGAAGGACTGGTTTCCCAGTAGCAGTTATGACTATGTTTGGAAAAAGACCAGACAATTTCAGGTGTCTTCTAATTTTGTATCAGAGACATACAGACCAACACTCAACTAAAACCACAGGTTATGCTCAGGTCTCTGTATTCTGTTTATGGCTACAACAGGCTATGGAGATGCCATAAAATGCTTGATTCTGTCCCAAGCAGCAGAATGGCTTCTACTACATTGTACAACAGAGAGAAAGAAGTTGAACTCCATCTGCAAATACTGCGTGTATTTTACTTCTTTCTTTCTCTTACAGCAGTTAAGCTGTGCAATTTTATCATTTGCCTTTCTGCTTTACTGATGTACAGAGTAAGATCAAGAAAAAATCCAAGTATGCATATTTTAAGATTTATGCCAACACACAGAACTCTACATGGTATAGAAATCACAAGTCAGTATATCCTGAAACTAAGAATACATAAAACATGGTTCCTCCGTGAGGAATATACAAGGATATATACAAGTGAAGCAAGTTTTGGCATCCTTTACTTTGTATTATAAAGAAAACTATATAGAAGTTTTAACTATGCTCTATAATATTTTATCTCCTACCATACTAAGACATTTGAAGAGAAGCAATAATTTAGTAAGAAGGTGGCAGCTTCTGCCCCAGGCTCTACCCTAACAACAAACTGCAACTGAAGGGGTCTAATGGTCTTCTATATTTTCCTAGCTGGTGTAAATGCAATGACCAGTTCCACTGGATGACATGCAGAAAGAAGGAAGAGAAGTTCTATCACTCCACTTTCTTCCTCCTCACAAGACACCAAAAAAGCAACTTATTAATAGTCTCTTGACAAAAGACTATTGTGGACCCCATTGTGGATGGGGTAGGGCAGGGAGGGGTAGAATAATAACTCCTTTTAATCCTCCCCACCACACTGGCCACATAAATGGGAACAAGACATGATCTAGTGTTTGAAATTAATCTCCACCCATAAATTCTTTTAAAATATCACATTCTCTTAGTTTTTTTCTTCTTTTAGATTTGTAAAAAATATTTCAACATAAGCCATTGTTTTTATTTTCCTGAAAAACAGAATGGAAGGGAGAAGAAAGAAAAAGAAAAAGGATAAATAATTTCTTTCAAGAGACTTGCATGAAATATGATTTTTACTTATTACAGAGAAAATTTCAGAGATAATGGAAAGAGAATTATAGTGAAATGTAATTATCAACTAATTACTTTTAAATTATGTTGCCTGATCTCAAAATGGTGCCAAAAATGTAGAGTTATAATCAGCTTTCATCTACTGACAGTAATAGCTCTGAGTTACTTTTTTAGGTTTGGGTAAGTTCCTTTAACTGATTATTTATTTTTAAACAATTTGTATTGACCAAAAAAAGAACTACTGAAAAATTTTCTAGGTTTTTGGGAAAAAAAAAAGCAGGGACCGTATAGAGAGGGTTAGTAAGCTAAAAACCATTAATTACTGAGAATAGATTTTTTTTTTTTGTGTTTAAATATATTTCTAATGTTCAAAGGTAGAAAGTCAAATTAATTTTGGAATTCCTCATGAAGATTGGCTTTGCTCATCAGAGTAAAGTTTGATTTAAATTGAAAGTCCTTAGCATTTTCTGATCTAAGAATTTGCTTTAATACAGTTTTTACATGATTAATTTTGAAAATTCTGGTAACCAAACAAAACTAGTTCTTAGCTAAAGCAGCCTCCAAATTCTCATTTGCTGATATGAATGTTTACAGAAAAAAAAAAAAATAAAAATCACACACTCTCACAGGCTGGTCCTACCAAATATTCCATATGGTCAAATAATATTTGGATATTACCAATACACAGACATATAGTATTGCCAAAATTTTCCCTCAGCTCTTCAAAGAAGTAAAAGCAACAAAGCATCTGAAATGGAAATAGGAAAATTTTTATGCAATAACTAGATTTTTAAGCATAATCTTCTAGTACTTTCTCATGTTATTAAAACAAATTGATGCCAATTACCAAAATAAGTCTGGAATGTATACACCAACCACTGCAGTCTCATCCCAATCTTACATTTGGTTAAAATAAAAACCAAAGACACTTTATTACCAGCAGTTTTTCTTTAGTACATAATTCTATACATGCACAAGTTCGTACATCCATAAGTATTACACATATAAATACGTATATTTAATACATTATTTTTACTAAATATGCTATATTTACTATACAAATGTGGCAAAGTTTCTTAAGAAGAAAGAGTGTTAAGGCACATTCTAGAAGGATCTTGTAGGAGATCACCACTCAGAGTCTTTTGAAATTACTACAAACCAAACAAAGTGACAAGTATGTAGATTGCATTCTGTCCCAGAAGAATTTGTCATCCAAAAATTACAATTACTACAGAAGTTAGGAAAAATGGAGTAGGCAGCATGGTTCAGACTAAAACCAAATAAAATAGCAAAATTAATGAATCCCTAAAAAAAGTCAGTTATAACAAAAAGTTCGGGTTGAAACAAACAATTTATCTGCTTGTGAAGATTGTGTAAAAACCTAGTTACAAACATATCTGAATTATCATTTTCATAATGTGGTTAAAATTAAGAAAAATAATTTTTCTGTACATGTTCTGTATCAGTAGTTTTTTACATATTTTACCTTTAATTACCTTCTCTGCCCATTGTAAACTTTTGTGGAGGTTAGTTCAGCTACATTTATTAAAAATAATTGCTACAGCACTTTTTGTAAGAAACCAGTCACTGTCCATCCCTCCCTCTTTAGTTTTGAAGTATACTTGACAAACTTCCACTTCAGGAATTAACTGTTTTCTGAGATTTAACTAATTTTGAGCCTGACTAACTGGAACTTTCACTTGAAATAATCACTTATACCAACAGAAAAAGGTTTACAATGTCCCATTCCGTTTGTCAACAACTTACATCTACTCTACCCCAAGTAAATTTACAGGTTTTAGTAAAAGTGTAGCTATGATGACTAAGTTTGAGTTTCTCCTTACCAGAATTTAAAAGTTTAGTTTCGAAAGAGGTAAAAAGATATGAGCAGTGGTATCTGCTTAGTTATATATGCATACATTCATATATATCAATACCTGTATTGCATAAGAGGACTTCAAGACATTTCCATTAGTTGATTAATTCCTGCAATAAATTATAATTTAAAATATTTTTCTATATTTTTTTCCCTATGCAGTTTCATAAATGTTATCTAGATGTCACCATGCAGGTGAATCAATTGTAGCTGCAGCCATCATCATAGAAACCAATCCAGAAGATAACATATTGTTCTTCAGAATGAAAACAGTAAATAAAAAAAAACCAAAACAAAACACACACACAAAAAAAACCCCTACTCACAAATAAATATTCTGTGCAAAAGTTTTTAAATTGTCTTTCTTAACGTAACAAGGTTCATAAAGCTTAAAAATACGGTACTGTGCAATACAAAAAAGTAGAGCAATAGGACAAAGATGGGATCTTAAGGCAGAGAAGGGAAGCATAAAAAGGAAAGGAAGATATCAAGGACGGAGATGAGCACTGTTAGCATAGACTAGGAAAAGGAGACAGAGGGACCATTAAAGATCATAAAAAATGTTCAAAAGCAAACAGTTTTGCAGCAGAAATTGACTATCTGAAACATTTTACACCTCAGTGCCCTCAACACACTCCACAGAAAACAGGCTCACAGCCAGACTGCCAGCATCTTTGCCTGGCAGGCTTCCCAACTCTCTAGGTATCCAGGAAGCTCTCCCTAGAAATTTTGCCCAGAGCGCCAGAAAAACACTGAGTTCCCAGTGTCTAAAACATAAACTTTTCTGCTGGTGATATTCACAAGATGCTACATTTTTCTCTTTCATAGCTAGAATTATACAACTCCAGCTTCCTAAACGTGAGGGACAGGCTTCTCCTACATAATATATATGCTATAGTTCTGCACATCCCACTAAGCCTTCTGTAAATTAGTTCCAAATTGAGTTCACTTTGTCACATGTGGGTTTTGCAGTACCTTTTTCATAGAAAATTAAATCTTCCTATCTGTAGTAGAAATACTTCACTTTATATATTATAACAAGGCAAGGTCTTTAAAGTAAGTTAATATTTTCAGTCACATCAAAGAACATAGCTTAGGGAAAAAGCATAAAGAATCCTTTCAAACCATATTTCTGTGTGCTTGAAATTTTAATTAGTTTTCCATGTATGTCAATGGGCCTAAGACACTACCTTTTTTTACAAGTTTTGTCTTGTTCTGAGACCACCATGGCCACAGGAGTACTATTACAACATCCCAGTAACATATTTCTCCTCTTCACGACCAAACCACAATGATGCTTTGCATTCATCCTGTGATCAGCTATATACACATCAATTTATCTAAAAATGCCACTTGTGCCAGGGTACAGCACACTGTACTCTGCATGAGTGCATTTCATTCCATTTACTATAGTCCATAAAATCATCAAGCTTTTCCAGTGTAGTATCCAGAATTTCTCAATTTTAGCAACAATTCCTAAATTTGGTTTAGTATGTTGACTCTATTAGTATTCATCTAATTTGACAAAGTTATTAGCTAAATATTGATGAGATTAGTCTCAAGACTCGTCATAGACACACTGCTTTAACCTGAAACCCTTCTCTTTCAAGACCCACTGTAGTCACTCTGCTAGCTTTCTAAAAAAAGTAACTTTGGTAATCTAAAGAAAACTGAGTCCTTTTGTGAACAGGGAGTACTGCTCTTAGTAACACATCTCCAAAAACTCAACTGGCCTCTGACCCCAGAAAGTGAGGGTTTCCTACAAAACTAATCCTTTCACTCTCTTGACTTTTTCATTGTTCTCATGTTCTGGCTGCCTCTTGCCAGAACAGCAGAGAAGGGGCTTTTTAACACCTCTATGCTACAAAGAAAGAATAACTGGGTCATTTAAAAAAACTTGTTCATTTCATTAGTCCTTCTTCCCTAGCTTTTTTCTTTTTTTCATTTTACTTTTATACCTGGTTTTAGGCTACTGAAGCTTCTCAGGAGTAGACTCGTGGGTTGATGATCAGCTCTTTAACCATTTCTCTTGCAATCGCTGCAAAGTCACAATCGCTTAAAGCACACTGTAAGCCTTATTCAAATTATTAAATCTATTTTTTAAGCCTTCAATTTTAAGCCTGTTACATATAAATGGTATTATATGGTTATAGAATCTGCATTTAATATTTTTCCGATGTGTGTTCTTGTCCTTTTAGAATAATAAAAACCATTACAAGATCTCACAGGAAGCAGAAATTTCTGTGACAAATATGGAACAAGTCAATTACTTGCTCTTAACTTATTTCTCATATTCAACTCAATTAATGTTAGCAAAATTATGTACTGTGAATGATAAAAATGAAGTTCAGTGAAAAAGTCTGCCACCATAAACGGAGCGCACTCTGCTCTCAGCTTTAAATATTCATCTATTATCTGACAGAATAGCCACATGCAGTATTTATTAACAAGTACATCTCAGTGAAAAGCCTACAAAATAAAAGATACTGAACCCATGCATAAAAAAAAGAAAAATCAAATTAAGATTACTTACTTGATTAAGTATATCCTGTTTCTGTAAGGCATGCAAGGAAAGAAAGAAGACACATACATTAGTGTAGTGTCATAACACTAAAGCTCTATTTTTGTAAAAGAAATATTCTTGGTGAAAGGTTAGTGATTTAAATGAACAGGTTTAAGAGATTAGATAGAATATCCCATTTTTTTGCATTAGCACATAAGTCAAGAAAATGGCTCGAAGTCAGCATGCTAGTCTTGATTAGACAGTGCAAGAAATTTACTTTTAAACATGCAGTGATAGTTAACCAAGGAAAAAAAAAATAAATCTAATGCTTGCCTTTCATCCCTGTGTACTTTAAAAAATAAAAAAAATAAAAAAAATTGTTACCAAGAAGAGCTGTTTAATGCAAGAACTTATCAGAATGAATAAAATGATAAACTACATAAATCCTATTAAAAAAAAAAAAAAAAGACAAGACAAAAAGGTATGACATCCAGGGAGCTCTGTAGAAGCTTGAGAATGGGTCCACAACAACCTAATGAGGTTCAAAAAGTCCAAGTGCAAGGTGCTACTTTGGGTCGGGACAATCTCGAGTACGAGTATAGACTGGGAGACCTCACTGACAGCAGCCCTGTGGAGAAGGACCTGGGGGTTCTGAGGGATGAAAAGCTGGACGTGAGCCAGCAGTCCTTGCTTGCAGCCCTGAAGGCCAACTCCATCCTGGGCTGCATCCACAGAGGTGTAGCCAGTAGCTTGAGGCAAGTGCTTTTGTCCCTCTACTCTGCCCTTGTAAGACCCTACCTGAAGTGATGCATCCAGCTCTGGGGTCCTCAGCACAAAAAAGACATCGACCTACTTGGGTGGGTCCAGAGGAGGCCATGAAGATGATCAGAGGAATGGAGAACCTCTCTTGTGAAGACAGGCTGAGAGAGTTGGAGTTGTTTAGCCTGGAAAAGGTTCCAGGGAGATTATCATAGTGGTCTTTCAGTACCTGAAGTGTGCTTATAAAAAAGACTGAGAGGGATTTTTACATGGGCAAATAGTGATAGGACAAGCGAAAACAGATTCGAATTAAAACAGGAGAGATTTAGATTAGCTTTAGGAAGGAATTCTTTACACAGAGGGTATTGAGGCACTGGAACAGGTTGCCCAGAGAAAATGTGGATGCCTCATCCCTGGAAGTGTTCTAGGACAGGTTGGACGGAGTCTTGAGCAACCTGATCTAGTAAGTGGCTTCCCTGCTTAAGGCGAGGGGGTTGGAACTAGATGATCTTTAAGGTCCCTACCAACTCAAGTCATTCTGTGATTCTAAGATAACCACATTAACAACAAAAGGAGGGCTAAGGAGACTCTTCATCCTTTTTTGGATGAAGGCAGAATCATGTCGATAAAAGATGAGGAAAGGGCAGAGGTAGATAAAGCTTTCTTTGCCTCAGTCTTTAATAGTAACACCAGTTGTTCTCGTGGTACCATGCCCCCTGAGCTGGAAGGTTGGGTAGGGAGCAGAATGAAGCCTCCAGAATCCAAAGGGAAATCGTTGTCCACACCACTTAAGACACATATGAGTTTATGGAGTCAGATGGGATCCACCCAAGAGCACTGAGGGATCTGGTGCAAGTGCTTACCAAGCCACTTTCCATCATTTACCAGCAGTCCTGGCTAACAAGGGAGGTCCCACTTGACTGGAGGTTGGCAAATGTTGCACTCATCTACAAGAAGGGCTGGAAGGAGGATTCAGGTAATTACAGGCCTGTCATCCTGACGTCAGTGGCATGGAAGGTCATGGAGGAGTCCATCTTCAGTGCCATCACATGGCATATACAGGAGAACCAGGGGATCAGAACAAGCCAGCATGAATTTTGGAAAGGCAGGTCCTACTTGACCAACCTAAACTCCTTCTGTGACAAAGTGACCCACTTAGTAGATGAGGGAAAGGCTGTAGTTGTTGTCTACCTGGACTTCCATAGAATTGTTATGATTAATGTTGGAAAACCTCTAAGGTCTTTAGAATAGCCTTTGACACTGCATTCTCCTGGAGAATCTGTCTGCTCATGGCTGGGACAAGTGCACTCTTTGCTGGGTAATAAACTGGTCAGATGACTGGGCCCAGAGAGTGGTGGTCAACGTAGTTATATCCATCTGGTAGTCAATCACCAGTAGTGTTTCCCCGGACTTGGTGTTGGTGCCAGTCCTGTTAAATATCCTTGTCAACAATCTGGACAACTTTATCAAGTGTAGCTTGGTCAGTTGGGTGGGAGTTTTCATTTCCTACTTGAGGGTAGGAAGGCTCTGCAGAGGGATCTGAACAGGCTGCATCAATGGGCTGAGAATAAAGGTATGAGGTTCAAAAAGGTCAAGTGTCATGTCCTGCAGCTGGGTCACAACAATCCCATGCAGCACTACAGACTTGGGAAAGAGTGGCTGGAAAGCTGCCCAGTGGAAAAGGATCTGGGGTTGCTGGTTGACAGCAGCTGAACATGAGCCAGCAGTGTGCTCAGGTGGCCAAGAGGACCAATGACATCCTTGGCAAACAAGAAATTATGATGCATTCAAAAAGGATGACAACACTAGGACTACAAGCACACAATATTGTATACTTACTGATCATTTAGATACCACCTTTAGCTCTATCTGCTTTCCTAATTCTTGTTAACCTATTCAATGCTCCCCTAAAAGTGAAAAGACTGAAAATAATTAATACAAATAAATCTCAAATAATGAAAAGAATATTTGTAAATCACAGCTTTCCAAGAGGCTAGTCTTAACCTACCTATGTGTCTTATATCCAGGTATAAAATCCATTCTTAACTACCTATTTGATATTGACTTAGCGAAGAAGGTGAAAGGGCAGAGATTCAGTAGAATTTGCAGAAAATTTGGTCATCTCTTTTACATTGAAAGCAGAGATTAAAAGCTTCATAAATAAATTCCCTATAATAGATAATTTTCTGATAATCAGATACATCATTTCCCCTAAGCCCAAAATCCACTCAGTTTACTTCAGGTAACAAACTCCAAATACCAGTAGCTTTTCTTGTGCTATTTGCATCCCATTAGATCAGTTTGTGATAAAAACTGCAATATAGAAGCAATGGAGTGGAGTAAATTCCTGAACCCTTTAAGCAGAGGGAAGCTTGAATCAGGAAGTTCCTAAGGCTTTATCTTAAGTACATAAATATATCTCTCTGCTATTTTTGCCATAGCACTTCTGTCCGATGTTTATTGGTAAAAAATAGCACCATCCTTTGGTAGAACAAGACTTGAAAAATACACTTTGAGTGCTTATAAGATAACAATATAGGAAATAGAAAGTTAAAATGGAAATATGATAGTATCCTCTACTAAACACAGCAACAAAACGGAAGTGCTGTCTATAATATGTGTAAATAAATAGCTGGACTATGACTGATCTCAGCTGGATCAGTCAATTTTCGTCATCCCATTTACAGATAATCAATTATTTACTTCTAACCCATGAAGTCCTCATCCAACCACATAAAATCAATGTGCAAATCATTCTGTAAAGAGTTTATCCGCACAGCAGGTTGAATGCATGACAAAAATACAGGTACACCTGTGTAGAGGCAGTTCTCTTGTCAGAACAGAATAGTCACTCTGTGGCAGAGGAAAGCTCAGTCACTTTGCTTTCAGTTCAGCAGCCTATGGCATGAAACTTGACCTAACAAATCCTACCAGATCCAAAGTAGCTTTGTTGCTAGGTATGTTTTCTTTATGTTGCACTCCCTGAAGTCTAAGCGCTAAGCAGTAAAGTACAAAAGCTGTCAGATTTAGCCTAGGTCCAACACTGACCCAGCAGTGGAGGAGAGCTTGATCCCTGCTGAAGACACTGAAGTCACCACAGAGTGTCTGACTTGCATTCTTCCTCCCCTTCCCTCCTCTTGTCTTGCTCACTGCCTTGCATGTTCTCCTGCTCTATAATCCCTGGATGTTGCAATACACTAGCAGGATTCTGCAAACAAATAGCTGTGAAACGAAGAATTGGGAGACACTATGCAGAGCATAGACTCGTCTCAAGACCAGCTGTGTTTATTAATTCCAGCTTTGCACAAATTTTGCCAATTCACCTGGCTTCAAATTAGAGCAGTTGTCCTGGGTGCCCATACTGATCACATTTTGCCACGACTCAACGTCCACACACCCCCAAGCTGGAAGAATGACTTTGTTAAAAGAGATTAATCACACCACTTTAAATAATGATGTTTATACACAATTGATAATTTGATAACATATTACCTGCTTCGCAACATATTATTAAAATATCCATAAAATACACATTTTTCACTTTAACAGGGACCCTTCACAAAATTGAAGACATTGTATGATGACAAAGTGAAAAATCAGAAAAAAAAAAACATGAATAATATATAAAGACCATTTTATCACATACACTAAGAGCACAGAGGAAATTGCAGAAGTTAAAGTAAAATAAAAAAAAAGCAAACATGGAGTTTGTAAATCAACAGTTCAGACTTTTCCTGAAAAAAAAGAACAAACAAAAAATGTGCCTATATTGTAATAAAAGCAATAGCTCCTACAGCCTACGTTACACTGGAGAATAGAGTAGATGATCACAACATTCCCATCCTTTTATATTCTATGATTGCATTTAACTAAAAGCCTGGAAATTTAAGATGATCATTTACAGCATCAACTTATACTATTTTACTGAATCACAAAACTTTTTCCCCAGAAACTGACTAAAATGACCAACATTTTGCTTTCCAAGTACAAAGTGTCAAATAATTTCTCAATACTTAATGAGTTATAACTATCTTAGTTTCCAGTAATTCTTGTCTTTTACATCCTGAAATGTAAGATTAAGTAATTTTCATAATGGTTAGCACATTTTTCTGTCCTGAATTTCACGTAATGTGAGCACAGTTAGAAACATTAATATTAGAAACATTACTGAAACAGGTTTTTATTTAGCTACATTCTGAATCACACTATTTAGAATGTGCTAAGCAAATACAAACTTCAAATGAGGATAAGAAAAGAAAACAATCTGGCTTTTTCTACCAGCCAAACCAGAATACTCTGTGTAGTGGTGAATCTGTAGTGACAATGCGCAAGCACTTTTCTTTCCAGCTCAATTCTTTGTTTCATAACATCAGAAAATCCCACTACCAGAAACAGCACAAGAGAAACAGAATTTTAAAAGAACAGATTTTACTAACTTCTGAAATTATGCTTAACATGTCAAATCTTTAAAAATAATTGAAAAGCATGTTAATCTTATAATAAGGTTTATGGGGTTGTTTTGGTTTTTTGGTTTGGTGTTGTTTTTTGTTTTTTTTTTGGTGGGGGTACGTCTGTGTGTTGATTTTGGCTGGGACAGAGCTAATTTCCTTCAGAGTAGCTTGAATGGGACTATGTTTTGGATTTGTGCTTAAAACAGTGTTGGTGATCCAGAGATGTTTTAGTTCTGGCTGAGCAGTTTTTACATAGTGCCAAGGCCTTTTGTGCTTCTCACCCCACCAACCACTAAGGAGGCTGGGGCTACACAAGAAGTTGGGAGGGGGCACAACTAAGACAGCTGATCCCAACTGGCCAAAGGGATATTTCATACCATATGGCATGCTGGTCAGTATATAAAGCTGGGGGAAGAAGAAGGAAGTGGAGACCACTCAGGGTGATGGCATTTGTCTTCCCAAGTAATGTGTCAAAGCCCTGCCTTCCTGGAGATGGCTGAACACTTGCCTGCACATGGGAAGTGGTGAATTTTGCTTTGCTTGTGTGCACAGCTTTTGTTTTACTTATTAAACTGTCTGTTTTGATTCTCTCCCCACCCCACTGGGGAGAAGAGAGTGAGCGAGTGGCTGTTTGGAGCTTAGCTGGGGTCAAACCATGACAGTTTGTTTCTTTAAATTTTAGGAAAAAAAAAAAAGTGGGTTTATGTAAATTACTAAGATGGTCTGTCTAATGTGATATTCATACATTTTTAGCTTTTCAAAATACTCATATTTTTGTTTTTCAAACAGTTTCAAATACCCCAAACAGCTGATTTATAAAAAATCTTCTATTTCAAATGCTTAGATAGGCTACATTTGCAAATTCTCCCCACCATTTCTGATCATTAAGAAAGAAGAAGAATTACCCCTTCAGGATTATATTTTGCTAACACACCACTGCCATGGAATTCTTCTAAGACATCCTTAATTTTCTTGGTGGAATCTGAATAAAGAATAAAGAGAGAGAAAATGAAAATACGGAAAACTGATTTACATAATATGAACTGTAATTAACGAAACAACAATCAAAACTGCTAATAGCTTTTCTCAATGCACATTAGTAATTTTCTTTAGCTGTACAAGAGAGCTGTGGGCACAAAGAAAATGAGAACATATGATACCCTCTCACCAAACACTGTAAAAGCATCAAGCAAAAAAAAATGCTCAGAAACAAACACTCCTTGATCCAATCCTTAACTATTAAGTAGGATATTTCTAAAGAAGTTGCTTGCAGGATTATTTCAAGTCACTTATCTTGTCCTTGAAACCTGAGTCACCCAAAAAACATGGTCATTCCCACCTACTAAATCTCCTTTGGCAGAGCTGCCAGTGAGTAGAGGAACTGTCAGAGGAGCCAGACAATATGAAGATAAAGGGGAACCTTGCAGAAAAAAAATCTTCATTGGTCATGTCACAGAAAACAAATGTTGCTCTCGAAACCTCAATTTTTGCAGACCTCTAAGATATTCTAACAGCTGTCAGTTACAGTAAATTCTGGATGTCTTTTGTCTAACAGAATTGTGCAAATCCCTGGAATTCAGAAGCATGTAGATATAACTTTTCCGACTTGTTTTTAACAGTCTATGTGCAGAATAACAAAGCAGTTATCTCAGTGAGTAGCCACTACATAAAACCCTTTAACTCAGATTCACTTGGAATTCATCATGCACATAATCGTCTTTTCCACATGAAATATCTCAGCAATACAATAAAAATAATTTTAACTCCATTTTTTTCTTTAAAATACAATAGTTGAGTGTAAAATGGTCAAATGTGCATAATGGCCACAAGACTGAAGTAAACCATGAACTAGTAATGAGTAGCAGATGCAATGAAGAAGAGGTAAACTTAATGTCTGCACCTTTATTTCTACAACAAAACCTGGAAGGAAAGGAGACAAGCAAGGACTATCACATGAGCAATTAGTCAAAAACTTAATATTACAAACATTAGAACCTAATCTGGCTTTTGTTAATTATATAAACAAAATATAGTACTGTAATAGTTCTTAGACTTTAAAGAAATACAGTATCTTAAACCTGACTCTAAAACATATTTAGCAAAGTATGTGACCTGTAAGGAGACAATATAGTGCAAAGGATTTGAAAAATAGATATGTAACAGTTCATAACAGCTATAGACCATCTATTGTAACTAAATGGATGTATTTCAATAGTACTGTCAACTGTAAGCAATGGAGTTTAGTGGGTCTTATGGGCAGTCAGAGCAAATATTTATTTGATAAAGTCATCTATAGTCTTATTGCTGTGTCATTTGAAATACAGCAAAACGTACAACTTTATGTGAAAAAGACAAATTAACTATAAAAAGAATAAATCAATATAAGAAATAAAATTTATTATGAGCTGTAATTAGAAGTTGGTGGATTAGACATTTACTGTTTAGGACAAGCACACAAATTGATGACTGACAAAAATTTATTTTTTATTTGGTTTCTATTATTTTAATATGTTTTCCAGTATTCATATACATGGTTATATGTAAAAATCATTGCATCATTGCATCTTATGATAATGAATTCAATAACTATGAAAGCAGCAATGTGAGATGAGATGTATAACAGAGGTGATTGAATATCATGCTAAAAAAAGGATTTTTCTTAACTTTGGAGGAAAGAGGTTAAACAGACATCAAATAGAAAGACAGCAAGGTCTCCTCACATATTTTTATGAAAAAAACCCCCATAAATAAAATACTTATGGACCACTTTCTAGGGGTTTAAAAACAGTGTTTTGAGGTTTTTGTCCAGCAATGACCATGCTTTTTCATTTCAAATTCTGTCGGTCTGTTCATCTATAAATCAGTTTTATGCTTATGCAACTGTAATTAAAAGCAAAACCTGTGATATATTACTTATTGGAAATAAATTAAATCCTTACTTTCCATTTTTTTCATACTTTTCTTAGTCAAGTACCAAGATAGTTAATATGCACAGCGACAACATCTTTTTCATGCTTAAAGCAGTTCATATCCAAGAAGCACAGCTAGTTTCATGTTTGAAATAACTCTCAAGATAAAAATGGTCTGTGGATGTAACTTCTGCTCTAGTTGTCCAGCAAAACTTTTCAAGAGATTTCCACATTCTGGTCAGGAGCTGTAATTGTTTTGAGTACTAGAGCCAAGGCAGAATCATGTTTTCCAATCTTTTGTTCACAGTCATTCAATCATTTTTTCAGTTCATGTGACAGTATCCAAGCTAGAACAGAGATCTTTCAAAATGCTCAAAATGACATATCGATATTTTAAGTCAAACACCAACGCACAATCTTCTGCATGCGCACTCTTCAACTGTACTGACAATCCTCAGAAAAATTAATTCTCCTTCCTCAGCCTCTAGCAGGCAAACTAGTACTAGGAATATGGTCCATCTTTCATAAGTTGACCTAAAGAGATATGAAGAATACATAATTTTCAAGTTTCACTCTTGTTTGGAGAACAAATTAAAAAAAAGTAAAAACAGGAGACAGTGTCTTAGAAAGTTCTATTCGACAGAAATGAGAAACTCCAATAAAATGTTATCAAGTCTAGTTTAAAAAAAAAAGTCAAACGCATGCTTTCCATCAAGAAATAAACAAAAAATTCCAGGAAATGTACACAGAAGTAACTAGATATTTTTCCTAAGTATTTTTTTCCTAAGTTTTCTAAGCAGGAAATAACAACAATGCTATGGATTCCATTATAGTTTTGTCTGATACAAATCATCTACATAATCACTGGAAAATGATGATGTAAACACAAGCATCTAACCAGAATCTGTGTTCTCTTGTTACCCAAAAGTACAGATGTTCTGCTTAACTTAGCACTTTGAAGCAATCTCAGAAAATTCATAAGCCCTACTCATGTTAAAACACAAATATGGTCTTAAACTCTGTTGGATTACACCTACCTCTTTTTTAAATAAAGGACAAATTCCTTCTTTGTCTAAGTCTCTGTATTCCAAGCTCTCCTCAAGAGAAAGTTTCTAAATACATGTAGATATAGTACATAGCCTGTCATGGCAGCACTTAAATCCATGTTATCTGCAAAGTTATAGCTGGCAGAGTGCAAATTTCATGTAGCTTTAAATGCAGTATGTTCCATGAAAAATCTCTTTTTTCTTTGTTATTTATAGTTCTGTTATTTTTATTACCCACTAGGGCAGTGCTTTGGGTATTCAGTCAAAATACAGAAGGCCTTCAATTCTCTCCCCGGCTTGAAAGCATTTAAACTCTTACTGTTCAACCCATCTTCTGTTGCAATTTGCATTTAGTCAAGAAGGTGGAAGGAGAAAAAGGGAAACTGTGGCCCAGGAATCAGAGTTTGCCTTGGATGAGGTGAGATGACATATCCTACCTCATGCTCCAGGAAGGCACGATGTGGAAGAGTCCTAACTGAAAAGCTATTACTAGTACATTGGAAAAAAGTAGCTGGATTCCATATAGTGCTGTAGAAATTCTATTTTAAAATAAAGGCTCCAAAACAATAGAGATATAGATGAGACTTGGGCTAATGTTGTATTGTTTTAGAATAAAGGCAAAACAATTAAAACAATAATACCAGGAAATCTGCATATATAACAGCAAAAGTATCAAAACGTCTATTTTTCCTTAACTATCTTTCAGCCCTAACAAGGATACTTTTTATAACTGAAGACAAATTTACATACTAAGTTCAAAACTGTTTGAGGTTTAGCCCACATTAAAAATTATTATTCATTTTTTACAGTGACTCAACTTCAGATGAAGAAAATTGAGCACTCAGTTGACTGGAATTTGGTGTACCATTTCTCCCATAATTAGAAAACACAAAACAGAAGGAAAGCTTGCCCAGATCACACACTTTGTCTACATTTTTTCTCTATTATCCCAGAAATATCCTTGAAAAGGATTTTTTTCTTTAAAAAAAGACTTATAAGACAACTTACATAAAACTCAGAATAAATCGCAAGCTATGTACTCAGAATTGTTTTTCAATTTAAAGGGAAATAAGCACTAGAAAACAATGTTTGTATTATAATTCCCTTCTTATTCTCAACAGCAATTCATAACAACCTGCATATTTATTGGACCATATCTAATTTTAACACCTACAACAAAAAGTAAAGCACTTTCTACCTCTATATCCTTTTTGTGAACTTAATGCAATATGAAAAATACCACAGGCATACAAAGTCCTACCAAGGTCAAGTTTAAAATTTATATAGAAAAGTTTCACAGAGATTTCCTATACATCTTATCAGGACTTAGAAAAACAAAAGGTCCAACCCTCTATACACAATTTTCTGCATGGCAACAAAGCCTAGCTCGAACTCGAAAGCTCTGCTTGACAGATAAGGCAATGAGAAGCATTGGGAGAAATCCAGCAATCAAATCAAATTGCAATTTTTATATAGGTTTTTATTCTATGGACTTTTGTGGATGAAACCTGCAGTAATATGAGTATATATAAATTTATACACAGAGCTTTTTTTTTCCCTTTGGAATAGTTCATTTTGTTCAGAGCATGCTTTTACTCAAGCTATAGCTATGCTTAATCTAAAGCTTTACTGGTCTAGAAATGCCAGTGTGTTAAAAAGGCCACGCCTGCCAACAAACCTGTATGCAGCACCATAGAGTAAAAACTATTCACCTCTCAACAAAAAGGTTGTTCCAGTAAAGACATGGCTCATCTAGTGTGACTCAGCCTCGCAGCACATCTGTGTTGGTAAGAGATGCCTAATGGTTGCTACTGAACTAGTAGAAGGCAGTAGCTAACATATGCTATGCTTCCCATACGGACGGCTGCAGGCTCACTAGCAAAGCTCTTTTAATTTAGGTCACACCTCGGTTTTGGTTTGTGAGTTTTTTGATGCAAATTTCACAAAGAAGACAAACATTTAAAACTTTTAGTGGGATAAACATTCAATTTTGGTTTTCTTGTAGTGAGAATTTAAAACCTATTATGGCCTTGAAAAGAGTGGCCAGACAGAGAAGGCAATCACTCTCCCATGGTCTAAAGGAGACCTCCCCTGGCTAGCCGCTATCAATGGTTTGGATAACACCCGTTAATCAGAAGAATTTGATTCTACCCTTCAGAAAATTACATTCTCATTGAATTCTGTCACAATCAATTAGGAGAAAAGCTTCTTAGAAACCCAGACAGAATTGGATGGTGCTGCCTAAATAAATACCATGGAAACTGACTTCTGTAAAGGGAAATGGAGGAGGTAGAAGAAGAGGCAAGGTGAGGGAGGTAGGAACAGAATCTCCTGCTGCAGAGGAAAACTTCCTCTCGACATCCAATGCAGGATCTGCCTCTTCCACCCATCCTCCCTGTTAGGGCTCAGCAACACAAGGAGCAAGACAGATCCATTTTAACTGTTGCTATGTACTAAATGATACTTACGCAGACAAGGACTTCTTTGTGAAAAAAGGAATATTGACTGCATGTACCAACACATCTTTAGTCCACATTAATAAAAAACATCTACCAAATCCTACTTGCCTCAGCAGATGTTCAAATGAAAAGTATATGGCAAACAACAGGGAGTTGGGGAGGCTTAATTTTTGTTTGCTACTGGGATAAACTTTCAAAGAAAGAAATAAGTAAAGGACAAAAACAGACTCCAGGAATTGAGTGGAACTGCAGGTAAGTCCTGTGTGTACCTCAAAACACTTGAAGAAGAAAAAGAATGTATTGGTTTTCACACTTTTAAGACAACTACAACTAACTTTCTCAGCATCTTTTGGACTCCTTTGTCTCCTGACAATTAGAAAATCAAGTCTGCAGTAGTTTGAAAGCTCCTCACAGTGCATCTCTAGGCGCAAGACTCAGGATGTCAGGGTGCTCTGAGGATTTGGGCTCCCTGGGGCTGGGACCCTGTGGATCCTCTGGGTCAGCAGGGAAGGCCCTGGCCACCAGGGCCTGTCCCATCATCACAGCTGGGGGAAGCCCTAGGGTTGGGCATCAGGTGCCTCCCTGGGGGCAGCACAAGTCTGAGGCTGTCAGCCTGTTAGCAAACACCTTGCCCTGAGACCAGGAAGGAGGAGAAACCTTGGGAGTCCTTTCCAGACCTCAGATCCCATCACCACAATTGAACCTGAAAATTCGTACAAACCCTCAGCAGGTAACTTCGTCCTGTCTCTTTTCTAATTTCCTGTTTATAGATGGTCAAAATATCTGATACAGGCTGCCAGCTCAAAACTTTTTCAGTTAGAATGATGATGAAAAAATTCTCTATGAAATTAAGGAATGAATGCTAATGACAACATATTTCACCCCAAACACTAAATCTAAGTATTAACTAGCAGTGAAGAATCAAACCAGTTTGGTTTGAAATTTAGCAGGCATTATTTCTGATTTTAAGTGGAAACAGGGAAATGGCTTTGTGAATTTGAGAATATTTCTACTGGTTTTGAAAGCTACATTTTTAAAAATACACTAGTTCATTTGTTCCTGTTTTTCCCAAAATGCTGCACCTTGAATCCTGTGTTCACAACAAGGACATGGAGGTGCTGGAGTGTGTCCAGAGAAGGGCAACAGAGCTGGGGAAGGGTCTGGCACATAAGACCTTTGAGGAACAGCTGAGGCAACTGGAGTTGTTCAGTCTGGAGAAAAGAAAGCTCAGGAGAGACCTTATCACTCTCTACAACTGCCTGAAAGGAGGTTGCAGACAGGTGAGGGTCAGCCTCTTCTCCCAGGCAACTATAGACAGGACAAGGGGAAACAGACTCAATCAGGGGAGGTTCATGTCAGCTATAAGGAAAAATTTCTTCTCTGAAAGGCTGGTTGAGCATTGGAACAGGCTCTCTTCACGGAAGTGGTGGAGTCACCCTTCCTAGAAATGTTCAAAAAATGAGTGGATGAGGTATTTTGCAATAAGTTTTAATGGGCATGGTGGCATTCAGTCAAGGGTTGGACCTGATGATCTTGGAGGTCTTTTCTAACCTTATTGATTCTAGGGTTCTGTTAATTTTTAATCTGTATACCTTGTTTCTTACTTCCAAAGTATCAAATTCATTTTAATCTACCTCTTACAAAGTTTTAAATGTTTATACAGGGACAATTCTTGACATCTTATGTGCTGAAACTGTAATTCAGAAACGAAATTTTAGCTCTCTGGACACTGGAGTCAACACTTGTTCTGACTTTTGCCTATAGCAATTTTCTCAAAATACAGTAATTTATTCTCTTATCAATAAGGGAATATAAATATTGAATCAAGAGATTATTTTTAAAAATAAAACTCCAACTCAATTTAGGTTTTTTTGCTTAATGGTTTCCTGATCTACTAAGACACATCTATCTTCTACTTTGATATTTATTTACTTACTATTGAAAAGAAATGTTACTCAAAAAAAAAATCTACACTTCTTACAATCATGATTCTCTATTATAGTTTCTCTTAGGAATAAAGGCTTTAAAATCAGATACATACCTAGGCCATTAAACTAATAGAATTAGCAACACAAGTACACATGGCTCTGGATCTTGAACTACAAATGATGAAGGTTCCTGCACTTGCTGTGGATATGTACGAGTATAAACTGAATTGCACTTTATCTGTTTTAAATATCACTCCTAAACTTTTGTTCTTTGTGATCCCATGCTTGGTGTAGCAGTGAAGGGTAGATAAAAAGGAATTCACTAGAGCCTGTTGTCCCCAGGATTCAGAGAAAAAAACTCTATCAAAAGCTTTTCAACATTTAGTGGCAATCAGAACTATCAGAAACTCTACCAAGAACGGCAGTAATGTCACTGTGTAATGGTATTTTGGCATGCCCAAAATTCTCCATTGCCCAGCTGCATTTGGACGTGGAAACTCCACATGATGTAGTTATATGGACACTGTATACATACATTCAGTGTTGCCAAGTGCTTGCACTGTAGTTTATATATACATGCACATATACATAATTTGCTCAAATTGGTGAATTCAGATCAGTTTTTGCAACCAGTAAGATATTACCTGATCTAATCTATCAATTTCCCATAAAAATCTGGGTAAGGGAAAAAGAACACGTCTTCTTAACTTTCTACACATCTATAGACAGCATAAGCAGATTTGGCCTCTTGGGGCATTATACAATATTCTATATTTGTTAAAACTGTGCTGCAGTTTATGCAATAAGAAATTGACTGAAGGTTCCTGACTCAATACTCCTAACTAAAGAAAAAAAAAAATCATTATTGCTTATATAAAGTCTCATCAATTTGTATTTCCTTTGTAGAACGTTAAGTTTGTGAGTGTTGAAATTGTTGACACTGCAAGAGCAGTTCTCATTTATCATTGTTGCTGATGAGATTGCTGTTAAGTCCATTTTGAGTACAGTCTTTGAGTATTTATAGTATTACAGGTGTTGAGACTGTGGAAACATTAATATAGAGAGTTTAAAGTTAGTCACTGAAAAAATAACTAGCTTTGTTGTCCATAGGAATGAGCTGCTAGCAGACATCTGCCTGTAAGTCACAGTCACCCAACCACTGCTTAATTACAAAGGCATGGTATGATGCAGAGATTGTTTCCACTGTGGTATTTACACATTCAGCTACCTTATAAGGCTACTGAAAAAGCTCACTGCTAAATAGACAGAATTAAAAAATAAAAGTGAAGGAAAAAAGGCTACAGATTGAGCAGTAAAAAGTCAAAAGTCTCAATTCCAGTTCAAGACCTAACTTTTGGGAAAATATTGTTCTCCTCATTGCCGGAAACTTGAAATTTAATAAACAATTGGTAAGAGGCTAATAGTGAGTCTTAAATGTTAGGAAGACTTTGAGTTTTCCTATTTTCATTAATACAGCAAAGCAACTCAGTATCTATATTATACCTTTATGCATTAACTAAGGCTAATATATACTCATTTATCTTAACAATTACCATTGCAAACCTATCCTGAGAAGTCTGTTTTATGTTCATTACTCTGAGAAACAGATGTTTCAAGTAGTACTTCCATAAATCTTCTATCTGTGGAGTTCCAAATTTTAAAAATTCTGTTTCCATTTAAGCCAACTGTGTCCAAGTTTGGTATAAACAGATTTTTTACAGCATTCCTATATCAAATCTTTATTATATCAGCATTAAATATTTTCTCCTATTATTTAACTGCTTTATCTCATTAATTTCTCATAGAATTTTATAGACAATATGGACCATAACAGACTATACTTGAGAAACAGAGAGTACAGGAGAGAGGTATCATGCATGGATATCAAAGAAAGGAAAGCTCATAAGATCAGCTAACACTCCTGAAGAGCTGTGCTCTACTGATCCTTGCTTGATGCATTGTAAATACTTTCCCTTTCTCCACAAATATATTAGATCTGAACTTTGTATCTGCCTTAGTTCATCTTCTACCTTTCCAATTTAATATCAAAACTGGACTAGGATAATTCTTTGCTCATTCCAGGATTCTAAGGAGACAACAAGTAAGAATAAACCTTATAGTATTATACTATATTGACATACTATATATGACAAAGGCAGCATTAAACCCTACTACCAGGACTATTTGTGACTTTATCAAATGGTATTTTGTGTCAGAGCATCAGAAAGAGACACTCCAAGATCATTTTCATAGAAACTTACCTGGCAAGGTAATAACATTATTTAGATAAGCAGCTCCCACAAGCAATGATCTCTAATCATCCTAAAAAATATCTGCTTGACTATTTAATTTAAGCAGTTTAATACATTTGGATTAGTTGTCCTCTAGAGGCTTAGAAGCCAAAGTCCATTTGCTCTCAAGCTTTATTTCTTTCTCTCTTATCACTTCTTAGAATTCCCTTTTCAGCTAATAAAAAAAAGCAGGCAAGAACACACAAATTATCAGCCATCTCTGTTCCAGTCCCTCAGAAATATCTTTAATCCTAAAATTATCCCATAATCAGTTTTTCATAGCTTTATCCCATCAATCTGTTCTTCATGTATATTTTCCCACACCTCATTTTTCTCCAACCTTATTCCCCAGGACAGATGTTTGCTCTTTTGTGTGCTACCACCAATTGACAGTTACTGTGTGATGGATAGAGTAATACATGGGTATTGTGTTTTAAAACTTTAAAACTTGTCTGTTCATTTTTATAAGCTTATCCCTCTGCCTTTGAAAAAATCACCTTTTTTTACTTTAGGTAAATGCAAAATGAATTGCTCTCAGCAAATCTGAGTCACAGGGAAGACAGACCTTTATTCAAAGGGAAAGGAATGACAAGTACTACAGATCTAGACTGATTTTTTTCCTTAAAACACTAATGATGAACTGTTGGATAAATATACTTGAGTGAATAGCTAGGTGACCCTGCCTTGGTGGGGTGGTTGGACTAGGTGATCGCCAGAAGTCCCTTCCAACCCTAACTATTCTGTGATTCTGTGAATAAAAAAAGATGTAATTTTGAAGGCATCATGTGATAAAGATGAAAGTCAAGCAACTCATACTTAACTATAGAAGTTTAGTCACTGAGTGCACCTGACAGATATACATGATGATATCATGATATCATGAAATAAATCTACCAAGAAACTAAAAACTCCATCAAATAAACTGGGAAGAACTTTTACAGATGGGTTAAACAAAGTTCTACAAATTCCAAATACGTAACACAATAAGAGTGCTTCTTACCCACGAGAATGCCAAGAATATGAATAATAAGATAAAGAACTTGCTAAACAAGTCCAAATCTTTCAGAGTTAAGTTTTATTAACTTGGGTTTCATTCCTATAATTTCCAAGACAGTAAGTCATCTTAAATGCATTTCTAACATTCACTAGGGGTTTTTTAGAGCCACCAAATAGTGAGTGATCTATGGAATTTATTTGTATATTTAACTAACAGTTTGGAACAGGAGAGCAACCAGTCCCTCTGTCAAAAATTTACTTCTAAGGTACCAAAAGTACCTAAATTAAGCCAGTTCTTTTAAAGTTGTGGGAGACATACCCCCAATTTGACTGCAATGTGAGCATACCCTGAGACAGTTTTACTTACGCTTATCTATATCATCCAACTTAGTATCTTTCTGCTCTATTGAAACATGCAGCCATATGGTAGGTCTACTGTAAAATGACATGGTACATATAAAAATATCTTGAGTATATACTGTACTAATTTATTCCATGAAAAGAACCATTAGAGGCTAGGACCCACTATGGACAGTTGCTATAAGCATCATACTGATCAAATCACAAATTTTTATAGAGCGATTTTGTCATTTATCTTTTAGTGATTTCTGGCAAGTTCACCAAGAATTTCCTCGCAAAACTCTGTTTCCAAATCACAAATGAGTCCCCCATCTTTGGGTAGGTCCTTCCTTAAATCATTCCTGATAACAACCAGTAACCTTTGCAGCATGAAGCATCTACCTTGCCATTTAATAATATTACATCTTGGGGGGGGGGGGGGGGGAATAGAAAGGAGATAAACAAATTAATTTACTAAAATATCTTCTGTCACCTATTGCCAAACTACAGAGATATGCCCCTAAACTAAACTTGATGTGTATTTAAAAGAAAGAGATAAATGTCTATTTACTATAAGCTTAATACAAACTTAACATAAGCTTATTCAAATGTTTTATGAATGTGTAGCCCTAAAATAAAGGTTTTATAACAACATTAAGTTGTCTAACCTAGTAGCAGAACACCAGTAACATGATGCTGGTATTCATCAACTTAATGTTGCCACAGACAAAGGCAACATAACAGTAATGAACTATCAACACTCCCAAGTCCCAGGATTCAAATTTATATCCCTTCCTAATCCATCCAATTCTACCAAGTATGATCACACTGGACAGGTTTGTTTATTTAATTTTATATTGCTCCATTAGGAAGATTAACAATGATACTCTCCAGAGCATCTAAGATCCAGATAATTAGAGCAAAAGTAAGCAGAAAAGACATGAGAAGGAAAGAAAGATGAAGAGTTAGTCACCAAAAAGGACAAACGGAGCAAGAGGAAACAAAGAAAAGATGGGGAGAAGAAAAGAAAGGAAGAGGCAGATGAGACTTCAAAAATAGCAAGACAGAAGAGGAAAAAGTTCAATTTTCTGATCTTCTATTCTTTCACCTCTCTTCTTTTGTTCCTTCATACCTTTTTTTAAAAAGTTCTAACTAATGTCTCTTAAACAGAAAAAGCTCTCAGAAATCCTATATCACTTACAGAGACATTAGAAAAATCTAAAAATTATAATCTCATCATTTTCCAAGTTTCCAGAGACCTTAGCTTTCCAATGATCCAAAAGGATGACTTCCATTTCAAAATAAAAATACTCCACCTAATGCTCTCTACATGAGGGGAAAACCTATAAAAAAATTGCAAAGTAATGTTAGAGCATTCAGAAACAGGCAATTACAGCCACAAGAACCCTAACTTTTCCCAAACTTTTGTATCCATCATTAACTCGTAGCTGAACATTCTGAATGCTCCATAAGTCTGATTATTAAAAGTATTTAAATGTAGTAATACATTAATAAAAGAGGTTTATTTAAGAAAAAAAGGCAAGAGAATGATTGGAAATAAATTCTCTTAAAAACCTGGGGAACAGACTAGCTGTGAGGGAGCTCCAATTCCAATGGAGTCACATTTCAAGTAAACAGAAGAGCAAACTATCTGTTAACTTTTTGACTCACCTGCTTGTGGAGATGAGGCTTAATAGGCATAGCCTGCCTTGGTTCAGAAGAAATTTAGAACAAGGAAGGTTACTTCAGTGAAAGACATCAATGCAAAGAAAAACAAAATTAAATTTCAGAGCTTTGTCAAAGGATATTGAAGGAATGAATTTAGACTTTTCCCTTGCTTTTCAAGATGGGCTTTTCCTTTCCTCTTTTATATCCTCTTTTGGAATTAGAAAAAGGACAATATTTGAATAACTATGTTGTAAAAACACTGTTTTAAAACATTTTAACCCAAAGAATCTGTTCTTGAAAAGAAGACCTTGGAAGTCCTGAAGCCTGACAGGCATGCAGTAAGTGCAATAGACAGCAGACAAGATCTTATGAAAAGATATAAGACATTTCATCTCAAGGAAAGATAAACTCTAATGTCTGTGGGGAGTATGACTTTCCTTAAGCAATGGTACTATGGTACTATGTTTTACTGGAGCCTACCACAAAACAACTGTAAAACCAGAATTTACTGAATGCTATTTAGCAGGTAACAGGCTTCCCGACGAAACACTATTAACAATAAATACAGGTATGTCATTTTTACTTGGTGTCTAGGATGATCAAAGCTGGCCTGCTCCACTCCTCCTGCAGCTCCATATGTTGTTGTTTATTCTCTTGCAAGGTAAATTTTTTTTACAAGGTAAATTTTTAAGCTTGGATGTGGTCTCTAATTAGGCATATAAGAAAACTGTCACCACATTTATGCCCAAGTTTCTCTCAGAGCAAAGACGTGGTTTTGTTCTAATGCTTTCCTAACAGTGTGCATTTAGTGAAATAAGGCTTATCTCAGGCTGTGCATTAAAAAAGATGTCAGAGAATAAATGACTTACTAGCTTTCAATATGTAGGAGATCATGGCTTCAAGATAAGTCATATAATAAAGACCCATTCTCCTGAAAGTAGTGACGTACAATCCTCTGCACCATTATGAAATATGCCAGACCTTTGTCAGAATATTTCAAGCTTACTGTCATTTACAAATAGCAAACCAGAGGATATACTCACAGAAGTCACACAAGAATAATCTACAATTACCCCCTTTTTCCATGTTTTTTAACAAATTCTACATCTGAAAAAAAACCAACACCCAAGATACAGGTATGAATATAAATCAAATGGCTAGACAGAAGGATATTTTAATTTAGACAACAAAGGTTGAAATTATTGAGGTCATCTTCAAAAATAGCATCACTCAAAATTCTAAGACAATACAGAAATCTCCTTAATGATTTCAGTTTTATTTAAATGTTACATTTCATATAAAGCTGTGCAAATTATTTGCTTTTGTCCCATCTAAACAACTTTAAATTAAATTTCTAGTAGAAATTTCCTTTGCTGAAAAGAAAAACAAACACTTTAGTAGATAACATGTTCCAGTAAACCTGAGATTAATATTCATAGAACTGTAGAATGGCCTGGTTTGGAAGGGACCTTAAAGATCACCTAGTTCCAAGCCCCCTGCTGTAGGCAGGTACACCTTTCACTTGACCAGGTTGCTCAGAAATCCATCCAACCTGGTCTTAAACGCTTCCAGGGATGGAGCCTCCACAACTTCTCTGGGCAACCTGCTCCAGTGCCTCACCACGCTCACAGTAAAGAATTTCTTCCTGCATTTAATTTAAACCTACTCTCAAAGTTTGAAACCATTCCACCTTGTCCTGTTATTACATGCTTTTGTAAAAAGTGCCTCTCCATCTTTCTTGTAGACTCTCTTCAGGTACTGGAAGGCTGCAATTAGGTCACTCCTAAGCCTTCTCTTTTCCAGGCTGGACAAACCCAATTCTCTTAGCCTTTCCTCATGCTCTGTCCCTCTAATCAAGTTGGTGTCCCTCCTTTGGACTCACTCCAACGGGTCAATGTCCTTGTGTTGGAGACCCCAGAACTGGATGCAGAACTGCATATGGGGTCCCACAAGAGTGTAGCAGATGAGCAGAATCACCTCCCTTGACCTGCTGGCCACACTTTTCATGCAGCCCAGGACATGTTCTTTGACAATCAAATTTCACTTTCCTTTATTTCACCTGCCCTCCCCCCCCCAAGTAAAATACTGAAATATTCAACTCTGTAAGCATCCAAATGTTTTGAAAGGAACACCGCAGTGTTTTGTTTCAAAAAAAGTGTTGTTCTGTGTGCCTACAAATGGCACTATTATGTAAAGAGAGTGTGATTAGCTTGAATCAGGCACTGGAGGAATTCTAGAGCTCCTGAAATAAGCTGAAAATAGACTCCAGCTGTGCTGCTGCACCACTTTACTGCTCATTTCTAGCTTAGGAATCTTTACACTACACTGCAAAGTACAGCACAAGCACATTGCTTCTCTGGGAAATTCCCAAACATAATGGGCTTTTATTCTTGTCAGAATGTCCAAGTCAGCATCCACAACACAAGTACTCACTACAGAGCCCCTTTCGGTTCTACACAGGTTATCAGTTCCACCCGTGAGCATTCAGTCCATTGCCAAACAGTGTTGTAAGGATGGCCCTAAGGAGAAATGCAGAGCTGCTTGTGTGGGGACTGGACACGGCACTGCTGCAAGAGGATGGTGAAGAGATGAAGGGAGGACGTGAATCCTGAGAGGGAAGGGGTGGGACAGTTGCTGACTACTGCTGAGAGCACAACTCAGAAACTGACAGCCTGCAGGCTGCCAGAGCTTCCCAAAAGCTCAACAAAACAAGATAGCTACCGGTGCTGGACTCACAATGCACACAGAAAACACCATTTTCCTGCTATCAGAATTCAGGTAATTCCTTGGAAACTTCAGGTAATTCCTTGGAAACAATGTGCATCATATGGAGTTAACTGTAATCACATAAAAGCTGGAAAATTAGAATGAAGGCTTCTCATTCAGACTGTGTGTCCTGTGAAGACATTCAGCGCTTTACAAAGATCAAGAATTGATTCAAATTGTTAAAAAGAAGATAAATTAAATATAGAAAACCAAATATATTTTTAATATTTAATTTTAACATCCCAATCTTTCTGAAAACACAATGGAATCCTTCACTGGAGGAATACTGCATGCTTACTTATTCTCACCTCAGCTTCTTCGCAGTGCTGTGGCTTCTCTCTTTATTCCAATCCTCACATAAACCCTTGACCATTTCATGCTTACTACCTTGCTTCCCATTAAGCTTTCTTTCCTCTTTATTTTTATTTAATCCAAAATTTCTCTGATCTTAATTGCTACTGCTTTTTTCACCTGTGCCTGCTAACTACTTATCTTTTATTTCTGATGGCTACATACTTGCAATCATTTAATCGAAATAACTTCTAAAAAAAGATCTTATCTGCCTCCTTCACTCTCAAGTGTTTATACTTGATCTGCATAATTTTTTAAGACAAAGGATTAATGTAATCTTAAAAATCTATTATGTTCTGACTATGGTTAAAAATAGATAAAAAGCTGATAAAATGAAATGGAGTAGTCTTTTCAGAAGAAATGCTGATAATGAATTAATTTCATAGAAAAGAGTGATGCATAGGATTAATTTCATAGAAAACAGTGCAAATTAACACTCCTAAAACAAAACATAATTTTTGTGGTCAGGAAGATTTAAAATTGATTTTCTCAGTTTTTTCAGGACTCCGAAAGCAGACTGCTAAAGAATGCTTGGAAGTTTTAAGACGCCATTTGAATTTCCAGACCGGCAAGTGGGAACATAGCAGAACATTCCCCTAAAATGACTATTCAAATTACTAATTCAACAGCATTACTGCATAAAATTTCAAAATGCAACTGGATGCAAACCAAAAAAGTTTGAAAAATCTCAGATCTGCAACCTCCAAAGCTATCTACTTATGGTCATTTGGCAAGGGCTGGCTAACTTTTGGCAACTTTTACAAAGTTCCATCAGTCAGTGAAATTATGCAGCATAAGCTGCTAGACTTTTGTCTAAGACTAAATATGTAAAATGGGGGAGAAAACAACTCCAGAATATCTATGCAAAGAATTTTTTTTTTCAGAATTATATGGAAGACTATTACTTACACTAAATTGAAAGTTTATATCAATAAAAGTGGGAATGTCTCCTAGTGAAGTGTTCTTTCCTGAAAGATTAGGACAAAACTGATATTCTGTGTAACTATTAACACTAAAAACTGATTATGAAAAAAATATATAGTGAAAATAATAAAAATCTGCTATGATAAAGGACTTTGTTCTCCTTCTTTTGTGAAAGGGATGAAAATGTTTCCCATTTCTTCCATCTGTTTCAATTTTGCACAGTAATTATTATTGGTTTGTAATAACTGAACAGGTGGGAGAAATGGGAAGCATTTTCATCCCTTTCACAAAAGGAGAAAAAAAAAGATGTAGAATTCACTTTGAGAAACAGAACAGGGCACTGAGACAGTGCTTATGAAAAAAAAACTGAACCGATAAAAACAGGCATTTAGTAAAACAATGCAGAAATCAAATCCCCAGAGATGCTTCACAATCTTTAAAAAAAAGCAGATTATGAACTCTTCCTAGCTAAAACTATTTGACAACTGTGGTACGTGTTGGGTTTTTTTTCTTATTATCATTCTTTATTTTTGAAAGATAGTGGTAAGAGTACGAGGTTTGTAAGAATCTTGGTCCAAAAAAAACCCTAGAATGCTATGAGTGACATAGTGTTCATAGTGACGTATTAGTGGTCTGAATAAGAGAAAAACTTACAAAAACTCACCTTCTGCTATATACAGGACTAATCACAATTAAAAACCCTAAAAGTTTACCTTAATCATCACCTCTGAACACTACACACACTACTCTTTGGCACTATATGTGTAGCAGCCAGTAGCAAGAGAACACAACTTTTCTATCACTGCCAGCATGAAGAGCAAACTAGTATGGAAAGAGCTTTCGCATATACCTGGGTGTCATAACTCCTGAGCGGAAAACCAGGACATGACAAATTCTTTCTGCATGGGATAGAATAACTTTCTCTATATATAACATATTAGGTGGACATTCCTATCCAAGAAAATTATGTCATTTCTTATCTTAAATAACATCTTTCAGGATAAAACCTGAAGTACATATCAACTGGCAAGTTTTATATGACATAATATATTCCTTATTCATTAACCCAAGTTATATAGAGCAGTTTCTGCAGCTTTATTCATTAGATAGAACACAACACAATGAGGCCTGACTCAGTTTCAACCCAAAGACTTTCTATAGTGCAGACCATATTGCTAGTTTCCACTAACAGAACTAAATGAAGATGTGATTACAATCCTTTGTGCATAATTATGTAAAATTTAGTATTGCTTTTTCTGTCGAGATAGACCCTGAACAAAGGTCGACATATTTGTGCCTGGAACCCTTCGAAAACTTTTCAGATGCGTGCCTCCCAGGGACAGGATACTAAGCTGTAGAGATGAGTGGATTTGTTTGAGTGTTTTTTCCTTGGTTTTTTAGGGTGTTGAGAGAGGAGGGTGTGTAGCTAGCCAAAGATGCTACATAGGTTTTGTGGACGGATAACAAAAAGAGAGATTAAAAAAAAAAAAAAAGGGATGGGCGTTGGAAAGGAACACTCAAGTTCTTCTGAAATATGTTAATGGTAGGAAAACCATGAAATTCAAAGTAAACTTAGGTTTACCCATGTTACTTCTAAAAATACGAGACTGGATAACTTTAAGCTCCAATGTTTACACAGAACTGCAAAGTATTTTAAGAGTAGAGTCTGTTTGGAAGAGTTTGTAATTTGAGGAGCAGTTTAGTAGTCCTCATACATAGTCAGTCATTACATCTCTAGAACACCATTAGAAGAAAGTGCTAACTCTGGCACTTCCATCTTGAAACCTAATCCAGAAAAACTTCAGCACTTGCTTTAATTTAAATACATAGTTGCACTGGGAAATACTTCAGAATGTGGTTTTGCACCCTTTGGGACAACTTAATTAACATTCTTTCTCTGAATCCCAAAAAATCCTAGAATTCTCTTAAAGTATGGATCATTTAAATTTACAGCATATTGTCATATACTGTTTGGAGACAGCATGGTCTTCTTTGAAGGTATCACATTAGACCACAGATAAAACAATGAGCTTGGACTTGACAAGCAATGTGACAAGGTTCATTGTGTCTGAAAATATGAAAATATGGTTCTATACTTAAAACATGAAATGCGTCCATACTCCTCTAAGTATTATTTAATTCTTAATTAACTATCTTCTTATCTGCTAAAAAAATTCTGAATGAATAACCATTTTTGATTTATTCTAGAATAAGAGCACCTCCAAAGGGACCGTTAAGTGGCTTTTTTTCAAATTCCAGTTTGAGCATATGCTTTGATTCACCCTAACACAAAATTTGCAAAGTAAGTATCAAAGAATCGCAGAATATGCTATGTTGGAAGGGACTCTTTAGAATCAAAAATAATAGTGCTTGTGTACATCTTCACAGATTTTAATAATAATGAATTTATAGAAAAACTTTTAGAGGGCTCTCTACAGAAGACAAAATAGCATGAAGTAATTTAAATCCTTGCTACATGATAAAATTTGGCTAGCCACTGAGGTCCTATGAGAACTCCCTTCAGCTACAGTCATTCTATCAGTCTCACAATTACTTTTAATTATTATTTTTCATAACCAAACACCAAATGTCAAATCAGAATTTCCAAAAATTAAGCTTTAGGTACTGAGTTCTATTTCGGCTCCTGTCTGCGGTTCTGGCTCTTTAAAAGCCAACTTAGATTTTGCCTTAATAACCTATTTCTAAACTTTGTTCATCTCAGTTTCCTTAAATCACTCACAGCACTACCTAGGGGTTGTAAAAATAGCACAGATTCATGAATTTTGGTCTAACAAGAGTTGGTAGGCTCCACCTTCATTTGAAGCCAATTTTTTTGCTTTATCTTAGTTTTCACTTATTTTAATATTTTTTCCCTTTCCGGACTTTCATATTTTTTTACCCAGGAACTCTGACTCTCCTATATTTGTGCTGCTAAAATTGTAACCTTAGTTTAAAGCTAGAGTAACATACTTATCTTGTCACTCACTCTTTTTCTTTGCATCTCTTCAATTTGCTTTCATCATCTCTAGTACAATTTCAGTAATTTCTCAAACTCTTTAAGCTTAGTAAGTACTGAGGTGCCTCAGCTCATTAAAGAACTCAGACATATACTTAGTATATAAACCATCTTCCCATCCTCCTCTCATAAACATCTAAAATCTTCACTGTTCCCTTCCATTCATTTTGACTGCTACAATATACAGGCTCTTAAACAATATACAGCGTATGCTTTCTTCCAAAGAAGTCATGTCTCTAATGATTGCCAAGGTCTTTATTTTGATACAGGTGAGGATGCTGGAGTCTGTCCCATCTCTGTAGTGAATTTCAAACAAATATCATATTAAAAGTAGAAATGGCCCTCTATTTAAAAAAAAAAAAAAAAAACAACAAAAAAACAACAACAACAAAAAAACCACCAACCACAAAATAACCCCCTCCCCAAAAAAAAACAACAAGCAAAAGCAAAACCAACAACAAAGAAACAACAGTTAACAAAGCATCTTAAAGCTATTCCATATGTCTTCATGAATGAAAGCATCTATTACTGGTCCAGTTAATTCTAGGAAATACATTCTTCAAAACAAACTCATTATCACTATCATGCCTGCTACAATTAATTTGAGTATCTCAATAACAGAATCACAGAATTGTTAGGGTGGAAGGGATCTCTGGAGATCATCTAGTCTAACCCCCTTGCCAAGGTAGGGTCACCTGCAATAACACAAATTATTTGTAACTTTTTATGTTTAAAATAAAATCAAGAATTTTTATTTTCAGAAAATGGTTATATTGGAATTTAATCACAAGTTCTTTTCTACATATTCTGTACTGGTTTTAATAAAATTATGATCTACACAAAATCTGACAGTTCCAAAGACAACTTTAGCAATCAGTAATGTCCTCAAAAAGGCATTCAATTTTGCAATGCAGCCAACAAAACTATGGAGTGACACTCCATAGCATCCACTAAAAATCTCCCAGAGCCACACAAAAAGCAATGTATTTTTAGGGCCTAAAAACACAATGAAAACATACGCAATTATGAGCACATTTTAAATTTTTGTTTCTTTTAATTGGCAAAAAACAACAGAGAGGAATGCAATCCAGAGCCCTTCAACCCCAACTAATGGCAGAAGGAGGGAGGCCTTCTGACACTATCAGGCAGCCCTAAGCCCACCCTTTTTTAAACAGACGCCTCTGATTCTTGATTTGAGCCATACAGAGCAACATATTTTCTGTCATCAAGAGGAACAAGGAAGGCAGCTTTGGCTCTTCTTTCTTTAAAAACCCAGGAGAGGCAGAACAGCATAAGCGGTAACACTAATAGCAAAGTATATTTTTTCAGTGGATGAGTTGGACAAGCATCTTTCCCCTTCTCTTTTTAGGCATATGAAGGTTTTCTGGGCTGGGAGGACTCACCATGGGCTACTGGTTTATTGAGTTTAAATCCCATAGAAGTGAAGTTGGATCATCCTTTCTCTCACAAGTATTTTTTTTTTTCAGTTTGTCTGATGAGTCATGAATTGTCACCATTTGAATTACACTTTCCAGCTCTTCTATGGAAACAGAAAGACTAAAAATACATGCTTTTAATGGGAGCTGAGATTCTGCTACAGTCACATGGCTCCCCAATTAGTCCATTCTCCCTTCATTTTGTTTCTTCAAGGCTTGGTGAACTGTAATTCTCTGTTTGTGACATCAGGCTCATTTCCACAGCAACCAATTGAATTATCCCCCAAATAAGAATAAGCAACAGGAACAGATGAACTCTTAAGAAACAAAAGCTTCTTACTATTTACATGCAAATGTCCATAGAAACAACTAAACAATAACTGAAATGAAATATGGAAGATACATAGAAACACAGGAAATATAACAAAGGCATAATCAATGTTTATACATTTTACAGTGTATAAATACACATTCAGTAATTTGATGATCATATGTCAGATTTTTAATAGCCACAATATATGTTCAACACCAGTAACAGCTGATGGTGCAATACCAGGTGTTGATGACTTGTATCTGTGCAGCTTCAATTTTAGAAAGAAATCATTATTTTTGACCTAGGAAACAGAAAGCAAGGTAAGATGACACCCCTTGCCTTTCAGAATTCAAAGACCACCTACTGCACACCATGAATTCCTCAGCCACAGAAACTTGAGAACATCTCTCTTATGACAAAAGGCTGAGGGAGCTGGGCCTGTTCAGCCTCAAGAAAAGATGACTGACAGGGAACCTCATCAATGTCTATAAGTATCTAAAGGGAAGGCATCAAGAGGATGAAGCCAGGCTCTTCTCAGTGGTACCAAGCAATAGGACAAGAGGCAATGGGCAGAAACTCGTGCATCTAACTAGGAAGCTCCACCTAAATGTGAGGAAGAGCTTCTTTACTGTGCAGGTGACCCCACATGGAAATAGACTGCCCAGAGAGGTTGTGGAGTCACCCTCACTGAAGATATTCAAGAACCAACTGAATACAATTCCAGGCAATGTGCTCTGGGATGACGCTGCTTGAGCAGGGAGGTTGGACCAAATGACCCACCATAGTCCCTTCCAACCTTACCCATTCTGTGATTCTGTGAACTAGTGTTTCTATTTTGGACTTTTTAAGAACTCTTTATAAAACTTCCTTCTTGTAATGTTTTCCCTGAAAATGAAAATTCATAGTTATTAACTTTTCCCATAGAGACTTTATCATAATTTTCTTCTCTTATGGATCTATCTACATGTATAAGAGTTAACACAAGCCCTGATACTATCGGCAGTGCTAGAGCTCTGACTAACTTAATCTTTCCCAGGCACAAAAACACCCACTATGCCCTCAGCAGAAACACTGAAAACTTAGTAACATAATTTAGAAAATAATAATATGAAAATAAGGGTCTAACATTATCCAGTCTCAACACAACCAATTCAACATCCCTACTGTATTGAACTACCATGTTTCATTGCTCAGCAAGACTGAGCAAATCTCAGAGTCTTCTCCAGTGATTGCCATCTCTTCCACATTGTCCCAGATGAAGCAGATGTACAAGATGCTTGCAGGTAAATTGTCATCTTGTAGTAAGGCCACCAAATGCTCTTGATGATGAGACAGTATCTTCTTCATCACACAGCATGCATTTCCAGTGCCTCTATATGTTCAAATGATGGGTTTGTAATAACAGCCTTTCTTAACAGTATTTTCTCTCTGGATTCTGGGATCAATGCAATTTGGTACTACTGAACAGGCTGAATCAATTTTTTTCCTTTTTCAATTCCTCTAAAGTTTCTTTCATAAGAGATCTAAATAGGTAGAACACTTTGACACTTCCACTAGCTTTCCTAAAATGGACAAATAAAGTGTGTTAGCACTAGCACAAGTGACACCATTTGCTTCATAATACTTTTGTTACCCCTAAGTAAAAATTACAATTTTCTGAGCCATCATATTTTTGACCCTGGCAATCAAATATTCAGGAACCAGAAACAGCTCGTTAGGACAGAAATTGAAGCTAAAAAACAGCTAGTGCTTCATCGAACTGATCTGACCCTGGACCAATTTGTCAACATCTTCAAAAATTTTGAATTACAAGTTTACTCTAAGGGTCTACTGCATTCTCTGCTTTTACTAAATAGATTAAGTCTCTCCATGTTATTATATATGACCTTTTGTTAGCAGTCTCCAGTCAACAGCACAAAGCAGCAACAGTAGTCTTGCTGACTATAACCACTTTAAATCAGAACTCCTTAACAAGTCAGATATTTCTGAAAGAAACTTCTGTTCTGCAGAGGAATAGGGTCTTTTCCAAGCTTTACAATTCTATGATTCTGAGGGATCTAATAAACAGCAGGTGTGTCCCAATTCTGCTAGCTGATAGCAGCAAACAAATATAAATTCACTATTTTCTGCTCTTAAAACTTGTCTCCCTGCAGCTGACCTATAGAGTTTCTTGCAGCCAGAACACAGGAGAGGATCCCTGTAATTAACTAAGACATGAACATAATAGTGTAATAAGATAAATAAGATAGTCCAAAAGTCACTTTGTGACTTTACTTTTTGCCATTACTATGTACAACTCAAATACAGTTCTGTGAAACTCAATAGTTCCTAAAAGAATGCATCGAATTAGAATATATAGTAGCCTGAGAGGAACAAAAAGTACTTTATTGCATGACGAAGGCAAATGTATTTAAGTAACTCAGGAATAACTTCATAGACCCTTTAACCAAAGCAAGGAGTTCACAACTCTCTTCTACATCATTCCTTTCTCTAAATAATTTATTATACCTTAAACAAGTTGGATGCCCTTTTTCAGTATAAGCATGGAAGCAGGAAACAAGTTCTGCATACACAAGTATCCCACCTGACCCACGTAAAAGGCTCCTCCTTACTCACAGTTGTGGACAGAGTCAATATGATACGGTTTACCCTTGACAGGTTAGCTGGAGAATTGACTCACTTCTGTTTGGGTAAAAAGGCAACTACTAGTCACTGAAAGGCACATATCAAGGCAGAAACACTAAGCATTTTACCTCAGTAGAAGGCCCACCACAGAGCTCCAGATCATACTGTATTACTGTGTGTTTATCAGCTTTTTTCCTTCAGAAATGCTCAGCTCATCACCGTATCTTACATTCTCTTCAAGACCTAACACAGAAACCCTCATTAAAGAAAGGAAAGAAACCCACTAATACTTCTGCAGCTGATATTGATGCCCAGCTCTCAATCTCATCTATGATATGATCTTCAGAGGCCAAGTCTCAACTATGACTCGTTAAATGAAAAACAAATTCACAGCTTTGTGTCTTTTCTATCCTGGATTTCAGTCTACCATAAGTCAAAGTTGGCTCTAATATCCTCATTAGTGCAGACTGTATGTAACATCCTTCCTTTGGACTGAGTAAATCTGACTAGAACCTAAATATATCACATACAATGTTTCTATCCCATTTTCTCTAAATTGTTACAACACAGGAATGTGCAAAAGGGATTTAAAGTCACATATCTGAAGAAAAAATGTACAGTGTTATATCAATAAGCATAGTTCATAGTCCACCTCTCAGGATTCACACTCCATGAATTATCAACTGGTCTTTTTTCTGGCCACTCCATCCCCATTTTGCATGCAAAGAGTGGCTCTCTCACTAGACCCAGTATCCTTCTCCATTAAGTTCACCCAAGTGCATGGGATATCGCGCAGGCAGACTCCACCTTTCAGCTAGTCTGACAGATTCTGACAAAACTTTTTGAGAACCTAATTTCCTCCTGTTTAGTAATAACAGGAGCAGAAACACCATAGTCCTAAAATCCAATACTTAGGATAAAATTATTCTCAGTAATCACCATCAGTTTTTTCTCTCCACTTTCCATACACTCAAAAATAGCTGGTTTTGGCAATCTGTATTTGATGAGGTCCATTCCCTCATTAAAAGTAGCACAATTCCATGTGGCACTAGAAGCCTGGGACACTCTGAGAGATTGTGTAATAGCCCGTAGCTGCTGCTGATCAACTGCCACATTTATGAAGTTCCCCCCAGGTTATCATTTATACCCCTTGTAAAAGAAAATATTTTCCATCTGTGAGAACCACAGAATCAAACTACTCAAGAGGTTGTCTCTGGCAACCTCATTTTGAACCAAAACTTCTGCTGACCTTCCCATTTTTCTTCAGTGATCTTTTCACAACTTCCTCTTTTCCGTTCCCCTGTAAAATTGTTACACTGTTTAGTTCTTGCAGTAGCTATTGATACTACATCAAAAGACGCTGCAGCTGCTGATGCTGTTTCTGTTCTCACAGTCACTTCAGTAGCACTCAGCATCTATTTCTATCTTCAGGCTGTGACAGACTGCCCAAGGCCTCCTCCACTGGCCTGGGAAAAAATCATTGCCAAAAGTTTTGCAAAAAGGTTTTTTCAGGCTTTTTCCTCAGGGCACATTTTGTTGACAAACTCGAAAGGACAACACAAAACCAAGATATTTCCCCAGAGTGCACATGCTGCCAGATCTCAGAGGTCTTTTTCCCCGCCTACTGAGGGAACGGCAGAGCTGCTTTTTTTTTTTTTTAATGCCTAGCTGACTCATTAAATAGTCTTGATTTAACTGTTTCCAATCTCTTTAATATTTCCTCACTTGCTTTTGGAGCAGGATCCTTTAAATTTCCCTTAACAGATAATTTGGACTCCAACAGCCATAAAACTTCATTTAATAAAAAGGAGATACAAAATTCATTTAATAAAAGGGATTAAAAAAAAAACCTGTCCAAACTAATCCAATTTACCATACAGATAATAATCACAATGAAACTATTTATATTATTTCTCCCTAATGCCCTTACAATTCAGGCTCCTGTAGGGAGTAGTACAGAACAACATATCACAGAACCACAGAACCATTTAGGTTGGAAAAGTTCTCCAATACCACCGAGTCCCACCTTTGACCGATCATCACCTTGTCAACTAGATCATGGCACTAAGTGCCACATTTAATCATTCCTTGAATACCTCCAGGGATGGTGATTCCACTACCTCCTTGGGTAGTCTGTTCCAATGTTTAACAACTCTTTCTATGAAGAAAATCTGTACCAACCTGAACCTCCCCTGGTACAGCTTGAGGCCATGTCCTCTCTTCCTGTCGCTGCCTGCCTGGAAGAAGAGACCAACCTCCACCTGTCTACAACCTCCTTTCAGGAAGTTGTAGAGAGCACTAATGTTACCCCTGAGCCTCCTCTTCTCCAGGCTAAACAACCCCGGAACCCTGAGCTGCTTCTCATAAGATTTACCTATACTAGTATTATATAATTTAGAAGAAACTGTCTCTGCCTGAAGAGTCCTGTACGTACCTTACCCTATGCCATGACATTTATATGCAGAAAAATCCCTACATCTTTTCACCTTTCTTTCCCACAGCTAGCACTGATCATGAAATCTAAAGGAGAAAAAAAATATATGAATTTTCTTCTCTTGAGTGCATATATTTTCCTAGAATCTTGAGCATTTGGTGTGGGCTACATTATTGTTGTTGTCATTATTATCACTATTCTATAATAAGTACACCAGTTATCTCAGTTGTTCTACTTTTCACAAATTCTTCTGAGGCAATTTAAAACTAAGCAAAGATCTAATGCAAAATCTTTTTTACTATTTCCTCTTTGAAACAAGAGGAGAGAGGAGATTTTTAATTTGACTGGCAAGAAGGACACAGAGGAACTGTCTCTGGAAATAATTTTTCTTCCAAAACCACACATATGCATATTAACTGCAAAGAGCCAAGTATTAGGTAATATGCTCTTTGAACTCTAGAAATACTTTAATTTTAAGTAATATTTAAACTGTTCCAAAAATTCACTGAAGCCCCCAATTATTTAAGTATGGCAGGCAAAAGAAGAAAGGGCTTAAATTGGAAGTATAAAATTGCCTTGAATTGAGCTCAAAAATAATTCTGTAAGACAAAATACAGATATTTCTTGGATTAATTTACTGAAAGATATTCATTTACTGTGAAGTTCTGAGTGTTGCTTAGAGGGAAATACTGTGCGAGTAGGAACAGTGATGGAGAACTGATTCTCCTTTGCTGTTGAGTTATATTTATGGAAACTGAGAAAAGGTGGTATGTATTTCAAGCAAGAAATTTTACATTCAGGGTTTGTGTTCACCAAACAATATAGCTGGATAAAGCAGCAAACCATACTATAAATATGTGAAGAAGAAAAAGGGCAAAAAAGATGTGGTAGGAACTTCTCAAAGTGATACCAAGGACAGTACCTGCACACAGAGCTAGGGAGTGCGCCTTGTTTAACTGTACTTGCCAGAGTAGAGAGGCTATCATCAAGCTCAGAGAAGATTAATTAAAAGCAGAACTACTCTGAACTAGGGCCAAGTGTCTTTCAGTCAGAAAGTGGAAAGTACATGTCCCTCTCAGAGCACTAGAATCCACATGAGTTCATTAATGGGCTTTATACAGTGAAAGATCCAACCCCTACTCTGGTGACTAAAAAAAACTGGATTCAGACCTCTAAGTCCAAGACGGATACATAATATCCACACTCAATCAGCTACAGTTGTGCCCATACAACTCAACTCTGGATGTACTTTTAGCTTATTATCTGTGCAGTTTGTATCTTAATATAGTTGAAAATTTCTTTAAATGACTGAAGTCAATTGATGCTGAAGAGAGTAGCTCATCTAGATGCCTCATGAGTTCTGTTTCAGCATAAAGACGAGAAGAGTCACCCGTCTCTTAGAAGCTGGGTGGACCCATTCCTCTGTTCTCAGAAACTGTAACACTTGCAGGTGTGACTGATTTCAGCAAAACCTGGCAGCAAGTCTTCTTCATAAAACAGGTAGAAGTGAGACAGGATTGCTTCTAGATAGGGGAAAGATCAAGGATATGCTTTCAAACTGAGATTTAACCTCAAAACCCTCAAACCTAAATCCCTCACTCCTACAAGTATGCCCTGTCTGCTATGCAGGAGAATAGTCTGCGTTATCAGCTATACGGAATCCAAACTAAGGCTTTCAGATCTGCAAGGTCTGTGTGCTTATGCCCAGGACAGAGGCTGGGGCTGTCACATAGGCAAAATTCTATCTCACTCTGTAGCCAGCTTAGGCTGAGGGGATTCAGCTTCCAAAGGGAACTGCGACTATCAGCCATTAAGAGTATAATCAAGGGCACTGACATCCAAGGTAGGCAAGTTTTGGTAGACTATACTCTTTGTTCCAATACTCACATTAGGTCTGATTCAAATTAAAATACAGTTCATAAACATTGTACTTTTAAATTCAAGGCAGTGTATCTGTTCAAAATTTCCATAGTTAAAATAATGCAATTTAGGTAAGATTTACAAAGTAAAGTCTCTACACCAGAGCAAATGACACTCCTGCATATTGGCAGGTGAGTGGAAGACAAACCACTTTACTATGAATTCACTACTTATTCCAAAGTCCTTTGGTGAAACCTACTCCTTAGCACGAGGCAAGGCTGGGGACTCATCACTACCACTTGTTGGTGGGCAACTGCCACAAAGTCAAATCTCCCTACAGTGTTATCTTCTGACACACGTATCAGCCCTCCATTCTGAAGGAGACCCACTGGTACTTCAAATCCCACGCTGGAGAGAAATGAGCAATGCCTTTTTTTAAGAAATTGTTTGAGGGCTTTTGTTGTTTGGGGATTTTTTATTATTTTTATTTTCTTAAGTAAATCAAACTCTACCAAGTCACCAACTGAAATATGGTGCTTCTTCTGTTCACTATCTCGATATGTTCAACAAAGACAATGAAATATCAAAGAAATTCTAAATTCAAACTTCATGAAATTCCCCATAATCTAATTACTATTTAAGAATGAGTAAAGATATCTACTGTCACATTGTGTATCTCTGCATGTTACATTAAAATGTATCAAATTCAAATATATTAAACACAATTAAATATTTATTTTTTAAAATTGCATTTTAAGGTCTTAAGTCACACATTTAAAGATGTTGTAGTCATTTAGCTAAATTAAATTGGACAGCATAGAAATTCAAAATAAGGTCTATACCTAGGTTTTATTCCCTTGGCATTTTACATGAATATTTATATACGATTAACAATTTTTTTTCTAATTGCCTCAGAAATTGAACTGTTTATACACATCTTTGTGTCACATTTCACATTTTCAAACAACTAACACCCTTTTATTACAGAACAGCAGAGGAAGTATGAAAGACAACGTATCTTTATTTACACACACAAACCTGAACATAAATTCAGGCAACTTCCCCAAATACTTTATTCTGGTATCAACAGCTCTACTAAAGCAACGGCCCTGAACTATAATGTGTGCAAGAAGTCTTGGAGGAGCAAAGGGAAGCAAAATGAAAAGGAATATCTTAAATGCCTTTATTCCTCGCATGGAAGAGAACAAATATTTTAGCAAACGCAGCACTGGAGGCTTAAACTATAAGAATAAATGGAAATAAAAAAAACCCACATAACTATTCTATGTCTATGATGAATCTTCTAATTCTGGTATTGAAAAAAATATTGAAGAATAATTTTAAAATATTTTCCCAGGAAATATTAAATATTTTCAGAAGTAATTAAAAAAAAAACCCCAAACCTGCTCCATTATAGTTACTATTTTTTGGTGATGTAATTTAAAACAAACAAGCTTATTCATATCAAAAATGTGAAATGCAAAGTGTTCTTTGCAATGGTCTCTGAAAGCAGTGGATCATCAGCACAAAATTCAGATGTATTCTTTCTAAAATCCATGTAATTGGACTTTGTTTCCCTTTGTTTATTGTTTCTGTGTCACGTACAAATAAAAGAACTACTAAAAAGCATGGATATTTTCATTTCTCAGATTCATACCAGATTCTTAAGACCTTCTTTCAAACAGAAAATCCTAAGTGATTAAATACAATGTTTTATATTTCACTATGAAATGAGAAACAAAATAGCTTTTTGCCCAGTAACATCATTAAGGATTTAAAGCAGTATATGATACAAATTTCCTTCAAATCTATAGCTTATCATTTGAAATGAGAATGTGACATGGGGAGGAAACTCTTTAAGAAATAGAATACTTCAAGCTGCACAGCAACTGCTGTAGAAAACTGTGAGACTCAAATATACTTGTTCAAGAAAGCATAATTTAAATATTTCTACCTGATTTCTTTTTTTGTTGTTGTTAAATAACATTGCATTATATAAATTGTAATTCATGGTCTAACTTGATAACAAAAAAATATTATGAATCTCAATCACATTCCACTGGAATGTACTATTCAATAATAATCACATTATTAATTCTAATAATAATTTGATGATTATTCTGTTAGATGACTATACTGAAATACTATTAAGTATATGCTGTGATGCCATAGGCACAAAAACCCAAACGCAATCACCCATATTCATTTTACCTTATAAGCATATGTTTCCCTTAGTAATAAATCAATAACATTCATGAATCATATCAGATGTCCTCTGTTTTTAAAAACATAAATTTAGATTACTTGTCATACAGGAGAACTGCCTAAATGTTCTTCAACTTTTTCAGTTCATTTCTTATCAGGCTTCCGAACCATCTCCTAGTTTTGTCTTTCATGTTCAGTATCTGCTCTCCAAGCACATAATTCTGAGCCATTTAAGTTGCTCAAGAAACTGAAAGGACGTTTTGCCTGAGCAATAACTAAAGAACTGGATCTTCAGCTTAGAGAGATTTTTGTTTCTTGCTCTTTCACAGGACAACTCCTTCACATTGCTTATAGCATTTATTATCTTCATATTGGACACCTAGATGTGTTTCTCTTGGAATCTCCATGCTTCCTCTATGACTGAGCAAGTCTTCTTTTCAACTACAAACCCCACTCTAGTGGCCTACAAATTGTTATGGCAAATTGAGGCAAATTAAGGCAAAGTCTTAAAAATATGTTCTCCAAATACAGTCACATAACCCATAGTCAAGTCTATATGGTATCATACTGGAAAAATATCGTGCAGAAAAAATGTTACAGATTCCAACAGATTTTGTTCTTTCCTTTTAAAGAACATACCTTTTGGATTAAAAACATAAACATAAACTATAATTTAACCTCTTACTTGACAGTGAATAATATCAATAATATAACAATTTTATATTCTGCATTCAAAATATTCCTAATTTTTAATTAGCCATAAATCAAAATATTTTAAAAATTACTTACATTCTGCATATTTTTGAAGTTGAGAGAATTCTCCAGGGCTAAGGTTAACCCACTTCTCCTGGCTCGTCATATCGGCAGTAAAGGTCCTCGATATATATATATCAGTAGAATATTCCCTTTGACCCTGGTGATATAAACTCCATAAAGACTTTTAGCTTCAGTTCACAGTGTTTGGGGTGTGCAGAGACGGCATCAGTCTATGTGGATGAAGATTTTGGTGCTGGACTGTTCCAAATGCGTTGGTTCAGTGGCACGTTACAACACTGTTAAAAGATCAAATATTAGAACAATAAATACCAGTTTTCCTATGGGAATAATTGTCACTGATAAATACTTTCTGATACACAGTTTTGCTCAAAATCCTTCCATATGGTATTTGTCCATAAACAATTTTACACGTATTTCCAAATTCTCATCCCCCTTTCATGCAGTTTCTACCTCTGTAGAACAGACCTTACAAAAACAATGCATTAGCAACACCACTCCTGGAACAACAGGTAGGCTACTTTTCATCTAATTTTAGCCATCTGAAAGTCAGATACATCATTTGAGATTGTCATCTCAGGCACTCCCTTTAATCATCAGAGACAGGTGATCCAGACAGCAATTAATCCCTCCAGTTTCAACATAATCTTGAAATGTGATGAATTGCCTTCCTGTGGTATTTATCTTTTATTGATTACAGAGGTTGCCTAGAAGACAAGTTTAGACTAGAAAGCTAATTTTAGACTGTAAATGGAACCTCTTCATATGCCTAGCAATGTATCAATTATAAGGGTCAAATTACAAAAAGAGCAAAGAAAAAATTCAGACCAGAAGAGACTAACACAGTAATGGAAAGAGTGCTAAGGAAGAAGATGTTGGTAGCTAAAAAAGAACAGAAAAAGCACAAAGATGTCATAAAGAGGCAGAAAGGAAAAAAGCTAGGAACAGAAATATATAACACCCCCTCCCCCCAGAATAACCTAATCAGACAAGACCTTTATTCTTTTATTTTTTCTGTCTTACATACATAAGTATCATTCCTGGACAAATAAACTCACACAGGAAGATGCCTTAGTCCCAGAGAATGCTTTCATTGCTCTCAGGCCTTTCCTGATGAATTATTTGAATGCATGGACTACACTATGAGCAACTAAGGCTAACTATATACAACAACAATTGCTTTGTTTTTTAAAAATTTGTAACACAAGAGATTCCTATGCTCTTCATCTCCTCAAAGGAGGATAAATGATATGTTGGAAGACGTGGAAACACTGATTGAACAAATAACAAAAACTAACAGGAGCGTGGAGATTGGGATGAAAAAAAGTAACATTAATGGGGATAATGTTGGCCAAGTGCAAGGCACATCAGCCCTCAAACATCAGTGAATCAACATTAGTACCAGAAAAAGGACAGCTACTACACAAGCTAAGTGATATTCAGTAAGAAAAGCTATCATTCTGTATTGTGAACCTCAATCCTCATATTCATAACAAGAAAAAATAACTATGGTCAACGGGGCCATTTTAATCAAATTAGAGATGTTTCATTTCTGACAATTGATTAGATTGTATTGAAGACAGTTTTATTTCTTTAAATAGGTATATTTTTCTTATATTCTTGACAACTGATTAGATTTTACTGAATTCTTTTTTATATTTGCATGATTGATTTAATATAACCAAAATTTTCTACCACAATTTCATCCAGTTTTACTATTTGTTTCCTTAACTACATTAGCTTCATTATCTGCAACAGCTAGGCTCTACTGCCTAAAACTACTGTTGTAAGAAAAGGTATGTGACCTGAATGAGATGACAGCAAAAAATTTAGTACGGGGATAGCAGCTCACACGAAAGAAGATGTAGTTTGTGTGTAAAACAGCAGTTATCATGGAATAGATGACAGAATTTAAGGCTACATTTTTATACTGGAAAACTCCAAATGCAATTTCTGTCCTTTGAAAGGGAAGGCTGTGGGGATGTAGTGGAGCTAATTTGCCAGGTGTATTTGAGAATAGGAATGGGGAGGTAGGCAGTTCTCTGGGGATGGTTAGCTGGTCTTTGGCCTCCAGCCAGGTCCTGTACACCACCTCAGTGTGTGTGATGCAGGAATAAACAGAAACATAACAGGGAAGATCTTGGCAAAAGGAACTCTATAGGGGCTTCCTTTTTTCAGTTTCCTGTTAAGTTATGCTGAAGCAGAGTCCTAAATAAGGAAAAATCCCTGCATCCTTTAGTTTTTCAGAATTAAACTTTTTACAGAGACTTCTTTCCATTTTATATAGATAATATTGTATTTATAAGAAATCAAGAACAGTATATAGGTGCTGAGGACAAAAGCCATCAATGCCTATTTGTGTTACATGATGTTTACCATTTGTTAAGGTAAACGATGGAAGACCACCAATATACTATATAAATACCCTAACTTCTGTACAAAAAAATATTAATTTATATCACTTTTTCCAGTAGTGTTTAACATAAATGCATTTCTTTACACTTTATTTTATTGCTCTTTAAGTAGTCCAGGAAGGTCACACAGTAAGAAACCTATACATAAGTACATGAAGAGGAAAGCAGTTAACAGGGATGATACTATTACATAGAAAAAACAGAATGTTTAACTACAACAATAATCAAATGTGCTTGCTGGCAGGCAAAATAAAGATCAGCAGCTCTAAACAGACACACACAGTGATTTGACATGTTCATGCAGAGATAAATTACTCTGAAGAACACAATACAGCACACAGCTAAAATACATATGATGTCAGGTAGGGAGCTTTTCAGCAATCCTCTAAGAGTTTGACCTATTCTGGAAAACTCAGATCTATGCATACATTTTGCTAGTATACCCTTAGGCAAGATTCACAGTCCTCTCAAACAGACACAAAGCAGACCTTACAAATAAGAGAAATTAGAAACACTGCATTAATAAACTATTCATTTTATCACAAAAAGAAAAAACAAAATCTTCCTCCTCTATCTACTGACTATAATAAGTCTTAGAATTCCAGTCTCCTTTTTATAACATTTTCCTTTCAGGATTTGAGAGTTTATTAAGTGTTCTGTCAGGATTCCTACCATATACCCAAACTAGGAAGTAAAGCTCTGTTAAAAAACTACAAATCAAATCATTTAGCATTCAGCCAACAATGCTAACAAACAGATTTCCTGGAATTCCCCATGCCACTGAAATCCTCAGCTGCTCTGCAGAAGCCAGGCTGAGGAGAGAAGAGAAAGAATTATGCAGTGGAGAAAAAAATATAGAGGCACATCCCCTAAATGCCAACCTAACAATTCAAATCACCTCATTCCACCTCAGTACAGTCCTCACGGCAAGAAAAGAGGAGTTTTTGGAGACTACGGAGAAAAAAAATTACATCAGTCCCACCAGCAGTTTCAGCTTCAAACTTTGGCCCAAGGAAACACATCCAGCTTCTCAACCAACCCAACCCCCTCTGTTTCCTCCTGAAAGGCAGGAGAGCTTCTTCTGAGGTCCATCCTGGGGTTACAGCAAGTTTCCTTCCAGGGAAACTACAGTTTTCCACAACAGGCCTGATAAGTGATTTCTGCCTAAACAATAGGAATAAATAACACAGAATATTTTATACCTTAATTGGTATGGAGGCTGAAGCAATAATGCCTTTCAAGAACTTTGTTAGCTAGATCCTGTGATTTCAGCATGGGTGACATCACACATTTTCCAAAGGAGAATTTTTACATGTCAGATAACACATGCTTCCACATGTGCCTGAAACACTTTTCTCTGTTCTCCGCACAAAAACATGCTAGTAATCTCTAATTTCTTGGAAATGCAGGCATTATGTACAGATATACAAGACATATGTAGGTGTTCCTGCAATTCATTTTATACTTCGTAGAGAACAATGTCTGTAATGACAGAAATACTCAAAATTTGCATAGTTGAAAGTTTAGTAATGAAGAGTCTGATGGGCAAGAAATCTAAAGTATCTGCTAATCACCATTCTGGTTTTTTTACTCTCAAATACAGAAGTAGTGTAATTAATTATAATTGCTACTAGATTAATGGCATGGAGTAAAAAAAATGAGGGTCCATAACAAAACAACACTGCTTTTTATTATATGATTTGTGTATTTTACATAACAATATCCCTTGTTTTGCACCATATTTAGCATATAGTACAATTTTTTTTCAATTTAGCAAAAGATGTTTACTGATGTAAATTAACATAATTCTGAAATATAAACTATAAACATTGATACACTGAGATCAGTGACAATTTGCTTATCAAGCTGAAAGTCTCTCCCTTTAAAGGAGTGACCAGCACAACTCAAAAGCACACTTATTTTCCTGACTATTCCCAGGTGTAGTAGTCTGGGACATGTAAAAACAGCTATTTAAATTTTAATACAAAGATATGGACTGTATTCCTCAGAGAAGCAATTATTCAAATTCACTTCCTTGAATTATTTATATGGAATATATCGGTAAACACTGGGAACACATGCAACACAAGCCCCATCGTGGCATGATAAGCAAAATACTTGAATCTGAGAAAGTATTTCACTAGTGCTACAGCTTATGACAGTGAAAAATATTAGCAACAAAAGCTAAGCTTCGATAAAAACTGCTCAGAATGCAAGACAGCAACATTACTGAATATAGTTACTTACATTTAAAATACAGGCATACATTTTTGACTGTAATTTTTGCTTTACTCTGTTATGGTTTAGCCCAGCTGGCAAGCAAGTAGCATGCAGCCACTCACTCACTTATCCTGTGCCCCAGTGTGATGGGCTGGAGAATTCAGGAAAGAAAAAAAAAAAAAAGGTAAACCTCATGGATTGAGATACGACCAGTTTAATAATTGAAACAAAGTTGTTAAGAACAATAATGATAATGAAAAGGGAGATACCAAAAGGAGAGAGGGGAGAAAAACAAGTGATGCACAATACAATTGCTCACCTTAGCAGCAATCAGCCTCCCCTGGCCAGCTCATCCCTGAGCAGTGATCAGCCAATTTCTCCCAGTTCTCTCATAAGAGAGCATGACATTCCATGGTATGGAATATCCCTTTGGCCAGCTGCCCTGGCTATGCTCTTTCCCTTTTGCAGCTCCTCACTGGCAGAGCATGGGAAACTGAAGAGTCCTTGACTTAGGGTAAGCACTACTTAGCAACAACTAAACAGTGTATTACCAGCACAATTCTCATACTAAATCCAAAACACAGCACTGTACCAGCTGCTGAGAAGAAAACTAACTCTATCCTAGCCAAAACCAAGACACTCTTCCTGTACCTTAACTTCATCACATGATTTCTTTAAAAGCAACTTCTGACAGATCTTCAGTTTTCCAACTCCTAGGCTTGCTATTTCCAAGTTGCTACACTAATTACTTACCAAGTCAGAAGAACTACACTCAAATTTCTCAGTGATTTCTTCACTGAAAGAAATATTGAAATAAACAAAACCGAACATGAATCTGGGACAAGGAAATACCACAAAATATATGTACTGATGCATCATGAGTTCATAAAGTCTTTTTTCTTGCTTTAAATAGTATCACTGAATAAAGTAAAACTAAACTGACACCTTTTTTGACCAGAATTTAATTTATGCTTAGGAGAGAAATAGTACATAATTCAAAAAGCTCCACCAAGTGAGAGTCATGGAGCTGTTCCCAACATTAAAAACTTCTCAATAACTGTTTAGGAAGACAGATTTAAAAAGTAAAGACTCAAAAAAAGAAATTTGAGGAGTTACTCATCCTTTTTATTTTACAACGATGACTAAACAAGCAAATTTGTCCACAGGGCCATTAAAATTTGGTACCCCTTTTTTATGAGTAAATGATCACATTGTACTGAAACTGGGGGAGAGGGAAAAAAAAAAGAGAGAAAAAAAAATGTGACACCACCAAAAAGTGGAAAATAAACTGTTCAGGCAGAAAGACTTCTAGACAGTTGTATTTTGAAATTTATGAATTTAAAAAAATATACTATTTGAATATTAAAAGCCTTAAAAGAAGGTTGGATCACTAAGGCTTATGACTGATATTCTTTAATATACAGAACAAAGCAATCTGGGACAGAAAGCACTGGATTTGATAGGTATATATTTATGTAATCTGTAGTAAGTTCTCTGCAACAGAGCACATTAGGTTGTCCACTGGATGAGACAACCACTCTGATGAGAGGATTAATCAATCACTCAAACAATTCTTTTCATGTCATCCATTCCTGTTTCTACATATCCACCAAAACTCCTACAAAATCTAGAGCATTACAACAAACATCTTAGGGACAAACTCTGACTTCCAAATTATGTCTCTACCACCTTCCCCAGGAACACCAGCTCCAGGAGTGCATCCCTCAATGTGACCTCTACATAGATCTCCCCACAACCAGCACCACAAGTATCTGAGCCCCATATCAGTGGAGGTTAAGCTCTTTAACTATTTTCTGTCACATGTTCTTCCTCTTTTCTTTCTTTTCCCTCTCATGGGACAACCTGTAAATTCTGTCTAACAATTAACTTTTGTTGGCAATAAAATGCAGGGATTTCTTTGTTTAATTGTTGGACTTAATTAATCTCTCCATATTTAGGTGCTCTAGGGGTGATTACATTAGAGGAAAGCAAAGCTGAAAAGTGTAATTTACAATGGGGGAAGAATTCTGATGATTCTTAATTTCCTGGGGCACAAATTCCTATTTCATGCTCAGAAATAAGCCTTTGAAGAGATGTGCTTTAGTCTTGTGACAAAAATGTTCCACAGCGCTTGAGGAAAAGATTTGTTCACTGCTGTCCTAATTCAAATGCTTTATGCACTTTTAAAATAAACTGGGAACAAGGTGCTGGAATTCCTTTTAAATAACTTGTGAAAATATGAACCTGATTTAATCAACAGGAAAACTACAGATAATAGAGATCAGGTTAGCAGGCAGGTTAAAGGATTTCATAGCAGAAGTTCATTCTAGATTGTTTTATACTAGATGGATTTTTTTTTCCTTTTTTTTTTCTTTTTTCCCCCTAGGGAGAGAGCTGCATGGAGTTGATTAAATTATAGCAGACCTGGGATATGAATAGCTGGCGCTATGTCACTGTCCACTGGGATAGCATGGAGCCTTCTAGACAACTACAAATGGTTTCATATTTATTCATTAGCATTACTACAAAAGAGTTCAGTGATAGTGAGATACCAAACAGGATTTACTTCTCAACCATAAACATTGCCGGTTAAAACATCAGTCATTTTCTGTGCAATTCATTTTTACCATAGCTTTAAAAAGCAAAATAAAAACAATGTTTGATACACTTCCTTTTGTTTTCTTTCAAAATAAATAAACAAATACATCTAGCAAGGAAAGAAAAAAAATCCTTAGTCTGTTCTAAATATATTGTTTAGCCTTACATCAAAAAGATTATATTAGAATTATAAAAATTGTATTAGAATAAGGTAACTAATGAAAAGCTAGAAATCAAAGAAGGTGATAAAGTGAGGAAAGTAGAATAAATACACAAACACAAAAAGAAAATTCATTGTTGTTTCTCTATTTAAATTGTTGAAGAATTTCTCTTCAATGACAAAAAAAAGTATAATAAAATGGACGGCAGCTGGGTAACACAACATTTGTTCTTCTATAAGTGGAATAATTACATGATTCAATCTTCTGGACTCCACTCCCACACAGAACAGAGGTAGCAGATAAGAGAGCTGGTAATACTAATTAGAGATGTACCGCCCCCATGAATTTATATTCTTAACTTGAAAAGCAGCAGTACTAATTACAACCAATTGCAAAGCTGTATCTATTACAGTATTTCACACCTAAAGAAGCCTTTCTGCTTTCAGCCTGCAGTCAGTTCTGTCGGTTTTGTTAGTCTCTCAGCTGATGCACTGGGATGCACACACTGCATTTGATGCATTTCAAGTCAGCTCAAGTCCTTCTCAATTGTTTTATTTGCTTCGAACTTTATAATCCTACAAATTAACATTCAGAACATGCCTATATAACTATTTTGAGCCAACTGAAGGTCTAGTCAGTGAAACAAAGGTGTCTCAAACAGAAATGTTTAAAAGTTGTTTTACACTGATAACTAAAGGAGTTAAAAAATTGGCCTGCAGAACTTCCAAATGATCCTGAAAATTCATTCATCCTATAGCTGAAAATGGCAAAATTGCCTACAGACTTATGCCCAGTTTTCTATTACTAAGGAGAAATTATGAAGAAAAACCTTGTTAGTTATGAATAGGCACAAGCTTAAGTCACATTTCAACTTTCAATGGTTTTCAATATTTTTACCCTATAATTGCTTTATACAGCTCAGTCTGTACTTAGCAACTACTGTACTAGTTCTTCCATCTACTTGTACAAAGTCATCACTAAAGGTCTAGATGTTTTATGAGAAGACTGTATATGAAATATTTATATCACAGAGTTTGAATTCCATTGAAATCTTGTAAGACAGAATAATAAGACAATGGGGGGGGGGGGGAACCAAACCCCACGAGTAGATTTTTTTAGGGCTAAGAATTATTCTCTATTTTACCATTTTGAATTGATACATGAAAATTTTCAAATGAAGAAGTTTTCAAAAGTCCTTTGTGTGGTCTACTCTTATCAACATGGGATAAGAGTATCGGATGTACACGTATAACATTATTCTCTGAAGCGACCCGTGTAAAACTTGCTTTCATCAATTAGAGACCATGTGAATTTTAAAAACAGTTATGTTAATAGAAATCATAGAATCATAGAATGGCTGGGGTTGTAAGGGACCTTACAGGTCATCTAATCCCAAAGCCCCTGCCATGGGCAGGGACACCTTTCAATCGACCAGGTTGTTCAAAGCCTTATCCATCCTGCCCTTGAACACTCACAGGGATGGGGTATGCACAACTTTTCTGGGCAACCTGTTCCAGCACCTCACCACCCTCACAGTTCAGAATCTCTGTTTAACTGTACTAAATGATTTTTTATGAGTCATTCCTTTCACTTGCCCTGTATTAAAACATGCACAACTGAATTCTTCTAAATATGAAATAAGCCTAAAAAAGTTTGGTCTGCCTGTATCCTCTTTATATCACAAGAATATCATAGCTATGTAATCTGTAAGTCACTCAGTTTCTTAAGGTCATCCTATTTTGGTATAGCTTATGACATTAAAAAAAAAAGAGAAAATTTATACTATTTGTTATTTAAAACCATTCCATAAGTTCTTTTTCCAAAGGTTGTACTTGAGATGATAAAGTCATACTTACTAATGAAACAGAAATTTTATCTTCTGAGAACATTCATCAGCAATCACCTAAAGCCTCATAAACTCTCTATCCTCAAAAATATAAAATTCATTTAAAATTAACTTGTTTATATGTTCCAATTGATATTACTGAACTCCTGCAACTTTCATAATTAACTATTTTTGCTAATGTTTGCAGTAAACCAAAAGACAGCTACCCCTCTGTTTTCTCATTTCAGGCATGCCAAGTAATATATGATGTTTTACCCAAGAAAAAATGACTTAGCCACAAGAAGAAAAAGCAAACAAACAAAAATCACCACAGAGAAAGGTCATGCATATCAGGTGATGTGCATCCATACAAATCTGCGACTCCAAATTTGAGATACTATTGTTTACACTCAGCTGCTTAGACTGCACAGGCAGAAATCCCAGACCTGAGCTGAACTGAACTGGGCAACTGGGACTACGCAGCCTGGGCACTATGCTGCTTTTCTGACCCAAATAGGTGTCTACACTCTGATGTTTGACAGTGCCTAAACACACTTCATTTTCCTGCTCTTTCTTTACAGGCTGGCTTGACCAATGGAACAGATGAAAAATGTCAAGTAACTACTAATTATATTGTTATTATGTGCTTGTATTATAAAGCAGAAACTGATTTACATACTAGAAGGAAGGAATACCATCCAGAAAGACCTTGAGAGGCTTAAGAGATGTGTCTGTGCAAATGCATCAAGTTCAACAAGGCCAAGTGCAAGGTTGGGGCAGTTCCAGGCACAAATACAGGCTGGGCAAAGAATAGATCAAGACTAGCTCTTGGGAGTGTTCGTGGATGAGAAGCTTGACATGACTGACAGCGTGTGCTTGCAGCCCAGAAAGCCACAACCATATCCTGGGCTGCATCAAAAGAAGTGTGGCCAGCAGGTCCAGGGAGGTTATTCTCTCCCTCTGCTCTGCTCTTACGAGACCCCATCTGGAGTGCTGTGTCCTGCTCTGGGGCCCCAAACACAAAAGGACATGGACCTACTGCAGTAAGTCCAGAGAAGAGCCATTAGATGATTAGAGGTTTGGAGCACCTCTCCCATGAAGACAGGCTGAAAGAGCTGGGGTTTTTGGTTGGAGAAGGCTCCAGGGAGACCATGCAGCAGCCTTCAAGTAGCTAAAGGGGTCCTACAAGAAAGCCAAAGACGGACTTTTTACAAGGGTGGGTAATGATAGCACAAGGGGAACTTGTCCTGTCACTACAAGGGGGACTTTAAACTGACAGAAAGCAGGTTTAGATAGATATTGGGAAGAAATTCTTTACAGTGAAGGTGGTGAAGCACTAGAACAGATTGCACAGTGAGGTGATGGATGTCACATCCCTAGGAACATTCAAGGCCAGGCTGGATGGGACTTTGGAGCCACCTGGTCTAGTGGAAGGGTCTCTGCTCATGGTTTGGGGAGGTGGGGGTTGGGTGTTTGAAACTACATAGCCTTTAAGGTCCTTTCCGACTTATACCATTCAGTGATTCTATGACTACATCAGAGACAGTACAGCAAACACAACAGTACAGACCTGCTAACTTTTAAGTACAAGGACCAGAAAATATCAAATGAGAAATATCCCAATTTAAAGAAAAGAAGTGGAGAACTTAAATTCCTACAAAATAATACAGATCTAGTGCTGAATTTTAAAAAGTGGCTAAGTATCAACTGGCATTAATTATTGCATTTCAAATTCACTAGACACAGTGAAACATTTGTTCTTAAATAATTTGCTCGCTATCACACAGGAAGCATGTGTGGAAAAGTCAGGAACTGAACTGAGATTTGTAATTGAGTATATTTAAACATAAACAGTGATAATTTATGCAAGTCAATAAGACAGTTCTACTTCTTACCAGCTTTATTTTTGTCTATCCTATCAAGTTGGAATTGGTAAATTTAAGTCTAAATGCCTAAAAATGTATTTAATAACTTAAAATAAAGTTGTAAATTATAAAAATTATTTCATTACCCAAGCCACATAATTTTATTAAAATTCTCTGTCTCTCATATACAGCCAGCTCTAGTCAATATACCGTTAATTAAAACAAGAAGTAGTTAAAAGGAAATAGATACTTCTGATGAAACCTTGTCACTTACAGATTTAACTACATATACACAATAATAACACCATTCCAGAAATCTGAGGCTCTTTTTAGATTACTTAAGAGTTGTACTGTGGTTTGCCTCAGGGTCCTGGTTTTCCAGTCACTCATGTTGGTTAGAAAATGTCACGGCTCCCATCCAGTTCCAGTGGCTCCATCCCTTTTCTACAGATTTGGGCCAGCACAGGCCAAGCAAGCCCTGTCCAAAATGGTGGTAGGAGGAGGTGTCCAGGACCTGAGCCTACATCCCAAGGACCAGAAACACTCCTAATGTACCCACTCCTTTGTCCCAGCAAAAGAATCCTAAGTTCAAGGAAGATGGAAACTCTGAGCAATGTGCCAAAAACAAATACAGATCATCTAGTCTTGAATCTAAATTCCTGTGTTGTCTTCCCCCTTAAGAGAAGAAAAGGTGTGTACCCGAAGACGAGTAAAGAGAAATCATGAAAAAGCTGCTGCTACTTGGAATACAAAACTGCAAAATGCCAAATCCTCTGCTTTCACAAGCAAGTGACAATTCAGTGTCTTTAGCCTTTTTTAGACTTTGGCCTTCTCAGATACACAAAAGATTATTCAAGAGATTATTACAGATGTCTCACGTCCGTTAGCAGTTTCCAGTCCTCAAGGTTCCCAGGCACAAATTATATCACTAGATTTAGCTTACATTTCTTGAATTGGCACAGCTAAAATAAGCAGGCTATTTCTTTTGGCATCTTAGAAGAATTAAAAACATAGATTTAGTATACCTACAAAATTCGCTGTAAAATATCCTGTTGCAAATACATGTACAGCATATTTTTATGTTTCCTATTTCCATTTCTCTTTGAGATAAGTATACCAAACATAAATGCTATGCTATCTTGTTAGTATTTTAGAAACCTACCTATGATACAGGTGAAATTATGAACACACATATTTCAGTAAAGAATACATCAGAATATTCTGATTAAAATACATAATCTCATGTTCTTTTGCATATTTCTCCCTATTTTAATTATTCACAAAATTTATCTAGCCCTTTTAATAACAGGTATCACCTATAATGGCAGCAGACCTCCTACAATAGTGTCACTTAATTAATTACTAAGTCCTACTTGGCACAGATAATAGATGAGATAAATACTTCCACTGATTACTTGTGAACCAGAAATCTAAAGTATTTCTATTTTGATATCTATGCTGTATTCCTTTAGGGCCTTAAAATCTATATGTATAAACTAAAAAGTTCCAGTAAACTATATTAACAAAAAAATGTATATTCTTTTTCTGCCAAAAAGTTCAACAGGAGAGAGATCGAACATGTCTTCTTGACAGTCATAATTCCAGATAATATTGTATTTATTGATGTTTAAAATTTTAGTTATACAAACTTTTCCTGAAGAGTCAGAGCAGTTACTGTACTAGCACTTTCAAAATACTCCAAGAGCCCCAAAATACTTTACTGAAAATAGCGGGCTTGCTTGCTTGGCAGAGTTACGCATATTTTTCAGATCTATCAAATGCTGCAAAAACACATGTCTTCTCTTTTATGGGACATCACGATTGCTCCATTTGTGGTAAATTTGCCCTGGGACACAGCATTTTACAAAGAAAATTGCATTACAATGGCCCACATCATGCCATCTGTTTTAAGAACTCTCCAGTGATTTCTATGGAGAATAGTCTTCAAAAATAAATGGAACAACATGTCTCAAAGTACTTTTTTTACCTAACTTAAATACTTTTCATGAAAAATATTTTGAAAAATTTAGAAAGCTGTACCATTACCATTAAGTTATCCCCTTGATCTTCAGCTATTCCCAAATGGGTGAGAAGGGTTCATGGACTGACAGTAATGCATGGAAGACAACTCCATGGCTGCAGAGCTGGTAAGGATCCCTGTGATGCAGGGGCTGCATGGGGAGTCCTAGCTTTCCCAGAAGACAAGTCCTGCTGGTTCCCTTCCCTTCCACTCACACTCCCATCAGTAATACTCTGTGCCACAGGTACCAGGCAATGCTGTCGCAGCAGCAGAACAGCCAACAGCATCATCCATATCAGCAAAACCAAGCAGGCACAGGGGCAAGGACCTAGTGAGGCCAGGTGGCCATGAGCAAAAAGTTTAGAATCTGACAGTTTAACATTACCCTCACATTTGAAGGTCATCTCAGTCCTTACAAAGATACACCAGAAACAGTGCAGATGCCACAGGCATACAAAGGACCACAGGCTGGGGGGAGGGAGTTGGACCTTTCTTTTAGTCTGTCAACACTGTGAATAAACTTCATCATGCCAAATACCTTAGATGCACTTCACCTGCTCTACAGAATATCAAGAAAGGAAAAAAATATTGTTATGTCTTGTTATTCTCTCTTTCAAGACCATTTCTCTGACACAAAGTGCAACTATAAATTTTAACTCTGCAAAAACACCGTGACTTTCCCTGTTTATTTAGTTTTAAAAACGAGATCTCTGTAAAACACCAAAGTAAGCATAAAGTTCTGCTTTAAATCCAAAACAAATACTTTATTTTAGGAAGCATACTATCCCTATTTACACTGCACCAGAGCTGTTATTTTACAAGATACACAAAGGAACATCCTCAGAAATTCCCTGGTGAAGTCATCTGAAACCCCTTTCAAAAGAATAATAACCTTCTGCATCAGTACAGCTTCATATTATCTCATGTCTGACTTACAATTAGGACAAAAGCTTCTATGAACTTCATTAAATTTCTATTATCTAAGAATTCCAATGTTTTCACAGCATAACCAATGCTCTAGACTATTAGTATTTGTTAGTCAAATTTTATAGACACTAATTCTAAAATACCCAAGAGGCAAACTGAATCTAACCCCCCACCCTCCTCACAGCACACGTGGGGTGTCATTGGTTTTGCAAAACAACTTCTTATGGGTGATCTAGGTTTTGGATTGGTTTGATCTGGGTTTGTTTGAATATGAATGATGTAAGGGAGCATTTTTTTTTAATATTTAGAATGGCTTTAGTCATGCAGATGATGTGCCTGTCAAAATAGGTCCAAACTGGAACACTAGCAACAAAAAAAAGGTGAAATGCAAAACATCATAAAAAATTTGTAACAATTTGATATGAAATCACAGCAATTGTAACATCAACATGAAGACATCTTTCTTTCCCTTGCCGAAAAACCTTTTATCCTCTGGACACCTCCCAGTCATCAGTTCCAACTCATCCTTGATCCCAGTGTGCTTCTTCTGAGCATCATTTCACACCTCTCTAACTGGATGTTGCTCACTCACCACAACATTTTGTTTGGGCTCTGGAATTCACCGAGGGCTTAGTTTATGCCTTCAAAAATAAAATTCCTTGCTCTACCCATTCCAAAGCCACAGCACATTGCCTCACCCACTGACTGTGAGCTGTCCTGCTCCTCTCACCCTTCTTGACTCTTCTACCTCCCAGTCTCACATTCTTGCCTGAAGAGGACCTATCAAGCACAACAGGACCTATCAGCAGCCGCAGTTTTCCTGCTCTACCTGAACAGGATAAGTTCACCATGTTTCCACTCAGGTCAAGAGGTTCTCCTAAAAAACACAACGGCATTTCCAGAGAACCTCTCAAACATGCACAATCATTTACCAGTGTGTTTTCATCTACCAGGAAAATTATTCTAAATATCTCACTCATGCATACACACACAAAAGGGGGGGGGGGGGGGGGGAGGAAAGGGAGACAGTGACAGATTTTATTTGATTGTGTCTGGTTATTCCTACCGACTTTTTCTTTTGCTTTACTCTGGCAGTCAATCTGTTATCTGCTCTCACAAACCATCCTTAGCAGTTGCACTTTGGATCTCTGAAGAAGAAATCCTCAGAGTGCAATTTATACAATAATACAGTCCATTCCTTCATTTGAGAAGCAAAGACTCATTCAACTCTGAGCATCTTTGCCTAGGACCTGCTCGCTCTTATACAATGTAAATTTTAGCCACAGCACTCGGTAAATAGGAGAGCAGACTGACTTTTCATATATCACTAACCGTTGTAATCATCCCAAGTAGAAAAGTAAATATTTTGATATGGAAATACACCCAATCAGTTCTGAAAGAAAATGCAAATCAAGTGTGACTGTGCATATGACAACCCTGTCAGTGCCTGCCCACTGGTAACAGAATACCAGCAAACTGCCTACTCCCTATATCATGACTGTAGGAACCAAACCAGATGTCTACAAAAATCAAAAGAAAAAATACACAACTAAGTCAAACACATGAAAGCATCCTCAATTTTTACCGGAATTCCATTTCAGAAGGGGAGGGGGGTAAGAAACCTCTTGCCACCTCTTCATGGCAATAATTATTTGGGAAAAAATAAATTATAATACTTTCTCTCTTTTTCCCCTTCATTTCCTAGACACACCAGTTCTCTCCAGCTGCCCCAAGTTCTTGGGACATGGATGGCCGGACACACACACACAACCCCCCCAAAAACAAACAACAACAATGACAAAAATTAAAGAAACAACAACAAAAAAACCCCAAAAAAACCCCAAAACAAACAAACAAACAAAAACAAACAAACAAAAAACACCAAACCCAATAAAATTGCTGACTTGTGGAGCAAAAATTCAGTTTCTCTCTGCTGCAGTTGCCTCCACCATAGTCACCACTAGCAGTGCCTTATCACCATTTGAGATCAGCCCAAGTAGGTCCCACCTTCACAATTCCTCCCCAGAGTGCATTATCAACATCCAGTGGAAAAGAAAAACAGAAACAAGTCAAGGACATGGCAAGTTAAGAGGTAGCAGCAGAGATGTAAAAAACAAGGCTGCAGTGACAGTTAGAAGATGCTAAGATGGGGTATAAGACTAACATGATTAGAACTTTCCTCAGCTGCTCTTTTGGTAGACTGTTTTAGGAAATGTAACAGGAATTTTTTCAAAAATGCTATAAAAAAGAACAGGCAATAAGAGGAGTACCTCAAAGCTAAGTTCATTTCTGATGCACATTTCACTGACTCTATGATTTTCTGGTGTAGGAAGAGGTTTACACACACATTAACATTTTTATTTTACAAGACTTAGTTCTATGTATAACTGAATATGTATTTTCATGTAGCAAAAGAAATATATAATTGTTGCTAAAGAATTGCCTAGATTATATTAGTATGTTTCCATATTTCTAAGACTCTTATCATCCTGGCTCAACCGAAAAAAAACTACTGTACAATGCACAGCTGACTATCAGTATAGAGCAGTATACAGAAACAAGTGATCTAGGGCAGAGGGCTCTATCTGGAGCCTCATGACTGGAATTTTAATTTGCTAAAAATTAATGTATATAATTTACATATTTCTAGAAAGCAGAATTAAAAACAAATTAAAGACAAATACAAAAATAATAAAAAAAAATTCAAGTATATTTTTCTTGTATTAAAAGTAAAAAGAATTTATATTATATCCACACCTGCACATCCATTTTCTTCTATGTGCAAGTCCATTATGAGAAAAATCACCTGAAGACCTGAAGGTTACAAAACTAATCAAATATCCACCCATCTTCATTCATTTTGGAGAACTGAAACTAGGTGTCATGACTGCAGTGGGGCAGTTCAAATAGAGCTCACTAACAATTCCCATGTTACCAATTGCAAATTGCTCAACTGAAGCCTCCCTGGCATGATCTTCACACAAGTGAAATCCCCACATATGTCAGCAGGAGCTCCACATGCAGGAGGAAGGTCATTGACAGTTCCAGAGGCATAAATTCATCATGGTCTAACGTAACTCCCTCAGCATATGAGTAGGTTAGAAGCTGTCTGCATATGCTTTCCATGCATCTGCTATGGGGGCCATGACACAAATACAGTTTAGAGAAAACACACAGAAAATAAACCCACAATACCAGAGGTCACACCTCAGTAGTAAGCATTATGATGCATTAATTTTAAACTATATATCACTTTTTCATCAAAGCTTCAAAGTTTAAGAAACACTGCTCATATCTCAATATATTCAAAACAAGTAGACTTTAAAAGGAGTAGTAAGTAACAGGAGTCTGACAGCATCAGCCTTCCTCATTTACCATTTCCTTGCTTTATCATATTCACCTTCTTAAGTTCAAATCTACAGACTAATACAGTCATTTGATAGCATTCAGTATTCATTTATATTACTAGCCCAGGACATTTCAGTGGTTATTACTAAATACATACCTTCCTAAGCTAAAATTGCTTGGATTTCTTGTAAATTCTTTTTCTGTACACCTAATGGAGGTACCAGTCTATCTCATTAGGTCAGACTAGCTATGAAATACCAGACAATATTTATCTTAGATTCATATAACATGTCACAGAAGTTTAACTCCTACTAAAAGGATTAAATGTGACACTATATACTTTATTGTATACAAGCATTATAAAAAGTGATGAGTAGTTCATACAGAATACTTTATGGGAAATATATTGTTTTCAATTAAGTGTGATCACCAAATTCACAAAAGTACAATTCTCAGAAACAGACTCCCAGTGTGAATAGTCACACAAATTAAGATGTAATATTGTCCCCACCTTCTTCCATATTTAAATTTAGAAAATCAGTCCTTCAAAAATTATGACAGTAACTCCTTCACTTAAGTATCTTCACAGATGAGCACAGAAAACATACAAATATGACCAAACTATTATATTTTATTCTAAACTAAAACTACTGCAGTATTTTGTCCTCTTTCTTCTTGTAGCATTATTGTTTTAATGACTTAGTTTTGTATTATAAACCTTAAGTTATGTTTTAGACTGCTTGGAGACATTCTGTGGCTTCTGGTAAGGGTGTGCAAAATTGATGCTCGGTGAATTCCAATCTGCGTGAAGCGTCTAATGACATGTTTCCTGAGGCTCTAAATGCCTAGACATAATGGTCCATGTGACCCACTCAAGCTCCATGTTCCCATTGCTGTATTAAAAGAGGATGAACATTATGTTGATTTTTTTTAAATAATATCAATGATATTGTCATATAAAGTCAATTATTTATTAGTAATACATACACACACATAGAACCAGTTACTTACAAAGTTCACTGCTGTTGGACATATGATCTAGATAAAAACTGTGTTTCTGTCGTGTTTTGGACTTCATTTAGATCTAATTTGATGCCAGCTAGGGTTAGTCACTTGGTTAGGAACTGTTTCTCTAACTGCCACCTCAAAACTTCAATTCCTGTAAGTAACTATACTGTAATAGACACTTTCTGACAACTACAAATTTAATCCCATTCACAACATCCAGGAATGGCATATTCAACATGTAGTCAATATAAATTTATATAGAAGGTATGCATTCATTCATGGCTAGGCTTTGCGAACGAAGATTTGGGAAGGGCTCTACCCACGTTTGTTACAAGCACGCCAGTGGCTAAAAAGGCAAATACAAGACAGGCACACCCGGTTGCAAAAGGCACAGCAGAAAGACTCCTTAGGTGGTATATTCTGCAAGGCACAAGTCTTTCTGCGTTGTCTTTTCTCCTCAAGAGTGATCCTGCGTGCTTTCCCAAAAGCATCGGCAGTGTTATGGATAGTGTGTCTCCAAACCTTCCGATTGGAGGCCAGAGTAGACCAGTTACGTTGATCAATATGGCCAAGACTGAGATGTTGTTTCAGGGAGTCCTTCTATCTTCTCTTTGGGGCTCTTCTCTTGCGGCTGCCAGTGGCAAGTTCACCATAAAGCAAGATCTTAGGGAGGCGGTGGTCCTTCATCCTTGAGACGTGTCCTGCCCAGCACAGCTGTGTTCTCAGCAACATGGCCTCAATACTTGTGACTACTGCTTGCTCTAGAATAGATGTATTGGTCACATAATCTGACCAGTGGATGTTTAGGATTGTACAGAGACAGAGTTGATGGAAGCGTTCTAGGAGTCGCAGGTGGTGGTGGCAGATGACCCATGATTCGGAACCATATAAGAGAGTAGACAGCACAATGGCTCTGTAAACACTGATCTTTGTGCTTTTCTTCAAGTGTTTATTTCACCAAACTCTTTTATGAAGCTTTCCAAAGGCACTGTATGCCTTTGCTACCCTGTTGTCTATCTCTCCATCAATCTTACCATCCGAGGAGATGAGGCTACCTAGGTAATTAAACTGCTGGACTGATCTGAGCTCTGATTCACCAATGGTGAATAGAAGGTATGCATTCTTATATGTACACACCCACGCTGTTAAGTAACATAATCCAAGTACCTATTTATTATGCAGCAGAATATTTTGTATTAGGTTAAGGTTAGAAGACTAGCAAACAGAAAAACAACAAAAAATCTAAACATTTCAAAAATATTTTTAAAACATTTTTATTTCTAATAATTCTTTAAATTAGTACATTTATGCAAGAGGTGTGATACATTAGACTGTTATGAAGTATATCTTTTAAATAAAGTTCACTGTGTATTTTATTCACAAAGAAAAACAACCTTTTTCCAATGGATTATCAAGTCATTATTCTAGTTGTTAAACCCATACCAATGAAATATTTAACACAGACACTGTAATGTTTTTAAGGATAGATACAGGAAAGGTTTAGAGAGCTGAAGCAGAATTTAGATATAATATAGGTATTAAATCCTGCAATAGGCTGACTCTCCTTTCTCTTCCTTGCTAAAGCTATCCTCCACTTCCCATTGGAATAGTTCAGCATTGATGAATCCAAAGTAAAGCATATAGAAAAAAAATTTCTAGCAATACACTTGAAGTGATGAGCAGTGAGCTCATCAGTGATGAATTATCACTCAGAAATAAAATAAAATTATGGAATTATAATTAGCAAACATCAGATCAGTGCTTAATGGAATTAAAAATAAAAGTATTTGGAAAGAAACAGAGAATAAAACAATTTATTTCACTGTATAGGTCCCTGATATGCTTGCATTCTAAACGACACAGAGTATTTTGGATTTTCAAACTGATTACAACAGAACTGGAAGAAGAGGACAAAAAAAGATGGAGCAACCTGATTATAAAGAGTAAACAAGAATTCTTCCAGCTTCAAAATGCAACAATGGGCTATCGCAGATATCTGTAAAATAAAAATCTGTATAGAGTGTTGGAGCCTGGGGGAATGCTCTGGAGATGCTCAGCCTATTGTTATATTCTTCCCTTGATAATCACTGTGAAGAGACATCATACTAGTCCAGACAGACTTCAGTAAAGCAATCCTTATGCTTCTAAGAAGAGGTATGAAGAATGATCCCATTCCCCTGCCCTACTAATAGTGCCTCATCTTGATATGGATATAAATAAGCCACAGGGAAATTTAAGGACAATGTACAGAATATGACTCCACCAGAAAAAAAAAAAAAAAGTCCAGACAAACTGGTTAATAGTAAATATTTTCCTCTGAATAAAAAAAAAATAAAGGTAAATGCTACAATATTTACACACTCTGTAGTGTAGGTGTTCACTTGCCACATATATGAAACATGCTTCCCACAAACAAAAGGGGCATACAAACAAAAGATTTTAGTGGCAATATGTATAGTTTTCAAAAATAACTATATAATAACTAATGGAAACATCCCTTTTAGTTGTAATTGTGCAGCTGTCATTTACAGAATCCAACTGCAGTTATATTAAGGAATGTAATCTGCATTATCAACTCTTCAAAAGAATACATCTACTATGCATAAGATTCTTCTCCATGATAAACTTCATGACAGTATTTAGGGTCTTCATCATGCTGTTTACATCAACTATAAGGTTTTTAAGAGTATTATGAGGCTTTTAAATTATTAAAACAGAAAGGTTATTCCATTGTGAACTGTCTTTCTTTCCCTCCCCTTCTTGAATTCCATTAGGCTATCTTAAAAAAGAAAGATTCAGTAGAATTTGTGTTAAATCTGCAGAAACAATGACAACATTGTTGAAGACAAGGTAAGACTAAGTATTATCTTCCCTTCTACAACACCCACAGGTTGAAAATCATCACCACATCTGTTCTGTCTTCAGTTGTTTGATTATTGAATAGCCTAAAATCTCTCCAAAGTTTGTGCTTTGCAAAAGGAACTTTTCTTTAAACAGCCTCACTATTTCTTGCATATCCCTAAAACATTTAAATGGATGTAGTAGATACTGGGTTTAAATTTTTGAAACATTTAGGTTCTATAAAGAAAGTATACATACAGGCTCGATACACCTACAGAGGTGTCAACATGTCTCTCAAACACAGAATTGAATGAAAATCAATTTTTAGATCAACATGTAATAATGATCTACATGGGTGATTCATATTAATATGTTAATATGAAACAGTTACCAGCATGCATGTTGATATGAAAATACAATGTTCAGCAACAAGATCTTCATATTGGCATACATGCATCAAGTTCCCTGGGGAGGAACAGCATTTGATTCCTTCATGGGTTAATAATTTGCTCATAACTTAAAGAGATGGCACCTGCTCTGCCAAATACATATTTGCATTTCCAAAGAATGAGAGCAGTCAACAAGACAAGGGGAGGAGTAATGAAACTTTTCCTGAATAAATGAAAGAACTCTACATGGGGAAGCAATGAAACATTTGAATCTGAATGAAAACTGCAGAAGATGCCAAGAAATATGTACAAGAATTGGCAAACTTTTCCTGCTTCTGATGCTCTCCAGTGAAAGTTGGCCAGGAATGTAAATAATGCAAGACAAATCGGAGCTTGACCTCATAGCAAATCTAAGGAGTTGCACCTTGTCAGAATATATAGAAGATTTTGATCTGATTTTAGTACAAATAAAGCAAGAATGTCTTTCAGTTCTACAAATGCTGTCATTGTAAGTCCATGTTCCACAGTAGTTTACTTTGGATTTTGGATTCTGAAAAGAATGCTTTTATTTAATTTTACTTTAAGATAGCAGATGAATTAAGGATGAACTACAGAAGTTTTCAGGGTTTCTCAATGATGAAAGCATTATTCCACCCCATAGCAGTGGTTATCCTTTTAGCTAGGGTCCTGGACTAATCATGCAGAATTCACTGTTTCAATACATCAGTAGATTAGGATACTGAAAGGGTAAGAAGTCAGCTCTTTCTCTAGCTGGACAGCATTTTGAGAGTCACTAATGTAGGACCCAAAATGAAAAAGCTTCACTGAGTGACCACAGTTGATCAGGCATGTACCCTGGACTTAGATAAGGTCAGAGGGAGTATGGTCCAAACTCTGAAGGAGTGCTCTTAAAAGTATAAGATCTTTTGTATGTCTCATATTTTATTTTTAGTTTCCTCTACAGCTATCTGTTCGGTTAACTACATTGAAATATGACTATGTTACTGTTTGTTGGAAAAATGTAGTTGTGAGATTCTACAAATTCTTCTGTCATTGACAGATGAGCTACCCTGACCTCATTAGCTCAACAGACCTGAATAAGAACACACGAAAATCCTTAGTAGAGACTTGAGCTTCCCCTTGTTCATTGGAGAAGCCACTAGATATAAGTACTGGATCAGCTATCAAGATTATTTTTCTCAACAGCAACAGAAATAGGTAAAAATCACAACATTGGTGTACTGTGCAATACAGGGTAGAAAAATAAATTATTGAATACTCATGTAAGCTGGCTTTGTTTTCTCTAAATAGGCACCCAGGAACTACAGTCTGTGACAGAACATAAAGTTTTTCTACAAGTTACTATTTTGAATTCACAAAGGCAAAAGATTTTGTAACTGGATACGATATTTTACTACTTGCGGAACACAAAGTAACCACTTGGCATTTTAAATTTAAAGAGGAAGTAAAAGAATATTCTTATCAGAGTAATCTACTGCTTTTAACAACACCTAATCTTCAAAGCTGGGCATTTCCCCAGATTCTTCCAGCCATTCTACTTTTATGAAGTAACAGTTGTGTCAACAGCACTAAGCCTAACAAAGGGCAATACAGTTCTATACCTCTGTTTTATAAAAGATAACATGGTTTAGGAGGTTTGAGTTCTTTGACATAGAAGTTATCAGCCTGTTTAAACACAAACATTGTCATTAGTGTTTAAAAAAAAAAAAACCAGGCAAAATGACCCACTGCCCCTCCTGAGCAGAAGTCATTGCAGTACTACACAATTTTAAATTTACAACAGCATATGATGATAAACCTGGTCACAGATGTAGTAGTTTTTCAATGTGTGTGACATGTAGAACAAAGTAAACCTAAATGCCTGTGTAAGGCTTCACAGTTTCAAAGTAAATCCAGAATTTTTAGAAAACTCTGTAATTTTATTTTCCTTTAAAATGTGTTACTGGAATATTTTATATCCATAAGGAATTAGGACAGAGACTTTTTGATAAAAACATACCATAGTCATGTTTTTGGGACATGAAGAAAAACAGAAATTCTCCAGAGTACTTGTTTATTTAGATACATTTAAAAATAGGTCCTTTGATATTTAACTTCTGGTATGTGGCCCATTCTAATGAACTACTGTTTTAAGGCTATTTTACTTTGTATTTATATTCAGTAATGCATGGAGAAGATTTGATACATTCTTAGGAGTTCAATTCTTCCTTACACTTCTAGTTGAGAAAATACCCAAGGGTATAATTTATCTCACCCAAAGCCGGATGCCTCAAAATTAGACTTTAAACTGTGAAAGAGTCATCCCAGCCAGGCACCCCTTATAATGAATTGAGAGACCTGGATACATCCAGAATGTACTTCAACTAACCTATAAAGGATGCTCATCTTAAAATTAAAATTTCCCCCAGCAGGTGCTTTTGACTTTCCATTAGCAATAATAGAAGAGACAGAAGGTAACCAGATGGTATTTAGATATTGAATAGAAGAGAAATTAGACCCATTAATGTATATTTTTAACATTTTCAAAACTTTGAACTCTAAATGATGACTAAATTATCAAAATATAAAGAAATAGACAAAGTAAAGATACTAAGTAAAAAAATCTAGGGGTATAAAGAAGCAGCAGTCTGGTTACATAAAGGAGATTAATCCAAATTTTACATTTCTAATCCTAAAACCTTTTCCCAGAATTCACTAGCTCAGGTTCTTTTAAATTTTAGAGGAAAAACTTCCATTGAAGACCAGCCTTGGGGAAAAAAACAAACAAACAAAAAACCAAACCAAAACCAAAAACTAATGGTAAGCATTAAACTTCCTTTTGCTTGCTTAATTCATTCCTGCCTGTACTCACATATTTTTTAGTTTTCATCTACTTCAGTATGATTTTTTAGCTATTAAATATTCTCTTTTTTTCTTTCTTTCTCTTTTTTCCTTAATCCCTTCTTAAAATCTATTTCTGGCATAATATTACCTCCCATTCAATTGATTAATTCATAAGTTCATGCAGGAAACATGGGAAAATCCACAATTAAAGAGGCAAAAGATGCCATTGGAAAAAAAGCAGCGGACTCTTGAGTCTTGGGATGCAGTGGTTCATACTGCTTATTTCTAGACCATAATCTCTACAATCTAGATTTACAAGAAAACACTACTTCTCCATTCAGAAGACAAGACAAGAAAATCTACTGACTTCACACCATCTGTGATTCTTTCCAAGGTTGATACAGCTGCCTTACTATTTGCCATTTCTCTATTTTACTTAAATTTAGCTTGTCAACCCTCTAAGACTACAAATATATAAATATGTAATTGCATGAAAAAGTCACATATACTTCAACAGTGTTCAGGAATGATTTCATGTAATTTCCAAACTCAAACCAGTGTAGACATCAGAACTGTCCACCTGATAACAAACTTAGACTGAAGAGAATAAATTTGACTAGCTGCTTTTACTTGACTCAATATGCTTTAAAAGACAAAGGAAACGAGAATCAAGTTTCTATTAACTGTGTGAGTTCTCCACATTCCCTGACTAAACCACCACTACAGTGGAATGCTTCATAATATTCCACAAGGCAACTCAAAAGGGAAGTAAAGCACATGTCATAGCAGAAGGCTCACAGAGTTCCACATACGTAGTGCAACGTAAACTTTCACGAAAATTTGCATTGTATATCTGTTGAGATTGATCCTATGGCATGGACTAGAGAATGAGCTAGTTATTACAATTACTGAACACTAGACATCTCATTGTATGTCTAATAAAAAAATCACAACAATTTCAAACCAAGTAATCAAAACGTGGATGAAAATCAAACTAAAAAAAAATTAAATAATTCATGGCATTTGTACTAACTAAATATTCCTGCCAGCATAAAAAAAAGGTCCATTCATAAAATCTCTAGCAGACAAGAAAGAAGCAGCTAGATGTCATTTTAGTTATGGTTTACTATGGTAAACAACAAACGTTATCTAAAAATAAAAAGCTAACTGATCCCCACGATTGGAAGTCTAATTAGTAACACTGTACTGACAAACATGTCTAAAACTTTGCTTGTCTTTGTTTTATTTTTCAGGGCAAAACAATAGCATCAGAGTTGTACATTTACATTCCAAACTTGTGTTAAGGGGTTGGACAAGAAATAATTAAACAGCCTCCAAATACTTACATTTGTTAGGCTTTTAAACTTGTGGCAAACTAACTATATCCCCCCAGGGCTAGACTGCTGCAAACGTTATTCAGAGAAATTTTCTATTTTCTTCAGAAACAATTAAAAAAGAAAATGTGTTCTACATTGCTTAAAGCTGTTTTACAGGGTGTTTGGGGACAGTTACTCATCTCAATTCCAACTAAATATATAAATATTTACTTCTCAACTTCCCAAATTAGCCAAAATACCTTACCTGCATCAGATTGTTTCTACCCATAGGAAGAGCATTACTAGTGTCAAGAAAACTAGGTCAGCTTGACAAACTGAAGATACCAGTTTCAAATTTATAACTTTTTTCACTCTTTTAGACAAGGTATTAAAAATAACTAAAAACATCAAACTCTTCTCAGTGAGACCCAGTATGTCACTTCTTCAGCTTTCCTGAAGTACTGTGAATTTGCTGGTTTAGCTATAAAAGTAGTCCCCAAAGAGAAAATTATTAATAAAATACTGCAATGAAAAACTAAAATTCTGGACAAGTAATTGTCCTAAGTCTACTACTACTGTTACTAATTATTTTGCAAGTGCCACAGGAAACAATGGACTCCCTGAAGAAACTCTACTGAAGGTCAAGAGATCCTTTATGTGGAATTGTTGTCACAGAAAGATTTTTTTAACCTTTTATACCATCTCTTATTGACTGAACTGGCTGTGAAATGCTAAAATTCCTTCAGAATAAGACCTAAAACTTATTCTGCACAAGCATAAAAAAATTGGAAATGACATTCAGAGCAAGGCCCAGTACATTTTATTGATTTATTTTTTACTTTAGTCAGTACTGCAAAGCTCAGTTGGGAACTCCTGAAGCAGCTTGCAAACTTTACTTGATAAAAACAAGAAGTAGGGAGCTGGAATAATAATTTCAGGAGGCCAGCATCCTGTTCTTCAACAGCACTGCACTCTGTTGATGTCTCCCAGATTTCACTGAGAGAGCTTTATCATAACTTTAAAATAAACATCAGTGTCCTTCACAAGTACCTTGACCTTTCCACAGGTAAAAGTCTGGCTGAAATTCTTTTGCTCCCTCACACCAAACAACAAAACAAGACCTGTTGTTTCTGTAACCCTTCTGATTGTTGCCACTCTTCCATAATTCCAGATACAGATGGGAATGTTTCATCATACACTTTTTACATGGATCCACAACTCCTACCATTACACAGGATGAGAAGATACACTGAATATAAAGATAATGTAAAGTGCTCTTTGCAACAAAGTTAACTTTAACCAAGGAAACACCAGAAATAATCCAGGCTTTAAAACACTTGTTAAAAGTGTATGCAAGAGGCTTAATTTATCAATGATCTAATAAAGATCATAACAACTCAAAGAAAATTAAACATCATATATCATCTATACTCAAGGAGCGTTTGGACAATGATCATAGTCATATAGTTTAGTTTTAGGTAGTCCTGTGAGGAGCAGAGAGTTGGACTCTAAGATCCTTATGGGTCATTTAAAACTTGAGATATTCTATGATTCTATCCTATATGCTGTTAATTTTTATTACATTTAATATGAAGCATGACTTCAAACCATTATCTTTCATTCTATATGTACCATTCACAAGAACTCAGTGCTGCTGTCATACACACACACAAAGCAAAAGAAGTCCAGTCCAGCTATCCAGCCAAATGATTGAAGTTTTCCAGTATTAACTCTCAAGTGTGCTATTTACACCCTGCTTTATCGAAATGCTGCTCTAACAGGTTTCTTACAACTCTTATCTTCCTCTTTATTCCTGTTTCTGTGATCTCATTCCATTTGCAAGAGGTACCTAGACCCGTCCCATAAAGTGGCACCTAAATGACACTTAGTTCCAGAGCAGAAACAGTGCAGAACCTCCTTCTAAGTAAAAAACCTGATGTCTAGTGCTCTTCAAAACAATTATTAACTTTATTATTTTCAAACTGTATAAAGGCTTAAAAAAATATCTCTTCATTCATGTATTGCTACTGAACACTGTTCCTTGAATGTTCAAGACACCTAAAGGTGTTTAGAAAAGATGATTGGAGCTTGAAAGTAACAATTCATATATATTCCTTCTTCCTAAACAAACACAGAAAGCATAATTTTTCCTAAACCTGCTTAAGAGCAGCAACTTCTGTTTGCAGGCACCTAAATTAGATTAAACACAACTGGACCCAAATATTTCAAATCCATAGCATAACACATAATCACTCCAAAACCATTTCACACTGTTGAATAATTGTTCCAGGCCTTCTCTACCATGATATATAATGACGTCCTTCTAACTTGACAAATGAACAAGAGATGACATAAGCCCCTGGAGGAAACTGTTGCTTCTTGATGCCCCATGTTTCTTGATGCTTGTTTTCCTTCTCTACCAGACAGGCATTTCAGGCTCTGAGCAATACCAGATTACCACTTTGGGGAGAAACAAGGGACTTATTTCCTGTCATTTTATCCATAAAGCATAGCACAAGTCCAGTCATTTGGGAATGCATATTAGGTTCTTGGTATGGATTTTTTTCCGGATGTATAATGACTTTCTAAATACGTGCATCATACCATTCAAGTGCAAAGAGCAACTATTACCTTGCTACCTTAGATTATTTGACCTAAATGGGAGTAGGAAATTTTGAGGGGCTTTTATGAAAACTTAAAAAGACTATTTCTCCTGCTACAATTACTGGGTTTCCCCACCCTGTTGCACTGCCTTTTTATTTTATGGTAGGATTGTATAAGTTTTCCATCATCTTTCTAAACCTACATCAACCAGATAAAAATGCTTTTGAAAAATAATAAAGTTTTCACTAAATTTGTAGAAAAACAGTCAAACAGAATGAAGAACTGAAGACCTACAATGTGCTTGTTCAGCTACGGAGGAAAAAAATTACCTATAATACAGTAATCTGCTGAAAAAAACCCTTTAATCCATTTCCAAAGCAGGATACTCACAATGCACTCACCAAAAAAAAAAAAAAAAAAAAAAAAAAAAAAAAAAAAAAGAATAAGTTTAAGAAGACCAGCCTTTAAAGCGTAAGTTTTTAGTTGCATCTTTTGTTTCCTGCCCTCGTTCTGTTCACAACCACACTGGATGCCTCACACTTCACCGTTTTGAACCCGGCTATCAGGGGCAGCATCAGGACATTGGCTGGGGTTGAGCAAAGTGATGTAGGTCAACGAGGCAAATTGTCAGCAACAAGAAATCTAAGCGACACGTCGTGACAAATTCAATACGGCACGGTTAGCTACAACTTTCAGTCTAGCCCCTTCACTACGCCCAGACACACACCCGCGCACCACGGACCCCCCTCCCAGTTCCGCGGCTGCGACCACTTCGGCCGACCAGCGACTCGCGAACTTACTGCAGTGCGATGCGGGCGGAGGGACGCGCGGCCCTGCGATACGAGCGAGCCCGGCGCCCTGGGCAGCCGCGGGACCGGCCATCCAGCCGGGCCACCGCCAGCGACGGCGGCGACACCGCCGCCAGCCCCCCGCCCCGCCCCGCCGCTGGCTGCCGCAGCCCAGCGCTCCCGGCCCGGCCCCGCGGGGTCACCGCCGCCCTCTGCCCCGCTTCTCACCGCCCTCCGCGGCACAGCGCGGACCCCGCAGCCGCCCTTTTCCCGGGAACAGGCAGCCGCCTCCGGGCCGCGCGGTTTTAAGCGGCGGTGCGCCAGCACATCTCCCACCCCCTTCCCGGCCGGGCAGCAGGGGGGAGGGGAGAAGCGACACACACTCACTCACACACACAGAGACACCCCTCCCGCGGCCCCTCCCGCCCCCCGCGCAGCTGCGGTACCTGTTGTCCGGCGCCCGCATCCCCCGGGCGCCGCCCGCCGACCCCGCGGCCCCGCGGCCGCTCCGCGCCGGGGCGGCGATGCGGCAGGAGCACCGCACCGCTCCGCAGAGCTCCGTTCTCCTTCTCCGCCCGCTCCACGGCGCGCATAGGCGCTACGCCCGCGCAACACTTACCCAAAGTTTACCGGGTCTCCCCGCAGGTGGCGACCGCCCCGGGCTGCCAGGCAGCGGGGCTGTGGCCGCGGCCGCCCCCGCGCAGTCGCGGGGCACGGAGGGGCCGGGCGCGGCCGGCGGTGCGCACCTGCACGGCGGCCCCGCGCGTACCTGCGCCCCGCGGCAGGAGCGGCGGCCGCGGAGCCGCTCCCAGGCAGGTGCGCGGGCGCTGCGCCGCCGGAGCCCGCGGCTCGAGGGGCCAGGAGAGGCTGCGCCCCTGCTACCACGGCTCCGGCAGGTCCCCAGCAGCCGCCGGCCCCCGACAAGGCCAGCCCAGTGCCCGGCTCCGCGCCCGGGAGCCACTTTCAGCAGCTACGCGCTGTGCCCCGCTCGCCAGCCTCCATCCGGCCGTCCCTGCCGAGAGACCTTCGCGAACCTCGCTGCTCGGAATGCTTCCCTGTGCCCCTGCTTTCCTCCAACACCTGTTTCGGAACCTCTCTGTGGGAAGCAACACCTCAGCAGATTTACTCGGAAAAGAAATAGAAGAGCAACCCGAGCAGCAATGGCATGGAAATTGATATCTTTGTGCCAGTGCCTCCCACTTGGGGAACAACGGAGCTGATAAAACTTTCAGTGACAGGTTCCCAGGGTGTTTAATGCAATTTGTCTTGACCATAAGAAATTTCTCTGAAACACTGGGAGATTTCTAAGCAGTAGTAACACTGCCAAACTTCTATCTTAACCGAGTCTTGAGTGGCCGGATTAGCCTCAGAACATCAGTTGTGAATCTGATGGTTTGGTTAATTATAGTGACAATTAATTCCCGTTTAAATTAACTTTGTTGGAATATGGCACTAAAATACTTCAGCTTTGAAGGGTGTTTCAGGCAATCTAGGTGAGATTTAGCAGTGATAATAATTTTATATAATAAATAAAATTTTATTTTATAAATGCTAATAATTTTATATAATAAATCTATCGAAGCTTAAAAATAAAAAAACATTTACCAGCGTTTTTTGTTTCTTTTGTACCTGTATCCATTCTTCCTTATTCCAACTTTATGTTATGTGGTGCAACAAATACATATTTATAACATACACTGATATAAAGGCACTCATAACTAAAATTTCATTTTGATATAGTTTTGATGGTCTCTAATAAACTCAAAACCTGTTTAAATCAATGCATTCCACTCTCCTCATATACTCACAAAACCAAAAGAAACAACAATTTTTCTAGAACTTTGGAATAATGTGTTCTCAGAGATGTAGTATCACAGACATTAGACTTTAAATTCTCATCCAGTAGTCAACCTTATAAATATCTTTCCAAACAGCAGCTTCATAGTAGCACATGTCAAGTACTTGGTTTTAGTCCCCTATGTTTAATATATAGCTTTCCCTTTAAAATGCTGATTTCAAGAGGTTCTTTTTCTCCCAGGGAAGGAATTTAGTCCCAGTATATTTCAGCCACAAGTTACTAAATATGGAGCAAAACCCTGAAATACAGGGAGTAGATACTTAATTGTGATCAATCATTCCAATACAACACAAAAATTTAATAGGCCTTGCAATAAAATGTTTGATCTAGTGGTTTGAGGGAGAGTGGACTGATTTTGAATGACCCTATTGCCTTAAAAATCACTTTCAAGCACTCTCAGTTACACAAGGTCATATAAAAAATGAAAATTCTTACCAAAAATTATGTTCACAATTAAAAATACATCTTTTTATGTTGTGCATAACTTCCATATACTCACTTCAGTTGGGCCTTTACTGTTCTCTTCTGCTGCATAGTAGAACAGTGTTCAATTTCAGTTCCTATTGAAATGGAAAGGTCCCTCAAGTTCATGTATAGTGTGGGATGACAACTCCAATGACATTTGTAGCTTTAAAACTCCAAAGTTAAATTTGAAGGTCTTATGACACAAGAAGGAAAGTTAACCCCTTCACTAAACATTTCATTTGCCTTAGAAAAGCAGCAACCCTCAATACAGGCCAAAGCCAACCTGTATTGCTTGGCTGAGCTGTGAAAGATCAATGTAAAAGATGTCAAACTGAAGGATTCTAACATTAGGACTTTTCTTTCCACTGGAAAATACTTAGGAGATTGCTACCCCTATGCCTAGCTTTAGAAACATTGTTGCATTATGTGCAGTTTTGAGAATAGGTAGAGGATGGGGATGGATGGATTATGGTTAATGTCTAAAAGCTTCCTCCGCACAGAGCTCAATGGCATTGTTTGTGAGTGGCTCATTCGTGTAAGCAGCTTTGTTCTGGTTTCAATACAAAGCTTCATCATCCTCTTCCAGAAGCAGGATGCTTCCCAAATTGTGTATGCTCCTGTCCTCTCCTCCTTTAATCAAGCTCCTACCATAAACAGATTATGCAAAAAGTTTGTCTCTTAAAAGCTCACTCCCTCACAGAAAAGAAAATAACAGATGTCTAGAAACCACAGCCAGAATTTTAAATATTAAATTTATTATGCTATATACTTAGATCTGTGTTTAGATATTTAAATGAATTTTGTTGCTGAGCATGACTTCAAGATGCTCATTTAATAAAACTATAATGAACTTGGGACCCTAAATTTTGATATGATTCATGAAAGGAAAAAGCACCAAACTCAAGAACCTTAACAGCAAAAATAATTTTCAGTCTCCAGTACTTTTTATTTGCTTTTAAGACATTACAACAGTATCAGTCATCTGCAGTTACTGTATGTTAGTGGTTTTGAAAGAAACGGGGTTCAGGCTTACAAATCTGACTTCAGTGGTGTCATGACTGTACGAAGTCACAGGTACAAACTGTTGAAAAGTAGTCTGACTCCATGTGAAATCAGTTGAGGTAACAGCAAGCTATATATAAAGAAAGCCTGTTTCAGAATATATGGTTGTCAGAAACAAATGTAGTTCATGGAATTTGTTAAAGAAAAAAATTAATCTTCTCAAAACTTTGTTCATATAACTAAGGAAATTTTTACGCTATATGATGGTTTTTGTAGACAAAATGGAATATAGTGAAAAAATCTTTCTTCATAGTAATTTTATACTTCGTGTATTTTCATCAGAAAATGTCAATATACAGATGGACTACATTACTCCCTTCCAGAAACAGCAAATTCACAAGCAATCAGTAATAAGGATCCAAAGAGGAATCAAACCATTTTGTCAGAAATAAGACCTTTCATAGATCATGCTTGCATTAATTCAAATTAGTTATTGTAGTGATAAGAATATAATATAGAACAGTATGCACAGTACATGTGACACATACAGTAACATATTTATTTGCACTGTTCAAGATAGAAAAGATTCTTATGAAATACGCAGAGCCATTTGCAGGTCTGCTGCCACTCACGTTACTGATAGTCAATATATATCTCTATAAAATCTAAAGGAAAATGTGCCACAGAGCATGCATTTGTACTTGAGAAAATCAAGGACTGTTGGCAAACCAGAGGAAATTACATTAATTAGGTGAATTATTGATTGTGGGCTTGTTATCCAGTATACAAGATACTCTAGCCAAATCTTTAGCTATTCTTTCATTAATGCAATCAAGATGTAAAACTGAAAGCATCTAAATTCACACCTCTTGAATTAACACTGACATACAAGCATATTTGCTTGATAATCTAACTGCTACAGATCAGTCAGTTGCACTTCTATCCCTGGGAGAATTCTAGGCTGAGTCCTCTTGGAACATATTTTGAGTCATATGAAGGACAGGTGAGTGCGTGGGAACAACCTACTGAATTTACTAAGGGTTGTATTTGGTTTGCCTGGCCAGGTTTTGGTAGCAGGGAGGTACAGGGGTGGCTTCTGTGGGAAGCAGCAAGAAGCTTCCTCCATGTCCAGCAGAGCCAACGCCAGGTGGCTCCAAGACAGACACACCACTGGTCAAAGCTGAGCCAATCAGGAATGATGGTAATGAGTCTGTTAAAACATATTTAGAAGGGAAAAAAAAAAAAAATATATATATATATATTGCGCAGATGTAATTGCAACCAGAGAAGAGCAGAGTGAGAATATGTGAGAGGAACAACTATGCAGACACCAAGGTCTCAGTGAAGAAGAATGGGAGGAGGTGCTCCAGGCACTGAAGCTGAGATTCCCCTGCAGTCCATAGTGTAGACCGTGGCGAAGCAGCTGTGTCCCTCCAGGCCAAGGAGGACCATGGGAATGAAGAGCAGGTGGATGCCTGAAAGGAGGCTGTGAACCCATGGGAAGCCCATGCTGGAGCAGGCTCCTGGCAGGGACCTGCTGACCTCTAGAGAGAGGACTCCACACTGGAGCAGATTTCCCGGTAGAACTTGGGACCCTGTGGGGAACCCACAGTGGAGCAGCCTGTGCCTGAAGGACTGCACCCTGAGCAGTGGTAGGAATATGTGATGAACCAACCATAACCCCTATTCCCTGTCTCCCTGCACTGCTAAGGGAGGAAGAGGTAGAGCTTGGGAAGTAGGGAGGGGTGGGGGAAAAATGTTTTTAAGATTTATTTTACTTCTTATTATCCTTATTATTGTCTTATTATTTTGATTTTGTTGGTAATAAATTCAATTATTATACCCAAGATGAGCCTGTTTTGCCCACAATGGTTTTCAGTGAGTGATCTCTCTTGGTCCTTATCTCAGCTCATGAACCTTTGTTATATTTTCACTCTCCTGTCCAGTTGTGGAGCAGAGTGATAAAGTGGCTTTGGTGGGTGCCTGGCATCCAGCCAGGGTCAACCCGCTATAAGGTAAATCTAGCCTGATAAATCTGACTGTCCTCTGTGATGAACTAACTGAATATATGGATGAGAGGAGAAAAGTGGATGGTACTTATCTTGGCTTTTGCAAGGCTTTCTATGCTTTCCACCACAACATTCTTCTGTCCAAGCTGGGATATAGCAGACTGTATGGGTGGAAACTAGATGGGTGTGCAACTGATTGGATGGTTGGGTTAATGCACTGTACTCTATCTATATACCAATAGCAAGTGTCATTACCCAGGGATATATCTTTACATCTTTAAGGGTCTGTCCTTACATCTTTACCAGTGACCTGGAGGAGGCACAGGAGTACTCATTCTTCAAGTCTGCAGGTAAGAGGACTAATTAGGAGGGCTAATTGACATGCTAAGGGCAGGACTGCTATCCAAAGAGACCCAGACATGCTGGAGGAAAGGTTTGACAGAAATTTTATGAAATTTGACAAGAACAAATGCAAAGCCTTGCATTACGGAAGATAAAAACCTTCAGTGATGGGGCCTGGCTGGGGAGCAACTCTGTTGAAAAAGCTTGGGAATTTTGTCAGACAGCAAGCTGAGCATGAGCCTGCATTGAGTCCTGGCAGCAAAGCAAGCCAATACCATCCTGGACAATAACAAGGGGTGTCATTAGCCCCCTCCATCCAGTGTTTTATGGATCATACCTTGAAAACAGGATCATAGAATAATTCTGGCTGAAAAGACTCTCAGGACATCTTTAGTAAGAATTAAATCTGAGGCCAGACTAAGGGGCTTTATTCAAAGGACAGAGACTGTATAACTTCTACGGGCAACGTGGTCTACTGCTGGAGTGTCCTCATGGTGAAGAAGTTTTTCCAAATATCAAGTCTGAGCTTCTCATTTCAACTTATGACCATAACCTTATGTCTTCCCACCACGCATAACTATGAAGAGCATGTCTCTGTCTTCGTGATAGACTCCTCATGGGTTTAACTCCATTGGCTCCTGTTAGGTGTCCTTAAAGTCTTCCTTTTGCCAGACTGGACAATTCTATATGAGCCAGTGGTTATACATTGTTGTATGAGTGAAACAATGCTTGAATTACTAAGGGATTTGTCTGGTTTCATCGTGTCATCAGTGGTACTTTAAAGAAAGGAATGACAAGTATAAATGAAGTAAAGACAAAGGCATTATAGTTGAGTACCTTTCAGTGAATTTAAAGCTATTTTTTTTCTTATAACTTACTCTCATTCTTGTCTTCCATGTACATATGCAGGGTTTTTTTCCTTCTGTCTTTCCTATTTCAAAGATGGACCTTGGACAAACCATCTAAAGTCAGTGGGAGGATTTTTAGAGGTATGAGTGGGCAGTGGGTTGACAAGCTAATAAAATTTACGTGAAAGATACTATTTGTTTCAACTGGATGCAGGAATGAGCTCTTAGTCATACTAAATGAGAAATGTTTGTTCAGTCTGAAAAGACACTATTTAGTTAAAGATTACTTAAGAAGCAGATGTCTAGTGGCTCAGTCATTCTGAAACTATAAAGTAAAGACTACTAAGCTCTATAAAAATCTTTTAGTACTTTACTGGGGCAAGAGGTAGCGGGCAAAATGTCTGTTTCTGGATGTAGCATTATAACAGTAACATGCATAATTTTTCATTACTTTTTATTATATATATATGCAGGATATAAAAAAAAGAAGCATATGTCTAGCAGACATTAAAAAAGAGATATATTTATATGAAATATCTCAAATATGGCTTTATATTTTAAAGTATGGTTTTAATACATTAATTACCATATGTATGTTTACTGAACAGTCTCAACTGTGTGAAAAAATATGACATGTCCTTAAACATTTGTTGAATTTTAACACGTATGGCAGAATTATTATTTATCATTCAACAACCAATGTAATTTGTTATAGGAAGGCTTTCTGCTATATTTTAAACTTAGTGCAAGTGCAATTGAAGTATAATATAATCTCCGGTCAATTGTAATCAAAAAAACTGGTGGACAAAATTATTAAAGTTAGATGCTTTTAGTTCACTCACTGTAATAATCTGGTGCAGAGATGATTCTTGTCACTAAAATACCAAATGAAAGACATTGAGGGATTCATGGGTTTAGTGTCGTTCTTCCTCTGTTTTCCAAATTTCTTCTAAATTTTGCTTTGCTCATGCTACTTATGTTTAACATCATGCCTGCACATGCGCTTCCTGCACGTAGATCAATGAAAGGACAATAGTAAGATGTCATGTCTAAAAAAATAAATACACAGAAGGAATTTCTAAGAATCATCTCTCTACATTATTTCTGATGAGAGGAACAAAACAGAAGTGAGAATAGCTACTTTTCCTTAGATTTAAGGGTTGACAGTGGCAACCTAGAACAGAATATGTGTCTGCCACAGACACAGTACAGATTATAGTTAGCAGATAATAATTAAACAAGTATTAGTACAAAATGATTTACAACCAAGAACAAAGGTGCAGAACTTACAAAGATGAGAAAGAAGGACAGAGTTGACTAAAGAGCTAAGGAATTAATAATGAAGAGAAAAACAGAGGAAGGATTCATGGGTTTAATTTAATCTAGGAATTTCCATCAAAATACTCTCAATGTAAACCATAAAAGAAAACTGTAACATTTTCCTGGTTGATGCAGCACAGGGAGAGAGAAGAGAGGAAAAAGAATACATAGAGAACTAATGGTGTTACAATTTTCTTTAGCTTGAAAAAGCAACGTATAAAATATGAGCATCAGAAAGTGAATTATAAAAAACTATTTTAAAGTACAGATGAAATTAAAACTTACACATATCCCTGTTACTCACTTTTTTGAGTATAACTTGTCATAAAACAGTCAGGTGAACTAGAAGAATTCAAAACTTGCATTTCTAACTAGTTAGATCTAACTAAGTAATTAGTCCCAGTTCATTTGCGTTTTCATTAAATGTGTTCAGGAGAGAAATTTTTTTGAAAAACAAGAGAGGGAAGGAAATATGCTGTGTAAGTAAGCTAGACATATATATCAAACTATATTAACTTGAGTATAACTGACTGCTGAGAATAATTAACAACACAATCAGCATCTAGAGTTAGGGGTTTTGTACCATTATGCTACATACTCAAGAGGTATGTGTATTATTATGACTGAAAGAGAACAGAACTTAAAAGCAAGGCAGAGTGTTTAGATTTGGAAAGATGAAATAAATTAGAAATCATTAAGAAGACATCTGTTAAAGGAAATTGAAAGAAAATAATAAGAACAGAATTAATTACATTTAATTACTTTAAAAGAAAGGTTTTCTAGAGGGCTGATGGAATGAAGACAAAGAAGAACATACCTCCAAAAATTGTTTGTATCAGTGAAAATTAAGTAGGAAAAGTGGAAAAGGTGAAGGGGAAAAAAAAAAAAAGAAAAGAATTTTTCCTTCAAGTTACTAAAAAGGAAGCCACCAACAGTCTCCAAAAAGAAACTTTGGGTGGATTTAAGAGAATGGGAAAAAAAAGCGAAATCAAGAATGGAAAATAGTGGCTAACAAGCACCTACTTGATTTATAGTCCTTGAGTCTCAGATTCTTGTACAGTTTTTGGTGAAATGTATGAATTCTTTTCTTTATCTGAGTTTTGTTTTGCTGAAAAGTCAGGGATCTATTTAAATCAAATTGAATAACGTATTCTGTAGCAATGTAATAAAGGATATTTTGCTATCTTTTAAATACAGTAGATCCCTACAGGAACATACATTTTACTTTTATGTACCTTTTACTGCTGTTTTTCCTCACTGATATATTTAGAAATATTTATATATAAAATACACATCAGTGTTACACTATAGATACTAATTAACTCATTTTTATATAAATATTTTTTAAAGTTAATAAACTTTTTTATTTTTAATACTGCCTACTATCATTAAAATGTTCATGTCTTTTAGCATTTTCAACATGTATGTAACAAAAAATATTTCACTCACTTCTCTGGGAACATATTCACATAGAGATTTCAGGGAAAAATGTAGAAATTTATCAATACATTTTTTGGACTTGTATTTTGTTTTACGAGACATGCTAGTTAAAAGTTAAGTTCTCTTCTAGTTGCACTGTCACAGATAGAAACATAGTTTATTTTAGATTTACACCACATGAATAGGATCAAAATAGGGGAAGTCTTTTTTGAGAGCAGATGGGCCTGTAAGTAAAGCACTCAGTGGCATGCTTAGATAGTGTTGCTGTATACTTCGGTTCTGCTGGTGGTCAACTACTTGACTTTGACATCTAGGATCTATGCACATAAAACCAACACTGTGATTTAAGACTGCAATTTTTTAAATCCTCCCTTAGGACAACAAACCTCAAATATTCAGTCAGAAAAAAAAATCCATGTGTAACTAAAGTTCTACTTGTAAAGATGTCCACAAATTCCTTATTTTTGTTGGTACTTAACAGATCAATGCCTAGGACTTCTGTGGGCTATTTCCTTTTATGTCACCTCTGGGAGACTAAATATAATATGTTTCAATCATTTCCACTGTAAACACACAGTCAAGGTCTGTGTGAACCACAGGGGAATTGGTTTTTTACTCAGAAATATTGCCACAAAGGAAAGAGGTAATGTTCAAAAAAACTTAGCAGAATCTCAGAATGGTTGAGGTTGGAAGGGAGCTCTGGAGGTCATCTGTTCCAAGCCTCCTGGCTCAGTCAACATCACCAAGAGCAGGTTGCCCAGAGTTGCCCAGTGGTTGAAGTACGTGACCTGAGTGCCCCAGTCCAGACTTCTCTTCCTAAAACTTGCAAATTTCACCTCACAAGAAGATAATTCATCAACCTTCACTACTTGTGAATGCCGACCAACACAGAAAAGTTGAATAGGTCCAAAACCCCAGGAATGGTACTGTACTGCTACTCCTCCAGAGGGGCCAAGAACTTAATTTTGTCTTCAGTTTCTTCTGGGATGCTTTTCCACACATGAGGGTCTATAAAACCATGTTTTGAACTGAATTCTGATACAATAAAATTTCTCTTCTTTACCTCAAAAGAAGTGACAGAGACAGATTCCATCAAGACCAGACTGAATGTTAAAATTCTGGCATAGGGAAAGCAAGGGCTTTGAACCCCTTCAGAAAAGGTTTGAAACAAGTTCTTTGAATTTTGATGTCAATTTCTCATTCTCCTGACAAATTTTTAAAAAGAAATGGTGACACTTTTGAAGATGATGTGAGTACCTGCTGGAGATGCTCTGAAAGGTCTATCAGATAAAGCTGTTTAAAAGATTATGCTATAAATTTGCCTTTGACTCTAGTTCAGCTTTTGCATGAATTACCATAATGTCCCAGCTACGAAAACTAGAGCCATTATGGATATGTTTCTAGTGTTTCTTAGGTTTCTAAAAAGTTTTAAAGAACGAAAGCTCAATTAGCTTAATTTAGCATTAAGCAGCAAGATGCAAGAACCACATCCTTGGAAATTGATTTTAAATGTTTGCCTACATAATCAAATCAATCATTTATACTAGTTTTACAGCAAACCTTTTGACTACTTATATATGTTTTACTTCTCTATACTGAAGTTATCTGGAGCAATGAGTTTCTCTGATGTGAATACTTATACAGTGGCAAGCAAGGAGTACCAGATTTGGTTTTGTGTTTCTGATATAAACTGAGTCCATGGGAGTGTGTATATTCATCTGGCTTGTATAAACTCCAACCTTATAGCTAAGTGGCAAAGGAAATGTTTGTTTCTAAAAGCTAAATTTAACAAAAATCAGGTACAATGCATGCATTTGCTACTGCCTTAGTTGCACTGTTTTGGCTAACATTTTACATTCAGATTTTGAGTATACCAGCAAATTTAATGCTTCTTCTGTTTTCTGTAGTCATTTTAGCAGTTTTTATTATATGTTAGAATCATAGAATCATCCAGGTTGGAAGGGACCTCTGAGATCATCAAGTCCAACCCTTGATCCACTACGGCCGTGGTTACTAGACCATGGCACTAAGGGCCACATCCAGTCTCATCTTAAAAACCTCCAGGGACGGTGAATCCACCACTTCCCAGGGCAGCCCATTCCAACGCCTGATTACTCTCTCTGTAAAGAATTTCTTCCTAACATCCAACCTAAACCTCCCATGGCAGAGCTTAAGACCACACCCTCTTGTCTTACTGATAGCTGCCTGGGAGAAGAGACCAACCCCCACCTGGCTACAACCTCCTTTCAGGGAGTTGTAGAGAGTGAGGAGGTCTCCCCTGAGCCTCTTCTTCTCCAGGCGGAACAACCCCAGCTCCCTCAGCCTCTCCTCATAGGACTTCTGCTCGAGTCCCTTCACCAGCCTTGTTGCTCTTCTCTGGACCTGCTCCAGCGCCTCAATATCCTTCCTGAACTGAGGGGCCCAGAACTAGACACAGTATTCGAGGTGTTGCCTCACTAGTGCTGAGTACAGGAGAAGAATCACTTCCCTGGTCCTGCTGGCCACACTGTTCCTGATCCAGGCCAGGATGCCATTGGCCTTCTTGGCCACCTGGGCACACTGCTGGCTCATGTTCAGCTTCCTGTCAATCCAGACTCCCAGGTCTCTTTCTGCCTGGCTGCTCTCCAGCCACTCTGTGCCCAGCCTGTAGCACTGCAGGTGGTTATTGTGGCCAAAGTGCAGGACCCGGCACTTGGCCTTGTTGGACCTCATCCCATTGGAATCAGCCCAACTCTCCAGTCTGTCCAGGTCCCTCTGCAGAGCCCTCCTGCCTTCCAGCTGATCGACACTCCCCCCTAACTTACTGTCATCTGCAAATTTGCTGATAGCACACTCAATCCCCTCATCTAAATCATCAATAAAGATATTAAACAGAACTGGGCCCAGCACTGATCCCTGGGGGACATCACTAGTGACCGGCCGCCAATTGGATGCAGCCCCGTTCACCACCACTCTGGGCCCGGCCCTCCAGCCAGTTCCTGACCCAGCACAGAGTGCCCCTGTCCAAGCCGTGGGCTGCCAGCTTTTTCAGGAGAATGCTCTGGGAGATGGTGTCAAAGGCTTTGCTGAAGTCCAGGTAGACACATCCACAGCCTTCCCCTCATCCACCAGGCAGGTCATCTGATCATAAAAGGAGATCAGGTTGGTCAGACAGAACCTGCCCTTCCTAAACCCGTGCTGGCTGGGTCTGATCCCTTGTCCATCCTGTAGGTGTTGTGTGATTGCACTTAGGATGATCTGCTCCATAACCTTGCCAGGCACTGAGGTCAGGCTGACGGGCCTGTAGTTTCCCATTTCCTCCTTGCAGCCCTTTTTGTGGATGGGCATGACATTTGCCAACTTCCAATAATCTGAGACCTCTGCAGTGAGCCAGGTCTGTTGGTAAATGATGGAGAGTGGCTTGGCAAGCTCTTCTGCCAGCTCCCTCATCACCATGGGTGGATCCCATCTGGTCCCATAAATTTTGAGGATCCATCAGTGGCTCAGCAGTGGCTCACTAACTGTTTCCTCCTGGATTACAGGGGGGCTATTCAGATTCTTATCTCTGTCTACAAGCTGTCCTCAGGACAACCTGTCTTACTGTTGAAAACTGAGGTAAAGAAGGTGTTAAATACCTCAGCCTTTTCCTCGTCTTTGATATATTCCTGCCCATGTCCAACAAAGAATGAAGGTTTTCCTTGCCCCTCCTTTTGCTATTGATGTATCTGTAGAAGGACTTTTTGTTATCCTTCACAGAAGTGGCAAGATGAAGTTCAAGTTGTGCCTTCATCTTTCTAATTTTCTTTCTACGTGACCTAACTATATTTTTAAACTCTTCCTTAGTGTTAATAGCTTTGCAATGCTGAGCCTGTTTCAGTGTATAACAAACACTTTGATGAGCCCTTATTTTCAAGACTAGTCTCTTTGTCTTGAATTACTTCTGTCTGTCTGCTAATATAAGTACACATGTGCAGCCTCCCTCAGAACAAAAAACAGTCCTGATGCTGAAAATTTTGCTAATTTCTATCAGTTATATATTCAGGCTTATTATCTGGAAACTACCTCCTTGATATTGTACATTTCCATATGCATGAATAGTCATCCACCTGCGTACAGTTATTCTTGGTACAGTGTTTTAGCACTTGTGAGTAGGAATTTCAGATATCATGCACCACTTTTACTCTTTATTGATTGATCCCTGATTTTTAGGTAGGAGGCTTCACCTGACATAGATACTGAGGGAAGTAGGCCTGGTAGAGAGGAAAGGGAGATATCCTGCTCAACATTTCCAAATAGTAGCCATCAGAGCTGCAATTATGTATGGGGCTCTAGTGTAAGATATACGTAGGGCCTTCTCCAGCTCTTCACCTGAACCACCTTCAGAAAATGTAAAAACTTCAACAATCTTCCGTTTTGTTTCATTTGGTTGGTTGGTTTTGATTTTTTTTTTTTAATTCTATGATGTTCATCATAAATGTACAGCTCCATTTTTTTTAGAGATGAGTGTAAATTCAAGTCTTATTCAAATTGGTACTCTGCTTTTAAAAACAACTTTCAGCTTTTAACAAAGGTGACAGAATATTTAATGGAATTATTTTTATTTGCAAAGCTGATTTTACTGTTCGAAGAACTAAGACATATTTCAGGCTGAGAAAGTTGGGGCTGTTCTGCCTGAAGAAGAGAAGGTTGCATGGAGACCTCATAGCAATCTTCTAGTATCTAAAGGGGGCCTGCAGGGAAGCCAGAGAGGGACTCGTTGTCAGGAACTGTAAATGACAGGAAAAAGAATAATTGGTACAAACTGAAAGAGGGGGAAATTAGGTTAGATATTGGGAAGAAATTCTTTACTTTGAGGGTGCTGAGATACTGGAACAGGTTGCCTAGAGAGTCTGTGGACATCCCAACCCTGGCAATGTTCAAGGCCAAGTTGGATAAGACCTTGAGCCACCCGCTCTAGGAGGGGATGTCCCTTCCCATGGCAGGGTGTTTGGAACTAGATGATCTTTAAGGTCTCTTCTAACCCCTTAACTTTCCATGATTCTGTGATATAACAGCATTTTATTAACTAATACCCATTTGATTTAGCAGAAAAGATTAACTTAAAATAGCTGAAGTGTTCTTACAAATGCATCCATGCTCCTTTGTACTCTTTTTCTAGAGTCTGCAGCAGTTGCTGATTTATATTTGTATATATCTGTCTGTTATGGTCCGTGTTCAGAACTCACTTATGATGAATGTAATGTAGTAATCAACTTTGTCTACAAGAAGGGCAGCATTGGCTTTAATACTCTTGTCTGCTCCACACTATCTTTCCTATTCCACCTCCTAGAAGCCAGTGGCAGAGATGAAAAGAGTCAGATGGATTCCCCACCAGGGATTTCATCATATAAGAAGTGCAGAATGCAGGAAAAAAAAAGGTAGAAAGAAAAGGCAGAGGAGGGAGATCAAGTACAAAAAGCACTTTTGCTGGTATGCAGTAGGGACTTCTTGTAACCTCTAGCTTAGCAAGGGTGGCCTGGAGTCCATGGAATCTGAAAAGATGATTTGAACAAAAGTTTCCGCCATACAGAGAACCCCTAGCAAAATGGTTCTTCAGGAATGGTTTAGAAGAGCAATATAGATGTAGCTATTACTTATATCCACTCCCAATTCAGTTATTATAAGCTACCAGAATCATAATATATTACAGTCTTAACACTGACACACAACATAGAATTCAGCAGTGATACAGGTAGCAAATATAGAAATCAGATAGCAGGAATAACAAAGAAAGTACTCTAGTTAGGTACAGAAAAATTAATGCATTAAGTCGGACAACTGGGAAGACCAGGAAGTAAGTCGTGACTGCCTTGATATATTGTAATTTTAAAAAAGTATTCAAGATCACTTCTGGAAGAGAAATAGTTTTGTGTAGCATTAATTAGTGTATTGTGGTACATATTGGCAAGAGGAACTAATGGACTAATTGATGCTGGAAGTCTTCTCTAAAGTAAAATAACAATTAAAAAATGTGTTCCTCATGTATAAAACTCTTCAAAGGTGAACATATGATCTAATAACATTATGACTAGGGAGGATTTTGGTTTAACTTATCTTTAACCAGGTTCAGGTTTTTTGGGAAAAAAAAAAAAAGAAAAGAAAGGTTTATGTCTTCCTATTTCTTTTTGGATCTGTCTTTCAAGTAGTATTTTAATACAGTTGTCAGTTTCAACTAAACTTGACAGACAGTTAAGAAGAACAGAAGGGTAGAAATCTCAGGGATGATAAATTCTTGTAAATTTTATGAAAGCCAATGAGCAAGCAGGTAAGGGACACTCAGTTTAGCACCTTGACTGGGAGAAAGGTTTCAGCATAAGTGAAGCACTTACCTATTATCTTTGGTCTGTCAGCTGACCCACATGCACACAATGGGAAGCAGGGACAATTTGGATTACTTCCACATAAGAATAGGGATTCTAATTTACAAAGACTCAGTGCAAGGTCTGTTGGACGCTGGAAGTATTTGGCATGAAGCATTTGGAAATGGACAGGAGAGAAGAATTTGTGAGACTGCTGCTGTACAAACACTCTGTCCCTATAAGGATTTAATACAGTATTGTACAGTTTGTACAGTTACAGTACAGCCCCTCCTGAGACTGAGATCTTTGCAGGTTTTTCAAGATTCCACTAAGGACTTGTGGCAAAGTTGGCCATACAGTGACACATTTCCATTTAAAATAGAAATGTTGCAGCAAAATAATTTTAGTATGCAGATACAACCATTAATTGCTCGAAACTACTTCTTAAATAACTGAGCTACTTTCTCAGCCCAAGGGATCAATCTATTCCCATAATGGCCAAATTTGCAAGTTTTATTAGAAGTGAAAGTACGCAAGAGCTGCTTCTCCCCTTCTTAAAGAAAAAGTGCCCTGCATTTAGGAAAAATGCTGAGCTTTGACTTGACTGAAAACCACAGTAAATGAAAAGACCTCAGTTAGAGTTTTAATATCCTTCACTTCACACTATTTTAAAGTTTTAATTGGATGTCACAACTGTAATCAATTAGAAGTTATTAAATTATACTATTCAAGATACAGCGGGAGGAATTAGTCCCTATTAGTTAATATTCATAAAGAAAGTTGGTGTGATTTTCTTTTTCCATTATTAGTGGCTACAGATAGGATCCTAGATATGTGAAAATGGAGAGATCTTTGTTAGTTAGAATTACATAAATATACTCTCTTCTTATTAGGAAAAAAATGAAACTGATGACATATGCAAAGAATAGAAAGATAATGTCAAATAAAGAGGTCAGAGGAAAAACTAATGGATGCAAACAGATGAAATCATAGATCATAGAATGGGTTGGGTTGAAAGGGACTTTAAAGATCATCTAATTCCAACATCCTGCTATGGGCAGGGACACCTTCCAGTAGACCAGGTTGCTCTAAGTGCCATCCAGCCTGGCCTTGAAAACTTCCAAATACTAACTCATATTAACTTTCCATATTTTAAAGAAACTAAATAATGACAAAGAGGAAACAGAGAAATATCCTGAAAACACAAAGAAATGGAAAGTTTGTTTAATGATCTATAAATTCAGGAGAATTTTGAGATTTATATTTTTATATATAAAATATGAGTATATATTTATGTAGATATAAAAGGAAGATAAAATCAAAGATATATTCCCCACATTATAATGCTCTCAGTCTGCAATCCTTTTTCCTAATAATAAAATCTCAACTAGAAAAAATATATAACACTGGGTTAGTTATTTATTTTAGATATCTGTAGGGATTCTTCTATTTTAGTAATATTTAGTAAAATTTAGTAGTTATTCTATTTTGTCATCACTCAAAAAGCGATGACAGTTTTCAGGAAGCAGACAGCAAGATGTTACTGATCCTGAGATAAACAGTGATGAAAAGTTAGCTATAGTAACTGGTCAAAATCAGAGATACTACATCTGCATACAAATTATGCACTTGAATAAGAAGTGTTTAATATTAATTCTTAAGAAAAATGTACTTGAAAAACACCTTCTTACTAAAAGGCATTCAGAATAATTGTCAAAGTATGAAATATCCATAGTAAATGATGCTGCAGTTAGAAACATTCCAATTTTCCCAGCTGAACTGAATTAATAGATTAAAAATTCAAGAAAGATCTGTAATTCACAAAAGTACAAAATCATTAGCATTCACTGTACAAACACTTGCAAAGAAGCAACACTGCTTTGCTGATGCCCTAGTCCTGTATTTCTTTTTAGTGGCACAATGAGCTGACAATTAAGTTCGTTGAAAAAGTTTTTTCATTGAATTAAGCTTCTTAATAAAAGTAATTACTTTTCTAATTCCCCACTGGGCTACTAAAATATAATTCCATACCAACTAGATAAAAAAGTCTCAATCACTTCAACTGATATTCGGTCTGTAACGACAGCATCAGAACCAAAGCTACGGCCTTGACAAAATAATATATAAGCAGGAATGGGACTGAATATGTTGCAGAAAAGAAGCAGAATCAAGTGTTTGATAATTTTAATGGAAAAAAAAGTTATTTCATTGTTTAATGACAGTTCGACTCCCTTAAATTTATATACTTTCAAAGGCAAAGAAAACATAGGAAAAAGAAGAGCAGCAGCCTTCCCTTGCAATAGCTAGATCAGATAGCTAAGGACAACTGTATTCTACTAAGAGAAAAACATATGAAAGGAACTGTAATGAATAGTCTTATTGAAATCTTGGGATTTTTATTCTTGCAATAGCCAGCCCTTCCTGAAATTTATGCTTTGTAAAAGAGATTGTGTCTGGACAAAGAGTTCCCTGAATGTATAGCAGGTTTTATAGGTCTGTCATTTGCAATTTTGGTGCTGTGTAATGACAGCTGAAAGATTTTACTTTTTTTTTTTTCCCTTTGTGTAACTAGCAGAATAGTATCTGCACAGCAACTAGCCAGTTGATTTTTGTTTAGAAAACGTATCATGGGAAAAGAGCAATGGACACTGATTAATACTGCAGAGTCATGGAATACTTGTTTTTTTTCCCAGACATTCCGAGTTGATCCAAGAGATATAGATACTTAGCTCCTGTGGAACAACCAGCTGCTACATTAAAAATGAAAAATAGATAGGTTGCAAAGTAAATGGAATATTTCAAGGTGCTTTTTAAACTAATTTAGTTATTCATTTTTATAAAGAATCAGAAAGATTTTATGACCTAAAAACCAGGATATCACAGTGAGAATCATGAGATCCTTTTACTTCGCTGTTCTGATGCTGACTTGCAGGATAACTCTGAGATTCCTGTTTCTGTTGAATTCTGCTCTTCCACTCATTTGTCTTGTGCAAATATGAATTAGATAGAACTGCTTCTTTCTGAATAACACCTAGAACACATGCAGTACGATTTCCTATAGGCTTAAGACATTTTGGTGAGACAGCTGAGAGATATTTTGGAAATAGTTAAATAATGAAAAATCAATCTTTTGGAGGTGTATACCTCCACAGAAGTCAGAGGGGGTGGTCTCTAAGTTCTTCCTGACTTTCTCTTTACAAATGCAGAAACACTGAAAATGATGAGTATGAAACCACATACCTAACTTTCTGTCTATACCTATTAAGTAAAGTTCCATTAGATTACAGTGAAATTTCCTTCCACAGAATCATTACAAAAAGTTGATTGAACAAACTACTCAAAAATACAGTACAATTTTTTTTGGGGGGGGGAGGGCAGGCTACCTTTAGTATTTACATTTTGCCCTAATTTTTATAATCAGAAAAAATATCTGTTTCACTGTAACTTTTACATAATGAGTAGATTTTCTGCATTAAGCCAATCATCGCATAGAACCAAAGACAGAGAAAAAGCAAAGTATATTTAAATAGAATAACAGATCCTTTCTTCCTTGGATAATATAAAGAACGCTCTCTTTAGTTGTCCTACTTGTTACTAAGTTTTAACTGTAAACAGTAGAGAAGAATACTAAGCATAGTGCAAAAGTTTAACTAGAGACTTCTAATGTAAGATTTGCTATGGACTGACTGTTAAGCTGTTCGGAATTCAAGCAATAAAATGAACATAAACTTGTATTGTATATTGGATAATTACATCACACAACATTCCATAACCCTGCTACCGTGTTATTGCTTGATAGCTATGCAAAAGTAATCTATATCTTGCAAAATGAATACTCAGCCTTGAAAAAAAAGGGAAAATCCTGGTTTATTATTCATGAATTAACAATAAAAAATGGTTTGTAGCAGTAGGAAATAATGTTCACCTTATTTTAAAAGGAATTTCAAATATTGATTTTAAATGTACATGTCTATATATAAAGTATATATTATGTCAACTGAATCATACATCAGAAGTGCTACACACAGTACAAACAGAAACAGGCAAGTACCTGTGAGACACAGATATAAAATTCTCCTACTTTAATATATGTACAGCCTGATCTGAAAGAAACACTTCCTGTATTGCTAGTAATTAACATTCTTCTGGATACCAGTCAGTATACCTCTTTATTTTTTTTTAATTTGTTCTAAACAGGGAGACTCTTATGGAAGGATTCTTTTAATATCTTTGGGGTTTCATTCCACTTCTGTATATTGTCACTGGAACTTGACTGACAATAAATATTTTGTACCTTGTGTGTATAGAAAGGTACTCAATTAGACTGCTGTAGACTGTGAAGTTACATTACTTAAAGGCATTAAGGTAATTGCACACTGTTCAAGAACTACCATCAGTTCAAAATTTTATGATTTGCATAACCATTTACCCCTAAAAGTCTGAGAAGCTGTTCTTCTCTTTTTTAAACTGTACTGTTCATCCAAAAAAATGAAATAAAATAGAGAACATCACTGTTGTGCACCAAGTTGAAGGGAAAGCTCATGAACACGCAATAGTATTAAAGTTATTTAGTCAAAATAATTTAGAGAATATAGAATTAATGCAAGAAAACTCTTGAAAAAAATCAGGAACAAAATGAATTTGATATGAAACCTTTCTCCAGATGGATATGCTCTTATTGAAAGATCATTCAAAAAGTGAAAATGTATCATCAGCCCACTGGACCAGACTTTTTTGAAAAAAGATCTCATTCTTCCTAATAATGATTTATCTCAAATTCTTGGACATTTATAGTAAATACTGGATTTGGTACTGAAGTTGAAGAACAGATTTGTTCACCCCCCCATAGTATCATAGAAAGTGGGTTTAGAAGCTCATGACAAATGTATAGTATAAACCCTAAGGGTTGTTTAAGTAAGAATTAACTTACAGTTTAAGATGACTGGTTTTCCATTAGAGGCAGTGAAAATATAATGAAGGCAGCGTATAGAACCTAGAGACATTCAGCAGCCCCAGTGTGGGTGTTGGCTTCAAAGTGAGCTGTCCAGGCTGTATCCAACAGATCCAACAGCTAGAAAGGGTGGATACTTTTTTCTACCTAGACATCCATATATGGAAATTTAAATTCCAGTGTCACAATCTGCAAGCTGAATCTTGTTGCTGTCACTGAGGACTTCTTTAAAATTGTGTTTAAAATAGAGGAAATTAAGAGTTCTTTTTTTCCTTATTTTAAAGGACTATTTGACTTGCATATTTTAAATAATATTGAGAGTACACTTAATTAAAATGGAGCATGAAGCCTTGACCTTCCTGTAATTAACTCTTTATTTTTTAAAATCAGTAGCAGTTCCTTTTAAATCAATCAGATTATTCTGTCTCTGTGGAAATACTGCAAAACTTCCAGTTTAAAAATGTGGACCAGGACAATGGTTCTTTTGCCAGTCCAGCTTTTACAAACAGTATGTGTTTTTCTAGATGTCATGGCTGAACAATTCTCTGCAATTTTCTGACCTGAGAGATCTCAGCAGAGCCCTGACACTTGGGTGTCTCATGGACTTGGTATTTCATATTCACACTTTTCTAACAGCCAAGCAGTTTGGTCTGATTTCAAAACACATACTGAGGCTAACCACCTTTGGGACAGGCAACAGGGCCCTTGTAGGATCATTTAAGATCCCCTCCACCCTTAGGTGAACCTCAAGAACAGCAGGCATAGATGAAGTGTTGCAGTTAGATGGGACAAGTTTGAAGTTTCTATTGCATGGTCTGAACCATGAGACTCTCATAAGGCCATGAGAAATATTCACTGCAGAGTTTCATAGATCCTGCAAAGAATTTTCCAAAAGGGAAATATTTTGTGTTGGCAAAAAATGTACCCTTTATAGCCCCGTCAGGATCTTACTCCTACACAGCAGTATATAGACAACAGCTTACCTCCTCCTGGAACTGCATCAGTTAGGGAATGAGTTGTTATAAATTTATTATATTAAAAAAAGGAAATAAAAAGAAAATATATTTCCGTAAAAATATAAGCCAGGTTGCTAAAAATAAACAGTACGATGCAGAAAATAATCAATTATCAAGTATTTGATTTACCATGTGTTCTGATTAAACATGGTCATTTGAACAAGAGCACTCAGCAGCAATAATACTACCGTGGGCTACTGTTTATTCCAAACATTTTTACCACCTATGGCTCTGCATATCTTCTATTTATTTATAACTGTGGAACATCAGGAGGAGAACAAAACAATTTGATTACCTGACATGTTTGAGCTGGGCAGCAGATAGTTTCAAAACCCATCCTTGTTTTTGAAATCAGTTTCCTTTAATATGCAAGTTAAAACATTTGAAATGCATTTACACATGAAGTATATAACTTCATGTGAAGCAAATAACAGTAAAGCAATTGCATCCTTGTTAAAAAAAAAAAAACACAACACTTTCAGTGATAATGTAGTTCCGTTGAAATCAAGTTTTCTGCATTACTGAATGAGTGTGTTTTCATCAGCAAAGTAATTTTGCTTTTTATGTCTGCATTTCTGAAGGCAGACTTAAAAAAAAAAATCAGCCTTGCATTGTAATAACCAATGGAATTAGTATCCTAGGCTAGTTATAAATCAGATAGAAGTGTGTAAACTGTAGGAAACTGAACCACTGTGAAGTTACAGTAAGCAGCTAAACCAGATGATATATGGTGGAAGAGTGTAGAAATGAAAACACTATATAGCAGAAAAGTCAGAGATAATGGTTTCTCTAATGCTATCCCACATATCCCTTGATATTCCTGCCAAACTTACTCTTTGCAAATAAGTTGTATTTGCAAATAAATTTAGTAGAAACATTATTCATATATGCCATGTGTCCAAACCCATATTGTACAGCTTAGGAACGGCACACAATTTATGTTGTTCGACTACCAACACTTTTGCAATTTACACATCTGAAAACAGCTTTGTCTACATCTTCAATAATGTGTACTACCTCAGATCAGCAGTTTTCCATTCAAGCTTTAATCAAAACAATACACTGAGCATTCACATGGGGCATTAGATAAGCCTTTTGCTAGAAGCTGATGCAGAATCTCCCCATCCATTCAAGTACTTCTGGAAAATTCATTGTAAGTAAATGTACACATTTTTGCTGCTCAGTGAGAAAGTTTATTCTCTGAAGGTGAACTTGCTGCAAGAGTGCAAAGCTTTGTTGAAATAGCTAACTGAAGCAGAAAAAAGTGCAGAAAAAGGCACAGAAAAGATCAGAGTTATATTTCTGTAGTGATAAGTCTATTTTACTGATGTTATCAAAACGTATTTCCTAACAATTCACACACAATTTATTCTTTTTCCTTTTATACTTTGGTCAAAAGATTTTTCAAATGTACCCAGTTGAACTGAAAAGCAGGTTTTTTTTTTCTTCTTTTTGTTAAAGAAGAAACTAATAAATATTTACTTTTTTTAAGAAGGATCTGTAACTCTTCATCCTTTACATGCTACTAGTAACCATTTACCACATTTGTTTTAGAGGATGTTTAAGGTTACCAGTAGAGTGGGAAATTATTGAACTCCAATAGACAACATGACGTATATTGACACAAAAAATACATTTTCTTGTATCAGCATTTCCATTATAATAGTACCATTTAGAGCAATTTAAGGATTACATTATTGATCTGTATGTAAGAATTTTAGCTTGTGAAAAAAAATAAAGCATCAAGAGCAAAACATCTTACATTTTGGCTAAAAAGTCATGGAATTGAGAAAATCTAGGCTTGTGCATGGAAAACTTTATAATTATCAAACTATATAATTAGCAAATATCTTAAATTATGATTTTCATAGCAAAAGAAAAAGCAGCTTTTACTCAGCATGCCAGGCTAAAACTCTGGCTCTACAGTTAAACTTTTGACAATGGCTACTGAAATGGTCAATAATAAATACTATTTTCTGCAGGAAAAAGATCGAACTATATTTAATAAAACCAGTGAAAAGATGTCTTACGTAGCATGCAATGGCATTTTTTTCTTTGTCTTCTTCTCTCAGTACTTTTAGTAGAAAAGAGTATTTGCTTACAGGCCAGAAGAAAATGAAGTTGGCCATTAGAAATTTCAGACATGAGTTACATGAGTAACATGAGTTACATTATAAATTATTATTCTTTGTTGTTTGCAGATTTGTTTTTTGGTTTGGGGTCTTTTTTTAATCCTTTTAAAGTATTGAAATAATATCACTTTATACCATTAGAACTGTGTTTATCCCCAGTTGTAAACTTACAGGATCAATCAGATGAAAAATAACAGCATCTCAAAAAAGGGCACGAAATGTTTTCTTCCAGGGTATTTAAAATAGCAAAGTTAATATATTTTGTAACAAAAAAAAATAAAATCAAACCTTGGATGGCAGAAAGGACAATCTGAATCTCAGAACAGTAATTATATTAGGAAAGTGTGTTGGAGAACATATAAGGTGTGTAAAGCCCTACTTCAGCAAATGGATTACAGAAGAAAGTAGTGCTCAAATCAGCTGTGCTACAAATGTGCAAGTTCACCTTCTTCACTGACTTAGACACGTGTTCAGCACTATCACAAATGCTTACAGAAACATCTACTGTGACTTAGCACTCTTAAAGCTTCGCCATATGGTGAAGTAGGTGGCAGGATAAATTTCTTAAGCAGAAGTCTGTAAGATGAGAAAGGAATTTATTTTTGAGTTTTGCATGATGGAATGAAACACTTTCTGCTACGTTGTTATTTTACAATATAGTTTCTTCTGTCTATTTTCAGATAGGTATACATGAGCAATTTCTTAATTTATTTTCAAAATGAAATAAATATGATTAATAAATTGATGACAAATTTGAAAATAAAAAACCTCCAACGTTTCAATATGTTTGCTAAGTGGACTTGCATACACAATAAAAAACTTAGGATTTTACTTTTGTTCCTTAAAACAAGCTCCTATAAAAGTTCAATTTCAACAAGATTTGCAGGATCTGATCTTTAGAGAATAAATAAGCCTCGAGGTAATATAAGAGTAGTGTATATTCAAGGTTTACCTTCCACCCTTTAATTTATTGCTTATCTTTCTCCCACATCCCCTCTCATCTGCCTGTTGATATCCTTCACTTAGGAATCAACTCCACAACATTTCAATTGAAAGAACAGTGCTGGCAAAGTTGAGCTGTGGCTACACAGAATCTGTTTTAATGTCTACACAAGCATAACACAATAAACCCACAACTGGAAAAACCTGCACATGCATAATTGACAACAACTTCATTTATGGATTAAGTGTAAATAATGTATTCAAAATTCAATTCCTAATATTTCACGTGCAAAAAGCAGCAGGGGCTATGTTTAGCTCCTCAATCTTTTAAATCGTGACTCACAGTTGCTGTAGAAATCTCTCCTTAGTGTAACCCACTTATGCTCAGCATAACCCATTTAAGGACAGATCTTCTAGATATTAAAAGCCTTCTGGGACTGTAGTTTGCAGCTTCAAAAGAAAAAAAGAAATTGGCAGTATAAAATAAGAAAAGAACACTTAGAATATACACTTGTCTGTAAATAGGCTTTTTGATGGTGATATTTGATTTCTGTTTGGAGGACAAACACCACAATACTGGCTACCATATCAGTTTTCTATACATAAATATTGGCTTCAGAAACTAGGTTCCATTTTTTTATGGCCCAGAACTAACATGAGAGCTGCTATTTAGCAAACAAAAAAGTCATCTCATGTCTGATAAAAATAACATACTTATTAATGTTGTATTGCAATAGATTTGATATTTTTGTTAATTTCAAATGACTACGCAGTGCTGAGATAATGATGAAAGACTGAAAAAAAGAGTTTTCCCTGAAAGGAAAATCCAGGATTTTCAGTTTCCCACTGTAGACAGGCAAAGCCACCTGCTCTAAGGCTGCAGGCTCAAAGCTTATAAAACCAGAGCTCTTGGCAATCATAGCAAGCAGTTCCAGAGGTATCAGAAGATGGCCTCTGTATGTCTCACTTCTGAGGTGTAAACGGCAGCATCAGGGGCTGTGGAAGAGACTTGATGCATTCCCAAGTGAAAAGACAGAAGTGCTTTTTACACCAGTGGAGTCCATCTTCACTTGTTAATAGGTGGGATGCACGAATTATCATAAATAAGTTCAGAGGTGTGCTGAGAACCTTAATTTTCCATGTATAAACATGGAGTCTGTGTACTTATATATTTTGCATTAATATAATCAAATACTAACCTGGAAACAATCTCTACAAATGTCAATCAAAAACTACTTTGGATGGCCTTGTCAAGCTGGATTTCACTAACACAGTCTTAACTGCAATAAAATTTCAGATGGGGGTCTTGCTAATAAAGATTTTCTCTCCCTTGCTTTTCCAGCTGATGCTACCATACCCAAGAAAGCTTTTAAAATGTAAACAGGAAATTTATAGTCAGAGAAAAGTTCAAACAACCCCTTAAGATCAAGCTTTAACCCCAGAGAAAGATAAATAAAGAAAAATAATGTAAAACAAATCCCTGTAGGTTCCAGAAGAATTTTGCTACCGTGGAATAAGGGTGAGACTGACATATTTGTATTCCCTTATGGTAGTCTACATGACATTGTTCTCCACAGCACTTTTTGGACTTATTTTGAGATTTGAAGTTATTTTTAAAACTTGAATATGTAGAAATTAATGGCAACATGCTATCTTTAGTGAAGGCAGCTTCATTGATAGAAGTAAAATTTTTTGTAACTTTATTTATTGAAAAATAATAGATTATCTGTATGCATTACTACTCAGAGTGTATGTTCTACTTGACAGAATTTTGGTAGATATCACTTCACATAACTTCCAAAGCTAAAGTTGAACTTGAGAGCAGTGGAAGAGATTTTGGCATTATTGTAAGGCATTTGCAAATGGGGAATCTGCCAAAGTAATTGGAGTTTTATTTTCATGGGTGACTCATTACTTAGTTGAAAACAGCTTGGATAGCAAACATGTTTTCCAAAATTTCATCTGAGAATATCAAAGATGATTTTTTTAGGCATCTTTAAAATTATTTGTTCTGACAAGTACTTTTGTGATTGATGTTAACTAGTTAAATCAGATCTTAAAAGTCTACTCCCTTTAAAAATTACTGAATTTCTTCAGACTTCCCAGAAGCCTTAGGATTATTGCTTTTGCATGATGCCAAACATCATAGAAACTATATGTGTCAGAGCTAAAAAATTTAACAGACTTCTAATCTTGTTTATAAATGTTTTAGATGCATTTATTAATACTTTTTTTAATCAAAAAGCTAAGATAGCACAGAGGAGTTTATCTATAATCATTTATTTCATAATTATCTTACCCCTTCTAGATGGTTGCAGCTAGATTTCTTTAATGTGAATCAAAAGAAAAGCAAAAGAAAGGAGTAACTGACCATCTGTGAAGAAAACATTGCCTCTAGCAACATCCAAGTATAATGGTTTACTCCTCCAGAGGCTAAAGCTAAGATAAAACATTTTTAACTAAAAAGCAGTTTACTGCTTCTCATCAAAACTCATCCTTTTATTCAACTAAAAGTCTTGTTTCATAGATTTAACCTAACAAAATTCAGGTTCCATTAATCCCAACTTTCAAAATGAAAAGATGTCTTTGGATAGCTAAGATATCTTAAACAACTTCAGGTCTTTCCTTCCTCTGTTTAAACTTTGTTTGGTAAGCTACTGTAAAATTGAAATATTTCTTAGCCTACCAATAATTAATTACATCATATACTCTTTCAACGTAAATTTTTCATTCCATCAGAAATTGCTGTATCTTATGCCAATGAAATAAACCTTTTTTGAGAATGTTTATCAGGAAAATCTGTCTTGACATTTTCTTAGACTGTTTTGCTCTTAAGCCTGGTGTACTAATGTTTATGAAAATGAAGTTCCACTGTATTTTCACAAGCGCTAAACTTACCCTGAGACTTCAAGTTTAGGGGTTTTTTCCTCACTCCTTGCTATATTTTCTAGAGACTTTAAAGTTTTCTAATTTATTACAAGTTGTTTTAATCAAGATCTATCATTTAGTGGCTGAAGATAAGAGCTCTTAAATTAAATTGTATTTCCTGTTCTCTGAATGATGAAAACAAAATATAATTTGCAAATGCATTTGTTAATACATACTTCAGCACTCAAAATTATTTAATTTTGTTCCCATTAAACTTCATGCAGGTTTGCTATCTCTTCAAACAGGAACAGATTTAGGTAATTTTTTATTGTAAATTCCCCCCTGTGTTTTACACAACCTCTCTACTGAGTCTGTGCTAGGAATGCCTCAAATGCTGCACAGTCAGATGATACTAAAGACAAATGAATCTTACTAACCTGAAGTCCTTGTACCTCAAGCACTGGTCTACTCAGTACTTGTGGGCACATCACTAGAATAGAATAGTAATTTTTATTTTAATAAAAGAGGACAGAAGTCTTAGCAGCTTCTTAAAAATCTCATAGAATCATGGAGTCATAGAATGTATTGAGTTGGAAGCGACCTTAAAGATCACTTAGTTCCAACCCCCGTGCCCTGGACAGGGATACCTCCCACTACACCAGGTTGCTCAAAGCCCCATCCAACCTGGCCTCAAACAATTCCAGGGAGGGGAATCCACAACTCACCTGGGCAAGCTGTTCCAGTGTCTCAGCATCTCGCAGTAAGGAATTTTTTCTTAATAGCTAATCTAAACCTACTCTCCTTCAGCTAAAGGTCATTTGCCCTTGTCCTATCTCTACATGTCCTTGTGAAAAGTCCCTCTTCAGCTTTAATTTGGGCCCCCTTCAGGAACTGTAAGACTGTTCTAAAGTCTCCCTGGAACCTTCCCTTCTCCAGGCTGAAGAACTCCAACTCTCTCAGTCTGTCTTCAGAGGAGAGGTGTTCCAGCCCTCTGGTCATTAAAGATCATCACGTGAAGGAACAATATGAACTATTTAAAGAAAAAAACAAACCTGAAATTAGGAAATGCAATAAGGTTGGGTAAAAAAAATGATGTTCAAAGGTTCAAGAAGGATTTTAAAAAGAGTGGAAACTAATTCATACAAATAAAAGTGAGAACTGAGGAATATCCCAAATATATGGAGACACCATTTAAGACAAAAAATCAGGGGGAGGTTGCCAGCAGAAACCCACAGACATACTGTTGAGCATTTTTTTTAAAAACTCAGCAGTAAGATGACAAAGTTGTTGGTGACAATAAATTAGTCGTGGCTGTAAAGTGAAAAAATAATTACAATTAATTGCAAAAGTACCTGAAAAAATAAATTAATTAGGAAAACAGAAAAAAAAGATATTGAAACATAAACCTGTATACTAAGAACTTCTTTGTAGAAAGTATACAGTATAATAAGAACTTGTCAAAGACTTATTAGGAAAAAAAGGGAAGCTACCAACTTATTACTGGAGATTTTTTTTTCACTTTTAATTCAAAAGGGATGACTCAATGAAGTAAATAGCAATTTACAGGCTACTGAAACCAATAGAGGAATGAACTGGAATAATCTTAACATTTGTCTTTCCTCTGAGAATATGGAGGACACAAAGATCAAAAGATGTAAACAGCTGTGCCTAACTTAGAAAAAATAGAATAGAAGGATCCAGAAATAAAAAATAAATCAGTGTAAATTCAACTCTCACAAAAATTATGAAATAGTCATCTTTGGATAAAGATTACAGACAATCTAGAGCAAATATCCACTTGGCAAGAGAAAATATCAATCTCATCTATTTTCTCCCTGTGACTAGTACTAGGCCTTACTGATAGGTGGAAGTAGTAAATGTTACACACATGCACTGCTTCAAAGCATTTGCTGTTCTTATGTACCATACTCGTAAATAAACTAAGAATTAAGTAATCCAGATTACACTGTTGTAACTGCCCGCACCATAAATACGAAGCCATACTTAGAGCAGTTACCAGCTTTCAAGCTGGAAGAAAATACTGAGTGGGATTTCACGGGGCCTGTCCTGGATCCAGTATTATTCAATATTTTCATTAAGGACCTGGATGATGGAATAGAGAGTACATTTATTAAATTTGCAGACAATACTAAGCTGAAAGCGTCTGCAAGCACTTTAGTGAATAGGATTTGAATTGAAAGTAACCTTGACAAATTGAAAAAGTGATCCAGAAAAAAAAAAAGATAACAAGATGCAATTCAATAAAGAAAAGTACAAAGTATCACACGTAGGAATAATCCCCAGCTGGAAAAATACAAGAGGAGAAACAACTGACTATGCATCAGCTTTAAAGATAGTAATGAACCACAGGGACACTAAGAGTCAAAACCCATGTACAATATATGCAGAGCCATTTTACATAGGAAATATGAACTAATCTTATTTGATATAGGTGCAGCTCAGTCTCAACAATTGCCACGGTCAAAGATGCCTGTTTAGATAAAGTACTGCATGAATTTTAGCTACAGTAGAAAAATAAAGGGGAAAAATAAAGGATATATTTCTTGCATTTTGGACTGCTTGAAAAATCAGAGCTAGTATTTACCTCAGAAGCACAGAGTTCTTTGCTGAGACAATGTTCTGTCCCAATTGATTTCAAAGTTACAGAACTGATATATCTTCGGGTAGGAGAATTATACAAACTAAATTGAAGATGTCAAAAAACACCTACAAAACGCTTGGCCACAAAGATTACAGTTTTTGATTATGTATGAAGCACTATTCTGTACCAAAAAAGCTATAAAAATAAGACGTTTGAATAATGGAAGTTACCTTCCAATTTTGTTAGAAAGGTGGGGTTTTTTATATTTTCCCAAGTAGGCATCTGCATCCGTAACATGCATTTTTAATGTTATGTGTATTATAATTCACACAACCTCTATACATGGTTAATATTTATGGATTCATAGAAACAATAGTCTTCCTTTACTATTATCTTTTGCATAATATAAATTCAGCAGATATTTTTCATCTACAAGATGGGGAATAAACAACTATGTTGGATATTCCGAGAGGGTAATGAATTTGGAAGAGGTCATGAATGAAAAATGGCTTACTATTGCAACTACTGCAATATGTAAGCAGAATTTATGTAGAACTCATGGACCAATTATTCCCTGCAACATTCACCAATATTTTTTGCAGTTGTCACTGTCCACAGTTGTCCACTTTCACAAGTGCTTGAAATACGTTCATGAAAGATAGGGCAGTCATGTTTCCAGCTTTTGGGATCTGACTGATTAGAGATTATCTTCACTGAAAAAAAAATTGGACACAAGAATAAAAAAATTTCAGAAAATTCCTAACTGACTGATTACTTTTATACATCATCTAAAGACCTGTTGAAATAATTAGAACAAACAAAAGCTCTTTGCATCCCTGTCATTAGGATTATTAAAATATCCTTTACCTCTCACTATCTAAACTATTTATTTATTTCTACTTCACCCTGCTTGGGCAATGAAATTAGAAAAAATAAGTACACACTTGTCAATCAACTATTTGTGATATACAGCCTATTCTGCAGAATGAGAGGAAGCACATATTTCATTCCATCAGTTACGTATATTATCATGTGCAGTGAGTAACGGAAGACGTGTTCCAATGAATGATTATAAGTATTGATACTGAATGAAGTTGCTTCTTTAATCCAGCTGATTTGGAAGGCATTATAGTCATCATTCCAAATTAATTACACCATCCATGCTTGTATCAATATGAAATCTTTTCCTTACTTCTTGCTACCTATGAAATAATGGACTTAAGTCAGGATGCCATAAACAAAGTGCTGTGTAAATACTGCGTTGTTTGTAAAAACAGAAAACAGCAAAACATGCATAGTAATAGATAAATAATGCTAGTTACCTTCAGGCAAATGTGGTGCTTTTAATGGAATGGGTCCAGGAGTAAAACCCAATTCAGTATGGAAATATCTGAATTCAACTTTAATGATAACCATATTCATTAGAAAGGAGGTCAAGGAAGTGACTAAAAGGCTTCTAAAAGGCTTCGTTGATTTTACTGGTAACAGTAAATAAAATTTTTTTTGCCTTTCTGAGCTTCTTATCTAGTATACGAGTTGAAAGATAATAATCTTGCTAAAACACTTAACTGTTGTCATTTCTTTATTAGGGAAATATAATTTCATTATTTAAATTGCTTTATTTAAACATGCTGGTTAAAATATTATATATTCAGTATATTTGCATTTTTATGAAAATAAACACATATCACCTGCTGCAATGAGGCCCTGTTACAAATGCTATTATTCATGCTCATTTAGTGAAATAAATTCAAGAAAATTAGTAGTACATTCTATGAAGCACTATTTTAATCTTCTAAAATTGTTCTCAGGATGAGGCATGGTGACGTTAAAACTAATTTTATGTATTGTAAGAATGACAGAAAAGGTCACCTGACTCTGCTCAATGGTGGAGAAACAATTGTTTCTGCTGCTCTCTTGAGATCTAGACTGAAAAGGTTTAAGAGAGAAGATATAGGAAATCAAGTCTTTTTGACAGTTATCCACACAGGTAGTGGCATATTTCTCTTCAGCCCCCATACCAGACTTCAGTGACCTGCAATTTTTAATTGTTATTAATAAATGCGATGCAAATAAGTGTTATGCCAACTTATGTTGGAAGTAGATAAGCACAGGGAAGTCATCATAAGCCAGCACATATCACACATGTAATGTACCATCAGAGGGGAAGAATTTGCTTTCTAAGGCCAAAGAATTGATATTAATGACTTTTTTTAGGATTTACCATTTTCCAGTAGCATTTTGATATTCTTCTGGAGTATTTTATTCAAAGTATGCACAGCAAAGGACACTGGTTAAAAAAAAAAAAGAACCTCAGTGTACAAGTCCTGTAAAGAAATTCAGATGACTCAGATGTAGGATGAGAGACATTCTTATTTCAGTTACTTTATGAATGACACTGATTGTAGAGGTCTTCCTACATAAAAGATGGAGAAAGTGAAATGTTGACATTTTCTTGGGGTTCTATCTAAAAAAACCCACGCTTTTTTAAATAACCTAACTGGCCTTGTTCTTCCATGGTGTTTTGCCCTCAAGACATTCTAGGATAGTGGATTACCTGGAACACGATATGTTTCTAATGTAGGGGATTAGCATGTTCTGATAGCTGACCTTTATCTATCAATGCATTAAACTTCCCTTAATCGTCACAGTGCCTACAATGAAAATTATTCTTCTGTATGTAAATTAACTGAAGTAAATGCACCTCCTGACTTTCTGCCCAGATGTTAACATGGTAAATGCTTTCATTTATTCATGGCAACAATTATTTTTAGAATAGACAAATAAGATTCCAATGATTCCAAGTCACGATTAAATTCTCATATTTCCTCTATTTTTTTTCTTTTGAAAAGTTACAATTGATACAACCCACTCACTGCCATTTACCATCATTAATGATTCCAGAAGCGGCGAATAACTAAAAATTATCCTGAAGCCAAAAGCAGCTGCCAAGGCTCAAAAACACTGAAAATTATTTCACTAGAACTTTTATGCCTAAACACGGATTTCAAAGTTTGCTTGTAGACAGCCAAGTGTGAGGGTCTTGGTGTCTGCCAAACTGTCTGTATCAGTCAGAATGGATTTGTATTTGATATGCTAGTACACATAGGAATTGGGAACACATTTTAGAGCATTTATTAGCATCTTTACTGCCTATACCTTGCAATACAGATAGGCTTCACAATGGAACATATACTTTACCACATTGTACAGTATGGCGTGGTCATACTTAGTGTTTCCCCCTCCCCCCAGAAACAATATGCCATCTGGAAACTACCTCTTGGAAATTATAATAAAAAAAAAAATTGCAAGTATTTACAGAAAAAGGGGAATGGATCAGAAATCAGTCTTGGTACCATTTCCTTCCAGCACAAATGTACTTCTCTAAAACCACTGAACCCAGTGTCATAAAAAGAAAATGTCACAGACTCTCAAAAGCAAAGGATGGGCAATTCTACAGTTTATTGGATCATGTCCTATTTTTAGAAATCTAACCTTTTCAGCCCCAAAGAAAAGCAAACACAAAAGTGGAGTTGTGTCATAGATCCAAGCCCCAAATTACAGTAATTTGTACTGTTATTGTATTTTGTTGATCACAGAGACTCAGCAAAACGCTAAGTGAGTCACCATTGGTATGAGCAACATTTCATTGTCAGTAAATAAAACTGCCGTACTTAGATATTCCTAAAAAAATAGAAAATGAAAATCGGAAAAGCTTTTGCCTTCTATGTGCTTTTTGATCTTTTTTTGTGCATCAACAACATAATTTTTCAAAGTAGTTGTTCAAATAACAAGCTACACTTTGGATAATAACTGAGGGGGGAAATAGGTAAATTCTGAAATTCCAAAATTAACCAATTATAATAGCAAATTCATGACCTAATTTACAACTAATCTAGAAAAAAAAAATCACAGACAAGGCACGAAGTACAACATAAATAATTATAGACCCAGGAAGACAGTCAATCTCAATTGCATATGAGTGAAAATGGAGCCATGTTATGCATCAGAGCAAAGAACTCCAGAAGGCAAAAGCTTTTGCAATGCCATCTACATAATCTAATTGCAATGAGCAGCAGAAACCTGCAAAACCTTTTCATACTTGGACCTAACATTGATGGGTCGCAGAATCAGTTGAAACAGAAGTAAACTGATTTCAGTTCTGGATTCTTTCCAAGGTTTTGCAAAGATAAATTATGCTGCAGGATCTATTTTTAATTGCCCTGCCAAAATATGGAATGAGGTATTCTGTACCTCAGAACAGCAATCTCCTCTAAGTGAAAAACTAACCTTTAATTGTTCATCTGCATTATATTCTTAATTTTCAGCATAATCTTCATGATAGTTCTTTAAATTAGCATTATATCTGGTTTAAAATTTAAAAAAGTGGGAAGATTTGATATCTCCTCCCACCCCCAAACTGAGCACAGAATGCAATTGCAAGCATCTCACTGCTATTTCAAACACTGAGAATTGGTTTTGAAATTCAGTCACTCCTACATTCCACCATATTATTGAAATTATCACCATCTTCAATGGACTAGCAGCTATACTCCTTTATAGCAAATATAGATGTCTTTAAATGACTGCCCAAGACTCACCGTATATATTGAATCATATCACTCTTTAAGGGTAGTGTCAACCATCCCTAAACTTTAGATGGAAAAGGATCTGCTGTATGAAATTATCAGCTCATGGCATAAGTTTCTTTCCAATAGTCTCCCTAAGCTATAACTGTGCTGCGATAAGAAAAATATGCATCTGTGATCAGTTCAGAACTAAATGTGTATATGTATTGCTTTCCATTTTAGCAATTTAGTCTTCATCTCCTTTAATTCAGTGGTGTCAGCTCCAGATAAAGAGGACATTTATTGGTTTTCTGAACAGAAATCTTCCCATCTACAGGACAGCATTATGATTTCCAACACTGGCCTGCTTTGCAGGAATTATAGCATGTGTGAGATATTGTATCGGTGTTATGTCAGGGGACACCTGACACAGTTTCTATCCCTGGTTTCTTAAGAACAGTAACAATATTATAAATGCAAAGCATTTTCAAAAAACTTATGATCTTCAAATATAAAGAAACAATCTTAATCTCCACAATATTCTACACTAAGAAAATACCAGAATCCAAATCACAATCTAGAGGAATTTATACTGCCTTTGTCAAGCTGTCAAGAATTGATACATTCACTTCACTAAATCGACCTGGTTTTAAACTCGAGCACTGGACAATACAGTTTTTCACATGGTGAAACTTGTTTATATGAGGAATTCCAGTGACGTTAGTGAAACAGATCACATAAGAAAGTTCTCATCTGTGTAAATAGTTTTGCACAAAGCAGCCGTTGGCAAATTCATAACCCTTCTACCTTTTACTAAAAAGCAACAAAAAAGGCTTTGATTTTGGCACAAGGGAACCTCACCACAACAAGGTTGTCACATTTATAAGTATTGTTTAAACAGCTACTTGACATAAATAAGTGTGATATCAATCTGACTGTTAGAAATTCTTTTCATCACTTGTCTGCTTGACCTGAAGCCATTCACTTGCAATTTTCCTAACAGTCATTTATATTTCTACACACTGGGATAGCATTTAATGCATCTGAAATAAACTACACTACCATGTGTAAGTTTAAACTTTTGATAAGCATTTTTAAAATCTGTCTGCTAACCTTCCACAGCTAATGGTAAAATATAGAAAATGGCAGAGGGTGAATCATCTGATATTTTTCAGGATGGTATGAGCTGTCTTCACGAGTTGCATTTTTGAGTTGGTTGAATACAAGGAGGCTATGGTAGCATGTATTAAACACCAAACTTTTTAACATGTTATATAAATTGTGGGAATATGGCTACAGGGAAAGGAAAGAAAGGGGAGGGGAGGGGAACAGGAAGGGAGGGGAGGGGTATGGCATGATCTCAAATGGTCATAAAAGATCCCTCTTGAACTATTCACTACAAGATTTCATACAGAGGTATGGCCTTAACTCATAAAAACTCTATAACTTGCAAATGCTTACAGAAGTCAGCAACTTAAGAGTTTAAGCCTGATGTTGAAATTGAGTAACATTACAAGAAAAGTATGATTAATTATATTTGAAAATAGTTTCAGTTTCTCAGAAAAAATATTCAAAGTCATATGAAATTACTCTGGTTTTAAGCAGTAATTAAAATAATCTTTTTATTGCATTTTTAAGTAGTTCAGATTTGAATGCAAGAGATAATATATCATAGAACTTTAAGTAGTATTTAGGTCTGTCTGTGCCTTGAAACCTTTTGTAATTATTAATACAATATGAGAAACAAGTGTATCAGCCTATTTTCTCTGAATTCCAGTTGACTACCTGTAATCAAACAGTTTCCTTACAGTAGTGGAAAATACCTATATGTCAGGATTAACTTGATGACTCATATACTATGCAGTTATTTTAAAGACAATTGTTTCTGTAACTATAAGGGATGTCATAGTAAATATGCTAAACACCCTTTCTATAACCCATTGTCATCAATTAAAGATATAAATAAACTACAATAGGACTATGTCCTTCAGTTTAGTCTAAAATTTTACTCAGTAAGAGTGAATGCTTATGTATATCTATCTTTCAGCAAGCCTCAAACCCACAGTAAGTTTTTTTGCAAGCACTGCTGTAATGCTGGGTAAGAATAGCTGTCGAAATAAAGATCAGAGAATTAATTTATCCAAAATTTCTAGGGAGAGACAACTCACTGGAGTCTTCTCCACTGTTCTCTCTCTGAATAGAATTTACATATTATATCTATATCACATGATGACATAAACTGACAATTCTTTGTTAGATCAGGAATTTAAACTCAGGAATGGAAATGGTAATTCTTTACGACTCTGCATTTGACAAAGTTCATCCATATTTTACACAATCCCCTCAATCAAACCTCTGTTAAAAGCCTCTATAATTTCAACAGAAAGAAAGAAGCCATGTAGAAAGAATGGGATATCTACAATTGCACTCAACAACAAAGCTGACTCTACTGTTCGTCAGACAGGGCAAAACTGGCATTCATTTTTCATCTTGTAGAGTTCCCTGGTACTTAAAAAATAATAAGCATTGCTGTATAACTATATTTCATAATATGGATGTGGAGAAGTTTCCAAAATAATTGGAGCAAAAGTTACTGTAATACTGACATAATTTATTTTCCTTCCTTCCTCTAATTTTGTTTTTCCACACACACCGTAGTTACAGTGATGAGGGGAAATAGTCTACATAATACTATAAAAAACACAACAAATAAAACTTTTATAAAAACTAAAAAAAAATTCTTTCTCAAAACAGAGGGTAAATAAACAAATATGCTGACTTCATAGTTCTCAAAAATCAGCTTTTGAAAGGTGAAGCAATTAAATACCACAATTTAGGTTCTTCAGGATTGAGAATATTTTCTTTCTTATGCCTACCATCATTGGTGTACTTTATAACTGGTTAGCTAATTCAACCATTTTTTGTCTACAAAAGACTGTAGAGAGTGTCAAAACAATTTCTAAATAGGAGATGCTACCAAAAGAATTCTTGTTAGTTCTTTAGAATAATATTCAAACACAGAAGCAGAAGCAACTTTGGAATCTTTCAAAAGCATCTGTGGAGATGCCTTTGATGCTATCAACCACAAACTTAATCTATTTAAAAAAAAAAAACAAAAGTCTAACTACCTTCAGTTAGATAAAGAACAGAGAAATATTTAGTTGGTGATGCAAATGCTACTGGACACTGAACAGCAAAGTGCCACACTGATTCAGAAATTCTGAGGAAACATGAAGTTCATTTAGGCAAAGAAAACATTAGTATTCCATTGATAGTGTTTTCCTTCATTTCAGTGGTTTTGTCTGACAAGGCTTCAGACTGAATATGTCTCTCAGACCTGTCAACCCTGAAAAGCAGCTCCAGTGACAGGAATTATCAAAAATTGACTCTTCTATTATATGAGGGCCTTCTTTTCTCACTTTGACCGAAATGGTTTTATACCTGGATGATTTTAAACAGAATTCACTGTATAACATGCTTTTAGTGCTATTTAGAACATAGGATTCAGCTTTCTCTTTTACAAGGTGTACCTCTTGAATAACAATATACATTTCTTGCTGGGAGGACATAACCTAAGACAGAGTGTCTGCCAACATTAAAATCAAGGTGCTGTGATGCTCTTTGTGGCCTTTGAGCTGTTCTCCAGTGCTTTGCTCCTCTTTTTGTTGCCTCTTCATCTTTCTAACCTCTTTTGCCTTACACATTTTAACCTTTAGTATTTCTCAAAAGGAAGTTAGCATCGAGCATAAAATATTAAGTACCAGTAGTAAGATTAAAGCTCTTAAAGCATAAAGAGAGATGTTACAGAGCTACTGTTTCTCTATTCTGAGATCCAGAGGCAAGAGCCAGCTGAAGAAAATAGGTAGATTGAAGGAAATATAATGTCACACTTGTTTTGAACATTTCTTCCCCTTCACAAAACCAGTAAAAGTTACAACTTTTCCCAACCTTTATCCCACTGTTCCTCCTTGCAATAGGTGTTCAGGAACCTAGTTCTCCAGTGCCAGCAGCATTAACACTGCAAAGTGCAACTAAACAGTCTGTGCTCACTGTGTCTATCTCTCTGCTTGCTGCCAAGATCTGTAAAGAGGCAGATCCTCCTGCCTACTGTCTCAAGTACCAGGTGGTGGCTGATATAAGTCCTCCTTCTGAAATGACCCCCAGTATGCAGAGGTCACCTTTTGTGGGGACACACAATGAACTTATTTGAAAAGCAGCCCTATTTGGGCAATGGCAACTCTCTACACCGCATCTGAAACATTAGTGTAGCACAAAAAGTGGGCCAAACAGTACATCTTCATTTTTTATTTTTTGACACAAAAATTTTGAGGAAATCCCTTTGTTTAACTCTGCTTATACTTACAAGGACATGTAGCTGTTATAAACAGCTAAGTTATTTTGAGTATCAGCTTAATTTCTAGAAAAAAAATTTCAGGTAATGATTTTTTCTATTGCAAGATTTATTTAGATTCTTTTCCCCTGCTTCTAAGGGATATGTATTTGGAATGTTTCACATTTTTTCCAGGGACTACTTAGTTTGTTTCAGAGAATTATGAGCTAAACCAAAATTCACAACTAGAAAAACAACTGGTTTTACCACACTGAATTCAGCAACAGACATCTTAAATTCCACACACTTAAAGAACTCAAACGAAGACTCATGTCTTCCTTTTTCTTGCTCAATAGTATATTTAAATCAAAAAGAACAACATTTTTTACTTTACAATATCTGTTTAGTGCTAAGTACATCAGGCTCCTCTGTATGCCAGAAACAGTGATGTCATCTTTGTTTATTTGGAGTATACATACATACACATAAATGTATAAGTTTAAAAAGTCCCAGGCACATTCAAAGCAAACTATTATTTGCTGACTGGCAATAGCTTAAAAACATATTTCCAGAGGGAAAAAAAGCCTGTTCATTTATTATACCCTTTTATCCCTTAGCTGCAGATGGAGTGCAGGTCCAGAGAGCTTCATATTACTGAGGCTAACACACTATTTGGATTTAGAGCCCTTTAATTTTCTCTCATCAATATTTGGAGAAAAGTTGAATGCAGTGCTATGCAAGGATGAATAGTGAATCTAATTTCAGTTGATCTTTCATAGCTCTTTGTGTTTAATGAAATAGTTCACTTGTTAAAGCTACTGATGCACCAACACTATTGCAAATCTATCTGTTATGTTTGCTCTGTTTGTGAAAATCCTTTAAAACCTATGGGAATATTGATGAAGCTTGTCTAATTTATCCAGTTTAGATATGAATGTTCTATATAAATATTGAACTTGTTTCAACTCTTCAACAATATCCTTTCTGGAAATCAACACTCTTCTAATATAATGCTATTGCATCCTAGAGTTTTTGAAGATAAATTTTCAGTATATTTCTAGAGGTTTTTTTTTTTAACTGAAATACTGTAAGAAAATTTTGTAGATAATGTTTTGGATTACCTGTTATAAGCTACCATTACAACTATGCCTTGAAGAAGAATAAAACATTTAAAGCCAACTCTAAATATGACTAAGATTCTGCAGTCTTTCTTCCTGTAACCTTATGTTTTCTCTTTTCTAATTTACAGAATTTCTCTTTGAATAAATAATTTGATTAAAATTTATCAAGTATGTGATTGATTAACCTAAAATACCACCTAAAATACCACTGTGACAGATCTGAAATTCCTGTTAGAAAGTGTTTCTTACTCTTTATATATGATTAAATTTGCAATTCTGTGTACTCTAGGAGCATAAGGCGAGCCAAAAAACCAGAATCACAGAGTGGCTGAGACAGGGAGGCACCTCTGCACCTCTGAAGATCCTCTAGCTCAACATCCTGCTCAAACCTCAGTAAGCTACAACAGATTGCTCAAGGCTGCACCCAGTGGGGTTTTGGCTATCTGCAAGTATGGAGACTCCCCAGACTCTCTGGTCAAGCCGTATTGGGTTTGATTTACCCTTGCAGGAAAGAAGCACCTTAAACAGAATTTCTGATATTTTCATTGTGTCCATTGCACCTTCACGTAGAGGAAGTTAGGAGGGTTATTTCCTTAAGCACTTCAAGTCATATTACTGCCTTTTTGGAGCTTATTATCTCCATTGGCATCAGCCTAAAGCTGTTTAGGATCTAAACACTATGCAGTTAAGCCCCTTAGAGATGTACTGAGCATGCTCTGGCCTTGATGAAGTTACTTTACAACACTCAGCTAAGAAAATACATAAGGAGAGTTTAACTCTTCAGTCTTTCACAGCAGCTTAGCATTAAGAGAACTAACTTTCCTAAGAAAGAGAAGAGGATAAAAACCACCTTGATTTAAGGCAGACCACCCACTGTGCCATCACCAGCTGATTCTGTGTGAAAGTCCATTTTTTACCTTGCTTGGAGCTGAATCACAGTGCCACAAAAATAGGTAAGCATCTTCAATTTTTTTCCAAGAGAGAGATTCACTGAACATCACCATATCCTTGCTTAAAACCTGGGGTTTTTGTTTCCTTTTTTTTTTCTCTTTTGTACTGTTGGACATTTAATGTTATATCCATGGTGCATAATGGTTAAAATTCTAGGTAGCCGGCCTAGAACATCAGCAAGGTTTACAAACTGAACACTGTGCAGAATCCAGGCTGTTTACATCAATCCACATATTCTGTCATAATGAAATTAATATCAATTCAAAACATACGAGGGAAAACAACTGATGGGATCTGACAGCAGTGTCTATGATAAACACTGTTTTCTGAAGTTCACTCAAGTTTTGCTTACTTTAATTTTTCCATGCTTCATGATTTTAGCTGTCAAGATGTTAACTGTTCATGTTGGCAGACAGTAACACCTGAAGATATTTCAAAACCTGACTGTGAAGGAGGATGTCGCATGTTTTTCTTTCTCTGTGAATTAAAGACTTTTTTTGAGGTTTATTTTTATTATTTTACCTCAATGACTATTTGATCAACATAAGCTCTTAAGTAAAAATAAAATAAAGCAAGCATGCTCTTCCTTTTATTGATTTTATGAAACAAAAACCCCTCAAAACTTTAACCATCACTAAAATATAATCTTATGGAAGTCAATCAGATTTATTTTACTTTTCCTTTTAGATGGTTGACATTTTTTCAGTGCTGTGGTTTTATCATCACCTTTAAGATCCTATGTTTATTGAAGAGCCCATATACTGTGTGAAGATATTTTAATATTTGTACACAATTACAATACAATCAGAATTCAGCAAACTGAAGGATTTATATTTTCATGAACTTTAAAGTCCATAACTAAATTGTATATTTATATCTACTCAAGTTTCAGAGATTCCTACACCATTCTTTTACCACCATCATTCCTACAGAAAAATGAAGATTTCTTTAAGTCTAATAAAAAACATCAGGCTTCCCAAAATGATTGAACTATTTATGACTTCTAAAAATTAACCCATAACTGGAATATCCTTCAGTGGTCAGTATCCTCAAGCAATTTAATGTATATATATAAATTTTATATTCATATTCCTAAGATTTTAACAATTGTTAGGGCAAAGGTAGAAATAAAAATATACAGTAATACCTAGGGCAGCTTTCTCACAGAAAGCCACCTGTGTAGCCCCCAGCTACCAAAACCTGGCCATACAAACCAAATACAGCAGATTCTTATCTAGTAAAAATTTCCACTGTTATACTGGTATTTAGAAATTGTGCCATTTGAGTACCAGCCATTCAAAATTTTTTTTCTTATATCAGGGTTAATGCAACTTCATCAGCCTCATTCTCAAATATGTGAATTAGTTCTTTTTTTTTCTATGTTCTTCCATCTGATACTACTTTTACCCTTTTATTTTTTTGTGCACAAAAAATTGCAAAAACAAACTACACAAAAAAATTGTACACTATTTTGCACAAATTAACATCTCAATTTCCTTTAACCTTGATTTTTGAGCCTTCAAACTGAAATGCCATCAAGCATTTGTTTAATATCAGAGCCTCCTCTTTTTTCTCTGTGTCTCAGAGCATCAGGCAAGTCTTAAGGCTTCCTTTTATGAAGAAAAAATGAAAGGAACGTGAAAGTCATCATGTGTGCCATATTTTATTTTATACCGTATCTTTGTGGGTTCTTATAATCTGCAATGACAAACTTGGTTTTGTTTCCATGCAAGCTGTGGTTCAAATCTTCCACTTTTATTTTCACTTTGTTGCTGGGATTTTTGTCTAACAGCACAGAATTCTCATAACAGTTTTAGAGAAGATATATTGACCATGTCAGGGGTAGCCCAAATCTTTACGAAGTTTACTTTTCCCTTTTCTAACTGAATGGATATTTACTCATGCATATACATAAATAATTTCTACTTTAAATCCCCCTTCAAGTTTTTATTGACTACTTCATATTTTTGAGATACTTTAAAACCCTTCACCTTGAAGTCAAGATTATTTATTCAGTGCTTTAGCAGTGCATTTGTCTTTTTCAGAGGTGAAAAAGACTTTATTTTCCTAAGAGAGGTTTTTCCTGATCAGCTTATTTAGCCCAGCTGCATACCTTCACCCAGTTTTTGATATTTTATTTTAATCTCTAAACATCTACATTCTTTTGTCACTAAGAATGTATTACATGCCACATTAATATACATTCAACCCACTAATATTCTCTTCGCTTTTCTAGCAGAAGAGGGAAGCTCAGAACCTTTTGAAAGACGTGTCAGTTCAGAGAAGTCATACTCCAATCAAAACTCCCATCTCAAAGAAGGTTTTCCTTCAAATTTATTTTTTGATTTCTCTGAAATTTCACTAAATAACATTTTCAAAAGACAGCAAGATGCAGAGAGCATTGTAATCCCGTAATGTTTCCTAGATCCTTGCTTTTGCAGAGGTCTGCTTGAAACAAGCTCTGTCTGTGCACCCATTAAGTGCAACAAAGCTGCTCCAATGCAGCATGTCACTGGAGCTGCTACAGGCCTTTTTCCAGTCAGGCAGGAAAACACAGCCAATACTTGAAGTGACTGGATACTTCCTTAACACAGTACAGTTGTCCAAGAAGATTTTATGTGGTACCAGCCTAAAAGGTCAGGAAACCTTCCAGCAGTAATCCCCACAGCAAGCAGGAGAGATGCAGAACCAGATCAGAAGTCACCAGTATTTACAGGTTCCAAATAAAGACTTTAATGTATTTCACTATATCTTATAACTTCTTTGCCCACAAATTACATACAGAAAAAAATTAACCATTTTTTCATAGGAGTTGTGATGAACTACTTTGTTATGATAAACAGAGTCAGGACTACAACAAAATGCAAGTCTTATGGGAAAATGGCAAAGATTAACTCTTCTCAGTAATTTCATACATCAACTGTAATTAAACATAGGAAAAAATGGAAATGTTTGGCACGTAATTCCTAGACACCTGCATTAAGAATCCAGGTGTTTATTTAGCGTGACATTTAAAATATGCTAATATTAAATAAAGGCACTTAAATGTGTAAGATAATTGAATGTACTACAACATGATTTTCACATGTACATATAAATAGCATAAATTATAGAAAATATGTATCTACTTAGTTAAGAGACTGACAACAGCTCCCACCACATAGCTGTAATACAGGGTCAGAAAGACTAACATTGTGCTCCTGTGAGAGGGAAAGGACTGACCATGGGCGGGGCATGTTGCAACCTGATGGATCATAAGCTGAGTCATCCATTACTGACCACAGTGTGGATACCCTTAGTTCCTGATATAGTATGTTTAATATGGAAAACAAATAAAATGTGCTCATAATGAGTCTGCTATTAGCAATGAGGTAATTTAATAATGTGCTTGTGCACTGTTCAGTAATTCCCAGATTCTTGTTTTTAGATAACTAAGCTGAAATATATCACAGTAGAAATGTATTCAATGTAACAAAACTTCAGAAAGAAAAACGACAAAACCTCCATGGAAATTCAAGTTGAAAGAGGCTTTCTATTAACTAAAAAAAAAAAGTCAATTAAATTATGGCTTTTTTCTGCAACAACTCTATGAGAATATTTTCACAAATAAAAAAAATAAAAAAAATTACATATAACTTCTATTTTAAAAAATTCTCCTTAGCAATTCACAGAAATTGGTAAAGAGGACTGAACATGGGAGAAGTTCTAGTAGCCTACCTGGCTAGCAATCTCATTTTTAAGCAAAAATCTCTCAAAGTTCATTCATAAAATTAATTAAAAATTTAATTCACATTTACAGCAATTAGGGTATCCAAAGACCTTTGTATCTACTTGAGAAGAAAACTGAGAGATAGTACAGTAAACATAGTCTTTCATTATTTATTTGTTATCAAAATAAGTCATTGATGAAACTGGTGAAATTATAGTATTTCAATAAACAGAAAAAAAAACATCCAAATGACCCAAATAAAAAAACCCACATTGCTGACAATATAGAAAACATTATAAATGTTCCCTTTAAAATAATATTTTCTATCATAAATGCTAAATATTTTATACCTATTCCTACTTTACTTCCTTTATAGCAAGACTATAGTCAAAATTTTAATCTAAGAATCAGCTCACCCCATATGGCTGGTGATAGTTTTGGAAGTAAATTTCCTAAAATCTTATCTGGAATGTTTCACATCTGCTTTGGGTCTTTCACTCCATTGTTAATTTTTGCTTTCCCAGTTTTCCAGGTCATAAAATTGATATAATGTTTAGCTACAAACTAGAGGTGAAAAACTAATTAGTGCTTACACAGAGCTTTAAACATGCAAAGTGCCACATAAATTTTAAGTTCTCAGAGAACTTCAAAATACATTTTTCATAACTATTATTTAAAAATTATATTGGTCTTGTAGCTTTCTTTAAAGTGGGATATATACTGGGTTAAAATACCTTTGATAAGTACATATCTCTAATAAGACAACAGTATCAGGAAACCAGTGTTGGCAGGACTGATCTGTGGAAAGGCTCTCTATCAGATTCTTACCTATGTCATGTCTGACTATATGTGGCACATTTTGCACTGATTCATCAGTAACAATATAGCATACATCAATCATTATTTTTTAGATTTGGAGGGGACACAAATATTTGGGAAAAGCTGCTGCCTATATGCAGTGAGATAAGAGGAACAAGATTATTCAAACAATAAAAGGGCTTATTTGTTTTCTTTGTTTTATTTATTAATGCCTTTATATCTAGTGTCAGTTTTACTGATGTTACCCGCATTTTTTCTCTGAAGAAAGGAGATTGGGTGATGTGATTTATACACAAAAAATACTGTGCTACAGAAATAATTATTCAAATCTGACTGAGAAACTTTTTCACACCCTTCACAAACACCACTGGCAAGAGAAACCATTAAGATGCCTATATTTTGGATGAGGCTGTACACAAGCAAAGGCTACCACACCAAAGGGCTGAGGAACAGATACACAGTGAAAGTGTCAAACATTATCTCAAACCTTAACTGATCCTTGCAATGACAATGCTTTACAGGCTTTGAGTCAGAAGAAATAAATGAACTGTAAAAAGCAGAGAAGCAGATCACTAATATAACTATTGCCCATTTGTTTTCAGACTTTCCAGTAATTACTAATGCACCAATATCTGGAATAATAATTCTTCCCGTACAAGGAAAAAATGTTTAACAATAATATGTATCCGCATTCTGATAAGTGCAAAGTTCATTGGGATCCTTTTCTTGATCCCATCTGTATGTACTGCCCAGAATGCAGCAGCAGCCTCAATATTCCTGCAGCACACAAAGCACACAACATTTGCGTCACCAAGGCCTTTGTTGGTAACCAGAACAACAGAAAATGTATCCATTATTTCTGATTTTTCAGATTTTCTATTACACATAGCACAGGTTTCATTGAAACGTGGTATTCATAATAAAAATGCTCAGTTTTACTTGCCTCCATCTCATCACAGAGGAGATGTCAGATCAAAAAAGAATATACTAGAACAATGAAAAAATACTTTCCCTTTTAGCCACTCAACTATTTCAGAAGACTAGGACACTGGAAGCAATCTGCTATCTGTAAAAGAAACATGGTCACATTCCTTTCTCAACTACTTCTCTAAAAAGGTGCAGATTTGTATGAAGAATCCAACATGTTAAAAGAATCTACTCCAGAGCTGAGTGGGAAATTGAAATAGAGGATCATCTTCCTGTTTATTTTTGAAGAGGCAGTCATGGAAGGGTATTAAAAGCAATCTGAAAGGAACTTGCAATTGTCCCTTTGTGGATGATGGTTATGTGAGGATTGATCTGAGGTAATGCCAAAATGCGATTAATTTAAAGTTGAAGTTGCTACTGTAAAAAATTAAACTCTTTAAAAAGTAAAACTGTTATTCTAAATAAACCCTCAGCATCAATAAGCATAAAAATAGCCACATAAAGAAAATATACATATATAAGTAATTCACAGTCAGAGAGATACATATGATACGAAAGTTTAAATATTTCAAGCTCCTCAACAAAAAAAGTCAAACCCACAAAAGAAACAAACAAAAAACCCAACTAACACCCCAAAAGACCAAAAGAAAACCCCCACTTACTATAACCTGATGCTCAGACTGAATTCTTCATAACATGCATATTACTGCTTGCAACAGTACCTACAGGATCTGTATGATGTCTTTGCTTAAAACTTGGTATTTGGTGGTTTTGCATATATTCAGGATTCACTAATTCCCCTGAAGAGTTAAAGAAATAATGGAATCAGTGTCATTCCCTCATGTGTGTTCATTAATCATTCATGATTAAAAGCAGTAAATCATCTGTTCTGAGTGGAACACAAACCACCATTCAGAATATACTCAGCAGGTAAAAATGCTTACTTTTAGAGTGGCGCTGTTCAGAATTATACTGTTTTACAGATTTATACCTCTTAATATGAATTTGAAAATACGCAATCTAAACCTGTGTTTGTTCTAAATCTTTTACAAACTCTGGCTCCCATAACAGTTAGTGGTCTAGCAAAATTCCCAATGAGAGATTCTACATTTCCAGTTTTTTTGTCCTAAGACATAATAAGTTTCTCCAACACATTTCTTTATTGCAAAATAGACTATTTTGTCTCATAATGAAAGAAGCATTTGATCACCATGATATTTAAATAATAACCTTTATTTTATGGGAGAGTGTTAAATATTTTCTTCAAATTTTCATGATCAGTCAAATTTTTCAAATCTATCATTCTTCTTGCTCTACTGGGGACTCCAGTTTGTCTTTCTGAAAAAAAATGTGGTGGTCATACAGTAGGTATTCTCATGTAAGAGTAATAATAAATTTTAAAAACTTGAAAAATTTTAAAAAAGTCTACTGAAATTAAGATGGCAGCATTTCAAAAGATTTCTAGTATTCCATGTAGAACAACAACAACAAAAAAACCAGCACCAAAACCAAAATCCCTTAAGCTCTCAGTTTATAGCTTAAAGTTAAAAAATACTCAGTAATTGTGGTTTTATTTTTTAAGAACTCTACAGAATGACATCCCTGGAAAAACTGAGGAAATGGAGAATAATTTTATTCTAAACAATGCAAAATCATCTTAAATTGAAACACTAATGAAGGAATTAGCTTCACATCTGTCTTATATTCTAAAAGCTAATAAGAGCTGATATTAATTAGTCTGATTATTAATGCTTTCTGTGTTGTTTATGGAATATTTTTCATTAAGATAATATAATATACAACCATAAAGTACTTCAGAGTGAATACTGACTACAACTTGGTTTTAGATTTTCCAAAACAGGTTACTGCTTATGCTACTATAAATTGATAGGATTAATTGGTTAAATCTGGGTCTGAAAATGCTGGGGTTTTCTACTTTTCATATAATTTTTTTTTGCAAATATTTATTCTTTTCTAAAGTACTGAAGGTTCCAGTATCAAAACCATAAAAATATTATAAGCACTAATAGCATTTAAAACAGGCACAGAATCTGAGATGCATATAACACAGTCATTTCACTAAGGTAATTAATTCTCTAAATTTTTCAAAAATCAGAATTTACACTTGCACATGAAATACATTATTTTCTTAATTTTATTGATCATGACAAAGCTAATAAATTATCTTTCTAGTGGTCAGATAATGAAGCAAGTTTAAAAAAGCATTTAAATTTTAATAATAAGGTCTCAATCTCACTGCCTGGCTGTAGAAACCAGATGTGATTTGTCAAACTTTATATAATAAAGCAACATCAGAGTTAAACTAACCTTCATCAGAAGTAAAATCATGGAGTAATAGTATCAGCTCTGGATTTCTCAACAATATGGTCAAAACTAAATTTTCTTGTGCAAAGGACACAAGGCTGAGAGTTGAACAGGGTTCAAGAAACAGGCTGTAGCTAGGATGGAGCCCAGGGAAATTGGACTTGTACCTTTCTGAAGCCAGCAAGGAAGCACAGAGAAGATGGCAACTTGTGCTATCAGATGGAGCAGCAGTCTCTCTGCCCTTGCCAATGTACCCCCCCAGCCTCTGCTGGCTGCAGCAGGTTTTTCACAGAACCACAGAATCATTTAGGTTGGAAAAGACCTCTAAGATCATTGAGTCCAACCTTTGACTAATCACTGCCTTGTGGCACGTAGACCTACGTGGCACTAAGTGCCAAGTCCAGTCATTTCTTTTACACTTCCAGGGATGGTGAGTTCACCACCTCTCTAGACCCTTCACCAGCTTTGTTGCCCTTCTCTGGTCTCACACCAGCACCTCGATATCTTTCTTGGAGTGAAGGGTCAAGAACTGGACACAGTACTCGAGGTGTGGCCTAATCAGTGCTGAGGACAGAGGGCCAATCACTTCTCTGGTCCCACTGGCCCCACATTATTTTTGGATAGCCTGGATACCATTGGTCTTCTTGGCCACCTGAGCACACAGCTGGCTCATGTTCAGTCAGCTGTTGACCAGCATCCCCAAGTCCACTTCCACTGGGCCACTTTCCAGACACTCTTCCCCAGTCCTGTAGTACCGCATGAGGTTGTCATGATCCAGGTGCAGGATCCGACACTTGGCCTTGTTGAACCTCATACAATTGGCCTCAGCTCATTGATCCAGCCTGTCTAGGTACCTCTGCAGAGCCTTGCTGCCCTCCAGCAGATCAACACTCCCACCCAACTTGGTATCATTTCCAAACTTACACGTCCAGGTCATTAATAGAGATATTGAACAGAACTGGGCTCAATACTGAGCCCTGGGGAGCCCCCGCTAGTGACCATCTGCCAACTGGATGTGGCACAATTCACCACCACTCTCTGGCCCCTGCCATCCAGCCAGTTTTTAACCCAGGTTCCTCTATGGAAAAAGCCATCTCTTTCAATCTAATGCTCTGGTGTCTTCCTATCTCACCTGTCCCTAGGATTCACCCACAGAGCAACTAGTCACCGTCTGCTCTTAAGGGTAAGATTTTTCAGCTAAAGGTGAGCATTGAGTGCATTCGGGAAGAGGAAGAGTTTTATTGTAACTCATTTCTAGACAGACATCTTTAGAGTGATCTGACATGGTACACAGTGAAAGAGAGCCAATGGACCACACCATATACCTTTGTTATTGCTACTTTTTCCCTTTATACAAAGGTTGTGTGTTCGTATGACTCCATTTAACTAATTGAAATTGTGGTGTGAAAATTTACATTTCTTCAACCTGCATGTACAAGAGAACTTTCATTCAAGCTTAGAATGCTTTTAAAGTAAGTAATCTAACATGTTATGATGGAGAAAACTTAAATGCTCTTAAATTACTGGGAAGAAGGCAGCTAACCCACTCAGGACCTCATCCTTTTTGATAGGTATACAGGAGGGAAATTTTTGTTAGATTGGTTGGTTTTGTTTGTTTTTTTAAGATAATGTGCATTGGACTCCACAACATAACAGGAATTTTTCAAGCCTATATTTAGAGGAGATAGAACTTGCTCTGATTCTTTGATCTCAGTATATTAAGCACTGATGGTGCAATGACTACTGCTCTAATAGTTTTTCCCCTCAGATGGGATTGCTTTTAAACTCCTGAATACTTATGCCTGTCCTCAAACTCTATATGCACAAATCTTGCCTCAGCATTGTATTTTCTTAGTTATGTCTCAGCAAAATATATTCGCTAAATAATAACTTTTTGGTTTATCCAGTGTTTCAATTAAATTAGTTTTACTTGGTGAATAATTAAAGAACAGAACAATATATTAATGTAAAAAGGAAACTTATAAAGTCATTGTTGTTTTCATTAATGTTTGAATGCTGTATTTGATAAATGACTAAAATTCTCTTTTGAAATAATGATCATTTTAAGATAACTATATTTGGATGTGTTTAGAAATCAACACCAAAAAATTTTTTTAACTAAAATCAAGATTAAGAGAGCCAGAGCTTAATAAATCTGCTCGCTTAGGCTTGCACAGTTAAAAGACAGCAAGCAAACATGCAAAGGATTCCTCATATGAGTTTTTGGTCCACTTAGGATTTACTAGGAATTCAAATACCTCTGGGAAAAATTTATCTAGGTGTATTTCCATGCTGATATCATGTTGGTACTCTGTTTCTAAAGAGCTAATATATTAAAAAAAAAAAAAAAAAAAAAAAGCACTATTCTTAATGAACAGATTTTCAACAAAAAGTAACATGTAGATTACCAAACACAGAAAATACTGTTAATATTGTGGTATTTCTAGAGACTGCAATTTTCTGAAGTTATGAGACGTCAGTTGACACCAGTGCAGTACCTTTTATGTGGGGAGACACAAACATTTAAATCTGAGACGATAGAGATCAGGAGAAAATAAACTAGATCTGTGGATAGTAAAATATGGTTAAAAAAAAGAAGAAAGTGTAGTACATCATGGATTCTGTGGCTTAATCAAAAGCCACAGACCAAAAATAGATAAAGATGGAGAGATTGTTTTAATTAAAAGGACAGAAAGAATCACATATGGAAAAAAGCCCCATCCTCTTAAAAGTTACATCATACACACTGTACTTCCAAATGTTTCTTACATCCTCAGACATAAAGTCCTGCAACACTTTTGAGAAATATGTCAAAACATTAGTTTTCCACATACAAATGTTTATGTTTCAGATAATGCAATTTTTTTTCTCCTTGTTTTTACTAGATGAAAAGTAAAAGCATATTGTATTTGAATGCATTGCTCTTACCTGTCTTGAAAAGCTATCTTGTCACTTGTTCAAGAAATTTCATTCGATGTCTATAACAAATCGTCTCACCCTAAATGGAACCCTGTGCTAGGGGAGAGGTTCTCATTTCAATTACTGTTTATAAAAAAAAAAATAGATGAAAGATCTTTTTACAAGGTAGCCTAGAGTGTCTAGTTCTTGTCACAATGTTGTCATAGTGACAATGACATCAACATACTTCATGACAATCAGTACAGCAATTTTTCTGGAAAAAACATCAGCTTTGATTCCTGAGTGTATTTTTTATTGATTTCCTTTTCCAATGTCATTAGATTTTTTTTTTTGCATTATTCTTTAATTCAAATGTGACTGCACTAATTCTTTTGGTTGTAAGCAGCCTTGTTAAAACAAAAAATGAATTACTTTTAAAAAATGTTTTCTGATGTTAATACTCACAACTAGCAATAGCTTGAATCTTGAACCAGATCACCTGTTTGTTCCTGTTTATTCAACACATTAAATGGAAATTAACCCAATACACCTCTCCAGTTTATAAACAAAAAGGAAATATCATTGTACCAATACACAATTCCAATATATTCCCATATCTTGAACATTTGATGTGTTTGTAATTGTAAGTATCTGAAATAACAGCCACAGTAGAATAAAGAGAAATACAGAGAAGTGGAATGACTTTCATAAACAATTTCCAGCCCCTTAATATTAGCCACATTAGGTCGGCAGTTTGGGTTAGTCGTCTGTACTTCACACAACCTGCCAAAGCAATTCACTCTGCTGTGTGAACATCTTTGTTAACTGAGATCACTCATCCTCTAAAGGTGCCTCACTCTCCCACCCATTAACTACCATATACGTTACTGATGTCTACCATAATCTACAGTTATTTCAAACTAAACACATTGGTTGGCCTGGGTCTCCTAAAAGGCTCATCCTCTTATACATAAATATGAATTCATATATGCTATATCTAATCAAGTTATGAGGTAGTAGATTTAGGGGAAAAAAGTTGCTACTATCTATATTAGCCAAATATCTATAATCAAAGACTTTGTAATCAAAAAAGCTTGTGAAACTCAGAATATAAGCCAGCTCACAAAGGAACAAGGTTCATCAATAGCTATTCCCAAATGGTCAAACCACAGCCTTTGTCTCAGGATGTCCCTAAATAAATATACATTGAACACATTGACTTGCAATGCTTAGATTGCCACATTTTATTTTAAGATTATACTCAGCAGAAAGGCTATCTTTTATTTTGAAATACAATTACTGTAGTACTTGATAAACAAGACTTAGGCTCTTTGCTATCAGCAGCAGTTAATGGGAGGCCTGACTGCCTCAGGCATTTTATGACTATCCCTGAATGATTATATTATAGGCTTTGAAAAGTTTGACCAGAACTGTATTATAAAGGATGAGCAATAGATGAGAGAGTCTTTTGTCCTGTGCTTGGTACTTGGCACGAAGTCAGGTATATTTATATCATAGTACGCATATATTTAAGTAGAAAAACAACCTCACTGATTTAACCACACAAATGGGGAATAAATTAGACTCTAGTCTACAGTGTACAACTCAAAACAAAAAAAGCATGTTTTAGTTCCTTATAAAGTAAACATAAGGGAGAAAAAACATTATTTAACAGTTTTAAAACTACTAAATCACAAAATATTGTTGATTATTAGTATTACAAATATTGGAATATTTTTGTAGTTATTTTTAAAGTTGTTCTTCATAACTGATACCTTTATTAGTGGATTACTCATCCAAAAGGCCAACAGAGAGACAGCATCTACCAGCTGCTTCTCTTAATCATCTGACAGTGAATTCTTCATTGTTATCACTATATAACATGTTATGCTTTTATAGAATAGTACAAGGTAGAGGCTCAGTACTGACCCAAAATAATTCCTTGATTGACTGCTTTAAAGTTAAATGATCTTATTTAAACACCATGGTGATATTTGAAACAATTTTTCTTCAAAGTAATAAGAACAGCTGTGAAAATAAAAGGAACTTTAAAAATACAAGAAATCTAAAGCCAGAAGTTCCCTGAGTTTTCACTGATACCTTAATATTTAAACCTTTAGCTTGTCTTCCTCACTGAAACCACTTACTTTATACATAACAAGCACATCTAAATGGATTTTGTTCAGAATTAATCATATTAGTGAAAACACAAGAAAATATTATTTCAAGAGTACATAGAAATAGCAGACAGCAAGCCTTCTAGCTGACTGACCAATGCAGGGAAAAAACCCAACACTTTATAAAACATAGTCACAACTTAGCCTAGCATTCAGGTTAGTTAAGCAAGGTAGTAAAGCAAAAAAATCCAGCAGCTCAGAAATACATATGGTACCTTTCATTACGTTAAAACAACAAGTGCCTAACTCTTCGTCACAGTGGATGTTTCAGCTCTTTCTTTCCATATGGTTAGTTTGGGTATCACTATTTTAAATTAAGATCATGGTGAAGTTTTAATACGACAACAAGTGTGATGGAACAGACCTTCAATTCTCAACTTAATCGTAGAGCAGTCCTCCTACTAGTTCTGGTTTGGGATAATCTTAATTATTTTTGGGATAAAGAAAAAGATACTTATCCCAGGTTTATGAACTCTAATTATAAAACACTAAAATGTAAATACCTGGAAAAAAATCCCCTTGAAGATCACTAACATGATGTAGTTTTGCGATAAATTAACGTGTAATGATAATATATATAATTTTAGTTTACTTGAGTTAAAAAAGAAAAAAGAAAATAAATCTTCACATTAAACAGTGCATTCAGGCTACTTTTGTGTTATTAATTCAACTTGGGTTTAAATTCATGATTTTACAAGCTGACATTTGTGAATGGGTATATATTTTACTTGTATAAAGTGACTGTATTTGCAAATAATAAAGTTAGAACATTTCTTAAGTGATATATATAATGAACCTAAATAACAGATTCTGTAATATGGAATGATGAATCATGGCAGAGGATGTCCCTGCTTTCCTAGATACTCACAATCTCTATAATTAAAGAATTGACAGAGAACATGAAATGTTTTCTTCATGGCCTTTTATTGAGTGAAAACTCCTTTACTTCATGGCCCTGTAATTTTTATGAAATATTAATAATAAAATATCATATAAAAAACACAAAAAAAGTTGCTATTATTGCAAACGTTAGCTCTGAAATAAATTGATCAAAACAGGTCCAGCTAAGAAATCTCAGCAGGCAGAAAGAAATGGTATAGGAAAACAAATGAAGAAATCACAGTAGAAGTTCTGTTTAATTGAAATTTCCCCATCGATCTGATATCATTGCACATCATTGATCCCTAAGAATGTGAATTTACAGTCATCTAATACTGGAAATTGATATTTTTATTATTATTATTTTACACTGTAGTTATAAATCCACTGTGCTAAACTGTGGGTAGCGTACTGTAGAAGAGAAGCTATCTGCCAGGGGTTTATAATAGCTATCAGGGGTTGGTTTTTTTATTTTTAAAAGTTGAAATTGCTCTTGTCTTCTTGCTCACTGCAAAACACATGAATAAAAAATAAAATGCTTACTGTACCGTGGTTTATTTCAACAGTGAGGACATATATAGAACAGCTAGAATTAATTTATTTTAGAGAAACTCCTTACTAACCCATGGCAAAATAGTTCACATACGATAGTCTGCACAACTGTTGTTGATAAGGGAGCTGATCAGCGTCTCTCAGCAGTTTCCCAAATATCACACTATAAGAAACAATATTTACAACGTCAATATAGCTTCTTTAAAATTCACTACTTTTATATGTTAGTTATATAACCTGATTTAGATTGTTCCTTGTAGTGAACCTCTGTCCACAACATTGCATGATAAATGTGACTGACTTACATGTAGTTTTTAAAAGACATTATCTCTTCCTGAAGCTCAGTGAAGATACACAGGTGTCTTCAAATCCCTGTGTTACCTCCCAGAGGTCTCTGACACCAATCAGCTAGCTTGTACTTGAATTCAACATCTCTTCTTTACATTTAGTTACGTACATAATAAGAGCGAATTCTCTAGTTGGATGTTGAACTAGAGATAACTACAGAGGGAGTAGATAGTAGATAGAAAACATGTAGGGAAAAAGATGAGTCTATGGGAATCTCACACTGAATATATCCAGCTGCTTCTGCTAACTGTAGGTTTAAAGCAGAATGTTCCAGGTCTCTTAAAGTGACTAATTGCTCTTAGGTATCCACTAAAGTATTTTCATTACTGATATTGCTGCTTAATAACAGGATTACTAGACTTTTCCCACTGCTTATGTTTAATTTAGTACCCATATCCGAAGTGAGGAATTTATTCTAAACTAACATTTTTTTAGTTATGATTCAATTTAAATGATAATCTGGACGTAACATGACTAAGCTTTTTGCTGCTGGGATGCAATAAAATAACATTGGCAAACATCAGTTCCTTGCAGCTCTAGTACTTTCGGATTAGTTTTATTTGTGCTATACTGCCTTTAGTGCTCACTATCTTTACTGTTTCTAGACCAAATGAAAGATCTGAGTAACTAATACTCAAGTACATGAAGACAAACTGCTTCAGAGTCCAGCACCAGTTCTTTAACTGTGATGATGGTTCCTTCCCTATAAATCAATGGGTACACTGCCAAGAACTCATACAAACAACATGAGAGTTCAGAACAGGTATCTCAGACCGTAAAGATCATCCTAACAAGAGCTCATGCTGACAAAACACACTGTGTTGGGGAAGCTTAAGAAACTAGAGACAGGACTGACAAGCAGCATATGACAAAATAGAAACCTGAAGAATCATCTTCTACACAGAGCCAGATCCTTTTGTTCAGTCTAATCTATCAGCATTCAGAATGACAATCAAGCATATATTTCCTACTGAAAATTTGTATGCAGCGTACTCAAGAACATCTACAGTGTTTCCCTACTGTTTTATTAAAGCTTGAAGTATGAACACACATGCAAATCACACTGCTTTTCCTGCTGCAAGCAATGATTCTAACCCATCACTCAATCCTTTCAATTATACTCTAGCGCATCACACACTAGAGCTTCACCTCCAACGCCAGCCTTAATCATGCTCATTGTGATGCACGCATAAACACAAGTGGAACTAGATTTAAAGTTTGTCCCTTTTTTATTTCCTAATGACTTTCTATGGCTTCAGCTATCTCAGAGTATGTTTTCTTTTCTATATATATAGATATATTTATTTATTTATTTATTTATTTATTTATTTTAATAAACTCAAACCTAGCATTTGGATTTAAATTGTTTTTATCATTTTAAGGCTTCAACGTTTTATTCAGGTTCATACGAATAGAAATTTGGGTTAAGATTTCACTCTTCCTCCCCATGTATTTCAGAAGATAGTAAGCCTTTGTCCTCTCTTAGCCTACTAGTGTCCAGGACAGAAACAATATTTCTGACAATATGGAAGTTGAGGAAGTAGAATATGAATGAACTGGTGAAAGTGTCTCATACTGGGAACCAGTGCATAAGCAATCCTACTCACTGCTGCAATCAGAGACAGAAGTCTGGGCTGTGTAAAATAACAGTGAGTCATCAGAAATTAATATAGTTGAAAGAGCTAAGTTGTCCTATTTTTCTCAAGAATTTTTGTGCCCTTCTAATTATGCAGAAGTTTCAGAATGAAGAAAAATATTAACGTTAGGAAATTCATCTAATGATTATACAATTACTTAGTCAAGCCAACAGAAAATCAAAGAGCCAGTTAAAAAATCAAATAAAATCAAGAATCTATAGAGGGCCCGAGCCTGACTAGGTAATTGGGCAGAATGATGGCAAGTAGTTTTCGGGGCAGGATATTCAAAGTCAAGCATGCAGGACCAGAGCTAAATATCTTAAAAACAACTACTCCACTGTGAGTGATGCAGATATTTAGACCCAAAACTCAACTTAGTATCCTACTGTGAACATGAGGACAAGATAGATATTAAGATGCAAGATGAGGAGTAGGAAATAAAGCAGAGGTTAATATGATGTTTTAGTCAATGGTGTAATATTGAGTCCACCTGCATAGCATATTTGTATGGCTTAACTGTCAACAAATATCCTAAAAAATATTCCACCTAGACTACAATTATTTAACAAAAGTGAAAAAAAATCCTTTCTCATGAAGAGAGTATTACATATAGTTGGACTGTTTATTGTAGAAAGATGATGCATAACAGAAGATAGATAAATTGTACAAAGACTGAAAATTGTCTTTTACTGTTGTATAAAACAGGAATGGGTACTTAAAACAAACAAAAATGAGAAATACTCATTCCCCCTCACCTACATTTGTAAGCGGAATACATTCTTGCAATATATGACTTCACGTAAAAACTTATGAAAGAAAAAAAGAAAAAAAGGTTCATATATATACAATAAGAAAAAGCATATTTCCCTGGCTAAAATAAAAATTCAGAAGGGAACTGAAATGTCATGTTTTAACTGTTAGTTACTTGAAGTAATTTCCTATTTTGGAGTATCTGGTGGTTGCTTTTTAAGTAGCCAGTGCTGTAAATAATTAAATGCATTTGTCTTTTGGGCTTCTTGAGTATGACAAGGTTTCAGCTACTATAGTTGCTGGGTTAACAAGCATGGTTCCAACCAGCGCTGAGTTGCACTAACTCGAGAGCACAATCCAGACATATGCATTAACTAAGGGCTCTCTCAGAACGCAGTTTAGAAACTCATCAGTTTGGTTTTGAGAGGTTATGTGTTTGTTCGAAGACTGCCTCATTTTGTGTTCCTCCTCACGACTGTGCTGATAAAACCGTCACAGTAGATATACCGGAAAACAATAAGCTATAATTAGCTATTTTTCTCTGCCAAACAATGAATATGCAAAGAGGATACTCCTGTTGAGAAGCCAGCATATTCAATTGTGTTTGATAGAGGATATTCGAGGTTGATTGAGGAAACATTGCAAAACTCAGTGCAGAGAGATAGACATGTTTTTATAGCAAATGAATCTAGATAGATTAACTCAAGGCTCACTTTAGCCAAACTTAAAGCAAGATGACCCAGATGAGGAAGTAAACAAACCATATATGGGAATACACATTACTCCTAAACCACCTCTGATAGTGAGTGGATTACTACCATACTCCTAAACTTTACAAGGAAGCATACATAAGTATACACAGCCATCTAGTGAGTGCTGAAGGATGCTGGTGGAATGGAACTGATGGCCAGAACAGTCCAAGTCTAATCTGCTGGAGGGAACTACCTTTAGATCCTGGAAAATGTAATGAAAGTCAGTAACTTAACATCTTTGTGTGCTTTGCAATGTATGGAACAACATGATAATTTATGACATTTTTAGATGCAGAACTACAATATGGAAGGACAAGTCTTTTGAAAAGGAATAGTGTAATCAAGTTCTGCCCTGAAGACTGTTCTTGATATCAAAGAACATTTTTGATGACAGCATGCATTTTCATGCAGAGATTGTTACACTAGCACATCTGAAGTGTAAAACTAGAGTTTTCTCTAGATGCATGTAAGTCAGACACATGTTTGTGATAAGCTGCAACAGCAACACAAACATTTCGGTCATACAGGTGTCCTTTAAATTGAGTGAACTTCCAAATGATTTTCAACCATGATTGTTAACTAGAAGACAAAGTTAAATAGGGCTGAACATAACAGTATTAAAAAAAAAAAAAATCATAGTAGAACTGAAGGTTCAGAAACACCATTTCTGACTGCTTATGTGTGCTACCTTGCCTTCACCAAACTGAAAGTAAAATGACTCATTTACAGAAGAAGATGACAGGCTCATAGTCTATACACATAGAAAATTACTACAGCTTGATTAGCAGTCTATTTACTAAACTATGCTTAATCACTGAGATTCCAGAGAACTCTCCTCCCCATGGCTGTATTTGAGTTGATTGTAATCTCTGTTTTGAAGATGCATCTATGTATTTAGGAACATGCAGTCTAGTCTGGATGAATTTAATTGATGATAACTGGTTGAGTAACTAATCTTGGTAGTTATCACATTCATTTTTAAGGTGAAAAGCTTTGTTGAATCAAATTTCTTACAGATATGTCCTGACTTTCATTCTGCTCAATATTTTTACAGACAATATTCAATAGTGACAAGAATTTCATCGTCACTCAATGTTTTGGTTAATAGAATAGAAAAGTCCCTTTTCTTTGCAGTCAACACCATGCTAGGAAGGGCTTAAGACTTGCTGTAGAATGATTTTAAGACTTCAGAAAAAGAGTCACAAAAAATTTGAACAAGCTGCCTAAAAGAACATAATCAGCTTAAGACTCCACATGCATATATTTCTGCTCAGGCAGAAGCAAGTGATAAGGTAATTCTGTGTATTTTCAACAGCTATGGTATCGACTAGGTAAAACAGGAAGTTGAAATAACAGGAAAGTAATTTGCAGAACATCAGTTTGAAATACTCTGGAAACAGACCTACAAGCTACAGCTTAGGGTAAGCATGCTTACCTTTGTTTACATTTAATTTTGATTTATATAAAGTTTACCTTCTTTCAACTGCTCAGCATCGTGGGCCACAATAGTAAATTTACTCACTTTTTTTTCTTTTTTAGATTCATCTCTATCCAGGCAACGGGAAAAGCACTTTAAAATATCTCAAGTAGGTACAAAAACTGTCTCACGACAGCCTTTGGCTCCTCTGAAAGGCAGATGCTTAACTAGAATGTTCCTGTGAAGGCATACTCACCTCAACTAAGCAGTCATCCCTTCAGCTAATTTCATTCATCAAAAGCTATTGTGACCTTTAATTGCATATTAACATCTCTGATTTGAGCTGATGACCATTTCCTGGATAGGCTTCTGGGACACAGTGAGTAATTCCTGACCTTTAGCCATTGAATTAACACACCTAATTGTAAACGAGAGAGCAGTTAAACCAAAACTCTTTCTAATTAAGTAGCTTATATGACTACTATTTGTCTGGTCTGCTACAGAATATCAATTCCCTTAGATATTGTGAAGGAATTTTTTCTTCCCTGAGGCTTTCCTAAATTATACCCCACAGAAGTTGCTCTGACTGTATGTTCTTTACATAATAAAGAACATACACGTAGTTAGAAATGTTATGTTTATGCTATTTCTTGCCTGCTGAAGGAGTGGTAATATGCCAGTGCTACTTGAATTTGTTGCTACTTATCACACTTCTTTGTGTGTCTCCTGATGCAAAGTCTCAGCCTGTAACCAAACCACAGTAGGCTGCAGTCTTATCAAATTTCATAGAGTAAGCAAGTTTAGCCTGGCAAATTCATATATGGCAGAGCTGAGAGATGTTAGTATTGCATGAACATAATTTTCTACTTTCTTTCAGGATTTCTGGCTTATTTACTCATGCAGATCTCTAAGTTTAATCTTGAAGCTACTCAGGAAATACGTAAAATACAATCCCTACAACCTAAGACTCCTGCTGACTTATTTAAAGCACAAATGGTGTATCTACGGGTGTGTCACTCTTGTATCATGGTATTGCAGTTATGTAGAATTACTTAGGAATGCACAGTTAGTGGAACTGGAAATATAAAAATCTTTAGTCTCAAGACCAACTAGAAAAAGGTGTTTTGACATTTTTCATTTCTAATTTAACAGAAGTTTATATAATATTTCCTAGAAATGTAAAATACTCTTTTGATAATGTCTCTTTCTTTCTATCTGTCATGAATCTCTACAGGATGTCCAGCACAGGCTAAATCCTATTAGTTTTCTCTTCCAGAAACTCTTTCTAGGCTTGTGCAGCTACTGTTGGGTTTTTTTCCCCTACATTCTGATAAAAACCTTGAAGCACATCCATTTTCCCTGCAGGAATTTATATGCTACCACAGTCATTAAAAAAGGATTCCACAAACTTAAATTACAGTAATAAACTCATAACTGTATTTAAAGGAAACCACAAATCTATTAATATTAGAGGACTTCTTAAAAATAAAAGTAGAAAGCACTTTTTGAGTTTTAGTAATAGCTGTGTTCTGTTGCAGCCTTTGAAAGAAACTGAACTGAAAAAAAAGAATTTGTTCTAACATACTAGTATATTAATTACAATTATCAAAACCTGTTATTTTGAAAAAAGAAAAAGAAATATATGTGGACTAGTGAACTCCCAAAAGAAAGTACTTGCCCCTGCCTTCCTCTTGCAGCCAATAGACTTGTTTCACAATATCCACATCTTAGGGGTATTCTGAACTATTGAACTAGTATGCTTAGCATACTAGCATGAAAAAAAAAAGAAACAGCTGCTAGCTAGTCTGGCTAACATAATTAGGTTTTTGCTGCCTTAAGACCACTACTGCCTTTTTTTTTATTCTTTCCTAGGTTGTAAGCATAGGGTGAGGTTTTCAAATTTGTTTATTTTAAAAATCACCATTTTAGGTAACCAGTTTTAGTAACTGTACTCTTAACCCAGACATGCTAATGAAATGAGGCACTTAATCCAGCTAAATTCTTACTAAGTTTCCTTATGCTGGAATTTCCAGGTAAGAAAACAAATTAGCAATGCCAGATGAATCTTTGCATTATGAGAACTGAATCACCTAGAGGCTGAAAACAGGTATGAGTTGGTTATTTTTGGTGGTATGCTGGAATATGAAGATGAAGTTAACAGAAATTAGCACAATTGTGACATTCTTCAAAAACATACACTAGATTTTTTTCAAAAACAGTACCTTCTGTATGTTCTGTTGAACAAATATTCCATTCAAAGCACTGTAATTGTGTTAACAATAAAAGACATCTCTTAGAACTGTAGAAAGCTGAAACATAGAGCAGATGAATGGAAAACAAAGGCTCAGGAGACTTGATGTAAGTCATAATATTTTATACATCACTCAAAAGTCACAGCAAGAAACCATGTACAAAACCTAGACATACTGAAGTTTTTCTCAACTAAGAATCTAAATACTAGGGTCTAGCTGTATACCCAAATAGCTAAAAACGTATTTTGCAGAATATGAACACCCTCAAAGAAATTAATGCGAAAACAATAAAATTACCTACATGAAAAAGGCTTTAAAGTCAGAGAGTATGAACTTAAATGGCTTCTGTTATGAGAACAGAAATATCTGCAGCTGTTAATAACTAGTGATTTTGTTTGCCTTATTTGTGATGTATATATAGATATGCGTGTGTGTTAGAAATTATAATTGAAACAATCAATTCTGTGGTATCTCAGTCTAGATAAAGACCCTTGGAGTCAAATTAGTTTTTATGCCTGTAGGCTCTAAACCCCTGGGTTGCTTTGTGGACTTGTTAATGACCTGCCCACGGTTCTACAGAGAATAAAACACAAATCTTTGCTTCTCACAGACCAGACTGGGTCCTTCCACTCCATCTCCCTGCTTTTTCATCAACAAGTAAATCACAGAGGTATTAAAACTCAGACTATGGAAATCATTGCTTTCACATCAAAATATATTTATAATCTACACAGATAAAAAGAGGTAACTGCATAATTCAAGCCAGTTATAGCAATTCTGAAAAGTGTCATATAGCAAACCTCATTTTCAGCCCTTTTATTCACAAAATCTAGGATCTGAGAGCCTGTTAAAATGACACAGGCCTGGTTTATGCTCCCTTTCCATCCTCTTTTCCTCCATGTCAGCACAACTTACAAATGTTTTCTGTCAGCTTTTTCCCTTCATGCCTGTTCTCCACCACCACTATGCACTTTGTTTTCATCAGTCTCTCTGCCCTTCTCTGATGGTAGTAACTAGATTTCTCCAGCTCCAACATCCTATTAATGATGTGTCCAAAATACTTATGATGTTTTTTTGTCTGAACTCCTGAAGCACTGACCGTGTACTGGTTTGATGCCCAGATCACCCACTCAAGATTTTCCAGGCACTTTCTCAGCTTCCTAGCTAAAATCATCGATCCCCTGTTTCTGGCCATAAAAAGTGGAATGTGAATCCTGTTTTGTTTGAAAAGGATGTGAAAGCATTCCTTAACTGCGCTTCCTCAGACTCCAAAGCTTTAAGAGAAATCAGGGTAGAGTTGCTGCCATCTTTCTGCCTTCAATAAGCTTAGTCAAGGAGCTGCTTCTGTGTATACACTCAGCAAGGCTGCACATTGTTAATCTGGTTGAAGTGTTAAAAGCTTGTGAGCAGCTACAGGGATAGAGCTGCGGGGACTGAAGCCTTCCTTTGTGCTCCATCAGTGGAACCTTGCCTTCATGCTGAATGCTTTTCTTTCCCTCCTCGCCCCCCACAATGCCATCAATAGCAGTGAAATATCTTTACTTTCAGAAGATTAATTCCAAAAAAGCACTGATAAAATAAAAGGGTATTACAGAACTGGAAAAAACCCTCAGCCGGACTCCGCAGCTGGCCTGAGGAGTATGACACTGACCTCAAAGCAGAATCATTTTATATCTGAAAAGTGTCAGACAATTTGTCAATAGGGGAAGAATGTCTATAGCTGCCTGCAGGCAGAAAAATGTAGCTAAGGAACTTTTATTAAAACTGTGGCCCCTATTCACCTCATTCGTTTTGTCTACAGCTCAGTCCACAGCTTGCTGTTAGCAGCATACTGTTGCCTGACCTCTATAACGCATGAATTTTAGCATAAAACGTGCAAACTTAAACACATTTAGCCCAGTTTCCTAAGAAAGTGAGGTTTGTATAGTAAAGCATAAATATATTATAGGTTTTTCTTTTACTCCCAGCTGAGTATATGGTTTGATTTTCATCAATTTTCCAGAGAATTGCAAACCTTAATAATATTGTATCTGTAAAAGATTTGCGAAATTCATGGTTGGTTAGAGGAAATACTCACTAATACCTCCCACTGACCTTAATTCTCATTAGAAAACAGAAAGATAGAATATGAAAACTCTGTGGACCAGGGGCAGGAAGAGAGACGGACACCCTATAACGCCAGTTTTCAATATATTAAGTGTGAGAGAATTCAACTAAGAGATAGGATTTTTAGGAACCATGCTTAATTCATTTTGCTGCCAACAGAACTCCTGTTGATGTCTCTGTGCTGTGTCACCCAGCACTGAAAAATGCTTCTGTCACAGTAAGGGCTCTTTAGCATGTCTCAGGCTTTCTGACAAATATTGTTCTCACAATACAGATACTTCACCCTTTCTTATTCAGCTCTTTGAAATTTCAGAGAAAGAATCACTCCAGAGGAGAGAGAAAGCTGAATGCAAGAACTTTGGTGAATGGAAATAGGATGATGAAAAGAAGAGTTAAGCAAAGAAAACAGTAGGCAATAAACTGCAATTCAGAATTATAATTTTCTTCACTTTAGGAAACTTAATGTGAATAAAAATGTTTGATACTCTTTTGAGGCTATTAAAAAGAAAATATAATTAAACAAACCTTTTATGTTTTACTAATTTAGTCACAAAAGCCTCAATGTAACTATTTCTTGCTGAGATACTCTACTTTCTTGCATACTTATTGGATCTGGCCTTATAGTCTAACCAAAAATATATAAAATAAATGATCTCCCAGGAAAGTCCAGAAATTCAGTTAAGTCACGAGATTTAATAAATAAAGTAGCATTCTACTTTTGTAACAGTTTTCACTTGAAGATTTGCACTTCCTTCCAATGACTTTTATAGTCCAAAAAATGTGTCTGGACCTGTAAACAAAATGTTGACTCTGCCTAATGCATTCCAACACTTTCAATAAACCTTTACTACAGTTTGGTTGGATTCTAAACTCTTAAAAGTGTTGTTTCAAAAGGAATTTAAAAGTGGACTAGAAAATACCTCAGTGTTATTTCATTTAGGCTAATTCCTAATCCTTCCTAATCCTTCAATACCAATTTCTGTTTGGTGCTCTATTCTAAACATTTTTTTATAACTGACTTTGACATCGTGTATATCAATGTGTTACATTTCCAAGAAGAATATGGATTTCTGTATACGTCTTGTTTTCCTTATGTTTTCATTATCGGTTTCTTATTTATCTGACTAAGTGTGAGTCATGGTAATGTATATTTTTTTAGTACCTTAGAGTTTATGAAGCATTTGCCTGTGCAGATGTCTGAACATATTGCTGTACACTCCCAATATGAATTTCAGACTTATAACAATATGGTACTGGGTTCTTCCGAATTTTCAAATTAATAGCTTTCTGTTTAGGATATTATGTAACTGATAAAAATTGCTTATACTTAATGCTGAAATACAAAAGAAATCTGTGGCTCTAATTTATGTAATTTATGTTACTTACACTGAACAGATCCATAAATTCATACTGGTTCAGGTAATGGAAGAGGAAGAAAAGCAAGAAGGAAGCAAAAAGAGAAGAAAGTTAAATGAGCTATAACAATGAAGGAGAAGGAAAGAAGTGGAAATGGAGATGGTAAATGAAAAAAGTATAGCCAGGGAAATACTATTTTCTGTAACATTTAAAATGTACATCTATACATACATGCACAAATTTATTAGCAAATCCCTAAAGTATCTGGGATTTGAAATAAGAATTTAGAAATTCACAAGTTTGGCTGAGTATATTTTAGTCCAAAAAATTTCAGTGGGTGCAGATGCTGACCCTCTCAATACATCATTTATGTGAAGTGTACATATATTAGCTGTGATATAACTGATGAGCAATGCTAAGCTAATGCTTGGCATGTTAAGTTCAGCTTTAGGCTTTCATATGCATATGGCTTTTTTTGCTATTATTTTATCCCAAATGGACAAATCACTACAGAATCAATTCTTTGTGAATTATATTCATCCCCCTTTATCCAGTATCGATGGAGAAACAACCATACACAAAGTACTGCAAACATGCAGCTCTAGAGTTCTACCTGGTATGTCCAGGTAGGATTGGAAGAAACAGGTAGAATGGGTTGTGTTGTCTTGTCAGACCAAAGCAAAACACATGACAGACTGGAGATATACCAGTGAGAAACTCCGGTGAACCTGGGAATGTCAAAGATACTTCCATGCTACACACAACTTCAAGCTTGGTGTTCCCATAGAAATCAGGTGCAGGACTCATCAGAAATTTTGACTGTAGGTTTTGGAAAATGTTTACCGCAGGGTGTGCACTGATACTTCTCTTATAGAGAAAGGGGTAGAATACAGGAAAAGCCTAAAATAGAGCAAGATACAACTTTTATGATGATACAGGAAATCTATGAGAGAAAATAATAATGACAAAAGAAGTTTCACGAAATATTCTGAGTTGGAAGGGACTCACAAGGATCATTGAGTCCAACTCTTAAGTGAATAGCCTATATAGGGATTGAACCCACAACCTTTGTGTTATTAGCACCACGCTCTAACTAACTGAGTTAATCTCAAGGTCAAAATGTCATTGGATAAAAATTATAGATAATTAAAGGACAAACTGAGGAAAAAAAGAAATGAACAGTGCTAGGATCATAGAAAGAAGAGGATAATCGATTTTTAAGAGCAAAACATATTTAGTGATCATGGGATTACTCAATGCCATTCTCAGCCTAGCACGGGTGTCTAGTTCCTCCAGACTCCATATATGCCTTTCTGTATTAGCCTTTAGAGACTTCAGCTCTTCTCTCCTTTCATGCATCAAGTAAATTTTCTGTATAGAAAACACTGTGTGTGGTGCCTGCGTTTTCTTTTTTTGCAGGAATATAGGCTAGATAAAGCAAACCCTGCAAGGATACAGAGCCATGCAGAACCTCAAATCATAATCAAGAAGGATAAGCTGCTTGATTTTCAAAACTCTTTAAGATTACATGAACTTTAATGTGGTGTCTTTCTGCTTTCCAGACATAAATTCTGACCCTGTAATGTTTTGGATGACTTTGTAATTTATATAACAGACTCCACTATTTCACTTCTTTAGCCTGCCTCATATTAAGTGAGCTGCAATAGCATTAATCATGTTTAATCATGAATTAAAGGCCTTGTATAATAGTCTATTATATCCCAGACAAATTATTTTAAATACATATTTATACCAACTAAAGTTTAAAAACCAGAAAAACTTTACTACTTCTAAGAGTTCATATTGGTTCAATTGTCTTTTAAAATGTCTTTGCCTTCAAACAGAAACCTTCTAGATAGATCATCTCCTGAATCACTCCATCTACTCCCCTCAATACACAGTTAAGGCCCTATGAAAAGCAAAGTTTTGTTTTCTGAAACTCTCTGTGATAGACTCAGATTTTGTTAAAAGGAATACAGTAAAGGGGATGTGATATGCATTGGTAACAGTGTAAGTTTTAGAGGGAATTGTGTTTGCCTTCTATAGCAATCCTAAACTTTGTAGACCTTTCAACAAAATAGGCACCCATCCAAGAAATTTCCCATTAGTAAGAACGAGTCAAGCATTAGTTTTTTGAGAACCTCATTGGCAGCATTAAAAGCAGACCATTCCTGGCACCAGATAGTGATGTGCATCTTAACTAAAGGAAGAGGCCTGTTTTTTCTTTCTTGGTATTGGTTTTGTGTGGAGTTTCTTTTGTTTGTTGTTATTTCTGCTACACAAAAAAACCCCTTCAGAACCATAGACTCACAGAATAACATTCTTGCTAATCTGAATTTACCACCACTTAGCTCCACTGGAACAGTGGAGGAACTGACTCCAAAAAGGAAAATAAACCAACATGCATAGGGGTAGGTACTGTATTAAGTGATTAATTAATTCAATAAAAACCATAAAAAGAAGTGTGAAGCCTAATTGTCTAGCATCATCAGCTGGCTAAACATGAACCAGCAGTGTGCTGAGGTGGCCAAGAAGGCCAATGGCTAGGATCAAAAATAGTGTGGTCAGCAGGACCAGGGGAGGGATTGTCCCCCTGTACTCAACACTGGTGAGGCCATACCTTGAGTACAGTGTCCAGTTCTGGGCCCTTAACTTCAAGAAAGATATTGATGTGCTGGAGTGAGTCCAGAGAAGGGCAACAAAGCTGGTGATGGGTCTGTGAGGAGCAGCTGAGGGAGCTGGGGTTGCTTAGCCAAGAGAAAAGGAGTCTCAGGGGAGACCTTATTGCTCTCTACAACTATCTGAAAGGAGGTTGTAGCAAGGTGGGCATTGGCCTCTTCTCCCAGACAGCTAGCAACAGGACAAGAGGACGGAGCCCCAAGCTGCACCAGGGGACATTCAGAAAAGACATCAAGAGGAATTTCTTCATGGAAAGGGATTTTAAGCATTAGAATGGACTGCCCATTCTAATGGAAGGTAATGGATTCTCCACGCCTGGTGGTGTTCAAGAAATGACTGGATGTGACACTTGTGCCACCTGGCACAAGGTGTTGATCAGTCAGAAGTTGGACTTGATGATCTTAAAGGTGTTTTCCAACCTAAATGATTCTGTGATTCATATACAGGTTGGACAATATAAGCCTTAATGTGATAAATCTCTTCCATGACTCTGTCTTGATGTGAAATTTTCCAGCTTATTTGGCATGCAATATTTTTATGCAAGACATTTGAAAGGCAAAATATAAAATTCAATTAGAAACAGTAAAAGGATTATTTAACATCCATGTATATTTAAAAGCCCTCATCAATTTCATAAATGATAAACCACTTCTCTCTAAGCAGCAAGACCACTCACAAAAAATTAAAAAAATAATCCTGGTGTCATGTTACGAAGAGAAAATCATAAAGGAAGTTTAGATGTGGAGTTTCCTTTTACATCATCACTGGCCAATGTCAATGGAGAACCGGCCTTATTCACCTAAATTTTCATTCAGATGACTCACTCATATCTCTGAGACATGGAATACATTGCTGGTAAATATTTGATAAAAGCAACTTATGATAATGGCAACTTATATCCTTTTCCTTCCCCTGGCATTTGTAAGAGAACAACTCCTGACCTGTTAAAACATCATCAGAGTCTCAATACCGATTTTGAATGCAAAAGGCTAGAGGCTAAAGACTTTCGTAAGAAATAGTCTTGAATTCTAAGCTGTACTTGCAGGCTTTTATATTTTTCACATTCCAGAGTTTCTTATTATCCAGTTTTTGATGTATTCTGAATAAAAGCAACCTTTTTTTTCAGTCAAAGATGAACTTCTGTTCTCCAAGAACACAAAAGGCAAAGCAAGTTTGCTTCTAATGCAGTTTGGATTTCTGATCATGCTGTGGAGCAAAATGGTTTTGCATTTCACTTTAGAGTCAGGATGGGATAGGGAGAAAAAAAATCAATAACCTCCCCACTAACATCACAAACCAGAAGAACCCTTGGCCTGAAATTTTAGTTCAGTGAGGAACACTGGATTAGAGAGGAAATTTTTTGCTTTACCACTAAGCCAAATAAGTTTGTATGCCTTTCTGGACTGCCTCTTAGCTTCAACAGGAGCAAAGAAAAAACTTCACTTAATCTTGCCCTATGACTAGGGCAGCTCTTTTGCTACAGGATCTCTAGGTTCAAGATCCGTGAGGTTAGGGACATATAGAATGGTAGCCTTTGTTTCTTCAATGTCACAATCCAAGGGTATTGCATAAAAAGCGAGAAGTATTTCCTCCTCTGTTGCATTTTCAGAAGATAGCTCCATATTTGAATCAAGCAAAGAGGCTTGGAAAGGGAAGCTTTGAGAGACACGCACTAAGGCAACCTTTTACAATTGCTGGTCTCTACTAGATGGCTTTAGCATGCTTCCCTTCTGGAGCCAAAAGTAGTTTTCCAGAGGTTGTTCTTTTGGTTTGGCTGGTTGTTTATTTGGTTCATTTGGTGGTTTTTTGTTGTTGCTGTTTTTGTGGGATTTTTTATATAACAGGAACAAGGCAACCTATTTTCGTCATCTGAAAACCTGTCTCCATTACTTCACGTTTAATCTATTTTCCCAATTTCATTTCACAGTCTACCAGGCAATTCAGTCAGCTTGATCTTTGATCAGTGGTAAGAATGACTGCTGTTAAATCTGCAACATTTCTTTTGCCCAAATGATCAGGGAAGCCTACAAGATGAATTGGATATACCTTGCTTTGGCCGAAAGGCAATATCTATCAGTTTCTAAATTATATTCTAAATTATGTTTTTCTTTCATTTTAGGTTTTTTCCCTGAACTTTCTTAGTGTTAAGTCAGATTAGTAACTGTAGTTGTGTGGATGGCATTTTGGATTTCTGATCTTAATAGATTACAGTATCACAGAATGGCTAAGGTTGGTTGGGACCACAGTGGGTCATCTGGTCCAACCTCCCAGCTCAAGCAGGGTCATCCTAGAGTGGGTTGCAGAGGATTGCATCCAGATAGTTCTTCAATATCTTCAGTGAGGGAGATTCCAAAATCTCTCATGGCAGTCTGTTTATTTATATATTTTAGTTCTAAAATTATTCCATATATTACCTTCTTCCACATTCTGAAGAGATCTTTGAGTGAGGAAGCTAGATGAACAAAATCAAGTCCTGGGACTTCTAGGTTCCATGTCCCCATTTCATGCACAATCACCTTCCCACCTGCAACTGTGGGCTCAATATTGCTATCCTTAACTGAATCCTAAAGTAAGGCAATTGACTACACTGAGGTGGTTTAATATGCATGCTTGCTTACTTTAGTTAAAAAGTACAACATAGATGTTTGTCAGTCATGGTTATTTTAATATACTAAGTGCATCAGTAGTCACTTGAGATTACAAATTTAATAGCTAAAACACTTATTGAAGATACGGTAAAAAAAAACACAGAGAATTTGCCAAAAAATAGTTATCTCTCATTTCATGCATTTTAATTTGAGACTTCAGTGCCAAATCATATTAGAGGCACTGAGCCACATGCTTTATTCTCTCCTTATCATCAGACTTACTCTGAATATTCATAGTTCTCAACAGACAGATTATTTCTCACCATGTCAACTTGCATCATTGATCTCTCTCTGAAAAAAATGAAAACAGAACATCTACCACTTCTCAGAATGTAGTCTTCTGGCCTGTAAATTTAATATTGAATCAAAATTTAATATTGAAGACTATATTTTTACCAGATAAAAATATTTTTTTTTGCTTTGAAAAATGAAATTTCTGGTGAGTTTATGGAATAAATCCTGCATAAATTTCTTTTAAACAGTAAAACAACTTTAGCTGGATCAGATATTTTTTGATATAGGTTTAGCCCCAAATCAGAAAAACACAACACTGCAGCACAGAGGGCAGACTTAAAGATCCAAACTGTCAGTATTTACATTTTGCTAGTGCTCTGAAAATGGCCCCAGCTGGAACTATAACACAATTAGCTACCTATGAATAAAAAGAATAATTCCTAAAGCAACAATACAAAAAGTCAAATTCAATGGGAAAGGACATAGTGTCAATCTGTCTTCAATGAAGTAATATTATTTGTATATATTATAAAAAGTAGTCAACATGCAGCTGCCCAAATGGTTTCTTAATATTCAATATTTGCACAGGAAATTCTCAATGATCTAATAAGTTTTGGAAGTTGAGAATCTGCTGGCCTGCTTGACTAATGTCTTTCTCTGTGCTGAATTCTCCAGAACCATCTAGTATTGCAGTTCATCGCACTGTCCCAGTAGCTGAAAGAAAAAAGAGTTGCAGAAAGTCTCACAGGCAACATGAACGATCAGTGAAGATTACAATTAAAATTGGTAAATGTACAGACTTTTATTCCTGATATAAACTGTCACTTTCTTACATGTTACCACCTTCCTAAAAACCTAGATAGATAAAGGCCTGACACACACCCTTTACGGTGGTGCTTCTGCCACTATTAATGTTTAAATAGATAGGAGATTCTGTATTAAAAAGTAGGGTTACCCATGACTGGGCTGTGAGGGAATTAAGAAAAAAGCATGGAGGAAAAAGATTCTTTCTTCGAGTCAATGGAGGTGAGAAGCAACAAATGTATTAAGAACATGTCATTACAGCATTTTAGCACTTAAGAGCTTATATTTTTAGTACACTACTCTCTAAACTGGAACCATAAACTTCCGTCTTGGGCACCTCGCCTGTGAGTAAGTCATTTCCAAGTGGGATTTAAAGATAGACAGTAAGAAATACTGAAGAAAATTGCAGACAAAAACATATACCCTCTTTGGGTCATAGATGCTTTATTTAACTGCAAAGAGATTTCCCTGTCTTTCAGGAGTAGCATAGATGAAGAAACCAGAGGAAAACAGAACCTTAAATGTGAGAACAGGGAAGAAAAGATTATTTCATCAGGAGATGTATCCATGTTGATAAATAGGTAGGTAGATCCTGAAATTAGTAGACGGTTCCAATGAAGAACAAAATATACAGCCAAAAACAACTAAAAATGTTTCAGTAAGCAGTTAATCACTTGTTAATACATTAATCAATTAACATTTGGGAACATTAACCAATCAACACTGAATAAGCCTAACTGTTGGTAAACTGGAAAAATAAATCAAAATGTGTCAGTGTTTTTAATACATGGACTCCTACTCCTCACTTCTAAATAAAGGAAAATACTGAATAACTTGAATTTGATTCAAGTTTTCATGACAGAGAAAGTTCTCTTGTCTCTGAAAAGAGAATTACCTGTATACCAACAAAAGCATTAAACTGTAAGTGCATGGGACTAAATTCCCCGCAGCATAAAGTCATTAGAGTGAGTCTTCCCTTGAGGGAACAGAATTAGGGAAATATTTAGACAATACTAACACTGAAAAATTTATAATCAAATCACAGTGAAAGTGGACTGACTGCAGCAAGAGCAACAATTTGTTTTCGTTGGTGGCTTGGAGCCTATTGAGAAAATTTGGAAATTGGATTAAGAGATTAAAGCCTTCGGAAGAGCAATTTTGTAAACACTTTAAAAGAAAAATCAGCTTTATTGCCAATAATGCAAGTCAGTTTAAATCAAAAAAACCCAAAACACACAAGTCCATTCTCCCATGACTAAAGACTAAAAATATAACCCTTGTTTCCTTCCTTGTGAGTAAAAAAATCATTTATCAGTTGTTTTAGAAACTTTATGTTAAAAGTGTTCTATTTTCATTGCATCAGAAGCAAGACAGTGAGTTGGACTTAAACGTTATCAAAGACCAAAAAAGTGAAGGTATTTGTCTGGCTGCACTTTGGTTTCGGCTTGACATATTGATGTCCAGTCAAGTGAAAGAATTTAATTTTTATGATGGAGATTTTTTAGTAAGGGGTTTCCTTAAGTCTTTGGCAGGCCATGAAATAGTAGAAAGAGAAAAAAACCTTACAGTGTGCTTTCATTTTTATGGGAGCAAAGACTTTCTTACAGATACAGAAAAACATCCTTGCCATTTTATTCTTTATTGCTGTAGTGTATAAGCCATCATTATTTTTAAATTATACTTAATTTTAAAGAATTAATTAAATAATAGATGACTATGTGACATATGAATCAATGATTCCTCTGAAGATTACACTACACAAGAAGTTGTGGCCTAATATAACATTTAAAATATATAATAGTGCCCATTATCATTGGCTAAGACAAATATTACCACAGCAGTCAAAAACAAGAGTTCTCACAACAGTCAGTGAAAACTGCATATCAAATTATGCATCCCGCATGGCCCAAATAATAGGATTTTTCACACTAAATAAGTGGAAGTATTAGCAAATCCAAAGACAAAGAAATAAATTCCTACATTTAAGTAATATTTCCCCCAGTAAATACTATTTCTTCTTCACCAAAAAATGGATGCCAGTTGCTTTCATTTTTTTTTAACCATAATTACATCACTAGTGAAAGAGGATGTATATTTAGCCAATGTTAGCATTTAAAAAACCCTAAAATTATTTGACTTATTTTATATGTTCTTTTTCCTATTTCAGGTCAGAACTTTCTGTGGAAAATCGAGTCCAAAAGTGCTGCATAATAAGCTCGATAACGTCATAAGGAGAATTATTTTTTAGTGGTCGTTCCCCTCCATCAAAGGATATGGAAAATATCAAGCTTGAATTAAACAGAGAAACAGGCAGTTGACAGGAGCAAAAAATATCAGCAATGTTTCTCTTCATTGGGACTCCATAGCAACTACAGTTAGCTTATACAACAAATTACTGTGAATTTAAAGGTTGTATCAAAACCCTAAATTTTAGCACCAGTAGCAATGCAACATAACAAATGGTCATGCTCTCAGTGCTGAGAAGGCATCTCAAATGGCAGACACACCTGAAATTCCACCATGTTTCCTTTGGATAGTGCCTTCTCATACTTGCAAGCAGGATCAGAAAACCTCACATAAACTACTATCCAAGTAAGAGAACCTATGTAGCTTTGTCATACCAATTCCATTGTTGTGGGTATTTTTTTCCCTCCTCAGATTCTGCCATGCATATTTTCCCTGAAAGTAGGAGCTTTTTCATAAAGGCTTATCCCCATATTTTGACAGTACAAAGCAACTGTCATTCCCACCATGGTTAAAGTCAAAGACATTTCTTTTGGTTTGAGCAAAGGCCAAGGTAGCTCCTGTTACATGCTGCAATCCAGAATTCTTCATGCCTTTGTTGTCCATTATAAGAAGACACAAAAATGCTAATTTGCCACATCCCGATGTGGGATGTTTTATGATCTTTTATGATCTCATTGAGTTTTCAAAATAAAATTAAACACAACACATTAAACTGTCTATAGAGAGGTACTTCCAACCAATTCTTGAGGCCCATCATCAAGGAATGGGCCACTTTTCTAGTGAGCCTAATGGAAATAATTTGTGAAAATAAATAATGAGATTAAAGTTAATTAGTTATCTTCATCTGATTCCATGAAGTTTTACAGTGAAGAAAAATTTTGTATATTGTTCTTGAATTTAACCCAGTTACAGTTTGTCTGATTGATTTGAACTCTGCAACAACTGTACACTAAATTAAAATCACAGAATCACAGAATCAACTATTTTGGAAAAGACCTCTGAGATCATCAAGTCCAGTCTTTGGCCTAACATTATACTGTCAACTAGACCATGGCACTAAGTGCCACATCCAGTCTCCTCTTAAATACCTCCTGGAAGGTGACTCCACCACCTCCCTGGGTAGCCCAATCCAGTGCTCAGTCACTCTCTCTGTAAAGAACTTCTTCCTAATGTCCCTTCCCTGGCTCAGCTTAAGACTGTGTCCTCTTGTCCTACTGCTGGTTGCCTGGGAGAAGAGATTGATACCCACCTGGCTACAGCCTCTTTTCAGGGAGTTGTAGAGAGTGATGAGGTCTCCCCTGAGCCTCCTCTTCCCCAGGCTAAACAGCCCCATCTCCCTCAGCCTCTCCTCATAGGACTTGTGCTCCAGTACCTTTGCCAGCCTCACTGCCATTCTTTGGACCTGCTCCAGCACCTCAATATCCTTCCTGAACTGAGGGGCCCAGAACTGGACACAGGACTCAAGGTGTGGCCTCACCAGTGCCGAGTACAGGGGCAGAATCACTTCCCTGCTCCTGCTGGCCACACTGTTCCTGATCCAGACCAGGATGCCATTGGCCTTCTTGGCCACTTGGGCACACTGCTGGCTCATGTTCAGCTTCCTGTCGATTAGAACCCCCAGGTCTCTCTCCACCTGGTTGCTCTCCAGCCACTCTGTCCCCAGGCTGTAGCTCTGCAGGGGGTTGTTGTGGCCAAAGTGCAGGACCTGACACTTGGCCTTGTGTCATACCATTGGATTTGGCCCATCTATCCAGCCTGTCTAGGTCCCTCTGTAGAGCCCTTCTATTCTCCAGCAGATTGACATTCCCCCCCAACTTGTTGTCATCTGCAAATTTGTAATGGTAGACTCAATCCCCTCATCCAGATCATCAATAAAGATATGAAACAGCACTAATCCCTGGGGGACACCACTAGTGACCTGCCACCAACTGGATGCAGCACCGTTCACCACCACTCTCTGGGCCCAGCCCTCCAGCCAGTTCTTAACCCAGCACAGAGTGCCCCTGTCCAAGCCGTGGGCTGCCAGCTTTTTCAGAGCTATTGGATTCCTAAAGGAGAATTGAGTGTTGTCAATTTGTGAATCATAATTCCTTCATATCTTCCATTCTTTCTAGGATGAAGTAAACTGTTTTCAGCATTAATTATTTCAATATTCTGCTTCAATACAGTAAGATATTTGCCCTGTATTATGTTGCCTTAAGATCGCACTTGGGATCCAAAAAATAGACTCACCAGGCAATCATTAGTAGAGATAAAGTAGAGAGTAGTTTTAACAGAAGGTCTTCCACCATGAGGGTACAGAGACATGGGCCGTGTGTCCAGGGGGTTCCAAAATTCAAGGTATTTGTCCATCCAATCCCAGACCTATCTGCCTCCCAGATCGTCCCACTGGCATACCTCTCTGGGAACTGAGTCAGGGGTCCTAAGACCCCCTCTTTCTTATCTTCCTCTTTGTCACAGCACATCCAGTCCTTGGAGCTCCTCCAAGGCTCTGGGTTTGAAGGATGCTTTGTCTGTCATGGTACCTTGTTGTAGAGGCCTGGGGTGCCATGTTTTTAAACAGAAAGAAGTCCTACCTTGAGGGAAGTCTAAACAAACTAAAGGCATTTAGAAGATTTGATATCAAATGGGGAAAAGGGTTTGGGTAAATGCGTAAACTACTGTGCTAAAGGGTGAGCTACTTCTAAAATCTACAAAAGCTAAAAATCAAAAAAATCCATAGGCATCAATTATAACAGCTTATATGGGCATACTGCTTATATGGCAATAATTTCTAAATAACTCTGCAAATCTTCAGTTATTTGAACAACGTGAGAAAAGATGTTTGTATTTAACAGCTCTTATTAAAACAGAAAATATGAAACTTCTCTTTTATGAATTTGTTTAGTTGTTTTCTAAAGTAATGGAATTTTTAGCATCCAGAGTAGTCAAGAGATAAGGTGTATCATGCAGTCCACAGGTCAAGACATTAATGGAAGCACAGGTATAACTGCTGCTGGTACTCGGGATAGGGGGAGAGGAAAAATAAAGCACAGTTGGATGACTACATAGCCTCCTCGTTTTAGGTAATTTATGCATATTTAGGCACACAGAGTCACTTTAAAATCTCCCAAATATAAAAAAAAAAAGTCTGCTTCATCTCTTATGAACTATGATTATGACCTGCTTAACAGTATACAAACATTTCCAGTTTAAACTGATAAGGTAAATACACTGCTCTTCACTCTGAATTTTAAGGTTCATCTTCATGGACTTCCTGAAGACGGACACCCTAAGTGCTTTGACTGTTCACACAATTTTATACACTAAGTACCTCAGTAAATCAAATTTATCGTGTTATTTATTTTTCATACTTCTCTGCCCCAGTAATTTCTGCTAAATAGAATTCTCCCTTCCCGCTATGCTTCCTCTCAGGAGAGTTACTGGTCACGCATATTGAAGGATAAGAAATTCTTAATTTTTATATTTTGTGCAACCACCTGAGAGCACCACTCCTAGCAGAAATTAAGCCTCAAGCTAAAGTTGTACTATGGGACCAGTAAGAACTAAGCATTATTTGAATTGCAGTTGCTAGAAAATATCAGTGCTCTTTCTTCTCAGAGATTTATAATCTAATGAATTAAAGTAATTTTATTATTCTGCAGCCACACACACAATTTACGTTCCACAGAATGATAGGCCCTAATAGCAACTCCAGTAAAGCCAAAGTAATAAAAAACCTCTGCTTTATGCTTTCCAGAAAGCAGACACTATGCTGACATCAAAACAGCAACTTTAAAACTAGAGGGCAAAAGGGTTTATCGTGTAATCTTCAATCAAGCTAAACACTGTCTGTGCACACCATATGATTTTTCTTCATCACGGTTAGTGTCATTTTGCTGTGCTTTCCCCTACTTTCTAACAATTATTAATTTCATTACACCCCAGGAGTAAGGGTTAGTGAGTAGGAGTTTGAGGAGGTGGAATAAATATAATTTTAGAAAACAAACTGAAGCTTTTCTAGTGAAAGATTTTGGCAGCAAAGATTAAGAAACCAGATTTGCTTGTGACAAGTTCACCCCTTTTCCAACTCAAATATGACTTTATGTTAACCTCAAAATATAGTCACAGGGAAAAAACTCCCCATCGTTGCTTTTCCATAGCAAAACCCAGCAACAACATCAAAAACCTTGCAAACTTACTCCTGTTAGGAATAAATATATTTTAGTTAGGGGTGAAAAAGGGCAAAAAAATTGCTATAACTTCTGCTATGGGTATTTTGCTTTATTTGGGTGACAGCAAAGGGTTGCATTTTAGGAATTTATAGCAGTTTCATGGATAAAGGATCATAAATCAATTCTTATTGGGAACCTATCTGCACTCACTTGTGGCTTTTTACAGGGACAAAACAATTTTGAAAAGAAGATTTCTAGGGTTCACATAGTATATATCTGAACATCAATCCTCTTAGTAAATAACTTATTCCCAAGGTGTTACTCCTATTAAAAAAGTAATACTAAAAGAATTTTCAGGTTTCTTTTAAGACTTTATTGTTACATATATCACTCTTTTCCTATCAAGTCCAACACTGATTCTGCTTTTGTTGGTATTACCTGTTTTCTAATAGAGGAGAACTAGGGGGAAAAATTCAAAAACACATAAAAGAACCCAGAAAAACAAACTTTGCCACCCCAAACCAAAACATCCTGTTTATCCAAATGTTAATTGAAATGAACAAGACCTGAAAAATTCTCTTCGTACTGTGCAACTTCTATAGCTGCAGTGAAGCCTCTCTGGTATGATATCTTCACGTTTATTAACTCTATGTCTATAGACTGTGTATCATTGGTGAGATAGTAATAATGAGAACCTGTGACAAAGCCATCAGACAAGTCACTGTTTTTGTAAAATTTCACTTTTATGTTTCTTTAACAATTTCTGCTCCCTGCTAAGCTTCATTTATATACTTTTTTTTCATTTCTTAGTCGTATACTCCTGAAAAAGCTGGAAGCCCACAGCTTGGACAGGGGCACTCTGTGCTGGGTTAAGAACTGGCTGGAGGGCCGGGCCCAGAGAGTGGTGCCGAACAGTGCTGCATCCAGTTGGCAGCCGGTCACTGGTGGTGTCCCCCACAGATCAGTGTTGGGCCCAGCCCTATTTAATATCTTTATTGATGATCTGGATGAGGGGATTGAGTTCACCATTAGCAAATTTGCAGATGACACCAAGTTGAGGGGGAGTGTTAATCTGCTGGAAGGCAGGAGGGCTCTGCAGAGGGACCTGGACAGACTGGAGAGTTGGGCTGATTCCAATGGGATGAGGTCCAACAAGGCCAAGTGTCAGGTCCTGCACTTTGACCACAACAACCCCCTGCAGCGCTACAGGCTGGGGACAGAGTGGCTGGAGAGCAGCCAGGCAGAAAGGGACGTGGGAATTTGGATTGACACGAAGCTGAACAGGAGCCAGCAGTGTGCCCAGGTGGCCAAGAAGGCCAATGGCATCCTGGCCTGGATCAGGAATAGTGTGGCCAGCAGGACCAGGGAAGTGATTCTTCCCTGTACTCGGCACTGGTGAGGCCACACCTTGAGTCCTGTGTCCAGTTCTGGGCCCCTCAGTTCAGGAAGGATATTGAGGTGCTGAAGAGTGTCCGAAGAATGGCAGCAAGGCTGGTGAAGGGACTCAACCACAAGTCCTATGAGGAGAGGCTGAGGGAGATGGGGCTGTTTAGCCTGGGGAAGAGGAGGCTCAGGGGAGACCTCATCACTCTCTACAAGTCCCTGAAAGGAGGTTGCAGCCAGATGGGGGACAGTCTCTTCTCCCAGGCAACCAGCAGTAGGACAAGAGGGCACGGTCTCAAGCTGAGCTAGGGGAGTTTTAGGTTGGATATTAGGAAGAAATTTTTTACAGAGAGAGTGATCAGACATTGGAATGGCCTACCCTGGGAGGTGATAGAATCACGGTTCCGGGAGACTGGATGTGGCACTTAGTGCTATGGTCTAGTGGACAGGGTCATGGATTGGCCTCGATGATCTCAGAGGTCTTTTCCAACCTGGTTGATTCTGTGATTTCCCCTCTACGACAGAGTCTCGTCAATGGATGAACTATGGCCTACAGTACAGACAATAGATAGCATGGAAACCTTAACCAGTAAAGCTGTGGAAAACGCCCTGTCAACCAGAGGGCAAGGGTAATGACCATGAATTCAGCATCTCAGTGTTACTGCTATTGTTATAAATATTTATTTAAACCTGGTGCCAAGGCCCTGAGTGTACCAACAGGGCTTCAACTGTATGCATCTCACCTGGGACCTCCACCCACTGGGTCTCAGCTCACAGCTCTTACCAAAATAAAAGCAAAAACAAAAAACCAACCAAACAAAACCAAAACCAAAACAACAACACAAAGAAACCCAAAACCACAGTGGAAAGTCATGATGGATGACTGATCAGTTATACATGGCACACATCCCAGGAGGTATCAATCAAGGAAAAAAGCAAGTTTTTCTGCCACAAATTGTACTCAAGAGCAACTACATTGAAATCAATCTTCCAGAAAGCTGAGGTTTAGGAAGAGAACAAAACAACTTTGTGTCTCAAACTGACAGCTTTTCTCTAAAATGTGTTTGAACTGACCTCTAGAGTATGACTCAAATCATATTAAATTTGAAGCATACAACTATATAGAGAGACCATTCTGTGACACAGAATTTGCAGCCTCAGAATAAGAGAAATGAACGTATTCAGCAAAGCTAAGCTATAAGAAAAGTGTCAAGAATAGAGAGAAGGCAGGTACAAACAGGGCAATAAGCAATTTTTCACAGCATATGCCTGCTTATCTGCTGGTACATGACATAATTTCTTCAAAAATACTTCTAAAGTGGAAAAGAAAAGAAAGCCTTGTTTGAAGCTCTCCACCTAAGCTTTCTTTTAGTACTCCTGTAGTCCTTTCTTTTCAAAGGCATTTTACTCAGAGATTTGGCTAAACAATGGGCACAACAAACACTTTGGTGCAGTTTGCTCTGGCTGCTGGAGTTTTTGCAGATTACAGGTAACTGCAAATAAGAACCTAGTAGGATTCTGAAGCACTCCTAAGCCTCTAACTGCAACCTCAAGTGTTCAAGTCCTTTAAAGTCTGGCCAAGAATCAGAGGCTCTTAAACTTGAGCTGGACTAAATTACCCAAAGTGATATTTTAGGATGTGAAATGAATAGATGGCCCTTTAACAAAAATAATCACCCACAAATTCTACTGTCCTCATTTTCTTAGTGCAAATTGTGTCTCAATTTTTCTTTATCTCTATGAATTTTATCTATACAATGAGATACATTTTTATCTGAAAAAACCTTAACCCTAAAGTGTTGTACTATGGGCCATACAAGACAATATTGTTAAACTTCAACTGTCTTCAAAACAGCTTTGAAACTAACTTAAGACATCAGTAAAAGATAACTTAATAAGTGCTGAAGATACATTACTGAAGTATTTATTAAAGCAATGCAAATAAGAGTTTAATTTCAATTATTTTTAGTGGAACAGTATAGATTGATGAGTAAAGATTCAGTTAAATGAGTTATAATTAATTTTTTTGTTTTGTAGCCATGTTTTAAAAGGAGAAGAAATCACCACTTCAAACAAAACAAAACAAAAAAATTTTAAATTTGCCAATTTAGAAAGAAGCAAGAAGAATCATGGTCAAGGGTCCTGACAGAGGAAGTATCATGATTTAACCCCAGCCAAAAACCAAGCCAGACACAGCTGCTCCAATTTGAGAGAGTTGGAAGGGTAGTGAGAAAATTCATGGGTTGAGATAAAGACAGTTTAATAGGTAAAGCAAAAGCTGTGCATATAAGCAAAACAAAACAAGGAATTCATTCACCACTTTCCATGGGCAGGCTGGTGTTCAGCCACTCCCAGGAAAGCGGGGCTGTAGTACATGTAATAGTTAGTTGGAAAGACAAACATCATTCCGACTGTTCCTCCTTCCCCCAGCTTTTACTGGTGAGCATGATATGGCACAGAATTTCCCTTTGGTTAGTTGGAGTCAGCTGTCCCAGCTGTGCCTCCTCCCAGTTTCTAGTGCACCCCCAGCTTACTCACTGGAAGGGCAGCATGACAAACAGAAAAGGCCTTGACTATTTGTGAGCACTGTTCAGCAACAGCTAAAATATCAACACTGATTTCATCAAAAATTCAAAACGCAGCCCCATACAAGCTACAGTGAAGAAAATTAACTCTTGCCCAGCCATAATCAGCAGAAAAATCCGAGTTCAATACTGTTTTTCTTTCCTTTTCTTTCCTCTTCCATCACAAGTCTTGTTGAATATTTTGTGGGGTTTTTGTTCTCTTTAATAAAGAATTGCATGAAGATATGTGCATTATATACACACAGCAAAAACACTGAAGAGTTTACAATAAAATTAGAAAAAATTTGAATCATTTTGTGGGTCTTCTGATATTGTCCAGAAATATCACCCCCATCTAGGCCAACCACATCCTGGGCTACATCAAAAGAAGGCTGATCAGCATGTTGAGGGAGGTGATTCTTCCCTCCACTCCAGCGATACCCCACCTGAAGTACTGCATCCAGGTCTGGGCCCTCCCAACAAAAGAAGGATTGGACCTAATGGAGCTCATCCAGAGGAAAGCTACTAAGTTAATCATCTAGGGCTGGAGTACCTCTCCTACAAAGACAGGCTGAGAATGTTGGAGTTTATTAGCCTGGAGAAGAGAAGGCTCCAGAAAAACCTTACAGCAGCCTTCCAGTACAGAAAAGAGGCTGGAGACGGACTTTTTACAAGGGCATTTAGTGACAGGACAAGCTGAAGGAGAGTAGGTTTAGATTAGATATTAGGAAGAAGTTCTTTATTGAGAGGATAGTGAGGCACTGGGACAGCTTGCACAGGGGTGCTGGGGACTCCCCAACCCTGGATGTGTTCAAGACCAGGTGAATGAATTCCTTGTTTTGTTTTGCTTATGTGCACAGCTTTTGCTTTACCTATTAAATTGTCTTTATCTCAACCCATGAGTTTTCTCACTACCCTTCCAACTCTCTTTGAGTAACCTGGTCTAGCAGAAGGTGTCCCTGTCCATGGTAGGGTGGTTGGAGCTAAATAGTCCCTTTCGACCCTAACCATTATATGATTCTGTGATACAGAAATATCCTCATAACACCCTTTTCACACTCCTTGCTTCCTAAATTTTATTATTTTTGTTTTGGATCTCTAAAGGTAGTAAGGAAGTAGTAGGACCACCAGATTCCATCTATTTTCATAATTGAATTATACAAACACTTAGTAAAAGGGTATATCCATGGTTACCCTCTAACTTTTTAAGTATCCCTGCATGGCCTAGCAGGCAAAAGCTGCAGGAAAAGTACATGTGGCTCAAAACATCTTAACTTTTAAGCATAGTAGTTTCCTCATTCAGGGTATTTTAAAAGTATTTTAGAAACCCATAAAAATCTACAAATTAGTTTTTGTTAACCAAAACAAATGTTATCATTTATGTTTACAGGTACTTCTCATGAAATTCATTAACTATCCATCTGTGAAAAATCTTTTAGCAGTACATACAATTTTAATCACGTTTGACAGTGAAATTTTTTGGCACAGCCATGGGTCTTAATAAAATTGTTATAAACATTCAGGAACTGACGTTTAACTAGAAGTAATCACATTGTCTTCCTTCCGGGAAAAAAATAATAAAAGTTCATGTGGAAAAGTTTGAATGGAAATAATTTTATTCATTTAAAAAGTTCTAAATATGTCACTGAATTTCTATTTTCACTCCTGGCATGAATTACAGCTAACACCAAAATGAAAATTAATATTAGAGAGAGGGGAAAAAAGAAATCTGTCTGTTTGGAGTTTACTGTTTTAAATACTGAAGGCACCTGGCAGAGAGATAAGATACTCAACCATAGGTGACAGCCTGCTCCTTATACAGGAATAGTGCCGAAGATGAACCATTGAAAAGACTAGAAACAGCTTTCACACATAGTTATCTGGTACTAGAAAGGACTGACAAAAGGACCTTAGCAAAACTCAGGGAAAAAAAAACCTGTTAGCTCACAGCAGCAGGAAAAATGCAGACATTGCTAAGAGCCCTTCCGAACAGACATTGCTAACTTCACTAACTCAGTGGAAAAGGAACTTGAGAGATGTGGGAGGAGGCATCTACAGGATTATAAATTCAGAGAAAAATCTTTATTTTTAAAATTGTAATTACTATTTAATGTGATTTGTACATCTCTGAGGATTTGGAAGGCAACTTCAACAGTTAAAGCAGGGATAAATATCACTATCCTAACACCTTAGTCAGCATAAGCTTTTCCTTTCTCCCTACCCCATCCTCAGATTCAGGACTTAGATCAAATAAGCTAGCTACCTTATCTTCGTGACACACTAAGCAGTTCCTTTTATTAGTTATATAACTTAGACTGCACAGGCCATAGATGATGCAACATAGAGTCAGTATCCTAAATTGTAGGTAAAGATCTAGTTCAGCTCCCTGTCCTTCAGGACATCAGTTTAGTTTGAGTCTGGCAACAACTATCTGACTAATATAATTAAAAGTAGCAGCTTTTCATCCAGCTATGACCATTAAATGTCAATACATCTCGCCACTTTCAGGGAGAGCCCCAGTACCACAGCTTCAGCAGCCTAACACAGGGGGCTTTCAACCATGGAATGGGTCTACTGGGCTGTGCTTTTCATCCACACCTTCTGATCCTGTTTATAACCCCATGTTTGAAACAAGCTTCAGTTTACTATGAAAAGCTAGTTCAGAGACTGAGACAGCAGCATGTCCAGGTAGTACTCTGTGGAACACTGGAAGGGACCTTAAAGATCCCCTAGTTCCAATGCCCCCTGCCATGGACAGGGACACCTTCCACTAGACCAGGTTGCTCAGAGCCCCACCCAACCTGGACATGTTGATGACCTGGATGAGGGGATTGAGTTCACCATTAGCAAATTTGCAGATGACACCAAGTTGAGTGTTGATCTGCTGGAAGGCAGGAGGGCTCTTCAGAGGGACCTGGACAAGCTGGAGAGATGGTCTGATTCACGGGGATGAGGTTCAACAAGGCCAAGTGCCAGGTCCTGCACTTTGACCGCAACAACCCCCTGCAGTGTTACAGGCTGGGGACAGAGTGGCTGGAGAGCAGCAGAGGGCATGGTCTTAGGCTGTGCCAGGGGAGGTTTAGGTTGGATATTAGGAAGACATGGTTTACCGAGAGAGTAATCAGACATTGGAATGGCCTAGCCTGGGAGGTGATAGAGTCACGGTTCCGGGAGGTATTTAAGGAGAGACTGGATGTGGTCCTTAGTGCCATGGTCTAGTAACCATGGCAGTGTTGAATCAAGGGTTGGACCTGATGATCTTGGAGGTCTTTTCCAACCCAGTGGATTCTCTGATTCTGTGATTCTATGACTTGAACACTGCCAGGGATGGGGCATCCACAACTTCTCTGAGCAGCCTATTCCAGAGTCTCACAACCTCACAGTAAAGAATTTATTCCTAATACTTAACCTAAACTTACCCTCTCTCAATTTGAAGTCATTCCCCCTTGTCCTATCACTACATGCCCTTATAAAAAATTCTTTCTTCAACTTTCTTGTAGGCCCCCTTCAGGTACAGGAAGGGTGATATAAGGTCTCCCTGGAACCTTTTCTTCTCCAGTCCGACAAACCCCAGCTGTCTTAACTTTCTTCATAGGAGAGGTGCTCTAGACCTCTAATAATTTTCATGGCCCTCACCTAGACCCACTCCAGCAAGTCCACATCCTTCTTATGTTGAAGACCCCAGAGCTGGGAGCACTCCAGGTGGTGTCTCCTCCAAGCTGAGCAGAGGGTAGGAAGTTCACCTCCCTCAGCCTGTTGGTCATGCCTCTTGATATAGCCCAGGATGTGGTTGGTAATGAACTTGTTATTTCTTATTTGGGGAATTCATTCATTCATTAAGAAAGGTGTAATTCATTAAAATCCAGTGTGATAGAACAAGAAAAACAAACAGCCCCAAACAAAGAAATCATTCACACAGCCCACATACCTCAGCATCTCTGCCCTTCTCATCCAGAAGGGCTACGCCAGCATGACTTTAAACCAGCTTAACACAGGGGCTATTAACATGATGGTACAACAAGTTTAGAGAGCTCTTTTTTTCTTAGAGGACACTTCATCACTCACCCACAGCTGTTCAAGCCTCTACGTACCATAACCTGCAGAGCTGTGAACAAGCTCTTCCAGCTCACGTATGCTGGCAGAAAAAAACAGTCAATACCCACAGCACTTCTGCACTGCTCAGTTTGTGCAGTGGATCTTTTTATTTATAGCAATAAAAAGAATTATAGTTAAATAACTCTTATTAGTTATACTATAGCACTAGAACTCTTTAATTCTTACCTAGTTAAACTATAGCAATAGAACCCGACCTCTGCAAAAGGCGGACTACATATCTTTTTCAAATCTGCAGCTGATGGTCACATCCAGAAGGATCAGATGTGCACGGTAACAGGTATAAGTTCATAATTCCATCAGCAGGAGACACTGTACCCTGGTTTGAAGAACTTCTGGGAATACCAGTGTTTGAAGTAGCCCCAGAGAGCCCTAGACCACAGCTGGCATACTGCTTTTAATATCTCTTCTCTCCCAGAGAGGCAGGAACTGACAAATAATATCCTCTTTAGGTTATGCAGTAATCTAGAATGCCTTAACTCGCAGCATCTTTGCCACTGCTTGCCCTTCAGAAGTAAACAGAATCAGTCCAGACACCTTCCCTCTGAACAGAAGACCAAAATTTGAATTAGACATCTGGCAACCATTCTTCTCTCTTCCCGGTGACCTTCCTAAGTCAACTATCCTCCCCACAAAAACTATCTTTTCATGACTGCTCCAGACTGCTCCTCATCTCGTACCAGAACATCTCCTTTTACAGCAGCTGCGTCCTGGAGTCTTCATCAGAGCTGCAGATCATTAAACTCTTCATTAACCCCAGCCAGGCTCCTGCTATCCTATCCTTCTTAAAGAAAGAGTCCAGTGGCTTAAGAATACAATATACAACTTTTTGTAAATCCTGAGGTATCAAAATTAATTTGTTATGTGTTCATGTGTGCTATGAAGAATTTTTTAAACTTAATTTAAGATTTCATCAGAATGATTTAATGTTTCACCTCCTGGATAAACACTTTGTGAGACCTCAATTCTTGCTGTTGTTGGAGGTTTAAACTTTGTTTCCATTTTCCTAGAGGAGGTACAGCCAGATAACAATTTTATGCCCTTAACTGCTGCTAAAGGGATTTACATATTTCTATGTAGGTAAAGAAAACATTTACCTGATGGAAAAAATTTTAGAGTTTTTTAAAGACATATTTAAAATTATTTGCAATATATGATATGAAAAAAATGTGAGTCATGTAGTACAGCTTCAGACAACAATATTGCTCTGATTGTGAATGACAACACACTAAGCAATGAAATGACACACGAGTACCTTTCATCAAAAGCAGTTTGACTTCTAGAAATTCAGTTTCACATCCTTGAAACATTCACTCTCAATTTGCAGATTGTTGCCATACAAACAATAAAGTTTTGATGACAGATTTTCCTATTAAAATTTATAAGATACAAACACATGAGCAATCAGAGCATTAATCTAGGTTATTCTGTGGCTGTAAATTGCTTTACTATGGCCTATTATTTATGTCTTTTCACATAATCACCTCAGAGAAACTAACATACATTGCTAACATTTTGTCAATTCTAAAATCTTTGTGGTCCACCTTTCTTCAGCTTTCCTCTTTACATGTTCATCTTTTTTCTTCCTCTGAAAGAGTCTAAACAGACATGAAATCATGAAACATACAAAGACAATAGTTGTTCATAAACAGCAGTGTTTTGAGTCACTGTAGATAGCATCAGTCATGATTAACATGGCTAGAATGCACTGGTACACAAATCACAGAGTTCCAGATAGCAAGAAGCAAAAAGAATAATTTCCAGTTGTTTATCTTTTATCACTTACATATCATTTTTTATAAGCTAAAAATTCACCTATATGAGAATGGTATGAACAATTTTCCATCATTAAATGGAAATGAATAAAAATTATAAAAATATTGCAGGAAATGATAGTTGTTATTTCTACATCTCTTTTTAAAAGTAGGATTAAAATGATGCGTGGGTTTTTTTTTTTTTTTACAACCATCTAAGTAAAAAGTACGAATGCCTAAATATAGCTGTATTTTTCTTTCTGGAAAGTACAGCTCACCAGGGAATGTCTTGTGTTTACATGGAATATAAAGGGTTTTTTTTTCTAATTACATCTAAACTCAGCTATTCTACTGTTTGTTTTTGTGGGGTTCTGTGAGGTTTTTTGGTTTTGTTGTTTTTTGATTTTTTTTCCCCATAAAATCTGTCAGTTACAATTTACTTCCTAAACACAAAAGCAGGTGGATTTAAGAAGGAATTGGAATTTCATATGCAATATAAAGACCCACCTGAAACAGTGCGACCAGAGCTTAAAAAAAAAAAAAAAAAAAGAAACAACTCAGGTTATTAAGTCACTTTTTTTTTTTATTTTAAATATAAAATAAATATATTTTCTGTTAAGACTTTGAGGACAGTGGTGAAATATATATCATAAATTGTGAATCTATTTCCCCCGTTTTCTGTTACTAACAATGTTCTCTTCAATACAATGATCTGTCCACTTCCACACATACAGCAAAAGTGGCCTTTTGTTGTATCCCTATTTTCACTTATTTATTTTATTCATGCATACTGAACTGGCAATGGCTAAAATCCTCTTCTATGACCCTAAATATCTTTGGATTAAAATTTCCTAGAAATTATTCTTATTTTCTGGACAAAGAGTTGTTTTGTTTGGGTTGTTTTTTTTTTCTGACTATATTATGTGATTGTTCCTTGTAATCTTACGGGATGCTAGCAAAATATTTTCTTGTCTCCTTCGGGAGACACTGCTTGGAAATATTTTATATTCCACGTATTGTCTGGCTAGTATCCTTCCATGGTTATTAAAATTATTTAGTTTTGTATAACTTAAGGCACTCAAAAGCTTTTAAGGCAGAAGCAGGAAAGGCAGATCATCTCACTATGTACCAAGTGTCAAGGAATGCATGTGAATTGAAACCCTGCTGTCTGAATTGTTGCCTTGCCTTGACTGCTTGTTGAAGCAAAGCTGGGTGTGAACCGCTGCTGGGTCCCTTAGAAGGAAAGCCAGATTGGACAGGAAAACACAAGAGGTCATATCCTATAGATTGAAATACTGGGGGGTTAGGACTCCAATGCACATCATGGAAGGCATCACTCCAATGTTGAGACAAGCCTCCCCTGTGTTTCTCATACAAACTACTCTTACATATTTAAGATAAGAAATATACATTAGGTCTTTCCAGAGTTTTGACAAAGCACATTTGGCCATGGGGTATCATGAAATTGAAAGAAAAAGCCTATGTAAAAATTGCTATGTAATAAAGAAGTTATAGATATCATTGTTCTTAGATAATTGGCAAAGTTAAATACTTGCAATTGCTACAACCAGAGGATTACCAGTAGTGGTCACTAAATGTCAATAGCAATAGATAGCTGGGCCTTGGTGTGCATATATTTTGATTATTGAAGCAAACATGGAAATTGTTCCTATAGACATGCCCAGCCTAATGCAGAAGTAAGGTAATTTGGCTTGTTATAAATACTTTGCACTAAATGGTAAACTAAGCAAAATTACTTTGCCATGAACTAAACTTGTTTACTTTCCCACAATCTGGTTTTCTCTTAGTCAGGCTTTGAAGATATCTACAAGTTGGCCTCTGTCATAAACTTAAAACCCTAACTGTTCTTGCTTCCATTATAAAACCTTGAACTTTCCTCTGGCGTCCTTTATATTACTGAAATTTTAAAGAAAATACGTGTGAAACTCCTTCATGGGGAAATGTGAGTTTCTAACTAGACAAATTAGGAGTGCTGCTAAAGGACTTACAAATTAGCATACACACAAAGAGGCAGGTGGCACAGATGATGTAAATCCTAAAATTATGAATTGTGTACTTCTGACGTAAGGAAAAATACATAGGTTATTAACACACAGGTTAAGCAGATATCAGAAGTTGTCTATATGCTAAAGAGAATTCCTTAATTAGCTTTAAATCTGAAGTTTTCAGGTCTCCAAGTGTTTATAACTTACAGATAGCTCAGTTTCTTACATATGCAAGTTCGGTTATGAAATACTTATTTTACTGTTTTGCTTATCATTCCTAGTTGTAAAGCAGGATCCCCTTAGATATTGTATATAAAAAACAACCCCTGCCCCAAAGACCTTACAGGTCAATAAAGGAGAAAATAGATGGGCATAGACAGATGGGGGAACAGAAGGAAAGGACTTCTATGATGGGTATCAGAAATGGAATTAGGCTGATCACTTACCCATGCATTGTAAAGTTTGCTATGAATATGGTACTACAGACAGATTTTAGAGACCTTCTGCATTATAGACCTTTTCTGTCTACTGTTGTAACAAGGGCACTTCTGCCACACAAAGTTGCACAGTTCAGAAGTTACTTGCTCAGTAAGTGCTTACTCATGTAAGCACTTACTCTGCTTAAGTGTCTCTTGAAAATTAGCCAATTTCTGATCCCTTTCACAGTGGGAAGATAAGGTAGAGATAGTGTTTAAAGCTTTTCCTACAATCCTATTTTGCTAATGAGACATCATCAGTTTGATAACACTCTGAGGACAGTGCTTCCTAACAAGAGAACAAGAGATAATAAAAGCACATTATTTATATATAAATGTATTATTATTTCATGAGTACTTTTCTCCTCCCCACATTGTTACAGTTTTAGAAGAAGGCTGAAATTAGCTTCTGACTGAAATACTTTTACAGGTCTTTAGATGTTTGCTTATATCTAGTTATATTTGCAATAATTTTCTTTACTAGAAACTGAAGATCTAACACCATCATTGTGTATTGAAGAAAATATATGAAGAATGGTTATGTCACCTTCAGTTTTGAGCATGAATCAAAGTTAATCTCTGCAGAAGAAACAATGATTAAGTTAAACAAGACAAAATATATTTGTCTTGCTTGTTCATACTATGTGCACAGGACATGTGCTGAGCAAGAAAACAGACTGCGTGCTTTTTTAAGGTAAAAAAATGGCCATAAAGCATTCAAATTTTACTGTCAAGCAGGAATACATTTTTCTGGTCAAACATAGATATATGTTTGGCCTTGAAGTATAAATATGGTAAATAAAATAAATGGCTAAGCATAAATTTTCTCTACAATTCAGATGAGATATTGCAACATCTCTTTAACATTAAAATGCATATGAAACTCTCCTTGCTTCACAGACATGCTCAAACCAACACACACACACTCAAAAAAATAAATCAATAAATCATAAAGGGCATTGGTCATTCAATTAGAGAGTCATTCTGCATTAAGCATCTTTGTAATCCTTTTCTAACACTTGATATTTGAGGAATGATAAAATTTACTGATCCTTCAATTCTGAACATGGAGCAATTCACATTTAAGGCAGAACTTTCTTAATTATGTTAAATTATGACTGAAATGCAATGTAGGACTGATGAAAATTATGTATCTGCCCATATGCTGTTATGGGAGGCAACATTAAATCACTACAGAGAACAACTTCACTCTGGATAAAACAGGATAATACACTAGAAAACAAAAAGTCTTCAGTTAGAAGATCAGATCATGTAAAGTCACAACAGCTTTTGATGGTCAGCAACCACCATTTCCCATGCAAGGGAATACGGGAATGGGATAATGACACTGTCTATCTTTACATTAAAGATGTGTTATGTTCAATCTCATAGTCACCACAAAAGCACCTGGAATTCTTCATGTAACTTACATGTAACAGTGATTTTTTTCTTTTCATGCACAAACCCCTAATTTTGCTTCTCTGCGCAAAGAAAAAGGATCAGTTCACAACTGGCTCCACTGAATTGAATGCAAACCTACTGCTGCCTTCAGTGTGAAAAGGTTTCACCTGAAAATGTATTTTCTTTTTTTTTTCTGCCTCACACAAGTGCTGTCAAGTGGCTAAGAATAAAAATAATTCAGGTGCTTCACATGAAGGAGCTCCACCTAACGTGGGGCAAATCAGGTAGCATCTTAACTACAATAATAACTGGAGAAAATATTCCTCTTGAAATATGTATTCAAACCACATTCAGTTTTTCTTCAGCTTCAGTTACAATTTCAGATTTAAGCTACATAGGTACACTAAAGGTTTCTGACAGCTATTATTAAAACCAATGCTCCCTTTAGAATAGCCATCAATTAGAGCCCAGCCAAATTTCTAGTATCTATTTTTTGTTGTTGTTTTTTTTGTTTGTTTCAATAATTTCCCCTCTTCCTTTTCACATTTCTCCTCTTGTCTTATCTGATCATACCCAGCCTTATCCGGACTGGACAAATTCACTTTTCCTGTGATATTCCTCTCTACGCTGAAATGCCAAGCTAGTCCACAAGCTTAGTCTGAAAACAACTTTATACATGTTGGCAAGGAGAGCTTCCTCAGGCAAGATAACTAGGAGTCTGGTGATTTCAACCTCACTGCAGGCTACTTTGTCCAGATTCACATAGCATTTATACTTATTCTTTTACCATTTCTGATGTTCTACACAGTTTTATTTGTCACCTCTTAACTCATCCTTCTCACTGTCAGAGAGTAAATCAACAAATAGTACTGCACTTATGTCCTCCTCTGGAAACATTTGGTAAGTGAATGACAGATAATCTCCGTGTGGGCATTGTCTTCTGGATAGTGAAAAAAATGTAGTATTTCCACTGAATCAATAAATAACCTCAAGAAAATAGTGTGAGGATTGGTCATTTTGCTGAGTTTCAGCAAACTTTGTGTGTTTGTAGGTAAGTAAATGTTCTGAGAAGAAAGTGATAATGAAAAATTCAGCATTTCTTTAACATTTTTAGCATACAAAGCACTCCCAAATTATGTTTCCTTATGAAAACATGGAGATAAACTCCACGGTATCTCTTTGCCTTCTTAGACACATTTTGTCATCACATTTGCTACTTCCTCTGATGCTGTCAAATGTGTCAGGTGTGTCTGTCTTTTGAATGTCTCACAAGAATGCAAAATGCTTAACAAACAGCTTTCTTTTTGTGCTTCAAGCCTTGACCTTGATACTTTGGAAACTGCCATAACTCAGAACTGGCTACCATCTGGGCTACCTAGCCTCCAAAAAAGTCTAAGGACTCACTTTTGTTTAGCAATTTTTTTTTTCAAAATTAAGAGCTTTAGAAGACTAAAAAGCAGGGAAAACAGAGCCTTTTTACCTTTTCTTTAATGAGAACCTCTGAGACTGAACGGTGCAATACAAAATGAACAATACAGTAACAAATTTTTATTAATACCACACTTCACTGCTTGATTCATGCCACAATTACATACTGTACAATGCAATACAATCTAATGGAGCATAAAGTATCCACAAATTCTGAAATATTCTGCTCTCATGATATACAAAATATAACTTTCCTTGCATTTTACAAGTATTCAAATTAGTAATATATAGAAACATTTAAAAAGAACCCTAGATTTATTACTGATGTGATTTTCAGGGAAACCTTTAGATCTGGTTTCCAGTAAGGAATGGTAGAAATACATTTTTCAATAATGTACTATTTTCAAACAGCCTATTGTTCTACATGTCCTTGTAAACATTTGAAAGGTTACAAGATTTTAATAATTTAATTTTAGAGAGATCAATTTTATATCAGAATGTAATTTGCAGTATTTGCAACGAGTTCCATTTATCTTCTCATTTTATAGGTACTATGAAGCTGTGCTATGTAGGGCTCAAATGGCTTCAAGTGCTTCATGAAATTTAATAAAAATTGAGCTGTTTCAAAGGAAAAGTAGATCTTGTAAATGTGTCATGTACCTAACCTTAAACCTTTAAATGTTTCACATTTTGAATTGCTTGCTTCTAAAAAACTAAAAGAGAACATAATGCCAGCAAGATTTGTATCCAAAAGACATAGCTTCTAAAAAAACTAAAAGGGAACATAATGCCAGCAAGATTTGTATCCAAAAGACATAAACCATAAATTAGGCTAGTGGGAAAAAGAAATAAGCTGTTACTTGTAGTGCTCATTGATATAAAACTGAGGATCACAATGGGTATAAAACTGGCTTTCGAACATGAAATCAGTGTGATATATTTTAGGAATCCGAAGTGAAATAATGATAGATATTAGAAAGAAAAATGTATACATGAGTAATCTCCAGCAGTCATGAACTTTTCTGTAGGCTGGACAAATCAGCACAAGTTTGTACTGAAGCCTCATTACCTGATTGGGTTTGGGAAAGTCCCTCAGCTGAAAGGTTTGGTCTCTTTCTCACAGTGTTAGAAAGAATTCAGACATTCAGAAGAAACTTACTGCAATTGCCATATTGGCAACAAAACAGATGGGCAACAAGAAAGCCTTCTCAAGAGCACTATATACTCAGCTCTCTGGACAACACACCCATTTCACTCCGGGCTGTTTCACTCTGAACATGTTTCACTCTGAACATGAGCCCTCATCTGTTTCGTTAACGTGCGAATGGTGACCAGTGTATATAACCAACATGACCCAAATCAGTGAAAGTCTAGTGTTTACATAAGTGTATTTTTCTCCACCTTTGTCATATGGCAAGAAGTTCTGATGAAGAGCTAACCTGTCTTAGGGAAATAGCTGGTAGAAAGGACTAGGAAGAAAATTAAAAGGGATAGAAATATTGAGTAAAACGTTGCAGACAGATGATATGGGTGAAGAGATTTTGACGTTGGTGTTACCAGAAAAAAATTAGAACTAGCAGAATCTGGTACTTCGGCACAGGAGCGCACTCTCTTGTTTTCTTTGGTTTGTTACACTAGCATTTCACTATTCTGTTGTCACGCCTAGATTTTATTTTTTATTTTATTTTCCTGTCTTCATTATGCTTTTCCTGTGCGTATCTCCCTCTTTTCAGTCTCCATTTATGTAACTCCCATCCAATCATCCATGTTCTGCCTCTTCTCTCCTTCTACTTCAAAGGCATTTGATTCTTGTTTACGAGAGATATACTATGTTTTCTAAAGATCATAACATTTACTAAGAGTCATAAATTTGGTTTTAATAGTTACCCTTAAAAGCATTCCAGCTGAAAATCTACACATTTTCATAACAAATCAGCACTTTGAATATACAGAAATTAATGTTGTGTCTGACAGTATGCTTGAGACAAAAAGAAGTGGAAGGGAACGACATATTGTGATGGGAATATATTATGTATTTGAAGATCATGGTCATAATATATCAACGAAAATGTTCTTAACAGTGACAGTTACCGTCCTCCTGGTTGACAACATGTTCAGGCGCTGTCCAACAGCACCATGGACAGCGACAAACAAGCCCCTGCGCCAAAGTTCAGCTGTTGCCACGTTTTATCTCATAAAGTTCTTGACAGGAGTCTGGATGACTCACGATGTACTGAGCCTTTCACTTCCATCGTGGTCTATCTTCTAGTGTTTAATGTGTTGTGTGAAACATTTGATTTGCACCACAAGAGTATTTTAAACTTGTTCTTGGTTTAGCTTCTGCTTGTAAAGATGCAGTATTTTATTACTTTTCTTCCTTCTCACATTAACTTTCTAAACTCTATTTAGTTATCTTCAGCTCATATTAATCTCCCTGGCGAATCTCAGATTTCATAAGGAAAAAAAGAAAAGTAAATGTTCTTATATGAGAATTATTTTCTTTTACAGAAATCTGATTTTTCCTAACAGTTTTCAATTAGATAAAAAAGGTTTCTTAGAGCACCATCCTTTCAGAACTTCACCAGTAACTAAATTGTGAAATATGACTTCAAAATTTATTTAAAAAAAATACCTCAAGAGATGGAAGGAAGTTTTTTAAAATGAAATTTTTTTAAAATCCACAGAAGGATTTTGTGTGTAATGCTCAAAATGCCATCAAAATGACATTCCAATCTTATATCCAAACTACCATCCTAACTGGGCTATTGGTTTTGGATGCAAATGCAAAAGGCCCTCTTCAATATACTGAGAGTTGGAGGTGATGATCCTTGTGATTTTGTGGTTCTTTGATTCTGACATTCAGTCAGACCACTAGGCAGTCTGCAACTAAAAATTGCAAAGCTTCCATTTTAGAATCTCCCATTATAAAATGCAGCTACCTTAGTTTATTCCATTGGTTCATCCCACATGATAAAAAATTATTCAAGGTGCTACTAATCTTACCCATCAAGAATGTTCATCAAAGACTTATATTACTGTTTATAAATTGAGTTCATATTAAGACTAAAACTCATTACAGTGAAAAAAATGTTCTTATCTTTAGCTCTTTGGGAAAAAAAGCAACACTGACATATACAATATTGCTATCTTCTCCAAAAGACATGTGATTTTAAAATCACTCTGTCATCCCACAAAATAAGCAAATGTTTTCTGTAATTCTTTTTTAATCTCACATTTCAGAACACAGAATAAATCACCAAAGTGCTTTCCTCACATTACTTTGCATCTATACTGCTGTTCATTGAAAGATTAAATACAAGTGGAACATCAAGCTGAGCAATCAAGAGTGGATTTTGCATGCTAGCAACTAGCTTGAAAACAAAAAGCCCTCAAAAATCAGCAGTGATTTTCTTGTAGTTTGACTTACAGAGCCTGGGAATGCAAATCAATATACTGTATCTTCAATGTTGCACATTTTGTTTTAAAAGTTGAGGTTTGTCATGTTTGATTATCTATAGATATTATATGTTAATATAATATAGATGTTATATTATCTATAGGACCATTATTCCACATCTATAGAATCTATAATTGTTATATCTGTGCTTTGAACTGTTACTGTTTACTTTTCAAATTAAAGCTTTAGATTTACCTGCAGTTCTATTTGTTAAGGACATGACCATAATCTTGGATGTACCCACCTAAATCAGGATTAAACAAATGCACTTGTTCTGGTTAGAAACAGAATGAATTCAGCATGAGTTTGAGTTTATCTTCTCCCAGGGGAAAAGGGCATCCCTAATGCCTATGACTTTTCAGTAACATTAAGCCACCATTTAAAAAGCACTTTTCCATTTCTATTAGAAAAGACTTAATTTTAAAGCTTAGGTTTAGAGCTTAGCTTTCTCACATAAATAGAGAATAAGTGGAAAAAAACCCAACCAAAACAGTTAATCATATAGTCTTCTAATTTAATTGATCCAATGAAATGCCTTTCCTGTAAACTGTGACTACTCTTTTAAATTTTTGAGGTGCTTTTGGGTTTTTTTTACAAAAGGATCAACATTCTTATGTAAAGAAGTACTGCTGTATCAGATTTGGTTTTTTACTTCTTTTATTGCACCAGACTGGACCCTTAGAAGTTCTTACTGACAGAATGAAAATATACTGGAAAATATTATTACTGAAAACAGACTTCTGTGGATCTACTCTAAAACCACAGACGCTGAAATGTTTCTGGACCTTGCCTAAAACCCTTAAACCTGTATTTACATTGTTCCCATTAGCAACTAGATACATGAGTTATTATTTTGAGGTATTTTATGGAAGCAAAGTTTCATATCCATAATCCCTTTTCTACTTTATTCGTGGCATCCCTCTCTGAAACACTGTGTCCCTATTTCAAATATACTGATACCTGCTATCTCAGGGAAATTCTCCAGAAAAAGTTTGCACTTCTGAGTGGAGTGTGAGAGAAAAACTGGTCACGTTTAACAGCTGCAGCAGAGCTATTTGTAGTCTAAAATGGGCCAGACAGGCTTAGATGTGCAAAGAAAAAAGTGCTTGCTGAGGTGTTACTGTAGCAGTAAATACTGTTATATATAGCTCCCACAGCTTGTAAGTGAACAGTCTTGCAAAAAACCCTTCTCCCTAAAACAGAGGGGGAAAAAAAGGGAAAGAAATGTTCACAGGAAATATCTGAGAAGTTCTTTTATCTTTTCTCAGGGGAACTGTGTCTCCTTATTTTCTATTATTGATCTTTTTACCAATCCTTGCATTTTTGATTTACCCTCATGTAGAAAGTGAGTGAATCATTCTCCAGAACAATAGTTTCTTGCACTGTTGAGTGAGTGGAGAATAATGAACTTTAATTAAAAATTATTTATATAGTACCCTGTGATTCACAGTTTGTGTGCAAAATGATGCCAGGCTATAATGTGTAGTATTTATCTCTTTAACTCCACTTGTCTCTATTGGTAGAAAAAGTGAGCCTTATGTCAGATTCCCAAATCATGCAGAAATTTGAGAGCCCAGCCTTGTTTTTCCTCCCAAATCCATTGTGTAACATTGCCCACTTTCAGCGCTATCCTCCCAATTTTGTTAAATTATGTTAAATACCATTCCTGTGGATAAAACAATACTTGAAGTTCTTGAAATTATTCTCTACCAGCCCAGAGGATAGCAAGCTTCTTAACTATGGTAAGCATCATGTTTTAGTTACTCATTGACTCCAAAAGGCAGCAATTCCAAAGTGGAAAGAAATGTGACAAACCCCATAATCATTGGCAAATCCAATTTTAGTGCAGGTCTTTCAAAACTACCATAATGTCAGACAAGAATGTCCCATCTAAATTTTTTTCATCCCACAGTGCCTCATTTCCAAATGAATATCTGCTCTGTCTTCCCTGAAAGCCAGATAGGTACAATACACAACTGTAGTCACAGAGTGAGCCGAAGAGGCTACATTTTTGTAAGCTTCATGTTAAAACATTAACAAGCTATCATCATATATATTATCTGAGGTGTAATTATCTTTTATGACCTTTTCAGTGTTTTGTCTTTTAATACAGAACAATTACTATTAATTAAAGGTTGCTGATGCAACAGCAAAGCCATTTTAGATTGCAAGTATCAAGAGAATGCAATGAGCCTTGTTACTTTGAACACAAATCCAAATGATTCATTAAAAAGTTCCAATGAACAAAAAGGCAATAAGCAGGAATTTCTATACAACAGTATAGTATTCAGAAAGCTGAGCTCCTAATAATCCATGCTATCCTTAAATTCTCTGACTGCATGAATCATTTTACTCAGAAACAGCAAGGGAAAAATTTCGCTTTACTTTTTTGAAATGACTCTATGGCAACTGAATAGAGAAGTATTTGGCTTAATTCTTCTACTGAATTTACTATTGAGAAGCACAAAAGTTATTTCATCACCCTTTCAACGTTCCTAATCTCATTAGAATTGCCTAAGAAGCAGCATCATGGAATAGTTTAAAGTGAATTTTTTCTCCCTATACAGAATATATGTGACTGAGATAGGTTATTTTATTCCATAGAGGAAAACCAGTAATTTGGAAGTAAAAGTAGCGGTACTTTTTTTGCTTGAGCATCTCAGAATAGCAATACAATTCTCACTGTGAATTCTGTACACATTCTGCTATTTTGAGATTTGAAGAGTTGCAGTACATATTTTTTTTGTGACAGCTTAGTTCACAGCATTATATTTTGCCACAGAAATTTAGGACCTGAGCCAAAATGGAGGCAGTGGAAAGGTTCCCATTGACGTCAGTAATCTTTGGATACAGCCCCAGACAACTAAGGACTAGGATTGTTAAATTACAATTAATGTGCACTACACTGACCCTAGAACGGTCCAAGCAGAAAATTCCTCTTTTGCTTTTACAGTAGGCTTTGGCATCTTTTACAAATAACTTTAAGAAAATACAAATCAAAAAGAGAAAAAAAAAGGAAGGGGAAAAAAAGGAAAAAACATCTATAGCTTTTCCAGGGTGAACCAGAAGCTTATGCTCCAACCTCTGTATAAGCTGCTTTTTGTTGGTCTCTAATATAACAGAATCATAACATTCAGCAATGCAGTTCCAGTAGACACAAAAGCAGTTTTCATTCACAGTTCAAGACTGTTGCCTTTAAGGGTCTGAAAGCTTTCTCATTTAAACTAAGATATCTACAAAGAAAGGAGGTGTCTGAATCTAGTGACTGAATTATAGTGATGACTGTGAAGTAAACATTTCAGTTTAGAAGAGAGCTGTTTCTTATGTTTTAATGTGCTTACTACAAGTATTTTTGAGGGGTTAAAAAAGGTAACTAATGTAATGTGTCTGATAGAGGCTCACTAGCTAATATTGCAGTTTCAGTAAAACTACCAAAGTAAACAGTGACAAAACTTATTATACTATTTCCTTGTTGCCTTTATATTCTAAGCCTTTTTCTTTTTACACAGTAATGTGTTTTGGCTCTCTACTTCATAATTTGAGGCTCCATTTAATTTTTTTGTAATGTTTTGCATCACTTATGTTTAATTCTGTAAAAAAAAGTACTCATTTTTCAGTAAATTAAATATTTTATCTTTATGTGAAAGACATATTGTTTTAATGTGTTGCAACTCATAGGTACCTAGTACCCACAGCAGAGATTAATCACAGTAATATGTCACAAGAATGTGACGTATAATTAATGCCATTGCAGTGAATGATTAGTTTATAGGGTTCATTTCAATTAAATATTCTAAATGTTACTGATAGAGTCTCATATTCTAGTACTTCCTCAGACACTTATGAAATTGAAAAAAACTCAATTCATTAAATAAATATCAAAGCCATTTTAGGAAGGTTGATGTGATGGAAGCAATTAATCAGATGTTCACATAAACAAGTCAATGAACATTGAAGCCATTTTTATGATTGTAGCAGAACATTTAGTTTGAAGGAATAAATCCCCTCTGTACACTGATAACTCACTTCATATAGAAGGTAATTTTATTTTCCTGTGTTGCACAGAAAATAATACTGGTAGTCATATTCATTTCAAAGAAATAATTGGTCTGTAAAGCTTTTATTTATCCTGTGGGGAATAGCAATTCTTTCAGGAAATGTTTTAGGCTGGTGAAGCATCTGCTTCAATGAAAATATTTTCCTTCTGAAATACTGAACATTTAGCACTTACTCATAGGCATTTCTTGGCTGTAAGAGAGGGTAGATGATAAAAATCACAGTATGAACTTGGGAAAAATAGTTTGACTTATTGTTCTTGACAACAGAGAATTACAGTGCAAATTTAGGAAAAAAGTGCACGTTGTGAAATGGGATAATGTCAGAATTATTTAGGAGTACATCACTGTACACCCATTTCAGTAATACACGATATTATGTATGTCACTGAATTCATCCAAAATGTCTTTGACAACATAATGGAGGGAAATACAGTTACTTTGATCTTTTAGTCTTTGGATGATTCACCCAACCAACTTCTAACTCTAGAAGTAGTTTTAGAGAGATCTGAGCAAAACCAGTTGGCATTAATAAATTTCCTAAGAAATGCAATTTCCTGAATTTGATTACAGTTTCAGCAAATTCAAATATATAAAAAAAAAAAAAAAAAGATAAAAAAGGAAAAAAGAAAAAAAACAAACCAAGAATGTGAGTTCAAAATAATACTGGTTTTTTCATTTGACATTTCCAAGAGGAAGTATTTAAACTTAAATATGTTTTTTTTGTTTCTAAACTTCTTTTAACTCCTGAAGTATATTAGAAATTACACACATAAATCTGAAAAAGAAGCTCAAATGTAACTGCAGTCTTTTCCTTCTTCACTGTGCAACATTTCTGGATCAGCCACTGAACCAAAACTTCTACTATTTGAATAGATCTTCCTTTCAGTTTCTCTAGGGACTGTTGTTCTTCTCTGGAAGTAGTATGATCACGCTCCCACTATTTAAACTTGACTGAAATATGAAGGTAGGGACTGTCGGGATATGGCCATATACCAAAAAAGGAATTGTCAATCTGCTAAAAAAAATATCTGGATGTTTTTCTGAAGTGTTTATAACATCATGAATGAAGACATAGAGAGTGTGTTCACTTTGTTGTACTCATCATTTTCATTGTCTCCTATTTTTGTCTCCTTACACTTCAGGAATTTGATTTGGCAACATGAAAGGCACAGTATCTTTCAAATACCATGGAAGACTTATAAAAAATAAAAAAGAAATACACAGAATTTCTAGAAGCATGATTATTAAGAACATAGTGTGCTCTGTTTCTGTCAGATATCAGGTGAAAAACTAAAAGCTCCTGAAATATCCTTATATGTGAGTTTATAAGAGTTTGAATATATGGACACATTTAGGGAAACTTTGAAATAAAAAAGCTGGAATGCATGTAGAGGAGAGCAAAGCAGTTTTAAACGTCTGTTTCTAAGGTACTCAATCAACAAGTTTTCCATCATGATGATTGCACCGATAGCTTAGCGCTGCTTAGAAAATTGCTGGCTATTTAATTATTTTGAAAGAATTTTTTTGCATTTTTTAAAAATGTTGAATTCATCCTATGAAATATTATTTACCTGTATAACAAATGACTCTCTGAAGAAAATGAATGGTTCAACAGTTCCAGGAGAAAATCCAGTAATGTGAAGATTATAGTAAAGAAAATGCATTAATACATAAACAATGTGATCTTAAGTTCCTTAAGAAACAGGTAAAAATAAAAGAAGAAAAACTTTTGCAGCAGGAGGATGGGAATACCAACAGCTCTCCTCTGACTATTAATACTACATCAACCAGAAAAGATAAAGGATCTCCTCTTCCTTACAAGAGTTAGGAAACCTGAAAGGATGAACCATCTCCCAAAGTAGAAGCATAGTATTTCTCAGCAACAATATCTACAGGATTTGTAAGGGTCCTGTTAGCCTCCCACCTGAAGAATAAATCTGGAGAAGAGACACATGTTCAATCAGATGTCTAGTTTTGGGCTACCTGCCATTGCCTTGGCCTCTGTCCATACGAATGCAATGGTTAGATGCCTAAAAAACATCATATGTTCCACACCTAGAGAGCAAATTCAGAAAAGGAAGAGTGACTAATAAGCTTTTACAAACATGGGTCATGTCAATTTATTTAGAAATTTTGCCTTGCTTTCTGTTAATTTTTTCAAATAGAATTTTAATTTCCATCATTAAAAACAAATAAAAATTAAAATACCAAGTTATTTATAGGTATTTTAAAATACTGAATAGGCATTTTGCTAGCTGATTAATTTTAGATGTCTCAAGTATATTTTTGCTGGAGACATTCCTGACTTCAGCATTTATTTTTCAATTGTACTAATTTTTCAAAGCGAAATCGCTGCTTAGCAGCTTTAAATTCCCTTTAAAAAGGGTTACAGAAAAGGTTTCCATAAAGATACATAATCCCATTCACTCTAATTTCCAGACATTTCTCATACTTCTGACAGTGTCCCTGCATTCTGCTACTACTCTTCACAGGTGAAATCATTATAAATCCTGAATGTTTAAACTGATCTTAATCCAGTTGTTAAGGTCAGCTAACAATGAAGGAAATCGATGGAAAAAAAATGAAGAAGACATGGATATTTCCTATTGGTTCATACCTTCTGCAGTATGGTAATAGCACATTCTTGAAAATGCAAACCCTAAACACTGTTATAAGTCTACTACTGCAAATAATTTCTCTTGTCCAGTTAAAAAAAAAAGATAATTTTAAATAATTGGCTTCATTGTAACTATAAAAAAATTGAGTTGGTGTTGACTTGGGAAAGAGCTAAGGAGACTAGGCAGCAGAAAAAAAGCATATGTATTTCCTTGAAAAAATGTTATTATATCGTATATGATATTTTCATTCTCAGTGAGTGATTGTAGTAACTTTGGAATTAAATTAACTGAGCTCTGTGAACTGACTGCTACAGCTGAGAGAATCTGACACTTGCAAATGTATGAAATGGGACAGGACATTAAGAGATATGTATGGATGTGAGTCCAGCACCCCAGGAGAAGAAACAATAAGAGTACAGTACACTTCAGTCAATGACTTAGGATGTGTTTTGTGATATTGCACTTTAGTTTCTTTAGTAAAGGGCACCTAAGTCCTGAGAAACAATAAATTCTTATACACTTAGTAATTATGTGGGATTTGGAATATTTTTATTTTAATTTTTAATGTATAAAGTGGGGAAATACACTTTTATTGTCACACTTTCAACACCTTTAGAGACTCCAGTTTGTTTCCTGCTAAACCTTGAACCCTCTTAGTTGGGTTTATTGTCTTTTCTTCTTTGCTCTCCTCCATGACATTATGATATCACTGACCAAGAATTTTGACCCATCTGCAAAAGGACATTTAGGGAAGTTAAAATGAACTAACTGAAGGTGTGAACTGAACTGCATCACCCAATTTTTGTGCTGCTCTTTATTTCATACAAAGGTTCACTAGACTAAAATAACTCAAGGCCATGCTTCTGAAAAAGAATGGCCATGCTGATGTAATTCATTGCAGTCTAACCTCACACCTTTAGCTCATTCCTCCTAATTTCCCCAGTGTCTCTGTTTCGAAAAATATCCTGGAGGCACAATAATCTTTGAAACAGCTACATAATCTTTGACTATAATATAAAATTGGCTACATTCCTGGAACTTCTGGTCTCTGATTTCTCTTACATCCAGCCTTTTTTCTTCTAATATTCCAGACAAGTAAGGTCCAGATGTTTTCTGCTGTTCAAGAAGGAAACAGAGAACACCCTTAAGGATTTGGTCCTTTATTTACAAAAAAAATTTGTTCTACTGCATTTCAAGAGGATGCAGTTTGTCTTTGGATTGCTATTCAAATAGTAGTTATGTCATAGTACCTTAATGCTTCCTAGTTCTTGCATACCTTTAAATGGAATAGGGTCCTGAATTACCATGTTCTCCATCACCGATTGGTATTTCTAGACCATGCAGGGCTTGAAACAGTTAACCTGCTTAACCAGGTAGTAAAATTGACTATTTGTTCTACAAATGTTGGTACAGATCTCTATTACAATAAATACTGGATCCAAGTAATTATTTTCCTGAAAGTTTCTACTCTTTATAGTGATTTACCAATTACATGGTTTAAAATGTAAAATATTCTTGGAAACAAAATTGAGGAAAAAAAATACTTCACAGCATTATATTCACTTCTTAAATCTCCTCCCCAGCCATCTTCCTATATCTTTAGCTTCATGTAGATTTCTTGAGACATTTCTTGAATAAATACTATCTCACTCCTAATGATTTATAACCCAGCCCTGTGTTTATCAGTGAAAAACAGTAGCTCTTTTGATGCTACAGAGCATATTTATTAAATGGGAAGAAATTCCATTACCAGGTATTCCAGTGTCACCATTTCATGCATCCTTCCTGTGCACAGTTTTTCTCCTTGTTCATTAATGTATTAGCAAACAACACTTAAGGAAATTCTAGTTAATTACCAAGATTTCTTATTTATCTCTAATGTAATTTTATTTCATGCTAATTACAGTATCTCCTTCGAACTATATCTTAATCACATTTATACATTATATCACAAAGCAATAAGGGAGTAATTTGGTGGCTTCCTGGGTCAGGGTAATAACCAGGAAGATGTATATGCTGGTAATATTGCCTGTGGTTCAGAGATCAGCAAGACACGGTGCCCAAGACAGTAGGGAGGAAAAGGTACTCCTTCCTTCCTCTTCCTCAAAAAGCCAGATGGGCTCCCACTGTAAGGTAGACAGTTACAGAGGGTGTCCGAATTGCCAGACTATGCCACCACCTCCACTCTGCTCTATTGCCATAGAGCCCTAAGGAGCAGCCTCACACCCACCCTAAATGTGACTGCCCATGGGCAGGGCTCCCTCCTGGCTCCTTGGAGCACAGCTGTGCCTGGTATGTACAGTTCTGACTGAGAGAGCACCGAGAGAGCATTGGAACCTTATTGTTCCACTACTTGGCATCATTTTAGACATCTCTGAAATATCTGTCTCTACTTTTTTGCCATCATTCTAGCTTGATACAAGTATATATGCCTGTACAGGAGAAGAGAAAGGGTGGCTTATTTTGAGCAAGTAAGAGACTTACAACACATACCTTACTACCTTGGTGATATTACTTGTTATGTACTTATTTCACACATTCTGGTTCTTTCTCTCTGAGCAGAAAACCATAAAACTATCACAGTAGTTTTAATTGTTTAATTTCCCTTAATTTTTTATGAGTCATTTCCTTCGTGCCTTATAGTGTTTTATAACCACTGGTCATGTTTTAATTAGTCGAAAATTGAAGCAGGAATCAGCAGAGCAAAAAAATTTAGAAATATTTTTTTTTAAATTTTGCCAGAAAACCTACAGTCATCCTATCTCTGAAAATATTACTTCATGCCATTATTTAATTTTTACAGTTAAGTAATTATGTGTAAATCAGATCATTCATGATTAAGTGTACAATTTCCACCAATATGATCTCTGAAAATCTCCATGTTCTGCAGAGTCCAGCTATCACAAAGTCAATGAACTTGCATGTGTGGTTAGCTTTAGATATTTGAATAATATTCCAGAAGCCTAGCAATGTTCTCAAGCACATGCAGGGGAAAAACCCCCAACATATCTCCTACTGAATATTGACTATACATTGGAATTAAGTAGGTAAAAGTGGTTCAACAGAAATGGTATTTCAAATGCTCAAACTGTATTATATTTCCTGGATTGAGAAAGAAACTGGATTATCAACAGCAAAAGGATCTTCAAAGACTAAAAAAATTTACAAAACTCAAAGGCTGAAACTTGATGTTATACTAGATACAGCAGTATCAATATGAGGCAACAATGAAGTTTTCAACAGACAATAATTAGAATTTCCAAGATGATAATTAGAGATTTTTAATTAGAGATTGAGCATTTCAGACGTTATTCATAATGTTAATGATAACATTAATGATAATTGTAATAAGTGCATTTCTAAACACAAGCAAATTTTAAAATTTAAAGCACAAGATAGGCAGTTTCTTCTTTTATATTAACAATGAGAACATATCTAGCATGCTATAATCCTCTTGTTTTTTCTTTCTATTCTAGTGTCCCTAATAAAGTGCTATTTCCATTCCTGTAACATCACTATAGCAGATTATCATCTCTTGCAATTCTTTTGGGGATGCATGGGAAAATGTAGGATTTAGGACACATGTTGCTTTGGTGACCTCCCTACTGAAACAGACCAGATTCAGCTAAAACCACGTGGACCTGATTTCCTGAATAAGAGATAGGGTTGGTACCAGGTCACTTTATGGAGAACAAATACTCAAGTAGAATTTTTTCACTCTCTAGAGTTGTCTATGCTATTTTAAGAGCAAATCCACTGTCCAAGAAAATCTGAAGCTAGGCTAGCTCCAAAGGAAATAAAAGCCAATATCACTTTCCTTTTTAACATTTTCTCTTACCTGCATATTGACTTCATATGTTCTACTTGATGCTTCAAGACACAAAACACATTCCATTCTCTAAGAGCACTGGTACATTTTCTTTGATTGCAATTATTTCCCTTAGTGTAAAATCTTCTGACTCACTCATCTTTCCACAGAGATATTTTTTTTTTTCCTTTCCCATCCCCTTGGGATAACCAGTGGAACTGCTAGTTTCTATCTGCAACTCTCTAGGAAATAAACAGTAGCATGCAATAATACTAACACCCCCACCTCAACAAAACAACAAAAACCTAAGACATCTAATTTGATTTAGTTAAGCATCAGCAAAATAGTATCAAGTAATTTTAGCTATTCCTGCCACAAAGGAACTGAAAGGGCATAAAAAAACTCAGTAAGATAATGTTTAGAAACAAAATTGGATAGCAGCCCACTATTCCTCAAGGATTTAGTCTTCCCTTCTTACCACCCCCTTTCCAAAGCCACCATCTGGGGTTGACACTTGTGTGAAACTTCTGTAGAAGATGTAAACTAGGAATGTGTTGATGGAAAGCCACTGGGGAGTTCTAATGTCAATAAAGAAACTGCAAAAGGCACTCTCTTTCTTTGGTCCTCCAGAGGAACCAAAGGATCATTTGTACGAACTGGTTTAAAGCAAGTCTGTTTTCCCCTTTTTCTTCACTGAGTACTGCTGAAGTGATATATGGTTTCCTCCCGAACATTCAGAAACTTCAGCTGAGGGATTTATAGGGATGGATTCTGCCCACGTGCTTACAGGCTTGCCTATGTCCATCTGGGCTTCAGAGGCTAATTACTCACTTTGTACGAATGTTTTAAAGTGCAGTGAAAAGAATAACCGAAAATAATTTTTGGCCTTTATTTGATTCTGTAATAATTTACAGGTTGCCACAGTTTTTCCAGTTGAATTTGTTTTATTTACATATTTCATTACAAGAGAAAACCCTTTCTAAGAAAACCTCACTAGCTCACTGACAGACCTATATATCATCAGCTAAGGAAGAAAGGATGAAATATAGCAGTGCACAAGCAAGCCATGCGTTAGAGAGCAGATTTTACTTCTGGTTGGTAAGCATGTACAGGCTGTTTTTTCAGTGCTTTAGTATCATATATTTTTGGGACAAACAGACATTGCAATATAATTCTTTTTAGAGAATTTTCTGTGATTTTTCACTGACATATTTAATGTAGTTCTATGTTTTTTTCCTTCTGCTAGTTAGTTCCCAGTTTTAAGAAATTTTTTCTTATGTTTATCCTTAAAGAATTGTGCAGCAATATGGACCAAACCTTACGTTATACCTATATAGTACAATGACACTCCCATTGAATTTTACAAGTGGAGAAAGTGAGATAGCCTACTTTTAGAATGCAACACAGCTATTCTGTACCGAGTTCCCACATTGCTGCTGTAAATTCTTCATCCTTAATTTTTTGTAGAGAACCCATGTCATTTTAGTCCATTACTTAAAACCTGAAGCTTTATATCTACCATATATTCACGTTTGAGCTGAAAATACAGGAACAAAACTGATAAAAAGTAAGTTAGAGCAAACATGAAACTTTGGCAGGTGGTGAAATAATATGTTGGACCTAGTTGCAATTATGATATTATTAGCAATATCAAGTTGCAGAAAATCACCTTGTGTCTTTGTCAAAGGCAAAAATTGCAATTAGCCCTTACACACACAGATGCTATTTGCACAAATGCTATTTGCACTACAACAGTTGCGTATATATTTTTCTTCCATGACACTGCAATTTCTCAATTATATCAGATTTCATAATTACCATTCAATTAAGCAAATTTTCCTTGAACTACACTTGCTGTTTAAAATGAAAAAAAATTATCTTGTCCTAGCTTTGTCTTTTACTCTTTTCTGGTTAGTATTATATAAGTAAATTCAGAAAGTATGCTAAAGAGTTACATTAATTCTTTATACAACATGGAATACAAAAGAAAACAAGGGTGAAAAGCACCCTGTAAACTTATCCAGACCAATCTCCTGTTCCATGACAGAATTATTTCTAAATCCTTCACAGTGTGTTTTTCCAATTGATTTAAACTATCAGTTAAACTTTCATCTTGTTTCCATTCTTCACTGTCCCTACCGTTATATTTGATGCTTAGCTAACCTGCTTAAATCTGCTCTTTTTGAGTATTGTGCTTCCTACTATTTATTTCTCCTCAGGACCAGAATGAAGAGAAAATGTGCTCCTTTCCTATTTGTAGATAACACGGAGATATCGGAAGATTTCTGTCACTCCGTAATTTTTTATTCTCCAAACTGAACAACCACTTCTTTCAGCCTTTCCTCTGAGGTCATGTTTGCAAAATTTGCAATAATTTTCACTGTTCTCTTCTGTAAAATTTCCAATGGCATTTCTTCAATGTGATACCCAAAAGGGGACAAAATACTCCAGCTGCTACTTGTACTATAGTACGAGGTAGAATAGACATGTTACACTGAATGCATTAAAAATTATGCTCTTTATCCAATTCCTAAAATGTTTGGTTTAATAGCAGTCTCAGATTTTTGGTTCACATTCAGTTATAATTCACAGTAAGCAGAATCCTTTTCTCAGGAACTAGTACTACTTAAGAGCAATTCCCCAACCTGTGTTTTCACATTTGATGATTTCTATCAAGGACAGAACTTTGCACATATTTAAAAGGCAAAATAAAACAGAAATTTCAACAATATTACTAATAATACTGCTGCTACTACTACTCCTACTATCAACTATATTTCTCCAGTTGACTAAGATCTTTTGGATTACAAATCTTCCAAAAAAGTTCTAGCTGCTATTCACTTGCTGGACATTCCAGCAAGTTCAGCAAGTGAATTTATTCAATTGGTCCTTGTTGAAATACAGAACCATGCCAGACTCAAAGATCAATGAAAACCTTCAATTAACACATCATTCCAGAGGGACAAATAGCAATTGATTCCTACTCTTGATAGTTACCCCATCAGCTTTGCACCCACCTTAGAGCAACCTATTTCCCTGGAAGCCACTTAGGCAAAAAGAGATGTTAAGGAAGAAGCTGTCTGAAACAACTTATTATGATATCAGCTTGTTTAACTTCCCTATTAATGCTAACTCCCTCATTGGGACATTAATTTGAAACAGCACAGTGCATCTGACTACTTGGGAAATAAGTTGAAAAGAACTTCTTCTAACTTGATACCGATTTGAGAGGAGTAGAAGCATATCCTGCATAGATATTATCATCATTATGAATGATTCCAGAGTAGTGTGAAGCAAAAACACTAGTGAGAGAACATGGTGCAGAAAAAGCGTTCCAAGTTACAGCTATGTCAGCAGGTCATATAATAGAACTTTTCTGTACCATGACTTAGAATATAACTTAAAAGAAATAGTAGAGTAAGACTATTAGATATCTCTCTAAAACTGGGAAGATCAAGTCTAGTTTTCCATGGCTATTTCTTCATGTAGAAATAGCACAGCTGACACTAAGGCTTTAATTTAAAATAGAAGCAATCAGCTGAAACAAAAGGCAAGAAATAGCTCTGGAAAAAGCACAGATTATTTTTATCCTCTGTTTTGATACTGAAGACAAGTTCACTTCCCCAGTGCACTGCTGTTGGTTAATTGAAATTACTCAAACTGAAGAAGAGATTTGTGACACAGTATAGATGGGGACACCCTGTGGATTCTCTGAAAGCACAGTACCAATATCAGAAGAATCCTTTTCATTCTCCTCTGTCCATTTACCTTTAAATCCTCACAAGAAGTATTGTGATCCTGTTATATATTCAAATAACTTTAATTTTGTCAGAGGGGCTCTTCTGTCAATTTAAAAATGTAATTATCTTTTAAGAAGTTAACTTCCTGTATTTAAGAAATTGCATGGAAGAATAATTATGAACAGAATAATATTCACAGTCTCTCAATGTGTGCAGAGATATACTTACAAGAAAAGTATAGATAAGAAAGCAGAATTTTACACTGGCAATTAGTTTTCAGTTTGAAATACATTGCTTGTGCCTTTAGACACCATCTTGTGTGTAACGGAGCCAGCACTCTGTGTTGTGATACTAAACTGTTTAAGGGCAGTTCAAAAGTGTCATAAATTTTTAAATGTAAATTGTAAATTTACCTGCAATGTAGGGAACAGAGTACAAATTGCTCTGCTTTTCAACCACCCTTTGCTAAGGGAACCAATCATCAAAGCAGCATGGCTGAGGATTTTGGAACAGTTACAAGTGCTTTGCTCTGACAGAGAGCTGCAGGTGCAATCACGGCCTTCGCCCACGCAGCCATTGGAGAGCAGCTCCCCATTAAGGTTTGAAAAGTTACTTCTTCTGCAAGCTAGCCTGAAAAACTTAACCTCTGCAGTGCAAAAACCTGAACATGTACACAGAGAGATCTCTGACTGTCATGGGTTGTCTAGTATTACTTCTCTTTTCATTTTGTTTCTCCATCAGTCTCTACCCATCTCATGTCTCCCTTTTTACTACTCTGTGCATCAGTGCACTCAGGCAGAGACCTTTTTTTATTCTGTAATTGTTTGGTCTGTAGCATCAAGGAATCTCAGGCTTGATTAAGGCTCCAAGGTGCTGCTGCAGCAGAAATAATTATGTAGTAGAAAAGGAGAATGGGATGATCTCAGAGCTTTATCTCTGCCTAGGGCCACAGACCCAAATTGGAAAAAGCTATTCATTATGTCTGCTGAGTTATCAATTTCCAAGTCTTCTGCAGAAGGTTGGTAATTGCAACAGTTCTCATTTTAGGTAGGGAGAGCTAAGGACAGAGAACAAGGCCAGAAAGGTATGTTGTGGAGGGCTTTTTGGTTTGCTTAGATTTTTGGGCATGGGTTAAGCATACCTATAATTAACTATGTGAGAATAAAAGAGAATAAAATAATACCTTTGATTACATTTTTGAATACAGTAGTCTAACAATTTCATTGCTATCTTAAGTTTTGTTCTTGACATATGGAAAAGATGGTAACCAAGCCTCATCAGTTAGTTATCGAAATCTGAGTAAAGTGCTTTGAGGAACTTTCCCTGGCAAGGCATTGTTGCCAGCTAAATTAAAAGCCTTTCTGATAAAGATAAGTAAATCCTATTGTTACATATTTCCTATAGTAAATTCTATTCACTCTGAGTGAGACTACAGCTGGCATGCTGTAAGTCATAATGCAGAACTGAAAAATGCAAGTTGTACTTTAGACCTCTCTTGCCAAACTGTGTCTTGAACTGCCTCAGACGAGACATTTCAATTTACACAGAGCTTTAAGACTTTATGGGCTTTGTAAGAATCTTGAAGAGACAGCAGAAAGGAAAAATCTCTATAAAACTCGCATGTAAAATGTAACCTGTAGAGAAATCATTCATAATACTTGGTGGCTCATTTGCATAGAAACAAAATGCTCAAAATTTGGAGCAAATCCTTTAAGCTTAAAACACAGTTAGTGTAATTTTAAAATAAGTATAGATGAGTCTACAGAAATATCTTGCAATTCACATTAAATATAGTATTTTTTTACACAACTATTAACATAGAGAAAAAGTACTAAGTACTTCAAATTACTTACATGCAGTAAATGCAAAAACAATTAATTCACTTTATAATATGACATATCATCATGGCTAGGCTTCGCGAACAAAGATTTGGGAAGGCTCTATCCACATTTGTTACAAGCACGCTGGTGGCTAATAAGGCCAATACGAGATAGACATGTCTGATTGCAAAAGGCACCACAGAAAGACTCCTTAGGTGGTACATTCTGCAAGACACGATTCTTTCTGTGTTGTCTTTTCTCCTCAAGAGTGATCCTGCGTGCGTTCTCAAAGGAAGCAGCAGCGTTATAGATGGTGTGTCTCCAGACCTCCCGATTGGAGGCCAGAGTAGACCAGTTATGTTGATCAATGTGGCCAAGGCTGAGATGTTGTTTCAGGGAGTCCTTGTATCTTTTCTTCGGGGCTCCTGTCTTGCAGCAGCCAGTGGCACCCATCTAGCCAGTGTCTTGCAGCACCCATCTAGCCAGTGGCAAGTTCACCATAAAGCAAGATCTTAGGGAGGCGGTGGTCCTTCATCCTTGAGACGTGTCCTGCCCAACGCAGCTGTGTTCTCAGTAACATGGCCTCAATACTTGTGATTGCTGCTTGTTCTAGAACAGATGTATTGGTCACATAATCTGACCAGTGGATGTTTAAGATTGTACGGAGACAGCGTTGATGGAAGCGTTCTAGGAGTCACAGGTGGTGGCGGTAGATGACCCATGATTCAGATCCATATAAGAGAGTAGACAGCACTATGGCTCTGTAAACACTGATCTTTGTGCTTTTCTTCAAGTGTTTATTACACCATACTCTTTTATGGAGTTTTCCGAAAGCACTATATGTCTTTGCTACCCTGTTGTCTATCTCTCCATCAATCTTACCATCCGAGGAGATGAGGCTGCCTAGGTAGTTGAACTGCTGGACTGATTTGAGTTCCCTCAGCTGATAACCTAATGAAAACACAGAGTTAGGAAAGACTAAGCTAAAAGATAAAAATTCTCAAATGGGCAAATGGACTTTCAGGAAATGAAAGAAGCCAGTAGAAAGGACAAATGCATTTCAAGAACTGTCTTCAGGTAATTAACAACAAATTAAAAAATATACCTACACTATTCCAAGAGAACTTTGACAAGTAATATTTCTCAGTTGCCAAATTCTGACTCTGGTGTAATTCAAACAAAAGAGAACAAGGTTCACACTTTTTCAGAATAAAAGAAAAATAGATAAATAAATGAACAGGCATAAACATAGAAGAGATATATGAGTCAAAAGTATAAGGAAAACTTGAATTTTTTTATGTAAATAATAATAATAATAGATGTTTTACATTAGCATGGAATATATAATGTTGTACTATGCTTTTTCTGCCCATTGCTATTAGAGTAGTGAAATGGTTGAAGAAGATTAGATGGACCAGAATTCTTGTATAAATCTCACACTGAATGACTCCAGTCCTTTTGTAACATTTTCTTATATTACCCTCTTTATGTAACTATTATTAGGTTATGTTTAATATAATAAAATGTTATTTAAAGGTTTATGTAAGGACCAGAATACGGATGCTCATGTTTCTCATTTGTTGACTCAGAGTTGTAATTTCTGCAATACTGAACTTATGAAGTTCATTTATTTATTTATTATTAAAAAGTCCAGAGCCTGAGCCATACTAGAATTGAAATAACCGATTCCCATATTTGGCACAAAATCTGGAATTCCAGCCAAACATAAGAAAGAGTTTTCCTGAAATGGAGCTTGATTTCAATCATATGTGAGTGAATGATGCTGTAAGGTGCTTGTTTCAAGGCTGTCCCCAGGTCATAAGAAAAGCATTTGGAGTTTTATGGAGATATCTCATCATTATCTCTTTTAAAGCCTCATCATCTCTGCAAGACCAATGTGTCTCAGCCAAACTGGTACTAAAAAGAAGATGTTCATTTAGTCTAACTTAATCTTTTTTCTTCACAACATAGGGCAGAAGGGCTTTTGTTTCCATAGTTACTAGGATATTTCCTTTGAACTTCTTCCAGAGTACTTTTATCTCTTCCACATGCACTGACAGACAATCCTATGAAGTATGTATGTATTCGTGAAACACTCTGTGCTTCATTACCAGTTCTTTGCTGGATATAACACAGGAAATTTAGCCCATCATTAAAGCCAAATTTCTGACTTGTTGATTTAGGTGTTTTAATATTTAGTAATGTATAAATTGGTTTCACAATATTACAAGCTTAAGATAAAAAAAAGAACACTAATTATGAGAGTTTTTTGAAGTTATTATTGTCTAAAGCTGATTCATTGTTATTAGTTATTTTGGGTCAATATAGTTGCATGCTTTCTAAATTAAAGCAAATTTTTTTTAATTAAAATATGTGCTTTTTTTAAAAAAATATCAATATCTGTATAGTAGCAATAAGAAACTCAGGAAAGAGGTTGTTGCTTGAGGTCTTTTTTTGTGTTTGCTTTTTGGTGTTTTGTTTGTTTGTTTTGTTTTTTAGACAGAAAAATCTGAACTTAAGTTGAAATACCTAGTTTCCTACCCTTGAAAACATTATATCACTTTAAAAAAATATTTCTATTTTGGTCTTCAGAATGGAACCATTTTAGCATTTCCTCTAAAACCATTCCCTTGCAATTAAGAGCAACTCTTCATCAAATGAAAAATCTCTATTCTACATACCTAGATATTCATACCTAATCTACATACCTAGATTCTAAACTGATATCAAATGCCCATGAAAAACAAAGCCAAAGCAAATTTCAAAGTATTTCTTTTCTTAAAGGATAATTTTAAAAAGGCTTTGACATAGAAATATATACAACCAGTTCCATGGTCTACATCAGTGAATCCCAAAGCACAATTCTAGATGATTTCTAAAACACTGAGTGAGCTGCCCTTGTAGCACAAACCACTGTTCAAACCCTGCCTTTTTACTCTGAGTGCCTGTGCTCCACATGCAGCTTGTCATGTGACTCCTTCCGTTGCCCCCTGAGTAGCTCACTGAAAAGCCTGGAAACATGATCTTTATTGGGGCTCCCCAACACTGGATGCCAATAGCTGGATGAAAGCTATGCCGAAGGGATTCTATTTGGGCTACCATCTTGTTTCTAAAGGGAAGGAGAAAAGCGGAGCGCTTGTTTAGCAGGCAAAGAATTGACATTCAAAATAAAAAAAAGGACATAGGGCTGGACTGTGCCTCCTTCCTTGTATGGATGTGGTAGATGAAAAGATAGAAATTCCTTGTATTGATCCCATCGCAGTATTGTACAAATATCTTTCTGAGAAACAAAAAACTCCACAAAACCAGATGAAACCAACAAGCCAGTTTCTTGCTAAGACCAATAAAAGTAATTTCAAATGTTGTCTTTTAATTTTTGTGGGAAAACACACAAACATATGCACTAGCTTATCCTGACAAATGATTAAGCTGACTGAAAGGAAATTTTTTACTTCTCTTAGAAAGTAACAAAGCAGTTTCAATATAGGCTTGTCTAAAATTATGCTTGAATTAACTAAGCGCCTGGTATCCCTAATTATCTGACGACCATTGCTAAACATTGTGGGAGTGGATATTATAGGAACAGAGATCTAGATTATTAGGTTATTCTTGATTCTACTGACTCAAGAATAATAGTGGGCATTGAGCCTAATTCCCCTCTGATTCATCTGTTATGGCAGCTATATGAATTCGGATGAAGACATTCACACAATTCATCATGATAAAAGAAAGAATTTTTTTACAGGGAGAACAATCCATAACAGAACAAGCTACTCAGGGCTGCTATAGAGTACCTATCACTGGAGGTTTTCAATGTGCAGTTAGACAGAGTGCTACGTCATCTCATTTAGAGTCTCTTTCAGATGAAAGATTGGACCAAATGATCTTTCAAGGTCCCTTCCAATCTGGGCTGTTGAATGATTCTATGATTGTGTTAGTAGGTGATCTGGTACAAGATTTGACAGAATGCTTTGCTGCATGTTATTTAACTTTAATTAACTATATACTCATGAGATATGTGGAGAAGGCATTAAACAAGCACAGTGGTGTCTTCTGCAGATACTTCATTGCTCTGAAATATCATTTCATTTACATGTGCAATATATCTGCACTGGCCCCAGCAGACTTCAAAACAGGACAATGATTTGGCTGCAAAGAGTAATTTTAAGTCCATTAGACCATTAAAACAGATCCTAGTGTATCTCATTTATTAAAAGGAAAGTAATGTTTGTGAAAAATAGTTCCTTATTCCCAGATGGAATAAAATCTGCTCTCTGCAGTCACAAAGACATTTGGCAGCAACAATGCGGTGTTGACACAGCTGCACACCCTGGTCACTGAGACAGTTTCACATGGCTCTGCTCTTTCCTTCCTCCCTCTTCCCTCTTAAAATCTAGGGAAAAGTATTGGACAGTTTCTCACCTGGCCTAGTTGGTTTTGTGCTTGAGTTGTTACAAGACTTCATCACTGTCTCGCTTGATGTAGGCACATTTGGCTTTTGTAATCTCAGTAGGGTTGTGAAGTCAGCTTAATGCCTGTATTTGAATACAAAGTTGGTTGTCAGTACATGACTAGGTCAAGAGCTGAGTGAATGAGGACAGATCAACTAAGACAAAACACAGATGAATTAACTCACATGGGTGGGAGTGAACCACAAAAAATAAATTTGTATTGTCTGTGTTTAGTCAGGTGTCTTACTGGATCCATTGCTTTTCCTAAATGTGAAAGCCTTTTGTGTCTAACATATCCTACAACTCAAAAAGCACTGAGAAGGTGAAAAGGAAGAAGACATTAACATTTCAACATTAAGACCCACTAAGATTGCAAAATATTTCTGCTTTAAATAACCAAATAGCTATCCACTGCTACAATTTTGCCTGGAAAAGCACTAGATGAAAAGTAGTTAACACAGAGCAGATTTCTAAGACACTAGTCTCTACCTTCCCTTCCTTTTTTTTTTTTTTTTTGTTGATGAGTAACTGTTTTGTATGACAAGCTCATGCTGTTAAGTTGCATAAGGAGACTCTGACACAGTCAGATTTGTCCCTAAAGCAAAGTTTAGAGTGTTAATCCATTCCTCTTTTTAAAACTCCTCCAAACATTTAATATTCTTTTGGCAATTGTTTATCTTGGAAGAGTTTCTAGAAGCTCCTTCGGAAAACATTTTCACTGTCATTAGATGGGAAAAAGGGCAGAGGAAAGGGAGTTTTATTCTTGCACCTTTTCAAGTTTTAAGATGGTCCTAAATAGGAGCTATTGTGAGAGATACATGATAATTAAAAGGAAGAAAATCTGTCTTCTTATTTTGAGAACTAGTTGATGAATTATCCATCTGTGAGCTACTAGGGAAAAAAACCCCATGCTTTCCATGGACTATTTTAGTGTAATTTTTTTCTGTAGAAAGCTAGGTTTTAGGAATAAATAAAAGAGTTTTTAGTACTAGCCCCAGTGTGCAGCTATTAATAACTTTTTGCATCAAGATTATACTGACTGCTATTTTTTAATAACTTTTTTTTTTTATTTTTTTCCATCACATTAGATTCAACTCATTTTCGAACCCTGTATTGGTAGTAAATTTTCTTTTTTTCCTCATATTCTTTGACAGATCCCAGGTCAATGCAATTCAATTTAGCAAGGCTCTCTACAGATCCTAAAATTTAAGTGATGACATGTCGAGTATTTTTTATACTTGATTTAAATAAGAATAATTTTATATATTTTAGACACTATTACATAAGCTTCTTAATTGTATAGTATTGCTTTATCTATAAAGAAACTTTTGTCACAAACAAAACACTTCCCCATTGGCTTTTAAACTTCTATTAAACCAAAAATATCCCACATATGCTTCATTGCCAAAAGCAAATGGATGACACTTTCACAGTGCTCAGCAGCACTATAAATCCTGGAAATTGAATATTAAGGGAGGAAAATGCAAAAGTGCCTTCTGGGATCAAGTTAACAGGCCTCTCTAAAACATATAATTTTTTATATGCAATCAATGAGAGTTGAATATCTTTGAAAACCTTTGAAACAAAGCCCTCTATGACTAAATTAGGTATGTCCTTCCTCCACTGATGGGCCCAGAATTGAACCTCACCAGGCAGTTTTCTGTTAAGTCCCTCTGGGACTCATCTACATCTGTGTGGCTGACTTTGAATACAACATAAACACTCCCTCAGACTTCCCCAAAAGGTAGCAACCTCTTGGTTGGTCTAAGGTGAGAGTAAAATGGATGGAATTACTTGCTTCAAACATTAAAATTAGTTAGAGGAAAGACAACTATTTCCAGCTATTAAATTAGCAGGAAATTAAATTAGCAGGAAAAAGATCACCATCTTCTATCCAATGACCAACTGAAGCCCTAAAAAGTTGATGTTTTCCAAGAAATTTAAATATTTGAACTATATCTATCTGCTTAAATTTGGATCAGAACAGATTGTACATATCTCTCTCCCTAAAGATGCATTAAAAATCCCACCCCAAAAACCAAACCAAAAAAAACCCACAATGACTAAAGTTGAATACCTGGAAAATTTAAATACTTTGTAGTGCTTAATTATTTTATATATATAAGATTAACTATCTGGATTTTTGTCTGGTATTTATGTTCTATGCTTGTAATTCTTCTTAGTGCCCAAATGGGATTTTTGTAGGCTGAATCACACAACACTTGGCTCTTGATTTAAACTATATATCCACATTGTGAAGTTTATGGGAAGTTATGGTACTTCACAGACTTCAAAAAAAGAAAAAAAAAAATTGAATAGCCAGTTAGAGAGAATGTGCATTCCATGACAATTTTTAGAGCTTTTGGAAGACAGAGAACATAACAGTAGATGAGCTTTAAAAAGCCCTAAATAAAATTCAAAAAAAAGTTATTTCTCGTAACTGGTTTTATTTTTGGAAGAACTGCTGTGTTTTGTCCCATGAGAACTGTATCTCTGATGCTTCCTGAATAGATCTTGACCTTCTGAAGTGCCCTTTGCTAAAGAAGTTACAATACAGATTACATACCCTAAAAATAGTAATTCAAAGGACACTTATGAATTTTAATCCTTTTTTGATTCCTTCTCAAGGCAGTTAGTATGTAAGAGGCCTCTCCTCTCCCTGTAGTGAAGATGTGGAGTGATGCTACCTCTAACAAAGCTTATACCTGGATAGAATGATAATCCTGCAATTATTTGCTGTATCTAATGAAGTGGATATAGCTTTTCTCATGCTTTAAAGTCAGAACTGAGGCTCAAATTCAGTGTTCTGTAAACCTCCTCCTTCTTTCCCTCAAAATGTCTTGCCTCGTCTTTGGTAGGAGCTTGAATGCTTAGCATAAGGCATGGACTTCCTTTAGAGACATCATTAACAAAATACTTTACTGAAGATAAAATGTGGTCCCTAAAATTGCAAAAAACCCTTTGAAATTATAAACTTCATGCATCATTTGCTAGATTTTTTTTAATCAAAGAACAAATCATTTAGAACAGTAGTTACTACTAAGGTTAACCAAAAGAAGGACAGACTCCATTCAAATGTCTGAGGAACAAGCAATACTCAAATAGATCTATACTATTCTATTCTCTTTTCTCTGCATGTGCTGTTTACACAATGTGGAAGCTACTCCTCTCTCTACATCTTCAGACAGGATCTGAGATGATGAGATGTTTTGGTTTGGTTTTGTTTCATTTGATTTGTTTGGTTTTGTGGTTTGTTTTTATTTTAAACCCTGGATTTCTGACATGTTGGTAAATGTAAGCCTGAGATGACAGATCCAAGACATTAGTAGACAACTATCTGCTGTGTCTGAAGACATACCTCTTCCCATAGAGAGACAGATAATTCTTTGGATCATAATTCTGTGGATCATAGACACCAGAGCCCTAACAGGTTAATTCCTGGAGAGCATGTGACATTTCATCTGATGGCTTCCAAATCCTTCCAGAGGCAGAATTTGGTATCTAAATATGAATTAATCTATCAAAGCTATTGATGAAGACACAGTGTCCTGGAACATGCAGTGGTTCTCAAAAAGGATGCTCCACTTTGATTACTTCTTACCTCTTGGGTCTGCCTCTTCCAACGTCTGCAGCAAACGTCAAGAATCCAAACACTACCAATCCACTACAGTGATTTTAACTGGAGGAGAAACTGTTTCTGCACCAACCACAGGCCATATTTGTTCAGCTGTCCTTAAGATTTGACCTTTGTCAGGTTGATTCCTTCTTCAGACAACATAACTAATTAGCATAGCCCTACGCACTGGCTCCAAACACTACAAGAATCTACATCTCCAACAGCTTGAACATAAAATATTAAAGCCACAGCTCTACTTCATATGCAGGGAATCAGTACCTTACAGATTGACTGGTTTTTTACTGGATATCATCAGGCAGCTACTAAGACTTGAATTGGTTTATCTGCTTTACCTATGTGCTAAATACAGTGTCATTTGAGTGTTTTATCAGAACCACATGGTCTGTTTATGACATATCTTTAAATGTTATTTTTTTATCTTTTCCAGTCTACGATTCTTGATTTTACAATTACACCGCTGCTTTATATAGACCTCATTTAGTCCTTGATGGACTGCAGACATCCTGTTTGCAGGCCTATTATCCAGCTTCTTATCAGTTCCGCTCTAAACCATTATTTCAGTTGTACAACTACAGCAGACACTCCTTCTCAAACTACGTTGTTTTAATCTACTCTTTCTAAAATCGCTTGTCCCAAGTAACTGAGAAACTTTCTCTAACTAAGGAAAATAAAACATATTTAAGACAATCACAAAGGGCAAATAGACTGAAAGTTAATATAATAATAGTATTACCTATAACACACAAAACAGAAATATCTCTTTCCTTAAATCCAATGCCTGCACAAATTACCACACTTAAAAACAAAACCTCCAACAAACCTAAATGAAGTTCTCCTTTTTGGAGATTTCTGAGGCACTGGAATTTATTTTCTACTTGTTACCTGGATTTCAAGCAGGACTTGACCAATAACCCTAGAGTAGAAATAATCTCCTTGGAAATGTGCTGGTTCAAGCAAAAGACAGGTTTTGTCATCTGAAGAGACATGTTTGCTCAGATTGAAGCAAATGGTCTGTTTGCAGGCATTGTGCTCTCCATTCTGCATAACAGGAGAAAGCAGATAGCAGCCTATATAGCTTTGGCTTTACATTTCATCTTAAAGGTATAAACTAAGATAACTATGCAAAACATTCTGTTGTTCCAAAATGCCAAGGTTTAGCACCAGCTCTATAGGGAGTTGATCATAAGAATCATCTTACACGTGTACCCTCAGGCCAGACACAATTGTTTGGTGACAATTGCTCACTGATAAGTATAACCATTTGGGAAAGGAACATTTGTAAAGATGCTGCTCCCACCAACTAAACCAAAGTACACCTCATCATCCTCATCTGAGGACATTGCATCATCTTAATGACATGTATATTGTTGATGCAATTAAACCAAGAGATGTAATTCTCATTACATAAAGGGGAAGTGAGGAATGAGAGTTAAAGATAGCCCCACAATGACCACTCATTACAGAACAATAGGTACTTCCAAACTAGTTTATATCAGACTAGTTTATATCAGAATATTTTTTCCTGACAAACTTCTGATTGTGAGAGGCATGGAGAAAACTGGGAGTCCAGGATGGCTGTCACTTCAGCTATCAGGTACAATTAGATAAAAATATTTACTTTTTCAATGTTTATTTAAAGTATCTAAAGAATTTAAATAACAACAACAAAAAAAATAAACAACCCCTTAATGATTGCATGAAGTTCTTGAAGCAGTCAGCAAAAAGATTGCTTTGCAATTTTCCCAAAGAAAGTAGAGGAGGAACTGCAGAATTATTTGATGGTGAAAAATGTTTTTAATGGTAAACTTCAAGAATGTCATCTGGTCTACCTATTCCCTCATCTAACCATCTGAAGAGAACTAATGTTCAGTTTATGTTAGCACCCAAAAAATATAAACAAGGTACTTCATAGTAATGGTTACTTATTTTGCAAACTTGAATCAAGTTTCCAAGGAGTGAATCAGATAAGCAAAATGGTTTTTGTAACTTCTTTTACCAAAAATACTGAATTGGGATTTCAGTAGAAGAGACCTACAGCAAGCTTTTGCCTCAGAGTTCGCAAGAGCTAAGTAGACAAGAAACCCCAAATTAATCCATTTTCTGACCAAGCATTTTGTTTTCTTTTTGCTTGAAGAGGTTTGGAAACACCTCCCAGTGTTTGTGAGAACTGTCATGAATGGCTTGAAGGCTTCAGAGCATGGCTGTTCTTACAACACTCAGTACCTCAGAGGTCTACAAATAGTGTAATGAATCTATGGACATCCTCTGTGAAGAATAAACAGTATCACCTTTACAAATTTTCCCCCCTTCATTAAGAAGATCTTTCTGTACTTCTACTCTTTTTCCTGCATAAAATGACATGAATTAAATGAGACAAAATATTAGTATTGTGTTATTGTTTCTGAATGTACGAATTAAGCTATCAGCTTCCACAACATCACATATGGACTGAGCTTTGAGTACTACAGTAGATGGTTCTTTGGTCTATGTCACTAGTATAATTCTTAAATATCAGATCCTTCTTTCTGCTGTTATGAACCCAGTACTCTTGAATTCTGCCAAAGTGCTTTTAAAACACTGCATTTTGATGTGCTATTCTGTTCCTGCTGTTTTCATTAGTTACAGCTATTCTACCAGTCTATTAACTAAATTAAGTGCAAGAAGTGTACTACACAGTCCTTTTGTTCACATCTCATGATTTTATCTTGATGGTCCATCCCAAGACTGGAAAAGGGCATTATAAAAACAATACAGTGCATTTTCTAACCAGGAGGTGTTAATACCAAATGTGAATGTAAAAGAAACAAAATCTCAGAACTTATTTTTCTCCTCTTCTTTAGGATTTGCATATTATTTTCCTTCATAATGACTTGAAAATGTTGTTGAGTTGATAAAAATATAAGATTAATTGTAACTGTGTATCATCTAACTTAATAGAATTGTTTCTCTACCTAATAAATGGGGAACAGTGAAAGCAGAGCTGAATTTTTCCATCTCATTCTTTTATTTGAGACTGAACTTAAAAGAGATACACTTTCACACTCTGGGGAAAGCAATAGAAAATTAATCTTCCATTGCTGCTATGCCTCTGTTAGCAGCAGGGTATGAGGTCACACTGCTGCCTCAATAAAAATTGCTCAGCCTCCTTCGCCAAGTGCTGTGGTCCTGCAGAGTATGAACAGCTTGCCTATGAAAGAAACTCTGGATGCAGTGGCTCTATAAATACCTAGACTGTGCTGTTAATAAGGTGTATCAGCTGGGAAAAGGTCCTGCAGATGCCTAAAGGCTATTGAACAGTAGTTTTCCAGCCTTGTAAAATTGCTCTCCCACACTTTCTCCTTAGAGTTCACCCACACACAGGCTAAATACAGAGAGAACTGTAAGTTCCCAAGATGGAAGGTGCAAGATGTAAAAACAGGGATTTAATACCCACTTTCCCCTCGTGCCATCATCCTGCATGATGGAAGATACAAAAGAAGGAGTAAGTGGGTGGTGTGGTGGTGGTAGTTCCATAGGCACCTGAAAAGCAAATACTGGAGCTACTGAGTCCCTAAACAGGCTTAGAAGTGCCTGGATCACATTGTTAACATCACCCCCAACATTCCCTCTGTTTTCTCTTATGTGTCTACTCTATCAAGCTGCATTTGTGAAAGAATCATGGAATATTGTGAGCTGGTAGGGACCCACACAATCATCAAGTCCTACTCCTGCCCCTGAACAGGACAGCCCCAAGAACCACATCATGTGTCCAAGAGCATTGTTCAAACACTTCTTGCACTCTGTCAGGCTTAGTGCTGTGATCATTTCCCAGGGGACCCTGTTCCAGTGGCCAACTACCCTCTGGCTGAAGAACCTTTTCCTAATATCCAGCCTAAACCTCCCCTGACACAGCTTCAGGCCGTTCCCTCAGATCCCACTGCTTGTCACCAGAGAGTTTAGTGCCTCCTCTGCCACACTTCTCCTCATAGTTGACTGCTTATGGTCACTCTTCAGTCTCCTTTTCTCCAGGCTGAGCAAGATAAGTGACCTCAGTGGCTCCTCATATGACTTCCCCTCAAGGCCCTTTACCCCCTTTGTAGCCCTCCTTTAGATTCTCTCTAGTAGCTTTACAACCTTCTTATATTGTGGTGCCTAGAACTGCACACAGTAGTTGAGGTGAAAGACTAGTACAACAGAAAGACTAAGAAAGGCCCACAGGAAAGCATAGGACAGCAGCTGCAGCTATTTGAAATATATGCAGTTCACGTTCCTTCTCCCTATAAAGGGTTTCCACTTACCAGCCTCACCACTGAAGAATTTAGAAGTTTACAACTAGTGAACATCTTCTAACATTGGCAATTTCCAACACCAACACTATAAAATATTCAGTTGCAGGGTCTTAATGCATGTCTTGAAGGTCATGACAGAGAAGAAAGGGGTATAGATCAAAATGAAGTCACCATACCTCTGTCCTCCCCACAGCCAAGAAAACAGGTATTCTGTGGCATTTTGCAGTGCAACACAACACAAACCCAGCTACTCTGGCTAAGGGGAAAAAAACCAATGTCAAAGGAGGAAATATAAGAACAGAGCACTTTTTAGATTTCTACCAGCCTCCAACCCCTTCAGTGCTTCATTTTAAGCCTCTTCCAAGATGCACTTTTTTTCCTTTATATTAGCCACCATAGAGCTAATAGATGAGACATTCATTGTTAGTGCCCAATATAAGTTTTTATTCTTTGACAAGAGGTTCTACAGATCAGCTATATATATGAAGGACCATATCCATCGTTTTGTTTTGAACCTGGCTCTGACTACTTAATGTCTACTGGTTAATTTTTGCTGTTGAGTTTTTGTTCCTCCTCTCCTTCAATGGAGAGCAGTAATTTTCTACCCACACCCTGTGTGCTACTAATGTATCACTGTCAAGTCTCTTCTCAGTTGTCTTTTTATGCTTAATCTCTTGGTTGAGAACTTCAGCTCTCCAGATTTTTACTATTTGTAACAGAAGATATCTCAGACACTTGTAGTTCAAAGGTGAAAGTACAGTTCTAAAAAATCCCCAAACAAAAAATAAACCATCCCCAAAAGCCCCACCACATCCAGACCAGAATGCATGAAATTTTTTGAAATTATATATTTTTTCTGCACTACTGTTCTAGCAATTAGGAGGAATATGATTTATTACACCTCATAGCCAGATTTGCAATTGGACTTACAGTATTTGTATTTTACAGTATTTCACTATTGACTCAAAAAATGAAGGCAAACTATAAGCCCTGACTCTATGTACTGAACATTTCAGGGGAAAATAAAAAAACTCACATCTTAAGGTATTAATTTACTCAGAAAAAGCATTCAAACTTTCAGTTTCCTCCTTTCTTGACATGATGATACAGTTGATTAACATGAACACACAGGCTTCCCCAGCTTCATCCTCTTCTTGCTCACTGAACTGGAGGCCAGTCCAGGCTCCCCAGCCTCCAGCTACAAGGCCTGGTGTCTTTTCTTTCATTTGCTCATGGTCACAAGTCTCTAATCTTCACATACAAATGCTTCATACAGCTCCTTCTCTTGGTTTGTTCACACACTCAAATCAATGTGACTCTCAGCTCTTCTGCTCTTAAGTCCACAAGTGTTTTATGCCATAATACTCCTGGTAAAATAATGGAAGTCCCTTCCATTAGCAAGTTTTAAACCTCTTTTCTAGAGCTCCTGGTCTCTCACCTAATCCTGCCATGAACACCTTTAGTGTTTTATCTCTAGAGATAAATCAAGGAAGTTTTATTCCTCAGAGTCTGATCTTTAAGAGATGTTACATTTATAGATCATTTTAAAGGATATAATTATATAAGCACAATTTAATCATTATGAGTCACTATGGATATGGAAAGAGTAAATCATGTTAAAGAAATCTGGTTACTTTTAAAAATGAAAAATGTTATTAGCCTAGATAAACCAAGAGGCTTGACACGGCTGGGTTTTTAAAAAGGTTCAGAGGAAATTCAAAATGATGGATCATTGTTATCATTAAGAAAGTTTTGTTGTGGATAGAGTAAATCTTTACTAAAACTTTTCTCCAATATCAAGCACCTGTGACCCAGCATTCACATATGAAGGTCTGTATCCTGAAGTCTGACTCTTTCCCACCCTTGATTGGTTTGGATTTTTAGGGCATCTGATTTTCCTGTAAAGCCTTAAAAAGTTCAGTTGCCTCCAGTTCTGATGCAGTTGCCTGCCTTCAGGGGTGAGCAGTACCAGGGTGCCAACCAGTACCCAAAAAACCAGGGAATTGGATAGAAAATGGAAAGGCAGCAGCAGCTGAGAAGTGAAGTCTCACAGGGCTATAGATTAACACCAGTAGGTTTTCATATTTTATGCAATGGTCTAGATAAAGCTGTAATAAGTCATATCATTAAATTTGCAGATGATACTAAAATAGGGAGAGCATTTAAGACTCAGAGGGATGTAAGAATAATCCTGACATTAACAAAATGGGCTCAGAGGTGAGATAGGAAATTAAATGAGTATTCCTTTAATGTAATGAAAATTGACACACTTCAGTAGAAATAATGTTCAGGACACATACTGAGACACTTATAACTTAAATTATACTAAGTTAATTAATATGTAAAGGGAGAGAAAGTTGTGAGCCATTCTTGCAATGCCATTCATAGTTTTTAATTCTAGGACATGACCCCTGTCCTCAAGAGATAACAGATTGGCACAGACATAATAACACACTGTCATTTAGCACATTAAGAAAGAGTGTCTGCCAGGGAAGTTCAGAAAAGAGAGCTACAGCCCTCTGGGCCAGTCAGTCACTAACAAGGCTCAGAAAAATGACTGTGGCCGCCACCAAATTTGACTTTCTACTATTTTCTTCTCTACAAATTTATGTCTGATTAGAGGCTACTTCAAAACTATACAGATTATTTTAAGAAAAGAGTCCTCAGGTATGAAGAGAAATGTTGTATTACCAGCTATCTTAATAATACTCAAGAATATTAAATGCCTATTTCTAAGAAGAGACAAAAAAACCCAGCTGTTAAACAAAAAAAATCCAAAAATCCCAACCTCTAAAAGCAGGCTTCTGACTCTCTCTCAAGGTTTCATAAAGAAAAAAGATCTGAGAATGAATCAAAAAGGCCAGCAAGATGCAGAGGAAAGGGCAAAAATAATGTGAACCCCCCCCCAAAAACCAACAACAACAATAAAAGCAAGAACACAACAAAACAAACCTCCAGGGAAGCTAAAGGCAAGGGTTCTTTTTTCTAGTTCACACCAGAAAAAAAAAAGCCAACTCAAACCCACCATTAGAATACCAAAATATTTTTGATTAAAGACTGGAAGAGCCAGAGTTGTTCTCTATTAATACTACTATTACGTAGACATTAGCATGTCATAACATGTACCTCCAGAGTAGAATACCTTTTTTCATTATACTGGTTAAAAGTCTGAGGAAGACAAAAAAAACCTCCTCAGAACTCCCCCACTGAACCAACGCAATCATTTTACATTGAGGGCAGCAGGTTCCGCTGTTGTACTGGGTTTAGCCAAATTTGTCCACCTAGTCTATTAACAGCCCAAATTATCTACAAGCATCCAACTGTAGAGACTTAGTTAGACCTACTGTTTGTTACAATTCGAAGAGCAAAATTTCAAGGAAAAATGACAGCAGTGTTAACAGAGGGAAACTGCCAAGGTCATGTGATTCATTTATCTAGGAGCTTAGCAACAAAGGGGAGCTGTGAAATACTGTAATAGCAATAAGCCAGTGGATTAACACAGCATCAAGCAACATCTTGAAGGAGATCAAAGTAGTAAACAAAATGAAATACAGTGACAAGAATGAGAATAGGGTGTTCAGTTCTTAACGGTACGAAATAGTGAACGAACTGCAAAGGACCCGTACATATTACAGCAATATAAACAGAGAGGAGGGGGAAAATGCTAGCAAAGCAAGCTTTACCTCAGTTAATGAGAACCAAAATAAATTTCTATTCCTTCTTTAATGAAATATTTCGTTGGTGTCTTTCCTAAATATATGATAAGAGCTCTCATGTTTGTAAAAATAGTATCTTAAAATATTTAAACAAAAAGTAGAACAATTACAGAATATAATGAAGTACTATTTAAGATTCCCAGAAAACCAAATAATTCATCTAGGCTACACTGCAGGGTAAAACAAAAACAACAGAAAAAGAAAAACAGTGACTCGTACTGGTAAGCAAACACTCTGATTTCAGTCTAGAAAACATAATTTGATATCTTTGTGAAAGAATCCTTTACAGTAAGTGTATCAATATCAATCAAGTCAGAGGATATATATAAAATACACTGTATTACACTACACAAATAAAGTCCACAGTCTGTGATGTAAATTGAATAGACTCAGTTACAATATCACAAATTCTGAGCAGTAGAGATAAAACCTCATTTCAGTATAAACACCCACTGTGAATGAAAAGCACACTAGGTGTCAGGATGACGGAATCACACTTGGTAAATATGAGTACATCATCCTTCAGCAACATCTTGCTGCAAGCACCAAATTACATCTGCAAAAGATTTTACCTTGATCACATCTGATGTTAAATATCAAGGTTTGAGCTTGTATATGAATGTATACAAGTGATAACATTAAAAAGTCTAACTCAGCAATACTATTTCCTATGTAAATCTATGTAAATTTTCCTATAGAAATGGATACCTCTTAATAGCAACTAGTAGAGAAGTTAGAAGACACCCAAAATCTGAAATCTTAATTTTCCACTACTTTTATCTTTAATGTCTCTACTAGCACTCCTCTTGTCCCCACAAGTCACTTATCCACACGATTGCATGGAAAATTCTGTTGTCTCTCACTTTGATTTGCTTCCAATAAGGAAGAAGACCTTCAAGGCATCTATGCTTAATGACACGAAGTTTGAGTGAGTTTTTAGTTAGTTGAATAATTCTGCTTTTGTGTTTACAAGAGATGATAAGAATGGAAGTGTCTATTTCATTTTTTTCTCTCATATTATATTGTAAGACTGCATGAATTACTCTGTTTAGGACAGGAAGGACAAGGGATACAACGCAACCAGTTGTATTAAGAAGCAATTCCAAAACATCTACTTTCACATTTTTATTCTAAATTTATTGATGATTACTTTGTCCATTGTATTTTAAGGCTTCTTTGCCAATTAATTTACCAACTTCTGCTTTTCATGTTTAATCCCTAAAGACTCAAAGGTTATATTCAAATTGCCCTTTTATTCTCCCAGGTTCTGGTGTGCATCCCAGTTGTGTTTTGACTACCTGCTGGCACATGGCAAGGTTTTTCATTCTTCTTCCCTCCCTATGACAGATGATTATGTCAGTCTGCAAGTAATATTTGTTTTGTCCTCAATCAACTACCATGGAATCTGCAGACAGCCTGGGAAATCATACTGCCTTTTACATTGTGTTTTACTTCTTTGAAAGATGAGTCCTTTTTCAATCTTTAAATAGCCTTTTTTGCCTGCCTTTGCATATAGGTGACTGGAACTGTAAATGATATTTTGGTAATATGAACAGAGTCTCATCAGCATCTTGTAAAAACAGCATTAGGCCTTTTCCATCTTAACAAGGAATTTGTCATTGCACACCACCTCCTTTCTCAATCCTTTAGAGCCCCCTGGAACTGACTAGCAAACCCAGCTATTCCTTCTCAATTACTCTTAGTCACTTATGTTTTGAGTTAACAGCAGGTTTTTTTCATTAGCCCTTCAGTGAATGACATTGCTGTTTATATTACTAGAGTTTAATTTCTGTTATTTTATTTCTTTAAGATTATACTATATCCAGATCTGTCTGTCCTGATATCTTGCAGCTTTATCAGCCAATTTTCATTTCTGCACCTAAACATTCTGTGCCAAGGTAAAAAGAGAAAAGTTAAATAATAATAACCCTAAGACTGAGTCTCAAATAGTTCTAATATTAACTCCCAGGGTGTTTTTTATAAGATTCTTCTAAGAAAATTAGAACAGATGAACTGCATGAGGGCAAAATTTCCCTTCTGCCTAGATGCTTAGGGAAAGTATATGATTTTTTTTCTTGAATAGCCCATAGATTTTTTTTATTCCATAAATCCAAGTATTTTTGAACTTCATAAACACCATTGTATTAATAGCATCCTATAACTGTAAACTTCACAGCTTAATCATATGGTAGATGAAATAGTACTTCATTTTCTTTTGAACCTAACAGCCTATAACTTCATTTGAAATTAGTTAAATTTTTCAACATTAAAGGAAGTTAATGAGCATTGCCCTATTGGTGACGTCTCTATGTGTGATTTTATAAACCACAATCATATTCCCTTTCAGCAGGCTTTTCTTTCTAGTGTATTTAGTAATCCATTTTGGTTTTTTCCTTACATGCTTTATAATTACTGCCTTTATCATAATCTTTCTCAACTTTGCAACAATTATTTGTTGCATTATACTGCTCTTGTCTAAAAAAAATCAGTTACCCCCTGTAGAAATGGCAGCAATTTAGTCTGAAATGACCTTGCTTTTGTTAATCATGCTGTATTTTATTCTGTTTCCTATTTACCTGCATATTTTTATTTTTTCTTTATTTTTAAACAATTTTGAATTATACTGAGGTCAGACTAATAAGCGTCAAATTATTTTAATAATGTTGTCTTTTTATCTAATAGAAGTGCAGTATCTGTTGTTCTCCAGAGCTGAAAGCATCCTTATTATTTCATTACTTTTGAACAGTGAATGTGTGCCCAAAGTTGAACTCATTAAGCTTACCTATTTTTGTTTCCAAGAGTTATTTCCTTTTTCTGTATTCAAACTCATGAATCGTCCTCATTTTCCTCTCACATTCTATATCTTCCTCTTAATTTAAAACTGAAACAAGGCATTCATTTGGATATGTACACATACTTTCTGAATTTATTTTTGCATTCCTTTTACAGCTTCTGGGGTCAATGTTTTGCAGCTCTCAACTGATCTTTGCTAGTGTCTGGCTTCCTAGGTAAAGTTTTCTTTGTTGATGAGTCCTTTTCTTCATTTCTTTCAGATTTACTCCTAGTATATTTTTAGCATGACTATTCATCTAGTTAGGATAAGGTCTTTCCCTGTGTACTTATGTTCTTCCTTCAGTTTATATGAAACAAAAATAACAATGATGATGATGACGATATATTATTTTGTCTTTGCAGCTCCGGTTGTACAAGCTGTTGAGGTGCCATTGGGAGGGTGCCATTACTTCAATGCAGGGCCTTTCTACTACCTTGCACCAACATGGAAACATGGATCTGGTGATGTACCTGAACTAACACGCTACCCCCACAGACGAATACTGGGGAAAGTGATGTAGCAGGAATCCAGGTGGCTCTGCACAGAGCTGTGCTCTGTCACAGCTGAGATGAAGGCGGATTTTAATAAGACAGGACAGGCTCAGGCAGGATGTCTCTGTCCTGTGCTCTCGGTACACAATGTTCCAAGAAGCTTATCAGCACAGCACTGTGCAAATCAGCCTGGAGCCTTTCTGAGCTTAATGCATCCAATTGTATGATAAAAGAGCAGTACACGGAGGTCTAAAAACCCTTTCAGATTCTGGTTGAGAATAGTCAGGTATATCAGAACTTCCTGGCCGTGCCAGAAACAGATATATAAAATTCCCTTGTGGTATTCCTGTCCCTCTGTTTCTTGTGATCTTACCTGGTAAGTTCCCAGGACAGATATTAGTGAGTTCACATCAAGAAATTTCTCCCTGAATATCTCTCTTTAAGCCTAGAGAAAGAAACTTTGCTGCTTCTAGTATTCGCCTTTTATAGTAATTTGTGCAATCAAAGACCTTGAAAGCACAGTTCAATGGAGAAAAGAGACTGCAGTGTTTTCTCACCTGAACTGATGTCACCAAAACTGCCCATAAAAGCTAAACAGACATAGTGCCAAACCAGGACTATTTGTATGTACCAATATTTGCACAGAAAACTCACAATATGCTAAGTAAACTACTTAATTACTTCCTATTTTATTCTTTTACAGACAATCTGAAAATACCAAATAGCATGATAGAATTCCTCTTAAATAAATGAAACGTGAGATTAATTTGGATACATTTTCATTATAAAAAGTGTCTTTAAACATCATTACCATTTTATATGTCCCACAAGTTCTGTAAAGCCTGAATAAGAATGAAAGACGTAACACTGGCTGTAAAAATTGAACATTTCTCACTCAGCAGCAGGAGAAATGGATATATGACCTATATGAAAACAATAACTGAATGCATTGTTTAATGTGGTTTATGCATAGAAATTTGAAAAACATGCAGTTCAGGAAACAGTAATTTGAGGCTTTCTCAAGTACTTTTGCATTCAGATTGTTTGAGTCAATTATGTTTGCTATTCCAAGATCATACTTCACCTCTTCACTTCATAGTAAGATCCCTCTCTGACTAGCTCTCTGACTGAGTTGTTGGTTTATTACCATAATGGAGTGAATAGGATATAAACTGTGTTGCTACTGTTGCTACACACCAGAATAAATAAAAGCAAAACTAGATTTTAAGATACGTGAAACAATATCAAGAAGTAAAACGTAATATAAAGCTTTGGTTGCTTGAGAAAATAAATTTTCTTTAAAAATCAGAATTAACTGAAATCAAATCATATGCAAAAAAAACCCAAACCAAAATAAAACCCTACCAAAATCTATAATCTGAGGCAATGAAGAAATCTCTTACTTCATTTATGGGAAATTATTTATCATTTTCTGTAGAACAGAAGAAGCCAGCAAAAAGGTCCCAAAGTCACAACTTCTAGCAAATAAGCATGAAACTTTCATATGAAGATACTCATCGTGGGCCAGATGTTATGTAGAGCTGTGGGTTGAGGAAAAATAAGGTGCATTCCTCTGCTATGCATTAAGGGACTCTGGAAGTCCTCAGGAGAATAAGGAACAAACAGAAGGGACAGGTGCTGTCCTGAGAACTTGCCACAGCATACTCTCCTTGTGCATTTCAGATCTTCTAATTTCTCCTGGAGATTTTGTGAGGTAGCATTACTCAGCACTGCCTACTGTGACACCAGGGACTGAATGCTGTTTCATAGTGCATACACATTAAAAAAAATGTAAATACATTGGGTAATTTAGTGTAATGTAAACTCATTGGCCACACTTACTCGTTGTATATCAGTCTCACATCTCTGGACAAGTCTAGGACCCTTGTCTGAAGCTTTAAACAGACACAAGCCATATTCACAGTATAACCCATGAAGATGGCTTGCTTAGGAAAACCAGAGCTAATTTCCTTCTAAATACTCATTATGGTTCTGTCCCTTTGACAGCACAGACATCCGTTTCTTAAGAGGAAGGCTTGCCAGGTCTTTGCTGACTGGCTAACTGCTACTGTACCCACTCTGTTAGATTTGGTCCTCTTAATACTTATCAAAGTCTTGAGTCTCTATAGTGAATTCAATCAAATACTGTATTTGTTTCACTTAGAGGTTGCAGCTTTGGTTGATGGGTTCCTTCTAAACAAACTTCAGACAGCTGGGTAAGTTCCTAAGTTCACCCATCATCAAAATAGAGACTGGTGCAATTTTCTTCTTGAATCTGATTTGAACTCCTGCCACATTTTTCTTTTTTTTTTGCCTCAGAATTTTCATTCTTGTGTGTATTTTGATGACAGGTATGTATCTGCTTTTGTTTTGTCTGAAATTTTTATTGTCCAACAATTTTTCTTTTACTGATATACATTTGGATTTTTTTTTCAAAAGATTATTCTTCAAAGCTCCAATAGATGTCACTATAAAAATATAAAAGAGAGTTGGTTGTGTAATGTAGTCAAAGAGAAAGGCAGCAGGGAAGCCTCACTCACTGGACTGCTTCAAATCCCATCATGACAGCACAATTCATTAATCTAGACTTCGAAATGAGCAGCTGCCAGCCAAAGAGTGCAAATCTTTTTATTCTTTAAACCCTTACTGTTAGATCAAAAACATCTAATAGTTTCACTGAACATGAAAGTAAGACTGAACCTACTGAGTGTCTGGGCTAATAAGCACTTTCCTGTTATGTTTTCTGCTCTCTGCTCATTCAACTACAAAAAAATGGCCTATCTACTCTTCAGCCCACTATACACGTTACTGCACTGTGTTTCACAAATGTTCATTTTTCCTGTTCTTTTGTATTGCATCTGGAGTAAGTCTGCTGTGAAGCTTTACTACTGCTTTTGGAATGATCTGTCAAAACATGACAGCACTGCTTGAAATGGAGAAGTAAAGCTTATGAGTAAAGTGATTTCGCAGCTATTTGCCCATGCTACAGAAATCTTTAAGCTTTTGTACTGACCAAGCAGATACTTTGTTCTTTTGTCTAACCCTTAAGTCTAACCCTTAAGTCTTTGGAAAAAACCCACATAATTTCTGTATGAATGTTGGAATCTTTCATTGTTCTGAACAATCTCTTTCTGTTTGAAATAGAGCAGGAAAACTCTCTGTAACTACTGTGTCGGCTCTACCACATGATGTTGAGATGAGTCTACTAGTTCTCATGCCTTGGAAAGCTACTTTAAAAAAGAAAACAAATTATTTATTTATTTTCAAATAAATAAAATTTTTGTAGCACCTAATTCTTGGAAAAGCACCTGGGAATGGGAGGCTTTCCATCTTTAGAAAACCTTGTGACTTCTATAAATCTCTTTAAGCTTGTGTGATGAATGTCATTTTGATCAAGTAGTAGAGTATTTTCACTGGTGCAAGTTTGTCAAGAACTGCATCAGGATCCATCCCCAAATTACATTGTACCACAAGATGTCAGTGCAAACAGCTCTCATGTTGAGGACTCCCTATGACTTGCTTGTGAACCTTGTTCCAGTTTGAAGTTATTTTGAGCAACATATATGTTCAAAAGGTTATTAGTCTGTTTACAAGCACCTAGCGGAAGGACCAAAGAGAAAAGAAGAGCTGAATAACTTGTTGCCCAGCCTAGACCCCTCCTGCTCTTGTAGGAAGTCTTCTCTCTCTGTCTAGAATCCCTGATCTGTGCATTAACCCAAAGACACAGACAGCTTAATAGTTCTGCTACAGACAAGTCTGTGGCTCCCAGTCTAGAGAACCTTTGTGCTATCTTTGTAAAATATTTATGACTGAAGCTACACAACTTACAAGATGCTACTGCACTTAGCTTTTAAACCATTTTTTACAGGCAATTTGGCTGAGCCATATTTTAATGAGTTTAGGATGTGAGGAAATTCAATGAGACAAAAGAAAAAAACAACCAAACACAAAGGTCAGCACAGCTACTCAGTTTACATCAGGTGAAGATCAGGTTCTTTCTAGTGATTTACTGTAGGAATGGGACCAAACTGCTGCTTCTGCCTCCTAATTTTATCTTTTTATTTATTGCAAGGCCAGTTTTGCTTTGGGATAATGGGAACCTCCAAGAGGTACCATGCATCAGGGCATGCTAGAGACCACCAAGTATGGGCACACACTACAGGTTGCAAGGTTTCTTCCCACCAGAAATAACATGACCTGAGTACATACAATCTAGAAATATCTCCTAGGGAACACAGCAAGAGCCTTTTCCATTTGCTTTTTACCTGCTGTTTCTTGCAAGGAGGAATTACTGTTTCACCTCTTACTAATCTTCTCTTATGTACTACTGACAGCAGGAACCTTACTTGTGAGACTCTCTTCATCTTAACTCAGCTCATTAGAGAAAAGTAGACCCCAGGTTCTCACACATGATGTCTAAGCAGTTTACTTGAGTGACCACCTGCAGAGATTCTGTATAATGGGAAGCCAGAAAGCAGACTTAAACTGTAAAGCATCACTTTTGATTCTTAAAAAATCTTGCATGGGTAATCCATATATAGGAGATGATACTAGGGTCCTCAGCCTACCTGGCTTTCCCCATTGTGTGCTTTCCCTGTAGAAGGTGTAAGAAAGGCACTGAGACCTTTCAAAGAATCCAGTGAGATAAAGCTGAAAGCAACATTCCTCAAGAGAAATTGCCATAGGAAAATCATTAATGGGATTATATTAATCAGATTTTCTCAAACATCTAAAGTACAGGACTTTACCTAGCCTATAACTCCATATTTGCTATAGGGATAAAGAAAATAAAATGTCAAGTTCTCATCTCAGTGACCACAGCTATGAAAAGCTGAAAATTTTGGTAAGACTTCCAATGCATAGTTGAAAAAATTAACATATTTTCTCCAGACAAGCAAATAAGATACAGAAACTATGAAAGTAAAACATTTTTCAACATAATTTTAGCTCACTTCTCCCTATTCGGAAAAAAGCCAAATGTAAGAACAAAGCCATGTTGTGTTACTATTTTGCACCTTTTTAACCTTAGTGTTTGCTGCATATGTAGTCAGTAAAAACACAGAGGTTATGACTGCAGGTACCCAGAAATTACTGCAGTTACTAGATATAGGTTACCTTCTAGAAAACACAGAAGTTTATCTACATAGCCTGTTCTGTCAGAATTCAGACATAAATCTCCACATCTTAGAAATCAAATGCGTATCTTCTAACCAGACAAGCTCAAGGACTCAGGCACAATTAATTCTGTTTCTCTGAGATCTCCTCAACAGGAAAATGGACCTTACGGTTGAATATTTTCCACAGAGTATATTTAGACTACATAACTACATTTTCCATAAGTTCCAGAAAATCTTCCAGAAAAAACAAAAACATCCCAGTGCACATTTTTGGCAAATATGACTGAGCTCAGACTGTGCAACTTAACTTAAAAATTTGAATTGCTTTTACTTATATTAATAATATGTTGACTAGTATTTTTTAGCCCTTATTAAAATTTTTATTAGTCATTACTGCTGTTTCTCTCTAAAATCTGACTGCAAGAAATCTCTGACAATTTCTTCAACATACGTATAAAAATTAGCTTCATAGCTACTACTCTTTGTTACACTGCCTACAACTATATTGTTCGTGAAATATTATCTAGAAGAAATAGTATCTTAACTTTTGTTCATTCTGAAAATTCAAAAGAAATACATTTTTAAAAATACTGGACTTCTGCATCCACTAAGCAAGTGGTTTCTGATGGTGATTCACAAGCATTGCATACAACCCTATAGACTCATCCTGTTAAATGAGAAAATTACAGTAGGAAATGTAGTAAATTATCTTCTTTAGTGGATGTGTTTCTAACAACTCCAACGTTCAGTGCTCTATCTTGCTTAATTTCATTATCTTGCATATATGTGCAATAGAATCGGACAGGACTGTACAGATGTGTACTGTGAATACACGTCAAGTGCTGCAACACACAAGAATACCATTTCATCTTTTTTACTCAAGTATTGTTAGAAAAATCCCTGTTATGTATTAGAAGACCCATATGCTTTACACTTAACCAGGACACAACTAACAGCGAAATTCCTAAACAGGAAAAGTGCAAAGAAAGAATAATAACCACAACAAGTGGTTCCACTACAGGAACTTTTTGTGGACCACCTTCTCTGTCATATCTGCTCTTACTAAATTTCTGTTTTGAATGACAAGGACTTTGTGCTGTTCACTTCTGTGCCTGATAGGTTTGTCACTGTGAATGTCCTGCTGTACCACTGTCAGGGCATCCCCTTTGGCTGCCCCAACAGAGCCTGCAATAACTTGTGCTCCTTTCTCACTCTGCAACTTTTGCTGCCCCAGTCCATCTCTGCTTCCACGCCTGGAAAGGAGACTGATCACCTCATGCTGATTAGGCTGCTTGACATGCTACAACGCTCACCTCTGCCAATGCTCAGATGTCTCTCAGCCACACTTAGAGAGGTAGCATCTTAAGAGCTGGTTGGGAAAATATCACAGGTTTCCATAAAGGGATGCAAGCAGGAAGCGATTAGTACTGTACAACAAGTTTCTATGTCTATGTAAGCTAAATTCCAACTCTATCACAGGGCTTTCTTGCAAGAAGGAAACCCGGGGAATATAATACTGAGCAATAATTTTTCTTCTGTATCACAAACTGTTCATTATTCTTCATTAATAAGTCCATTAACACACATATCGTAGTCCAATTACCAGGCATAATTAACCATAATTAACTATAGGCATGAGGTGCTCTTAGATTTTCCCATGAATAAAAGGAATATTGCTGGAAAAAAAAATTCAACTGTATATCTTATTACTGGCCATGAAGTCATGAATATGTTACTTCTTTCTCATAGCTGTATTTCAGTTAAAATAAATAATATATAAATAAAACCAAAGGTGATCTGACCTTCAATGACAAACTTTGCTGTCAGAATCTCAAAAACTTGCCTTTAATTGCTCCCACCAACCCCTGGTCATCAGGCTTTCCTCTGTTAGACATGGCTGTGAAATTCAGTTTGTGGTCATGGATAAGAAACTGGGAATACTTGAAGATTTACAAAAATAAGCGTGTTGGTACATACCTACACTGCTGCAGTGTATAACACTTTACCTTCCTTCAAAGCATTTTTTTTGCACTGTGATTAAAAGCAGAGCAAAAATAAAACCTGTGCTTTCAGAATGATTAAAGGTAATGAGTCAGCGGTGAGTCATGACTGGAGAGAAGGTAAAGGGCTGTTAGATCTGAAATCGCAAATGCTGCTATTTGAAGCAAAGAGTAATGCCATTATCTTCAAATAACAGGCTCATGACCTCAATGCAGACAGACACTAGCAAAAGACGTGATCACACTCTGTAAGTTAATAAGCTATTCTTTGATCTAAAAATTGTAGCTCAATCGTCTTAATGGTAATTTTGTTTCCTGGTAAACATGTCTATAATTGTAATTTATGTGCTGATAAGTAGTTACATTCAAAGTTTGTGGAAAAATGTGAGTAGCAGAAACACTACAAATTCCACAGTGCTTAAAATGTTCCATGACTTTCTTCATTCATTTAATCTCTTTTTAATAAACATTATTATTACTCGGCTCTCTGCCATGCTAAAACCAGCAGGTTAGAAAATGGTCCATAAAAACTGCAGTGGTACACCCTGAACCAAAAAGACGGTGACAGCTATGAGACAAAAAGTAACTCCAAGGAATTAATATCAAAGAAACAGGAGAGGAAGTAGAAATAGGGAAAAGAACACTGCTATGTTACTGGAGTGTAAATAGAAAATGAATCATTAGAGGACACTAGGCAGACACATATGAAATAAGTAAATATAACATTAACAATTCATGAGCTATATATTGTGTGTTTTGAATATTAGAAGAGTCTGTTGACTGACAGGAACAGTAAAGAAAGTAGGCACCTTTAGGTAAGCATTTTTGGTTTCATCTATTAAAAGAAAATGAAATATTTGTGGATATGAAATATGCCATATGTACCTCCACACATAGCAAACCTAAAGCAAGACAGGAAAGGATATTTTACAAAGACGAATAAACACAAGAGAGAGAGAGAAATGGGAAGAAAGAATACAGGAGGAAGCAGTAAAAATATAGCAAGGGGTGGGGTGGAGAGAATTCATTTCGTATCACTTTTCTGTGCCAAACCATAAACACAAGGACACTCAATAGTTCAGTCTTACTCAATGTTTCCACATTTTTCTGCTGTTTTCCATAGGTGGGGCAAAACTGACAAAGAACCGAGCCAAGTTTTCCATTGGCCTTGATACTAATATGGAAGTGCTTCTCCAGCATACCTTATTTTTACTTTACCTTGTGGTTTGTATCTGAGTTTCAAATGCAGTATTTTAACACTTATTTCCCCTATAGAAAGAGAAAATCCTGAAGTCCACAGGACATCTCTTGTTTTCTAGGCCCAGAACTGCCGGGGGTGGAAGGCAACAGGACATACCGTGGCTGAGGTCTGCATGTGCTGGGAGTTACTGAGGGTCAGGGGCCCTCAGAGAGCCAGCTTGTGGCCCACTTTGTTTTAGTTCCAAACTGAATTGCTGGTCAAATGCCAGCACGGAACTACGAAACCCAGCAAAACTGCCTCATGGTCATTGTACACGCCTGTGCTGGAACCAGAGGTTTTACAGGAAAAGTTTTTTCCCATTCAGTATTAGCAATCCCAAGAGTTTAAAAACCATGAGTCAAGCCTCCTGCAATCACTAGGGTGTTTTAAAAAGGGAAAATATTTTAAAATATTCTTGTTTGCCTTTTAGATTTTGAACTTTCTATAGCTCTTATTTTCAGCAGGCAGAAATATTTTTTTCATTCACATGATTCCAGGAGCCAGAGTTTAAGAAAAATGTCAACTAAGGGCAGCAGAGTTTGCATAATAGGCAGTGCTTTGAGCATTCTCTAGGAGTTACTATTCTTGATGAACTCCATTGCTGAGACTTAGCTCTTTCTTTATCCCTAGTTAAAGAACAAGTAAGAAAAGTCCAAACAACTATTACCATTGGTGCTGTACAATTCAGTAGTTTCTAATCGCACAACATAAATGTCTGAAAGCTCACAGACATTTGTCTGTAAAAAGGTAGCTTTAAAATATTTGATCAACTACCTCCTTTCAGATAATGGTTTAAGCAACAATGTCCCTAATCCCACAGATTTGAGAGAAAGCTGAAGACAGGAAAGACAAGAGGAAGGGGTCCTGAGTCTTCTGTATCTGGTATACATAGCTTACAGCTTTAGCTGTCAGCATTTATCCTCCAAAGGGCTCGGATTTTATTATAACACAAAGGATATAATGTTAGCTACTTTCAGGAATAAGTAATTCTGCAATTCCATTACTTTTTAATTAATGCACTGCACCGAAGCTTGAGTTGCAGTAAACATTGCATCATTCTTGTTTTCATACAGGGAATGCTCTGCCCTGATCCTGAGGTTAGCAGCAAGTTTTCAATGACCTGAATGGTGTAGGGTCAGATCCCAAGTGACACAGGATTCAGCTGCTTACTTCTGGGTTTTCAGTAACTTGATATTGCTGTGTACATAGTCCGGGAAAGGCCATGTGTAGAGATGTGACATTACAACAGCTGGTAGGAGCAGGGGAAGTCACTTTTTTTCAGAATCCTGATGCAAAAAAGTTTTGTTTATCTACACTTTTCTCCTAAGGTGTGTCCCTGTGAAGTTGAATGACAAACAAGACCAAAAGGAAGTCTTATGCAATAGTGCAAATTACAAATGCTATTTATGAAGTTCCTCACTTGGACATGTGAGGCTAGGCTGTTAGTCTGCAGAATATTTTTCTTTCCAGAGATGTGAAAGACTGGTTTGCTAAAAGAAAGATAGTTACTCGCACAAAATTTATTAGTTCTGCATAAATATTTTGTTCACTAATTTCTTCACATAATTCACCTGATTTCACTCAATCCCATACTAAATGGAATACTAAAAAGGTGAGAGGAATAAGTGGCTTACCAAAATATCACCCATATGTGCTAGCAATGAACACTGTTTGCATTAAATTAATTCAATTAACTGTATGATGTATATTAACTGCACATAATTCAATTCAGTGGCCAATTAGTCTCCAGAGTCTCTTAATTATTTAAACCCAGAGACCTTTCGAAGGATTATTTCACTTATGCAGTGGCTATAAAGACAGCATGAACTAGATCCAATAGTGGTGTCAGGTGCCTAAAATATGAATTAATTTATATTTTAAAAAATTCGTTACAGGCAAGTAGACAGGACTACAGCTACATATCACATAGCTACTGAAACAATGATGCAGTCAAGGGTGTTTCTATGAGCTTGTCCTTGAAACTCTCTTCTCCATTAAGGGCAAATCCTAGCTTCCAGTCTGTATCGAAAGGATTGCTTATACATACCCAGGGTATGTTATTGTTAAGCACATGAGTCTCCAACACCCATGAGGGGTCTGTTCAAGCCTTCAGCAAGAGGGGGTGTTCTCAGACCCTATTGATAAATACGCAATGAAGAATGTTGATACACAATGGCAAGTCCTTGGAAATAGGAAATTGGGATTTAAAAACCCTTGGAAAAGTGGAAATTTATTTGGCCTTTGCTTTAATGACTAGGTTGCCTTCATCAGACACATTTTATATTTGCCTTCGAAATTACATTCCTTTCATTACTTCATGTAAATACATGACATTCATTAGGATAGCTTTGAAATTAATTTAATTTTACTCAGTTCTTCATTGTTGTCCCTCTAAGACTGTCAATTTTTAAATGCAGAAGATGTTAAATTTTTGTCCTGTTCCTGTCTCTTTGAAGGACTTATTTTGATATGGAAACTGACTTCCAATATGACTCTTCGTTATATTAAACTGACCTCAAAATATTCCTGTGAGGTTGATGTCACCATTACAAGTCTGGAAAACATATGTATGCTAACCTATGGGATCACCAAAGAAGTTTGTAGATTGTGTTGTACTTCTGGAATCAGATTCTATTACTTTATTAAATATTCTATTAAATATCTTTAAGGTCCCTTCCAACCCAAGCATTTTGATGATCCTATGACAAAATTAAAATGATACTAATTCCACCAACTGTAGTAATTTTATTTATATAATATTACTGTGTTTCTGAAAATTTATTGGAAACATCCAATTATGTAGACAGTAGCATCTGTTACAGCTAGAGACTGAAAATATTGGTTAATAAAAACTAGGCTATCTTTCTAAATCTGAGATGTCTGTTAGACTGTCATTAACATTTTAAAGGAAAATTAAATGGGAAAAAAACCCAACACAAACTTAAACTCATTCTTAAATCCAGGTATTATTACTAGTTTGAAGCGTGCAAAACAGCCTCCACTTTTTAGCTACTTGACTTTAAGCACTTCTAAAAGGCTTGGAGCCAAAAAAAAATTTTGGATGAGTGTGAGGAAAGAAAAACAAACTAGATCCAGTATTTTTGCCAGTCCTGCTGTTTGGAGACTCCCTTTACCATTTGTATTTAATTTTCCTATCTTAGTACAAACCGTCTTTCCAACAGCTCCTGAAAGACAAGATGTGCATCTCCCCGGACATAACCCAGGCAGGAAATTACCAGAAATTAAGAGCCCAGCCTCGCAAATATTTTGTCACATGAGTAACAGTAGTCAATGGGATACCCACGTGTAAATTCTGGCTTCATCAGCATCTAAAGTTGGCAACACAGGTGTACTCCATAAATAATTCACCCTAAACGGCATGTCTGCATTATACAACACATACATCAGCCAATTTTATTTAAGATGTTTCAACTCATACTAGTTCGAGTTATTTTATCATGCTGTTTTTAATCATTTTCTTGCTACGACTACTCATCCTCATGTAGCTGTATGTTATGAACACTGAATTGGGCATGACAGGGAGATTCTGGTGTAATTCAATCATTACAGAAAAACCAACATTCACATATGTTTATGTTTAGCCTCAATAGGAAGACAGTCAGTCACTTTATACCAGGTTACAACAAATATGATTTTAATAATTCCTCTTGTGAAAAATACTTTTCACATATAATTACTAACAAAATTACTGCAAAAATGAAATTAGTTTTACATGGTTTCTAAAAATTTGCAATCCTATGAATGTAAAAAACCCATGTTGTGAATGAACGTTTTATTTAAATTGGGGAGAAATTAAATATTTCTTTAAAAAATCAAATAAAAATGAATACACCCTCTAAAGAAGCTTTCAAACATTCTTACCAAATCACAAACCTCTCCTATCATAAGTGAACTGATTGCAATTCAGTAAGATTCATGGTTGATTAATTCCAAGGAACTTAGAACATTATTCCAAAGTGTTGTTTCCATAATTAAAGAGATAGATTTGCTCTTTCAATGACGTTTATCTTTGAACGAAGTGATCCGCTTCATGATTTGGATTCCCCAGAATGCAGCACAGAGGGAAAACAAGACCTGCAACACAGAATATAAAATGAGAAACATTATATAAGTTTTTGTGGTTTTTTTTTTTAATTCTACTTATCTGTAAATATAATGAATGGGTGAAAACAGAGAACTCCTAAGTAGAAAAATTATACAAGAATTCTAGGCATACTAATAAATGCACTTTAGGAAAGTGAAAAAATTTCACAGAAAAAGATTTCACGGAAAAAACCTTTCTTTTTTCTCTGACTCTTTCTTGTGTGCATTCCTGTTGAATTTTGACAAATGGTCTGAAGAATGCTGACACTGTAAGTTACATGATAGGTACAAATAACCCAAGTAGCCTTAAACAGAATCTATGGCAAAAGAAGTGTTCTAGCTGCAGTACAATAGATCAGTGCTTATTCCCCAGCCTGCTATTTATGATGAGATATAAAGTAGATTGGAAACAACTTAAAGGTGCAATACTTTTTGTCTTGTCCTTGGCTCTGTGCAATTTTATTTTTTCTTAGTCAGAGAACTCAATGAGAGATCTAAGAACTTTTTTTCACTAGTCTATTTGCTGAAAACTGCCTTAGGATGAGTAGAAATAATTCTAGAGTGAAGTCTAAATCAGGTAATAGCTCTGTCCAAAAAAACAAGAAGGAGAGCCAGATAAAATGTGTGCACATGTGGGTATGTGTCATTTTGTATTTAAAATTTTCTGAAAGAAACCTTTGACTTTCACACAGAAAAATTATTCTAACTTAGAAAATTGCAAAATTAAGGCAGTTGTTATTGGTTACTGAAGTAAATGAAATTTTTTACTGTGAGTTCCATTTATACTGGAAGACACTTTGTTCGTGTGATTTTTTGCTTGTTTGAAGGAACAGAAAATTTTGAAGAGAAATTGTGAAGTCAGGTTATAAAAATTCTTTTTTCAGGTTAATCTGCAATCAAAAGGTATTGACTAGGAGAGCTCCAATTTTACAAATAACATCATTTAACATTCAACATTTAGCAATGCATGCCCAAAGTTCTATTTCTGTTTTTATCTACATAGTCACTCACTGAGGTACATGAGATTACAATGTCCAACATAAATAATAAATTACCATAATACCTAAAAGGTACTAGTTTTTCACTCAGTAAAGGCAATGTGACAGGATCAGGTCTGATCTCTCTCAGAATCTGGGATAGTCATGCATTCTTAGTAGCACAGGATGAAAATAACACACTGTATCAGTAAGAAAAATTCAAATAAAATAAAATAAAATTCAATTCTCATTCAATCAAGACAAATTCCTTTCAACTACTTTTGTTGAAGGCTTTAATTTTACTTGAGCAAGGGTAGGTAGTCTACTGTGTTTAAAAATCTGATGATGCAGTTGGTGCTGTGCTTGAGGACCTATTTGTAAGAGACGCATAAAATGCTCACCAGAAGATTTATTTCTAAGAGTTTCAGACCTTAGGTAGAAAAGATTTAACTTTTTTTTTTTTTCTTGCATTATCACAAACACCTTGTAAAACTGCACAGCTCTATTTTTACAGCTACAGAATGGAAAGTTTTTTCTAAGCAGTGCTGCAGGCACACACTATCCATGTTTTGTGAGATGCTTTTTTTTTTATACTGAGACACTCTGTAGAAAAAATCTAACTACGAATAACTACCTGTATTCCTGTTATGCATTGCTGTTATGCAGTTGGGATGAGTGTGAATCGTGACATATGTAAAATGATGACTTACACATAACGTGCTCTTACTGTGGAAAAATTCTTTGTCGTGCTATCTCCAGAAACAGAACTTATCCACTTGTCATAATTAGTACTTCTTTGACACGTTACTAAATTTCTTTCATTCGTCACCTCAGAAAGATCACTCCTATTCCTGGAAGATGCATTAAATATAGAAGTATTTCATTTTCAGAAAAAGCACGTTTAAGCACATTTAATGACTGAGGTGCAGGGCATTTGTAGGGGATTAATGACTGTTGGGAGATGATGATGATCAGCCGAAGAAGAAAAGCCATGGGCCATTAAGCCCCAGGAAATGTCCTCAGCTAAAGACGGTTATTGCTATTATAGCCCAAAACTGGAAAAAAAAAAAAAATCTTGAGTGAATTTTTCCTTTCTAAATGGCATGATGCAGTTTCTTCTTTCCTAATTAAAATCTCTATTGTGAATTTCCTAAAGCAGGCAACTGATGCTTGTGGGAGAGTATTTCAAACTGCAGTTATTATATCCAAAATGGAAAACCACATACTGCACACGGCAGATCTGCAGAACCATTTTGGCTTCATGATTCTATAAAAGTATTGATTCACTGCCTATCAATGTCAGGACTGCCAGTACTCGTGGAAACAATGTATTCAGGAAACAATAACTCTGCAAGGTTGTGGGGGATGGGGGTTTAAGTAAAACCCAAACATCAGGATAAAAAATTAAGGGGCCACATCTTCCCTTGAATGACAGCAATTTTGGCTGGCTCTACTGCTGTAACACTGGCTACCCTGAACAGAGCCAGCTGTATGGGGCTACCAAGCAGAAACTTGCTGTGTAGGTTGGAGTTCAGTTTCTTTTGACTGCTGCTACATATTTTGGAGTTACTAGGCTTAACTCACTTGAATGAATCGTGCAATCAGGTGATGTCAGCAATGGAAAGCTGCGATGATATGTGCCAGAACTCTGAGCAGACAATAGTGTGGGCAGCAGGAAGCAGCAAAGAGCATTCTACCAGACAAGTTGAACTATAGTTGACCAGTATTTTTCTAATGCCCTCAGGAAAACATATTTCCTGAATCCTATGTGCAGGTATTTTGTATTTTCTGTCCAACACTCTCACACTCTAACAGTTGGTTTTTTACTTGGTTGTTTGGTTTTGTTTTTTTTTCTCTTTCTAAATTATTGTCACAGAAATTCTCATTCCTTATTATATTCTCCAAACCCATTAATATTTGTCCTTTTATAAAAATATTCACATATCAGCTTCCTAATTCAGCCAGTTTTGAAATAAAAAGAGAAAATGAGATATTATGCCTTTGTCTATTTTTATACTGAGAAAAGTTCTCCCACAAACAGTATTACATAAGAACATAGTTTCAATTCTGTCTTCAAATTAAAAATTACTGTGGACAGTAGTCATATATGGAACAGGCCTTAATGCAGAATTTCTCCCAACCATACATTCAGCCAAGATAAATAGAAACTTTTTGTCTCTTAGTATAAACATTTGTTACATTTACCTGTTGAAGTAACTACAGATTACTTATAGAATGTCCTTTAGACTTCTGGAAGAGTACTGTCCTCTTACAAATATTTACATTACTTCCTTTCATACAGCCTATTTCCATACAGCCACATTCTCTCTCTGAAGCCTACAGAAATGCAAATAACATTATTCACAAGAACAAAGATAGCTTAACTAATGGATTGACTGCAGGACTGAGTCTGCTCTTCACAGGAAATTCCCACTGGAGCAATCTAAGTTTATTGGGCTGTAAAGTAGTTTAAAATCATTAGCTAAATTCAGGCACCCACTTCTGCATGATTAGCTTTGTTGCTGAACACTAATGTTTTCTGCCATTTTCTCTTCTATAATGTCTTTGTATATCTGAGATGCTTAGACATAGTGTTTTTCTTCTTGCAGATTTCATCTGGATGGAATTAGAAGGTTTTAGACACTGGTCTAAAAATGTAGTCAAATGTCCAAAGATATTCCTGTTTTAAGAAGGGGGAAGAGTCTTGAACCACAACACCTCAGATACTTTCCTAAATCATTCAATGATTCTCTGACATTTGTCAGATTCCACCCAGACATGTTCACTTCAAATTTTGCTGCAGAGACAGCCTGCAACTGTTCAATAAATTTGCTCTTTCTGGGGTACAACACCATGTGAATGGGCATGTTTATGACACTGAATTCTCTGAAAATCTCAGTGCTGGGGAATGTATTCCCGGCTCTGGAGGGAGCTCAGGAAGATCAGCACATCCACGTACTTCATTGAGTTCGCTGTTCACATCATAAAGTGGACCTGGTACTGGCAAATATGATAAACAATTAGTTCTCTCAATGTGTGCTGAAAATTGTCAATGTGATATGATAAATGTTTAACTGACACTTCAAATCAAACACCATTAAGGCTCTTTTTAAATTCTTTATATAACAATCTGTACATGGCTTCTTCAAAGCCACCAGACATCATTTCATACTATCAATAGTAATGATAGAGTAATTTTTAGACTTTGTCTGAGAAGGCTGTGTCTGAGTAATGTCACTGTCCTTTCCTACTAAAGATGGATATCATTAACTGATACAACAATTAAAAAAAAACTAATATTGATAACAAAATGGTTGAAAAAAATCTATTTCATATTTCATAAGTACCCAAAGGATGCATTTTTCACTAATACCACCATTGTTTTCCCATTGCTCTACTGAGGACTGTTACAGGTGCTGAAATACACAGAGGAGATAGAAAATATATTTCTCAGAAGTAGGGAAAGACTATTGACTATTTCTGGAAGTCAGGGTTAGGGTAACAAATGAATGGATCTTCATTCTCAGTGTAATGTTTCAAGATGAGCAGTCTTGTAGAGAAATGTCATGACATTAACAGCAGATGCAAAAATCACTAATCTTGTACAGTGCATAGATCAAGAAGATTGCACTAGCAAAAATCTGCAATAATAATAGCTGGAAAGGGAAACCAAGAAACAGTACAGTTTCTTCTCTGTGTGATGACTCCCATATACTTGGAAATATATGTAGAAGAGCGTGGGAAGACAATTTTTCTTTCTTTTGGTGAAGAAAATGTGGATACAAGGCAACAGGGACAACTACGATAAAAGTGGCTTCACAGCTTTTGTTCAAGATTTCTGTAAAAGCAGCAGGATGTCTGGAAAACCTCCATAAGGGTTCATGACATGCATTCAGATTATTGGTGCAGCAAGTCTCACAGATTCAGCATTCCCCTGACCTAGAACAAGGTGTGTATTTGATGTTCCTGCTCATTGCAGGGAAGATGGAACCAAATGATCCAAGGGTTCCTTCCAACCCTAACTGTTCTATGATTCTGTGATTAAGACCCTTTTGGCCCACACAGGATTAAGCCAAATATCTTCAACACCCACAAAGCATATTAATAGTTCACTCACAGAATGGCTTCTTGTTTCTATGATACACCTCCCTAGTTATACTCCATTACAAACAAATAATGAGAAAATAATAGGAAAGATATATATGTATATCTCCCTTTTATTATGTTAAATGTTTTAAACATTCCTTCTTTTATTAAAATATAGTCTAAGACTCTAAAGCTGGATAATGCATGAAAACATAGGCTGCAAAAGCCCCCATACCTTAAAAGGCTTATATTACCTATGCAGGAAAGAGAAAGAAAGATCTGGAGGAAAGATATCTATTTCTCAGTTGCTTTCACAGCTGGACACATCCCCACTATGAAATCAAGTGCACTGCAGAGATGCCTGAGCTAGCAAGCACATAAGCTGCTAAATCTCAGCACAGCACCAGGTTCACTCTGTCTTTCCTGGCATTGCACACAAGCTAGTAAGTCACATTCCTCAGTTAAATACGTGGGGATTTTTACACAGCAGTGATACTGCAGTTATATTTAGATCTAAAATGCCTTATGTGCATTCACCATGTTATCTGGCATCATGTCCTTAAGAGAAACCAGTCTCTCAAATCACTTGTGGAGATAAATATATCCTATTGAATTGTTACCTATGAAATACCTTTTCTCTTGAGTCACAGAATAATCCACGACCTAAGCACTAGGATTAGGAAGGTTTTACCTCATTCCCCAAAAGATAAAAAACCCACTAAAGTGGGAAGCTTTGCTGTCAGTCATATGAATTGGAACTCCAAAACATGTTAATAATTATTAAATCTTCACCTCACGATGAGCTAATGTAAGCTGGAGATGGTATCAACATCGGAATAATTAACAGATATATAAACTCTCTGCATATATAAAATATATATATAAACTTCAGTATGAAATTTGTCTTAAAATATTTTATTGAAACATCTGATAATACTTTCCAAAGCATTACCTAATTCCATCTCTAAATTTCTAGATCATTCTAAAATGTTTATCTATTTCAAGTTGTCCTCAAAGTAAAACCATGCTAAACAGAAAAATTCTTTTTATCTGTTCAATGCGTATCTAAAAATAACTTCTGAACCAAGTCTGTTTCATTCTTTTGCAAATAATTCCTAAAAAAAAAATAGTGTTTATGAATTATCATCATCACTTAAAAATGTCATAAAACCTGCAAACAAAGCTTACACTTTGTTATACGTTCTAGAGCACAACAGTATTTTAGAATTTCTTTCATATTGCTTTAGTTTCATTTCTGACAACACAGTTCTGAAAAACAAGTTCAAAGATCAACAGTTTTCAAAGACCTTAATTTTGAATGTCACCTTTTTTATTTCAAATGTTTTGTAATTTTTCAGCCTCCATTTCCCCCCCAAATTTGAGAAACAACAGCCATGGAAATTTTCTCAATTATTATATTATAAATCAACAGTTAAAAATAAAGCTTTCAGAAAAGTTAACAAAACTGATGACAAAACAAGATGACAAAATTTACTCAATCTGTAAACATACCAGTTTAATCTTTTGCAGGCTTAGGCCAAATGAGATTGAAAGAGTTATTAATAGATGTTCATTGCAGAAATGAAATATTTGAGATAGCCCGGTCTCAGTTTGGCTAAAGCTGTTGAGTTTATTTTCTTAAACATTTAAACAGGAAATGTACCCACTGAGATGAAACATCTCATTTACTTTATGCCTGTCAGCAGCTGTAGCATAATTGCATACACTCCACTGCATCACTTCTAGCTCAAACACAAGTTGGAGGGTAAGCCAGTCTTCTGCAAAGAAGTATTTCACTTTAAAAGATATTATTTAAATTATATGTAAAGAGCAGTTTAATCTCCCTTATTCAAAAAAAAAAAAGCTCATTTTACTTGAACTGATAGTTTACTGCACAGATCTTAGATTTTATCAAATTTATATTGTTCTCTTAGGCTTAAAGAATTGAATGCTTTTAATTCCAATATTCTACGTGAGAAAGGCTGAGCACATATATAAGAGTAAGGGCATCCTTTTTATATGGTCATGGCTTTAAGAAAAGTTTGAGTACCAGACTGCTTATCCTGTGAGGGTAAATTCATTTAAAAGATGCATGCAGGAGGGAGCTCTCCTTTATGCCTTCATCCTTGCTTGAAAATACAGAAAAAATTAGAGCTACAGAAAAAAAAAGATTGTAGTTTGAACATAGAAGAAAAATTGCTAAACATAACATTTCAGAATTTGGACTGGATAGTACCTGGGTCCGTAACATTCCCCAGATAAGCATCTACAGAGATAATTCAACCTCTTCAATCCTTTCATTTTTTATGTCAGTTAAACAAAATAATATACTGAAATTGCAGGAAAAATTTTAGGTAAGTCAGTGTCCAAGCTCTCCATCATTAGCAGACATAAAATAATCTTTGTTTCTATATGGATGCCTTCCTTTCAGAGTATGGCTATAGTGCATAAGCACCCTGGCAGGGTAATGAACAGAATCAAGAGCCGTCTGTCAGGCTGGAGAGCTCTGACAAAGGGGGCTGCAAAATGATCTTCACTCACTAGTATACTAAATATTCTCTTGAGAAAAAGTTGACTAGCTAGGAGCTCCAAAATGGAAACTTTTCCATTGTGTGTGAGGAAAAAATATTAAAAAAGTAATCCCAGCCTTTAATTATGACCCACAGACATTAGATCACTGACGGGAAAAACTTTGCTGCAGATGTTGGAGAGAAGTGATGGGGAAAAGCTGGCTACTGTGACTAACAGCAAATGTGAAAGAAAGGATTAAGAATGTGCAGAGAGGGATAAAACAATTGAGTGACAAGCGGACAGGATTTCTAGTAGAGTGAACACCAGAACAGCATTCAAGACAGACAGGGGAAGATCAAGGCTAAAAGTCACCCAGGATTAAGACTGCTCTTAAACCTAACATGTTGCAAGGAGAAATTAATCCTTTAATTAAAAATGGAGAAAATGGAAGGATGTTCTCAGCATTAAAAAAATCAAAACAAACCAACCAACCAAAAAACCACCAACTTTTGAATGAAGGAAATGGGTTAATATTCATTTATACCATAAAGGAAAAATCTTGCCATAGAAGATACATGTCCAAGTCAAAGATAGACAGAACACACCCATCCTGTTGGCCAACCCTCTTTTGAGGCCAAAGGCAGTGAACTGTGACTGTTTTTAAGTTCAAGAAGAAGAAAAATGTGCTGAGGTCAATCAAGCCCTCTGTCCATCCCTTTACACGGAAAAGTAGATCCCCTGGCTGTTGGTGTCTCTCTTCCCTGCTCTCAAGACACTCTTCCTGTGTGCTGGCTTGTTGCTTCTATTCTTGTCTGGGGAAACTCCCATTTGTTCCCAAAACTCATCATCTTTCAATTATATGAAAGAAGTTGTTATTGACATTAACTACAGATGTATCCAAATGGCCTAAATCATTCATATTCCAATTCATTATGTCAAGCCAATGTAATTGTATTATTTAATTAGGTTAGAGAAAAAAAATTAATGGCAGTAATCTATGTGATTTTTTACTAGGAAAACTAGGGGACTATGGTCTAAATGAAACTTCTTTCTGGAGGGTACAGAACTGAGTGCTAGAAGAGACATTCATGAAAGAAGAATAAATTACTATATCACAAAATGAGAGATAATCATAAATTAGATGAAAAATCAGGCATGTATATCATAACATTTCTAAAATACAAAAATATATGAAACATCTCTCTTTTCCTGAAAAATGGGAGATTTTATAGTAGATTTTAAAAAATCTGGAAATGATGAAGAAAATGTGTGATTTAATAGAAATGGAAGATACTAAACTTAAGAGAAACCAAGTATGCTATAAGGAATAATCATTAAGGAGGAGTACATAAAAAAAAAATTGAGAGTTAGAGGAGTTTGTAAACAAAACATGTTTCAACCAAACAGTGGTGATACAAAAAGATGTCAGCACCAATGTGGAAGATATTAAGAGAAGCTTTTCATGTAGTCCACAGGTATTGATCCAGTCTACTGAAAGCTGGTGAAGTCTTTAAGGAAACCATAGATAAGCTTGATATAGTCATGAAGTAGACTACAAGAATTATAAAAGGTTTAGTAAAGCTGACTTGTAGGAAAGCTTGAAGCAATTCTGCTGTGTGTTCTTGAGAAAACAAACAAACAAACAAACAAACAAAAAACCACTCAGAAGGGGAAGAAGATCAATCTTCCGCCATGTAAAAGACTAATACAAAAAGAAAAGATGATAAGCTAGTGCTCAGGGTAATGGAAACAACAATATCTTTTCTAACTAAAACTTTCATTATATAATGGATGGCTATAGGGATGACATAGTGCTGGAATCAGTTATGTGAGGAAGCTGCTGTGTAAATGGTTAGACAGGCATGTGTCTCTGGTGTAGCTGCACTTGATCCTTCTTCAGTGCAGGCTCTCCACCAGCTCAGTATTTTTGTTTATTCCCAACAAATGCAAAAGCGCTCTTCACCTCTAACTAACTTTTGCTAAGCTCTAATTTCTGAACAGTGGTTAATAAAGATGTGACTACTTAGCACGTGGAGCAACCATAACTTAGCAACTTTTTTTTCTGCTATAACCAACCTTGCATAAGACTTTTCTGATTCAGTCTCAGATGTGGTTTTCACTTTAGTAGAAGTATGAAAAGCAGAATATGATGTTTCTACCAGTGGACAGGGTTGAACCTGCTTCCCGTTAGAGTAGTCATAGGACTATTACATTTGAGATCAGTTTGCATTGGCTCTTCAGTCAATAGCTGCAAAGGCTGCTGGCAGAAGCATGAGCTAGTTCACTCCCATTTTACACTCACCATACTCTACACTAAAGCCATGGGACTGCATAGTCAAAATCATTTGCCTTTAAGTGTGAAAGAATAATTGAGTAGTTATGGTAAAAGCCTGGGTGGGATGCTGGGCTATTCAATCTGCGTTCTTTGGCATAGATTGGGCAGCATAGAACAAGACATTTAGCCTTTACAGTTTCTTAGCTGCAAAACAAGTAATTACTCTGTTTCCCCAAAAAAGTGTTACTTTCCAATCCCTGTTTTACTAAAATCCCAGATAGTTTCATTCACTACAGTAATGCTGAGAAGACAATTTCAAAAAGACTTAGATTTAGCCCTCTGTGGTTTTTTTTCTCTGACAAACCTCATATCCATAATTCTGAATCCATATTTTTTTTTTAATATCTCAACATTTATGTGCTTGGATAAACACAACAGACATCCTTAAAAATCACATCATTGCATGCATTTCTTATTTCACTCCAGCTATTGAGCAATCTTAATTCCATAACTCATGGAACTGACCACATGAACAGCTAAAAATGGTGTGAGAATTTTTTTCCATCTCATGATTAGATTGGTTTTAAAAAACCCTCACAAATCACTATATTATTAACAATGGCAGAATGCTGGAAAAAATACTAATTGAGGTTTCAGTATCCTATGAATATATCCTTTTCTTATTCTAAGTTTTTGAGTTGGGTTTTTGGTTTTGTTCGTTTTTTTCCCCCATGTTGAACCCTGGATTAAAAAACATGTTGTGCCCTAAATATGCTTGTCTTGGAAAGGCTACTTGGTATTGTTGTATTTGTATGTCAAAGGGAGGACTGAAGTCTCAACAATTGTTAACCTCTCCCATGGTGTGCTAATAAAAGGTCAGAGACCCATATGTGGTTTGCAGCCTGGGGAATTTCTCTCAATGTTCTGCCAGGGATGGGATTGCCTGAACGACTCCTCTTGTAAGTTTTAAGCCATAAACTGCATCCTACTTGGCTTGCTGTGCCAAAACCAGACCCAAGGGTATCCAGAGTCTTGGCTGATGGGAAAAAATGAGTGCTTCCTATGGAAGCCACAGATGTTTTCCTGAGAGAGAGAGAGAGCACAGATGCTCAAATATTTCTCTGCTTTCTGTTTCTGACTACCTGTTCTGGCAGCAGTTCCAAGAAAGGGGGAGGACAGAGGCAGGCATCCAGCTGCTTTCAATAAGCCTTGGCAGCACAGGTAGTGGTTGCTTAAACACTAAAAATGTTCAAGAAGGAATTTTTTTCTGGATTTCAAACTATAAAAAAGGTGAAAGCATGCACTAATGCTCTCCACCTTCCCATCTTGAGGAGAAATTTAGTGATCAGCATAAATACCTTAATTATGAAAGCAGAGACTATTTCACTATTGAAAGATATCACTCATAGAAGTGTGCGTTTGTATGTATATAAATATATGTACACAGAAACTCAAGCAGATATAAAAAATATATACATCCAATGCATTTTCTAGAAAGATTTGTTTCTTCCATCAGACAGTAGGCTGATTGTTATAATACAGATTTGATTTTGAATTGCGAGGCCATCGTTATTCCCAGTGTAACTCTCTGAAGTCAAAGAGAACACATATGCAAAGTTATATTATACATTGATTTGGCCCAGAATTGTATTTAACATCAACTGCCTCATAAATATCACTGAAATCACATTACATTAGGATGTGGCTTATGATAATGTTTAGTAACTATTTAGTAGTTATTCATGTCTGCCATTTTTTGCCTATACATACTGATGTCTAATGATCTTTTCATAGATATACTCAGTCAAAAGTCTATGTTTCTGTTCTGCACAGGTTACACAGCTGGTTTGAAGCCCTTATATTGACACTGTTCAAAAATTTTCTCCAGTTCTACCTTTTCAAGTTATGTAAATATTTCTTAAATGGACTTCATTAGTCAAATTACAACACAGTAAATTAATGTAAGCAAAAATTGAATAGCAGATAGTTACAGCTGATAAGTAAACAGCAGAACAGCATATACATAAGACTGTAAACCCCCTGGATTTAATGGTCATTAATTGCTCAATTAATCAGCAGAAGTACTCTCAGTTAAGCTTACAGTTCACTAGTTTATTTGCTTAAGGACTGCTCTGTCAGTCTCGCTCATGGTTGCACCTGTTTGTTACCTGCAGTGCTCATTCAGTGCCTGCCCCTTTTGTTACAGCCTCTTTTCCTATGAAATGAAAAAACATCTGTCTATCAAGAAGGGAAGTAAGCAGATGACCACAATGTCTGCAAAAACCTTTGGAAAAGAGCAGTTCTATAAAAGTGGTGATGCTTCCTAATAGACAATCAAAAAAGAATTCTTCCCACAAGACATCTAAATGATGTTCCCTTCAAGACTCCCATCAGGCTGCTTAAACAGCCACTGACCAGTCTTCCTCAGAGCAATCCCTCTCCAACCGATTGTTCAAGACCTTTCATTTACATTCGATCCCCCACATTTTTTGTTCTTTGTGTCTTGATTGCTGCCTACACACTAGACACCTTTTTCTACTTCAACCTAGTGATCAAACTACATTATCAATGCTCTTGCACTAAAAGCCAAGCTGCATTCCTAGCCAGTACTTTCCCCAGACAGAGCAACAGCTTTGGATTGACAGCTTCCACAAATGTACTGTTATTGAGGGTCTGAGCCCTTCCTCAAACCAGAGCTGATGAAATCAAGTCAAGTCCAGCATGGAAAACACAATATTTCTAAATCATAAGGATAAGATCAGCTCTAAGGATCAGCTCTAAGTGGTGATCTCATAGCTCAGTCATGCAGGCTTCTGCTCTTTTAGAGATAGAAACCACCAGCAAGACGGTGAAGGAGTCCTATGAATCCTTTTAGGAAAGAAAGAGGAAGAAAGTGGTTTTACATGAGAAATCAGCAAGTCTGGGCTTGTAAAAAAGTCACAAATTCAGAAAAAGAACTACTGTATTTGAGCCACTCATTTATTGTACTTCCTTGCCAGACCTTTCTGCTTTCTTGTCCTAGTATTTGTAACATAGAATCTGATACTCTAGCAACTAAAAAGTGAGCAATCCTCCCTTTTTTCTCCAAACTAATTGACAGGTGCTTAAAAATGTCAGGTGGCTGCTCAAGATAAAGTGTCCTATTCTGACAATAAAAGAACCAATCCCTCACTACCTGTTTAAATAAGAATGTAACCATTTTCAATTGTTCATTAAGGATCAAAGAGGTTTTTCTGATGACTAATTAACCTAGAATTAATCTAGGTAGTGATATATTTATATCTAGTTTTAGTTTAATTATTTGAAATATTTTGTGTTAACTCAATTATTTTTTTACTCTTAAACTAACTCATAAGGAATTTTTCCATTTTTTGTTGAAATTATCTCCTGTTTTTTACATTCTTCAAGCGCTCTCAGAATAGAAGCTTTTTGCAGTTATGCATATACATCAGACAAATGATTCTTTCAGCAGTACTATAAAAACAAATTGCTTTTTTTTTTTGTTGAAAGCCTGCATACTTAAATACTGAATCATACAGAAATACAGAAAATAAGTGTGTGATCATAATAATTATTAAAGCCAGATAGTGAAAGGAAAGAGGGTTACAGAAGTGTAGGCACAGTTCTGAAAAATTCATATACGTATATATATGCATGTGTGTGTGATATAAGAACAAATCTCGCAACCCTTACTCACAAAAGTAATCTTACTGAAGTCTATAGGAGGACAGACATAAAAAAATCAGTATTAACCCTGAAAGCCTGATAGAAGTCCACTCATTTTTTCAGCTATGAGAACAAGTATTGCATGAAAAAAAAAAAAAAAAAGACGTCCAGATGAGTAAAAGGACTCAGCAACAAGATAATCTTATAGAAGACTTATAGACGTCTGCAGTGATGACAGATGATAGAACCTGAGGAGAGGCTATTACAGAAAATGTGGAGTATGGCATTGAGTCTCATGACTGTTAAAGAAAATACTGTCAGATACTACAAGATGAGTCTGTATATAATGGAATTTACTACTGTAACCATAATGACACCATCAGAGAGAACATATTTTTTGAATAAAGAAGCAGCTAACTGGCTAAAAAAACCCACCTCTACCTGCCACTAATCAGAGAAAAAGAAATGACTGAGCTACCCATAGACTGAAAAAAGCTTATCACAGTCTGCAATATTATGTAAATGCATTCAGGATTAGAGAAAAAAAAGGGAAAAAGAATCAAACAAGTCTGAACACAGATGCTGTCTTTTTGAACAGAAAAACATGAGTTCTTCACTAACTAAACACACACAGTTATTTAATTTAAATGCATAGGTTTGTTCTAGCTGTAGCTAGCGGCTTTCTGTGGGACTGTCTTACAGGGCTGATTCTAATCCACAAAGGGGAACTGGATCAACATGCTTTTCTGTGTTCATCAGGCTACGAGCCATGCCAAAATACTGGGGAACTGTAGCATGCGGGGTGACTCCCGGCAGTTCACTGCATCCACGTGGGGTGAGCTGGACTCTGGGATCATCCAAAAGGCTAGAACAATGGTAAAGGCCACTTTGCAATGGTATTCCTATGTAGCGTTTCCAAAACAGTCCTTGAATGGGCTCATTGTAAAGCTGTTCTCCCACATACATCCATAACAAGAACACATAATGAGTGCAAAATGAAAAATTTATTTTTTATAGTTTTGTAATTTTGCCCAGTGGTTTGTCAGTCTTATGAATTCCAAGTCTGTTGATTCCTATGTGAATTCATACTCAGTACTGAAATATAATTGTCTGGAAAATGTGAGAGAGAAAGAAGTAACATTTATTTATATATCTTTAACATAGCTCACCAATTTTAGAGTAAAAAAACATATGCAAAACCAATCAGACCTATATAAATGATTTTATCTCCACAAAGCCATGTTCGCTTTATGAAGCACATATATGGGATATAGCAATTTAAAAAAACAAATCAAAAAAGAGTTCCATTCTTATGGTTCAAAACTTTAATCAGAGACTTGTGCAGAATGTGTGGTTCATTAAAAATGAAATAAAATTTGTAGTATGACATATATATCTGCAATTAGGAAATAAGCGTAGAGACATATACGTCTATCATTATTCTGTCAAAACGCACAGAAACTATTGTGTGGGATTGATATGACTGAAGCCTATTACCGAGATGAGGGGAGGAAGAACTTATCAACCTAAAAGATACAACTCTAGATTTGAGTTCACTTTCATGTTGGGTTTTTTGCATTAAAAAAATGCAGTTGTAAATAATTTATCTCTATGAAAAGCTTTTCTATGTTTATGTATAGGATGTTTAGATACACTTTTTATACTAATTTTATTCAACAGATTTCAACCTTTCTGTAATATGCAGATTTTATGCAATAGATTTATTAATCAAAATAATTTAGCTATTTCCATATGGATTCTGCTTTTTCTACAGACCATGTCTTATTACAAATCCTTGAGGTGCCTGCATCATATTATTATCACAATTTTCTATTATATTTACGTCAAACACACATTTAACCTCGTATGAAGACATCCTATTGTAATCCAGACATCTACTCTGTACAAACCTGACAAGGTACTTGACAACTTTTGGGAAGGCAGTCCCTGAGCAGCCTACAAGAACTGCCTCTCATCTCTTGAGTCCAGTGGAGCCTTTTTGGTCCATCAAGTCTAATACAGCACTTTTTACAGCTACTGGTTACCAGACAAAAGCACACACAGTTTTAAAAGTACCCAACCACCCTGATTCTCCAGCTGACATAATCAGATGGAAATTTACAGCTTTGTTGACTGGGAACATTCTTTGGCATAAATATTGTGTTGCCCTGCAAAAATTGTCTGCTCATGGCTTACACGGACATACTCTTTGTTTGGTAAAAACACCTGTCTGAATGGCTGGTCCCTAAAAGAGTGGTGGTGGAGTTACATCCAGCTGGCAGACGGTCACAGTGGGGTTCTCCAGGGCTCAGTAGTAGGGAATTGAGTGCACCCTTAGTCAGTCTGCAGACTACACCAAGATAAGTGGGAATGTTTGATCTATTTGAACGCAGGAGGGTTCTGCAGAGGGTTCTGGGTCAATGGGATGAGGCCAATTGTATGAAGTTCAACAAGACCAAGTGCCAGGTCTTGCACTTGGGTCACAATAACCCCGTGAAGCACTACAGTCTGGGAAGCTGCCCAGCAGAAAAGGACCTGGGGGATTGGTCAACAGCCAGTGTTGTGCCCCAGTGGCCAAAAAGGCCAATGGCCAATGGCATCCTGGCTTGTTTCAGATATAGCATGGCCAGCAGGACTAAGGCTGTGATCATGTCCCCTTACGTAGCACTGGTGAGGCTGCACCCTGACTGCTGTGTTCAGTTTTGGGCCACTCACTACAATAAGGGCATTGAGGTGTTGGAGTGAGTCCAGAGAAGGGTAACAGAGCTGGTGAATTATCTAGAGCATGTCTTATGAGGAGCAGCTGAGGGAGCTGGGGATGTTTAGCCTGAAGAAAAAGGAGGCTGAGGGGAGACTTTATCACTCTCTACAACTGCCTGAGAGGAAGTTGTAGCCAGGTGGGGGTCAGTCTGTTCTCCCAAGAAACAAGCAACAAGACAAGAGGAAATGGCCTCAAGGTGTGCCAAGAAAAATTTCTTCACCAAAAGGGTTACCAAGCACTGCAACAGGCTACCCAGGAAAGTGGCGGAGTTACCATCCCTGAAGGTACTTAAAAGACATGTAGATGTGGCACCTGGGGACATGGTTTAATAGCAGACTTGGCAGTGCTGGGTTAATGGTTGGACTCTATAACCTTAAAAGTCTTTTTCAACTTGAATGGAAGTGAGTGAGACTAAATTCCTATTTCACAAGCAATAGTAAGCAGGCAAACCACTTTACCAGTTCTATAAGGTTACCTTATAGAGGAAAGAGAAGACCTACAATCTGCCATCCCCAGGTCAAACATATGGTGGAAAAAGTACCATTCAGAATGAATCAAATATTCATAGAGGATGAGTGGCAAAAGGAAGCCTATTTACGTACATATCGAGTCAGTACTATTATTTTAATGTCAAAGAGATAACAAAAAGCTAAGAGGTCAACAGCATTGGCATGTTGGTGTGTGACCTGTTAAGCTTACAAAACTTAAAAAGGTATAGAAACATGCTCTTGGGACAGATAACAAATAAACATATAAAGCACAACGAACACTTGCTCTTCCCCAGAACAGCAGCAGAACTCTCATAATTCCATTTTTGCTGCTCTCCTGAGGAAAATGCTCCTCACATACTGATGGTTATAACTTCTTTCCTAGTTCTGTCTCTCTTTTTTTCTTTTCATTGTTACACTTGATATCCTGCTATTACATCAAGAATTTCACCACCACAGTCATAAAAATAAACAATAATCCCTTGTTGGTTTCTTGATTGAAGAGGGTTCTTCCCTCTTCAATCACTTTATTTTGTTACTCTGCCCTTTAACCAGAGCAGCTTGTGGCAATCTCTGATGGTATTTGTGTACTCCTGCCTAGCCTGGCATCCCACCTGCTGTAGGAACTACATGTATATTTGCATCCTGTATCAGCCCTTCACCTCTCATATTCCCAGTTCCCTTCTTGGACAGCACACATTGGACCAAATCTATGAATATGTGGATAGTGATATCAGAATAAATTATGATGGGAAAAAAAAGGTCAGAAAGAATTTTGCAAACGAAAACAGTATTAAGGATTTATATAGTCATATCATTAAACTGCCTTATAACTGATAAGTTCTCTTAGAATAGGGACAAAAATTATGTACCATTACTTTAAATTGGTATGTCATTGAAAGCCCACCAGAAAACTGTCACTAAAAACTCAGGTCATTTCAATAAGCTTAGCTCATTGGAGAGTAGCATCTGAGTCAAAAGGAAACACACAAAAGACAAAATAAATAAAATAAAACCCCCCAAGAGACAGAGTAGGAAGTGCAAATGAGAAGCTGACAGGTAGGATGCAATTTTCTCTAACTATGGCATTAAAGGACAAATATGGGTATTGTAAGTAACTCTATGCCAAGTGGACATGGTGGCTCAACTTAGAATTTGGATGGTCATTGCTGCTCAGGTATTATAGTGATGAGAATATTATATGTATATACACACATACACACACGAAATGCATAACATATATCAATTCCACAATATGAAACACAAATGTACAGGAGTTTCATAGGCTAGGGGTATTAGAAATGCATGACTGGAAGAACTTTCTGAAACAAGTTCAGTTCCCACAGTGATAAGAAACTACACAAACAAATATTTTGTCCAGAAAAACTTACAGAACATAACAGAAGTTAAAAATATTTCCCCAAATGCATTGCTAACTTGCATTAGTCTGTAACAAAATCACAAAATCTACAATAGCTCTATACAAAAAAAGAAAATATCAGAGATGCCATAATGGCACTCAAAGGCACACACATAGAACAGAATTACAGTTGCTCAAATTCATGGGTGTAAGAGTCAGCTTTTCTCATTATGCTCTTGCTAAAATCTAAAAACATACTACAAAATAGAAATATATTTTCCATATCAGAGTTTCTCAAATGACTATATATAGCTTAGAGTGCGCTTTGGAATTTTCTAGGGGGGACATTTCTAAATTACACAATGTTTTTGTAATTCACATAATTAATTTTTGACTTTTTTAAATTCACATAAACATTTGTGTGGTTTCTGTAAATAATTGTGTGGTCTGGTAATTTGTCACAAAAATTTTGTGTACATTTATTTGTAGAATGTTTAGCTGAAGCAGCACTCGTATTAACGGATACAGAAAAAAAAGACAGAAAACAAAACACGTATGTCAGGAACATTTCCTTCGAAGGTTTTCTGTACAGATAGAATAGCAGCGTGGCATGGAACTACAAGTAAAAGTGAAATCCAAACAAACGAATTGACATAAACAGGTACAACATTTCAGAAAAATAAAATTCATGTAGTAAATTTCAGCTATAAATCCTAAATCTTGTATCTTAGAAAAAAACTCTCCAAATCTTCAAATCAAAAAAGTTGTGTGGGGTTTTATCAATACTAGCCACCTGAGTGGCCAGTTTAAAGTGAGATATTTGTTCCTTTCATGCAAGAACCTAGTATTGGAGTTCAAACAGATGGTGGATCAGGTTGAAAAAAAAATTCTTTAAGAAATCAGATATCCGTTCATAAAACTTCAGAAGACGAGATGCCTTTTTTTTTTTTTCTGAAGAAGGTTTACAGGTAGCTTCAAATTGGAGTACTTGGGATATAAGTACCATTGAGAAGGTTAAACGCCTTTAAAATTCTTTTCCTGACAAAGCAATCTTGCCAAGTTGGTACTCTAAGGAATGGACATAGTGACTGCTGCAAAAGTTAATCACCTCTCCACAAAACCACAAAAAGTAATAGTAATTTAAATCATCAATTCCTGTAGGTTGGCACTGGGAGCTTGTTTTTATTTTTGTTTGCTGTTGCAACATCGCTATAACAAGTACAGAGAAAAATCTTATTTAAAGCTTTTATGTAACTTAGGGTTGAGTTTTGTTTTCTTCCTGCTAGAAGACTTTGGTTTTGGCTTTCTTGCAAATTAAAGTTTATGAATTAGAACATGAAACATCACCAGTTAGATTTTTTTGATAAATAAATAATCACAATATATAAGCACACTGCAATTAATTGTCTGAAAATCTAGTTTAAACATATTAGCTGTTTTTTCCTTGAGGGTTAAAATTTTTAAATCATCCAGAAGTTACATCTCCATATGTTATAACTATACACATATTTTTAACTTTGTAAAATTGGTACAAATCACACGAAATCATAATAGTAACATTTTGTATTCATTCCTCAAGTAATAAATGGCTACCAATATACATGACTGTAGAGAATGAAGCACCATAAAAAACAAAGTGACTAATTTTAGTGCCTTTAAATGTAACATGTGTGTTAGTTTGGTGCTTTTTTTTTAACATTAATAATATGTAATCTTCTAATCTTACTAACTAGCAATGTTAATGGAATTACATAAACCATATTTATCCCCTTCATTTTGTACCCAATTCTTATTCAAGTGAACTTATCAGTTCTGTCCAAATGATGAACATTTCACAACAAACACAATTAAAATGACCACTTTGGTAATCTAAATTTTAGATCTTCTCAGTACCATATTTTCAAGCTCTGACCTGTTAGTTTGTCTGCATTGCCACCTGGAGGACCTCCCAGCAAAGTCAGGTAAAATTCTTCGGCTGAAATTCTGTGTTAAGACTCCAGGACTTAAAGCAGCCTCTCGTGCTGCAGGAGACCCCAATCTCTCCCACAAGAGGCAGCCCTGAAAAGTGCCAAGACAGCCTGAAAGACATCTAGCTGCCTAAACAGGTATATGGTAATCCACGTAAACAGGAGACAGACTTCTCTAACTTCCCCTCCCCTCCGCACTGTATTTTACATTAGCACACATACTAATAATTATATTAGTTGTCTTAATCGCAAAGGTCTGACACTAGTTCAGTTCGCAAACACATATGAGAAGCTGAGAAAAAGAGAACGCAGCTCCTTGAAAGCCAGAGGCAAAACAAAGAACTTAAGTTCTCCAGTCCAGCTGCACTATCTAAAAATGTGGTAAATAACTAGGAAAAAGTCAGTCAAGAACTTGGATCATTTTTTTAAGAGATAAACCAAAAAAAGCCCTAGTGACTAAATATTGAACAAACAGTGGCTCCTTGAAACTACTGCTTAGTCTGAGGCCCTAGATTTACATAAAAACTGGTAAATAAGTGAGAAAGAACATTCTATCAGACAGAGCAACAGAGATTTAAAGAATTTTGCATCCCTAGATAAAAAATGAAACTTCAGGGATTTATCAACCTGCAGAAAATATCCATAAGACATCATATTTGGGAAGGAAAATAAGATGATGTTACTTCAAATGCCTATAAAGACAAGTCCTTTATAACAACCACAGATAGAAAACAGGTTTTAAAATAATGCAAACACAGTAACTCTGTAGAAAGTCAGTGAATAATGTGTGATAGCAAGTAAAAAACAACTGTTTTCACCAAAACTGTCATATTTTCGTAAAGCAAAACTTTTCAGAAAAACCTGAAATCTTTTCTGTATGCCCCCTGAAGGAACATAATACTCTAGGCATATTTTGGTTGCAAGTCTAGCTGGTCAAGATATGCCATCAGAGCAGATTAGAGTCTACCCACAGATGCAAGTCATTCCTGAAAGGAGCAGATGCTACCAGAGACACAGAGATAACACTGCTGCACCAGGAAAGAAAGGCTGCTTTGGCAGGAGAGGGGTCAGTATGTTGTGAATCCCCCAGCAGAAGTGTCCAGGAGACAACTACAGCTAGCGATTGGATTATTACTTGGAATTCAAGGAAGTTTTAAGGAACAGAGAGATTCAAACCTTATCTTATACACAGTGCACGAGTGTGAACTAGATAAAACAATGAGGAAATCTCAGAAAGTCAGAACAGTAGGTTTTTAGCAAAAAACAGACCACCTGTTATAGGTATGAAAATAATATCCTAGGTACATCTGTGTGTCTCAGAAGAATAGCCTAAGGAGATAGAAATGGAAGTGAAAACAGGAAAAGAGAGCAAAAAGTAATGATGTCATTTGAATAACAAGAAAATTGAACCTCCAGGAACTGGAGAAATCACATGGAATTACTGAGAGAGCATTATTACAGAAGCTACTTCTGCATGAGGGCAGTGCCTTGGCTGCCTTTCACAGTATCTGGGCATGAAGAACTTCCTGTGGCCAGGTGCAACACCTTCTGTTGCTCTTATCCTGACTGGAAGATCTCAGTTCTTGATCCTACTCCTTTTCTAAAGGTAGCTAGTTATTAATGCTGTTACCGAGTCACATTTTAGTGCCTGGATTGGAGCTTATGGGTTGTGTTTACACCAGGAGCTCTCTGGCAGTAACTGAAGGAAAGCACTACTTGGAAGCAATTGCTGTGAAATTCCTTGTGTTTCCACTGTGTTAAGGAAGAGAGAATTAATCCGGACATAAATATTTGTATCAAATAGAAATGCTAATGTAAGCACACCATTTCATCATACCAAAGGCTCACACTGATGGATGTGGAAGAAATCCTTCTAAAATATTCTGTAGACTTTAAGGACTATGACTAGAATATAAAACAGGAAGGATGAAAAATAAGAAAACCTTCATGCTCTGACAGAAAAACTGAGGACTCTGACATGGAGGTGAGCAGGGCAGACATAGCACACAATAAAGCATATAGCCTCCAAAACAGTAAGAGACAAACTTACTTTAGTATGCATTAGCATGCCAAAACTACTAATCTGGTTTAGTATTATGCTAGATACTCCTTATATTTCTTCTACAGATTTCTACACAGGAAATTAAAGTCTGTACTTACTGTATGGCTGTTACTTAACTGTAACTGTTAGGCTTCTCCTTTAACAAAAGAGTGCTAAAAAATAACAAATCAGTAAGTTACTTGAGACACATGTGGTGAAGGATTGATTTGGAAGCCAAAGATTGTTTCCTATTGATGGGAACAGCCTTTCTTCAAACTAAGCGTTCCTTTTAAATAAACGTCAAATCTATGGAAAGATGAAATACGTAAAAAAACCACAGTAAAGAATATGCACTGTATATAATGGGACAGAGAAGTAGTGAAGGGACAATCCCTCAGAGCATCTTATGTACTAGTGACACAGAAAAAGAGAGGAGGAAAGAAAATTAAGGAAAGGAAGAATCAGTAATAACAGAAAAGAAAAAAATATAAAAAGGAAGGGCACAAGAATGAAAAAAAATATTTGTAATTAGTCATTCTAAAGGTGTGCAACAAAAGGGAAAAAAAAAATCTACAAATACTCCCTTTACATAGTCATGTGCCTTTCCTTGCAACCTCTGCAGGCGAAGAGGCTTGATGGTGTTTCATGAAGTCCAGGTGTATAGAGTGACTACACTGTCATCCAGTGGCAGGCTCTGCCGTCCTTAGTGGTGTCCTGCTGGATGGGGCAAGGGTTATGGCAGCACCCTGTAACGTGAGTATTTCTGCAAGCGCAACAAACTCTTTGGCTGCCATTTCATAAAGCAAAACTCACTTGACAGAAAAAGGGTTAAATTCTATACAGTTGGACAGCTGAGCAGCTGCTTTCATGATTTAAATAAAAATAAGCTGAAATCCTTGCTGTCAGCTCAGTGATATATGACTTGTAATGGGATGTTTCCAACCTTTTCTTCCATATGGTCGCCTATGTTAGGTAATACACACAGTCTACAGTGCAACCAGCTTCCCCGAAAACATCTGGGTCCCATTCCTGCTCTGTTAGCTTCAGTGTTGCCTCCCACAAACACAGATGATTCATAGGACAACATCCCTTTGGTTAAGGATCAAATTAGGACGTTTCATTGATAATTTTATCATGCATCCCAACTGTAGTTATGGGAAAATGGAACTAATTCAAACAAGAATTTTTCCACACATATTTCCACCCTCCTATCTGCAGTTGATAAAGTTAAGATTTCAGAAACAGATTTTAATGACTGCTTAAAAAAAAAAAGAAAAGAAGAAAAAAACTAGCCTATCTCCTGTGAGGAATGCATTTCCGCTTGATTTCATCTTCTCTGTCACCTAGTTTTAGAGTATTTCCCGCTTTAAAAATGTGTTTGCTGACAGGAAAATCATAACATAATACTTATTTCTAGAAGCTGAAATCAAAGCCAATTATTTCTCCTATTGATAAGAGATTAGGATCTGCTTCAAGTAAATTTTTTCATGTTTAAAAAATATAATAGAATAAAGAGGAAATGGACAGTCTGCCCTGGAGCTCATGTGGTGAGTGACACAGGCTGGCTGTTTGGGGTCCTGCTAAGAGAAGATGAAGTTGGCAAATACCGGTTAGTCATTTCTCTAGCATAGGTCCCTCAAATATAATTCAGTAGGCTTTTGCTGGTATGTATTACTTCAGTTTTTGTGGTCATGCTTTTGAACAAGAATGACTGACAATGCCAGAATTTATGCAGCAATTCTCTGATTTGCACAGTTGGTTGCCCACAGCTATTGGTGGTTTTGTGTGAGCGTCTTTAAATCATCATTTCCAACACACTTCAAATTCAACATGAGTTGCTTTGATATGATACACTACCCCATTAGTATTAAAATAACAACAAGTGCAGTATAGCACTTTCTATCTACTCAGTTTTTCAAAATGCTCTTTTTTGCTCCCTCACAATTTTGGTGCGTGGCAGAAAGTGGATTAGGGAGAGAATTTAATCAGTTGTCCATTATTAAATAATAGGATATCAGCTTGCAAATGCGTCTCGAGCATTTGATTCAATCTTAGCTCCATTAATTCAGATAAGTCTAAACAATATAAGGATGCTCAACAAAATATTAAGAACCTGTCAGAACGACTCTGCTTTTTTCTTTAGCACATGTATATTTTGCCTATGTGCTAACACAAAAATTAAAATGCTAACAAAAGGATCAGATTCTTGTCCACTCTCTATCCCAGGTATAAAACAACATAAAGCATAAACCAGCAATATTCCCCCAGGGACAGATGCATACAAACACACTCCTGAGTTGTTTTTCAAGAATTACACAGCTACCTCAGGATAGTGCCAGGCCACTGACATACGCACCTAGACAATCTGCTCACACTGGGTCATGATCCTGCCCGTAAGGAAACAGAACTAGAGCCTAAGGCAGAGTGGATGTAACTAGAGACAGGCCTCCATAACCCCAACCTTTCAAGACTTTCTAAATCACACCAGGGCTGGCAGTGCTGGTCCCAGAGTAGACCAGAGTCAGTGTTAACAAAGACTTACAGCCACCCTACTCTCAGCTGCCAGTTCTGTGATGTGCTCAAAGGATGTGCAGCACACATGGTCACCTGGTGTGCTACCAGGATTTATTGAAAGAAAAAAAATCAGGAGTCACCTTTATTTCAGAAACTCTGTCTGCATTGTTGTGCAAAGATCTGCTGGTGCTTTTGTTTTAAGGACACTTAGAAATTGCTGAACAGCTTAAATTGTGGTCAGCTCTCTGCTACAAAATCTGCCATCTGACACCATAGGATGTTCTAGAATGATTTTAAAAAAAAGGTATATAAAAGGACAGACACAAGGTTAGTTAGAATCATGTTGGTTTTACTACTAATTTATTTAAGTAATTTTTCTCCCATTGAGTCATGATTTTTCTGTCAGTTGAAAAAATGTTCTGTTGACTTATTGGCAAACAAACTCAAATTCAACAGCTTATACTCAGCAGCTCAATAACCTGATATCAAAAGTTATTGACAAGCCAAGCTGGGAGTTGTTTAGCCTGGAGAAGAGAAGGCTTTGGGAAGACTTCCAGTACCTAAAAGGGGCCTGCAAGAGAGCTGGAGAGGGACTTGTTACAAGGGCACATAGAGATAGGACAAGGGGTAATGGCTTTAAATTGAAAGAGGGTAGGTTTATATTATATATAAGGAAGAAATTCTTTACTGTGAGGGTGGTGAGGCACTGGAACAGGTTGCCCAGAGAAATTATGGATGCCCCATCCCTGGAAGGTGCTCAAGAACAGGCTGGATGGGTTTCTGAGTAACCTGGTCTAGTGGAAGGTATCTGTGCTGATGTCAGGGGGCTTGGAACTGCATGATCTTTAGAGGATCTTTAAAGTCCCTTCCAACCTAAACCATTCTATGATTCCGTGATATGTATTAGACCATTTCACTCAAAGAGAGATGATAGAAATGCCTTTCAGAATGAAGTTGAAGTGCAATCGAATTTTTCACGTTGTAAAGATTGTTGTAAGTAGCAGAATTCATGGAAATCCTTTATCTTTCAGTTTTGCAGAAAGGTGTTTACTGTTCTCTCTAACAGGTCATTCACTGCTGAAGACAAAATGTAATTTAAATAGCTTTTCCTGTATTTGATGTTAATTTTTACGCATTCAGGATGTATTTCTCTCTTAGCAAAATGCAACATAGTAAAAAATGAAAATATAATATAAAGGCTAATTTCAGTGTTCATTATCAAATTTTAGCACTGACATAATATCAAAATATGTATTATCTTCCCAGGAAGTGACTTGTGTGGAATGTTGTAATGTACAGAGGAATTCTCCTCAATGAATCTTTCCTTCTGTGCATTATATGTGACTAAACTTCTGTACACTTTATATGGAGAACGAAAGTGGTGGAAGTAGAAAGCAGAGTGATCATGCCATTAATAGTGGAAGCACCAAAAAGAAACCGATCAGCTACCAGAGTACATGAGAAAGCCCTTGGGTAAGGCACACATGCTCATTCCTTTGCTGCTGATGCTTAGAATTGCAAATTCCGCAGAAAGAAGGTGGTTGAACCGGGGCAAAGAGGTTTTGGTTGAGAAATGAGATCACAGAAATAGTACCTCTTCCTTTTTTTTTTATTTATTTCTTACTAATAATTAGATTTGAGAAACTTTGAAAATGTGTAGAGGACAAAGACAATATATGCAAAATACCAGCTACCTGCTGAAAACCAGAGATGCTACACTAAATCACAATATATTTGTTGCCAAAGTCTCAGCTTCCTTAAATGTTCCTCGATGGCTTTATGGTAAGCTTTATGGTGAGCCTCTTGCAATTTCATCTCACTTGTGCTTCCAGAATCTGAGTAAAATAATATTAACCTAAAGTTTCAATAACGTCTGAACTCAGAGTTAAATATTTGATGCCTACATATATTGGTATGGCATTTTTGCCCAGAAATCTAGAAGCATAAAAGGATTAGAGAATGTATTCAGCTCTAAATAGGAAAAAATAATGCCATCATCAAATTTCACATAAGTCTCTATAACATGTTAAAATGGGATTAATTCTAAGCAGGTGTTATACTTAGGTTTTAGTTTTCCTTTCTCAGGATTTTTTCATTTGTTCAGTAATTTTGTCCACACCCCATTTCATCTTTTTGATGCTGTTATTTTTAAGAATCTGACATGACAGAAGCTCGGAAAAAGCCCCTCAGAATGATACAACCGTAAGCAACGAAAGCACAATTATGAACTTTCCTAAGAATGCTTTACATTAGAAAGCGAAGCCAATGGGATTGTGTGTAGAGGACAAGAAAATGCATTCAGGTAACTGAATGTATATGAAATGAAAAATATATGAAGATGATCTACACATAGGGAGGTATCCAAGACATCATATACATAGAACTTTTCTTACAATTTCTAAGACTACTTAACTAAGTATTATCAGTGCTACAACCATGACCTAGCTTGAAAGAAGAAATACTCTCATGCTGCAGAAAGCTTTTCCATAGAGAGAATTATGTATTTGAAGGATATTTGAAAGACTATTTAACTCAAAGAGGAATGATTGGAATGCCTTTCTCAAAAATACACGTACATCTGCAATTCTTTAAAGTTCAGCTAGATTCACATAAGCAGTGGCAAAACTGTAAGCAGATGACAGATGTAAGAAAGTAACCAGAAGGACCAGCAAACTAGAGAAAATTCCATTTGTTAAAATTAGTACGTTCCACTGGGTGAAATCCTGAACTGACTTGTGTCTGTAGTCTCATCCTCTCCTTAATGAGACAGCTCAAAGAGGTAACAGGGGATCAAGAGCAGCAGCTTCTGAACACTATTCTCAGTATCTTGTTATTGTGCACTGAGGTAACCAATTAGGGTGAAGAAATGTGAAGACATTCTTCTAGAAAAATGAGTTCCAGCAACTTTTCTTCATCTGCTTAACAGACACTCTGGTGCAAGAGACCTCAGCAGGAAGAGTTACCTAATCTAAAACTTTCAATTCCTGCCTGAACTGATTATCAGGATATTCCAAGGCCACATCCCCTCAGTTCTATTTCTTAAGATAAAAATCAGTGGCAAAGAGCTATTTAGGGTGATTTTTCTTGTCCCTAATAAAGTTCTCAGACTGGATAAGACTTAAGAATTTCAGAAATAACCATAACTCACTATTAACCTCTGGACTTCCCACCCAGCTCTGAGAAGTAATTCCTGAAATGTTCAGAGCCATACTAATATCGTTCTCAAACAAACTGCTCTCAAATTTATATATGCAGCAAGTTGAAAAGCACTACAGCTCAAGACATGCTGGCCATAGTTCCTTTTCTATGTTCACCAAAGCCTCATTAACAGCATGGAGGTTTTGAAGGTGGCCTTGAGTTGAAATCATTAGCCTGTGATGCAAGAAAAAGTTCACTTATGTTTTGTATTGGTGAAGAACAGAATTTTGAAGGTCCTCTGAAAATCTGTTCTATTAATTCCATCATGAAAGCCTAATTATAGAATAGAATCTTCGATTTCATCTTCCTTTTCTCTCTCGACGTAGATATTTTCTTCCAGAACTCATTCAGCATAGATTATGACAAGCAAGACCCAGAATACAGGAATGATTTTTTTTCCTTATCAGGCTTAACCATAATCACGGTTCTTACTTCAAAGTAAAAACAAAAAAACAAAAAACATTACCATGGAAAGAGTAACATTGATAATACAGCTAAACTATCTACCTAGCATCCAAGTTAATGACACTTGGAAAGAGAATGTGTCTCGAAGCCCAGGAGTTCATAGCACTGCTGGGTGGGGAGACCAGGATGGTTACAGGAGGGAAAAAAGCCTGGAGCGTAGGAGATAATGTATGTCCAGGGAAATATGCAAGATGATCTGCAAGCTTTCTCAAGGGTGGATAAAGGCTTCAACAACAGGAAGGTCAGAAGAAAACAGTTGGCAAATAGATGTGGAATAATATTCTTGAAGAAGAAGAGAAATCTGGGCTTGAACTAAGGCTAGCTTGGGAGTTTTTTTAATCAAGTTACAAGTTAGAAGCATAGTCCTGCCAAAAATACGATGCTTCAGTGATAGGAAGGAAACTTTTAGAATACATAAAGCCACGGAACTACAGATTTCCCTGATGTTTGAGAGAACTTAAAAAATTTAAAGGTTTGGACATAAACAAACAAAACAAAAACCCCAACAAAACCAAACCAAACCAAACCAAACAAACCCTTGTAATGCTCATTTTTACCTTTTCAGTAGCAGAGGTCTAACCTTTGTAGACAAACACCTGAAGCCAAATACACCTTCAGATACTCTTCCTGAGATGTGCAGGCTCCATAAAGAACATATCAAGTTTTAGAAGCACCAAAAAACCCCAGTCTGTAAATACAGGCAAACAGAGGAGTTATCTGCCTAAACTACTTAATAGGAAGCTTAGGCCTGTCTCTCAAAGATGTAGGAGCAAAGGAAATTCTTTCCTACCCTTAAATATTTTCAGTTCTCCTTTGGATCTGAGTACCTGAAAATGCTATTCATTTTAAAGTAAAAATTGGAGGAGACTTCCTATACTTCCTATATGTTCAGAATGAACACTGAAATAGAGAGACAAAGAGTACAGCTTTGTGGCTTGATCACTCTGTTTAGTCCTCAGAATTGAGTTCAATTTCTTCACAGAATTTTGAAAATGTTGACTCAGAAATGAGAGCTTCACCTAAAAGTGCTAGAGTGTAAACATCCACAGAAGGTACTCTGGCCCTCTCATTATCACCGGGGGCCCTAGTTTTAAAAGTATGGGGAAAATCAAACAGCAGAAAAGCATGGTGAACTTTAATCTTCCTTTCAAGTCCCAGACAGACTTAAGAAGAACATTACCCCTACTACCCTTTTGATATGTTTCATGGGTTAAGCCAGTGACCCAGTAGTCAATAAAAAAATAGCTAATCTCACTTCTCTGACTCACCTAAGAAATAGGCAGACTTGATGCTGACCAAATTAGGGGACCTGTAAATCAATTCACTTATGATGATCTTTGATGCATTATTTAGGTAACTGTGCTCTGAACCTTGATCAATTAGTATATTACAGCAGAGTAAGAGAGAAATAACTTGTTTGAGACTTTGCAGTCTGAGCAGCAGAGCTGTATCTCAACTTGTCTGGTATATACTTAGAAGCTGAAATGTCAGTGGCTTAGACCACTTCCCCAGCTGGCTACCTCAGAGTCTTAGGAACAGGTGCCCCTGAAGCATTAAGTGTAGTGGATGACAGAGGGACAAGAGGAGAATTTTGATATGATGCAGAAATCGGACGTAGGTGCATGAAAGGTAGTCAGATGTGTATCTGTGCCTATCCAACTTTGAAAATATTTCTAGTGATAGTCTATACATGAGTGAATTTGAATACCCTTAGACATCTGACAAAATTATCTTGTTGAAAGACAGTACATTAAGTTATCTTCTTTTAAGTGAAAAGCAGAACCAGTCATTTAGAAAGTAGTGCTGCTAATACAGATTGCTCCAGCATCCAAAACTTAGCATACATGCATGCTCCTCTGGCTGGAAGTTAAGTTGATTTATTTCAAACATATTTTGGTGAAAACTGTCCAGGATGCAAAGTCACAAAAATCCTCATGCTTTATTAAGCATACGAACATATTGAAAATAAATTTTAAAAAAATAATGAACAAACATATTATGGAAAGAAAATATTTCAATCAACTTTGAGTTGGTTGAGTTTTGCAAACAATTCAAAAGTTGTATGTTTTAACAAGTCTAAGACTGGATGAAGAGTGACTATTAAATTTTAAATGTTCTTAATTGCCCTGGAGTAATTATGAGATAGGTCGCGTATCTTATTTTTAAATACAAAATGTATTGTAGAAGGGTATATTTTGCACTAATATTAAAACTAATGCAAACTGTCTGACTGCAACATGGTGGAATTTGGCTCAGAATTTAAAAAAGAAACTCTTTCCATAAGACACAGTAAAGAATATCATATTTAAATAAATTTAAGATGTTTTCAGTCTATTCTATTTTACTCAAGATGACATTTTTCCTCTAAAACAGCATTAAAAGAGTTACATTTAAATAAGTTTAAGATGTTATTCAGTCCATTCTTTTTTTCCTTAAAAAAATATAATTCATATGTCAATGAAGACAATTCAAACGTTTCTCAAAGTTCCCATCCACAAGAATAATGAAAATACCATTCCTATATAACCTATCAAAAGAGAGGAAAACTACTCACTTTCTAACATGACGGATGGATAAAATTTCCTTTAAAAATAAAATTAAAAGGAGGAAGGAATATGATAGCTTCACAGGTTTTGCTGACCACTAATAAATGTCAAATCACATACAATTCATGCTTTTTTAATCAGCCATTTTCAGGTACATAGCAGAATGACTCAGCATAGTGACACCTTTACTATTAAAAAAAAAACCACAAGAAAACTGTCATTAGCACCCTCCTCCTCACTCTTGCCCATGTAATATTTTTCTAAAGCTTCATTCTTAGTAGCTAATCATGGTTTGAGATCACAGTATATTTTGTTCCTCTGCATAGAGTGAAAATGTAATTATCAATCCCTGTTTCATATCTCCTGGCAAGGGTAAAAAAAACACACAAGCAAAAAAAAATCGAACAATAGCAACCACCAAAAAAAAACCTCACCAAAAAAATACACTCCAAAATAACACAAAACTGATGAGGTTAAATAAGACCAAGATGAGATTTTCTGAGATAAAGGATGTTCTTCTTATTATGTCAGTCATCTTAAGTGTGATGTTCACATACCTTAAGGTAATATCACAATACCTTTAGACTACAGTAATAAAGTACAGTTTAGAGCACAGGGGTGCTTTCTATGGAGAGAGAGAAACATAAAGAAAAGGAAAAGATTTCTAAAGTTCCACGGTTAAGTCTGGTTCTACTGAAAGCAGATATCTGAACCTGCAGAGAACCCAGTCATCCACCATAGCTGCTAGCCTCAGCCACATGGACTAAACAGGACACCGACACCATCTCCAGCTCATACACCATCATCTCTTTTTTAAACACTTAGTATATCCAGGAATCATCCCTAGTCATCTAATGCACACAATGATTTTGTCCTTTATTCTCCATTTGCTTGCGAGGTACACTTGGTATGCAGCAGTTTCACCTCCTGATGCACAACACAGTCTGAGATAACGCAAATCTGCGAAAGTCCCCAAGAGTTTTTTACATTTAGCATAAACAGAATTTGCAATATTTATTTCTTCTTAAACCTCTCAATTAGGAGAAAAGTTGTTCCCATAAAGCAGTAAGAAACTGTGATGGAGCACTGGACTATGGAATGATGCTTGGCAGTGTCTCGCCTTAAGGTTCAGAAAAAAATATTTTTCAAGCAGAAAAACTAAGGAATCTTTTTAGTCATTTGAGTCTAAAACCTACAGAACTGTTTGAAAATGTGCATGTGTACATGCCTTTTATTTATTAATTTGGGGAGTGGGAGGGGAACACAAAAAACAACTGATTATTCCTATTTCACCTTGAAAATGGAGTCAAGCTAGAGAGAAATTTTAAGTCTATGATGGTTGCACACTGCTCTAAACAGTATAGGCAAGGGAGTTCTCCTAATACCATGCTAATAAAGTGATTTAGGTGTTCTATCAGTTCTGTTTGACTTGACAGCACTGTAATTCAGTGACTAGGGACAATCCTGGTGATTCCGAATAACTGTTGATGCAGAATGAGCATGTACAGCTGCTCTGAGACTTATACAGGAGACTTGGTTTGAATGCATTAAAATGCAGAAATTCTTGCTACAGAAGAAATGAAAGGGGTTTCTGAGGGAAGTTAGAGTGTCTGTAGCTCGTAATTTGAGAAAGAGTTTGCTTGCCCCACTTTCAGATTAAGGGAGGATTTATAGGCATCTTTGTAAACCTGAATGAACAAGGAAATTCAAAGGATTATATTAAAAAAATCACCATCCCAGCAGAGGTATGGAACCTTCTGCTGCACTGCTAGAACTCAAGTCATTTGGAAATAGTTTGATAGACTGAATGATATATTAGAAAGAAACATGGATTTATTTCATGCTCCTGCAGTGCTGAAACAGCGAATGGTTTTGTTAAGTAGGTGATTTTTCTACTTTAAAAGCCCAGTTTCATACCAAAAAAGGACCCATTTATGAACTCTGTTATACAGTCACAGACTCATTTCCTGTCTTTATATTTCCAGTTTGCTTTCAAAGTTATTCCCTTCTGCAATTTGCCTTTTAAAGGAATAAACTGCTATTGAAATTGTGGGGGCAGAAAAAAAAAATCACATTTCCTCCAATGCACTTGTGAATTTCATTATATGTAAAAAGCAGTTTTTAGTTGCAGAAGCCAATATTGCTTAGAGGAAGTTGAGTGGAGGGGCAGCTGGAGGTGAATGGCTGGTCTATACTTTCTGTGACCTGTCAAGCTGAAGCACATGCCTGTATAGGCCCCTGACAACAGAGTGAACCTAAAAAAGGTGGGAAATTCTGCTGGTATCAAGGGAAAAGCCTTGGAGGATTAGCTGAAAACAGTTACAACAAATTGCAAAAGTAGTTTGAGTTCAGTTTATTTCTTGTTGTGTTGCAAAGTGTGTCAAGTTCCCTAAACCCCATACCTTTAATTTCCTTTTTCTTTCCCTGAAAATGAGCATCAATAGGGATGTGAGTAAAGAGAAACAAAGTGGGAGGAACTGTGATTTTTTTTAAAGGTTGAAAACTGAATCTAGATACTAAGGAAAAAAAAAAAGAGGAAGGAAAAAACCCTCCTCTCCCACTCCAAACAAAAATCACCCTTTTTGCAGAGTGCTAAATCTAAAAATATTAATTTTTAAAAATAGTCCACTGGTAAAAAAACTACTTCTAAAGTATCTGATATTAAATTAACTTATATCAGAAAGCAAAATTATAGCATCTGGCTTTTCCACTAGTTCTGCCATGTTTTTGACTGAATGAAGAACATGATACTTTATAATTAGCAACATTGTCTTTTATTCCATTTGAAATAGGAAAATTAGAGTAGCATACCTTTCTGGTTTTTTAATTCAGTGTGTTTTATAATTAACCTTTTTCTTTCTTTTTTCTGGATATTTCAATAATTACTACCATAGGACCATTTGCCAACTTTTCCATTCTCTTTCTCCATTTTGTTTTTTTTCTCTGTGTGACAAAAGGAAACCCTAAAATACCTTGATAATCTTCAATTTGCAAAGGTTTCATCCTATCTCACAGATGAAATTTCACCATGGGACAATTTCTGAGGCACTTAATTGTAAACAAAAACTAAAGTAGACATAGCTGAAAGAGTAAAAATGAATCCATTGTTTCCTCTGTATCATTCTCTCTCTGTGGATAGTTCTACCTGCTTTAATAATACAGATTCTTCTGCAGTTAAGCTATCTTTCTATGGCCTTCAAAGCCATTTTTTAAATGCTTCATAATATATAACATTAAAATGATGTTCTCAAAAATATATCTAAATAGGAACTCATTTCTGAAAATTTTGGATTTGAAATGCGTAACATTTTCATAAATTAATTTAAATATTGCTTTCAGAGCAACTATAGAAACAAGGAGAGAAGAGATTGTGGTGGTTTGAAAAAGGCTTCCCTTAATAATAGATCTGTTTTCACAATTTATTTATATTTACAGCAGAGATAGTTACACTGTGACAAATTTAATCCACAGATACTCATTCAGTAAATAATATTTGTGGAATAATTGGACCAGTCATACTTTGATTGATTATAGCTGGGGTAATGCTCAACTGTACACCTGCATATTATGTGAAAATTTTTTCCACTTGGAATAAATGCTCAGGTGCTGAGAAAACTGATGGGATGAAACAAAGGCTACTCCTTGTAAGCATCTGCATTTTGAAAAAATTTAGGCTTGTTTTATTAATTAGGATGAAATAGTCATAAGACACGGGAATTTCCATGGGTAAGCCAGCTCAATCACTTGTTTGTTGACATATGCCCAGAGTAGTAGAACTGAGTTCAGGGAATTCTTAATTGCTTCATAATGCCTTTAGTGATGTGCAAATAATGGTAAGTGAAAATAGGATCTGATTTGGAGAAAAAGAAAATATGAGCCCTCTACATACAAGAAAATAAAAAGAGTGTATAAAAATCTCGACAATAGGGCCAAAAGTGTCAGGTAATAGAGCAGCAACATGCTGTTGCAGATCTCTGACTACCAGAGTCTTGGCTTAGCTCCCAGCTTCAGAAGTTGGATCAAGCTAATCTTCATTTTGCCAAAGCTGATGGAAGCTCTAAAAATGTAAATCTGAGCTACAGCATAAAAAGTGAAAGAATATTTCTTGCCTTATACAGTTTTTCAAAGCACATAAATTTTAAAATTAAATACTGGGACTCTGCAAGATGTGGACTGTGCAACAGCCAAAGTAAGTTACCAAAATTAGTGGAAATAAGGCTGTAAGCTTTTTCAGGATTATAATGTGATGCAAGTGTTGGGCAGAGTGATGACAAGTTTGCTGCTCCTCTAGATACACGCATTTCATAATTTTGTGCTCAAAGGTTGCACATAGTTAACCCATTTACAGAAATCAACACATTCTTGCATCTAGATTTTCACCAAACATAATGATTTGTCAATCTATTCCAGCATTACTTATCAAATCTCCACAACAAATTTTGATTTATATGAAAAAATGTATTGAAAATATTACGAAACATTATCTCTTCAAAACTAGAGACAAATGATATGCATGTGCATCCTGAACCTTCAGGATTGAAAAAAAAAAAGGTATTAGAAGGTTTGGAGTAGAAATACACATGGCTTTAAGGTGTAACACCTGGCCTGAAGGAAAATGGCATTGCTGGGCAAGTTTGACTCCATTGTAACTTTCTGTGTCAAGTTAAGGAAATGCTAAGTAAAAAAGGAAGTCATACACAGGTATTTTGTCAAGAAGTGTATATGTGAAGTAAGTGTGGTATAATGTGGTGATGTGAACATCATCGTTAAATCATACAGCATTCATCTACACTGTTTTATAAAGTGACAGGTTTTATAAGAACAGCTAATACCTAGCTTAAATGATAATATCCATTAACTATGTCTAAATTGATAATCCCAACTTCAGCAAGACAGTCGTTCTGCTGTTGAATAAACATGAATCACATGAAATCACTTGCACATATTTCTCCACATATATGTGATATATTATATGATATATATATGATATATATACATATGATGCTTTACTGAGTGAAGTGAAAAAACAACTTTAAGAATGTAACCATGCAAATACTGCAAAATAATGTTTTCCTGGTACTATTCACTTCAACTACCCTAACACCTAACCTATTCCAACACCTTGCTAATACATTGTAACATAACTACTGCAGCTTTTGTAAAATGAATGAGGACTGGTTTTTTCATTGACCTTTTTTCCTTCTGTCTTACATATTCATTAAGTTCTTTCCTGTCCCTGGACTATGGAAAAGACACACTTTTAGCATGATGGAATACTGAAACTTAACAAATACCTAGGTATTACCGTAAGTCAAACAATAATAACATAAGGTGGTGCTATTAAGTCAGTGAACTGACTTTACCTATTTATGCTTGTTATATGAGTCAGTAATTTTTAGACATGGGCTCAGCTGTACTGTTTTTTTTTTCTATAAGAAACATCACCTCCCATGATCCTTACCTTTTTCCTTTTCCCTTTGTTTTCTCTGTGAATACCCAGTTAAGGAATAAAATCCTAGCTCGCTCAAAACGTAAACCAAAACTCCTAACTTGTTTGATACAGTCTTTAAAACAACATAAGAAACAGATCCTTGTTGCCTGACTGCAAGAAGGGACAAACTAACCTTGAGACAGAACATATAAGAATAAAAGGTGGATATTGATAAGAGGAAAAAATAATGAACTCTGCTCTTGGAATATATATACATCAAATTTCTACTGTACTTAGGAAGATGCTAAGGTGCAAAGAATGCATTTACCACAGTGTTTTATTTGAGCTCAGTATACTCCAAAATTATATCTCCTGGTCATCCCCACTTGCTGAGCTTTGGTTCACACTGCAGCTCTGGAGTGTTAGAACTGGATTCCTTTGGGGTTAAACACGACTGGAAGATGCCTTCTGGCAGCACTCCTGACACTCTCCAGCTGCAGCTGGGCATGCAGACCAGGCTAGAGCCAGGTCAGAGTAAAATATGCACAGTGTAGACTAAGATTCTCAGCACCAACCAGTTTGTTCTAGAGATTAGTTTCTGTTGTGCTGTGCAACTTTCTAATGTAGCCAGAGTTATATCACATATCACACACGCACTCAAGAGAGAACCCAAAAGGCTCAGTAGTTGTCCTGATGCCTCAAAACAAATAAGAAATGCTGCTTTCTGAAGCAAGTGAACACAACAGCTAGAAACATCTACTGTTTTTGTAATGCAACAAAACCCAACACTTTTTAAAAAGTGGAAGAAAGCATCTGAAATGATGAAACTTTTGAATAAAGGTTTGTTGTGAATTTGGTTGGTTATTTGGTTTTTTTTCATACTGCTAGTTTCTTATTCCAACTTTTTGGAAAAAAAAAAGGGCAAGCTTGGACTAAAAAGAATAGAGAATGACATATGTTCTAGGAAATGCTTATGACATAAAACCACCTAGAAGTGGGATGTTGCTGACACATACTGGCAAGAAATTCAGTCATGAATGGGAAGATTGCCAACAGAATTTCTTAGGTGTTACATCATTCATCCATGGAAGATGAATACTCAGTGGTGAAAGCATAATTAATACCCTATTTTCTTTTAGGATCAATAAAACACGAGAATAATAAGAAATACTGGTAACATTGCCTTTCTATGGCTGAAAAAAATGGTAAAAGAGCTTCATTTAGCTAGAGAGAAAATCATCACAAAAAGTTGCAAATATTTTTAACCAGAATAATTTCATTTAAATTTTATGATCTTGAAAAAGCATTGGGAAAAAAAAAAAAGAAGAAATACAAATAACATTTATAGTAATAAGTAAAGATATATTAAGAAGTGTGAAATCATATGCAACAGAAAAATATATATGTTTCTATGAGAATCCAGACATAACCACTTTGAGAATTTTATAAATATAGGCAATTAACTTTTACATACATCATGAGTGTACTCAAATACATTGTGCAGTTACTTTGCTGCTTGAATAATAAATGTAACTAGTAGGATAAGTTATAGGGGATTCACGCCTTGTTGTTTTGTGAGTTTACATGAAAGATGACTGCAAAGGATGCAGCAGAAATTCTGAAAAAGGAGTGGTGAACATCTGTGGTGTTTCCTCTCTAAGAAAAAGAAAAGGTCATATCCCACCCAGGGAGAAGAAATGACCCTGATAAAGAATGTAAGTGATCTTGTGTGACCTGTGACACAACACTAGTGGTGACCTCTGTGTCTAACCACAATGCATGTTTTTTGTTATAAGAGTGAGCAAGTGTGCACTGCTAAAAAGGAATGCAAGGAATATGAATTATGCTGAAAGTCAGAATGAATTATTGATTGTGGAAGTCAAAGTGTGTTTGTTCAGGTAGGTATGAAGGCTAAATGGAGGAGGAAGAGGAAGAAACATAAACAAAATAAATAAATAAACTTACTCATAATCAAGCCATTTCTATTCTAGAAACAAAAAAACAAATAAAAGAATATGCCATTTCCTTGACTCTCAGACCAAAATTACTCTTGAAGACATATTAGAACTTCTAATTATAAAATTTAAGGCAATATAATTAAAAAAGTACCAATTTGTTAATCCAACTCTATTTGTGAATGTTATTCATCAGCATTCTATATTATTTATATAAATTTTCAAATTAGAAATTATTGCTCCTAACTCATCACATGGAGAGAAAGATTAATTGTTTTCATGCAGAAACCACCCACCCCACTCATTTTTTTATTTAAGAAAAGCAAACACTCCTATTTTCTGATAGCTGGATGTATAAATATTTCTAATATCAGTATAAATATAATACACTGTTCCTGAAAAATGAGCACAAGAGATTTTAACTGTCATCTTTCCCATGTGGCAACACTAAATAAATTAAAGTGAAATACAATTGGCTGCTTACTGACAATGTCTACTATCTACAATTCAGGAAACAGCATGCTTAACATCTAGTTCTGATAAACACATTGTCTGTGTAGGTCTTTTGTTAAATATGATCAATGCAACAGATGAAAACCTGAAGTCAAAGTTAATCTATGCAATCTCAAAGCACAAATCAATGCACCTCTTTTCACATTCAAGATGAAAGATAATTTATTAAGGCAACTCTGTAAGGAAAGAATTCACTCCAGCTGAAAATTTCACTTCCAATTTTAAAAGTGACTAATAGAAAAATTAAAAAATGCAACCATAAATCTAATTCTATTGCAGCTATTTCTTCTGGAAAACTTTAACTTAATCCTGAAATATAAGCACAAAAGAATAACACTGCCAGGTCTGATGTACAAATCTTGGTAATATGTGAAGCAAATGGCCAAAAAGAGTCTAACCTGTCAGCAGTCAATATGCAGTACATTTTTAGCAACAGTATTAATATGCTTGACGAAGCTAGATGACTCAAAAGACAGGAAATATAACATGGAATTTTACATCTCTGGGTCACAGGTTCAAATGTAACCCAGGGCAGGATCCACAGTGCAATGCCTTAACTTTAGGCACCTGCTACGAAATTGTAACCCAGATGCCACTCACTCTACAGAGATGTTTAGACACCTTATTAATGTACAGGGAAAATAAATGTGTTCAAAATAAGGTCCAAGAGGGCTGTGACACCAAACAGGGAAGCACAACCAACAATTACGGGAAAATACCTTTTCTCCAAAGAGAAAAAGCACTTCAATTTGTAGTTCAACTGAACACTTCTGGATCTAACTGATCATCTATCAGTACAAGTCTATTTCTAGGGTCAGGTTTTCAAGGTTTCCTAAGGTGAGACATCCACAAACAGGTGCCTGAAAGAGTTGAGCAAGATTCCCTTTTTTACAAATGTAGGCAGGGAGGCAGGGGGTGATGATTGTACCAAGCTTTTACAAAATTGCACTCCCCTTCAAAAATTAGTCTATTATAAAGTCATAAGTTGGTTAGGATGATTACTTCAATTTTCTCCTTAATCCAAGGGAGTTCTTTTGCATGCTCCAACGGCCATACTAAAAAAAATATACTGAAAAAAGGAAAATACTCTTTCATTCATACTGAAATTACACAGGAATACAATAATACAATAAAAGACTTAAAAAATGAGAGAAAATGTCTACCAAAAAAGGCAAAGATGACTCTACAGACCACTGACTTGAGAAATCTAAATCCAGTCCATGCTTTTATTGCTTTTTAGGCAACTTCGACATGAATCTTTGCATAAAAAGGAATTCAGCAGATAAAATAATAGAATTATAGAATGGCTTGGGTTGGAAGGGACCTTAAAGATCATCCAGATCCAAATCCTCTGCCAAGGACAGGGACATCTTCCATTAGATTTAGGTTGCTCAAAATGCCATCCAACCTGGCCTTGAACACTTCCTGGGATAGGAAAGCCTTTTGATTTAGGTGTTGCTCAGGAAAGTATAAGATGTCATGGCACTGACAGGTTCGAGCTCCCTTCAAGATGCAGCAGCTGTTTTGTTATAGCTGTGACAGTATTCTGTAAAAAGGGATATTGGCATTAGAGTCCCCACGGTAAAGATGGGCACAATTTGTCTTGGTCCCCACCAGGCTTAGGCATGTTCAGACTGCAGCACCAATAAGCAAGCAAGGCAACTGAAGTCTGGGTACTTCCAGTAGCTAGTAAGGAAGAATTTTTAATGACAATCTTAGATCTAACTGCTTCATATAGTCTCTTTTGAGGCTGTAAATCCTTTAGCTACCAGATTAGGTATCTATAAAACAACAGTGTCCGGAATTGCTGACAGTTGATTCATAATTGGGAAGTCATGAGGTGAACATAACTGTATTTGCAAAGAATCTTCATCAGCTGGCATCTCTTCTTCCAAAACAGGGTCTAAGCAGTGAACAGTGAAATAAAAGAATACTTTAATCTGGCCAGAAATAAGGCACACTGGCCAACTTAACAGTGTTGTTTAAAACACACTTATTTCAGTATGATCATACAGTAGGTAGTCCAACCATAAATATGCACATGCTAAAAGGAAGGTGTGTAAAAACTTCTATTGTATTTGATGAATTTCCTTACAGCTTTGCTGCTTAAATGAATGCTTTAACTATTATGGTGTTTATGGTGTATTAAATATGGAATTATAATAAATTAGTGCCACCTGTTAGACATCAGAAATTCTAGTCAGTACACTGGTTTCAGAAGAAAATTCTCAATTTAAGGAATACACTTTGAGTTCTCAGATTTTGTAGGTACCCATAACTGAGGGATTAATATTTCACCAGCAATTATAAACGAGTATTGTTAAATTTATATGTATGGCTGATTTGCGAACACATTCAAACTCTCAGATGTCCACATGACATTAGTTCTTCCCTCACAACACATATCCCAATTTCTTTTTCTATTTCTGTTTTTCTTTTTCATATTTCTTTTTCTATCCACAAATCACTAAACAAGCACAAGAATACAGAAGTATATTTTCAGAAGTTAGCATCCTGCAAAATTTTCCCCTTTTTCAAGTCACAGACTTAAGAGGTAGACTAGAAACTACATTTTGTTGCATATATACCAGTGTAAAGTTTTTAAACTTTTTCAATTTTTCTAATAAATACTAAAAGAAATGAAAAGAAAGTTATGTTATCATTATGTTTCCTACAGATTTTATCTTGTAGGAATCGTGGCCTGTAAATACCATCCTTTTTCTCTTTCTGAACCTCAGTGAAGTTTGGATACTCATATTAACCCTATCTCGTTACTTTTCCAGCAAAATTCATGCCAGTGGATTTCTTCCTCTAGTGAATCTGGAAATTCTTCTTAGTAATAGTGCTTGATGTCTCTACATATTCTTTCAGTAAGATGTCTTCCATAGCCATTGTATAAGTTTAATTGAATACAAAATAAATCAAAAGGCTTCATAACACCTTGTTATGCTACCTTTTCCAACAACTGTTTTCTATCTTATAGCAGTAGCAGTAGCCCAATTCTTAAAATTTATCACAGAGTTCTTACTCTGCTAAAGAGTGTATTACTAATAGCTGCACAAGGGACTTGACGGATTTCTTCTGATTTTATGAATTTCATCATCATTCAAACTTCAACATAAAGCAACACATCTTTTTACATCATACATTGATTCTTCTGCCCTTGGGACTTGCACAGACACCTCAGTCTGATCTCCAACAATTGGAACCAAAACTCTTGACATGTCCTGGGGTTGAATCCATTAAAGTGTAAAGGCTCTGACATTTTTGAGCATTCTCTTTATGTTACATTGACAAATGGAGGGGTTTTGTGTTTCATTGGTTAAGAGGGAGTCAGGTTTTAGTTATTTGAACCTGGGGTAGCTTCATTCATGGATCAAAAAAGACCTCTCGGGGCTTCCAAAGTCTTAATTATTTTAGAGCTACAAGGCATGATTTGGTAGAGATTTGGGTAATGGGAAACATATTCTTCTGGGATCACTACACTTTGGGGAGCTTTCCAGCTGTGAAACAGGCTCTCAAACTTAAAAGCTCTCCAAAGCTCTACCTGGCCCCAGGCCCAAATTTCCCTGTAACAAAAGTTGACTCGTAGAACTGGTGTAATATATGCAACCAAAAAACTGCAACATTAAAGAATTGGTAAGATTTATGATAACACTAAAACTTGTTAAAGTGTTTTTAAAAGGTCAGCTTTTCACATTTAGAAGCAGAAGAATGTTCATTTTTATATAATCACCACACACCTAATTCCACAAGCAAAAGTGACAGCTATTTTATTATACAAGGTACCTAAGGAGGTTTGCACATAAAGGTATTATCTTATTAAAATAAAGTGAAGTTTCTGTTTGTTATCACTCAGAATGATAAATATCATGTTTCTTTTTACTTCAGAATTGCTTTTCTGGAAAGCTACTAATATGATGATATCTCGTTTATTAGTTAAAATAAGCATAAATAAATAATAAATTTAAATCTCTGCATCTGACATTACCTTATGCAGTTTAAACAAAATTAATCAGTTTCAAGGTATGTTTATCAACAAAATATATGGAAGGCAGGCTACTATTAAGCTCATTAATAGTAATTTTGCATTGTATATACAAGCAATGGTAGATAAGAGCTGTCCCATGAAGTTTGGGATCTGAATAAGGTGTGATTTTCATTCAGAATTATTTACATTGCAAAATTTTCTACCTCCATCAGTATGAAGAACAGCAAATGGCTTTTAAAAAATCTAAACCCTGTAATTTTATAGGCTCAAATCTGTACAAAAGTGTACAGAAAACCTGAGGTGTCAGAACAGATCTTCAGCACAAAGTTCAGTTTATACTCCAATATACCCATTTCTTACACGGGTCAAACTGAAAATGTCTTCTTCATGTGAAGGCACTTACTGAAGGAATTATTTATGCCATTAAATAAAGCCATTAAACTTGAGGAAATGATGCATACACAGAAATCACACACAGCAACCACCAGAAGTCCCTACCATATCAAAACATCAGAAAATCATGCCTTGAGAAAAACCTTCCTCCGTTGAAGTGCAGAAAAAAATTCTTTCATGTTTATGGGCTCCATTTGAAGTCTGGAGCCCACAAATCTCCTGTATTTGAGAAAAAAGAATTGTAGATCAAGTGTCTTTCAGTGTCTCTATGGTCTCTCCTCTATTCCTCATCCAGAAAATCTTGTACATCCTGTGTTCTACTCTGCAATGATGATGTTTTTTAAAAAAAAGTTCCACAGGGCAATTATTATTAAGCTTCAATTCTATACTATAAGTGTACAGAATAATATGCATAAGCATGTATTATTGATTCTGTCCTGATCCCTCTTTTTATGTATTTATGTCTCTTCCTCACATTACAAATTCTTCACATCTCTGAGAAAGCATTTTGATTGTCTAACTGAAGAGTAACAAAAATGCTGTCACCCTCTTGGTATTTACAATAATGTTGGGCATCTGGGATACTATCTGGAGTAGAGAAATACAGAGGAGTAGAAGACAGAGACAAGCTCACAGTGGGTCAATCAAGGTGAAACCTGGTCTGTCCTTAGCCAGAATAAAAAAAAAAAGATTTCTTTTTGTTTGATCAACTTTCTGCAGAGAATACTGTCGTGTTTGCAAAGGGTCCTGCAAAAGATGACACAGGGAATATTTCTTGCACAATTACAGAAAGGCGGAATTGAAGGGGTTAATAGTGGGTCTATTAGCTCCCAGGATGAAGATATTGGGAAAATTTTCGGGTGCATCCTTGATGATAAGGAAGTCAGTGTGCAGCCCTAATGGAGAAAACAAAGGCAGACTGTAAAGTTGGCAGGCCTAGGATGTGGGAACTCCAATAAGGCCTTGAGCTTTGCCAAATGTATCGCCCACAGAACCTAGCCAATGAAAATGCTGTTGCTTGCTTACCTAAAATAAGGATACTGCTTGCTGCTAGCAAGGGGTATAAAAAAGGAGATGAGAAAATAAAGAGGGGGAAGACATCTTTTCTGCACATAACTGACTCCTTGTATCTTTATCGGCCGTCACGTCTCTACACTGACAGAATATGGTACTTTTAGATTGTGATTCACCAGGAACAACATTTAGGGAGGAGACAGGTTTGTTGGTATAGGCACAAATTGAGACATGAGCTGTCTCTTTGTGAAAGAATAAGGTAACAGTCCAAATAACAAGTGTTCCTGGAATTAGTACCTTTAAGGAATATTACAGACAGCCATGGGACCGCTGCTCCTCTGCACCTCTAGCTCCCCTGGACTGGGGACATGGCCAAGGAGATCTCAGATGGTCATGTGTGCAATTCACTGTGCAGTCCATGTCTCACTGGGTTTATTACTTTATGTTCCTTTCTGAGCAAGAACTGCTAGGCTGTTCTTGGGCAAAAACTTTGTAGAAAAAGTATACTTATGTTTGTCGAGTGCCAGGACTGAGCTAATAATCCAGGTTGCAGCCATCAAGTTCAGCATCTCTGCATTTGTATAGGTTGTACATCTACAATTTAGACAAGTTGCTGTGGATAACTCAAAGCAGACTGTATTAATAATTAACTGGCAATAAAACAAAAACCTCAAAACAATAATATGTGGCTCCCTAATAAAGTTTTAAGGGGAAGACTCTATTTATTTATTCAAGCATACCTTTAGAGACTAGGAATGACGGAATTTGGAAATTCTTTTCAGAAGGGAGACAAGTTCAGAATAAACTTGAGACTTTTTGATAGATATGGGACAGAGCTTGGAAAAAAGAAGAAAATGTAGCACTTCCAATTGATTTTCTTTTGGGAGATATCTTTATGTAGTAGCACTGAATGAAACAAACCACAACGAGCATGCAAGGCATGTAAAATAATATAAAAATGAAAAAACTGCCTGCAAAACCTGCCAGGTTTCTTTTTGTTCTGTGTATTGCTTAAGATTATTACGAACAAAATACTTGTATGGCCAGTCTTCGCGAGCGAAGATTTGGGAAAGGTCTTTACCCTTCCAGCCTGTGCAATGGATTTTTTTAGGTGAGACACAGTGTGCGCTGAACTGAGCCCACCCTTTAGTCCTAAGGTTCATCTGCCGGGGCCGAGCAAGCTTGGACAGTGGCAGTGAGATCCTCAGGACATAGGTTTGTTTAGAGTGACCTTCTCTTAGATGGATGGCCTTACAGGGCTGACGAGCTCCATCTGCCCGGAGCAGTTTCCCTGACCGGGAATCAAACCTGGGCCGCAGCGGTGAGAGCCCTGGTGGTCTAGTGGTTAGGAACAAAATACTTAGTAGAATCAAAAATGTGAATGCCTAAGGAAGAGTGCTAGTACAGGGCAAGCATGCAGTGATATCTTTCCAGAACACCCTCCCAGCCTCCAGTGATTTCCAATTCACAAACTGAGGGGAAAGATGATTATGCACAATGTCTATTGCTAGAGGTAATAGTTCTTAGTACATCAGCTAAATAGTCTAAATTTTAAAAATTATATTTGTTCAGTAAAAATTAATATGTTAATAAAACTGTTATTTCAGTGGCTGCAATACACTGCTTGAAGCATGAAATATCTCTGCTGCATAACCTAATCCATAGGGTATGTTTTATATTTTCACTTACAGCCTCTTGAAAGACTCACTGCCTGCAGGGTAGGTAGATCTGCCAAGGAGCCTCAGAGCTACACACAGACAGCACAGATGCAGTCCCTAGCAGGGCCTACACTGATAACCAAGACTGACCCTGAAGGTGCTTTTCACACGAGGATGGACTTGCCTATAACAAGGACAAAGGGCCTGCTAGGATGGACTCAAACCTCAACAGAATATCCATGCCCAAGTGATAGGGGTGAGACCGTACACACGCACAGGTTTCCTGCAGCCTTCCACCAAGCCATCAGCTCTTCACAGCCACAGATACTGCTGAGCTCTAGTCCCAGCAACGTGTGAAGTTATCTAAGCCCCAAGGGTGCTCATGTTCTATATAGGCTTGTTGATGCTTAAAAAAAAAAAAACAAACAAAAGGAAAACACAACAAAAAACCCCAAACAAACAAAAAACCAATCCAAACCAAAAAAAAGACAACAAGCTCTTTTCAGACATTTCCCAGTGTCTCACAAAGATGTGTTTTAAGTATTTTCAAGGAATGGAGCTAGAAATGCAATTCCACAAACTAACAGATTTCACCATGAATGAGACCTGCCAGGGCTGCTGGAAAGGCACTGTCCATATTGAACTGTCACAGCTTGTGCAAGGGAAGAGTTTAGTCTGTCCTGCTGCTGGGCAGCACTTCTGACCCTCCAGCAACTGACAGAAGATCACCAAAAAAGATCTCCAGGAAGGAGAAAATGGACAAAGTGCCTTTTTTTGTGTAAATAGTGAAACACATACCTTTTTAGGCAATGACTGTTTCTACTGACTCAATTACTCCTTTCTACTGAAGAAACATCTGTGACTGAGCACTCAAAACCTTCACAAGTTGAAGAGGGCTAGTCAGTGTGCCTATGAATTTATTCCTTAACAATTTAATACACTAACTATGAGAAGGGGGAAAAAAAAAGTACATCAGAGAGAGGAGACCGCTGCCCCATCCATGAATAAGCTGTATTTGCCGAAGATGCCCTGTCCTGAAGTCATGCTTTAAAAATACTTTATTCAAACTGTATAAAAATCATAATGTGGTTTGAACCAGGCTTAGATCAGTGGCTGCATCTTCATGCAGAAAAGCCTGAATCTAACAGTGAGTTACAACCAGGACCCAGTATTTATCCTCTGACCACGCACATGAGCATCAAACCCAGCCAGGACTATCGGCTTTATGTTCACAATCTGACAGACGTTATCAGAGAACAGTCCCTCATCTGAAAGACAGTTGCTTTAAACTTTCCCCTGAGTTTTGTTTCAGTAATTATAGGTAGGCAACACAAGAGTCAGGTTCCACCTTCTTGAGGACTTCCTCATATCACAGGCATTCCCAGTAGGAATCTTACAGACCTGCTGCTTGCTGACGCTCTGCCATGTTGTATGACTGCTTTCATGCCCCTACATGAAAGAGTGGCAATTAAATAACTTTACCTTACCCACAACACCTGTTGGAATGTAGTTCTGGGTAAGAAGTCTCCATAATTTAGGTATTTGAAATCAGTTTCATACCAAGGATATGTAGACAGCAAATTACACCATTCTGACAAAAATATTTTTCTGTGTTCATCAGTCAGTACAGCTCCAGCCCTCATAAGCCCACATATACATATACACCCACAAGGGGCCCCGTCTGACTCCCACAGTAAGAAAATTTTCATTTAAATCATGTTTCTAGGTGGTTATCTTGGGCATATGAATGCTTCCAGTATACATGGCCAAGTGTATGTACCATTTTTATAGTCAAAACTGCAAATCATCTTCTACATTGAAGTCATCACTCATCAGTTACATGTCATCATAAAATCTATCTCTGTTCTTTCTCAGGGTAATTATTTCCGAAGCACCTGCAACAGAGAGCAGCTATATATCTGAACAATTTGGCTCATGTTTGGTGGATCAGCTTTGGTTTTCATTTAAAAAAGTTCTTTTTTAGTCCATAATTTTATGGAAATAAACATTAAAAGCTTTTAAAAAAATCAGTTGCAGTAAGTGATCAAAGCTGTGGTTATTTAGGTTCCTTTTTTTTTAACAGGATGGTTACAGCCACATCAGCAATGGTTTTCATCCTTTTTTTTATCCCCATTACAATTGGATAGCACTGTCCAAGACATTACCATTTGAATGACCTCTGCCCCAGCAGACACAGTGGAACAGGCTAGTCTTTGCCCATTTTCATGTCAGCACATAATTTTAGCCATCATGATCTACTTACTAAGGTGATGCTGCATATAGATTTTTTCTTTTTTCTCTTATCTGCTCCTGCATGACTTCTCATTTCTCACCTAGATCTAAGAATTATAATCACCTAATTTATTATGAGACAATTTCAGGTCTGCTAACTGAAAGAATGATTACATTTTGGTTTAGGGACTATTTTGGAATTTCAGCATAATGGTTTAAGCATACCAGTGACAACTTAAGTCCAAATCATTGACTCAAATGTGTACATGTGCTGAGATGAGACTGTCAAATGAAAGAAACTCTTTTGCGGCACTATGAAAAAAAATGCTTACAAGAACATTATAATAAACAAACAGCAATGTGTTTGTTGTAGATCTCAGAAAGCTACTGCATTTTCATTCCTGCTGATAAGCAAACTGAGACTTGCAGTCATAAACAAGTTCAAACACTAGTGACTCGAATGAGACTTGTAGAATGTAATCCTCCAGGAATCATTCACATACATAATGTTAATAACGTATGTAAACTTTTGCAGCACCAAACCCTCAGTTTTTATACTATGCACATCACATCATAAATTGTGTTATGCAAGTACCGTTTCCAGTATTTTCACATCTTTTTCTTCTGTCAGCCTGTTAACACACATTTTTGTCAGTATCTAATACAGACACTATTAAAAGAGAAAAGACAGACATTCACTCGCAATGAAGTGTATGCAAGGGCTCCTAGGACTCTGCTGGGCTGCAATTTCCTTGATTCACTATGGAAAATCTGGCCGGGTTAAAAAAAATTTCATTTGGACTTCGTCCTGAGAAGGTTTGGCAAAATTCCTGGTTTAAAGAATTTCTGCTGCCTGCTGCTTGTCTTCTAGGTAGTGCAATGCTTCAGAATCTTGAAGACTTTTGCTTTAGTAATTATTTTTACAGACTTCTTGATAATGCCAATTAATTGATTCTCATGTGATTTAGTTCTTACTGTTTATAGCACGTCATTCAAGATTAAGTTCAGAATCAGATGTTAATAGAGCTGCTCTGGATAATATTTGATTTAATTTACTTTATATATTTAACTTACAGATAATGTTAAAAAAAAATTATCTGCAAATGTTTGGAACATATGAAAATTTATTGCCTCTGCCCAAGGAGACTAGAAAAATAGTCACTGTGATACCAAATCTTCATAAAAGTCTGCATTTCCATTTTGAGTCAATTCTACTTGACAAGACTTGACAAGACCAAGCTGATATTACTGAAGATCATGTCCAACATCTGGGCTGCTTAATAAGTTATTTTATTGAATATAAGGTTTTCTGTGAGCAAGTGGCAAAATCCATAATATGAGTCTTGGTAACAATGCAAAAATGTAACTATAATGACATTTTTTTTGGGGGGGGGGGAAATTGCCTTGTCCTTTAAGCTTTTTTACTACAATATGATTTCTTGAGACAGAGAGTGTAAAAACAGTAAGAAGAAATGATCCTTTGCACTTAGTTCCTACTTTCAAAAGTAACACAACAAGAATATCAAAACATAATTTGACAACTGGGGCCACAGTGACCATGAAATATTACCTTGGGATATTGGAAGGATTGGGATAAGAAGAAGGACTAAGAAAGATACAAAATCAATGAACTTCACTTCAGCAATGAAACTTCAATAAACTTACATAATTGTTTGTAAGTTTTTAAGGAAAACTTACCGAAGGGAAAAGGAGTTAAGGAGTGGTCATAATACCCTAAAACCCCTTAAGGAAGTAAATGTCAAAAAGAACCCCATCACATCAACAAAGCAAAACAATAAAACTGTCATTATGAAGAAAGAATATTATAACTTGCCCTAAATCTTGAATATTTTTTGATTCCAAACACAAGATGGAATGCACAGTAAATATTTGAAACATGCTGTAACAAAAGGTCAAATAAACTATTTATAAATAGAGATATATGTATAAAAATATCCTTACAAATACATGTGTAAACCATAACAACTAACTAAGTTGCATGAAAAACAAACTGAATAAAAATATATCCCCATTAGACAGGACAAGAGACAGCAAGTATGATTCAGACTTAGTAATTCTTTTAATTGCAAGAACAATTAAATACTGAAATGCATTGCCTGGGGAGTGACCACTGCTGAAATTTTTTGGAATAGGTATAGCAACCGATCTGCCAGGACGGCTAGGAAGTATTATTGACCCTGCACTGGGGAAGGCAGAAGTATCAGAGGCATTTTCTGTGATTCTTGCAGCCCTTCTATCAGTTTTGGGTGGTATTCTGTGCCATTCAGAGACCAACCCATCATCTCACTTATACTTTCTTGTGAATCTGCAGCTCTCCATCTTACCCCTTCCAGTATTGCATTAAGGGTGAACCTGGTCCATCTCCTCTGTATGGTATGTTAGGGAAAGAACTGAGCAGAGGACAAGAGAAGGATGGGTTACTACAGTCAGGGGCTGGAGATAATTGCAAGTGGGAGGGACATCAAGGAGGGAGTTGAGTTTCTGTGTTGTGTATAAGGGTAAAGAAGACACAAATGCTTGTGAAATGTATTCATTGGTGTAGTATCACTGCTCACGAAAGGACTGGGCACAACGTTCACTGAACCTCCTTTTTAAATATCTGATCAAAGGTTTTATTAAAAGTTGGATTTCTGCTAGAATAACTATGTCACACTGCTATGGAGTTTGTGAGGGGTTTTGAAATTATTATTTTCCTGAAGGAATGCTTCTTGCACTTTGTAAAAAGTTGTCAATAAACAGATAGCTTGTCCAGGAGGGCAAAGGCCATGAGCAGCCTGAGGAAATTTCAGTGTATTAACTTAGGCACCAAAGCAACCTAGCACTGACCTTGCCATTTTATCATGACATTCCACCAAGACAACAAGCCTTGCATTTTGTTGTGTTTCATGTACCTGAGGTTTTGCTTAGTTTTTAATCTTTTTCAGATTCTTAAAAGGCAAGTAACAAAGGGCCAAAAAATTCCCATTATTTTTATAATGTTTCTTACTTTGCTTACTGTTTGCAATGAATTTTAGGTGTCCTTGAATCCCTAGGAGTGCAGCTGGCTAAAATAACAACCCATTTCTTGATTGATGAAGAAAACAGTGTGAGGCTAGAGGGCAATCCCAAAGTTCCTTGTATATCCATGATCTTACCTTTCATCTGCTGTGCACAGTGGTGGCCCTGGTGCATTTTAGCCAAGGAAGACAGCCAAGGCTGCAACTGCCAAGTCTCCCTGTGGTAAAGCTACTAAACAGTCTAAACTGTCTAGCCCTGGAGCAGCAGGGCCCTGGAAACCATCAGAATTTCTTGTCCTGCCTCGCCTTGCCTTACTCTGAGTTCTCTGAGGGATATGGAAAGTGTCTCAAGACAATCAGCCACTTAAAGATTTTGGAAAGCAATTGTGGAATCATTACTGTCACTATTTCCTAAACCATTTGCAGCTTGACAACACTCCTACAGTATCTATAACTACACTTAAGTCTGTGGAAACTCATAAAAGTTTCTTTTGCATGGCTGTCATTGTTGACTTTAGGAAAAGACTATCATTAGCTAAGAGGCCCTTCCAATAACAATGTCACAGCTTCTTACTCCATAACGAAAGCTTCTTATAAATAACATAAGCTAAAAAGTTTGAGAATTTGATTTGGGGGGGGGGGGAATCAATTACTTTTAAAATACTATCAATTACAATGCACCAAATATCACTTCAGGGCTTTATCTTTTCTTAAAAAAAATTAGAGTACTATTCACATTTTGCACTTCTGAAGTGCAGAGACCATTCCCAAGTAGAAAAGTATGCTGTTAATATGTTACCATCTCTGTCTGAATTATTCTCAGTTTTGTTAGTTTTTACTTCCCAAATGTGTGGTTCAGTCTGTATGTCTATGCACCTGTCACCAAATTGGTTAAAGATGACTAAAGGTGTATTCAAAGGGTCTCAGTATTTCAGTACTCTGTTTACTAGGCTGCTTTTAAGAAGTAAACCTAAAACAAAAAAATAAAATTTGAACTTATTCACTGTCTAAATTTTTAATTATCCTATCTTCGTTGAAAATACTGCAGCTGATAGCTACACCACACAGCAGTGCTGCAGGAATAACAGGTGAATTTAGAATCTAGAAGTGTGAATCAAAAGGCCTAAATCAAGAATTCAGTGACATTTTAATATTTAAGAATATTCCATCTTGAACAGCTCAAGATAAGATCAATATATCCATAATAATAAAAACAATGCTGTTGGATGGACGAATTAGAACTCAGTGGGTATTCAGTAAAAAGCATTAGACAGGAGCAGTAAGAAGAAAAATCATGATAAAATAACATAAGCAAATTTGTACATCAATTACTCATTATTAGTTTACCAGGAGGAAAAAAAATAGCACAGAACAACTGGTGATTTCAGGCTCACTTCAAACAATATATTTTTTTTGCATTTTTTCACAAAAGACCTTAGGATGCTTTTTTTGCAAGACCCTGAAAAATACTTAAAGCTAAGTGACTATTTTTCAAGGTTTTTGCTTTCTCAGTCATGATATTGGTGAAACAAACCTCTAGTGCCAAACAATATATCAAAAAACTTCAATGCATCTGTGAGAACTGGCAATTTGTGACCCCATCATTATTACTGTATTTTTGATAGGCAAAACCAAACTCAAAATACTTCAGAAGAAAGTCTAGAGGCAAGAAAAAGGATGAGTGATCTAGCTCATCATTATGAAGATAAATACTAATTCATTTTTAATGAGTTTCCTATGACCTATATTGTATACTCTATTATTTAATATACAAAATGTTGGTGCATGTGTATTACTTTATGTGTTCCAGAAATATATGTGTATGTTATTTTCATTTATATATATGTGAACACATAGTTATTAATCCCCTTTCTAAGTTAATGTCTGTGTACTCTTACTTTCTCCATTTGTTTCTTTAAAAAGGTGGACAAAAGTGGAATTTCCAGACAGATAACATTCTTTGATATTCATTTCAGTGGGGAGTAAATAGCCATGAATGACCTTTTTGTCTTTACCTTTGATTTTTTAAATGTTTCTTGGCACTTTAACAAATGGTTCACCACACTTCAACTGAAGGGGAAGAAGATGTCAGTGACTTGATGGATGCTTTTTACTACGAGTAGAAAGAATACATTCAGCACCATGTAGTCCATTTTTTTATAAATCCTACTGAATATTGAATTGGTAGAATACATTGCTCAGAATATATATATCAAACAGAAAGAGTTAACAATAAGATTAAAATTTATGAAAAGAACACATAGCATTTTCCCTAAAAAGTTTATAATTAAGCAAATCTGACAAGATTTTGCTCCTAAATCTTAACTGTCATTTGCTCTTAGACTTGGATATGTCTCAAAGTTGTGACAATGTTAGATTATGCTGCAACATTCAAATAAACTTCATAGTGTCAACAACAAAAAAAGTTATTGACAGAAAGTGTCTATAATGAAGAATCTTTAAACATGTACGCACTAAATTATATTTAAAAAAAATCAGTTTATAATAATGACATAAGCTAATGGTTAAAAGACACATATTTTGGGAGTGGGAAAGAGGGGCTTTGATTTTCTGTGGAAGGACGCTCTGGTAGTTGGAGGCATTTCCTTTATTTTAGATCCAAACTTCATTTAGTATTTAATCCACTGTTGGTTCCCAAATGCTTTTGCAACTAGCACATGCTAATGGGACGTGACAGATGGACTTACAGAAGTCAGTTGGAGCCAGCTCCAAAAAAAGACTTTGATGCCTTAAATTAGACACCACTACAACAAACCATACTCAACAATCCCTCACAGAGATGTCTATGCCATTTTTTTTCTTTTTTGAGCTGAAACCACATCTGCCATTATGTCTTTAGGCATCAATACATTTGAAATTTCTCATCTTTCTATTTTATTTAAAAGTGATATTTTACTGGAATAAAAGATTGAGCCTCACAATATTGTCAAACCAGTATTAGCATGGAAAGCACACAAAGAGGCCTGACAGAATGCCTGAATGCACAAGTGAAAATTAACACGTATTTCTTTCCTATATAAGAAGTTTTACATTCTCTGCTCTGTTCCCTGCCTTTTTTACCAACAAAGTCTTTGCACAGGTTCTTTCTCTCTTTTTGTACCTTGTTATACAGTTCTATCTGTGCAAGTCAAGTGCAAGCAGATATGAGTGCTAGTAAACCACCATGGTGACACAACAGCTCACATAACTGACATAAAGAGATCATCAGGTACCATTATACGTTAAGTAGAACCTATGATGCTCTTTCACATTTGCATTCTGTTCTCAGTTCACAGAACCCAATATAAGGCTGCAACACATTCCAAATGCTTGATTTAAGCTATTTTAATACAGAGTCTGGTATTTTCAAAAAACACACACTTTCTAGATGTAAAAGACCCATTTTTTCCTGCTATATTGCCAAAATAAGATGGGCACATAGCTACACACATCACAGTTTTGCTCTTACCCTTTCACATTCAGAAACACTCCTTCTTCACCACCCTTTGCATTCTGCTGCTTGTGGAAAGTGAAAGCATTACCTTAGCTTGCCCTTCAGTGCTGTCCATTTTCTCCTTTCAACTCTACTCACAAACACTGTGACTTTATTGCTAATTTCCTGTTGGACTATAAACAATATATTTTGGAATTTTTTCACACTTTTTTCTTTTCTTGTTTCCTTTGCAGGCCTGTTCCACAGCTCCCCACCCTTTCATATTTGTCTCTTAATTGTGGCTAGACTGAAAATTATTTTTGAAAGTGGCTCCTTTTATCCAAAAGTGTATACACATTCTCCACTGACCTTTCCCTCTTTTCTATCCTTCCAGATAGGTTTACAAAAGTTCAGCCAACCCTTCTGTTGCATTCAGTAGGTGAATCCTTTTTAAATAATCACACTGCAGGAGTATTATCATGTCAGTTCTCAGATGAGTGGACTTTAATTTTCCTATTCTACCTTTTTCAGGTTGACAATCTGTTTCAATTTTTCCAGCATGGACATAAACAATGTACGTTCAGATTACAGAAATATTTTGCAAATTCTCCCATATTAACACAGAAATTTGTACCTTCAATATGTAGGATGTCATAACCATAACAGCATCAAAACTTTTATAATTCATTTTTTATTTGACAAATTTTTGTTGCTAACATGAAGTTCTAAATTTCCAATCTATAAAACAAGTGGTGGTATAGAGATTTAGAGATAAAATAAGTAGGGAAAAATACCATTTGCTATCCAAAAAATTATATTTTCCACTTTGATCAGGAAACCAAAAGACACAAGATCTTTGTCTCCATGGCCTCCTTGTAACTTTAGTTCAATGGGATTCCAAGGAATATGGGAAGACTTATTAATCCCCCAAGGCCTGTGAACTGGTTATTTTTCCCTTCTTCAGCCCCTCTTGTAGGCAGGGTTTTTCATTTTCTAAAATTCTCCTAAGAGCTGAGGCAGTGGAATTTTAGGCTTCAGACTTAATAAAGGAATTCTTTTCCCTTGGGTATGTAGCACTGGGAAGAGGTATAAGAAAGTTCAAATCCAAAATGAAAAGAATAATTTCACATCTTTTTTGATTATTATCTAGTTCAGTTGACTGGAGAACACTGACAGTTAATTCAATAACATGGCATCAATACAAAAATAAGTGCATTTCTTATATCAAGGTGTATGTTAGCTCACTAATGAGATTCTAATTTAAAATGACAATTTACTTCCATACTGACAAAGTGTATTAAAAAGATTTATTTATACACCTAATGAACCATAACATAGAGAGCTATAAAGTAGTATATTACTCTGTGGAGCTCCTATGAGCTTCACATCCCTATCTAATTTTTACACTACTGAATGGTAATTAATTCTGGTTGTTTACTTTGACAGCTTTCTGTCAGGCTGCCAGGTGTAATTTCCAAAATACACAAAAAAGCTATGACACTGAGACTTGCACCACTCTAAATGTAAAACATTAAGGAAGAAAACTAAAAATCTATCTGATTTATGATTGAAAATGCAAAAATACAGAGTGTTTTATTCCCATGGACTTATGCCCACATTAAACCGATTTGGACACATAAATGGTAATGTCTTTATTAGGCAGATCCAAGTAAATGCAATGCTTCAAGAGGCTCGAGTTCATTGGCTATCAGTCTGTGCTACAAGTTTGGTGTACATGTAAACTTGCAAGCACAGCTATTTACCAAAAATAGCAAAATTCTTACTTGACCATCTTTTTAATGCTTAGTCATTGGCTATTAACTACTCAACTTTCAATATACAATTTGCCTTCCTTAGTATGTCTAGTAGCTATAAATCATGCATCCAAGGAACTTACAGAGTGTTTATATACCTCATCGTGACATTTCACTTCAAAAAAACCTCAGTAAGTGTATATGGCTGCATTATTTCCTCTTCAGAAAACCTCATCTCATTTATAGGATCATAGTCCAACTCCCTGCTCAAAACTTCCATCAGATGGCTCCATCAGGGCAGGAAGCTTGAATTTGTCTCCGTGGTGATGTAAAAGTTTTCAGTCTGGGAACACTAATTTAACACCTCTGCTTGAGGCACAGTTCTCAGCATGAAAGGTCTGTGCCCCTGAGCTGTTATCTATGACTCTTTTCTGTCCTCCCAACTTAAATGCAGCCATATACTTCTCTCCTAGCTGCTAGTTTCCATTTCTAGTCTTGTACAGAGGTTCAAGGGTTTCATTATAACAATGCTTTCTAGTACTATTTGAAGGATTCCCTGATGTTTTCCAGGACAAAATGTAGTGTGTAACTGCTTTCAGGGTTTCTCCTTCTCAGCCACCACAACACATCTGCTGCATGACCCAGGACAGGGCCCTAATAGAGGTCACAGATACCTTCTTGCAAATTTATAATGTATCTTTGCTGAAAATCACCTACTAAGCCATGCATAGCACTAATAGTGCCTATTAAGACACAATTCAGCAATTCAGTTTGGGTAGCCTTGTCAGTTCACTATTTTACCATAGTCAACTTCTGCAGCAGAAATCAAGATCTGGGTTTCAGTAAGCGAAGAATTACAAACAAACCCTAAAATGCATTTTTTTCTCATGAGCTTATAATCCATAATGACAAACAAGAGCTCACAAATAAGAGAGACAATTGTGAGGGATTCTTGTAGCATGTGCCTTGGGCCAGTAGCCATCTAAAGGTTTTTTTTGTTTCGGCTAACACTCTAACACACTGGTCCCTGTATTTCAGGAGCCCTGAAAGAAGCAGATCCTGAGAGAGGATTTGAGGGAGATGTTAATAAATAATAATTCAAGAAGTCACTTCAACAAATGACAGGAGTAAAAACCATCAGGCACAGGCTCAAGATGGACCTCCCCAATGAAATGGGAGGTGATGAGAGACAACTCCATGCAGTCGGGAGCATAGAGGAGAGTAAGAATTTACATGGAAGATATGAAGATTAAGACAAGAAGTTTGGACTCACTAGGAATGGAGTTGGTGGAAGTTCAGAGGAATGATCACAAGTTATCTGGCAGGCATTATTATGTTGCAGTTCGTTCCCTTTGGGGAAATAAGTATTTCAGAATCTCTTTGTGAACTGGATTGGTGACTTGGGTTTGTGGGACCACAAGTATGAAGGGCACAGCAAGCTTATAATGAGTTGGTTTTTTTGCTCTCATGTTCTTCCTTTCACCTTCTGAAAAATAAGCTTATCAACACATTGGGAAATTAATTTATAAATATTTTCCAGTTGAAATCTTCTGCTGAATATGTGGGATTACAAACACACTTTTCTTAATACATTACTTTTGTAGGGGTAACTTTATTATGACGCTTCTCAGTCCAGATTCACCAAAGTTGGTTATATGCAGCCTACATAAACATGGAATTGATAAATATTCTTCACAAGGCGGGGAAGATTCCTTATAGAAAAGAGTAAAGCAGAAATGACCATAAGACCATTAGTTAAGAGTAAAAACTAGCACAAAAGTTAGAAATCTGTATCATTATTAATAGTATTTTTAGTTTAAATAAGTAGCTATTACAGGGGCTATATTTGAAAAGTAGTTATATAAATACTTGCTCTGGAAAAGTAGCAAGTCCATACAAGTTATTTGAAATTTGTAAAAATGTGCTACTATCCCTAAACATAAATTGGAAAACACAGATGTAATAAGATTAAAAGCCCATGGCAACTAGGGATGATCTACAAGGGAATTCAGACATATAAAATCTTCTCCATAAACAGAGGGAATTTTCGGCATTTCAGACCACTAAGGTAACTACCCTGCGTAAAGGCTCAGGTTAGTGGAAAGGAAAATACAGACTACAATCCAGCAAAGATTTAAAACACATGCTTAACTTCATGCACCTAAATAGTCCCATTAACATGAAGTTAAGCATGTGTGCATGTTTTTGTAGGAACATACTCAAGTGATATCCCTTTGATGAATGTTTCTTCCTGTGTTAGCAGGGAACAGTGTTTGATCAGGCCAGCATGGGGTTAAGCGCCCTTTATCTTTCACCTCTCCACTTAGAGGATTGTACTATGTTGGTGGGGGTGAGGATGAGGATGAGAGAAGCAACATCCATCCCTGAAGGTATACAGTTCAAATTCTGGTAATTTTAAGAGGAACCTCTAACACTGCTAAAACTGAAGGTCTAACTGCAGGATTTGTATTCTGTGGGTTCCTGAGCTGCTTCGGGTTGCAGAAAAATTTCTGACAAAATGTTTTAAATTTTTTTTCGTAAATTATATCTAGCGATTAATACGGAAGCAGCTCTGCCAATTTCCAGATAAATCTTGCTGCGCTAAGAATATACCAATCATATTAATTTCTGTTCTACTCCAACTATGATAAGAGGCCCATTTGTGTATATACCTATACAATTTTTTTTTGCAGTTTGGATCTTAATTTCAACAGTAGTGATTGCAAAACAGCTGCATAACGTATCACAGAGCAACTGCAAGCCTAAGCTGAGCTGTTATTATACATACTTGGCTTGAAGTCTCTTTAGGCATGTTCACCATAGTAAGACTAGTACAGCCATCTGCATGACGGGAGTAGTGTGTCACAACAGGCAATGGAGTTTTGTGCAGAAAAAAAAAGCTGTGGACACCGGGAACTGGTTTCCTTCGACCGTGTAACATCCAGTTGCTTAAGGCCTTTAATAGGGTAATTCTAGAGGATATTTGCTAAAACAGTAATCAAAACTCATTATAATGTGGGCATTCTTGGATGCATTTTCCACTCAAACCAACACGAAGAAAGATTCTGTCATTTGCCTAAGCAGTCGCTAATTTAGTAATAGGCAGGAACAGATCCTCCAAGTTCCTATTCTCATTTTAGAAGTAGTTAAAGAGGTTGGATTTTTTCCCACCATTTATTGAAAATATATTTTGTTACACTTCTTCCAAACACAAGTTTATAACTTCATATAACTACTGCATTATGGACTGCCCTAGAAAGATATGTAACTTGACTGTATATGGTGCAAGGATGTAACTACACATGCTTTCTAAAATGAAAAAGAATTCAAAACATATGGAGTATATCAGGAGAGAATATAAAAGAAAATGTAACAAAAGGACAAAATGAATCCACCCTAGATCTTTTGGTGAAGAAAACCAACTGAAGATTATTAATGGCTGCGAATATTCAGTGGCTGTGAAAAATGTTGTCAAAAGCTAAACTGATCCAGAATAGAAAGCTGAGAAGTTGCATGAAAAAAAAATTCTCATTCTTTTTCTTAAATCCTATTTTAATAGGCCATATATTGTTTCAACAAAAAGTGGATTTGGATATATTTAAATACGGAATTGTATTAAAGCTAACAACTGACTCACTATACATCACTTAAGCCGTAAGTAGCATCCCTGAATTATGGTTTGGGATGGCTTTGCAGCTAACACTCCTTCCAGTTTTTATTATCACCTTGTTATTCCCATTCTTTGTTCATGATGTTATGGTGACTAAAAAAATATGTGACTAAAAAATAGTAGACTTTCATACCTCAATCTCCTGACTTCCCTGGGGGAGTGGATTACTGCATCATAACACTGGTATCTGTTCGTTAATGCTGTGGGCTTCACCCAACTTCAAAGTAAAGATATTAAAGGCTCATTTTCCACTACAAGGCAGGTGTATTTTTATTAGCTCTTTTTCAAAATTGCTATGACTTCACTTGTGGATACCCCGCCAACAGCCATTATTGAAAGCTGGACTATAATTGCTAAGGAACATGCAACGTCTGAAGCACTAAACCAGTGTTACTGTGATCCTCCAACAATTGACTGAAACCAAGTGTTACATCATTAAAGCTGAATTACAACACACCCATGGCGTGTTTTCCATGTGTGCTATTTTAAACAATAGTAGAGAAAAACCTGACTATAAATTCACAGATCCCCAATTTGTTCAAAATCCATGAACAATGAGGGCTGTCTGACAGGCTCTGTTGGCTCTATTTTAGTCAGAAATGTCACGCACCATAATTAAATGTCTGTTTGGCTTTTATTGGAGATGGAAATGCTAACTTCAGTTATAAATTTAAACAACCTGTCACAAGGGGAGACTCCACATTTGTATAGTTTAGGAAAGTTTAGTAATTGTAATTGTTCCAGGAAAGACAAATAAACTAATGGAAACTATTCCATTTCTTAATTGGCTTAGCATCAGAAAAAAATAAGCTAACGTGGTTATGGTATAGCTTTCATCTGGTTTGAACCAAGGTCTTTGCTTTAGTATATAAAGTTAGTGCATCAGTGCTTTCCAGTGCTGTTGCTTAATTTTCATACAGAATTACCTGAAGACTATGGTGATCACAGCTTCTAGTTTAAGAGAAGATGCCACTGACAAGTGGCAACAAAATACCATTGGTATTCCAGAAAATGTTTAGTTCAATTCAGCACAGTTCACCCTGATGTTGTCCAAGTGGAAATATTTTGCTGTCACCTTGGTATGCAGAGACTATTACAGTTTAAGCAAATCCTTCAATTTTTCTACTCCGCTTCAGAAATTTTACAGTGCCCAGATTCCAGTGGAAAATATTCGATCACTCATATGCTTGGATAGAAATTTGTCACCTGGAATAGAAATCAGGATAAACCCGCCAGCATCCTTATTCAGACAGGCTCTGCAAATATATACTAGGCAAGATCTCTGCCAAATAACTTGTGTCTGGCCAATACTGCCTTTCAAATAGTCTGTGAATACCAGTTGCCAATAAAGATTCATTATACCATGTATAGGTAAATATTATTTTAGCTTTTGCATCTACAGTTTTAAGCTTACACAGTAGCAATTCATTTGCTCCCCACATACTACCTGTCTGCAAGTTTCTGTGCGGTAGCCAATCACAATATTCACACTTCTCACTAGCACCTAAATAATCTATGTCTTTTACTTAAAATAGATCAGTCAGATGTAAATATTTCCAAGTTATGTTTTTCACTCACACACAAAGTACATACTATAGCCATTTAAAATAGCAATATCAAATGCAAAACTTCACAGTAGGTGTTATAATCATCTAAGACTTTTCCTGTTGCACTGCTTTTCAAGAAGCTAATTTCTTCTGGGTTCTATAATATATAAGAATATACGTTAATGTGCAATGTCTTTTACTTTAAAAAATGCACGCATATATTAAATTAACGCAAAAAGAATAGTGTCTCTATACTTCTCATAATGAAACTTTAGAGCCATTCCCTCAGGCATAGTAGATGATCCAGAATAGTCCCAAATCATGCAAAGGGTTACAGTTGTTAAAAAATAAAAACATTTGCAAAGGGAGTGTGTAGTACTTTCACCAAAAATGTTTGCCTATACATCTTCATTCTCTCCTGTTTAGAAAAAGCCCAGCGACTCAGATTTTCTTGCTTTGGAATGCTATTTAATTTTTCAAAATTGCACCAAACTTGCTGTTATGAAACTTCTCAAGTATTTGGGTTGATTTGATTTTCACTTTCATTTTACCGCTACTTTGAAGTCTTAGAAGGAACAACATGAGAACAGTCCTGTGAACAGATATTAACTTTTGATTCCTAGAAACATGTGACAGCAGTACCATTTAGCAATCCTTTTTTCCATAACATCTTTGATTTACCTGACAAATTACTTTGCTTTCTCTTCTCCTTCCTTTCATTGTATTACATTCTTTCACACAACTTCACTTTATTTTTTTTCAGCCCTTCCCACCATAAAGTCTTCCAGTGTCCTTATGTCTCACAGTACTTCAGTTATTTGAAGTTCTCTCCTGAAACCTTTCTTTATCGTTGCTCATATATTACTTCAGGGTTTCTATGGAGATAGCTTTTTCCTTCTTTCTGAAAATATTTTTAAATATTTAGAGGGCCCTTTTTCATATGAAGAGAGATAAATAAAGTTTTGCCCAGATTAACGGGAAGTGTCTATACGGTTTTGCACGCATCAGTCAGGACAGCCAATGGCAAAGATTTAAATCCTACTTAGCACCCTGATCTTTAATTCTTATGGCTATTGATTTATCACAAATATTTTTAACGAATTCTCAACACTATTTCAATTCATTCCTGCTTTTGCAGAAGACATTGGTGGCGGAAAACTTGCTATCTCACAGATGAATCCTCTCTGACAATAGTAAAGTCGTTTTGTAGTACTAGAGCACTCTACTGCCATATGACCAGGGATCCCATTTAGTCCCAGTTGCCAGAAAAATTTACTTTCATATGTAAAAAAAAAAAAAAACTTACCACCATGAACTCAGCAAGAAATCTATTAATCTGTTGTACATTTGACCAGTTTTCTTTATATGAAATATATTTCTATCATTTTTGCTTTTATTCAAAAGATCTATTGTGTAGATCTTTAATATAAATAAAGTTATAAATAAATATAGTTTATTTTAGGCCATTATGTAGGGCTCAGTAACATCAAGTTTTTAAGCCATCCATGTACAGCTCAGATATACCATTTTTGTGCAAGCTTTGTCTTTGTTCTCTTTCTATACTCCTCTAGGTATTAATGCCAGCACAAATCTATCATCTCTGTGCAGATCCCACTCATCTCTTCAAGTCGCATTCCCCTCTTCCCACCAAATAAACTCCATTGTTCCCAATATTATTGTTTGTTTGAATGTTAGCTTAGGTTAAATATAGTTTAAATTACTTATCTCCTCTATTTTCAACTAAATTTTACCTCCTTCTTTCCCTATAATTCTAGATACCATCATCACTGTTTATATATTGTCTTCAATTCCCACCTCTCCTGAGACTCCCCATATCCACATGCATAGATTCTTTTCTAACAACATACCAGAGATAATCGGTCCTATCTAGAATTCTCATCCAGACCCTTGTCTTCTCATATCTCCAATACAGCAATTCTCTCTGCAAAAACCTTTATAACTTACTGATGTCCACCCAGAATGCTACTGAAATAAGTGGATTTTAGACTGTGCATTTGGCTATGTCATCCCTCTCTATGTACATTTTCATTAGCACCCTTTTCAAAAGTAAGCTAGTTTTCAACATTCTAAGGATCTTTTCAGCATACCTCTCTCTTCCCTAATTCTGCTAGCTCCCATTATGCTCAATTTTCAGACAAATGCTTTGTGATTTCTCCTCCAATGGTCCTAATACTGGTCCACATTTATCTGCTGTCTTTCATATCATGTTTACATTGAATATCCCTGGAAGCAGGACTATCGTTTTGTTCTGGGACTTGACAGTATCTCGCACAACTATTAGAATACCTGGATGCCAACTAGTTTGATTTCAGATTTAATAAAGGAAATATTTATTCTTAAGCAGCGCATTGCCAACAGTGAATGCACTGATGAAGTGTTTTTCTACTTGCAGTCCAACCTCTCATTAGTACAATAAAATACTAATTTGCTGCTGTAGAGTGAATGGACAGCGCCATTCCTAAAGCACTAAATAAACAGTTGAAAAGTGTTTTCCTCTCTAAATATTTTGAATCAGAAATTATATAGATTTTCATATTTGAAAAGCATTTTTTTAAACCACGTTAGTCCGAAGGACATCTTAAAGGTCTTTCTATTAGCGTACAATAACACCTGTAAGGAAAATATAATTGTTTTCATTACTAAAGAGATTTACATTGATGACTCCACAGTTTTTCTCAATTATCTTATCAGGGAGAGTAAAGAAACATAAAAGCAAGTCACTAAACTATTATCATCTATTAACAAGGCAATCTATTCTTCTGGTCAGCAACATACTTCAAAGTGCATATTCAACCAGAATTTTTTAATTTTTTAGCCCTCTCATTAAAATAAAACAACGAGGTGTTTCATGCATTTCATGTAATGCTAAGTGTTCTTTAAAGTTAAGAAGTACAAAAATGCTGGAGCTCCAGGGAGCTGGCATTACTTAAAAATTACTGTACATGAATAGCTGCACATGCATAATTATATAATTGCACTTGATGGCAGCAATAGCACATAGAGAAGACTATTAATAGCATGTGAAATCTGCAGAAATCTCATGAAGACAAACAGCCTCCAGAAGCATGAAGAGGTGGCACTTGGTACAGAATATATTTTAGTTTTACCTTTCAGTATGACAATTACCATGAAAGAACGGATCAAAGGCAAATGGCACAGCTGGCAGCTTCAGAATAATTTAAGAGGTGTACTGGCAATAGCTTTTTGGTTTCAGTAAGATGGACTGCATTAACTGTAATAGGGAAACGATGGTGGAGAAAAGTCATACAGCATTCTTGCCTGGCATTAGTACAACATTAGCTGAACCTGCACTTTAGATGACTTCATACAAATTTCAAAGGAGAAAACTTTTGCTAATGAATATTAACAATAGCAATGTCTTCTCTGTAGTTTGGGACAGAACAATCCAGCACCATGTTTAGGCTTAAATCACTGATTCAGGAACTCGTGACTACTGGGAAAATAAGATATGTGCCTATAGCATATTGAACCATGATTCCATGACCTTGCCACAAACTACAAAGAGATAATCTGTCTGCAAGGACATGACAAAATACTTTAGAAATCAGGGCATCTGGGCTGGAAAGATACAATAGAAGCTTTGCAGATAATGCTGTATAAACCCAAGGCTTTTCTCTCATTTTCCACTCTCCTTGTAAAGCTTGAATTTTACAATATTGCAGAGCTCACATAAGCAACTTCTTATCATTCAGTTCCTTAACAAAGGAAGTAATAAGAGGAGTTTGGGAGAATACATTCTCCAAAATCCTCCCTACTTTCCATCCTTACCCTAACGCACTCTCAGATCATTACAGGTACCCTTTGGACCAGCTGTGCCCTACACAGACTGGAGAGGGTCTATTGTGTCCACCATTCCCCTCTGCCATTTCTTTCCACTCCACTTTTAACCTGGCTAATATTGGAACATGCATGTTCTGTTCAACAAAGAATAACGTTGCATTTGATAATATACTTGACAGTCATCAGTTTCCAAGTCCTTCCCTCAAAGAGACCACACTTTGACTAAAGACAAAACTCTTAGCTGAGTTGACATTCAGCAGAATTTTGAAGGGTATCAAGCCTGCCTTTTTTCTTAACAATTAAGCTAGCAACATCGTTCCCTTTCAACGACAGTTTTCCAAAGATGATTTACATTCTAAAGACTCTGTCTAAGCCAAAAGGCAAACATTTGTCCACACACGTACAGTTCTGAAAATCAGAACCTCTGCCGCCAAATCTATTATGGGTTCTCTGAAATTACTGGCATATACGCCCAAATATTTTACAGTCACAATATGCTTTTGCGTAGAGTTTAATAGTAAGGACTACTGCAAAAAGCAAAAGAAAAGCACGAAGATCATGTAATTTGATCTCCCAAAAGATCAAAATAAAAAAGGTAGAGCATGTAAAGTAGTTGGTTGTGCAGGTTTTATGTGGACTGTCCAGGAAAAATGGACCAGTTTTGCTTGCACGCTGCTTTCACAGCTATAATTTTTGTTACTTTTGCAATCTGATGCTTTTGATTTTTATTTGATGCTAATAAGTTCTGAAAGCCAGAGAGCTTACAAAGCCAAAAAAATAAACCTGGATCCACTAAAGAACCTGTTTGCCTCCTTAACTCTTCATGAGCCAGGAGTGAAACTGTCAGTTTTACATCACTGGAATGAGCAGATTTGATTCATTTAGGGAATTTAGACTTTTTATAAAAACTTGGCAGAAATTAGCAATTATTTAGAAGGTGATAAATAGTCCAATAAGATCCTTGAAAAAATCAAGGAATGACGGCACCAAGTTATATACAAATTAAGGCTATGTAACTGTATTGGTTCTATCACTATTCTTAATCAGAGTACTCTAGAATTATTTTATCTGTTTCCAGTGAGCTACCCTTGGGTAATGTATAATGACAGAAATAAATCAGGGTGTGATACCTAGGACTGTGCTAAAACTAGGCAGTTTTTGCTTTTTTAAGTATCCAGTTTCCCTCTGTTAATAGAAAGCTTCTTACTGCAACAGCAAGAGCTTCAGGTAGCCACTTGCTTACCTCTCTCTGCTCTTAGAAGTATAGATCTGACAATTAAATCAAAGAATTTATTTCTTGAAATGTGTAATTTCGAGATTAATGGGCTCACGGCAAGTTGAAGACTTTTGACTTTATTTTAAATGAAGTTTGAGTGAGATGTTTTTGTTTTGGCCAATAATTTGTTCTGGTATTTGACTGTTCTTATTTTATAATAGTGGGGTGAAAAAAAACCCAAAATTTAAAGTGAAAAAAAAGTGTATCAACCCAGCCAGAATGAAACCTTCTAACTTCAGCTCTAACCTCCCAATTGTTTTTGTTTGTCTTCCATTTTGTAAAAGAAGTGATTTCCAGTTTCCAGGGATGTAAAAAGATTTTGTAGGTTTTGTTTTATTTTGATTTGGTTAGTAAACTACAAAATAAAATTTTCCTTAATCCTCTCCATTTCCTTTAGTATCTTTTCCTTTCTCACACATAGATTAAAAAAAAAAAAAAAAAAAGAAAAAGTAATGAAAGGGAAGAGGAGGAGAAAGGACTATTGTATCCTTTTAGTTAGAAGAGTCTCAAATTTTTTTCAGTGCTTGTTAAAATATATCAAAGCATATGCCATGTTTTTTCAGTAAACTGCACATTTTAGAGTGCTATCCAGATGGCATGGCAAATTCTAGCAAGTTGTAGCCTAATTTTAAAATTTATGAAGCTCTTCTCAGATGTTGGCATCTTGGTAACACATTTTTCGGTCCAATTCACAAGTCTGACAGATGAATTTCTGCTTTTTACATGTTTTATGGTTGAGGGATGTATTTCAATAAGCCTCAGATAACCCCAGAAGCTAACTACCATCCATACACATAGTATGGAGGATACATTTGGAATGGATTCAGCTTAGGGCAACACTTCCATTAGAAGCAAAAATGGCCCATCAAGTTATTACAATTATGCTCCTGAACACATCTCATCCTGTTCTAGAATGTTCTCAGATGAAGACAACAGAGAACTTAAAAATATTATGTATACATATAAAAACTCCTGAGTTTTCTAAACAAGGCAACTGTTTAATAGGTTTCACTTGTAAGTGTAGAAAAAAAAGTGACCAGGAACTTAACTGGGATGATGGCAACTCTATTCACTGCTTACATAGTGCATAGAAGTGGGACAGGCCCTTTTATGTATGCAGAAAGGCAGGTATGTTCCCCAAAATATTATAATTTAACTGTGTTGGCCTTAGACAAAGGGAAGTGGAAAGGTAGGTATAAAACAATGCAGTTAATGGCCAGATTCTGCTTCTTAGCATCCTGCTTCACTGCCACTTTTAACTGTTTCCTAATATCTGTCCATTCTTTGTACCCAAACTACATGAAGCAAACAAGAAGAGAAATTAATAGATCTAAAGATTTATAGTCATATGCAGTGAATTCAAGTAATAGCTAAGGACAAAATATAGCATCCTCTTCTCCAAGAAAATCTAAAATATTCAAACTAAAACCAGGCATTTTCAACTGTGTATTAGCTTCCGATCAGCAAAATTAACAACCTATTCCAGGCATTTCATGGGTTCCACATGAAGACAAACCAAACAAATTCTGTCAGGACAGATGTGATCACTCCCAGACTCTGTAGGGGGTTGCTACATTATTTTGCCTTGGTTTCAAGTGATAACTAGAGCTTTACATTTAGGTTTTTCTCATAACACCTATTTCCAACTTTTAAACATACAAAATGTTTTGTGTGTTTTGCATTTGGTAATCAGCTGTTAAACATAGCATTTGCTAATCTTCTTTCATCAGGCAATTTTTATTTGGCATTGGCAAGAGAAAAAAAATTTAAAACATTCTCTTTGTGCTCCACAATACCCAAATATAAACCCAAATATAGCAGTGTTGCTTTCTCTATATTCCCTTATTCCCTCACTCTAAACATCATAGAAAACAGAACTTGTACAAGGGAATGATACAACAAGGCAGTAATACAGAAAATAAATGACAGCACAGATAACAGCTTGATTTTATCTTACTGATCTACTGCCCACTTTAGACAAAAGGCACTGGCTGGTTAGAATTTAGCATGCAATTGCCCAGATGTCATGAACTAGTTTTCAGGCTCTGTGGTTATTTCAGGTACTGCTAGTAGAAAAACAGAGGCTCAATGTTTACTGTGCTTTTCTTTCTTTGTTGCTCATAGGAAGCTTCTGAAAAAAATAGACTGAGCAAAAGATAAAAGATAGAATTTGTGATTAAAGAAAAAGTACTAAAACATATTATAGAACACTTTGAATGACTTTCTGCTTTCCGACATACAGGTATTGATTTAGATTTCCAATGGCCTATGTTACAGTCTAATTCTGTGCATCCTACACAGACATTCTGTTGCAGAAATGCTAAGTTTTCACAGCTGCTGTGTTCTGCTCACTGTTACAGAAGTGGGAAGGGACATTTATGGGAAGAAGGGTCTTGTACCTCCATTTCCCTTGCAAGACATAAACATTGAGTAACCCTGGACTGCATGTGTTTTTTACATTTGGGTTTTCTCTATTTAAATCTTATGAGACAGAAATATCCAGAATGCTTTAAACACTAGGTTGGTTCTTTGTGGTCACATTGTACCTGCCAAATCCAGATCTATTCCACATCAGAAACAGCTCGTTTAATTAAAGTTCTTATCTCCTAAAAGTTGATTCAATCCCTCTGCCTGCCATGTTGAAGATAAAATTCAAACTAAGTCATCTGTCTTCATGGTCTTGGGAATGCAGATACAGCTCTCCTCTCTTTCAGATTAGGATAATTCCCACCTGCCTGTTACAATAGCTTTGGTGGCACACTATTTAATTTTGCATATCAGGTTGTCCTAACAAGCACATACATAGAGGTGAGCTTGATGGGCTAAAGACAGCCAGGTCCCAGAGAATATACACATCCTGGCCTGGCACAGCGATGCTGGAAGGTTCCCCGCTCTAGGGTGTTCTACATGGCTGGGGATACCTTCTGCACTCATCAGACTGCATCTTCTGCTTCTCCCCACACAACCTGCGTGGATGGGAAATCTCAGCAGACAAGCCAGTATCTTTCTTTCAGGACACAGGAATCACCCATCCTTTATTACCCTACCTTTGACTCTTAGAGACTGCAATGTACTTTCCACTATACCTTTAAATCATCTTTGAACGTAAAACGTATGAGAGTGTCAACAGACCAGTAAGCAATGACTCTGTCAGCAGTAGGAAACACGTCTGCTCCAACTGCCTTTGCACCTTTCCTATAGAACCCAAACAGCTCAAGGTCTGTATGTATGCCTGCCTCTCACTCCAATGTATGCCAGCACTGCTTGTCTTGTGATGCAGAGGTGCATCTGTGCTAACACTGATAACTAACACTGCCAACATGCATTCTCTGAGTGTGTCTTTGCTGGAAATACTTTAAGCTCTAAATTTAAAGGGAGAAAAAAATTAATTAAAAATTACTGTACAGATTAGATTTCCTCTGTGGAAGAAACCAGGTATGAAACAAATTTACACATTGGTGCATTAAAAAAAAAAAAAAAAATTGCTCGTTAATACTCTAGTACTAGAACTGCAATTGCACAGACAGAAACATCTATCCATGTGGAATATCTCAGTTGTCACCAGGGACTAATGTCGGTGAAGCAATTCACTGGTATGGACATTTCTATCATTATCCATGTGTTATTGTGATGTAGAAAAGAATGTAGTTTGACGGGGTTTGTAGCATTACTGGCTTTTAGAAAAATTATGCTTTGACTTATGAACCAAACCACTCAGTAACAATGTGTGTGAAATGGTACAGCTTCATTTTTACAAAGACACCCTCAGATGTATAACTGAACATTAATAATCTCATTGGCATGTCTGTTATCTTTAAAATCCAAATCACTGCATACAGTTTCAAGCCAATCACTAGTTGCTTTGGGCTAAGAAGGGTCAGAAAATAAACTTTATAACTATGAGTGTGCTGACAGAAAAAAACACAAAATTTCAGACAGCATACGCGAATATGTATTTTTTATCTTCACAGTACTACCTTGCCTTTATCTTTGACTGCATGCTTCTGATTTCCATTAAGTATGACTACCTCCTTGTCTTGTCAAGCAATTAAAGTGACAAAAGTAATAGCAGATGCTTCTTTCATACTTAAAACTACAGCAAGCAGACCATAGCTTGCATTTTATTACAACTGCTCTATACAGCCTAGTAATTGCAAGGTAATTGAAAAGATCCTGATAATAAACCACCAGTTTACTTTTTTTTGAGACAAAATAAATATGTAACCCAATTCTGGCTTCATTTTAACAACATGTTAGATGGTTTCCAACTTGTCTTGATTTTTGTTTTATTTTTATGATTGTAAATAAACCCTGGAAAATTCCTTCCCCAATTTTACCACCTGAAACTGCAGCTGTTGGCTGACACTATCAAAGCCTCGCAATTCCGAACTCACGTGCAAATCTCATCAAGTGCAGACACTTCTAATTGATTCCAGAAGTTTTTCTTTTGCTAAGATCAGCAGGCAGAAGAAGAATAATGAGCAGCTTTTAAGCAGAGGGGGGAGGGTGTTGAGCTCAGAGAGTGGAGATTTTAAAAGCTCCAGCTCAACTGCTCTGCCAGAAATGTGGAGCAATTTTACGGTCAATTGGCCGGAGCATCTGGAACTATACATCATAGTCTTTAGTTGATGGTGGTGAAGCCGACTCTCAAACTGGCTAAGTCTAAAATCAGTAATGACTCTGCTGTCACACCTAAGTGGAAACTAACTTAATCCACTGCCAGATTTTACTGTGACTTTTTCTAAGGGACATTATTCCCCTTAGGGCAATTGTCAAGAATATTAAAAGTCCAGTCCCTGGGATACACTGCATGGCATAGCAAACTCTTCTGAATGAAGCTAACATAGAAAAAAATTATTACAACTTGTGTTTATTTAATTCCATGTGTGTTGACAAGGTTTTTTATCATAAGGCAGTAGAGTTTCCTTCCATCCCCAGTTTCATTTCTAAAATACATTTGAAATACACCAGCCAATCTAGTTAAGGCACAGAGGCTGCATAAATGCTGAGGCCATAAATCATAACACAGGGCATGGAGCTTTAACCTTAATGGAAACCAAATATGGGATATGCGGCTCTTTGAAATGTGGCACACATGATCATAATGAGGGACCAAGGAAAAATGCTACAGAGTAGAAAACCATCATTGATGGAAATAAGTTCTTATGAGTAAATGTTTGTTTTAAGTCAGTACTCATAAGTCAGTATTCCAACGCTGGTAAATTACACTAAGAAACAAGTGAGGTAACAGCAACTCTTTGTACGATGAAAAGAGAAAAAAGTAGCGTGGTAATATATCACATTAAGAGGGACTTCTGTGGAACACAGGATACAGTGTAAATCAGTTCTTTAATAAAGAGATATTTTATATTTTATCCAGACCAATTAGTTGCCATGCCACGTGAATTGCATCAAAGATCAGAGAAGCAGTCCATTTGGTACAGAATACTGTCTCCAAAAGTTTTTGCAACAGCTGAATCTACCAAGTTCAGATACTCTGGAGGCGTAAATAAACAATTCGACCACAATAAAGCTTATTTCTGCCTTCATTAGTTAAGGGTTGAACCATACCCTGCAGCACAACATTCTGTATAACTTCCAAAGCTAGTTATATTTCTAATGTACCACACACCCACATAAAACAAAAAAGAAAACAAGTTATTAATTTAAAACATCACACGTATATACAGTCTCTCTTTTTCTCTCTTTTCCTCCATGACAGTTGCCCTAGATTTTTGTCCTTCCTACCTGTAAATTAATGCATGCCTGCCAGATAAATGAGCACATCAAGACAGACATCTATTTCCTCCTCCAGCTTCCTCACTCCTAGCCCCTTAGTTTAAGAGTCTTTCTCAGTACTGAGTTGCAGCCACTATGAGAGTTTTTGAAAATATTTAAGACAAGAGTTCCAACAACATGTCAATGGCTTTCATTTCTACTTGCTCCTCATTAGTACTACTGTCAAATAACAGCCAGTGCTTGACCAAATTCAGCTCATGGAATATGTAGGTTGATGCCAAACCGGAGCAGTTGGATGGAAACACTTTGAAGAGGTGCACCATCATCACAGATTTATTTTTACATATCATGCCTGCTGAACCGTCACATAACTGAACATACAAGCAATGTTTTCTGCTACCTCCAGGTGGTTAGAAGGCTCCAGGCCCAGTCTGACAGAAAATGATTTGGCTCTAGTAATACACACGATCATCACATTACACAGGCATGAAGTAATCAGCCTAAAGAAAACTAACTAGTATAGGATGGGGCAGCACAGATTCTCAAAAAGAAACATATTGGCTCTTCAAACCAGTCAAATATCTCTCTCTCTCTAACATTGAGGTTTTCACTGACCTCCACCCAAGAAACAATTTTCTTAGGATCTAAAAATTTCCTCATACATCACTACTTTTTTTTCTTAAACAAACGAACAAAACATAAAACTCCAAACAAACACACCAACCACAAACAATCACCCCTACTTCTTTCATCTAACCATCCATACAAAATACATTCAGGACAAGGTTAACAGAAAATGCATACTGAGAAACATGCACTGTTCTACCTCCTGTAGTCACTTCTGTGATAATGATAGCTTCAAATTATTTTCTTGTTTGTAGAAGGAAAGGGCACTGGGAGAGATCCCCATGAGCATATAATCGAAGGATTTCAAATACAATAGCAGAGAGAACAATATATTTAAATGATCAGAAAAATAACACCATTTTCATACAGAACCAAAGCTGGTAACGCACAACTTTGAAGTATCAGTAGAGCAAATGCTGGTTTTTTATTAGACTGCAGACACAGTTAACAATCATATTAAAATGTAGCTTTAAGTCCTTTCTTACATCCCTATAGCTTCATTTTACTTTCACCTTCCCTGAGCCTTAGCATTAAGAATCTCACCTGCTCCACAGGAAGTTTTGTCACTTATCTGAAGAAAAATCTTTGGCTACCTGTTAGACCAGCTGACTAACCCAGCTAGCAGGGCAGCAAAGAGGGTAAGAGGCTGGAGCCAGAGGACAGGACTGCTCCTCCCCCTCAGACTGCCATCATTAGCTGCTTTCTTCACGCCCATCTGAGCTAATTTAATGGAAAGTGGGAAAGGCTTGCTCCTTGTTTCCTCTGCTCTTCTCCCTTCTCTCACTGATCCCCTAGTTTTCTCTCATTTCTTCTTTATTTTCCTATCTAGTTTCCACCCAGAAGGCCTTCCTCCAATGCACTAATTCTGATAATTGTCAGACCTTCTTATGAGCCAAATGCAATCATTTGCAGTTTAAGGCACCTATTTTTGCTAGTTAGAATACCCTGCAAATAGTACTGCAAAGCTATTTATTTCTGAAATCTTATCTACTATCTCTAAAATAGTCATGAGAAATATGAACATATGAAACATAGTAACAGAAAAAGCCCACACGTATAGACAAGAGTCACATATTTTTTCACTAATAATTGAACATGCCATTGGTAAAATCAGTCCTGCACTTATCTGCTGCAATGTGCACTGTTAGCTTAAGAATTCTGGGACAGAATTATCTGTTAAATTCTAGAAACACTGAATACTGCCATCATGTCTCTTGCAATTAATTTCTCTTCATCCCTAAGTAATTATGCCCTTGAAGGCATAATTTATAGTAAAAAAAATCTCAACAGAAATTCTTTTACATGATGTTGTGTGTTCATTCTTGAATGCTGGATTACTAAAGTATTATTTGGCAACATATAAGGATAAAGATGTAAGGAGGACATCCTTTGATATATTTCATATTACAGATTATGAGTACTAGAAATATTACATTAAAAAGATCCAAGTCAGCTAAATCTAGGTGTATGCTAAAGAAGGGATATTTAGACGAGGAAAACAAAAATAATAAATAAATGTTTTAATTTATACCTCTTAAAAATTTTAAGATGTGAAAGTGAAACAGAGCAAAGGAAGTTGAAAAGCAAACAGATAAAAATTACCAGAACATATGTAGCATAAATTAAAAAACCTGCATCTCTAGGTTTATGGGCCACAAAAGATATTCAAAGTTTTCTATACTATCATACTATTAAGGATACATAACTTGTTTCAATGCTGAACAGAAACAATTTTAGGATAAATCTTAAACCTAATTTCTGGGGAAACAATTTGTTTATTTATTTATTATGCTTTCTGGTACTGCTATTTTAAAATGATCGGGTCAATCTCAATATTGAGATAAAACATTAATGTTTGAAGGCTTCTCAACATGAATTGAAAAATCTTCATCAGTTTCTCTTTCCTCAGACTTTTTTTGTAACATAAACTCCATTAGACACGTAAGAACATGACTAACATTAATCTAGAAACTGTATAATGCATTGGGAGCAAAAGCAGACCATTTATTTTAAAATGGGGGATGCTTTGGAGTTCATCACAAGCATTCAGACTAAAAAAAGAAAACTATTTTTTATGACGAAGATGGCGAAACACTGGAATAAGTTGTCCAGAAAGGTGATAGTTGCCCCATCCCTGGAAACATTCAAGGTCGGCTTGAACGAGGCTCTGAGCAACCTGACATAGTTGACGATGTGTCTGCTCATTGCAGGGGATTGGACTAGGTGACCTTTATAGGTCACTTCCAACCCAAACTATTCTATTATTCTATGATTCTATGATCATAATAGCTATTAATATCACCAAATTGTTGATTCATGATGAAATGTAAATCCCAAGTGTGGACATATTGGCATCACTCAGAAACATTAGCTATTCTGGTCTCCCCAACAGCAAATTATTTGAAAGACAACTATTCTTTCAGAATTTTCAAAGCAAAATTGTAAGCACGGTACTCCTGTTTCTTGTGACAAATGGACTACCAAACAAGGGACTGTGCCAAACAAGGGACTAAAATAAGAGCAACAAAGAACTGTAATATAAAGGATAAAAGGAAAAACATTGCACACAAGAAAGGATAGGAGAGTACAGCAGAGAAGAACTCAAGTTGACACTAAAGTCAAATTTTTTATGACAGAAAAATATAACAAATAGCGTAAGAACCATAATTCCCTACAAACAGTAGAAATAATAATATAATTTTACTTCTACTCATTTTTTAGTAAGAAACACCATTATGTATGAATACACACAACTCAGCAAGTAATGAGAGTGTATACTATGACATATAATTCTCCCAAAATTCAGTTAGAATACCCAAATAATTCAAGTCTGAAAGTTATACCTCAAGGCCTCTAGGATTAGGTGCCAAATTTTAGAATTTGTTGCTACAAGCCGTTTTACTTTATTAGGCCACTCAGGAAATAATGCAAACATTTCCCAAATTACATTTAGGCAAGTAAAACCCTTAAAATATCTGCTGAGTTCTGGCAGACTCCTATCAAAGCAATTCAAGAGCTGCTTGATTTATACACCAAAGCTCTGACAATGTAACAATATGGGGGAAAATTTAACAAATTCTCAATTAGTGGCATTTGTCTAGCTTTAAATATTGTCTAATAGTTATTGTTTCCTATTCCAGGTAAAAAGACAAAACAAAAAAACACCCAGACCCACAGCAGTAATAGTTATTTTTCATTTTTCTATTGCCTGTTCCCTTAGAAAAGCAGGACAATCAACACCATGACCAGAAACCTCCAATTAGGAAAGTTGCTATAAATTTTGCAGATGTTTCAAGTCAAATGAACCATTTTGAATCTGGTTGAGTCTCAGTCCCTACTGTTTTATTTGATTTTTTTCCAATTTTGATCCAAAAAGTAGTAGATAACAGTTCTATTAGTCCAGCAACCTATTCATAACCTTACTGAACACAACCTTTGCTGGTAACCAACAGTAGGGAGCTTGGTAATGTTATTCAGATCAGAATCTCATTAATGATTATTTTAATTCTGATACTATTAAAAGGGTCATTAAATGCTAACTATACTGGAAAAAGAAAGAAAGATTAAAAAGCTAAAGACACAAATAGGATAAAAATGAGTGCTAAGAACACAAAAGCAACCAGACTTAATCAGACTATAGATATATTTAGTTCAGTATCCTCCCTTTGTCAATGGCTAAAAGTATGTTTCTGAGGTAAATATAAAATATATAAAATGTTTTCTGAGGTAAATATAAAATATAAAAAAAAAAAAAAAATATTTTATATTTAAGTCTTCCAGACTCCAAGCATTTTCAGATTTCTCTCATAAAAGGAGAATTAAACAATTCAAATTCAGCAATTCATTTACATTATTCTCTTCAAAGCATATGGCCAGTAATACATTATTTTCACAAGAAATGGTAAATACACACTTCCATGATTTTTTTCCAATGGAAATTGTCATCTCTGTAGCAAACCCAAATAATTTTCTTACAAAATGATCATAAAAAATGAAGAATAAAGAGATAAGAAAAAAACAATGCTCAAATAGTGTAACAAAACATAAGAAAGCAAAATATAAATGTTTAGTGTTTCTGCTTTTTCTGGAAAGATAGAAAATCTAGAGTAATCACCATAGACACTTCAAAATAAATGTCTTACCTCATAGGCATAGCCCAAGAAAGAAAATTGACTCCTAATGTAGCCAAGTTTGTAAATACCTATGAAGACTAAGCAGCGGATGATTTCCAAAATTCCTGCTTTGGACCTAGAAAAGGGAATCAATTCAGATTAACATCCAATCTTTTCTTTTTTAACTTCAGTGAAAAACAGAAAGTAGAATTAGTCTGTGATGTCCTGCATCGAGTCATCTTTCATAACCTTATAGTTAAGTTTTTATAATATACACCTTTTCATGGGTCTATTTCTATGAATTTTACTAATCACATTATTAACTCCCTTAGTTATACACATATATGTCATACTGACAGATTTTTACCTATCCTTAAAGAAACTGTTCAGTCCATAAAAATAAAATGTATTCCTTTCTGAAAATACAATGAACAGCAGGTGCAAAGCAGTACTGGCCTCTCAGTCTCAAAGGAAGCTTCTATTCCACGTTTCTGCTCTGGCAGGGCAAATAGTTTCTTTGTAAGAAACTAGGGCTGCCACTTACTCTTCTGTAGGGCCACAGTGCCTGTATGCCCTGCTTCATAATGTATGTCTCACTGGGCTTGTGTACTCAACATCCAATTTCATTTGAACCCATACTGATTAAGTTTAGTCTTAAGTCTACACAATCTTCCACATGATATTGAGTCTACTCTGAGCTACATTGTGTGCTTTTCATATACCATCACTATATCTGTCACCTCTGGCATGCTACACAGGACAGACACGATATGATTGCAGTCTGTCTTTGAACAGCTTTGGGACAGCTGGCAGGTCCCACTCACCTGCCAATGTCCCAGACCCAGAGGTGTGGACCCAATAAATGCAAGCACAGTGGGAGACATGACTAACCCATCCCAAACTTTTCTGCAAGGGACAATATAAATGCAGCCACCAATTGCTATGGGAATACTCCTGTATTTAGATGCTGGCTAGTCATGTGCTATTTTCTAGTCTACAGAAAACAACATGTGTCCAAGTATATCTGTATTTCTTTATCAATATAAATTCTGACACACTTGAGATTTCCATATAATTATAATAATACATAATGAAAGAAGAAAAAAACCCTATGTTTTGTATCTTACTTGTTCTCCATAAGTAGTCCAAAAGAGGCCAGGGACAGAATGATAAAGCCAATTCTCAGAAGAACAGTTCCCTGTGATAACATCTGTTAAAAAGTAGGCAAAGAATTCATTTAGAGTAATTTGCTGAAAATAAACTGAGTTTGTACAGAACAGTAGCTTCAAATTCCTCACTCAGTGGTGTTAGTGTCTGCTTTTAAAGTAATCTATCTGGAGTAACCACCTTAATAGTTGTTTCCTGAATGCTGCATTTCCAAAATAATGTTTCATGTTATCCCCTTGTGCACTTTTTGTTTTCCCAAAGTTACTTGATTCCCTTATGACTTTAGAAAGAGGGAACAAGTTATTTCTAGACAAAAATCCCAGCATCCCTGTTCTTTTACTTTCACCTTATGCTACCAGGTCTTTACAATAGTCATGTATGAATCCCAATGCACACCAAAACCAATGTTTGGTGAGAATAACAATTCACATGACATGATCATATTTGAGAAGAAACAAAATTAATGTTTTCCCTTCATTACAACTAAACACTCAATTCCCAGCTCAACAAAACCCTTCAATTCATATCATTAACTTCAATCAGACCTAAAACATTTCTTAATGTTAACATGTGTGTGAGTACTTGGATGAATAGTAGTATGGGGACTTCTGTCCTTAAAATTTACATAAAAATGATATAACTAAAATTCAGGAAAACAGAAATTATTTTGATTGTAAAGTTTTAATTTTTTCATTTACTAAATTTTCTTTTGTATTCTACACAACAGCCTTTGAAAATCAAGTATTTAATCAGTTTTCTTATTTCCTCCTTGACTTTGTTTCAAATATTAGTTTTTTCATTAAAAAAAAACCAAAACGAAACAAAAGTAATGGATCTGAGTTATAGGAATCTTTTCTTGCTTCAACAGCAATACAGTTTATGAACAGCATCTTGCACTTCCACAATGCAAGCATTGGAAAAATAAAACTCTATGAATGTCTGCCCTGATTTCAATAAATCCCCTTCAGCGACATGTCCAGCTTCCTTCAGTGGTGGCCCCAACCCCTTGAAGAGATCTAAGGTAAGGATCTGTGAGCGTGGGAGGCCACAGGAGGATATTCTCAAGTTTTACAGCTGTGTGAACTTAGAGTGCCCATGTTTGCAAAACACATCAAACCACACAGTCGGGCTGGAAAGCTTTCTGTTGTTTTACTGAAGAATTACAAACACCTACTTAGCTATCTTTAACAAACAGTTATTGAACAAAGAAAACTCAATCCCAGCAACGAGCAAGCTGAACAGCAGCCTCACCAGTTAACAAGCCAGAACACAGGTCTCACAAATGACACCTGTCAAGCCACTCTGTTTCACAGATTTATACCAGGAGAGAATCAAACTTATTACTGCATTTCTATATTTCCAATCTGTTCCATCCCTCCTGATGATAACTTTTCCACTGTTAGCATGAAGCAACTTGTTTTGAAGTGACAAAATGTTTGGACAGAGTTTTTTTTATAAAAATCAGGCACAGATTCTATTTGAATTTAATAAAATGAGAAGTTCTTTAACGGCTCATCTAGGCACAGTGAGTTCAACTCCCACTTCAGCTTCCTGTAGAAACTGGGTCATACAAAAATTGCTCCCTTTGGCAAAGGCATAAGGGAGCTCACCCATAAATTTCTGAGAAACGCTTTGATATGTTTTTCAATGATTGTTACTTGTCAAATAAAGGAGTTTTCCAGGGAATGAGGACTGGAATTCAAGACTTTTCTCCTTAGAGACTGTCCTGACTTTTAAGTTGAAGAACTACACCTTTTTTTTTAAACCTAATCATTCTAGCCAGGTGGTTCAGGTTTTGCTTTGTTCCCAGTGTGATGCACCGGGTTCTGCAGACTGCCTTAAAAAAGTTCCCACAGTGGTAGGGCACTATTCCGAGAAAAAGAGGGTAAGGTTTTGTATCTCTCTTAGGCAGGAAAGAGAACTGAACATCAAAACCAGATTTCAATCAAGTTCTGCATTAGAATATATAGCTAAAATCACACTTCATGGAAAATTAATGAAACTGCAATGGTTTTCATACAAGAGCTAACGCTTTCATGGAGGATCCAAGAGTACATGCTATGAATTAATAAGGGTGTCCCCAATTTCCAGTTTAAAAATGCTGCATGATTTCATACTTTTCTGCCTTCCCATGTTTATGAGCTGGCTACCATTAAACAACCAGTCACCAAGTCCTGGGCATCTGGGTTTCCTCGTGATTCCAGTTTCAGAAAACCGAGGTGCTGATTCATTCTACTTGCCTTTAAGTACCTCCACTGAAGTGCCTGAAAACCTATTACTAACCTACACTTTTGCTGTAACTGGTGAAGAAAGAGCATTTTGGTAATGATTCAATTTCTTGCTATTAGCTAGACTGCAAGTCTAAAGCCTAAATTTGGTACTGCAGTAAGAGTTGGATTTGAGTGAGTGGTGGAAACACTTCCCCAAAGTAGACATTTTTGGGTCATATTTTAGTGGTGTTTTTACCCATAATTTCTATCAACTACATTTTTTCTTTGCTTAAAAATACATTTTATTTGACATTTACAGAAGAGTAGGAAAAAGAAATTAAAAATTACTCTTTTAAAGTTAACATATTTTCAGGAACAGTAACAATTTTTATTATCATTTTTCTATTATATTTTTGTTGATGAACATTCAAATAATTATAAGCTTGGTAATAGAGACATAACTTTCTCTCCACAAAGAAAGAAAGGAGTTGTGACCCTGCAAACTTTTTTTAAGCATTTTTTCAGACTTGCAAAAATGGAGCTCAGAGTTATCATTTGACTCTCTATATTTATCTAACCACAGAAAAATAAAGCATAGATTAAGAACTTGAAAGGAAATTAATAAATTGCATATCAGTTTGAAACATGCAGTTCCAGGGAAAAAAAAGGGGAGTAGAAATACTTTTTAATGTATGTTAGTCAATCAGAAGAATTGAAGCAACCTTATAACTTAAAAAATCAAACTCAAATATAAACAAGCCTTTATCTTTAAATGGTTAAAATGTTATGTGGGCTTCTTTGGCATAATAACTACCTGAGCCAAGTGGGATCATATTTTATAGATTTGTTTTCTCAAGCCAATTTCCATTTCTCTTCAGACACTCTCCTACTTGAACCATAGTATTTTGAACACTAACTGTTTGTAAAATTCCATATGGTCAATACCCCCTGTGGACCAGAACACGAAGGCCTGGAGAACTCTAAAGCACAACCTGCAGATCACAGTTAATTTCAAATTGCCACTATCATCAGATTCACACAAAAGCATGGCACTGCAATGCTTGAGCACAGTGTTGCAACTTTCCACTTCCCAAAACTTCAGCTTTCTAGAGGAATGAAGGGTGAGGCATAAAGCCTTACTGGGAACCCTGAAGGTAGAAGGCATAAGTTACCCTTCACTGTAGGTACACACACCACATTCACATACAACAAAAAAAGTGCGTTCCCTCATTTGTGCTCCTAGTTAAGGATTACCAAGGAATTTGCAGTGAAATACACCATGATGCCATTGGGAATAACAGGTTTTAGAAAACCAGCCATGTAGCATAGATTTTACTGTTATTATTTTGCTTCTCTAACTTTCTCCTACAGTTTCAGTGGTATAGTTGTATGCTGCCTTCATTCTTTTATTTGCTTTCAAACATGTATCACCCTATGAAGTGGATGCTGGCAGCTGAGGCATCCATTTTCTAGCCACTACTCTACCAAAATCAACAAAATAGTCAGTGGGTTATATCACTAAACTAACATCCATATATTAAATCTATGCACTGCAAGCAGCAGTGTGAAAAGAATGTGCCTTTTACACCTTCATTAGAGCTAGCATCCTTGTTCCACTTAAACATAGTATGTATGGATGTATATATAAAATAAATGAGTATTTATATACTGGAGTATTTGTATAAACAGAGAAGTATGTGGGACCACAGCAGGTTCCCCAGTTACAAGTCAGCCACAACTTTGCAATGTGGTTATTGGCTGCAATCAAACAGAAAAAAATATTTCTGTTGGACTTTCATTTCATTGAAAGCTTTAAATATATCTTTGAGCCTTAAAAAAGGAGGGGGAGGGGATTATAGAATTTAGTAAGAAGTTTACATGGCTTTGTAATCAACGGAATGCTAGAGCATTATTATTTTATGGTTTTTTGTAATGAAAAAAATAATTCATTTAAACAAAGGAAATGTTATACCAATGTATATTTAGATGAGCAATCAAATATTCCAAATTGACTTTTACATTTCAAAGAACTCAGATTGTTTTATTCCTTTTGAAGATTAACATAGATGTATTTTCTCATCCTGATTTGTTTCAAAAAAACTGCTAGGTATGATGTCAGCCTGTTTCATAAGTTAACAGATGCCCTGCTGTCATAGACACTTTTGACACTCAAGTTAGGAATGCTAATACAATGCTATGAAATTTATATTGTTAGGTGTCCTTGGCTATATGAACTCATTTTAACTTAGAATTTGTATGAAAAAGAAATTGTAAATTCTTAGCAATATTCCATGCACAGTACTTGGTGATGTCCTACTAATGGACACATTAATTGTGTTCTCAACTTTCAAGAGATCTACCTTACTGCTTTTTGTCTACGGTTCACATATTCACAGAATTAAAAGCACGGTAAATGTTACAGTATCTATCAACAATAAAAAAGACACTACAAAATGTGTTTAAGGTGCACTTCACTTTGATTTATGTGATACATGCAGTTCTGGAGCTATGAGACTTTTGCTTTGAATGTACTGCAGTTTTACACTCTTAGCACTCTCTCTGGGACTGATCCAAATCCCATTTCTTCAATGAGCTTTGGATCGGGTCTAGATGTGTAGAGCTCAGAAGCAATTTTTATTCACTGGATATAGTGCAGATCACTATATAGAAAACAAACACAGTATGCTCTCTCCTGTGGAAAATATGTATTTGTTCTTTCTTGTTTTGCTCTTTTCACAAGTTAAATGTAGGTCACTCAGACAGAAGGTATATGGTTGCTCATTACGGATAGCGAAATTTAACACTTCTGCAGGGCGTGAGACCAAACACTGAGCAACTGTAATCACTTGAGAAATGTAATAGCTGTGTGCTGCGTCTTATGGTTATTATGAAATGGAACTTATACCTAAAGATGAGGAAAACAGTTAGTTTTCTCCATTTATGGAGCTATGCCACAGTTATGACATAATTCATAGCCAGACAGAAAGTTCCAGTTGTATCCATAGACATTTCATAACTCAGTGTAGTGGAAAACTGATATTGAAGAAAGATTTTTGCCAAGTAAAGTTATTCATACACAAGCTTCCTTCTCATGACAGATTCCCCACTGTACTGCAGAGCGATGCTGGAACTCTGCCTTGGGACCAGCACTTTCTACACCCACGCTGAAGGTTTATGTCCTGAGATGAGGTGCTTCTAATCCCCTGTGCTCTCCTTCTTATCCTTACTACCTTATTACACCACAGTTTTGTGCAGAGAATTTTCTAGTTGCTTTTCTAAAACAAGTTCATAAATGGTGTATCTTCAGGATGTTTCTTCCATGACTGAAAGATTTTAATGATCATCCAGGGCTTGAGTGCATTTTTCGACTTGCCTTATTACTTATTCTTAAATGGCTGCAGTTATCAGCAGAGAAAATAATGTGGGCCATCCATTTTTCCTTCCAGGACCCAAAAGAGGGAAAAAACAAAAAAGAATAGAATAGGAAAAAACCTTCATGATCATAATCCTTACTTCTTGTTGCTAAAAGCAACAGCAAAAGAGTAAAAAAAAGCCAAACTGGAAAATCTTGCAAAGACTTTTCTCAATATAAGAACATTGGCAATCATGTATACTGTATAATTTGTATACAGTGGACCTATTTATTCTTATGTTTGGCTTAATTTCCTGTCCTCAGAAACAACTTAGAATAGGCTAAGCCTTGGATGATTCAGTAATCCCCAAATTCCCTGCAGTTGCAGTGTGACCCTTTGCAGAGGTAAATACAATATGTAGAATAACTTATTACTAATCAGAAGAGTATGCCTGAGGTAGCTTTTATATTATATCAGGAATGCTACATGCTGCAGTTTCTATTGAGGTGGGCAGGGGACAGTAACCACTGCTTGCCAAGGGTTGGAGATTGCCAGGTGAGCATGCCAGGACAAGACAGGTCCACAGGAGAGCAGAGGCTGAACCCAAGAGGACCCTGGAATGCTCACAGCCTGCCTGTGCCAACAGGGATGATGCAAACACAACAAGAAGACTGCTGTTTAACCAAGGAGGTCTTAGAAAGAGCTTAAGAAGATGGTCAAAGGACAGTCTATCAAACTGATAGACTTTTGTGGTGTTTGGGTAGGTCTTGGTAGGTCTTTGACTGATTTGTGGGAATATTAAATGCATTAAATTCTGCTTCATAACTAGAAAATTTTAGCTTTAGTACTTTAGAGTCATCATAGAAGGAATGAAAAAAAGGACCTTGGAATGATCTGAAAACTTGGAAGCAGTTAATGTCTCACTTCGTGTAGGTGGAGATGGCCTTGTAGTTCACCTTTGGAGGCTGCCAGGTATCCATAGAAGAACCAGTTACCAGGGAGGTCCCATCAGCCCATAAACAAGGTGATATATACATGCCTCTCCTTGCTGTATTTCTATCAATGCTGTTGTATGTTGGAGAATGGAAGAAGAATTTGCCCTGACTGTGTTACTCCAACTCTGAACTCATGCTGACATGAACTTTCCCACATGCAAACACTGCAAGACCTTTGCAATCTTCCTTTTAAAGCCTGGACATTATTGGCATCTAACAGTATGACCAAACTTGACATCTTAAAACCTGCAGTGTTTCAAGTCTCATGATGTCCTACAAACTGAAGCAGACACATATGCCTTCTAGGAAAATTACTTTTAAATTTAATTACTTAATTATATTCATCTGTAAATAACCAATATGGTTATTAGATACTGCTTTACTAAACATTATCAAACATTGTATATTTAATATTATAGAATTATACAGAATTATATTTAGCCATTTATGTTGATTCTTTTTACAGAATCTATTTATTATTTTAAAAGTTCCAATAAGATACGAGTCAGATTGTAGAACCTCTGCTCAATGCTTTAATATTGAAAAATGTTGTGTGTCATTACTGTTAGCAAAAGATGTTATTTCATAAACGTAGGAATTACTTACAGTGACAGTAGCAAGGAGTTCAGTGTACAAGTCCACTATTACAGCAAAATGTACAACTACATAGCAATTAAGATAAGCTGGTACAATTGGATTGAAGGGAACTTCTTTTCCAGTGATCTGTATAAAGCAAAACAGATATTAGTCTTCAAGAGTGACCTGCTCCTTACAAATACAAAAAGTGAGACAGAGAATTGCACAAAGATAATCTACTGTCAGACTCATGTATTACCTACTGTGAGACAGAGTTTAACTCTGTGTGTGTGTGTGTCTGCATGTCCACAGCTAAAAAAAAAAAAAAAGAAATTACTGTACTCTATAGAACAGTTTTGAAAATCTCTTCAGGAAATGAATAATGAATAAATAAATAAAAAATATATTTTTCCTTTCAAATAAAAAGAAAAAAACCCACGGCTAAAACACTAATTTCCTTCAGTTTCTGTTCCCATTTCATCTTCTCCTATGCTTTATGACTGCTAATTTGCTAATTTAAAATAGCATGTGTAGAGTTTTTAACATTGATCCAGTAGCATTAAGAGGTCCAAGTAAATTACACACAACTGAAAGCCTGTGCATGTTCTATTTACCACCGGGATTTCCTCAGGAAGGCCAAGTCTAGGTTTGCCTGGTCCCCAGCCTGGCCCTTTGAATATGACAGAAAGCTTATTGCAGAATCCAGGTGTGGCCCAAAACGTGTTCCAAATATGAGCCAAGGGACGTAGCTGGAAAAAAAAATTAAGTAATTTTTCACTGTTAGTAAAATAAAGTTTAATAAAACATCATATTTTATTCATTTTTAGCTTTCAAATAAATGATTTATCAAACTCTGTAAAGAGAATAAATTAGAAATAGATGAAGATAGCGCAGAAAACCTGGCTGAAATAGGCAGAAGCCATAACAAGCCCTTGGTTAACTGTGAGGATTACAATGACTTCTGCCCAGAGAAATATGTGTTTTTCCATCTGTCCCTTCTATAATCAATCCAGAGTATTTACTGGTATATTGTGAAGCTATATTTATGGTAGTTTTAATCTAGAATTTGGTTACTGGGACCTTGACATGACATACTCTCAATAACTAAATTACTTGGTATGTAACTAGAATGGATATCGTTGCACATCCTTCCAGTTTCCAGCCCAGACACTCATGCAGGTAGAATTTCTCATTCTTTGAGATGCCTCCTTGGGTGAACAGTCATGAAAAGCAAATACAGACTCCACTACTCCTCAGGTTTTTACAGAGAATTTTTATCTAGCTTAAATGAAACCTGGACCAATAAATCTAAGAAGCATCACACCAAGTACTTTTTTTTTTTCCTTTTTTAATTAAAAAAAACTATTTTCAGCTTGTTCTGGAGGTTTGGTTGAGACCATGACAGCTGCTATATAATCCTGTCAACACAAATCATTCTGGAATACACTGAACAGCAAAATGCAAAAGAGATATAAACAGTATCCAAATAATCATGGAATTTTTTATGAAATAGCAATATTTAGAGAAGAAAAACAACAGAAAAAATATATTTTTGTCCATGCATCACTGCATATTGCAAAACAGACATCATTCAATCCAAAGCCTGTTATATCACTGTATCAGGGCTTAATTAGATGTTGATACTCTGGTCTGCTGTTTGGCCCAGCCACTTGTGAAAGTTTGTTCTTTTACTGCCAAGTTATGAGAAAACAAGCACTGATAAATGAGAACTTCATCCTTGAAGCAAGCATCTTGTATAAACTGAAATTAATTGCTGTCTTATGACTGGCTCATCGCCTTTCAAGGGCACTTGAAGGAGAAACTGAAGAGGAGAATGATGAAGTAAACCCCCAGACTCAATTAGAAAAGACCCCTGAGGTATAACGCACGTGCTCAAGCGGAATTCCAAGGTACCCACGCATGCGCAGAAGAGGCACCACTTACATAACCAGGGGGTGGGACTGAAGGCCTCTAGCTGGACGGTGCTGGCCACACCTGCCCAGGTAGACTTCACCAATTAATTGTATAAAAAGCAGAGAGCTCACGCTGGGAGGAGGGATGAAAAACGCAAGCTTCACATCACATCAAAGGACAGTGTTGCCTTTTGCAGGGACGCCCGCTACCTTGGGAGCCTATTGACTCTCCAAGAATGCAGCTTCTGCTATGGTAATTATAGGCATTCCAGGGCAGTAAGATAACTTCATATAAAACACCTGGGTAACTGTGGGAGTCGTACTGAGGGCTTATTTTTCTCCTCCTTCCTCTCTCCTGGGTTTTTTCATTTTGTTGGCCACCTCTTAATAATAAATATTGGTCTTTGTTGAGTTTTCAATGGTGTTATGGTTTCAGTTTCAGTATCTTTCTGAACTCTCCCTATTACAATCACCATTGTAATTAGTTGTTGATTTTACTGTTTTGTATTTTCATGATTACTACAAGTTTTGCATATACTCAGTGCAGTGAGTAGAAATTACTGTCTTGCAATGAAATACTGAAAAAAATTAGATAATGTAGATAATTTAGATAATTGACTGTGCAGCAATGTAAGGGTGGTCTCAACTGTGCCTAAGAGAGGACTTTCTTTTGAACATGACTGACTGTTGAAAATACCAGAGTCAGTGATACAAACTGTAGCACCTGGAGCATGATGGGATCAAATGAATTTACTGGATGTGTTAAGCCATATACAACTTTTGCATCTTCAGCCTCAAATGTTCCTGATGGAAGAAGAAAACAAAAGAACAACCAACAATCAAATTCAAAGGTATATATATTTTGGCCACACTGACTAAATATGAGAGAGAAAACCTTTTTTTGCTTACCAAATATCCTGTCCCAGATAATAAGTGTGCCGCCATAATTTTTGTCAATGCAGTAAGGATTTCTACCTATAATAAAAATCATTTATGAGACAAGTAATGGCATACAGAAGAATACATGCAACTGAATTATGATGGAAAATCATCATTAGCATCACTTATAATCTAAAAATAAAAGTTTTAAAACCCACCACTCTTTATAATTCTAAAAAATCTCTTTTTTCTTACTATCCTTACTGCTCTCTTTCTATTCAGATTCAAACATGCAAACCTAATGTGTCATACCCAAAATTTCTGTGAAATAGAAGGATTCATTTGTAGAGTAAAACTAATTCAAAATATGTTTATCAAGAAAAATTAAAAAGCGAACAAAAATAATTTCACCATTTTTAACCAAAGAAAATATATGCTAAATACATGTATGTGTAATCATCTCATTAATGGCTGTCAGCTGTCTCTGTCTTCTATGTTATATATCTTAACCTGCCTTCATTATTATTAATTTAAGTGTGAGGAAAACTGATCCTTCTATGTTTTTCTAGGGAATGTATTTGTACATAGACTGTCCTCAAAGGTACGAGCAAAGAAACATCAGTTACATATCCTAAAGTTCATGGAGATTCTCTGGAGCAACTGTACAACCCTTGATCAGCTCCAGAGTGATTCAGCTTAACTTCAATCAGGATCAGAGGATTAGTTTAGATTTACAGCAGAGCAAATAAGAGCAGAGTGTCTCCCTCCAGGATTACCAGTAGTTGTGCAAATTTTAAGGATTAGACACTTAGAGCATCACAGTTCTTTAAAAAGTCTACACAGTGCCATAAACACTTTACACTGGGAGGATATAATAAATGTTAATAACATCCTCTGTACATATAACTACATATAACTACATTTGAATCTGTTTCAAACTTTTCTTCCATTCCTCTATTTTTTCAAACTTATTATCTCTGCACATTGAATGAGCCAAGGACATCCATGAAATTCACTTCTATTCCTCAGATATGTCTATGACATTTTTCAGTATGCAATGAAGTTCATTCTTAATCCAATTTACATATGCTGTACAGTCTTGAATGCCTCTGAATATTGATGAAAAGTCAATCATCATGCACTTGTGTGGAGTGAGAATAATTCAGACAGTCAAACCAAATTCCAAATTCCAGCCAAAACTAAAACATTTAACAGTTCTTCCAAAACATAACCATGTCTTTTCACACTTACAGTGCTTGAATTTGAACACAAAAGCATGTTTGTTGATGATATTTCAGTAGTCAGGGAAGGCTAAGATATTTTTCTATCATTCTTCATATTTACAAATATTGAATTGTTTTGCTCCATCTTCAAATTCTTTCATGTTATCCAGACTTAATTTCTGCTCAATAATTAATCTTAAACATAAAATTTTTAAAATAAACTTAAGTTCTAAAAAAGTTTTTTTTAAAATAATGTGAAATTTCTAACTGAACAGGGGCTATTTTTGATGTAAGTGTCAAAATTGAAATATTTCTGTAAAACTGATTTTACAGTACAATTTTACTACATTATTATTACTATAGAAATAGTGAGCTTGAGAAAAAAAAAACACACCAAAGAATAAGAGGTTCCATTTTTATCTTACCATGATGAACTCTGTGATGACTGGGAGTATTAAGAATCCACTCCAGAGGCCCAAGTTTGGTGATAACCTTAAAAAACATAATGTTTCAATGAACTTGAAAATACTGTATAAGATCAAGAAGAAGTGAAAAGAGAGGGAGAAAATACAAAAAAGAGGATGTTTATCTTATGGTGAATTGCATAAAAAGACAAAAATGCAAATTTTTTTTAGCCTAAACCATTTCCCTGTACTACTATTACAACAACTTTCATGAAAAAAAGAATAAAATAGTAAAACATAATTTAAAAATTAAATTTCTTTTTGATCCAGCAGCAAATATTGTTCTTATTGTTATTATTAGTTCATGATTTTACGAGAATCATGGAGAGAACTGGGAATCAAGAACTGATAATAGCATGGAGTCACAGTGAAGTGATTGTCCCGCTGCACTCAGTACTGGTGAGGCTGCACCTTGAGTACTGACTGTGTTTTGGGCCCCTCACTTCAAAAAGGACATTGAGGTGCTGGAGCATGCCCAGAGAAGGGCAACAAAGCTGGTTAAAGGTCTAGAAAACATGTCCTATGAGGAGTGGCTGAGGGAACTGGTGTTGTTTAGTCCGGAGAAAAGGAGACTCAGGTAGACCTCATTGCTCTCTACAGCTCCTGAAAGGAGGTGGTAGTGAGGTGGGCGTTGGTCTCTTCTGCTATGTCTCAAGTGAAAGGACAAGACGAAATGGCCTTAAATTGCACCAGGTGGGGTTCAAATTACATATTAGAAAAAAAAACTTTCACTGAAAGAGTGATAAGGTATTGGAATAAGTTGCTCAGGAAGGTGGAGGCATCACTGTTCCTGAAAATGTTCAAGAGGTGTCTGCATTTGGCACTTGGGGATATGGTTTAGGGGTGATTCTAGATGATCTTGAAAGTCTCTTCCAACTTTGATGAGCCTGTGATTCCATACGAGTTGTTTCACTCATGCTTCTTATCTGTATCCATGAGCACTTCTTGGGATCCAGTGTAACTCTGTGATTCAAGTTGTGTGAACACTTTACGTGAGCAAATGGTATTGACCCAGAAACAAGTACTCCTTCCTCCTTCGGTACCTTTGACTATTTGTTCCTTCTATCAATGCCCTTCTTTTACCCTGGCACAAATGCAGTAACACAACAAACCTGATTAGGGAACTGATGCAAATCAAAACTAATTTTGTTTTGTTTTTCTCAGTTAGTTTAACTCAATCAGTTCCTGAATCTGATCCAACATATGCTCACAAATACATCAGCATGAGTTGGAGGCATGAAAAGAAAGTAGACCAGCATAAATTCATAGTGGAGCTGCAATTTAAGGCAATGAGTCAACACTACAGAAAGTCCAGCCTTGATCATTCTAATACCAAATCCAAAGCGATAGAAAGCATAATTGCCATAAACTCAACTCTAATTTTCCAAGTTTTGTCAGAAAACATGGATGAATTAAGTTTGTATCAGCAGGGTTTATACTAAATTAGGAACTCTCTGGTATTATGGAGGAAAGCCACTACTGACTTCAAATTTTGTGCTCTGGTTAGCTCGACAGAAGTGTGTGGACACCTGAAAACAGCAACCATTCCTTAATCCCAAACACAAATCCATCAGCCACAAATTGATAAAATCACCGGTTAACCAAAAAGGATTTGTATTCCAAATATATTCTAAAATGGTATCTAATCACCATGTCTTATGACCATAATGTCTTGCAGTTAAAAAGGAGGGAGGGGCATAAAAGCAGCTAAATAAAAATGCTTAGACCTTAAGAAACAAACTTAAGAATCTATCACTTTGTCTGTTACACATCTTAATTAGTAAATTTAATATTCATACTGCTGAAAGGGTTAATCTGTAATGTAATAATAGAGATAAGATTGGCACAAAATACAGTAAGTAGAGAAGCAGTCATTACTCATGAGAGCAGGTCCATTCATCTAAAAGCTAAATATACAAGGAGTTTTATTCATTTAATGTTTACAGAACAAAGTCACAAAAAATGGCAGTTCCATTTCTCTTCACAGTTGTGCAAGTGCAAGTAGATCTGGACTCAAAAAGCAGACTTAGTACATTCATCATATATATTTAAATTGTTATGAATCAGGAAAGTATCACAATAAAAGGGAAAAAATACTTTTTTTTTTTTTCATTTTTCTCTTTAATAACAGCAAAAAGAACATCTACCTAACTGGTTAAGTAGAGTGTTTCTGTAATTAAAGGAGTATGGAATTGAGCAAATTCTTCAGGTAGAGAGAACTGTAACATTTGTAGCACCTTTCTCAAAATCCTGCATACACTTGACTGGAAAAGCAGAATACTGAGACAAGTTTTTTTTGTTTCATTTAACTCAGAAGCCAAGGATAACATAAGTAGGACCATTTGTATTTCTTATTTCTCCCTCAAAATAAGTTCAAGTCTGAAAAGACCACCTAAAGGTAAGAAATAATTCATCATTCATGCTAGTTCCATTTCCCATCTTTCTCAAGCAGAACATCCCACTGTTTTAAGCTGTATGAGATGTGACCACTAACTTAACTTAATCCAAGACAAATGTCTTGGATTGAACTGTTACCCAGCACCTGATAGAGCAGCGATTTCTCTATTACACCACACCTAACTTTAATCCAGTTGGTTTTAATATTTTTTTTAGCTAAGTATTTTAAAAATTTTTGTGAAAATAAACCAAATCTGCACTAGGAGAGCAGGGAATCAGTACAGAATAGCAGTCTTCACTCTTAGCCTACCTGTGATTATAATAAAATATTCTCAGAATTAATAACTTCAGGTCTCAATGCCCAGCTGATTGAATTAATATTTTAAAATTAAAATTCATGATTCTGAAAGTCTACATAATACATCCATATGCTAAAGCAGAACTTTGTGTCTTGGGGCTCCCTGAGGACCTCAGGAACCTACGTAAAATTTTAAACAAGTATTTTTGACTAATCCTAGAGAAATTACTTTCTTTGGATAATGAAACCTCTCTCATTCTTTAAAACAGTCTTTCTTGGAGTGATGACATTCAAAAATCTACTGAAATATCTTTTCTATAATAAGTGACTGATGCCTGAGCCTACTTCAGTCAAGGTTTTTTCCATTGCAAAGATATATTAGCCACACACTGATCGAAATATCATCTGAGATAACAATTATAACTGCATGACTTTTAAGATCAGAGGCAGTACAGAACTCGGTACCTGATGAAGCAAAAATCCAGTATGATGAAATTAGCAATCCATAAAGAAATCCTTTGTCTAAAACACATCTAAAATATTTTTTCAACACAGTCAAAATGGTTCTGGGTGCTATTTCTAGAAATTTCCTTTGCTATCAGTAAGTTTACTTCTGGATGCTTAGCACATTCCTAAAACATAAAAAAATGCTGTCTGTGGAAAACTTGGTGCCAAAAATTTTATAAATATTTTATAAACATATATGCTATAAATATAACTAATTATTCCAACAAACAGAAACATATTATTAGTGGAAAGCTGAGTTGTGAAGGCTTCTGCAGCACCTCATGGCAAAGAAGATAATTATTTTGTTTAAATTTGTTGAATTTTTCTATATTCTACCATTTACCTGGGGCAAAACTCAGCAGATTTTTCATCAAAGTAAATTGTCAAGGCTTGGATAGTAGGACAATTTTTGCCAGGCAAGATTCTGACACTGCCATGTCAGGCTGACAGGAACTTACTGCAATTGCAATGAAAGGAATGAAGTTTGTAGAAACAAAATCTAATGTGGTGTAACAACAGTACTTGTTCCAAAGAATGCCTGACAGGTAACAGAGAAGAGAAAGGCAGCAGCAGTTACTCGACCTACCCATCTACTTTTCATCTGTCAGTCTATCCTTGTTTCCATGCCTTCATTTTATCCAGACATTTTCCTTGGAGAATCTCAATTTCAAAGAAGCATTCTTTGTAGCAGTAACCAGGCTTATGCTGTAGTTCCAACTAGTCACCAAAGCATATACACTGAGTCTCAGTTATTCAAGACAGAAAAACATTTTCAGCTTAAAATAGTGTTGTATTCAAGTTGGCTTTTTAGAGTAAGAATTTTCACAATGTTCACAATTCAGGAATAAAAAAAAGTTTTTAAAAAAGCAAAATAAATGTGATAAGAATAGCAGATCAGCTCAGTTTTTGTTGCCTGTAATCAGGATTTTCATTTAAAAAAATGGAAATGCTGCTACTGTGATTTTTGTATCAGACTTTTTTACTGGAAAGTAGTTTCAAAAGTAAAAAAAATAAATCCATGAAATGCCATTGTTCAATATTCCTACCTACAGTATTTCAAACCTTATTACATATTATTCAAAGGAAATACTGTGAATATAAAATATTCTTTATCTCATCACTTTGCAGTGATTCGGGGAATACAGAAAAATAGCTACCAATCCCTTAAAAGTTGAAATACCTCAACTGTTGTCCCACAATAACCTTATCTGTATTTTGACCAATATGAGTGGGGATTTACATTTGTGTTTGTTTCCCTGATATAGACACCTACGGTTCTAAATCAACTTCTGTCTCCAATTTTGCCTTTCTCAATTAACAAACACGTCACGTGCACCAAAACTCCCATGCTAGTGACCCACAGATGAACTTCAGTATTCCAACAAAACTCTTATCCTACTTCCTTCATTGTTTAACATCTCATTGCCAAAATAAATTTTTCACTTGTCAAAGTCCTTACAAATGGACTCAATAAACTACCTGCAAATCAGATATGTAGATGTCTTTCACATAATAGATATAAAAGCTTTGTCAGAATTCTCCACAAAAATCTATTCTTTCTTTCTTTACTTTAAAAACCAACTTATTTCCTCTGTTGTATTTGGGTATCACTAAATAATAAAGCAGAATTACTGACAGTAACTGAAGCAACTCTAAGACAAGTACAATAAAGAAGGCAGGCTAAAAGCTGCATGTTTAGAAATAGCTTCCATACATTACTGAATAAAACACAGTGGAATTGAAAACTTTGAATATAATGAGAACTAAATGTTTTTTTCTACAATAGTAGTTCTTATATAAAGATGTTTCCTTTGTGACAGCAATCCCTAGTCTAAAGGAAAAGAACATTATGCAATATCTCTTGCGGCATGTAAGCACCTCCGTTTGCGGTCTCAGAGTTTGTCAGCACCAAGGGAAATCTTTATTGCCTGGTACCTGCACCACTTCAATGTAGTTCTTGTTTAAGTAATGAGAAAAAATCGTGACATGAAATCCAAGGGAAACTTTACATCTTGTGTAACAACTCCTCCTGTCACCACTGCAACATGAATCTTTACTTAACTCTGTTTCAACATGAACGCTAGGAAGGAAAGTCGACTGAGTAGAGCAGGCAACCTTACAGTAAAACCATTCGTATATAAAAAGTTCTGCCTTGTTTTTTTTTTTCCTTTGAGTATAAGGAAAGCTGTTTGTAGCACAGCATTACTTTCAACATCACAGTGTTACTGATCTGCAGGACAGAAGAGGGTAAATTCATCCCTGGAGCATCACTAAGGAGCACCCTGAACTTTGGAGTTTCTGTTAGACTAGTTGGTAGTAAAACACATATTACAATTCATTTCCTCATCAAAATCAAGACAAGTTTCTTATTCCTTGTATATAAATCTATATTTCAGATAGTCTGGTGGGGAAATTTAAAAATAAGACCTTAATTACATTCCCCAGTAGAGCTGCTGTGTTAATTTAGGACAACACACCCATGTATTTATACAGATGGCTCTGGTGATCAGATTTGCCATGTGAAATCTCTACAGGGAAGCTGAGGAAAGGCGGAACTCCTAGGATATGTGCTCGTCTGCCAGTTTCACACTTTGAAATCCTCAGCAAACCCTGATTTATATGCCGCCAACTGTTTTCCTATCTGATTAGGCAGTTTTCTACTCCAGTAAGCATGTAAAATGGATATAGCCAGATTTCCACACTGAGAAGTGAAAAAACAATATTTATAATTTAGAAATAAAACAAGTCAGAGGAATCAGGCCTTTTGGGATCATAAAGAGTTTCATAGGGGGTGAATTTCTGATAAATCTGGATTGTAGGAATGGGAAGTGAAAGCCTAGTTTTAATGGATAGTCCAGTTTAGGGCATATTTGTATAATAAACACGCAGCCTTAAGAAATGTGTTTATAATAAATTGTCCTGAAGGCACGCTGTTGTCACTTTTCATTGTTTTACACTTCAGCCAGAAGGCAAGGTTTGAATCAAACTGTCATCTTACACGAATATTTAAGTTAACAGTTGCAATAAGTGGATGCAACTTTTTTTTCTTTAAAGGTCCAATTAAGCCTTGTGGGAAAGGTGAGCACATGTAGGAAGCTTCAATCAATTTTTCCACTAAAAATGAGAAAACTAACTGGTTGTTTTAATTGCAGCATTACAAATAGCATAGCAAGGAGCAAGTCACACTTTGAGTCATGCATCAAGTTAAGCATTTTAAACAAACTCCAGGAGAAAAATTGCTATACAATTTCAGCATTTTTCAGCAGCATGACAAATACATGCTGGAAATTGCAGGGGAAAAAAACAGAAAGTCATAAATCAGTATGCCAGTCCTGAAATAAACTAAAATATAGCCAAGTGAGGCTCTTCATCTTCCTTTTTAAACAGACAGAAATATAGTAAGCAGCCTACAGTTTGTGTTTTTAACAAATAATGGTCTTTCACATTTTCTGTTGGTTTTGAATTTAACTAATTTAAATAGCTTCTCAATGAGTACAAGCAATGAGAAAAACTCAAGAGTATTACATGTAATATGTGAAGATGGAAAATTAGATTTATTTTTTTTTACAAAGAACAGCATCTCTAACATCATTAATGTGGCATCCTTTCATTATTATATTAACTTTGTTTGGTAAATCAGTTGTTTAGATTCTTTTCCAAGATGCAGAATGTGATGAAATGAGTTGCATCTCTAAGTAACTCACTTCACTTTTACCTTGATGATTCTCCAGAGACTTAACAGACAGAAGTGACCTAAATAAAACTCTTGAACTATGATTTTTAGTGTTAGGGTTTCTGCAGGTATATTAGCAGTAGTCAGGCCCACTGCTGCTTAAGTAAGCATTTCGCATCTGTCACTTGCAAGAAGAGTCTTTGGTGCGAGGACCAGAAGCCAATAGTCAAACTCAAGGACTTAATTATTGGGATCAAACTTGAAGTCGTTGCTTATGTTTTTGTCCCATAAAGTTTTCATTTCTGGCCTCACTACTGACCCAGCTTCAACAGGGAAAGGGAAGGATTCTTCTGCCTGGATCGTTGCCCATCAAACACAAATCACCAATATAAGCCTATTATCATGGAGCAGTCACTTTTGAATGAAAAATATCATGGCTCCTCTGCTCCATGTTGAATTCAGTGCTATCGAGTGCACAGCACTACACAGTTCACTTAAATTACTTAAATATTTTTAAGTCTCACTCTCTCTATTTGCAGTTAGGTTGAAAGAGAAGATAGATAAGAATAAAATACTGGCTCGTGGTGTAAAGGCACATCCAGGTAGACTCAGATACTTAAAAGTGCCAAGGAGAACTTGGTTTTAAATAGCAGGCTCATCCTGAGGCTACTAAGGTGTCACATCGGAACTCTTAATCATCACCGAGGTCCTAGGTGCCAAGGAAGGAACTCCATACCTCATCCCACTATATTTTTCCTGATTAAATTGTGTTCAAGTGCAGCCTACAATTAGCAGAATAGGAACAGTGTGCTCTCTTCTGAATGTTTTATTTTCTCTCTTTTTTGTTATTCTTTTTATTTAAAACAAAAAGCAGAGTTATGTGCTTTATATATCTAGAAAGATAATACTTTTCTCCCCTCATGGGGGAAGAGAAACATGGAAAAGCAGAACATATTTAGCAGTTATTACTAGTATTTCTGCTTAGTGATAGTGTTGTCAGCTTTGCTCTCCTCCACGTTCTGGCAAATGCAATGTTGACAGGACTTTTATCCTGCAGGTTGATCAGAAAATCTAATAAGCCATTTTGGCAGACAGGCTGGATTGAAACAGTGAGATCTCTTTGTTTCTTGGAATCATGCTTAAGTTTTATTTTCTACACTGTATATATACTCTATCTGGACCTACAAAGTCACCGTCTACACCGAAGAAAGTATTTTTATCTTTCTAGTGGTTATTGAATTATTTGTTCTCTTTCCCTCCAGAGTAAACGTTCTAATTGAGAGTTTGTGGCAGGCAAACAGTGAATTTATGAATGATAAAAGCGTCAGCTTCAGGAATGGGATGAGAACTTTCCTTTGTAAACCAAAATTTTTTTCTATATGCATATCAGCAAATAGTTCATTTCCCGTTGGTTTCAGAATAATTTCTTGGACCTTTGTAACAGTGAGAAAGTATCCAGTAGGCTGTCAGATGACGTGACCTGTTTCTAGGAATTCCACTTAAATCATCTATATCACTGAGAGTTGACAGACATGATCTTGAACATCAGATTAGGAGAATGGCTGTAATCATCTTTAATTACATTCATCTCTTTGATGGCTTTTAGTAAAAGTCTTCTGAATGGTAAGTCTCTGATCCCTTTTAACCTGACTAGGACAGATGTGTGTGTTTCTAATTTGAAGGGGAACATCAGACAGACCTGTGTCTGGTTTTTGCTACAGCTTTTTGCTCTTTCATTAAATGAACCAATGTACTAGAATAAAGAAAATTAAAGGTTTTGTTGGCATATGGTATTTGAATTCAAAGTGACCTTCCAGCATCAAATTCAAGACATACTACAGCTTCAAAATTTTACTCAATTACATTGGATTATTAGTGATTTTACCTTTTATTGGTGATGCTTTTTAATTTAAAAAAAACCCAACAAAACGAAAGCAAACCCCAAACTAAAACAACAACCAAAAACCACAAAGCCTAACTATATTTCTTATCTTGGCCAGAAAATCAGATCAGTCTATTATACAAGGCCTAGACATTTTTAACCCACTAACAAAGTATCTCTGCTTTTATTTGAAAACTATTGAATATTTTAGCTCTGTACTAGAGACCTTCCTCCAGCTCCACAAATCAACCACAAGAACAAAACTAACTTGTTCCCAGTGCAAACACTCAAAAGTGTAATAGTCAAATAAGTTTTGTTAAAATGCTTTCTAAATTCAAAGTCTCATGTCTTGATCAGATATACCTTTCAGTTTTATGAAATGAATTACTAACATGCTTCTAAATTACAAAACTACTGCAAGTACTTTAAATAGACCCTGTAATATGTTTTTTACTCCTGTATTCCTTTCTTGTTCATTTAAATGAGACTAGGTCCAAGAAAATGCAGAAATAAAATTTGCCAAGAAATATACCAATCTCAGTTGTTAGGACCTGGAAATTAACAACTGAATATTTTATCTATTGTCTCATGCTGTCACTTATTTTTCACATTGTCTTAAAAATCTTATGATTCTTTTGACCACCATCCAATAGACTTTTCATTCTCTAGAGTTTCAAGAATAGCTTTTGCTATTGATATAGTAATCACAGGGGTATTGCTACTTAAAAGTAGTATGTACATTTTTATGTATTTTCCTTAATTTTACTTAATTTTACAGGTTCTTAAATCTGTTTGTTTAATTTCCTTATCAGACAGAAAATCAACACGAAACATAGAAGATCTTTCCTGAATCTGACCATTTTCTTAGGTATGAGCTGATTGATGCAAGGACTTTAGGACTGGACCACAACAGCTCACCTGTACTCAAGGAGCCTAGATGGGCTATGTGGGGCATGAAAGTGTGATGACTTCATGACTTCTTTCTGTCAAAGCTTTTTATTAAAGAAAACTGAGCAGAAGTCAAAGATAAACAAGGACACAGAAAAAACCTCCAGTATATACTGCACATAAGTGCAAAATATTTTTTGACAAATACAATACATTTCCTCAGCAAGTTTCAGTTTCACTGAATTGGTGTTTTCTGACAAAAACAAATGTACTTTTCCCTATATCTGTAGCAATATCATGTCTCTCTTTCCAGTCTGCACGAGGTGTTGCCAAAATTATTCCCATTCCTCACCTGTTTTCACCCATGTTACTCCCGGTTAATAGTTGTTCCTCACCTTTTTCTGCTCCCAGAGTTTGATGGGGTAGAAAAACTTAAACAAGGCAAAAAGAGATGCCTTAAAAAACCTGACTTCCATGAGTATGGTAAAGGGCAGATTACAGTCTTTCCTTAAATTAGAAAATTAAACAGAAAGTAATACATGTCAAAGATCAAACAGGCAAGGAATAATCTGCTGCTGCAATTACTACCATCAGGGATTGGATCAGTTGATACTTTCCAAATACAATTTGACATCTCATAAAAATTACAGCTAAACCAACAGAAACTAATTTCTGTTTTTCACAGGTGTCTATCAGGTTATAAACACACCTAACTTATTGGTTGTAATAAATGCATAATGGAAGGATATAGTTTAATATAAGCCATAGACCTTCCGAATCACCTGTGAAAATAAACTGAAATGCAGTATTTCTGCCTGTCAGTAACAGTCCTTAAACATTTAGTGGCTTTTGAAAAATTAGATTTTTAGTGCTCTTTGACTGAAGTTTTTTTTTCATTCCCCTATGATCTAGATGAGAATGGTCTGTCTGGTCACAGAAATATTTCTCCCGGACTAGAGGCAGATCTCCTGACTTATTCCATTGATCTAAACAGTATTGGATAGAACCAAAAATTGTTTTTTCTTGATTTATTGAGATCACAGAACTATAGAAGCATTTAGGCTGGAAAAGAGCTCTAAGATCAAGTGAATCATTAACCCAGAACTGCCAAATGTTTTCCTCAGTTGCTTTTAGGTTGATTTTTTTTTTTTTTCATTTCTCATTTAAATAAACAATTAGGAGTTTATTTCAATACCTTGATGCTACTCAGAGATTTTTAAAAAATCTTTGGAAAAAATCTGACATAATTGCAGATTGCCATGCACATGGTGCAATAATCACAGAATCATAGAATCACTAAGGTTGGAAAACACCTCCAAGATTATCAGGTCCAACCTTTGACCAAACACTACCATGTCACTAAACCACAGCACTAAGTGCCACGTCCAGTCATTTCTTGAATACTTCCAGAGATGGTGACTCCACCACTTCCCTGGGCAGCCCATTCCAACGCTTAATCACCCTTTCAGTGAAGAAATTCTTTATGCCGTCCAGCCTGACTCTCCCCTGGCACAACTTCAGGCTACTTACTCTTGTCCTCTTGCTGGTTGCCTGGGAAAAGAAAACAATTTCCACCTGGCTACAACCTATACTCAGGAAGTTGTAGAGACTGATAAGGTCTCCCCTCAGCCTCCTTTTTTCCAGGTTAAACAACCCCAGCTCCCACAGCTTCTCCTCACAGGACTTACTTATAGACCCTTCACCAGCTCTGTTGCCCTCCTCTGGACTTGCTCCAGCACCTCAATGACATTCTTGCATTGAGGGGCCAAGAACTGGACACAGAATTTGAGGTGAGGCCTCACCAGTGCCAAGTAGAGAGGTACAATCATTGCCCTGGTCCTGCTGGCCACAATATTGCTGATACAAGCCAGGATGCCATTGGCCTTCTTGGCCACCTGGGCACACTGCTGGCTCACGTTCAGCAGCTGTTGACCAGCATCCCATGTTCTTCTCTGCTCAGCAGTTTTCCAGCCACTCTTCCCCTTAGGCTGTAGCACTGCATGGGGTTGTTGTGATCAAAGTGCAGGACCTGCCACTTGGCCTTGAATCTCATGTCTCTGGCCTTTGGCCCATACATCCAGAATGCACAGAAGCAGTGAAAAAAAAAAAAGTAGACTTCCGATAACAAAAATTCTTGTAATGGGACAATATAATTAAACACAAGTGCGTAATGTTAAGTCACAAAGTTGTGTTTTCGCTCTAGCATACCCAGCTTTTCTTGATTAATTTCAGATATGCCTTTCCTTTATCAATAGTTCGTTCTAATAATAAGTAATAATAAAAGATTCCAGCTCCACAAGAATGGTACAGTACAGTTTTTATATAAGATTTATAGCGTTTGAAATGCTTCACTATTTTATACAAAAGGGCAAAAACTAACACATGTCAAGTATGTAGGAAATACAGAAGTCTAAATGACATAGAACCAGAGTGTACTTTTGATCTTCATGATACTGTAGTCGGAGAATACACGACTCACTTAGGATAAGATAAAATAAAATAGACCATGTCTGATCTGCTCATAGGAAAGCTGGAAAAAACTAACATAACAAATACTGAGAAAAGTCAAAGTTATAACACAGGAAACATCTCTTAACACTACTTGAAACAACATTGGACACATGTAAAATTTAAGTAGGAAAGATAGAAAAATATCAGAGATCACATTTGGCTTTAAACTTTTGCTCTAGGCTGAAACATGGCACAGAAAATTTCAGCACAGTATGATCATTCTTTTGTAATTACTGAATTCAATGTAAATGACTCCCAAAACAAAACATCTTCCCTTAGAAACTTTCACATACTTTCAATCTTTCCCATTAGTTAAATATCATGTGGGCGTTTTTTCTATAAACACTAAATTGTGAATGTCCTTTCTTAAACTTTTCAGTTCTAAGCAAAAAAAAAAAAAAATCACCTATTAAAGAAAAAAAAAATAAAATTTTTTTCCCTGTATCTTAATAGATTTTATTTTCCTCAAGGAGAAAGATGTACAATCCAAAGTTGTAAAGTGACAATTTCCAAACATATTTGACTAGTTAATGTGGGCCAAATTATATCTAAGGAAACATCTATACTGATGAAAAAACAATAGAAATCTGAGGAAAAACTCAACATTTCTTACCAATTGCTCCTTCATTTTAGAAGTAAACTGTTATATCTTGCACGGTAGAATGGACATAATAAAGCCTATGTCCCTTAGCCCCTAGTGATATGTACCATCATCCTGTAACAGCACCCACCATGGGCTCCCAGAGGACACCAGAGCTGCTGGGGGATGATGAATATCTGCTCTAAGAGCAAGAGCTAGTAGCAGTTACTGAGACAGGATACTGTTTTTCATAGAACCCCAGGTCTGCAGCCCCAAAAAAACCTCATATGTTTGGAAACAGATGGAAACTGAGACTCACAGGAAGAATTTTCTTATTAACATAATCTGTGTAAAATAATTAGAACCATTAAAATTCACAAAAGGACTGCAAGAAAAAAATTAGAGATGACACAGCTATAAACAGTTAAATTTGAATAGTTTTTGCAAAGAAAATCCAAAATAAAGATGAAGCATCATATTAATTTCACCAAAAATATTGGGTAACATAAACCTGCATGGCTGCTACCATTTCCCTTCTTTTCCTACCTCTTTTCTGTCAATCCCTTGCCCTTGAGAGCAGGAAATCTGCTAATACATGGTGTAACCCTATTTCTATTTTGACATCATATTTGACCTTACAGCATGACTTCAACATATTTCAACTCATTTCAGCTGAGCTAAAAAATCAACAATATCAACATTAAGCAAAGTCCTATGAGTGGATCAACTGGATCAGCACAAAAGATCCATTGTTTTTCTACTGGCACAATAATTTAATAGTAAGGAGTGCTTATCTTTTCATTGAGACTGAAATTCATTCTTGTTTAGACTAGTGTCTAAACCTGGCACATTGCACATATGCTATGGAAATTCCTTTTAAGCCCTATGAAGGATTTAGCGCTTTAGAGGGATGTAGGCAATTTATAAGCATCTGAAATTCACTTTAGAAACTTTAGACGTCCACTGTGGCACCAGTGCTGAGAGTCATTGAGTTACTGTTATGCAGCAGAATGTTAGAAACCTCATAGCCAAGGAAGAGATGGCTTCAAACAGCAAAGACATAGATGAGGCATACTACATTTTTCTCAGTGGCAAAACACACTAAAGTAATTTGTGAAACCTGAAGTATGAGCAAAGAAACTTTACTACCATGTGATTCATACTAGTAGTTTCAAAAAGTGCTTGAATTTGTTCAAAACATTTTAAAAAGCTTAACTGTATATTGCTTGAGTTTATGCCAGTTCTGGTGATTGTGAAATTTTATCGTAAGCCTGCCCTGTTCAATTGGTATTGCAGAGCATCAGACATGTTAATGATTTTAGAAATGTGTCCAACAGAAGTGAAATGTCATCAACCAAAGTTTGTTATTGGTTCACTAAAACTATCTTTTTTACTTTTTGGTTAATCCTTTTTTTTTAAGGTAACAGACAGAAAGTATAAAAGAAAAAACTGCAATTTAAACAACACAATCACCTAAAATAGCAGATAAAGAAAATAAAATTGCTTTCCCAAAGAACTGTCCTACAAATCACATCATGAAACTAGAGGGGGGAAAGGCTCTGTATGGGCAGAATAATCAAAGAAGTAAGTGTTGTAAAAATAATTAGCCCGTAGCCCACTCGGGGCTACTGAGAAATACGCTACTGACCTATAACATGGAATACCTTTAAACACCTCTACTGTAATGCAAGGAAGAAGGCAAAGGCTGTTGAACTACCTGAGAAGTCTGGGAACTACCTATTAATTACAGTGGGTTATTAACTGTATATGTGCATAAACTAGATATGGTCTACACACTCACAAAACACAAATAAAGTGGTAGAGTCATAAACAAATAGCCATCAAATAATCAAAGAGCATTTTTCATCTGAGAATTACTAGTGCTAAGAAAGAAACAATATCTGACTTTAGTTGCAGCTCTAAATGATCTTTAAGAAGCACTGGCATTTGGATATTTTTCCCTAAAATATTTATCTTAGAAATTGAAATCAGTTTCAGTATCTGCCAAAAATGTTTAATAAGCTGCAAGATAGGAAAATATACTATTAAAATAGCAAAAAGTTTTGATTCCTCACAGTTACTTTTAAATCTAATTGGGACCAACTGGCCTCATTGCTTCTTATAAACTTAGCAATATATATTCAGAAAAAGAAATAAAAATGAACAGATGTTTCTCCTTAAAGAAATCAGACAAAGATTTTTCTTACACAATAAATCAGCTGCTAGTGGATTTCCAGGACACTGCTCCAGGCTAACTGTTTAGGTATGGCTTAAAAACCTGGTTTACCTCTGTGTGTATCCAAAACTGGTAAAGTAGATTAAACTGTAAATGAACAGCAAACACCGAAGGGGGAATGAAAAGAGCCATGGGCAAGTTGAACATCTGAAAAACAAGAAAAAAAATCATATATTAGATATATAATTCTAAACTCATGATAACATAATGAAGTACTACCTCAGGAGTGCAAAGCACTGCACAATATACTTACTTCTTCTAATAGGTGCTTAATGTAGAAATTACACAGCATACATAGATAATGATCATTATACTACTACTAGATGTGCTACAGCAAATGAGACATAAATTGATCCAAAAGTGGTTTCCCAAAAGTCATACTGAGCAAGTAGAAAAATCAAGACAAGAACTCATAAATCCTGATATTAGATGTTTATTCTGTGTATTACATGGAACAGACAGCATCATATCCTTGACATGAAGGGTTCACTTAAAGGGGAGAATTATCATAGAGTAAGCCAGGTGTGAATTTATAACACCATAGTTTTAACATCCAAACTCCGTACATGAACACCATAAGGATAAGGTCACTTACTTGGCTTTCCAAATTAATTATAAATTCTCACCCTAACTTTCCTATGGCATCTCCATTAAAGTCTGAGTCCTAAAACATGCTAGCATGAAAACAGTATCAGAAAACTTCTTACTTAGGAAACACTCTGGTATCTTACATACAGAGTAAGTCACAGGAATTCCACAATTAATTGTTTAACTGGCTGAGCAATAGAATAAAACTTCCGAGACCCCCATACATTAAAAGTCAATCTGCTTCCTTCAGAAAAAGGCTTATATTTTTCTTTTCCCTTGTACCTGACATTGTATTGTATCACCTGCAATTAAAATTTAATTCTTCTCTAAAACAGAGATTTTTCCTAAACCAAACAGTAGAAGAAGTATCTTTAAAACTTCAATTCTCTTTAGCACTCAGGGAAAATCTTTGCAGCACACAAGAGATCCATGTGAAACATGGAAAAATTAGCAAAATCTGTTTCCAAATTCCTATTGCCCTTTTCACTAAAATCAAAACTTTAAACATCAGCGAAAGCAGTCTGATAGCCATGACAGGCCTCCTGAACCAGGAATTCCTTTAGTGTAGGTCTGGACATAGCATTTAAAGACAATATCCTCTCAGTTTTAGTTGAAAGGTCTACTCAATAGGTAGATGTCCCACTGAGGCTCTGAAACAACTGCACCCCATCCCTGTGATGTAACTGATGCTCTCAAGGAAGCCACCACAGTCATATCTCACTGTGATGAACCAAGAAGGACTAAGGCCCTCAAATCTCAGCTTAGTCTGCTGGCTTCAACACCAGACAAGGGCTGAAGCACTAGGACAAAACCCTATAGACTTTGCAGGATCATCTGGCAGGGTTGGGACAGGTGTGATTTCAAAAACTACACTCAAAGACTTCACGGATCACAGCTGCCCCACAAATGACACATGGGGTGTTTCTGGCTGAATGTCTTGGAAGTTATTTTCCAAGACTTAAAGGAATTAAAAGGTAACAGAAGAATACTGAGCTTCTGGAACTTAGGAGAAATGAAGTAAACAGTTATTTTGTTTTAATCACTCTGATCCTCAAAGGCTGATTTGTTTGCCTAGCATTTATAAAACAAAAAAGGAAGAAAACTATACTTGGAAAATGAAATTTGGGCATTCAATCCATAAGAATCACTCCGCCTAAGCAAACTCACAAAAAAACCCACAGCAACTCTTATCTAGGGTGGGAGCTGGTAAATGCCATCGTTGGCTGGGGGGGCATTTAGGCATGAAATTCTGGAGTAGAGGTTCAGCATAAGACTTATATAAGAATTAAAAAACACAGATCAGACTGGCTTGCGCAGAAGACTACTAAACAGAAGAGTGACTTTAAAATCCACAAATCTCCATGCTCTTAAACAGAAATGTAGTGCAAGCTTCCCAATACTTCAAAAGAAATGCTCTAAACACTGGTATGAAGTCAATCTCTTTTCTGAGTTCCTTCTTCCTCCTTCCTCTAACCTGGACCACCTCAGTAATTAATTGCTAAAAGATAAAAAAAAACCCCAAAACACTGAGAGATATTTGTCCCACAACAATCAGAGGGTTGGCATATTTTTTCTCAAAGGTTATCTTACATGGAAGACAACACAGCAGGACACACAGCCACATTTTTGTAAAGCTACTTCAGTTTTCTCCTATTATTGATTGTACCAGTGTAATGGCATGATAACAGCAGGAATTTTTTTTTAAAGGAATTGATTAAAAAAGGAAAAAAAACCACACACACACACAAAAAAAACCCAGATGTTTTTCAGATTATTCATGGAAGTGGTTGCAGGATTGAAAGCAGGGTTAAAAAACTATGCACTTTTCCCCTAAAAATATCAGAGGCAATTTGGTGGTATTTGCAGATGATTCAGAGGAGAAGGTAGGATCATCTTCATATTTATTTTCTAACCTGCTTTTCACTAGAATTTCCCTGCTAAGTCATGAGATGAAGGAAATTTTATGTAAATCTACAGGTAAATTTGAGATTGACAAAGGAGTATGCTTTCCTAACTGCCTCACATTTCTTTGCAATGTAAGCTTTATTTTTCACAGAACGGATTACAAAGATCATTTACAGAAGTGGAGGAGTGAAAACCATACAAAGATTCATTTCTACTATTTGTGGTTCCACTGAAACAAGATCAATGTCAGAAAAAAAGAAATCATTAAATAGTTTTTCCCTGGAAATGCCAATTCACCAAATCAAAACATTTCATGAGAATATACCAACTTTCACTAATTTGTAGAGGAAAAGCTTTCCTGGCTCCAAGATGGAATTTTGGGTCAAAACTGCAGAAAAACGTTTATTACACTCACAGATCTTTTCCAAGTTGCGGATTCAGCAGCAGACATTGAGAAAGTGCCACAATAGTTGACAGGAAAGGCACCCAGTGAGAGTGGAGAGGAATTTTTCATATGGAGCTGCCGCACTGCAGCTCTGCCTCCACGTCGAAGGCATTGCCCCTTTGGAAGAGTGAATATCCACTGCACACTCTCCGGTGGGGGCATCTCTACCTTTCTCCCTTTTATTTGTAAGTAAAAGCTTATAAATGCTTCCACTACAGAAAGGGAAAGAATTGAAACTCCTGAGGTTTAGCAGGATTGCTGAGCTTCCTGCGCCAAGCCCCTCCACTTCCACGCTGGGTCTCTGGGGCCACCTGCCGATGCAGCCACGGAGGGTCTGCGGGGGGGAGGGGGGGCTGCAGGACCGCTGCCAAGAACTAGTTTGTGTGGGCATGAACTTGTGTGAGGAATCTGCAGGAGTTAAAGGCAAGGATAAAAAAACCCCACATCCTTTGCAGTCCTGACAGACTCCTCAGTAGACAAGTGAACTTCTGACTGCTGAAAAGAACTGCGTTACCTCTTCCCTTTCCAGATTTATACATAGATGTTTCCCCTGCTTTCATACCAAGGCATTATTCAACTCTTTATCTAAATGTATAGTCTAAAGCTATCAAATTATTATGGATCTAATATTTGCAATTAAATCTTACCCTTGGAGGAAAGTTGAGAACTGGTACTCAAAGCATTAAATCACAGTTTTCAAGGTGCACGTGCAAATCTCTCCTTTCACAACTACACTTTGGCTGTTTCATTGTTTATATATTCATTTATATAGCATTATCTTGCATTAGCTTGCTATTTTCTTCTTAAAAACTAATATATATATTTTCTATGTCTTTTTCCCACAAAATGGGTTTCAACACAATCTTTTAGTGTTCACAGTAGATTTGCTTCTCTATAGCCCCTCCACTGGAGAAAAAGAAACACTGTGTATGCAAAATGAAGCACTGCACATTTGGTTCCAAATTCAGGAGTACATCTCACACCACTGATTGTCAAGCACATTTTGCAATTCTCTTTCACTTCACATCTTTTCTATCAGTTTGAGCACAACCCACATAGATTAATATGCTGATTTATTTATCTTACAGTGTTTAACTTAAAACACTACAGAGCTGGCAGCAGAACAGTCCCACAATCCCACACCCTCCACCACAACTTTCTCACAGCCTCCACAAAACTGAATGTCAAACTGCATTCAACAACATAGTACAATACATATTCAACAACTAGATCACTCTCAGAGAGTAACTAAAGGCTTTGCTGAGTTTCAGCTTCAAGGCAGATCCATTCACGGCATTGGACAAGTCTGGCAATCCAAAAATAGCAGTTCGGTAAGAATTAGCAAGAACTGTGATCATGCACAGTAAGGTTTTGCAGGAAGAAAACTGGCATATGTCTCAAAAGTTCTGGGAGGAGGAAAAACAGTATTTACACTAACCACATGTTTTGGCTAATAGGAAATATTTGGTGAAAAAAACACTGCACACAAAAGTACAATGTATTCCTAGGCTTATTTCCTTAGCACAAAACAAATGAGTTTTCAGTGCACATATATTATTTGCCAAGTGCCACCAGTGTGGTCCTGAGGACGGTCTTTGGAATCCAAGGTGGCCAGACATCTTGGTCTTCCTGAATATTTTATGCTTTCTGAGCTATCATCCTCAAAATCATGCAGGCAGACAAAGTGCTCATGCACCCATCCATATGTACACAAGGCCTTTTGTCTTTTTTTGAATTACTGTTTTTGTTAAGCATTTGCACATATGGTCCCAAATGGTAAATGGCCAAAGGTTAAATCTTTAACTTAGCAGTATTTAAAGAGGAAGCAGAGTTGTCACAAAGATGCATCCCTTCCACTCTTGTTCATTACAGTAATTTAAATTTTAGGTACTCTCACTAACATCAGATGATTATTTACTAAATAAATAAACAACAAGGATTTATATAAAAGACTTTAAGAAACAAATCTAAAAAATAGTACTGCTTCACGATTTTCAGAAGAACTAGCCATTTTCTTGTAACCTAGTACTTTTAACTAATTTAATGATAAACACTGAAAACAGTTACCGAAAAAGGCTAAGTCCATGTTCAGTTATATAAGCATAAATCCAGACTAACTTTACTGAAGTTAAAGGAGTTATACTGGATTTGCATGTGTGAGCACACATTCTTGACTTTGAGTCATTTGCTCACATGCTGGATGTAGAGATTGCCAGAGGACTGTGGGTTTCCTTCACCACCCATATTATGCCTCATTGGTGAGTATATACATGTAAATATATAATTATAGATATATATTTATACATGCACAATATTCCTTTAGAACGCTAATTCTGAAAATTCAAACTTTGAAGTTATTCTTTTTAAATAACAAACAACAACCAGACAAAATACAACCTGAAAAAAAAACAGAGTCGAAAGAGAACATGAGAGCACAACTGAGGAAATCAGCAGTTATCCTGGGCCCAGAACTAAACCCTAAATATTATGTTACATTTATGAATGCATTTGGAAATACATATTTTTAAATCTGTAAATGAATACTCAATTTATATTGCATGTGTACACAGCTCCCCATTTCAAATACGTTATATCTGAAATAACACTAGGTAAAAGTAGTGACATACTGCCCTTAAATACTTAGAGTACTGACACGACATGAATGAGCAGGGACAAATAAATACATTGGCATGTCCAAATCAATTTCTAACAATTATTTCTCTCCCTGATTCTTTCAGTTATACAGACGTATTCTCAAGTAGTTACATTATACTTTGTTCTTTTCCTGTACTTATACACAAATAACTGAATGAAAAAAAATCCCCATTCTACTCATAAAGTTATGAAAATATAAATGCAGGTTTATATAATTAGCCTTCTTTAACTTAAGTACTGTAGAAGTTTTCAAGTTTTTTGTACAAACATTAGTGGATATATTTTAAAGCTTATGATTCTCAGATTCTTCAGTTTCACCTTCTGTGCTTTGATTGTCAAACATCTTTAAATTATGTTTTTCTTTGAAGGAAAATAAACACTATGCTTTCACCTTTACTAAATATTGTTGATACAGTCTGACAAATATTCTGCAACTTACCCAGGAGGTGTATTTCTGCAGTACAGATTGTCTCAAGGCTGTGAATAAGTTGTAATCTTCAGAACTATGGTGTACTTGGTGCGCAGCCCATATTATATTAACCTCTGCAAAACAAATAATTTCTAATGAGGTTTGTACTAGAGAAAAAAAGCAACATTTGTTTCCCAAGGCCTGTTTTCTTAAGCTAAAAGCAACTAAGCCCCCAATTTACACTTTGCTATTTTACCATATTATAGCAGATAATAAAACCTAACACTCAAAGCTGAGTTTGGGTAGGCTGGGTTACTTGTCTGTCAGTGGACACAAGTCAGTGTGAATTTTATGCTGAGGAAGACGAGGCTGTGACAGGAACTAAAATCATTGCAGGCAGAGCAGAAGGATGTGTGAGATGAGAATTAAATAGCAAGAAAGCCTGAGCTGAGTCCTGATAACACGAATCAATAGGAGCTGTGTTATAGGATTCAGAGAGACAAGGACTGAGGATGCTCTCATGACCACATTTGTTATATTTCAAGACTAGAAGGGGACACAAAATGTTCTAAAAATCTTCTGCATCAAATTTAAACAAATTAACTGGTGTCAGCTTTTATGCTGACATTTTTCTGGAATGCATGAATCTTCAACCCAATTGTACCACAGACCACAAAACACTAGTGACAGATGGAAAAACAAGCAGATGGTGCTGGGAACCCTTGACCCAGCCAAAGGAGAGAAGTGGTTCTATTGTTACAGTTAAAAAAAAAGATTGCTAGAATAAGGGAAAAACCAGTGTTAGCCCTGTCTTCTGAAGGCATGACATTTATAATGTGCTGAAGTGAAGAATACTTCAAAATCCTGATTATATTTCAAGGCATTTTCTCATTTAAGTGCAGATCTGGTTGGCCCCTCTGCACTGTATAGTGTAAGTATAGTGATATCTGGCCAGTCTGAAGTGGCAAGACAGACAGACGTTAGGACAAAAATATTCATGGTCATCAGATGTGTACCTTGATCATAGGACAAGAGAAAGAGATGTGTAGTCAATGCAGCCCAAATAGTGCCTATTTAGCATAAACCTACCTTTAAGATCTCATGCATTTCAAGGGATGAAGTATACAGAAAGCTTGATTACAGAAATTACAAGTGGACTGGCTGTCTGCCAGCTGGACACTCCCATTGCCACTGACTTGTTTCACCAGAGCCATTAGAGAAGTGCCTTTGGAGGATATTAGAATCACACTCACAGAACGATCTTATAATGTGTATTTAAAAGTCCTGAAATTGTCTGGTGCCAAGTTTACATCAAATAGTATAGGTCTGGCAATTAACATGCACTTGCAATGTAAAGTAATGCCAAAAAGTCCACTTAATGAATCTCAAGGTATCTTCATCATTTCAGGGGACTAGATAGTCTTGTCACAGGAGGCAAGTCTTGTGCGCTGCTAGAAACTGAGAATTTTAAATCTAATTAATTTTGACAAATTAGTAATTTACACGAAAACATTTTTGAATGTCCTCTAAGTCCTTGAAAATACTTACAGTTGCTGAAATAAATCTGTAATTTCAACTATCACAAAACAACACTGAATCTGAGAATTCTTTCTTCTTTAAATGTATTTGTTCCTGAAGGAAGAAGTGTTCAGTATATCAAGAATTAATGATATCTCTCCAAAAAAACCTCCAACATCATCTCAGTGCATCTCTGCCTAATAAGTTCATTAGGAAATTAATTATTCAGGTGAGCTTCAGTATTCAATAATAATTTGTATTTGAAATGTTTCCCAAGACTTCAACAGAAGCTAAATGAGTGAACAAAGCATCTGAAAAGGTGGAGGTTAAAGACCTGTCTCCTTAGTTGTTTTAAAAGCATTTACTTCCTATCACAAACTGTGTGTAACACAAGCCTCCACTCAATGAAGTACAGCTGTTCAAACAGGGTACAGTAACTGGATCTTTCTCCTTTCCCTCAGTCATTTTTCAGCATTATGAGAAGTTCAAGGAAGGGAATCTATGATGATTTTTACAGTCTACTTTCATTGTAGTTAAGGTCAAATGGTTTTCAAAATGAATTACTAAAAAGGCATTTTATTAGGATTCATTTTTCAGTTAAACTGCCTCTTACACTAACAAGTATATGGAATAAGGTAACTGAATATTGGTAAAATGTTAGCCTTTCAGATGTGCAAGTCAGCTTAAATGATCTATCATTCAAAAATATACCACAGGAATATTAGGGACATAAACAAACAATTCTGCCACAAGTAATTTAACTGCTAAAGCTATTTCTGACTTCTTCTGTTACAGCTAAGTGAATTAAATCTTGCTTCTTAATCCTATTCTTGATGACACCAATGGCACAGACTACGTTAAATTACTTTTCAAAATAGGCAGAATTGATGATTGGAAATAATTTTTGTAGTAAAAATTTATCTGAAGAAACTGATCATCAATAATTTTTTATTTGAAGCAAAAGAATAATATCATGAAAAAGTGTGAAACAGATCACCCCAAAACTCAGTCTGTAACCATTAGCACATTAAAAATATTACAATCATAATGCCTAGAAGACATCTCTCAAATGCAAGAAACAGACCAAGCATTCTTCAGGGAATACCACTGACTGCTCACCAACTACCCACAACAGAAACGAAATTTTATATGTCTGTAGAAGAGCTGTGGTTTCACTTTTTCATACCTAATGATGATAACTTGAAAGAAAATGATAAAAATTATTTGAAGGATGATGAAATCATAAAAGACTCTCTCACATGCACTTTCTCATATGTATTATTACATAATGACCAATAAAGAGATCAAGATAGATACAGACAATTCCAACATAGATTTAAAAAAAAAAAATCAATGTAGAAAATAGGAAGTATTACTGAATTTTATAGAACTCTCCAGTCAAATTCTACTGTGAGGCCACAGAAAAAAATTAGGTGATGGAATTAGAAAAGCCACTAAGACAATGCTTTAATCAAATTTTTGTTGTTTCATGATTCAAACTTGATTGGTAAATACAATTTAAAAAACAGATAACCACAATACAGTTATGCACAAACCTCCTATTTTTAATTCAGGAGAGTGAACATCACAGAATCATAGGATAATTCGGGCTAGAGAGAAACACAGGAGGTCTCTAGTCCAACCTCCTGCTCACAACAGGATCAGCTTTAAGTTCCTGAGTACTACACCCAGATGGTCTCGGAAAACTTCTGCATCTTCTGCTGTTATGAAGAACTATAACTGAAGATAAAAGTGGCATTTCCTTTTCATGTAGTTGTGAGGAAAGTTATACAAATCATAACCTAGCACAGCGAGGACCTCCTTTCCTTGTGTGGTGTTCTCCAGATTCCTGTTAACAGATGGAGACCTGACGAACTATTTCCATCTTGCTACTGGAGTTAATTGTTGTTTCATACATTATTATTATTACCATTGTAGTGTTTTTTTCCATCACCTAATTTAAACTGTAAAAGAATTAGTATGTAATCACAACAGAGAATAAATGAGGCCATGTAGCTTGGTGAGGAAGGAAAGAAAATTGGTGCTACACAGAAATTTCTTGATGATGGACAGGCCCTCAGTTTTTACCCTAGCCTTTTCAGTCTCTATGAAGTTGTCTCAGAGTCAGACTGGCAGTTGGTAAAATCAGTGGGCTCCAAGCAGTTGAGAGATTTGTATCTTTAAACTAATTCTAAAAGGAAAAGAAGATTTGTCATTTTAGCGTTAGTTCAATATATGAATTCTGTGGTTATAGGAAAGAAAATAAGAAGCTGAGGGAAGTGGTCTGAAGAAGCAGAGGCTTTGAGGGAACTTAACAGTAGCCTTGTAGCACTGGCTATCAAGAAGGTTGAGCCAGGCTTTTTGGAGCAGTCCCACTTTTCTTTTCTGAGTTTTCCCAAATGAAGGTAGATTATTGATGTTAGTCTCCTTTTTCTTCCTTCCCTCCTCCTCCTAACTAATAAATAAAATGTAATGTTTCCCACACTTTCACAATCATAGTGGTAAGGCAACCTATGATTTTACTTAGCCTTTTTTTTTTTATTTCAAATTACTTTTTCATTACTTCTCAAGTCCCTTTCTATGAGTTTCCAATACAGATCCAATGCCTGGGCCATATTTCACTACTTCTGAAGTATTTCCTTCGTGGTAGTAGAAAATGGTCATCATGCACCTAAGATTCCTCTTTAAGAATGCATAGTAGAGAGAGGTCAAAATGAGACTTTTTTTTGGTTAATTTCTGTAATTATAAGTAATTTGAACAGCCCAATACATTTTGGTTAACAAGAGAGAAAATGTATGCCAAAGAAACCCTGTAGTCATTTCAAAGAGTGATGTCAACGAAAACAGCCATTTTACAAAATCCTCAAAATCAGTAAAATGGTAAAGGTTGGATGGATCTTGAGCGAATAAAAAAGATTAGATAAGACCTTTTAATTAAAATATGTGGTTTCTCTGCATACAGCCTTATAAGACCTGGCACTAAAGTAATATGGAAAAAAATACAGATGAATTATGTAAAGTTTCCATTCTCTTTCAGTCAATACTGACTGTACCTAGGAGAACACGTGAAAGTTTCCCTTCGGTACCTACTTAAATTTAAACAGAGCCTTCAGTTTTGCTATGCTTGCTATCTTTTACAAGACTAGATACCTTTAGCATTCAGTGAGAAATGGAACTACAATTTATCTAGCCAGAAACTTAAAAGACAGCAAAATTACATTTACTAAGCTATGGATTACCACATTACAATGAAGTCCACAAAGCCAAGCATATGGCAAAGAACCCCCTTGTCCATGGTGTGGTCCCCACTGACCTAATCTGCTGCTTCTTACAGCAGCTGTAACCTGTAGGGTTTCAGAAGCAGAAAAGAAATCATCTCATGGGTCTACTTCTCTCCAGTCAGAATTAGTAGAAACCCCAGGACAACCAAGGAAAGGAAAATGGTGTAGAAGGTAAATTTTTCAGTCATTCCTTTTCTATGCATTTCAACTGTCCCTATAAAGATAAAACAGTGAAAAATACATAGTATTTAAATAATTTATCTGCTAAGCTATTGGATTTTCTTATCCACAAAAAACTCTGTGTGATTACTCACGACCCTCCTGTCTTGTTCTAATTGATTTGTTCATAGAATCACTGAATTCCCTGAATTGGAAGGGACCCACAAGGATCATCAAGTCCAACTCCTGGCCCTGCACAGAACAGCCCCCAGAGTCACACCATGTGCCTGAGAGCATCATTCAAACACTTCTTGAACTCCGTCAGGCTTGGTGCTGTGACCACTTCCCTGGGGAGCCTGTTCCAATGCCCAACCACCTTCTGGGTGAAGTAGCTTTCCTAATAGCCAATCTAAACCTTTCCTGACACAGCTTCATACCATTCCCTCAGGTCCTGTCACTGATCTCACCACAGATAAGGAATCAGTGCCTGCCCCTCCTCTTCCCCTCATGAGGAATTTGTAGACTGTGATGTCTCCCTTAAACCTCCTCTTCTCCAGGCTGAACAAGCCAAGTGACCTCAGCTCCTCATATGGCTTCCCCTCTAGGCTGTTTACTATCTTTGAAGTCCTCCTTTGGACACTTTCTGATAGCTTAATATCTTTCTTACACTGCAGTGACCAAATTGCACACAATATTCAAAGTGAGGCCACCCTAGTGCAGAGCAGAGCGGGACAATCACCTCCCTCAACCAGCTGGTGATGCTTTGCCTGATGCACCCTAGAACACAGTTGGCCCTCCTGGTTGCCAGGGCACTTCAGACTCATGTTCAACTTGCTGTTGACCAGGAGTCCCAGATCCATTTCCAGCTTCTTATTACCCAGTCTGTAATAAGGTTGTTCAGTTCCAGGTGCAGAATCCGGCACTTGTCTTTGTTTAACTTCATGTGCGTGGTGATTGCCAAGCCCTCTAACTTGTCTAGGTCTCTCTGCAGGGCCTCTCTGCCTTCGAGGGAGTCAACAGCTTCTCCCAATTTAGTGTTCAGTTGATGTGTTTTAAGAATTTGAATAAATCTCTTCTCATGTAGAGCTTTTTCACAGAATCTCATTCCCTGATGGATTCTACACTTGCACTGGGTGAACAAACACTGAGATAGAGCACCATCTAAACTTTGTTACTGGAAAGGACAATTACCAGATTTGTTTTTAATAAAAGTTGGCTAAAAACTGTATTTTGGGACCCAGAGTGGATGCCTTTATTAAAATTCCGAAGTAACCCTAGATTCTGTTCTACCTCGCAGTAAAAACAGAAATCTACCTACACAAATTACTTATAATCTCCACAACTGAAGTAGATATGATCTGTATGCAACCCTCCTGTTCAGTCTGTTGTGGTGTAGCCCCTCTTTTGTGAGTCTTCTGAGACAATTTTGCTTTATGTTTTTTGTTTTAGTGTTGTTCAGTCAGAGTTGCAGGATAGGTGGTTTGCCAGAAGGCTTTGCTTCCTACTTATTAGAAATATAATTCTTTAGGAAAAATTCTTTCCTCAGTTAAGTTAGTAGAGCTGTGCGGGTTTAATGAGAACAGGATTAGATCCAAGGAATTTATCTGGAAGGCTCTGTTATATACCACACACTAAGAAGCATGTATACAGGGAAATGTACATCTTTTTTTGCTTTGTTTTGGTTTTTTGTGTGTTTTTTTTTAATAAGACACATTTTTCTTACATTGTGGAGTTGGCTAAAGTGAGTGTTAGCAGTTTGTATTCTCAAGACGATCACATATGTAAATCAAAAGACTGGCTGTAAGGAGATCTGAGTTCAAGTGGTGAATTAAATTTGATTCACTATAGACCTTTCAACAATTTTCTTAACTTTCTTCTTCTTTTTACTGAGAAGCACGTATCAGTGCATGTCCTTTTCAGAGACCAGTTCTCAAAATTTCAGAAGTAGGAGTTCCACCACTGTTTGAAATACATTAGCCATTGCTCACAGAGCAATCGGTGTGTCAGGAGAAATGAACAACTCAGAAGCATATTTTAAGCCTCAGTATTATCTAGTCTTCTTTGGTCATTTTGCAATGAAATATCTATTGAACTTCCCAGGTACTGCCAGGATAGGCAGTAATACAGCATGTCACAAAGCCAGTGTCAAGGAGAAAATAATGCTACCATGAGACACTCGCCATCCTACATAATCATAATCCAGCACCTTAATTAGGAGATTTCTCTTGGCATTCAGCATGTGATTCATCTGTGCTCCAAGATGTGATTTTCTGAGCTTTGTTCAGGACTATCTCTGTTTTTCAGCCCTCTTCTTATGTTACTGTATGCAGTCAGCAAACTATTTGGTGAGTGGGCTAACTTGTAATCAAGTAATACATGGTATATGCTCCCATGTCTTAAAAGCCAAAATTTGGAGAAACCTTCTACAAAACCTCCCTCCAGATCTGTGCACAAGCCAAAACCTCCTGCTTGATCTGCTGCCATACCATTTGAAAACACAAATCTGCTCCCACACAAAAAAATCCACAATAAGATCTGCAAAACTTAAGTTGCAGAATGGGCTAGGGAAACGTGGGAAGAATCAAGATAAGCCAAAGTATTACATATGCTACCCAGAACAAACAACAGGCCAGATCATATCCCCTCTTAGCAAGAATCTGGGGGGCTGTGAACTATACTTAGATACACTTCTGAATCCGTAAAATATTTAAGATGTCATGTGGTTAGGAAAGAAGAGCTTGGCCATGTGAAAAATAACAATCCTTTCAACCTGTACAAGCCCTATGTTTTTTCCTGGCATCCTCATAAGCAAGGGACATCAATGGAAAGGCTAGAAAAAGCCACAGCATTCCCAAAGACTCTTCCAGTAGGAGCAGTTCTCTTGGAAGCTAAGCTGCACAGACCAAACTTCATGTAGCATAGTTATATCCATGTAAACCAAAGTAAGAATCTCAGTTAATTACATTAGGGCAGTCCTAACCCACGGCCTGTGAGCTTTTCATACAGTTTCCAGGAACTGAACAGTCTCTCTCAATATACACCAGGCAAAACCATAAAGGAATAAAGGTTATCAGGTAAAATTCAGAAACTAATTAACAGTGACTCAATCTCTTAATTCACTCATAGTTCTGTCAGAAAATGAATGTGCATTGTGTGAAAAGATATTGAGAAGAGAAAGGAACCAAAGCAATTTTAGCATGCAAATGTTGGATTTGGACACTTCCACAAATAGGAAAAATTCATAAGAAGAAGAAAAACACAGAAGGAATGAAGTTTTAGTACTGTGTTTATCTGTAAACTCTGAAAATAGTGGAATTTAGCAAGTCTTTCAGTCCACAGCAGGTATCTCACACAAATTCTGCTACACCAACTTGCCTGACCAACCTGTTTTTCGCATCTTCCAATTTCAAGTGCTCTAGTTGTTTGGAGCAGCTCTGCAGCTAGTTAAAGCTTTTTTTGCCTGAGCTCTGGATGACCTCTGTACCAAAAATATGAGTCTCTAGATTGTGACGAAACACGATGGCAGCAGCTCTTACACTTTCACTTGTCTCCTTCATGTGTGTATGAGGCTTGATTTGGGTATCCTGTTTTCCAGTTGTTGAGGCTTTCATAGCAGATTCTTTAGGTGTAACAGTGTTAAAATAGCTCTGATTTGTACAAAAAAAAAAAATAAAATTGGTGCCATGGCAATTTCAAGGATAACTAAACCATAGCATAAAATCCTATTTGTGAACCCAGTCCCAAGCCCTGTCAAACATTTCCCACCAATGTAGACCTCCAGTTTTTCCCAACTACCCTTTCTTTAGTAAGGGTTCCTACTGCTTTATCCACCCTCTACCCTCACAGCCTCTTGACTGAGTGACACAGTATATGTTAACTTCTGCAACTCATTGATATAGAAACTTTTTGCAGCACTTCTCTCTTTCTGCACCTTTTTTACTACAAAAAGGAGCATATGGCTCATTAATTTCACAACTATAAATCATCCTGTTGGTGAAATTAGGTTTATATATTAAAATAAAACCTGCAACAAATTTCTGTGTAAAGGAGAAGATCCCCAGCAGCTGGGGCAAAGTGATTTCTACAGATCTGTGCCACTTTATACAGGCTGCAGACTTGACTGAAGCCTCTCTAAATATGGCTGATTACAGCACTGGCAATCTTTAGTTCTGAGCTTTTGCCAACCTGTATAATATAACTTAGTGTTACTGAATATTGATGTCAAACTGTGGTATAAATGTGTGAAATGCATTAACTGTTATAGAATTAGCACCGTATTCATTAGCCTGATGATAAAAAGAGAACTGAGATTAAATTAAATAAATCCTTTCTGAAAAAAAAAAAAAGGTACTTCAGAATACCTAAAAAATAAATAAATTTTACTTCAATTCTTTCCTTTTATTATTTTTCCTTCCCCAAAAGTGTCTCAGCCACTGAAATGTCAGCTTATGCAATTTGAGAACGTATTCATCTTGGAGGATCTTAGAAGGAAATTGCTGCAATGAAATGGAAAAAAAAAGAAAAGATAATTCTCCTTTTGTTTTTTTTTTTGTGTGGGGGAGTGGGGGTGAGAGTTCTCATTCTCCTGTATTCTGGGCTGTCTGTACAAAAGATTGATGGTTGGTGTCACCGTTAGGAAGTGCAAACTGTTCAGCTTCATTGCAATCTATGTCCTCATCCTCTTGCTCTGCAGGATACCACATACTTTGGCAGGCAATATTCAGATGGGAAGCACTTTAATGGCAAGAATAGATACCAGTGAAACCTTTTCCCACAATGTTCAAAACTCTGAATGCACATACGTTAAAGCAACATAAAGCTGCAGGATATTAGGAAGAAAACAATAACTGATACTAACTCATACACACATTAATTTTACTTTTTTGCCCCTCAGAACAATACATTCAAAGAATGCTAGGGAAATAAACATACTCGGGAGAAAAAAAAAAAAGGATGAACTCGAATGAATTGAAGTCTTCCAACCTGAAAGCATAAACACACTTTTTAAAAGAAAATATCCATGCCCCTTCATGTAACTTTTTTACCTTTTAGGTTGAATTCCTGCATTCATTTATTTGATTCATCCTTTTTCCAAACTAGATACAGTAAGAATTAACACTGATAAGTCACCAGAGTTATTCTGGTATAAAAGAGGAATTAGCTCTCCTCTCCTCCAGAGTGTTTTAGATGATTTATTAAGCCAAGTTCCTGCATGATAGACATGTGGAAACGCAGACTAGATTTGCAAATGAATCTATTGAAATTTACAGAGATATTGGTAAAGCCTGGGGGACATCAAGGCACACCACCTCCCTTAAATAAACTTTTAAAATATTTTAGGAAAAAAACATTTACATTTGACTTTTGTCCCGATCCTTCATTGATTTGCAAACCACAAAAAAGACAGGCAGACACTTTAGGCAATGCACATGAATTTTGTACTCTCTACGGACCTGATCCAAAACTTAGTGAATTGAGTTGAAAAATATCCATCATACTTTAACAGATTTTTAAGCAAGTTCATTACATAGTATTCAACTCAAAACAAAGGACATTTAAGCCTTTGAAGTCATGTTCAGGTATGTAGTGAGTTTAGCCACAGATATTTATTTATACATTTGTTTTACAAGTGTCAATTATTTCTCACAGAAATAAAAAGAACCAATATAGTTATGGATACCACGTGCTTATTAAGTAGTGATAGTTCCATTGTATTTGGTAGCCATGCAGTTTATTTATTGCATATGTGATACAAACAAAGAGAAACCTGCACTTCCATAAATTACCTTTGGACCTGTGTTGTCAATACTTATTCTGCTCTCCCATTCCTAAAAGCACATAGTTGACCATAGATCCTCTGTGTCCATCAAGTAATTACCTATTGCTGCATCTGTCATGCAAGAGATTGGCTCTGGACATTATTAAGCATGCTGAAACTTTAACAGCCTTTTCCATTTATCGTTCTAACAAGAAGGACATGGAAGCCATTTAGACAGATAGATTAGATAAAGAGAGCAGAACACAGGTAACTGTCAAAGCAGGCAACCTCAATTTAAATGTGAAGAAGAAAGGGGGCATATTAACTTGCCTCCACACCCCACCAGGCTGGAACCCATCTGGTAGAGCCCACCCCCAAATGTGTCAGCTAGGATTATCTAGAGGATGCCTCTAGCACAAGAATGCTATCTTCAGTGTTTTCTCTCCCACCACTCCCTACCCTTTCTCATCAGCAGGGAACAGACATATGCCTCAACTAGGACTACACAAGTAGGTGTTTACATTGGAACCATTCATGGGGATACAGGTACTAGCAGCATGATCACATTTAGGCAAAAGGCATGAAACAGCCTCTAAGAAAGCCTTTTATTTGAGTGCCCATTGCTGCTAGTGCTAACTCTTAAACTTCAACCATCAGTCAGAGAAGTTACTTTATACTCCATTTCCTTTTTCCACAAAATATTGATAAATGATTACTAGTTGAAGACAGGTGAAGCCACACACAGTAGAGTTTCAGGTACAGAGCTCATTTCAATGTGTGCCATAAATTCTGCTAGTGATGTTTTGGGGGCCAAAGGTACTCCAGCACTACCAGCAAACACTGAAACATATTGCAGGTCTGGAAGTGCAAAACGATGGCTGGCAACACCAGCAGCTAACAGATGAAGCCAGAGGTGCAGGAGAGCAGGAATACCAACAGGCGCCTGTGATGCTAATTCAGACTGATTTGTCAAAGAGCAGCTATAGCACTTGACCTGTAAAGGCACTCCTCCTACATGTTTACTGGGTTTTGCAGCCACATGTCTCCTGAATGATATTGCATTTTCTGACTTTAAAGGCCAACAGCTAGTGGCTGGATAATTAGTACCAGAGCTAACAGAAAGGAAAGGATTTCAGAGACAGAAAATAACAAGTATGGAAAAGAATGATATTTAACCGATTAATAATGACATTTTAACACATCCCACTGTAAATTAATTATTTTTTATCCTTTGTCTGTTTGCTCTAAGCTATAAAACAAGCTAAGACTGAAGGCTCAATGCTGGATGCATCTGTTGTACTTTGTACTTTCCAAACACACAAAAATCAGCATTAAAGCTATGAAGTGAAGGATACTAGACTGCAGACTTACCTCAACCACTAAAATTGTATCTAGGAAACAGATCTGCCTAAGAAAAGTAGGCTCCTCTACTTTATAAATTGTCATTATTATCTGGCAAGCATAGGGGATTTTATTTTCAATATAAAAATAGGAGGGGTTTTGCTGCTTTGAGATTTCTGGTTAAAATCCATTGCTAAGAACTGACCCAAAATGAGTGTGCTACTGGCTTCTTTAGGCAGATTGTGCCAAATGTAACTCTAGTCTACAAAAAAAAATTCTGTTACTCCACAGCTAGTCTCCTCCTACTATTAGCAGGGGAGGAGAGGGAAACAGAGAATCTTTCTCTTATCTGAAAAGTGTTGATTTTTTTATGGAAAACATACTTGTAAGCAAAATGTTTTACAGTGTGTTAAGACATATAGAACAGTAAGCAGCTATGTATAATTTCATACGATATTTTATATTCATGACAGTACCCATTACCTCTATACCCAGCATGGGAGATTTCAAAACTTGTAAGTTAAACAACTATCCCATATTCATCCCAGCACTAACTTATAGTCTTTAGTAGCAGGTCCCAGAAATGGATGAAGGCTTTTTTTTCAGCTTCCCAGCCAAGACACACTCAGTGGTAGCGAAACAATGGCCAGAGGGAGGCAGAGCACAACTGTGCAAGTCCAGGTAAGAAAATTCTTTAGCCAAAACCCTGGAGGAAATGCTAGGAGCTTATGCTAGGGAATCAGGACCTAGATAATCAAACAAGTATAACTTCCAGGTTCCAGTATCACAACATTTAAGACAGTGGCTATAGCACACGAACCTTCTTTATTTCACCTCCAGGTTGAGAGAAGGGGAGAAGAAGAATTAAATAGAAAAAAAAAAGCGGTGGCGGAGGATTGTAAAAACACAGGCAAACCTTATTTAGATTTAGTTGCTGAAACACAACAGGACAGTAAATTCACATATGTTTATAAAGAACTTGAAGGATATAAAGGTTGACGTGATTTTGCAGAAAGAGATCAAACCATTATTTAAGTGACTGTTAAGGTAATTTTAATCCATTTAAATCACATTCCCAATTATTTAACCACTGCCATAGAGAATCAGCATGTTTGATAAAGAGCAAGTGGGAATTGAAAGACATGGGCACAAGAGTAAATTTCTTTGTTCTTTAGTTTATAGAACAAAACTTTTACTTCACAGGACTGTTGTTTACTTCCCTCTGCTACTAGCAGAAAGAACTGTAGTTTACGAGTAATAAATAATCTCCTTATTCCCTCCTCCCACAAATTACAAGAAACACAGTAGTGCCTTAACAAAACTTGAATGAAATAATAATAGTTTTACCAGGATGTACAGTAAAGGTGTCTGGTTTTGAATCTAAAAGCAAGACAAACATTTGCATTTTGTAACTGGCTGAGGCAATCATATCACTATACAGATGTTCATCTATCACGACACTCTTCTAATCATCCACATATTTTCGCTGAAACTAGATTACAAACTGTTAGATCAGAAGCTCTTCTTTCTGTGCATCTGTTGAGCTTACAGAACCTACCAACTCTGAACTCTTCTGAGGCTTTGCAGATCTCCTGTGCCATAAGACCACATAAGGTCTAAATATTCAAAGTTATGAGGAAAGATTTATAAAGGTGTACAAGAGACAGATACATTTGTTACCAGAATAGGATAGGGCTCGTGAAGTAGAGCTCAGTGGAAAAGCAGGTGGTTGAGATTATGATCAACCAATCAAACAAACTCAGGCAAGCTGGACCAGATGGCCTTTTTTCTGTTACTAATATTACTTATGTTCCTATTCAGCTGTAAGAAGTTACAAATAGTTTACCTGTTCAGATTTTTCTGACTCAAATTACATAAGATCAATGCTCTCACTTCACTGTCACATTAAAACTTATCATGACACTGTCTGTGGTTCTATTTAATAATTTACAATGCTGCCTACCCAGAGGAGAAACTGGTAGGTGTAACAGAAGAAGTTTTGCCTTTTACAACACCGATTACATAGCAAACCATATAAAAAGGGAAAGAAAAAAATCAAGCAAAGCCCCAAAAACTTAATCTAGAGGATTAAGTGCTACTAGATACAAACAAAATCTAAAGTCAAACCATATTTCCTGCACTAAAAGATGAAATTTTGAAGGAAAACTAATGGGCGTGACTAACACATAGTCACACAGATTGCATGACACATTAATCTACAATTGCACCAAACACATCTAAATCTCTCCTTCATCTAACATGAGTCACAGTTCAGAGTCTATAAGTATAAATTTAGAAAGGTATTTCACAGGTGCAAGAAAAAAATTAATGTCTCTAAGCTCCCAATTTGCACTAATTTATTTCAAAACTATACAAGCAATTTTCACATGTGACTACAACTTATTTTGAAATTTGGACTAATATGAGAGTGACTTTTGGATGCCAGCAGATCTAAATTACTGTTAGCAATGAGAACATTACCAGTTGGGGGGTATCTTCTGATGCTGTAAAGATTCTAATAATCTAGTGAAAAAGCTAACAGAGTGACAAGATTTACAGTATTATGACCAGACTTCAGAGCAATCCACTCAACACCTATCTATACTTTCCAAAATAGCACTATCTCCACTGCAATTTGTTATCATACATAATAATATTCAAGACAGAGAAACTGTGCCTATCATACACTTCATAAAACTTCAGAAATTATTCTGAATTTATGTCTATTTACTTTTACATGTCATCTTGATCAAATAGAGTCTGAGCTCTTCAAGCACTACAGATGCAGGAACATGAGGCCACACGAAGAACTGCTAAATTCCAGTTCAGATCTACCAGAAGCCTTAGGAGAAACTACAAAAATGTATAAACTATTTATACCTCTTCTTCATATATCTTTATTAAAGCAGGTTTAGAACAACTCTCAGCTACTGATTTTCATAGTTTTTGCTTGCTGCTTCATTTCCTTGTAATTATTTAAGAGGAATTCTGGAGGAAGAGTTTGAAACTCAAAATATACTATGGCTCCCAGTATAGATCATATTTCAGGAATAGCTTTAACAACATACTTCACAACTTTTCTTGATCCTGATCCCGCAGGCATGCAAACATTTTCATTTATACGTGGTATGGGGTTTTGGCTGGTTCGTTTACCAGTTATAGTGACTGCACACAGCACATTTTCTTTAAATGTACTAGGCTGGCCTGTCAGTGGAATGACAAGTGGAGTGAGCATAGCTAAAGTCAGTGGAAAGAAGGAGACTTTCCTAGTAGAATAGAAGGAAACCCCTTGAGTGGTAATATTCAAATCAGGATTTCACTATAAGTTTCTCAGATTTGCACCTCTCTCTGGAATGACACGATGGGCAGGCAATACATGGTTTTTTACACATTTCAAAGTTTTTGGGTATCTGTATTCAAAGATTTTTCTTGTTCTAGTTTATACATGTATCCACTGTTGTGGAAAGGCAGAACTTCAGAGCTTGGAAGCCTTCATTATATTCCAGCATTCTCACATTTCAAGGAAAGTCAGATGAGCAGCTGTATCTCAAGGGTCTCATTAATTTGGAACCTGATCACACAGAGATGTGACTATTTGTGTGGTTTAAGTGACTATTTAAGGTTCAATCAGAACCACAGAGATTTAAAAATGTTGGTTTTGCTTTGCACCATGTACAGTCTTGATACCCTTTGTAAAAGTAACTGAACAACTGAAACGACTTAGTATTTATTCATGTATTGCATCACTTTATGCCAGCCTCATTACTTCAGTACAATATAATAAGCATTAATGCAAAAAATTGAGCTGAAAGAGCTTACTGTGCAGCAAAATATATTGAGAGGTAGTTGAGGGGAGTTTCTCCTGAAGCCACAGCCATAATCCATGTGTGATCATCTCACTGAATATTATGTTAGTGTACTGTATTTACAGACGTTCAGCTATGCAGATGTTATTCTGCCTTTGAATAATTTAATGAAGATATTTATTACTTACTCCTCCCCAGTTTTAATGCAGCAAAGAGCAGAATGGTCATACATCATCAGTCTGAATATCAGAAGGACACTTAAAAATGGAATCACAGAATCAAAGAAAAAAACATTATACTCTATGGCAGCCACCACAGTCTTTTCTTTCACTCTTCTAGCATGTTTTCATATTTTCATATTCTACTTGACTCAGAGATTAACAGATGAACATGCTCAAAATTGGAAGCATAGCAAGCACATTTCTTAGAGAATTCTCAAAACCACTAAATAAAGAGCATGGTTACAACTTTCTGTTCACATTTCATTCAACTCTCTTATCTCACAGTAGAGAAATCAAGTAAAAAGATAAAGTCAGACCCCACAGTTTCATGAGCCTAACCAAGGACAAAGATCTGTCTAAAGAAAATATGTGAGTAGTTTGGATGTGAGAACTGGTAATTTTTTTTTTTGTTCAAAGATTTCTGGACAGTCTCTTTTTATTAAAATTACTTAGAATCTTTCATTTTAATCCAGTTTAATGATAAAAAGAAATTACTATTTTTATAATTATGAATTTTTAATAAAAATTACAAAAATTCAGAAAGTGATCTGATTTACTATTACACCATGTATTTCTGTATTTTGCCTTATATTACTTTAGTAGTTTGGAGATAGTTTAAGTATTCTTATCATAATCTGCTCTATCAAACCAGATCAGAAAAGCAGCTATTTCAGACAGGGCTTAATCCTGCAAGGTGCAGAGGCCTCAGCACTGCGTACATACTGTATGTATGCTGTGACAATCTTCTCTTGATCTGCAGTCCTAGACTTGAGCAACAAGAGATAATAAAGCCTGTGAAACAATGCAACTCTCTAGAGACTGTAAGTCAACTTTCTTGGACTAAAACTCCAGAAAAATTTCACATCTTTGGCGTCCTATGGATATTAGGAACTTACATACAAATTGCCAACCTCATGACCCAAGGAGTACACAGTTTATGATCTCCTGCACCATGAAATCTACAGTTGCGGTGGTTTTCTTGCATCTTGAAGAGTGAACCACAAATGACAAACATCTGCATTACATTCTCAAATAAATCAAGATTATCACCAACCATAAAGATCCAGAAGATTGTTCCTAGTCACTTTCAGAAACATTCTACATGAATTCTGTATTTCTGGATAGAAAAAAAAAAACTGCTGATGGCAGAGTACTAAAAAAAATTGGTTTTCCTCATAACTTTTTGTTGGTTTTCCTCATAACTTTTTGTTATACGTCAAAATACTGGAGGAAGTCTTGTCAAGAAAAATTAACCTACTAACTAATCTCCATTTGTACTAGAAAAGATGAATATTATTATTATGGAGAAATATATCTGCACTGCCCTGAAATTTCTGGCTTTTGTTTCCCCCCAAACATTTATCCGAATCTATACAAGTTAATCCTTTCAGTATGATGCCTAATGTTTTGATCTGCAGCTGTCAACCAGGTCTTTCGACTGGCCAAACTACAGAACCAGGGCCTATGAGAGCAACTCACCAGCTTCAGTTCATACATTGCTGTTGATTTCCCACAGAATCATAGAATCAACCAGGTTGCAAAACACCTCTGAGATCATCAAGTCCAACCCTTGATTCAACGCTGCCGTGGTTACTAGACCATGGCACTAAGTGCCACATCCAGTCTCATCTTAAAAATCACCAGGGATGGTGAATCCACCACTTCCCAGGGCAGCCCATTCCAATGCCTAATTCCTCTCTCTGTAAAAAATTTCTGCCTAATATCCAACCTAAACCTCCCCTGGCAGAGCTTAAGTTTACGCCCTCTTGTCTTACTGATAGTTGCAGGGAGAAGAGACCAACCCCCACCTGGCTACAACCTCCTTTCAGGGAGTTGTAGAGAGTGATGAAGTCTCCCCTGAGCCTCCTCTTGTCCAGGCTGAACAACCCCAGCTCCCTCAGCCTCTCCTCATAGGACTTGCATTCGAGTCCCTACACCAGCCTTGTTGCTCTTCTCTGGACCTGCTCCAGCACCTCAATATCCTTTCTGGACTGAGGGGCCCAGAGCTGGACACAGTACTTGAGGTGTGGCCTCACCAGCGCTGAGTACAGGGGAAGAATCACTTCCCTGGTCCTGCTGGCCACACTGATATGGCTTTGCCCCACTTCAACAACATCCTCATGGAAAACTCTGGTTTAGATTTAGGCCAGTTACTATGACCCCAAACGACACTTATGACAGTCAGAGCGTAGTCAAAAAGCACCACCTTGTATTCATGGCCATCTTTTACCAACTAGTAAAGCTCTTGACAAAGAACAAGAATGGTCCTCTGCCCGTCAGCTATTCACTGTATCACTCTGCATGTCAAGATGGATTTGATACTTCTTCAGCAAAATCACTTAAAACACAGAAGAAATAGCAGGTTACATACAACTCACAATAAGATTGTAAGTTTGAGCTCTTAACAAGATGTCTTATTTGAAGGTAAAATTATACAAATGTAAAATAAAGAAATTAGAGCATTCATAAACATGCCATACTCCATGTACTTCCACATAAGTATGTTGCTATGTATTACCTAATAACATCCCCTCTGCAGTAGTCATCCATTGGTATACAGACAGAGGTGACTGACTATGAACATGGATCCTACTCATAGCCTATTTTACTAGACCAGTTTCCACCACAATTGAACTTTAAAATTGGAAGCGCTCATGTAGGGATTTGCTTGTGGCCACTATTTTGGATTAATGAATGAGCCCAAGACCACACTGCATATCTGATGAAATCTCCAGCTGCAACCCAGAATTACAATTTATCATAGATAAGATCTGCTGGGTTCTATTAGGAAATGGATTTAGAAGCAAAGGAGGGAAGATGTCATAGGTCACAGCCAAGGGACAGCTGAGGAAGCCAGTTGTGATTAAGGCGGTCTTACATAACTGCCATGAAAAATTCTCAGCTCAAAATACAACATCTGTGCAACCAAATCTACCATAGCAATTGTGAAGGCAATGACCAAAAAACAAGGAAAATGATACTACATTCCCTCATAAAAAGTTCTTCCCACAAACAGAATTTTATAGGACTTGACTGAGTGAAATGTTGAGGTCATAAGAGAGAAGTTTCAAGGGGCAAGCAGAAGGGATAGGTCAAATTCTTTACAAATAAGCATCAGCTATGTACTTGCTATGTCTGGCCTCAGTACTGCTGAGGGAGCCATGAAGGAAAGAGGCTAGGGGGATGTAACTTAAGAACAAAGAAATCATTAAAAGTAAAAAGCACTTATAAGCTGATTAACCACATATATATTAACAAGCTATTCTGGTAACCAGCTGATCAACCATGTTTGCCCATGGACAGCAGGATTAAGTAAAGAGTGTAAATTACCTTGCTAGCATGAATCACTCCAGTGAATGGCATTCTGTAGGACTGTGCAAATTTACAATAACTACTAAAGCGTACATAAGGGCCTCAAATTTTTTACATTATATGTATAGAGATTAAATGGTCATTTATCACTTTAAAAAAGTATTAATCCTTCTTCCATAAAAATGAAATTTATAATAGACATGTTTTGACTTTGTTCTAGTTAATAATCTTTAATTGAAATCTTGTTCTCTGTTCATTTCATAAAAAGGATAATAAAATGCAATAGATATCAAAATTAAAGTAAAAAATCTTTCATTTATTTCCTACAAGTGTGTTGAAGGTTATTACATGTACAGTTTTAGCTGGATGAGATGATCCAGAGATGTTAATAAAGGTAACTATAATATTACCTGTAGTTCAAGATTTCCCATATCTCTGGATATTAGCCCTATGAAAAATTAAAAATACCTCTTTCTCTGGCAGTATAGTGGATTAGTATATTGGATCAGCTCAAGGATGATGCACACCTTAGCAACAAAACAGTCAGGGTGAGATGGCAGCTGGACTTGGAAGAAAACACCAGGAGAGGTTGTGAATGGATGAGAATGGTGGTGTGGCAGAGGACTGTACTTCCGAATTTCTGTAATTCGACTGGTGGCCTCCATAGTGGACAAAGCAATTGGTGCAGGGTGACAGGGAGTGGCAGATCAGGGCTGCTCCCTTCAGAGACAGCTCTCAGTGGGGCTTGAAGTGATTAGACAAGTGAAGCAAGAACAAAGAGACAGTGCCTCTGTTCTAGAAAATGAATTACTCACCTGACTTCACACCACATCAGTATTGATGGCACAGAATCATTTAGGTTGGAAAGGATCTTTCAGACTGAAAGGCAAAAGTGTACCTAAGCCATGGCAGCACCAAAGTTTGCACAGGCAAGAAAAGTAACTTTCTGGTCTGTTCTTCAATCAGCCTTAACATGTTTAGAGACATCACTTTACTACACTTATGCTGGAGATTCAACATCTGCTTTTATTGCTGCTTTGAAAGTCTCACTTCACTGTACTCTACTGAACCCAATTTCGATTTTAGAGATCAAACTGATGTTGAGATTCTACTGATGTACTTAAAGATGCACTGAAAAAGAAATGGGACTTATTTTCTACCTTCCACTTAGATTTCTTTCCCAGCAACCATGACGACAACAAATTAATCCTTACACAGATGAAGTCTTTCTCCTAGTGACTGACAGACATCTTTTACATTTTTCAAGAAAGTAGCTGATTGCATCAGTTTCATTTTCACAGCTAATTTTGATATTTAAATTTGAAAAAAAACCCTCTCTACTTAAAACATTATTATTTTGTAAAAAATCTTTAGATTGGAATGCATGTGTGGAAAAACTGTAAGGTCTAAAGGTCTTTAGTATTAAGCTTCTGTTGTTGCTAGGACTAGAAATTAAAATATATTTTTTTAAGCATAAGAAAAAATGGAAGGACACATACTCTTCTAAAACCAACATAAAAATATTTTTATTGTCTAATTAATGGGTTTCAACCTCTTTGTCAGCACAAACCAGTTTCAGATTTCTAAAAGACAACCAACCTGACTGAAAGTCATGAAAAGGAAAGCTGGTGAAAAGGGAAATGCCTTCATTTCACCATCTTGCTTATAGTTACTATATATATATTTAGATATCAAGAGTCAGACTCAGTACCTGGAAATCAAGGGACTTGAAATTTGTACCATTCACAGATGCCTGCTTTGCAGCCAATCATTTTAGGTATCCATAGGTGCAATGACATTGATTTTGGTCAAGTTTATTGCACAGCCAATATTGTGTTTATTAAATTATTTAGCTGCCTCTGTGTAGTTAAACTAGGGGGAAAAAAACCACCATCAGACCGACATCAAATACGAAAAATCAGTGAATTTGTATGAAATGAAAAAATCTGGAAACTGAGCTACTGAAGGGACAGACAGGTTAATATAATATATTGCATATCTTTAGGAGGCTGCTAGTGAGCTCAACTTATTTTGAAAAAGATACTGTGTTCCTCACCAAAGGGAGTCATTTGCTGCGAACATCTTTATCCTGAACACCTGATGTTTTGAACTTCAGATGATGAGAAAATTCCAGTATGCATTTGATATGCTAATCATATGTCCACCAATATTTTACAGCGTTCTTTTACAGATTGGCAGTGGGAGCACATAGGGAGAATGGTTCAATCATTCTTCATACTTATCTGATCACTATGGCAGTGGGAGGATTTAAGCTCTCAGGATAGTATACTCTTTTTTGGGAGTTATTCCATGAATGATGCTTTCATTGCACACATCTGAAAGACTGGTGATTAACACGTTATACATCTAGCTGTAGTAGTCAGGAACCTTTCTGTTTTTTAACAAAATAACTCATTCAAATTCATCAGCAGTTAATAGAAAGACTATTCTGTAGCTGTGGACATCTTCTCTGTAATAATTTACTTATTGGTAATAATTTGTTCAACTTCAGCATTAGTGAGGTCATAAAGCTATGCCTCTGTAGCCCTCAGTGTTCAATGTGCCTTGATAATGATCCATGTCTTCTTCTTTTTCTTGATTCTACTTCTTGCTTATAATTACCATTGCTATATTCATGTAATCAAACCTTTCAGTTAATGCCTTCCCAGTTTATATTATTTAGAAATGCAGTAGATCTTTGTGGGTTTATTGACTCTTGCTGAGAAACTTTCCTTTCTTGTCAGCCTGTTGATCTTCCATTTCTTTACTCATGCAGGATGGAGTTTACCTTTGGCAAGACTCAAATCTCTGCTTGGCAGTATCAGCCTTGAAAACATATAACTTGGTGGTTATGATCTCACGGAATTTTTGTGTAGTTTTTCCATCTATAACTTTGACCATGGAAAATGGAAATTGAATCAATTTAATCTTTTTTTTACAAAGACTGTAAGATTGTTGGATCAGGCTCAGGTCATTCTGTAATGAATGCTCTATTAGACAGTTTACTTATTAAAGCAAGTTAAAGAATATAAAAAAATTACCATTCAACTGTAAATTCACACTTTTTATATATTCTTGCATAGCTCATGGACACATGAATTCACATTGAAACATCTGTAATAAACTACATTTTGTCAATTTGCACAAAAATCTATAAACAGAATTTCAGACATATCAGGTTGGCAAAGGTTTCCACAAATATAATAACTCTTAACTGTCCAACTAGAAATTATGAAAGGAGAATCACAGAATCACAAAATATGCCAAGTTGGAAGGGACCCATGAGGATCATCGAGGTCAGCTCTTGCCGCTGCACAGGACCAGAAAATCATCTAAGTGCTACATTTACTGAATCCAGATGAGTTATGCCAGGGACAGATTAAATTTGTTATTTTTTATGCCACTGATTTTAGCATACTTTGAAATATATAATCATTTTAGGTGAGTTATTTTTATTTTGGTCTTATTTTACTCCATCCAAATATTAGTACAGAAATTCTGAATTATGTCTAATGGAAGATAAAAGTCAAAATCTCCAATCCAAAACCCACTTTTTCAACTTACCCTTCTCTATGGTATTCACAACATATGAGCTATGAACTGGAAAAATCACAATGTTCCAGCTGCAATGTACAGATTGTTTAAAAGAAGAAGAAAAAAACTGGATATATGTGCAAGACAATGTGGAGTACAGTCAGTCCTGATTACAAGCCAGCTGTGTGAGCTTGAGCTCTCATTAGCAGGGTTTAACTTCCTGAGTTAGGCTAAAACTTAGCACATCTTTTTCTTTTCCCTTAAGAAAAAAAATGTGGCTTCATGTAAAGGGAAAAAAAAGTCCTTATCAGGGTAAACTTCTTTCTTCTATCAAATACAAAATTTTTACTTGCTCAACTTGTTCAATAATTCTTGTTATGGTCGAGATTGCAAGTTAAACATTCCAGATGTGAGGCAATAGGAAAATTTCAATGCGGGGGTTGGCTTTGGGATCTGTGTGTGTGTGTGCAGCATTCTTTTCCCACTAGGAACTTTTCCCACATTTATAACAATAAAATTGTGAATAACGAAAATAAAATAATAATAATAAAAGAAGATCCTAAACACAAGGGCCAACATTTTCAAATTATAAACAAGAATGAAGTATGCCTTCTTATGATTCATCCATTAATTTTGGAAACTGGTAACTAAAGGTCACACCATTTATTTCAGAATTCAGAGGGAAAAGCTGGCTGATGACTTCATTTATTAGAAATAATTTGAATCTTTGGAAAGGCAGCCAGCAGGAATTTAGGATGCAATGCAGCTCAAAGTTTGTGTGGGTGTATGTTGTAGTGAAGTAAAGAATAGCAATCCAGGCTGCTTTAACTTGCCAGATACAATTTCCTTTCTCAACATTGTTTCTATGGGCTTGCCTAAAAAACTGGAAAAACTTACTTTTTATTTGCAAAATTGGCTATAGCTGGATTCAATGAAGCAGTACTATTAAAATTTTAAGTCTTGTGTAAGAGAAAAATACTGACATTGACTTGGTGTTGTCTTTCTTATCCTGAATTAGGTACATGCAACTCACAGGAAGTGTACATATTATATGTACACAGGTAACATGAATGTGTATAGATAGAGAGAGAGAGAGACAGATAGATAGATAGATATAGTGTGGATGCACACAGAAATTGTAACTATGTAACCCAAGGTCAAGACCAAGATTTTCCAATGTGATCAGTCTCTAAATCCACACATTGGCAAATAAATTCATCCTGTTCCTGCACAATACTGTGCTCCTGGGGCTTCTCTAGAAAGTATGTGGTGTGGCTGGAAACATCCTGGAAACAGGGCTGGGCAAGCACTGTCCTCACCAAAGTCACAGATAATCTGCTGCATGTGGAGTGAAGCCTGAATTTCTTTTTTAATCTCCTGCTGCAGCCTTTCCCCTAATCAGGCAACAGATGAACAGTTTATACCCCAGTTCAAGTGGGAACACACTTTGGAAGATGGGCTTTTCCAAATGGGTACCCTGGGCAATGGGAAAAGCCCTCTGAGCCCAGAGGGGCCAATGTTGCCATCCCCAGGAGACCCTTCTTGTCTTCAGAGCCTGTTCATCCAGAATCTTTCCACAGTGGTGGGATTTCTCACCAAATCCTCCAGCCTTTCCTCCATGCAAACCCAGAGACTCCCAGGAAAATGAAAGAAGCTGGACCTTTTTAGCTTTCTGTCTTGACAGATTGTGCAGTACAGACTTTCTCTGCCGAAACACAACAGGTGTTTCACAGGCTGGCAAAAATAGCCAGGATATCTGCTGTGGAAGAGTAAAACCAGTCTTGATTAATAACTAAACACTTGGTTGTTTTGTTGGTATGATGGACTAAAATGTTGGTAATGTCTTAAACATTGTCAGTATCATAGAAAGACTTTTTGTCAAACTGCAAGGATGCAACAGCTGTTTGTGGCCAACGAAGCACCCCTCTCCTCCCAGCGTCTCCAGACTGGAGTTTGGACTATGTCTGGGAAATTGAGATAAGACCATTGTCTAATCATCTTAAGCTGAGAAGAAGTAAACAAGGCTCAGGAAAGAAGAAGGTATCTGTGTTAAGAATCAGCCCTAGCTGGACCCAGAGGGTAGTGGGGGAGAAGGGTTTCAGGTGCATGATGGTGAAATCTCTCCACACCAAATCAAAGGAGTAACCCCCTGCCCACCACCCTGAGAAGACCACATACGCACGGGACATTCACATGAGAGGCAGCTGAGAAGGGGTCATAAGCCACCAAAGATCCCCAAAGCGACCCCCTAATTCATTCATGAGGCCTTCCACCACCAGAAGACTGCACATAACCCAAGTGAGGCAATAAATTTGTTACAAGAGACTGCAAAGTTTCCCCCACACACCCCCCAAGAGGAAGTGCCAAGCATCTCCTGAATGTATATTAATCCATTGGACTCTATGTTTTCTGGGAAACCCTCACCACCAAGAAGACCAGAACTGGACCAACAGGACGCCTCCGAGTTACACGGAGTGGTGATACTTTTTCTATTTTAATCTCTCTCTATCACGCTCTTTTTTCTCCCCCATCCCCTCCTTTTCCCTATTTCTTTCTATCTTTCTCTGTCTCACATTTACCATTAAATAAAACCCATTCTATTGCCTTTGGCATTTGGTCTCTTTTGTACCTTAATTCGGGCAGCAGCATTTCTAAGAATTTTAAAAACAGGATCATAACAGCTGGGAGTACAAACATGACAAACTGGAATTTCATGCAGCTTTGAAGAGAAGACACTTTGTGTATCATCTGAATGGCCACAGTTTTGGAGATGGCACAGGCCAGCTCTGCTGTCTGATGTAAGAAAACCCTGTGTCAACTTCCTTCTCAAATCTGAACCACTCAAACAGCTTTTTGCAAGATTTTCTCTAGTCTGATGGCTCATTATGTCCTCTAAGGATCACAGCATTCTGTCTGTCTCCAAAACCCACCAGTCAGCACTAAATAAAGTTCATTATTTTGTGACTTTAGCAGAGGAGATTGGAGTGATATAAAAGCAAGCAGAGGCTTGAAACAGAAAACCTTTCCATTCTTACAAATGGCAATACCAGAGATCCTATCTTCCTAGGAAGGATATTCCTCATGTCTCTGCTTTTGGACTACTCAGAAATAACAAATACCTGGTTGTAAAGGAAAGGTTTTTATTATGTTCTGTATAAATAATATTTTATGATGTATTGTGTTTTGAAAGAGTTATTGAATACAAAATTGAAAGATAAGTGCAAAGAAATCTGTGTGTCTTTCTAGGAAATCTGAATTTATTACACGCAGAAGAAGATGCACTTTCCTTTTCAACTTTATATTAGAAAAAAAGAGATAAAATAAAATATTTATTTCCCTTCTGAGTGTCTTTACGTTATGAATTTTTTTCAAACAGCTAGTAGATACATTGCTAACAAAAACCAGATATAGTTATTCTATCCTGTTGGGCCACTAGAAGTACACATTATAAGTTTATGAGGAGGCTTTTCTCATATGTTGTTGGAACGAACATAATAACAGCACATACTAGAAATCTAAAGTTAAATACTTATTGTGCTTGAATGACTGGGGTTCTTTTTAACCCAAATCTGCTGGAAAAAAGGGTTATTTCACAACTCTCTAATTCTTCAGTGATATATTTTAAATGTGAAATAATTGTGGCTGCTTACACATCTCCTGAGCCCTGTTTGAGGTTATTTTCTGCATTCTCCTAAGCTTAATTTTACATCAAGCATTTTAAATACAAATATTCAGCAAACAAACTAAGTGCTTCTGTTCCACTGAGAGGTAAAGCAGAAAATAATTTTAGAAAATGAAGTGGTAAGAATGTGTAAGGGTAAAATCTGCTGATGTTTCCTGGACCTGGCCAGAAGCTGTTCCTTATACTCTTAAAACTTTAGATTGACAAGTCAACATTCTGTCCCCTACAGAATTAAAAGGATTTGTTTGTGGGTTGTGCTGACACTAGCTGGCTGGCATGTGCCCACCAAAGCCACTCTGTCACTCCCCTCTTCAGCTGGACAGAGAAGAGAAAATATAACAAACGGCTCATGGGTCAAGACATGGACAGGGAGAGATCAATCACTGTCATGGGCAAACCAGACTCAGCTCAGGCAACTTAGTTTAATCTTATTAAAAATCAAAATGAGAGTAGGATAATGAGAAATAAAAACTAAATCCTAGAGCAATTTCCCTCACACCTATTTTTCCCCCTTCTTAAATCTGCTATCCCAGAGGCGCCACCGCTGTAGCTGACTGGCTCATCCTTGGATAGCAGCGAGTTCATCTTGGAGCCGGCTGGCATTGGCCCTGTCAGACATGGGCAAAGCTTCCAGCATCTTCTCACAGAAGACAATCTTGTAGCCACACCCCACATCCCCCTCTTGTTATCTAGGACAAGCTGTCATTCCAGGGTGTCATGCTCTGTAATTCTATTTCAGATTCACATACACTCCTAAAAAAGTGTTGGATCAGACTAGCACAGAGTGGTTTTAAACTAAAAGTGATTTTAAGCCAGCACAGAAAAACAACTTTAACACTTTTTATGTAGCTGATGTATTAGAAATCATCTTGTCCAAAAGTTTTACATGAATGTAACAAAGTCAAACATCATTAAAACCCCTGACTCTGCAGCAGCATACTAAGAGAAAATGGCAACACACTATCAGAGTTGCCACTTATCAATGGAGCTTTTATTCTGAATTCATCTCTCTTCCCCTCTGGTACGATGCCAGGGAATTAAAGCTTCAGTGCACATTTTTGACGGAGTAACAGGACAATCACTGAAGCTTTTTTATGACAGAAAACAAACAGAACCGCTCCCCCCCAAAAAAACAAAACAAAACAAAAAAACCCCCACAAAACAAAAAAGCAAACAAAAAACTAAATCCACCCCTTTCTTCTTCACACAAAAGCAAAATAATATAAAAAACCCAATGAAATCCTGTGGCAATCAGTGAAACTGTATCTTGGAAGAAATGGGAAACAGAAGAAAAACAGAAAGACACTTGTGTATCTGGAACTCTCCTACAGCTTCTTCCAGCCCCTACTGTCATCCCCTCTTTCTACCAGCCCTGTGAATTGGCAGCTGTTTCTCTTCAATCAGCAGCTTTGGTTCAGCTACAGACTTGCACCTCGCAAAACTCTGAGACAGATTTTCTTCTGACCTTGCCTCCTCCAAAGCCCCAAAAGGAGGTGGAGCTGCTTCATCTCTGCCAGTAGTACCTGGGGATAGCACTTGCCTGTTGCAGCAATGGAAAGCCAAGAGCTCTCTCTGCAGACCTGGTGATTCTCCTGGCAGTGTTGATGTGTGTCCACCAAAAATAATGGATATGTGAGTATTTACAGAGGGACAAGCAAGTCTGCCAATTCCAGCCCCACAGGGATTCCCCTTGTGCCACCCTGGCTGTGCTGGATTCACCCGAAGCGGAAAATCCTGGTTCAGCTTGCATCTGGAGGCATGGAAAGGAAATGTTTTCTGTGGGAAGGGGAGCTGAGCTCCAGGGAGAAGTCAGACCACACGGCAAAGCCCATCTGGTTGTTTGCTCTAACCAAAGCAATGATCACAAGTCCCTCTTCGACTGCTCTTCCCCTCTGTCTCCTGTACACCCACACACACAAGCCTGCTCACTCTGGCACTCACAACACTCAGCAGGGTAATTCAGCTCCATGGGTTAGTTTTTGGATGGGATTGTAAAACAAGAGAAGTGGACTGTCATCCTTGGCTCTGTCATCTGTTTAGTTTTCCTTTTAACCCATGCTTTTTCCAGCATGGATAGCATTTAGACCCAGTTATAAAAATACAGTCCTAACAATAGTGAGCACAGAAACACCTAAAAGTCAGGCATGAAGTTCAGAGAGTGATTTTACCCATCAGCACGTTCATAGGAAAAGGTGTGGATGCCCACAAGGTCAGAGTGTGTTCTAAACTTAAGACAACTAAAAGTATACCTCAAACAAGCAGTTTTCAAATTCTATTTTATGCTATATCCTTTCCCTACAGTCTCAAGATCTGTACCTTAGATGAGAAAGGAGGATGCCTCACCTGAAAGCCACTGCCTAAAGCATTTAAGTCATTCTGTTGGATACAGACAACTGACCTGCTCTTTCTTCTCTGGTGTGATGGCAAGAGGTGTTGGTTACAGTACAAACAGTAACAGGCTTGGATTGGACTGTGAATCGACTTCCTCTAAAACGCAACTCAAGATTTTAATTGCTTGTCATTGTAGAAGAACTAATAATTTTACCATTTTGCACACTTAAAGACCAACCAAAAAATAATAGAACCATCTCTTGAAACTCATTACAGAAGTGCAGCCAAGGATCTTGTACAAAGGAGATAGAAAGATAGGTTGTTTTACTGAAAATCACCAAAAAAAAATTGAGATATGTGTATACATATGCACACTAAAGGTACCCTGCTCCTTGGCATGCTTTTAGCTTTTTTTCAGTTCTTTGAACACATATTTGTTTATGCACATATCTGTCCTTTGGTGACCACTCTCAGCTCATTTATCATCTGTACAAAGTTTCAGACTGTTAAAAATCAACCTAGACACCAAAAAAAATCTGCACGTAGATATACACTTCTTCCTTTGAATATTACTATGAGCTTACTCATAGACAAGTGTTCTTTATAAAAAAATCAACTATGAGTAATAGCAATATAAGTGTTTCTACAAAATATTCATATGTTGAGTCAGTAGAAGAGGGGATGAAAGAAATCATATAATCATAGAATGGTTTGAGTTGGAAAGGACCTTAAAGTTTATCTAACTTCTAACACCCCTGTCACAGGCAGGGACACCTACTAGATGAGATTACTCACAGCCCCATCCAACCTGGCTTTAAACACTTCCAGGGATGAGGCATTGTGGCAGTTTGAGCCACATTAGAAATCCAAAATCCAATTTCCAGGCTTCCCCCACCCCTTCCCACAATTTTATCTCAACACCGAAGAGAAAACTTTCAGGCAAGAGGCTTCTATAGGGGAAAGGGGAAGTATATACATTTTATTTACACAAATAAATACTATAGAAGCTAAAAGCAACTATATATATATATATATTACATTTCTATCAGTCCGTTTAAGCTTTCTCCCTCAATTCAGTCCAGGAAAAAATTCTTCAGGCTGATAGGCACCCAGTCTCTCTCTCTCTCTCTCTCTCTCTCTCCAGCCATTTGATGAAGTCCTTTCTTCCTCATTAAGTCCAAGAAGATAGCTTTGAGTCCTTTCTCCTTGGTTCTGTGCCATCTCTGTTGTGTGGTTCTCTCTCATACCTCATACCTCGGTTCTGTAGGCTGCTTAGTTCAGTCAGCTTATCATACGTACGCATCCTGGAATGTTGATTCCTCCTCCATGTTTTCAGCTGTCCTCCATTTAAATTACTGTGAAGACATCTTCCGGGCCTTTCTCCGGTCCGTCTCTAATTTCGCCTGGGTTATCTCCCTAGCACCAAGCTGTATTCAGCCCGTCCACTTGGCTCTGCTTCAATGCTGAGCCTTCCCTCCCCTCTCTGATTGTGAGAGGGAAAACAGCCCCCTATCCGTGGCCACAGGCAGCTCGGTCCAGTTATACACTGTCCCAAGAGCCCCGCAGCCCAGCTGGAGGGGGGGCAAGAGGGCCTGGCCTCCTCGCAAGGGGCTTGCCTCTCCCTCTTACCTCAGGTGTTGTGAATCCCTTCCTTCACAACACACACTCACTCCAATGCTGTCTCCAACCCTGACTTAGGCAGAGTTGTGGGGCTGCAGGGCCACCCTTTTCCCCCCGAAGGGGGAAAGAAGGAGACCCTGCCACCCCTTGGCCTTCTACACCCTCACACAGCAGCAGACACAGATTGATTGCCAACAACTTCGGTTGGTCGTGTATATATGATTTTTCAGAGGAGCGAACAAGACGAGCAGTGATTGGCCCCCCAGGGAACATTGCCCTGGCACCCCATCACCTCTGAGCCCCCCTGGCTCCCGAGGGGGCAATCTCAGCCCATGACAGGCATCTACAGCTTCTCTGGACAATCTCTTCCAGTGCCTCACCACAGCCTCACAGTAAAGAATTTCTTCTTAATATCTAATCTAAACTCTATTTCAGTTTGAAACCATTCCCCCTTTGTCCTCTTACTACATCCCCTTGGACACAGCCCCTCTCCATCTTTCTTGTAGGCTCCCTTCAGGTACTGAAAGGCTGCAAAAGGTCACCTTGGAACCTTCTCTCCTCTAGGCTGAAAACTGCCAATTCCCTCAGCCTTTCCTTGTAGGCTTCCTTTAATCAACTTGGTGTCCCTCTTCTGGACTCAATCCAACAGGTTCATGTCTTTCTTGTGCTGAGGGCCCCAGAGCTGGATGCAGCACTCCAGGTGGGGTCTCACCAGAGCAGAGTAGAGGGAGAGAATCTCCTCCTTTGACCTGCTGGCAATGGATAGGCTTACATGCATGTGGACTTTTTTGTGGTTGTTGGAGAAGAGATGAGTGCGAGGAGTAGATTAACTCCTAGGACTTGTTTGCTGCTTCCTACCATGGATAGTAAAGATGTTATGAGAAAAGGCATCTTCCTTTCACTACTGATATACGTATAGCACCAAAACATGCAGCATGAAAACAATGCCTGGGCCTTTCACGAGAAGAAAACTCTTGACATTCTTTGTCATTGCAAAGTTAAGGTGCTCATTTTAACTGGCATTCCTGAATTATTGCTTACTAAAAACCCCCCAACTTTGACCTATCTGGTATATACATGCCCTCTCTTGACAGCAGCTTTTTACATATAAATTAAAATAAGGATCAGTACAGTAGAGACAAAGTCACCCATGAAATGGTACTTTAAAATGCTTCTCAGTTTCCTAGGAGTAGACCATTTGTTAATAAAGACAGGATATATAATGAAATTTGTTTTGCCTGTTAAAATTCTTTCAACAAACACTGAAATGAAAGATGTATTTAAATATATATAATTTTCCTTTTACATCGATATTTGCAAAAGGTACTGTAAAAAGAAAATGTCCCCATGGGGGGAAATATTTAATATCATTTGTGAGGTAATAAGATATTCTAGTTGTAAGGGCCATACAAAAACATTACACATGAAGCACCGTACAGCTCAAAATGGAATTTTGTTCACTAATGGGTGAGAACTCAACTGCAGTTCTCTGTCTCTTTTTCACAGGTGCAGGCACAGAAAATTCAGTACAAACAACTGGAACTTATTTCAAACCAACATGGGTATTTGAGCAATTTTTTCAAATACTGAGAAACAAACAGTAGGCCAACTTTTGCCAGTAAAGAAGAAAAAGGAAATCTCTTATTTTACAGTGTAATCTGACCAATTCACTTAGATGGTTTAGGGAGGAAATTTCACTCTGGAATTGCAACCTTTTTTAAACCTTTTTAAAAAAAATACCCAAGATGAGCTGTTGAAAACTCATTAAAATAAATGCAACTCAATAAACAGTCATGTGCTTCTACTTTTAAACACAGTTAAAACCATACAAAGCAGCACAAAATCTCTTTTTATTGCTGTCTAAACTTGTTCTGGATCAGAAAGAGCAATACTTACTACAAAAAAATAATGAAAGCAGCTAATAAACCTTACAGAAAACAGTAGAGTCAAGCACATGCAAGCAATATGCTGAATAGCTGTTGATTTTCTGTCTGCTGAGTGACTTCAGATCTTGTCACCAGCCCAGTTAATGGGGTACAAAATCCCATGGAATTTGCTGCGTGACACTGGCCAAGCAAAACAAGCACTGGATCCTAGGACACTGGACATGTCACGTGCCGCCATCATAGATCACGCTGCTGTTCTCACTCCCATGCCAGCAGAAAAGCCTGCTTTTTATATTAAATGCAGACTCTCTCAAATTAGTTTTAATAAAAAATTACTTGTGTGCAACAGTATTTAAATGTCTAGCAATTACCTTGATTAACTCAAGATGATCTCTTTCTTCATTCAGCTCTTAAGCCTGACTACCTAAAGGTTGGATAGAAAGCATATCAAAGCCATTTCATTCTGCGTTTTGTTATGGTTCTTCCTTCTAACTTCATGATTTTAGTCATAAACAATGTATAGAGCAACTCCAAGAAACTTCTTACCAATGCAGGACTTAACATACCTGGTATTTTCTGAACACTTACTAAATATATATATACTTGAAACCTGGTGATGGGCCATGCCCAGTTTTCACAGGATTTAAAGAGTTAATGTATTTTGCAGAATCGCATGCACAGTATATGCATTCATACATGGTATCTACAGCCTACAATATAAACCAGGGGCAACTGTATTTAGAAATGGTTTCCTGGTAAATCAGTCTACATATTTGAGGCCCCAATGTCAAAGCATCTAAACTGTTATTGTCAAAACCACCTTTGACTTTTTTAAGGGACTATGACTATCATCTGAGTAGTTTACTCATGAAGATTTCTTAAAAGGAATGTAGTTTATTTTGCACAGTTTGCAATTCCATAGTAGGGCCACAGACACTGAGGAAATGACAACATTACCTAAATGGATTTTTCTATTCAATGCTTTGCTTTGTTCAAAAGGAAGCTGATGGGTTTTTTGTCATTGCAATTACTATGAATTTGAACACAACTCCTCCTAACCTGGCTTTGAGAAGTGAACAAGTACAGCTCAGTACAGTAAAACATGGGGACCTTCTACCCTTGTTGGGAACTGAAATACTGAAATATGATGTGATACACGGAACAGTTGTTACTAGCACACAATTTATTGATTACACTCCCCATAATACAAGAGGTTTGTAGCTGGATAAAATAAAGATCTCCCAGTATGGCAGCAACATACATACTAATATGGAGGACCTTGATTTTCTCCTAATTGCTATAAGCTATTGTCTGCACAGAGTCCACTAGGATCATACTTTTGGCATATTTCAAATTTAATTACAATTGTGAAATACCCTCCAAAAATACAAAACAAACACATTTAAGACTGACACCCTTACAAATTAAAATTAGCTATGCCAGTAATAACATCCTCCTAGAGAAATTATTGGGGTTTTTTTCCATTTAAATATTCCATAATTAAATTCAAACATTAGAAACTAGATTTGTTAAATTCGATACAGACTTGAAAGCATGGGAGCGTCAGGGAATCTATAATGAGACTTACTGGGCTAAATTATTTTCAGATCTACATATCTGTGAACTTTGCTATAAAATGGGTGGCTCAGGCCACAAAAATAAAATACCAACAATGACTAGCATAAATAATTCCATCTTCCCTTACGAAATAATGAAGTTCTTTTCCTGAAATGCTATCTTTAAAAATCATATTTCTCTTGTGCGCTAAGCTGTAAAAGACTGTGTAAAAGAGTGTGATTGACTAAATTTTTAATGCAGAGAATATTTCAATGCAGAGTCAAATTTTTCCTATTTTTCCCATTTTTTCTTCCAATCAGCACTTGTTAGACTACTTTTCCATTTGTTGTCTAGTATGTAATTAAAGTGCACTGCAATGTAGAACTTCCATTCTTGATAATGAAAGTCAGTCATAAGGAGAACAATATAGTCTGATTTTGGTTAGGTTTAATGTGTTGCCTTAAAATTCCAACATGTACAGTAAGAATGTTCTGAACTACTGAACAGAAGAGCATAGGTTGTAACATAAGCAAATAAAGTCTTACTGTGCAGGAACATTAAGTACCCCCATTATCAGTTGCTAGGGTTGTCCTCATTAATTTCCAGCTTATGTCATGAGGCTACACCCACAAGGGTGATAACTGTCAATCATATCAGACTGGGTCTTCCACTGGCCAGTACTGCTCCAAGCTCACAGATCTACAGCATGTAGCATTTTTCCTATTTAGCATTTTTCCTTTTTTTTGTGAGTGCACTGACAGACATGTATTAATTACATTTCAACTGTCCATTATGCTCTATTTTCCATTCCTTTCTCCTATTCTTGATATAAACACACAAAATTAGCTCTTGATGACAATTCTGGTTTCTGTAAGAGAATGCTAAGCAGCCTTTCTATAGGATTTTAATTTCTTTTTGATTAAGCCTGTGTGAATTTAAACTCTTAATCAAAGCTCTTGCCAACATTTTAAGTAAATCGCAAAGCCAATCAAGACTTGCTCGTTTGTTTTCATAATGTTTCACCGCATGTAAATTTTCCACTCGGGGGAATGATAGTATGCTGAAATATTAAAATAGCAAATAAAGAAAGGAGAATTTGCCCTAAAAATACCACAACACGTAAACTCTACCAACATACGTTCTGCTCCTGTCCCAGCTCCAAGTAGAAAAATGTAAAAGTCTCCCTATTAAATGTGAATGGCTTTCAAACTGGCCCTGCATACTTGTCTAAATATTACACTTTCACTTCTCCGTGCTCCCTTTCTTCTTGCACAAGAAGTATGGATTCCAGGGTAACACAAGTAATTTCTGTTTATGCACAACTGCACAGAGGGATAAAAGAAAAGCTTCAGGCACAGTCAGACTTAGGGATTATGTCATCTCTAATACCTGCTGCAATGCAAACCACTTAAATGCAACTGCAAGCCCAGTTAGCTCAAATAGCTGAAGTCTTGTGATTTTTGGACCTGAAAAGTATTTATTCCATTTGCAGGGTCACCAGTACACAGCTGGCAAACACCAAGATCTATGGCTTCAGTACTGATAGAGTAAGAGAGGCTATGTATATTCCATAGACATATATCATGTTTGAACAGGTGCAAATATTAACCACAAAGAAAGTTTCTCAGTTTCATTCTGGACTGTGAGATTGGCATGTCAGCAGTATGCTCCAAGGAGGCTTCTTCAGTCAGCTTTGAGAAGGTCCTGTACTGCAAACCAGCTAACTCAAATGATTAATTGATGATAACAAGACTAAAAAGGTCTCCTGTAGGTTGACAGGTAATACATTATATAAAGATCTTTTCATCACAGCACAGCAAATATGTGGAAAGTCAAAGTGAATCAAACATATTCATATTGTAGTCATTCTAATTTTTTGTATTTTCTATGCTAATCACTATCTTTAATTGTTACTATATTTGCTATGACATAAATGAGAGAATTTTCTAAGCTGAGATCTCAATGGTATTTAATTCTTTTTTTTTTTGGTAAAGAATAATTACAGTTTTAAGATTTTATGCAGAATGCCATGAGGAATCTAAAATTAAAACTGTTATTAGAAGCAGTTGAAAGCAGGCAGTGAACTGAAGCTGTGCCTTGCAATCTTGGCTATTGTTGTATTATTGCAGAGTCCCATAGGCAGCCCTCACATGTACAGTACAGAGACTTCACATCCTGGCTCTTTTGATTCTTTTGTCTGCCCTCCAACCTGCACAGCCAGGAACTTTCACTTGAGAAAGATTTATGAAGCCTCCACTAACAGGGTCAGCCCTGTTATATCACCAGAGAGCTTCTTCTTAAAAATAATAACATCTATCCACAGCTAGGCAGGGCGGTCTCTCTTGGCACTCGCTTTCCCTGTTTGTCTTAACAACAGGCACACACAAAGCCCTCGGCTCTAGTGAGGGCGGCCAGCAATTCCCATAGGCACAGTAGCCCCATCTCCTGCTACCTGCCAGGCCTGTGTCAGCTGAGATAACCCACACCTCCAAGAACCACTTCAGATTTATAAAGTCTCAGCTCTTGGAACCAGTGGGGTTATATGTTTGAATATTCGGAAAAGTTTGCAAATCTACAAAATCCGTAAAAGTTTGCAATGTAGACTAATAAAAGCACTATAGAGGCTCTGATTATACTGAATTAAAGTGCAAGACCCTTTATTCTTATGTGCCAGTCACTAATATTATTTCATTATATAGAGTGGTCACCCTGACTGAAAAACTCCATTTCTAGTAATTAAGAGATTCTTTGCTAACATGTTAAAAGCTACTTCCAAGGATATTATGATTTTTAGAGTGCAAGTGGTTTCACTATTCATTGCATATAGTATTTGGAAGAGAGAGAAAAACGACTTTTTTTTTTCCACTGCAGTTATCAAATATTAAAAGTATTTGAAAATATTAATAATAGGTAGGGAAAATTCTTTTTACAGTCATTTTTCCCAAAGTAGTTCGTGCTTAGAAGCTTGGACAAATCCTCGGATAATCTGTCCTCCTCTGTATGTTTCTTAATAAAATAAAAAGTTGAACTGGTTCCCAATCCTCCCCTCCTGCTTAAGAAAATGTTCTTAAATTTATTTTATTTATTAAGATTACATAAAGTGTTTCTTTCACAGTAAGCATTCCTAACAAGTTTAGTCCCCTGTGCTGGGAGGAGGAAGACTCTTTTCATGGATATTCAGCCAAGGGTTCCTGAGAGTTAATACTCCCACTCTTCTTCTTTGAGTGTCAAGGGATTTTTAACATCCGCAAAACAGACAGGAACTTGGGTTTCTGCCTTAGGAAAAGAATGGATTTTTTTCACCACAAAATAATATGCTGTGCAATTACCAATAAAAAAAGGAATATTCTTTACTCTAAAGTGCACAAAGTGCAAGAAGCATTTGTTGGTCATTTACTGCAAAAGGCATAAGGAATTTAAATTAAGTTTCAAAGTGAATATAGAAATCAACAACATAAAGAAACCTCAAGCACTATACAGTACAAGTTATTTAAATGATAAATAGAAGTCTGTAATATGACAGGTATTGAGACATCACAGATTATACTGTTCACTTCTATAAAATACTGATGACTAGTAGACTGTATTCACTGCAACAAGTGCCATAAGATCTAGATGGGTATAACATGTTCACATAAAAGAATCATTAGTTTCAATCAGCTCTGTGTGGGAGCATTTCCTTTCACAAATCCAGCTGGAGGACAGAGCCTTTATTAAACTAAAGACTACTGCTTCTGAAGTTTAATAAGACAGAAGGAATGAAGATTTTGTCCCTGCCACATCCATTTACTATGTATAGAAATGGGGGATAACCTGTCTTAAATTAGAATTTGCTGGTTGGGTTTTTTTGGTTTTGTGTTTTTTTTTTTTTTTCTGGCCAGTGCAAGAGTAGATCAATGAAACAAATCCTTCAAATGATGGACAATTTTAACAGTGAGGAAACAAGCTGAATTAACACTGACCCCCACAAAAGCTGTTCTTTTGCTCAGAAGACATTCATGGTACTTTAATATTTCATAATAAACTCATCCAGATCATTGAGCAATTGGAAAAGTCTTTCATTCAGAAATACATGCATGTGTCGCTATCAAGGAAGAACCTGGCAGTCGTAAAAAAACATTCATGCTGTAAAAAACCAAATTTTTCTCTCCTTTGACCCATGTCACACATACAAAAATGGTTTTATAAAAACCATAAATTTTTGAATCAGCTTACCTTTACAAAAAGAATATCAGCAATTATGTACCAGCTTTTATTAATTAAAACCATTCTCAAAAACTTAATCATGGTTCTGTGCAACACAACTTCTGAAGTTTGCTTTAAGGTACATTCTCCTAATCCATAGTCAAACTCTTCCAGAAGCAGTGAAACAGCAGCCAGCACAGGATGCTTTCAGGGGGGTATACATTCTATGTTTCCTTGGAGAATAGACTAATTCTTAATTAAAGCGATGTAACAGTCACCAAGTGTGAAGACTTTCCTAGGTGACCACAGGTTGTGTAGAATTACCCAAGCTAACTGGCAACTAGTTCTTTTGCATACTGCAAACCAGGGCAAGAAAATTTAACACAAGCTATCCTGCCTGTTCAGAGTCTTAGAGCTCGTAATAAGCTGTTTTTCAATGGCTATCAGAAACAAACCAGCTAGATAAAGGATGCCTCCATAAGCAGCAGTTAATTCCACAAGAGCAATTAGTACAGAACACAGTTATTCTGTAAGAGATAAGGTTCTTCAGTCTCTCAGGGGAAAAAAGTATTCTTTAAGTTGCTCCCTTCAAACATGAGAAAGTAGTACTGTTCTCCCTTAAATGCAAGCTTTTTAAAAAATAGAAATTGTTGCTCAGATCAAACATGTATCAAAGGGATGCTCTCACTTTTTCAGGACACTGACTATCAGAAGTTGTTTTTCATTCAACAGTTGTATGACTCAACTTTAAAGATGTATTTTCAAGAAGCAATTTTGTTACCCTACTGGCCTCACCCCTCATAGTGTCTAAAGGTTTTCATTTGTCTCAAGTAGACATTTTATAATAGAAAATATTCCATATATTTATAATGTAACAAACATATAAAAATAGCCATCTATTAAATGTGCACAGGTTCAAAAACATTTCTTCCTGCAAAGATGACTTTTCCATACTTCCTCCACTACAGTTGGACGTAAAGTACATTACAAGTCACAGGGCAAGGAGGGAAAGGCCTTCCTAAGCCAGCCTCAGCACATCGCCAGTAACATTTCCGTTGACCTTTTCCACATGTAAAGGAGGCTCCAACTCAAATGACCCTCTGATTCCTCATACAACAGCAGCAACACTCCTCAGTCCTTACCTTGTAACAGTTCACAGTCTCTTGTCCAACGAACTTAGGCAAACTAGAAACATCTTCTCTTTGCCAGGCCTGTTTCTTTCTCCACCATGGGGTCAGCTATGTTTGTACTTTTGCTCAGGCCACCTGATTTTCAAATGTCCAAAGCAAGTGGAACTCCAAACAATGGAAGGGTTTTTCACTTGATCCATAGAACTAGTGGAGAGTTATTCCCCTATAGTCTTAAAGTACCCAGCTATCAAATAGACATGAATTGCAATCCTTGCCAACACATTGAGACACATACACAGCGAAAACAGAAATAGTTAAATATCAGCTTTTGCAGTCTCCTCTCAAAATGATGCTATTCCCATAGACTTATATGCCTTGATAATTAATTTTGATACCTCAAATTTTAAAATCTAGCATTTGGTATTTGTTATAGAGTGAATACTTACTATTTTAAAATTAATATATTATTGAACATTAACTACATTCTGTTAAACCAAATTTGAATTCTATACATGTTCTTTTAAAACGTCAGTGCCATCACCATATCCAAGACACTGATAAATAACCACTTGCTGCAGTAATTACTCCCTGTGCTGTGCTATGGAATTAATACTTACAGCAACCAAATGATAAGTTACTTCTGAGATACTATTTTTATTTATGCTTCTTATATCACCTATATTCAGTAAAGAAGTGTGATTTACCCAGTCCTTCATTTCTTCAGCTTCTTAAAGATGGAAAATAATCTTATTTTATGCATCCTGTATGGAATTTATGCCACTGCAAATCATGCTCCTACAAAACCTGACATTGCTTCAGTCAACAAGAAAATTAAAATTTCTGATTCACTTATTAAATGAAAGGAATGAAAAACCTCTCATCTAAAACCCTTATACTCCTAAAAGCAATTAATCTTATTTCACTAAAAAATATGTCTTCTATTGCCAGGACTGTCTCATTTAATCGGAAATCTGAAATTTTAAGAAAACTTTGGTTGTTTAATCCATTGTATTTCCATAATGGAAATGAGGAATGGACTTCCTTTAGAAGTCAGCTGTGCATTTTTACCAGAACATCCGGGATGGGGGGGGGGGGGGGAAATCACAACAAAAAATATTTTGGAATATTTTTTCTCAAAACTTAAAAGCAAATACATAATAAAATAAGAGCATTAAACTTTGTTGCAGATTTTTATTCAGAACTTTCAGAAAAAGAAATTATTTTTAAACTATCTACAGGAATAAACTAGTACTTTGTTCTATTTAATGGTATAGTAAAAATATAAGTACATAGACACCTTATCTGAAAACAATATCATCCACTTTTTAAGATTTAAGAATCTTCAGGGTAAAAAACAGCAAGATAAAAGGACAGGGAGGGAATTTTGAATCTAAAAAGCAAGCAGTATTGCAACTTACAGTAGCAGTGGAGTTGCAATTCTTCTCCTATAAGGAGAAATCCTGCGGCAATTCAGTTTTTAAACTAATTCTATATGATACTATTCCTATTTTGAAAAGGTTTCTCCTCATTGGTCTCTCACCTTCAGTTTTTAAATATTTCTTCTTATATAGCATTACAAAAGTGTTTTGCTTTATTTTGATAGTCATGCATTTGGGTTACAACACTGCAGTGTGGGGTACCAATCTGAGGTACCGTCATATAGCCATGATACTATTTTTTCTTTTAAGTACCTAATCCAAACATAACTTCATGAGTCTTCACCTCATATACAGTGGGTCATCCTGTTTAATCCTCAATAGTTTAGCAACATTATAACTCACATACACACCAAACCAAACACGGCAAGGCCAGTTGTAGTACTATCAACACAATCTGCTTTGAAAACATAGCCCTAAGATTACTATTGTTATGAAATTTTACTATCCATGTCACACCACTAGATTTATTTGGCACTTGCAGTCATGACTTGTTCTTCCGGAGGAATTCCTTTATAATTGAGCATTAGTTATTGTACCATTAAAACACAGCGTTTCCGTAAATTTTAAACAGATAACAGCACTTTCTAGCAAGTGGTTTTTTAGATACAAGTTTATTACCTAGTTACAGGGAAAAAGGAAAAAAAAAAAGAAAAATTGGCTAAAAAAGTTTTTCCTTTTCTAGTTAAAATAAAATAGATGAGATTAACAGAAAACTTCCTGCCATTGCTCCCAAAGGAATATTCCCCAACTACGAAATTAGTAGGGAGCCATTTCTAAGTGTAAATGTCTTAAAACCTAATGTAATAACCAACAGTTACATGACAGATATTTTCTAACATAATTTGATACATTTATACCATAAACATTGATCTTTGATATTTTTATCTATTTCTTTCATTTGTGGATGCTGGGTTTAGGTTCAACCTTATTAACAATGGCAGTGGTCCAGCATCCTGGTAGAAATATGCAGTGGGCACAGATTGCTTCAGCTCCAGGGTTTACTCATATTTCAGATGAGGAGTGGGCCTGTGAAGTTGAACTATTATTTTTCCACAAAAACACCAAGAGACCAGGATGAATAGGCTCCTTTCATTATTCTCTGAAGGAAAAGGAAGATTAAAAGGTTCATGGCAAATTGTGTCTTTGCATAGATGTCAGGACAAAGTAAGGTTCCCTGTAAAAACATTTTCTTTACAGTTTTGGCAAGTACTTCCCCAAGAAATACCACTCATGATGTCAGATATACTTTAGTATGAAGGATTAACATTTTGTATCTCTTTGCTGATCTGCAGAGAATCCAAAAAGGCTGAAATAACCTTTCAGCTAGATTTTTCTTAAAAAAAAAAATCACACCTCAGACCTTTAGTTCAGGATGCTAACTAATTAGAAAGACTAGGCCCTTAGGCATCTAATGCAAGCAATACTGTTTACTCAAATAGGTTTCATAAAAGTATACGTGCCAAAAGCAGAACAAATCCCTCAAGATCATTAAGAGGGCAAAGGATTATTGGGAATTTTCCCTTGTAGACTAACTCAATCAATGTGGTAAAATTAGGTGTAGAAGTAACAATTTTTATTTGCAATGCAAATATTATTCTTGAAGTGTCAAATTACAGTATAAGTATTTCATACAAAACTGTAATCAGTATAACATCATACCCTCTTTTGCAAACTAACATATTCAATGGTCATCATATCGTAAATGTAGTGTATCAACGTAGTGGATTATAGAGAATTCATAGAGTTACTCTCCATTATGGATAGTAGAGAAATTCAGAAGACAAAAATTAATTTTTACTTTAAAATAAGTACCAGTCTCAAAATATCTCACAACTGTAACCTGTTTCAAATTTTAACAGAGTAGTCAGCGATTTAATTTTTGAATCCTTAAAAGTGTTGCAAACACAATTTTATAAATAACAGGAAAATAAATAAAACGATCAAAGGTGAAATTCATGACTTGAGAATAACATCAGACTTACAATTAAAGTTGCTGTGGTTTATGGATAGGAATAAATAGCATACACTAGGACTACACTCTGGCTCATTTGACCACGTTAATATTTAGCATTCAAAGCTGCTGCCAATACAGCATTCACCTGAGTCAGGTGAATTAGCATTCCAAAGCTCTCTTTGGAACAAATCACAGATACAGTGAATTTCTTCCTGAACTAGGTATCATTCCCTGCATTTGGATTTTAATTGAAAATACTTACTTAGCTACTCCTGTTTTCTATTTCTTCTGGCACAGTTTATTTCTGATTTTACCTCTATTGTGCTACTTCTGAACCACATGGCAAACACTTTCAGCCATGATACAGGTTATATAAACTATTTCTACTAAAGTAAGCAGAAGTCTAGTAAACCTTTGAAAGTTAGAGATAACTGTGCATTTCACTATTGATCCAGTTTCTGCCATACTTAACTTTCCTATGTCAGTGTCTGACATAACGTAGACATAACATATGCACTTCTGGGGTTTTTTTGTCTAAAATAAAACAGTTTTACTCAGTCATTTTCAATTTGACTTTACTTTGGCTATACTGCAATCAAAACAGTCCTGACAAACTAGGAGAGATTGGGCTGATCTTAGGATGTGACACCATTAAGGAAATCTGTCTTGCAAGGAGGAAATTCAACAGCTGCTTCTGGAGGAAGCATCTTTATCACTGAGTCAGAGAGGAACCAACTGCTTAGCATAATTTTAAAGGCAGCTCCTCTGTCACAGGCATCATCACTCAGCTGATGTGTAAAAACCATTTATAAATATTAGCAATCATCTAGCATTTTTCAAAAGAACAGGAAAGTTAATCCTGTTTCCTGACTGAGTTCTGCCTTGCATAATTACATTCTGACTACCTAAGTTCTCCTGCAATTTCAGTTAATTACAGTATTATTCTTACTTCCTGTCCGAAAGTTATTTGTGTAGTAACCATATCCTACTAAAGTGGAAGATGAAGTAAGCTCTGTGAGTTATTTTGATTAATATGTAAAATGTTGTGCTATCACCTCACAGAAAAAACCACTACATATTGGATATTATTCCCAACTAAAAAATGTGTGAAACTTTTCAGCAATTATATTAACACTCAGTAGCCTACCTCTCAAGGGATGCTTGTATTACTTGACTAATAGATATAAATCTGTACGTACCTAAAAAATATTAATTCACCCTTTTAGTGAACATGAGCAAATGAAAAATCTTAACTCTCTCCTAAGATGTAAAAAGTATACAAAAAAAATATACGAAGTATACATAAAAGTATAGTTTTTTAAAAAGGAAAAGGCAATGGCAAGTGCTAACAGTGTAGAGGACAATTTCGCCCAACTCACCTATTAAAAACTACTATTGCCAGTTCTGGACATTGGAAAATCATTATATTTTCTTGACAATTGTAAACTTTGAGGCATATCTAATTGGGAAGAGACTAGAGTATTTTCGGAAGACCAAACAGGGCTACCTAACTTTATGGGAAAATTGCATCTTAGCTATATAAAAAAAAAAAATACAAGATTTCTTAGTGCCTAATATAAAAAGAGTGCTTTCCTTCATTTTTGGTGCAAACTCTCATTTTGCAATTAACAGCAAGCCTTCTAACAGTTTGTATAGGACAGGGCTTTATGGCAGTAGCCATAAATCTATCCACCATCACTCCTCCTAAACTCATCCTGACTCTGAGTATATTCCTCCACACCATCCCAATGCCTACTGCTTTCTGTCACATTCCCCTGCTCCATCCAACCCTCCCCATGCTCTTCCCCACATCCGGCAATGCTTCCATATCCCACTCAGACAGACATAGCATTTTCCTATGTGAATGTACTCCACTTTGCCTGCCCCAGCTTTCTCCTTCTACAGTCATTTTTGTGATATCTAAAATTTCTTCTAGTGCTTCAACTGCTGTAGTTTAGACCCTTTCCACTATTATAAAAATTATTTTGCTCCTCCAAGAAACAGGAAAAAAAAAAAGAAAAAGGTGTCCTATAGGCACAAAAATCAAAACCAAGGAGAAATAATCTCAGAATTATTTTAAAACCAACACCACAAAAAAATGCTTTAGACAGGCTAATATTGCAAGACCTGGCAACACATGCAGACAAGTCATCATGACACACTTGAGAAAGAACTAGTTTGACTAGCAAATCTGAACTATCGTTTTGTCAGCCCATTCTCCTATCCCTCCATAAGGAAACCGCAGCCACAAGTGGGTGGTGGAGTCCAGAACCAATGCCTTCCCTGGGAGTTGTGTTGCCACTGTAACTGATGGGCTGGGGCAGCTTCCAGTGGCCACCTGGTTACTCAGCCTTTAGCTGAAGGGTTTTTTCCCAGAGACTAGCAATTTGCTCTCTCTTGACTTAGTCACTTTTTCTTCATGGTCACTCTCCATTCCTCCTGTTCTCTCTTCTAAACAGCTCCCCCTCCCTCTCTATATGCAAAGACTCATGACAGCAAGTATTGCAACTGGTGATACTTTCACAGTTTCTTTGCACCATTAATGTCTTTCCCTGTTCTGAGCACATGACACTTCCAAGCAATGTTTTGGGTATTACATGGTAATTGAGACAAGCAACTTCTGCATCCTTGCAATGGCCATCGTCAGGTCAGGCTCCAGAGCCTATTTTTCCTCACACATGACTGAGAAGAAATCAGTAGAATCATTGAAGAAATTTGGTGTTGACAGATGGTGTCTTTGAGACAAGGATTTCTGAAAGCTCTTTATTTTTTCTAAGGAGAAAAAGAATGGACTTCTGTAATTATATGGCTATATATTTTCTAATGTTTACACACTAGCAGGATGGAAACACATAAAACAAGTCTACAGAAGCACAAAAAAACCATTCAAGACATTTTGCATTTAAAACTACAGGCAATGCCATTGAAAGGAGTTTGCAGGGCTAGAACATGCTGCAACATATTGCAACACTGCCTGCCCAGGAGGAGGATAATCCTGTTTAGAAGCTGAGCTTGGTTTTTGTGGTGGGTTTTGGTTTTTTCTTTTTTTTTTCTTTTTTTTTTTTTTTTTTAAAAAAAGGTTTAACTTTTGGTATGCTTGTTTTGAAGCTCCTAAAGGAGTGGGGAGTTCCCATAAATCAGTTCATCACCTCCCATGCACTGGAGCAAGCTCCAGCCCTCGTCTGCCTCTCCAGGGCCCTGCAGGCCATGGGAGATCTTTAGCCCAAGTAAGGAGAGAAAGACCCGGCCAACAAGATCTATGCTGGAAGGGGCCTCCTCTGCCCCACTGCTAGTATGGTGGCAAGACCCTCTTATCCCTCATCAGCAGAGGAAAATCCCTTTCACATTAAGTACAATTAGAGGTGAAAATTGGCTGCCAATTTTTGAAAACCTGTCACTTTAAGTTTTAAGGGAGTTGGCTTCCTTTTCAATTTTAAATATATCTCACCCATATGGGAATAATACACAATCAAATCCAATATTTTTCCTACTGCCTAGCAGCTAGGTTATTTACTTGACTTTAACAAGACTTTTCTTTCCTCTTCCCGAGTTTGAGAGCAAGCCACAAGCTGAGATGAGCTGTGCTGCTGTATGAGCAGGCAGCCGCTTCCAACTATTTATTTGAAAAGAAGCAGATATGTATGTTAGGTGGGAAGGGAGAGACTCGGCGTAGGCGGGGAAAAGAGGGGAAAAAGTCAAGGTTTAAATTTTTTGTTGTCATAAATAAGCAATTTGAAACATGGGAACAAAAAATAGGAAACTTTCAACGACTTGACACACCTATTTCCTACTGCTGGAAAATTAAGATAGTTCCATAAGCTGCATCTCCCCTGAACTAAAAACAATGCACAAAGGGTGCTAAGTTAGCCATGCAGACACAATGGCCATTAAAAAAATCCCACTTGCATGCTGTGCAAATCTGCATGTTCAACCTGCATCTGTTCTTAAGACACTAGATTGAAGGCAAAACAAAGTTTTACTTTGAACCCCTTTTCGCCCCAAATTGTAGAAATAAAAATCTAGCATGTTTACTATTTACAACTTCCTTTTCAGAAGACACAGGTAGAACTTTTATGCTTTCCAAAATGTAACCTTACACATCTGGCCAGCTAACATCTGGATATTTATCTTCACTCATCATTTCCTTCAGTAAGTCCAAAAACTCTCCGTTATTTCAGCTGAGATTCAGCCCAAGGGAGTACAAAAAAAAGTTACATCCTTCTTTTGTCCAGGTTTTATAAACTGCTTTTTACCTTTTTCCCTGGGATATCAGTAAGTATAAAAATAAGCAGTCTGGATTCCTTTGACTGTAGTTTTTATTCTGTGAATATGTACCACTGTAGTCACAGAGAGCATACATATGCAATTGAATTAATTACACAGTCATATCTGCAATGCCTGCAAAATATCCTACGTTTTTAAACAGGCTATACATGCATATATATATATTTATTACATACTTTCAGAAGAAACTACTCAAATCACAAGTAAGAATACAGACTGATTTTTGAATCAACTATATAGCAAAACTTATGCCAATTAAACTTCAGATAGTCACAAAACAGGAAATGTATCATTCATTCTCTTAAAAAAATTCACTTGCAGAACTCATTCCTGAGTTTGTCCCTTGCTCTGCCACTGTACTAGGAAAGTCTTATCATCTGTCTGTGCTGTCCTTCCCCTATTTTACAGAGGACAATAATGAAACTCATTCCCATTGCAATGCACTTTGCAGTTTAACTATGAAAAAAAGTACTCTAAGAGACTCAATTGTTATTATAAAAGATACATATTGAGCAAAGGAAAAGGTGAATAATTTCTTAATCTATCTAATTATGAGTTTAATTTTTCTTATTGGTCAGTAATTTTAAGATACTGCTGACTTTAAATTTTCCACATCTCTATCCTGATATCTAATCTGAAATTGCTTAGCAACATTTTTTAGACAAGAAATAAAATACTTCAAACAAAGGTTGCATGTAGTTCTCCTTAGTAATTTTTTTGAACCAACTTCATGCTTTCCAGCTTAACTCTGCTTGGTGAAGTTGAAGTGCTTTTACAAGAGATGTTAATTTAAAAATCATACCAGTATTTAAAAACAAAAGAGCAAAAATTAACACTATGGCTTCTTAATATTCTATCATTTAGTATTAACTTATTTTCTATGTGCACTGAGGTCACTTTGCACGCTGTCCTTTGTCCCATAGGAATTCTGCAAAGTGTTCATGACTCAGATTCATTTTAACAATATGGTCCAAGGGAAGCTGCTAACGATATAATAAGCTTACATACTTAACTGCATTTCTCCATATTTTTAGATTTATTTTTCAACTTTACATCAACAAAAAATATATATGTTTTAGTACCAAAACAACATTTATAATAATAAAAAAAATCACATTTCGATGAGTGGATGAGAGACATGAGCAGAAGAGCAAAGCTGCATATGGGGGAAGGACTTTAGCATTGGCTTTGACAGGTTTGCTTGTTCCTGCCTCACTTCAATTCTAGCCAACAAACAACTCAGAAAAGTTCCCTTAATCTGCAGTCAGAAGTACATTAAAGTCAAAGACAGCTTTTGGTGAAGAACTCCTTTTATTTTTATTTCTGTAACAAAGTATAGGCTACCTTGAAATAAAAAATATAAGATTTTATTTTTATAACTACAAACGCTTTAGGATTTCAGCATCCATATGTGTTAATAGTGATGAAAATTTATAAGAAATTAAAAGAAAGCATAGAAGGATGTAAAATATATGATGCACATATAAAGCATGTACTTTCCTTACACTACTGTGCTATACAATCAATAAAATCCTACCTTCTTGTCTCAATTTAATAGGCTAGTTTCCAGGTGATGGAAGGCATGAACATAATGTCATTGATTTCTGAAATGATTTCTTGTGAAAACATGTTACATGCCATAGTGTTATTACAGGTTGAGAGTCTGCACTTCCCTTTTTATACTTAGCAAGAGTTTTGCCACTCCTGAATTTATAGAAATAAAACGGTGATGTATACTTAGAACAACAGTGATATTTATGATATATGTTCCTTAAATGGAAAGGAATTCATCTAATTTTAAAGTTAAAAGTAGCAAGGGGGAATCTTGCCCATGTTTTAAAAGGTCACACGTCCAGGTTGCACTGTACTGTCTGAAGCAATGCCCACACCATTTTACTGACAGTCTGCATAATGTCCTCACCGGGACTGAGCATGGTTACAGTTTTTTTCAGAAAAACATTTGTAAACATTTCTGGAAAATTAATAGCTAGATAGAATCAAGAATCCTCCTCCTGGACCCTACAAAACCTTGTACTTCCTCATGCATACATAGCAATATGACTTGATTAGTCACGATTTTTTTTTCCCAGCAACAAACAGAAAATTTCTGTTCCCGTGTAGCCCTCAAAATAAGCAGCCCAGAGGCCAACATCAAGTGCTCAAATCCAAGTCCATAATCCAACATAATCCTTTACATAATCCAACTATGGAGACTGTAAAATAGCTGAGTGACTGCTATTTAGGGTATCTGCCTTTCATACAGCTTTATACATAAGAATATTGTAGGTATCTTCTTGCAACAGTATGTTTATGTTCTATTTAGAGCATGTCTTCATCTCAATTTAAAAGTAATTTTATTTTTAAAACAATTACTGTTGATGAATTTATTCAGATTGACATTCACTGATTACTGAGAAATACTGTAGGTTACATAAATATCTTTGGTGGAGAAAAAAAGAAAAGTTATACCAAAATGGGATTTACTGATAACTTTAGCCATTAAAAAAAAGAAAAAAAAAAAAACCCTGGTTAATAATTATTATTAATTTACATCTTCCACCGGCATGCTATCAATTTAGATAGAATACAATGTGGAAAAGATTGCCCTTCCTACACTTAAAAATCAATTTTGGCAGCTTAAATACTTTAATTAAGGCAATAAAGATGCATTGAAGGAAACTTACATGCAAAGAACATGGTCCAGATAGAATAATGTTTTGTCTGCTCAAAACACACTTTAAATGTTAATTGCCCATCTTGAAATGTAAAATGAAGTATTTTAAATGGTGATGGCCTAGCTAGATTTTAGCAAGCAAAGAAAACTATTACAGACATCCAGCTTCTAGAAATCTGAGTAATATCCTGAAAGGAACAGCTTGCTATTTGGGGGTTGGAGTGGAATAAACTTTTATTCTGCATTAAAAAGTCGTTCTAAATTTCTCATTCTTAGCAAAAAAAAAAAAATCCTTTTCAAATTTGAATATAATCGTGCAGTATTCTTTGCAAGAAGGTGTGCACATCAGTCAATAAAACTGAGGGTGCAATTAGAAATGGAGAAGCTTTTTTCTTTCCTTTTTTTGATTTTAGCTAGTTCTGAATATTTCAGTCAGTCACATAACCTGATAACAAATATAATTAAAAACCTTATATGCATGTATGCATAAAATACACATATTCATGGATACACACTGGAAAACTGTATTTAAATTACAGAAAAAAAATGCATAAAGAGAATGGAAGAAATGAAAATAGCAATGATAGGGTCTGTAGTGACAGGACAAGAAGGAATGATTTTAAACTGAAGTAGCGTTAATTTAAATATAAGAAAGAGGTGTTTTCTAGTAAGGTTGATAAAACAGTGGTTGCCCAGAGAGGTGGTGGATGCCCCATCCCTGGAAACGTTCAAGGTTGGATGAGGCTCTAAGCAACCTGATCTAGGTTGAAGATGTCCCTGCTCACTGCAGGGGGGTTGGACTAGACGACCTTTAAAAGTCCCTTCCAACCCAAACTGTTCTATAATATTTCTGGTATGTCCTTGGTCCTAATACCGCAGAAATGGGATATTTTAGCAATGTCCTGCTGAGGAAGAGAAGAGTCGGAGCCTTTCAGAGTAGCTTATCTCCCCAGGAGGAGAGCAGGGTCTGTGCCCCCACTCCGCATCCCCCAGCCACACAAACCACAAACATGCCCCAGCAACACCCTTACCTTTCCCTTCAGGTAGACTGTCAAGAGGCTCCAAAGCTAAATTCTGCACAGAAAGAAATTTCAAAAGAGCTATTTGAAATGTCCAATACCATAGGTCTTCAAAGTGTGTGTTAGCTAAAGAGCTGCTTTCGAGTAGGGGTGCAGAGCAATAGCATTCTGTTCATTTTTTTCTCCATGCTAGAACTATACAGACTGACAAACAGAGCAATAGTGACCAGGAAATTTTTACTAGCACAGGAGGAGAAAAACAACTTCTTTTTGTAACAGAGAAAGCACAAGCATCTCAATGGGTCATCTGTTTCAACAATGCCTTTTATTTCTCTAGGCCTCTGCTTCTACTTTAAAACTTAGCGACAAAAAATAGTTACCACTGCTGCTGTTTGATGAATTATATGGTGTGTGCTTTTACTCTAAATCTAATTCCTTACAATCATAGTTTCATATCGCAGATTAAAACCAGTTGTTGCATTTGGTACCTTTTATTGCTGATCTGCTGATTTCAACAGATTGGTAAAAGATGGAAGTGACATAAAAACGAACCTTGCCCCTCTTCAAACATCCTGCCAGTTCAGACAAAGCCCTCCAGCAAGAGAGTGTGCACAGCTGCTGTGTCACAAACTGAGGTAGAGTCTCCAAAGTCACCACAATTGGTTTTGGAAAAAGATGGGTTAAAAATGAGCCTAGATGAAGTGATTTTTGTGCATCTTCTACAGGAAACAGATATTAGTGAGCATTTTTACATTTCTCTATAATTAAGCAAGAAGCCTTTAGCTGAAGTCATGGCTTAAAATTAAGTCAAGGGAAACAGGAATATATATTCTCAGGTGGGTTCTTTGCTTACTCAAAATACAAGTTTCTAGCATGATATATATTCAAAAGACAAAAAAAAGAAAAAGGAAGATAAGACAGACATAGCTGGACTGCTTTCCTTGAGTAGTCGAACTTGCAAACATACAGTCCCTTCTCTTTAACTTATGAAGTCACCTGATTGAAGGTGGTTCTATAACATTAGGAGGCCAAATATTGTAAAACAGAAATATTTCAAAGAATTTGTTTCAGGTAAAACTCCATAAAAAGAAACTCTTCAAACTATTGCAAAAGAACTAGTTTCTCCTCTTCCACACTCAGTGACTTTAATAATTCACGTTTTACTTTATGTTCTATAACACCTTAAAAAAATAGAAGTGTTATGAACCATTTCAATGGTTTTCAGCAGCACACTTGAAAAAGTATGTCAAATGAACTGTTTCTCTGCACAGCGAGTTGGATGCTTTCATACTTATGTCTCCACTCAGACTAAAAAGGGATTATTTTTTTCCCTGTTTAAAAGGCAGGTGCAGACTAGAGGGCAGCACTAGCCAAGGATATGGGCGTGTGAAGACAGCTGACTTTTTGAATGGTCAAACATGCTAATTTATAACAAACTTTCTTCTTCCACTTCATCATATTTTCTAATGTTTTACTAAATAAGCGGGTTGCAAACTTGTTTTTGTGCAAAGCAGATCCAGAGCTTTTTCCCTAATCTGTGTACTCAGGAAAAACCCAGGCACTGCAGGTAGGAAAAAGATGAAATTCCACCTTCCAGACACCCATATGCATGTCTAACTAATGCATGTCTACATATAGAGAGCCTCAAGAATGGAAATGTATTATGTAAATCCTTAAAGCAGGGTAATAAGTGACACTTAAAGGAGTATTAACCTTGTGCTGCCACTTTCCCAACCATAAAATGACAAACAAGGAAAATGGAGGAATAGTTTCTTTTTCATTTTGTACTGGGAAGTTTGCCGTATCTGTTCATGGTGAGAGCTTGAGAAAAGATAAACAGTGCTGAAAAGAGATGGAATTACAACCTGAATTTTGGCATAAAAGTTGTGTTTCAATAGTGTCAGCTCACGCTTTCATTAATACATATTTCATTATATTTAAAAAAATACATTGCCTCTAGCATCATAAAAATAAAAAATAAAAAAGATTGCTTTTATGCTTGTATCAAGGCCTAATTCATAACAGTCAGAGATCTGTCTCTCCCAGAATCCTGGGGAAAGAAAAGCAATTACCAGATATTTACAGAAAACCTACAAGAGTCAAGCAAGCATATAGTGTTGAACCCAGACTATGGAGTTTAATTCCTCACCTATTGCAATGAGCCATGTCCTACCCTCCACTATATTGTATTCCCACTCAGGAGCACATCCTACAGCACATCTAAAGAGCCAAAAATTCACGGCCAATCATTGTCTGACCTCCAACCTGCTGGCAGATTTGTTATTGCCATCATTCTTAATTACCTCTGACATTTCACATATTTAGAAAATCCATTCACCCGGAAACGTCTTTTGGATAGTCAGAAATTAAGTAAAAACTCTCTAGGGGTTTCCCTCTTATTTCCATCTTCTGAGCTCTTCAGGTTACGAATATTTTTGAGAAAGTCAATTATTATCTCACCCCATCTAAAGTAAAACAGGAAGGGGCTTGTGCTATCTGCATGTGCCACAATAAAATTAACAGACTAAATGAGTCAACCTCACCTCATATCAGGACATTATTCTTGCCAGTATACAAGAAATCAGTCTTTCAAACAACAGGAACTTATTATGAACAATAACAAACTGAAAACAATACAAGCAGGCTCCTACAATTTTATGGGACCCTAGACATTCCATATCAGGAAGCGTCATTACAGCTGAGGTGTTTTCAGGTGAACTTTCTCAGCAAAATATACATTTAAATACAAGAAGGAATAGCAACATCTTGGTTTGCTAAGATTGACTTTGGTCTTCTACAAATTCAGTATTCACCCAGGAAATTAAAAGACACATAGTGAAGGAGCACTTCTTACTGCTAAAAAGTAAGAGATGGGTAAAAGATAGTTATAAAAACAAGCATATAGAAATAACAAATCATCTAGTTTATTTACGGTCAACTTGGAAGGCAAGGAATGAGTCATAATCACATGAACTATCTATTTATTTTCAATTCATGTTATGTTGCCTGCAGGTTTTAGACTAGAATCAATCAGAAGATGGAACAGAAAATACAACAACTAGCTATTGCTGTTGCTATTTTTGTAAGGCAAGTAAAGGCAGCATTTTAATATCCTGCTCTCCCAACTCTGTTTAAAAAATAAGAAAAACAACTGACAGAATACTAAAAAATGTTTTCTGTAAAATTCACAAGAAGAGGATATTTTTCTCTTAATCATTGGGTATCAATTCCCTTTGCAATCAACACAAGCTGTGACAAGAAAAAGAGCAGAGCCTCATCTAGTCACTTGACAGTTCCCAATATTTTCTATCTTTCATTAGGGTGAAATTAAATTTATTTCACATTGGATAACCAATATGGTACTGAATTTCTAGTCGGGTAAACAATGACATTTTTCCACAAGCAAGAACAAGCCTAAAAAAACCCACCACCATCCACATCTCTTCCCTTGACCACTTTGGCACATAAAAGAACATTGTAATTTACTATATTTGTAGGGGAATACAGGTTTTCCTGAAAAAATAAAAAAGGTGTGTCTCTGACCATGTTTCCAATAAAAAAAGTCAGACATCATCTTATTATAATGAATTTCCCATAAATCTGAAACACTTTAAACCCAAAATTATTTCCATATACTATCAATTGTTAATATAAAATCTACTTAACAAGTCCAATCTAATATACCAAGTTCAGACAAGTACATTATAAAATGCAGATTAAAAGAGCACTTCAAAGGTAGGAATGGGTCAGATAAATATAGCACAATCATATGATTTCAATACACCCTCCAAAAATTATCAGCAAATGTAGATGGTGAAGAGACTCTGAGTCTTGCTGTCTTTTCCTCTAAGAAGTTTAAACTCATCTCCTCGTGCAACAGTAAACACAGTATTGCACTGCTGTCAAAAGTGATAACAGATTAGGATTATTATTACACAATACATATACCATTATCAGAAAGAATAGGACTGGGTTTTACTATTGCACATTCCAGTCATTTTAATGGCACGAATCTTGAGACACCCATCCCAATTTATCCACTCTGGTTCCTCATAAAGTAATGAGTTACCTGTCTGTGTACTCCTGACTAAGAAAATTCTGTCTGCTCTCTCACAAGTCTCGGCTTATCCCATAGATTCTCTGCTAGTTAAGTCTTGCTTATGTCCTGCTCCATGGTTAAACTGACCCCTATGACTACTGGACTAGTTGAATTGTTAGGAAAGAAATGCAACACAACCTTGTTTTTTTAGCATGGACTATTTCAGTGATCTTATGCACAGAGTCTCCATGCACGATATTTTTTTCAGGACTGAGTGGGCTGCGAAATGCAGCATGGTGTAGGAAAGAGCAGTCAGAAACTTGTGAAGTCAGCTCTGCTGCTGAAGAAACTGTAACAAAAGCTGCTCACTGGGAGAAGAGGCAGAAGCAATGTTTCTCATAGCTAAGAGAAACACCCTTTTTTAAAAAAAAAAAAAAATCTATAAAACAGGGCATGAAAAGTTCATAAAACTTCCAATTATTGGAAATCTTAGAAAGGAAAATCCTCAACATCTTCAGTTGAGACATTTTGCCACAGTTTGAGGCATGGTCTTTTCAAGGACAACGCTGAAGTGAGTTTTCAGGATTTCTTTCTTTGTCCTCTGCCCCTTCAGAAGCTGGCCTTGGCCAAAAGGTCACTCCTTTTGGATGGGGGAATCTGAGAAGCCTGGACTTTATTGCTCTAGAATACACCTGGTGCAGAAGGCTCATTTCTCATCCACCATAAATAAACTCAGAATTACTAAGAGACACACCATTAACTAAAAATTTTATGTAGCAGCTGGGGAATCTGCTGAGAATATACTCATCATTTGAGGTCTATTTTATGACCTCTGATGTAACTCAAACCATCAGTTCATATTGGCTCGGCCTTTCGCTGACAGGGACCATGTCACGTATCCCGCAGGGCGGCTGGAAGCCACCAGCGGACAATGGGGCGAGCGGCTGACATCGGCCACCGGGGCCCAGGCAGAACAATGCAGCTGCTGCGGAGGTTGGCCCTGTTGAAGGAAACTCGTTTCTCCCAGGTTGTCTAAAGGGAGGGACACTGAAGCAATGGAAATTCCCCAGCAGTAAAGGAGAACAAAAGAAGAGGTGTTGGAAGCTGCTGTTAAAAAGAGACAGGCTCTCTCTCTAAACCCGCTGGCTGCCAGACTTGGACAGCTTCTTCCAGGGCCTGAAAGAGGAGAGGAGGGTCCTCTGGCTGATATAAACCCACTCTATTCTTCAGGACACAATCCCTTACGAAGCATAGATTAAAAACTACTCCCTTTAAGAGGGCCAGAGCTTTACAGCTCCCCACTATTCCCCACAGGAGCATAGGGTTGAGTGCACAGCCCCTGCTAAGGGACCTGCTCTGGCCAGGGGTGCCCCAGGACCCGGCAGAGCCCCCCACACTAGAATCCACCACCAGATACCCCACTATCCCGCAGCCAGGACCTGGGCTCCACACCAGTGCTGTCTCTCTTGTTTTTGCACGGGTCTGGAATTCTCTAGATTTCCTCCCCTGATTAAAAGGTGTGGCTGCTGAAGAAATTAGTTTACAGAGCCTCCAAATTCCTTACTGCCGTTGTCATTTGTCTGCAACAGGAGTATCTGTGAGGCCAGGGCGCGGGGAAGAGTGTGCTGGGCCACGGCTGGGGCTCGGCACTGCTCTGGGACCACGAAATCCCCCGTACTAGCAGGAATAACTCCGCAAGGACTCCGCACCTGGAGAGGAAACTTGAGGAGTAATCCATATATGCTAGATTAAAATATCTGGTAAAAAATCCTTCAAACCCACACATATCCTTCCCTAAAAAAAATTGTTTAAAATAAAACCTGTGATTTTACAGCTTACTTTTTTTAGTAGTACAGCCTAAAAATGGGTGTTTTTACCGAAGCAAAGGGAAAAGTTACATTGATTTATAAATTTATTTCAGTGCCACAAAAAAAAAGCAGTGGCTAAATAGTCCGTTGACTGCCATGGCTTTTGGATCAGACCCAGAAGAACATTGGAATAAGTGCTGAAACATTTTATTTTCTACCCTTTTAGGGGCTACTGCAAACAATGGAAAATACAAGCACATACTTAGAATAACTCTATCCTTCACAAAATGAGATCACACCTAAAAATACTTCCTTTTGTTGCTGTAGAACTTCAGTTTGTGATAATAGCTATTACATGCATATAGTGAAGAGGAAAAAATATCTCACCAAATCCTGGGTAAATATTTGATATTGCATAGCAGAGTTTCTTCTACAGAAGAAACTTTAAAATCTATAATGATTCAGACTATTTGTGAAATAGTAGAATGAAAAATCCAATTATTGCATGGACAACATGAAATAAGGTAGTAAAAAGGTCAGGGGGTTGAGTTACTAAATTATTGCTTGCACCTAGGAAAAGCTGCATAATGATGATAATTCTTTGTATAAAAATGATATCAAGTATTAAGAAACAACAGAAAAATGTATCTGAATTTTAGGTTTTCAGTTTGAAACAATTAGCGCTATTATTTATATCCCCACACATAAACCCACATAGCTTGAATTTCCTGGGATATACATGTGCTATTAATTTTTAACTTTGCTCTAGGATCCAAGCCTGAATCACCAGGCCCTGTCACACTTTCTAATGCAAGGGTGTGTTTTGTCTGCTTGTACCAGAGGCTTTTCCAGTGTCCTTCTCAACATGCCAAGGTATTTTTCAGGATTTTTAAGACCATCTCCTACACTTAAATTTCCTCAGCAACTTCCAATGCAGCTGACTTCCACAGCTGTGTTGCCGTGCTACAGATTTCATCATTGAAAGAGTAAATTTTTATAGAATAGTTCACCACTGACCTTCTTAAGAGAAGGGCATTTTCTTACAGTTTCCTCAACTCCATTATATACAGAATTGGTTTGTATTTTAATTCTAAAACCTATTAAGATTCACTTCAAAGTGTGCAATCCCCTCAAAAGACAGAAAAACAGAGAAGAGTAAGTGTAAAGTTGCTGCACGAACAGAAATACATCCAATTGCTTTAGGGAGCCCAGAGATGACGCTGTTCCCTTCTCTGCCAGTGGGAATTTTACCACTGACTCCAGTGAAGGCACAGCCAAGCTACCGATTTTCTAACACTCGAAGACAATTATTTTTATTTTAAAATTCAGGAATAGCCTCTTGCTCTGGTCCAGTTCTCAGCCTGAGGCTGTAGCCCTGCCAGCACTGTTAATGTCATTGTTTGTCAAGCATATTCCCAGTCTTGCGTACACCCACGCGGAGCTCCCAGCTCCCAGCCGTGATGTCCCCCCCAATGCATTGTTCCACCTCCCCCTGCTTCCTCGCCTCCCTCCCTGTCCCCCCTCATTGTTGTCCCCCTACACCCACCCTGCATTGTTCTCATACTCGCCTGCCATCTCCACCTGGGAGGGACCCTTCCTCCCTCCCACTCCTTGCAGCAGCAGCTCAGGCTCCTTTCTTACCTACTTCCATATATTCCGCTGACCTACTGGCATCAAAGCATTTTCCCTTTCTGAAAACACATTACATAAAGTACCATTACCAGATCTCACAGCTCCTGTGAGCAGTGGGTGCTCTGCGTTGAGAAGCCCAGTCCAAAGTCTTTTAAAGAACAAGAAGATTCTTATTTCATTGCTACAGACTTTCAATCAGGCCCACAATTAGGAATGATAGAAAGTGTTATTGCATTTTCAGATAGGGTATAAAAGGCTAGAGCAAAAATACATTGTCATTACGAAACAGAAATATGTAACAAGACAGATACACAGGGATTAATCCTATTACATCTTCACCATATATATGTACAGAAACAACTGGTGTGATCTACACGGGCTCCATTATTTTGGCTACTTTGCTTTTTACTGCTCTCTGTTTTAATTTTTATGTACTTACTATTTTTTCCTTACTATTTTTTTTATGATACTTCACTTTCTGTGAAGTGGTACCTTCTGAAGTACTGTGGTACTTTCAAAATGATACTCCTTCCTTTCACAAAATCATGTTTACTATATTGAGTATGATGTGTAAACTGTTCTCCATGCTCAAAGTAAAAGTGTGTCATTGCTAACCTTTGAGAAGAAGAGCAGCTATATATGCTTAGAGTAGAATACTTATAGAAACAAAAACAAATACCTCATTTTATTAATAGACAACTCATATATTTTGTATTTAAAAACATGAAAAAACTTGTGAAATCTTACCATGGCTTATGCGATGAAAGCAGTAGTATGCAAAGTCCACTCCCAGAAGTGTCAAATACCACGTCCATGGCGAGTCCCAGGGCAGTTCAAAGAGTCTGTAGTTATTCCATACATAGATGTAACTAATTAAGTCAACACTTCTGAATAAAACACTGAAATAGAGATCCAAAATGTTTTATCAATAATTTTGTCAATTTTAATTTCAGAACCTTTTTACTATATATTGAGTATTTTTCAGCTGGGAGTCTTTTTGTAACACACAAAAAGAGAGTCCCCATTCTGCAATCTTGTCAAGTAATACTACTATTTACTTCAGCGGAACCTTGCCTTAACATCTACAAGGTTTCTAAATCCAGCTTTCTCCCACTCACCACCCATTAGGCATGCTCAAGGGCTGAAGCACTCCTGTGCTCTTCAGGTGCTATGGTGTTCCTGTTTTCCCAAATCTGAAAGAAACCCATCCTTGCTAACTCACAAGTCAGAAGTGACTGAAGTGTAGCAGCAATTATGCTCAAACACTAATGTAAGACATTAAAATACTTTGACTACTTCCATTACGAGGAAGGACAGGGAATAGGACAGGACTTTTGGGAGCAGTGAAATATTCAATCTGCTCAGCATATCACCTCACTTTAAAAAAGGATAAATTCAGCAGGAGGAGCTAAAGCCCAGTGCCTTTGAAAAGAAGAGAGAAATGGCAGGGTTGCCAGAAAGAGACAGGAGAAATCATGAATTTGCAAAGACAGGAAAGCTTTTGTTCCTTCTGAGCTCCTGGACTACAGGGACTGAGTAGCTACCCCTGACCTAACACAGCGCAGAGGTAAGACCAGAAGGAGAAAGAAAGGAGCTCTGGGATGGGCAGTCCAAACCCAGTGGCAACTCTCCACAGCTGTTTAGGATAATACAAATTTTAGTTGCCAGTGTCACACCCTTTCCTCAGTACCCCATCTCATTTCACTAACTGGGAGCCTGAGCCATCTCCAACAAATTACTTTGATTTTACAGGGTGAGTTTCTGGATGGATCAGGAAGCATTAAACACAGCAAATGAGAGCTGAGAAGCTGTAGGCACTGGGGTAGCCCAGGTGACAACTGGCTTAGGTAGCTGTGAAATGGTGCCTCAGCTGCAGACTGATATATATTTAAACTGCCATTTTCCTAGAAGAAACAGCAGGATTTGCAGCAGCTTCCTCACATTTCCTCCTGCTACTCTCCTTTGTGGTGTTGCTGAAAATGTAGTGAAACAGCGGTGAACTGAACTGCATCAGTGTCTGAAAAGCAGTGAGCAGAAAAAAAAGTAGGTAAAAGATACTAATTGTGGGAAAGTCACACGTATCCTTTTCTATATATCAATGAATTAACTGCACCTGAGTTTAGAGCCTAAGAGTTAAAAATAAGATAATCATTATCAGCATCCTCTACACACAAAAAAATAATTTAGTTCTCAGATGTTTTGCTGTTGGTATTTTTTTGGGGGGAAGTGGAAGAATTAGCAGCAACACCTTTGTACAAAGTTGAGTAAGACTTTAAAAATCTATAAAATATATTCATGGTTGAAGGAAGACTAAGGGATTCAAATTCGGGGAGCTTCCAAAGGACATTACAGACGGGATACCTGCAAGACAGTACTTGCATAGAGGTGGTAACAAATTGCACGTAGGTGTCCCAGCCTTGCAAAGTCTCAGCTGAAAGACAGACCAACATCTCTCTTTCCCTTTAGACTCATCTGGAACTTCACCTTACATTGAAATCAGATAAAAGATTATCCATGCATCTCTGTCCATGTTGCTCATTCTTGTCTCAGTACCACTTCTCAATGGTATTTCTCCCCAAAACCCTGTCTTTTTTTTCTTTTTTCCTTTTTTTTTTTTTTTTTTTGGCTAGATTATTTTTCATATAGTTTACAGCATAGCCACAAAATACTTGAATCTGAAAACTAAAAAAGGAAATATACTCCTTCACCTCTAAAGCTTTGTTTCACACATCTGGAAAAGACCCCTGAAAATAGTCTGGCCATGCCCTGTCCTTTTGGGCAGCTGCACTGAAACACAAGGGAACCTCAGCAAATACGGTTGTTTCAGCTTGCAAGCCACCCCCTCTGCCATAACTGAACTTTGCAGTCACCTCCATCTTTTTGCAGAGACACCCATTCAGAGCTTTTATACTTCTAGCATTAGCACCTCTTCCCATAAGTGTTTTGAATAAGGCTAGAAGAAAACACCTTGAGCTTCTGTGGTGCTACTTTCTCTATTAAAGAGGAACAAAGTCATCTGAAAATTCCAAACTCCCAATACTAGCCTGCAAGCATAATAGCATCACATCCACCACTTTATCCTGAGAGCTGAAGCATTACAAGTTGTTGTTGCTCAGGAAGAAGAGAGCTAATATCTTTTCCACAGCCAGGCTCATCTCTTACCTGCAACTCATTCCTACCTTTCCTATAATCATATCCGTTTTTCTCTTGGATAAATATAACAAAAAATGGTGGAATTTCACTTCAGCAGCTCACACCCATGAAGAACGTCTCTTGACTAGCAAGGACAGGTGTATCTGCAACTTCAAAAACAAATTGGCTATGCCCAGAAAGTGGGCCATACACACCTGGAACATGTTTAATTTTCATAAGAGCAGTGTTCTATAAATATTTTTAAAGAAGATTATATGTGTCCAACCAGATTTTTGCAATTCACCTCATGAGGAATCTGTAAAGTTCAGTATAAATTCTCAATCCATTTCACAACAGGTCAGAAGGGAGCTGATATTATTCAAACACAAAGAAATGGGCATTTCTTAACATATTTTCAATGACCAGGAAATTTGAAACACCTCTTGCAACACAGAGTATCAGTTATTATTAGGTACTGTTTTCTTACTTTATTCTTTTGCTTTTATTAACACATAATGCCTTTGCAGTACATCCAAAGATATGTGACCTGGAACATTTCCTCCATTTTTGATCAGCTTTCAGTATTTCACCCTCGAGTCCTTTTTTTTTTTCCACAGGCTGAGGCCAAGGTGTAACACTTGAGCTAACCCTGCAACACATTTTTCTATATATATAATTTGCTGCACATTCTTTCCTTCATGCTTGAATCACAACTCTACAGCACATAACGTTAGCTGATTACCATAATTAATTTGGAGTAGTTTATCATATTACTATGCAATTCTGGAGAAAGAAGAGTTGCTTAGCTAAGTATTTTTTAAAAATTTACAGTGTGATAGATAGGAAAGGCCAGAGCTTGCATTCAATTACAATTCTGGAAGTTCACTTGGAGTTTTAAAGGTTTATATTCCCCCTTTTTTCTCCCTTAAGTTCCTTCTTTGCTTCTTGAAAATATTGAAGAGAACTTAAGAAATTTTTTCTTCATTTACATGTTATAACCATAAATGTGACAGAAGTGGATAGGTAAGACTTTTTTCATCTAGTCCAATCCTCTGCATAAGGAGTAATAAATCCTAAAACAGACTGTATATAAAACCTTATTATATACATTCCATAGATTTATTTTCTTGGATTTTGAACATTGCTGCTGAAAATTTTCTTATTACATGCAAAGTGCACTTAGACAACTGTTTTGACTCTGAGAGACAGTTCTCATCTCCTTGTTTCCAAAGTTCATACGTACTTTACTCAACGGCGGTAATACTTGTTTTTAATAAATCATTTTCCCCTTCACCTTACACTGGGTCAGATTATCACTTCCTCTAATTAAAAAAGTCCAAGAAGGAAATTCTGGGAGATGAACTCTCCATGTGGAAATAAAGATCTACTTATGGTAAATCCCTATGGGATAATGAAGGAGGGAAAAGGTGGAGGAAATTCAATTGGAAAAAAAGAAAGCTGCCCATTTCAAAGAATACAAGGTCCTCTTTTGCTTCCTCCAACTCACAGATCAGCCATAGAGCCTGAAACCAAACCTTTAGAAAACATCTTCCGTGGTGCCCAGGACAGTCACAAAAAAGGAAAAGGGGCAGAGACAGGAGCTGTTGTCTCTCTTCCAAGAACGGAGGAAGATCTGTGTACCTAAAGTGAATACCCCAAGGAAACTGCCTCAGCTCTTACCACTTTTGCAGTCACCACCTCACATCACACTGGGAACTGACCTGGTGCCCCTGAGCTAAAAACACAACCCTACAGCTGGACCTACAAAGGCTCTGCTCTCAAGGGCTGTAACAGACTTGCATCCTTGGAGGTCAGACACAGAGGGAAACATGTTAAGACACCCTGGTCACAAGGTTATATTATCATGAAAAATAGTGAGAGATTACTAATACAGTTTCCCTGGGTTAAATAAATTCTGTTTTCCTAGCCTGATTTGAACTATATGAATGTAAAGTTTCAAAATGTTGAACAAAGGCAGTTTCTCAATAATTTGAAATTATTCAGACCATTTATGTAACAGCAGGATACACGAATAATTAAATGCTCTGTAAGTCTTTGTTTCAGAGTGGAAAGCATAAGGATTTCCATTTCCAAGGATACTCATAGAGCTTTCTTTTCCAGATGAAAAACTGACTCCAGTCAAAATTGAAATAAACATTTTGATAACATGATTTCAGTAAAGAGAAGAAGGGGGGAAGGAGGTAGAGAAGCCTCGAGAAAAGGTCCATTTGCAAAATAAAGAAAATCTCCTGCAACTGAAATCCCCTTTTATTTCCTGTACAGGTGCCAGGTCTTGAACAGACACTCAATTTATTACTTTGTCAGTTGACTTATTAGGGTTGACACAAATCGAGCTGAAATATGCCTGACACACTGCAGTCAAGGCTTTTTTCACGCTTTAGCACAAAGCCAAACTTTCCACAAGGTGGAGGGAAAGGGAGAGGGAGCTGTGGGAGTTCTATTCCCTGTTTTCTATCATCAAGACGAATACGATCTCTTCTCCCATTCTGAATATGCAAAACCAGTCATGAAATAACCCAAGGCTAAAAAATAATTCACCAAAATGATACAGCTGGGAAATTATTATCAGGCTCTGGAAAGCCCTTGATTACAGGAAATAGCACCTACATTTTGAGAAAATGTTCCCACCAGACACAAAAGCTGAATCAAAGCTTCTAGTCTTCCTTAGTATGGCTTTCTTTTCCAGTATTTTAGCCTAAACAATACAAACCTCCAGTTTCCCTCAAGTAGAAAAGAAAATATCAAATGCAAAATGAAGTCAAATGCAGGTGACTCAGGTATCCCTACTAGTTGTATTTTGCCTGACCAAGCTGACCTTTCATTCACCAAAATTATTCCTGTTGCACTTGACTTTATATCCTTTAATTTATGACACTAATATTCATTTACAGTAGTAGATGGAATAAAACATGAAATTACAGGTTTTGGAAGAAAAATAACAAAAGTCAGTGGCACATTTTTTTATTCCTAAGTCCAAATCTTGCTACATAATTCAAGTCACTTGTTTATCTTTGTCAATTCATACATAAATAAGCAATCAATTAAAAATGCAGCACAACTTAAGTATTTTCATGAGAAGTTCTGCTGCCTTTAGTGACACAATCCACAGTAACACATTATGCCCTAAGGTTATGCAATCTCTTTAGGTACTTGTAATGTCATTTTATCTTTACAAGATTAAAAATCCTAGTTTAAAACCTTCAGTACATCTGAGCTTCTGGCATTGCAGCTTACTCCTCCTCTTTTATGAGAATGGAAGTTATATTTCTTTATACCAGCACACTGGGCAGTCAATTCTGTTCCAGTAACTTTAGGATACACAATATTGGAAGATCCTACAATGTCATCTCCTGAAAGGCAATGGACCTGACTTTTCAATATTTGTACAAATATCACCGTATGAGTGTAATACAACCACCTGGTTAGAACTTCTTTCCATTCGAGGTTTGATTTTGATCTGAAGTGAGAAAATTTGCATTACAGTTTAAGTTAAATTGGGAACAAGCCTATAATATTCTCAAAGGTCACATATAAACAAGTAATGAGAAAAGAGTATTCTGTTGAACTCAGATTCTCCTAGATGGATTCAGAAGAACTAAAGGAACCGGTAACAGTTCCTGTGCTCTGTAAAAGTACAATGAAATAGCTTCAGTGAGACATCATAGCATATTAGATGATGAAAACAGGAAAAACATTTACATGAGAATTTATATTGAACTCCCTTGGTCACACTTCTGAAAATTTAAAAAGACAGTGTGCTTTTTTCCATGATACCCAGTGGTGAAGAAAGTCTATTCTTTTCAGATCTGATTCAGATTCTCATTTACAGAATCATTGAGACAAGTTTCCCCCATTTCCATAACTTCTAAGTATTGACCCAAGAAACTAGGTTGGCCAGCTATAAAAATGCTACTCCTGTGCTCCATCTAGTGGAATCCTGATTTAAGCTTAATTCATCTTTTAACAGAGATGTGCTTCAGTCAGAAAGCTACTCTATACAGAAGCAGTTTCTTCGAGTTTTTTTCAAAATGTGTGAAAACTGACACAATTTATCTTCAATCAAAATACAGAAACATGGAATGAAAAATCTTTATGGGATTTGAGAAACTGGTATATTTTGTGAGTTACGGAGACTACTGAACTTAATTAAGAACATATTTTCAATAAGGGTAAATTTAGTTCACAGTATATGCTTTCACAGAAAAGCACAAGTATATTTGAAAATTAACTCCGACAGCTTCTCTTTGTTCTAAAGATGTTGCAGGTGCAAAGCTGGGCTCTGACATTAAGAATGGCAGATCACCAAGCCATTTATTTGCCCCACTATACAGAAAAAAGGCAATGATGCAATACTAAGGATGCAGATGAACATGCATTCTGTATAAGAAGTTACAACTTAAAAGAGTAATTGGATCCCTGACAGGTTTGTGTGAAATACAGCAATCTCTAGTACATTATGGTAGGTACATACCATCAGTCGTCTCAGTAAATTATTTTGAGAACATCCCAACTCTCCCAAATCCTTACTTTTAATGTAAGGTAGTTTATATGCTATTTTATTAGAAAGTCCAGAGTTTTAAATTCCGGCTCAGAGCTTTCCTTAGTCATCACCACAAAGTAGCACTGTTTAGAGCTGCTCACTGGTACTCCTGTGCCCTGCCAGCAGCCATGTCCACGGCTGTGCTCTCCACCCTGCTTCAAACAAATGGAACCAGAGTACCAAAATTCTATAGTTTAAATCTCTGAAGAGATTTAAATCTCTGAAGAGATTTAAACTAGTGTGTTTGGGAAGGATTCACCACTGAAGTGCAGACGGTAAAAGGGGATGAGGGAGGTGGTGTTGTGCACCAGACAGCAGATAGGATGCACTCACATCTTTACTGGGCACAGCTGGATTTGGACTTGCTGGAGGACACAGCATGATTTACACCAAATTTATAAAACTTTGTTAAATTGATGCAATAAGAAGATAGGATATTTAATCCACACAGGAGTTACTAACTTGCTGATTCAGTCCTACTCAATTCACCAATGCAAACCAGATAAAAAAAAAATAAACAACTAATTAGAACAAACAATAACTGTTCAGGTAAGACAGTTACTGCCATGAGCTTAACTGAACAAATTTTGAAAGTCTCCTTCCAGGGTCAGGTTCGCCTGCTGAAAATCCTACCAGATTCTGCTGCACAGCGCTACCCTCTTACTCAATTTGTTTGTCCTACTCTGTCTGCTTTACCTACAGAAGATTACTGAGTTATTTCAAAACCTGTTCCTCTGACAAAGCTGTGAGGGCTGTGACCTTTGGCAAAATATGGGACCAATTAACAGTGTATATGGGATAGTGAAGCCAGGAGGGTGCTCTCATGAAATATATAACTACCTAGTGCTACTTGTAGAGTGGATGGAGTGGGGAGGTGAGTAGATTCTGTCTCTTCAGGCTTGTTACCTATTAAAAATTCTATTTTTTTGAAACATCTATTGACAGATAGTGTATTAAATTGCCATAGCTAGCTGCCACAGGCATGATCATGACTGCAGGTTCCATAGAGACTGAACCTACAGTCTAGCAGCTCTTGGCTGCCCCATTCCCACCCCCAGACAGTTTGCTTGTCTCTCTGCCTTAAGCAAATACCTTTTTTGCTCACACAGTGAACCAAAATAATTCCACTTGGGATCAGACGAGCAGCTGAACCAACACAAGAGAAAGGGAGGACTACCTAAGTGAGCACAGGAAAGACAGAATTGCCAGAAGTTTGGTTGGTTTAAGGGCACAGTGCAGCATCTTTACTCCCCATTTAACCAGGTTAAGTGATTACCTTTCCAGTTTGGCCCCATCTGCTCATCACTGCCCTAAGTATGGTGGTTACCAGCCTTCAGACCTGCCAGCATAATTGCATGCATAGCTGCTCCCTGACCTGGCTCTGTCAAAACGAATGCAGCTGAGCTTAAACACCTCTTTTATAGTTCTTGGGGGGCTTTTGTTTCTGCTTTTAGCGTGTCAGGACTAGGTTAGGGAGCAATTAAATGTGCAGCTATGTTGGCAGATCTGAGGGGGCAGCTGGATCAGAAGCAACACATCTGACCATGCTCTAAACAAACATCTGTCCAAAGCCTTAGTCAAACAGATGTGGAGAAAAAAATGTACCTAATAAGTTTGGAAGTGAAAATATAATTTATGGGAAACTGCATGTATCAAATTTTCTTCTACGAAATGCAATCACTAATTTATGAGATTATAATTTTCCATAGTCACACATAAAGTATCTAGTAGATACTTCAGGAAACCAGCACATACTTTAAATGGATAAATCCATGCAAGCAATTATTTTTTGTTCTGTCAGGACACTGCTGGCTCCACAGAGTTGTGAACAGCTTGCACCAACTTGAACTGAGGGTATGCTAATCAGCTCTGCATGTTGTTACTAATAAAAATTGAAAACCTTTGGTTTCAGACTGCAATTTTACATATGCTATAAAGCAGATAACTCAGTAATGCTACAAACACATTGAGAATTTCTTGTCCTGTGACCCTGGCTGCATTTTTCCAAGCCCATTTCTTGTGCTAGCACAAGATTTTGCAAAGACACAGTAAGAATTGATGCAGCCTCCCCCACTCTGATGGGGAGGTCCTGGACCTGTTTCCTAGGCCCCTTCACCACAGGGCAACACAAATGCTGATGCTGGCAAAAGGGGAGCAAAGGTACAAAGGGAGGAACGAGCAACAGAAGTATCAACCAGTCAAAGATACACAATAGTAATAACCAATCAAAAAGCATTTCCTCATTCCATTCTCATGGTCAACACTTCAGAGAAATCTAACTTCCTCTGTCTCAAAAATCAAAGTAAATAATGTATACAGATTGTAATGTTCTCTTTAGAAATTAAGAAGCTCATTGCAGACTTGATTGACCAAACTGTGTTAGACATTATATATATGAACACTCATACCCTGTTTAATTGTATTGCAGAGCTGAACACTAAAAATAGGCAACTGAGCATGAACATAAAGAATGGAGACTTTCCCAACTAGTTTGAAAATGTACCTACCTCAGTTATCCCCCAAACACTTTTTTTAATTTGATTTATGTTCTGCTGCTTTAAAAGAAAAAATGGGTCAATATGAAATAATGCACATACTTGTATAGTAGATATTTATACCCAAAATAAACTTTCTCTTGGGAGAATATTTTTACAGCAGCATTTAAAGTCTCCTGGCAATGGTTAGCTAGAAAAGTTATTTATTTATTTAGAATAAAAGTTCTCAGAAATTTTTTAACCACCAACATTTAGGATGCTGGGAATAAGCTTACTAATTCAAGTTTCTCCCTTTCCCCCAAATTACTTTTCATTGCATTTAACATTTAGTATTCATACATGCAGAGGAATGCATAGTATGCATTAAGGCAGAGAAAATTATATTCAAGAAATGTATGGGCTATTTTATAAGAGATGATGTGTACATACAAAGCAATTCAACTTACTACATGCTGTTGAGTCTAATAAACCTGAAAACAAAACACATTGCCTTGGATGATTAGACTTTTCCTCTTGCACCTACATTTTTAATATTTGGCATACAAATATCAACAATTTATGATTTGCACTTTCTCAACAACAAGGTATGAAACACTAAATAAATACTGTTTTCCCTCAAGATACACAACACTTCTGTTATACAGACTATGAAATGGAAAAAAATACTTAGAGGCTGAATCTGGTTTGTGACTCCTAATTTTTTCATTAAATGTAAAGACCTCTTTGCAATGACACATTTGAAGCTTCATTTTAACTAATAGACTGAAGCCCACCATTTTAGACTCAACCACAGATTTTTTTAAGGAAGTGGCAAACCATTGCTGCTAGTTGAGAAAATGAAAATTAGTCCCTAGGAGAGGATACAATCAATGGTGTGTTAATCTAACCTTCAGCTGTTAATGATTTGCACTACTATTTCCCCTGATGCTGTGGGTTCTGCTGAAATATTGTTTTAGCAGTTACTGTCAGCTTTCCCTACCTTTTTTCTGCCTGAAAGGGAAAGACTGAAGTGAAAGTCTTAGCAACAGATTTTGCCTGTGCTATTTTTTCCCCTTTTTTTCTGACCCAGTTCTTTCACACCATGGAAGCAGGAGACAGAATGCTAAACTGTTCTGTTTTTTTCAGTTCAAGCCTTTTTAGCCAGTCAGTTATTCACAACTCCTCTTACTTACAAAAGAGGTGTTACACTAAGCAGTCACCATTAGAATTGCGATATTAACATGAGATTAAATAATTTAGGAAGTCTGTATTTTGCCAGCTTCTTTCACATTCAGCCAAAAAGCTAAAAGTTTTACGGGTCTCTTTTTTGGAATGAACTGAGGAGGGTCTTGTATTTCCAGACATGAGAACTGCGCAAGCAACCTGGAAGAGACTTCTGCTGGTGTAGCAATAAATAAGTGTACTGATCTTGCAGATTTGCCTGATCCTGCAAACTTTGAGTCCTTAAAGATCATTCTGTACACTCAGTTGAAACAACCTTGCAAAAGAAAACTGCATAGCCTGCAAGCCAAATTCTGCAAAGTACTGAGTGCCAAAATAATAAAAGTACTCAGCACCTTGCAAAGCTGCGTTCCACACACACAATGCTAGTTTTCTTAGCAAGCATTTCTTCTAGGAAAGAGTGTATCTGAAGTGTTGTAGTATTCTTAAAGCCGAAAGGCCTTGCAAAACCATTCAAACTTTCTTTACAGGTATCTCAGTCCCTTTAATTAATTTAGTTATGAATATTTCAGAAAAAAAAAAGGTAAGTATTTAGCATGGTAAACGCATCAAGTGTAGAAAATTTGGATTAAGTTGAAGAAGCAACATTTGAACTATTTCAATATCAGCTTCCTGCACACTAGAAGAATCTGTGTCAGAGTTGTGTGTTGGTCCACACAAATCTAATGTATTGATAAATACTTATCACAGCTTAAAACATACTGAAAAGTTTAATGTTGCTCCTTTCAGATCATGATCACAAGCGATTAAGAGGAACAAAATGGTTTGAATACAGGTTGAACACTAGCTGCAAAAATAGCTTCACAAAATTCTCAAGTAACTTAGACATTAATTTATGTTTGAATATTTTTCATATTGAAAGCTCATGCCTCTTATTTTCCAGTATTTGATGAGTTTCGGAGAGTGTCCTTAAAAGGTTTCATCCATGATATTTACTACTGATAACTAACATAACCATCACAAATTGTCTTTGTACCGAATGGACCTTGTCAAAATTTTTATTGATTAGAAAGCTTAAAAAAATTAACTAAATGTCTAACATTCAATAGATTATAATGTGGGTGTTTACACATTTCAGAAAATGAGTGCTACTAGCCAGAAGGGCTAATTTTAATTTTTTTATTGTTGCTGTGCTCTTTTAATGTATTTTTATCAAGAATCTGGATTAAAGGAAAAGATTTCTAGTAAAATTTGCAATGACAAAAACCAGGGATCTCTAAGTAACAAAGACAACATTTCATGGATTCAGGCTATTTCAGGAGGACCAAATGTATAATCCATGTATTTCTATATGGCCAAATATAAGAACATAGTGCCTATGAATGAGGAATGTAAGCCTCAGAATCCAAAAAAGTATTCAGGGATGAAGAATGGCTAAAGGATCTGGGATATATAAAGGGAAGAACAACCAGCAGAAATAGAGAACAAATGACTTCATTATTTGGCACTGATGTAGTAATTTCTGAAATATGGAGTGCACTTGAGACATCAACACTAAGAAGGCTGAAAAACCACAGAGAATTCAGAAAAAGAACTGCAGGAATAATTAAAAGACTTGCAAATACACCATAGAGTCAAGCTCAAATAATAAAAACTTTTCTTCATATAATGAAGAGATTGTATACAATTTGATGGTCATCTGCGAATTCATACATGGGGAATAGAAATGTAATCTCATCCGAAAAGATGTAATAAAATCTATCATCTGGAAGCTCATATCATGCAAAGGCAGATCTCAAACATGATATTCCTTACAAGTAATTAGAACTTCTGAAAAACACTTGGAGGTATTTATATAAAGAATTTGCTATATTCCCTCTTACTGGAATCCACAGTTAACCCACAGTGGCTGTTTGTTTAAATACAAATCTGTTTATTGTGAACTAATTCAGGTAAATCTTACAGCATTTATATCGGAGAGTAGATTGGATGGTCATGTTTCCAACAATTCTTCAATTCCATTGAATTCAAACACATGATTATGACGGCATTCAAAGAACTTTGGATCACATGCATATTCACAATTCTATCAATCTGGTTATATGCACAGAATTTTGTTTGTAAAGGCTAATGAAAATAATAGACCTGGTTTGTCAGTTTTTGTTTTATTATCTTCTTTCTGTATTTCAATGAAAGAAAACTCAGATTTTAACATATAGTCTAACATAAGATATGGTCAAGTCAGCTGAAATCCCAAAACTGGCAAAAGGTGACAGCCAGATGAACAGAATCGGAGCTGAACAATATTCTGCAAGTATCATATTTAGCCTTACAGATTAGAAAGGCTTTACACACTTTGTTAAAATTAAGTTGCATAAAGAAAGATCCAGATGCCTTGTTTAATCATTTTGGGTTATCAATAACAACTTCAATATATAATTCTCTTTTCTTCCTTCTTAGTCATTAAAAAGCAATCTCAAAATTGTATACATATACTTACTCTGGCAGTCGAGACAGGATACCTAAGGAAAGAGAACTTATGCCATCATTAATCCGACCCGACAGTTTACGCTTCTGAATCCAGCTGACAGCAAATTCCAGCCCAATAAAAGTAATGAAGAATGGAATACTCTGAAAAAAAAAGTTTGAAACAAAAGAAGTCACAACACAAATAAAATTAGTTACACCTTTCCAGCAGCAGTTTATGCAGCCAGATGCTTCTCAGATTGGCTGGCACCTTACTAGCTACTACTGTGATAAAGCTCTTATAAATCAGAACAACCAAGCTACCATTTAATCCATAACACCAGCATAAATTCATTGCAGTAACCTCCAACCACATAGGGTTTTTTTGTATATTCTGCACATGAACTGTTAAAAGGTATCATAACAAAACACAAAAGTCTTTCCAAACTCATATTTCTCATATTCAAGTGAATCAACAAGGGCAGCAACGTTTGTGGGTTTCTCTAACCACAAGGTAGAACAGAATCTGGTTTTTATTTGATATGTACAAAGTTTTCTGAATGTGTTCAGTCTCTGAACTTGGCATCCAACATTATTATCTGAAAGGCATAGTAAAGTGAGTTTATTTCTACTCAGCATTTCTGTCGCCATGCTTTTTCCTTCAAACAGCAGCAGCTCTTCCATATGTGTTTTCATCAGAGAACCCAGTTACTATGCAGCCCATTCCAATTTGTGCAATACAACATGTCTTCTTTCCAGACCAAGTAGCAACAATATAATGTTCCCTTTTTTTTTTGGATTGTACTGACTATAAAATAATTTTCTGGCTTTCTGAACAAAGCATAATGATGAGCAAGACTTAAACATTTCTCATTCAAAACTGTTTTAGTTGAGGATTCAATTCTCACTGTCCATCTTGCACCCCCAACCAACTGACAAGTAGTGCCAGTAGTGAAAAGTGTGGCTATGACTTGTAGTAGCACTGGTAACATTTTAGTGACATCGTTTTTTACCAGCAGAGAAAGACTCTTAGACCTGTTCTCAAATTTTCATCATCACGGGTAACAAAAACAAAAAAGCCTTGAGTAACAGTAATTGGTAGAGAATATACTCTTTTTACTAACAATGGAGTCCTAACAGTCCTTCTACTTCCTGTGTGGAAGGAATGACAAGGCAGTGGCAGCATATTAGCCACTGCCATGAAAATCTAGAAGGCAAAGAAACAGAAAGGAGTTATCAGATCTCCATGTCTGCCTTCAACTGCCTCCCTCACTCTGTAGAAAGTTCTTAGGTGACCTTTGAAACACTCAGACAATTGCTTTTTCACTATATTAAGGCAAAAAATTCCCACCATGTTTTGTAGGGCAAGAGAAATGCAAGACCAGTGAGATGTTCTGCACCTCTGTGGAAGGCACCACATTGCCAAACTTGACCTATTACTCTTCTGCTGCTTTTGCCCTCTTCGAATGACCTGCAAACACATACAGCTTCACTGACTGAAACCCTCCAAACTGCACTGCTGTAGGAGAGAGGCTGCTACTGCCTATACAACATTTTAATGGAAGAAGCATATTGCCTGTGCAAATGACATTGCATTTTGGAGGGTGCTCATTTTTTGTTGCCAAGTGAGATATGATCTGGGAATTCCTACCAGGCTGGGACACTAAAGAGACTAAGATGGATATAGACCAGATTGCTCAGTCAAAGAAGAATTGGATGATTCAAACCATGCAAGCAGCAAGAGATTTATGGCGTCTAGGAAATGTGAAAGTTCATAAACTTCAGCAGCACAGGGTTAGGTTACAATAACAGATGAACAGAGATTAATATCAACATGACACTTTTTAATTTAGGTGCCTAGCTTGCTCTGTTACAGCATTTTAGGCGTATAAAAGCCTGTTTGTGGTATGTACTAACTGATGATATAAAAAACTCAGAAAGCAAAGGAAGACCTATGCATAAAGCCTAAACAACACCCAAGAAAACCAATGTGGTAAATCTTTCAATATTTGAAATCAGTAATAAGGAAAGAAATAAAAAGAAACTCCATTACCTTCCATTTGAAATCAATTACGCTTTCTAGGAAAATATAAATACTTCTGTGTTTTGCTCTATCTAGCTACTTCATTTCTGAGTAGAAAAGATTTTTAATGTACTTTTCTTAATTGATATCATCAAAGAACAGATTCCTAATTTATCAAAAAAGACTGATCACCACAGCTGTACATTCCATCAGAGAAAAAAATATTTAATAAGAAAAACTAAGAAACACTTGACCACAGTATTAGGAGCCAGGTCTAACACAGTCTACAAACAGTTTGAAGGTATGAAACAGCAGAAGCTGCACAGCAAATGGAATGGGCTCAGGATAGAAAAAGTGGGATGCTTTTTTCACAAAATGAAAACAGTTAATGGGAAATGTACAATGTCTGTATTCTATGCGATGATTCACTTTCCCCAGCAATCTCTGAAACAGTTAAAACACTTGATTTTATACTAATACACAGTATTATAACTCCTTTCTCGTTGACTTCATTAAATATTTTCTTCCCACTGTGAAGCTGTGAAACAGCCAAGCATTTGACAGCACTTTTTGACTCACAAATAGGTAGTGTCATAGCAAGGAGGATAAAGAAACATTCAGACAGCCTTAACCTCCTGCCCATCAAGGAGTTTGCAAAAGGAAAGACTTATGGCATACCCCTTACTATCTAAGAAATGACTACCTGTCTACCATACACTGCATTAAGCCTTGCCCAAAGCAGATCAAAGGGATGAACTACGTCAAGGCTAGTATGTATTATTTATGTGACCATAACATCTATTGTCATGAAGCAGGATCATACCCTGTTAGATGCAGCACAAACAGAATGAAAAGGCATTCCCTGTCCCAGAGAGCCTACTGGGTAAGGATAAGAGATAATACAACAGAAGGATACTGCAAGTAATTCAGGAAAAAAGGAGATAGTAAGAGAGAAAATACTCTCACCAGCCCAATCACTACTTTTTTTTTCCTTCAAATTAAAATGGTAGTGAAGACATTTAAGAACCTGTTGAGATGGGTAGCTTTGCAACAGTTTTCAACAGTTGTCCTACAAACAAAATGGCACAAAGTTAAGAAATAGCCACTGTTGGCATCCCAGGTCAGAGAAGCCAGATACTTTTGGTATCTTCTGGTCTATGTTTTACTCTCTCTTTGTTTCCAGTTATTGGGTTTTTTTTTTCTTCTCCCATCACCAGAAATACTCAACGGAGATTTGCATTAGGTTGTGGCTTACTTGAATGACTGATCCATAACTTGAAAGCCTTACTCTGAGCACTTAGTAAGAGGGGTTCAGAATGCAAATGACCATTTTAAATCAGTTTCTGCTTTATACTGTTGCAAAAAAAAATAATATTCTAAGTTGAAACACAGCATACATTCATAGTTGTATTGCTTTTCTTGAAACAGTTTCTATTTTCTTAAAGTCCCAGATTCTTATAGCATAAGATTCTCAACTTTCAAGTAAAACTAAATATGAAGGTTCTGTGCCTCATTATTTAGAAGCAAACCCTAAAATGTGAATTGAGTTTAAATGTGAACTTAGTCTTTAGGCTCTCAAGAGAGTAAATAGAAAAGAAAAAAAATATTATTAAATTGAAATTAATTTCATTTTGGGGTTGAAATTATGAAAATTATGAATGTATGGTTCATAAAAACTATATTTGGCAAAAAAGCAGTATTCCTTATACCTATCTGTAGATTATGAGAAAATTAAAAAAAAAATAAAAGCAACCAAAAACAATCAACAGAGCAGAGTCTAATCTTATACCCATACAAAATAGGGTGCTCTTAAAAGGAAAGGGCAAGCATCAATATAGATTTGTAAGTCAGAATGTTCTGCCCTGCAGAAGGAAAACCAATATACTCTCTCTTCTCAGAAATAAGGAAAAATCAAGGGGTTTGTATTCTACATTCACATTTTGTCACATTTATGTGACAAAAACTCACATAAAAATAAATTCTATGATGATAATCCAAGATTCAGACCCCTTTTCCCAGAATTTTGAAGATTAGTTGAAAGGGTGACTTTTCCCTGGGTGCTGCTGCTGAGCTTTTCTACTTGTCGCTGGTAGCAGCTGATCCGCTCATGTTTGAAACAGGACTTGGGGCCTTCACATTCAACTCTGCCAACATACAGAGCACAATGCAGGGACCAGGAGCTGTCCTGCCTCCGAAAATGGAAGTAATATAACCACAGACAGAAAGTACACTGCATAAGTTAAGCTAACCAAACCATTGTGTTCCCAAAGGTCAGAGCTGCTTCACCCACTGCTGTCATTCCCTGCCTAGTTATAACAGCACAGACTAAACTCTAGCTCTAAGCAGCCACTCCGACAAAGTGCATATATTTCCTAAACTTCCCAAGTGCTCAGTTTTGCAGATCACTAAACCCATGAATATTTGAGTGAACTAGCAGGTTCTGCCACCTGTCTATTTTTGGAAGGTGCAAAACCCCACAGCTGTAGCCATGTGATCTACTGTACTAGAAATACTCTCATCTCTCTAATATACATGACAGATCACAGATCCAAGATGCAAATCCATCTTTTATACAGTGTCTCAGGAAAATAAAAAAAAAAAAAAAGAAAAATCCATACACTACTTAGGAGATGCAAAAGTAATCAGTAGTTTGTTTCACACATGCATCATCATGATTGTTATTTTTAAAAAGTGTGAATTAATTGAGCTGAGGCCTTCATTTAATATCAGGTCTACATTAGAATTGTTTTTTTCTTCTGTGTAGGGTTGATCTCAAACATCCACTTGTACCAACCTCCATCTTTACCAACTCAAGGGGTTACCACTCCAAGCCCTCCTTGAAAGGCTCATCGGTTCACTATTAAATCTATTCCTGATTATTCCAATGGATATGCTCCTCTTTCAATTGTTCCTTAAACAGTCCAAGAAAAGCAGCTAGAGAAGGACTGTAGATAGTTACCTTCTGCCCACAAACATGGCCAGAAGAGGAAGGATGAGCACTGTCTAAGCTCAAACCAAAGCCATAGAGTTAAAACAGCTATATCCCTAAAATACTTCATACAACCACATGACCAAGCTTCAAAATATCTGTTCTAGTAACAAACACACTGGCCAGGAGGGAAATCTAGTACAGCTAACTCAAGATAGGAATTATATGAAAGTATAACTGTAATGGGAAACCCATTTTTAGTGCAGTTTTTTGTGAGATACTCCTTTAAAATGTATCACAACAGTGCTCTACAACAGCATAAGTCTGCAGGCACTTTTATAATTCAAATGGGTATTAAGAATCCTTACACAAACTTACAGGTATGTGCCCAGTATAAGAAATTCCATGTTTGGCCAAGGTCTGAGCTTAATATTTCACCCAGGAGAGGAAAGCCCAGGGATGTTAAGGAATGCTGCTGACAAGAAAGTGAATGATACTCTTTTGGAAATGTGGGAGCAGTAAAAGGGACTGAGATAGTAGATAAGAGCTTGAGGGAGATATCAGCTGACAAAGCAAAACCATCAAGCTCTAGAGTCTTCCTTGACCATGACGCTATAGATTAGTTGCAAAACACCTCTGAGGACAGCAGTCCATCGACCAGACACTGCACGCACATGCTGAGCTTGCAGCAGCTGTCTGCTTACACTATCCAAAAGGGCAACCTTTGCTGATAACATCCATCAGTGAGGGGCTGCTGCATACTACAATTCCGAGAAAGCTGCTGATGGTGTTACACTGCCCAACCCCGCAAAACCCATGACACCCCCATTGCAGCCTGACAGCAGCTGCTGCACAGCAGTCCAAGGTACACCTGGCAGAGAAGCTAGACAGAACTACGAAGACCCATGTAAAAAGTTCAGATCTTCAGTGAAGCTGGGCTAAATTTTCTTTGTCAAGTGCAAAATAGTGTTTATCTGCGGTTTCTGCGAACAGCTGACATCGATCTGGGTTCAGCAGGAGCCGACTGTCAAGATACGTACAATAGACACGACAGAACAGAGCAAAGGTACCTTCTTGGAAGTGGATAAACTGGCAGGGCAGGAGCACAGGGAGAGATATGCTGCTGCCTGCTGACAAGGGAGTTCTCACCCCTGACCTCTGTACTCTTGCATTGGAGCTTTAGGACACAGCACTGTTCCAGCACAAATATTTGTTCTAAATTCTCTTAAACAATCTTTATTTTTTATTTTGAATAGAAACTTTTTATTTTTCTTTCTTTGACTGAGGTTGTACTACTTGCCTTAAGCACTCAAAGAGACCTGACTTTTTGCTTGCTATAAGAACGGTAACAGCCAAACATAGTATCATGTTTTCTGGTTTACTCATTTCACTTTGCTGTCACTGTTCAGCTTGTCGGTGCTGATGGATATAACATTAACATCAACCCTCCGATATTTGGGGTGCTTCTCTGAAAACTTTAGCTCCTGGTATCAGGAGAAAGCATCTGAGCCTTCATTTGAAATACATGAAGATAAGGGGCACGGTTACTCTGGCAGCTTATAGGCAGAAAGCCCAGGAGTGAAAGCCGCCAGAGAAACACGAGGTATTTAATTTTCACTTAGGTGCCCTTTCGCGGACATCGTTCCTTTGGGCCGGCTGTGGTTTTTTACAGAGGCGGAGGTGGGCGGAGGGGAGGAGGGCTAGGAGTGCTGCCGGGGGTGGGAGAGGAGGGGACTCTTACCTTCTCCACGTAGTCGGGCACCTCCTCCAGCGAGCGGAAGGAGCTCTCTCCGGGCGGCAGCGTGTAGAAGAGGGCGCGGAGCTGCTGGCCCGGCGTGGGGTCCCGCGGGCCGCCCGCCTCGCTGCCCGCGGCCATGGCCCGGCCGCGCTGCCCCGCTCCGCTCCGCGGGTGCGCACAGCGCGGACCGACCGACAGACGGACGGACCGACCGACCGCCCACCCACAGCACCGCAGCGCTCGGCCCCGCTGCCTCGCCTCCTCACCCCGTGGAGCTGCGGGCTTAAGGGCTTCTGTGGGGAAAGCCTCCCGTTTCTTATTTCTCTGCATCGTGCTGTTTTGGAGGTTTGCTTGGCATTGGCGTTCTTTTTTGTATGTGTCATCACTACCTGGCCCGCTTCTGGAAGCTGAGAAAGCCCCGCACACACCTTCCCTGCCCACTGCACACCCCAGCTCCCTTTGTACCCTCAAAAATGTCAGAACCTCAAAAAACAGCAGACCTCAAGCTATCCTTTCTCAATTTTACACAGATTTCCACACAAAAAATATATAATACTGCTAAGGTTTTGACTTCTGCATAAAAATAAAATGTTAAGCATTTTGAGAAAAAGGCCGTGGTGTGCTTTGTTGGCTCCTTTGTTCAGCTGTATGGACCAGTCCAGCATTCTTCACGCTAAAACATTTTATTTTGTAATAGGCCTTATCACAGTTCAATTTTATGCAGTTTAATTAACATGACTACACTGAAGGTAGGCTCTAGAAGCCATCAATCCTGCTCTCATTTACAAAGAAAATTAGGGCAATACAAAGAAACAGTGAAAACAAATGCATGCTAGATCCTTATAGAAAATTACTTTTAGAAATGGGTTGGTCTCTTCTCTCAGGCACTCAGCAACAGGACAAGGGGGCACGGGCTTAAGCTCCGCCAGGGGAAATTTAAGTTGGATATCAGGAGAAAATTCTTTACAGAGAGAGTGATCAGGCATTGGAATGGGCTGCCCAGAGAGGTGGTGGATTCACCATCCCTGGAGATTTTTAAACGCAGATTGGACGTGGCACTGAGTGCCATGATCTAGTAAATGGACTGGATTTGGACCAAGGGTTGGACTCGATGATCTCGGAGGTCTTTTCCAACCCAATCGATTCTATGATTCTATGATTCTATGACAGGTTTTTACATTCAACACTTTCAATCTGAAGCTAAGGAGCATGTCAAATGTTTGTTTATCACACGATGTTTAGTGTTAGTACAAATAATAAGCTTTGTGATAGATTAATAAGAAATAAAAATGAAATGTCCCAACAATTCCTTCATCTCAAATGTTCAGTTCTGCTTACAGTCAGCCAAAGAAACGGACTGTAGATCCTACTGTTAAGGATTTTACCACAATTTAAATTCTGGCAGTAATTAAATTAAGAAAAACATTTTACTTTGAATCAACCCTTAATTTTGGAAAGGAACTATGCCAGATAATTTCAGCTGAAGTAAAGCAGGGATATCAGAAAGTCATTGGACATACCAATAAAATATTTTACTTTAAACTGAGTAAGGCACAAGTATTGTAAAGTGGCATTGATGATGAAATAAAGTTGGGCACTCTCTCAATATATATAGTTTATACTAGTATTATGATATGAGGGGAAAAAAATAAAATTTAAATGCTTTAAAATTGCATCCTAATATTCTCAACTTCACTGATTTATGATAATCTCAGGTTCTTCTAGAACTCTAGTTATTAACTTCTAAAATATCAATCTAAATGAAAATTCAAAATTTACTCAAAATCACACAAATCAACAGCATTCTGACTAGATCTTCATTGCAAGCAGTGGTAGAAAACATTTTCCTGTTCATTTAAATTAGCTTTAGTATTTCTATGACATTACTCTCACATTCAACCTCCTTTAACTCACCATAACCTGTCACACCCTCTCAGCAGGCTCTCCTGAGCCCTTCATTGTTCTGGTGCTGGTGTTATCTTGCTCCACCATCAGCTCACAGAGTTAAAAATGGCCTAAACTTAATCCCATAAAAATTGTTATCAGTGAACTGTATTGGGGGACCACTCTGGGGTAAGAACAATTAGCAGGGAAAGGGAGCCACACAAGCCGAGATGCATTTCAGGTACCATGGAACCAGTACATTGTATCACACCATTCTGGGAAATAAGATAATCCATCAAGTTTTTAGGACTTTCTACTTTCTTAAAAATTATTATTTTGGACCCTCATTTCACTGTAAGTTGTCACCCCAGTATCACTGCACTGAAGCTCTTGCTTTCAAAACCAAAGGAAGGAATTTGGACTTGATCACGTTTCACAGGGGAAAAAGATGGGTTGTGTTTTCCAGCTTGTATCCAAGGAAAAATAGCTGATAGCACTGCAATAGCTACACCTCTGGTGAGGAGAAGAACAATTTTAAATCTTATCTGGAGCATCTATGAGTGTTTGATAGGCTCCAGTAGTCTGGCTTGACAAGTGTAGCTGCTTTGTCTACTTATGCCTTGAAACTTAGCATGCAGTTTTCAGTGCTCATTCTTTTTGCTGCTAAAGAAGAAAAAGAAAATAAAGCACCCAGGAATGTTCCTTTGTTGGAGGCATTAATCCTTTCCCAGACAATGCTACCTCCATTCAGTGACCTTGCAGAATTTTTTTGCGAGAGTTACTTTTTTTAATTATTTTATTTCCTACAAAGAGTTAATCTGCTTTTTTTCCTCTTCACCGCAGCAAAAGAATAGAAAAGCTGATATTTCCCATCCTATACTGCCATCAAAAATGCAGAGGGATGTTCTGTCTGGAGGCTGGGCTTCTGCTGTTGACTAGTAGATCATTCCAATAACTAAGGTAACAAAGGTCTCTGTTCTACTTAGAGGAAATTGGGAAGCTGGCCTAACATGATCTGTAGGTGGATCATATTTTGTTTTCTCTAAAGAGCTCCATCCCACCCACTCCATGAACAGAGAACGCCCAGAGTCTTCCTGTTTGGGTCTCTCTAAGCACTATATATATAATGGCCAGTCTTCGCAAGCGAAGATTTGGGAAAGGTCATAAACCCTTCGAGCCTGCGCAATGGATTTTTTAGGTGAGACACAGCGTGCGCTGAACTGAGCCCACCCTTTAATCCTGAGGTTCATCTGCCGGGGCCGAGCAAAGCTTGGACAGTGGCAGTGAGGTCCCCAGGACGTAGCTGGATTGCCATACAAGGCTGACGAGCTCCAGCTGCCCAGGGGGCCGGGAATTGAACCCGGGTCGCAGCGGTGCGAGTCCTGCACTCTAACCACTAGACCACCAGAGGCCCAGCACTAAATAATAAAGTCATAAAGGGAATTAGGGCAGGTTGAAATTGGGATGGGCCATATAGTCTGCCTTGGCAGTCATTCACTGCAAACTGAATCATATCCAGAGTGGAGCTGGGTTTAGTATGCTCTGTTTATGTGATAGTATCTTTGAATATAGAAATACTTTGTATGATGAGTACACTGTGACAAGCAGCTGTCAGAATAATTTTGTATCACCATTCTGCCTATACAGCACCTAGGCTTGGCAGTGGATGACATTAGGGGAGCACTAAATGCATCAGCATTATTATAAAATTGGTATTACAGAATATTTGCAATGCTGTCTTTGTCAGTGATAAACTCTACATCATACAGTACCATTTAAAAAAATAGTCGTGTTTAATTTGTTGATATTATAATGGCCAGTCTTCGCGAGCGAAGATTTTGGGAAAGGTCATTAACCGTTCCAGCCTGCGCAGTGGATTTTTTAGGTGAGACACAGCGTGCGCTGAACTGAGCCCACCCTTTAGTCCTGAGGTTCATCTGCCGGGGCCGAGCAAAGCTTGGACAGTGGCAGTGAGGTCCCCAGGATGTAGGTTTGTTTAGAGTGACCTTCTCTTAGGTGGATTGCCTACCGAGGCTGACGAGCTCCACCTGCCCAGGGGGCCGGGAATCGAACCCGGGTCGCAGTGGTGAGAGTCAGGCACTCTAACCACTAGACCACCAGAGGCCCCCTGTTGATATTATAAGCAGTATGTATTAATGCACAGTTCTTAATAATAGCATACTACTGACTCCAAAGACCTGAAGACAAGGATGTTTTGAGTATTAATCAACATCATGCTATGCACTTGGCCACTTACTGCTAACTTTCCATTTCTTCTGCACAGAACTGGTAATGACAGAAGAATGTTCCTATATGATCATTCTAAATTATTTAATTCAGTTCAACTTGTTAGCAAAATCAATTTATTCAAGGGTTGCCAAGACATCCAGCAAAAATAATACACCCTTTAGTGAGTCTGTTGGTGATAAGTGTACGTACTAGTCTCACAATTTTATCCTCTTATGTTTGTTATAGCATCTATTCCTGATCCTATAGAAGGTTATTGTTCATTACTTGTTTTTCTTGGGTTTTTTTGTTTAGAGGTTTTTTGGGGTTTTTTTGTTGTTGGTTTGTTGGTTTTTTTCAACACAGTGGTAGATCTACTATCTTCTGTAGATCTGCTATCTTCTTTCTCTTATGGAGAAAATATTTTTTAATTTTTTTTATTTCTAAAATTCCTTATCTTCCTTCTTTTGTCACCTAATGTATTGATCTTGGGAATCATTTGCACCTTAGACTCTGGTCCCCTCCTTAGCTGAGCCGGATGCTGATTTTCTCCTAGAACATGTGTGGGTAGCACTGTTTTCTACTTCTTTGTTTTTAATTTCTCCATCATTTAGTTTGCCCTAGCACTGAGACTGACAGGATTGCTCCATGAGTTTATTTCACAAACTCACATAGCAAGAAATCAAGCCAGAAAATAAACAGTTTTATATTTCTCCACTGCTCTAGTGAACTAAGTGGCTAAAGAGAGTGTCCACAGAGTGCAGGAGTTGGCATGAAACTACAGGAGAAAGTGCAAGACCACACAGCTACAAAACTGAGATGGGAGAATGAAATGGAAAGAGGACTTCTTCATTCAGCAGCAGCAAGTTATTAGAGCAACTGAACAGTTGATGGAGTCACTGCCTCCTGTGCATTTGTCAAAAATATGGCTTTGGCAGGCTATCATATGTCAGCAGGGAACTACATCCAAACAGTTGATGCTTCCTTCACATCAGCACTTCAGTACCTTTGTTTCAAAGTTTTCCTTTTTTTTTCCTCTGGAAAGTCAATCTCTACCAGGATGGAATCTTTTTCTTTTATTTCCCTGTGCTGTACATACTGCATTTTATGGGTTGGTATTGGTTGGACAGGAAAGTTCCCTGGTACTTCATCTTCTAGCTGCCACACGTGGATGGGGTCATGCGACATCTTCTGGAAGGACAGGAGAATGGTGCTCTCCATGGGATCCACAAGGGACCATTGGTCTGCAAGGAAGCCAGGAGGGGATAGTTCAAGGGGTGTAGCAGATGAAAGATGTACCATGAGATGAGGAGGCAGGGACCTGATCAGAAAGAGGACAAGAGTGGCCCAGAGCCACAGGAGGGAGGTTATCCTGGAGACAGAGGAGCTTTACAGAGGTTGCTGCAGAAAAGCAGCTGAGATTACAGGCTGAGACATATACTGGAAGTAATGGCTAACCCTATTAGGATACAGTGAGCAGCAGGAATTGGTATTCATGCTCTGTATTTTTATTAGTGCTCAGCAAAAAGCTCAGTGTTCTCTATTTTAGAAGCTACTTCAGTTTAAGTTTTTCTATTGTAGTAAAACAGTGTTAGGGGGAAAATCCTTTCAGTCTGATTGCTCTGCTGTCTGGGAAGACAGACGAGGAGATACATCCTGAAGCTCTGTCTGATTTTGAAAACTAAATCACAAGCAGAAAGTCCTGTAACATGTTTACTTATTAGCCTTCTTGAACAGTGCTGTAATGGCAAGAAGTTCCAAAGAGAGCCTAAGTAGTGGTTTCAGCCCACCCCCCCTTCTAGCTGCATGTTGTGCACTCTTGGTGCTTCCCCTGTGCAAACCTTGGTAGTCATTAGACACTGCACTGAGCCATTTTAACATCAACAGAAAAAATGGCCCAACAAAGCACTAAAACTGGCTTGAGTTGTTCTGATCTGAAGACAAGACAGAGATTCACAACAGAAAGAATGATCAGGGCAACATGGTAGTCTAGATTCTACCCTTCTGAGGAAAGCTTGGGAACTTCAACTTTATCCATCTCATGTCTGAGCTCTGTAGAAAGATTTGTCAATAAACCAGCATGCGGTCTAACTAAATGACTGCTAATCCTTTGTCGGCATGACTCATCACCTGGGCTGTCAGCTGCCCATGGCTGGGCTCCTCGTATGCCCCATCTATTGGGTGTTCAGCTACCAATCTGCTAAAGAGGTGAATCCTTAATTAGGGAAGTTATTGACACTCCCTGAAGTTCAGGGAGCAGTCATCAGGGTACTCAGGCAAGCTGAAGAATAAGGCAGACACCATTTTGGAGTATTTTTGTAACATTTTCATCATTTTATGCATTTGAAATACTTAAATCTTTTGTTCTTACTGAGGAAAAAATGTGGTGGGTTTTTTGGGGTTTTTTTGGTGGGAGAGGGGATGGGATGGGAGTTACTGGAAAAATAAATTCCATCTTCAAGGCAGGCCTACCAAGTAACTTTAGAAGAACAGCCTGCCCACCTGTTGCGAGTATTTTTCCAAATTTTATTTGGCATGCTCTGCTGTGCAATTTCTTGCGCTTTTATTTCTGAAAATCTTAGTTTAGTTTATTAGGAACACTAAGATTCAGGTTGCTTTGTGCTGTAGCCTACATGATAGGTCAGCATTATATAGCTTAGAACCTCAGATTCAGTATAGATCGCTTTATACATCAAGATCATTTGATCAGACATGCTATAACCTATTTAATAGGTCTTTGTGCTGTCTGACCTGTGATTATAACTATTTGTTATTGCCAGAACAGTCTCTGATGTTTTTGAATTAGGAGCAGATGAATATCAACAAATATCCAAATGGATGAATATCCAGAATTCTGAAACATCTCATGATATGAGATGCACACATAAGATAATAGCTACATGCTACCACTTTACTCCATGTGCACAAGCAGACATTGTTTGAGTCATTTCTGAGTGGAAGAATGTGAAGTACAACGTTTCAACCAAGACTAATCAAAACACTGATTTTTTTTTATCATAAAGAACAGTCAGAGAATTTTAAAGATTATTCCCATATATGTGAAATTCAACAAAAAGACAGTTGTCATAAGTTAACACTGAACACATTTTTAAAGATGTATTCTAGCACCAGCAGCAGATGTACTTGATAAAAATCACTGTAATATTTTAAAACTTAAGATCTTGAAGAATCATTTGGCCTTAAATCAACTATTTTTCTTTATCATGAGGAATGGGGAATAATTTCTCTTTCCTGGGAAAACCACATAGTTTCTGTTTCTATCTAGCATGCAAATCCCTAGTCCTTGAGGGAGAGATTATTTTCTGTGTATTACTCCCTTGAATAAACTACAGTGAGTTATAACTCCTGAGTGCAATTAATGTGTTTGAATAAAATAAAAAGAGTAAAAAGCTTAGGTACCAAAAGGGGTGAAATACTTTTGGAAAGGTGGAAATCCCCTTTTTCTTTTCTTCCAATGAATAAGTTACCTGGGCCTCTGGCAGGCAACAAGCCTCCTATGCTAGTAAGCATGTTAGGAGATGAACACTGTCAGCTCTCCACCACTCAAAGGGACTCTACAACTACTGTCCCCTACCACTTCAGAGTGAGTGCTCACTTCTTGTCCAGCTGCCTCTGTGCTCACCCTTTGCAGAGTTTGCTCCCCTTCCTTGCCTTTAAGCCAGTGCATCAATACTGCAAATTCATGTCTGAGGGCAAAGAAAGAGCCTTTCTTCTGCTGCCCAGAATCACAAGCTGGCAGCCTCCTCCACCCAGGGAGTCTCCGTCCACCACTCATCCACAAATAACCTCTCACTTTCCTTTGCTTGTTGTATGTTGCAGCTGATGCTTATACTGCTCCAGGGGCTCTGTGAAGACACTGCCCATCACCTGCCTGTTATCCTTGAAATTAGACACTTCCTCTTACAGTCACACAAATCCTCTCACTACTCCCTTAACCCAGTGCCTAAGTACCTCTTCCAAAGCACACCTCCCACCTTGAAACCACCCCAGAGAGAAGTACCAAGTGCTCCCTGCAGCCCAAACCTGCATGAGGGCATCCTTCTTGTTCCAATTCTTTTGATACGCTCCAAGTAATTTATCTGTAACATGTTCAGAACCAAACCTTACAATATTGTGCAATCTCATGCTACCTGGAGACATTCCAGCCTGCTCTTCACATCTCAGCTGGCTCTTTAGTTTTCAAAATACCTACTAGCTGAAGTCCTACTGACTGAAGTCCTACATTCTTTTCTAATCAGCAATTAGATAAAAACAGAAGTTGCAGGCCATTTTTAAAATCAACAGCATTCCTTTCAGAAGGTAACTGGATGAAGCTGTAGCTCCAGAAGGCCCTGGAAGATAACAGAAACAACTAAATGCTGAAATTTGAACTGAAGAAAAATTAAAACCAGAACAAAAACTAATTAATAAATACAACAAAATATGCAAATAACTGTTAGAGGGAAAAAAAGATAAGACAAAAAAAACTTACAGGAAAGCAAGCAAGTGAAAATTCATATATAAAATCATATATAAAATCTAGAACAGTAATCTATTTAGAGGTCCCAGCACCAGGTAGCATATGATGAGGTAACTAAAGACTACTGTAATCCATAAGCGCTGGACATGTCTGTTAAACTTGAAGATAAATGTTTTCAATTTTTTGAGTGCATTTCATTTTTCAAGCCTGCAGTTCATTTCATGCTGCACATTTTTTAATACAATATGAAAAGCAAGAATAACTCTAAAAGTTATTTGATAAAACAAATGATTGAAATTAGTATGATCAATCAAATGACAAGTAATATATATATATCATATTTTACCAAAGAAAAACTTTTTTTTTCGCTTTTTCTGTCCTCTTTTTTGTATGATGAATGTAAGCGAAAAATAATATGAAATTTCATTTATGCATGCACAATACTTTGAGGGAAAAAAAGACTATCCACTACAAAATTCACTTAGGAAGTCCCTACTTTTTCCTCCTTCTTTCTTGTTCCCCACATATTCATGAATGTTTCTAATCTCTTTTTATGTTCGGGGAATGAAATAGGCTTCAAATTTGTATGTCATAAGTATGGAATGTATTCCCTGATATTAAGTTGTGGGGAATCCTTCCAGTGTTACAGAGTAACTTATACGGCAGCTGTGATCAAGATGTCTGTAAGGTTTTCTTTGCTGTGCTGTTTACCTGTTCTGAAACACTTACTGTTTTAATGTCTGAGCCAAAGCCCAATCAGAATAGTAAGATTTGTGTGTTTAGTGTTTTGGGGAACGCTTAAGGGTTTGTGGTTCTTTTGTGGCAATTTTTCAAGATACTGGAAGACAAAATAGTGGAAAATTAGAAAAAGATTTGCAAGAGTCCAGATGCAACTCTCAAGGTCAGTTCTGTCTGCTTAGGGTAGGTTTGCAATGAATCAGCTCCATAATTTTGACATGAACCATCTCTCTAGCTTTTAAGAGACTGATGAGCTACCTGGGGAATGTATGTTCATTGTTAAAAGTCTATGAAATCTTTCACAACCTAAATATTCAAACTGAATCAATCAATTTTTAAAATACATTGTCTTGCATTTTTCAATTAAAAAGAATATACATTGATCTCATATTTCTCTATAGTTACTTGTAAATTGGTGAAGATTTTAGACCATGACTCTCAGTCAGTAAAATTATTGTTGACATATTTAAGCCATTTTTGTAACATTGTTAGCACTTTCCTTTGGACCACAGACAGGTATATATTTGAATTTGGAATGCAGCGAGCAGAAGCAATAGGATGGGAAGTGGGGAAACCAAGAATTAACACAGGCTTACCTGTATCAACTCTTCAGAATTCAGAGAAGAAAGTTAATATTCACATCAGTCTCATTTTGAAAGTTCCACTGAATATGGGTGTATCTTTGGAGTCCAGGTGTTGTCACAAAGCTAAATAAATTTGAAACATGTAGATCTATATCTCTGATTTAGTCCCCAATACTTTTTTGCTTTTATAATTTTTCAGCTTTTTTAACTCTAATATAGTGAGCAAAGAAAGCCGTCTATATAAAAGCTTCATAAAGAAATAAATCCCTTTTTTTCTGTGGGTTTTTTTCCATTTTTTTTTCTCTGCTAGACCCTAGATGTAATGGTTACATACAGGTCTGTATTTGCTCTTACATTATAATACTGTAGCTGACACTGGGATTTGCAATGAGACATTTAGTGTGTAATTGTGAACTACCAGGTATATAGTGTGTAAACTACCAGGCAAATAGCATGTAAAATGTTGATATCCATCACATCCAGTCACGCTGCTTCCAGTGAGGCACATTCAACTTCCTCCACAGGCATCTTGTTGTACTGATGCTATCATATTAATAATGTCTTTGACCTTGTGCCAACTGGCATTTCAGAAGCTGAGAGTTTTCATTTTATTTTTTCAAATGAGAAGGGCAATGATCTCAACAATATTTTTCTTGGCTATTTTGGACAACTGAAGTTCTCTCCATTGGTCACATAAGTACTTAATCTAATTTTGTTTTTCTGAATCACACTTATGCAGGATGCCTTAGCCTCTGCTATAGTGTGGAGACAGACCAAAATTTTACCAACTTCCTATTTGAAACAAAGTTAAATGTGCAAGTAGTATTCTAACATTTTATATATATATATATGTTTTCTACAAGCTCTAGTTTTGCCTTGTAAATGTCTTATTTGTTGATGATTTTGTTATGATCGGGTTCACTTTGTAACTTGATTTGGGGTGAAAATTAATTTCAAATAAAAGTTTTCCAGAGAACAAGAATTACATTTTCAAAAAGGTTCTGAGATTGAGTTCTCTGTGAACACAGATATATTGTAGATATCATAGATAGAATCTATAAAGAGTTCAAATCAATTAAATTAAATTCAGAGGACTGGTTTGACTTCATCTCAGATTAATCAGTAAGTCTTCCCTGGATTTTGTATCTCACAAACACACACAAGAAAAGTCTTTAATGTCCTTAAAAATAAGATCTCTTTATTGCCTTGAGCATCACAGCATCACTTGTAGAATGCAGTTTCATGTTTTATGCCAGACCAGGTTCAGACACACTTGTACTTGAATTGGAGAAGATCAGTGTGGGAACTGAGCTGACAATTTTTTTTCTATAAATTGTCATCCTTTTAGAGATACCATGCCCAGGCATGATTTTATTGATGTTAGTCTGTGGAATTTGCCAGTATTCAGCTGATATGTGAGACATATCTCCCAATTCATAGTTACTAAAAATCACAAATTTTATTTTATATAAATATTTGCTGCAATCATCTTTGGCTTATTCAATTCATGTGTTAAAAAAATAAAAGTAACAAAGATTCACACATTGTTTTCTTTCCAGATAGGAGAAATTAAAAAACAAAGGAATGAAACCAAGTGTCCCAGACAAAATCTAGTTTGTGTAATTGCAGTAAGCAAAGCAGTGCTACTTAAGTAACTGCAGTTGTGGTTAGATGTATCATTATTCACGTTCACTTCTTCTGTTGCCATTTTCTGAATTGTTGTACAGCTGTGAAATTTTGTCTCAGAAAGACAGCTGCACAGCAGTGATAGGCAAAAATAGGGATAGTAGGTGCTTATGGTTTGCTTAAAGCTGCATATAACTTTCAGCATGATTCTTTAGATGCCAATTTAAATATCAGGATAATTTTTGCTGACAAAATTTCTAAGAAACCCCTATCTTCCTTGGTCATCAGAGTCTTATCAGACTCATCTGAGTTGATACCATAAAGAGTGTTCAGTGAAGAAGCCTTTTTTTAAACCATTGTGATTTTATGCTATTCTGAGGCAGTGGAAGGTGTTTGCACATAGTTGCAAATGTATTAGGAGATTATAGTCTCCTGCTAGAATGACAATAAGTTTCTCTACTGAACTGTCAAATGTTCTATTCAAAAAATCATTCAAAATGCCATTGTAGGATGGACTTGGTCACAAACTTATAGGCTTCATCCTCATTTAATCCATAATGTGAGCAGGCATGGGAGAGGTTTTAGCCATTAAAGCAATACAGCACAAAAACAATTATGGTGCAAATTTCAGTTTTGTTTTCATTTATTTCTAATCATAATGTGTTTATCCAAGCCTATATTCTGCAAATTAATGAAGAACCCACTCTACAAAGTAAATACAGGGATTTTGATAGGTATTCAACCTGAGCCAAAAAGGGATTTAGGGTTTTGTGGTTCCGTTGTGTAATGAAATTGCAATGGTATATTTCATAAATGTATTTATACAAAATCTGCTTTTAGTTTCACAAGAGCCTAACTCCAGCTTCATCAGGCTTATCTTCATGCCAGTGCTGGATCTTTAATTCTTCTTTTGTTAGTCTCTAAAGAGTCCGTATAACTTTTAACAGGAATCTGGCTGAGCCAAAAAGGAAATCATCTCAATAATGCTGCATGCCAGTGCTTTGTGTACATCTCATTATCACAATATGCTAAGGCTGTTAGAGGCTACACATGATATTGAAAACACCAGAGGAAGTGCTTATGAAAATAAAACTGTTCGTAGTAGAAGACTGGTAGTTCAAAATCATCCAGATGTCTCAGGGTTGATCAAAAATTTAACAGCACTAGATATTCAGTTACTTACAGGACTGCTCTTTATCTCAACATCATATCAATCTATTGTAAATATTTTGTCAAGAGACTGCTTAAGGCTGGAGAGAAAGTTGGATTACTTTCACCACTGATAAAGCAAACAATGCCAAGTCTTACTCTCCAAAGGAGTGAATGTGACTGTGCTTTCCTCATCCTCATTTTTTGAACCACTAACAATGTCAGTCATTCTCAACACCAAGATTACAAAAAGTAAAAGATTGTTTATGCAAAAAACCTCCTGGAAACGGCATAGGAAATAGGAAGCCTTGCATTTATACTGGTAATCCCTCACCTCCTAACAACACTCATCTGTTAGGGAGAGAGAAGTGTTGTAACATCTGGCTCAGTGTGGTGAGTTTTCATCTTCTGTTGGGAGGGCTGATGTCATGTAAGGAACAGAGCAGCACACTAACTGCTGTAAATGAGAGGCAGCAGCAGTGCTTGTCCTGGGAGCTGGGGCTCATGGATCAGCTGAATGGCTGCCTGCAGCCCTCATGTGTTGATTCTGGCCCATTAAACATCCTATTAATCTTCAAAAAGCTTTAAGGCATGAGTGGTTTGGAGAGTGAATATAGGTGAGAATTTGCAGGTGTCATTCACACAAAACAGCCATCTTCCACACTCTTTTCAACAAACAGCTTTCCTGGTCTTTCAGAGCACAGAAGGAAATTCTTTCCAGTACCTTTTACCCTGTCTGAAGTTTCTGAGAGCACCAAGACCCTTAACATTTTGCAAGACGGCAGTGCAAACATAAAGGAATGGAAGGTCAGTTTGTAAGAATCAGAAGGATATTTGTTTGGGAAAATTTATACACTTTATTCAGCCCACATCCTTTAACTTTCAGTTTTTGAATGTCACCACAATATATACTGCTGCATGAGTCATCTCAATCCTGTATCAACCAACGTTTCAATTCTCTCTAATATTCGTTCTATTCTTTTGGAAAAGAACAGCATGAAAGAATAGGGCAATTTTAGTCAATTTGACATTTATGCCATGCTTGACACCTGACTTCACTTTAGTAACACCTGCCTGAAGAATAATTAGCAGGCCACTTTTAAAGAAAGAACTTCCATACACCACAGATGGCATTTTTCATACCAGACAGGCAATGATGTATGTTGGAAGGGAGCCAAACTGTCTGCAAAAACTGTGAGAAATTCAAGACAGACATCTGAGTGGAAGGAAAGTTTTACCTTCCTTGACACCCCTACCCCCCTGCACCATTCAGGAACATCTGTTCAGACCTACCTCTACATAATGCACTTTATTTTTCTTATCTACTAATACCACAAATTGCAGAAAAAAAGCAGCATAGCAAGTTTCTTTTATATTGGTTACAAAACATATTATTTAATAACATAATACGGTGATTTGCCAGCTATACAGATCCCATATTACAAGACTCCTGTTAGAACCAAAAACAAAACTTTCATAACCCCATAATATGGGGTTCTCAACTCACATTTCCATAAAGTGGTCCTAATTTTCACTGCGTACTCAAAACTTTGTTGAAATCAGCATACCATGTGTCATAACAGAGGCACAAAGGCAACAGTCACTTTGGAAATTATTGGCTAATGTCTTAATCTTGGACTGTTCACTGATTTGTATGAACTTCTGTGTATACTTTGGGCTAAGTCCAAATCCTAGTGAAATCAATTGTAATCTTTCCATTTCCATCTATAGGCTTCAGATGAGCTCCTTTGCTGCCTTAGAAGAATCTTTACTTCTTCCTTGCAAAAATCCTGAGATCTCTTCATAGCACTGTCACCAGTTGTCACACAAATATGCTAAAATTGGAGAAGTGACAGCTCTATGTTGTACTTAGTATTGCTTATGAAAGAAAAAGGTTGTGTATTTTATTTCCACAGTTCCAATGAATAGGTATATGCATGAGAATTATAGAAATATGTGTACAAAATTATTTACGATGTGTTGTAATTCCAAATTTTGGGGCTTTTTTTCTCCTCTGGTAGTTTTTACTCTTCAAAAATATATTTCTGTGGTAATTTCATAGAATTTTTCTAAGCACACTTTTCAAGATACATTTTTAATTTGGGCAAATGTCCATTTCAATATTTTCTCAGCTGTGCATGTGACTTTCATGGCAAATAATGTGGTAAGGATTCAGAATAGGCATATTTCTAAAAACCCTGAAGTCTGTAAGCAAACATAAGTTACATATATAGTGTCTGTGTGTTCATGGGGACACTAAGGATGAGAATCTGTCCCTAAATACTGAACCGCTTATTTGCCACATTCATTGCTTCGTATGGTTTTGGAGCACACTTTGTAATACCAATCTCATATTACTGTGTGATTATAAGACAAGAAAGTTCCTGCAGAAATCAATTATTGTGATGTTTACTTAAAAGATTAGTAAATCTCAAACTTGTTTGTCACGAATGAAAAATAACATTTTACAAGTTTTCTTGTAATGGATGCTAAATTTTCAAAATTAGCAGAAAAGTACTTAGTCCAAATTTTGTCTCTCTCTGGAGAGAGAGAAGTCATTCTGTGAACTAGTAACATTATTTTGCTTGACATCGGAATTGAATATTTAAATTCTAGTATATAACTTTAATAGATAAAAATGTAATACGTAAAAATTTCTAAACTTTTTGGTTCACAAATTACAAAAAAAAATACAAAATCATTTATGAAAAGAACAGGAATGTGCCAATACACTTTGTTCCAGTCCAGGAGTCCTCTGAACAGAACTAGGGGCATTTTAATTATTATTTAATGTCCTGGATCACATTCTTAAAACTTATTTAGGAAAAATTCTAAAAATTATATTTTTCAATTCTTCTTTGAAGAATCACATATTTGTTCTTTTTTGTGAATCCTGTTAGGGGAAGGAGTCAGGGTCACGAGGGTTGGAAGAAGTTGTCATATAAGGCATTCAAGGGATGAATGATATAAAAAAAAGAACAGAACCAGGTTGTCACAGCACATTTAGTAGTGAACCTGAACCTAATACCAAAAGGCTTACTGGGCCTATGATACAAGGTGGCCAGTACAAATTTCTTTTGTGCCCTATTTCAAAACTTTCTTTTGAAATCTTTGGAGTTCATCTACAGAAAAGCACTGGCAAGAAAAGGGAACTATGGTTATTTCCTACTACAGCTACTATTTAACAAACTCTTCATCTACAAAGCTCTTTGGGGTCTTCTCTGTTTGGTGAACCTAACCAAGTCTACTGTCCAGGTGATAGTCTTCAACTGAATGAAAGTAAACTTTCACCAAACTCTGCAGATAGGAGTCATTACGGTTCAGGTGCCAGAAAAAGGGACAGTAGCTAGCACATCTTCATGCATGACTTGGACAGAAGTAATAAAGGTCTGAGAAACTGCTAATATACTTGCAGTTTGTACAGATGACTATGATAACCTCTTATTATGCCATATGGAGGCCCTGATTAACAGCCAGGGGCCTTAAATTACATTGAAATCGATTCCTACACTGCAGCTTTCAGCTGTAAATGATGCCAAAAGACTATGAGCTTAAAATTAAAGTGGAAAGAAATATATAAAAGCAAATGAGCTCCATGGAGTCGTTATGAATCTGAGGTAACTGTGTCCATCCCCACTGAAGCCCTGTGCCAGTTACTGCCAGTTATCTGCTATATTGCCTTTTTTAAATGAATATAGACATCAGGCTGTGTACAGAATTTTCCCTTTCAATCCACACACATTACATAATGGTATTAAATTACGGTACATAATTGGTTAAACATTACTCTCTAAAATTTCTTGAATCTTGTAGCTGATCTTAAATACTGCATGTACTCTATTAAATACAAGCTCACCCAAGAGACATCAACTGACTGAAGCCAGGAAATTCTAAACGAAGGCTCAAGCTGACATTTTGTCCCTTACTTATATAACTATGTTTCCTCATAGCTACTAAGAGTGCATGTCCTAATAGTGTTTTTTTCTTTATTTGTACAAATAATATTATTGCAGCAGTCAGAGCCTTCACTTAAGAAAGTGGGATACATAAACTACCTTGAAATTTGGCCTGTAGTGGAAAGATATAGGTAGAGAGTCTCTTCTTGTGCTCCTTTTTTATGACTACTTTTGGATCCAATGAAAAGTCAAGAAAAGATAAGCACTTAATAAAAATCCCAACGTGCTTCCAGCGTGTGGTTTAATAAATTCAGTCAGCTTGCAATGGTATTATTTTACGCATACCTCTTGAACTGCAATTGTCAAAATAAATCTGAAAACAATATCTGAAGCCATAGTAAACAAAAACATAAAACGCCAATAGTCATAAAGAAAGAAACCCTGAAATAAGCTATGGCCTTGTACCCGAAACAGCAGAAAAAAGAATTCTTATCATGCTGAAAATTAAACTCTTAAGCATCACTCTTTTTACAGTCAATTATATTTTCTGTGTAGATTTCCTGAGTACATTTATGTGTCTGTCTCAGCGACACACCAACAACAGAACATCAAAGAGTGGTTGACGCTGGACATATACAATATCAAAATTGTGGTGGCTCAAAAAATATGTTATTACCCATCAGAAGCAGGATTCATTGACAATCCATGAAATGTGATTAGCCACTATTTCATAACCGGAATTAATAAAGAGAAATAAACTTTACTAGGTTTCATCACATTTCACTCTACCACCAAGTGCCTGCACAAGTTTGGGCAAATCACAATCTTAGGACTTGATTTTGTCCATCAGTTAAAAGGTATAGTCTTAGCTATACAATATAGTTTGACTGGTAGGAGACTTAGTCTGCAGACAGATATAAACCAAAGAAGATAAAACAAAACTGCAAGTTGTAGTTCAAAAGCCTTTATCCTACCTGTTTTCAGCAACAAAATTGTGCTAAAACTTTGATACAAAGCCATAATCACTGCATGTGATTGATCCAAGGAGCTTCCATAAGACAGTTTTTGGGTAATTGAGGTATTCAGAACAAGATCAGACATCATTTGCACTTATGAGTCCGGAGCAGACCTAACCCACAAAGTGGTGTTAAAGTGTGGGGCATTCGTTGCTGCTGTATGTGGCTTGAACAGAAGCTAACTGAAATCTGGAAGAAGCATGTCTGTATTTCTGCAGGGCTGTGCTTGCAAGGAAGTTCCTTCAAGACCATGCTAGGAAGTTCACTGTGCCTAGACTTCATAGCTTCAACTGCTGCCACTTTGAGTTCTCTGCACCATCTTGCACACACCAGTGGTGTACCCACAAACAGTTGTTTAAATCCACCCAAGGTCTTTAAGTAATCGGAAAAGTTATTACAGAGTTAGCAACTTACATCCAATTTCAAAGTCTGAGCTGCTTTTAAAACATGGGAGATTTTCAGTTTTGTTAGCCATCTTTTTTTTTTTTTTCTGTAGTATAAAGTCACATCATTTGGTTCTTTGAAGGTTCATTCAATTATCTAAACAAAAAATCTCCTAGCACTGTATATCCATTTGCATGCTTCTCTCTCTTCAACCTGGTGCTTGAAGTCTCAGCAGATTCAGTTAAAACTAGGAAAATGGAAAATACTGTCTTTCTCAATAGAAAAAAGATCTTTCTGGTAATGAGATTATTATGGCTCACAAATTGCCATCATCACACATACTGGCTGCTTCTCCACTGCAAGTATTCCAGTCCAATTCCACTTCTGCTAACAGAATAATACACCTCTCAAAATGTCTTGGGCTAGAAACACATTGCTGGTGCATTTCAGGTAATGTAAATAAAGCACTTCCATTTGTTTTCTAAAATGTCAGCTCAAACTTGGTTGATTTTCAGATTCAGCCGTAATTTTTTTATAGAATGATAGCACTAAACAATTCTGTAAACCTGAAAAGGGATTTTTGGCAGAGTACTTGAAAGACAATAATCTTCTCTCTCCTCATTACTAGAAAAAGAAGTCACATCATATTTGACTAAATCTCTGTGGTTAAAAAGTGTTATTTGAAAATTAAAGATAATTATTTTCAAATTTCCATTCTAATTGTTCATTTTGAAATGTAGTTATATTTCATTTAAGAGGGAGGAAAAAACAGCCAAGAATAAGCTTTAGTATGAACCACTGTATTTTTTATTGTTTTGATAATCCCTAACAACACCCAAAAAACCTTTCGTATCCAGACATGAAATCAAAAATATCAAGTATTCACAAGTGTTTGGCTTACTTCTCTATCCTATTCCCATTCTCAGCACTTTTATATGACAAAGGCATTCAAAAAAGAACTGAGAAAAAGATGCAAAGCCCGTTAACTGCTGGAATCAATTAATACTCTGAAGTCTTTTAAGAAATTAAGTACCCATTGCTTGGATATTTCAAACTAAAATGGTCATGAAAACAATTAATGTGCAAGAAAGATCAAACTTGCATTGGAAAGGATTTGTAAAATAGACACAGAGTTCTCAATTACGTTTAACTTTTATGATGTCCTACTGCTCCACATAGCAGAGCTTCACTGAATGCTTACAAGTATTTACTAGGGTATGCACATTTTTTGCTCCCTCTTTCTTTCACCCCTCTCCTTCTATCGCACTACCCAGTCCAATTAATCTGATTTATTTTTTTTTCTCCTGAACAGCTTTATTGAACAAAGGCATGATAATACAAGCATGCATCCCTTCCTGATGTTTATTACCTTTCATCCATTTCAACAAGCTTCAACAAAATAACCCTTCACATTTGCTCTAAATCTGGAAAAAGGTTTGAACAGACTCTTGTTGGTTTTGGCTGAAGACATCATTAGCTGCCAGTTAAATTTTTTTGCTAAAGGAAAAAGTTTCCCAAGTGGATCAAGGTAAAAGGTTTACCCAAGATTAAAAGCCTAAATTTGAAAACAGCTTTCTGTTGCCCCCAGACAGACTAAGTTCTGAAAGACCCAAAAAAGACAGAGCTGCTTAGGCAAAAATCACTTTTAGAATCCTATGAAATCACTGTAGAAAGACGAGAATTATTTAAAAATGATTATTTATTAAACATATTTCTTTACAAAGTACAATCAATGTTTTGCATTAAATTTTGGGGTTTGGTATTTGCCTGTATGTACATAAAAGCTTATAACAGAAAATGTGTCTTGATTTTACACAAGGGACACAATATAGTTACCTTCATATTTTGATTTCTACCAACATAAGCAGTTGATAATAACTTTCAGTTTATCTGCTGTTTTTTAAACTGAATATGAAGCAACAAAATTTCTACAAAATGTCAGTATTTATCAATGTACTCAATCATGAAAAAGTAGAAATTAATAATCCTTTGGAAAGTTTCCACTGAGCATGAGTGGAACATGACATTTTTGGCAGGTTACTGGACTATCCTTATGATCCTAAAAATCACTTTTTGCAGTTATAAGATAGGAAGAATTGAAGAGCTAGGTAAGTTTAATAATACCCTATTAGCAGCAGTTGATAGTAAATGCAACATAAGGTTTGTTTTGTCTGTCATACAAGGATGTGTCCTAGCAGACACTATTGTGTTGTTCTTTACTTGAACAAAAGTATCTGCATGTATTGTATGTCTTTGGAAAAACAAAACAAAGATAAAGAGACAAAAAGCCATTTATTGTCATGAGTGACTATTGCCATCAGCTAATATGAATGCATTGCTAAAAATTAGTGAAGACAGGAAAATGCTGTAAGGTAAATATATACAGAGTTAAAATACATTTCTTATCCACTAGATAGTGATTTTGTGGCACTGTGGTTTTCAGAATATAACATCTGTCGAGAGCAATGTAATTTTCAGTGCAAGCTAAAGCAAAAATACCTGCCCGCTGTCATAAACACGACAAACAAATCTGGAATGTTCAAAGTTTGTCTTCCACTTCTCCACTCTTGAGGCACCTTTAAGACATGGCACTTACTGTAAACCATCTAAAAATCGAGAAAAGCAGACATAATAAGCCTGAATTTTCCATAACAACTTTAAAAATCATTGCCAGAGTCACTTGCATAAGTAAACGATGCCTGTGTAAGGCTTGCCAGCAAAGCATCTTTCCTGAGAACGGAGCTGGGGCACTCTCTGTGTATCATAAGTGTGCGTGCTCAGAGCTGTGGTCGCTGTCGTGGCTGTCGTCGTTCGCTAGTGAGTCCCCTGTGTGCTGGAGACCAGCTGCGCCGATGCCAGAGAGCTCGGAGGGGAGCAGCGTGCCCTTTTTCACATTCACCAGTTCCTTCTCCCGGGCCGCTGCTCCTTGCTGACCCCCTTTTACCCGCTTCCACTTCATCCGTCTGTTCTGGAACCAAACTTTTACCTTCACAGAAAAAGGACACAACAAGAAAAAAAAAGATGGGGTCATTGAAGGTAATAATGAAGTTTTTATCTGTAGCACAGCACTTGGGGATTTTTTCTTATTTTTTTAATGTGCCTTTCTGGCTGTATGGTAAAAAGCTTAGCAAGCCTTCCTTGAAGATCAGGCAGTCCAGTGTTGGATAGGACGTAAACACTGCGGATGTGATGACGGCAAAGGAGAAAAAGGGGTTACTGTAGGAAGACAGCTAGGCTATCTGCTGCAGACAGCTCCATGGGAAGATCTCAGAGCCCTTTAGAAAACATTAAAAAGTTCGGGTAACTCTTGAAAAACATATTAATGCCATTTCTCAGGGAGAGAAACAAAGGCAAAATGTTTCCCATCAAGAGACGGTGCAAAAAAACGTGCATTTCAAGTAACAGAGTACCCTTCATAGGAGGGTAGTTGCTTTGGAAAGGAACTTGCACTGAAAAGTTGGCATTGCTTTCTGTTTTGTTTCTGCAAATTGGTGGTGAGTTTCAGGTGCAGCAGTTTAAAAGCACTTTTTTTTTTTGTAACTTGTTGAAGTATCTGAAAGAATATTCTTAGCATTCAAACTTAAGACTTCCGTGTCTATTTCACAGATGTGTTTAAATCATTCTAGTCAACTCATCCTTGACTCTGAGACATTTAGCCATAGACCCTGGTCAAATTTTTCAGAAAACAGATATCCTCAAAGTCAGAGGGCATGACGTTTATAAATTTGAATCAAAATTAGCTAATAATTTCAGATAAGAATGGAAAAGAAATTCATAGCATGGAAGATTAAAAATGTATCTAAGTCACATTAAACCCCAAGATTTTACTCCAGCTGAAACTCATTTCCCCTCCTCCCCTTCTCTGTATGGAAATATATGAGGGAGAAGTAAACCTAAATTATTTGCACTGCAAACCACAAGGACTTTTTTTTTTCAATAGCCAAAAGAAAAGAAACAAAAGATGTGCATAGCATCTGTTAAGTATATTAGACTGGATTAAAGACTGATTTCAGATCAACTTAAAGTATTGTCACTGAAAACAGTATGAATAGAATATTATTCAGTTTGATTCATTTAGAGTTAATGTTGCTGAAAAATCTCGTGTGTGTGTCTGTGCAGCTCTTCAGATGAAGGTTCCACAGAAAAATAAACAATGTCTGCAACATTTCACTTGGAAAGAAAGCAAGAAAGCTTGCAATGTTGGTATATCCTCTGCTGCGTTAAGCAGAATGTGTTTCAGAGTTCTAAAAGAAACAGCAAGGAACAGGCACAGCAGGACATATTGTACAACATGAGTAATAGAGCCACAAAAATGCTGTTTTGCTGAATCTGTCTTACACATCCAGGAAACATCACAGTGTTTAACCTTTACTATCACTTTGAATTTTACATTAGAATTTTACTACAACTGAACTGACAGATTACGTCACTATCTTTGTGTACATACATGGGAAGGAAGAAAGGTATATTTATTTTTTTAATACTCTATATTCCTGCTAAAATCAAAGTGAGCTGTTAAACCAAATCACTTGGGAACAGAGCGAAATGATTCCAGGTTAGTTAAGAGCCTTAAAACACAGCACATCTTTTCCCCCAGTCAACTCATCAGAGCCAAAGAATCTGCCTTGTAAAATAAAATGAGTGTAAATATTACTGGCTGCTGTGATGTTGGAAATTATCACACTCAGGACTGCTGTCAGAAGTGTCCATGAAAACAGTGTCTTCAAAAGGGCAGCCTTCTGGGAGAAGTTTGATGTTATTTTCTTTAGTTTTTTGGTTGGTTTTTTTTTTTTTTTTTAACAGTGAAGTTTCCCTTGCAAAAGGCACTACTCTACTGGTGCAAGACAGCGCAGTAGATGCAACTTCAGGCATAACCTAAACATCAAAAAAACCCCATTTTGGATTCAACCCAGTACCATGGGATATTATCACATTTCTTCTGAAATAAGGGCCAAAAGAATTTTATTTGCTAAGAAACTACAGGCTTAGAGTAATTGTTAAAAGATGTGAGAAATTCTCTGGATATTTTTATGTCCTTGAACATTCACAGAATAATTGACAGCCCTGAAATTCTAAAACAAAATAATAATGTATAGATGATGATACATTTGAAGCTAAAATTTCAGTGCACAGCCTGGATGCAACCTACTTTAACTTACTGGACCAGGAGACATCCAAGCAAACAGCCTTCCAGATGCAACCAGTTTATTTTTGGATACTTGAGAAATTGAAGCTAGTACTCCTATAACCATTGTCAGAAACTATCCTGGACGGAATAGGGGTGAGCAGGATAATTACTGCCTGGTTTCTGATGCAGGTGCTCATTATTTTTCTCTCATAGACAAAGCTAAACTCTCACATCTTCTGACCTAACATTTCTTGACAGTTTTCTACTCCAGTTTAATAAATAAGTTTTGTTGTTGTTTTCCGGTTTTTATTACAATATATTTTGCTTCTGCTTTTTATAATTCCAGTCACTTCACAATAGCAGAGTTGAGAGGAGTCTGTCTCCTTGAGCATTAAACCCAAGAGAACTGCTTGACACCTGCTTCCAGGTAATAATAAGTAGCCGATGCCAGACTGGGGAGTACTTCTTCACTCAGATCACCTGCCCTCAGATTAGTGCATAGGATCGTGCCTCGAAGTGCCTCCACCAGGGATGAGTTGAGGTCAGTGTCTGCATATTAGCTGATATAAATGAACTAAAGGATGATGGCTTCCCTTTTCAAGCATAAGTGCGAGATCCATTTACATATTCCTCGGAGTATCCAGAATGCAATGCTATGTTTGCACACAACTCATGATCTGGGAAACATGGCATTTGAGAAAAATCAGGCTAAAAGGACTCCAGGTACCTTTGCATGTGTTCTCTTGAGTGTAGAAGAAAGGCAGGAACACTTGACAATCCCATTGAATAAAATGTACTACTGACTGGCATATAGCCTTCCCATAAAGAGAAAACGGTAACAGTGTTAAAAAGAAAAAAGAAGTTGAAAGAGGCTTTTTTTGTAAATGACTGTAAATAAACTGCATCTTGTTTACTTAGAGAATATAAAAAAAGAAATGTCTTTATTTGGTACATCAAAGATTATTTTCAAAAGCTAGAGATATAGTGACGTTTATTGTTGAAAATATTATGAGTTTATTTTGATATAATTTGTTGCATTAGTGTACAGCAGGACTCTGATATGATGGAATACATTAGATATTTTTATATATATTTCTTTATGTCCTCCATTATAAAGTACTAAAGTCCAGTTTGTCCTGATCCAAAGTGTACATATGTCAATTTGAGTTTATCCATACAGTTCAACAGACTCTAGATGAAGACTTTGATGCTCATGTGCTAATAATATGAGACAGGTACTTCACTTGTTATTTCCTCTAGAGATCAAATTTAGATATTGGAATTATAGACTTCCCTTGGAGCTGAAGAGTCACTTATGGAGGGTATAGTTGTTACTGATATGTGATCCATCTATATTTTAGTAATAGGAAGTGAATCAAACTTTGTGTTAAGTACTTCAGAGCACCGATTTATCTGGATTCATGGAAAACCATGCTTTTTAAACACAGAACTCATTTAAAATTTACAGCTATTGCACAAAACATGAATCAGAACAAAACACCCCGAGAAACAAAAAAGGAAAGAGGATAAAGAAAAAGGAGAATAGAATAGAATAGAATAGAATAGAATAGAATAGAATAGAATAGAATAGAATAGAATAGAATAGAATAGAATAGAATAGAATAGAATAGGAAGATCAAGAGACACAGAAAGGAGAGCGACTGAGTAAAAGAAAAACAAAGAAATATTAAAATAAAAATAGAGAGTGAGGAGAAATCCTTACTGAAGTGAACTTGAAAAACTCTTGAACTTTTTCCCAGTAAAATAACTAGCTGGTGCCTTTTACAACTTTTGCAAAAAATGATATCCTTTTAAAGTAGTTTAAAGATCTACTGTGGCAAAATTAATACTATAGAATTTATGAAACTTTATATGCTATTTTTCAAGTCTATTAGCTCCAACAGGACCTGAGAGTGCTCATCACCTGCCAGAGTCAGGTCCTGACTGCTTACTATTTATCAAAATAACCCTCTTCTCCACCCTCTGACTAGCACAACTTGACTGTATAGAGCAAGCATATGTATGTACAGAAAACAAAGGAAGTGGAGGGAAATGAACTATATTAAAGATGATGGTAGCATTAACAGCTGTTTCTAAATCAGCACTTATGATCCAGTCTATTGAGCACATCTGCTTATGGCACGAAAGCCTTGTTTCTTTTCCCTTAGTCAACAAGTTGTTTAGCATCTGCATCTCCACATCTGATGATTAGACTGTTACTTAAGATACGAGTAAATTATTTATTAGATTTTTCCTGATGTACAAGATAAATGTTTTTGCTGTGTCCAATTTATTTTAGGACCTACTCTGTAGTAATCACAGGAGGAGAGTCAAAACAAGGAGGTTGACATTGTTAGTGTCTACATTGCCAAAGAAGTTGTTATATACTTATGATAAAAGGTCTTTGGTAGTCTTTAGGGTCACATGATGTGCTGTCTTTCATGTGTACCTTTAATACAACTTCCTGATGTGGACATCAACACATCATTTTGGTTCAAAATGAGCATCTTTCCTAAAGTTCTGGTTTAATGCTCCTCCTTCAGCAGAGCTCTTCAGTCACATTAACCTAAAGAAAAACTGACTTAAAAATTAAAGCATGACTGAATTCAAACTACCTTAGTTGCACTGTCTGCTGTCTTTCCTCTTTTAAGAAAAAAGACTTTCTCTTTAAAAAAGCTCTTCTCTGAAATGAAAGAGGCTTTCTAATCCAGGTTTTAATGGCAGGAGTCCCAAACAAGATTAAAATTTGAGGCCTGATATCTCAAAAACCTTAAAAATTAGAAAGCAAAGCGACTGCCAGTTGAAACTTATTTTGCTTTAAGAGATGCATGTTTCTAAGAGTCTTTGAAGTCAGTATCCTAAATTCCATGTTTTATTATAACTAAATATGTCATGAAAACCAAACCATCAAGCCTTTTAAGCATTCTGCCCTGGTCCTCCATTGTCCATTTTCTTTTTTTTTAATTATTTTTAAATCTGTCAATTTGCTTTCCTCTAATATGGACAAACATATGAATAGCAAAAAGTAACCCAAGTTTTCAAAATTTTAAAAAATGAGGTTTATTTCTAACCTGCTTTGGCTTTGAAAACATCCCTGTTATTTTTAGATAGTACACTTATGCTGCCAAGTTTTAAGGAAAGTCAAACTCCTGAACTTTACAGAAATCACTGGTGTTTACAGCTGAAGCTTACCTTTTTTTGCATATATAGAGATAGTATTTTCATGGTAGTTTATTCAGCAAACTTATAAAAGCAAACAGAAATGTACAGCCAGAAGTTTCTTTTCCTATGAATAAATATAAGTATTGGAAGAATTAAATCTATTGATTTAAAATGTTTACAGAAATGGTAGTCATAATTATCAGTTCACTTCAATAAATAAAGATAACATGAAATTTTAAATAGTTCCTGTATTTCAGTCATGCTGGATGCATGGGAGAGTAAGTTAAGGTAGTTTTATTAAATTAAACTAAATTTTCTTACCTATATAATTTAAAGGAATTCCAATTTCTATTCCAAAAAAAACTCTCTTAAATATCTTAAATATATTTTGAATATTAAAACCAGCTTAAATAAATCTGAGTATTAAATGTCTTCTTAGTTGTTATAAAATATTATCAAAATCCATAACTTCTCTTTGGAAATTGATGAGTGGTATCGGAACCTTTGATTAAAATTACTCACTGATTTAAAGAGATCTGCTCTGTGTTAAATTACAGGACTTTGCACTGAGTGTGTACAAGTACTTTGCAGCAGCTGTTGAGAAAAAGGGGAGGTTTTGGCAGGTGCACAAAGGACAGCTGGAGCTTTTGGCACCCAGGAAGGTGTAGGAGTGAGTTCTGGTTTATCATTACATAGAAGTCAGTTGAGGTTTGGGTACTACTTAGGTGACACATTCTCCTTTCTACCTCCCACGTTTAGACAGGGATAGAATAGACATTATATTTCAGAGGACAGCAGTGATGGGAGTACTTCATTCCAGTTTCAGAAGTCTTTGGGAGCACTCAGTTTACCTCCCTCTACTCCATCCAAATAACTGCCACCTTCTCCACCAATGATCTTCAAAACTGATTTCATGATCAAGCAGTTAACCCTTCCTATTCAAAATCTCTCCAAAGTAGGTTTCACAGTTAACATACCTTAAGCAGAGAGGGGCACACTATTGCATGTTCCTTCCTCCTACTGACTTGTTTTACATAGTCTAAGGAAATATTTTTTATAATAATTAGTCTTTCTCTTTTTGGTCAAAGGCAAAGAAAGGCAATCTGCTGCTAGAATTCCCTCTACCTTATTCTCCTGTAATATATCTTTTTAGAGTCTGCTTTCATCCAATTTTTTTACATCTGTGTAGTTCCTAAAGGGGGCTTACAAGAAGGATGGCAAGGGACTTTTGATAAGGGCATATAGTGATAGGACAAGGGAGAATGATCTTAAGCTGAAGGAGAGTAGGTTTAGATTATCTATTAGGAAGAAATTCTTTACTGTGAGAGTGCTGAGACACTGGAACAAGTTGCCCAGAGAGGTTGTGAACTCCCTGTCCCTGGAGGTGTTCAAGGCCAGAATGGATGGAGATCTGAGCAACCTGGTCTAGTGAAAGGTTCCCTGCCCATGGCAGGGGGAGTTAGAACTAGATGATCTTTAAGGTCCTTTCCAACCCAAACAATTCCATGGTTCTATGATTCTGTGATTCTAAATCTACAGAAGAAACAAATGGTGGAAAACTAATTCTTGGGGAAGATCATCTTTAGCTAAACTTTCTTCTTCTTTGTGTAGGCATTTACCTCCGTGAATTGCTCGCACGTATTTTATTTCATGATTAAAAAAAAATTCTAATGTGCATCACTGTGCACCCATTTTGCACAGGTCAGCTGAATGTGAAAGTCAAAAAATTGCACATAATCAAGACTGGCTTTCAGATAAGTATGCTGGTGCTTCTTTCTGTTACTCCTTTAGTACAAATAAAGGCAAATGACTTGAAGAGTAGAAACCAGTGAAACTAGAAAGAGATTTTACATTTTTCAATGACCTGCATAAAAAATATGTTCTTTATTCTACATGTTCATTTTTAACCTCTAATATCATTTGTTCCCAACAGATTTCTTCTATTTCTTAAAGTGCCCACAAATGACAAACCTTAAAAGCTCCTCTCTCCTTAAACAGGTGACAGAAGAAGGTGCATCTTTCTCAACTTGAGTCTAAGAAAGGGCAGGGACAAGTAATGTCAGAACCTCACACACTTTGTAAAAGCAGCCATATGAGCTGCTAATATTTTATATTGCGTGGGCTGCTTGGCACATACAGAGGTTTCTCCCCACCCAGAACCTCACATGGTTTCTCTGCAGGTGTAGGGTACATTCACAACTAACAGCTTGATGCACTTAGATCTTTGCATATGGAAATGCTTGTTTGAATTTAATCAATATTGCAAAGGTAAATATGCTGATTGAAGTTTTGCCATATACTTTTTAAAAAAGAATTATTGTACAAATCAAAATTATGCACAAATTATTATTAAATTTTCTAGGTGCATTCTTTTCTAAGAAAGAACAGTAACTCTTAGTGCTGGTATTTATATTGCTCAAAACAAATACCAAAGTTTTATTTTATTAAGAATGTCACAGTAAATAAACAAAAAATCCAAAGGATTTCAAGCCACATAGGTTCATTATTATAGTGTGTGTATAGAGAGTGCTTAACACATATAAGCATAGAATGAGCAGCTGCCTTTCAGAGAAGATGTGACAGTGTGACAAATCAGACAGATATGGTCAAGCCTGTCCTGACAATTCAGTCGTATTTTGTTTGAAAGTATACAGGGGAATAATTTCACCACTTAACCTCAGAAAGCTAGCTTCCTAAAGTAGGAAACTAGTCATGCTGTGTGATGCATGGAGAGACATTTACACATCCAGAGGCTGTGCAGAACAAACACATGATTGCAGAATGCTGAACTCCCTGGTTTCTCACCTGGGTGACTAAGGGACGCTACTCTTACCTTAACAGTCAAGTCTAAAAAAATGCAGTGATTAGCTTCCCTGAAGCTCTGCAATGCTGAGAAGGATTTTAATGAAGTCATTTGTGATGAAACATTCAGATAACCAGGTCTGAAGGAAACTTTTCTAATGGTAAACTTCATTTAGTATTTGTATGGTCATAAAAATGCAATGCTACAGTGGGGGTTATGGTACTATACCAAAGTATAGTTTAAATAGTAGCACTGCTTGCTTCCGTTTCTGGTAGAAAAAGGCATCACAAAACTTCTTGCTTTTTCACTCATCCCAAGTTGGTACCACATGCATGGAAACCAAACACAAATACAAAAGCATTCTTCATTTTGGTAAGATTTTGTCCTTTGTCTATGTAAAATCAGTGGCTTTAGGCCTTTTATAAATGATTGGTGGCTTCTGGGCAGATATTGGAAATTAAAGTTGAGAAGAAATAAACCTTCTCATTACCATCAGCAGAATTTAATCTGACTAGGTGGGATTTTCCATTTATGTTGGCAAACAGAAGCATATTTGGATTATTTATTCCGGTAACCTTAGCTAGCCTGCAGAACTGCAACATTACTCTTTTGATTAGCTCCATGCAAAAAGATCTTGCCAGGTGGAAAGATCTCCTACTCTTTCTATATTTGGCAGGATCAACTCCATAAAAATGTCCATTTTGCCACGCCTCTGATACCCCACTGCAGCTGCTTCCTCTCCTCATCCCACAGTGAGATATTAAAAAGTCTGCATGGAACTTTCTCCAAGTTTATCTGGATGTACAAAAAAGCCAAGAATGCGCTTGTCAAGGTTACAAATATCTAGGGAGCTAAGATAGTTTTTAGTCTAACTAGCTCTTCAAAATATAGTAAAGGCCTGCCAGCTGAAAATTATTAACTGCTGGCTGAGCTGGGATTGTGAGTGCACTCTATAGGAGATGGAGCAGGAATTATATGTACCTATATTTATGGAATGCTTACAGTAACATAATAGAGCCATCCTACCACCAGATGTGCTTATAATGCTCTCAAAGTGCACTCTTATTATCTAGGCAATTGAGGCACTTATTTCATTTCATCCTCCTGTCTTGTAACTTGGGTTTCCTTTCAAGGGAGTGATAGGATTACTTCCTTCTCCTGATCCATATGTTATGAGGGGGTTTTTTTCGTTATTATTTTGTGGAATGGCCTTCCATGAGCCATTTATGTTTGAACTCATCTTGTAAGTTATTTCAAAAGTCAAATGGAGCCTTACTTTGATGACTGTAGAACACTAATACCCTTATACAGCTTTTTAAATATAGTCAGACATAGTTTTTTCTACAGCTTGTTTAAATGACAGAAAGGTAATTATGAAGTGCTAGTTGGTCAGTGGCTCTTTTAAGCTGCGACATATGGTTGAAATTATCACTACAGTCAAGAGGAAGATAAAGCTTTCTTAAGATGATAGGCATCGTGATTCATCTCACATCTTGGGAAATAACTGGAAGTTGTAACTTTAGGATGACCCAACAATACTTTTCCCAGATTATTTTTTGTTTTTCTGTCTCTGAATAATATGCTTGTAATTTTCTAAAATCCTAGTGAAAACAATAATGCTAAACAAATAGCACCCCCATCAGGGGTTAAATCTGCTCTCAAACCTATTTTCTGAGCAGATATGTTAGATCCTCTAATACCCACGTCTAGTTTTTTGTCATTGTATTATCTGAAGCAAGTTTCAATTCTCTGTGTGCGAATTCAGTGTTTCATGAGAGATCAAGAAAGCTTCCAACACAAAGAGGTCTATAGCCTGTGATGAGATCAAGGCTATCACTTGTGCGTTCATTTATTTCAAAGAAAGGAACTATAAAGTACCATTTTCTGCAATGCAGCTTTGGGTGGAAAATAGTAAAGGAAAACTGTTCCACAAATAGCAATTTTCTAAACATGCTACCTCACTGGAAAGGCCAGGAGGGTAGGGAGAGGGAGTGTGCAAAGCTTTGTTTCTATCAGTATATTTTAGTTCATATTGTTGCACTTGCTTAAGGTTGATATCAAATATGATCTATTGGGTCAGCTAGTTAAAAAAAAGTAGTAACAGTAGTAACAGTAGTAAGTATGCAAATAAGTGTTGTTATCTCAATAATAATAATTCATTCTGGTAATGATGGAAAGACAGGTCCTGAATCCGAGTTCACTCTCTTAACTGGAGAGAAAAGGAATATTAGTGTCACACCACACTCACCCTGAAGTACTTTGTAAGTCACTGAAGGAATACTGATGTAAAACAAACATGCAAGAAAAGTCAGTTCTTTTGATTTACGGCATTCAGCTTCTGAAGTCTGCCATATACCATGGAAACCCAAACCCAGATCCCTGCCTATTTACACCATTTTTCCATCAAAGCAATATAGTTGATTTAAAAGAGACATTCCTAATTTACAGCATTACTTGGCTTAGTATAATTCAGAAACTGAAAAATATTTCCAGAATTTCCTTTCCATTTTCTTTTTGTTTTTTTTTTGTTTTTCTTTTCACTTTTTTCTTTTCTTCTTCTTCTCTCAGACCCTTTTACAGTGGCAAGATACAGAACTGGATTCTATCAAACTAAAAATCTTAATGCTTTCCTTTTCCTAAGCAAGGGTGGTGTTAAGCAGGAAGGCAGGAAGGAAGGCAGGAAAACAGGAAGGAAGGGAGTTATCTCTAGCAGCTCAGTTGTCACTCTGTGATAATCTGAGGAAGCAGAGAAGAATTAGATTACATACTTAGATAGACTAATGACAATGCTGTAGAAATCATCACAATTATCAGTAGAATGCTTAAAACTGACATTTTGTGACAGCTAGAAAATAGCAAGTACTCTCATGACTTAAATGAATTCTCTGCACTCATGTAGCCGGGCTGCCTTTTCTCCTCCAGAGACAATATTCAATATTTAATTGTCACTTTTCAGTACGTAAAATGCTTTTAGAGTAACTATTCCTTTAGGATAGTGAAATGTCTCTTCATTTAGTTGTACTACTTGATGTGATCTTTGAAGAAAAGACTGTAGAATTTATTGGGGAGAACCATTAAATTCCAGGCCAAATTCATCATTATAAAATATGGGGATATATATTCTGAATTCAGCTCATTGGTTCCCATTAAAGTGGCTAGCAAATCTTTTTTAAAATTTATTTCTTATTTTCCAGTTTCACACTGACTCTACCTTTGTCACTGAGACAAGAATTCACTCCTCCTCCCCTCAGCTGTCAAAATCAGGTGTGAAAATTAATCTATTTTTCTCAGATTACCTTAGGCAGTGAAATAAAAAAGGCAAAATTTTATCCATTATTTGATACAAAATGGCATGCTTCACAAATATAACAACCATATTTAAGTAACTGAAAATTACCCCAGTGGAACCTGGGAAATGTGGTCAAGTCGAAAAAGAAATTGCTGTATTCTTCTTGACAAGACTGAAGGGACAGCCACTCTCTACAAGCTTTCAAAAAAAACACAAAACTGTGCCATTTGCTTGTGTGAGTAAATGTGTCTTCACAGCTGGATTTTTGCTGATATATCTACTTACAGCAGGTGTTAATGAAACTCAAGAAAAGGGCAGACCTTCTTACATGTAGAGTTCACAAATTATCATGCTATTTTGATATACCTTACTTTGAGTATATCATCATCTTACTGATTGCATCCAAAGCAATGATCCCTCAATCTAATATTGATTTCTGAAGAAAGAATGACTGTCCATCAGTGGGCAAAAAGCTTTCCATTTTAATAATAAAACTGTAGGTAGTATTTCATCAGATTTGGTGTACTTGAAGCTGGTATTCTAAACTTCTTTACTAAAACACATTTTTTAAATGTGTATGTTGATATAATTATTATTTGAAATGTGACTTCACTGCCTATACAGTGTCTAGAGATGAGATCCTGAAACACTTCAGTACATGCGTAATGTGGATATTTCCATTAGAAATCAATGTGACAACATGCATGATGAAATGTAAGCACATGCAGAAGTGTTCCCGGACCAGGGTTTGGTGAGCAGGAAACCAACAACAGTGATAAGAAATTCCATCATCTCCTTTGCTTTCACAGAGCAGGGTAAGATAAAGTGGTTTGAAATGCCTTTATTCCAGTTTTGCTGGTGTTCCCATTCTTGCTGCCATCTGGAAACAGGATGTTCTGAAACTCTGGATAAATGGCAACTGCATATATTTAATAGACTGAACCAAGATGCTCATATTTGTTGCATGCAGACAAATCAACTGTTTCTGTATATAATATGTTGGACTTACCACCTCCTCAGAGACGCCAGTGTGGACAGATTAGAAAAGATGTGCCCTGGTCTAACAGATATATTACTCGTGCTTTTACCTTCTATCTCTGCCTAATAGATGAAACTAATCTTGTCAGTGGTGCATATAAAAACATAAATTACTTGCATAGCAGAGAGATAATTTTCTGAAAACATTCAATCTGATATATCAACATAACTATTAGTACAATAAACAAGAGCTCTGCTGTGAGGAACTACTAACCACTGGTACATATTGAGCGAGCGTTTACAGTCCATTATTTTGTATCAATACCTGTCTTTCAGTGAGGTCAAGGTTTACTGCTATCTCATATCGTCTCAGCCTGGTCAAATAGTTATGATGAGCAAATTCTGCTTCTAGCTCTCTGATTTGCTCCTTGGTGAAAGCTGTCCTTTCCTTCCTGGGTTTACTGTTGACCTCTGTCTTGTAGTTTCCTTCTTGGGAATCTGAAAAAAAAAGTGCAAAAATGGTTGTAACGACAAGTGTACAGCTAAATAGGAAACAAGCCTGAAGATAACAACAAGCTAAAATTAAATTCTTCAAACTTTCTTCTCACAGAAACACACTCTTGCTTTCATTCCTATGGATTCTTTGCTATAAATCAGGAAAGCAGCAGTAATCTGGCAGATGTGAGCTGCTGCTTCCATTCACACACGTCAAACTTTAGCTTAAAATCTTGCAGTGTTTAATTTTCTAACAATTCTCTGTAGAATTTCTGCAAAGCTTCAATTGTTTCCCATTTCTGGCAACTCTCAGAGCATCCAACCGGTACAGGATGTGTATCATTTGATTAGTGTTTTAATGAGTAATACTTCAAGAATCTCTCTCCTATCATTTTGCTAATACCTTAAGCCAAAGCTCCGTTTTAAAGCATACACTTTAGGGTTTAGTCTAATAAAACTTTCAGGGAAAGCTAACAGACAAAGCATAGGAAATTGAACACACATCAAAAAGAAACTGGTGAGCATGTCCATGGGATCTTCTCCTGCTTATGCTATGGTACAGGCTAAGAACTTTTTGCCACTGCTAGTATCAGTATAGGAAATTTACTACCACTTGAGCTACCTAATCTGAGGAGCTCTGCCGAAAGTTTCATTATCACCCTCATGATTCCTTTTACTCTCAGAAACAGGTACATTTGGTCCTAGCCCAAACTACTGAACTCACTAACTCAGTGACAGTCATTCTGTTGCTGTCAGTGAAACCTGTTTAAATAAATGAAGAGTTCAAACTGAAAAAAAAAAAAGGAGAGAGTGGAAGTAAAAAAAAAAAAAAAAAGGAAAGAAAAAAAAAGGACCAGACATTTGTAAGTCTGGGTATGATACAATACCTATAAATCCAAAATTAGCAGGAGAGCAGTAGGAGTATCATTAGTCAAATTCTGGCCTCACAAACCATCTTAAAAATGTCACAGATTAATTCACACTTCGGCTGCTGATTTAAATAGAAACGTGCATCAACATCCAAATGACCTGGCCCGCAAGAAATCCCTCCCTGGGACTCTGTGTCAGATGAATCATCGGCGTGCCTGAGACTGTCCAACTGGCTAGTGAGTCTGGTTTCAAATCTCCATTTTATAAAGGTGTAAAAATGTTTTCAGTTTTTGTCAGTCACTCTGTTACTTGGAAGGAAACTTTGGTGTTGATTTTTTTTTTTTTTTAATGAGAACTGTTGATGCTTGACTCAGTGCTATAGTCATTAATTTAAAATGTTTTGAAGCTAATGGCTTCAGGTTACCAAACCTCTTTACTTTTGCTGACATGGAACACAGAACTTTGCTTCAAATGTGCAGTGTACTGCTGGCTGTATGACTGAGGGTATCCACTGAATTGTTGAGTGGATCTGGGAGCTGTTCAGCCAGAACTGGAGTAGGGATTTCCTAGGATGGGACCCCATTAGATGGCAGACCCATTGACTACAGTGGAGGGCCAAGGTCTATTATCCAAACTCTACCCAGACAATTTGACAGATCAAACCCATCTTAAACCTAGAAATTCACATTTCTTCCTTTATACTAGTTGGCAGACTAGAGTCACTGTAACTTCTCTCCACATTTTCCTCTTGCACAAACATGCACATTGCTTTTATTCCTTCAAATTTTCTTGTCTTGCCACCTCATTATAAGATCCAAATACTATTTAGATCACTTGTATATCAGCATTCCAATAAATCAATGAAGAGAGATACCTATATCATTACTCTTAGTATCTGGGGTTACCATTCTTATACCACCAGATGTGTTTTGTATATGTTTGAAAGCAGGCGGTGTGTGTAGTCCTTATCTGCAGCATGACACGGAAATGTATTTTATGCAAGTCATTGTTAAAGTCCTCTTGTAACTGTCTTGGTCACCCTATGCCTGTGTGAGTCCATGAGCCAAGAAGCCTTCCCATGTCAGTACCTGCTGTAAGAAAGACCCATGGCTCACTGGTTTTCGAACTACAGGTTGTGATCTTAAATAAAAATAATGTACCTATAGATGATCGTGATACTGTATTGAAAATTAAATACTAGAAATGAAGACATAAGGCTGGATACAATACAGAAAGAGGGATCATGAGTGTAAAACCTTAGTAGCTACTGCTGTTGTGCATATTCAAAGGGAAAAACTTCAAGAGTATCTATCCAAACATCTCCCAGGAGGTTATTGACCTCTGTAAATGAGTGAGACTTGTAACACAAGCAATTTTTCTGCAGGATGGTTCCATGAGGAAAACAGGTTTGCTGTACAATCAGTAAAACCTTATATTTTTTCATAACAGTCAGAGCAAATGATTCCCAATTTACAAATGTGATTAGCATCTAAATTACAGGTTCTTGGGATACTGGAAAGGGAAGGGATGCTAGGATAAGGAAAGGGAAATATAACGGCATGAGTGTCATATGTCTTTCATCTTTGTGAACACAGAGGATTCAGAACTGCTATCAGTTAGCCCACACAGATCCTGTGCAAATATAAGCATTCTTGGACAATTGGTCATTTAGACATTTCTGCCATTGTTCAGTACTACCTTCAAGTCAATGTTGGATTCTAAGTGCCTGACAGCCACAGTTTTGTTAGTAGTAAGATTCCAGACTGATGCAGTGGCAAAGTTGCAGCTTTTTATTTATTTATTGAGAATATCATTAAATGAATTTGTAATAGTTGAGATATTCTGGGGAAAAAAAAACAAACAAACCAACCACAAGATATATACAAACATTTGCTGAAAGCAGAAGTTAGAGAAATAGGCAGAAACCTGTCACAGGTACACAGAAAGCTGACTCCATCTCAATACTGAAGGTAATGCAACAGAGCAACTGGAATCCTAGGAAATCTGTTTCAAAGATATGACCAGCAAGACAATGGTGTTTTGTTCAATGCATTCGAGATATTGAAAATATATCTAAAAGGAGATTTAGATGGATACCAGTTGGGTGAACACGAGTTATGATCTCTTGGTGTCATCTGACTTTCTCTCTACAGTGTTGCTGTGGTTCACATACAGGTTGCCTTTTAATGTCCTATTGATGTCGTACTGCTTGGAAGAGTAATTTTAGCATTTTTGGTTGTTTTAATTTCCAAAGTGATAAATTCAGGTTTACTGATTGTTTCTTTTTAACAGTCTCTACAGAGCCAAGATTGGGAACTCCCATCTCTTTTTGACCTTCAGGACTGTTCATATCGCTGGACTGGCTTCTCTTTGGTGGAAAATGGGTGGGAGACTTGGAAGAGATCCTTGGCAGAACTCATGTTAGCTTACATCTGTTTTGCAGCTGTTGCAACTAAGACAAGAAAAAGGTCCCAAGAACCTTAGTTTTCTTCTACTGGCTACATCTTATGCCAAGTAGTAGGTGTAGAGGCAGAGAACAAAGCGTAGGGGGATCTAACTTAGACTACTTTCCTCTCAAAAGGCACACGTAAAATATATACAGATGGTACAAACCACTTGATGAAAAATACAGTAATCTATATTGTCTGTCTTCTGCCTTCTCCCAGACAAATTCTGGCACACTTTCAGAACATGCAGCCTACATGCAGGTATTTGTATCTTATCAGTCTCTCTTTTGGAAACCTTTGTTCTTTGGATGTCAAGTAATGTAGGCAGTTAAACACTGATTTGAGGGATGCAGATCATACCTCTTTCTTAGAACTGTTTTTATCACTTTTCAAAAACTTGAGGCAGCATCTTTAATATCCCTTATTAAATGCTTGTTGGTAACTCATGTAGAGGGTACCATTTGCAAAAACATTCAAAGTTATGAATGGCTGTTCTACAAATCTTGGAAAGACTCATATTTTTCTTGAGTTTAATAATAGCTCAAAATTTATTACAAAAAAAAATAATTACTAATCACACTATTCTTTAACCTCAAAAGTTACTGCTACTTTACTCTAAGGAAAGGACTGTTCTTAATCCCAACATTTGTACTGTCCCACCAGAGTTCCTATTTCCTTCTCTCTACGTCAACAGATGAAGCATGCCAAGCAAACTCCTATGTGCAGAATATGAAAAGTGATCATTTTGGTATTTTTCCTTGTTATGTATGCCTAGGAAAAAAAAAGACAGGTCACTGAACATGGAAAAGAGACTGGTTGGGATATCCATGGTATAAATATCTGCTACTAACCAGGCATGGTCATAGTCAAAGGCAAAATGTGCAAGAAGCATTTGCTACTTTTGTTGGATTAGTTCAATAGCTGACATACCTTTATTTCTCAGACAGAAATGAACATTCAGTTAATACCTGCAATGTAAAATCTCAGAAAAAAATTTTCAAAAATAAGGCAGATTGCTAGTGTTCTGTTGGCAGTTAGATGGTTTTCAGATCCTGACATCCATATTGGGAGTGAGTAGTGACAGTAACCACTTATGATTTGTGACAAAAAGGCCATCATAATTTCACCCCTAGAATTGTTCAATATTCAGGTTTTACACTTTTGCTAACAGCTTGCAATGCTTATTCTCAAAAACCCCTACCATGAGCAAACTATTTCCCTGTAAATTTATAGTGAAGTTGGATAAATTAAATGTTCTTAATTGCATAATTTCCTATAAATAATGTTTGAGTGTTTGCAGAGAACTACTACACAGGTATTATTATATATACTTCAAAATGAAACAATCTGTACAAAGTAATCAATGCAAAAATCTTGTTACTTCTGAGTAGTTTGTGTGAAAGAATGTTTCTTTCAAACTTAAATCCTGTACATTTGTTTGAATCACTAAAATGTACACAAAAGTTTCTAAATACTGATAGGACACAAGGATGATATGTGATTCAATGCAAATGCTTGCTTGCTGTTTGGTTTTTTTCTTTGCAGATATTAGCAGTATGAACTTAGGGAGAAGTATGATAGTATCAGGACAATAATCTAGCAAAATAACACTAACCTGAAATACACATATGAAGAAAATATGCAACTCTGTATTATTACAGTTGGAAAGGAATATTATAGAGAGGACTACTATATTTTTAATAGTCAGAAGTACATACTGGTATACTGCTAAATTGCCTAATCTCATTGTTTCTGATGCTTTATAGTTAATTATATTTTCTGACACAATGAAATCCTTCACTGAGAGACAAGCAAGGAGCTGGCATAAAGGCCCCCATATGGTTCCTATTTTTTTGCCAGAAACTACGTGTGAGAGCAACATTTACCCAGAAATAGTCACTTTCAGACATTTTTGACATTTAACACAGAATACAATGAAGTTTTTCTATTATTTTTTTTCTAAATTTTCAATTCGAAGTTGCTCAGCATTAGTATGTAAACTTACCCTGTGTCCAAAACCCTTTACTTTGCAGGATCTTAATTTGAATCCTTACTCCCTGCTGAGTATAATCTTTGTTAAAAAAAAAAAAAGTTAAGTCTACATAGCTATGTTTACTTTGATATGTCTACTCTTATTTGCACCAGTTGTGACTATGTAGCCCAATGCTGCATACTTAATTAACCTATTTTTGTTTCATAATTTTCCTTCTCTTTACAGTCATTTAAATAATGTTCTTACAAAATTTTGCGTAGTTAAAAAGTATACTTTCAAATTACTGAACACATTCAGTCTGAGTGCCTCTTTTGACGATGTCATTAGAAGTATTTCTGTAATTCACTAAATGTATTTAGAGCATCCTTTCTGAAAATTGGAAACAATAGCATCATCACTTCCATAATTCACAACTCTGCATGTGCAAATAGGCAAAGCTGCACAGTAGCACAAGTACGATGTCAAAAATTACACGAATCCTTCTTTTCAGTCTAATGAAAGCGAACTTTTGTTTGCTTATTGAGTTAATGCTTTCTAACAGTCTGTGACAATTAACAATTTAAAGCAGCCTCATATCTGCACCCAATAAAAACATTGAACTGGCGCAGCAAAACCTGTGAGTATTCTGAAACACACTATATACCATTCTAAACCATTACCTACTAGTTGTTGCTGCCAACATTTTGTTATTACTGCCTCCTGAAAGTACAAGTCTAGGAATTATACTGCAGTATCGGAAATACTGATTCATAACACTGTAATAGCTAATGTTGCAGGTTCTTGAAGATACCTCTGCTTAAAAAGATGTGTTTCTACCATCTCATCTAATTGATCCAACTATGTAGCATGTACGTGTCATTTCTTCGTCAAATCATGCAAATGTGGAAGACAACATATGTATTCTCTCATATGAGTAATTATCATAGCAAGTAGATCTTCCTGTGGCAGACACTACTCTTTGTCTCAAATGTGTGTATGATTACAGCTTATGATAGGAAAGGAGACACAAGATTTCCCTGAAAGAAACTCTACAGGCTGCATTTTAACGCGACTTTGTCTACTGGGATTGCCAATTCCCATTTGGACTTCGGTAGATACATCTCTTACATGCAGCATCAAATAACACGTACTGGTCTTTTGCCTATTTACCAAATGATTTTTATAATTTGCTTTCCTGTAGAAGAGCTTCATTAAATGAAGTTTAGACCTGCTGGACCATCTCTCCACAGATTAGAGGTGATTAGAGTTAGCCTATAAAATTAAACCAAAATATTTTCCATGCAGAAGTCTCTTAGAAAAAAGAGCTCCAAGTGAAGAAAAAAATAGTTGAGATAGAAGTTTATACAACTTCTCTTTTTTGAGTCTCATCATCTAGACAACTCCCACAGAGGCTCTTTCTAACTCGAAGCCAAATATAAATGAAGAGTGACCAAACCTACCCTAAACACTGTGCATGCCTCAGTCATCATCATCCATCTGATAAAAACTCTTCCCTGGAAAGCAGCTGTATCAGAACTCCAAGAAGGCATTAAATACTCCTTTTGACCCTACTTCATTGTATAAAAATTCTCGGGAAAATAGATCTTTTCTGCAAAGATGGTACTTGAAAGATCTAAAGCACTGAAACTGTAGGAAAGTGGTTGCTTGAGAAAAGCAAAGAGTGTAAGACACGCAGAACTTAGTTAATCATCTCTCAACAAGTCTTATCTCCCTAAAATGATGGGTTGTAGTTTTTCATTTTAGCTTGGCAAATCAGGGAGACCCTTGTCCTGCTGAAAATACTAGGTAGTTTTCTGCAACTCAGGTTTAACAAAAGGCCATATTTAATTCACATCAAAAAAAGATACCTAAAATACTTAAGTGATAAAGAATGCACTCTGGACTATTTAATCCTTTGGCAAGTAAGCTTTTTGAGGACATGCTTTCTCACAAGTATATGTAAATCTGCCTCTTTGTCGCAGTTAAAATATAGTTGTGGTTGCTCCACTTTAAATGACATAAAATGCTATATATTTAGCTTAAGACAAATGGAGATTTAGCCAGGAAAAATGGAGATGTGGCTAAGGAATGGAAAAAGTATGTTGCAGTGGCTTGCTGCTAAGAAAAGGCACCAGTAATATACCAAAATATAACAGTATGTTTCCTGCATGCACTACCTAGAATTTAAATACCATGAAAATAGTTGGGTTTTTTTTCTGTAAAGATAGGATGCCATTGTTAATGCATTAGAATCCAAATTACAGTGGGGATGGGAATGTATGTCAAGCAATACACTTTACAAACCTTTTTTATATCTTCAATTCCTTATAGAAATGGCCATTAGTTTTATGTGCTTTTACAGTTACATTCAAAGTCTCTTGTACTTAAGTAGCATTAAATTCCAATGCATGACTACCCATGTTTGCTTCCCAAATGGCAGTCAGGCCTTGCTAATAATTCTGTTGCTTAGAAAGTGCAGACTTTGTGGATATTATTCTTTGAATCAGTGAGTAAAACACTTTTAATGTAGTTACTTGGTAACTCCATGTAAAAATGTCAATTATTTAATTTTCAGATATCACTAAATCAAATCTTCATTGTGAATTTCCAAATATCCTTCTAATAAACAATTGCTGTGTTTTATCCATAGGCAAATAGACTTCAATTTTTTTACACAGTCACATTATCCATAGTTTGCAGAAATCAAAGTGTAATTTGGTTACAGACTTCACTAAGTGTACAACCTAAAGCTCTTTCTTCCATAGTTGATGTGCTACACATAGATAGTGCCATTGCCTCCACTCCTCAGACACAAGGCGTTACATTAGAAAAAAGTAAAAGCCAGAATCTGTAGTTATTCTTGTAGATCACTGTGCTAAAATAGGTACCTTCACTAGAGCAAATGACCCAGAAAAGAGTGTGCATTCTGAGCCAGTTTCTTAGCATAGGCCAAGTTCTTCCCTAAATTACAGCGAGAAAGCTGGACGAGCTCAAGAATTTCAGTGGAATCTCTTCTCAATCACAAGGGTGTTAGAGCTAATTTTGATCCCATTATAAGTACTGGCTTACTTTCTCTATGATCGTGAGAAGTCTTGAGTTAAATAAAGAAAAGTATTTTCTTAGGCTCCCATATATATGTTTTCTCAAAATGTACAGGAGAAACTTACAGTCAAAATCTTGCTGACTTTTAAGTTTGCTTTTTAAAAGAAATTTATTGCAATTGCATAAGCTCCTGTCTGAACAAAAAAAATAAATAGTTTGCACATAAGCCAAAGAATCAAGGATTTTAGTTTTCCATACTAAGCAATAAAAGTTGAAACACTTTACAGAAGTTTAATACAGTTGGAGTTTCTTTAGGGTTCCATATTGCCTAACTCACCCAAGCTTCAGGATAAAGTTACACAAAGGAAAATATAAATGGGTACCAAGAATTCAACTTTTAACTCTTTCTAAGAATTATTTTGCTGCTACAGGAAACAGGAAGCCATTTCACAGTGGTATTTTTCAATGTAATTTTTCCACGTGTGTTACACTGGCTAATTTTTTTTCCCATTCATCATGGAACAGATTTCTTTGGAACCTCTTAATGATGTAGTGAAAATTTTATATATGTTGAACATATGACAGAAAAAAATAGTGTCTGGAGGAAACCTAACATCCAATATTACTGTTTAATCCTATGTTAGTGTGCCTTTCTCCCTTTTTTTTTTTTTAATTCAGTCTACCTCAAATATTTTTACTCTTTCTAAAACCTGTCCTCTTTAAACACCCATAACTGGCCTCTAAAGTGTATGTAGCACCTTGCAGAACTGCAGAATCACAAATCACCTTCCATTTCACAGTTGTGATGAATGCTGCAGTCCCCACAAGCAATTCCATGCGGTCATTCACTACCTTAGTGGCTGCCCCTGTTGGACATGGCTCAGCTAGTGTGGCATTACAGCTTTCAGTGTGAGGCACAAATGTAATCCCTGTCTGGGTCTTTAAGAAATACAGATTTCTGTGCAAATGTATTGGCCTGCATATGTTTTAGTGACATATTTTGTAAATCTTATTATCCCTCAGAAAGCATTAAAATGAGCCCAGCTGTGCTCATAACATACCTTAGTAGATATCCAGACCTTTTCTTAGGAACAGAAAAACACACGCACACACTCTCATACCCAACAGGGTTGCTGTTCTGAGTGTATTCTACTATTTCATTCACAGTTTACTTTACAACATTTTGCTGAAGTATAACACTAACTATAAAATGGAAAACCAGCGAAAAGTACTTTCCCACATACAATTATATGGAAATACCTGTCTTTCAAGGGAAACCAAAATAAAAAAGGTTGTAAAACAAAATTTTTCAGATGTTGAAACTGTTTACGCCATTGGCTTTTGGACCAACCCTGAAAGTTTCATTTTTCACTCAAAACGATTACTGTCTGTTAATACTAGACAGAAAACCTCCTAAGTTCTGACTATCAGCTGGGTTTGACTTACAGGTTCCCCTACTTAGCAGCATGCCACATTTTCCTTTTTTTGTGTTTTCTCAAATAATTATTGTAAATGGCAGAATCAACTAAAAACACCCAAAGGATTTGTCATGTTTGAAGCTTACACAATTTCCTTTTTGAACTATAGTACAATTGTTAAAGGATGGAAAAATGCTCACATAATTAAACAGAAAATCCAAAATAGTTCTCTAAATAGTATAATTGGTAAAGGAAATAAATTTCTAAAAGAAATAAAATCTAGCTAATAATACATGTTTAATTTTCTGCTAAATCTATTTTACTATTAATTTTACAGTCTGGGACGGTGTTTTGATGACTAATTTTTCTTGATTTTTAACAATCAAACTTATACGGTTAAAGATTGTGACTCATAATGGAATGCTTTGGCAGTGTATTAAAAAAAACTTTCAACTTTGATGTGAGCAAAAAGTTGTAACATAATTGTTTGGAGTACTTCCTATTATTTTAAGATTAGAGTGCAAGAAAATACTATGTATCTAAGAGAGGAGGTTACTTAAAGTATGGGTTCAAGTACAGCTTTTGTGATGACAAACTTTCATGCCATACTTGTGCTGTGCCCTTTTATATGTATGATACAGAGAGACTATAGTTAAAGTAACCCAAGTCCACAGTATGTTAGTCAAATCAAAAGGACATTTTGTCCCCAGCTTCATTTCCAACTCCTTTTCAGTAATGGAAAGTCTTTCTGTAATCACTAAACTCATTCAAAACCAAAAATTTTTATTTTCCCAATCAGAGAGCCCATTTGGCACACAAATATTAAATAATATGGCCTGACTCTTCCATCATTTATCTCACATAGCTTGCTGTGTACAAGCTAGAGAAGAAAGGCCTTCCTGGTAAAGTAATGTGCTAGTGAAATAGTCTGACAGTGCATGTCAAAGCATAGTAAATCCTATATATGTTTTACAATCCCAGACAGTATTTATTTTACTCTTTTAAACAAAGCTCATTTAAAATACCCACCTCTACTGGGATAAGAAAATTAGAAAACATTCATTACAATTCAAGACACAAGTTGGGTAGGTATAACTTTTTTCTCCATCCTAAAAGTTGTAACACTAAAAACATATGAAGAGCTTATTTAATTGTACTGTTAAAACAACTCAAATCAGTGCCCACATTCTCCAATGTGATCGGTTGTCACCTCCAGTAATGGTAGACTGGACGTAAAACATAAGCCCCCCCTTTTAACTCTGAAAAGTGTTGAAGTCCAGCTTTCTAGGAAATTAAAACTGGTGTTTTATTTCTTTGCTCTTCTTCCCATCCATATAATCTAGGATTTGATCTCTGCAGTAAGAGTAGACACAATACTTGAGACCCCATAAATGGGAGACAAAGATCAATAAATTATTAGCATACCTACTGGATGTAGAGTGCACTCTAAAAAGCAGAGGCTCGAAGCAACAATGAAATCTCAGGATGTATACTGGTAACCAGCAATTCCAGGGCTGGACTTCATACAACAGCAGTGAATGCTGCATTAGGAAGGGAGGTAGACAAATCCCCCTCTAAACCTCAGAAAATACCTCCTGAACTCTGCTCTGTCAGCTCTGAAAAAAAGAGTATGTAGCACCTTACAAATTCAAGAGGTATATAAAGAAGTGGAATAAAGTTTTGCAACTTTTGCAAAAAAATGAGGTATAGCAGTTAGGCACGAGCTCTGGGGCATTACTCTTTTCAGTATAAAACTTTATTCCATCTACTTTTAAACTATTCAGTCACTGAGTTTCCACCCAATTAAGTAAGATGATTGTACATTATACTATTTTTATCAAGGGTATCTTATTTTAAAATTGTACAGCTTTGAAAAACCTTTGCCAATTCTTTTTACCCATTGACAGCCGCCCTTAATATGGCCTCTCACTTTGCTGCTCGGGATCTGGATGCAAAGGGGGATGCCTACAAACAAGGGACTGTTTGCTTAGCGTAACCATCCCTGCAATACACTGGCTGATAGTTTCTATTGATGCAAAACAAAACCAGAGCTGTCCGATCTCAATTGTCTATTGCATGACAAAGTGTCAATAGGCAGATGTAAAGTGTTGAACAACTTCATTCCCTGTCTTACCTACAGTTCTGCTGAGAGCTCCTTAGCAGCGCAGCACTTTTAGGATTCATCTGCTTGCTGTCCAGCTATTTAAAGTGTCCAACTAGCATGACTTGCATCTCCCTTCCTTTCTGCAGTCCCTAGTGACTCCAGTCAATAGAACAACTGTCACTAAGACTTGGATTTATTGTAGAGGCTGGACTGAGCATGCTCTGGTACTGCACAACCCTATAAAAATGGTTCTTGTTGGATAACTGCACTGGGTTGTTTTACATTGTTGTGATGTTTTCCAGGGTATTTATAGGCCTCCGGGGCACTGAAAACATGGAGCAATATCTTCTTTCACAGATGTAAATGCAGGTTTGAGTAAATAGTTAATTTATGCTAGTGTTAGAGCATTTGGCAGATCTTCCCAGTCCTAAACAAGCTTTCTCCATCTTTCAAAACAAAAACAAAAACTGGATATTGACTTTCTCTATTATCCAAAAACCTGGCTTGCTTCTTAAGCAAAATTGGATGCAGTTCATTTTACAAATCTGAGACAAAAATCAAAAGGAAAGGAGGGTAAAATGTTGGTCTGTTATGGTTATAACTATGCTGAACTCATATGAAAAATCCAAGACCATAATATGCTGATACATCTGATGATTTTACGCAAGACTGCCTTGTTTCCATTAAACAGCAAAAAGACAGCTACTGTTTAACTGAAGAAACTGATGGAAAATCCTCATTACTATATAAACACTGGTTTATGCATAAAAGTGTTTAGTTTATGCATCTGTGCATTTAGCTGAATATTAAGCTTTTTCTAAACATAATTTGGTGCTTTCCTACTCCCATATATTTTCACTTTCTTTTTGAAAGCAGGAAATCTGTGTCTTCTCATGCCTTGAAATGTAAACCAAAAAAAAATTAATGATTTTTGTACTATGCATCATTTTGTATCAGCTAACCCTCCAGGAAAACCCAGTACTTTACTTCTAGAATTGTAGTTTCACTTTAAAGCCTGTCTTTTCTTTTGTTGTTTTTTTTTTTCCTTTATTTTCAATGGAGATTTTTGTCTACTGTCACTGTAAAAGACCTCATTGGTTACATCACCTACTTACTCTATTTTCAGGTTTAGACTGCTTGCTTATTTGGTGTTCTGTCATTCAAAAATGTATAAATAAACCCGTTTCCATTCCTGGTTCCACAAATTTCACCTCTTTCAAGCTGATCTAGTCCCTATTAAAAATCTCCATATCAACTCCTTTCTTTCTTCACTCATTTTCAGGTCAGCCCAACAAGCCCTTGATGTAATAAAAGTTCTCTTGAGTAACTGCCATTCAAGTTCATCTTCAGTTTTATGGACAAAATAGGAAGACATTTATAAGATAAGACCATAAAAAAATCAGCAGGCATTCCAACTCAGATTGCGTCAATAATGACCAGATAAGAAGTTCAAGTTAAACATCCTTCAGTGTATTAATGAGCAATAATTCACCCATATATTAACATGCAAGTCAAACACAATTATTTGTATGGATGGTGTCCTGTTTGTAAATAGGACATGCCCTTCTAAAGCTACTGAATAGATCCATACTTTCTTTTGTGTATCTTAATATCTCAAAAGTGCCCTTTAATCATTTAAGCACCAACTGGCTGCCGGTCCCTAGTGATGTCCCCCAGGGATCAGTGTTGGGCCCAGTTCTGTTTAATATCTTTATCGATGATTTAGATGAGGGGATTGAGTCCACCATCAGCAAATTTGCAGATGACAATAAGTTGGGGGGACTGTCGATCAGCTGGAAGGCAGGAGGGCTCTGCAGAGGGACCTGGACAGACTGGAGAGTTGGGCTGATTCCAACGGGATGAGGTTCAACAAGGCCAAGTCCCAGGTCCTCCACTTTGACCACAACAACCCCCTGAGCACTACAGGCTGGGCACAGAGTGGCTGGAGAGCAGCCAGGCAGAAAGAGACCTGGGAATTTGGACTGACAGGAAGCTGAACATGAGCCAGCAGTGTGCCCAGGTGGCCAAGAAGGCCAATGGCATCCTGGCCTGGATCAGGAACAGTGTGGCCAGCAGGACCAGGGAAGTGATTCTTCCCCTGTACTCAGAGCTGCTGAGGCCACACCTGGAGTACTGTGTCCAGTTCTGGGCCCCTCAGTTCAAGAAGGATATTGAGGTGCTGGAGCAGGTCCAGAGAAGAGCAACAAGGCTGGTGAAGGGACTTGAGAACAAGTCCTATGAGGAGAGGCTGAGGGAGCTGGGTTTGTTCAGCCTGGAGAAAAGGAGGCTCAGGGGAGACCTCATCACTCTCTACAACTCCCTGAAAGGAGGTTGTAGCCAGGTGGGGGTTGGTCTCTTCTCCCAGGCAGCTATCAGTAAGACAAGAGGGCATGGTCTTAAGCTCTGCCAGGGGAGGTTTAGGTTAGATATCAGGAAGAAATTCTTTACAGAGAGGGTAATCAGGCATTGGAATGGGCTGCCCAGAAAAGTGGTGGATTCTCCATCCCTTGAGGTTTTTAAGATGAGACTGGATGTGGCCCTTAGTGCCATGGTCTAGTAACCACCGTGGTAGTGGATCAAGGGTTGGACTTGATGATCTCAGAGGTCCCTTCCGGATGGCTGATTCTATAATTCTATGATTCTTTGAATTCCAATTTGGTTTTATTGGATTTGCTTTAATTTGTACTGACAGGTAATAGGAGCTCATTTCAGACAGTTTATTACTACTTGAAAATATTCATCATTAATTCTCAGAGAAGGGACACTATTAGGGCACTCATGCATGAAACTCCTAAGACTTAAGGGTTACATAAATACATTTTTATAATACTACTTGGAAAAGACTACAATTCAAAGACTGAAGAATACCTGCTGCAGCTAGAAAAGCTAGTTCCCTATCTAGGAGGACATTTGTTTCATTCAAAAACTGTAGAAAGAGCCCAGAAGTTCTTTCTTTGCATGACGACATTTGCACCCAAATAGAATGAGAAAAAGAAAGTTCCAAATATGTTATTCTTTCATATTAGTGTAGCAGTGTTGCTTAAACAGCCTCCTCATTATACTGGACTATACTGCATACTATCAAATGAAAGTCCATGCTCCCAAGAGCTGACAATGCATTTGTTGTATGCTACACCTCACTTTTTCATGGTGGTAACAAACAAGTGAAAATGTTGCTCACTGCATCCCAGCTATCATCCTCCTGGACGTTATACCAGAGCAGGTTTTAAGGAAAGACAGGAAAAACATCACAGTTGTGACCTATCTTTGACAAGACCTTGATCCTTGTTCAAGTAAGGTGTGGCAAGAACTGGCCAAATTAGTGTAATTACAGATTGTTTTGCATATAAACACAATCAGACAAAATTCACATTTTAAATAACAGGGGAAAAGAAGGGCACAGGGGATTCAGATTGTGTATGATCTAGTCAAATGTATACAAACAGGGGATGATGTTCCTGGACAACTGCAGAAGCAATGGCAACAAAGTCTGTTTCTCCAAGTCTAAATGGTCCTCTTAAGTGACCCAATTCTGAAACTTCTTACAGTTCCTTATGACCAAATTTTTTCTCAAAGGTTGTGGGAAATTAAAAATCATAGGAAAGAGGTCAGACTTAGGTTCAGTAAAAGGCTAAGGAAAAGAAACATGCTGGGGTCTAAACCAAGAATGAAAGGATGAAAGCAACATGAAAATGATACATAGTTCTTAGCAGACCTCTGTAGACATCTCTGAGATGGTGACCAACCTTTTGTGAGAGCTGTGTCAATAGAATAGTAATTCAGATGCTTTTTTAACATCTGAAAGCACCAGTTTTTGTGGATATAAATCAGAGTATCTTCTACATGACAAATTGGTAATATGGAATATGGGTCTGATGTATTCCTGTTATAAATTAAGAATTCAAACAGATTAAGAAACCCTAATAGATCAAAATCTGATTTAAAATTTTAGAAATATATTTAGGAAGCAGAAATACAAGCCACAATTACCCAAAAATGGTTCCAAAGTGGAAGCAAATTCTGAAAATATATAGGTGTCATTGCAAATGCAAGATAACCATTTGTCAATAGAGAACTATGAAATTCAGTCATTTATTTTTAGGCAACTCATATGACAGATTGCCCAGGAGTAAAATCACTTATCAGTTTTTAGACTTTCATTTTCCTAGGCATATTTAGAAAACAGATATTTTGGAACTCCCTTTGCACACAGCAGATGTTTAGGGCAATCAAAATAATTTTCAAAACTTGGTAAAAGAACGCACATAGTGTATGCAAGTCATTAGCTCAAATCCAGTTCTGAAAACCTGTTTACAAATCATATTCCCACGGAGCACTCATACAGGATATGAACAATAAGTTGTTCCACAGCTCCCAGAAATGAGTGTGAGAAGAGAAAGAAGTGGTAGAAATGCTCAGAAAAATATATTGCCTTTTGTACCCATTTTTCGAAGGAAAATGACTTTCAATGACCCATAATGTTGTTCCATTTTAGTCATTTCTCTACATCCTCTGCTGCTATTGATCATCAAATATACCTATCCCATTTTTAACTGGTCATTACACACAGACTTCTCTCAAATCCAGAACCTTGTGAATCAGTATGAGTACAATGTCCTGGACTATCTGTACTATTCCTTTCTCAAGCCATTCAATATTCCTAAAAAAGTAGTAAAGAACCAGTAAGGGCAATAATGTTGAAATGCCAAAAATTATGTTCAGCTCCTCGTTTACTCTAAATCAATCCTAAGAAAAATGTAGGAAATGGCAACGTTATATCCGGAACAAATCATCACTTGGACAAAGCATAGCTGACTCTAGACAGGACCAAAGTACTTGTCTGAAATGCATCCTTCTCTCCAAATGCCTTCCGCCTCACTTCCCCTCCTCCTGATGTTAAGACGTGCAGGCAGATGCCCTTGTCACTGCCTAGCCCCTGTGTATTTGCTTGGATTGATGCTCACTGTGCTTAGCTCTCACTCCAGATGATGAAGATTATGCCCTGTCCTACCCGAAACAAAGCAGGCACCAATGAGCAGAATTTGCTAACTGATGTAATGCATATGCGGGTATTAAGTCACGCGTCCTCAAAAAAAAGTTTGAGTTGCTACATAAACACTCAAGTAGTCTGCTTAGCGTGAAGATTCACATGACCACTTTCCTTTCCTGCTCTGTGCACTGGCTCTCCTTTGAAGTAAGGAGTCTGCTTCAAGGTCTCTCTCCAGCTGTTTAAAGCCCCCACAGAAATATCTTGAGCAACCTGGCAACTTTTCCTCCCAAGACAAGACTTTTCCAAGACAATTGTGCTCTACTGAAGTGGAGCACTTAGGATTGGGAGAGGCTCATAAACACAGACCCAGGTCTTTTTTCCCAACAAGACTGATCTCCATTCCCATAAAAGTGTGGCTTCAGAATTCATGGTTTACAGGAACAGATAAAAAACTCTCAACTCTGATTTAATAAGTTATGCACATATACACTACTGTATGTAGTACATACAGGAAGAAGTTAATTATTTTCTGTCACATTAATATAAATAATTCATGAACGTGACACCTTTCAGTTCTCATAAAGTATCTTAATAACCGTTTATTATTTCAGTTCATCTCATACTAAAAGCACCCAACCAGCATAAATAAAAACAGTGAACCAGCCTGGAAAACATGATTGTAGTTTTTGCTCTGAAATTTTTGATGTTTACATGGAGCTTGCCCAATCATTCCAAACTTAGTGACTGAAGTAATTCATAGAAAAGAATCATGGAATCACAGAATAGTCTGATTTGGAAGACACCCATAAGGATCATCGAGTCCAACAGACTGGATTTTTGCTGTCTGCATGATACATTTTTTGGGTCAATTTTTTTTTGGAAGACAAAGTAAACAGGAAATTCACAAGCATTTAACTGTTATAAAACTAGCTATCATATTAAGGACAGAAGTTTCAAAGTTTTGAGCTCAGTATTATTTAAAATAGTTTGAAGATTCCATTTTAGCACTACCTCATCCAACTATTTTTAATCTGGAAAAATCTGCTTCTTCACTGCATTGTTTACAACTTCAGAGATATTAAATGAATCAAGAGGGAAAGTAATCCCTTATTTGCTCACTAAAATATAAAAATATTCTTTACAGTAGTTGTGTAACTTGTAAATGCATGTATTGTAGAGCTAGCTGTTTAGTGGCCCTCAAATTTTCTTTCTTCCTGCAACAAGGTGCTTTAGCAGTTACACAGATAAATCATCTAAGGACATAATAACACAATAACCCTTACAGAATATTTATCCACACATGCTTTAGGTATACTTGTGTTTATTTAATAGGGTTTATTTTATTTATTTTATTTTTTGCCCTTTTTTATAGTTCAGCTTGAAAGTGACAGTACCAGGATTCCCATTCATGCAGAGGGCTGCATGCTACCTGATTGATATAAAGATACAGGTATGCAGATGTTTCTTCATGTGAACAACCTTTTTTTGTTAATGATAGGCTATAAACCTCTGGAAAACAAACAAACAAACAAGCTAGATTTGAAATATAATATTTTCAGCTAATTCAACTTCTGTAATCTCTCCTGTCCTCTTTGATTATTCCCACCATTTCATTATTTGCTCACACATTTTCTCTGTGACACAATCAAGACCTAAACAGTTGCATAGCTTCAACAAATGTGCCTTTTCAAGACTTGAAGCTACAAAAATACTTTTGAAAAATCATCTCTGAGCACATTTTCATTTTGCACGTGGATTCATTTCAGAATATTTTGGCAAATGTAAAGTGGAAACTAATCTCATTTTTTTTAACAAGCAGCGTGTTTTGTAGGAAGTGAACTGCCATACGTATGGCAGACAGATACACGCCTTTCTTTTCCTTGCTTTTGTTCTGTTATTGACAAAACCTCCACTTATATGGGATTACACATTTGCCAGGAAATATATATTGTCAACTGGAGCCCCAGATTTGTTCCAGGAGTTTCCAAAATCAGGTCTAGCATCTTGCACTACAGCAAGTGCCATACTCCTTTTGTTTAGTTTCACACCACTTTACTATAGGTCTGTTTTACATTTCCACATCACTAGTGCAAACCATTATAAATACAGAGAAAGGAAGGAGGAAGGGAAGCCCCATTCCACCTTCACATGAGATCTTGTGGGGGGGTATGCTCCTGGGTCAGGAGTCACATCTCACTGGCTCCACACAGCACTTTCTCTCCAGTTCCTTTCAATCCTCCAGTATCTTCCCACCAAGGAAGATAAGAGACACTTCAGCACTGTGCTGGAAACATGCAAACTCTCAGTTCATGGCAGGAAAGAGGCAGATGCAGAAATGTCCCTTTAAGTGACTACTACTAAAAAAATGTAAATTTTTTTAGAAGTCCATATTAACTTACAAAAATCACTATATACTCAAAGCATCAGAAAGCAGTCTGAATACAGGGGTTAGAATACATGTTTGGACAGGATAGAACTGAAGCCTGTGGTTATGCTTGCAGTAATTACAAGAATAGTTTCTACCATATTGTGAGCTCAAAATGTGAAATATTAAATTTGCTAGCAATAAAAAAGAAAGTGGAATGTCATCACGAGTCTGAAAATAAGTTGATTAAAAGGATCTGGATAAGAACAAATTAAATATTTTATTTATGGGATTAAAGACGAAAAAATATTATTGGATGTGAATACAAATCCAAGATAGAACTTTTAATGAGCATATAATAACACTGTTTTCCAACAGTAACACTGCTTTCCAACAAAGAAAAAAAAAGCCATTGGAAATACTGATGTTAAAACTCTTAACAAGCACCAATTATTTAGAAATAAGCATAAAAATGGAATGGATAAAAAAATGAAAGGTTTTTCAACACTATTTATAAACTATGTTGTAAAGCTGTCCCATTAAAAAAATTCTCACTAGCTTATGCTGGCCATGGGGTCCACCCGAAACAAAAATTCATTAGATTTTCCTAAATGTGCCGTATTTCTTCTATTATTGATGTTCCTGTCATGAGTTCACCTTCCATTAGCAGTTTCTTGTAGTTTTGATATTTACAGACATTTGTACAGGTCAAAGTCAGCTTTTTATTGGGAAGAAAGCTTAAAGCTCCTCTGTTGAAATTGATTGCAAATTTTTAACAGGGACATTTTCCTTCGATTTTATAAAGTAAACTGTGCTCATTAACTTAACCTAAAAATGAGTTACAGAAGCTAAAACCAATCTTTTTTTTCCTCTCACAACCACTATGCTTGCTTGTCAGAAGCTTAACTTCCACCAGCAGCAGATCAGCAGCAGATCAGCAGAGAACAACCAGAATGAATTAAGGACTTTACTAGCTTTCCCAAACTAGTTTTTCACATTGAAAAGAGGTAAAAGATAACGCTTAAGCCATAGATTGTTTGTAGACAGAGACTGCAATGACATAAATCCCAAGATTAAGGGATTTCTTTACTCAAGAGTAAAGAAAAAGCAGATGCAGACTAACACAAGAACACTTGGTGCTAAAAGCAGTCGAGGCCCAGAGAAGTGACCTGTGGAATGAAACACAAAGTGCAGGAAGCAGAGGACCATCTAGTTGAAAAACGGAGTCTGAGAAGTGTGAAGGTCAGAAATATGGCACCAGGCAAACCACAGCTGATGCAATGGATGTCACAGATCTAGAAGAGTATCCTGGACTTTTTCAAATTTCCTCAGTCCCTGTAAAACTGGCTTGCTTTAAGTAGTTTCCAAGGACCTGCCATTCATTACTTGGCTAGGCAAGCTCACTTTCACTGAACACAGTACTCTGAGGTTTGTTTAAATTCCTGCTCTGAGGAAATCTACTGTACTTTCTAGCAGGTGTGAGAACACTGAGGCTCCTTCAGTTGCAGCTCATTTCCACTTACTAACTACTTTATCTCTGTGGATGAAGCAAAAGTGACTTTTGTGTTTCCTGGCAGTCTGCTGCTTCAAAGAACCTAATAGTGATTTGTTTATTTCAGAGGAAATGGAGACCAGTCAGTGATGACAGATTTATTGGTTAAATGGACATCACAAAAAAAAATTTCATGAAGTACAGGCTGGCTCTAACCACACTATGAGAACTCATGGTAAGAGGTGATGTGCATTCCAGAAGTCCAGTCCTATTTAATCCACTCCACTCTACTCTGTACATTTATATAGCACCTTTCACACAATTTCCAAGAGCTCTGTACAGAAATGCAGTAATCACTGTACTGAAAAATATCCAGGTATATTAATGGCCTACATTTAGACTTGAAAATACAGAAAAAGGAACCAGACTCTTGAATATCTCCTGGCAATGAGTCAGTCAGTGACAGGCAAGAAAAAAATGGGTGTCCTATCGCTTCCAATTAAAGCTCAGGATAGACAAGAATTTCTTAGTTCTGGAGAGACAATTCAAAATATGGCAATTCACAATAGCTCCTAGTAGATGAGAAATTTGGATTGGAGCAATAAAACGTGAAAATTGATATGAAATTTAGTGAGACCCAATATAAATTGTACAATATGGTTGATCAAACTCAGTCCAACAAGAGGAAAAGGGTTTTCAGCAGTTGGGAGGTTTGCAATGCATGGAGATTTATTCTGAGAATTGCATAGTTCCAATGTGAAAAATAAATAAATCAAAACATTGTAGAGAAAGATACTACCAGATTTATGTTGCTGTAGTCTTTCAGTGCTAACTGGATGTGATAATTGCATCTGCCAAAGATGGTAAAATGCATTTAGAATAACATACAGGAACCTGTTTTGAAAATCCCAGATAACCAGGTAACTGCTCTCTCTCTGTAAGGGTGAAGAACAATGATCAAGGCAAGCCCTGAGATATAACCAGCAGGGTATTCCATTTGATCTGGATTCAATTTCAGAAAAATAGCTGGCTAACGTTATGCGTCAACCAAACAAACACACCATTTGGAAAGAAGCTGGAATATTTGTTGAGGCAGAGGAATATATTTGTAAATCACCTCTATACATATGGTTGGCTAAAGCACATCTGCCAATAATTGGCTCAAAAAATCATCAAAATAGTAAAAATTCCTCTATTTAAGATGATAAAATAGAGAGTGCTATTTATTCTTTGGAGCCACATACCTGCACAAAAATACCTCGATCCACCCAGCATTTAGAACTGGAATTATCATTGCATTTTGAGTCCTCCTACTCCCCAGTCTAGCTGGACATCCTGAACAGTTTCTCTCTGTTTATACATAAGGAACTGTAAGCTAGTTTTTCTCTTTAAAAACCAAAGATCTGAAGTATGGAATAACTGCAGCCCTGTGTAAAGATTATAGAAGGAAATTAAACTAGCAGATCTACGTGGGGATTGCTGTGGGGAGCATAGTCATGGTGACTTGCCCAAAGTAATGTACTTGCTTCTCAGCAGGGCCAGTTTGCCTGGTAAAATCACAATGCTGACCTGTTGGAAACTCAACTTTTTCTCCTTGATTTCTTTACAGTTTCTTATTTCAAAGCCACCCATCTCCTCTAATTTTTTGGGATGCAGGGTATCATGGAGGCTTGCTTATTAAAATTTAGTCCTAATCTTTTAAGCCTACTAATAGCCTTACTCTTTTAGTAATTAAATCTAAATTTTAAAAACTCATAATCGAAGAATGAAGTCCAAAGGTTCTTTTGAATCATATGCAACATCCTAAACACCTCACAGCACAAAAACTTTCAACTGGTATTTTTATTGTGTTTGTATTTCTGTGTGTGTGTGTGTGTGTGTGCATACAGAACTTAGGTGAAAACAACAGCTAATTTTTCTATGTTTTTTTTTTCTGTAAGAAGGCACACTAGATGCTCTGTTTGATCTTGATTTAACCCAATTCTGAAACTATGTGTATTATGATCATCTGTATATTATGAACCTTAACATATAAGCACACTGATATGCAATCATCCTATACACTAGGCTCACTTGAGAAATTTTCTAGGACTGGAAGCTTACTTTACAGAAGAAAGTGGACAGCCCCGGTTTCTCTAAAATTATATATTTTATAGGATTACCAGCCTAAAGCAGACAAAAGCATATGAATGTACTGCATTTTAAGAGTTCACACTCTGGAGCTGGTTGAACTCCTTACAAATATGTTACCGATGTATAAGATGCAGAAAAGTATGTCCCCAGTATGAAAGCAACGTGAGGACACATATTTTTAAAACTCAGGACATGCCGAAAGGGTTGCAGCCTTGCGGTATTAACAATAGATCTCCTAACTATAAGCAAATGCTTGAAGGATATAGATGAGGGACAATTCTGGAATAAAATATTTACAGTTAAGTTCTATAGCCAGGAAGAGATAGGCTAAAACCTAAAAGCTGCCTCAACACAAAAGGATCAGCTTTCAAGAAAACTGCACACCCAACTGTTACCATTTAGGCACCTAAATGAAGAACAATGGGGGCTGCTGGGTTCTGAGCTCTTTCAGGCATCTGGTCCAAATTCTTTCCTTCCATATGAATCAAAACAAATGTTTAGGCTACCAACTTTCCATTGCCCTTTAAGTTTAATGCCAGCTTTTCTAGCTTTTAAATTCCTTAGTATAACAAGATGAATAAAACACTAACTTTCCAAAATGCCCAGTTAAGCACTATTTGTAGTATTTTCTTTTTTATTAGCAGCAGACATGAATTTTGTATGAAATAATTGTAAAAATGTATCTTCCAAAACCATACCTTTGGGAACAAGATTTTTTGGTTTAATACATTTAAAAAAATATGAATCCATCTTACTTCACTATCCAAAAGTCACAGATTAACTCACAGATTTGAAGACAGAACAGACTGGAAAACAGCATAAACAGTAGCAGAAACAGTCAGAAAATTACCATGTGAATTATACAAGAAAAAAAAATGGAGATCATATCATTATGTGGAAGTAGAACATAGGTCAATGTGTACTTTGCTACACCCTGCAAAGGGAAGATTTAAGCCTACAAAATTGCTGCTGCTCAAGACAATTACATCCATCCTACCAGTGACATGGATCCTGATACAGGAGCTGCAATGCTGTCTCTGCAAGTCCAGAATACATCATTGTGCCTGGACCCTCATACGTCCTAGGATGGTTGAAATCTGTACTGAGTAGTCATAAAACCATGTATTCAAATGTTAGAGGGCATCTATTGAGACAGACAGGAATTATGGTAGTGCCATACCTTTACAACTAAAACAGATGACATGGGAAACACATCTGATACTAAACCTGGCTGAGTAATGTTCCATTCCCAGCCCCCTTCCCACTATGGGAAACCTGTTCTGCAGAAATGTGTGAATTCAAACATTTTTTTAAAATCTCTGATTAAGAATGCAGAAATTTTGCAGGCTTATTACAGAGCATACTGAAATGTTCAACACTTTCAATCAAGTTCATGAGCAGGTAGACTCCACTGGAGAAAAGCAAAGAATACCTGGATATTTTGTTTTATTTTTACAGCACACACAGCAGCGAAGGGCAGAGCAACTGGACACAAAACTATGGGTGGAAATCTGGAGGTTTTGCTGACTTGAATGAAAGAAAACTGTTTCAAGAAGCACGTAAGCAGAGTTGGCAGGAAACATCTTTACTAATTTACATGAGCTAATTTAATAAAATATGAGAGACGGAAAGAAACATACAGTCCATTTTCAGCTTTTCTTATACTGAATGAGAATCCTTCTCCTCAGTTTTTCTTTTCCAAACTCTACTCAGGTTTAAAGTTTCTACTGCTTTATGATTCTTAAAAAAATTATTTTCTATAAGTGATACTATGCTAAACAGCCATTATGCTAAAGTTAGCTCTGACCTTCAGTTGTAGAAAGAGTTTTCATTAAGAAAATTAAACAAAAAAATTAGAATTAATTACTTGAAGATGACAACAAAGTCTCCTCCCCAAACTAGCTATTCCTGTCTATAAGGATGTATGAGAATTGCCTTCTGAAGCTGCATAACAAAGAGAAGGGACTGTAGTAGAGCCTGAGACAAGGCTCAGAAAAAGAAAGTTCAGAGTATTTTAAGATGAGTATCAGGCCAAAATTCCTGCAAGTGAGATTTATTACACCATGGAGTCTGTTTCCCGAGACTGCTAATGAAAGCAAGCTATTTTTTAAAATCAAAATGAGCATTTAATAAATGAGTACCACGCTCAAAACCCATATATATAACCTATTTTGTCATAATGAATTGAAAGGAATCAACCCACACTCAAGCTTTTTAGTCATCACTACTTCACTCAGTCTGTCACTTGTCTAATAAAAGAATATTAATATGCAATGCTCTTTGGCAGGGGGTACCTTTTTCCCTGTAAATAGGATGCTTCTAGATAAATTATCTATACAACAATGTAATTAATTGTCTTGTAATTAATTCTCTCAGGGCAGTTGTTCAACCACTGCCCACTGTACCATCTGACCATCATCCACATCCATTACACTGGAAGTTATGGTATCCCTATTGGACACTGCAGAGTCAGTAATTCCTCTTTTGAGCCAAAGAAAGCTTAGCCTGTCATAGATCATTATAGATGAGAGAGGAGAAGAGACAGAGAGACGGGTCTTTTTCTCCTCTTTGTGAAGATTGGAAGTGAGGTAAGGAGGCTAGTGATGAAAGTCAGTATGACTATGACCAAAAATCTTTTGGCTATGACAGTTTTGCAGCATCTCCTGAAGAGGGGCAGCCTCTTGATCCTTTTTAATATCCTTATTAGTCTCCAGTTCAAGAAGCGTGTGTGAGGACATATTTAACTCCCATTGAAGTCAATGGCTCTTAAGCATATGCTCAAATTTTTTCACAAATCAGAACTTTAATCTGTTCCTTATGTACATTTAGGATTACAGAGAAGTCTTCTGTTTTTGAAGTTGCTGGAAACATCAGCTTGCTGATGGGAGGTGGGGGAAGGGACCAGGACTCCATCACTTTCAGAAGTCTACAACTTTCTTATTTCTTTCTAAACTTGCATCAGAAAAGCATTGTTTACCATTTTTTAAACCTTCTCAAATAGTGTCTATTAAATTCTAATAGATTCTAATGTGTACTGCAGAAATGTGAGTCACTGACACAACACACTTCTAGGTTTTCCTTAGTTAGCATCTTCTCCCTTTCTCCTCCATAAAGTTGATAGAACTCTTACCAAAATCCAAAGAGATTTAATCCTAGCTAGGAGAAAGAAGAGTTGAGACAAAAGCTGTAAAACTGTCTCTGTCCTACTCTGAAAATGCACCTCAATTCTATCATCTACTGCTTTTGGCTATTTCAGTCCTGGAATAAACCCCACTTCACTGAGCCTGAAGCTTGTGCCAAACTGTATGACGATTTTTGTGATATGGAAAAAAGCCCATTGGAGACTACCTGTAAAGCAGGAGGTCTTGTCATCTGACCCTAATTTAATTTATGTCTTCAAAGTTCAGATTTTATATATTCTGTAATTTTATCATGCAGTCTCTGCTGATATTACACTGAAAACCCTAGATATTGAAAATAACTGCAAAATTGCCAAGCCCAAGCATTCAAAAGGCATCAGCAAGACTCCTGTATCTTTGCTTTTCTTTCTCTGACTGAAGCTCCCTCATCTTTCCCAAACTGTTTTTAAAACACATTTAGGAATAAAATAGCCCAGTATAACCAAGTGCTGGTCCAGTCAAATCATGTGAACTATCCAGATCCCTATCCGCTTTTATTTTAGATTTGATACACACATGCACACACCCCCCCCGTCCCCAAATGCATGTTCATGTCTATTATATAAATGAAATGGAATCACATAAAAATATTTTACTGTTTTCAAAATTCCTCTTACAGAAAACTAGGAAAGAACAAATTGCCAATGCTATTTAAAGAGTTTACAGGCCCCTTCAAAATGAGACTTTACTTGCTTTGAAGCACATTCCTTCTGGCATAAATAATTATTACGTAAAATCTTGGAGTTAAAAGAGTGCATTTTAAGAAAGTTAGATTTCCCCCACACACACATTTGGCTTAGTTTCAAATACTTCCTTTTTACACACAACTCATCTCAACACTGGGTACATCACTGTTATTAGATATTAAACATCAGCATTGTCATCTCTGGGTCACGCTTGATTTCTCTACAGCTGTTTACAGAATCTGCTTTGTGGTGCACACCTTTATGGAGTTGAAACCTCAAGAGAGACCACATAAAACACATCTCTTCCCCCCTCCCAGTTCATTCACAGTCTTGCACACTTTTCTTACACACTGCAACCTATGGTTGCCAAAAATAAGCTCACAGTAAAGGAGATGAGGGGTTTATGACCATGGGTAGTGACAGAATATTGCTTTTAGATGTTTCTTGCATGTACATGAGACAAACCAAAGACAAAGAGTGGGAATGGAAAAAGGAAGAACACAATTAAGACAACATAGAGAAAAAAACTGAAGTAGATAAGAAACAGAATCCAAAACACTGGCTGAGGAGTTGGGCAACGCCTTGCAGGGAAGTAAATTTAAGAGGATAAGCTGGAACCAGAAGAATGATTCTAGGAAGGAAATTTCTAAAGGATATGACTGAAAGGTAGGATCATTTCATCAGGTTTGGTTTTGGCAGGATTAAAATACAAGCCAAGAGAGGGCCAGAGCAGGAAAACAGGATTCAAGTTCTGCTAAGTGGTATAAAAGTCATTTGCAAAACAGACTGAAAACATGCTGTTGAGAGAGAAAACTAAAAAAGAACCTTGCGAAGTCTCATGGCAAAATAAGATCTTCTAAACCATAGTTCTCACCCTGTTCAGCGCAAGCAGCAGCCCACAGCCTTGCACCGGGGAAACCAAGGACAAAGTTGTTTTGTACCTGTAAAAGATGCTTTGTGCTCACCCCAGGCCTCTTTTGTGAGCATTTTTTTCCTACATCTGTGCACTCTTGATCTAGAAAGAAAGGAAATGCTGTCTGCTTTTACAAAGAAACCGACCTTAACTTCATAAAGTAAAGCTTTAGGGAGAGCAGAGGTACATGAGCCATCAAATGATATGGCAGGGAAGGTGCAAAGGCTGATTAATGAGACCTTCTTTTTGTGCTTGTTGTGCAACAGGATACACACATTCCCTGGACTTTTTTCAGTTCCAAAACTTTCAGAAATACTCTTCCAGAGGTATATATAGGGAACATGTACTCCCCTCCAAATAACTTCTGAACTATTAAGGCTCCATGTAGGTTCATATGAACACCTCAGATAGGAACAGTACTTCTTGAATTTCCAGCTCACTGTAGATTTCACCTCTGCCTTTTGTAATAAGACACCACTGATATGTTAACAAAGTCTATTTTAATTAATAGGCCAGCAATAACATGTAGCCAGTCTCCACTATATGGAGACATCAAGCTTTCCACTTATCTACATAAACAAGTCAACCACATGTTTCCAGGTAAACATGGATGCAGCTTTTAGTTTGTGTGTGCGTGAATTAAAACTATCAATTAGTTGTGGAAACATGCTTGTAAAACACAAAAGCAAGCCAGAGCCTCCATAAATAATATTTTCATGGTATCTACCCATATGTTGTGGAACTACCAACATTTCTTAGCTGCACATCATCAAACTGAAGGAATCAATGACAAAGTAGTAACTGACATGCTTGTACTTAACTTTTTCAACATTTTACTGTTAATTCCAAAAGAATTATACACAGTAACCTAAGCTTTGACAGAATTAGAGGATCAGTATGCAGACTGGCAAAGCACCGAGTAACTTTTGCAGGAGGGAAGGAAATGGCTTCCCCAAGAACTTTGAAGGACTGGGTCATTCTGTAAATTTTATTTCATGAAATATACTTAAAAATGGCTGGACACATTTAGCTACTGTGCTGGGAACACACAGTCTCTATCCAAAAATATTTTTTGCTTGGGTGTCATGTCTGGCAAAGCTCTCCTGATATGTTTGCAAATACAATAATATTAAATCTCTGATACTTCTTGTGCCAGCAGACTGCAAATTCAATTGGCGCCTTCTCTGCATGTCTACATTTCAGTTTGGAACCAGTGAAATAAAGATAGCTTTATAGGGTTTGAATACCATTAGATTTCTGTACATACCCTCATATTAAAGTAATAAAGATGTCTGGCTTATAAAGTTGTAGCATCGAAGTGTAAAAAGAAAAGGGGTCAGAATGAGTGGAGTAAACAAATTAAAATGCAAAGCTAAGCCAAACTACGGGAAAGTTTGGCAGAATATTTCTTCATAATGTAAACCAATCAAATTTATTTGCACTCATCTCCAGGTTTTTCTCCTGTGTGTGTTCACATCTTTTTTTTTAATTTATAATTTAAGTTGTTGCATTTGCTACTTTTAGTTACAACATATTGTTTCACAAAAAAACAAATAATACAGACAGAACTGTCACTCTTTTTATTGACCCAATAGTTATGAACAAATCATGGAAATTAAAATGGTAATACAAGAAAAGACAAAGCTGCAGATTAAAGATGCCTCATGAACAACTGCTAATGAAGCCTTCTATTTTTATCTGACCCATAACTGTTTCATCTTGCATTGCCTAACAGATTAACATTACCTTACACTACTGTTGTATTTAGCAGATCCCTGCAGTTCTTAAGTTGTTGTAGGTTACATTTAGTGGAACTCTGATTAAGGTAGAGGGTGGTATATTTGTTTTGAAATTAAGAAAGTGCTCATTTTTGCAAGGATAAATGGAAATTGAAAGGATAATACAGGCGTGCACTCCTTCAGAAATGGACTTGTGTAAAAAAAGAAAGAGGCAGGGAGGGAGATAAAGGGAGCCACGAGTGAGACTATTAGTGTATGTTGTTCTAATGTCCTCAGGATCACAAAGACTTAACACAGAGCTGTAGCTTGAGTTCATTGTGCTCCTCCCAAAACAAGAATATAGGAGAAAAAAAAAGCTTAATATTACTATGCCAATTCTGAGTCAATCAAACCAGTAATTCCAAACTGCAAGGGAATTACAATGTTCATAGTTCTTCCTAAGCCCTATGTAAGGCAAGTATGACTTGAAGACTTTTACTAGGTTTTAATGTCTAGTTCAGAAAATAGCAATTTGAAAGGGGTGAACATGTCTTAGCCCCCATTAGATTGCTGTTTTCTTCATGCAGAAAATAGTATTTGGCATTCTAAGCACAGTTTTACAAGACATCTTCAAGTAGTCAACATTGCTATAGCTGCCCAGGCTTCCATTCACACTGTTTTTAGCAGCTCAGTGTACCAAAGCCTCACAAAATATGTCATCCTATAGTTTATCAACACATCTGACCTAAATTCTTTTTTCTTCACTAAACCAACTGATATTTCATGAACTTTTTAGACATCTAGTCATTGTTCCTACTGTTCTTTTTACAGTAAAAAGCACATTTTAATAGGTAGTTTTTGCTTGTCCACATATTCTATGAAGTCTACGGCATTCTAGTATTCTCCACCAGATGAAAAAAAAAAGGCTTGAAAAGCTACCAAGACCCATGTGCCTGAGGAGCCTCACTCACCCCATGTCACAACACCCCCTTCCAAAGAAGCCCCTATACACACCCAGGATACATTGTGTGCTTCTAGAATATGCCATTTTTTGCTTGGCAGGTAGAAAAACCCACAGTTCATTCAACTCTTTTCGGGGCTACATTGTAAGACCACATATGTCCAACACATTTTTTAGTATCTATTTTTAGAAGGACCAAAGTGGGAAACAGTTTTTTCTACTTGGTAAATTTAAGTGACTAATGCCCTCAATTCACCAAAATGTGTAAACATACACCTAACTTCAGGGCCGTTCATATCAAACTACTATGACTACTTCAGCTATGAAGTCCTGGCTCCACTCAATAGTTAGTTTTCACTTCAGCTTCCCAAGATTTCATTCATGTCCCAACATACAAAATTAAAAGCATACTACAATCATCATAGGATCAACAGTCTAAGAATTAAAACTCAAAATAATGACAGAGGATACTGAAGTGCATCTAACGTAGTTTATGTAAGGCAGCATTTGTTCAGACTTACTTGCTAAAAATAATAGCTATTAGAGATCTGAGAGAATGCAGAAGGAAGAAGGACTTTTAAAAGCTTGAAGTAATCTGTTTCAGTTTTAGTTTTTCATATCCTATTTGCTATAAAATAATGTTCAATCAACCAATTTTTCTTTAGTCCAAGAAGCAGCAAAAGAAAGGAATGGAGGAAGAAAGGAAGAGACAGAGAGAGAAAGAGAGAGAACAAGAGATACAGAAAGAGGGAGAAAGAAAGAAAAGAAAGAAAAGAAAGAGAGAGAGAGAAAGAAGGAAAGAAAGAAAAGAAAGGAAGAAAGAAAGAAAGAAAAAGAAAGAAAAAGAAAGAAAGAAAAAAGAAGAAAAGAGAAAAGAAAAGAAAAGAAAAGAAAAGAAAAGAAAAGAAAAGAAAAGAAAAGAAAAGAAAAGAAAAGAAAAGAAAAGAAAAGAAAAGAAAAGAAAAGAAAAGAAAAGAAAAGAAAAGAAAAGAAAAGAAAAGAAAAGAAAAGAAAAGAAAAGAAAAGAAAAGAAAAGAAAAGAAAAGAAAAGAAAAGAAAAGAAAAGAAAAGAAAAGAAAAGAAAAGAAAAGAAAAGAAAAGAAAAAGAGAAAAGAAAAGAAAAAGAGAAAAGAGAGAAAAGAGAGAAAAGAGAAAAAAGAGAAAAAAGAGAAAAAAGAGAAAAAAGAGAAAAGAGAAAAGTCACTTGGTTTCGAGGCAGCGTTTCATAATCCACTGTTTTTTATTGGTTTAGTAAAACTATGCTCTTCCATCATAAATAAAAGTTTTGACTCATTCCTTTGAGAGTTGTTTCTTCTGCTGTTTGGTCAATTATTTCTTTTCATTTATTAAAGAAGTATAAAAGAACATATAGTTTCAAGTACAAGGTAACTTTTCTTTCACATGACCATTAATTTTTCATGCATGTTTTCTTCTGTTCATGTGTTTTAAAGGCCCCTTTTCCCACTGCTGCAAGGTTTATTCAGCACAGGTAATTTTCAATATAAAGTTCAGACTGCTTTCTTCCATTGAGCAAGAAGCTCCAGAGACTTCAGACTGCATAGTATTCAGTGATTACATTCATCATTAAACAATAAAACATTCAGTAACAAATTTCCAAATATGATTCCAGATTTCTCTTGACATAAAATCACATGCCTATTTACTAATATGCTCAACTTCCAACCAAGTAACCTATCATCCAAACTGTTTCTAAAAATTTACACTTCCATGTAGAAAATAAACTCACATTCTGAATAGGAGCTCTGTTACTGTCTTCTGTAGGTCTAAGATCTCAAAATAAAGGACATCCTCCCTAATCTACAGTGAACATTACATCTTTAATATCACTGATGTTAACAAGTAGAACTTTGACAGCCCAAGTAGTCTATTTATAATGTTTAGTAGAAGACTTCGGAAGAAAATTTTCATATGTTACAGTGAACCATCTACTACTATATCCAATTACATTAATGGGTTTTTTTCCCACTTTGCATCATTCATTGAATGCTGGGATACACTGATGCAACTCTGCACTAGTGATATTAGAGATATATGCATAAAATTTGCAGAGTAAAATTAATAACATCAGTGTAATTTAGATTATTGTCTATTAAAATGTTATTTTAAATGGATATCATTTAGGTAAACTTATCAAAGTACATAGATTTTGCAATATGTATTAATAAATAACAAGGACAACACATGCTAGAAAACTAAGACTGATGGCAGCATTGGTTTTTTAAATAAGCTTTCCTTTGCCATATTTTCCAGTGGAAGAATTCAAGACAGCATATCACAAAAAAACATGAGCATTAGTACGGCTAACTGGTCTACCTCCTTCTCCCAAGTTAAACTAGGCTTATAATAAGAACTCACAATTTAAAATCTGGTCCTACCAAAAATCGGTATGAGTTTTGTCATTCCTGGTGAAATTTCCCTTAGCATATCTGTTTATAAACCATTTATTTCAATTGCGGGTTTTTTGTAGTGACTCAAATACTTAAAATACAAGACTAGACTGCGTGCATCCAGCACAACAACATCAGGTTATTTTTGAATTCAGACTTTCATTACATACAACAGAAAAGCAGCTACCCACACATCGACGACCCCAGACACCGAGCACAAAAGTCAAGTGACTTCTTGCTGTGCACACCTATGCAGCCACACAAGCTCATGCTGATAAAGGTGACGCGACTGCCCTGCTGAGTAGCGGGAGGAAGGTTCTTTCTGCGTGGTGGTTGTGCACTGTCTTGCTCCTACTCTGCCACTGGCAGAGAAATGGTGATGCAGATCTGTAAGTCTTTAAAGCCTACTAGGAAAAAAGAGCATGTATGCACGCAAAGCTTTTCATTTAATAGAACTTACAGTACTTTGCAAATGGAAAGAAAGCACTGGTATGGCCATTGTATAGGTTGGGGAAACAGTCATAAAAGGACAAGGCATAGGCTTGAGACAAATCACAAGGCTGGGTTCAGTGCCCAGCTGTGCGCAGATGTAATGAAGTAGCCTCAAGCACTGTTTATCAAAATTCTCTAACACCACACTATTTCAGTTAGAAATCATACTAGCGACATATGCAAGTATTTATATTTAAAAAATATGACTTTCCTTTTGCATCCTTTCAAGTTGCATTCTTAAGTGTATTAGAACAAGGAGACAGGGTAACATAGTAAAACTAAGGACTGGACCCAAACCCACCATAACTATGTTTTACTGATGGGTTTGAACTTTGCTCAGTCTAGCAGATGAAACCAGATTTATTTCCCTTCCTTTCTGGAGACTATCAAAATTGCTTGGTCGAATACATTTTGCTACTAAGAGAAACATGCTACAACAAACCATTCATACTGTCAAGTAACAGTGTCTTTGCTGAAAGCAATAATCCAGTGAGCAATACTAGGGTATTACAGACAGTAGCAAAGATAATGTCACCTTCCCTTGAATTTCAAGACACAGAGCTTAATCCTTCTCTTGGGGAATTCAGAAATACCGCATATCAAGTCATCGCATCACTAAAGAATATTTCCAAATGGTAAACTATATGAAGACTAACAGACTCAATTGAAAAGCATCTATCTAATAATTAGTATGTCTAAAAATGGCAACAAGTCTAACAAAAAAAATCAGAATCCGATTACTTACTTTACAAAATCCTAGAGAAGTGTCACACTAAATATGTTAGGACAAATTTTATCCTAGGTTGTTAAAGCAATGTAATTAAAATTCAATGTATATGTATAATGCTCAATTGGTATTTTTCAATCAGGCAATCCTAATAGTTCATCAACAAATATCTGCAAGAGTTATAAAGCATTTGTCTTTCTCTATCATGTAATTAAAGTTTAAAAATTCTAAAAGATAACTACAACTATGCTTTTTAAAATTTTTTTTAGGGAAATTTTATCCAGATATTGCCAGAATGTTTGAATCTTTTGTCCCCATATCCATATCTCCTTTTGCATTTGATTCTAGTACCACTGATCCAGACTCTTCGGTGACTTTGCTTTGAAGACCGGAATCCTTGATAGTACTTATTACCAAATAATAAAAGAATAACATGGAGTTACAGTTCTGTGGCCAAAATTTAAAACAGAGTAACAGAATTAAGCTCCAATGGCTTAAAAAACCTTGAGCACTTCAGTACTTCCACTAGAGTCAATGGACCTTCTTACAAAAACATTTGTGCTCCAGTGAACGTCTGGATTGGGCTCCCGATGTTTCTAAAAGGGTGGGTTGGCGGGGAGAGGGGGAGGGGGGGAAGGGAGGGAGGGAAAGTATAAATCTTACTGAATCATATATACCAAAAGACAGAAATGCATAATTAGAAATCATACTTATTTCCTTTTTTCTTTTTTTTTCCTCTTTGATTCGGGGCAAAGAATTCTGAGAATGTATTCAAAATTTTAGTCTGAGAAAAATTCCTGATTATATTTCCTGAGAACAAAAGTGAACTTCTTGCAAGTTTTCATGTATTAAACAATTCAGCAAGTAGTAAGCCTAACATTTGATAAGTAATCAGACTTGAAAGTTTTCTCCTAAACTTATGATTATTATTCATCAGGTTTTTAAATTGTTTCATTTACGAAACCTATAGAGGTGCTTTTTTGTTTGTTTGTTTGGGTTTTTTATTTATTAATGCATAAATGATGCTTTTATACTGGATACCAAACAAATTAACTCTTTCCAGAAAACTATGCTTTATTATGTATTTCTTCTCACTTCCGTTTATAACCATGCTGAAAAGCACAGGCATATTGATGAATCAGTTACACAGTGCTTTTTGACTACAAGTGTGCAGCTCATTTTTCTTACTGACGTGTTTCAGAAACCAATCAGAAGTCCTCAAAACTCAGGATTTCACAGTATTTATAATCATTTATCAAAATGACCTGCTTTTTAGAGGCCATTTCAAACAAAAATGTATGATTTATGATATTTAGATGTGTTTAAAATAAATTCCCGAGAGATGTACTGCTTGCATGTTGAGAATAGGTAAGTTATAAAATGTTAAAACTTTGGAGAAAAAAGAGCATTATTTTCTTTTCATGCAATTTGTCAATGAAAAAAACCCAGCAGAACAGCTATTGAAACACAGGATTGAACTATTGAAATAGTGGATTCCTGAAATGCTTTTCCAGAAGTGTTTCTAGATTATATTATTGTAAATACAGTCTGCTAGCCTTTCCTTAGAAATCTGTGCCAAATAACATTTTTCCATGTCAAAGTTGGCTGGTGGTTATTTTTTTTATAAAAAGGCTTCCCATGCCTTTCTCCCTGTGGACATGTGTTTAAATACAATAGACTTTAATTGGAATGAAATTTACTTATAATATATGTTTATCTGTATGTATTTATATGTAGTGCTTAAGAACTCCTTTGACAGTACTCAACCTCTCCCTGGTCTTTTCAGCATAGTACAGATGTTTTTTTCACCGTAGCATTTTAGGCTTCCTTAAGGCTACCAGATTGACTCTCTTTTCGTATTTTTCAGTAAACCTAGATTACACTTCCTGTAAAGGCATTAATATGCTTTTCTTCTGACTGAAGTTTTAAGAAACCTTGGATCCCAGTAACGCAACTTAGGAAATCACGGTAGTAACTTTGCATTTGATGTATCCTGCATCATCTGAGAAAAAAAACCTACTCTATAATAAACAGAAATAAAATGTCCCCAAAACTCACAGGCAAATAATGAGAAGGGAAGGCATTAAAAAATCCAAAATATTCCATATAGAACAACTTGTACCACAAGGCAACAAAGCACTCCAGGAATATGTTTTGTGTACACTCAGCATGGTTTTCATCCGCACCTCATTAGCACACAGACAATTCTGATCATTAGTGCACTTTAAAATAAGCTATTTTATTTGTAACTTATCCTCAAATTTAGTATTGTCTTTTTACTACTACTTCCTTGACACACTCAGAGCTAAGTTACAAAGGTAAGGGTGCAGATACCATTACTCACTGCAAAATGTTAATATATAAAGATTTGTGTATATCACTCCTCAACCTGAAGAGTTTACTGGCCCACTTCTGGTCAGTAAACTGGTCTAGATTACTGACTCACTTCTAGGCCTACACAGGTTAAAAGGAATGTTCTGCAAATAATGGGAGAGCGACTACAAAACCTGGATACACTGACAACTGTAGCATGCAGGGGTCGATGACTAAGTAGGCAGTATTTCCCAGTCCTTTACGAGAACAGTTGAAAATTTCACCCTGTTCTGTAGTAGCCTATCCAATATTCAAAGGGAACTTCCCAAACTGTTTAAAATCTGGGATAGGGCTAAAAAAACCTGTAAGTCAGTTTATAAACTACCACGAAAGTGCATTTCACCTCACTTTCTCAATCCCAAACAAAAGCATAGAGGAAAATATTTCTGTATCCTCCCATTCTCCTCCAATATGTGAAGTCCAAGGGAAAACACAGTCGATCATCTGAAATTTTGCTTGCCCTCTGGATCTTTGTTTGTAATTATAAAAAATTATACTCCCGCCATCATAACAAATAAGTAAAATGGGGTATCCCCGCTGGTAAATTTTCAGAGTAGCTACATGGCTGAGCAGCAGTTACTTATTTAAAAGACAAATTAAAGAAGGAACGATCGTGTTTTATTTTATTTAAACTATCTACAAACTCAGCTTTATGACTCAATGTTTCTGATCTTAAAACATACAGAAACAAAAGCAGAGTAGTGCAAGAAAGGGGTAGCCTAAGGTTAATGCAGCCCTGAAATGCGGAACAGATTCAGTGCTCAAGAAAACACTGAACATTCTGTGGCTTTAAGTGAAATACTTCAGAAGAGGAAATATATGTGTAAATAATCAAAAGCATTAATAACTGTCTCAGAATGCTGGCACTGAAACTTAAAGTCTCTCTCTCTTTACCTCTTAGTTATTTACTATTAGGATTTTTTACAAATGTCTATTGAAGTAGTTCCAAGTATGATGAAGGCATAGATGAAATTCTTTCAAGCACAGTAATTTGTTTAAAAAACCAGATTAATGAGAAATAAAGGAGATGATTTTTAATCAACTGAGGGGCAATTATGGACGACAAATATAGAAACAGTGACTTAAAAATAGTTCTTGCTGCCATACATTAGAAGGGCACTAAATATCCAGCACCAGGGTTCAAGATTAATAAAGGGGTGGGCTTAAATGTTCAGTCCAAAACTCGGGCTTTTCCTGAAGAAAAAACAAAGATACAGCAGCTACTCAGCTGTTGTCAAAAGACATCTATTTTCAGTTTGAGAGATACACAATTGTATGAATGGCCATAATATTTTTTTCTTAGTGGAAGAGAAAAGGAAATAGTTACCTGCCTTGATCTTCAGAAAGTCTTAGAAACCGAGAATCAGAGTACAGCACAAGATAAATGTAACCATGGCTTAAGCTCGAACCCTTGTCCACTAATCCAGTGGAAGGTTCCAGTCACTTCAGGGTAAGGTTTAGGACATTCCCCACTGGTGCTTTTTGGCTTGTATTGTAAAATTAAATAAACAGAAAGTGATTCAGATACTTCCCTAACAGTGAAAGGGACCAATTTCCCTTTTTCCTTTAGCTTTAAATAGACTGACAAATACAACAAATCCTTACACCGACAGGCATCCAGTTATTCTCCCAGTAGTAACAGGGACTCCTGATGCACATCACAAAATCAGATAATTCATTTTATGTCACTGAATGTAAAGAAGACAAAACAATAGATTTTACCAACAGTGTTTTAACTATATATGGCTTTTAATCTTGGGAGGAGTTTTCTGTGTGTATACCGCTACATAAGATGAAATTCAGTTAAACACGTTCTAAACTACTGTAAATCTTTTTAATGTAATGGACAATGAAGGAAATTATGGCATTCTTGAGGATCATTTTTAAAAATCGTTTCTGTTGCTTACCACTTTACCAAGCTTACAACTTTTTGAATGAAAGAGGTGACGGTTTCAGTTGTGAACTTCATAAATATTTGGAAAAGCCTTTCACTTTCTCTTCCGCGATAACAAACAATTTGCTACGCCAGCTCTCGAGTTTTCAATCTGTTGAGCCCTCTCGTTTTCAAGTGCCTCCTGCCTATCTCAGTATATTGCTAGTGACCCCCCCAGTTTATGTGTGCCCTAACGGAAGTCCCATCAGTCGGGTTGCCTTCGCTGAGTGGCTTTTTTTTTTGTCAGAGCGGGACTTTGACAGGCTTTGCTGCTTTAGAAAGCAGACGTAATGTCAAGTTTTCTTGCATGTTCTATGATGCCAAATCATCGCCCTGGAATGACTGTGGATCTATATGTTTTTATGTTCACCTTTAAATAAGAATTATGGTGATTTTAAAAATCAGATGGCTCCTTTCTTCCCTCTGCCCCTTCCACCAGCAAACTGAAATCAAATGAAATGAAGCAGCTTTCCTAAGCTCCCATACACCCGTTTGCTTTACGGACTCCAAATTTTGCCCTTTAGACGCTGAGGATTTGATTCAGGATCACACAGATCCTACAGGGTAAAGAGGCATCAGCTCCTCTCCCAAATCCCTGCTTCCAAGGCAGCGCTTCCAAGCATTGTGCAATCGCCTCGGAGCCGCAGTTAGCTCCGTGGCGAAGGGGCGGAGGGGAAGGAGCGCGCTGGATCCTGAATTTTGAAGCAGAGGTGTCGTATCGGTCAGGGGGGAGGGGGCCGCAGGACCAGATGCTAGAATCCGCACGAAAAGTACAACCGTTTCTCTCCTTCGCTATAGGGAACTCTCCCCCCCACCACCACCACCTTCATTTCATACTCTATCACGTGTTGGATTTTTTGTTTTTATTTTCCCCTCGCGTAGCCCAAATAAAGCTTGAGTTAGTGATGGAGATTCCGAGAGTGCGTTGGAGGGAAGGAGAGACCCCGGCAGCCCGGTGTCAGCCGGAGGCGAGCCCCCGGCGGCGGCCGTGGCTGGGCCAGCCGGCCGAGCCAAGTTGGGCCGAGCCGGGCCGAGCCGAACCAGCCGAGCCGAGCGGCGGCGGGTACGAGGGGCCCGACCGCGTCCTCCCCCCGGCACCCGCCGCCCGGGGATCCCGCCCCGCAGGGGAACGCGCGAGTCTTTACCTGAGCTGTCGCTTTTCCTTTTGCCAGACCTCTTCTCTGTTTCCACCGGGGACAGAGCTTGCCTGCCATAGTCCCCTGGCGCACACGCTGCCCCCGTGGGGGTGTTGGTGCCCAGGCTGGAAGAGTTCGAACACAGGACAGGGGGGCTGCTGCCCAGCTCCGGGGGTCCTCCTGAGTCGGGCTGAAGGCAGAGGCTGTGCCTGGCCGCGGCAGGAGGAGACGACATCTGAGGAATGTGCCAGTTCGTCTGCAAAGCCTGGTGCTGCTGTTGCTGGTGGTGATGGTGGTGGTGATGGTGGTGGTGGTGGTGCCCCCTATGATGCTGGCTGGCAAACATGCCCTCCTCATTGGGGTATCCCGCTATTATGCAAGAGGAAGAAGAAGAAGACAGATCAGGGTAGGACATGTGGTCAGATCTTCCATGCAGGGCAAGAGAAGACTGGGAGAAAGGGTGCAAGCTCTGCGCAGTGGCATGGGGGCTGCGCAGGCAGCCAAAAAGTGTGTGATCCATGGCATGCAAGTCTCAGGTTCCAGGCAGGAGAGTTTAGGAAAGATCCAACTTCACCACCCTTTGTCAACTTTCACTGTAAACAGATCGGGGCTGGGATTTTTTTTCCAAAACGGCACCGACAGACTCTGCAGCAGGCAGCTGAGCTCAGATAATCCAGGTCTTTAGCCCTAGTGGCCAGTCTCCGCTGCATAAACACTCGGACCTAGATGAGCCGTTCTCAGAGCTGCTCAGATGTCAAGAAGCAGGAGAGGTTGAAGCCAATAGAAGGTGGTCCCAGAGAACTGCTTGAAGGGGGAAACAGCTTCGAGAGGTTATAAATACAGTAGTGTGTAATGTGAGCTGGGGGCTGGCTCAGCAGCACAGCACTGACCACATGCAAACTCCCTCCAAAACGCCAGCGCCGTCCCCGCGCCGAGTCGCTCCGTCAGCGGGGCGGCAGCGCTGCGCGCCCGCGCCCCGGGCACCCGCGGCCGTGCGGGGGGGCGGCTCCGCGGGGGCGCAGCCCGCCCGCCTCTCCCTGCCCCCAGGCGGACCGGGGAGCGCCTCCCGCCGCGGCACCCGCCGGGGCTGCCCCGGAGCCGGCGGGGCCGCCCGCGCACCCTCCCCGGGCGGGGGGCGGCCGTGTTCCCCCGTCGTGCGGCCCCCGCAGGGCTATCACCGCCCCGTCGGGGCTGACCGGACCGCTCGGGGCGCTGCCGCCCCTCGGGGGCAGCGGGCGGGGGAGCGCAATAAAGACGTGAGGCGAAATACGGAGGGTGACTCTGGGGCGGCCGGCGGGCGTGCGGGAACCACCACCGCCCCATTTCCCCGGGAACTCGAGGGCGTCCGGCAGCGCCTCACCTGAGCGCCCAGGTGCGAGAGCAGCGTGAGGAGCTGAGCGGGCCGAGGCCGGGGCCGAACGCCGCTCCCTCGCGCCCAGCTCCCGGTGCGGGTGCGGGGCATCCTCCCGCTTCGCCCGTGCCCACGGCCCCGCGCCCGGGGTGAGCGCGGCGCTGCCCGGGCTGCCCGCATGCACTTTACACTATTCCCTAGCATCGGGGGCTGGTTCTGCAACGAACCCACCGGCGCCCACCGTGCCTGCAAATCTTGTTGCGGAAGGAGAAGTTTCCCTTCTTGCCCCCTGCCCCTTCAAAACAAGAAGTCCCGTAATTTTTATTTCTTGTATCTTCCTTTGCTTCGTTGCGGTCCGTAGTAGATCAGGAGAGACAACCTGGACAGCGTGGGCCTGTCTTTTTTTGGTTTTTTCTTCCTTTTTTTTTTTTTTTTTTGTGTGTAGCAGAATTAACTGTAGCCATGAACGCGGCTCATAACTGGTTTAAATCAGGATAACACATTTATTAATCACTGACCAAAGAGATGCCCACTATGGAAAGGTTTTGTTCTTACCCTTCGAAGTACCTTCCTCCTCCTCCTCCCCTCAAATCAACATTAAAAAAAATAATAAAAAGGATAACCATTGCATTTCTGCAATTTAAGTGTAAATTCTTGGGTCCATGTGCGAAAGATAAAATGAATTTCAATTGCTAGTGGAAAAAAATCAGCAATTGTATGAGATTTGCAAGAGCTAGTTTCTTAAACGGAAATTGAGTCCTATTTTGTGGGAAATTAGTTTTGCAGACTTTCTAAAAAAAAAAAAATCTAAAACTTTTGTTCAGCAGCTGCTCTGCTTTTCTCTGCAGTTTCAGACTGAGCTGGAACCTGCAGCAGTCTTTCGACGGTAAGATTTCCCCCCTTTTCTGACATCTAACGCTTTTTAAAAACTGTCTTTAGATTTAACTGTAACAACGCAGTCTTTACAAAGAGAGCAGAGTCCAAAGCAGAAGTTGCTGCCTCTGTGCACCGTTCAAAACTTGATATTTCTTCAGAATAAAGGAAATATACAGTTACAACACTGATGAAATATTTCGTGCTTTTCATTGTGTTTATCGTTTCAATATGTGCTCTAATATTAGAAGAGAGGAGTACAAAGAAATCTCAATGGTTTAACCCCTCTTGGGTTTGGGAACTCGCCGGGCTGGCAGCACAGGGGTGCTGCTGTCCCTCACAAACAAGGCGCTGCCATGAAGCAATAACTGCGAGACAGCGACCGGCGCGGTGCGTCGCGCCCGCAGCGGCTCCGCCAGCGGCGGCCCGAGGGCTGCGGGGGCGGGCGGGCGGCGAGGCCGGGCCGGGCGGCCCCAGGTGGGAGCTCGGGGAGCGGCGGCGCGGCCCCCCCGCACCGCACCGCTGCCCTCCGCGGCTCTCCAACCTGCTGCTGTCCGTCCGTCCGTCCGTCCGCCCCGGCCACGGGGGCGAGACCCCGTCGAGGAGGCCGGGAACGGAGGGGCAGGAATGCCAGGACCCCTCCTTCAAGGGCCGCTGCCGCTGAAGCCCTGACACTGCCACAGCTGCGAACGGGTCGGGGAAGTCCCGAACCCAAGCCGGTGTAAAAATGCCTTTTCTTAATTCTGGGGCATGGGCACGCAGGATTTCTCGCACACGATAAAAAAATTGAAATAACTGAAGCACAATGAAGAAAGTGAGAGGGTGCGAGGGGGAGGAAGAAAGATTAGGTTTCCAAGAGAAATAAGAAACGGAGCCAAATAGGACCTTTTAGAGAGAGGTAGGAGAGGTTCCAAAAGGTGAAGAAGAAGAAAAAGAAGACTGCAATAGCAAAGCTATAATGGCACAACTTAGTGTTTGCCATTAGCTTCATAATCAAATCTGAATATTCGGGACTGTGCTTCCCAGGGTTTCTGAGTACCCTAATAAGTTCACAAGTCCTACATCAAGTATTCTTATTACTTCTTTAATAAGAGGTTTTAAGCACACAAGAACTGGAAATGCAATTCTCTACAGAGCTTTATGCTTTCATTTTAAACTATAAAAGGAGAATGCAAATATAGGCAACTGAAGTTAAGACAAATAAGCAGCTTCAAATGCTTACTGAAATGATTCAAAAACTTTCTGTGCAGAGTTATCAAATACCTATGGCTATATGATACCATTCTTTGTAAAAAAATACACTTTTTAGTTAAACCTTCAGTGCAAAGCGTCTCAGTGAAACAATTACTGAAGAAAATGTAAGCAGTTACAATTACCTCTCAATATTAATGATTGAATTCTTGTTCGTATTGTATTTTTTCAGAACGTGTGTTTGACCTACATGTGGTACAAAAGCATAACTTAAATCAATGCCAGCAAGTTTGCCCAAAGCTTATAAACATCAAGTGAAAAAATAGAATGTTTTAAATATGTGAAAACAGTAAACTGTTTAACTTATAAAAACATCTGGAGCCAACACAGTTTGGAACATTATCTATATTTTCATGTATGGGCTACTATTTGCATTCACTTTGTGTATTTTGCTTTTGGTGGTGGGTTGTTTTTGGTTTTTTTAACTTACAATTTATGTGGAAAGAGATCATATAAAATTGACCTGAAAGAACCAATTTACAATTCCTCCTCTTCAGGACTTTTGTAGTCTTGTTCACTTCTTATGTTGGAGACTGAAAGGATCACCTTCCTGAATATTTATCAGAATGTAAGTAGGATTCTTGATCAGTTCTTTCTAGTGCGTGGTTTGCGTATTTGCAGCATGCGTATTACAGTAAAATCAGATAGTCGTACTTGGGGACCACCATTTGAGTGGTGCAAAATCCTCGTAACTTACCTGAAGTCAGTAAAAGGATGGCATTTTACACCATTTAAGAATATTCTTCTTACTTAAGATAAAGCTTACAAATATGAATTCAGTTTATTTTAGCCAAAGTTTTTATTGTACTGAAGTACCAAAGCAAGAGGACGAGGTTTCATTCTACTGTAAACATGATCAGTTTGTATTTTTCCATGGCAATTTGGTGAAGGCAGGCATCATTTAACCTTAGAGTCAGTCCAGATTCACAACAGATGCATGCTTATTTTCAGCCTTTTCTTTTTTTCCATAATTTTTGCCTGTTTAACTCCCTTAGAAGCAATATAATTCGTTTCTCATGATACCTGTGCTGCAATGGAAACCCACAGATAAAAGCGATAATAAAGCCTGGGGATTATGCATTATTACAGAGATACTTGAATGCCTTAACTGAAAATCATTGCACAGAAAATGAATAATTTGTTGACTGAGTAGTCAAAAATACTGAATCCCTGACTAGTGAAAATTGACGATAATCACATTTACCATTCATAAACCTATGGTATACCAGTATCTTTACAATACTTCTCCATAAAACCATCATTTTCTGAGAAATTACACTACCACAATGCTTACCACATAATTTTAACATTGCATTTCTGTGGTATACTTCCATTTCACTCTCTGTAGCGCTTACATGTGCCATGGTTTAACACTTATCAGATACAATTTTTTCTACAACAGATCTATAAAAGCTTTAAGCCTGAATCCATATTTCAGCTACTTCTCCCATATACATATGGCTTCTGTTCTAATTTTCGTGATCTCTGAGTATTACAGATCTTAAAAGTTATGCCAGCAATTTAGTATATTACAGAAAAGTTATGCCTAGTTATGAGGCCCTCACTGAAAATGATGTACAAGTCTGCATTGCATCACGAAAAGTTACTTGAATTGTCAGCCCACTGTAACAAATAAAATGTCTTATGCTTCCTATTTAATTTAATAAACTGATGAAATATTAAAATGGTAAAGTACTTGAGGCTTCACACCTGAACTATGATGTTTCAGGAACGTTTCTACAATTTGAGCTAGGGGAAACTTGCATTAGATACTCAAAAGTTCCAGAACAAGTTATATTCAAAACTTTGGGGTGTGTTTGCTTTTAATAGATAATTTATTTGCAAACTGAACCATCTTGCACAATACTATTTGTTTCCCAATCTGCATGTTATATTACAATTTAACAATTGTTTTATTCTTTCTAGTATTATCTCCACTTAAAAATACTTGAACTAGCAAACAGTTATGACAAGCTTTGTAGGGCACTTTAATAACGCGTATCTTTAATTTGTATTTAGAAATGCATTCAAAATGCATATGCAGGCAAGTCAGTGATGCCTGAAAAATGTTTCCCATTTTGTTGTCTCCGGATCTTGACAATTACACACTACTCTCCGTCCATTCTCCTATTAAAATTACTAATCACAGAAGAAAAAAAGGCTTGTATTTTTACATATTAATCATTTATTATTTGATACAATTCACATTGTGGATTTTGATCTGTATATGCATTGAAAAGACATTTTACCAGAGTCCTCATTAAAAATGCAGATACCGTTGTGCATGGAAGAAAGGCAAAGTGTATTTTCATCTCTTCATACTTCTAACAACGGTTGCTTCTTACTGTGCTGCAAAGTTAATATTTTGATGATTCTACTTCAAGTCTGAGTCACCCAGAACAAAAACTACAGATGATTGAAAATTGTGCATCAAAGATTTACACTATGACTTACCCATTTACTGGGTAAATACACAGTATGCTTACATTACGAAGGTTGAAATGGAGAAAAAACCTACCACAACCTGAAATATTTATTGCCCCCTGGCTGACGTTTCCAAGTCCTTGCAGGATCAGCAGCAGGGGGCATATTTCATAATTCTGCCTCCATCAGGGGACATTAGGAGAGTGATAAGTCACTAATTTTCATCATCTCTTTTTACAGGTTAATGAGTAAAATACTACTTTTATAGTGTGTATTCGTAGTAATTCCTAATTTTCTCTACTCTGGAGGGAGAAAAAGACATATATGCCTATATCTATGCACCAAGAATAAATAATTACAAAATATCTAGGTTTTTATAGCTGCTGGGATTATGTTATTTACTTTGCAGGTGTGTATGCTGTGATTTATAGTGTGATGAGCTTTAGACTTGGAGCAGAAACCCCTAACTAGCTAGTATTTGGAACAGAAAGATATTCACTGCCCTGCAGAGCTCAGGCTTTATTCATTTCACCAGTTTCACATGGGAATAATCCTGTGTTTTTACAGAGTCCTTTTTGCGTTCATGGCGATTTTCTTGACTAGAAACATTTTCAGGATTGCAGTCTTAATTAATAATAGCTGTAGGAAAGAAAGAGTTAAAAATTGGATGTACTTTTTAACGCAGAACTGCATCATGCACCCCAAAACCTAATATCAGATAACGCTAACAACAGATAGGAGAAATTAAATGCAAAATAACAATTGTTTGAAATCATAATTTTAGATTAAATTGAGGGGGGGTTTAGATGCAGATATTTTGGCTTGTGAAAGAATGAGGGGGGAAAAAAAAAGATAGGTTTCCCTAAAAAGTACATGCCAAGAAGTGCTTAATTTGCAGATAAAGTCTCAAAGATTCTGATTAAGGAAGCTATTTTAAGTTTGCAGGCATCAATGACACTAAAAAAAAAAATAGGTAAGTTCTTAACTGTCATGGAGAAGCATTCGAGTGACATACCTTGAGACTGACAACTTCCAAATCCATGTTTCCATAAACTCATTTTATATTTTATTTCACCAAAACAGAATGCAGCTTTACTGATGAGCTGTGAATATATTGTACTACTCCTTGAAAGAAACCTTTCCAGTATATTTTTATTTGTCATGCTTTATTAAGCATCACACTTGCATGTCCTTTGATAAAATGTGATAGGTCTCAGGTTGGGTTCAATAAACTATTCTAGCAAGGGACTATCTTTGAGTCATTTTCACATCATCTAAGTTTACATATTGCATTTTGGTGCACTGAATCACTGTAGCCACTGTCCTCTCTTGTTTAATGTATGTCTCATATATTTCATTTAAATTTGATGCCCACAATAAAAGTGTGAAGACCATTTATTCCTATCCCTTCTCTTTCAAAAAAAAAGTGCCTAGCACTGCGGGCTTGGCGAAGCTCAGCTGTAAGAAGAGGTGTATTATTTGGAATACTTTTCAGCTGACTGAGACACAAATGCAAAGTACAGCAATGTGGGGACACTGTCTGGTTTTGTGTTACTCCCTCATAGGTAATTTGTCCATGAACTTTATGCATTTCTGCATTTGAGCTGTAGAACATATCACTCAGGGATTTAGATTTTACTTCATAATCCAAGTATATTTTAATACAAGATGGTAAACTAAAAATATTTTCCATCTAACTGTTTCAAAAACGCCATGTGTAAGAGAACACAACAAAACGGAATTAACTCATAACATATGCAACTCTTATTTGTGCAAGAGCAGTATATGCCCCTAAATCCAGACTGCAGCATCTGGAGGCATAGCATGTCTCTAATGGAAGAGAAAGGCACGAGACATGTCAGCTTCTTGGCTATGTTACGCTGAAAGCCGTGTTTTTTCCTTCACGATACCCAATACAACTCTGATTAAAACTAATAAAACAGACACTGTCCAGGTAAACTGCCTTCATAGCATTTTGCGTTTTTCAGCTTGCTAGTTGCAGGCAATGGGTTTAAGCTGAGATAGATTTTTACTATGTAAAAGAAAAAAACCTCTTAAATACTGTTCTTTTGTTTGAAACAATGAAATTCAAATCAAAACTAACATCTCACGGTATGAATTGTGTTCACAGTGCATCCAAACCTACACATTCCCATTTTTGTAACCCCTTTTTGCTGTTACCAAGATAACTTGTAGTACCACTTTTTCCTCCTAGTAGTATTACAAATAATGTATTTTTCATATACTTTTACTACTGTGATCAGCTTGCTAGAGAAAAACATTTTAGAGAAACAACCCACTCTAACTGTTTTACAACAAGAACTGTCTTCATACTTGACCTTGAGAAGTGCTGAGTCTTTTCTTTTCCCCAATGACCCTACAGGATCAACTTCATTGTTAGACTGTAGTAGCAATTTTTAAAAGTGCAGCTAAACGTAAATACTGTTCCCTGTGATTACGAAAAAAAACCCCAACACCAACACACTGGATAAAATATTTTACTAATGCATTTTCAATTTTTTATTGCACTAAAGTTGTTAAATGATCTGCTATAGAAGTTGAGATGTCTAATTTTAAATTCTCTTTCATTCTTTCTTTTATCAGCTAATCTCCTCTGTTATATTCATAGGAAAAAAGGGACAAAGTATGCCTGTCTCCTATATTTATTCTTATTTGCAGAAAATACAAGTGGAAACTGAGAAACTGCATTGTTACTAAGATACTAAACTTGAAAATCCCACCATGAACTGCATACTGGATGTAAAAATACACATATGTGTACGCTAAAAGAGGGTGTTCAGCTGTGCAGAAATACAAGCTTACCTCCAGGCTCAAACCCTTAATGTACAATTAAAACAAATTGGGTTAGTGCCCGCTTTCTTTTAATAACAGGGAGAGTTCTTAGACGCATTATACTAAAATAGAAGTCTCACATTAAATCAAATGAAGGAGCAGAAAAAGCTCCTTGCACAGATCACCAGACAAAGTTCTGACTTTGCTTCCTAGCAGAGTAAAATGTTTGGGAATGTATCTAATCTAACACACCCTATAAAACTGTGCAGTAGTCCCTGGTATAACAGTGAGCTGTATGGAAGACAGAGTCACATCTCAGAGCAAAATGCCAAGATTTTAGCCTGCAGTCCAAAACTGCCTCTTTAATTTCTAAATTATGAAGCTGTGTATCCATTTTGGAAAGTTGGTAGGTAGCCTTCTCATATGCATGTACAGTAATTTCATTACATATGACCCCCTGCAGTGGTAATGGGCTTTTTTAAAAACATACCTTGACTTGATGATGAGAATATTTTGCTTTAAAAATAACTCATATATTTAATTTTTAATATGGCAGGCATGGCATGTATCCAGGGGTGCAGGCAGTAAGTTTACCCTTTACAATTTGTAGTCAATCAGACTTTCCCAAATGAAGTCCCATAAATATGAACATACATTGCTTGTTTGTTTTCTTGTCTTCTTTTTGTTTTTCTAAGTTTCCTTTATTGGTATCATAACAGTATGACCAAAATATAAGGAAATAACCATACCATATTAAACACAGGAATACGCTTTCACAGTCATTTATTGTGCATAGCTAGTAAACATTTCCTGGCAAACAATTTAGAGAGTCCATAAATTCCATCCTAACGCTACTTCCGTAGCTAGATGCAGTGCACCATACACGAGGGTATTAGCTCAGTCTCTCTCATCCGGAATGGGTGGATTGGAATTGAAAATTCCCCACCCCCCCATTATAGCACCATATGTCTCGAAAGTCTATCCTCTCTCAGGGCAAACGGCTCCTCTCAGATCCGCCTGACGGATCACGACTGAAACACTGCTGTCCCTCGCTATTTAATCCAACAGCATTTCTGAAGTAGCTATCGGGAGAGCACAACGAGCCAAGCATCCCTTTGGCATTAGTGGCAGTTCCCCACGCAGAGAATATCAAGGATATGGAATAGCAGAGGGAAAATCTACCACACCATGCCAATTTGTATGGAAAATTTGATTGTCAAGCAAGGGGCAGGGAAAAGAAGAAAGCCTCTCATTCCAGCAAATTGAGCAGTGCTTATGATTCCTGAGTTCCTTATGTAACTGGTTAATCAGTGTTAGTAGACCAGCTTTGCAGCATTTTCAGAGGTACTGAGTCTATAAGAATTTCAAACAGTTTTCTCTAGATGTCTTATTGAGGTGTTTATAGGTTGAGGGATTACTAGGGGAACAGTTTATCCATAAAGATTTTGGGTGGATTAGATTACTGCTCAATATTTTTCAGATCTTTTTCTCTGTGCACATCAATTTATAACGGGAAAAATTTCCTTTAAATAACACTCTAGCCATTTGATGTTTGAAAGAATTTGTGTGAGATGATCATGTTAAGGTAAAGTTCATATTGTTATTTGAGGAGACTAAGCAGTCATATTTCCACCAGTTTATGTCCTTATTACAGGTACACATTAATATCATTCATGTTACAGGTATTATTTCCAGATTATTTTGGATTGAAAACAAAGAGTTAGCAAAAATCTGGACTCCTTCCAAATTTCCAAAGACCAGCTCAAAAGCTCAAAGGGGTTCAGTCACCATGTCAAAGTTCTGTTTTAAGATTTTTAGTTTTACAGGATATTAAAACCTCTCCCGTGTGCTGCTTGAGTCATAATCTGAGGAAGGGTTATATGATAACAAAGGGCAGAAAGATTGTATTTTGCTGGTCATGAAAGACTTCTTGGTTTTTAACTCCCTGGTTTTAAAATTCTCTTTCATTTATTTCTATTGAATGGAACAACTTCTTCTTAGTTACCAGCTTCATTATATATATTTAATAATCCATGTATATTACTGTAATCTTTCATCAAATGTGCTGTCCTTTGAAATATTATTATGTGAACAACCAAAATTTTAGAATAAAAAGTATGATGGATTATTGCACCTTTTGAAAATAATTAAAATTACCAGGACTTCAAGGTCTAGAATTTTAGATTTTTTTTGCATGTGTTCTTTGCCCAATGCTCGACAGCAGACCTTGCACGAGCATCCTTCATTGTCTGGCTACTCATCTTTACAACATCCCTTTACTTCCTTCTATTGCCTCTAAGGCACCGAATCCTTCAAGGCTACTCTGAAGAGAAGTAGTTTGTGGTCTTCAATTTGCTCGACTTATTGTCGGATGATAAAGCTCTTAATTCTTTTCCTGGATCAGGACCTCTGCCAGCTTCCTTTCATTGTGCATATGGGCAAACAGAGCAAGAAGAAAAATAATGCTCCGCTTGTTCAGCACAACTCCAGCAGTCATTTTCTCTTTTATGTTTCCAGTGGATCTGATTGCTGGCAAAAGCTGCCAGAAAAAGACAAGTCTGATCAGAAAGAGCATGAGCAGAGAAAGTCCAGTTTCCCAGATACGTAGCCTCAAGGACTATTTTGTACTGGTGATAGGGTGCATCAGCCACTGGGCTTGGTCAGCCTCAGCCTCTCTCAAATCATCCAAATGTTCCTGCACATGTGAACATCTCCTAATAACTCTTGTGGCGTTAATTCTTGTCTGATTGGTACAATAGGCTATTTCTCATATTTAACATTACACTCGTGTGGTTATATGGATTTTTTTCCTTGACTCTCCTCATGGTACAGAATACCAATAACAAATTAAATTCACGTGTTTTATGTACATTATATAGTAGGAAATAAATCTGCGTAGAAAATGTAGCTAGTTCTTGTGCTTGCAGAGTTGCTCTGCATATATTGCATTGAAGCCAAATTGATTGTTAATCCATTTTAATACTTATTTTATTCTCCAAATATGTTTGGTGTCTCCTTTCCCAACTGCCATATAAGTCAGTATTGTACGTTCATAAGGCACTGGCAAAAAAATAGCTGAAAACAGGTAAGATACTGTGGTTTTGCTGATAAAATGTTTAAAATTCTACCAATTAATTTTAGATGGTGACCAGTTGAATTATCAGTAATCTTTAAATAGGATTTCTGTAGAGATCTTTGCTGTGCACTGAACGGGAGAGCTTTGCATCTAAGTAGGCAAGAGAAAAGGCAAAAGAAATTAAACCAGATCATTATAAGGCAACTATACCTAAAATTAGAAACGTATACTGTAGACATTCAGTTCAGGTCTGTCGTTAAGAATAGTCTGCTCGCGACACAAATAGAAATGCAATATTCCTCTTTAAAAATGTTTCCAGGAAATCATGTAGCAAGAATTAGGAGATGCATTCCCTGCAAACATTCTTATTTAATACCATTTTTAATAGGTTTCACCCTCTTAAAGAATGGGATTAAATCAGGGTGAGGTAATAGGGTGTTTTGGTCCAGTTAGCGAACTTTACCATGAGGCTAGTGGCAAGTTAAATTATTATAATATGGAACAGCATTTTGTGAAGAAAACTACTGAAAGTCTAACAGTTTGAGTGCTACTGACTTCAAAGAGTCTGGAACTTCAGACACGATTTCCAGAATTTTATAATTTGTTATAATTGTAGCTGCATTTTCAGTATGTTTTGTATTTCTGCTTAAAGCATTGAAGTGAGCAATCTGTATGTGATACTGTAAATAAAGAGAGGCTACGAGAGAACACTGTGACTACAGGTTCACACTGTACTCCTACCAAAAAACCGAAAGAGCTTCTGTGCGTTAAATCTTTCACACCTCTCAGTAACTGTGTCAATATTTTTAAAACTATACTTTATTATGAAGCAATAATCTAAACTGTAGTTGAATCAAGCTGTCATTTTATGTCTTACTCTTAATGCCTCCTTTGAAAGATTCTCATTGCTGTCACATTTAAATAATAATTTTAAAAGTCTGTATTTCTTTCATACAGGTCACAAAATAGTTTAACATGTTATAAATGCTTACAAGGTATGGAATAGTATTAAACGGGAAACCTCAGAGTGTCCATAATAAAACAAATTAAAAATTACACTTTCCCTAACTGAATCCAACAAGGAGGAATTCTCTACAAGACTTCAGTCTAGTGACAGAGGAATCACAGTATTAAAAACTAATTGCTTATGTGCACATAGCTAAAACTCGATTATATTTGTTACGAGCAAATGCATTAACATCCAATATTTATATTTGTTGATATAAGACAATCAGCTTTTACAAAGTTGACAGCGACTCTGAAACAGTTATATGGAGAAAGTGTTAAAGAAAAAATTGATTGACATCTTCAGTCTGTTAAAGTCAAAATCAAGGAAAACCTTCTACTCTTTTGTTGAAAATAATAAAATGATTTTTGTATGTGAAAGTAATACTAAAAAAAAACAACAAGCAAACAAAAGGGAGGAGAAGGGGAAAAAGTAACAATTAATGCAAATTGCAAGCTGGGAATTATAGAGCATTTTTAAAGAAAGCCAAATATCACAAAGAGAAAACAGAGACAGGGACAATATGAGGACATTTTGAAATTACATTATGAACAAAAAAATCCTTACTAAATGGAAATAACCAGGACTTTTTGTAATAACATTTAAAAAAAAAAAGGAAAAAAGCATTCTCAAATACTTTTCTTCTGCATTTTGGGAAAAATTCAAATGATGTATTCATATCAGATGAATATGATGCTCCATTTCAGTAGTTACACACGAGTACGTTAAATAGCAGCTAATAAAACTAGACATTTTTAAAATCAGTAGACTCGAATAATTTGCATGGAGGTATTTTAATACATTTGGCAGAGAACCTGTCTGCATGGTTAGTGAGGATTTTTAGTATGTCCTGGAGAACTAGGGAGGTTCAAGGGAACTATGTAAAAATTTTTGTGAATAGTTAAAAAGAATAAATGTGATGACCTAAATGTCAGTAAGCATTTCAACCACACGTTGATCTAAAGCAAAATAAGGAATGGCTTCTAGGAATATTAGTTCATTTTAATCAAAGCAGTGAGAACAGAATTTTCTGGAAAACCATCTTGCCAAAACTAACTAGATATCACTTAATAAGGGTATAAGTTTGGTAGGATAAAGGTAATTTTACTATTATTAAATATGTAGAGGAATATTGGAAAGTCTTTTCATTGTTAATCATAATATTTGGATGAAGAAAAAAATTTATTAAAATCAATATTGTACCTATTAAATAGAGTCAAATCTCAGTCTCAGCCATGTATTAAGTGGAGAGAAATAGTCAGTGGTGTTTGTTTTAACAGTGATCCACAAACGCATGACCCTGTCACTTTTTTTTTCTGTGACTCTTCTATCAATTATAAAAAAATATATTTAGAAAGTTTGCATTTGAAATTATTGAAAGTTTAATAAAAAAAGAGCAAGCCCAGTCACTGTATACCCAGATTGCTCAGGAAACTGACCACAGTTAACAAATGGTAGATTTCGATCCAGGGAAAGATAAGACACTGCTATAATAACAAAGACTATACCACTGCTACAAAGTAGGGACCCTGCTCACAGACTGAAGTCAGTCTGAAAAAGGCCATAGAGCAGATAATCAGTGCAAAAAACTGTGAGTACAAGAGGGTAGATACAAATCTGAAACAACCCATGGGCACATCACCAGAGAAATATACAGTATGGTTGTGTTACCTCTGTCCTTGGCACAGACGCAACCAGTTCTGGAAATACTGTGACCACAATTCAAGAGAGGTTGTTGAAAAATTGGAAAAGGTTCAGAGGAAAGCAACAAGAATGATGAAAGGAGTGGAAAACATTCCTTGTAATGAAAGACTCAAGGAGCTCGATCTATTTAGGTTATCAGAGAGACATTTAAAAAGCTACTTGATCACAGCTTATAAATAACTATGTGAGAAACAGAAATTTGATAACACTACAGTTTTCAGTCTGGTGACAAAGGTGTAACAGAAGTCAGTGGCAAGAAGATGTAGTTGGAGAAACACACCGGAAGGTTTAAATCAAGATGGAAGACTTCTTTTTTCTGTTAAAATCACACACACAGAGAAAAAAGAGTAATTCAGAAAAGTTCTGTTGCCTCTTACATGGGGGGGCAGACTGAGTAGATGACCATAATAGCCTTTCAGTTTTATAGGCCATGAATCTACGGCTTCAATTGCAGGCTTCTCCGCTCCGTATTTTCTTACGCCATCACTGGGCAGATCCAACCGGTGGAAAGTTAATCGGAACCAGGTGGAGCCTGCTTTTTGCTGCACAAGGGAGATTCCCCCTGAAGCTACATTGGATAAGACCAGGATTTGACTGGACCAAAGGAATTAATACAGTATGAAGAGTGTGTGTCAATTATATTGCTGCCTATCCTTTCTAGTTATTGAAAATTTTATTGATATTTGAGTGAATAGAAAACACAGGCTTAAGGGGTGAAATACGGTAAATTTTATGACAAGTGATTTTAACCCCACACACACCTTATCGGCTCCAGAAAAGTAAAAGGAAATAGGAAATTACACACAAGCACCTAGGGCACTGTTTAGGCGAGGCAGAGAATGGGAGAGCGAGCTAACTCATTTCGCCTGATTTTTGTGCTCTTGAGAGTAGCGCAGGTCCAAAAACTTTGCTTCAACCACAGAAGTTTTTGAATTAACATTGTTGTTAGGAGAGACTGCAGGAGGAGGTGGAGCAACAAAGGAAAGAGAAATGCTAACGGAAAAAAAACACATATAAACAACATACCATATGTAGGACACTCACCATATGCCAGCCTCACTTTTTTGCTCTTTCTCTAATGTGGTCCAATAATTCCAGTCATCTAGAGGGTTATTCACACTGTCTATTCAGGCATTTGATTTAGGTCCTTTGAATTGCAGCAGCACCCCCTTGCCTACAGCCCCCCGGCACCTCTGTCTTGCTGCCAGCTACGCAGGCAAGTACAAACACCTAGGTTTAGTTCTTAAAACTGTGCCTAAGTCAGATATCTAAGTTAGCCTAAAGCTATTGTATAAATACCACTCTTTCCTATTAAATTAAAAAAAATAAAAGGAAAAAATCATTGCTATGGAAAAAATTACTTGTTTAAACTACAGGGATATAAAAGTGCAGGAAAGTTTACAAATTCAAGGCCAGCTCCTTAGCCAGCTCATACACTGGCATTCAAATAAACAGGCTGACTCCCATTTGCCCTGGCAAAAGTGCAGCCTTCAAGCTGGTTTTACAAATCAAGTCAGCCACCTGATTTTGTTGGGAAATGCACATATATTTTCATAAAATACAGAAAAGAAAATATTACAATGTAAGTCCTCTAAAAAAAAAAACCAAGCAAAACAAAAACAAAACCAAAAACAAACCAAAAAAAACCCCAAAACAAACAAACGAACCAAACACCTCAGAGGGAAAAAAAAAACCTAAAAAGAGAAAGTTGTATAGGAAGTGGCAGCTACTGCAGTCTGCAGAAATCACTTCTTTTATGAAAGCAGAGAAAAAGTAGCAAGAGATCAGCAACAACCTCGACAGCAATTGAAAATAATGTGCTTTTGTGACGAAGTCTCTTACTTCCCCTCCTGGATAAATTGCAATTTTATTTACAAAACACATTTTAAATGCTTTGCTGCCCTATACTAGCTAATAGCTTTACTATTACTTCATTTTTATCATGTGGTACTGCAGCAAGCCGAAGTAAGCACAGCATGCGGATCTCAGCACAAAGCTAGACGTTGCACAATAGCATAAAGGCAACTTTGCATAAATGTTGCTGAAAGACAGTGAAGAGAGAAGAGGAAATTCTGCATCTTTAGTGCTATGTCTTTAATACTTATATGTATCAAAATAACTCTATATACTCCTGGAACCTTTCTGTTAAAATGTCTCTAACTCTAGGGACACATTCTATGAGGCAGTTATGCACCATTTAAATGTGAAAAATGCTCACTGTACTTGGAAAAAGATGTGTGATGTGAAGTGTTTTTAAGAATAATTGAATGATTTTGTGATTCATTAAATGCTTTTTTCCTCAGCAAGCAAGTAATGGCTTTTCCACGAAGCACCCAAAGGGTGAAAAGTTAAACAGTTAGAAGGAGTAAAGCGTCCTCAGGAAGAGGATCATTTACAGTGTTTTTTGTTTTATTTCTTATCTCTTTTTTATTCCAAGACAAAGAACAAAGAAGGAGGGAAAAAACTGAGCAACTGTATGTAGGAAATTAAAAAGATGGAATGCTGGGGACAAAAGTATACGTGGCAGTTGTCTATTCTTTGGTTTAAAAGGAAATAGAGAAAAATTGTGGCACCTAAGGTTTATTGAATATGGCTTCATATACATATTCCTGCTGAGACCATGGGATCAGTTCTTTTATGGGAGAGAAAAAAAAGAGCTGTTTTCATATACCCAATATATCTTTAAGCCAAAGTGTAAATCTTCAGTTTCTTCCCTTTTTTTTTTCCTTTAAAAAAAAATCTAGGGAAACAATACACACCTTGACTTCTGCAAAAAAGATCTCTGGCACAATCACAAGACGCCTGCTTAAATAATACCCAAAAGGTAACTCCATGCATTCCACTGGCCAGAAATAATTCACAGCACGATGAATCCACAAGAAAGTCAATAGCATATTATAACGCTCTTAGGGGAGCTGTAGCTATAAGAGCAATGTGAGGCAATGCCTTAGCATGAGCTATCACTTTATATATGAGCTGTATACATGAGCATGAATTATATTACAACATTTGACACACTATGGCTTTTGATCTACTATGACTTATGACCTCTGTCCTATTGTGACATTTATGCCTAAACCTGTAGAGAATAGTTCAAACAATAGAACATACATGATAGATAACCCTTAGATAGGATAATAGTGTATAACAAATATAAACACTCATGCTCAGGGCAATAGCTAGCCAAAAACTGCCAACGATTAGGAAGATACTTCCTCTGGGATATGACATTATGAATTTTCTTGCACCTTCCTTTGAGGCATCTGGAGCCAAGGATACTAGCCTAGATGGCTCACTGGTCTGATTGGGTATGGCAGTTCTAATACTTCTGTGAACATATGATAGTGTGGAAAAATTTAGCTTTTATGGTTAATAGAAAGTTCTGCATAAGACAGGAAGGAATCTTTGACCAGTGATAAAATCCTTGTGAGCTTTCAGCTGAAAAGCCAGTTGAACTTTGTGTAGATTCTGTTTCCACCCAGATCAACTGTGATTTCCTGCTGATTTCAGTAGGAGCAAAAGAAAAACTGCAAAGAAGTCCCATATACTGTCTTGTATGGGCAAGCACTCAGAACCCACAAGCAACCACATTTTATTTTTAATAAAAAAAATAATAATCCCTGTCGATCTGGGGCCTCATGGGGTTTTCCAGATAGCAAGGGTTGCACTTACTTCCCTCTACAGGAGGGAGAATTTGAAGACAATCTTTTACAGCTCATGTGCTAGTCTATTTTTTTAACAGCTCTGATTCGTTTGGTCTGTTCCAGCAGCTTCCAGCTGCAATCTTGGACTCCAAAGACTGGCTTCCTGATCATCAGCTACCTGGCTCCACAGAACAGTCCAGGGCCCAGGCATTCAAATGCAATTAAATTGCTCTCCAAAAGAAAGCTGGAGAGCAAGAAATAGTGCTGGCATGCTGCAGAAAAGCAGGAAGACAAAGAATCAACTGACAGTCTATATAGCATAAGACTGGAGTCTTTGGCTAAAATGTGGAATTATACTGCATCTTGGAAAAAAAATATGGACCATAAAAGCAGATATGGAATGAAGGTATCCTTAAGGCCTTGGCATAAAAAGTTTTCAGCATTTTTCGACAGTTGGATATAGACACATTGGTAAACTTTTATCATAAATCATATTTTTAACATTACTGCCATAACTTTAAGATCTGAATTTATTATATTTTCATAAAAGATAGTAGCTATAGCTTGTCTGTACCAGTTGTAAATGTGATTTTGTTTAATTAACCTGATTTTAAACCAACCAAACAGAAAAGAGGTTTTTGGATAAATTTTCAGTTGTGCTAAAACCACATTTATTTTAGTACAGCCCTCATTGATTAGTTTAAGCAAAATAAGTCACTGAACTTGTATCTGGACCTCATAGACCAGTATTTATATTCCTTTGAAAGAAGTTAATTTAAAAATCAGGAACATTCACACTGGTGTGGCAAGGTCCTGTCACCTCAGTTAGACTGAACCTCAGCCCTGTGGGAACTCTGCTCTTGCATCACTCAGTACAAAGGGCTGAAAAAGGGATCACTCTTCAACAGGTGAAATCTGCAGCTGCCACCTCCATCTCTGCCTGATTGCCTGGCTGTAGACTGGGAAGCATTTCTGGAACAGTACAAGGAATTTACAGTGAGGAAAAAGCATTGTAGGACAGAAAGATAATGCATTAAGCAAGGCCTAGAGACTGGCAAATCACGCTTTCTGGTGGAAAATTTACACATGCACAAGCTATTAGTACTATCTGCTTCATATAGTGAAATATATGACCCCCACCACAAACAAGCCTCAGATGATACCTGTTATCTACACATGTCCTCATACATGGATATTCCTGATGTGTTGTTCTTGATATGTTGCGGGAATGATGCCCAATGGTGTTTGTTTGAAAGTGAACCACTGCAAACAAGTTGGATGGACCAGCTTTTGCTGTTGTATTCTCCTGATAACTCCTGTTACAGGAGATAGATACAAAACAAAGCTTGACAACTTCCTCTGTCTTAAAATTAATTAAAACTACATGACAGAAGCAAGACAAACTCTAAATAAAACTTTATTAATTTTTCCCTGAAATATTTCTTTTTTTCAGAAGCAGAACTGAGTACTGTTGTGCTGACTCAGAATCACATTCTGAGTTGGAAGGGACTCACAACAATCATCAAGTCCAGCTCTTAAGTGAATGGCCCATACAGGGATCACACCCATGACCTTGATGTTACTAGCACCATGCTCTAACCAACTGAGCTCGTCTCAGAGTGTGAAGTAAGACAGCAGCATTAGTGGTAAAAAGATGCAGCATCCTGAACTAAGTTTCACCTGTGTAACTTTAACTATTTGTAGCTTAAAGACAAAATGAAAACTTACATTTGGAAGAAGCAGGTACTTCCAACCACAACTCATCTGATTTATTGCAGATACCTACTTTGTATAAGATTGAGCCATTCTCTAGACTCCCGTGACTCAATCTCCAAGCGGCTCTTGCCCAGAGGCCAGTTAAGACACAGTTCTCTCCACTCCATTAGAGGAGTCACCAGAGTCCCCAGAAATGTTATACTACCATATACCAAATCTATAAATATGTGGATTTTCATTATGTCCTATTGATAACCTAGCTAAGGGACTGAAGTGTACTATTATCTGTATATATTTAAAAAACACATGGATTGTAAAATAATAGCCAGTCAGCAGTGCATGCCAATCTATTTAGCATGAATTGAGAGAGAGATGCATTACAGAGAGAAAACTGACACCGGTAGAGTTTCTATTTCCCTTATGACACTGAGCACGAACCTTGCCTCCAGACCCTTTGTCTTCACACTTCTCTGACACTGTTCCTTTCCCTATGTTCCTTTTGTCTCTCCACTTGTCAAACTGTTGCTCAGACACCTGGCGTTTTTTATAGATTTCCTACACAGTGCTTTGGAACTGTGCATTTTTGATCTCACAGATATATGAACTGAGACATTATATTGCATTTACAGGAAAAAAAGTTAAAACTTAGTACATATTCAGAGCAAAATCAAATATCATAATCTGTTTCCTGGAAAGTATTTCGTCTGTGCAAATAGAAATTTTATTTTTTCAAGACAAAGCGGAAAAAACAAACAAACTGAAGAACACAGTTCATTCTAGTTGAGTCAAAATATGTCTTTAAAAAATGCTTCCCTTGCCCAATACAAAGCAATGTACACAGCATTCTACTGAAGCAAAATAGTATGTTTTCATGGATATGTAAAAGAAGAAATAAGGGGTATGATTCACAGAACTGAAGGAGGACTCACACTCTTACTTTGACATGGAATCAGGGCTGCCATTCATGGCAGGTGAGAATTGTGTCCGATTGCCTTTTCTTCACATTAACGGGACATAAACCTGTATCAGCCCTGTTCAGTGCCTTCTCTTAAAAATGCTTTTGTATTGATGGTCAAGAAGGCAGCTGAAGTGATACAATACCTACAAATACTGAGAAATAAGAGATCTATAGAAGTGCAGGTTAATAAATTAATTCTGTAGAAAATGAGTAAAACAGTAAAATTAATGGATAAGTAAACTGAAATTACAGAGGGAATTCACAAAATAAATTACAGGAAAAGATAGAGCTTACCTGTTTCTTTACAAAATCTTTCACTAAAACCTCTTAAAAAATTAAACAGCTTGAGATAAGAAACAATGCCTTCAGAGCTTAATTGGTCAAAGGGATGCAAAATAATTAAATTGTTAATTTTAAAATTAGAAGGAGGTCCCAGAACAAAGCAGTATAATAGATGCCTATGGAATCATGAGTGGTGTGAAAAGGGTAAATAAGGAATAATATTTTTTCCTCCAGTTTAAAAACTAGTGGGAATCAAATAACCAGAGTAGGTACCAGCTCCAAAAGTACCTGAGAGAGATAGGTCTTCATACAAATGGAACAACAGAAGATGTAGATGCTAGAAGTTTGCCGCAGTCACCAGCTAAATTCATGGCTATAACCAGCAACTATTAAACATGAAACAACACTGTGGATGAATATGTTCCTGAACTATAAACTGTCAGAGTCTGAGCAGTTTGTTGAAATATCAAGTTCATGCTTGTTCATTTGTGGGTTTTTTTCCTTCCCTTCTCCTTTAATTTCTGTCTGTTGCTGTCTATTTTCAGTAGTGTGTTATTGACCTGCAGAATCTCTGACAGGATCCAGACCATTTCTCTTAGAAACGGTACTGGATCTCTCTCAGGCAGAGTTAAGATGGGTTTTGTTTTCCTCTTTATATATGTCCAAAGTGTCCATAATAGTAAACCACCATATGCAAGCAACTAGTATCTCTGCTATAGACACAGACAGACCAGGGCTTGCATGTTTGGAGGAGTAATTAGTTCAGGCACATCACAGGTGAATACTGGTGTGTTAGAGTAGCAGTTAGCTCAGGTAGAACATGGTGCTACTAATGTCAAGGTTGTGTTTTGATCCTTGTATGGGCTATTCACTTGTGATCTGCATTACTTGTATGGCTACTTCAAATTCAGAAGCAATTTGAGCTCATTTCCATAATGCTGCACCCCCAGGGGTGCTCTGACCTAACTCAGATGGCCCAGAGGCACATTTCTGTTCTGGATAGTACTCATACACTATAACAAAAAAGTGTATATGTATTGAGTCTAGTCCACACTGAGTCTAGCTGCCACTGTAGTGGAGATATCAGCGCTGTAAGACAGAAGGCCTTGAAAGGCACACCTTCCAAATACTCTAATACTGCACACAGCAGGGAGAAAGGGACAAATTCTTTTCACACGAGTGTTTCTAAAAGTGGTTGAGACAGGATTTTATTTTTTAAAATTTTCAAAACCACAGTTCCTCCTGTCTGATTGGCATAGCTGATTCTAGGCTCACATGTAGGCGAAGAGCAGAGTACCACAAGCAGCATATTTTATGCTACATAAATGCTCCCGAAATGGAGGAAGTGGAAGTGATGAATTAAGTGAGAAGCTTTTGTTATGATTCTTTTAGGTTTTAAGGTAAAAAATTGAGAATGGATCTCCTTGGAGAGGAAGGAGAGAGAATGGCACATCTAAAGGATGCAATCGATCATCCTGAACATTGGTAAGTGACATTTCCTTAGGCAGCTGATGGCTAAATATGTCTGGGTTTTTGAACTTGTGCTGGTACAAGAAAGGAGTCTTATGCCCTCATTTTTTAAAAGAATATTCACAATTCAGTGAGCATAATTTAGTCTACAATCTACTGGTACAGTTGTAATAGCACACTTAGCTACATAGCATTTTCCTGTGTGGATATTTGAGAGGAAAGGATTTTTTGTTTGCTTGTTTGATGTATGTTTTTTATGGATTTTATTTAAGATGCCTGTGATGTGTTAGAAAGCATCACGTGCATAAAGGAACTGCAGCCCTTCCTGTAAATTCAACAAACTGGTATATGCTGAAAGGAACCTCTGAATGATTTACCTTTTTCACAAAGAGAGGTGAAGAGTAGGAGACGGGTGGGAAAACAACAGATTTTTTAAATTATATTAACACTCACTACCTGCAAAAGCATTTGTAGAGAGTTACCCAAATCTCCTGTGGGCATTTCAGCACAAGTCCAATGCAGAAATATACCAGAAAGGAATGACTAGTTGATTGGGCTACAGGCCAATCTCAGCTACAACTGCATGGTATCATAAAACACCTTGGCCCCTTCCACAAGAAGAAATAATCAAGTCTCCATGATACTGTATTCCTGAGGAATGTAGTTTTTCCAGATAATTTTCATTTTCTGAGTCACTGTTAATTTTCTTCAGGCCTAAGTACAGTTCACATTCCTGTTACAAAGGGCAACACCTTAAGAAAGTATTGAGATAGTCAGAAAGCAATAGGAAAAGAATGCTAAAAGAAATTACTTCCTCCGAAAGACACCCGCAGTTGCCTAAGTGTTTTAAAAATATGACAGGTTCAATTCAGCCAGAAGGTTCAGAGAGCCAACCAACACTCTGCTTGGTTTCCTCTCTACGGTAGAGCCCAGAGATCCCCAAACAAGTCCCAGCAGCAGCTCACAACACTGCCCCACTCTGTCCTCTTCAAGACTCTGTCCAGTTGGGAATGAATATAGTGTCTTGTTACTAAAGTTATTGCTTTAAGACTCACCACCATTGACAAGTCAGTAAAAATCCCTCCCTGTGACTAATTCTAATAACACAAATTTTTAAAAATAAAAAATCCCACAACTATATATTGCTATATAAAGTTGTTCCAGCAATTATTTTAATTAAGTGATTAAGAATGGGCATGGTATTATCTCCTACATGTTATTAGAATGCACAGCAGTAGTCTGATGCTTACAAAGATTTACATTTGTGTTGGAATAATATTCATGAATTGGGAATTAAAAATCTCACTCAAACGTGCCTTCACACAGTTGGCCAAATAAAGCAAAGTTTTCCAACAAGGGACTTCTGTGTTAGAGACCTTGAAAATAATGACTTAACAGCATGCTAACTTGTTGAAAAGAATCTCATCAGAGGCCTGTCCAGCTATGACATGTTATGAATTTACTTTGGACTGAACCAATGGGCTTAGGTATGCCATCAAGATGAAGGAATGCAACTTGAAAGATATATATGTCTGTTTTAAGTAGGAATGTTCATTCATTAGCTCACTGCTTCATTCACTAAGCTGTGTGCAAAGTGCTGCACAAATGAATGATTCAATACAGATGCCTTTAATACACCACATAGCAGTAAGAAGCAAGGTACTTGCCATCATGACTCTCTTGGTGAGACAAGGAAGCAATTTCTTCATGGCTGCACTGGAAGCCTTGAAATGGAGGAATACAGGCTGTACTGGGAAGAGTAATCTTTAACCAAAAGTAATCTATACATTAATGGTCACAATCCTCCCTCACATCTTCAGTGTTACGAGTTTATTTTGGGGGAGCAAGGGATAGAAAAGATGAGTTGTTTTGAGGTCCAGGCTGAGCAAAACTGTCCAGAATAGCAGCTCCAGGGGCCACTGAAATAATATACAAGCTTTCACAGTGCAAAGTATGCTAAAGTGGGTCATACAGTTTATTTCCAGATGTTCCCACCCTCTGAGTATTTTCTAATGATACAGATGAAATCTGTAAAGACTTCCTCTATGAGACTAAAGCTATGCAGAAATGAACAAAACATGTGCAGAATAATTTATTAGGATGTAAAAACAGAGCAAGTAAACAAACAAACAAAATCATATAGTCCCTGTATTTAGAACAGAAAATAGCAAATTTGCACTATTAATAAAATCATTTATCAAAGTTCACAGAAAATCTTTTTTTCCACCTGGAAAGTTTCCAAGTTCAAAAAAAATTCTAAGTAGAAGAGAAAGTTTAACAAATGCCAAACACTGGCAGAAGAAGCATAAGAGGAAGCAGAGAAAAAGCTAGTCAATGTAAATGATAAAAGCTCTCAGGTAAAGTATTGTAAAGTAGCTGACTACTTGAAGAAGCTTTCAATTTTAACACTGTCTTGTTGTTGAAGTTGTAATGTCTGTAATGAACATTCTTAAGCAATCACAAAATCACAGAGTATGATGAGTTGGAAGGGACCCACAAAGGTCATCAAGTCCCACTCTTAGCCCTGCACTGGAGACCATCCCCAAGAGTCACACCACGTGCCTGAGAGTATCATCCAAATGCTTCTTGAACTCTGTCAGGCTTGGTGCTGTGACCACTTCCCTGGGGAGCCTGTTCCAGTGCCCAACCACCCTTTGGGTGAAGAAACTTTTTCTAATATACAATCTAAACCTCGCCTGACACAATTTCAGGCCATTCTCTCAGGTCCTGTCACTGGTCACCACAGAGAAGAGATCAGTGGTTGCCCCTCCTCTTCCCCTCACGAGGAAGTTGTAACTGCAATGAGGTCTCCCCTCAGTCTCCTCTTCTCCAGGCTGAATGGACCAAGTGATCTCAGCTGCTCCTCATACGGCTTCCCGTCAAGGCCCTTCACTATCTTCGTTGCCCCTTTGGATGCTCTCTCAGTTATACTGCAGTGACCAAAACCACACACAATATTCAAGATGAGACCGCACCATTGCAGAGCAGAGCAGGACAATCCCTTCCCTCGACCGGCTGACAATGCTTTGCTTGATGTCCCCCCCAGACATTTTTGTGAAGTCATTTTGTTAATGAGTCCAAGAAAGATATATGTATTTTAATAAGAGGGCTTGAAATATAAACAGGGGCATTTTCTCAAAATGAAGAAGAGCATAAAACCACATGTGGTTTTGGTCACTAAAGAGAAGTCTGCCTGTTACAGTAGAAATGAAGACAGTGCATCAGATAACATTATATACAGATTTGAGCCAACAGAGTTGCACTTTGGCCCATATGTTTAGAATACAAAATATAATGCACATTTGAATCTATGAGTCTTCCCAAAAATTGCTAGATGACACTAGAGGATTTATATTTCTTAAATGAATACACGTGCCATTGCTGCTATAAAGCACTTTCTCATCACAGACCTTAATGCTTTCTCATTGGGAAAAACAAACAAAACAAAACAAAAAAAAAAACAAAACAACAACTACAAAAAGACACAAAACAAAACAACAAGGGAACCCCAAAAAACTCCACAACCAACCAAAATAAAAAAAACAAAACCACAACCCCCAAAGTCTTAATATCTGTAATCTTTCCTAGCAAAATATTGTAACTTAATATATCCATTTAAGAATGGAGTAGAATGAAGTGCCTGATTTAAGAAGAACAGAAGACCATAAACACACGTGATATATTTGTATACTTTTTTTTTTTTCAATCAGACCCATCTGCACTCCAGCTCTTTTTAGAATAGCTGAAGAAAAACTCTCTGTGCCTCCCTGGTGCATACAAAAACCATATATAAAATTCAGTGTTTTTTGAAGTGGTCATTGTGTTTGATTTACATGCTTTAAACTTAATTACAACTCATCAGTAGAAATTACAAAGCAAATTAGACAGAACTGTACCTAGTAAAAATTACTTGAATTGGACAAAGTAAGGAAGTTAGAGGAAGGCTTAGTATCAGAAATATGGTCTTTTAATTGTCAGCAATGCATTAAAAACAGTGATGCTTTCTTCTATTATTTAATATAATTTTCCCTTTCCACTTTATTTTTGATAGCAGTATTTGCAGTATATATGTGTTGTCTTTTTCACCACAGTGTACCCTAGTTACTTTTTCCTTGCTGATTTTATAGCCATGAGATACCTTTTGGTCTTCTAACTTGACCTGCTATATAAATTATAGACCAGGACACAGCAATTTCTGCATCAGGTGTCTTTTCTGAGAGATATGTTACAGCTCAATTTAAGAACTGCAACAGATGGAAAATCCAGCACATTGCTATGTCAGAATTTGTTCCAAACATTAATTACTATCACTTGATATTTGTGCTCTGTTTCCAGATCAGAATTGTCAAAATTAAATTTCCAGTAGTTCCATCTTTATCATTAATTGGATAATGATCAAGTAACACTAATAATTAAAAAAAAACACAATTAACTTTAAATACTTTATTAGACTTCATTTGTAATAGAACTGGTCGATGAAATCTTTTCCATGGATGGTCTTACAGACTGTGACTAAGTCTTCTTCTAACCTAAAGTAAACTGGGCACTAAAGTAAACACTAAAGAAAGTGTCTCAAAATGAAGCACATTTCCCAGACCTCATACCTTTCTTGCAGTCTTCTTCTGAGCCCATTCCAGTTTGTAAAGGTCCTTCACAAAGCATTAATGCTAGAACTGGACAGAGCATTCCAGGAATGTCCTCACTAATGACAGTAACAGAGGGAGTATCACCACCTTTATTCTCTTGCTTAGACATGAAAGGATTGCATCTTTCATTTTAATCATAACATTATTATTTTAGCTTATTTTCATATTTAAGTCTTTTCTAGAGGATTCAGCTTCCCAATAATAAGTTTTATGTAAATTCTTTTTCCTTTGGCCTCAGTTTTGGCCATGCAGAAATATCTTCTTGTAATGAATTTATTGTAATGAGCACTCCAGGTTAACTCATTCCTCTTCCATCATCATTATTTGTTCATTAAATGCTTTTGTCACTTGTAAGTTTTGCTATTGATAATTGAAGATTTTCCAGACTTTGCTAGAGACATTGCCTGGTATTGGAAAACAGATCCTCACAGTACCACACTAGAAATATTTTCCCTTATTTGACTATAAGTCATCTACACTTATTTCTTTATTACCTCCATTTTAATCAGTCTTTTCTATGCTTTTTAACAGATTTTTCATTTAAAATCTCAGCATTCATTTTCTGCAAATTCCCCAGCATTCTGTAATTAAAAAATTATTAGTACACTGAAATAAATTACCTTAGCTTTAGTTTAAGTCTATTGCCTGATACTGCCCATTTGGAAAAAAAAATATTTGTTCAGTTTCCAGCTACTGATGGGATAGAAAATACTTTACATTAGTTCTAAGGTAGAAATAGATCTTCCTGTCTTTTCTGGAAAAACAGATATGTATGAGCACATCTGCCTTTTGCACATAGTGATCCATGTTTTTACTGTACTTGCTGAGTACAGGATTTGAACCATTAATAAGATCTCACTTTTTTATATATACTTAATGTATTGTTTCTTGTTTTCCTCCATCCTTTACAGAGTTTTTTTAAGATATTTTCAGCTTCCTGTATCTATTGTCTATATTTCCCCAGAGTCAGTTTTAAACTCACTGCTATTGCTCTTGTTTTTGTTATGTGAATTTTTATTGCTGCCTTCATTTTCTTCTTAACCAATAGGATATTTTTAGGCTAAAGATATCTTTAAAGAATTGCTAAGTAGTGTGTCTTTTGACACAGAATTATCAAATCTGAATTATATTTCATATTTTCACGTTTAAATGTTTCCTGCCACATAATTTTGCTCACAGTTTTTTTCAGTCTTGGGAAACCAGTTTTCTAAAAGACAAAATATACACATTTCTACAAAAGTATTGCCAAGGCAGATATTGGCAAACTGCACAGATCTTTCTGATGGGAAAAAAATAACAATCTTGCTCTTCCTTTCCATAAAATACACATCAAAATAAAGTTAACTCTAGAAATATTCTGGGTTGTTGGGGGATTTTTACTTGCCAGATTAAATTAATAATGTTTTGTTTGGTTTTCAGATAAACATTTAGCAGTTTAATTAATTGTTTGCATTGATTTGTCCTAAGAAAAGCTATATAGTGATTTAGAAGTTAATCATAAATTTAAGATCTTTTAGCCTGCTTTAACTCATATCCTCTGCGATCTGGAAAAGGTCCCTTAGTCTCTCTGTGCCTCAACTTCCCCATCAGGAAAACTGAAATAACAGTTTTCTAATATGTATAGATATCATGTGTATATGCACAAAATTATGTGATATCTAGGAAAGTATGCTAAGAAAAGCATATAAATATCTCTGATTAATGGATCTGTATCCACCACAAGACTAGGTGCAGAAAAACGATAAAATTGCAACCACTGTTCCTTTGCTATTTGCATTTTGAAAAGTACAGTTTGGAAAAGTCAGTTTTGTCTTTGTTGCACTTCAGAAGTTCTGAACGTCTAATGAACATCTTAATTTTGAAATTAAATATTACATATGTATGCAAAAAGCCAATAGCACTAAGGATTTTTTATTTCCTTTCCTTCTGTTTAAAAATCTCAAAACACTATAAAAATAATGGATAAATACCTTCCATGGGGTATTTTAAAGTTGTATTTGTAGCTCTGTAATTCATTTAAACATCTGTGGATTTTTTGACTTTTCAGTGAAAGTCACAAAAAGCAAACTTAGTATTTGTTGTCCTGATCTTCTATTTAACTGAAGCATGTGCTAAAGAGTCTGTACAGATAGATAATGTGACAACCTTGCTAAATAGGCTGAAAAGCATAACTTATTCCCTCCAAAATCAACAGTGAACTGGGATTAGATTCACTCAAAATTAATGGCCCAGTAATAATTTATGTGCTTTGAAAAAAAAAAATACTAATTACTTGGAGCCAAACTGATATTGTCTCTTGGAGATTCACCAGTGGAACTGGACAGAAAATAGAGACATGATCTTTACAGAATGACAGAAAATAGTGAATGCAAATGTGAAATACTGGCTGCTACAAGCCTTCAAATTCCCAGTTTTATAGCTGATCTGACAAGCAGATTTGTCTTTACACGTTTAAGTGTACATAGGACAATGGCTAATTGTTTTCCTCAGGCCACCAAAGATGTTTCCTCCACTGTTTCTTCAGAAGTGACTTGCTCAGATTTAGATCCTCACATCATGATCTCTAAATATTTTTTTCCTTTAGAAAGAGAAAACATTTATGGGTACATCTGACACACAAACATTTCAGTTTCTCAAGGAAAGGTTTTGTCTTATTTCCTACCAATTACCACATATTTTAATTCAGATCAGAATACATATCATATACCTCTAAAGCACACAAAGTTCAAATGCAAACGTCGTAGACCTTAGCAGCTGATCCAGATTTTGAGTGCTGAAGTATTTCTATTCCAGCTTGAGGTTATGGGCAACAAAGTATTGAAAACTTCAGTGTTCACAGGTGGTTTGCATGCATGTATGTGTGCATACAACTAATTTTCACAGGGTTAAATAAAAATTAACTTATAGAATCAGGAACTTGGCTACAGATCTCTACACTTATGAATTTTTCTGTTTGGCTAAAAATACCTTATTAATTTTAGTTCACTAAAACACAACCCATCTGTAACTTGATCCATTTTGAGTAGCTATACTTAAAACCAGTGTTATGCTTTCGGTACTAAAGACTGATAACTTGATAGCTCCCCAGGGTTTGTTGGTTACAGTTTAAGTGGAGAGTTGACATTACATGCTATTTTTCTGAAAATCCCAGCAGTAATACTACAACTGAGATACTGGTATTTGAAGATATAGTCAAAGATTGTTAGAGTGTGGATATCTTCAAACATATAGTATCATTCACTAACCTGCAATTTTATTAATTCTCAGGTCCCTTTAATCTTATGAAAATGGAACTGTAAAACTGAACAAAACGAGCAATTCAGAAGTATTCTTTGGGCCAATGCAAAACCTACCTGGATTCTGTCATCCTTAGTCACAGTGAATAGCAGGCTACTCTGTAAATAGTCCCCATTATTTCAATATGAATAAAGGTCACCCAATTTGGTGCTTAGGGATTACAAAATTTTTCATCTGCATTTACCAACACTTTTAGAAAACATGCATAACTCATTCATTCTTGTTTCACACTTGAGAAGCTGGTGTAAAGCTAGATCAAATGACTTATCCTATATTGTTCAATAAGGCAAAGGAAGCCAAGAACAGAATCTCATTTATTTTTCTGAACAGATTTCAATAGAACGGGGTAGCATTCCATAAGCCTTTCTTTTGGCTTCTGTGCCATTTCCAAAGAGCTATATTTTGAAGAAAAGACGCCTGCTGTATCTGTTATTACTGTCATTTCTTAGCCCATCAATGAATGGAAGCAAAAATGCTGTCTGATCCCAACAAGCTCTTATTCCAAATGCAGAAGAAAAAGATTACCATAGGTGGCAAATCTACGAATCTGAATGATTTAAGACTTTCATGCAGATTAATGAAATGTTTTATTCTATTTCCCAGAATTTATGTGTTTGTTTTCTCATAATAAAGGAAGTTTCTAGCTTCTGGTTGTGAAGATAGCCTTGACAATGTAAACCAACATACTTTCATCTTGTTGAGTCCTCATCCTTACCAGCTAAAACAATAGCATCAAGCAAAGTTAACTTCCCCCATTCATCTTGCTGGAGTGTCCGCCTTGAAGCAAAATATGTACACTTAAGTACCAACACTGTTAACCAATTCACTGCTTATTATCAGGTTAGAAATAACTAGTCAGCACAATTAGACAGTGGGTGGATGTTTGTGATGTTCTTGACATGCTATCACTTGAAAATGTCGAATACATTATTGATATGAAAATAGAGAACAATCTACAAAGTTTAAGATATTTTTCTAAACTAAGTATCTGTTTAATGCTTCCCCCTTAAGTTTTGGAATGTATCTCCTTCTTCTGCATATCTAAAACTCTCCCAAACTTAAATGACTCTTAAGATTTCTTACCTACTCCCTACCTCTAATTTTGGTGGTCTATGACCAATTGCTGCCTGACTGCGAGAATCCTCTGCCATGACAGGGACTTCACTTCATATGTATCTTCAATTTCTTTGAGAAAATGTTAAGAAAGAACCATTCAAAATTGGCCCAAAAGCACATGGATACTCATTTATTCTGAACTGATTGAAACAATCAAGTGGAAATTTAAAAAAAAAACTACACTAACACTGTTCTTATAGTATTGGAAGGATGAGAGAGGAGCCAATAGGACCACACAAAACCTGCCCTGTCTTCTAAAACATAGAGATAAAAATAAATAATGTTCAGTTATTATACATCACATTTTCTGTCTAGAAAGAAGAACACATTACTGATTGCTTCTGCAGTGCTTACTGCATCCATTTTACAGAAGAAACCAAGGCATCAGGTTAAAAAGGTGATTCAGCAGGAAAGCAATGGCAAAGATGGGAAAGGATGCAAAGTTCCAAGACAGATCTCAGTTTACTAAATCAATCTGCCTCTCCTCAGGTGACATCTCAAGCACACACTGCAAACTCTGTTAACAGCTGCTTGGAAAAGAGCTTATCTGCCTTCTGGCCCCCTTACCCTGAATGACTGAATTATAGCATGAACCCAGAGCCACAACATCAAATAGAGAGGCTGCATTCCACCTTTGCTACAAGAACATAAGCAATGCTGCTATCTGTGTCACCAAGCTGCCAGCCTGCCAGAGGAAATGGCTGGCAAAGGAAACCAGCCCTTACAACAAAATTCTTCATAAAGTCCCAGAACAATGCAAATGGACCATCACAGGCACCAAAAAACCATCACTGATTCCTCTCTCTGTATTTTGCAGTGAACTTTGCTTTAGACGAGGAGCAAGTTAATCTAATTAGTACACACAGCAAGTACCTGGTTCCTTGAAATCTGTTTCCCACTTCCCTTTTCTTCTTACCTGCATTCATTTGCTGGACATAAATGTATTAGTAGCTTTTCTCAAACCGTTTTTCTGCCTGTGTCTTCCTGCCTCTTTCTTGAAGACTCTTTCAGATCAATATTTTTTACACTGGAAAGACAGATAAACAATAACTTCTAAAAAAAGTTCTGTAGTATGAGGACAGGGGATGTATTCTTTGCATAACGAAAGTGAAAACACTTGGAGTGGTTTTTTTTCAGAATAAAAATGTATTTTCTGACATGGTTCTGAGAGAACACCTGTTTTGTTTATTGAGCAATACTTAATATACACTTGATGAACAGCCATCATGATAACATTTTAAATTAAAGTCCATGTGGCTTTAAATGATGGGAAGTTTTTTAAAAACTCCTAAAATTTAAAAACTGTATTTACTTTCCCTGGCAATTGTTTAGCTATTGCGCAGAGATTCTTTTTAACCGTTTGTCTTTAGAAGGCGCTTTTCACTTTCAAAGCAGTTAACAAAGATTCTGCTAAGTATTATATGAGCCGCACAATTATTTTGTGCATGCATTTACATTTTCATACCTAGGGAAGCATGCAGAAGCCGCAGTCGGAATGAAGAGCATGAGCAAAGGCAGAAGATACCAGGCAAACTGGCAGTGATCCCAAGCTGCTCACACCCTGGTGTTCAGGACAGCACATGTGGGTGCCACATGAGCAGGTGAAACTGTGGTTCTACATGTGTGGAAAGGCAGATAATAATTAAGCAATCAGATGTGCGAAGTGCATCATGCTGGGACGCTCCGCTTCAGATGGGTTGAGAGGTTTGAAACCGAAGGCGGTAAGTGAGGAAGTGGCCAAGTTACAGCTGTAATCCTAAGGTTTTCCGCGTGGTCCCTGGAGCGCCACAGTGCCAGTCTTGTCCTGACACACTCTCCGGGAGCGTGCCAAGCGCTTTTCAGCCTAAGGAGAGCATTCAACATCTTTCAGCTGCTAAGACTCAAGGATTTGGTCTCTGGATATATTCCAAGGCTCCTCTCCTACATGCCTGTACGCACTGCAGCCCTCCCTAACCACCATCCTTTGCAAGATTCCCCTCTGCCGTCAGCTCCCGGGGACGGTGCCTCGTCCCTGGCAGCGCGGGGAGCCTGAGGGGCCGGGGCTGGGATCGGGACCGGCACTGGGACCGGCACCGGGATCGGGACCGAGCGCTGCCCTCTGCCGACTCCCGGCGTTCCGGAGCAGCGCCCGCCGCCGGCACAGCCCCTTGGCAGCAGCGGCGCGGGGAGCCTGGGCAAGGCGTCGCTTCACCCCGGTTTTAATTGTGGCTGCTGCAATAGCTCCAAATGGTGATACAAGGGGTCATTATAAAGCCCGAGGAGTTAAAATCTGCCCTCGAAGGACTTTATGAGCCATCTATTTCACATCAGTATGGGCTTCTGCATCCTTGTTTGTCCTTCCCTCCCTGTTTCAGCCAAAAATCTTTGCCTGGATGTTGGGTTTTTTAATAATGTAGCACGTTGAAGAAGTATTATTGTTATTGTTACAGTTATCATTATTGTTATTTCTTTTGAGGTAGAGTTTATATGATTTGGAGAACGTGGATTTAGTCTTCGCACTGTAACTGAACTATTAACCTGAACTGCACGGAAATGTTACACCAAATAGCCATAAATTTGTTCAGCTGGTTCTGGCCCTTTTTAAAGCCAAACCGAGGTAGTTTCTCAAGAAGAGAATAGAGCAGGGGGTCACAGAGGGCACCCACCCCTCTGCTCACAGGCTCTGACCTGAGGAGCACCATGGGGCCCTCTTGTTTCTCCTGTCTGACACACACAGAGCTGCTGGAGGGACCTGTGAGGCTGCATGGTCACATCAGTGTATGGCTTTGTGTTTCCATACAGTCATTCCACGCACAAAAGTTTGAGGGTAAATAAACAAACCCACCCTCCCATGGACTGAAAGTCACAGCTTGCACCATGGTGCTCAGCCTCCAGAAATGCTCCTCCTTTCACTGCTGCCACTGGCAGTTTTGTGGTTTGCATAAGTTGCTTCTCTTAAATGTCTGCTTCCCTTTCAACCAGGTCTGAGGCATCTGTATTTTAAAGTATAAGCTCTTTTGGGTGAGATTGGTGAGGGTGTCTGTCTACACCCTTGCAGAGTGTTTAGCACAGCAACCTTAATGTCTTGCATCATTTCTAACACCTACAGTCATACACCACTATCAGTAAATGCACATTGGTGAATATTTTACTCCACTGTCTCCAGCTGAATACGAACTAACTCAGAGCTTTGCCTCTCATCATAGAAATCTTGCATAGCATGAGCTCAAGCTATTTCACAGATCACCTGCCTTTTCTTAACCTTGTATAGAACTGACTACTAGGAATCCAAATGTGTTTTATGTTATTAATAAAGTTAATATTTCTATTAAATACTACTCCAGTCTGAGATTCTCACCCAATCTTGAGCACAATGATCAAGAAAAACACTTTTTGTCACATTATTAAATGTTCAGTTGCAACAGTATAGAAGACTCTGGTAGCAAAATGCCATGTTGACATCTTTCCAGTATGGGAAATTTTTTCCATAGATTTTTTTTCAAGTCACTTTATTGCAAAACATTTGCTTTCTGTAATATCACAGATTTATGCAGAGTTTACAATGCAATCATTGCTCCTTGCTATTGAAAAAGATTTATTTAGCTAGTTTTGGCCTTCGTTCCAAAAGGCTGAATGCCAAATCATTACAGTGTATCTGGTGTTTTGCTGTCAGAAAATATGATCTAGCATTAAGATACTATTCAGAGACTCTAAAAGCCAGAGAAAATAATTGTGGTAAATCAAAACCTCATAAATACTTTATAAAGTTGTTTTTAATCTCTGTCCTCATGTGTGACAAAAAAGTACCAGTTTACATGCAACCAGAATACATGAGTTTTGAGGCTTCATTTCCTATACTGTCTAAGTTTTAAAACAATATTAAAATCTATTCCATATAGATGCAAAATTCAGGCAGTAGTTGTCACATTATATTTTCTAGTACTACTGCAGTTTAATAAGCCAAAAGACAGCAAACTGCTTTTCTAGACTTAACTCCAAATGATGTATTTTCTTTTTTTTTTTCTTTTAAAGACACTGAGAGGGTAAGAAACATATATATGGCTCTGAAACTGAGGTCACAATGGTGCAAGCAGATACAGACAGCCAATGCTCTATGTGGTTAAAGAAAAGCACATGCCAAAGACTTAGGAGCAGCTGGCCCCAAATTTTGGCCTAAGCACACCATGTAAAATTGAACATATGTGTGGACGAGGTCTGACTCCCTTCAGATGCTTCTGAAACACAATAATATCTCACTGGGTAAGAAAGCTGTTCTGGCTTCCAAACTACCTATGCCAATAACTTTTTATTTCTCCACCAAAAAATGCAGAAAAATTTTCCTGTGCAGCACATCAGTGTGACAGATAACAGTGACTGCCAGAAGCTTGGAGATGGCAGTATATCTGAGATGGATAATAAACTGAGTCTGTCTGGAGCCAGGGGAAACATGGAGGAACAACAGGCAGGATCATAAACTCAAGCAAAGATCATGTCCAGATCTTACTTTGTAAATATTCCCCTTACTTATTTTTGGAGCACCAGAAATCTCTCAGTAATTTACCTTTTAAGGTTGTAAAATTACATAACCTGTGGGCCAAGGAGTCTGCTACCTCACATTGTATTGCATACAAATTCAGAAGCAGTTAACCAATACAATATGGAGGGGTGCTTTTTGCAAAGAGGAAACCACAAAGGCCAGGAGGGAACACTGTTGGAGAAAAGGGGATTAGCTTAGTGATAGTACTCAGCCTGATCTGACTCACTTGCCTCTGAACAGTTTAAACTGTGGCCATATTCCAAAGGAGGACAGAACTTATTTAATTACTGTTATGAACTGCTGGTGGGAGAAACTGAAGGTAGTGAAGTCCTCCCAAGGTTTGATATTCATGGTAAGCTGCAGAAGCAATCGCAGTTTTGCCCAGCTGAGGTTTTGTTGCTAGTGGGGAAGGAGACTGACCTATATGTTCTGAGGTGCCCAATAATTTTATAGGCCTGGCTCAAAGAAAACAGATTTTCATAAAAGAGGTGTTGAGCACTTTCTAAATATTAGAGGATTTAAACAATGTTTCATGTTGAACACTCAGAACTTGACAATATTCAGAGTCTTTAATCAACTTTGAATATTCTGGCCATCATACAGACATGTTTCTAGTAAGAATAGAGAGGGCATCTCACCAAGATACCAAACAGGGATCTGGGGAACACAATATAAAGTCTGTCTACTTATACCCTCCCATCAGAGCTTTTAATCCATCCTAGTTTCTATTACATCAATGTGCTTTTGAGTAAGTCAGCCCTTCTGCTGACTGAAATGACATTCTTGGGTTTTTTTTAAACCTTCCAGAGGTAGTAAGATTTAACAAATCTAGAATCAAAATTCAGAGTTCTGAAAGAGCTTAGTTTTGCACTGGATATTCCAGTTTAGCAGACTGCAAGTGTGATTACAAATGGGTTACTCCCAATTTACTAGTATTGTGGAATAAGAACTCTTCATTTGGACACTGTCTTCAACAGACCTTAAATGCCCTCATAGTTTGATAATAAAGCTGAAGTATAAAAGGAAGCCCATCATTGAAAAAGGGAAAATATACAGAATAGAAGAAGCAAAGTTTATTCCAGTTAGATTTAGCTCTAAGAAATATAAATAAAGCCTAGTACCAACCACAATTATTTTTACTGAAACATGCTTGGGATGAGTAGGGACTTTCACATTATTAGAGTCTACAGTTATTCCCTACTTGGTTGTGATTTCTTGCTGATATCTTCAGAACATGTAATTTCCTTGTGACTTTCCCTTAAAATACTATTTGACTTGAGAACTACTTTGTGTTTATGAATAATCAACATCAAGTTCAGTGAACCCCCTCTGGACTGAGTATTTGCAAATGTATGTGAAGTTTTACTCCACTGTACACTCTCTGACATAGCACCCTGACAGCAGCTGGGCTCTCAGAGTAGAAGGCAAATGTGTCTTTCACATCCTCTGTGAAAAAAAGACCCATTATTTATAGCTATGAATATATTAGCCAATCATCACTTTCAAAGATTTTTCTTTCTAATGCTGTGAAATCTTCTAGGTTTTGAAAAAATCTTTTTCCATGTTAAAACTAGTTGCTAAACCTTCGGAAACAGTTATAATCTTGTCAATCTGCATACAAAAATCACAACAGTATTATTCATATTTTAGCTGTGAGGAAGCCTATATAGGTGTATGTATATATATATATGTGTGTATATATATATGTATGTATATACATATATATATACACATATATATATATATATACATATATATATATATCTCCTACCAGGAATTATAACAATTTGTTTCTACTATAACTGCTTCTCCTCAAATTTTTGGGTTTAAGACTCTTTAGCATGACAAATGTTTGTGTTTCATGAATCATTTTATTTTTTTTAAAGCATATTAGAGGAAATGACAAAAAACCACAACTGAAAACCACTCCTAAACAAGATTTGCTGTGATGCACTGTAATAGTGATTTAGCACTTGGGGAGAAAATAAGAAGAATATACACGCTACTGAGACAACAAATAGTAAATAGTGCTTCACTTGCCACAGTGCCCCTGGCCCAGGGTTTTCAGGTAGCACCATTTATTGCCTGCACCCCTCCCTGCTCCACCAAAAACCTATGGTGTAACCAGGTATTCTAGCCCACAGAGGGTTATGGAGGCACAGGACATGATGAAATTTGTCAGTGAAATAAGGCAGAACAGATTACATTTTAACATTTTATTTGTTCTATGCCACAGAAGGAAATAATAAGATTTAAAAAAAACCTCTACAAATTCCCATCTGAGAGAATTTCCAGTTTCTGTTGCAGTAATGCTTTTTGAGTTTTAAATGTTTTACAAAAGCTTACAGGAAATGCTGATGAAGATAAAAATTGCTTTTAGTTGTCAGTTATCAGTGAATATTTCACAGAGGGAGTGGACAGACACTGAATGAAGACAGAATGAAAAAAAAAGGCAAAAAGATACTTCCAATTAATTGTAATATTTTTCTGATTTCAGCTGGCAATATTTGAACCACTCCTGTACTTTTATGCTTCATAATGTAGGATTATTATTATGATGCCTTGAAATACTTCATTTTGGTCAGGTTCTTATTTTCAACCTCAGAAAAAAACAGCAACATCCTTCCAAACACAATGCTCTCAATCCAGAAGAAAAATGAGTACTAACACAGTAGGTGGTCTTCCCACTGAATTGCTATCAATGCCTGCACCATCTGGGTTTTCCTTGGAGGCCTTCTATCCAAGAACTGACAAGACCCAACCTTACTTAATTTATGAGACAAGATCATAGCCAATGATGATGTGACTGCAAGCATGTATAGTAACATTTGTGAGGTTACAAATTTTGTATGAAACAACTGGTGTAGAAGTAGGCTTTTAGGGTCATTATAACACCTTTATGGAATTCTATGTCAGTGAACTTTCATGGCCTATTCAGTTTGCATACTATGTGCCTGGGAAAAGTGCCCAGTAAAGAAAAGAAGATTTCATTTTTTGTTGGAAATAACACAAAAGCTTTAATACACACGGATTATGTTTTGAAACTCTAGAATGTGCCCAATTTTTTTTCTCTCCTCCAGAACATCCAAAAGTGGTAGTCAAGTGCTAGCATGGTTGCCTACCAAAAATTGAGATAAAGAATAAAAGAGAGTTTATGCAGAGTGAAAGAATAGTTTTGTGTAAAAAAACTTAGTTTTTTCCTCTTTAGAATGTAACAGAGAAAAAATGTCTATCCATGTCTAAAGGACTCTAAACAAGAAAATTCTATTTTTTTAAACCCTGAAACTATACATATAGAAGAATTACAAACAGAAGCATATATGTATAATGGACTATAAATGATTACTGAGAGCAGCAAGCTTTTCAAATCTCTGAGCAGTACAGATGAGTCATCAATATTCCATATAACTCAGAAAGAAAGTGATATATATCTCATGATTAATAATTTCTTAACCAATATCCCAAACTAGAAAGGTTGTGGAAAACCAAGTTCAGAAGTTCATATCCAAGTTTAAGGCAAGCTGAGCTGAATAAAAGTCACTATAGTTCTGACCTCCTACTCACTCATTAATTTTTCATGGTACCAAAATATTTTGTTTCTACCCTTTTATAGTTAGTAATTTGGCTACTTTCTCAAAGAAGCATTTTTCTACTAACCTAAATATTACTCACCAGTTACTTTTTTTCTCCTTTATTATTGTCTCATTTTAATTATTTTCATTCTTTTTTCCTCCTTTTTTTTTTTAATAAAAAGATTCATTATGCAGGCTTTCACAGTTTCCTAGAATATGCAATAAAGAGACAAGAGATGAAACTTTGCAGGCAATATCCAGCAACACTGGGCAAGTTTTCACTTAATTTCCTCTTAAAATCAGGAATACATCTGGCCTGTCTAGACAAAGACACAGACTTAAGACTTTAGGTACCCAACGTAGGAGCACTGTCTCTCATAAAGAGAGGATAGAGGGCAGGTTCTCTATTATCTACAGCTTCTTGATTTTAGAAGACTTCCCTACAACTGAACCAAGCTTCAAGCTGTGAGAAACAGCTGTAACACCTACTTACTCACTGGTGCTAGAGATGATGTTGAAGATTTAACACAGAAGCTGGGAATCTCCATGAAAAGCACTGCCACCTGCTCCTGGGCAGATACTCTCAACATCTTCTTGAGGGCAGCTGCACAGACAGCATGGCTTTGTGAAGGGCAGGTCCTTCTTTACTAACCTGATCTCCCTCTGTGACAACATAATCAACTTAGTGGATGAGGGAAAGGCTGTGGATGTGTCTACCTGGACTTTAGTGAAGGCCTTATCACTGTCTCCCACAGCATTCTTCTGGAGAAACTGACTGCTCATGTCTTAGATGGGTGTACTCTTTACTGGGTAAAAAACTGGTTGGATGGCTGGTCACAGAGAGTGGTGGTGAATGGAGTTACATCCAGCTGACAGCCAGTCACTAGTGGTGTTCCCCAGGGCTCAGCGTTGGGGCCAGCCCTGTTTAATATCTTTGTCAATGATCTGGATTAGGGGATCAAGTACAACATCAGTCAGTCCGAAGAAGACACCCAGTTGGGTGGGACTTTTGATCTGCTTGAGGGTAGGAAGGGTCTGCAGAGGAATCTGGACAGGTTGGATCGGTGGGCTGAGGCCAATTGTATGAGGTTCAACAAAACCAAGTGTGGGGTCCTGCACTTGAGCCACAACAACTCCAGGCAGCGCTCCAGGCTGGGGGCAGAGTGGTTGGAAAGCTGGCTGGTGAAAAAGGACCTGGCGTGCTGGTTGACCTGCACTATTTAAAAGTCTTTGGTATAGAAAGCACAGCTCTGCTTCTCTCAGACATTTTCTTTACCTAAGAATTAATAATCAAATGTAAGTTGGTTAGCCATTTTGAATTCAATGAGACTTGTAAGCCCACAGCCAAAGACCCTACAAATTTAATCATACATTTTCAGGAAGAGGTCTGAGCAGGAAGGCGGTTCTGTCATTCTGAGAGGAAATCAGTACATAAACCCAGTGTTCACTTTTTCATGTGCAGGTACACAACAGGGTGAGGAAAATTTTCATTTTCATTTTTGAAAATACAGGGTTGTTTTAATATGAAGTCAAATGCAGTTCCCATTACTAATAGTACATCTGTGCATTATGGTTATCCTATCTATGTTGCAGAGAGAGTTGCATTATGTAAATTCATATTCCTTCCTTTTGCTTCAGCCTCAGACTGATTCAGACATATGGTTTGCAGAATGCTTGCAACTATCTCATTTTTGGCACTTCAAATACAGGAAGCAATATGTTATTTGTATATTCTGTTAGGGACTAATACAATACAAAGCACACTGAAAGGGCTCAACTTTGGATCATACCCTTCAATTCTCTCCTGACTAGTCTACACTGTTTCCTGAAAAGGCATCACAGAATTTTTTGCAAAGGTAGTTTGACAGCTGCTCTACTGGTTATTACTAGTCTTAAGTCTTTTCCTGCATTGTTCTGTGCTTACCCTGCAATTTTTTTCCATCGCCTCTCTGTTAGGCTCCAGACCTGATCTCAGTGAAGACAACAGGAATCTTTCCATTACTTCATTACAAATGGTTAAGATTGGAAACCAAGTCTGTCTTCCAGAGTGAGAAGTGAATTGCGTGACTTCCAACTAGAGAGGCTCCACTCTCCATCAGGACACTTGGCTATCCCACCACACCCTAGTTTCTGAGTACTTGTAGGAAAGCTATGGATTTGCTGTGTCAGCATGTTAGGCAGCAGTGCTTGTAAAGACAAGACATAAAATATGTTTCTCTGATTCAGTGTCAACAATGCTTATATGTCATTTCCAGTTACATTTTGTTCTAATATGGCTTAAATTAGAGTCATTTAATCAGTTTTATTTTTTATTTCCTTGTGTTTCAGTCCCAGTAAAGTTGACTTTCTAAAAATCTGACTGATTACAGAGAGTATAATGATACTAAATATTATAATTTAATCTTTTTAAGCAGTGCACATGGTCATTAATTTACCCTTTGTGAAAGGACACTTTTTCAGTTCTGTCTTCCAAGAGCTACATTAAGGTCTTTTCTTCTAGGAAGAAAACAGGTTAATAAATAATCCAAAGTCTGAGGTTTATTGGCCTTTTTTGTCATTCACCTCCAGTGGGAATTATAGCAAGGAACAGTTGCCCTTGTTAACCTGCAAACATTTTTCACTCAGTTAGGTCATTGCCTCTGGCTCAAGGGTCCAATTTTCCTTTCATTCATTAAGCACATTGGGAAGCGGAGTTCCTAACCCTTTCCAGTCTAAATGTGGAACAATCACATCCCCTCACAATCAAGTGCCAATGTGCTGGGACCTTTACGTTTCACTGTGATCTCTCAATGACGCAAGTTTTTAACAATTGAAGGATATTAAGTCAAAAAGTTGTTTTCTAATTGGAGGAGCTCAGGGGATTTCAAATAATGAACTCTTATAAACTGGAAGCTGGTATATGTGCCTTTCCAATTATTTTTGTTTCAAATCAGGCGAGAGGGCACTGCTAATCTCAGAAAGCAGATTTCAGAAGTTCTACCTAGGAATTAAGGCCATGAAGCATAACAGTTGAGCAGGCATAAACCATTATTGCTTTGGGGAGATGAAATTACACAGTTTCATATGTCATTTTTACTGGATGGTGTAATAGCTAAAGAACAATGTAATTCCAGATTTAAAAAGTGTATTTGATATAGCTAATTCACTCCTATAAAGACAGGCTGAGAGGGCTGAGGTTGTTCAGCCTGGAGAGGAGATGGCTCTGGGGAGACTTACAAGAGAGCTGGAGAGGGACTTTTCACAAGAGGGACTGTACAAATAGGACAAGGGGTAATAGCTTTAAACTGAGAGAAGGTTTAGATAATAGGAAAAAATTCTTTACTGTGACACTGGCACATGTTGCCCAAATATGTGGTGGATGTCCCATCCCTGGAAGTGTTCAAGGCCAGGCTGGACAGAACCTGGTCTAGTGGAATGTGCCCCTACCTATGTGAGTGGAACTAGATGATCATTCACACCCCTTCCAACCCAAAACATTCTATGATTCTATGATGATTTTATGATTCTCTTTGGAGCATTCATAAAGAAAGAAGGAAGAATGAGTGTTTCCCATTGATAAAAGACTTTGCTACAGATAATCCCTGGATGGACAAATGGTTGATGCGGTCTAATAATTAAGAGCCAGACGCTTGAGTTATATATATATATATACCTCTCTATGCACATCATTGGCTGTGCCAAAATGTAATAAAAATTTCTCTTTGTAATAAGTTAGTGGCAGTGTTTAAAAAGGGCCAGGTCTATAAGATAAGTAGAAAAATCACTAAACCTTTACAGCAGTATAATTTGAGATTTTGTGAAGTAGGATACTTTAAAATGGGAATTAAATAGTTAAATGGGGAACCACTGTAAAATTGCTCAGAAGAGGCTTCGGGATATGGCAAAGGAGAAAACAACTGAGTGAGAGACACATAGAATATTTTTAATTTCATATCTTCGTCTGATTTCTAGTCCTCCTGAGTGGCTGGGAAAAGGTACAGGAAGGATTTCTCAGAAGCTATGCGTAATGATTTTATAGCGTATTTGGAAAGGCTAAACTGGAAAAGAAGTGCAGTTAGGGCATGAGATAAGCACAGTATGAACTATAATCTTGGAAATGGAGAATGAAGGGAAAGGGATGCGGCTGAAGACTAAGCAGAGGGAAATAATATACAAAGGATGCATGTAAGTAACAACTCAGCTGCAGACGGAAGAAGAGAAAGGCTGACATTAGCATTGGCATTAAACAGAAAACAAGAAAAGAAATGATGGTCAGAGGCTGGCAAAAGAAAAGCTGCTGTGGATTTTCATCTTGAAAATATTGAGCTTATTGTGGTCTGGATAAAGATTCCCAGAAAAGTTAGCAGGCATGTCAGGGGAAGTAGAATATTGTTCAGTGGGGAGAGATGGAAAGGGAAATTTGGGAATTATGTCTTGGCCAATTGTTGAAGAAATTGGAACTAAGTCAAATTTTTAGGGAGGTTCCCAAAGAGAGGGAAAAGAAAAACTAATGCTTTTCAAAAACACACACATCCAGCTTCCTTGTTACTTGTACAACTGATGTGTCAAATGTCAACATTTTGTTATTTCTAAAAAGGAGGGAAGAACCATGTTTTGTTTGAACCATGTAATGGCCAACATGCAGACAGCAGAAGTGGAGACTTCAGATGGAAGAGTGTAGGGTAATTAGACATGCACATTTAGGAGTCTTTCCTGAATAACTTACCCATGCAGGCAGGCTGTTTAGTACTTTTTGCACTCTCAAAGGCTCGGGGCTGAGTTAGGCAGGAAACTGGTCAGCAAGAAAGTAAGTCACAAAAATTCAGCAGCAATTTTTATTTCAATTAGTATTTGTCAGAATTAAATTCTCAAAGTTTATATGCATAAATACCTGTAAGTATATAAGCAAAGAGAGAGATTGAGGAAAATCTTTGTCAGTATAGTTATAGATATAAAATTGCCATCTGTCAAGATTGTGTCAGATACCAGGTAGAGCAGGCCCAGGTCTCCTGTTCGACTCTGTTTGCATCCAGTCCAGCAGAAGTTCCCCCAGGTGAATCAGCAGCCAGAAGGAGTAGCTGGAGGATCCTCCCTACCTCACTCCCTGTCCCATAGGGTCCAGAGCAGGCACATTTCCCTACAAGCTGGAGCTTCACAAGGCTGACTCCAGAACAACTTTTTCTCTTTTTTCTTTTTCTTATTTTTTTTCTTTTTCTTTCTCTTTCTCATTTCATTTTCATTTTTATTTTTACCAAACATGAAAGTCTTCCATACGGGAACAAAAACAGTTCTCCAATTTGTACGTATGTGGCAGATTTACACTGGAGGGATTCAACTGTCTCTCACATGATGGTTTTTACAAAAGCCTGTGACATCAGAGATTCAAATTCTTGAAAGAATAGTTTTTCATCCATCCAATAATAAAAAAAGCTGAGTGAGGCCTACCCCTTTTTTTCCAACCTGGACCACAAACATTTTTTCACTTATGTGTTGCCTCCCAAAAGTAACCAAAATAACCTCATATATTTCTAAAAGTTTCCATTTTACAGAATACCGTATTCTTTGGAAACTCCAGTGCAGTAAAGGTTTTGTTATGACTGTGCTCAAAATTTTTTGGAGTGCTTGAAGGATGCTATGAGATCAATGCAGTTTTCCAAAGTTCTTCCTCAGAGTATGGACTTCAAATAAAGCTGTCTGCAGATAGCTTTATTTCAAAGGGAATGTCTAAGTTTTGTTTTGCATGAAAGAAACTAAATTTACATATATCCAAATACCCTGTGAAATGACATTGCTGCTTTCTGCCCTGTTCTCGTCATACACACAGATGTTACTAGGAGATCAAGGGGTTTGGCTAGAGGTTAAATTGAATGATAAAGAATAATGTTACTGTCAGGTTTCATCCCAAAACCTGTAATGCTGTTGCTACAGATTAAACACTTTCAATGTCAGCATTGTTTCACTTCAGTAAAACAAAAGCATACTATAGTTTTACTACAAGTATGTTGTTATTTGGTGGTCTTCCTAAAGGCCCAACTTCTGGAATCTTGTAAAGACATGTGAAATTAAGTGCAATTTCCCCCTTTAGAGTAGATTCAGGTTTGTATTGGCCACAGAGAAAAGTTTCAAATTATGAGTCAAAATAGTCAACCATCACAGAGCAGGTGGAAAGACCCTTTTCTTCAATATATTTTTTTTAAGTTTATTAATTTTAGGAAGTTTTCTGAATTTCTGGAGGCCAGTTGATAACGTTTGAGTCCACAGGTTTGGCAATACTTGATTTTTTTCTTTGCTCCCACACAAGCTGATGCAAGCAAGTCAAGAAAAAGTGCTGAATATGTCTAGTTACAAGGGCTCTGCCAAACCTTTGTTTGCTGACAAGAGAAACATTTTTGAAAGTCATGAGAACCACTGAAAATCTTTTTTTCAGGTTTAAAAAAAATCCAAGTTGCACCTCTGTATTCCAGACCACACAGACTGAAATAATTTCTGAAATCGAGATTACACAGGAAATAATGTCCTTATATACATTTGTTAAAGCACTGAAATCCAAATGCAGTACTGATTCTTTACATTATAAGTCAATGTTACAAGACAAACTTAAATTTCGAGTGTATCTCGTAATAACAGATTGTACTAGTCTGTTCAGGAAGAAACACTTGTAGGTTAACTTCTTGATCACATTGAGAAATTATTTAAGAAACACTGTAAAAGCTGTTTACTTTTCATGTATTATACATAAATATTTGCTTATGGAGCAACTGTGTGGTGCTTTGCCTTTGTCAGCAACTGGAAATTGTTACTAATAACAACATTTAGGGTTATAAATTCTGTAACCCCTATCTGACTCCATGCTGTACTTTCCAAGAAATTGCAAAGTGAGAACTCTGGCCCAGGCTTCAAGGAAGAGTTATGCTGAGATACACAGAAGTGTTCTGTGAGAAATTTGTTAAGTGCTTTCTGTGCTCTATATTATCCCCATCTCCACAGCCATGTAGAGGACACTGAAATCTTACACAAAGGTGTGTTGACAATGTCAGTTAGCCAGAAGTTTGAGCCCATTGTTAAAATCAGACCTAACCCCTACCATGCACTACAGTATCACAGAATCACAGAATCATTTGGGTTGCAGAAGAACTCTAAGATCATTAAGTCCAATCTTTGACTGATCACCATCTTGTCAACTAGACCACGACACTAAGTGCCACATTCAGTCACTTCTAGGGATGGTGACTCCACTGTCTCCCTAGACAATCAATTCCGATGTTTAACAACCCTTTCCCCATGAAGAAATTCTTCCTCGTGTCCAAAATTCCTTCTGACATCCAAGATTATTCCTGATGTCCAAATCATGATATCTAATCATTGTTCTATTCTCTGTTGTCCGGTTCGTACTTCTTCTTACACTAAGGACCCAAGCCCCATGAGCTACTGAGCTCTGTAGGCTCTATTGTCACATAAACACTCTTACTACACACAAACTTTATCTTCTCCTCACATTTCCACAATCACCGCATTGGAAAGCTTCATTTCAATTCACACGTGTCCCACAACAAAGAGCATTAACTCTGAAATGTGTTTGAGACATGTTAGCAATCAGTTTAAAGATTTAAGGGTGAGCCAAAATGGTGCATAATCACAAAAATTCCTTCCTCAGATTCCAGATAACGATATCAGACTTTGGCCTGATATTTGGGTGCTAAGAGAAAGACCTAGAGAATTAGAATTTTTGTAATATTTTAAGACATCGGATCTTACTACATTACCTTGCCAGGTGAAAAACCAGTGATACATGGAAACTTTATACAGGAGGATAGACAAATGAGCTCAGGAAAGTATTCTGGGTGTTCTGCTATCCTCCTTCAATGAGCACAATCCTCAGGTTCCAAAAGTTATCCCAGAGAAATTAGTACAGTATTTGGCCCATTGTTAGCATACTATGCTTAGCAATCTCTAGCACACAACAATACCCAGTGGATTTTGAGGGTTCAGCTTTCTTCAAAACTATTTCTTTCCTTCATACAAAAAAGGACAAAAAAGAAGAAAGTACACAGGCATGGGAAAGTAAGTTAGGCAGGAAATAAGTCTGTATTCACATTTGTTATCCAGAAGAAAAGTAGATCTGGAAAAAAAAAAAAGATACATATTTAAAAAGTTGAACATTTTAGCTTCATTTTAATTAGTATTTATTCAGAGTCCTGAGGGAAAAGAATGAATGCCATATAACATATCTGATGCTGGAAAGCCCTGAATATCCTCAAATTCATGTTGATTAAAGTAGGAAACATGAGAACTGAAATCTTATTCTATATTTTTTATTTATAAATGTAATCTAGGCCACAGTTTGATGATAGTTAAGTAAAGCATTAGAGAATTCTTATCACGTAAGAATTCCTAGGAGAGAAATCCTGTGCAAGTTTATGTTTAAGGCTCTGGAAGTGATGAACCTCATCTGTTTAACTGATTGTGTGTGTGGTCAGTATGCTTAAAGTTAAATATTGTTATGCTTTTATAACAATTTTGTCATGAGTAACATTTTTCTAGTTCACATCTACAGGACCAATAAATGCAAATGCAGGGACTATACTAGATGTGTCTCACTTAATCTTACCTGTCATTGGAAAAGCAGTTTTAGAGTAGTCTGTCTTCAATTACAAAATTCACTTACAAAATTCAAGAAACAAAAGGCAGTTCAAAGAGTTTGAGTGCAAAGTAACTCAAACCATTGATGCTCATTTTTTACTTCATGGGAACCAAGAATAGCCAGAGGAAATTCTCATAAATCAGTAAAAAAAAAAAAAGAATATCAACTGACTATATATGAGAAGAAATGTAAAAAATCACTACTGTTAGACTCATTCATATTTCTTTCTACTTTCCTATTAGTAGGTACATCAAGTCCTAGAACTGTAGAATGTCTTCATTCTGAAAATCATTCAGACTTTTCCCCACCACTGTGTAATTCTCCAAAAGATTTCTAACTCTAGTGTCAGAAATCCCATCTGCTGACCACTGTCATCAAAGAAAAGGTGAATAAATTCTTCATAGTCACCACCTTCCTAGGGTTTCCTTTCAGAAGAGAGGTTATATCAACAGAAAGCATCATCCCTATCGGCAAAAGCTTTCTATTATTAAAATCTTACATGAAACACCACAGGTAACATATCTGTTAAGAGTGATCACTGTCATGCCTCCAAATCCTTTTTTTCTTTACATTGCACCACAAGGGAGGGCATTGCCCAATGCTGGCTGTGGTTTGGAGAATCACAACCAGACACTGAAGCTCTGGCTTGAACTTCCAGAATTCAGTGTGGTCTATAAAGTCAGGTACTGACAATGAACAAACCAGTTTCTGTTCTTTTTGCACAATCCAAAGTGTGCAAAGAGATTAAATACTATGACTTGATCTAATAAAGTGAAGGAAGAGTGCTATGTACACACACTTCAAACACATAATTATATTTCTCAGACATCTACACAGTAGATTCTGTCTGGCAGAGGTCACAGCACAGATCCTACTACACAGGTCATGAAAAGACTGCAACTAAATAAAATAACTTTCTCTACATATGTATATATATATGTATATATATATGTATATATATATGTATATATGAATATATAAGTATTTGTCTGAAAAGAAAGAAAGAACATTTCCAGTGAAGTTCTGCTTTATGAAACCATGGCAGTACTGACAAGATATTACTAAAACAGCATGTTTGGTTATATGAGCACGGGCAATTGCTGATACTTAGTTGGAAATATTCTCTTTTTTTAGTATGTGTTTGTTAGTAGGAGGGAAGAACTATAAGACTCAAAATACTTCCTGAAACACTCTGAAGTTTTTAAAATTAAAGGCATTTTCAGTGAGAAGGAAACTATTTGATGCATATTTCCATTAAAACATACTTCAGCTTTGAAAACAACATAATTATCAGCCTACAGGTCCATTCTCCAAACCTTTACAAAAGTGAAAGGGTGAAGGATGGTGAGTTTTTGTGGGATTTTTGCTGCTCAAAATTAAGTTCTCCTCCTAATTCTGGACTTTAAGAATTTTGCAAATCCAATTTCCTTCAAATACGAAAAGAAGTAGCCAACAGTTCCAAACCTCTTTTTATATATGACCCATCAATCTCAGTATCCTGGCTCTCAGATATGTTCTCTTTTTCAGAGAGAAGATGAATTTTTCATTTAAATCTGCCTAACTCACTTGCAGTGAGCTTGTTGTGTGAATAGCAAAATCACATTTATCCTGTCCTGCACAGGACATTTAATTAACTCCTATGTTTCAAATATTTGCTGAACTCACCTAGAATGCAGACTGAAGACAAGTCCCCAAATGCCTATCTGTATTACCTTGAAAGGTAATTAGGTTTTAAATTAACACAAACTTAGCAGGTTTTCCAATATCAGCTGCTTCAGGATTCATCTCAAGACATCTTTTTTATTGCACTGATTCATATAATTCCAAAGGTCTGCATGTTTCCTTATCCTATTTTCCCTTCCAGCAGCTGTTAGCTACCTTTGATCTGGGAACATAACTTGATAGACTAGGTTGCTGTGTTCTGGCTCCCCTATCCCACTACCAGAGGGGTCAGCCATCCACATGTGCTTGCTTTTTATACGCCCAGGGGTAAATAGCGATAATTTTGACGGTCTCTCCTTGTGTTATCGCTCAGCTTTCAACCATTGGTAAAGCTTTTAGATAATATTCTTAAAATCAAGGAACATTTTTCACATTAATGTAACAATGTCCAGAATTTTCTAAATTGCTGTCACTGTGTCTATTCCACACTAAGTGTCCAGACCTCCTTGAACACAGAAGAGAGGACTCTAGTTTGTGAGTATAGTTTTGTACTGATTGTCAACTGTGACCAGAAATGTAGAGATGTGGGAAAAGAGCACAAGTGTCAAACCTCACTGTGACAACTTTACAATGCTGACCTTTGGGAATCAATCAATTAATGAATCAATCCCAACTGTGAAATGCCAGAAGAACAGGTGCCTAATTTCTGCTTTTTGGAGCTCTCCTATCATGATCACATCTTTCCTTTTTCTTTCCTTTCTTTGTTAGGCTAAAACTGAAGTTACTGTTTCTCATTCCTATCCAGTTGCCTTTTCTGCAATATATTTATTTCTTGTCTTCTGTGTTTGCATAAGAATCTTGTAGCACTCAAGTACACCCACTGAAAAATAAAGATTAATCACATAAACTGAAAACTCGGAAGAGAAGAATCAACTGAGCTGAAAGCGTTTAAAGTCCTGCAAGGGTTTAAAAGGTTACAAACTGAAAGGACAAGGGTTTCTGGAAGCAGACTTAGGAGTAAACAACCTCACCATGACCTCATGTTCATATAAGGAGTGAAGAGGAGGAGATGGATCCATTAGGCAGGAAGTTACAAGAAATCTGCTGAGCTGAAAAACAGCAGAGAAAATAATATACGAAGGTCTACAGTTGAATTTGAAGAGGAGGAATCTCCAAGGACTAACCGGAGAGAAGAAACTACATTACAACATTTTCCTGGCCTATAAGCCTAAGTTAGGAAGTAAGCAAAGCCCAGACCCAGTGCCAGATCACTGGGATTCACTGAAGCTTAGTGTGCGCCAGAACATCCTCCAAATTGAACAAGAGGGAACAGAGACAACAATGACCCTTTTTTTTCATAATATTTCTTAACTAGGAGCTGTAAAGCAGCAAAACCTTGGGACTGACCTGGAGATGGTCCACATGGATCTGCTGAGCTGTCCACAGGAAGAAAACTCCCAGAACAATGCACAAGAGGGCTGAGACAAAATGGATTTGGATAACTATCTAAATGTAGAGAGAGAGGTCCATCTCTACTACCAGACAGGATGGTCAGTAAAGTTTTAAAGGAATTTCTGCAAACTGACCTTTTTATTTTCCTAGTGTGAAAAAACATGTCAGGTTACCTGTCAAGTGAAGAGACAATACCAGTTCAAAGAGAGTCTGACCTTACTACAACATGATACCAGAAGCAATGACTATACAGAGAAATTACTGGAATGGCAATTTGTACCTATTTATATTCAACTTAACTGGAAAGAGGGCCAAGGAAATGCTGAGGAAATGTGTTTAACTGAGAAACCACTATGCTACAGTCAAAAGGAAGTATGAGAGCCAGGTTAAGAAAGAAAAGGAGCTAGAAGTGAATAAAAAGCCTACATAGGAAAAAAAAATGTGGTTGCAAGAAACCAAAAGGTGTTTATTTTAGAGAAAAAGAAAGGAGCCAGGGAATGGAGATCCAGTAACAGATCCAGTCACTATTTTATCAAAGAGTCCAATGACATATGAACTTGTAAATAGTTAATATGATTAAATAAACTTAGCATCCTCAGAGTAACGGATTGTTTTCCTACAGTGATCTAGACACATAAAGGGCACTGTACCAGTTTCTTCCTGGAGCAATGAATGTGTTAAGGCATCCATTCCTCCACATTTTCAGACAACTGAACAGCAGGTATTATAGTAGAGGATGCTCATCCAAAATACATTTGATGCCATATATGTCTGTTCTTTCCAAGCTGAAAAAAAAGCAAAACACTTGCTCCATTTTCATATAATTTAATCTTGTTGAGAAAAATAATAATAAAAAAAGAACTGACATGCCTCATAGCGGCATTTCACAGCACATACCTTAGTCTACTGACTTAGGATTCTGTCTGCCTCCCTACAGTGAGTAGAGAGGGACAGGCAGTTGTCAGGCTGTTTTTCAGAAGTGGTCTCTACATGCATCTGGATCCTCCATTGAGTACATGTAAGGAGTTTGGAAAGGCTAATCTTCCAGATGGGGTGCTTCATTTGAGTGCCCAAAGTCAGACAGTAGATAAGCCCAATCAATTCCTTATCCCAAGGTAAGATAAGGCTTTAGGAACCAACCTTCTATATAAACTAATTCTTTAAGTCTGCTCTGTATTTTGTAGTATAAGTCTGAGGAAGGTTCCTATACATAGAAACTACATAAGGTCAGCATTTATGTCCTGCAAATGAGTCCCTAAAAAATTCTCCTGTGCTCTTGAATTGGTTTATAGAAATATTTGTTCCACATGAACATTTGCCTCACCACACTTGTCCCAGCTTGTTATATATTTCTTTGTTCAAAGACTTGGCTTCTCGTTCCACAGAAATTGTTAATATAAAAGATAAATATAAAGGCTAAAGGGTGTATGATGCATAATTGCTTCCCATTCTTGAACTGCCAGGTTTCTCCCTCCAGATACAGTCATGGCACTCATTTAAGAAAGAGATAAACAGAGAAATCATCTTCCTGGAACACTGTAAATGTCACTGAAGCCAGTCAGAGAGCCAGAAGGACCAGTATGAGATAAGAGTGGAAATGACAACCTCCCAGAGGTGAAGCACGTAGAAGCTGAATGATGGACTTGCACAGGAGCAAGTTTGGTAAAGCTATTCAGGGTGTGAGTGGGTGAGGACGTAGGTACAGCATATAAAGGCAGTAGTGTGTGTGTGTACACATACACATGTGTTTGTTTATTGTAGATGAAGGAACAGAATGAATTCAAAACTCTATAACTCAAAATAAAATGAGCTGAATTCATAACACGTATTTGTGTGGCAGCCTTTACTGCACATGTCACATCTGGAATAATCTGGGGTCCAGATGGCTGGATAATGAGAGCCCACTGGCCTGTCCTGGAGAAGGTTCCCAAGTTTCTTCCCACACATGTTGACTCAGGGAGCTGCAGCTGCTGTGCCAGTAGGCACACCACAGTGCAGGCTAGATAACATGCACACTGAAACAAGTGCGACCTCTATAAATTAATTTATCTAGGGAGGGTAGGACTGGAATAACACAGACTGGAGTAATCTTTCTGACAGTGACATTATAAGAGGGGACTCTTCTAAAGGAAGTATTTCAGTGTTAGACTACAAAAGTTGTGATATCGCTCACAAGAAAACTACAGCTTGAATTTGAATTGTTTGTTCTCAGTTACTTGCCAATAACTGACTGCTCAGCAGTCAAAACTATGGGGAACAGCCATCAAAACAGCATATCACTACTTGGGTACTTTAACCCCATTCATTCTTTTTCAAAAGTGCTGTCAGGCTGTTGGCTCTGCTACAAAAATAGTATGAGCTAAGGAAAGACATGTGAACTCAAGCCTAAAGCAGCATTTAAAGGGAAACAGACTATACAAAGTATTAAGGCCTGCGGTGGTGGTGATAGAGACACACACACACAAATGCTGAGTCTATTGGCTAGTCAGAGAAGGGATTTTCTGCAGGCAAAATAAACTCCAACCATGTTATTAATATTATTAATTTATTCTGGATCATCCTTTGTGCCAGCTGCACCTATCATTCACACTTCATGGGTAGTTCAATTAAAAGCACTAACAACTGCCAGCTCTATAATGTTAAAAGAAAACAGTTGTTATTAAAATAGAAAATAGCAGCAACCCATATCATCAGACCACCATAACATTGCACAGCTTGGCACAAGTCTCGAAGTCTCTGCTCTACTGAGGCCCTGTCCAGACCACACAAAGAGCCTGTATGAGAATATAAATCATAAAAAAAAATAAGATGAAAATAAGTTGGTATGTCTTAATCAGGATTTGCAATAAAATCATCTACTTTGCCTAATCTGTAAGTGGCATAGATGATAAAATATGAACTTTCCACCCCAGGGAAAGTCTGACATTCTGGTACTTATTTTTGTAATTAACTGAGACAAAAGTTTAAAAAATCTCCTTATTCTTTTTTAGCTTTTTAAGCTGAATTATTTTACTATCATCGAATCAATGTATTTTATCTGATCTGTCAAATGCAAACTGAAATAAAAGGATCTATTTTCTCTGCTAGCATGCATCCCCAGGGACTGACTGCCATGCAGTATGGAAAACATAGTCCAGATGCACAGCATCTTTTCTACTGGGAAGAGAAGCATGAAAGATCCAAAGCAACAATTTTTATATGTCATTGCTAAACTTACACTGAAGCAGAAATTAAACACTGACAGACCTCAAATATTTCTATCTCCTGTGAAATTTTCAGAAAAGGGGAAGAAAAAAAAAGGCTGCTTTCTTCTGAATATTTCTATTTTGATAACCCTACATTTACTGACATGGAAAATCCTGTTCAAATTTAATCATCTCATACATTAAAATTACTGTCAACTCTATATGAACGTAAAGAACAGCCACTTACAAATGAGTACACATACCTTATAACAATATCAAAAAACTACTAGAAAACACTCATTCTGGTATATTTCACATGCAATGGTTAAGAAATTCTCAAATCAGGCATGTTTTTTCAACTGTTCTTCTTGTGCTTGTAGATTATTATACAATTTTTAATTACACAAAACTCATACTATTTTTTCCACACACTCCCCCCTTTCTCTCCCCCCCCCCCCCCATTTCATCTGCTGTACAGAGTGAAAGGTGATGCAGAAATGAATCAGTGTTCTGCAGTGAATGAGCCCATTGTCTCTCAGTCCCTCGCCTTGCCTCACTTGCCGCACAGCTTAGAAGGTGTCCGGTAAATGAGGCAAAGGGCTGCAGGAAGAGGATTGTTCATCCTGTGCTCAGTATGCCTCCCACAAGTGCTGTCTACAATTATGCCATTAAATGTACTACTTGCAGTTCTCATGCGCAGGGAAACTAAGGTGATGTTATCTATAAAAACATAATGATAATTTTCTAACTTTTGAAGAGTACATTTGCAATGTTCTTTTATGTACAGATCAGTAGGACTTCTGCACTTTATATTAGGCTTCAGCTGGCCCAAGCTTTCTGCAGAGAAAGAGACCATTCACTGACAAACTTTAATTCACAGACACCCACACACACACACAAAGTAGAGGGAGGGTTTGAAATAAATTCCTGTAATACTTGAACAAAAGTTACTCAGCCATTAAAGAAAGTGAAATCCAGTTTATATCACTGCTGCTAAAGAGCAGCCATTCATTTCAGTATCAGAAAGCTTGTTATGTTGTGTCAGGCTGATGCTGCTGAAGACTACTGAAGTGCTGATATGTGAACCTAATTTGGAGGATTTGCAAGCTGTGGAACTAGTAAGATCACAGATAACAAGGGAATGGATCTATTACACACTTTCTCTGGTTTCATCATGACATAACGTTCCAAAAATCAGAAAGTAAAATACAGAATTGGCACCAGTCCAAGCATCCCAATATGTTAACTAAAAAGTTGGATTCATGCATGCAATTAATTTATTTTTAAAAAATAATTTAATTTAAGAAATAAACATAATCAACAGTAGTGAAGGTTAGAAGTCCTTGTTAAACACACAAAGCAGGCTTCTTCCTAGGGGTAGACTGCAGTGGAAACTCAGGAGGGAGTCTCTTTCTTTTTTCCCTCTAGTTAGCATCACTTAGCACACCACGAACTCTGGGTTACATGCAGTCATATGGTTTGCAGAGCTCCACTCCTCCTTCCTCTCTCCGCATCACAACTGTGCTTAGCCTCTGCCTTCTGCTGTAACATATCTCTGCCCTCAACAGAACAGATAATTTCTACTATTGAGCAGGAGACTCTGGCACTAAGTACATTCAAGCTTTGGCTGCCTTAGTAAAACTGTCAGAAACTAGTGGAAATGTGTTGCATTTACTTTAGCAATTTTTGTGTTGTAAACACCTGGTCTTGATGGCTCAGATATTTCGTGTAGGCTGTAGAATGATGATTTAGATCACTGCTGCTTTGAACTTTGAACATGTTACTAACAGACTATTCAAGTACCTATATTAGAAGCTGCGTGAGAAAGGACGGTTTTATAGCAAAAAAAAAAATTCTGAAGATTTTTCTGTGTGGTGTTTGGATAACACAGACAACTGTTACAGAGTTTTGAGAGAAAACAGCAAGAGTATCACCAGAATAACCAGTGTCTCTAGGTGATGCAAAAGAACAAGACTCAAATCACCATCCTGAATTGATGCAACACAGATTGAGCCCTTTTGTCCTAAACTGAAGGTAAGCACCGCAACCATTTAGCCCTCATCACATTCAGTATTTCTGTGTTGGGTTTCTGTAACTAGAAATTCCATCTTGAACCTGCAAAGGCTCTCCTGAGGAAAAAAATCATTGAAACTAACATGCTTCCCTGCAAAGTTTGATTTAGTTTCTGCATTTTCCAATAAAAATAATCATACAAAAGTATGACTTGCATTATAATTTATATCTCATTTATTATCTTGGCACCTGAATTACAAACAAACTTACTTGTAAGCCTAAGGGTATCTGAACAAAACTTAGCAGTTTCCTCAGCAGCCAAGCTCCTGAGTTTTGTCTGATTTTTAATCTTGAACCTGATGAGTTGGACCAAAGATTCGAGAAATAACACATTTGGCTTCTAATTCCAATTCTGTCACTGAGTCTCTTGCAACTTGGATAAATCACTTAATCTCGCTGTCTCAGTTTCTTGATTTACTAAGTAGGTACAGCAGTATACAATCTGAGTGTGTTATAAAGCTAAATTAAAGGCCTTAAACAAAAGGTTCTAAGTGTCATTTCCCCCCTCCCCCCCGTTTTTTTTTTTTTTGCTAGTTATAAGATCAAAGAATGAGAGAGGGAGTGTATTGTGTTTATAAGCAGTGAACATCTGATAAGTTTTACAGTCTATGCCCATATTGCTGTAATGCCCTTTTAAACCTACTGTCCCCAACTACAAAAAATAATAATAAAAACATCATATAAACAAACAGTAGTGCAAAAGACATGCCAAGGTGCAAATGACAGTTATGTATATTCATATCCCATTAACTTTGGTGTGAGTGTAACAGTTACCGCAAGCCACAGCAGGCTTCCCATTCCCCAAAGTTTTCTGATGATTACCATCACACAAGTTTTCAGTGATTGACATAGACTCCCTGTTACAGAGCAAACCTATGTTTCTTAGATTCAGCAATCTCTCCCAAAACATAAGACAAAATGGCAGCATGAACACACTTTTCTGAAGTTCAAATGTAATTGCTTGTGCAGTGCTATGTTGATGCTGCAGTTGTGTATCAGGTCATGTAGCTTTATGCACAGATGAATAACAAGGAATATTACTACCAAATCTGCATGGAGTTATACAGCTGAAAATTGTTCCCATACACACTTCCATCTCTGATTTAAATGTTTGCCGTATGCCTTTAAAGTGCATGTCAACAGAATATGGGAGCATATACTTATTCACAGTCATCAGACAACTATCTTGCCAGAAATATTCATACCTCCACTGAAAACACTACGTGAAATAGTGAAATAATCTTAAATGTATTACTCAGCACACATAATTTCTGTCTTATTGAGCACTGCTACCTACTGAGAAAGGTTATATGTTTGTTTACTCTTGTAAGCACAATTTATTGGTCATTTGAATAAGTCTTTAAATCTTTAACTTGAAAGTTCTTCTACAATTTAGTTTCCTGTGTTTTTCTATTCCCCTTGCATTGGACTTGCAATGTAGATGCCCAGTCCACGTGTGTTGTTTCCGAATTTTTCATGCAACCTATAAAAATCTGTATGTTTTTTATCTAACCCCACTGATCAGTTTGGATCTGGTTAATGTGGATAATAATTGCATGATTATCCACAGGTTCTGGGCTAATTGTTGTGGTATCGTTATTTTTCAAAAGTTTATCTGATTTTTTTAAAACACAACCTTCCTAAATTCTTCTTGTACTAATACATAAAGACCTCAAATCTATCTTCAATCCAATGGGAATTTGCTTTGACAACCAGGAAGTTACTTCCACTTCCGTTATGCCCCTGTGTTTCCACTTCTTGCAAAAACACAAGCTCCAATTTAACCCATTCCTTGGACCCACACAATTTATAATATCAAATAGGCCTTCATTTCCTATATGTTAAATAAGAGACATGGATATTCTTCCAGATGAACTCATCATGATACCATACTGCTTTCCTTATATTACAGTTGGAAACACCAGAAGCTGTCAATAAATACAAAAGGATAAAAAAGAATCCATATTCCAAACATTTATGTCCTGTCCTACCCAGGGAAGAGGGAAATGCTAAAGTCACTGATGACTCATGAAATAGCTGCAACTAGAAAACAACCTATTTCTTCAGGAATGAGATTTTCACTAGAGCCTATATCATTGATATTTGGAAACATGTTAAGAGCCCAATTACTGTGCTAGTTTTGGTAGAGCTAGTTTTCTTTGCAGTGGGCTGAGTTTTGGATTTGTGCTGAGAACAGGGTTAATAATATAGAGGTGTTTTTGTTGTTGCTGAGCAGTGCTTACACAGAGCCAAGGACCTTTCTGCTTTTCATACTGCCATGCTGGCAAGGGAGTTGGGGTGTATAGAAGGATGGGAGGAGACACGGCTGGGACAGGTGACCCAAACTGAGTAAAGGGATATTCCAGAACATGTGACATCATGCTCAGTATATAAAGTGGGGGGAAGAAGGACAAAGAGGGAGAAGGTTTAGAATGATGGTGTCTGTCTTCCCAAGTAACCATTAGGTGTGATGGGGCCCTGCTCTCCTGGAAATGGCTGAACACCTGCCTGCCCATGGGAAGCACTGAATTATTTCTTTGTTTTTCTTTGCTTGAGTGCATGGCTTTTGCTTTTCCTATTAAACTGTCTTTATCTCTACCTACAAGTTTTCTAGTTTTTACCCTTCTGATTCTCTACCCAATCCTGCTGGTAAGGGAGTGAGCTGTGTGGTGCTTGGTTGCTGGCTGGGGTAAAACCGTGATGATAGCCTAGATTAAAAAAGTGGAATATCCATGATTAAAACAGGCTCAGAGGAAAGACAGAAATTAATTCATTTTCTCAAACATCAAAATACTGTCTCAAAGAAGACAATACTGTTCAATCCAAATCTAAATCTAAATATAGAGTGAAACTCCTGCCTTGATTGGAGCATCAGCTTAAGGCAAGTTTCAGGCACAGAATATGAAGTCACCGCGGGAAACTCATTATCACAAATCATTACATCAATCTCAGACCTGCTATTGCAACATCCATGTCTCAGGGCATTTATAAAACTGCTTCAAGTGTGGAGTGAAGACTGTATTTAAAAACAGAATAGTGCAACGCTCTACAGTAACTAAAGTGTTTGTCTATGCAAAAGACACGATTTTCTCAAAGACATTTCAAAACTGTGAAATGGGCCCACTCACCAAGTAATAGACTTCAGAAATCTCACCACCTTTTGCTCCAAGGTCAAAGCACATTTCTTTTAGATGGACTTGTAAAACCAAAACTGTATCTATAAACAGAGAAGATCAAACAAAAAGAAGCTCTACAAAAGAAAATCTAGACATAGTTTTTCCTATGGGAGTGAGATCTGAAAAAACAAATACTCCATGCTATTGCTCAGTGTATTGAAGGTGCTCAGGTACTGAATTAAGGAATGTGATAAAAGAATTAGGTCTGAAAGGATGCACATACAAAGCTATTCATACAAGAAGAGCATCTCAAGGTGAAATATCTGTAGACCAGAAATGCCCACCATTTAACCTTAGTTATTGCTTGACCTCTCACCCCTAGGTCAAAGATCTGAACAGTTACAGACTTAAAAGTTTCCAAACAAAACATTTCAATATTACACGTGGAAAAACCTTTTCAAATACTCTTCACATACTTTGCATGAATGTAATATCAGTCATTTTATTTAGCAAACCATGTTCCCTAGATTTAAGCTATGACGCATCCTTCAGAGCTGTTTTATCTAAAGAAGCATTGCCTGAGCTTTTTTTACTGCACCTGAAATTTTCAGGGACCAGACATACCTTTTATGGTAAAAACCCTACATATAGAATAGAAGACATCTAGTAAGCAAAAATTGTTATGTAATTTCTATCTAAATATTCATATCAACTATCACTAACATCATAAGCCCATCTGCTTCATTTGACTTTATCCCTTTGATTTTTTCTGATGGTGTTTTAAATCCCCTGTCATTTTCTGTTTTCTGCCACATGTCTACCATATGTATTGTATAAAAATAAAGGTTATTTTTCTACCACCCACCTATAAAGGCTATCCTGCTACCAAATGTGCTGAAAATTCTGCTTGGGAATTTACTCTACATAGAAGATAATCAATCTATGAAAAGCCAATCTACAATACACAAAAAGTATCCTTAAAGTTGGCAAATGGAAGATAACCACTTGACTAAACAAGCATGTTATTTATTACCCACCCTAGAATGAGAATCAGGTCTCCAGAGATGAAGAGCTAGGGCATTAAGCCTTGATTCTAGGAATGGAAAAACTATTTGTCTGTGCACATTTTTTATTGTATTTAATCTGTTTTCTGTTTCCTGGTTGTTCAAAATTCAGTGTACAGTTTAGAGCTGTACTGAAGCTCTAAAAAGTTTTTACTTCAGCTGGAAAAATTCTACTTAATGTCATACTTGTGGAGATTGTCATTATTTGAGATGGGATATCTTCATTCTACAGTGTTCCTACAACAACCTAAGTTTGGATGATACAAAACCAACACTACCTCTGATGTCAGATTTCCTCTTTATTCCTTCATTGGAACATTCATACAAACCTGGAGTTCAATATTCCATGTGAAAGTACAAGTTTTGAGATCTATTTCTTAAAGGTGTTTATTGCTCATTTTAAGTGCATTCAGAATACACTACTAAAATGCATGATTTCCATGAGTAAGCCACTGAAGAAATGGGCTTTTTGGTTATGTCCTGCAGTGCAGACTTAGAAGTGTGCAAACCCCCACACAGAGCAAATTCTTTAAATAAAAAATGTGTACATTTTTTGTTTATATGTAGCTCTTATTGTCAAAAAATTATATTCTTGCTTTCACGAGATAAATCTGATGACATAGTCTTGAAATATATTTTTGTTCTATGCCACTTTTATCTCCTTTGTAGCATTCTCTAACGTGACTGTCAGAATGCTGCTCTAATTTGGGGGATAATTTTCTATATGAGAACTGACAGAACGAAAATGAATTCAAAGTTCCAGGAACTAATGAGTTCCCGATATGTGTCTTATTACTGTCAGCTCAAGGAATGTACAGAATTCAGAAATGGAAGAGACTACTTTTCCTTTCACCAGACTGGGAGTCCTGAGTCAATTGCACAGGGAGAAGGCTTTCAAGTACTTTTAAATCCTCCCTAGTTCTACATGAGAGTTATTTTGAGGTCATGTTCACGTTTCTAGACTGAATATGATTCTCTAGTAGAGACATCTGAGTCTTATCTGCCTATTTCTGGCTCCGTTTGAGAATGTTTATATTATTCAATGTGGGAGACTTGAACTCATGACAAGGAACATGATAAATTTTCTTAATCAAACTGGGTATCAAGAGGTGGTCTGTCATCATTTCCCTTTTGTTGCACTGTGAAAGAAAGCAAATACGGAGCATCCAGTGTGATCCCCACTTCTGTTTCAAGTCTCCCCGCAAAGTCATTAAACATTCTCTGGCCTTTGTCAACAGACTGGTAAACATCCAGAGAAAGAATCAGAATAAAATGGTTTATTTAACATTCCTCTCCTCCAACTGCTGATTAGGATAAATAGTTTGGATAAAAAGCCTATCTGTTCCAAAAATCACAAAAAGAAAGGATTCAGCTATCAGCAAAGTTTAGATTTGGTTTCAAATATTTTTAAACAGCAAAAGAGTTTTTTGTGCTCTTTGATATTTTCTCCATCCTCAGCACATCATGTTAGCACCGTGTCAAAGCAAAACATCAACATCAAATGATCACTGGGTAAACTCCAGTGAACTGGAGTGAAAGGCTGGAGGCTGAAATTCCAGGCACAATATAAAATCTGGAGAAATGCCAGAACAGAGTTCTTTTTAAACTGCCTAAAAGGCTGAGGAATTGATATCCAGCAAATCCCTTCATTGACCTAATAGTTTGGAAATTGCTAATTTTGGTCAGGCTGATGAGTCCTTTGAGCCAGGATCATTTCCTCTGGCAGGGAAAAGTGTCAAATGTTTCAAAGGAAAACAGAATCTTTTTCCTCTGACCACCATTGTGCTCATCCATAATGAAAACAAAGCAACACTATGCCTAACAGAAAGCATGTACCTAGCACGCAGAAACTTGCGGTCAGCTCAGGAAGTGAAACAGAAGAATTCAGGACTGTTTTATATTTTTATCCTGGACAAAGTGATTTTATAATCCTAACCTTCTTGCCTTAAAATACTGAGGAGCAGGATACTCTCCAGTAGTTAATTATGTACTCTGAAAATATTTCTTTTTATCTATAGTAATCTTGTTGCCATTTAAGTTTGCCAAGTGTCCCATTGCTCTTGTATTATACTATAGTAAACAGAAACAGGCAGATGATCTAACAGCATTCAGCACTATTGTGTCAGATGCTGAGCCGGCATAGATTAGAATAGCTCTGTTGCGTTCAACCATCATTTAAAATATTGAATGACTATGAAAGTCTTAAATGCCCATTCTCTGTGTTTGTGTTCTGTAAGAAACAGTCAATCAACAATTATATTTTATTGTATGTCTGATATGTTTAATAGCTTTAAAACACTGGGTCAGATCATCAGTTAACATAAATCAGCAAAGCTGAATTTACTGGATCAGTTTACACAACTGAGAATGTTGCCTGTGGCTTTCTCACAGTAATAAAGTTAGACCACATACCCACTTTGGCTGAAATATCTGAAAACATCCAATGGATCTGCATGCTTAGCTCCCTGTAACAGGAATTGGGGATAATCTTATCCATCTATCTGATGGGTAATTTCTATTTGTAAAGCACAGATCCCCATGGTGCACACACCCCTCAGAATGATAGAAAGCACGAAAATTCCACAAATGGACTCCACAAAGGAATGCTTTTATATTTATATTATTTTATCAAGAAACTGTAACCACAGAATATGTTTACACTTCTCAAGTGAAAACTGCTGCTGGAACAAAATGGTGAGCTCACTTCTAATTTTAAAAAAAATATACCATTAGATTTCTCTTGAGAAAAAGTTATACAATATTGGCACATTAAATAATGCATGGCTTCAGAGTTCATGGTTAATATACCAGTAAAACAGCAATAATAGAGCAACTTATGAGTCAAGAAGTGGTTAAAAATAGGTCAATTTTCATTTTTACTATTGTCTATGAGAAGAAAATTAAGATTAGCTTTTTCAGAATGACTTCCAGGTAATGGCTACATATCTGGACCAGTTTAGTGAGGCAGAGAGTTTGTCACTAAATTCACCACTGAAAATAATTAATGTTCCCACAGTAACTCTAAAAACTCTAAAAACACTTTAAAACTTTATCAATAGTCTCAAAAATATTCATGATTTTCCTGAAAGCTACAGCTGGTTTCTCTCTTTTAATAAGTCCCTCATTCTTACTGTTTAGGAGATCTGATCGAAAAGGTGATCAGAACTGAAGAAATTCTGGAACCAGAATCAGAAATAGAGAGATGCTCTTTCCTGGACAGTGATGTTTAAAAGACAGCCATCATCACAGCACCAGGGAGCACCAATGAGTATTTCATCAGGATGGAGGGAGCAACACCTGTTGGATACTTCATGCATGTAATCTAAACTCAGGCCAGTGAAATACATGTATAAGGATGGTGTATTCTCATTGCAGCCCAATTCCATTATTTTGACATCAATTCCAAATCAGAGTGAAAACAGAAATGTTATTCAAGAAATACGAAGTTTAAACTTTATCATTTCAGTGTCGCCCTCCTGTACTTCACCATTTCATTGCATAAACTACTGCAAGCCTGCTCCAAGGTAGCTCAGCCACAAGAACCCAGCAAAGCACAGGAGGATGGTCTGGTCTGGCAAAATGAAAGTGAGGAAACTCGAGCTCATCATTACAGCACATCCTGGTAAGCTGGGGAAATAAAAAAATAAATAGATAAGATAATCAAACAAATCCAAATTAATAACAAGAAAAGAAATCAAGTTAGTTATCCTTTTCTTACAAAGAGGGAAAAAAACTAATTTTGACTCAAGTTCAACATTTCTACTTTAATGTTTTGGTATTGACTCATCACATTTACCTTCTTACAATTAAGAATAAATTTCTGATGAAATTTAAAAAGGACTCAAAATTCTTTGGTAGTGTAGTTTGTTTGCGTATTTCCAGCTAGTACCTTTCATAATAGTGGATCTAAGAGGAAAGAGAAGCAGCAGCTTGGTGCTGCCACTGAAGGTAGGAATACCATGCTACAGCAGTAGCAGGCAGATAGCAGAAGTGAGAGGAAGCCAGACACCATTTCTTATCTGTAGAAGTGAGCCTGGAGCTGGATCTCCTGGAGAGCATTAAAAAACCACTTTTTTTTTCCCCTCCCTCCAAAAATCCCTGTGTGATTTGAACACAGAAAAAGCACTAAAACAGCAATAGAGAAAATAGTTGTTAAATTTGGTTATTTTTGTTTGGAATGGACAGCTTAGAAGGAGTTCGTTTCAAATTGTTGTATGCCATCTGTAAAATGATTACATATGCATAAAACAACCTTGGGGGAAAAGGAAAAAGGGACAAGAATTGACCAGTGGAATCCCTTGTGAAAGTATGTTTAAAAATACTGAGGTTTAACACAAACCAAAAAAAAAAAAGCCAGGAAATTCTAACTTAAACCTAACAACTCCATCCTGAACCCATGCTGCTGAGAAAAATAAAAGGAACAATGCTGAGACTTCAGAACAGATCTGCAACTTTAACTGAGCTTCCTGATTCCTCTCCCTTTGTTAAACACTTCTAATGTTAATGTTTAAATAAATAGTTAACTGCATTTATCACTGCTCTTTATAAATAAGTTTTGCAGTCTTACTATAGGGTAGGTCCATTTGCTGCAGCCAAAGCACTGAGTTTAAGTACTTTTCATGATGTTTCTTGGGTAAACAAACATCAGTGAAGCTTTATGAAGGTTCAGTTTTATGGCAACTTCTTAATGTGGTGCTATACCAACGTAAATGAGGGTTTTTTCAGGTTCTCCCCTTGGGATGATGCGGTATTATTCATTTGGTAAAAATCTATAAAATTACTGAGTAATAATCTTATATGTATGCCAAAATTATCATTATGTCTACTGTGAAAAAGATATATTTTTTTGTTTGTTGCCATTAGAAATTATTGAACGTTGGCATTTTCTTTTCAGTTGTTAGCGATTTGCTCTTTCATTTTTTATATGCTACAGGCATATATGTGCTTCTGCTTATTTGAGATATTGATACTTTTTTGTACAATATTTGCTTTCCCTTCTAATAATTATTTTATTCACATTTAGCACTCAGAAAAAAAGGTTAAAGCTTGCTCAATCAGATGAAATGTGTATTTTAAAATTGTTCAGTAAAAGTGAGACTGTCTATGCTCATATTCTGATTCAGCAACAACACTCACCCAGGTAGAAGAGGGATGGAAACCCATGCTATTCTTCTGCCAGTCAACAAGAAGCAATACTATTATGCAGTATGAGTTTCCAAATTCCAACAGCACATTGCTGCTTGTATTTTATTTTATCAACTAAATACATTTATATACATCTACCAAAGTTCACATTCATTTCCACTGGTAAACTGAACGAAGAAAATGACCAAACAATATTCATCTGAATTATCTGCTGGGTTTTCCTCTCAACCTCATCAGTGACTGAGTCCTTCCCACAAGATGTGGACTGTTTTGATGGCTCTTTCCCAAACCGCATGTCAATATAAGCTAATTTTTAATCACTGTTTGATCAGCATTTAAGATCCTGAGTATTTATTTGCTTCACATTTTTTTAAAACTTGTTTTTCTTCTAATTTGACCACCTGTTAGCTATTATGCTGAGTTCAGTGTAGGTCTCAATGAAAACATTTCTACTGTTGGCTGACCAAATGGACACTGGTTGTATAACAGCTGAAGTTTGATAGGTGTGGAAGATGAGTCTGTGGAAAATGTGGCAATGTGTTTTGCAGACTTAAAAAGGAAAGGAAAGATAGAACAGTGCTTTGTTCAAAAGCAAGTACTCAGTCATGACTATTATTATGGTTATTTATGGTTTATTCTGATAGGCAAGGTATGAATATTAAGCATAAGCAAGGCCCTTTACTGAAATCAAATTAGGCAAGATAGCCTATAATGCAGCATTGGGGGCACAGAGCATTTCAATTTTTTGGATGAACTGAAGAATGAAGAATGAAGCTAAGTAGGGACATAGAACTGAGCATAGAAAACAAAGCAAATCAAAGGCATGGGCATATGTGAAAGGACTATCAGAGGATGGGAGGAATCGGGAGAAATTTGAAGCTAATGGTCTATTTGCTTAGTGAGAGAATCTAGTCAAAACCATGAAAGATTCAGCCAAAATCATCATCATTTTTGTTTGTTTTATTAGGTTTTCTTTGTCGGTAAGTATGAGCAAATGCTTCTAAACTGCTATACTGAAGAACAATATTTTCAGATACAAAAGCCTCATATATATCTGTTATACCTCCAAATATGGGATAAATATGATCCACGGGTGGAACAAAGTTCCACAAAGAGAAGAGAAATTATACATTCCAGAAGTCTTTTAAAATATCATAGTGGCATCTAGTGAGCAAGGCATCAGTTTCTATCGTGAAGAAATTAAAATGTGGCCTTGAACACTGAATTAGCTAGAAAAACAACTCACATGAGTTAAAAACACCTTCAGCAACCAAAGGATGATTCACAGTTCTGACCAGAAACTACATCACACGAAAGATTAATGTGTAGGTTTCGCCATCATAAAGAATGTAACAAATGGAAACATTCCTGGACCACATTACCTCTGCTTTGCCAGCAAATTAAAAAAAAAAAAAATAGAAAGAAAAAAAAAGAATAAAACAAACTCCATCTCTTCCACATTTCTAGTGGCTTATTTTAGTAACTTCTCTCTGCCTACATAGAGAAAGAGGATTATATTTTCACAGATGGAAATAAGTGACTCTCTTCTGCCAGGATTTGGCAACTGCTGCCCCATATTGGAAGATCTGGGAACTCTAACTGCAGCAAACTGTGCAAAATATATATTATATTCAGCATAGTTTGTCTTGTAAAGTAGCAAGGTATTCAAGTGAAGAGATTTGATTCACAACAGTTTGGAGAAAATTCTACAACAGCTGCAAGCACTGATTCAGACTTCTTTCTCAAAAAGCTGAAATGTCAGTACAGCCATTTGCATGATCTTAGAGCTGAACATGAAACAATGTAGTGAATATGCAGTCTTCCTCAGAATTTTTATTCATCTCTGGAGATTCAGAGTCCTGAAGCTGCAGACCCATCTAGTTCTATGGGAATATATAGAATTATTCCAAGCTCATGTATTACAGCACAGGGATTGAAAGTGTGCTTTTCAGTCCCGCTATACTGACCATATTATGCACATGGGTGAATTAAAAAAAAAAAATGGCAAAGCAAAGGCAAAACAGGTGCAGTAAGACAAGTTTTGCTGTAAAGAAGTACAATCTGTTGGTGAGGCTTAGGGCTTGTCTGAGGTTCAGATTATATTCTTTTCTGCAATAAATTAGAAGGATATCTTGAAAATAAAGGAATACAATTATGCTATAGCAAAATGGCGTAAAAACATTTCTGTGTGTGTTCTGTCAGTGATTCTCCAGGTATTTAACAATCAGCTGCCACTTATTCACAGGGAATCTAAGACATACGTCAGCTATTTCCTCAGGCTCATAACACAGAGTTTTGGCAAAGCTGGAATCAATTCCCATTTCTGCTTTCTCCCTTTGTACATAAGCATGACAGTGGTTGACCTGGCAGTTCATCCAAACTACCCCTTTCGAGTTGTGATATTTGTTATTTTTCTAGCTCTTAGTTTTATGTTTTTCCTACATCTACTGGGTTCCAATCCTCCTTTCTTGGAGTGGGAGAAAAGAAAGCAAGCAATTAATAGAGAGGAAAAAAAAAAAAAGGCAAGGAAACTCCAAACATATCAAATTACCTTTCTGGTTTACATCACCAGATGTGTCATCATTTTGCTGAAGCTCTGCATGTGAAGGACCCACTTTCCTTCCAGCCCTGGGGCAATGATTGAAATATAAGGTACTTCTATGAGCAGAGTGCACCTTTGGAAGTTTTGAAATAGGTATTCTGGAACTTCTCATTTCAATCCCTTTTGAATATTTCAAAATATAGTTAATGAGATCATCTGTAGGTAGTAACAGAAGCTCTAACATTCCCCAGGTGAACGTGGGACTGTAAACCTGGAAAACTGCAGACTTGCCTAACATCTAAATACTAAGAATATAGTCTGTGCCTTAATGAGATCATTAGGAATTTTTGTTACCACAGAAGATATTCTGAAAAGCTTAATGTCAGTGCAATGCAATTAAAAAAAAAAAAAAAAGAAAAAACTTTTTTTGGATGTGTAAACCTGAGACTATTAAGCAACGAGAAGGGAGTAATCCAGCTGCTGTTATTCTCAGCACTCATAAGGCAAGTACTTGACCGTACTTGTGCCTGTACTTTGGGGAGGATATCAAATCCTGGAGTTCAAAGGAGGGTCACAGAAATGATACAGGGTCTGGAAAACAAGTCTTCTCGATCAAGGCATAAGGAAAGCTGCTTATCAGATAAACTCGAGCACAGACTACAGGCACACACAGGGAGAAATTCTGCAAAATAACAAAAAACTCTTTCAGGCTTATGACAAGGATTTTGCAGGACTCACTTTCTCAACACTAACAATAAAATTCCTTAAATATAACAATAGCTTATCAGTGAAGATGATTAAACATAGAGAAAGTCAGGGACTATGGCATTGAGTTTCTAAGCTGAAATTAACTCTTTAATAAAATTTTTGCTCTCATTGAGCTTTAATGAAAAATTCTTTAGCCTCTTATTCCACAGGCAAGTATGTTCATATAGGTGAAGAAGTAGTGAGAAGAAACTAGGCCAAATGGAATTGCAGTTCTTTCAGATGTCCAAACTGATGGACCTGTATCATCTACATCCCCTCACCTGAGGTACAGCAGTAGATATTGCACCTCCATGGTCTGTGACACATTTCATACTCTGTGGTTTCAATCCCTTACATTAAAGCCAGGAAAAATTATTTAATTTCTGCCTCACATAGATTATTTTATTTTCCTTTTTTTACCCCTCTCTACTCTTTTCCCAATTGTCACCTTTCTCTTACACAGCAGAGACAGACTGTCACTGGATGCTAAGACAAGAAAAATAGGCAGAGTGGGAAATCTCTGCGGAAGGTTGGTCCAGGACAGCCAGAACTGGCAGTGCCCACAGGTTTCTGACATCTGGTCCAGTGGCACTCCAACACAGCTCTTTACGTGGCACGTGGCTGGCCTGCTAGGATCATGCCAGCTTTTTCAATCCAGTCAATTCTGTATCATTTCAGTGCACTCGGCAGCTTTCCAGCACCAAACAGGGCTTACAAGAGAGCTGGAGAGGGAGTCGTTACAATGTAGTGTTACAAGGATCAGGGAGAATGACTTCAAACTGAGAGAAGGTTTAGATTGGATATTAGGACAAAATTCTTTACTAGGAGGGTGGTGAGGCACTGGTACAGGTCACCCAAAGCAGCTGTGGGTGCCCCATCCGTGGAAGTGTTCAAGGGCAGGTTGGATAGTGGTCTGAGCAACCTGATCTAGTGGAAGATGTCCCTGCCCATGGCAGGGAGGTTGGAACTAGATGATCTTCAAGGTCCTTTCCAACCAAAACCATTCTGTGATTCTCTGATTTGCTGTTTGTGCAGCTCCTCTTTCATGCAGCTTTGCTCCTAAGAATCAAAATATATCTGCTGTGATGGAGTGGGTGAGATCGATGGCAGCCAGCACTAGCAGTGCAAGGCCAAAGGATTCCTTACCCCACTATACTCCCTGTCCCTTTTTATGCACGTCCTATGTCCCACATAATACAAGATATATTTTGAGCTTTGACATAATTGAGTTAAACCCTGACATCTTCTCTCTGGATTAGTCAGAGCATGTCCACATAAGTGCAGTGCAGTAGGGTTAGTAGCAACTCCCCCATGGATGATTTTAGCATGGGCTGAATCCAGGGTGATTCAGCCATTTTACAAAACAGTGTCCATGTGTAGTTGTTTCAGAGTAGCAGTGATTAGTGACTGACTTGTCTGATTACAGAAGTCATCGGACAAACTTTGCAATGCAACTCTATTCAGATCAAGTAAAGAAATTTAGTGAGTGGATTGAAAACATAGGTATCCCTGCCAGGTGTTCATGGACAGCCAAGAAAAGAAACAGGGTACTAAGCCCCTCCTATACTAGTCAAAAGAACAGATCCTGGACTTGAAAAGCAGATACTTTCTTTCCTCTATTTGTTGGGTGATTCAACATCCTTGCTCTAAAACATACATAGCCAGAGTCTCCATATAATTAATCAAAAAGTTTCTGAGCACACATCTCATCTCTCAGCTCCAAAGTCAGGCAGTCTGTGGACCTCACTTTGCTTCCTTTCAGCCAGAGCAACTGGACATGGCAAAGCTTAACTGAGTCAGCCAGTCTCTGTCTGTGAACAGGAGGCAATAATTCAGCAGTTTTTGATAGGAAGTTGAAACAGTAGGATCTAAACTATGTGATTGTGAAACCAGTGATGGTCTGTCAGTTCTTAGGCCAACTCTGTCCCAGTTTACAATGCCCAGGCAGATCCAAAGCATGCATGCTGATCGCTGTCCCCAGTAGGACCATTTAGCTGTTTAAACTAAAAATAAATTAAAATAAAAAAAAAAATAAAGAAAGCCACCACTCTGTGAAATCTCAGATTTAGCTTTGGCCTCAAGGAGCTGAAGCTGCCAAGGGAAATCCCATATAGGCCCCATCCACTGAGGCCAGTTTCCAAAACCCCTTAGACAACCGCAGTTTTCCAGGACCCATTTTGATTCTTTAAAAAGTACCTGAAGTCTCAGTAGTATCCCTCTCTTTCAAGCCCAAGGATCCAGACCAATGAGCCTGATAGCAATCTGAGAGGACAACAGGTGGCAAACAATGCTTATCCTTCCCTAGCCATCTTTGTTACAGCGATTTGTTAAAAGAAAACATACATGAAAAAGTAACAATTAACTAATAAAATAAACCAGATTCAAGTCTTTTTTTGTTAATTGAAAACTTCTTCCAGACTACTGTTAGGCATGATACAGGTTTATAATCTCTGTGCAAAATCAAATACTGTACCATATGAAGAGAATTACTTGGTAAATGCGACAGATTTCACAGTGGAAATACTGAAGTAACTTTAATTTGTTTTTGTCATCTAATTTCCATTGTTTCTTTAATAGTCTAAGAAGCCAAAGAAATAAAATGTCACAATTGAAGTGTGAGAGAGATTCATAATTTGTAACTTTTTGACAGCAGTCACAGGAAGAGAGAAGATTGGAACTGCTGATACCTGGAAAGATACATATAAATAACAGCACATACCAAGAGGTATCTCCTTAGGCTCTTACTAATCTTTCAACCTCTTTTATTAATTACTGCATGATATTCTCATTCCTTGGAGCACCTCCCTCAATCTTACTAGGATCAGCAGCATAGACCTCTCAGAAAATGTCAACTGGAAGCCAGCAAGGAGGTCACAGTTGAGGCCAAGTCTAAGTTCCCCACTCTGTTCAAAACACAGGATAATATTTTCATTAATAAACATCATAACTTTTGAATAGTTTAATGATCATACTTTCATCTCAGTCTTTCAAGTTGTTCCTTCTCTCCCCTTTGCGTCCCTTTTTTTTTTTTAAATCACAGGGAAAATTTTAGAAAATACCATCCAAATCAAAAGTATTGCTTTACAAAATCAAATTTCCTAGAATCAAAAGAAAAGATTTGAAAGGAAAAGTACAAAACTAATTATTTCATAGAAATTAGGTTATAAAAACAGTACCAAAATTATTCCTTTTTCTTTCATTTAATAAAGAAATCTTAATTTCTTTTCTCCACACTCAAGTTTTCAACACTGTGCTAGTTCATAAAGAAAATAATAGGGGAATATAAACATGAGCAGCAAATTTCAAATAATTTTGTGTCAGTTCAAACATGGAAAAAAAAATTCTCAGTGACAGAAAAGTGACTGAGATTTTATTTATCACACTTACATACATTACAGGCTTTGGGTTTTCTCATTAAGAACCCATGTTCCTTTGAAAAATACGGGAGTATTTTGATCTTAAGGATAGAATCACAAAGAAGCCTGCCAGTGTAATATGATTAATTAGCCTTTTTCAAAAAACAGTGGGTAGAATCAAGAGATTGGACTCTAGGACTGAACATGAAATGATAGCTTTCTTTATTCCCAGCAGTTTTAATGCATGGCGATGACAGTCTCTTCACAAATGTCTCACTCAGATGGTGCTTCCAAGCCCCAGGTCAGAATTTTAAATCAATGGCACTAACATTCATGCCCTTTGATTTCATGCCAGTTACCCACAGATTTTCAAATTCTAGGATTGTGTAATTTTTTCCATGGATTGTCTCTGTGGTTTCCAGTGGTAGCTACAGTCACAGGAATCTCAAACAATGCTCCTGCTGGAGACCTGTCACGGACGGAATCCACTGACTACTACGAAGTCACTTTCTAGCTTTAGTTTCTGAAGTGTGTATTTTACTTTCTAGTAGATTGTGGGGTAGATTGGCACCAATGAAGGTGATAATTTAGTTCACTGATCAGAAATAATTGAAGAGTATGGAATTCTGTGGGTGAAAAACAAGACAAGAACCCAAAAGGATGATTTAGAAAGAATATAGAAAAGGGCATTTCAGCAGACATTAAATCCTAGGGAAAAGAAGTTACTACAGCATTATTCTGAGATTCAGGGAATTTCCAGTTTAATTATAGCCACTTATCTGCCAAACAACTGGTTTGATTGCCTAAGCTTCTTGATCTACAAAATAAGTCTCAGAATACGATATTTCTGTAAAGTATTTTGAGATTTTTAAGTCAATATTCTACAGAAAGACTTATTTCTGTTACAGACAAAGCTATTAGAGGTGAAATTTAGTCTATGCATAAATCAATCACAGTTTGCCAAACTTTCAAGTTGTTGTATTTGAAATTTACTATGTATGGAAAAATGCTGTATTTGCAAGGTGGCTGAACAAGAATTCTTTCTGTGGTGTGCAATTTCTATTGTTCACTTCTATTTATTGTAAAGGAAATAGATCATGTTGTACTAGGACCAAAGGTGGTATTAGCTAGTAGGTGCCTTTGCTATTGAAGTAATAAATTATCAAGTTTTTATATCAGCTTTATTAAAGAGGCAGCTCTATGTTCATATGTTGAACAAATGGAGCGTTGTTTCAGAGGAGAGATTCTGATTCAGAAGGGATTCCAAATTTCACTACACTGAACTGATAAAAGTATCACTTCCCCCTTTTACTACATGATAATAGAGAATTACACAGAGAAAAAGCTCACAGAGCTGGACATTTGCATTAATTACTGACCAGAAATAGATGGAAAAAAGCCGCAACATCTACATTTATACTGTCACCATCCCTCTACATTTCATTTTAAAATATATCTTCCTATTTGTATTTTATTTAGACCCCTTAGCAAGGTGATGGATGCAAAAAAAGATGCCCCAAATCAAATCTGCTACAGTTTACACACTGACTATGTTTCTTTTTTACTTTTATTTTTTGGCCTATGCAATTTTATTTCCATGCAAAGAATTTGGCCGTTTAGTGCATTACAGAGAATCCAAAGGACTAACCTTTTAGTGTTGGGAAATGGCTAATGTTCCTGCCAGTGAGCTAAAGCTGGAGTATCCCTTTGTCATGGCCAAATTTATTACATGGATCAAAAACTATAAAAAGCAGTGTTGCATCCTGCCATTAAGGAGAATTAATATTTTCAGTGGTATGTTAACCAAAGTTTTTCCAGTGTCTCTCGTTAAAAGCAGATTGTTGACTTTTCATCCTGGTGTGCCAAACATTTTCACTGAAACCCTAACAAGACTTTCATCTTATAACCATTATTTCTTAATGGACTTGGATAGGGGCAGTGTATGGGAATGGATTTCCTTTTCAGCTCAGTGCAATGGCCCATCATTAGTGTGTTGGGTCTTGAAGAACCATTACACATGCAAACATTTAAAGTATTTCCAGGGTAACTACTTTTCTTTCCTGAAATGCAATTCATGTTTTATCTATTATATTTAAGCAGCATTTGGTCACATTTCACCTTTCAAGTATCTCTACTGTGATCGCTTCTCATTCTACTGTATAGTAAAAGTAATAATGAATGAGATCATGCACAAAAACATTTTTTATGGAGCAGATTTTGTAGAACTTTCCCCTCATCTTGGGCAATAAATCTGTCTCTGATAATCACAAATTCCAAATGCTGACCGTTTGACAAGAATACTGTATGACGACATCACTCGCCACTTATTTCTTATTATTGGGTAGATAATAGCATTCATATTTGGCAAACAAAAAAACCAATCTGCTGTTTGCCCTTTCAGTATTTCTATTTTTAATGATGTTTCTATTCATTCCTGTTTTCCTACTGGCGATGTCCTAATATCTGTCACCAAACAGCACTTACTTGCTTTGAAGGAATGTTGGTTTTGTTTTTTCCAAGCTGACACGAGCGGTGTCAACTGCTTTCAAAAGTTGTCCATTCCTCCTGCTAAGCCCTCTCATTCCTAATATGTACTTCTAAAGATTCCTCAACAATTACATACACAGATGCAGGTTTGGAAACTTTCAACCTTTGATGGTATTTTGAATCACGGCCCTATTGGCAGCAAATGAACTCAAAAGTTACAACCCCGGAGTGTGATACCATCAGTTCTAAGAAGCTGTGTAATATTTATATGTCTTCATTCAAACTTTATATCAAATATAAGAGGCTTTGCAACCTTCATTAAGATAAGCTGGCACTCAGAGGTTACCATATGTTCCTCTTTTTAGGCCAGTGTTTAAGTGCAGATGTATATTTATTTTTCCACTCTACAGTCCTCCCTAAACTGTTCTTACTGCAAAGCTAATGAAACCATTGCTTTAATCCCCACTGGCCTTCAGGGTACATCATCTGGTCCTTACTATTTAAGAATTCTTTTTAGTGTGCTTTTTATTTCCTTACTTCTGCAGTATTTATAATGTCCCAGTTCAAGAGGCTTTGCTTTTTCTATGGGCGTCAGGCAAGCTAAAACATTCGGTATCACACTGAAGGTGGAACTGAAGCCAAATATGCATAAGTCAGAGGCAGAACAGCTCTTCCCACACCCTTCCCTGTTCACCCAGCATCTTCTCAATTAGTTGAGCCATCCAGGATGGCCCTCATTAACAGACTTGTCAGAAACTTTTAAGTTGGACTGCTCACCATTCTAATCCAAAGATCCTTATTGTTTCCCAGATATTGTTTATTTAGACAACATAGTTACTCTAAACTTCAAAACGCTGAACTCAAGGTAATTAAGGCTCCACAATAGACACTAGCCACCCTCTTTATAGCAGATTATTTCTCTTTCTGCATTGAACAATTTCCATATTTTCTTCAGGCCTGATCCAAGTACCATTTGAATTAATGAAATCATCATAAATATGATTGGCAATTTTTAATTAATTTTTTTTAATAAGGAACATACCCCAAATCATTTGAACTATGGACCCCTTCTGACTGCCTTGATTCACGCATGTAGCCTTTAATCGAAAGAGAAAATGTAAAGCATGCTGGAGGCCTTAAGGCTATTACCAAAAATAAGGTCTACAGATTTGGCCCCATTTTCTTCATTCCCTTTCTGCAGTGGATGAATTCCTTGGTGCTTGATACTAGTCTATAAGATTAGACTTTTATACTATGTTTTATACTTCAGCAAATCCCACTGAACTCATTCTGTTTTACGCTGCTTCTTAGAGAAGACTATTATATGTAAGCTGAATCTCTTAACTATATCAAATCCAATATAAACACCCTCTTTATAAGACACACCTCACTCTAATGCTCGGTGTAGAACTCCTAACAAAAATTATAAATGAAGTGCTTTGTTCATGCCTTTAACTCTTTCATTCCTAATATCAAATCACAATGCTTAAGCTGTTTTTATTTTTCATTTGAAAATAAATATAAAGGGAAGTTGTAACTTAACCCATATGATGTGTTTGAGCAAATCTGGGAGAAGATTTTAACAAGCGAAGAAAACTTAGGATGTGACTTCGCCAAAATTTTGAGGTTTTTTAATCTAGTTTTTTGGAGGGGTGTCTGGGAAGGAGTGGGGGGAGGGGGAACGTGCTAAAACTTTGCTAATTGTTGGAGAATTCAAACCTGTTTTCATTTATTTGAAATTATTACATAATGGAAGTGGGACGCTATAATTCAACCCAAATGGACGACTTCAATAAGCGGGTGGAAATGATTCAGTACATTAAAGAGAAGCTGTTTCAATAACAAATCTTTATTATAATCAGGAGTGAAGTGGTTAATTTAAGTTTTTACTGAAAAACAGGCTGGCAAAAATGTTTCCAGGGATGTGGGGATTTTTTTCCTTTTACTCAGTAGGGGTTTGGAGAGGAGGTTTGGAAGGGAAGGAGGGCTTTGGTTCCAGGATCCCCGCATTCCCACGAGTTCCATTAAGGAAGGGGGAAGGGCTTCCTGCTGAGGCAGCCATCTGCAGCTTTCTGTGAACAGCAGGAACCAAAGGCCTGGTAAAAGGAGAGTAAACCCAGGGTGACAATTTTGTCTGCATTCAAAGTCAGAATGTGGCTGATTCTTTTATTATTAGTCATGTTGTTACTACTATTATTATTAAGGAGGAGGGAGGGTTCCTCTGGCAGAATTAGCAGGTCTATAATGGAATATTAATTACAAGCAAACAATAGGGTTAGAGGCAGAAAAGTGTCTAGCACAAACACACCCTTATAGCCTCTCCTGGAATGCACTGCTGACAGCAAGCTGGGATTGTCATCATCCAAGCTACTGTCGCTCTGCTACAAACTATCTGGAGTCCATGGATGCATGTCTGAGGTCCCTTAAGTTATTGCTTTCTAGGTTAGAGTAAATTAGACCTGGATTTTTGTAAAGTGCTGTCACTTAATACCTGTTTTATTAAGGTTATTTTTATGCCCATAATTTGAGGGTAACACATCTGTTATTTCCTCTACTGCCTGGCTTTGGTGAACATTGCCTATGGAAAGTAACAAAGAGTGACACTGGAAAAAATAACAAGGGTGTTTTAACTTCCAACATCTGGAGAAAACAATATTAAGGAAACAGAAACAAATAGGTACAGTAGCCTACAAAGCAAAAGTCCACTTTTTAACAACAGTGAATAGTTTATACAGTACAGTAGATTTTTATGATTTTAGTCTGGACAAGCTAATACAAAAAATAAGTTTGAAAAATCTCATTAAAGAAGCAGCAGTTCCAGCTCTTGTTTAGGTCATCCTAGTGCCAAAATGCCAGGTACAAAGGGAGAGAGGGGAAAAAGGTACTAATATCCCTTCCAGAAAAGGCTTTCAAAATTCCATCTCAAAAGCTTCCTGTTAAGTATATTTTAATAAAGTTTTATCACTGCTACATATGTGTCCCTGGCTGCTACTTACACAGATGCAGAAAATTCTACTGTATCATATCAAACTTGAAAACTGAATTAAGCATTCCCGTGGAGTGATAAATATCCATATTAAGAAACCAGTGGTAGTTTTTTGGGGAAAAAAAGTCAATTACAAAACCTCTTAATATTTGCATTCACATAATTGAATTTCACAAAATAAATCAGAAATTATATCAAGTAATCCTTTAGGGAAAGGGATGCATTTACCATACAAATGTCTACTTGGAAACACCACATTTCAATACTAACTTTTTCTTTTTAAATTTGATAGATTTATTTTTACAATGTACATTCCTAAACCCTCCCATTTGTTGTCTGAATTCCTGTTTGTGACCTTGGAATTCCAAATTTATTATGTCATCCTCTGCCTTTTTTTCCAAGGGCATTGTATTAGAAAATGAAAACAGTATGAAAATATTTCCCTGTCCCTGCACACCCTCTCCTTTTCTCCTGTTAGCAAGTATGCCTTGGCAAATTTTATTTTTCAAATGGAAGGGTAGCTTATACTTACAACACTCTGCAAAACAGAAGTTCTAGCTTTGTTTCACAAAGATTAAGGGATGTGTGTAGCAGAAGCTGTTCATTTCTAGCTACTGTTTTGGGGTATAGAGATTTCTGCCTTCTTTCAATATTTCTTTTTAAGAAAATAACACATAAGACTGCTGAAAGGGTTCCTGCCTTTTTTCTTTTACCTCTCCAAAAGTAGGATTCTGCTTCCAATGGCACATGATTATTTTAGCAGTTTTCCTCATATAAAGGCTACATATAAGCAAGGATTGTTTCTTCTGCCAGTAATGAGAAGTAGATAGGTGGTGGTTAAGAACAGATGACCCTAATGGCTGGACCATTACTTGGGACAGCAAAAGCCAGAGGAACTCATTACACACCTAAACAGTAAAAGTGCTTTTTGGCTCCCAGTACATGTGCCCTGGGTCAGTAGAGGACTCCTGCATTTGAATAGGTTTGATTTCTGTGCAAATCTAAAGGATGTCTACGTGCTTATCTGAGTAGGTTTTCTGTCTGGATGCATAAAAGTGAAACAACTCCAGTTACTGGCTGAATAACCCAGCCAGGCTCCAAAATGACAAGGTGCAGTTCAGGAGAAATTCAGAGTGAGGAGAAACTCCACTTCCAAATGATATCTGATTAAAACCTTAGTGCAATATGAAAGCTGATGTAATGAATGCCAGCCTAACCCTGAAAATTCTCATTTTAATAGGTGTTACAAATGCTCAGCAACTCTCAGGATTAAGTTCAAAGTCACCTTTAAAAATAGTTTTTTCTTCACAACTACTAATCTTTCTAAAGACACTTTGGGACCCAAACCTACAAAAATCAAATTTAAAAAAGATTTGCCTGCTTTAAACACTACCAACTGAGACCAAAAGCTGTGCACACTATCAAGAACAATACAAGAACCCATTTCTGTCTTTAAATTATAAAATATTGTTTTCCTTGGATAAGGCTGTAAATGTAACCCAGTTTCATAATGCTGAAACAAAACTGCTGCAGCAACACTAGTGTTGTACCATTTTACAATAAACACTCAAAAAACCCTCCAAAAAGCACAAACTACTACATACAACTTTGTGTTAGTAGCTTTCCTTTTTTGATTATTCTGAAGGAAGAAGATTTTCCAAGTTTTCTCTGCTCCTCTCCTGCAGAGAAACCTCCCCAAAGCTGTTAACACACATTAGGAGATTTTTTCCTTCTGGAAACACGTCAGACACTCTTACAGAATTTAAGATATTTAATGTCAAAACGTAGATTGTTTCTTATTTTTATCATATGTTTATAGCAGCTTTAGCTTCATCTGTGATTGCTCTATATCAACTGTTGCAGAAAACACCTTAGGTTTCAGTGGGCTGAAACCCCAGTAAGTATTACTGATGAAAGGTACAACATCTGTTTAAATGGCATCTAGGTTTTTTCAGTCAGTTAATAGCATAATTGCTTTAGGTATCAGAGGAATGCAGTACCTATGGGTAGCACCTCAGAACAACACAGAGGCTTAGTATATGCATTCATAAATGAGTAAAATTTATCACTGAATATATGGGTATCAGGAGACCTCTTTATCACTTAAGTCCTCAAAGTAAGACTCCAGTGGGATTTGAAAAATGTGTGGACTTTTTTCCAGCCCTATGAGGTGAATTATACCTAGTGAAACTGCAGATATGCCTGTGCAGACAGGTGCAAGCACTTCCCTTGATTCTTCTGTGTCTCTGGTCCCAGCTGGCTGCAATCTAGCTCCAAAGCAAATGTTACACAGGCATGTTTATCTGAGATGTCCGGTGTATTGGCTGGGGCATGGTCAGCCTTCAGATATCCTAGCTAAGAATCTACCAACTAGTTCCTGAAATGAGTTTTTAGTAAATCTGTTCCATATGCAGAATGCTTAGAAATTAATTGAAGAAAATAATTATATCTTTCTAAAATTCATCCGAATATTTGGAAAAAAAAAACCAAACCGAACCAAACCAATTATGTAGATCAATACAGGTGGTCTTAAAAATATATCATAGCATCATAGATAACCCACAAGGATCATCAAAGTCCAAAGCCTGGCCCTGCACAGGACACCCCAAGAGTCACACCATGTGCCTGAGAGCATTGGCCAAACGCTTCTTGAACTCCATCAGGATTGATGCTGTGACCACTTCCCTGGGGAGCCAGTTCCAGGGATCAAGCACCCTCTGGGTGAAGAACCTGTTCCTAATATCTAACCTAAACCTCCCCTGACATAGTTTTATGCCATTTCCTTGGGTGCTGTTGCTGGTCACCAGGGAGAAGAGACCAAAACTATTCAGCGAGCACTACGTTACAATACTCAGAAGAATAGACTGAGTTTGTTTGTAAAAGAAATGAGGTCAAGAGACCAGCATTTCTTTTATTCCGATATCCTTCCCCATTTATAATATGTGCCATAAAATGAAGTGGAAGAAGTAAATGAAGTAGTGAACACTTAACAACTTTACTGACAGCTTTTGTACTACCAAAACAAACTACACTTCATTTTTTTTGTTTGTACTGAAATTTACCAGTTCAAATACTGACCAAGAACCCTAGTTCAGTAAAGTTCCTAAACATGCATTTAAGCATTTTCTGATCATACAGAATAAAGCAAAAGCTTAAATTAAAGCATATGCTTAAGTCCTTTGCTAAACCGGAACATTACTCTTCACATAAATTGCAGCTGCAAGGCAAGCAATTGTTCTACAAATTACTCTGAAATTATTCTGAAAGCCTATCACAGAAATCTGAGTAATTATTAATACTGGAAACTCAACAGAAAGACCAATGTCTGTCAACTGGTGTTTGGAGCAAGATATTGATTTCCAAGTGGAACAAAGTTAAAATGTTATAGCAACATGATCTGGCATGATTTTTCAAAAACTTACAAGCAAAGGAAATGCACCAGGGAATGCACCCAGGGAGCACTAGGCCATGCTTCTGAGAAGGCTGGATTTGAGGGTAGAGCTCCGAGGAAATCACAAAGAAAAAAGTCATATGTCTTTCAGTCCCCAAGGATCTGCCTATGAATTTATAGCCAAGGACTTGAACTTCTAGGTTATTTGTGCTTCAGATCTGTCAGAAAGAAACCTTTTTTTATACTCTTCCACACCACAGATATCACTCTTCTTCATAAACGAGTACTCTGTTCTTTCTATCAAATCTAAGTTCTCTATCAACCTGCACATCAGGAAGTCTTCCATCATCCCCATATCACCATTGGCCAATCAGAGCTCAAATCAGTCCAGCAGTTTAATTACCTAGGTAGCCTCATCTCCTTGGATGGTAAGACTGACGGAGAGATAGACAACAGGGTAGCAAAGACATACAGTGGCTTCGGAAAACTCCATAAAAGAGTATGGTGTAATAAACACTTGAAGAAAAGTACCAAGATCAGTGTTTACAGAGCCATAGTGCTGTCTGCTCTTTTATATGGATCTTAATTACGGGTCATTTACTGCCACCACCTGCGACTCCCAGAACGCTTCCATCAATGCTGTCTCTGCACAATCCTAAACATCCACTGGTCAGATTATGTGACCAATCCATCTGTTCTAGAACAAGCAGCAGTCACAAGTATTGAGGCCATGTTGCTGAGAACACAGCTGCACTGGGCAGGGCACGTCTCAAGGATGAAGGACCACCGCCTCCCTAAGATCTTGCTTTATGGTGAACTTGCCACTGGCTGCTGCATGAGAGGAGCCCCAAAGAGAAGATACAAGGACTCCCTGAAACAACATCTCAGCCTTGGCCATATTGATCAACATAACTGGTCTACTCTGGCCTCAGATCAGGAGGCCTGGAGACACACCATCTATAACGCAGCTGCTTCCTTTGAGAACACACGCAGGATCACTCTTGAGGAGAAAAGACAACACAGAAAGAATCGTGTCTTGCAGAATGTACCACCTAAGGAGTCTTTCTGCTGTGCCTTTTGCAATCGGACATGTCTGTCTCGTATTGGCCTTATTAGCCACCAACGTGCTTGCAACAAATGTGGGTAGAGCCTTTCCCAAATCTTCGTTCGCGAAGCCTAGCCATGATGATGATAGCAAATAAAATAATTATTTAAAAAAAAAAAAAAAAAAGAGAAAGAGAAAATCAGGCTTTATTCATCATGAGGAAGAAGGAATAGAGTTCAAAAAACTTTTGTTTTCCAATTTGATTTTGAAAGAAAGTGAGATAAGCCAAGGGAAAAGAACACAGAAAGACTTCTGAGTCAAACCTGATAGGCTCAGCACACTAATCAAGGAGAATTTGCAAGAGCTGTGACAGATCTGAAGGAACTGCACAGTGCAAAAGAAATAAAAAATATTTACTAACCCAAAGACTGTTGTCCACTAGTGTTCTCAACCAAGACACAATGACTCCCTTCTCATGTTGCAGTATGATAACAACTCAGTTATGGAATAAACCACAAGAAAGGTAGGAGTCATTATTTCTGTGTTTGTATTAGAACTGGCTTCTTCTTAATTTTAACATATGAACCCTGAAACAAATACCCATTTCCTTTGTACCATGGGAAGAGGTCTTTTCAAGCACAAAAAGTAATTGAAAAAAGATATTTTCTGGTTTTAATAAGAACTAAGCCAACATGATATAAAAACCCTCTATGTTTTGCAACACCTGTCACAACTTCAAAGAACGTGAGAAGTGGCTATTGCAAAAATAACAGGTGTCAGCCTAGAGATGTGAGGTCCAATATGTGGCAGAAGCACAGCAATTCAGGCAGTTGCTGTTAATAGAATACACAAACCAAACCTCCCTCAAAAACCAAAACAGAAAAAGCCCCTTATGACCCACATGAGGATATTTTTGAAACTCTACATTTTCATATTATCTCATAAGTAATTTATCATTGAAATATGCAAAGAGATTCAAAAATAGATTGGAACAAAACTGAGGTTAAGAAATCAAGTGTTCGGGGCCAGGAAATAGAGAAATAAAGATTAGTGTTTTAAAATATTGCCTTGCAAATGTTGAAAATGGATAAAACCAATGTAAAATAGATCATCAGCTTAAAACTGATAAAGACTGCAAGATCTGTGAAAGATTTGGGCTCAGAATATTAAGTTTCCTGGTCATAAAGGCTTTAAAGTGTGCAAAAGCCTCTAAACTGATAGATCTCTGATACAATCCTGAAAACTGGACAGAGTTCTACAGTTAGACCAAATGAGAACATACTGAAGAACAGAAACATTGGTGGTATTAGAGAACTGGTCCTAAAAAGAAATTACAAGTTAATTGAACTTTGCATAGGAATTGATGCCTTACAATACAATGTGGATAAAGGGACCACAGCTGAAATCTCAGGAGGGTTGATTTATTATAATTTGTTTATAATTTCATAATTTTTAGTGTACTGTCACTAAATCTCTGCTAAAAGCAGACATTAAATTTTTTGAGGGGTTAACAATATAAAATTTCCTTTCCTTTCTTTCTTTCTAGCTACCCAAGAGGGACAGAGACAGTAACATCTGATTAGTAACCGCACTTCCTCTGTGATGCTAACTGTGAAATATGTAACTGGCCCAGGGTATTAACACAGAGTGTGTGCATGAAACATAGAAACACAGTGGGTTGTTTGAAACATAGCAACAGACTGGGTTACAGGGTCCTCCCTCACTGCTACCTAATTTAACTTCTTGAGGGTTATTCATGGTCTGAGTCCCCTGAGGAACTGTCATGGTGACTCATCTAAACCCCATATCCGGTGTGTTTACCATCATGCTATTGTATATGAGAATTGAACATCTCTTGCTTTAGCAATAGGCAGATGTGCATTCATGTAGGGTTTTCAGAAGGGATTAAGTAACTTGGACATTTACTCTCATTTGTTAATAATGCACCTGGGGAGCCTATCTAATGGTAAAGCAAAGTCACTGAGATGCTTTGGAGATCCTGGGCCTGAATTTAAAAAAAATAATTGTTCCTAATTATAATACTGAAAAGTGTGAAAAACAGTATTGAAAACTTCCTATGATTAAGAAAGCAACTGAAACAGTGTTTGGGACCAGTTCAAACCACCAATAATACATCTCCTAGAATTAAGGTAGTTTCTTATTATTTTTAATGAGCCACCTTTCTCCTTCAGTGTTATTCCTGCATTGCTTAACACGTCTCTTCAGTTACGGAACAAAAATTCTAATGACCTTAGTTTATTCTAAGTGTTATCTCTTCAGATTGTTGGATTTTTATTTGGGGAAAAATGAATGAGAGCATTCATCATGTTTTTCTCTCTTGCAGGTGGTACAATTTTGATTGCCAGCTGGATGAACGCAAGTAAAAAGGTATCAGAATTCTGCAAGATGCTTTTGCTTTTGCCATGCAGCTTACAGCAACAGCATTCCAGACAGTGCTTTCTACTGAACAGACAGTGCAGGATGCTCTCAGAGCTTAGGGCTGTGCCCAAATAACCCAATTCATTTTGTTCTCAGATGCTGAGAACTTACGGCTGTGCCAAATTAATCCAATTAATTTTGTCCCAAATGTTTGACTGACAACAAAAGCCCCCACATTTGAAATCCATATCTGAGTCAAGGTAGAAAGAATTTTATCAATACTCTGCAGCATGCATTGCAATTCCAAAAGTAGATTTTTATCTAGGTCTTATTAAAACTAATTTAGAAATTCAAATATTCTATAAAGGCAGAAAGAGTACAGACAACAGCATATTTATTAAGCAACAGCAGTCAAAATCTCTCTAGTTCCTTCAAAACCCCCAGTCAATGTTTTTCTTTAAAGTTATGTTCCATGATTCAAGCTCTTGAGAATTTAAGTTCTTCAGTTTTTTGCTGGCTTAGTCAGCTCAGTCAAGTCTTTGTCAGCAGCTGGGAAGGATTGCAAGTATATAGCTACCAATTCATTTAGGACCCAACTATGGTACACTTATTCACAATGAGCAAGAACTTATCCTCCCTGCATTAGCTTTAATAGGCATTCATTGGGAGAAAATGCTGCAGAAGTCCAGTGCTTAGTTGACAAATTGATATATTTGCCAAATACCAAACAGGATTGAAGTCTGTAAAATGCAACTCCAAAACAAAAGTTTCAGGTTTCATTGTAGTAGCCAAGAAGGTAAGATTTCCTAATCTCTTGAGATGAATTCCTGGCATCATATGCAACTTTAGCTTTTTACCTAACAGTACCCTAGAAACTGTAAAATATTCCAATTTTAATGAACAGAAAAAAATAGAGTTATGACAAGGGAATAACTGAAGACGAGCTCTCCGCAGAGAAATACCTCTTGCAGTTTTATTTTCCTTCAGTAAACACTTCCTAAAAATCTTTTCTATTTCTCTCATGTTTGTAAAGAGGAAGATGGACATAAAGATAAATGTTTTACAGAAAAATCGTTTGACCCAGGCTCCTCCACAGACCTCAGGGAACCTCCCTGGCAGTGAAACACAGGGAGGAAACAGGTGTGGGAATGAGCCACGCACACACTTCCCTCAACAGTGGCCACAAAATTCAGACACAACAGCTAAATCCCACTCCTGCAGAAGCAATGCCTGTGACATAACATCAGTTAGTGTTTGTGGTACAATGGGAATAGTGTGAGGGACCTTTTTGAAAAATAAGAGTAGTGGAAAGTGAAGCAGTATTTCTCTAAGACAGAGATGTCTAGGGAAAGAAATCAAGTAAAAGCCTTCAGAATCAAAGAATACCACCTGGTAATTATCAAATTACTCTAAAAGTAGTATCTCATTGCAGTGTCTACTGCAGAACACCTTTGATATTGTATGTTTGTTAGTCTTCAGAGAGCTGCTAAACTCTTAGTTGTGGTCATCTGTAAATTATAGAATGCTATAAAGATCTTTGATCTGTTGTGTATTTCCACAGCATCTATCGAAATGGAGTCTGGCTTCAAGCCTGGGTCTACAAATAATGACTAAAACCACTCTATAGCTTTGCTGCTATCACTGATCCCTGGTTTTTCATTAGCACACTGCAAAATGAAGGCTTTCACTTCCACATATTTCATAAAGGTTGTGATTTTTCAAAAATATTCCCCTACTGCTTTATCTTCTGGTGCAAACTGAAACAACATACCATATGTTTGCTGTCTATTTATTCTAATAATTCTTTAAAGTTTTTTAGTCACCAAGCTAATTTTTATCAGTGATACTGTTTTTGTCTTGTCCAGTGTGCTTCTTCAAGTGGTATACAGGTGCATAGTATTCACCTTTTATTTAAAATCACCCCCAACACCTATGGAGCATGACTCCTAGAAAATGTACGTTCTTTCCACATTTTGCTTTGCTGAGATTGAGCCGGGCACACGCTGAAGTTTTTAAAACCAGAAAGGAGGTGGACCTTCTATCCAGATGTTGGATTCTAAGCCATAACAAATTAACTGATCAAACTGTGTAATATTCTCTGCACCGCAGAATTCACTCTCTACATGATGATATTCATCACCCACCCTCTTCCTTCCTCCACAGACTCTCAGAAGATTCACACTATATTCATTTCCAGAGCTCCTCTCAGATTCCCCAGGCAAATGCCAATCAAAGCTTCCTTTGTTGGTGATATGTACATTCCTCCATGAGCTATAAAGGGTAAGAATGTCTCAACTTTCTACGGGCTATCATAGGCACGTGCAATATTATTGTCCCATAGTTTATCTTACCATACCCTAGAGAAATCTCATCATCCTGTTTTCTTTATATGGGCTACAGATGTCTTAGCCAAGCTTCCTCACCACTGAGTCACTGACTAGGATTGTTTACGTCTTCATAATGAGTCACCTTTGCGACTTGGCTCGTTGTCAGTACTTGGGCTGACGGCTTCAGCTAGTCTCTGCTTTGTCTCATTCTCCTTCATCTTGTCAGTGTAGTTATACCTGTTGGGAGTAAGAACACAAAATGGCTCCCCCCTAATTTTCCTTTTCCTTTATGTATGCCACTCTATGTTAACTGATGCCACTTTCTATCTCTAGATTGACTGCTGTTCCAAAACTTCGACTTTCATGTTGTTCCAAGTTCCTGTGCCATAGGAAATCCAATTCAAAATTCTTTTTTTGCATCCAAGAATATCAGTTGACATGCAAAAGTGTTATATCTTTGGTCAGATGTCAAACTACATTTAATATGTTTCTTTCATCCTCCTCATTTATAAATAGGAATATTGTGAATATTGCAAATATCTAGGATGTTTTAAAAGTCATGTTGCCTTTTTCCATACAAAATCTTTTTGCTTATTGGAATGTGTAAATGACTAGGAATTCTGATGGTCCAACAACTTTCCTTTTTGCGCTATCCATCACCTTGAAGGTTCATTTTATGAATGTTTTGTATTTATTAATTCTTTCCTTTTCTAATCACTATGTTACTATGTCCACTCAGCACCTAACTCCCCCTTAGATCTAAACTGCTTGCAATCAGTGGTTGGCTGTGCTCCCAGAGTTAGTCAGACTCATTTTGTGTTTCACATTCAGGCTTTCATGGGCTACTTCAGAGCTATTACGGTCATGCTTCCAAAACAGCAGAGTAATATTAATATTTTCATTGTATCATTATTTTCTAAATTTATATTGTAAATATGTTTTTATGTGAGTTCCTTTCTTTCAAAAGATTTAAAAAAAATATTAAAGTTCCCTTTAGGAACCTTTCACAATTTCAATTCACAATTCACAAGTGGCATTTGTTTTGTTGCATGAAAAACCTTACAACAACTGAATTGGGGTGAGAGGTAAAATACTGCTGTGAGTTAGAAACAGGCTAAGAAACAAAAAACAAAGAGTGAGAATTAACAATCAGTTTTCAAGGGAAAAGGTTAACAGGAAGGTGACCAGAACTGAACCCAGTTTGCCAAGTTAGGGGTTAGGAGGGTTGGGGTGGCTGGTGGTGTAGAATGTAAAGATGTGAATAAAAACATTAGCATGTTTAATTATTGCTAACAATAAAAATAAAACATACCTGAGTGTTTTGCAACTGAATCCATGGAAATCACACAAAAAAAATGTCCTTAGGGATTCAGCTAATAACTTCCAACATAAACCTGATTTTCATTCAAGATCACAGCTTTTGTGGATAGAAGCATGCCCCTGTTCTTAAATACCAAAGTGGTTGTGTGAAGGGCAGAATATCTTTGAAGAGCTCCAAATTCTGTGTGTACAAGACACAGATATTCTAAAGAGTAAATGAATTCTTTAATTATTCAACCTCATCTACTGATCTTACCTACAGTTTCTTAGACATACTGAATCTAACCAGACCCACCTACCCACCCAGAAAAAGGGTTTTGTGTCCTTTAGGACCAGTTCAGACTAATGGCCAGCCCTATGATCCTGTTTATTTTTAAATCAATGTAGATAAACAAATCCTTCCATTTGTCATTATTGTTTCTCTTTCTGTAATCAATCCTCTGAGAAGTTACAAATTAAACCACACTTACTCAGCCAAAATGGAAACTTCATATAATAGTTTCTTTCATAAAGCACAAATCAAATATAAATTTAAATTTTAGTATGGAAATACTCATAGTGATGAAAGTTATATTTAGTACATGTGGAATGTGTGCTTGGTTTTTTTAAGTGCAGGGGTTCTTTAAATAAAAATTATGCCAGTGAACTTCAAGATGATGAAGTTTAATGGGCCCTGGAACCTGCTCAGATTCAGCTGTCTCAGTCCGAACGTGAATGTCGAACTGGAGCAGGAAAACTCAGAGTCTGAAAGACTCATTGCCCTGGTGGGAAATGCTATTGTGCCAGTGAGAGGAGCTGCTGGCTGGTTTATGTGATTGAAGGATTGAGAACATTGGCCCACATGAAGTGTATTTGTATCCTCATTGTAGACAGGATCCCACTATGAAACTCTCCATTATAACTCTCCATATTATAACCATTTCTAGACGAGGCAAAGAATAGTACTGTTTGTATTGCTTAAGCTGCCTGAGGTACTAATAAAGAAAGTAATACACACTGTCCTGGATTGCAGAGGTGAAGAATGATCTATTAAGAATTTTTTGTTTTCAGATGCTGGACCTAATTTTGGTGCTTTTCCCAGTGTGGTTCTGGATAAGAGACCTGAAGCTGTAGCCAGCTAGCTGTTTGTACACTCTGACAGACACAACTGTAAAACAAAGCAGATTCATCGTGGGTTTGACAGAACCAATATGCCAAATTCTGGAGGTTTTTGTTAACCTGGCATTCAGGAAGAATCTTGATGCATTCCTGCCTTAAAAGAACTGTTAACAACCAAACAACATCAACAAAAAATTTTATTCAGAGTAGGCAAAGCCCAGTCTATCCTGGACTTGGCTTCTCTGACAGTATAGGACAGGATAGTCTCAGTCTTGCAGTTTAGTTGAGTGTTATGTTATCCATCAAAATCTGGGATGATACATGACCAAAATGTGGAACATCTGTATATTGTTGAGATCATCAGCATAATTTTTAATTAGATGTCTTTTGAATGTTTTCTCACTTACTGTGCTAAATAAACCAGAAATTTTAAAAACACATACCCTAAATTATTTATGGATAAACCAATGAAATACCCATTCCAAAACCACAACCACCCCAGCATGAATGATGACCTCACCTCTGCTGATACAGCTAATAGGAAAACTGATGCACTACTTAGACTAGGCCTAATTAAGAAGATAAAAAGTCTGCTAATGGGTTTTTCAATTATTTTGCTAGATATCTGCCAGGGAGAAAGATGCTGATCTGGATTCAGTTCTTGGGCCAAGTAGGGTGCAATCTGTAAATAAAGCATATGTTAGCATGAAGCCCAGCACATAAAAATGGAGATATCAAAAAAATGGAGAAAGTAGTGTGTAAAATTGAAACAAAGGGCCAGGAGGGAGTTAGCATTATGAACAGTTTCACAAGGGATTGATTTTGTTTACTATTTTGATTTATGCCATGGCCATAAAACACTAACAGCAACCCAAAGAGACATACATCAACATACAAGAGGACAAGAATATCCACTGAAAGAACTGGGTATTTGTGAACCGAAATGAGATGATATTCAATAGTGAAAATAACAAAACATGCATCGAAGGCTAATAACTAAAACCTTCATTTGGAAAAGAATCAGTAGAGTTGCTCTTGACTACCAGATGACTGCTGGAGGCTCCAAAAGCAATGTTTTTTTAAGATGACAGTAGAGGAACAGCAGCAAATTCTCAGTGTCTAACTGTGCAAGGTTTGGGAGGCCTCATCTGCAATACTGTATATGGCTTGTCTTCAAGGAAAATGAATTTATCACTATAGCAGGTGTATACTAAGATATCCAGAGGAATTAATAACCTATCAAGGGGGAGGAAACTAAAAAAGTTCTGCTGGTGCAGCTTTATAAAATTAATTGGGGTGGGCAAGTAAACATCAGGAAAACAGAATAGTTATATAAGCCAACAGACAGGTCTGGCACAATAATAAGTCAGCAAGCACTGGTCATAAATTAATTGAGGCTGGAAACTGAAAGATGGTGTCTGGCCATTACAGCAATAACATTCTGAAGGAATATCTGCTGCAGAGTAAAGAGACGAAAAATATAATTGCTCTTCAGAAACACCTAACAAACTATGAATATATAGTAGCTATATTAAAAATCTTGAACAGGTAACGCAAGACTTCGCTTGCATTCCTATGTTTCTGCCTAATAAATTCACCTGGAAGGATAAACGCCCAGTTGGATACAATTCTTTGTTCCAGAGGCCCATCAAGTACTCTGAGAAGAGCTATATCACACAAGTAGCTTTTTTATTGTGACAGAGAAAACTTCTGTAAATTAGAGGCAGGAAAAAGGAATAAATAGTATGTAGACTAATACAGAAAAGGATAACTCCGCCATCTGACCCAGCTAAGGGTCCATTACCTGTCAGTTCAAATCTGAGGACCAAAACTGTCCTCAGGCTGTTTAAAATAGTACTTGACAAGTCCGAAATGAAGATGAACTCGATAACCATAGAATCATAGAATATTCTGATTTGGGAGGGACCCATCAGGATCATGAAGAACTTTTTCCTAACATCCAACCTAAACCTTCCCTAACTCAGCTTCATGTCATTTCCTTGAGTCCTATCGGTGGTCACAAGGGTGAAGAGATCAGTGCCTGCCCCTCTTCTTCCCCTCATGAGGATGTCGAAGACTACAATGAGATCTCAATGGTCATACTGATATAACTGAAAAAGTATTTAATTAAGAGCTCAGCTTTTTGTTTTATACACTCTTGGTCTCCTTAAAAGACTCCAAAGGCTCCTTGTAAGTTAACATCAGTTTTCTACTTAAGCTCATATAAAATCATATAAAATCATATAAAGTCATATAAATTAATTTGGCTTTAGTTAAGCAGACTCACAGAAAAGAGTTCTAGAAGCATTTTCTTCCAAGTTGACTTGATTCTGCATGGTGGGATATATGCAAGAAATCTCTTTGAAGAAAAGAAACTGTAACAGCCATCATCTGTACTTGAAGAATACTATTTATTCCAAAATGATGCAGAAAAAAGCAAGTAGGATACGATGATGTTTAAAACAGATTGCAACAATGATAGAAACCATAACACAAGTCCATTTTCTTAACATTGTTAAAGCAGAGAAGAAAGTCCTTCTCATTCTATACATTTTAACATTTTTCTGTGTCTAATTAATTCATTAAATTTAAGCAATAGATTCTGGCTGAAAGTTCCATATTCTCATTTGAACTCCTGAGGAAATTCATCACAGAAGACCCCTTAGATCTTACTTCACTAAATTCAAGCAAAGTCAGGATTCCTTCAAAACCCACAACTCCTTCATAAGTAGTGGATTAAAAATGTAAACATTGGTTTATTTCTGATCTTTTACATTGGTAAGATTTTGTCCAACAGACTTATATCATTCATTCAAAAAATTATATGCTTAGTAACTGTTCAAAAAGCAGATTAAATCCTTTAACACATTATTACTGCACTGCCTCAATAAGCCCTTAGTTTACCAAAAAGGATATTTACTCTAAATATGGTAGTAGAACCAGCTGCATCACATTTACACAAAAAGAAAACATACTGGATTGTTTAGAAAAAAAGGCATAATATAGTGGCGATTGCTTTCCTCTATACTTCTGAATTAAGAGTTTGAAATACTGTGCTTGAAGTCCCATAAAGCTTGGTATGTCTTGGGAACAGCACTCCTTGCTTAATTTGGGCCAGGCTCCTTTTTCCACTTTGAAGGAACAAAATGAGACTTTAATAGTTCCAGGAGCCTCTAGGTAGTTGCGAACTGAGGGTTCTAAAGCATTCACGTGGGCAGAGCTCAGCTCATAGTATAAAGCATATTTTAGGGAGACTGCCTTTTGGACAAAGATTGGATCATCTCCACTCCCACGCCCAGAGAAATAAAACCAAATCATTTTATTCCCCTCTCTCACTGCCTCCTATGCAAATTTTTATGTTTGTATATGTATTTATATGTAATTATGAAACCCTTCTTGATTTAATATATACAAGTGAATTGACGTTTTGATCATTTTGGATTGTCCACAAGTCACAACAAGTCAAAAAAGATAAGCCTTCAGAAAATACAGTATAAGACAGTAAGAATGCAAAGAGTAAGTTTTATCATAAACAATTCAAAGCTGTGTAATATTTAGATACAAAAGGAGTTTTGGTACAAAAGGAATAGAAGGCAGCCCTCCTCCTCTTTCACCCCAAAAAATAGTAGGTTTCAAATCCCAGCATGGAGCAATTTCAGACATTTGTGTCATGCAGAACTATGTAGCTCAAGGCTTTTAGCCAGGAAATTCTGCAAATTTGTCCTCAGATTAAAAGGTGCCATGCAACTCAATCATGCTACAGCTTTATTTTGAATGCTTGCACTTGGCAATGCCTGTAGCTGAAGATGTCCTGTATTTTTTGGCTTCTACACAGTTTGTACTAGAAAAGCATTTTGGCACAATTGGCATCTACTGTTTAATCTCCTAAAAGGGTATGGAAATAAAATCACTTTAATTGCTCTTAGGTATGCACGTCTTGAAAGGTTTAAGACTCATTTTTATAACATGAACTAAATATATAGCCTGAACTAACTTCCTATCCAGCCAGGATGTTCTTTCTAGATGAAAGATGAGGATTCAGAAAGAATGCAATGAAATTGCATCAGAAAAAATAGCTTACTGTTTGGCATTGCTATGCAGGGGTTAAAGACATCTACCTGGCAGCCAAGAAGTATGATTTAAAGCTTGTTTGAGGATGTGTGCACAAGCTGCAATTAGCTGGTCCAGAGATGATAAATAAACATATAGCCTTAACAGAGCAAGGTGTGGATTGAAAACTTCATCTGAAAATTTGGGCAAATATTTAGGTGGCTAACCCGCACTGAACTCCAAGTTGCCACAGCTGAGACTTTAGTTGTAGGATTTAAATTCCTATCTAGCCACAATGACTAAAAATTTTCTGACAAGACTTTATTCTAAGTTTATAATGAATTAAAACAGTAGGAATGAAATGAGCAGTGGGGAATGGTGTTACTGGACCTTTTCAATTTTTCATCAATAAAACTATACTGCTAAATTTGTGGGATACCTATTCTTCTAGCAAAATCTCTACCTTCTGTGATTTCTTGCTGCAGTCACTGAGAGTTATTTGGAAAGTGTTCCTGGACTGGGGTTTTCATGAGAAATTTCAGAAAAGAATGTAGATGTGCTCTTCCTTAATTGAGCAGATCCATAGACTGAAAAACAAGCTCGAAAACCTGGAATAATAGTGCCTGCTTGCTTCAATAGACCCACCCGTGATTGTGTGCTTTAATTTTTCAACAAGATGTGGAGGTAGGGCCTGAGGAAACACATAAAAATGTTTGGTTTGGCTTTCTGGCAGGTTTCCCCAGCTAGAGTGCATAAAGGCACTGAGGATGCAAGATCCTGCTAAATTTCCATAGAGCGCCTGACTTGAACACCACAGAACATTCTGTACATCCTGGAGCAGAGGATCATATTGCTGCCCTCACTCTGGGGACAGCAACAAGCAGCAGTAGCAGCAGGTCATCAGCTGGAAACTGGAAACCTGCCATTTTTTAATTAGTTGCTCTCTCCTTCATAATAATCCTATTTAAAATCCTATAAAATGCAAGGTCAAGTTTGTTACACAAGCTCAGATAATGCCGAGCCAAATTTTTAATCATGTAATTAGCCAGAAACACCTTTTTTGATAGAATAAATATCATCTCATTAAAATCAAGGAGTACAATATATGGCCAGGTTCTGTTCTTTTCTATTCTTAATCATTGTCTAGATGAACACAAATGTTTTCCAAATGAACCGCTTTGTTTTAGCTAAAGACAACACCTTTCTATTAAACTTAACTTGGATTTGATCTCAAATTCCATGCAGACAGTCTTTTGGATATAAGAACAAAATTCTCACTCTCCTTACACCCAGTTTTCATTGATTTCAACCAAACTCCTATGCAATCGCTGGATGCATTCTAAGATCAAATAATGCCACCTCATACAAAATGTACACACAACCTTAAAGCAAAGGATATTAAAGGCATCAAAGTCTTACTGTCATTTCACACAGACTGTTGCAGAAATGACTAAGAAAGACACAACAAATGTGACTTAGTGACAGAGCAAATCACTCCCTGACTCAGGAGCAGAATACAGGTATCCTGACTACTAATCCAATAGCATGGAGGAAAATATCCTCATCTGGATATAAATGGAAGATTTCTCACATCTGGTCCCTTACCCACTTCCAACATCATACCACTTCACAGCTTGCTCAGGACGCTGGATTGAAACATGCTCCTTGCTGTGGCATATATAAAAAAAAGTAGTAAATTACAGTGGGTGGGTTCATATTAATACAAATTAATAAGGTTTTTCTGTAAATATGCTGCAGTATATTGTGCAATATAATATAGTCCTAGTAATTTAAGCCCTTGCTACAGCTATTAAATCATTGCCAAAAAGTGGGGAAAAACTGCCAACCTTATGTGCAAATTATGAAGTGTGTATATTCACGAGATTCTGCCTTATTGACAGAAATAAACTCTTTTTGAAATAGATTGATTTAGATAGCTGATTTCTTTACATGCATTTATTTTACCTTGCAGGCGTCATCCATTTGGGCAGGATATTAACTTTTCAGCCAGTGATCTTTTTCACAACACCTCTTAAAATTATATTTTTGTATGGAGTACCAGCAAGAGAAGCTCTGTATGAACTCACCCCAAGAAAAAGTTTACAATGCCTGACAATACGCCAAATATTTCAATAGGTGCAGAGTATACAGGCCCCTGGTTTTGAGTTAGAACTACACGTCCCAACTCACAAAATAGCACAGAGATGCATGCAGAATTTGACAGGTCTAGGGCTTAAACCTCAGGCAGACAGGCAAGCAGCCAACCTTTCAAGAAGTACCTCAGGCTGCTGTAGATCTCCTAGCTCTCAGTCTGGACCTTTTGTCAACCACTGGATCATCCCTCTTCTCTAGTGGTTACTGTTCTAGCGGAATGTCTTGGGCAATTCCTCTCGACACTCTTCTCACTCTTTTAAGCTCACTCTTTAATTTCACCCTCTCTACAGTATACAGCTCTCCCTCATTCACCCACTCTGGGGAAAAAGAGATGAGTTTGAGACTTTCCAGCCTTACAACACATTTCTTTCTCAAACTTACAACATTCAGACCTATTTATCTAACCTACTACAGTTTAACAATCATGACATGTAGCGTAAGTGTTGCCAGGGATGAACAGGATTACTAAATAGGGAGGAAAAGGAGCTTGTTACTTTTCCTTAATGTGTTCTCAGATAGGGGCAAAATACGAGCAGTTCTACACCTGGAAATGATCCTGCACCACACCGCTCTCCTACCTCATCACCATCTCAGCTCTGCACTCAGTTTAAAGGACTGCACAGGCTGTGACTGTGACAGGATCTTCTAAATTTTGTAATGGAAGCATTCTCTGGAAAGACTTTACTATTATTTTTCCAGTAAAAAGTAACCAAATGGAATATGCTCATGGAAAGTGAAGTGCTCCCCTCCTACTCCCCACCCCCCCCTTTTGCCATAAAACAGTTGTTTATTTTAGAAACAACTGTCAGTTGTTTATTTTAGAAAAAAAAGTAGTTTACCACAAGTCATTTGTAAAGCCAAGACATAGTTCAGATTTCAAAACTTGTAGGAAGTTTTTGGTATTTATTTCCACAATTCCCATAAAAGCTTTGATACTTGTATACATTTTTCCTCTTATTTCTTGTTATTAAACAAAAGCAATGGCATAAGAAGTTGTTAAAGGTTCAGCTCATAAGACCTTAAACACTTTTATACCTAAAGAAAGGTAAAAGAAATTTGAACATTGACAAAGTGAGAAAACATTAATAGTGTTTTACCAGTGTCAATCCTAACAGAGTTTTCATTTGTTCCACTGAGAGAAACACATTTCCCCATTATCCTTTCTTAGTTTTAACACATTTGCTAAGGGGATTTTTTTCATACTAGAAATCAATCTTCATTTTTCTTCTATAGTCCACTGTAACTGCACCTATATTTAGTATCCTGAATTAGTCTGTATGACAGCCAAGGAGCACTAGTCTCATGAAGAGGGTTTGTTTGTTTGGTCGGGGTTTCTTTGGTAGATTCCAAAAGATATAAGTACATCCTAAAATTTGTCTTACTAACAACTTTATATGACAACACATCTGAATTGACGCTGTTTATGCCACATAGTGACCAGAAGTTGTTAGATAAATGAAATAAGATTAAATCAAACAAAAGAATCTGAAAGAAGGGTGAAGAAATTAAATGTATAAGGTGGCTGGTGGGCCAAGAATAAGGCACAATGGCTATATCTACACTAGTAATTTAAGCATGCCAGAATGATTCTGATACCGTCATGTCCTGGACTGTGACCATTTTATTAAATTATCTTACTCTGCAAGCATAGGACTGCACAAACATCCAATCTGGCAATGGTCACTGTGCTCAGAATTTGTTTGGCAATGCTAAGCGGCACAGACCTAAACACATGCAGGGGCAGTTGTAGCAATTTAATAGTCTAATGGATCAAAGAACATTGTCTTGACTTACGAGTATGGATGCAGTCAGTGAAGCCACACTGATCATTAATAAGAGATGCACAACGTCACCCTTCTGATACTGTGGAAAACACTAGCAGTGTTTCAGAGACACAGCCCATTGCATTACTAGCTTTCTATCTTCTCTTTATTTAGTATATTCAGGGAAAAGGGGAGTCAATGGAAAGTTGTCTGAACTGACGGAATCATTGGAAAGTAAACAATAAAAAAAGAAAGCAGAATTGAAACACAAGTTAAAGATGTCACTTTCCAGTCTTCTCCAGGGCTGGTCTGGAAAAGGTTATTTTTAGGATTATCTTTGTATTCCTGTGTAGTACTTGCATACCATTGCTGCCTTTACAGTTATATATTAAATGTATAGGTACGAATACAATATATAGATTTCTTAGGCATTCCTTTGCACTCAAGGTCATGAGTTTTCTTAGTTATCTCCAAAGCTTTTTTTATTTGAGATTATGATAGGACTTGAGTAGAAATACCTTTTCTTCCTTTTAAATTTTTATCACAAAGTAGATTTAGCAAAAGTCATTTTACTGGTTAGTAACAAAAGTAATGAAACATTTAAACTTATGGTTATATCATTTGGAATATATACTTCAGGGCTGTGACCTTACAGCTGGAAAATATAGAACTAGTTTTGCTCCACGAGCATTTGTCCAAACATTTTCTTTCATTTTGATCCAAATACTTTCACACCCACTGAGTTAGTCTTTGACTTTCAGGTTTGAGCAAACTGAAAATTTCAATCAGCTCCTCAGCTACAGTAAATTGGTGTAGCTTAACAATGGGACAAAACACTGACTTCAATGGAGCTAAACCGATTAACACCGGGTGAGGATTGAATCCTGATCAAATTGGAACTCAATTGGAATTGCTGTACTTCACCTGGTGTTTATTCACACCTCACATCAAAACCATGCAAAGCTATGAATTTTGCATGATTCTGATCCAAAGCCACACACCATATATGCTTAAAATTGAGTTCAGGTCATTCGGGAGTTGCATAATGCTAAGCAAATCTTTTGATAAATATGGTTTGTGTTACTAGTTTGTAACAAAACTCCACACCAGGTGACTTTTGTGTGGTCTGGTGTTTCATTGTGAACATTTTGCACTGCTCTAATGAAACATGATTTCTAAGACAACTAAGGGGTAAAAAAAGTTTCTATTCAAGGTTTTACTCACAAGTTCTGCAATATGCACATAAACTGTGCCCACAACATTCAACTCCTGATGGCTAAAATTTGAAACCTATTAAAAGCACTTAAAAAATGTTGGTGTGATCTTCTAGAGGTTCTGTACAACGGACTGCAACTCTCATTATCAGTAGAACTGCAACTCCAACCACTGTGCCTTGGATCTTTACATAGTCTGGGACTTCATCAGAGCTTGTCAAGGTATTGAGACTAGCTTTTCAGAGGTATTTATCAAAAAATTATCTGAAAGGGCAGGCGGCCGGCCATCTAGGCAAGATCCCGTGTAGAGCTGGTCTCTTTACAAAGAGACAGGAAAGACTCCATATGAAGAGCTCACCCAGCATTGCCCAAAAAGTGACACACTGACAGGAGCCATCTCACTCTCCCTGGAGTTTTGGTGGCAGTCACGCCTCCAGCCATGTGAGATCACACATTTATTGCATGTTCATAAGGCTGCTGCCTTGTCTTTTCCATGCAACAAATGTGTATATCATATGCAGAGCAGGCCAGATGCCTCCAAGAAGCTTTGCACTTCCTGTATTTGCCCTGGACAGCTGATTTGTGCACGTGTGGCAGATTTGATATGCACAAGCAAAATGCACATCTGGGATTCCTGGATTGCTCGGGGCAAAATTTTCAGGTAGAAAAAGAAGATATAACAAGGACAATTGTGACAAATGGTAGACTTATGCTAATGAGGCTTACAATACTGCTTACAAGCTCTTTCACTGCACTCTGTAGAAAACGACAAGACAAGGGTGAGTATTCCCATCCAGATGACTCCATAACGTGGTGGGCAGCAAAAAATCCCTTGAAGTGAGGTGAATATAATATGTGGAAGCTGCCCCATGGTGCTGTACTCTAAAATATATGTTCCTATATTATATGTTGGCTTGTCATGCTGAGCCTTCCAGAAGAGATCACAGAATCACAGAATATGGTGAGTTGGAAGTGACCCACAAGAATCTTCAAGTCCAACTCTTAGCCCTGCACAGGACACCTCCAAGAGTCACACGATGTGCCTGAGAACGTTGTCCAAATGGTTCTTGACCTCTGCCAAGATGAGAGAGGAAGGTATTATTTGAACTTCTGATGAAGCTTTGGAGGAAGATGAATAATTATCTGCTCAGAGATAGGCAGGTGCAGCAACACAAACAACAGAAATACTAGCCACATAGAAAAATTAAAGTGTACAGTGAGAGGGCACCTGAACTTAGGCAATTCTAAAGTTAGATGGCATTAAGGAAGAGAGAATCTCTAGGTTTCATGTGCCTCAGTTCCATGCAAGAAATTCCGTAATCTTTTGTTGAATGTAGCCTACATGGGGTAGGATTTCAGAAGAGCTAAGGTACCAATAACTTCAGCTTGGAAGATCCTTAGACTTCCGAACTTTTGTTGCTGTGTCTTTCCCAAAACACCACCAAGGTAACATGGCTGAGACATGCAGGATCTGTTTGTACTCACTAAGCCACTTCAGTTTAGCATTGCTTTCTAAAACACATAATCTGGCATAAGACAGAACTCCTCATAAGGCACAGCACCAAGACCGTATTCTTAAAAATCCTTGTTGTGAGACAAAGTGTTATATTTTATTTATAGTTCAATGTTTATAGCACTCCCAAAGTAGAGCGAAATGCTTTCTTAATCTATAAAACCTTGAATTTATGTATTCCATCTTTTAGCAAAGTGGCAAGCTATGAAAATTCTGCACATTCCCATTTCTTAATTTAAAGATGTATCAACATGAGGTTCATTAGATGAGAACAGATACCCAAACAGTTGCGTTACTCCCCAGCTACCCAACTGCCGGGAAAGGGCAAACCAAAGGAATGAATCCACGGACTTCTGCTCTCCAGTGCCTTTCAAATAAGCCTGTGTGGCTCCTTTAACAGGATTTTCAGATATAATCTTTTGTATCTTTGAGAATCTTGTCCTTCCTTAGGACCCCTATGTCCATCACATCCTGGCATTCAGGGGCTTTAAGTGGAAGCATTCACATCCTGGCTTATACACTGATTGGTTCCATTTATGACAATACTTTGAAAATCTCTAGTAGTGATGTGACCATTAAACCAAGCTGTAAATTAGATAGATTGGATTAGCATTTTCCTACAGGGAAGCAGCATGCTTCTTTATTCAGTATAAGGGCTTACTGCTGGCATGACTCTTTAGACATGAAGACAAGAATGTATTATAATCAACAATGGTACAGATGCCTGAACAAAACATTATATATGTCACTCATTTCTCTTGGAAGTATCTCATGCTCTTTAGATTGTAGCCATGCTGGTACTTGACTGTAACTTCCATTTGTTTCACAGAAGAAAGTGATGCAGAAACTGGAAGACAACAAGATAAAAATAGTTAAGCTTTTCCCATTGGAAATTTCAAAATGTGAGAGAATGCATAGAACACTTCCTCCATCCCTTGGGAAGATGAGTCTTGTTATTGTCAGCACAAACCTCGACATCTTCTTCTGTTGTCTAGCATAAAATACTTCTCTGGGTTGAAATTACTTGATGAAAATGTTTCATTTTCCAAAGAGTTTCTATTTTGGGTCTTCAATCTGTCCATTTACAGAGCAGAAGAGCCTTAACTTTTTAAATTTTTTTGTTTGGTTAGTTGTTGTTTGTTTGGGGTTTTTGTTTTTTGCATAGTACACTGTTTAATTTTACTCAGACTACATCCCTTCCCAGTCTCATAAAAAGGTTTACATACAATAGATCACAGAGATCATAAACTAAAGACTAAAGACTAAAGACCTACACAGTGCTGTTGAGATAATCCTTTGTGCTCTGCACATACCGGTGCTGTGTAATATTTGAGGAAAAGCACAATAAACTATTTCAGACATCTGTTTTTAAGGTTGCAGAACACTACGATGTAAAAAGCAGATGCTACAAAGCACTCAGATTTCCACCAGCTTCAAATGATACTGAGTATTCAGTGGAGAGCACCAAATTGAGTAAGGGCTCTCCCAACTGACAACAGTAGCACGACGTTAAATGAGACAGATTCTCATGCTGCCAGTATGTTGTACTGTCATGATTTCTTTGCTCTCCATGTGATGAAATAGGTGGTAAGCAAAGTTTGACAACCATGCATTTGCCTTATCATATTTGCCGTTAATTCCACTGTTAGGTACTATATCAGATTTCAATGCCCTGTTTCAAAGAGCATAGGATCTGCTTAATAGAATTTACACTGCTATCTCATCAGAGAGTGTAAATTCCAAATAAAACTGCTTACTACTGCTATAGTTTGGTGATTTCTTCCAATATATTATATACTTTATCAAAAACCAATTCAGGGATCATGTCATAATGAAGCTGAGACAAAGCAGCTTTCAGGCAGCTGCTCAGCATTGCTCCTTCTGCCTTGTTTTCTTTTCCCTAAATGAAAGGAAACAAAAGTTCCTGTTTGTTCTGTAAACTGCCTGCCCACAGCACAGCATCCTCCATTGCAGTCCAAAAGCACAACGGCCATCAGTAACATAGCTGGGCTTTGGTGAAAACAAATGCTTCACTAAAGTACCTTGTTCGTTCCAGGCAAATAAACCAAATGCATTACATCACCTGTACTACTTGTGGCAGTCACTCAAATTCTCTCTCTTCTTGTGTAAGATGTTTAAAAAGACCTCTCCAAGTTCAAATCTGCAGATTCTGAAGAATGCATTGATGTGAGGATAAATTTGTATTTTTAATTTGTATTTTTAATTTTAAATTTGCATTTTAATTCAAATCTCCTCTTTAATGAGGAGAATTCTACACCTTTCAGCTCCAAGAGCCTTGTACAGAGTTCAAAAATGCTCATTCATTTGCTACCACTTTCTGCCATCTTTTCTATACTCTGGACCTGAAGTTGGTGCATCATGACAAAGACTGTTGCAAAGTACTCCAGGACTTCATGAAGGCACTCTACTACCTACAAAGCAAAGATATTCTTCAGGTCCTTCGCAGTACGTGTCTTAGTAGTGGGCTTCCAGCCAGAGCTCTGCAGAGTGATCTTGAAGCACTTCAGATTCTAGCATGGAAACATTTGGGGGGGTTGTTGCTGTTAGGTTTTTTGTTTGTTTTTTTTTTTTTTTTCTTAAAGGTTTCTAAAGTATATTCTTGAAAGCTTGAAAGAGGGTCTGTCTTATGCTTTCTTGTACTCACAGGAAGTAGATAAAGCACCAAAACCTAGCAAAATAAAGCAGTAATCACCATACACCTAATCAGATGAAAAACATATTGCATTCTTTTCTCTTAGTTATCAGGAAAAACCTGCCAGTGTCTCTGTTTGTGCTATAAGTTGTCAGTCAACATCTGTTAGCAAGCTAGATCATGGGAAGCTAAGGCTCTGCCCTACAGATTGTAATCCTTCAGCTGAGGCACCTAACTACATCCTAAGTAATAATGTCTGAAGCCTTGGCTTGGTTCACACTTGTTCTGAAGCAGGTAAGTATGAAACTAACATATCAAATGAACCCAGGTCACGGCAATACCCTGGGTAGTTTGCTCATGAATAAGAGTGTATTTTACAACCTGCTCTCAGGGCTTGTCTTCTCAACAATTAATTTACTTGGAACTTTATAAAAGATTTCAGTATGAGTTTTTCTCTGATCAAACTTACCACCAGTAAGACCTGTTTTGATGAAAAGGTAAGGATAATCCAGATGTCTTCTTAACAGAGGACTACCCTGAAAAGGATCCAAAGTCTTTATGACCAATTATGGTCAAAGAAGCTTTTGTTTTGATAGTAGCAGGTTTGACGATATCTGTCTCCAGAAGGAGGATGTAATGTTTCCTATATGACATACCTTCTGTATTGTGTCTTGTTTTCCTGTGTTCTCCCTTTTCAGGTTCTATTTGGCTCTCAAATATTTTCTTGGGTGATATCCTTTTTTTTTTTTCATTGCTTTTCGTCCTTAGAATAGCAGATCATTTATACTATGTATTGGAAAAATGTTGCTTTTATAGATGTTAATGCTCCTGTGCTAAGGAGCATGAAAATTAAATTACCAGTCTCACAGAACTGAGAATAAAATGTAAAGGACTCAAATATCCAACTGAAGTGAAAAAAATCTACTAAATAAACCTTAGATGTTTGGCACTAGGGTTTTCTTGCTCAGTATAAGTACATCTAGCTCTAATGATGCACAGTTCATCATGAGTATTCATATATATGAGACAAGGCATAGGAATCTAGGTTTTCTTTGTTCTACATTCTAGGTATTTTATATTTGTATAGTTCATACAGACCCAGAGAAAGGACAGGAAAGAAGGGTGATTACCTACATATTCTGGAAGGGGAAAGTCAAATATACCCAACTCCTGCCAGGAGAAACTACCTCTGCTGTGCCCAGAGGAGGTGCTGCAGTTCCCTTGTGGCTGCTGAGCAATCATTACCAGATGGAAGGAATTAGTTATTAAGACTGGCATGAGAAAGGAGCAGAGGCTGTGCCCAGCACCCAAAACATGCGTAGCTATCAAAGCATCTCAGTACAGTTCTGTCTCTGCAGGGTACATTCCAGGTACACAAACACTTCACAAGGCAATGGAAGAAAATCCACATGCTGCAGGATGCCTTTCAAAGTTCATGTGTGTCTTTTCCTTGGAAAAGAGCTTGTTTCTTCTCTACATTACAAGCACCTCAAAATAGATAGGCTTTTACCACTGTATGAGTATCAGAACAGATAAAGCCTTTATGTGAGCAGAGAAAAGAGAAGGGGCACACAGCCACATGGATTCAACCATACCATGAGTTAGTTGTATATGCCATCCCACCAGAGATTATGGTTGGATCTCTAAAACATCTCTACCCATGTAATTAGTTATCTGTCTGATTGCACTCAGTACAGTGGTCTGTGCTGAGTGGGAATCCTCTTCTTTACACAGCTGAAATCACTAATTCATTTGGAGGCAAATATGGATACCTCAGCAAAGACAGTGGTTTGTAAACCAGTAGAGGTGAATATATACCTCTGACAGTAATCATTCTGCATGAAGCAGACTCACATGGATGGGAGTTATTAGCAGTTCATTTCTGTTTGAGAACCTGATTAGTCAAACAAAGCTGCAATAAGGCTCTTTGGTGCTTGGGCACCACTTCCTACCATGGCCTTGGGACCTTGCCCTGACTTTCTTCCTGGCATAGCCAGACTTCCCCTGGCATACTTGACCTTTTGAATGACTGGCAACTTCTTCCAGATGTTCCCACTAGAGCTGTCACAGCCCAGAAACCTGGGCAGCACAGATAGCATATGAGACTCAGGCATGTTTGTACCCAGATGGTATCCTTTTTTTATTGCTTTATGGAACACTTCTAATGAAAGAACACATTTGTAGGAATCAAGTTTCATTTCTGAATAATTACATATATTAAAATGAACTGAGTAAATGAATTCCAATGAATAATTCAAGCAGCTGTAATATTTGAATCTATAATCTGCCAGAGTGCTATATGATCTTAATTCCATTTGATTCCTGAGAGGAAGTGCCTTACAAGCACTGGTACATAAAGTTGTCTCTAAACACAGACACCATCCATCGTAAACGTTTAATGTCCAATCATGAATTACAGCACCTGTTTTAAGTGATCAGCTACTAAAGGATGTATAAAAAAAGGAGGACGGAAATAGGGGTTTCTTTCAAGGAAGATTATTTCCTGCTGTTGAATTTCTACATCTCAATAAAGTGCCAAATTCAGTCTTTGTTCTTGCAGCATCTACTGTGCGTATACCTAAAAACTGAAACAAGGATCTTAGCACGTAATATCGGTTACAATACCGAGTATTTCAACTTCATTTTGTATGCACAGTGATTTAAGGCCTTGACTATCTTATACAGATAATTATGTGATATATTACAAAACAGGGCCCACAAATCTTTGTTCCCTTTCTCAGTGGTTTTGTCATCAATCTTGTCTACTATTACAATTGGGTTTAGCATTCCTGATAATTTGAAATATGTCATTTTTATTGTACACACCCATATTCACCTGCAAAAAATATATTCTATGGATTTTCTATGAAAAATTCACTCTAAGCAGGATAATACCTCCAGAGTTAAGTGACAGATAATGAATAATGAAGAGTCAGCAAAAAGTGGTTAAAGTCAGAGCCTTACTAAAAATAAATTTAATACAGAGAAAAGTAGAAATAATAGGATATAGCAGAGAAGGGGGGCAGGGGGAGCCTCACAGACTGTTTTGGAATGATTCACATGCAGAAAAATGGGGAAAAAATCACAGTGGATCTGTTTCTCAGGGAGTTTGGTCCAAGTCTCACTGGCAAGAGTGAAGAGGCAGACTTCAGAAATATGAAGCAAGGAGAAAGACATAAAAAAATGGAGTGAGGGGAAGGACTTTGTGCCACTTTTTCCTTTTGGCCTTTATATTCTACACACATTTTCCTTACCCTCACTCATAAGCATTTGTCTGGGGGAAATTTTGGGATTGGGAAGTGATCCATGAGAATGAAGCAGCTTGAAAAGCATTATTTTAGTCTGTGGAATAAGTAATACTTCAACCAAGTGAAGTAATGGAAACCACTTCACCCAAGTCATTTAAAATTGGACTGACTAAGGCACAGGAGATTATGCTGAAGGGAACAATTCTCCATTGGCAGGAGTATGGACAAGATGACTTAATAGATCTAGTGTCCACGTGCCAAATCCTGAGATCCGGATCCAGTTTTTATTACTCTATCCTTACTAAAGTTGAACTTCCATTCACTTTATTGAGAGCTCATTCTGACACAAGAAAAAAAAAAACAACAAAACTTCAGGATTTATGCAAAAGAATGTGAATAAAAACTACTTCCACCTAATTTTAAAACTTAACTTGTTTCGTAATAATTATGAAATTTGAGTGCAAAAATAATGGATCTATATAGAGCAGTCCTTGAATTATTCCTAACAGCCTGACCAGAAAAGTTATTGTATATCTAGTTTAATTGGTTAACACTCACCAGAATAAGTAAAAACCCTGCGGATCACTTGAAATACGTCTTCATGTGTATGTTATGCTGTTCCTGAAAATATCTGTGAATAAAATATCGTGACGAAAATTTAAGTATGCCTTGCCATTTAAGCATGGGAACAATATTAGAAGCTGTCATTAAAAAAAACACATAATGTAAATATAAGCAACAGCATTTTTCCCTTTTCTTCACTAAATATCATTGTGGCATTTCAACGCAAATAGCAGAAGGTTTAGGCTAAATGGAGTCTATTTTTTTTTGGAGAAATGTGTGTAAAGGAATCAAGGGCCTTCAGAGATTCTGCTAAATACTTATTTGTTTTACTTTTTAAACAAAATAGTACTAATTAAACCAAAATTAGTCCAGAAATGCTATTAACACATTTAAAATGAGAAATTTGAGGGTGCTCTGGGGACAGAGACATATACAAAGCCTGGATTAGATGCAGTTAAATAGTTCCAATTTTCACTTCATTCCATTCACACCAACACCTGTTGCCCACTTAGATTATTCCTGGCAAGGAAACAGTGAATGAATTCTCCCTGGCACACTATAGAACGATCATAGACAGAAAAATCACAGGCCATATTAAGTGTGCTGGGAAAAAAAAAATTCAGAAAGATAGCTGAGGTACCAAATTCTATATTTTGTAATATACCTCATTATGCATTATTAAAGTTAAAACTTCCTTATATGGATGAGAGGATTGAGAACTGTAGGACAGTGGAATTTCTTCCCTCCTAATAAAAAAGCCACAATAAAAGTTAGTTGTGACCTTACTAAAAATTTTGACACCATACTGAAAATTTTGAGAGCAGTTTTCTAATATTCATGTTTTTAGGAATTCTTGTTTATGCCTATACTGAGCATATGAAGGGATGAAATTTTTCTCATATCTTTCTGGAGTAAGGTTATTGCCCAAAACTACAGGGCTACAAAAAGTCTTGTGTGTTCCCAGAATGGGAAGAACAGAAACCTTATCTGATTATTTATTTTCTGGTTTTTTGTTGGTTTTCTTTTGGGTTTTCTTTCCTAGATGTACATAGAGGTTGCAGGAAACCTGGCATATCATATTTAAAACTATCATGAAACTGAAGTGAAACTCATTAGTGAGCACATACAGATATGGGAGAAAGAGCTGTGGTTGACCGTGGGCATGGGGACCAAGGAGGGACGACAGGAAGATATAGATATTGTTTATGTTGTTTGATTGTATTAGTACTTCACAAAGACCAAAGCACGTATCAGGTCTCCCCTCAGGCTGTTCAAGCACAAGACAAAAAGAGTAATTGCTGCCAACAGAGCTTATGGTCTATACAACAAACTGCTGCAGTCCTCTCCAGCTTCAGCTATACCCTGTAGGTGCACCTGATTGCTTGGATCATTATTATTTTCAAACCAAATAAAATGTCTGTCTGCCTCTTTAGGTATGGAGGGCGCTGCTTTCACAGTATGCTTCATCTGGAACTGTATTTAAGTAAACTCAAGAGAACTCTATACAGGCAATACAAAATCATGTGAGATTTTTTTGTTGTTGTTTCAATAGACAGGGCTTGAGTAATGTCAGGGTTTGTGGCTTTTATTTTATTTGGAGGGACTACTTTTTAACGGAAGCAGGAAGCAGTCCTTGGACACAGTAAGTCACAATGTATAAATAGCTCTACCGAGAGTATAACAAAGGCTCTTTTGTGCTCTTTTGCCAGCACAGCCAATCATATATGCAACTTAGTAACATAAAAATACTTCATCCCTACTTATGACACCGCTACCTTACAAAAAAATTACTAAGACATCCATTTAGAAGTTCTATCAAAAGCACATTATTTTCTGTGCATTGCTTATGAGAAGTCATACAGAGGCTGAAATTATTTTCTTTAATAATTGTAGAGAAATACAAGAAATTTGTTGTTGTTTGATTATAAAGTAGAGCATACAGTTAGTTCATCTTGAATTGGAATACATTTGTGGAAATATGCTTCTCCATATGGTTTCATATTTATTTCTGCAAGGTGAATACAGTGACAGGATTTTTTCAAATTAGACTCCACGATTTTATATTAAATCAAAACCAGTGGAGTTCCTACTTAGCAAGCATTCTGGACCTCATTTTAAGCCATTTGAAGGAGGTCTGAAGTTTATTGGATTTTAAATACATCCTTTTCTCCATCAAGGGTCTTTTAAAGGATAGTTTAATCTGTCTAATTCACATTCAGGAATTTCATTTTACATGCCAGGCTCTGGGACTGTCATATCCTTCGGCTTTTCATTCTTATCAAACGTAATAAAGCAATCATATATAACCAGTAGGACGTATTTTTTGATTTTTATCCAAATGCCATTTTCAAATCCAATTTAGGTCATATAGGATGCCAATTTTGTACAGTTAAAAAGTTAGATGGGTTTTCCAAAGAAATATTATCAGTAGTAAGTATAAACATATGTCAGTTCACTAACTCTTTAAATAAAATATCCAGTACATCGGACTTCATTCCCTCCTACACTTTCAAATAGTACAATAGGTCTTATTTGATGCTCTATAAGGTCCTGATACAAAAACTCCCCAAACCAGTGGAAATCATTGGCTTTGCTAGTGGGGTTTGTACTTGGGCAAACTCCAATACATCCAAATATTTTACTGAGTGGGCTTGATGACATTTTGAGATTCATGACAGATAAGGATCCTGTGCAGCCTATTCCAGCCACTGGTTAGAATGGCTTCCAGTGAAATATCCTCTAGCTGCTCCATAACTTGAAGAGTATTATATCCTACTTACATAGGTAAATTTGCCTATTGTCAGCCAATCATTCCCTCTTCCTCTTCTCTCCTCTAAATATAACACTGCATTTTTACCTATCTAATAAAAGAAGCTTTTTCCCTTTTGGTCAAAAGCAATACAGCTTCTTCACAAGGTGTCAATTTGCATTTCTTAATCACAAGTGGTTTTTTTCCCCAGGTTTATGATAGAATTTAGGAAGTATTTTTTCTCCCTGTACTTTGAAATAAAAAGGTTCCTTTATTTCCAGCTTTAGGAGTAACCAGATCTAAATCCATGCTAATCCCTAAAGTCAAGTAAATTCTAAAACTCCTTAGAAGTAGCACTAATGCTACCAATTACTTTCTTCCTCTGCTTAGTGTGACGCAAACTGATACAAACCAATCAAAGTGGGTTTGATTTCCCTCTGCAAATTAATTAGATGGCACCAAAAATTAGTAATATACCCAAACTGAATTAAATGCTAAGCATTTTAGTGCTAAGTATTTTATTCCTTGTACATACAGAATATTTCAAGATTAATAAAATGTTCATATATTTCTTAGGCTTAGTGAAAAAATGAGTCTATCTTTAGTGGACCTTTGTATGCTAATGGGGATAGATGGGGATTCTGCCAAATCCAGTACACAACTCTCATCAACATAAGCCAGGTAAAGCTCCACTGTTAGCTATACTTAGGTAAAGGTTATGCGGTAGAATTTCTTATGTCATGTACATGAATATGTTTGGACATAAGAAGGACAATCCCTCCTTTCCTCAGTCTTCAAACAGAAAGAAAAAGAGGACTGACTTCCTGCTGGTTCTTCAAGCAATTGCTACGTCATTAAACCAATCTTTCTGATATTTTCCAACCCCTTTTTTCTGCAGACAGACAACCATGCAGTATCCATTCGCTCATGAGCTTAGTCCATCCCATGGCTTATGCTGATAATGGAAGTAATTTAGAAGCCTTCACCACTTATTTTAAATTCAGGGATAGCATAATTAATCAAACGTATAACAGCACTTCTCAACACCCTTTCAGATGAATAGAGCACAATTTTCAACCTTAAATACATTCACATCCAAACATTCAAAAGCTTTCAAGCAACCATTTCTGTGGTCTTAAAGGAAAATGTGAATAATAACTCAGAGTACTGAGCCCGTCCCACTAACCTGGCCTTAAGTGAAGGACACCTCATGGCAGCCTTTTCCCTAGGGCAAACGAGAAAAGGGAGCAGGATTCAAAACACATTCCTGGTACTTTCAATAAGCAATTAATCTGCTCCCCCTTGAACGGTCAGCACACTAACCTTCATGCCAGCTCATTTATAGCAGCTGGTTGCTATGGTTCTCCACTAAAACCTTTGCTCACCTTTTACTGCTATAAGCCAAATCCTGCCTCCACTGACAGAGAGAAGGAAAGTAAGCACCCAGGTGATGCTTACCTGCTATTGCCCAGGTTTGCATGGAGGTGGGGAAAAAATATTTGCCTATCTCTAGGCCTATCCCAGTGAAAAGGGAATTGGGACAACCTAGTATCAAACTCCTTTCAGAGGCAATGGGCCAATATACATCAAAATCAAAGATACTCCAGTAAGTAAACATATGATCTGGACTCATATTGAGTGGTATGGAATCATCAACAAATATATAGGGCTAGAGAGATAGCTCTTCCCAAATATATAACCTGGGATTTTCATATTGTACCTCCTGAATATCATAGTGTTTGGAAGGATTTATAGAACTGAATCCATCGAGAAAGTGAACACAGAGGTTTAATAGCAACCAATCATGAGTCAGATCAGAGAAACATGGAGACTTCCTTGAGATCTCAGAGTAGGCAGTCTCCCTAGTTCCTGATTGTGTTTCCATCAGCTATAGTTTAGAAAATTTATATCACCTCCACCGGAACAGAAAATAAAAAAAATTCACTTCGGTATCTCACAATATCCACACTTCAACAATCAAGTAAATAAGATTCATTTTACATTCACACTTTAGTTATTGTTATACAGCCAATAAAAACAAAATATGAAGTCCTACTGAAGAGTACTGATAGCATTTCTGAAGTGTCTAGGGAAATCTGCTGTCTATGAATGCTGCATAAATTCTGCCATTGTTTTCTGCAGTACTGCAAAAGGAGAACTTCCAAGTGTCATTCACAGCAGGAAATGCCTTCAGCCTACTTCTACGCACAACCAATAATTCTTAAGTTAATATCTGGTGGGCCCCTCCAAGCATTTAAAAATCCTATGCTTTCTGCAGTCATCTGGTAAGGACTGTATGACCTACAAAAATTGGTAGCATGAATTGTGCCATCTCATAATAACCTGTTCTCATACTCTTTCAGTGGTGCAAGTTGAGATTAGAAAAAAAGTAGCATACAGTGATTAAAAGAGATGCTTTTCTTTTTATGTTTTTTTCCTCTTTATTTGCAAAAGAAAAAAGTTCGACTCTGATCACTATTATCCTATTCCTACTCCATCCTTCCTCAAATCCCTCAGTCATAAAGTGTTGATGTTATTCACTGAGATTTAGAATACATGAATTTTTCCATTACACTTATCACTGCATTAAACTTGCTTCTCTTTCATAAGAAAGTTCCATCGTACCTATCTATCATATTATTTCCTATACAAGACCAGCTTTAAAATATCCCTGTATTTACAAACATTTTATATGCCATAAGACTAAAAGAGCTGCACACACAGCATCAGGCCATGAATCCAGTCATTCTGTTAAAAATAGCCAATAAGGGATCTACAAAGAAATATGAAAAATAAGGCATAAGTAGCATGTTTATATATTCAAATTGATATATCAATCCAGACAGATGATAATGAAAGCTGCGCTGACCATCTCATCGTCATCTTGTCCTCCAACTTTTTACACCTTTTAAGCTGGTCTAATTCTATTGCTCATATAAGTAGAACTTAAAGTGTTGAAGTGAATGGCTGTGACAATGTATGCTAGCTGAGGAAACCATACTAAGCTTTTAGCCACACCTCATTTAAGGTTAAAAAAACCACATCCTACCAAATAAATCTATTTGATGTTATGAAAAGTGTATTAGGAAGCCAAATTAGACAATTTCTAAAGTGTTTAGGTTTATTTTTTAAAGAAAGGTGCATGCTGGAAGATACTTCTATTTCTTAAAATCTGTGTTTTTCTATGAACTTTTGAAAGTTCAAAGAAATACCAACACAAAAACCACAGAGTAAAAGACAGAACATTAAATTCTCATTGTAGTGTACACTAGAGTCATTTGGATGATTATGTGCAAAATTAATTTTCAAGCTACTGTGCTGTTCTTTAAATTTTAACATTAGCTTTGGAATAATGAATTTCAGAAGCAGACAATACCAACTCAGTTAGAAAGAGATTACCTTAAGTCTTCTTTATGAAAAACCAGGAAGAAGCAGGAACCTTAAGCTCACAGCTATGTCTGTTTTAACTGTGCTGACCCCGTTTGTGTTTCACTGCATTTGTGCCGAGAGCCTTGCTCCAATTTGAAAGGTCAGAGACTGGAGGAGCTATTCCTTATGGGCTGGATTCTTGTTTCTGGCTATTTGGTCATAGTACTCTTTAAATGTTCACCAAATAGACCTGGGTTTACATTTTTCAGATTCCATTCTTTTGAAAAGAAAGAGTTATTGTCTTTCAGTTCATAAGGCTAAAAAAGTCAAGTCAAAGTACATAAGTACAATTTCTCAGCATGTCTACTGTATCCTTATTTGTTCAATTTTTGAGCATTTGATTCAGCTCAAGCAGCCACCACTCCCAGTTCCTGAGCCTCAGCCAGGTCTCTCAGGCCCATTCACAATTCCAGCACTAACTTTCCATAATTATTTTATTTCCTTAATCTTCCCAATAGCTGGTTCGGCCCCAGGTGGGCCTCATTCCTCTCCAAGTTCAATAAGACAGTCTCTTACTCCCTCTGCTCTCCTGTCTCCTCCAATTTTGATTTTTGCTGGCAGCCTCACAGTATCTCCTCTTCTCTCTCTTATGCACACACAAAACCACACATGCATTCAAACAAAATAGAGAAAAACAATGGCAAGTTGCACTTTTCTGCACCTAGAAAGGAACAAAAACACGAAAAAAAATGGGTATGAGGGAGAAAAGAGGACCACAAAACTCTAAAGAAAAAATGGGAGGAAAAAAAGAAGAGTTTAAATATATCAGTAGCAAAACAGTGAAAGAAAAAAAAGAAAAATCTTGCTCATATATATAAAAATGAGAAAGGAAAAAAAAAAAAGGAAGCCGTATTGGCAATGAGGAGAAGATGTAAAAGTGCAAAACACCTTAAGCCCCAAATAACCTAAAGCTTCATATAGCCAATGCAGTTTCTACCTATCTGTCCAAAATATCTATCTTTACAAGTGTTGAAAAAGATGGAAAAACATTTCAACCAGTTTCATCTTACTGTCTCAGTCTTAGCTTATTACATTTTATTCCCAAAGTTGAAAATGTTAAATGCTAGAGCCTTCCTTCAGCTTTTTCCACATGTTAACCTGGAGTGCAGTACATATAATTATGCAAGTGTAATGCTGCGTGCTACACCCTGGTGTAGCATCTAACTGTAGTCTTCAGAGACTAAGTCTGTCGGCTGCAGCTTAAGAAACTATTTAAATACATGGCTGATTTAAAGCTATGGCTGTGTCTAACCTGTGGAATACAGGCGTGCTTCCCAGCTCCTACAGCGGGGTGGGGGTGTGTGTGGGGGGGTGTGTGTGTGGGTGTGTGGGTGTGTGGGTGTGGGTGTGGGTGTGTGTGTGTCCCAGCTGCACCCTGGCTTCACGCTAACTCCCTTCCACCCTCCACCCCTGCACCCCAGTTTCCGGCCCAGCCAGGTCCCCCCCAGATGATCGGGGACGTGGTTATGGCACACATCCCACCATTTTGACAGAGCCTCTGGGAGCCATCGAGTGTTATGTTTGCAGCAGCCTGAAGCAGAGCTTTGACTCTGGGTAATTATTTTGTGAGCTGAGCCTTGTACGAATATTGTTCACTAATAGTTTTGCTGTGAAAGAGCACATCTTTTCTCACTCTCTAAAGCAGAGATAAGTTTAGTTCATTTTTAAAAGAAATAACTTTAGCACCTTGTGCCATATTTAGGCAAAAAAATATGAGCACACAGCAGGGCCAGTCTGTTAAAAAAGGACACACTGGTTTGGTAAAAGCAACCAGAGTGCTCACATGGCCACACCACCATGTACTGCACTGGAAGTGTTCTCATAGGTGTCAGTAGTTCATGCTTGGCCATCTGTATTTTGTCAACAATAGCAATTCACTTTTTAATGAATGTTTAAAGTCTCAATTCCCCCAGGAGTAACAGCTACAGAGAGCATCAGCTATTGCTGAAAGAACAGGGATTCTAGGAATAAACAGAATATTGTAGAATGGCAAACGGGAACCAGTAACCTCATTACTCTGGAAAATGTCTCTTTTTGAACCAAAAGGAACTCTGGCAATTGTAAAGGTTTAGCGTTGAACAATGGATTTTTGCAGAGATAAAGTGAAAGCAAAATTGAGCCCCCTGTGTACTTATGGCAGTTCTTTATTATGTGCCATATATTATCATGTTCTGTTGTGTTTTGCTGTATCGTTGTTGCATCTTTATTAAAGGTGGGTCAGAAATAAAACCCAGATGTAAACATACCTGCACTTCCAAGGCACTTGGCTTAAGCTAAGAACAGGGCAGCTGAAAGCCATCCTCAGCATGTTTTGTTCTAGAAAGTTTATATTCTTCTTCTCTTAAAATGAAAAACAAGGGAAATAGCACATAAAATCTTGCTGTTGTAAAATAATTATGTAGAATGTTGTTTCCTACATTTTAAAGGAATATAGCCATGCAGGTATGGGTAATCATTCTGACTTTAAAGAGGAGAGCAATTTTGCTCTCTAGTCTGCAGAATACTAAGAACACAGGACACATTCTTGTCCTTAAGTCAAGGGATTTCCTTTGTTTAGGCTTATTAGGTGAATTACAGACTGGTGTCTTGCAGACAGACAGTGAGGTCTGCATTGGATTACTGAGTTGTAGGACACAAAACCATATAAAGCAAGAGATGTCATTATTCCAACGACAATGGAAGAGAAAAATATCCACTGCTGACAGGCCTACTTACTCACAAGTCCATTGGTGTCAACATATATAGCAGTAGAGAGAGAATAGGTTAGGAAAGAGTTTGTTACATCTGGCTAAAAGGGAAGTGTGAGAGCTAAAGGGGAGAAAAATACTGTATGTCAATATTTGCCCTACTGAGGAACAGCAGACACATACTGTAATATGAAGGATACCACATATAAAGAAGTAAGTAACCACATGTAGTATTTCAGCCCTGTGCCCCAGCTGCAAAACATTATTTGAAGTTATAATAGTTGCACAGCTGTGGGAAGGTGAGGGTCATCCATTTTACATACATATTCAAATTAAGAATGCAGGGCTGGTGGTACAGAACAACAGCAACTATGTGGCCTCAAAGGTAGGAATGTACAGAAAGACAGTAAAAAATCTCTTTTGGAGGTGGAGGTGAACTTTTTCACTTCTATGTTGGTTGTGCATGGTTAAGTCTGAAGACGGAAACTGGTGAGCATCTTAGGCAATTAAAGTATGGATATACAGAAAATTCAAGAACTGAAATTTAAAAGAATCGTGAAAAAAAATTTCATTTACACCTAATTTAGGTGGTGACTAAATACCCCAACTGCTCTCTTTTGCAATATTCAAATGTGTTTCTTGAATCACACATTTATCTATGGCTAGAACTGCCTTGACTAGACTTTCCTTACGCTCCCTCTGGATCCAAAACTAGATGTTTTCCACATATGAATCTGCCTGCACAGCAATACACAGGTCATATGTACCTCTTAATGAACTAGTCTGGGTACCAGAAGCTCATAATTTATCGCTCCTCATTGACTAATTTATCCTCTTTTGAAATGTCTTCACAACCTTCCACTACGGTAAAGAGAAACAGAATTCCTGAGGTTGGAAGGGGCCTCAGAAGAGGCCTCAGAGCTTTGAACCTGTGCTCAAAGCAAAGTCAACTAGAGCAGGTTTTCAGGATCATGTTCAGCTGGAGTTTGAAATGTCTCCAGGCATAGATATTTCACAAACTTCCTGGGCATACTGTTCCAGTGTTTCACTACCTTGACCACAGTGAGTTTTTTCTTACATTTAAATAGAATTTCTTCTGTTTGAGTGTATCGATTGTCTTGTGTGCTGCTGGGGCTAAGGCTCAGCAAGCTTGGGTTGTGCTTCAGGCACAGCTCTCAGCCCCTTGTCTGCAACCAGAACACTGACCTTGATCTGTAGCTGCCAAACTGCAGGCAGAGCAGGAGCTGTTTGCCTGATACCAGAAGTCAGAATCTTGCAGCCTTCACCATCGTGAGGGTTTGACACCACTGGCTCTGCCTGCCCCTCTCTTCATACAGCTGGAGTTCAGGGTCTTGCAGCTACAAGGTCTTAGAAAAGATCTCATCAAACTCCTTTCCTTGTCTCTGATGCTATGCAGTCTGTAGACCTCCTGCAGCTCTTTTACTTGGTGACACAGATCTTCTACCACTGCACACCTTCTGCAGCTGAAGACACCATCTTCTCCAGCCCCCGTGTCATGTCATGCCAGGCAGGCAAGTAACCACCACACAGCAGCTCACTCACCCACCTCCACAGCAGGAAGGGAAGAGAATTGGAAGAAAGGTAAAATTCATGGGTTGAGATAAAGACTTTTTAATAGGACAGAAAAGGAAGGAAGGAATCAGCTAGGTTGGAAAAGACCTCTGAGATCATCAAGCCCAACCTCTGAACAAACACCACCTTGCCTACTAGATCATGGCACTAAGTGCCACATCCAATCACTTCTTAAATACCTCCAGGGACAGTGAATCCACCACCTCCCTGGGCAGCCTATTCCAATGTCTGATCACTCTCTCTGTAAAGAATTTCTTCCTATGTCCAACCTAAACCTCCCCTGGCTCAGCTTAAGACCGTGCCCTCTTGTCCTACTGCTGGTTGCAGGGAGAAGAGACCAATCCCCACCTGGCTACAATCTCCTTTCAGGTAGTTGTAGAGAGTGATGAGGTCTCCCCTGAGCATCCTCTTCTCCAGGCTGAACAACCTCAGCTCCCACAGCTGCTCCTCATAGGACTTTTTCTCCAGTCCCTACACCAGCCTCGTTGCCCTTCTTTGGACACACTCCAGCACCTCAATATTTTTTCATAAACTGAGGGGCCCAGAACTGGACACAGTACTCGAGGTACAGCCTAACCAGTGCCGAGTACAGGGGAAAAATCTCTTTCCTGGTCCTGCTGGACACATTATGATGATAATAAATAAACTGTTGTTATTATTGTTGTAGTGGTTGTTGTTGTTGTTGCTGTTGTGAAGAAGAAGAAGAAGAAGAAGACGAAGAAGAAGAAGAAGAAGAAGAAGAAGAAGAAGAAAAAGAAGAAGACAATGATGACACAAGTGATGCACTTGCTCACCCCTGCCAACAATGCCCAGCCAGTTCCTGAGCAGTGGTGCCCAGCCAGCTTTCCCCCTAGTTTATATGCTGAGCATGACACCATATGGCATGGAATATCCCTTTGGTTATCTGGATTCCTCTGTCTCGGCTGTGTCCCCTCCCAGTTTACTGTGCCCCCAAGCCTACTCACTGGTGGGGTGGGTGAGAAGCTGAAAAGTCCTGGACTTACTGTAAACACTGCTTAGCAACAACTGAAACATCAGTGTGTTATAAAGATCATTCTCATATTAAATAAAAAACACAGCACTGTACAAACCACTAGGAAAAATATTATCTCTATCCCAGCTGAAACCAGGACACCTCAACGAAGCATTCCTTCACCCATGGACCTGCAGAGCTGTATCCTCCCTTGATGCCACAGGAAGATGTTTTAGTTTCTGCTCCGTGAGAGGTCACCACCATTGCTGAGTATGTGTACACCATCCTCCACAGTTTCTGTCCCCTTCTGCGCTCCCTTCTGCTCAAACTGGCACAGACTGCTGCATCTCCTGGTTGCTCCTCTTAGCTTGCACTCTGTAATACATCTGCGTCACACAGGTATGCCTAAATCTCCTGAGGGACATAACCCAGCTGGTACCAGACCAGCAAGACAAGTCTCCCTGAAAATACAATAACACGTGCTGCCTTCAACATTGCCAACACTGGGGAAGTAATTCTTCTCCCTGGATTTGACATTATTTGCTGCATATTGATACAGTACTAACCATGTATAAAAAGCAGACATTGTTATCTTCTATTTTTACTCTGCAGTGATTCAAGACTCAAGTAGGATCTGCTTGTGTCATTGGAAATACTTTAAAGGCATCGTTTGATCTTCAGGAAATGGATACTACCTAGTCATTTGCTCTGGGCAGTTCAGTTTTCCTTTCGATTTTAGGTGCTTCCTTGGTCAGCTAGTTAACTATTTCACATAATGGTTTGAAACACCTGTGTACTGAGAATCTAGACACCCAACTTAGGGGACTAGTTATTCTTATACAGATCAGAAGAAAAACACTTAAAGGTAATTATAATTTTACCCTACTGAAACGTCTGGAATTTAGATCCAAAAAGAATAGCGATGGCCCTAAATGGTACAGATGGTACCCAGGTACCCAAGTCTCTAAATCTTCACGGACTAGACATTCAGATGCACAACATGTCTGCTCAATGCATGAATGAATGCAGAGTTCGTTGTGATGCCAAATGAATAAGACTTAGGAAGCTAGTTCCTGGTGTTGGATTCAAACTGTTCAGTACTCTCCACAAATGTAATTCTATATCTCATTCCTATTCTAGCAAAGATGATGAATTAGCAACTACCAGCTGCTGAGAAGAAGGATTTCAGACCTTTGATAAACAAATTCTACTTTTAATTACGGCAAGGTGAGAAAAGTAAAGTGAGCACTGCCATCATTGACCTGCAGTTGACAAGGAATAAAGATAAATTGTGAAGATCAGAAATTGAGTCGCTGCTTCTGTATTGGGAATTGTGACACTCTCTAAAATAGAACCACCAAGAATAAATTATATAATATCATGTATAATAAATTACATGAATTGAGTTGTTTTATTTCTATCTGGTAAAAGATGTCAAAGTCTGTACAAGTAAAATTTAACAGGTAAATGACTATTCTTTCCCATTAAGGCCAACAATATGGAATAGACTGTGTATATCTATCCAAACCCTCTTTACTTTCCAAAACTGCCCACTGAGAATGGACCATGGTCTCTGCTCGTTTCCGAGTCATGCCCAGCTGCTCTTTTGGAGATCAGTAATTGTCTCACAACAAAACCTTGCACGGTTAGCAACAGAGTAGCAGTAGAGACAACCCATTCAGGCATTCATAATTTTCTCTGGAACAGTCTAATCTTCTGTTATATGTCCTTAAAAACTGCAAAATCTAATACCAATTTTGCACTTTGAAAAAAGAAATTTTTTAGAAAAAAAAGTAAATTCATCAGTTTCTTTTTATTAAGAAGTGGGTTTAAAGACATATATTTTTGAATGAAAAATTAGCATTTTAATTTGGTTTTCCAAAACTAAAACATCTGTAATAGTGCTGCTTGCCTATCCATCTGCCTGATCAACTTGTTCACTAGTTCTCCTTAAAAACTTCCACGGAAATGAGCAAACATAGAATACAAAAGGAGCAAGAGTTAATTAATATTCAAAGAAATCTGTATTTCTTAAGTTCAAGTCTTTATACAAGATGTAACTATGTCTCAAAAGCTTAATTTTAAGGGATAATGCTAGAATTTGAGGTAGAAATTTAAATTACACAAGAGATCATTCAAACTCTGTATGTAGCAGGGTGAATTTATGCTGATATTTTGGTTTGTGTTTGGCCCCAGCCACCTGTAGTAGTTTATATTCTCCCTGCCAAGTTCACTGATAAAACAGTGAATTTGTCCTTGGAGGGAGAACTATTTTAACTGGTGTTCTAGTATTGGTTCATTGTCTGCCAAGGGCATTTGAAGGAGAAATCGAAGAGGAAGAGAGGAAGGCTCGACCCCCAATTCAATTAGAAAAGACCCCCAAGGCATACTGTGCGTGCGTGCGGGGATTTCCAAAGTTCTTGCGCATGCGCTGAAGGGATGCACGTACATAACCAAGAGGGTGGGACTGAGGGCCTCTGGCTGGGCCGTGCTGGCCACACCTGGGAGGTTGAGGTCACTCAATTAATTGTATAAAAGTAGACAGTGCTTTCTTGGAGGTGAGCTAGCTTCACACCAAGGACAACGTCACCTTTTGGCGGGGACGCCTGCCAGTTTGTGAACTTACTGACTCGCCAAGGATGCAGCCTCTGCTATGGGTAATTATAGGCATGCTAGGTCGGTAAGATAACTTTATGGGCAACAGCTGGGTAACTGGGGAGGTCATGCTGGGGGCTTATTTCTCTCCTCCTTCCTCCCTTTTGGGTTTGTTTGTTTTTTTGGCCACCTCTTCGTAATAAATATCAGTTTTGTTGAGCTTGCAACGGTGTCATGGTTTTCAAGATTCAGTATGTTCCGAACCCTCCCTAATACACCTATATCTGCATGCAAGGCTACACTAATAACAATCATCTCATAAAAATCACAGGTACCCAGACTGGTAACCTGTTCTGCTTCTTATAGGACACTGTGGCTTTTAGAGGGGCAGAGCATGAAGACAAGAAGGAATAAGCACAAGTTGGAACACAGGAAATTTTGACTAGATATAGGAAAAACAAAACCCACAAACATTAGAGTAGTTGGCCAGAAAGCATGTAAAGTGTCCATCCTTGGTGATGCACCAAATGTGACTGCACCAGGTCCTGCGTAGCCTGCCTTACCTGGAAGGAGATTAGATTACACAATCTCCACAGGCTCCTTCCAACCCACATAATTTTATGGCTGTTTACATGGAGTCCATGAGCAGAAAAGGAAGAATTGGTGAGAGAACTTAAATATAGTACAATTAACCCACAAAATAAAAGTGAGTCTTGAAATAGATTCATATTTCATTGGCAACTAACATGTGCTAAAGGATGTCTGTATATCTTACTGGACTTCTTAGTCTTTTGTCTTGTTCAGCTGCAGTTATCACTGATCTATGTAATGTTTCTGTATTCAGCAAGTTAAGTGAAAGATATATTTATGCAGAGAGATACCTGGAAATGGCAGAAAACAATATCCAAGGGTATTGGAAGGTCTAATCCTAGTCAAAGTCAAGTAGATGTAAAATTCTTGAATCTTATGCAGGGTTGAACAACTGCCTTAAGATCATCAAAACAAATAAGACAGAGTCTTAGAGGAAACAGTCACAAGAGTGTAGACTTCAGGAGAAATATGAAATATTGACCTGAGTGCTGAAAGAAAATGAGACATTGCAAGTAAGTTAAAAATGTTATTGGTTGTTTCTACTGTTTTCTTAGGGAATGGGATTTTGTGCACATCCTTTACAAATAAACAGAATTGTAGCAAAAGTGTGTTTTACCTGACTTGTAACTACACTTGTAAATTAAAACAAATCTGCGAGGCACAGACAATGAAAACTGGAATGAAAGAAATGAGATGTGCAATAAAATTGCCAAACACATGTACTTTGTGTTATCTGTGAGCCCTGAAGGTACCTAGTCAGCACACTAGTCACTCCAGAAAGATACAAGTTTTCTTTAACAGGAAAGTTCCATATAGGTGTCCCAGGTAGCCTGTTTTGTCTCAAATGATGCCAACCATGAATGTTTAGGCAAGTGAATTGAACCCAAGTTTTTCAGGCAGAACATAAAATTTATGCAATTTTGTCTCACTTGTCATTGCTAAGGCTAGAGCTGGCTGTTTAGCAGTCCCATGCTATATTTCTTATTACCTTCCTCACATCTCATGCTATGGTGGGATGAAGTAAGGAACTTTCAAAGAGAAAAGCAAAGAAGGCCTTATCACCTCTTTCAGACAGAAAGAAATAACTGCTAATTTAGGCAGCCTAGAGTCCAAGCCAAACACTTTTGGCTACAGAGGTGATCCCAGACACTTCTATCTTTTCTTTGGATATTAAATACTGCTATCCTTTGTTTAAAAAAAGATCCATTGAAGCCATGTGTTCTGTGACTGGAACATTCAGCTTTTCTGAAATGAGAGGGAAAACCTTGCTTCAGTTAATATTTAAGTCTTTATTCACAAAAAAAACCAAAAAAAACAACAGTAGCCTGAGGCTAGACCATGCACATTTGATACAATACAGACAAGAGTCTGTATTGGAATTGTTTCAGATAAATTTCATCGAAGGAGAAAGGTGTGAAATAGTTTCTATATGAAGAAGGTTGGGCAGATCAGGATTGTTCTGCTTGGAGAAGTAATATAGGTCTAATAAAATACTAAGAGGCAAGAAGAAGGCAGATAGAAGTAACAGTTCATGGATTTTTCCCATACAAGAACTAGAGGTTATCAAATAAAATAGTAGCTGGCAAGCCCAAAGTAGAGATCCTTCTTTCAAGACACTTCATACAAGGTACACACAAGTTCTGTGAATCCTTTTTACAGGATATTGCAGGTGCTACAATTTTATATTGTGTGAAAAGTGGTTAGAAATATTCATGGGGAAAAAAAAATCAAGGACTAATAACTACAGTGTTAAATGTCACATGACTGACTCCAATTTGCACTGGCACTGAAAATTTCAGTATATATTTGGCAGACACATTTCTTAAGCATGTACTACTGGCTATTGTGAGACAGGCTGCTCAGCTGGAGAGGCCTTTGGGCTGCATGGTGTGGCCATTCCTATATTCTTAAATCCTTTATCTGAATGAATCAGAGCTGCACTGTGCAATGAGGCTGCTTCCAAAGACAGAATCCAAAGTTAACATAAGGCTCTGTGATTTTGAGCAGAACCACCACCCTGCAGTTCCAAAACTCCTTCTGAAACTTCCTCATCTATTCCCAGCATTATCTTATGAAAAGAACAATAAAAAAAGAACACTTTGCTCTAAAAAGTCCCAAACAGTTTCTCTGTTATCCAAACCAAAACTCCACACTTTCCTGAGGTTTCTCTGCCAGAACCACAAAAGACATTGGCACATTCTATAGGCTCAGGCACCAGTAAAATTCAATATGTATCTAAAGAAGACTGATTGCCTGTCCTTACTGCAATGATTTTAAGGCCCAGTGCTCCACAGGGGAGAGATACAAGACAGCCAGGAAAGACATTGTGAAAACAGACAGTGAGCATATAAATCACCAGCGCAACTCAGACACGGAAGCTAGGAAGAAGACTCCTATTTGGAAGATATAAGAAGAGGATATGGAAGAGGAAGTAAATCTTTTGATATAGATAAAATGCAGAACACTGTGGGGACAAGAAAAGAATCATCCTTCTGCCTCCAGTGAAAACATTGGCTTTATTGAGCCAGGAACTGGAAAGGGTTATTTTTTTCCTTGTGCTGAAATACCTCCAGACCATAGCTAGGAGAGGACTGGGGCACTTGCCTGCATTAATTTAATCTAATATGGAAAAAATATATGTTCTTATGATGAATTTCTAACACCAAAGAATTTGTCTGTTTTAATAAGCCCAGAGAACCTAGGTGTCTGGTGATTTCTTGTCATAAATCAGGAGTTCATTAAAAGAAAAAAGTATGAAAAGAAGGCAAAGATTCTGGCAGGAGTCTTGAGAAAACAATTGAAAAGCATTTTTGAAGTTTCACTCATTTTGGTGCAATATGTGCAAAGGCCACAGCTCTGAGCAGTAGTAGTTCTGAAGTCTGCCAACTAAGTACCTTAAAGCTCCTGAATGTACTGAATTTTAGACCGAGGAGTCAGCTTTCTGCCTGTGCCTGGATATTGCCTGCTTAGAATGACACGCAAAGCTGGGGTTGTGGGAGGGAGCTACAGGAAGTCATGCTACCTGACCAACAGGAAATTCAAAGTGCATCAATTCTAAGAGTCCAAAGAGCTGTTGAAAAGTAAGATAAGGTTCAGAAGGGGATTACTGTGTCCTAAATGTGATATTTTTATTGAGAGGGCAATGCTTAAATTACATTTTTATGAGCCAGAGTGGCATACCATCACTTTTTCATTTTACTGGGAAGCTTGCTGTGTTTCTCTGGTTCACAGCTGCAGAACGGATTAATTTTATCCTCTACTGAATGAGACCTTCAGTCCCACTGTAGCTTCTTACTTGGAAGCAGCATGTAAGGGTACTACAAGACAAAAATTATTATATCATCAGACAGAGTAAAAGAGAAATAGGAATAAAAATGGATAAAACACTAAGACTTGATTCAGCAAAACATTTATGGGCATGTTAGCCTTAAGCATCCCTGGTTAGTGAAGCACCAAAGCATGTTGTTGGGCTTAATTGAAGTTAATGGGATTTACACAGGTCCTGAAGGTAATCATATGCTTCACTGCTTCATTAAATCTGAATACAAGTATTAAAAAGGCAAGGTTTATCCTCAGGGAATTCCATTGAAATACACAGTGATACAAAACTATAAATCATTTTAAGGTATTTATTACTAAAATTCATACACAAAAATGTGCTAAGGGAAGTGCAGGGTGCATGAGAGCTGAGCCTCAAAATAGCACTTTGTTTAACAAGATATCTGAGACATAAGACCTGGTTCAGTGTAAAATCAGAAGGAACTACAATGAAGCCAAGGCCAACGCAGCTGATATCAATATTAAACCCCAGAGAAGAGGATTTTCTAAAAGTGTAGGGAGAGGGGAAGAAAAATGGAGAACAGGTCCCCGGAGAACATGATAAATGGCGATGGGTTAGACAATATAGTTCTGCTTCCAAAAGCCAGGCTTAATCCTCACTCAGGAGTAGACATTGTGCCACATATTTAATCTATCCCTTAGAGAGAGTCAAAGGATCAAAAGCATCACAGAGATACTTAAAGGGAAAGGTCATATTCCCATTGAGGACTAATGACTATATCCGTTCCTGCGAGCATGGGGATTTCTGGTGAGGGAACTAAAACTCCAGTGTTTCCAGCATTAACTCTGGCTGTAGGGTGTCTGCTGTCACAACAGCTTCTTGAACCCTTCCCCTTTACTCCAAACTACCCTCAGGATGTGAGGTTGCAGCTCCCCATGTTTCTCCTACAGCTTTTCCATACCTTTCAGCAAAGGGATTTCTTTAACAAAACTAAGCTCTGTGATCAGATCACCCAAAGCCACTGCAATGTCTCAAAACTACCAAAGCCTTTGTGGTTACAGAAGAATTGTAGAGAGCTGCTATAATTTAAGAGCAGGGATTTTTTTTTCCACTGTAGTGGTTCAATGTGTGTTGTGTGCACACATGTGCTTCAGCACAGATGGAGATTCAAATGAATATCAGACCCTTTGGTGTGAGTTCAAATTTCCTGAAGGTGTTGGAATGTCTGTAAAACATCAGATGCCCTTTTGGTTGTTTTTTTATAAATACATTTTAATTCTCTGCTGATTTGACATTTCACTTTATTTAGGAAAAATTGGGAAAAAAATTACAACATATTGAAAAAACTTATTACCAAAAAAAGAACAGGGAAAGGGAAGGAGGCTTGTGTGTCCCTGGCAGCTACCTGCCTTTCTTATACAAAGCCACCTATGATTCTTCTACAACCACAGACAAGCCAGGTTTTCTTTGTGCTCTGTCCAGAAAGGAAGTTCAAAATATGTATATCTACTCCAAAGCTATTAATCTTTTTTTACAAGATTATTGAGGAGAGTAGAGAACCATTGTCATATTTCTTAAAATAAATTTTCCCCAAAGCTTCAGGAATCTCTAAAGTAAGGTTTAAGATATCCTTTCTTTTTTTCTCTCCTAACAGATTTATCTCATAAACAACAGTTACTTTCTGACTGGTTTACTTTTATATTAATTATATCAATTTTTCTGTTTCTTTGAGGGGAAAAAAAAAAAGTGGAGGCTTTAGACCCCTGCATAGCTCACTTTAGTTTCACCTTGCTACTGTCAACCCAGACCCACAGTGCTGGAGAGATTGTCCACTCACAAAGGTTAAAGGATATATTGAGTTGAAGGATATATTGAAAGAGTTTCTATATAGTCAGTAAGATCAAAAAACCAACAACCTTTGAACCTTTTCCTTTTCCAAAATGGTTTCAATTGCATATTGAAAGTAACATAAGGCAAAACAGCAACAAAAATCAGAGTCAGGTCCCTAAACAAATGTCATCACCGCTTAGACTTCAGTGAGGGTGTTAATTATTATCACAAAGTGAGGAAACCACAGAATTGTTGGACCAAACACACGTTTCATGTGGAGAAAGTAGTACAAACAAACCAAAAACATATATAATTTTTCATGGAGTAGAGAGAAGATCCATCTATTTATTCAACAAGCCCTAGGGATCCTCCTCTGGTACAAACTATCTAACCTAGTACAGTACAACTTGCATCCCAAGACTGTCACAGCCTTCCTTATGCCTATAATTTATTAACTATCTCAGCAATGAGATTACAACTGGGATAATTCTGAGTGCCATTAAGAAGGAGGTTGTTGTATAAAATCTACATAACTGTACCATGACACCAACACTGGAGAACCAACCTTCTCCCATACACCCACATTCACCATTCTTTAAGAAGACATTTAAACTAAACTTAAGACATGCAATTATTCCACCTAGCTCTAGGACATAGGATAGAACTACTGAAAGGAGTGCTATACCTTATGGATGAGCCATGCACATGGTGAAAAAATGTACTTCTCACTGCAATATAGCATAGGGAGCAGTGATGCACATAGTTCAGAAGTTATCCCAGAGAACAACACACACTGGGGACTTCACATTAAGGTGGTAGAAAGGTCAAAGTAAGCAGGTTTTGAATAATCTGTCTAAAAGGAATTCTTTTCCCCCCTTTAACATCAAGGTGATTTGCTACCTGAAGCTGAATAAAAAATAACATATCCTACACATATAATACAGGAACATTATCTAGCCATGTAACAAAGATTTTGTTATTTATGGACCAATCTAGGAATAAAATTACTTATAACGCTGAAATAAAAATAGAGATTAGGCAGTTCACTGATCTGTACTCTCAGAATTAGGAAGGGCAGATCCTTTCCTGGTATGCAATCATCATGATGAGCAATTTTTAGAGCATCTCCTTGTTATATACTGATGTCATATATGATAAAAAAAGCTAAGCTGACACACTTAGGTTATGTCTTTGTTACCACATTTTCCTGAATCAGAGCTGTGCTGACAGACATTATTTTTAGACTGATAGCCAGCAACTTTTCATAGGTATGGACAATGGGTGTATACTGGGTTCAACAGGTGAAATGTAGGTTGAGAGAAGGCAGGAGAAAATCTCCAAGTGCCTTACAAAAGTGATGGAACAAATTTCACAAATTGAAACTTCAAGTCAACCTTATTGAACCCCTGGAAATTCCTAATAACGGAGTCCCAGAATGGGTGCACTGAATACAGTTAAACTGGTTTAGTTTAAGTAACTTCTAACTCTTAATTTGAGCTAACTTAGCTTAACTTAAACCATGTTTAACATGGTCTAATTTTTCAACTGACCCATAACAATTCTATTACTATATTTTTTATCAAAATTTTTTTTTAAATGTCTCATACTTTGAAATTTGCAAGCAAAATCAGTTTGCAAGCAAAGCCAGTGCTGCAAAACCCACACCTTTCCTTGAATTTACTGCCATCTTTTTAGAAAGTTTATTTAAAAGAATATAACCCAAATATGTGCTTTTCTATGAAGCGCACTTTTCAAGTTCATTTTGCCAGAGAAAATACTAATTTTCCAGAATGGCATATTTCATTTGCTACCAAAAGGACTGACTGTAACATAAAGCGGGTGGCTCCTTAAGAAGAAAGAGAAACAATTTGACATGGTAGGTCTGGTATCCTTCTGCAATATCAAATGAAGCCCTACATTTTCAAAATGATGCATGGGAACTTAACCACGTGGTGCCCATTAAAGTCAATGCCAGCTCTCATGGTTTATGAGGTCACCAGAAGTCCTTGATGGAATTACACTCCCGTCCTGCAGGGCGGATTCTCTTGTATCAAAGATATAATCAAAGTCTATAAAGTCAACAAAAACATCTGCAGTCAGTTCGCTCAGATTTGGATCACGTATTTCCACTGGAAAGAGAGAAACAAGAGGGAAATAAATTACTGAACAATTGTTAGTGTAACAGCATGGCATGGGTCTTATGTTGATACATATTCCTGTATCTAAGGGGGAAATAATGTCTTCCTGTGGTCATGCTCTAGGCATCTAAATGAAAAGAGAAACACTGGGGAATATTCCTCAGAAAAACAAAAGGACATCCTGTGAGACTGCAATTACAAAATAATTCTTTAAGCATACTTAACAGCTATCATACAACATACCAAACAAGTATACTTGAAGAATAAATAGTCTGGGTTCTTTGTGCATCACATGCATTTTTAGAATTTGCTGTACCGGTGCACATATATCAGTTTTGTATTTACTGAACTGAATCTTTTAATATCTATCAAAATAGTAACATTCAGCTTCCAAAAATGAAGCCTGGCACTCAATTTGCAAAAAGACTTTGCACATTGCTGTGTTTTAAAACACTCAGTAGTTAATAAAAGACTGTGGTCTATTGGTGTATTGGTTTTCATATTCTCTCTGTTGGAATATGATCTTGCTTTAGCAATAAACTGATATGTTGATTGAATACTTTCCAACTCTCTAGGTTTCTAGTAGAGTTCCTGGGGATGTATCACTAGCAGAACAGTGACTGTGCTAAAGAATCTTTCTTGGAAAATGAAAAGCCATGGTACCTCTGGGGTATCCTCCTATGTAAGATAGAATCATTTTCTTCAAAAAGTAGGCATTTGTCAAGGTGCATGATGATATTCATTGTTAAAACACGGACCAGAAAGTTTCTAGAAATTTGTCTGCTTATCAAACATAGTCAGGATTCAATCAGAGTACGAAGTGTCCTAAGCTCGTTAAGAATTTAGGGAGCAATTTGTATGCACACATGCATTAATACTTGCATACCTTGCAAACAAAGGTCTAGAAAGAAGCAGACATGCTTCATGAAAAAGATTTGCACAAAGCAAATAAATAACATCTCTGAGAGAAGCAGCAAATTTGGAAGCATAACAGCCAATGGGAAAAAGATTTATCACCAGGCGTTTTCATGGGTGCGTGGCGTCTGTGGTTTAATTAGGTTTCTGTTATCCAGGGCTACATTAATTAGGTTTTTGTTATCCAAGGTTACCAGTGGGGTACCCTGGCCCTCCAAAAACATAAACAGTGCAAAACTTATTTTACAGCAGCCCACAAGATGGAGAGGAAAAACAGTTGTTGTTTCAACATGGCACCTCTCTGAACTGGGGAATATAGATGATACAAATATAGCCATACTGCTTTTTGATTCAGGTGACTTCACACTTACTGCCCTACCTATCTACAGGCTGGATAGGTCACTCACTGGATAAGTGTGAATTAACCATAAAAGGAATGCAGTGCCGTATCAAATTAATTTCTGTAGCAGATGTGGTGGCCGTGGCAAAATTTCAGAAGCTTTGAAGGGCCGATCCCAGTGGTACCAAGGCTTTTCATTTTCCAAGAAAGATTCCTTTAACACAAGATGGAGTACGTTTTCTTCTGTCTTTTGTTTTAGTTTCTGTTATTACTATTCTTGGGAAAGAAATAGCATCAGGAAAGTTCAGAGTGGGGCAACATTTTCATTACAGAGGATTGAATCACCCAGTAAAGGATAAAATTTACAGCAGGAATCCTGTGAAAGAAGCATTGTGTATGTATGTTCACATCCAAACCTTATGATATAGCCTGTAATATTTTACTTTTTGCAGCCAGGCTCCTTCCCTTGCCTTTGCTTAAATGAGCAGTCAGTATACTCACAGCTGGCCTGGGCTATTCCCCCCTCCCATCATCCCTTCACCCCTCTGAACATCAAACTCCAGATAAATTTTACTGATAAAGCCAACACTAAGTAGAAAGGAAAGTATGCATTCTTCATGCTGTACAGCTGAGCAGGGCTAAATGGCTAATAAAAAGTCCTGGGCAACAACTTTAGAACAGGGAAAGGGCTGGTGCTGTGGGTGAAACTGAGAGGAGAGGGAGGCTGGTGGAGGGGGACGTGTCAGTCCTTGAGCTGGAGCCAATGCCAATCCCTCTACACAGTTTGAGCAACACTACCTCAAAAGTGCATGGTTTTTTTCTGCAAAGTGTTTGACTTCCATCTGACGGAATTTTGTGTGAGCTGAGATCAAAGATGTTTGAATTAGTTTTATAAACAACATAACTTAGGTAGGTATTTGACATGGGTAAATACTTTGTCAGCAGCACAGAATTATTAATTATGAATTTGCAATTTCTCATCTTACACTTCTGCTCTAATGCCCTATTTCTGAAGAAGTATTCACAACCACGATACAAAGGCTGGAGTATTACATAGCCCAGGCTTTTAACGCGCTTTTTACAATGAAAATATTAAGATACCTATCATAGAATGGCCTGGGTTGGAAGATACCTTAAAGATCATCTAGTCCCAAACCCCTTGCCATGGACAGGCATATCTTTCACTAGACCAGCTGTCTCAGAGCTCCATCCAACCTGGCCTTGAACACTTCTGGGGATGGGGCATCTACGATCTTTCTGGGAAACCTGTTCCAGAGGCTCACAACCCTCACAGTAAAGATTTTTTTCTAATATCTAATCTAACCCTATTCTCCTTCAGTTTAAAGCCACACCCCCTTGTCCTGTCACTACATGCTCTTGGAAAAAGTCCCTCTCCATCTTCTTTGTAGGCTCCCTTCAGGTAGTGGAAGGCCGCAATTAGAACACCCCAGAGCCTTCTCTTCTCTAGGCTGAATAATACCAGTTCTCCCAGCCTTTCCTCATATGAGAGGTGCTCCATCCTAATCAACTTGATGACCCTCCTCTGGACTCACTCCAACAGGTCAATATCCTTCCTGTGCTGGAGACTCCAGAGGTGGATTCAGTATTCCAGGGGAGACCCCACCTTGAGTATAGGTATTGAGAGACTGCAAGTTCTTAATTAATAATTCTATGCTGCTGGAGCTGTCACTTAGGCTAAACCCGTGAGCTCCTTCAGCCTTGCCCTCCAAAGGGGCTGTGTCACCGGTGCCTCCGCTACGACCGCGGGCGCACTCTCCTGTACCGAGCTCCCCTTTTCCTTCCCGTCACCCTCAACCGGCTGGGGCGGTACAGAACCATGCAAACCCTCACCGTTTCAGCAGGCCAGCGCCGGGAAGCAGGAGGTCGCCGTTCCCAAAGCAGCAGGGAGCGGCGGCCCCGCGGAGCCGCGGCCCGGCAGCGCAGCCGGGCCCTGCGGGCGCGGTGACACGGCCCGCGCCGCCACCCAGCGGGGCCGCCAGGGGGCGCCCGAGCGCGGCCGCGCCGGGATCCCGGAGCGGGGAAAACGTGGGGAGCGTTCGGGAGTCTCCATGTGGAGGGCAGATTGGCGGACATTTACACCGAAGCGATCGCAGGGTAAAGTCCAGCGCTCGGCCGGCACGTTTCGGGGAAGGCAGAAACGCAGGGAGAGCCGCGGCGGAGGGTGTCCGTTTGAACGCTGGTTAAAACAGCTCCTTCCGTGCAAAGCCCTCAGGTCGCAAATGGAGCAGATACTGGGAATGCTTGCTAATAATTCTGCAGAGATCTGAAAGGAAAATGTCTTTTTAATTCACAAGCAGAGAAAAATAGCCGAGGAAAGGCTTTCCTTTTTCTTGCTGCCATTCTAAACCCCTGTTTCCTTCAGAAATGTTATCTACGCTTTTCTTACTCAGTGTGTTTAGATTAATTACTTTTTCTCCTTCAAATGATTGACACATAACAGATACATGAAAACAGATTGATGTAATCTTTGAGATTAGGACTATAAAACAGGAAAATCCAAATTAATTCTTCAGTTTAAAAAACAAACCAACAAATAAAACAAAAAACCACACAAACAAACAAAAAATCAAACAAAAGAACCACCACCATAACTCAGAAAGGTATTAATTATTAGGAGGAAAAGTAGCTCATGCTTTCCTGTTAAGTTATAATATGAATGGTAGCATTTTGAACTCTTGGCCTAAAATAGTTATATTGAGCTTTGATCCATAGGACGTTAACAGACGGGAAGCAGAGGAGTGAATTGGGGTGAATTTAATAGTATCCAGAGATAGAATAATTAACTCTTATGGTGCCTATTAGCAGCTAGGGTCTGAAGGAAAACACTTTATAAAAATAAAACCAGAAAGGAAAAAAGGCCATTTCTGGATATTGTTAGGTAAATAAATTTTTTGAGAGAAGGGTATGACATCCATCCATAATACGAGTCATGAAATTAAGGCCAAGTTTGTCTTCTTTATCATCCACCAAAGAGGATCACTGTTTGCTAACAGGCTGAAACATTGTAGGCCAGCAGTTAACTGTCCCTGCTCACTCTTGAGCTTTTATTTTCTTCTTATATTAGTAAGCTTTTCAGTAAATTTACTCTTTTCACAATACATGTATGAGTACATGGATTAATGAGCCTTCTTATGAGTCATAAGAGCTTCAGATGCTCTTCTTTCTTTTCAGCCTTGTTTGTTAGCTAGATATCAAATACTGTTTGGTTAACACAGAGACTGGGTCTGTGTAGGCTGGCTCAGTAGAGGATGTAGCATTATTATACTCCCTGATTTACTTCTGAGTGTCCACATCAGTTCGTACAGCCCAACGTATTCTGTCTTCCTTGCCATAACCACCTAAGCTCAGGCTGTCTATAAATGCAGCACCATTATGGCTGTTCAGTGATATTAATACTCCTCTAGGAAGGAGTCTGAAAGTAGCTTTTTTGCCCAACAGAACTTAGATGAGGCTTAGAAAGAGTGTATTGCCCGCAGCAGAGATAGGCACAAGTGCTGAAACACAAGGTGGTTGTACTCATGTGTACCTTCCTGTTTAATTGCCATGTGAATCGCTGATCTGTTCACACAAAAGCCACTGAAATGCCTGAAAACAACATGCGGGACATATTCTGTAGCTAACAGCCTATAGACTGAGAGGTAAAATAAAATGATTCCATAAATACTGGAGAGATGCTCTTTACATCAAAAGAAACAGCACTTCATTTTCAAAGGCTAAAACATCAGCACAGGTGACAATGTCTTTCAAAGTGTAGAGTAGATATTAACCCACTTCACTAGAGCTATGCAAAACCTCAGAAAGATGTACTTCACATGATTATGCATTATATACCAAAGGGAAAGGAAGGAAGGAAGAAATTTCCCCAGCCTTTCTGCAAATGCATACAATAGAACTCATTGAAAAGCCTCTCAGTATATTGCAGTACTGAACAGTAAATCAATGTAATCTGAATTTCTGCAGTAGCAGGAAACTTTCCAAATGATCGCTATAAATGGAGCACATGTTTTACGTATAGGTTACTATTTTTGGCAGTCCATCAAACTCCTTTGATCTGTAGACAGTGGGGTTTCATCCAGCCAGCAGGACAAGAATAAAAGGTCCATATTCTGCCAAGATCCACTCAGAGCAGGAGATGGGGAGCTGGTTATGGTCACACAGCTCTACGACTGCTGCTCTGTCAGCCTGAGCCCCAGCAGAACTTAGATAAGCTTGTGTAGTTCAAGTACACCCTAACTAATCCCAGCCTGTTTTAGTCCCTGAGATGTACCCCTTAAGAACCCAGAGCACTCTGTTTTGTTTCTGTGGGTCTCTCAGTCTTTCCGTGTGCCAGCATGGGAAGAAGAATTGGCACAAGAGCTGTTTATACCACCTTGCACCGGCTGCATGGCTCCCTACACAGGGAACATCCCCCGGGGCCAGTTAAGACAGCGCCCTGCAACACCTGCACAATACAAAGTGACGGAAACCAGCACAGAGAGTCTGGCCTGCGAGTCCTCAAAATGGAAAAAGGCAGATAAAAAAAAACACACACCAAGGCAAGGGAAACCAGGCATCACATGAGGATTAGAAAGAAAAGACCAGAACAAAAATTTATAAAATGGGGCAAATCACTTCCTGACTGCAACAGAGCTGAACTTCAAAAAAGATCCACTAAGCCCACAGCACTGCTGGCCAGGATGGACAGTGTTTGAGTGTCCTTCCTCTCCTCAGGTTCCTCGTCAAAGATGATGTCAAGATTTATGTGTCCCTTTCTGAAACAGTTCTACAAGTTTAAACTAGCCCTCAGTCCATTAGAGCCTCCATATAAAGGAGTGAGCGGTGAAGTGCTTTGCCACACGTGGATAATGCACTACAGGACACAAGTGTCTGACAGCCGTGATTTTGTGGATCTCCAAGTTGATTCCAACTATATGGTGAAGCCAGAGTTGACAAAGAGAATTACAAATATCTAATTTGCCCACTACGTTCCTTTTTTTTTAAACCCTGAAATTCATTACACCCATGGCATATATATAAAATACATTTTCATTAGCCCGTCATCAAAGTGCACAAATCCTAAATCTCCTCTGCTGTTCTGAGTGACATATTTCAGGAATAACTACTCAGAAATAACTGCTGTAGATGTGTCTGGCTGCTGAACATGAAAGTATGGGTGCTGCTGACTGCCTGGCAGCTGGCCCAGCATTTAACCCTGCTGTTTTAAAATGTCGTAAAATAAGCACAATTTAATCTTTTGAAACCTTTTGGTCAGTGACTGTGATTTCCGCAAAAAATGACTTCAAAGGAAAGACAGGCACCTTTGTTGATGCCTTTTTAAGCAGTCATGAGTTCCAAATTATTTTAAAAAAGGGAAGCAGAAACCTCAAAGTGTGTTACACCTCCTCAGAATTAGATGCTGAAGCGATATGTAAACTGGGCTGTAAAAATTGATCCTCCACTAGTGATGTGGCTCAGAATGATATAATTAAAAGATAATGTCAATGGAAAAAGAATATCATCGTAGACTAATGGGCTCCTCCTGACACATAAATACCACAGCAAAACCTCTATTTTAATGAAAAAATACCACTTAGAAGCCAAGTAATTTTATTTTCAAAGCAGGATGTGTTGAAAATGTTCTATTTCTGTGGATATATTTCTGTTTTGCCAAACGTCTGACACAGAATTAACACTTCCACCTTGCAGTCTTCATGTAATACACAACATTCCTCTGTGCCTCTAAAGCACCACGTTTTACCTGTGCAAAAAGCAGCTGAACACTTCTGCAAATAGTGTTCCTTTTTATTAGTAAGTTGCAATCTTAATATAGACCGAAGGTTTTGTTTCCAAACTTAGATGCAGAAAAAATTATGCATACTTAATTGTTTGACATTCAACTTGATTTAGAGAATGTGAACATTCCTAGACATGAGACTGTTTAGGGATGAGGTGACTGTTTGTCAGCCCAGTCAAAGTTGAGTTAAAAATACCCTCTAAGCGCATCAGAGAGAAAAAAAGTAATGTGAATAATTAAACATATTTCCTATCTACATCATATTACTCTTTTTAACTTCACAAAAAAACCCAAACCAATCAACCAACCAGAAAGGTAGTGTTTCTTCTGTTCTTCTCAGATTTGGTTTGGAAGAAATGCCTTTTGACATTTCAGTATTAAAGCAAAATGATATGAAGAGCATTTGATCCATCACTGTATGCTAGGATGCTTTGAAAATGCCTACCAGATGTGGCCCTCAAAAGTCCTAGGCATCTTCTGCTTAGTTCCTGGCTTTAGACCAGTCTGAGGAAAGAACTGGCTGATGAGCTGCTCAGACCAGGCTGATCTGGATACGATCTGGATGACTGTTGTCACCTACATAACTTTAAAATCGAAAAGGGAAGTGCCTTGCAAGACTAGGCGCCTCCAGGATTAGGCAGCAGCCAAGCACAGGTTTCTGGAGAGCACTTTTGGATGCTGTTCCACCTACATCCTGCCTTAGGTGCCTAAGTCCTTTACTAGAGCTAGCCAGAAAGGCTAGATTCCCATTGAAGTCTGGAGAAGGATTTACATTAACTTAAGTGGATTGGTTCAGGCCTTAAAATGAGAACCATGTGTACATCCTTACAAAGAATCTGGTCCCCTCTGTTTATTCATTGTGACTTCTCACTGTATTGAACCATTCATACACACTAATCCACAAATAATATGTCAAAAGATGTTTTGGAGGATAAGAGAGTTATGGACTTTCATGCTTGTAGTCTGTGCTGTTCTGTGCTGTTCTGGCCATACAGCAGCCACCCTGGCTAACAGGCCAGTCAAGCCACATACACCATTCAGGTCATACATAAGCTCTAATTGTATTACTCGTCTGGCTCGTCAATACTTTTCCATGGAACCGAAGGAAAGGAGAGCATATGGAATAGAGAAGCAGGAAAACTAATGAATGAAAGAATATAACTTTCAGGGTTCTGGCAATGTTTTTACATCCATATTTTGCTCCACTCCCCTGAGGTCACAAAAAGCAAATGGCATATTCATTTCCTTCCATCTGTGCTATTCTGAACAGCAAATGGGAACTAATATCTAAACTTTCCTAATAAGCAGGGATGGGAGAAGAGCTGGGTAATAATTAGCTACTGGCTAACAATGCCTTGTAGATTATGTGACTTTCAGAGTGATGCTCATTGTAGACACATTTTTCTTCTTCCTTTTCCTATTTTGCAACGACACAACACTTTTAAATTAAAAATTAAAAAAAGCGCAAATTCTTCCCAAATCCTACCCATCACACGTGAAGCAGCAGGAGCAGATCCATGCAGAGCCAGGCCGGCGCTGTCCCATTTTTTACATGCAAGTCCATGTAAACACTGGGACGAGGTGGCTGGCCAGGAAGCCCTGGTGGTGTTGGATGTGTGGCGATGGCCCCCCCTTCCCTGGGGAGAGGCTCAGCTCCAGCTGCAGCTGCCTCCCCCCTGCTGCTGCTGGCAGGGCCTCCCCACCGCCCCGGCAGCTCGCTCCCCCCACCCTGGGCCGCAGAAACCAGAATTTAGTGACCTGGCGATGCAGCAAATAAATAAATGAATGGAGCTGGAGAGCTTTCTGGAGAGGCCTGCGGGCCGTGCTTCCCAGAGTGAAGGAGAGGAAAAGCGCTTCTGTAGGCGTCTGGCTGGCTGGGTTCCTGTCAGAATAATGATTTCAATGTTACTGTGATTTCACCAAGCGGCACGCTGGGCCTTGGTAGGCAATTTTTTTACAGTTGTGAATGTAAATAAGGCATTTATTTAAATTGAACCTCTATTGTACAGAGAAAATATAAGCTGGGAGGAAGCACTGCTGCTTGACTGCTCTACGGGACTGCGATGCATTTATACAGCAGGGAGCAGGACAGGTCTTGCGCATCACCAGGCAGGACTGGCTAGTATTTGCATTTAGAAATGTAGTTTGAGGACAATTATTCTGCCACCAACCTGGTTAGCAAGGCAGCTCTACACCTTGGCTTCCAGTTTGTAAAATGAGTGTAATGATCATGCCCAGAAAAAGCCCCAGAAAAGACATTTGGGGAATATGAAAACCCTGGACACATACTAGGAAGGAAACAGATTTCTGCTCCGTAACAATATCCACATTTCTGAAGAAAAAAAAAGACCATGCAAAAATCCAACTGGAAATCCTGAGATATTTCTTTAACTAAAAGTCTTCTCCTAAGCAGCACAATACTTATCTCATCCTAAAAGATTTCATTTGTGAGAGTATTTATAAGTTTTATGTTTCAGTTGGTTTCTTTTCCAAAAATACAAAATAATTTCAAGCCAGAGAAGCAGGACACTATTTTTCAAAGAGAAAAAAAATAAACAGTTTTGATCAGTGAAAAATTCTTCTAGATTTTTAATGTCAAAAAAGGCATCCAAACCCTTTTCTGTGAGGAAGTTTCATTTTCAACCAACTCGTATTTATTTTCCACCTAGTCTGGTCCAGTAGCACCTTGTACCCAGGTACTGGCAAACCTCTGCTGGGCTTTTTTTTGAGTTTGATGAGTTTCTGCCAGTTCCTTGATGCCTAGGAAACACCACTTTACTGCCATGGCAAAGCCTGTCTGAGTTTAAAATAAGGGTGGTTCCTGCCTTTGGTTAGGCTACTTTTTTTTTTTTTTTTTAATTTTAAAAACATTTCCCCTTTATTTTCATGGTAAAAGGTATTTTCAATATTTTACAAGAAAATACTGAATGTCCTTATTAGCTTTAGGTCATAAATGCCACAAAACAGATTTTAAAACTGGAATAAACCCAACATAAATGCTTACTATTGGTGAATATAAGGGCATACAAAACAGGGCAGTAAAGTCACTATACAATATCAGTAAAACCATTAAAAAAATCTGGAAAAACATCAAGATGGCTGGCCTCTTTGTAGTTTCAGCACAGAAAAAAAAAAATTGAACCTTATTTCTAAATATTTTCCCTAGTGGGAAATAACAGCTTAAAAATAATCCCAGATGTATTCATTTGTGTAACATTTTTCTGCTTGCAACATATAGGCATGGAAAAATTATCGAAGGTTTCAATTCTGGACTTGTATTTTAAAAATGTCAAGCTTTTGAAAAACAGCATAATTTTTCCTTAAAAGCTATTCATTTACCTGGAATGTTGGCCAGCAGGCGTACGTTATGGACTTGGTTTAGCTAAGATTGAAAAATTGCCCGAAGGCAAAAGAAAAGTAGGCAATTTTTGTGGCTCAGATTATGTCCCCACACAAAATACAGCTGAGTTGATTTTTGAACTGACATATAAAAGGATTTTGCGAGTATGTGGTCTTGATAGTGATCAAAAGCTTTTTAAGGTTTTTAAAAAGCTCAGTGATTGTTATTTTTATGTTGTCTTCTTTACAATCAAAATCTGTATCCTGAGGTACAAGGAATTAGAAAGCTCTTGTTAAATGGCTACTGAAAACAATAAAAAGAATAGCAATCCAAACCCATAAGTAATATAAGTTGTTTGCTAAAATGTAGATATTTTTATTTAGTAGATATTATTATTGGGTATATATTAAAAAAACTACACATCCACTCAAATCTTCAGGAAGTTATCTTGCTAAAGGAATCACAATTTACTTTTGTACAATCTAGACTATCATCTTGAAAAGTTTTTTGTCTGGATAACATTTACAGCCCATTTTCTCTGACTAATTTCTGTGACATACAGTAAGTAACGTTACCATGTATGGGTGGCTACAAATAATTTTAACAGGTTGGACTTATCAGAGGTCTGGGTGGGTATTCCCCTCTATATATATGAAATCTCTTTTTTATGCAAGTGAGACTGTTTAATAAAAATAAAGAAAAGTCAGTGAAAATTCAGGGAATTAAATTATTCATCAAGAGCCAAGGGTACAGATATGGGAACAGGTAGGGCTGAGGACAATGCCTGTACTCTGACAGAAAGAGCCAAGCTCATGTTGAACTAGCCAGTTCCAAGAGCAGACTGTTGCTGATCAGTGCAATGCTCTGTGTGAGCTAAGTGAACAAGGCTGAGTAGTGTGCACATAATGCCCTATGACCAGGAGCATGACTATCTGTGCACAGTGTCCATGTCCTGTAGAGTGGGGCCGGTCCGCCTGGAGCCTGCCTGAGGAAGTCAAATGCAACACATGTACAGCCATAAGGATCATGGTGATCCAAGGGCCATGCAGTCTATTCTGTTCCCACAGAATTTCTCTGGTTTTCTATTTGAGAAGAGTGGAGTTTTTAGAGAGTCCCATAGAGGTTACCCTTCAGGAAATTTAGGGCCACCAAGACGATTAGAGGGATGGAGCACCTCTCCTGTGAAGAAAGACTGAGAGATCTGGAGTTGTTCAGCCTGGAAAAGAGAAGGCTTCGGGGCAGCCTAGTTGCGGCCTTCCAGTAACTAAAGGGAGCCTACAAGAAAGATGAAGAGAGACTATTTGCAAGAGCATGTAGTGACAGCAGCACAAGTGGGAATGGCTTCAAACTGAAAGAGAGTAGGGTTAGATTAGATATTAGAAAAAAATTCTTTCCTGTGAGAGTGGTGAGACACCGTAACAGGTTTCCCAGAGAATCTGTAGGTGCCCCATCCCTGAAATGTTCAAGGCCAGGTTGGACTGGGCTCTGAGCAACCTGGTCTAATGGAATATGTCCCTGCCAACAGCAGGTGGCTTGGAACTAGATGATATTTTAAGTCCCCTTCCAACTCAAACCGTGTTATAATTCCATGATTCTATTTTTGTACCATTCTATGATTCTATGAAATGGGGATGCTGCATGGCTGACAATATCCAGCTGGCTGGTTATTTCTCAAAAGGTGGTATTTTTCCTTTTGGTGTGCAGAGTGCTGCTACCCATGCAGTCCCCTTCAAATGCAGAGCATTAGGAGGCGCTTCAGACACAAGGTAGAATGACTCAGAGTGCTCCTGGGCTTTTGATACAACATGACAGCTTTGCCCTGGTGAAGCGAATGTCCACACTTGGGTCACACGTGATACTGCAACATCGTCCATGTACTTGGGAAATGGTGGTGGGTAGTGTCATAAATGGTGTATTCTCTCTTCTTCGCTAGATGTAATACCTCTTCAATGACAGCAAAATTTATTTTTTGGATACTTCACATTGCTCTCTGTGTCCTACTGGCAACAAACAGTTGTTTAGCTGTACCTCTCCTTGCACATGTGCTTCAGGAAGTTTTTGAGATAGCCAGTCAGACAAAGTGGGAAGAGTAAGTTCAGGTCAGAGCTTCTATACCTGTAACACAGTCTCAAGAAGAAAATGTGAAGAAGATGGGCTGATGTTTCTGTGCTCCGGAGCTCTCCACCTTAATACAGTCAGAAAAGAAAAAAACACTGAAAAAGTAGTCAACGAGGTCTTAATGTACAGCTGGTGAAGCTGGCAGAGAGATTCTACTTGATGCCCAGGAGAGCAGTCATGCCAAAAACCTGAGACACATAAAAATGCTGGGTGTCCCCAGCTCCCAGCTGCAGGTAATTAGCATATCTTAAAAGTCAGATCAATAAATGTCTCATTGCAAATTAAAGAAGGAGAATTTGTGCACACATCTTTGTTGTCCCCCTGCAGAGCAGTTGCAGGTGTCTTGGCAGATGAGGGAAATCAGATATGTGGCCTCTGGTTATATTCTAAGTATAACTTGGTTTACTTACACATATAAGTAAGTACTGGAACAGAGAAAATCAAACAGTATACAGGTAATTCCCCTTTTCAAGAGTCTCAGCTCATCACTAGAATTGGGATTACAAGCAACAATTCCACCTGAAGAACAGATTTTAATACAAGATCAAAGCAAATAGCAATCTCACCTTCTGATAACGCAGCTCCCTTCACACACAACTGTATATACAGACACACAAATTAAAAAAATTAGTATATTATCCTGGGAATGAATATCTATGTGCATGCTTAAATAAAAGAAAAATGGAAAGAACAGTCTGGAAGATTGAAATGGCACCATCTGGTGACACCTACCACATGGCATGAATGGCTGGTGAAGCTACTTTTGTTGTCTGAAGCTTTGTGAAACAGCCTGGTGTATAAGCATAAAAGCCTTTAACAGAAAACTCTAGATTGGCTGCTGCTTTTTTTATTCTGTTGCTATAGCTTGCTGTAAAGACAATTGCAGACAGGCATGTGGATTCAGATACTTCATTGAGAAATTACCAGAGTAAATCAAGTTATATATAAGACTCACCTCACTCTAATTTATAGTTCAGCTCAGACCATTGAACTTGCAAGTAAAATTTATGGGGGAAGAGCAATAAATTAAATTGCATAGAAACATAATTTTTGTCGTCCAGTTACACGTACATTTTGATTTAACACATAAAAAATGGAGTATAATACTAACTTGTTAATAAAATGTGCACAGCGCTGACATGTAAAAACAGTTTTGTAATTGGTTGGTCCACTCTGTTAGCCTTGTTGACAACACTAAATTTTCAAAACCCTACATTAGGAACACTGAACTAACATTATAAATGCAGAAAGCTCATAAATGCATACAACAGAAATTCATTTGGCCTTTGATTTTTCTCTTTTTGGGTGTCTTTAAAGTGAAAACTGTAAAATTACCACGTAATAAAACCCAGTACACTGAACACTAATTGCCCATTTATAAAAAGCTCTTTTCCTCCAATCGTGTAGGTGTGAGGCATAAACTTCTTGGGTTTTACGGAGCTGCGATTTATACTTTCAGTTCTGTTTCTCTCTGTTGCATTTCATCTTAAGCTTATAAAAGACGAGCTGGATTTTATTAATCTGCATCAGCATTCATTGGACATTAAATCTACGAAGATCCCTACAGGGTTTTAATTGTGGCTGAATTGCCAACAATAATTGGGCCTCTGACTAACCAGGGAGAGCAGGCCACCCTCGCTGCCGGGCACAACTGCAAGCTCCAACACCAGCCACGATAGCCCACTTTGTCAGCTGCCCGAAGGGAAGTTGTCAAATCTGGGACCCTGCTGCTTTATTCCTATAACTATGTTTTAGAAACACCTCACAAGTGGAATTGTGGTTGCCTCATCCAGAAAATGTGGAAAGGATTAATGTGGCATGTAAAACAAATCACTCCTGAGCTCAGCTGAGAAAGTGGGTATTAAAAGCACTCCAGTCAAAAGAGCTTTAGTGAAAGGGTCATGGTGATATACAGTCAGCACATGTTGGGCTGGTAAAGCTGCAGGGTGTTTGGAAATGGTAATGGTCCATGGGTGTAAATTCTTTCAAGACCTCTTAAAGGCACATGTGTTTCTTGGGCATGTTCTCCAAACAAGGACCTGTTATAGGTTAGATTCACTGGAGCTTTTAAACTTTATTGATTGGTTTGTGGTATTCCAGGTTTGCTTACTGGTTTGTTGTTTGTTTTTTTTTTAATGCTGTTGATAAACACAGAAAACTATCATGACTTAATCTAAAACTTATAAATCTATAAACTATGTTGTATGTAGCTTTATTGTAATGTATTTCAGAATGTGTTCTTTCTTTATGCCATTAATCACTGGATTCACAAGAGTTAAGGGTCTATCGACGTTTCTTTTATGAATGCAGGTTGGTTAAAACGTCTGTACTTTTAAGGATAAAAAAGTCAGATCCTTAACTTTGACATAACATTTAGTGTGCCTTTTAATATGTTTGTAACATTTGTAACATAATATTTCCTAAAGTTATTAAAAAGATGTTTCAAGGCAGCTTTTCTTGTAAAGCTGGGAAAACTTACAGTGCTTAGCAAAAGCTTTATTTTACAAGTTATTTTTTTCATTAGGAGTTTCATTGTGATTTAGCATTAAGAATAAAAATGTGATAACATATATGTACCATGTAGCCCTTTTTTACCCTAAAAAACTGCCACTATAAGACAGAAATGTCCAGAAAGGGTTTTTAAGCAACAACTCACCTTGAATTCTGTCAAAAACTTGAGGGTTCAGTAATTTCGTACATTAGGCCCTCTGTGCAAGGATCACTTCACTTACATTTGAAATGGAGCCATTTCTGAGAAGCATGTGTCAGGTGTTGAGCAGAACACAACCATATCTTTATGCAGACTGAGTGGCTGAGAAGTGGAACTGAAAAAGAAAAATGTATCTACTTGCTACAGTACTTGCCATGATATAATTAAAACCACTAATAATCACTTCCAACATGCACCGTTCAGTTGAGAAGGCATCCCTGCAGCAAGTGGCCTGCATTCAATTCTAAGAAAGCTTGTCATGGTCCAAAAGCCAGTATTTTAGGATTTGGCCAAGAGAATGCTGTTTTGGTTAAGTACACTAGAGATTAGGTTTTTTCAGTCTTAATTCTGAATGTATTTGTTTTTACACAAGGCCACTGTAGATTATTTTATGTGGTCATTTAACCTGTGTTCACTATAACAGACTTGAAAGCAAAAGCACAGATTGCAGTTACATGATGTGGTAGGTGAAAACATTTGTTCTGAATAATAATATTTAATTGAAATCGTATTTAAAAACACTGAAGAGTTGTTTTCATGCAAACCCACAGGACTGTTATGAACAGGGGCCATGGTTAAATGATCAAAAACCTACTTAGTCAAGTTAAAACAAATAAATAAAATAACATGTGACCTTGGCAAGATTTGGGTTCTACGTAGGTTCTGGTTCAGTGCCTCTGTCTTTGGCTCCAGATACAACCATGACTACAAATATTGTTTCACAGGCTTGAGCAATGACCCCATTTGTTACTTTTGCTTAGTACAGGTCTGGTGAAAGTCAAGATCAGTTGTTCTCCTGCAACTTTTGCACCATGCAATGAAGATCCAGCCATAAAACAAAGAAACACGAGGTAGATATGATGTTGCTGTCTGGCATCTTTATGGAAATCAGAAAGCTTTGGCAATGCTGAACTTCAAAATTAAGTTTCCTGTCCTTTTCCCCTTCAGGAAGGTGAAATGTGATGTGCCTGTAACCAATCTTGAAACAGATGTCCTGTAGCTACTTGGGTAAACAGCTAAGGTAACTGGCCAAGACACACTTAAATGTTTTCTGAAGAGACACACAGTCTAAAAAGACCAAAAAAAAAACCCGAACCCAAAAAAAAAAAAAAAAAAAAAACAAACCAAAAAAAAAAAGCCAAACAAGCAAAAACCAGAAAAGGTTCATAGCAGACATGGGTTGTTGTAATGTCATTGTTCCACATTGCAATAATGTGCAGGAAACTGGACAACACTGTAATCTGTAAACCAAATTATTGGTGTTCTGCCCAAATGTTTTAAAATCCAAACACCTGCAAGGAACAGCCAAATATTCTCAACAGAAGACTAGTCCTTCTGGGTTTCTTTACCCTTAAAAACAAACAAAAAAAATGAAATAAATGTAGGTTTATGAAATGTTGTTCTTTAAACTTCCTAAGCTACAGGGCATTTTTTTTCAAGAGTACATAGTTACTTTGTAAAAGTAAAAGTTTCCTGTACCTAGAAAAAAAGACACTGCTCACCTTTTGTTTCAGTTCTCATTTTACAACACTCGGTCTTGCTAGTCTTCATACTAAAAGCTCAAATCAACTGTTTTGCTGAAACACTGTGGGTTTTTTAAGTTGAAGTCTTAAAAGCAACATCTTTATAAGTTAAATTCCTAATAGCATCAACTCTGAAATTTTATTTCATTTTGAGAAAAGTCTGTTCTGTCTCACATCTAAAATTGTAGATTCAGATTCAAAGACTTTTGTCAGTATGTTTATCATCAAATCTGCAAGATCATTCAAAGCTGGAGAATCAGATAGAAGGAAGAAGAAGGATATAAAAATTCTTATTTTCTTATTTGCTTCTTTTCCTGTCAGTGAGGCTATAAAAATTTGATTTTAATTTATTATAATTCATTGAAAACCCCATCTTTCCTTTCTGTAAGAAGACAATCCAGAAAATATCCAAGAGAATAATACAAATAGTAAGTAGATTAAATAGAATGTCTCTCGTTTATGCCCTGAAGATGATCTCTTTCTTACCCAGAGACAAATTTTAACTATACTGTGGCCCTTTAGATAGCTGGAATTTATCAGATATTTCGCTGCCTAAAAGAAGTTAATTTGGACAGAAAAGCAGCCCAAAGTAGAGGGCTAATGAGCTCTCTGTGCAGCTCGTTAGTCAGCTGTTCGAGTTCTGACCCACCACCCTCAACCCCCCAAAACTGGTTTAATGTAGAGTGAGGCCTAAAGCACCAAGGTGTCCCTAAAATTATTCATCCTCTGACTCTTCTGCAGAATTGCCTCAAACATTAATAAGGACTAGGGCCTTGCTATGCTAGGAAATGTATAAATATTAACAAAACAAATGTTGTTTGCTTCTAGCAATAACAGTCCCTGTGGTTATGCCTCTTAAACAGGAAATCAGGTAAGAAGATTAAAAAAAAGAATAAAACAAGTGTGAGGTTTATTTTCCTCTTAAGTTAGAAAAAATCTGGGGCTTGTTTTGTTCCATACCTAGTGAGCTACATCCAGCTTGTTCAACAAGGCTTTGACATGGGCGGACCAAGAGTCAAGGTTGAATTTTCTGTAGGCCTGTGAGCAAAAATGAGTGGTACTTAGAGAAAAAGGAAAGAACAAAATGCAGAAATGAGTATAACAATGGAGGGGGGAATAGCTGAATGAGGAAGGAGAAAATTCTTTAGGATAAATAATTCTGATTAAATCATTTACATTTCAAAAAAAAAGGTATATTAGGGAAAAAATTACTCTGTGTATAATTTATCAAAATAGCTGTCTAACTGCCCTGTTTAAGAAAGCTCTCATGCTTCTTTTTAAACTTATTCTAGAAAAATATATAAATATTTTATGGATTCAATTTCTTTGAATTTCGAATTCAATATATTTGATTGGATATTTTTTTCCTTCCTGCTAAATTTTTTGTATTAATAGAGGAAGAAAACTGTAAACCCAAGGAAATCTTCACCTGGACCTAAAAGATATGCTGTGGTCCTAAAACAACACACCTTTTTTCCCAAAAAAATTTGAACAAAACTTTGCTCATCTTTTCCAAGAAACAAAAAGGGCGAAACTAAATTCATATCATCACAAAAGCAGCAAAATATGTAAGTTATCTCACATTTTCAGTTACTTATGTGGGATTTTCCTTGTGTCAGCCATTTCATGAAGGGCATGGACACCACCTAGTAACCCTGCCCAAAGCAAAGAGAAGGTGGGAAGGAGGCAAAAGTCCACTTTCTTCCTGCTGTTATTGCTCACAAGCTGATGCCAGTGCTCACTTTCCAGACAATTTTCTCTGTGTGGTCTTTTCCACACTTTCCATGTACTTGCCACATTTTGCCCACAAAATCTCTCTCCATCTCCACAAAAAGTGCTGCACAAAGGGCATGAGCACACACCACTTTAGAAGGACTTTGATAATATACGTACACATGTTTGCACATGTGTTGAAAACATTTATCATAGCCTTCCTATGTTACTCCTGCTTTCTTATTCACAAATGTCATACCAACCCCAGGCATAATATCAAAATTAAGTATTTACAATTGAATTACCCGTATATTCTGCTATTCATACACTAAATCCATCGGTACTGAAGCAATCTCAAAACATCATTCTCTACCTCTTACTGGCTATGGATTTTACCATCATAAGAAACAAAATCCTGGGTAAGACTATGAACAGACTAACCAGCTCTGTCTTCTAAACAAAATCGAGCAGATGGAGTAGGCAAGTGCCCCCACTAACAATTTTGAGCAGCAATTTTCAGGCAAACAAAAGGAAGCACTTTTCATTACAATGTACAATTAAATCATGGAACTCATTACCACAGGATGCTGCAGAAGCCAAAAGTATACCAGGGTTCAAAAGGAGATTAGACTAATTCACGAAGGATATGTCTATCAATGGCTATTAAGCACAGTGATCCGGATGCCCTCTGGTGAAAAGGAAGTCCCTAACCCACTACCTACTGGAAGCTGGGAGGGATATCATGGGAGGACTTTGTGCACAGTTTTTTTGCTTATATATATAAAAATATTATTTTAATTGAGCACCTCACAGAACTGTTTAGTTCTCATATTCACAGTTCTTATTCCTACTTGACCACTCAAATGTTTGCAATGTTCTTTTTAGGGGCCTTTTTCAGCAACTTCAACATTATATTAGTCCTTTAGAAACAAAACAGTAACTTATTTTAACACATTTACCTGATGTTATTCATCCAACTTGTAGAAATCTCTCTACCTTTGTAAAGCCGCAACATCAGTTCCCAGAAACCTGGGAAGTATAACTGAAATAAAATGTGATATGTGCACACCTGTACAGCAGATGACTATGTTAAAAGTGATTAAACAGCATTTTTTGTGTTTCTTTTAATTTGGACCTTACTCCCTTAGAAGAGTAGCAAGAAATTGCTGGAGCCAGGACCCCTCTGAGTAAACCAGTTTTCTGAAGCTGAGGATGCAGCACTTGATTTTACAAACTGAGGACAGATAATTGTTAAACCTCAAAGAAGACATATCATTCCAAAGCTCCTACAGTAAAACTTCTCTTCCCATGATCTTCCATTTGAAATGTGTTTGTGTCCATTTATACTGCAATTATGTTCTAATGCAAGATAATTTTGGAGTGTAAATATCAAGATTAAATCTACCTTGAAAACACAGGCTGAATCAGGTTTATAGCCTAGAGGCAAGTTGTGAATCCCATAAAGCATTGTTTGAGGGACCTGGTTAGTGTTCTGTACACCTGCTTAATGTTTTTTTTTTCATAGTCACAAATGTCAAACTGCTCACTAACGCATTGAGGTTTGAATGACAGCCATGCACTTGAGCACCAGTTATGTTTTTTCACTACCAAATTGGACTATAAATGATGAAAAAGAGGTCAGAAAGGAAGTATGGAAGCATACAAATTTGAAAGGGGAAACTGCTAATAGTCATAAACCGTGTGCAATCAAAGGACTGGCAAGTCATTGTGAATTACCTGCTCCATGAATTACTGATCTAACTGCATTATGATATGGAATTTTCTAACTCCTTTCATCTGTGGTGCAATGGCTTCTAACAGTTCCCAGATCAAAAGCACGACTGCCAGTGAAACCAAGGAGAAAAAGCCTACAACGCTGACTTTCATTATGAGCACTTATTTGTTAAACTTCTTTTAATATGCAGGCTTCACTATTTATTGATTCACTGATTGGATGTACTGTAAGTGTGCCACCTACCAAATTTGAGGAAATAGCACAGAAATGATCAGCAGTGTCACACCTCAGTGCAAGTCAAAATTGTAAGCATGCACACATAAACGCTCATAGCTTGTATATTCCTCCACAGGTGGTAAAATGCAGAACAAACATTGGGACATTTTTGTTTGTTTAAGTCAAATCACCCAAAATACTTTAGAAATTCTTAGTTACATGTTATTAATTTTACTGACTGTATAAAGTTAATGAGACAATTAGCTTACACATGCCGGTAGAACCCACATGAAGACACAGTTTAAGATATCTATGAACAGTGATGAGACAATTGATTTCTAGGGGTGTCTGTCATATCATACATGCCCCAAAACAGAATTCTAAGCTCAAGTTATGACTATAATTACTAAGCTCAAGTCAACAAACGTATTAATGAAAACATATAAATAGTTTTTTCAGCTGGGCTTAGAAATCCCTATGGTGTATATTAAAATGTTTAAGAGACATTTATAATTAACTTTTTTTTTCCTTTTTCCCTAAATATTTTTTCCTAGACTGGATGAAAAAAAATGAGGTTAGTTATCCTCACCTGAGCAAATTTGAAAATAAATAGATGATAAATAAATAAATGAAGTGGGGAGAGAGAGAGAGACAGACAGACAGACAGATAGATATCCCTTTTGTTTGGTATATTTCTTCTGGACAACCCTGAATATATATTCCAGAGATAAAAACATGAATTGATTTCATCATGATGACAGTCTGCACAGTGAACATGTCTTTTTTTTTTGGTGCTTATCATAGGGAATAAATGCTTCAGGCACTGACAATTCCATCATTATTTCAGTGTGAATATAATGAATACTTTCCACCTAGGATTATATATTTATAAATATGTGAAGTGCAAGCAAAGAGAAAGCAAATGCTGTCAGTATCACCCTGCTGGTAGATCAGCCTAGAAAACAGATTTTCTCTTCTGTGGAAAGAATTGATTGTGAATTTTCCTGAAGAACTCGTTCTTTAGCAAAGGAAAGAAAACTTTCAAAGGTGTGCTATGGCAAGGGAGCCTGCCCCCCCCCCTTCATGTTTCCCTCCCCCGTGAACCACCCCACTCCCAAGGCAGAGGCCTGGTCAGGGTGTCAGGAAGCTGGAGGAGCAGCTGTCTGGGGAGCAGGGAGCCAGGGGAGCCCAGGCTGGCACAGGACCAGGAGCAGAGGCTTCCTGGACAGCCTGCCTGCCTGCTTTCCATTGAAACTTTCAATGGAATCAACATGTTGCTGTGAAATGTTTCAATTCTGTAAAATCAGCATTTTCCAACAGAGAAGTATTCCACTGGAAAATTTTCAACCAGCTCTAATAATCAGGGCATCTTTAACATCTCACACAGGAGTGGTGCTGAAGGAAGTTAAATTTCCATCTCAGAGACAGTGAGCCAGATGCTCTACTTGCCTGCATCCTACTCCACAGCCATGATCGTCACCTGAGCTATCTGTGACAGCGGGCTGGTCGTCCCCCAGTGAGTGTCACCATGCTACAGCATGTTCTCATTACAATTGTTACAGCTTGACTGACACTGTCAAACAGGAGGTGCCACGAATCTGGTGTGGCCAAATACAGGGCTATAGAAAAGACCATTCGTGAGACACTTGGGGAAAGATATCATTTTTTGAAGCTTGAAAGAAATATTAACAGTTTTAAACTATCATAAGAACCAAAAGGAACCGTTCTCAGTTCCAGTCATGAGCAGAGGTTTCCTTACACATATGCATATGTTGGAACATTTGAGATTAAATCTTCTTTTTCTTTGGTGAGTTATTTGTTTGATTTCCATGTCTTCCTTAAGAAGTGGCTTCATAAACTTGACAAAAAAGGTATGGATTTTATCTGTATGAAAACCTCATTCAAGAAGTATTTTAGGAAAAGAACAATAAGAACATCCAGCAAAACAGAAAATGAATGGTCAGTCAAACCACTGGTTAGAAACTCTTACTGATGATTACACCTCTTTATGTAATCTACCTTGTTTCCAGTGAGAGATTTCAGGAGTTTGTTCTACTAAGAAGAGTTAAAAGTTAGCTAGAAAAACATCTACAAATACAAAATAAATGAATATAAACATTTATTCAACTAAGATTTTTAAGAAGCAAGTGAATATATATATTCATATTATACAGATAACAGGAAACTGATGCTTGATAGGTTGGGGGCTTTTTCAGTGAATATATATATTCATATTATACAGATAACAGGAAACTGATGCTTGATAGGTTGGGGGCTTTTTCAGTGAGCATAATGGATCAAAATATATTTCTTTACTGCATGAAATACTTAGGAGAAAGATGATTTTTTTCTGTAGCTGATGTTGGACCTCAGAAAGGCAGTTTAGAATTTATTGTGAGCAAGTGTTAAATAACCAAACTACAAAAGGGCAATCAGATCAATCCAGATCTTTGAATTCTATTTTAGAACTTATGTTTAACTACTGATGGATTTCAAACCACTCGTGTCCTTCAATTTCTCATTGGTGCAGCTATAATACTTGGGAGAAAGAGTCATCTTGGAGCAAGTTATGCAATAGTCCAGATCTTCTAGGGTGCAATTTCTTAGTCTAAAATCAGCCAAATAAATTTCAGGAAGAGTGTGTGCATTTCGCTGTGTTAGCTGTAAAAGGAGGCTATGGGGACAAGCTTGGAGTAAACATGGACATGGCAGATGATTTAAGCAATGTAAGATTAAATCAACCCAACTTTCTTTTAAGGTAATTTTTCATTAAATAAATTGCTGGTCAAACTAAGGCTGTAGATGACTTATGTTTATATTGATCTTAAATTTTGCAAGAAAAAGTTTAATAAATGGCATAATGACATCTGCGCTTTAAGTTCTTCTCATGATAGAAAAATTTTAAAATAGACCAGACTTCGAGGCTTAGTAAATATTTTACTAAGTGACCTCAAATTTAGCGCTTAAGTATTAGGAGTCTCACTCATTTCAACCCTTAAAGTAGTAAGGCAAAGGAAAAAAAAATGAAAAGGCATGAAGGGAAAAAAGGAGAGATAGACATAAAATAAAACAAAACAAAACAAAACAACCAAACAAGAGAAGAAACCAAAAGACCAGAACAAAAAGAAAAAAAAACAAAAAAAAAATCTATAGAATTACCGATCCTTTTTTGTGTCATACAAAAACATTCATAAGCCACAGCAGATAGTCTCCCCATCATTGCAGGAGGCAGCCCTGAAACAAAACTCCAGATTTAGAAAACTCAGTGGTTGGGGAAGCTGAACCTGGAGCTGTGCTTTGTGTCTGGCACAGCCCTCTCCGTGGGGCGTGCCAGGCTCTCAGACACAAACACTTTCTCACGCCACGGCAGGGGCACCGGGTGCCTGGCCCACCTCCAACCCAGCACCAGCTTTTCCAAGCACTCCTCACCCTGCAGACACACAGTCACTTATATGTTCGAAGCCATATATCATGTACAAATCCAAAATATAAAGACACTTTCCATCCTGCATGTTTTGGGGGTTTAAATTATTTTAAATTTCATTAAATTATACATGCTGTTCCAAATTTCCCAGCTGATGGCTAACCCCACCCCCAACAATAGTAGGGGGGTTTTTTTCATACTTGAAGACAAAAACTCGTGGCAGCATTGCTCTCCCTTGGGTACTGTTTGGTGAAAGAGGAAGTACATGCAGCTCTGGCTGAATACTGATGGTCATTGCTGTCCCTGACACACTGTAAGTGTTACAGGTCCAAGAGGGATACATTTTGGGAAGTATACCAGTACTAGACATAGAACAAGGGGAAATACATGTACAGTCAGTGCATAAGTACTTATATCTATATCCATGCATACATATATGTGTATATATCATTTAAGGTGTGAGGTGCTTGGGAAAGATGCCAGGACACATACACTTGAATTACACGTGAGTGCGTTTGTGTGTACATGTGAAAGAGGGCAAACCCAGCTGTGCACATGTGCTCCTCATATGCTCCCAGAATGCCTTGTATTTCTGCTATTTTGGCTTGGTTACTTCAGCCTCCGAGTCTACAATAATGCATGTCACCCTTGTGGGTAACATTTTGTTATAAATCTAAGCATGCAAATGTTTGTGTCAAAGCTGTCTACGCATGCAACCAGTTGAGAAGCTGAAATGCCTTCAAGTCATGTAGCAACTGTTTTCATTTTCTCTCAAATGGTGTTTGTGTTATTTTCTAATCTCTGCCTTTTTTTTTATTGTCTTTATTCTGCTCTAAAGCTTAGCTGCCTTTCTCTTTGCCTAACTCCTAGGCAGTGAGAAGAATGTGTAGGAGACATCTCCAAATTTTAATACAAAGACAGCTAAAATTCCCATCTGTATCAAAACAGTCCCTTGCAGAGCTGCTCAGCATTTCTTTTGTCTACACAAACCCTATCAGAGAAGCCATAACGCAGCCCTAAGAAACTACTAGAGATCTTGTAATAAGCACTTTCTTTCTAATGTGGCAAGGGCTTTGAAATTCAAGTTATAAATGTGACACAAGGATTGAATTCAAGTTTGCCCTGTAGTTATAGATGTGGTACAGCTGGGTATGAAGTTTGTGCCTGTGTGCTCCCCCAGTGCAATTACTAATTGCTTGGGCCAGGGCTTCCCCCACGGAGGTATGAACAGGCTAATGGGAGACCCATGGACAGGCTGGAGACATGGTAGAAATTGCAACTGAAGAAATGGGCATGTGGGATGGTCTTCTGCACGTAGTTAAAGCAATTGGGAGATGTTTTGCAGGTAGTTTGTCAGTACCAATGAATCATGGACGTGCTTAAGTGGTCATATAGAACCACATTCTTCACATTTTGGGTTGGGAAATCTCACCTAATCCAGCTAAAGATGCTATTGTAATGCACCTTGAAATGCATACTACAGTCACTATCTAGATAGTGACTGATCATCTTGTTTGGGAGATTTGATTCTCCACAAGCACTACCCTACTTAGACAAGTCAAAATCTTTGGGTTTGCTGAGGGTTTTTTGTGTTTGGGTTTGTTTGTTTATTTGTTTATTTGGGTTTTGTGGTTTTTTTAATAAATCATCCGTGAGTCAATATGCAACACCTTTTAAATGTAGGAAATCTCAAAAAAAGATACTGGAAAGGCAGGTTTCTGGAATCTATCTTCATAAAGCAACAACAGGATGATTTGGACTATGGTGGAATTCAAGGAAAATAAATATGAAATTGGCAGGACTCAAAGTAAGTCCACCTGTCTAAAGATGACTTCAACTTTAAACACGGGGGAACTCACTGTTACCACCCACAGTGAGGATGACTGAGGGAACCAAGATGAACTCGAGAAAACAGACCTGACCTTGACTTCTCCCTAGCACTAATCCTAGCACTCCCCTTGCTTACTCTATCTTAATCCACTTACCAGGTTTTCTGAAGTCAGTGGCCCAAAAGGGCACATGACCATGGTCTCCTCAGTTTAACTCTCTTTACTCAAATAATAATAAGGAATAATAAAGACTATATCAATGGCAATGACAACAACAACAATAATCTTTCTTAACAGGGGTCAATAGCATTCAGTTACCTGAATGTTCGTTTAAGACTTTTTCTGCAAGTTAAGGGAGTTCATACAGAACAGATGAGCATCAAAGGCAAAATTCTCATCTTCCTTTTACTGCCATAAATTTGAAGCAGCTCCATATACCCCAAGGAATTAAATGAAGTTTGCAATTTCTAAAATGAGGAAAGAATTTGGCCCATACCATGTACAGTAACAGACTTTATAATGAGCTGACATTAAGGACCCAGAGGAAATCCCCCTCACCACCAAAAATAAGTAAAGCATGTTTCTTAAGTGAACATCAGTGGTTAAAAGAAGGGTCTTCTATGAGCCTACAGGAAGGGATATGCATTCATAAATCCTTGTCTGTTGCTAAGTGATAGGCCAAATTGTATTTAGCCACATCAGCAGCAGACTCACATAAGGACCAGGAGCAATAGAATTCATATGGATAGCTTTCATACATATGAAGGTTTCTTGTACCACGTGTCACATATTCAGTTTATAGGAATAAATATATTAACTATGTTTTTCTGACCGAAAACATTTCCCACATGCGAACAGACTTAAAAGCACATTTAAAAAGAAGATGCAATAATCAGATTTTAAACTTTGACTTTAAATTCAAAACAGAACTTGAAGTAAGCCTTTGGGGATGCTCCTCTTTTTGAAGGAATGCACAGTTCTTGTTACCTACTTCAAACAATGAATGGCAACACTCAGTCACAAAAATGCAACAGAACTACTTGGAAGTGTGAGGAGACTATATAAAACACATTTAAACACCAAGATTGTAATAGCCAGCAAGATTTGGAAAGGACTGAAGTGAAAGTGGATTTGAAATTTTAAATAATATCCTCAAATCTTTGTTTATCAGCCATTACTTATTTCCAGGGAAATAAATCATGTCAATTCCAATTCCCTAGCTACCAGACAAGTGAGATAGTTATAAGGGAAAATAACATCTCTCAGAAATACAGGGTCAGTTATTTTCACCAAAGACATGGCCAACTAGGCAACGTGTACAATGAATATTGTTGATTGGATCTATTTGTTCAGGACTGGCAGAAAACAGTATACAGTAGTAGCTAAACTGTAATCAGACAGTAAAAGAAAATAGCAGCTGTTCTTCAGTGCTGTGCCCTTGTTTTTATTTGAGTATGTGCACAGGGCCTGTGTGGGCATGGGAGCCAGGCAAACAGCATGTGTAAGGAATGGGAAAAAAATGAAGCAAGGCCCTAGTTGAGAGCTGCACAGCACATTGCAGTCTCTGAAAAATGCCAGTGCAGACCCATCTGTGAATCTCCTCTTATTTTCCTTTTGTAGGATTTAGTTTACACCTTGCTAGCTTTTCTGAGATGCAGGAATTTTAAGGAAAAATCAACTTCTGATTCCATATACATAGAGTAAAAAATGTATAGCATGCTTTGAAGAACAACAGATGTTAGAGAAGTAGTTACTACAGCTAGAGTAGTAGTTCCCACTTGTAAGTAACATTTTGTTCTTCTTTGATGTGGTCTGTGTATATCTCCTGCAGCAGAAGCCCAGCTAGCAATAAAATATCAATAGAAGTAAGCCCCAGTAATAAGATGATACAGGTACAACCTAAAAGGAGGAAAATGAAATATTTACTGTCATTAGAGTGTTTGGACTGGCACCATAGAAAGAATAACTGCATAGAAAGCCAAGAGACCTTGGTATATCTAATCCAGGAAAATGGGATGGAAGAACAAGCAAGAAACACATTAGGGACCTTATTACTGAGCCACAGTGCCAACGTGTAATGATTTCCCTCTCTCTTCTCTTTCCACTAACACAATCATGAGCTATTGAGCTTCTTTGGCTCTTAGGAAGTGTTATATGCCACATTGCATCAGTAGTTATGGGAAGATGAGCACTGCCCCTTCCCCTTCGTTCCTGTATAAGAACAGGAGAAGCATGATAGGGATATTTCTCACACCACGTTCTCCTTAGATGATGGCTTTAAGGAGTTCTTGAGGTAGGGTTTTTACTTTCGTGTTTCTTAGCCCTTGCTGGACTTTCCTGAATGAACTACTCTCTTTTTTAACCTGTGTAAAGTTTTGGCATTCTCTGACAGCAAATCCCACAGACTGATTATAAAATGAAGTGTTACTTCTTTCAGTGATTCAGCACAGTCAAAATGTTGTGTCATTTATTCTTCCTTTTTTGTCTGACAGTCATTAAAATTGCGTACCTCTGAGTTGTTGGCCTCTAAGGTAACAATTACATGTTGACAGTTTTTAATAGGATGTTCAGAAGTACTATAGATCTTGTGATTTCTATTTCTTCTATCCCTTTCCAAACTGTTCTAAATTGAGTGAGAAAACTATCTAACAGGCTTTTCATAAAATAATAGTATACAGAATGTTGCTCTATTGTTTGTAAAACAACATTAAAATAGTTTTTGCATCTTTGCTCTGTTATAATTAAACCAAACTATTGTTACAATGGTGGTTGGGGTTGGTTGGGGGGGCTTTGGCTTTTTTTTTCTTGGATCATTATTAAATGTAGGTAACAAGCCACAACAAAATTTCCAGCTAATGTTTTCTTAATGTAATTCTTTATCTTGACTTTTGAGACACTTCTTTTCAAAACGCTCCTGAACTGCATTGCCCCCGAGTGCACAAAACAGTCAACCTGAACGAGTGCATAACTGGGGTATAGTGAAAATTAAAATAAAGTAAATGCCTTTTGGGAATACATTTGTATCACAAATACGGTAACAGCTGGCACTGGTTGATCCAGCTCTTGGCAGTCACTGTAGCAACGTCAAAGACACAATGTTTCAGAAACAACTGATGAGTCAGCTGCAAAAGGTTGAGAGATTTATTTCAGAGAAGCTCATTTATTATATAATGAAATATTTCCGTAACATCTCATATTTGACATCCCATAAGAATGCCAGCTACAAGCTGAGCTAATAATACCACCTATTATTGAAACTCCATTAACATAACCCAGTATCTGACCCTCTTGCCAGCTGCTTATAGACTTGTAAATCTTTAACCATTTGGGGATGTAATTTTCCATGGTTTTTTTCTGTTTTCCTATGACCCACTTCTGGGATTTTTTTCAAACTAACAAAATACTGTGTTTCTTTCCAAGAAAAGCTCTTGGGAGGAAAAATGTTGTTTTGTTCCTGTGAAATAAGGCCTGATGAACTCTTGTTGAGAATCTCTCTGACATTCCTTTTTTGGAACAGGAATATGAAATTTGGGCTATAGGGAAGTTTTGAGGAGATTTTTTTGCAACTCTCATTATGGTCTTTTATAATTGGTCCATCAATTGTTGTGAACTTCCAGAAGTAGTTTCTGAAATCTGCCAAGTTTTCTTGAGCTTCACACAGAAAAAGAAAATGTTCGAAAGAACTCACACCATTTAAAAAAAATTTCTCTTTCATTTTTGGGAAAAAAATGTACCAAAAAAGCAGTTTAAAGATGGTAAAATATTCAGACAGAAAGGATTTGATAACAAAAGGTAAGAGTATTGTTCACTTTTCACTATCTCTGCAATAAAAATGGAAACGTTTGGTCACACATCACATACAGTACGCTTCATGGGAATGTTTCCTAGCCTTATATGCTATACCCTGTGGAACACAGATATGCTCTCTATTGATCTGACCTCTCAAAATTTATGGCATTTTCACTGGCTAGACATTTTCAGCCCTTTTTCTAAGCTGGCAATTAAAGCCTCATTTACAACTGTGCTTGTGAAGCTGAAGCTTCCATTGTATCATTTTTGAAAGTCTGGGAATTATTTGATCTGTGGAATATTAAAACTTTGCTTTTGAGAACATAAAAAGTTCATAAAATATTAAAAACAAAAAAAATAACTACTATCCCTGGACAAAAACTATTGCCCCACAGCGAGATGATCAACACAAGCAGCAAACGTAAAGGAAGAGGAAGAAAAGCAATGGTAGTTTGTCCTTTTCTGGAAAGTCTGGCTTGCTAGTTGAGTGCATGGAATGAGTTGCAGGGGAAAACGAAACTAGAGAATATGTAAAGCTGAGAGATGAGATCATCCCCCCAAAACAATCCTTCAAATTCATAGACACTTCTGGATTCATGAGGTGAGAATAACCAGCACGGAGGACTGTAAAATTCATTTGTAGCATTTGAATTTGTTAACAGGTATTTGCAAGCTGTCTCCTCCTAGAAGGGGTAGCAGGAGATGCCCTGGAAACCAAGGGCAAAGAAATGTAATTGTTTAAAAATTGCCTCTTAAAATGAGACTGACAATAGCCTGCATCCAGACAGCCTCTTTGCTAACAGTCTACACCAATCCAATCAAGTGTTACAGCTACCTTTTAAGTTTTCATCAGCATATTATTTTACAACAGCCTGATCCTGCAAATGGTTGTTCCCAGGTGCATAATTATTTACACATGGAGTCCACTGAAAACAATGGGTGTCAGTGCATGAGTAACTACCTGGAGGACTGAGAGTCCTGAAATTGTTTCTGCATATGATAGGCAAGTTGCATATTTGCAAGGGGATTTTTGTTCCTATGTGTATTTGAGGCTTTTTGTTTCCAAAACTAAAATGGAGGTAGGCCCACATCAAAATACCCAGACAAAACCTTATGAACTCTAACAGTGGACAGAGTCCAAACCTACAGCAATCTCAGAATTTTGCATGTATAGTGGCTCTTTACAGTGGGCTGGATCCAAACCTCACATTGAAAAATATCCCCAAGGCAGTAGAACTTGGATCTGTGCTTTCCGGTTTGAACCCAAACTGAAAGTGTTGCAAGAAATGGCTCATTAGTTTACTCTGTATCATTTGCTTCCAGAAATCTGTCACTGAACAAAGGCACATCAACATTTGAAAAAAAATTATTAGTTATTTTTGGATAACCTGAAGGGCCTTTAAGTGTTGTAGCTCAATATTTTTTTGGAAATCAAGGCCTATTGCAGAGCTGTGTTAGATCTCTCTATCAGTGCAGACAAGGCTGGCTTTTAACACAGTGAGAACATCAACATCACACTTGGGGTGGCCAAAGTTTATAAAGATAGCAAAAGAGATCCTCCCATGAGGTGAAGATGAGGGCATGATGAAAAGAGTCAGATTTTGTGTGACTATCACTAAGGGCAGTAGCTCTTTTGTTTCTCTTTCAACTCTCCTCCTTTTTTAATGTTACGGTATAACTCTACCCCACCTGTCATGATAGGAAGAGTCCTTCCTCTTCCTTCTGTGTTCTTGTCTTGCTAACAACAAGCAGCTGTGCCTGCAAGAGCTGGGAAGTAGCTGTAACTTCCAATCTTTGTCATTTCAAGTATTGGCAAAACCGAGCCACAGATTACATGAGACAGACTGACAAGCATGTCTCCTCCCCAGATCTCCTTCCTAGAGCCGCAGGATGAAAAATGAAGCTATTCAGCTAGGTCCTAACTCCTCTTGGAAAAACAAAGTGAAAAATCAAGTATTTTTGGCTGATTTGTTTCCTCGTGAAAGCAATTACAGATATTTATGTGGTCTATTTTGCCTCTTTCCTTGGTTAATAGTCTGATTGATGTCACAGCCAGAAAGATATCTTAGAGAAGTACCATATCCCTACAGTATTCATATCTTTACTCCTGCTAATGGACAAATGCTTCTCCTGACTTGATGACCACATTCAGAGACCAGAACGTGTAAAGAAGGAAGGTTTTGTTACCTCATGGTTGTGCCTTCTTAGTCCTAAAATAGGCTACAGGTCTGTCTGAACTCCTGCATAGATCATGGTCTCTGGAGCACTGATGGCTACATCTTCAAAGCAGTATGTCAACAGCTGAATGCAGGGGAAAAATATTGCTCAGCTGTGCCTCTTAGTCCATTGGTACCATCCAGAGATTTCTCTCAGTTCTTCAAATCTCCCCAGACCAACCAGAGAGCAATGCCAAGGACCTGGTCCACCATTTGGCTGGGATTGGGTTGTATACAGCCTGCTGCTAATTTATTTATTTTCCTCCAATAAACTGAACTGAAATAAAGTAAAGCACTGTGGAGTAAAGTAGAAGACATTGTCCTGAATTGACAGCCCTTTGAATTTTACTGAGAGTTTTCCACTAACATCGAGTAATTGACACTTACATTGACTCCCAAGAGCCTCGGTTCTTCTCCACTTCCTTTCTCCATCAGTTGTTATTTCCTTAGTTTTCTAGATGGCTAGTATTTGCCTCCCTCCTTCCTGTATGGAGACACATTTGAGAAGTAGAAAACAGAGAATAAAGTACTATTGGGAAATTATTTGCCTTTTACACTGTTGTGCAATTTTCTAAACAGAAATTTAAGGCCTTATCTTTAAGTTCAGTCATCATGGTTTATGAAGGAATGCTGTTTGCAAAAATGGATTTGGTCACATACTGATTACAGAAAGTTGATATTATGATTCTGAAGATGTGCATTGTGTGAGGGCTTAGTTTGTTTTCTGTTTTTTTGTTTTGATTTGTTCTATTTGAAGAGAACCTTAAATAGACTTTCATAAAATACAAATTGCTTTTAAGTTTTGGCTTAATGCCTACAAGTGTGTATACAGCTTACAAGTTGTGTAAGGAAGTCATCTATCAGTACCAGTGTAGGTCAAATGTATTTTCCATGTTAATTATTTATATTGGATCTGATATGTAAATGACAATACTTCATTTAAATCAGCAAAGAGAGGGCTCTTAACCTACACAATGCATGTATAGCTTCTCACAAACTAAATGTAACAAGTCTGGAAATTATAAATTACAGGCATTCGTTCCAAGGCTCTGGAGCTGCTGGAATCTGGTTTTCTCCATAGGCCCTCACTTGTGGTAATAGAACACTGGAATTCTACAGAGTAATTATCACTAAATTATAATTGCAATAATGGATGTGTTAAGTCACTTTAGCAAGACTAGTCTCCTGAATATAATCACCTAGAAAGGATGTATAATTATTTTTGCTTTGACCCAGTGGAAATGTTCAAAATATCCCTGTGATTTTTGAAGCAGTTACATGCAATTTTTGGTACTTTCCAGAAGAGTGCTGATTAACCCAGTAATAACCAGAAGTTTTTTTTATCATGTTCATTTGGAATATGACTCTGTGCAATGTAGTGTCAGCTTTAAGTCTTTTGCTGCCAGATAAATGGGATTTTTTGGAATATATTTTTGGAAGTAAATTCCAAGTGTTATGACAGCTGTTCTGAAATGTGTTGTGACAAAAATAGACACACAGAATGATTTTTTAAATCCATTTTCCAGTTATAGGGAAATAACTACTGAAGTAATTTCTTTGGAGCCTGTACATTTCATGTACTAATATATATATTCTATTTTGTATATCCATATTTATACACATTAACCCTTTTCTATGCATATTCTACCACTGGGAAGATATAAACTCCAGGGATGCAAGATCAAATAGTCTTCTCAGGACTGAGTTGTGCTCAGTTCAGTACTCAGTTCAGCAGCTCAACAAATCCTGACAGGTCAGCTTGATGTGCCTGGTGTCCTGAGCCAATCCACCTCTGGGGCAGCCAGAGGCCTGGCTGAGCTCAGCTGTCACCAGCCTGTCCCATGCACAGCCAGTTCTCCTTTCGCTCCCATTGTTGCTCTGGGAAGGGCAGGACTTACCAAGCTGCAGCAGTGTCTTCGGACAGTATTAATGTGTCCCTGGCACACTCCACACTGAAAACTAGAGGCTTACACTCAGGAGTCCTTAGAGATATGATATAAACACTGCTTTCAAAGCCTTTCATTATAGCCTGCTTCTCTCCCAACCTCTCAAAGACAGCTGGTGTGTTAGTCTAGAAAGCATCACAGGAAAAGAACTCTCAGCCATTTTTAAACGAGACATCACTTATTAAAAGGAGATTGAGACAACGGATGTTATATTAAGCTGCTCCAGATGCAGACAGGCCTTCTTTTGGTCCTTCACACCTATAGTCTGATTCCCTGATGCCTTTGACTTTGGTTGCTTACTCACATTACTGCTAAATTCTGTTACTTCTATTTTATACTAGTGTAAGCATAAAGGAGCCAGAGAAACTGAATATTGTTACTAAGGGCAGAAAACCCTTCAACAGATGGGAAAATGATCCCACTTGGCAAGAGGCAATGTTTGGTACTTAAAAAAAGGAAAAAGCTTTTGGATTTCAGCCACCAAATCCAGTCCCAAATCTTGGGCTGTGCAGAGTAATTCCCAGAGCTCAAAACTGTAATGTACTGCTGTGGATCATCCATTAAACTGTCTATTGAATGAGGTATAATGCTAAACAGGCTGAGGAGAGCATATCATTCAGATTAATGCAGCTCCAACTCACAAAACCTTTGGAAATTATTTTTGTAGGTAGGGCAGCTTGGTGCTAAATAAGTTTGTTTGCTGTGAGAGCCAAGATGTTAAAGCATTAGAAGCCCAAAGAATATGGTTATTTCTAGGGACTGAATCATGACACAAGTATGCAATAAAATAGAAACAGAGTAAGTACTAATAAACAAAGAAAACTGCGTGAATTTCTACCTCTGTAATAAAAATTTAGCAACAATATACAAAGCATTAAGAAAGGGCCACATATTCTTGCTTTAAAGACAATTTTTAAAAAGGTATTTTAGTCCAGTCAGTAGCCCTCTGAGAAGCCCACTCTGATTCGGTAACTCCCTTTCAACTCTGTGAAATTTGTCATTTTCATCTGCTGTATAGGTAAAGTTTTAAGCAGCCACTGAATGTGTCTTTAATGTTATCATCACAGTATGAAACTCCACATACAGAGTATCATAGAAAAAGCATCCTAAATTATTGTGGAAAATGTGGGTTTACTTAAAAATTACAAAAAATACCATGTAACTCAAGCTTCTGGGAAAGTCTTTTTAAACCATCTCAGCATACTGAAGAGAATATTTTTCCTCCAAAAGACTGGAACTCACTATGATGGGAAAAAACAGCATCACTAATCTGGTTGCCCTCAGTTTATAGGTGACACGCATACATGAATATATACATATATCTTCAGTTTATAGGTGCGATTGGCATATAAAAAATAAAACATTTGTGACATGAAACAATGAATTAAGAGCTATATTTCTGTATTATTTGCATTGCACATGCCCTCAAAATAAGAATGTGTTAGTTACTGAGTTAATTTAAATTTAAGTCATATTTTTTTTACTTACTCTTAAGTGTTGAGAGTCTGTAGGCAGGGAGCAGAGAGGGATAGGAAGAAGGAAGGAGAACACATAGAACTTTTTATATGAAGTATTTGCAGTTGCTTTATATTAAAAACTCAATTATATTCTTCTTGGTCCACAGCCATAATCTGTGACCCCATAGCAGCACAGTCCTACTCCTCCATGGTTCTATTGAACTTAATTATTCAGTCCCTCAAAGTCCCATGATGCCTAAAGCAGGAGGGACACTGGAACATGTATCTTGAAGACCTGGCTCATTCTCTGTAGTGGATTACATAACTATCATTTATTATAATATTATTTCATTATTATGTGTTGAAGTGAGAAACAAGTGGGACCCACAGATTATATACATATTAATACAACCTTTTTTCTTGCTGGTATTTTAGAGAGAGAGCCAGATATGGGCATATACAGCAGTGTCCTCAGTCTCTTTGTACCTCATGAGCGTCATTCTATTTTAGTACAGCCTGGGATATCTGGATGTTGGATGTTTGTAAAACACTGAAAAAGAGTGTGCAGTAAGCAAGAGTTCTGGCCTCAGATTTCTCCCTTGAAAAACTAAATTGTTCTTTCTGGATGATGCTGATAAGCCTTGAGACAAAAATTAGAGGAACTTTGTATCTTTGCCCTAGTTGAAGAAAATAGTAACAAGACAACCTGAACCAAACATGGACATAAGCAGCCTCAGCCCCCAGTGGAGATTCACATCAGGGTCATCTGTCAAATAAGCAACAGTGAAGTACGTGTGCAGACTGTTTCTTGTGACATATGCCCTTTTCTGGCACTGAAAGTAAGTAGTCTTCATCAGACTGTGGGACAATTTGTTTTATTGCAGCTAAAATAGATACATTGACTTTAAAGTGATAGGTCAAAAACAGAAAGAAAAGGTCTTACAAACATGATTTGTAGGTTTAGTCCAGCAAAAGGCTAATATAAAGAGTCTTTCTCAACCAGCATGTGGAATCACTTACTTAAAATTCAGTCGTTTGCCTGAAATAGTGAAGACTATCCCTCAGTTTTCTGAATTATATTAAAGTAGTGAAATAGAGAGAACAATGGACAACAAATTTATAAAATCTACACCTCTTCTTTCATCAGCTTTTAGATGCACACTCTAGTGCAACTAAAGGATTGCACCATTACACATCTAAACCAGTGATAAAGCAAACCAGAGATAAACCAAAGATAACAAGCACAGTGTCAAGAAGCAAAGAGTTTTGCACAAAAGAACGGACCCATCTCACATATGAGAAGGGTAGACCAGTAACTTAGGGGCCATTTGCTTTTATATGACAATATAAAAGATTCTTCTATTGTGATTATACACCTCTGTTTCACACTGCTATCAGGCACATAACTTTCTCAGTCATGTAGGAGACACTGAGAAAAAAATTCATGTTTCAAGATTTTTTTCTTTTTGTCTGTAAAATTAGAATGATACAAGCATTAATAATGACATTTCGTAGCTGCTCCTAAATCTACCAAATATATTATGAGAAACAGATCTTCAGGACTCTAACCAAAAAAGACTGAGGGAGTTTTTACTTCTCCTAGGAAAGGTTTGACCAAGGAAATATTTTATTATGTATATAGAGACATTCTTTTTCACTCTCTCTTAAGAATCTTCCTCACAAAGAATTCAGAATTTCAAATTATTAAACACCAGTAAAGTAATCCTTGAATTTGTATCTTGCTGGATTCAGACTGAGCTGTATAAAATTTTTAGTAGCTCACCAAAACAACTACCATCTGTCAGTGAGAGCTATTCAATATAGAGGGGAAAAGTCTGATTGCTAAAAATAGATGACTACTATCAGCTTAACCATAAGATATCAAAGATGTCCACACTGCAACAGCCTAGAAAGTTGAAATGGCAATAGGTATTTATAGGTATATATTAGATATAACTTTGTTTAGGTACCTGAATTGCTCACTATATAACAAAGATCTCATCCTTACTGAAGATCCACAAAGGAGATGATTATTCACAATCTATCTATAACTGATTATGTGTAGGAGACTGGGGACAGATGCCTTTCTGTGGAGGATTTGATCTGCCAAGCAAAGACACTCCCAGAATGCTTGAGATTCACCAGGGTGAAGCCACTACTTTGCTACAGCCACTACAGTGAAGACACCGCAGGAGTAATAGTTCATGGCACATCTCGACAGCAATGGCTACTGCAGATGGTTTGAACTAGCCCAAATGACCTTGCCCTAGCTAGCCTCAGAAACCTAAGTAAAGCCATGCAGAGCTATATGGACAGGGGCCTTCAGTAATATGCTGGCTGCAAACAGCTGGGGATAGTAACATCTTAAACTAACACAGCTGTCTGCAAATTGAACATCTGTCCACAGGCTAAGTATTCAGCTGTATAATAAACGAAACAAACTAGATACACTTTGGACGACTTAAAAATGTGATTCCTACTAGTGGATAGCATCTTAAGTCTTACAAATCCCTAAGTATTTCTTGCATTACACGTATGACAATCCTCATTTCCCTACTTTGTGTCACTATTCTCTTGAATAGTGAACTTGAAGAGAAACAAAGGAGTTGCAGAAGTTATACAAAGCCACTTGTACAGGATGTTACTTGATAGGGATTAACACCACTTACTTTCAGAATGATAGTGGTAATGACACATATATATGAAAATATATATATATATCTTCAAATAAGTGCCCTTAAAACTGAACAGCCTGTGTTGGGTTAAAAATATGCAATAAAAAGAAAGTAAATTAAATGGAATGCTTGCTTCCTAAGACATATTACTGAGGTTGTCCTAAAGCCTATGGCAACCTTAAATCATGTCAAGTGTTTGTAACATTACAGTAGTGGAACAATTCTCAAATTGTCATATGCCAAGAAAAATTATCTATATAATATTATCTATAAAAATTCATCTTTTGATGAATTCCTCTATGCGTGACTGTATTTTTGATACATAAATATTCTGTTTCTACCACACTATGTGACCCTACTGCTGTGTGACCTGTACTTGAGATTAATACTAGGAATAGGAAATAGGTTGATTCCATGACACAGACACTGAATAGTATTTACAAAGAAAGCATTTTGGCAGTTGTTCAGTGGAACTGGTGATGAAGAGACAAAATGGTTGAATATCCAATTATCAATCCCTAAATCAGCAAGTATTCTTATTCATTGCTACACATGCAAATCCCAGTGAAGTATGAAAATTGTGTAACAACAAATTTTCAACATACAATAAGCACATAGAAATGCAATAATATTTACATCTGTATAATAGTTATTGAGTCAAATAAAAGCAATAACATTCTTTGTGAATATTTTAAGGATGTGTTTGATCTGGCATATATATGCATGTATGTATATATATACATACTCATATATATCTACTCAAGTTAAATTCCTCTTTGTGCTGCTTAATTGAAAGACATATTTGTGCCTTTGGCCCATTCTGATTACTTATGAAATATTCTTAAGAAAGATTTTGTAATAAATAATGTGTAGTTTTTAAGCTATTACTCATTAGTAATAGCAGCAGTTGTCAATAACATTTCTGTCTTCAGAGCAATCTGTGCACATCAGCCCTCACAACATCATTGTGAAATGGCTGTTTACAGCAGACTTGGGCAAAACTCCCTCCTTGAAGACAAAGATGCATGGGTTTGTGCTGCTGTGCAGAAACAATCACTTCTCACAGTGAAGGTGTGTCCTTCTCTCACCACCATGACAATTCCTAAAACGAACCTCTTCATTTGTCTCCTGTGATGGCAACAGGACCACAGCTAGAGAGCTTCTCACCTCAGACACCAAATATAAGGTGGCCAAAATATCCTCAGGCTTCCTCATGAAATTATGCCTCTAGTAGAAGACTGTAAAAGGCATCAGACATGCTCACTTCAACAATATAATCTATTATCAATGTATTATAACACTTAAATCTTCCCAACACTTTGGTGAGATATGGAAAAGCTAAGCTTATATTAAAGTTTAAGAACTGAAGATCAAGACAGGCAGTGACCCAATTTCAAATCATTCAGAAAAACAGTGCTGAAGACATTCTGGTGATTACATCAGAATGTCCTTTGTGCTAATTCATTTTCATATGCATCAAATTATCCCAGACCAGAAGTCAAAAGGGAGTTTAAGAAGCCCAAAAGTCCCAATTCACAGGACTGGCTGGAAAAAATGCATTGGTTGCATGGTTCAGACTCTGTTATTTTTCCCTTCCTAATGTGTACAAGGAGCACTTTTTTTACACATTTTTCACACAGGATAGTACGACAGTGAGCGCGCTACACAACAGCAGTGAACAGACAGCCATTTTTTTGATGGTGACCTGTGAAGGGCGATGTGTTTGTCAACTGCAAAGTAGCCTTTCTTAGGAGCCTCTGTCAAGCTCTGATGCAGAGCAAGTTCCATGCATTTGGTCAGGATGTCCCAGTTTTATGCCCCTCACTGCCTCTGTCCCACTGACTTGAGCCAACAGCAGAACTTTCTGTTGTCTCATCTTCTACCACCAACCTGGCAGGGGTTTGTGCTCCTCTGGAAAAGACTGCCCTTCAGGATCTGTGGAAATTAACTCTACTCAGTCAGAGAAAGTTGCTGTCAGGACTCTGCTGTCATCTTCTCCTTTCAATACTGCCCTTCAGAATAGAGCAGGGTGCTTTGGGGGCTTCGCTTGCTACAATTTGCTTCCAGAAATATTCAGTTTTCTCAAACAATATTCAGTCATACCCTTCAGCATTACAGCTGTTTGGTTTTGATTCAGATTACCCACTGAGTATGCAGAAGGCTGAAACCACCACACACTACGACAAGTTTGCTTGTGCAGTTCTGGAAGGAAACGCTTGTAGTGTGTAGTTTCTCTAGTTTGAGTTCCTGTCAACCTTGACAGGCAGGTCTGGGAATAGGCCTGAAATCTGAGACCTCTGGGGGAATTCTCCTTCCTAACACTCTGAAGCATTTGTCCGAGGTTCAGGCAGCTATTCCATACAAGTTTTGTTAAATCATGCAGCAGGTGTCTCCTGCAATAAAATTTTAAGCTTAGCAGTTGGAACCTGCCTCCTTAGCTGATCTTCAAGGTCAGTCTTGCAAGATGGTCAGAATTAGCCTGTACAGTAGACCACAATGGGCAGAGAAAGAGCTTGCACAGGACAGTAAAACAGGACTAGGAGATCTATGTTTGCTAAAACAGTGTTTTGGGACCTTACTTTGTTCCTTGTTGTTGCATATCACCATATGAAAAGTAAAAAGAATAACTGCTTTCTCCACAGAATCCTGTGAGGTGGAGAATAAAGTCCATTATATAATGTATGAGTTAATGGATTGACCCTGGCTGGATGCCAGGTGCCCACCAAAACTGCTTCCCCTCCTCACCTGAGAGAAAATTAGGGAAAGGCTCATGGGTAGAGATAAGGACAGGGAGAGATCATTAACCAATTACTGTCACAGGCAAAACAGGCTCAACTCAGGAAAATTAGATTTAATTTATTACCAATCAATTCAGAGTAGGATAATGAGAAATAAAGCCAGATCTTAAAACACCCTACCCCATCCCTCCTTTCTTCCCAGGCTTTAATTCTCTGCCAATTTCCTCTACCTTCTCCCTGCCAGCAGCACAGGAGGACAGGGAATGGGGGCTGTTATCAGTTCATCACACATTGCCTCTGCCACTTCTTCCTCCTCAGGGGAAAAACTTGTCACACTCTTCCCCTGCTCCAGCATGGGGCCCCTCCCATGGGAGGCAGTCCTCCATGAACTTCTCCAACATGACTCCTTCCCACGGGCTGCAGTCCTTCAGGAACAGAGCGCTCCAGTGTGGATCCCCTGTGGGGTCACAAATCCTGCCAGCAAAGCTGCTCTGGTATGGGATCCTCTCCCCATGAATCCACAGGTCCTGTGAGGACTCTGCTGCAGCTTGGGCTTCCCATGGGATCACAACCTCATTTGGTCATCTACCTGCTCCAGTGTGGGGCTGCAGGTGGATATCTCCTCTGTCATGGACCCCCAAAGGCTGCAGAGAAACAGCCTGCCTCACCACAGACTTCAGGGAAATGTCTGCTCTGGCACCTGCACCATCTCCTCCCCCTCCTTCCTCACTGACCTTGGGGTCTACAGAGTTGTTTCTCTCACGTGTTCTCACTCCTCTCTCTGGCTGCTGTTACCTAGATTTGTTTTCCCCTTCTTAAATATTTAGGGGACTGGAACATCTCTCTTATGAAGAAAGGCTGAGGGAGCTTGATCTGTTTAGCCTGGAGAAGAATGAGAGGGGATCTCATCAGTGTCTGTAAGTATCTGAAGGGAGGGTGTGATGATGCTGGAGCTAGGCTCTTCTTGGTGGTGCTGAGTGATTGGACAACATGCAATGGGCAGAAACTGATGCACAGGAAGTTCCACCTGAATGTGAGGAAGAACTTCTTTACTGTGTGGGTGACTGAGCACTGGAACAGGTTGTCACAAGAGGTTGTGATGTCTGCTTTCCTGGAGATATTCAAAAGCTGTCTGGACACAAACCTGAGTTACATGCTCTAGGGGATCCTGCTTGATCAGGGAGGCTGGACTAGATAACCTCCAGTGGTTTCTTCCAGCCTTACCATTTTGTGATTCTGTGAAATCTATTGTCCCAGAGATCCTGACACTGTCACTGACTGGCTCAGCCTTGGCCACTGGTGGATCCATTTCAGAGCCAGTTGGCATTGGCTTTATTGGTCAGACAGGAAGCTTCTAGCAGCTTCTCACATAAACCACTCCTGTAGCCTCCCTGCCTCCACTACTAAAACCATGCCATGCAAACCCAAAACAATGAGACACAGACCAATAGGCTTAAGCATAGGTGCATTTGATAATGGTCCTCATCTTGAAAAAGTCCTATAGGGGTGGTCAGGGAGGTCAATTCCTGGTAGGATCAAAGTGGGACCTTTTTCCAAAGAATCTCTACTTTCTCTAACAAGAGGTAGGGGCTACTGCTAGTTCTCCTGTCAATAAACATCTGCTACACACTTCCTACACCTTGAGGAGCCCCTTCAAGGAACTGCCCCAGAAAAGTTGAGAGTTAGAAATACAGAAAATGAGTTCTTATAATTCATCTCAGAAATGTTATCTCATCAATGTTAGTCTTTTTTTTTGAGCTCTGCAGTGCTAGTTTCTTACTTGTACCCATCATAGGAATACATCATCAAGAGCTAATCTTCTGAGGCACACCAGGATAACAATTCACAACTTCCTATGGTAAACATCACATGATTTATTTTTATTAGCGATGGCATGAGTGTCTATTAAAAGGGTATGTATAAAAATGTATGCAAGGGCTATGGACCCCTTTTGCTCTAGTATTGTAAAATATATGCTTCCAGTCATGTTACAGAGAAATGATTAAACAGCTGTATCATTTTCCTTCCCATCCCATCCCTACTTATTCATACAGTGTAACTCTCTCCAATCCTGAGCATTCCTACTGCTCATTTTCCCCCCATTTTAAAAACAGAACAGATCATCTCTTTTAGCTTGTAAGCAGATACCAAAAAAAAAAGAAAGGGGGGACGGGGGGGGGGGAACCACAGACAAACACAAGAAAACCCCACAAGTCTTTCTGTAAATGTAGAGGAGAGCATAAAGAGGAAGATAGAAGTTAGCTGAGTCCAGAATTGAGTTACACGGTTGTCCAGAGCTTTAGAAATTGAGCTTGTAATACAATAGACTGGCTGGCTGGAATGTTTCTAGATTGAGATCAAAAAGTTCAGCAAATGAAGCCAAATGGTAATAGACACCCTTCAAGTTTCTTTTAAGAAACACACAAATATGGTGGCTCGACATATCACATTTTTCCTTATTTTGAATTTAGCTATTGAGGAAAACAAGCAAATTAAGCGTTTTTACCATCAGAAAACAGCATTAGTTCCATGACAAATGTTAACCACTGCCTAAGTTTGTTTTCTTTTTCTGCACTTGAATATTATTGATTAACCACGGGAACAGAAGAATCTTTGAGTACCAGCCCAAACTGTCTGAAAGCCTATCTTGGTTTCCCAAACATGAATTCCACAGTACTAAGTATAAAGAAAAATATTTACAAGCTGGGTGGTAGGAGACACCTGGGGAGAGTGAAATCGATAGTGGGAATAGAAGTCTGACTCAACTGTAGTTAGAGTGAAAAGTTTACCCAGAAAACACAAATGATAAGCCATCAATAGAAACTGTGCTCTTGAGATTCATTCCACAAACATGACAGTACAGCACGGAAATAGCATCAGCAATGCCAACTGGCAGCATAACAGAAAAGCAAAAATCAGTGAGGTATTAGAAACTGACCTGGGAGAAAAAAAATGTCATTTACAGGTAAGATGTATTAGGTGAGATTTGTCCTGTGACTGCAGCTCTTTTATGCAAGGAAAAGGCTCATGTAGTGAAAAGAGCCTCTGAAAATTCCAGATGAAATTGAAGGAGGATTTCCTTTGGCAACCATGAGGGAGGCTTTTGGCTGTCCCTCTAAAAGTCACTGGCGACCCCAGGCATCAAATAGGCCCCCACTGGAGATGGGGCTGCAGAGCCAAACCACATGCCTTTCAGGATTGTTGAGCAACACTGTCACCAGCAGAGCACACAAGGCCTCTGGGCTATGTAAACTCTACAAAAATCTGAAGACTGCCTCTGTGCTTGCAGTAGCCTGGGGTAAAGAGGGAACAGAAGTGGGGTAAAACTGTCTTTACTTCTCCCTTGCATGCCCATAAGAGCCAAGCCATAAGAAACTGCTCCTGTTGGGCCAGGCCTCGGCACACAGCTTCTTCCATATGCAGGGTGCTTCCACCATCACTGGGATAGCATAGTCTCATGGGCTTCAGAAAGAAAATGAACAATTTATCCACTACCTTAAAATCTCTGTTTTAAGACTTTGGTCGTGTCAAGTCACTTCCCACGACCATGAAACAAAGCCTAAATGGAGCAAGGAGAAGAAGAACTAGAGGGATGTTCTTATTCTAATGAAAAAATTAGTAGGCACATAAGCCTAAAGGGGCACAAGGGAAGATATCATAAGCATTTCTTTGCTCTGACAAACTGCTTCAGCAGTGAGAGCATCAGAGAAAAGGCTGTCAGTGGAAAAAAATCCCCAAAGTGGCCACATTCATGGAAGTGTTCAGGCCTAAGTCAGCTGTTAATTAGGTAGCTTCAAATGGGAGAAACCATTTGTAGGAAGCCCTGATTCTGAAAAAAATTCCCCTGTAGTCCATCCAGTATTACGACAGGTCAGTGAATGTCAGATAGAAAAGAGAGAAAGAAATGAGGCAAAAGCTTTAATGGTGGCCAGGAAAAGTCTTTAACTCCTTATAACCATCTTGTAGACATCTGTCTTCTCCACAGATTTGCAGCTCATCTAGATACATTGGATTGGCTGGTGGGATGACTCAGTCACTGAGGTGAATAAACTCTTTCCACCAAAAAAGCAGAAAGTGACAAAATGTTTACCGTAGTGGCCTTAATAATCACTCCCCCAGGGTTCCAGGGACAGGGCAGAGATCAGATGCCATGATGCACAGTTTTGTGGTGTTAATAGAATTTGAAACAAAAGTAAGTAGGGAAAAAAAATTCTGCAGCTCTCTGATTTCAAATTTAATGCTAGTGGTGTGATCTCATCATTCCAAATTACTGGGTAAGGTAAATAAACTCCCCTAAAATACAGCTGCTTTGGTGGGTTTTTGCATTCTGTTAGCTTGTATCTAATTTATTTTATTCCTATTAAATTTGTAGAACAGACTCTTTTAAGTCTTCCCCAATAACTTTTAAATTTCTACAATTGCTGAGATACTGTCTCAGACAAAGACCTATAGGGCTGAAATAAAAATAGTGAAGATGACATCATGTTTTATGAACACAAGACGTGACCACAAATAACCTACAATAACCTTTAAAATTAGTTTTTTCCTGACTTCATAAAACAATATTTTATTTGGCAGGCCCTTATTGGCAAGCACTTTGAACAGTTCTATTTGTTTTCTGTAACCAGGAAGACACAACCAGTGTTTTCACATAGGTTTCCTCAGTACTGTGGTTTTGCCATTTTCTGCCTCTTTATTACTGCCTGCTGCTGTTGAATATTTTTCTTTGGGATGTTTATTAAGAACAAGGATATGAATTAAAAAAAAACCCCAAACTTTCCTTATAACAGCGCTGGTGAGTTTCTCCCACTGTAATATTACTGTATCAAAAACACAGAAATAGATCATGGTATCTAGAATGATCTGGTTGCTTTAAGTCTAAAGTTATGTAATATCATGCAGCTGGCTACACGAATATTATGAAAAACTGAAGGAAATCAGCCCATATGTCCTTTGATGCATTAACCAAGACCAAGATTTAGAAATCCACCATAGCTTGTAACACCATATGAAATGGAGGAAGGGGCTTAGCCAGGGACTGAACTAAATAAAAAAAAAAAATCTAAACATTCCAGTTAAAGTAAGTTAGAAATGAACAGCATAGAGTGAAAGAAATACTTCTGGTTTCTTGTGGGATTTTACCTGGGGTGGGTTGCAATTTCATTCCGCTATCGCCAATTGTTCTGCTTATAAGAGCCGCAGCTTGAGAGGTGTGTTTTCATAGTACCACCTGTGACCGAATGGAATTGCTCTCTGTATTCAAAGCTGCTCAAGCTTTTGTTGTTTTGGGTTGTGCAGTCATGGAAAAATGGACCACTTTCCCACCACATCTGTAGGAGTAGTTCTACTGCTTCCAGTGTCTTAAATATGTTAATTTAGGCGTTTGTGCTTTTTTGTTGGCTTTTATTTTATATATTCATATATACATTATATAAATACATATATATACATATATATAGATGTATGTATATTCTTAAATAAAAGTCTCTATAGGGTTTTTATTCAGTATATTTTGAACTAAGAGAGAAATTTAGTCTGCAGTCCAAATGGCCCTATTCAGCAAATCCCATTTCCCCTGCTCCCTCCATCTCAAAAAAAAAAAAAAAAAAAAAAAGTTTTATATATTTGAGCAACAGCCATGCAATTAAGATGAGCTTTTCAGCTTCTGTATGCAGTTTGGAGTTCCCAGTAATTTGTCTTTCTTCTGTACAGTGTGAAGTTGAGTGAGTAAGGTAGGTTCCAATAATTAAACTTGCTCTGTTGACCTAACCAAAATTAACTGACTATGCAACAATGTAGCTGTCCATGTAAAAACAGGAAGTCAGATTTCCCCAAGTAACCCTTATTCACCATGAGAAAAACAGCTGGTGCTCTCCCTTTACATGCAAGTGTGTGGGGCATGGATAAAAGATGTATACTTCTGATATCCTCTCTTTTAAAAGGGTGTGTTTTTTTTTCCAGTGGAAGCTTTCCAGCACTCAGTTCCTGAGAGGTAGGGCCCCAAGATAGTCTGGTCAAAATAGTTAGAATCATATCTTTGTAAAAGAAGTCTGTGAAATCGAACAAAGAAGCCACATTTGTATAACATGAATAATCCTCCCTGACCTCCAAAGAGAAAAATAATAAAGGATTTATTACGCTTTTTTTTCCTCCCTAAGAAAGAGTAATAAGAAAAATCCTCCTTAAAACAACAATAACCACTGTTTCAGAATCAGAGCCTTTGTGTCACTGTTTTTCAGTAGTTACGCTACATTTCTCCCAGTACACTGCTGGGATTTTTTATTTTTTATTTTGCTGTGCACGCTCACACATCTGCTCCACATGTGTGATCAGCAACTGGATTTTCTGAGCTGAACGTCCTCCTAAATGGACAGAGTGGGCAGATCATTCCTTAGAGAGCAGAGAATCTGCCTCTGGTGGATTGCCGCCAAATGCAATGGTGTAATAAAGAAAAGAAAGCTGCTCATTCGGATTGCTCTGAAATGAACTGTGTCCTCTCCTAAAATTCCATCTGGTTAGGATCCCTAGAGGCGCAGTTCAACATACCTAGGTCTGGCAGTCTGTATGCCTGATGGCTGTAAACGTCTCTGCATAGGTCGACTGGGGGAAGGCAGGATCATTAAGAATTAGAAGAGGTGAAACAATTGTACTCTCATTCCCTTTTACCCACCCAGACAAAATTACAGACGAGGGTTGTGGAGGTGAATGTACTTCATGTTGCTGACACTGACAAATAATCTTTAAAATAGGTGTCATAGGCTTTGACTATGACACCTAAATGTATTTTCTAAAAGCCTTGTTTTCAGCTGGTGTAATCCAGCAGTAGTCTGGATTGATTGTCGCTCTTCAGATTTGGCCCTTAGTGCATTGATCGAGGGCTTTATAGCAAACTGTATATAGGAGGTGGAAGTGAGCCTTATGGTATGTGGAAAGGAAATCTAGCTTCCAAAAATCAAATCACACCAGGGACTGATAACAGATGTACAAAGTAAGGGAAGAAATTAACAGATGCTTCCCAGTTTGGGCCATTATCACCAATGAAACCCAACTCATGTGGCCCATAGGTCACATTTAAAAGTCTGCTGCAGATTAATTTGGTTCTTTGCTGATGCTGGCAAAATTAAGATTGTAACTGCACAGTGCTGGAGTTGTCCTGAATACAAGTTGATTTTCTGAAGTGACATCAGTGCTGCTAAAAGGATTCCTCTGTGAGTTTAGTAGTTAGTTCTGCACCAGACAAACAAATAATACCACACTGGTTTAATCCATCTCTGTAATGGATGTCCTGTAGAGTAGAAAACGTGACAGTTCTATTCTTGACAAACCAAATACTTCATTTTAATTTTCTTCTCAGTCTACATCTATCCTGGTGAAATAAACAGGGCCTGGGAACAGTTCTGGGCACTGGGTTATGATCATTTATGGTGTAAAAGACTTAGGCAAGTCCCTAGCATCCTCCAGACTGCGGCCAACTACCCTTCAAACCACTCCCAGGCACAAAGAAGCAGGGGATTTCCAGCACCATTCCCAACAGACAATTTGCAAGCAGCCACACGGACTTGAAGGATAAGAGTGTTTACTAGAGCAGAGCTGGCTGCTCTGTACTCATTGGCCTTGGCTCCTGGTAATGCTCTGGGAATGTTTGAGCTGCTCGTCCATAAGCTCGAACAACTCTCACCAGTGAGTTGTTATTTTAAGCAGACATAGAGTCTATCACTTTTTGAGGCAGGGTTGTGGGGGGGGGGTTGTATCAGAGACAATTTTCTTTGTAAAACAGCACAAATTATAAAACTCTGGATTTATTTTCAGGGCTTCCCTCTGCAGCTACCACTTGACAGGATTTTGGTTTTGTGATTGTCCTGGAAGCTGTTGGGCAAGAAACCTCTTGCAGTAGTGTCACTGATGGGGTGGATCTCAGCCTCTAGCTAATGCAATCACACTGCCCCATCGAAAACACCCTAAAGATGTTTGGGTTTGTTTTTCCTTTACCAGAGGTGTTTTAAAACAGCTGCTGGTTATATTGTGAGTTCCTATTGTTCTTGTTTATCCATCTGCTTGTAATTGTGCTGGATTTGGGTCAAGATGATTTTTAATTAATTTGAAATCATTAATTTGATTATTGCTTACCACCCATCAAAGAAAAGGCCAAAACCCAGGACTCTACCTTTGCAAGACTTTTCAAGAACTTGGAGTCATCTCAAATACAAATGAATTATATTATTATTTTTCAGATTTATCTTGAGTCAGACATTATAAAAAAATTGCATTAGAAACAATGATAGAGGGTAAACCTTGAAGAAATTTCTCCTTTGGCTCAAGCTGTTATTTTAACAAATATAAAGCTGAGAAAAACTTCACTTTGACTAACAGCTGTGCTGGCTTATCAGGTCTCAGACCATATATTCCAGGGAAAGGCTTTTGTTTAACTGGTACTTTCTGGGCTTACTTGCAAGAAGCTGCAACCTGACAGGAATTCCTGAACCAACCACCTTCCCATTCAGTGGAGGGCTTTGTCTGAGCCCAGCACTTCCAAGTTCTTTGCCCTCAGGCACCAAGATCAAAGAACACAACTAAGGCCCAGGACTCAAGGGACTTCCAGCCAGCTGGGAGTAAGCCCTGATGCACAAACCTGTGAAGCCAGTGGCTTTCCACCCTGGTTTTCTGCTGCTTGGGGTTTGAGAAATGCAAAGTCTTTGGCGTTCAGTGTTCTAGAGTCAATGAACCAGCTTTCTTCAATTAGCAGTTTCTGATAGACCATTCCACTAAGTAATTTCTGATATAAATTAGTGGAATAGACATAGGGTAGAAAGGAAAGCAGTGAAGGTAGCTGTTTATTAACTAATCACTATGATTAATTAGTGGTGTATAAAAAAGCTGAACTCCTAAACCCAGGTGAAGGTTGTTCAGTTTGGCAATTGGAGATGGCTGGGGAGGAGGTTAAATTTTTTCAGCCAGACCTCAGATTAGATTTAGAGTAAGGCAGGATGCATTTAAGGAAATTATACTTGCAAAATAACACTGTGTAAGTAATATAAAGAGCTTTCCCATTGTTTTGAGTGCAGATCCTATCTTGACCAATTATTATGTACAAAAAGATGATTTAGTAAATAGCTAGTTGAAACGAGACAGAAGCATTAAGACAAATGCTGAAAAATTTATTCATTCATTATCTAAATCATGGTGACAGTGTAATAACTACCAAGGAGGTGAAGTCATTTAGGTGATGAGCTAGATTACAGAGCCCACCATTCTAATGTACCCATTCTGAAGTTTGTATAAATTCATTTAGGGGTTTTCAGTATTTTCTGGTTTTCTTCCTGCCTTTCTGTGTCCCCACTGATGCTCAGCCTTCTCTGCTCCCCAAAAGCTAAAATCTCCCAGGAGTGCATTTTCCTTGCTAGTGACCATGGCATCATGTGGCAGCGATGTGGCTCCTGCCATGGGCAGGCTGGGCAGATCTGCTCACACCACCTGTGCAAGCAGGGTCTGCAGTACCTCCTGCAAACCAAACTTGGGGGGGAGGACTGGAGCAAAGAATCATTTGGAAGTGTCCACGAGAAATATAGAGTTGGTTTAAACAGAAAGGATTCCTTCTTTGAAACTTTCCTTATCAGCTGAGCAAGACATTTTGTCCTATGTGACTTTTCCTCATTTTAAGACAGTAGAACTGAAAACCAATGTTTGTCTGCACAAAAACATTGAATTTGAGACTAATCATCTCACCCACCTTGAGAACTGCTCTGCTGCCCTTTAAAGACCTGGAAAGTCTTCCCACTGGCTCAGGAGAGTTTTTGGATTGCGTCCCTCCATATAGGTACAGTAGAAAGCCTCTAACCAAGTAAATAAAGCTTCATGAAATCGGACTATTCTATATTTTGCAGTTCTGCAATAATGTGTTTAACAATAATTGAAATCTTCACCATTTTACAGGGTTACACAAACAAATGGAAAGGAATATAGAGGAAGACATAGTGTCATATAGGATAAATAGGCAATTTTATCATACATGGTGGTACAGAGGCAGAGCTCCTCAGAGCCATGCAATAGGCCATGGGAGCTATCTTCTATTGGAGCTGGCATATGGCTTTCTAGATCTCATAATGTTTAAAAAAATGACTGTAATACAGTACTGTGCCTTGCCACACCACACCACACCACACACTATGACAGCTTTAGCGACTGGTGAGAGAAAAAAAAAACTACTACTGGGGAAAAATGTTTGCCGACTTTGTCTGTTCAGTGTTGTCAGTACTGTTTTTAAATGCCTCAGCAAGCTGTTCTTAGGTGAAAGATAAGAGCCTGCCAAGTCTAGAGAGTAAACATTTTGTGTTAGTCCACCCACAAAGTATTAAAATAAGAAACTAGAGCTTATTCAGTGCAACTCAGGTTTAACCATCTCATTTCAACACAGTTCACTCTTCATGGCCTTCCAGATCCTGGTCTCTTCATGTTTGTTCTCAGCCTCCTGAACCTTCCTGCCTGCTCTTTCATGTTTGACATCTGGCTTAATCAGACTTAGGTTATCATTATATTTGTGAACATGTCTGATGAAGGTGCCTCTTTTATTACTCACCGGCAGTCTGGTTTTAAACATTAACATCTTAAATGTTGACAGGTTCTATTTTCATTCTCCAAACTGCATATTGTTTACATGTGTTTCTCCTAGGCCTATAGGCATTAAAATGCAAACAAATATATATAAGCATATAACTGAATCTATACGCTTTTTATATATAGATTATAGATTGTAGATTTTATAAGGAGATAGATATAAGTGCATACTATATATATAATATATGCAGTCTTTGTGCATATATTTTTACTAGGATTTAGCTCTAAAATTGAGTATTTTTTAATTTCTGAGCACCTATTGATATCTCTGTAAGCTTATTTAACATTCAGAATGGACTTCTCTTGACAATAAAGCAGCCCAGAAGCTCATAGCACCATGTACTTGAGGGACCTTTCCACATGCAGCTGTACCAGGTGGAAGAGAATTATATAAAAAAACAAGAAGAAAAGCCTTGTCTCTGATATTAAAGAGCAGGAGAGGGAAAAAATCAAAGGTGTGGGTAGTATTGTATTAGGAAATAGAAGAGAGAGTTTCCCGATAAGGTTTCTGGTCTCCTGTGGAAACTGGGGTCATTTCAAAGAAGACCAGAAAAAGGTAACAGGAAGAGGCTTTCAATTGGAAAAGCACACCTGAAGCTCATGAAAGTATGGGGCTGGAGATGATGGATTTGAGGCTTACAGTATCTGCCCATAAAGGGAAGAGGAGCTTTGCAGGTGCCATAGCAAAAGGGAGTTTGGCCAGCAGGAGGTGTAGCTGAGGCTGAGATACAGCCTGGAAAGGAGAACAGCTGACCAGGAGCTGCCAGAAGGCCTTGACCTGGCAAGTACTAGCAGCGGGCTCTCAGAGCTCTCCCTCCCTGAAGCTACTGTAAGCTTCTAAACCTGAACTGTGCACAGATCTCTAAAGGATAGGAATCTCTACAGTGTGGCATGTCAGCCAAAACAACTCATAAGTCTTTATCTTAAGAATTTTACTGTTCTTATAATAACTTGTTTGGAGATTACCATAGGTCATATATGTGACTTCAATCCTGTTCCACTTCAGAAGGTAAGAGTACAGTGTTTTTACTGGCCACTACTGAGCTATATAATTTCTTGGTCTCTGTTCCTCAGAAGAAATTTGATGAAGTACCTTGAACAATCTGTCAAAACTTCTGCTCTTGTTATCTTTTCGGACCTGAGAAAATGGCCAACATTCAGGGATTTTGGACTCTTCCAAAGAAGAGAAACTGTTGCAGAAATCAATACTTCTTTCAAACAATGTTGTATGGACCCTCTTTTCCTGAGGAGAAAACCCATAGCTATTCACCACACCAATGTCCTCCTAAGTTATGTCCCCATGAGAGCTCTCCCCAGGCTTTTCAGGGTTGTGCAACAAGCTGTTTGTTGGTATCTGCTCCTTTTCCTTCAATACCATGCAAAGGAATATATTGCTGAGGGATGACAAGTAACAGAAGCCAGGTAATTAGAAGAATCAAATTAACAGAATCATTTCAGACCTCTTTTGCATATGAGCTGTTAAGATTTGCAGAAGGTAGTGCTTTTTAGTGTAAGCCCAATACAATATGCAGGAAGCTGATTTGTTTCATGGTTATTGTTTACAATCTCCACAAGCAACACCTTGTATGGTATGGCTGGACTACTGGGTTACTGTGGGGGATATCTGGGCATATTTTCTTTCTGCTTCCATTTATTTCTCTCATTTATGCAACCATTACTTTAAATTATACCCTTTTCAGTCCTTCACCCAGGCAGCTGAGATTCCTCAGTTGCTTTCAATATGTCCTTTTATTAGTGTGGAGAACAGTGGCATTCTGTGAACAATTTATTTACTTGATTCCAGGTGGTCAAAACTGCCCACTTCAGGGGAGCTTCACTGGACAGTCAGTGACTGAAAGTACGAGGAAGAGTTTCAATTTCAGCAGCTGTTTTCTCTTTCTATTAACAGCATATACAAAGGGATAGGTACACCATATGCTGTTTTACCAGTTCTATCTGGAGTAAGCTTCTGATCTTTAATGTGGACACTATGGGTTTTAGTTGGAGTACCTGGGATCCAAGCATAGTCATGTTTGTTTTTAATGCAACACCTAGCTAAATCCTTTAAACAGCTGGATTGTCACAGTCTTCTGTAGAAATAGCCAATGAGCTATTATGCAGGGGGAGTCACAGGAACAAACTATTGTAAGGAAAGGTGAGGGCAGAGGTAGCAGCAATTCTTGAGCGTGTACTTCAGTCAAGCAGTGCAATTGCATTATCTCACTGTCAAGGCTGTGGGTATATCAAGACCAAGAAATTATGTCTCAGCAAAATGGGAACAGCTCTCCCTCGCTATTACACATTGCTTGCTGTCACCTTTAATGAATGTTTATAAAGTACTTGGGGATTTTCCCAAGCAAAGTGTTACATATGAGCCACTGATAATTAACTTTTATTAGGTAATTGTTTAAGCTAATGTTAACAGTAACTACTGGAAAACTTCAACCTCTGTGTCAAATAGATCAAAAAAATTGAAAAGAGATGATTGGGTAAAATGTGTGAAATCTCAATAAGGCCTATCTGAAGAATGTGGTATATTCTCACAAATAAATGGAGAAAGGGAGTCTGTCATTTACCAGCACTTGTATTTAATCTAATAAGATCAAGAATACAGCAATCTGATACAGCCGGAATATTGCCATACATCTTACATGTAAGTAGTCATTAGACAACTTTAATGTTAAGCAAAGGAGTGCAATCAGCTTGGAGCTATGAATCTTCTCCGAAATGGGGTGAGGCACTTGTTGCCTACACCTCTAGCACTAGTGCTTAAAATAAGTGGATGCAACCAACAGTGCAAAAGAATGAAGAGATTGGTGACAACTGAGAATAACACTGACTAGCACTGGCTTAAACACAGGACCTATAAATTAACATGTGTGCAGGTGCAATTCTGAACGTGCCTTTGTGCATGTGCGCGTACTTTCAGCGTCTGCCAGACAGATCACAGGGAGCTATTGCAGCTCCCTCAATCCCTACTTGGCCCTGGCAACAGCTGAGGAGCTGGTAATTGTTTCCCTAAACTACACACCAGGTGCAGCTCTCTTGGCTGTAGATTGTCATTGGTAATACGGCACTGCACCCACTTGGGAAGAGCCCAGTCCTTCTGCATACACCATCCTAAAGAAAGAGGACAAGTGAGAACCAAAAAACAAGTACTTTGCTGTTGAACACATATACAGCTTCAGCCTTTGCTGGTTCTATCCCTAGCCATTAACATGTGATTGTATGACATTATTTTTAAGATAATAAATTATCACAGATGTAATTTTAAAAAATGTCTGTGTAGGACTGGCTGAACAATAGAGTCACTTGTTTTAAGCTTTAAGCTCAAATACGCTTTTTAAATAGCTTTAATACGATTTAAGCTTCCTGGAGCTACCCATGAGCCCGGGACTGACTACATCAGCGAGCAGAGATTTTAGGCTGCCGTTCCTCAGCTGCAAGTTCACAACCTGGACCTTGGTACGTGCCAGGAGGCCGCCCTTTCCCCCGCACACGCACATCCACCTCATAATATCATGGACTACTTTACATTAGCTAAACCCATCAACTAACCTTTATCACATACAGCATATAAATCACAGCTAATAGGGCTAAGCTGCTAAAGAGTTCAATAGGTGAGGAGGTGTGCGTTACAAACGGCAGCGCGGGCTGGGAGCGCCCGCGGGAGCCGCCGGGAGCCACCGCCGCTCCCGCACTCTCCCCATTCCTGGTGTTCGACTCCCCCTGCAGGGCGAGCCCGCCCGCCCGGCGCGGCCACTCCGCTCCTCGCCCTCTCCCAGGCGTGTTTGCTCCCTGTGCCCTGCATTTACCCGCTATTTACCGCCGCGTTGATCAGGAGTATCCTGCTGAAAAGGCTTTTAAGGAGTAACACCGTCCGCTTATCGCAGGAACAACCTTAATCCTGTCATTACTTACTTTCTCTCTTTTTACTCAGTATGTTAGAGTTTCAGTCCATTTCTTTGTGACTCTCAAGTGCTTCCAGAGATCCTGTTTTCTCCTTCCCTCCCTTTCTGTGTGCCTTGGGGCACAGCCCCCTTCTCCCCCATCACTGTCCCCAGCATACCTCTTCATCATCCCTCTCACCACCGCTCTGCAGCAGGAGCTGAGGGGCACGGATGATTTTTTTTGTCCCTCCATGAAGTCTGACACTTGAATATCTTCAATCTAAATCAAAGCCAGAAAGCAGCACTTGCATTTTCTCTTGATATGAATAATGAGAGAAAAGGGAAACGTTGAAACATCTGAGTATTTTCAATCAAAGTAAAACATAGTTCAGCATCCAAATACAGCATCCAAATACAGCTTGTTTCAAATGCTTTGTCTTAAACTAGTATTAAACTGCATTCCCCTATAACAGCATATTGCCCTATGGGAGGAATATTAAGTTTAATGTTTAATGCCACATCTTGCCTACGGAGTGGTCTGCCCAGCCAAATATCTTTCACAAAGGCTCAAGAGTTGTCCAATCTCCCCCCCACACCCGCATCTTGCTTAGAGGAAGGTCTGTGCTGCACTGTGGAAGATGGTGTCCTTTGGGCACCTGGCAGAGGACAGCAGCAGGGATGGGGATGATGGCCTGAGCTGCTCTCCTCCAATGTCAGCACGGTGACACAGAAATGCAAGGCTGTGGCTTTGGTGAATTGATTGAAGCCCATGTGTTTTAAGCCATCTAAGAACCCTGAATTATTCTGATTTGGTTCTATAGATCATTTCAGCTTTGTAAAGACTGTGTTTTCTTCCAAAAAATTCATTCAAGTGGAAGATTCCCAAGGGTTTTCTCCTCATCATCCTACCAAATATCAGCCTTACCCCTGGGCAGAGAACAGGCAGCGGTGAAGAGAGATGCAGGGACTGTTCCCTGCTGAGGGTCCCTCAGGAGAGCATGATCCTGAGCTCAGCCACCATCCCAGTCAGGTCTGCTAGGATGGGGGTGAGCTGAGCAGGGATCTGGGTTGGGCTTTGGGTACAAGGTACCTGTAGCAAAGCCTGTGCAGGGATCAAGAAGGAGGCTCTGCCTGGAAATGGATGCCAGGCAAAGAGCAGGGGGAGCCTGTCCTCCAGCCCTCTCCTCAGGTGGGGGGCAAGCTGGCCCCCAGCCATCCCCAGCCTCCATTTGGGGGGCACAGCCCAGGCCTGGCAGGGTTACACACACCCTGATCAGCCCTGCTCCCCTTGCACTGCTCACACAAGTTGGAAGTCCAGTTTCCTCCATTAAATGTTTTAAAAAAAAACACAGTTCAGTGTGAGGTGACAATCCCAGGTCTGTCCAAGAAGGATTTCAGCTCAATTCACGTTGCTGATGCAGCTCATAAACAGAGATGAGCATTCATAAATCTACTGCACAACATCGAATGAGTCAAATGAGAAACATGGCTGGGTAATTTTAATACACTGATAATAAATTCTGTGGTCCAAGCTCCTTGCGTATATTTCAGGTACATGAGTAATACCACCTATTATCTCTAGAGCCACCAAAAATGAATGCAGGCAAAGTGATATTTCCATGGTTGAACTGGATAATCAAGGGTTCCCTGATACACAGAGTTGTTTTTGGCACTCAAGTATCATCTCAGCAGTAATAAATTTTACAAGACAGCAGTTTTAAGCTTTTGTGATTTTCAATTTACAAAAGACTTCATAAATATGAATATATTCACTGTAGCAAATGCTGCTGTGAAGTAGCTATTATTCATGTTGCACAGAGGGAGAGGCTGAAGCATATTGATGTTTACCAGCCTGCCAATGCTCATCTTTCCCTGAGTGGGGCTAGTGCCCAGCAAACCAGACTCTCTGGTCTGCACTTGAAACATGGGACCACGTGCAATACACACACTTTGCTCTTTTATGGGGAGAGAAGAGGTCAGTGAGATACAGTGGGGGCCTGAGGGGTCTCTGTGATCTGGCATTTGCCTCACCATCCTGGGACTTTGTGTTCCCTCAAGCAGCCGCTGGGTTCTTGGCCTTCCCCAGTCTCCTCACAGCACCTGTGCCCAGCCTCACTCCCTGTTGGGTGGTTTATTTAGGCTATGAAGTTCCTTGAAGAAGAGTCACTGTTTTAAAAGTCTCGGTCAAGATGAGAAACCCAAAGTAATGCATTCAATTTATAGCAATATGTTAGTTTCTTCAGAAATACTTTCATTAGACCAGTGTCTGAGTCCAAGTATTGTTTCTACTAGTGATCATGGCAATGATAGTGAGAGCCATAGCCCAGAGCCATATATATATATACATATATACATATATATATATACACACACAGAGAACCTGAAGGCACAAGCAAGAAATTACCTGTTCTAGTCCATGGTAGAAGTCTATACCAGAGTCAGTAACCAGCAGTCACCCTTGAAAAATGTCATAAGTATGACAATACATCTTTGATGTTTTAAACAGCAGATCATCTTCTCAGCACTGCTGATTTTTGCTTCAATTCTTTTTCTCATGATAATTATTATTACTGCTGCTGTTGTTAATTCTTTCACTTAATTATATCATACTTGTTCTTTCCTCCCCAAGAGTCCTTTTCTTGGTACTTCAGGACTGATCTTTTTCTTCAGTACCTCAGGACTGACCTTTGGCACTGTAGAAATAGGGAAGAACATATTCCTCAGACTATCTTCTGATAAAACTTTTATTTTCATACACGAGGCATTTCCATAGATAATGAGCATGGCATGCTTTTATACATATATGCTAAAATGCTTTGCCAGAGTAGGACCTACAAAAGCTATTTACAGTCCTTATTTTCATCTGAGTGACTATTTCTTCTTTCATTCAAGAGAATTACATTTCTCTTCAAATTTAAATAAAAAGAGTATGTTTCACTATATTACAATTTTATATATCCAAAAGTTAGACATCTCTTTGAAATTAGTTGAGTGTAATTGAGGTACAATCAATTGAAATCAGACACTTTTCCTCACCCGTTTTTATAACTGTTTTGAGTAGGATGAATTGCTTCAGATGATTCTATACATAAATATGATCAGCACTCTCTGAAAGTGATGCTAAAAAGTTACATGTAACAATGAGACTCACTGCTGCTTTAAAGCAGTTTATACGGTCATCTGTACATAACTTCTACCTGATAGCAAACATGCATGAAAATCAGTTTAATCAGTTTAATCAGTTTAATCTCAGTGGAGATGGATGCATGCATGTAGTGCAACCTAGTGTGCACCACCAAAGATCTCATACAGGAGGGCACCTCTGTTTACTTCTGTGCTCTCAGCTCTTGCTATATAAGAGGTACTGCTGTGAAAGTACAGGATCATCTGCCTTAGCCCAATGCTTGGTAATGTGAGTGTATAATAAAAGTCACGACCTACCCTACAGGGAGCCCCCAAAAATTCCCATAGTATTTACTGTTCTACAGTTTTCAATAACCCTACATTCCGTGACCAGGAAAAACACACTTTGACTGCACAGACACAAAACAGAGTTTTAACTGCAGAGGGCATGAAAGAGCTACTGAAGGGCACAGCGTTTTACTTACAAGGCAATATTACCTGCAGCATAATTTTCTACAAGTATGATTTCTTCCACACTGAATGTTTACAGTGTCACATTTTAGTCATGAAATATCCTCTGAGGACCATCTGATTGCTTTTTTGGGGAAAAATACAAGCCTAATAAAGAATATAAATTATCAGATTCATTCTAAAGGATATGATAATCATGGATTAGAAATCATTCTCTTATCTTCGCTAAATCTAATGGATGTCACTTTTTACTGAGATTTTCTTTCCCGTTTTACTTCACACTTAAAAACATTGGTTTTGTTTTTTTTTTAATTTGTATACAAGATTGTTAATGCAGGATGAGCTGACATTTTATCTGTTTCCCACTTAATGCCACTTTTGAAAACGCCCAGACATTCATTAATGCTCACTCAAGTCACTGACCACATCCATCACAGTGCAGTGCAGCTATTTTCTAAATTTTTTCTGATGCTTCTAAGACTTTAATCAAATTTGGCTTAAGACTCAAAAAAAAAAAAAAAAAGCGCAGAGATTTTCACTAAAGTACAAAACAGCATTCAAAGAAGCACTTGAAGATTCATAATTTGAACACAGAATTGTCCAGAACTCGCCCATTTCAGCTGTAATTTAGGGTTTCCAGAAATCTGAAACAAATCTCAGTCAAGCGCGTGTTTTGAGAGCAATGAAAAAGGTCTGAAAAAACCACTACCAAGAATCCAGCCTGAGGCAGGTACATGTTGGCAGGAGCTGTCCTAGATGATAACAAATGTTTTGCCGTCTTCCACCCACACAACCTGATAGCATGAATCCCCATTTTTCCATTAACTCACAAGCTAAGGGTGTTTTTCAGCCTCCTCTTGAAGGTAGTTGCATCTTTGTTATTCACATTGTAGACCTTGGGGCTTATGAGGGCCAATGGCTGCAGAGCCCACACTATGCTGAGTGTTTTTTCAGCTCATCTCAACACCTCACGTTATCACTGCTGGGAATCAGCAAAGATGGAAAGGAAAATATTGGCCCTTCCTCTACCATCAGCAGGGTTTGTCGATAGTTAACTTGGGGAAGATTTTGGATAAAATAGTGATGAACACCAGCAGAGGGTGCATTGCTGCCACTGTAATGCCCGTCCTTACACTGTAAGTAACCATAAGTAACCATGCTGTGGTGCAGCAAAGCTTTGGACAAATCCTGCACATTCCACAGCTCTGTGGAGCTGCCTACACAAGGGTGCACAATCAAAAGCAGGATTAAAGACCAAAGTCGGTGAAGCCAGTTGCTTTAAAAGAAGAAGCAGAAAAAAACCCCAACAAAACAACTAAGGAGATGTAATGTGCCTTTTGTGCTGTGCACTCAAGGCATTTTGCAGCTTTTCTTGAAATATCCATCATAAAAGTACTTCTTTGATCTGCTGTAAGCAGCCACTCCCAAGAAGGAGCGAGAGACACCTCATTTCCTTCCTTCCTTTTCTTATCCTGACCTACCAGTCTGGAATGCAGTTCACCTCTGAGCATTTTCAGATGTATCATTTTCGGAGAGGTTTGCATGTCACAACACACAACCAGGGCTTACTTCACTGCTCACAAAGTCTGTACGTGACAGCCAAAGACAGGAGCCACGTACAGTGTCTGGCCATCCTGCGCTTCACCTACGTACGCGCCCTTGTCCGCAGAAGGGGAATATCAGAGTTAGAATAACAAATATTCATCTTGCCCTCAACATATGCAGGACCTGAGACTGCAAAGTTACAAAACTAGTGCCCTATGGTACAACTGAGTGTCAGTTTACGCTAACCTATGATTCTGTTGCTGCAGCCCTACATGCCTCCAGCACATCCCTTTGCAGCAGGAATCACGAAGTACCTCCTCCCCCAAAGACATCCCACCTGGTGCCTGATGAAAGCTAATCATTTTTTGTAGGGTTAGTTTCCAGCCAGAAAACAGGTTTTCAGCTTCCTCAACTGAATTGCTACACAGCAGCACAGCCCTCAATGTACAGGAGGGAGGGACAAAACACAGTGTCATGAGATCAAGGCTTCTTCTAATCGTGCACAAAATCATCCTTTTAGGCTTACTGTGCTGTCATTGGATTCACAGTGAGTATTGAAAGAGATTTTAAATTCCAAACTGCCCTTCAGAAGTGCCCCTATAACCCCAAGTACCGTAGGCCTGTGGGTGCTTAAGCTGGAGTCACAACTAAATTCCAAGACATAGTTGGTATTAATCAAGACCATAACGTTGCCCCACCAAATGGCAAGGGAGTTGAGCACAGCATAAATACACACTTAAAACTGCAGCACAATAAAAATAATGATGATAATAATAATAATAAAACCCCAGCATAACCAGTATGGTTATGTGTGGGTTAGCTGAAGATGGCCGGAGGGAGGAGATGCCATGCATTCCTGAATGCACTGCAAGGAACTTTCAGTCCCACTGACTTCAGTAGGGCTTCAATGAGGCTGTGTCTCTGCTGTGGAAAGGAACTGCTTAACACAGCATCGTGGGGTTCCTTGTTTTTTGTCTCTGAGCAACTCCTGGCAAAGCCACTGGTTAGTAATTGAAAACATACTTTTCCCACTTGCCGGGACTACAAGCCGTACCTGGATTGGCTTCTCTTCTTTCACTTTTTGTTGTTGCTGCCACTGATGGATTTGCAAATCTGGCTCCTTGACTAGGTGCTGACTTTACAAACCCAAGTTTGGCTACTGAAGTGGGGGAAGAGGGAGCCTGACCTTGGAGCAGATTATTTCCCCTTCAGTGGGATGGCTCTGCCTGCAGCTTGACGCCAGATAATAAGTGGCATTCAGTGTCAGCCCAGCAGCTGCCATGCAGGAGGTCTGTCCCTTCAGGCAGCTGCTGCTCATCTCCCGGCAGCTGGCAGCGGAAGTGACATCTGTTTTCGGTCCCAGCTGTGAGCAGCGCGGAGGTGCCAGAGCCCAAACGCCTCAGTTCTCGATCCAGGAGCGAGGAAGGGTTTCTGATGCCAGACCACGGCCTGGCTTGTGGACTGAAGGGAGGGGAGAATCGTCTCCTTCAACGATGGTGGGCTGGGAGGAATGGAAAAAGAGTGACAAATACAGAGAGAAAGAATAAGCAACAGAAGGGGGGGAAAGGATGAGAGAAGGGTGCAGGAGAAGACAGGAATGGCTGAAATGAAAAGAAAATGTGAAATCTGAAGTATCCAGTCTGAGGAACAGAAACAAAAGAAAGGAGGCAGAGTAATGCAAAAGAAGGAGATGAAGAAGTAGCAACAAACAACTAACCAAGGGATATGATCATCGAAAATGGCTGCTGAACAGGAAAATGCCTTATTGAGCTGCCACCTCAAGTGCTACTGAATCTGGAAGGCATTCCTGCCCGCAGCCCTTAGCCTATTGTGCCATTCAAGGGGTCCCCTCTGCAAGTTTTGCCATCTGGAGGAGCTCTGGTATATTCTCTCTTGACTCCTTGCTTCTCTATGTTATTTAAATTCATATCACTTTTTCCTCGTCCAAGTCCCTTACTCATTTATCTTTGTAACTGTGTTATAACTCAGTGTTGTGGCATTTTAACTGAATTATAATTTTAGTTTCTGAGACAGGAATAGGTGCAGGAGGAAGGACAAGATCCATTTCAATCTGAAGACTGAAAAGTATACTTAAATTAACCTTGGAATAAATAAAATAAGAAATGTCACTTTGCACCCCAGGTTTGTGTATGCAAGGCAAGGACCTATATTCTGTCATAAATGTATTTTCACAGTTGGGCCTGTTTCCTCAGCACAGTTGCTGCAATTGTGTTTTTTAGATCTCACAACTAATTGAGTATTCCTGTAAGAAATAATGAAGGAAAATGTATATTTAAAAGGAGCTTTACAGCCCTGTCAATCAAAATCAATTTACACTGGGAAAAAATGCAGTGTCGGTGACCGCTTCTTTCCCTTGCTGCTTGCCAGAAGCACAAGACAAACTGAATTGTGGTAAACAACCAGGTTGGGGAATGGGCCAAGGGAGATGGATGTCATAAAAAATTACCAGTCTGAAGTTGAAAGTGCAGGCATTTGGGCCACAAAGCTTTGAACCCATTTTCATACTTTACCTTGATATCTCATTGTAGGCACCCAGAGCAGGGCATCAGTCACGGAACTGGGTGCCATTACAAATTATTCAAAATCAGGTGCGGTGCTAAAGACTGGATTGATTGAGTTGGGCAGGAATAATGAAAGCAGTTTTTTAAGTCTCTTGGAATTCAGCTCTTCAAGACTGGCCTTAAATATAACTGTAGTTATAGCTGAACTTCTTTTCATGTTATAATTACATATTTCTAGAACATAAAAATAATATATATATTTATACCTTAAAATTTCATAAGAGATTTTACCAATGCGAGCCCTTGAAGATATTGTTCTTTTTAGAAGTCTCAGCAGCTCTCCCTGTTTCAGTGAGAATTAGCTGGGATTTTAATAAGTGATTTTTGAAACAAACAGGAGGAAAGTCCTCTGAATACCATTCTATCATTACCTATACAAGGAGAAGAATTGACTATCTACTAAACTATGCATCTGAATTAATCAATCTAATAACTAAATACTGGATTTTTTCCAGTCAGACAGGAATAAGATTAGTGCGTCTGGCATCTAGACCAGAGAGAATAATCAGCAATCTTAAAAACCATGAGGTTGAGGCAGTACTAATACTCTGAAGGGCTCAATGTGTCCCATAACACACAGTTGTTACAATTACCAGTCATCAGAGCAGTCACACTGATCCAGGACAAAGGTAACTCTGGCCCCAGCCTCTGGCACCTAAAGGAAACACTGTTAATATGAGCCTATTCCTGAGCCCCAAAACCTTCCTCAACAGGAATGAAGGGAAGCATCCATTGTCTGCACATCTTGGTGGATGCTTTATAACATGAACCAGAATTTTTCAGATCAAAGTTATGGACGAAGAGAAAGGAGATAGAAAATAAAAAGCTTTTGCATGTCTGGAAGTGAATGTGTTCTTCTTCATACATAAAACCCAAGCAAAAAGCAGTGAGCAGTAGCAAGTGTCCTAGACATGGAGAATAGAGCAAACAAAGTATGTCTCTTCTCTGGTGGAGTGACCTACAGACAGGAAAACTTGCTGTATCCTCAGAAAGTCCCAAGTAGTAATCGGAAACCTTACATGTCTTTGGAAACTTCTCTTTGGGTGACATCTACAACAGCACTGTGAGACTTTGATGTCACATAGAAATACAAATTTGAATGCACCAAAAGCTTCACGGCATCCAGAAACACTTTTTGTTCTGCAGCCTACATTAATTATCAAGATGAGCTAAAAGCTTCATCGTGGTATTTTAAAGTCAACTGAAGTTGACTCTACCATGCCACTGATTGCAATAGGGTAACATTTCACTTTGTTGCTCTTTGCTTTTTGGTTCGGTTTTGGGGTGTTGGGTGTTTTTTGTTTTTAATTTCACCATGTTCTATCCTTTTCATTCTTTCAGCCATTTTTAGAGGCCCATCAAACCATTTTTTTTTTTTCAAGCTAGGCCACCTGAAAAGCTAAAGAAAGAAAGACTGTAAGTAGGAATTCTTCTGCTTGACTTCTAAGACAAAAAAAGTAATTTACATTTCAGATTTTCCATGAAGTAGGTTAGTTTCAGTATACAAATCTAATTTACTTGACTTGGCAGTTACAAAAAGCATTTCTAGGGCCATATTCTGCATTCTCTTTTCTAATGAACACTACCCAAGGAATACTAATTAGAGTGCTTAAGGAGTAAGGTAAGCAAGGCTGGCAGAGTCTGAGCTTTTATTTATACTCTGTTATCTCTGTCCAAATGTTCAAAGCAATATGGGTGGTGACTGATTCACTAGTTAAATTCAAAACAGCATGTTTGTACAAAAGGCTGCCAAGTTTCTCATGTATACTGCTATTTGTGAGAAGCTATGCACAGACAAAAAACAATCAAACAGTTTCTTAATTTCATTTTATATTTTTATTCCCATTGTAAGTACTAACAATCACCCAAAAGACCATTTCAATTTGGTTTGGATACACAATAGCATTAATCACAGTCCAGTTTCTCTTTGTTTTGTTTTTTTTTTTTTTACTGCAGTTCTAGTATTTCATGATCTGTTTTAGTAGTTCTGTTGTTGGTGTATTTGCTTCCAGCAAAATAGATTTTTCAGTGGTTGTAGATTATTTGAAAAGATTGTTAAAGATTAAAAAATCCATAATGCAATGATTAACAGTACATTAGCAATTAATCTTATCTTCCTTTAAAGATTAGTACTAAGTATATTTGATGACCCAACATTTACTTTTTGTTGTGCGTTGTCTGTTTTCTTTTCAAAATAAGTCCATAAACAACTATATTTTTTCATTACAGCAATTCATTGCAGTATCATTTTTAATTGGATGGAAATCATTTTGGGAGAATGTAAGTAAAACCACCTTAAAAAATAAAAGGTTCTGTTTAAGCAAATGTAACCTTAACGCTGGTTACACACAAACCAGCGTTAAGGCAATATCATGATGTAAATTAGAGTGGCTAGAAAACATTATGGATGTTCTAAATTCACTTGCTTATTAATTGGGGAAAACACATCACATTGTATTTTAGTCTTCAAGAAAAAAAGAATCACAAAATACGCTCAAAGAGACATCTTTCATCATGTCTTTTAAAAGCCTGTGAAACAAATTCTTTCACAAATTTATTAATATAAAAGCAAATTCAGAAAACTTGTTTGTGAAAGCTGCCCTGTTAAATTATGAATACCAGTAATAAATTCTTCAGTTCTTCATTTATTTGCATACTCTGCATATGAACAGACATGAATGAACAAAATATGCCTATTGTATAGCCATACAAAAAGCTAATATGAATGTTTATGTTATACAATGACAGAAAGGATAAATTATTAATCAAAGTAGAGAGGAGAAAAAAGCAGATGATGTACAAGAACTTTGTTAGTTGTCTTTGCATGACTTCTGTGTGGAAGAAAATGTCTGCTTTGGATACAGAATCCTCAGCTAAAAACTCTTCATTTTATTATGCAGTGAAGGAAGTTTTGGGATCAAGATCAGCTTCTAAAAGGGATTTAAACTAGCATTATAGATAGTCATGTCAAGGGAAAGAGGAAGGGAACCAAGTGCAGAGCATGAGAGGGTGTGGAACATGGTGGGAGTAAGGGGAGGAATGCTGTTTTTAGAGGGAAACTTGCTGAACTGACAGTGCTCTCACTCAGGACAGATTGAATCCAGGACTCACTGAACACTCCTTGTGGGAATACTGCTCCAAGACTGTATTCTAGTCACAGCAGGTACACAAGACACTAACCTAGCCCCTTCACAAATTGCAAGAGAGATGGAATTCCTGAGTCTGCTGCATAGGGAGGGACAGATGTTTTCAGGGACTCTTCTTGTATTGCTCTTAATGGTTGTGACACTTGGAGATACTCCACATAATAATCATTCACCATTTCATCTTCCTGTCCCAATTGTGCACACTTGACTATCCATGGAGCATATATTTGAATTCATAAGGCCTAGTCTCTTGACTACTATTTAATACAAACATATGTTAATCAGCAAGAGACGAAAATCGTATTTTCACAGCTGAGCTAACAGAACCTTCCTATTTCTCCGGGACCCATAGATTGGGTAGTGAAACATTTTTTTTCAGTCCTAACCCTTTTCTCACCCTTTAAGCATTCATACACACATACATGCATATACATACACAGACGTGCAAAAACAGAGTATTTGCACTACAGTAACTCAGTGGTGCTACAGGAGCTAGTTCTGAATGATGGCACGTGGGCACTGGAAGAAGCGTAGCACCAAAAGGCTACAGCCAGAGCATACTGCATATGGAAAACTGGGGTTTAGCACCTTGTTGTCCCCATGCATGTCTTTTCTTTGATTTGAGGTTACCTTCATTTCACAGAGGATGGGGACCTGACCCTTCCCACACTTCTTGCAATATGCGTTTCTTTTAATGTCAGGAAGGCTACACTCTGTAATGAACTCTGCATTCACTGATAGGTATTAAAGCAACAATTTTTAAATAATTTCATATAAAGTAGATAAGCTGTGCTTTAGGATTAATTTATCTTAAATAAAATTTAAGTCATGCAGTCCTAGAGTACAACCACACACATGTTTAAAGACAATTCTGCATGAATGCTTTGGTGTCCTGTGTGCACCTTTTTAAATGATCAGTACCTTAAAAAACATTTCAGTATCATTCCTCACAGTATGTACCCAGTGTATCTCAGAATTATTTGTATTTCCTATTACACTTTATACATAATATCAGACTTGCATTTTAAGTATCAAAAATATGCTGTTAAAGGACCTTAATAGTAAATGGCATAAATCCATAGTTTTAATCAAAGAGTAAAATGACTTAAGACCTTTGGTGAATAGATGATGAAAAACAAAGGTTTCCAAAAGCTACACATGATTTATGGTCTTATGCTACCAACAGCTGGCCAATCAGCTCCGGGTTTCTGTCCTTTATTAATGCCATGATAAGAGCAGCAGCAGAATTTACTGTCTCCTGAAGAAGTGAAGGGTCCTGGAAAAAAAAAAAAGGGGGAGAGCAGGGAAAACAATATGTTTATAAAAGTAGGAAAAGTAAATATTTAAAATCAATTTTCACATATGTCAAATTACCATATGATTGTTGAAACAAATAAAACCATTTATTTGTACTTATTAGAAGAACTTCTAAAACTTGTATTTTAAGGAAGCACAATTTCATAGTAATAACCATTTTCTCCAATCTCCATGATGCAAAACTACTAGAATTAATGCCATCTATCCAGAGACCACTTGCTTCCTAACTGATTTTTAAAATCTAAAAGGCAGTAAAAATGTTGGGTTTGAAAACATGGAAAAAAATGGCAGATTTAATTCAGTATCTTAGTTAAAGATCTGCAACTGTAAGCACTTACTGAATCCCATCTGTAATCTACAAACTTATTAACGCAAAGGCAATTAAGCACTGGGACTTCACTGGTTTAAGTTGATCTCTGTATGAGGTAACTTCAAAAAGTAGTCTGGTTTTGATAGGCAAGTATAGAAACCAATACAGGAAAGAGTAATAAACTGAGACATTGATTCTGTGCTTCTAACTGAGCACTCCAGCTCACATTTGAAAGAGTCTTTTGTCTAATCACCAAGTAGTTTTAGTTGTATTGGATATAAAAGGTTGGCCTCTTCCTACCACTAACATTTCCATTTGCACTCTGGGAAAATAGCAATAGGTGTAGCCAGGCACAGAGACATCCCTGGAGAGAGAAATAGGAGGGAACAATTTCTGTGAAGCAACAGAGGAAAAGAAAGGTCTATAAAACTCTAGGGTAGGGAGAACCTAGAATTTATAAATACAGAAGGGGAGCTACAAAGAGAAATCAAGAGCTGTGCTCCATAGCCATGATGGAGAAAACTGGATGCAATAGGCTTTGCCAGTAAGGACTGGTATACAGTGGAACAGACAGATCAAGGAAACTCATCATGAGGGTCCTGAGTATGAGAATGTAAAATGGGGTGCAGATACAGCTTCCTGCCCACGGTAGAAGGATGGAGCAGTTTGAATCTGTATCTTTTCCCCTCTTTTTTTATTCAGACACTGCAGGAAGGAAGAATTTTCCAGAGAACGTTTAAGAAACTCAGATTAATGGAGAAAGAAGAAACTGTTTCCACAATTTGTACAGAAACATAACATCCAAACCTGCTTTTTAAGGAATAGGAAAACTGCTGAAGGGACCTACCTATTCAGCTAGCACAGAGGGGAGCTGGAGATTAAGAAATTGAAGTGGAAAGGAAAACCAAAAGGGGAGGGGTGTCCCTGGAACACTCTCTATGTGGAAGCAGGTCCAAAGAAAGGCCACAAAAATCATAAGAGGGCTGGAGCACCTCTTCTACGAAGACAGGCTGAGAGAGTTGGGGTTGTTGCAGCTGGAGAAGAGAAGGCTCTGGAGGTGACCTCACTGCAGCTTTTCATTACTTAAAGGGGACCTACGAGAAAGATGGAATCAGATCTTTTAGTAGAGCCTGTAGCAACAGGACAAGGGGTAATGGTTTTAAATAAAAGAGGGTCAATTCAGACTAGATATAGAAAGTTTTTATGATGGGGTGGTGAAACACTGAAGTAGGTTTCCCAGAGAGGTGGTGGATGCCTCACTCCTTGAACATTCAAGGTTGGGTTGGACTGGGCTCTGAGCAATCTGATCTAGTTGAAGATGTCCTTGCTCACTGCAGCAGGACTGGAGTAGATAACTAACCTTTAAAGGACACTTCCAAACCAAACTATGATTCTATGTTAATACTTGTATTAACTTTGTGATTTATGTAAATTATAGGAAACATGCCAGAGAGGTAACCGGATAGAATCAAAAATAGCTAGTTTTTAACTGATTCTTTTACAATTCCTGAAAAAAATTATGTTTGTATTCAACTAGCATTTTGTCCTAAAAATCATCAAATAAGTAAGCTGTTACAATTTGTAACTCTGCAAAAGATTACCCTCCACAAATTCATGTTATATATTCTAATAGGAAGTAAAATTATTTATTAGAGTTCTAAGAAATTGTGGTAGGATAAAAATGTTCACCACATCTATATATTTCAGTTCACTGAGTAGCACCTCCTATCAGTCAAGCAAGGAGTGCGGAATTGTACTTAGGTCCTGCTCCTTCAGGATCTTTTGTCATGGACTGAGGATTCGGTAGGACTTTTATTCCCTCATTTCCCATGGGTATAAACTGCTGTATAATGCACGAGGAGAGTGGAAGTCATGTGTTCACACCCACTCAGACAGCAAACACTGCAGTTGCTTTCAAGATCGAACAACACATTTCTTGCTATTCAGCAATGCCAAATCTCTATGTGCCCCTCATAATGTTTTGCTCAGTTTGTCTTGAGAAGCACTTCACAATTACAGACACTGTTTTCCAAATGGGCTTCCAGCCATATCTGAAGTTGGCTGGAGGTCTATTATTTTTTTTTCCATTTCACAAGAAAGAAATAAAATACACCTGGCCAGGAATGCTCTTAATGTTTCTCCCAATAAATCTTTCCACATCCTCTGTTGGTTACTGGATTCAGTACACATTCCATTGTAGCAATAAATTATTTAAGTTTTTGAACATAAAAGGAAGGAAGAGAAAGAAATTTAACTTTCACAGGAGAGATTGAATGTGACACCGTAAGATTCCTTTAGACTGAAAAAAGCCTTTTCTAAAGCCAAACCTAAGGCCTTAGTGTTAATGTTCATGTTCAGAAGGAAAGACGTGCAAAAAATTATGAGTAATATTTGTAACACAGGCAATGTGGCAGAGTAATGCATACAGAAACCTGCTATAAAGCACCCTGAAATTGACTGCTGAATTGAAATTAGTTCAAAAACAGAAACACAAAAAGTAAGCAGCACAACTTAAAAACTTCAAATTTTACAATTACTTCACTTCCAATAATCTGATTATTAATGCTCATATTCTAACTCCTCAGGAAACCTACCGGCCCCTGTGCAGGATTGACCCTGTTAAGTGTGGGTTTTGGAAATAACCAGAAGTGTTTTTCTTTAGGGGAATATACATTCTCATATTTAAGATAACAAATGTAATGGAAAATATATTCTTAATTCTTAGTACAGTTACAGTTGATGGTTTAATGACCTTGTGAAGCATGTACTGAGAATTTCAATGGGGAGATCCTTTAAAGTATTTAGCATAGGGGTTACTAATCTTAGATTTATGCTGTTGCTCCTTCCTGGTAACCCATTCTGATCTCAGGGTCACCCATTCATCGAAAAGTATCCAGCACTCAGGCCTACGAGCCAGCCTCTGAGTGTAGGAGAAATCAGTCCCACAGAGGTCAAGTACGTGCTTACTCTAACTTGCTTTACTCTCACAGCCACAGTTTTACTGGAAAGAGGTAGTAAATAACACAATGCACTGGACTCCTCCAGGAATTTCAAAATCATGGTATATCCTGTACCTTTCTGAGAATAAAAACTCGCTTTCATGCTATGAATCATTATTGTAGTATCCAACAGTCATTGCCTGGGCATCATTTAAAACTTTTGTTGATCATTTCTAGTCATTACCACCTGTTAGGACTTTATTTCATTTTAGGCCATTACTGTGCCCATAAGTGGATATTTTCAATGTGCTGCCATGATACTTAGCTTTTTCTTAAGTACTTATATGTAATTTGGACACCAGCAGACTTTATAAAGAATATTGAAAAGAATTAAAATTACAAAATTCAACAATAACCTAGGAAAGGAAAAGAATCTTGTGGGTCTTTATTAATTTAAACAAACAAGCGAACACTCCAAATCCCCCAGCTACACCCTTAAAACACCCACGTTTTTGATACTGCCATGTTATTTCTGGCAACAGTGCCAATTACAGCTGATAATACCTACAGAGAGGCTTCTATACAGATGCCAGGACAAAGTTAATCTACCACACCTAACTCCATTGCATAGGCCACCAATCTTCTTTTATACTCAATAGCATAGCACTAAATCTTTCAAAAATCTCATTATTAGTTGCAGGAAGTCAAATAATGAAGCAGAACCAGGTCTTCACATGTCTAATTGCCTGACATGTTTGCATATATTGTAAGCACAGTAAAAACCAGGATGTCAGAACAGGACAATCAATGCAAAGTCCATGAGAGCTTTCGCACGTCACTGCCTACCCACTGCTCAGCGCCGCAAACCCACGCAAAGAAGGTCCTCAGCCAGTCCATGAGTGCACATCCATGCATACACTGAATGGAGCAAACACAAATAGTTCTCTTCCTCATTAATGAAATCCTTAAAAAAGACCCTGACTTTTAAATAAAACTCGGAGGCAGTAATGACTTTAATGGATTAATAACTGAAGTTCCACATTATCCCCCCAAACCATTGTGATATTCACTGTCTATTCATTTCATCCAGTTGATTTAAATGATCCTCCTGTAAGAAGAAAAACCAAGCCCCCCTAACATTTCTTGGCCATTAATAAATAGAATTTTTTATTGTTTGAACAGATTATTAACTACATTTATAAGCTAAAACCAAAATTTTTACCACTTTACATTTATGTACTTTGGAAAAGAAAGTACTCAGAAACACCGCCAAACTTATAAACCATAAATCCACATAACAGCACTTTGATTCCAAAATAAAATATCCACTTTGTCTATTATTAAACAGTAAAAATATTCCAACTTAACCATATCGTGTGATGGCTGTACCTCAGAATTTATTTGATGTAGCATTCTGTCTGTAGGGGTTCTCTGGTCTGCAGACTAAGACTGGGAATGGATGCAGGGACAGAGTTAAAGCTGTCTTTGGAATATGCAATCTGATATTTTACAAATGTGCATTTATTTAAGAAATTGTGAGGATATCTGAATATTTACTGACATTCCCCTAACTATTCATTTTCTCGCTTCAATCTGTTTAGGATTTATTTTTTTTTCCCAGCTGGAACTTCACATACATGCATTTCAATTTACATATGTACTAGTTCAGTTTAAGAAGAGCTTGAAAAACACACCTACCCTTTTTAGGTAAAAAAAAAAGAAAAATAAAGCCTCTGCAGTTATTACCTCTGTCTTGTCCTGCATCCTGCCAAAGGAATAAAACTCCTATGTTCCATCATTTGCGCTCTGTTTTGCTGCAAAATTATTTGACTTTCCATTTAATATTGTTTTTAAAAATTAATAGAATTGTAATGCTAGTCCTGATTAAATAGCTGACAGAAAACCTGAAAACAGAATTTAAAGATGCTGCTAAACTTAGGGAATATCAATATGAGTATGGTTAGATTTGTACCAGGAATGGAAAGACGGCCAGGGCATGCGCCAGCATGCCAGCATGCTCCTGCCCTTGCTGTTCCATTGTAAGCTTGCTCCTTGGCACAGTTTTGGCTCCTGACAGCTAACATGTTTCCAGACAATGGCTGGGCATGGTTCAGGGGACAGCACAGGCCAGGGATTGCTCCCAAGGAACAGGCTGAATGAGGCCACCCTTTTTTGGGAAATGAGAACTTCGCCGTATGGAGACAAGGCATGCTGTGCCTTTTAGCCCCAGGACAAGAGAACCATCCCTGGCCTGTTTTACTTACCAGTATGGATGTAGCCTAAGTATCACTGGGAAATGACAGCTGAGCCATTCACTCCCTACCCAAATGCATCAAGAATACATAGAACAACAATCAAATGGTGCCCCCCAGAATGAGGCACAAATCCCATGTAGCTAACACATAAGCACAGCCATTAAAAAAAAAAAAAAATTAACTACTCTGTGGAGACCTTTCCCACCAAAACAGAGGAGAGAGAGATGAATCATACTGGAAGACAGCACTTGTGCTGTACTGCACATTCCTGCCACTTTATGGAAAAAGGCTGGAGCCAGCAGAAGGAACTCATGCCCACTGCTCCTTTTCACAGTGTGGGCATGGGTGTAACACCAGGTACACCATCAGGGCACGATGAGCAGAAGAGAAAAGCACTGAAATAGTCTCTGTTCTGGCAAGCATTTTGCAAAAGGCTATGTTGGCAGTACCAGAGGAGCTGCTGTTAATTTAAAACTACACGGAATGCTGCAGTTTATACTAAGGCTATACCAGGTCCCTCAAAAAGTTGCCTGATGTCACATACTGAGTGTTTTATTTGCACTTAAGAGAATCTGAGTAGATAATCTAGCCTCAGAAACTTCAATACTTGAAATTTTCTTCTTCAATTAATACTTTTCAATCAGTTGATCTGAAGAGAGTCTGAGGTTCTTCCACCACCAGCAATCAGTTATCTAACATAGATTGTTGTTTAATCTCACCATGAGTAATTCACTGGTAGATTCATGAAGAAGCATTTTTTCCCACTCAAGATAAGTAGTGGCATGCATCTACATATTAAAGCAACCTCCATTTCTGTAATAGTACAAATTAATCTGAAGTCTCCTTTCTTCTTAAAATGCTTCCACATCACATTTTTTAATCCATGTGCCAAACCATCTATTGATAAGTGACATCTCATACATAATATCAATGCAGCAATTTATCTCAATAAGAAAATAGCTATGCAGATCATTCTAAAAGATAAGAAAACTATTTCTCTGAATATTTTTAGGTTTCCTTTCAAGTAATAGGTAAGTAATTAAGGCAGCATTTGAGTTCAGATAGGTAGCTGGGTTCAAAATTACTTGAGCAGGTTCATAAGTGAACCCCTGTACGCATAGCCATGCTTCCTTGCTGAACTAAGAAAATGCAATCAATTCTTTATTAGAAAATAGAAATAATTTTGAAATCTAGATACTGAGGATGCAACAAGGATTGAGAAAGAAGATGAGTGGCACAAGAACCAACCTGTCACTGTGCTAATGTAGCCTAGCAGACCTCTTAATTAATGAACTCTGATAGATCTGAGTTAATTCCCTGCAGTTAAACAGTCATACATCCATGCTAATCAACCCAAACCTGGATAAACTGTGCCTAAATTCATGATACTGTAGTGTTTCTCTCTCTCTCCTATACTATTGATTGACCATACGTATAGTTTGTCCTAAGAATGGAGAGCCATCAACATTTAAAATAACTATGTGGATACACTGAGATCAGACAAATATTTCAAATCTTCTTGAGTCTGTGAGGATTCTGTCTCTAGTGTTTTTGCTTTTATCTTTTCACCTATGATTCACAGATTTAAAACTGAAGGTAAACATTGGTCTTTTGTTAAAAAAACTCCAACAAAACAGCATGAACTAGCATACAAAAACTCAAATTTAAGATTTCTTTCCCTAGTATGAATAGAATAGACAGATTTACACTCAATCACCAGGTTTAAAACAGCTCCATTATCTACACATTCTGCAGCATGTAGGTGACCAGGGTTCAGTTCCCTTCTCAATATGAGGGGTTTAATCCATCCCCAGCTTATACTGTTTCTGGCCTGGGGTTAAAAAGCCTGTGGAAGAGTACTTATTCTACACACATTGCACTAAAACAGAAGGATGATGAGACTCCAATCTAGATACTAGTGCGGACACCTCGCAGACATGAGTTTGGGGCCAATGTCTGCATCTTCTGCAGACCTAGACTTTATATTTCCTTGGTTTTGTCTTCTCCAAGTCTTTTTTTTTTTTTTTTTTTTATCTTATAACAAACACTGTTAGCATGATCACACTGAATGATCAATAAAAATTCCTGGACCAAAACATTTCCCTGAAGAGTTATAAAGGACACTTTCAGCACATTCAATCATTGCAGCTTAAGCAAGAGTTTTCATTCAGCACCTACCACTATCTGATGGAAGCTCTTGGCAAGAGTGAGTGTGCCAGCAGTGATAGCACAATGGCTGTCAACCATCCTTCTAAGTTGCTCAAAAAGCTATCTAATGCTTGAGCTAGCAGCAAGTTCTGCCACCTGTATGGGTCTGATACAAAAATCCTGGTAGAAATCAGCCATTTAACAGATGTGCAAAAATATATTATGAGGTTTCTTAGAAGTGGTCTCTTAGTACAGTATGTTACCAAATAAGTCTATAAGATGAAGTGTACCCATGTTAATATATGTTAGTGTGCTACCTACAGGCACTATCAGGTATCACTCTGCTAACCTTGTAAAAAAGCACCAAAAGGATTTTTAGGGATAAGGAAAAAATGTTTCTTACTATCAATACAGGAAAACTGAAATGCTGCTGAGGCACAGGAGGCTTGCTTTCTCCTCTGATAACTTGCATTACAATGTGTTGAAAATCTGAGATTAGTCTGTAGTTGGCACTAATAAATTGAAATGGGAGTGGGATTTAAGCCTTCCATGCAGCAGCAGCGTATAGAATCATGCAATTATAGAATATCCCGAGTGGAAGGGACCCACTAGGATCATCAAAGTCCAACTCCCGGCCCTGTACAGAACAGCCCTAAGAATCACACCCTCTGCTTGAGAGCATTGTCCAAACACTTCTTGAACTCTGTCAGGCTTGGTGCTGTGACCACTTCCCTGGGGAGCTTGTTCCAATGCTCAACCACCCTCTAGGTGAAGAGCCTTTTTCTAATATCCAACCTAAACCTCCCCTGACACAGCTTCATACCATTCCCTTGGGTCCTGTCATTGGTCATCAGAGAGAAGAGATCAGTGTCTGCCCCACCACTTCCCTTCACGAGGAAGATGTAATAGCATTTCCCTCAGTGTGTGTGTGTGGTGGATTCTCTGCTGCCTGTTCCACTGTTAGAGTCTATACTTTGATGGGCTGCAGCGTTAAGTTTTGCAGCTGGTCAGGAATACACAGCAGGCCTACCACACACACACATGCATAAAAAATGGGTTAAGCTGTGCTGGCCTCCCAAAAAACGTAACACCCCCATCATGCAAATCATTTACAGACTGTTGCAGTACACCAGGCACCGAGCAAAGATGGAGCAGCTACGGATCTGTATGAATGCATTTGACACGTGGGGCTAGCAGCAGAACAAAAGCAGTTCAGCACAGTTCACCTGGTTTTCTCCTATCACAAACTGAGAAATGGAGCACTCTCAAGCTCTGTTTCAATCCATGACTGGTGTTTTAGTCCTAGTTGGCAGTAAAGTAAGGAACATAAAAATGAAGGGAAGACAGAGAGAAATGATGGGGGAGCAAATTAGAAGTTCAGTCATTAAAATCTTCATTATAAAACTCCTACAGACTATGAATAATCTGAAATACAAGCACATGGCTGCTGTAACTAATTGATTGGAAAGATTCCTCTGTATTACAAATAATTTATTTGAGATGGTTCAGAGGAAAAACTGTATAGCCTACTAAAAAACAAAATTAAAACTTCTCTTTTGGGGAAAGAAGTAAACAAAACCCAAGAGATTCTGAGGGACAGAGTATGCGTACACATGTGCTAGGCTATTGTTCACATCCAGCCTTGTGGCTTCCAAACTTTTAAGATGATAATATCAGTTCAGTGGGGTAAAGGCCACATTCCAATCTTGGTTACAGAAATACAAACCGAAGTAATGACAGTATTATAAGCCTGGTTATTTTGCAGTTGCAAAGACTGAATTTCAATTTTAAACTCTGCATTTTGACACAGAAGATCTAATATGTAACTGGTTTTAAACTGCTCTCAAAATTTCAAAAGCAGCTTTAAAGTAACTCAAATGTGTTTCAGGCAGTGAGACACAGTGAGAGGAGTGGCTGTCCAGAAGCTCATTGTTAGGCATTTGATATCACAGATTTCCATACTCCTAACTGAATCTAGATAGGTGCATGCAAAGTGGACCTCAAGTTGTATCATCTCATCATTCTGTGAGGAGGGACTGATTGCAGAATAAAACAAAAACTTAAACATGATGTTACATACTGAAACATGAAAACATCCTTGAAGTACACCCTAAAATTTAAAATTGAATGTCCATCCTACAGTTTTCATCTCATCACTCAAATTCTACTTCTTTGACTGCATGCATCTGTGTGATGTTTAGGCATAGTTTATGTCCCATCTCTGACTTCTTTTCCTGTGTACAGCTGAGGGTCTACAGCCTACTGGAAGGTAAAAAATATAAATTCCTTAAAATTCAAGACTTTTCTGTAAAGCCAAGACAGTCTGTTTTAACAAAAAAATAAAAAAGCTCCAGACTGATGAAGAAGTGTCCAGAAAAAAGTTGCAATTACATGAGGTGACATCTCTCCTTGGAGAGTAAGAGAAGAGTCAGCAGGGGTAAAACAAGTTACAACAGAAGTTACTAATAAGGTTCACTCCCTTTGTCTCTCACACCAATATAACATTTTTATACATTAATTTTGCAGTAATTCAGATTGATCTTAACTTTCTTTTGCACAAATCATGGACTTTTTCCCTGCTCCAAAGCAGTCTTCACACAGTTAATGTAATAAGCAGGAAAGGAACTCGCATTTCTTGCAAGCATGAATAATTGCATGAGCAAAGGAGCTCTAAGCACAGGTACACTCAAATATACTCAAATACATTCAAAACTGCTGGGAATGGAGGACCTGCATTTGTCTCCCTCTATTGTTTTCTTTCAGGCATGCTGCCTACACAGTGTTTACCTACTCACTTAAGAGTTAACAGTGTATCTTAGCAACACTCTAGGACATGAAATGAATGCCTATCCAGCATGTAGGAGGAAATAATAATAATTTCTAAAAATCTTGATCCAAACTCTCAATTTCTCTATTCTTTATTTCTTTGTCCTCCTTCATCCATAGCCTAAAGCCAGTGCAAACAGAGCATCTATCCTTGTTAAAGTTTTCAGCTAAGCAATGGTGGGAGCATACAAATTTTGAAAAATTAATCCTAGAGGAAAGATGAGTCTTAAAATCTAGTGTGAGCAGAGGTGGTGGGTTCAGAAAGCAGCCTCAAACAGTCTGCATCTAATCCAACAGATGGGGCAGAGAATTATCACAAAAACACACTAGGAAACCACTGTGGCAAAGACCTCATTTTTCACTGAGTGGCCAAGAGGAATGCCAGGCACCAGACGCACCATACTTTCCCATGGAAGTGTGGATGGCAGTAACACCATTTGCTCTCTACAGCTACCTGAAAAGAGGTTGCAGCAAGGTGGGGGTCAGCCTCTTCTTCCAGGCAAACAGTGATAGGACAAGGGGAAATGGCCTCAAGTTGCACCAGGGGAGGTACAGGTTGGATATTAGGAAAACTTTCTTCACTGAAACAGTGGTTAAGCATTGGAACAGGCTACCCAGGGAAGTGGGGGATTCAGCCTCTCTGGAAGTGTTCAAAAACTGAGTAGATGTGTCGCTTTGTGACATGGTTTAGTGGGCATGGTGGTATTCTCTCAAAGGTTGGACTTGATGACCTTGAAAATCTTTTCCAATCTTAATGCTCATGCTGTGATGGCTATTCTGAGTCTGACCCCCCACTTGATCATCCCTCCACTGTTAAATCCAATGGAGGAATCTTTCCTGCCACTAGCTACCGATCAAACTGTGGCATAGCTGGAGGGCAAATAGCCAGTTTCAAAAGAATCCTTTGAGTATAAGCCCAGTGATAGGAAGGCAGAAGAGAGCATGTAACTTGCCTTGTAGCAAAATGAGAGTAAACAGATAAAGCAGTTAGTACCATTCCTCAGGGTTCACCAATAAATCCTTATCCTTAAACTCAAAACGTATAATCTTTATAGTTGTAAGGGGACAGATGTGCTTGCTTTTAGAATCTAGTTTTCTCTTAGGCTATGAGGGTCCAGCTACACCACAAAGATAGAGTTCACAGATGTTCTCTTAAATAAAATCAGGGTTTGCCAAGACAGGCTTCTCTTTCTTTCTGCCAACAAGTATTAGACCAAATCATATAACACAATAGCCTGTCTATATACAAAGGCACTCAAAAATATATCCAAGTGATAAAGCTCTCGTAAAATAACATTAAAAAGTGCTCTTAGAAGAAAGGCTATTTTAAAGCTTTAAAGATAAATAGAAAGAGATAGAATAAAAAAAATAAAGGAATGAGTCTTGCATTAGCAGATGGATTAATTGTACTCTATAATTAAGACATTTTATTAAAAATAAAGCAGGTGAAAGATTTTTTTAACTATGAACACACCTATTTTTATGAGATTAGCATTCAGTGTTAAGCCTATTCTTCAGGTATGTTGTATCTGGAGTTGCATAACAGAAGAGTCTATGTTTTACAGCCTTTAACACTTTCAATTAAGTTGTTAGCAAAGTTTCCTTTCAAAACATCCTAAAAACATCTTGTGCATACTTGCAACTTTAAATATGTCTATAGCTGGTTGCAAAGATAAGTTTGATTCTCCCTAGTACCTTCTTGTAATAGGCATTTGATTAAGAAACAACTTATGGCAGTTTCCAAGGGCATGACTAAACATGATGAGTAAGAGTTTAACACATCACTCACTCCTCAGTTTTAAATTTGGGTCATCCAAAGCTAATTGAAATCTGTGGGCTGAGAACAAGTGACCAGTGCTATTTCCATGGTCAAGGATGGCACTAGTACTTTTCATAAGAAAGGGGACAGACATTCTTCCAAAACAGTAAAGAGGTGATATTAGTGTCTTATAGACTGTCTGCATATGAAATTGTTTTGTTTTTCAGCTTTCCCTATAAAAGCTGAATATTCATCTAAATTGCTGATGAAAATATTTATAAGTGATACAAGAACGATGATATTGGATATTGATACTTGTATAATTCACTTGCAGAATCTCTAAAGTATTTTAAAATATGCTAATTGTGAACTATATTTAAAACAAACTCAAGAATAATTTAGACAGTTTAACAAAAATGTTGACATTTTCTGAATACAACAGTCAAAAATGAAAGCAAACGGAACACTAAACCTTCAATCTTATAGCAAAAATTTGACAGCAGCTAACCATTAGAGATCCTGGACATAAGACTGGAGAGGAATTTTAAATTGGTTTTAAAAAGTCAATTTTTTTTTTCTAGAAACTGTATTATAATAAGAACATTTATGTTTAAAGGAAATGAACTAGCTTAATTTTGTGGGGTTCAGGTCTTGATATGCAGAGCTACCAAGGAAATAACTCCCATGAAATGGTCAGTTACTCCAGTGAGAACACTGGATGGCACAGATATGAATCCCAGCACCCATCATGTGAGCCCAGCTATCAGAGCCTGCAGAGTTGTTAAGTCATTGATTGGCTTGGCTAAAAAGAAAAGGAAGCTAGCTCTGTTTAAGATTTATCCACAATTAAAAATTAGTTCAGCTGCTCAAATAAGTTAGGTGTTAGTTAAGAACTCATCTGGTGCTTCAACTAGAAAGCACAACTTTTGCTCTTTCTCTGACTTTGACTCACTTTTTTTTTTCCTTCCAGCTTCAGTATTTGCTTCCAAGTTCACAGCTGCATTTAGAACTGCATGTATCTTTTTACATGGGCCCTGATTTCACATTGTTCATCTCCTCAGCCTGTATTGATTAGATGAATATGTGGTTTGGCTTTTCATGGGCATGTTTTAAAAGTTTCCTCTGGACAAAAGAAGTAATCTCAAACTCCATTTCCACTAATTCCTCTCTTGACTCAATATCTCTTTTGTCTTCAACAAACTGTATTCCCTTGTGCCTGCTCTTGGCCTCAGCTTTTACCCTGCATGCTCAAATTCCATAAATCTGCTGCCTATTCAGTCAGCAGAACTATGTCTGCAGCAGTACAGACGTGCCACAGCCTCGTCTCTTGACACTCCCAGTTGTCCTCAGTCACAATGTCCCCTTCACAATAACTACTGAGATTAACTTTCCATTATTTACTTGAACCTTACCTATTAAGAACTTTTGCATTAACTTTTACTGCTTAATACCCTTTTATATGCTCAAAGTGAGATTCCATTCTCCCAGTCAAACAAATCCAAAAGCTACACGTTCCCTTCAAGGTCCATTAACAAAACACAGGCTTTCTTGTGCTTGAGACTGTCTGTGGACTTGGTCCAGTCCAAAGATGGGACTTAAAAATCCTTTCTCAGTTACTGCTTTTTGATTATTTCCCACTGGTTTCTACATATCCTTTTGTTTAACCAGATCAGACACTAGCAGAAAGGATTTCCTGAATTGTTTAGCCTAACCTTCATCTGAAAAAATACTCTTGTATTCATGCCTCAGTGAACTTACGCTTCTTATAACACTGATGATGCAGCACATATTTTTATACAGTATATAAACTAGACAGTGTTATAAAAACATGTGGTAGGAAAAAACTTCCTGTCTTCCACTTCCTTGAAATTTTTGAGATTTTTTTCAAATCTTTGCTCTCTTTACCAATACCCTGGAAAATACAAGCAAAGAGTTTCAAAATATACACTTTCAAGTGTACAGATCTTGCTCTTATATAGAGAGTCATTAGGTCCAAACTCACTACTGAAATCTTTCATAGTGGTAATGCATATATATGCCAAGTGTATTATTCCAACTGATAGTAAATTACGTGACTTATTTTTCCTTTTATTTTTTTTTCAAACAATTCCAATACAATTTATAGGGTTCTAAAAGTAGGATGGAAATTTGAAGTGTCAATTAGAATTTTTGTGTATTTCTTTATGACAAATCTCAAAGCCTTATGAATATACACTGGAATTAATTTGTTCAAACAAACTCAAAAATAAAAATGCCATTGTATAAGATGGTAACAAATATCAGTTTGGGGCATTATAATTTCGCAATGACATTTACAATTATTAACTAGGAAATTTTTTTCTCTCTAAACATCAACCTAAATATCAGGAATAATATATTTTAAAATTCAGAGCTATTTATAAAATAAATTATAATTATGCCAAAAATCGTATTTCCCAAAACATTTCTAGATTCACTCCACATCACTGGGATGCATTTAGGGAAGCAATGGATTTAAAGAGCATTGCATACAAATCCTTGGTTCTGCAACTATCATCATGTTGAGTAAATAAATCACAGAATCATCAAGGTTGGAAGAGACCTTCAAGACCATCAAGTTCAACTGTCAACCGAGCACCACCATAACCATCCCTAAACCATATTCCCAAGGGTCACATCCAGACACATCTTGAACACTTCCAGAGACAGTGACTCCAGCACCTCCCTGGGCAACTTATCCCAATGCCAAACCATTCACTATGTGAAACTTTTTTTTCCCTAATAAATAAATATCTGGCAACCAAATTCATACTCTGCTGTCAGTAAATAGCAGGAGCTGTAAAGCCAAATCAGTTAATAGAAGAAATCCCTTAATGTGCTTAACTGATAATGTTCTGAGAAAGCTGCCAAGGACACTACAATTCTGTACTGTTGGCCACTGTGATGTTACTTTCTGCTTCAACTTTAGTATGTGTTTAAGGGAACCAATACTTTATTTACACAATAGATAATACATAAACTGTAATAAGTTATGACAAGCATTGTATTTCAAGACAATTATAATTTGCCTCTAGTAGCTTTATAAGCCATGAGACTAAATACCTATTGAGTTTTACCACCCAAGAAGTACTGTTTTGGAGTAAAATGCCTGGATTATATTACTGATATAAAATGAAAAATAAACTTCAAAATATGAAAAACAGGCAATATACTGATTTGTGAATGATCTCATTGCACACTAGCTCCAGAACGTTAATTTTATCAAGAAGCCTGAAGCTATTTATAATTGCTATCAGTTCATTTTCAATTTCTTAACTTCTTAGGCAAAGAAAAATACAGTTCAGATGAAAAGAACTAGAAAAGAGCCTCATAAACAGCATTACAAAGAAAAAGTATTGCACGATTATGAGATTCTGCCAGCGCCCACTTTTAACAGTTCATGCACTAACAGGATCTGATTTGATAACTTAGAATCTGAAAATAAGATTCTAAAATGTTCAGATTTACAGAATAGTGCTCATTCATGACCAAAGAGTCAAAATTCAAGAAGCTTAATATCATGCATTCATTAAAAAAACAGTCCATGAATTCTTGTATCTAAGTAAGGTAATACAAACTGCTATGTAATTTGCAATTGCAGTTAAGGTTTGCTACTTGTGAAATCTTGTAAAGTTTATTTTGGAATCAGTTCCTTGTCTTGCAAGAACTGCAAAAACATAAAAAGCATCACAAACCACCAGAATAGATTATTTAACTACTGCCCAGATTGCCAGTCCCACCCTATGTAGAAACACACATCCAAGATTCAACACGAACAGATCATCGAGACTTGGTTTCATTCATTTTATTGGATGAAACCAAGTACCAACAGAGGCTGTTAGCAGTAACAAACTCAATCAGCCTAACAGTAGGTAGACATGTACTTTCTAACATCACACAGAATGAAGGTTGCAGTCATGGATTCTAGCAAGTGCATTGCAAGGTTCTGGTGGCATCTCAGGAACATCAGCTTTCTTGGAGAGGTATAAATAACTCTGATATGAATTGCTCATTTGTCACAAACATGTCCACAGTGTACTTAAGCTAGGATTCTAAATCTCTTATTTAAGACAAAGCATTATTGATAAGTATCTATATCTCAAAAATATTTGAAATTAGTATTGATAAAACATGTAAAATGCATACCTTTGTTTGTACTATAAAAAATTTCAACTGTGTCTTCAAATGCCAGCCATCATAAGCAGAAATCAGCATGATTTCTGTACTTTGGATGTGTTCATCCAAAGTACATTTTGTTCACCCCTTCTGCTAGCTGTCCACTGTCCTCTTTGGCAAATTTTGCTTTGCAACTGTGGCTTTAGACATCACACGAAAAGTAAAGAATGAAAAACAGAAGGTAGAACACTACCGGGCCACTTAAATGTGCAAACTATATAATCCTGCTACGTAAATAAAAGTAGGAATGAGATTCCAAAGGCCAAAATAAAAAAGTGAGAAATCTGGCTTGTATATCAGTCACAAGTACTCTTTCATACTTTTTATAATGTGAAAGAAGTTGAAAGTAATGGTGAACTACAGCCTTCTGGGGTACATGTATTAACAGCAATTGAATGACAGCAGAATTTACCAGTAAGAATATATCATGTGTATGTGCTTATTCATAAAACAAGTTAATAGATGAACTAATTTATAGTAAGAATAAAGTCAGTTTTGTAATACAAGACCACTACTATTTCATAAGGATTCTTCTGTTAATTTTTTTCCAGGTCCAAGATTAGAATAGTTTGTGATAATATTACAAAGAGAAGGAAAACAACTGGACAGCTAAAGACAGCTAAAGGATTAGAACTGAGTTGATACAACCCACAGATAATCCCTAACAAACCCTAAGTAATAATTTGATATAACACATACGGAAAAATATTTTAAAATACATGTTTTTAAAATATCCTTCCTTATAATATAAGGAGCTCTTAGTGGCTATAGGGATGAAAGACAGATGTAGCTACAAAAGCTTTCTTTAAAATCAGACAACCAGATTGACACAATCTACACAAAAGTCAGAATTACAAAACCAGGCAAGGGGAGAACAGCTCTTAACAATTATCGAAATCCACTCCCACATCAGAAGACAGGATCCAATAATATATCAGATTTAAACACAGATTCACAGAAAAGCTCTATTGCTTTCAATAGATCTTAGACAGAAAATGGGTGCTTAACTTTCAAAATCCAAGGACACCTGCATGTCAATTAGTTCACATGTGTCTAACACAAAAGTCCTGATACACTCTGCATTTAGAAGAAACAAACTGCTATAAACCAGAATCTTAAACCTAAAATCTGCTAAAACTCTCTATACTTTCTATAAGTTGTCTGACTTACTCTACTCCAACATTACCTGAAAAAAAGTGGATAACTAAATCACGAAGCTTGTTTCCCCTAGATCCCCTTTGAAGATACAAATTACCCTCTCCTTCCCTATAAAGTGATTCAGATCAGGAGCCTAACACCTACAACTTGTTCAGATATAGTAGCTGGATGTACTAATCAAGTTATTGTGACATGAAAAGGAATGATTTTCTTTTTTTCAGATTCCAGAGAGAACTTTGCAATTGTTGCAAAATCTCATTTAGCAGAGAAAAATTCTTGTGTTGGAGAGGAGCATCTAAAAAAGAAATCTATTCTAAAAGAAAACATCTGAGATAGATAGATAGATAGATAGACAGGTGCAGCAAAACACTAAATCGAGTCCCACAGATTCTTATTTTTCACAAACACCATAAACACTGCACTTAATCTGTCTGTTGTAATAAGAGATAACTTATGAAATTATTATTTGAATAGTCACTGAAAATAAAAGCTATATATTGCAAAAAGTGTTGTTCCATTAGAAAAATATATGCAATTCTGTGCCTGCATTAGTTGTCACTCATGCACAGAAAATTACAATACAACTTGATAGATTTAAATTGCTATAAATTATACCCAAAGAGAGGTTGGGGTTTTTTAAATTGTACTTCTGTGAGCAGCTGCAATAGCTCCTCACTAAGACAGGTTTGTAGTTTCTGCCTGCCTTTCTCTTGCAGGTTTATTTTCAATTTCCTATTTACTGAGCATCTGAGTAAAAGTGCTACAGGTTAAGTAAGAGATATTTTCTTACAAGCCTGTTATTAATTATTTGTCTTCAATTTTATTTATTTGTTTGGAAGCCTTGTATATTATGCAAACATAAGGAAATTCAAATGCCAGGCTACTTGGTTCCAAAGATAGTTTAGTGTAGCAAAGGAAGTTCTGCAATAGAATGCATTAAATTCTAATATACAGTGGTTTGGTTTATAAAAAAATGAGAATTTTTAGAAGAAATGTTAGATTTTTTAGTTATATTCTGCTGTGTTATTTTTACAACTTCCATAGACTATTTTGTAACTGAAAACATAGAACTAAGTATTTACATCTAGTAAAAATTCAGCAGAATTTCAAATAGCCCAATAATAGGATGGAGATAAAACAAATTAAGAATCTTGAAACTGGAAAAAGTCTCCTTTCCACCCTTCCTTGTGGTCAGTGACAGAGGTGGCTCTGCACATTAGAAGTCTCCATTTGCAGTATTTACTACACCAATCTCCCAACATAAAGTAAACCAATTAAACATGAACATTAGGAGTCCTAACAACTAATTGAGGACAATAGAGATGAGAAGTTCTATAAGTTTCAGCAATAGTCAACATAGTATTAAACTCATTTGCATTTGTTAAATGCCCAGATTAAATACATGGAAGACAGAACATATCAGAAAAAGGAAATGTGCCTGTCACATACTTAATTCATTGGAAGGTATACAGCGAAGCAACAGATGAATGACAGATATTGTATGTAGTTCACAGATACTGCCAGTTCACTTAAAAGTTCATTTTAACAAATGAACAAAAGAGCTCCAAAAATGTCAACTACATTATGTTTAACTGCATGAGTTTACTTAGTTTATTCCCAAGCCATACCTATCACACCCACTGACTTAGGCAAAGACAATTGGTAGTGAAGAAATATTTTCTAGTTTAATCTACTCAACCCCTGCTATCAACCTGTATTCAACAGAGCACTTTCAAGTTGCCTGAAGTCAAATTTCAAATTGCAGGCATACACGTTGGAGGAAGGAAAGCCCACTCTTCCTGTTCCTTACCTTGGTTCAAAGTTTGAATCATTTCTCAGTGAAGTATTTTTCACATCCCTTGTCAAGTCCGGTTCCATCTGCACCTTAGCCTTCCTGATCCCATCCCTACACATCAAATCCTATCCCTGTATTCTTCCCAGGTCATCTGTCCCTGCTTCCACTGGCTATGCATTTCCTTCTTACTTCTCAGTCTGAGGATCCTTGTTCAGATCTTGAGAGGTCCCTTCCAACCTGAACAATTCTGTGATTCTGTGACTTGGAATTATGGGAAAATATTTTCTGACAGTGATATAGTAGTCATCAACCTGCAGGTATGACTGTCAACATTTACCAGAATATGAAGCAAAACTGGGGGCAAAAGGCCAGTACAAAAACTTATTATCATACTAAGTAGCACCGTTCTCAGCTGTATAACACTATACAGCAACTATAATCTCAGCACACTACTGAAATCATCACACACATATCCTCACTGTTCTCTTAACAGACTTCTTGCAATTACCTATCTTTTAATTTTTAGAATTCAATTTTACAGAGAGTAAAAATTAAAATTGATATGACTCTTACATGTCATATCAAACATAGTCCTGCTTTTTTAAGTTGGAGTGTGTGTTCCAAAAACGTGGTATTTGCTGTGCAAATAAGAGCATGGGTGGAGATACTGTATGTTGCTGAGCAGGCTTCAGTAATTTCATTCTGTATTACCACAAAAAGACGTTAAAGTTCTAGCTTTCCTGAAATAGTGAGATAGTGGGCTTATCCAGGGCATAGTAATATTTTGTAAAGTATATGTGCATGGCAGCAGTAAGTTAACATTCCAAAAATAAATCTCGGTGTGGCTAGCTGTAAAATCAGTATTACATCACTGTAACACAGCTTTCAATTCATCATATACTGCTGCAAGAATGGAATCAAATCCAAAGCCTCAAGTTTAGTGCCACAACTTGATGTCTTAAAATTCTGAGCAGTGCTTTCAAAATCACAGCATACATGTGTTCAGCTTTGATGGTAAAGTTAATGTAGATAGAGACACACTTCTGCTACAGCCTCACTCATGAAGTCCAGTCCCCACCATCATGAGGTTTCAGCAAAACTTTAACAGAAACAAAGTTTAAACAACATTTATGGAGAAGTTGTTTAACCTGATAGAACCCATTATCTGATTGATAGTGGCTTATTATTGATACTGGCTGGTGAAGGGTCTGGAGTACATGTCCTATGAGGAGTGGCTGAGGGAGCTGGGCTCGTTCAGCCTGGAGAAAAGGAGGTTCAGGGGAGACCTCATCACTCTCTACAACCACCTGAAAGGAGGATGTACCGAGGTGGGGGTCAGTCTCTTCTCCCAGGCAACAAGTGATAGGACAAGAGGACATATTCTCAAGTTACACCAGGGGAGGTTCAGGTTGGACATCAGGAAGAATTTCTTCACAGTAAGGGTTGTCAGGCATTGGAACAGGCTGCCCAGGGAGGTGGTGGAGTCACCATCCCTGGAGATCTTCAAGCAATGACTGGACATGGCACTTAGTGCCATGGTCCAGTTGACAAGGTGGTGTTTGGTCAAAGGTTGGATTTGATGATCTTGAAGGTCTTTCCCAACTGGAATTATTCTGTGATTATTAACAGACAAGCTGTTCATCAAATCAGCAAGTCACCAAGCATTTGTCTTGTATGCCTTGTGAGATTGGTGTTTAAACCTAAAAGAAAAGCACATTCTGAAGTCTGATCATTAAAATCAGCAGATTGTGCAAAGCTGTACAAAATTGCTATGTTAATACTAACTAGCTTGAAATGTCCCTGCACATTGTGATAAAATGCTTTTTTAGAAACTGCATTCCCATCACTTCCAGTTTTAAAACATTCTCTAGTTAATGACCAAAATACTACTTAGCAATAACAATGCTTATTGTTTTCACATTCTTTTCATCTGCAGTCTATCAAAATAAATTGCCATGGAAAAAAAACAGATGATGAAGTCTGTTCCTACCAAGAGAAGATCCTTATCTATGTAATTTTTTTTTTAAATTATGAATTGAATTTCATGAAGCATTTCCCATCACAGTTTGCTTTTTAAGCAATTTTAGCACACAGTCCCTTCACTGCCTGCATGTTGTCTTCCTTACAACTACACTAGCAAGCACTGGATATCTATAGGTAACTCATGTCTATGTAGGCTGCTTGTCTCACTTTAAAAGCATGTGAACAGCATTGAAATGGAGCCACCAGCTCCCCTTAGGACCACACGGCTCTTGAGTATGCTGCAGAATGATTCAGATTACCACACATACCCACTGGAGAGGGCTTACTGAACTTTAGGATATGTCAGAAAGAATTTCTAATTGTCGATATTTGAGCAATACTACCTGTTTGGGCCAGCCCGCTCAGGATATTTACTTTTAATGAGGGACATGAACAAAATAACATCTGGAGGTCTTTTACAGCCCTACCTCCTGTTAAAAAAAAATTAAAAGAAACGATTGTCTGACTTGATTGTTGTAATTTTTCTAGTAACTGTCAACCTTCTGTTGCCAATTATTTAAATATCAAAATAATATATTCGCCCGAGGCAATAAAAAGCAATAAAAATAAGAGCTGGCAGTTATTACTTCCATTATAAAAATCTTGATCCAAAGAGTTCATCCAATTAGCAAAAGAATAAATTGCATAGTGTACCTTTTAGCTAAAGTGTATAATGCTGTTTTCATTTAGATTGCATTTAAGTCCAATGACAGTGAGCAAGAGTGACAAGGATCTATTTTGTGGGTCCTGCCATCTGGCACAGGATCCCTTGGAAGAGTCAGAGAACAACTGTTTAAACACCAGATGCTGTCAAGGGAGACAGTACTTGTGTGAGAGGCAAGAGGGTAAAGATCAGTCAGATGGGAGTCTTACTGGGCTGGAAGATATCTTCTCCAAAGCAAAGCCTCTAGACTAGCAGCATCCAGACTTTCGAGGTTTGACTCGACCAAAGCACCCATTCCAGACCACCTCTTCTCCATACCAGTAGCCAGAGGCATAGGAGATGAGTGGAAACTTCTAGGCAGGGGTGAGAAAGTAAGTAAAACAAAGATAATTTTGAGTAAATAATAAAGGTCACAGGTAATTCCATTGCTGAAAGGAGTAAGGGAAAGGGACTTTTGACTATAAAAAGGATGCTACTGTTGAAGGTGAAAGTAAGGAAAAGAGAATTTCCTGTTAAGAAAAGATGAAAATTCAGAGAGGGGAGGTTGCCTGGCAAGGAAGAAAGGTGAGCAGCTGTTGCAGGAAGAGAAGAGAATTGCCTGCTGCTTTCCAGTGCAGAAGGAACAGGTAGGTGAAGTCCAGGCATAGGATGGCTTGGATTAATATTTTAACCCAAGGAACTCAGGAAAAGAGTAGTTCCTGGGGTTTGCTAAATTCGGACTTCTTCGCCAAGTTGGGCAGCATAGTAAGAGCAAATCAATAAAAATTTGCAGTTGCTGCTGAGCACCTTGCAATTACATAATACACATTTTGGGGATTTTACTTCAGACTAGTTCAAATCTAATGCTTAGATCAAGTGTTCTCATCTCAGCAATTCCAAGGATAGCTATATCCCATGAATCTTTGGTTTACAAGAAGCAGATATATGAACTAGATACTCTGGGAAGCACTTCATCATCCTTTTGTCTGTAACACATGATAATGCCAGGTGGCAGAAGCAGTGACAAGCAGCTCCCCTATAAGCCCCATATGGAGTCAACTCTTATTTCTGTTTCTGCTTGTTTCTACTTTCTTACTGTCTCTGCTTACACAGTAGTGCCTCCTTAAAGCCATCACAAATTTCCTGTCCATCCTGATCCTCCCTCTCCCACTTCTCCATCCATAGAATTTACTCCATGAGAATACCCCAGATGGACTGACTTCTGACTTCTTTCAACGGTGTATACATAACTCGATACAGATAATATCTTTTTCTTACAGGAAGCAATCTGATATGATCAAGTCTTGAAATTAAGAGATGTTTGCATTATTCATGAAAACTCCAGTGGAATCAGTCCTGGAGGGACAGTGATCACTGGCATTGAGGTCAATGGCAAAGACCACGAGGTTTTATTAGTCTGTGAGGGTATGAGCAGAACACTTCGTTAGTATATTCCATATGCAGCAATACAATATAGTATGATTCCACAGAGGTTCCCTTTCTCATACTAGTGTTAAAAATTGACCAAAAAAAAAAAAAAAAGAGGCAACATACTGTTAATATACTTAACACTTGTCAACTATGCTAATGTACTACAAAACTAATACCAGTGGATTATTTTGGAAAGACCCACCTAGGGTTCTACTTTCTATTTTGCTCAAGTATTAGTGGCCTGAAAACATTCCTATTTTGATAGCCTAAAGCAGCAATAAATAACTAAAAATCTTCTCCAAACCTTGTTCTGGTGTATCACAGTATAAAACTAAAATTTTGCAGTTAAAATGTCCACAAAATATAATTTACAACTCTTATGGGAGAAGCCTGTTATTCTTGCAAGTTTTAGCAAATCTGCATATTTATTTTGATAGACTTGGGTTTTAAATTTTACTTTGCAATTTCAAAGCAATAAATAGCCCTGCCATTGCTTTTTGTCACCTTTATAATCTTGCTTTAAAATGCTACCATCATAAATAAATTTCCATTGTCTTCCAAATTAAAAATTTTACTTTCCTAATCCCATTTTTTACAGTATTATCAAGCAGTGAGCAAGCACAGCAAATTTTTTCTTTCAATAGGATATACCAGCATCACTGGAGAATTCAGTTAATTGAGACACTAAAATTCTTTTTCCCTCAGTATCTGAGATAATAATTGGGTCTCCACTGAACATCTTTAAAACATCTTTTTCAGTCACTGAAAAAAGCTTTTTAACATGCATATGCAGTGAAATATGAGTAGTCTGGCACAATCATTTTCATAACTAAGTAGCTGTTACAAATTCCATTTTCTTAAATAGCAGCATAAAACTGGAGAAAATCTCCACAGCTCTCCTGTTCAAACTTTTGCTCCTGAGCTATCCACAAACAAGATTGCTGAAAAACTGAAATACCATTACTATGCCAACACGGATTGTGACACTAACTAAACCGTGCTCCTCACAACCAGACATGCAGACAAACCTTTCATTCTCCTAGGACTCTGAGGTTCCAGCCTTCTACCCAACCTACTTTAAATTCATCTTTCTTGAATATAATTAATCAAACCCCACATTGTTTATATACATATATATAAACTAGAATGAGGTACCAAAATAAGTTCTGAAATGCTACATAATTAATTTGCATGCCACAAAGAGAATATTTTCTTAAAATAACAGTGTTTTCCTTAAATACTATGATTGTGGAATATCAATAGGAGGGAATAAATTAAAAAAAATACAGGGAGAGGGAAGCAAAAGAGGACAAAAAAGAAACCAAAACCCCACTATTTAGCCTAAAAGCTCAGAGTGAGGTAGAACCTTTCCTCTATTCCAAGCTTATGGTGAAGAATTCCTCACTGCTTTTTTTTTCTTTCAAATCTGATCCTGTGTGTTCATTCCTCCCAGATCTTCTTACAAAAGATGACAGAGAGACTAAGATCTGTATCGCCAGATCTGGCCAGACACAGCATTCCCCAGAATGTGTTCCCCCACACAGAGCATAGCATCAATGGTCCTATCATCAATCACAGATGCTGAGAAATGAATATAAATATGCTTATTTCTAAACCTGATAGCTTGTTGATACTTGAAAAGAGATAAATCACTCTACAAGTATCTCATAAATAATGTTCACTCACAATGAAAGCATTAATAATTCCAATAGTATATATAAAGATCTATGCAGAATGCTATTCACCTATCACAGGGTGTGGAAAGGAAAAACTAATAGCATGAACAGTTCAAAAACTCTGAGACACAATAGACTTAAAAGATATAAAATGCTGTTGGAGAAAAATGAGGAATCACTAAGATCTTGTGAACTAAAGCTGTGAATCCATACGCATTCCACTCCTCCGCAGATACCTGCCCGGGGCTACTATATGTCTAAAAGAGGGTGTCTGTGTAGAGATTTATGAATTAACTGCACTTGATTTTCAAAAACTGCTATTCATCATTGCAGCGTGTTTTCAACAAGGGCAGTCAAGCTAAAATGTTTCAGCTGAAGCCACTAAGTATTTGCTAACTTGATATTGATGTCAATTCCAGGGTGGAGAAAAGCACAGAAATTAAGGATTGTGGTAGGCCAATTTCACAAGAATTTTGGAGAGAACACTATTTTCTGACTTTTACAGCTCCTTTCTGCTACTTAAATTTTTACTAGACCTCTCTCCTCCTCTTTGCTTATACTGAAACTTGTGTATCCTAGTTTAATCTCTACTGAAAGACGCTGATGATCTCTAGTGAGTGGGAAAGAAGGAATAACAAGAACATCAATGGTACTTTTATTTATATTTGACAGTTTGAGCAAAAAGGAACAGTTTTATAGTTGCTCCCACTTTACCCTTGATCCCTTCATCATCCTTCATGCCATGATGAACAGATACTGTTATCAATAACAAAATAACACACCGTGTTTCTTCAATATAGCGTGCACCTGTAATACCTGGTAGGCCTGAGTGTTCCTGCATGGATGAGTATAGGTAGGAATGTCTCATTTCAAAATAAATAATGGAAACTTGGGTAATAAATATATAATTATCATCTGGATAAAGTCAGATGCCTAAAATCTGATTGACTCTGAGTACAATTACAGTAATAAAAGTATTGCTTACTAATGAAGAAATGTACTATCTATGCAGCAGGGATTGCAAATCAACACTTTTTTTTACTCAGCCAGTTAAAAATCCAGACTACATTATAAAATTCATTGGTATATAAAATAATCATTCATTGGTATATAAAACAATTTGCCTCTTGACTGTAGTAATGAATCCTTCTGACTTTCTCCTCCTGTATTATCTTTTTACTCTGATGTATATTATTGTCATAATAAACTCATCAATTCAAGACAATATTTGGTCTTTACTGGATAAAACATGTTTATGTAAAATGCGTGCTCATTGTCCTAAATCAGATCTTCAAGATATCTTTCATATCTAGTAAAACATTGTCTCAGTGGATTAGTGCAAATATTTCCAAACATGCCTACAAAGCACAACCCTCAGAAACCTCCTATCTTATTTTAAAATCGTATCTTTAATCTTATTTTGCTCTCTATATCCCTGGAGTGAATATTAAAAAGAAGGCCTATTTTACAGTTGCCAAGTGGGGATACATCATCTGAACTGCAAATTTAAATTTAAATGCTTTAGATCTTTTAGAAAGATTAAAAATGTGAGTAGTGTTTTCATCTATATTTATGAAGTACTTATTGATAGAGTTTCTAAATTCTGTAAGTAGGGGTAGAAGAGCCTTCTCTCATTCAGAGATGAAGTGGTTATTACAATGTCTTTCCTGTTCTCAGTGGAAGAGTTGTGGGCAGTGGTCTAGATTCAATTAAGCCATAACTGAGCCAAATTAAGCCAAATATCATTTTACATTATATCCATTTTTGAGAAATAGGAAATATACTGTTCACTGTATCAATTTTCAATTTTAAAATACAAAGATTCACTCAAATGTCACAACTCCAGTAATTAAGGCGTTTCTGTGCAGATTATTTCAGGATATTTTTACATAAAGCATTTTAAAATCATGTGATTTCACCCCACAAGACCCACTGAGAACAGCACTGACAAGTGGGACAGACTACTAGAACTGGTAAAATGATAGACTCTCTTATATACTCCACCTATGCCATTAAATGGAAAGTTTGTTGCTGCTGCCCTGCTCCCAACCTTTTTTCTTTCTCTCTCTCCTGCAATTTTCACTCCTATCTTGCCTCCCTCTTTTTACCCCTTATCCTCTCTTCTTGCTACCAGGTGCCCGAGTTGAGATGGATTGTGAGCACATGAAAATCATTCTACCCCAACTCAACTAAAACACAACTAAAACACATTGTACAACGGTACCAAATGGGCACAATGCACTGCGGTGTGTTCCCTGGGGAAAAAATGGGGGGGAGTGGTGGAAAACAAAGTGTGTGGGGGTTTATTCAAAGGCCTTGCAGAAGGGACAGCCACAGGGAAAGCTGAAACCCAGGAAGAATAATTCATAATGAGTACAGAGGAATGCCTACAAATTTCAGGGTTGTAGCTTTCACTACCATCAACTATAGAGTGCATCACTTGCTTAAATATGGATTTATCATCAAATCATATAATATCCTGAGCTGGAAGGGACCCACAAGGATCACCAAGTCCAACTCGTGGTCCTGCATAGGAAACCCCCCAAAATTATGTCATGTGCCTGAAAGCATTGTCTTATAGGAAAAAAAGAAAATATATTCTTCATACTGTGTTGACTGTCCCTACCAGCATGTAGCTTTATCTTCCTCATAAAGAAAAGTGGAAAGAAGAATTTAAAGTTTTTAAGTCATTTACTGTAGCTTTAATCCCAGCTTAGCTCATTGCTCAGACTTTAAGGAGTCTCCATCAGCACCATCTCTATCAGGGATCCCTATGAATGGACAGAAGCTAGGACACTTTATAGTGACTGCATAGTAGGAGGTGATAATCTCGTAAATAAGAAAGCATGCCTAAAGTACATAAAACTAGGATTTTGCCCACTTTTTGCATAACACAATATTAGGACAGTCTACAAGTATTTGGTAAGCAAACAAAACACAGAGCTAAAACCACACTGCATAGAGTAAATCTGCTTTCATCTTCTATACAATTAAGAACATTCCTTTCTTACATGGAGAACCATCTCTATGGTTAGTCAAGAGGGTTTTTCCTAATCTTACCCATAGAAGCATCTTATGTTTAAGTGGAAAGCTGTTGGTCAGTTTTACATTCATCTTGTATTCACCTTTGTTACAAAATAAAGTCAAATCCTAGAGATAACATAAATTAAGATCAAACAAAATATGTAAGCATATCAACAGGCTTACAGTGTTCACTAAAGCTTGCACAAATAATAATCATGCCGCTACCAACAATAAAATCATAAGAACAAAAAGAGCCCACTGGACCACTACCATAGGAGTGTACTAGCTTAACACCAAAGTACTGAGTCATAGAAGCATAGCACAGTTTGGGTTGGAAGGGGACTTTAAAGCTCAGCTAGTCCAAACCCCTGCAAAGAGTCAGAACATCTTCAACTAGACCAGGTTTCTCAGAGCCCCATCCAACCTGAACATGAATGTTTCCAGGGAAAGGACATCCACCACCTCTCTGGGCAACCTGTGCCAGTGTTTCACCACCCTCAGTATAATAAACTTCTTTATCTAATCTAAATCAACTCTCCTTCAGTTAAAAACTATTTAAGTTTCTAGTGCTTCTCTGCAATAACATCACTTTTGCTTGCACACTCAAATGCTTGTGTTCTTTGGCTGACGAACAGTACCAAGGACACATGGTTGCTACATTATGAGGATACAGAGGGCTTTTTCTGTCAAACTCTTGTCCTAGGATTTAAATGAAATTTGTTGTTGTACTTCAGTATGGAAACAACATCAGGAGCCATGTGCAACTATCCCATTTCATATTAAAGTGATGCTGTCTCAAATGATTTAGTGATGTTTTAGGGTGGACACCGAGTATGAGTCCCATTTTGGCATAATTTAGTGTAATATGCTATAAATTAGCACTCTGAGCTACTCTGCCCAATGTTCCCATCCCAAGTGAATCTGATCTTTCACATCCTTAACTATCCTGGCAAGTACCCTCTTAAATACAGCTGTAGTGCTTCTAGAAAAATAGAATATTGATACAGAATCACTGAGGAAAAAAAAAAAACCTTGATGGTTTCACCAGTGCTACTACATTTTTAGGAAAAGCTCTTACTTTAAAATAAATTTCCTGTTATTTTTTTTCTGTGAAGAAAAAGCTACCCGCCCTGTTGTAGCACTTGAGTCCGTGATGGCCTTTGATTTGAGGCAAGAGTGAACATCATTTTCAAAAGGCAACATGAAAAAAGATCTTGGCTTACAAAAAAAGATGTATGTTACTGTGATTTGGGCAGTTGACTTTCAACAATAACCCTGAACACTTCTGTATGTCTGTGCGTTTGAAAAGATGTTGCTCATGTCCCACTTAACCATGAACATGTAGGCAGTAATCAGGCACAGAGCCAGTAAGTCTCCATGCAGTTTCTCATAATGCTGTAATATCAATTAGTACAAAATATGTCCTTGACAAATAGAAGAGGAGAACAGCCTAATTCATACCACAAAGAATTAGAAGAGGAAAAATATCAAGAGTCAATTACATAACACCTTTTGCCAAGTAGTGAAAAGCTGAAATGGATGGGTATACAAAACAAATATGTTTCAGATGAGCTTTATCAAGTCACATAGGCAAGATGGATAAAGGTACTAAAACCAATATAGAAGGAAGGCAAAGAAAACAATGTTCACTTAAAGGAATAATCTTGCGAGTAGAGGATCTGGATGATTATTTTTTTCTGTCTCTTAATTTCTTTTTCTCTATGTATGAAGAAGAAGAAGAAGAAACAATATTAGCCACCGGTTTTGTTCAGCACTGAACATTCAAATCCATCTCTTAGAAACAGGCCAGTTTCAAACTCTTACAGACAGGGCTACAAGGAGCTGCTGGCACATGAAATCATGCCTGCTCTTCCACTAGACATGCAAACCCTGAAACAACAAAAGCATCACTACAGATGACACGACTAGCAACTTACCAATGCTATTGCTCTGTCTGACACACAACCTGTCTATGAAAAACCTTCAGCAGCTATTTTCTTACACCACTGAATTTTATCCCCACTCTCCTTCTTGGGATGAACTACTTCAGCAGAGAGATTATATTGTTTAGGAAAATTAATTCATCCAAGTGATAGAAAGACAGGTTTTTCCAATTCATGCCTGAAAAAGCAGGATGGCAAGGTATCTTGTAGCAAAACTTTGATCAGTCAGAGACAGAATTAAGGAAAATGAGGAAATCATCTGAATTCACTAAGCCAATTGTTCAGCAAGCGCTAGAAAGAACATAAATAACATTTGTTGGATGATTCTAAGCAGTAAAACTGTAAAACACTTCTCTCAATAATCAGGAGAAACAAACTGCAAACAAATAGATATAAGCTTTCAGTAGAATGTTAAAAAGCTAAAAAGCTGCATCTACAGATAACTATAACTGTTATCTTTTCCAAATTTTCAATCTATTGCAAAGTTTATGCAAAATTTTAAAAAGTACTGTGCACTTGCCTTCTCTTCCTGTGACACACTAGTAAGAGTTATTAATAAGTTCATCAACAAAATCTTACATCAACTGGATGTAATAAATGCATGGCTAGCTGTTATTTGATCAGAGCAGTGGAGCATCTCTCCTATGAGGAAAGGATGAGAGAGCTGGGACTGAAGCCTGAAAAAGAGAAGGCTTCAGGGTGACCTAGCAGCCTTCCAGTATCTGAAGGGACTTACTGGAAAGATGGGGCAAGACTATTTACAAGAGCATGTAGTGACAGGACAAGGGGGAATGGTGTCAGAGTATGTTTAGATTAGATATTCAGAAGAAATTCTTTACTGTGAGGGTGGTGAGGCACTGGAATAGGTTGCCCAGGCAAGTTGTGGATGTCCCATGCTTGGCAGCATTCAAGAACAGGCTGGATGGGGCTTTGAGCAATCTGGTCTGGTTGAAAGTGTCCCTGCCCATGGCAGGGAGGTTGAAATTAGATGGTCTTCAAGGTTTCCTCCAATCCAAGATATTCTATGATTGTATGATATTTAGTAACACAGCTAACTACCTAAAATTAGTTTTGGAGTAAACTTCAGTAAATGGAATTTTGACATACAAACAAACATGCTTAATGGAATTTTACGAGCTCCCAAAAAGTGCAATAAATCACCCAAAACATTTTGAAGCTTTATAAACAAAGCATACTGATCTCCTCTCCAAAAGATTTAGAAACAGGAAATGCAGAAAACATATTATGCCATAAAAAAATTAACTCTCCAAGCTATTTCTTCTAGAGAAATTCTAGTTAAAAGTATTTTCATAGAAACAGTGTACAGTACATAGAAGCAATACTGCCACTTTCAATATAACTTTTAAACAAGGATTTGGTATGGCTTTATGAGAATGGGTTTAAATATACTCTTGAGCCACATCGTATTGCAAGACATATCAGGGCAAACTACCTTTAAAACACCTGAGTGAGATATCTAAGGCATTGACAAAATTCCCCTTTAAATCTGGCACATCACTAGTGCCTAGTAGAGATTGTTGTTCAAAAGAAGGTTTTTCATAACTAAACTTTCAGTAGCAATTTAGCAGTTAAGATTTGTTGCAGAAATGTCAGTTTTAAAGCTGTTGAAGGTTTATTTAAAAAACTAAGTACAAAACTAAGCAGGTATCAGCTACAGAGTGGAACTCTCGTAGCATATCCTTTAGTTAAAGCATGATTACTCTGACTGAAACTTCAACTTTGCTCACTAAAAGTAAGAGCTCCTGTACACCTGTCACAGTATAGGAGTAATTATAACTGATCATCTACTCATGCACACAGAGGACACCATGGTTTCTATCAGACCAAACCTGCCCAGCCAGAGATGGAGGGTGAAGTCTGAGAAGTGACCCACAGCCTTATGTGGGTCTCCCATGTTGACTGACCTAAAACCATATTCTGTTCAGAGGTTCATTTACCTCACCCTCTCCTGTGGGATCAAACACCCATTTACAAATTTACCAGATCATATATCTAGCATTTATAATCTGCCTTACCTCCCTTTGTGTTCCTGAAAATGTGCTTATGATAAAGTATTGGCTGGAACAATAAGCTTCTCCTGAAGATGCGTTTGCAGTACAGCATAACAAAATGGACAAGCAGTTTGAGAGAAAATGTCACAAAATCCTTTCCTATCCTAAAACATCTCCCCTCTTAGACTTTATTCCCTAATGGGATTCTAATAATATTATCTTTTTCTTTTTCCTTCTTGATGGATAACATAATGCTTAAAGAATGTTTCAACATAAAACATTTTATCTATAACAAACACAGCATACTCTGCTCCCATCATTCGAAGATACTCTCAATACAAACTTTCCACTGGAAACCTTTTCCATATAAATTTTCAGGTAACTAGACCTTTCATACCAACCATTGTTGAACAGGTTCTGAAAAATTGAAATCAGCAAGGTTAAAGTGTAGAACCTAAATACTTCAGTCTCTTTGCAGAAATGTAATTATTTTTAGGACATAATCATTTCAGTGTGTTAATTATTCATCAGGATGCAAAATAAAAGTTATATTGCTGACTAATACAAGCATCTGTACCATTTTATGGATGGTTTTAAAAATTCAAGAAATAAACACAAATTCTAAAACATTAATACCTTTGCCTCAGTTTTTCTTTTGCCCAAACACAAAGTGCCAAGTGCAGACTCCTCCTCAGCCACTGCCACTAACTGTTAAGAAGCAGAATTCAAAATGTTTTATCCCTACTCTAGGTGACTGCATCATGTTTTGCCCACTCATCCCATATTTTACATAACAAGGACTTAAACCTCCAAAAGTTACGTAACATACACATCTAGTAGAGAAGGAGGAAAAACGTTTTAATAAAAATTTCTTATCTACAGAACGAGGAAAAGCTGCACATGACCAGGGGTCAGCACAAGAATGGAGCTTCACTCTGATCCAGAGAGGGTGGTCATTGAAAGAAGAAATTTAACTTTTACAGAAGTAACTAACACCCCCCTCTGCCTTCAAAGACAGAATCAAAAGAGAAAGTTTACTCTCTGCTTCAGAGGTAAAGGCACATGCTGTCCCTCTCGACAACACCAAGTATTTTTGGTTCATGAACTCTGTGAGCACATAATGATAGTTATGCCATAATTCCATGGAGAAATCTTTGTGCCTTGAACACTGCAAGCATAGAGCACACTTTGAGGACAAAAATGAAAAGCTGAAGTGTGGAACTGGTATAAAGCTCTGAAGTCATTTTACCTCATTTTGATTAATGAAAGATCTCAAAGGACAGGGAGAAGCATCTAAAATTGCACAGCTCAGGGAGCAAGTCTATGTGTAGTCTGTCTTACAATGTATACTTCATTTTACTGCCATTGTTTAAGTAGAAATCACACATTAGCTCTGTCTCAGATCTTTTGCTAAAATTTTGCCTAAAAAATTCAACACCTGGTCTGCTAAATTTAAGCACAGAACACCAGAATTAGATACACGAGTTAGAGACACTTGAGCACGTAGCTGCATAAGAATGGAAAGACTGAGTCAGGGAAAAAGTTGAAGGCACAGGCTCTGCCAAAAGTGCACACTTGTGCTGTTGCCAGTACCACACAGGTTGAATAAAACTCAAATGTAAACAATTCCATTTTTTTAAAGATTGAGCTTGGTGGAAACTTCAGAGATCAAATGAAATAGATTTATTTAAGTACATTGTAAAGTAATGGGACACGACACTCAGCAGAAAGTAAGAATTTTGAGCTGGTGAGAAAGTACACTGTAAGGCTTGGAAAACAGTTAAAATACTATTTAGGAAGATGAATAAAATTTCCCTTAGGAAAGCAAGTGCTCAAAGAATGTTCTAAAATCATATATAATGAGTTCAGACTGAAAGTGCTAGAAAATCTATAATGGTGCAATTTTCCACTTTTATTCAATCAAAGAATCTGATAGGAAAATAACTTCCAGAAAATACTTCACAACAAAATCCAGATTAAAATCACTATCCAATGGAGGTTTGCTATGATCTGACCTCTGTTAATCCTAAACCCATGCATTTCCGTATCTTAAGAGAACAGTTTAATCTAACTTTAAGTTCTCTACATCTCACAATCATAAGATATGAACATATTTTCATATTCAGACATTCCAAAATATTTTTAGATGAAAGCCAGCAGAAATGTTTAGAAACTTAACATCAGTGAGACAAAGCTGCCACAAGACTTGCTCCTGTTATCCTTAAAGGTTAAAAAATAAATAGCCCTCAGCAACCATAAGCAAGCAGTAGAATGCACTCAGAGATTGTTCTGGCTTTATGGTTGGTGAAGAGAAACAACAAATATTTATTGGCTGTAAGTGAATTTGCTTCTCTCTCTGCTTGGACTAGATACTGCTTTCAGCAAGCTCTGTGAGTTGCTTGCTGTGAATACAGATAAGTAATGCTGAAGGAGCAAGGGTGTGTTTGCACTTTGAATGCAGACACTGACCAGATAACATGAGGCAAGTGGCTAATGAGAGACCGTGGGTGACAAGGGCACAAACATGTGTTCATAGATGTCAGGCCCCTTGCATGAGAATGTTCTCTCACCATTTCTCCATAAATACAGAGATATACAGAACGTGATTGGAGAGACAGAGCATCTCTCCTATGACTATAGTCTAAGAGAGCTGAGGTTGTTCCACCTGGAGAAGAGAAGGTTTCAGGGAGACCTTCCAGTACCTAAAGGGGGCTTATGACAAAGATAGGGACAAACTTTTTAGTAAGGCCTGTAGCAATAGGACAAGGGTTTTAAACTAAACTAAAACTAAACTAAAACAATGATTTTAAACTAAAAAGTGTTAAGTTTAGATTAGATATAAGGAAGAAGTTTTTTACAATGAGGGTGGTGATACACTGGAGCAGGTTGCCCAGAGAGGGGGTAACATTCAAGGTCAGGCTAGACAAGGCTCTGAACAACCTGATCTATTGGAAGATGTCCAGGCTCATTGCAGAGGGGGTAAACTAGATCATCTTTACAGGTCCCTTCCAACACAAAAGATTATCATTCTATGATATAGGAGAGGAAAACTCTTCTCATACAGCACAAAACCCCACACATTGTAGCTGAAAGATAGTATGCATCAAACATGTTGTGCTAGAAATCTCAGCAGGGGAAATACAGTTATGACATGTGGTTGTAGCTGAAAAAAAAAGAGAAAAATGTCTGTCCAGATATGACAAAATTTGCAAACACCTGCTAAATAACAAATCCATAGAGATGGGCCACAGCAGGATCAGGAAGATCCTCGAAGCATAGGACAATAATAACAAAGCAAGAAAAGAAAAATGGTAATAGAAGAGAAACAGAACTGAAGGATTTGTTTCCTGTTACAGTAAAGAAACAGGTCAAATGATAAGAAATCTTGCAAAAAGAATCAAGTAGTACAGCAAGACCTACAAGAAGAGTCAAGATTCTAGGTTCTGAAAGAGTCAGAATCAAAAGGCAAGAAAGAGGAGGGCAACATTGCAGACTGAGGGAAAAAGACAGAACAAACTGCAGGTGAGTGGCTGGGGAAGAGAGAGTTAAGAAATCAAACCAATACAAGAAGAAACAATGTTTTGTATTATATTTTGCATTAAGGATACAGATGTGTCACAGAATGGAACAAAGCTAAGGAAAAGAGCCTGGATTACGTTTGTTGAATATAAAACGACAAAGGGATAGAAATGAAACAATGAAAAATTGAGGAAACTTGTTAAAAAGAAGGTAAATGAGTAGTTAAGAGTATTAAATCCTCACAGGAAGTATGGAACACAAGGTAACCATACTGAAAGCACAAAGCCAAAGAATGCTGCCTCACAGGCCTGGGGGGAATGGCTCAAGAAAGGGCAGAAGGAGGGCAGTATGGGAGGTTATAAGAACAAGAAGGTATCTTTCAAAAATATGTAGACATGCCCAGATAGAAAAAATAGAGAGAATAATATGTTTTGGCATAGTAAATATAAAAAAAACAGTACAGCAAACAAAAAAGCCCCAACCAACCAAAAAAAGACTTTGAGGAACAACTAGCAAAAACCAATAATTAATCCTTCCTCATACACAGCAGAAGCAGGAAGTCTGCCAGAAAGTCTGTAGGCCCAACTGATGATCAACAGGTACAGTGGGCACACAGGAAAGACACAGTGATTGCAGGGAAACTACATTAATTCTTTGAATTAGTGTGGGGAAATTCATATGCCAGATCCCCTCTTTGTTAATGGCCAACTAACCAGTAAAACTGCAGTTACTGTAGAAGAGGTATGGAAGAAATTAAAGAGAGGAATGTGACAAATCCTCAGGACTATGGGGTATTCACCCAACAGCTCAGTTCCTAGTGGTGTGCATCATCTCTAGTTTAAAAATTGCCTTAGTAGGCACGACTGTGTGGGAATACTTTCAGACTCAAAACAAGAATAGAAAGCCATACATCTGTACCAGACAATTTAACAAAAATGTTAAGTACTCGACAGTAATAGCAGAGGGCAAGTTAAAGATGATGGTAAAGTCAACATGTCTTTCTTTTAAGGTTTGACTTTGCAATCTTACTCCATTTCTTCAAAGGACAGTTGATTGAATTTACTGGGGTTTCCAAGACTCTCAACAAATTTCCTTGCCAAAGGTTTTTAAGAAAATTAAGGTGCTAGAAGATAAGACAGAAGTCCTCACAGGGATACAGAGTATAGAAGTAAATGGTCAGTCCTCAGAACAGAACCCACGTAGTTCAGGTGGGATTTGTTATAGGATCTATGTTGTTCAACGCATTCATAAATGAACTGGAAAAATGAGTAAACAATAACATGAATTTACTTATGATGCAAAGTTTATTAGGGTAGGGGCTGACTAAAATGAAATGCAGAAAGATCATTATGAAATGAGTAAATAGGCAATAAAATGATAAATGAAACTGAATGTAAGTGAATGTAAAACAATACCTGTAGATTTCACATTTTAAATGATGGGACCTCAGCAGACTAGAAGAAAGAACTTGTGTTTAGGACACTATTTTGTGAAGAAACATCTCCCTTTCTTTGTTTTCCAGTCTATCTAGTTTTTCATTAGGGGACACGCTGGAGGCTAAAAGTTTACATGGACTTCAGGGGACATGACAAGAGCATGAAACAGAAATCCTTCAGGACTAGTTATCAGCTAAATCACATCTCTGGGGGACAGCATGGAAGCCAGGTGAGAAGACTAATTTTCAATGCCCAGCTTAGCATTGCTTCAAGTTGAGAACTGCAGCACTAACAACTCAAAAGTGGAACTGTCCCTAAACAGATACAACGAATTTCAGAGGTTTCTGTTAGGCAAGCTAGCAATGGAAAAGTTAAAAGCCATTTGTTTGCAAACAAAATTTTGTGTCAAAATCCTTTCATCTTAAATGTTTATATGTTTCCACTAAGAGATAGCAGGTCAACATCAAAGCTTTCATAAGGAAAAAAAAAAATATCAGAATCATTCGTACTAACAGATTTGAAGATGAAACTCTGATTTGATGCTCATGGTATTTTGTTTTGCAAATGGTTCCAATTCAATGTTTATTTCCTATTACATTAAAGTACCTAGAATAATGAATAACTACATACTTTTCTAAGTTACTATATTGTATATTTCATATTTTCTTTTCCTCTAAAGAGCTCAGCATTTCAGCTTTAATCCACTTGTTCCCCAAATTCTAGTCCATACTATGAAGCTATTTTAGAGTAATATATTTTATACAACTAAAATATTCACAAAAGAAACAACCGGCAACCTTTATTGCCTAACGTTGCCAGAATGGCTGAACTGGGGTGTAAGAGCAAGGATGCTTAAAGACTGTTTTATGAAGACAGGACTCTACATGCCTTAATCATTTTGGCTGACAAGGTGACAGAAGAACTCTGATTTCTCCAATTATAAGTTCAATAGCTGAAACAAGACTAAAAAGGTCATGTGTAAAAGGCATAAAACATTAACCTCATTGTTTAACAATCTCAGCTTGTTAAACTGCTAGAAGCTGTAATAGCAGAGACAAATTAAGCAACTTTCTGACCTTTCTCTGATAAAAACCTATACAGTCACTTAATGAAAACCCAAAGGTTACCAATTATTTTTCTTAAAAGCCCATCATCCTCAGACTGGGAATTTGGTACTGCACTGCAAAGTTAGTTTGTGGAAATGCTTCATTTGATTGCCCTTAGTAGAGCTGCACGGGTATAATAAGTCTACTAATTTATTACCTGTTTTGGCTAGAAGAGCATGAAGACTTCAGGGGAAAAAAGGAAAGGCAAGAGAGAGAACAACAGAGAAAGATTTACTGATGAATGAACGGCTAGGACTTTGTATTAATAAGCTTACAGATGTTGATTTTTATTAGGTTACTCACATAGAAAGTTTCAAAGTGATTTGGTTTCCCTCTCTGTCCCAAACTCTGTGGAATCAAGATCACTCAGGCTCATCACACATTTACACAATTTTTCTTGATGAAAGGATGAATAGGCCATAGGATCCCAATACTTCAAAGCTCAATTTCTGACTCTTGAAAATACTAAACAGTAATTAGCAGCCTTAAGGACTATGAATAAATGTAGGTTTCCAGATTGATTACAATCTATTATGTCATTGCAGATGAAATAAAAAAATGGCATTTTGAAAAACAACAAAAAAAGAGGTCCTCAAGCAGCATTCCAATCATTTTAATCAGATTGCAATCATTTGACCAATTCAGTTATAATTCTTAAATGAATTAAGAAGCACGCAGGGGTCATGCAGGGCAGGACTCATTTGTTTTCAATGAGTTTTCAAAGCTTTAGTTTGTGATCTTACTTCATTTGCCCTTCAGGCTCATTATCTCACTACTAGTTGCCAAACCACCTTCTGCTTTGCGGATTATTCCATTTGGGGTTGTGTTCCCTGTTTTGAGAACTACTGCCTTAATGTTTGCACATAATACTATATCAAGGGATCTTTGATGAAAAAGAAAGCATAAATGTTTACCTTTGGGGTTTACCAAGTCAGACAGAAAACACTTTTAGCACTCTTAAGTATTTCTTGAGCCATGAAGCACACTGTAGATGATCCTCTTGTCTTCAGAAAGTCTTTAAGGCTACAATAAGTGTCCAGTATGTTTGCATAAGAAATCACCCACAGTTCAGTTTTCTTTTAGTTTCAACAACTTCATAACAATTATTCTATTGTGCCATTTGTCTCTTTTTAGTGTATGGACTGTGATTTTTCTGGCTGTCAGTGAATAGTTCCTTTATCTTAATCAAACAGAAGTTTCAGAGGCAAAAGTATTTGGAGTCCCCTTACCACAGGCAAGCCTTAGCACATATTTGCTGTTCTGACCCTACATTTTGTCATTTACCTCTCTGAAATAGGATTATTTTAAATTAATACAGTTCTATAACCAAGATATCTTAGTTATTAGTATTGCTTTCATATTTTAAAGCTTTCTGTGGCTTCCTATGTCCATCCAAACACGCTTTATTTTGAATGATCACTGTTCCTTTTTATTCTTTGTGAAAAGTAATAAAGTTATTGCTGAAACCCACAGACCAAGATTTTATTACTGTAACCTTTATAAGCTACTGAATTTGAACTCCTATGATAGGAAATGCTGCTTATATTTTCTGTGTGCTGACTATTTTTTGTAATTCAGTCATAAGAAATTATTATTTCAAAAGGAAGAAGAGCAGTAAATAAATAGCACATTTTAAAAACATTACTATCATATTTAAGCATAAACCCATTAACTACCTAAGATATGTTTAAAGATAATTATCCACATGTGTGAGATCAAGGCCCAAGTTCATTAATACTCCATTGCTCAGAGCATGGAAAACAAATTACTACCAAATGCAGCTGAGGTTTCCTCCCAAATCTTGTAGTTTGAATGATATAAACCAATGCTTTCAAGATTAAAATATTTCCAGCCTGGCATGGATGCAATGATTTGATATTACCTTTGATATTCTTTGGTTTCTTAGCAGTTCTTAAGACTCCTTTTAAGTAAAATTTTGTTTATTTAAGAATAACTTGGCTTCTTTTTATAGGCTTTCCTCCTAATATTCAGAATTTGCTATTCTGCATTACACCCTACTAGACTATCATTAATACAAAGATTCTTATTCTAATACATAATAATTCCATACCAGTTATTGCTATTTTCAAGGTGAACTACTCAATAAATCAAAGCAGTTGGAATTTTACTAACATTTTCATCAACATATGCCAGTAACATCTTCCATAAAAAATGGATTTTTCTCCCTTTTTTAAATTCACCTTGTTTGTCAGCTATTTCCTTCAACTCATCTGAAAAATATTCAAAAACTAACTCTATAAGTTCAGACTCTGGAATTTACTGATTTTTTATTTTTTTTTACTCTTTTCCCCTTTGCATTTTGAATGAGTAAACTATTTCTAATATTCTGGAACTGTTTTAGAAAACAAAAAAATTAAAATTATTTTCACAACTGAAATTTAAATTAACAGTGTTTTCAGGATGCAAAGTAGAGCTGTTATGAAGAGGGTCCAATCTTAGTATCAATATCAGTTGATGTTCCATGCATGATGTTTACAAGAGAAATAACTGTGTACCAGCTTATGCATTCAATTTTGAGCAAATGGAAGGTACAAAGTAGTTTATTTATAAGGCACATTAAAGCCTTTTCCTTTAATTCTCCTGATTATCTTCTTGGTGTATCAAATATTCATAAAAATACTTGATATCTCTTTCTGAATATGGCATTTAAGAAGTGAAAATAAAGACTCATAATTTTTCTTAGGGCTTCTTCAGCTCCTTCAATGCCACCAAAAACATACTGCTCTGTTCCAAAAGCATTTCATTTTCTGTTCCAAAAGATTAAAAGATTTATAATTTTTTCTACATTATAGAGAATATTTATTTCAAAAAATTTGTTTTGCTAATGTAGAATCTGAAAGACTGCCCTCATATTCTTTTAGACCAAGATATCATCACACCCACCTAATCATATAACCCACCTCAGTATTACCATGGTCATGTGTCTCAATAAACTTCTCATCCCTTACATTTTATCCCTGTTTTAGAATTAGTAAATCTGTATCTATTAACTGTGTATGTCTGGTAGTGAGGATATAAAACTGTCAGCTAGAGGTAAGCTCTATGAAGTAATTATCTGTCATCACTCTTTTCCTGAAATAAATAAACTATAGCCTTCCAGGACTTCTGGAAAGCAGACAGTGACAGAAGATATTGCAAAAATAGGCTGAGTATCCTGCATTACAGCATCAGGTGCTTTTTGTGTTTCCACTTCTTCTGGACTGCCCATCATGCCTGTATGAAATTTACCTTTCCATTCTCGAGCATGGAATTCACCTATTAACGAGTTGTACTAAAAGTAAAATACCTTGGTGACTCTCAAATCATGCTTTGGACTTCAAAAAAAAAAACCCAAAACCTGTTTTAAAGATATCTTTTCATGTAACAAACTGCTTTTGTTCACAGTCTCTCTCAGTCTCACCCAAACCAGTAATAAAGTCTGGGTTATGTCATTTCTAGATTCATTATGTCAAATCTTTCCATAGGTCTCCACTAGAAACAAATATGTTCTTTGTAGATCTGTAGCCAAAAGAAAACTTGATACATATATCACACATATACATATATAATTTCAAAACACAAGCAGGAACTCAAGACTATATCCCTGTCTTTGCAAGCAGGATGGGTATTAAAGCCATTTTAAAATAAGATAGATAACTAGAAGTAGTTTACTTACTTTGCAAAGTGTTTTACTCTATTTAATATTTTTTCCATGCTAATAAATGATGGCTCTGCCTGCAGTGATCTTAGATAAAGATTCTAGCATTTTATTTTTAAAAAAATGGAGGCAGCAGTCTGCTGCAATTCTCTTACCACCAAGGATCAGGAACTTCCATTCAGATCTCTTACTGCTCTTATACATGCTAGTTAATGTAAAATGTTTAGGTGCCATGGTCATAAAAATCCACCAAAGATTATAAAAGTTTTCCTTTTTCCCAGCTTTACTTTTCAGCTTTACTAACCAGTGCTATCCACATATGTCTATTTGATCCACTTGAATACTCAACGAATTTTAAAAGGAAAAAAATATAGTTACACTAAAGCAATATTTGCAATGTTACTTTTTACCATGCTAAGGTGCCTCAGAGCTGTTTCCAACAGTTATTCAAATTGTTTTTACTAAAGGAAGCCAGTTCACCCTGGAAAAAATGGGGTTTGATAGTACCAGAAAGAAGACTGAAAATAGTTGTATGCCCCTGTATGTTTTACAAACAAGAGACAAACTAAAATCATATAATAGCAATATTCATATTCTGTTGGCATCAAAAGTCTGTAAAAGCATAAACTGATAGGTATTGATACTCATAGCTCTTAATAAAGCCAGAGAATTTGAAGGGATAATCAAGTGTTTGGTATACCGGAAAAAGACACAAAACTTTAGCCATATTTAACAATTATATATAAACACCTAGTTCAACCAAAAAAAAAAAATCAGTTAAGATTACATTTATTCTTCTTTATTAAAATTCCTATTGAATATCTAACTTACTACTTCCTTCACTGCTGACTGAGTTAAGAATCTGCAAAACTATATCTGCACTGGAGGCAAGGCAGCCACTCTTCTGGCTGAAAGAACATGTATCCCAGGCAAAACAGTTTATTTTAAATAGCTTTTGTGAGTACAAAGGATGCTGAAGTGGTAACCCTTTTTGCCTCCACTTGAGGCAATTTACTACTATTACAGACAGACACTGTCTCAACACCTATATGCTGTGCCTTTCCTGTCCCCTGAATACCAAACACTGTTTTGATGAGGGACGTAAAATACTGCAGAATCACTGACTGAATGTACTTTTACTATTTTTTACCTTTTTAATGCTGCACAAAGCAAGTTTCAAAGCAGAAAAGCAAAATGGGCCCTGATGTTTTCATGTGCTTCTAAAAAATGTTTACCATTTATTCCTCCCAAATCAAAAAGCTTACATTTTTGCCTATAACTACAGGTTTGTCTGAATTTTGAACAAGAACAGGCAAGAATCTTCAAAAAAATCCTTTTCAAGTAATATTTATTTCCCTTTGATTTTGTTTTAAATGAAGATTCTATCATTAATCATATAAATGGCAAAAGAAGATAATTTGCACATAGAAAAATAATTACATACCTTATATTGGATAAGGAGACCATAAACCAAAATGTTTTTCTTTTTAGTTTCCCTTGCAAATTTCTTGATGCTAGCTAGTTCTTCCATCCCAATGCTGAAAGAATTATTTCCTGATATATCCAAGTACACCTGGAAAGGAACAAATAAGGAAAAAAAAAATCCATTTTTTCCATAGTATGCCATTCTAGACTGCCAAATTTTAGTTATGTTTTAGTGTTATGTTAAGCACACATAAAAATACAGACTAACAAATGTTTTTCTTAGCTAGTTTCTATTACTGTTGAACTCCACTGCTTATACATTTAGTGACATGAAAATTATTTCTTCTCAAAACACAATGAAACCAGAACACATCAAAACACAATGTAATAACTGCATCTTAAAAATATTCAATTAAATCAGAAAACAAACAGCATTCTTTTCTAAGTTCTATTCTAACTTTCACAGTTGGTTGGGGTTTGGGTTTGTTTTTGGTTTTTTTTACTGTCAGGGTACTACAGAAATACAGGTGTTTTTCTTAAGCCTCTTCAAGGTTTTCAAGAGTTACATTCTTTAAAGTTTTATTTTGAATTTACTATCCTTTCAGAATAGCATATTAGTTGCCTAAATTGGATTAATTTCAAGATAACGCTTCAAGTTTAAAAAGCAGAAACTACTTCAAAAGAAGACAGGGATATGACTTTCCTGAGCTCCTGGTCAGGGAAAGGTAGGTCTCATATCCCTCAGGGATACTGCACAAACATGGTGGGTCTTACGGGATCTGAACTAGTATTTCCTGGCAAGTTATCAGCTAGTTCAACCCTTTCCCAAGGCTTATGTATTCCATAGGTTAATCAATTTACTTTACAAAGCTTCTATTAACTGTAGAAATCAAATTAAGGATGATGATTTGTACATATAAAGTTTTGGCATCTATTAATAGCAGAAACACCTCTTCCCTAAAACAAGAACATTTTTCTGGCTGAATGATTCCATTGATGTAAAATTTATCTGTGACCACTACACAGAAGTAGAAGTATAGAGGTTGTCCCAGAGACCAGAGCTTGGGAAAATTATTTCAAGTTCTCTTTGTACCTTATGTTCAAATTATCCTGACAACAAATAAGTCTTCACCCATCTTTCTTAGCAACACTCTTTAAAAAAAATGTTTATTGTCCAAGTGCATACTCATCAGAAGCAAAGCTATAGTCTTCTACTACACAGGCAGAAATTAATTTTCACATACTCGTTGTTTTGTTATTTTTTACCCAAAACAGAGCTAAGTACTGCTCATTTACAGCCATTTACAAGAAATTATAAAACTTATTATTTTAAGAGAACTCAACCTATCTCCTCTCTACCATTAACCTGTTTCAAAGCTTTAAAAAGAGATTTTTCTCAAACTCACTTTTGTACTGAAATGCAAAGTATTCCAACTACAGAGCTGAAGTACCAGCATTCCTTTCTTTCTAACAGTAAGTTATAGCAACAAAATAAAAATCATAGCCATTCATTGCTTCTACAAACACGAATATGTATTGCTCAAAAAAGTAATGTCAGTTTAAGAGTATAATTAATTTGGTTATAATAGAGGTGGAGAGGACACTGGCTTGATACAAACAAATAATTGCATGAAATTTACTTCTGGGCTTCCTACTTCTCCTGTAATATTAATCTTTCCTTTTGTCCAAATATAGCAGTACAATTGCTGCTTCAGCTTACAGATAATTCAAAATAATCCAGCCTGGCACCAAGATAAAGGATAGACTTTGAAATCTGTGGCAATTGACAGGCGGGAATATGGACAAAAGTCATCATGTCCAGCACAAGCTCATCCTTTTCCTGGGACAAGGTCCTCCAGGCCAGTTAAACAGACAATCTGGCACAATAATAACACCTGTCATTTTTACAACTAAAGAAACTGACTATTGGAAGGAAAAATAAAACTTTTTCTCTTAATTATCAGATTGTTATGAAAAAGTTACTTGTGCTGCAAAATCAAAGAACAGACAAGAACTTTCCAATTACACACAAGTCTACATTAGACTGTTCCTAATTATGAGTTTAGAATTGAAGCAGTTAGCTGCTCTCATCATTTATGCTTTCAATTCTTCACTATCAGAAAGAGCTTTGCTTTTGAGACTAGAAATGCATAATGTTTCCCTTCCAGCTGGTACCTAAGACCTATGCATTTAATTGTCACTGTATTGCTTAAAATTCTGATTCACATTTGTCTGAGAACTATTAATATGCCCTTTTATGTCAAAAGAAAGTATCTTATAGGAGTTCTCATGAACAATTCTTTCAGGTTACATGTTAAGCAAAGTATATAGGAAAGAATAAAACAGGAAAATCCCACTCACGAGCCTTAGTGAAGAGGACACACAACACTGACTTTAATTAAAAACCACTGAAGGAAATTTTTGTCCCCCATACCATCTGTAATGAGTTTTAGGGATCAGAAGTTTAAAGGACTTCAATGCTTCCTAGTGATTAATATGAGATAATGATTTGCTTAACTAATTCTTTAGTAATTTAAAACATAACTTCCATATTTCCTATTTATTCCTTCTCATATTTCTAAAAGATAGTGTGGTACTTCCATCAAATGAAAGTGTAGCACCACTTTGCAATTAGGGTATATCATTTTTAAAACATACTTTTAACAAATATATGTGTCTCTATGTTTTAAATGTCAGCAACTGTTTCCACCTCATTATGAGACTTTCATCCACTGTCTAGTTCTGGGAAATTTCAAGTAGTTGCTGGATCTGGGGTATAGGAAGCAGTTTAAATGTATAATTTTCTCCTAAGGCTATTTTAGAAGGAGTTCACCTGAACAATTTGTGCATGCAGAAGGCTGCTCAAGCAAGTACACTTTCATTAAAAATAGTGCTGGGTTCTACAACGATTTGAAGGTGTAGTATCTCAGGGGCAAACCCCAAATTTCACAGTGAAGCATTATTTGCATTCATACTTGCTTCTTAGTAGATATTAAGACTAGAATATTTATAGCTACAATATTAAGTTCTCACATTCTGTGCGTCACACTAAAAAACATATTTAATTCAAAGTCCTGGCCAGAAAGCAGCTAAGAATCGGGCACAAAATAAGCATGTTTTTAACACCTTAGCTGGTTGATGAACAATTTCAACTTTATTTGCACACCCCCAAAATTTAACATAGACAGAAATGGTTTTTTACATTCTTGATATAAAAGACTAATGAAAACATTCTCAGTCCAGAAAAGAGCATTTTTCACATCCAGTAGCCTTGTAAATGGGTAACTGAATGGGAGGCTGCCCAGGAAAATGGTTGAGTCACCAGCCCTGGAGGTATTTAAAAGATGTGTAGATGTGGCACTCAGGGACGTGGTTTAGAGCTGGACTTGGCAGCGCTGGGTTAATAGTTGGACTTGATGATGATCTTAGAAGTCTTTTCCAAACTAATTTTGTGATTCTACGCAACTTTTTTCCTTTGTAAAAGTAATTAATCTTCATGATATCTTGTTTAGTTGTAAGTTCAGTAATGAAATTTCATCATTTAAATTTCAGTTTTAGCTAAAATTCCAAAGTAAATGCTCGGTTTTACCCCCAGGTCACTACACTGTGGACTTTAGTAACTATTCAGGACCCATGAAAAATATTTCTTTTGCAAAAGCTTCATATATGGAATTATACTTTAAAATCAAAACATATTATCTTGTGTTATTGCTGGAGAGTGTAATAAATGAAGTCCAGAGGCACACTCTCTGTGACAGATAGCATTAATGACTTTCATTTCACCCAATACTTCTCATCCCTACCTATTAAGCCAGAAAACAAAATGACAGAATTAATTGGAGCTGGTTACACTGCATGGAGACTTTCAAATCTACTCATATTTTCTGCTTTTTAACAGTCTGAATAAAATAAAAGTCATGTACACTTCAGCTGTCATTTGCATAAACTGGTAAATTATTCTGGCATTCATTTCAAACATTAAGATTCATTTTATTCTGGTGTTCATTTTGAACAATGAAAAATTCAGCAAAAAGTACACTTTAAAACTTTTGCCATATACCAGAATAGACTTTTCAGTCGTACAACACCTCAGTAAGTAAAGTATGTACTAGTTACATTGCAAAGTACTTTTTAAGACTTGGATCAGAAAAGCAACAATAATTTTAAAACTTTGAATAAACTACATAGCATAGAAAAAAACAAAGCCACTTAGTTCTGTTTCATCTCAGGATTTAAGCACAACAGATGATTTGCAGCATCCCCAGCAGAGATGGAGCCCAACAGTAAGGCAGGAGTTAATAGTTCAGTACAACCAGCCAGCCACAATGAGTCTTTCATAGAAATATATAACTAATAAATTGTCATTTGCGAGTGTCAGTTTATGTCTTGACAGCATGCACTTGTTGAAGTGCAAATGAGGCTCTTTAGAGTCCAATTTACAGCTAGAATTTACAATTTTATTCTGAGCTAGTAGAAGTTTAAGCCTAGTCTAACATTTAAAAAATTTCATGAGATGCTTTCTACAGTAACTTACAGGAGTTACCTACCGAAATAAGGACAACTGGATGCAAGAGAGGAACATCTGATTTTTCCAACATATGCACTAGTTGCTGAGTTTCTTGAATGGCACACTTTTTATCCTAAATGAAAATAAATGTCTAGAATTATGGAAGACATCAAAACTATATAAAAAACTATCATAAAAACTATAAAAATAGAATTCAAAGATCTGTCATTTACGAAAAAAAAAGAACACCACCACCAACAACAACATAAAAACAAAACAAAAGAAAACAAAACAACAAAAAAACCCCCAACACATCACTTTTTTTGTTTTGGGGGTTTTGAGTTGGTTAGCTGCTTGGTTTTAATATACAAATGTAATGGTATTGTTCGGTAAAGTTATAGCTGTTTGAAAAAAATGGAGATTAATAATATTACCCTTAAGAAATATCTAAACATAAAACAAGATTAAGGATCTTGATTGGTCTTAGATATGGTTCATCTATGGTTCATGGGAACCTTCCTGCTCCCATACTGTGACCCAAATACAGATTGCATGCCATGCATATGTCCAGAATGGGAAACACTAATTTAGACCATGGTGGCAGTGCACAGTTAGATGACTACACATATGACAGACTTTCCTTGAGAAAATTCAGTTCAATACAACATCTACAAAAGGGAATCTTCAACCACTTTCAGTTTCATCCCTCTTGTTCAAGAATTCATGGCTGGTTTAACAACATAATTATGCTCAAAAATCCAGTTTGGTGCGCATCAGAAACATCAACTTTAGAATGGATACAGCATGAGGACAGAAATAATAAACAACTTACTATTCAGATACTTTATATTTACCATTACTAACAAGTTTAAGTGCAAAAGTAAAAGCAAGCATCCTTACTACTTACATTTACACAAACAAAATTGTAGCACTGTCCTGAAAAGATGCTTTGTAGATGGCTATCATTTCTGCTTTGAGATATTGATACAGTTTCAACCTGATGAGACAAAAAAAGTCACAAATTTTACTTCAGCCTTAACTCTCTGTTAAAGGTTCCACTATTATGGCAGAGTTTGTTCATTCAACTTATTTTAAAATGGCAATTATTATTTCCACTACAAGAATTGAAATTTGCTCAGATTTTTAGACGACTCAACAGTGAAGCATGGAGCCCAACCTGTGCTGAAGCATTCTGCTAGGGAAACAGCAGAAACAGCCCTGGAAGCATCAGATACAAGCGCTGCTGCCCAGTTTAGGATGTTCAACTGCCACAGGATCAAGATGATCTAATGATTTTAGATCTCTAATTCTGAGAAAAATCTCTGCAATATTCAAATATCTAGGTATTTTGTCTTCATGAAGCTAAAAATAAAAAACATTAAGTATGCATGAAAGACCAGGTGTACTGGTATTGGTATTCTAGGATACAACAAGACTCATCTAGAGTTTCTTCTGAAAATATTTCCTCAATGAATACTCTATAATACTGTATTAATCTTATTTTGCAACCTATGACACAAGCTAAGAAACTATCTTATTCTAGTTAAAATAAAATGTAGATTCTACTACATCATCAGCCTCAGGATTGCCTTAAGTGAAAAAGCAAACTAGGTAGTAGAGGGGGAATTTGTTCCCCAATAGGAAATAACACTTTGAAGTAAATAAAAAATCGTTAAAATAAGGCAAAAAACCCCCAACTTCATATTGCTTCTATCAAAGCAGCAAACTCCTCATTCCACTGCTCAACTGAGCTTTATTTCTGGCCAAAAGGCATATTATATATCATAGAAAATGACAGAAGCAATACACTGCTGTATTCCCTCGAAATGTCACTTAATCCACAATCCAACAGAAATACCAAATACAACATTTAAAATGGCTTTGCAATATTATCCAAAGCTGTATTTGTTTATTTTTTTAATACTCAGGGAGTTAACTTTTTGCAAAGGAAGGTGGTTTAAAACCCAGAAGTTCATATTTATGTTCTAAGGATTTCAGAAACATTTTGGGTTGAAATTTTGATAACGTAGCCCCAGACAGTTGACATTTAATATTTTAAGAGGTTTAAAAAAAAAATTCACAGAAGGTATGAATTACTTAAAAATAATTGAAAAATGCAATACTCCAGGGCTCTCCTGGCTTGAACCTCTGCAGATGTAAAATCAGAAATTCCTGGTACCATTACAACCTTGCATATACTTTGAGGAACAGGAGCACACTGCATGCCAGAGTCTTTTCAGAAGGTATTTGGAACATGACCCAAGGCAGAAGGCCTACTTTTATTTTTTCCTTTGAGATATTATAATACAGGACGCTTAAGTATTTCTGAACATTTAAAAATTCATATAGTGTTTCAGAATTTTGATTTAACTTCACAATTTGATAAAGTAGCAAACTAAGCATTTTTTTACAGCCATATTTTTCAGAAAAATATAAATCAAATTCCTCTGTTGGAAAAGAAAGCACAGTTGCCTAATTAGAAGCTTCAATAAATAATAAATTAACTAAAACTAATTCTTATTCTATCTGGCATGTTAGTATGCTATGCAAAAGTACTTTTTAAAATTAAAATTAATATTAATATTGTTATCAACTACTTGAGAGAGCAAAAATTACCTAAAAATACCACTTTGGTAAAAAGTGATTGTCACATAGCGTTTCAGTGTTTAAATAGAAAAGAACATATGGATTTGCTTAATTACTTCTGGTCCTTGTACCAATTGATATTCAGCTAGTTCAAGAAGCAACGATGGCAAGAACATGAAAACAGGAATTAAAAATATGTTTTCTTTAATGTTTCTTTTACTTATCAGATGCCCTGTGCTGAAGTTTCAACTTTATTCATCATCCACTTTCATAAAATCTAAAATTTATCCCAAGACATTGGGAAGCTGTAAAAGTTATTTAAATTATATCAGAATTTAAAATTACAATTAATACCAATCCAGCAGAAAGACAATGCAATCATCAAGAAATTAGTAAATTTCTACTGGTGAAATGCTAGTTCATTTCCTACTTGAAAACAACCAGATATTTTTATATGCTGCTTGTGGATATTTATCCATTCAGAAAAATAACACACAACTTTATCCAGTTGATTGCATTTCATGTGACAGCAGCACCTTGTCACTGAAAAAGCAGAAGTAATTTCCAGTCACAGAAGAAAATACCTTCAGCCCCCATTTAGGTTTATCTGCTTCAAAAGAAAGGGTTAAATAACAACCTTAAGGAAAGATTCAACTTATGTCTTTCAAAGTAACATATCTGGAGCAAAACATTCATTCCTTAGTTATACTTCTTTGAGTAACAGTGATTAAAATACTCTTAAAGTACTTTGCAAGCAATAACTGTTGCCTAAAAAATTTTTTTTAGAAAAGTTTTTATTTTCATTTTCTTTATCAGTTCTACTTTTAGGTCTTTTTTCCCTCCTGCTGTTGGCATTATCATGTTATTAGAGTCTCTCTCAGAAATCCCTCAAACAAAATTTCTTTTAAATTCTTCTTTAATGATACATATAGGAGTCAAGAAATATCTCAAAAGTAAATATGGTTGCTACTAAGAATTAGTGTCCAAACTGGCTAAAATGTTAAAATAAATTTAGTTTAAATTTCAGATAAGATGTACTTTACTGAATGATTTCCAACTGGTCTATTATTTAGATCAATTACCCTCCAATTCACCCTTTGAAAAGGCCCAGCTTTCAGTGCAGTATATTTAACTTGCTTACAATAATTATCACACTGCACAAAATGAAATCTCTCTCTCACAAGTTTACAGTGCTTCATTTAAGAAATCATAGGCCAGTGGATATCATAGAATCATAAAATGGTTTGGGTTGGAAGGGACCTTAAAGATCATCTAATTCCAACCGCCCCGTCGTGGGCAGGCACAATGTCCACTAGACCAGGATGCCCCATCCAACCTGGCCTTGAACAGTTCCAGGGATGGGACATCCACAACTTCTCTGGGCAACCTGTTCCAGTACCTCACTACCCTCACAGTAAAGCATATATCTAACCTAAATTTTCCCTCTTACGGTTTTTACCAACTACTCCTTGTCCTATCACTACATTTCCTGACAAAGAATCCCTCTCTGACTTCCCTGCAGGCCCCCTTCAGATATCGGAAGGTTGCTATGAGGTCTTCACACAACCTTCTCTTCTGCAGGCTGAACAGCCCCAACTTTCTCAGCCTGTCTTTGTAAGGGAGGTGCTCTAGTCGCGTTATCGACTTTGTGGCCCTCCTCTGAACTTGCTCCAATAGTTCCATGTGCTTCTTATGTTGGGGGCACCAGAAGTGTGCCCCCAACACAAAATTCCTTCTAAGGTTAGGAGTTCTGTATATTGGTAACCTTATGAATTAACGCTTAGCAATTTTATTGTTTAAAAACAAGACAATACATGATTTTTACAGATTTTAACCCTAAAGCTTCACTAAACGAATACTGAAGGATGTTCCAAGGAACAGTGCTAGAAATCAATTAAATAAACTGATTTAATAGAGCCATTAAAAAAAAAAATCAGTCCTATATCAGTAGAATCCCTTCAATTTCATGTCCTCATTACCTTGTTTAAGTTCATTTTACATGTGTTTTATTCAAAGGTACCATAGGTTCAGGTGCCTGACTCACCCAGTAATTAACCAGTTATGAAATGAAAATTTGGCAACATGTTGTAAATTCTAACTAGTTCTGATCTGAGGTTGTTCAGTTCAAAGTTACAGTGTTGGTTATCAAACATGATATATGCATTGATTTTTCTTATTGGTTTGGAAGTACTACTCATGGTATGATCAAAGGGATTATATGCAACCATAATTAACAGATACAGATAAGTCAACACTTAAAGAAGTATATGAGTAAGTGATGTCTTCCTACTAATTGCAGAATAGTTTACATGCAGACAAAAAAGAAGAAATAGCAATGGAGATGGTGTTAGTGAAATGATTACACACTTCTGCTCTATTATACACTTATTCAGACAAAAAAGATCTTATTCAACTCTGCTAATGTCTTAGACTTATAAATATAGCATTTGATAGATATAAAGCATGATTCCATACTAAATACAATTGTTTCTAAACAAAAACTGTAAGTGCAACGTCAAATGAGATTTCTAGATATAAAACACCAACACAGTTTGCTAGAGAAGAACATCATTCTAATAACTAAGTACACCATGCAGAAGATCAACACACATGAATACAACCATTACAGAAGTAACACTATGAAAATCAGGAAACCTGTGGTTTTGAACAACTATTCCCTGTCAGTTTGTCTGGGTAATAGGAAGATGTAATATCATCCCATAAGATACAACTAAGAATCACTCCAAGACCAGGCAAAATCTAAACAATTACCAAATGTTAATCATCTTTGGGAAAATGGAAATATGATAGTTCTATTAGAAGGAATAATGAAAAAGGGAAAAGTTAGTTAAATGACAGTAGAAAATTCTATCAGTATCCAAAAGCAAAGGCTTCAATGTGCATTCACTGTGAGTGAAATGTACCCCTAGGACTCAAAAAAACTGATTAATTAGATGTTGCACTTGCAGTTCTGCAGGAAAACAACTTACTCTTTAATTGGTTCAGACTTTAACTTCAAAGTAACAAAAGCATTTCCTCTCTAACATATTTGTAACAATTTGGGCTTACTGAATTCATAAAATCTAAAGAAAATGGCCTCTCCGTTGTCTGGGTTCAATTTCTCCTCTAATCTAATATATACATTTTAAGTGCATCTGTAAGATCCCCTTCTACTGCCTAACTGGGCAGAAGATGCTTCTTTCTTGGTAACTTCCACACCTGGTGTCAATCCCGTGTAATAAATACTACGGTGACACAGGAAGTCTCAGTTTCTGTATTCACATTATTTAGACCATTTCTTATGAGTAGTGGAAACCAGAAACACTAAATTAGTCATACAGTTGAAAGCCATAGAGATGCACTTACTTTTATTTGTCTTTTCAGAGATTCAGGAAGGAGAAAACCAACTTGTGCAACAGTTTCATTTGCATCGGTAATAACACAAACTTCTTGTGAAAGGTTGTCTGTGATTGAGAAAAAAACCTTAGTATTTCATGCAAAAATAAATCAATCAAAGTTACCAATCTGCTAAAACATTACCCTCAATCCATACTGCTGTCTCTCGACAGAACCTTTTCAACAGTTGTAAATTTAAAGACTACTTATTTCAAGGCGCAGTTAATCTAACTACATCATTTGTATAACATACATTTAAAATATAAATTTCAGTTTATATTTTTTATGATTTTCTGCAATGTGAAATCATCTCATGAGGCCTGACCCCAAAGCCCATTTAAATAAGGGATTCCTTTTATAAGATATTTTTCAGGTCCACATTAATGACACTAGATGACAATCAAGAAAATGTTTTTAAAAGTTCATATGACGTATCACTTCAACAGATCACTGAATGCAGTATCAGCAATACTGAGAAAAGAAAAGAAAAAAAAAGCAAAAAAACCAGGGGATAGCATAAATCTGCTTCCCAACAATATGCACTACAAAATCGCCCCCAAAAAGTATATTGAAAATACTGTTCAGGGAGACAGCAAATATAAATATTCACTCCAACATCAAAGAAGTTGAAGAGTCACTGACAAAGATCATGGAATGGGCAATTTCCTAGATCTTTTACTGGTGCAGGAAAATATAGTATTTTGTTGCTATCAAGTTTCAAGTTACTGCCTGATCTGGCCCATAAAGCCACCAGTTCAGAAAATTAGTATTTTCTCTAGTTATTTATTAGAGGTATTAGATTTGGTGAGCATTTTCCTTTCTTTAAGCAAATAAATCAAAGTAATTCAAGTCTGAAATTCTCAGCTGTAATGCAGAAATTTATCCTTTAGATGCTGAATTACTATGCAGAGCAAAATACAGGATTTCTAATATTTTTGGGGTAGCCATTGCACAAGTAAAGAGAAATTTCACAAATGTAAAATCTAATTACATTTAAAGCAGACTTCAATGAAAATTCAGGGACAGAAATATACCAAACACCACCACAAAATAAATTAGTAGTGAAAGACATAAGAGAAATTATAAAAATATGGTCTAACTGCTCTTCAAACAAGTCTGAATATAAGGATACATATTTTTTGCATGTGGAAAGTTTTTTTATAATTACATACCACACAATAAGTTCATTCAGATGCATTCCTTAAGTAAACAACTCACTTTCTACTGTAAACTCAAAGACTTCTTTACAAAAATAGACATAAAGACCTGAGAATTAATTTTAAAGCTGTTGTAGAGTTAACATTATTGGAAAGCGTCTTGTAACTTTCAAGCAATTTTCTGTGAGTAGGAAGAGTAAATTAACCGCTGAGAATCACAAAGAATAATTAGAATGATTTTTTGAATCATGTGTATTTATTATGTCCAATATTTATAATGTGACAACAAAAACAGTGGTAGCAACTGACTTCATATTCAGTTAGCAAGAATGGGGAGGGAGGAAGAAAGAGAGAGAACAATGAACATCTGCTTATAAACCATCACAACCAGATGAAAGTGAGAATTAAAAAAAAATGCATGGCCAGTTCTCACAGGACTGGAAATCACAGGATACCACAACTGCAGGAGAAATTATCTTCCCATAGATTCACTAGGCAAAAAAATATATTGAACATGCATCACAGTTGTCTTCTACTTAATACAGAATAATTTTACCATCTGAAAAATGGTTCAATAGGAAACCATATTGAATTAATTTCTTATCACCAGAAAGAAACCAGTGGGTAGATTTAAATCAGAGCAAGAGTCACTTGAATTTAGTACTGTACATGGAATGCAGATACAAGATAGATATACATAATAAACCAGACTGGCATATCAGATTTCAAGAACTCAGATTCTATTGAACTAAGTAATTTAATGAAGAAGGTCAGATTGGAACAATTACAAAAATGCACATGTGGAAGAAGGCTGTGGAACCCCAAAAGGCACCATAACTTAGGCTCAGACAGTTCTTTTAAAAAGAAGTCTGTAATCAACAGTAAGTGTCAAAAGTAATCTCACAAGAGGCTGCTCAAAGACTGCAGCTATAAAGACCCATCTCACTCCTCTCTCCAGCCCTCTTAGAACTCTAACTTCCTGCAACAAATAAGAGAGGCAATTACCAAAAAAGTGACTAAGATATGCAGGTTGGATTTAATAAAGAGGAGAGGAAATTCAATGAAGTGTGGAAAAATGTATTTTTAGTCTGGAGAAGGAATGTAATGTTCTAAGGGGAAAGTCTATTAATAAAGTATGAGAACATTAAAATAATGATAATACACAAATTGAAAAGATACTGCATGCTTTTAAATGATCAAGGAAGCGTATAAAGGAAGGCTAGGAAATCATCATGTATAAAGTCAGCATAGCAAAGCAACAGTTATATTCTAGTTGAGGTTTGAAACTCATTTTCCATTTAAGTCCAAACTGTTTCAAGTGGTCAAAGACCTCTGTGTTAATTTAGACAGTTTGCACCTTTGCTGAATTGTGGAAAGGAAGACCAAGTGGAGCCTTCCTCCCCAAGACTGCCTGTGTCCCACCTCTGGTAAGTTGATGGAGCTCCATGGCTCAATGTAATCATGCTGAACACAGCAAGCACATCTGGAGTGCTGGCTGGTAACTCCATGAATTCCATGAATTCTGCTGCCTGCCAGTAAATCTAACTGCATGCAGCATTTCATTCCTGGTTTTCAGAATTCTGTTTGAGTGAATGAAACAGCCATTCTGGAAAGCCACATCATGGCCATGTCACAAAGAATTTTAATACTCAGCTAAAACCATTTTGTTTTCTATCAGACCATGGATAATTGAGGCTGGAAGGGACCTCAGAAGGTCTCTAGTCCAAACTCCTTCTCAAAGCAGGATCACCCATGAGTTTAGGCCTGGTCACTCAGCCCCTCGCCCCTCCCACACTTGAAAACCTTCAAAGACAGAGACTGCACAATGTCTCCAGGCAACCTGTTCATTGCTTAATTGTCCTCATGGTGGAAGAGTTTTTCCTTTTTCTTGAGTTGGAACTTCACTTGGTTCAGTTTTTGTCTATTACCTCTTGTCCCCCTACAGTGCACCACTGTTCTACTTCACTTCCCTACTTTCTGCCATAACTTCCTTTTCATCCACCAAACAATTTTTTTTGCTCTTTTCTCACTATTGCATTACATATCAAACTCTCTATCTTGCTTTGGCTTCCTTGTCCTCAACTTAGTTTAAACCTATTATTTCCCTGGAAACCTCCTCTTCCAATACTCCTCTCCCATTAACTCTCAGCTTCTTTCCAGATGTACCCTATTATGGAGTAATGCTCCCCATTCACATGTATCACATTTGATCTCATCCATCACTTTTAACATCCACTCAGAGTATATTTTTTGCATAATATAAAAAATAGTTAAAACCCTGCACTGCCAAATTTAAACACTAAATTTCCCTATCAGGAATTTTTTTTTCATTAAAGCTAAATTTGATAGAAAATTTCAGAACGTGTTCCACTACACCTCCCTTTCTTTTTTTCCTCCATCAGAAAAATTCATTTTCAAGTTTTCCATGCCCCTCTTCGATATCTTGAAAGCTTTAGATTACATTATTATTTGGCAACACCTGCCACAGTCTTTATCCTAGGATCCTACCCAATTATAAATTGTGTGCATGTTTATGGAACTAACTACCTTAGTTAGATAGTGTATTAAGTGTACTGTAATGAAAGACTTAAAGGTTTACCCTGAAAAGCATGCCACAAACAAGCAGCAATTAAAATAACACTTTGTTTCAATAAAGATCATAAGTATCATATCCTAGGGAATTAAAAGCCATAAGAAAAAAAAAAGCATCTGAATAGTAAACAGGTTTTAGCCTACAAACATAATTTTTTTCTCTTAATTGCACATAGGTGTGTATACATACACTTGTTTTTGCATACATATGCTCATTCCACATCATTCTTGATCTGCCGTTACAATTCGTATTATTTTGGAAGCACATCCTATTTATCAAAATTTTGAAGTTCGCAATGAATTCAAAGAAATAAATTAATTTACCAGAATTCTATTTTCACTTTCTACATAGCAATGGCTTGACTGGTCTGGAAATCCAATATGGTTCCCCCTGGCATCCTTAGAAACATCTTTGTTATGAGATGCTACCACTGCAAACCCAAGAAAAATGAAATAAGTACTGCTGAGCATTTAGTTCATTCATGCTCAACAGAATGAGTTTAAACTGTTATCCAAACAACATAGGTAACCAAAAATATCTAACAATTTTTTTTTACCCATGCCACATGTTTCTGTAGCCTCAAAAACTAAACATCAAACTTGACACTGCCTCTACCAATATTTGTATACAAGAAAGAAAGGAAGATTTTGTGGTAGAAGACAAGAAAGGGGGTTATTTCCTCCTGACAGTAACTATTCCAAGGAACATTTCCCCACCTGACAGTCTATTTCTTTGTCTCACAGCAGAGAACAGCCACCAGTTCATGAGCATGCCCAAGAAAATGCAGTTTACCTCGTGTAAGAACTCTGTCCTTTGATAAACAATGCTTACCTCAATTTTTATTTTTATAAAAAGTCACATGGTTTCTTCACAGAACCCAAATCATAATATGTAGTTCTCAAGAACTATAAACAGTTTGAAGGCATTAAGATATTTTTCTTGGCACTTGCAAAAACATAATTGTACCTACATCAACAGACACTTCTTTAGCCACATGTGAGGGCAAAATATCCAATCTGTAAGTGAAGTCTCTTGTGAAAAAGTCATTGAAAAAGAAAGGCCCTTAAGAAAAGGAGAAGGAGAGTGAGTCAAACTGTAAGTTATAAACTTCTACTGAGACGCATCATTTAAAGTTTACATGTTAGAACTAGAGTTCAAAGATACCTACCCTGAGGGCAGTAGTCCTAATGGAATTTTTTTAGGATGTTTTGTATTAACCTGATCTTAACTACCTTTCTAGATGAGTCATGCTTATTGTAAGACAATGTTTTCTTACTTCAAGACTATTAAAAATAGGCGTGTGCCACCTTGTCTGCATACTCTACAAGTTTATACCTGCTTAACTAAATAAAAGTATTACATTTGCTGTTTATAAAACAAAGGATGTTAGGATTCAGACTTTCACAATACAGTTATAAAAAAGACTTGAGGAAGTTAACAAATTATTAAGAAATGTTTTAAGAAAACAGTTTCAAAAGAAAAATAACTCATTAGTCTATTTACATTAGTGAAATGTTTCTTTGTATTGCCTTAAATAAGAATGATATATATACATATAAATATCTAAAGTACAAAAATGTATTTAGGTATATATGTTTTTCTTTTTTCCATCTGAGTCAAGTTTAGCAAGCTCAAAGTTCTTGAACTGTTGAAGGAAACCAAAAGTTTCAATGACTAATAAATATAAACTGTAGATTACATGAAATTTGGAATTGTAGTCAAAAAATTAAATGTGTACACTCTAAATGTGTTCTTCATCACTACTGAATTCATCCAGTGATAAAATGTGCATCCAGCACAGTAAATTGGGTAACTTAGAAAGAAATCAGTTGTGAAGACTGCAACAGTAGTGTGGATCTGGTGTGAGGCCAGAGCCCTTTGCACCCTACACCTTCCTAGCCCACACATCTGGGACATCTCCCGAGAACCTCAGCAGCAGGCAAGGTGGTACTTTGCAACTCAGCTTCAGAGTCATGCAGGACTTCTCCTTCAGGCTCTCTACATGGCACAAAAGGGGAATGACAAGTAGGAGCGCATCATTTACAAGAGCATGTAGTGATAGAACAAGCGGGAATGGCTTCAAACCTGAGAGTAGGTTTACATTATATATTAAGAAGAAATTCTTTACTGTGAGGGTGTTGAGGCACTGAAACAGGTTGCCTGGAGAAGTTGTGGATGATGCCACAGCCACATGGGGGTACATCAGAATGATGCTCAAAAGGACCAAAAATACGTTGTCCCCCTAAATATGCTTTAGGTGGGGTATGAACTGTGAATAAAGCACCTGTCTAATATTATTTGCATGGTTCAACTGCCCACTACCAAAATAAGTCATGTTATAACCACGTGAAGATCTGGTATTTGAAGTCTTTTAAAGGGCACAAAATAGATAAGGCACAATTCTCAAACTGCAGTCTTGGAGTCCTAACAGTGCCATTTCAAAACCCCATTAAAGATAACTAATTATGTAACATAACTGTTATGCAGTGTCCTAATTTGCTACAGAGGACTCATTATACTGCTTGCATAAGGAGAAAAGAACATGTGCAGCTTCTCCTTCCTGAACTCATGCAATGCAGCAAGAAGCAAGTCTAAACTTCAGTGATCTTAAAGTACAGTTTTTCACAGACGCCAGGCATAATAGAACTACTGTGGTAACTGAAGCAGATATATTGCATGCTGCTACAGCAACAGAACACTGGATAAGTAGAGATCAAGTAAGGGATTAGCCTGATTGGCCACCATGAAGGTCTTCATTTTTACTTCAAACTACAAAAACTTTTTATTATAACCATCAGTTGGAAAAGACTGTACTGGCTTCAGGGAAAACAAAAAATGTGATAACATGATGAAATACACATATAAAATATGTATCTATGAAGAGAATGTCTGGTCATTTACAGCATTTTTTCTCCAGAAACAGTTAGTTAATGTTCCTTTCATTCAAATAAGCTGCATTCTCATTTTCTACACAAGCAGTTTTAGAAAACCTGCTTGGAATATATCTTAATTTTAAAATAAATTATAATTAATCTCCTTTAATGACCTATGAGATTACTGAAGCCTTTGTGTATACAGAAACATGGAAATTCACTTGTTGTTTCAAATTTATAATTTTTTTAACACCACTGAGAAAGGGTCTGGCTTCACCTTCTTCACTCTGCCCCATCTCGTATTTGTACATGTTGGTTACGATCCCCCTGAGCCTTCTCTTCTCCAGATAGAGCAGTCCATGCTCTCACAGCATCTCCTCATATGACAGACATTCCACTACCTTAATCATCATGATGGCCCTTTACACGACTGTCTCCAGAATGACCATGTCTTTCCTGATGGGGGAACCCGACACTCCAAATGTGACCTCACCAGTGCTGAGCAGCGGGGAAGGATCAGCTTCCTCAACCTGCTGGTCATGCTCTGCTCTACTGTAGCCCAGGGAGCTGTTGGCCTTCTTTGCCCCAGGAGCACACTGCCAGCCAGTTTCAATTCACGTCCACTTTTCTGGTCTGTACTTCATCAGTTTGTCAATGAGAATGTCATGGGAGACAGTGTCAAAAGCCTTGCTGAAATCGAGACAAACCATATCCACTGCTCTCCAATTATTTCTACATTTCATTGCAGAAGGTTTGTCAGGCATAATTTCTGCTTTGTAAATTCATGTAAACTAATCCTAGTCACCTTCTTGTCTTCAACATGTTCGGAAATCCTAAGCTTGAAAGCTAAGAGTGTGGAACCTCTAACAATCCTACACAAAACAACATTTTCAAAAATTTCAGGCTTCCGGCTATGAAGATAGAAGCTCTTCCTTTCCTGTCAGAACCAGAACTTCCAAGGCTTCCTAGCCCTGTCTTCTTTTGTGCCTAAAAAATTCAGTCAGGTAGTTCTAACAATGCATATAATATGTAGTCTTTGACCACTGTAATAACCAGAAGCTTTAAACTTGTTGCATACCTGGAGGTCTAGATAAGCACCTTAAGAAAATACCACAGCAATGTCTGAGCTCAGTTTAGGCTTTCTAGTTTGTCTATAGTGACAGAGCTGATCTCAGCATGGTATAATTTACCCAAATCAGAAGCTAAGCTTGTAACAGATGAGACACCGAAGCGGACAATGTTCACTTAGGTGTCAGTGAGCCAGTCACTCACCATGTCCAAACAGTACACAGGTTTTGCTCTAGTTTTCTTAAATAGGAACTACATTCTTTTCCCTAGAAAGGTATTTTTAATCCCAAGGTAAGTCCCTTTCTCTTCATCAGTTTCTGCGGTTTTATCCCTCAGTTCTCAACAAGGAGTCAGGCAAGAGTCCCTTGAATCACTGCCTATCAGTTTACAATAACCATCGGTGTGCTTGTTATACATGCAGTACTCAACAATTCTTCCTTTCTATACTGACTCACTCTAAAAACAATCTAGATAAAGGCTAAATCCAGTCTTTATGTTAAACTGCTATGAAACCACTGTTACCAGTACAAAAAAAAGGTTAAAAACCAGTTCAACAAAATACTTATAAATTAATGAAATACCCTAATATCATGTAGTTGCTGTATTAATTTAGGTAATAACTGGCTGTGTGTAAGACAGTGAAGAGCCTAAAGAGTTAATGTTTAATTTTCAGTCTACTACCTAGCTTAGAAAGATGGAACATATTCAGAATTGATCTGCAAAGCAAAGAAAAAAATAAATTGTTTATTCCTTATAAAGCCATTCAAAATTTATCTCTGTTTGACTGTAATATACACAGCTTTTTATAAGGTTCTCTATTCTAAGAGATGTAAATAAAGGTAAATATGCATAATACAAGTATTCCAGTGAACAAGCTAAAACAACTTGCCTCAGCACATTTCATCCATCATAAAACCTTTCTTAATGACATTTCAAATTATAGCACACAAGATTCTTAATTAGACTCAGAAATATGCAAACTGACAGTCACAAGGACAAACACATACCCTTAATAATCGATTCAGCTGCATACAGATCCCGCTTGTAGGTCACCTAAAGGACAGACAAGCCTCATTAGTTTTAACACAGCAGGAAGGAATGCAAAACCAATAAAATAATGCCTTGAAGGCAATTCTTTACATTTTAAATACCATAAACAAATGATATTGTCAATTTCTTAATTTTGGTAAAATATCACTGGCAAGTTATGAGAACAGAGGTTGCCAAAATTACTGGAAACTTGAGGAAATCCTTTTTTAAATACTTAGATCTGCTTAGAACTCCTTTGAAACCTAAAACTATTTTCAATTCTCTGAAGAATCATGAGCACATGATACTGCATCTATTTTCACACATTCATTCTACTCTAGTTTTATTGCAAAAAAATTTCATTTTTAATAGGACTCAAGATCATACAAATGACCACCAAGGAGTAATCTAGTTACTATTTTTACTAATATAGGCGCAATTTTTCAGTAGTGCAAGACAGTTGCTGTTAATGAGAGTCCAATTAATCAGTGGGAGTCAGTGAGACTACAAGGAGACTTTGTGTGAGCTTTCAGAGAATTAAAACCAGCAAGATCTTCTTGAAGGTATTCATCAGATCAAGTTAGATGGACAATAAGACACTGAGTATTTACTTGGTACTTGCAAAAAACACCTTTCATACTTGCCTTTGTACCCTCGTGGTGGTTGACAGTCCCAGTAATAGGCTTTGCAAATAAAATAATGTAAAATTAAAGACAGCATCTACCCAAGACATTACCAGTCTTTGGTAGCAATGTCTTCACAATGACATGCTGTGACTTGAACTGACATAACTCTTTAATATTTGTATTTGGTTTGACTGTAACTTCCATTTATGTTAAATAAAATTTTATTGGATTTTCTGCATTTGTTTCTCTAGTCTGAACAACTTTTTTTCCTCAAAATGTCCTGCAGAGGATTCCAAGAGCTCTACTGCTGCAAATTAAATCTTACAGCAGAAGGACACCGTTGTAGGTATCAGCATCTTAGTCTCCAAATAAGTGATTATTTGATTTTACCATAAAGATTCTTGTAACCACTTTCCTTTTGATCTCATAAATGAAGCTCTGTATTGTAGTTAGAAACAGACAAATAATATTACCTTTCTCATCACTTCCTCAAGGCATCATATTCTTTTAAAATTAAAAACTAACTTACTTCCATACAGCTTGTCCTGCAGAGGAAGCAGCCAGAGAATGAATCTAGCCTGAGAAATCTTATGTGTCTGAGTTTACATGCAAACATTTACACATGTCTATTTAGTGTTGGGAAGAATCAATGTCTTGAAATTAATTTTAAGGATAAGGAGTGACCAATTTTGTTGCAAAGTTTCTTTCTATTAAGTTTCTAGAGTGCTTTTACACTGAACTTTCAGTAAAGCGTAACAGATTATCAACTAAAAACCTTTCAAGACACAAAGCTAAGGTCTATCAGAAGTGGTCTCACATACTCTAAGGTTCACAATCTCTTTGAGGTGCAAAAGTACTTTTAAACAGTCTGATCTAAAAAAAAATTTAGGTACAGTCTTCAAGAAAACAGCAGAAAATAATAAAATGCAAGAAGGAACCTTTAAAAAAATCTCCTCTGAAATTCTGAGCCAGACATCAGCAAATACTTTTTAGAGTAGCTTCCTAAATAAATAAGTCATTTGAGACCATATCCCATTCTCCATATGTATTTCTTTTATTATCTTTGATTCTATAAGCTAATTTCAGGTTAAGCTTCATGAAAACAGTAAAGTTAACAGAAAAATCCTACCAGACAGCACAGGTGACCACCATTTACCAGTCAGAGAAGGATAGATTCTCTAGACCCCTTTCAATAATGACTAAGATGCTAAATCAAACCAAAGTTTCTCTTAACTTATGGATATTCACAATGCCTCTGGATTTCCCTGTGTTAATTAAGACATGTTCTTGCAATTTAGCTGATACTTATTAAAAAAGGCAGACAACCATGGCATATAAACCCTTTGGTTTAACTCAAACCACTGATTATTTTAGTATGAATGTGCTTCAAACAATTTAGGAGATTAGTCAACACAACAGTTAATTGTCCTGGGCAGCTGTACTGCTTTACCTCTAGTTTCACTAACGTGGATTTGCATTCTAGGTTCACCCCAGCTGGAAGCAATTCAGATTTAGCCAAATCAATGAGGAAGAATACTTTAATTGACACTCTATACCACAAAGTAAGTAAGACAGCATTATCCACTCTTCGCAGGTGAGGTGCAAAACATCATGGGGGGGGGAACAAGAAAAATGATGCATAGGATTTCTCTTTGTAGAAGACAGATTTCTACCTCCTCCATTTTTGCTTTTCTTCTATCACATTACAAATCTGAATCTCTACATGCTTATAAAATTCAATCATTTTTTCATGCTCATCTCTGAAGGTTCCTTATTTATCAACAGTTGCTCAGAGCTTGAGTCTGGATTTTACTACAGTATTCTAGATGTACTTGTAATATTAGAACATCTCTAATTTCATATTCTTGTTTCTATATCATGGCTGATATAAGGTATTTTGCCCACACACAGTGGAAACTTGCTATCTTCTGTGATTCCTACACTCCTTTCAAAGTCACGGCCCTCCAAGAACTATTCTCTAAATATGATCTATACTTGGTTTGTTTCTAAAAACACTCTTATATATTTGGCTGCAATGAAAAGCATACCTTTTGTTTAAACTGTTTGCTAAACAATCCTTATCAATAGGTTATTTCTGATCAATTATATTTTTATTTACAAATCTTTAAATCTTTGTCTGAAAAGTTTATCAGACGGATGTTAAATACTTTAGACACAATAACAGTTTCTGCAGAACTGTACATGGTGAGAATTACCTTTTGAAATGTATCAATTATCTAATGTTTCATCTATTTAATGAGAACTAGTAAAATTTTAGTCATCCTATTATTAATTAAGATACAATGCAGTAAGAAGTCAAACTTCTGCAAAGTGTGTGTTGTATCAGCATTACCATGTTATCAGTAAAATTGTAATCTTGTAATAAAGTCTTGAAGTCAATTTCACAAAATAAGTAAATTCCATGTTGGTTGACATTAATTACATTAGTCCCTTAACTCTTTATTAATCAAGTTTTGCCTGTAGAAGAACACCCTTTTTGTTTTGTTGGTCAATATCAAACTCACAGGCTTCTAACTTGGACTCTCACTCCTCATGTGACAATACTATTTTTCGTTTTTTTCCTCTTGAACATCCAATGTTCCAAGATTTTCAGAATGTTGTTACTGCAATCCAGAATATCACTAGACCAAATATTAGAACTCAACACAAATACCTCACTGTCACAGAACATGAAAACATGACCTGCTTATTTAGCAAAGGCAGAATAGTCTTACTTATTAAACATACCTCTACTTTTCTGTATAAGAAACAATCTATTTTATCTATTTAATAAAGCCACAAAATCATGAGACAGGGTTTTTTGTTTTGTTTTGTTTTCCCATGTACCCTTCTCTCTCAATAGTCAGACTGCAAGTTTTCGCTACCTAGGAAGATGTTCTTTTAAAAGTTCCCCAAAGTTATTCCTATTCAATATTTAAGAGTCTTCTTCATACTAATTTAGCTTGATGAACACTTCAGATTTACAAAACTGCACAGTAAATGCAAAAATATAACTCTTTACTGAACAAATACAATAAAGTTATGATCACACATACACAAAATGTATTGCATTTTACCTTAATGAAGTTTTTCCCCTCTCTTATACTAAGATATCATACAGATCTCCTTCGTATGGAATATTTCTGTAGGATTATAAAATAATCATGTTTTTTAGAAATGGTGAGGATTTTTCACTCTGTCAGCACTGTCTATAAATTCATATAAATGTTTTAAAAATCTTCTTACATTGATTTTTTCATCTGTGTTATACACACCTATATATTAGAGTCCAACAAATACATTCTTTTGATTTCATACTTAAAGAGTGTATTGCCCCAGAATATTTAAGGTAATTTTGCTTCAAAGATGGCAAGCACAGAGAAACTGAAAATGTGGTGTTGATATTCTCATTCTGTTTACCTTTTTTGCCATCCTGATCCAAATATCTTATAAATAGCTATATAATAACTACGTTTAAAATAGAATATATAAATATTTATAATGCTGAAGCAATTTGAATGTTCCTGCTTGGTTGTTGTCACTACAAAGAATTATTTTAATTTTGCAATTTGTTCCCAGAAAGTAAACACACTATGTCTTGCTTTAGCTCCAACAATGACTTTGAAATGTTGCTTTTCCTAATGTACAAGTAGACACTCCTCAGGTACAATAATCAGTACTAATTCAAGAAGACAATATATAAGCATACACAGGTTTTTCCCACAGGTTTGAGTCATTTAATGTTACGTAGGTTGTACACCTAATAAATAAACTGAATTCTTATAAATATCTGATCTTTAAAGATTCAAGATCCTTATAGGATGAAACTGGTTTGTAATACTTGAACTTTAGAAACTCTCCTCCATCTATTAATTGACAACAGATTTTCAATTACACATCCTCTGAAACCTCAACTGAACAATTCTTAGGTATTTTGGTTCTTATTTATCCGGATGGAATATCCTTTTGCCTCATTTTGAAAAAATAAGACTGAGGCCATTGGGAGCACATCAGTTCTTGGCATATGAAATATCATTTATCATAGCATTGAAAAACCTAACAGAAAAAACCAAACATATATTACAAATTACATTATTACACAGCTAAGGGAAGACAGTTGTGTTTCTGAAATGTGATTAGTAACAAAGAGCAACAGTTCCTAACCATTTTGTAGGCAAGGACCATTTGAGAAAAGTGGCAGTCTTGTGCACTTTGTCAAACTGCACAGACTGAGCACAACTGTTCTCTTCCTTAATGGTACTGCTTCAAGTCACCTGCCAAACACCTTGGTACAGAGTGACCAACACCTGGGTGCTATTCAAAAAGAAGAAGCTATCTTCCTCCATAGTCTCTAATCTGATAAAAGTATTTTCTGCAGAAACAATCTAATATTTCACAGATCTCATTTTTGTGCCTTTGACTTTTAATGTCTCCACAAGCAGCAGAAGACACCAATGACTTTTAGCTACAAAATGAGAGATGGAATAGGGTATTAAAAGGTACAGGTAACTTTAATGACGCAGCACCAGCATCTTTGTGCATATCGTATATGGCATATTCACTGCTCTGCACGCACCACCTGCAGCACAGGATCTGCACAGAAATGGGTGCCCTTGCTACTGTCGCACTCTGAACGATACTATCAGCACTGAGACTCTTTGGTGAGTGACCTTGGTTGGATGCCAGGTGTCCATCAAAGCCACTCAGTCACTCCCCTCTTCAACTGGATAGGGGAGAGAAACATCAAACACAAAGAAGAACGAGAGGAAGCCCAGCAGAGGAGTGCTAAGATGGTGTGAGAGAACTTGGCTTGTTCGGCCCAAAGAACAGAAGAGGAAGGGTGGGGAAGGACCACAGAGAACTAAATGAACATTATAAAGAACTAAGTGAACATTACTGGTGTATCTTGTTATCCTTCATGTAAGTACCATGCCTTACAATGAGAACAATGAAATCACCCCAAAAAATTATGTCATGTAAATATGCATGACATAATCTGTCCCTCAGAAGAATAAATAGGAAAAGAGACCATATACTGTTTCAGAAAGACTATGTCCCAGCAAGACATGGAAAGAAGTTTATGTATGCAACCAATGCACAAGTAAATTTTGCTGTTAAATTGCACAGGAAATTTGCATTGCAGACTCAGGAAATTACCTTTCTTTGTAAGATTTATGGTCATACTATTAGAAATCATGTCCCTTTGGAGGAAATTTACCGCCAAAGATAGATGGAGTGATTTGAGCTGCCTCCAGATCCTTCAATGTGCTAATGAATAAAATAAAATAAACTCTTAAAAATTGCATGACACAACAGCTACTGAGAAAGAATAATGTCCCACCATTCAAAACAATGAAATGCAATACTTTCAAGCAGCAGGGATGTATACTTTGGCACCTTTACAGACACCTCCTTTGTTAGTCATCAGGAACCTACAGATTACCAGACAAGGTGAATGATGTTTAAAAATTTTTAGAAGATTTTTTCAAGAGATCTTAAATATTACACTGTTACTGAATGTAATGAAGTGCTCTAAAAATCAAATTGGTGACAGCCAGGTATTTGGCATCAGAGAAAGTGTGATATCCTCATAGGAAAAGTTGAGAAAGATAGGCAAAAGTTATAGAAATAGCAGGAGAAAGCTCATACCATAAAAGAATGTCCTTAGTTTTAGAGATTCTGGATTTATAGTTTTACAGATTGTCAGGTTATTCAAGTACCTAGTTGGTTTTCCTACTTAGAGAAAAATACTGTCTTCATTGATTATCTCTAGTAACATCTGCCCAAGTCTGTCTATAAAAACAAGTTCTAAAAAGGGGTCATGATGATACAAAACCAATTATAAAATTTGAAAGAGAAAAGCCTAACTTACAATTGAAAACACATCTGAATTTTTATGATAATATGCAAATTTTATTAATTTTAAATGATATATAAAAACTAGATATTATTGCCTTTACCTTCCAGAGGTCAGCTGTTCCTTCAACAAGTTTGGCATTTGTTTTACAGTATTTCAGAGCCAGATGCAAACATTCAGTTCCATAATCCAGGTCATAGTCAGTACACTGTAGTAATTAAAAAAGAAAATACATCCTTAATTAGCCTTAAAGAAATCATACTTCTAAGCAGCAACAGATTTGCTTTCATTAATTAAACCTTACATCTCAATAGTCCTAGCCAGAATAATACAACTGTATTAGTTAGGTAGGTTCAGAACGGACGAGAAATCAAAAACTGCTCCAAGAAGCTTATGCCAAATTGTAGGTATCCAGCAGTGTTACATAAGTAAATAAACATTTTATAAGCACAGATGAATTCAATTAGGTGCTGCAAGTATCTTGCTAAACCTTTACATTGTTAACTAAATGAATGAGAAGTTACATGTATAAAAAAAATTTTTGATGGAGTTGAGAGAGGCTTCACCAAAAGACATCATTGACCTTCCAGTGACAAACCTTTAGAGTATGGAAACAAGTTAATAAACTCATGACTCTTCAAATTCCGTGTCTGTGTTGGTTGCTGCATCATCAAAAAAGGATGGTAGTAACTATGAACCTCTGTATTCCTTATGTGATTCCCTCTATCTTTTTCTCCAGTTACCTGTACAAAAATAGCAGTCTCATGGTGCCTCACAAGCCTTGCAGGAAAAAAACCCAAAAAAACCCCCAAAAACACCAGACAAAAAAAAGTTTGTCCACTTTTCATTCACCTAGAAAAGACATTATTCTCTCAACACACCCTTCCCAAGCAGTTCAGCTTCCTATAAGTAGTGATTATAAGAATCCTATTAATGAAAAAACTGAGTAGGGAGCAGAATCTCCTGAGCCAAAACATAGGTAGAAAAGCAGGAACAGTATCCAGTCTCTATTAAAGAGTGAATAGCCAACAGTAAGAACAAGGCAATCATATCTTCTTACTTTCCCAGAATACTCCCTTGGCCTCATATAAAGCTATTATTCTGGCTTCGGAAATCCCTAAAATAAAAACTCCCTGAGGGACACACTGAACCAGAAGTGACTGCCTTAACAGTATTCAGTGAATTACAGGAACCCTGAATTCACCCAATTATTTTTTGAATAGCAGTATTTTTTAGCAGCTGCATCAGGGCACATCTGATTCATCACTCTTTTCATCACATGCTCTGTTGTTCTCACTGAAAAGGGAGTGCAAAACCACCTTCTTAGCCCTTCAAAATACTCCACCACATCTCTTCTCACATCTTCCCACAAATAAGTCATGTTGTGTGTGGAAGTTTTACAAAACTTTGTAAAGGAGGGCAAAACGGTTGATCATTTATCTGCACTTACCTATGAATTTTATTATAACATTCTTCTAAAAACCTTCTTAGTCAGCCCTCATCTCTACTACACAGAAAAAAAATGGGTAACTCCACTTCCTGTTCCAAATTATTTATGAACAAAATAACAGCGCAAATCTCAACAAAGGCCATCATGAAACTCCACTAGTGGTTTACTGCTAAGAGAACTGGTCATGCACTTTACTTTGTTTATCTTCTAACAATCTACTCTGGTAAATACTTACTCTTATCCCAAATCTTTTAAGTTTCCTTAAAGAGTCTTTAGTAAAAGCTTCTGTGGAACATCTTGTTATGCAAGTAGGTTGTTATCAGCTTCAGCAACCTCAAACAAGATGTCAGTTAACTCCTTACAGAATGACAACTAGCTCTGCAATACATAAGCTTTCCTTTACAAAAGCTGAAATAACCCTTCCACTGTATCAAATTTAACCATGTGTCTGCAAATTCATGTTTCGAAGATACCAGTAATTTCCAGTCTCCTCCAGGATTCAAGAAATCAAAATTGTCAAGAATGTAAAAATCTGAGTTAAAGAAGAACCAAATGAGAGTGCTTCAATACAACTTGACTTCTTTATTAATTTCCTCAAGAAGTTTAATAAAACAGATGAAGGATACATTTTTAGTTTCTATTCTTGTTTTATAGCGCATCAGTGATATTCAAGGAATTCATTGGCATGACACGTCTGTATTGTATTACTAACACACACAGATATCTTACAAAAATCATAGTTGTCACTTTTACATTATTTAAATTAGTAATTTTTGTCATTTTAGTTTGTCAGCCCACTTAGAAAAGCAATTTAAATGTTATAGTTCTCTACAGTAGTCTTTAAGCACTTTGAGTTACAAAACAAGAGACACAAGATGACAGAATAACTTAGAAAGGGGTTTCATAAAGACACTTTGGAATATTTTTAAATTATGCAGAAATTACCTATAGTCTTTAAATAAACAAGATACAAAAAAGTTCAACAGAAAATATAAAGGAATAGGGAACTCTAGCTCCAAAATATATAAAATGCAGTAATCCCTCAAGTAAAGAGGTCCAGAGATAAAGTGCCAACAAACCCAGAAATGGTCTAGTAATTCTCAATTCCAAATATTTATTACCAAAATTGCTCCTTTTTTTGGTTTTATTTTTAAGGAAAATTTTCTGGTACAAGAGAAACTATTTTCTATTAATGTGAATAACATACAGATTAAAAAAAAAATATATATTTTTACTTTGCTTCAGAATGGAAAAAAAAACTCAGAAAAAATTAGCTTGAAGGAATTTACTTTTCAATAAAATTAAGTTACATCTTTTTAATATATCAGTAATGAATGCAACTAGGACAAAACTAAGCAATTCCAACTTTTTGGCAAGGTATTAATTACAGTTAATTAGTTGGGAGTGGAGAAATTCCATAAATGGGCTAAAGCATCTTGAGGGTATTGCTGGCTTCAAGGGATGAAATACGACACAAAGCAAAGTAATAATTAAAACCATATTTCACTAACACTTGTATATCATGACATTTACCACTCTTATTATCTGTAATTGTTTCAACCTAAACACATTGTCACAGTGTACTGTTCTGCAAGTCTGATACGCTGATGTCAGAAGAGAACAATGAAATGAAGTACCAGCACAAGACTAGTTTAATTTATATACTATACATACGCTAAACAGCTTCACAAGTGAAATTTTAAATCCATATTTAAAGTGCACAATTCAAAATCTTCTATGTTGCTCTAAGAAATTCAGTTAACAAATTATGCATTATTAGGGAGCACCTATAAAAATAAGTTGTGCATCCAGGCATAGCATCATCAGCCAGTCAAGGGAGGTGACTGTCCCTCTCTGCTCAGCATTGGTGTGGCCTCACCCTGAGTGCTGTGTGCAGTTTTGAGCACCACAATGTAAGAAAGACACAAAGTGCTGAAAGGAGGGCTACAAAGATAGTGAAGAGCCTAGAGGGAGGCCATATGAGGACCTGAGGTCACTTGTCTTGTTTAAACTGGAGAAAAGAAGCCTGAGGGGAAACCTCATTGCAGTCTACAACTTCCTCATGAGGGGAAGCAGAGGCGCAGGCACTGATCTCTTTGGTGACCGCTGACAAGACTCAAGGAAATGGCATGAAGCTGCGTCAGGGGAGGTTTAAGTTGGATATTAGGAAAAGGTTTTTCACCCAGAGGGAAGGAACAGGCTCCTCAGGGAAGTGGTCACAGCACTAAGCCTGACAGAGTTCCAGAAGCATTTGGACACACTCTTGGGCATATGGTGCGATTCTTGGGGTTGTCCTGTGCAGGGCCAGGAGTAGGACTCAGTGACCCTTGTGGTTCACTTTCGACTCAGGATATTCTATGATTCTACAAAAATCTGTGAGGAAAATTCTTACTGACCCAGGTGTGCAACCATTCTCATCCTAAGTCTTCTGTATGTATTTTAGTGTACATCTAGAGTCAATTTACAATACAAAAATCTGTTTAAAACTCCTACTATTTCTAAAGTCTCTTTATGACTGAAAGCCTTTTTAACATAAAGTTTGACAGTGTACAGTTAACTGAGCTTGACATGCACACACAGCTTTGTGAAACAATAGACATAGTTTAAGTTTCAGACCACAGATTTGAAATTGTGGAAACAGCTGGAAATACTGGCACAAAACATATTCACAAAAGAAAGAAAACATATTAGTTTAGCTCTTTAAATGACACAAAAGAAAATATGTTACTTAAAAATGCTTTTGTACTGTACAATATTCAAAGACATTCTAATAGGTGTTTTCGGGAGACTTTTTTGTGGGTGTCTTTTTGTTTATTTGTTTCCCAAGAGTGGCTGTTTGAATAAAATACTATGGGTGGAGAGAGATCCAGAATTTTAGCATTACACCAGTTCTTCTTCCTCTTCCCCCAAAATTAGTTTGAGAATATTTTGAAAAATACAACTTCTTCCTAAAATGCAAGGTATACTGTTGTCGCTTAGAGATGTAAACATGGAACAAGGGGTTAGAGAAAAGAGCAGCTACACAGCCTGTGTGTCCCTGGTACTTACTAATACTCCATATGCTCATTTGTTTCCAATACTTTGAACTCTACTTTATTGTATCTTTATACTGCAAAAAATTTTGAATGGATATATGGAAACCAGTGACAGAACCCAAGGGAATGGCCTGTAGTTGTGTCAGGGGAGGTTTAGGTTGGATATTAGAAAGATTCTTCACCCAGAGGATGGTTGAGTGCTGGAAGGTGGTTGGCTCCCCAGGGAAGTGGTCACAGCACCAAGTCTCAGAGAGTTCAAGAAATGTTTGGACAGTACTCTCAGGCACATGGTGTGACTCCTGGGGATGGTCCTGTGCAGGGATAAGGGTTGGAGTTGATGATCCTTGTGGTTCCCTTCCAACTCAGCAGATTCTGTGATTCTGTAGTAACCATACGACAGAACAAGCATGGATGAAAAAAAAAATCATTACAGCACTATCAGTCTCATATCTTTTCATCATTCCTTAGTTTATAAAAAGGATGCAAAATCAGTATTCTTTATGCATTAACTGATAGAAAATCTTCGGATTTGCTCCTTTGCACAGGTATCATTAAAGCCTGTGTAGAGCCGGCATTTATACTTCGGTAACGATTGACTGATTCATCTTTAGCACTTTTTCCACTGTCAGTAGAGTCTCTGTTTTACTCTCCCATGGAAATCTATTCAATAACAATATCAGAACACTTGCACTTCAAATGCATAACTGATTAACAAAAGCAGAGCTTTATGATTTTTCCAGATCTTTGCAAATCAAGTTTCCACTGCTGAAGGGACAGAATACATCACGAACATTCATCATCAGGAACATTTTACTGAGTTAAAAAAGAAGCAGACTCAAGCTCTTGCTGAACCTGAATTTGCCTATTTTTATTGTATTTCATAAAGATTTTTTTTTTGCCATGCTCATTACCATGGAAACCAAAAAATGCTGAATCCAACAATGGGTTTGGAGCAAGCACTCAGCCTACAGCAATACGCCACAGCTAAATGAGAAATAGCAGAAGAAGCAAAAAGGAGCAAATGTGAATGAGGAAACACTGAGATGAATGAGAGTTCAGATCAGCTCATCTCTGAAACTATTTTTACTGTAGTTAATTATTAAAACTGCTGTGACATACATCCAGATGCAGCAGTACTTCACAGCGAAGAGAACAGATACAGCAATTTACTCTGTAACACAGTTAAGCAAGCCTTGGAGACAACATATAAGCGCACACAACTTTTTCCTAATGTTACTCCCACCAAGTCCACACAAACTAACATAATAAAAATCAGAATACAAGCTAGATGAGGATAAACAATGGCACTGGTATGAAGAAGAAATACTTGATGCAACTAAGACATAGGTATTAGTCAGACTGACTTCATAAAATGGGTAGGTACTGAGTAACTGTGAGACAGTGTTGATTTTTCTGATATCAGAAAAGGACTGTGTAAGGGGAGGCTCAGCTTGGACATTAGGAGCAATTTCTTCACAGAAAGGATGATTAGACATTGGAATGGACTGCCCAGGGAGGTGGTGGAAGGCATTTAAGCTGTCCTTGAAGGCATTTAAGGAAAGACTGGACATGGCACTCAGTGCCATGGTCTAATTGACATGGTGGTGTTCAAAGGTTGGACTCCATGATCTCAGAAGTCTTTTCCAACAAAATTGGTTCAGGATGAATCTGTGTGACAAAGAAGTCATTTTGAGTATGCAGCGGAACATGGAATTTCAGAGCTCATATAAAATTTCAGTTTTTTAAAAAGTTGTATTTTATTTACAGTGTGAAGAAATAAGAAAATGATAATATTCTACGTGACAACAGCAGCAGTCAAAGTACTGTGTCAGGACTCACTGTTTACAGTTTCAAAATTATCTTGTAAATTGGAAAAATACTTGGAAAGGAACTATATAGACAAGACAAAGACAAGAAACATCTTGTCCTAGTATAGAAAAATACAGACTATTTAGGTTATTCTAAAAACATGTAAAGAAGTAACTGTTCACATTTTTCCAGTAAAAAGATTTCTAAATATATCAAGTTCTAAAATTAAGAGAGAATTTAAGCAAGCTTGGAAACAGAGGTGAGCCAAATTCAGGCCAAGTTAAAATGCTTTTTTTTTTAACAGATAAGATTTTTTTTTTAACAGATAAGATTATTTACTTCAGAAAAATCACCTCTTGAAATTATGCAAGATTGGTCCTTTTCCTTTCAATACAATAAACTGTCAATAACAAAGAGAGGAAAACTTCTAGCATCACTACCTTGTCTTCTTCTTTGCTATCTCAGAACAAGCAGAAGACGACAATTTAGGTCAGTGGTCTCCCATATGCTGGATACCAGGATTCTCACTCAGTATTCTGCATTTTCTGAGCCTGTGCCAAACAGGTGATTCTTGTGGATACAGGACACTTACCAGGGCAAATCCACTGACACTTACAACAACATTCTCATAAACCAGTCTAACTTTCAACTCAAATAACTGCAGTGTTCCCTTAATGTACATCTTCCAAATTACATCTAAAGACAAAGTGCCTTTTCACTGCCACAGAGATGCCAGATTTCACCCAGGGAGTGGAAGCTTTGCACCACTGCACCAAACAGTTCCAAGAGCTAATATGTGAATTTGCAAAATGCTGTTAGATCCTACAGGATGAGTAGTGACATCAAATGGAAGCAATTATCCCATTAGCAAAAAACCTTTTTTTTTCCTTATGCAAGGCATCAGAATCTCTCCAAACATTCTTGTGGCAGAAATTAATTAAGGCAAGGTGGGGATTCAGACAATATCCTGGCTCTACCATTCTGCCAAAGAACTAATCAAGTACAGAGCAATCTAAACTAGCATAGTTTTCTCAATAGACCACCAATCTAGTTTCAGTTTTTGAATAAAAGAAAGCATTACTGACAAAATTAATTTAGCATATTTACCCTGAAAAGCATTCCGTAGAATTGGGCAGGTTTTAAGGATGCGGAAAAACTATTTATTCCTCTAAATTTTAGGACAAAGTTGCCAGGGTAAAAAGATGCCAGACAGGCATGGAGGAGGGCTCTGCAGAGGGCCCTGGACAGACTGGAGAGTTGGGCTGATTCCAACAGGATGAGGTTCAACAAGGCCAAGTGCCGGGTCCTCCACTTTGGCCACAACAACCCCCTGCAGTGCTACAGGCTGGGCACAGAGTGGCTGGAGAGCAGCCAGGCAGAAAGGGACCTGGGAGTTTGGATTGACAGGAAGCTGAACATGAGCCAGCAGTGTGCCCAGGTGGCCAAGAAGGCCAATGGCATCCTGGCCTGCATCAGGAACAGGACCAGGGAAGTGATTCTTCCCCTGTACTCAGCGCTGGTGAGGCCACACCTGGAGTACTGTGTCCAGTTCTGGGCCCCTCAGTTCAGGAAGGATATTGAGGTGCTGGAGCAGGTCCAGAGAAAAGCATCAAGGCTGGTGAAGGGACTCGAGCAGAAGTCCTGTGAGGAGAGGCTGAGGGAGCTGGGGTTGTTTAGCCTGGAGAAAAGGAGGCTCAGGGGAGACCTCATCACTCTCTACAACTCCCTGAAAGGAGGTTTTAGCCAGGTGGGGGTTGGTCTCTTCTCCCAGGCAGCTATCAGTAAGACAAGAGGGCATGGTCTTAAGCTCTGCCATGGGAGGTTTAGGTTGGATATTAGGAAGAAATTCTTTACAGAGAGGGTAATCAGGCACTGGAATGGGCTGCCCTGGGAAGTGGTGGATTGTCCGTCCCTGAGGTTTTTAAGATGAGACTGGATGTGGCACTTAGTGCCACAGTCTAGTAACCGTGGCAGTGTTGGATCAAGGGTTGGACTTGATGATCTCAGAGGTCCCTTCCAACCCAGCTGATTCTATGATTCTATGAAGTATAACTGTGAGATCTCTTTGGAAAATATCTCAGAACTACAACCTGAAGACTGTATAAAATTTGCATATATTCATTTAGATGAGGTTGACAACCCTGCATTTAAGCAACAGTCTGTGTGCATCTGTCTGAAGATGAACAGAGAAAGGAAGAACAAAATCTCTGCAAAAATACACTATTAAAAAAGTAGCTGTATTGCAATTTTGCATCAAAACAAACAAAAACAAGATTACCAGTTTTTAGCATGAATTAAATGAACAGAACTCAGGTTCTACTGAAATTCCAGATAAATAAATTTTTAAAATGTGACTACAGCAAGACATAAAATCTCAGCTGAAATGGACCACAACAATGAAAGAGTGCTGTTCATAAAGCAGAAACTTCTCATGCAAAAAGAAATAGATTTTCTTTTAAGAGCTACACAGATTTCCTTGTCAAACAATCATAATCCCAATGACACATGGACAAATCAGCAGAAAGGCCTCCTTTTGATAGGTTATTTCACACGCTTAGACTGCACATTGAAAAACACAGATATTTGCCACCTTGATACCAGTAGTACACAGCTACTTAAAAACAGGGGTAGGAATTTCAACAAACTATTCAGCCAAGTAGGTTGACTTGGATCAACCGAGTAGATAGTTATACTAAAACTGTAACTACCTGTTACGTTTCACAGGCAGACAGAAGAACACTGCCCTTAGGACTTCATACAAAGAAGAACATTGGTTCTGTCTTCATACAAATCATACAATGAGATTACTATCATTCTAGCTAGCTCTTGTCTAATTCACAAATCACTTCTTTATTCAGCATTTCAGAATACCTTTAAAGAGAAGGAAGAAAACCTATAGAAACAAACTGGAATGCAGAATTAGGACAAATACAACAAAGAAGTACATGGCATGTATTTATAAGACCTGAACATATAACTACAAAATACAAAAGCAAAGTGAGTGACCAAAGTTGGGGATGGTGGAGAGCATACAGAAACTGTAAAATGCATTTGAATAAGAATGACATAAAATGACCATCCTTACAATACAATACACTCAATAAAAGATACCTGGTGCTTTTTTTAAAAAGGCAACAGTCAAGAAACAATCCGTTACAGCTTGTGATAAAAACTAAATATCTTACATATTTTTTGTCATATGTTAAAAATAATGGTGATCTCTTTGTCAGTGTTTTTACAGTACAACATAAACAGCTCTGAGCCATATCACCAATTCATGATGGAATAGCATCCTCCAAGTGAAAAAAAAAATTTCTCCAAGTGAATGTTTACAGGAGATAAATATTAAGCTGTTCAGCTTTGCCACAACTTACATGCCTTGACATACACAAAGTTTCGTGTTTGGTGAATGTTAAAAATAAAGGTTGAGGTGTCTTGAAGATTCAGGTATCTTTAATCTTGGCAGGGGGGTGAGAAGTGGTTTTTTCCAGGATTCCAGCATAGAATTAAATGCCCAAATTCTGTCTCACTTATATTTTTGACCCTACAGTCCTTTTTCTGAATCTGATCCTTGCTCCGAAAGTTGCCAAGGTCTTAGTTAACAATTTGTCCGCTACTGTGCATCTAATCGCCTGTTGCTTCTGGCAATAATAATGTAACAGACATAGATTTCTTTAACAAAAAATGAAGCCACAGGAAAATCCCCAAATCAGTCGAGACATTTTGCCTCGAAGGTCTTGCCTGACCTATGCCAAAATATTGCTAAACTGCTACAGCTGCTACAGAGGATACTAAAATGCTCCACACGTTTCAAAAAGAATCCCAGTAAAGTTATGCCCTTTCAAAAAGCACTTTAGAAGTTTACAAAATCCACATGGAATACAATCCCTATTATTTACATACAGAAAAGACAATACTTTGAGCAAATACTTCTACAATGAGCCTAACAATAGCCAACTTCCCTTCTTACTCTGGCAAAATCTTCCCTGAACATTCACAGGGGTTTGTTAGAGAACAATTTGGGGATTTCCTTTTCTTCTACTAATGAACAGGTTGGACAGTTTGCAGAATATCTCAACCCCATCTGCAAACATCTTGTAATAATTATTTTGGGGAGTGGAAGAACATCTGCCTTCCAGAATCCAGCATCAAAGTATTTGCATGATTCTTCCTGACACACTATTGTTTTGTATCTTGTCATTACTATGTTTATATATAGCAGCTCTCTCCTATGCAGGCAGATGTTGTAATGCCCTATAAGTAAATGTGATTGCTTATTATTTAAAAAGTGGTTAATGTTAGCTATGAACAGATATACTAATCCAGTGTATTTTTGGGACCAAAAAGTACTAATCTCTACGTAGTTTCTGTGTAGATTGGATAGAATCCCTAAGATCAGTCTGATCTGTGTGGATATCTGTAAGGAAGTTATAGCCATGTATTATCAGCGAAACATCTCTAAAACGCGTTGAAGCTCATTCTCCTTCAATGAGTATTCCTGTTTCCTGTGCCTATTTTTTTTTTTTTACTTCAGCTTCATTCTGATTAGCTAAATATAAACTTCTATAATCTGCAAAAGTCTGCTATCAACACATGATTAAACTAACTACATATGCAATACAAACACTCCCCCAAAAAAGGTGTAGCTCTTGTGGCAAATTTTCCCAGGTTCAGCAGATCTTGAGGATAATCATAAAATAATATAGAAACGATTAGCAGAAAAACAAAAAAGGTGTATATCAAAATAATTTTTCTTAAAATTACAGTTTTTATGAAATCATCCCTCTATTTTTAAACAGTGATCACACTTTGCCATGCCATCCACATGTGAAGGATTCCTGCAGAATACCCTTCTAACACGTCCCTCTCTTTTTTCAGCTTTTGTGTGGAGCTATTCTTTCTCATAAGGTCCTTGGCTTCACTGGACTGGTCACACTGGTGACCCCCAGCATTCATGCTGACAACTCTCTAACCACCACATCAATCTTCCCTAGGCTGTTTATTTACATCTCTGACATAGAAGCTGTTCAGAATCTTCTACATATCACTCCTCTCCTGCTTCCATTTTCAGTTGTTTCTCTGCCAAATCATGAAAGGTAAAGCTTTTTAGATGTTTCTACTACGTTCCTTGCTTTAGCAGACACCATTCAAATGCTCAGTGCTTTGTTAAGTCTGGTTATTTCAGCCTTTATATATTGTGGTTGTGTTACTTTGTAGGGTAATGTGACATGACACAACAAGATGCTCTGTGTTAAAGAAAAAAGATCTCTGAGATCTCTGTGCATTTCACAATATGTCAGAAACAAGTATTACAGAAATCAGTCTCAGCCTACTTTGATTAGAGGAAAAAAGTAGTCTACCTGACTTCCTGATACTCTAATTCCTTAAAAACATACTGCTCCGGGGAACACTTGACTTCTGGTAAGTGAAGTCTTCCCCACCCGTGTAGGATCATACTTCACATTTGTTCCTATTTAAATTAAAAAGCTAAACAGAAACATGAAACTATTTTAAGCAAAAATGAACAAGTCTGGTCTAAGGAGTCTATCCCTTTATTTACTATCTTTGGAAGAGGTGGATTTTCAATTAACACTTTTAACTTTTCTGATTTCCCTTAGGGTTGATAAGAATAGAAAAGAAACATGTATTTTAAAAAATCAGGAACTTAATTATTAACATAATAAAATAAAAATAATAAGAAAACATCCAGCTAGCTGATTTTGTTCCAGGTATATAAGAATTGAAGTAAATCATGGGTTCTGCCATTTTTTATAACTTTTCCACAGGTTTTACTAGTTACTAGAGATTTGGATTTTTTATTTTAAAAAATTTAACTTGTCCACTACTAATATCCACTACTGCGGATCATTACGTTGTGCAGGAAATGAGAACTCACAAATTAGGACATACCAAAACTAAGAGTACTGATGCAACAGTACATTTATCTGCTTAACAAATTTCTATATCCTTCTACTCAAAAACCCAAGGAAAACCCCTGGCTAAGGTAAAGCCTCCTGCTTGAGAGACATCACACACAGTATAAATACAGTTCTTTCTCCCCTTGCACCTGTTTGCATCTGTCACTTTTCCACCTTGGGTCACATATGCATCATACAAATAAAAGCTGTAACTTTCATAAATTTTATAAATTTTACAAATTGAAGGGCATGAAAGCACTGCTATATTTCCTAAGCTGGACACAGAGATTTGCAATAAAAATTGTTAAACAGTGTCACATACAATCAGGTGCCTGTACCTGCCAAAATCAGACTATGACTGATAATTTACTACAGCCAAGTACTCTATCTAATGACATGTAAGTCAGATTAGTGAGGCCTTTTAAGATCAAGATATTATTTTAGTCCCACTGGCTGTTGTGGACTCTGAACAGCTGCTTAATAATTTCAATATGGACTTTAAACATTTTTAGTCTGTCTTATGTGACGTCCAGTACAGCAGACAAGACATATCCTGAGTTAAAAGTGGCAGAAACCTTATAAAATGTTAAAATAAATATCATTGCTCTGGAGCAGAAGGAGTAGATATTTCCTAAACTGGTCTTCTGATCCTGTTGCATTGGAGCAATTTTCAACGGAGGTAAAAGAACACAAAAGAGTTTTCCCTTCCCTGTTGCACCTCCATTTACCTGCCTCATCAAAAAAGGCCTTTCACCATGAAACAATAATGCTTCTCAAGTTGCTTGCATTCCCCAAATAAAAAAGTGAAAATATAGGACATCTGAATATCTTTTTTTTCCTCGCTAGCATATATCAGACATTATAAAAAAAAAGGTTGCTTTTACCACTGATGTTAAAACTCATACTAACTGAAAAAGCCTAAGACTATTTTAAGGAAATATTTTCATAAAACTATACTATGGTTTCAGTATGGTTAAAATAATATTCAAAATTAACCATCAAAAAACCTAACAATATCCAGAACCTCACCAAAAAGCGATGAAGAATGTTTTTTTTAATGATCTCTCAAAGCCATTACAAAGACAACAGAATGCATGCGATATTTGAGCAATAAAATTTAAAAGGTTTCAACAGCACTACTATAAAGCTGAGAAGTTAATAGTTATGATGCCAGAAATCTTGACATCATTGCAGTTAAATCAGAAAGTAACATATATCTGAAAAAGATCTGTTTAGAATATGTATGTTGTAGCCAATAAAGACGTGAGAGTGAAAAGTAAATTGAGATCCAGCACACGAAAATGAAATGCATCACAACGAAATGCATGTGAACAACCTGGCTGAATGTCTTCAAAATCCATGCTGGATTTTTGGTGCCAAATGTAAAGGGGATTTACTGTAACACGCATATATTTCAAGATAATATTGTAAACCAGTCTTCAGTATTTGTACATAAAATTATTTGAAGTAGATTCAAAAGGGTATGTATTCTTCCCCAAATCATTACTATCTTTTTTTTTTCATTTGAGCAAGAAATGGCAAATGTTTTCTAAGGAAATGACTTAATTTGGTAAAGATCATACAAAAGCATTTTTTCATATTTTAATAGCGCTAAATTTCTAGTTCTAAATAAATTTAAAACAGCAACAAAAGGAGAAGCGGCTCTAGTCTGGTCTGCCCAGATTGGTACCAGACAAGAAAAGACAAAATAGATGGCAAACCTGTAAGGATCAGAGAACTGACCTTTAACTGAATTTTGCAACTTTGTGGTCAATATACTCAGTGATCTTATGTTCATGAAAGAGAACACTTCTGGAAGTAAACACTGTAAACCTACCTACTCACATCAGATGATGTATTTAAATAGAGATGGAGTTTAAAAGCAGCATTCCGCATTACCCGCACTGTAACTGAAAAGCCTATGTTACCTGAAGCAATAATTCAAATGGACAGTTTCTCTCTAAGGAATACGTGTTTGACTGTTGTTTTTCCCTATACTGTTGTTGCAAAAAGGTCACAACTGTATAAAATACACAGGAGTGGAATCATGATCTCATGCCAAGTCAGTCAAAATGAATGCCATTCCCAGCTTTGTGAATGACTTGCAACATTAGTAACAAAATTATTTTCTCTTTTTTGTTCATCTGTACAATAACACTTGCCTTCACCAGGTTGTTGTGGGAATTAATTATGGATATGTTAATATTTAGGAAGCATCATAAGCTGCATCCATTCCTACAAAAATTCGTCCTACAGTAGCTTGACTGTTTTTCAGGACAACAATTATCTATCTTTTTTTATTTGTTTGTACAGTTCTCAGAACAATAGGGTCTTAATCCTTGACTTGGACAGCTAGACACCATTGAAACATAAATAATTAGAAAACAATATGAGTTGAGAGGTTTTAGTGAAGTGTTACACTTCCCAGGGTTCCAAGGCACAGAGCATTTAAATGACCAGAATTTAGCCAAAACAAAGGGAACTGGGGACAAGGAACCATAGCTTTGGTTGCTTCTAACAACTTTGGTGGCTTGTTCTTGAAAGAGCAGGGATACAAAAAAGAAGGCTGCTGGAATGCATCTGTGAGAAAACAACACTACTTAGAGGAGCATGGGGACTGCAAATATAGTTGTCTTTTCAGTGAGGCATTTAGGGCAAGAGCTTTTTATGTATTTGCCAGCTCTACTGTATCTGAAAATTATGAACAAACACAGTAGAAAAAATGGGGGGTTTTTTGGGTGGGGTGTTTTGAGAAACAGCATATAAACACACAATTTGCCAAAAGAGAAACACATCAACAAGAAAGAAACAGCTACCAACGGTAGCCGTTTTCTCTTGAGATGTGTTCTGTGCACATCTAGGCTGCCTTTATCATGAGTATACCCACTACATTCAAGGTGGAGTCTCCAGAAGTATTAGCTGTGTGTCATGATATACACCAAGAACATCCTCCTGCTTCCTATCAGAAGTAAAAACGTTGGAGCCAGTCCAAGTGCTTGAGTAGCTCCTAATTTGGTCCTTCATCTACAGCATCTAATAGCTTCAAGTACCAAGCATAAAGGGTATGACATGGAGTTTGTGCCAACATTTCCAAGTAAAACAATTACTGAACAATTAAGTAACAATTTCTTCTTCATTGCCTGTCCTCACATTTGTTATGTTGTTGGTGACTTCTAAGCTTTGTACTCTCTGAAAGTGAGTATAAGAAATATGGACTTGTTTAGAAATGAAAGACTGATGGGAAGCATGACTGCCAGCACTAATGTGAAAAATAATTCCTTCCAAGTGACAAATGAAGAAATGCTCTGCTTCCAGTCAGGCTGGAAGATACCTGGAGGACAAGCAATTTCCACAAGGTGATGAATGAAAAGGAAGTAGAATGCTGAGACGAAAGGCTGGAGTGCTTCCAGCAAAACATGAATGTAGGGTGCGGCAAATGAAAGCAGTCTTCAGGGCAGAAAAAGGGAAAAGAGTCAGGTTTAATACACCACCTACAATTTTTATTTTCCTAAATAAAGGAATTAAAGCAATTAAAACAATATATTAGGAAAAAAATGGAGAATTGCAATAGAGACTATGTAAACATTATTTTCAACCACTAATCAGACTATGTAGAATACACATGCAACAAGAAACAAATTAAACATTTACCCAGATATAGCAAATTAATATTATCCCAATATTTTAGAACAGCCTGTATCCCATTAAATTATTATATAATGTCATTATTACATTGTGCATCCAAAACTCTTTGATACTCTCAGTAAACAATACATACTTAATATATACATAATTTTAAACACATTAACCCACTCCTTTAAGTAATCTACTTAATGCACAATAAAAATTATGGCAAATATGTCTTTCCAACTGTTTAGATCCATCAACCTCTCTTGTATTTGCAGTTTGATATGAAAAAAACTTCAACAGATTAGAACGATAAGGCTTTTTCAAAAGACTGAGAAGCAATATGCATAGTTTGACGTGATCTGAAATAGATGCTGAATCTCTGTTTTTGAAAAAAGAGAAATAAAGTTATCTTTCTTTCTAACTGAATTAAATTGAAAAAAGTCTTAGAAAGTCCTAATATCTTACCTGTTGATATGCTTCATAGATTACATCAAACAAGAAAGCTTGAGGCATTTCACTCGCTCTGTACCTGGCACGTTCTAATGAGTGGTCTAAACAGCCATCTGCAGCAGAGGCAACAACAGTAGAAACTAGAGGACGAATTGCTCCTGCTGCCTGTGGAACAAAACACAAAGAGAAACCTAAATGTTATTAATATTAATCTATATGAGATAGCTGTAGTCAAAAAAAGCTTTAAAATACATTTTTTCCCTTCTTTATCTTTCTACATCTCATAATGCATGTCATACTACCTAGTCTGTGTGACACTTTCAACACTAACATAGGAATGGAGGACTGTATAAGTACACATGGAGGGACAATTTACAAAAAAAATCTTAAGTCCTTCATATCTACTGCAAATACTCTTACAGATCTGAAATGTTCATTTTTCAGACTTTCTTCTGCATACACAGCAGGTGGTTTCTGTGAGGACAATTCTAGGCCTATTCAGATATCAAACAGCAGCAGACACATCTGAGAGGTCTTGACAATCTACAATACCTATTGCTTTCACAGACTTCAATTTGGCTAAACTGCTCAAAAACAATATACAAGAAAACTTTCAGATAATTGAGCTTGTTCCTCTGTTTGAATTCACCCTGTGAAATACTGAGCAACCACACTTACCAGTGAAATCACAGGGAACGCAGCATTTACATCTGAAAGTATTCCATATCAAGCAGCACTATGCTCTAGAACAGATACTTAAATGCTTATATTTCAGTTTCAGTTTTACTTAGGTTTGAAACTAATTAAACACATATCTTTGATCTTTTCATCAACATATAGTATTAAAGATCTATGGCATCTCTGAAGCAGAACTCTCCTAGCTGTCTTTAGGCATTCTGATACACCCACACTGCATCAGTCACTTATCAAATGTTCACATGAACTTTAGGAGAAGCTTAAAACAACTTGGACAAAAGTTGTCCATACAATAATGAAGAAAAAGTGCAGTGGCAGAACACTGCTTATCAAGTCACAGAGCAAACAGCATGCTCCCCAATGATGCTAACCATTGAGAATGGCATGTTCACACTATACTGTTTATTAATAATTTTTAAGAATAATAAAAAAGAATAATTGATGCTGTTTCAAAACATTTGGAACTATACAACATCTTAAACCAGGATACCTAGAAAATCATCCCAATGCCTAATTCTGCCACTTTTCACAGCAGCCTCGGAAGATTTTCTGAGGCTTCATGAATTTTGACACAGAAAAAGAATAGGTCCCTTATCCCATAACAGCACTGCTATTAATGATTTTATTTATCTCTGTTGGCAAATCCTGCCCTCATACATGAGTCCTGTCCATTCTTAGAAGATTTCTGACCTCAAATAAGCATACAGTGGTAGAACGAGACAAAAAAGTGAGTCCAAAATTTTTGTACTCTCAGAAGAAAAGAACTAGTTGTCTTCCCTCCCCCTTTCACACTACTTAACAATAAAACAAAGGGGAATGCAGTCAGAGTGTTGAGCCCTTTATGAGCTCTAAATCACAGCTCCTTAGTTCATTCTTTTACAGAATAAGAACAGACATATGAACCAATTTCTCACGCCCAAAGAGTTCTGATATGCATGAGCTACCGGGAAGGGTGAAGGGAGAGAAAAGATTCAAAAGATTCGTGTGACAGGAGAAATATCTGAACTACTTTCTCAAAATCTGAAAAGCACTTTTACTTTCTAATACATGGAAAAAGATATCTATATAAAACACCACACAGAGCAAAACACTATCATCCAATGGCAAAATGTGGTACAGAAAGATCAGAAAAACTGTGAAATCACAGAACTGTCTGTCTCTTAAGAGGTAATCTAGTTCTTCTTTCTGACCCAGGCAGGATCAATTTTACTTCTGTAACAGAAAAGACAAACTGAGAAAACTAAACACCACTATAATTTTAGTAATACATCAATGTATTAAATGAGGTGTAAATTTAACAGACGTACTTAGAGCAAAAGCTCTGCATAGCAGAAGTAGAGAGACTAAATTATCTGCAACTTGTCCCCTATTTCCTATGATTCAAGGACATGGATTATTACATCTATATCCCAGCTGCTGGGCATTTGGACTATGTTATTTTGCTCTGCCGTCATATTTTAATTGGTCAGACACACACACAAAAATTGTAAAATTAGAAGGTCATGGGAAAAGAGAGGGAGCAGTATGCTAGCCACAGCTTTTCTGTAATTAGCTGTATATTTGATTTTTTTTTTTTTCTGGAACAGTTACCATTCCAGAAAACCAGTTAGCAAAAGAGAATTCCTTAGGCTGTTCCAATATTTTATTACAGTTTTTAACAATCATGTCATGTTACATTTTAAGCATAAAACAGACTGGAAGAATACAATGTGCCTTGCGTAACCAAATCTCACAAGTGAAACATCCACTCTGAGGAACAAAAAGCCAAACTGCAATTCTAAATAAAATTGAATACTCAAAATTGTATTCTTAAAAGAACTCTGAAACACATTGTTTTCTTGCCATCTGGTTTATTGCACAATAAAAATTTATGAATGTCTATATCGGTATCTTTGTGTCAATACTGAACCACAATTTCTGCTCTACTGAGGCCTAGCTCTTCCAAAGATTCAGAAAACTAAATCCAAATGCAACATTTTTTTAAACCCTCCAATTAACTTCTCAAGTAATTGAAAGCTTCGCAGCACGTAAAATTTAAAAAATGCATTTTTCAAACAACTATAGTTTGGCTTCACATTACACCAGAACTGAGTCCAGTGTGACAGGCTCAGTTTCTCACCCGTCTTCCTGCCATTTCAATAAGAAATCACAAGTTGGGCACCAAAACTATACCTGACACTGACCGAAAACATGAAATTAAATACAAAGAATAAGATTCGTGTCTGACTTCTGATCATGCAAGGGACAGAAATTCTATGTATGCAATAACAGGATAATTAGCAGTCATTTGATTTAAAAAAAAATAAACAGGTTTTATTCCAAAAAAGGACAATTCAGTCCACGACTGAAAGCAGAATGGAGAGCTCTAGTGCTTAGCAAAGCCAAGAAGTTTCTAATGCATAGAAAACCTTCATATGATGAGCAGCTGGTATCCAAAAGCCCACAATCCATAAGCTAGAGCATACCTGCTAAGGTGCAGCACTGAGTCAAAACCTTAAAATCCTGAGGTAAGATACAGAAATTGGTTGTTTTGCTCAGTACTGGCTCACGTTTCTGCAGGACCTTTCTCTGTCTCAGCACACACCCATATGGGCTCCCTCAACCAGACGATGCGACCCAACACAAGGCTGTGTCTACCACCTGCCTCAGTGACACGTGAAATACATTAGTTCCTAAGGCCACTTTCAGACTGGGTGAAACCGGGATCAAGCAAGGGAAAATACTGGCCTGTGTATGCCCTGCACTATTTTCATATGGCATAAGAGAGCTGAGTTCCTAACACAGGAAACCTTGCGTCTGCAGTACTGCTGGTATATGCCAACACAGCTGCCAAACCCACACTGGCTTACACAGACCTCACCACACGTGCTTCTACTTCTGAAACTGGCTCGTGGGTATCTTCATTCATGGTGTAAGCATAATATTTGGCATGTAAAAACAGAAGAATTGAGTTTTGTGAGTTTTGTTCTTGTATAAAGGCCAAAGAGGGGCACAGTTTAACATGTATGGCTCGTTCTGCGGTATTTCCTTCTGGTTAGTGCAAGCCTCCTCCCCACTCTGAGAAGCACAAAGCCTTTTCTGAATTCCACTCCCAGCAGCCCTGCAATGAACTAAACAGGGAATGTTTTTTTAGGAGCTTAAGACAGGGCTACAGACTAATTTTTTTTAGTTCAGAAACTTAAACATTAGGGCACAGTAGGGACAATAATACATTAAGGCATTACTGGGTCTTACACTGACATTTCCCTACTCAGAGGTCTCCTCTTCCAATTTCTAATCATTATGACCCAGATCTCAAGCAGGTTTGCTTTCAAAATCATATACAAAATGCATCATACAGCCTTCCTGAATGTGAAGTGGATAGTTATTCTGAATTTCTTTAAATGTCCACTTTACAGCCTTCAAGCCACTCCACTCCAAAGACAGTAAAGCATTAGTTTTGGTGAACTTAGCATGTCCAGGAAATGCATACACTTCTTTCCCCCAGTTTTCCATATTCTGGGAAATAAATCAGTTAAAGTATCAAAATATTCCTTCATAGCACAGCAAACATTGAAAAGAATATTGCTAACCAGTTAGTTTTCCTTTGCAAACAAAATACTGTAAGAAAAAACATCCTTTTAATCTATCACTTCCTTAAAACAATCCTAAAATGTTGTAAGAACACAGAATCCCATCAACTTCAGGTGAAGTGACAGACTCATATCACTCAGAAGCAAGCTCACCCATCCATCTGCTGAAACTGAACCCGCCTCTAGATGCTTTCAGAAACAGTAAGTGTCTTTTATGACCCATTTTTAAACAGCACAAAAATTAAAAACATTTACAAACAAGTTCTCAGTTTTGTATTCAGTTTTTTTACTGAGACCACAGTATGCATTAAAGACTCAATGGTGACTGGAAAAAGGGAGAGAATGAAGTTTATCATGCACTTCAGTATAACAGGATATCACAAATATTTTCAAGAGATCCAAGGCGTACTGACTCACCTTTTCACTAAACAGTAACATTGTATTGTTCTCAGTTTATCACACTTCTACTCTGACAGGAAACTCTTTAGATGTGTGTATTCAGTGAATCCATAACCAGGGTGTGCTTTAAGATCAGATAACACAGTCAGTTCAAGGAAAGTTAAATCCAATATTAATGACATCTTTTATTACAAAATGAAGTATGAATGTTTAGACCACAGAGGTGTACACACAACACAGTAACTTGGCTAACACAACGCAGTATAGCTTAATTTTATTAAAAATTCATAAAAAATAAAAATCCTAATTTTGTTTAAAATAAGGTAACGTAAGGTAATAAAAAAAAGAACCCAAACAGAACCAATTAAAATTTCCATAAATATTACAGGGCGGGGTGGGGAGGGGGGGATGGAGTTTATCTCACAAGCAAAAAATCATCCAGTTTACAACAACACAGTGCAATATTCATCCTGGACCAACGCTCCCCACCTACAACAAAATACAACAAGAATAAATTATCAAAGACCCAGAAGCTCCAAAAAAGCATGAAAACCAACAGAGCCACATGGCTGATCTGGTCATTTTGGGTAGCCAAAGTTGAAACAGAACAATGCTTAACAGCTGTAAAACTCAACAAGTTGAATGATACAGACTAGGAAGAAAAAACAGTTGCAGTGGCCCAAAATCCTTACAAAAAAATACCATAACTACAATTCCTTTTGTTTTAGAACAGTGTGGTAACAAGCTCAGACAACCACAGATCCTGCAAGCTGGCATACTAAAAAAAAAGTATGCTATGTCTTTGGCACGCCCTTGTCCCCAGTAGGCCCCAAGTACTGATGCAGACCCACAAAGTCTTACATGGCCAATCTGCAACCCGGAACTTCAAGTGAGTGGGAATCATAGCCTAAAACTTTACAGAATGCCGTCATAAATGGGCAAAGTTTTCCAGTCCTCTGACTCCCTTCAACTTTTTAATTACACCAAGAATATTCTTCTTTTTCATCCATAGCCTCTATCACCCCTGAAATTCATTTTCCCTATGCTTTCTATCTTCTCAGCTGTCTGGTAGCATTAAGTGCACATTTTATGTTTTATTTATTTTATATTTTAATTATCCTAACTAATAATTCAATGTTTTAAAATAACTGATATCAAACACATAAAGCAAGCCTGTGAGTATTAACCTAAAAAGAATGTTCCTATTCTTAATGCTTTTACATGTTTTCTCAATATTCATATTTATAAATTTTAATTCTTTCATCAGAGTTGTTTTCAACTCCGACAAGCAAAATAGCACTGAAGCAAGACTCACAAATAATTTAGCCACCTTGCCTTAGAAAAAATAAACTTGCATTGCATATATTCACTGAAAATAGAAGCACATTAGAAATACATTTTCATAATTTCAAAGCAGCTGACTTCTTTGAAACTGTATGCTGAAGATTGTGGGGCTTGTCACATTTCATAGGACAACTATATTCATCTTGAAATTCCATTAAAGTCAGTTTTATAAAGGTAAATTTGATAAACACACAAAAAATTTTATCCTGCTTTTCCATTAAGACAAGGATTGCATTAGGACAGTGTTGAACTACATAACAATAACAATCAATGTTAACTTAGACAAGCTAGGTATCTAACAGTTTACAAATATGTCCTGGAATGTTTTTTATTGGGTGAAAGATTATTTATATGTTTCCAAACACAACCATCTCATAAGGATTTCGGTCTAAATTAGGTCTGGGTAGGAACTAGCAAAAGAAGTTCAGCATAACTATGATTAATTTCTTCTCATTTTATTCTATCAAACTGTTTCCACATGTTACTACACGGAAAGTATTCTTTTACACAGATCAAACTACTTCCCTTTCCAGGAAGGGCATTCACAGCCATCTACAGTATGAAAAAAATACAGAAATAAACACTGTATTTGTGATGCATGAAACAGGTAGAAACTTGCATTTCTATTCAGACATCTGCACTCAAACTAATTGTATCTATAGTAATCAACATACTTCGGCCACATTCAGTGATTACCATTTAAGTTAGAAGAATTGTCTCTACTGAAAAATTTCTTATTTCATATTTATCAAACAGAATCTTGAAAGCAAAATTCAGAAACTTAATTATAAGATTAAAATATTTCACATATTTAAGAGGATGTTCTTTTCAAATTTCTTCTATTGTAAATCTGAAGAGGAGAATATCTATTAAAACAAAGACATATAACTATTGTCATAAAATAAAGCAATTAGAGAATTACTTCTAATGCACATTCAAGGTATAGCACTAAAATAACATCTTATTTTCTTATGTTTCTTTTTTCTTTTCCTTTTCTGCATTTTGTATCCAGCTCTTGTCTAGGGCTATGGGTTTTTTTCTCTATAACCAAAAGCTTTAGTCTGTGAGAAGTTTTATGATTCCACTGCAGAGATGGAAGATGTAGAGAAATCCTAGCAAAACATTCTATTTCAATGGAAAAGCTGGGGGCACAAACAAAATAATGACACAAACTATAAGCCACCATCTCATACAGAAGTGCAGTTGATAACAATTCGACCATATGAGCAACTTAGGTGTGAACACTCGTTCAAATTCAAACTAGCCAAACTTCCAAACTGAACTGCTACAAGCTTGCACATAGTCCACAAAGTTCATAACTCATTCTGTACCCAGAACTCACCTGCTTTCTGTATAGCAAGGCAAGGCAGTGGTCTGGCTGCATGGGTTCAACTCAAACCTGTCACCATCTGCCCCATGAGTCCTTCTGTTAATGTCATGTCCAAAAGAGCCCCCCAAACCAGTACCTCAGCTGCATACATCTCTTGAAGGAACATATGGAGCATGCAATCAGTCAGGACTATAGGACAACCAAGATGACTCAGTAAAGAATAGCAGACCACAATAAAGGTAGAGGTACTCTCATTATCACGCAGAAACATTAGTTTGAGTCTGAGGCATAACATACTTTCACCCACATTCACACCCAAACTCTACCACGTAGCACAGACATAATTTGTGTGACTGTGCTGTGGTGGGGTCAGTATTCCTTCTACCTATTCATTCTGCCAACAAACAAGTACAATCTGCAACCTGGACAACATCTGATGTATCCATCAGAAATTAAGGCTGAAGAAATAAAAGGCTACCTTCTTTTCACCAGGTATCTTCTGCCTATATCTATTCTGTAAGAAAAAGAATAGTTCTTGCATACCTTATTTTTAATTTTGTTGGGAAATAAAACAACAACAAAACTCGCAGTCCTTATGGGCACAGCATGTTTGATTCTCATTACTGAGCACTAAAATTCTCTTATGTAGGCAGTATCACCAGCCAGTCCAATTCCAGCTGTCTTGACACATTTGCTCTGGCAGCCTTTAATTGCCCAAGGACAGAACTGGTTGAAATGTTAAACAAGCCTGGTCTAACACAGATATTAAACCTAATCATCAGCCAGACAAAAAGAAGGTTAATTAGAACACATGTAAGGAGTTTAGAATGCTATGAAAAAAGGCTTATATGCTAAACTTCACCTAATTTCCTTAAAGTCTGTTTACCCAGCTGGCTAGAAGCAACAGTCAAACTCACTAAAATTGGGCACATGTTAATCTTAAACCAACACGAGGAAGGAAGAAGTTATAATTGTGTTTATTCCTAGCTGCAAAAGAGGGGATGTTTAATCAGAAATTTAATATACACTTTGATCCAATGTTAATGAGCTGACACAATGTTGTACATTGAACTGACTTCAAAGATATGGGATGCCTTAAACAAATGTAATGTATATTTATGACACTGTTTAAGAAAAAGAAAACATTTCTTCTAATGAGGTCACCTTTATCAGAACATACTATCTGAGTAACTGGGGATAGTACACGTACATCAAGACATGTCAGAGCCCCAATTAGCTATGGCAAACTACAGAAGATAACAGAAACTGTTGCTCAAAAATTAAGAGCGCACATGTTCTTTACAAAATTTCTGTTCTTTTGTATTTAAAGCATTTACTCTAGGCATCAGTAAATATTGTTTTGCTCTAATCAATCACGTGCTAAATTCTAAATGTTATTCTGTGGAAAAAATAAGATTTCACCGAGAAAATAAAAAAGATTTCCTTCAAAAAGACAGAATAATAGGAATATGCAACTGAAAATATATATGTATATGTGTATAAAGTAGAGGAAGAAAGCAAAACTAGGCATATCACAGGCTGCAATTTTTCAACACACAGCACTGAAAACAAGGTCAAAAACATACCGCAAGTGGAAAAGAAGCAAAATCAAGAACATACAAATGCACTAAGGAAAAGCAAAGGACAGTACTGCAAACAACGATACAACAATTATGTGAAGTTTTGATTTCAGATTAAAATCAGATTTTTTTTAAAAAGTAGACTGAAAATAAATTCTAAGAATGTCATTTATGTTGCTCGAGTATCGTGAATTACCGCCACAAATTTTTGATACAATAAAGCTTAAAATTACAAAAGTTAGCAGGATTAAACCAATACAGACATTTTTAATGTGCCATACAAATGATACAGCATTTCTTCTAGTGCATTCCTTGTGACAAATTCAAGAATGGTTAAGGAAGTTAGTGTTTTTCATAGATACAATAGTACTGTATATTCCATAAAATATATTTTGTCATATTATTAGCCAAATAGGGTCGTATTACCTTAGTCAACATATTTAGCTATTTTTTCATCACGGTGCAATAACTGATAATGTTTAACAACACAGTCTTATTCATTAAGGTTTTGTTTTCTTCTTCATAGATTTTTTTAAAGTATTTTAAAGTTTGTATAAAGTCTGTAGAATGCTACCAAAGATCCATACTAAGTATAGGACCCAGACCACACATAGCATCCTCCACCTAAAGAGCAGCACATGCTGGTATACAGCTTCAAGGCTTTCTTACAGCACATTTATTCTTTTCAGTTGTTGGCAATAGTTGTACATTATACACAATTACAATGGATTCTCTCAGAGGCATAATTCAGCCTAAGCAATTCAAACATTTCAAAGCAAATCATGTGGCCCGTATGCTACCATCAGTTTTCATTATATTTAGAGGTATTTTAAAGCATACTTAGAGCTTTACATTTGGCATTCATTCAACATAACTGACAACAACATGAGCTACCAGCACTTTCTTGTTCTAACCTGTGCTGTATTGCAAATCTAGGCGGCAAAAATTAAACAGAACATTTGCTATAAAAGTTAATGAACTATGAAAACAATAAATTTTGCCTCTAAATTAATGACTGTTTATTTTACTTTGGCAGCATAATATTACTTTGCATTAACAACTAATGAAACACAATTTACAGTCAGCAAGCCATCCTTCATATCCCAAATACTGATTTACATGCAAAAAGCTCTCAGTGAGCATGCACTGCACTACAAAGGATTTTGCATATTAGAGTAAATCAATATAAAGATGAGTTAACATTTGTATTCAGCAGAATTGAAATCTTGACACTATTGCTACAGGTCTTACAATTGAGTTTAAGAACTTCTTTGAGAAGAATATTTTACCTCCAGACAGTGTATGCCATTACAAAATCAACAATATCATTATGTGAATGCTACTGATCCACCGCTTATCATTAAACACATGATTTGCATCATATTATGAAGAAAGAAGAAAAAATCTTGAGGTGTTGTAGGAGGACTCTTGCACAATTTAATCAACCAAATGCCGTCTTTAATTAATAACTTTCCCACACACAGAGTACTGAGCAATCAAACCCACGGCACTATAGATTGTGGTCACGCAGTGCTCTAAAGCAACCCTGCACTTGCTTATCAAATGTCTTTGCCTTCTGAACTCACTCAGCTGCTTCCCTTGGAACTGCTTGTGCCCTCTCCTTGCAGGAAACCTTGCACCTGAGCTTCTTTCTCGTACATCTCTTTATACAAGCTTCATCCAACACTTCCTCTGTTATCAAGGGCCTTGTAAAACAGATCATCACACCTTATAATGTCACTTTGGCTCTGATAGTGACGTTAATACACATATGTGTGAATTTGATACCTTATGAATTCTCTCCTACATGCTCCAAGGCTCCTCAAGGCTGTATTACAGCCCACTTACTTCTTGGAAACAGAAGGGTAAGCACAGAACCAGTCCAGCAGACTATTACAGCATATGAAACAGGCCAAGTTGGCCTTCAGAAGCTTCACCTAACCTGCAGGGCTGATAGTGTTCCTGCCACAACCATGGAGATCACAAACTCTACCAAAATGCAGCTGGTGACATTTCTGGATGAAAACTCAGATAATCTTTCTTTTCAGTTCCCTTTTTTTTTTCATTTTTTTTTCCTTTTGGTGAAAAAGGGAAAAATTTACATGCCTAATCCTTATCCAGAGAGATATGGCTAAGAATCTCTTCCAGATCTCACCATGTGGGAGTTTCTAGAGTGATCCAAGGCCTTTATTCAGCTTCTCCCACATGCTGGATAAGATGATTTCCCTTATTTTAAGGAACTATTCTTTAATCCTTTTATCTACTGCAGGAAGGAGAAACTTGAGTGACTAAATAGACATATCTTCTCTAAAAGCTGCTTTGTTTCCCAAAAGTCATATTGTTTTCTCAGATGAAGCATATAGATTTTAACTAGCCTCAAATCAACAGCAGTATCGTACATGCAGTTTCTCTAAATTTAAAGAGGATACATTTTATAGACACCACATAAGAATGACCTCAGCAACCACTTAAGTACAGGAAACTGTGCTCAAAATTTATTTTCAGGATAAACTAACCCTCCCTAAAAAAAAAGTAAGGTAAAAATTACTCTGTGTGTAGACTTCCAGAAGCTAAGAAATGGTGGATCAAGTCACCTTTTAAAAAGGTGACTAGTTGTGTTAGGCACAGCTGGCTCTGTTAGTACAACACAGAAATGCCGCAAAGAAGAAAGGGAGATTACAATTTAAGTTTCTGTCTATGATATATCTATTTCCTTTGGTTGCGTTGCATCCTTCCTAATAAATGCAATGAATACTCTAAATCACTTAAATTGAGACTGGGAAATGACAGACCTGTTTCTCCCCTTACCAGTGTATTCCAACTATCAAACATTACATTTTGTTAGGACTAAGACTTCAAGTATTTAATAACAATACATTCATTTTCCATTCAACACAGAAGACAACAACTTGACTGAGAAGGTTATAATTTTCTATGGGACCAACAATGCCATAAGCTATGGAAACATCAGTATGCTTTCAATAGTTATCCATTAAAAAGGAACAATGCATTGTATAACTATTTTCTGTACAACAGCAAAACTACACTTCATTTCTTCACACATTCAGAAAAGTTTTAGGGCTACTGAAGAGCTTCTGATCTTCACAATAATGCAGAATCATAGAATAGTTTGGGTTGGAAGGGACCTTTAAAGGTCAGGTAGTCCAATCCCACTGCAATGAGCACGGACATCTTCAACAACATCAGGTTGCTCAGAGCCCTGTCCAACCTGACCTTGAATGTTTCTAGCGATGGGGTATTTCCCATCTCTTTGGGAAACCTGTTCCATTGTTTCACCACTGCCATTGTAAAAAATTTCCATATCTAGTCTGAATTTACCATTTTTTAGTTTAAAATCATTACTACTTCTCCTATTTCAATAGACTCCATTTAAAAGTTTGTCACCATCTTGTAAATGAGCCCCCTGTAGGTACCAAAAGGCCATAATAAGGTCTCCCCAGAGCTTTCTCTTGTCCAGGCTAAATGACCCCAGCTCTCTCAGCCTTTCTTCATATGAGAGGTGTTCATCTGATCATTTTTGTGGCCCTCTGCTGGACCCACTTCAACAAGTCCATGTCTTTCTTGTGCTGAGGGCCCCAGTGCTGGATGTAGTACTCCAGGTGGGGTCTCATGAGAGTGAAGCAGAGGGGCATAATCATCTCCCTTGACCTGTTGGCCACACCTCTCCTGGCTCCAAGTGCATACTGTCAGCTCAGGGCCAGCTGACAACACCCACAAGTACCCCCAAGTCCTTTTCCGAAGGGTTCTCTCAATCCCTTTTTCCCAGAGCCTGTATTGATACCAGGGACTGTCACAGTTGAGGGCAGGACCTTGCACTTGGCCATGTTGAACATCAGTGTTCACAAAGGCCCACTTCTTGAACTTGCCCAGGTCCCTGTGCGTGGCATCCCATCCCTCAGGCATGTCAACTGCACCACTCACCTTGCTGTCATCTATAAATTTGCTGAGAGTGCACTTGATCTCACTGTCTGTGTCAACGATGAAGGTATTAAAGAATATTGGTCCAAATACAGACCCCTGAGGGATACCACTTGTCACCACTCTCCACCTGGATGTTGAGCTGTTAACCACAACCCTCTGGATGCAACCAAACAAGCAATTCCTCATCCACTGAACAGTCCTTCCATCAAATCCTTCTCTCTCCAATTTAGAGAGAAGGATATTGTGGAGGACTGTCTCAAAGGCCTTAGAGAAGTCCAGACAGGCAACATCCATAGCTCTTCTCTTGTCCACTGATATAGTCAGTCCACCATAGAAGGCCCCTAGGTTGGTTAGGCAGGACCTGCCCTTGGTGAAGCCATGACAGCTTTCTCAAATCACCTCCCTGTCCTCCATGAGCTTTACCATAGCTAAAAGCATGTAGGTCTTAAAATGTTTTATTCTAAAATTGCTTCATAATCCCTACTATTCACTAGTAAGTATTTTTACATTGACATCAGTCAGTCTCCTAAACGACAGAACTCATTCCATCAGTGAAATAAAAATCATGTCAAGATGGTAATTGTAACGTCTTCAGTTCTTGATTCTGTTTTTGCACATGGGTCTGACAGGACAGCAGGAGCCTCCCAAAGCAACAAGCATACAATGGAAGTATAACTTCTGAGAACACAGGCAGTGGATGACTTCAGACGACCCAGGGTATAAATATGATGCAGTCTTTGAGTATAACAAAGAAAACAAAGACAATGTTTAAAATATTCTATATATGACAAAACCAGAGGAAATAAGAAAACATAAAAAGACAATCACTTTCAACAGAAAAAGTACAAAGAAAGGTCCAAAGGGGCAGAACTGCTCCAGCATTCCATCCCCATTCAAGTGCACCAACCAGATCATCTTATTTATCCATCCAAGTCCTCCTTCAGCTTCAGTGGAGAAAAACAGGTAGTTTTCAGTTTGCCACCCACCGAGTTTTGCTATTGTAACTCAACAACCATAGACAGCTGTGGTAGTTTGGTCTAGGCCTTCCTTGGTGACCAGTTTGTAACCAAGGAAGGGCCCAGATTTACTCAGTATTCCCTACGATTTTTACGTAAGCCGGGCTATAAGAAGAAAGGAGGAGAGAACTTCGCTTGCTTTCCTTCTGGCAGCTTAGAGGTGCAGGTTCCCTGCTGTTGAGTCTGCTGTGTTGGGGAGTGAGGCCTGGGAAGGCCTTGTCGACCTTGGGAGACGGAGGCTGCCAGCGATCGATCCAGCATGACTCTCTGTTGTCCCAAGGAGAGTAGTAAGATAGTTTTTTGCCAATTCTTTTAGTTGCTAGATATTGGGCTACTAATCGGGATATATATATGTATTTTTTTTTTGGTTTTGTTCCTTTTCCCTTCCCCCTTCCCATTCCCTTGTGAAATTGTATATATATTTCAGTTGTATATACATGTAACATAAGGGTAAATATATTTATATATATTACTTTAGCTGTCTCTCTCTCGTTTCAGTTTTCCTGGTTGTTTTTTTCCTTCTTCTCCCTGAGGTTTGGGGGGGTGGGGACTTCTTGTGGTAAGGTTTGCAGACTTGGCAGGGAGCCAGCTTCAAACCGTATCAACAGCAAAATAAAATGTCTTCTGTAAATGGCTGAAAAGAACAGCATCCACAGGAGTGCATGTTTCCTGCTCCAGCCTCCTGCTGCAGTGAGACTGATAATGGCAGCACTGACAGGAACAGGCTGAGCATAATGCGCAGTGTTTTCTGTCTGGGGGTATTATTTTGACTGACTGCCTATGTGAGAGTCCATGAGACTGAGTACCACTGTACAGCTGTATTAGGACGTAAACTTTGTGCATATCCTTGCTAAAGTTTAGAATAAAGTAATGATGTTAGACAGCTTCCAGAAACCAGCTTCTAAGAGTGCCATTTCGACTCAGTCCTTTTGAAATAATAAACTATACTTTCAAATCTAGTTTATGTTAACTAGAGAAAGAAAGTCTTTGACTGTATGTGCCTTCTTTTTTTAAATTCTCCATAGCAGAACTGACAAGTTCCCCCCCGCCTTCCGACTTTTTTCTTGTAAGCATTTTTCTTTTTAGTTATGTTGTTTAAAATGCAATGTTGGCAATGAGATATTGCTAGAGGCTTTGGACTCATGCCTTCTGAAGCTTCCACTTTTCCCAACTTTTACTAGCAATAAAGAATTTGTGTCTAGAAACATGTAATTTTAATTGCAAAATTACCCCAAAAACATAAATGGAACTTAATTGGTTACAAAATAATATTTTCACATAATCAAGGAATTGTTTGAGGTATTTAAGGCATAATTTATTAGTTCTGGTTAAGGTGCACATTTTGATTCCTACAGGCAAATAACAAACAGATTAGTAAGTGTAATTAAGCAGTTTATTTGTCTGACAATTGGCAGCTAGCAGTGCAATAACTTACTTGATCAATTGCCATTTTAAAGAACATTAAAGCTTCTCATAATTATGCTATCTATATGGTATGCAGATGAATAACAATACAGCACTACCCTTAACACAAGTGATTTAATATGATGTTTCTGCCAGGTTTTCTACCTTTCTATATCATGCAAAAGGAAGTAATTACTTTTTGTACTGAAAGATTGAAGAACTGACTCCCCTTCAGATATACAAAGAATCTGACCATAGGAAGAACTACAGATGATAGCTTCTCTCAGTCCATTTTTTTCTGATACTCAAAGCCATGCACATTAGTTTTGAGAAAGAGTCACAGCTTTCCATTTAGCTCTTCAGAATTCTGCAGCTGTCAAGTGAAGACAGCCACCTGTCTCTGGGAGAAAGCTTTTCCAATTCATTACATAAAATAAAGTTCTTCTTATGTTCCTTAACTCAAATACTTTGTCAGGTAACATCAACAGTGCACAGCTCTTGGAGTCCATTTCTGCAAATAAATACCATACACATTTCAGACAGACATTATACCACAAAATATACAATGGCACATGTACAAGATCACCTTTTCAAGATCAAATGATACTTCAGTGATCCAGGTAAGGAAATATTTACCAGTCAGAAGTTCAGATAAACTACAGTACACTGACTTGAGAAGATCAATGGAGATTGCTTTGGTTCCCTACTGTTTTACTGAAAATGCCTTGCATCCAATTAAAAAGAAAACCAGAAGAAAATATTACATTGAAATCACAAAAGTTTCAAGAAAAAAGTGAACAAGCTAAAAAACTTAAACATAAATCCAAATGAGATATGATATACCTTAACATGCAAAGACACCTAAACACAAACACATTCAGGAAAGTATTATTGTCATTTCAACTCAACAGCAGTACAATTAACTCCATTCTTCTACCACTCTCAAATAATCACATTGAAAACTGATTTACAAAGAGGATTGATTTTAAAGTCTCTAGCAGAGAATCAATTCTGGAATGCTATTTTGTGCTACATGAGAAAGGTCAAAAACCTTGTTAAAATTCTAACAGAATTTAAGTTTTAATGACTGGAAACTTATGTTCTGGATCACTGACAATTAGAGAGCGGTTTCTATTTTATTACCATTTCTTAATAAGCCTATCTACAAAAGTACAGACCTACTTGTAAGAGGCTGAATATATTTAGATTTCTAACAATGTTCTGAAAGACCTTACATAATTTGATTTTCATAATAAATATTTTAACAAGCCATACATTCCCCTTCCACACTAGGAGGTTTCAAAAAAATGTGTAGGAGCACTAAGGAAATACTATAGTTCATTCTTTGGACTCATTATTCAACTGTCAAAGCTGTGAATCACCTGTCAACTAGCTTATCTTCTACCACATTTTCTGGAAAACATAAGCAGTGGTATATTTTCCTAGATTTCTAGTACCCAAACAATCTGCTGTCACTAATGGCTTCTACTTCAAACCATCTCCTTGAAGCAGGGAAGCATTATGCTACCTTATTAATGGAGAATTCAAGGACAAAGTGAGGATAACAAATCATACAAACAAGTCTGGGGCTAAGTCATGATTTCTCACATCTCTGACTATGCCAGTTTATCCAGTAGCTCTTGCTGCTAGTAAATGCCTTTCCTATCCTTCTACTTGCATAATACAACTTCTACCAACTCTTCCCCTTCACATATCACTTACTTTCTCAGAAATCCTCCTGGTTCCTGTGAATAATCCCAGTCCCCAGATGTAGTGATGAACAGGAGAATATCCAACCTATGGCTGGAGACTTCCCACTTCTCTTGATTCCCAGCAGCTTGTAATGCTTGAAAGTTCTAGAACAATTCAGCATTACTACAGAGATAGCTCTCTTGCTGCTTATTCAGGGTTTGCATATAAGTTTGAGATGAAAACACAAAGTTTGAGAGTCAACCAATGCAGCACATACACTCTTTGGCTATTATTAGAAATCAGTAACAGAACTGCTCTAGCATTAGGTGATAATTCTGTATGGAAAAAAAAGTAAACTATCATTATGCAATCTACCTTTCAACTAACAAATTGCTGATTAATTCAATCTCTTACTGACAGTCTCTATGGCAATAATTATTCCCTGTAGCAAATAACGCCTGCAGCACTTAAAAATGTCAACCTCCTCCACCTGACCTCTCTGCTTAATAGGGATTCTGGATCTGTTCTCCTTAAAAAAACATCACAATTGCTAGAAAATTCCTCATTTATCAGTCATGATTTTACACTGTTTTCACATGTAAAAAGCACATTGCAGAGTTGCATTGCTGTATAGTACATACCCCATGTTCTTTAGCAGCCATAACCACTTTTGAAAGAATATCTTCTTCTACAAATGGCCTCACAGCATCATGGATAATCACTACTTCTGGTTTCTGGAGCAGATGGCTGGAAAATTCCTTCTCTGCAAATACTTTCAGTCCATTGAAAATTGACCGGTGACGAGTTATTCCACCTTCTACTACTGTAACTCTTTTGTGGCCATATTTTTCAATGATAGTCTTCATTGTTTCAATATTTTCAGGAGAGACCACCACAATAATGTCAGATATCCAACTTATCCTAGAAAAAATAGTACAAAACCACAGAAAGTAGATATGAATGACTAAATAAAAGTAGAGATATGTGAAACAAAGAAACTCATAACAAAAATTCAAGATGGCTAAATAAAGCATCTCTCAGCATACTCAAGCCCATGTTTTCATAATCCAGTCCTAAAAGGAAAGATATTACAGAGGATTTCTACCAATACGTGGATACCAACCAACAAAATTGGAGTTCTGGGAATGGACTCGCTTCCAACAGCCACTTTGCAGAAGGGCACCTTCTGATAACCCTTCCAAAAGCCTTCAAAGCATTTCTTACTCCAGCCTCATTCCTAGCTTCAAACAGAATTTCTAAATGAATCAGTTACAGTTTATTAATCAGTTTCCAACAAATTGGTAAATCCTGCAACCTGGAATACTCCATGTTCCAAAGAAGTACTATGTACACTATGTACAAAAAAATAAGAGGATCAAGAAAAATTCTGAAACTAAGTTCACTATAAAGACAATCATGAGTACTAATTGACAGATTCCTAATGAATTCATGATACTGTAACACTTGAATATTGACAGGAAATATTATACTGGTAGTTTGAAAAAAATATATATACACACAAATGTTTCTGCTCTAGCACTCTAGGAAGCCAGAAAAATGTAAAAACATAGCTGTGCTAGGTAAGATTACAATAACATCAAAAGCATATTTTTAGAGAACTTCAAGCTGTTACTATTGCTATCTGCCTAAGTCTACAATAGAGGGGGCGTCAGGGGGGTGGGGGACAATGATCCACAAACCACAAGACAAAAAACAGTCATAACTGAAGCGAGGCTAAAGTCATACTTGTGTCAAAGGACCTAGGAATACAAATTCAAGTCACACATGTATACCGTTCTTCAAAAAAAAATGTAAACACCACAATTCAAATTCATTTTAGTGTCCTATTTTCTAAATGTTATGTAGAGAACATTAAAAAAAAAGTGTCTCCACAGATGGCAGAAGAGTTTCTTAACATGTCAGACAAGAAACTCATCAGATGAGCAACGATTAAAAAAAAAAAAAAAAACACTATGTTAAAATTACCTACATATCCAACTCAGGAGAGAGACAAGTATTATATGCTCTCTCAAGTAAAACTATTAAAGCTATTGAAACTAATTTTGTAGACAAAACAAGAATAAAGGTACTATGTATTTCCAGTTAGAAAAATAAGTGTAAGAAATTTACATTTCAGAACTACACAGGCTGAAGATACTGGTTTCTACAATAACACATGAGAAAGCATTGCCTAGAAACTACCCTTTACTCCAAAAGAAAAGTCATCTGTGATACAAACGAGTCCCCCAGAGCTATGAGAAACAATATAACATCTTCCACCTTACATATGGGTTGTTTTTTGTGGTTTTTTTGCAATTGATAAAACTCCATGGAAAACCATTTCAATTCATTTTAAAATAACTGTTAAAAATAAAATAAATGGAAGTGCTATTAGCATTCTTCAAAAGAAAAATATTTGTCCTTGAGTTCATTTTATTATTAACAAAGGCAGAAAATACAGCCAAACTAACATATTCTCAGCACTTTTAAAGTACTAAGTTGTTCAAATGTAAAATCTTAACCATATGGTTTCAAGTTTCATTTCAACTTGTCACTCACCACAGGTTCAAAGGTTTTAAAAACCTCTGAAATTAGTTCTGGCATAATCTTACATTTAGCCACAAAACTTAGCATCTCTGCATGACTTAAACTTAGAACTAGGGCAAAGTAACTGGATTCATCTCAGTTCTTTTGAATATCAAGAGTCAATAATTTAAACAAAGCAAAATTCAAGAAGAGCTATTTCACACTGAATGAAAACAAGAGCTCTGCACTTCTATTTGCAGAACAACTGTAGCCTTACACAGTACCCAGAAACAGTGGACATTCTGCACATTCACTAGCTCTGCATAAGAAAAGCACTGACATTTCCCTTTCTGCAGTTAAATGAAACAGATTATGAGGCAACTGGGTAGCACACAGTATCTTCCAAAAAGACAGGAAGAGAGTACAAGTACTGGCCAGCCTATGATAAATCTCTGCACAGGGTGGGTGGAATGGCTCAAGGTCTCCAGTGGGGTACAATATACCAAAAAGTGACAGGATGCGGTCACAGCTCCACCCTGTGTCTGCATAAACACATTTGTAAACTTGAGTATGTCCTCCCTAAATTCATTCCAGACTCATGTTCTACAATTAGAGCTGGGATTTAGCAATGTAACCTATTCATATGAGAGTATAAAGTCATCCACTAGACTGATTACGTACCAGAACAACTTGGGTTTTGTCCCACCAAAACTCATGGAAAGTACTAATCCAGTAAAGTATGCTACAATTTTTAATGAATAAGAACAGTGCATCACACGGGTGCTTGCTCCTTTAAAGATCTGCTTATGGAAATGTTGCAAATGTTTTAATGAAGTAGAAAGTTATCAGTATACACTCAATCTGTCAGTAAATGAATCTTTTTTTCCTCCCTCAATTTGTCACATCATCTTCTTCAGAAAGATTTCACACTAAAATAACAAGCAGCTCAGGACCTGCTCAAATCCAATTTAAAAAAACCATTTCAATTTTATAACTGTAATATTAGATCAAGATAACACAAGTTTCAGCAAGAATCAGCACAATGTATGAATAAGATCATAATACTGTACCCCAATCTGCTTAAACAATACAGAACTCTAGTGCTTCCATACAACATAGGCTGTAGTTCCGAAGTGGAAAATCAGGTCTGACCAGATGAAACGCAACTACTCCAGTTATAATCACTTTAAAACTGCCTTAGGAAGACCTAAATACTAGCAGAAGGAAAACAATGAAGCAGAAAAGTACTATATGTTTGTTTTCTGCAACTATACTTCTCGTCATCATCTACAAACAGACCTACTGCCTGCTGGAAAATAGTATTATGCCATTAAGTTTCAAAAAAAAGTACAAACATTTATATTAGTCTACCTAGAATTCAAAGTAAAGGAGCTCATTAACTCAGCAGCAGATAAAGTTATTACATGACTTCTCAACACAAGCTGCAGAAGAAATTAAACAAAACCACTTTGAAACTGTATCACCTAAATGGCATGCTGAGGTATCCATGTGAATGAGGTTCAACCCTCCGTCACTTCACTTGCATACAACCAGTGCTGAGCCTGAAATTTGACATCAGGCTTAAACACTCACACTCAATCTCTTGCAACTCTCATTCTGCCAGTAACAAACTATTCAATACAGCATATCAAAATCAGCAAAACAAGGCCAGAACCAGGCAGTCACTGCTGAGACAGCTTTAGCAGTGTTATACGGGATCATTCACTGCCACAGAAACTCTTCAGAAGTGCAAGATAAATCATTATATCACTTTTGCTGGTCTTATTATTCAAACACCAAATTAGAAAAAGAACTATCAAGAACAACATGCATTTGCAGAATGCAAGCATAACTTCCTTTTCCTCCATAGCAGATTTGTTATGACTTTATTGGTATATGAAAAACTGTATCTTTTACAGTACAAAAATGGAAGCAGGAAGCTTTTAAGTCTGGTATATTAAGGAAGTTTGGAGGATCTTATATACACAAGCCATTCATTTTTTCTGGAAATAAAATGCCCCTTATGAGTCAGACAAAATAACAAAGATATGTTCATAAAGTTTGCTATCATTATTTTTAGCTCATAAGCTATTTCAAGAATAAGCTAATGATAACCAGACAAAAAGAACTAGTTTTGCTCACCTCCTCTCCTAAGGGCATCATCTATGATTATTATTGGCAGGCCAGTGTTCTACACGCTATCATTCTATGCAACAGGATTCACTGCTTATTCATGCAGGTCTGCTCTTGTCTCATCTGCCCATTTTTCCATATTGATATTTAAGATTCTCACTACTTTCAGCTGAACAGCATAAAGATCTTTTTCTACCAACCTTTAAAAAGCACATGCAAAGCAGCTGCACATCCTTGAACTGCTCATGTATTTGTCTATATATTACTACCTTTATTCCAGATAAAAAAAAGCTTAAAAACAGCCACATTAGCTGAGGCAATCAGTTCAACAGAAATTATTACAGGCTAATGGGTCAATGATTCATTCAATTACATCAGGTCAACAACAGACATCAGAAGATAGTATCAAGCTAAACACAAAACCTGCCACTTCTGGGTGACAGATTATGAGACAAACTGCAGTTCCTCAGTACCACATTTTTGCTCTTACAGTCTCACAAAGTAAGAACAAGGTACATCCTTTGTAGTTTCAAAGCTGGAAGTTAAAGTGTTGAAAGTGAAAGCCATTCCAAGCTTTGGAGTACATGGGTTCCCAGCTCCTCACACACATCTATACCAGTCAACAGTCTACTGAACACTCCAGCTCAGTAGAGATGGCAGGCAGCTCTGCCTGTCAGAGCCCTGGCAGTGGTTATTCCACTACTAAGCAAAAGCACCAAGTTGTTACTCTCACAATCAGCTTGGCTGGACCGTACAATTAGAATTCAACTTTCTAATTTTTTGCAGCTTTAGGACATAAATATAATTCTGTTGCTCAAAGTGCAGCTCTTTTCTCAGAGCTTACTGGCAGTAAATATAAAGGGGTTCTTTAGATGAATACTACTTATTTTCCTATGAATATCATCTCCTTCCCAAACCTCACTCTGTTCTTGCTTCCAGATTTCCAATACAGTGAGGGAGGATATTATTCTTCTCTGTAGATTCTCATGACATTTTGGCAGAAATTACAGCTGTGGCAAGCTTTGGATCGGAGGTTTTGCTTACTGATGTGCTTACCTTTGTGACTGGCTGCTGTTGAAAATTAAATAAACAAGAAATATTTCTTTCGTAAAGTAACAAGTGACCTGAGGGAAGCCTCTCTGGGTGGGAATGGAAAAAGAGTCACAATTTTGATGTTCTACAAATTTCCATGAGTTAAGAACTCTGAGAGATGCTGGCAATTTCATTTCTTGCACCAATCTCCACTCTTCCCCATTTATCCTCTCTAAAAATCTAAAGGTTTGTTTTCCTAAAGTTACTGCAACACATTGCTTGCAACTAATGTGGATAGAGCCTTCCTAAATCTTCGTTTGTGAAGCCTAGCCGTGATGATACTGCAACACATCCAGAACACACTCCTACCCGCTGTGTTTCATGTGACACTACATAAAAGACTTACATTATATTAACATTTGACAGTAATATATTAACTGTTAGTCACATGCTTAGAACTCAACAGACTTATGAAAAGGAAAAAACCCTGGCTGCTAATAGATCCCATTACTTGAATCCTTTGCTCTAACACAGAATCACATAATGTTAAAGATTGGATGGGACCTTAAAGATCATTTAGTCCCAACCCCCCTGCCATGGCCTCCCACTAGACTAGGTGGCTCAAGGCCGCATCCAAGCTGGCCTTGAGCACTGCCAGGGCTGGAGCATCCACAACCTCCCTGGGCAACCTGCTTACCACCTTAAGAATGACAAATTTATTCCTAATATCTAACCTAAAATTCCCCTTTCAGTTTGTACGTCTTATTCCTCGTCCTACCACTACAACACAGCCATAGAAAAGTTACATGTGCAGCTTCATGCTACATATGCTTCCAGTCCAGCAACTACGACTTAAACAAACCTTTCTGCTTTAAGCCTCCTGCTGATGCGAGGTGTTTTACCATGGCCAGCGGCGAAGCACAATGCAGTGCTATACACCACTGAGTGCATTTACCTCACCATGAGGAGCGGATCTTTTTTAGAGGCCTCTGGACACTACTATAAGGACCATCTCCAACGGCTATGGCAGCACAGATCTTTTCTCAAGGCTGATGAGTAGCATTATGACTGTCTCCAGCAACTGCGGTCGGCTCGCAGCTCACCAAACCAGCCACTGCAGCTACAGCAACCCTCGAGCTTCGAGGCTGCAGGGGCCTCGAACCCATGATCTCCGACATCCATGGAATGTACCACAGCTTGGAGGCACGGGCAGGGTTGTGGGGGGACAGCAGAGCCGTCCGGGATGGCGGTCCGGGGGCCAGGCTGGGCTGGGGGAAGCGCCCAGGTGCCGCCTGGTACCTGTGCCCAGATGAGCGGGCCAGTCACACCTCGTTCCCTGCCCCGCTGTTGCTCCCTGCACGGTCTAACCGGGCGGGGAGGGACGGGGAGACACCGCAGCGCAAACCAGACCCGCCCAAGGCCTACGGCGAGGGCAGCGCGACTGCCGGCGGCTCTCCAGGGACCGGGGCAGGGCGAGGGCCGGCCGGGGCCGGCGGGGCGCGGTCGGGGAGCCGGGCGGCGCCGCCTCGTTACCTCTCCATGGCCCGCACCGCGTAGCTGACGAGCGGCCTCCCCTGCACGGCGCAAAACTGCTTGGGAGTGGCGCCTCCCAGGCGCTCTCCGCTCCCGCCCGCCGGCAGCACGGCAGACACCGACACACCGCCGGGCTCCATCTGCGCGGGGTCCCGCGGCGCCTCTGCTCTGCGCCCCCCGCGGCAGGAACGCCGCAACCAACCAACCGCCCGCCTGTTTTATTCGCCCGCGACGTCCGCGACCCAAAGAATCCAGCGCCCGCCCGTTCGCCTGCCCCCAGCGCACACCGGGCCCTACTCCTCGCCCACCCCGCGCTACGCGAGGCCCCACAGCGGCTCCGCCGGGCGCGGGCAGTCCTGCGGGATGAGCCCGGACCGCGGCAGGGGAGCGCCCGGGGCACCGTGGGAGGAGGACAGCGGGCACACAGCGGGACAACCGGGGGACAGTGCCTATGGGCCCTTTAAATGGCCGGCGCGCGGGTGACTCCGGGTGGGAGGGGCCGGCGCGCGGGGCGAGGCCGCGCTGAGGGGCGGGGCGAGCCGAGGGTCCGGGGGGTCCGTGGAACCGGGAGGGATGTCGTGGTTCAGTGAGGACATAAACACACCGCGTTTGGCGCCGAGGGGAAGGCGGGCTCACCGCAGTCCCTGCCGTGGGCTTGCGTCCTCCTGAGAGCCCCACAGGCTGGCTGGGGACACTTGTCGTATTGTGGGGATTGTTGCCCTTCGTCCTAGGAGGGGGAGATTGTAATAAGATCATAGAATTGGTAAGGTTGAAAAAGGCCTCTAAAGTCATCGAGTCCAGCCGTTAATCCAGCACAGCCGTGTTCACTGTTAAACCATATTCCCAAATGTCACATTCACACACCTTTTGAACGCTTCCAAGGACAATGATTCCACCGCTTCCCTGGGCAGCCTGTTCCAATGCCTGACAGCCCTTTCAGTGAAGAAATTTTTCTGGATATCCAATCTTAATCTCCCCTCTTAACTTGAGGCCGTGTCCTGTCATTCTGTCACTGATCGCCTGGGAGAAAAGTCCAACACCCACCTGGCTACAACCTCCTTTCACGTAGTTATAGGGTCATCTTGGAGCCTCCTTTTTTCTCCAGGCTAAACAACCCTAGCTCCCTCAGCCACTCTTCATAGAATTTGTGCTCTGCTCCCTTCAGCAGCTTCATTTGCCCTTCTCTGGACACGATCCAGCAGCTCCATGTCTTTCTTTCAGAGGATGGCCCAGAACTGAACACAGTACTCAAGGTGTGGCCTCACCAGTGCCAAGTACAGAGGGACAATCATTGCCCTAGTCCTGCTGGCCACACTATTCTTGATACAAGCCAGGATGCCTCTGACCTTTTTGGCTACCTGGACACCGTGTCGGCTCATGTTCAACTGGCTGTCAACCAACACCTCCAGGTAAGACACTGGGAGAGGCTGTGGTGTTCCAGCTCATCTTATAGTCTCACTGTAGGCAGTAGCTGAGACAGTTCGACTGAAAAATTCCTAAAGGTGATACTGATTAAGTGGCAGAGGAGACAGTCCAAGAAGGAGGGGGTTTGCTAAGCATGACATTAGATCACATATTTGTAAACAGGAAAATAGGTCTCTCGTTGATGTGTCTACCTTCACTGTACATCTTAGGCTGTAACTTGAGTATATTTAAATACCATAGCTACAGTCTATCCTCATCTGAAAGTTTTATGTATTTCACTGAAATTATGCCATTGCATGTCTGTTGGGAGCTTGTTGCTGCTTCTCAAGGAACAGCAAGGGCCAGCTACTCCAAAAGGGAAGGGGAGCCTGGAGCAGAGCATGGTATCAAGGCAGGTGAGAAAAATAGCCTCACCAACAAGAAGCCAGGATGCTAAGGATGAGCCAGGGTAAGGATCCCTATGGACTATGCCTCAGTGTCAGGCATAGTCCAGAGATCACCTGGCCTCAGTGAGGTAGCAGGTCCTAGGGCAGGCCAGGATGCCAAGACAATTTGTGTGGCTCAAACCAGGTGCAGACACAGGGAACCGACAGTAAAGACTGCTTAGAATGAGGAGGAGGAGGAAAGGAGGGTCAGAACCTTTTTTCTAGCTATCTTCATAACAGCTCTTATTAGTGGAAGAGATAACTTTGGACTTGACAAACTAGACTCCTTAATTCAGCTATCTAAACTTGTTGAAGGTGGGTGCACTCAGGGCCCTAACACTGTCCTCTTTGACATTATTTCTGGGAAAAAATAAGTGTCTTATATGCAGGCTGTCCTAAAATTATCAGAGGCTTTAGATTCTGTAGGATTTTTTTAGCTATTCTGTATATCTTTGAGAAGCTGCCATTTACAGCTTTTCATGTTTCCGTACGCTGTGTTTAAAGGAACGTAAGTAGAACACAGACAGAGACCTTTCTGAGGAGTAGATCTGATCAAAAAAGCAGCATGGATGGAAGTTTGTTATGTCCCAGCTGGGCTGCTTTGCCAGTGCCAGCTGTGGACTGGGGTAAAATGACCATAAGGGCTTGCAGAGGCAGCATAAGTAGGAGTCATACAATAGAAGTGATGGCTTTTAGCAAAGGCAGGAGTTCACAGATATCCTTGTTACCTGCAATAGCAGGTAAGTGTTGGAAAACTGGAAAATGCTGTAGAGAACACAGGCACTTTACATGCACATGTGTCTTGGCAGTTCTGACAATGAGCAGAAATCACATCAGCTTGTACTGTGTAGTGAAACATGAGAGGGACTAATGCCAAACCTTTTGAATGGAAACATACAGATGTGCCTTTTGGATAATGATGTTTCAAAAGCTTCTGTGAGGAATATGTTATCATGGGCATTGAAGAAAATGGGCATGTAAAAAAAAAAAAGAGGAAAATGTATGAATTTTACAGATTACTAAAAAACTTACGGAATGGAGACTCTTTACGTTAGTGAGTGGGATTAACTAGAAGTTGAACTGCCTTCCTCCTGACAAGTGTGAATCTCATTGTTTTCAGGGCTTTTTGTCATGTGGTTTTTGGTTTTTTAATAATTCGTTGGCTCAGCAACTGTTTTAACTGTTCATATTCTTTTTCTTATAATTTCTTTTCCTGTAAAGTATTTCACTACACCTAATTCCTGACTAATGACATATATTTGTCTGTTATCTCTTCAAGACTTCCAAGTTTGACCTGTGATTCTCCCCTGTGCAGCATCACTTCTTTATTATCAGATGCCCCAAATGGATTTTTCCTCTTGAGGTAGGCACCTCCAGTGTCCAAAAGCATTTTGGATTCTAATTTTTTCTTGCAGCATTTCTAAAGAGACACATTCATGGCAGCTTGTTCTGCAACACTCCCCCTTTTTTTCCTTTTTTTTTCAGTGCAACGGAGATTCTGAATTCCTATCTCAGGTCTTCATGCTTCCATTCACAAAAAGCACAAACATTAGTCAACTCTATCTGATTTTCCAGACCTTTTTATTGTTTACCTTATTATAAGGAGCAAAATAAGGTCTTTTTAGTGCCCATGGCTCCTCACACTGTACATCAGTTCTTGGGGTAGGTAAGTAGGATATTCCCAAACACCAACAAAACCTTCAGAACTATTTTCCCCTTCCTTCTTGGCGCTGTGGTTTTACGTGTCATCACCTACACCCACAGTCTATTGTGCCTAGTGCCTTCTCTCCTGTCCAGTCAGCATTTCCCCACTTCATTTATTTGAGTAATATTAATTTCTCCTGTGAACGACAAAAAGGCAAGAGAGATTGAGGAAAGAAGACCATGTGCTAAATTTGGTTCTGTTCTTGTTCTGAAGCCCATTTTCCTTACTATGCTAAGGGGATGAGACTTGATCAGTCCAGAAGAAATGCTATTTGATGGATGGACTTTGATGGATGCAGACTTCAGTGTCATCAAATCTGTTGTATATTTATGGTGAGATTTGATGACCCAGCCATAAAGCACTTTGAAGCTGCTTTTGGCTGCACTTGAATGTCAAATGTTTCAGAAGTTTTCATGTTTTTTACAGTTCCTATGGAGTCAAAAGATTTTTATCTTATGTTGATAGCACCTGTTAGTTTTTCCAGAAGCCCTTCAGTATAGACTCTTAGGGTCTTGTTTGTACTAAAGTTTTTACTGCCATTTCTCCTTTTATTTTCTGTTTTCTTAGACGATGTGGAAGGAAGACCATATTTAACATCCTTATCCATTTATACAATGTTTTACCATGAGTTAATAAAACTGGGATTTTGGGGTTTGCATCTTTTTAATATTCATTTGTTAGTAACATGCAGTGAAGCACAGTGACATTTTGTGAATACATAATTTGCCTTCAGTTCCATTTCATTATGTATTTTGTATTGAATCAATCTACTGTTTTGGTTGCTGTGCATATATATTTGTGCTCATATATAAACATTTGAAGTGGGGTAAAATGTAAATTCACACATATTGGAAGAACAATTTTGCAGTTTTTAATCTAATAAAAAGGGGCAGAGGCAACATTTACCTCAAAGCAAGTAAAGAGCAGGCTAATCCATCATTTCTGTGCAGGGGTATAACATCTGAAACCACCGTAGTAGTTTGCAATTATGCAGTAAATATGCCAATCATATGTTTGAAAGGAAAAGGGGGGGGTTCTTTTTTTATTGAAGAAAATATGTACAAATTGGAATCAAATTACAGTAGTGACATTCACCTGAAAATTTGACTGCTGGGGGAAAATATAATCTGTTTCTATTACTGACTCATAGTAGGGTTTTTTGAGAACGTTAAGTTATCAGAGTGGTAGAAATCATTCTGAAAGGTTTTTGTGAAAAATTAGTAAAAGAGCAAAACTTCTTTATTTAAAATTTCAGTTGAGTCTTCTGTAGATGTGGTATAAATTAACTGAGAAATTGTCTTTTATCAAAGAAAATTCTAAGCTCTTGAAGCATTTTAATTTTTATTTTTAAATTTTTTAATTTAATGAATTTGCCTTTTCCTGACAAGCAGCAAGGTTTGCTATTGTGTGTTTTAAAGGGAAGTGCATGAAATCAAGTGGCATTTCACAAGTTAAAGTGAACTGTAAAAGCAGAATTACAAAAAAATTACAATACTTCCTGCTATGGAAGTGCAAGATCCATAAAAGACAACGTAAAGCTACAAGTATTTTAAATCTGAGAGTCATTCTTCAAGCTAACATGGTATCTGTAGCATTCTGAGCAGTGGTGCAGGCTTTTAACCTGAACCTTGTGTTTGCAAGATTGTATTTCACTAATTTTATCCAGATATATAAATTATTTCTTCAGTGGTGACAAGCCATAAAATCCAGAGCTGTAAGGAAGCAAGTGGAATGCCAGTTCTCTTCAGACAGTTTTTCTGTTCAAGTAGAATAGCAGTCTTGGCTCTCATGAAGTCACCAATAATTGTCTCTAATTGTTGAAGTCACTGTTTACAAAAATAGACACAGGTTCTTTGCATATCTAAAGAGATTAGAAAGTCCTCCAAAAGACAGAATTTCAGTTTTTATCTTGCATGTCTGTTGCTATTTGTGGCACGTTACACAAGATCTCAAAGTCTTAGGCTTCATGGAAACCATAGTCAGACTATTGTTTCCAGATATTTAGTTCAGTTCTGATAGATCACTAGAAAAAGTAATCCTGTGACAGTTTTATTTTATGCTCTTCACAATCTTTTACTTGTTGCCTGAGGCTGATCCACCCTCCATGTAGTCCTTTTGGACTGACTTACATCTTTGCTATTTCAGTCTTTGTTGCACAGCTGCTGCCTCAGAGTATTTGCTCTGTGGTGATAGTGGTTCCCAAGTCAATGTCATGTCATAGAGAACACATGGCTCAAGGCAGTATAATAGATAGGGGAGTGCTGAAAAAGGCAAAAATATTTTCCATCCAAAGCATGTTTACCACCTTCAGGGAAATCTTATCTTATTTCATATTAACATATATTTATATTTGTGTTTTTACAAATATGACTGCAAAGGGTTATTTCTTGCTCTTAGATTGTTTGATGAAAAATGCTATAGATGTGTGGAATACTTAGATAAAGTGTTGTGCTATTGATTTGCTCTTATTGCTATGTGGAACCAAGATCAAAACAGCATGTATTCAGTAAGGGAGTTATGCACATGCATAACTTAAATGATGTAAATAATTGACTATCAAATATCAAGGAGTCCTTACATGCCCCATACACAGTGCCATAGAATCACTTACAGATCAGATCCCTAAGGGGAATTCTGGGTGCTATTGCCTTCACAGAAAGTTCTGCAAAATATAGTTTTTTAATAGTTGAAGCATAAATAGAGACTATGAATGCTACAAATGTAAAGAAAATGTGGTCTTTGAACACAGTGGAGTGTTGTCATACTTGCATGTCATTGAAGGTGTGTTGAAAAACATGCATTGACTTTCACCTGTTGTATGCTGTGCATTTTATATCACACCTTTGGCATTGTTTTGCATGGTTCTGGTAGCTAAATTTCTTTTAGAGCTTATGAATACTTGATACGCAGAGGAAGCCTCTTGCTTATGTTCTGTGCAACTGCTAGAGAAAAACATTGCATTTTAAAGCTTCACCCTAAAATCTTATATTCCCCCTGAAATGTTTATCCATTCTCTACCTGATAACACTCTAGGCCATTTATCTGAGGTATGGAAGGTTAGTTCAAGAGCTAATGAGTATTTTGTGTACACAAAATAAAAGAATTTAAAGATAAGAGAATTACTCTATAGTATGTTATTCAATAATTCATGAGAGTGAGAGTCCCTGATTGCAGGAGTTTTTGTGAAATTCAGAAAGATTAAAGACTTGAAGAAGGATTTCAACTATTTTAGCTAGTAGGTTATAAGATGGAGGCCTCATGTAATTTTTCATTAGAAATGGCTGAATAGTCCTCAACACTTGGCTCTGGAAGGGTCTTTGTAGATTCTGGGTATTTTGGTCAGATGCTAAGTCATGCCAAGTTTGGGTAGATCTATCTGCTCCACTTTGTGGAGCTCCACAATCACCATGTATTGTGCTTATTAACGGGAACTGTGTTTTAGGGTCTTTGACTGTTGGAGTGCATTGGATGGTGACACTAACAAAGACATGGAAGTTCAGGGACGGAAATCCCTGTTTTCCACTGTCACTCTGACTTAACAGCAGGCACCAGCCATTAGGACAGTGCCCTATCATGTCATTAAAAAAAGAAATGTTTAATTTATTCTTTTTTGACAGATGTTGAGTCATCACTGGACAAACAGTTACCTCTGAGGAAAGATTAATGGCCGTTTCCTTTTCCCAAGATGATTCAGAGCAGAGATGGGCTATGAACTGGTTAAATAAGTGGTGTTAAGCCACAGATGTCAAGACACCAGTGATATAGAATTATGTAGTGCAATATTAGAAAATACTTTAAGAGCTGAAGTTAGATTTGGAATAGAATTGGGATTTTCACTGCTCTAAATTTTTGTTTTAATTTTGGTGTGTGTGTATGTTTTATTGCCATGTTTTATTGCTTTACTATGTTCTGTGTTATCTCCAGGGAATATTTGTAAAAGAATATGAAACAATTCACCAAACTTCAAGCGATGGAGAGAATCAAACAACACCAATGAAAATTTGCAGATTTGGGATGAATAGGGGTACAAGCTTTATTATTTATTACTACACCAAAAGCATTGTTTCTGCATCTCTTGTCATGTTAATAACAGTCCTCACTTTAAGAATGCCAGGAATGTTATTCATTAGTCCTATGTTTGAATTATATAGATAAAGTCAGTCTGACAGAATTCATCTGAGGGATTCCATCCATGCAAGTTTTTATTTAATAAATTCAGACTGGTCCTAGCTATACCATCAGGGACTGAAATTGCAGCCAGCAACACAAGATAATATGCAACACAAAAACTGGACTTTGCCTTCATTGTGGATTTATATGGTATACATTAGACAAAACAATCATCTGGAGGTAGTTCATTTTTCCCCTCTCCTTTTGATTTTTTAGAGTTACTTTCTAACCTTTTTGGCAGTTTGTAAGAGAAGTGCCTTAAAATTCAGCCTGCCTTGTGGTAAACTTTGTGAATCTTTTTGCTCTTTCTGAACAGTTGCTTTATAATGAGCAAAACATACAGGATGATAGTCCTTAAAAACAGTAGTCTTGTCCTAATCCTTTACCTCACCCTTTGCTGGCTTATGCAGTTATAGCACAAAAATGTCAGATTGGAAAGGGTCAATCCTTCGATCCTGTTCAGTTTTTAGAAAGATCAGGGTTACAGATTTTTCCCAACTGCAGCAATGTGGCTACCTGTCATCCAGCAATTATATAGAGGCTCAGCTTGTTTAACATACACTGCTGAGCAGCCATCAAAGGTTAACCATTTTCCAGCATACTAATCTAGCTGGATGCAAACCAACTACTTAATGAAAAATGCTCTGTATCCTGTTACTGTTTTTCTGAGTAATGCAGTCCAACTCACCCTACTTTAAAAATTCTTCTTGGCATTGACCTGTGCCAGTACACTTGTGTTTCTACATACGTTGTTTTTTTCAGTACTGAACACTTCAGAAAATGGATTAAATAATTAAGTAATGCATCCTTCTGTGTGTGTATGTGTGTTTTGGAAAAGAATGTGGAACAAGTAAGCTAACTACTGGAAAGAAAAGAGTTTGGGCATTGAGACACCATGGGAAAGAGGAATTGGATTTTGCTAGAGTCAGAAGTTTCAAAGTGAAGGGCAGAAGCAAACAGATTTGCACAGGGCTGCACTATTTGAGTAGATAAAGAGTACCACAAGGTACTATGTTCTTAAGATTAAGACAGTGGCTTGAATGGTCTGTCTAATGAGGGCTTTTATGGAAGAATTATGCAAAGAAGTATTTAATTAAGCAAATAAAAATGGAAATCCTTAATATTTACTTTATTCTTGGCAAAGGATGTTGCAAATGTTTTCTTCTGGCAGAGGTGTCAAGATTCATAACTGATTACAAAAAGATCAAAAGAAATTATAGGGACAATAGTTGCAGAGCACCTAGAAGAGGTTTTATGGATAACTCACTAGCTATATTCTTGATGGTCTTGTTCACAAAATCAGATTACTGTAATTTTATAGGTGTATATATCATAAATATATATATTTTATATAGGTTGTAAGCAGGACTTTGAGCCAAATTCTTCAATAAGGAAGTCCAGGTGTGTGACAGACTGATAGCATTCTAAGAAACCTGTATGTGAACTTTTTCAGATTAGGTAATATTCATTCTCCTCAGGGAGGGAAGGCCGTGGTCACCCACCAGAAGATATGAACAGTGCAGCAAAATGTATTTTTATGTGGAGATGGCAGATTCTAAAGTCTCCCTGACTTGCCCTGGTTCAGTGTGAAATGGTACAGACACACTGTGCTGCACATTCTTCCCTTTGCATGGGAAATTAAGACACAGAGACAGTCAGAAATGGTTATCTACCATGTGTATTTAAACTTGGCAGTCTGCTAAATCCCAAGGGTAGCATGTTCATGGACTACTGTTTGGCTTGGCATTTTGCAGACAGAACAAGTCTTTTGAAGTCTCATGAAAAGTTATGAGGATCAGAAGAAAATGAAGAAGACACAGCACCATGCTGTCCTCCACATGTCATTTAGTTACAATTTTTTGATCCATCTTCTCTTCTTTCTCCTCTTCTAGACATACCCAAATTCAGACATTTCAATATCTGAAAACAAAAGATGCAGTGCAGCATTACAACCAGTTCTCAGGTGCTATAAGCTGCTCTGGCTAGCGTACTAAAAATTGCAATAAAGATGCACAAAAGCAGAAGTTTCAGCAGGCTTTTTCAATGGGAGAAGAAAAAATAAACACCAAAAGCAAGTGTTCCTTGCTAAAACCAAAATTTTTGTAGCTTTACATTTTAGAAACACTCAGACCTCTGTTCTCCATCCCAGCTTAATGACCATAGGGAGCCTAAAATGGCTTTCTTCAACCCATCCCAAACTAAATGAATAAATAAATAAGCAAATAAATAAAATAATAATCTAACAAGCAACAGATGTTTAAACTTGCTTCAGCTGCAATTGAAACAAAGTCTTTGTGCTACAGAGTGTTTCAAAGCTTTGCATAGTCCCTCTGTTTCTCAGTGGCAGTTCTTGGGGTAGGGCTAGGCAAGTACTTTTCTCCTTAGGCCCTGTCCCTCAACTCTCCACTGTTTTATATAAAAGAACTTTAATGAATGTGCTTGGCTGGCTCTTCTTTAGCCCATCAAAGCATCAGACTTCACAGAATGGTGTATGCTTTTACTAAATTCCTTTACAATTTCCTCACTAAGTCATTTCTCACTGGGGCTAACAAAACAAATCAAATGTGAAACTCCTAGACCAAGGCAGAGCATTACTTTTCCTCTCAGTAATCAAAATTAAAAAAATGATACATCCAGTCATTCTAAGAAGAGATTTAAAATATTTATGTATCAAAAACCAAGTGTGCCGTGTTAATATAGTTCAGAATAGCTATGACTGTAAACAATGAGACAATTATACACTATTGTAAAATTACTAAAACAGAGCAAGGGACAGAAAACAGACAACAGTGTTCAACAAAACATTTTTAGGTAGTTTAGTATTTTTTACTTAAGTAGATGGTAGCAAAGGTCACTCTTTTGACAGCAGTTGTCGTTGTGGTTTAGTAAACAGAACTATATTAATGTTTCAGGGAATTCTGATTTAGGCCTCTTTTCCAGGGAGCTGACTTCCTTTTCTTTTTTTCCCCATTAGATTCATTAAATACCATATTCCACAAACAGCCCTATTAAAGAAGTCACCCTGATTTTCATTTCTATTAAGACATCCTCTGTATTTCTTTGTCATTGTATAGAGGCATTAAGAAGGCCTGAACTCCAGCTAGGTAATGTCACTGTCACATCAAACCAAACTGAGTTAAGAAAATGCAAACTCCCAGAATGGAATTACAGTCCAGCATTTGTAGAGATTTTTCTTAGCAATTAATAAAGACAACTTATTTTCATGGTGTGCAGTTCAATAAGCATTAGTTAAAAATTAATAGTATTTTCTTATCATAGAAATACTGAGGAAAGTAGATGTTTGAATATTTACTCAGTGATAGGCAATATCACTTGTAAATCACACTTTTCTAGGGTGTCAGTTCACATAACTCATACAAGGAGTAAGCTGAAAGGCTGGATGTCTTTCAGAAAGATGCATGGGCAAGCCTCTTGTTGTGGGGGCCACGTTCAGGCAAAATTAACAAATCCAGTGACAGAATGTCTGCTTAACTCATAAATCTCTAGAGAATTTTTAGTTTTAGCCTGGAGCGATGTTTGTATGTATGTCAATGAACTGAAAATCAAAGCCCCTTGCCTGGCCTAGGGGAAAGGAAATGCATCATGAGAATAGGATACTTTCCAACTCTAAGGATTCCTTATAATTTTCAACTGAACACCTCCAGGTTAATACTGTAGCAACAAGACTCTCACAGTGGAATGTATTGAACAGCCCTTTCTTGATTAATGCTGTACTTCTTCAGGAAGGATATAAAGGTCAAGGTTAGAAGGACTAAAGTGATTTACTAGCAGAAATCTGTTAGGTATTTTGAAGGGTGTTATTCAAATGTCTACTTTATTTCCAAACAAATGACTGAGCTTGGATTTGGGTGGTTTAGATTCCAAGACTGCTGGAAAGGAGAAAGCAAGAGATTTGTTACTATTATTAAAAAACTGAATAAATAAACTTCTCAAGGGCCTTTCTAGCCTAGACTGCAAATGTCAGGCCCTTCTGACTTCCACAGTTGATAAATGTCTTAATGACACATACTATCTACCACTGCCTCTACGAAGTGTGCCTCTGAGTGCTACCATGCTATCAAAACAATCAGCATCTGGCTAAGTTTGTTTCTAGTGAGGTCTAAAGAAAAATTGATTTCCACTCATTATAAAACAATTACCACTTAGCTGGAGGCGGATTTCATCAACTCAAAAGTAATGAAATAATGATGTCAGATTAACAGATTTAAAATAAATTTCCAATTTATTCACTTTTAGTTTTCTAAAGAAGCAAGTATGAGAAGTTGTAAAATTATTAGGTTCTTTTTAAGATGTTTGAAATGCCTTTTAGGAAGCCCTTGGACTTACCGATCTGCCCATATGATCAAACATCACTGAGAAAGTCAACTTCTATAATATTCTTAGTGTAATAAATCTAGACTATTTGTGGTCTAATTTATGTAAAACTTATCTGCCTCTACACTGTACTCTTTCAAAACATTTAGGTATTTCTTGTATCTATTTGGCTTAGTAATTTAGGTGAAAACTAAGAAAATTTGAGCGTGTTTGTCTTTCCTTTTTAACTTTGAAGCAAACTTAAGATGTATCATATTTAGAATTATTTCAATGTAAGCAGTACTGTTTTGTTCACTGAGTCTTTGATAAACTTTGGCCAGATTCTCCACTGTCCTCCACAAGAGCAGTGGCCCATTTCCTCCTCACTGCAACTTTACATGTTGGAGATTCTCCATACAGAAAAGAAACTAGTTAGATGTAGTCATATAATAAATGCCTTTTTTTTTTTTTAGATCCTTGGATAGATCCCTGTGAATTCACATGTAACCAGATGAAACAGAAGGCAGACTGTATATGCCACATTGAAGTATTCAGAGTTAGGAGTTGCATCACAAAGAGTAACATTATTCCTTCAGAAAATTCAAGATTAACATATTTCTAACGCTGCTTTCCTGAAGATATCTCCCACAAAGCGCCAAAGTCATGGCCAAAGAAGAGACCATAGCTAATTCAGGTGGCACTTCAAAGTTAAGTTGCTGCTGATGGACAATGTTCCTGCTGGCTTCCCTCATGTTCCCTCAAATACGCCAGACTTAGAGATGGGCCCCATGGCCATTCTATAGCATATCCAGCGAAGTTTCATGAACTCATTTTAGCAGAATTGTGTCAGATTATTCCCCCTCGGGTAGTTCTGCATGAAAAGACAAATGAGAAGTTATTATCTCTGTTTCTAAATGGAAACTCTTTATTAAACATGCATATTGTTCCTACAGTAAAACTTCAATGACTGGAAAAGAGTTATGAGCAAGATGTGTGGGTTTTTTCACCATTCTACTTTCTAGGAGTCAAACAGAACAGGTAGGCCAGCTTTACTGGTTTTTAGTGGCTATTGGCTTTGAAAATAATTTTGGTTAAATTTTGGTCCATTATCTCAATCTTCTGTGCTTTGTCATCTTGAACAGGTAGCTGGATAACAATTTAAAAATGGATAGATGTTTGGCATTTGGGAAAATTTTTTCTCTCATGAAATGATTGAATGAGACTATGTCTATTAAAATAAAAAAATAATATATCTCTAGGTCTGCTGGACTGATATGCCTAGAAGCAATGTCATGTCACTTCTCTCCCTGCTAACTCCTTTATTCATTATCTTTCCTTTTACACTTAAAAGAAGCGCCTTTAAGATCAGGGAATTTAAGTATAAATGGATTCTGGTCTCATCGTTTTGATATTTTCTCAATCACAAAACTAAATTTGAAATAGCTAGGTCATTAATGCAGTGGGGTTTTTTACCTGTACTACCACGTGGATCACTTAAATTGAATAAAAAAGTATATATCTTTTTTACAAATCGCAAATTTTAAAGAGAATTCTCAAAAGTAACTTTGAGGAAAAATCATTAAATTTTGTCAATAAAGTATTGAGTGAGTCAGGCAGTTCTACTACTTTAACGACCAAGAAAGATCTCTGCCAAGAACTTCATGATGAATCTTTTGAAATTAAAATGCAAAACAGGATGAGATAAAAAGAAGTTCAGAGAGCTTGTGTGAGACCTTATCAGGCAAGACTTTTCATTATTATCCTCTTGTGTAACTTTTACTTTGGGTGCAAATGGGTTGTAAAAGTTAATGATTTAAGAACAGCAGAATCCTGTGATGAAATCTTACCCACAGTGTTTCAATATAGTTTGAAAGATTGACAATAAGTGATTCATGCACTATGTGTTTAAAGGCAGATTAATTATTATATATCTTTGATAGATTCTATAAGAATTTGTGGATAAATGTGAGGTACTCTACTGGTTCTGTGGAAAAGATGAAACCATATGTAAGTTATACCACTGCTCTTTGACTTGATCATCACTAACGAAAAGAAAAAAAAATGGTGGTGTCTCACTAGCTTGTAAAACTTCCCAAATATACACTTCTTCTGAAATGTACAACTTGAGAACTGTTAAATAAGAACCTGGCTTGGACCATTAGTAAGCACCATCTGTTAAATGTTCATGTAAGATTTTTACATCCAGAAAGATTGTTTTAATTTTAAATTTCATGGATAGATTGTTTTAAACCAAATAACATTCTCCCGTTTTTTAAGATTGAATGTTGTGACTGATAAAAATGTGTGCATTTTCATACACAGAGCCAGACAATACAGGTTTTTAGCAGTGTTTATTTTTCTAAAAAAAAAAAAACAAAAGAAACCAATGAATTTGAAAGGAAGTTATATCTGTCTTTTGATTGCACACTTTTTAAACAAAAATAATACAGGGTGGAGAATGAAAAATACAATTTTTATGTTGCTACTTTGAAATAACACCTATGTCTATGAATGTTCAAAATTAAAATATATATACCAAGAATGCTAAAATGTCTATTTTACATTATCTACAAAATTATGTTCTAATCCAGCCACAAATCATAGGAAAATACTTTGATACATATGAAAAGCTATAAACATAAGGAAATTTTGAAGGGAAATAACACACATAAAAGCTCATTAAATAATTACAACAACAAATAAATAGTTTGCTCAGCTTTACTTTTTGATTGCTGCCATGCATATTTTAATTTTTGGTATACTGAGATAAGAGAAAGGTGAGCATGCAAAGCATCTTTTTAGACTGAATCTGAAAGCAGATACAAGGTGTTGTATTTTTAAGCTGTTGTCAGAAGTTCATAAAACATGATATAGAAGGCAATAGATGTGATAACTGTTCTCAGGAAAACACACGACAAAGCATCTTTTTACAAAATAGACTTCAGTGAAGACTCATGGCAAATTTTCTTTGCCTCCATGGGTGGAGAAAATGTAAAAGTTTATAGTATGGGCTTGGAAGGCTTGTGTTATTCCCCATCTTGAGCATCTGGAAAATCACCCAAAATGTCCACATGCTGAGAATGCCCCTTTTGATTTTGGTCAAAGCAAGTAGTGTCAACTGAGAACACAGCAATGGCAGACTTGTCTTTAAGCAGTCAGAAGGGTAAAGCAAATGGTTACAGGTGAGTTCAGTTTTGGCACGAGGAGAGGGAGATGAGAGAGGAGAGAATGTTTGACTTCTAACTTGTACTATGTTTGCTGGATTTACTGGCTCTTTTCCTCTCTTTGTGATGCTGGATAGGTTTTGCTTGAGAGGTTCCCTCGAAGTTGTGGCTGGACTCATTGTGCTGCCTGGTGTATCGCTTGCACTTGCAGGCTGTGACCACAGTTATTTTGTAGGTTCTTATACTTCCATCCTGGCATTGAAGCTGGATCCTCTGAGTGCGAGTTTTGTCGTTGACACATCTCCACTCTTGCGAGCTCCGCCTGCTCCAGTACTTGGTTCCGTAACCTCCTCCAATCCAGTTGGGGAGCAGTGGCAAAGGGAGGCATTCACCAGCACACACCAGTTCCTTCAGGGGGTTAATGCTGGTGCACTGGCCATCAGAAATGTACTTGGTGGATCTCAGTTCCCGACAACCAACTTGAACACGATCTGTAGAATGCACAGAACAATAAACACTGAAATTCAGAATGGAGCAATTTCCTCAGCCAGTCATTTTCACATTAACCAGGTATGTTTTGCAGAAGTTAAAGTAGGCTGTAATCTTTACAGGACATCTCTTTACTATTGTGTCCCCCAACACAAGGGCCTCAAGCACTGATGGTATCTCTGGGTAATACCAGAGCATAAAGAAATCCTAATGATATGCACTTCAGCAGTTGTGGTAGAAGAGGCAATTTTATTCTCTATCCTTCTTCTCAGGGACATACCTTTGAGAAGAGAAAAATGCCCCAAGGGAAGAAATGTTTCCTGTTTGTTCTCAATCTAGGGAATCTGCTCTGTGATGTTCACAATTATGTTGGATCATTAGCAAGGGGGGAAATAATGCTTTGGAAATGGTTTATATGCTTCTAAATGAATTTCAAACAGTGTGTGTCTTCTCATTCCATGGTTACAGTGGACTGAGTCTCCCATGAACTCTGTGGCCTCAAACACAGATACTGCAGAAGTGGTAACAGCTGAAGTTACCAGGGTGCTGCCTATGAAATTTGAATGATTAGCAGTAACAGTTTCAGAGGGGTCATTTTGCCCTCAGGATAACACCATCTTTGTATCTGTAGTAGTGTGTATGTTATATGTTACATAGAGGATCCTGCGAATTCTCTCAGGCAACTGACAGAATCAACATGCAGAGCTTCTCATACAGGCATGTTTGTACCCGTCTATATGTGCGGCTCTGCACTCCCTGCAATAAACACAACTGTTTATTTCAGTAATTACACTTTGAAATAAACGCCCACAGCGCGCTTAATTTTAATAAGCAATCTTTACTGGCTGTGCTCTCCCTCTTTCTGAAGGACAGTTACGGCGCGGATTCTACACACAATGCAATTAACTAACGCTTTTAAAATAGAAGTAATTACTAGAAACATTTCAGAATGAATCATAAAAGGCTTTGAAGGTACATCTACATATCTCAGCTACAGGCTGCTTCTGTTTCTACTTGGATTTTTGGAAGCAAATTCTGAACAGAGACACTGCATTAAGATTACTTCACCCTATCCCCTGTGTCTCATGGTGGGCAGGCAGAGGGACTGTAAATCTGCAGGCTGACCCCAGGGACTAGTGACAGGGCTGCTGTCCTGATTGCCTTGCAGAAAAGATTCAGGCTTGCCTTCCTGCAGCTGCACTCAGGAATGTACCTGGAAGCAGCTGGTCACAGATCTAAGTTTGTCTCCTGTTTTTCTGTCTTTCCTGGCTCAGCTTTTTGCCAGTGACAGCTCACTGACAACGAATACTTACTGGGCTGCTCCAGTAATCTTATAATGATGAGATGTTTCCTGTGCGCTTAAAACCTTAGCATTCGCAGAAGCTGACACACCTGGCTTAGCTGAAAGGTATCGGTGTCACTTGTTGCCTTCACTTTCCAGGGATGACTATTTATCGAATTGTTGTGGGTTGGTGTGTGTATGTTTCTCTGTTTGGATTTGTTTCATTTTGAGGAGTGGGCAGGGGAGGGAACAGATAAAGTCAGCAGGTTTCCAGATCCCCGTGTATCTGACATATGTACATAACACTCAGCAGGAGAAGACTAGATATAAAAAGGCAAGTTAGAGCAGAGATCATAGGTAAATTATGAGCTGATTTGTTTACATTTGCTGGAGGTGTTAAGCGGTTAAGAGCTATAGCAGGAAGTAAAACCAAACAGCGGGAACGAAATTCAGAGTATTTCATTGCATTTGAAAAGTAGCTCAGACACCTTCCCTGGTCGTAGTGGGAGATAAGAAAGCGAGCGCTCTGGAAATGCCTTTCACCCCTCTTCCTTTATCTCGCTTCCCTGCCGGATAACCCACAGAACGCGGCATTCCTGGATGAACCTCCCTCAGGAAGTAACCTGGCCGAGCGAGCCGGTCCTACAGGACTCGCCAGCACGGGGGAGGGCGGGCTGTTGGCTCGGGGGCCGCCTGGCGAGGCAGATCCCGGCCCGGAACCAGCAGCATCTCCCGCGCCCCGGCTCCCCCCAGGCGCCGGTTCCCTGGAGCGCCGCGCTCGGGCCGGGGGGAGCACGGGGCGCTGGGCGGGATGCGCGGCTCCGGTCGGGGGCTCCGCTCCCGGGACCGGGACGGGCGCAGCTGCCGCCCGGGGCTGCGGGAGGCGGTGGAAGTACCGCCGGTGGGATACTCACTGTTACGGTCGGATCCAGTGCTGGTGTAGTGCCTGCCTCCGTTCCTGGCTTGATTCAACGTGCTGTTGCTGCTTGGGCTCGCTGCAGCGGGTTTAACGACGTGTGAATAAAGTATCTCTGTGGCATCGTTCTTGAAAGCCAAGTAGCTTCTCGTGAAGATGAAAGTCAGGAGAAAGCCATAGAAGTGAATGGCAGGGAGAAGCATGGCTGGTTCAGTCTGTGTCTGACAGAGCTGGATGAAATCTTTTCCTTCTGCTTCTTCTGGGTAACTCTGCAATTGCTCTTGAAGATTTCCTTTATATATTCAGGGAGGTTTGGCACTCATTCAGGTGTAAAGTTGTGGATAGCTTCAGAATGAAAATCCACAAAAGGGGTGGGATCCCTACATGAGCTGCGAAGACCTTTCACCAATAGGAGAGAAGACTGCAGTAAAGGAGGAGTTAGATGCACTAATTGCAGGATTCCTATTTGGGGCTTTTGAGGGTATACAGAAAACTCTTAGGCACCATCAAACAGCAGAATTCGTACTGAGACCTAGAGACGGCTGTGTCTACTCTGCCATTCCCTGTAGCCCCAAGTGCCTGGCACTTTTGTGTGATGTGACTAACACGGTGTCAGAATGAGTCTCTCTTGCTCCTCTTATGCGAAGTTTCATACCGTCTTCTCAAACTGAGATGAGCTCTGTAAGGATGCAAAAATTTATAGAACTTAAAGAAGACTGCTAGTTACACAAATACTGTCTGCAGTATACCAAGATCATTTAAAAAAATATTGTGAATAATTTAAAGCTGCCTCTAGATGCTTTAAATTATGCAGCTTTGATCAACAGGGAGCACTGCAAAAGAAATTGCTTGTTTTAGAGGAATATTCTCTCCCTGGTGTGCAAAGTTACAAGTATGTATTTCTGTATCACCACATAAAAAGTATCTCCTCTAGGCTCTTAGTACAAACATATCCATATTCATAACCTCTCACCATGCTCATTCACCAAACTAGTCTTTTTTTAGTTTTGTACATTGCCTAGAGCATTCTTATATTTTTAATGCATTATTTCATGTGATAAAGGAAACAAAAAGAAAACATGCAAATCTCTTTCAAATTTTCAGAAGAATAATCCTTACTTTGGCACAGTTTTACTGTGTCAGGCAGTTACTTGATTTTACATAAAATTACATGGCCCAAATCCAAACACTAGTGTAAACTGAGATGCTGCCAGTAGGTCAATGCTTGTCTATATACTGGTGAATGTTCTATAGATTTTTGCTATAAATAAAACAACAGTGATCAACACTGAAAGGTCTAGCGTTCTAATTAAATGGAACCTTTTTCTTGGGAAAAAACACAACCTTGCAGAGGGCCACATTATGTAAAGGTTAGACTCTAATCTCGCTTACACACTCAGTAACTGAGTTGATATCTATAGTCACACCGGATTTTATTGCTGTAATAAAAGCAGAAGTGGAACAGAGGTTAGTTACCTCTACTGCCAGGATCAAAATCTCAGTCATTCAGAGAAGACAACTTTGTTTCATCCTAGTCACAAGCAGAGGTTTGTCTGCATCAGCAACACTTTCCTCTTGCATCACTAAGAAAGTTATCCTGGATTTCAGCAGGAGTAAGAACAGATCCACTGTAAGTGCCAAATTGATAGCTTTTGCTTAAAGGACACAGGAAAAACAGGAGTGTTGCAAGGTGAAGTGAGTTTTACTGGCAGAGCTGTGTGTGGGGAAGTTGAGTTGATTGCCTGCATCTATTATGACTAGCCCAACCCAGTTCTGGAATAACAAGAATGTTGCAAGGCAGAGCGAGATCTTTCAGCAGAGTAATGTATGGAGGAGTGGGATCACTGCTATCCCCTGACAGAGCTGCAAGTTCCACTCTCATGGAACATCTAATTCAACCACAAAAGCAAAGATGTGTGTTTTACCTTCCCTTGAAAAAAAAGTTTTCTTAAGCAAATATCAAAAAATATATGTACATTACAGACCATTAATATTTGAGCCTTTCTTTTTTTTTTTTTTCAATAGCAGTGAACCAAAGGTCTACTTTGTTGATGTTCAGGTCCTACTTCATTTTTTCTCATACTCACAAATCATAAAGATCTTCACATATCTCACCTTCCCTGCAGGATAGTCTCTGTGCTGAATTGAGCCACTGTAATTAAAAGCATGGAACCAATTTTCCAGTTATCCACAGTACCTGTGTGTACGAGTCAGGGGACCTCTTCCTAGTAGAGAGATTTTCCCACATTAGACAAGACTTAAGAAAGTCAGAAGTTTCCTTGAAAACTGTTTTCTTTGAAATAAGGCATATAATCTTCTCACAGGGCAAATGAATGGGGCTTTGGAGTGGTTATAGAACTGGGTCTACAAGGAGCTTGCTAAGTCTTTTCAGCTTTCAATGAAAGCTAAAAGTCATCCTTTCAAATTTAGTCTACTTGAAACCATTAAGTTCGTCACGTAGATCTCTTGGTCTTGTCACTTTGAGAAGGAAGACCTCAAGACAAGCCTCTCACATCCTTTGTAAAGGAAAAGTTTGGCCCTGGATTTGCCACAGGAAAGATAATACAGATTACCTCATTTTTCTGTGCACTAGACACAGAGTAGACATTATTTTAATTTTATTTGTATTTTCCACTTGTTAAAAATATGGTATGAAAATATCATAATTTCAGTTCCTTGGTCAGTACTGTCAGCCTCCATGCTTTGAGAGGTAAGCAGGCTTCTGAGGAGTTTGTCAGTTAATTTGATTTATACTTTCTTAATCAAACCTAGAGCTTGCAGTCTTCCACTTTTTCTGAGTCTCCCTGAGAGAGATTAGAAGTTGCTCAAGAGGAAGGGATTCTAGTCAGTCAAATTTGGTCATTCTTCCACAATGAGCTTCAGAATCAAAAGGTGTTTCTTGTTGCTTAGCTCAGAACGAGTTCCCAGACTTTACATATTTTTTGCTATCATTAGTTAGATGTTGTGATAAGTTCACAAAGGTGAAGGCTGTAAGTTACCATTGTAGCTTCCAAAACAGACTTATACAATGTCTGTCCTCATTCTAGTCAGATTCAATGGTTTGTTTAGAAGATTGCTCTGCTTAATCTGTAATATTGGCCATAAGGAATATATTACACAAGGTCTTTGAAGTCTGTACTGGCTTCCTTTTTGCCTCTGGGCATAACTCAGGATGTTCTTATTGATCTATAAAACCCTATATGCTTTGAGTCCTAGGCAATAAATTCTATCTCCTTTATCTTCCATTGTGATGCTCAAGATCAGCTGGGGCACACTGACTGTACCTGAGTGTCTGGAGAGGTTAAATGCCCAGTGTGAAAGGTCCAGGAGTCTGGATTTCACTGCTCCTAATGATCCAAGAGAGCTTTGTTCAACTACTTGGCATGGTGTAAAGGCCATTGTTTAGTCAGGTGCTTGAAAGGTGACTGTTGGGAAGGCACAGGACAGAAACCCATTAACCAGATTAATTTAAATGTTTGTACAACATATACCCAGAAATAAAGTGCTACATTTAACTACACACTTTTTTCAACTTAACTGCTCCTCTTGTCTTAACAGCCTTGCTTCTGAGTGAACCTAAACATAGTGGTATAGCCATCCATCATGCTTCAGAGAGGATGGTATCCAGAGTTATACACACCTTAACTCTTGCCTTTTCCATTTTCTGTGATGGAAAAAACACATTTCTCTCAATGGATGTAGAATTAGGCATACATTCCCTAAAGATCCCAGAAGAGAATTCACTTCTTTATGGTCATTTATAAGTCTGTCAAGATCCCATCCTCCATGTTTCTTAGACACTATAATGATGTCCAAAGGGCAAAGTTTTGTGCAGAGTGCACACACCTGTCTAGCAGCACAAAACAGCCACAGGGAATAGAAGGGTATGCACTGACAAGTACAAATGACTGTCAGAGAGCCTTGTCTTTGCAAATCACATGATCACTGCACATGCACAAAATAAGAAGGAATCCTCAATTTTTCATAAACTTAGGCCTGTCCTGTTTTAATAATGACAGGAAAAGGCCAAAATTAGAATAAAGGCACCGTGGAAATAAAGGTTGACAGTTTGGTTTTATATATTTTATTTTTTTTTTTAATCCCAAAGACCATTAGAGCACTGCACTTCTGACTTGTTTTCAAAGGCAGATACTTTGAGAGTAAGTATAGGCTCAGATAAATGACTGCAAAAAAGAAACTGACATTTATTACTTTGCACCTTAAAACAGAAATGACTGTCAGGCTATTTTCTGTTAAGCAATAAGCATATTAGTAATGCACTTCAAAGCAGCATAAAATGTGATTTGGAGGATGATAAGAGAACTTGTCTGAAAGTGAGGTAAAATTGTAATAAGTGCAACTGTTGAGAACTTGTAAGCTGTTGTGCAACAAGTTAGCATAATTTTAAAGCTCATACAGAAAACATGTAAGAGAACCAAGATATGTCCCCGTGCTGCAAATTCTAAAACCAAAGATTTTTTGAATACTTTTTTCTATAAAGACAGAAGTTTTTCTAGACAGATACTTTTTAATTTTCTAATTAAATTACATTTGAGAGATTAAATGGAAAACATAACATATATTCTTATTAGGGAGAATGACTAATTAGTTCTGATTTATGCCTTCATCTCTCTAAGATGCCGTATTACAATTTTATTTTTTCTCTACTTGCTCTTATACATAATGTAGACAGAATAATTTAGGTCAGACTGTGGCTTCAATGGAAGTAATTTATCACTTTTATTAAAAAAGACACTGAAAAGGGGGAATATCTAATTTTTTTTAAAAATTCTAGGAAAATGTACAGTAGAATGAAGAACTGTCCGTGCTAATTATAATTGCCACCTCTTCTTAAGCATTTGCAGTAAGATTTTAACACAAGATTGAAGACAATGTGGCTTATCATCCAAAACAATTTTTATGATTTCCGCATGTGTTGAAGAAGAAAAAGCAAATATGTTTTCCAAAGAAAACAAAAAAAGAGAATAACAGCTTGTCCACTCAGGATAACATTTTTGGAAACTCTTAAATGACACCAAAATGTAACACTTCTATTTTAAAGAGATTTAGGGCAATAAATATAGATTTTATTTTTTTTTTTAATGCACATAGACACTGAAGTCAAGTGGACTTCAGTATCTACATACTTTCTAAAGTGTTGCCCTAAGGAGTGAAAGTCCTATTGATTTTCAGTGAGCCAGTCACTTAAATGCTTTTGAAAATTTTACCCTCAGGTTAAAATTCTGAAACTCCTACTCAATGTTAAACAGGCAAAGTCCCATCAACATGCCCTAGTTGCAAATAAAATAGAAACTGAGTAAGGGTTTTGAAGTCTGACTTGTTTCTTTACATGTAATTAACTGAACTCTTAATATATCACTATGTTTCAGTAAACTGCTTTGTGTTTCTAATTATGTGGTCTGAACTGATTACAGTGTATTTAAAAAATGCACACTCTACAACAAACCAGCTAAGAGAATCTGGCACAGTGTCAGGATTTCCTAGGCAAACACTTGCCAAACCTGTTGTTAGATCCAAAGTCATAATTTAAAAACAAGCCTACAAGGTATCTAGAAGAAGATCGCTCTTTCCTTCCTTCTGCACCATCTCCCACTCCCTTACAAGGGAATCACTTTACCTTATCAAAACAGAACAGTTACTGACATTTGTCTCCTGGTAGGAAACCTGTCCCTGCTACATTCAGATTTTAGATTTGACGGGTGCACATTCTTGTTAAAGAAAAAAAAGTTACCTTCACCAAGAATGTCCAAATTCTTCAATCAGATAAACATGCACAACTCCCTGCTGAAATTAAGGAAGTACCTGAGGGCAAAACCTGGCCCCAAATGAGAATTTTAATAATTGTAATACTGTGTAATCCTTTCCCTGCCAAGAGACAGAAATGGCTTTTTCTGCACAACAAATTCACAGACTTACCATGCACTCAGTATCACGATTTTGCTTTTAGCCTGTGAACCACAATATATTTGATCAAAGTGTATAGAGCTTATTTTATTAAAATTAATCCATCCAATATAATGGTGCATTGGTACAGTACTGAGAATTTCTTATCTGCACACATGGGATCTGCTATAAACCAGCAAATGTTTCCACATTATCACCCCAGACACAGTTTTAAACACTGGGAACCTTAATTAACATGGAAACCTGTCTCTTTCTCCAAGGATCTATCTTGATGTGTTGGTTTTACTCTTAGCTACTGAGCATATTTCCTCCCTACCTGAAGTTAGTTTCAGTCACCTAGTTCTCTTTTAAGTCCTAAACTGTTTCATGCAATAAATGAATGAGTCAGCCTGAATGAAATAAAGACACAGAACCAAGTATCACCTGACTACACAGGCACTACAGCCCATTCCAGACTTCCTTTCTAGCAATTTTAATTATCTTGAATTCACATGTAGAAGAAAATGTAACAGAAAGAGCTGATAGATCCCTGCTGATTGAAAATCTCCTCACTGGAATGCTCTAGGATCTCTTTTAAAACATAAAATTACATTTTTACAAAAGTAAAGCTTAATAAAACTTACTATGACTACAGTAGAACCTTAGCTAATGAAGTGGCAATATGTACACCAAGAGTTGAGTTTCAAAAATCCTAGGGCTAAGTGCCTAATAGTTTTCTAGGTATTTTTAGTGAGAACACTTTGTTGTTGTTGTTGACTCATGTCACTCACAAATATAATATGTAGAAACATATGTGAAGTCAGCCTGGTGAAGAGCATGACAAATGCTATTGCCATAAAGTTGAGAGGTGGGAATAAATATTCAGTACGTTCTCCAGGTTCTATGTAAAATTTAATATCAAAACACTTTAGGGAAGAACAAGAATAGCAATTCTTTGCAGCAGTAGATGTCAACATTTCAAAATCTTTTCTTCAATCCAAGTCAGAAAAAAATCCTCACATTCTGAGATTCTTTACAGAATAAATTTCAGATAAAGAAGAAAATCTAACCAAATGTTACTATTTTGATTTTTTCTTTTATTAGTCTTGACTTTTAATAGTGGTAGTTCAACAGTAGCAGGATAATCCCTGCCTTAAGCATGGCATTAGGTTTTAAGGGATTATTTATCTTATCTAAGCTTAGAAGTCTCTCAGTGTACCTTCATGGTAATAAGTAAGCAGTACTTGCTTGATCACAGAGTTTTAAGCAAAACTATCCTCTAGCCTGAAGTGCAGTGGGATTTCAGTCTTCATGTAATGCTTTATATATCTATATGATCACAACAGATTAGCATTTTGAAATAAAATATAGTTAAAGTAATATGGTTACAAAACAACTTGACAATGAGGCCGCTGTCAGCAGAGATAATCAGCAATGATTATTTTTAAATGACTGCTTTTCCAAATATTAAACTTTGTCCATACTGTTTAAAACTGGCTATAACAGTAGCTCTTGTCATTGTTGACCTCACATCACTGTCCAGGAATTAAATAGGCTTCACAACAAATGTGTGTTACCCCATATTCAAACCTTGCTGCTGTTTATGCCTGTAACCTTCAGGCGATGAAGACGTTCTCTTTCCAGTGCAAAGCATGGCTGTTGTGAGCGACATTTATTTTGGGACTTCAGTATTCGGTCTATTTGGAATTACAGACTGGTTTAGAGGACATGTAAACAGTATTCAAGAAAGGAAATGTCAGAACATTCTGTTTGTTCACTTGGCCTTTCTGCAATTCTTCAAAGCTTTTCACAGGGTTGCTTTTCTAAAACGTATCCTAACATGGAAACATTAGACAAATAAAGCTTTCATAACTGTCAACATCTGAGTTTGTTTTTCAGGAGGAATATTTCCAATAAATTTTCACACTGAGGAAAAACAGAGTAGTGTCCTCCCTTCTGGGAGTTTTCATCTGAAATGTAGCTCCATCTCACACATTCATGCTTGCCTGATTTAAACAACAAAATGATTTTTACTGTAATTGAAAAATCCTGCAGGTGAAAATTCCTGGACTGATTCTTCCCTGTTGGTAACTAGACTGGCCTCCTGCAAGTCTAGGAGATGCATATTTGCTTCATAATTTTTGTTTTTCTTGTTACTTACTACCTTTGCTACTTCTAAGGAGAGTAGTATCATGAAATTCTGTCTTCAAGCTTCCCTTCAGAGTTTTGCATCACAGATGCTCAATTCCATCTACCTCTTGTACAGATGAATGGAATTAGCACCCCATGCTGAATCCCTCCTTCTCTTTTTCCATTGCAAACTCTGGCAAGCTGTTGGAGCATAAGAGATGTGATAACAACTGCCTGTCGTTTCCATGTCTGTCCGCCTGGTTCCACTGTGCAGGCAGCACCTTTAGCAACCAAGGTATGTCTCCAGAGAATTTTCTGCACAGTTGAAGAGAGGAAAAGCACTAGAGATGCTTATGAAGGGTGCATACTTGCACAATGTCAGAAAAAGCCAGTAGAATATGGAGGTCCAGGAGGCGATCTGGGGACAAATTTTATAAAATAGGTATTCTGATGGGATTCTGGTAGGTGCTAATGCATTTTACACTAATTTATGTCAAAAATTAGTGGAAAAGAATTTTAGCAGTTTCAGTGACAAAGTACCTGTTACTGTAGAGCTCCTTACAATAGTAAAGAACCATATCTAAGGTTCTTTCCTTTAAATAAATTACATAAAAGAAAATTAATTAAAAATTACTTCTATATGTACAAGAAGTTATAGCATAATTTCTGTTTAATAGGTGTAGAGGATGTCAGTAAATGCCTCTCAAATGCCTACATGAACTTTTAGATTTTGCCCACTCTAGGCTATACTCAGTTTTACAACTGCTTTTTACTTGAACTGTACCACATTTACATACGTAGTCTGTTATAAATTGTGCATAGAATAGGTATTTTGTGGTCCTTCTAAAAAATTATATGGACAACATAAAAAAGTATCTCTTATGAAGAAAAAAGTATTTCGTTCTGGACAACCCAATACATAATTCTTATCAACATTCAGTATCAGTATAAGGTCTGTTAAAAAAAGAACTAAAACTGAAGTGCTGGAGCCAATTTATTCATTAATGACTTTCTCTGTTCTTAAGTGAGAAAAATTGTTATTTCATTACTATTAATTCAGTCATTATAAACAAAAATGAAGGGATATGATGATTACTAAGGACAAAGGTATATACGGCCATGAATTGCACTTTATTTTACATTCTAGAAAACACTAACTGTCAAAAATAAGCTGTTTAAGATAGATCACTTTTTTTATAAACTGTCAGAAGGAAAATCTATGCATTAAGGGTCCAATTTGAATCTTGCTAAAGTCAATAGAAATCCTGCAACTGTCTTACAGGGAGTTGGGTTTAAAGCCTCCATGGAGTAAAACACTCACCATGGGAGTAGCTGTCCGAATTCCGATAGTCTGTGTTTGGAGCATGCACATTAAAATAACCCAAAGCATTTTCCCAGCAGGTAGCACATGAGATCTCATAGTCTAAAATATAAATACAGTAATGGCATGTCACCATCAGCCCAGGAAACTGGTATTTAACCAGTTTGGTCTGAAAGGCCAATAGGAACTTTAACTGTCTATAAGCAGCAACCAGTGTGGTCTTTTTATTAGCTTTTTTTTAATTAGCACTATTAGAGACACATTTGCACGTTAAAAAGAAACATCATATTTATGCATAGCATGGTTCTAAAATTTTTGATTTATCCACCTTGTTAAAATTGTTTACATTTTTTCGGTGTTTCCATTACTTAATGTTTATTACTAATGTCAGCACACTTGTGCTAATTATGTGATGGCAGTCCTTCCCAAATACTTGTTCCAAACATCTGGGGGAGGACTTTGTCTCATTCTTCCTGACGGAAGCCTAGTGTGCGTTGAGGTCATTATTGAACGCATCATACCCTAGAAGCCCCTTCCTCCCCAATATGCGTTTCTTCCTATGGACTTTCATCACTGAGACTCCAATTTCAACCTCATGCCACATGCAGTAATGCCACTATAAGAAATTTGTGATCGTCCTTGGAAGGGAAGCTTGGGAATCTTTCCATTTCCATTTGAGTCCTTTTTGTATCACTAACTGTTCTTTGTTTTGCTACAATAGGTAATGTAGCAGTGACTTAATACCATGTCACCACATAAGACTTAACACCACTTTGTGAAACTACAATACCTAAAAAAAAAATCAAAATATCTTAATTATCCCCCACAGAAAGATAAAAGGAAGGAAGACAGTCCCAAGAATATAGACACTGCTTAATGTAATCTTACTTCAGGATTACTCTTGGCTATTAAGGTCCTTTTTGGCTAAGGATGTTAGCAGAGGATTGAAGTTGCTCATTGTTTGCCTATTACCTTCAGCAAAACATCTGAGGAGGAAGAACACTGAGTTTGCTCTCCAAGTCTAGCCTTCAGCTTTGTGGTGCACATAATCTTTGCATGGTAAAAGTTCAGGCTGTATCCTGAACCTTAATTGGTTTGGGCTTCAGCATCAAAAGTTGATGGTGTATTTGAAAATATCTCATTAATCTCATGATTTTGGGGCCATTACAATGCTTTTTATGTCTAGGATTTGCATCTCTACTGTCAAGCATGTGGGGATCTCAGAATATTCTCAAGACCTAACTCTCCCATAATTCACACCACAAACCCTTAAACTAATACCAAGGCGGCATTTTAGCATGAGTACCAGGGGATGGAAAAACTCTTGCTACACTCAGAAACACTGATTATACTCAGTGGCTTTGTGTGGGCCAAGCTTTTGTTCAGGCAGCCTGCCTGGCCTGCACCCAGGCAATATCAATCTTAGTAATGGTTCATCAGCTAATGCTGGGAGGTTGGTTTTCTTTATAAGAGTGTAAATTATTTAAAGTCAAGCTGTGAGTGGGCTACGTACAAAAGTAGAGATGGAAAATTTGCGGGACATGTGGCTTAGCGTGAACATGTGTGCAGTCAAACCCACTTCTCAGTTTGTAGTCTAGACATGGCCTTATGGCTTGGATTTGGAAATACTGAACCTCGCGGAGATGAAAGTAGGATTTAAATACCCTGAGGCAGATAGGTTGGAATGTGGAGAAAACCTAATAATGCAGGTTACTTTAATGTCTGCAGTATGACTGTGGTCAATCCAGCACTTTTAAATGGGGAGGAGGGAATTTTATGTCATCAAAATTTGGCAGGTACTATTCGAGATAAATAGTTTGAATCTCTAGTGACTGTGGTTTGGAAACAAAATTAAAGTTTCTGATAAATTTCTGTAAATTTTTTTTCCGAACATTCAGCTAAACACAGCTCCTCTCTTGGAGGCAGCTGTAATAATAAAATATTTTACATTTATAAAGTGCTTTTCATCCTGAAAAGTCCCAACAGACTTTGCAAACTGCATTCAATCAAAATCACCTAAATGTGACTAAACTGCATAGGGAGCAACAACCAGACATGGAGGCACAACACATACCTTGGACCACAGAAATTTTGGCCAAGAACACTAGACTGAAGTTCTAACACTGTTGAAAGAATAATACATTTTTTTATTTACATGAAATGTCCAGGACCCTGGATTTTTCAAAATACTCAGTTAATTGTAGACTTTACCACTCCACTAAGTACCTGGGAAGGCAGAAGCAGTGAAATTATTTGGTTGGGACTGGAATAGTAGTAGTCTGTGGGTCTTGAAGCTAATGCTTAGAGTGTTAGGCTTTCCTTGACAGATATATGTGGATATTAGTTCCTATGTATTGCATGCAGATGATACAGTTGCCAGGTACAAAGCCTTAATGAGGCTGCAGACAAGCAAAAGAACTTTCCTATGGGAGAGTGATGAACTGCATGTTACTAGCAATCATTTGCCAGATTGGTATGCTCTACTAAAAAGAAAATACTAAACATAGCAATAATTTAGAAAGAAAAGCAGTACTGCGTGCAAGCAACTAATACAAGTAATAGTATCAGGTGAATGTATATGTTAAAATCATGAGCTTTTTTGTTACAGTGGAAATAAAATGGAGGATATGGTGAGTGCTCTTTTTGTTAGCTTACAGAACTGTCATATAGGATTGTATTTTAGCCCAAGAATGCTCAACACAAGTTAGGACCAAAGTGTACACTTCTTTAGAAGCAGGAACTCTCCTGCGGTTCGACTACAACTGTGCATAAGTGAGGCGCGATCGAGCTTGCTGAGGAGTAGCTGCACCATTCAATGAAATGCTGTTAGTTAAGACTGAAAAAATAAAAGACTTAGTACGTGGCATTAGAAATACCAAATCAAATTGAAACTGTACTTTTGTATATTGAGTCAAAAGTCTCAACAAAATAAAAATTTATTTCACCGGAAGAAAGAGATTTCACTGATTCTTTGTTTAGGTACTCCATGCTACCTCACTCCTGCCAAAGGGCCAGTCCTTATCCAAGAATTTTATGTAAATTATTAATAGAATACTTATGGACAAAACACAACTCATATGGTATAGATAATAAACATGTATATAAAACATTTTAAAATGTACATTTGCTTCTTCCCTTTCAAACTATAAACTAAAATCTACATATTTTCCTTTTCTTATCCCTTTTTTTAAATGAGTTTTTGCAAGAATTCTCTTAAAATTGGGACAATTTCATTTTAAAAGAAAGAAATTATATCAATTGATGTTGCTTCTTGGGACCTATTATTCATCAAAATTGTTTTTTAGTTTTCCACACATGATCTACTGGCCAAGTTGTGTGTGTTGTTCTGTGCCACAAACTATGAAGTCTTTATATAGTATTTCTTTGTTTCAAGGATAACTCTTTAGAAAAACAGAAGAAAAATACTCTCTTTTTAAGTATATGGAATGCAAATTTTTCTTGTTTCTGAGTTTGTACAAGAAACATAAAATAAGGAAAACTGATTTTGGATGAAGGCTTTAAAAGAGCCAGCCATCCACTTTAGGTGGTTCACAAGGATGATTTATTTTCTATCAGCTGGACATTTATCTGAAAAAGATAGTCATTAAAGCAAGGCGCTATTTTTCTTAGAGCCTAAGAATCTGAGACTATGAAAGCCACAAAAATTGATGCAAATAATTAATTCTAAAGACTACAGATATGGCAAAATACTTGACATACACAAGAAAAGTATTCAGATGTTATTTGTAACTTTTTTCATTGGAAGACCAAACAGAGCATGGCTCCAATTTTGCTTCATTTCCCAAAGTTTTTTTTTTTGAGATTGGAAGGCTGGGGAGATTGCTAGGTGATTTTATACAATACATCCAGGTTCTTTTGTACTGAACTTCATTACCTGTATTTGACTAAAGAACGTGTTTCAGAAAGACACTGAAATGTGAAGGAAGACTTCAGCAGAGGCAAAATCCATCTCTTCTCTGCTAATTTGGACATTCACCCTTGCAATTAAGAATATATCTCTTATATGTAGCCTGATGGTTTGGGCTTTCGTTTTCTGGCCACAAAAAGACTTCTCAGCTATTATACTACCCAGCACTTTCCCTTGTAAAGGTAGAGGCCCACTAGGTTTCAGTGACCTCTTAAGTATTCTTTTATTTCTCTCTCATTTATCACTGTTCAGCCTCTCAGATAGTACCAAGCTACTCTGCTGAACACAAAGGAGTTATTTTTGTCTGTAAGAATATGGCATGAGGCCTGCTATACACTAAGTACAAAATATCAAGGCATTCATGACAAAAATCTAATGTAAGAACAGTGCCGTCAAATTCTCGGCAGTGTCAGAGTGAAGAATACCTTGATAAAAACAGTTATATCTGTGCCTACCTTTTGAAAGCTTTGCTTCACCATGCAAATAGATACCTCTGGAAAATTAATTAGTTAAGGTGGACTTCCCTTGCCTCTAATATCAAGAAGTAGGTCTGTTTCAGGCTGATTGCTGATTTTTCATTGAATACTGGTAATCTGTACCTCTGCACAGTCCATTTATGCATTCTCTCTAGAAACATCTCAGAGTAGAAAAATCAGATTCATTAGACTGATCTCATTGAAATGTACTGGTTTATGTATAAGAACATTGGTTTTGGTTCTAAAGCTGTACACAAATGGGAAGCTGGTGCTCTCAGAGATATGAAAGAAATATGTTCCTAGAACTTGTGGGATGAAAGTTGGTGCCATTTAATGTGAACTGGGAGCAAGGTTATGTCTTCAGGAAAGTACTGTGATTTCACACCAAAATTTCCACCCCCTAGATGTCTATTTCTTTTGTATTTTATCAGGGCAAACTCATCAATCTGCAGAAGGCCTTAGCAATTACATTGATGCCCCACATAGCAGCAGAATGCTACGGTCCAGGTGCATACCAAGGAATAAACACAGTGAATGCAGACATTTTAAAACACTGAAAGGTACATATAGTTGCTCCTCCTGTTTCATAAGTGCTGTAGAAGTCACTGAGAAGTAAAAAACAACAAACTTTTACTAATAAACAAGGATTAAACACAAAGATTGGAAAATAATCAGAAAATCAGAAATGGAATACAGTGAATCAAAAGGTGGAGCATAGTATTAAATAAGGTGCTAAATATCTTCATATCATCATTAATCACTTTTATATCAAATTATCAGCTCTACCTCAACCATTTCATAAAAACTTATGACTTAAAGCCAAAAGAAGGCCAAGTTCTTTGATTTATTGGTTTGGGTTTTTTATTTCTTTGTGTAACTTATTTATTTGTCATTCTAGGCCAGTTCTCTACATAGGAGGTCACTCACCACAAATCACAGTGCTTGAGAAGGGGCTAAAAGATGGATGAGGCCAAGACACAAAGCTGTGCTGAGAAATGTCTGCTGGCAAAAGGACTAATATGCGCAGGGCAGGAGCAGAGGGAGCCATGGAACCATGAAACCACCTCCTGAACTGTGATAGCTCTAGAATCTACCTCCTCATACAAAATAGATGGAGAGGCACACCAGGAAAAGAAACACTGACGCTCTTCAAAGTTAATGAAATGAATCACAAATGTGAGTGTGGAATCTACATTGTATGTAATCAACCTTTCTTTACCTGTGACAATGTATCTTCTCTTCCAACAGAGAAATTGCCCTTTAGAAGCAGTTCTCACTCTGCAGAGGAAAGAGGAAACAGCAAAGGAGAATATCTTGGTAAGAGCAGTAGCAAAGGTGAGGGGAAAAGTTTGAAAACCTGTGTAAGTTTTATTAAAACGTTGATCGCTGTAGTTCTTGCTGACTCAGCAGATATGGTTAGGCACATGGTACAACTGAGAATCGGACTGCTGATTTAAGACCCAGCTTTAGACTCCTCATTTTGAAAAGGTTTTGGAAGTGTTGGCTTAAATATCAAGAATTTATGAAGCAGTTTGTACAGCCTATTGCAATGAGCTCCTTCAGTTTAGTTGACACATAAATAATGAACAACACACTAGAGGAACCATAGATTCTATTTTTATTTCTATTTGTTTTTTCCTATCTTACTATTTTGCTAGTAGAGAATTTAAAGTGATACCATATTCTTTCATAAACACAGAACCAGGTTGCACTCAAATACACACCTGTAGCCACATTCAGTACAAAAGCTTAAATTCTCATCTTTTGGATTTCTGTGAGATTTTTTTATTTTGTCACATTTCCTTTCCCTATTGTTACTACAGCCTCCATGGGGTACCATAAGTGAAGATTCACCAGAATGCTCCATTGTAAGATCTTTCTTTTGTGCTGGCTTTTGTCCTGGCAGGAGATAAACCATCTCCTTCACTCTGTCTGGGACACAGATGGGTATGGGCAACATTCTTCCACTATTGAGTCATTAATCAAAAGGATCTATTTTTCCACTTTTTAGTGGCCTCCCTTTTTCAAAATTTTGTCATTGAGTAGACAGTTGAACATTTTCTATTTATATAAGCCTGATCTTTTCCTAAACCAGCTTGGATTAATTAATTTAGTGTCAATATTCTCTAAACCATGCAGATTTTCTACAGTTTCAATAAAATACGGGCACTTGAGAGTTTCCTGCCTCCACTGAAAGATAAAAATGGGCAAAATGTAATTCATCAATAAGGAGCACTGTTTACCACTTTTTTTCCCAGATATGGCAGTTTGATAAAATGCAAAATTTTTCCTTGAGCATTCAAATATCGAAAAATGTTTGTGAGTTTCAAAACTCTGGTGTCAGTATTTGTGAAACAGACGTACAACCCTTCCTCATTCATTCAGGTGGATCCAAAGGGCTATGTTGTGCACCACCATATGGTGGATAAATGTAGTGAAAGCATATGTTTACATTTGCAAACAAGTTCTTCTTTTTTTTTCTTTGTTCTACAAAATTCGTTTTTGCCTAGATATCTTACAGCTTCCCTAGGCTTATCCATTCTCATGCTAAAGGAAAGTTAGAAGCACTATTCTAATCAAAATCCTTCACAAGCACAGCCTCTAAGTAACCCAGACTGTCAAAGACCTCTGTGCATAAAGTACTGAAATGTAACTAATTTTGAGTGTTGTTGATACCCATGGCAGCATTTAACCACTGACATTTTAGCCTGTGCTTCTTCAGTATTTATCATGCTTTTATACACATCACAAAGCAACCTCAAAGCATAGGAACCAGGTAGCTTTTGAATGAGATTGAAATGCTCCAAAAGCACACCTTACATTCTCCAGCCATAGGACCAGGCTAGAAACACCTTCCTGAAACGTGTAGTGTGGATGTTAAGTTCTCAGCACTAACCTTTTCATGGCACAAATTCTTTTCCATTAGCCTGCACTACTTAACTAATGTAGACATCATTCATGTGGCTCATCTGAACCTACTTACAGAGCAGAGACTACTTTGATGGGCTTTGCAAATCTGACTGGAAATTTCAGTCCATCCAGCAAAGTGAACTACAAATGGGAAACAAAACTGGGGCAGGCTCCTCTATGCTTGAGGATTTGTTGCATGTACCTCAGGTGTGCAATGTAGTAGCTAAGTAAAAAGCCCTGGATCAAAACTTTTCTCCTTAGTCAAACTGAGTCTGGAATAATTAACTTCCAGAATATGCCTTTTTTTTTTTTAACCCTTGGTGTGATAGGATGAATGTTTTGAGAGATTTCCCTAGAAGCAGGATATTCTACTGAATTTCCTAGCAGCAACAAAAGAATTTTGAAGAAGAATTTTGAAGACACCATTATTGATAATGTATGTTATACATTTTTGTAGCAAATGTGGGTAGAGTCCTTCTCAAATCTTTGTTCGCAAAGCCTAGCCATGATGATGATGTTATACATTTGCCTGAAAAATGTATTTTGTCTGCTATGTTTTTATTTCTCATTAAGGACACAAATAGAGAGATAGGGTGTCTTTTTTTAAATTAAAAAAATGGAGACAGAATCGCATCTGTGTATAATTACAGCTGAAAACTTGCAGATCTATTGTGAGCTCATCCTCAGCAAAACCTCACAAAATCACTCCCTTTTTATGGCAACAAATGAGTTTAATAGCCTGAACTTTTCCACATCATATATGTAAAATAAAGTGGCGTGTTAGGAAATATTATCAGCACCACTGTATTTCTAATGAGCTATAATACATTTCTGTATGCTGGTTTCTAGGTTAAGCTTGGCTGTAAATTTGTAAGCACATGCAACCATGTAGTACTTTCCCCTTATATGATACAATAAAGAATCTTAAAATACACAAGCTATATATTTAAAACAAAGTAACCACAAATTCTTACAATTCAGAAAGCAACAATATTCCTGTAAAGGGAGGACATAATTTACAGAAATTACTTTTACTAGGCACACCCAATTTTGACTTTTATGAGGCCTAGATAAGTAACATGGATTTCTTAAGTTATTTTAACAACAAATTGAACTATTCAAGCTTTACATTCACTTTTAGTATTAATAATGCCTATCAGATTGATGCTTGCACTTACATAAAGCTCTTAATTTAATTTTAAGAATATCCGACAGTTTTACTGGGTCAGACCAATGGCATATCCAGGCAAGTTTTCTGTCTCCAGCAGTGGCAATAGGAGAAGCTATTCAGAGACTTATAAACCGAGATGTTCTCAGAGATCCATTCCTCTTTCTCTTCCCGCAATACACTACTGTTGTGCCAGGGTGGCAAGAGGTACATCCTCACCCTATCGTGATATTGTCCATCTGTTTGGTCTAATCCCTTTTGGAACCTCCTGACGCAGTTTGCCCCTGAAATTCCATGTGATAGCAAGAGCCAGAAGTCCACTACTTTGTGTTTAAATAAATGCTTTTTAGATTTGTTTTAAGCTGATGTTCTATTATTTTCCAGTTCTCATATTATAGAATAGAGTGAACAGAAGTTCTGCCTCTACCTCATCCATGATTTTCATGACTTTGTAACCCTTCCTCACTTTTCTTTCCAGCCTTCTCCTTTCATGGTTGAAGACTCACAAACTTTTTTGTCTCTCCACATAAGGTAGCTGCTCAATTGCATAATCATTAAAGTTCCCCTTGGAGTTACATGTTTTTACCCAGAATGCCAAGGCATTTTTAAATTTTTTTTGAGAGCTTCTCAGCAACTTTGGGATTCAACTGCCATACTGGTGAAAAGAAAACTGAAGCTTTTCAAATTATCGATCTGATTGTTACTTTTCTAGTATGATAGGTAAATGCCCTATTATTTATTCGTAGAGGTTTAAAAAAATTACTTTGGGAGAATATAATTTGATTTTCCTCCTTACTCAATTCAACCTACTATTTTATTCATAAGTATTCATTAACTTAAAATGTAATATTTTGAAGAGTACCTCATTTTTGCCATAACAGGCTAATATATTTAGCTGTGCTTCAGTAATACTTACACTTTCCTCGAATACGCTATTTGCTTATTCCTTTAATGCATTTATCTATATCTACAGCTCTTTTAATTATGTTAGGCTCTCCTGGAATGTCTTTAAAGTGTTGCTCAGAGACTTTGAATCATGTATATTCGTTGCCTTCTCTGACACTCAGTATTTCTTCTGCTCTAGCAACTTAGGCTGAACACAGGTGTTGAAAACTTTTGCTTTCATTTGAGCGGTGTTTTGTTCCACCTTGTCTGTTAGAGATTTAATTTTGCACTAGTAGCTGGTATTATGTACAAGCACAGAAGCCTATGGCCACAGGTAGCTATCTTTTTTTCTCCCAGGAGAAAAATACAAGCATTGTGCTGACTGTTAGTGATTTATAGAACACAAAGGCCTCATTCATTCTCATTTTAAGGTCATCGCTGTGTGATCTTCTTTGAACAACTTGCAGATAAACATCAAGAAGGCCTCATGAATAACAATGACTAAACTGTCAAGGCAGTAATAGTATGATTGAAGAGAGCATCCTCTAAATGCAACATATACTAAGGAATGTGGAGAAAACTTCCATGTCTTACAGCTGTAATAAAATGGGAAGTGCATTTTTAATATAAAGGTGAAGTGGAATACTGGTTGGAATCAAGCCTTAAACAAATGGCTTATTTAGCCAAAAAGAGAGGGGGGTTGCATTTTGAATATAGCAGAGTGATGTGCAGGAAGCTCGGAGAATACAGTATCTTTCTCTGGCTCCTTCGTTCCTCTGTGGGAGGGAACTTTATAGCATTCAAGAAAATTCCTTGATGGTGCTGCTGTTTCATATGAGCACATTGACAGGATGCACAGTTTGGCACAATTGTCTATTTCTGATCTGAATTACAAATACCAGTGGTGGCAAAGATTCAAACTGACCTATACTGGTGGAATAATTCAAGTAATTATTCAGGGAATCGTAGTGCAAACACATTTAGTTCTTTAGGTCTGGAGTTCAAAATGCTGCAAAAATCTCATGGTATGCTGCACAATCATGAGTTCCATGCTGCACATGTAGATTAATGATGTGGTGAGGTATCTCATGAGACTGAGACAAGAGACATACAACAAGGTTCTAAGGAGTGATAAACTCGGTTTATTTAATTCCTAAATAAATTTCATAGATGTGGGACACGTGAAAATTGGATGGTAAAGATTCCCATGCCCAGATCAACTAGGAATGTCATGTATACTAATTAAGCAAACAGAAACAAGAAAATAGTTTGTATGTATTTTTGAGGTGCATACAATTCACATTTATACAGGTTTCCAGTCTCAGTGCCAGATAAGCCTAGTCATAAAGGATAATTGATTGGTTTTATGCACCATTGCACAGAGTCTAAAGGCATTCATAATCTATGGTTGATTGCATTTTGAATATTGCCAAAATGAATACAATCCCCTCACTGTTGAACAAGATCATAATATTTATATTGATAATTGAGAACCTTGAATAATTCATAGTCCCATCATGTCTTTTCTATAAAATTAGGACTCTTTTATGTCTGAAATCAAAACCAGTCCAAATAGTTAGGATTTTGACAGCATTTTTCAATTAAAATTGTTTATTTGTGTAAGTTTTTTCTTTGTCCTATAAAGATGAAAATACATTCTCATTCTCATTTTGGACTTGGATTCAATTCAACCTCCAGGGTTTTTTATATGTTCTTATAGTAAGCTATCTGCTCTCACAAAATGAAATATTAAGGAAGTTCTTAGTTTGTGAAGCTGAGAGAACAAAACAATGTTTCCATTTAAAAATTCTTTCAAAAGTTAGTATTAAATACAAAGACATCTTTCAAGAAGAGTGACCACATTCATTTTGACAAAGCACAGGCTGAGGGAAGAGTATGTTCCTGTCTGAAAGATGTCCTGCTTTTCAGACAAGATTTGGAATAAAAAGTTATTTAAATATTTCTGATGGAACATGGAAACAATCACTATATCCTGTGAGTGTCCCAGTCAAGCAAGAATGCAGGATCACTTTTAACATAACAATTTTCAGGCACTTGAAAAATTATTCTCAGGCTCAAACTTCACTGCATGCATTTCAGTATTTTAAAAGTCTTTAAAACTATTTTATTAAAGTATCTTTCAGTCCACTTTCTTTTTTCCCCCTTCCAGTTGCAGAAAGCCCTTATATTTGGGCTTCAAGATGAGAGTCAGTAGATCTTAATTTTATTTCCATCACTGCTGTTCCGTGCTTTTAGAATTATGTGCTTTGAATTCTGCATTGATAAAAATAAATTCTTTAGTATATAAAGCTTCAGGATTTATTGATTAAAGTATCTATTCACACAAACCAATGAGAATAATTTTGGTTGCTGGGCTCACAATGAAAAGTTCTAAGGTATCTAGATATCCTAGAACAAATTTGACACCTAAAAACCCTAAGTGGAATAGGTTCACCATTGCAGTATATCCAGTGAACAAGCAGTTACATTTTGCTCATGGAAGACTTGGACAGAAATTCCTGACACAAATCTGACAGAGGAGCAATTTGGGGTCCTCTGTACTGACTGGATTTGGGGTGTAGAAGATTTTCTCAGAAGAAAATACACACAGAAAGACTGATGGAACTGGCATGTTGTGCTGATGCTGGACAGTCTTTGTGACAAGAGGAGTCCCTTTGAGTACTGTGCCCTTGCCCAAAAGTTACCTGTGGATGTTTTCTTCATTCTTTACAGGCAGAGGAAAAGAGCACTGGGCTGCTTTGGGCACCTAACAGATGTCACAGCTGCAAATTGCATTTTCTATTGGCTAGATCAGTTTACAATCTGCCCTTCAAACTGATTTCAATTAATTCCCTTCTAGACAGCTAATTTTTCCAGCATGGCAAGTTCAATTACGACTTTCTGTAAGTGAGAGGGTTTCCAGGAGTCAGGCAAAGCAATACTAAGTTTTATAACTCAGGGTCCCTTTTGAATGTAGGTAAAAGTCTTCTGCTTTTAAGCATTAGATAAAAAGAAGATAATCTTCCCTCTGAGAAGAATGCCATTGAAGCAAGGCAATTTAGGGATTGTTAAGACAGGGGTGCTTACTTCTGGTGGGTTTGATCTTATCCTTATGTCTCTATTACTTAATTTTTTTCTTGCTTCTTGTCTACTCTTCCTCACCATCCTTGTGATACAAAATGACATGGGCTATACAATAAAAGTGATAATGTATCACTGATGTAGATGAGTCTGCTGAGAGTCAGGGTATAATGAGAATCTGCACAATTAAGAGTTTTAAAGCCCAACGGTGAAGTCCTGAAGGGCACCAGAGCATTGAGGATAGAGGTGACACACCACGATGTTGTCAGGAGGCTGCAAAGGCACTTGTTCATGCTGGCTGTTCTGCGAGGGCCATGAGGTCTGCCTGCCTTGCTGAGGTGGATGAGGATGCTTTGAGGTTGTGGAACACCATTTTGGAATTTTACTGTGGGATGTCTCAGGTGCCAGTTCCAAATACTATTTGTATCACTTTTGAAGTTCTGTGAGAATTCTGCAGAACTGCTTTCTACCTTTGTTGAAGATATTTCCAAAACAATAATTGGGACTCCTTTGGTTCTTTTAGGCAGTATGGGAGAAGATCAGAGAAAATTATTCAGGATGCACTGTTTAATTTTAGCACACACATTCTATGCCAGTTGTTTATGTATGTGGTTAGCACAGCAATATAGGGGAGTGGGGGGAAAACCAACAAAAATCCCAAACCAGAAAGCCGGTTGCAATGAAAGGCAGTTCAGCTTGTTCTTGTTTGTGGTGGGGTTTTTGCTGGTAATTATTTTGGAAAAAAACCAGTATTTAACTACCATCCCATCTACTCTGGAGTCAAATATTCAGCACTGCTTACTAGTGACCTAGCACTAGCAATAAAAGGCATAAGTTTTACTGGCAGTTATTAATGTTCTAATAATATGTGGTTTAGTCTGTTCTGAGAGTTAAGATGGTACTGTATAAAAAGCTTGCAGATACATATCCAACTCCAGCAAATTCCCAACAATGCACTGACAAACACAGGAAATCTTGTAGAAAACTATCCCAGTGTAGACTAGGCAATATTTTATTCCTGTCCTTGTTGAACAAAATATTTTAAACACATGAAATGCTTTGTTTCAAAGTAGCATTTTTGAAATCCAAAAGTTCAGCTGTTGCAATTCTTCTTTCCACTCTGAAGTTACATAAGTTTCCTGGATCTCTAGAACTTCTTAAAAATGTTCAGTTTTAACAAACAGTAATATTTTTTAGGTAAAAATCTTCTTATCACTTTGAATGAGCTCAAATAAACAAAAGCTGTGCATGTGTGTGACTAGAAATTTTTTTATTGCATTATACATATACTTTTTAATAGAAAATTTTTCCTACTTAGCAATAAGAAGCCACACAAAACATGGACTTCCTTGTATCAATAAGCTTTAACTAACCAAATCTGTTCCCTCAAGGCAAACAATCAGGTAGCTTTGACACCTGCAGCTACTGGAAATATTAATGTAAGAAGAAATCAAACTGGTGGAAGCCTGAGGAAATATAAATACAGTAAATGTATTGAAAATACTTCATCTGGTGCTTACAGTTTGTGCAATCATGAAACATTTTGCTAATAATCCTCCTAGAACTCACTAAAAGTTAGCTTACTGTGGGGTTAGAGCAATTATCAAATATAACAAGAGGATGAAATAAGAGGAGAAAGCAGTATTATGGATTAAAGCTGTGTTTATGCATCAAACTATATAAAGGTAGAACAGTACTCTAAGATGATAATTCCTTTTAAGGTCTGCTGGTATACACATCTAGCACTTTTTTAAAAAAAAGTTTTTCTGTAGAAGTGGAAATGGACTCTATTCATATGTGATTTTGTAACAGTGCATCTTTTTAAAAAGAAATTGCAAACTCATCCTGACAGACAAAAAGTCAAATTCTCAAAGGATCAGTGTACTTAGAAGTCCAAGTAGTTCTCTTTATAATCCACGTTTTTCGAACAATTCCTCTGCATTTGACAGTTTCAAAGAGTCTACACTGGACTCAAATTGTGCTCTGCTTTGGTGACTGTTACTTGTTCGAGTTCTCCACCACTTTTACAAATATACTCTCAAGTATCTTCCTTCCCAGTACAGTTTTGTGATCTTGAACTCATATCTTTGTTAGTCATTGGCCTAAATAATGCCAATCCACATCAGTACACTTACCATACCTCTACATATCATTACATGAAAACACTACGAAAAATGAGAACGGGGCATAAGAAAACTTTCATCTAAATTTATTAAACTGTCAGTGAAGTCATCATGCCTACCAGCTGGAGAAAAACCTCTGAAGTCAGTCACAACTGACTCAGTAGTTTGTAAGAATCTTGAAGTTCATGAAGTTGCTTTTCAAGCACCTTCTTCTGCTTTCCAGCATTCAATGTTACCTGCTCCCTTCTTCTCCAACATGACAGCAAGAAGGAAGAAACAGAATCAGAAACAGTTGTGAAACATAATTATGCTATTTTCATTCTGCTGCTAAATGTCAATAACAACTAATTTATGAATGTGATTACATGAACATAAGAGAAAAACAGTGGACTTGATTCCAAAGGTCTGTTCCAAACTTTGAGCGTATTTTCTGTGCAGGACAGTACTGTAGTGGTGCTTTTGCTATGTACAAAAAGAGGTCACTGAGAATTAATCCATTAATTGCCTTTTATACACTGCTACAGTGTCCAGATGTCATTTGATCCTAGCTCTTTTACAAGCTTAGCTACTTTTTAGCACCTTTAACTTAGGTACAGAACTGAGTATATGGTAATAATTATAAAATAAGAATAGTCATCATAGTAACGTAGTGTATAAGTAATTCATTCACACAGCCTAGGTCAGTAGACCTTTGATAGACTAAACAAAAGTTACCTGATCTCAATATATCGAATCAGTGAGGCAGATGAGTCAGGGTTTTTCCCAGGGCAGAAGGCATGAAGAAACAATGTCAGTGCCCGGTAGCCAATAAACATAATGTATCCCATTTTTAGATTAAGATGCCTGATTAGTATTACATAAATAAAGAATTTTTATATAATTCAGATAATAATTTTAAGAGTTCTGGTATTGAGATTGCACTCCTTTTCCCTTTAATGAATGTACATGCAAGTTCTTACATGTATAAATTCAAACTCTTCTTCAAACTTCAGTTTTATTTTGTATTGCATGTAATCATTTGCATCTATTTAATATTACACTATGAATTCACTACAGGATATGTATTTGCCATGTTATATCTTCACAGCATTAACTGACCAATTAAGTTATTACACTTGCTGCTGTCACTGGGAATGCCTATGCTCTCTGAACGCATTTCTTGAACACTTCTGGTTCAACAGGTAGTGTTCAGGGGCCAGCAATGGACATGGGCCCTCCAAACCCCAATGTAATTCATTCAGACCTGCTTTTGTGCATCTCTACGTGGCAGAGTTTTGCACCATATAAACACAGCCCCACTGCCAATATATTAAGAAGACAGAATAGCAGAAGTTTACATCTGAAAATTACTTTGGCAGCCATGAAAATTAAAATGGAAAGTTAAGGGCTTTTTTCAGTATCTGCAGGTTATAAAAGCAGCCCAGTGACAAAAAATTCTTTGAATTAATAGGGACACTGCCATCAGTCATTGGTAAGAACAGTACTGACTTCTACTTATAGAGAGCTCTGCAGACATTATTCTTCTAGAAAACAGTTATTACTTACAGGTAAAGGTAGTCAACTTTGTTAGGAAGCAGTATTAAAAGTTTTAAACATGCACAATATGTTTTTATGAAAAATACCAACAATGTTAGTAACTTGATTTCAAGTATTGAATACAGAAGATTTACTTATGTGACTAACAGTGATACTTTTATAGAAACTTCTCTATTAAAATATCTTCCCATCAAGCCCCAGGCATTCCAAGCTTGCACATTACAGAGAACCAAAAATTCCAGTTATCATGTTCTGGAGAGCATATGTGATCATAGCAAGGGAGATATATATTTTATATATGTATAGGATAGATACAAACCATTGTGGAAGTGCACATACAGGATTTTGAAAGATTAGGATGTAAATTTCTAAGACTAGAGTAACAGGATCACTTGACATAATGATGTTGTTTACAAAATTTTGTTTACATACCCATAACAGAGCTGCAGCACACAATAATTTCTTTTCTGACTGTTGATCAGACTTGGAAGTCAATCTGCAGGAACACCCCAGCAGGCAGAATGGCCAGAGAACAAAGTTAAGAGTTGGCTGTGTTGAAATGAAAGATATGTCCAAATTGTGCTGATAGAAACATAAGACAGTATTTATATATATCTTGGGACTCCTCTGCAGCAGGCCTGTCACATTTTTGGTGGTGGTGGTCTTTATTCTCCAGGATAGTATTCAGTTGTCAACTCAGAGTGAAGCTGGATTAGAACAAGGTAGTTCATCCATGTGATGCAGTCTGCTGGGAGAATTTTGCCATAGGCTGCATCTGGACTATTTTATCTTCTTCCCTTACACTTACCATTGTGTATAATATATTAATTTATATTACACATAATACTAGAAGAACTAAATAAAGTTTCTGAGGCAGGAGCCTAACCATTCCAGTTAATCACTAGCTTCAAACTGAAAACAGTCAGAATTGTTTAGATACAGGATCAAGTTTGTATTATTTATTGGAAAAGAAGCAGTCTCCCAAAAGTCTGCTCCTGAACCTGTTACAGGGTCACTGGGATGTCGTCAGTGCCATCCACAAGATTAATAGCATGAGTGAGAGAAGCGATTCAAATTCCTGAATGTTTCAGACCGTGTGGAGTATTTTAAACATCTGCACAGGGCTTGCAGCTACTGGACCTACAGGAGAACTGCACTCCTCTGGAGGAAGAGCTGGAATGCAGGTGGGATATCCTACTGATCTTTCCTCAGGCTTCTGCGTTTCACCTGATAAACACTGATAACATATTTCCGGTTACAAGAAGAAAAGAGGAAATATGCATTTATCAACAATATTTTTCATTTCACTTTCCAAGTGAAATTTATTTAACAACCTCAAAAGCAAGTTAATTGCACTAATGTCTAAGTATCATTACTATAACACGAGCAATTTTAAATTTGTCCTAGATAATGTGGTTTTTGATGGATGTTCTGTAAGTATGCAGAACTGCATAAACATGTAAGATGGAAAATAATTCTGTAGTAGGATCTGCTTTTTTGGGGAGTTGGACTAGATGAGCTCCAGAATTCCCTTCCAACATAAATTAGTTGATTTTATAAAATAAAGATGCAGTTTTTAAAAACACCTTCTGTGAAAAAGCCATACAGCACAGTACCTTTGATGAGAAGTATTTAATCATAGGAGATAATAAAGAACTCTGTGATCACCCTACTGTAATGTTGTATATTGTATCAATTTCTAAAAAAAAAAAAAAAAAAGGAGGAATGAGTGTGATCTTACTACTTTATTTTTCACTGTTAAGTATTTTTCTTTTTACAGTAAATAAATGCGCTCTAAAAATGTAGGTCTTGTCAGGGAGATGCACTGAAACTCACTCAACATTAAATTAAGGTCAATAAGACTACAAAGATGAGATTAATGTGCAAGTAGTTTAAATTTTCTGTATGAAAATGAAAATAGATCTTACTTAAAATATTTGGGACATTGCATGAAAGAAAAATCTCTACTTGTATATTGAGAAATGGAGACCTTCAAAAAGGTAATTTTTAGAAATTATACAGGACTTGAAAAACAGAAATTGAATATAAACCCTGAAAAATACAGAGCAATTCTAATATCATAGCCAAAAAAACAATTGAATTCTGAAGATAATAAACTTTGGTATTTAATAATATCATGTTAGACATTGGTTTTAGCATGTTCCATCTTTCGAAGCCATTTGAACAACAGGTTAAGTTACAAAGAGCTATTGTGCTATCAGTTTCCCAGTAAAGCCCTGTCCAAATCATTGGGAAGTAAAAGAATAGCAGAATGGTTTAGCCCATCACCTCATTATTGTCCAAGTTTCACTTGCTAGACTGTGATAAACTTCTTAGGTATTTTCCCCAGAGAGGATGGAGAATGTGGGTGACTGAACTAGAGAGCATCCAATGAGACAGGTTATGTTTTAAACCAACTTTAATCTGAATTTTACTATCCAAACCAAATCCATGTTTCTATAATGTGGTCTCTAAATTGATACAGTGACAATCTCCTGTACCCTTGGTGTGTGGTTGAAGCATGGACATACCAGGAGGCCTCCAAAGTAGGGAAGAAAAGGTGTCACTCTATGAGCCAGATGAACTCCCCAAGGCATCTGTAACCTGGTGGTTTACAAAAGTAATAATCTCCTGTTCTGCCCTATCCCCTTTGTCAGTAAAAACAGATCTATCTGTGCTTTCCCCTATTTTTATGTTCTGTTATCAAATACTATGAAGTTGCAACTGTGTATCCTTATATAAGAACATTAAGTATTTTTACTACATAAATATAATGAGAACTTTTTGGAAAAACATGTACAGCAAGTCAGTCATTATTCTGGGTAACCTGAAGGATGTGTGATCATTTCACAGAAATTTCACACAATATTCTGAGTTGGAAGGGACCCACAAGGATCATCAAGTCCAACTCTTACGTAAATGGCCCATACGGGGATCAAACCCACAACCTTGGTGGTGTTAGCACCATGCTCTAACCAACTGAGCTAATCTTATTTGATCATTTATGGACAGCAATCCAGGAATAGGACTACATAGGTGACAGATTATGTATTTTGGAAACAAAAAACACCACCAAGCTAGTGTAAAACATGGTGATCATTCAGTCTGAACAAAAAAAAATACTCATTTTCTGCTCAAGTTCCTTTAAACTTGGTGGGGATTTTAAGTATCAATTTGCAGATGCAGAAAGAAAAAGATATTAAATTTACTGAATTTTAAAGTCTCCATTTAAAGTCTCCATCCAGACTAAGTCTGTAGTTACCAGTTAAAAGAGATAAGCACCTCAAACCCCCAAAACATATCTGAACAAACCTCAACCCTTGTATGTCCCACCTCTGTGACAGAACGCACAAAATACTTTCCAGTGGTTCCCTCCCTCTCTCTCTCCCCATACTTTATTACTGAATTTGCCTGTCCTATCATGTTAATTGGACTAGTTGATATGTCACTGTTATTATCAAAGTTTTCTTTAATAATCATCTTGTCTTTTGCAATTCTAAAATGATAGATCTGTCTTGTTGATTGAAAACATTGAACTTGAATGTAGAATGAAAAAAGTACGGATCTCTGTACCAGTTTCTTCTTCTCCATTGATTTCCTCTTTTTATGATTTTAAATACCCTAGAGATATTTTTAGAAGCTAAAATAAGGTATTAAAGACATTTCTGTTGTCAGTTTTATCCCTTTATGATGTCTAGTCTTTCTTAGTTGAGGTTTCTATTTGTTTAAAGCTACCTAGCTGAAATGGAAGCCACCCACATAATTTTTCCAAGAAAATTAAATATTTGCAATGTAATACTTGTACTGTAGTTCCATTCCTCCATTATACATACTACATCTAGCTTCAGTGGTCTGAACAAGCGAAGGCATGCACATAATTAATTCCATGAGGGACAGCTTATTCATATATTTGCACACACAACTTTTGCTCTTTGTGTATCAGTTGCATATAATTTACAATGACTATTTCTGCTAACGAGTACTCAGTGCAAATTAAATTCTAAATAAAGCTCCAAGTTTTCAGACATATTTTTGTTGTTGCTTGATCAAACATTTTCTATTGTCCTACATGCATGCGTGCACACACACATACTGGAAATGGCTTTTTCTATTCTTCAGCTTGTGCTATGCAGTAAAATGGTTATATAAATAGCAACATGGCAACAGTTGCTTGCACATGTGGATGTCATAAACATTTTGTGTTCCTTTACAGCCAAATTCAATTCAAGGCGCTGTCGCAGCAGTGGGCCTCCTCCAGGAGCCGGCACGGGAGAGGGTCTCTCAGGCACCAAGGTGATTTGCAAGTTTCAAGGGAGTAACACATACGGTGTGGATTAGCTGTAAATTAAACGCACAAGTGTTTTCTTTATAAGTGACATATATATAGGAGGAATTTCTTCACATAAAGGGTGATTAGACATTGGAATGGACTGCCAGCGAGGTGGTGGAGTCACTATCCCTGGAGGTCTTTAAGGAAAGACTGGATGTGACACTTAGTGCCATGGTCTAGTTGACATGGTGGTGTTGGATCACAGGTTGGACTCGATGATCTCGTAGGTCTTTTCCAACCTAACTGGTTCTTTGATTCTGTGATTCCAGGGGTGTGATGACAGGTCTTGTCCCCCCCAGCCCTGCCCCACCCTCGCCCACCATGCAGCTCGCACTCCTTTCCCACACATATACATAAATGCACACAGGATCTGTGCTTTAAAACAACCAACCAACCAACCAAAAAAAAAAAAAAAAAACAACCAACCAACCAACCATAGGAATGTTGTTTTAAAAAAAAAAAAAAAAAGGCACCCTTTTTCAGGATTGTGAGTAAATATGACCCAAGGGGCTTCCCAGAGGTATCCCAATTCCCTCTCAGCTGTTGCCCCCCAGGGCCTCCCATCAGCCCACCCTGGCCACCTTCCTGAGCCCCAGCTCCCTGTAGAGGTGCCTCTCACTCACTATAGAGCTCCTTCCCCCAGCACAAAGCCCTGCCTTGATTAATGCCCAGGCTTGGGCTCCCATTTCAGTGTTATACCATTTCTACTGTGTCCACTTCTGGGCCCTCAATTCAGGAACAACATCGACATGCTAGAGCATGTCCAGAGAGGGGCAATAAAAGTTGGTGAAAGGTCTGGAGCACATGTCCTATGAGGAGCAGCTGAGGGAGGTGAGGTTGTTTGGCCTAGAGAAAAGGAGGCTCAGGGGTGACCTTATCACTCTCTACAACTACCTGAAAGGAGGGAGTAGCCAGGTGAGGGTCGGACTGTTCTCCCAGGTAAACACTGACAGGACAAGAAGACAGTCCTCAGCTCCGCCAAGGGAGGTTTACATTGGATATTATAAAGAATTTCTTCACAGAAAGGGTGACTAAACATTGGAATGGACTACCCAGGGAGATGGTGAAGCCACTGTCCCTGGAGATTTTTAATGATGTGGCACTTAGTGCCATAGTCTGGTTGACATGGTGGTGTTTGGTCATAGGTTGGACTCCATGACCTCAGAGGTCTTTTCCAACCAACCTGATTCTTTGATTCTGTTATTCCAGGGGCTCAACAGCGCTTCCTGTTCCCCCCCAGCCCTGCCCACCCTCGCCCACCCCGCGCCTCGCGCTCCTTCCCCGCGGCCGCCCAGCACGGGGCTCTAAGATGGCGGCGGCCCCCGCCGGCGCCGGCGGGCAGGTGAGCGGGGCGGCCTCTCCCCTTCCCTTCCCTCCCCCCGCCCCGGCTGCGCCGCTCCCCCGGCTGCCGGCCGGAATGGTGGCCACCCCTGGCGCGGACCCTCGCAGCCCGCCCGGCCCGGGAGCACCCCCGGCCTCGCCCTCCCGGTCTGCTGGGGGGGAGAAGCGGGAGATTTCCGCACCGCCACCACACCCCCGAAGCGAGGCGGGCTCGGTCCTCCCGCGGCGGCGGAAGGGGCTCGGCTCCCCCGACCGCCCTGGGCGGCAGCGGGCGCGGCTCCTCTGAGCGAGCCGGTCCGATCCTTCTCAGGCACCGCGGCACCCCTGAGGTCTGCAGCCCCGCCGGGGCCGCCGTCTGCTGTGGCGGAGAGCCGGGAATGACCGGCAAAGGGCTCTAGGGCGGGGAGAGGATGAGATCTCACGTAACGCAGTATGCAAACTACAAATCTTTGGGCACAGCCTTCCTGACTTGTCGAACTCGGAACCCGGGATCTGTGCTGTCTGGAGTAGGTGTGCGTTCCCCATTGGCACTCCACTCTCGCCATCGGTCTGTCCCTCTGTGCCGGGGACAGACATCAGCACGCTTGGGGTGTCGCTTTTCTCCAGAGAAAAACGAGCTGCTTTTCTGCAGAGAACACTTAGTGTTCCCTAGGCAGATTTTGCCCATGTAGACAGAAAACTGCAGCCATTTGTCCCAGGTTTTCCCCCTCTGTGACAGCTGCAGTCTGGGAGCCGTACCGAGTGCTGGGCAAATGGGCACTGTCCCACACCCGCTCTGTGGAACAAGTGGCCTGTGTGGAGTCCCGGGAGTGCTTGGCTGCTTCAGCTCAGAAAGTGCCACAGGTCTCCCTCGTTTGCAAGTTAACCTGTGTATATTCAGCATGCCCAGAACACACTGGAGTGGTTGTGCAGCCAATACAGGCCATTCTCGACGTGCCTGTTGGTGCTCCCAAGGCGTTTTATATTTGTAAAGTTGTATCGGTTTTGTGGTTTAAACAATAGTGATCCTAATGATGTTGGGCATAATAGCTCATGTAGAAAACTCATTTCTTCTGATACACATTTTACTTTTTATCAGCCACTAGTAACAGAGATCCATAATTCTCTTGTTAATGGGTTTCACTGCTTTTACAAATTAGAACACTTCAGTAATATACTCTGAAAATAAAAATCGTGTCTGCGTTTTTCAACGTTTAATGTACAAGCAGTGTACTGGATGCATAATTTTAGAATGTCGTGCATATAGTAAAGTTGCATAGAATGAAGTTGCAACTGTATTGCAAAGTAAACAGTTTCATGTTTATCACGTGTATGGGTTTGGCTGACCTGAGTGAGAAGCCTGTCAACAGTCACCATACATTACTTTCTCATTTCACGTCTATCAACTATGATTCTCCACAGGAAAAGAAAATTAGTGTAAGTCTAGCATAATTGTTGGACTATTTTTATCAATTTAAAATAGAGATTGCCAATTTAATATCTTTATCTCAGACTATATTACAGTTTGCAAGGTGCTGTGATATTCTTTTTGCTGTGCATATTACTTTAAACACTAAATTTGCATATGTTGTAGTGAATCCATAATGATGCAGTATATTATGCTGACAAATGTACTATATACTGCTAGGCAGTAGAAAACCAGCTGAAGATCTGTGGCTTTAAGAGCAATGGGGATGTCATAGGATTGTATCTGGCTAGACAGTAAGTAAAATATGTTTGTCCTTTTGACTTTTACTAAAAGTAGAGCACACAGTAAATTGTAACCTTTCATAGTGCTTTCTGTATCAGGTACTTTCTGAACTTCATTTATATGTGAAATACCAGTAAAATATATTTGTACCTAGTCCATACACGTTGCGAATGAAGAAATGGTGAAGGTACAGTAAGACACACAGCAGAGCTGTTCTCACAGTGAAGCAGTTACCTGCCTCAGCTCTAGATACACAATCCATCTCCAGCAACCTAGAGTTGCTCCAGGATCTGTGAGTTCATAGAGTTCTGCATGAACTTCTACCACAGGAGCAGAGGAATGAGGCTTGATGGCTAATCTCTGCCTGTTCTAACTGGCTCCTAAGGCTGGGTGGAAGGAGTATCAAGAAGGCAAATGTAAAAACACAGAACCTGCGGAGTCTAAAGACTGCCAAATTTTTGACCTCCCTGAAGAAATCTGTTACTGCAACAGTGAAACTCATTGGTAGCACCTTTGAAATTACCTGCATCTCTACTGTTAAGAACTGAAGGGAGGGCAGGGCAACATGAAGTGAATACAGGCACAAGAATGCTTGTTTTGGGCAGGCAGTACTGATCACAGAACTGATCTCCTCTTAGAGCTTTATGAAATAGCTTGAGATGTAGGGCAGATGAGGAGAAGAAGCCATGCTGAAGGAAGGCAAAGCTTTCATGAACCTGTGGGTGATCTAGGTTGATAGAGGTGTATGTTGTAGTATGAACATGCTGAGAGGCTACCATTGAGGGATGGATGCATGACAGGACATACTTCAAAGTTTTTGGAAGGCGTGCTTTGAATTTCTGGCAGGGCATAATTCCAAGTGTTGCATACCTGTTTGCAGCCTCACGACTGCATCTACTGTTCGTAAGGCTGATAACATATATGGGGAACTAATGCAGTTTAATAATTCCGGGACAAGGTTTTCAAGGTCCTGGGTCCAACGAATGAAGAAAAAAAAAAAAGTATTATGGAATCTCAACGTTGTCTAGCTTGTTTTTAGTGGAAATCAGGTGGTATTGAAAATCTAAATGTGTCCACTAGTGTGTTTGAATTCCTTATCACATCTCTTGATTTACACTGGAAGGTATTTGATGCTTTGTGAAAAGTAAACTTAAAGCATGTAGTTACTGTCAAATTTCTTTTAAATAAACATTTTAGAAAGAAGAAAACATAAAAATTAAGGGTGAAGTTTAAATAACAAAAAAATTACAAGATACATATATATATTCTAAACAAGACAAGAAAATGACTATAATGTGTACGCGTAAGATAATTAAGACTGTGTATACAGTCTTATTAGGCACATTTTTTGATTTTAAATGCTTGAATGTATGCCCTCACTGGCCATAGTTTTTGTATAAATAAAAAGAAATGTTCAGATGGCAGATATAGAAGTGATTTGTCTTCCCATGAAACCATTTTGAGACGATGATGCAAGATGGCTTCTTTGATGATTGGATAGAAGTGAACTCCTTTTATTCTATACCAGCTTATAGAAGTACAGCCAAACTCAGTATCAGACCATGCCTCCTTAACTGTTGGTTTGACATATTTTTCTGCTGGCTGAAATAAGAAAGTAAAAAAATAATAATTAAAGTCAATCAAATAAGAGGGAATGAGTTTATATTTTTTAAAACACTACTCTTAAAGGGACATGAAACAATGTAAATTTGGACACTGAAAGCTGTCATCCTAGGAAAACTGATTAACTTAGCAGTAGGTAGAAAAAGAGTGCTGCAGGCCAAAAAGGATCAGTTTATAAAAGACATACAAAGTTTGGAAGGCATCTAGAAAGGGACAGGCTCTTTTAAAAATGTTAGAGGAATTAAGCTCTACCTGGGGCAAATTAAATGCCTTAAATACTACCAAAAAAAAAACAGATCAAGGCTTGGAGATAGTCAAAATGAGGCTGTTAGACAGGGAGTAAAGCCAATTAAAATGTAAACCTGTAAACTAGATATAGAATGGCAGTGACAAAGAATATGAGGAAATTTTGGCTTTGCTTCCTGAAAAGTAGTGCAGGGGTTTACAGGAGAATTAGATAGTAACTCTGTAAGAGTTCTGTATGTCCTGTCAACAGTCATCTGCCTGTCTGTGCCACTTGCAGCAATGTCTTTTCTGGTCACTTGTGACAATAGACACAAAAGTATGTATTTGGAGAGTTAGTTTTTATAAATTATCTGAAGAAGTTAAATGAAGTGTTTAATGAAGTAACAGCATGGGATAATCTGACTTTCTGAAATAAAGGACACTAAAGGTACAGCACCTCAACTTTGCAGGGTTTGCTTTTGACAGAGTTTTTATTTTCAAATGCAAGATCAAAAAAGGTGTCTATACCTGGAGGGTGTGTTGAAAAAAACAAACAAAAAAAACCAACATGGGAAGCTAGAGACTAGGCTTCACAGCTGGAAAACAAACATGATTTTAGGCTGATGATGTGAGGTTAATTTTTATCAATTCTGTTCGTTCTTTCTGAAACACTGGTCCCAGTCTTGCAACACATTAAAATCCACAAGGAAATTTTTATTATGTCAATTAAAATTTGTAATATAAAGGTAATCTACAATTATTCTAGTGGCAATTAAGAATATTTATTTAAAACAATGAAAAATCAAGATGAGCAATTAGTGAAAATTACTCAGCAGCTCAGTAATATTCTGTGTAATTTGTTATTTATAGTACACTAGCAAGCTCAAAGTGCTAGATACACAATTAAACAAAAAGCCCTACTGGCACATGGGAGATAGTTTCAGCCTTAGTGGATGTACTAAGTTTATGTGAGAGCAGGAGAGGAGTGAGAAAAGGGCAAAAGATTTCACAATATGCACTAATATGAAAAATAATAAGAGATGTGCATTGTTGTGCTCGGTGTCTGGCTTCTGTTGGCTTCTCTGGCACTATGGCTGGACAATCCCCACTGCACCTTCAAAGCAATTTTCCTTTTAGATTTGTGTCCTCAGTGTGCTAAATTTCTCCTCCTGTGTTCTGAGCAGGATTTCCAAACTACAAAGTACACAGCACTCCGACTCCCTGAGAAAATAAATGCTATTATGGAAAAACAATTAATTTATTACTTATTTTGTTGCTTGCAAGTGTGTAAAATGCTTACACTGTCTCTGCCATCTTGTTCTTTTTGTCTTTCTCTGATATAACTTGTAAGGAGTGTACCTTTTTATTTCTTGTATAATATTATTTATAAAAAAATTAAACTGTTTGTAAAATTATTAAGCGCTCTTGTTAAGAAATTTGTCTCTTTTTCTTTTCTTCCACCAGAGGACTAAGAAGTGTCCCAAGTCTCTCACAGTTTAATAGGTTAAAGTATTTGTGGCTTAACAACAATAAGGTAATAAGATATTCATTTAAAGAGCAGAACAGTGCATCTATGCTCCCTGATTATTATTTTTAATTTTTTTCTAGCATAAAGCATTATATAATTGTCAAGCTAATAAATTATTTTTAATTTCCAGGCATATTTAACTGTGAGAAAATATTTTTTTTTTAAACATCCCAGAGTTTAAGCTAATATATTTTCCTTTAGATTCACATCAGATTTATAAATTGTGTTTATTTAAGAAGCTGAGGTTTTGTGCTAATTCCTTAGCAATAAAAAGCAAGCAGTTCCCAATGTAGCTGGTGTCCCCTGCCCAGCAGAGCGGCAGCTCTTGGAACAGACCGAGGGGTGATGTGGTTATAGGACAGGAGTGGACGGCAGGAAACGCGTAGCTCTTGTTTCACGCCCTTGCAGACATGCAGAGTTTATTTCCTGGCAGGATGGTGGTCGAAGTGAGGCTCCTGTTTGCCCTCATGCACAAAAGGGTGACATACAACTCTTTGAAATGAGCTTCTCCCTGTGCATGGGAAGCAGCACTGGAATGCTCGGGATGATGGGGTGTCTGCTGCTGTTACACAGGTCACTGTGTCACCTAAACTTGTTGGACTTACGAGATTTCCAGGCGAGTGGTTAGAGTGGGACCACATGAATTTCTCATGTTTCCAATGGAGTGATGGCCCTAAACCAGTTACACAAGCCATATGCCTTACTTTCTCCTTCTGTGCAAATCCAGATTATAGTATTTATTCTATCCTGTATGGGTTTTGAGACAATGCTCTGTCAAAATCTCGACACAGTACAGTTTCCAGCCAATTGTAAGCACATTGTATGTTACACAAATCATCTCCTTGACCAGTAGAATTATCTGATTTAGAAATCTCCATATCCATAGCCAACCACTACTAAATGGTTGAATTGAATCTAAACTTTCACCATTAGCCACTGGTAATTAAAAAGCAAGAAAAATAATAAAACACCAAGAATTCTAACCTGCTTTTAACTATCTTATTGTACAGTAGTTTACATGACTTTCAGAGTGAGCTCAACTTCTTAAAACACCAGAGTTGCCTGCTCAGGTAAATAAGTAGATCTGTGAGCAGCAGGAAAAATAAATTTACATTCCATGTCTCTTTGGAGTGTATGTATATCTGCTGCCCCAGGCTAACATCAATTATATGGCATCTTATGTCAACTTCATCAAAAGATCTGTGGTTATCCAACTATTTTCAAAAAAAGCAAAAGTATAGATACATTAAAAGATTGAACACAGGTATAATAAGGCTTTTCCTTGTATTTCTAAAGGACGCTAAATAAGAAGAAATGGCCTAATGACTAAGCAGAACTAATCTTGCTGACCATAAAAGATAAATCAATCTGATTTTTGCCCAGATCTCAGTTTTTTACCTAAGCAGTAACAAAGAGCATTCTTCTGTTTTTCTATATAACTTGTGTGGAATAGCCACTCAGTGGCTTTTCTTAGGAGAAGTGTCACTTAAATGCTGTAATAGAGGAAGCGTGTTTTTATGTGTTCAGTAGTTTTATCACAAAAAAAGTAAATTTCAGGTGACCCTAAAATCTATACTTGTCAAAGACAGGGAAACACCGCTATACAAGTGAGTGGAAAAACCTCTGCCTTATGCTCTTCCTTCCAGCTTTCAGATACTGTTGATGCACAGAGCAAAGCACATTTGTTTTAGGTATGGCTGTACTGCATGTGTTTGATGTGTAATTAGTATTTCTAATGAAGGTTCAGCTGTCAAAAGAATCCTTAAACCAAGTCTTAAACAGAAATATAAGAAACTACCTGTAGTTATGCAGTTTTCAAGAGACCATGTTTATAATTCTCCAATATTACATTTAGATTGACATATAATAGTTTGCCTAACTCTAATTTCAGATACAAGATTTAAATTTCTTGATCAAAAACTATTGCTTGACTGAACTCTACCTCAACAATAATGAACTGACAGATATATCAGGTACCAATATTCCCTTTTTAGGTTGTTGAGCAGAGGCCTATACTTTCTTTTCTATGTACTGGCATTAAAATTTATACAACTTGATGATAACAAGTAACCTACTGGTTGAAAGCTCCTATATATGCATAACAATACATGTTAATTATTAGATATTTAATTGTTCCAGGATACTTGAGTGGCAATAAGGTGATATGTTTATCCAGGTCTAAGGGATGAAATGTCATTCACTTTATGTCAGGCAATTGTAAAATATTTTTGATCTTACATGCACATATTGCATATTGAGAATTTATAACCAGAAGTATTTTGCAAAGTTAATGCCAAACTTATTTTATTTCAAAATTTGCATTTGTCTTCTATTTCTGTTTTGCTTGCTGTTGTAAATGAAAGTGGCTGTACCAGACTCATGAGTTTGTGAACAAAGAGGCCAAAACATAATAAATTTCTGTATATTTTAGACATTTTAAATGTAAATACTTTATTTTTCTCTGTCCCTATAAAATGCAGGGATTAATGATATTGATTAGTTTCTGTGAGATTTTGAGAAAAATTAATCTTCGAAATACAAACATGGATAAAAGAGACAATAGAGATGATAACAAAATGTGGTTAAACAGAAGGGTGTCCTTTATAGGGAAATGTGGGTAGGAAACATGGTATAGAATTTGGAAAATGTGGTGTCCAATCCTGATGTGGTGTGAAAATATGAACAAATAGCCTGGGACAGCCACAACAATATTTTGTAATAACTTTTTAATATGTCAGTAATTACTTGAAACTGAACTATTTTCTAAGGAATTCACTATTTATTATTTGAGAGGCAAAGGTGATATATTATTGTGAGGCAAAGGTAATATTAGGTCAAGGTAAAAGGAAGTGAATTAATCAAGGATTACTGGGATATAGGAGTAAGGAAGGGAGGAACAAGAGAGTTTGCAGTTGATGCTGATTTGTTGATGCAAGGGTAACGTGGGCAAATGGAAAGAACTGGAATGAAAAAAAGTTAGGCCTGTGTTTAAAGGATGTGGTTAGAAATATGAAAGGGATATTGAATATCTCTAATTTTTTTTTAAATTAGTATCTCATGCCGTGTGTTACCAAAAGGCAAGCATAGATAGATAACTAAAATATCAAATTCAGTGTGCAGCATAACAGAATAATTATCTAATAGAAGCAGTCTGTTATGGTGAGAATGATTAATTATTTTTCATTTCATTTCATTTCAGGTGCTCTGAAACACTTATGTTCGTTACAAATTCTGTTTCTTCACAACAACGAGTTAAAGAAACTTGGCAAAACAGTGAAGGAATTGAAAGGAATGATAAGCTTGCATACTCTAAGTAATACCTTATTTTTATTCTGCAGAACAGCAACTAGTAGCTTTTTAGTTTCTTATCGGGATGTTTCTTGCCTGTTTCTGCATCATTTGCCAATAGCTTTTGAAACTAATTAGAAATTTCAACCAAATTTGACAAATCTCAAGAAAGAGATCTCTAGGACATGAAAATTCCACAAAGAGTACCTCAACTGAGAAAACCTGCTAAGTGAGTTCAGAAGTTAACTCTTTTTGGCTGCTGCCTAGCCAATATCCTGGAGGAGTAGCTTGGAGGGTGTCAAGCAGTTTACTGCTGCCTCTTTGTAAAGGAACATGGGAGTGAGATTATCATAGAGGTAGAGTTGAAAAATAGATGTTATTGTTGTTGGGACTGTGAGTGATAGGTTATAGAACCCAAATTCCTGCCTTATTAATTCTGTTGCTTATAGAACTCCCTTTCTGCATCTTTTTGGCAGACTGTGGATTTCTAGAATCTAAAAATAAGTACACTTAGGTATTCTTCACAACAATGTCTGTTAAGTGGCATATTTTCTGATGCACTGGCTGGAAATGAAAACAGCGCCATCTCTGAAATTTCAAATTAAGTTACACAAGAAAGACAGTGTTGATGCCACTAAGTTACAATGTAAGAAGTAGCCTCCAGGGAAAGTAGGATTATATGCTATTAAGATACTGAACGTGAAAATGTAAGCAGTGTTTTCTGTGGTTCCTAAAGGAATGTCAACACAGGCCATGACAGACGCTCAGTACTTGGAGAAAACAGGAAACGATTTTCACGCCTTAGTGACGGCTAAGGAGGTGAATGTCACCAGGCCATAACACCTCCTTAAGCATTCAGAAAACTGAATGTCTGATTGTGGGAAAGGAAAATATGACTTAAAAAGTACACTTTTAATTGAACTTGACACTGGGCCAAAACTAAGAAACAAATCAAGTGTTTAGGAAGACAACATGTCAGCCAAATTATAGTAATTTTTTCATTATATGCAAGATAGAAAAAATAGTCTGTTTAAGAATGCAGTTGTTTGAAGTGATTAAGCAAAGTCTGGACAGACATCCTATGTATGAATGGTGCAGTCACTTGAATTTAATGTTAGCCCTACAAATTAATAAGGAGCTTCAACAAGCACAGGAAGTTTGTTGTACTTGTTGCAACCATCTGTGGGAAATACATAGCAGATAGTTAAAGTGCTGCTGAGTTATTATGAATGGCAGTCACAAAGGCATAGTGAAAACTGGGTGCAAATTGGACTGGCCAGCACCATAGAAAAGGAAGTGTTTGAAAGAGCAATCAAACAATATATAAAATATACCAATCTACCCTAATTAAAAAAAAGTTCAAAGATTTCTACCAGAGTAAACAGTAACAGTGGAAGAAGCTTAATAACCTTAATAACCATAACTTTAAAGTTATTTCTTCTTGACCTTTGCAGTCATGAAAAAATTGTTAATGTGTTTGTTTCAAGGAGATTTCATAATAATGAGTTCTCAAGTTACCAGTACTCTATTTGTTTAATAAAATAGTCACATTTGAAGTAAATTACATCAGTAATTTACAAATGAACAAAATAAATTTTTAAAGTCATATCCTATATATCATATCATATTACTATATAATTTCTATGACTCCTTGCAATATTAAGAAATATGAAATGGGTGCAGAATTTGCATTGTGTAGCTCTGAAAAGGGCTGTGCCCATAACTAACTTTTATAAAACAAAACCAGTGGCAGTTCTCACTGTTATGAGGTAGATCTTTTTTATTGCCAGACAATCTCATTTAAGAAAAAACCAAACACTTGCTAGCCTTCAGCCGAGCTCCTGGATGCTTAACAAGATTTTATAATTTTGTAGTTCTTGGGGACAACAGAACTATTAAAACACACTATTATTGTTCACTTCAGGAGTAGCATCCAGCTGCCAAAATGTTGCATTTCTCTTCTTGAAGGCTCTCTTGTGATTTTTAGCCACTGCCCTGCACTGGATGTGGAGCAGAACACCATCCTTCACCAGGCCTTTAGGGAAGACACTCAGCTTTGAAAGATTTACTGCACATGTTGCTCACAACTGCAGCCTTTGGGAGATACAGAGGGTTTCTTTATGGGCTCGCCTTGTGCTCACATCTCCCTTTTGGAATCCAAGACTTTTGTTACATATTCTGTAAATTGTCTCAACTGATTTATTGTACTCAGCTGATAACATCCTGCTGCTAGACCTCAGAAAACTGTGTTCTTCGCTATGTTTCTGCCCCGTGTGGCATAGGCACACTGTTTTCCTACACTCCAAATAGAGAGAACAGACAAAACTGTGGAGGAAGAAAGCATTATCCCTCATTTGTAGAAGTAAAACTGCATGACCTTGACAAGAAAGTAGATAGCTGAGCCAGGAATTAATCCCAGATGTTCTGTAAAACAAGACCATCTTGATCTGTACAATGGTTGGATTTACTGTAAAAATAAGCAGTAAAAAAATTCACATTCTCTAAAAAAATCCTACAAATCAGTGTTGATGAGGAGAGACGTGATCCAAGTAGCATCCAGATTCACAAGTGCTTAGTATCACCCCTGGTTTGTGCCTTGGAAAAATCTCTTTTGAATCCTTATTCCATTCCACTACCAAACATACCTATTTTTAGAGATCTTTCTGAAACATTTTTATCTCTGGAATGCTATTGCATATTTTCTTGTCTCAAGAACAGAATTATCAGATATATGCATAATATTCTTTCTGATCAATGCTTTCTGGAAAAAAATAGCTATATACTACTTTGTTCAGTAAAAATGGAACTTTCTTTTGCTGCCACCTTGTGGGTTTCTTACTAATTTCAAGTCAGTGACTTATAACAATTTGTTTAAGAATTAAAATATTTTAAGTTCTCCTCTAAACACGTGAACAGGTGTTTTCTGTGCAGGAGATAGCAAAAATGCCTGTTCCAGCCTTACTGCATCCTCAAAATATCTGGTAAATCGCATCGAGCACTGAGCTCCCTTCGGCAATCATACTTGTCCTGAAGAACATGAAATGGCACCTTGTAGTTCAGAAACCCATTTGGAATACTTTCAGACTTTTTTCTTCTTCTACTATCTCTTATTTGCTTCTGTAATACCATCTTCCCCCCCCCAACTGCTAAAATTACATGTAACAGGATTTTTTACCCTAGAGTGAGTATTAGCTACAGCCTCTCCTCAAAAAGAGAAAAGCAGATCTGTATAGCAGAATTTTGTCAGAATTGTATCAGAATTGTCAAAATCATTAAGATTTTTTTTTTCTCTCCTCTGATCTCAAGGTGGCAGCATCCTGATTATTTTTACTGTCTTAGAAGAACGGCATTTGTTAAAGGAGAAAAATAGAATTATTATGTCTTTGATTTAGGAAAAAAGCCCCACCTAACAACACTTGTTTGTTTGTTTGTTAGCTAATCTGGGAATGAGCCAGTTTCTATTTTAATCGACCCTAGATATCACTGTCCTGAAATAAACTAATTTGGCATTCAGCTAGGTAAGTGTTCCACATTTGGCAAAGCAGCAGCACGGGATTGATAACTGTCTCTGTGTTGCAAAGGTTTGGCTATACAGGTAAAGTGAACCTGAACATAAGCATTGTAGTCAAGTTGCTAATGGTCTTTTGCAGCTTAGTATCTCAAGGTAAGCTAAGGGGGTCCCAGGTTCTAAAGAACTTAGATCACATTAAACATTTTACTCTTAAGTTTCTTGAGTTTTCAAACATCACAAGACTGGGTATTTGCATTTTATATTGTGTCTATGGGATAAAGCACCTTTATATCAGCTCTGAAAAAGCCTTAGGTGTCCTAAAGCTCACCTGCTTTTAATAACTCCCTCCCCCTACAACTTTTATGTCTTACCTTTAAGCTGTCACACTTAAAAGACCACTGTTATTTAAAATAGACATCAGCTAACAATACATAAGAAAATCAAAGGCAAGCATCTAATGCGTTTTTTTATGTATATCCTGAAAAACAGAAAAAAACCTCGAAGGTTTGGAGTGCACGATGACACCTTTACTCAGTTCTTGCCTGTGTTGTTTTGCATGAAGTCCATGTTTAGTTATTTCATGCCTGTAAAGAGACTGTGCGTTGTTTGCCCAGCATAAGAACAATTTGAATTGATAATATTTTGTACAAAATCTTTGGTTCCTAGCGATCTTTAATTTTCCTGCCTTGCAAAGCTTTTGTTCTTTTGCTGGGTTTGTTTTTTTTGTGACATTGTTTCTTTTTTCTGTATACATTTTGCAGACCTATTCCAAAACCCCCTGGCATATGATCCAGACTACCGGCTTTATGTCATATACATCCTTCCTTCAGTTCAGCTCCTTGACAGGAAGTGTAAGGATTGCTTTCCTCTTCTCACAAAGCATTGACAGTTGCTTTTGATTTTAATCAGTTTGGAAAAACGGGTGAAATTATCTTGCCTGTTCTTTTACATGCATTTTTTGATATAGCGAAAGGTCTAATGAGCAGATACCCATTTTTTGCAAGATTTGTCAAGTAAACAGAGTTTGCATGGCATAAACAGTTTACTTTGTCAAAGGCTTTTGATTTCTGTCATCTTAAACTGTGTATGCTTTTCTCGTGTCTTGGTCTATTTGGGTAAGACAGATAAAAGCCTGTGCTTAGAAACATGTACCTACATTTGTGCATTCTCACTGGCATATTCACATGGGTGAGCATTTTTACTTAGGTATGGATAATATCCTCAGCTATCTACATGTTTCTGTACAGTTTAAATATGCAAATTTCTTGATGAGGAAAATTCAGACTATGATTTCAAATATAAATATTCATAAATCATCATGAGCTCTTTCACAGATTGTCTATTGTAAATTCAACAGAAAAAAATGTCTTAAGAAAAGCCAGAAGTGAAATCAGTGAATCCATAAAATGTCAAAATGAACCCAGAAAATCACCTTTTGTGATTTTTGCCTCTGGTGTTTGGAAAGCTATTTGATTGGCAAGTGGATTGAAAATTACTCGAGAGCCCTGAGAAAGGGCTCTGCTCCAGCTCTACCTTAGAAGAAGGTAGCAAGGAAAAACAGGGCCATCTTGAAAACCTGCTCCCAGCCTCTAAGAGAATCAGGATGTAGGACTTGAGCAAGGCAGATGCAGAACATCTGCAGGTGCTGAAGACTGTGCAGCTCTGTCATGAAGGAAAGATGGTGGATGGGCCACAGGATGTGGCAGGGGTTGATGAGGAGCTGCTGGATGTGACCATGTGGCCATTTGCTTACCCTGCCATTTTGCACTGGTACCTCCAGTCTCGAGTATTTGGTCTCATGTTACAGCTGTGCTTAACACGTCTGTCAGACTGTGTTACTAATGATCACTTTAGACTGGGGAGGGATGAATGAAGCTTAATGTTCTGAAAAATATGTGTTGCACTTACATGTCTAGAAACACTTCCGTAAAACTTCCTGGACTTAATCTCCAAATACAGTTCTACTGTAATCAGTCCTGGATTAAGACTTGCAATTATTTGTATCAAGCTGCCTCCTGGACTTCCCACTTAGTGAGCTATTTCTCTAACATTACAAAGCTTCTTCACCATCTGTGGAACATTACCACAGCACAGTCCTGGCTGTCGCCTTTACAGAAGACATGTGCTCACACTTCTGTTACCTTCAGGCATGACTACTGCAGTTCCTTTCTAATTGGTCCCCTAGACACTATGACTCCAAAACTTCCCTGAATTCAAAATGCTTCTGCCAGTTACCTGTTCTAAAGCTTTAGCTCACTTCTGTTCCATAGCTGAAGTACTGGATTAGTATAAAGTTCACAAATGGAAGTTACTATCCCTGATTTTATTTAACAGCCTTAAACTATTTGTTTAAAATTTGAAGTTATTTTTAATTAAAGTGAAAAACAGGAAAATTTCAAGCTTTTTTCTTGATTGCATTCCAAGAGTTTTCTCTGTAATTGACCAGTGGGAATTGAACTGGCCTTAAACCAGGATTTGATTTTGCTATTCATAAAGAAACTTCCAAATCTTTACTGACTTCTGCAGTAGATCTCATTTAAGTAGTATGAAAAGTCTAGCTTTTTAGTTTCTTGGTTTAAAACTTGTCATCCTACTGCACTCAAAAATATTTTATTGTACAGGGCTTCACCCTAAAGCCTTGGAAAGTATCATTCCATGTTCCCATTTTGAATTGTTGTGAAATGATGTAACTTACACTGCTATTGTTACAAAACTCTGCACAGAAAAAAAGTGAATCACCTTTTGCATCTGCCTTTTCAATTGGTAGAAAACATTTTTTTTTATATCCCCTTAACAGTAGTTACACAAAGAGAAAGGGAATCAGCATTTCATCTTTATAACCCTGAAAGGTCTCTGCTTGTGCAGTCAATAGCTTTTGGGAAGAGAGTAAAGACACCCCTGGGGGCTCCAGTGGGATCCAGAAGATGCATTCACCCAGCCAGAAGACTGATAATGCCCTCAGGTATTTATAATAATAGAAGGAAAAGCAGACATTTTTAGGTGATTAGAATTAGAAACATTTTTTTTCATTCATCTGATAAGAAGTTGTTGGTTTTAGTAATAGAATAAAAATGCATCAGGAACTCAGTCAAATTGCTTCATAAAGTATAGTAGCAGCAACAGAAAACAAATGACTTCTTACACTGACAGTTTTGAGGCAAATAAGTTCTAGTCACTCCCTGTAGTTACAGAATTACCTTTAAAGATAGATGAACAAACAACATTTTTTTCCCCAGTATGTGTCTTGCGAGTGTTTGGTTTTACTTTTATTTAACTTAAAACATCTCAATACACTTCTAGGCCAGTGACAGCCTCATAGACTTTTGATGCCCTCTAGTGCTTTCATAAAATAATCTCAAAGAAAGTATTTTCTTCTAGTGTTTTAAAATTTATTGTGCTAGTTTTATGAGTAGATTCCTTTTTGTGCTTTAAAAGCTGAGAATATTTTAATGATGTCTTATAATAGCATATAAGGCAATTTTTAGAGTTCTTATAACATTCAGATCTGGAAGACAGCATGACCTGGGCACAAGAAAGCAGGTGAATACCACCAGGAACCTTGTGACTTGTATTATATCACAATCCAGAACAAACCTTGAAATCTTGTCTGCTTTTTTGATGTTTTAAAGATAAGAAAACCAATATTGTGTATAGATGAAATCATAGCATTTTAAAAAGTAGTGTAGATGAAGTTTGGAAAGTAATAAAATATCTGCAAGTTTTTTTAAATGTATATATCACAATAGTAAAGCTGAAAGCAATATATTTAACAGTAATTTTGGAGAGGCTGAGAAAAGGAGGATAGTTTGATAATATATAATAATTTATTTGTTTTGCTGATGATTATCAAAGTAGGCGTACAGTTGTCTTTATCTCTACTATGCAATCATTCACTTAGAGAGAGAGTGGCATCATTTTCTGTGAAAGAAAAAAAGCCTGGAAATGTATGTCTATGGGGAATAAGAGAACTACATAAACTTAAAAAAATTCTGACAGGTATTTGCTTCCACAGTACTTTCTGATAACAAAAGTTATGTTATGATCTTAAACATTTCAAATAATCTGCTAGTTTTCAATTAATTTGAACAAGCAAATTAGGATCAGGATGGTAATCCTGAGCTACTCAAACTGCTGTACAGCCGTTAATGTCTTAATTTGAACTTTTTGTTATAGGTTGTGAATTTGCAGATAACACAAATAAGTAAGTCATTTTTTTGATTTATTTTCCTTTTGCATCTCTGAAGCATTTACTGAATTTCCTCTTCTTGTGCCTAAAAAATACCCTAACCAGAGAAAACATCCAGCAAAAATGAGCTTTTCAGAGAAATTTCAGGCCTTTGTATTTAATATAGTTGCAACTCTATACTATTCTGATGAGACAGCCTACCCGCTGGTGTCTGAAATTTAATATTGAAAGGTATTCCACATTTGGAACTGGGTACATACAACTGCCATTTATTTGTAAGATCAAATGCTGATCACTAGAAAAAACATGCTCTACGTATTAGAGCATCAGAATATCTGTTCTATATTATGGCCCAGAAAACATTCCCCTGAGTGGCTGTTCAAAAATACATACTCTCTGAAAAACATTGTGACTTGAAGAACGAAACTTTTTTAGTCTGTACTTGATTTTTTTTATTCTTTTCAGTTTCAAAATCATGGAAATAAATGCAAAACTTACCTTGGTTATCTTTGTCTTGATTGAGGCAGGAGAAAGGTTGCATTTTTATGTGATGACATTGTAGATGCAATCTTTATAAGAGTAAATTTACAAACTTTAGATGTCAGGCTTGGTTTTACTTTCTAGCTTTACATATGAAAAGATTTGAAAAATGCATTGAAGGAAATAATAAAACCCTACATATCCTACGTATCCTCTGACAGTACTGCATCCAGCTATTTAAAATCAAGCTAATTTGTGTTGAAAGAATAATTCTTACCTGCTTTCAGTGGAGTTAGCTGTCCTCATTGGTAGAATGGATGTACGGCTTCCTCGAGTCTTATTTATGTACATGCTGAAGCTTTGCAAGGTGCTTTTCATGGCAAAGTGCTTTAAGCTTGGTGGAGATAGTCCTGTGGTTCATATTAGGTGTGTGTTACTACTGGTACACCTCTAAGAAATAAGTTCTTATAAAATGACCTCTAAGAAATAAGTTCTTATAAGATTTAATATTGTATCTGAGTTGGAAGGTTTTGGTCTAACACAAAGTCCTTCTCGATCCTACATTGATGCGCATCTGACGCTTTCCTCTCCCAGACTACAGCTGTGGCAGGATACACGAACAACACAAGCTCACAGTGTTCTGGATTCAGAGCTTGGAGCATGGAGATTTGCCTGAGGGCTAGTTAAAAGATACACAGCAAAATAAATGTGCATTTGCATTAATCGGTATCAAATTGCTTGAATCATGTCCACTGAACCAGAGTATTAAAAGTATACAATTATAATTTTTGTGGGAAAAAAACTGAAAAATATTATTTTGCTTTAAGTTTACTATAAATGTATTTTAAATAACTTATACCTGATTTTTCCCCATTAGAATCCTGTGATTCTAACCTTTTCTCATTTTGTTTTGCTTTCTGAAATTTGGTAGAAGAAGAAAACCTTCTGAAAATTTTAAATTTTTAAATCCTCACTGTTAGTGTCATCATGACTGCCAACTTCACTTTCTACACTGTGTTGTATATTAGTTCCAAAGTAGTTTGGAAACATTCAGATAATGGACATTTGCTGTGTTCTTTTTGCAGAGTACCGTTTGAGAACCCCGAAGATGCGGTTTTAGTACGGGCAATGACAAGATCTCTAACAGAATTTTCCTCTGTGGACTGGAACAAGGTAGCTACCTGTCAAGAAAGACGTCTTCAAAATAAAGCAGAAGAACCCCTTGAGAAGCTGACAGTCCAATTCAGATGAGTCCATTCTTCCTTAAGAAAAAAAGCAATTCCTCTCTCTAGTGTGGAGCCCCATAAGTAACAAGTTCATGACAACATGCATCAAATTAAATGAATTTCCAGAAAAAAACTGTGTAATATAATGAAGAATTAAGATAACAAATGATAAATGTCAATGATACAATAAAAGTTGCTTGAAATGCAATTCTTACCATACTTTTGTTATCAGAAAGTACTAAAGCTGAACTGCATGCTAATTTTTAAGGAACTAAGGATAAATACTTTCATTGCTTATAGTTTCTGCTGGAGAATTACTTATCGTGTTCTCTAACAGTAAGTTGCCTTCTTCCATCAAAATAAAGATATGACGAAGCAACCATTAAGCTTTTCTCATTTCTGAGAGGGATTAAAGTTTCAATTTGATAATTTGTGTGCTGCATGAATGTGCTGGAAACTCTCAGTTATATAAGGATACTCATTTGATCCCAATACAGTGGATCCACAAGCTCTTAAGCATACTGATATCTGTCTCTTGTCTGTGGCTGCTGATACTCTCCAGGGATGCAGGCCTGTGCTCACTTGTCATTCTGGAGAGACAGGACTTGCCCAGGACACTGCCCCAAGACTGCTGGACTGGTTTAATACTCTTTTATAACACAGTGCTGGAGCATTACACCTGACACTATTGGCTTTTAAACCTTTAAACCACTAAGGAAGCCAGTGGGAAGTGTGTGTATATAGATGGAAAATAATACATTTCTACACATATTTATCCCTCCATTCTGCCAAATGCTTAAAGTCAGTGATGCCTTTTAACATATCAAAGGCCTTCTTCAGCCTGTGACTTGTCTTCTGAGTCCATCCTTCTCTCCTAAGTTACCACAGAGCCCCAGGACAGTCTAAGTTGGCAGGGACCACTAGAGCTTATCTAGTCCAACCCTCCTGCTGAAAGCAGGTTAGAGATGAGGTTGTCTGGTGGCCTGTCAAGGGCTATCAAATATTTTCTGTGAGCAAGGCACCACCACTGAGAGAATGAAAGCAGGATTTGTGCTGTGGATTTTAGCACACTTCCAAAACCCTGAACCTTTTGCCCTGAAGGGCTGGCATTTTCAGAGAAACCTTGATGAGCAACACATTCCTGTAGGCCCCAAATGCTATGTGTGGAACAGGGAACCAGGAGCACTTCTGCATTCCCCAACCCAAGAGTGGATGGTGACTACAGCATGAGTCCAGATCTAAGTTCCAGGCAGGCAGCTCTTGCTTGCCAATTGTCATGAACTTAAACTTGCACACTCAAGCTACAGGAGGGCTCTGAATGTCACATGAGAATGTCACCGTGTGTCCCAACAGGTGTTACAGACCCAGTAAACAGAACTGTCACATAGCCCCCTTCTTTTAAAAAATTTCCCTTTATTCTTCACAACCTACTAATCCTTGAAATTAAAACACAGGTACATTCCCTGCACAGGTGCATTTATGTATCCTCACTCGTACAGTTTTCAAGATATTAAATAGTAAAAAAATTAATAGCTTTTTCCCTCTGTTTTGAGGATGGTCCTTACTCCTCCAATTAGAAGAATATTGCCATATTCAAAACACCAGTTATTCAGCCAACAATAAGACAGTCTCCAATTTTGCCATCCTTATGCAGCAAGTGATATTTTCAGTTGTGACATTCATGGTAATAAATCTGAGTGAAAAGCATAGTTAAGGGAAGCTATTTTCTAGATCTGGTATTTAGCTGAAAGCCAAAGTGAAATCCCAGCTGTATCAATGCATACATGAATTTCCCCATCTGTGACCAGGTTCAACATGAAAAATATTAAGCATTTTTTACATTTATGAAATGATTCATTAAGAATTCATAAGCAACATCTGTGTACTCTAAGGTATCTTTACCTGAAAACTGATTTAGAAACCATTAATCGCGTCAGTCAAAATACTTTGAGTCATTCTGGTCTTCCCTTCATTAGACTTTGGAATATTTCTGACCAAACCAATAGTGAAATAATACTGTTGAAACACAAATTTCACCATCAGCTTGAGACACCTGAAACAGCAGTTTCATTTCTAAAATTGCCACAAAATAGACACTATTATTGTGCTCTCACTAGCCAAAAATATTTACAGTAATGCCACGAAAAGTTGAGAGTTCAGACTAGTATCTTCGGAAGCTTAACTGCTACTGAATGCCTTCAGATAAAGCTTCATAAAGTGGAGAAAAAAGGCAATTTAACAGTTGGCTTCCCAGTGCTTTTAACTACAGATCTATGTACTTGCAGGAAAAAATATTTAAATTACAATTAAAATAAATTTTAGGTTCTGAAAACATGAATAATCCAAATCAAATGATTTTCATTTTTCACTAAGTGGTTCATTAACAAGAGATACTCATAGAATTTCACTAGGCTTACTGCTGGTATACATACAGATGGATCTATGCCACTCTAGTTTTTAGCAGATAATAAATACCTATTTTGACAATTTACAACAGAATCTGGAGTATTTATAGACAAAGTAGCCAGTATTTCATCTCATGATGAACAGAGACATTCTGTCTTTCAAAGGAAGTCTTGCATAAGCCATGATCTAAGAACTCAGATATGGTCAGCATAAAAAATGTTTAGTACCCTTGAGAATCCTCAGTCCCTTCCTACCCTCTTCTTACTCCTCAGAATCTTGAATTTTCTGAAGATTAATGTCAGCTAAGCCAGTCTCACTTTCCAGTGGACTTTCAGGGTGCAGGGCGAGTGCCTCCATCTCTTTGGTAATTTCAGGTTCTTCTGTTCGGTCAGTAGGATTATTTGGATCAACTTCTTTTGTAGCATCTGGACCAGGATCTGACTGTTGTTCACTTGCAGAACTACTCTCTACTAGTTGCATTTCATCTAAGCAAAAGAGAAATCACACAATTAATAAACACTGAACTCATTTGGAAGCAAACATTTTTATTACTGGAGAACAATAAACACTAGGAAATTTTGCATCAATTACAAATTATTAATTTAACCAAACTTCATGGAAAACAGACCCAAAACACTAAAGTTCTGCTTAAGTTGGTATAAGGTTACTCTAAGTAACCCTACCTAAAGCTCTCAATTTATCTTCAGTTTTGTCACACTTCTTTTTAATATACAGAAGAGCAGAGTAGGACACTACAGTTATTTTGACTTCCAGCTCAAACATGTTTTATTGACACTATTCTTACTGTTAGCTTTTCAAAGAATGGCTGCAAGCTGGTTAAACACAGAGTGCAGGTGGGTTTGGTTTTTAAATAAAAAAGGCATATTCTGAAAACTGTATGAGTGAGGATACATAAATGGACCTTCTAAATAAAAGGCATGTGACTACATAGGAAGCATTTTTGCATATAACAGACTGAAGAAATGATCTGCTAATAAACTGTTGACCACAATGAACTTTGTTTGAAGTGAGTCATCCTAGAATTTAGAATTTGATTGCGTGGAATGGAATCAGCTATTGCACCTTTACTTTTCAAGCAATGTTTTTGGAGAAAAACAATTGTTAAATAACTTTTTGCCCCGATTCTGCTAAGTAGGGCTTGTGTGCTAGCAATTCTGAAAAGTACAAGGGGAAGGCCTAATTGGGACTGGGAGTAGTTAAATCTTGGTTTCTTGTTCTTTGTTATGATTGATGGTCAGCCAAAAATTCTGTCACAGCTAGCCACAACCCTGCCACAAGACCATGGCAAAGCCCTGCCAAGGCCTTACATGGCTGTGGAGCTAAGAGCCTTAAGCACAGGCTGAAGCGTGGACTTCCTGAACACTCAGCCTTGTACAGTGGAAACTCCTAAACTCTTGGGTTTGCTTGTAGTTGCAGCTGTGGCATTTATGTTTTTTTAATTCTTAGTTTCCTTATGTACAGTATTTGTAGGGGGTATTGCTAACTTTCTGAAATAAAACCGTTGTTGGTATGAAGTGCTCTGAGACACCACCATTTATGAGGTGACCAGATGAATTCAGTAGTTTGCTCATATCTGATAAGGTCCATAGTGTGCTGGCCATGCACCCGAAAAAGTTAATGAAGATTACCATGTAGATAGTGCAGTAGCAACATATCAGAAAATGTTAGCATCCCTTTTTTGGAAGGGAGGGAGAAGAGCCATCCACCAAAATCCTGTCTTTCCCCCTGAAGAGGACAGCACTTGGCCACCAACTCCTTCAGTAAATATGAACCTGCACATGTGTGTTTGTCACCAGTGTGAGGCATCACTGCTCACAGCTCATTATGTTTTGCTGTAGTAGTATGCAATATAACCAGGGACTTCTAGTATCCTTGCCTCCAGCTTCTACAGTCATCCTGATCCCATGCAACAGCAGCTCTTGTTATAATAGGATCATCACAGGAAGCTGTTGAAAACTGCAGTTATTACTAATTTATTAGTAATTGATATCTTACTATAGTTTTTTGAGTACAGCTGAAATAAATACTACACTGTAAGACAAATGTGATTTGTCCAGGGCACTTCTACAATCCCTAAAAAAAGGGAAGGAAAATCCAGGAAGTTCTAAAAGAGAAGAACTGATTTTTCCTATTATTTCGCTTAGAGAAACATTGCATCAGAGTTAAGGGAGGTGGCAATACAGTGGTTTTTCTGTTATTAATTATTTGCTTCTTGAAGGGAAAAAACCACCATGAACAGTTTAAAGACTAATGCTTGCTTACTTCGCATTCCAAGTACACAACACAACTCAATACTGTGATTATGAAGAGAAAGTATTACAGGAGAACTAACATTACACTAACCTTTAAAATGGGAAGGAGCAGACTGCTTGCTTATTATCTAACTTGTCCTAACACCTCCAACAACATATAGAGCAGCATGAAACTTCTGCATGAGCTTGACTAAAGACCTGGATTTTGAAACAGTGCAGTGTAATTCTGAATGCTTTAGTTGCAGAATTCTGTGTAACTGTAGCAAGTTATTGCAAACAAGTTAAGAATGTACACAGTATATTTGTAAATTGAAGATTTGAATCTCAACAAATGCAGGCTTGCTGTTATGTTACATCAAAGATTTTTCTTCCAACCTCAGCTGTTACACTTTTAAGGCCTGTTCAACTGCTCTTTGTCGTGCAAATTAATGCACAATTAGTTTCTGCAAGCAAACTACAGATTCTAACCTTTCTTTTGCTTCTTTTCCTGTTTCCTTTTCTCTTTGGCAGCTTCTAGTTCTTGTTTCTCATGAATTTCCTTCAGGGTCTTGCAGACTTTTTTGTGCGTAAACCAGTGTATTTTCTGGCAGTTCTGGTCACAGTACATCACCTGAAAATTACCAGAGTTATCAATTAATTTTCATGTACTAAGAAAACATACAATATTCTTGCATTTCTTAGTGCACCAAGTTGAATCTCTCTATGTACAGCACTTATGGGTATTTTTAAGAAAATTGTAAGGTCATATGGAGTGATTCTAACCTATTTAAGAATCTATAAAGAACAGTTTGTTTTATTAACTCTAAACATACAGAAATTTTACTCTTTCTTCATTCTTAAGCATACACACTTGGAAATCCAAGTACTCCTACTCATGAATTTCAAGTATCTTTCCCAGAAGTAGATGGCTTGAATATTTTCAGTGCAGACACATTTGCCACTCCTCTGAAGTCTACATAGTAAATGGGGAACCATTCAAAATTCTTAGCACCTCAATGGCACTATTTTTTGGATTCTTACCATTTTACATACTGAACATCTTTTGTCTGCTCCCTTTCCCCCACAGGTTGTACAGAATTCAGCATCCACAAAACCCACTTGGCCAGTAATCGCTTGTGTAAGTACAGAAAAAGCTGTAGGGTCAGAACCCTGAAGACAAGACAAGAGGTGGTAATGAGATTAAAAAACAGCACTGTTGCAAAGAGGGACACGCATGGGAAAAGCAAAATGACTTCGCAAGCTTCTGTCTCACTGAAGCTGCTGCAGCAGCAAGAACATAAAACTAAACCACAGAACTTCAACTAACGTGCACAATTAAATGTTTGTATCATTAGATAAACTTCTGTATATGAAGTTAACTTAAGCCCTCAGCTTCTCTAGAATTTACTCTGCAACTTATAAATTATACTATTAATGAACTCAGTGTTCTTTACACGCTGTCACCCACTTGTAGATCCTATGAAGCAGATTTCTGCAGATCAGTCTGTGCTGGCACATACAAAGATGTTTCACTTGTCACTGATATACTGTTGTGCTCAGTGCACTCAGATGCTACAGATCAAATAGTCAGAACTTGAAATGTTCAAAACAATTATTTGCATATTACTGTTTAGATGTTATTTGCAATTCTTCCCATGCAATACAAGCAGTAAGATTTAATATATTTTATTGGTAGCCATAAATTAAGACTATTCTTTTGGACAATAATGTAAACATTAGAGAAAAAAATGCCGAGTTGCTCCAGCTCTAAGTAAATCCTTAAACCGTTAGACTACCATGGAATATGCACAATCATAACTCCTGCAACAACACTGAGACACCCAGACTGAGAAAGGTTAAAGGCTTCCCCACAAATAAAAATTATAGTGTCTTCTCCTTTTCAGTTCTACATAATGGACAGAAATCCAATGGAATAAACAGTCATTTTTTTTAAAGGCAGAAAAGACTGCAAGCCCTCTGAAGAAAAAAGGGATAGGAAGGAAAATGTTTACTCTAAAGCAAGTCGTAATGCATCACGATGGCTTATGTTTTCACACTGTGTTCCTGGCTTAGACAAACAGTAGAGATTGCACTAAACCTCAGGACATTTTAGCAGACCTGCAGTCACTTAAGATGGAGGCTATTTTTAATTCACTCAGCATAATCCAAACATGTCGCAAAATTGTTCCACTTCCCCAGCACTTGTGGATACAACATCTCACTCTCAGAGACCAGAAAGAACATGCTTGAAAAAAAGAACAGTAGCTCTTGAAAAATTTATTACAAAGTAATAAATAGTACTATAATGAAGTGTGTTAGCAAGGGCATATGAGGAAAACTTAAGATTTTTTACTTGTAATTTTGATTTCCTAATTTAGATATACATGTCGCTGTACATTGCATCATCCTGCCCCTCTCTGTGATAAAAGGAGACTCACAGAATGGTTTTTTCTTTTTCTACCATCATGTATTACCAACTTTTTGTGTACAATGGAACTAATGAATGCATTAAATCTAGGAAATTATGTAATCTTAAACTGAATTTAGACATTGTGAAAAAGAGTGCAAGATAAGCTTCATTTATGTCTGAATCTACAATTCCTAAAAGCAAACTGGCAGAGAAAAACTAAATAGATGTCCCAGGAAAGGAAAAAAAAAAAAGCTCTGAGACAAGAAACAAATTGCTTCAGTTTTCTTTAAAAGCTGAGGTGTTTAAGCATTCATTATAGGCACATACCAGTCAAAGTATTTTAGAGCATTTTCTGCAATATGTAAATCAAACTCCAGGTAGCCACAAAGTTCAGGGACATCAAAAACCTGTGCTTAATATAACACATTGCAGAAGCTGAGAACAGAAAGATGACTCGAACTGAATTTACTATGCAAGTTGCTTAGAAAGCATTTTCTTGATAGGAAAAACTTACTATTTCAACAGGAGCAATACTTCTCACAAGCTGCTGGAGCAATGTAGCTTCACAGTAAGGAAACTTTCGGATACTTTCTCGAATTAGCTTCTCTTGATACACAGGGAAACCATCTTTATCTCTCCCTTTTAAGAGACTAAATTTTTAAAAACCCAAGTAAAATAAGAAATCACATAGTAAATATTCAAGAACAAACACACAGCATGCTGTACTCTGCCCGCTTTCAAATTATACAGAAGAACTATAATTCAAAATTAATTGGTACCTTCATACATAGAGGTGTTCAACGCAAATGAAATTATTTTTATTCTAATGCACAATCATTATGAAATACACAATTAATAAATGTATGCTCTGCAACCACAACTTAGTAATTCAACCACACAGAGAAAAATAGTCATCTACAAGTAGACTAGGATCTACATCTACTAAAATATCAAAATGCTTTGTGGTGTTTAAAAATAAGCATTGTAAGAATAAACACTGACAAATACACAATACTTTAAAATGCAAAGTGTGCCTTACTTATGTTTAATAACATGTTATATTCCTAAACACCTCTGTATTTATCTGGTTTGCTCCTACTTTTTTATATGGATCACTAATAAACTATTTGATTTCACTACATGAAAGCTGACTTCTTAATTTATATTCAGTATCACACAGGATTTCAGTAAAAATCCACAGAAGTCTATGGGGAATGTGATCCTTCTAAAAGCTGGGTCACTTACTTTGATATTTAAGATCAGGCAGCTAGTTTTGTAACTGAGTAGATTCTGAAGATCTGTCTAAGTGATTTAAGAGTCCAAGTCTCTAGATCCAGTCTGTGGGATTTGCAGTTCTCCACTACTTAAGTGTTTTTCAAAAAAATCTCACCCTGTATGTCTGCTGGAGAGCAAGATGGCACAAGAAATGTTTCCAGATGATCCATATCAGACATTGAGAAATTCTGTTTTCAAGCCTATCACTCCCCTTTTTCTCCATCACATGTTGCTGCCTGCTGCTTCATAGTGTGTATGTGAATGCCAAGCTCTAAGCAGTTCCAGCAGAGAGCTGAAACTCTAGGAATGTTTCCTTTGTACCCAGGAAAGGACAGTGTCACTTCAGACAGAAAAAAGGGAGTCAGTGCCACCCTGAAGTAAATGAAGCTGGGATTATTTCAAAATTTATTTGGCATAGCCTTTATCAAGACAATCCAATCTATTATTGCAGCTGTCTTTTTTCTGGTGTCTGTAAAGCTGGTGTGCATATGTGCCTTCAGACCTCTCTGTAGAAATACACACCTTTTAATAAATCCATCTAGTTTATCCTCTCGCTCTTTTAAAAATGTAATACATTTCTGGAAGATGCAACTGATGTAGTGCATTTTCATAGCAAGTACTTCATTCATATCTTTCTGCTTCATACATTTCTCACAAATGAGATCCAGAACCCTGTAACATTTCTGCAGTGCTTCTACTTCGGCCAACAGAGGGTTCTCTTTTACTAGCAACACGATCTAGGAGAGAGATTGAAGAAAATGTAAGCCAGTTAGGAATGAATATTTTTAAACTTGTGCATTAGCATTAAAGCTTATACAGCTCATTGTAGCTAAATTTCAGTGGAGTTTCTAATATCCCTCTACTTCCTTCTTAGGCAGTCTTCCCTTTCTTTTTTCAGTCATTGTTTAGTATTATTATTCAGTATACTGTAATTCACAGGAAGAAACAAGAGGAAATTGTATGCTCCACTCACTAAATGAGCTGCCTATCTGTATGTACCACAGACACCTGGTTGAAAAATATTGACAAATTCCGGACTTTGAATGGCAAGCCCGAGGAACTTGTATTTGAATTTAGGTGTATTCATTTCTCTAAACTACACTGGAGGAGCAAACAAAAAAACATTATTTTCAGCAAATGCCCTGCAAAGTAAAAATAAATGTTCTCTTGCACATACTTTCAGAAACAGCAGCAGTGGTAAGATGTTACTATGGCAAACCAGTGATGAAGGTAGGAAAATACATGCTGAGAAAAGCATTGTGAGAACAATGAGATTTTGTTAAGACAGGATATTGTTCTATATTTTCACTTCAAGTGAGGCTAGGAAAAAAAGCCAAAAAAGAAAGCTATTTATGGTTATTGATGTAAGAAACTCTCCACTTAAAGGTGTTAGTTCAAGATTCTCATGTATACAAACACTGAAATAGTCTAATTTTTTAATCACATCTAAATGTTGAACCTGATTCTTCCTCATTTTCAGAAGCACGTGAATTAGTGGATAATGCTTTTGATCTCAGATGGACTATCAGAACAGCTGAATGCTTCATGACACAAAGAAACAGCTCCCATGCCAACAAACACATACAATTTACATATTACTCCACCTTAACAGGATGCATGTTGGTAGTAGTAATAATTTTATGCAGAGGGCCAGCTAATTTTACTGGCAGTTTTGGTTCTTTATCTAAGCCTTGTGGTTTAGTATAGTAGTCCAGCCTTTCACGTGGAAAGAAGTTGTTGATGACAGTCACACAGTCATGTTGACCTAAAGGCACACAAGAAAAAAAATCACCAGTGAAATAATAACCAAAAAAGATACTTAAATCCAAATCTGATAGAAGCAGTATAAGTAAGAATTACCCACAAAGGAGCTTTGCATGAGATACTTTGCACTGAAAACAGGCAACTCTTGTCATGATTTCGTGTGTAGATTTAATGTCCAGTAAGTCTAACCTACTGACTCCCAGCAGGGAGTGCCCTCATGAAAATTCATTTTGAAAACTCTGTCTCCTTCCTGCATCCTCTTTACCTGGTAAGCCAAAAATTAAGAGAACAGGTAGTTCTCCCCCAAGTTATACTATACTAGTAGTCTCATACTGGAGTTAAAATTTTTCAAGAGAAGTTCCTCTACTTTGTACTTCTAAAAATTAATAACATTTGCATTGAGACTTGTAAGTTTTCAGACCTGAAACAGATAGTAGTGTATTAATCTAAAGTGGGAGAAGTTATAAGAACAAAACATGCTTAAAATTTACCAAAACTAAAAGGACTGTGATGAAAGTAACAAGATGAGAAAGGTTACACCCTCTTGTTTTCTACTTCTGACAATATGATGGATTACTTGGCTATGGGGAAAGTAAAACTTATCTTCTTTAGTTCAGGACCACATTCTTTAAATTGACTAATTTGCCTTGGCACTAATCCTATAATCAGTACAAGACACAGCCAACCAAATTCCAGCATTTAAATCCTCTACTGTTTTAGAAGAGACAGTTCTGAGCTAATAGAGCACAGTGTAAGACAAATGACAGGGGAAGAAGTATCCTCACTTCTCACACACGGACAGATGAATTAGTGTTGATTGGGCAGAGAATAAAAAACCAACAGTAATAGATTCCAATATTCAGACTTTTACAAAGTAGTGTATCTCAGTATGCCTGAAAATATTTCTTCTACCTTGGTGACATGATGAGATTTTAAACAAGAACTCTCCAAAATTATGTTGGAGATAATATTCCCCACTCACTAATAACTCCATACAGCATCACATTGGAAAAGACTATCCAAATCCAAAGTAAAATTAATAGAAGTAAACTTCTCTGACACATTAAGTGAATAGTTAAGGTTTTGTTGCTGAAACCTCAAGTGAGCAACCCCACCCTTTTCCTTTTTTACAAGAACAGAATGAGATAAGATGGAAATTGAAATTTAGCACTAAATTACTAGTCAAGGAGGTAAATCTGAATAGCAAGATAGGTTTTTGAATCCAGAACAACTAATGGACTAGCAAGGTTCTAAAGCATTTAAACACCATGAGAAGGTTGTGTTAGAAAGAAAATACAGGTCTTCTTTTTTGGGAAGGTCATCTGGACAGCAATAGCTGTATCACTAAAATGACTCCACTTTGCCTAGTAATATTTTATCAATTCTCCTTGCTAGAAGTAGAAAAAGAGTGAAACATTAATCCAGGAATCTCCTAGTACTGTCAAAGTGGGTAAAAAAAGTAAAAAGGATTTATAAAAACAAGAAAAAAACACAATAAAAAGAAACATAACAGAAAAAAAAGCCTGTTGCATCTTTTGTTGGGGATAACACTGCATATTGGAATGGGAAATCTTTTATCTTGTTCTAGTGAAGTTCAGGTCATTAAGCAGTGACTACCTCAGAACAGGTTCCAAGACCTCTCCCAGATGCCGAGGGAGAAGGGCAGGTAGTGGCTTCCTGCCAGCACACAGCATGCTAGTGGCATAGCTCAGATGAGAGCTCCTAAGGTCATTCTTTCCCACAAAGTAAGCTCCAATTAGGCACTTTGTACTGCACTTCAGACACTTACAATGTTACCAGCTTCCTCTTACTATTATAAAGTGGCAACACTGCAAAAACTTACACACTCAAACAGCAGCATCCGTTCTCACAGGTAAGATCATCTGTGTTTTTATGAAACCAAGCATGGGAATAGAACACAAACTGACTCTTACAGGATGAGATGTGGAAAAAAAAGGTCAACAACTATGTCAGTTCAGAACAGGTCATTAAAAATGTTTCTTCAACAAAAAACATCAGAATCTAACATTTTACTTCTTTAGGAATTTAGGAAATGATAACAGATTTTCACCTTACCCACAAAAGCAGCCATCTGAGCTGCTGTCCTTCCCACAGAGTTGACAACATCAGTTTCTGCTCCAGCCTCTAACATCATCCAGGTGATTTCTTTATTTCCTGAATTTGCAGGGAAGATACGGGGAATAAGTGACAACAAATCAAAACTTGTAATTCTTTATGCTTTAGAAAAACCATGGACTGAATTTCTTAAAGACCGAGCATAACAGTGAGGGAAATGAATGTTCTTAATGTCATTATTTTAAGACTGGATTAAGAGAAAGGCACAGTGCTTATTTCTGGTTCCAGAGGGTATAACTCTGCTCTCTGTAATGCACATTCAGCTCCCCATGGAGCTTATGGGACTCATATGCAGGTAGCTACACTAGAGCTTGGTCCCTCTGGATACCAGTGTAGAAGCAAATTCTGCTAATCTAGTTTGACAGTTCAACTACATTTGCTATTCTAAGAAGAAAAACAAATTCAGGATTATGATGTAGCAGGAGCACAAAGAAGAGAACAGATTGTTCCTTTCTCCACAGTGGGAACTGGGTGTTCAGACTGGGCTAAATACCAAGTAAAACGAAGCTAAAATTTGATGGGAAGATTAGATGACTCAATTGGTGCCCTTCAGAGACTAATAAGGACACTTGCCACCACTCCTGTTGGTTCTGCTTTCAAAGGTATTCTTACTGTATCAGTTTTAATGCAGCTGCTAAGTACAGAAAAGTGAATATAAAAAGTGGGTGGTGGATGAAAATGAATGTTTCTGGTTTAAAAACAAAGTCATTGCGTCAGTAGTGCTCATGTACCTTGTGTACTCACAGACAACAGACTTTAAAGTCAACATTCAGAAGTGTTCACACCCAGGATGACAGGTTAAAAGCTCAGCTGTGAGAAAATGGTAAAAGTCCAGCATTTTCCATAAAGCTGCAGCCATTTAACAACCTCCAAGTCTTTGTTCTCATCTGTCTTCTGCAGCTCTGATATTGCTCAATGCCACAGAACATTGAAATTTCCCAAATCTTTTTACCAAAGTTTCAGCAGAAAAGCAATCTGATGATCCACTTAGGGTTCAGATAAATACATAAGCCTGCCTTTCTTTTATACTTAAGATAGAAGAAAGCAGTTTAAACTCTACCTTCTAAGAAATCTTACTTCCTTAGAATCTCCTTTTCGAGAAGAGATAAGCGGCCTAGTAAAGAAGATACTTAAAATAACCTAATATTCCCAAATCTAATCTTTTCCCCAGAAGGAACAATGTTTTAATGTACTGTCTTTTTCCCACTCAAGGAAATAACTGTTCCTGTCATTAGGGAAAAAGGAGGAAAGCTGAGACACCACTTGAGACAGAAGATATGTCTCATAAGCACTCTTATGAGAAGAAAAAATAATGCAAGAGGAGAGGGAAAAAAAATGTGGGAAAAAATGTTATTGAAACTTACTAAATACATTTTTAAAAGCCCACAAGATAATTGCAAAAATAATGTAGGAGAAAGACGAAATGTGAAAAATACTGGATTGATTTGAGAAGTTTCAAATATTACTAAAAGCTATGGATTTGTAGTGCTAATAAGGCAGTCTAGTGCAGCAGCTTTTTCAATGTAACACAGTGTAAGTAAACCAAATTTATCCCACTGCACAAGAAGACTGTCACAGAAAACTTAATTTTGGGATCTGTAAAAACAGGACAAAGTAAAGACAGACTGAATGCCTCAAAATGCAGAAAAGCATCAACTTTTATATGAATCTGAACAGTAGCTCTCCTGTTCCACAGTCCTTATGATTCTACTGGTCCTGACATATTGCCATGGTTCACATAAGTAACAGTAAACCTGAATAATAAAAGCATATCAATATTTCCCTTTAAATTATTAATTTAAGGCAAACATCGACGTCATAAAAATCAGTGACCCAAGTTTAGTAAGAAGTTACCTGAAAGCCCAGCGAACATCAGGGCAGTGTATCCGTGCTCATGCTCATTGCAGTTCACATCAGCCCCGTGTCGCAAGAGCAACCTGCACATGTCCACCTTCCCCTTGTAGGCTGCGTGCATCAGAGGGGTCATGCCATGCTGGCAAAGCAAAGTGGAAGCAAGTAACACATAAAGAAGAATGTTACACCTCTTTCATACCATTGATAATTTTTACAGGCATGTTCAGTATAACTAATAAAGCCTCACATAATATTTAAGTTACAAAAACACTCACAAAATCTTCATAAAAATATATGGTTAGCAGATTTTCCACTTCCAAATCACTTTTCTGATTATGCTGTGCTACAGATTTGAAAACAGACCAGTTCTGAATAAATGAAAACCATTTACTGCCAATTTCTCATTGGCCTTTTGTGTAAGATATTAGTGTTAAAGACAACTAATGCTTCTGCTAGCAGAAAAAGCTTGTTATAGAAAACTTGTTAGGTTCAGACATGATTTCTTTCTTCCCCTGCTGCTGCTTATATGATAAGCAATAAGAAAATTAGGAATAGGCTGTTGTTATTTTAAACATTACAAAGATCTGCAGTTTCTGAAACCCATCTTGCTCATCTTTAGTCAGGATTACTGGTAACTGTGCTATCCTCCCCCCTCCCACTTCTCCACCCTTGTGGTATTGTGTGCACAATCAGCCAGAGCTCTGAAAGCCCTTGTGCAGATACACAGCTCTCACTGGACTTTAATAACCAAGCCTCAAACCTTGCTGTTGATCAAGTGCCCTGGTACAAAAACGGATTTACTTCAGCAGGGCAGGCACTGAGGTTTTATTGGAGTTCTGCTGGTGTAATTATAAATGTAAACCTGGGCAAACCTCTGGGGAAATTTTCAGAACTAGGGTGAACTGTGAGTGCAGGCTCTCTCTCTCTCCAGGGGCAGGGAGAAGCACATTTCTGTTTGAGAAAATTGCACGACATTCCATTTTTAGAATTTAATACACTTTTTCCAATATGCTGTTTATTTTCACATAACATTGAGTCAGGATTCATGTTATCAGCCAAGACACAGTAATTGCCCAAGAACACTCCAAAACTGAATACATGGGAGTGTGCTTTAGTTTGTTCCTGAAGGAAATCAGAAGGGCATTTTGTTCCTTTTTTGCCAGTCAAGGCTGTGTACATGAATGCACTCATGTACACCATTAGTGCAGCTCTGTAAATGCATGGTAATGTGATACTTACTCTGAAATAATGTAATTGTCAGTTTGAGCCTTAATATGTTCCTTGTTTCAATTTACGATAGCATAAAATTCAACTGAGTTTACTTTATCAGTATAATTTTCAAAAAATTTCTAAAGATGATAGAAATTGGGAAAGTTATAACAATTTTGAAGTATTATATTTTCATTATTCTCCATCCTAAATGAAAACAGTAAAAAGTGATTACTTGATGTTTCATATTCTAGCAACCCAAATATTTTGGTAAACTGCAATATAAACTGCCACTAAAGAAACAAAAGACCTGAAGAGATCGCTCCACGAACATGAAAAAAATTGGTTTTGCTGGGTTTCACGTGGGATGCCACAAATGTAAAGTAAAGACTTTTTGTCCCAATATATAAAATATATTACATTCATTACGTTACATCAACAGCAATTTTTAGGGGCCAATCCCATAAAAATGAGAGTCACAGCACGGATTCACCTCCTTTAGCAGCACAGAAAGGCACTGCTCTAAGGGGATACGAACACAATGTGGTTTTCAATGGGAGAAGGAATGTTTAGAAAACAATTACTTAAGTTTGGTTATATCTCGAATGCCAGTTGTTTCAATTAAGATCTGAAGATTATAGGACAAAGGAAGGAATTGGGTTTGGTTTTGATCATTCCCGCCTCCCAGAAAACTTTTTTTATAATCCTTTGATTCAATTTTGGAAGTGTCAGGCTGTGGTGTGGATCAAAAAAAACATATCAAGTAGAAAATACATGGACAGCTAATAGAAAATTGGATTTAAAGTCACACTAATATCAGCTTTGCACATTCACGGCAAACAAAATAGGGTCAGGCTAGACACATGCTTATCTGAAAAAGCTCAGTGTCCTGTATTATATCCCTACACAGAAACTGAAACGACTGCAAATATTTTTCTCATCCTGAATGTCAAAGACAGGTCCAGCAACAGTATGTTTTCTCACAGATGACATTGGGATTGTCAATACAACGTACTTATATGACAAAACTAGCAGATGGTTTATTAAGCATAGAGATGAAACAAATTATTTATTGTTCCACTATGGAACATCAGATGAAGAATTCTAACAGCTACTATGTAACATTTTTCTGACCAAAAATCTGGCCTTTTAACCTCATTCCCTAGGACAAGAAGGAATCCTTCCTAGTTTCTAGTTTGTTTTGCAGGGATGTTACATGGTAACATCTCCAATCTTCTGCAGGGCTTACGATTTGGAAGGCAGTCAACAGTCACATGCACAAATAATTTTAGCTACAGCTAAGTATGAACTAATTAGAATATGAAATATTCTGTTCAGTGTCGATAATAGCTTTAGTTGTTCTCCTTTACAGTCATTCTGCTCAACTGTTGGTTTCACATCTGTAATGCATTTCATTCCTCTGATGACCTTTCAGTTCATCTGAAAGTGATGAAAAGCTAAAATCTACATCAGTCACCAACATGAACTGAAACCAGATAATTCTTAATAGCTGTTGAATTTTCTTTGGTTTGCATATTTTGAAGTATGTAAAAACCACCAAAAGACAAAACTCTCCTCAATGAAGGCCCAGAATCTGGGCATTTTCTGCCAGCATAGGATGTTCATGCTGGAATAGCAAGACAGATTAACTGAAGAACCCTCTGCTGAACATAATCAGTACAAGTAAAGCTACACACATCTCAGGCAGTAATAAGCAGGCTGCTGCTGTAATTCCCGGGAAGTGCTCAGTTCTGTAATTAGCATATAGAAGGGGACTGTTTCTAAAAGATGTATTACAGAACTGAACAGCCGAATTACCAAACTAGAGGCAAAAAGTAAAGCTGCTAATGCCAGATGATAGTTCTGTATATAAGAAGATTATAAATGACCTTATAACTATTTTAAATACAGAAAAATTGTGAAGCCTTTTTAGGTCAAGTCTCTCTGTTTGATCTGCAGAAAATAGGGCACTGTAGTACTACAGTGCTCCTTTGCAGCCTTGACTACCAACATGACCAGAGGAAACTCATGGCTAGAAAGCCCATGTGCTTCCTCTAGCCTGCCTTTCTGCATGTAATAAGCTAAAATATCTTGGCCACACAATGCAAACGGACGGAGTTAAGTCAGCAAATTGCCAACATGAAATCACAACACTATTTACAAGCTCTGCCCTCTCAGGGGAAACAAAAGTTCTGAACACTTTCTTCCACACTAAGTTTCCAAATTTGAAACCACTCCATGTAGAAGAGGACAATAAAATGACTAAGTGGTGTGCATTTAAATAAAATATATTGGTATTTATTTTGCATTCATTTCCATAGCCCATCTATTTGTCCTAATGTTTTAGGACACCTGAGTTTAAATGTCCCTGACGTTTTAAAGTTGCCAAGCTATTAAAGACTGGTTTTGTGAAACAGCTATTATATTTATTTGCTTTCATAAAGACAGTGATTAAGCCTAAATACCTTCCCTTTCTTCATCTACCTAAATCCAGAAAAAAACAACAACAGAAAAAATTATTTGGTCAGAAAGGGTGCTGACAAAAAACAGGACTGTATCTAATGGGTATCTCCAGCCTTCAGGAAGACGGGCATCTGTGAAACTCATTTGAATAAATGATCTTATTCTGCATTCAAGTGACTTACTGTTGCCAGCAGAGCTCTGCAGATAGCAGGAGGTGAAGGGTGAATGAGTCTTGGCACAAGGAAAAGCAAGTAGACTTAGAGTAACCTTTTATTTTTAAATACACATACCAACAGCAGAAGCAATGCTGAAATACTGCGCCCAGCTCATGCCTACATTTTTGAAGTAAGAAGCTGAAACAACTGGAAAGGATTTGGAAAAGAACCACAATTATAGCTCAATTACTGCAGAAACATAACTTTAGGCAAGATACTTAAAAGGTCAGTGCATCTGGAAGATGTTAAAATGTGTCTTAGTACTTGTCTAAAGGTACATAGAGAAAAGACAGCTGATTGTCAGTAGTTTTTAATCTAGAAGAAAGCAGATCCAAGCAGTTAGAATATACGGTCAAACCAAAAATGAAAGGAACAGCTTATGTGAATATTTTTTTAACACTAGGAAGTGCAATATGTAACAGCCTGCTTCTGGATGTGCTGTGAATTACTGAGCCTGTGGAAATTATTAAATTGTGATTGCATGCTTGCTGTACAACTAGAAGAGAGAATTACATTAAAGCTGTGCTCATTCTGTGGATTCTCTCACTTATAAAGGACTTTAGGGATGGAAATAAGTTCCCAATTGAATTGTGCTCCCATTTCAATACCTAAGCACTCCATGTTCAGGGCTGTTTCCTTACATCCTAACATTAGTAAAATAAGTAACAATAGTAATATAAATAATAACGTGAATTTCAGGATAAACAACTAAGGCAACAGAGAAAAAAAGTAAGACCTGATGCATTGAGAGAAGTCTCCAGCTGTGGTGATGTTGAATAATAGATGAAGGTAATGCTTAACTGGGATTTCACACACTTACTTTTGTATAGATATTTGAATAACATATTGGAGCAAAAATGGCTTATAATAGAAAAATTCTAAAAGTTGAGGTAAGATGACTGATGGATTTAAGAATCCTAAACAAATCTGAACTCTTTCCTGTTCAACATGCATGATTACATACCACTCTTGGGAATAAAAATGAGATGGCAGGAAGTCCCTTGCATAAACATTCAAAGTGTTATGTGCCTTGTATTTAGTCAGATGTTAGCATTAGGCAAGTATTGTTAATACTATTTCTTCTTTAACAACAGCTCTGAGCATAACTCAGTTATGGTTTCTATTAATAAACCATATCCTCTTGACAGTAATCCTGTATGGTGCACTAATACTGCATCAAGGGTGCAGTCAGCAATTCACTACAGGAAAATCTTACCATAAAGCACACTTGCAAACATACTTATATTGTATCTGGGGTTCCTGAAGTTCACTGTAAAGCTTAGTGTGACGAGTTTGTCAGAAGCTTATTAGAATTTATGTAGTGGTAATTAAGGTTTAAATATTTAACTGTTATTTAAGAGCATTCAGAAAATGGATCTGTTGGCAGCACAAAAAAGACTAACAACATTCCATGGAGATATCTGGTAGATGAAGGGGCAATTTTCCTCCATTCAGAATTCATGGGACCACACTTACAATACCCTGTCCAATTCTGGGTCTACCAGTGCAACAAAGGCACGCATAAACAGCAGTAAATTCAACAGAGTACCAACAACACATGGTGGGAACTCAAGCACTTGTGTGGTGAAGAGAGTCTGAGGGAGCTGGGTTTACTCAGCCTGGAGAAGAGATGGCTTTGGTGGAGCCCAGGAGCAGCTGCCAGAGCCAGCAGGGAGGTCATTGAGAAGACAAACCCTTCTGTTATGGTGGCAGGAGGGCAAAAGACACTGAGCCTAAGTTGAGGTTCTGACATAAGGGAAACACATTTTCACCAGAAGCACAGTAAGGCAGTGGAACAAGTTGCCCAGAAACACTGTGCAGTCTCCATCCTTGGAGGTTTACAAGGCCGGACAGGACAAAGTTCAGAGCAACCTCATCTAACCTCGGAGCTGAAGCTGCTCTGAGCCAGAGGTTGAACTAGAGACCTTCTGAGCTCCCTTCTAGCATGAATGTTCCAGTGATCCTATGAAATTATGAAATTGTGAAAAAAAACACAAATTGACACTTAAATTAAGAAATTACACATGGATTTAACATGCATGGTGGGGAATTACAGTTTTCCTTGCATGTTACACTTCTTATTAGTGCTGCACACTTCAGAAAAACACTGTAAAAAGAAAAAAGAAGAGGAAACGTATGAACATCCCACAAGGTTCCTTTCCCCACGACCTTACTCTCATCATCAGGAAACGCTTAAGTGTTTTATCTTCTACATGTCCATCACACCTGCCTCTGAAAAGACTCTGTTTTCCACTTTTGATCTAGCTATTCACCCTCCCAGTATGTTTACGGTTTAGCAAAGATGGGGTTTTGGGTGATGAGATCAAGCACAAGATGGGGGCAGGTATTCTTTATCCCCACTGTCTGCTGCAGAGGAACTACAGGTTGGTGGAGGTGACAAGAAGCCAGGGAGCAACCCCCATGTTCTTGCTGCAGTATTTATCCTACCTTACAGACACCAAAGTTCATGCTGGAAATTGAGAGAAAATACAAACAGTGTAGTACTTTAAGTAACGTAAATCTTTAAACTTTCTTAAAAAAAAAACAAACAGTAAGAACTCCTCAAAGGCTCATTATTCAGCTGCAGTCTGGTCATATCTTCAGAACAACTCTGACTTCTACGAGTCTGTACAGCAATGATATTTAACAGGAAGGCCTTCAGACCTAGTATTTTCCTTGCTAAACTCAGCATAATGCTTGTAGTTTTGCTGTACCTCATCCAAGCAATTGACACGGACATTCTTGCTGCCCAGTAGTCTTCCAGCCTCATCGGTGTTTCCTTAGATTTAAAAAGACAGAGATACAAAGGGGAGTGAGAAACAGAATAAACTGAGAATCAAGAGGAAAGTTATCATTTGCATTCCTCATTAGAACAGAAATCTTTGCAGATTAACCACGTGGGATGTAGATCAACCACCAGTAAATCAACTGCACTTAGTGAAGAGGCTTAGGAATAAACAGTGTTCTGTTCTGGAAGTTAAAAGGCAAGAAGTCACAACATTAAGGAGAAGTCAGAGAGCATGCACTAGAAATAAACATCCATTTTTTGTGAAGTAACTGATCTACACACACACAAGAACAGGACACTAATACATCTCTTCATAAACAGCACATAAAATGCTGAGCATTTTAACACACTTTGAACTTTGACTTCTTCTGGAGCATCTGGAGCATGCCTGAAAGAGTTATCTAAGTTCTCACAAAAGGGAATTATCTCATTTATAAGACTTTCTGGTCCGAATGAAACATGTTTCATCATTTACTCACATCATCTTTCCTGTTTAAATTTGAAATTTGCAACATACCACTTCCCAGGTCCACAAAAGTGGAAGGAATTTGCTTTTGGTAATAGAGAATAGAGGTGGGAAGGACAAGGGCAAAAATAGCTTGATCACTGACATTCCTAAAAAATGCCAAATACATAAATAGACTGAAGTCTGGAAAAAAACATGCAAGGAAAAACAGGCCATAACTTTGTATTTTCAATTTGCTACAAGAATCTTTTCGGTTAAGCCACAGGTCTATGAACCTGATTTAAAGCCCATTGAAGGACAATTCACTTAATATCAATGCAGCTTCTACAAGCATTCAAACAAATAGAAATGAAAGAACATTCAAAGACTCTGAGTTTGGGGAGTTAAATCTATTGCAAATTAACAGAAACTTCTGATCACTGAATCAATCGCAAGCACAACTCTTTCAGCAGTGATGTGCTTAATAAAAATAAGCATTGCCCCCCTCGTTTTAATGACAGGATTCATGCTTATCTTCACTATATCACAAGGAGGTGCTCTTCCAGCAAATTTTCAGCAAAGCAGCTCTTGCAACTTCAGTTTTGGCCAAAAACCCCATTTCAAATACTACAAATAATTTTTTTCACCAAGCTTTTGGTGTGGTTTAACTATACTACAGGTTTCTTTCTTCCTTTATTGTTAATTTAGGGAAAAAAAATAATCACCTGAGTCATCTCACACACTTGATAAAGACCCAGTCAGGGAACTGTCAACCAGCCTACTCCCCCAGACATAGATATTCTAAACATTGGGAAGCTTCTTAAGGCCTGGAGAAATTTTCAGAAAAACATCCCAGCAAAAGAATGAACATCAGTAAGAGCAAGTCTTAAAGGGGTGATCTTCAAGTAAATTTCAATACAAGCAAAGCAAAGTTGTGTTTACAAGTTCAGAGTTCTCAAACACTGAAGGATTTCCAAACATGACACTGAACTGCTGGAAGCCAGACTTCTAGAACTGTGTAGAGCTACAAGTTGGAGCCAGGCTGCTCATGGTGGTGCATGGTAGGAGGCCAACAGACAACAGGCAGAAGTTGACAGAAAAGGAAGCTTAAGACTGGATACATGCAAAAACATTTTCACTACGGGCCCAGTAAAGCAGGACAGGTTGTCCAGAGACGCTGTGCAGTCTCCATCCTCGGAAGTTTTCAAGGCCTGATAGGATAAAGCCCTGAGGAATCTCATTTGACCTCATTGTTAATGTGTTTTGAGCAGAAGGTTGGCCTAGAGACTCCTGAGGTTCCTTCCAACCTGATTCATCCTGTGACTGTAATCATAAGCAATCAGCTAAGTTAGATAGAAGTGCCTGCAAGACGAAAGCCTGAAACTCTAATTAAAGTGTCTGATTAAAATCACACTGATTTTGATTCACAATAAATTCATTCCTGGCTGTCCTATGCCTACGTCTCTGACACAGAGCAACATTTTAATATAGCTGAGAGTGAAGCCCCAAAACTAAAAATAAAACTTCTTAAGGGTTCAATTTGACTGAAAACTACATATAGAAATGCATGGGACACATCAAGTGTTTTTAGCTTACCTCTGACTAATGATCACCAGTCATGATTTTCAAAATGCCATTTGGAGTATAACTATTTAGACAGGGCTGTGGAATTCATGTTGCTGGACCAGGAAACCCAAGTGTAACAGCAAGCATGACAGAAAGTCCTCCAACAATAAGCATGTGTACCACATACTGCAGTGAAACCACGACACTTGTGTGAAATGCAAAACCAAAGAATCACAGAATGGGTCAGGTTGGATGGGATCACAGCAGGTCATCTGGTCCAACCTCCCTGCTCAAGCAGGGTCATCTTAGAGCACATTGCACAGGATTGTGTCCAGATGGTTCTTGAATATCTCCAGGAAGGGAGACTCCACAACCACACTGGGCAACCTGTTCCAGTGCTCGGTCACCCGCACAGTAAAGAAGTTCTTCCTCATGTTCAGGTGAAACTTCCTGTGCATCAGTTTCTGCCTGTTACCTTTTGTCCTATTCTGGGCACCACTGAGAAGAGCCTGGCCCCAACCTCTTGGCACCTTCCCTTCAGATACTTTAGACATTGATGGGGTCCCCTCTCCTCTCTCTAAGAGAACAGTAATAAAATAGTATAAGGGATAAGAGGTGCACAACACCCTGGACAAGTTGAGTTCTGTTAATTTAAGAACTACCTGTCTGCAAGGACATCCTACTCTGCCAACCACACATCGGGAAAACCGTACAGTGGGCCAGAGGAACGGATTACTCCCAATAAAACTTTTTGTTTGTTTTTAGCAGAGCAATTAACACCAAGCATTAGGTAAATGTCAACAGACATTAGTAATAAGACGTAAGCTTTCCCTGGCAGAGTTAGACCCGCCCAGCTGAGCTTCTCCAGCCCCACTGCACCGCACCGCGCCCCCACCGCATTCCCTGGGTGACACGGGCCTGCCTGAGAGGGAAGTCCACCAAGGGAAGTCCTCTTGCAGGCAGGGAGAAGGGTGGCGGGGTCCGAAGGCGGGAAGCCAGGCGGGGCCCGGAGCGGTGACCCCAGCGCGGAGAGGCCCGGGCCGGAGCGGGGGCAGCGCGGCCGGTAACGGGGCCTCACGCGAGAGCCTCCCGGGGCACGGCCGGCGGGGCCAGCGGAGCTGCGGCCCAGGGCCGCGAGTGGCGAGGGCCGGGCGGGCTCACCTGTGGCGATCACTGCCAGCAAGTCCTTCTCCTCCGGGCTCAGGTCGCCCTTCCTGGGGGGAGCCATCGCGCACAGCAAGGCGGGACGGGCCCGGACGGTGGCGGCAGCGCCTCCCGCGGCCCCTCCCGTGGCCCCGCCCCCTCCCCGCTCCTCGCGGTGCCTTCCGCCCGCAGCCCCGCCCTGCCGGGGCCGGCCCTGGGGCGAACCATTCCCGCCTGGGCATGGGGGGCACTGCGTGCGGGCGCTCCCCTCCGCCGGCCGCCCCTCTCGGCGTTGCCGCTGAGAAGGACCACTCCCCTCTTTTCCATCATTTTCAACTTGAGAAACGCGTTCTGGTTTTCTTTCGTCTCCCTTTTTTGGCTTCCGCGCGTCTTCCCTTCCGTTCCTCCCCCCCCGGGGAGGTGCCGGGAGTGGTGCGGGCGGGCGGAGGCGCCCGTGTGTCAATGTGTCCGTCCTTCACTCCTCCATTGTCTCTCGCCGTCGCTGCCGCCGCCGCGCTCGCTCGCCCTCCCCGCCCCGGACCGCGCAACCACCCGACAGGTGCGGCCGGGAAGGGAGAGCGCCAGGCGGGGGCCGCGCCGGAGCCCCGCGGCGGCGCTGCCCGGGCGGCTGCGGCTGCGGTGGGGCAGCTCCGGGCGGACGGGCGGGCGCGGCGGCCATGGCGGGGCAGGGCGGGCGGCGGCACAGCCCCAGTGCCGGGGCAGGTCCGCGGGTCTGGAAACGCCGCCGTCCGCGGGTGTGCGGGGCCCCCGCACGGGCGGCGCCGGGTCCGCTGCGGGAGGGCGGCGGTGCGCGGTCTGGTGCCCGCCGGCTCTTCCCTCCGCGATCCTGCTTTTCTGCCTTTTTATGGCATCGGATTGTGGGGTAGAGGTTGTTTTTTTCCAAGGCAGGAAAAGCGGTTTGTTCGGCTAAAGCGGCCGAGTGGAGCCGTGGCTCTGCCGCGGCATCGTGTCTCCGGGAGGAAGCGGGCGTTGATGGATCGGGAAGGGAAGTAACGAGCTCGGGGTGTTCAGAGCGGTGCCTTTTGTTGGCGCCTTTCTAAAATTAAACTGTCGGTGGAAAAATGATCTTTGTTACGGATCCAACTTTCCACTCCTCCAGTTGAAGCTCGGTAGGCACTAGGACGATCCTGCGGATCTCCAGGGGACGGAGGCTGAGGTTTAACATCCGTGGTTTCTGCCTATGTTTGTACCAGAGGGAAAAGCTGGACCCTGATACTTGGTGCTGTCTTTTTGCCCTCCTTTGCCCTACTCTTCAATGTAGTTTTTTTGGTACCCTTTCTTTTAAAGAACCCATTTTTTCCCTGTAACTAAATTTTGAAGGCATAGCTTTATCAGCAAGATGATTATCTTTCTTTCCATAGTACTTGCAGGTCATCTCATGGTTACTTAGGTATTGGAATTTCTTTCTGAAATACTAATCTTGCTCTGTATTTTGACATCTGTTAATGGCTTGACTGACTTTCAGAAATGGTGAAGTCCCATTGTTTGCTTCCTGGTTCAGGGAAGAGCATGCTCTCTGAGTATAGTGGATCTTCATAACTGGGTACAAAACCAAAATGTGATACACTTCTATTTTAACAAAACAGCAAAATTATGTTTTCATGATTTTAAAAATCGTGGAAGTACAGGAGCATACCACCATCTAATTTTACTTACATCAACAAGTGTAAATCACATAGATTGCTTTGGAGTTCATATTATAACAGATTCCCTTGAGGGGTTTTTTTGTGACAAAACAAAAATGCCTTGAAATACCCTCAAAGCATTGCCTAAAAGTAAAAGTGCTTTTAATATTCTGATCCAGAAAAATATCCCTATGTGGTGCTAACAGAATTCTGTCACTGGCTCAACATGAAGGCTGAAATTAGGCTTTAAGTGCTCTTTTGTTGGTTCACAGCAGGGTGTGACTTTTACCTGCTGTGAACAAATTTTGTGATATTACAGTGCACTGATAATGTCTGTGACACTATTAAATAACAAGTGCCTTCAAATTTCCTTTCATATTCCAGAAAAAATCCCCCAAACGTGTTAGGCATGCAATGTACAAAAGTATGCATATTATATTCCCTTTTTTTAAATATGAAAATGTCAGTACTGTCATTGCACCCTAGCTTGCAGAGTGAACAGGCAATCAGTTTTTCCTTGGCGGCGTCACTGGAGCTCACTTGGTGAGTAAGGTTGCAGGAGTGCTTCATCTGCAAGGGTAATAAAATAACACTAGTTAAAAATGTTGCTCGCTCTTACCTGTGGAAGGACTGTATGACCTTCAATCCTGTAATATGCAGGCATTTCACAATCTTCAGTTCATCCTTGTGAGATTGTGATGAGGTAATAAAGTGGTGTTGCCTCCATTTTGTGAACATAATCTGAAGCATGGAGGCAACAAGTGATTTTTTTCAAGGCAGTGCAGAGAGTGAGTGTCAGGGCAGGCAACTGGAATGTGAAAATGTAGGTTCTGTACCTTTGTGTCTTGTCCCTTAATACATTTATCTGCTGCATCTGTTTGTTTTACATATTTAAGTTGTGGGTATTACTGTTTGGTAATTAATCATTTACGTTTTGGGTATTACAGAGGGAGAAGGAAATGTTAACCTCACTGTGACTGAGGATATTTTTTTGATTTAAAAAGATTAAGTGTTCATATTAAAAATTCCTTATTTCCTCATCAGGTGATACATGTGATACATGTGATTTGTGAAAGTGGGGACCAGTGGGGACATTTTTCCCCAGTGGTTTGCTGGTTCTGGTGCGTGCAGGTGCGTTAGTGGGGATTTGTGATGGCTATTGTTAACAGTGTATAGGTGATCCTAAATGCCTGACACTTTCTGCAGTTGTTGAGAGCAACATTCGTGCAAGAAAATAATAAGTATTTCTTTAATTAAGGAACATTTGTTTTTGGTGAATGTACAAAACAGTAAGCTTTTTCTTGGATCAAGCTGGGGGAGAAGACTGTCCTGTGCCCTGGAGAGTGCACCATGAAATGCTCAGTCTTTGGACATAGAAGAGAGGAAAATGAAATGCTCAACTGGTTTCACTGGTTTTAAGCTGTTTTCTCTGAAATGACCACATGTGTCATTCACTTGTGTCTTGGAGGCTTGCTAGAATTATGGCTGTGTACTCTGCTGCTCTGCTAATGGTAGCAGGGGTCAAATATCCTATAGCCTCTCTCCGTGCCTGGGCCTGTCAGGATCAGAAACTTGGTCTGACTCACTACATTTTGTCTAGGGGAAAATAAAATAATAGGTCAAACAAATACTCGTATTTCTGTGACTTATTCTTCTAGCTTACATCTCACTGGTTCACTGCTAGGGATTTCCTTAACAAAACGTGGTGTCTGTGTTTACCTTCATATTTGATAGCCTGTGGTAAGTTTTTTGAATTTAGGTAAATTGTGTGTATGCAGCATCCTGTGATTATAACTTTCACGATTGCTTGAAAGAGGACCCCTTTTTACTTGTTTTTGGACTTAGTACTTCATGGTTTCCTTTGATCCCCCAACCTCCAGTTCCTGTTTCGGGAGACAATGAGTCCTGTTCACCTTTGACATGCAGTCATGCCTTGACAGAGCTGTGTTATCCCTGCCACTGTCTTTTGTGAAGTTGAAGTCTTAGGACTATTTAGTCGTTCCTATGTAAAAGCCATTTCATATGGTTGCCAAGTGTGTTTTTGTGAAATGGTTCTGCCTCCTGCATGGCCTGGGCTATAGGAAATATCCTTCGAGTGGAGCTGAGCTTTGCAGACAGACCCCCACTGGGTTTTGGTCCTGCTGTCTCCAATCCTTATAATTATATCCTGGCCAAAGTTAAGAGGATCTAATAGGATTATTCATTTAGATCAATTCAAGTTCATGCAAGTTCAAGGGTTTTTTATTGCTAGAAACATCCTGTTTTTAAATCTCAGATCTCACAAATAGCAATCTGTGGATAGGTTGCTTCCCCCCTCCCCGCCCAGTTGATTGGCATTGTATAACTCTGACTTCCTTAAGTATTTTTATTTTATTTTACGTGGGGTTTTTTTTCAGTTTTTATCTAATTTTGGATCTCAGCACAGCCACTTGATCCTTGATGTGATCTGTCAGCATTGCTCAGGCGTGTTTGTACCTGAAGGTAGACTATAAAAAGACCACAAAAGAATAACTGAAACTGGGGAGCACCAATGCGTGTTGGAACACAATTGGTATAACCACAATAGCTATACACAAGGTATTCCCATAGCTAAGATGCATACTGAGACATGGATAGGGATTCTCATCTGCTACCTATTCCCTGTGGGACCTTGCACAAAGTTAGGTTTTCTTTACACTCTGCAAAATCTGAGATACTGTTAGGTCAGATGGAGAAGTTTTGTATGGAGATCAATTACAGTTATTGCAGACTCATAGTAGCAGACTAGCAAGATTATTGCTTTTAGTCAGCCTGTAAGAAGGATGGATTGCCTCTGGTGAGAATTAGGAGTGAGTACAAACAGGAAATACTAGACACAGTCTGGGACAGAGAGGTTGGCCAGGGATACAGGAAGGAAGCGTCTCCTGTGATGTCCTAAATCTCAAGGAGTTACACCCTTCTACAACTCTTTCAACTACCGCAGGCAGAGCAATTAAATATGGCTTTGGGGTTGTACTTCTTTGTAATAACCACTGTTTCATGTGTTTTCCTTAAATGTGTTTTCATGCAGAAAAAGAAGTCTAAGCGGTTCAACGGTTTGTAATTTGCAAGCTAAAGTAATCCTTTCATTTTGGATTTTGTTTCCATAAATAAAATCCTCTAGTTCTCTAGAAATGTTTTTAAGAGGGAAGATTCATTCAGTGCATTCAAGTTAAACGTTAGTTGTTTTTCTTCTGATAAGACACAGGGTTGAAATCTTGGGAAAATACTACTGAACGTTAGCAGACACAGGGCTTGTCATTTATTTTCACTACCATTTCATTCCTTGAATGATAGAAAATTAGCAAAACAAAGTATGCTATTTGTTTTAAATGCTCAAGGAGTCAACCCTCTAGAAAGAAGAGGGGATGGGATGGTGAGTTTCTTTTCAGTCTACAACCTTCTCTGTATGCACCAATATTGATATGAGTTTAGTATGAGTCTTTTTGCTGCACCTCTTCGAGGTCTGTTTTGTCAAATCACTTCTGTCTTAGGTCTGCTTTGATTACGTTGTCTTAATGTGTGGTTTCCTGTGACTGAGACCTGAGGATCCCAAAATCGTCAACCAGTGCTATTGGAGCCCAGTTTTGGGCTGTTGAATACCATATTCTGCCAAGATGTTTGTGGTTTTTTTCACCTGCATTTCATGTGAAAAGAGCCCCCAGTCAGTGTTTCCCCAGGGCCATGTGAATCTTTGGCTCTGCCCTTGAGATTTATCATCCTTCACATCAGTCTCAGCTCCCTGCACAGCACGTGGAAACACCTGCTTCTTCGGTGCTCGAGCATGTGCTCAAGGTCTTTTGCCAGGTGTTGGGTTTGGCTGTCTTGTTTTGTGGAGCTTTATTAGAAGGCTTCTTGAATTAGAGAACAGAAAGCATAATTCTCTAGAGGAGTCAAGGGAAGGGCTTTATTTTGTCAGTTTTATTCCTATTAAAATGTTTATTGGTGTATGCTAAAAAAAATGCCTTTTTCCAAATGTGCCCTGCCATCAGTATGTCAATTTATTTGCATTGCTGTTGTGCCTCCAAGATCCTTCATTAGGACTGGTTGTTTAGTGACCTACGCTGCAAAATCATCAAGACATTGGACTGTCAGGTCTCTCCTGTGAGGAAGTTGGGTGATTCTTGAACGTTTATTTGTGAGCAGTGGTCCCCAGCTCCCTGAAGCCAAATGTGTCAAACCAAAGCATTTCATAGGTAGCCTGTCTGATGCTAGGATTAGTTTAGTAGTTTAGTGCCCTTCCTAAGTTGTATTTTGTTTCCTGGGTATAGGAAGGCCTGATTCTGTCCCCATTTTCCTTTGTCCTGTCAGTTTAAACAGTTGTTGACCTTTTCAGTGGTATCAGCTCTGCAAAAGCAGTGTTATGGTATGAGGAGACATACCATAACAAAAAGCCCTCTGAAGCTGAGGGAGAGCAAAATGTTGGTGATGGGAACAAGAGCACTGTCTTCCTAGTGCCACATTCCCCATTTATTATTTTCAACGTACTTTTTCATTATTTGTTTGTAATCCCAATATAAGTTACTCAATTCCTGTTGAAAAGTAGGCTATTACATTACTGAATAAACTACCTTAACTTGTGCCCTTAGCAATTGGTTAATAAAGGCCCATATCAACATATTCTTAATCTGAAATATCAACTTTATTTTTGAAGCATTGTCAAGGATAGCAAAAAAAACCCCACCTATTGCAAAGCCCCCAATTGAAAGTCATATTGAATATCTGCTCTCTTCTAGAATTAAGAAAAAATTAATTTATGTTGGCACTTCTACTATCTTTGCATTTGTATCCTCCATTAGCAAAGAACATATGACAGTTAAACTCTCCAGAGAGTATCAAACTAGGAAGAGCAACATTTGAGGTGGGATGCAAAGGCTTTGGTCTGCGTGGTCTTCAGCAGTCAGTTCATTGACTTGGAGAGTTTGACTGTGTCCATGATTGAACAGCTCAACATCTTGGGATTTCGCATCAATTCACTTTTTAAAATTAGAATTTTTTTTATTTTCCTCATTTTATGATAGATGCAGTAGCTGTTAACAATTTTTTGGTTGTTAAAGAGCTTCTCTTCCTTTTAAAAGGAGAGGCAGTGTAGAACTGAAAGGTGTGTGCCCCTTTTCCACTGGAAGTTCATGTATTTTGTAGAATGTTTTTCTAGATACACATTCAAGAGCCCAAGGTTGACTGGCATGTCCTTCTGAAGCCTCGGAGAGACCAGACAAGCCTTTCATTGTGGTTTCTCAGTCCAGAAAAAAAAAAAACCTTTAGCTGTCTCATTAGAAAACATTTTAAATTCTTTATATCTTGCATCCTCATAGGAAGTGAGTTGTAGAAATCTAATGTAGCTTTTATTGTTCTTGCTCTCTTTTATGTAGATGTATCGCATACAGCTACAAATACACATTCCATGGAACCTTTATTGAGTTATCTGCAGAAGTAGGTTGCTGATATTGGTCTTTTCAGTGCATGAACAGTGATGCTGTAAACAAGGAAATAGATTTCCCTGTTAATAGTGTCAAATAGCATTGTGCCAAGCTGACATTGATATAGTCCAAACAACCACAAAGTGCACAAGTGCTTTCTCTGAAGGAAGCCAGGCTATTTGGCATAGTGATGTTTTATGTCCTTTAAAAAAGATACTAAACCAGTTAGAAATCCATAACTCCTGCAGTACTGTCGGCTTCAGAAACTGAATTGGGTGTGGGTGGGTGGCTGTGGTCTTATGCTGAGCCTATTCTCACAGCATATTTGGGGTACTCTGGATTTTGAAACTTCTCAGCCAGCAATGAAAATTCTGTGAATCGTTTCAGAAAGGTAAACAAGCAGGTCTGCTGAATTAACTATAGAACTGAATAATATACCAATAGTAATTGCCCTATAGTTAATTTTGGGTGGGTAATTAAACTCTTAACTCTGCCTGAGATGTTTATAGGCATCACTGACTTTCACACAGATGGCCAATCTGCAGGTGTGAAGTTTGATCTGGTTCGGATATCTAAAAAGTGCCTAAAGCTGAAGCTGTGAAGTTGTTCACCCATTTCACTCTAAGATGGGCAAGCAGAATATTTTAGACTAGCTGTTTTCTGGAAATGTTTATGTTTCTCCTCATGGTGAAAAGAGGCAAGGATTGCGGGGTCAGACCGAGATGTCTGTTGCCGTTCATTTTTAAAGTTGGGTCAAACGCACCCCATTTTTGGGTTCTGACAGTTGGCTGTTTGTTTGAGAAAAGTGGATATGGGTTTTGGCTTAGCTGATTGCCTTGTGAAATCATGGACAGTGAAATAGGAAGTGATCCTCAAACCCAATAGTATCAATTAAATTGCTGGGTTTGCATTGAACTGGGCTGACTGACCGCTGTCCATGCTTCCATTACCAGTGTGTGGGCACAATGTGCTGCAGTGTATCCAGCACTGCCAGCTGCCCCTGTGATGGAGTGGGGTAAAATATTATATACCTGCTCTGGTCTACATCTGGGTGAAACAGATGTCTCAATGACTTCTAGCTTCTTGTGATGTGATTATGCTGTTAGGAGATGATGCTAATACTGGAAAATAGATACAAATTATTGACACAACCGGCTAGTTACTCTATTTTTTTTCTAGCTCACATCATTTGCATTGCTTCTTTATTTGACTTCCTTTCATGGCAGTGTTTCTTAATTCTGAGATTTTGGCTACCTGTGTATATAAATTATTTTTGAGAACTGAGTTTTCATCTGAGTGCAATTATTATCAAAATTGCTTATAACTTTTTGAGAAGCAAAACTATTGTGATGCATTCATAATAGCCATTGTTTGAAATGTTGTGTTTATAGATAGACTGTGAATTCTTTGGGTTTAGTGTGGTGGAATTAAAAGTTTTCTGAGTCTGGATTACCAACAAAGACATATTCTTGGGTTTATGCATTTATGTTTTCAGATAAGTGTTGCATTTAATGTCAATTATGTCTGGATAAAGCGTGGAAAAAGATCAAGAAAAGCAAAGTTGAACTGTTAACATTGAGAGAAGATGTGGTGCTTTGAGCACTTCTGTGACTGTGTCTGTGCATGGTGTACCAAAATAAGGGAAACATGATTGCTTAGCATTTGAGTCTTTCGTTACCAACCCAAGACTGATCTCCCAGTTCTGATATGTGAGTAGTGTCAGAGTCCAGTACTCTCTGATCAGCAAATTTTAGATATTCCACATGTGGAGGATGTGATGTTCAATATCTAATTTCCTCATCTGGAGATAGTTGATATTACATGGGATATATGATTTAGCAGAGTAATACAGATAATGCTGAAAACATAATACAGTTTTAAATGCACGTAACAAAGTAAAGCAATTGCAATACACAGTTCAATCATAATATCGATGTGGTTGCTATTATTAGTCTCTACAGTGCTCACTGGGCACGATGCTGGGCATTCGCAATCATTGGGAAGAAACATTGGTGGGTTGAATCACAATATTCTGTACAGACTGGCTCAAAACTTTTTGTTTTCATCACTGAAGATAACTAGTTTGAATGTTTTCTCTCATCTTAGAAGAAGCAACGTGAAGTCCAACTACAAAACTGGTAGTACAACAAGCTGACCCAGGACAGTCCTCTTGGGATTTTTGTTTTACTTCTCTTTCTCACCTGGCCTTACTCAGTTGCCACCCAGCTCTGAGTGCTGTTGCCATAATACACCCAAGTGGAGTATGCTGTCATGGGCGAGTAATGCTTGTCTTGTGTGTTTGTGGATTTAAGAGAGCACCTTCTCATGCCAAAGCTTGGCTTACTGGTAGAAATTTACCTTTGGTCTTGAGTTTCGTCTCTGAAAGTGGCCTGCAGTATTGGGTAGATGTGAAGATAAAACAAAAAAAAAGAATGGGGAGGTAGGAGAATGTGGTGGTATGAATTTCTGCATTTCTTTCTTTCATGCCCTTGTCAAAACCACAGCAATTTTCAAACTTAGAAGGTTTTATCATCCCTGTTTTTAATAGCCTTGGTAGACTCTTCTTCCATGAATTAATCTAAGAGCTTCCAGGCCTCCACATAGAGGTGAAGAAGTGCCTTTCTGAAGTAAACCTGAGAGCACCAGGTATATGAGCTGCCAAGCGATGGGTAGGATAGCGAGTGCCCTTTCTCTGTGTGCTCAGTCTGTAATAGTTATTTTTCTGACTCACCTAAAAAGTAGTTGATTTTGTAGGCACCGCGTGCCATATACTGTTGGGTGGGCTTTGTTTCTTGTTTTTCCCAACACCTATTGGATATGAATCAGTATCTGTTGCCATAGAATTCTCTTAGCTTGATCTGAGAGGAATTGTACCCATGACTACCTAGAAAATAATTGCTGGTTGAAGCAGTCTGAGCACTGACTGCTTTATTCCTCACTTCAGGACTTTGTTCACCAAAACTAGTGTGTTCTGTCAAAATGTTCAACCTGCCCTGCAGAGGAAGAAGCAGCCACAGGGAACATGGTGTTGCTTTTGGGATGCAGAGTGATACAAGTCAGTTATGGACTCTTTTTGTCCAAGTGAATGCTGCTAACAGCATAATTGGTGTTAGCTGGTATGTTTGGAATACTTGACATGGTGCAAAGCATTGTGCCCTTTGTGCCATCTCTTCGTGCCAGAAAGATCAGAATTCAGATATCTGGAAGCTGATTCAATTTTCTGCAGGTAAAAAACTGTGCATTACCTTGGTGAACTCTTTGCACCATACTTTGAAGAAATAATTAGGGAGGTCTAAATTGAAACTTGCTTTAATGCTTACAGCAGTTGTTCTGTCAAAGCCAAGGCCTTCACTACTTGCAAGTGTGTAGGAGGTGCTGGCTATTAATATATCCCTCCTCCAATTACTGTATTTAGTTCATGAAATAATAAACTGTTAGCAACTGGGAGGCATTGCTTTCTGGAGAATGCAGAGATTGTATTTATTTTTTTTTTTAATCTTAGCCTTTGTAATTTTGAAGGCAGTTTTGGATTTTCAGGTGCTGCAGTGCTGTGTCCTTCTGCTCTTCCTGCAGTGGCCTTTATTACTGAACTGTTTTGTATTGTCTTGTATCTGACAAAATTCACCACTTGGAATGAAGCTTCTCTGGTAATTCTTTTGACATGTCTTCTTCCAAATACTTGTGTATATTGGTTTATTGGAGACCTAGTTCAAGGGGACCCTATAAAGTAACTCCATTAATGATTTTTTGCAGGTGTACTGTGAACAGTGGCTGCTGCAGTTTCTTTGCCAAACATTATTGAAGGCTTGAGCTAAGTTGCAGCAGTACCTTTATAAAAATGTTTTTGCAGAATTTCAACTATACCATTTTTCCTGTAGTGAAATCATCTCTACTGCAATTGCTGAGACAATAATTCTTTTCAGGATAAACAGGGCATCCAATGTCCCTCTGAATTCAAGAATCCTGTTCTAACATTTACACAGTCCATTGAAAGTGTAAATGTATACGGTATCTTGTATAAGGAAAAAACCTTGTTAGCTTTGGAAGAGTATTGTCTTCCTCTTGTTTTCTCAGTTCACCTGACCCGGATCTCTGCCAATCCTTTTTATCTCCTTCTTTTTCTAAGAGGTTTTCCCGTTGCCAAGGCATGCAAGCTTGGAGTTGGATGACTAGCCATCACCTTAAAATGATTGTTAATTGGATATGAATTGATCTGTAGCAATACCCCATCTCCATTATCTCAGCCTACTCCAGTTAAGAGCACAGCGCCTAAGAGAGCTCTCAGCAGTGAGAAAAGCTCCTACTAATACCTTGTCCTTGAAGAATTACATCTAATTCCTCCTCTTCAGTTGCTGAAAGAAACCTTGTTACTGAAAGACAACATTATGTGTGTCAGCCTGAGTGTGTTATTATTTTCTTGACTTGTATTTCTACCTGTCAGTTGTATTTTTTCTTTCTCTGACTTTGCCATGACTAATGCATTTTTCATATGATTGCTAGTTACAACACAGAGAAGTCCTTTGTCTTGGTGCTTCAGTTTACAGTTCTCTTGACATTCTGAAGTGCATCTGGAGTGCTTCAGGAGTCTTATTCATCTGAGCCACTTCTGTAGAAATTTTTGGTTAATGACATAAAAAGTACCCAATCTCCTGAAATAGGTGCAGTGAGGTGAATCTCTAATGCAGTGTGTGATTGTACATTCATTGATGGCAGTGGGAAGTGGGTTTTTTTGACTGTTTTTCAAGAAACGTCTTCCTACGCATCCCAGTTTAGCAGTTAGGTGTTGTGATTTATGGTGCAAACTTTGGTGAGTCTGTCTTCTCATTTTTTTTCTTGGCTTAGAGTCGTGGAAAAGACCTGTAAGATCATTGAGTCCAGCTATTAACCCAGCACAGCCATGGCCATCACTAAACCATGTCCTTAGGTGCCACATGCACACGTGTTTTAAATACCTCCAGGGATGGTGACTCCACCACTTCCCTGGGCAGCCTATGCCAATACTTTACAACCCTTTCACTGAAGAAATTTTTCCTAATATTCAATTTAAACCTCCCCTGGCACAACTTAAGTCCATTTCCTCATGTCCTGCCACTTATTACTTGGAAGGAGAGACTAGGCCCTGCCTGGCTACAACCTACCGAGGTAGCTGCAAAGATCAGTAAGGTCTTCCCTCAGCCTCCTTTTCTTCAAGATAACTACTCTCAGGCTGCCTGCACAGTTCTTGGCTGGAGAATCTTGCATGAGCATAGGTTTTTATTTTTTATTTAGTTCGTAGTAAGTTTCATTGTCTTTAGGTATTTGTTGTACTTCCTGCAGAATGAAACCAATTCCACTTGTTTCATGTCTTTGTTTTCTCTCTCCCACCAGGCATACTAATAAAGAACTAGTACTTTTATTGCAGTAGATACTTTTTACTGTGGACAAACACTGTTCTGTGATGAAAAAATAAACATTTAAAAAAAATTAAGTGCCTTGAATGCTTCTAGAAGGCTCATTTGGGAAAGACAGGGCATTCAGTGTGTGTTGAAAACCTGCTACAACACTGTCTTAAGATTATGTACATGATAGCCACTGGTGACTAGGGCATGCTTACAAGTATACAATCAAAGGTATTTTCAGCGGTAAATATGTGGATTAGCAATATGCTTATTTCTTGTAAATATTAAAAAACAAGGTTGCTTGTATTTACCCTGCACATCCTTACATGGCTGCTTAGTCCCTGCTTGTTGCTGTTGTGCAATAAAATCAGTGAGGTGATTTTAATGTGGTGAGAGCGTGGCTCTGGCTTTACTGTGCCTAGTGAATGGCACCTTAGGAATAAAGATTTCATAAACATTGTAACTGGGGGCAAAACAGCAAGATAAACCTTGTGGCTGCCAGTGTTGCCTTTCCTGGTGATTTGTGCCATGGTTGACATTACAGACCTCCAGCTTATCAGTGACTTCTTAAAAAAAACCCCTATGTTTTAGGAACAGGGGGCAAGAGTCAGAAAGTACTGATGAAATGGCACAAGTCAACCTGCACAGAGAAAACCTGGTGTGTCTCACTAAGTGTAGGTGCTTGGTCTTGCCATCTCCCCAGATGTGCAATGAAGGAGAGGAGAGGTAGCTTCTTAACACCACTCTGGTCCTGTTCTGAGCACTTGGGATCCTGCGAAGCAGAAGATAGAGCTGCTTATTTTCTTATTTTTCAACAGTATCAAAGCGAGCTTTTAGCAGGAGATAGGGAATATTGGACCTACTCTTCACGTTGTGGGCTAGCCATTGTACTGCCTTGAATATGGAAATAAAGCACTTTTCCTTCACACTGACCAATCCTGGGAAATGTCAGGAGCTGAGGTGGATTTCAGAGCTTTATGAGGGTGCAAAAACTGTATTAAAGCAGCAGATGCTTCACAGCTGTCTCAGCAGTGAACACTGCAGCAAACATGTAGGCTGCGTGACCAATGTGCAGTGGGATCACTTGCCACACCCGAGTGTTGGGAAGTGCTTGTGGAAAAGGAGGACTGTAAGAGTCCCCAGAGGGACTCAGTGTCCCAGTGGAAAGTGGGAAGCCTGATGAGGATTTGGCGAGAACCGGTGGCTGCATTGCTTCTGCTCTGTCTTGTCGTCCCCTCACGTCGCTTTGTTCCTCTGTGCTGGTAATGATTTAAATGGTTTCCACCTACGGATTTTGTTGGCTCATAATCTAGCTGCCTGCTGCCTTCCCAGAGAGCAGAGACAGCTGCTGGCTGTGTGCTGACATGTTTCCTCTCCAGCAGAAGTGCAGGGGCAGCTCTTCCTCCGTGCTACTCAAGTTTGGTCATTTGCTCTTAATGTAACTTCTTGCCTTGCTGCTGGAAGAAGAGGAAAACCCGCTTTACCTGGAAGTGGAACTGTGAGAGGATGAAAATGCCCAGTAACATTGGTGGATGAAAAAGACCCAATAAAGCCTTTTAAAGTCCTTTTTAAAGTCCAGTAAAGTCCTAGATAGCCTTTGGAGAAAAAAAAAGATTGCCCTTGATTCGTAGGTTGGGGTGCTTCCTTCATAGCAACACACCCCATCTATGCTTCTATTTTATTTGACTTTTTGATGAGTGCCCCTGTCTTACATATCTCAACAAGGGAAGGAGATGGAAATAATTCCTGCCAAGCATCTGTTCCTGTGAAAGCTAGTGGTGGTGTGTTGGTGGTGCTCTGGCAGCTCTCTCCATCTCCCTGTCAGTCAAATGCCATTGGTGCCAGTCCCCACAGCAGCAGAGTCCTGTGGAGCAATGCTGCCAAAGCCACCCCTCCGCTGGGCCGCCCGAAGGGTCACTGCTTGCCCCCATGGGCTGTTTTTGGTGCTCTGTGTACATGAAGCCATAAAATCTTGCTAAGGACTTTAATAATGAACTGTTGTTCTTATGTTGTCTGGGATTGATTTCCCTCTCTCCATACCTAGGGCAGTGGAGTGTCGCTGCTGTGAAACAGTTGTTCCTGAATTCATCTGAGCATGTTAATGTTTGAAGAATCTCAGGTGATTCTGAGATTTTGGTTAAAGGAAGTATAAAATGATGCTTAGAAAAATCATATTGCTTTGAATAAAGGTTTTCAGTATTTTTTTTCTTAACTTTGTGCAATATGTTTCCAAGAACAAGTGCTTCCAGTATTTTAGTGTGGTAGAAACTTCAGCCTTACCAAGGTTTTAAATAATTCAGGAGTTAATCATAATAAAAATTTCCCTGTGGTATGGATAAAAGACTGCATTTTTCTAACTTGTTAAGCAAGTTCATAGTTGCTGAAGTTCTAAAGTAACTTCTACAATCTGTTGCGGATTTTTAAATTAATTTTATTAATTAATCCTGGATTTATTAATTAAAACTGTTACAGTTTTTATTAATTGTGTGAGAAGGATTGGTGGATTAAAGCAACTACTGTATAATACATGTCTAGTTGTCTACAACTGTAGATGTCCTTCCGTTTTATTTTAACTATGTAGGGTCTTTAGCATGTAAGTGAGGAGCAGCAATAGAGAAAGCTGAGCATGTGGACTTCAAGCACTTTCAGGAGAATGTACCAGCTCACCAACTTACGTATTTTTAAAGTATGAATCTGTTTTATACAAGCCTGTTAACAAGAGTGGGAGTGGAATTTGGGAGACTTAAGTCATGTATTTTTTATTTTCTGATGAATTTTGTAGCTGCAAGTTAGCAATTAGCAGGCTTAGACATTTGTGGTTTGTGTGAAAAATGAGCCGTTTTCCACAGTCCACACTGGAGTAAGTTGCCTGGTTCCGTACTGCTCTCTGACATTTGCTTGAGTATCAAGCAGTAAATCGAGAGTAAAACTTCCATTGCTGAGCCCCTCACATGTTCTGTAGAAGAGTGGAGTCTGTGAAAGGTATGAGCTCTCATTTTCACACTCGCTCATTTTCCTGCTGACAATTCATAGGAGTCCTGGAGGATGTTGGGCTGCAAGATCCAAGTTTAACTAGTGGTTTGGGTTTTCTTTTGGAGGCTATTTCCTTCCTACCTCTATCTGTCCTTAAGTTCTTTATTCTGTAACCATTATGATTTTTCTAGCTGCCATTTCAAAATTTGCTATTGGCTTTAGCCTGCCCAGATGCTGTACCTTTCAGAATGGAGAATATGTGTAATAGTTCAAGGCCTTGTGATTTCAAGGTTTTTTACAGCAACAAGACACCTGGCTGCACTCTGATGCAATCAAATGTGCTGTGCAAGTTTATATGCTGCCACCCTGAATTTACAATCTTCAGCCATTACTTTTGCCCTGTTGTTGGTGTGCTCTCGATTTAAAAAAAAAGTAAAAGAAAATCCAGGCATCTGTTGTGGTGGCAACAGCACTTTAAAATCTCATTTGCAGGAGCTGCTGCTATTTGTATTATAGATACATCCCGGGCTGTCATATAGATCACTGGGTTGGTTTTGCACAGCCTCATGCTGCCATTTCTTGATGAAAGATCCTGGGCCAGTGCTTGAGGCAGTGCCTTATAAAGCCAGACCCTCACTGTAGCAGATTAGAGCACAGTGCATGTAAAGCTAAATATAGAAGAAGGCATATCCTGTCTTCCTAGTAATTAACTATTAAAGAGTCTCTTCTGTTGTACTGAACCTCTGGTCATTAAATCTGCCACAAGTGGTGAGTTTTACTTTAACAACTTCTTTTTTTTTAAATCTTGTTCCCATCTGTCTTAAAGGACGTACTTTATATTCCCAGGGAACAGTCGTGTTCGATAGTCATGCTTCAGGTGCATGCAACTCTTGCAGTTTAAAAATACACTGCATCAAAGGGAAGGAGAAGACTGGTGCTAAAAATTTAGCATATGCATTTCTGCCTTTTATAGAAACTGGGAAACTGTACCAATATGGCTGCATCGAAGGCTTTTGTGTGTTCATTAAGGAAATGGGCACTGTGCATCCCAGCCTGATGGCATGTTTGTGCTCAGGAAGATCTGTGAACAAGCCGATTAATTCTTACCTGCTGCGTTGCTTGCTTGACGCTTTCTTTCCAAACCTCATGGGCTCCTGCCATCTCTTGGGCATTTTCAGACCCAGAACAAGGCGTACGATGTCCAGGCCAAGTATAAAAACAAATCAGAAATGCCTGGGTGAATGTTATAGATCAGTCTCTTTACAAATAACTGAAGGTCAGAAAGACAAACCAGACAAGCATGTCAAATCTAGCCTGGCACTGGCTAAAGGCTGGGCTATTGCTTATCCCTATAGACTGCTGGATTATCTGCCTAATTAACTTGGAAAGCACCTCCTGTTCTCTACCACTGAGACAGCTCAGGAGGGGAAAGAGTCTTTTGGGCTCTACTGTGAAGGGAGTCCTACAGCACTTTAAAAGATCCCGTGATATCATGGTTTGCCATGTTTGACTCTCTTTGCAGATGAACAAATAATTTTTCCTGAAGGCCATTCAGTGTTGCAGTTGTTTTGAAATGCTCCTTGGTCTGTTAAAACTCCAACTTTAAGCCTCAGCGATAAATGTGAACTTCTCAGTTTAACTGCTTGTTATATCTTTGTGTTTTTATGACTTGGAGGAAGCAAACCCAGTCTTGACTCTGAACTTTACTGGCTATTTCCGGTGCACGTGGGCAGTTTTTGACTGTGGATAAGTGATAAGCCTACACTAGAAAGCAGTAGTTTGCCAGGTTAACAATTTGAAATGCTGCAGAAGTGGGCACCTAGGGAGGCTGCAACTACAAAGGGAAGTCTGGCAAATAGTAAGACGTTGTAGCATTGTTAACAGAGTTAAATGAACTTTCAGGGGTAGAAAGAGCATTACTAGGATAGTAACATGTGATTGATGGAGTCTTTCTAGCCATGGAGCTTGAATTTCTTTTCATTCATAGTAGGAAGAAATATTGGAAATGTGTGTACTTTTAAACTAGACCTGCAGAGTCTACAATGAAGAAATAAAAATAATACAGATTTTTTAAGAACTGAAGTTATTAGAAGAACACGCTCAAAGTCTTGCATGGGAAGGCTTAATTCTGGATGAGCAAATCACACGTAACAGTGTCCTAATGACCTGCAGAGTGTGAAATAGGTGGTCTCTGAGTCTCAGGGCTAGCACTTGCTGTTGGCAGGACAGGAGGATGACTTGTGATGATTTCTGCATGCAGCAAAGCTTCCTTTTATTCGCTGCTGTTTGCATTCAGCTGTCAGTTTAGCTCCTCTTTGTGGAAGCTGTGCCTGTGTGATTAAACTGACTATATCCAAAGCTGGAAAATAGTTTTGTTTTCTTTAGATAAAATGGCATTAATATATCAGCACTTCCCAGATTTTTTGACATTGTCTGTCGAGACTCACCATTAAGGTCTGAAGTTGTACAAGCCCAATATTTTTTACTGTTACATGATGTGCCATGTAGGTCCTTAACTGTATATTTATGCACAAAGTTGATAGAGCAAGGGATTTGTTTATCTTTTATTATTTCTACAAAACCCACCTGCTTTTAAGGACTAAATGTTATTAAGAATTTGATTGAGATTTGATGATTAAAACATTGTAATTATGGTTAGACCACAAAGTCACATCTTTAGCAGGACAATATGTAGCCTTGGGATCGATCTGCCTGCTGAACATTCCTGAGGGTGAGACCTGTGCCATGACGAGCCCCACCAGGATGGTTCTCAGACTTTTGCCCCAGTGGCTTCTGTGCCCACAGCATCCCCATGAGCTGGGTGGGCAGTGGTGCTGTACCCCTGCCGCAGGAGTAAGGGCAGCGGCTCCATCACCTTCCTGTCCAGGTTTGAACCTTCAGGGTTTTTTACAGAGGTGCCAAGAGCCAGGTTTTGGCAGAAGCACATCTTGTCAAAGTCATTCTTGGATTGTAGTGCTCTTCATCTTTAAGATAATGTGAATTACTTTTTGAATATGCATCAGGAACTCTCTTGCCCTTTCACATGTTGGGATTTTACTACAGCGAGTGTTTATTTTGCCTTTAGATTAAACTGTTGTCTGTAAATGCCAGAATAAAAATATTTTTCCTTTTTTTCTTTCTCCAGAAATTTTATGAATAAGAATCAGAAGCCGGTGCTAACAGGCCAGCGGTTCAAAACTAGGAAGAGGGGTAGGTTGCATTACATTTCTTTATTTTCCTGTTTGTTAAAATGACTGCAAACAGGGCAGGTGGAATAGTTTAAAGTCCAATAACGTTAAAGTTTTTCTCCCCTTCTTTTCAGTCATGTCAAGATTGCAGATGTTATGTTTAACTAAGCTCTATGAATTTTATTATTTTCACTGTATATCTTAGGACTTTATTTAAAATTTGTGTTTCTTAGCTATGAAGTCTTGTGGAAGCCTCAGTTAAAAATGGAATTCTGAGTTTACAATATATCTACAGATAAGGATGAAAATTTATTAGAAGTTTGTTTTGCATTTTTCTTAAAATTTTTTTTCAAGTAAGAAAGCAAAATATGAGCTTTTATTTAAAGATTGTATAAAGAAAATTATCTGACTTTTTGGGGTTTGATTTTTAGTTTTTATTTCTTTGACTCAAATCAATTCTATGTCTATGAATGAACCTTTCATATCTAGAAAGGAATTCTCTCACCTTCCTTCTCCATGAGATGGTCAGATCATCTCATTGGCCCTACTTTCTGTAACAACAGAGGTGAGAAAGCTGCTTTTTCAGAAATACTTCTTTCTGCTGTGTTAGTGTAGTCTTTTTTTATTCTTAAAATAAAGCAATTACCATTGTGTAAATCCCATTTTACCCACTGTGATATTGATTTTCTATAAACGTGACCAACACTCTTTCCTTATGTACAATAAGCATCAATTTTTAAAAAAAAGCTGTATGGTGCTAATTATACTGGTTATCCGGGTATTCTGTACAGTGGGTGTCGTCCTAACATGTTTGGTGATACTATACTCAGAGTTCATTTGTCATGTTTTAGGTGGCTGAGATTAATGCCCAACAGTTTGAGGCAGAAAGCAAAAATATGTGTAATAATTTATTTTCCCCCCACCAAAAAAATGTCTAGTTTATTAAAAGAAAGCTCAGATTTTTTACTGGTGTAACAGCAGATTATTACAGCAGACACAGGTGAAGATCCTGTCTGTCATGAAACAGACTTTTTCCATCTTGACTTCCCTGTTTCTAATCAAAAGCTAACACCTGGTCTTAATCTCTTGTGACAGAAAATGTAAATAAGAGCATTTTTCTTAGTGTGGTTGAGAGAAACAAAAAGAGCTGGTAACCTTTCTTAGAAAACTGCAAATTCTTTCATGAGTGTGAAGAGCCGAATGACTGAGTACCGTGAGATCTAGGATGATCACGAAGCTTAGAAGAGAATTGCAAAATAATTTGATGTCAGTCATGATAAAAGTAGTGCCAGCTTTGTCATCTTTACTTCCTTGCACCCAGCACTTCTTCAGTTTGTTTGACTGATGAAGTGTCTTAAATGGAAAGTGTATTTTTTATGGTGCATATACAACGTTTGTAAGTATAACTCATTAAAAAAGAAACCAGTATTGTTTGTAATTAAATGTCACGATGTTCCAGTAATTAGTGGGATTAACTTTCCATCAACATGGTGCAGAGTGTTATTCCATAGGAGCTGTACACTGTGTTAACTAGCAACCACACAGACATAGCTGGAGGAGTGGAATTAACAATCCCTAAAAAATACATCTGTCAGATTCACCAGTGAAAGCAATGAGACATGAACACTTCTGGATTGATGCTATGTATTTTTCAGTCTAGGTCAGTCAGTTGTGGTACATGTTATTTGATAAAATTGTCTCAGAAAATGTCCTCTTTCTCATGAAGACTTTCAGCCCATGTTTTGCACTGTGGCATAATTTGGTCTTTGACTCCTGTTTAATACAAGCAGTAATTAGAATAAATAAAGAGATCTGATTTGTATTTCAGTGCCTATCTCTTGGATTGCTATTACAGTGATTGGGAGTGGCACTTGTTGACTACATGGAAGAAGTAAGAGACATGGTGTGGGGTCTGAAAGATTGGGGGGTGCGTTTTTGGTTAGTTTTTTTCAGAGAGGTTACTTAAACAGAATTGTGGATATTAAATAGCTTTAATATAGAAATTTTAATATGCAAACATTTCTTTTTGTGCTCAAAGCATAAAATCTCTTCTTCAAACACAGTGGGATCCTGGTTGCCTTAATATTTGAGTATCCTGCTTAGAAAATTGTAGATACTTGTTTCTTTCTAGAAGCAGAGGGCTTGAAGAAGAGAAATGGTTTCCAAGTATGTTTATTCCCCTCTGTTTGCATATACTTTTTATATCACAGCAGTGTCACAGACTGTTATGTCTTGGACTTAGACTAGAAGATAGATTAGGCCTTTTTTGATGACTTTCAGTATATCTGGAGATCCCAAAATGTCGCCCAGGTAGGACAGAGTGCAGTAGCTGTGGTTTGACCATATTTCAGTTGTCAGAGGCTGTTCTGTTGTGTGTAACAGGCAGGCAGGTAGCAGGGTCTGAAGTGCACAAATGCTGCAGGCAGTGTGCTGGTTGAGAGACGACTGCGTGTTTTTACCAATTGACTCGTGTCCCATGATGCTCCTTTTTCCTTTCTGCAGCTCCCTGGAGCACTGCCCTATGGGGAGACAGTGAGGTGTGACACTGCAGTCAGGCAGCTAATAAAATTAATTGCCTGTATGAACTCTTATCACTGGTTAGCTAGCTGCAACTAGCCTCTGATTGTGAACTTCTGAGCTTTTAGAGAGCAAAAGAGAAAGAATACGTTTTTTTCTTTAAAAGTGTCTAAAACGTTTTTGAGAGAGGACTATGAAGGAGGAGCTTGTAAATCCCACTCTTTTCAGTTCTATTAGTTGACCAAATAAAAGGAATAAGCCTTGCCTCCAGCATATGTAGTGGCAGACATGAAAATTGCTTAAAAAAGATTTGAAGGAAGAATGATGTTGTTAAAGGAAGAACCTCGCAAGGGAGGGAGGCATCTTGCAGTTCCATATCAGGGTTTTAGCAATTTAGGCAAAGAAAGTAGTTTTGTTAGTTTTCAGTATACTTTCTGTACTTGTTGAATAATGCTGTTTTGGTGACGATCAGCAGTAGTGGCATCTGGGCAGTACTTGTGTTTATGGAGCAGATACATGGGATGCAGACTGCATTGACTGCATGCATGCGTGCAGAGTAATGTCTTTGTGTGTTCTGAAATGGAAGAGCAAGAAATAGGAGTAGCAAAAATGCCAGTAGGTAGAAAGGAATTTATGTATCCGGACAATTGACAAATACGTGAAAGACAAAAAGCATCACAGAGCATTAACAGGAAGAAACAGTGCACGTTGTTTGAAGTAAGCTGACAGGCAATACCTGATACCTAAGTTTATTCCTATGGTGTAGATAACATAGGATCGATATATGCTAAAAAAATGGCGGAAAATAAGCTAAGCAAAATGATGCGTAACACTTTCAGAAAGAAAATTATCTAGTAAGAAGTCAGTATTAACACCTTTACATTAATATGAAGTAAGAAGAGGGTCCAAACAAGGCATCTGTTTTTTCCCACAGAAATACAGTTGTGGGCGTTCTGTTGAGTAGTTAAAATTCATTCTTAAGGAGAGGGGTATAAATGTACTTTGTGATTTTCTTAGAAGCAGAAGAAAGGATATAAGGATCTGGGAACATGGTGAAAATTAAAAGCTGTGTATAGCACTGCGTCATTGGATATTGTGTGCATCACATCTGCAAGCTACACCTGCCTCTGCTAGCCTGTGATTGGAGCTGTGCTTGTTTAGTAATTGTGCTTCTGACAGCTCAACATACTGTCACCCCTTCTTGATGATGGCTTCTTATTCACCCTCTTGTACTACATCAGCATATTCCTCTTCAGTACATTAGCTTGGTAGGAAAATGTTTCAGTAAAATTATAAATAATTTTTCATGCAATGAGTTCTCCTCCTGTGTAAAATTTTTAGATTGTGATAGACAAGAAAATAGTAGGGTACTACAGATGAGAGGAGGACTTCTGGGGCAGGAGAAGAATATTTAAAAGAGTTAAGAAATATTAATCATGGTGTTTGTACTGAGCATTGTGTACCTATGATACCAAGCATATAACACTTTTCAGTTTAAATATGAACATCTTAAATTTTTAGACAAAATACATTTGAAAAGGTAAAACAGGATTATTTTTTTAACTCCTCTCTTAAGACTGAACTGTATTCTTGTTGGTTGATGTATCATTGAGCTTTTTTTTTTTTACCTCGCAAGTAATACATACTTATTTGATAATGCAGAAGAGAATAATTATACTCAAATACTTGTTTAAGGGTGGAACTGTGTTTCTTCTGAGCAAATAAAACTGCCTGAAGTACACATACTGGAGTACTTACACTTCAGTAAAAGACTGATTTGCTTGTGGGTCAGTTGGTTGCTTTGTTCTTTGTTTTGGGTTGTTTTTTGTACTTCAAGTTGGAAGAGAGCTGCAGTTGAGTATTTTGTAGTAGATCTGATTATTCATATGGGATTCCAGTAGTATGCTTCTCTGTAGGCATTTCCCCAGAGCAAAGGCACATTCCTCCATTTCCCCCCTCAACCCTCTCCGGATTGTCTACCACGAGCATGTCCTGCAGATATGAGAGGTGGTTGCTCTAATGGCAGACTCCAGATTTTAGCTGAAGTCAAGGTAACACAGCTGAGAGCCAGAATGTCTCCAAGATCTGGTGTGAAGTAGAAGCCTGGGAAGAAGTCATTTGCACTCCAGAGAAGGGGCATATGAAGTAGTGTATTGGATTATGAGAGCGTGGTAGGGGAGAATCTAGGCTGGTACTGTGGTTGTGTGCATCACTTCAGGATAAGCTGGTTTCATGAGCATATATATGGGTGTCCATGGAGTTGAGTAATCCTCAGCTTTGATCTGAGGATGTCAGATTTTAGAGGATGGGGAAGCAGTCCACAGGGAGATGGGAAGTAGACTTAGTAAGTCACTAGAAGCAGGGGATTTCTGGAAAATAAAGGGATACTACAGTTTTCCAGTGCTTCATGCTTGACAGGCAGCCTTTGAACTGCAGTTGGCTGTGTGCTGCCAGGCTCCTTGGAAGGACAGGTTGACTAGTCACCTGAGCTTCCCAGTGGCCTGAGACACTTGAGTGGAAGGGACTGCTTTGTGCCTTCCAGGTATGATTGTTATGGAGGAAGGAGATGCATTGAAAGTGGTGGAGAATGTGCAAGTGACGTACTGAAGACGGTAGAATGAGCACACCCCAAGTACGAGCAGGGAAACAAGGAGAGAGAAAGTCTTTTGTGTATTAGAAATAAAAAAATTATTTAAAGTAGGAATTATGTGGAAAATAGTTATTGCTGTAAGACTACTGTGGCAGGAGGGAAGAGATTGGGGAAGAAAGGCTATTAGAAAGCAAGGTCTCTTAACCAATCCTCATTTATCTTAGTAAGTAAAAATCTCTGGATTGATTCTCTGGATATAGTATTTGCAGGTTTTTCAAGAACTTGTATCAATATTTGTGTCAGCAGGTGATAACAAACCTGGGTTTTGAGTGCACAGACCAGTTTGCAGTTCTGTTTTTGAAGTTCAGTTATTTTGACAGTAACAGGCATTTCATACGTGCCCTTATATAAAGCCAGGGCCTGTTTTCTTAAGAAGCTTCAAGTGGTAAGTTATTAACAGCCTGCAGAAAAGGGAACAGGAGGTGTGGGTAAGCCTACATAGATTTATCTGGAAGTTGCAGTTATGTCTGTTGTGAGTAATGACATTGACATTGTCTGTACCTTAATAGAGTGCAACAAGGGACAGCTGTAGAAAATGCAATGTGAGTGCTGTGTTTCTGTGTTCCTAGTGCTGCTTAGATCTGTGAATATGAAAGATAAATTCTTGGTTACACTGTGTTGCCTGGTCCTAAATGTTTATGCAAAAACTAGTTTTATTAATACCTTGGTCTCTTTTCCTGAAGACTTGTCTTTTTGAAAACATTTTAGCTGTACGACCATAGTTATTTAAAGAAAAATAACAAGAAATGAAAAATGAAGTGTTCCTACAGTGACATTATGTACGCATAGCTGACATTCCCTTCAGTCTGCTCTCAGATTTAGCAATGCACAGTGATACACACGTGATAATACCTTCAAGAAGAGAAGTAAGAAAGTTTGAAAACAATTTCAGTAGTTGCTTTTCCTTTCCTTTATTTATTTATTGTGATATGTTTGTGTGTGTTTTGGTGTTGGGAGATGAGGAAGAGAGCTAAGCAAGGGTAAACACTGAAGAATTTCCAGAGGCAGTACAAGCCAAACAAAGAAACTTTTGTTGTGTTGACCGGAATAAGAAGAATATATTTAGGTGCTGTGATCATTTCAGTTGCTGGCTGATACAGAATTTTAACAGACAGTTTAAAAACCGGTTCTCTTCTTTTCTTTCTCTCCTATCTCTGTTTCAGATGAAAAGGAGAAATTTGAACCCACAGTCTTCAGGGATACAATTGTCCAAGGCCTCAATGAAGCTGGGAATGACCTGGAGGCTATAGCCAAGTTTCTGGATGCAGCAGGCTCACGGCTTGATTATCGCCGCTATGCTGACACACTCTTTGATATTTTGGTAGCTGGCAGCATGTTAGGTAACCTGCAGAATATCTGACAGAGAATTTTGATGATCAGCCTTGCTTGCTTTTTTCAAGATTCTGTCTTCCTCTACAGTGGAAATTATAACCTGTATTACAATTTCACTTATCTAGACACTGCTTGCATCTCATATCATAGCACTGTTTGTTGTTTGTCATGCAGTAACACCTCGGCACTTGATGGATACTGCTCTGAGAAGCAGTATCTGAGCTAAACCAGCATATAATTGCAACAATGAAAATGAGAGATACACTAACTAGGGGAAACAGAGGGACTTATTACCATAAAAAGGCTAATACAGCACTCCAGCTGTTGCAAATCTTCCTTTGTAGCTGTTGCAACAAAGGCTAGCTGAGAGGAGAAGTGAAGGATAATGAGGAGTGCTTTATGGATTTTCATGGGACATTTCTCCCAGGTATCAGTGGCAGCTTTGGCAAAAACCTGCCTTTCACCTTCCTCTGTATTTTGAATAAGTTAGCTCCTTTTACTGGTCATATTGGTTTGATTCCTGCTTCCTGGTCTTTGGTATGTAAGAAGAAAAGATGTTTTTGTAAGATTTGAGGTAATGCAAGAAACAAAAGCTAGTGGAAATACCTAGGTAAAAAACTCTCAACAAAATAAGCTAGTGTTTTGAATGTTTACATGAGCCTGCTAAGCATTAAAGGAATTAGTAGGATGTTCCAAGTCCTCAAATTACTAAGAGTGCTAATACTTTTCTCTTTGGAAAGGATTTTCATTGGTGTTTAAAGCAGTAGTTGAAATACGCACAAGGGTCGTCCTCCAACCCATGCTTATTTGATCACTCTCAGTGTTCTCAAAACCCACTGAGATGTGAGAGAACTGAATCACTCAGTCCTGTGAGGTCTGTGTGATCTGAGGTGCAGCATATTGGCCAGGTTTACCTTCTGCCAGATGCCACCATAGCTTAGCAAACCTTGGTCTCTCTCTATTCCTCCTTTTCCCCTTCCAGCTCTTATTCTGGCCTTTTGCCTTAGTGATGCTAACGTAAGACTGACCAGACTTATTAAATGTTGCATATAGAGCATCCTCTAAAGTAAGAAATTGTTCCTTGCCTTTTTTCCCTTTCTTCTAGCTCCTGGAGGCACACGCATAGATGACAATGATAAGACCAAGATGACCAACCACTGTGTATTTTTTGCAGATGAAGATCATGATGCCATCCGAAATTATGCTCAGGTCAGTTAAGGCGTAGTTGATTACTGTTTTCCATTTATGTATCGAAAGGGATTACAGTGGAACATCTGCAGACTGTCTAGGCTGCAGTAGGCTAGTTATAGGCCAGTTGAAAAATCCAGTTAATCAGTAATCTATCCTAACCTATACATTTTAGGTAAAAAAATAGGATATCTAAGATAATCCTATCACAATTGGCAATGCTTTCTTTTACAGAAAGCAGTTTTGCTTATCTCAGTCTGCTGTTGTTTGGGTCTATTTCTGGGCACCACCCTTATTATTTTTGTTGACCTTTTCTGTATGCAGACTGAAAGATTTATATGAACGTATTTTTAGAAACAAATGAACTGTATCAGAAATACAGCCTGATAATTCCCCTATACTTGGCACTGGTGAGGCCACACCTCAAATCCTGTGTGCAGTTTTGGGCCCCTCACTGCAAGAAAGACATTGAGGTGCCAGAGCATGTCCAGAGAAGGGCAGATGGAGCTGTTGAAGGGTTTGGAGCACAGGTCTTATGAGGAGTGGGTGAAGGAGCTGGGGCTGTTTAGCCTGAAGAAAATGAGGCTCAGAGGTGACCTTTATCGCTGTCTACAACTACCTGACAGGAGGCTGTAGCAAGAAGGGGCCTCGTCTCTTCTGCCAAGTAATAAGGGGCAGGACAAGAGGAAATGGCCTCATGTTGTGCCAGGAGAGGTTAAAATTGGATATTAGGAAAAATTTCTTCACTGAAAGGGTTGTGAAGCATTGGAATAGGTTGCCCAGGGCAGTGGTGGAGTCACCATCCATGGAGGTATTTAAAAGATGGGTAGACATGGTGCCTAGGGACATGGGTTAGTGGGACTTGGCAGTGCTGGGTTAGCAGTTGGGCTTGATAATCTTAAACGTATTTTCCAACCTAAACAATTCTGTGAAGTATAAAAATGACAAAAAGTAAAAAGCTCATGCCTCCAACCTTTAGTTGTGTATTTAGTTAGGAATTGGGCATATATTCCAAGAGCTTTCATTTCTCCTACATATGTGATATATGGTTTCGTCTTGCAGGAATGAGGCTTGCACAAATAGGCTTATGTGAAATTAACACAAAAAAGCAATGAAGCCTAAAAGACAAGAAGCTAACTCCTTAATGGAAGATAATGATTATATGAGAAAGTACAATAAGAATTTTATGGAAAATTCAAATTCACCGTTCAATTCTGGATATAAGAAGGGTGGCATAAAAATGCAATACCATTGCAACTCCCAGATGTCAGAAATCTTTCATTAATTAAGTAATATATTTATCTTCTAATAAAATATCTTCTAATAAAATAACTAGTTATTATTGGAATGCTAAAGACAGCAAGTAGAAGCATAAACACCACTGTCCCTGCTAAGGTGTCTAGAGCGTCAAGCTGCTGGAAAGGTACTTGGTTGATTTAAGGGTGCTGGGATCAAAATGTGCATCAGTAACAAATGTTTGTTTAATAGCAGAAAGCTCCTTTAAAAACACATCTCTGACTCCCAAATAAACCAGTAGTGTGGTTTTTTTGTGGATTTAGTCATGGAAACCATTAGAAGAGTGAAAAGTCATCAAGTAAAAAGACTAATGCTCATATTTTAACAGATTATACGCATATCAGGCACGCTTCTGTCATTTACAGGGACTTAAGAAAATATACAAACTTTTGTTTGGAAATATGAACAAGGAAGTAGCTTACATTTTCATCTTACACCTTATTTTATTAGAATTTTTTGTGTCTCTGCTTCTCAGCATAGCCACACCTTGATTTTTCACTTGTTCTGAGCCAGAATACTTCCATTTAGGATGTTAGAATGTATTTTATGTTCTGAAAAGTGAACTGAAACATTCTAAGCTTGATTCCCTCCCATCCATGACATTATGTGGCAATAATGTCATTTGTTCTCTGCATAAACCCTATTACTTGTGACAGTGAGTCATATGTTTTGTACCTTTGCACAGTAGTGTGAGCAATTATTTGTTTATTTAATTTCTTATCTCTTCCTTCTTCACCTTGAATGCAGTTTGCACCTGTGCTGCTGCTGGTTTCATAATCTGTGGTCACACGATGGGAAACAAATAGTGAAAACTGTAGAACAAGTGTTTCCAATAACATAATTGTTGTAAAAGCTTTGTTGAATGTTCTTCCTCTTTCCTTGGCAAGAGTGTGTTTTGTTGTAAACATTTATGCTAGTTGATTTGCAAAGATGTTGCATCTGCTGAAGATGCTCAGCATCCTGACTGCCTCACTCCATCAGCCTCAGCTGACAACTTCCCCAGAGCTGCACTACCAGGGGAAGGGTGCAGAGTTAACCTTCTCCTCCTCTCCCTTGCTTTTGATCTATGGATAGGATGAAAAGTAGAATAGGAATAAAATTCTGAGAAATGTGAAAAGAAGACTTTCAAACTGCAGTAAATTCCCTGACTCAAGTATCGCTCTGTGAAGCAAGAATCTCAAAACTTGTATTTTTCCATTTGTGGACAAACTGATAGAGAAGAATGTTTCATGGTCTCCATGAGGCAAACAATGCAATAGATAACTGCAGAAATACCATTCTGCAAGCTGCTTATTTCCTGGAAATGTGTCTAAAGAAAACTGTGCAGTGGAATATAAGAATGTGAGAAGCCAGCAGTGCTTTCTACATTTCCTTTCCTGCTGTGGAGATAGTAAAAAGAAAAAAAGTCACGGATTAGTCAAAGATGGGCTTTATGGATTCAGTAGTGGCAGTCTTGTTTCCTTTGGCTTTTTTTGTAAAGAAAGATGGCTGCAATTGTTACACTTTTTAAGTCAATCTGTGTTTCTCTTTAGGTCTTCAATAAACTTATCAGGAGATACAAATATCTGGAGAAAGCATTTGAAGATGAAATCAAAAAGGTAATGATGATGGCAGTCTTTCCTGGAATGTTAATATTTTTTACCCTATTTCTTATATAATTGTTCATGTACTGATGTGGCACTGTTAGGTGTTTTATTTAGCTCTACTGGAAAAGAGGATGGAATCTACAGGAGGGCAGCTTTACTCTGCAAATTTAGCTCTGTGGGAATACTGCAGGCAGCACATGATGTACAGTATTTCTGAATTAATGATTCTTTTAGTTGCTCTGACCAAAATCACCTTCCTATTCCATTTTTTTTGTGCACAACTTTGGGGTATAGTTGTTAAAGAGAGGTGGTGTTACTGTCCTGCTAATAGAAAAAGCTAAAAGCTCTCTTTGTTTTTTAACAAAGAATAGATGCAAATCTGCTGTGCAGACTGTCACTTGATGTATGAGTTTTAAACCACTTCTGCTTTGTGGAATGCATCCTAACCACCAGTTTTTTGTATTTGAGACCAGAGATATGTGCAAGAGAAAGTCCTCACCACTGGCAGTGTGCTCAGGATTTGCCTGTTAGACTGTAGTGGATATTTGTGGATATTGGTTTGTTTTGTGATACTGAATTCTAAAGAGACAGGAGAAACCAGGGTAGAAGTTTTTGAAAAACAAAATACAGATTTCTTTTGTCTATTTGGAGTTCCTAGTAACAGATGTAAATATCTTTTTCTAATGGCCTGAAGGAGTAATAAACGCTGTACTGTACTGTAACTTAACTAGCATGCTGATAATGGCAAAACCTGTCCTGGGACTAAAATACCATGTTTGTTAAATGTAAAGGTATGGGTTTCATACTATTTAGACATTAGAAAGATTTCTGCAAGGGTCAAATAAGGGCATGCCTGGAGCATGATGCCTCACCACCACCTCTTGTGGCTGAATGAATTTGGCTCTGATTTATGCATTCTTTCTCATATAGGAAATTATTTTTACACTTATGGCCAGCATGCCTATCAACTGATGCTGATTGCTCAGTACATCATTCTAAAGACCTAAATTTACCTCTATCCCCACACAAATCTAATGTTCCTGCTGTTAATTACTATAATCACTGACATGAGAAGCGCTGACTCACAGCATTCAAGTTTCAGAGCGTGTTCAGCATATTAAGCAAATGCCATGTCAATTCAAGCCGCCTCCTCTCTCTTCTGTAACTTGCTTTTGGTTTTGAAACCTCTAAATTTAAAAATTCACTTTGTACACTTAGTGACAAGATGAGACTGTGGTTAATGCGTAATAATTTAACTCTTCTGTTGAGGAACAAGTGCCTCTGATGTGAAGTTTAGCCATATGCCAGCTTAAAAGAAAGCAGTATGACTGGAGCCATGCCACTCATTTAAAGCCATTAGAAACATTCTAGCCATGGCAGCACAGGATCAGAGTGGGCTTGTTCACCTTGCAGACTGCCTTTTATGTACCTGCCTTTTTTGTAGTTTTCAGTGTCCGATTACATCTTGTATGACAAATCACAGGATGAGGTTTGCATAGTGGTCCCTGGCTGAGGGGAAATTTTTCCATCAGCCCTTCCATCACCGTCCATGGCACTGGTGCAAATCTTGGTGTGGCTCCTGGGGGTTGCCGGGTGCACTCTCTTCCTTAGTTAATGCAGTTTATTAGAGAACTAGAACCTAAGAAGGTGATTGTAAAGGTGTTTGGGCCTGTGTATTGCACCTGCACTGCTATTGCCCTTAAAACCCTTGAGACTATTTTTAGGTGCCTTTTGCTTACCTTCTCTCTCCCCCTGCTTGTGGGAACCCACCAAGTGACTGTATTCTCATTTATGAGTCTGCTGGGTTTTTAACTAGTTAATCCTTTAATCCCTGTGTGCTGTAATTTGTGCAGGAGTAACTGCCCATAGAGGGCCAGAAGATAGGTACATTCGTATTTTTAGAAGGTGTTTCTGCAAGATCAAGTAGTTCAAAGACTACTGCAGTTAGTGGTGGTTAGAAATGCAAGAGAGTGACTCCTTGATGTTTTTTTCATGGGTCACTGTCCCAGCAATGAAAGTGATTTTTCTGGCATACTCATTAGGCAGATAGAGCACTTGGGGGAAAAGTAGCTCTTCTTGCAGAAAAAGGCATGCTAAAAAACCAAGGCAATACCAGCAGTTTCACTCTAAAGAAGCAGATGGTGTCAGTGGGACTTCTCTTTCAAGAGAGGTTATCTTAAATGGCAGTATTTGCACAAGTATTTGTCTTCTAAGTCATAACTTTGCCATTAGGACATTATTTTCAAGCATCTTTCCCCTTTTTGTCTGCTTCTAGCTTCCAGATGTTTTATTTCTTAATTCCCAAAATTGCCAATTATTCTTTTTTCTAATGCCATAAGCAAACCATATCTCTAAAGTCTTACATCTAAATTATTTTGTGCCAGTGATTTCAACAGAAGACAAATACATTTAAATGCATTGCTGTTTTTTGATAGAGGCAGCTTAAGTTCATATGAGCACTGCCCAGTGTACTGGCAGACCTATGACAACATTTTGCAATAATTTCAGTAAAATTCTCAGTTCCAAATTTGTGTTCATCTTTCTTTACATATGTACTTCTGTTTAGGTCAGTGGTTGAAGAATGCAATATTAGCTGTATGTATAGTGTCTTTGCATGTTTAAGTATATAGGTTCTATATAGGTTTTTTTATTATCAAAATTGGGATGAAGTACAGGTGAGTTTATTTTTGATCTTAACAGTGGTAAATATTACTGAGTCATGTGAGGATGTTGGAAGTACTGAGAGATGTTGTGATGTCCTTTATTCGTGTTCCTATTTTCCTGATGAAAGAACCATAAATCAGGCTAAGAATTAGGAAATAGGAGGAGAATAACCTTCTGAGATCAAATGGGGAGTAAACAGAGATGCTTTAAGTCAGCTAAATGAAAGGCAAGAATCAGTCTACAGAAATCTGTTGTTATGTTACCTGCTTTCTCTACTGCTGACAATTCAGTGTTGTCTACAGATGTGACCAACTGTCAGCAACAGACCAGTTCAGATAATGAAGATATAAAAAGACACCATGCTCCCTGTGTTGGTAGAGTTCCTTAATTTTCACTATTAAGATAGATCACAGGAGGAGGGCGGAAGTTTTTCCTGTGTGCTTTTTAATGTTGCATGTGTGTCTTAACTTGTACATATCTTTTATGCCCAAAATTTGAGCTTAAAAGACAAAAATAGCATGGAACAGCACTTTAGGTCCAGCCTTGTACTTATTAGGTATTCTGAACTCCCACTTACCCAGGTAGGAGTTCTTATAGCTATAATAGAAATACAAAATTGTGAGCCAGAATTGCGCTTTTTATGCCTGCAATCAGTCTGTATCTCCAGTGAAAGCAGTAATGTCCATGCTTGGCTAACAGCAGGGAAGCATCAGCTTGGGGAATGTTCTGTGGGTGGTTGGGTACTATTCTGAAGTGACTTGGACATTTTGTGACCTCCCTGCTGAGGTTGTAATCGTGATGGTAAAGGAAGAGCTCTTAAATAATCAGCAATAAAAATCTGAAATAACAACTTTGGACTGAGATTTTTGTTCCTTTTGATGTTTTTAAGGTTTTGTTTCTTTCCATTACCCAGTCTCCCCCTAAATTAGACTATGCTTCACAATTGCTTGAAAATATAGAATAATTGCCTTAAGTAGCAGAAAATTACAAGTCAAAGTTTGAGCCGCTTCTAAGAAACAGTAGTAAAACAAAAATTATGCTAGTAGCACTAACAATACTTTAGGTAGTAAGAGATGTGTAGAAGATGAGGGTGCTGCTTAAAATGTACTGCAGTGGGGTACACCAGAAACCACATTCATGCTAAGAGACTTGCAAGGAGCACATTTCAGAGGAAAGGGAAGAAGATAAGGCTGCAAACTGCATAGATATGTGATTTCAGACCTTCTAAAACATTTGAACAAATACAGATTTCTCAAAAATAGACTTGATAAATTTTTGGATGTCCTTCTCATAAAATCCATCTCCACCTTGGACTGTGTAACTCTGGTTTTGCAGATGGATTTCCTGACATCATTGCTTTCCTGACTCAAATCTGGCATGAATGGGTATAACTGTGCATGATCTACACATTACTGGCAAAACCTAATGAAGGTTATGGCTCAGAAGTATGTCAAAACCCAGTCTGTCATGGTAAAGTAGTCAGTGTGGCCAGTTTCTAATCAAAATCCTTATCTATTTGCTTATATAGAAGCAAAAGAAAAAAGAGTTAAGTAGGCTACACAGAAATCTGAAGCTGTTTATTAACAATCTCGGTACTTACAGCAAAGAGCAAAAGGTCTAATTCTGATTTTTTTTTCTTGTGGGGATCTCAGTTTAGTACAGTGTTGTTGACAAAGCTTGTACAAAGAAAGTTTTAAATCCACCATTTTACACTAGGTTTATATTGAAATTCTGTAAAAATATTTTCAATCTTCCCTTTAAATGTGGACCTGGAGTTCCTTTACCTGCACCATTTATATACATCAGTTAGTTACTGCATTTGGAAATACAGCGCACCACTTATTTCTCATTCATATATTTAGAAATAATAATTCCATTCTTCTGTATCTGAAATTTTTGTATATTTTTTGGGTTGAGTCACAGTTTGTTGAAATAAACTTAACACCTTGAGATTTTATAGTTTCATAATATTTCTTTTAAACTAAAAGTGCGTGTTGCAGTGAGTTGGCTGAAGCCCACTAAAAAAAAAATCCCAAATGATTTGTCTGTGGCTGAATCATTCAAGCCTGTGTAAGCTGTAATTTAAAGCTGATGTTATTACGTAAGTACTGCTGTATGAATGAGGTCTTTTTCAGTTCTGTTCTCTGATACAGAGCAGAACTATTCATAAAACACTGCATGAGTTTTAATAACTTCATTAGTTATCTGGATTTTTAAAACATCACTGCATTCAGAAAGCTTATAGTTAATAAGCTGCTTAGATATCGTGGAGAATATCTCTCCTGACAATGGGAACAAACAAGCACAAGTACATGTGTGGTATTCTGTCCTTTTGTATGGGTGGAATCTGGTAATTAAGAAATATGCGTAATGTGGAAACCTGGTGGGAATTTTCCATCAAAACAAGCTGTTTTGCTTTGATTGCATCTGTTGCTCATTTGGAAAAGGAAAAAGGGTGTCATGACAGCAGAAGGTCATGACAGCCTTTTGAAGGGGTATCATTTCTTCTTCCTCATGAAGAAGAAAATTAATTCCTTTTTAACTCCAGAAAATCGTATCTGCAGTATTTCTTTTTTCTCTTCTTTTTTTCCTTTCTTTTTCTGTGGTGGTGGTAAATTTGTAAGCCAGCATCTGATGGAGTCAGCAGCCTTTTGCATTGAATGAAGCTGTCCTTTGTTGTCTCATCTCCTTTTACCCATCATCTGTATTGTGATTGCTTAACAATAATGCCATTGACAAAATCTCATTTTGCACGACTTTTTTTCTGATGTAAAGGAAAAGGTGTAATGTACTTCATCAGTATGCTCTCAAGTCATTCATCTTAACATATGAAATTAGGATTTTAAAAATAAGGGCTTAATTGCCATTTTTAGACTTTTAAGAGGTATATATGTAGTCTAGATCTTCTAGCACTTCAGACAATGAGATTTGCAATTTTTTTCCCAACCTGCTTGTTTCTCTTGTAATTAGTGGTGGGAATGGTAAGAAGGTCTTAAAGCAGCTTGTGTACCTATCTGTCCTTTGTCAGCTTTATTGAGAATGTCTGAACTTGAAATATATTTCTTATTTTAGCCACTAAAAAATCTGTTGTAATTGTGCTGTGTTCCCTTCCCCAAAAGAAAAACAGGAAACTTTCTCATCCTTTTATTCTTCCCATGAGTGATAGTTTTTGAAAGCTAGAAAATGAGCTGCAACTCTGTGTGGCTTGGCTGGAACTCTGAGGATGTGAATAGGCAGGCTCCTGGCTGTGATTTCTGTGCATCTCAAGCCTGTAGCAAGCACTTTTATCTTTACACATATATATGTATATTTGGAGAAGACGGGTCTTTTCTACCTGACTAAGGCCATATTCCATGTAGAATCATAGAATGGTTTGGTTTGGAAGGGACCTTAAAGATCATGCAGTTCCAACCCCCCTGCCATAGGCAGGGACATCGTCCACTAGACCAGGTTGCTCAGAGCCGGATCCAACCTGGCCTTGAATACTTCCAGGGATGAGACATCTGCAACTTCTCTGGGCAACCTGTTCCGGTGTCTCACCACTCTCACAGTAAAGAATTTCTTCCTAATATCTAATCCAACTCCCATTCTCAGTTTGAAGCCATTCCCCCTTGTCCTGTCACTACATGCTCTTGTAAATAGTCAGTAATCTCTCTTCATCTTTCTTGTAGGCTCACTTCAGGTGTTGGCTTGTGTCCTTACAGAAAGTAAAATTACAGGGGATCGGTGAAGTGGCACTGCCATGCTTCAGGATAGATTTTGATGTGATTGCTATTATTTGTAGTGGGACTTTTGAGAAATAAAAAAATTAGATTGTTAATATTCATTTCTACCTGTTATCATTACCTGTGCCTCAAATATATATATTTTTTTTTTCCTTCTCTGACCCACAGCTCCTGCTATTTCTTAAAGCCTTTACTGAGACAGAGCAGACAAAACTGGCAATGCTTTCTGGCATCCTGTTAGCCAATGGGACTCTTCCTGCTACAATTTTAACAAGCCTCTTCACTGACAATATAGTCAAAGAAGGTAATTTTCTGTACATTTTTTATTACTTAGCTTTTTTATAAATGTATTTTGTTGCAACATAATATATATGTTGCAATAAAATGGAAGTTAGAAACTTGTGACTACAACAGAAATCAGTATTTCAAAGCAGAAGCATATACAGACAGCAACGGCCAACTTACTTTGTGGAATCTAGTAAGAGGACAGTCAAACATAGAAAAAAGCAACAAATAGCAAAAACAAACCCCGAAGGATTTATGTTTTTATGGAAGTCATAGTTGTGCATGCCAAATTATAGAATGTATGTATTATTGTGATACTATAAAGGCGTGAAATATAACATCTATCCCAGAGATATGTCTGATAGCGTTTTTTCAAGCGTTGCCAGTATCTTCTGCATGTGAGTGGGAAGTGGGAGAGGGAGCATGTGCAGGCCAACCGGATATTGCAGAAGAAAAAAAATCAGTCCCTCGTTTTGCCTTCATACTAGTAGTGATCAGTGATTGATAAACTTTCCATGGACTTGTATTTACCATATGCTGAGTAAATGTTCTTCAGTCTTAGGGTATAATGCCTTTTCGAGATGACTTTTTTTAAGGATTTTCGTTATATATTTGTAGCCATCTACGTTGGAATCCTGATTTTCCAACTGCTTGCTCAACAATTTCTTTCTCTGACAGTTACTGACTACCTGACATAATTGCAAATGTACTTTCAGTGTGGAACAGTTTTTGTGGCCCTTTTTTTGGTTTTGTTAAAGAGTTATGTATTATCTAAAATGTATTCTAACTTTCATTCAAAAATAAATTATTCTAACTTCATGTTCTCATTTGCAGCATGCTAACCATTATATTTGTTTTCTAAATGCTGCAGAAAGAAAAGCCACAGCTGCAGCTTTGCTCTGTCATCATTCACAGCTTTTGGAATCAGAATTAAACTAGGAAAAAATCAAACAAAAGCACTAATCTATGTTTTAGGGTGATTGTCTGCAATGTTTTTACATTAAAGTCTTCCTAGTTATGGGAAGACAATAGCCATGTGAAAATTCAAATTTTTAAAAATCATGTAAATTTTTATGTTTTAAATTTAATATTTTAGGAATACAATTCTTATTTGCATTATGAACTTAAGTTTCTAGGAGCCCTCAGCTTTTATTAGGAGCTTACATAAACTTTTAGTTCTTGGTTTATATGTACTAAGAATGTGCCTGTGACAGCATTTGAGAAAAGATTGTTCAGTCAGTGCCCTGGAATAGATATTGTATGGAAGAATAATTAAAGATGCAAAGATAATTGAAAAATTAGAAGAAGAGCAAGGCAAAACACGTAGATCATGTATTAACAAACTTGAAGCTTTCTTTGATTTACAAAAAAACAATACCGCAGGCAATTAAGGTTAAAATACACAAGGAAACAATGAGGTGAGCTGAGAGAGTTGTTGATCAGCTTGATAATTGTAACACTGGCAAAGAATTGGCTGGAAGTGAGACAAGGGTAGACTGTTCAGACAGGAGAGCTAACAAGTTGGAGCGCAAATACCTAATTTATTTTCAGATTACCCATTTCAGTGTTGTCGTTACTTTTACTGTCATATATAGATGGAAAACAAGGATGTCCTTTGTGGGTTGCTGACATATTTGTAGCAGAGACAGAGAAAGGTCTAGGCCATGGTGGAACCTCATCAGGGTTAAGTGTACCCTTCTTGTCACCCATGCTGGAAAAACAGTGCAAATGCAAGGAGCAGCTAATGGCGTTAGTCAATAAAATAAATGGCTGAAGTTACTTTCTGCAAATAGGGAAAAAAAAATTAAAAAGAGAAGAACTGTTTAAAAGCAAAGACAGTTGGCAATACATTCATAGAGTATAGGAACTGGCCAGTGATAAATTTGGGCAGTAAATTAGAAGCAAGTTTGAACATATGCGGGTAGTGAAGCCCTAGAACAACCTCAAATACTGATACTGGCATAAAACTTACTTTGTTTTAAGCCGAAACTTGAAAAAGTGTTTAGGACATGTATTAGGACAGTGCTTGGTGACAGAGACCATTCCATTCAATTTTGATATTGGGCACATAAGCACATATTGGATATTCTGAAGTGTGTTTGCAGGTGGAAGCTGTTCCTAAGTCACCTATTGGTTGACCAGGTTTGTGAGTCTTGGCTGGTATGAGTGTAGTACAGAGGAGCATAACTGACCTGCAGGAGACCTTCCTCAAGGATGAGCTGGGCCTCCATCTCTGAGACCTTTCAGCTTCCTTCAGCTCCCTGCACTTGCTGCTCGCAGAGAAGAAGCTGGAGCAGAGCTGTGGTGGTGCAGCTCTATGAAATAGGAGATATGGGCCTGATGGTGTATTAGCTCCCCTGCTAGTGGAGATGTGATGTAATGCACAAAATACTAACTTGTGCCCTGAGGAAGGAATTTTTCCACTTAAAATAGTATTTGTGGCTGGTCCTACCAGCTACTAAATGCCTCCTAGGAGGACACAGTACAATCAGTCACCTTGAAGTTCCAAAATTTTTTAACCCTATTCCAGGGCTTGCTAAAAAACCGTTTGAAAATCTGTTCTTTCAGTTCTTATTCCTGACTATCCTTTATTGTTTTGTGCCATCATTTCCTAACTGATTTAATGCCTAATTTTCCTTTTGCATTCAACTCAGTCTGTGAATTGAGAATGTAGGAAAAATAATTGCAAAGAAAATCTTTGAACAGTTGAATGGAGATGGATGATACAGAATGAAAAGATTTTCAGTCTCGCATAGTTCAGAAAATTAGTATTGCATTAAAGAAAAAAAACAAGCATTTCAGCTGTATGTGTTTGGTCCTGTAGTCATAAATGCATTTTCGTTCCATAGTCTTGTAACTTTTTTATAACCTTATAATTCTTATAGTCAACTCTAATTCATGTTGAAAATCGCTGAAACATGCTTTTCTCAAACAGGGATTGCAGCCTCTTTTGCTGTAAAGCTTTTTAAAGCATGGATGGCAGAGAAAGATGCCAATTCTGTTACCTCTGCTTTAAGAAAAGCCAACCTTGATAAGAGATTGCTAGTAAGTACAATATATTTTCAATAAGCTTTATCTCTCCCAGGGAAAAAGAAGGAAATAAAATGCAGATGGTAGTTTGCTGTAAGCATGTTAACTCCCCCTCAGACTCTGTTAGAGTTTTTAAAATATTTTGAATCACAGCAATATTGTTATGACTGTAGCATTGATACAGGTTTAGGAATATTAAATATCACATGTTTTTACATTCTGTCTATTTTTCCTGTAGTCAAGTGCCTTCTGAGAGACTGTATATATGGGGCTTGGGGATTAAATGGGTTTTTTCCTAACTACTGCTAAGAAAACACACATCACCAGCAACCACACATCTCAACCATCAGGGCATGAGAAGTTGGGGTTTTTTAATATATTTTCCTTTTGTAAGTAATAAATAAAGTATAAAGGATTATGATTAGAATGTAAGTTTCTGAAGCAACAGTGTTTAAATAGTATGGTGAATGCACAGTAAGCTAATTTTCTGCAGCACTAGCCATCTGGGTAGCATAAATGGTCCTACAGTGTTTGCAGCAGACCTAGTAGGTGCAGTGCAGGAAGGCTTTCAGCCTTTGAACTCAAAACCTGCTTTCTGGGTTTGCAGCAAGGTATTGATAGAATATATGAATATGTAGCAATGTCATGTGCCTTTCTCTCACAGTGTCTTTCTGAAGATCAGAAGGGTTTTTTTAAACCTTTAAAAGATTGCTGCTGCGATAATCCAATCAAATACACATCCTGTGTAGCACTGCCTGGAGACTCAGCAGTATTTCCTGTTTCTGCTTCAATAATTTATAATTAAGCAAGTATCTTTCAAAAGTGAAGCAGCATTCCAGACCCCTTCATGTCTGATGTATTTGATTTTAAGAGTCCAAGTTATAAATAATTTGCCATTAAGCTGGGAACTGGGCTAATTACGCTGTTTATTAGAGAGCGATGAAAAGCAAACTGCATCTTATTTGTATTTCAAACTTGACTGACTAAAACTTTCAGCTGTTGACTCTTATTATGCTGCTATATTAAACAACTATAAAGTATCAGATGATGTTACCTAGCACAGATGCCTTCATAAAACTGTAGTCTTAATCTCATGAGTCAGTAAGTAAACAGATGGAGAGTCTCTAGCTTCTTTGTTAAAAGAAATGTGCCATCCATCCCACAGATCATTGTTAAGACACCAAGAACTGGGTGGTAAATAAATGCTGTTGAATCCTTGCCTATATGGGGCATTTGCTATAGCAATTTTTAAGAATAATTTTAACTTTTCTAAGTAGCTGGACTTTCATAAATTGACAGTGTCTTTGAATGAGAAATACGTACAGGAGTTAATGTTAACAGTACATAGTGGATTTTGCGATTTTTGTTAAACGATGCATTAGTGGTAGGCCAGGGTACTTGAGCCACTTATTGAATATTGCTGAGCATATTTTTCTTTTGAGATAAATGTGTGGACACACTGGGAGGGCATGGTAAACATGCTGTGCATTCCCTCCACTATAATGAAACATAGCAATATGAATGAAGTGTTGACTTTTCCAGTGTGGATACAAGCATTCACTTTTTTTTAAGTGCAGTACCAGGTTGTTCCCACTGCTCATTGTGAAAAAATGTTTCTTCCATTCTGTCGAGAGTCATAGTTGGTTATTTGTTTAACAGAGAGCATTCCTGTCTTTTTAGGAACTCTTTCCAGCCAACCGGCAGAATGTGGACCATTTTGCCAAGTATTTTACTGAAGCAGGTCTAAAAGAACTCTCAGATTTCCTTAGAGTTCAGCAGTCACTGGGGACTCGTAAAGAACTTCAAAAAGAACTACAAGAACGTCTCTCTCAGGAATGCCCAATTAAAGAGGTAAAAGTGTTTTTTTATAACTTCTGTTTATATAATCATAGCCAAAGACTTAAATCAACACTAGGTAGAGAGGAACACATTTCCTCTGTTTTCCTCATAGATTTCCTCTGTTTTTCTTTAAATTATTTTAATTTATTCATCTGTTCATTCTGTGCTTAAGGCTAAAGCAACAAAATATCCTCTGGATTTACAAGTGCAGCAGATTATGGAGTGGGTTGGTTTTTTTTTTCCATTCCCTTATGCTTGAGAAAGTATTTCCTTTAGCTGCATTAACTGTTAGATTGGACGGGAGGGACAAAACTTTTAGTCATGTTACAGTAATGTCATGCTAAATTCTTCCTTTTTATTATTCTTGTTCTGATTTCTTTCTTATTACTTCTACACCATGGTGTCACTTGTAAATGACTGCAAGTATTTGGAAAGTCAGCAATTTCTAGTTCATTGGAAATGTCGCTTATTCCCTGCTCCAGGTAGTGCTTTATGTAAAAGAGGAAATGAAAAGAAATGAGCTGCCAGAGCCAGCAGTGATCGGTCTCCTCTGGACCTGTGTCATGAACGCTGTGGAATGGAACAAGAAAGAGGAGCTGGTTGCAGAGCAGGCCCTCAAACATCTGAAGGTGCGTGCGTGGGAAGGAAGTTGTGAATTAACGATACATCCTATGGCTGTCAAGTTTTTACCTGTTTAAATCCAGGAGATGTAGAGTTTTGAAGTATGATGCTGAGCACACCAAGCATTGTGTGTAGTCTGACTTCAGTCAAATGAATGCAAACCTGAGCTAGTTCAGATCACTGAGTGCCCTTAGGCATTCAGTGCAGAGGGCCGGGGGAACTGAGGTGATCACAGCCTGAGCACCTCTCTGTTGTGCACTGGGACAATGCTAAGCAAGTGCTGGGATTCAGCCTACTCAGATCTGACTATTAAGCCTGCAGGAGCTGCCTTTGGAATGTCTTTGCCAGAAGCAAAGACATTTTGAGAGCATGGTGAGGTGGCATCTGTGCTGGCTTTGCACAGAGCTGGTTAGATCCAGGTAGGAATGCTGAGGCCAGAATCTGTGCAATGGTTGTTGCCATTTGGATACTCAGCAACTTGTCAACTAATGAGCCAGAAGCTGGCTTGGGACTGTGTATGCTGTTTAGTGTTGTTACTCTCTGATCCAGGTACTGCCCTTGTGGATGAGGGAATCACCAACTATGTGTTGATACAAAAACTCTCAAGAACTTGAAGTAGAAAAAAACCCCCAAACCAAAAACCAATGCAGAGTCATTCCCATCATTGGTATTCCTCATCTAAGTCTGAAGGAATTGTGCAGTGCAAGACACTTGAGCTGAGAACAGAGGCAGAGAGGCTTTTCAGCAGAATTACTCCTTTTAAGATGGTAAACCATGACCAAGAGAATACTCTCTCATAGCCAGGGCTGTAAAGATTTGCCCTAGGACAAAAGCAATCTGGTCTTTATTGTTTATGGTAAAATAGATCTTTCTTTTTCATATTGGATGTCTCTCCATACTTGGGAGTTCCCACATTGGTTTAGCTCCTACTACTGCTGTCCTTTCATCTGAATTTGGTTTCCCAATCAGTTATCCTAGAAATGTAGTCACTTGGGATATTGTGTAGTCTTTGATGGTAAGATTGAAAGCCTTGAAGTTTTCTCAAGTGACCCAAATAGCAGTAGAGATGAGATAGTTTCCAGAAGGAGGAGACGTTGTTTTTCTTGTTCTTTTGATGTAAAAATTGATTATATCTCTTTGAGTTGTAACAAAGTATCCATTGAGATTTATTGTCTAGTGCTGCAGGGCAAATTAAGAAACACTTTCTGGAATATTTGAACATTGGGAAAAAAGAAACATAGCTGGCTTTGTGCAAATATTGTTGACTGGACGTTTAGTCCTGTGCATCTCACTGACCCAAGCCATCAGCTTTATACGTACTCTCACTGAATTAGGTAAGGCATCTTGCCTAAGATAGGCAACTTTCTAGCTACATCCACTTTCTAAAAACAGAGGATGAATTTGTATGGGGTATTTACTATTTGCACTTACAGGTAAGATTTTAATGGAAGCATTAGAAATAAAAATTTAAACTTTGATAGCTGCTTCTTTTGCAGTTCAGTGTTCAAAATTAAGAGCATTTGTTTCACATCCTTCCTCAGGATAGGTGGAGGCAGATCTTGGATTCTTCTCTTTGGGCTCTCAGCTGACCCAGTGTGTGAGCCAACTCCAGAAATTGGATTAACAGTGTTAGTATGATACAGACGTTAGTTCTGGGTCCTCCTGTGCATCGACATGGTAGAAAACAATCAGGGGGTTGCTTTGATCTGGTGGCGTGAGTCAGGATGTGTATAAATATGTACTTGATGTGCGACATGTCAGATGGTGGAATTTATTCTTGTATGGCTCTAACTGACAGATAACTTCACAAAGCACATTCCAAAAGCTTTGACATCTGGGTACCAGTCTCTTTAATTTATTAGATTTCCTTTGGTAAGCTGTATATGAGGCGCCCCTGAAAAGATGTGTCAAGGAACAGAATGTTGACCTAGTTTACAGACCTTAAAAAGCCTTGCTGGATGGGCAGCTACTTAATGGAGGAGGTGGACAGCCATGAACCAGCACACTCAGGCAGTGCAGTAAACGTCATGTGTCCCATCCATATGGCAGGACTGGCAGGAGATGAACTCAGGAGGAGACAGGGCAAGCTGTTGAACCCTGAATCTTATCAAATAAGCTCCTAATTGTCCCAATAACCTCACTATGACACTGGGGCATAGTGCCTAGGCCACCTCCAATGCAGAGAAGAGATGTTCTCTATGGATGGGGAGAATCCTCCAGACAATTCTCACTGGAGGCAAGGCTGTGATGAGCTTCATGACACTGCAGGTGCTGACCCGATGCTCCCTAACCTAGCACAAATGGAAAATAATGCCACTCAGCTCAGCCAGCAACGAGAGGAAGTACTTTTATGGATTCTTAATCATTTAGACATTGTGAAACTTGTAACTGTAAGTCTGTACTGGTTGAGAGGTGAGAGAGGAATGCAAAGGGAGTCAAGCCAGATGTGACAAAATGGAGATATTTTACTTCTAAACTGACAGCATAAGATTTTTATTAGAAATTACTTTATGTTTATAGACAGCAGCTCTTCACGAATGTATGGATGGGGGTGAGTTCTGCTGAGGCTATTAAATAAACCAACTGCAATGTATATTGCCCTGCCTCCCTGCAACAGCTGGATGCTGCAAGGGCTAAAATGGGAAAAAAAGCTACCCAAAACCTGCACAAGTTTTTCAGTGCTTTTACCAAAGCAGTGACATTGTTTATTAATATGTGGCTATACCTGCCAGAAGTGGAAAAACTTAGCCTCTGGTGTTAGCTAGATCTCACCATTTCTCATAGGTAAGGGAGTTTCTTCCATAAGTACTAACACTGTCTGCCTGCTGAGCTGCTCGTTACTGTTGCTGTGTAATTTCTTGCTCTCTCTCTGTCTTTAAATTAATAGCGGATAATTATTAAAAAATACTTTTTTGACCAACTGTTAAAATTTCAGTGATTCTCATGCATTTTAATAGTTATTTCTGTGGATTCTGTTGGGTAAAACCCTCAGGATTTAGTCCCTGTCAGAGAAGTGCTGAAGTGTATGTACGTTTAAACATGCCCATCAGTGATGGGTGATTTGTTACCTGACCAAGACCATCAGCAGCCCTGGTCTCACATACCAGAACTGTGTGATATCAGGCCATTGCAAATGCAGCTGAAAAATGTCAAACTGAGTGTTACTGAAAACAACTAAGAAAGGCTGAGCTGGTCAGTGCAAGAACAATTTAAACGGTGACATTAATGTATATTTGGCCTGGGGCTCTGAAGATCAAGGGTAATTTGTTTTCCCTTCATCTCTGAAACATGCTCTTAATATTACCTGAAGATTGCAGTCTTAGCTGGACTCATCACAGGCTAAGATGACAGGAAATTAGAGACATGTGGATATAAACACTAGCTTTTCAGGAAGAGTGAACACGATATGGTCCTTTAATGTAATTTTTAATTTTAACATCTGAAATAAGAGGGGGAAATTGCATAACAAGTAAGTTTTTGCTTTATGTTTTATTATATGAATAGGCTCCAGGAAAAGACAATGAAATGTACCATTACTGTCTTGTCAGAGTAACATTAGCAGTTAATACTGTACTTGGAAAATGTTGCTGTTTACCAAAGAAAAGGTTGTCATGATACTCTTGATTGTGTTAATGAGAAAAATTAATGCCACTTGATCACAGTTCACTTGGAATAATTTAATTTATTTCAGTTTCCTGAGACTTCTGAAACCCCTATGAAACTAGAGATTTTTATTTTCATGCATTTCATCTTGGGATGTCACTCCTGAGTCAGCAGCATGCCATCTTTTGAAATGTGTGACAGTACTACTCCCAGACTGTGGGCTTTATAAATTTATTTTATAAAATGCAGTATCTAAGTGGTACTGAATTTAGCTTACAGCATGCAGCACATGCTAGAAAAAACCATGGATATTTATGTATATCCATTGTGTGTCTTTAAGAAAATACGGTGTGCAAGTAAATCTAAGGTTTCAGTGAAACAGATTTTCAGGGATGAAATTCATAATGCATATTTTAAAAAATTCTATTTATTTTTATTTTTAGTATACTGACATTGTTTTTTACCTTCTCTGCCTTTCAGCAATATGCCCCCCTGCTTGCTGTGTTCAGCACTCAAGGCCAGTCGGAGTTGATCCTTCTCCAGAAGGTGCAGGAGTACTGTTATGACAACATCCACTTCATGAAAGCCTTTCAGAAGATAGTGGTACTCTTCTATAAAGGTAAAAGTCTATATCCACTGTTGTATTCTGTGCTTGGATTCTCTCTGCCTACCACTCTCCTATGATATATCACCCTGTATTGCATATGAGAAGACTGTGTTGGAGTTGAACTCTGAAATACATTATGCTTTGATAGTTCAAAGGAGTGTGTGGCAGCAGGAGAAGCCCTTCTCTCTCTCTGTTGCTCTTATCCCATAGTCAGGAAGCATGAGGAGGACCTAAGCACTGTCCAGACTATTCAAGTGCAGTTTAGTCTTTGTATAAAACCAGTTCTAGGAAGACATTTCTATAAACTTCTGGCAGATGTAAAAAGTAGATTAGAGCTTGGTTTTAAGAAACCTTGAAAGTGCAAACCTTCTTGTCAGGAAGATCCTTCACGGTTTTGGAGCTGGTTTTTTTCAACTCACTCCTTGCCAGAAGGAGCTTTCCTTTTTCTTCTTTCCCTGCCAATTTCTTACAGGTGCTGTAGTTTGAAGGATTTAATTTTTATTGAGAAATTGACTTCTTCACAAGTTTATTCTGATCAGGTTGTCATAGAGACTAATGGTCTTGCACTGCATGTGATAGGTGGGCGCCAAACAGTTTGTTCTGACGTTCTTGCTATAAATAGTTGAAGAAATATCAAGAGTAGAAACCCAATGTTGATCTTTGTTCACCCTGTTGAGTCCAGGTACATGTTCAAGACAAACAAGTTCAGACTGTTAAAATAGTTTCATGGCTTCAGAAGGCAGAAGAGGAATCATATGGATTTATTTCCATCCTTGTGACAATATAGTGTGGCCTCAACAATAAATGAAAAATCTGTACACCTTGTCCCTCTGCCCTGAAATTCTACAATTCCTAAATACTATTAATGAATGTAGAACAACTTGAAACTGCAATCTGCAGCAAGCACTTTATTCAGTTTTCTTTGGAAAAGAACATTCACTTCAGACACGATGAATGAGAGGCGTAACTGCTGCGCACTTAGAGCATAAGCGATGGTTAAACCAGAAATAGTCTTGTGTAGGATTGCCTTCAGAATTTTTGTAGATTCATTACTGGGTTAGCCTGCAAGAGCAACCCTGACATTCCAAAGCATTTAAAAATTAAAAAGAGAATAAATCACTAAATTGTATATTAAACATCCCATCTACTCTGCTCACCCCACATGCTCTTGTTCTGACTCTGGAGATGTACTTGGGCAGGTTTGTTCAGAGGTGTGAGAATACTTTAGCCTCAGCACTACAGGTGCCACAATATTGTTTAGGATTCACCTGATGTCTAGAAGAGTGTTTGGAGCTACTGTATGGCCTGTCACTGGAAGCCATGAGTTCAGCATGTCCATAACGTGCAATGCGCACTGTGCCTATATTTCTGCTTTGAATATCTGGGACAGGCATGCAGCAGCACCTGCCTCTCTGCCATCTGATGCAGTCATGTGGTGACACAGCTGCCAGCCCTTCCTGGCCCCGTTTAGGCTGAAGCTGGCTCTGTCCTGTTTGGCAAACGAAATTTTGCCTGCTGGAAACTGCTCACCTGACTTTACAGCTGCTTCCATAGAGCCCTTCTGAGCTCTGGACACAGTGAGGAAGTAGTCAGCTCCATCTGTTTATGGCAGCTTTGGAGTTAAACAGTGTCCACTGGGTGAGGACATGCTCCTGCGTTAACCAGGGAAGATTCTGAGAGCACTTGTCCTTCAATTCCTGTTTCTCCCACAAGATGCTATTGAGCTTTGATAGATCATGGTTTGGATTGTCCAGAGCCATGCTGCCTGTCTCTTCATTGTTCCAATGCTGGTAGATCTCACCTTCTCTTTCTCCCCATTCATACCTATCCACGAGAAACAAGCCACCAAGTCTTTTTAGAGACAAACACTTTATTGTAGATCATTTGCTGATGACAGCATATCTTTTATTTCCTAATAGTCAAGGAAAACAGTCCCCTAAAGCTGCTTACTGGCCATGGCGGTGGTGAGGGAACAGCAAACATCCATCCATATTCCCCTTTCTCTTTTAATGAAGTGTAACCTGCATAGGATCTGGAGAGGTTTCAAGGTACCTAAGGAACTTTATCTAGTGACAAATAAACAAATATCTGAAGTACCTGTGAATTGGCTTTCTACCAGTATGAATGTGGACAGTTTGCTGCTTGTTACTCATTGTGAGGGAGTGCTTCCTGGGCATGAAAACAGTCATCCGTGGTGATAAGCACCAGATGCCAGTCAAGTTTTGACACATTTAGTTCTATGACTACTCTCATCAGCATGTCCAACATCTTGCATCTCAGTGCTTAGTCTACCTTTGTGTTCCTGATACAGTATAGAGAAAAATAAGCTGTTGTCGTGACTGTAAACCCAGATGGACTGGATCTATGCTACCCTAAGTCTGTCCTAGCTGAAACCAGGACAGCTATGCCATTCTGTACTGATCCCTGCCTATGATGTTGCTTCTCTGGTTTTCACTTAAAGCCAGTACAATTGTTAATCTGCCATCTGCATTTTGACCAATAATCTAAAAGCCAGTTGCAGAATAAGAATTTCTGAATTCTTTTGAGTGACACACAAGAAGTTTGCCCATCTCCTCCTATAAGTTGTTTGTTAGTTTATTCTGTGTTGTGGTGTGTTTCATAACTGTGGGTAAAACAAGCACAGTTGTTATTGGGTTACATGCTATATATCATATTCATCTGCTGAAACTCCTTTCTTTTAGTTTGTTTCCATCCTTAAAATTACAAATGTGAAATCGGTGCTGTTGTAATTAATACCCATTCCTTTGATGAGAATCAGAATTTCACCCTTTGAACAGAAAACACAAAACCTCTGTGTACTTTTTCTTTAGAATTCAAGACAACATTTACAAAATACAAAAAAAAAATAATTGATCGCAAGTACATGTAAAGTAAGACTCTGTTTTGCGGCATAATTAGGTCTCAGATACACTCTTTTGCAGTATGGAGATACAGTAACCAAATGATGCAGACTGTCAAGAGATTCTCAAACTGCAGGAACTCTGCACTTACATGAATGGAATCTTCAAGTTCCACTTCATAGACAAGTTTTGTTTTTTGATGGATCACAATTATCTTTAAATATCTTCATAATTAAAGTACTTTCTTGTGGTAGTGGATGCAAAATTTTCCTGGGAAAAACCCAAAACAAACCATAAAGGCCTTAACTATACTGTGGGTGACATTCCTTGCATTGAAAGAACCCTTGCCCTAAGGCTCTGTTCTCCCAGCTGAGTTAGCTGCAGTAGAGTTGAATTTTACAGATTGATTGACTGTGTTGGCAGCTGCCAGGGTGTGCTTTTCCCTTTACTGCCTGTGGCTATGTGGTTTGAGTTGAAAGCAGAAATTCATTTGAACTGGGTGATTGAGTACAAAGCTGAGACCTGAACTTCAAGTAACTATCCAGTTAACCCTGAAGTAAAGACACCGGGCTGTTCAGTCTTTTTGCTGTGCAGCTTCTCCCTTTTATGAGGGACATCCCTGGAGGCTCTGGCCGTGGGTGGTTTGAGTGGCACTTGGCTGCACCTGCAGGAAAACCAGCTCTCTCAGGCTGACATCACCTGGGACTGCAGTGAAAATGATGTGCACACGCCCACAAGCCACAGTGTTCAGCTTCAGCCATTATAATATATCTATAATCAACTTCAATGAGGAATAACTATATATATACAAAATGAATCATTCCCTTCATCCTCCTTCCATTTTTCTCCAGTGTTCCCACTGCTTCAAAGCAACCTAGAGGTACAATTAACTACACCCTGTCCTGCATGATTGTTGGATTGAGCATCTCTGTGCTGACAGGAGAATGTCATCCCTTATGACCACTGGAGGCATGAATGTATTACACATAATATTTCTCAGAAATGAAAGGAGAGTTGCAGTTGTCACCTTTGTAGTTCATTGCATTTTGGTCTTCCCTGTTAGGGTCGGAGGTTTATTGCTTTGGAGTTATATACAGGCAAATTTTTCATCCTCCAGACTTGAAATGTTTTAATCTTCAAGGTACACCTGAGATTGCATGCTGCTATTATCAGGTTGGGCTTTTGGGGAGAGAGGGAGAAGTTCCCCTTTCCTCTTTGGCAACAAAACCATTGAGCTTACAGACTGCAAATCAAAAAGCCAGACTTAAATTCTATTACTCTTGAGCTGAGCTATGTGCCCACCAGCTTCCTTGTACAGTATCATAATGTGAACTGTCATGCAGCAACAGCTTCAGCAGTTTGTTCTATACAGCAACTTCATGCTTGTAAATGTCCACGGTACCCCAGAGCTTGAGCTGGGGAGGGGGTTGCTCTGCTATTTTTTTTATTGTTGTTGGTTTGGGGTTTTTTTGTTGTTTGGTTGTTTTGCTTTTTTTTTTCTTAAGTCTCCCATGATTTTCTTTACCAGTCCTTAAGATTCATAATATGTGTCATACCCTGTGTAATTTTGCAGGTGTAGTTGTTGGAACTTCAGTACTCTGTGGTAAATATAAGCTTTTCACATGCATTTTTACATTAAACTGCAGATTCATGAGCCCATGTTAAATATTTTCAGGTTTGCTAAATTAAAATCTAGATTTGTTAAATACTGTAATGCCTTTGAGCTGTTGCTAAGGACTATTGACAAGTATTTAATGCAGCGTGTTAGAAACCTCTTTCTTAGCTCCAGGATTTCTGTAGCATTGGCAAAAAAGTTCATTGTGGCAGGTTGTGATTTCAGAAAGGTAGTGGCTTTGTGTGTCACTTGTAGGGTTCACTAAGCACAATTTATATGTATGGGAAAAGCCTAGAGCCAGTGTAGTCCTGTTTTCCCTGCATTTTCTCTGCATTAGTATCAGTTGCAGCAAACTGCAGAAGAGGTTTTATTTTGGAAAAGAGTCTGAGGGCCAAGGAAATTTCCAGTCACATGCACTTACTAAATTCCTGATTTTCAGGGAGACTTCAGTTACTGTTGGATGTCTTGGGATAGTTTTGATTAAGTTCAAACGTATCCCTGTTGCTTCCATCTGTTTATTATTCAACAGCATATGTGAAATGTGTCTCCTCTGTCTCATTTGATCAGATGCTTTGGAGTTCTGCTGTCATGTATTTCAGTTGGTCGTCTTCCCTTCCCTGCCACATCTGCTGTAACTTCAGGCTGAAGCAGAAAGTGGTGATCAGGGTCGGTGCTTTGGCAAGCAAATACCCAGTGGGTGGGATGGCACTGAGGAGCTCAAGGAAGCAGTGAAGTACATAAATGCCTTGATTTTGCAGAGCGAGGGAGAGCAGTTTGTTCAAAGACAAAAAGAATGGAAATTTTAATGAGGTGTAGAAAGCTGTCTTTAGTCTTTTTATAGAACACATTTTGATTTTTTTTTTGTTGATGATGTTGTTTGTTCTTGCCTCTTGCATTACATAACTGCCAAAATACCATTGTCGATCCCAGATTTTGCCTCCACAGCTGTCAATTACTGAGATACTTGGCTTGGCTGGATCACGGGAGCTTTGTCCTGGGGCTAGAGGTCTGTTGCTAGACCTAAATTTGCATCTGTTGGAAACAATAAGTGTCCTTGCTGTTTATTAGTATTTCTTTATTCTGAATTGTACTCAGCCTCACATTTCCTCACTGAGAGCTATTTTGTTCCTGATGCTTGTCATAAGAATGTCAGCTGTGCTGTCCATCCAAGCCAGTCCCTTAAAATGGGTGGTCTGAACAGTGAACTTAAAACTTATTAGCTAAAACCAATATAAAGCCTTTAGGGATTGCAAAAATCCCTACTGGTTGTCTTTTAAGTGTTCAGTCAGGAGGTGTCTGTTCACTTCAGGTTTCTAGAACCATGCACTGTTCTGTGATACAACAGCAAGAAAGAGCATGGTAATTCTTATTGTGGTAACTTCCAAGATGTGCAGGCTGATTATTTTATTTGTTTTATCTAACTGTCTAATGTGGTGTATTTAAAACAGATGAGTAGAGAACTCTTCTTTACAGAGGCACAATATTTAATACTTTATTTTAAGCCTAATACATTACACATTTTATTGCATCTGGAACCCATAATATGCATCAAAAATTCTGTATTTGTAGCCTAATATAGATCATGCAAAGCTTGTTCCACTGCGATCATATTAACTTATTTTATGCTGCCTTTAAAAAATTTCCTCTCATGTTTGAAATCTGCTAATCTCTAAAAAATACATTGATTTTTTACAAACACTGATCTGTATTTCAGCTGATGTTCTGAGCGAAGAAGCTATCCTCAAATGGTATAAAGAAGCACACGTTGCTAAAGGCAAAAGTGTTTTTCTTGACCAGATGAAGAAATTTGTGGAGTGGCTGCAAAACGCTGAAGAAGGTACGTGTTCATTTGAAGAACTATGGTAGTCTCTTTATAAAACAATCTTATTTTTTCAGATTTCAGTTGTACCAGGCATATACAGGATTTAGAATAGAAAACAGCAGGCATCACTGTCCAAATTGTTTCTGGACAAGCTTAACAACATTTGCTGCTTTTTAATGATTGTGGTATCCCTATGAAGTCCTTTAATCATCAGGTACCACTTGTCTATTGATAAGATCTTTAAGCTTCTGCAGGGAGGAACTCTGCACTGGTGACAGGATGAAGTACCTTGGTGTTAACTCGCACTACCAAACAGTTTTCTGTCTTGGTGTTTTCTCTGCTATTATCGTGTTTAATGGCATCATGAACATAGCATAAGCCTGCCTGTGCTATGGTTCTTGAAACTGGATTTAGCTGAATGTTCAGACTAAGATTATGTGATCTGTATTTGCTGCTTTAAAATGGCTATTTGGGAGAGGAACTAGTTCCTTTAGTCTCTAACTTGGTTTTTCTCATGTTCCGCATAGGAAAATACTTTAGTTTGTACTGAATACGTAAGTTACCTTTTTTTGCACGGAAAAAGAATTCTGCATCAGTTGGGAAGATAAATCCATGTGTAATAGATAGAGATAGAATTGTTAGTGTTCATTTGAATATATTTAATGTAATTAGTTTTCTAAACTTGGAGGGAATATGTAGAAATGCCAAGGAAGAGATAAAACTTTGCAGCAATTCACATGTTCAGATAGCAGTATAAAAATGGCAGCTCCTTTCACACTTGAGATTTTGGATGGGCAATCTTGGTCTGATTAAGCAGTATTTTCCCCTTTTAATTTTCTGATTGTATGCCTTTTGGCTGCTCTTTATTTTTATCCTTTCCTGCATGTCCCCTCTGCCAGATGTCTTCATTACAAAATCCAGTACAAACGGAGACAAAATGTTTCTGTAGGAACACACAGACCATGTTTGCTCTGAGAAATCTGATCTGTGGTGTAGTATTTGTTGGCAGTGAGCCCTTTCCTGTCAGGTGAACACAGAAATACAATATGATGCAAAGTAGCTCTAGGTGACAAAATCACCATGTATATTCCTATTTCTAAGCTACTTCTGCTTCTACTTCTAAATTACTTTTATCTTAGGCTGTGCAAATCATAAAAAAATTTTGTTTTTACAGGCTTCATACCTGCTGTAGGGTAACACCACTTCTGCCTTTCTAGATAGTCTGGATGATGATGCTGAGTGACGTTTGCAGAGCAAATAGTTTTAAGGGTGCTTCCTGGATGATAGCAGTACCGTCTACTCGTAGAGATTAGAAGAGTGAGCAAATAATGCTGATCCTTTATTAAACTCAGCTCAGATGTGCATTGTGTGGCTCTGCAGATGAGGGCCAGAATCATTCATAGCAGTGTGGTGAAAATTACAGTGATAGATCTGTAAATGAAGAGCTCCACTGTGGAGGGCAGCAGAGTAGGCCTTCCTCTTCTGAAGCTGTGTGTTTGTTTCTGGCTGACTCTGATCTGCCAGCCTTTCCTAGGACGTACTACATGCGATGAAAATTTTCAGTTTGGAAGGATATCTTGTTATTTTTATAGAATAACTCACATCACTGTCTTTGTGCAACCTACATGAAGTGTTTTACTTTATTCTCTTCCAGAGTCGGAGTCTGAAGGGGAGGAGAACTGAGACGGTTCCACAGAGCCCAGTCTCAATCTAGGTTAATGCCAAATGCGCTTCGGAATGCCGTACTGTTCAAGCAAAGAGGCTTTACTTCAGTGTCATACAGAAAACTATAGACTAGACTTTCCTTTTGTTTAGAAGAATAAAGGTTTTTAATGGAGCCCTGAGGCATTAGATGCTTTACTTGGGACTCTTACCTCTGGCTCATCGTACACTAACTTAGGCAAAGACATCCAGCAAGGAGCCATATAGAAAAAGTGAAATTAAATACTTATGGACTCCTTTTTATTAACGGTCTTTTTCAGGTACTATGGTATATGAACACTCCAATTTCTGTTTATAGAACTGTTTGGTCTGTGTTTGTAGCTCAATATTGGCTTGTGTATGTGATTTGACACCACCACATTTTTTTGAATAAATGGCTTTTATATCTTAGTTTTGTGGTGCTAAAGTGTATGCTTTCTCAATTTGGCTTGCCAAAGTTTTTATGATTCTTCAAGTGAAAACAACACAAGAATGTCAAGAGACAGCTTTCATACTTCTTACCCAAAAAAACAGCATCCATAGTTAACTGGGATCACTATCAAACCTTTATTCCTGTCCTTCCATATAACTTTGGACAGATTAACCATATTCCATAGCAAGTGTTGATTCATTCCATTAATTAATTCAAAGAAAATGTACAGGAACAAATCTGTGGAGTTGCAGTTTTGCAGGTACAATTTATGTGAATGATAAGTAGAATAACGTGCTCTTCTCAGTTCAAAGTACACTTGGTTTCTGGTGATTGCTGAGTTTTGCGAGACAAATCATCTCGTTTTAGAAGTATTAGCTTCAAAACATGCATGACCAGAAGTCATTACATGTGAAATCTGAAATTTATTTACATCAGGTTTAGAAAAGACAGGCTTGTATTCTTACAGGGGAAAAGCATGAAAGAGTGTATTTAACTAATGAAGTGGTGTATTTTGTCATTAGAAACCAATAAGCTAACAGATAGTACAGATTTTTCTATAGGAAACTCAGCACTTCATATTAACCACAGGTCATATCTAAGTCTCTTGTCTCAGTATATATCTAGCTTTTACTGGAAACAGCAAATAGCAAGTGGAAATAAGTGCTGTTGAATGCCAGCTTTTCATCTAGAACAGCATTTATTTTTGTAACAGGTATTGATCTTTGGATGGGGAAATATGTCATGGGTATATTTCCAGTAACTTAGAGGAAACAGTAAGATAGTTATATTAAAAAGTAGAACTGATGCATTAGCTGTGCGCTTTTCATTTTGGTCTTTGTTATTACAGAAAATAAATTTGCCGGGCATGACTGTCCTGGGACCATCTTTTCACAAACTCTGCAGCAGTGACATGGTACTATTGAGTCATTGATATGGAGCCACTATTGCTAAAAACATTTCAAATTCAAAACTGCCATTTTTTGAGGTATTTAGCTTGGTGTACGTAAAACACTTTTCTGTATAATTTGAAACTTAAACTGACTTCAGAGGTGCCAGTCTTGAATAACACAATGTGCCTGCTGTGAGATTGCCAGGGAGAGCAAGGCTGGCTGCGAGCTGGCTGGGCCATCTGCTGGAGACAAGGATCATCAACAGCAGGAGGCACTTTGAGGCCAAAGGCAGCAAATCTGGGGTGCTGCTGTGACTGTGTCCCTGGCATACTGCAGATATAAGCAAAGTTCAGTGGGATCCACTTCACTGAAGTTCAGGTTCCTACAAGCCAGGCACGCATCGAGTTGTGCCCAGTGATCCTTATGGGTCCCTGCCGAGTTGAGATATTCCGTGATGGCTGACGCAGTTGTCCCAGCTCCATTTATAGATGTTGTGTTGGAGAGAAACGAGTGTTTTTAGCACAGGGCCGCTGGCCAAGTTGAGACTTGTGATTTAGAGCAGGGTGAGGAGTTGCACTCTGGGCTGACAGGAGTTGTCCATTTTTCAGTCACAGATCACCCAAAATCCAGCATCTTCTGTGTTCATATCATGTCTAATGTGTAGCTTCTGGGAGCCCCTCTCAGCTTGCCCACCTCCTCCCAGCAAAATTATTAGGCACTAAGTGTTTCTGTATCTAGTTTTCAGGAATTTTCCCCATCAAATCTCTGAGATCAGTTCAGATGGGGACTTTCAATGCATGTGTATTTTTTCATCGAGCATTTTGCATATATGCTCGTAACTGAAAGAGGTAGGGGCACAAATACAAATTGATCTGGTTTGTACCAGACTGAATTTCAGTACAAGTGTGTGTAATGATAAGGTTTTTCAAGAAACCTGTGATTTAGAAGCCAGGTGGAGCTTTTGATGTGACTCTCTTCAGGCAAAGTGCCCTTCCCTGGAAGCCTTCACAGAATCTGCTTTTCAGTTAAAAATGTTCCCAACCCAAAGCATTTCTTCAACACAACCCTTGAATTAGTGTTTCTCTGCTAGAGAAATGAAAGCTATAGTCAGCACTAAATATATTTTTCAAATAAGGAATCCGTCTTGTAAAAATACAAAGATACTTCATAGAAAATGTGCTTCACATAATATATTGCATTCAATTTTGAAACATCAGTGCAATCTAAATGTCAGAACTGTACATACGTCTTTTACTTGACAATAAATTGCAATAGGGTGCACTTCAAAATGGGGATTACTGAATTTGAAGGTGATTCTTCCCTTCTGGCTTCTCTCCCTTCTGAAATCATGCTGAGGTTTTAACTAAGAAAGCCAATTATATTGCTTTAAAATGTTCCTCTGGTGTGCAAGTGCTCTCCAGGAGAGGGATCACATCATCGTTGGGGTTTGAGTGGCACAATTTTATTTCAGGACAGTTTCTGCACTTCAGCAATGACAAACCAGCACTTCAAAGCAAGCAAAGAGCAAGAAAAGGTGGCCCAATCCCTTACATTCAGTGAGGTAAGGGTGGGTGCGGGGTTGCTGTTTTGAACCCCTTGTTCAAAATGTGACTTTCCAGAACCAGCTATTTCAGGCCTAGAGTGGTTGCAGATGTAGGGCACATGGTGATTCAGCCTTGCTGGGTTTGTCTAAACAGCAGGTGGAGAATAAAACCTGTCTCTCCCAAGCATGCCCTTACCGAGCCACTGGTAAACTGCCTGGTAATTGTAATGGGTCTCCTCTGGCATCTCAGGGGCTTTGCTTTAAGCTCCTATCACATTCATGGACAAAAGTAACTACCTTTAAAATCACAGTTGCACTTAAAATGGGGATTATCTAAAATAAGGCTTGTAGGCTGAGACAAACCAATTCTTTCTCAAAAAGAGCCACAAATAACATTACATGGGTTAATTGCAGCCAACCAGTCAGCACTCGCTGAGCTGTGCTGGTTATTAAGAACCAAAATGAGGACAAATTACGTAAGTATACGTTTTCCAAAAAAAGCCACATCTTTTGATTTTGAAGGGGGGAAAAGCAAATCATCAGAGCTGGCTTCGTTCACTTTTCACAGGCTTTTGATTTTGTTTTTGCTATGGTATTTTAAGGAAAAGTTAATTCTTGCTCCTTACCAGCCACATGGGCCGTTAAAACTTCATGTAAATGGAAACAAATCCCAGGAGGGGAAGTTAATGCCAACACCTGAAGACACAACTGGGGCAGGTGAGCACTCGCAAGCTGTACACATAAGCTATATTTGGCCCATGTTACAGAGTGCTGTGCTGGTGTCCTGGATGACCTGCTCACTTGCTATTTTTTCTTGTTGGGAATCTGATTAACAGCACTGTGGTGGCCTCTGTTTCCTCCCACAGAGGCCTGACAGCTCACGTCACACCACACACTAGCAGGTTCAGATGCTTGGCCCCATCTGGGTCTCTCCAGTTTACCAACATTGTTCTCTTGATGAGAAAGAATTAAAGGATTACAAGGGACCTCGTGAGCTTTAGTAGGAGCTGTGCAGGTTGGACTCTCACCACTGCTCCCTGCTGCCTTGGGGCACCAGGGGCCATGCTGTGAGAGCAGTGTCCTTTGTACTCATCTGAGGAGATGTGGATTAGGAGAGTGAAGAGTGTGTGCTTGCTTTCCCACTGCCTCTCCTACATGGATGCAAGAGAGAAATGCACTTGTCTGTCTCAGCCATCATGAAGCAGGACCACACGGATGGCTCTGTTTTGCAGACATACAGAACATGTCCCCTACCCACTGAAGAGTTGTTGCTGGACTGGTTGCCAAGATCCACCATCTTTTCCCAGTTAGCATGAGGAAAGAGGCCAGTGCTGGAGATGCTAATATGACACAGCTGCACAGACAGGTAGCATTTTGGTACTTGGATCTGTCACTCTCATGGCTGCTGGCTCCCAGAAACTCAATTACCTCAGCCCAAGTACCTCATTTAACAGTTCAACATTAATGACTGCCACTTCATCCTACACTCATCACAGCTCTTCTACTAGTGGTATTACAAGACTCAAGTGTCTGCTTCCATACTGTCCAGCACCCTTCATCCAGGGGACTTCAGGGAAACTGCAAACTGTTCTAAAACTCCACCAACAGGGAGAAACACACCCTGAATACCAAATTCCTCTGATATAGGAAAACACGGGAATAAGAAAAAGATTGATTCAATCCAGAATGAACAAATGATTGTATCATGGCAACTTCATAACAAGAAGGTGCTTTTGCATTGCAGTCTCTTCCAGTACATCAGTTGCCTGAGATTTTTCTGTTTATTTTTCCCTGATGAAGATTAGGAACATTGCTGACAGGCCAACATAACAGTGTCCATATCATTACTAGCTATGGCTGGGATATTTGCATAACACTGACAGCCATAAATTATTCCAGAAGAAATAACAAAACAGTGTTGTTGATGTATCCAAGGATATGACTAAAATAAGGCTTTTAGCCAGACCTATGTTATTAAACCCACTAGTCTAGTTGGGAAAAATCAATAAGCTTTCAAATACATCAGTCCTTCCCCAGGTCCAGAATAGAAGCAGCAGCCTTGAAAAAATAAAAATCAGCTGAGAACAACTGATCTAAAATTTAGTTAGAGTTGTATTAATAAGACCACCTGAGAGAAAACAGAAAACTGAAGGAGATTCTAAAGGGAAATGAGAAGGCAGATAATTTAGAGTTCGTGGAATAAGTAGGACATGTCAGTGAAAGAAAAGGTTAAAAGTTGTCACAGACTCTTGTACTGTGTTGATCACCTAAAGAAGTTTAAATAAAGGAAATTCAGACTTTTCCACCTTTGCTCAAGAGTCTCAGCCAACACTGCACTAGCTAGGAATAAAATGGTATTTATCATGAGGCTTGGTGCCCATCTCTGCATCAAGTCTGTCCCTATGATCCAGGCCCTGAGATAAAGCAAATGCAAAGATATCATCTGAAAGAGCCTGGAAATGACACTTATACTTCCACAACCAGAAATTTTTCTAGTATCAAGAAATTGAAGCAGTATATGGACAGATGTGGAAGATTGCACTTTTCCTACCTTTTGAAAATAAAAAAACCCAGTTTTCTGTGATTTTATCAAGACAGTGGGATTCAGGGGTTAATAGAAACAACCTTGTATTTCTTCCTGTTATCACAGACTTCATAGTTTCTGCATTTTGCTTTGAGCTTAAGACATTAGTGAATCCAGAAAACTCTGAACCTGTAAAAGCTGTTCCAGAAGAACCCATTAAGGCTGATTTCTAACTAAAGGGTATGTCATCCCATGCCCAGCTGGGAACGTCCTGAATTCTCCCCCATCACAAACCACACATAATTCAATAAATTCAACATGGAAATGCCTTCTGCTCCCAGACAGATCACCTCTCACCTTCGTCTTCATCACAGGTTGGCCCAGATTTCCAGAAAGACTGGGAAAACATTTTGTGACCCTCAGGTAAACTTCTGGACTTGCAATCAGAGCTGTCTGCCCTCCCATGCTGCTGAAGAGCCTGTGCAGCAACATGTTCTGCAGCCCCTTGCCTGGAGGAAGGAAAGGGGATCCCTCCTTGCCCAGGGCCCAGGGCAGGGACCAAGTGCCATTGCTTCAGTCCCCTCTTGGTGCCCCTCCAGCTGGCACACAGCCTCCCTGCCAAGCCCAGGGGAAGCAGAGCACATGAACCACATCTGGCACAATTCCACTGTTCCTCAGGGAAACCTGCATTGAGTGCTAAAATAATCACAGCAGCCCAGACTTGTAGGGATGCAGTCTCCAGAGACGCCAAATAGGCCAGTAGCTTGTCAGGGAAAACGCCAGCAAACACTGCAAAGACAGAGAGGGAAGTAGCAGTCCCAAGAGAAGTACAGCACACAAAAAACAGGACAGAAAGATAATTCAGAATACTTGTATCATTCGAGGTCATGTGTGTCCCTTCTGCACCAAACAGCAAGTATGCGCTGCTCCTCTTACAGTGATACCTGTTACTGATGAGCAGAGACTGCTTTATCTCAATTTTTTTCTTCTATTTCAGCTTTCAACAGCATTTTGTGCATAATCACATTCACAGTTCCCTTTGTATGTTTTCTTAGTTTTGTTTGTGTGGGTTAGTTTTAGTATTTTTATAATAACTGATTATAGTTTAGTGATTTCTTTAGCATTTGTGTCATATTTATGTTATAATTTAGTGGTTGTTACAGCAACTGAATTTTTTTTTTTTTTAGAAACCTTCCTGAAACAGCAGCTCATGGTGCTCCTTTAAACTGAAGGATTCTTGGGGCAAAACGCAGCTCAAATGATACAGTCACACATCTGGATGACTTATTAATAAAACAGTCCTCCCTTCAAGGACTAGAAAAGCAAACAGACACTTGTTTGTGTTCTGCCTGTGTGCAACTTCACCTTTATACATTACTAAACTTGAGTAGGATGGATGAAATGCAAGAATCAGATGCAGGCAAGAAGAATCAGCATGGATAAATCAAAGACATGAATATATCTACTAAAGATGTCCTAAAGCAACTGGTTCTCATGACCCTAAACTCCAAATGGCTTCCATGGGATCTGGGAGAGGTCTGAAAGCTGTAAGCAACATATGGACAACTGACTGAAGAGAAACACATGGTGGTGCTGATGCTGCAAAGCAACTCTGAAGCTGTAACATGAAAAAGGCACAGAGGAAAAGTGTGGTCTTCCTGGGAATGCTAATCCTCAGAGAGGAAGAAAAAGGACAACTTTTTCCCACATCAGTGGAAGAATCCACTAGGGCCAATTTTAATAGTATAGATGGGAACCTAAAAGTAAACTAGAGGAAAAGCATAAAAGCTTGGCCTTCTACAAACATAAATGAGAGAGTGACAGCAGAGCAAAAACCTGCCAGTCCTGCAACAATGTTCTGTCTGTTCAGTCTGTTCAGTCTGAATCAACTGAACCATGCTGTAGATGACATTTATGCTGGAATTTTGTTTCCATACTGAAATTCATGCTAACTGTTCTCACAAGAAGTCACTTAAAATATCAGGAAGCCAGAGATATTCTGATTCCCAAGGGTTCTTACTCCACCCCATAAAATGGAAGCATTGGAAATTAAGATATTCCCCCAAGATGAAACAGATTCCCCAATCACAACCAGAGACTCCTTCTAGTTTTGGAGAAATATTTGGAGATGGTATCATTATGTTACTCAACCACCTCTCCCCAGCCAGGTTTCACTGCTGTCTAGTCTGTAACGAGCAGAACTACATTCTTCTTCAGAGGCAAACAAAAACCAGAAATCACCCAGCTCAGGAAAATAATATTAAACAGATCTGATAAAGTACTGTGAAAAAACCTCAACTACTGAATAAAAATATCAAGTGTGTTCTGCTCCACAAATGCAGAGGTGCCTACAGTATTTGGTTAGTACAGGGTACATGCCTTTGACACAGGAACGTCAAATAAAAAAACCCCGTACAATTTGAAGGACAAACTGTCTTAGCAGTTAAGGATTTTTACCCGGTGTTCGGAGTAAACCCTCTGAGGGATCTTCCTCTTTTTTATATCAGACCTGTGACCTTCCTGTCCTTTGGCTCAGAGATAAAGATGACAATTAAGGCAGACATCAAGACACCAGGAAATACTTTATGAATTCTGACAGCAAAGACTTAGGAGGATGAAGTTGCGGTGTCTCAGCCCCAACACAGATACAGTAATGGGAAGCAGGAAAAAGAGACCTAAGTCCACTCCTTTCTTTCTCAAAGAAAATCTTTGCACCAATAGCCGGAGTTGAGACTAGAAATAGACACTAGCCTGCTGCTGACAAGGAGAGAGCCATAAAGTCTGTCTGACATTTGCTGGCCTGCTTCTATCACAATATCACTTGTATTAGCTGATAGCACTCATAATATGTTTTATCATATTTTATCACTGAACAGGTGCAAAGCAGCATCACAATGCACCCACAGGTTTCAGCGCTCCAGATCTGTCCGCTCCTAGTATGAGATTGCTTGCACTTCCTAAATTACATGAAGAAATATTTCCTGGGGAAAAGCAGCCTTCAAGAGCACTTTATTCGGAGTACACAATATTAATTTAAGGCTGGATCCTTTAAAAGGTGGGTTCATATATAAAAAGGTTTGCTACTGCTGAAGCAGTCTTGTTTTTCATCAGCATCCCAGTTATTGCTTTGTCAGCTGCTGTGGTTCTCTCAGTGGCATCAACAAGACAAGCAGAATCAAGCATACTGCAAGCTGCCATGACTTGGGCTACTATAGGGAAACCGTGCCATTAAGTTTCAAAACACCTCTAGAAGAAAAGCCACTCCTGTGGCGACAGGCTGGCAGCTTCCAGAGCTGCCATCTCTCACTCATACATAGAAGGTGGAAATAAAACACAAGATGGTGTCAAAAACACTTTCCAGCTGATACTAGGAAGTAAACTAATTATTTTAAACTTTTTCAGCAGAATTAAATTTAGATTTACCTTTAGATATGATTAGCAGTCAGTGTACATTCTGTAAAGAACAGTCACTACAAGTATTCTCTATTTAAGGATTCTTCAGTTATTCCCTTAAAAAAAAAGAAGAAAATAAAATAGAACAGTATAAAACCCATTGTGTCCTTTCTTCATTCTTAACTGTTTGCTTCTCTTACTTTCTTGCAGAATGGTTCTTTATACCTGTGAAGTACACAATTAAATGGAAACTGTATTAGCACACTGACAGAACATTCTTCTCTGTGTGTAAACTGTACAGTAACAAAAAACTGCATAGAAAAAAAGAACAACGCAAAGCTAATACCTGTCCAATTCATGTAAAACCATTTTCAAGTGATGGCTGTCTTGACCAGCACCAACTAGAAACACAAATATCACAGTTTCTAAAGGGCAAACCCTAAATTGTGAGGGCAGGTTGGGTAGGGCGACAATAAAAAGAGGCAAATCTTGGGACTCCAAGAAGAAATTTTGGTGAAAGATAAGCCATGCCCCATCAGCTTTATCTCTCCTTTAGGGAAATTGTACCAAGTCAGTTCAACTGATAGAAAATTCCCGTGTGCTTAAGGGATTAATTACTTATTGCAGATACCAGTGTCTGCCTGTCAGCTTGTGTAATGTCCCTAATGCAGATGTTTTGGCAGTGATAGCAAAAAGCACTGACACTAGACTCCATAAGCAGCTAACTTGTAGGATAAAATATGAAGCTAAGTTTAAATGTGTAAGCTTATATACTGCTTATTTTACATTAACTCAGAAGTGCACTCCACACCAAGACAAATAGGCTGATTTTCAAAGTGTTATGTCTGCTGCTGTACTGGAGCTGGATTTATATAGCTCAAGAGCAAAGCAGAAAATTCAGAATAAACATGAGACTTCAGGGTTTCACTGTCAAACTCTGGATATCACCTGACACTTGAAGTAACAAACAAGGTTTTTTCTTTTATTTCCTAGTTACTAGATACCCATTCTGCTGTTAGTGTCATCTGCTTGCAAGAAGACTACTGGAAAATAAGGAGCTGTTCTTATAGATGAACATACTCTTGAGCACTCATGTTGCTTTAAATTTTTATGTGAGGGCCTGATACGCTTTTAGTGCTGTCAAGGGAAACAACCAGATGATGAAACTGCTTTCCAGCTTGTCCTCAGCTTGCGCACAGATGATGGCAGTGATGCAGCAGAACTGGCTGGCAGGAGCAGGTTGTTTTCCTAACTAAAGAGTCATAGCTTTTTCTATATGCTCCTCACGCCTGCTCAGAAGCACTGTATTCACAATACTGGCAGCTCGTGGCTGTAGGTCTTCTCTTTGCAAGAAAAGAAGCTAGACTGTTCTAATAATGCGACATTTTAAAGAAAGATGACTTGCTAAGGGCACGTATTTTTATCACTGAACCAGCTGCTTCAAAATGTATGTCAGGTGTCTAAATTAGTTATGACACTGGTTTAAGATCTGATATTAAGAAAGAAATTAGGTTCTTTAAATTTACCTTCTGAATTTTGAGCCATTCACTACTCATGTTTTCAAGGTTTTGCTCATAGCCAAATCGTCCATTTCTGAAAGATTCTTACATCACCACAGGACCACAATAGCTAACTTTACCACAGCTAAGCCACACTGATGGAGCAGGGTGAGCACACTGACTGTGCTCTACATAAACCACAGAAAGAAACAACAGATACAACAAAGCTTGGCATTCTTTTTCTTTATCCCATGAATTTGTTTCACCTGGGGACTGCTGGCTTGAATGAAATGTCTCTATTCTCTCAGAAGTGATCTACCCCACATTATCAGGATGTCAAAGGAAAATACCAGCTCATGATGTCACAGGGAAAAAAATTACTGTTCTGGCTCCTGGACAAATGACGTAGGAATGACAATGGAACTGTGTTTATTTAACCCACATAGAAGAAGGCTGGGGGTAGATCTGACTACAGTCTTTCACTCTCAAAAAGGAGTTAGACTGAAGACAGAGCCAAACTTCTCAGATGGACACAGCAAAAGAACAAGGCAATGGTCACAAGTTGCAGCGAGGTTAATTCTGATAATGGAATAGTTTTCACAGTGAGAGTACTCAAGCACTGGAACAAGTTGTTGTGGCCCTTCATCCTCAGAGATGTTCAAAATTTGACTGAACATCTCTGACAAAACTGCTTTGGCTTTGGAGCAGAAGGTTGGATCAGACAACCACCAGGGGTCCCTTCCAACCTGTGCTCTCTGTGGTTCTGTGATGGGCACATCACAACTTGTCACAGCTCACATGCACAGGAGGAGCAGTGACACAGCCAAAAGACAGACCTGGTGATTACCACTTAAATAATCAGCTTACATCAGAGCCTTGGTGCTCAGATTTCCTTTGTAACACCTGGCTTTTCTCCCCACCCTTATGCTTCCACTGTACAAGGTCTTGCTCAAACCATCCTCTACTGTTCTGCTACGTACTTGTAAAGACTTCGGATTTCTGCTTCTTAGGATTTCTTGGAAGTCTCCCAGGGAATCACCTGGGAGGGCACTGGGCAGATGGTATCCATTTTCCCTTTAAACCAAAATCAAAGGGTGATGGTTTCCACCTGAATGTGATAAATAGGAAATCTTTGGGATGCAATAGTAATGAGAACTTCCAGCAGACATAACATAAAACCAAAAAAACCTGCAATTAATCTGAAAACTATTTATTCTCCTGCTGCTTACACCCCACTGTTAGTCCACAAGCATTAACATGTCCTGTTAATCACAAAGTTATTGTCTTAACTTATATTTGCTGTTGAAGTGTGCTGGGTTTATTTCAGACCTGAAGAACAGACGTGGTGATGGGTCAGGTGCCAGCATATTGCTCTGACCCACTTCCTGCGAAAGCAGAGTATGATACACACAGTCTTCCAGAGGCTACTTTCCCAGCAGTTATCCACCTCTCCAGAGAGACATGTGAGTGCCTTATACGTAACAGGACAAGTAAGTTTGGATTTGTCTGCAGGAAGCACTAGATCGCTTCACTTCCTGGATCTAGAATTCTGCCTTTTTCTCTTCCAGACTTCCCTAGAAACAGCCCAATTTCAGAACATTTCCAAATCCTGGTCTTGAACAGAAGAACTGGGCTTTAGGTCAAGCCTTTCACGTATACTACTATTCAAAATATCATTATACTGGTATTTTCAGCCTCTAGTTGTTTCTTTAATACATTAGATGCAACAAACTCTCCTTATCCTCATCCTCTATAAGCTTAATTAAAAATGGATTATAATGTGCCAAAAAGCGATTCCTACAGTTAAGGACTTCAGAAATACCAACACCTAGCTCCTGAACCTATAAAATGAGTATTTGTCTCTTTAACTATTTTTAGCAGGCTGACCTCTGAAATATGCTTTCGTTTTAAAGTCTGTGTCCTGGGGCTATTTTAGCTCTTTGTTTTGTTCTTTTGGGGTTTTTTTCCCCCTCACCTATCTGTAAACAGTAGAGGGAAAAAACAAGCCTATATTTTGTCTGGCAAGTGCTATTCATGAGACAATCAAAAGACATGGGCATCAACTGAATTAACAAGTAGACATGCTGTTGTTACACTCCGATGTTATTTTCAACCACTGCATGATCTGGTGGAAATCATAAAGCAAGGCTTAAAATGCAAGAGTGGAAATCTGGACACTCCATCCAGAGCAACAGTTTTGCACTTGCCTGTAACTGCTTTTGCTTGAATGAGTCTCTCTTCTAGGTAGTTTTCTAATAGCAGTTTAACTTCCCAGGCTTAATGCGGGAGCTTTATGCCATTTGGATTTTGGTCAGAAAGTTTGCCAAAGAACAGATTCATTATCTGTCTCTCCAAGAGCAAAGATGAACAAACTGTTATTTCCTTTGTAACCTTTATTAAATTGAACATGTGCTATGCCTTTGTGCTTTTGGAGGAGCTAATTTCTGACCTAGTTGTGGATTGCCCTAGCCACGGTACTTAAATGTCCTATTTTCCTGTCCTAATTTCCCTTTCTCAATCTACAATGCTCCACTGCACTAAAAAAAAAAAAAAAAAGCTAAACAATTTTGTACATTTTTTCTTCTCTGCAGAGAAGTACCTCCAATCCAAACAACACAAATAAGTTTATTCTGTATGCTTGACTTGTCTCTCCATCGTGTCTGGCTTGTAATGATCATCATGAAACACTACCACAACACCTTTGTGTCAACCTGTAAGACAGCAAAGATTAATCCAACAGCTACACTTACCCATGCTATTCCTCACTGCCTGGTGCCAGAAAGGGCTTCTTTAAGGTGGAGGATGGGATGGCACAAGCGCAACAGCAGTGCTGGGAACTGGTTTTGTTCCAGGAAGTAGGGAGGACGTCATGACTGCATGGAAACAACATGGCACAGCCAATTCATTACTAATACATCAGGAAATAACTGTGGTATATCCACAGGAAATTTGTGCTGAATTAAAAAAAAAATCTCGACTGTTACTGCAGATAACATTTCAAGTGTATGTTTTATTGACTCCGTATATTCAGTCATAGGTTACTGACAACTAAGGTGACTAACTGACATGACTCAATAACTGAGGGGGTTCAGGTGACTGAGATGACTCAGATTTCCCTGTTCAACGACACAAGAAATGACAGGACTTTGGTAACTCTACATCCATTGAGAGACACAGTTGATGACAACCAGCATTTTACTTCACAGACTTTGCTGACAGATTCTACAGTTGTCATCAAACTTCAGACATACTTAACTGGCCCAGGGACAGGAACATACTTTAATGATCAACTGCAAAGGTAAGATAAGGCCTTTATTTACTCCAAGTTAAGCCAGCTGAAACCCTGCCCCTTTGTGCGTATACACTGTTCACCTCAAAACTAACATCTAAATATGTCAACTGTACACAATAAATACTACTCATAGAAACAACTGGCTTTTTTTAACCCTCTTTTCCCCCTCCCTGATTTTGATGTGCATGAGAGACTTCATACAAACAACAGGGAAAGAAAAATGACTTTGCAAAACAAAGAGTGAAATAAAATACTCAAAGTGCTGTCAACAACTCATTGTAAACCTGGGAAAAATAAAGTGATAAAAATCAATTTCTGCAAACAACGTTTCAATCACAGTTTCAGACATGCCATAATAGTAGAGAGAAAGAAAGGAGGTCACACATTCTTAATTTTAAGACAATGTATATACTTCAGGAGAATTTTGTATATATTTGAGCCTTTACATTTCAAGCTTGTGCTTCAGAAGTGATACAGACCTTAAGATTTCACACACATAATAAATAACAGAAACCAGCAGCAATCATGGGCTCACAGGCTACAGAAACAGAAAAGATTTGCCTACAAGCTGAGTTTGCATTCACATTGTTTCAGCAGAAGGCCCCATGCAGAAAACCTCCTAAAACCAATGCAGCTGATGTGAGTTTACCAGGAAAAGAAGTGTAAACTACCCAAACGACTTCATTTGAAGCTTTTCTGACTTGTAAAAAGCGTGCCAGCATTGAGACCCAGTAACTCTATGTTTTCACTCCCCTTTCCCTTTGCAGGAGCATTTACTTTTTGTACTGTCTTGTAAGTGCACATCAGCAGCATTACAAGTGCCCAGTGTACTCTCCCCCCTGCTGCAGTTTCCCATGAAAGAAAGACTAATTCACGCTGTTTGTAGCCCCTCTTGTTGCCAGCAGTGCCATTGAAATACACCAAAGAAGGTCAGGAGAACAAAGACTGTGCAAGGAAGCAGAGAACAAGCAAGTGAGGGAAGAAAAGGAGAAGGCGTATTCTGCTCTTGGTTATGTCTGGCAGCTCTGAATTCATGTAACAGATGGGAGTGCAGCATTTATCCCCTACAGAGACAAAGGCTGAGGAGACAAACACTTAGAATCCTCACTTGGACCAGCTATTTAAATAACCTTAAGAAAAAAAAAATCAAATAAACACTATCTATGTTTTCCCTACAAAGGGAGAAAGATTTCCTTCCAACTCCAGGAGACTCTTTCCATAACTAACAAATTATAATTAGCCATTTAAAAGAATTAAGCCAATTTAGTTCCAGCCAAAATACAAGCTAAGTGCTGAAGTCTGATGTGGAATGGGAGCACAGATGTACTCCTATCCACTATCAGAAACTACAGCAGTCAGCACAGACGACTGCTGTATCAGCAAAAGTATTATTCTAAATCCAAATTTGTACCATAACTTGTAAACAAAATTGGAAGGGGGTGGGAGAGGGAGAACTAGACCCCTGCTACATTCATTTGTCATAGCTCTATTTACTTAATTGGAGCCTTTGATTGTTTATACCAGCTGAATTGTGCCCCAGAGTTTATGGTCAGAGGTGGGTATGAACCAAGTTGCATTAGACATGGTTCGATGCCTGCCTGAACATGAAATAGGAAACATGTAAGAGGTACTTCCCAGCCACAAAGGGCTGTAGGAGCTGGGTCCCTTAATAAGAAACACCAGCATTAATTAAAAAAGTGGAGGTATATCTTTTAATAATTAACTGTGAAAGAGATCTCCTAAGACCAAGGGCAGCGGATGATAATATTGAATAATTCAGCACTATAACCAAAGGAACAATGGTACAGTAACTTTAGATGTGAGCATTTGCAACAAAATCCAACAAAAACATTTGATATGCTGATGGTTTCTTGTGTTCAGGAATGGGTATACACTCAAGATAGTCTTTCATGTTGAGTAGACATCAAAGAATTTCTGAAACTGGTATTTTCAAAAAAATTAAAAACAGCCAGTAAAATTGCACTGAACCAAATGACTTTATACTGGGTTTATGCTCTGCCAGATTTGGGCCCAAAAGATCAGAAGCGTGGACCAGTAAAGGCAGTAGTTCCAGTCATTAAATCTGCATTTCCAATAGGCCAAATTAGCCACAATGTCAAGTCAGTTTAATTATCAAGGTGAAAAAAAACCCCAAAAAACCAACAGATTTTTAACTCCTCCTGTCACTTCACAAAACTCCAGCAGCAGGGATAGTCTGTGTCTGTCAAGTTTAGAAACAAACATACATAAAACTTCAGCAGCTGTTGAGCATTCAGATTTAATTTGTGGTCACAAATATTAGAGAATTTTAATTTGTTGCCTGTCTACCAGCTGAGAGGTAGATATACATCAGTAAAAAAATGAGTGTTTGCTATTGCATGAGAAAAAAATGTGTGTTATATTTAATTGCAGAAGTCTGGCAAAACATCAAAGAAAATGAAAAAAAGATGTTTAAAATAAAAAAAAGAAAAAACAAAAGATCTGAATGACAGACTAGGAAAGACAAAGCTGCTGTTCAACTGCTCTCTGTCTCACTGTTGGCAAGGATTATTTGCCTGCTGGGGCTTCCCTTAGCAGATGAAGGCCAGCCAAATTACAGAAAACAAAATGCTTTTGGAATTTCCTCCTTGAACTGTTTTGATGACAAGTTCCTATTAAGAATTGTTGTGAATTTATCAGAAAGTAGATGCAGCTTCCTCTGCTTACTAGGAACTGACCATCCCAACTTCTTCTCTGACACCAAACCCTGATAAAGTAAAACTACTGTGCGATGTACCCCTACAGACATCCCGAGGGAGAAACACGTGTCTCTTTGTCTCTTTGTGAATCCCAGCAGAAAAGATAAGAAACTGTCTTGGACATTAATCCTGCAACACATGTCCATGTTGAAATAGCTGTCAGTTATTAGATTTATTGTAGCTATTATAAAGCATCATTCAGCAGAGCCCAGCCCATGGCGACTGTGGAGACAGGATTTTGGAAAGTTCTAGCAAAGAGGGACACCACTCGAGCCTATTGAGAACAGCAATAAGAACTAGGTACCAAATAGCAGGAAATTACTGACAGACGGTTTTGTAAAGTGAAATAATTGTAAGTGAAAACATTTAACCCCCAAATTAAGGAAATGTACAGATTAAACATGTAACGAAGCACACTGAAAACACGACTTAGAAGAAAAAAACGTAAATAAAAAAATGTTAAAAATAGAAATAAGCAGACAGTGGAAGCGTTAGGTTGCTGGTTGGACTTCATGACCTTAAAGGTCTCTTACAACCCTGATGATTCTGTGATTAGCTGGTAAAACTAACAGCACTCCCGAACACTTTCACGGCCTGCACAAGTAAATCCCTGGATGTCTCCTCGGGATTACACAGGCCATCGACTGTAGGTACGTGCCGCCCCGAGCGAGCCGCGAGGAACCGCCCGTGTCCCGCACAGAACGGTCCGACTCGCAGGCAGCGCACGCAGCCGGGGCCGCGGGGCAGGCGGGGCCGCGGGGCGGGCGGCGCGGCGGGACCGGGGCCGCGGCGGGGCGGAGGGGGCGAGGCCCGGGCGTGTGTCGTCACAATAGCGGGGAACGTGGCGCGCTCCCGCCCCCCGGGGACGCGCCGGGCCCACCCGGGATCGCGGAGCGGGATCGCGGCGCCGCCGGAGAGAGGCCGGCGGCGTGACGTCACCGCCCACATTTGCATACATTTACCTTTGCGCCTGGCGGCGGCCAATCAACGGGCGCCGCTCACCTGCTGCGGCCGCACCCGCGCGCGCCGGGGGCGGGGCTGCGGCCTCCTAGCGCTGCCGCGGAGCTGCGGCCGCTGAGCGGGGCCGGTGGCGGAGCCGGTGGCGGAGCCGCGATGGCGTGCGGGGGCTTCGCCTGCTCCAAGAACTGCCTTTGCGCACTCAACCTGCTCTACACGGTGCGTGCCCGCCGCGCTTCGCCGGGCCGGGCCGGCGGGGACTCCCTCGCTCCGCCGCTGGGTGGGGAGGGGAGGCTCGCCGCGCTTCTCCCGGCGGGCCGTGGCTGTGGGGCTGGGGGCGTTCCGGGGCGCGGCCGCCGCTCGGTCGCGGCCTCCGTCTCGGGACGATGGGATGGGATGGGATGGGGGTGGTGTGCGTGAGGAGGTGACAGCGCTTAGGCCGAGCTTTGTCACATCGCAGACGTGGCTTCTCAGGATCAAAATCCAGGGCGGTCCGGGAGCGCTGCCCGCCCGGGGCGGCGGGGGGGGTGTCTCATCTCCCGGAAAGAGCGGCTCCAGGGCCCGGCCCGCCCGTACCCTTTTTCTCCATCTGGAAAGGGCGCTGCAGCAATCCAGGCGTGAGGCAGAGAAGGGTTTGTTTTGTTATTCCTCAGCCAGGGAGCAGCGCCGACATAAGTGCAGCTCGGTTAGTCACAAGGCCCCGAGGCTTCCCCCCCCCCCCCTCCGCTGTCCCCTGGGATAGCCCTGGTAGCAACAAAGTCCGGCTGCTTTGGGTGGTGGGAACATACGTGAGAGGGAGGGAAAAAGTCGTATGTTAAACTGAAATAACTGACCTGCTGAGGAGCTCCAGACAGGTGCCTGGTTTTGTTCCAGCATGTTGGAGGACCTGTTTTCAACAGAGAAGAATAAAATCTCCAGTTGTGGTATAGCTGTGGGTTTCTTTCCCCTCACTGTCTATTTTTAAATGACACAGAAATAGGAAGAAACAGGAGTAAGTGTAATGGCTTCCTCTCACAGCACATCTGGAGAGGTAGTATGTCCTCTAAAGTTTCAAGTTAACAACTGTGCTTGAGGATGACTTTCAGCAGACTGAGACTGGGGCCAGCGGGTGCTTGTGGGCAGTTCTGTAGGTGCTTTTCCAAAAGCACTGCCTGACCTCGACCGAAGGCAAGAGGGGAGAACAAACAGGTCTAATGCCATTCATCAGAACAAACAGAACAGCTGGTGTTTACTGGACCTGATGGTGATCCCCAGGATGAAGCATGAATGGGTGTAGAAGTGCCTGTGCTGAAGCCATAGCTAATTGTTGTTATAGTCTTTGGTGTATGAGGTGGACCCTCCCCCTTTCCTCAGGAAAGAGCAGAACAGAAACCTTCATGTAGGAGAGGCTGCACTACTGCTTGTCCTCTTTCCTTAAAGGAGCTTGCAGAGTGGAATATGTCCCTGAAAAAGCATGCTTAGGCAGCCCAGCCTACCCACTGTAAAAGTCAGCTGGAATCCCTGTGATACTTTCTGTTACCCATGCTACCCCCAGCCAGAATGAAGGTGAGCAGATAGGCATGGTGTTGTTTGGTATCTATAGCTGAAGGTAAGTTCAGGGTATGTACACTCTCATGATTGCAGCTAAGTTAGAATCAGATTGAAAGGGACTCTGATCATCATGATCAACTTTTTGTGGGATTTTTCCGTCCCAAAGGGTGGGTTATAGTTGGATTGTCCCATCCCAATTTCACTTTTTGGTAAACAAGGGGCTAATGCAAGACTTCCTTTGTTATTGTTGTTATTCCTTGAGTGACAGAAGAGTGAGAGAAATCTCGATCTTTCTCGTATAATAAGTGCACAAATCTCATTGTACTGTCCTATGCACAGCAGGTGTTTTTTTTGAAAGACTCCATCACTTAATTCCTACAGCCATATATTAACCAGGTGTCAGGAGTCTGCCTGGTCTTCTGGGTATATTTGGCCTCAGCAAGGGTGGGTTGATCTTTCAGACCTCTGTAGTTCTGTCTGTGATACCTGTACAATGCACCTGTGATCTCAGTCTTGCTCTGATGAGTAGAATTTACTTTGTGGGTGTCACTTGGTATTCTGTCATTTGACCTGTGCAGAACATATATTTTTACTGAAGAGAAGGAATGACTTCTTTGAATGATAGTTACTGGAATATCCAATTGTTATTGCTAGTCTTGTTTATAAGTTACAGACAAGTTAAAAGACTAACACTTTTAAATTCAGAGCTGCAGAAATAATATTTAAGGTGGTTACTTGGCCTGGTGGGTTGATCTAGTAAAATGTGTGGGCTTCTCTGTTCCTTGGTTAGACAGAAACCTGAAAATACAAGACTTGGGTTACAACAGCACACTGAATCATGGGCTTATCTTCTCTCAGCTGGAAAAAAAATATGAAAGGCAATCAGACCAATAACTTCATCATCTTTTTAAACAATGTTAATTCACTAATAAGTGGTGAGAAGGGACTAGTGGGTGTAAGAAGGGATAGGTAACGCTTCTTAAATGTTTTTGTAGCGAGCACTAATGTCTGTATGACATGCTTGGAATGAATTAGACCTCAGAACTGTATATTGGGGGTTATGGCTTATATTTTGCTTTTCTTTAAAACACTCCTAGATATTGGAGCTTTTTTTTCTTTTTTTTTTGTTTTTGTAAGTGCTGTCTTGTTTTACTTTTTATAGTAGTACATCAGTAAAAATATATCTCCTGGCAGTAATAAGTTACTGGTTTAAGGCAAGAAACCAGAAACCCAGTAACCTTATTGCTCACTTAATGTTTTTTTCAGATGTTACTTTGCTGATGACTTTTGGTTCTTCTCTGGATTAAGTTAATGTCCTTAAGCCCTGATTCTATTTTTAAATTTATTTTATATTCTGGCATTATACTGGGCCTTGCTGACTTCAGTATGGTTCCTTATGGGTAGAGGAAGAGTAAAGAAAAATAATTGAGCCTGTTTATTGACTCTGTGCATATAATGACATATAGTGCTGGAATAAAGCCTTACATGGAAGAACTGTCTGTATACAAGGACCTTTAAAATAATAGTTTTGGGTATCTGAGCAATTTTGTCTTTATTTATTTGGTCATATCTACATTTCTCATCAAATGGAAAATCTATACAAATTGCTAAAAATGCCTGTCTGCAAAATTAATCCAAATTCAAGGATGTATTTGCAGCTAAAGACTTCTAATCTTCCAGGTATGAGAACTCTAGATGCTCACTTTAAGTAGATATTTGCTCACTTTAACCAGACAAGGATTTCAGGACAATGTTCCTTCCAAGGAAGTCTTCAGTAATTGTGTTTAAGTGTGAACAGTTAATATCCAATTTCAGATCAGATTTTCAGAGAGGAAAGGGAGATTCCCAAGTCCTATCTAGTGGTGAAAGATTGAAGTGGTAGGTGGGCCACAAGATTAAATATTTAAATATATATTAAAAAAATACAGTTCATTTGAATGTTGTGTGCTGGTTTTGTCACCCAAGCAACTACTTAATTTTTGCTGCAGCACCAAACATGAAATGTTTGTTTCAGTATGTAAACATATTTGTTTTGATGAGCAGGCTTTCAGTTTTTCTTATACCTAGAGCAGCCACTTGACTTAAAGTAAAATGTGTGGTACCTTTACCATTAGAATACCATTTTTATTAGCACAAAGCTCATCCTCCAAAAGCATCCACATTTCCTCTTGATGCTAGAAAGTAACTTATCAAAGTAATTTTCTTTTTATATTACTTTGCTCTCTGAAACTCTTTTTTTATTTGCCTATTAAGTGTCCTGGTTTTTGCATCCATTGTCAAAGCATTGTGCTTGGAAGTTTGGTTTTTTCTTTTTTTTTTTTTTTTTCCCCCATCACTGCCTCTTGTTCTCTGGGTGTGTGCCTTATGCCCTCTTTATCAAAATTGCTTTACTGGTATTATTGGAATATGCAAACATGAGTACAGAAATTCTCAGATTGTCACACAACGTGTGCTTGGCATCATAGACTTTTTTTGGGTTGGAAGGGACCTTAAAAACCATGTAGATCCAATCCCCCTGCCATAGGCAGGAACCTTCCACTAGACCAGGTTATTGAAAGCTCCAGCCAACCTGGTCTTGAAGATTTTAATAGAGTTTTTAATTCATAGGGTTTTTTGTAATGTTTGTCTTACATGCAGAGTTCCTAATGCAGACGAGTGACCATGTTACATCTTCCGTGCAAATCTGTCTTCTTCATCTTTTTGCTGCATAGGGGAAACCTGGTGTTAAGAGGCAGGGTGAACATCTGGATTTTCCTGGGGATAGAGAGTGTGACTGTCTTCTGTGTTATCTCATAATTCCTGACTAATGTGGTGGCTACATGGAGCCAGGTACAGGCAGCCAGGAATAAGAGAAACGCAGTTCTTGCCTCTAGTGGCAGTTTCTTTCACAGTGGTAAGTGGATCTGTGATCTCTGAGTGAAGTTCTGTTTTGGTTTGTGTAAGTTTGCTTTTGGCTGTAAGAAGTAAATAGGCTGCTGTTTGCTCTGTCTGACGGTCTGCAGTCAGCATTTAGGAGTTCAGCATCAAAAGGTTGCCCCAGCACCAGCCAGTGCTGTGCTGGTCTAGCTCAGCATCATGACTGGATGCTCAGCAAATGGGGCAGGTTACCTTGGAGCCATTTCTGTTGCTCTCAAGGACGGGTTGAAGGTGGCAGTATAAGCTGTGCTATCGAGCCTGGACATGTAAATAAAACAGTGGTACAGAAGCTGCCAGGTATTTGGCAAGGAAGGTTGATGGTTTTTGTTTTCCTTGGCGTTTTGGAAAGGTTTCTATGCTCACACTTGAGAACACATAAGAGTACAGCAAAATTACAAATCCATATTGGGAAATGTTTTGCCTCTGCCTTGGGAATCCCCTCAGCTATACCATGTGTCATCTTATAGCCAAAGTGACAACAGTTTGTGGTGGCATCTCAGAATCGAGTTGTGTGCTGAGTCTGTAGACTCAGGAGTGGGTTTTGGTTTCTCACTTGTCTTGCACACAGTGCACAGTAGCATTTAGAGCTATGAAGGCAGACTGCCCTTAGGGAAGGAACAGGAGAATGACAGGGCACAGAGAAGGAGGCAATATGGAGCATGGTATGGTTTGATACTGCTGATCTTTTCAGCAGTTTGATACTGCTGATCTTTTCAGCCGAGTGGTGCAGATGAGAGACACCTTGAAACCAGGGCAGTTATTGAAAAGCCCTTTGAGCGCCCTATAGTAGCCTTGTAGTTACATCATTAGTTGTGTTCTTTGTAGTGTTGTTTTTGTTTTGAGGGAGATATATGTATGGAAGAAGGATCCGGGGGACCATCAGACTTCGTGAAAACATTTTGCAGCCTCTTAAAAAGCAACGAACAAATACGAAAACGCAAGTAAACATTTTAGGAGACAGTTGTTCTTGTTACTTAGTGAAAAGCTTTCGTTTCCACAGACCAGGGAATATTAAACGGTTAAATTTCACTGACATTATAGCATGAAAGTAGTTACATGGCCAATAACATAACTCTTTACTAGGCCTGAAACTGAAAGAACAGGCTTTTGTGATAAGAGTCAGGAATGCTGCCTTTCACATAAATTGCTTTTTCACACTTCGTGTCTCAAGGTTGTTCAGTAACCAGACTACTGGTCACTCTTCTTTTAAGTAAGTTGTGTAGTAGATTTTGCTTTCTGTTAGAAACCCTTTGGAGATACCAAAGCTTTCCTTTTCCTTGCAATAGAGCTGAAGAAATACTGTAAGGAGATAAAGTTGCTTACAGGTGAAGTAGCTTACAGCTGTGATAGAAACCATTTTAACTTAGTCTTAACTTGCTGAAGATATACCACCATATACTGTTGTTTGCCTGTTTTAATGTGATGTTTTTAGATGAAGAAGTGCAGGGAAACAGAATTGTCTTCTCTGTTCTCTCATTGATTCTCTATGGCTGTGCAGAAACGGCCAAGTTGAAGGGGAGAGTGGTGGAAACAGCTCTACTTTCAATATATATGCCATTTGAGGTTTAAGCTTTAAAGCTTCCTTAAAAGTAGTGAAATATGAACTTACACGTTCATATGGAGAGGGAGGTTAGGGAGGATGTATTTCATCATCTGTGTAATCTTTCTGGGTTTAGTTCCTGTTCTGTATCCAGCCTAACAGCTATTCTGTAAATATTTCCATTGTTGGTACCAGTATAAATGCTATCTAATCTCATTACCTGGGAATGGTGAGTCAGTATTTCATGAAATTTAAATTCTGAAATGCGGTTTTTACCTCCTTGGGCTGAAGCTGTAAGAAAGCAGTGGGAACATGAACTTCTGCATATGACTTCCTTCCTAACCAGCAATCCAAGCTAGTTGAAATATCAAGAAGTTGCCAGTTAGTCAAAACAGCAGATTTTCTGGTGGCTTACTGTTGTGGGAAGGAGGAAGTGGTTTTAGCATTTGAATTGTTTCTCAGTGGCATTGTCTGGAGAAATCATGTGTTGATATCTTGGTTTCTTTTTGTAATTTAGACTGTAAGCTTGTACATAAGTATACAAAGGGTATGTGTGAAGAGAAATACATTTTTTCTAGGAGTGAGGAAACGGGCAGCTATGTGCACAAGTGAACTTGAATTTAAAGAGTGTAGCAAATTAGGAGATTTATTAGATTTGTTGTTATTTTTGAAACATCTCTGAAGTTCAAATGTTTGTATATATCTGTATTTTAAAAAAAAAAAAAAGCAAATCCCCGAAAGTGGAGTCTGCTCCATTCCTCTCATCTTCAACTTACAGTCCTTAAAATCTTCCCTGTACAGATACTGACATGGTAGTAACATTTTGTCTAATGACAATATGCTTGATTTTCTTTTTTTTTTTGACTCCAAGGAAGAAATACTCTTGTCTCATGTGGAAAACTACTGATCTTCACTTAGGATTTGTGCTACCTGTAGGTTTGTTCTGGTAAAGCATTTTCTTAATTTCAAATTTATGAGTTTATATGAATGTGTTTACCTGTATTTGCATGTGTGCTTTTTAAGTAAGGTTGCTAGGGTTTATATTGATGAAGGAGATAGTATATAGTAAATGAGGATGTTAAATTTTTAAAATACTGTCACCCCTCCACATGCATATGCTTCCCATGGCTCTGTGCTGCTTTTTTGGTTTGTGGACGGTATGTTCTTGCAGCATCATCCTATACACAAATTACTCCAGTTTGAGATTATTATAAATTCTTTTGCTCTTAATACCTGTTGGTTTTCTATGTGAACGTGCCTTAAGTGAATATGACCTTTTAAATCACTTCTGAGAACAAGACTTGTAGTTGTGTTTTTGAAGGTGTGTAAGTACTTCTGGAGAATCATTCATTGCTCTTTTATTGAAAGACTTCCTTTCATTGTAAGAAGGTGCTTTGTTGATACAGGATGTAGGAGCTATGTAGTGAGCTAGAAGGTACAGAACAGTCCTTTGTCAGTGCTAAATCCATCTCTTATCTGATTGTTGAAACTTTGATTTTTGATGTGGAGAGTGGCAGAGTCTCCATGTGGAAAAGCTGGCTGTGATGTGTGGGAGTGTTGGTTGAAAGGGACTTTTGAGGCTTATCAGTCCAGGCTCCTGCTCAGAGCAGGTTTATGAATAACACTGTCTTGCCAGCTGTGGCATAGTCTGTGGAATCTTGTAAACCTCTTAGAACACAGATTATCAGCTTTCTGAGTGAGGCACCAAACCACCTTGCAAATGTTTCTGATGTCCAGTCCGAACCTCCCAAGCTGTTACTTGTGATACCCAGAAGAGTTTGCCTCCATGGTTTTTGTAGTGTGCCTGCAGCTTCAGTTACTATTTGATTATCCCTAGGCTGCCTCTTTGTCAGGCTGAACAAACCCAGCTCCATCACCTGCTTCTCATCCTCAAGGCTCCAGGCCATTTTCTTGACTCTTACCAGGCTCTCAAATTCCTTTTCAACCTGGGAGGCTTGAAATAGAACACAGTATTTGAGCTTCAGTCTCACTAGCATTGAGTTTCCTTTGATTGCACTCCTTGGCTTTCCCTGTTTGCAGTGAGAGCTGACTCTTGGCTCGTACTCGGCAACCAGTTTGATCTCCAGATCTATCTCAGTAAGGCTGTTGTTCAACCAGTCTGATTCCAGGCTCCACTGAAGCACCCCAGGAGCAGAATTTTGCACTTCATGAGATTCCTGTTGGCTTATTCCTTGGGTTTATCAAGGTCCCTCTGAGTTGTCAGTCCCTCTTCCTTGTTTAGTATCATCCACAAATTTTCTTAGGATTCATTTTGTCTTATGCTCAGGTTGTTGATGAAGATACTGTATAATATTGGTCACAGTATCAGCCCTTGTGGTGCTTCTTACCCTCTACCAGCTGGATGCAGAGCCATTATTGCCCTTTAAGCTTGGCAGTCCCTGTTGCCATCCAGTGTAACAGGCCATTTCTCCAACCCATGCCTTTTCCACTTAGTAGTGAGACTCCTGTGGGAAACTGGATCAGCCCTAATCACTAAAAACTGGACTGTGATTTCATTTATTTCTGGTAGATATATCAAGCAAATATTTGAAGTGTTTGTAACCAAAGCTAGCTTTATGTTTGTAAATTCTTATAGGTAAAATGGAGTTTCACATGTACTTCAGTCTTCCAAAGATGAGACTGATTACTTTGAGGGACTTCTGGTGCTGTGAAATGCGGTCTCAGTAAAATAAAATGTGACATTCAAAAGCTCCATAGAGAGTCCTTTTCCCCTTATTTAGTGGAAATATATGACCTTTTTGTATGTAGGTAAAGCTTGTACATTTAGAATATACATTACATTCATGGCTAGGCTTCACGAACAAAGATTTGGGAAGGGCTCTACCCACATTTGTTACAAGCACGTTGGTGGCTAAAAAGGCCAATGGGAGATAGACAAGTCCAGTTGCAAAAGGCACAGCAGAAAGACTCTTTAGGTGGTATCATCAGCAAGACACGATTCTTTCTGCATTGTCTTTTCTCGAGAGTGATCCTGCATGCGTTCTCAAAAGAAGCAGCAGCGTTATGGATAGTGTGTCTCCAGACCTCCCAACTGGAGGCCAGAGTAGACCAGTGATGAAGATCAATGTGGCCAAGGCTGAGATGTTGTTTCAGGGAGTCCTTGTATCTCCTCTTCGGGGCTCCTCTCTTACAGCAGCCGGTGGCAAGTTCACCATAGAGCACGATCTTAGGGAGGCGGTGGTCCTTCATCCTGGAGACGTGTCCTGCCCATCGCAGCTGTGTTCTCAGCAGCATGGCCTCAATACTTGTGACTGCTGCTTTTTCTAGAACAGATGTATTGGTCACATAATCTGACCAGTGGATGTTTAGGATTGTACGGAGGGAGCGTTGATGGAAGCGTTCTAGGAGTCGCAGGTGGTGGCAGTAGATGACCCATGATTCAGACCCATTTAAAGGAGTAGACAGCACAATGGCTCTGTAAACACTGATCTTTGTGCTTTTCTTCAGGTGTTTATTTCGCCAAACTCTTTTATGGAGTTTTCCAAAGGCACTATATGCCTTTGCTACCCTGTTGTCTATCTCTGTCAATCTTACCATCCGAGGAGATGAGGCTACCTAGGTAATTAAACTGCTGGACTGATTTGAGCTCTGATTGGCCAATGGTGATATGGGGATGAAGGAAGACTTCCTGATGTGCAGGTTGATAGAAAGCTTCTGTCTTCTTTAAGCTGACTTCCAGCCCAAAATTAGTAGTTAGAGTCTCTTTGTTTCACGTATGTTTTACTATGAAGTCTTAGCAGCTTCACTTTTAGAAATACTGCATTTAAATCCTTTCGTGTCAAAACACTGGAATAAGCACTGTTGAATAGTCATTTCTAGTGGTTAAACAGTGTCTAATGCTATGAGCCTTGCATTGTTTTACAGACTTGTAAAACTTGTGCTCAAAACAACTTAAGACATTTTTCCTGTTTGTAGTTGCGTGCGTTTACTTTAGTTTTTCACCTTATGGCATTATAAAACTATATCTAGAGTTATTGCTCAACAGTCATATAGTCCATTCCAAACCTGATAATAAGAGAATAACCATAATGTCATCTTTCAGTCAACACATGGAGGAGTCAGGAACTTAATATTGAATCCGTTTCTGGAATGGTTTGTAAACCTGCAGTCTCCATTTCAGTTTTGAAACACAGAGTCAATTTTCCATGATTTCAAGTGGCAAAACCAATAATGGTTTTGATCCATATCATGGGTCTGCCTAACTGGATACAGCATTTTCATATAGTTTCAACCAGGGACCAGTAGCACAGGTCTGTGATCACACTGAATTTCCAGATTTTTTAAGAAATTGGACAACTTTGTGAAGTGAAAGAAGAAAAAATACAGACTTGGTGTTATGGAGGTAGCACTTGAAAAGGAAACTGATGGCTCTAAAACTTTAATGTGATCCAAAGGAAAACTAAACTATTTTATGTTACTTTATTTTTCAAAGCCATTTAACTGATTCCTGAATATTTGGGGTTCAATAATGTGTTTAAAAAACAGAGATGCTTTTTTTTTCCACTTGAAAACCAAAGCTGGTCTCAATTCTGTATGTGACTGTTCCTACCAGAAAAGCTTTTTGTGCCAGGGGGTCAAGGTAATAACTTCTAGTGTCATATGACTAATTTCATGCACATATCATCAGATTACTATAAGATGAGATGAGTAACAGCAGCAAGAAGGAACTGGTACCCTGTAGTTCATGCACTGTGTTTATCCAGTAGGTGTTATAGGCACAGATTCTGTCTCTTCTTTTAATTCCAGTATTTTAAGAATAAAACTAGTTTCATCTGATTGTTTTGGACCTCTTATCAGATGAGTGAAGAACTGAACATGTTTTGGTATCCTGGAGATAAATTGGTCAAAAGTAAAGGTTTACATTCAGCTCAGTCAGAAAAGTATTGGTGAAAGTCATTAGGAACAAAGTTTCATCTGGTCTTTGTGAAATAAACTGAAATTTGACATTGCCTTTGAGGTTTTTTATAACAGTTTGAAGAGCTGTGTAATGGCAATGCAAGTTCAATGCTTAGAAGTTGATGCAGAGCATGGGACATCAGTCAGCATTTTTTTGATTTGAAGTTGAGTTATGGAATTTCTTTTGTTGCTTGCTTGTTTTTGGTGCTTACGTGGAAAAATAAATCTTGCCGGTGAAATGAGACACTGAAATAAAGTGGATGGGCATAGATGGGAACAGGCAGGTCTTGCATATAACTGTCTGCTTAGCAAGGCTAATTTTTTGTGTACTAACATCAGAAAGTTTATAGCCTTGTGCAAAATGGATTCAGAAAATTTATGTGTGTCAGAGCTGAGATGCTTTGTTTTGGTTTTTTTCTTCCTCCTCTGTAATTTTGATTCATGACACTTTGGCCTGTTGTTTTGGTTTTAAATAAACATGGTAATTGAGGTGTTTTGTTTAAGAGAAACAAATGTGAAATAATCCCAAAACTCTGCTAGTAGTGAACAATTCCTTTGAATTTTTTTTTGTCTCTTCATGTATTGAGAGAAGTGTAGGTCTGACAAATATCCTACTTTTGTTCTTGCAGACCCTTTAATTTCTTTTGTGGATTACTGGCATTTGGTAAAAAGTTTTTTGAGATGTGTTGCTGTGTGAACACACAAAAATCCCCACCCCCTGGGTTTTGATCTTGATGAGCATCTCTACTTGTTTTACTAGCTTTCCTGATGTTATCCTAGATTTCTATGTTTCAAAAGCAGCATTGCATACTTCAGTCTTCTAAAATGTAGTTAAACTGAAAAATATGTGGGTGTATTTGGCATTAAAACCAACAGAAAAGCCCAGCTGTAGGGTAAGTATACTGAAATGATAAATTGGAAATCTCCTCCCCCACCTCTAGGTAAGCAATAAAATGTCATGAGATATGCCTTGTTTGAATGGAAACCAGTGAGCAGGTACAAGTGCTTGCTCTACATCTGTTATCAAATAAAGCCAAGTAGTTGGACTAGACTAAGCACTTACTGTTTTATTTTTTGGGGGGTTTGGTTTTTTTTTAAATAATTATACAACTTCTGGATATTTTTTATGAGGTCAGAGTTCCAAAAAGTTAAAACTTGCATATTAAATTGGTGTCATTTAACAGAGAGTGTAGTGAGTGATGTGTTACACATAGGTCTCTTTCAAACCAGAGAGTGTATTGGACATCTGGGTTGGCTTTGTCTGCTGCTTCACTCCTGCTGTACCTCATTACAGATTTCTCTTCAGCTTTTCATCTCAGATTTTTTTTTTTTTTTTGCTTCTGTGTTTTTTGGCATGGAAACAGGAAAGGCTGGAGCTTCCTGCCCATATAAACAATAAATCCCAGTGAACTAACAGCAACCGATTAAGCCTGCCTTCCCCGAATACCATCTTTAAAAGGAAGGAAACAGCATAAGTATTTTGGGTATTGAAATAGGATTGGGTTAATAGTACAACTGTTTTCTTGAAGAAATATGTAGCAGAGACAAGGCACCTTTATTATTTTACTGCAGATCTAAAAAGTATTTTTATGTGACCGTGTTACCTGTTGTGTTAAATCATCAACTGTGTGAAGACTTCCCCAGTTCATTAATAGAGCTGTATACCCCATTACAGTTAGCTTTGGCAAAGAGCACTTTTTTACGCATCCAGAGCTGCGAAGCTGTAAATTCCATTTTCTTTAAATACACTGCCTAAGTTTCACAAACATCTGGAATTTTCATTCTCATTCAACTGTAGAATTAAAACCGATGATTTTTAGCTTATTTGTTATGTTATGATTTCGGTTAGTGTCTCTAGTCAGTCACAGATAGTGCAACATGGCTTGACTTGTAGGTAGATTAAATTGTTACAGTCCCACATCAACAGTATTGAAGAATATGTGTGCCTTAAAACATCTGGAACTGAAATTACCTCTGCAATGAAGTGGAAGGTTGGTTTGTTTAGGGTTGTGCTTCTTCTCTTTGCACTGGAAAGAAACATTGTGCCTTTCTACTAACAACTTTAATGTAAACCTCTTTTAATACATAGACTAACTTTGTGTTTTCTCTTCCCTCCAGCTGGTGAGCCTGCTGCTGATTGGAATTGCGGCATGGGGAATCGGCTTTGGCCTCATTTCTAGTTTCCGGGTTGTAGGAGTGGTAATTGCTGTAGGAGTCTTCCTCTTCTTTATTGCCTTAGTCGGATTGATCGGTGCGGTGAAACATCATCAAGTATTGCTATTCTTTGTATCCTTCTGATGCATTGCATTGATTGCAGCTTGGTTCAAGCCATGTAAACAACCTGCTCGGTCAGCTGAGACTGATGGGAAATGTGCTTCAGAAACAGAACAGAAATTCACAATCTTACTTTGGTCAAGTACAGTCTAAATTAGACTTCCTTCCTGTTTAACTTTATTTCAGCTTCCTTTTTTTCTCCCTTTTCTGTGCTCTGAAGATAGCATTCATATGTTGTAATTTTTTGACAGCTCTTTATGGTGGCTGATATTGTCACAGGTGCCTCTTACTGTGTGCTCAGTCCTACCCAGAGCTAAAGTATGTGAACTGTTAATGTTTAATGTTTGTGGTCTATGAAAGAGTACTGACCTCCACTTTACAGACAGCTTAATTGTGTGAGGTAAGTATATGCCTCTGAGCACAGCAACCAAATTGTGAAGGTGATCCCCAACTTTCAAAGTGTGATCTTTAATGTCAAAGTTTATTCTTTTTGTTTTATATTGTTTTCAGATGCAATAGTACAAAAGTGAGTGAGGCTGTGTTCCAAGACCAACTCTTAGCTTTTTTTTTTTTTTAAAACCTAGGCTAAAGTTATTTTTTGTAATTAATTACAAGACTATGTAATTGAAAAGAAATGTTCTGAACATGCAACACCCAGAAAAATATTTTCTTTATTTAAGTGAAATATTTTGAAATGACAACATGAGTCTCTAAAACTGGAGGAACTGGCTGTAGATTCTCCTCTCAAAGCTCCTCTTATTAACCTCTCTGCTGATGTTTTCTTGCTAGGCAAGAAATATCTAACCTGGCAATACCAGCTATGTGTAGGAGTAGCCAAAAAGGGACAATATATGGTAATTGAGTTCTGGGAACATTATTTTCCACATCCAGCCAGAATTTGCTTCTATAGTTTTTTTGTGTCAAAAGACTTACCCAGTGAAATACTGAATACCATTAGGTGTATATGTTATAAAAGCAAAATTAATTTGAGAGTATATCCTTAACTACTGTTTCCAGTACATGATTATTCTTCTGCTAGTCTTTATTGTCCAGTTTTCTGTCTCCTGTGCCTGTTTGGCACTAAACAAGGACCAGCAGGTAAGAAAGTGTCTTGATTTCTCAGTTTATCTATAGCATAATACTATAAATACATATGTACACAGGGACACATCTTTGTATATAGTCTTTTACAAAATGGGGAGAGCACATTTGAAGAAAATCAGCATTATCCTATTATTTAAAGACTAGACTTTGGTCAGTGCTTGGCTCTGGTACCTGGAAAGAAATACATCTGGGTCCTAAAATGACTTTCAGATTTTTTTTTTGTTTTAAATTGATTTAATTTTAAGCTTCTTTTCTAGGTTTATGGTCACAGGTATAGCAGCATGGTATCTTGAATATATCATGTGTTCAGCAATTTAAGATAAGCTAATGAAATCTACAGTAATTATAATGAAAATGTGATAAAGCCACTGAATTCTTCTTGTGTAACTGAAAAGGTTGTAACTGCATTAGGAACAGAGGTGACCCTTATGTATGAGAGTAAAACAGTCTTCCATGTGGTATGAGACTTAATTCTTACTGCATAAGGGGTGGGCAAAGGTACAGTGACTGAATAATCGGCTTTTTTTTGTTTAAAGTCTGAGCAGTCCCAGTTAAATTCATTGCATGTCTCATTACTAGTGCTCTTGTTGGGTTTAGGAAAAACAAAGAAAGAAAATTAATTATACCCATGGATGTGCTGCTGTTAGGTGCTGTTATTTCATTAGCTACGCAGGCTGTTTGGGCACTCAGGTAGTTTTTAGTATATTATCCTGTTAAGCATCAATATCTGAAGGTTTTAGTTAGAGCATTATCAACTTGGCCTCATATTGGTTTGCAGTGCAGAACAGTTCAACTAATATATGTATTTGTTTATGCCTTCTAGAGTGAACTGCTAGAGGTGGGATGGAATAACACCAACAGTGCAAGAACAGATATTGAGAGAAATCTGAATTGTTGTGGATTTAGAGCTTTTCATCTGAATGAAACCTGTGCAGCTGTAAGTTCTTCAAGTTTGAAAAAACATAACATTTTCATACTGTGTTCAAAATTTTCAACTGTTTTCATAGTTACAGACAGCAGCCTTTTAACAAATGTGTAAAATAGTTGTTAAAGTGATACTGAGCTCTTCTGGTAATTTACTGGAAAGACAATCACAGAGCACCCTGCAAAGGTTGCTTGCTTTTTGGGAGCCTTTTAAAACCGTTAGAGTTTGTCCATGGCTAGCAGTCTCTTCTAGAGCAAACTAGATGCTTTCAGTCAATGAAGGGTCATCAGAAAATGGAGTGAAATTCTCTGTATCTGCTACAGGATTGTTTTAGAACTCTCCAGTGTAAACCATGTGCACCAATAATAGAGGAATATTCTGGAATGGTGCTGAGATTTGTCGGAGGCATAGGACTTTTCTTCAGTTTCACAGAGGTGAGTAGGAGGTTAGAAAATGGAGTGCTTTTCCCTGACTTTTAAGACTTTGTTTTGTGAAACACTTAATTTTAGGGGATTTATTAGAGGAAATTTCAGTCCTATCTCAGGAGTCAAATAATTTATTAGGTCAAATTTTTCAAGGCTATCAGCTCTCTTAAGTCTGCCAGAAGGAAGGTTTGTCTTTTTTCAGCACTAGATGTTCTTGCAACTCTGTTATTTAGGCAACAAATGGCAGTGTTCAAATGTGGTGCTGTGAAGTTTTAAGTTTTTCAGAAAATTAGTTATTCAGGCTTACTGTTTTCCAACAGTAATAAAAAGAGTGCCATTGCTTTATTTACCTTGTTCCCTCTTCTTCCCACCTACTCCCCTCTCACCCAGACACATAGGCTTTGAGGATTTTTTTTTTTTTTTGGTGCCACCTGTAGTGCAAAGATAGAGTTGCAGGATGAGTGAATTGAAAAAGCAGGTTAAAATAAAAAAGGTCTTTGATTCTTTCCTTTAGTACCATGATGATACATAACTTGCTTTATTGATTAGTGTATAAAAATCCTCAGAGGATGTCTTTTGTGACCCCATAGTAGAGCATGTGAAAATACTCCTCCTGCTGCATAGTGCAGTTTTTAGAAGGTTTGTAGATAGTACAGCAACCAGAGAGATACAGCAACTTATACAGAATCACTCTGATATCAGCCCTCAATTTCCCTACTAAAAAAAAGTGAAGCTGCTGGGAAGGAGGGATGCGGTTGGGGAAATGTCAAGATTTAATAATACATGAGAAAAATAACTTTTGTTAAGTGGTAACTGTAAAATGAAACAATTTGGAGGATTTGTTTATCATTATACTAAAAACAGATTTGTGAATACTGATCATTTGGGGAAGGGGAAGAATAATTTAACTCTAGACATAACTATAGGTAATATTTTATATTGCATTGTGGATACAGTGTTGGCTTTTTTGTTTTGTTGTTCTCTCTGTTGCCAGGAATGAATTTTTTTCTGATAAGGTGCATTCTTGTTTCTAACTGAGAAAGCTGGTGTGTGGCTGTACAGTTTTAGCAGCAGTAAAATATCCTAAACTTGTGTTTAAAACAAATTTTGTAAAACTGATAGAAGATGAGGTGGAGAGCCTCTGCTTAATGATATCTTTGGTTTTTATTTTCAGATTCTGGGAGTCTGGCTGACTTATAGATACAGGAACCAAAAGGATCCCCGTGCAAACCCTAGTGCATTTCTTTGATAAGCTTATAAAGGACTGAATCTTCTCTCTGCACCCTCTACTTAAAAATACTGATTCTCCATAGTTTGATATTTCTTCATAATAGGAATTCTACGTGTACCCAAAATAAAATTTAATTTCCATAAGAAATGTGTAGTTTTCATATTTAATTTCCGCTATTTTTCTTCTAAGAATCTCTATCTTAAAGTAGATGGGTGCATTCAGTAGCTGGGCAGAGTTTAACTGCTGGTTAAATAACTCTCTTGAGACTTTGTTAATTGATACAGTGAACTCTAAACAGTGAGTTTTATAGCACTACTGGCTTATCTGGTGTCAAAAAAACCCCAGAAGTATTTTCTGCTGTATTCACTGATTACAAAAATTCACATGAATTCTCATTAAAATGATAAAAATGTATGGTGGATGGTTGGGTATGATTTGCCTAGGTTTTAGGATGAACTCTAGTAAACTTTTTTGTCTCCATTTTCCTGTTAAGGTAAAAATAGAAGCTAAAGATGTTATTTTCTGTAGTGCACATACATGTATGTTAATGACTACTGTAGTCTTCACCCCTCCCCTTCCCTGTTTGTTTAGGCTTTCTGTAGCTTTAGAATTTTGTTGAGAATAAAAAATAATTTTAATGGATATTGTCACTACGAGAACAATGAATGAAGAAAACCAGGAGAATGTAATCTGCAGCTGATTAACTTGAAACTTTTTTTTCTTTGACAAGTGAATGAAGTCTGGTATTTGCACAATCAATGTTGGAATCAATGTCTGTCATCTCTGATGTAAGAAACTTGATGTCTGGAAAGTTGTTGTACAGTTACTTTTTTTGGATGGTGTAAAATTATTGTTGTAATAACTCAGCAGTGTATATTTCTCTGTCATCCAGATAACAGTCTTGATTTCATGAGAGATTGAATGATGTGTAAAAAAGAAAGAACAAACAAACAAAGATGGTTTCCAGTAGTTTGTTTTCTAATAACAAAGAAAAGAATTCGAGTTAGAACAGTGTTATCCATGTAGTAAGTGTTGTCTGAGGTGAAGGAAGAAAGCATGGTCCCTCTTCCTGGCTGTCCCAGAAGTGTTGCATCAGCTGGAAACAGCAGACATCTAAGCACCTGAGTTGCATAATGTTCCTTTTGTTTCTAATCACACTGAACTGCAGAGCTGCACTCCACTTTCATTTAGTTGCTGCTTCTGGTGTGGTAGGCAGCTACTGTAGCCTGATAGACAGCTCTGCAGGAAGAAAAGGGGAAGACTATTAAGGCCCTCTGCCAAGGAATACAGCACCTGAGTGCGGTGGAAAGGAAATCAATGAGGGCAGTCACAAGTAGGTTCTCATAGTGTCCCTTTACTAGGGAGAGGCCTCCTTGTCCTACAGAGGAGGCAAAAAGAAATTGAAATACGTACCCAACAGAGAATTTTCAGACTTTCCCAGGCTGAAGAAGGAATTATCTCTGAGGTTTTGAAGGGGAAGAGCGGAACCTGAATGCAGAGGGATGTCAGGAACTTGCTAGAACTGCTGCTCTTCAGGTGTAGCTGGTTCAACATCCGTGGTCAGCGCCACCTCCTGGTGCTGCTCTGAGTTCCTGCTGCGCCTGTCCAGCTGTTATCTGGCTTGAGCACATACTTGCACATTCAGGGTAAGAGCTCTTGTGCTGAAAGACCTTAAGAGCCTTTAGACTTACATTACACTTTAGTAAGTGTATGCAGCGCTTTCCCACCCCCCGCTGTTACTGTCCTTTTTAAACAATTAGCTGTTCTCAGTACGTGTCAAGAGGACAGTGATGATGTGGCTATCTTCAGGAACAGTTCATTCTCCTGGTTGAGACAGGCTGTGTATTTTGTACATTGCAGTAAAAAATTCAAGGAAGAGTCATAGGGAGAGAGTTAATGAAGATTAAAATAATACCATATTGCTGCTTCAGTTTTGACTTTTTTCCTGATTATTTTGTTAGTGCTTAGTTTTGGGTGGGTCTGGTTTCATAAATATGGTAGATGATGTTGGAATGCAAATATGCATCAGTGTGAAAATACTGAAAATACTGCCACCTCAGAAGCTCTCATGTCTCATAATGTGAATTTGTTTTAGTGGTCTAAAGACAGATCAGTGAATCATATGTTTGGTTAAAATTTTTCTATCATATTAACAATAGTTTCTCCCTTCAGGATTGTGATTAAGAAACCCCAAAAAACAACCCATACAAACCTTGACATTTCCATTAGAGATGTGGATTTGCTTTCTGAACCTGATTCTGAAGGGGGGGCAATAAAACACACTGAGTCTGACTTTGGTTTTGTGAGGGGAAGAGGGTAGCCTCTCAGGGGAGGTCTGACTCACATGTGAGCATACAAGAAATGCTGTGCTGTTCTGACATGCCAAAATAGAGCACTTAAAAAATAACTTATACCTATTTGTGATGCCTTTTGTCATTGAAGTTTTTGTTGTTCACTGCTTTCTCTTTGAAAAAAGAGTCTTTGTCATATAAAGATTTTTTTGTTGCTGTTTGTTTTCTAGAGAGGCATCTTAATTTTTAGCATATTGCTTGAGAATTGGACTTCATTGTAACCAGATTTTCTAGAAGCTATTTACAGCAGCAGAGTATACAAGTATTGGAGTGATTTAACTCAGAGCATTCATTTTGCATACATTAGGATGCCTTTTGACCCTTGTGTTGAAATGCTCTCTTAAAGTTTTTTATTCTGGGAAAAGGTAGAAAGATATCTCGACTTCCTCCAAAACACACATTTTTATCATATTAAAATAACTGGCTGTAAAATAATAAAATCTCATTCTTCTGAATCTGTGTGAGAAAGTGAGTCCAGATCTTAACTAACATACTGATATTACTGTATAGTATCTGCCTCCTTTCACATGAAGGTAACTATTACAAAAGGAAAAGCTTGCATAACTTGAAGTGATACCTGTAAAAATGTACCTTAAAAGCTATAGCTGACAAGTGAATAGGAATGTGCTAGAATTAATAAATTGCATTATTATTTTTAGGTCAAATTATTTAATGAATGTCTGAATGCTAGTGGAATTCTAAAAACCTGTGTACTTCAGCTTATTGACTGTATGTTTCAGCAATGATTTCCTAGGTTTTCCAAAGACATGGAAGGAGGCTTTTATAGATAGCTTGGCTTGGTGGCTCTGTAAACCTAAATAATCTGTGTTTAGAGGAGAGGATTAAAAAGGCAGGATTAAGTTGACCATTTATGTATTAAGATTCTCAAAAGTTTGGCTAAGGTGAAAAGCAAACTACAAAAGCACAGCCTTGAGTGCAAAAAGATTATTTCAGTTTCAAAAACTAATTTCTTGGTACTTGTAGGCTGAACTATTGGATATTTGCAGCTATAGCATGTAGACAGACTACTAGACCCTTGTAGGTTATGCCTTATATCCATTCACTGGATGTTATCCATAGGATCAGTACATCTGCTTAAGAAAATGGTCTACTTCAGTAGTGTTATTAAAACAAACTTGTAAAACATGATGGCACAGGCAGCTTTTGTTTTAGGTCAGATACAGAGCTCTAGCAAGTGTACTTTGGGTTGAGTAGGTAAAGATGATTCTGATAACCAGTTGCTCCAGCCTCCCTCTGTGCTGTCCCTCTGCTAAGTGATGTGACCACTTTTTTTGCTCTTTGTCACCGATAGCTGCTTATATGGAGTATTTCTGCCCAACATTGCATCTCTTTTTCCTCTGTCTTCTGGATGCTGTAATAGAAAGGAGTATCTTACTGAACTGCTGAAGGCAATGCTGGATTGCATGTCTGGAACAATTTGCAGGTACCACTTGAGATTTTTTGGTTGGTAGGGTTCACGTAGCTTGCCAAAACATACTAGCAAGTACCTTCCTTCTAATTTTGCTGAGATATTCCCTTGAGCTGAAATTCTTGCTTCTCTCGCCTGTCCTGCCTTCCCCAGTGTTTTCCTCTTTTGTAGTTTTCACCATGACTGGTAGTGACAGTAAGGGTAATAGTAGTGATAAGAATGCTGTCATTGCCCAAGAGCTGAGAAGATAATGAAGGTACAGTCCTGGGTAAAGCTTTTCTCACTCATGCTGCTGCTGAGTTCTTAGATATTTGGAGATGGAAAGTCTCCTTTTTGCCTAAGTCTTAAGGTGGTGTGCACTCTCATGGTGTTCATCTGCAGCGTTAATTTTAGTTCAAACTTCTCTTTTGTCCCTTTTGGACTTGTAAATAAGCAATCACAAGCTGTAACACAGTCATGAAACCAACCACATACTCAGTATGGCATCGCTTTATTAATCATCTCAAGGCTTTACTGAAATCTGATGTAAGCAGGGACCTTTTAAGGGTAGCAGTTTTATCTTAAATCACTTCAGAATGCAGACAGTTTTTTTAAAAAAAGAAATATAACCCTCCATGCAAACAACCCCATTCTCTAGTCTCAAGTACTTTTCTGGGAAAGGTTTGCACTTCCCGTTATCTTAAGTGTAAAGGAAGGGCTGATAATGAAAGCTCTACATATGCTGGTGCTACAAGAAAATAAATGGAGATAAAGCAGAATGAGCAATACAGAGCTTAGCTAGCTGCTGAAACTGGAGATAAAAAGCTGCTTTCCTCTACTGGGCTTGGCTGGATAGAGTTAATTCTCTTCGTAGTAGCTTGTATGGTGCTGTGCTTTGGATTTGTGACTAAAACAGTGCAGATAACACAAGGTGATTGCTGACACTGACATGGAGACAAGGTCTTCCCTGCTTCTCACACTGCCCTATCAGCGAGTAGACTGGGGCTGCAGGAGAAGGTGGGAGGGGACACAGCTGAGACAGTTGACCCCAGCTGATCAAAAGGATATTTCATACCATATGGTGCCATACTCTATTAAACTAGGAGAAGAAGCAGGAAGGAGGGGGATATTTGGAGTGATGGTTTTTGTCTTCCCAAGTAACCATCTCATGTGCTGGAGGCCCTGCTTTCCTGAGGATGTCTGAACACCTGCCTGCCCATGGGAAGCAGTGAATTAATCCTGTGTTTTGCTCTGCTTGTGCACGCAGCTTTTGCTTTACCTATTAAACTGTCTTTATCTCAACCCACAAGTTTTCTCACTTTTACCTTTCTGATTTCCCTCTCCCATCCTACTGGAGTGGAGTAAGAGAGCGAGTGACTGTGTGGGGCTGAGCTGCTGGCCAGGATTAACCCACAACAGCCCTTTTCCTTCCAAAGTGCTTAAATGTAAAATGCAAGCGGTGGTCTCAAGCAACACAGTAATTTTACTCTTGCTAATAATGGTAGATAAAGACAAGGAAAAAAATCCAACACAACAATGTTTTGTATGTAAACACTTAAAATGGATTTATTTTTAAAAAAATCATTTTTACAGTTGGGTCATACAGTATTGTTCTGTACGCCTTAAATTAAAAGCCTCCAGCTTTTAAAAATGCTGCCCAGTACAAAAGGGCTAACGTAAAACTGTAGTGTTTATGTATAGAAACCATCACTACACATCACTAAATATCACTCTAAATAGTCTCTTCACCAGTGTCAATGTGTGGAGAAGAGATGGAAGATGAGACTTTCTAATATTTAAGGGCTTCCTTCTTTCTCTTACAGTTCAGTCTTCAGAAGCTTCAGTGCCTTCTGCATATTTGAATACACTGGAAATGAAATATTCATGCATGTTATTTTTGCTGCAACTTACTCTACCAGCAACTGCAAATGCTGTGGAGAAAATGTCATTATTATTAAAGCCTTTAGTCACATGTCTATTGCTACAGGGATTCTGAGGCACCCTGCTCTTCCAAGCAATTTGTGAATGTCATGTGTTTAATTTTGACTGGTGAGAACATACATCTATTAATGCAAATGCATGGGCATTCACAGGGCAAAGACAGGAGCTGTGCAGCAGTGAGGGAGGGCTGTAGCAAACATCTTTCCCTGCTCCCACATTTCCTGGCCTGGCCTGGCAGGACTCATGTGTGAGTCCTCACATTACTTGCAGCGAACACTGCTGAATTATGCAAGTTCCTACTGACGTATACTTGCTTTTAAAACAGATGGATGCTTAAGACTCCAGGGCTCTGGCATCATTCTCTTCACCTCACTGATTTTAAGTTTAGCATCCTGTTTAATTTTAATCCTAGTTAAATGTCTTTCAGCAAGTACTGATTACAAGAGTCTGTGATGCCTGGCATTATTCCTTGTTGCATGAAAAATGTGACTGCTTTAAGAATATTTTCAGAATGTTTCAGAACACTACTTACACAATGAAATGTCAGAGGGCTCGTAGGCATAGAGACGGTTTGAGTATCTTCCAGTAATATCTGCTCTCACAGTCAGGGAAGGATCTGGAAAAATAGGATGAGAGAAGTTGTAGAGGACAGGACTAACCTTCAAGTGGAAAGAAATAAAAGAAAATCAACCTTTTAGCACTCCTGCTTGCTTCCTAAATGTTTCTGCAAGACACATCTGCTTCTGCTAACGACCAAGAGATTAGTCTTCTACACAGTCACTGATGTTCCAATTGTGTTTGCGGGTTTATTAGGAATGGGATGGGTTACCCATTCTAGAGACTGTGACATCATGTCATTGAGAGAGGAATGCTGGAACTGTAAAGCTGGCTGGGGTTGCTTTGATGTTTCATCCACAAAACCAACTAGAACCGTTATACTTCTCATGGAATAAATTCATGTTAATCAGCCTGAGGATTTGAGATGTGTGATGCAACAGGGGCTCTGTTCTGAGCTCAGGTGCTTGAGGTACTCACCTATGAACAAAACCCGAGGGACGTACTGGCCATCAGGTGCAAGATTCTTGTCTGTGGTTTCATACTTAAAGAAAACAGAGAAGGTTCCCAGTCAAGGAGAGCATGCTACATAAATATTTTTTTCCTTCATTGTACTTTGTGTTGTGAAATCCTGCTCAAACAATATATTGCGCAGTTTAAGAGATTATTTGTCTGGGATGCAGTTTTTTAACAGCTGGAATTGCAAATTGATAACAACAGTTCATGCTCTTGTTAAACTTTAAATTCTATCACATTTTGAGTTTATGATAGCTACAAATGAAAAAAGACTTAGTACTAAATCTATTATGCTTCAGCAGTGGCCATTTTCCTAGCCAACTCTAGCTCCTAAACTGAAGCTATAATTAAAAATACAACTTTATCGCTTTTATTTAGTGAAGTTTAACTGGAAAACTTACAACAAGGTTCAGGAGAATGAATTTTTCAGCCAGTTTCTGTATATCTTTGTGTTCAGCAAAAACCTTCTTGAGGGCTAGAGTGAAAGAAATGGGAAAGAAAATTAAAAATATGCCCCTGGAATTGTTTGTCCTCAAAAAAAGAAATTCAAGCAAACTGGCAGAATCAAAATGAGAATTCCCAGTTTACAATTGCAGCAAATGAAGGTTTCCAGTTCATTCCACCCACTCAGTTATATTCTGCATTAAAGAGTAATTATATTGATACAAAATGCCCCATCTTCAGACAGCGCAGCTGCCTCTCAGATTTGTCTACTTAGGTTTGAACTTGAGCATTTGACTATTCCGACCTCTTGTTCTACTGTTGCAGTTTCTTGCAGTTCTTAAGGCACTTGACAATACAACATGTAGGGCTTCGGCCCGAAATGTTTGGAAGGGTTTTATTTTTTGTAAAAAGAGTCTTCTGGAGTTACTGGAGCTCTGAATGGATGCAAAGGTCTTGCCATGTGGATCAATTTGGAGGAATAAGGGCCCCCAGATGAATTCAGAGGCACTGGGAAAAGAGCAGTCCCAGTTGCCAGAAATCCTGCAAGAGCTTAGTTTTAGCCTGGTTTGATTTAGTCCCTGGCTGGATTCAGTCTCAGTCATTGATGATACTGAGAACTGACTATGTCCTTTCCAATAAATTATTGTTTCTCACTACTCCTGGTCTTGCTATTGGTTTTGGCTGATTGTGACGTGAACCAAAACCAGATTTGTCAGAAGTCAAACCCTGCTGACCTGTGCTCATTTCTGTATCCATTCTGTATCACGTAATACTGACTTTAAATTTTTATTTTATTTCTGCACATTAGGAAATACCTGTGTGGGGTAGCGACCAGAAGAACACTCCCCATGCTTGTGCAAGCAAGCAGAGTGGTGGCTGATTTTTTTTTTTTTTTAAACAGCATTTATCCGGAAACTGAAAACAATACTATTTTTTTTTCCCCCAGTGCAAAGGGATTACCTTGGCTGTGTGGGCAGTCTTCCAAGTGGTGGATAATCATCAGGGGTTTCTGGCTGGAAAAGAAGAGCCCTCGTTAGGAACAGGGGAGGCACAGGGGGCTCGGGCTGGGCGCAACAGGGACGGCAGGGTCGGTACCTGTGCTTGGCACGGAAGAGAGCTTCCTCATAGGTCTGCGTCCAGATGAGCTGGTCTCCCCAGCCTGTGGGACGGTAGGGGAGGGGACACACACACAGACAGAGCCTTATAAGCCGGGCCTGTGGCCTGGGGTTTGACTCCTGCCAGCCTCTGCCGGGAGAGGCTTGGAACAACCCCGCTGCCAGGGGGCTTTAAATCAGGAATAAAGGAGGAGAGGGGGCTAGGAAAAGGTATTTGCAAAATGAGTTGCAAGAAAATTACTTTGTTTAGAACAGCGTAGTAACCGAAGCATTCACGATTGCACTTTTTTTTTTTTTTTTTTATTTGGTTGGTTGTTTTTTACCTCTGGAGAGTGTTTGAGGCAGTTTCGGCTTAGCAGTAGTCTCCTTTGTGTCCTTCTTGCCTGCATCCTTTGCCAGAACACAGGAGATGGCAACGAGCAGCAGGAACATGGACATGTAACTCTTCTCCATGGCTGCTTCTGGAACAAATGAGAGAAACTCCCCATCACTGTGGTGCCTCCCAGGCTGGTGCTGGCTGTGAGGCAAACAGCAGATAAGGACAGGTAGGCAGTAAATCAAGTCACAAATATGCAGTGGGGGGAGTCAGGGCTGAAACAAACTGCTCCAGGCAGAGGCTTGGGGGAATGGTGAGGAAACGTGAGGTTTGGTTAGCAAAGTGCCCTGAAGGAACCGGCTGCTTCTCACTGCCCTGCTCATGCCATTGGGCTGTGGCCCTTCTAGGATGTGTGTGTATGTATTTATTAGTTTATCTCTCTTCTTTTTACATGTATTGAATATGCTCAGTAAAATAACTGAGTTTTGGCAATTCCAGAAGTACTTGGAAGTCCTAATAATTTCATAATTCTACCTCGATCTCCCAGCTATGGTAACCCAGCAGCAGGTGCTGAAAAATTAACTTGTCTTGGCTGTGGGAGCAACTCAAATGAGAAGTCAGAATGTTAAGCCAGGCTTTACAGTGAACATTAGCACAGACACAGCTTAATGGTGGTGTTGAAACTGTCTTCTCCCTTAAAAGTATCATCTAATCCTTAAAAATAGCAGAATCTGTAATAAAAAGAGTGGGGAGAAGTTGCTGTGTGGCACAGTGAGAACTGAAATGGAGGTTGAGGGTAGAAGCAGCACAAAGCAGAAGACTTTTCCTGAGCCAGACTCTTGAGACATGTCTGTTGGGAAGCTCCTCAGCATTTCAGCTGGGTTGTTTCTCTGAAGGGGTAAAGCACTTATGACCCTGTGTTTACTCATTACATGTCCTCCTGGAAACTAGAACCAATACAATGGTGAAATAAGAAATTTTAAGATACTCCAAAAGTGATACAGAACATTCAAAAGATTAATTAAAAAATGCAAAAAAACCAAAAACCAAACCAAAACCAAAAAACCAACAGGCTGACAGTTTTTAAAGTTCAGACAATGAAAATTAAACTCCAGGGAAACAGAAGTGTTTTTCTGGGTAGGAACTGCAGGAGGAGACATTAGCTGAATTTCCATTAGTGATACAATGCTCTTTGCTACTGGGATGTCCAGTAGAGCTCAAATATCCAAAGAGTCACTGTTTCAAGGGTCTGAAATACAACTTTTCCATCAGACGGCCTTCCTGCCGTAAGAAAAGTTTCCTTGGCAAGGAAGAAAATTGCATGAAGTTAAACTCTGTGGATTGTCAGGGTTACCTCAAGGGTTGTTTTGGCTTAGAGCTGTATGGCGGAAGTAATGCTTCTTTGAAAAGAAAAAAAAACTAAAAAGGTATAGGACAACCAGGAAATCGAAGACCAGGCACATTTTGTGCTGTTGTGGAGGCAGAGGGACAGCAGAACACTAAACCTGCTCCTTAAAAGCTTTGCCTCTGGAAGAATATGTGCACTTTTGAAAAGTTTTCCAAAATAACCCCTCCTCTGCTAATTCTTTTAGCCTGCAAAGCCAACATTTCTCTACACATTTTCCTTCATATCACACTGTGCTGGACTGTGTCTGCTTTGCTGCAGTCTTTTCTTTCCACTGATCAGGTCCCCCAGCCCCAGGTAGCACGGCTTCACAGCTCCCCCAGCATTTTCAGAAGCATTGAGCGTGCGGTGCCTTACCTTATTTACTCTCCCAGACGCCTGCCACGGTGCGAAGGTGTTCCTGGTTACAGTGTGAATGCTGCTGTTCCTACTGCCTATTTATGCACCTCGACAACTCAACTCCACCCACAAGATTTGAATTTGAATACTACTTCACAAGAGCTAAACTTTCAAGTTTTTTCCCCACCAAAACATTCAGAGTTAATCTCATAATTAAATAACATTACAGTTTCCTGTCATATACTGTATCTAAAGCTCAGAGATGTTTTGGTAGACTTTTGGGATATTTATTGAAAGGTGATTTTCATTGTTGGCAAAGTTCCAAGTCCAGGTAAGCTGAAGTCAAGACTCCTGATTTGCCTGAAGAGTGATTTGTCTTTTTTTGATTGGTTGGAAAATCAGTATGGATCACTGTTCTTTTAGTCCTTAGAAAAAGTTAAATTGATGACTCAGAACTATAGAGGTTAATTAGATAATTAACTATGCACATTATACAGATGTGTGTGTACACATGCACATGTAACGACACATAGAAAAATTGTAATAAAACCCAAAAGAAAGTTAGTAAAAATCTCCACAAAAATGTATTTGGAAGCTGTAACAAAAAGCTGTGTTCATAAGCAGGGGTCTAAATCAGTATTTATTTCAAATTCCAGGATTAATTAGTTGTTTAGACATTTATTTTTAACTACAGCATGAACACCAATAATTTTAGCTTTCAGATACACGTATAATACAGTGCAATGCTCAGGAAAATGAGACTTTTTAGGGTGCCTGGAAGGCCATTCCTACTGTTGTGCTGTCCTCAGACACTCCTTCTGCAGGCAGGTCAGTATGATTCTGTCCTCAGCAATATATGTTAAAACTACAGTACGTTCTTCTTGCTGCATGCCTCATATATTTCAGTGAGATTAAAATCACATGTTCATGGGCAGTGAGTACTTAACATTACTCAGCTGGGTAGATGAAATCCATCAGATATGGACTTTCCTGTTTGAAATTCACAGTGCTCTCTGATGGCTGCGAACAGCATCCATTTGTTACAAATATACTTAAGAGAATTAAGAGCTTTGGATCACAGTCTGGATTTGGATTTTTTTTTCTTTCATAAATAATTGGGAAAACATGGTGCAGAAGCCAGATGGTGAACTCAAGCTAAAAAAGAATTATTGCTGTTCCTTACAAATATTCAGTAGTACCATGCTTTACTTAGCTGCTTCACTTATTAGGAGGCTGAAACCAAAGCTCCCAGTAACATCAGTCATTCAAACTTCCCTTTCTGTGTGTTTCATGATATGTGTATGTTTTCCTGATAAAGAAATGAGAGAGTTTGCATATAAATTTCTTCTTCTCCAGTACTTCTCCCTGAAGATTTAGAGGTGTATTTTGTTAATTTCTGTATTGTCTATCCAAACCACATCCATTCAGGTTTTCTTCAAAACATATACCAAAATAAGTTTCCAAGATCCATATTTGGATATGGGACCACTCACTCACTCAATCAGGTTACACCCTTAATCGACCTTAGTAAAGATGTAGAAGTAAACCTTGTGTACCCATTTCTGAAATCTTTGTCTCAGCTCAGACAATTCATAATTGTAATTTTACATGTTCTTACTGACTGTCTTCTCAGGTCACATCTAAGAGCATTTTGTAGTTTTAAAACCTGCGACAGAAGTTCTAGTTGCTCTCCGGTGATGTGAAGAGGTAATGGGCAGGTAGGCTCTCACACACTTTTTAAAAAAAATTGGGTTTTGTCTAAAAATGCATCCTCAAAACTAAGCCCCCACGCACTCCTTGGCTCCGGTCTCAGATGTGCCTCCATTTCCTTTGCACCTTTCCTTTCTCCTGGTTTTGGGAGATGCATTTACCTTAGCCTGTTTCCACATAGCCTTTTGAAAGAATTATTTCCTACAGGAAACTCAATAATTCAAATACAGCTACTCACAGGGGCTTCCCTGTTAGCTCAAACTCAGTGATCTCAATGCAGACAGTTAAACTTTTATCTAAGTCAACCTTATACCTTTTTAATGAAGAGAGAGGGGAACTCAGCCTTTCCCACATCTCCCTGCTTGGACCCTGAGACTGTACCCAGACACTAAGTTAGCTTCTGGCAGTTTATAATGAACTACTTTCTCCACCTTACTGACTTCAGAAATTGCCCCAGAGAGCTTGGAACAAAATAGGACTATTCCAGAAGGTTTTTCGTCTTTTGCTATTAAGATGTGGTAGACCCTATTATCATTAATATTTGACACCTTTACAAAACTAGTAATTGGATTTTTAATATGATTTTGATTCCTCCACCTGAACAAAGGTTCAGGTGGTTATGCACAAATCAGCACAGCTTCAGATGATTGATGTTATAACTGTTTTGAAAGCATTCTCTGAAGTGCTTTGTTTTTCCTTGTGTTTTGTAATACATAAGTTTTAGAATCCAGTTGTTTCTCCTAATTTCATAATAAACACATGCTTCGTAGTCTTATGATCTAGTGTTCAGAATAAATATCAAAACTTTACATTGGGTGAATGAGAAGTAATGAAAGAGATGTATAGTCAATCCCACACTAACAACGCCCTGAGTCAAAGCCAGAGACTGGGCCAAATCTGGGAATCAGCAAGTTTCCAGTGCTAAAGTAGTAGTATATTGTAAGATACCGTGATTGAAAGCAGAACAAATTTATTTGAGAACTGGTCAACTTTCCGTTGTCAGTGCTTTAACCACATGTGAACTGGTTAGTAATTTTTTCATCATCTGAAAGCTCTTTGGAGGAAATTTGACTGAAATTTTCTGGAAAGCCTTACAACCCAAAATTTAGGAGCTGAAACACCTCTGACACCTATAACAGAGGCAGGTCCCGTTTTATTTCTCTCTTGCCCTGAAATAACTCAAATCCTTATCATGAATATTATGGGTGGGTGCTGTCTGGGTTGGGATATGGCATGATGACCGATGTCCCCAGTCATGCATGTCAAAACTGTTTCTTTTGTATAATAGTCATTTATGCTGGAGCAGGTACCAGAGCCCAGATACCCCACTTCCCAGCTTAGTTGTGGTCTGTTAGGCAAGAAAGCAATTCTTTTCACATTGGCTCAGGCAATGTTTGCTAATACATGCAAATGGAGTGCACACTACTAAGGGAGAGACTAGAAAGGACCTGGTGTCTTATAAGTGGTGAAGACATTCTCCTGAGAGTTGGAAGACCATGGTTCAACCATCTCCTTTCTACTTTATTTTCAGTACAGAGCCACATTTCAATATAGGGCTGAAAACTCAGAAGTTCTGCAGATTTCTATTGCTGAACGCTTAAAGCTGGTAACTGGAGTTCAGATAAATATCTGCTAAGAATCTGATGATTTGTTCTGAAGGATGATGGTTTCCCAAAATATGTCAACCCAACACTTTCCTCTTTTTTGTTGATTGAATTACTCAATTAACTTGCATTACCTATAGTTTATTGGTAAGACTTTTCAAATTGGCTAGCAGAAGAGGTGGTGAGGACTTAAAATATGACATTCTGATGCTTTAATCGCTGCTTGAAAAACAAAAGACCAATCCGTGAGGATTTTAGTATCTCTGAAGGCATTCTTTTTCACTTATATGTGGATGTTTGTAATACAAATCACCACCACTTGATATAGGCTGGCATGAAAAGCATGAAGCATCCCTTATATAATTTTAGATAGAGATATGGGTTTATCATGTAGCCAGTTCTTATACCATACTCTGTTTTGAGCTCTGAAATACTGGAATGTCTGGGAGGCATTGCTGAATGACACGTTTTAAAATCACTAAGTCATTTGAAGACCCATATTAAATATACTTGCTCTTGCATTGTTTAGTGCCCTTTTTCACACAATAAGGAAGCTGTCATGGTCTGTTACACCAAGGAGTGTCAAGGTTTTCAGCATATGTGGGACTTAATTGCTCAGCTTGTGTTTAGTAAGAGAAAGCCTGGCAGCCTCCACAGCGAGGCAGCGAATGAGTGAAGAGGGATTCTGTGATGAGAGGGACTGGTAAGCTGGAGGTCTACCACAGCCTGTGAAGAAGACTGTTTATCTGGTCTTTTTAACTGGGAAAGTCAATTATGATCAGCAAAGCTTCATGCCTGAAATTCTTGTACTTAAGTAAATGTGTTTTAATTAATTGAAATAACTAACTGTGTCCGAAATCAGAAAGTTTACTGTACTCCAAGATTAAAGCCAATGACTCTTCCCCTGTCTGAGCAACTGATATTCAATTTTGGGTATTGCTTGAAATCTGTAAGCTAAAAGTTTCCTATTTTTGATATACTGTAATATATGAGAATGGTGGGAAGACCTTAATATTTTGGACAGCTTATTTTTGTACTTAGTATCACATGAACAGTCTTTAGCAGACAGTTTTTAATTAACCCCTTTCTGTTAATTAAGCGCCCTTCTGTTTCTGGCCTGCTTTGGTCCTTGGATGATAAACTCTGTTACAGGCCAATAGCTGAGCCACAGCATCTGTAATTCAGTGAGTTTTCAGAGCTGCCACCTTGCTGTGATCTCTCTGTGTGCCTCCTTTGTATTCATTGTTCTTATGTCAAATTTATATTTGTTTATCTGTACACCAAACTCTCTCAGTTTTCCAAATACTTTACCTCAAAGATCAGAAAACTTTGGTTTCTAGTGAGTACCAGTGACACGATGTCCCACCTCTGACTCCAGAACTGGTGGTGCTTAAGTAGTAAGGGATGGGAGTCTCTTTATTCTTACTAGCTCACCTGAAAGTTTGCAAAGATAAAGGATTCCATCATGATTTGGGGTTGTTTGTGGTTGTTTGCTTGGTTTTTTTAATGAATGACCAGTAAATACATCTGCTCAGTGAAATTCCAGCTGAACCCACTGACACAACTTCTTTCTTAGCCTCACTGCTGCTTGTGTGCCACTGTCACATTATTTAATATTGCTTTTGCTTTGGGGTCAATATCCCAATCAGCATTACCTCTGAAATGAAGAGTATGCATTCTGCCAAGTTTCTCTCTGTTCCTGATAGTGTGGGTCTTTTTCTCCAAGCTGTGCAGACTCTTGTGTTGTTGACACTCTCTGGCCTGCATGATGTGCACCACAGTACCCTCCATCTTCTCCCAAATTCTTGACATTGCCTTGGCTTGTGTATTTGTCACAGAATGTGCAGTTTTAGTCAGTCACAGACTGCGCAGTTTTAGTCAGTCACAGACTGCACAGTTTTAAGGGACTCCAGTGTTGAGGTTCATCCACCTTTGTGCAGCAGATCTCACAATTGTCATGTCTCAGATGTTCTATCATGTGCCCACTCTGTTCATATCATGATACCGTTTCTTCTCCCTCTGCTTCAGTCTGGATGAGGGTCTTTGCTTGGACAGTGTCAGTTGCCTGGTCAAGGTTAAATCTGGGATTTAGCAGTCTCATTTCTGAGTTGGATTTCTAAGATCATGAATATTATCTTTCTTTCTGCATCTTAGCCACTGAGTTGTAAAACTAACTATCCAAATTTAGACCAGGGATAAACTCCTCTATGTCTTTACTTTCTTTTTGTTGTTGTTGTTGTTTTTCTTTGTTTTGTTTGTTGTTGTTGTTGTTGTTTGGTTTTTTGTTTTTGTTTGTTTGTTTGTTTGCTGGTTTGAATTTTTTTGAGGAGTGTAGGGAATGTTTTTTTCTTTTTTATTCCCCCCTGTCCCCTAGAGTGCAGTACTCTACCTTTCTGTCCAGTGTAACAACTGAGCTCCTCTACTAAAATTCAAGAAGTTGGCTGGGCTTGTCTAATTTGTAGAGGAGGATGGGGGATTATTTAATAGCAGCCTGCAACTGCATGGGTGCTATACAGATGAAGGATCCAAACTCTTCCATCAGTTTGAGGACCATGAGCTGTGGCTTAGGAGATTTGTAGTGCACATCAGTAAAATCATCTTCATGAGGAGGATAGTGTAGCACTGGCACAAGTCACCCAGAGAGGTGGTGGGACAGCTCTGCTGTCAGATTTCGAAGAGCTGTTTCAACAAAGTTTGATTACTAATGCCATTATTCAGTGGTCACGCAGAGGGATGGGGCTGGAAAGAGTAGCATCGTCCTGGCTGACCTTCGACTGTTTATAGTGTGAACTTTGAAATAACACAGCAGCCTGTTCCAGCTGGTTCATGCTGTAGGGTAGTTCCTAATGCAGGATGCTGAATATACTTCTGAAGGCTTCTCACTACAATCCTTGTCTGCAAATATTGACATAATGTAGTTCCTTTTGTTACACAGTATCCTAATGACGTGTCATAGACCACTGATTTGTCTTCCCATTGCATAAAGTCATTCTATTGCAGAATGCCTCAAAATTCAAATTTTTCTTTCATTTTTTATTTTTAGATTGCTCTCCTGTGGTTATGTTCTGGCTCTTAAAGTAATCATTTATTTACCAATTTAACTGAAATGTTAAGGACATATACCTTTAAAAGTTCTTAACCACAATCACCTTTAGAAATCCCTACAGAGCTACAAATCCTGGGATAGTCCCAGAACAGAAATCTTCCTCTTTTTGAATTCTATGACTGTGCAAGTAAAACCTTTTGCTGAATTTTCAATGTTCCTCCTACCTAAACCCTGCTTACTGCAAAAATAGTCCATCCCAGAGGATTGAGAATCTTTCCTTCTATTTCTTTGAAGTATAACATTTTACTGCTAATAATTTCATAGCATATGTTACCTGTAAACTACCCTGAGTTTTTTGCTAAGGAATGTGTTTGTGAAGAAAACTAGCATAGGAGCAGGATCAATGATGGTGGCTTCTCAAAGACCATCTTTCTGGAAGGAACTGAGCTGTTTTCTGAGTCAGGGAATGTATCACAACACAGTGACCTTACATGAGAGAAGATACATCTCCCATAACATCTCCATGGGAAAAACAATAAAGTATGGACTAAGTGAGCAGAGTGACATGGACTGCTAGGGTTGTAATTGGCAACATACAAGCTGGATCCCAGTCCAATGGTGTACTCCAGGGGTCAAAACTGGGACAAATATTATTTAATATCTTTATTAATGGATGGAAAGAGTGTACCCTCAGTAAGTCTGAAGGGGGCACAAATCTGGGAGAAGTGGTTGATAAATGAGATGGTTGCAATACCATGCAGAGGGGCCTTGACAGCTCAGAGAAATGAACCCCATAAATTTCAACAAAGGGCAATGCAAAGTCCTGCACCTAGGGAGGCACCAGTGAATGCTGGGGATCAACCAGGTGGAAAGAAGCTTAGCAGAAAATGACCTGGATTTTCTGGTGGACAGCAAATGGGACATTAGACAGTAGCACACCCTTGCAGCAAGGCAACCAACAGCCCATGGGCCTGCATTTGACAAAACATTGCCAGCAGGACAAAGAAAGTGAGGCCACATCCAGAGTGCTGGGTCCAGTTCTGGGCTCCCCAATACAGGAGAGATATGGATACATATGAGCAAGTCCAGCAAAGGAGTTCAAAGACAGTAAAAAGATGGAGCTTGTCATTCAAGGAGAGGCTGAGAGAGCTGGGACTGTTCATCCTACAGAAGAGATGGCTCAGGGGATCTCATCACTGTGTGTAAATACCTGATGTGGGGACATCCTTGTCCGGAGGAGGGCCGCAAAGATTATCAGAGGGCTTGAGCATATCTTTGACAGGCTGAGAGTTGGGGTTGTTTAGCCTGGAAAAGGCTTGGGGAGACCTTATAGCACCTACCACTACTTAAAGAGGGCCTTATAGCATCTACCAGTACTTAAAGAGGGCCTACAAGAAAATTGGAGAGGGACTTTTTCCAAGGGCGTGTAGTGATAGGACAAGGGGGAACGGCTTTAAACTGAATGAGAGTAGGTTTAGATTACATATGAGAAAGAAATCCTTTACTGTGAGGGTGGTGAGGCTATGGAAGAGGTTGCCCAGAGAAGTTGTAGATGCCTCATCCCTGGAAGTGTTTGAGTTGAGGTTGGATGGGTCTTTGAGCAACCTGGTCTAGTGGAAGGTGTCCCTGCCCATTGCAGAAAGGTTGGAACTAGATGGTCTTAAAGGTCCCTTCCAACTAAAACCATTCTATGATTTTTTGACTCTAAGTACAGAAGGCAAAGCCAGACTCTTCTCTGACATCAAGTGACAGGATGAGAGTCAATGAGCCCAAACCTATATTTAGGAAATCACATGCAAATATAAAGTAGAATTGGTTTTTTTCTTTTGTAATGTGGGAGCGATTGAAGACTGGAACAGGCTGCGCAGAAAAGTGGAATCTCCATCTTTGAACGTATTCAAAAGTCAATGGGGTACAGCCCTGAGCAACCTGCTGTAGGTGACCCTGCTTTGAGCAGGGTCTTGGACAAGACAGCCTCTAGAAGTGCCTTCCAAATTCAACAATTCTTTTATTTTGTGACTTTACATATGTGGTATATATGAAAGAAGGATTAAATAATACAAAGGTGAACTTATAACTGAACCCACACATATCCCACTGTCAGCTACAGCTGACCTGTTGCCCAATATAAGTTAAATTAATGGAAAGATGCCATACTATGTTCACAAATTAGGATATTATTGCTGGAAGAGTAATGAATGGTTATTAACTTTTACCCATGAGGTGCTCATGTTTCCCCACTGTGTGGTCATACACTGTACAAATATAGTTGTAATATCCCTATCAGGATAGCTAGGTTGGCTGTTCAGGCCAATCAGAGTGACTTAAGGCAACGTGTACTTAAAGTCTTGTTTAAACGTTATGGCCTGGCCATGGTAAGCACACTCTCACAGGTGGTGACACTAAATAAGCAGTAGCAGTCACGGGGAGCTGATAGAGGATGGGTGTTCCTATTCTTCTGCTGGCACAGTTCCAACTGGTGGCTTGACGATAACGTGGCTCTATCTTGGCATTCAAATGCAAAATGCTCATTTAAAATTACTTTTTTTTTTTTTTCTAGCTGGCATAAGTAGTAATGCTATCCCAAATCTTGGGAAATGCTTAGGTTATAGTCATGCAAGTGCTGAGATATATTTCAGTTATGCTTAGCGTAGAAGCTCAGATGCTGAAACAGAGCAGCCATATCTCCTTTGCTCTCCCTCTCCATAAGGTGATTCCAGTAGCTGTGAGAATGACCAAAACAGAATTGAGTTTAGGCAATGTGGTCTTTTTGCATCCAGCCATTCCCTGGATCTAGCTACATCCCTTGGAGATTCCCTGGGAGGCAGGGAATTCCCACATGGTGAAGGTGGTTTAATCTCTGTATGCCAAAAAAAATGATGTGGAAATAGATGGGAATGGCAGTATGATCTGAAAATAGACCACTTAACACTTCATGAGGAACCATACATATGTAAAAATGCACAAACTAGAGCTGCTGTGTCAATTGTCTGTTAGGAGCCATTTCTGCTTTGAACATGTATGAATGAGAAGAAGAAATGAGGTGTAATTTCTTATTTTCTCTTGAAGGATCTGTATAGCTAACCTGCTTTGGCTAGCTGACTTTTCAGAGTTGAAAGCATTGAGCCATTATGAACACTAGCAGCTTGGGGTTTCACTTCCTGCATTCATATTTTATATCATGCAGCTGCTGGAGCTGCAGACCAAACAGGCAGCTGGCAGAAAGCTGCCTGCAGCTGCCAGCCTGCTACATTCTGCAGGTGTTGCTGGGCAGAAATAACCAGAGGCCAACTGGTAGCACCCACCTGCTTTCTGGCATGGGTGGAGGGGATATAAATCATCAGCAGAGGAGGAATGGAGGAAGTGCCTCTCTTTGACTGTTGTGAAGATCTGATGTCTGCTATTTTGGTGGGTTGGCTGGTAGTGCTGAATCCAAGTTGCTAATTCCATACACAGTGCTGCTCCGTCCACTGACTCAACATTTTAAATGTCAGATATCTTATCAAAAAGTTAAAAAGCAAGCTAAGGGTAATGAATAGCAGCCAGGTAGATGATGTCAGCTACTTGGAGAGAAGCAGTAATTCAATGCTATACTTATATTGGTGCCATATGCCAAAAGACCACAGGCATGGGAGCCTGTAAGTAGTAGTATTATTATTTTTATTAAAGGTTTACATGATAGGTGCTACTTTCACTTGTTTCATATGATGATTAAATAATAAACCATAGACAGCTTGTGCGCTCCACCATCTATTCTAGCTCCCCATACTTTCTATTTTAAAATCCTGAAAAGTTTAAAATTACTTTCAGTTTTGGATGAGCTTCGTGTGGACATTTGGACATCGCAAATGTCACACTTGTGTATTTGCAAAGCTGTTCTCTGTGGTTAGGAGTTGAGACCTTTGGCATGATCTCCTGTAAAATCTTTCTTTTTTTCTACTCTTTTAGAAGATATTGAGTCTATTGGACAATGGGTCCAACTAAGATGCCCTTCGTTGTTTTGAGAGATGTTTGTTGTACTCACATTTCTTTTCTCTGTTGACCAATAAGATTGTCACACCTGTCTTTCCTTGCAAACTTCCTGGTTGATGTGTGCAATAGATCAGCATCTAGTTTGCTTGACTTTGTCTCTCATGTAGCTGCTATGCAGAACCAGTCCTGCTTTCTGCTCTTAACTGTCCTGGCTAAGCCCAAAAAACAAATAACATTCTTATAAATGGTTAATTAAAGAAGAGTAGTCATAAAACCTAAGATTTGATGTAAGCAGTAGCAAGCTGCATCTTGAACTATGAGACCATCCTTTTGGTGATTGACATTGCTATGTTAATGAAACTTGAACATGAATGCATCATCATAACAAGAAATTTCCAACTGTCTCTTTGAGGCAGTTGGAGTGGTTTTGAAGTAAAACCACCCAATTTTTTCTGTTAAATACAGCAAATGTAGGAATATAAAACTCCTAATGTGAGTAGCTCTAGTTTCTGGGAGCTGCCACATTGTTTGAATCTATTTGTATGGGCTTGGCCTGCTAGAACCTGTGGTGTGAAAACGTCTTGTATACACACATTCTGAGGTGCTCCAGTGAAGTCAGCAGGGCCATTTGTTGCATGTGCATTTGTCTAGTAGAGCTCAAATCTGCAAGACTCGCAGTCCTTTTAGTTCCTTTGGACTTGGAAAATGGGGAAAAAAAGAGTTTAATTTAACAAATCTTTTCCAGATAACTGGAGAGACGTGCCTCGGAAGACTAAAGATACTTAAAGGTGCACATGATGTGATTCTTGGGGGTGTCCTGTTCAGGGCCAGGAGCTGGACTTTGATGACCCTTGTGGGTCCCTTCCAATGCAGAACATTCTATGTTCATGTTAAAAGATTAAAGAGGTTCATTTAAGGGAAGAAGTGTTAAAATTACAGAGTCTGGGGAAAATGAAACCAGTACTTTGTGTTTACAGGTAATTTAAATAGAAAAGAAAAATTATTCCAGGAGTATTATTTTTACTTCACAATCATGAGGATTTCTTCCTGTCACTAAAGTGCTCTTGTGAAGGATAGTGACTCCTTTTGCTCTGCAGCATCTGATTCTGTTAGCAAGGTCAATCTGTTAGCAAGGACCCCTCCAGGAAAGTCACAAGAGTTTTGCTTTCATGAGAGCACACCATGTTGCCATGTTTCTTTCCTGTTGCCTATTTGGTGAGCAAACAATCCTTCTGTGAGTTCATCCAATGATCCGGTTCACAGTAAGCAGAGAGACTTAACCTTTGAACTTCTATATCCAACTCTCTCTTACATCTGTCTTACTGCATTCTCTAAAAATTTTAGATTAAAACCAAACTTTGTTCTTGACCCCTTGTCAAAAGTTCTGTTTTGTTTTGGTTTGGTTTTTTTTTGGAATCCTACTGTGGCGGTCTATTAGGGCACTTGAGTCTGAAAGCATCTCAGTTTTTACAGGTGATCCCTTCTCAAGTGATTCTCAGACTGAATACCGTTTTTCTGACTGCATCAGGCGGTATGATAAATTCAACTCTCTTTGCAAGCTAGTTTGTAGAGAAACCAACCTTACTTGATAAAATGTTTTGGTTCAAGCAGAAGATGAATCATGGTGAGAGCCAAATTCTGTAAAGCTTTCTAGCCAGTTGCAGGTCAACACTGCTCTCCAATTTGCTCGGTTTCATTGGATTTTGCCTGGTAACTGCATTTCACCCAGGATGATTCACAGAGCTGGCAAACAGGAATCTGTAATAGCAGCAGCCCTGGGTGTTGGTTCTCTGCTCTGTGGTACCATAGCAATTTGGGAGTGGCTTTGTTTAATTAATAATCAAAATATTCTACTTTCTGCCTTTAGTTTGACTAGGGAAGTGGAGAGAGAGCCTACCTGTGGCTTAACACAGCAATGAGGTTTAAATATTATGGCAGATAAATGGCAAAGGCTTTATTCTGTCCACGAAGGACAATACCCTTTTCCTTTCTCTGTGTGTGTTCTTCGCAAGACAGTATTGCATTATGAATGTGCTAGAGAGGGCATCCTAATGCAGGAATGCAGTTTTCAGTCAGCAATTTTGAGACAGCTGAAAATTAATGCTGGGTTTGCTGTGCTGGTTAAACAATAGCTTGCAGCTAAGTTGTACCAAGAGTATGACTGCAATTCTTCTAACAGGAAGTGAATTGGATATAAAACTAAATGTAAATAAAAGCTCCACCCCACAGTTTGGGGGTTTTTGTTATATTATTCTACATTTTTAAGATCATTCTACCCTCCAGTTCATGCTAAGTCAGGAACTTACCAAAGATTAATGAAAGACCCAGCAACATCTCTTTCCCCATTAGCTGCAGGTGTCAGTGTTGATATCTTGGAAAAGAAATGCATATTTGGAAGCTGTAATAATAACATTAGTTCTTTGTTTTGGTGAAGGTACCCGCACCCTTTGGCCTATTCATTGGTTCTGCACCATGCAACTTTAAAATAACAGTGGAGTCAGATTCAGGCCACTTTTTTCATTCATTCATTTTTCTTTTTTTTTTTTTTTTCCCCAGACTTTTGCAGAGGGATGAAAACTATGATTTAGGCAAGCTTTTTGTAAGGGGTGACTATAGATCCAGAGTTATTTATTGTCAACCAAACACTTTAAACAAAAAAACCCTACTTATAAAAAAAACCCAGTGAAGCTTTCCACTACTTACTTCACAGTATAGAGGTTCAATCTGAAACATAACAGCTTTACAGTGGTATCACAAAAGTGTTTTGGGGACTACTAATGTTTTTGTGCCTAATATTTGAGTGCTTGATCAAACATAGGGGTTTTTACTGTGTCAAATTTTCATTTCGGACAAAAAATAATCTGGATATGAAAAATAAGAGTTTTTAAAGATTTCTCATTAAAGAAATAGAACTTGCTTAGAAAAAGTAATTATTTTGGCTTCACTTCCCAAAATGGCATTGTGTTGTAGGGAATTGCCTGTGCTGCCTCTGCTTGTGGAGATCCAGTAAGAACGGAGAGTGCAAAGAATTCTGTGTGAAGAATTCTTTAAGTGAAAGCATGAATCAGTTACAAAGTCTATGTTTTAGAAAGGATTCAACCAGTTGAACAGTCTAGTGGAAGATTAGTTAGGTGAAGTAAGTTAAGTCAGATGGTAGGGTAAAACATGGCATGACAGATGAAATTTGTAGTTTTCCGCGGGACTCTCCCACCTTTGGTATAAAATCAGATAGCAGAATTTTGTCTTGTGGAGTAAAATCAAGAATTTAAGTACTCCTTGAAGCTTAGTGAGGCTTTTGAAAATGTTAGAGCAGTAGATTCAAATTTTTGAAATTGTTATTCACTCAACCTAAAACTCCAGGACAAAATGTCACTGAAATTTGAGAAATTTTGGACACATGACTTGGATGCACAACCCAGTTTTGCATTTCGTGCCTACTATTGCTGAATTTACTCAGGGCTTTCTACTGTCACACTCATGTCCTTGTTGATTAGAAATATTTTGTTAAATATGGGTTAATTTTTTAGCTCTGCACAATGACTACAGCTTTTACCATTCGGAAGGAGTTTGTTTTGGACATGAACCTGGGTCATTCTAGAGTTCTTGTGGGGCATCTCAATAAGACATCTAAACCCTTAGTCCAGTTTTTCTTAGTACCTCTACCATTATGTCTCCAAAGAGGAAATCAAATAACCAACAACTGTAAACCTGTAAAATGATTCACTTAGATTAAATCAGTTATGAAACTGTTACTATTACAATAACAGAAAGGGAAGTAATATAAATGGAGATGTGAGAGCACAAGGTGCTTGTGAGGTTGATGGTGTACCCTATGCCAGACCTACCAAAGCAGAGTGAAGTTGTAAGTACACACATCAGTGAAGGAAGGTCACAGCATAGCTACATGAATGTTTGGAAAAGCTTCTCCTTTTGAGTGGTAAATCTTGGCTTATCTGATATAATACTGTGTGATACTTTAATCCCCAAAGGAATAAAATTGGCCTATGCACCACTGAGGTTCTCTGGGGGACAGAAGTGATCATACCATCATTTTGACAGATGGAATGTACTGGCCTCATCATTATGGGTGATCAGTTAACTGCTTAGCCAGGTGCCTTCATTTCTACACTCTCCCTTTCAGTCAGTGGAGAACTTCCCCTTTCTCCTTGGGTGAGCTTTGCTATATTGCTGAGTAGCCCTTCCTTTTCCAGGACTATATAAGGAGTTTCACTCCTGCCGGACATGGTTTTCCGGTTAAGCTGTCTGAGGTATGGCCTGTGTGTCGTGTGTTAATGCTCAGTTGTGTCCTGGTTCCTGTCCAGTTCCTGGAGACTGGCTTTGAACTGAAGCACCAGCTTAGAGTGAGATCTCAGCCTGATCCCTGAATGACCTGTGGGAATGATAATGCATATATATATATATGTGATTATAACTTCTGTTTTAAAATAACATGGCAGGGCAACTTTTTTGTTACCTGACTCAAGTTTTTTTAATTAATTCCTTCATGTTTCATTTTTCCCAATTATACTGATGTCAAGATTTAATAATCTTTGAAACACTGTTCCTGTAGGACAGAATGTGGAAATATAACTCCATATAATGCAAGGGTGGAGCAGGCATGTGTTCAGGCATCCTGAACAGGATATGCTGGCAGAAGTGTCCTGGAACTACCTTTCTCTTAATTCCTGCATTTAGCTCACTTGCAAAGCTAATTGGATATAGTTTCTTCATGTAAGCAGTAGCTTGGCTTGCATTTCTACTTTGTTTAATGACTAATCTCTTCCAATCTATATATGTTTAATCAGGAGATGACCTAGGTCAGATAATAGGTCTGCTGCAAATGCTGTTCTACTTGCAGCATGTTGTGCTAAGCAACAGCAAATCTGCTGAGAATTCTTGTAATGCAAATCCTTTTCAAAACACTTTTACTGATAGTGAGAAAACGTGTCAGATTGTGAATGGCTGCCACCGTACTCCTTACTGACTTGATGATTTCAAGAACAGTTTCAGGGGTTAAATATACCCATGCTATATTTATCCATGATGGTTTCCATTTCTCAAGCTGCTGCTAATTCAAGAACTTCCTTTACTATTAAGGAATTATTTATAGGTTGGATAGTTTTAAATAATTTGTCCTAGATCTCAGACCTATCCTAGATCTTGTGTACTTTCATTCCTCTTCTTTCCTGTTTCTAAAAATACAAATCTCTGTATATCATTCAGATCAGATTTCGAATTGCTGTGTCTGTCTGTTAAATCTACATTTTTAAAACATCTGTCTGTGTATGACTATACACATGTAGATTCCAGAAAGGACAAGGGGTCTTGCTGAAGCAGTGATGCAGAAGGCCTCTTTTTCACTTGATATTTGGGAAGAGGAAACAAGCTTTTTTGCATGGCCATTTAAAACATTTGATATCTATTAAGACTGCTGCTTGCTGGTGCAAAATTTAGAAGCCTCTGTACTTTTCTGCTTGTTTTGTGCAGTGTGACATTAAGAGTATCCATCAGAGGATCTTTCCATCATGGTCAACAGGCAACCCTGCTCCTCTAAAGGTGAATCTATTCCAAACTAGTAAGTCATGCCTGGTAATGGGGACTGTCAAGTTGGATGAATCTGCCCACTGACAAAGGACACACTGTCTCGTTACGGTGCCTAGCGTGATGTCCATGTTCGTGCTCCGTGAGATCACTGCTTCTCTGATGAAGCAGAGGGCAGGGGGTTGGCTCTGCCAGCCCAGGCTGAGGAGTGCCTCAATGCTGGCTCTAATTGTATTCCTGTGGTGAGGAGCTCAGAAATGAGACATGAAACAACTGCACTAAGCTGCCTCACTGGGGGGAGTATCAGGAGGTTTTTCATGTGGTAGCCTGTTCAACAATGCCCCTAAACAGACCCACGCAGGGAAATGGCTGTCATTCTGACCCAGGCTATTTGTTTCCTTCTTGCCTGATTATTGAAGATTAATATTCTGCCTTCTTGCCCTTGTAATATTCTGGGCTTGAAGGAGCATAGGAAACAGCATATCCTATCAAATAAAGTGGCAGGGAATGATTCTTGAATGCTTGATCATTCTTGTCATACTGTTTGACCACTCTTTTTGTGTTGTAAATGTGCAGTAAGACCTTTGATCCCTGAGCTGGTCACATTAAGTTCACTGCTCAGGGTGAGGCCCTGCTGTGCATTCAGTGAAGTTTTTGTATCTGTGGAAAAGAATTAAGGGACACAGACTGCTTTGTGCAAACCAACCTGGGAGGATAGATGTGTTCTGGAATTAAGTTCAAACTGTGCCTCTGCAGAGGGAGTGGCATTGCTGTGCAGACTGGCTGCCGCTGCAGCTGAACACAGTTTTGCCTTGCCCTGTTTGCCTAGCTGGGTGGATGCTGGAGACGTGGGGAAAGTGGATAGGTGCTTGGACTGGTTTGCCTGCTGTGGACAGGATCCTCGATGAAACACAGGAGTCATCATGCTGTGAAAAGGGGAGAAACCCGCCCTGTGCTTTCTGTGACAAAAAGGGAGAGTGTGATGTTCATTGACAGCTCTTCCTGGCTGGTTGCACCTCTGCACTGGAGGAGGAAGTGAAGAACCGGGGCAGTGATACACACTCTCATGGTGTGAACTTCCTGTAGCATAGGAAAGGATGCTGTTATCTCTGACAAGGCCTCCCACAAACTCAGTGGGAACAATTGCAGCCACTCCTTACTTGAGTAACCTTGAGTGATTGCTTAGTGCAGTCCACGGTGAATAGCTGCATTGTGACGGGTTTGGCTCACTTCTGTTCTGCCAGGTGTTTCAGAAAAAAGAATCTCTAAATGAAGATAAATAGAATCAGTAATATAATAAACCAGACAATGACAAAGAAGAGTTGAGCAGCAATCAAAACTCTATGCAGGGACTGGAAGTTTGCTGTCATGGATACATGCCCATTTCTGGGTTATTTTAATTGTGCAGCTGATTTATAATTCAGAAAAAGACAAAAGTATGTTTTAGTGGAACCCCCCCCATCATACTTATTGTTTTATCTAAAAATAAATGTCTTAGTTATAGCAGTTTTTCTATGATTGTGAAAATTCTTTTGACTTATGAATATTACTTAGATGATGATAAAATAATTTTCTAGTAACTTTTGAGAAAAATCAGCTACAGAAGTATTTCCTTGTTTATATCCCTTGCTGTAGAAGCTGCCACTCTTACCTTCTTTGATTAATTTACCAGCTCAATTAGTCCAGGTGTCCCTCCTTTGGTCATGCTTATAATTCCTTTTCTTCTTCATTCTGGGAAGGACCAAGTCATAGGCACAACCTGCTTACGTAAGGAAGCTGCATGGTCTGGTGATATGAGAGAGAGAGAAATGTGTAATCACTGTAAATGGGGAGGCCAGATTCTTGAGCTCCTTCCTTAGCAAATCCGTGCTGGAAAATGGCAGCTTAAAATAACTCAGACCAGTGTCTTTGATGCAAAGAATTATTTTTTTACTTCCCAGGTATAGACTGCGTGGAGAAAAGAACCTAAAAAGCCATGTTTTGCATGTTGTTCTTTACTACCCATGATAAATTTTTTCCCCTGTCACTCCATCTTCTGTTGAGTAGGACAAGACTATAGGTTACAGTATTTCTTTTAAATATCTGTTAATGATGACCCTCCCTCCCCTGGGGAGCCACTGACAGCTGGCTCATGCTTCTCTCCTAGAGAACAACAGCCTCAAGGCTTTAGTTCCTGGCTTCATTTTGGCTCAAGTTCAGGAAAATATAAGATATGCAGAGGAATATTTCAGTGAATAGCTTATCCTTTCTTTCTCCACTGTTGTTCAAATTTAGCCTAACTTTTTGACTTGCTTTCTTTCATGGTTTTCCTCTTAAATCAAGGGAGGATAAAAATTTTGTGCAGACAAGGTAATAATGACCAGGTGAATTGAGATGCATGTGTGCTTTTTAAAAACAAATTAAGGAAATTTATCTCTGTCATGTTTCTTAGTATGAAATGCTTTGCAGTAAATTAACCAATGGTTTAGTAGCACGTTTAAATTATCACGCCCAACTATATTCTCTCCTGCTATCTTATCCAAATAATGAGTTGAAATATAAAGAAGAATTTTAGGTAGAATTTTAGCTGTAGAAAGAGAATATATTTTTCAAGTTTAATGTGTCGAATGGCTACACTTACATAAGTTACTTATAGAAGTCACTACTTATTTTCATGAATTTGAACCTAAAATTAGCAAAGAAATTTGTGCTTTCATTCAGCATCTGCTCTTGCCTAGCATTGACTTCAACTGTGTAAAAGCTGTCCTTTTTATTTTAAACAAGCCAATTTCTATCTTCTCTTCTACTTTGGTTTCACAAAGTCTAGCTTATATAGGAGATAAATTTGAAAATTTTCTGTAACCATTGCACATAAGGCCTTAGTAACTATGTGGATAATTAGAGATATGTTTCATTGCCTGAAGAGGTGTGTGGAGGAGTGATTAAAGCTAACATACCAGGAGGAGGCAGCCTTTCTATATCAAGATTTTATAAGGAGATTATAACCACGCTGATGAAACACATGACAATGTGTTTGATGTTTCATACAGTAAGTTTATATCCTTCTTACATTATAAAATTACTCATTAAAAATACTGCCACCCATTAAAGAAGAGATAATATGTCACAAGCATGCACCTAAATTGTATGAAAGCACTTGGTGTATAGGTAAATCACACAGAGAGTGATAGGTCTTCATGGTGCTTGCGCACATCCCCCTTTGGGTAAAAATGAGGAATTTAGGCATCTGTTCTAATCCAAACACTTCATGCTAACACTTACTCTGATTTTGCAGTAATATTGCCAATATAAGAGAAAAGAACTTGTAAGGAAATTTCAAGACTTGGTTGGAAACTAGCTGCATACTGAAGGCCAAGGCTCTGCTCTGAGGTAATTGTTGTTCTCTCAATAGAAGTTAGCTTCATATTTGGTAGATACAGTGCCAACCTTTCAGTCCTCCTGCAGCTTGCCTTGGGCTGTAGTGGATACTCTGCCTTCAAAACATAAGCCTCTCTGCTTAATTTGGACAAGCCCAAATAGCGTTTAGCTACTTGTTAAACCTCAGATAAGGATTATGATTATTGTTTAATCATGTGTAAAAATGAACCAAGAAGAACAATAATAGCAGCTACCATAGCTTCCCTTCATCAAGGCAGAGCCAGTATTGTCTACTGGGAAAAGTGCATTTCACTTGTGCATTAATCACTTACCTGAATTACCATGTGAGAGGTATAATGGCCAAAAAGGGGAAATGTGTTCATGTCAGCTGTAATTTCTGCTACTGGGGCCAAGTTCTGTTCCCCCTCCTCACCCCACTTCCCACCATGGAATCATAGAATAGTTTTGATTGGAAGGGATGTTAAAGATCATCCAGTTCCAAGACACTTTCCACTAGACCAGGTTGCCCAGGGGCCCAGCCAACCTGGCCTTGAACACTTCCACCGGAGTCCTAGTAAGCCCAGCAACTGCATGCAGATCTCTAATTCCTCCTGTTTGTTCCTCATGCCACGTGCATCAGCGGAGAGGCATTTTCAGAGAGGCACTCAGTTGTTCCAGTTATCTGCAAAAGGCATGGAAGCCAAAATCATGCCACCTGTCTTTCCCCCACCCCTGCATCAGCAGGAAAAGCAATCTACACTTCCATAAATGAAATACCCTTAGGAGTACACATTTTATTCCAGATTTTGCAAGTGTATCCAATACATTCAGAAACTGTGCATACAAATAGATGAGTTTTTTATTTTTTCCTGCACTGTTTTAGATTATAATTACTTTTGTGATAGATTTTACTTGGTTTTCAACTTTACTGTTTCAAAGTGTGGCTACCAGCCTCACATCTTATTGGCAACTTGTCCCTGTAATCCCTATGTAGTTTGAATATTTCTATGATATATCAGCATAGCACCACAAATGTATTAAGTCTATATGACTGAAATATACACATTGTATAATGCTACAGTATTTACTGGCACCAGCAATACTTGCTATTGTCAAACTTGGAACCACAGTTTCTTCTTTAAATGAATTTTAACTTTACCTGGAGACATGGTAGCTACTAAAAAACCTCTACCATTCTGTGGAATTATGTTTACCACAAATATTTTGGGAATCTACTCTTTGTCAAAGATACTACTGGTTTTATGGCTCAGCAGGCCATGTTATGAAACTATATAGCAGGAAGAATTTTCTTTAACTTTCTTGGTGAGTCATCCTCTCTCTTGAAGGACACGTATCCTTTGATTTGTTTCACTGCAGGAAGGAAAGGCTTTAAGGTTTATGTGTTGGATACAAGATTGTGGATGCTCTCTTTTATTTTTCTGAGCACAATGCCTTTTCCCTCTTAATTTCAAGAATTCAAATGATGAATTGAACACATTTAACAGTCAGGAAGAGGTAATGCTAATTAGTTTCTGCTTATTTTAATTTATATTAGCTGGATAAATGCACCTTCAGTTCCTTGTCTGGCCATATGCTTTTTGTGTGTTCTTAACCTGCCTATGTTTTAGTTTATTCTGTATGCTCTCTTTAGGGTAAGTAACCAAAGGAACTATCAATCTCGTTAATGCTACTTCCGTATCATAGGGAACCTTCAGGCAGCACACCTGCCAGTGGATACAGCTTTGCCTAATGCTTAAGATGTTTGGTCCTTTGTGCTCCAGAAAAGCCCTATAGCTGTACCTAGGGCTGTACAAGCTCAGCTCACCATCTGTGTAGACAACATATTTGGTCAGGAAGGGCAGCCTCAATGTATACCCTGTTGTCATAGTCACTGGTCTTGATATAGTGGATACCACATAAACACTTAAGAGAGGTTCTTAAGTGCAACATTTGCACTGTTGCCTTCTAGAAATAGCATATGAAATAATATTTATTCATTTAAAATTCTCTGTGAGATATCAACAAAGATGTTTCTTGGCTTTTATAAACAACAACCAAACAAACACTAAAGGTTTCTTTCTCTTTAATGGAATTGTTCCACATCCCCTATCTTTAGTCAAAGAATGCAGGACTGCCCATAATACATTTTCACTGGAGTATGACTCCCTGTGTATTCATTTGTTTGGTAGGTAAATAAGAAAGGGCGTTTTTCCAAGAAAGGAAAGATTAAGTCTCCAAGCCCAGGGTAACTGCTGCTCTGAATCTTTGAATTCCCTTTTTGGAATTCATTATAGGATTTGGGAATTTTTGTCTTTTCTTCTGTCAAGGACGACAGTATATGAATTAACGTGAACCAAGCCATTGAGGCCATGAGGGAATATTTTTTTCAATTAGGGCAAGAATCCTTCTCAGTGGAAATGGATATGTGAAAGTAATTTGTAACATCTGTTGGATGTGGAGTTGTCTTCCAAGTGAAGCAGTGAAGGTCTTGGAGATGTGAACTTCTGTTCTGCTCTTATGGTGCTCTGTTACAAATGCTCAAGAGCTGTTTAAAATCACACACGCACCTGCTTGTAGGCTTGGAGCAAAAAAAAAAACCCTTAGCAGAGCAAGGCTCCTGTTCTTTTCATCCTGTACAATAATCCTCACCTTAGGGTGTAACTTCTTCTCCCTGCAGTCCCTATCCTCTTCCCTGTATGTGAACATAAGTAATGAAGCCAGTGGTTTGTATATATCCGTGAACTTGTTTCTCTGCAGCTGGCTGAACCCTAAATAACAGAGTGGGTTCATGTGTACCAACCTTTTACAAACACTCACTTGAGGACATGTAGCCAGGGTTTGCAAAGTTATACTTCAGAAAGGTAACAGAAGTCACAGTAGATCTTTTTTAAGCACTTTTAGTCTCTTTCCTGAAGCAATGACCAAGTATAAGCACCAAAACACCCCATGAGGAGTGTTATCACATGAATGTTATGACCTTGAAAAATTATTGCATATGGTATTTTTTCTCATCCTCACAAGTCAGACATGTACAAAAGGTGACTTGATGAATGTCTACTTAAGAACAGCTGTAGTTGAAATTATTGGGAAATGTCAAAATGCAGTATGACAGCATACACTCCGCTATATTTGGGTTCTTTCGTATTATACAACGATAGGAGAAGCTGTTGGTTTTGTGTGTCTTTTCTTATTCTGAAGAGATAGGAAATATCCGATACCTCCTAAGTGAAAACAGTCTGCTAAAAGATTCACTTGTACTGACTAGTGTGTCAGTGACTTTACAACACAAGGTAACAACCAAAGATGGCAAGTGATGAACATGAGAACCTTGAACGTCAAAGAAAAGTAATAACTATATAGACTGCAAATTCTGTAGATTTTCTGATGAAAAAGTAAATATTCCTACCCTTCTGATTGGTGGTTTTGGGCTTTTTAATTGCCACAGACTATTTATTTCCACCTGAATCATACTGTAGATCTGTACATCCGTTTGAAAAAAGGAACAAATAAAAGGAAGCAGATCAGTGACTTGGCTAACCCTGTGGAGGACACCTCAGCATTTGGAAATTTCTCTGTGTCAGCTTTTGGCAAGAACACGTGTGGTACATGAAACAAGCCAAATTATATCAGTCTTATTCTGCAAGATCAAGTTACTTTTGCATTTTAAGTGCTGAGGTGTCCCACAGCCTCTCACCTCCATGGTACACAAAGGTATGGTGCCTTTTCTTTTGTTCTGGTCAAGCGCAAATATTTGCACACGGGAAAATGTTTTAGCTCTGCAGACCAATAGATCAGCCATCTGTCTGGAAAAGGCAACGCCTTTCTGCGCTGAGACGGATACATAGGGGAGGATCCTGTTCTGTCAGTTCTCAGATTCCTGTGCCTCACCTCACTGACGTTAAGTCCACGTTTGTTTGACTACTCTTGGTCTGATTACAACAGATAAGTTCAGACAGTAAAATAGACACGGATATGTGAACAAGTGGCAATAAAGTTTGTTTCCCAGAATGTGTCGTGTTCATAGTAAAGGCAGAACTTAGAGAAGTCTTTTTGTGTAAAACATGTACATCCACAGGTGATGCTGTATTACACTCATGTTAATATTAACATCCAACATATAGTATACAGGATATGAATTCTGTAAAAGCACACAGTCTACACAGGTAGGTTTTCTCAGCTATTGGTCTTTCTACTGTGACTGAATTTATTCAGTGTAAAACAACTTCTGCTCTCACATCCACATTTTCCGTCTCGTTTTCTCCTCCTTCAGCTCTAACACAAACAATGGAGGTTAAACAAACCCAGTTGGTTTAGTTCCAGATAACCAAGGAACAAAAGGAACAGTTTCCAACTCTCTTAAGAAAAAGAGAAGTAAAGAATATGAATAAAACTCTGCCCACTAATATTGTGAATAAATCTGTGTGGCATGCAAGCAGACAGAAAGGAAAGAAAAGAGAGACTAGTGTATCATGCCATTTGTTATGCTGTTTATTTCAGAAGAAAAAAGGGGAAAGAATTGCACAGGTTATTGCACAGGTTACAGTCTTATTATCTTCTCCTGGAGCAATGGGACTTTAATCTGAGATCTGAGTGTCTGTTCCATCAGGAGAAATATTACCTGGCAAAACAGTCTTCAACGAGGAGAAGACAGAAATACAGTCACAGCTCTAAAATTAAGGATGAATGTTGAATGAAGCTGTGAATAAAAAGTACGTGTGCAACATACAGGGTGTTTTTTTACCTGAATATCTAGCTCCACCAAAAGGACTGGATCTACATCTTTAAGAATCACAAAAATTTAGTCTCATTTTGGAAGGCTGAGAACAGATTTCAGCCAGCTACCTACAGGGATTTTAGAAAGGAAAGAAGAGAGTGAAATCCCCTTTAGCCACTCACCAAAGAGATTTCATCTGACACAGTGGTACTTATGTGCCTGTGGCGTCTCTGGAAAGTGGCTGCTCTCTGCTTGAATGAGTGGTTTGTTAAAACTGTTACAAACTTCTATTTCAGTAGAAAATATTGTTCTAGATTATAGGTGTAATCGGTATCAATAATATCTTTAGAAATTCATCCAGATTTTCTTCAAATGTTAAAATAACATGCATTGCAGTGTAGATCTAAAGACTAACTTTTGTTCAGCAATGAAGTAGGTAATCAATGTATTATTCTGAAAATTTGGTTATTTATTTTATTTAATTCACACAGTTTATTTCCTGTCTGCTGACTCAATATTAAATGTCAAAAATTAGCAAAACAACAGTAGCCTTCTAGGCCCAGGCCTTTCATTGCTTGTTTCTTCCACAATCCAAATAAGTGGTAATTCTACAATTTATTTTCTCTTGCAGAGCTGAGGTAAGACAGACTATGGAGTTTATCTTTCCTGAGCCCAAGTGAGTTCTGGACTGGGGTTCTGTATCACAAATCTTTTGGGATTCCAGCTTTGTGGATTCTTAACAGACATCTCTTTGCTTTTGAGTGAATCCACTAAAGGAGTAAAGAATTTTAAATTAGATTTGAAGGGGATAAAACCATGTTCGCTAGAGATAAGCCTGGTAGTAGCACACAGATATTTGAGGGATGGTGTGCTAGCAAGGTCCTTTGGTCTCAGTGGAGATAGGGGATGGAGATCCATACAGCAGCAAAGACACAAGGGTTATTGATGTCTTAGAAAATATGGAAGTGCCTGAGAATGGTCATGTAGGGATCAGGGCTTCTCCCCTAAAAATGTGGCAGGATCAGTAGCCCAACTGAGGTGCGTCTACACAACACATGCAGCATGGGCAACAAATAGAAAGAGCTGGAAGACTGTGAAGCTGGAAGCTATGGTGTAGGTTGCCACCATGGAAACATGGTGGGATGACTTGCACAACTGGAGTGCTGCAATGCATGGCTATAAGCTCTTCAAAAGGGACAGGCGAGGAAGGAGAGGTGGTGGGGCAGCCCTATTTTTGGGGGAGTTTTTTTATTGTCTAGAGCTTGATGTTGATGATAGGGTTGAGTATTTATTGGTGAGAATTGAGAGGAAGGCCAGCAGGGCAGATGTGTGTCCAGAGAAGGGCAACGAAACTGGTGAAGGATCTGGAGCACGAGTGTCATGAGGAGCAGCTGGGGGTACTGGGTTGTTTAGCCTGGAGAAAAGGAGGCTGAGTTCCTGTCATGGCTATCCTGTGTCATCTCTGGCAGCTAGCTCACATCCCTTTCTCCTGAACATCACTGCCTGCAAGAGCAATGCCTACAGACTGGGAAATGTTGCCAAATTTGGAATAGATAAAGACAAAAATGAGTAGAGCTAAGAACAAATCAAAGAAATGTGATTTCCAGTTTAATTTTACTTCTAGTATTTTCCCTATAGGTTAAAAAAATCATTTAACTGATTATTAAGATATTGTTATTATTAATGACTAATACAATAATTTTTTCCTCTTCATGTACAGGTAATTTATCACCACTCTGTTGGAATATACACTTATATCCAAATTTTAAGTAATTCTGAAGACATAGATAGGTGCAATATAACTAATTCATGACAAATAACTCCTAGGTATTATAAATTAGCAAGGCTGTGCTGCAGAAGTCCTTCCTTCATCTTTTATGTGTGTATTCAGGCAGCACCATAGGAGACAGCAGGTAGCACAAATGACACTGGTGTTTTGCATGTCACACAACATACACAGTCCTGCTGCAGGTGAATTGATGACTATTTTACTCTAACAAAAAATTACATTGCTGGGATAATAAGCTACTTCAGCTTTTTACTCAAACAGGTGTCCACCCTTGCATACAGTGATCCTAGGGAAATTTTCAAAAGGCCTTGTATTTACAGATTCTCTCAATAAGCTGCCACCTTCATGGTGGAATGCTACAGAAAGAGGGAACGACCTGGGATGAGTTTCCCATGACTCAAGTGCACTGTTTAAATGAAAAGAGCTAGGAAAAGCCTCCTCATTTTTCCTATATGAGACTTTACAAGCATCACTTATCCTCACTTAAGAGTGGGGTTCTGGGACTATTTCCTTCCATCTCTCTTGCTTCACTGTATCTTTATCATAGCAAAACCTGTAGTTGCTCTTTGATGGTTATCACCTCACTGAGAGCACATGCTCAGTCTGGAATGTCTGTCCTGTTTTCAGCTATCAGAACAATAGTTAAAGGATTACACAGGGGAAAGCTAAGCCCAGATCACTGGTTTTTTTCTGTATAAGCTATTCCAAAATCTATCAGAAGAGCTTTCTTGTCTGATTTGACACCAAAGTTTATTTTCTTTTAACAACAAGTAAGTGTATAAAGCAGAGGTAAACTAACAACTAACAAGCTTCTTGCAATAAAAATTAAAATGGAGAGCCAACATGCAGCTATTCACTTATGTAATAAATTGCAAATAGAGATACAAAAGATTGTTTATAATTCCTGGTCAGAAGTCATAGCTGACTTAATAGGGTCAGAGTTGGATTGATAAAATACAGCTCAAAGTTGCCGCACCTCAAACCATCACTTTCACTTATTCAGATAACTAATTTCAAAGTGTTTAATATATTTATCTTATTGTTTTGCAAATGGATGTGATAGTCTTTCTGTATTTGTTCTCCAAATTGTTCTTAAGAAATCTGATATACCAAATCTGATATATCTACTTGGTAAGAGTTCAAAATTCTAGTAGAGACAGAGGTGCAGCTTCACCTCGTAGAGGTTATGGTAATTTCACTGTTGCTGGTTACAATTCAGTCTGAATGAGGTGTAGTGCTTTCTTCATGTTCTCTATTACTGAAAGAAAAATAAATAAGAACTGTAAAAATATATTAAAAGTGCATTTGTACAATTAAAAAAACCCCTTCCTACTTTGATTTAGTAAATTGTTCATATTGAAATTAATTCATGGTCACACATTATATTTTAGAGCTTTCTATTGTGAAAATTCTGGCATTGTTCCTAAAGCAGAAGGTAAAAAGTTTAATGAATTAGAATGTTTAACTTAAAGGGATTTGACAAGGCCCCTTTCAACTCCCTCATTTCTCAACAGCAAGCCTGGTAATCAGATGTGATGTGCATATTTGTGGTGAGATATTGCACTGGTGTCAGATAGATGATATAGAGCGAGGACTGGCTGAACCTGAAAAATCACATTCCTTTCTGAAATATGTGTGTTAGGTGATACCGAGGTAAGCACCAGCATTTCTTTACTGATTCCCTCCCACCATTGGCTATTTATATTGTGCAGTTGGATACTTTTGAATGTCCAAGTATGACTTGCATAAGTATAACTTTCGCTGTTCTTCAGCAAACTGCTCAGATCTCGATCCTGAGAGTTCTCACCCACGATCTTTCAATTTTTCTTGCCTGAGTAGCCCCAATAAATTCAATGGGACAATAGGTGTGATTGTTTTGCTTGAACAGGTTAGACCATTATAATTTATTGCAAATGCTCACCCACAGTATTTATTCTTTACTTTGAGATCCTAATGGATTCTCACGCACACATGATTGGGATGGGGTATCTGGCTGCTTACAATGTGAAATGCAAACTCAGCAAAGGGGGCACTTACAGAATGGTATGTCTTGTGGTTCATATGTGTAAAGCCGGTTGGAGTATCTTCCTGTGATATCAGCTCGTACTGTGAGAGATGGGTCTGAAACAGTAATTGTATTAATCACTGCCTTCCATTCCCACAACAGCTGTGGGTGACTGTGTGGCACTGCTTTGTCAGCTCTGTTTCTGATTTCATCAACGAGGCAATTATGAGGCCGTTATGCTCTGTTCCAGCCAACTGCTCTTTACTTGGAGAAATCCTGAACAAAAGCTTATGCTCATTTTTATATTATGCAGCTATTTTTAAGTCCTAGGTAACACATGCATTTCATCCGTATTTAAAGGAAAATATCCTGTTTTACAAGTTTACATCAGCAGAAGCTAATTTGGCTGGATGCATACACAGTGAGGGTCATGCATCCCTACAGCAATATTAGCATGACCTACCTAGAGACTTCAGAACCAAAATCTCATGATTCTTAATGTTCCCAGCATGGGAACAGGTTATTGTGGACATATCTTCTTCCAGTTTCCCTTCCAAGATTTTTGGTAATTAACTGACTCCTGTAACTGCACTGCTCTCTGTCTGAGTGTGGGCTTCATCTCACTGAACTTTGGCTGCCACCAAAGAGCTAGTCACTCTAGGCTTCCTGTTCAATCAGTGAAAATGAACAGGCACTCTGGGGCATAATTAATTTGATCCATTCCAGAAGTCTGCTTTACAATGGGATAAATCGTTCCTTAGATGCCACTGACTATTGATTTATTCTGTGGTAATACCCACACTGTAGACATCTACATTCAGTCAGATATTTGACTTTTTCAGTGAACTTTGTCTTGTAACAGCACTAGGAAGAAGCACGAAGAGCAAAAGCCCAGATGTTAATAGATTTTTGAGCATCTTGTCCCCAGGTCAAAATTAGGTACCCTCCAGAACACATCTCTAATTTAAGGAAGTTTACAGGGGTCAAAGTATGCAACAGAGGCAGCGATCTGTTTACCATTTGCAAAATTAATGATTCTGATGTCCCCAAAGAACACTGGCATAATTCAGATATCACATCCTTGAAGATACATAAATATTGTACATACCTACAAACATGATTCGAGGCACGTATTGTCCATCAGGTGACAGGTTTTTATCTGTGGTTTCATGCTGGCAGAAAAATGAAAGCTAGTTATTAAAATACTTCTGTATATTTTGCTGAGTAGTACCACCTGTGAATAACCTTGTACCAGAGGACAAAACTGGATAGGCATTAGTTGTATGTAAATACACATGCACAAATGCCTCTACTTATATAACTAAAATGCCAGAGATATTAGCTAAAATGACATGAAAAAACAAGACAAAGAAAGAGAAAACACAGACCATAAAAAGATACCAGTCAAATCGCCCCAAACCCTTCATACCATGAGATTCAGCATAACAAAGTTATTTTGGGCCATTTCCTGTATTTCTTCATTTTCTGCAAAAGCTTTCTTCAACGCTAGAAAAGACAGGATAAACTTTGAAGTCCATCTCAAACTCTGCCTTTCCGTCTGCGTTTGGGCATCATATTGGCCAGAGACTGGCCACATTGTTCCTGACTCTGCTGATTCACATTCCTGAGGAGACACTTAAGGGCTCTATGACTGCTTTTGGGGTTTTTTTGACCCATGGCAGTACAACCTCCCAGCTGTGAAAATGGAAGCTCTCTTCTGTTATTTATGAAGCCTGTCATCTCAATGGATACCATGTCTTGGCTTGACAAAAGTGCATTATTCTCAGAAAATTCTTGTTAGATCAATTTCAGCAGCCCTATCCTCGCCTCCTTCTTTAGTTACCAGTTCAGGAGACCCAAACAATATTAAATCTGTTTAATGAGTCAGTAGCAAATATGTGCCTCTTAATTTAAACTGATGAGTGCTGCATTTGGGATAGCAGTACAGCAGCGCTGAGTATTTTTCATGTTCTTTATTGGGTAGTTTCACAGTGGAGTTTTTGTAGATAACGGTAATAAATTCTTCGATTCTCAGATACATTTTCATTTGCCTGTTTCTTTAAATAATTTTCCTAAGTGTAAGGTAAATATATAGATAGGTTCAGTTTCTTATAAAAATATTCACAACATTTTAACACACAAAAAATCAAAATTACCTTGGCAGTATTGACAGTCTTCCAAATGATGAATTACCATCAGTGGCTTGTTACTTTGTTAATAAGAATAAAAGATGTAGTTAGATGATTTGACGAGTAGGCAAATGGATGATTTTACTAGCAGACCGAAAAAGGCAAGTTGTGTTTAATCCCATGTTACCCCACAGTAAAACCATACAGACATTCAGTAAAGTATTACAGATATTTTTGAGCAAGGGAAGGGAGCATAAATACTTCATAAAAGAGAAACAGAGAAATAGAATTTCTACATCTAAATAGGTTATCTATAGTAAGAGATTCTAGAAGAAAGAAACAACAGTTCCTCCGTAATTTCATTCCCAGATAATAAATAATCAAACTGAAGAGCTATTTAATGTTGCTTGGGTATGAAGTTCTCCATGATTAAGAAAATAAAAATAATCTGTATGAACAGGAATAAAATAATTTTTATAAGATTTATATTTTGGATGTCAAAAAAAAATTCTCTGCATTTTCTCCTGTATTTTTTTAAACTATATTTACTGTTCAGCAAATCAGTTACTAATCCTTGATCTGCTATCACTGTCAAGAGTTGTTAGTTTCTAGCCATTTTCACCTATGATACATGATATCAATTGTCTTTTATTTTAAAAATAATTTGCCTTTAATTTAGCAATAGCTGATGCTACACTATTGTGATTTAAAATGAACTGTAAAATATATTTGAATAGGTGTCGTTATGAATTCTCAAATATATTTTCAGCAGAGTTCCAGAGAAAATTCAGGTTGGAACTTCCATTTCTACCAAGACAGTGAGAAACTGTGAGTATATCATGGACATATTCCAACTAATAAAGTGTTGGGGAAAACATCAGAGGCAGCATATCTCCATGCAAGAACAAACGCAACTGATTTCAAGGAAGTAATCAAAGGTACATGATATTAAAACACAACAGATGTAATTGAAAAAATTATGGTATCTATTTATCATTGTTAATTCAAATGACAACACTGCTCTTGTGACAAAGAAATAACAGCATTACATTGTCAGCCCATAATGTTACTTCAGAGTCATAAGATCCCTACAAGGGCTTTTATTTATAGACACAGTCTGTTTTATTTAACTGGGTGGTCTGCAGATCAGCTGTCACGGTGTTTCTTTGTTCTGTTCTACTATAGTGTATTCCAGCACATCAGAGTAACAACTTTATCTTCATACTACTTTTTAATCTCTTACCTTTTTTTTGCTTGATAAAGCCCTTCTTCATAAGTTTGTACCCAGGTAATTTCATCTCCCCACCCTAGAAGTATAACAAGTAGATTAGCTGGTGGCCAGGAAAGTAACTAATAACGAATTCCTTTCTTTTTTTAATATTTATCAACACTTGTACACAAATAAGATTTGGGTTTTTTAGTCAAAGGTTCTCTAACATTATGGATATACTAATTCTACATCTCCTGATAGGTACACTGAAAGATTAAAAAACCCCAACCAAACAACCAACCCTCCAAAAAATCTCAGCTGGTTGTGTATCCAGCTCAGGTTCTTTGACAGGCTAGCTGGCTATCTTTCTAAATGCTCAGAAGTCCCTAAATGAGCACCCAAATCCTTTATATATTTTTGTTATCTGCTCCATATTTCATGTTGACCCTGGGACTTAAAGAGAAGCTGGCATATAAAAGAGAAAAATAAAATATGACAGCTCGAATAAGATCAGCTTTAATATGAATGTCATTAGAACAGTCTTGGGTTATAAATTTCACTCCAAAGTAATGAACTTCAATCCCTGGAGTTGCAAGTATGTAATTTAATTAAATAATTTCATAAAAGAATGGCTGTTAAATAAAAGTCTCCACCAAAACAAAATCCCAATAGATCATCAGCTTCATAGCTCATCCGTAGCACAGATCTCAAAAAGCAAATTGTCCAGTTGGTTTTACGCCTTCAGCTCCCAAAGGTCTCAGCCCCTCTGTAATAGATCCCTGCATCCTAGGCAGTGTGGCTCCATTCATGACAGCCCTCATGGGAATTGTAGAGAATTTCTGGATCTGGATCAGGTTAGAGCTCTGTTTCTTCTGTGAGGTCTGGCCAGTGCTTGAACCAGCCCAGATTTGCTGTTAGATTTCTCACAGGACAATTGCTTGTGATTCTACTGGATCACCTCTTCCTTCAGTAGACAGATCTTTCTGGCTGATGATGGGATTCTGGCATGCTGACCAGTGCCTTCTCAACCCTGGCTGCACTCAGCTGCTGCTGAAGGCATCTACATAGAGTAGTAGGAGTCATTTTCGAGCAGGTTTAAGTATTCCCCTTTGATCTGTGAAAATTACTTGTAAAGTGTGCAAGGCATCCCAAAGGGCCTGAAATCAGAATTAGAAAAGCAACACCTGCTTTCTGTCACTGCTTTTTTCTTCAAAACCACCAGAATGTAAGAGTTTTTACTGTCTTCCTGTACATTCAGGCTTAGTGGGAACAATAAATCCTAATCTACATACTGGATTGATTATAAACTTTCCCCCAGGATACTGCTTACAAAAAGTGATTTGAAATTTCTCTTTGGATAGTCCAGGTGTTGCATGATTTTGTTAAGTGGTCTTGGAGCAATTAGGCTCAGATGGAACCTCTGTGACATGTGCAACTTTGCTAGAATAGGGAAACCTCAGAGGTGAGCTGTGGGATCTGCAAGCTTTGCACAGTTTGTAGAAGAGGTCAGGAAGGGAGATGGAGATATTTTGTGCTTAATAGTTCCAAAAGGAGATGGAATATGGAGAAGGGGAAAAGAGCTTGCTGAGCTTTTTTTCTGCTTGTATTTCTAAGGATTGGTCAGACACAAATTACTTAAAACAGGGTCTTTATTTAACAACCAGGTTGAAAATTATGCACCACGAGGAAGTGAATTACTCACAGTCATGCTTTGCAGTGGATATCTGATAAAAATTAAAAGGAAAAAAAAAGTCACACAGAAAACCACACCAATGGTTCAAATGGTTTTGTGTACAAAAATGGGTCTGTAGAAAAATTGTCCCATAGCAACTGAAGTTATGAAACTGTTTCAGCAGTTGGTAAGTTGCCATAATAAAATATCTTTCAAATGGCACATGAAAGAATATTTTTTCACTGATAATCCTACAAAATACATCCTGATTTGAGAGACTCACTTTGGGTTATTTGCTTCTGCTGGGTCAATATGAGTTACATAAATTATGCAGTTTATATGAGGCCCTCAGTCATATCCTTAAGAATAAAGTGGTGGAGTGAAATGACATAAAATACGAACATGCATTACTCAGAGTGTCACTTAACACTAGAGAAACACACCTTGGTAAGTGTGAATGTACATTTAAAAGAAAAATATTTGCTGGCCCATATGGCGAGGTAAGGACGTAACTACATACAATAAATATACAATACCTCTTGACAGTGTCTGAGGTGCTCGTTTTTCCTTTTTAATTGCCATTGCAAGGTTGGAAGTGACTGCAATTAAAAGAAGGGACAAGGCCAATGTTGAATGGAGCATTATTTCCCTTTCAATGCAGCAAGGAAACTGGAAAACAAAGCAACAACTTTAGTCACATGGATTTGTCGCCTTGCACAGTGTAAATCAATGTGTTAGTGGCATTCTAACAATCTATACTTCAGAGACAGCTTTGGTTAGTTCTAGAAATGCCTGCTTTTGTGAGAAAAATGCAAAATGGAAATACTTAATTTTACGGTGAAACACTGCTATCAGCTGTCAAAATTAGGTTGCAGGGGACTGTTCTCATTTGATTCTTATGAATTAGCAAATATTATAACGCTGGATCATGACAATTTCAAGACAGTGCTATAGGTTTCTTAATTTCAGTGGAACATAACAGCATGGGATTTTTTTTTTTAAATTAGGGTTTTTTTGGCAAAAAATGTCTCATGATATCTTCGTTAATCAAATAGGAAAATTGACAAATATTTGCCTCCAAGTATAATACATTTTAAATTGGCAAATCCATCCAAAATGTTGAAATTGCCATAATTTTTAAAGTCTGCACTCTGTGAACCAGGATGTTAAAGACTGTGAGATAAATATCAAAGAAATTTTCAGCAGTTTCTCACAATGAAAACTTGAAAAATTTCCCTATTCTTCACAGCTTTTTTTACACTGACTTTCAGCTGAAGTCCTTCTGAATAAAACAATTCATCTGTGCTCCTGGCTCCTTTAGTATTCTCTTCCTGACAAAGATCATTATAAGAAATTCAGTAGCATCTGTCCTTGATAAAAGTCAGAGAACAGAAGGAAGAGTTGAAGAAAGGCATTAAAAATCCAATTTTTTTTTAAATTAATAGGTCTTTCATTCCAGTGCTATCATATTTAGGCACGAAAACTCTGATATTCAGGTGGATACCTAATGGTTTCAACTGAGTTAAAAAATGTAATGCATATAGCCCAGAATACTATCCAGTCTTATCAGTTCTCACTAGAGACTCCATTTTTTGGAGGAATGATATTCAGTGCGGAATTATGACTCCGAGCACTGGCAAAAGAAAACGCTTCATGTTTTTTAGGACTGAAAAGCAAGAAAAGTGATGCTTTAATGAATCTCTTAACATTGCACAATCATTGTTAGCAGTTAAATTTCTTGTGAACCAGTTAAAACTCCGTTTCCAAAAACTGGCAATCTCAATCCGAGAAAAGAATTCTATTCATGTGGAGAAAAATTTGTATATTAAAATATGCAAAAATTTAGGAAAAAATATTATCTTGTAGTAAGAATCTTATATTTCTGAAAAATTTCCCTATGTTGGTAAAATAATCAGTATATTCATTATAATATTTTTCTCTTCAGTCTTGTCCCAAAATGATTCCCTTTACCCACACATAGCATCACAACTGTAGAGTTGTGCTTTGTTTTACATACTCCCCTAGGCTCATTCATGCTGGCTACTCTTGATTGAGTTTTAGAAAGGAGTCTCCTTTGGAGCTTACTTATTATGCTCAGTAACATGATGATTGGAGATTATTGATGTTTAATGAGAAAATGAGCAGTTTTCCAGTGTTTCCTAAGGGGAGACTGTAATTTTTGGTTAAGTCTGGGGGATGAGAATTTTTGAATAAATCCTCAACAAAAATTCCATTCAAGTTTTCCCCATGTTTGTGCAAACCACTAACTTCAGTCAGCTAAAGCCGGTCATTACACCATACTACTATAGTCTTGAAAAATTAGTATTTGTAGCAACTCTATGTGAAAATCAGCAACTATCTTTAGTATCAGTTTACTAATTAGCTGTTGACAATCAAATTATCATTTCTACTAACATGTTAAAATTATATTTAAACATGAATAGATATGGCTCGAAATCACACCAGATAATGTCTTTCTAATGCAGACATGGAATGTGCAATTCAGTTCTTTCATTATGTATTCAGAAAAAAATCAAAGTGTAGATCTCTTCAAATCACAAGTATATTTATCTGAAGCTTAATATTTGATTATCATTCTATTGAAAACCAGTAGGGTTTTGGAAGGATAATTTATCAAGCAGCAGCTGGAGATAGTTTAAATTTAATAATCTGAATTTTTGATACTACATGATACAACATTAATTAATTGATTTAGAGAAAACAATGTCAGATAACACCATATAGATTACCTTCAACTCTCTGCCAGAACAAACATTTGCTAGCTAATCTCTATGCATCTATCAATTGTCTTTTTGTATAACTAACTTTGTAAGGTATTTGTGAACCAAACCTCATTGCTGTACTAAAGGAGACTTAAGAATGAGAAATATTTGCTCACCAGCAGTGATCAATTCTCCTGATTGAAGGTCCTCTTCCTGGAACTGGTTAGTTAAAAATCAGTGTGATTTAAGCACACTGTGATTTAAGCACACCTGAGCTGTCCAGGTCTCTGTGTCACAGCAACAGTGCATTCACCTGGGAAAAAATGAGAGGAACCTTTGAGCTGAAAACCAAATTAGTGTGTTTCCACCCTCCCCCTTCCTTTTCTGCCATCCTTCCAACTTTCATCCTTGTGAGTTCCCATGCTTATACACTGAATCCTTGCATTTCTCTTCATCTTGCTTGTATCAGGTGTCTTGTTATGAGGATTGGAAATAAATAGTGGCTTATGTGTGTCTGCTACTTCCCCCCTCAAACAGTTTGAGTCTGGCTTATATCCAGTGTAAAAAGAAACTGCCAATGAAAGCGGGAACTGTAGATGCTTTTGTTCCCAGTGAATGGCAGGGTTCACTGGTGCTTGAAGACAGGTATGAACCTAATAGGAAGACACAAGGGTTACTTTGTGTAGAGAAGTGTAATTAACAAATAAAACAAACTTTTTTTTTTTTGAGACAGAAATAAAATTACTTATTTAAAGAATATGGCTCGAAGTACCTGATTATCCTGATCATTGCTCCTGGGAGTTGTAGTTTAAAACTGATTCTTTGAATATGATGCTTGATATAATTTTACTGAACTTGAGAAATACAGGAAAAGTCCTTTATTCACCATTTTTTGCACAAAGAAAGAATGAGCTGGATCATCTTTTCCTTCCTCCTTGGATAGCTTTTGCAAGGGAATCAGAAGCAATCCTCTTTTGATTCTTGATCTTCCAGGCATTTGTTAATATGGACTGTATGGTTACGCTTCTTATAGTTAGAAATACAGAAATTTTCCAAAATTACTGAAGTGTATTGTTTCTCATCCCTGACATATTGTGTTATTCATCCCTGAGGTATTGTGTTTTACATGGCACAGGTTTCTTACTGTAAGAAGTAAAGGGGTAGATATTCAATCAGCCTAAAATTAGTGCTGAGTTACCTGCGAGTGCCCTTTGGCAGGATGATCAGCAATTTGTCTCTATATTTGAAGGTCACAATTTCAGCCTTTGTCAGTCTTGCCACAGAGAGATTGGCAGCCTTGGTGAAAAAGACCTTGTCAAGATTTAATGCTGAAAGAGAATGACTGTAATAATTTATAAATCCAAGCTGGATGCCTTCAGTAAACCTATTAAGTCACTGCTTGTTAAGTGGGATCTTATCAGCTCCCTGTCCTTAATTTCTTCTGCATGTGTTCAGCATCCATACATGACCAGAGCATGAAGCCAGAGCTCCATCCCAGCCAAAACTGTCCTGCCTGACACTCAAAAGGCTGACCTGGGCAGCAGCAGTTACCAGCCAAATACTGAATCTCTGAAATGTAGAGCACATGCTTCCGTACTCCTTCATTAAACTAGTGTCTCTTGCTCATTGAACTTGGGCAACTTAGTCTCCAGGGGAATGTGGGTGGAAGGTGTTTGCATTTTTCTTCTCTAGTCTAAAAGAGTAATTTTGGAGGTACAAGTAATTATGGATTAACTGTGTATATACATTTCTATCCAGATCAAAATTAGGAATGTAACAATTGGCTAAATATAGGGCAGAGTAAAACAGCAATAAAGTATGTGAAGAGGACAGACTTTTAGAAATAGAAAAATGTTGCAGAATAACTGACACTTGAAATCACACACTACTGCTTCCATGTGAGTCATGCAGCAGCAGATTTAAGTACGTATCCATACATTGGATAGCCCATTTATGAAAAGTGAAGCTGACTTTTAAATTTTAATTTACACAGTGCTGCATATATGACATTGCTGATGAAGTTCTTACTCTGTCCAACTCTGCCTTAGTTCATGTGTGAGCAAGGGATAAGATCACAGCTCCTGTGACAGGTGTAATTCAGAGTCATTCCTGCAACCTTTGTTGATAACTCTGCAAAAGGCTTTTATACAATCAATATGTCTCTGTAAATCAATACAAAATTAATTAGGAGATTACACAGGGAGATTGTAGTGTGGCCTGGAGATGCACCACCACAAATGCCCAAATAATTTTTACACTAAACAGTAGGAGAAAGCTTCACAGAACACATATTTTCATGGATGAGAGGTACTTCTGGCTCCTAACACAGGTATTTGGTGTGGAGTGGGTCTGGACCTCAGGGTGCATTCAAGCAGCACATGGTACCAGAGCAGAGAACTACAAGCTTAGACTGCTGAGCGTTAGCTTTCACTGCCAAAAAGGAATAAGTGGAAAAACCCTACAAATATCTATTGTACTCAAGTTTTGATGGACAGCCAAAAAACATTATTAGAAAATTTCTGAATAATTTCAACAAAGTCATTTAGAGAAATCTAGATATGACATGCTGGTTTGTTTCTGAGTGTGTCTTTCAAAAAAGTCACAATTGTGGAAATAGGGCTTCTGGTATTACAAGCTGATTCACAACAGATGTACTTCCCCTCAGCCCCCTTTCCTAAAAGGAAAGCTTCAGGTACTGCTCAAGTGAACAAACTACTCCAGTGTTATCTGTGCCCCAGCAGTTTGCTTCCATTGGACCACTGTACTTTTATAGCTTTGTATTCCTGTAAAGACACTGTTATGGAACACAAGCATAATAATATAAGTGGAAAAACATTTATTGAAGTAGTTTTTACCGTGGTTAATGCTGGCTGCAACCCTTATTCTCTACTTCCCAGGCCAATGTCCAGGTTTTCACTTCTAAGTCTACGTCTTATTCCAGTATTGTAACCTCCAACTTCCTCCAGAGGTTACTCTGCATTTTTTTGGAAACTAACCCCTCCATCCTTACAGCACCCTGTGGCACAGCACCTGGAAAACTTGGTTTCAGGCTTAATTGGTGCCTTACTTCAGCTGTCTGCAGTTCTGTGCCTCTGTGAGTCACTACCGTCCATTGGCTTCCACTTCCCAACAAGATTATTTTCCTGCCCTCTAGGCTTCTCAGATTTCCCAGAACTTTTTATAGATACAAAGCTTTGAAGACTTCAAGGGGAAAAATGTAATTTATTATTTTTCATAAATTTTGCTGAGATTTACGGAATAAATGTGTTTTGGTAAATAAAAGGAAACCAGTGCTAGATGTTGGTTCCTCCCTTCAGTCCAAAAGTACAAACTGTTCTGGACTGTTTATTTAACGTTGTGTGAGCCCTGGCAGGCAGAGCTTGCCCTTCTACCAGTGGATATTCCTCTTACAGTGTGGTTCTAGTCATGCCAGGGGAAGCCTTGGAAGCCATTCTGGCCTCCCAAGCTGCTGGTGCACCCCAGGGCACACACTGCCAGCCCAGAGGAGGGGTACAGTGCGCTCCATGCCCATGGCTGGGGAGATCCTGGCTGCTGAAAAGGGGTGTGAAGGCTTGCCACCTTTTGCAGTCCTTAATTAGAAAAGGGGAGAGTTGCACGTCCTGCACGCTGTAAGTCTGGAGAGTAGCAATAAGACTGTTGCATGCTCAAGGCTCTCAGTTCTCTCCCTTCCAGCAGACTCCGCCTACACACAGGGTTGCATTTGACTTGGTCATATGGCAGCAGAGGGATGGGGGCAGCTGGAATGACTGTTTCCCCAAGGCTTCATTGGACCTTGATTGGCATGAGGACCTGCAGAACGTGCCTGTCCTCTTCTATTCCAGCTTCCTCTTGCTGCGTCCTGTGTAGCTGTGGGCTGGTGTTCCCCACCATCATGGGCATGGCAGGGAAGAGGGGCAAGGGCAGTGGTGTGGAGCCCAGGCAGCACCAGTCTCTGCACGGTGCATGAGCATCAATGGCTTTACATCAAGTTTCCTCTCACACAGGGAACTAACAAGCACATACATGTCAGGGTACCACATGCAGCAGGCTGTGGCTGAGCCTTTCTGGTCAAGGGCATGTTTTCTCTATTTTCAGTCTTTCAGTCTTTCTCTCTTTTCAATGACTGCTTCAGCTGTGAACAAACACCTTCCTCAAAATGTACGTCATCTGACAGAGCTGAAAGCTTATACAGAAATTGTCTTTTAGACCACCTGAATAGACTATGGTTTCTTTATTCCAACAAATTATAAAGTCTTACTGAAATTATGGGCTGAGAAAATGGTATCTAGAATTTACTTTGCCCTCAAAGTTATAATTTTAATTTTTTTTTTTAACATTCACAATGTGTTGTGGAGGCATATTTCCAAAAACTGTTAGAATGGGTCAGTAACTCTTTGAGGAAGACAAAGAGTTTGATATCTGACATGATTATATTTGAGTTTCTGGATGATGTGATGAGGTGTTTGGATTCAATAAATGGTATACTGAAACATCAATATCTAAAGAAAATGAAATGCAAGTACTGCTGTAGCTGGAGGACTTGGGTGAGATTTCTCTAGCACAGACATGATCTTTTAGTATTTATAGGTTATGCATCTCTTTATTGATGTGGCAAGTAAGACAAAAATTTGATTGTTACCAATGCCTCTAGTTGGCAGTGTTGCATTACTAATAGCAAAAGGACAAATCTTTCTGTTTCAACTTTGCTGGATTCCAGTTATAAATTCATAATACAAATAATTTAAACATAAAAGTGATTGCATATAAAAATTCGTGAAGTTGTGAAAAACAGTTGAAAATTCATTTTGAAAAATCAAAATGCTTTTTATTTTGTTTTTTTTTTGTTTGTTTTTAATTTATGTGCACATAAAGTAATTTGAGAGGTGACAGGGCTAGAAACCCAGACCAGATTTTAAGGAGGAGAGCCAGGAAATTCAGCATGTGTTTTGGAAGAGATTGAGAGCTCAGAAATATTCAATGAAACTTTCTGACTGCCACAAGAAATGAAAAGCGGCTGCATTTCCCTGCAGTCAGAGTGTCCCAATAAAGACTTCACAAGCAAGAATGCTCTCCAGAAACACATTGGACTACTTTGCTGCAGCTGTGAGAGTGAGTCAACCAGGCCTCTGTTGAAAGAGATCCTGTTGCTGCAATGTTTTTGTGATGTTTTCCTACAGTGACATCACTGTATCTGCTTTAAAATGTACTGCCATCTAAAAATCAAAAGATATTGTGTGCTGTAAAGTGAGTGTTTAGAGTATCTTTTAGTGTTTCAGCTTTCTGCACAGGTATTCCTTTAACTTTTACTATAATGAGAGGTTTATCTTAGGGCTTGCTTCTGTGAACGACTGACGCAAGAGGGCATGAGAGCAACTCAGTATCTCTGAACTTTTGTCTCCTCTTTTACTCTCTGTTCTTCAGCCAAACCTTGATCCTGTAAATTTTTGAGTCCTTGGTTCCTTTCCAGAACAGTGCTTGATACATATTTAACTTTAGGTACATTAGCAACCCCATTGATGTCCACAGGATCGCTCATATGCTTAAAGTTAAACATGTTCTCGAGTGTCTACACTGGATCAGAGAATATGGGATTGAGGTCTCTGGCAAATCTCTAGGCAGGCTTCTCCTGAAGAAGACAGACAAGCCTCTCTTCTGATGCAGACCTGTCCTGGTGCAGCCAGGTTTATCCCCAGCAGCCAATTGCTGGAAAGGGTCTCTAGCAGATCATTTCTCACTGACTGAGCAGACCATACTCTTTACCAACAGAAAGGTTTCAGCTTTGGCCATCACAATGCAGAACTGCTCACCTGAGCAGCTCATAGAGCTGCAACCTGAAGTCCCTGCACTAACCCCTTCGGTGGCATTGACCCATTACCCTAAGTCAGAGCTCGTTCAGTGCAGTTGATCCACGAAGCTGTCATCCCTTCATCTGAAACCTGTTGTCACACCGAGCGCTTTTCTTTCAGTCTGAAAAAGGTAAGTGACAACAGACTTCCATATTCCTAAAATGTCATGCTGCTTTCACATATATTATTCTCCAGAATATATGAGAATATTTAGTATATTCAGAACACTTTAATCAGATTTTTTAAAAAACACAAAACAAACAAAACCTTTATGGCTTGTTATGGCCTCTTGTTATCACAATTCACATCTGAGAAGCAGAATGAATTTAACATTACCTGACTGAAAACAATTTCACTTTGAGTGGCAGAGATGGAGATGGGAAACATGTAAAAGTACATGGGAGTACCTTGAAATGTTGAGAGGTATCCCGGGTCTAGCTTTTCTTTATCTCCATGGCCATTAAAAACTGTTAATTATCACAGTCTGGCTTCCAATGAGTAACAGTTTGCTTTTAGTGTTGAAATATATTTTTAGCCTGGCCAAGCATAACCTTTTGTTATTTGGTTGTTACATTTATAGCCCACATAATTGATGCAGAAAATTTTTTTGCTTCAGATTAGCTTCTAGCTACAGTGTTTTCTTGTTGTTGCTTTTTTAAAGCCAAGGATTAATAGGAGACAGAAACATAAGACTGAGTCATCAAGTTCTGTCTTCCACTGGAGGCAGCCACACCATAATATCCTGCTTATATATACATTAAAATTACTTAGGAATTTTGCCATTCTTCTTTTTCAAGCCTGCCTTTGAAACTCACTTCTTTGGAGAAACTCTGATTTAATTAGCCTGAACTTACACTTAACAACTTCTGATCAAGTGTTCTTCTGCCAGCATTACCCCAAATGCTGTTTCTCTCTCTCTCTCTCTCGCATTTCTTCAGAGAAATCACATCTCAGCTTGGTCTTCTTTCTTCTGGTTGAAAAAAAGAAAGAATTTTGAGTTCCTTCATTTACCACATCTATTTACCCTTTTCTTCATGTACACGAGCAGGAGTTCAGAGTTCCTGAACAGAGATGTACCACTATGTTCCAGATATGGTCCTACATGGGCCTGTGCAACTATTGTCTCTCTGAAAATATGTTGTCTTACACCCCCTCGTGTCCCATTTGCTTCTCTTACAGGTTCTTTTTAATATACTAGTTACTAATGACCAATCTATAATATGATCTCACCATATATACACCCACATCTTTTTTCTTCCAGGATTTTTTCCAACTGACAGGGCTCAAATTTTGAGCAGAAATATCTGCCAGTAGTCTCTGTAAAGAGAACGTTTTATGTAAGTGCCTTTTCCATCTTTAACAATCTTTATAAGATGTGGATGAGCTGGCCTTGAGGCCACTGAGGAAAACTGAAACATCCTGCATTTTCCTCTCCATGCCTAGCCTAAAGCAGTTAGTCTCCCTAAAGCCACTACTTTAGGCAATGGAGATGAACAGAGATGACTGCAAGCATATGGATTAAGTCTACTCTAAATCACCATCTGGAGAAGCCAGATGGGACCCGGATGGGAGGCACCAGATAAAGACACCCTAGGAGACTGGCTCCTATCAGCTGATGTTAGTCTTTTTAGATATCTTTCCAGTCACATCTCTGGAAGACCGCATCATATCTGTGTTCTTCTTTAGCAAGTACATCACAATAGATGTACCAAAAAAAAGAAAAAATTCTTAACAGATTTCAAGCCCAAAGATCTAGATATCTGAAACACTAAACTCTGTATTACTGATACTGAAACTAACCTTAATGAGTCTATTATACGTCCTAGCCACCACCATACACCTGTTTAACTGATATCCTGCTGACAAGCATTTCCAAGGCCTGCATAATAGCTTCCAGTTGTGGCACATTCCGTATATGTTTTTTCAGAATAAAGGATGATTTTTATTTGAATTAGTGAGGAGTCTCAGTAGACAGCTATAACCTGACAGTTCTCTGTTATTTGTGATGGCGATGCTGCACAAAAAATGTTAGAGATTCCAGTGACTTTATCTTTTTCCCTTTCTTGAATAAGAACTAGGTTATTGTTACATATACATGTAAAGCATTGCAACTGGTATTTGGCTGAAAGATTTCGGTGCAGTGGTTCAGGAAGCATGGTTTGTGGGGTACTGCTCAGCTTCTGCCATGTCGCATTTCCAAGATGAAAAGGAAATTAATGAACTTTCAGCTTACACCACTGCAACTGGGAGAGAGGTCACAAAGAGACCAACGTATTCAGGTTGTGAAGTGGTAGTCACATTTCTTAACTTTATGTGGCTAGGGAGGAAGATACTGTGCCTAGGCTAAGCTAGACTTAGCCACGTCCTCTTCTCAGTCACCCTCTTGGGAGACCCCACCTTTCCCATAAGACAGATCCTGAGAAAATTGACCTCTTCTGTAAAGTGAGTCTTGGACTTTCTAACTGTAGAATCCTCCATATTCTGCAAGGACTGTTGCCTAAACAGAAAAAAATATGTTTGGGAAAAACATGTGATCCCCAAATATATGGGTAAACATAGATCATTGGAAAGCAAGTAGGTCTAATATTTATCTTCTTTACCCAAGATTTTGGGGCTATTTTCAGTACTTTTCTTTCATTTAAACAAAAAAGAGCAAAATCTGGATCTCACTGCAAGAAAAAAGCAACTTTCTCCCTTATGCCATGCTGTGACCTTCAGCAGTCTTTTTCTTTTGGCAATGTGATGATATGTCTTCTGAAACATAAGCTCAGCTTTTGACAGCATATACTTTTATGTAGAAAGTTTCCTAATGGTTTTTAAAAAAAGTTTTAAAATTACTTTTCTGTCATGATTTTCCTAAGTGATGGAAAATCCTTATTTTAACCATTGTTATTCAGGATAATATATAAGAATAGTTCTAATCCTGACCCTGACCCTCTGTAAAACAGCAGAACAGGGCTTTTTTTTTTTCTTGAGGGAAGACCATATGTGAGGGAGAAGAGAAAAATTTTTTAGAACAAGTTTACAGGGTAGACAACTGGAAGAACACAGAGGGACATTTTTTAAACTGAGAAATGTTTTCATAGTTTGTCATTTGAGAGGTGCATACAAATCGCAGGGTGCTTTGTAGTGTTCCTTGGGGTGTTAAGACAGAAGGAAAATTACCTAGTTTTCACAGTATTTGTAAGATTTCAGTGGTGAGACTGGAATAAAAAGGAGTGCATGCCAATGGCTGAGTTAATTTGCTCATGTTGCAAGAAACACAAATTGAAAAAAATTAATAAAAATGAAAGAAAATATTTGATTACGATATTTAATTTTGTCAGGAAAATCCGGCACAAATGACATAGCAGAGATCAATGGAAACTTGTGAAAAGAACGTCTGTTGTTTGTCAGAAGAGCATGAACTAGACTGAAGGCTGAGCTGGTTCCACAGTGTAGTGTTACTGCAGAGGTAACTGGCACAGCTCATCATCAGTGGGAACTGGACTGTGTGGGAGAACGCTAGTGGCTTACAAATACTTTCTCCTTCTCTTGTAAGTTGATTTAATTCTAACTTAGCTTGCCAGTAGCCATAAATTGCATGGCAGTGCTATATGGATGCCATAGCACAATTGACCATGCTTTTGTCTTCTAGTTGAGAGGGGAGTTGTGGGGATTTTCCCTCTGGTAAATGCAGATACATGCACTAGATTAGATGCCTTCTAACATAGAAATCTAAAACGATAGGTAGAGGTCTCTAAATTTTGTATTTACACTGATCATAAGACACTTTCATGAGAGTTGACCAACTCAGATATGGAAGTCTGCACTGTGGACATCTGTAGTAAAGTTGTGTGGAGGGAAATCTATCCCATATGTTTCAGCTGTGAATGACAGAGGGAGAGCACAGTGGAGGAGCCGCTGAAGAAACCAAGTATCAGAACAAACCCATCCTCAGGGACACAAAGCTGACCCTGGGCTCTTACTGAAGGGAGGTCTCTTAGATTGACAATATCCACCAAATTAAAAAGGAAGTAAAGGCACAAGTCATGACAACAACAGCAAAATTCAGCTATTGTTGTACTACACAACACATTTCAGAGGGATCACATTAGCTACAGTGCTGAGATGGCATTTGGGTAACAGGATGATGCTGTGAAACCTAGAAATTTCTTGCCTGTTTTTTTTCTTCTCATCTTTATAAAACTTTCCTTCTTGGCTGTCAGGTCATGCTATTTTGACTTTTTCCAAAGCATGCTTTTGAAAATGGAGAAATAAAGGATTTCTTAATTTATTTAAAGAGAAGTGTGTTTCCTGTTTCCTAGCTGAATCTAAATTTGTTAGGTGGGTTTGAATACAGAAACATTCAAGTTGGAAATGGCCTTGGGAGGTCTTTAGTCCAATCTCCTGCTCAGGGCAGATTTAACACTGAATTCAGACCACATTGTTCAGGGCTTTGTCCAGTCGGGTCTTGAAAACCTTCCAGGAAAGGGATTCCATTACTTGTCTGGGTAACCTAATTAAATGTTTAATTATCTTCAGAGATTTTTGGTTTTGTGTGTCTTTGAATCCAGTTAGGACCTTCCCTGCTCCAGTTTACAACATTTTTTCCCCCGGTGAAAAGCTTGTCTCCTTCTTTTAACCCCTGAATAAACACTGGCAGGCTTCTGTTAGGTCCTCCCTAAAACATCTCTTACCCAGGCGGATCAAGCCCAAATCCTCTGGGTTTTCCTTATGGGTCAGTTGCTCCAGCTCTTAACTCTTGGCAGCATCTTGCTACATACGCTTGCCAAGGTCTATCTTCATCTTCCATGTATTTAGTGGTACAAAACTGGATACAGGTTTACATATGCTGTCTAATAAATGCCATGTAAAGGGGAATAATCAGTAGCAGGACTCTTATTAATTCAGTTGGGTGCTGTTGGCCTTTTTTTTCCTGCCAGGGCACACTGTTGGCTCATGTTGGGCATATTGTCAAGCAAGACCCCGGTCCTTTTCAGCAGAGCTGCTACTAAAGCTGCTCAGTCTCCAGACTACACTACTGCATATGTTAGCTCTTCCCATGTTCAGGACTTTGCATTTTTTCTTTGTGAATTTCATGACACTCCAGAAATGTAATCACATTAAATTGAGCTCAGAACAAAGCACATCTAGTTTCTCACCCCACTCAAACAACTAACAGAAATGCTGAGAGTGGAAAAGCAGAAATGGTTAGAATAGGACAACCACAGAATAAGACTATGTGATTAAAACCAGGCAGGGACCTAGAGGCAACCTCTCAGTTTGATTTAGCAGTTCACAATTAAAGGCTTAAAGATCCAGTCTGTAACATTACATCCATAAACATTCTCTTCTCACAACCATGCCCTAAAGTAATGAAAACTTCTTGGGTATGAGAAGAACCAAATTGGTTTTGTGTTTTGTACTTGGCATAATCTGTAAGCACCTCTTAAAACTACCTCTGATATTCTCATGTCTCATGTATTAATAAAAGTGGATGGAAAACAAGTTTTGTAAATTATATCTATATATCTGTATATCTCAGAATTTATCCCAGGGGTGATTCTCAAGATCATTTTTAACATTACAAAAAACAGAAAAACCTGGAAAAAATCATCTCAGCAGGCATAATTGAAACTAGTAAACTAATTGTGCTGAGAGAAATGCCATTCCAAATGTATAAAAGTAGGTATTATACGGAAAAATAAGGCAATTTTATGTAGAATTAGTCATCTCAGACATGCTAAGTACCCAGCCTACCTGTTTTTGCAGTCTTCCTTTGCATTTTTTCATCCATTCTACTATTCTTTGGTTCTGACTTTTGCATTTTGTCAAAATATTGTACATAATGTCTTTGGTGAACATTGTGTCCAAATTTTATTTATTTCTCTGTGCAATAGGGGCAATAATGTAACTTGATCTAATTTTTAACCATTACGCACAGCAAATAATAAGTATTTTCAAAACCACTGAGAAACTTTAAAAATGAAAAATAAACAGGGGAACATTTGAACAAAGCTATTGCATAAGGAAAAATGAAAGTAGAGAAAGAGAACAAAAATATGAAGTACTCCAGCCAAATTTCAGATTGCACAGTACTTCACTGCCAGAATGCCCGTACTCTGCTTATAAGCTATTATTGTCACAGAAACTCCTGAATAATTCAAAAAACAAACTCACAGTATCTAAATATAGTGTTGAAATAACAAAACCATTCTATTTTTTCCCCAAGTGAAGTAATTAATTCTAAAAATAATGGTTTAGATTAACCTAACTCAGGTTATTCAAGTCATCTCTCTGTGTCTATCCAAAATGGACACAAGAGAAGTCTGGAATGCAAAAAGGTTCAAAGTGTACTTTACGCTTTTCTAGCTGTCGCATTATTTTATGCACAACACTCCTAACTCACAGGTGCCTGCAATATCACACCACCAGCACACAGCACAGCGTTACTGTTCCCCAGTCTCTAGCCATGCTCTATTTCTTTCAGTATAAGTTTCATCCTACACCAGTGAGGTCACCTCTGCTGTGGAGGAGGCCTTAAGCTGGTGACTGAAGAACTACGAAGACTACTTGCATGTCTGTTCGATGTCACGTGGCCACTGCAGGAATAACCCACTGCAGGATGAGCCGGTGGGTTGAGGGAAGCACAGGCAAGGCAGTCAATTGCACAACAGGCGAAGATCAGGCTCTGCATTTCCTCTGTCTATGGACCAGACTGGGAGTGAGAGTATTTTCTTTTATTCTCAATCCTAAAGGATTACTATCGAAGCCGATACAAGAAGAAAAAACCTAAAAATATCTTTTATAACTGTGAACGTAGACATGTGAACTTCCTCCCTGATAATTGCCACTCCTCTGCTTACCGTTTTTATATAAAGATAATTTACATCAGTGAGGAAGTAATTGAGAATGTCACATTCAAAATGATGTATTCCTGCATCTTCTCTATGACCATCTTAAAAATGCATGAACATCTTGATACTGCCTTATCTTTTCTACGTTAAAATGAAGATCTAAAGTAGGTTACTTATGACCAACTTGTATGAATGAAAAAAAACAACCAAAAAGTCATATAGTTTTCATGTGATGACTCATTTAATTAACTTGCATAACTTATTTAATGGTATTTTATCATATTTACCATTTGCTCCACATGCTTCTGATCCCTGATATCTGGAAATACTTCTTGAATCTTTGTCCCTGCGACTTTAATATTTTGCTTTCCAAAGAATTTATTAAATCTTTCAATTTTCATGTCACATTTTAACAACTAATCAATATTTTATAGTTTCTGTAAGTATATTTTTTTTGTTGTGTAGCATTGGTTTAAATAATTTGCATCATGTTTGCCTGAGCTATGCTTTCTGTTACTCTGTGGTGATGCCTTTTGGTTATACTCATGAGGAGTCTCAGGAATTGTGTTTTCTGCTGCTTGTGAGCTGTCACTTTCATAAATTGCTTTGGAAATACCCACTTATATGTTATGGTGTCACAGTATTTTTTATGTGTTTGTGCCCCTTGGAAATGCATTATAGTACATTCATAACATCTGTGTCATGATGACACTGTCTACCAGTTCTAGCTATAATTGTTTCATGTTTGATGTTATGACCATCCAAGCTTTCACTGAACAGTTCTGACACAGAGATGTAAAGTCCATATGAGTTTTTATAGCACATTTTACTGTAGCTCAGTTTCAGGTTGAGCAAAGAGATGACTCCTGGAAAGTTGAAAAAATCAGCAGTAATATTTTCACTATTAGTGTTTCTTACAACAGATGAACTGTAATAGTGGTTTTTAACGTGAAATGTTTAATTAATTTAATTTGTTCCTCATCATGTGAAAACTTCATCCTGATTATTCTCATGGCAAATGATTGTGACAAAAGCAATTACCTAAATATGAACTACAGAATGAGATGAGCCTCTAGAAGACAATGCAGGTAAGGAACAGTATTAGAAGACAAAGAGAAATGCAATCTCTTGCATTAGTGAGATGGAGATTAACTGGTGAAGTATTTTTAGGAAATCTCTGAAAAAAGAGTGCTACCTGGAAGTTCCATGTACAGTCAGTTGAGCCTCTCCCCAGCCAGAAGCACACTTCCTACTACAAAAAGTTAACTTGTTTGTAGCTTTTTATAGTTAGCTTTACTTCATTCTTCTTCGGTTCAGAGAACAGGATGTGCAAGAGAAGTCTTACAAACCACTACCTTTATCAACCAAACTACATTTACCACAAAGGGCCCTAATTTTTTTTTAGAGGTTACTAAAGTATAGATATGTCTAATAATGTCTAGACTGAACTTTCTTTTCACAAATATGGCAGTATTGTAATACAAAAAGCAACATTTTTGATGGTTCTAAAAAATTGATATTACAAAAAAAGGAAGGACTGTTTTAATTTTTAATAAGTGTTTAAAGTTTGAGTTGATTTGTTAAAGCCACTGGTTACTGGCAGTTCTCCCAAATCCTTTCACAGCTGGAGGAGATCCCCAGTTCTGTTGTTGGTTTAGGTAATTGCATGAAAGAATGAGTAAGTTTAAGGGAACCTATTTAAAGAGCTCTGTACCTGCTCCAGTGGACAGATTTCAGCTTTACAGAAACACCTTACATTAAGACAGGGTAGGAAAGAGATTCTGGAAATTGACAATTAAGAGTTCAGTTCATAGGATTATTCAGCTAATGTGGAGTCCATGGCGGGTTTACAAAGATTATCCTTTTGAGTAAGCAGGAGAGCCATTATTCATGGACCCATTCAGCTTTGTTAGAGGCTATAGATAGAGAAAGGAATCCTCCTCACTTTGTAACCACCTCACTAGCAAGCTCTGTAGCTGAACTGAATTATCCCAGTTTGCAGGAGATATTTAAATTAATGAACTAACAGAGGTTAAGTAATACAGATCTATGCCTACCTGACAGATTCGGTCTATGTCATGTACCTCAGCAAGATTTCCCAGCTCTACCTCACTGCTGTCTCAGGTTTCTCAGGATACATGTCTTCCAGATCCTTCTGACTCCAAGAATGAGTTTTTTAGATCGAAACCTAGGGAAAGAACTGAAAAAATAACAGTTTTGTACATGGCCATTTACAATGTCCAGCCACTTATGTTTTCTCTAAGTTCTTGGCTAAATCACAGAAGAAACCACCACATCCCAAATTCTTCATTGTCCTTGAGACTGCACTGACTTTAGAAGGTGTTGCCTTTTGCCCTTAAGAAAGTACACCTATTAACCCTCACCTGTCTTTGCTGGAAACACTGGCATGGTATAACTGTAGTTCTGTGGAGCTCTAGCCACAACATTACACATCAAACGAAACTAAACTGTCTAGTTCAGGCCTACTCTCGTCATGATTTCCATCCTTTCAGTGGTAGCCCATGTATCTGAAGTAATTCTCACAGTAAAATGCTCTTTTATGTAGGCAGTCTGTTTTTCCTTGCCTTCTGAGACATACACGTTTAGAAAATTTCAATAATCATGAAGTCTGCCTCTTGACGTGTAATGTGACCCGAGCAGCTGCCCTTTAAGTAAGAAGTTGTGATTGAAAAAGCATCTTCTTGAAACAAGTAATTGAAACTATCTGGTCTCACTCTTGACATTTATGGTAGCATACTGGATTTTTATAGGAAACATGAAGGGATGACAGGAAACATTTTCACATGTGGTCATGGAACTCTGAAGGCATTTAGAGAAAAACAGTTCATAGAGTTCCTGCATATGGAAAGCAAACATTTTTTCACATAATCCCGTATGCACAGAAAATATAATGTATTTTGCATCTTTTTCAAGCCACGTGGCATTATTCAGGAAACATAGTGCTACACTGTTAATAAATGTGGAAAAATCTAGTATATACTGTGATGATACCTTGATACCTGTAAGACCCATTCAGTCTCAAGATCTGTGTGTCCTAAACTCAGAAACTTAATTTACCTTGAAAAGTGACAGAGACCTTGTACCACCCAGTAAGACCATGTCAGTTTGGATGGAGAGCTGTTTCCCCTCACAAGAATTGTTAGAGAAGGAGTGCAAAAGAGGGGAAAGATGGAAGGAATGAGAGGAGGACCAGATGAAGGGTGCAATAGACAGGACTTAGTTGGTTATTTTTGGGTATTCATTATTAAAAGGATGAATGCAAATGTGTAGTTTGTGTACCTGGTGTATCACAACACTGGGTAGAAAGACATGAATCGGAGTGAGGTTTGTTTCGTGTCAGACAGTCATTTGAGCTTCTGCCTACTCTTCTACATAAGCCTGTGTGCTAGTGCAGTCAGAATAGAACCATTTATGCAAGTCATAGCTTCACAAGGGGGTGGTGCAGCTGGCATTAAGTACAGTCACTTCTGACCTTCCAACTTGACTGCCAGGTAGCCATTTCTAAGCTGATTTACTGTGATGAAGATGTGAGGCTTTGACTCATGCTCTTAGCTCTTGCAGTTAGACCTACTCAGCTAAGTGGATTTATAAACACTGCAAATCAGAAGAGAGACATTTTGAGTGTGATAACAAAGTTTAAAATCTGACTATTCTGACTGTCCTGCCTTTCCTGGTTTCTGTGGGTAAAATGCCTTCTTATAACACTGAAGTCCACCAGAGCTTCCCAACTCTCAGTTCTGTTGAGGAGCCCTGTTATTAAACAGAGATCTCAGCAAATATGTTTGGCCAATATGCATCAGTAGTTAGCAAAACAAATAGGATGCTTGAATGCAGTAAATTATGGCTATGAAATAACAGAGAAAGTGTTATGGACTCAAATAACATGAATTCATGCGTTGACACGCAGTAAATCTCTTCTTAAGGCTCAAAGACTTTGCTAATTAAAACACATTTGTAGAGGAGGAAAAAAATAGGAAAGACTCTTACTCCAGATTTTCATAATGCTAAATTCAAGGCTGGAAACTGTTCTTGAGGGGATGGCTGGACAGTGTGAAATATGTGCAACACTTTATGAGTTGAAAAAGGAGAAGGAAAAACTGATGTAATTAATGCATTTTTTGAGATGGCTTCTTAGTGTTTTAGCTCACATATTTATTAACCTATTGGGGCTGGCAGAGGCTGAGAAGAGATTTGTGTATGAAACATCTCGAATAAAGGAACTCACTTTTTAGCTGGAACTTTGAGATGGTCAGGCAGTGCAACTGATAGCCAGTACCAACAGAAAGGTATTCAATTGTGGTGAGTTGACTGTGCCCATCAGCCAGACATCCTCAAACAGCTTCTCACTCACTTCCTTTCCTCAACAGTAGAGGGGATAAAATAGAATTAAAAAACTTGTTGGTCGAGATCAAGATGGGTAAATTACTTCTGGTTCCTGTCTCAGGCAAAACAGACTTTACTTGGAGAAAATGAATTAAACTTATTGCCAAATGAAAATATATTTGGATGGTGAAAAGCCAAAACAAAAATTAAAGCAATACTTTCCCCCTCACTTGCCCATTTTTTTCCCAGGCTCATGTCACTCCCAAATCCTATACCTCCTCTCCCCCCAAGCAGTGCAGGAAGGATGGTCAATGTGGGTTTGTGGTCAGTCCATCAGAGTTCCTCTGTTACTCCCCTTTCTGCTGCTTCTTCCTCCTCACAATTCTCCTGCTGCTCCAGCATGGGTCCTTTCTGCAGGCTACAGTCCTTCAGATAAACCAGCTTCTGTGTGGCCTGTCCACAGGCTGCTGTTCCTTCAGAAAATGTCCACTAACTTTGGAATTGGGTGCTCCATGGTCTGCTGTGTGGACACCACCAACAACAACCCAGCTGATAATCCTCACCTTGTAAGTAAGAGCATCTCTCAATACACCTAGATAATGGTCACCACTGTACCAGTATGGACACATTCAGAAAAGCAGGTGTTTAACATTACTGTAGGTGTGTTTCACTTCTTGAATTCAGATCAGTTGTGTGTATGCCATGCTTTCCATTGAGAAGGAGAATTACACAGAAGCCCAGCAAGGTGATCTTCCAGTATTTCAGTGTTGGTTCATTTCAACTGAATGGACAGACAAGGGAAGAATGATGAAGGAGAATTCTTCAGGCTGTCATGGGTAGCCATGTGTGGTCCTTGTATACCTTTATCTGTCCAAGAAACAGCTGATGTTTTCTGTTTCTGCTCAAATGTAGTATTTGTTTGAGTTTTAGCAATCCTGCCAACATATTTTAAACTTTCTGAAGGTATTCTTAGACCCCATGTAGTGTCATTTCTGTAATCAATTTGTGTGGAACATCAAAAAAAGCAAAGGAGAAAGGAGTGACTTGCTGGGACAACAAAGTAAGAGAACTAACTAAGCTTGCTACCTCTGGGATCATTTGTCCCCTGTTTCTGGCAGTCATCCAGCTTTCCAGGTGGGCCAGCTCTCTGATCTGACCACTGCATTGCCTTCTTGAACACACCCCTGCTTTATGCCATTTCTCATATTTGTTTTCCAGTAAAAAATAAAGAAACAAAATAAAAAAATTTGGGGTATGGGTGAGATGAAATATATTTATTTTCAGTCTGCTCCACCAAAAAAGAAAAGTACATAAATGAAAACAAATGGTCCCAAGAAAATTTCACTGTTATTAGAAAACAATTTTTCATTAAAAAAGTAATTTCACTGAAAAAAAAGTAAATTAAGCATTTGTAATTGTGTTTTTGTTGACTCAGAGCAGGCTGAAGCCAACTGGGAGCTTTCCCACTGATTTCACTGATTTTGCACGAGGTCTCTTATGAGCTAATGATGTGTTCTTTATTTGGTATTTGTTAAAAGAGAAGCCAGAACTTTCTGAAACTTTTCCTCAGAGTTGTTATCCTCCACTCTGTTCATTTCTGCATTCCTTTGATGAATGTATGCATGACATCAAAAGGGACAAGGGAGAGATGAGTATGAGTTTAAATTTTCTTTTTCCAGAACTTGCAAGGAAATTTCATTTGTTGTCTGTCATTTTAATGTATAGCAGGCTCATGTTACTTTCAAGATGGATGCAGAGATTTTCATTATTCTATAGGAAGCATATTCACTGCAAGATCCTTTGAACATTTTCCATTCCAGACTAATGGGGAATAGGAAAAAGCCATGGGATACCACTAGAAAATCTGATTTCATACCATTTTAAAAAGAAGACTTTCTTTTTAATCAGTTTCCTAGAATCCTGCTGAGGGCTCCTCTTGACATTTTGTCGTCTTGTCAAAAATAAATTTTTGTTTGCCTTTGCTCTGATAGAGGTGGGGCCACTTTTACAGATGGCTTGGTAAAGTGTGTAGGAGCCAAGAAAAAGGGAAAATTATTCATAAATGACATTTCCCATTTCTGTGGGTTTTCTTGAACAAGACAGATACTCTAATGTTCAATTCTAATGACAGGGAAGCATTTATGGTCTTTCTCTCTTATCTCCTGGGAGTGTAAATGCTTTACTTTCAACTCTTGGAGATGTTTCAATTTTTTTAAAAAAAATCCCAAATGCATCCTATTTTAATTTTGACATTTAACTCCAGTCAGTATTCAGAATCCTGATTGTGTAAAGTCAAAATGTAAGATAACTGGACAACTGTTTAGCTTTCTAACATATACCTTTCATAACCTCCAGGAGCACACTATCTTAATGATATCAGTTCTTAAGGTTAAGTTGTACTGGATCTGAAGCCTTAGGTCACACTGCACGTTTATTTTCAAACCCAGGAGGTGTGTGACGGGAAGTGTTCCTTTCTGGGACTCTGTAAAGCAGATACATGGTCATGGCAAGACAGACAGATGAGTCACAGGTGGGGAACAACTGCGATACTGAAGAATTTGACTGTAGCCACTTTTCAGCATTACCTCAGTTTGAGGAGACTTCCTCTACCCACACTGTACTGTTCATGTCTGACTCATCCTCACTTAGAGAGATAAACCTGCAAGTCGCCATACAGACTCTGTTGAGCTAGAGCAGAGAATACTTCACATCTCTAGGTACATGCGGCTCGCAGGACTTAGCACAGCTGTCTTCTCCTTCAAGACGTGTGGATTTAACAGCCAAATTAGACCAGAGGGAATTAGATTAATTAAGTTAAGGTTTAACCTTTTGTGACTTGGTTTTGTAGCTCATTGACCACAGACATGTTGATGTTGCACTTTGGGAAGTCTGGAAGGTCCTTGAAGGCTGAGCATCTTCTCTGTAAGCTGTCATTGAGGTGTCATCTATTGCTCCAATGAATAGTCTGGCTTTCTTTTTATGGCAACCCACTAAGGGGTTGAAAATGGTCTAAGTCCCAATGATGATAAATAAGGGACAGGAACCAGGGAGCTGTATAAACTTGTTACTGAAAGATGAATTTAATAGAATAGCAGTCTCCCCCTCTCTCTTTCCTTTAAAGGAAATAGTGTATCAGGCTTTAAAATACCTTATGGCAGCTACACAGAGGGGACTTTCCTCACTTTCTTGTGCACAAGGGACTTGATCTCATGTGAAAACCTTACCTTACCTAGCAGACCTAGTAGAGTCTCACAAGTTTCCAGTAATTCACTTAAAATTTATAGACAGCGTTGGTAAAGTCCACTGATGAATCATGGGAAAATGGATGCAGTCAGTTGTGTCTTAAAGAAAACCACAGGAGATTATCACTGTTAATTTTGAAGGGGAACTCAGGCAGAAGCAGAGAAACGCCCACTTCTCCATTCTAAGACCGTGACTCATATAACTTTCTTTTCTGTCTCCTCTCTCTTTCTTTATTATTGTTATTATTTAAGGCAATACTTTCTTCCTCATATACAAAGTACAACTCCACTCCACAATTTGCTATGTCCACCACACTATGATTTTCTTTTAATCTAACTGTTGAAAATTCAGAATGTTTTGTTCTACTGATTTTAAATATTTTTCCTACATAAAGTAACTGTAGAGTTCAACTTCTGTAATATAATCCTCAGCTTGGTGAAAAAATGCCTACATGGTGCTCTATCAAATATGTTGTCTTTTATTTGTTAAAAACATCTTAGAACTATTTTCAAGGAAAAGGATTGACTGAAAATAATAGAAGAGCCAGAGAGTCATGAACTACATTATCTCTGTGAGAATGGGGATTTTCAGCACTCTTTCAAAGCCAGCTTCCTACATGTGTGATCACCACCTGCCAAGCACATGGAGATTGTATGAAGGGAGAGTTTATTTAGTGAATTAGCTACTCATGGAAGGAGGCACAACAACAATGTACTTACTCAAGAAATATGTGTACTAAAGGCAACCACAATGCAAATAAAGGTCCTGACTTCTCCAGTGCATTTAACATGCAATGCATGCTCTTCACTGCTAAGAGAGAGACAAACTCTGCTTCAATACTTGCTACAGCTCTGGTCCCTCGCTGTCTCTGCCAACCAACTAACCTACTATCAAATTCCCTGGTTTCATTAAGGAAGCCCTGTGGGCTGGATTGTGCCCACAGCCACGTTTCACATATATCACTGTATTACCAGCAAATACACGGTTGACATGAAATAAAATACTATCAATAACTTAGGGCTGTGTGTTTCCTGCTCAGTTCCTTTGAAACACCAATAGACATGTTATTGCAGAAATTGACTATTTTTATGCTGATCTGAAATAAAATTATTTTAAATGCAGGAATTAATAAAGCTTTTTAAGATACATTGCTAAAGTACAGTGACTGCCTTTGTGCTGGAGTATCAGAGCAGGCTCTATTGTACAGGTTTGAAGTAATATTATTTTTTAAAAAACTCTTTTTTGTTGTAGAAATATTAATTCTGATTTTTCCTAAGATGATATCTCTGGACTAAGTGATAGTGTGCTTGCTGTAATATACCTATAGGTAACTATGCATTAAGCTCAGGAACATGGTTGCAGTAGACAGCAAAGCTAGACCACAGCTTTGCTACTGTCAGTCCCTGAGACAGCTCCTACTTCTAGAAGCCTTCTTCAGGTGCCCTGTAACTTGTCCAGCTACATCTGTCCTGATTTCAGCTAGGACACAGTTAATTTTCTTCTTAGTAAGTGGTACAGTGCTATGTTTTTTGGATTTAGTATGAGAATAACATTGATAACACACTGATGTTACAGTTGTTGCTAACTAGTGCTTACCCTCAGTCAAAGACTTTTAAGTTTCCCATGCCATGCCACTTAGTGGGAGAGGGTGAGTGAGTGACTGCGTGGAACTCAGTTGCTGGCTGGGGTTAAACCACAGCACATCCCATCTTGTACACAGTGAATTAAGTTGTGCAATGAGAAAATGATGTAGCCAGCAGAGGGCAATGAAGGTCAGTTTTTGAGAGGTTACATAAAACCATCTCAAAGTGGTCTAAAATGTAGGGCGAAAAGGTCAAACAAGAGAATGTTGTGAACTGCTGCTATACATCCATTTCTATTAATTACTATGAGACCCAAATGAACCCTTGTGATCATGTGATCTATAAACCTCCTTTTTAATGGCCACATTAAACAATGCAGTTCCTTATTTATGACAATGTAGTTAATAGTCTTTTCTACAGGGCAAAAAAACTAATAAAAATTATACTCTCCTAAAAAAGGACAAACAACTTAAAGCAACAGCCAATAAGCCCCCAGCTCCTCAAATAAATTCTATTTTATTGGTCTGTTCTGGAGAGCAGTTGTTTCGTTTAAGTTGATAAACATGTCATTTTTCCCAAGACAATTAGGTGCCTGGATGAAAAAGAGAGAAGTCCAGAGAAGTCAGCTGTTGCTCTGTTCAGAGGAAAAAATATGCTACTCTCAGTCAGACACAAAGCTCTTTATCACAGGTGCTAATCCAACACGCTAGGAATAATGTGAATTTATGGGAAAGAACAAACTTTTTTTACTTGGGTGACATCTGCTAGGGTTATAACTTTTATCTAGGCACTTGGGCAAGCAGTTCATGCCAAGAGAGAGCAGGGTGTAAGTTTTGTTTGCCTCTGACAGTCTGGGCAACATCTTTTTGAGTGTAATTGTGGATCTAGGTGCCAAATATTCTAAAACTGATCTCTTGACATTGCTATGTTAACCGAAGAACAACTTAATAGCAGGAAATGCCTGGAGTGTTAGTGGGAAGTTGTATTTATTTATTCTGTGGGAGATCCTAAGGGAGCCCTTCTGGAGAGGGACCCTGTTACAGCTCTGCTGTGCTGCACAGGAAAGCTCCTGTGTGCTGTAGACCTGGGTTTCACTGCTGTATGTGTCACACCAGCTCAGCTATCTGGGGCATGTCACTTGGCTTTTCTGCATGGAGCTTCCCATCTCAAAAAAGCATTAGTAATTCCTCCAATTTAAACTGCTGTGACTGAAATGACTGTATAAAAGCTAAGTTGCATTTTGATATGGGATAGAAGAGAGAAAGCAATACCTGTTTTATGAATGTATTAAGTCCAAGAGGAAGGTCGTGGGCTGTTTGAATGAAATGAGTTATCTTTGCCTCCCAAGCTTTCAGGAGAAACTGAGAGCTGTAACTGTCCTGGTGAAATTCCTGTCTGACCATTCAGAGTAACAGAGCCAGGCAAGTATACCACAGGATTCTAGGCAAGAAAAAGAATACTTTTAAAAAAGAAAAAAATGCAAACCAAAACCTTATAATGATGATGTGGACTTCAAATACTCAGGAGAAGGAAGAGCAAAGTACCAGGGGAAGAGGAGGGGTGAGTCACCCACCTTGTGCTCCTAGCAGAGATTCTCGTGTGGGGAGCTGTTGCCTGGTGGTAAGTGCCCTAATGTTCCTGGCTATTAACAGTAACAGTAATTATAACTAAAGCTCTCAGTGCCTGTGTGTACTTATTTCAGGAAGAGTACAGTACCTGCTGTACTTTGTCACACTCAATAAGATGTTAATAACTACCTGTTTGCATATGAGGAACTGCTGCTTCTGGGTTTTTATGAAGTCTCATCAGCTAACAGCCAGAAGTTAGACTGGGGCCAGATTGGATGTCAGGTGGGATCTACCTGGAGAGAAGGCAAATATTTGACTTGGTGCTGATGAGCTGAATTTCAGTCATGGATCTCTGTCCTCATCAAATGAATTGTGGCAGAGGCAGTGGGTATGTTTCAACCCTGACGAGTCTTAATGGTTGCTATGTTTTGCCTTTTCACTTGTCTGATCATTACAGTGCAGCCAAGAAGTTATGTTCATATGAGCACAACCGAAGTGCAATTGGAGTGGCTCTGCTCGGGGCTCTGCAACTGCTCCCTCATGAGCAGAGATGCTGTATCCAGGGGCACAATATCCCCATGAGGGTAAGAGTCAGTCCCCCGATGGGAGGAATAACTGGGACTTATTTTCGGCAAATGCAGGCTTCCAGGTGTGCAGTGGAGGGCAGCCTGCCTATGCTTCCCCTCTGCTAAGGCTGACTTCTCTCCTGGGTCAGTGGGGCCAGCTGAGGATTTCAGAAGTGCAAGGTTGCCCCAGTTTAGCTGCTGTGCAGTGTTTTAATGGAGTCAGTGCAGTGTAATGTAGCAGCACTTCTGCCAGGCTGACGTACTCTGCCAGCGCAGATTAAGTGAAATCAGTGAGCACAATAGTTGTAGGCAAGTCACAAATAAATTATATTCATAGGCTTTAAATATTTTATTATTTTTTTTCCTGAGGCTAAGAGGGGTGGTAATTCAGTCTCCTATTTCTCTCCCACAACACATACTTTCACCCAGCTACTCCTAATGATTTGAGGACAGATTTTAGACCTTAAAGAAAAACGTCAGCATTCATTGTTACCTACTTAATTGTGTAAAATAAAAATCTCTTTCTCCTCACCCATTAAATTAATCATTAGGGAGTTTTATTTTGTTTTCCTGTGTTGAAATTCAGGAGGAAGAGGAAAATGCTGAAATATTTTTCTCTTCTTTTTTTTTAATCCTCTTTCTTTTGGGGTGTTCACACATTAGAGTGAAACAAAAGCACGAATTAAGGAATATCCAACCCTCCTTACTGTTCCTTCCCTCACCCCCATTTCTTTCACAGCCAGACCAGCATCAGCTGTTTGGAGAATGGAGTCGATAGGCAGCTCCAAGAAAGGTGGTTGATAGCCAGGAGAGTGTGGCAGTGGCCTCCTAGGGTCACTCCACAGGACATGGATGAGGTGGAGGGCAGCTGAGCCCTGCATGGACTCATTGCATGGGTATTTAAGCATGGCAGCACCCCAGCAGGACTTTGTGGCTGGTCACAGGTCATCACCTTTGAGCTGCATGCAGATCAGAAACCATGACCAAGCAGTCCTTGTGCCAAACTTTTAATAAGAGAGCCTGTAATAATAAAGTAATGAAGAAAATTTTGAAGGTCTATGAGTTTATGATAAAAGTGCAGGTGTTGAAAGCATTGGGCAGGATACTTGAAAGAAAGGAAGTTTTAACACTTTCCAAAAATCAAGATTAAAATTCTTAAAATTGAGACAGAATCACATTCTTGAGGTTTACTATAACATTCTTGCTTTGGCCTTGGTAGATCACAGTCCATCCTTTTTTTAGATGTAGCGATTATTTTCTTGAGCCCTTTTGTATTCAATCAAATAGTCTTATCCTTAGCACTTACTCTCCCTTTGAATATCTAATATTAAGATTCTTTGCTCATAAGAACTAGGTTATGCATTTTAAATAGAGGAAGAGAAAAGAGCAGAATAAATAATAACAGAATATCAACAAATAATTTTTGATTATTTTTGTATTCAAAGACCAAAAAGTGAAAGCTTAATTTATTTTGTAAGCCATTTTCTGCCACTGCAGCTACAGTAAATGGCATTTAACTGAATAACATAGAATAAGAAAACCCCTCAGAAGAACTATTGATCAGAGAGGTGAATTAAGTTTTTCTGTTTTCTGTATTAGGCAAACATGAATTGACAGTGACAAAGAAAACATCTTAAGGGAACAGATTTGTTAATACTGAAAGTTTTACTTCTAGAAGGTTTTTCATCTTTAAAGAACAAATCCTTGCTTCTGTTCAAGAATCAACTACAATGTTTTCAGTATTTTCAACAAGGAAATTTATGGTTTACAAGTGGAGAAAGCAAGACATAGAGGTGTAAAAATATTTTGTAACTATGACACAATAGGGAGCTAAGAAGTGAATTAGAGTTTTTTAAACCTGGAAATATTTGTAATCAAACATAATTAGTTTATTTGCAGGTAACTGGAATGTTTGTTTGTGTAAAGAATCCCCTGTAATCTCACACAGACAATAGCAGTGCATGCATTCTTTAAAATGAAACTGCGTGCGCTTGGTTTAGGCTTATCATGTTTTACCAAGTACCTTTATATAGAGGTGGTTTTGTGTTTCTTAATTGTGAATTATAACATGTCTTCTTAGCTGAGAGCAGTTGCCTGCTCTCTGGTCAAAAGGTCAAAAGTAAACTTGAAATTTCCATATTGATAAGAAAGCCTGAAAGCAAAAAATAGCAAAGGGGAGATAATGCAAAATGTATGTTGCTGTGACAGGCTTTTATCCAGACCTGTTCTGAGCTGATCCTACCTTTTTTCTTCCCTGCTCTCTCCTTCCCCATCTTTTTCTTCTTTCCCATTCTTCATTCCTCCAAACCTAAAGATGGCCAGATATGAAATTCTGCCAGTCAGGACTCCTAAGCTTCAAAAGAATCTCATCAGCAGAGACAGAGGCTCTTTTGTGTAGCTTTTGGAAGTGGCTCTATCTGCTTCCGCGCAGGCAGGGAACTCCGGAGCTTCTCTTCACTCCAGCCTCACAGTGCACCATCTGGATGTCGGAGGGAGTTTTGTGTATCTTTCCCCCAAGGCTTCAGGCGAGGTAAGATTGCAGTCAGTGCGATGGTCTGCAGGGAGATGTCGTTCTAGATGAATGAATGCAAAGAAATGGGTCTCTGCATTTCGGTGCATCTCCCCAAAAGGTAGTTTTGGTCATGTGTTTTGCCAGCTCAGAGCAGTCTTAAAACTACAGGAAACATGCTAAACTTGTGCTGGGAATTCATCACCAAATGGATGCATCACCATGGGTACTGTAAGGACAAAACTGTGAAAAACAAATTAAACAGAGGAAATGCTAAAATATTTAGTTTAATGGCATTGTTGTGAGTTTCTAAGGGTCAGGAAATACTGCTGTGCTTTCTGAGAGGTGTCTGGGATTTTATAGGAGCTGTCAGCTTGATTTCACAAGGCTGTGCTCTAATTTTTTGTGTCCTGTTCCGTGAAAATATGAGAGCAAAGGTCTGCTATACCGGCAGGTCAGTTTATACTTAGCAAGATGCATACAATGTGCCAAGTGCAAGAGCCAAAAGGAGGTGACCCTTGTCTTTTGAGCGAGTGATACGAATTGGATGAGAAGGCGTCATTAAAACAGCCACAATCAGTGAAACATCCAATCTGTTTAATTCAGTAATTTGTCAGCTAAGGTGGCTAGTGCGGAATACTTAGCAAAAATATAAAACACAGTGTAAATACAGAAACTGTCTTTCTGTAATATAGTTCATGAACTGGGAGAGAGGGAAGAGAGTCACTGAATGAGGCTATTTCTTGCAGTGCCGAATTTAAATTTTCTGTGATCTACTCTTATGCAGAAAGATAGTGTTTATCAATGGCTTTGCAAAAGGCAAACCTTGCATTTACTTCCTTTCTGCTTTCTGGAAGCTGAAGTTTAGCATTACTGCTCTCTGGGGCCACAGGCTCCCCGAGGCAGGTGCAGCATCTCTCTGTGTGTCAGCAGCAGAGTGCCAGTTCTCCCTGGGGCTTTCACACACTCGCATTCACCGCTGTTTCTTCCACTTCACAGATCCAGGAGATCTTACCTCTAATCAGTGGTTCACAGTATCCATGCCTCTCTAGGTCATGTGAATGAGTTTTTTGCTTTTGATGTGAGTCTATTGGACTAGGACTGTAGGAGTGAAGTTGAGAGGTGAGACAGACGGAGCCTTCTGTACTGACTTCAATGATCACTAACAAAGCTGGGCATACAATTTTGAGATAGAAGCAACAATCTGGAGAAAGAAAACCCTCTGTACCCTTCCTTGTGGATCTGAGGGACCTGTGAAACTGTTATCTTGGTGATCACTTCAGCTCCCCTACTCAAACAGAAGGTATACAGACATACAAAGTTTCTTGCACAGTTTTTTTGGTTATTATTACATTTTTCCATGTGTGTTTAATGAGTGGATGCAATTGAGGATGTACTTTCTAGGATTCTAACTAAAGGGGAACCTAAAAAATATGATCTGTGAGTTATCTTTAAAAAATAATTTTAGATGCTCTAAGAAAATGCTTCTGGAACATTTGACCATTGAAAACAAAAAATGATATTGAGTCTAAATCAGCACGGCCTTTTTACACCTTGAAGCTGAAAGATTTTAAGGGCACACACAAAGGCACCACTGAAGGCAGAGTTGGGCAGTACAGCAAGGAGAGGGTTTGCTGACAGTGCACTGTGCCATAGGTACAAGATGGTGCAGCCCTTTACCCTTCCCTGGGCAGCACTCTGGCATATTAACATCTTTTATTCAGCATTTAGCAGGACCATCGCTGTGTCATGGCTGCATTTCTGGGTGATGCCAGTCTGACATTACCTCGGGGTAGAAATGCTTTAACTATAACACAAGTGTACCTTACAATAATGGAAAATCCTTTTGCAAGATGGAGAGTAATGCACTCCAAACAGAAGAGCTACTCTGGCGGCCTCAAGGTGATATCTCCCAGAGCAGCCAGAAAGGTGAATGCACAACAGCAACAGTATTTTACAATAATTTACATGAAAAAAACCCATAAATAACAGAACTGGGGGTTGTTTTGAAAACAGATGACATTGTTTTTTTCCCTAGCACTGATGGTAATGAAATATTCAGTGTAAGAATTTTTTTGAAACTACATGTTTTGGGGAGAAAAAAAAATCTGGGTATATGCTATCCTTTTCCTTCTATTGGCATTTAGAGGAATCTCATCTTCTTTAAGATACTCTATGCAAATGGTAAAGTTGCTTCATAAATAGAGGATACAGAAGGAATATTATTTTTCCTTCAAATGTATCTCACTGGCCAAAGTAACTGAGAGCTTTTCCCCATTGCTTTCACTGACAGATTTGTAGTTGGATGCATGGCAAAAACAACAGAAGTGTGTTACCTTTGTACTGTAAAAGGGGTGAGGATCATTTTGATAGTTGGGTAAGGTCACAACATTTAATGTGTTGTTCAGCAGCACCTTGGAGCCAAGGAGTCTCCCACTCTGTGACTCAGCTCATCCCAGGTATGTGCCTTGGCTGTCTTCCAACACTGCAACAATACCTGGGCATGCATCAGCCCCAGCAAGCTGTCCCTGCTTATCCTTGGGGTGCAACCATGGGGACAGAGGCTGTGGGGGTGCCAAGGCATGTCAAATGCTGTCTGGACAACTGAGGAGCCTGTTGGAGGATAGGGATATGGGAAAGGGAGGTACTGCAGAATGCAATAGCCTCACACTCTCTACAGTCTAAGTGTTACTCTATAATAAAGGCTAAGGGGTATCATACAGCTGGTTCCAAGCAACTGGTGTCAGAGCCTCCTGAAGGTACTTCTTCCTCCACCTTTTTTTCTCAAAGAATATAAAGGGATTATTAACTAACAGTGGATATTGCCAGGCAAGGGAATTTCAAATACTAACGAGATCTGTATAACCCAGACCAGTGTGGCCTAGAAAAGCTGGCTGGGAGCACTCATCCATGGATGCCATTACAAAGAGATGTGAAAGGGCCATTGGGCACCAACGGTCAGTACCTTCATCTACATTTGCAAATAGCCTGAGACAAAGCAGCCAAAAACATTTGCTGTTTTGGCCTCCACATTAAGGGGACGAAGTGGGAGGCATGTAATATCTGAGGCATGTGGTGCTCGCCGCAGAGGAGCCAAGAGTTATTACCATCTCAGTTGCCTAAGGCAGCAGAAGGATATTCTGGGAAACAGCTGCAATGGCTAATGTGGTTGAGCCTATTTAGACTTTGGAGAAGTGATGTTTCCTTGATGCCCAGGGTTTAAATCCAAATTTGCGGGTCTTTCCTACAGTGAACTACAGCTTTCTATCAAAACTCATGCAATCGCTTCTGCTTTCAGTGTAAAAGGGTAGTTTGATGAACTCCTACTGCAATGGTGCTCTTTATTCCAGGAGTAATTGCCCTGACCTAGCAACTCTGATGCCTTTTGTATTTACCCAAGTTTTGCACACTTGAATGGTAATGCAAACTCAGGCACAGAGATATAAACAACAGCGCGTCTTGTATTTTTTCCAAACATCACATGTCATCTTGCTGTCTGCTTTTGCTCTAATTTGTGGAACTCCTTGTGCTGAGAACATGGCTTTGGAGATTTTTGCCTCAGGTCTCTTGTGGTATTTTTGATTCCTCATTGTGCTCACAATGACAGAGCCCCTTTCAAGATTCAGTCTGAACTGGTAAATTTTTTGCCTGTAATATTCCAGTTGCTGAAGACTGACTTCAGGGACTTGCCATGGTCTAAAAAGCTGAGTGCTAGTCCTCAGTTCCTAGGAATGATTAATGGGGTCCCTTCATGTCTCAGCTACAAAACTGCATGATCAGATCCAAATCTGACAGATAACACTTTTCTGGGTTATTTGATAAAAAGCTCACCTCCACAGGCATGACAGAGCTCAGGGACATGAAGGCAGGCAGTTATGGAAAGGGACATGGTCCCTCCTAGGGCTGTCCCAGCAGTGCCTTCAGCCCCTTGTGCTGAGGATGACACCCAATACCAATGACAGCTGCCCTTCAGAGCACCTTTTGGACTCTCAGCCACCCTCAGGGGCACTGTCTAGGGTATGGGACACGTTACTGGATGCAGGGAAGAATATTTGGGGATCGCACAAGATTTATTATGGGAGGTTTAGGGAAGGAACTAAAGAGAGGAAAAGAGAGGGATCAAGGCTGTTAGGGGAGGAAGAAATGTGGGAAAATAGAATTGAGGCTGGTTGTAACAAAACAACCTGATGGTCAGTGGGCTTATCTGGCCATTCCCTCTGCCTGACCATCTCATTCTGTCCTACCCTCTTACTAACTCAATTTCTAACTATTTTCCTGTGTGAGGGGACTGCCTGCTGTGTGCATGTGTCTTTGGAGATCTACATGACAGTAGCTGGATCTGGGCCATGGTCAAGTGATCCACAGGACTGTGGTGCCAGCAGCCACACTGGATGGGAGTACATACGCTAGCAGATATCAAACTGGCCTAGCCAGCAAGTAGAATCACTGTCTTGGGAGCCAGATTTCAAAGCAGCCATAGGATATGTGTGTCACTGTGTGTGAGACTGACAGAGTAGTCGGCTACATGGGGACCAGGAGGTCCAGAGCAACTGCTGGAAAGACGACGGTGCTTGGGGCTGACTGAGAGGTGTGTGTTGGTGTGTGTTGGTGTGTGTAAGAGTGTAGCATGGGACCCTTGTATAACAAGGAATCAATGATGCTCCTCGTGCGATGGTGTGGACAAAGAGAGTTTATTCAAACTCGCGCGCTCTTTTATCCTTACATATCATGTGACTTTCTTAACCAACCAGTTTACTAACTCTGGGGCATGCTCCTTGGGCTCTGTACCTGGGCACATCCTCTGTGCCACCTTTGACCCGCCCCTACATAAGAGGGCTCTAAATTGGGCCTGTATACCTCAGTGTCAGCAGCCCTGGAGACTGGGATCCATGGACAGCTACTGGACAGACCAAGGGTCTGGGCTGGACAGCTGCTGCAGGGATCTCCATTGTACCTATGGACATATCTATGCCTGTTAACAGACCTTCATCCTGATCAGCCAGAGAGGTGAACAGTATGAGGCTGCTGTGCATGCTGAGGGTGCCTGCACACGTTGATCTCTGTGACTGGCTTTGTAGATACGCGTAGTGCAGTGTTTGTGTGGGTGCCCAACTCTCTCGCTGGGCCTGGGGATGTGCCAGGGACAGCCTTGCCTTTCTTTGGCTGCTAGATTCAGCAGCTCCTTATTAGCCTATTTTTTAATCACATTCTTTTAAAAGTCATTCTCATATGAAGTACAGCACTCAATTTATTGTAATATAATTTCATAACTAACCTTCTTTTGTTAATAGAAATCTGTAAAAACTTGGTTTGACAGACAGTGCCATAATAAAAAGCTGCTTTTGCAGTCTTTCTGACTCCTCCCTGTTTTGCAGGCACGTGCTGCTAGCAAATAGAATGTGAAACCTTTCTTTGACACTTAATCTGATGTCTACACTGTTTCGGGATTTCAACTGGCTTCCCAGGATTTTCACCACCTGTTAGGTCCTAGCATTAGGTGTTGATCAGCCGTCAGTGAGACCTTAAGTGAGAGAGCTGATGCACACACAGGTACAGGCATTTCTTAACTTTTACATGAGACAAAAAGCACTTCTAACTGGCTTGCACCAAAGCTTCTTAAGAATGTAGCTCCTCAGAAAGTGCCTTTTCTTGCCTACTAGCTTTTCTTGGTGGAGCAGGTCCAGGATAAAACACATAATTCAAACTTGTCATGCCTAAATCACTTGAGGGCAAATAATCCAGATAAGTATTTTGGTTTTACTAGTGGGTAAGTGGGTAAATTTGCTATTTCCTGTGACATAATTCAAATTTATGGCAGCAGACTTATTTGTATGCCAGATCCTGTATAGGGCGCAGTCAGTTTGGTGCCACAGCTTTTCTTGAAGATGATTCATATCAGACTTATAAAAATAACATATTATCACATCAAACAATGTCTAATATCTATTCTTGGAAATGAACAAGAGCGGTGAGATAAGGACTGGAACATCACAGATTTCAGGAAATCAATCAGTTCTTTTTTACTCGAAGTCAAAAACTGAGTCTAAAGACTGGGTTTATTTAGGCATATATATATATATATATATATATATATACCCAAAGGCCTCCCAGAACATTATTCTTACACTGTTTCAAATTTAATGTAATTTTTGAAACAATATCATGTGGTTTTTACCTGTCATACATGAATGGAAAAATTAAAAAGACTTAACTGCAGAAATCTTTCATCTACATGGTAGGTGGATACCATAAAACCAGTCAGGTGTGGGAGTTGAAATACAGGCAGACCTGAAAACAGAACTGTAGCATTGCTGAGTTAAAACAAAACCAAATATAACCTTGATCCAACAGAATTGGCTCATCTCAAGGCAGACAAGGGTTATGCAAATAATCCTGACCAACATGATTTCTGAAGATATCATATTCTATTCAACTCATGATAAGGGAGCACTGAGGGAGGAAAATGGTTTTGATTTTTTTAAACCATTTAGCTGATGCACTGCTATTCATACTGGAGTTCATCCTCACCAGAGTGTGTTCTCAACTTGGTGCATGCACAAAACCCCTGTTGGAAGACCACTGTGAGCATTTCATTTTCTGTTCAGCGCATGAAGCTGCCTTTGTCACTCTACAGTATGCAAACTTTTCTCAGAAGACTAAATTACTAATTATGCCATCAGACTTCTATGTTATTGTTTATTAAGTGGTTCCATAGGAAGGGCCAAATTTCAGACTAAGGTTATCTGTGTTCTTTCCATATTTCCAAGTACTTGATTTTGCTGTATTTATAATATTTTGGTGTGATCATGCCTGTGTGGAAGTGCCAGGGAACACTGAGTTTCAGCAGATATCCTTTCTCAGGCTGCATCCGAGACAACTCCAACTATGCCCAAATTAACTTTTACTATAGAATATACAGCTGTGTATAACTAATTTGTAATGTCAAAGTATAAACTTGAGGAACTGATTCTTACAACTGAGAGAAAAGTATTATCAAGTTTGGTGCAATAGCAAATTATTGTGCAAATTATTTGTTAGATGTGCACCACAGAAATGATGTACACCCTTTCCACAAAAAGAAGAGTCAAAAGCTGTTAAAAATTTTGTAATGTTTACTTGCTGATTCATTTTCACAGAAAAGTTGGGAATCCAGTGAAGATTGCACTGTTTATGGTATTCCTTCTGACCTTCTGCAAACAAGAATCTACCATGCTGCAGAGACATTTTTATTATTTCCCATTAGATTATCCTCATCCAAACCTTATTTTTTTCTCTGCAACTCTGAACCATGCAACTAAAGTGGAAATCAAAGAAGCAGTTCAAATTACTCTTCAGACTTTCCATACTAACATGTTACTCTCAGAATTTATAGTAAAAAATTAATCCCATCCTTGCAAATTTTCTTCTTTTTTTTTCGGATATTGTAGAAACATTATTGAATCTTCTGTTTAGATAGCAGATGTCTTATACAGACAAGCAGGACAAACTCTAGTGTGGGATGCTAGCTTACTCTCTAGTCCTCCTTCAGGGCTCTCACAAAGTATGCTGGCTTGTGTTTAAAGGAATAAATTGGAGTTTTTCTGAATAAAGACTTTGTCTGAGTAAAGACTTCAGCTGAGGACTTCATTCCTACAATTAGAAGCATCTGTTCCCATGTAAAGCTAACATGATTATTGAAGCAACCTTTGATGACCAAGATTCTCAAGCCTGAAATAAAATTAGTCTTAAACAAATTTGGTTTGCTGCCCAGGGTATAGTTAAGCAATCAGATATCAAGTGACTGGTCTCAACCTTTATTCAGCTTGAAAAATTGGGGGGACTTAAAGGCTAACGGCTTTAACTAAAACAGCATAAGTTTACACAATCGATCATTACAGATGAATTGGGTAGTTACAAAAGATTTTTGGTATCTGAAGTTGTGCTAAATATTGCCACAGGGTTATGGGTGTTTCAAGTTCCTATATTATATAGCTCAGAAACAGCAGGAACAATCAGGAGCTGCTCAGTACTACAGCTTGAACAATATGCAATATATTTCTGTAATAAAATAATTTTCAGAATATATTTTTAATGATTTTTGTATCACCAATATTTGAGAAAAATAAAAAATACTTTACTAATAAGATGTTTTATTGTGATAGTGTTAAAACCCTTTATTAGATTGGTCCTTGCTACCTCAGCTCTTTGGTTGCCTAGTAAGCAAGTAGGGAAAACACTCCAAAAATATGCAAAGGGACAACTATATTAAGAACAGACACATACACTGCCAAAGTTGTGCAGTGTATAATAAGGTGTAGTGACAATGAGATTTTGGGTGAAACAGAAATCAACACGTACCATAAGAGTTGTCTGTGATTCATATAGTGAAGATAATATCTTTCAGAAAAAAATTTGTATTAATGCCAGCAAAGATAGGGCAGGAATTTAGAACTGTGTCTTGAGACTCTTGAAAGTAATGTCCACAGTAGCTTCCTGGCTGCTGATTTCAAATGTGTGGATAGAGCCAGATTCTTGCAGGTGAACCTGCACTGAAGCTATTTTCATCTCCCTAAAATCCTTCTGTTGTCGCTTGCAAAAGAGGTGTCTCCAGTTACATGTTAGAAGATTCTGAGTAGCTTTCTTCCTGGCTTGTGTTTGAAAATTATGACTTGAGGTCTGGTTTTACTTGCCTTTTTTAAACATACAGGTCTGGAATGAAGTTCAGTCTATTGTCTCTGAAGTAGTGTCTCATTAAGTAGCCAGCCAGGGTACATGTGGTGCTCACTATTATGTGTTTTACATGTTTGCAGTATTTAAATATTTATTTCCTCAGTCTCTGCCCTGAAGATATTTCCCACCAAATTCAGGACTGTCTTACTCAGGCTGGGATGGGTGGTGACCCTAGCTTAATGACTATGTAAAATTTGATTCATTTCTTATTATACAGTATGTCAGATTAGATGAGTAAGTGCATTATCCCCGCAATCCTGTGAATTGTTTTAATAATAAAGAGTAATATTGCTGGTAAAACTATGAGAAAGGATCTGGGAAATAGAATTATTTCTGTATAATTCAGTGCACACTTCCAGTCCCAGGCAAGAGAGGACGTAAATATATTGCGTACCCACTGTACAGCCCTGACATTTATCCTTGGCAAAGTCCAGTTCCCTTTCATGTTGCATATACACATACATACATACATAGAAGCACACATACACATATACATACATATGTATACGTATATTTATACACATATATAGTTCATACTGAATCCAGATACTAGTCCTCATGAGTCTCTGGGCTCATTGCTGGGCAGATGCCTGAACTGGTGTGTTTAGCTAACATCAGTGGTAGTCATTGCTAGATTTCTGCTATGTAAGTACTCTCCCTCTATCGCATTATGGGACTAAGCCATGCCTGTTCCCTCTGGGAACAGACCTGGGGTGATCAAATACTTTGACTCTTAGCAAGAGGTGTTCACTGTCATGGTGCTTTTCAGACTGCAACAGCTGGACGTGCTGGGTGCCCCAGCCTGCCTTGCTGAGGCAGAAGCTCAACATCTGCATTGCATAGGAGTTTGCAGGCACAGAGGTAGGATCAGGAGCTGTCAGAGTGTGGGTCAGGAGGTTAATGGTCTGAATGGCCCAGAGGTCAGGGCTCAGCCTAACTAGCCTAGGCACAACCTTATCTTAAATGGTAAAGAGAGTTACCTCCACTGTCACATTTATTTATATTTGGGCAAATTCTGCCAAGCATTTTAAACTAGCATTTTATACTTGCCTCTGGGAAGATGTTGAAAGCTTTCAGCTCCCATTAAATTCATGCTTTGCATAGGTATGGGTAAACCTTTAGTGCACTTTTCACTTCTCCAGTCTCAAGACAACAGGAAATAAATTTTCTCTGTTCTGTAAAAGTATGGTATCTTCTCATGCTGTGCCTAGGTTTTGGGGCCTGGGCATACTCCATAGCTTGCAGGTGTGGGTGAGTGCACCAGCCTTCCTGCTCTGCACCTTGGTTTCCTTGAGGAAGGAGCCCAGATACAATGGCCAGTCCCACACATCATGCCTGAGGCAACAAGGACTGGGACTGCAAAGGACATGAATGTGCATGCCTGCCCTCTCTACAGTCCTATTCTGGCAGTTTACAATTGACTGACATATTAACTGTACTTTCCAGCCCCACCTTTGTCCCTCCCTGTGACCAACATGCTCTTCCTGAGTCTTGGAGCTACAGGTAAATTCACTGTTTAACCTATTTTAATGCAGCTTTCTGCAGCAGGCACTGAAAATCATGTCCACCCACAATGGTTGCTGGCTTAGGGGAACAAGTCCAAGTCTACAGAATTTGTGCAGCTATGTTCTGGTATAGCCTAGCATAAATTGCTTTTTTCCCGTCAGGGGACATGTTTGGACATGGAAGTATTAAATCTATGAAAGAAAAACTTTGAGAAGGTTGACTGTGTCTTTTGCATTAATCATCACCACCCACACTATTAAAAATATGTCAGAAAATTCTGTGTTAGATAACACTATACGTGGTTAAGATACAAATTCCTTAGCTTTTGAGTATAAATAAAGAACAATGTATGTACAAAAGTATTATGCTGCTAGTCATGATTTAATAAACTATTTTATCACTGTTAAATGTTAGTGAGACATAGAACAAGACAAAATAGTTTTTCTTTAACTGCAATCTCCTATTATTCCAGAAAGTTATCAGGCATAGAAGAGAGAATTTCATCATATTAAGTGATCTTGAAGGAGATTTTTTGCACTTGTTAAAAGCGGGGCAGAATGTAGTGACACTCTGGATTATTTTGATGAAAACTATCACAAGTTGCCAAATTAGTGATAAATGTTCTGTGATACTGAAGTGATTCTTTGCCGTTTTCCTTTTTTTCCCCTCTCTTCTTTCCACTTGGACTACTATCCTGTTAAACTGGCATTTGGAATGAAACCAGAAAAGTAGAAAATTTACAAAGGAGAAAGAAAACCCAACCCATTAAATTGAAAATTTCCATCTGTTTCTAAATTTCTAAAAAAATCCACCCATCAACTTAGGTCTAAATAGTATTAGAAACTATGTCAACTAGATTTGAAAATATACAGGTAGTTATGAAGTTCCCATGCAAATGAAAATATCTCTCCATTCAAAAGAGAGGCAAAGTATTTAATTCATTTGCCTAACCTTATAAACACTAAGGAAGTATGTGCTTCACCTCTCTGAGGAACAGCTCCCTTTGGAAACCCTTATTCCACATGCTGGGTACTCTGTTGCAACTCCCTCTGAGAAGATGCACCTTTCCCATAATACCCAGCAGGAAGAAGAAAAGCTAACCCTTCAAATGGGAGCGGTAATTACAAATCCTACATCCTACTACCAGGAGAAGAGAAGATTAAATAGAAATTTCACATGCTGAGTTTCTATTTCCTTGGATCGGTAACAATGCTGCTTCCTTGGTTTGCTCTGTATTGCACAGTAGTGTATAAAATAAGAAACTAGCTAAAACTGCAAGTCATATTTGACTAGAAAGACTTTAACACCCAACGGTCACAGATTTTAGGCCTTTTCCTCTCCTATGAGAGACAAGCCATCTGTGTGCAACAGATTTATACTCTATCTTTTGTGTCTATAGATGATATCAAGATAATATTTTTTAGTCATGTGAGCCACAAGGAACCTAGTTCTCAGACAGACCTTTTTTAGAGGTGAAGATAGGGGATGATATTTTTTTCTGATTTTTCTAAGACAGTTTGTCTTTTCTCCAGACATAGCATGCTGCTTTTCTGCTTGTTGAGCTGATCTGAATCTTATGTATTTCTGATGAAGTCTATTAAAATAGGAAGTGTTCTTGCTAAGACCTTATTTTATATCTTCCTATCTGTGCCCTTTAGTTTTTGACCCATTAAAATTTCCTGGAGTACGTTGCTTGCTGAAAGTAGATACACTATCTAGTCCAACCACACAGTGCTTTCATAAGAAATGCTTTAAAGCTGTTTATGCAATATCCTTGCATATTATCATTCAGTTATCTTGTCTTTTGATCTGTATTAATAAGTCAGAAGATGCTGAGTAAATAATTTCAGCCCTTTGAAGTGCTCAACTTATTTCCGTTCTGCAGTTGGAAATCACCAGAGTGTAAAAAACAAGCATTTCAATTACTTCAAATTGCTTCAAAATGTAGCAGTACTTAAAATATAAATTTGTGTGAGCAAGAACTGTGTTTCCTGTGTGTTCTTGGTGCAGTTGAGGTTGTGGGGCTCCTTCAGAGTATTAGCAGTGGTGTAATGTTTAGACACACAGTGTGACGTGCAGAGAGAACACCCACCCGCAAAGGCACACCCCTTCTGTTTCCTTTATTGTTTAGCATAATGGCATCTTGAGCAAAGAAAGAAAAATTCAGTAGAACATTTCTGAGGTAAAAAAAGGCCTGTAATTTAATAATAGCAATACTATTAATCCAGGAAGTACGTTTTAAATGTATATTCCAGTTATAAATTCTAATCGGCAGTGCTGCTAAGCTTGTTGTTTTAGAAGACTCTGCATGTTTGTTGCAGCCTAAGAAGTGGAAGTAAATCTATTACAGTAGCCTGATCTGGCCTCATTTGTGGTCCATGATAGGACTTTCATTGCTGTCAGAGGGAGCTGGATCATACCATTAATGCCATGGTCATTTGCTCTGAGAGACTCACTTAAGAGCTCTTCAGTTACTGTTCTGGAAGCTTTCAAACTGTTGAGTTTAAGAGTTTGCTAGGGGTTTGAAATTGAACAAAATCCTGGCATCAGACACCTGGTAGCATCATTAATCACTGGTGCAAAAAAGAAAAATAAGAGATCAGGGACAGTGCCAAACCCTTGTTTGCCTCCATCAAGTGCCAAACCCTTGTTTGCCTCCATCAGATGTTTATGTAATGTGTGTGCATAATGCCTTATCAAAGCATAGAACTTGCCTTTCCTTCAACATGTAGACATACAATGCTTCAAGCATTAAGAAACAAATGACTCCTCTTCACTGCCAAATGATGCTTCTCTTTTGTTTTCTTCCCTTTCCATAAGAATTCTAAATTACATTACAGGCCATTGCTATTATATGGTGAACAGGTCTGCTTGGGCCACAAAAGCATGTGCATTAGGATCTCTCTTTTGTGATAATTGCCATGATATTACGGTTTGCTTCAGCAGTGGTAGGAAATGAAATTCAAATTTTGCCTTTCTGCCTAGCCCACATAGATATTCAGCCAGAGATAGTAAGGAAACACTCTGCAATTATGCTAGCTAAGAGTCTATTATCCCTTCAAATCCATGGTCTGCACAGACGGGAAATCTGAAAGGACTATTTGAATTGTTTAGGGTGTATGTTTCTCTGGCACACTCATAATCTGACCAAAGCCATTATTTGGAAGTCAGTTACATTCAATCATTTTGCCTGTTAATGAGGAGTTACTGAATCCTCCAAGCATTAATCCCATTTAGGAAAACACAAAGGCAATCTGTACCTTGTATCAAGCAATTATGATTGCATTGAGCTTGAGGAATTCAGTTATTTGTTGGGGGTTGTTTTTCCCACAACAGACCCTGTAAATAGAATTACCAAGCCTTTCAAATGTTAATTTGTGAAGAAAAATATAATGGCTAATAAAGACAATTAGGTTTGTATTGTAAATACTGAACTGCAGGACTAAAGCTGCCATGGCTTGCGAAGAAAGCATGGCATGACTCTAAGGAACTGCTAAGGCTGGAAACTAACTTCCTAAGTGAGTAAAGAAAATATGGGTATTAATATCAGTCATAAAAATATATTTCCTGCAAGGTAAATGTAACACAGGGTCAAAGAAAGTGTGGCCTGATCTGAATACTTTTTTCATAAAATGGGAGTTAAGCAGGGAGTACTGAAGATCTGAGACTGCAGATGAAAAAACAAAATGTCCAGCTGGCAGCTAGATAAATACAGCATGTAATGGGTGAGCAACTGGTTTACAAGTCAGGCACAAAGAGTGACCTGTCACCAGTGGGGTTCTACTGGGATTCTTTTTAGGGCCAGTGCTCCTCTAAATCTTCACAAAGGGCTTGGATGCAGGACTCGAAGGCAAGTAACTTTGCAGATGATACAAAACTGGGAGGAGCTGTTGACTCCTGCAAAGGCAGAGAGGCCCCACGAGAGACCTTGACAAATTAGAGGACTGGGCAATCACCAACCATATGAAGTTCAACAAGGGGAAGTGTCAGATTCTGCACCTGGGATGGACAACCTGGATGTACAGACAGACTGGGCAATGAGAGGCTGAAAAGCAGCCCCACAGAAAGGGGCTTAGGGGTCCTATTGATGGCAAGGTGAATGTGAGTCAGCAGTACCCTGGCAGCCAGGATGCCCAACTGTGTCCTGGGGGGCATCAGGCAAAGCATCGCCAGCCAGACGAGGGAGGGGATTGTCCCACTCTGCTCTGCACTGGTGCAGCCTCACCTTGAGTCCTGTGTGCAGTTTTGGGCTCCTCAGTATAAGAAAAATAAAAATTATTAGAGAGGAAAGCCATGAAGATGGTGAAGGGTCTAGAGGGGAAGCTATATGAGGAGCAGCTGAGGCCACTTGGCTTGTTCAGTCTGGAGAAGAGGAGACTGAAGGGAGACCTCATGGCTGTCTACAGCTTCCTCACAAAGGGAAGCAGAGGGGCAGGCATCTCTTTTCTCTGGTGACCAGTGATAGAACCTGAGAAAATGGCATGAAACTGTGCAGGAAAGCTTTAGGTTGAATATTAGGAAAGAGTTCTTCACCCAGAGGGTGGCTGGGCACTGGAACAGGTTCCCCAGAGAAGTGGTAACAGCACCAAGCCTGACAGAGTTCAAGAAGTGTTTGGACAACATTCTCAGCCACATGGTGTGCTTCTTGGGGCTTTCCTGCATGGCCAGAAGCTGGACTTCAATGATCCTCATCAGTCCCTTCCAACTCTGTAAATTCTACGATTGTGTGATTCTATGATCAGTAATATGGCACTTCTGGAAAAAAAACCCATAAATAATTCAGACATAAGGACACTATATAAATGAAAGATTGGAACTTGTAACTCTTTACGTTGTACTCTTTATGTTGTACTCTTTGTACTTCAGCAAGAACCTGTCTATGCTTATTTGCACCAAAACTTCAAAAAAAAAAAAGTGCAAAATTTTTAGGTCTGGGTTCACAGATGTTAAAGTAGGCTTTTGGAGGGAAAAACTGTCAACTCTTTTTCTCCCCTAAAAAAAAAAAGAAAGAAAGAAGTGATTGTAGACTGTGATTATTCCCTTTCATTCAGAAGACAAATGGTTCATAAAACTGTGGAGTAGATGTAAAATGTAATACAGTGTTTATAAATCATGGAATTCAAGTCTGTGCTCATATTCATAACTTGCCTGGTCCCAGCTATGTTGCTATAGAAGCTGTTTACAGAGTGCAAAACTGGGCAGAAGATTTCCAGAGGTTGGTGCTTCCGTTTCATCCAGAAATACTGTGAGAAAAGCGTGCTGCTGTTTCAGTACTTCCTCTTTCAATCTCACTTGGAATGCAGGAGTACAGGGAAGTGAGCAAAGGAGAGTTAGCAAGAGAAGGGCTCTGCTACAATTGGAGAGAACAGGAGAGAGAGAGAGGCACTTGAAAGGAAAACAGTGCAGCCTGTGGTAAGGATTAGGTAGAAGATGCCTTAGTCTCTCCTGTGGTTATAGAGGAACTTTGGCTCAATGCCTGTCCTTCAGAAAGACGAGTTCAGATGAACCTCGTCCCTTCTAGCCACCCTGACTCCCTGCAGCACCTCTGAGACAGTTTCAGGACACAGAGGTCAGGAAGGAATCATTGAAAACTGTAACGGCATGAAGCCTGTCCTGTAATCTCATGCATCTTCACTGTTGGTTTGTGTTAGCAGATGAAACACCAGGCTCAAGCAGAAACCACAAGCATGTGCTGTGAAAATTCAGCCAAATGTGAAAGGTGCTCTACAAATTAACCGGATATAAATCACTTGTCCTTTTTTTGTTTGGTCCCTACAGAGATCTAAAATATTTGTGAAGCTCTTTAACATTTTTGAAGGCCAGATTTGTATCTAGACAAAGCAGAAATACTGCCAATGTATCACGCACTTAATCTCTAATGTGAATGACAATAGATCAGCTCTCCCCAGGCTGTGTCAGACTTCAAACTGCTCTTCCTGAGTACGAGCATAGGAACAGATGAAAAGGTCTACATATGTGTCATGAAGCCACTTTAATGACAAATAAGAACTTGAGAAAAAACAGTTGTTGGATGCAGGTGTTCTTGTCCTTTATAGAAAGCTGAGACAGGGTGCCGAGATATGCCTGAAATATGAGTCCCCTCTTACCAAGAAACCTCTGACTCCAAAGTTGAGCTGTGTATTTCCAATTACCGCTCCATGTAGCTCATTGTACAATTCTCCATGTTTTTTTTCTAATTTACTGTTCTCACAGATGAGGTATCTGCTTACACGACACACTCTGACTTCCAAGGATGTGAGCAAGGTCCATTTTCTCCAACATCCATCTTGTGGGTGCCAGCTCTAAATGCTACTGCATCCCTGGGTTCACACTGTTGATCCCAACAATGGAGAAGGAGCAGACCTCTCTCAGTAGTTTGTCTCAGCAGTGCTTCACACTCATCTCTGTAGGAAGAACACCTGAGCTTAATGAATATAAGTCCAGCATGAGGAAGGAAGTTACTTGGGTCTTTCCACTTTTCCAAGAACAAAACTGACCCCACAGGAATTACTCGGGTTGAATATGGGTAGCAGATTCTAATTCTTTAAAACTCGAATTCACTACAATGAAACATCCACCTGTCTATATTCTAAGGCAGATCCTTGTGTTTCAAGTGTCTGTTTTACTCACTAAATAATGTTCATTGTGTTGCTGTCACTTGTTCACAGTGGTAAAATATTTTGATTAAAGATCATATGTAAGTGTTCTGGAATGGGAATATGAAATGCACATATGTAAGTCTGCATCTTCTACTTTTTCTGGTCTCCAGAGGTAATATAGCATTAGGCTGAGACTTAATATCTGTTCTTCCACTAAAAGAATGCAAGGACAAAGTTTGAAAATACTGAGCTTGAACAACTGTTAAAAGAACATACTTTTGTTTGCAAGTTTTTTTAAAAACATGATTGTAAAACCTTTCATATAGATAATCACAGTAACTAAAGATACACATTTTAAATTCGAGTTTAATAATTTTCAGGGCTGCTAGTTCAACTTTAATTTGAAAATCAAGCAGGACTGTATGGAACTCATTCAGAAACAACAATGAAACACTCAATGTCAGAGAAGACGTATGCTATAAGAACAAGATAGCACGATTAACAAGAGGTTATAACAGAAAAAGGTTATATCAAAACAAACTATTTGAGGCAGTGATTGGATGGTTTGAATTTTACAAAACTAGAGCAAGTAAAAAATGAGACAAGGACCTTCAAATTCTTCATGACCTCAGATTTTAGCACAGAAACATTTCTGTTGTGGCACTGGAGTCACAGGAGATGATGGAATTGATAATTAAATTTGTGCCAGGAAGCTATACCTTTTAATGACTTTGCATTTCCTCTCATATTATTTTAAAAAAAAAATGTTCATGCTTATTATGGAAGTTATTGAGGGCAACCAGGAAGAGAGCCAGGCTGTGGCAGTCACCCTGCCAAGAGAGAGAGTTTGTAAGCTGAAGAGAATTATCTGACAAAAAAATAACACCAAGAACCAGCTTTGTCCCCATGTGAGATGAGGGGCAGTGGGTGTCAGTGCTCCCTGAGTGGAGAGCGAGGATGTTCCCTCATTAGCACAGTGATTAACAAGACCTGCTCAGCCAGTGCTGTACCCAAGAGAGTCCATGAGCACGGTACAGAGGCCAATGAGAAACCATGAGGACAAGGATGAACTGTGAACTCTCTCCTCTTGCTTGCCTCCCCCTTACTCTGGGCTGGAGGGAGAAGGATTTTTCCAGTTGTGATCCATAGCTGGAGCGTCTCTCTCAAACCAAAGGTTTCTATGTTGTGACTTTTGAGGAAATTAGCTGGCCTTGCTTTTTTCTTCCAGAGTGTTTGAGGGGTGGGGTGAGTACGGGAGGTAGGACTACGCAGTACAGTAATGGTTGGGGTACCTAGCAAAATGTGGGAATCCTGGGATTCAGTAATTTTTGTAGTTTAGGAATTTTAACCTGCACATCCTATACATCCCAGAAAGTGGACTAAAACCTTATTTTAGGGGAATGATACTCTCTGTCTGCACTGCTGAAACTGGGGTTTACACTAAAAGGAGAAAGTCACAGCAGTCCTTCTACAGCTAGAAGTGTTTATAAGGAAGTGATTGCTTTCCCTACATTTTATGAGGACCTCCATCAGCTTCATGGGTAGTACATTTGCTAAATCCAGGGTGATCCCTTCCCACAGCTGTTTGTGTGCTCAAAGGAACATTTGGATCTGGGCCTGGGTGCAAGGGCAAAGTCAAGTGACCAGTTCTCTTAAAACCGAGGTACTTTGGAACGTCATCAACAGCAAACCTTTTAGGTAGATAGAAAACTTAAATAAAATAAATAAAATAAATTAACATAAAATCCAAAAGCAAATGCTTAACTAAAACACGCCAAATTGGTGGGAGTTGTTTCAAAGCAGGGCCTCCAAGATTTTATAGGCAAGATCTTAACACTTCAGGCAAACTATCCCCTAAAAGTCAGTAAGCAACAATTGCTATACAGAATCTATTATTCTAATAAAGTCTTTATTTGCATTAATATGAAAGAACCAAATTGTTGGACTGTGTGCAGCGTTATTTTTAAGAAGGTAAAATGGGGAAACAAGCGTGTAAGATGCAAAAGGTAATGCGAATAGATTCTGAGACAATTCCTGGAATGTCTGGCTTATTAGGCATTTACAAATCCTGAGGTATGAATAACTACTAGAATGGGTACTGAAAATCTCTGTTTGTTATTGGTGATTCTAACAAAGAGAGGAACTACTGTAGAGGGCTTATTTCTAGTCTGATGTACTCTCAGTAAATCAGAATATGATGACAGTCCCTAAAGGGGAAGCAGTCACTTCTTATAAATTGCCAGATTTTTAACTTCCTTTTTGCAGTCATCTCATTCCTAGCAATCTTACAATTGCAGAGTAGAAGTGTGATTTCCTGTGATCTGCCTTTTCCTTTTTTTCTTTTTTCTTTTTTTTTTTTCTCTCCAGAATGAATTGACCACAAATGCTTAATGTTCTTGTTTTACTTTCATTGTTGATGCTGAAGAAAAAAAAACAAAACACATACATTCAAGTTTTTGTATGGCACATATAACAGATCCGAGAATATTTGTGGAGCAGAGTCATCATTTGGCTCCAAACACCAAAAGGATATTTATTGAGCCTTTGGGCATAACATAATCTAAAGAGGGGCAAGTGAGATTTCAAAAGGTAAGACTGTTTCCTTTCCCAAATTTCTGCTTCTAATTAAGTGAAACGCAATGTGAAAGTTCCTTTAATTTCCTTTCCCCCAATTTTCCTGTCAGTCTGGGAGCCTTAAATGCTGCACCAGCACTGAAGAAGAAGCTGTTTGTCATCAGACTTTGTGGAATGCTGCCATTATGTCTAGTAACATTGGCATATTTATCACACTTGGCAAATTGTTTCTGTCACCACTGGATGTTGTTCACCTTCATTTTAATATGTTCTTTCCATTTAGCTCTAAATAAATAAAACAGCAATTTTGTGATGTCTGCTTTCCGTGTTAAGATACAAACGTCCCAATTACACATCAATAGAAATCCCTGGGTCACCTCTTCTAAACATACTTTTTTGTCTAGTTTTGTCTAATTGGCTTTACTGATCCAAAATATTTGCTGAAACAGAAAGACAGAAGGTCTTTTTAATTGCATGTCATTTAGGTCTGGTCTGCTTGTGGTTTTCCAGTGTAATCACTAACAAAGTCCAAAAGTAGTGGAAATAACATTTACTGTGCGTGGGCTAAATGGTTAGCAGTCTTTGATGTGCTGCCTGAATTTCCTCTACCTTCTTTCCATCAATCTTTCATTAGGTTGTGCTTACAGGTGAGGCACGCCAATTGACTTCAGACTGCATAACACAGAGCCCACGTTACACTGTTTAATGAAGATACAGCTGATCAACTTTTTTTTGCCTGTGATTTTTTCTCTTGGGAGAGAAGAGGAAAAAGATCTCCCACACTTCCTGGTGGAAAAAACAATGGGTCATATGTACTCAGGTGTTCCTGTGTAACAGAGGTTTATGCATCGGCTCAGTTGAAGTCTGCTCCAAGGTTTTTAAGCTATTTCTCTCTGAATCCTACTGGCATGGCTAAGCTGGGGCACGTCAGATTTGTTCTTGGTTTTGGCTCCTTATTCTTGCTGTCCAGCCTCTAACTCTGAATGCCGCTTTCAAGTGCTGATTGCCTGTAAAAAGCATCCTATCATAGTACTGGACAGTCACACAGCTTACACAAAAATGACATTGGACACAAACATATTATGAAGATTTAAGGGAAAAAAAAATAGTGATTTTAAGACTTCTGTTTAAAATCTGAACTTCTCTGAAGCTCATGAAAATCTGATTAAACTCTTCCATTCCTTACCTATGCTGTCACTCAGTAGATATCCTTGCCTGCTGTTATGTACTTTCTGACATTAATCAGAATGAGAAGTAAAATGCTGCTGGGCTGCAATAACTGTTACTCTGAACCTTTTTCCCCATCTTAATTAAAAAAAAAAAAAAAAAAAAAAAAAGGAAGTACCAGAAATTGAATTTGAAAGACAACTGTTGCAAAATTTCCAACACCATTTTGCAGACCCAGTAGATGAACATACAGAAGTTACAGATGAAGAGCTATTGTTTGGGTGCTTATTCCTACATAGGGTTTGTGAAAATATCCAAACCTAGCCAGTGTATCTTAAGGTTAAAAGTTTTGGAAATTCAGCTTAATGACAGGATTTACTAAACTGTGAATTCAAATCATTGCTTGTTTCTGAAAAACAGGATCTGTCTCTCAAATAGCTTTAGATGGATATCTGTAGTCTTCATAAAATATGAATATTTGAAATAACTGCTAGTCATGCTAATGTGATAAGTGTGGAAACTGAAAATAAAATTCAACTGTGAATTTTGTCTTGCACTCTCCATCACTATGCTGATAGCTATGAAGCATATTGCTACTACCATTTCTGTTAACCATACAAAAAGATATTTACACTCAAGTGCTAATGAGCAACAGATACATATGCTCTCTCTGAGGATCTTTAGATTTTTAGCAGGAAAGCTGCTAACATAAATTGCTTTTATCCTAACAGGGTTAAAATTTCATAATGTCCCAAGCACACTGTGTAGCAAAACTGGCAAAAAAATTATCGCACATGTGGCAGATATTGCTGCCTTCATTATATAAGAAGTTTATGTAAGATAGGGCAAAATGTGATACTCAACACCACGAAGATGTTGCAACTAATTGTTAGGAGGCAATAGAGTGAGAAACCATTCCTAAGGCAAAACAGGAGGAAAAGAGAAAAGGAAATATTGGCCTAGCTAAAAGACCAAAAGGAAGGATAATTAAGAGCAAGATAAAAGAGGTAGCTCAATTGGTTACAACGTGGTGCTAGTAATGCCAAGGTCATGGGTTTGATCCCTGTATAGGCCATTCACTTAAGAGTTAGACCCGATGCTCCTCTTTGGACCTGTCTAACTCAGAATATTCTGTGATTCTGTGAAAATATCTTGATAACTTTTGGGAAGATCAAGTCTGGAAAGAAAAAAGAATGTATATAAAAGATTCAGTGTTCGTGCATAAATGTGGAATTGACTAGTGTGAGTAGGGAGTGCCAAACAATGCCCATGTGCAGTCAGTGGTGCTATTATCTAATGGCATGAAAGATTGCTTCCTGGTCTGCATCCTCACCAGATATTTTCTGTCAGTGCATATCATGCCATTTTTTAATGCATTGTTGTGGGTGTTGTAGGTACAAACCCCAACAGGACAGTGTTAGCCTTGTGGGGTGGAAAAACCACAGCTGCATGCCTTTGGTAGGGATCTGGCTTTGAGGAAAGTCAGGCTGGTCCCAGCTTTGCTGTGTTACCTCCTTCCTGGTCTTAAATGAAAGATGAGCTCTGAAACTCATGGAATTAACTAGCATTTTGTTCCTTCTGATGAGAATTTAAAGGCAAAGTTATCAGTATACAGCATCTGGATGCTGGGTGAATGAATATTTTCAATGAAAGAGCTGTGCCAGTGGAGAACTTAAGTTGCTGACTTTTTGTTTACGCTGTTGGTACCAGACAGTGGACGTAAAAGAGCTTCCTTGATTTATCTACTTTATGTAGGCATTTTTGCCACCAATAAGAAATCCTTGGAGCCTGTCTTGAAGCATACTGTTAGTGGCACCCATACAGAGATGAGCACACTTGGTATTTATGATGTATTTCACAGAACCACAGAATATGCCAAGTTGGAAGGGACCCATAGGGATCATCGAGTCCAACTCCCAAGTCTACTAATCAAACAGCTGTGTAGGCAAGAAGAAGGAGAGAGATCACATTTCTTTAGCACTGACTTTGGCAGATCTGGAGCTGGAGTTAGAGGTAAACCAGTACATGCCACCAGTTAAAGAGAGCTGGGAATGAGATACAGTGTTTCTGTCTTTCACCTCATCTGGGATGTAAATGATGAGGAACAGATTTAGAAAAAATCACCTCCTTATCCCATTCTTACTTAAATACAGTTGTGTATCTGTGCTTTTCAGCTACTCCATTAAAGGTGTGCTTTTGATGATAGCCAGCACTGCTTGGCAAATAAGAAGCAGTATATTGATATTGGCACCATACATAGACTGTTATCCTTTCCATATACAAGCAGCAACACAGATGTTTTCAGCTTAGTCCCTGTACTCCCTTTAATGCTATGGGAGAAATAAAACATTCAAGTGTTAGAAAGTGTTTATTCTCAGGTTTGAGCACCTTACAGCTTTCTTTGGGTGATGAATTTCTTACATAAAAAGTGTAATACAGAAAGCCAGATCTAGCTGTGTAGTCATTTTCCATGAAATACAGCATATTGTATTCTAGATTTTAAAAATTAGTATATTGGAGAGTACTTTTATAAACAAGAAAGACAGCAAATTTTTTTTCTTGGTTCTACACCTTAACAAATTAAACTAATGGTTATTAGATATTCTATCTTCAAGTCAATAAGTCATTTAATTTTTATGCATGTCTCAGATGCAAAATATTATTTTTATTTAAATAATTTTATTGATTCGGAAGTTTAAAGATGTGATGTTATTTATTTTACTAGTAATAAAATCTTGTGCAAGAGGTATTAGTAGTTGCTGAATTACTCAAGAAAGCGTACAGGACACTTTTTAATCTCACCCCAATTTGGTAAACAAATCTGCTTCCATCTTGAGATAGAATTCGGGGGGCAACATGTGGAAGTGTGTAAACAGTGAGAAAGCAAATGTTCTGTGGTGTCATGGCTTTGAGTAAGTCACTGCAGTGTACTTTGTAGCAGCCGAAAGCAATTTTTGCAAGCAACTGTTGCAAAAGCTTTTAATGGACACTCGGCTGGGTAAAAAAGAAAAGGAGTTTTAGAATGTCTTCTGTGGTGATCAATAATCTGCACTTTTAGTCTGTTTATCATGTTTCAGGTGAAACATCAGACGTTATGATGCTCTAGTACTTTCACAGGGTTAGAGGGGTTAGCTCCGGACTCCTGGGCAAACGCCAGTTGGCACAGCACACACCAACACTGCTGTTAAATGGGCATATTATTTCTTCCTCATACTCTCTTCTGCACTTCTCTTCTATGACATGCTGTTCCAGAGTTTTCATTGCTAAGTGATATTATCCCTCTGATATACAGTTTATAAATCAATTTGTAAAATGTGGTGAGTGCCTCGATGTTCCGTGGATTAGAGGTTATCTATAAATAACCACCTTCATTATTAATATATTATTTTTAATTTCACAGACAGCTCTGTCACATTGCCAAATGAATTAATTTTATAGCTTATTATTTTGGACTGCTGTGTCTGAGCACGTAAATCATCCAAGTCTGCTGTATGAGCTTTCTCCTCGGACAGAGAACAGGTGTGGGTCACAACAGTACCAGCAGCATTAGCAGTGTCTGGGCACTGGAGATTGAGCTGCACAGCCCTTGCACTGGCCTGCATTTGTTGAGTCAAATACCAAATTTCCACTGACTTCGCAGCTTTGATCTGAGCCAGTGGCTGCGGGGGAAATGTCTCCAGGGTTAATTTTTATTACCATTTGCTTACAGGGTACTGGTCTTTATTTTTTTTTGCAGTAGCTATACTTGATAGTACTTCCCAATGTCTTACTATGTCCAAGCTATGATTTTAGCAGGAAAAGTGTTGCGATGCTGAAAAAGAATTATTTGAGGAAATGAGTTAATTTGGATTATCTAATAAAACCTCTCATATGAGTGGGTCAAGATTAGCTATCCATAAAGTTGGAATAACTTTTCTAGAAAGTAATGAAGCAAAAAAAATGTTAGTTTCTAATGAGCCTGTTGCAGCAAACAATTTATTCCAGTGTGCATATCCCAAACATGGAGGCATATAACATAGTGAGCTTTTCTTTTGCCTCTTTAATTAACACCCAGTGATTCCCTGGCATGAAATTCAGAATTAAGTCTAGTACTCAAAATATTAGCCAAAAAAAAAAAAGTTTTCATTTGAATATTTGAATCCAGGTATAAGATAAATCAAAGTGCAGGAGTTACACATTCCATGAGATGTTATTCTTTCTTTTTAGTAATTTTCCTCTTATTTAGTTATTTTACTCTTTAGCTAAAATGTGCCTTCCACTATACTGTGGAGAAATTATTCTTATTTGTCGAGAGGTTTTTTTTCCTTTTTCTTTCTAATGTGCTGAAGGGCAGTTCCTATGATTATACTGACCCAAATTTCTGTACCTAACAACTTTTTATTACCTTGTTTCAAGCATCCATGATGGTGTGGAGTGGCTGGACCACCTGTTCTGAAAACTGTCATCCACTTGGACTCACAAAATCACAAACTGTTTTTTAAAATGTAGACCATAACTGTATTTTATAAAGCATTTGCACTGACTGTGGTGCCTTTTGAACCTTAAGGGCCACTCCATTAGAGTACACATTTTCTGTGAGATTAACAGGACTAGTCAGGCACCTAAATAAAATGTGGGGAATGATCAGATGGGGCTTTAATCTCTCAGGTTGTGCAGATTTACTATATTAAATGATCTCTGTCTTCAACAGATTAGTGTTGACCTTCCCAGGAAATATCTGTGTTAAGGAGGAATTGAATGAAGGCTAGTCTTTCTGGGGAAAAGACTGACAGAATATCTAAAAGAAAACGCGATATGAGAAAAGCTTAGAGACAAAAGTGAAAGAAAGTTTTGGAAAGATACTGAGAACAGTATACTAGGCGTATTCCTGGGTACAGAAATTAGAAAAAAGTAAAAATGTGAGCCATGGATAGAATTTCATTGCTCTGAACAGGGAACAGAAAATTAAACACAGTGATATCATCAGTGGGAACACGGCTCTGTTGCTCCAAGATCTGAGTCAGAATTACTGTGTGTAATCACAGATACAGATTGCTAAATATGACAAAAAACATTCAATAGACAATATTGCAGGATTTCCTTCTTGTGAAATTATATATAGTTGATATACATATGCATATTTGGAGGTCTGACTAATCTGAAAATTGTCTGCACTACCTGGTGTTGAGTGTCTGCTTTCTTTCTGAGTTTTCTGAGACATGGCACTTTTTACTAAAGTATGAGTTACACTGTCTGTGAGCTATTACCCATAAAACTTCATTTTAATTAATGTTTTTGTCTACTTTTTAGCATCTTTTGCTTCACAGTACTTTTTTGTTACAATTTTTTGATAACAACTACAAGGTTAAAAGACCCTCCACATTGTTATCAAGTCTTTCAGCAGCCACAGCTTTCCCAGAAAAGTGTTCACTAATTTATGAACACTAAATAACAGCCTATTGTATCGGCATAAACACTCCCATTTTCCTTCTAAAAATAGTACCTATTTTCAACATATGGTTCTCAATGTGGTCATTTTCAACTTTGGCATTTTTGGAAGAGAAATAGTTCACAGAGAAGATGGTCACAAAACCAAGCTTTTTCTCTTGTAAATAAAGTCCAAATCACTGGGAATAAACTGTATAGCTGTATTAATCACAATGGAATCATCTCACATTAAATAAGTGATGGCCAATTTTTAATTTATAAAATTATAATGCAATAGTCTCTGTTTTATGCTTTTCTTTTTGCATAGATAATTGCTGCTTGCCACTAACCAGACTCCTAGGTACTTTATCAATGTTATGCTTTAAAGCAGAGTTCATAGGTCCCTAAGAAAAATGACTCAATCCAAATAGGATATCCCCCAATAAATGAGGAAATGTTTCATTATTTTTTAGTGAGTTATTGTTTTTCCTTTAACATAATTCAAGACTGCAGTCTGTCAAGTTATTCAAGCCAAATGTAATAAGCCAATCTTGATAAAGCTCCTACTACTCTAATGTATTTTGAGGTGAGCTATTAAAGCAGTTCTCACAGTTCTTGCTTCTGGCTTTCAACCTGAGGCTCCCAGTTCAGTAGAGCATGGTTATATTCCTGGAGCATGAAGCTTGAAGAAGCCATCAACAGTATGAAGTAGTTGCTAATTATTTTAATCGTCAGTAAAAAGCATCATAAAGATGAATTTTGAAGTGGAACATTCATAATTTTTGGGTTTATATTGCTGAAATGTTTCCAAGAACTCAATGAAATAGGGCTTTTTAGTACTCCGAGCAAAGCAAAATATTCTCCCAAACATTCAGAAGTGATGAAATCTATGTTTATGTTAAATTATGTAACAAAACACAGACAATTCTGGGAAAGGGAGCTTTAGCAATCTTTCAGGCCTCCCGTACCACATGATACAGCCCTAAGGCAACTCCAGGCAGCAGAAAATAAATGAGAGCCCTTGTCAGAAAGAGTTTATAATCTGTGGGTCTTCTCCAGAGCTGAGCAAATGCAATCAGAACATCACCAGGAGCCCAAAAGGGTTTGTGAGAAAGCATCAGTCGTGAATTTTCTGAATTAGAACTGAATGAATGATTAATTTTTTACTCTGTTTGGTTCACTGGCAGTTAGAAGAAGAAAGAAAAGTAGTTTCATGCAGGTTTCTGCCACTCTCTGGCTACATGGGCAGGAGAAATTGTGAACTATTTTTACAGTTGGTAAAATCCGTCCTGTGAAGGGTCATCCAAAATACTAGTCCTCAATTTTCTCAAGGGAGCTAGGTTAAAAATAGCTCCCGGTCAAATGAGCAAAACCGAGGGACATTTTAAAAAGACATTTTGAACATTAAAAGAAGTATTTATCTCACAAAAGTGTTGAAATGGAATATTTTGACTTTTGGGAAAAATTCGCTGACTACTTCCCGCACCTCTAACATGTGCGAGTCACATAATTTATCCAATTGGCACAATCACAAAGCTTTTCACCAGCTTTTTTCCACTTCCACAAACCATCTCTGATTCTGATGTTTGCAACAAAGAAATTTGACTTTAACTGTCAATTAATTGTTTTCTTAAGGAACTGAATGTGTTCCAAATTACTGATCTAAAATGTATCTCCTTTTCCTTCTTCCTTTATTTTTGGAATTGTTTTCTCACCATTTGTGTGTCTATCTCTTTCCTTCTATCTATTTTTTTGTCTCAGAGAACCAGTTTATGACTCACACCCTGTTCCTTTTTCTGTGGCCAGCATTTGCCTCATCTGATATATTTGCTGCCTTTACTGTTTCCTGTGTTCTTGTTTTGGTTTCAGCCCTTGCACATTTGTCATTTTAGCTGTCTTTGACCTACAATCATCATTCCCATTTGTTCCCTGATGAAGACTTGCAGCTCTAAGTTTTCCTGCTTTTCTTGTGTCCTTCCTCCACAGCATTTCTGTTGCTCCAGTCCTCAGTATTTCAGCCAGGGGACCTGGAAGGCAATTGAGGCAAGGTGACGCCCCGCGGGATCTAACCTGCATCCTGACTTTTGGGCTTTGTTAAGAGAAATTACACATCAGTGTTAGCACTGCCAGTGTGAGAACCGAGCTGTGTCTCCAATATTTATCAGGGCATTATTTGTGGGAAGTTTGGGGGAGAGATGAAGAACAGCTGTCAATTAAAATTTGTACTGATTCGACATCATGATTCACCTTGCTAGAGTTTAACCCCTTACATCACTGTATGACATGACTCTAGCCTCACTTCTGTGATTTTTCTGCTGAATTCTGCTTAATTTTGGACAAGTCCATGTGTTCCACGGGTTCCAATAATAAGGGAATATATCTTCATTTCAGCATTTGGCATGAAAAATCCCACCAAATACTCTACATAATCAGTATTAACAGTACTCTCTGGTATATTTATTAATATAAATATTATATCAAGCCTCATAAGAGCAGATGACCTTAAGTGCTGCTGTTGCTGTACTGCAAGAGGATTAAAGCCCTTTAATCTAAGGCTATTGTCTATCCTTTGTGATCTAATGAGTGTATTTTATTACTGATCTTAATATCGTTGGACCGGCGAGTTTATGAGATCATTCTAGATGCTTAATGACAGCGCATTACTAATCATGTGCCCTCTTTTTGACTTAATTAAATATTGATGTTTTATGGCAACCTGGCAAGTATAAGCTTTTCAACCTTGTCAAATCTTGAGAGGTTAAGGGGAAAAATAAACCGTCATGACTATAATCAAATGGCATTTAAAATGCAATTTCTGATTCTTTAGCTAAGCTGCCAATTGCACATTTGATCCAGTTTCTGATTAGAAGGATAATTGGACATAAGATTTCTAATAATTTAAGTCTATTAATTCACACAAGTAATAAATTTGGTGCATTCTCAAGAAAAATAAAAATGAAAGACTATTTCTGCACCTATTCACTTGTGAAGGGATGTTTTACCTTTGCCAGACCAGCCTTTCAGGGACTAGGAGAAGTATAAAGTCTATGTTTACCCTCTCAGCTCTTTTGCTGAGCACCAAATCTAGGAGTGAAGAGTAAAATGGTGCAGACGATGGGCTGTTCGTGGCTGGGTGGCTCTCAATGGGAATACCCAGAAAAACAACAGGAAAGCCACTGCAAGAGAGGGTTTTTAAGTTCAAGTACCTTCTCTAGTCACCCCTTGTCCAGCTAAACTGCACTTATCACCCTACCAGTCATGTTTCTGTTGTCATCATAAGAACCTGATATTGCACCTTGAAGGTGCAATACCTTGAAGGCACCTTAATTACCTTGAAGGTAAATAAGATTTTCTTGCATCAATTTCAAAGGTAATATGTTTGGATATTTTGATTTCTCTACATAGACATAGGCACAAATGATTACAGGTATGCTTCAGATAGATTTGCATTATGTGCAAATGCTGACTCTGGCCCTGAGCCTGTATTATGACCTCATATAACTGTTAGACTTCTATTGCAGCATTAAAAAGCCACCTGTATTTGTCTTGAAAGGTATGGTCTTTCCTACCTAACTGTTGACCAAAGTGATCTATAACAATATATATGACTGTTACAGAAGATATTTAACAGGGCTAAAATTTTTGGTCCTGTTCTCCATACAACCCTCACAATATTTTCTTTTCAATGTACACATAAAACCGCTAGAGTATTTTACCATTTTGTCTCTAGCTTTAGTCAGTATTCAATGAAATATATCTTGACTAGCACAGAGCCAACAGGAAAAAGTCAGTTTACACTTTAAAAAAAAAAATTGGAAAGTAACATTTTGGAAACTGGTTTTTGTAACATGAACACATCAAACACATTTCACAACATAAAAACTACTATCACTGGAAAATGTAAGCTTAACAGACGTGTTTATTTAGGTGATTTTCAACTTTCTCTGTGAATATAGATTGCAAATTGAAGAAGAATGGTACAGATTGTGTTTTACTCTTGTTTAGTTTACCTTGACATTTCTCATATCTAATTATTGGTGAATCAAATGAGATCAGCATGCACAATTAAACAACTAAAATAAAAGTAAAGTCCTTGACTATGCTCTTGTTCCTATTTGTTTTGAATACTAAAACACTAAGGTAATACTTAAGCCCCTTCAATAACATCCCTTATCTATGGCATTCAACACTCCTAAACTACTTCAACACCAGACTACAGGCACTACTTTAGGTGACTCAGACCTAGGATCCAGGTTACTTTGCTTCACCTTCCTGTGGGTAATATTAGGTTATAGGTCCTGGTTTTCAAGTCCTGTACAGCTATCAAAATTGCTGCTACGTGTAGCATATTTCCATTATTTTGGTGAAAAAACCGCCACAAGCCATGCTTCTTAGACATGCTATGATGCTCTGATACCAAATAGACTGAAGTATTTGTATTTTATATTTGTGTATATATATATATACACAGAGTATTTCTCATTAAGCAATATTTGACAGTATATTTATATTTGATTTTATATGAAAAATAATTATAGATGGATTAATTTGTGGTACAAGGTTAGTGTGCTAACAAAACTAAAATTTGATTAAGATAGGCACTTTTACTTTAGCCCTATTACCTTGAAATCAGTAGAATATTTGACTGTGACTTCAGTGGGCTTTGGGTCTGTCCCTAATTTCTTGTTCTACTTGTGACATGGTCTGGCTTAATGCTGGCATACAGCCTAGCAGTGCCAAAGTCCCTTCAAGTTTTTTTTCTAGCATTCAGGATTTCTTTATATGTTCTTCAATGCTCTTGCTCTTCTGGTGTTAAAATTTGCACAAACTATATTTTTAAAATCTTACAGGAAAAAAATTCTTTCCTGAGGTCTCTTTTTGCATAGTAGGGGTCAGGACTCTCGAAAAACTCAATTGCTAGGGACTTTTGTAACCCTCTGTCCACCCATCCCATCCCTTCATAAACTAGAGTTATGTCAAGGCAAAAAGCCACAAGAAGCAATACTACCTAGTTTGTATGTCTGTAATACGGGAAGACTCCGTCTTAATATAAGTCACTGTAGTAATTATCTATGTCTAATATTTCAGTTGTGCATGTTCTCTGGACGAGGCGTTTTTGCTAACTGGCATTTCTTGGCTATTGTGGTTTGTAGTTATAAACCATGGACTTTGAGTTAACAAGATGGGTGAAGGGGTCTTGAGGAGCCCTTATTAAGAATTTCACAATAATGTTAGGAACTGTAGCCAGGGAAGCAGCTAATTTAATTTTCCTTGATCAAATATGCTAAGACAGGGGATTATTCTTAAATATAATTGTTCCCTGGGGAAATGAGGAGAGGAGAAAAAGACAGGGATGGGATTATGTGAACACTCTGTTTTTATGGTGTGCATTCCTACTCTCTATATTTTACTCTCTACGTCTGCAGCTGAATTGCATGTAGCCTGCCTTTATCATTGATTGTCGTCACAGGCACAGAGCAAGTCAACCACAGAGGAAGTGGAAGAAGACTCAAACAGGGCAAAAGTGAGTATAAACACATATTGATTCCTCTAGGGTACCTGGAGGCAAAGTAGAACATGACTATCACACTCTACCCTCATTATATCATCATCTTTGAAGCTGGACATTTTTTGAATTACAGGCTATAGTTAATGAGGATAATTACAATAAGTTTTAATTATTTGGAAGCCAAATCTAAGTTAGTAACCCTAGAGTTAGAACAAAGAAACTGTGTAAGCAGTCTTTGTGCAGCCCAGTTTCCCATACAGGTTTAGTTCAGTGGGTTTTTTATAGCCATTCACTTTTTCCCCATTCTGTTAAATGCTAGTCTGCCATGGCACTCCCAAAACTATGCTTTATTGGGTTTGTAATTTGATAATGCATATGCTGCGTGCTAAAACTTTAAACTAGTTCGTATAGGCTCCAATCCAATGTGAGTTTCTTCCTATTTCTTTCCCCAAAAGCTATGAAAAAAATTCCAGTTATCAGTTTTCCATGTCATGAAAGACTCAAAAATTAAAAAATAAAACCAAATAAAGAATGAATAGGCACAACAACCTCAAAATCATCTTCTCAAGTAGAAAATTCCTTCCAGATAAAAATGCTTAGAGATTTTAAGCGTAAACCAACACTGGACAGTGTGTATTATCTGTACTCTGTGTATTAAAAGTAATCTGAAAATTCACCTGAAAACTAGTTTTGATGCTCAACTACAAGATCATGTGCAAGTTGTAAGACAAAGCCTTTCAGTATTGGTTTATTTCAAAGCAAGTGTTAAAGCCTTTGCTGAAGCAAAAGCTCAAGAATATACTGTAGCAGAATGTCTTCCTGCTAAAGAAAGCTAGCAGAGCTAGAAGAAAGATAGAGAAAAAGGTTAGGCAGAATTCCTAAGAACTATAAAAAGTCCCCAAATAACTACAGAGACATCAAAATGTCAGCAGGTTGTTAGACTTCAAATTATAAATGGGTGTTTTAGTGAAGTGATGTAAAACCAGACCAAGTCCCTGAATTTCAGACCAAGAGTCTTTTCATTATTTTCTACTAATTATGTTGAACTGTGAACTACATTTAAATTAAGCTTGTCCTGAAGTCTATCTGCTATGAATCTTCTGAGGTCATTAATCAGGTACTCCGAAAGCACAATATTATCAGGAAACGTAAGTTGCTTTTGGCCCTTTTTTTTGAGTTTTGATTTTTTTTCCTGCACATCTGCAGGTGCTTGGCTCTCTTCCATCTCAACTGATGTGCTGACTAGGGCTGAAGGTGGAAATACTCTCTCTGGTGAATACTGCACAGAGGAGGTGCCCACAACGCGAGGTGGAGCAGCCCTTCTATTACAAGATGTTGCAAAACTTGAGCTGTCGTGGGGAGGCCCCCTGCTTGGGTCATCTGGGGGACTGGATATGACACCTCCCGATGAAGAAAAGAGCCGCCTTCATTATTTGATTCAGTTATTTCATTTGCATAATTTTGTGCACTGCCTACAAGAGCAGATATAGTTTAATTATAGCTCTTGAAATTTGTGTTGCATTTGAGCTGTTCCTGAGCATTTCCTCATGGGGAGTGCCTTATGGAAGAAAAGCTGGGAGAGGAAGGAAGCCTAAAAGACATCTGAAGTACAGTTCCCAAACTGTGCTGGGACACAGATGCTTGCTCAGTGAGCTGCAGAGCACATCTGGAGAACCACTCTCACTTCTTGCCAATTAATTTCCCCTGGAGTTCCCCCATTTTGAGTTTTTTAAGATATCCAGATGCCTCCAGGGGCTTACAGCCTTTCAGCCTTGTGAATATTTTTGATAGGAGTTGCAGCCCTGCAACAGCTGACCATCCTGGTGTCAGAGAGCTCTATATACAGATGCTTCCCAATTGTGGCCAAATGGGAGAAGATTTGCTGTGGTTCTACATGTTTCTCCTACAAACACTGTCAGATGTGCTGCTGTTTGGTGATGATTCTGAAGTGATCAAAATTACAGAAGTCACCAGCAAGTGTGGCTGAGGATTTATGAACTCTAGATTTGTAGCTGAGACAGCTTCTCTGAGTAACAGGAAATTTTCAAGGAGAGCTGAAATGAATTCTTCCACCTTCCTTCCTCTTCCCCTTACCCTGGTAACCTGACAGCTGAAACTGTCACAGGAGGCAGAATCAGGTTGTCAAGACTCCTTTGTAGACTGCTATTTCCATTCCTTACTTCTGCATGTGCAGAGGCAGCACCTTGAGACCAAAGACAAGTGGGTTTCGATCATGTTTCTTGGCGTAGTTTTCTGTGAGCCACCAGGTAATGAAGTTGCAGTACAACTACTGTAAGAAGCAAGAAGACTATGTGTAAAGAAGAGGAAAAATGTAGGTACATAGTAAAGAGTAATAGATTGCAATAAAACACTACATAATGTTTGGAGGAACTATTAAAAAGATGTTACCAATGTGGAAGCTTCTGAGCCCTAGAGTAGTCTAAATGATGTTTTCACAGTTAAGTTGTGGAGTTGGGTGGCTAGACCTCTCAGCTCAGATGTGTCAGGGTCCTTGCCTGGTGTTGAAAAACTCATTGAAATTAATACAGAAATTTAATTCTGTCAGGTTTTTGGGTACCTGTTCATGTAATCACAAGGGCTGTTTCTTTCCTTGCCAGGGGACAACATGCACGAGTCTATCTGACATACTGCAGTCTCTAGCTTTTTGATACCTCTTATAAATCCATATCAGGAAGTTTGTTACAGAAGGTTCAAACTGAGAAGTCCTTGAAGAAAATAATGATTCTTGTCTTTCAAAGTGAAATACTGCCTGTTTTATATAATCATCATGAAGATTAATTCAGTCATCTTTTACCTGTTTTGGGAACCTTGGAAGAATTAATAATAATTCATCATTTTTGAAACTCTGGGATACATTTTAACATGATGTTTGACAGGTTTGTATAATGTATGATTAATCAATTAGAAATTTTGTACATATGCATGACACTACATGAATATTTCTCTGATCTTTCTCCAACACACTTGTAGACACAGGGTTCTTATACAGTAGTTAAAAAAGTAAAAAGAAAATCTTTTCATTCAGCCCCCACTTACGAAAGGTTTCAAAAAGAAATAGTTTTGCATTTACTAATGAAAGAAAAAAAACCCAGAAAATCCATTTGCCTATCAGGAAGTCTGATATGTGCTACACTTGCTAAATCCCCTTTTCAGTGAAATGGATTAAGAGACCTTATAGAAAAATGTAAGTGAGAAAGTGGGATAATAAACTGCATGTTTTAAATAGAAGATAGGATTATACTAACTGCTGTGGAAAAAAAGATGTTCTTTGTACTGTGGAATAAAAAGCAGTTCCATACAAGCTTCAAACCTTACCTGACCTGTTTACTAGTTTAATATTGTTGCTTAAAATTGTCATGAGATTTCAATGGACTGAGCTTACACCTCATTCTCTGAAATGCAGAGGAAACTTCAGCTGGTACCAGTGACATTCATAACTGTATACCAGTGGGCAGGTACTGGATACGAATGCTACCTGTTAGTCACAATCTACCAGAAAGATCCTAGATGAGAATAGCTCCAAAATCTAGAAGTATTCTAAATGATTCTGGATCCAAGACAGACTCAAGGGTGTTTTGATCTAACAAACTAAAATCTGCACACTAGATCTTGTGAAGAAAACTACTTTTCTATTTGGAATCTTCTTTGCCCATTTCAATCTGGCATGGATGAAGGCGCAAAAGCAAACCATTCATCTGATGCTAATTCTTGTATAATAGCTCAAAATGGCTGACCAAATACCAGCTAATGGAAAGAGGAATGTGATTTGTTGACAAACACTTCAGTTAATACATGCAAAGTGTGTGCTTATGCACACCAGTTTAGTGGCCTCAATGGTCAGTTTGAGGGAGAAAAGGAAATAGTAGTGAAATTAATCACACTGATGCCTGTCTGTCTGATCTTTTTGGCATATTGCAGAACATTTAATACAGTGAAGTTTGGCAAGGGATTCTGATTTTCAGTGAAATAATCTATTTTGCAACATGCTCTCCCCTATCTTATTATTCTTTGGCATGTAACGCACTTCAAGATTGGAAGGTCAGATGAAAATATTCATTAGTCACCTAAAAAGGGTTACAGCATCTGACAAGGAAGAAATCAAGTCACAAAAATCCCTTCCAGAGCAGACTGTGAAAGGTTGCACTTGGTGCCAAACGTGAGACTGGTCAGACCTATGTTTAGAAACCCACGATAAGTTCTAAATACAGTTTGATGAAAACCTGATGCAAGCCTCTCCTTTCCCTGTCATCCATTGACATTAAACTGTGAAGTTGCCTGTGATGTCAGTTCTGAATTATTCCCTCTTGGTTGCTGACTCAAAGGCTGGATACTAATGGAGAACCAAGATTTTTAAGGTTCATCAGAGAAGGCATTATAAATCTGAAAAATATGCATAAGTCTGGCTGGAGTATGCTCATATGGTTTTTCTGTACTCTGTTAACTATTCTTTAACAATAATTTTTCAAGAGGTCTTTTTTTCCAAAGGCTGATTCTTCATGCTCTGTCCATGGAGAGGGAATACTGGCATGAACAAAGAAATTCTTTACCTGAGATATAGGGAAATTTCATTCAGGAAAGGCACTGGCCACTCTTCACTAATAAGAAAGCTTAAAAACAATGTTTAAACTACTTTAGGGAACTTCAGAATATTTTAAATATTCTGAGGCATAAGTCAACTGAAGTTATGAGATTTTGCTTTTGAATCGATTCAGATGTAAACCACAAGAGTCACTGCAAAATAACCCTCTGGTCCTGAAGAGACACATGTTCTTAGCTTTAACTTGATGGGCTACTTGCTTGATTAAAGTTTTTGAAATCACAGTGGGGTCCTGACCAGATCCAGGCTGGTGGTCCAGGGTTGACTTTGTCAGGCAACGAAAGGAAGGATGTTTTTGTCTCAGTCTTGTTCCCAGGGTAATTCTCTTTAGAACATGCTGCTGTTAAAACCTCTACTCTTTCTTGCTACCTAGGCTCCTTCTTGTGCTATTATCTTCCTTTTCCAGAGAAAAGAGACTTGTCTATCCTACTTTCTTCTATTCTAGCTGTTTTTTCCAACTAATAAACAACACCAACCTATCTGTGCAGTAACTATTCCAATAAGCAAGTCAGCATCCAGCATTTGTAATTATTACAGGGCATCTCCAAATATGTTCATGTTCAACCCACGCTTTTCAGTTTTGGCATGCTTTCTTAATGCTGGAAGCATTTCACAGATATTAGCTGGTTGTACTTTCCAAGGAATCTGGTGCAATTAAAATAATATAGTTTTCATTCAAAATAAACTTTTATCTCCTTTTTCCCTTTGTAAATGGAAGAGGTGGTACTCTGTGGAAATTTCAATACAGATGTGATGCAATTTTGAAGGAAAGGTACCTCTTTACAGCTTCTGAGAGTCACACACAGTGTAATAGGGTGGTGATATAGGAGAAAAGATACTGGAATAGAACTCAGAATGAGGAATTACCCTTTGGGGGAGTGTGTAGTGATGAATAAGAGGGAGGAAGAGAAGAAACAGAGAAAGATGCAAGAAAAAATGCCAACTAGGAAATCAAATGCTGCCCAAACTATGAGAATGAAACCAAATCTAGGGAATTACAACAGGATGAAAAAAGAGAACAGCAAAAATAATCAAGTGTTTGAAAAAATAGTAATCCAGTTATGCACAAAAAGTGTAGAGAAGAAAAACAGATAGAACAGAAGTTGTCAAACAGACTTTAAAGAGTAACAGGAGCAGGAGATGAATGGAGTAAAGTAGGAGGGAGTAAGTTAAAAGCAATACACAAAATCAGCTTAGAATTCAACTGTCTATCTGATATTTATGGGAAAGCGTCCATAAAGGTCATGTATCAAATAGAATTCTTGTCATATTTCTTGGTGTTTATACTAGCATAGTACATCTTCCTGGCAGAGTACAATGGTTTCAAAGAGAAAGAAATTGGATGATCCATTACTGATTTTCTGCATGGTGAGAAAGAGAGGCCAAATGTGGAACCTTTCCATCCTTCTTGCTCTCAAGACTCTGCATGCAAGCAAGATGCAAACTTCTCTGGCTATTGTTGGTAGAAGGAAACAAAACTTGACAAGGTTTTTTGTAAATGCTAAATTATCCTTGTTTTCCCACTATGTGGCTAAACCAGACTGAAACCTCATTTTACATCTTGAACATTTCATAAGCTAAATTTCCAGTAATGATTGGAGTAAAATCAAGCTACAATCTTTTGAGGTCGTCTCTGATTAAGGGCGAGGTATTTCTTGACATTGGTCTGTGGTGGAGAGCCCTGCATTATTGATATCACACACCCCGCACAAATTTCAGTTCTTTGCATGGTAAGACACTGTTTTTCTCAAGAGTGCCCAAGTGTAGGGGCAAGCCCCCTGGGCCAGGCTGCACAGGCCCCCTCACGGTGTCTGTGAGAGCAGGAGTGGAGTGGAGGCTCCCGAGTTTTTCCATGTTCGTGCTCTTTGCCTCCTAAGCCAGCTGCCGCGCTCCAGCTCCATGCCAGTGGATGAATCAACATACACGTAGTGCTTATGACCAGAGAACTTGAGTCTGAGACCTGCTCTGGTTTGACACCAGTAGGTATCAAAATTTGATCTCCACCCTGTTAATTTACATCTGTTGAATGAAGTAATTTGCACTTTGTGAAATCAAAGGAGACAATACTGCGTCAAAGGTATTGTTGGGAGGGATAGTGGGACAAAGTTATCTGCTGCTGGAAATCCATCCAAATCAAAAATTGCGTTAACTGGATATTAAACTCAGGCTTTCAGTCTATTTCAGTCTGCTGCTGCAGAGCTAAACCTTGGAAGAGAGCAAGAGAGAGGGAAAAAAACCCCAACAAGGTTCTACCTTCTGGCAAAACTTACTCTCTGTCTTCAGGACTAAATATAGAGGTTAATGAAGCCAACAGAAATCTCTCAGTAAACATCAATCTCGTCTGGATCAGAAAAGTGCCCAAATGTTCATTTACAGACTCAAGAAAAATCCAAAATAATGATGTACTAATGAGTAAACCTTGCCTCCTCTCCTTTCACTTCTGTCAGGGCAGACTGTCTTCAGCAGATACTTTATTTCCTTCTTAAAAAGAGTAATAATATTGCACATATTGGGCCAGAATTTATTGGTTATTTCCATCATAACTGCCATGCAACACTCACAAAGGCTCCAGTTTTAATAGCTATTTTTTTGGTATGGCGGTGTAGTGGCTTTTCAATAAGATATACACAAATAAAGTTTTTATGAGAAGACTGACACATCATACCAGCATCGTGTTCAAACCAGAAATACAATATCTTCTCTGAGATTTTTCAGAACTCTGTTGCTGGATCTTTGAACTATATTATGTCCAAACTTTGTGTAAACAAATTCTTTCTACTAGAATTTGGCCTGGCATTGTAAGTGTCATGAGGGAGGAAAATGGGCTATTATTATAGCGCAATGATTTCCAGATATATTTTCCTCAGTGTAATTAGGTGTAGTTGTGTATGTGTGTCTGGAAGTTTATTGTTCACAGCTATAAATGAAAGATACTGTTTAATTAAACCATAATTTACACAGAATATATGAGATCCATGTTAATTTCAACATTGGCAAGGAGATAAATCTGCCACTTAAAATATTAATGGTTGTATTTCAGAAGATTCTGAATTGTGCACTTGCATTCAGAGTATTAGCAACTTTAGTCATCACTGGCACCAGAGAAGTAATTTTCTTTTTGCTTTTTCCTTTTAATTTTATTGGTTAAGTGTAAGTACTCAAAGATTGCACTGAATCATAAAATTGGAGTTTAGATATTTTAAGAATTCCAAATATTTACAGTATATTAACAAAAAAAAATACAGAATTCCAACTAGAAGATAATTTGTTTATAAACTGGGAGAGCAATTGCAAAGATGCACAGTGACAGAACAAGCCAGAGGTTCTCCTGGTGTTCAGAGGTGGCTTCAGAAGAATAATGCTGCTGGATTCATATTGCACTTTACACCTGGTGAAAGCTCAAGTGCAACATTCTCTTGGATCCAGGACCAAAATGGAGCTTCCTAAAATGGAGCAGACTGAAGACCAGGGAAAATGTTTCCACACTCAAGTCCAGTTACAGATTTTAATATCATAGGCTAAAATTTCTAACTTTCCTGCCAAGAATGCATTTTAAAGCTGCAAAATATGCACTGAAAATGAATGCCAGATTATGGGCAGTTGGACTATTTTCAATGAAGAACAATGCTTAAGCCATCGTTTACATCATAAACAAACCATGGCGGAAAATGTGTGCAGCCTTTCCATTTAGTCAAAAGGGGAATCTAAAACTTTCCCTTGCATTCAGCTTGTTAACTTACAGCCGGATTATCTTGGAAGCTTCTGCACAGAAAGGGGCCTTTGGCACACACACTGGCCTCTGCCCAAGCAAGAGAAAAGAAAGACAGAAAAAAAATACAGCCATGGTATCTTTTACACAATTGTTTCAGGTTTCTAAGCCATTTCTCTGCTGAATTTGTTCATTAAAGATTTAATTTAAGAGATATTGGATTGAGTGGATTTACTGGTCACCTCCAAGGCCGATGGATCACAACCTGGCCGCCTATTGTGCAAGAGCACTGCTAACAACAGAAGAAGAAGGAAAACCAAAGGTGCAATGCTGTGGAGTCTTGTGTTACAGGACAACTAAAAGAGTTGCACGGCTTTATTGAAAACTACCAAAGCTGCTGTTTCAATTACAATCTGGGCTAGATTCATGGTGTTTTGAATCACACTTTCATAACATTTGTTTCTTGCTTGCTGGCACTTTAGGTCCCACATTAGATTACCTTACGGTTCTTGTGCTCATAAACTAAACTGTGTGTGTACTTGAAAATGCTTTGTGTTTGGGGTGTCTGGCAAAGGGGACTGAGTGACCAATTTGCTTCATCACAGATATTTTTGAGTCTTAAGAATGCAGTGAAGGGTAGGCAGTGGGCTTTCATTTCCTGTTATTTTTGTGGCAGTTTTCTGTACAGACGTTTTGAAATATGTTGTTGCAAATGATATGGCAGAAATGTTTCCATTTTTGATGTGCTGAGGCTAGTGTGTTTGACAAAAACTAGTGAAGGAATTTTCACTCACTGAAAGCCAGTACTTGCTTAACTTTCCTGACTGAAGTCAAAAGTTCACTTTAATATTGGACACCTGGCTGGACTGGGGTCTGAGAGTCCTCTACTGAATTACACCTTTATGCCCTACTGTTCCAGGTGACATAAAGGAGGAATAACAATTGCCCTGGGGAGATTCCAGCTGGCACTGGTAGCAGGTATAAAATCTCATGAACAAAAAGTGGTCTTTTCTTGCAGCAGTGGTTAAAGGCAGAGAGAGATGAGAGATGGAACAGTACAGTACAACACAGTACAATGATGGTCACCTCTCCAGAAGCTCAGCAATGTCTTACACATGTTGAAACAGTCTCTTAATCTTTATCATTCAGGACATGTGGCTTATAATTCAGAATTTTGTTTTATGGACTTTCCTTTTTGACTGTTTAGTGGGTTTTTAGTTCAGATTGCTAAACTTTCTTTTTTTCAGTGAGGGAGGAAAGACTAGCTTTTAATCTCCTACTGTTAGTTAAAAGAACTGTATGGCAATATCTTTTTTTTTAATTCCTTTGGTACATGCAGGGAGCGGAACCACTAAATTAGAACTAATTCCACAGTTTCTTCTGTAGTGTGTCATCTAGTGGTTCTCTCTGATGATGCTGTTCTTTGGAGGCTGGGTGGAGATTGTAGTATGGAGACTGAGCCATGAATGAGCAGAGCATTGGTGCAAATAAAGTTCAAGAGCAGAGAGACCTTCAAGATTTTCTTCAGAGTTCAAGGGAAGGAGTTGTGACTGGTCACAGATCACTCTGTGACTCTACAGCCAATACAGCTATTATTTAATTATCAGTAAGCAAAATGGCTGAATACAACCATGAAGGAAAATTACCTGCATTGAAATCTGCATCCAGGCCATGTTCAGAGACTAAGGCTCCTGAATTAGCTCATTCTAGTCTTTATCCCAGCCTACATTACTGAGACTTTGAAGTAAGAGCAATTTAGGTCCCTCTGAAAACTTGAGTCACTTTCTCCATATCTCCTCATCACCTGTTCTATGTAGATGAAAATGGTAGTGAAAAAGTAGACTGCACCAGTGCAGAACCCTGTGATCTGTGGTGTTGACATGCTTTTATCAGCAACCTGATCTGGTAAGGAGTTCCTGAAAGTCTCTGCATTCTGTGAAGGTTAAGTTCTGCAGCAAAGTGGTGAGTGTTCTGCCTAAATCTAAATAAGTAGGAGGAAGAACACATCTGAAATGCTTCTCTGCATGGCTTGTTTCCCCTTAATACCTTCAAGTCAACAGGAAGCATCAAAAAAATGCAAGCATACTAGTACCATATTGTCATTTCAGCTCCAGAATTTAGAGTTACTTAGAGTTATTAGAGGTTTGTTTGGCCCACAACCTTTTACAGAAAGAAAAATTAAAATTGGAAAAATGCTACCTTTGTTAAGCATTTGAGCTGAAAATTGGTGCGTAATGAGCAGCTTCTTTACATATGAGTACTGCATAAAGCCAAGTTTACTAGAGCTGCATCATGACAGCCTCCCAGGGATTACTGAGGTGAGAAGAAGGGAGCTTCAGGGGCCTCTGAGTTGTGAATGGCCTCTCCCTGGTCAAACAAGGGGAAAGACAAATCTCAAGCAGAAACACAGCTCCTGCCACCTTGACAGGAATCAGAACGAATGCATGTGGAAATCTCACCAAGGGCTGCCTTTTCATTTATTTATTTCACCTATTACCACTAAATCTTCTTGGGCTCCCTCAAACATCCGTTCTTTTTAACCTCCAGAGCTCCCATCATCATTGTGTTTGATACAGATGCACAATGAAAGGAATCAAAGGAAAGATTTAATGTGTGGACACAGTTTATTCAGTAGTTCACAGGTAAATAAGTTCCTTGAAATTTTACAGAAGCTATTATACATAGTGAGTAAGTAGAGGAAGCAAAATATTATTTTTGGAGTGATTTTTTGATGCTTAGGGACAGCTGCTTAGAATCCTGAATTGGAAGAAATGATAATTCCAAAGAGGAGGAGGAGTATGTGATGAAAACACAAACCAGAAAAAAAATCCCATGTTAAATATATGCATACAGATATTGATCAATAGAGAACGAGTCTTTTGCCTCATATTCATTGCCTATATCCACTTTTTTGAACAATTTCCTTAATATGCCAGAATGATTCATAAACATTGCCAAAATGTCTACAACTCTACTTATGACTGCCATTTTAAAGTAGCTCTTTGCTCACATTCATGTAAATTCACACATAGCTGCATACACATAATTTTTAAGTGTCAGTGTTAGAAATACATACAACAGTATGATGTCTAGCTGGCAGTTTGTGTCACTCAAAAAATGTAAAAAATAATTTTTTTCATGGAAAACATCAATAAATGTATGGATATTGAAAGTGACACAAAATAGACGGCAGAATTTTTTTATTCTTCAAAATCAGTTTAAAAAAAACCCCTTCAAAATGCTTTGACAAAATGCAGCTGTTCTTTGGAATTTGTAGCACTGTATTGAAGTATTTGAATTTGAGTCTGGGTGGCATCACAAACATTTTTTTCCCTTTGATTTCAAGCTTTAAATGCAAAATGCTTTGAAAAAGTCTCCCATCCCAAGGGCCTAAAAGAATAGTTTGAAAGATCCTAATGTCAAGCTAAAACCAAAACAAATTTGAGGAAACAAATCATTGAAAGTAGAAACAAAAAGCTTTAGCATTGCAAGGCAGTTTAGCCACAGTTATATTTATTTCTGCATTTGCAAAGCTGGAGTTTATACCTCATATGCTAATCCTGTATAGAGCTTGATCTCTCAGTAAACTGTCTGGTGGTCTACTGGTGGAGTATCAATAGACTGGACAGGAGACTGCTCTTGTAACTAGTGTTCCCCACTGCCCACCACAGTGGAGTGATCAGCCTTTCCACTGATCCGATCCGCTCAGCACGTCAGATATTACCGCCTAGCTGATGTTCACCTGGTGAATTTGTCATTCTTCAGACCTCCAAGGAAGGTGCAGCACTGGCTGTGCACGTAACACCTGAAGCACAGCAACACAGTGCTTCTGTTCTTCAGCACAACACCCCGCCCCTGATAATTTTCTTTTCTTCAAAGAAAATTAACTTCCAATTATTTCATAATTTGGGCATTTCTTGGGCAATGCCAAGGTAAAGGAAGCTGCCAGAAAAGGTTGTGATTCATCTCTCTCTGCATCAATAGCATATGAACCTTCTTTTTGTTTGACTGGAAGCTCTCTGGATTAAGCAGATGTGGTTTAGCAGTGCCTTGTACTAACAGCTCAGAGCCAATAAGTGACTCCATCTTCTAGTTTTGTTTCATCTTACTAAAATGATGATTATTATCATGCCACTGGTCTCTTGGGAACTGCACTTCTTGCGTTCAGTTTCCAAGAGTGTGTGAAAGAAGATGAGGGTAAGAGTGAACAGCTAAGAAGAGGATAAAAAGTACCTGGCACTAACAACTGAAGGTGCTGCTATTCTAAAGAGAAAAGTACAAAAGTTCTGCTGGCAGCAATACCCAGTGGTGCTTATGAAATGCCTTTTTCTACTGTTATTGAAATAGCTAGTCGTCTGAACAAAACTCCCTGCAAGTTACCAGTTTGTATCTTACGACAGCAAAAGAGTAATTTTACATAACGGAGGAGTTCCCATACCCTAACCTCCTATTTGTACTTTTGTTATTAAATTTGCAGTATCACATTTCTGGATCAAATCGCTATAAAATCTCATGTGCACAGCAGCCTAGTACATGTTTTATAATGTTACCCAGTAATATTATAAACTGCTATATCAAGCCTTCAAATTTCTGATTGATTCAGAAAATAAGTATTGGCTAATAACTAATTTTATTTATAACTAATTTAATAACCTCTTTGGGGCTTGGTAAAATGCAACTATGGTTAATAACAAGATTGGTAAAAAGCGTGTGAGCCCAGAGCCAGTGCTGACTGTCCCCAGCTCTGCTAACACAGCAATGGCTCTGAGCAGGAGGAGCCTACTTACCCAGTTCCTGCAGCCAAAGTAATTTTCCCACTGGCAGGCTGTTGAATATCAAAATGCCGCTATCGTATAGGAAACTGTCCCTTTGTACTGGCTTCATTTGACTTGTTGGACTATAAAATTGAAAAGTTGTTAGCTATTTGCTGCAGCTCTGCCCTGCTGTGCTTGCCAGGGATAGCCATCAGAGAGAATTCTGCCCTCGGAACAGTGGAGCTGTGTAGGCTGGCACTTGCTTTGGCATGCCCCTGAAAATAAGGAGCAGACTTGATTCTTGCTGTGCAAACATGTCAGTGACAGCATAAAATCTAAGTAAAATATTTATCTGCTAGGTTCAGTATATGCTTGTCAGCATGAATTAGAAAAAGAAAAAGAACTTGTAGAAACATATCTGAAAGGAGGAGGCATTTTGCCTACTCCTTATTCACCTGGAGTATGCTGTCCTTTCATATCTGTCACTAGTTTAAAATATATTTCCTCTCATATTTGTCATCAAAATTTGGGACAAATCGCATCTCTTCCTTTTGTCATTGTGAAGAGGTCATAAATAATCACTCTTACCAGAATGAATATATTTGAATATTTTATTTCTTTGAATGATGCAGCAGATGCAGCAAGTGCCTATGCTGGGTCATTCTGCAGTCCAGATCTTAGTAGCTAATGAAACCTTGACTTGGGAAAGTCAGACATGGTAGGTCTGAAGAAATAGTTGCAAAGAAAGTACTCAACCCTTCAAGGATTTGATTAGGCAGAAGAGGAAAGTCTACACTCCACTTACTTTTCAGCTCATCTGGAGAGTGTGTTTGAAGGGTTTACACATCATCCAAATATCAATAGAAATTCACAGAGCTACAGGACAGAAAAGACTTGGAGATTCTAAACCAACTCTGGATGTATTGAGGCATCCATCTTCAGGACACAGTTGTCTCACAGGGTTTCAGAGGGCAGCAAGCCAAAATAGAGAGAGGGAGCAGGAAGGGACATTTAGTTCGCAGGTGTAGTTTGGTCTACTTTTGGTGGCACTGTTCTGAACCTGCTTTCATCTATTTATTCCCTTATAGGTAGCCTTTAAGAGAATGGAAAAACCAGAAAATTCTAGTAATTACATTAAATCGTTATAATTATTATCATGACTGTAATAGCTCGATCAATGAATGCTATAGCACAGTCATTTTTTTCTAGTTGTATCTTAACTCTCAATTCACACAGCATTTCATAGACAGAATTGCCTCTTGCTACTGACCTGAACTATTCTCCCCTCTTGCTCTCCAGACATCTGGCTGCGTTCCTCATGCTATCCTTATTCTGGCAACTCCTGCAGCGAAGGCTGTCCGCAGTGCTGGATCTGCTGTTGGCACAGAGCGCTGCGATGGTGTGATGAGTACAGGGCAAAGCGCTTCGCCAGGCACCTTGTGAGGACACCATGCACTGTGCAGCCTGCACTGGCAGTGTGAGAGGTTTGGGATGATTCTGACTTGATGTGAGCACACACTTGTTTGGTATTTATCTGAGACTCGCATTTCACCTGCCTTTATTCCAGTGTAAGGCCCTGGTGTGTGGAGCTCCCAGCGGAGGCTACCACATTGCACCAAACCTGGCCACTGAGCCCACATCCAGAGCAAACATTGCTTCTGGGGAGGGTTGTTTTTTCCCCTGGATCTGTTCATTGGTCAGAGATCTACACATACGTTGTACTTCCCTGTCAGGGAGGGTGATGCAGGAGCAGGCTGATGAGGCCAAGGGCTGCCCAACCTGCTGCTGCTGCAGCTTGTGAATTTTGTCTTCGATACTCACTTGCCACCATTTCAATCCACTGGGCTATGCAGAGGGCAATATGGCAAATGATATGCTGCGTTAGAGAGACTTCAAAGGTAAGCATAGAGCTGATGCTATGCAGTCATCCAAACCTTCCCTGACATTCTTCAGGCTGAAAAGTCAGGATGAGCTACTCTGAGCACATAGGCTTTGGATAAAAATTTAAAAGTTAAAACAAAAATCAAAGCTTGGAAACTCTAAAAATGTCTTGCTGTTAGCACTATAGTCACTTTCTTTCATTGCCAGAAATCAGTTTTACAGGTACTTCTACAGTGCTCATACAGCCTTGTTTCCCACTTTAAAAAGAGAAGAGAGAATTAGGGGGGGAAAGAGCTGAAGCAGCCATAGTTAAGCAACTGTAGCTTCTTCAGGATTGTCTCTTTTCTCTGTGGCTGTCACACGCGATTATGTTTGTAAGTAAAATTAGGTCAGTATTTGCTACACTGTTTTGGAGTGAGGTGTCTTGTAGCTGTAAATTACAAATATGCATTTAAAATAGAAAAACAACCAGTGAAGGAATTACAGTTATAGCACAAGTCTGACAGACAGATCAAAATACTTATAGCTTTTAAATAAGCATATCAATTTTGAATATTCCCTTGAAACAACATAGAATAGATCAGCAGTGCTGCTCACTAACCCAAACTCCCTTTGTTAAAAACTTTAAAAATCATTTTGTCTGTCAATTTGATTCCAAAATTCATGTGACATCTCTAAAATTCAGTTCCCTATTTTGCAATTTAAAGAGCTACTAATACTCCTATAGAGTGCTGGGAAAATTAAGTCATTAGCATTATGATGGCTTGAAAGCCTCATATCTACAGAAAAAGGAGAGGAAAAAAATGTCAGCTCTGTTAAGTTCCTGTTCTGATGGCTCATAAGATCCAGATAAGCCAATAATAGTCCAGTTCAAAACAGTAATAGGCAGCTAAAAAGTTGCATTTCTTTCCTTTGAAGTGAAAAACCCCCCCCGTAAGTTGGAACTTTCAATGGAATTGAGAAGAGAGAGCTATTTTGGAAAACCAGGAAGGTTTGCATTCATCAGTATAGTATGTGGAAGATAAATGCAATCATTTCTATTGGAATTCACTCAGGGCCCCAAGCTCTTACGCTGTTCGGTTGTTTTATATTAAAAAGTCAGAGGCACAAAAGTATACAACAGTATGAAATTAAGTTATGAAAATTCACAGCAAATACCTTTCCTGACATAACATTTCTGCAGTAAATGGTGTTTCGTTTGTATTGGAAACTTACAAAGACTCCACAGCTTCCTTATCTGTAAATGTCCCCTTTCCAACCAATATACATGAAAGAGAAAAGACTTAGAGAGACAGTGAAGTCAGAATCAGGAAAAAAGGCTAAAACCTTATTCTCCTCTTTTCCACTCTGCTTTGAGCCAGATTAGCTCAATTTACCTGCCTGGAGTTTTGTATACTTTAGAAGAGGTAAAATGCATGGCCTCCTTGCTTTGAATAAGCTCTGCCATGACCATTTTACAGTTTAGGCTCCTTCTCTTAACATATTCAATCTGGTATTTCCGTTCTATCCATTATGATGTTGTATATCAGGGAGTAATGAGAAAGACACAGACCTCACAGTCTGTCTTTCTGTTTTGATTTGCGTTCATTCAACAAGGCTTTATTTTCTCTCCATAGCTTTTCCTGCCTCCTTGGCTGGCTCTATGCTGTATTTGAAGCGGAGACCATGCTTCACTTAGCATCAACCTTGATCTGCAGTTGTCAGAATGGGCACACTATGCCTGGTGCCTGATGTGTCCCTGTTTTGTTGTTTTTACTGTTGTCTAAATATTATGACAGCAGAAATCTTCCTACAGTTGTGGATGCCTACAGCCAAGCTTTAAGTTTTCAGCAGGTAGTAATAGGGAACATGATTTTGGCTTATCCTGGCTGCATGGCCAAACATCACAAGGCTGTTGGCTGATGATCAGAGTGGCTGCTCGGCTGCAGATAGCTGGTTAGTAGCCAGGGGGGAGCTGGTTGTACACAGTACTGCCAGTTCTTGTAGACCAGTCCATAGTCACTGAAGCATACCTGTAATCTGGGACTGATACCTGGAAAATATAACATGACAGTGGCTATGAGGAGCACAAAGAGTAGATGGGAGGAAGGAGCTGGCATCAATACACATCTTTCAGGATCAGATGGAGAGCTTTACAGGCTGATTTCCCAATAAAGATGATTGAATAGCTGTTTCTTACCAAAGATGGATATTAGTTTTGATACCAGTCCTAAAGTTTGGCTGCGGATTTCAGGTAACCTTTCCTTATGACCCTGTCTCCTTCACAGCCCGGCGCTGTAGCATAGTGGGAAGGGGACAGGCTTTTCCCTGCAGTTAAATGCGTGCAAGTGCTATTGAAACTGGTGGCAGTTGTTCATGCTCATCAGCAGACAACAATAAGCTGGAACCATGAGTTGGAATATCCTCAGTTCTCCACACAGACGATCTGTGACAAGGTTTCCCAAAGACTGGTGTTTCACAAACTCATCATTTGTGCCTCCTGTTATTCACAATAGCCACCAACTTGATAAGACATTAGCATAGCTGGTCTAAAGGTCACACTACAACTTGCAATTGCACAGAGAACTTGCCTTTCCCTTTACTAGTAAATGATGCACAGGCTGCTGTGCTCAAAATCTTGCTAATTACTGCTTATCCCAAGGAAAGCTCTACCTCTGATGGAGGATACAATAACCTTTACAGCTTCTGCATTCACTCTGCTGGCCTGTCTTCCAGGCTGAAGTTGGGGACATCACCCTCTATTGGGTTGATGTCTTCCATCCCTCTAGTATTCAATTTCAGCTTTGTTTTTACTTCCAGAATTGATAAGTGAAATTGCACTCCTCACATCTAATCAAAAAATTTCCTGGAAGCTCTCTATCCCAGCTGAGTCTCGTGGTAACTTTTCAGCCTCCAGTCCCTGGCTGGCTGGTCTCCACAGATATTGTTATAAAAGAACCAAGGACTTCCTCTACTTCAAAAGCAAACTGATCCACCTCTGGAAATCATTTATGGCTAGAAAAAATGTTGGGAGGAGAAGAAGAGAAGGAAATCATGGCTTTCTTTCATGCAGTAGACTTTCTAATTGCATACCAAAAGCTGACTAAAGAGTCAACATTTCTTTTTACTTGTATCCATGACAGACTGGGTTTTCTGATTTATAAGCAACACTTGCTTTTGGCTGTTGTTGTGTACAACCTAATAGCAATCATGCATTTTTAGAAAAGGAAGAATTCCTGAATAAGGAAATGGGTGATGGTGAAGTTATCCACCATGGTCTGTACAAGATCAATTAGAAGAAAAGAACTTCTGTTACTATCTGAGAAGAAAAGGCTTGTCTACACTTTGAAGGGCTGATAATTCCTCTTTGAAGGGCTCACCCAAAGGTGGGTGAGTTGCTGAAATTTGCAGAATCAGTTGCATGTCGTGCTGTCTGCTCTGCAATTACTGGCATTTCTGAAGAACTGGCCTTCCTACTGGGTTTTGTACAGTTTGTTGTGGTTTATACCACTTCATTTCTCTTAAGAATGGAAAGAACTAATAAAAAGAGAAAAAGAAAAAACTCTGTGTGTTTAGATTATATTTAGCAGACATCAAGAAACATAAAAACCTCTTTACATATATATAAAATCAAAGAGTCAAAACCCACATTGGCTTACCTTCAAATTACTTGGTTTATTTTTTGTAGATTATGCAAAATTACATAGGCTTATCTTATTTCCCCCCCCCCCAAGGCAGTCCAGAAAAAGCTTCTGTTGTGGAGCCCACAGTCACTGCGAGGAAATATTTTTCAGAAAAAACATTTTCTTGAGAATCTATAAGATTAAGAGGATATGAAAGCATGAATGGAGAGAAAATACTAGAGCAAAGCAAGAGCTGTTTGGTGCCAAGTTTTTTAAGTGATTATTCCTGAACACTTTATAATTTCTTACTTTTACAGCTAGTTCAAAAAGCATGAAAAAATCATACAGTTAAATAAATGAATGGCTGTAGTATATGCTGCAAGCCATAAAACACCACCTAATCTTTGTAGTATTACAGATAGAATCAATGGGTGAAAACTTCTATGCCAAATCTAAAGACATTGCTGTGACCCAGACAGATGCTATCAGAAGAGGCTAGTTCTTTTCAAATACCCTGTCTGTATCTTTGGATGGAAAGAAAGAACTGACTAAAAGACAAATAGAAATTAAACTGAAATTTTTTATAGTACGTGTAAGCTACACTTAGAGGTAGCTGAGACCCTTGTTTAGCAGTGAGATGAATAGAGTGCCAATGGCTGTCTATCAGTTCTTGTTAAAACTTGTAATTATTTTTCCTAGCTTATACTTCATACTAGAAACCATTCAACAGGTACAGAATCTTGGGCATATTTAAGAAAACAAACAAGAAAGTGTTATGAGAATTTCAGATTAAAATACTCAACTTTTGTAACCTTAATGGGATGTATTAATTTTATTTTTAAGGTTTAAGGTTTAAGGAGAACTCTTTTGAATTTCTATCTTGTAGACAGATCCCTATTTATGCTTAAATTATGCAGGGTATGATTACAAAATCAAATTGCTTGGTCAGCCAGAATATCACATTAACATGGTAGTGACTAAAGACAGAAAATACACATTTAATCACTGATTGAGATTGTTAGGGATGTTTTATATACTATCATTTCTTTGTATGTAAAATACTCATCTCAAAATGTATGTAAGGAGCAGGATTTGGAGTTGAAGTCTCTCTCAGAGGTTTTCAAAAGCATAAAAACGTGGCAACCCCACAACCAGCTATTGGAAGAAATGAGAACTTGGAGGGATAGAAACAAATATTGCAGAATGTGCCATAGACAGCATTCTGCCAGCAAAGAAGAGCACAGGTGGCATGGAAAGCACCTTTCCATTTTGGTTTTCTTTTGAAAGAGAATATAACTAGAACACGAGGCATACAAACTTTGGGATAACAACAAGACTTTTCAAAGATTTTTAAGAACAGCGAGAGGAAGTTTATCCCACAGCAGAGATGGAGGGAGCTCTTCCCAGTATTGCTGGCTAGTCAAAGCATTCACCTCGGCGCTGACAGCAGCAGATCAGGGAGGTGAACATAAGGCAATTGCTCCAATCAGTGTTCTCTCCCCAGTCTGTATGAATTACTATTAATAAAACATGAAATGCCTTCAAGAATAGTATAACCAAGAGCCTAGTGTCAAGTTGAGGCTTGTTCATTCTCATAAAAAGAGCTGATTTAGAAGAAATGGCATTTTCTAGCAAGAACACACTATAGAAGACCTCTCAGCCAGCTTTGCTTTAAACACAACACAGCCTATGAAAATGGAACAAGAACTGATCTTAACAGAGGAACAAAATCAAAATGTCTCTTTCCAAGGCCAACTTCCATGGGTGTAATTCAACTGATAACAGTACATTTCAGATTAGATCTGCAGAACTGAACAGTTGCTTTCTGTAAAAAAAATACACAGACGAAAAACCTTTGATTTCCCTCAGCTCTTACATTGACGTTTTTCTTTGAGCACATCACTTCAACTTTGTCATTTGGTTTCTTTGTTTCTTGTTTGAATCTTTTCTGTCCACAATTTCTAGCTGCAGAATGATCTTTTTAATGAGAACTTTGTTACTCCATTTATGCAGTGCTTAGCTCAGTAACTCAAATTTCATCACTAGCAACAAATAATAAATATATATGTATGTCTTTGCAATGCTCTGTCTGGGCAGACACTGTAAGGATGGAACTTAATTTTATACGTTTGCTACTTTTTGCCTTTAACTAGTAGTTTGCCCATTCTATTCTCTGCCTATGCTCTACCTCCTCCTCTATCTTCTAAGACTTCTTACTTATCATCACAGTAAATACTGTTGACTTTTTGATGAAAATCTTACAGAAACATGTGAAGACATTGATTTTATCTGTTAGGAAAAACGACAAGGAGCACCAGGTCACAAGAAACAAGGACCCATCAAGGACTGAACCCACACAGCTTGTCTGAGCTCGACCATGCTCAGAAATCAAAAGGAGATGAAGAATCTGTCTGTTGGCATAAGAACAGGCCCAAATGCTTGGACCAAGAGAGAAGGGGCACCATAAGTTGAAGCACTCTATGTGGAGACAGATTATAGTAGCTGTTCAGAAAAAACCCAAGATTTCAACCTCTGTTTGGTATGAATCAGACAAAAATTGTTTCAGAAGAGATCTGGAATCCTACAACTTGCTTTGATTCTTGTTTCTTTTTGTCATGTGGATACTTCTTAGCTGTCAAGTATAATTTAATTTCCCCCTAGGAGGCACTTTCTATTTTATCAAAACCAGCTAACCTTTCCTGCAAATTTTGCACAATGCAAAAAATCATACAATGTTGTCAGCTGAACTATTTTTGCAGAGTTGGGGAAGTTATACAGAAGTAAATCACTCATGAATTTCAGCCCCAGAAGTGCCAAAATCCTAACCTCATTTAGAACTATATAATTCACATGAAGTCAGTAGTAATAGCCTAACTTTAGAGCCCTGCTCGTTTTGTCAGAAAACCAGTTTCCAGATATATGATTTACCTAGTTTTCTTATTTCAGTGCCTTCTTATCAAAGCATGAGATTTGTATCTCACATTGCATTTCAAAGAAGCAGCACAATGTAAGAATGACCCTCTATCTTCCACTGTCTCTGAAAATGTATGGAGATTGTGAAGACACTATAAGACACTGCTTCACAAGCAATTGTAAAAGGTGTTTAGCAAGTTTGGACTTGCATGCTCTGTGTTGTAAAACTTGGTAATGTGCTAAAAATGTGTGGGAGTGTGCCTTTTTTGTCAGTCTCCTGTATGTTTGTGGAATGTTAGTGGTGGGATGGGGTCAGAAGTGGAGAAGCTTCCTCCCACCTACTTTTCTTTACAGTTCTCCAGGGATACAGAGCTGCTGAGAGGGCTAAACTGTACGGAACAAGAGAGTTACTCATTGCAGATCTGGCAGAAAGTACGCTGGAGATTTGCAGGTTTTGGCCATGGAGTTGCAAGCAACACCCAGATACTAACTTGAGCAGTGCACTTCATTTATTCTTTGACAAGAAATAATTCATATCAAAAGTATTCAAGACATGAATAGAACCACTTTTTCTGCATGCTGTTAAATTGTTTTTGATCCTAATGGCACAAAAATACACAAGTAGTGTCTCCATTCTCTCATATCCATATGGAGAAATGAGTCACTCTACTAGGTCTTAATGCTTACCTAGCACCAAAATCTGTGAGGCTTGTGACACCAGCTCTACGAGTACCTCAGACTGATAAACATCTCTTTCTTCTCTCCTCACAGGCCATTATGGCAACATCTGAGTTCTAAATATACTCCCCAGGGGACTAAACAGAGCTTGTTCATCCCCTTTCCACTTTTTCGGTCGAAGAGAGAAACCAGAACTAAGCTACCACTTCCAGTTCTCTGCAGAACATTTGATGTATTGAGAATGGAAAATCTGTTTTGTGAAAGACCACTGGGTTTCAACATTTCTTTTTTTTTCCATTTTGGGACAGATGCTCCAGAATTTGAAATTTCTCATGTGGTGGAGGCGGGGGAAGCCAAAAAAATAAAAGACAGTTTTCATTACAATGTGCAATATGGGTAATTACCTCCTACTTAGGCGAAAAGGTGTTTAATGTCGAATATTTCATTCTGTAGCTGTAGAGCATTCATACTGATATTTTTCAGGACCCATTTCTGTTTTAGTGAAAGAAATTATGGTTGGAGGGGTCATGATTATAGGAAGCAGTTCTCGTGCCAAATGGCTCCATCAAAGGTTTCTCAATGAGTTCTGGTTATATCACTTGGTAGTCTTGTTTTTGCCCTAGGTAAGAGAGAATAAACTGTGGCTCAGCCTAATACATCAATGAAAGAGTGCAAAATCCCCGTAAAGCTCCTTCAGGCTCGTTACATCAGTAACAGAAAAGAGAGTATACTCTCTGCTCTTCAGTCAAATAACCAAAAAGGCCTCTCCATTTGGAGCAGAAAGAGACAGACACCTACCTGGTTCTGTTCTCTCTTTGAAGTGCCATAATTAGAACTGATCTGCTACAAGAAAAGTGTTCTGAATCGGGTTAAAAATCACATTAGCTTTTTTCTTTGGAAATCAAAAGAGCGTTTTATGACATAATATTAAAAATACTTCTTGGGTTTTCTCTGGGAGTAGCACTAACTATTACTCAAAGGCTCTCTCCAGTCCAAACCAAGGCTTTTTGCTATTTTTGTCATTAATATCTAGAGCAACAATAAAAACATGAAAACCACTTATTTTCAGGATGAACTGGAATGACTCCTAGAGTTACTGGTGATAACTTATGCTGCAAACACATGCTGGAAAGAGTGTTTATAAATATCCCACTTAATGGAAAAAAAAATTATGAGTGGTGATAGAAATCTGTCTGGCAAAAAATCCCTATGCTATCTGCCAACAAGTGCAGATTCCCAGTACAACTGCAATGTGCATCCAGCTCTGTTAAAATCCATATATTAAAGATAATTAAAATATTATAAATCACCACTCAAAATGGTTTTCTTCAGAGGTAGCCTTCTGACTAAACTGCCACTGAAGCTTCTTTAAACTTATTTCTTACAGACACTGATTTTCTCTGCTAATAAAAGGACAAAGCCAATGCCTGGGGGTGAAAATATCATCAAAAGAACACTTGCAGCTGATCCCATAAGCGGTCTAAGAAGACTTTAGTGGAGGAATCTTAACTTTCTCACACACTCACAAGTCTGCTTACTATAGTAAGGCTACACAACGTAGAGCTGTGATTTCCTCCGAGTAGTACACTTCCATAGTGTCATTTTATTCTGGTTTATTTACTTCTAGTTTTCTCACATATATATATAAATATATGTACATATAGATAGATAGATAGACAGATATTTCCCAATGAAAGGGAAGCTAGCACTAACTGAAACATGTCTGTAATGTCTGTCAGGAGCTGTAATAAGAGTTAACTACAACTGAATACCAAAAGGGGATGAAAAATTCTCTCATGGTAAGCAGCACTTTTGCGGAACATTTGATAAGCAATATTATGCAGTATAAACTACAGCCAAACAGAAACTATCGGTTTGATGACATATTCCACATCTGGATCATAGGCAACTTGACAGTGTTTTTGCCTTTAGCCATAGCCATGTCAGCTCTAATGTGACATTTAGCATATTTAACCATGAACATATGACACATCTTTAGAAATCCTTATTGCCTAAATAGGTTATTTTTACATGCATAATTGTCAACAAAAGTAAATAAAATTCAGTGTGAAGTGACATTTTGTAAGACCTTATCAGTTTTGTCCTGTGGCATTAGTCTAGCCTGTGCTATATAACATGAGGCATATCCTGGATTGTTTTTCTTAAAGTCCTGCACATTGACATTATCTTTAATATTCAATGCTAATTTTAACAAGGAATGCGAACTTTTCCTGGAATTGATCTGTCTTTTTCCTTTGTATTTTCCAGTCCTTTGGACAGAGCCTTATTGTGTAAAATCCCTGTGACTGCCATAACTTCTGACCAAGAGTAAGGGGTCATGACTTGGAAAGAATCAGTAATTGCATATACAGTGTGTAGTAGTAGCTGGACAACACGTCTGGTGATGCTAAAATCTCTAACTCTGGAGTCAAGAGTTTGACATAAGGTACATCTTAAGTTGATTAACTCATTACATTTAGATACTCAACTGGGTTCTCTGAAGACAGTGAAAAATGTTATTTTTTCAGTTTGTAGTGACATTGGTTCTAAACTTAGAATAAAACATGAATATTCCAAGGTATCAAACTTCAAATTATGTCAATAAAGATGTAATTGCTATGAATTTGGTTTTAGCATTCTGGTATTCACGTTTATTATCAGTCTTTCTTGTTTGATCAGGATATACTACTCCATAGAAAAAACACACTTCCAATATAAATATCTTCTAAAAAATAGTATGAGAGCATCAATTCCAGACTCTGGGAAGATTTAAATCTGGATTCTGATCAAAAGTTAAAAGAAATCTGCTTTTAGCTTCAGTGCTTTTCTTGATGGGATTCTGGTATCGATCTTCAGCTTTGAAACATATAACGGATGTGTGTGATTTCTCCTCAGCACAGTTCTGTGACTAAAACTTCTATGACCCTTTATAAAAACTTAATTATTTTGCCAATCCTATTTGTATATACAGCCTTCCTAAGGAAATATTTCCCATCCTTATATCTGTAATGTTATAGACAATAGAAATGAGTAATTTTTGTCCACTTAATCACGCACACACATTTTAAAATACCTAAGTGCAGAAACCATTAATTCTTTCTAACTGTATAAGCCAAAATTCAGCAGTTGACACTCAAAATTAAGAAAGATCATGAAATTGGAAGGGAGATCTACTTTGGGTTTGGTTTCTAATTGAAATTTTAAGTACTGATTTGCAGGTTTCAGAACCTTTTAGGACTGGGCCATTTGACACATGTCAGCTCTGTGACTAATATTTTACATCTTAATTACGGTTTTTAAGGAGACCAATCATTTTGGTAACAGTCATAAGCACTGCAAATACAAATACTTATTTCAAAGGAGTGTACTGGTATTGAGGACCTCATGAAGGAAGAAGAACATGCCCTCCTCAATTTATCACTAAGCTGAACTGTATCTTTATTAGAAAGACAAGTGGTTAAGCCAGCAAAGGATGTAGTGATAGAAATTCAGGCATCTACCTCTTCTTAATCAAAATTATACCTGGTTATATAGGTTGAATTTTGTGTAAACTAAGAAGGTATATGAGAGAGAAATGTGTGTGTATACCTCTATATAGAGAACTTATTTAGTGAACATATTTGACAGAGCCATTATTGCAATCTGCACCTGTCTTTTACTCAAATGCACATACCTAAAAAACCCAAATGGATGGCAACTACAAAATATCTCTTGTCATCCTTATGCCTATGGTGTTGTCTACATTAAAAATGAAGTGCTACTACACAGAATTTATTGTTACAGAGCCTATAATTCTTGCTTGTACATATGTGATAGAAAAGCAGGATAATGTGCATTGCAGTAACAGAAACAGTTGATAAAAGTGTTAACATATTGATATTGCCAAGACTGTCTCTGTGTCATACTTTGTGTGGCTTGGAACTTCTTCATCTTGCTATAAATCCACTGGTTGAAATACCTTAAACACATGTGATTTCATACAGAATTATTTATCTGGTATCCCGCCATAACTTCATTTGCTGTTACAGAAACTTATTTTTTCATTTAGTCGTAGGAAGCTTTGTTACATTTCTTCCCCCTTGTGAATTAAAAGTATTTATCAATTAGCAGCTGACGACTCCTTTGTTCACAGACTTTGGTTCTTTAGATCAGCAGGGCCTCCAGAGTCTAGCTTCATAAAGGTAGCAAAACTGGTATGCCCCATTCCTGGAGATGTTCAAGGTCAGATTGAATGGGGCTCTGAGCAACCTGGTCTAGCTGAAGTTGTCCCTGCCCACGTCAGAGGGCTTGGAACTAGATGATCTTCAAGGCCTCCTTCCAACTCAAACAATTCTATGATTCTATGATTCTATGATATAGATCTTTGGAATAAACTCTGTAACCTGCATCTTTCTAAAATACAAAAACTTCTAGCCTGACCAGTATTTCTGGGATTTTTGAAGGAGCAAAGCTAAGACATGGCAACAGGGCTATGGAGGAGGCAAGGCGATGATCATAATAGGATATTCTGACCTGGTGAAAAGGTTTTATTGGTAGAACACAGAGAAGAAACAATTCCGTGAAGTGGATTTTCTTTGCTATTCTTGAACTAGATGGCAAGATAACTGTGGTAAACTTCAGCAGTACAAGCAGGTCAGAACTGTATAAACACTACTGCTTAAAAAGTAACTGGTATGTTTTACAGTTCTAAAGTATGTGTGTTTTGGAGTTTGATTTACTTTTTTTTTGGTTCATTAATGAAATACACAGTTAGGTTTTGAATAATAAAAAACCAGAATTTTCTCAGGCGCAGCTTTGTGCTAAAATTGAAGTTAAATAAAAAGAACTGAGATTTTTTACAGGGTTTGATATCTGTAACGTGCTTGTGTTAAGAGAAAAAAGTATGGAAAATGAGATCTGCCTGATATAACAGAATCAAAAAAAAAGCAGGCTTTAATCTTTTACAGAAGAATTTACAAGTTTCCAAACTGAAGATTAACAAATTATCTTTTTAATTCCATGATATAAATTACCTATAAATATGATATCTGATACTTAATAATTCTTATTCCCATAATAACTAGTAAATACTAAATAAGAGTATATATGCTGTAAATTATTTCTGTTTTCTTTATTGAGATTTCATGGATGTTGCTTTGTGAATCAGTTTAATGATAAAATTGTAAACTTTTTTAATGTGCTAGGAGACTTCTCTGAGTTGATTAGGACTTTACAAAATATCTGCTAAAGAAAGAGGGAACCCTAGTCATGAATGGCTAACAGTATTGGCTAAAGTTGGGATAAATGATTCCTCCAACCATATATATATTAAAAAAAAAAAGGAGAATTGAAAATTTATTACTAGATCAAAGAGTCATAAAACGACCAAGTGAGACATTTTCAGAAAGGATAAAAAGGATTTAGATCTTTTGCAAGAATAAAAAGTGACGGACTAAAAGGAGAATCAGAGGGACATGCTTGTATGCCCAGGGAAGTGGTGGGTTCTCCATCCCCGGAGGTTTTTAAGATGCGACTGGATGTGGCACTTAGTGCCATGGTCTAGTAACCACGGTGGTAGTGGATCAAGGGTTGGACTTGATGATCTCGGAGGTCCTTTCTAACCCGGCTGATTCTGTGATTCTATATAGCAGAAGAAACACATTTAGCTGCTGGATCATTTGAGATCAAAGGAAGTTTATGTGGAATGGAGAAAAAAAGAGAAATGTAAGCAAAATCATGCACTCTGATTGGAAACCAAGCTTCTAGGAGGACAGCAGATCCTCAGGAGCACAGTGAACCTGACTAACAACATGGAACCTGGGACCTGATGTTCCTAGATTACAGGGCTCCATCAGCATTGGGGCTGCCTTCAGTTTCACAGGGAGTCAGCGTCTATCCCAGCAGGAAAAGAGTTTCAAAGCCGCTATCTGAAGAAAGGGAAATTTGGCTTCCCATCCCCGTCACTCTGTACTTCAGTTCTCCAGGTTTGCAGTGAGGATAATGATGTTCACATAACAGCATAAATCAAAGGACAGAAATGGTGCTTCTTGAGTGTTGCTGTCACAGGATATAACAAAATGCCCACAAGCAAGCATTTGGCTCTGTATTGTAGATGGGCTTTTCTGTCTTAGCTTACACGAACGTTTAAAGATTTTACTACATTCACCCTTTATTTCATAATTCTTGACTAATGATAAACTGCATGGCAAACCCGAACACTTCATTGGGTAAGAGGGTTGATGATGCTGTCTTAGAGCCCTGCTCCAGGCCTCTGGATTCATCCCCTGACACATGACACAGTGCCCCTGACACAAACCTCCTAGACTGAGCCACCCAAGAGATGCTGCTAGTCCCTACAATCAGGGGCTTCATGGACATCAGAGTGCACTAGCTATAATTCATTGCTGATACATGGAAGCATACCACAGAGGGAAACTGTTTGAAAGAAACCTTTTTTTAATCAGTTTTAAATCGGTTTTAAATCAGTATGAATTCACTCCATCAAATGGAAAGCTTTTTTCAGACTAATGCAACCTCCCTCATTACATGAGAGTTTGCCCTGCCTACCCCTGCTCTGTCCCCCAGTGTAACCTGATATCTCTGGAAATAATAGAGAAATCTGACAATATTCTATGCTCAAAGAACTGCATGCATATATATAAATATCCTTTTTTTATGCCTTGGACTGCACATTTTTGAGATATTTAATACATTTACTATACAATAAGACTAGAGTTATTTTTTACCTTTACATTAGTTAAAAGCAAAATAATTGTTGTTCTGTGTATTTTATATCCTCCCCTATCACCTTTGTTTGCATTCATATGATGTAGCCATTTATTATTCTGGCCAATAATTCAGCCTATTTATCCTTTTTTTTTCAGTTTTATAACTTTATGTTATGGGGACAACATCAAGGAAATTAAGTAATTTTGTTATTTCATTTATATAATTGAATTTGTCTGAACTATAGTTGAACCAGAGTCCAAACTTGAGTAGGGAGGACTAATCTTTGTTTGCAGATTTAACATGAAAAGGACTATTTTTTTGATCATAGATTTATTTTATACCAAGACTCATGGGTAAAGATAATGGTCATAAAAGAAAAGATCATGGAAACTTGGGGCTGCTGCTACCCAGAGGATGGTGGGTGAAGTAGCACAGAAGAGCAGCGATGTGAGTCAGTCACACAGTAAATCAGCTGAGAGGAAGACACTGCTTGCTTACAGGGATAAGGAACAGACCTTCCCGGAAAGATAAATCCTCCTGCCTATCTTCAGGCTGTGTGTCTGCCTCATGAAGGACCCAATGAAGAAGTGTAGGACAACACTTCAGATTTTCTGGTGCTGGCTCTACAAAGAGTAAGAAGTGGGGAAGGCTGGTGGATTAGCTTTGATGCCAGGACCAGCTGGAGCTCTGTGCTTAGGGCAAGCAGTCTGCTGTGGCTGCTGCAATATGTCATCTTGAGGGCAGATTTTGGCATGTTTAGGACCCTGGTTGAAAGAGTCCCTTGGGAGAGAGTCCTGAAGGGCTGAGGAATACAGGAAAGCTAGATATGCTTTAAGAAGGAAATCTTCAAGGTTGTCACTATAGGCCTGTGAACCTGACCTCAGTGACAGGGGAGGTCACGGAGCAGATCATCTTGAGTGCTGTCACACGGCATGTACTGGACAACCAGGGGATCAGGTCCATCCAAAATGGGTTCATGAAAGGCAGGGTCTGCTTGAGCAACCTGATCTCCTTCTATTACAAGGTGACCCACTCAGTGGATGAGATTGAGGCTGTGGATTTGTCTACCTGGACTTTAGTAAAGCCTTTGACACCATTTCCCACAGCATTCTCCTGGAGAAACTGGCCGCTCATGGCTTGGGTGGGTGCACAGTTCACTGGGCAAAAAACTGGTCAGATGGCCAGACCCACAGAGTGGTGGTGAATAGAGTTACATCCAGCTGGCAGCTGGTCACTAGTGGTGTCCCCCAGAGATCAGTACTGGGGCCAGTCCTGTTTAATATCTTTGTCAATGACCAGGATGTGGAGATCGAGTGCCCACTCAATCAGTTGGGCAGGAATGTTGGTCTGCTGGAGGGAAGGAAGGCTCCAAGGAGGAATTTGGTCAGGCTGGATCAGTGGGCCAAGGCCAGTTGTGTGGGACTCAACTAGGCAAAATGCGGGGTCTTGCAGTTGGGTCACACAACCACATGCAGTGCTACAGGCTGGAAAACTGCATGGCAGAAAAGGGGGTTTTGGTCGACAGCTGGCTGAACATGAGCCAGCAGTGTACCTGGGTGGCCAAGAAGGCCAATGGCATTCTGGCTAGTATCAGCAGTAATGTGGCCAGCAGGACCATGGCAGCGATAGTTCCCCTGTACTCGGCACTGGTGAGGCCTCACCTTGAGTTCTGTGTTCAGTTTTGGGCCCCTCACTACAAGAAAGACACTGAGTCAGCAAATTTGCCGACAACACCAAGCTGTGTGGTGTTGTTGACATAGCTGGAGGGAAAGGATGCCATCCAGAAGGATCTTGACAGGCCAACAAGGTCAAGGTCAAGGTCGTGCATTTGGGTTGGGGCGATCCCTAGCACAAATACAGGCTGGGAAGAAAATTAACTGCGAGTAGCCCTGGGGAGAAGGACTGGTGGGTGTTTGTAAATTGAAAGCTCAGTGAGCGTCCTGGGCTGCATCAAAAGAGGAGTGACCAGCAGGTCAAGGGAGGTGATTCTTCCCCTGTTCTCCATTCTTATGAGACCCCCCCCAGGGTTCTGTATTCAGGTTTGGGGCCCCCAACACAAGAAAGACATGGACCTATTGAAATGAGGCCTGAGGAAAGCCACTAAGTTGATTAAAGGCACCTCTCCTAAGAAGAAGACAGGTTGAGAGAGGGCTGTTCAGCCTGGAGAAGGGAAGGCTCTGAAGAGACCTTATAGCAACCTTGTAGTATGTAAAGGGGGCTTACAGAAGGCTGGAGAGAGACTTTTCACAAGGGCACAGAGTGACAGGGCATTGAGAAATGGCCTTAAGCTGAAGGAAGGTAGATTTAGACTAGATATTACAAAGATGGAAAAGGTTGCCCATAGAAGTTGTGGATGCCCTATCCCTGGAAGTGTTCTGACCCAGGTTGGACAGAGCTCTGAGCAACCTGCTCTAGAGGAAGGTGTTCCTGCCCATGGCAGGAGGCTTGAAGCTAGATATCTTTAAGGTCCCTTCCAGCCCAAACCCTTCTATGATTCTATGATTCTTTGAGGTGCTGCAGCATGGCCAGAGAAGGGCAACAAAGCGGGTGAAAGGTCTGGAGCACAAGTCTTTTTAGGAGCAGCTGAGGCTCAAGGGAGACCATATCTCTTTTTACAAGTACATAAAAGGAGGTTGTATTAAGGTGGGGATTAGTCTCTTCTTCTGGGTAACAAGTGACAGGACAAGAGCAAATGGCCTCAAGTTGTGCCAGGGGTGGTTTAGAGTGGATGTCAGGAAAAATTTCTTCATAAGAAGGGTGATCAGGGATTGGAACAGACTGCCCAGGGAAGCGGTTGGGTCGCCATCCCTAGAGATATTTGAACACATGTAGATGCGGCACTTAGGGACCTGATTTAGTGGTGGACTTGGCAGTGCTAGATTAATGGTTGGACTTGATGATCTTAAAGGTCCTTTCCAGACTAAATGATACTATGATTCTACGATTTTCAAATATTTACGTAGTTTTAGAGAGCATGTTAGAACACATCTAATGGTCATTAGATTTGAAATGGAATAGCTTGCATCAGTGATGGCAAACCTTTTTAGCACCTGGTGCCAAATTTACTTTAAAAAACATTGTAGTTCACTGCCACTAATGCTCACCCAAATCTGTCAGTGCAAAACTTGGCATCAGTACAAACACTTTGTGATTATTGGCTTAGACAATGGAAAAGCTCTTTGTAATTTGAGCTGCCTGTTGAATGTGTGTGCTATACAGTACTGCTGGCCAGGCTGCCATCATCCTTTTAAAGGAATATTTTTCTTTCTAAAACGCTACACTAACAAAAAGAATTCAGCTTAAAAGAAATATATGATGTCTACTGCATTTTTTTCCTGCTTATAGAGGATAAAAAAACCTCCTAAACTGCTCAAATCATATCACTATTCTCTACGTCCAATCTTCAGCCCAACAGAGACACATTTCACTTGTTTCAGAAGAATATGGATAAAATTGTACAGGAGCTGGTACGGAATAATTTCCCATTCATGTGAATTTCCTACTGACTCCTGTTAGTCTGTGATTATTTTATGCCTTTAAGCACGATAGTTCTCATGCATTCCAAAATTACTTTTTTAGTTGACACTCATTCTTAATGAGAACAAGAGTTAGTTTAGAAGATTTAATTTGCAGACGGTATTGCAAAAGACACTCCAATGGAAAGGACATTACATTGCCTAGCAATAGATCTTTGTAGCTGACTTTCAATTATTTGTTTATGCATTCTGAGGTCTTGTTTGTCCTTTTTGTTTTGTTTTGTTTTGAATGTAGACATACACTAAGCTTGATTCTGCCACTCAGTGGTTTTTTAGTACTTTATGACTTATCTATTTATGCATAGTTGCTATTTTGGTTCCTTGTCCTCTAAATGCATCCAGTATATTTACATTAGTGTACTAGTTGCATTTTTGACTGCTGAGCCATTCACCTAAAAGCAGGATGTAAATGTAGAGGATGAAGATGAAATGCTGTCCTTTTCCCTACAGCGTAAAAGGGACAAGATAAAAAGATGATCAAATCTGCTCATTGAATGTGTGCCATTCCAGGGTAGTGTGAATCCAAGGAGACACAGAGCAAGAAGATGTGCATCACATTTAGAAACTAGTCTTTAAAAATGTTTGGACCAATATCGAATAGGACACCCCCAGTGAATCAAAACCAAAGTATAGTCCTTTCATTTCAAGAAAAGCGAGAAGTGTTGTCCCAGGTATGAATAATTATAATCATTCTACATGATCTGCAGTAGGTACTTCACTTCCTTTCCATCCTTGTGCTCTCTTTTTGGCTTTTATATTAACTTCCAGTATGCCATAGATCAATTTCCCAGAAACTTTCGCATACATATAGCATTGCCCCCATCCATTCCCTCCACTTACACATTTACTGTGAAATACATGGTCAGACAAGAGACATGACAAAATCTAACCGCAGAGAAAAATCAAGGAGCTCTATACAGCCATCACTGCTCTGAATTTCAGTGTAAGAGCAATGTCACAAATGAGCTTGTGACAGAAAGTGAGAAACTTCCTCATCAGAAAGTGAGGAACTTGCTACTTGATTTAATGCCATCACAGCAAGAAATGCCCAAGAAAGCAATCAAAATCTGAGAAACGGAGCTTCAAGGATACCTCTATGCTGATTATTTGTCCTGTATTCTTTTCTGAGCTACACTACAGATTTTTAATATAAGCTCAGTTGAGGGGTGGGTTTGGATGTATATTCATTTCTCTGTTGCAAATTCAGCCAAAAGAACAGAGCTTATTGCTGGTTTTTGCAAAGCACACGCCTTCTTAGAGGTGTGTGAACATCTACTGGTTTTCCCACAGATATTCTGCAAGGAACCAGGAAATCAAGTGGAGCAGATTTACTGCTCTTCGTTATTATACTGAAAGCATAATTTTGTATTTAGTTTTTAACAGTTGCCTAAAGTGGTAGGAGAGCCAATGTTTTAGATATAGTTAACACAATACAAACATTCCACACACAGTTGATTAAATGAAAAGCAACACTAAATAACACTCTATCTATAGTACATATTTCATTCATTGCGCAGACCTGGCCTGAGGCTTGTTTAAAAAAGCACCAGATGTTTCTCTAAGACATGTATTTGTCTTTGTGTGATGACAGATGCTCTTTGAAATCACAAAGTATGTAATAGCAGAGTTTGCCATTTGAAATCAGGAAATTCAATTTGTTTTCTCAGAGGCACGACTGAAGGGCAAAGCCCAGTAAGAATTGCTGTATAAGCTAATGCTTTTCAGCATTTTGTACTTGTCTTGCTAGTTTGAACCTCATTTCCAACACTGCTCACAAACATAAATGGGAAAATCAGCTTCCAAATACTTCTGCCAGTAGGATTTTTTCCTCTGTACTTCCTTAGCAGGTTGTTTTACTTAAATGCAGGTTTACCTTTTATATTAGTCACCTCACATAGTCTTGTAGACTTGCCTTTAAATGAGCTAATTGAATGGCTCATAGGAGAAACATACTCAGTATGAACTAGTAGAAGGAATTTCTATATTCTATGTAGCATATCCTCACAGTAATTCTCACATTGTTGCAAACTGAAATGCAGCAAAAGGTCAATGTATGCCTAAATTTGATATCAGAAGGGTTTTCTTTCAAAGTTTTCAAAACAGACTGCCATTCAAAAAATCAGTGATGTGATAAGCCCAGTCCATGAGTTCATGGCTATGTATTAATAACCCAGAGAAAGTGATGAGTAAGGAGAAATAGAAATGTGACTAAAACCAAGTTTTCAACCTAACAGTCATCAAAAATTGGGTAGAGAAGGCAGGCCTAAATTTTCCCTGTTTGGGCTTCTGTTACAAATCCATAACTTCTGCCTCATTCATGGCAAAGTTTTCTGAGGTTCAAAACCTGGAAGACTTTCATGTATTCTTAGTTCATTAGTGGTATGGACTACAAATGGCATAAAAAACCAGTGGTTTGGGCAGAAGTTAAAACATACATTTTAGGTCATGCATCCTTAGGAGTACAAAGCAGGGTTTAAATACTCTCTCATAATGTGTATGTCCTGTAACATGTTTGAATATGCAGGACATAATTCCTGTCACACTGAGAGCAGTGGAGTTGTTTCAGGCTATAGCAATTTAAATCTAGATTACTTTGAAGTGTCTAAGTTCAGTTTGTTAGCTTTTCTCTTTTCAATCTTTCAGTGGTCTCAGTGCTAAGAATTTGTTTTGGAATAACCTCTGAAGAAATGTCAAGCTTATAGGAAAACTTTTCAAACTCATTTTGCTAAGAAATAATTTTTCCTCTAAGATATTTGGCAACCTCTCACTTGAGGTAAAAATAGCACAACCCCCCAGTTTTTTGACATAACCTAACTTGGGTGCTTCAAGTGTGGCATAAGCTAATGTGTTGGCTTGAAAAATAGGATTTTTGTGTCACGGACTAACTACATTAGTCTATAGCAATGTAAATATTCATAATTCTCTAACAATAAAACTTATTATGGATTTTTCCACTGCTTTGAGTGGACACAGATTAGGTACACCTAATCCTTTTCTCACTTGTGGGACTGGGTGGGTCAATAACAATAACCAGGAGAGGCAATTCAGGGCTGAGACTTGTTCACACAGGAAAATCAGTGTGATTAAAACTTGGATGTATAATAAAATGCCCCTGGAAAAGGCAGTCTTGTCCTCCTACTCCTCTGCACCTCTCCCCGCCTTGTGTCACATCAAAATGTGTATGGTCACATGCTAAAGTAGATTGAGGAGCTGGCCTGAGTTGCAACTGAACTGGCATGAAGTAGGGAGGTTCATTTATTTTTGGCTGGCACAGTGAGTGTTAGGCTATGATGTATGAGGAGAGAAAGAGAGGGCTCTGCTCTTAGGCCCTACCCTCTGATATTATAGGGAGACTTGTGAAAACAGCCTCTTAACTTAATTGTCATAACTTCCTGTCTTCCGTTTCTTCCAAGCTCCTGTCCATGTGTGCTGAAGGTGTGGCTATCACATTGTCACTGTGAAGATGAAGTAGCTGTCAAAAGCAGCTACTGGACTGCAAATCAGCCTTCTGGTTTACAGTACTCTGACCTCACTACCTTGAAAACAGAAAGAATAAAGCCTCTCTGCAATCATGCAAGTAAAAATCATGTCTTTCAGTTAAGTTGACTGGATCTATACAAGTGCTGAATGAATACAAAAGAAGTCAGAATCTGACTCAGAGGTTCAGATTGCAGAGCCAGTCTTGGGGAATTCCTGTATATAACACTTCTCCAGCTTTTATAATGCGTACAAATAGCGGTACATTTATGTCTACTTCCAGTAACAGCCTGCCCATTATTGAAAAAAACATGTATTTAGCTAAATTATTTTAGGAAGTAATTATTGTGCTCTTAACCCTGCAGTAACTGGTACACAGGAGACTGCTCATATCTGAGCACTGTACACTTCATGCCTGCAGGACTTTCATTCATTCATGGGGTTTTCCTTTGTTTTTAATTATTGGCAACACTGAAAAAGTCTTTCACTGAAAATTTTAAATCCTCAAAATTAGATAATGTGCTATTTTTACCCACTCTATGATCATCACTTAGAAATATATTCTGGTAACTCACATGTTCTTATGTGGCATGTCTGGCTTTGACAGCACTATTTCTCTTATCAAGCAATATATTCCTAGGAGTGTCGCTTAGCATATAAAGAGACACATAAGCCTGTGTGTAAATCATTATGACATTGAGGTCTTGCAAGTCATAATTTTTACGCTGTGTTGTGTTTTCTGTATTTTTTTCCCCAACAATATATACAAGTTTACGCATATCACACTGGAATCCAAAACTGTTTCCATTTTTTTAGCATCTAAGTCATTAACTCAGGGCTTGAATTACATGACCAAGTTAATGATGGTTGCTATGGTGCCACCCTACTTCTCATTCTTGATCAAGATGCTGCTGCTGGTCCCTAGCAGCCTTTGCACTGAAATCAGTTTATTCTCATTAAACCACCAGAAATCTCCACTGCCAAAAAAAAAAAAAAAAAGTGATTTGCTTGCTCCTGTTTTACCTTGATGAAATGGTTTGGCATAGGGTCTTAGTCCCCTATGGGCTGGCATGGAGTAGGTGTGCTGTGGCCAGTGGCCAGTCAGTGGAGGTGGAGCTGTCAGTCGCTGTATGAACCAGAAATCTGTAAAGCCAGTGGAGGAATACAGACTCTCCCATGGCTGTTAATTTTGATCAAGTAACTAAGAAAACTACCCTTCACCATTGGTTTTGGCATGAAAACTCTGTGCATCACAGAATCGGTGTGAATACCACTTCCTCGTGTCTAACATCTATCTCGCTAGAGAAATGGGCAGGTGGGCATGGAATTCCCACCAGCTTGAAAAGCTCCTCTGTGAAATTTGTCCTTGAAAACTCTTGCTGGTAAAATCTGCTGGTGTAGATATAGGTGCAGTTTATGAAGGTTTCTGAAGTTAATGGACCAGAGAAGAGATCTGAGCCTTGGTGAATTTCTGAGAAGTGTCAAATGTAACTTCAGTGAAGGCAAGATTTCTCTGTATATGACTTTGTGCTTAAAGACGAGCATGTGCTCACATTACTTGCTGAACTTCAACTTCAGTGATAAACATATATTTTTTTCCCATTTTACTTCAGGTTTCCCATAACCACTTTAGAACTTCAGTTTATCCTGTCCCATCAATAGGACTCTAAGAATTTGGTCCTGAAAGAGACATCCTGGTTTATAAACTCCCTTCACCTACCACATCCTAGAGTCCCTTTCATCAGTTTACCCTCATTCACATATTCAAGACATTTTCTAAAAATTTAGTTTTATCCTTGAAGTTTCCAAAATGTGTTACACTTGTATTGTTTTATTCTTTTGATACTATTTTTAAGCAAGATAATTCCATGAGCTCATAACAACCAGCATGTAAGGGCCATCATCACAGAACAAACACACACGAAATTGTTACCAAATGTTCTTAGTATATATTTTCAATAAAAGAGAAACAAAAAACATGCATAGTCTGACTTCTCAACATGACCACTTAATTACTTACTTGACAAACATTGAATAATAAAATGCAAATGAATTTCTTCAAGATTTTGAATTTTTAGATGCAAGGTACAGAAGAGTTTTGGTGAGCGGGGGGGTCTAAGAATTTGACTTTTGTTCAACAGTTTTTCTTGAGATGTGAATAGGTCTGTGTTTTCTTAAGTGAATCAGTACAACAGTCATATTTTATTGGAAAATTCACAAGACAAATTGGTGGGGAAGGGGAGAAAACATGAATGAACATCTTTTGCAAAAGACTGACTATTGAAAGTAGAAACTGCTGGTAATAAGCTCCAGACATGTTGCTGTAGGAGCGATAAGAACAGGAAATGCTTTGGGCAACATTGTTCTACAAAAATAGCCCTTTTAAAATGCAACATGGCTGGCCTGTCTTTAGCAGCGTAGCTGTTGAAAAGATTGCATGAAATTAATTGTACCATAGATGACTCTTGACATGCTGGGCTCCTCCTTGTTTCAGATTCTACTTTGTGATCTTGTTAAGCTCTTGAACTGGAACAGCAGACTCTTTCAACAGATAGCATGAAGAAGTTCAGCTACTCTTCTCTGTAGCTCCCTGTTATCTAGCATTAATGAAAAGATTAAGAATATCAGCTTATTTTCAGTTGATGGGAAAGGCTCTGAGTATTTTTTTTTTTTTTACAGCCATGAAAGGAGTGTCTGACACAATCTGGGAAAGCACTGGCATTCAAACAAGTATTCTTCTGAACCCAGACAGTTATATAAGTTTCACTGGGTGCCATTGCCAATTTACTGAAAGCAATTTTTTTTTTTTTTTATATTTCAATGATGTTGTAAAGACACTGAAAACTGGAATATTTGTTAATTCTTGTTCTAAAGACTTTATGAGTTTTGGAACATCAGATTCTAAACAATATAATTATTCATCATTACCTTTTTTCCACTCTTCCCTCATGAATAAACTCCTTTTCAGGCCAGGCTTGTTGGGAAACTTCAAGTGACTGAAAGAGCAACCAACCAGTAAACAAACACAGAGGTTCTGTTGTCATGGATGTATTTTTAAGTCATATCCCAAAATCATTGCTCATACAAAGGTGTGCAGGTGTGAAAGCATGACTGTAGCTCATACAATACAGCAATTATCTAGGTTTAAGAACTATGCTGTTGGCAGAAGAAAAGAATCAACAGTTTCAGTTAGCAGTTCACAATTTAGCCAAAGAAATTCATAGCAGAGGTCCCTTGCAAAAGCTTGTCCCTTTGGATGGAGGTAAGACTTCTGGATACATGCTCCTACAAAATACCAGCTCTTACCTATACAACACATTTGATTACTGCTTGGATTGAAAAAAAAAAAAAATCTTTTTCCTACTTTAGATGCTTTAGTTGAAAGGGATATGTAATTAGATACTTGATTTAATTGATTTAACAATCTTAGCTGTAGGGTGCAGCTCCCAACATTGAAGGTTTTTCTGAAGTGAATTCTCAAGAAGTGGGAAGCAAGGAATATGTTTTCCACACTTCTTTAACCACAGTTGTAGGCAGTTAATTCTTTATGAACTATTGTGTATCAGTTGGCTGCAGATATATGGAGTAATTAAGGTGCTTGCCTTATTAAAAATATTTTATTTTTGTCTTTTAAATGAAGTGAAATAGCTTGCTGATAAATTTGTGTAATAAATAGCTTTATGGAAATACAGAAAAAAGCCATCTTTGGAAGTATCAATGATTGAAAAGGCATGAAAATATATTCCTACCAGATGAAATCACGTGGCTGCGGGAGAAGGAGGTGACATTGCTGAGGTATGGATATTTTCCATTTTTTATATGCCATCTGAAGCCTACATGAAGCAGACTATAATTCAAAGTGGTAGAGATTTTACTCTAGCTGAAATCAGGAAGCCATTACCTCAAAGGTGTCCTAGCCCTTGTAAGCTATTTTATATTAAACATAAGAGCTACATAAGAGGAATTTGAGATTTTTTTTAATAATTTGATGATTCCCAGGAAATTTTCACAGAAACTTTGAAATTCTTGGTAAGACAGCATGTTCAGACACCTTCAGAAAATACACTAAAGTGATTAAACCATAAGTAGCACAGGCCAGCAAACTATTTTTGTTTTCTAACTTGAGGTTTCATCATTCTGTCCTAAGCAAAGTCTACCTTCCCACTTTCATTGAAAGGAGAAGCTATTTTCTCTTGTTATTTTTCTTTCAGAAGAGATTACTGGTCTTAATCATAAGTGTCTGATGCCATATTAGACTATTCAGCATATCCCATTTTTTTCCTGAAGGCTGGAGTTCTCCCAGTTTGTCCTTTGTCATACTGTAAACCCTGCCTTGATGAATCACACAGCCAGGATGTCTAAAATAATGTCATATGCCTTTATTTAAGGACTCATAGCCTTGATGTATTTGGTGATCTAGGAGGATGTGAATGAGCTTTGATGCTTGATCCTGCTGGGTCTGTAGAAACCAAGGACTCAGTCTTTGCATCAGTGTTTAACATTTTGAAACTCCATTTTTAAAGGCCTATGGAAGGAATTAAAAGACTCCTAGGGAGGGTCTAACTATCCCCTTGTTCAACTTAGGTTTTAAATAGAGCAGAACACAAACTACAATTACAATTAGAAATCAATTTTTTTTTCTCCAATCATCTGACTCTTTGGTAATGAAAAAAGAAAAAAGGAAGTAATTTTCTCCCCTAAGATCAATATTCTATTACTCTGATGAAAATTGTGCTTCAGCTTCAAGCCAGTTCCATAAATTGCAGAATCTGCTAGGCAGTTTGCTGCTAATTAATGAGTAATACTCCGTAAAAGCAATTGCGTGTGAACTCTTCCCTTTAAAAACACAACCCGCAATGGGAGTTGACTTCCTTACTCTCCTTTGAAAATTCCATCCCTGGTATTTCTTATTATATTAGTAAGCAGTTATTATTCAGAAATTGTTACTGGCTAATTACATTCAGTGGAGAAGGCAGATAAGAAGGAAACCTCATGACTAATTACAGTAAATAGCATGCATGTCTTCTTAATGATGGGGATACAGTGAGTTCTGCAAGAAACTGCTTAGGAGCTGAAGAGGATGCAGAAATAAGTAATTTCTTCAGAAGACACGTACCCTGCTGAAAGAGCTTTTCATTTTTCACATGATTGCACTTGCATTTTGTCTGAGGCTATTCACTGCCAAAGTCCTACACTATTGAGAGGCTGTGTCTTCTGAGTACATTGCTGCTCTGAGGTTGTCACAATGACCAAAAATGTCAAATTCATTCTCAGGATCTTGTTTATTACAGGAAGAAACAGTACTGCTTATATCACCCGGACATTGGAGTAAATGCTTTTCTCTACCAAAACAAACGTAACTGGTCAGAATTACAAGATACTAAACCATGGCAAATAGGCTCAGCCCAGTCAGGAGGACCTGAAATGTCTTAAAAAAGGTCTCTAAGTCCCATACAACACAACAAATGAGCGTGAATGGGCATTACACATCCTCAGAATATGCTTTAATGTTGTTGCTCCAAACCTCCGCTTGGATATTTTTCTGATAGTTTTTGGTAATTTGTCTTGGCATGGGATCATGATCTATGTTGAAATGATAAAGGAGACATTATTACAATGGAGTCAGTGGATCTGAATCATAACCTGCTGCATAATTATTTCTCTCTTTTACTGGAACTCACTAATACTTTTGCATGTTTATTCTCGGTTACCGGGGTATTTACCTTGTGGTAAGAATTCTCATGGAACAAAGTCTGAAAAAATGGTGTCTTTAAGGGACTTAACTTTGCTGTCTGGGGATAATAGACAGGTAAATTAATTCAATCTGCAAGTTGAAGTATGTCTACAAGCCAGTTAAGTGCTGTCATTCTATCTTTAAAAATAGTTCATGGCACTATTGATGAATGCTGAATTAGAATATGAGAACAACCATAGTAGGTCAGATCCAAGGCTTCTGCAGCTGAACATGCTCTTTCCTGTTGTGATAAATAACAAGTGATATTACTCAGAAATGTATGAAAGGGAAAATCATCAAATTTGAAGGTCTGGTGGGCATCATCCTGTATTGTGATAGGCAAACAGAAGAACATATTCTATATAAAAACCTTTATAATCCAGGTCATGTTGGAGCATGTGGCGTGTTCAGCAAAGTTTGAAAAAGAATGAAACTCAATATGGCATGACAGACCTGCATACCAAAAACGTATGTCTGACCTGGATTTGGGTCATAAGTTTAGATACACACTTAGGGGTTTTTTCCCTCCTTAATTATTTTCCAACCTGCCACAGGAATGTTAATTCACAGAAAATTAAGCTCAGAGCTTTAAATTTCCAGCATCTTTTTCTAATACATGGACAATTTTGCTCCTCACTGAAGGACTGTTAGCCTGGTCATTATACTAAGATAGGAGAAGGTAATGAACAGTCAGGCATGATATAAATTTATTGAAGGTGAATCCTTTCATGTGCTATCTCTTTGATATATAACTTTTAAAACATCTGGTTCATGCCAAAATCATTTAAAACTAAGAACAGAAAACCCTCCCTTCCACAGCAACCTTGTGCTCTCTGAAGGTATTCCCTAGTTGCTAAGAATACACAACATAACATGAATTGCAGGCATGAAGTGCATAAATGTTATGTTTGATTTACATTAAGAAATAATAGTCTAGGTTTTAAAATATATCAGCATTGTTGCGTAAACTTAAAACTTGATGCTTCCAAGGATAAACTAAACTTCCCCTACACAAAAGGAGGGGAAATAATTCCTTGCAAAATTAATTTTGATATGAACATTCATAAACACTATGGCTACAGAATTCTGTAGGGGAAAACAAGGGCTTGATACTGTAGTGATCAAACCTTTTGCTCTAATACATGAAGTTCTTTATCTAAATGGATTGCTACTCATTTAAGGATCAATGCATATGGATGAGTCTTTGTATCATCCTCAGGAGGTCTCCTTTCTTATACATGGAAAGTATAATTTATCCTATTCTTGAGCTATAACCTGCACAATGCAGCACCTACAAAGTTATTGAGCTTCCAGTGTTGTCAGAGATGAGAATACTTTTTACCTCACTGTAAATTTTGTGAAAGACAATGGAAAGCACTAGCCCAAAACACTTATCTCGATGAAGATATATCAGGGTAAAATTCTCACTTTGTTTTCTCTAAATAGGTATCAAAATATTCTACTGTTGTCTTTTGAGACCGAAAGTGTCACCCAGAATCTCTTAATAAAGGGTCAACATGTTACTTGCTTGATTCATAGTTTTTAACAATATGTTATGCATTGTGCACATCCAGAGAAATAATTTTATTTCAGCTACCACATATTACACCAGCAATTAACCCACTGTATTTTAGAGACATTTTAATCCCTCTCCGTTTTATCCACAATTTCTCAGCATTAAAGGTAGTATTTAATGTAAGTAAAATTAGCTAATAGCATTGAAGTTTGATTCATAGTAAGTTGAATTTGCAGGTGGATCTCACTCAATGAAAGTCAAAAACAGATTATAGAAATCCAACTGTCCGCTGAGGTAAACTGATAAAATTCTGACCAAATCTGTTTTTCTCCCTGCATATGCTCTCTGTTTACATGGAAGCACACGAATTTGAAATCAAAGGAATTATGTATGTGTAACTAAGAACAGAATTTAGCCCTTCAGCTGTCTCTGCACCTCTGTTGTAAAATTTTATTTTTCTTAGCAAATGATTTAAATATGTCCAGCTCTATAGTTGTCCAGCACAGATATCTGCTCATTAGGCATCTGTGTTGTGGGGTAAACTGTGGATCAGCAGTTAAACTTGAGGTTTTAAACAGTCTTATAAATCCTGCCTTGTTTTAAGTCCAGGGCAGATGTAGAGCTGTTCATCTTCATTTAATAGCTAGTATATCCATGAGGTTTTAGTATTTAAATGGCATAATTTTCCCTTCTATACCTCACAATCTTCATATTTCACCTCTTCATTAAATATTACTTCCAGGCCAGGATACTGAGCTTACTGTTGTTTAAATTTCCTTAATTTTTTTCCCACTACAACTCTTTCTTCAGAGCCCAAATTGGAGTGTTCTTACAGGCTTAGATCTTGGTGCAACTTGCACTGAAACTGGTGCGGCCAATGTTTGGTGCTCTGTTTTCAGAGCAAACTTCTTTTTATGGCACACATTTAGGAAAGCTTAAGGCACCCTTGGCCCCTATGTCAGTCACCCCAGTTAAGACAAGGAAAAGAACTCTGGGCTTGGCCCTCTGTGAGTATTTTGCTACTACTTTTTTTTGCTAAGCAAATTGCTCCAGATAAAAATTTTCTGCAAATGCTTTGTTAGCACTCTGTTTCCTCCCTTTTGGTTCAAATATGATGACGGGCTTACTTTTCAGAGCACCTTAAGCACAATATAAACAGTGCTTACATTACATATTTTCAAAACAACGTTAAATTCTCATGACATTTACCCAAACCACTGGTCTAGCACTTGTAAATTGTACATTCCATATGCAAAAAGAATGGACTTTATTACATTAGTGAAAATAGGCCGAGCTTTTAAAAGAAAGTAATACCTATTCCAATTCAAAGTAAACATATACAAAAAAACAAAATTAAAGATGGTAGTGTTTGGATCTTGGGGATTAGGTGGAGGGGAAAAACAACATGAATGTGAAAAAAAGAAGAAATTAACCTTAAATTTACTGCTGGCATCCTTAGCTTGCACATGTGTTTGGCAACCATGAAATACCTGAAATATGAGACCTGGCAGTGTCGTGGTGCCAGATATAGTTAGCATTCAAAATATTCTTCCAAATTATTAAAAAGTGCTCTGAAACTGCTGCAAAACCGATGTTCCTAATCCTGAAACATACTCCTTACACTGAGCATACATACGTATTACTGTCCTTTAACATTAAAATAAATTGAGGTACATTTACACACTCAGGACTGATTATCCTCCATCAAAAGCAAGTATGAATCGGCTCCAGGTTACAAAATCACTGACAATTTGGCTTTACAAAGCTTTCATTTTCCCTTGTGATGCCATCATATAGACAACTGCTAGGGGGGTAGTGGCCAATAAAGGCTCTCTTGTCACTCGACAAGTCATCTGTGCTTTCTCTTGCCAGAATTTCTTTTTTTTACATTGATCATAAGAGAGGGAGTGAGGTCACCATTCAATTTCCGTAATCTTATCAAGTTCTAAATGGTGCTGATAAATAAGGTATACTTCTTAAGTGATTAAAGTACCATAATTATTTTAAATTTATTTCAAGTTTAGATGATGTCAGTTCCTCTAGAATAAGTGTGTCTGTCCAGAATGTGGTGATTACATTGAAAGTCTGAAGGGCACTTAGAGATAAATTTCCCTCTCTTTGTGCAGGATTTATGTGTAAGTGCATTCCCATTTGCCTTCTGCAAGAATAATATGGTTTAAGGAAAACTACTGCTTAAATCAAGGAAAATCAAAAGGCTGGAAAAATGTACTGATTTGGATGAAAATTAAGTTTGTTTTAAAAAAATATAGGTTGGGTAATCCAAAAGTGACAAATTCGCTTTTTAGTAATATCAAAAAATAAGCTTCTCTGGCACCTTAATTGAATTATCCCTATTTTCCATTAAAATTACTATTTAAACTAAGAAAATTCAACCCTTTTAAAATATTAAAACTGGAAATATTTAAGATGTTCATAACTGGAATACAGTGCCTTATTTTTTAAAAAATCAGTTGCCTTAATATTGTGTGGGTTTTTTCCCTGGGGGCATTCCAGCACAGTTTATGTTCTCTTTCAGAAATCAACCAAATAGAAGAGTTTGTCAATGAAATGTGCAAGCTGGTTCCCACCCAGATTTATTGAAGTGTAACTAGAGATAGGCAAGCTGGGTGACTTCCAACCTTCCATTTACTGGTAATAGTCCACATGCACTTCAAGAATTCTTCAGCTAAGACAGGCTGTAGAGAGAGATCCATCATATACCTGTGCCACAAGATGCTCAACATATTCTACAAGAAGTTAGTACTAATAGCATTGAACAAATAGAAGCCTACACTAAACTAGGATGACAGTTTCCACAGTTATAAGATCTTCAGTATGAAAAAGTACTACGAGTTCCTGATATAAAGATTATTCAGTGTGAAATGGAAATTCCTTCCTTCCTTCCTTTGGTGCTTTCTGTAATTTTTAACCTGCCCCTCCTTTGGCTCGTTCACTGGGATTTGCCTGTGCTATGAATCCTCTGATGATTTTAGTCCACAGTCCTGCTCAGCTTGGTCATTTTCTGACAAATGACTGCAGCTGTTAACCTGTGTGATTCCTGCAAGGGAGGATGAGAACTGTGCACACTAGCAGCACTGCTACCTGCATGGCTACAATAACATGGTATTTTCATAAATCAAACTATGAACGTCCCTTGGGAATACAGGGACATCCAGCTTCAGGGAATACATAAGTACATGTTCACCTGCTGAGGTTACAATGGTAGAATTTTGTGGGTCTTTTACAGTTAGTCTGTTGGGATGCTGGCAAAACAATTCTCAGGTCAGTGGACCACTGTTTTGATGATTCTTCTTGTTCCCAGAGTATTAGTTATATCCTGAAGTTGTGATATTTTGGTGGTCTGTACAAGTTCCTTTAACATTCCTGTCATGATCTCCAGTACCCAATGCTTCATGTTGTGACATGTCATGTTTTCAGTTTCTTTGAGTAAGATTCTTCCCTGTTTATAATCCTCTTTCTCCTAGACCAATAACAAATATGGTAGGAAGAACTTATCAGCTGATAATGGATTCCCTACCGTGACTTTCTTTAGAAAACTGCTCAAGGTTCTGGCTGTCATGTGTCACTCTGTAGTGGTCCTGGTTAGCTATACCCTGGTTTTGAACATTCTTTTTCCCTAACTGACTTATTTTTAGAAAATTTGTTTGAGCAAGACATAGCCCAAGTTAACTGTGCACAAGCTGTCTGGAATGATGTACATGGAAAATGAAGATTAAATGCACAGTATAGTAATATAAAGCTTTTGAAGCATAGACAAGTAAGAGTGGGAGTAGCAGAATTAGAACTTTTAGGTACAGAGAAGTACTGGAAGGAGAGGACGAGATAAGAACACTGTTACACTACATCAACACCACAGAGTTGTCAGCCTAACTCACAGAAATTCCTACACTTCAGAAATCATCTTATCTGCTCTACCCAGTTCTATATACTTGTACAGCTGTGGGAACTGGTGACTGACAGACGTGGTCACTGAATGCCAGAATCAACAAAAGTCCAGATATAACCCAATTCTCACATATCCTTTCTGTTGAGAGACCAGCCTTCAAGTTTTCATTTCTGACAGGGGGATATGTTAGTGTCAGATTGGACACAGGTTGCAGGAGGAAAGACAGTATTCTTGAATGTTATATCTGGGGTCAATAATCAGCAATTACTCTATTCACAATTGATCACAAAAATAGAAGAGCAATTAACTCTATAAAAAGACATACAAAATAGCATCAGAAATTTCTTGTTCTGCATGTTTTGCATTTGTAAATCTCTCTAAGACTGTAAAGCACTTGTTGTATTTGTCTAAAATGTTGCTAATTTCACTGGCAAGAGGCCAGAACATAATCTGTGTAAAAGTAGTTGGTGGTCTCTTTAATTTCAAATTTATTACACCCCCCTTCTGGTATTTTTTCCCATACACCTTTCTTTTCTAGTTCCTCAGAGTGTGATTTTCAGCAGCCAGAATTTTAACTAAATCAGTCGGATTTAAATTGTTTGGGATAATGTACATCCTGAGAGTTGGAGGGACTTTTAAGACTCTTTTAGGCTTACCTAGAAACTTGGCACTGAGTTTTAAGGTCAGGTCCTCAGCAAAGACCTCATGAAATACATCTATTTCTTCATCTTAATTCAATGACAGACTCTTAGACTCCGTGGAAATTGTTAGCTTTTAAAGACCAGTCTGCCTTTAATTATGCCAATAAACTCTGTAGGTCTATCTGTCTATTAGGGAAAACATTGCTGGCATTGTTTTTAATACAGTGTTTTTAATTTACTCAAAGGATAGGAAAATAGAGTTAAAATCATTGTCCTCCAAGCAGGACTTGGAGGAGAATGAAAAATAAGTGCCGGGTTTGCCAGTGGCTGAGAATGGACTTTCAGCAGCCTGACACAATTTTTTACTTCTTTTTCTGCCAAAATAGTGTAACAAAAAGTAGATACATAAGTGAAACACATGTTAAAAGCAACAGGACATGGGCCACATCCTAGAATTCCTATTAGTACCTAACAAGTTCATAAAACTGGGAGATGCGATCATGGAGCGCTTGGATAGGAGCTCACTGCAACGTACAGGAAGACACAGGCAGGATTTGGGGCTTCAAACTGGAGAAAAACAAGCACAAAGGGCCCACCATGAGCAAATGCATAACATAGGTCTCCAAAGAAAACAGAAAGAGGTTTGTGTCATGTCTGTTGTCACCGTGTAGTAGTTGAGGAGCCCCTGATGGCTGGACACACATGGAGTTTGAGGGAGCCTTGTTCCCCTGCCTGTACCCTGAGGGAAGATAGGGACCATGTCCTCAGCTGCCCATCTCACTTTCCTACTGGGGACTTTCAGGGCTGGCTTGGGGCAGACCCAGGCTGTGTTTGTGCATGTGTGGCATGGATGGGTGATCAAAACGAGAGGAGGGGAGGGACGGGCAGGCACTTCCCAGGAGTCCACCATCCTATTAATGAATAGATTCCACCTCTTTCAGCATGGAGCAAGCCTTCTGCAGCCCAGCCTGCCCAGGAACCTGCCCTGCCCAGGAACCTGCTCTGCCCAGGCTTCATCCTAGAGAAATGAGCATTTGTCACTGAAGTTCATAAGGAACTGTGACCAGATGACTTACACCTATTTACAGGGCAAGAGGTAGGGTGCCCTGAGCACAATCTTTTACTCCTTGGCATTTTCATGATTTTTTTTTCTGTTCAAAACTTGGTTTGTCATTAATTCAGTAATTAATTCTCAAGAGTTTATACTTTTAGTGGGAGCAGAGTATGCAAATGATGTGTTGTACTAACAACACATCTTTTCTTTAATAAAAGATACAGTTACTAAAGAGAACATCTTGAAAATCGAGCCTCCTGGAAGCTTATTCTGTTTGACACTAGTAAAATACAAAAGTCCCAGTTAAAATAAAATGACAGTTGTTTATATAAGTAGATCCTAGTTACTTTAATTATTGTTTTTGGCAGGATCCTAGAAGTTTAATCTTTCTTAAATCCCACAGTAATGTCTGCTGGCTAAAGGATTTAGTTACCATGAAAAAATATTCAGCCACTACCTAACCTAAATAAAGCTATTCACTAGGGCAATATTACCCAAGGTACTTTCACTTGGATGAAATGGAAAGATTGTTCTCATATACTAATTCAGTTAGAAGACTGAGGAACATGAGATACATCTAAATCTAATTTCTTTAGCATAGTAATTTTAAAAGACTTTGGGTCTTTGAAGTTAAAAGATCTTATTTATATTTCCTGATGTTGGTCAGTCACTTCAGAGCAATTTGCTCAGTCACCGTTTCTTTTGTGAAGCCAGTTTTATAAGAACAAAAAAGAATGCATTCATAATATTGATACAGGAGTAAAAATGGTCTGTCAGGTGGGAAGGAACTATCCCAGGGTGCATCAAAGAAGATTTCACTACAATTGCAGTTCCACACCTTCAATTCGTTCTTGAAAACATCACAGAAAGCATCAGAAAGCTGCAGTGGGCTGTGATTTCTGGGGTTGCTGCCCAAGGGGTTCGGTTTCCTGATGGAGAGGGTAAAGTCATTCTTTGACTAGTGCTGTTCAAGCCGACTCCAACACCCGTAGTCAAAACCAGCACCAATCATGGCTAGGCTTCGCGAACAAAGATTTAGGAAGGCTCTATCCACGTTTGTTACAGCACCAATGGTCAAAAGAAAACTCCTGCTCACTTCAGTGAGATTTCTTTAAAGTTTTGACCTATTACTTTGAGAATTTATTTTCATTACAGAGGTAGCTGAAATAAGTTTTCTGTACAAGGGATGGCTTAAAGCTGTCATTTGATGGTACTTTTTCTTACAGTCCTTCAGCACTATCAGGCCTTAACAATCTTTCCTATTCTCCTGGTCTTGTGATTCAATACAGACCCACTAATTTAAAGAAAACTAGTGCCATGACACTTGTGTTAGCTGGTGATAAAATTCTCTTTTGTTTTTTTATAGCAACTCAAGGTGGAATAAATCTCTAATTCTAGTTCTCATAACCCAAATAAAATATTTCTTTGAGACTTTAATAAAGATTGCACATGTATTTCACTTCTATATATTATTTCTATTAGAGCAATATTTGTGTTTTGCAAAGATGATTGAAATATAAAGAGCAACTTAAGGTAGAGTTTCACCTGTTGTTAAAACGCAATGAAATTTTACATTGGACTTAAAAACATTATATCAAAATAAATTATGAGATAAAAAAATATAAGTATTTCTGGAAAGATAGAAATCTGCCTAATGGAAAATTTCACTTCTGGCAAGTCCTTATTTTTTCAGCCGAAGGTTTCAGTTAAAAAGAATCATCCAGATCCAGTGGTCACACTATCAGAGTATCCAATCATTCAACAGTGACTGTATGTGGCCAAGTCACATTCACAGGACAATTCTGTTATCAGTCAAAGGAGCTGGTCTGTATGCAGCTATGTTACACTGAGACCATGTATCACCAACAAACAAGCATTTAATTAGTTTAACATAAAGAAGGGGTGACATCAAGAGAAAACAAATGCCTGCAACATGTGACCCTCTGTGAACAGTAGTTTAATCCCAAAATGACTTAACCTACTGCCTTGCTATTACACTGCTGAGAATCTTTATTCTTGGAAGAGTTATTTTTCAGATAAGGTGTAATATTCATGCACTCAGCACTAGTGATAACTGAAGATTCCTTGATAAAAAAGGCAGAAAAATAGAGAAAAGCATTATTTGAAAGCACAGCAGTGTTTATCTATAGCTGTTGTCTAGAATGAGTAGGTGTAGCACACAGACAAAAGTATACATTGTTATGTATACAACATAAGGTACATTTTACAAAAGCAGTGATTTCAGATACATTCAGGAAAATATAACTCTTGGATCAAAATGTTAAGTGGTTCATAGCTACTAATTAGGGTTTCTTTGCATTTTTCTGTAATCTAGCATTGAGTAAAGCAGCCCATAAATATCTCCTTGTTCTAGTACATGTTTCCTTGAATTATTTTAGTGAGATCTGACATAAGAGAGTAAAGAAGTGCAAAGAAAATATATTCCACTCACAGTTCTATAACAAGAGCCCGTGTGCTCCAATGACATTAAAGATAGTGTTGAAGGTATTTTTGGTAACATAAGGCAAAAGGATAAACGGTATGGAGGTTAAATGAATTAATAAAACAGACTAAGCTATTTCTTTCACATTAAAAATGCTTTTTGGGCTATTGGATATAGATGTCCTGACAGCTGTAGATGTAGTCACAGCAGTATTACAAAAATAGAATTTTTTTTCCAAAGTTCAAGACCTGAGCACTGCCTAAAAAAGAAGACATGCCTTCAAGCATTGAACTTCTGATATTTTTCTGACTTTAATGCATACCAACACTTGGAGTTCAAAGCATGGATTTAATAACCCAAGGAAAAAAAAACACATTAATTTCAACTGTGATTACATAAGAACACACTATACAACAAAACTTTCACCTGGAAAACCCTGAAAATACCTGGCTGTTGTTTTGCTTTTCTTCTCCTTTTGGGGTGAAACTAGAGCAGGGAAAGAAAAGGGTGTTATTCAATTGTGTGAAAAATTTCAAAGTTAGCAAACATTTCTGATATATGTAAAAGCAGAGATCTGTAGTGGGTAGCAACACGAATGCCTTCAGCAACAATATTATTTAGTTCCAGGCTGTGAAAGATGGCTATCCACCCAGCAATCCAGACAAGCTATTTCATTTGGGCCCCAGCGGAAGTCAGAGGTGTTTTCTGACTGGGTGGCAGTCTGGAATATTGTAGGAAAGTTTTAAGGCCACTCTATGTTTCAGTGAATGCCAATTTTGCTACAATTGCACTCATAGAGTTGCTTTCATCCAGCCTCGGTGCAGGTTGCTGGATTTGTTTTGTCTTTGCTTTCACCAGATCAGTTTTCAAGCAGACTGAATCCGTGATCTAGTTCCTGCAAAAACCACATGAAGACTACAGCTGGCATGGAGAAGAGCTTCAGTCTTCCTCTCTGATTGTTGGTGCAGATTGTTGTTAAATTGACAAGGCTACAGGAGGAGAATCTAAAAGAATCTATTCCTGAAAATGAAGATTTGAGGACGCCAAGGGACCAAAGATAGACCTCTTTTTCAAGAAAAAAAAGGTCAGATGAAGAACTGCTGTGTCTCACTGCAGCCACCAGGTATTTCTATCGAACAGAAAAGTTACCAAAATTTTCAGATTCTTTATCCACCTTGCCCACCAAAAAATTTAGGCATAGAGAAGTGTATTAAAATATAATTGATGGCACCTTAATGTTAATCATGCATTTAAAATCTCTTAAACCTATGATCATTTTACAGAACTGAAACAAATGTCACATCATAGAGTTGTATATATAAATTGTCGTTAACTCAGAAAATTTTCCTTGGTCAGTCTGAAAGAAATATACTCTTTCATGTTTTTAAATTGGGCTTACAAAACTTGATGCTTTGAAAGTGGAAAAAACCCTAAGGCATTCTTTGTAGCAGTAACTGAAGGAAAGTTTCACAACAGGAATGTGTTGTTCAGCCTCCCTTCTGGGCATGAAAATATTATTGAGACAATTTGGAAGAGTGTGGTCTGTTCTCCCAAAAGTACTAGACCCAATATTATCCTTTTTTTTTTTTTTTTTTTTTCCATGGGTGAAAATACCTTCCTTCAGAAGAAATCAATGAGAAAAGTTTACAAGTAAACTGATGTCAAATGGAGTCCTTATCTAATGTAAGAAATGTTCTCAGGTCCTGGATCACAGTCAAATTCTCGTCTCACTGAAGTAAAAAAAAAATACTGTTGATTTCTAGTGAGCTAGTTAAAATTTAAAATTGTGTTAAAAAACAGTTACCATCTAAAATATACTTGACATTTGACACAAGAGGAGCTTCAAGGAAAGTGTAACATGAAGCTGGTAGAGCTTGGCTTCCAGCTCTGCCACTGACCCTGCTGGCCACATTCACAGTTATAATTAGGTTCCTTTTTCCTTGTTTGGCAATATAACGGTTCTTTGAAGTCTATATTTCCTTCCTACATTTCTCTCCGAATCACTAAAGACATGGGGCTCCCTTCTAACCTGGTCTCCACACCAAGCCATTGCTGATGTGTCACACACTCTCCTCTGGTTGTCAGCATCCACCCAGCTGAGGCCACAGGGTCCTGGACATGGCAGCAAAAGGTGGCTGAGAGCCACTGGCTCTCCATTCTTGCCACAGGTTCTTTAATCTACTCTGGGGATGGGCAAATCACCTGCTTTGCTTCAGTTTCCCGACAAGTTAAAAGAGAGTGTGCAGTAGACCATGGAAAGACAAGTCGGGGGAAGTGAAGTGTTCTGCGTCTGCATCCAGCTTCAGTCATTAGCCCTTACCCAGGCAGCTACGTACTGCAGTGAAAAAGTCAGTTAAAAAATATCTTCTGTCCCCAGATATAGACTATATTCCCTGAAAACTATAATGTGATCATCTTCTAATTCCTTCTCATGGTGCAGAGTCTAACAACAAATGTTAGTTTTACAGGGAAATTTTCTTTCTTATCTATCTACTCTTGCTTATTTTCTTAGTATCTGTTTGCCTATCACTTTGTTATTCATGATTATTACACCTTTTGTCTCAAGTGTATTTAAACACCAAAAAAGGTAGGAGATATTTATTTTCTCAGGTGGTAAACACTGACTGCAGAAGTCTTGAAATGTCTTGAAATGTCTTGAAACATTTTTTTGAAATCTCTTCTTATTTATTTCTGTGTATATATAGATGCATACAAAGATATGTATATGATTACAACCTACTTTTATTCACACAATTTCGGGAAGAGAGAAACAAACACCTCTGTCTTCACTTGGCCCTCATATTTGTATTTTCATATATCTAACAGTTGCAAATATGTACAGCTTCTTATTAACATGCAAATAGATTTTATAAATACCCGTATAGTTCTGTATACTTAGTTTTGATATTACAAAAAATATTGTATGATATGATATTAAAAAGAAAACTTACATAAAATGGAATTATACTCCATTTTCATAGTTCTTGTACCACAGAATTATTCTTTCCATAGGTCCTAGGCTTTGATAGACACCTAAGGATGTTTTAACTTTTAATTCTTGGGGAATTAGACGAACTATAAACAGAAAGTTCAAAATATATTTTTCCAGTTCTTTTCTATTTGTTTCTGACAAGTTAAACCAAAACAGTGTAACCTTAATTAATTCCTAGAACATATTACTCATGGTTATTTTGAATCATAACAGGGTGTTTGCTTTACAATATATTCTTGTTAAGTTCCTATCTTATTACATCCCTGATGTTAAAGGAACACTACATAATTAGCTGGAAGAATAAGATCTAAATCTTTCTTTAGAGTTAAGAATGTCAGTGCTTTTTTGGATGAAACCCACCATGTTTAACACTGAAATGGGTTTACCAAGACTTCTGCCAAAACACATCTTAGTATAAACCAAAAATTTTTGGTTTGGCAAAGAGAAATTAAAAAACTGTTAAGAAGAAGATGAATTTCTACTGAAAGTACACCACAAACATAGATTAACCTGGGGAGTAGGCTTTCCTCTTTTGCTAGAAGATGCAGGTTTTAACTGGAAAATATTTCTAACATTTAATGCTAATATTTATTTCTAATATTTAAATTGGAAATATTTTAATTAGAAAACTCTTCTCGTTGTCTTGAAGCAAAGATTTTGTCTTAGGTCACTCTGAATTAAAAAAGTATTGCCTTTCAGTGTAAAATTTCTAAGCCATAAGTTTGGAATGAGTGCCCTTCCTAGTAGGAAGTAGAGCTTTCTCCACCTTCCATACTTTTCTTGGATTCATTCTGTGTAGATACCAAAAGAGACAAATTTTCTGTGTGTGATGAGGGAATGTTCCCAATACATATCTATCCAGCAATTTGTAACACCCAGGCTTCAGTGAGAAAAGGATCACTGAAAGGCGAACTTCCAAAGAAACTTTGCAATACTGTGATAAGATAAATACTATGATACATAAAACACTGCTATTTAATTTTTTAAAAAAATGTATATTTTATTTTTTAATATTATTATTTTATTCTTCATTAAGAAACTGCTTTTCTTCAACCTTTCTTTTTCTTCTACAGTGATAGACAGAGAGCTGTCTGAGGAAGGCAAAGGAGATCACCAAGTGATTCCTCAGGTCAGTCTAAAGTATATGTGGGACTTTGTAAAGAATTTGGAAATATTTTCAGATAAACTGATTTAAAGACAGAAAATATAGGACAAGTATAAAATATCTTTAGCATACCAGGACATAAAATCTTCAGCAAGTCAAGTTGCTTTCTTTGGAGGTCAGTTCAAGCCTAAAAAATTTCAATTAAATATACTGGATGCCGCTTCAAATCCTTACCCTCAGTGCAGACATATCTGGTGACAAGAATGCCAGTCTCACTGGCAATGAATAGGGTAAGGAAAGTTTGCAGTTCATTGAAACTGTTGAAAAAGATTGATTTAATCTCTTTTGAATGTAAACCACATTAAAAATACAAAAAACCCAAACAAAAAACTAAACAAAACCCCCTAACAAATAAACAAAGCAAAAAGCCCCTCAAACCAAAACAAACCAAGAACATTTTTACAAAACAGCAAACCACTTTCAAGTATCTCCAGTTTTAGCTTATTTCTTGTTGAGATGGTTTCAGAAGTCAAGAAAATATTTCGGTAAAAAACCATCAACCTCCTTTCACAATGCAAGATTCAGAGCATGCTATAGTTCAAATGACATAGAACCAAATAAAAGTTTTGCAGAAGACAGTGGAAGCTGTATGTCTTGTCTTTCTTTCCTGATGTGATTTCTGGCTGTCCATTGCTAGCTCTAAGCTAAGAACTTAATGATGACATAAAGAAAACCTATCTTACACAGTCATTTTTTACAAGAAATTAGCATTTAGCAGTCATAAATAGAAACAAAACAATATTGTGGCTTGACATTCTTTTGATTGTAACGATGATGTGGTAGGAAGTGGGTGACAGGTTCCCTTGGCAACAAGTAGAGGATAATGAGACACTCTGAATCACCAATGAATCATTAACAGAGTTCTGCTTCTGATTTTTGGCTTTCATTTCCAGATTCTAAAATTACAACTGTTTTAAGGTGACATATAAAGGTGAACACTTCACAGCATTCACAAGTGTGTGGTAAGGGTTAGATTGCTATTAGAATTCCTAACACCATGAAAACAGCTGTAACAACCAGCATTTATTGTTTCTTTTGGCAAATGTCAGTTAGAGCTAAAGGGTGTCTGGGTTCTTTATAGAACAACAGAGAGGATGAGGGTAGAAGCATGAACTCTTCATGGCTAGCAGCAGAACCACTAAGTTCAACAGAGTTCAGGGAGGTCTGTATTTCTCTAACAAAGTTTACAAGAACTCATGTTCTTTAATCACACACTGTGCTGGAAAATGAACTACAGTAGATTTTACTATGAATAAATATACACATTTTGATAGCTAATAACAATAAAGTGGTAAACTATTCTAATTTGAGAAACTTGGAGCTCCCTCAAACTTAAGACATGATGCCACAAGTGAAAATAAGAAATAATAGGCTGTTAAAGGGAACAATAAGATTATCTACTTAGAGTATGTGTGCCTATGTGTGAGTGCATATACATGTACATACATGGGTTCATTATCACCAGTAGTAATGCTGAAATTATTTTAAACAGAAGTTACAAAAAGTATACCAGAGATCAGATTGTCAGTTCTGAATTGATTTAATTGCATAAATGAAAATATATACTATAAAGATACACATAGAGTTTATTCTGCATTGATTGTGAATTCCTGTGGGAGTTCAGTCTGTAGGATGTGGACCAACTGAAAGTCTAGGCTCTGGTGCCTTATCACACCAGATGGAACTGGATAGACACCGGATCTACCCTGTCAGAAACTTTTCCCCTGCACTTGTTTTGTCCATTCAGTACTATGTGACAAACTGTCTTCATTGAGCAGGCAGCACCAGAAAGAGCCTGAGAAAGTTTCAGAACAGCAAGGGAAGAAATTTATCCTGCAGGTTTGCCATCTGAACATTTCTGGCTATGAATATTTACAGCAATGTTTGGATTTTTATTGGCCATTTTATTGGCTGTAGTTTTGTTTTCTGTTACTAAGTGATAGCATTGAATTAGCAATAATCTAATAATACAATCTACCTCTGTCTCTGTGATGGTCGAGTTAAAATAAGCAAATGATGATCAAGAAAAAAAGCATTTGGATTATCTAGGACTATGACAAAGTGGCAGTGTAATGGCTATGATAAAAATGAAGTGTGCCTTTATAGACTTACAGCATTATATGCTCTGTATTAACGCTTGCATTTCTACCAAGAAAAATTTCTTCAGAATTGAAGCACTGTGCTGCATGTTGGTCTGATTTATTTTTTTTCATCAACTAAACTCTAATAAATGCTTTGTGAAACGTTTATCTCAGTTAAAAGAAAATTAACAAATTTGAAACTGACTGACATCCCAGGACAAAATAAAGAGTAGGTTTAAATCAATGTGTCAGGTAGTATTATCTTTGGAACACCACCACCACTACTTTTTTGATTTTTGAGTTTTCTGGTGCATGTTTTAAATTATAGAAGCACATTCAACTGTGAAAGATCTTGTTGGGCCATTTTCTAAGTTGAATTAAATCATAAAAGTTTGCTTCCAGCGAAAGCTTTCAAAGCAAGGACACAATGTTCTTAACTATTACTCTCTTTCTGTCTCATGAAATTGTACATACATCCTGCTAACTTGGAAAACAATGTTTTAGGGAAAATGAAAGGATTTTGATGTCTTTACTGGAGCTAAGTAGCTTCTTCTTCTATACCTGTTACATTGAATAGTGTCAATAAATCTCTCTGCAGAGGTGAAAATTGAAATACAAATCTTCCATAAATTTTTCCCAGCTGTAAATATGTACTTGAATGTTAAGGCTGTAGAGTCAAAAGCACAATGTAATCCACATCATGAAAGTTTGTGGTGTTGTCAGTAGCAAGTAGAAATTCTTATCATGAGAATAAGTGGCCCAATTAGACCAAGACTGACTCTGACTTGATACAAGGGTCTTGTCCACTTTGATTTTTGTAGTATCAGACTTCAGAATAAAGCCTCCTTTACCACATAGAAAACTGAAGCCCATAATTATTGGTAAAGGGCCAGACATCTCCGTGCTTGACGAAAGTGCAGTTGTGTTGACTCAAAGGTTGAGCAAGAAAGGCTGACTATGGTTAGCTGATGATAACTAACACTGATGCCTCATATATATCACCAGTTACTCAGCACAGCTTTATGTATGTTGTAGGTTATTCAGAGATTACTTCAATGCAGCTTCACCAGGTGGTTTTTATGGACTGCTGAGCTTAGTTCTACCAAGTGCAGGTAGTTCCTCCATGTGCTACAGTTACCTACTAAACCTTCACAGAGCAGAATCCTGGTAAAAAAATTAATGCTTGTGTATGTTACAGCCTCTGTTTTTCTTTCTATCAGTAGCAGTATCCCAGATGATCCAAAGTATTTAAAGTCTAAAAACTGTTTCACATTGACTGAGTCATATTAGAAGATAGATTTAGGCTTGTCAAGAGAAAACTAGGTTAGTTGTCTCATGAAGAGATTGATTTTTCTAACATTTTTCCTTATATCCTCAGTAGAAGAGCCAGATATCTATCTAAAATTAACAGGAGAAGATTTTATAAATTGCCTGTGCAACCAAAGAGGTAGAAAACACCTATGGTAAATGGTCTGTGTTTTACTCTCCTGGTCTCCAAATACATGTACATCTTTCTATTGACTGTACAGGAAATGAAGGACCTGTGTTAGTGGAGCACCCTCCACTACAGGTAAGTTCACCGCAGGTAAATAAAACTATAACAAGGAAGGACTAAAATGAGACTCTGAGTTAGGAGACTGATTCCCCATAAAGATATTTACTGAAACTGCACACAGTTTGTGGGGGTGATTGGCACCATCTATCTCACCGTGATAATAGGCCATCTGAACAAAGCTGGGGAGCCCATGGTTGCCCCAGTCCATATCAAGGTAAAGTTTCACTGATTCTGGATCAATAGTGAGAAAAATTCTGTGGTTTTGATGAACAAACCCAAACATGCATATTCAACATCTACATGTTTTCAAATATAATAAGTGCTTATACTGACATTTAAATTTCATGAGTACAAAGTTTCTGCTTTCACAGGCTGATCTGACCCCTCTCTAAACCAGACATAGTCTGTCCTTTGTGATGTTGTGCAATAATTTTTCTCAATTTTTTGGCTTCCACTTCCTTAGTTAAGGAGCAAAATAAACAGTATACCTTGGGAGTTTAGGAAGTTATTAAGAAGAGAAACTTATTCAGGAAAGGAACTTGTTTTTTCTCATAGATGCCAAACTCAGACAGAAGACATTTCTTTTTTATCTCCCCCTGCCCCCCCCAACTACAACATACACTGTTGCTATTTGACTCATATTCCTTTACAGGAATCATTACTGAGCACTGTCTTTTTGTTAATCTTGAAACAAAGTCCTGTGTCTCAATACACAGTCTTTTTCAGACAGATGCTTTTTTTTTACAGTTGCAACCTCTACAGTTTCACCTGGCCAGCTCCACCTCAGTATTTCATCAGGTGTCAGAGGTGGAGATCATTTGCTATGACTTCAAGGTTATTATTCTTTCTCTTGGCAAATGAGAGAGAGCAGATAAGCTATTATTGACCCTGAGGGGAAATTGTTTTCTCTTGTACTAGCAATGAGTCAACAACATGTTATGATGGATGTGATCATCTCATTGCATGAATTTTCAGGTAACTGTATACAGAGTGTGAGCTCGTTTTCTGTGCATTGCCTTTTTCTTATTGAGATATTGCATTCAGAGAGTCCTTCTGGGTTGAAACATACTGTGACCTATACTTTGGAGATAGAGAAACTTATCCATGGAAGAGTTTTTTTCTTCTTTCTACTTTCCTCTCAGATTGACATGCAAACTTTTAAACTAAGATCCTTCATCTGAAACCATGGGGTTATATACTTCACAGAGTGATCCTTTAATGTGCATTTTGAAGCTGTTTTTATTTGTCCATTTATGATCACATGAGAGTCAGACACACAGTGTAATTACACCAGCATGTCAAAGTAATGCAGAGCAAAGAGAGAAAAGCAGCAGAGGCAATGCAGGTATTTGTAGGAGAGCCATTAGCCTGTGATATGCATAAAGCAAAGGAACTTGGTGAAATTCTGTCAATGCTATATTGTACTTGCAAGCATTTACTCTCATCTTTTAAATGCTTGATGATAGATTTTGGGGGCAAAGGCTGTTCCAGATCACTCATGTAATAAAACAAAGCAGGGGTCATCTGCCTTATCTTCCTTTTTTTAATTTCACTGAAGAAAGAATGAAGAAAATATGTTTAGCCAACACTTTTTGAGGTATGCTTACGTTTTGAAAAGTTGTGATGTCTGACACAACTGTATTTCACATACCTGCTGTAGGATTTATAGCTAATAAGCATTAGTTTTCTGCAGTAAATATAGCCCTTGAACAACACTTACCATAACGCACCAGTGAGCCTTTGGATAACTGTAGGGCATACTGGCAGCAGTGGGATGTTAGGGTGAAAGAAGAGGGGCTGGAGAAGGAGATTTGGCTGGAAGGAGAGCTGTGGTAGCACATGGAGGGGATCCCCAAGAAGTCACCTGTTGATTATACTGTGCAGATGTTATGTTGTCTGGAATGCAAAAATTAAAAGAAATGACAGAAGAAAAAAAAAGGAGGAGGAGTGACATTTCCTTCAATGATGTGAACCAGAATAAGCAGAGTTACTTAGGCCATACTTTAATCTGTGAACAGGTCTAATGTGAACAGAATTACCTGTATTGATTGTCTCTGGAGTGAAAGAGCACAAAGGCAAAAAAAGTCGGGCAGCAGCAGCTGGTCCCAGCCAATGCCTGCACTCACTGTCAGTGGGAACATCCTGGGCTTCGCCAGGAGCTTCACGGAAAGTCTCCAATTGGTTTGCATAGTGAAATGGTAAATTTTATTTTTGCTACTTTTCTAAAGATCTTTCTTGTCTGACGGTTTTGGGGATTTGTTGGGGTGAATGATTAAGTTAAAACAACGTCACCTGTTATAGAGAGACTGCCATTGCTGACAATTTAGAAATATCTGGAAATAACCTTTTTTTTTTTTTAATTTCCCCTTGAGGCACTGTGTACTTGTGTCCCTTGGATACATTTGTAAAGTTTGTTGTCTTTTGATATCAGTTCCCATTCTTTATATTTCCCCCTTGGGGAAGAAAACTTCTCTTCAAATGAAGAGTCAGTCTTAAACCAACAGAAACAAAAAGCAGGTGGACTACCTATTTTAAATAAAAGGCATTATTCTTGAAAGTAATTTGGGTTGTCTGTTTCTTTTGCTCATGTCAGGACCCATTTAATTCACTTGCAGGAGTAAACCGACTTCAGTTATTTTAACACTTTGGGCTGAAATTCTATCAAAATACAAAAGTGCAGATGTGCCTACTGCAACTTGCACCTCAAACTTTGTAATAAGGTCAGCAAATCACTGTGTGGATGTGTTCACCTTTCAAAAAGTAAATTTTTATCTCTTTAAGAATAAATGTTCCAAATTTGCTTCCTAAATTAGGAAGAACATAATTACAAAATAGCTAATGAAAACAAAATACACTCATAAAGTTTCCTCTTAAGGATGAGGACTGGATACTTTTATTCTGGAAGATTACAAATACTTGGTTGTAATTTCTTGATTCTTATTCCCAAGCAAAATAAAAAAAAAATTCTATTTTTTTTGCCTTCAGTGGAAACATTCTCCTTTAATGTAAAATACAGACTGTTACTTTCTCATTGCAATACCCAAAATATATTACCTGATCAATGACAGATAATAATTGTGCCACTGAGAAACACATTTTTGGGATGTTTTCTTTAGTTGAGTGTGTATAGAACTTCCTCTGTGCATGAATCTCTTGCTTCTCATAATTCTGGAGACTCTAAAGACAAATTACTTGCCTTTCATCTCTCTGCTAGAAGGGGAAAAAAGGATTACTAGAGGAAAAAAAGGCTTAGTAAGAGTTTTTGTGTAATAGAGTTGGAATGCGAGACAAAGATAGATAACTATTTTGGGAAGAAAGACTTTTTAAAAAGCAGAAGAGAAAAGGAAGATGAGAAGATAACTTATGACTTCTTTTACATTTACCTTTAAACTTTCTATCTTACTTTATAAAAGTCTTTATGTTTTATTAATAAAAAGTACCATTTATTAAATGTGCATTTATTAAATGTACTAATGTTACTATTAATCTTCTAGTAGATGAACAAGTCTCAGGAAAGAATTGTAATTTTCCTGGAGAAGAAGGAAGGGAACATATTAATCTGTTTTTCTTTCTTTTGAAGTAAATTAGAGAAGTGTGAAATTATGGCATAGGATCTGGTTCCTCTTCTTCAATACAAGAAGGACTAGCCTTCGTATCAGATGTGATTAGATAAGGAATTTCACAATAAAGTAGAGCAGAATCTGCCTGAATGATACCCAAAAGAAGATCTGAAAACTTTAATTTTACTTCATTCATTTCAGGGACTGCTAGACCTTGAATATAACATTCCTAGATTAAAAGTTTTGGAATTTTCAGATCTTCTCCCCCTGCCCCCCCCACTCCCCCCATCATTTTCAGCTTTTCAGAACAGTGGCTGTACTGGAGAGAGCTGCTTTATCAAAGTCTTGCAGGAAAATCTGAGAAATTTGATGCGAAGTTAAGTCTGATGGGAGTTGATGCTTCCATAGGAAGTGGGTAGCACCAGACTCTTCAAACTGGAGAGAATTGAACCTGAGGTCTTCAGTGTCTCTGTCCTCACAACCAGGCTAAGTAGTAGCCTTAGTGAGGTGCTGCTCTGGTAGTTGAAACTGATTCATCTGTGCTGCTGAGAACTGAGGTGTTATGGGGTGAAAAGGAGAGCCTAGTCTAGGGGTTGAGTACCCTGTCATCGTGGGTTGACCGTGGCTCGATGCCAGTTGCCCACCAAACTGCTCTATCGCTCCCCTTCTCATTTGGACAGGCCAGGGAGAAAACAAGATGGAAAAAATCTTGTGGGTCAAGATAAAGGCAATTTAATAAAGCAAAAGCGAAGGTCATGCATGCAAAAGCAAAGGAAACCAAAATATTTTATTCTCTATTTCCCATCGGAAGTTGATGTCTTGCCACTTCCTGGGAAGCAGTGCTTCAGTACACGTAACAGTTGTATCAGATGAAAAATATCGTAAATAACAAATCACCCATATTAGAGAGACGCTGGTGATGCTCTGTGAGAACTGTTCAGCAGTAGCCAAAACACTGGTGTGTTATCAATACCTTCCTAGCTACCAATACAAAACACAGCACTGTGAGAGCTGCTATGGGGAAAATTAACTGCTTCTCAGACAAACCAAATACGCCCACTAAAGGGCACAACTAAAATGCCATGTATGCAATTATGTTAGATCATCACTGACTAAAATGAAACCATTCCTAGAAGCAGGAGCTACATCTGAAAGAAGCATATGAATTAAAACGATTTCCATTCACTACTGGATTCTCACTTGTGTTATTGGAAATCTTAAAGAAATGCTGCAAAAATGTAAATATGTATTTAAAGATGAATGAATAGAAAAGCAGTAATTTTCTTACCAGTGTCACATGCTAAACCGTTAAGTCTTCAACGGTTAAAAGATGAGACAGTCTAATTTCTCTGTGCTTTATACTTGCCTTACCTGCTCCAAGCTTTTTTGAGAAAACAATTGCCAGAAAGCTGTGATTTGTTTGTCTCAGATCTATATTGCTAGTTACTTGTATCATTTGGTGATGTTGTCAGATTCCAGCACTTACTTATGTGACTCATCTTTACTAAAAGAAATTACCAATTCCCCTCCAAATCTACTTAAAAATCACTTGCCTGGATGATTAAGAAATGCAGTTCCACACTACCACAGGAGGAGTTTAATGCTTTCTTTGCCTCTGTCTTCAACACAGATGACGGACCAAGGGGTCTCAGTGCCCTGAGCTGGAGGACCATGACTGCAAGAATGATCAGCTCCAAGTGCAGGATCTGCTGCTCCAGATGGATCCCTGCAAATCTATGGGTCCTGATGGGATTCATCCCAGAATCCTCAAAGAGCTGGCTGATGTCATCACAAAACCTCTCTCGATGACTTTTGAGAGGTCTTGGGAATCCAGAGAGGTCCCAGCTGACTGGAAGCTGCTGAATATTGCCCCGATTTTCAAGAGGGGCAAGAAGCGGGACCTCAGAAACTTCAGGCCTGTCAGTCTCACTTCAGTGCCTGATAAAGTTATGGAGAAGATTATTCTGGGAAGTACTGAAAAACACTTGAAAGGCAATGCTGTCATTGGTCACAGCCAACACTGCTTCATGAGAGAAAAGTCCTGCTTATCAAACCTGATCTTCTTTTATGACAAGGTAACCCATCTAGTTGATCAGGGGAAGCCAGTTGATGTAATCTTTTGGGATTTCAATAAAGCTTTTGATCCTGTCTCTCACAGGATCCTTCTGGACAAAGTATCCAGCCTGCAGCTGGATAAACACATCATGTGGTGGGTGAGCAATTGGCTCACAGGTTGAGCACAGAGAGTAACAGTGAATAAGGTAGCATCAGGCTGGGGACCTGTCACTAGTGGTGTTCCACAGGGCTCCATTTTGGGCCCTGTGCTCTTCAACATCTTTCTAAATGACTTGGACACAGGACTGGAAGGGATACTAAGCAAGTTTGCAGGTGACACAAAACTGGGAGGACCTTTTAACTCCTCCAGAGGCAGGGAGGCCCTGCAGAGAGTCTTCATCAAATTACAGAACTGGGCAATCACCAACCAGATGAAGTGCCAGATTCTGCACCTGGGATGGGCCATCCCTGGAAATATGTACAGACTGGGGAATGATATTCTGGAAAGCAGTGCCATGGAAAGAGAGCTGGTCGATGGCAAGTTGAATGTGAGTCAGCAGTGCCCTGGCAGTCAGGAGGGCCAACTGTGTCCTGGGGTCGTCACGCAAAGCATCACCAGCTGGGTGAGGGAGGGGATTGTCCCGCTCTGCTCTGCTCTGGTGTAGCCTCACCTTGAATATTGTGTACAGTTTTGGGCACTGCAATATAAGAAAGATATTAAGCTTTTAGAGAGCATCCAAAGGAGGTCAGTGAAGATGGTGAAGGGTCTTGAGGGGAAGCTGTATCAGGTATGGCTGAGGTCACTTGGTCGGTTCAGCCTGGAGAAGAAGAGACTAAGGGCAGACCTCATTGCAGTTAGAACTTCCTCATGAGAGGAAGAGGAGAGGCAGACGCTGATCTGTGGTGACCAGTGACAGGACCAAAGGGAATGGTCTGAAGTTGTGTCAGAGGCAGTTTAAAAAAAGGTTCTTCACCCAGAGGGTGGTTGGGCACTGGAACAGGCTCCCCAGGGAAGTGGTCACAGCATCAAGCCTGTCAGAGTTCAAGAAGCATTTGGATGATACTCTCAGGCACATGGTGTGAGTCTTGAGAATGATCTTGTGTAGGGTTAAGGGTTGGACTTGATCCCTGTGGGTCCCTTCCAACTCTGCACATTCTGTGATTCTATTCTGTGATTCACAAATTCTCTTTCTTCAAATACCATGTCCTGAAGTTCCTTTAATGCTGTTCCCAGAAAGTGACTCATGATTCTTTATTAATTATGAAATATGTTAACTTAATGACTGCACTAAAAATGTGTTTTTCTCTTCTCACCATAGCTTGAAGGAAATATCATTGCCAAGGCATTATCTCCAACACTGATCTCGTACTAGTAGCATACATGTAACTTTTTCATGATTGATTCTTTAAAACCTAGCCAATTTTTTTTTACCATGTTAGTGTAGACCTGATTTCATTTCTATAGACATGTTTAATTGCATGAATAATTGTAGACATATAAGGTTAAACATTAATTTCATTGAAAATGAGGACAAACGCTCTCCGACTGTAGGGTGGCCAGTATTTTGCTCTGTTCATGCATAAGTTTATTGCTGATATAGCACATTGCCTTTTTCTTATTATTGTTTTTTGCACTGCAATAATCTGAATTATAGTACGTTGAAAGGAACCCATTTTTGTGAGTTTTGATGGATAGGTTATCCCAGTGTCAGGAAGTAAATGGGAATATTCCAGTGTTAGCTTCAGATACATTCTCCTGGTATCATCAAGAGCATGTTTGGAGAAAAACCTTTTGTTTTTACAGAGATGGTAAGTGGAGCAGTTCATATTCTTAGTTATGTTGTGCCCTCTGGCAAGCCTGCCAGGAGAGTGCTGTGCTTGTTTTGTGAAGAGAAACCTCCTCCACATTCCAGCTTGAGCATATCTATTGTTTTCAGACATAAACAGATGTCTTCCTTACCTAAGGGAAGCTCTTAGAAATATGGAAGTAAAACAGAAGAAACTGTTGTGAAACCACAACAGTATTTGACCTGTCTGCGTCCATTAATAATCTCAACTTTAGCTGAAGGCACAGGTCTGTTGCATTCAGTTTTATTTATTTGCTTCATTTCTGCCCTGCTGTATGGAAGAACAATAAAGGGTATTAGTATTAAATTATTTTTTTTATTTCAGTTAGGACTTTTTTGAATTCATACATGCTTATTACATCATTTGTATTCTTTAAAATGCAGGATAATTCAGAATTGCTCAACGAGATCTGGGAAAAGGGGAGTAAACACATTTTTCTTCCTTGTGACAAAATGTCCTTTATTTCACAGGTCAAAATATCAAAAGTTTTCATGAGATTAAACTGTAAAACCAGAATAGAGCTTTTTCTAATATTTCTGATAGAGTGGATGAATTTTATTTGCGTGCATCTTGGCTGACTGCTAACAAAATGCATATATTTTAGATTCTTTTACTTTTACACATTTACTTTCTGTGACATGTTGATCTGTCTTTTCTAGCCTTAGATAAATGTCTGTAGGACATTCAGATGTGTTAGAGTTTAGCTTCTGAGGGAGGTAAAATGATAGCCCCCAAGTACGACAGGTTTGCAACTCCTTCATGAAGACAAGGCACACCAAATTTACGTAGGTACTTCATGTAGCTTCTTCTCCCTTGAGTGCTTCATCTCTCTTTTCTCTCATCACCCATCTGTGCTACAGTTACAACACAACCTTTATGATGAAATTAAAACTACTCTAGTATTGAGTAACTACTTCTAGTATTGAGAAAAAAATTCTGTGTATTCAAGGACTGCAGGATGAACATATCAGCGAAGGGGAAGAAAGGGAAGTGATGAACACAATACAAGTACAAAGGAGGTGGAGAACTTTTGGAGTGGGGTACAGTTCCCTCAGCAGAGCACTGTACTGGAGCCAGCTCTACACCTGCTGGGAAAGCTATACATCATAGCACAGCAATGGCCAATCCAGCATCTCTCCAGCAAACCATACTGAGTTGATACTGGTGCTACCTTCACTATCTGTGTCATAGTGCAGAGCAAACACAGCTGACCTGGGTTAGAGACCTCCCTGCAAGGTTATATTCATTTGCAGAACTAGCAGCTTGGATATAACAAACCTCATATAAAAGCAAAGATGCCCAGAAACTAAGATTTTTTAATTATCATTTTTTAGTCCACAGACACCAGATGGTTGTGACTCCTGAGTCCTGGAGTGATGAAACTCTAGGGCTACAAGAAGAAAACAAAGAGAATCTAAAACATGGTATGGCAAAAGAGTGATGGAAGGATTCAAGAAAAGGAAATCAACTTTATTTTAATTCTTGTAAAATTTAAGTGCAAATAGCATCTCACATCCACAAAGCTCAGTGAGACATAGTTTAAAATATGAGAATAAATATAAACTATAAATACCCAGAGACAGAAGAATTTAATTGCTCTCATTCATAAGTAAGCTGTAGTCTTTAATTTGTTCATAAAGCACACAAGATTTCCAGTAGAAATTCTTAAGAATTACAGTTATCACGATAGACTGCTATCTTTGATTTTGTTATTTCTGAATGTGCATCATATTCAGATCGTGGTTTCCACACTGCTGCAGTGTGATTCATATCTTGTGGTTAAAAAGACTGACTTTTTGTTTCCAAAATTTCTGCTTTGAGAAAACATCTGCTGAAATGTAGATAGGTTGTGGTCTGTGGATGAAATATATATTCTTTATAAACTCTTCTAGTAAGAACAGACTCATCACAAGACAAGTGACAACACTATTCACACAGCTGACTCGAGCTGGCACATTACCCACTAATTGCATGATCAAATATTTTTCTATTTAGAAAGAAAAGTTTTATGTGATATTTACATGTATATGATTTGCATAATTTCCAGGGTTTAGATGCATACATTTCTCTTACTGCAGGGCAGACTATTTCTATAATTTAAAATTTTGTAATCTAAATTATTATTCCATAAAATAAAATTATTTCTACTGCACAGACTAAAGCCTCCCTACAATACCAACAAACTCTTGTTCAATCAAGCTTTAAGTCCTAAGAGCAGAGAGATTTTCTTATTCAGTTGCAGTTTCTGAGGCTGTAATGGGAACTGTCTACCATGTTACAACAGAAGTACTCATTGACAGGAGCTCCCTATTGGTGGTGGCATCTCTCAAGATTTCTAGACCAGAGCTTTTGCATCCCTACACTTCTCCACCCCGTTTCACAACTGAGGACAGCTCCCAGAAGGAGTAGAAAATCTTCAACCTTTCTGTTACATGTTCCATGGCGGCTAACACATAGCCTCCTTACCTTCCTCAATACTCAATACTTGATGGGTAAGCAATTCTCTTGGATAAGAAATGAGACCTCTTTCTCACCAAATTAGAGGTGCACCTTTTATTTCCTATCTCAAAGCAGCCCAGGCCTGCACTGTTTGCAGATCACCTAGAAGTGCGCCCATGTTACCTAAGAGATACAGAAACAGCACTTCCTTGCTCTGTACATACAGAAAAATAAATTATTTCCTTTGCAAACAGAATTATTACTCGATTCAACACTATCTTTCTGGAGAAATAGTATTATTGTTCACACTACAGAGTGTGTATACAGATGGGCTTCCTGGAATCCCTCTGTGGCAAAGACAGTGTTGTCATTGTGTATTGTAATATGGAAGGAAACCGGAATTCCACAAAATTTTGCTGCAAAAAATTTCATAGAATCAAAGCATCATTTAGTTTGGAAAAGATCTTTCAGATCATTGAGTCCATCTGTTAACCCCACACTGACAAATCCACTACTAAGCCATGTCGGCCATGTCCCTAATAAAAGATAATATTTTGTGAGAGACAGAAAACTTTTGAGGTTTTTGAAGTTCAGGCTGCCTTAATTGGATCACTGTATTGAAATCATGAATACACTGTTGTCTAGCATTTTTTTAGCAGTTAGATGAGGAAGAATTTTAAAAAGACAAAACTTGTGGCTTTCTTTTGTGTGTCACAGTATTTGATATTAACAACTGTTCAAAAAGCTTCTATTATTTTCTCAGTTAAGGGCTTTGTCAGAATTTGGTTAAATCAGAAATAACTCCAAAATGTTTTTATTGTCTACTTCAGTACTAGTTTTGAGCTGCCAGAAAAAATTTGTCTAACAATTGCTATCATATAGGAAACAGGTTATATTTTACTTCTGTTTTCAGTGTATAAAGAGTACAGTACAGCCCTGACAGACCTACAGATAAAATGACCCCTTCTGTGTCTTTTTAGCTGTCATGCCAGCTGTAAAAGGTGGATGAACAGGGAAGAATGAGCTCTGTGTTCATCCACAAAAAAGTGCAAGCACCATGTAGAGAGGCATGTACCACTCTCATCTGTGTTAACACCTGTTATATAGACAAAGATGAGCCTCCATCTTTCATCGTGGTCAAGACGTACTGCTGGTGTACACTAGCCCTGATTGAAATCCTGATTGCAATGGTGCTGAAGAGGGTTTTCACTCTAGCAAAGAGAAACACAGAGAGTCATTACAAAATGCCAGTGTGACCACTTCTTACCCCCAGGTTTGTTTTGGCTGAGAAAGGTTGGACCTGATGATCCTTGAAGCCACCTTCCAACCTGGTATTCTATGATTCTACATACACATACAGTCCTTGGGGACATACATTGTTCCTCTAAATTATTGGTACTTTATTTTAATGGCACAGATATAAATAGATTGCCTGGCTATCACATGGGAGGGTATAAAGAATAATGAGTTTCTTTAAGATTATAATTTGTTCCAATGAAATCTGAGGGTTGTGACTTTGATGATAACTGCATTAGGGACTTTAACTGCATTAGGGAAAGCACCAGGTATGCAAACTGGTAATGAGGAGAGGAAAAGATTTGCTTCTCTGAAGTGGTTATAGTCTAAGAAAATCTGTCTGAGTTTTCTGGTATTATATACCTTTATTGGCTGTAGCTACTTAAGATGTTAAATAGCTATTAAGCTATGTAGTTTACTTATTTAATCAAAAGACATATAACATTAAAGAAATGTGCTTCTTGCATAGTGAAAGTGAAAAGAAAAATGGGAAAAGCTAAACATTTTTTTAAGGACCTTTATCTTCCTGCATAAAAAACCACAGCTAGCAGATGCTTAACCATTTCCTAACCATCTCACTCTAAGGGTAAAAATACCTCTCTACAGCCTTGAGCAGACAATAGTTAGATAAGCTGCCTACAGGAGATTGTGGTAGTCCCAGTCAGTAACAGTCAGTACTGTATAAATCCAGCCTTCTTCTGTGCCTTTTCCAAGTTTAAACAATACAAAAGCAAATCCATGTGAAATCCATCCTCATATTTAGGTGGCCCCCTTCAAACTCTTCATGTGATCTAGTCTGAGTGAATTCTCAGACAAAAGTTACTAGTGTGGTATCCCCTAGCACAGTTATAAATTTCCCTAAGTATTCCTCAGTTACTAAGGCCAGCATTTCATCTGCTTTGTTAGGTGTCCCAAGCAACTCCACCTCAGTTATCAAGAGCAGAGGGATAATGCTAAAATATTTGCAAAAGACTTCACTCTAGATAAATATGTACTCATCCAGTCAATGTACATACATGATTTCATACTCAGCCCTCTCTTTTTCCTGTTTCTTCATCCTTACACATTTAACAGAAATTTCACAGATCCTCTTCACAACCCTCACCCCCGAAAACCTCAGGTGCAGATGCTCTCCATGCTCCATGGAGATATATCATACAAAATACAATTGAAAATAAATTTTCCCCAGTATCATGTTAATGTTTTGCAACACAGGAAAAAATTACACTTCTTTTGCAAGAAAAGAGAAAAAAATAGGGTAGCTGAAAATAGCCCTTTACTCATATTTAAGTAAGTTTTAAAATCAACGTTACATATATATAGTATGCTCACTTGTCCATAGAAGAGCTCAACTTAATTTCTTAATTATTAAAATTAAACTGAAAACTGTTTGAAGAATATGAGAAATTAAATATGTGCTCATATATCCTGGCTGGTTCTTTAAAACACGTGAATATATATTCCCACAGCTAATAGTTAATGTAACAGATGTTTTACCTCCCCCTAGACTGATTTTTTCCTTTGGTTGCTTTCTACTACCAAAAGGTAGAGATATGTGTTATGTTTGACAAGCAGCATGATATTCAAAGGCGGATGCATTCACCTGTGATCCTAAGAAAAATTATTTCATCATTGGTTCAGTTTTCCTCGGTGGTGTTGTGCCATCATTTTCTCTCATTATTTTTCTTAGGATTTCTTTCTTTTCTTACAGTTTAAAATGGAGCACTTTTGCACAGTTTGTAGGCGTATCATATATGTTTTCTTGATATTAGCCAGCACTAAAAGAATGCTTTTGACTTGAGATGCTTGAAGAAAGTAGTCATGGAGTAAAGTGGGTGTTCCCCTGTTCTCTGACATTTTAATAAGCTGAGCTAAACTTTACAATCATATATTCCTCTTACCTCAATGGGATTGCTCTTGCATGGAAGTGACCAGATGCTCTTAAGAGGGAGCCTCCCTTGGATAGGGAACTGCTGGTCTGATCAGCACAACAATGTATGCTGTCTCTATATGCAACTGTGACCTCATTCAAAGTCCTTTATGGAACTTATGTCATTGGTGACTTTTTGAGAAGTCATGTTTCCTTGTTTGCCTGTCATTTTTATAAAAACCTGTCCTGGTTTCAGCCGGGATAGAGTTAATTTTCTTCCTAGTAACTGGTACTGCTGTGCTGTGCTTTTTCATTCAGTATGAGAATAACATTGATAACACACTATTTATTATTGATTTAGTTGTTGCTAAGTAGCGCTTACGCTCAGTCAAGAACTTTCAGTGTCTCATGCTCAGCCAGAAAGCAGGTGCACAAGAAGCTGGGGGGGAGCATAGCTAGGGGAGCTGTCCCAAACTGGCCAAAGGGTTCCATACCATAGAACATCAGTCCCAGAATATAAAAAGGGGGGAACTGGCTGAGAGGGGCTGATCGCTGCTCAGGAATGAGCTGGGCATCAGTCAGCAGTTACTGTGCATCACTTATCTTCCTTGGGTTTTATTTCTCTCTCTTTTATTGTTGTCTGCCTTTCCATGACTATTATTATTATTATTGTTGTTGTTGTTGTATTATAGTCTATTTTATTTCAATTATTGAACTATTCTTATCTCAACCCACAGGTTTTGTCTTTCCACCCCCTCCCACCATGGGTGGTGAGCAAGTGGCTGCATCATACCCCTTAAACCATGGCAACACGACATCTAACAGTCCAGTTATTGAATTTAAAAATATTTTCTTTTTTTCTTTTTTTTTTGGTAGATATGGGACAATGGGAAAATGACTCGTTAGTAGCTCTGTGTAGGTGTGTAAGCCTACAGATTAAAAATGCCGGAGGAGTACAGAAAAATACAGTGGGAGTAGAAATTGCACTGAAGATTTTGTCAGCTTTAGAAGCAATGGATGTAGTTTCAGATCTATATTTCACTATTTAGTTGTATCAGTGAGAACTTGGTATTAGAACAAACACATGAATTCTCAGTCACATTTGAATTTCTGTCATTTTATCTGATTAACTAGTAATGTCTTGTCTATCAAGTGGTTTAATATCTCTGTGGTATAAACATCAAGAAATGGCAAACGTTTTCATTTCTGAGCTGGCATGTCTGAGTATTTAACTCTGCTAAAAATCCCAAGAGGAAGCTGTAAAGCATTACTAGGCTGCTTTGGTCTGAAATATACCCAGACAAATGCACACTGTGCAGTGGTAGGGGGTGTACTAAAGGGAAATGAAGGGGGGGTGGTGTTTCAGCCACCATTTTAGAGACTTTGTAGATCCTACCAAAATGCAAAATTGAAATGTCAACACCAAAAAGAGTGCTTTTCTGCAGTACAGCAGACCCCAGTGTCAACATGGTGTCACTGAACACAAATCTGCCTTAAAACACTAATGTTTTCTGCTCACTATACATCCACTCAAGCATAATTTTTAAAGTAACAATAATGACCATCCTTCCACCCAAACATGTTTTTTTAAAGATGGGAACTTTAGAGACAAATGCTGCTCTCTCTTGCCAAGTCTGGCAAAACTGGGAGTAATTGGAGCTATTCCTGATCCTTGGCTCCATCAAGAGGTCAAGGAAGAATATCCTCAGTACTGAGGTAGGCTTCTGGCATAGGGAGTGAGGTCTGACCTTCCCCCTCAGGAAACAGATGATGCCCCCAGCAGGAACACCCTGGGAGCAAGGGCAGGTAAACCAGGTTCTTGTACTATGAAGGACTCTGGCTGCAGAAAACTTCTCATAAACATCAGCTAAGGGTAACTTCTTCTCTCTTTGAGGTGTAAACAGCTTCTTACCTTTCACTGGGGACTACAGTGCCTTTTAGCACAAACTAAACCTGACAACTTGAAAGTAGCAAAAACGCTCTGCGCTCTGAATCTTTTGACCTGGCTTTTTACACTGCAATGTCCCAAGGCAAAATTCTTTATTTCTTTGCCACTAGTAAATGTTTGCATTTCAGAGGTGTCTTGGAGGCCTTTCAACCTGTACAGAAGCTGTGGATTTGGAGAACGCCTGAAGAAGACTGTCTCCCCACACCATCATTCTGTTTTGGCTTTTATATTTCTTGTATATGCGAAGCCACACTCTTATAATCTGACAAAACAGCAATGACACCTTCTCTTCTTGTCAGACAGGTGGACTTCTGAGACGAACGTTAGCACCTATCCAGTACAAACGTGCAGGGCACTGTTCATGTGCTAATGCTCAGAGCCCACTGATGAGTGCAGTAAACATTTTCATGAGAAGCTGTACAGATAAAGAAAACAAGCGATCATTTGGTTAAAAGACTAACATTAAAATCAGAGACTGAGCTGAAGAAAAGCCTAGAAGGAAAGAGGGTAGAGAACTTCCTCCTGCTAAAGGCCAAAGGATCCTTGCAGACTCATTTGGTACGTCATAGGTACATGTGCATCACCTCTTACGGTGTGGCAGGGGAAGAAACCCCAAACCAATGTGGCCACAGGACTTAAAAAAGGGGATTGTGGACCCAGTCTCATGCCTGAGGTCAAGGGTTCTCTAACAGAGATTTAGGAGCTCACAATTATAAGCAGGTCAGGTTCTGTAAATTTTCAGTGCTTGCAGTTAGGGAAAATATAAGGTCATGTTTTCAATTTACGATTCGCTCCTGGCATTGTTGATGATACTTAAGTAATGGCTCTTAGAATAATTTAGTAATCAGGCTCAGATTTGTCTCAAGATTTCTTTTGCATTTTTATACATTTAGAGTCACCCACGACTAGGGTTTGTTAATTATAGTTTTTGAATCTGTTCTACCCAGAGTTACAGAGATCCTTTTATTTAAAATAACAGTAGGAACATAATAAACAAAGAGAGGAAAATAATCAAACATAATTGCCTTTAAGCTGATCCACATAATGCTATATTGAATACCCCAGCAAAGTAAAAAACATTTAGAAATGATTGATTACTTTATGGCAGTGAAAACCAAATGCTTCAGCTTCTTATTGGAAAGAATAATCAAATTGCATCATGTTGCTGCCTTAATCCCATTAGGGCTTAAAGAACATTAGTTTATTCACAGCCTTCTTTCATCTAACACTAGACAGAGCCCTGTATTAAATCATTATTCAGAGTTGCTTTAATATGGTACTTCCCAGTTCCATGTTTCTCACTCACACTGGAAATGGCTCATTTTAAGAACTGACAGATTAACATTAGTATTTCTAAAAAATTAAAAAGAACATTTCTTTAACTTGTCATGTAGTTAATTATGTATTAATAATCTCAGTTGTTTTCATTACTAAGAGAGACTTGGGTTTAGCTTATCTGCAGGCTGATATTTTAGAAAATGATATTTAGTTCTGTTCAGTCATATTCCTAGTTATGTCTCTTTTGTGGTTCACCCTTTTCCCAGGAGCCTCATATTTTAGCTTTTCCATATTGACATCAACATAGAATCTTTCTCAGTTCCTAGAAGGCTTCTTTTAAGCTACTTGTTTCCAGTAAGTTTCAAATCTTTTCCTACAATATCTTTTCATACAGAGGAACTATTCACCAGATGCATGAAGTACTCTTAAATTGGTTCCTTTCCTCAAAATTACTAATTTCTAAGTTTTTGACTTCATAGATGCTGATTGTGCTGTTTCCTCAAAGCAGTTATTGCTGGAAACAGTAAGGTTTCAGTGACTACTGTCACAAAACTTCCGAAAAATTTTCCTAAATAACATTCTTTCAGTATTTCCCCCCAGATATTAATTAAATGTATATGATAATGTAGATATATTCCATGGGAATTAATTTCTTTGGCTACCCTATCAAGCCCCCTTGGCATTTTATCTCAGAAGATGAAAAATGCATAAAACTACATCACCGCTGCAAATATTTTTCCATAGCTGAGGTGTCTTGCAGCTGACATCTTGAGGGCTGTCCCAAGCATTATGAGTTGTAGAATTGAAATACATGAAGATAGAACTGCTTAGTGTAAACTGCTACACACTCTTCAGTCTAGAGGACAAACTCTACAGTGCAGGAAAAGATACCAGTAGCTGCATTTGTATATACCTATTATAACACTGCCTTCAATTACATGATCATGTGCCATCTTATTCCATTGCATTCTATGTTTATTCTGATGTCTCAGGAATTATATAAAAAAGAAGTTGTTCCCCAAACGACTGTAAATCCTAGAATTTTTACTGCTTTCTTTACAGTAAGCTAAGATTTATTATATTTTTGTATGTAATAATGGTAGACATGGCAGAAGTGTGTTTGGTAGTTTACAAAACTACGTTCAAGTGTCATATTAATACTGCTTATCCATTTTCTAGGATTCATTTTCTCCCTTATTCTTCTTTGGGCCTATCAAAAGCCTCTTTTTTCTAACTACTTCATATCCTACAACAGATGTTTTGCTGATCCTTTTCTCAGAAAAAGAAGAGAACATAAAAGCAACTACTCCCCAGGAGCACAATCTGATCCCTTTAAGGGCTTACTTTAAGCCTCTGGTCTGAAGGATTTTGTGGGAAAGCACCTGAGGAGTGAATACTTCTGATTTGCAGGAAGCTTTCTCTTGAGAACTGATGATTACAGCAAGATGCTGGAGAGCCAGTCATCCCTCCCATTGTTCCAGTCACAGGAACAACACAGAAGGACAGAATAAATGCCAGAATATCATATTTGACAGTATTCATGTAGTGAAAAACCCACACAGAAGCCCCAGAGGTGATTTACATACACACGTGTGTTGGGTGAATCATTGAATAATCCCTAAAATAAGGATCAAGGTAGAAGTTGTCAAAATTACCATTGTTCATTTTCCTTTCTGCATTTCAATTCATTTTACAGGAGATACTCTTGATGTATTAAATGTATTTAGAGTTATTATAGATATCTTATTTTTTTTATCTGATACTATGCATTAACATGGAGTTGCATCATCTAATCTATAACCTTTCTGTTTCTAAACACTATGATCAAATAAAGTTCCTTTAGTTTATATGCTGACTATTCTGCTTTAGAGTCTAGTTTCCTCAGTGCTGATGGGACAGTTACAGCTGTTCAGTCTTCTCACTGGCAACTATATTCACTCTGAACATGGACAAGAAGAGAATTTATCCTCTTTGTATTGTTTCTTATCAAAATACAGAATGTTCTTGGGTGGTGGCTAAGGAAATAATGTTTTGGGTTTTACATATTCTCAGGAATGACAGACAAGTTAAATGCTAATTGAGACATTGCATCTGCTGGAGAAACTCCTGACAGTCTTCTGAAATCCATCCTCATTTAGGAGTGTAAGTCCAAATGTGGGTGTTGGGGTTTTTTAATTTTTTTTTTTCTGAAAGGTAAATATATGATCAGTATTGCTGAATGGAGGTGCTGTCTTCATCCACAGCTTTAGAAAGATCTCCTGCAAAACAAAAATGTTAATAATTTAGATTCTAAAACCTAAGATAAGGATAATTAAATTCAGATCTGCCTCAGCCATTTTGCATACCAGCTTTTTTGGTGTGAGTGTTTAGGTTTGGGCCAGTAGACATATAGATGTTTTCATACTTGGATTTGAATGTGTACAAATCCTGAGAGTGTTCGAATGGCAGGTTTGGATCTCAATCTTCAGTCTTTTCCCATCTTTCTAAGTAGTATTTTTAATCATGCTGCACCAAAAAAATAAAAAAAAAAAAAAAAAAAGAGGCCTTCTTGAACCACTGAAGCTATAGTACAAATCTTTTCAAAGTTTGGAGAAAACTATGACTATAATTTAAAATTGTATCGTTAACTTTATTTTATACAAACCAGTCACAGATATTTGTTAAATTTCTTGTGAAACTAGTGGCCTGGAACATCTTTGTTATTCTTGTTACCATTTTTATTATATTAAAGGGAAAAGGGAAGTAAACCTGAACTGAGTGGACTTGTCAGCACTATCACTGTGTTGCTGTGTAGATTCTATGTGAAAAAGACAAAGAAATTTTGAGAAAAAAGAAGTCTGATGAAGTTCAGGAAACACTTTTCCTCACTATTCTTCCTCTTTTTATTTTTTTTTCCAAATCTTTGTTTGGTTTCCCTTGTTCTGGTAAAAATAATAGAATGAGCAAATGTATCAAGTTGAATGAAGGAATGACTATTTATAGTCATGCTTTTTTTTTTTTTTATTTTTCTACTCTTCCTTGTTAAGTACAGCAGTTAAGAGGACTGTCTTAAAACAGTTAGCAGCATCTGTTGGACACTACAATCTCTGTATATGAAATACAGAAGTATTATGATGGCTAATAAAGTGAGGTAGGCAAAATTTTCCCTTTGAAAAAGAGGTAATACCCCAGTATAGTGCAAACCTTTGCTTCTTTTGCCTTAATCCTCAAGAGAGCTGACACCCTTATGCAGGACATTAGCCTTACACCCTTACACTGGCCTTAGGACTACATTTTGGTTCCTGCCTTCATTCAGTATCTTCCCAAGTGTATAATGCAAAAGAGGGATTAATTTCTCTGTTGCTCTGTCTGGAACAATCTTTAAGCTCAATATTTCCTCTGTACATTAGATTTAGTGTCCAGTTGTTACAATAGCAACAGAGACAACTGGTGGCTTGTTTGGAGATGGGAAGTGGTTGAAATTGGTCGCACCACCTAGTCAACTCAAAAGGTCTCCATGGGTTTCTTCTTTTGTGAACTGTGAGAATCCAGAAGTTTTCCCCAAAATCAGAGACAGTTTGAGTCACATGTATTTTTCAAATGTCAGTTCAGCAAGTTGCATAACCTTGAAAACCATATAAATGGGTTTCACTTTTCTGCAGAATAATTCACACACACAAACCCCTACACAATTACATCATGACACAAAATCCTGAAATGTTCAGGTCTGTTTACAGTTTTTCTGGTGTTTTTTCTTTTCTTTTTTTTTTTTTTTTGTTTTTTTTTTTTTTTGTTTGTTTTTTTTGTTTGTTTGTTTTTTAGGGTTTTTTTGGGTTTTTTTTGGTTTTTTTTGGGTTTGTTTTGTTTTGTTTTGTTTTCTTTTTTTGGTTTAGTTTGGTTTGGGGTTTTTTTGGGGGGTTTTTTTGTTTTGTGGGGGTTTTTTTTGGTTTGTTGTTTTTTGGGGGGATTTTGGTTTTGTTTGTTTGGGGTTTTTTGGTTTGTTGTTTTTTTTAAATTAAAAAAGCAAATAGCAAATACCACAGGAGGTGAACTGTGTACCTTTATTACTAATAATACAAATAACTGTGTCTATCTAGCAAAAATAGCAAATTTTTTTATTGCAATTTTAAATAGGTCTACCAGAACTGATCCTTTATAGTAGGAGAGGAGGTGGGACTCTCAATTTAAGGAAATTTAAGAAAAACTTTTACGAAAAGAAATTCAGATATAAAAGATATTGTAAGTGTATCTTAATAATAGTAGCTATACTCCAAAAGAAACTGCTAACTTAATCATATGATATCAATGCAAATATTGATTCTTATAGTTAAACAAGATTTTAAAAATATATTTATATGTAAAATATCTTTCTATATTTTAAATAAAAGGTTGGTTGCTTTTCCATAGGAGATTTGTCAGTATACTCAGTAGTCACATTGGGTTTAAAAAAAGGTAAACAGACCTCCTGATACTTTGTCTTTTTTTATATCGCATACCAGCTACAGACATAGCCTTCAGCATTACGATAAAAAGTGTCTATGAGCTGTCTTCCTTCTCCCATCTCGCTCCCAGAAAGCATTATTACTCAGAAATTTTCACAGCTGGTAGGAGAGTAAGGAAATGTTTGAGTGCAATTATTTTCAAGTCGTTGATAACTTTAATTAAAATATTTCTGAAACTGCATCTGAGTGTTTAGTGTGCGTAGAGTGCAACACTCCATACTGTGCTATGTTGTGGGGTCTTGCAAAATAAAAAGAAATGCACCCATAATTTGTAAATACATTTTTAGTGGCTGGAAAGTTGTCTTGCACAAATAGTTTTGTGTTGTTCCACGTACTGACACCTCTGAAATCTTGCTCGAAGTAGTTTATAGCTTTGTCTAAACTGGGGTAATTGCGCACGCTGGTTTATACAGTGACGAATTACTCTTCGCATTTACAGGACTCTGTACAGTTGTTGGGTTTAGCACTGCTATATAAAGCATTAAGCTTATTACGCCCAAAAGAATTAAATTATGCTGAGGCAATTTGATTAGTTGTGTCCAAAGGAAGACACAATGGTAATGAGCTAAAAGCTTGAAGTGAACACAGTTAACAGCAATACATCATAATTAAAGAAAAATATTCATGTAAGCATTTTCGTTTAATCTGTTTTCCCTTTTATTCAGTTCATTCACCATTCCTGTAAAAATGTTTTTTGACTTCCAGATGATTCAAAGCATTAAAGTTGATTGAGCTTTTTAATTTTAGTTCAATGTTTATACACACTACACGTAACCTTGTGTTCACAATCTGTATCAGAAATTCTGGATTTGTTGGATTTCTTTCAAAATGTTAAATGATAGGCATCTTAATTTAAATTTTTCTTGACACATCCAGGTCTGTTTATGAATTGTGATACAAAAAAGACAAGAGCACCTACTCATTTCAGTATGGCAAAATTAGACCAGTCATACATGGAATCTGGTTGATATTTCATTAGCATTATTTTTACTTGAAGCAAATGGAAAACCCAGGGGCCTCATAGTGGTCTGCTAAATGCTGGAGAAGAGAGAAGACTACTGTAGTAGTAAGGCAACATTCTGGGAAAATCAACAGATTCCTGCAGAAGCAGATCATTCAGCACCTTGCCTTCAGAAGCAGGTAGTGTGATTCAGTGATGGCAAGTGCTGTCTCATGGGCAGCCTTCACAGCACAGCTATTTTCAGCAATATATAATTTGATAAGCATTTTCAACTCAGCATAATTTAGCATATTTATTCCTTCATAAGTTTTAATTCCGCTTAAGAGGAATGATCCTATCAACATAAAGAGGTCATAAGGATTGCTGCATGATCAGATTAACCTCTCTTCGACTTCATTGCCTCAAAGCTTTAGATCAGTTCTCCTTGATTTTGGAAACAATTTTTGTGCTGTTTCCAGGTTAGTCTTTCCAATTTATTGACATGATATTATGTTTATTTAATACTATCTATTGCTTTATTTTTATTAATATTTATAGGCACATTCCCACCATGTAGCCTGATTCTATGAGGATAATATTACCTAAACACTGTATTCTAGGATTTTTCTCTCTCCTCATTTTCGTAACTTTTTTTGTAACTATTTAGTTGTACCATATATAAACATGAAATTACACTGATATTAATAATGACCTCTTTCCTTCTTCACAAACTGAGGTGAACAAGCACCTGTTAATAGCTGCTGCTTGCAATACCAGAGCCATTGGAACTTCACCTTAAGACTAAGGCCATATGGATTTGTGAGTCTCAGCTCACTCCTAGTGAAGTTGTTAAATGATTGCTACAGTGCTTGATAGGATAGATGTGAATTTTCTATTGCCCTCTGAAGTTGCTTAAAACAACCCTAAACCCCCCTGATTTCTTGCTACCTCTGTTGATCTTGAAACACTTGACTCCTGGAGGTTCTGTGGGGAGAACTGAGAGAGATGGTTGACTTTGTTTCCCTCCAGGATGAAAATATGGAATGAAAGAAAATAAGCTTGACTTAGGGTTTTGCCTAGTCAGGGTTTATGCAGTACTTTCATGGTTCAGAAACTTTTATGGTTTAATAGTTATTTAAATTAGTGTTTTGTTAACTGTATGTTTGCTTGCAACATAACCACATAAGAGCAATGATTCCTTTAAAACACTTCTCTGAAAAGTCTTCTTCTGCTTTTTATTGTTTTCCACACAGTAACAGCAGCTCTTCAGAAGATTTGGTGACTGGGCCTCAATAAATTGCTCCTGGGTTTTGGTTTTGATACTGCTATTACCTATATCATCTGTTAATTGTGTTATTTTATTTGTAATATGATATGTTAAGGAATGTAAGGTATTCCATAATTGTCAGATTTCAGGAAGGATATTCAATTTAATTCTGTTTTTTCAAGACTCAACTTCTCATGATAATTCAAATCTATGTATTAATTATTATGCAGAATATAACCTGATGCCTATTTCTTTACTCTTGATAGCTTGTGGAATAAGTAACGTGGGAAATGTGTCTGAGATTCCATTAGAAATCTGAGCCTGAATTGTGCTGGAGTCATTGTGCATGGTACTGTATACACTCATGGCAAAAAGCAAATTTGTATCCATTTTGAGTAGAGCTGGATCCAAGCAGTTTATTTATTGTATGTATGAGATCACATATTTCAGAGAATCCACTCAGCACTAATCCTGACTTTCTTTTCAGCTGACATTGAAAAAAGAATTTCAGTGCTTTTTAAAGTGTTTACTCCAAAGGTTCAAAATCTTGACCCATGCCCAAATGGAGGAATTTTCTTCTGTGAAAGAAGCTTGGAGATACGGAAATGTTCATTTTTCTAGCAAGTCTGAAACATTGCCACTTCGATTCAACCCAAATAAATGATTCTTCTGATTCTCTCCCATCTTTCTTTCTCATCTCTAGAAAAAAAGAAAGAGTCTATATTTTGGAATAAGCCTAAACTTACACACTACATCTGTAATTTTACATCATGTTTATAAATTAGAATTATTTATATCTTCTAATTTCAACCTCTGTGTTTGTTTCCTTATACAGTAAGTGTCACAGTGGGTAAAACTTCATGTAAGCATTTTCATAAGAACAATTACATTAAAAAGTACTTGTTTTCATTCCATGTAATATCAATTTCCATTTATTTAATTTAGACATATCAAACATTTTCTTGGAGAATATAGTTTAATTTCTGTAAGAAAGCAGTTAAATGGGATATTTCTACTTCTGGATTTTTTACTTGTTTTTCTCTTGTTGCTTGTTTTCCCAATGCCTTTAAAATAACCAAAGTTGTTTGTGATTTCATGAATGTGTCTGTGCAATATACAGCTGCAAAAGAAACAAAAGAGATTCTGATGAAGGGTGAGGGAGGTGCTTTCAATGACTAATGTGTTTGGCTTTGTCTTTTTGACTGTCTGCTAAACAGCAAGGCATTAGATAAGAGAAAGCAATAAAGAAAGAGTTTAAAAAGTGAGATAGAAAGGTACAATAATGATGCTGGCACAAACTTCCTCTATCTCTTCAAAACTATCGAGAAAAGTGTTTGAACATTGGGTAGGTTGGGATAAGGGTGTTTGGCAGGAATACAACCTAGGTAAATCAGTAATCCTTGGATCAGGGGAAACTACAAATATCAAAAATCCTTCAAATAGGTGGAAGTTTCAAAAGAAAGATGTTATCAAAAATATGCCATTGACATCTGTTCAAAAAAAACCAGGCTGATTTTTTGTTTGCTTTCTTTTAAGTGGTGGGATTTGCTCACAAAGAGGATTTATTCATTTATTACTTTTCCTAAAGGCTTTTTTATCTTGCAAAAAGTAATATAAATTACTTTGTTTTCTAAAGCCCTCTGTCAGCAGAAACACGCTGTGACAAGTTCCCTCAAGAAAAGTCCTGTAGGGTCAAATCCCAGCTGAAATTCCTTAGTGAGCCATGCTGAATATTTGCTACCTCACTGCTGGTCAGAGTGACTGGATTGCAGAATACTGACTTGAAAGGTAGAAAAGCCTGAGGATCTGTACATCTGGCAGTACAGGTGTCTGCTCATCAAACCAAAGAGCACCACTGGATGTTTTTTCCTATTCGAGTGAATCCTATTACTCCTTAAAAAAGTATGATCACTTCTTTAAAAAAGTATGATGAAATTGCAAAAGTAGTCATCATTGGTTATCTTCTGTTGATTTTATATTCAGTAATATCTCTTCCTGGATCACAGTTAGACTACCAAGCTCAAGTAGTTTGTAATTGATTCTGCAATTCAGGTACCTTGATGCACAGCACACACTGACTAACCTTCCTATTGATGTTTCTTCCAGTGTAAACTGGAGAATAGGAAATAAGGAAAGAGGAAGAGAGAAAACTATATAAAATTGCAGCTCACCTTATCCCAGCCAGCACCTGCACCCAGGCTCAGGGTCGAACAGCACCTGCAGTTTGGATGAACCACTAATTTTAACAGAAGCAGCATGATGCTCAGCGTTGAGTAGGACAGCCACTTCTTCTCTTGAACTGGATTCTCTTGATTCCTGGGAATGAGATAGGCTGAATATTAAGTAACACACACCGTAACCATAGTTTTCTAGAAAATAATATGCTTTTGCTTCCCATGTCACCATTGCAACAGTTTCAGTTACAAAGAAGACAAGGAATAGTGTCGCTAGCTTGCTGTCCTGATTATTTTCTTGAGCACCAAGCTTGAAAAGGACTGATTTGTTTCCATCTGTGTGCCTCTGTACATCTGTTAAGCTAAATAGATTGAAGGGATTGGGAAATATTATCAGACTAAACACCGTGATTTCTGTGCTTTTTATAGATGGAAATGACCTAGCTACTCAAAAATAATGTTTTATTTCATAAAGAAGACACAGGTGAGTTAGAATATGGAGTACTGTTCAAAGCTTATTCTGTAAGTTATGTTACTTTTATTGAGTATTTCAGAAAACATATATTACCTCTGCTGTTTGGATACATTCAAATATGTTATCAGTGTGAAAGAAGCTCAAGTAAATGAATATAATATATCAAATATTACCAATACTGGATGTTCTTATGCCATGTGAATACCACTCCATTAAAAGCTGACTGTTAATACTAGCAATTCAACAGCAAAAAAGATGTTATTTCTTTTCTCTCCCCCATAACACATCTCGGCTTAAACCAGAATCATTTATTCATTTGTGGAAAATTCGACTGTAGGTTTGCATATAACTTGATGTAAGAAATTATTGGTTTTCTGACTGTATGTAAGGCACATACAAATCATTGAATGAGAGTTTGATGCATATATATATATATATAATGCAGTTTTCACTGCTTATGGGCTGCAGCTGTAATAAACTTGGAAGGATCCTAGTAGGTGGTTCTAGCCACCACAAGCCTAAACTATCTACAGCATCATCATCACATTTAACCTCATCCATCATACCTGTGTGAAATTCCATTGTGGTAGCAACTATTTAGCTGCTTATGGATAGAATGTACATAGATGTTGAAGGAGCAAACTCTCAGAGTGTCAATAACCATAACAAGAATAGAATGGCACAAACATGTCTGAAATTCTTGTTATTCTTATTATTTTTGTCTTATAAAAGCAGCTCAGGTGACCCACAGCCATTATTTTAAGACAACCATATTTCCAACCACCAGGAACTGTACTATTTTAGGCTTAAAATCCTAAACTTGCAATTTTTTTTATTCTGCTCTGCCTACGATTAGAAAAATTTGAGATGAAGGGCAAAAAAACCCACTGAGCTGTGTTTCTTCCATCTGTATAGCTACAAAGGGAAGGAAAACAAGGGGAAAACACACATAAGGTAATTACCAGGTTCTGCCCTGATGAAGATAACTGCCTCATTGTGTCCATTATAAATGTTGTCATGACTTTAGTTCAAACTTTGGCCTTAAACAATGGAGACCACAAAATACATATTTGCTACATATTGAGAATGTTATGGGAATTACAAAAATATTTTATACAAGGGTAGCAATACTTCTTGAACAAACTTTATCTAGCCATAACATTCTGGCACATGGACTGCTGAAACAATTGTTGCTGGGGAGAGGTTCTGAGAGGAAGACTAATACCCCAAAGTAAATTTGTTTTCAGGTCTCCTTTTAGAAAGGCTTTCTCTTTTCAGTTTACTGCAGAAGGACTGCATGGTGGGGGAGCTGGAGGTTTTCCTGTGTATGCCCTTCCCTGAGGGCATACACTTCCAATACTGTAGAAGAATTATTGTAAATTCACAAGATGCTCTGTGGAGCCAAAAGACAAAAGTAGGCTCTATGGGAACAAGCTGAAGATTCTTCCTATATTGTTCCCTTTCTTTGTCCATTTTTTGGACTGGCTAATTCTAGAACGTGAGTGTAAGAGGCAACATCTATACAGGAAATTAAGTAGAGCTGAGATGTTGGCAATGACCCAGATACCGCAAACATACATATGCTGTTAAATTCGTAGAATTCCTTGTTTGGTTCTTTGCCACTTTAACTACCAGCATGAAAATCTCTAGAAAGTTCTTTTTAATGTTACAATATATTGATCACTAAATCCTGGGTTGACTTTCCTAAATGAATTATTACAAGATAATAGCTTCCATGGCTCTATGAGCTACTAGTGGAACTCTTTGGTTTTCTCTTTTGTTTCTTTTTATTTAATGTCTTCTTTTTGGTCACAAATTTCTCCTTAGCCATTGCCAGTTTTTCTTCAATAACCACCTCTTTTCAATAATCATCTCTTTTAGCTCTAGGCCTATTACTATTTCTGTATTTCCTTATCCATTGTGCTTATTCTCTTTCCTTTTCATCAGTTTTATCTTCCCATTCAATTCTGGTTGCATTTCTAGGAATGTACTGTATGAATTCCACTTTTAGAAAGTAAGACTTACACATTTCTGGGACTTTGATAAATTGTCACAAGACCTTTTTTATTGTTAAACATCTTAAGATTGTATAGAGATGCTTAATTACTTCTATCAGATAAAGAATTAATAATTGCACCAAAAAAAACTTGGTATTGTCTTATTTAACATGCACAAGATTATGCCAGATATTCTGATCTGATGGAAATAGGGAACTAGATGAAGCATAGACTCCATTCACTTCATATTATTATACTATTTATATTTTTGTAGGGATAGTAGGAATGTTTACTAGGAAATAAAAGAAAAAAGAAAATTTGACTGAGTTGCTGCATTTCATTCAATAAGTTAACTTCAATAACTGAAGTAATCTTCAACTGCAACGCCTGATTTTTTTAGGCTTGAGGTAGCAACAAGAGCAGGAATTACTCTTCCATCTCTGGAAAGCGTATCACACCGGTCTTGGGACATTATGCAGACCACAGGCCACCCTCAGCCAAGCCTGAAGGTCAGCCGAAAGGCTCATAGTCCAACATGCAGCTGTTTGTCTTTCTTAACATAGATCACCTCACCCAATTTCTGTTCTTACTGTTTGGTTTCTTTTCAAATCCCACTCTACTTCAAAATATTGTAATGTGTTCCTTGAAAGGACTAGCAATCACTTTTGAAGGATCATCTATCGCACTGCCCATTACTAGAGAAACTTCATCCTTAACTTTGTAAGCTGATAGAGCCCAGATTCAAATTTACCAAGTGTGGACTCAGGGAATTCTTATAAGAGGAATCCTGGATGAAAAATTCACGTTTGCTGGAGTTTTGCTGCCTCTAGAATATCTCTTTTAGTAAGTCTTCCCTATGAAAGAAGCTGTGAACTGGCTCTAGATATATGCCCTCAGAAATAACAAGCAATATTTTATAACTCTGAAATGAGCAACTTTTTTATCTCTGGCAGATAGTCTAGACAACAGCTCCATTGACTATTCAAGGAAAATGATAAACTTCTAAAGCTTGATGATTCAATCTATTGTAGCTGCAGGGACACAGTAAGAATATTTGTGCAAAACACTGAAGAACAGTTCTGAACACTAACGTGCTGAGATTACTAGAATTGCTAAGACCACTGACATAAACAACTGGCAATGTGCAGGTTTCAAAGCTGTTTTTTCTACTGTTTTTTATAAGATTAAAGACATACCTTAAAAATAAGCACTTCTAAAAATAAAATCTTCTATTGCAAAGAGTGTCCATGATATTTTTATCCACGCCAGTATTTTATTTGTCAGGGACATTAAAATGTTATATATATAATATAGAACACAAATTGTAAAGGAGGCAACATTCTTTAGAAGAAACAGAAGAACAGCTTTTTTTCACTGCACAGATAGCTTTCTAATTCAGTATCTTCATTATTCAGTATCTTTATTATTGTGAATAGAAAAATATTTAAAGGACATTCTGCACTGCAAAAGAACACTCTAGACATTGGTCTGTGGTTCTTCTATATGTCTATAGCACAAAAACATTTAAGAGACAGCTTCTGCATAGCTGAGATTGTTAAAATCTTACTTTTCAGACAACACCCGAGGCTCTACAGGGAAGCTGATGCTACGTAGCTAGTTGTGAAAAGTAACATGCCAGTTACTATAATTAAGGAGCAAAATATTTATATTGTATGCAGGGCACCTTGATTAGAAGGTTTTTAGAAGACTCACTACAGGCAAGTGTTAAATACTACAAGTTAGTTCTGTGAGCCAGACAGAATTCAGACAACCAGAGATAATGAGACTATAAAGATAATATGTAGCTAGCAACAGTTGTGGCTTGCTTAGGGATACATGTAAACAGTCTGGTTAGAACACTTAACAGCATAAATGTGGAAAAAAATAGAAAGGATAAAGCAAACAACACATCAAATGGTTTGTGGGCAGTTTTCAGTACATGCATGTTCTCTTTTAATGCTGAGAAGAAATAACATGCCATGACTACTATCTGCAGAATAAAAGCATTCAAGTTTTTCCCACAGAAAAGATATCCATTCCTGCTACTCTTTCTCCAGTGTTATTGTTTTCTCTATGTAATGTGGTAGCTGTCTGGGTTCATGCTGCCTTTAATTCTTCAGAGGCAGTTCCTTCCCTATTTTCCTGCCTTAAACAGAGTCACTGTCTTCTCTCCTCTCTTCACTTCCTCAGGTGTCTCAGTCAGAGTTGAAATCAAAGAAAATTAATTGTTGGAATGATGGAAAGTCGTAGTCAGTCTGGATGGGAAAATGTTAGACATCTAAATGACAAAAGCTATAAAAATTACAATTGCTCCATGAGAAACAGTCTCTAGGAGTAAGCCCTGAACAGGTTACCCAGGGAGGCTGCAGGTTCCTTGCGACAGAAGGCTCTAAATGATGGGTAGAGCAATTAGCCATCAGGGGTCACACAGGTACAGCACACCGTGCTTTCGAGAAGTATGAACTCAAGGAATGACTGCATTTTGTATCACGTCAATGAAAGTAATTTGAATGTAACTAACACAGTCCTCATTTTTATTTCCAAGCAGGCTATTTCCTGAGTAGGTATTAAAATCACTATGTTTGGACTTTCTTGTTTGCTTGTTTTAGTCTATTATTAATTATACATTATGTTTGTGGAAATCTCTCTGTGTAGTCATACAGATCTTGCGTTGGTTTTAGCCTTGGCCTTTGACATTTAGATATCAGTGTATCTATTTGTATTTTTGTCATATTCTTCTCTTCGTATACCTACTGGATTTGATAAGAAGTCCCACTAAAATGACAATTACAATCACAATTAATACAATACCTGTAGCTTTTCTTAGTCATGGAAAGGCTTCATAAGGCTAAATTAAAATTCATTAAAACTAGCTTTATTTATTAAAATTGGCTCAGGTTTGTTGGTACAGAAATTAAACTTTGGCATGGCAACTGCATTGTCACTTCTAATTTAGATAATTTTTTTAACTCATTAGTCTTACTTTGTGTATACCCTTTCCTCTTAATGAGAGCAGAAAGAAAATTTGCAGCCTACTGAGTTAGCCATCATAATTGTAAGCTTGTTTCAGGGCCTCTCAAACCACAGGTTTTGTTAAAATTATAAGCCAATTTAGCAACAAAGCCCTGTTAATAAATATAGTTCAGTAGTGTTTTTAAATCAGAAGTAAAATGATCAGCTCTTTATGTATTTGTTATGCATATAACAGAACAGAAGGTCTCAGTGCAGCAAGATCGTATCTTGGTGCAGCTGGATCATATGCTGCCCACATTTGCTGATTGTCATGGTGATTTATTGTTATTACCAAAACTTTCCTATTTCTGCATACTGGTAATTGTAGGCTATTTGTAACATTTATGGCCAAAAGTACTGGAAGTGTACTCTGAGGTTATATCTGTACTAGTAAATTGAAGAAGTAGAACTTTCAGGATGTTAAAACTCAGTTATTGGTAGTTTTAAATAGTTAGAATCAACCTTTAGACAGTTTGGGCATGTTTCCACATGATTATCAGGGGCAGTTCAGGCAAATGGCCATTGGCCATTTGCAGTTTGCGTGCGGACACCTTCATTTGGAATCTAAGAAAATATAATAGTCTGGATCTGATTCATTGTGTGCCAGTGAGCCTCAATGGCAGGGAAGAATCCTGGGAACATAACCTATTTGTCGATCCTGGTGGTTTGAGTATAGAAAATATCATACAAGATATGCAGAAGCAGTATTTTTCTTTAAATAGGTTTGTAGTTGTAGACATAACTCTTTGCATATTCATGTAGCAAATATAAACTTACTCCATCAACAAGGAAGGAGAGGAGAATGAAGGAGTGGCAGTTGGTCATACAGGTATCTAACTGCTGCTGTCTTGCTTAAGAGGCTCTGCCAGGTCATCCTGACTTGCCCTTGGAAAGGGATGACTTGTGACTGATTGCTTTATGTCTCCCAGTACTTGATTGGGAGTAGATTATGTTGGATTAAAATAAAGAGCGGCTCTTTATTTTACAGGACAAAAAAGAAGCTCATTGGGAATTATAATGTAAGACTATTTTAGCTATACGATAAAGTTTACTTTTAATTCTTGTGGGAAAAAAGGTTTCCTGAATGTTTTAGGCAGGCAAGGTTCATTCAAGTTTCTTGCTGTATCTGTATAGCTCTTCTGAACTTTTCAGTTTCAGATTAAAAAAGGGAGCTCTCTTGAACAGAGAGGCAATTTCTATATAAACTTGTTCTCTTCTGCTTGTTTCTGCACATGAGAAAAAAACTGAAAATAGTAAGCAATGTACTGACTTTTATACGTACTCCATAATAATATTGTTCCTTTATTCCTATGCTTACAGATAAAATATGCTTTTTGCTCTACATATCATAAGATCTGAGCAGAATCATGATACTGCCTTACAGATAATGCTTAGTAATTTCTCAAACTTTTTTCACATGAAAAAATCTTGAGCACAGTCTCTAAATGTGTTTTTTTGTCTCCTCAAGAATTTTTTCCTCGGCTCTGTTGGAACAATTAAGACTATAGATTTCATTGGATTAGTGCAAGTCAATGAATTTAAAATAATTAAAATACCATTATTAACAAAGACCTTTCAGCACTAACCATTATGTGAGGATTATAGTCTATTTGCCCAAATACTAATTATGCTTCATATTTTTCATCCTTTATATGGCTCTTCCACTTCTGGAAATGCTCCCCAAACTAAATACTCAATAGAAACCGGGTGTGATTTTAAAGCACCTGCAAAGGTAGTGGGAGTGGGGAGCCAGGTGCAGGGATGGGAGAAAAGAAAAAGAATATGCTGGTTCTGTCCTGTGTTGACAAAAATACAAATAGTGGGGTGGGGGAGGGGGAAGTTTCTTGTCAATCTGATTAAAACTGTACACAGTACAATTAGTACCTTCAAATGAGGCTTCTGTACTATTAGCCTCATTGCTGAATTTCTTTTTTCTCTGAATAATTATTTCTTCTTAAGTCTTAAAAATTGGGGTAGAATTTTCCTCAATAATCCTTGTTTCTCTCAGTGATATGTTTATGTGACCTTCCCAGTCAACAAAGAATAAGTATGTAGGCAATTCACTGACTCTGATTCAACTTCCATAGATGATTACTTCCCTGAAATGAGCAGGAAGAGTAGCAGCTCATCTGAATTGCCATAGATATTCTTTCTTAGCAGAACAAGGAAAATAACAGCTAAATCAACAGTAGTTCTGTATATCCCCAAAATCTGATATGCATAAATAACACCTTTAAATCACAATCTTCTTTCCTTGTCTCCAGAAGCAGAAAAGGAAGCAGAAAAGAAGTCACAGATAACCAAATGAGATTTCTTCTGTGTTATTTGCACTGCAAACATCTAGAAGTCAGCACATAGAATTAAGCTGAGGGAAGTAAAATTTTGGACACAGACAGAAAGAGTAGGATAAAAGCTAGAAATGAGTCAGAGATGACCCTAAGATAACAAGCAGTGTTTATAATTCTTATAAATTCCTCCCAAATGACAAGATTTTTGTTGGTCTCGTACTGACCCTGTGAAACTACAGCCCACTCAGGAATTTCTGTCCATTTAGTAAAAGTCCTCCCTCTTCCAAACAGTCCCTGCCTTGTGAAATGAGTGCAGAGCCAGGAAACAGATCTTAGGAGGGGACTTTTCAGGGCAGGAGAAGCAGAAATGGGACAGGACATGGAGTTGTGTGGAACAAAAGTGTATTGCTCATTTTGGAGTTAGGGCAGCAGGAGTGACTGCTGACAAGTAAGAGCTCTGGAAGCTTCAGAGGATAATAACCACAAAGGCTACTGGACCTCACACATGCTGGGGACAGGTAACACATTTTTCCTAAAAATCTCATCCTTGGATGGCATCATGATTCACGACTGGAAGGGAAAAAATGCTGGATTTGAGCATGAGGAGAAAAGTGATTGCTATCGGTTTGATAGAATTTATTTTATGTTCTTTAGACATAGTAAAACACCTGAATAGTAAAGTTAAACCTGACAAAATATTAGTTCAGAAAATATTAGTTCAGAAAAGAAGAAGTCCAACAAAAATCTTATACTGTAGCGAAGGTTCTAAGGTTGCAGTTTGTGCTTGTTTTACACTGAATATGAGGCAAGACATCTACTGTACCCAAATTACCAAATAGAAAATACTGAGACAATGCATTAGGCAAAGAGACAGCAAGAACATCAGATGAGGACAGATTTGCAAAAGTTGTGGATAATGTGATACAGAAATTTTTAGGTAAATGTCTAAAAGGCCCCAGTGACACATAAAGACATTCTCTGTGCATTCTGTGGTTCTTTGTGCACTGAACATCTGAAATCCCCTATTTGTTGTTAAAGGTGGCTGATCCATAGGAGTGGATTTCTAACAGCAGGCAGTGGATTGCAAATGCACAGAGGATGCAGTATCTGCCTAGCAGCATGAATTTACTTTACTCCCTATTTCCAAATCAGGGAGTTGAAGACTAACCACAGTACCTCACTGGCACCATGCAAGTCCCATGGCCCCAGAGGGGAACTGGGAGATGAAATCTATCATGGGAAGCTAAAGCCTACTGCCTTTTTCATGTAACCCCCAGTACATTTGGAGCTGGCAAATAAGACAGCATACATACAGGTGTTTTTCTGCTACCTAAGTAGCACAAAAGATCATGGAACAGTTGGGATCTTTAAGTCTAGTGAAGAATAAGAAGTCACTAGAGACTTTGTTCAATATCAAAGTGAGGAAATAAAAGACAGTGTGAAAGAAATTAGATTTAAAATTAGGAGAGGAGTCTTGAACAATGGCTGTAAGCTTTCAACACAAAGATAATGTGGGTGAAGAGAAGAACGAAAGTAGAGCAGGATTTTATGTTGTATGGAGTGATCACAACACACTTGTGATGACAGAGAAAGAAACCAGTGAGCAGGGAGAGGCTAGGGCTGAAAAGAGCACTGAAAGCAACAGGGAAGCGTAGGCTGGAAGAAACTAAGTGCTTGAATAGATGGATGTGTTTGGATTGAAAAAAGTGCGTGAATTTCCAGTTTCAGCCCTAAAGTCAAAAGAAGAAAGGGACTGGAGAAAAGAAGGAAGTAAGACATGTACAGTATTGCCTGCCTGATTTTCTAGGATGCTGGTAGGATCTTGTGAAGAGAATCAAGAGTGAAGAGGAAAGGGACTGAGGAGAGATAGCAGACAGCATAGAGTTGGCATCCTCTGCAAAGATGTTTGGCTGGGAATGTGGCAGGAATGTGACTGCAAAGCATTGACCTCATAAGGCATAAAGTTGTCTTACTATATTTTTTCAAAAGTTTTGTTTGCTGAAGACATATTTTTTCAAAACATAATTTGACGAACCCCTGGCACTTGACAAGTGCCCACTAGCATCGTTAAGGCTTAGGTAGTTTTAATTTTATCTGCATATTGTGACTTCAGAGTACTTCGCCTCTGGGATAGCATCCCAGGAGACTAAAACCGAACAATTAAGCTGGTAACGAAGCGCGCGTTGTGCTGCCTAATGCCCGCTGCGAGCGCCCGCGGAGGCGCCCGGCAGGACGGGATGGCCTGTCCCGAAGAGACCCCCGGGATTCCTGGACGCCGCCCCAAGGAAAGCCGCTGTGCCTGAGGGCCAGCTTTGCACACCCCCACGTTTTTACCGTACGGTAATACCGGGGCCTCAGTTATCGCCTCCGTCAGCAGAGCGGAGGAGAAACGCTTGTCTAATCGAGGCTCCACCAAACAGCGAGGGAAGGGGCAAGCCTCCTGCCGCTGGTGCGATGCTGACAGCCCGGCCAGACCCTGCGGACGGGCAGCCAGGCCAGCACCACGGACACTGCCCCAGCCTCCCGCCCGCTGGGCGCGGTGGCTGCAGGGGGGACCGAGCCCACAGCTGCGGTCGCGCTCCGGCGGCGGTGCAGGGCCGTCCCCGCGGGGCGGGGGTGCGTCGAAAGGGGAGGAAAAGGGGAGCTCCTCCCGGCTGTCGTCTCAGCCGTGACCGCGAACAGCCCGTGTTTACACAGGGCGACTCCCAGGCTCCCAAGTTTAGCGCTGAGACAAAATTTATTGCGGTTATTCCGGGCGAAGGAAGAGTTCTTATGCTTCTGCGGCGGCGGAGGCGAAAGAGACCGGAGGGAGAGAACGGGGCGGGGGGGAAGCGACGGCGGGTCAGAGCGGCACCGGGCTCTCCTCGGACGGTGTTCCTTGCCTGCAGTTCGGGAGTAACTCTTTACGATGCTGCTTCTTTCCTTTGGAACAAGTGTTTAGCCGAAAATGCCAGTGTAATAACCCAGGGATTCATCCCCTAATGAGAGATGAGCAGCGCCCTCGGTCAGCGAGCCCCGCCGGTCCTCCGGCGCTTGACGAGGGGCAGCCTTGCCCCCAATGACTCCCGTTCTGTCCCCAGGTGTCATGCTGTCCTTGTCCTCGGTGGAGCCCGGTGCCTTTCCGCTTCTCCCCAGCAACCCCCTGTTTTGGGCGGTCGCGAGTTATTTCGGGTTTATCTGCCGGGCGACCTGCGGCTATGACGGTGTCAGCCCCGGGGAGGTGAGGAGGGGGGAAAAAGGGGGCGGAGGAGTGACAGACATGGGCCTCGCCGTGCCGCTGAGCTGGTGTCATTTGTCTTTCAACCTGAACGCTGTGATTTCATTTTTTTTTTTTTTGCCACGATTATTTTCTGTTATTGGGGCTACGCGACCGCTCGGGGATGACCTTCCTTCTCACTGGAAGCGGGAGCCCCCCGCGCACCCCTCCCCGGCCACCAGAAGGTCGGGGGTTTTCCCTCTCCCCAGCCCATCCCCATCCTGGAGCCCTCCCAGGTCTCCCCCCGCTGCCGCGCCGGTGCTCCCTCTCCTCGCGTGACCTTCCCAACATGGCGGCTCGGCCGCCCCCTCCTCCCTCCGCCCCGCCGCCGCCGCGAGGGGCCTCCCCGGCGAGGGGGCGGTGGCGCTGTCAGCCGGGCGGGGCGGGACCCGGCCGGGAGCGGGCGCGGGGCAGGGCCGGGCCGGGCGGGGCGGTCCCGGCGCCGCGCACACTGACAGGCGCTCGGCCAGCAGACGGCGGCCGCGCTGGGGTGCAGAGCCGGCCGCGCACCCTCCCGCCGCCGCAGAGGGAACCAGCATCGCCTCGGCGAGGAGACGCGGGGCGAGCGGCGCTGGAAAGCCCCGACCGCCCCCGTACCTGTGCCCTCCGGGGGCGGTGAGTGGGTGTAGCCGCCGCCGATCACCTGGGATCCCGCCCCGCAGCGCCTCCGCCTCCCGTCCTCGCCCGGCCGGGGAAGGCGCCACCGCCACCGCGAGCGAGCGAGTGAGCGATCGCGCTCCGAGCGGCCGCGGGCAGCAGGACCGGGGCCCGCGGGCGAAGCGAGGCGACCGCTGCGGCGCCGGTGGGGCTCGCCCGCTCTCGGCAGCCGGGGCGAGGCGGGCGGGAGGGGCGGCGGCCCCCGGCCGGCGGTGCCCGCGGCGCGGGGCGCTACAGCCGCGGCAGGATGAACCCCAATGTCACCTACGCCAGTCGCAAGCGGCGGAAACCTGTGCAGAAAACGTAAGCGGCCCCGCGGGCGGGCGGGGGGCGAGGCGGGGAGGGCGGTGGGAGCGACGGGCTTCCCGGGGCCGCGCCGTCCTGCCGTGGAGGCCCGGCGGGGGCGGCCGGCGGCGCCGTGCGGGGCAGGGGCGCCCGGGAGAGGGATTGCCGCGAGGTGCTGGCGGGGTTGTTACTGTTTTTAGGGCTGTTCCCCCCCCCAAAAACCCAAGGGAGTGCCAGGGCGCAGAGGGTCGAGGCGGGGGAAGCAGGGAGCGGTGCCGGCAGCGCGGCGCAGCCGGCTGACCTAGATTGGGAGGCATCTGAGGTGACGGCTCCGCGCGGTGGCTGCTCTCGCCCCGCCGGAGCGGGTCCCGCGGGTGGTGCCGCGGTGGCTGCCCGCTCCCCCCTCACCGCTCCCGCACTGCTCAGGTGTCTCTGCGGGGAGCGAGTGGTCGGAGCCGGGAACGGCTTGGCCAGTTCCGATCGTTTAGGGCTGAACCCCCAGCTTTAACCCTCCGGTATTCCATGAGATGCGTTTATTTGCCAAAGAAACCCAAATGCTGTAGACCGGTCGAAAGAGGGGGGGAAAAAAAGTCTAGTGTATGTTGGCTTTTTGTTTGTTAATTTGTCACATTGAAACTGTGGGAACAGCTTACTGTCTGAGTAATTTTCTACGATGCACCTGCTTTAGGTTTGCATCCTATGCTTTGTATGCTCCACTAAAAGGCTGTTCTCATGAGAGGGGCATTTTCAGGCTAGAGGAGATGCTTAACTTGCACTTTCGACCGAAAGTCAAGAATCTATAGGTCATAAAAAGTAGCAAAGCTAAACTACTGAGTTGCAAGAAAAATAAGGAAAGCTAAAAAAATCTTTGTGAATTTCTGCGGGGTACTTCTGTAGATGTAAAATAACTGCCATAACTACAAAAGCATTAAAGGAGAGAATGACAAATATTTAATGAAATCCTATTGTGAATGATGTGTTTTTAGATTCACAGCAGAGAACTGTCTTGGGGGGGGAAGGGAATTAGCTTGAGCACTTGCTTCTTTGTGGTTGGAATTGTTAGAATGAATGCATGTAACCCTACAAGTTAGCACAGAAAGTCTAAAAATGTATCCTTTTCTTTTTTTTTTTAATTCCCTTACTAGAAAATGCTTTAATTATGAAAAGAGCAGTGCTTTCTTCTTTGACCTTTCTTTTCCAAATAAAAATGTAGAGGTACCTAGATAAATTTACACTGTAGATTTGGACTTTTAAGAATGAAATCAGTGTTTTTTCATGAGGAAATGACATGTATTTGTAGGCTATTAATAGCTAAAGGCAAATAGTTCTGGTTGTGAAAGGGCGAGGTATTCTGCCTTGCCTGGTAAGATAGCTTAATGTCTGGCTTACTATTAATTTCTGGTTAGCCTTGGCTAGAGGATGTGAAACCTTGTATTTTACCATACTGTAGTGTCTACATAAGTAATCCTTTTCCCTGTATCTACTCGTTATGTAAGTTGTCTGAGCTGCTGTGATTAGTTGAACTTGAAGCCTTTTTCTTTTTTTTTTATTACTAATAGGAACTATTTATCTATTGAGGGACTGTGCCCTTTAGGACCAGAGGGAAAAGTTTCTTCTCAAAATAAAAGTATTCATATTGAAATAGTATGCTCACCCATAATTGAAGCGGAGGCTGATTATTAACCTACCTTGCTTGGGTTACTGGAAATTATTTTTATGCAACACATCTCACATGTAACATTTACGTGTTTCTTTTCTTCTCAAAATGCCTATGCTCTTTGGCTGCTGCTTCTGTTAGGCCAGCCTTGCAGAACATTTTTAGTGGGTCAGAGTGCTCCAGTTTCTCACATAACTAGTTACAGACCACACCTTTAGGCCAAAAAAAAGTGAGACAGGTAATAAGTTTTTTTTTTTAACTGATTGATGGAGGGAGGTAAGATGTACTTGGTGCTGGTTAATAAAGCTTTGACACCACTGTCATTTTAATCTGTTTGAAGTTGATAATGATATTTCCTACCCTCAGTAGAATTCACAGCTCTTCAGAAAAAAAAAAAAGGTGATAAGTTACTGGAACTAGTATCTTTATAGAAGAGATTGTTTCTGTTGATAGTTCTAATGTTTTGTTTGCCATGTATGTAACTCTGAATGGCACATAATAATTGGTAACCTGTGGTGACAGGCAAATAGTCTTTAGAAATGGAAGAATATATTGCCATAGTTGCCATTGAAAAAAAAAATTAAATAGAAGAAATACTTCTTACTTCAGGTGTAAATAACTCATGAAAGCCATGGTGGTAACTCAAAACCAGTTTAAGAAACATGCCTCCTGCAACTACCCCTTTTTATTATCTGCCATGTAAAGAACTGAACTTGAAAGGGAATCACAGGCTATTGCCTGACAGTGCCAAGTGTTGAAATGCGCTTTTTTGATTCAGTAGGGAATTACAGTATCACAGCTGAAAAAGAAAAGCAATCATGGGGGAACATAATAGGCAACTGTTCCTGCAATTCATCTTATCTTGTCATGTAAGAAAGAAAAAAAAAAAGAGGATGCTAAACATGTGCACTCCAATTGCTTGTAATATGCTACAGAAATCACTTTCTTAATACCTTGGAGTCTTTCAATTTCCTCCCTATTTAGTGTTTGAGCCCTGCGAGTCCCCCTGGTGGTAGCAGGGCTGGGGGGTTCTTCACTCCCCACTGAGACTTCGGGAGCAGTGCGTGGCCCCTGCGTTTTACTTTGGTCTTTTTTTCAAGACTTAAATTTCTTTCATCTAGCGATCGTTAAGTGAATTAATATACTAGGATTGTAGTAGGAAGGATAAAATGCAAATTTTATGGAAGTGGGGCTTACTGCAGATAGATTCTGACATGAGGTGAAGGGTATTACATAAGTACAGATCCAACTTGCAGTTTTTATGTCTTTCTACTTACTAGCTCTGATTTGGTTTGTTTTTGTTTTTTTTTCAATGTTTGGATAGGAATTGTTTTGTATAACTGGATAAATGTAATAGACAAAGAATGGGGTGGGGAGTTCTAAATGTTTCATACTATGCAGATGCAAAAAGCATAATGTCTTGTTTTTTAGTAGACTGAATCAAAAATTATGATAGGATTTTGTTCTGTGTTTATCTTGAATATATTTATGACTTTAAGTACTTCACAGGTTTGACTCAATCCTTAATGATGAGTAGTCCTAATAATGTTAGAAAGCAGAGCAGAGATATTTTCATTTAAAACATTGAAACAGTTTATGTATTCTTTGAAGGCAAACAAACAAGAAGTGCCAAAACAAGCTTTCAGAAAGGAAGTTCATCAGAAAAGAAAAATAATCATTGAAATATTCCTTTGTGTAAAGCAGTATCGGCTACAAACAGCAGTTTGCACCTTTTATTTGAAATGGAGGCAATAAAGCTGTTATCATATGTAGAATAAACTTCTTATATTCACTGGCTTTAAGGTTTGATTTTGGTTCTTTTGGTTTGGTTTTGGTCAATGTTTCTTGCAAAAGCATACTTTTTAGAAAAGAATCTGCAACAAATGGAGATATAGGTATGTAGGTAACATGGTCAGTAGACAGGAACATAGTTTTTTGTTTGTTTTTTTCAAGTAACATTGGCTTGTTATCTTAAATAATAGTGAAATATTTTAAAACTGAGTGTTAAACTTTCATTCTCGATTGGTGTTCTGGATGTCTCTATTACTCTGGTTGAGTCCTTCATGCACCAAACAAACTAAAACTCTGTTTACTACTAGAGGACAAACAGTAGCCCAGCATTGGACAAGTAGCATGCAACTGCTTGAGTTTTTTTAGTAAAACAACGTTATCCCTTCAGCAGCCTGAATCTTTGCTGGTTTCAGTCTCTGCTGAAAGAGCCACTGGAAAGAATCTCTTGCCCCTTCAAGATTGGTTGATGACAACTTTAGTTTTTAAGAGCTTGATAGTCCATGTCATATCTGTTGCTTCCAAAGCAATCATCGGCTGAATTTTCAGTAATCATAAATTCGGTGTGGGAAATAAGAGTAAATGCTTAGAAGTATTTTTCAGTTGCTTAAGTAAATAGAGAATTTTTTAGGACTGTAATACTTGCTTAGTGATAACTGATGTATTTCATATACCTGAACTACACTGAATTAAATCATATGCGCATTTACTCTTAAATATGAGATGAAAAATATACATAGCTGAGAAGATTAAATCCATTAGCTAGGTGACTTGTATGTTCTTTCTTATGTCCTTTTTCCTCAGCAGTAAAACTGTTCTGATGAACTTCTAATTAGTTTTTCTTAGAAGAATTATGTTTCTTTTAAACGTGTCACTGTATCTTTAGTGCTCTTCTTGCACATTCTTTTATTCTCTTGAGTTCATTTCACAGTTCAGTCTTGTTAATAAGGTATCATGCTTTTCAGTGCTTAGTTGTTTGTTTTTTTCCTTTTTTTCCCAAAGTATATGTTGTCATATCATGAAGAAAATAAACTTGTGCTTTCTTTGCATTTTCTCAAAAACTGCTTCAACTTCCCTTTAAAATGATAAAATTAGCATGTAAATATTGAAACTTAATTTGGCCTTTTGATAATGATTAAGACTTGGGTATTTGTGCACTTTATAATAATTTATTGCTGTTAATGTCTGGGAAGGCACACATGATAAGCATGATGATGAAAATTTCTGATTGAGTAGGCTGTAGAAGACCAGTAAAAACAGTAGTTAGCTAGTGCTGTGGTGGCAAATTCTTTAAAATTGTTAAATTAAAAATTAAGTGTGCTTGCTTGTCTTGTAGCTGTTGGATGATAAGGGTTGTAGCTCAGTTCAGAGGTTCTGAGTGTACATGGACCTCTGGCCTTTGATTAGGGAAATCAGAAGGTAAAAGATTAAGAACTGAAAGATCAGCTTAAAATACATTACCTCCTTTAGTACTTTTTTCTTCTTTTAAATAAAACACATGCATGGATTTAATCTTGACATAGGACATAATTTGCCTTGGAGATAATTTTCTGCAGTGAAGCTAGGGCTGTCTTTAGCATCGAGGGTTTATATAAGTGGATGGAAAATGGTTTAGCTTGCTGCTTATGCCCCTGGCACTTCCGCCCTTATTCCCTTTGTCACTGAAGGATCCATTTTTATGTAATGGATTTTAGTTGGGTGACAAAGGGGAAAATTAGGGATAATCAGTGTTTGATTTGGAGGGAGAAAATATGGCAAGATTTATGCTGCAAATAGTAGTAACATAATATTAAAAAATGCTTTCAACGAGTTAAAAGTAAAAAAAATCATTAGAAAATCAGTGTAAATTAGAAAAACAATCAACAACTGATAACCTGATGAGATGACTGCACAGTTGCACATAATTTCAACTACTTTGTCAAATTGTGAGTTTAAAGTAAACCAGAGGGCATTTGTTAAAATAGAACAGTCTGCTATTTAGTTTGAAAAGTTTATGTGTGTTGAATGGTTTCTATGGAGTCCTCCACTTTTCAGGAGCAGACCAGTTTGATTTGATATTAGTTGGCCGTTCCCTGATTGTTATACAACTGATACCTGCTTATAGTTTGGAATTTATTATTCAGACACTTATGGCAGTCTAATATGTAAAAAAAATTAAGAAATAACTTTTAATTTACTGCTAATGTTTGGTGATTTTGAACTTTATTTTATTAGGGTTATATTTAAATTGTGTAATCCTATGGCTTGTACAAATTAGTATTCTGCCAGCATAAGAGAATATGAAGAAAGCTTTGCTAAATTATTCAAAGTTTAATATTCACTTGGGATTATGGTGAATTGACAGTGTCAAACTCAGGACTTGTGACCAAAGCACACGCATCTAACCAAATAGCTTGTCATCCATGGCCATTGATGATAAAGCTATGGGTTTTTTTCAAAGAGAAAGAATTTTCATATTTCTTGATTCATTTCTTTTTCCCACTTTTCCAATATTTTTACGATAAAGCTCTACTAAAACTGTGTCCTAGACAATATTTACCCTGCAGCAAGTTTAACTTTATCTGAGGAATAAGTAATTGCTGCTGCTATGTTATATTTTTGTCTATTAACAACATTTTATATTATGGCACCTTCACGTTTCCAGGCCCTACATAAGGCATGTGCCTCCTTTAATGTGCAAAAGTACAGTCATAGTGCTGGGGAGCAGGCAGCCAGACTTAAGTGCAAGTTTTTGACAGGTGACACTTGAATAAGCAATGGCTGTAAAAAAAAGGGCTTGAATTTAAACTAACAAGAAGTGTAATTGAAACATAAAGTAAAAATAAGCTAAAAATAAGAATGTCCATTCCAGCAGTACTTATTTGGCTGGAAACACAAGATGAAGTTATTTTACTGTATGGTTTACTTTAAGCAGTGGCAAAAATAACTATTGATGCTTTTGCATTTTCTCATTGTAAAATTGATATAAGTATGACAGTTGGAAGCAGACTAAACAAAATACTGAAGAAATTAGCTGCTGAATGTCTTTATGCTCAGTATTTTTGAGTGATGAATATTGCAGAACAAACATTCCTGGAGAGGAGCACGAACTGATAACTGATGCAGATCTCATGTAGAACCTCAATACTGGAAAAGTGAGAATGAATCACTCTTTAATTAGAAAACTGTTTAATAAAGATCATAAAATCTACTATGACTTGTGCAGATAAATTATTTTGTTTAAGTATTGGCTAATTGTAATTCAAAGGAGTAGGGGCTTAAACTTGTTCCCAGACTTCTGCGTGCATGGGGAGGTGTGAGTATCCAAATAGCTGGAATTGAAGCTCAGGGTGAATATGAATGGAAAATAGCAAGTTTATAAAAACTTCATTATGTAATTCATAACAAGAAAAGCTTTTGAAATGATTCTTTGTAAGGTACAAAGGCACCTCTTTGTCATGCTGTACTCAAATGAAATGCCTTCAGCTGAGAGGTGACTTAAAGGATGAGCTCAGTAGTGTTTGCTACAAAGATTTTACATGCAGACTAACTTTATCTCATGGGGATTTTTTGTGCAGTTTTGGATCCTTCATTATCTAGCACATTACTAAAACTTTTGTTATATTCAACTGAAAATAACCTAATCCAAACATTGACAAAAATTAGGGACATCTGTGAGAAATAATTATCGAAGCAAAAAAGTATACTCTCAAGTGTATTTGTACACAAATACCACTAAAAGTTACCAAACTATTTATTATAATAATTATTATTTATTATAATACAAACATTTGGAAGAATAAGTGACTGAAAATGTAGGAAGCTTTTTATAAAATTGCTGAATCTCAAAGATTTCAAATATTCGTTGCATGTTCAAATAGACATTGTAGCTCAAACTGCTTCATTTAACAGTGTGTGTGTGTGTTGGAGGGGAGGTTAAGCCATCTTAGGTTATTTCTTTTTTTTCTGATGGGAAACAAAATCACTTGGGAAAACATTTTGGTTGTTAAAGTTTGAGACAATTTGTAATCTTAGCCTTGGTGAGTATTTGCCTTCATTTTGGAGAGGAGCTTCCACTTACACTGTGTTTGTTTTATTGCCACAGAGTAAAGCCGTCCCCAGCTGAAGGAGTCAAGTCCAATCCATCCAAGAGACACAGGGACCGCTTGAATGCGGAGCTGGACCGCTTGGCTAGCCTCCTGCCTTTCCCTCAAGATGTTATCGCCAAATTGGATAAGCTGTCTGTGCTTAGGCTCAGTGTCAGTTACCTGAGAGCCAAAAGTTTTTTTGATGGTAAGTGTTGGAAATTTATTTGGTTTTGAACTGCTTGTAAAATTCAGTTTACACTCCATGTTGATTTCAGCTGTTCAAGTACTTAAAACTGTTACATTTATTTTAATGGAATAAAATTAAATGTATTTCAATGGAACCTCCAGTTTTGTGGATATATACAATGTAGCTGTATAAAGTAAGCTTTCCAGTTTCATGAAACCAAATGTAACTACTTATATTTCACTTAGGTCACCAGGCTTTCAAAGCTTTGCGTTTGGAATTGATATTGCCTTTAATGAGTCCTCCAGTCCTTTTCATCAGACTATCAAAAATACCCAAGAGATTTCTCTTTTTCCCCTCTGAAAATTGCCTTCATAAAACTATTACTATTCAAAACATGTCATGTGAGTTCCCATCAGCTATATGTTTTGCTTAATGATACATCAAAAATAACTTTGCTTTGATATAAAGTAATTGCTACTGCCTCTTCCTATAGTTTATTGCAAAGGTGATTTGTAAAGAATAGAGACAAAGTCTTTCCTGGGTCCAAGCCCTGATTAATGCAGGACATGAGGCATTAAGACGACATCTAAGGTTCTCCAGTTGTGTGGGCAGGTTTTCACTGACCCCAGCCCTGACACGGGTAATACAGCAGCACTTGGAGTAGTCATCAGGCCAGAAGTGGGTGTTCTTGGCCACCTCAGAGCTGGCCAAAGAGTCCTACCCCACTCTATCACTACCTGAGCTGTTCTGTAGGGTGAGACAGGCTGGCTGGCTTCATGCCAGTTTTTACATAGGCAGAAATATTCTTTTCATTGCTGGAATGAAGAAATGAACTTTTATTGAATTAATTGTCCTTTCTTGAACCAATCAGTCAGATTTTACAATATTATATTAAAGATTAAATTCTGTTGATCAACTGTAGCTAAGGAATCTTGATTACAATGGAGTTGATATTATAATTTTAAGCTGTTTTTTAACTAAGTTTTTTGGACATTAAAATAAACTCTGTCCTCATTAGTTTAAGATTTAGTGTTTCAGCCTTCATAACATGGATGAAAGAACTCAAGAAACCTAACTAAGATAGTTTCACTTTTTTCTGCAGGAATACAGAATTATTTTCATTTATTGTGTCAACTGGCTTCAATTTATTAATGCTCATAAATTCACATTCTGTGTTTTATTGCTTGAAGAATATATGCAAGTGTCTTGATTTCTGTGCTTGTTCAGGACAATTCTTAATATGGAATCCAGTCTAAGGCTAGAGTTGGGCAAATACTTCTGTCAGTGTTTTTTTCACATAAAAAAGTTTTCTCCCATCAAATGAGAGAAATCTTTTAGAATGTCAGTTTCATAAAAATCTTTGCAAGATATCTCAGGTAGGTTGCTTTAAAAGAAATTATTTTGCTTGTCTGTGTTCTCTTGCTGAACTAAAGTGTAGTTCTAGTCTCAATGAAATGTGTTTTGTTGTGGCTTTTAAAATGGTGTTTTCTGAAATAAGCCCAAGATTGCAAGGTTCTATTTTGCTTGGGATGAAGTGATAATAACAAATCTCAATTTCTCATGCAATGGAAATGCTTTTTATTCTTCCTGCCCCTTCCCTCCAATTTGCACTTGAAGGTCCTGTAATAAAGGGGTTTAAGACTATGATTTCTGTATAGGAAAAAAAATTAAAAATCATGCCTTTAGCTGTAAAGAGACAGTTGCTTGTTTTTAATTTGAACATATGGTAGCTTTCAGCCATTTAGAGTGGTGATGAATTAGATGTGCATTAGTGGCAGAGAAGTTATATTTGCATTTCAAGTTGCAGTTTAACTACTGTGGATCTGGAATTGAAGCAAACAACCTGTGTTTTTAACTTAGTTGCATAGCACTAGGTTTGTATCCATTTCAGGCAAAGGTTTGTAGCTAATGCTACCATACTGGACAACAGCTGTAGAATATAGAACATTTAATTGCATTATAATGAATTAAGGAGCAGAATTTTGATTTGCCTTGTAGGAAAGCAACAAGTGTGTATACTAGGGTGCATTACAAGAGAATATTTTTCCTTTAGACTCCATAATATAAAAAAGCCTGATAAATTTGAAAAGATAAAAGATCTGATGTTGCTTACCTTGTGCAAGACATTTTTAATAGTACAAAGTGAAGCGAGTTTAATTTATACCTTCAGACAGAATAGCTTCAGTAGAAGTAGTCTTAACACTTTTTTAGCAGAAACCTTTTTACTACTTCTTTTCAGGCCTTTGAACTGTAGGACTACAAGTCAGGTTAGTCATTAGTTTCCATCTCAAGGTGTTTAAAGACTAACATCAATGACTTCAGTAAGAGTGACCAATTTATGACCATGACAGAGACAATAGTGAAAACTTGATCTTTTATACTAATGTTCCTAAATAACATGGAAGCTATTTCAGTGAAATTCAGCTTCCAAAAGAAAAATTAGTGCTTTGAATGAACAAAAGATGAGAGAATGAACAAAAAACCCCTGAAAACCTCTAGTTTAGATTTGCACGATCAATCTATGCAGTACTTCTCAGGATGGCTTTTTTGAAGGCATATTTTGTGTAATTGAAGATATGCGGAAAACCCTGTAGAATAAATCTGACAAATGCAAGAGTGAGCACTGATTGTCACCTTGAGTGCCTAGACTGAGCCAACTGCTCCACTTTATTAACACAGCATGCTGAAGTAAAGGGAAACGCTAAATGAATAACAGGATGCAAATGGGGGGTGTGTAAATTCCTGCGGAAAGTAAAATATAAATGCGTAATCATATGATCTTGCTTGAAAGGAAACCCAAGTTTTTTCTGTAACAATAGATATTTTTTTCAAAGAAAACACTTGCATTTTTCCAAGTTTAAATAATCTAGAGTGAATGTCTGTTTACTGAAGGCGGAAGTCTGGGGTGAAAAAAAGAACCGTTTTGTGAAAGGCATTTCTAAAAGTTACATCAATTTGAATAAATGTGCCTCACTTAAGACACATTTTTTTTGTCATTACTTTAAAAGCTAAGGGGTCTGTGTGTGTGTATATGCACACATATATGTGTATATATACATATATATCCCCACCAGTAAAAAAAGCATATTCCCCTGACCCTACTAATTAAAATGGTACAGAATGTTCTCCAGAGCTAAAGACAGGTGAGTGTTTCTCTAGCGTCTACTGAAATGTGGTAGACTTCTGCATGCTTGACATATTTCAGGTTGTAGGAAGTAGGTGCACGTATTTTTTTCTTCCACAACTTCAAAACATCTTATTTTCTTGTGTTGGTGATTGTATTCTGTTAAGCAGTTGCTTTTGATTGTTGTCATTTGTTAGTAAAGTTACTGTGCTGTGAAGGGACCCTTTAGATACATTAGTTTTGTGTGGTCAGGTTATTCTCAAGTCCACATGGTGTCAGAAGCCTTTCTGTATCCCCTGTCAAGCATTCAGGCATGCTTTTATATGTATGAATTTGACCTTGTACTCAAAAAGGAAGTTTCAGTAATGGCTTAAAATAATATATCTCAAGTCTGTTTCTTTATAAAGTCTTATGTGGTGAGTCAAAGCTAAGAAGTGATTTAGAGTGGTGTTGCTTCTCGGCAGTGCAGTACTACCTGCCTGTACTCAAGTGGATTAACAATCCTCAAAGTCAAGCAGGTTAGCTTAAATCACCGCTGGAGTGTTTATTTTGTGCATGTAAGATACTTTCTGAAAGTGGCTTAGGGGAAGCTTTTTATTTTTAAGAGACTAGGATAAATCAGTCAGGTGTCTGCTGACAATCAGTAAAGACTTTGTGTTGTCCTGGTATTATTTCAGTCCATTTTGATGCTAAGTGCCCATGCATGTGTGCATTCAGCAGTGAAAAACATAAAGTGGAATATGGGACAACAGCTCTTTGTGCAGATGCAGGTTAGTGTGAGCTCAGCATATGGAGCACAACTGGACAATCATTTAGGCATAGCCTGTGTTCCCCATGCATATGAAGGGAAAAAGCCCTTTTGCTTCTAGCTTTGGTCCTTATATGAGAACTGATAATCGCTTAAATACTTTACTGCAGTAAGGAAAAACATCTATAAATATTTTTCTTGGGGTTTTGGCGAAACAGATTAAAGGGCTAAAAGTAGAGTTTGCATGACTAATCACTTTTTTAGTGTTAGGGGCATGATTTTTCTTTTTAAAGGTAAATTGAGAATAAAGGAGAGGCTTGCAGAATCAAAAATGAAGTAGCTGTGCTATGTGTGCATATCAATACATTAGAAACAAAATTCAACATGTTGCTTGTTAATTATCCTTTCATCCATTTCACTAAGAATTCCTGTGGTTTAAAGTATGGAGTTTTTTTCCATCTTGCTTATTGGGCAGTATTCTGCATTTATAGAAGAAAGTTTCTGTTCAAAATTAGTTTACAATTAGTTTCTCATGTTGTATGCAAGTGATTCTGGCAAGCACAACAATAACAAAATAATTTTTTTCCCCCAATAAGTTTGCATTGCCTTTTTTTACTTTCTAGTATAATTAACACACATTCTTTGGCATAGCATATCTCAAATTTGCAATGCAGCCATTGTCATCACATAAAATATATTCCTTGACAGTGTATTTTTCCTGTGCTGCCCACTGTTCTATCACTCTATACTGGAGAAAACAGACTGCATGTAGTTCCTGCTCTGCAAAGCATGGCTAAGGTGTACAAATGGGAAAGACAGGCAAAGTGGGAGACAATGTATTTATTCTGTCACGTTGAGAAGGCCAGCAACATATCTCCAAACTAGCAGATATAGATAGCCTTTTTGCCAAGTGTTAGGTGGACAATTGATTTGAATCTTATCTGAGAGCTGGAGGAAAAAAAATTGGGGGAAAAAAACCAAAACAACCCAAACAAATTAATGTTTCCTTCTGCACTGGCTTTGCCCCTGGCCCCAATCCAGAGTTATTACAAAATGTGAACCTTGGAATTGTATAGTTATTTCAGATTCAGACTACCATATTATTCAAGTTATTTCCTAATCTATGCTTGTTTTGCTACTTGTGTTTTTTTTGATGTGTTTTGTTGTTGTTGTTGGGTTTTTTGTTTGATTGGTTGGTTTTTTTCCTCCAGACCTCCCCCACTGCCCACAATCCCCCAAGATTCATACTGAGCATTTCTGGCTGTCTGCTACAGGCTATTTTAGCCTGTATTTTACGTAACAGAAGATAAACAGGGATTTAGGCTTTGAAGTCCTAAATTCTGATCTTCAAAAATTATGATTAAAACCATGTAGCTATGACATCACCTTAAATCTAAAAATGTGTATGTTTTCGCTATTACATGCTCATTCTTAGCTTGCTCAGAAAAATTTTATTTTTAGGAGTGCTGTGTCACTAGGCATCTGGTGCAGCTGGGGCAGCCCTGTACCCCTAGGGATTGATGCAACTGAGATTTAATATATCCCAAACTGAACATCTAAAATTGAAAATTCTGTTTATATCACTAGGAGCCTAACATGTCAATGCATTTGTCAGATAAAGAGGAGAAACTAGGTACAAATGTTAATAGTGAATGTGTTCTTTGGATTTTCTTTTCCTGTTACACTGTAGTATTTTAGCGATGGATGTTAAACATTCTTAGAAGTCCCTTTGCAAGGAAAAGAATTGAAAAGTTATCTCTTCTTCTCTCCCCTATGTGTATTATTTAATCAAAGGCATATGGAAAGTCAGTGTAGGAACCTCTTATGTTTCACAAAGCTGTTGTAAAACTTGTTGAAAACCCTGTCCCAGTATGCAGAGCATTTGTTTTTTTCTCTATAGCCCTTGTTAATAGGGAGATTAGTTTTAAGCATATGGTTCTGGGTTTTTCTCTATATTCCTGACTCTCTTGTTTGCAAGATCAGACCCTAAAATACAAACTAGCCTATTCTAACAACGTCTGTTTTGGAGTTTGGCACTGTTAGTGTTAGACATTCAGACCCAGAACAGGTAGCAAGATAAAAGCCTAGCCTCAGGAAGTGCCGCTGCTTCTCCTGCATACTGTATTCCGAGTCTTGTAATCTTTGCTAAGATTTTTATTACTATACTGTAGCACCTAAAGATAATGAGATTTGGAGCTTTTTTGGTTTTGTTTTACAAATCACTGTAACTGTTGATCCCTTCTCCAAAGACAGTTTGAGTGGAAAAGTATAATTAGAGGTAGCACCAGGCTCTCAACATCTGTCTTCCATGGACCTCATGATTCATCCATCTGAAGTTGTAGAAGTATAGTTTGCTTGGCCTTAAAAGTTATTTAAGGCTTCAGTGTGAATGCACATTAGAAATGTGTACAAATAATCTATTAATACTGGTATAGCTTTTACTGCTGTCTATGCCCTTATGACTCAGCAGTTTTCCTCCTGTACGGGCTTTTCAATAGGAGACATGCCTAAGTTTTTCTTTATTGGAATACAGATAAAGTCAAACAGGAAATAAGACATGCTTGTATGATTAGGCTCTGTAGATGTTTACAGTTCTAACCAGTTATAACGCTGTTCATTTTTCCTGAGTAAACAAAAACTTCAACTCTATTAAAACAGTTTCTGTTCCATACATACTTTGATAGAGCACTGACTGCTTAAGAATGATTACTTTGTGAATTGTCTTGGAACTCTAGCTAGATAATTAGAAGCTAATTCTAGTTACCAGAGCTTGGTTGTTGTAATTGATTAATTTATGAATTACTTTTCTTTTTAAGAGAATCTGGAAAGGTAAAAAATTACTAATTTCAAAATACTCTTCAAAATTTCAGGTAATATATTGATAAATGTTTCCTTGGAGTTCCTGCTCCTCAGTGCAGTGATGGGCTGTCCTAATTGTATGTTAGTGATAAAACTTACCATAGTTATTCTAGAAACTTAACTCTGTTCTAGTTCTTACAGTTTACTTCATTTATCTGAAACTGCCTTAAGAAAATGTAGGTTTGCTGCCTGCCAGCTGTGAACATTAAAGGGGACCTACAAATAGGAATTAGTCGCCCTCAGTGATGCATGCTAAACTCTGTTTTTAATTGAACAAAGATATGCTTGGTTTTTTCCACTGAATAATTGCCTCTTGAAATTCAACCCATGTGCCTTTTGAATTGCACAGTACTGCACACTTTATGCGTGGCATTGTATAATATCTTATAAGCTGAAAGACATACATACTTGGCCCCTCAAGACAAATTCTAACTGATCACATAAAGTAGGAATTTACTGGAGTAAGTCCATGGCCTGACTGGTCAAATATTTTGGCTTCCCCATCAGACTCCATTGTCACATCTTCAGCAGTACAATTTCTATGGCCCAGCACAAGACACTAGCTTTTTGTACTGAAGTATTCAGTTGTAGTGAATTCTTTTTTCCCTCTTGGTGTCTACGTCTGAGTTACAAATCAAAGGATGATGTCTTTCCTTTATTGATTATTTTTTTCAATGTGCCATATTTTGCATTTTTGGAGGAAAAGATCAGGGTAGCTCTGTCTCCTCCTTGCTTATACCATTTGTTGTTTGGTGTACTTTTATCAGACAATGGTAAGAGATGTGCCTAGAGAAAACAATTCCAGTATTTCCTTCTTGTCCTCACAGCTGCTCTTAATTTTGCTTTGATATCATTACGCTCTGTATGGTCCTATATGTAGTGTCTTACCAGAGACCAGGCTGTTGATTTGATCACATTAAAGGATGTTGAAATGCTTCTGATATAATACAGCACACTGATACTGAAGGCTTTTGTTAATATGCTTTCTTGACCTGTTTAATGGGAAACTTTTTAGACAGGTGGAGCCTAATATATATATATATATATATATATATATATATATATATAATTTTGTGGTTTGTAGCTGATCCTTCAGAAGGATAGCAATGCAAATATGAATTCCTGGTCCATAAGCTATCAGGTGGCATAAATGCTAATAAGTTATACCTAGGGATATGAAAGGAAAAAAGGTTGCCCTTCTTCATGTACCCTATCAGCATTTGAAGGTAGAACGCAAGGTTTATGGTCTTCTGCAGGAAGGGTTTGAGCCCCATAACTGTAAGAGTTTTTGGGAATGTACTAGCCTGTGTATTTCCAGAGTGTCCACCTTCCCTCTGCTTGTCTCGAGCTGTATTAGCTGACTGAGAGCCCTGTGCTGGAATCCTTGCAGTTCATTACCCTCAGCATTAGGAGCGTCAGCTACACTGGATCCCTCAGTGTTTCTTGTAACATGGATTTACTACTCTGAAATGGCTACTGTCTTAGTTAAGTGAATAAGTTCTTACTTGGCTTTCATCCTGTGCGAATACCTGTCTTATTCATCTGTAGACAAATCATGCCTGACAAACAACTGCCTTTTGTGAAGCGTGGCTGGGTTTGTGGACAGTGGGAGAGCAGTTAATATTGTTTCCTTCGACTTTAACAGTCTTCAATGTTGACTCTTGTAGTTTCTGTAAACACCAAGCTGGTGAGTTAGGGTATCTCCAGAGCATCCTTCAGGTTCTGTCCCAAGCAATCTTCCCTCTCTCTAGTACAGCTGAGGTCTAACTGTCAACCTCAATGGCTGACAACACACTCAGGGGCTGACGAGGTTTCTTCAAGGGACAAGGAAGGAATCATCTTCCAGACTGAGGACATGCATGTGGCTTTTAAGAGGATAAGTCCATGGGCTTTGACAGTGAAATAAGCTTGGAATAAATCCCATATCCCAAGCACAGAAGAGACAATCTTGGTCTTGAAAGGCAACAAGCCTCCAGAAGCCCACTTGACTCCCTTGCTATACTTCAATCATTGCAGAAAGTTTTCTGTTAAATTGCTGAAAAGTTTTGAGTTGGTATAAAAAGTAGGGCTTCATGTCTTTTGGTGGAATGTGTGTCTTTTCCCCCTCAATATAAATAAGAGATTTCTGTAGGAAAGTACGTATTCATTAATACCTTTACATAGATAACAAGGGTTGGACTTGAATGGTCTTATAAAGAAACCTTCTAAACCCATCTCCATACCCTTTTAATACAATAGTGGCAAAACTCTACGTTTCATTTTACTGGTAAAATAAACTGTCCTGTTACATACATGGAATGTAATTGACCATTTCCCTTTCTTCCAGTTAAAATTGTAGGGAAATTCCCCAGGCAAAAAAATTTTATGAAGCTGCTGTTGAGCCATCAGTTTAGTGAAGAGAAAGTTAAGGCATCATTTCAAAAAAAGGATTTGAGTTAATTATTGAGTACGAGGTCCATGTTTGAGTGAGATGAGTTTGTCAATGAAAATGAAGGGCAAGAAAAAAACTGTGAGCTGTAAAGGGGATTTAAAAATCACTTTAGATTCCTAGACTTTATAATAAAAACTATGATCAATGTATAAACCAGATGGAACAGTTATTTCAGAATGATTGATTTTAGTGAAGAGTTTAACCCATTTCAGAATTGGTGATTTAATTAAAAAAAAAATTAACTCTCATTTTTTACTCATTATTGACCTGTCTTTCCTACGAATCAAAAGCATAACAAGCAACTGATGATTTTTAAATGATATATAATGTCTGATTAGCTTTATGCATATAAATGTTTTTCTTTGTTCTAACATATGGAAAAAGTATGTTATAGGAAAACTCTGGTTTAGGAACCAAAGCTTCAAAAGTAGGTAACTGTGAATCTAGGCTTAACTTCCCATAGATCTTGTTCCACAAGGAAATAAATTGCTTTACTTTTTTTTAATTTTTTTTCATCGCTCAGCTCAAAAAAAATTTAAAAGATTTTCTTTCCCCTCCCTTTTTTGTGGCTAAAGCAGTATCATATCAATAGGTCTGAGAGTAAGTTACAATTTACAAACATGCATCTCTTGCTGACTCTTCCTCTGTAGAAGCAAGGAAAATGCATCCAGACAAGCAACTGAATGGGAAATAGAAGAAATGTCTGTGTGCTGAGATATGGTTTTGGTAATTCAGCAGGTGACTGTTGTCTCTGTGATAGTTAGGGAATGAGAGTTCATTGCCTCTAAGTCTTGAAACCACAAACAGTATATGGTTTGGTATGTGGTTGTTGAGCTTCAAAGCCCAAATGAGAGTTTAGAAATTTGAACAACTGCATGTTTCCTGAGATTTACTTTTCTTTTTTAAAGTACAAGATAAAAGCAAAAGTAAAGTTTTATTCCTTATCTATGTTTCAAAAAAAGAATTTAAAAATCCTGAACTAAAATTCTGTTGTCAGGTGAATAGGTACAATTGGCTAACCATAAAAGCACTGCACACTAACTGCTGTTCTTCTGCATTATATATTTGTCATGTGCAGTCATTCTTCAGGGTTGTTTTTTCTCAACTCCGGGCTCTGCTTTAAGTTGAACAGAACTGTCACTGATGTATTGGAAGCTCAGAAATTGCCACCCAGCATATAGATACCATTGACCCTCTCTGACAAAGACATAATAGTTTATTGCTGGTTCTACACTTCATGGTCCTGTAACCTTCTGCCTACTTTTTGCTCTCAAAAATGGCTACTTGCCTTTCAACTCTCATATAAATCTCATTTTGTATTCCTTTTACATTCTCTAAATCTGGGAGCCTGATGGGGATATTCTGAGCAATAAGCACACACATGCTTGTAGGCTTTAAGGGAATGAGCATTTAGTGTGTAGTGGTTGCAACTGCTTCTGACTCTTTTTTATTTTTCTTTCTTTTTTTTTTTTCCTTTTCTCTCTTTCCCACCCCCAGCTCAGGAGGGGTGGCTCCTAATGCCTACCACACACATAAAATGACTTTAAAGTGCCTTGAATAGCACAGTTTGGGAACATCTGCTTTAAGGAGTGCAACTGTTTGTGTGAACAAAGACTTGAGTCTTCCAAATGCAGTCTCTGAACTCCTGGTTTTGTAGGTTGGCGCATGTTGGCTTACTGTGGTGTTTCTAGACTGATTAATTATCATGCTGTGAAATAAGTTCAGCATCACTCAGTCACTTAAGAAAAAAAATAAACAACTTGGTTGTTGGTTTTTCCTTCTACTTAAGAAAACATAGCAATGTGTTAAGTACCACTTTGTGGCAACTGAGGATATGTCCCCCATTTAACGGAGACTACTGCATAAACACTTAACATTCCACACTTAATAATGCTGCTAACTCTTTCTTTAAAGAGCAACATTAAAAAGAATAAAAACATATACAAAATTCTGAGCTCAGCTTATCTGTGTAGCAGAGCTTGGGTTTGTTTTAATCAGTGTTGTGGAAAATACAGTGGTGTATAATGTTTTTTCAACTCTTTAAAAACAGGTATTTTATTTGCTTTAATCTTTTAATGGTCTTATATGAAACACCGATCCGCTTCAACAACCAGTTCAGGGCTTGCTGAGCTGCATTTTGGGAATGGCTCAAAAGAAAGTATACTATGAAAATTGAGGTAAAATTCCATACACAACCTGGTTAAACTTCAAGTTTTTGGATTATGTACATGTTTTAAAGCAGGGTATGGTATACATGTTAGGCAAATCTAGTAAAATCTAATGTCTTCATTCTGTAAAATTTTATTAAAACCAGTAAGTGTATTACTTCAATGTTATAACTTCAGCCAAGTTTAAGAATGTCATAGCTACTGTTAATGCTCTTAAAAGTGGGTGTGATACTACAGGTAAGAGTTCAATTACTCTGTAAGTAATATTTTGCTCTAAGCACGCGGCAGGCATGTTTTTATTCATTACTTTTATTCATAATTTTTCTGTAGTTGCTAATGCAAATTTACTGTTTTGTAGTAGTAAATTTTATAGACAGCAGGGGCCATGACTTCAGGAGTGGGATTTAGCCAACAATTTATACATTTGTCGGGGTGGGAGTAGAAAACGGCAGTAAGAGCTCAGGCATTTAACTGCTGATATTCATGCTAGTTTTCCATTTTAGTGGGTCTAGCACCAGAATACTAGATGTTAGGTGTGGCATTTTGAGTAAGTCAAAAGTCAAGAGATCTCTGTCAGGAATTTTTTTGAGGATAGACTGCTAATGTTATCAGATTTGTGTATTTGACCTGAGTTAGGAAAGGTTTAACAGAATACTGTCAGCAGGCTTTCCCATTGCATTTAGCCTGATTTGTATATTTTGAAAACATTTTAAAACCAGCTTACATATTTAACTCGCTTCAGAATTCAAGAGGCTAATGGACATTTGCTTCTCTCAAACCATATCAGAAGAAAAGGTTGCTAGACAGTTTCAGTTCTTGGTCAGTTATGATGTTTCTATTGTTTTAACATTTTCACATTAGTAATACAGAAAGGAACATTGATTCAGAAAATGTTTTTAGTAGAAAAGGTGGTTAATTGCCTGGACTTCAGAGTATTATGTTGTGCAAGGTGATTTCCTTCTCAGACACAACTGCTTGTTTAATTGAAAGTGCTTGCAGTAGTGGAAACAACCCTAAAAAAATAAATTATGTTTTGCAGGACAGGCCAAGTAATTAGGTTAACTTTTGTAAACAATAAAAAGACTCAGTTTAGAAAAAAAATATTTCTGAGAGTGCGTCTGTGTGTTCAAGCAGATCACCCTTCACCAAATGGATCTCAGCTGCCTGCTTGTGAAATCTGAGTTAAGGTGTGTTCAGAATCAAAAGTTGGGGCAAAATTTCAAGAAGTGATGAATGCATGACATGGATCAGTTTAGTGTTTTTGACCTTTTCATAAAATGCTTTTCCAGTAAAATATAGACTGTAAAAAAATATGAAATTGAATCCAAGACTGGATGAAAGTAGAGAACACTTACAAAGTCATTAGGTTACATAGTCGGAGAATTAAATAAGACAGACACCTGATAAGAGAAAGCTATAAAATGTGTACACAAATGAGAAGTTTAAAAGCAAAGTTAGACCAACAAAAAGGAACATTTTACATTAAGCAATAAGGAAGCCTGAAACAAGATGAAATGGTGGAATATTGTAATAACTGTTATAAGCTATATAGGGAAAAATAATCAAGAACTGGATTACTAGTAATGTAAAAAAATTAGTGAGCCTTACACTGCCTGTTCTAACTTAAGAAAGTATTGGAGATAATAATGACAGAAGAGGAAGTGCTTGAGCAGGCAAACTTTAAAAAATAACATGACATTAGGCTCTACCTGTTGAGTGCAAGAGCACAGGTGGAATCTTCTAAGCTTGTTTCTTCCAGGATTTGAATTCATCTGAATTACGCCAAAACAGAAGAATGTGACAAAAAGCTTGCCTGAAATTGAGAAACACGGCTGTGTTTGAGAGGAACCTTAGCAAGTGTTTTCATTTCATGCCTTGCAACTTCAAATTACTTTGCCAGCATTGTATGTCACCAGCAACTTCCATTCCACTCTGCAAAGGAGATGTTTCTTGTGCTACTATTTACTTATGTTTCCATTATGTTTCCATTCATCAGATCAAGTAGCAGTCGTGCCGGGCAGCTCATGTTGTGAAATGCATCTCCTCTCTGAATAGTATAGCTCAAATAAGTTGCTTCATCTGTATGCAAAGATATGTTTTTGGGAGGGCTATTATATTTTAGAGATTGCTACAGCATCACCTTTTCTACATACATGTCTGAAAATAAAAGTTGCTGTCTACTTTCTCAATATGATAATGGACTACATGTTTCTCAAATTGAACTTAAAGATTGCCACCTCACTTGGAGCTTCTGTATAAGAAAGTTATGTGCATAAGATAAATGGAACTAAGAGATGCAAATAATAAATTATTTTATAGAGACTGGTTATTTTTGTATGTTTATGCCATGCAACAATGAAAGTTGTAATCAGTTGTGATTTTTTTTGTTTTATGGGCTGGATGAATTGTTTGTAGCAAAAGTTTTTGCTGGTGTACTTGCAGAGTAAGTTGCTTCCAGGTTGGATGTGAAGTATTTGTCAATTGAATTTATTCTGCAAGTCTGGCAGCTCTATGTTTATGTATGCATTGTGTAATACTGCTAAATGTTTGGAATGAAAGAGTAGATTTTTTTGGCTCTAGGATCTAAGGATGGAAATACCATTTGGTACATAAAAGCAGAAAGCTGTAAATTACTACAGTACTAAGTAGACTAAACACCCATTCCTTTCATAAGAAAGGAATTCCCTATAGTTTATTTATGGCAGTTATCCTTGAGGAAAGAGACAAGTATTAATAGTTTTCACAGCCTTCCATGCATAGAGCAGGAAAACAAATCTGATATACTGTAGACACTATTTTTTAATAACTTCTTTGGTTGCTAAAAATAGAAGTAGGCTAGGAAAGTTCATAGCAATATAACTTTTTGTCTTCCTTGGAAAGCCAAGCTGTCCTGAAGGAGAAGCGCCTGACGATTTTGTCTATCTTTTGTAACAGTGAACAAGATCAGTTCCATTTCAGAGATTATGTGTATGCTTTGTGCAAAACAGACCATTTTTATCGCACCTGCTATTTTATCTTTGTACATGTCAGTACCATGCTCTGCTCACACACTAGTATAGTCATTACTAGTGATATGCCGCCTTAATTTCCTTTCTGCACTTGAATTTTTGTGTTTAAACATACCTGAGAGACCAGTCATGCTTTTAGCAGGGTCAATTTAAAATTATTTTGCTCAGTAGATGATATACATATATACCACAAAACTGGAAACACTACAGGCTCGTTTCACTTTTCCTAAATTGGTAAAATAGCATAAATCATGAGCTTTTCAAACGGCCTTGCACAGCCTAGTTGTTTTGTTTGAATATTTCTTTCCATCTTATTACTTGTATTTTGCTATAAGAATGAGAGTCATTCAGCTTAATATTCATTTGGAATGCAGATATCTGAAGCTGCAGAATTAATAAACTGTATCAAAAATTTATTTGTTTGTGTGATCAAGCTCTTCTCCAACAGAGATGAAAACTGCTTAGAAATGGAAACATACTTCTATTTCCTTTTATAAATTTATGTGATTTATTAAATCCTTAAGTTGTGATTTGCAGTTGTGTTACAGAAATGGTGATGTGCAAGGCAGTAATGTTGATGCATCTAAACTTTTGCCAAAAATTCTCCCGTTGCTGTTCCTCCTTTAGTACTGTAAGGTTATGACAATTAGGATGAAACTGTGCCTGGAATCAATCAGTACTCATTTGTACAAAACACTTCATAGTGGCAATATATTTGAAAAAAAAATATTATCAGAATACGCTGTAATTTACAACCACTAATTAAAAAAGTCTTGATGAGTTCAGAATCCTCCTGCATAAAGGGCTGGGATGCAGGAAGGAAGTGGTGTTCCTCTCAGTAACCGTCACCATCTGAATCCCACAGAGAGCTCTGTGTCATCTCGTAATCTGTCCTATATTCATCTCCCTCACTAACATGTTAAAGCTAATAATAGATTCTCATTCTGTTTTATCAAAGCTAGTCTTTAATTAGATGGATTAATTTTAGAACTAAAACAAATGTCTTAAACATGGAGGCAAAATTTAGTTTCTATTAAAAGATTAAACAAATATGGTGAATAGCTGGAACCGGATTATTTTATATAAAAACATATATTTTCATTAATGACAGTTGTCAAAGGGATATATTTGTAAATGTTATTAATAATTCAAATGACCTAGTAAAGCAGATGGAGTGAATTGAATGAAATTGTCAACAACGTATTTCAAAGTATTTTTGCACTGGTTTTGCTTAAATTTTACATTGTTAAGGTGTAAATGCTTATATTTCTGTAACTATGTATCGGGGGTTTTTTCTGGTGAACATAGTAAGCAGAAACAGTTAATGTAAATCTTTTTACCTAAGAATCAATTGTACAAAGATAAGTTGATGCATATTTTAGGGGGGAGCTGCTTAACTACCAGAAGTGCTTTTGCTTTTCTTCAAGACTACATCACAAATATTCTAAGCATATGGAACAATTTAGCAGAAAATACATAATTATTAAACAGATCTGTCTTTGCCACCTTGAACATTATTTCTTGTGGCAGGGTAAATGAAACCTCATGTTTAGATTTTATTTCATTTGATCTTCCGCTGCTTTGGCAGCAGAATACAAAAAAAATGACAGATGGCACCATTAAAGTATGAGTTAATTTGTGCTTACTCTAATATGAATCTTGATAAAGGCATGGCACAAACTTCTAACTGAAATTTTGAAGCAAAGTACATTTATCTTGGTAAGAATGTGAAAAATCTGTGTAACTGTAAAAACAAATTTAATATCACGCAGGTGTTCATAAGCAAATATATGCATATTATTCCATTCATTATAAATAACACTGCAATCAAATTTTGGCTCTAAGCTTGTTTCTGTTTGTTTTTTCTATGTGGAAGCCAATATCAGTGATTGCCAATTCTCTGTTGCAGTGTCCACTTTGAGGGCAGATATCCTTACTGGTGTTGTAGCCTTACCTATAAAAACCACCTTTTACAACATAAGAAATATGCTGTCAAGATTAATTCAGTATGCTGCCTTTTATATGATTTCTGATTTCTCTTTATTACCTTACTAGATCTAAAGTCTTTTGGAAACTGAATGTTCTAGACAAGGTTATGCATTTCCCATGAAACATCCATGCCATAACAGAGTGGAATGGCTGTTTCAACAAGGACTGGATCAGGAATTGACCTTGTATTTTGTAGTCAGTGCCCCAGATGTGAACCTGCTTTCTGATTTTTAACTTTCAGACTTGAGAGATGGTTTTGGTTTTTTGGGGGTTTTTTTAGGGTTTTTAAATTCTTTTCTGTATGATAGTTAATTTTCAACAGGAAGAATAGTTATTACCTGTAACCCCAGCTTTAAGACTTCTCCTACAGTGGAAAAGAAAGGAGTGGGAACCACCTGTAGCAGAGGAATGAATAAAACCTGGGGTTAAATCCCAATACTGTAAAAAAGAGCTATGTAATTTTCTCCAGACTTATAAAAGAATCAGTGGCTGCCAGCTGTCAGAAGAACCTGGATTTATGCCATATGGGGGGAGAGTCATGAGAAATCCAGTTTCTGCACAGTGCTTGGGGTCAGAATGAGGGGGGTGCCAAGCCATTCCTTACCATCCAGAGAGAGTTATGGCAGCTATGCATGGTGGGGCTTACAGTGGAACTTAGGAAACTGAAGTACGTATGGTATTTAGATTGTGATTATACTGGGTATAGTACCCCAAATTTCATATATCAGATCCTTCATGCGGATCTGGCCTTCTGTCGTTGTTGTACAGTACTCTGGCCTATAGCCATATCCATCTCCACTGCAATTGTCCATGTTAAAACAGTATTTCCTATTATGTAACTGTTTTCAGAAGTCTGGGAGCCAGACAATAACTGGCTAAACTAAAATGTTATGAATGTTTTTCACTTCAGTAGCTACAGTTAATAAATACCGATAAAAGTATTTTTGTAAACTTGTAATTGTTCTTGTTTCAGCTTTTCTGGTGGGACTAAAATACGGTGATAGGGAGGATTTTTCATTAAGTAGGACTTAGCTGTCTTTTGTTTCTCCCTTCTGAAGATTTTGGTAGATTTTTTTAAGCAATCTTGGAGATAGTGTTGACTGGTACATTCCTGTAAAGCATGGTTACTCCATTTATTAAATTCAGTTTCAAAAAAAGAGATTTCCGGAAGATTTGAGAGAGAGATGTCATTCAGTTTGAAAAATCAAGTTAGAGTCTTATGTATATAATTCTAACAGGTAGAAAGAAGACCCAGAGAGTGTATATTACAGGAGAGGACTCTGAGTTTCTCACAGTTAGCATGGCCTAATGCAGGCCAGGGATTATTATTCCTGCCTGTGAATATACCAGGTAGGTTAACACTCAGAAGAGAGAAGAGCTGTTGAAGTTAATGGGCAGTGTTGCCACAGGAGGACATAGGAATAAGCTGGACACAATAAAATGATCACTGGAAATGTGAAGATTTCTATTATCAAAATAAGCCCTACTAGAGTTTCAGGGAGGGGTTAAAGAAAAAGGAGGAACTAAACATTCTTGAGATTTAACTAAATATTTACTGTGGTGATGTGGTCCCTCTTAAGTATAACAGGAGTTATTGTCTGAAAATGTTGCATCTTCCAGCTTAGCTTTCTAATGGCATTTCAGATGTGGTGAAGGTTGAATATACTTAAAAAAACATTTTGAAAGGAAATGGTAATTACTTCTGTACTACCTTTCAAATATCAGTTGATTTAGAAATAAGAATATATGGAATTCCTAGACAAGAAAGGAACGTATGTAAAATCAAGAATCAGTGAAATGGGCCATTCGTTCTATGCATCTAGCAAAGTATCATATTTTCTGTAAAACTGTGGAATCAAGTTATGTGGAAACAGATGGAAATCCCTTTTAAATTGTGGTGATACAAGGTACTGCAACAACACATCATCGATCCCCTATGAGCTCCATGGCTAGGTAGTGTCACAACTCTAGAAAGGTCCCTTGTGCTACCACAGTCTCAGAAAAAGTTGTATTTATAAATAGTTTAAAAACAAACAAAAATACCCCACCACAGGAAAAAAAACCCTAAACCCTCGACACCCCCGAACTCCTCCTCTCCCCAACCAAAAAAATTCTGCAAGTCCACACGAGTCACATAGTCACTTCTGGTATCTGTCTTGATTTCTGAGGCAGTTTATTAAAAGTAGAATGGAAGTATTAAAAACATTAAGACAATATTATGTAGCTTTTGGTTTACTAAAAAGCTCATGCTATGAAAAGAACATATAGTTTCTGTATTATTGGGAGTAGAGCCTTGACTAGAGTGATTATTTAAATACTAAGTAAAACTGTATTTTAGAATCTTAAAAAAATAAAATATGTTAAAATACTTTTGTGATATTGAAAAAATGTTCTGTCTGTGAGAGCTGATAGATGACCCTGGTAATGCATTAATCAAAATAATAGCCTTTTGCTTTATGTTTACTGTGTCTGTCTTCATACATGTCCAACTCAGTTAAGCAATTATGTTTCTGAAAGATGAGTAAAAGAGTTGTCCCAGTATCAGGCTTGTGTTAGTACTCGTTGTATCTAAGGTACATTTTCGTAGTTAGTATAAAATCCTCTAATATTAGAATTAATGGAATAAAATTTGTAAAACTTAAACCCATGATTTGTCTGTGGTTTTATCAGACCACCTATGTCAGGTTCACTTGTGGACAGACTAAAACAGGCCCTCTGTGAAATGAATCCCTATGGGGGAGAGCAAATGATAGGGGCAGAGGTTCCTGTTTCCCCCCAAGTCCTCTTCTTCTAGTTTAGTCTATTTGCTCCAGTTTCCTTTCTTTGCAGCATTCCTTGCCTGTCTCTTTCCCTCCTCCTAGGGGTCATAATGAATAAAATATAGTTTTCCTTTGCGTCACAGTCTAACCCTTAGCAACATAAGTTATATAATGCTTGCTGTTGCTATTTCTGTTTTCTGATGCTTGATCAGAAATACAGACCTCTGTCCTGTGCGACCTCCTAAGCACAGTGTTCAGTAAAAGTGCCAGTCCAACCTTTTTTCCGTTTTTTTGGCTCCCTGTGCAGAAATCCATTGAAATTTTTACCTTGTTTATTATATTGAGACTATAAACATTCATAGGTCTTGAATTCATAAACTTTACAGCTCAGCATAGCAAACCAAAACTGTCAGGAAAGATGATATTGAAATACTGTGCAATTGTAAGCTTTAAACTATTGGTTATCTAATATGATTTTCAGAGGGGGCACTAAAATCTCTTCCAAACTGAGAATCTGAACTTCTAAATCTTAATTTATCCTTGCAGTGCTGCTGGAGCTAAAGTGCACTTTTTCCAGTTTTATAGTTCAGGAATTGAAATGTATGATGCCTGTTTGATTTCTACCACATCACATAGGAAGACGATGTCAGAGCCACAAAACCATCCATCCTCTCAACTTTTAGGCATATTTTTGATAACTTCCTCCTTCAGTCCTTCAGCCTTTCAGTCTTTCTCTTTTCTGCCCGCCCACCACCTACTCTGCCCCATATATACACTGTAATGTATCTTACAATCCTATATTTATTTGAAAAGTATAATAGTGGCTGTTACCACGTGAAAAATATACCTAAGCCATGGATGCTGCACTGTTTATTGCCTTTCTTGTTTTTGGATACATAGTTCTGCTGTCTAAAAATGCTATCATGACTAAAGCCGTGGGGAAAGACAGCTGTCACTTTTGCATACTGTTGCAGTTAAAACATCATTCTTTCAGGATATTTAACCATGAAGTTTTGATGTTTCTCCAAAATAGCAGTGGAAACCCAGTATCTTGTGCAAATTCTGGCTCAGGAAGTTGCTATACATTTAGCCCATCACAAATAAACTCATTAGGTAAGATCTAATTCCTGTCCTGGTTACCTGCTGTTACCTATTCAGCTTTCCATAGGAGGGGGAGGTTAAAGTTCATTTCTTCTGATAGGCTTTCTGCTGGTATAAAAATAATGCTAGGGAAAATTAGAGATGTTTCATACAGGCTTCCCCATATTTCAGGTGCTAGAAAGAAAGCGTTTATGGTTTTCTTCCTCCTGTTTGGTATTTACACGTGTAGTTATGCACTTAGCTGAACAATGGCTTGTTAGCACAACCAACTATTTAAATATGTCTCCTTGTTTTATTATAAACGAGTTTTTATGATTTAAATTGTGGCTCATTAGACACGTAATTTTACATTGGTATAAAAAAGCAAGTTGCCAGCTTGCTGGTTCACCTTGTGAATTTTCAAGATATTTTAAAAAGTGGCTGATATGGGTTTGTTTCTTTTTTTCTATATATATAATTTAATAAAAAAATTAAATGGCAAATTTAAATTAAAACCTTATTCTGTAAAAGATATGTATTCAAATACATACTATGTTCAAATAGAAAATATCAAAACCGGACTAAAGGCGAATTAAAATAATGTGCTACAGTATTCCATATGGTGGTTTATCAACAGCAGTTGTACAGAAGTGTTTTGAATTTTTTCAAAGTTTTTTTTTTCTGCTTCTGTTTGTTGTTGGTGTTGATAAATTTTACCAAGCAGCAAAATTAGATTCAAAAAAGTGATTTTTTTTCTTCAGTGGTAGAACTGTGTGCTCATTTACTATCTCATAAATAATCTTGTGATCCAGAAATGTAATTTCTGGGAAATTTGTGGCTCCATTTGAGTCTTGGCCAGGGAAATTTGATTGAAGTTTAGGTACAAAAAAAGGTCTAATCCTGCCAAGTTTTTGTCCGTTTTATGATTTATAACTCTGAACATTGGAAATGTATCCTTGCCATAGACCTGGAAAACAAGTAAAACTGATCTGAACTCACAGACATGTCAATTTTGAAAGGGCAAGCAACAGACTTCCTTATGCCAAAAATAGCTTTTGTGCTAAAATATTTAAGCATAGTATTTGATCACAGATAAATGAAAAATAATATTTTGCACTTTGGACCTTTTTTGTATAGTAGCGGAAACCCAAGGTCATTTTAAAATTAGATGGGTTTTGTTGGGTGATTCTCAAATATCACACATTCAGAAACCATGGTACTTGGCATTGAGAAAAATGCTGTGTCCTGTTTTTATTCCTCATGTATATTCGTTATATATTGATTGCAATGAAGAGACTATTTTAGACTCCTGCAGCAGTTCAAGTAATGTGTACCACTTCTTGTGCTTTTCTCTTGTTGAGTGTAAAATATGTATGAAGACATGTCTGAAGTGTAAGTACAGCAGGGCCCTTGGGAAGTTCTGAAGCTGTACCTTGAGTAATTTCAGTCCAATGCTGACAGAACAGTTTATTTTTGGTTTGTATTTTCATCCACGGTCTGCGACATGTTAGAGTTCTTAATAATAGAAAGTTTCTTAATATTGAAAGTTCTTTATCTTGATTATACCAGAAGTATAAATATTTCTCTGTAGTCTAGCAAACGTATACAGACTTATTGTAGTAGTGCTTTGGTGGCATTCACTAAAGCTTCCTAATAGTTTCTGTCAAAACCTTTTGTATTAAGACACATTTAACCTATGGAATCATCTGCTTTAGAGATGAAAATTTCCTTTTTCTCCTCTTCTCTTGAGCCTAAGCATCTTTGGGCAAATCCTACATTTCTTTCTCCTTTAAGTAAAAGTTATTGTATACTTGAACATCCTCACAGCTGGGTAGACTTGTGCTCTCTCTGCCATGTCTGATTGTGTAGCTGATGAGTTTGCATTTTACTGGGTTTGAATTTGAGTTATAAAGAAAGTGGAGAAGTGCACATGCGCAGAAATTGCAATATGTACAGTGCAGGTCTGTGGCACCGTGGGGCTCTGTTTTGAGTCACTTGCACAAAGTCTGCACACATAGAAATTCTTGATTTCTAGACTTGTAGGTTAGTAGGCAATCTATATCTGTACAGAAGTTAAGTTATTGACTCTCAACTGCCCAGAACCTGACCACTTACTTTTTACCCTTGTTCCTTTCTCATTTTTTGATTAGTGAAAATTAATTAATTTTAATCTTACTTGTTAAAACTTATTCTGGCAAAAGTGTTATTTCCCCCCAGTCTCTTTTTTATTTCCTTCACCAACCTACATAACCTACTAATATTTCTTTAAAATATTCACGGTGGGATGATTTATCCTCTTGTGATAGGTGCTTCTTGGCAGTTTCTCTCTTGAACCATGAATGATTTCTTTGAGGCCAAATCAAGAAATACCTGTCATTTGTGGCTCAATGGTTCTTTCATTTGCTTTCCCTAAGTATGTAGACATGTTTATATGTCTCCACATTAGCTGAAAATATGCTCATAAATCAAAGTACTGTGTCTTCTGAGGCTGAAGGTTGGTTGTTACTAGTTTTATAAGCTATTTTGGCTTTTTTTCTGGAAAACATAGGCAGCTCCTGCCTATGTTTTATTGGTAACTTTTCTGTTTTAAAATATATTATTAGTGTTATAAGAATTAGTATGACAATAATTAATATTGTCATAATTGGTGCATTCACTGATGCTTAAGAGGAAAAAAGGTATCTTTTGTTACTAGTCACTTCCAAATGTACATTATCACCTTCATTTTTCTTATTTTTACAAAATCTGGTAATTCAACTTCCATGACTACTTTTGTAAGTTGTTTTCTGCCGATATTGCTCTGGACTGTGTCAGAAAAGTGATGTATTTTTTACATTTTTATTAATGTATTTACATTTTGGAGGTTTGATAGTAATGGAATATGCATGTTCTTATACATTTCTCCATCCACATGACCCATTGTAAAGCTATCTTGAAAGCTACTCAGAATTCATAAATGAAAAATAGTAAATGGAAAATTTAAGTATGAAAAATAGAGTGAAAACTTGCCGCCAATACATGTAACACATTTTATTTGTACATGCAGCCTACAGAGAAGTTCATCTTGCCTCTTTGTGTAGCATAACTAAAACTTTAGAGCTACAGGTATGATAATTCTGAATTGTATTTATTTTCTCTTGTATCTCTGAATATGAAGCAATCCTTCAGAAGTTTTATTAGTGAAATGTAGAGTTTCTGCTATATAGAAATGTAGCTATTTGCAAAATGTGCAGTCAATGCATCTTTTATCTTTCTAGAAAACTAATTGCATTTTTTCTTCATGTCACTTAACTTCTATAAACATTTTTGCCTTTACAGTGTCAGAGATTGCAGGTGCAAAATGTAGGTATATATAATATTTTTTTCCACGTAAAATTGATCTTTTGGCAGTATAAACAGTTCATCTTATGTTAATGATTAGGCAAGAGTTTAATATTAATCTCTGTTTTCTCAGCAGTGCCCTCCTTGTCTTGTTTTGGCTGGTGAACTTCATGTTGAGGGTTAGCATTTGTTGCTGAAGTGAGTAAGACCACCCCCCTCAAGAGAACTGTTGGTTTTTTTAAAGTAATTCAGAACAGACTAGTAGAATTTATAAATCTACTGAAAAGGTTATGAAACAGTCTCAATTGGCTTTGACTGCAAACTTTGACCTGTTTGGCCAAATTGTGGAAGCTGTGCCAAGATTAGGTATACAGCAGTTCTGTGAACCTTTTTAAGATTAAATTTCAGGACTGCATGACTGATGTGCTAGCAATATACTTGTGATATTAGGCAAGTGTTACTTTAATACAGTTTTAGCCTAGAAGAGGTCATTCACCTAAAAGTAAAAATTATCTTGAGCCAGATTTAAAGAAATTTGTTGCATGTCAATATGATTTTAAAAGGTCTGGTTAAAGCTTACCATTTTGATTTTCCATTCTCTATACCTCTCTGCAGTGAGCTACTCTGGCTCCTCTAAAACTATTTACTATGCTTTTGCTTTGGTGAAGAAAATGTAGCAAAAAGAAAAAGTTCTAACCACAGAGTATCTTGGGATGGTTTCTGTGAAGCTTTTCAGCCAGCAGTTGCTGAAACGGTTTATATTCACCACTCTAATAACACGAGGCAGGTTTAGATGAATTTTGAGATGGAAAGTTTAATCATACATTTCTTCACTCCTTTGATAATAAGAAGAGAGATTTGGTTTGCGAATGCTCAGGTTTCAATGGAGAATATTATCTCCAGACTCCACGGCTGAGCACTAGCAAATGTGTTGTATTTTCTTGATTTATGTCAGAAAAACTTCTTTATTCACTCAACACAGAAAAAAACCCCGCTTTTATTATTTTTTCTTGTTTATTTTGTTCTTTCTGATGCTTTCAAGCAAAATGTTTGTTTGGGGTTTTTTCCAACTGTAGTAGTTTCTGCATTTGAGGAAAACGGTATAATAAACTTGGTTTGGATGAGCTGAGTATTGACAGTGTCCTGATATATGCTGTGATGAATACCACTCTCTTGTTCTATGGACAGACAACTGACTATTGCATAAGGCATTAGTCACATGCATGTTAGAGGCATTTTTATTAGATTTCATTTTTACTGATATGTCTTTTGAATATTTGTATAAGTATTTGTAGGTTTGTCACTTCTTTAATGAAAAGGGGAACTGGAACAGTTTTTAAATGCCTCTCTATTACTTTAAGCAGTTTAACTGTTAATATTATTCTCTTAATGTAATAGTAAAGTCGACATCTCAAATATTTGTGTGTTAAATCAGGCTTCTGTATAAATGCCCATCAGAAACATGGCCAATAGTTGCTGACATATACCTTATGCTGAATTCTCTGCATCTCCAGTTACTTTATTAGGGTTGGAACAATTAGTACAGGTAGAGGCCCGCCAAAGAAATCAGTAGAGTGTATTTGCACTTGCTCTGTGACAGAGTAAGGAATCGTCATTTACAAGATTCCTCCTGAAAGTGCTCTGATAGGTACAGGTGGCTGCATGGTCGTTGATTTTGCAAGCTGAAATGGGTGAAATAGTGGAGTTGGGACTTTGGAGCAGCTGGCTGTCAAGTGAGGAAGTCATGACAAAGGCTCTCATTGAGAACCGGAGTTATAGCCTGGAAGCGAGAGGACACCGGTTGTGAGTTGAAGCTGGGGGAGGGGAGCATACCTACTAAGTATAATCCCTAGAGATCAAGTTTTTGAAGGTGAAAAAGGCCTTTTTCATCCTGGACTAGGACCTTTCTATGAGAACAGCGTGGAGGTTAAATGAGATGGTGCATAGACTTATATTTTTAATAATTTTCCTCATATTAGATTAACTTCTGAATATCTCGGCAGATAATTCATTAAATTAATCTATCATGTATTATCAGTTGATTCAGCCTGCTGTTTATAATTCATTCGTATAACTGACTGATGTTCCCTGGAAAGAAGAAAGGTTGCTTAATACCTCTTGTCCTTAGGTATTGAATATAATTTTGTTGATGGCTTTTGGCAGTAGATGGAACTCAGTTGCTGGAATTCTCTTTCAGACCTGAAGAAGTAGTTGTATGTCAGACTTGGGTTTTTTTTTCCCCAATACATACTGTTAGTCTAATAAAGTACACTACATCTCCATACAAGTCTCTTATCACCTGAGTGTAACAGTTAGAAGCAGAGATAAGAAGCTGGTAAACATTGATGTCAGCATTGTTATTTAATTTATCTTTATAGATAAAATGTAAAACCGACTGTCTTTTACATTTGCTGGTTTGGGTGCTAAAGCATTTCACAACTATGAAGGAAATGTACCAGAAAATACAACGTTGTTTTATGTCTAAAAAAATCTATCAAAGGTCACTATCTAGTTTTATTGTCTTTGGGATTCAGCTTGTACTTCTAATCAGGGAAATCTAGGCAATGGAAATGATGCTTATTGCTGGACATAGGATTAAATGACAATCATTAACTTGGAAAGCAGGTGCTTACAATCCAGCCCTCCTGCTAGAATTGTGTAACAGATATGTTTTGGTTTGGGTTTGTTTTTGGTTGGTTTGGTTTTTTACAGGTATGAACAACTTTGATTTATTTTTGTTGATTTAAAGTTATTAATGGGAAATTCTGAGAAGTAATTTGATTGTGAATGTATTCTAGAGTATGTATACAGATTTTTTCTATTTACTCTGTGGGAGTATTCATGTTTTAATTTCCCATGGCTGAAAATTAAGAGGGGATAGGCCAAAATGAGTTGTACTTAATTCAAAGATTCAAAGATTACAAAGTAATGAACCATTGGGATTATTTTGTCTGACGACATGAGTAACATAGACTGAGAACTACCAGAACACATGGCTTGTTTTAAGCTAGGTCATGTTGACTGTAATATTACCTTTGGATAAGTTTTGCTTTTTAGATTTAGTTCTTGTTTTCATTACCTGTTACTATATCTCCAGCTGATGTTTCCGAGGCCACTTCATTGTGTGCTGTGACCACGTCTGTTCAGAATTACTGCCTGGCAAGGTGACCCTACCTTACTGTGAGGTCCCTTGTTTCTAGTAGCCTTCAGTTTGACTGTATAGAACCACACATTGCTAGTGTGCATCCACATAGCCAGGGTTGTTCAGTGCCAGGGACTTGGGCGGCTTGTAACAGGTGTTAACAGGCCTGTGATTTATCTGTCAAAACAAGGTAAATTTGGATTTGTTGCCTTTTTTTTTTTTTCAGGAGCTATACACACCCAGTGATGGATACAGCTCTAATTTCCACTGTATCTTCCATTTTTATTAATCCAGATTGTCAGCAATTTTCCATCTGCCTCAGTTTACAACAGCTTGATTCCACCCACATTCTGATTTCTGCAAAAGGTGTAGGTTCCAATTCAGGAAAATGTTTAACTTCACGTGTACCTCTTGTACGCTTAGAAAGTTAGGAGGAATATAGCCACCAGTGCATCATCTGTGTTGGAGCTCTAGAGCTCTGTCAATTGATAGATTTTATCTATCAGATTTTATTCCATAAGACATTATAAAAGATAAAGAAACCACCTGTATATAATTATATATGGTATTTTTCAGAATGGTAAGTGTGATAGGCATCTTTACTTGCAACTTCCACAGCTGAATGGAGCTTTTTCAATAATCATAAAATATAAAATAAAAAGATAATAAGTTTTCTTCTGCTGATTGTGGACTTTGTTAGTGTTTAGTGAATATTCTAGGTATCCTTTTCAAATAATGCTCAGGAAAAAAAATTGGCTACATATCCCATTCACTTGAATTCAAAGTGAATTTGCAACTACAACTCTGTGTGGTCTGTTGCAGGACTTTTTAACTATCTGATAGGAAGAACAGGATTAAGGTTTAAATTTCAAAGCAAACCCTTAGATAAATTCTGATCTGATTATTCAGTTAATGTCGTTTTAGAACACGTTTTTCATCTACACTGCCTTTGAGGGATATTTTAATGAAAACTGTCTGGCTTGAAAGTTGTTAGCTGCAGTGATAGCTTAAAAAAACCTGAAAGGCATCATTATAGGTAGTGTAAAATATCATTTAGCATAGTTTAAAAGCAAGTGAACAGAAGTTCTTCAGGATTCTTGACTAAAGTTCTGAGCAGTGGAAAAATGAAAGTTTTCAGCAGGTTGAAAAATTGGTTGGAATTTAGGGTGGATATCTCATGGCTGTGAGATAAACCATGGTATTTTATGGAAGTGCAGTTGTTTTTATAAATTTCCATTGCTTTGCAGCTTAGAAATTTTGGGGTTGGGGCAGGTGGTGACCTTTAGCTTTATGGTAAAGGTTTAAGGTACAATTGCTCAAGTAATTTTAAGCTGTTTAGGCATTGCAGACCTACTCAGACTAATTTCAGATTTGAAGACTTTCTTTCTTTCTCTCTTTTTTGGAACTATGTAAGGTAGGTAAATTCTGAGTTATAGGTGATCTGCTGGTAACTAATTTTACTTGATAGCATCTTGTTTATTGGAAGGATGCAGAGATGGGAAACTTTTAGCAATATGGTCTGATTGCCAATCTCTTAGTTGCTGAGTAATTTTTTTCTTTTAGTTGGATGTATTTGTGTCGTGAACAATGATGATTCATGGTTACAGTATTTTATCTGAAATTGGAAAGTTTGCTTAGTTGTTTAAAATTTAACTGTGACAGAAAAAAGAAACCCCAACCCAAATCTTTTTGTTTGAAATACCTTTCTCTGTGTTCTTTAGTGTGTAATGCGCATTTAGGGTTCACGTTTCTTTCCTTCCTTTCCCTGAAGGGAGCTTTATGTCTAGAGCAGGTTTATGTATCTGATGAACCATAGTTTGATGTCTGAAATTAGAGAAGTGCAGCTGTTTTCATACCTTAATACAGAGCTGTTGTCAGGTTATAGGAGGTTGGTGTATGAAAACAAGTGTCATTTGTTTGTCACAAGAGTGACAGACTAGAAGTGAGTCTTTCAGTAAAGACAAGAAGGAAAAAAAGAGGTATAAAGTAATGAGATTTGGATTGATTTCAGTAATACTGCTTCTGTAGTGAAAGTATTATAGTATAGAATGGAGAAGGAGGACAAATTTGGAGGTTAGCTCTAAAGGTAAGGAAAAAGTTTGACATGGAAACAGAAGTTTTCATTAGATTGACTTTATAGGCGTCTTTTAAATACATTTTTTCTTACACAAAATAACACATCATTATGTAAATTTCTAATGAGCCTTTCAAAGATAGCTCAACGTTTTTCTTTCTTTGTTCTAGTTGCATTAAAATCTTCTAACTCTACAAGACCAGAAAGAAATGGCATTCAGGAAAACTGTAGAACGGCAAAGTGTGGAGAAGGGATGCAGATCCTGGAAGGAGAACTCCTACTGCAGGTATTTTTTGCAATGGATATATTGTACAAAGATTTACATTAAAAAAACTATTGTATGTAGCATACTATATTCACTGATGAGATTTGAAAAGTAAGTTTTCTTATTGTAAAATCCTTTTCTCATTTTCTTTAAGGTAATATTATACAGCTCTTGCACTTTTTCTGGTAGTGATGTAGAGTGGTGTTAGAATATGGGCTCCACTTCAATGTTTCCAAGTAATTTATTGGAGGTTTCTTTCCCAGCTCTTTGCATCTATTGTTAATAAAGATATTAATATAAAGTAATGGTCTTCGTAAGGGTCAGATAAGTTAGTAATTGACTGTAAATTTGGTGACTAATTGTCTAAAAGAAACAATTTCTCTTTGAAAGACCTCAGGGTTGCTGAAATATCTAGCTTTCTTGGTAGTTTGAAAGAACTCAGTGGTCCATAGTGTAGGTTCAGGACAAAATTTAAAAAACACCTCAACTTTCAATAACTTTCAATATTATGAACAGATAGAAAGTATTAATAAAAAAGAGTATTGGTGATTTTTTTTTTTTTCTTAAATTCTTTAGCCTGTTTTGGTGTCCTAGAGTGTCAAAACATATGAATAATGATATAATACTAGATCCAGATTAAACTTGGGAAATTACTAATAAAAGTATTCCAATGTTCTAATTAGTTTCACAAAATAGATTTTACTGTGACTTGCAGCTTCATTTGAAAAATGCTGATAATCTGTCTTCTTCCCAGGTTTCCCACTGATGTATCTATTAGAAATGGCAAATCATTGTCAGAGCCAATTGTTTGCTTAGAGCAAAATTTATTTCAGTGTTCAAAGAGTAGAAATGAAAACAAGTTCTTAGAATCCCACAAAACAATTACTTTAAATTAATACTAGTTGAAAATTGTTTTCTAACCAACTAAAAAACTAGGACATGTATGTAATTTTCTAACCTTAATAAAGTATAATGAAGAACAGTTATGGAATTACTGCAGGTGAACAGCTTTCTTTATAAACAAGAATTATCTAAAAAGGTAAAGTATAAGGTTTATATTGGAGGCATCTATTTTATGTGAAATATAGGGGGGGTTCTATGACTTCCAAGTGGAAGTGATATGAGGGAACTGTTTTTCAGTATGAAAATTAAATGAGTAATATACTTATTTTACTGTAAATTCTGCCCATCTTGTGAATTTTCTAAAGGAGTTTGTTTTGTAATTATTTTATATATGTGAAAAAAACCAGAGTTATCTTAGATAATGTAAAAACTCATGAGAGATGAAAGTGGGAATTTTCTAGAAGATACTGGGAATCAGTAAGATGTAAATATTGATAAAATCCTTCCCTTAAAGTATAATTGATGAATTTTTTGGGGTTTTTTTGCAAAGGTGGTATGAATACACATCATATTGTTTGTATTTTTTTCTATTTGTTCATCAGATGTTTTCTCTTGTTTCCTAACAAACAGGAAATTGTCTTAAATTGCCAACATAGCAACTGCCTTACCAATTCAATATACTGTGGAAGTAGAGATCAAATACACAAATGTGCTTTCCTTAAAATCAGAATTATGTCCTTCATAATTTTAAAAATTATTTCCAATTCATGATCTATTAAGGTCTAAGCAAGTTTATGATAAAAAGTGCAAGGCAAATGATGACCTCTAAGAAATTTTTAGAACTTCTCACCAGTAATGAACAGTTTCGTAATTGCCTTTGTATTAGGAGTATTGAGAGCATTTTTTAGAGGCACAAGTTTTATCTTCAGTGCTCCAGAATGCTTCCTGAGAAATTTCACTATTTCTTTAAAAATAATTATTTTTGGATTGCATTTTGCAAAAGCCTCCATCAGAACTTACCTCTCATTTATTGATATATCCGGATACATGCATTTTACAGTATTTTTGGCTTACAGAATGCATATGATTTTTTTAGTAGCAATCCTGGTTCAAGGTGAACTGTGTACCAGAGCCACAGTAAAATGTAGTTGCAATCCAGGTACAGGAGGTGTACGTAGCTTTATATGACACAGACCAGAATAACCAATTTTAACGTTTGAGACAGAGTTAGATACTGGGCAGCTTGCAGACTTTTTATATCCAGCACTTGAGGCGAAATGCCCTGCAGAGAAGGTCAGCAGAGGACACAAGCACCTGCCATTGCGGCATTCTGCTCTCTTGAAATTACTGCAAACTTCAGCAAACCCAAGGATTCTATGTAACAAATAAAGATTTCTTGGATTGGCTATGCTATTTAATTTCAAATGATTATTAAGGCTTTTTAGCTCATTCTTTATTAATGTAAAATTCACTAAACTTGTATAAGGAGTTTTTACAGAGCTCACAACTCTATGAGAGTAGATTAAGATGTGTCTACACATTAAATAGGAGTGGTTCACAGCATTTAAAGGCCAGTCATTTAATCAGATATTTAACTTCTATATTATTAAGTTGTTACAGTAAGATATAGCATATCCTTCACTTATTTAACATTTTCTGTGTTACAATTATTTTGCATAATAAAGTTTTTAAAAAATGTTTTGAGTATGCTGGCCAAATTTCCCTTTGAATGCAGTTGAGGAAATTAAGTGGCACAATGTACTTAATCCAGCCCCTTGAGACAGCCTTTTGTTAAATCTTGACTGAAATCCATAGAAGTAAATCGGCACCTTTCAGATGAGCTGCCAAGTCACAAATTTACTGTTTGCTATCACAACAATTGCCATGAACCGTATTGATTGGGAGTTCAGATAAATGCCCTTTGCGTGACTTTGAGTGTGGAGCCACCTAGTCTGCTGCTTCATGGAGGGGGAAATCTCTTCAAAAACATTGTTTACTTGCAACAGTCCACTTGTGCAGAGGTTTTCTATTTTAAGTAAGCTATAAAATGTTTTCTTGGACTATATGGGTGATCTTGATAGCTTGATTTCCTGTTCACAGAGGCCTGCCTGCACTATAAATAGAGTGGATTTTGGGATGGGGTTGTGGCATGGCTCTTGTTTGTGCTGGTGGGCAGCTGGGGGTACCAAAGGGCTGAGCCACGCAAGCATTGTGAACTGTGGTTGATATTAGAAAAACTTATAGTTGTTCATACTGTTGTCCCTCATCCACAGTCAAAAGTATTTAAAAGTCATCAACAGGGTTTGGCTTCTCCCCTGAATTTTCCAAAAGAACGGTTTTATTTTTTTTTCCATTAGAGCTAGTTTTCTTCATTGTAACAGGTAGAGAGAAGCAATGAAGAATCCTTCTGTTTATGCTGTTAGATAATGATATGGTTTTGCATGCCTCACATTTTATTGGGAGAGTAGAGTATAGGCAGACTTACAGCCACAATAATTGTCTGGAATTTTGTCTGTGAAGGTGACAGATTGGTGTGTTTCCTCCCCAGGCATTAAATGGGTTTGTCTTAGTTGTTACAGCAGATGCTCTGGTTTTTTACGTCTCTTCTACCATCCAAGACTACTTGGGCTTCCAACAAGTAAGTTTATTTTTTCCTCTTTCTTTGCAGAGGTTTTACTTACTTTCAGAGAACATCAGTGTTTGTATTTAGGGTCTGATAGTTTGTGTAATAAAAATCTCAGTTAGGTACTTTGGGTTGGATCACTTTGAAACCATATTACTTTTCTATCAGCTTACATAGCCAGGATGTCAGGCCAAGCACAACAGGAATATAATTTCCAAAGTTGAGTTAGGCAAGATAGGAAGTTTTCACACTTAATTAGTCTTCACTGTAACAACTGTTTGAAATTTATACTGTGGTGTTACCCAGTTTATGATGCTGAGTGAGACATAATTCAATGGGAAGGTAATTATTTTAATAGAAACCTTTCATGCAAAATTATTACCATATGGCTTGAGATTTTAAGTATCAAGTGAGTAATTTTAGTATTTTTAGAATTTTAGTGTTCTCTTGGTCATGTTTATTTATTTAACTATTTCTTTCAAAACAAGCATTTTTTTTTTCCTTACTATTTATGGTGCAGATCACATATGGCTGACTTTAGTGGGCTTTCAAGCCAGGTACCAAACTAGTAAAGACCAAGGCATAATAGGCAAATGTTGCCTTTGTTACAGAACTCCTGGGATTACTTTATGTGGAGATGATAGAAGCTTAGTTATAGTTATCAGTGTATATCTGTGGATGCTGATTGTTGATAGATTCAGTTGCTGTCTAAAAATAAGAAGAAATTCTGGTTGGTCTGCAATTTTAGATAACTATTGAACTGAGGAATGTTTGTGTAAAAGAAAGTATTTCAAACAAAACGTCATTATTCCTGGGGATGCATATTCTTTCAGTGTTGGGGAATGAAAAAAGAGAAAAGCTTGGGAAACAAATTGGGCATAAAATTTATATAGTAATACTAGTAAATCAAGTGCATGATATAGAAGTGAAGTCTTAAATTTACAAAAACTAGCATTTCTGGCAATTTGTTCTGGAAAATACTGATTTTTTTTATTAAATTCATCAAAGCCAAATTTGAGTAAAACTTCTGCTTTTGCCAGTTCACCTCAATTACTTTAGATCTATGTTTCATTTTAAATATATTCTGTTTATATAATGGCTGGGTCTTTGAAACATGCTGAAAACAGGGAACTTAACTCCTCTCAGTCGACTGAGTCTTATCTTGAATATTTTGGGTGCTTTTTTCCCCCTTAATTTCCTTCAATGACTGATCCTCAGTGTTGTACCTTTGCCATTTAGATTACATTCCTAACAACACAATTGGCGGTGATATAAGAGCTTAATAATTACATGTTTTACACATCCTTAAGGAGTGACAAAGCTTTCAGGCAAACAAATGCACTGTTCATAATCTGCTTGGCTTAGTTTTGGAAGTTGTTTGGTTCAGGGTCTTTGGCTTCTTTTGTATTATACTGTAGCACATATAATGGGTCAAGTCAAGTCCTAGCTGGCAAGTACTTTATTTACCAGTATGTAAAGTTAAATTACTTAAACAGAACCTAAAGTTCCAACCTTTCTTAGGTAAAGAGATAGTTGACACAGTGTTATTTTTTCTTCCTTAGAAAATATATTTTATTATTGTTTCCCATGTTTGCAGTCATGGGTGTAGCTGAATTCTCTGTGCTGCTAAAAACTGTTTTGTGAAGCTTTGCCACGTGCATGTGATTGTATTTATCCCTGAGGAAACTGGATTTTCCCATATCCATAGCAGTGTTGTCACTCAGACAACTTATATCATATTGTCATATAATTTTCTTCTGCTTGTTCTTTCCCACCTTTTTTCATTTGTACATAGTCGGATATTATACACCAGAGTGTATTTGAATTGATTCACACAGAAGACAGACCTGAGTTTCAGCGACAGCTACACTGGGCATTAAATCCTGCCCAGTCAGCAGATTCTGGACCAAGTGTACAAGGTAAGAATGCAGCCAATTTCTGTGTTTATCTGTCTGATTAGCTGGGTTTTTTTAATTTGTGTATGTAAAAAAGTTTAGATAACTTTATGTGAAGAAAGGAAGGAATAACATCTGTTAAACTTAGTAGAATTTTATTTAGGCAACAGTAAGAATTACTGTATTTTGCACTTTAAATAAGCACTGCTATTCATAGCACAGCATCATAAAAATATTAATTATATTTTAAATTGGAAGATTTTAATTTGGAGCATAAATGACAATGTCTTACATGTCTGATCAGTCTAAGAATGTGTTAGTGATGGTGTTAATATAGGGAACAGTGCATTCCTTGCCACATAGACCAGCACTTCTCTTGGCCATAAAAGGGGTAGAGGAATAAAAGATAAAATAGATGAGCCATTAAGATCAAATAGTATGCTTGTTAGAGCATTGGGTTGTCACGTTATTGGCTGATGCTTAAGTGACCTGCTATATTGAGAAAAAAACTAAGGGGAAAGGCATTGCCTATATATCGGAACAAAGATGTGTAGGTACAGATAGTTACATGTAATACAGGAAGCATGTGCCTGCCTTATAATTGCAATAACTGCTCTATTTTAATTCTCCGTTTTACACAACTGCTAATGAAATATGTAGGTAAAATTCTCTGTTACTGTGACCTGATTATAGGTATTTTTTTTTAATCTGTAAGAAGTCCATAGTGTTTTTAATAAATCTACCATTCATAAAGTAACTTGATTTTAAACTCTTAGCAGTTTCATATTTAATATTTTAGAATATGGAAAGGCCATGATTTGATAGAGAAATTAAAAACAACAAATGTGATGTTTGAAACACAGCTCAGTATATTTCATTTTTTCATTTAGTGGTCAACATTGCTATATCATCTATGAATCAATCTAAACAGTCCTGCTGCATATGCTGCACAAGTAGTTAATAGTACAGTTTAGTGTAGCAAACAGCTGCTGGCACTCAGAAACCAGATTTTTATGTGGTGACTTATTGTTTGCTTTAGAGTGAAATGGTGTTCTGTAGTGCTTAAGCAAGTGCATATGAATTTATGAAAGGTTATGTTTAAAAAAGTACAACACCAGGTTGAATTGACATCAGATTTGACTGAATCACTGAAAGCGCTGAGCAGGATTGCAATTGTTTGTTTCATATCTTGTGTTTCTAGTTTACTAAAAGCTACTAGTTATGCCCCATTTCTGAAAGTGTTCAAGGCCAGGTTGGATGGGGCTTTGAGCAACCTGGTCTAGTGGAACGTGTCCCTGCCCATGGCAGGGGGCTTTGATTAGGTGATCTCTGAAGTCCTTTCCAACCCAAACCATTCTGTGATTCTATGATGACATTTGAGCCTTGGGTAGCATAAAAGGTTTGGATGTTGAGGATTTTTAAACTGAATTCAGATTTACAACAAAGGATAATGCTATGATCATGAGAGTGCTCTCCATTTTTGCTAAGTTAATTAATTTCCTTTTTAATACATTCAGCTAGCATTATGTAGATATTTATAGATATACTATAATTGTTCTCAGGCTTCAGCACAGATTCCAGTCTGAGTCTGGGAACTAATACTGCTTCAGTTAGCCTGGACTGGTTATTTCTCACTCACTACTCTTGTATGCCCCTAAACCACTGGTTTCCTCAGCTGTTACTGTACTTCCCAGACAATCCTCCCAGTCCTGTCTTATTCCCAGAGAAGTTTGCAAAATCCTGATTTTTCAGTCCCCAATATCTGCTTTGGGGCCTTAAGTCTGGATTATCTTTTAAAGTTCACATGCTACACAACCATGTATGGTCTTGAGCTTAAAGACAAAGACTTAATGCACTGCATGTTCTGGGCATCGCTCCATGGTATTGATGAGATCCAGTGTGAGCTTCATGAGAGATATGGGTTCTAACCCCTGCAGTGTTAACTGGTAGTTTTGCTCCAGGGATTGCAGATGCTCTGTAAGATTCTTTGCCCTCTTACAGTGAGTCACTTCACCAAGGTCCTGGCAGTAAAGCATCTCTGCCTCCTACCTGCCTGAGAAAGTGCAGCATTATTCCTTTCTCAAATGTAGGAGGCTTGGGCTTGAAGCCCATTCCCTCATGTTTCAGTTCCTCTCGTCTCAAGAGCTACTTCTTCCACCAAAGCTTTGCTCACCCTTGGGAACTGCCCATTTTACTATGAAAGTTGACAAACACTTCAGAGAACCCAGCTGAACCTGCTGAGCCTATATATTTCAGCTCTCTATTTACCAGAAGAATAACACCGAGTTTCTCCTGTGGCAGAAATGCTGAAGAGCATACCAGCATACCAGGGCCAATGATGCCAGCAGAAGGACTTGCACTTCTTGTTGAGTGCTAGAGCTGCACTCAGTCAGAGTTGATATTTTTGAATTATAAGTTAGGATTTGCAAGCTGTTTCTTTGCTCTTTCTTCATAATCATTGCTTCTTCAGGGAGCATCCAACCTGTCTTAGAAGTGTTGAAAATTCTCACCAGCATTTAGGAAATTAATAAAAAAAGAAAAAAATCTGCAACAACAGAAAGTAAGGAAGTAAGTTTGCTTTGTTGAGAACCATTCATATGATGAGTGTGGGAATTTGTTATTTTATAGTATCAAAGTTAGCTGGTAATTATCTTGGACCACAAGGATCTGAGTTTCTGGTCCTGTGGGATTAGCTCATAATGGTGGCTTTGGCCAATGCACAGTTTTGCAGATGGCTGTAATTTCAGATTATCCCTTTTTGTACACACTATAACCTAGAGCCCTTTTTCTTTTTCTCAATATGTTGAAGTTTGTTCAGAAAAAATTGACCTTGCATAGCAGTTCTTTTAAGGAAAAAAAGGTATCTCCTGATTTTATCTGAAAAGCTGGATAACTCAACATTTTTTGTAGGATTTAGATGGCCTTAGGTTGCAAGGCCTCTTGGTGAGCCATCAGCAATCTCATTTGGCTCCAGTTCTGACCCTGAATTAATAGCAGAATAAACTGAACTGGCTTTTGGTAAGGATTTGTTTTCCTTTGGGTTTGGTTTGCCATTGTGCAAACCACTGAACCTATCTGTAAGTTTTTCCAACTGTCCAAGAGACAAAATTATGTTCCAGAAAACATAATGTGGTGCGTTATGAAGTGATATGCTCTCTCCACCTCATCTCCAACTCTGGAAGGTCAATATGGGTTCTTAAAATCTGTACTATTCTTTTGTCCATACATGACAATCAGTTCTCTCAGAGTACATGGACTATTTTTTTAAATAACAGAGTATTTAACACTTTACAGTAGCATTTTAAACGGTTTTTACTTAATATTCTACATATATAAATTCCTAGGGAATTACCAGTTTGTGGGGTTTTATATTTGCTGTGAGTAGACATGCTCTGGTATTTCTGCGTACGTAGTCTCATGCAGACTATATGTATTCTGTCGGAAGTTTTTGATTTACCTTCTGTTTTTACTTTATATTCCAAATGTTTAAGTCTGTTTTCTAAATGCCACTTAGCAGCAAATGCTTTTCCTGAAGGGGTTAACTGTGTTGTTATCCTAGCTGACAGTCGTGATTTTTAGTATTTTTTAAAACAATCCACAAAACACAAGTACTCCAAGTACCTCTGGAGAGGTAACTAGGGTGTTTTGATCAGCAGAGACCAGAAATATTTTCACTGTTTAGCAGAGTGCTTTTGCATCCATTAGAGAAAGTACCCACGTTTATTTATTGTGGTGGTTTCTTAAAGATGCTTATTTTTATTTATTGTTACAGCTTTCACCTGGCTGTCTGAAAAGTAACCATTTGATCTCCTGCATTTTTGAATACCGAGTTCCTGTAGTTGCTACTACAGGGACCCTTTTTGCAGACTCTACTGTTATAGGATACATGGATGTGCTCTCTGCTGAGAACTCTACTCTCTGCAACTGATTCAGAATCTAGGTTGTTGACAAACATAATGAATAAATTAAAAACACAAACAACAAAAACCCCAAAGAAAAAATACTTAAAGATAAATTGTATGCAGTTTTCAAATACCATAGCCTGTAAAACATAATCCCATCAGAAGAACTGATAACTAACCAGTGTTGCAATCATTATAGGTTCTGAGGATGTTTCCAGTTTACATTGTTCTTGCTCTGGTCATGACCTGATGCTTTGTTTATGAGACGGAAGATTGTTTGTTATAGATAGCCTTCACTAGGTGTTCTTCTAAAAATAATCCTTATAAATAATCCTTTCCTGCAGGAGATAATGGCTTTTCACAGCCAGCAACCTATTATAACCCAGACCAACTTCCTCCAGAGAATTCTTCCTTTATGGAAAGGAATTTCATCTGCAGGTTACGATGCCTCCTGGATAATTCATCTGGATTCCTGGTGAGTATAGAGTTACGTAAAAACTTCCACATACGCTTAAAAGTTGAGCATCTGCATTATCCTAACAAGATGTACAGAAACTTATTTGTTAAGTCTCCAAAGATATCTGAGCTACTTGAACCAGAATGTTTCAGCTAGTGACACTGAATATGTCTCCTTCAACATGTTGTCACGACCAGGTGCAGGTTCTCTCATTTCTTATGGCTCAGTTTCCTCAGTGAAATGCAAATAAGCATCTGCTTTTGTAAAGTACTATGTGATTTGCAGATAAAAAAGCATTACAAGATTATTTTCTGTTGGGTATCTTGAGATGCACTAAGTTATAGTAACTAACAGGACCATAGTTTTCCCTTATTATGCTCTTTTTAATTTTTTTTGTTAGTCAGTTGTGTAGATTTTGGAACAAATATGTTATCATCCTCTTAGTGACTTTCTACAAATAGAATTGTTTGCCATTGCAAAATGAAATATATACATCTGCAAGATAAATGTTGTTATAATTATATGGATGTATAATGCTATGTTTTTTAGAATATTAGAAGCCCCAGTTGACACTTGCTGTTACCTGTTTGGAGAGTTTTTTACAGAACAGCCTTTCATTAATTCCTTTTTGCGTTGATTAGTTGATCTTGAAGTGTCACACTCAGGAGTGTAACAACAGTATTCTATACTTGCTAGGTAACTTTTATGTGTGCCATGCTACAAAGTTTGAATCTGATGAACTTAGAAAAAATAAAAATATATGTTTTATTTCAAAACAGAAATATCTTACTCCTAAATATCTCCAACATATAACAATTACTTTTTTCTTCGTCCTAAGGCTATGAACTTTCAAGGACGGTTAAAGTTTCTCCATGGACAAAACAAGAAAGGGAAGGATGGTGCTACTTTGTCTCCTCAGCTTGCTCTGTTTGCAGTAGCTACTCCCCTTCAGCCACCATCCATCCTTGAGATACGAACCAAAAACTTCATCTTCAGAACTAAACACAAACTGGATTTCACACCTACTGGTTGTGATGCAAAGTAGGTGTAAATTATTCTGCATAATAGTCTAATAATTTGCTGATGAGATAGGTTTCATGTATGTATTTGAAATATAAAGCAGGCTACTCTTTCAGTATATATGCTGATTCAGTGATGATTGCTTAGAAACTCTTATGGTTTTTCTCTTCAGCCCTCTTTAGTAAGTAAACAGAAATGGGATTGTCGTAGTCTACTTCCTTGAAATGGACTACTGCTTTCTGACTTTCAGTTGTTTAAAAAACAGAACAGCACCACTGACTCCCTCAAAAAAAAAAAAAAAAAAAAAAAAAAAACACGAAAAAAACCAAACCCACCAAGACAAAACCAAAAGCAAAGAAGGCACAAACCCAACCCAAAATAAAAAGCCCAAAAGGCAGAATACTACTGAGTTAAGAAAAGTTTCATATTTAAATCTGGTTTAAAATTCGGTTTTAGAACGGATAGAAAAAGTGTTTCATTTTATTCTACATGCATATTTTCTCATTCAGTTCAAATAGATGTAAAATACAATGGAAATGTCATTTTCTTCAAAATAAACAAATTAAGTCCTTTTTTATATTACTACTTTTACCCATTTGCAAACCATTCTTTTCCCTATGTGAGATTTGGAAACACTAGTGCATTACTAGATCAGAATAATGTAACAATGCATCAACATGGCAAGAAGCCCATTAAGATGCTTCTTTATCAAAATAAAAGCCTCTGGCCTCCTTCCTTCCTTCGTTCTCCTTTCCCTCCTATTTTTGACTGATAATGCTTTCAGATGAATTTTCAGTGGAATCTCATATGGATTTCTATGCCTACTTGTAGAATAGAATCAAATTACTCAGTATTCTGTCTACTGTGAGACCAAAATGTTTTACTTGACTTCTGTAAACTGATACAAGTAAAAGTTAGCAAAATGTTAACACAGGCACCTCTTTCTTCTGATTTTTTTCATTCACTTGAAACCTTCAATTTTTGTAACAGTTTTTACTCTTACATATATTGTTCCCCATCCCTACTTTTTCCTTTTTTTACCATCCTGTCATTGACTCTCCATTTCCTTGTTCCAAATCCTGTTTAAGTCTCTTTTTGACTATTTTATCGTGTATCTCATAGAGATCACATGAATGCTGTTAAGTTTTTCATCTCCCTGACCTCTAGTAAAGTACTCTAATTTTAGCTACCAGGGTCAAACATGGCTCTTGACATTATTCCTCTGAGGTGTATCTTGTTTAAATGCAAATGCAAGGGTCCCAAATCAGTAAAGTGGATACAGTTATGAGATACACCCTGTTTCGAACTTTAAGCTACTAAAAATACTGAGTTAGACAAGATTTAGATAGCTAAAGTTAAACCCCTGCTTAATTCTAAGAAAAGTGTCTTTCATTGTAACAAATGGGAGCTGCCTGCTAGAAGTGAATGTGTTCAAAAGTATGGAACTGAGAGTCCAGATGTGGGCATCCACATTTTTTTTTATGATCTAACAGCTTTTGAAACCATTTCTAGTCATTGAAGGCAAACTGGTAGACTAGCTAAGATTTTATGATTTGTTAACTGTATTTTTTATTACAGCTGCCCTGCTTCCACATACAATTGATATTGCAACAAAGTATAGTTAGCACTTGTGTCTGAAATGTTCTAGCCATAATTAACTTGCTTGGCATTTATTCTGTGACTTGGTTCATCAGCAGTGTTGCAATTTTTTGTTTTTAACTTCCAGAGGAAAAATTGTCCTGGGATACACTGAAGCAGAGCTGTGTATGAGAGGAACAGGATACCAGTTTATTCATGCAGCTGATATGCTTTATTGTGCTGAAAATCACATTCGAAGTAAGTTTTGTTCCCCAAGAAAGGCTGAAAAATCGAAGTATGGAGTATTTTCTCAGTATGAATGTAATATGAAGTGCTGTTTAAAGAAAAAGTTAACAAAAAGAACACTGTTTATTTCATGTAATCTTTCCCTCCCTATAAAAACTTATAGTGGTTGAAGAAATATTTACTATTCCTATGTAGACCCTTGTAGGATATATATTCCAGTCTCTGTCACATCTTGCTCTTCTCACTTTCTTCTCTGCTCAACCCAACTTCTGCTATTTCAACAACTTGCTTTGGGCAAGGAGACTATTTCAAAGATAGCTTTCCTGTTAGCAAGTTAAATGAAGCATTTTCTTTTGATACTGGTATAAGATTTTTACCAGAAATTAATCTGTGATTTAACATGCTAGTATCCTACCCATTTCTGGTTTTGGTTCTTGACAGCTTAATTTGCTTTAACTAACGTTTTATGGAGAGAAGTATGATGTTTTAAGCTAAGGAAATAGGTATCAACTACCTAATCTATAACTATTTAGTGGACTTTGGTTTTACTTTTTTGTTAGTTGTAACATATTTGTCTTTGGAATTTACAGAGTCATCTTCAGGACATTTTTGTGCTTCTTCTTTTCTACTGACTTCTCTTGAAAGTGGTTTTTTCTTTTGTCCCCTTATATAACGTTAAATAGCTCCCTCAGTATGTTAGTTCTCAGCCTTTATTAAGCACATTTGCTTTTTCGGGTATAGCTCAGTCACTGTTACCTGTCAGTGGTTTTGTTTCTTTCATAAAGAATAAGGAAGAAATGGTTCCAGAATAGAATGGGATGAAACTTCAGAATGAATGGTTTGAAATTTTGTCTTAAAACTGGTTTTGCTCCACTTAGGATGCTAAGATTAAAAAAAGAGGTCTTGTATCCAAGATTATTTTTGGTTAGGATTCTTAAGCTTCTAATACTTTTTATTTAATTTTTCTATCTAGAAATACTTTTTTTTCAACAATATATAATGAAAATGTAATATGTTTATCAAGCATTGTTAGTGAGGTGGTAGTGTGAGTGAAAAATAGATTTTGAAGTACCTCTGCATTAACCAGTCAAAATGTGAAAGTACTGGATTCAGAACGAATGTGTTTTCTAACTGCTTAAGTAATAGTCACTTTCTGGAAACAGGAGAGTCTTAGGCTTTTGTCACTTACAAGTTCTAATATTTATTAATTTCTGTTATTGAAGAAATAAAGGATGAAGCTCAATACGGAATGCTGCCAGTCTGTAGTGGATATCCTTCAATTGCTTGCACTTTTGACTTTTATTTTACCAGTAAATTAGACCTAAAGTCATCAATCATCCTGTTTCACTGGAAATGCATTAGTGCCACACAGAATTGGGTGATTGAGGACATGAGATTTGTAAAATTGCTACATAGATGGGATTGCTTTCATGACAGTCATAGAGATTTTCGTGGTTTTGTTTGCTGGACAGTAAACAGTATGCTTACTCTTTAACTCTAGTGATGAAGACAGGTGAGAGTGGAATGACTGTATTTAGGCTTCTAACCAAAGAAAATCGATGGGCCTGGGTACAGGCAAATGCTCGTCTTGTCTACAAAAATGGAAGACCAGATTACATCATTGCCACGCAAAGACCTCTTACGTAAGTCATTACTGCATGAAGTGGTATACTTTGAAAACTGAAACCTTTTGAAGCTGTTTGTATTCAGAAAGGATTTCTTTGTTTTTAATAAACACCCTTTAGATTCTGAATTCCAAAAAGAAAACCTTTAAATTTGCTAACAAACACTTAAAAAAATTCTGATATTTCAGTACTTATGTGGCATAGTCGTTTTTGAGTAAAACTTTAGACATTGATTTCATGTAGAGAGTAAGGGCAGTGGTACGAGGACAAAGTTATTCCATCCACCCTATTTTTAATTCGGTATCTTCATTAGCAAAAATTGAGAAATCCAACTGCAGTTGGATTTCACCAACAAATAATATAAAGAAATTCAGTCCTTTATGGTGTTGAACTGACTTCTAATTAATATAGAATTCAGCATTTTCATACAGGTTAAATAATTTTGCTAAGGAGTCTGTAAAAATGGAGAAAAAGAGATACTTCAAGTATTCATTTACTTGCTACACCAGGAAAAGCATAATGCATGGAACAAAGCCCATTTATTTTTATTTCAGCCCATAATGCACAGAAAATGGTGTATGCTATCTAGATTTAATTAGAAATGTAATATGTAAATGTGGTATTACAGTTATAAGCTCCTTATTTCATAATCTGCCTGTTGGTTTAACTCAGGCAAGTTGAGCTAGAATAGGCAGGAATTTGAAAAATGCCTACAAATAGAATAGTTCAGGTTTTTTATATTAATTCCAGAGGACAAAAAGATTATGGTAACTGTTTAGTAGTGCAGTATTATAGCACATATCTGATTTATTTTCAGAGATGAAGAAGGGGCAGAACATCTACGGAAGCGTAACATGAAGCTGCCCTTCATGTTTGCCACTGGTGAGGCTGTGTTATATGAGGTATCTTTCCCTATGTCAAGCCTTATGGATCCCTCTCAGACGAAGAGTAAAAGCACAGCGGGAAAAGGAGCCAAAGCAACGCTGCACAATGATTCCGTTGATCCAAACTCCCTCCTAGGTGTCATGTTAAGGCAAGATGAGTCTGTTTATCTGTGCCCTCCAGCATCACATAAACTTTCCTTTGAGCGGAACTTCTTTGCGGACAGTAGGGATGAACTGGGCGGTGTTGTTAACACTGGTTGGACAGATAATCTCCTACCTGCTGGAAGTCACAACATTCTCAAACGGGAGCTGATGGAGTGTTCCCAGGGCAGTACTGTTGAACTTCCTGAAGACAGTGCAGCACTCTTTCAGGATAACAAAGCCAGTGATTTGTACAGCATCATGAAAAATCTGGGTATTGACTTTGAAGATCTAAAGTGTATTCAGCAGGATGAGGAGTTCTTTAAAACTGAATTATCTGATGTGGATGACATTGGGGACATCAACATAACTGATGAAATCCTGACTTATGTTCAGGATTCCTTAAATAAATCTGACTTTTTATATTCAGAGTGTAACCAGCAGCAGCCATTGGTCCAGAATGAAGGCTGCTTGGTACAGCAAGACTTAGATCCACATCAACTTCATCAGCAGCAGAAACAGCTCATGGAGCAGCAGCAACAACGGCAACAACAGCAGCAGCTCTGTCAAAAGATGAAACATATGCAAGTCAATGGGATGTTCACAAATTGGAGCTCTGGCATCAGCATGCCTCTTGGCTGCTCTCAGCAGCAGCAGCCCCAGCAATACATGTTCCCTGGCATGCATGCCACTACATCTGAGTTCTCTTACAAATCAGAAGTGAACACTTCTCCTTATGAGTGTAGGCAAGACTTTATTCCTTACAAGCAACCCACAACAATGGTGCCACAGCTTTCTAATTTTGCTCAAATGGATTTCCCTGCATCAGCTTTTGACAGATCGACCTATTCCGCTTCTTCCAACTTTGAGGATTTTCTCAGTTGTTTGCAGCAAGTCCCTGAAAATCTTGAGTGTGGGATAAACTCTGAGTCGGTTATGCTAACTCCTCAAACATGCTATGCAGGCGCTGTTTCTATGTACCAGTGCACGCAGGAGGCACAGCCCAGCTGCGTGGATCAAATGCAATATGATCCTATGATGACAAATCAACAACAACAAACATTGGTGAACAAGGTATGGTAAACAGCCTTGCTGCATTGCTTGCATTTTGAATCGAGTTTATATTGTTTTGGGTGGCTAATAGGGTGCAGAGTTTGTCATGAATGAATTGCTGAGTTTGAGACAGATGGGTTAGCAGTGTGTGAATGTCTTTGCTTTATTTGTTCATTATATTGGAGAGTTGCATTTGATCAAGTTTATATGTATGTGTATCTGCAGCCTGATAGCTCTCGTTGGCCGTATTAATCAAGAGTGAATGAACTGGTCTGTTGTACCTACCAGTAATTTTCCTGGTAGGAGCAAAACAAAAGTAGATTGATCAAAAGCTTGGAATTTGTTTATACACCTTTTTTAGAGGAGTGGAGTGATGTCAGTAATATTGCTTGGCACACTGATTTTCATTAAATATGTTGTAAGTATGAAAAAAAAATCTTGTTTTTAGAGTGTTAGTATTCTCTAGCTACTCAGGTTCCTCAATGATTTTAGGATTACTGAAAGTATTAGATTATAATGTATGAATGGCATGAAATATGAACTACTGTACTCCTGCACACAATATTACTGCAAAAAAAAAATTATATATTGCTCTCAGTGAAAGTCAGCTAGTTCCTCAAGCTGCTGTCTAAATTATCTGAAGACAAGAGTGTAGGAAAAAGTTATATTTACAATAAGTTAGACCTTTTTCACAAAGGAGAATGCACAATAAAAGCTTTAGAAGAGAGCACCCTGGCAGTAGCACACACTACAGTTTTAAATACAGTACTTCATAGGTAAAATTAACTTGAAAATAAAAAAATAATTACAGATTCCTGATACTGAATAACCTTTGTTGAAGTACTTTCAATTGTGCCATTTATTTCTGTTAATGCTGCTCCAGTACAGAGCGACAATTCTTTGTTTTTCCTTCCTCAATGAGTTAATGTTCTGAAGTCCTGATCCTGCAAATGCTTATGCACATGCATAAGCATTTACAGAATTAAAGTATTAATTGGCATTTAACCTGTGCAAGGCAAAGGTGAGGAATGCAATTAGAACATATTCAGGTTTTTGATATGCTTAATACAAGTACAAAACATACCCTTTGAAAACTGCCTTGCTACTGGAAAAAAAAACAATTGCAGAATTGCAGAAATTTACCTAAAATATAGAATAGTTCAGCAAGATGAATAGCTTCTCCCTGAGTGCCCAAGGGCTGAAATAGCATGAAGTGACTTTGATGAACTGCAGTGTGTGAACTTGAGCACTGCTTGGCTGTATGTTGCCTGGCTGTATCAGTGTTATTAGTCGTTCATAGTGCTTGATAATAGGATTGCAGAGCAGTTCCAGGGTCATCCAAGTTTGCCTGTATAACAACAAAGAATTGCTCTTTTCACAAAAGCTATACTGGTGTGATGCATCAGTTTTGAACGACCAGTGCATTCACAATTCCATTTCTCATTTCTTTATTTTTAATACTTGGTTTCAATTACATTCATTTTGCAGATTATTTTGTTGTTACACTACCTTAATCATGACCCCTTTTTATTATTTTCTTCCTTACATTTTCTTCACATCTACCTGTAAAAAGTTTAATGACTAAGACAGCACCTCTGAAAAAGATACTGTCTATTGCTTCATATTTACAAGAATGCTGTGCTGCAATAACAATATTGCATTTAGTTTGTTGTCGTAAAAAATGAACAAAGGCCACTTTGTGAAAAATTATCTTTATTTAAGTTGTCCAGAAGCAAATTCAGCCCTTTTTGTTAGGGTATTCCTGTGCTTTGTGGGGCTGCGTAGCACTGCATAAGTAGAAGCCTCATGCGACTAAGCAGATAGGATACTGCTGTCTGAGCCTGTGTTCACACAGCCAAACCAAAGTAGGACAGTCTTTGTGGCTGGATTTAGCACACTGACATCCCTGTCAGTGGTTAGAGTCTAGAGAGAGGACAGATGTTGCTGCACAAGCCATGATTGCTATCCTTTCCTCAGACTTCTAACTCCCATTGATTTCTACATGAAAAGACTAGAGGATTAGAAAGGCAGAAGGGTCTGTTGTGGTCATCTGCCTTCTGCCTAACTTGTAATTGTGGTAGGATCATATCCAATGTAGTCTAAAATCATTTTCAGTGATGGATGTGGACAGAAAGGCCTAGTTTGGCTGCTTGTTTGGGGTCAGTATTCCTTTATTAAGCAGTACTAGTACTTCTTAAGTACTAGATTCTGTGTCAAGAGTGTTCTTAAAAATTTAAATGAGCATGGTCATCTTGTTGAAGAATATTGAAGTGATCTGCTTCTGTCAAAAGTAATCCTAATGTATGCTGTCGTAGCTGTCTTTAAAAGTATGTCAACTTTGACTAAAAACTTAATTCACATGGCTATAGTCTTGTTGTTAAAAACTTAGCAGAACTGTGCACAGTTAGTCACATTTCAATGCTTATGTTGAAGGAAAAAAAGAACCAAAACCCAGCATATTTTGATAGATGAATGAATGAATGAATCTGTAAGACATGTTTTCGAGGACAAATCTTGAATGAATGAGTACTTAAGATATAAGCTACTCTTGAAGAGATGATGGAAATGTTTAAAATACTTTGTTGTATTTTCTTTGCATTTGTCTTTTCTTTTACTGAAGGGAGTATTTTGTAGATAAAGTGACTTTTCCATAGCATGACAGGAAGCATTACATCAGTTGATTAAAATAATCCTATGAACAATTATGTTAAAACTGATGAAAGCCATTCATTGCTCTTACTTGGCATTGTCAATATGAAGACCCTTCATCAAAAAAGCCCACCCTGCAATAGTTCAGCCAGTGGATTGAACACAGTGCACTTCAGCTTACCAATAGGACTGCATGTGCATTCCTGGAAGAGCTGTAAAATCTGGATGCCATTGCAGACATGGTGTAAATAGGTTGCTTTTAAAATGTAACAGCTGAATGTGACAGTTAGGAGTGCTCAGTCAGACTGTACTTGCTAGAAATGGAAACTATATTATGCTTTAGATAACAGAATTGTTTCTTTACTTAGCCAGAAGTAGGACTTCCGCTGACTTCAGCATGGGTAAGTTTTCATGATGATTCAGTCCCTGCTTTAATGCAAATTAACTTCTCATTCATCATTTAAAAAAAAAAGTTTTACAGCTAATCAATGTATTTTAAGATTATTTCATCCACTATGTGTCTTTAAGAGGACTTTTAAATACTTATAAATAAATTGGTTTCCCACACTAACCATTTATATGCTCTTTTTTCTCCTGCCAGTTCCCAAACAGTTTCAATGGAGGAAATGTAAATGAATCATATCCCTCTCAGTTAGATGTGATCAGTAATGCACAGACTGCCACACATCTTCAGCCTCATCATCATCCGAAAGAACCCAGATCCTTCTCAGATTTGGCATCTAGTGGATTTATGTGATTCACATCTAGAGCTCCATCTGTGATTTTGTCTGGGCATCAGGCTGCTCTGAGGAAAAGCTTGATAAGTCTCTCTTTGAGCATCAGACTTTAACAGCTAAATTACATTTGGAGAATATGAGGTTGGTTGCACTATATACTGGTGGATATGTAATCTAAGACCTGGGTTTTTAGTGTGACAGGTGGAATTAAACTTCTGACTAAAAGTATGCATGTGCTGTTTTCCATCAGATTGACTGTGTCATTGCAGTATGGATTACATATGTACTACAGAGTATGTCATGCTATACAACATAAGATAAGGCAAATGGTTTTGTTGTTTAGAAAATAATTGGGCACTTTACAAATAGCATCGATGGCACAAGGAAGATGATTTCACACATGGATTATTTCCAAACTTTATTTTTTAAAATCTATTAAAAAGCTCTAAATTCATAAGAATCAAAAGCACTTCATTTTAATGCATACTAAGCTCTTTAATCACTTATTTTGTATTTAAATCCTTTTGTTTTAAGTCTCCATTTCTAGCACTTTAATAGAAGGCTTAATACAAGGATATGATATGCAACTTCAGGTTTTCTATGAAACAGACCCCTTGCATTCCTCCTTTTCATGTCAACCTTAAGTGCCTCACAATTTAGCTACCTTGTTTCTGATGGGAGCTTATTTTAGCAAAACTCACTATAAATGTCATCCGTAGTCTGTGAACTTTTAGCTAACATCTACAGTGCTACTGGCTGTATCTTTTTTCTTTCCCTCTAACGATAATTTGTTTAGAGAGTGACTTAACTCTTTATCTGTGGATTTGTTACACTGTTATCAGGAGTTGTTGATGTTCTGAATTTAGTTCAGCTAAAGAGTTTGGGTTTATTCTATACTGTTTTTCTGCTTTCTTCAGGTAATACAGGGTATATTAAAAAAGCAGATTTTGCTGAGGGGGAGGAGCAGATCCTCAGGATTAGTTTTAGATTATTAATACTGAAAAACATGTGCCTTATCTTGTGTTAAAACGCTCGTAATGTTCTTTAGAAATAATACAAGGCTGCTCTATGCAAATATTTTCATTAAAATGGATATTGAAAAGGATTACATTTTCAATGTTACTAGTGGGGAAAGAGTCAGTTTTGGTTTAAACTTTATCTCTGGCAAATTGCACTGCAAGAGGTTATTCTTTTTTGTGTATGTTGATCCATTTGAAAAACTTTGTCCAAAATATGAAATTGGGGAAAGAAAAGTCATTAGAGAAATTCTCCTTCTAATATGTTTTATTTTCAGGAAAGAAAAAACCTAAACACATTCACTAAACATTCTGAGGTTTTGTTTTGCTTTTATCTGAGAGGATTGTTAAATTGCTGACACCAATGTTTGGTGCAAAATAATAATCTACATGAAAAATACAGAAGTGTGTATATGTTCAAAATATTTCATACTCTTGTGTGTTGTATAGTTCATATATAATAAAATGTCTTTGTAAAATATTTTAAACAGTTAATTTTAAAGTGTTACATCACCATATGTTAAGAACAATTGTATTACATTTGTTATATGTAATATAAAATGGCAATTTAGCCAGTTTGTTTTAAACAGGCAAAAGTAAGTTGACTCTCTCCAGACAGTTGTTAATATTGTTTAATAAAGGACAATCACATAAAACTGGAATTCTTTCATAGCTGAAACATGCTCCTTTGAAGAAGAGCTTATTTTCTTCCATTCTGTGTGATATGATATGCTAGGCCAAACTTCTAACTCAGTTACAAATGTTCAGATCAATAACTTCAGCAGTTCTTTTAAGTTAAATTACCATATATGAAAGGGACATTAAGGAAGCAATTACTATTCAGGAAAAGCCCGTAAAGACATTGTGGGTTGTATTACGAGGTTGCTTTTTTCTTTTAAAGTTTCAGAATTTGTTTTCAGCACAAATTACATCAGTAACAGTTTTACTTAGTATCATTTGAATTAATTTTTGATTCTGTAATTTTTTTTTATTGAAGGTCTTGTTTTAAGCCAATATCTGAAACGTCTTCCATATCTAGCTAGTGTATCATGTTGGCATTTGAACTTGAAAATTAGAATAATGCTGTAAAACTGGAAGGTTCAAAGGGATAATGTATGTTTTCCATCTTACAAAACCAGTATATATCCTGTTTATGAATTTAGTTAAACCAAATACATGTTGTCCTATCACTAAGTGCCAAGGATGCAGTACTAAAACTGTGCTGCTCTACTTAATGTAAACAAATTAGTTGTTTATATGCATATCAGCGTATTTTGTGCATTATCTTAAGCGTAAAATGTTGACTGTATTAGTGCACTCTTGATCTGCACCAAACTGTACCTACAGTGCACAGGTGTTTCTGAATTGGATCTCTATTAGCCCTTCAGGTCTGTTATAAGTAAGATTATAACCCAGTGTTAGTCAGTATTACTGTCCATTTTTGTACAAGTTTTCTTACCTTGTTTTTCTTTCCAGTTCTTATCTCTCCTTTGCTATGCCTGCACATACCATGCAATACACCTCTTGCATTAACGTATGGTTCTGTAGCGCTCTTGCTCATCTCCACTGAAGTTTGTAAGACATAATACATGGTAATAAAATAATCACTTGAATGTAGCTGAAATGTATGTTCTTTTACTGCAAAAATGTTTGATTTTAGCAGTATACAACAAAAGTACATTATCATACTGTTACTACTATCTTTTGAGAACTTGTCATCTAATAGTTTACAAAACTTGTTATTTACGTCACTGTGGACTTTGCACTTCTCTGAATATTAGATGCAAATACAATGTATATAATTTAGAGTGGTGAACAAATGTGTATTTGTCCATGGAATTAGTATTTTATACTTGCATGAAAATGAGTTTATAAATAAAGTTTGTAAATAGTAAGCCACAATTAGTAGTTGGAAGGCTCTTATATTCATTGCTTAGTCACAGTAAATTCACAGTTGAACAGTTTTGAGGTAGGAATGATTTCTGCATAGATGCTGCTAGAAGGAAGCATGTTCTCTTTTGTGATCTGTAGCTGGCGATTAGTAACCTATTCACTGTTTACTACCGGTTCATAAATAGTGACTTTAAGTTAAGAAAACAATTCTTTTTGTTTCTTTCTCTTTACTAATATTGCTGTTTTCTGTGTGCTACATTGTCTTTGCATGATGACATTTTAAAATCAAGTGTAATGCTGAAGCAAATGTTTCACTGTAACCCCCCCACGCAGTTTACCACATTTAATGAGAAGATGAATTTAATTGGTTTCAACTACACTATTGTCTTGTAATGCATTGACACGTCTTATCCAGAATCCGTACTAGGCTGTGAACTCTGTGTGTCAGTCCTGTGGCTTACTGTTCTTGCATAGTACAAAAAGACATACCAAGATACTGGAATAATTCAACAAGACTTCAAATCTATTAAGTAACATCTGGAAATAATCAAGCAATAATATAAGCAACACTGGTCATACTTTTTTTGTAGTCTGTTGCATTTGTTAAAAGTTTCAAGACACACATCAGCCTATTCCCAGAAGCATAGGACCTCACTGTCCAGTTTTGTTTGAAGGAGAGAGATGCTTTCTTCTGGAGAAATCCATTTTCTTTATGATTAATGAAGTTTGGTTCTATTTCTAATTCAACATGAAAGTTAACGACCATGGTGGTCCCTAACCTGCAGTAGGCCACTGCATCAAAAGCTCAGTGATGTTGGTAGAGTCAGGCAGTTTGTTGGTAGAAGTCATCAATTTACTCAAGGCTCTGTCAGAGGGAAGCTTTCCCAAATAGTTCTTTTGAGCTATTTGAAAAGATTTTGAAGGTTTGGAAAACTTTTGAAGATTTTCCTAATGAGCAACTATTTTTAGCACTCACACACTTAATCTGAGAGCTGCTTTATTTTCAGGTGATTTTGTTCATCTGAGAACTAGCTTAGTAAGTTAGGTTAAAGGTTTTGTCTGGAGTAAGAGCCTGATTCCACTTTTAATATTTTTATTCTTTCATTGATGAATTTGACAAATTATCTTCCTACCTTTTTCCCTCTCTGCCTAAGCATCCTTCTCTATAGCTGACACTTGTAGTCCTAAATAAGTAATAATAGACCAAAACAGCTTTAAGCATCTAGAATAAATGTTGACATCTAAAACTAATACTGAAATTCCACCCACTGTACACTTTACAAAATCTGAACATGTAATGAGTTCTAGCATGGGGCACTGTTTGGTTTCCCCTATTTCATTTTCATTCTTTCCAGGGACCAATACTCACTTGGATTACTTACCAGGGAATCTGAGCCAGCTCTATAGAGAAACACCCATTCTTCCACTTTAGCAAACTCTTGAAGTTTCTCTTCCTGACAGGTAAAGAAGAGCCATAATAGTAAGCCATCAACATCTAAGTGAATAATTTTTAAAGGCTCAACTGCGTATGTGAAATCGAAAATGTGATCAGTCAATGGGATAATGGAGTTTCTTCTCCATAACCTGACCTTTCTATCCAATGTCCAGCACAAAAGGTTATTAGCATTAAATAAAGCTATATACACTTTAGTTTCCAAAGCAGACAGTCTTTGAGAAAGAGTTTCTCGACCCTAAATATTTTTATGATTTATGCCAAAGCCAACAGGCTCTTATCTTCTCTTGAATCCAGCCTGGATGTAAATAAAATTATGAACAACATTCAGGAATTAATAACTTCAGCAGATATTTTAACACTGTTTTGAAGGTTATGTATGATCATAATTGTCTGGATGTGCCCAGGGCAGTCTATGACCCGGCAATTAGACACTTGTTCAGCTCTTCATCAGCATCTTTTTTATTCTCTAGAGGGTAAATGTAATCCATTTTGGATGGAGGTTTAAATGTAAAAGCCCACAAATGAAACAAAACGGCATGACTTTCATACTTGGTTTTACATCTGCAGTAGATGAAGAATCTCTGCAGCTGAAATATGCTATAAATGGCCTTATCAGAGAGTTTATTCCTTTTGATTTTAGCTGTCCATGCTGCTATATAGGTTTTTAAAGCACATATTTTCCAAGTTCTCATTAAAACATTATAATCATAGGTGTCTCTGAGACCTTTTTCTGCAAAGCTGCAAGTTGCACTTCCAAGTTATAAATAGAACTGTGGAGTAAGAGCAGAATTACTTTCTACTTGTAGAGCTTCAAATACAATGCCAAGAGCTGGTAGGAGTTCACAGTAGTGCCAATCATGAAAAATAAAACAGTCCTTTGCTTGCAGAAGTCCCTAAAGTTACTGAACAAAATGGTATAGCATTTGTGAGTCCATGGTGTGTGGTGGTAGCATTGCTGCATAACATGCACATGCATGCACACAAAGCAGCCTGTGATCATGAAGACACATAATAAGTGCCAAAGAATGTTCTAATTATACTGGCATCTAATCAAACCTTAAAAGGATAATAAGAGGCTGTGATGCCTCATTCAGTATAAAGAAGGATCTGCGTTCAACTTCAGACCTAGACTTATTATCAGTATGTAAACTTTTATGTACTTAGCTTTATGGCTCAAATCTATTTTCAGTCCCTCAATAGTTCTTAACAAAATAAATAAAAGGAAATTCTCAGGCAAAAAAAAAATTGCTAACTTTGTATTTAAATTTTATTATTACAAAGTAAAATAAAAATCACGGGATCTTCAGACCAAGAATATTATTGTTAAGCAGAAAAAAATGTGGAAATGATCAGTTTAAAGAATGTAGATAAACCTCATCAACATGTTTCTGAGCTCTTGCTTCTCCCCTCAAATACAGCTGTATGAAGTCACACTCATCAAGTTTGTTTCATTCCCTCCTTGTTTTGCAGACATCTAAAACCAGCATTTAAAATCTTTCTTGCTACACATGAAAAAGACACAGATTTTCTGACTCAGCTGTGACTTCAAAACTTATGAAAGTTCAAAGTGCTTTGAAGTCAGCATGCCCATTGCTCTCTAATGCTAGAATCTGGACAAAAGTGAAACATGTGGCAAAAGATCCAGAGTTGAGTGGATGTACCATTGGAACATTTTTCATTGCTTTTATTTATTTTTGGAACTAAGATATTTGTATATTAACGGAAACACTTGCCTACGCACTCTCAGGGGTCCTATAAACCTTACACAGAACCTGCTCCAATAGATAATAGTACAAGAAGATCAGTTTAAGCTTAAGGCTTAGATATTACCAATGTTGTTTGTAGCCTCTGCTGCTTCTGAATGAGCACAACTGTGTAGCTTCTGCAGAAGGGCCATAATATGAAAGTCTCTTCAAATCACTTTGGCAGATTGCTCCCAGATGGTAAAGGCAGATGAGTTTAGCCTATGGGAGTCTGTAGAGCAGGAACAGTTGCTTCATGGCTGGAGCAGTTGCCCATTTTGTCAGGGAACAAGGTAGCTAGACTCCTGCCGCTACGCTGCACAGCAGCTGAAGTCACTAATAGGATATGCAAAGGACAAATATGGCTCGGAATTGCTGCCAAGGCTCTTAACTCCTGTACAGACAGTGCGGGGAGATCTAGAGTGCTAAGTAATGCTCACACCACAGGGCCCAGAGCCAACTGTAAGCTCCTAGACCAGACTTGTCTGACTGGTGACTCCCTTTTATGCAATAGCCTTGTGGTTCTAGTACAAGCTTTCTGCCAGGGCTTGACTGGCATCAGGAAGGACTGCATTCAAATGTGGAGCATCACAACAAACACACCAGTTAAGCTTCCACCCAGGAACTTAGAATAACAGATCTGAATTGATGTTCAAAATGAGCCACTTGCAAACACAGATCACTTAACGTTGTTATTTAAGGGTGGGGGGAAGAAAGAAAATTCCAACAAGTTAGGTAAACAGGATGATTTACAACACCTAATGCCTAAAGCAAATACCAAACTATTTTAGAATCGGTTTTCTTCTAATGTGACAACTGCTGGGTCAGTTCTTGTCTACTTTGAAATATCATTAAAGTAGCAGCCCTCAATTGATAAAATCTGTTGGGTAACAGGACCTAATCTGAACAGTTTCTAAGTTGCTTATCTGCTTTTTTTAGCTTTGCCACACTGCTACTGTTCTTTGCAACTTCTCACTGGGCTCTGTTCCTTGCTTTGCTGTCTGCTCTCTTTACCATGGCAGAGTGGTTCCTGCTATAGCAACTCAGAGCTCTGGGAGTAACACAGACACCTAACATATATGTTTATATGTGTTAGCTTAAACAGCTTTTCCTACTTTGCAGCATAAAGGGAATTTTTGAATAATACTTCTTTATTAAGCTTTAGAGGAGAGATTGATTTGTTTGGGTTTTTTTTAGACCTTGGCCATCTGTCTAACAGCAGAGTTGGCAAGTAGAATACCTGTCTTGGGACTGCCCCTTGTCATCACTGTTCCTCCTCTGCCCCCTCCATGCTGGGAAAAGGGACCTTGCCCCTGTGCCAAACTCAAAGCAATAGTTCAGCTCTCGCTTTGCCAATTGCTTCTGAGTAATGTCTTCTCTCAAGTAATCTTTCTCAACTTTTTGGCCTGTCAGTCTCTGAGTCAATTCTTCTGCCGAGGAAGAACCAAACCACTGCCAGCAGGGAGAGGTAGGTAGCAATTCTCTGGCTAAGATAAACGTACCCAGCCAGGTATTACAACCCACTCGTATTCACTCATCATTCTCCACGTTAGAGGAATAGAACTTGTACATACTTCTCCCACCCCTTAAGTCTTTGAAACCTTTTATAACTTCCTAGTTGTAAACCAGAATTTGAGAAACACTTCTTTAGAAATTGCATGCAACAAACGATGAAGGAATCTCCTTCCATCCCTCAAAAGCCAGTACTTGACCTCTCATTTACCAGACTATATTTTTAGTGGTATAATTTCAGATACAATTATCTACACTCAGCTTCTTAAATCATGCATGAAATGCTTTTCCAGGGCCACATTAACAACTAGCTGCTCAGCTCGCTGGAATTAGAAACCAGATATGTTGTTTTATTTACAATATAAAATCAGACTGTGGTTTTGGTGTGGATTGCTATAATAAAGAGGAAAGGTCTCTTTGGTGTTCTTTAATTTATGACACACTGTAAAATATCCAGGCACATTTTGCCTAGTAGCAGAAGGAGAAAATATAGTAACTCTTGGCTGGAGATTAAAAAAGTCTCACCCACCATGAATGTATTTTGAGATCCTGCCCCTTTTGGAGCAAATCAGCTACTTATCTGCTTCTGGGATCATACTCATTTGTAACCACAGTGCAGGCTCTGTGCCTTTTTTTTTGTTAGTCTGCCTAAACAAAATCATTCACATCAGATGAATGTCAGTACAGTGCCATTAAGATCACATTAAAGAAATCTTTAGGCTAACATTGTTGGTCTTGCAGGATAAATTGCATCCTGTTCTGATTTTTCTGATTCATAATGTTTCAAAGCCTGTTTTTAGGCACACTAGAAACTAAAAATAGTCAAGTGCTTTGAATTATAGCTATATTGTGCTCTTTACCCTGCTCGTATAAAGTCTTTTCATTGGTCTTCTAAGCATTTTCTGGGGAGCAGCATAAACAAACTATGACCTATGGTTTTCTACAGCTTGTGATCAGACTGTTTAATTGCTGCTTATCAGCAAGGAACCTTCAAAGTGGCTATTTCACAGCAGAGTATTTAATAGAAGTACATCACTTGACTAACTTTATTCAACTGATTTATTCAAATCAGTAAACAGAAACATTACTAGTGAGTCACAGAATGATGCAAAGACCTCTTACATCATCTCTCACTGACAGAACGGGATTCCTTGTTGTTGTATAAAAGCTTCATCTGTCTGACTAGGACAACTGTGGTACCTCCTATTCACTCAAGAGCCCAGCAGGCCTGTATTAGCTCTCCCTTGGGAGAAAGATTTCTCTTCACTCATCCTGTCTTTTTCTGCTCTTCATTGCTTCCCTCTAGTCTCTTTTTGTAGTTATCTCAAGATACTGCCTTCCAGACAGCCACACAGCAAAATATTTCTTGAGTATTACCCTTAGTCAATTTGAACAATATGTATTCAGGGACTGGTATTTCCATACACCATGCTATAAAATAATTGGTATGAAGAGACAAGTAAAAAGAAGTAGACTGATCCAGCAGAAGTGACAGGTGACAAGCTACTATTTTTTTCTTGGCAGGATAATTCTTCAATAAAAATCCCCAAGCCTTCCCCTTCTAACATTTTTATTATTGTGTTTCCAAAAGACTTTTGTTTCAGCAAGCTGGGTTTTTTTTTGAGGGGGAAGGAGTGGTGGTTTTTTGTTTGTTTGTTTTTCTGAAAGCGAATACAGTCTGCTATGTCAGTGCTGGACAAAGAGACATTAGTTGAATAGACTGTTCATCATATTAGAGACATACACACATGGGAAAATCTCTTGCCTCCTTCTTTATATGAAGGAATTCCTTATGCATGCCAAATTTTTATTGGTTTGGTTTTGCTGAATATTATGTTGCAAACTCATGTCAAGTGCATATCCAGTGTCTCTTTCTCCATCACTAAGAATTCGTTTTTTTTCTTCATACTTTGAAAGAGGTGAGAGTCTGCAATTCCAAAACAATCAAGATAAAAAGGTGAGGGAGATTTGTTCTGACAGAAGAGGATGCAGCAGGGAGCTGTTAGATAACATCGTGAAAGAAAGATAAAACACAATATTAAGGAAGCTTGGGGAGTAATAAGACATCTAGTAATGGTCTCTTGGGAGTTAGTTAGAGATGCCATTGTGTAAGACACTCGGACCTAGACTGAGCTAGCTTGTACTCTGGGAACAATTTATATGACTTAATGGGTTTCTCCCATCTTTAATTCATGATTCTGCTTAGTCCATGACTGGGGCCTTTCATTCTATGGAAAAAACATGTGTGCACAGCCCAAGAGTGGGTGCTTGCTTGTGTGCTTTTAAAAGGCTCATAGATTCCTGCCAAATTGCCTTTGCTTTGTGGTTTCATGTATTTTTGAAATTCATACAAAACCTTTGGAAATTACTCACACAAACATTTCAAAATTCATCCAGAATAATTGGAAAGAGAAGGTGTTTACTCCCTAGTTGACAGCCTTTGTGTGTCATGTCTCAGCCTGCAGAAGGTGTTCTCAGCTATCATCAAAATGCTCTATAGCAGCTGAACATACATCTTCCTTTGCTTGTGATATTATTTTACCTCGTGGAACTTGACAAACTGCAGCATAAGTTATCTGAGATTCTTCACAAAAATTGCATGTAAATCCTATATTTGCCAGTTCTCAGTATTTCAGACAATGTTTTGCGGAACCCTTTTGGCCTATAGGAAAAACAAGCAAACAAAAAGATAAGTATAGATTTACCCACTGACATTCTGTGTTCCACTCTATCCCTGCCAGTGTCTGTGCCGTTGACTGTTCTTCCTCACCTGGAGGCCCAGTCACAGTGGATTTGGTTCAGTCTGAAAAGTAGGAAAATTACCTTGTTTAAAGCTGACAGGTGAGTTTAGAAGTGACCTACCTTATTTAGGAAGTATATGCCTCAGGAAAGAGATCATTTCTGCCTGCCCATGTAGAAAAATACAGAACATATTTGTGAAAATAACTGTACTGTCCACATGCACCTAAAACAATTCTGGCAGTCTCTGGCACTGAATGTCACCTCTGGGTCTCCTAACTTTGTTCCCATCCCAGCGGTAATGGTTACTGCCTCTGAAGATGGAGATGATTGTCATTCACGCAAAACAGAGAAAAGCTCTTATGTTCATTTAAAAAATGAATATATATACCTTGGAAAACACTGACTGTGGTAATTTCTTAACCTTATTTTTCTGATCTGCGCTACAACTGTTTCAGCATCAAAGAAGGGAAGATAGAAACTGATGATAATAGAACAAAACCAGGGCTCTTTCCAGATTTCAGTCCTGTCACTCCTTGGCAGATGTTTTTCATAAATGATGATATACTATTTAAAGAGGTTGAGGCAATAGAAAAAAATGTGTTTTATTTTCTAAACACCTTTGGAAGATTATCTTTTCTACAGGTGGAGAAATCAGCTTTTGTGTTGTTCCTAATTTCTGGTTTTTTTCCTCAGCCACTCAGCCTTTCCTCAGCATCTGTGTAGTTTTAAAGAATGTAGTCTCTGCCCTTCACTGAGAAATTGAACCCTTTGCAATCTACTGACACAGCAATTAGCAATCTCCTGACACACTCTTACTGGTATGCATATTTTCTTTCTCGCTCAGCAATAATGTCATCATCCATTTTGCTCTTAAGTCTGAGGAATGAAAAGTGAATATTTGAAATACTTCACTGTTGCAAAGGGAAAGGACCTGTTACCAGATGTAATGCTAGACATACCTTTCTTCTGTATTTTTACAGAATATCAAGAGCATGACTTAAGGTATAAGCTGTTTAATTACTTAGGGTGTACATAGCTAGTGGTTACACAAATAAATCTTGAAATTCTGAACTCATAAATTCAATCTCCTACTCACATTGATGAATGATGCATTGGAAGATATTCAGGTACCTAAACACAGGCATCTAGTGCCATTTTAGCTATAGGCTATACAATGTATGTACATTAGCAATTTCCCAACCTTTTACAGCAGCAGTTGGTAGGCCAGGAGAGATTGGTGCCTATTCCATGTATATGAATCACTGCCACATTGTGGCATCTACACATTGTTGAGGAGCATTAGGAAAAAAATTATTAAATAAGTACATCTCTTTTACATTCTGACATGATCAACATGTGGATTTGTTTAAGATGTTGATAGGCAATCAGTTTGAGTTAAGTACCCTCTCACAGAGATGAAAATCAGGAGGGCAAAACTGAATTTAATAACATCTTTTTAATCCACCTCCAGGTCACAGTTGTTTTGTGTTCATAATTGGTCTATGTTGTACTGATAATTTTTTTTTTTTTAAATTTGAAAGAGATAATTGTATCACCAAGGCATCTGGAATGCAGAAGCAACTGACATTTTTACATGCAAAAAATTGACAATCTCATCTCATCTCATCTCATCTCCCTGATGTCCAAATTTGACCACCTGGTAGCACATCAGTTCTGGCCTCTGGTGCTCAGCCTTCAATATAAAACCATTCTATCAATTATCCAACATATTCAACTAGGGTGCACCCCACTTCTAAGTGTTCTGGGAGCAAAAGGCCTTTGGAATCATCCATTTGTTGCTGCTAGTGACAACTTACCTATTTCCCTCTCTGTGACAGGGAATAAAAAAGTTGACCAGAAAGCTTTTACAGTGCAGAGTGTAGGCTGTCTGTCAGTACCAGTGGGTGTTACAGCAATTGGTCCAGGCTGCCTTAGGCAAGCACAAAAGCCAGATAAAGTGAGCCCAGCACTTCAGCTCTGCTGAAACTGCTGGCACTCAGCTTAGTTTTCTGTGCTAACTCTTTTTTCTCCAGGTCTCTGCCCTGGTAAGGAGGAAGAACATTTCTGAAAAGATATGGTTGAAGCAAAGTCTTTCAAAGCTCCTTGTGATTCCTCAGGCATATCCTTTGCATGTTTCTGGGTAGCATCAGCTAGCTGGAACACTGCTGGATATTTTTCATAGATGATGCATCCACTTCTCCAATAGGAGCTCTGCCATAACTGCTTCACTCTTATCTCCTATTTCTTGTTCTGAGTAATCTTTCAGTTTGCAGATGAGGTAATTGGCTAAAGACAAGTTTGCTGACCAGGCCAAAAAATTCTCTGGACAATGCCTCACAGTTCTACAAACTGGCTGATCTGTGACTGAAAAAATTCAGACAACTCACCTGGGACATGTGCACAATGTAAGCCCTCATATTAGCTGTTGCAAGTGATTAAATTGTTTAGACTATATATCCAGGAGAAGATTTTACTCTAAATAAAGTTAAAATATGAGCAGAGAGGTTCCAGGAAGTTTACTGAAAATCTGCATCTCCCCTATAAAGTGAATAAGTCTGACAACTCCTATCATTCACCAAGATCTGGGCTCATAGGGGAATCAGGGAGTTTTATATACATATATATATATATGTATATATGTATAAACACACAGGAACCAAATTCCCACTGAAATCATCTTGTTAGAATAGATGCAGTAAGAATCACAAATAAAACCCCCCAAAAGATTGTATTTTCTAATCTTTAGAAAACCCTCCTATCACTTCTGCCTATAAATATGCTCCTTTTATAGATTTCCTCCTGGCCAAATGTCTTATCGTCAATAAAAGGTATTTTATTTTCAAAATACATGCAATTTACTTGATGCTTTAAATTACCTTTTAAAAAGTTTGGCTTCAAAGAAGTGCAAAACAATTATCCCACACCCATGAAGTGAATAGTAACTTCACTTTCTCTGAAAAGGGGTGGTACAACATTTTTCTTTGGCTTTATGCCAAATGCAGGAGCATTCATTAGGGTTTTACTGCCTTTTTTTTTTTTTAAGCACTGTCTGATTTACCTGAAATACCAACATGGTCTTTATCAGAAAGGTCATTTACTTAAGGGGTTTTCTTCATACAACACATTTTGCTTGGGGATGACTGTCCTTTGAAGTCATACAGCCACTGACCACTTGTACCAGACTCCGAACATTACAGATATGTTCTGACATCTGGGTCCCGACAGATGTCAGGTAAGGTCGGGTCATCAGACTCCTTTGTGTTTAGTGTAAAGACAGCATAATATTTTGCTTTATCCCCTTGACCCACTTAGCAGTCCTTCCCCATTGCTTTGACTAGTTTTGTTAAAGCCCACTCTCCTATTTGAATCTATGTTTATCATGGTTTAATTGGATTCTGCTGTATGCCGTGACCCACTGAATTACACTGAAGTAGAAAAGAATATCTACAATGCCATGTCACACAAAACTGATTTCATTTAGTTTCATAGTCTTCTTTTAGGTACCAAAAAGGGAACTTGAATGTGTGGTCACTGCCTACTGCAGTGAAAGACGTGTGCTTTGTCCACACACATGAAAAATGAAGGCTTAGGGTATAACATGATCGTTTATGGGCTCCTTTCAACTTGAGATACTCTATGATTCAATGATCTCCTCATCAGAATCGTTTTCAGTCCCAGGTTAAAATAAAATGTAAAGTAAGAAATGTAAATGTAAACTATTTTGGGGTTCTCTTACCTACATTTCATGTTTTGCTAGGCATTTCCTGTTTTTTCTGTCTTCACAAATATGTCAAAATAGGTTCAAAGAAATGTAGCTTATTTGATGTACTCACAGAAGAGCTCAGGTATTCTCTCTCCTGACAGAGTCAGGTGCAATCATAGAACCTGCTAGAGATGGTCCTTTCTGGTTTGAGCAGGGAGAATTAGTGGACTCCCATGCAAAAGATTACCTATTTTCCTTTTATTGCATTTGTAGCAGCAGATTCCATTCCAAAGTGAGCTGTTCACTTTCTCTCATAAGTATGGCTAGCTCTTGATGGAAATGGGGAATCTGCATTCCTGGTTGCTTACTTGTGAAGCACTGAGTCATGTAGTGGGGCTCACTCAAAACACGGGAGATTACTCCAGTGATAAAATGTAACTACTCTATAGAACCCCATGTAGACGTGAGGCCCTTTAATTAAAGCTGAGTAAAAAAAGTGTTTGCATATTCCACGTATGCAGACCTCAGCATGTGAGACCATTTTACTGAGCATTTGAAACTCCTTTTGACTTACAGACTCATGGATGAATCAGAATGATCAGCGCCAGCTAGTCTGCATGGCCATTACTTAGTGCTGTCTTGACTCATACAATTGAAAAAGACGTGCAATAGTAACAACAGCAGAGTGAAAGGGTGGGGAGTAGCATCAGTCTAATTTTAGAATCTACATGTGAGCTTAATGCCCATACTTCAGTTATTATTGTCTGCAAAGATCTTGACGTACAGTCAAGTGAAGTCTGGAGAGTGATTCAGATACTGGAGTCTGGTCTAGTGTAAACAGAAGGGCTCTCCAATATCAGTTGAGAAGAACTGCTAGGTCACCAGAGCTAGACCTTCAGTGTTAAAGGAATATGGTCATACCATCCCACACACAAAGTTATCAAGCACCATTGAATTTTTCTGATGGCTAGGACAAATTTTCTAATTACTCACCTAAGTGTGGTTGGTCAATGATTATTTATCCTCCAAAGCAGGGGAATCATGCAGTGACAGAACAATAGGATTAAAGGGCTTACTCCTCACATCATGCAGTCACTTAAGTCCAGTTCAGTATTGTTTTGGCTGCTACTGAAAGAGCATAATAACCATGTATGTCACCCCATGCTGTAGATAATGTTTGCACAATGATATAGCTTGTGTAACATTATGCTCATCGTCACATCTATACTGCTTTTCCAAAAGTTCCAGATAGTTAGATTTGCTTCTGTGTCCAAACAGGTTACTGCCTTCTTTTGCAAAACGCTTGCAAGCACTGTGCTTTTGTGTTTGTTTTGGGTATTTTATTTTGTTCTGAAAGTCCTATTCCAGAAAGCAACCTGACAACTTTTTCTAAACCCAGCTATTTGTAAAGCCTAGAAATGTTTTCTGCCTTAATCTATTCTTGGAAATCTGAAGTTCCCTAATTTTTTTCCTTAGTGTTTAAGTAATAACTTTCTTCTAAAAAAAAAAAAAAAAAAAACACAGGACACATTCTGCATTTTTCATGTTGCAGAAGATCAATATCTCTTCTGAATATAATACAGTATCTCTAAAGCAGGAACAAAGTGAAGGTTTTGAATGAATTTTTTCAGTGACAGCTGAAGATAGCCAACCATCAAAATGGACAATAAAATAAATAAAAGATGATTAATATCATTCTGAATCATGCTTTCAAAATGCATTTTTGCAGTTATTCTATTTCATTCTTGTTGTGTTTTCATACCTTTAAATATTATACCAGTTGTTATATTCTTAAAGAAGTTATTTGAAGAATGGTTCACAGTCCATTTATTGTTATGCTGTACAGAGATGTGATGAAATCAATGTACTCTGCACCACAGGCATAATGTAAAGCAGATGGTTTTTCCTCAAGCAACGAGTACATTAAAATCAAAACTATAATACAATGTATATAGTGCTTCTAGATTAAAGCTCTTGCACGCCAGATTTGTAGCTTTGATTCTTTCTGATTTTAGCGCTTAGCAGGATTTATCCCAGTGATTCTGCCCTTGGGCCAAAGTGAATCAGCTTTTATCTGGGATGATCATATATTGGCTAAGCCTTGTAGCTTTTCTTTTAATAAACATGTAACTTTAACCTACCATTACACGTGCATAAAACATTACAATTCAAGCTTGCACACAACACTATAACCAAACCAGAATCCATTAGAGTTCAAAAGGTGGTTCATTTGCAGCAAGAACACTTCTAATGTGTGTCCTTTTAATTTCTTTGATTTCCTTCTAGTCAGCTTTCTTATAATCAACTTCATGCTTGCCCAAGGTTAGGCTTATTTGTGAGCACCATAGAAAAGCATCTTCATGCTCCTGCCTTCAGAGTGAAAAGTCTTCATCAAGTTACAGTTTTTTACTAGGAAGTGACATTGTCATGTGTGCAAAGTGACTCCATGGTTTTCTTGGTAGCATGAGCAGCAACTTTCAAGAAATGTTTATGTATCTGGCTTATTTTCTTAAACCTCTTTGTTCTTCAAGATTTTCAGGGTTTTTTTCATACTCTAAAAGATTAAATATCTTGAATCTGGAGTTATTTTTATTCTTTCCCAGCTCTCCAAAAATACATTTCGAACTTTGAAAATAGTCAAGTAGATTCTCTTGTCCAACATATCCTTTTACCATTGTTCAAGAGCAAAAGCAAAAATCTGTAACTAAGGTTCCTGCCTGTCATACTTGCAAGATACATACATATCAAGTACAGAGTTAACTTCATAGGCTCCCATCTCTTTGGTCATCAGTGCACATGCTGTGATAGGGACATAAAAGCAAGAGGGCAAGTTGCCAGTCTGCTCTAGAACATTTTGATTTTCTCAGTACATGGGAAAATCCTGCAGGGTCATATTCAGGCTGAATTTGGAGGGCAGAGGGTCACAAGCAGTCCTTGCCACCAGTGATGTTTTCAGTGATTCTTTGAAAGTATCCTAAGGTCTCTGGGAATACAGGCTGGTTTTGATTGGGAAGATATTTACAGAATCTGAAGCTAGAAGAGAATAAATGAGTATCAGGCATACAGTTCAGAAATTTAACTGATTAGTTCCAGGATAATTAGCAAACAATTCCCTCTCACCCCAAATTGATTTTACATACCCATCTGCCTAGACTGCTCAAAGAGCCAGATGAGCCTGACCTGAGCTGTCTCTGTGGCATTAACTAAGTGCTCTGGTTTTACAAATTTAGCTCATTAATTCAGCTATTGCCTGAGCAGTCCCACAGAGAAGCTCTCAGTAGGAGGAATAGCATCTAGATAGAGCTGAGTGATTCAAGATCTTATGAAAAAATTATTTCAGTCAGTCTACTATGTTGAAAGCTATATTTTACTCAGACAGGAGTCCTGAGCCTGTTTGCACAGTGATGTGTGCTGTTCCTGCCCTCCCATCAGCCACCCTTCTCTTTGCCTCCAGTTTTGTAGATATGCTTAGATTCACTACAGTGCATCATTTCCAAAACTGGAACAACAGCTCCTCAATGAGACTACCTCAAGCACTGTGCAAAAGAGAAATACTATAATTCACACAAACAAATTAGAGGGATTTTCCCTCCTGCCTTTTTCTCCTACATGCAAAGCAGAGGTCTACTTATCATTTCCCATAAGTCTGGCAGCTCTGGGGTTGGTATTGACTAGAAGCAAGATTATTTACACTAATAAAGAAAGAAGGCAAGTCTTTCTTTCTAAATTTAATGCAGACTTTTTCCTTACTCGTTCAAATTCAGAAACAAGCAGTATAAGGTTCTCACTGAGTGTTAATATAACTCTCTTACAAAAGACAAACCAACAGGAATAGTGCAGAAGGTGCAGATAAAGCAGAGTCTTCCTACGCTCTGCAGTTTGACATTCATATCATGCATCATGTGACTTAGAGTATATGTCCTGCAGCCTCTAAAGATGCTTAGCAGGTCCGTAGCAGGTCTCAACGCGTCAAATAAAAAAGTGTAATTATTTGAAATAATTTGTATATTTTACATGTTAATTTAGCATGTGTGACTTTGGCACTGTTTGTCCTTCAGACATTCCCACAGCAAGCTTTCCCAACCTGTCCTCCAGGGGACTATTCCTAGGGGTGAGATGTAAATGCACAGTCCTGAATGCTGAACTCCTGCTAGTGTGCTGACAAAGCCCCTGACAACAGTTTTACCAGGTTTGCTGGTACATGGAACTGAAACTGTTTCTTCATTTCACCAAGAAAACAAACTTCAGAAGATCTTTTTTCAGGACAATAAAAATTTCTGGTTACTACTGACCTGGTCTGCTTCCAGCCAGTTAGAGAAAGATGAAAGATGCTTTCTTGCAGTACTTATCTGCTGAAACCTTTCAGTCTTTTCTAGCTCTGGATTGAAATATGACCAGTTTTAATCACCATATTGTTAAAACTTGTTCACTCTGACACAGTTAATGCAATGAGAATGCATCTGCACAGCAAATTGTTTGATCATTATTTCATTTTAAATGGGGGATATAAAATTACTGCAGTGCAGAAACTCCCATTTTTTAATTGAAGAACTCGTTCTTCCTGAGATTAACCATGACTCTCCCATATTTTGCCAACATTTTCTTCTCCAACTGTAACAGTGGTGTTTTCTGTGACTGCTAGGAATTCTACTAATCTACACTGAGCATTTGGCTTCAAAGGAGTAATAACGAGTAGGATAAATGACTGATATCTGCCTTCATTAATGAATCTAGTACTGTTTTAGCTAGAAAAGTATTGTCTTTCTAATGTGTGGAGTTCACTTCTTCACAGAAAGAAGGTTTTTCTTTTTTAAATTTTAGAATCTCAGGTGAAATGTGGGATTATCTTTTCTTATAATATTGTGGGCTTTTTTTGTGCCATGTGCAGTTTGTTTCCAAACAATTCAGAAATATGACTTTTGGACAAAACTATCTGTTTAGTTCAAAGCTATACTATATAATAAATGTTTTTTTCTACTTTTGAAAATTTCAACATCCTTCAACATCCTTCAACATCCTTCCCACAAAAGAAAAAAATCACAACAAAGACATACCAAGTACAGCTTTCAATATGAGAAGGTAAAAAAAAAAAAAGTAAAATGTGTTTTTTACGGAGGTTACATTTGAGAATATTGTCTGTAAGTGGTAAGCATGTTCCTTTTCTCACTTGTACTGATGTAAACCAAAGGTAATCACTGTGTAAACAAGGATATTCTAGAGAGGAATAAGGTTCAAGTGATATTAGCCAATTTTACGTTAGACATATATATATCTATATATATGCATATAAATATATTTATAGAGTGCTGTCATTTTGCTGAAAAATGTTCATGGAGGTAATTTTCATTTTATCCCACCACACAGGCAGTGTAATGATTCTGTAGGAGTTTCATTTGGAAATATGCTGTGGTTTAGTGCTAAGTTCACTTACTTTTTTTTAAATTTGCTTTGCATTTTTTTAACTATGTAGTTAAACATGTATTTGAATTACAGCACAGTTTAGTTATGGTGGCTTCTATATTCAGGGAAAACAAGGATAAATAAAGCTCTAAATAAAATAAAACCATATGCCAAGTATGAACGCTTTGAACCTTTGCAACAACAGAGGAAGTGAAATGTGAATTCTTTCCTGTGAAAACATTTGGGGAAATTATGAAATCTGGGAACTGGCTGGATTCTGCACCCTGTTTGTTTACTAGAGCAAACACATAATTGAACCAGGTTATGCAATGCACTGTCCTGTGTTACCTGTGGGCCCGTTGACAGAGAAGACTTTCAGGAAGGGAAACAGTAAAGAAAAAAAAAATCAAAAAGATCTACAATTCCCACATAAAATCAGCCCTTTCTTCTGGAAACCAATGCTTGATCCATAGCTTTGGTGAAGAGCAGCTGTTTTTGCTGGGCTGGGCGATCCCAGAGGGATCCTGACTGTGATCCTGACTGGCAGCCTTAGAGAAAACTGGGAGACAATTGGGGAATAATCTGAGGCAGACCAGCCACATGCATGATTCCTGGCCAGAGCCAAGAAAGGCCCTGGGGAGGAAGACAGAGAGAAAAACTGGGTTTGTACAAGGTGCTCACAGGGTGGACTGTGACCTACCAGGGTGGGACCAGACCTGCAAGTCAGAAGAGGAGGTCAATTTTAGGGGTCAGATGAAGGAATGGAGTCAACAAGAGGGAAAATAAAGGAAAATAAGCAGACAAAGAAGCAAAGACTCATCCAGTGCACAGCTGCCACAGAAGCCTGCCACATAAACACTAGAGACACTTTCCTTTTTCACTGCAGTTCCCCAGTGCCAGGGTTCACATCTCAGCACATCACCAGAATGGGCCTGTCTCTGACAGGGCTGAGCAGCTGGGAGCTAAAGAAACAGGCATTCCTCTGCTTAAATCCCTGACGGGCCATGGTCCGAGAGGTATTTGCAAAGCATGCTGAACACTCGTGACTGCCACATCCTTTAAACTTTGCCACAGAGGAGGGGCCCCTTGGTAGTGCTCACTTGCTCACTGGTGGGGCTAAAGCACTTGCCCAGGCTGCAGAAAAGCACTTCTGTTTCCCCAGCAGCTATCTTCAGGATCTGGGAACCCAGCCTAGACCTACACTTGTCTTTCCTAGTCAGGCCAGCAGGGAAACTATGGTCCCTAGAAGAGGTGTTGGAAATAAATTTGCATCCAGTTCATAGGAGTATCTGAGCCTTACCCGGACCAGTATGTGGTACAGATCTGGGGGAATCACATGTCTGTACCATGCTGGAGACAGGGAGAAGGACAGTCTTGTGCAAGAGGTGAACCAGCCTGACAGCATGTCCTGCAGGCGCTGCTGCAAGGTCATCTTCTCTGCAGTCTGCCAGCTGTGCTGGCTCCCAGTGCCAGGTGTCTGCTGGACCTCACGCACATCCAGGGACCCCCGGTGCAGATATCAGGGTGCTGGTAGATAGATTAGCATAAAAAAAATGGAGACCTTCAGTAAGTCAGAGCATAGTTGTCTTGGCAGGGGCAGACCTTGGCAGCAAAGGTAAAGGTGTGGTTGTTGTGCCCTGCTTGCTCTTCTGTCCCATGCAAGCCAATTTCTACTGCTTTGTATTTTTGCCATAAAAGCACCAAATAAATCTGACTGGCACTTTACATGATGTTGATTTATAGCTTCAGCTTCTAAGATTAATTTCCTCTTTTATCTCTTCTTTATTGATTTTACTTCCCTCAGTGGCATGCCATAAATGAGAGCATCCTAGTATTTATTACAGCCACATATCTTTGTTATACATCAATGCATGGCTATGGTAACAGAAGGCAATAACAAAGGAACAGTGTGAGAATAACCACTGTGTGTACAGTCACTGAAATTGTTGCTTGATTATGTTACTAAGTATGTGCTTTACTTAACCACATATAAAATTCAGTCTGTATTCCCCACATGTTGTCATCTTTAAAAACCTCTATCCTCAGGTTGAGTCCTCAGGCTCTGAATTTCTGTACATGACTCCATCGCACTCAGACCAGATTTTCCTTCATGGCCAGACTCCTCTCCATGTACTGTGTGCCTGCAGATGTGGCTCCAGGCATACCTGGAGCCTGTAATCTGGGGTGCCTGCCCCAGCATGCTTGGGGTTGAGTGCTGCCAGGCACAGCCAGGCAAGCTGCCTGCAAGACACGGCTGTGGTGGGAGGAGGCTGGCACCTGGTCACCGCTCAGCCCCTGCTGACTCTCATGACTACCTTGGAGGCAGTATTTTTCCACTAGAAAAATATTTCCCCACTTCCTCTCCACTCACACATTGGACTATGCAAAATGGAGCCCATTCCCTTTGACGAGAGCTTTAATAAGTTAGTAATTTGTTTCCTTATTCTTTTGTCAGTCTTTCTGTCCTGAGATAAAAGTGAACAAACAAAGAACTTTTTTATCCCCTTTAAAAGCTGTCAATTGTTTCATGCTCAAGCTACTGTTCCACTGATAGTGACAAATAAGTGAGAAGAAAAAAGGACAAAAAAGACACTTAAGATGGACTTAAACAGCAGTTTGTCATTTTATTTGTAAAAGGGAGGAAACACAGAAATCTGTGAAACATTTCTCAAACTAAGTTTATGTATCCCAAGTCAGGAATTACCACTGTGACCATGCTGGGAAATTAAGAGTTCTGGCCCATGGAGACCTGTCAGTGTTTGCATCTCTGCTATAACCCTTGGACAGAAATATCTTATTTTTTTCACCTAATAATCCTTGAAATCTCAACACACTTGGGTTCATTTTGAACAAAATAGGCAAGGAGTCTCCACCTCACCACCCAGCACAGTGAGTGCAAGATAAATCCTGATTTAATGACACGAGAATAATTACAGCACAACTGTAAGGGCTGAAAGTACTGATGAGAACAACCGTATACAATCCAACGACACTGTACTGGCAGCCTCAGGCAACCTTCCAGGTCTCCAGGAAAAGCAGGACTGTGGTACAACTGTGATGGCCCCAGCATCCCTCTGTGGAAAGCTACTCAACAACCTTCCCAACTACAAGTAAAGGTAAAGCACCACCTCCATCCTGATACTACCCCTCATATCTCTCTGTATATTCTGAAAACACAACCTAAGCCATAGACACTGTGATCCTTTCTGAGTACTGTTCTGTTGTTTATGTTGTAATCCCACAGAATCAGCACCCACCACACACCCCTGACATCATTTCCCCTCAAATTCCTTTGCTCTGTTCACCTCTCTCTCCGTTTACTAGTACTGTATGTCTTGGCATCAGACAGTACACACAACAAAGAAAAGATTGTGGAATTTCATTCTTTTTTATTTATTTAATAAATCTCAGGAAAAGAAATCTTTTTATAGGTTGGAAACCTTCTTTAAGGAAAGGTAAGATGAATAGACTTAGTTAGCAAGTAAGAAATCAAAACCTTTTACAATAACCCATAAAGCAACAGCTCCTGGGGTGGTATTATACATTGTTATTACATTTATTGTGGTATAATACATACATCTTTTAATATCACAGGAGTAACTCAAATTAAACCAGCTGAGAGTCCACCTACACTTTTTAAGGGGCTTTAAAAAGTTCCATAAAAGTCTAAGTGTAAGAAATGTCTGTAATCCATTGAAAAAAACCCAAAATACAGTGAAAGTATTTCACTGGGAAGTTTCTCACTGCCTGTGAGAAACTCTGTACACGTTCTGCAAACAGCTTCCAAACCAGAATATCTTAGCAGCTTTCATTTTCCAAAACAAAAAGCAATAAACTATATAATGCACTGTTACGCTGCCAAAATACTTTTTACCCTTATGGTTAGATAAGCACAAATACATCCAAAATGAATAAGGTTTGGGACTTCTCCTGTGTGTATATATGCTTTAGAACAACGATATTCATTTTTGTCTTATCCAAGGAGAATTGCTAACACTATAGTACACTACAGTTTTGGGTTTACAGCCAAAAACTTAGTCCATTGTATTCCACCTAAACTAGTCCTGTTTTGGCCATTAGGTTTTGTTTTGTGGGGGTTTTTTTCACCTCAGGAAACATAATAGGACTAGCCAGGTTCTCATTTGAGGCGTGTCTAAGATTTATTACTTGTTTTTAAAGTAAATGAAAAGAGAGAGGTGTCAGTTTAATTTGAAACATAATCTGAAGTGAGAGTGTGTATGTTATCCATTTTGAGTTTTGCCAAGAGTGATCTAAATATGTGTCTAAAACACTGGTGATGCCTGTTCGTTCTTTCAATCAGTAACACAGACCAGACCAGATCATAAGATGCTACTGCTAGCAGATCTTTGTCATCTGGACCAGAACTCCAAGTTAACACTCTGTGATTCTTAGTTGCAGATAGAAAGATTCCATTTTTATGGGAGACCTTGGGCTGAATAATCCCGTAAATTTACATATGACATCCTATTGAACCTCACCAGTAAAATCAATGCAAAAAGCAATGCATTGCACAGCTTGTCCATCTCAAAAATTTTTGTACTATACAGCAGTGGGAAGACTCATTTCACACTCCTGCCTCCCATCACCAAACTTATCCTCCCACTTCAGATCACTGTATTTGATTGAAATGTTGCCTGACCTTGAACTTCCCCAAGCAGTTGCTCTTCTTGGATACCCGGAATTCATGGGAACAGTTGAAAAAGCTATCTAGTACTTTTAATCTTGTTAATTCATGTGCACTGCTAGCAGTCACCAAGTTCCAAGTTGACACCTGGTTGACCTTATAGCTCCCACTGCTCTGGCCAGCACAGTTGAGGAGAATGGTGTTTTAGAGCTGCGAACGGTACCACAAACTGGTGTGCAGAATGCTGTTGCAGACAGTAAGACAGTATTATACAAGATAGAAACATCACACATTGATTTTCTAAAACTGTCTAAAATTGACATTAAGAAACATATTTATTTTTTTATATACCCAAAATACAGGATTGCCCAGTAGCATGTTTTTAACTAAAAGCAACACTTTTAGGGGAAGCTCGAGGATTGAAAAAGAGTATTCAATGAAAAAGGAAAATTGAAGGCCTTTCTGTTACATACTCCCTCAGGTTTAAGCTACTATTTTTCTTATTTCTGTCTCATCCAAGGTTTTGTTGAGGCAGTTCTTGGTGGATGGGAGGAACATCATTAACATGTTCTAACAGATGACACCATTACACCATTACTGAGGTGGCAGAAGCTGATGTACACCATTACCTTGAGTTTTTGTCTTCTCAGATATCCTTGTTCTGCTCATATCCACGATCTATTAAGACAGCAAGGAAACAAGGAGCTTTTCCCTGGCACAAACTATTTCTTCGCACTGCCATGCCTGGAATTTTTGTTAATGGGTTGTGGCTGGAGATTCCAGTGCTGGAGACAGTGCTACGTATGGGTCATGTACTTCTCATGTTCCTGCTTATAACAGAGCTCTCTGGTCAAAACTTAGCTAATAGTCAGTAAACATTTCTGTAAGGAGGGAAATCTAAAAAAACATCTTTTAGTCATAATATAAACAAGATTTAGGAGCTTTAGGTGTCTACATTCCACTGGAAGCTGGATCTTTAATTCCTCTAAGTTCTTCAAAAATCTTAGGCTTTGTTTGTGCAATAATCAACATCATTGCTGTCCTTCAAAAATTTGCAACTAACAAAGCCATTTAATTCTGGAATAAGCTCTCAATAATGCAAACAACGACACTAGGAAACCTGATCAAATTTAAATCTAGGCCATTGACAAATTATCTTTAATTTTTTATCAGAAGATTGCTCCTAGATTTCTTAGAAATTGAATCCAGTTATTAGCAGTAAGCTCTAATTTCCCAAGAAAATTATCTGAGTTTGAAAGCCAAAATGTTGGTTTTCAAGAACAAGTAAAATATGGTTCCAATAAATTTTATGTTCTTTTGAGTTGCTTGATCTCAGACTTGGTATTGCATGTCCTAGAAATAACTACACATTTGAAGCTCTTTCTTCAACTATTAAAGCATGGGAAAATTCAAAGTACACTTATACATTTGTATTTATTTAATCTGTTTTCTTAAAAACAATAAATGGTATTTATGGGCTCAAAAAGATCAGTAAACATTGGGTACCTACATTAAAGTGCTGTAAATTAATGTGTTATGAATTCCTAATGTAGATAAAAAAAGTGTAAATATTGACATTTACCAGCTGGACAAGTTGAAACCTTGCCTTCCTTTATTTTACAGTAAAACCTGTAAGCATACACTCACAATGTGGAGTCTGAAGCAGTATTTCAGGAAGTGACAATTGACACAGTTTAACAATCAAGTACATTTGTTCCAGGCAAGTCCATAAGTTCCTTGGGAAAACGCCTGGCAAAATGTCCAAAACTAGTTACCTATTTAATTTAGAATGGAATTCTGAATGTTGTGTAATCAAAATATTTGTAGCCCTGTGCTCAGTCACAGGGTTTTGGTGTGTCACACCTTTCTCACGGTCTACCTACCATGTGTCAAATGTGAATCAATGTGACAAACTGTCTTTCTATAGATGTGGCAGAATTTCTCATATCTTTGGCAGACTGAGCAGATTTTCTTATTCTGAAACTGCTGATGTGAGAGAAATGATATGAGTGTAAAGAAAGGAGAATTGTTGGCATAAAGAAATGAGGAAATTAAGGAAAAAACCCTGTTGTTTGTACAAGCTTCCATGTGATGACACTTCAAAGACAAACAACAAAAATGTTAGTGATCAAGGCAGGTTTAATATTGCCTTTTCTGGTCTGGAAGAGGGTGAAGCTGATCTATTGAACAGGTTTGACCCTCTGAACATGGAAGAGAATTCCAAATTTCTGAATGATTTACCACAGATAATTATGACTCCACAGAGACTCCACCATCTCTACTGCATAGTGAACACTATACTATATACAAATAAAATCAAATAGACATAAAGGTCTCAAAACCAATGCAAACAAATATAGACAGCATATGCTTGTTCCTAAGTTTATCCTAAGGCTCCAGATGACAAAAATGTTGAAACATTTGTTTCAAAACAATTAAAATTACCATGAATTCTGCTCAAGCATCAACCTGCACCATGTTTCTATTGAAAGCAGAACAAAGTCAGGGAGAGGTCACAGTCACTGCTTATTTATTTACTTGTACATTTTTGGAGGTAAGGAGGAGGATGGGAAAGAGATTGTGAAAAAAAAAAGTAGCAAACAATGATATACAGACTTTGGAGAGAGGGGCAACTCACCATTAAAAGGAAGAGGGGATGGGTTTAGAGAAAGATTGTAAAGATACCAGGGGCAAGAAGAAATTTTAAGTTCCTGAAATTTATGTGATTTCCTGTTTGAGTTCTGTCTCTTCCCATTGATTGCTAGCAGTTTTCTGCTTTTAGCTACAATTTGTTCCTCTTCACATCTGGTACAGTCTAACTCTTGAAGCTAAAGTGTCAATGTTTTTAACCTTTCTGATGGAACAGAACTGAATATCTGCTGCATCCCACCTAAATGAGTTAGACTTCAGAGATCCCACAGGCTCCCGTGGAGTGCATCTGGGGCGAGAAGATGAACAGATGTGCAGCAGATAGATAACAAGGAAGAGTTTGTTGCATAGATCAAAGTATTTATAAGTGGCAGCACTAACTCTAAATTATTATGACCCTTTGGTATGAAAGAGGGAGGTTTTAACAAGTGTTTGAGGCATCATTTTGTAGAGAGTTTAAGTGTGTGTTTAACTTACAATGCTGAAGCCACATTTGAATCAGGAAGATTTAAGTGTATTTCTTCACATATGCATTGCCTGTTGTGTTGAGAATATTTTGCAAACACTGATGTTTCTGTGCTAATAGAAAGGCTAGCAGAAGAGAAAGTATATCCCATATATATATATATATGTATATATAGAGTATATATATAGTTTCGTGTTTGAAATTTGTTTTTGTGGACAGAGACATCAAACATACAACCAAGAATAGCTATAAGAACCCATGATAAAACTTTGTGCAAATGGAAATGAAACATGATTTCTCATAAATACTGTGCTTTTGGAAAAGGTCTTTGTACTGTGTGAGAAGTGCCACATGCCAGTTTTATATTTCTACAAACCTTTATTTCCTAGAGGCAGTCATTGACTGAAGGTCCATAGAGAAGTTTTTTCCATACCTTCAGGCAGATGAAATATTTTCCTTGTGGAAACTTCTGGGCACCATAATGTCTTCAGAAAAACCTCTTTAAAATTATTTTCCACTTGGTGGCAAATACATCATGAAGGCTCCATGAAAAGCTGACAGTGATCCTGCTGATGCTGAAGAGGAACAGCTGGGCAATACACAGATAATCTGACCCCAGTTTAAATAAGCATGTTGCAGATAGGCATTCCTGTGTAAAAGAAACATAGACCATCCATATCACTTAGGTTTGAGGTGATGTGGGCCTGATGCATCTCCAACCTCCCCACTTCTGTCTACTTCCCATCCAAAGTCCCCCTTACTCAAACACTTTCAGTTGTACACCATCTCTAAACTTGTTACTCTATACCCCTGTGACATAATCTTACTTGTCTGTGTCCTATCACAATGTTCAAACACCTCTTGAGGTGCAAAACAGTGCAAATAAGCTCAAAAGCTGTTTCCATAGGCAGGCTATAACAGACAAACGTACTAGGAGGAAGACTGGAGGAGACAGACTGAATAATCCTGGAGGACTCAAACACATGGGACCTATGCAGCCATTTAAACTGCTTGAGCTTTAGCCCAGCTTTGTGTTAGCATTTCAGTTTTCTCACAGAACAGATGCTTGGTTTATGTTGTATCTTTCATATTGTGTCAATATTGAGCATTTCACAATTAACTTCGTCCATTACAAATAAACCCTGACAGAATTCAGTGCATGGGAGACAGATGTAAATGAACAGCATTGCTTTGTCCAGCTGTATCTGGCTGAACCTCAGAAGCTGTCCATGTAAAAGACAAACCCCTCACATCTTGTGAGCTCTGTGTGTGTGTGTGTGCACACGCTGCAGAGGCCTGAGCTAGAATAGCAATCATGCTAAATAGCAATCATGCTAAATGAGGAAGGAGAGAGCCTGTGATGGAGCAGCTGCTGCAACTCAGCACAGCTTCATTTAGCTTTTCCCCCTCCCACAGCAAGTGATAAATCTACCCTGCTAAAGAGGAGTTCAAACCATGAAGATATTCTCCACAGAAGAGGATTATAAAGCTCTGTGATGAACATGGAATGAAATTAAATATAGCCTGTGAAATGGGTGTGCTTTTCTTATTCTGCTCTGGGAGGCTTCATGAAGGAGATTTTGCCTCTCAAAGCAGTAAGTGCAATCTCTCATGGATCGATCCCAAGTTGTCCGCTGTGTGACAAATGTTCAAAAGAAATATGGCTGCCTTGTCTGGAGTCTTTTTTTGTGGTGTTGGGGCAATGGGAGCGTGTGTTTGCATGTGAGTATGTATATAGGAAAAGGAGGGCTCAGCCAGTCGATCAGATTTCATTAGGTTTCTGAGTGCCAGCTTTAGGCTAGTGGTTTTGGAATATTGCTTGGGAGCATTTCAAGTATTTCCAGCTTTGAAAAGTGAGTTGTTGTAATTTCTAATTAAAAGAGAGGAAAAAAAGGCCCCTTTGTCAGTTAATAAATAATGGTCATTGACACTTCAGTTCAAAAAAACAGGAAACTCTGGAGCTTTCCTTTTTCCCATCTTAGCTAAGGGCTCTTGGCAAGAGGCAGTGTCCCCAGCAGAGGACCACCTGCAGCTCAGGAGCAGCCAAGTTCTCAAGCTCAGATAGAGGAATCTTTTACATGACCATGATGTCCACTTCCACTCCAGGCCATCTTGAGACCAGATGCATTAAGATACAGAAGTGGAGGGTGCCAGATTTATAGAATAAAACACCTTCTTTTAGCATTACTCAGTCTGTGGGATCCCTGCTTGCTTTTTTTATCCCTCATAACACTAGAAAAGAATATGGATCCTGCCAAGTTTAGTAGTTTCATGTAAAGCACTGGCAAATAACCTTAGATGGTAAATTCTCCGGGAGCTCTCTTATGTCTGCAAAGTACCATGAACACTCCTGCTGAAGTATACATACATATATATCTCTAACATCATCTCAAGGTTAGGAAGAAGTTATACTTAACATTCCTTCTTGCCTCATTCATGTGACTTTTTCCACCATATTGTGAATCATGCTATCCATTCACTGATGCCAATAAGAAGGATGAATTTTCAAGTATGTCTAAGCACAGAATTCCTTACTTTGTGATGACATTGTTAGTATGGGTACATTTTTAAGGGTGTCTTCCACAACCTTATTGCCAAAAGTGAGGCAGCTATGTAAGATCCAAAGGTTGCTGAGGACTGTTGAGTCAAGAGAGAGAAATTGCTCCACGCATTTTCTTATCTCTCTCTGGTACCTGCAGAAGCAGCCTAGGCAATCGGCTTATACACAGCAATTGTTACTTGCATGCCTAAAGTCATATGAGATGAATCCAGCTCCTCCCTCTAAGTCACCACGGAGAATTCTTACCCTTGCCTAATAAAATCAAAATTATTTCATGTAGCCATTTTAGTATCTTCAGACAGTTTTGAAAACTGTAACACCTTCATATCTCCTCCAGATACATGGAGTTTGAGATCATACATACTTGACGCTGCTCAACTGAAACTACAGAATCATCCATGGGTTAATTAAAACCTAGCAGCAAAAGTAATCGTAGCTAGAGAACACCACACTCATTGCTTTTTCTGTGGCTCATGTGAATATAAGGATGGCCAGGGACAGCTAAGCTGAACCTTGTACCTCAATATGAAAAAGCAGGGTTCGTAAAAATTCTTCTGGCCTTTCAGAAACTTTTCGTCTCTATTCTGTTGCTGCATTCTGACTCAAAAATTTTTGGAAGGGTCCCTTCATAGAAGTTTTACATGACATCAGCTTTTCCTGTGACCAGCTCAAAAAACAACTATAAGAGGTATATATGGAAACAATAAAGACCTACTGTTTTTATGGAAGTGTAATGCCATCCAAATAAAATTCACCATCTATGGAAACTTTCATTAAAAACATAACTCTGAAAGGCTCAGTAGCAATAATTCAACAAAAAGAACCCTTGTTTTCTAATGTAAGTGGGAGTCCTGTAATGTCAGGGTTATCTCAGAAAAAAAAAAGAGCTATTCACAAACACATCACAGAGAAGTCTGAATATGAAGATAATGAAGGGCAGATGTTATCTTAGGGAAGATGCTGAGCTTAAGATTTTTTACAATGAATGCATCATATGCCATTGCAGAGATATATAGTTTTTTCATTGTATTTAGTAATATGCCTGTATTTTACAGGGGGACACAGAACTCCTTGGGCAAGAACAAGCTCTTCATCAGCTGCTGACAATGTGATGAATTGTCCCTACCCTTTTTTCTCTGTCTGAACACCTTTCAGTTCCCTGTACCCAGTTCTCTGCCAGTCCCAGAAAACATACGTAGAGTTAGGAGAGGGGACAGCAATTCTTTTTGATTGGTTGACGAGGGAAGAAAGGAGGTTTCAGAGTTCTCTGAGGACAAAGGTAAACTCATTGCACACCATGACCAAGGAAATCACAGGCTCACTTATGTGAAGAAATACAGACAGAATTTAGTCCCAGCTCTAAAGGGTTACAAATGCCAGTGGAAGAGGTTCCGATAACTCCTAGGAGAGATGAAAAGTAGTTTTACAAGGGCCATGCACACCTGGTGTCTGTTCACTGTGGTTAAACTACTATTTTGTCTCTTAAATACATGGAAAATTGAGCTCAGTTTATCAGAATTATCTTAGTGTATGTACAAAAATATGATTTTAAGTGGCTGAGAGAAATCACAGAATAACCTATAAATAATTAGATGACCTTTGCAAAATATACTTATTTTTAAGGTGATGAGTTAATATTAATTCAATAAAGGGGCAATAGCATAAATGGTAAACTTTTATCATGGGTAAGGATTTGGCTATAAAGCAAGAATAAGTAGTCAGCTTTCCACATGGAAAGTGATTATTAAGGTCTGTTTTTATTGAGCTGAAAAAAACCAACAGGGTGTAAAAAAGTAGATGTCTCAGAGTAATTTAGAATTTAATGTACTCCTGAAACTGTCAAGCTGAGGATCAAAGATGGCTTGCATTCATTTTAGATTACTAATTTGTTTATTTTTTCTGATGTTTTTAATTATGTTAATAAAGCAAAAAATTTTGTTTTAGTTCCTCGAGTAATAGAATTTGCACTATGCTTATAGGTGAAGAATTAGTTTGGGTCTCATAAACCATTATCTTTGGTGCTTTTCAGTGTCCAGTCCTGCTAAAAACACAGCTGCTACATATAATCTACTGACATATTTTTTTTTTTTATATACTGATGGGGAACCCTGTGAAAATGTCTTTAAAACATTTAGCAGGGGTTTAGATAACAAAGTTGCAGAGCATGGCTATCATGTAAGCACTCACTGCTTACGTGATAAGTGCACAGGGTTTGATAGGTAATACTTTGTACCTACTGTAATTGCTTGTTCTTGCAGATTGCAGAGTAATCCAGAAAGAATTCTATAGTCACCCTACATTAACAAAAAACAGGAGAGGTTGCAGTATGTACATTCCTTCTCTGATAACGGAGGCATAACAAAAAATTAAGTAGGTGTGCCACAGACCTGTTTATTTCCCACAATACAGACTGGTCGTTTCAAAGCAAAGACATCAGACATAGTAATGTGGAGAGCAGCCCTGGAGTAGCAAGTACAGCAGGTTTGGACAGGTACAGATAATGGCTAAACATTCTTACTGCATTTCAGGTGCACTCACTAAAAGCTGAATGTTGACACTACCCAGTCATTTTCAAGGCTATTACAGAATAGAGCTGGAATACATTATGGCCTGAACAAGACATTTCAATTCTAGTAGTTTTGAGGGGTGGGGGTAGGTGTGTGTTTTATCTGTATTTTCTTTAACATATGTTCATTTATCAGTTCATTTTTTTAATTTGTGTGTGGTACTTTATCAAACACTAATCTTTTTTGCATAAATAATTTCTCTTAGTTGTTCTTATTATATAAGCAAATTCTTACACTTGTCTTTGGAAGAGAAACAGGATTTATTTAAGGAAAATTAATCATTGTTAGCTTTATTCACTGTCATTGTACATTTATCAACTTTAAATGTTCCAAGATGGATTCTCAGAAAGATTAGGTGTAACCTGTTATCGATTCTTAATTTATTAATTAGAAAATGTAAGTTGCATATATCTCTAGGCAATAGCCTTCCTATGACATATTTACAGATCATAAAGCAAACATAGAGGAGGAAGCAAAATATAAAAGCCTGGGCAATATAAGCACACATGAAATCCCACCAGCAACTCAGCTGCGAAAAATAATTCAATTAATTGCATGCATTCAATTTATTCCATCTCAAAAAATTTTTATACTTTGGAGAATGACTGACAATTGTATTCAAACTAAAAAATGTCCTCACTCATATTTTGCATGATATACACACAAAACAAAACATTCATGGACACTGGTAGTGGTTGTGCTTGCGGTTGTGTCATGAACAGCATGCTACCTTTGCCAGTCCTCATTTTGCTTGTGATCACCATAAAAGATGAAAGACACACTGCCATAACTGATGCATCAGCAAATTATTTTAGGAATAACATAGCTGCACTGGTTCAAGCGAACTGCTGGCTTTCTGCTGTGCTATGGTGAGGAGATTCCCTGGGGCAAGACATATTTCTCTCACTCTTCAAATAACGGGAATGAGAAATAGCAAATGGAGCAGAGACATCCTGACAGAGTTTATCTGGGGTGAGCTGAAGGTTTGGCTTTTTGTATGGCTTAGAAGACCACAGTTTCTTATGGGAATGTGAAGGGATGGTCGAACAGGAGAGGAAAATATGAATAACAATTTTGAGGAATCCAAACTATTTTCATTAGATTTATCAAGTGCAAGAAGTTCCGGAAGTCTCACTGCACTCCATTTCTTAAAATCAGGCCTTCTAAAATGAAAATATTGCAAGTGTCCCAATCTGATGCTGGTTAACCATAACATTGCTAACGATTACCTCATACCTCAAATCTTGGCCAAGGGTTTCTATTTGCACAGGAAAAGGCTGGCAGGATCCATAGTCTTTGCTTCAGGGAAAGCCTCTCAGGTTGTTCTCCATGTTTTTCATCTTTCTAAATGCAGTCTTTTTATAAGGTTCCCTGATTTCATTCTTTCCATATGTTTTCTACTTGGCTTTTGCATGATTGCCCAAATTTGCAGGGCTGAGTTCTGCCCCAGGTGCTGTCAGAGACAGGAGTGGCCTGTGCTCCACCTGCTGCCGCCCCCTGACCTTGGCCTTCCATCACTTTCCCCCTCCAGGTGCTCCACCCCACCAAGGAGGCAGTGTCACCCTTGCTGTCCCTGCAGCCTCCAAAGAGTCCTTAGAGTCATCACCCTCCCTCCCTGTCTGGTCGGAGCACATATGGGGAACTGAGTCCAGTTGCATGAATGGGCAATTCTCAGCAGCCAAATTAGTGCCAGGCAACTGACAGAGTGCATTTAAATATCTGAAGCCAGGAGGCTCAGAAAAGACAGCCAGATGCATGTGAGGCAACTTAAGCTGGCCAACAGGAAATTCCCAGACAAGAGCAGGATTTAGTTCTCTTTTAAAAGGTAGTTCATCTGCAGATTCTTGAGTAGAGGGACAGAGGATTCTGTTAATATATACTTCACAGCTACAAATCAATTCCAGAATTAGAGTAAATGCAAAAGTGATGTTAAAAAAAGCCAAAAGAGGAAGGCTGTCATCCCAGCTGAATTCAAAGCAGTGAATCTTAATGTTCAAGTCCTCCTTGCATCTGATTTAGAGCAAGACCTTGAAACAAAATTGCTTTCCTCCCAAGAGAGTTCCCTTACTCTTAGAATAAGCTGAGCAAAGTCTGTGTTTGTTTAAGGTGATCCACGTTACACACATTAGTAGCTGTATGAGCAGAGACTGTGATCTAAATATAGTAAATTTCACACTCTGTCCAAGCTCAATGAATATTTAAGTATTTTTGCACAGTAGGACAAGAGAGACTGAGAGGATATCAGAACTGAAATCTCTGTATTTGCTTTGTAGTGGTCAGAGAATCTAGGTTTAAATTCTACACACAGATCAGGCAGAGGAAAGACCTGCAGCTGAATATCCCATCCTGCCTTAGCCCTCCCAACATTGATTTCCCAGTGATGAATGACAGGGGAAGACATGGGCTTTAATCAGTGTGTTTTGCTTGAAAACCATCAAATAGGGTCCTAAAAGAAGTTGAGAGGGAAGGCGTACTAAGATATTTCTGCAACATGCTAGAGCTTAGTCAAGAGTTACACACATTTTATGATGTCAGGATTTAGGCAGAAATATGCAAGAATTTAGGCCATGGAGATTGCAAGTGTCAAAGGCAAGTCAGGAAGGAGTACAAACTGAATGGACAGAAGGGTAAATTTAATCAATCCCTCCAAACTTTCCTAGCCTGAATATGTAGCAGAAGAAAGATGTCTTGACTTAGAGTCACGTGCTCTAGTGAGAAATTAACACTGACATGAAAGTCTATTTAACCTATGGGAAGAACTCTTGTGCTTTTCAGGGAAGAGAAAAGTTATCAGCAGGTGTATAGAAAGTCAGATCTGCTCATTTGAATTCTTTCACTGCCATGTGTTAAAATTATACACACACAGATTATCCAAAAAGCCACAATTTTAAAAGCCAGATAATTCAGAATTTAGGAAGTAGTAGACTTAAAAGTTGTTTGTGACAATAATCCAACTGTTTTGTACATATGCACTGAGGTAGGATCCCAGACCACCCTTGCCTTGTCCTATGCTCAGCATGGATGCCGTATCCCTAATAAGTAGGTATATGAAACTTAGTTTTCACTATGTGGTTTCCAGCCATTTTTACTGTGAACTGTTTAAATGCTAGTCAAGACAGCATTTATTTTTTCTCTTGTTTTTTCCTGTGTTCCTCAGGACTGTAGTGCCTGTGTGGGATAGTATCTGTATATTTTCCAGCTCAGTGGAAGTGGGAGCACACAGCAGGCTCTGTGCCTCTAAGTCTCAACTGACAGGACACTGGGGGACCTGGACTTCTTCAGCAGAGCTGTTTCACCACCGTCCTGTATACTTACCAAGTCAGCAGATCTTGGAGGCAATTAAATTTGTTAGTTAAGATCCCTATTGACATAAATACATGGAGGGGAGGAGGGTTTAAATTACTCTTTCGCATGATTCATTTGGCAGGTTTAATAACTTCATCACAGCCCAGTAATTTTCTAGCTTGCTTATTTTTCAAGACAAAACTTTGACACAATAACTCCATGCAGCACTACAGGCTAGGGGCAGAGCAACTGGAAAGAAGCCCAATGGAGAACACCTGAGGGTACTGGTCAACAGCTGGCTGAACATGAGCCAACAGTGTGCCCAGGTGGCCAAGAAGGCCAATGTCTTCCTGTCCTGTATTAGAAAAAGTATGGTCATCACGACCAGGGAAGTGATTCTTCCACTGTAGTCAGCGCTGGTGAGGCCACACCTCCAGTACTGTGTACAGTTCTGGGCTCCTCAGTTCAGGAAGGATATTGAGGTGTTGGAGGAGATCCAAAGAACAGCAATGACGCTGATGAAGGGGTCTTATGAGGAGAGGTTGAGGGAAGTGGGTTTGTTTAGCGTGGAGAAGAGGAGGCTCAGGGGTGACCTTATCACTGTCTACAACTACCTGAGAGGAGGTTGTAGCCAGGCGGGGGCTGGCCTCTTCTCCCAGGCAACCAGTGACAGGACGAGAGGACATAATTTTAAGCTGCGCCAGAGAGGTTTAAGTTGGACATTAGGAAGAAATTCTTCACAGAAAGGGTGATTAGACATTGAAATGGTCTGCCTAGGGAGGTGGTAGAGTCACTGTCCCTGGAAGCGTTTTAGGAAAGACTGAACGTGGCTTTCAGTGCCACAGTCTAGTTGGCATGATGGCGTTCAGTCTTAAGTTGGACTTGATGATCTCAGAGGTCTTTTCAAACCTATTTGATTCTGTGACATAATAGGTTCACAATGATACCTTCCTTTAGCTATTAGAGGATCCTTGTGGGACAATTTTCAACACTAAGATCCCTCAAAGGGAGTGGTCTCCACATCATCCCATGGATAATAATGATTTTACAGTTGAGTCTTCTGTGGTGCTGCCAACAGCAATGAGGACAGACTCTCTGTATCATAGAATCATTGAATGGTTTGGGTTGGAAGGGGACCTTGAAGATCATCTAGTTCCAACCCTCTTGCCTTGGGCAGAGACACCTTCCATCAGACCAGGTTGCTTAAAGCCCCATCCAACCTGGTCTTGAACACTCCCAAGGATGGGGCATCCTTAGCTTTTTGGGTAAGCTGTTCCAGTGCCCCCCTACCCTCATAGTAAAGAATTTCTTCCTAATATCTAATGTAAACCCACTCTCTGCACATGATTATCTCACACAGCACCTTCTTTCATCTTCAGAAAAGAAATTGTCATTGTTGTATGAAATACTCATCAGGCAGCAGTTTAAGATCCCAGCAAAGACGAGTTTCCTTGTCTTTTCATGCTGCTTCAGATCAGCCACACCCATTCCAGCTATTTGATTCTTGTGAAATATTTTTTGTGATTCTTGAGCACATGATAAAAAGAAACTCTATGATTTCTTTTTTTTCTGTTGTATCTTTTCGTGTTTGCCCAAAGTACCAGATACATCCTGTAAATTTTCCTCAGTACTTTCCTTGACAAATGATGAGTGGACTTCAAAAGGCAAATAGATTTTGCATCTTTAAGCACCAAGTCAAAGTAGAGATGCTCTGAAAAGTTTCTTTCTGAAATCTCTTTATGAATGCATTTGGGTTTACCAAGTTAATAAAAAGAGTAGCTAAATCATATATTGCATCTCATTTTAAAACAGAAGTCTGTTCGTTGTTCTCTAGAGAAAACAGTTGTTTCCTCAGAGTAGCTGAGCTCAGAGTACAGCTGGAGTGGTTGTGTGGTTTTCGATATGTCCTCTGTTCCTGTTTTTAATACATGGGCAAAACAAAGACAAAGGCACAGCGAATATTCCCTCATAAATTACCTTAACCTGTGGAGTCACAGTGTGATCTGAAGAAGGGATGGATCATAACGTAACCAGAGATGGTTTTTCATTATATTTCTGTCTGTCTTCTGACCTGAACTCAGGCCAGAGTTATTGTCTAGGAGTTATTAGGATGGGATTGGAAGGTTTCAGTGTTATTTTCTGCAAGTCAAGGGTTTCACCTATTAACTTCAGCTTTTCCTGTGGAAACTCTTGTGCCAGTGATTCACAAAACGGATGGTAAGTAAAGGAACAGATAAAAGAAATATGTCAACTGATTGTTGTGTACTTGTCCTTTGCCACTGTAATTAATGCTCTTGTAATGAAAACAATGGCCAGACTCATACAGGGGAACATCACTCCCTTGCTTTTATATGAGAAGAAAGTCAGGTACACTTAGAGGTTATAAACTGTCTGTTGCCTTACTCAAATCTCAGCTCTGCACTGGTAGATTTGTTGGTTTCCATTTATTATTAATTCCCTCTTCCGTGTCCTATATGTATCGGACAGATCAGCTCCAAGTACTGATTATTGCAACCACCTGGTTTCTGCAACCGACTGAAGTTGCTCTGAGGACTGAGTTCTTTCTTCCCACCCTTCTCCAAAGCCCAGAGGACTTGGAGGAGGTTTAACACCATTACAAATGCTCTTTCCTGAGAGCTGTCATGAAGGGCAAGAGCATCTACTGAGGGTCTGGACCTACAAATCTTATTGGTTATTCTCTGTGTCTAGCATAAATCACTCATAAGTGCTGCAAATCGGTGACAATTAGCGCTAGAATCCTGTGCATTCTTACTTCTTGCTGTTAAGATCTAATGAAAAGCGAAACCACGTTTCCTTGCAGATGGACAGGGAATGCAAAACTGAGCCAGAGTGTGCAACTGAAAAAATTGTGTGTTACAACAATTTTGGGAAGCTGGGCTTAATCTGCAATTTTCTCCACAGTAATTCAAATAATTTTTCTAAGTGACTTCAGTGACCTTTTTGTGGCAACACTCACGTTGCTATGGCAAGGTTTATATTAATACTAAAAGGTGCTGTCAAACCACATGCCTCCAGTGAGACATACAAACACTTGAAGGTGGGAAACCTGCCAAGATAGTCTTTCTACACAGTTAGGAAATGGAATGTATAGTTAATCATTGCTTTACTCAGAAGCAAGCAACAAGAGAGACATTTTTATCTTATGTATGCACCAGTCTTCAAGTATCAGGAAAAAGCAAGGCCCAAAACTGCACAGAGTTTTTTGTAAATATTACGAAAACATTTGAAAATACAAATGGTTTGACAGGAAGTTTTCATAATCACAAATGTTTATGTTTACACTGAAAAGAGAAGGCATGACAAAAAAAAATAAAAGAGATATTTTCAATCTCAGTTATACTGAAACTTCACTGACTTCACTGGGTTTGCAGAACTTTTGGAAATGTGTCAAAAGCTTATGAAAGTAGAAAATAAAAAAAACACATACTCAAAATTTTTATAATTATTCTAGAATGTTCTTTGCAGTGTTTGAGGATCAAATACTGCTTTCTTAACTCTCTCTGTCTTCCCACATGTAGGAAGAAGCATTTTTCAGCACTACTACTCTTTAATCTGAACACTTGCTACACCCTACTTTCTTCGGGTTTACATGAACATCGGCCAGTACATGTGGTTGATCTATACATTTCATATAAGATCCATAAGCAATAAAGGGTTAAACAAATACTTGGCTCAGTTAATTGTTTTTGAGAGCCACAAAACCTGATTTCGAGTCTGGCCTGGAGACAGAACTCTGGGTACTGCCCAGACCAGTGATGTGATGGATGGCAAACACTTCTGTATTTACAGTGGCACAGTGCCCAGCCTGTATACTGTCTGCTTCCTCCTCTTCACAGCTCATAGGGTCTTCAGTTATTTTTCAAAATTGCAGTCCTCAAATGATACCAGAATTCTAGACTACAGCTGAGACATACACATCTACAGCATACACGCTTATTTTATGAGAAATGTCAATCTCTACATAATGAATCCAAATAAGCTCTAATTAGCAGAAAGCTGAATTATATCCCTAATAACAGAATGGTCAATTATAAACCAGTGGATGAGGTCGTTATTTTCAGTCAGACTCTTCTGTCATAACTCAGAAAACAGAGGCTATTTACAAACCACTAATTTTCATTCACTTAGTAAGTAGCTTAGCAGAGTTCACATGAACATATGAATCGCTGTTTATCTTTTTTCATTAATTTATTTTATAAATGTGCCAAAGAAAACTCTTTTAAAACAACAATTTATAGTGTAATAAACTTTCCAATATGTATTAATGCTATCATTGTTACAAAATGAAGATCTCTTTTTTTTGTCTTTTCTTCTTGCTGTTTTTGAGGAAGTGAATATTTGGATTGTACATAACTATTTCAGTCCCTTTAGCAATAAAGTTCAGAATCCCTTTGGCTAATTCAATGAACAGTTCAGCAACTTTATGAACCAGCAGTTTCTGCAGACATGCTTTTGGATGGTAAGGCAACAGAGATGCAAATTAAGAGAACAAATCTATTTGATGTTTAAGTAAAAAAGTTTAGCCACTTTTAAGACTTTCTGAGCAGTGAGGATTTTTTTTTGACTTTTATACAATTGGATGAGAATGGATTTCCTCAAAAATTCACTCAAAATCTGTATAATCTAGAGCACAGTGAGGACTGAAACTCTTTTTAAAAGCCAACAAAAGATGCAACAGAGCCATTGACGAGGGTGATTCAGCTGTGGCTTGTGGAGAGTGAAATAGGTCTGTTCCCACACTTTCCCCATCTTTGAGATTTCAAATAGTCAGGTCTACTGGCTTCATCTGCTGCATTGATTTCTGTTATACCTTGCTGGGAATTGAAGAGAAATAATGAAAACAGAAATTTTAAAGTTAGTGGGAGACAATATCAATGAAAGAGAATGGAGGGTGACATCTACCAGAAGCTTTATCCCTACACATAAAGCATTGTCTTCACACAAAATAACCCTTACTGTAACAATGTTAATAGCAGAGTTTAAGCCACTTATGAAATTTGTAGATAAACATTAAGTTTTGGCTACCTACAGACTGTGAGGAATACAAATACTTTTTATAACTTACAAGGACATTCAGAATGAGATAATTGCTTCTAATACAGGGTTGGAGGGGCAGTTCTACATTAAGATTTTGTTTTGATGGTTCACAATAATGCTATTCAATGAAGCTCATGAAAGTGACTCTTGCTGGTTGGAAAACTCTGTTATACTTAAATGAAGTTCATTGTGCATTTCTACTGCTGTAATGGGGGAGGAAAAAAACTTACAAATTATTTGTTTTAAATAAGAACAATAATAAAAGTAATATGCAGCAGCTCTTTAAACTTTCACTTAAGAACTGTTTTCAAATTATACACAAAACATCTGTTACAGATATTAAAGTATGTGGGACTGTCTTCCAGATGTGAAATAATGTTTATCAAAGGATGGAACAAAAAGCAGTTATCACTGAAGTAGGTCAAGAGGGAGGTCTCTGAATTACACAGATCTACCAGCGCTTCACAATAGGCAAGGGGTTATGAAACAAACATGTGATCATGGTCAATATAGCTTTATTTGCCTTATGAATAGGGTACTTAACAGGACACATCACCAACTGAGACAAGCTGGGATTCAGTGAAATGTACTATAAATAACAAGCAACCTTATCCATACAGTTTGTGTTGTGAGTACATTTAACTTAAAGCGTATCTGTCATGTTAACAGAGAGATTAATTGTGGTGTTTAGGCACAGCTCCATCTTGAGTTACACCTTCCCTGAAGGAGTTTGGAGAGATTAAAATACTTTCCAGTACTCTGGAGCTTGTGGTGTGAACTTGGTATGTGCACCAGCTGCAAGCCTGTTCTTTGTGCCTCTCTGTGGGCTGGTCTCTTCTCAGTGAGACCATCAACACCTTCTGTGAGCAGAAACCAGCAGACCCCAAGACTGAACACAGCTCCTACTTTATAGCCATGCTAACTAATGTCACCCTTTCTACAAAGGCTTTTTCTTATAATTTGGGCTTCTAGACTTGCCTTTAAACTGCTTGTGTATCCTCTCCTCTGGAATTGGTTGTTGCCCTTTGTTTTCTTATTCAGCGATGCATCTGTTTTTTCTGTACTGCCTTTAGGAAGTTTCAAGTCATCCAGTACATATAATTTTCTCATACTGGGTGTGCAGACATTTATTTTACTGCCATTATTACAGAGTTTATTTCTCCCAATAAATGGATGTCAGAATTTTAAGAGGGCCACATCACCAGAAGCATTTTAGTATTCTGACATCATCCAGATTCAATCTTTTCGTATTCAGAAGATAGTGCAGTCCAGGGTTGTCAATTGACCCATTAAAGCTTACAAACCTTTCATAATGTATTGGTGATCCCAAAAGCCTTGTGAAGCTGTAAATATATCATGTTTTCAATGTAACCTTTGCTGATCTTGAAATCAAACATGAAAGCTAAATGAAAATATCAGGAGTGATGAGGTGAAGGCTCCTTTCACCAAAGCTAAAGACAGAGCTTGTGGCATCATGAAAGGAAAACTTCTGATCATGCACTGTTTAGCAGTGCACCACAATAATGAACAATGGTAGAATGCTGCATTCTAATGAAAAACACTTTGATCTTTGTTTTCAAGCAGAGATATTCTGTGTCCAGATACATAATGATGAGGTTGTAGTGGAATTCCTATCATGCTTCTCCAGAATTTCTCAATCTGCATTGCAAACATATAAATGAAAGGGTCAGCCTCCTGGAATTGCTCAGCGTTTGACAGCTTCACATAAATTCAGTATTTAAATGCCACCCTTTTCAGTAAGGTGCTTTACAATGGAGTTTCAAATAGATATGAGAAAATAGTTATAAACTGTCCTTCTGATAGATTAATAGATAATATGTGTATTTTTCCAATTTGAGGTTTCAAGCTCTGCCACTTTCACCTGTGTTGCCACATGCCCCTTGATTTCATGATTCCATATTTTCTTACATTCAGCTCGTTTCTAAATCAACAAGGTGTCTTTAGTCTTACTTCCCACAGTACTTCAGTAAATCCACTCCATGATCTGGCAGAGCAGGATGATTAGGTATTGCTGGTATATTGACGCAGCAAGTAGAGTTGGTTTTGATGTCTGAACAAGTCTGCACTGGCAGAAGGCCAGAAAAAAAGGAAGGAAACAAGCTCATGACCTCCAGGCAATTGCTGGCAGCTCTTTGGGGAGGTTACTGGGTCATGATAGAGAAAAAGTCATCACTGTAGGTTGTGGTATCTTGTTTCTGAGAAAAAAAATGTGTGTTCAATTTATTAAACTGTTTTACTTGTAACAAAAATTCTCTTACACTTCTAAATAGAATTATAAACCAAATTAAAGTCTTGATACATAAAGCAGATATCATCTATATACCAATTCTTCCCAATATGTAGCTATCCAAAATTTGGATACCAGAAAAAGAAACTGCTGGGCCTCAGCAGAAAGCCTTGGCTGGGGAAAAAACCTGCATTTGAGGACCACAGAGGGTGTCACCTGTTTGGAATGTCCTACCAAGATACAGACACACTGTGGTGTGATGTTATCAAGACTCTGCATAAAATCTGTTGTTGTTTTCCCCCTCCCTGTGTATCCTGTGTATTCTGTAAACATTGGATATCTCTCCTCCATGTAAATGCCCAAAAATGTAATCCTAAAATAAGTGGGTTTTCCCCATGATGTAAGTGCTAAACCCAAAAGGTGTAACTCGAGTTTTTCTCTTACCTCATCCTTGTAAAATCCCCTGTTTGTAATAGTTCGGCCCCCCTATGAGTATGTAGACCCTAATCCCTTAAAATATCAGCCCGTGTGTCCAATAAACCATTCCAGTTTCTGCCCCCAAAGCTGGGATCATGTTAGTTTCATTGACTCCTACACCAACATATATCAGTGATCCTGGTATCTGAATTCAAGAAGTACAGGGTTTTGCTTCAGATGAAAATGTGTGCTGCTTTCTCTTATACAACTGTTGACCTTTTAAAGATTACTGTTGGACTGTGAAAATACATTCTTGCAAAACAGAATCTGTGTACCTTTGCATATAATTAGATAAGCCAAAGTCTTATTTACCCAAAGAGAAAGGAAACACAATTCCCAAAAATGCCCTCTCTCCCCAGTTCAAATGAGTCATATGATTTCTACAACATCCTGGTTTTATTCAATGTTTCATCTGTGTTGATTAAGGCACCAAGAGGTCAAGTGACTTCAAGGGTGGCTTTCCCATAAAGGCAGATCCAGCAGCTGTCTACTGGAGAAAATATGAAAGCATTATAATATTGGTTAACACTGGAGCACTTAAATAACTGCAGGCCAGGAGGGGATGGCATTTTCCCATTTGCCCCAGAGCAGGCAAATCTTTAGAGAAGTTGCTAGAAAGATGGCTACAAGCAGGGGGCTTTTCACTGAGTTGGCAGCAGTAATTTTGCATTTCCTAGCACAGAGGTCTGATCTCTAAGCAATGCAGTTATGTCCACAGACATTTACCCGCTTTGTACCTATCCTCCTGATACCAAAAGAACTTTGCAATCACTTTAAAGAGAAGAGGATAGGCTCGTCACTCCTCATAAAATGTATAAAACACACATAAAATGTTAAAAATCCCTTTTAAAACCATTTATTTAGACTTATTTTCTCTTTGATTCTTAAGAATAAGGCTAGACATTAGAAGTCAATTATTTGCCAACACACTTGGGGACAAAGGGTGGGGTAAAAAGTAATAATTTCAGCCTGAACAGAGGCATAATCTCTGTGGGAGTGGTAACATGAAGAAGCTGTTGGATCAGTCCAGTGCTTGACTCCTGGTCAGAGGGCAAGGTGAGTACAGACACTGGCAGCGCTGCTTGCACAGAAACTGCCCTGCTACCTTCCTCCATGGCTTGCTACTGAAACAACGTCCAGCGTTATGCAGTGCTTTCATCAACACCACTGAGCTGGCCACCATCGGAATGGGAGCTAGGAGAAACACTCTTGCTCATATATCTTGGTCTGAATATGCTTTTTTCTTATGTCTGCCATTTGTGGGTCACATTCTGCTATGCAGACAAGATGTGGCTGGGAAGCTGAGCAAATCCTGAGTGGGGACATGCTCTTGGTGTAAAAGTAGCGCAAGTGTCCCTTGCAATAAACCTGGCCTTGACAGCCAAAAAAGCCTGATGCTCTCTTGAGTTATACAACCATTTTGAACAAAGTAGGGGAGGATAAAATCAACTGTTAGTATATCTTGCAAAGGGGACTGGTACTGTCATACAAGTTGTTCCCTTCCTCCTCTTGCAAATGAGGCATCACGTCAGAGTTCAACACAGCTCTCTCTGTTCTCTGGCTCAACTAGATTCGCTTCTGTCAACTTTGTGAAAACAAAATTTCACAAATAATTTCACTTTCAGTGAATATCTAGAGGGATTGTGGGTTTTTTGTTGTTGCTCTTTGGTTGGTTTTATTTTGGCCTTCAGTGCACTCCATGCACCTCTGTCTAGCAAAAATATCCAAAGCAGCAGCATGATTTAAGCAAGAATTCAGATATGGTGAAAGAAATTTCCCCATGTAAAACAAAGCTAATGATGTCAATTTATTCGTGGCAATAATACTTAGAAATTCCCATCAATTCCCGCAATTACTGATAATATTCATAGGCAGGAATCCAAGACTAACGCTTTTGATCTGGATAGTTTCAGTTTAAAGGGTCAGGAAGGAAAAAAGTATTAAGCAGGACAAAGTGGATCTTTGCAGCAATGCATGAGAAAGAAACTACATTATGTTCCTTGGCATTTCTAACACTTTTTCCCGGCTGCTCTGTTCTGAGCCCATTTATATAATTAAGATAAAGAAGACCTTTCTGACAAAACAAATTAATGCAGCTGACTTTTCTGCTGGAAATGTATCTTTATACAGCTGTTGCCTTAGGAAGAAAGTTTTCTTGGATCAACAGACTCCTCTAACAATACGGAGTAAATAAAGACAGGGAAGAGGGAGCCCAAAAAAATCTTAGGAAGTTTATGTAGTTAAAGAGGGATGTGCCTAGGAAGAAAAGGACACAGATTTTTAAAGAAAGCATGGATAGAGTTTCAGGATCTATACCCAAGATGGCAACACAGAAACTTACTGATACACTTGCTCTAAATCCATGAATCCTTTACTCTTTAGCATTCTTCAGCTACCGAAAATCCAACCTTGCTCTGTTTTGAAGAAGCTTTTGTCTAATTTCTCTCAAAACTGATTATAGAGAGAGATTTTTTATTTCAGGCCCCCGAGAGGAATAATTTCCCAGACCTCCTTCACCGGTCGGACCAGATGTCTCAAAAAATAGTGGTGATATTCCCTACTGTTAGTTTAGAATGTTTCCCTAAGAAATGGAAGGAAAGGTTTACACTCTTCCTCAACTTGAGGAATACTAAATCTGTATCTTCTACCTCTTATAAAAAGGCTGCCTAGCAACTGCAGAAGTTTTTAGGCCAATACATTAAGGTAAAGTGAATTCATGGCTAGTCATGCTAGACTGAAAAGTGACATTTTTAGTGCATATGGTTAAATATTCTAGTGAAGAGCATTCAGTTATGACTCCAGTGTCTATAATATTTGGTTCAAAGACACTAATTTCTAAAATGTAATCGCTGAAACAAAGGTTGTTCATGCCCATTGAGCATCTCACCTTAGAAAATGCAGATATATGGGATCTGAAGGTAAGATTCAGTACTTTAATGTTTTTTGCTGTTTTTCTCTCTCCGTGAAACAGCAATCCTTTCCTGACATTACCAAGGCATAAAATAAGAGGGCTGGAAAGTTCTCTTACCCAGAATATCCCATATCTGGTTGCAAAGTTGCTCTCCTGATAGGTGGTTTTGAAATCTTTCATCCAGACGAAAGATCTGATTTACTTCAGCTCTTAGTTCCTGTTTGTAAGCTTTAGCTACAGGGTCGTTTAACAGGTCATACCTACCCATTCATCTTTAAAAGAGTACTTTCACTGCCATGTTTTTTGGTGTCTGCATCCTTTATTAGACTGCATACAGAATTTTTAACATGAAAGTTGACTAGTGTTGATGCAACTTTCCTTCTGCTATTTCCCTTACCCTCTCTAATACAGCTTTCTTGATCTGTCTATTAACTAGTTCGACTTAAAATAGAACCCCTAGTCTGACCCAGGCAGATGTTTACAATGTGATGTATTCTGAGCAAGAACTATGTGAAAGCTGTGATTTTCCCTAAATTGTTCCTATTGTTCCTATAATCTTTTTATATCTGCTAAATCAATAAAAAATCTGGTAAACAATATTGAAATATTTAAATTAACATATAAAAGTCTGATATTAAGACTAATAAGCATATTAGTCTAATATAGACACTGGAGTTAAACACCTAAAATGTTTATGAACATGTTTTATGATGTCACACATGGACAGACAGTTTGGGCACTGAGAATAAGTTTTACTAATTCCTACCCACATTCTGTTGCTGTTTGAATCTGTTCTTGGACACTGCAGAGGAAGCTTCCCCTCATTTACAGTTTAATACATATGAGACTGACATACAGTAACCAGGCATTTTTTAAATGGAAAAATTTGGGGAGCTGGGATGGATTTGTCAATTCAGATTTGGCTGGAAGATTTTTGTGGCTTTTTTTTTTGTTTGGTTTGGTTTTTTAACTGAAATAATTAAGAGATGTTCAGTGTGTTAAATTTAATGATTCCATGACCATTCTTCCATATTCTGAATGTATCTGTTCCTAGGAAGGGTGAAAAATGAAAGTTTCTCTAATTTTTAGAGATTTGGGAAATGGCTTTCTTCAAATTACTGGTAAGCTCAAAGACTGGTGAATAGATGTGGTATTAACAGCTGTGGTTGTTACAAGACATGCAGTCTGGTCAATCATCAGGGTAAGGGTTAAATGACATCTAAAATAAAAGTTGGGGTTTTTTTCTGGCCTGTTTAAATCACTGTAAATGCCTACATTTGACAGCATCATGAGACAATGAGATCTGAGTATCAGCTGGTATCTGCACTTCACCTTCCATATGATGCAACTACAGCCCAGAAAACATTTTAGAGCATACTGCATATGGAGAGCCAGAAGTGACATGGGGTTCCAATTATGGTAAAATGAACCATATGTCTAATTAAATATATATGTTTTCTATTGATCTCCACACTAATTGCTGAAAACAGATGCACATGTTTCATCTAAACAGCAATTAGCTATGGGTAGCCATAATCTGTGATTCTCCCCCATACATCTTTTTCTCACCTGCTGTTCATCTTACCCATTGTGGAAATATTTATTTTTTTTAGGCTATAGGTTTCTTTTAACTTGGAATATGCATGAATTCTCATGCTTGTTCATATGTCACATATAATTAGCTTTCCCTGAAAGACATAAGCAAATATTTTAGAAAGTAGTGATATGATATTTCTGCAGTTTTATGGGAGACATCTTAAAGATTTCCTGAGGGTGGTGCTAAGCACATTATGAAAATCACCCCTGCAAGAACTGCCAAATTAGGAATACACAGAAATGCTGCAGATGTTTGAATGGAATTAATTTTCTTGGTTATTTCTTGATGAGGCAGATTTCAATAAAATTATTTCCCTAAAACTGTACAGAAGTAGGAGCAACAAAAGTTTTCAATGTGTTTCCAGTTTTAGCAAAACATACATAAATTATCATCTAAATAAACTGTCTTTTTTCAAGCAACATAAAAATAGAGCAGCAGTTCTTTTCATTATCCTAATCTAAGAAAAGTTATATCTCATGGTTAGACCCAGATAATGAAAAAACCTTTTCAGAAAGAAATTCCTGAAGTAAGGATGCAATTTGCAAATTTTTATGCAGTTGAAATGGGACACTGAAATCCTCCTGCCCAACTGCAGTCTTAAATGCATTCAGTTTTGTAAACAGAATTTTAACCACAAGTTAAATTGCATTTTGAATAGGGGAGCATCTTCAGCTGCATAATTCCAACCTGAACTTCCACATCCATGATTTGTCATATACAGTTTTTTCCCCATCATTTTTAAAATAATCCTTGTAGGCACTGTGCTGTGGAATATGCTCATTCTCTGAAAACATTTGGAAAGATATACAGCATAAATAAGTAAATTCTTTTAAAAGTTTTCCATTAAATATTCAGTGAGATCTTTCTATGAGAAAAAATGCTGCCTGAAACATTCCCCCAGTAAAAGATTTCTCTTTCAGTGGACAATGAGATATGTTTTTTAATTCTTGGAAGTGTATTTTTCCAAAGGCATTGCTCTGCATTGTTTCTACACCGGGTGTAGTTACACACAAATGGATATTTTCATCATTGGCATTGTCTCATTTTAGATGTGCAGCTTAGCTGTGTTTCAGCAAACTGAGAAGTTTGTCTTTTCCTCGTAGTCAAAGGGAGAAGGGTGAAAGCCTTCAAAGGACCAGGAGAGGAAAACAAGAGGAAGAGGAGTGGTACCTAAGCTAGATGTCTGAAATGGTTTAATCAGTGCCAGTGTTCAACATGATGTCAGCAGCAAATACCCCAAGCAGGCAATACTAAAGGTGAAACACAGACTGAAAACCAATTTAACTTTATTATGAGAATACCGTGATCAACAAAAAGCAGTTCATGAAAGGCTATAAATTTGCACATTTGCTGAGAAGGTGTCTGACCTTTCAGAAGAGATCAGGATGTCAAGGAATAATTCAGAGTAATGACTTCATTTGTGGGGAACTACATAACCAGGGACTTGTTTGGTTATAAGTTTTCCTTGTCTCTCTTTCAAAGTCCACAAGTTGTTTTCCCCAGTGTAGGCAGAGGTGAGCTACACTGGTTTAGCCCTGCTTTGAATGCAACCTTTCAGCTGCCATTGTGTTTCTGGACTTTGTTTTGGTCTGTTTTTTGGGAACAACGTATTCATATAACCTCTGTCAGTTATTGCTGCAAAAAACCAAAAGCCTCCAAAGATATCTCTCCTACCTCAAATCGTCATTTCCTGTTGATTATCAGAATTATTTTTGAATTTTTGAAGAAGAAGCAAATTCTACAGACATCATTATCATGAGAAATAGTCACATTTCATCAAGTGTATTCATATAGCAAGACATTTGTAACATAAGTGGGGTTGGCAAAGCTAGTCATTAGTCTGCTAGGCTGGATTCTTTAATATTACCTTTTTAATGGAATAAATTATTTTATTTGGTAACACATATTAATTTCAGCAGCAGAATCTTCTATTACAGACCTGAGAATTTGGAAAGGTCTTGTTATTACATTTACGCTTAAAGGAAAGATCTGAGTTAAATACTGTACTTCAATTCACACTTTTTTCCTGGAAAATTAGTTTCTTGCTTCACATTATGTAACACATTAGGAGATGTATTTCAGAACCATTTCTCTTTTGCCTAACTTTCAAAGTGGAATTTCTGAAATGAAAATAGATCAGATCACTTTGTTATCTTACTCTGATGAAAACTTCCCTTTCTGAAACAATCAACTCACTTTTGTTCTGTTTACATTCATGGGTCATATTGAGTAATGCCATCTGCTGACAGAAATACGGACGAGTGAGTCACACACTGCAAAAGCTAGAGCAGAAGATAAAGAGTACTCATGTTAAAGAAAGACTAAAGGCCAAAGAGCCTGACTCTGTCAAGGGTCTGAAGCTGATATTTATGAAAACAATGCATGAAAATTGTAAGAATATATGCCTCAGGTATCTGTAACATGTCTGTCTTTGAGGTACTTAATAGTGCTTAATAATCTTTGAAGGATTTTTCTTTCAAAATTCTCCTGTAGGATAAATCTTTTTGATTTAGATAAATCTGGTAGTAATTTAGGATTCAGTACCAAGTGTATCTCATGTTCCTGAGTACCACAGTGTAATCACGTGCGTGATAAATAATGTCTTTAGCTGGTTTTGTATGTTATCTTTTCTTTGAGTGTCCCCACCCCATCCTTTCTTACAAGAAACTGTTTATAATTTATTACTCAATCATTCATGAATTTCCAGAACATATGTAAAACTTTTCACCAAGTAGAATTTATATTCATACTTGGGAAAATCTCCCAGGTCCTTCTGAAGAATAATAACTATTAAGACTGCGGATTCACTACTGATCAAAACTGCCCTTTTGCTTTATGCTAACTGAAAATCCTACTCGCTTCTCTGCTTATGGGTGGGCAGCTCAAAATGAGGCAGCCATAGTGTGAGAAAGATGAGGTAAAAAGCAAGTTCAATAAAACTGGAAATACTTTTTTTCAGGTCTTCATGAAAATTCTCCATCACATATGCAGAGTTTTTTCAGCAGTGGTTGCCTTATCTTTGACTAGATGTGCAGTCTTCCGTAAGTAAAACAGCAGAGTTTTGTTTGATAACATCTGACCTTAAAAGAGTGGTTGGGGTTTTTATTGATTTTTCTGCCTAGACTGCATTTACAGTTGGGATGATTAATTAATGAATTTCTAGCTTCAGAAAGAGATTATTGTTACTTAAACTGATTAGCTAGCACAGAAGTATTTTATGGCTTTCCAGCAATTAATCTTTATAGCTCAACTGAGGCAGGAGTACCTTTTTCACTCTAGCCTATCTGGTTTGTACAGAAAACAGTATAGAAACAGTAGCTGACTGTTACTCATATCAATAAACAAAAATACAGTTATAATAGAAATGCAATGTAGAGAATGTCACAGGGCATTTGTATCATTTATTAATAGGAGAACATATTAATGACACTGTGAATTACATATGGACCTCTTTGTCATATCTTATACAGATACAACTTTGTGCACATTGTTGTGTAGATAGTATGGTTGCTTGCTTCTACAATGTACTCATTTAGACACTGAAAAAGTACTTAACTGAGCTCAAATACACAGTCTCCTCATAGTTGAGAAAAATTCCATGGATTGCTGGTAGCAATAGAGAACAAGAATATTTACAAGAAAAATAAGTTCTTTGGGTCCTGAAAAATAAGAGGCAAAAGCAAAATCAGAGAGGGAAATTGACGTTGAAATGTTGCCAGGTTTAGTTTGAATAATCATTACTTGATGTGGTGCTGTGTTATATATACAGATTAAATGTACATTACACAATATTTTTTGTAAGAACCATGCTATATTGGATAACATCTCTGCATTTAAGAAAGAACAAAAAATTCTAAAAGACTCTGCCCTTGGGAAACTGCCTCACACTGACCTAATTACTTTATTAAGCTTGGATTGAATGGTTGATCCCAAAGTAGATAAAGCTGGAAGCAGGAAAACCGAAAATTCTCCCTCTCTCCCTCTGTCTCTCTCCCTCTGGGAAGAAATGTCATTAGGATGACGCTTTGTATCACAAAAAAAAAATCTTGCTGTGTGTCTCTGTTCAGGAAATTGGCCTAGGTAGCCAATGCATTACACTGTGCAGAGCTGCAATTATTCATAAAAAAAAAGAAATAGCCTTAATCTTCACTTTGGAGAAGAGACTGCAAACAGAAAAAGGTTTGTGTTTTGTGGGGTATTTTGCACTTCAAGTACAAAGGAAAACATGTAGAAAAGAGAGGAGCTGAAACAGCAGAAAGAAAGAGAAGGTGGGAGGAAGTGCTTGGACTGCCAAAAAATGTGAATTGTGAGGGAAAGAGTGGGGAAATGGAGATTTCAAGAAAAAAATCCTCACATTTCAATCCCATCATAAATGACATAGAAAGCAGTGAATAAATCTGATGAGAAAAAATATTTTCCTCTTTTGGGGACAAAAATTGAAGAGCAAAACAAGGGAAGAGCATGATATTCCTGATGTCACTAACTACAGTGCAAGCCAGTCCCCAGAGAAAACGAATTCTTTCTGCGATCACTCCAGTATCGCCTGAGTGACCCGAAATCCCTAAACTATTTTGGATTAGCGGGATAGCAAAGGCTCTCTGCTTTCTCTCAATGTGCCTGCAAAGTACCCAAGGTACTTTGGATGCAGTATGAGGGTGCATGAAAAGACTGCAGAATATCTTTCAAGACAATTTCCAAATCTTTTTTTAAAGATTACTGGGACTGCATCAAAACAAATTCGTGCCGATGAAATAACTACAAAATTCTTTGCCTTGTCTCTGAATTGTTCATGCTTCTCCTTGTAGCTATGTGACCTTGATAATCTTTCACCAGCCATGTTCTATATATATATATCTGTATGTTAGATCCCCTTACTGTAAAACTTGATTTTCACAGACATATATGTACATATATGTAATTCTGTCTCCTAAGATACATATAAAAACAAAGGTTATAGCACTGCAGCCCTAATCTCACTAACTACACAGCAATCTGGTATTCCCTTGCCTATAGATACGTTTGCTCTCTTACCTACAGTGTTGAAGTGGGAGTTGACATTTAGCTGTCTATTTGTCATGTTTCCTAGCATATAATGTTAAAGTTTGGAATTTTTATGTTATGAGAAACTTTGAAGTTTGCATAATTTTTGTTCAAAAATTGAAGCTTCATGAGAAAATAAATAATACCAAAAATAAGTTTTCACGAGGGTGAAAACTTTCAGAATCAAGATTCTTTTCAGAATCTCCAAACTTCATCTGAAATACTACTTTTGTTTCTGTATTGTGAGAAATATTTTAACTTCATCCCATAGCATATTATGTATCTTACTGCTCACTACTCCTAATACTGAAATGTTAAAACATGACACTATATAATAGCTGGAATAGTCTATGCTATCTTTAAAGTCATTATAGACAGCTGCTATTCAGTGCTGAATGAAACATCTTATTTCCTTTTATAGATCAAAGTGTATACTGTGACACAGTATGTGACATAGCATGGCATTTGGATATTTTAAATAGATGGTCTTCAGATAATCTCTATGGACCTCAGATTTAAATTCCACTGGGAATAAAGTCACACAATCCTGACTTTTTCTTGTTTTCAAATAATTGTAACATTCCTTTCAAATGATATGGCCTTCCAGAGAAATGTGAAACATTTTAGTGTAAGAGCTTCTGAGCTCTTGAACTGAAATTTTACTGGTAGCTGGAGAGCCCACTGAAATAACAGCTTGTATATAGCCTTGAAGAAAGCTCTCAAATATGGAGAACAAGTGGACAGTAAAATAAAGAGAGGCTGGATCAGTGGCTGAATTTTCATACAGAGGCCTTTGAACTATAATCCTCAGGCTGGACAAAGCTGCCTTGACTGAATTTCCCCCATACAGGTGGTACTTTCTAAAGATTCAGGAAAAGAAAAAATTAAGTTCTACAGGTGGAGAATAAGCTTCAGTTTTGCTTCCAAGTAAAATTAACTTTTTGAACACAGTCTGTATTTAGAAAATCTACAGGGTTAAATATTTCAAAATACCTACAAACCCTTGCTGTGCTAGCCAGCTTTTTACTATATTTAATATACCTAATAAAGGCACAGATAACTTAAGTTGAAATGAACTTTAAATCACATTACTTACATATCAGATAGAAGTAAAGAGGAATAATACTGTATTTTAATCTTTTTATTCAGGAGTTTTCTTAGGGATCTGCTAAAGAATAACCAGTCACCAGACTCCAGCCTGGCTGGGTATAATATTATTCCAAAGGCCTGATGGCTGAAAATGTTCCGGAAGAATATGAGTAAACAACAATATTAATTCAACTTGTATAACTGTATATTCAGGATCCAGATGCTTGGGAGTGAACTATTAATGGCCGACTTGGCTTGTATATTAAATTGTATGTTGGATGTTTCATTCCCTGTACTCTGCTATCCATTTGGACTTGAGGCACAAACAAAAATGGGATAGTTATTCTAATGTAATAAACGGAGACAATGAATAACAAACATACTACAGTCTCCTGCTTCCCCACTGTTTTCTAAGAACAGAAGTCTTCTGAGAGTAGGACACTTTTCCCTAATTTTCTAATTGGCCATATTTTGCTTAGTTGAGCTGTTTCCATTTGCTATCATTTATTTTTATTGTCCTTTCCCCTCTCATGTAAGAGGGAGATTCTTGGGGTGGGAGGGTGGCAAGGGAGAGAGAGAGTGTTAAGGAGGAGACACAGACAGACAAAAAAATAGACAATATCATATGGCAGAAATCCTGGCTCCCTGATTTCACAGCTTTAACTCCAAACTAGTGCCATATCCTGAAAACAGATCTACTCTTTTTTTTACTGCGTAAGTTGAACAGAGTAAGGAATTTAAGTCAATTGACAAATTAAAAGCTTTCCACTGCAGCAAGCATTAATGTTTCATTGAATTATGCCCTCTCTGTCCAAAGCTACTTCACAAGATAGTGTTATTGACACAAGATTTTGTGTTTCAAAAGTCGAAGAACCACCCTGAAATCTGTTTTAAAAATATGCTTTGGAAGATTTATCCACAATACGGACATTTAATTGCATTACTTCAGTACAAAAGGACATTAGCCAATGCACTTTCCAGTACTGAGTGCAGACATGGATATTTGCAAATCTATAACATTCCACTTACTCTTGTAGAAATAAGTAAGTAATGGATGATCCTTGTATAATTATTTTATACCTCTGTAGGTAGCAAGCATCATAAATAAATAGCTTTGGAAAATTGGTTGGATACAGGCTGCAATTGAGTCATTTGGACTGAAAGTCACTTTACATTCACTTCCTCTAAAACTTTATGTTCATTTTATATGGAAAGTTATTTTTGGAATGAGAAACTGTCATGATTACATGTTTACAGAAGTTCTCATGCCAGAGGTATGCAGTGGTCATTAGAAGCACTTCTGTGGGTTTGGGAGCCATCCAGCAGGGACCAATAGGTAACTCACAGAGAGAAAATAGATACATTTGCTGAGTCAATTGAGAACTAAGAATAGTTCTCCCTGCTCTAGTGGCTTATCCCTTGGTTTGCACGTATTGCTGTTTAAGTTTGGGTTGCGCATAAACACAAATGTCATGCATAGTATGATAGTATCTGAGAAGACACCATCATACTGAATTTCTAGTCAAGGATCAGTGTCCAGATTAATTGGAAGTGACTGACAAAAAAGTATGTGAATAAGTAGATTGTTGACATTTTGACTGATCAGATACTGCTGCATCAAAGTACCCAGAAGAAATCACGTTAACACCCACCGTATTTGCACGCAAATGCCACACACATCTGATTGTGAGTTCTCTGAGCTAGCAAACTTATTTTAGGTGGAAAAAAAAAAAGATGCATAACCTGAAGGAGTTTGGAATGGCAAGAGTAATGATGAATTAATAAATTGTCCTCAAAGAACATCAGACACGATTGATACAACACAAATAGTGCCATCTCATTTTGTAAGAAGCATAATACTCATCTTTGTATACAAATAGTGCAATCCTGCCAAGTTATAAGAAAATCTCAGAGCATAAATGCAGAACTAAAGTACACTTAATACAGCTTTTACATTTAAGGAGTATTGAACTAAGGCAGATGTTTATGGGGCATGGGACTGTGGTATCTGAGAGACAAATGTTGACCCATGTTCAGCTGATTACTGTTATTACATCATTACTCTTTTCATTCCAGCTATTACTATGAAGACAATTGCAAAGACTTTATTAAACAGTTTTCCAAGTCAGTCCAAATTTATTAGTGTAAATAATTTGCATTCTGTTAGCTTTAATATGGTTCAAAGCAAAACTTTGCTATCTGGAAAAAAGCAACAGTTCTCAAAGAGTGTCAGAACTTCAGTCATGGATATCTTAAATGAGCAGTTGTACTCAATAATGATTTTTTAGGGTTTTTTTGTTTCTGAAGGCAGGGTGGACATTGTGAAAGCTCTGATACTGTTTTATGACATCTTGGGTTTTTTAAAACATGCTACTGACAAAAGGGATGTCATTGATAGTCCCACAGTCACTTCATGCATAGCAAAGATTACAATATATCAGAATACTATCAGGAATCTAGCTGTCTCTTCAAGAGATCTTCTATGTAACCCTGTGAACATCACCCCATTTATTTCTTTCTTCTGATATGAGTTTTTCCATGAGTGCATTTAGATTGAAGGTACTGACACAGGAATTGTTTAATAACAAGTCCTGATTTCTACTGGAACTCCAGGAATTACTACCACCAAATAGAAAAGTCTCTGCACAAAGAACAACTTATTTATCTGATGAAAAAAGGACAACTGGGAAGGAAGGTAAAATAGATTTTAATATATTTAGCTTTTTATACTGTATATTTGAAGAAATACATTACATTTAGTGTTCATGTCAGCTGTCATTCTGCCATTTTCTAAAGACAGGATAATGAAATTGATATTTGAAGTTGATAATGAAGTCATTTTGTAAGTATGACTTTCTCTTTACGGATCTTAACCTTGCAACTTCAGACAAATGCTGAGATAGCATAAAGTTTTGAGCTCTCCACACTTGTTGGAAAACTTGAAAGCATTTTCACAGGTACTAAGATCACGAGAAACCATTTGGATAGCCTAGCTGTCTAATGTACAGTTTTTTATCATGTACTGGTACTCATTATTTATTTATCTGTGCTTCTTGTATGTGAAATGCTTTAGCAAAACTCAGAATTCTGCATCCTAAATGTCTGATAGCTGACTAAAACTCTTCCTATACAAGTTATGAATTTCTGTTTTTTTTCTTCACAAGTTCAAGTAAAATTAGAATCATATAAGGGACTTATTGACTATGCCAACATTAAGAAATAGCACAGATTGATAGCAGTGGATCTGCTGAGTAATTAATCCCTTTGACTAGTGATAAGAACCTGATGCCCACATTACATATTTTGGGACCTTTTATTTCAGACTATCTCTAGCTGGTTTCAGTGGACTGAATGGCCAGTGATGGCTGGACCACATCAGCTCTGCATCTGGGGCATATCATTGTTTAGTTTCATCCAAAAAGGGTCAAGTTTCAGAAGCCCTAGAAACATTGATAACCAAAGTACAGCAAGAGGGGACAAACAGGAGACTGGCTTCGATACTCTTAATCTGAATAAAAAGTTACTGTGTAAATGCCAGGTTTTTTAATATCAGTTTTCAGGTACTGAAAAAAACCACCTCAAACAAAACCAAGCCACCCTGTTTTCTGAAAATCTGTGCTGGTAAGTAAGAGAAATGCTGAGAGAGTTGAGATAAATCAGTTCTCCATACCAAAGAAACAAAATAACCTTTTCTAATATCAGAGAAGGCAGACAGCTTTCTGTGTTACTTACTTGTTAGCTTTGAAGAAGAAATAAACAAAGCATCAAACCAGACTACCAGCTTCCCCAAAAGGTCATACCTGCCAGTAACATATCTCAGGGGGGCGAATTTCACAGTAGATCATGAACAAACCTGTGCTGTAAACGTCAAGGTCCCTTCAGATGTTAAAACCAAAAATTGTTGTGGATTTTGTGGAATTATGAACTCCCAACAATAAAGTGGATTTTATGTCTGGCAGCTTAAGAGTGCATTGTGCTAGTGAGTCTCAGTAATGCTGTTCTATTTGTTCTTTCTCTGGTCTATCCCTAAAATTCCAAAGATTTTAAGCTAAGCCCACTCCACCCTTGTCTGCAGGCTTCTTACGTAGGCTGCTTGAGAATAGCCAAACCACCTCTGCCTGTGATTCTCATACATTAAGAAGCAACATCTGGCTGGGCCCTAGCTTCAAGAAAAATGGAAAAATGAATAGATGGTTTGGTGCTGGAGGCCTCAGACAGCAGTTAGGAAACCTGGATTCATCCTTTTGCTCTGCCACAGGGTTTCATGTGGATCCTGGATCCAAAACCTTAAAGATTTAACATTTCTGTCATCTTCACATTGGAGCTTTCTTCTCTTTTTGAAGAAAAGACCTCACCTGCATTATCCAGCTCTGGTAGAAATAGGAAAGAATAAAAACCACTCTGCAACAGGCATTTTTAAGGACTATTATCATCCCTCCTTAATTCCTTATATCTTTCCAACTTAGATAGTTACTGTCCTTTTTTCAGGGGAAGTTTTAAGCTGTCTCTAATAACTCTTCATTTTAGAAATTTTATTAATTTTTCAAGAGAACAAGAGGTGTAATTTGTTCATTTGGCTTATCTACAGCTTTGCAGTTCTGCACCTACTGGTGGTGAAGTCAGAAGACACTTGTGGCTCTTTGCAACCTTTCAGGAAATTCTTTCTAGTAGGGCCAGTAAGGGCAACAAGGAGGAAGACTAGAGAAGATATACTGAGTTGTCAAAAGGTTTAGTGACATGCAGAATATAAACCCGTGAAAGAAAGGGATGTATCCATTGTCAAGATTCTGTTATCTGAACTATCCCTTCCTGAGATAAGATGGATGGTTTCATCTAGACCATCAGGAAAATAGTTACTTTATACAAAACCTGCCTTCTGAGTTGGCTCAGGAATCTAGAATTTCTTTTATTTGTGCATCCCAAATTCTCATCATAAGAAGTTAATGTAATCTACTTTCTTCAGTTGTACTGGGTTACTCAAACTCAGACAACTGTCACTTTTCTTAGTATTTCAAGGATGTGTGCAGTTTTCTAGGCACATGGTGAAAGATGCTATGGAAAAATGTTCTTATAAATTGAGAGTAGTAGCTCTTCTAGCTAGAGTGGTTAACCAATAATTGGTTTTCCTGGGATATTTCAGTTAAGAGAAAAAAAAGTGCTAGAGCTGAAGGAGTGGTAGCATCTTCAAAGGAGCTGTAGTTAGAATAGAAGCAACATGAATTCAGTAGAAATGTTGCACCTCTAAAGCAGTTGGAACAGCAGAAAAAGTCCTTGCCTCCTACCAGGTTCTGAGACTAACACATGTCAAAAAAGTACAAAATCCTTCTCTTGGAGATACAATGAAACAAACATAGCCTTCAACCAACACCTCCAACATAAAGCCCATTGTCTCCAAGACAGAGCTTTGCAAGCTTTTGTGAAGGTTCTTTTTTTCCATACTTCTCTATTCTCCAACTCAAAAACTTCTTTTCTGAATATACAATTTTGTAAAACAACCTTAAGCAACATCTTTCCACATCGATCATCTGAATTGGTATTACACTTGGGTTTTCTTCTAGTGGATGCATAGCCCTAGCTCTCTCTTTCAGCTACTTTCAAAAGCAGGCTGAAAAAGTAGCAGCTCTGACAAAAGATAAATCTAGCATAGCTACATTTGTTTTGTTCCACCTACATCATCTATCCAAACAAAAAGAAAGAGAAATAATTTAATGGATTATCAATGATGAAAAATGAAACATTGGTAGATTGCAGTCTTTTTTGGAAGTGTTTCACCTTGTCAAAATTTAGATCCTATCTAAGTCACTTTTTTAAGTGTACTCCAAGCCCTATGGTAGATTTCCTTTCAGTCACCAAGGAAGGGCCATGCTCAGCATAGTCCTGGGAAGAAACTATAATTTCTGTAAAATATGCAAGCTTAAATGTGTTCTGTCCCTACTATTCACTGTTTTATGACACTTTACAGGAAAATATTGTGGTATTATTTCCAAATTTCAGTTGAGAAAAGGAAAAAAAAGGGATATCTACATGTCATATCCTACAAGATTCTTAAATTTTGGATTTGTTTCTCTGAAGGTTTTCCAGAAGGAGAAATAAGACAGATATTTTTAGCATATGACCAAATGTACTGGACTATATTTCATATATCACAGGCCTGTCTAGAAAAAAGGGGCAGCTAAAACTTTGTGATTACAGGTAAATGTTTCCACTATTCAAACAAAGCCATGCAAATCAGAATCCATACGACCTCACAGTTTTCAAATCTATGCTTAAATTTAACTGATGAGAAAATCTCTGCAGATATCATTCACTACTGCCAATACCAATTCCTCAGTTTTGGTATCTGAACAGATATTTGCAAGAACCTACAGTCTGGCACGCCCCTTCTCAAAAATACCTTTACACTTGGACAGCTCCATGTTGCAACAAAACTTAAAATACCACAATACCACTGCATATGGGCCCTCCTCCCCAGATCATCTTTGGCAACACAAGCACAGCCCTTCCTGCACTGGTAGCTCTAGCTGAATCTGTAGGCTTCATACACTATAGATATTTTTCCTGCGTTTGGACAATATTTTTTTAATCTAGAAATACCCAAATGGTTTAGAGCTATTCTAGGAAGATTATCTATTTTCAATATCTCAGGTATGACTGCCTGCTAGTCTTACTGTTTGCTACTGTTGTCCCACTTCTTATAAACTTAAACTCCTGTTTCCCCTAGAGACCTTGAGATCCTGAGAGGATGCTGACATTCATAGCAGTTGCCTGAGCCAAGAAATCTAATAGCTTCACACACTCTGATTAAATACATCAATTTCTTTAAATTTATGTAGAAAAAATCCATTTCATTATATAAGTGCTCTGTTAGAGTATCTGAGGTACAATTCTAATAGCAGAGATGCTAGAACCAGTGATAGGTTTTCACCAAATATGATCAGCATGCTACAACTTCACAATGCTTAATTGAACTCTGGATTTATCACTCTGTGAAAGCAACATGAAATGCAAATCATATCAGGTGTATCTAGGAGTAGCTGTAGATCAGATTTTGAATTTTCAAGGACATCTAAAGAAAACAGCTGCAATAGCAAGGACATCTGTGAAGTAGATTAGCTGGCTTAGCATGGGGTGCCTAAACACAAACCTTTCTAACATCCGTACCAGCCATCTGTTACTCAGCCATTCTAGTCTGCTACTGCCTGTCACACACAAAGCTGGAGGATAGCCAGCTCTATTTAATCGTGCCTTCTATCATAAACCTTCTGATCCAATCTTTTCCCATCTCTGCCAGTGCTTCATAACATACCACCACTGTACGCGTGGTGTGAGCATATAACAGTCAGATCCACATAGGAAGTCCCAGGCTATCATTTTATATGGATACACCCGACTCACCCAGAGTGCCTCAGGACATATCTGTGCAATCTCACTGTTAACAGAAATGGTCTTCGTTAGTGGGAACTAACTTGTAAGTTTGTTCAGTAGCAAATATAAACCCTCTGAGTTTAACCTGCCACATGTGGGCCCTGGCAAATAAGTCATGCCAAGGTTGCTGTAGAGCCTACATTCATTCCTATGTGATCCTCTCAACACTGGTGACAATGACTACAGCAAATGAAGTCTGTCTTCACAAGTCATGTATTAACCCAAAAAGAAGACAAATGTTGCTTGAAATCACCGCAAACCAGCTTCAAGAGCTCATGGAGGACACAAAATTGAATTCATACAGATGCAGCAACTAGTTTTCATTTTCTCTGCTAAAGACTTTTTGCTACATGAGTGCAGTTTCTGGAGAATGGTCTGAAACTTCTTTGCAAGTTAGATTGATGTTGATATCAGTTATACCAGTGCCATTACACTAATGGAGACTGTTAACAGAGAAGTATAAAGCAGATAAAATAGCTTATATTAATACACTGAAGAAAAGTTCAGTTGCAGTGAATGTAAATGTAACCCACTAGTTAGTCTGGTTACCTTGTACTGGAAACAATCTTTACTTGTGACAACTCTAAATTCTTTTTAGCTGTTAGGGATCTGAAAAAAATTGTACTGCAATTGTGTATGCATGTGTATTATTTAATGAGGATTTAGGAGAACAGTATCACACAAAGTCACTAGTAATTAGCAAAGCATTAACAAGAGAGTACAAGACAAGTGTATTTAGATCTTGTATACTGGAAAACAGAAAAAAAAGGCATTCAGTCTCCTACATGTCTTTTTCTGCATACAACCTGAGTTGCCACATGCCTGTTCCTGATTTCAGGGTGAGCTAAGGAACTGCCTGTGTAGGGCTGACATGAAGTTGCTATGTGCTTCCCAAACCCATGGGTTGTGATGCCAGATTTGATATAAACATGCATACCATCCGCACTTAGGGAAAGAGGGAAATAAGATGCAGAAAGATTTTACCAACTTACGAATTTCTGGGAAATAGATCGGTATCTTCAAGGTAAGAGCCACATTTGAACCTTACAATAATAAGGAATTGGAATTATCACTTAATTTTATAATAAGTCAGCCAAGTAAAATCTGTAATCAAAATTAATGTGCAGTGCCATATGAGCCTTCTCCGATTCAGGGACGCAGAGAAAGCATCTCAGTATTATCATGTTACCAAAATATTAAATCTTTTGGAAAATAGTCTGGGGAGAGATGTTTCAGAAGAAGGAGAGGTGCTTCAGAAGGTTGCAGAGAGAATATTTTCTGCCAATCACCTTTGCAGATCTGTTCAGCCCTACTGCACACTTCTTTTGCAAGTTGCATGACAGCACACACGACTGCCTCCCTTTGACAATTCCCCACACGCACACACTGCTCTTTTCTGGCCCAGAGACACCAGTGATCCCATTCGTGGAGAGCTAATCCTCTCCAGCACTTCTATGGGTAGGAAGAGGAGAGCCTTCCAATGGGGTAGGTAGTTGAGGGGTGAGGTCTGCCTCAAAGTAGTGAGCAATGTGAGAGTCCCATTGTTGCTCTGGGTTGGGCAGTGGAGGCCAAGGCACTGCAAGCTCTTGGGACTAAGATTAGGGCTTTTCTGTAGCCCCTGCGTAACATGGAGAGGTGGTATCAGTGAATACCTAGGTGAAAGAATTATGGTAGAACTGGCACTTTAAATTTTTCCCTTTTCAATACTCCCAGTACTGACATACTATCAAACACAATGTATTCTTACTTCATTTTGCCCCTCCTCCATTCATTATAGACACACAGGCAGGATACATGCTGATGTATTTTATTGCAAAGGACTGAAACACCAGTTGAGCATTACAGGAGCCATTAGAATTCACTTATGTCCTCAGAAACAGAAAAAGATCTCTGATGGATGGCACCATATTCCTCTTTAAGAGGTGCCTTTATAAGTCCACCCTAAAGTCTCAGACATACAATAAGACTGCTGATTAGACCTTTGACAGACACTGAAAGAACTTTTACTGCATATGAAGATTAAATAAGATGTTCTTTGTCAAGTTTTTTTCTATATAAATGAACTGGATGAAGATGAAAGACAGGAAGTTACTCTAGTCTTGTATTTTCATAGAGTAGATTAAAGAAGAGTTAGTTCCGAATTTCCACTTAAAATGTCCCTTGGAATGCATAGCTAATTTCCTGCAGACATGATTCTTAGGCTTTTATGTAGTGTTGCAATAAATCTCTCAAAAATCTGTCCAAATAACTTTCAGGCACAGGATTTTGTCCTTCCTTTCAAATGTTTGTGTTCTCTTTTTGAATATAGGCATCAAGGTAAATTCCCAGTGAGGAATATTTACTGTGGTTCTGGTAGATAATCTCTTATAACTTTTTATACAGATTTTTGGAAGAATATTGCACATCGTAAAATGCAGTCCATAGAATGTAGAAGACCTCCATGGCAACACTCAATAGTACTGATTTTGTACAATGACAAATTACTTCTCCAGTTCATGTTATTGCTCAACAACACCTTGGTTTTTTTGACTGCCTTTGTAAATGAAATAAAGATTGTTGAAGATTTTAAGCTCTTACACACAGAACTTCTTCCAGTGATAGTCTCTATATCTTTCTCACTGAGGTCCTCATGTTTTCAGATAGCTTTTATTTTGGGATAAGCTTGATTTCCTCTTTGATTATGTTACAAGTCTTACCTGGCCTCATGTAGAAACATAGCCCTAGTACAAGCAGAGGTCCAGTAGAAGAGAAAGAAAGAGAAAGAAAAAGGGGAGGAGGGAAAATATTTAGAATGGTAGCATATTTCTTGCAGCACATACTTTCATTAAATAGAGTTTATGTAGATGTCATTGTCAAATATCTAATCTCAAACCATGACACATATTTATTTCTGAGTTCATAGGTCATTATCTAGAAGATAAATGTGCCTTCATATAAAAAGAAGTTAAAAATGTAACAGTTGATCTTACAGACATGTCGAATTTATTTTCATCTAGAAAAGTTATTCTTTATAGTAATTCTATATTATTTTTGGCAGATTAAAGACCATTTTTTTTTATTTTGCTAGTGACAGCTCTCATAATAAATAGGACTGGAACACACAGATATAAAAAAAAGGAAGAATTTATTAGAAAAACAAAAGTTATCCCATTGTTTGTAATAATAAAATAGCCTTTCTTAAGCATTCCAAAGATTCCAGGTACGGTAACACAGAATAAAGCCCTTCTTGGTTGTTCTATATATGTATTGAATATTTTGATAATATATGTGAGCTTTTCTTCCCACACATGCATTTGCTTTTTAACCTTTTATTTCAAATTATTGACTAATAGATATGAAGCCGTCTCTTAAAACTCCTGTAAAAGAAGCTTACTGCAGAATGACTTCAAGTTATATATTCACAGCTCACAGAGTAGCAGTGCTTGAGCTTAATGTATGTGGTTAGTGATATATTCCATGCATCTTTAAAAATATGTCCTTGGTGCATTGTTATAACTGTGACTATTTAGAATTTGGTGTTTAATGGCCTCTTCACATGACCCTCTAATTGCAAAGCCATTAACCTTTTGGACGTGCCTAAATTGCTGAAATATAACATGTTCAATATATCTGTTGGTGTTCAGTGGTGTAGATGTAGTAAACATCCAACAAGTAACCAGCTGTTGGACCTTCATTGTACGTTTCACTAATGACTTGCTTCATTCATGGAAAGCCATATATGTGGTATAGTTTCATGTAGGCAGTTGCTGAGCTGGACCTCAGTGGAGTGTGAGCTCTCAAAAGAGAAAATAACTGAACTATTTTATTAATCGGCTTTATTTAATGAGATCAGATGGTCAAAAAAGCTTTTTCCATAGATCAAAAAAGGAATTGGCAGAGGTTTTAATGGTTGGTTTATGACTTGATTTATCATTTGTTATTTTTAAAATTCTGACTGTGTCATTTACGTGCAATGATGGCAATATGAGAGTGTCAGTGACAAAATTTATTCCAGTTGTATTTGACTTCAGAGGAAAATTTTGGGATCTCCTATACACCATCTCAGCTCTCCAAGATGCCAATTCACTGCTGCTCTGGTAACAAAGTGCTTCCTCACCTCAACAGTCTCTAGGTACTAAAGAAGTAACTTGGAGTCACAATCAGTTTCTTAAATTGATCAGGAAGGAGCAATTCCGTGCAGATGGGACCTGAACTAAATTGTACAAACATGTAGAGTTTCTACCCCTGCTAAACTTCCAGAATTTTCCCCGTTCCTTTCAAAGCCACAGCTTACTGCCTAATCCTAAATTTTTGTAATCTCTGTTGGAACCCTTTTACACTGTTCTGCCTTTCACCTGGGATACTCCCCACATGGGCTGTTGTTCTTGCACAGCAGATACTTCTGTATGCTGCTTTGCAATCTTTTGAGAACTCTGCCTTCTCTGACCAGACGGGATTCCTATTGCAAATCAACAAATCACAGTATCACATGTTAGAGATGAGGTAGTTACTTGAAAACAAAATGTGGACCTCATATGGCCACACATGAATTCTGTAATATTTTCTACTATAAGCTTATGCCTGAAATGATAATTAACTCAACATAGCCATAGAGATGTATGATGCCCAGATGGAACATATTAAGTACTGAACAGAAAAAATATACCATTTGATGGCATGTCCTTTATGGGAAACTGATAACAACCTATGTGATACACTGATAACATGGTCTCTCTCCGAAATGCATGGCAAACTTGACAGCCATTTACCTTGCCATGTTTTTTTTAAGACCCTATCTTGGCATACACAAACATGAAATATCCTCCATAAAGTAAAAATAAGGGAAAAAATACTCTTAAAAGCAAAGAGACAGGAACTTTGCCCTTTACTGGTGACCTTTAAAGACAGGACTAATAAGTGGTTCTGAAAGAGCAACACTCAGGTAACCTCAGTGATCCTCTCTCTTAAATGTCACTTGATGTAAAAAAAAAAAAATCACAGTATATTTCCAGGTTTATAGAATAAAAGCTATCTGTATTACTATGTTTAGGTTAATATGCTGTTACAGAAATATGGTACCATATTACAATTGTTAAGTACACGGCTGATTCCAGAAACCCTCTGTATTTTCTAACTTAGGGGTATCATCCTCTATATACATTCACTCAGGACAAATGCATCTGTCTTGGAGGGCTTAAAGGTTACTTAATTTCTTTCTTGAATAAAAATGTTGATTTAATTCTCAGATGACCAATTTTTAGCAAGTGGTTTTCGAGTTGGTATTAGAGCTGTATAATCTTTACATTAACAGTCTAAATATTCACCTGGACCTCCCACATGAGTCAGAAAGTGCCAATTGGATTTTTATGATGTGCTGACTGCTCTGCTAAAATGACAATGAATTGATTTCTCACATACATAATATCCAACAAGTCAGTACTCCTTGTGTCCCTAAATCCTTCAGGAGCAGACCTAGTTTGTGTTGATTTGCTTTTCCATTTAGGACCTTCTCTGTATAAATGCATTTCAGCCAAAGAATTGCCAATAAGCTCTTTAATATTATTTGCAGCTTGGATATGTGACTAAAGCTACAACTAATGATCATCCAGGTTAGGTTAGATTAGAAATGCACTTTTGAAATTACTCATACAGCTTTCCTATTTTTCTGTGCTTTGGTTAAAAGAGCAAACTGGGTTCAGAGTACATGATCTGGATTGCTTATTGATGAAGCCAAGTTAGAAGATGATGCAGGTGCACAGGAAATGCAGGCTGGCTGTAGCATGAGAACTGCACAGAGAGCCACATTTTAATTTCCCTCCACAAATTTCCCAGGGAGTACAGAACTGTGCCCTATTCTGGGCACTTTGGCTTTCTCTGGGATCGTCCAGGTCATATGTAAAATTCACCACAGAAATATGCCCAGTAGAACCAGTGATGGAGATATAGGGTAGATGAAAGGACTTTTACCAATGTTTGAATAGCTGGGGAAGGAAAGAGAAGAGCATCTCTAACAATCTTAGGTTCTTCGAGTGTCAAGGCCACAAATCCTTTAGACTTGGAGCTCTAACCACCAAAGAAATTCCAGACATATTGCAAAGGGGAGAGAAATGCCTTTTGTTTGGCAAGAATAATGGCAAGCTCCCTACTTTAGCTAAAAGGAAAATCTTGTATTATTTGTAAAAATTTTTGGCTTGTATCGCTTTTGTTTTAAGGGAATAAGTAGCCCCTCGAGTAAAAGATGTGATAAGAGACTAAATTTGGATCTCCATTTGCAGACAGCTGTTAAATAAGTCACAAGTGAAATGACTTTGGCATTGTTAATTCTTGAAAACAGATACAAACCGAACATTCAACATGCCTGACTTCAGCACCTAATTTTTCACTCCATCTCGGTTTTCTGTGAGTCCTTAGACAGAACAACTTCAATTTTAAATTTATAGTCTACTGCCAAGAATTGACTGAAAAAATGTGGCTTACAAATAATGCTCTCTAGGTATACTTTTAACAGTAGAAGCTATCTTTAAAGTAGAGTAACTATTATACCATGAATTACATCTTAATAGAATTCCTTTGAATAGTTTTGAAAACTTACATTTTCATAATCTGCAGAAATTATTTTCTCCTGAATTAATTATTATGTCTCCCTTATTAGATATATTCTGGTGCATTTCTGAGCAGCAAAAATTCAGATTTTAGAACTGTATAAGATAAAATATAAGTTTTGTAAAGAAAATTATATTTTCATGTACGTGGATTTTTTAACTTAGATATCTCGAATTGCTTCTGGAGCACAGTCTGGGAGCTGACCACCACCACCACCACACCACCATTGGCAATGACCTCTTATTTAGGTTTTCATCTTTCCTTTGTCTTCCTCTTTGCTCTTGCTGACCATGAATAGTTCAACTGTATGTGAGGTTGAGTAGCTCCTTTCCTTTTCAAGTCCATCTTGACCAAATCCTTTCAGCGTGCATCTATCAGAAGGCAGTTCAACGTGCAGGAAATTTGCTTAGGATCTGGGAGATCTCTGTTCTACTCATTACTCTACTCAGGTGGCCACTGGAAAAATCGTTTGTTCCCAGTGTATGAAATGAAGACAGCAATCCTCGTTGCACATCAGACAGTAAAGACATTCAAAGACAGCTGCCTTCCCAAACTCAGTTTGGACTCCTTTACCCAACACAGTGCTCACAGTTGGCTGTAGTCACCAGTGGGAGCAGATAATCCATACTGCAGAAGCCAAGATATAGTGATTCAGTGTCTTTGGATGGTCAAAATATATTCCCAAACCATAAAAAGTATGGGATTTACTATTGCAAAAGAGATAGGTTTTAGGACAGCAGCACAAATTCAACCAGTGGACCAGCAGTGGTATCCTCTGAGGAAGTGCCTTTTAGAACAAGTATCCCTGTGAATAACACCTCTGACAGTGGTTTTACAAAAGAAGACAGATGTGGGCAGATGCCTTTTCTGAGTGAAACCCACTGAGGAACTGGAAGCCTTATCTGCTTCAGTTGTGCCCACTTGACTCCTTCTTGTCAATGAATCCCTTTCCCTTATCAAACTTGTTTTATCTTTCAGGGGATTTGACCTTTTTGAATTATACACAGAGCTCTTGTGTAACAGCCCTTATATCAGTGTGTTTACCATCTGTTCTCCCTTTCTGAATGCAGACATGTGTTACTGTTTATCCACTATGTGTCACCAGTTTACTACAACAAATTCAGTCAAGTGGAAATCAGGTCAAGGTGAAATTTATTTCAGGCACTTTTGTTCCACTTCGTTTTACAGTTTGCCACATGCTAATCATATGAATTCTGAACAAGGATCAAAAAAACAAATAAAATTATGTTCTGGCTTCTGACTGACATTTTCAATGGATTGTTTCATTCACCTTTTGGAAAACCTCATTCTGTACTTGGCTTCATTGGAAAATGTAGCTGCTGGAAATTTCAGCAGATTGTTGACTGATACGAAACCTTAATGCAAAGCTAAAAAAAGAACTATATTTTTGTCTTTTAATGCTATGTAGTGAGAAGTTGTGTACTTCCCATCATTTCCCTACGTGTACTGAATGCAAGGAAGGTAATGCACAATCCTGCAAAAAACGTCCACACCAACTGTGTAAGAACTTGCCACCATCCTAAAGATAACGCAAATTTTCATTTGATTCTCTGAAAATCAGTCTGCATTTTGCCTTTGGGTTATTGAACAATACAGTAATTCTACAAATAGAATTATTATTAATTCTATTCTGTGAGAACGAGGCATAAAGATGGGTTCAGAAGTGAGATGACTTCAGAGGTCATGTAAGAGAGGACAACCATTTACTCTGGGCCTCCATGACTGCTGCCGGCGAGATGAGGTATGATGGGTGTACTCAGCCCTTTAGCCCTCAGAGACTATCCTGGGACATTTACTTGGATTGTGCACATTGGCCTTAGCTATGGAAATTTTATGAACTGCTTTCGCTTTCCCCAGAAAAAGCAATTTTGTAGACCTTGAAGTACATACCAGAACTATTACCACCGTACTTGTGCAAAGAATCCCTTCCTCTTTACATAAACATAAATTACTTGTTTCTGTAGATCCCTGAGAAAGTTCAAATCTAGACAAGCTTTGAGGCATGGAAATTTAGTCAGTGAACAAATTTTTAACTTAAAACATGCATTTCTTTCACATGATAATATTTCTCATTATTAGATTTTCTGCAGCAGTCTATTCTTATCAAAGAAAAAAAGGACTCACAAGATGTTTTATTTGCCCCCACATGGAAGCATTTTCTGTTCACTTATTTTGTACCATTTCAGATGTATTTTATGACAGTTTATTAACAATGATCAGGTCAAAGATCTTTTAGCAGATAAAAGTAAATGGCACCAACCTCAATACCAAATAGAGTCCCAAGCAAACAAGACAGTTGCACTTTCCTCTCTCCTTTACTTCTCTTCTCCATAAGCAGATTGATCTATGATAAGATTGAGCAAGGATTCATTTCTTTGAGTAAATATATTAGGTTAGGTCAGTATAGAAAACTAACCATGGTTAAACTTAGTGAGACAAAAAGTAAGTTAATTGGAAATATGAGTTAATAGTGTTTATTCATATAGCATAAAGACTCCCAGTTTTGCTGGTTTGCACAAATGTTGAATACTTTCATAGAGCTGTGTCCTGTTGCTTGTAGATGTGACCCATGATACAGATCATATGTTGCCATATTCTGAAAAACTGATAACAGGGCACATGTAATTAAACATCATAACGTGCTAGAGTTATTTTACTTGTGACTAAATATTTATATTTTATTAATCTGGAAAAGAATCAGCTAGCATGGAGGTCCACTGAGCTAGGTAATGTAAAAAAATACAAAGGAACTGTTGCTTCTGACCCATAGAAACATGTGATCTATCTTTATATGATGGGACTATTGTAATCCCACTGAGGAAATGGAGATAAAATGTTGCATATGGGGTTTCCATAGTAATTCCATTTTAAAAAATCTATAGAAGTCTTGAAGTTAGCTGCTAATCCCACAGGATTCACTGTGCTGCCAGTGGAGATGAGGTCTCCTACGGGAGGATGCAGAACAAGAGCCTACACATTCTTTCTTGAGTTCAAAGTGAGACCATCAAGATTTCCAGGTATATGTCTTCCATGTGAACATAGAGCTACTGTCAAGGAGCCTCAAAAAGAAATTTAGGTGCTGCTGCAGTCAATGGAGTTTAGCTATAAATTCTAAGAAGGACAGAACTTCTTTGCAGGCTCTTTCTGCTCTGCCTTCATATATTCCAGCATTTGGGCTGATCTCCAGAGAAACATCATCTGTCACAGTACTATGTTTATTACCTGTAGGTTGAGGATTTAAATATTTATTTCATTTCTCTAGGCTTGATGCAACTTCTACTAGTACTTTTCTCTTAGCTGAAGAGAAATAAGTAGAAGCTTATGAACATATTAAACACATTTTTAAATAATTTGTTGCACTGACCTAGACTGGACCAGTTGCTCACCAAGCTGCTCTATCACCCCCCTCCCATGAGGACAGGGCAGGGAGAAAGTAAGATGAAAGAGAACTCATAGATCAAGATAAAGGCAGTTTAGTAATGCAAAAGACCACATGTGCAGAAGGAAAGAAAACCAAAAGACTTATTCTCTACTTCCCATCATCAGGCAATATCCATCCATTCCCTGGGAAGTAGGGCTTCAGTTCATGGAGCAATTGCTCCGGAAGAGAAACATCATAATAAAAAATGTCCCTCCTCTCCTCCTTTCTCTTAGCTTCTATTGCTGAGCAGACATCACATGGTATGGAATATTCCTTTGACCAGTTTTGGTCAGATGTCCTGGATATGTTGCCTCCAAAAATCTTGCCCAACACCTGCCTACTGGTGAGGGGGGAATGTTGGAGAGACAATGTTGATGCTGTGTGAGCTCTTCTCAACAACAGCCTGGTGTGTTACCAGCACCTTTCTAGCTGCCAATACAAAGCACAGCACAGTGAGGGCTGCTATGGGGAAAGCTAACGCCATCTCGGCCAAATTCAGTACAGTTAATTATTATATTGGGTAAATAATGTTTGATGAAGAGTTGTGTTTTTATAACCAGACATTGCCTGAATGCGTGTAAGAGTCCCTACAGAGCACTGAAACCCCTGTAGATTTAAGCAATTTTTTAAATCAGAATACAAAAATGGCTCTAAGCCCACCACTAGGGAGTTCAGAGCAACTGCAACAGCTGGAATTGATTCCTCCTTACTTCCCCAACACAGTTCACTGCAGTATGGATGTTTAGGTCACAGTTCTGTGTTAGGTTTTTGAGTCAGGAACATGGCACTTTTTGAGGCTCTAGTATTACAGTAAAGAAACATAAAACATATCCAAAATCAAAGGACAGAAAAATATGTATTTATGCCTTTTCCTTATTTAAGCTGGATTCCTAGACTGCCTTCACACATGGAATAAAGCTGTAAAATGAAAGAGTGCTGTTAAATGTTTGACCTTTGTAACCTGGCACCAGTCTCACAGCTCAGTACAAAGGTTCACCTTCCCCTCCCTCAATCTGCTTTGCACGACTGAGATCAGCATCCGTCAGCTCTGATCATGACTGCTATAAAACTCAGCCCTGTCCCCTTCTCACTAGTCCCACAATTTATCACCTACCAGATACCCAACAGAAGTGCTACTTACAGTAGCAAGCCTTGTATTTGTGGTACTGTGAGTAATGTTCAGTTCCCTCATTAAATCCATTAGGAATTTACAAATTAGTAAGTATTTTTTATGAATATTTGTTTAAAATAACAGAAAACATAAACAACTCTCTTAAATGCAAAACTTTCTGCACCTCTACTAAATATCTACTTGATTTCTGCAAAAGTGTTACAATTTGATATTAATAAAAACTCTTTCACCTCAACTCTGGAAAGCTAATATTGGTCCCTTTTGAATATCAAGAAAAAACTTTACATTATAAGCATGATAATTAAAAAACAAAAGTCCCAAAAGACTGTATAAAATTGCATGGTCTCTTCCACAATAGGAGTCCTTCAGTTGGGCTTATACAAACAGTTCATTGTATGGAAAAGATTTGATTTTTCTAATAAATAGAAAGTTTTAAATTATCTATTCCGTTGAAAAATTTGAAAAATGACTGTGTTACATCCATGGCAATATGAGTAAAGCTAAAAACTAGTATAGCTGAAGAAACAAATTTCTTATAGTAAGAAATGGAAAGAATTATTTGTGCATTATTTTAAAATATGGTATAGAATTATCTTATACAGAACTTGTCATTTATAAGATAATTCACAGTAGTTTAGTGGCATTCAATAAGTTTTTCACCATCAGTTGTTTCACTACATACACTTGAATTTATTAATTTTTTTCCATGACTGTTTTTGCTGAAGATACTTCTCTGTAGTATAAAAAAAAAAAATCAGATTCTATGAAACATGAGGAAAATAACAACCAGTATAATTTGTATCTGAAAAATAATCATATTCAGGAAAATTTTTCCATCACCCACTAGTCTGTTTCCCACTTTTCACCTAACACTGTTAGAATTCTAAGTTGATTATTCCTCACCTTTTCTTTCTTTTACCTGCAATGCCACATTTGACATTTCTACATGACAGAAATTAGCTGCAGTTACCAGAGAAAAAAATGTTGTCCACTGAAAAAATTCATTCTACACAAGAATTTAGTCTATTGATCATCACTACAAAGAGACATTAATTGTAATAACTTTATTTAAGGAAACAAAGACATATATGGCAGAACTTGGTAAAATATGTTGGCACCGTGATTTGGACATTTCACATTTGATAGGTTTCATTAGTCTTGTCACCTATATACCTCAGTGACAGTTGTCTCACCTCCATTCACAGATTTTTCCTCCTTTGGTGAGATAGTCTCATCATGTGAGTCCTTCCTTCTTTCCTTTTTCAAATTATCTGTGCAACCAATCCAAAGAATGGGGTTTCATTTTGCTCTCTGCAAGGTGTGAGGGCATTTGATGCAAATCCTGAGATGTGACCCTGGAACAAGAGCTGAGCTCACCTGAGACCTCCCCATAAGCAGATTTACTGACTCGGGTCTCTGCACCAGGCATGAACAAATGTTGGTCAAAACCAACAGGTTCCTTTCATGTGCTTCAGTAACCTTCATTCAGGTGGTTTGTAGGTCAGAAGGAATGAAGCAGAGACTGTGCTCCTCAACTAGGAGATGGAGTTTACCAACAAGGAACTGGTGTCCTCATCCCAACTCAGAGTGCCTGTCTAAGTCCAGGCCAGCCCATCTCTCTCAGGAGAGATGCTACCTGAGATCCTGGATGCAGTACAACTGTTCTGGCATGTGGTGCTGCAGCCATTCTCATGAGTAAGAGCTCTCTTGTTCATATCACTCTTGGATGTCCCCACACGTCTGCACTGGGTGCCCTGTGCTCCTACTCAGGTGTCCCCGTTTCCACATCTGCACTTGGAGGAAGATTTCCAACTGCAGCAGAAGAGAAGTATATTAAGACTGATGAACTATCATGCTGTGGTAGTGGAAGCCCAAGGGATAGATAAGGTAACATATACACAGTGATACAGTATTCTTTTTGTGAAATAAAGACATGAAAGAGCTCAATAAAATTCAATATTGAAAAAAACCTCGACAGGTGAGTTTAAATATATTTGATTTGAACAGCAGCTCTTATCTTTTATTTTTTTTTATTTTACCAGAACATTCTGTTCTGTATATTTCAGAAAAACTTCATCCTATTTATAAGAGAAAAGAGGAGAAATAAGGAAATCCAAAAACTTCCAGAAGACCATTGATCAGTCCATGAAACAATATAAAAATAAAAGAGAAGGCAGTACCTCCATATAGAAAAAGGTTAACATAATGAAAATGTCTGACTATGGAGACAATACACTTTGAAGCAACTATAATAAAGTTTCGCTTAATGGACTACTGCAAGTATTTAATAACTTGTCATATTGCCAAAGCTCAGACTAAACTATAGTTATTCTCCCTGTCAAAAACTATTCCTCTGTGCAATGTCAAGCTACCAGAAGTGGTCTTTATTGCATCCGTATGAGAAAACCTAACCACATTTCATTTTTCTAGAGTAACAGTTTTCTTTTTGTTAGCATGCTATGAATGTACTCAGAGATCAAAAATCTGTTATTTAAAACAAACTGTTAGAATGGTTCAAATTAAAAATAAATTATATTCATTTCTCTAACTGGGGAGAAAATGAGCAATCTAGTCATGTGATTGTAATTAATGCACACTAATGACATGGCAAATGAATTTACGAAATATAGGTGTATTTGTAAAGATTTGTTTGTAATATATCCATAAACTATAATCCTTCAGCTTTCAGAATATCCCAAAGTCACTCAAATATTACGATAAATTGATCATAGAATAATATCATCTGCAAGTTTTGTTGCTTAAATGTGAAAGTATCATCAGCTTACATAGTCAGGTGTGTTGGTTTAGGAACAGTACTCCCCAGTTCAGTGCCCCCACTGAGACACTCCCAAACCACATGCTGCTCTCTCATTTCCTCTTCCCCTTACCACTTCCTGATGCAGTCGGAGGGAGTTAAGGATTGGACAAACAAAAGGTGAAGATCAGGAGTTGAGATAAAAACAATTTTCTGGAAATAGCACTGAGATAAGGAAATGAAGCCACACCCTTCTTCTCCAAAGCCAAAAGGTCTCTTCCCCCATGCCCCCAGCAACGACATGATGTGATATAGAATGACCTCTGGGTCCTGGACACGGCCCCTCAGCCACATCCCCTCCCGGCTACTGCAAAAAATGAACCCTGTCCTGGCCAAAAACCAGGACATCAGGTCACCTTGTGAAATATCTCATCTGATTTTCAGAATGCACAAGTAGAGTTTGCATGTGCAGAACATGAACTATGAAGATCTCCTTTTTGACATTATACCTGACTTTTATTCTTTTATGTAGGAACTTATTAAGATGCCTTTGAAACTTTTGATCTGTTGTTTAACAAGCTGTTCAAGTTATACAGCCCTGCTACTATGGTCCAGTATTTCTCCATTCACTCGTGAACAATCTATACTTGCACCAGTTCTTTAGAAAGAATTAGCTTCCACTGGTGCATTCATAATTCCACACTGACAAAACTGTGGGCTGAGCTGTGGAGAAAAATATCTTCAGTTCTAATGTTGACTACTTTTTTTGTTCTCATTCAGTTTTTCCACAACTGGTGGACAAATGCCCACACAGACTTGGGAGATTCATTTTCTTATTGCAATAGAGGACTCCGAACCTTTAATTAGGAAATTAGGAGAGAAGTGCCACCATTTATGTATGTAAGTCTAAAATACTTTCTAAGAAAACCATGACTTGACAGACACCCAGACAATACGTTTGTTCTATTGCCTTTTATATAACTATTAAACACTTTGATGCTTTATTGCCAGCCATTGCTTAGCCTTTCTTTTTGACAGAAGTTCTACAGACAGTGGATTGTATTTAGCCAACCATAATCAGTACTTTTGTTGTAGACAGTGTCTTGCGCAATAAAAAAACATGGAGAATGAGGTCTATGGATTAAAAAGTGCCACAAAACACCTTTATAGACTGCAGATAGAGGACTTTAGAAATAAGGAAAGCTAGAAATATTAGCTACTGAAAGGTAAAAAAGAACAGGAAGTAATCTGTGTGCTGTCACATGGAAACCATAGAAAGAAGGCATCAAGAAAAAGTTAACAGAAGCATTTACAAGAAACATATGGATTGTAGGGAAAGCAACACACAGAAGGAATGTAAAAACCAGTGAAGAAGATGTAACAGCTGATATCATAGAAGAAGACGGAAACTGCCAGAAGAGAAGATGGTACCACTGATATTTCTTGGTATATATGGGCAGCAAAAGACATATCAATACCAGGATCTTAGGTAGAAAATTTAGCAAATCTTTTACTTCATTTATATGTAATGAAGCTGAAGAATAGTATTATGTAGGCATTCATTATTCAGTAGTTATTCACTGGATTCTGTTACACTTGCGAAAAAACAGATAGTCTACAGGTGTCTTCATTTGCCACAAACCTGCTTCTGCATTAATGCTAGACATTGCCTGCAAAGTTCTCAAGAACTGCTTCTTAAAGCTCTACTGTAACTGAATTCATGAGAGAAACTCATATCAATTTTAATGTTGGTTGTGGTAGGTTTTTTCCTAATTAGGATATAAAAAATTGTCTCTTTCCCGTTCATCTTCTGGAATACATTTATTTTTAAAATGTCTTATTGGAAGACTATTTTAAACACGAGCAAGCTTTTTTATCTTGCTGGGTTATTACTACAGAATTAGCAGTAGCAAAACCATCTATTGCATATTCAGTATGCTGTACAGACTTTTGCTGAGCCTTAAGGGAATATAATCCAGCAAGGAAGGAAAAATATTCCTCTCTTCTTTTTCCACAGGGTTGTTTTCATTTCCTCCTGCCTTCCACTGGAAGACATTAGACCTTCCCAAGAGAGGCCAGCTTCAGAGTCTGAAAGCCAAATGACCTAGAACAGAGAGACCTCTGGCATTATTCTTACTTTTTATATCTATTATGCATGTAAAAGCTATATAAAGAAATTAAGGAGAAATGTTTGTTAATTATTCCACTTAATCACAGTGAGAAGCTACACTGTGAGATTGTATTTATTTTATTGTGTGTGAAGACTTGTGCAAATGAACCAAAATTAATTCAGGTAGACAGGAAACAAAGGAAACTAGCAGGTCAAAAGTGCAGTAGACTTGCCATGCCTGTCTGCATAGCTTGTCCTCAGCACAGAAGACAGGGAACTGTGCATCAGTGGTAAGAAATGAGAGGAAGCAGCCAGCCCTTGAGTGTGATTATAAAATAGTCCGTCTAAATGTTATAACTAAGCTTTCAAGTGTTTGAGGTAAATGTTTAGAATAGTTCTGTTTTTCCTCCCTGATATTTTGAATTTCTAGGGTGCTATGCAACCTTATTTTACTTCTACATCCCTATCTCATGAAAGGTCATATTAGCAGTATAGGATTAATTGAACAGTACATTAAATCAGATTATCACAATTTATTTTTACATGTGCTGTTAGAATTTCAGAAAGCGGATGTTTAAAAACATTACCTAAGGCAATGCCATGGGCAGGGACAAAAATGCAAGGATTTAAGCTGTGGTGCTCTCAGACCACAATTCCCTTAATATTTTCTTCATAGAAAAAAATTCTTACACAACTTTGTAAATGGAGAATGGAATTTATCTCATGTAATTTTCACTATTTAAAAATTAACTTTTAATTAATTTTAGCTTTTAGCTAAAGTCACTATCCTAATTAATGAAGAGCTCCTTGACCCAAAGGTTTAATATAATCTCAGGATAGAGGGTAAAAAATCACTAGTTCCAGAAGCAAAGTCATCTTATTCTTTTCTCCAGTGACTATAGAGACAGGACACCCAGACAGGTATCTCAGGCTAACTATCTGACTTCTGGACACACAAAGTTAAATACACAAATGCAGTTAAAATGGCATGAGAATGCCTCTCTGATTTATTTGATATTAGGCCTCATGTCAGCAGACATGTAACAGGGCATGTGACTTCACTGTGGCTACTCACCCCTGCAGCAGATAATGTATTAGTATTGGTTTTAAGGGTTGGCACTTCGATAAGGTCTGGGAAAAGAACTATGGATACAATTTTGAAGAGCAGCTAAATTATTCTGAAATCTGGCCGCAACAAGGTAATTTTATCTCTACTGTCTAGCAAACAGGCTTGCTTGTTGTTTCCCACAGAAGAAACTATCACCTTGAGTGAAAAGTTTCAGAGCTTGCCTAGGTACAACTACAAAGAAGAGTTACACAATTTAGAAAAAATCATCTCCCCTGTGGTTGTGCTTTCTTAAACTGCAAAGAGCAAAAGTTACATAGCAAAAGCCTAAAGGTATTTCCTTTCCATACAGGACAATTCTAGAAGTCTTTGACCTTTTTTAAACTAGGTATGACTGCTGCTAATGATCAGGAGTTTTTTCCTGTAAAGTGCTTTAAAGTTTATCTGTTTCTCTAGCTTCATTTTTTTTTTTTTGTGGGAAAAACATAGTTATACTTCTAGAAGATAGATTAGAGCTCTTTCTGACAAGCCAGGACAGATGTTTATAATAGTTACATTACCACAAGCCAGAATTTCTCATTTTATCTTCAAAGACATGAATAATTTACCCAACACACTGATATTTCTTCAGACTATCAACTGTTACCTAAACAATCTAGATTTCTCTGTATGTGTAGGGGTTTTTAAAGTATTTTTAAAATTATTTATTACAAAATTTAGCTATACAGTTAATTGGGATCTCTTCTTTCTAGGCTTGTTCTACAGAACTGGTTACATCAGGGAAGAGAATGTATTTGAAAATTCACTGTTGTGTGTATCATGAAAAAAAAATATGGACAAAAGACTTAATAGAACTGAAACCCAGAAATGGTTCCTAGAACAACAGAACTAGGAAATTAGCAGAGCACCATAAAAATGTAGAGAATTGTTATTAACATTCACTAAACTTTCAGTCCTCCTGATGTTTTTAGCAAATAATTAACAGACATCAAGTTATTCATAAACTGCAATTATAAGACATAAAATCCAACCAACCCAAATATAGTAATTGCTCATCTTTATGAAAATATTTCTGAATCCTCTGGGATATCTTGAACTGATAACAAAAAATCTTTTTGCAAAGATTTTTAACAAAGACATTTAATATTAAGATTACTACTGTTTTTAAGCATCTATCAAATGGATTGAAAAAGAAGAATGTTGCCGAGCAAAATATTATTATTCATTTCGCTGCTGGTTATGCTAAGCCATACCTTGTGGGCCATTAAAGCTCTCTGTAGGTCTCTGCAATCAAAGATTAGCTGGTCCACAAACACAGGAAACTATGTTGTGTAAGGCTGGGAAGTTATGAGGGTAAGCAGTCCATAAGCACACTACAAGGAATGAGAATGTTGGCAAGGTGACAAAGTTAATTATGCAATTTGACTATTCCTGAAATATTATACAGAAGGCACCTAATCTAGGTGCATGTTCTGCATTCTCTAAAATACAACAAAAAATGCTCCAGCACTGGTTTATCTCCCAAAACTATATATGGATGTGTAATTCAAAATGAAGTATTTTGCAAAGACAGTAATATGTATCTTTGTAATATAGTACATGAGATAGGTAGATAGAGATGGACATATATTTTTGTATTCTAGATATATGTATTACACATAAAACTCTCCATAATTATTGAAAATATCCACTAATTCCTTTGTCACAAGTATTTTGGACTCCATGCAGGAATGTGGCTGATGTTCATAACATCAGGTAAGCCATCCCAAAACAGCCCTGTGGTACAACAGAGTGGACATCCCACAGTTTGCCAGGAGGGTAAGTAGAGTCTGGAATTTGTCTGACATGTCTCTGTCAAATTTATACTCATAAACAATTCAGAAGTTCATGGAATAGTGGTCTGGTAGAAACCAAGAGTGTTGCTAGTCCCCATGTTTACAGGTTAGATACAATTTTGATATGCACTGCTTTGCTTGAAGCTTGATGCAAAGGTGTTTCTTCTAGTCAGGAAGTCTCAGATTTTTCTACATTATGTTAATAGCATTCCTCCACAAACATTTTTTTATGAGGAAAGCACAAAAAGTTAAACAGCTTTTAGTGAGCTGTTGGAGGCCATTGTTAAAGGAGCGCAGAGCTGGAAGCACAGAGAGAAAGCACAAAGTCTGTACGTAAAGGGAGGTGGAGTGGCTCAGCTGGTCTGAATCAGACTAACTGACTTTATAGAAGGATTTCAGTTTGGACCATCTGAGATCAGAGCTCTAATATCAAAAAGGAAAAAAAAGGTGGAAGAGGAAATCCCACCTTCAGAAATTAAGATAAGGAATCAGCAAATTTTATTCCTATAAGTAATGTTTAGAACAACATTTAGCTTTTGGACTTTGATGAGATTACTCACTAATCTTTAAATGAGCAGACCAGAGCTAGTGCATTTTAGATTAATAGTTTCCATGATGGTTCCTAGGGTCAGTTTGCAGCTATACAGCTTAATTTGTCCAAAGTTACATAAATGAATGAACTCAGAACATAAAATCTGTTCTCTGGCTAATATAAATAAGAGAGGTAAAACCACAGATCACATATGGGGACAGAAGGGTAAGGAGTCAATTAAAGATTTAAGAAACACTTTAAGTATGCAAAACACTAATTTTTCCAGGGACTGTCTTCCAAGGACAACTCAAGGAAGCAAGATGTATTTTCAAAATAAATGTCCATTCCTTGGCCTGAAGCAGAGAAAAAACATTATAGAAAGAGACAGCCATTGGATTATCACACATTTTCAGGATTACTCATTTTTCCTGCCAGATAAGTAATTGAAATTAATTATTAATCACGATAAGGATATAATTTTTAAACAGTAAGTCTTCGGATTCTATTTTTTTACCTTAGACAGTGCATTTTTTTTTTCCTCAAGAAAAGCAATTTAAACAAGTGCCTTAGCTTTCATCAGTTTATCTTGATGGTGAATAGCAATGAATTCACATGAGCAAGACCAAAAAAACCTTACTTTGAACTGTAATTTGGAAAAATTCCATTTTTTCCTTTTGTAAACCTGGGGCTTCATTAAGCTCCCAGTCACACTGATGAACGTACCAAGTTACTCTAAAAAATCCAACCCATGTAAAGCTGTGAAAGCACCAGTGGGAAAAGCCATAGGAGAAATGTTATTCAAATAGCACATGCTGATGGCACCAGACTAAGCAGGTCACCCGGAGCCTTGCACTCACAGCTTTTCAGGACATCTAGCACGGCAGACCAAGTATAGCGAGCAAGTCCTGAAAACAGAGGTGGGATGGGATTGGATGGAATGGGATGGAACAGCATGGGAGGGGATGTGATGGGATGGAGAGGCTCAGAAAGATCATGGCCTAAGGCGAGAAATGACTGCCAACCCAAGGTCAACACAAGGGATGTCAAGAGGGCTCAGCAGCTGGCATCCTTTATGCCAAGTCATCACACAAAATGCTAAACAAACTTCCTGGACACAAGTTTCTTGCTGCCTGCATGTTGAGCAAACATGATGGTGCGAGTATAAATGGGTAAAATCCTTTTAATTTCAGTTTTAATTTTAAATTAAATAATATACTCCCGTCAGGGCTTGCATTGAGCTTTATTAAATTGTTGCTACCATATTACAACAGTATTTCCTATATCCTGTGGGGCATTGCATGTGTTTTCATAGTGCACTTTCCTGCACCCTTCCAGGAAGTTTTAGAGGCAGAAATTGAACACCTCCCACACATGTAGTATAGATGGCATTTCTACCACAGATCTACAACACCAGTGCAGGGCAGCCAGCATGCTCCTGAAGCGTGGGACACATCCCTACACTTCTGGTAGTACTGCCACTGCTAATGCTTTGGAAGTCCTGGGCTGCCCAGCACTCAGACACAAGAACAGAATGTATCCTAAGCTGAATTTGATAATAACAGTCTTTTATTCAACAGCCAAAGATCTGAATCACTCACCCATGCCACCATTCTCCATGCTTGGCCAGATAGGCATACCTTCTGAGCAAGCACTCTAGATAGAAATTTCTATCCTGTATAGAAATTTTCCTTACATGGTTTTCACAGTCCGTGTTCTTGAACTTGTGCCATCTTGAATCATCTAAATGATTTTTGACAGAGAGAATGAAATCTGAATTTTGTGACATTAAGAATGATTATAGCAGTTACTTTCATGAGATGACAAATATTTAATTAAAATCAAACAGCCTCAACAAGAGAGATCTATTCCTTTCAGTCACTGTCTGTCCCTTCCTCTGTAGTTATACACACCGATAGAAATATCACAAGCTCATTGCATTTGCTTGGGAGATGGCAAAGACTTGAAACTCAGCAAGCAGTAGGAGGCAATGAGTTTGGTTATCTCACATTTGCATGAGTGTCCAAATAACTGAATTATTGAATTAAAGATGGGCAGTGAAGCACCACTACAGCCACTACATAGGAAACAGGTAAAAGAGAAAGACTGTCCGATAGTGACAGCAGAGCCTAGCAAAGCCGAGAATCAACCTCACCATATATCTCTCTTCAGGAAATTTTTCTCCTGTAATAGCCAGTTTTCCCCTCCAAGTTTACTCCAGATCCCACAGTTCCACTGCTTTAGGTGTTAAATCTACCCTACTAAAGTTTTTTCTGGTTTTCTTTTATATTTCCCTGCAGACTGTAGTGTAGGTGTACCTGGTGAACAGACGACACGTCTTAGAAAACATAGGTCTGTGCTTTTACTAAACAGCAGATGGTCAAATAGTTACACCTCCAATGAATGCAAAGACAGATCCACTACTGTCAGAAAGCCCAGTCTTGAGGCTAATTAGTTCAGGCACAGCATCATGTTTATTCAGCTACATTTCTACTGTTACCCAAGCTAGTTATTAATGATTCAGCAAGGTATGGCATTATGCCACAGAAGCATACCAACTAGTTTGGTGATAGTTTCAGTTTCCTAACATGGCACTGAATTATTTCCATCTAGCCATGTCCTCACTGATGTAATCAAATACTGGAGAATGTGCTACTTGAGACTCTTTATCAAATTCATCATCCTTTGAGCAAGTCCCTAAAGCACAAGTTTGATCCCATCACTGTAATACTGAATTACATGGCTAAAAAATTGCATTTGACTCCTGCATCATAAGAAATCACTTTCTATCAGCATAAGCCACAGTCCATCCTATCATAAGACCACTATCCTATCAAATATGCAAAAACTGCTCAGGACATAACTGTTTCAGAAAAATGATGAAGACCTAAATTTCCACTTACAGAAGTCAAAGGGTTCAATTTTTAAGATATACAGTTCTAGTTACATAGAACTGTACGTAATGTATGTTTTTAAAACATACATCTACTGTATAGATTTATAGAACTGCATGGACCAATTTTGAAGTCAAAGGAGACCATGCTGATTATCAAGTCCAATCTCTTTCAGGTTTTTTTGGAAAAAAATATTTTTTTAATGTAGGCATACTTTGAACAATCTCAAGAAATACAATTTTTATTTCACAGAGTGATATTAAAATCCAAGAGTAAAGCTAAGAAAATTCATAGTTATAGTTTACATAATTACAACTTGTGGTTCATAGAAGACCAGAATGATGGCTCTCATGTAAGCTTTTTATATTTTTCCTAATTAAAATGGGTCTAGCTTTCTCATAACTCTGTGCTGGTGGTCTGGTAATGTGACCACAAACTCATTTTATCCTCTTACCTCATTGCTGTGAGTGCCAAATAAAACTTGTTTGTAGGTCTTCTGGAATGCATATTACATTTACTGCTGGGCTGCATATTTTTTTAGTAATTAAATAGATCTCACAAAGCTCACTAAACCTGGCTTTGCAGACAGAGGGAAAATTAGAATGGCATGCAGGAGCCCAATGAAAACTATGTAAATTGGGAATGGGTGTAAGGCTAATGTTAGATATGGAGAGAATATCAGAACAACAGCTGGGAGAATGGGTAATCCTAGAAGGCACAGAGCTAGCTGAAGATGATGGAGAAGCAAGAGAAACAAGTTGCCCTTGGTTTGAAAAATGTGTAAGCAGGAAATCAGTCAGAAACAAACCACCTTCACCTCACTAGATGTGTTAAAGGTGTAATTTTAAAAGAAGAGAATGAGAGATTTGTAAGAAGGACAGAAAAAAGTTGAAATCTAAAAACAGTTGTGAATGGGACCTATTTCAGCTTACTATATGCATGTTCCCAAATGCCATATAGTAAAAAAATTAAAATATATTATTGCCAATGTAATAGCAGATAGTTCCTTACCTTTTTTTTCCTTTTAAAGCCACAAAAGGTTTGAAAACATGGATAGTCGCAAAAAGGAAAAACACATTTAAAATGTTAAAGATTATTACTAGAATAATGACTATTAAGAATATAAAGTGTAATGTTAAATAAACATTGATTTTTTGTATTGGAAGTTGTCGGTTACTTTGACACAGAAGGAATGATTTAAAATGTAAAATAACTGCATGAAGGTGAAACACTACATTTCTATATTTTAATAGCTATTTGTAGACAGAAATGTTGATTTTTTCTGGAATTTATAGTAACTCTACAGTTACTATATCTAGGCTCAGATACTATAGAAGAGCTGTTTTAGGAGCTCATCACCAAGAAATATTTAGATTCAATGGATGAGATTCTGGTTGGGTTATTTCTGATATCCAAATCTAAGACATGGAAGAGTTGCTCTCCAAGGTTCTCTTTGCAGCTGCAAAATGTCTGTATTAAAAATATCAAGGTGACAGACATTCCTTTCTCCTGCACTGACACCAGTGACAGAAGTTTTTGCATCCAGGCTGTACCATGTCATCTAGCTAAGTAAATCCATAACCTTTTTGATTTGTTCAGTGGCTCCTCAATGGCTCCTGCTCAATGCCATTAACAATTCCAAATAGTTTTGGAGCTCTCACTTAAAGCAGAACACTATGCTATAAAGAATAGTTCAATTCAGTAAATTTTGTTCAGGGAAATAAAATAAATAGTATAGAATAAGAGCTACATTTACATTGCTATGTTTTAGATCATGGTTGTTTCCAAGCTGAGCAGAAAGTCCATACTTGTATGACAACAGGACTAAAAATTGCTACAAAATGCTGTGATACTGACAAGAAATTGCAGACAGATATCTAATTTTTGAAAACGCAGTTCATGTCTTGTTAAATTTCACCTCACAATTAGAGCTCTGAAAGTTAAAAGAAAGTTTTCTCAAAGAAGAAGCGAATGAATTCCAAGGTCTGATCACCTCTGCCACCCTTACAATTTCTCAGATGACACTTGTTCAGTAGGGTCTCAACAAAATTTTCTCCGACATATATTTAACACTTACAACCAATGTCAGCATCTCTGTGCCTTAAAAATTGGTGCTCCTTTTTTTTCATGTTGGAAAGCAAGAAATAGAAATATAATTAATTGTGTTTGCAGAAAGCTTCAATGACAAAAATACACACAAGTATAAACTTCTGCTACTATTGAAGCAAAACACAGCAGCATGTGTGTGACTTCATGGGTCTCCTGAAGTGCTGCTCTTCTGTTTCCTGTAGTTCTGGAGTTCTGGGTGCTCAGCCACTCCCAAAAACAGATCTATTTTTTATGCCTTGAATAGAGAGGACTCCAAATCAAAACCTTATCTCAGCTTTCTGTGATCTGATTTCCTTCACTATTTTGTGTTGTCACCACTCAAGAAACAGTTTCTTGTTTTTGTGCTTAAACCCATTTAAACCCAATTTGGCTCTCAGAGAAGGCTTTCACTCTGTCGTGACACTCTGGGCTCGGTTGCCTCATGGACATATTAAAACAGAAAAAAAAAGCACAACTCTTAAACTCTTTAATTTCTAAACAAAACTACTCTCAGAGGAATTTTTAAGATGTTCACAGACTTTGAAATTTAGGGAGAATGGACCCCCATCAACTTCTCTCAAGTCTGAATCTCTCTCTGGCTTGGACTCATAGGGGCCAGCTGGCTGTCCTTGACAGCAAGAGTTCATTTTGCATCCACTTTCTATAATATTGTGTTAGATATTTGTCTGAAGGACATCTTGGCATCTGCAAATAAACAACACATTCAGGAAAGCCTGTGTGTATACAGTAGTAGTAATTTGTAGAAGAGCAGGATGCTTCTGAATAAATGCTAAATTTAGACTGAAACTTCTCATTCACCAAAAACACCCTATTTGAATTTAACTCTTTTCTTTTTTTCCCTACAATTTTTAAATCTTTCCTTTTGAGTTTACCAAACCTTTATGATTTTCACTTTGATAGAATAGCCCAAAGAGAAGGTAAGCAGCAAATATTTATTCAAATAATGTTTTTCTTGGCCAAGATGTATCATCTTTTAAGTACTTTCAACTTTTCTATTGAATACTAGGATGTCCAGTGTTCTTCAAACTAACTTTGGTGTAACTTTGATTGAACTTGAGGAACAAATAAATGTTTGCTAAACAGCTCGATCTAATGCTAGACTATAAAAAGTAATTCATTAAATATACCAGTACATATGCATAGCTAACAAGTCAAAAATGTTACTTTCTTTCAAGTGAGCTTGTGTTTTCATTTCTCTACTGCTTTGAAAATTTGTATTTTTTTACAAAAAGCTTTCTAGTTGACGTAGAACTATAGCTAGATATTATTATATTATGTGGTTATATTATTATAATTAGATTTAATAGAGGATGTAAGCATAAATGGGGACAGATCTCATGAGGAGAAACAGATTTTGAAAGGACAGGGAGAGGATGGGACCAGGTAAGTGGAAAGAACCTCTGTATTATTTACAGAGAGGGCACTCTTTGGAAACAGACTGTCAGGAACTTTCATGTTTCAAGGCACTGGTTTTAAAATAACGCAAAATGTAAATATATGACATGCTGTTGAAAATGTTAGAGTTTTAACTTCTCTGAGTGGGATGCAGTGCCACAGAAAGAATGTCAGTAATGAGTTAAAGCACGTATATGTCTTGAAAAGCAGAAAAGAAAGAGATTTGTAGTGCATAGCACAGAAAACATCAGTTCCAAATCTGTAATGGGGGGAGAACTGTGTGCAACCACTGGTTGTGTTAATGCTCCTGTACAATCTTCTCCATCTACTTTTTGGACAGATCACGTCCTAATTACCAGCACAAAGTTCCCTCTTTGGGGTCCCCATACAAGTGTGCAAAGCAAAATAAAATAGGGGTGTTTGTTGGACCTGCAAACAGAAGGTACTAGTTCTGAGAGATTTCTGAATAAAGATTTTTTCATGTCATTGCAGGTATCACTGGAAATATTTTTTATGTATCATAAAGCAAAATTCTATCAAGTCTGATTCCAAGAAAAGAAACCATAGTAAAAATTACAAATAATACCACTCTGTCACATGGCTTCTTCTTAAAAATAAGTTATTCTAAATTGATATAAGATCTTTCAGTAGCTGATATTGCATTTCATTACTGAACAGTCAAGCCATCTGTATATTAATGCCCTAGGCAGCAGCTGTAATTTTATTAGGCAAAAAATAATTTGGGTTTGCTGCCATTGATAGCTGAGAATAATTCTAAAGAAAGTAAATGAACAAGCTGTCCTTTAATTAATGTATTTTTGTGGTGAAAAGGGTAGAATTAAACTGACAGATGACATGAAAAATACACTGATTCTTTTTGGCTAGGGCAAAAGCTCTGCTACCCTGACTATTTTTAGTTTAAAGGTTCTGAATGTCATAAACAGTGACACTGCATCTTCTGTAACAACATTCCTAAGAGAAAAACTTTGTGGGTTAGTGGAAATTAAATAGGGAAGATGGTGCCCACCTTTGCTTACAAGGTGAAGATATACAGGCATGGGGATTGTGTTGTGTCAGAGCAGTGGGGACAGAAGGGCAGCAGCGTTTTCTGTACAATTACACTATATTATTGGCTGGTGTGGTCAATGTCTCTTCAAATCCCCTTGCCTTTGACAGCAGAGGAGGGGAGCCAGGACTCCTCTGAGCCTGCCTTTGTGGTGTGATGGGACATCAAAGAACTCCTTTGATTTTGCCTTTGTATTTCTTGCACAAAATTTTAGAAATAATCTCATTTCTTCCAGGTTTTGTTCCCTTCCTCAGCCAAATCAGCCCCTATAATAGAGATCTGCTGTTGTGTTCTCAGAGGTGATGAACATAAATTTCATCTCAGTTAAGAAACCATTCACTTTCCCTGTAACTCCTCTAGAGTCTAGATAACTTCTGAGCAAAAATAATTCAATTTATCAAACCTAAAGTATAAAAATATAAAGAAAAAAAGTCATAAACACAGTTGCTCTGATATTAGTATGACTTAATGGTATTTTTAAATATAGTACAATTTATTTTTTTTTTATTTCTAGTGTATGGGCTTGATTCTAGTCTTTGAAGAAATGCTGCATTGTTTGTAGTTTGAGATGCCAGACTTTTAGGAAAGCCATTGCATGCAGGGTAGCTTACTCTCTGCTTTCATGTCTGCAATAGGAATTTAACTTGTGAAGCAGAAAGGCTCACTGTAAGGCAAGCATTGCAATACAGCATAATATTCCTGAGGAGAATAAGGATTCCCTCTATCTGGTTTCACCACCTCTATATAAGTCCTAGCCTGTATATGCATGAAACATACAAGGCTGAAATACCCATCTCTGCATTTCTTGCAGTGGTAGAATGTAAATTCAGGCCCTTTATAATCTGTTGCTCCTCAGAAAGGAGGGATTAATACAAAGTTTAATTGCTGGTAAAGCCTATAGTAAATATTTGTAATGTTCTTTAACTCCCTTCCCACAGCTCTGTACAACACACAAAACTTTAGCAACCTCAAGTTTCAAACCAGGATACAAAAGCACCGCCACTGTGCTGAGTTAAATGTTTTGTGTACCCAACATAGCATCACCAGGGTGAAATTCTCTGGTTTAGAGAGAGATGGCAAATTTGCAGCTTACTCCTTTTCTCCCAGAATCACAATATGCTATCCCAGTGGCTTTGAAGGAAGAAGAGCCCAGCTGTCTTGCCTTGATTTTGTATTATCTTGAGACCTGGCAGCACTACTATCCTCAAGATTTCACAGAGACGCTTCAGACTTTGAAGAAACTACACAGCACCTCTTATACAGACACAGACGTTGTTTTTGGCAGCTAGATGGAGAAGTAACACATGTGTTAGGAACATATGGCCTTGGCTGGTGCATTTTTAGCCATTTTTACTTCCCATAAATATGAAATTAACTCTGAGCTGGTAGAGCAGAGAGTTGTTCTCTTTTTTTTGCATTTTGACAGTCCAAGAGATAGCTACGTTCTTTACCGTCTGGTGATATTTGTAGCTGCACATGAAAGCCCCAAATAATACGAGTCTTACCCTATATTGACACACAGATGCATGTTGAAAAGGATATTCATATCACAGTCAAGACTTGCAGTCCCATATCCACAGCCTGAAAACATCTATATGTGTGTTACCATACTGAACTTAATGAGACAGCTTACCTAAGCATTGTTATGGACATGCATATGAGCATGACTCACCCTTCTTATAGGGAGGTGGAAAAAATATGTCCTGTGTAAATAAGCCCAAAGACTTAAGAGTCAAAGGCTGTAGACCAGCCCATCCTCCAGGCCCTCCTTCTCTTTGAAAAGCTGTCATCAATAATTATGGTGGAGCACATGGAGCTCTGTTTAAACGGGCATGGTCACCGACATGAACGGGGGATGATTGGTACCTGACAGGGCAAAGCAAGGATGTTGCAACTGTGTCAGTCATCAGGAAAGACTTGGTAAATGGAAAAGAGAAAAGGCAGCAAGAAGGCTTTTTATGGTGTGTGTTTTGGACATGTATATGACTCTTTCGGTATATCTGTTAAAGTTATGCTCAGATTAGAATGTCACCTTTATAACCTAAAAATCCTTTTAGGCTGAAAATTTCCTGAATGCATTTCATTTAACAAATTCATCAATAAACATTAATTTCTTATTGTTTATTCTCAAGCCTTCCTAAATACAAGGAATTGGCTTGAAAATGATCACAAGAAATATTTTAAATCACGTTTAAACAAAAGCTTCCTCTGTTCATCAAATAACATATACCTAACAAAAAAAGAAAAAAAAGCAGAATGTGTAAGGTTTTAGAGGGGGAGGAGTTAAGTGATTGTGAAACAGTCTGTAATTTTCCTTTAAGTAAAGATACTCAATTTAAAGCGGCCCCTGCATTGATTTGTATACTCTGTACAAGAGCAGGAGATTCCTGCGGTGTTTTGTGTTGAGCAGATTCTCATTTTGTGGGTGTTTCCGTGGACACAATGCAGAAAACAAAGCTGTGGTGATTTATTAAGTGTTTCTGGGTATGCAGATCTCTTTTCACTCCCTTCCTCTCCTTCCTCTGGCCAGGCAAAGCTCAGGAGGAAAACAGGCAAGGAGTGGAAGAGGAATTGTTACAGTAGTTGCTGGATCCCCAAACAAAGGCAGAAACACTGCAGTTTGCTCAAAAGCCCAAACCGAAGTCAAACCCCCCTCAGATATGCTTTGTCAGCGTCCTTCATGCTGAGGGGGTTAGGAGTGTTGTCCAGCTATGGTTCCTTGGGCAGGAAGGGCACTCATTTCACTAAGAAGAAGTTTATTCACTTTCAAGAGGAAAACTACTAAAAGCAAATGCACTATTTTCCCACTGAGACCACGAGACTGTGTCATTCCTGCAACCGGGTTGCCCAGGTACTTACTCCTACATATATACACTCATGTCTGTCCTGGGATATTACTGAAAGAAGAATGAAAAAAACAGCCAGCCAGACAAATCCCAGTTCAGCAAAGCAGCAAGTGTATAACACTCAGATGATTAAGCCTTCAAAGTATACCAGATGAGAACAGCCTTCTGCAAGGCACAGGCAAAAGGTTTTGGTGAAAACTATTAATTTCAATCAAAACCTGTACAATTCTTGGCATAAAAACCATCAGAGAGTGATCCTACATTTGAGGTATGGGAAATAAAAAAAAAAACTAACCCAACCCAATCTGTAGGTAAATCATCCCTTTTGCCTTGTGGCAGCTCACCAGGGAGCACAGCATGCTGCTTTGCCACACTAGAGAGCAGCTTCTTGCACATTTGCTGTACAGGAAGGTCACACAGCACTGCCAGAGAGGCAGCAATCTGTCCTGAGATGTGGTAAGTTTTCAGTGATGGATGTTCTCCATACAGTGACTATGGGGAGCTGAGGTTGATAGGATACATGACAACATTCCTGCTCTAACTGATATGTTGCACATACCCATGTACTTGGAAGCTCTTCTGAGCTGTCAGTTTGAAGAAAAATGGAAAGTTCATTAATGGTCCAAAAATGCTTTTTGTGGGGCATTGTTGTTTATGTTGGGCGGTTCACTCCAGGAGTTATTTTGGAATGTGCTTGCATTGGGGTTTGAGGTTTTATAGAAGAAAAACCATGGTTTATATTTATGTTTAAAATATACTTTTGAGGAAGAAAGGGCACAGTCCTTTGTTTTGTATATTTATCCAGGATGTACTTTATTGTTACATGTTCAGTTCCTTATCCTGCTGTCCTATAGCTTTTTGTTTAAGTCTTTGATTTAAAACATATGTATGGGCCACTGAAGGATTTTATTTGTCCTTTTCCCACCTCATCCCCTTCCCCCTGCCCCCAACTCCCCCAAAAAAAGGAAGTTTTACTGTCTTTGCGTAAAGGTACTCATCTCAAGGAAATGACAGGATAATATGGTATAGCTCCAGCCACCTACAGAACTCTTTTGGATCAGAAGACTTTAGAAAACAGTGAAATCAAGAACCAAGATAATTTTCTTAGGTAAAATAAATGATTTTAAATACTATGAAAATGCTTGTAAAATTTAAAATTATAATGCCATTTACCCCAGAGGTTATACACATCCCACTTCTCCAGCAGTAAAGGACCTGTTTAACCCATGGGTTGCAGGGGTAGTTGTAGTTCTCATGGTAAGTAGTAAGGCAGTCAATGGGTTGTGATTTGATACAAACCTGTAGTATTGTGTAGCAAGAATAAATAAGAGATTTCTTAGCCACTGTACAGGTTCTGATTCCCTGTGAAATAATTTTATCCATAAATAACTTTCATTTACCAATGGAAACAAGATTTCAAATCTACTGTTCATGAGTTAATATATCTTACTACTTTAAGCAGAAGCACAAAAACAGATTTCAGGCAACCAGAACAGTGACAAGAGTCATTGCTAAGTAATTGCAGGAGACTTACGAAGAAATAACATCCCTTCTGGAAAACAAATGCTTCACATTTTTACTTAAAAGATTAAAACTTAGAAAATATGAGGGTTAAATCTGCTCTACTGCAGCTTCTGTAGCATTTCTGGTGCTGCAGAGGAACAAAATCCCAGAAAAATAAGAAGGAGCACAATACCTCTGTGTTGTCCACTTGGCAGACCCAGTAAAGAAGGCCTGCAATGATGATGCTTGTGGTAGATACACAGTGTGTCTGGTGGGATTCCTCTGCTTCAGTATCTTCTGGAGAAGACACAGTAAAGCAAAATTTAGCAGAGCCCTGAATAAGGTTGCTCTTACCTACACTGTAGGCACAAAATGGGTAGACTAAGAAGGAGACAAGAATATTCTTTCTTTCTAAATTCTTCTCCACTTTTAGACAGAAAATGACTTGGCCAGAGCAGAGTGTCAGGGTCAGTGTATGCTTTTATTTTGACACAAAACACCATGGCCCTTTTAAGCTTAGGGGAAAGATATTGCATTCAGATGGATTTTTAGCACAGACCACAGAGAGGCTATTCTGTACTTTAAATTAACAAGGACATGCATTCCAAATTGTGCTCTGAGCAGGATCTGGCTTTGGTGGGGACAAGAGGTTTGTTGCTCCCACAACAAGGACTTATGAAACATTTTAATAAACAATAAGGCTTTGTCTGAAGAGAGACCCTTGACATCCAGTGTACAGAACTCGGATATATGCACAATACATTCAAACTGAACCACTGTTGTATTCTGAGAAACCATGGCAGACTAGTGGATGAAATCCTTATTTACACAATTGTTCACTTATTGAAGTGGCCTTTCCCATAGTATTTTCACAGGGGATTTAACTCCATGCCAGTTGTGTTTTCTCCTGTCTTCTATCCTGATGTGAGCATTTTTCACCCTTTTAGTAACAAGGGATCTTGTGTGGGAAAATGTTTTCTCATTATACCTTGCAAAGAAAAGTCCCCTCACTCTGAAATATTATGTTGCCATTAATTGCGTTAATCCCATGTTCTATTTATATGCTTATTCCAATGAATACTCTCAAAAATCTATGAACCATAGTTTTTCTTTGTTCAGGTTACTGAAAAACTACTTAGGAAAACTTTTATAGTATAAAAATTATGGGTTTTTTTCCATAGTTCTTTTAATACAAGAGAAATCAATTTAGGCAAACATAAATTAGTTTTAACAGACCTCTGCACAATTCTAGGCTTTGAATACCCACATTACTGGCCATACATGAGATACATTAGGTTCAAAAATGCTGGAATGCAAAATCACAGCTCTGGGTACAACAGCATGGTCTTTGCTTAATGGTTCAAATATGGGGACGTACTATGTCATTGCTCTCAGTCTTAGCACTCCTAGAAAACAAAGAAGTTAAAAGTTCTGCTTTGTGCACTTACATGGAGATTGAAGGACATGGAGACTCTCTGAGCTTGATTCCAGATTTCATGACTCACTAATGGCAACTTTTTCATTTTGTTTTCCAAACTATCTCGTTGTTTACTTCTACTGAAGTTCCAGGCAAAATTTCCATTGACTTCAGAGGAAGTCGGATGGCGCCAGTGAGGTTCTCACAGTTTTAGAAAGCTATCCACATTTGCCACTAGCTTCAAGAATTTGGTCTGAAAAGTCCTTTTTATATGTGGGTTAATTACTGTGGGAATAAACACAGCCACTGTGTGTACCAAGACATTTTAGCTTCTCTTAATACTGTAATTATATGTATTATCTTACATCGCTAATTAAGTTCAAATGTTCTTTTCTTAACCCTGTCATTAATAATCTGTAAAAAAACTGTCCAGAAAAAAACTAAAGAAGAAATCCACTGTAAAGACCACTTATAAGAGTGTAATCTGTTTTTTTTTTTTTACTGCTGACTTTCAGATACTGCCTCAGGGACTCCATTTGGGTGGTCAAGTAATTCTGTCTGATGAGTAATAAACAAATAATTCTACACCCAATTCTGTTTTATTCCCACTGAGTGGTAGCTTTTTATGCAAGTAGTTCCACTTCAGTATTTAGGCATGCAGTTAATCCCAGCTATTTATATGGCTAGATACCACTCCCTGAAACAAGGGATACAGTATTAGGCCGTGTAAAAAAGTAGAAAATTGCCCAATAAAATGCAAAAAATCCTATGTTGAAAAGACAGACATTATATTCAGGACCCAGGCACCAAATTAATTACAATTTTCAGGTGAAAATAAAGCTTCTCAACATCATATTTTAATACTTTTTTGTTTCTAAATTTGAGATGGGCATTCATGACATTCACATACATGTTTTTTTATCAACAGTGATTTTTTTTAATAGGTGGATTGTCCCCGCTGTCTGGATCTTGGTTAACAAGAGCTATTTTGGCACTAAGAATATTTCACTGAATGCTAAATGTTGTTTTATATTATCTTTAAGTAGTAGCTCTCAGGCTATTGTGAAAAAAACTCCAACCAACCAAACAAAAAGACACCACTTTACCTTCTGGGCACCCATACCAAAACACTTGCATGGAAAATCTAGAAGTATTTCCATTAGTGGTTTAACTAAAAACAGAGTTTGGCAGCTAATCTTCTAAACATCTAAACCTCATCAATTTCTTTCCTCTTCTGTTGGAGTGAAATGTATGCCATCCTTTGGAGAGCAATATTCAGGATGTGAAATATGAATGCATACATTTTCCTGTGCACATACTCTGGCAAAGATGTTTTTTAGGAAAATGTCACTACAACTGAAGTTAAATAAAGAACCTGAGCAGTTCAGTCTAGGATTTTTATATCTTAGTCTTTAGGAGTGAGATTTTGACCCCTTTATTCAAGTTAATTCATCAGAATTAGCAGTGAGGTTTAGTCAGCATTGGTGAAAGCTGCAGCAGGCAACAGAGACCCCTGGGTCAAAGCACTGTGAAAAACAGACTGCTTTTGTGGTTTTTTCCCTTTGTAATCTGGCTGCATTACAACTGCAGGTAGAAAACACAGCCAGCCTCACTTTACATTAATATTTAAGCATCATAAAAAGTGCTATGCCTGAAGATTGTTTCCAAACACTTTCCTATTTCATAGCACAGAGAAGCATACACTCATGCACAGCTACATGACCATCTGCACTGATACACAGTACAGCCTCAAAGAGTCCTGCTGCAAATCTCCTATTTGGAACACCTTTATTATTATTATTTTTTCTGATTTCTGTTCAGTCAAAACAAAGATAGTTTACTCAAGAAACAAAGATCATTAGTGACACTTCTGGCAAATTAGAGAACAGCATCTTAAACCTCTGATTTCAAAAACAGCATAAGGAATTTTGGTTCAGACAGTTGCCTGTCTTGCTGAACTTCAGAGATTGCATTCTCCTCTGCCTATTCTCAAGTGCTTCGAAACATAAATTTGGGAAAGCTCATGCAACTGTTGCTGGCACAGTTTTGGCTCTGCATTGTGAGGCTGAGTGCTACCGTCTTGTCTTGGTTGCTTCAAATCAAAAAATTCCCAGAATAAATCTCAAGAGCTGCCAGCAAGTTCAATTTAAAAGCAAAATCCAACAATATGAAAGAAAATGAAGTATATTTTACTGTGCTTTAAGAAAACTTTCTGTCAGTAAATTTTTTTACGTTCCTCTATTTTTTAGGTTGGCAGAAACTTTGAAAAATATATTATTCATCATCTTAATAATTCATTACTGTAATAATACAATTATTAGGAATGAAGAATAGAAATTAATTTATGTCAAATAGGATAAGGATAATTCCCAGGATGCATATACATTTGAGGACAACTGTAGTAGCTGACACCTCTGTATTAGCTCTAGAGATGCTGTACTTGGCCACAGAAAATACACATTAAAGAAATAATGAAGAACCTGTTCAATATTGCATTAATAAAGGAAGATAAAGTAAACTAGTGCCTCTCCACTGTTTCTGGAGAGGCACTGTCTTTCCATAGCACAAATCTCTAGAAAGGCCACTTCTTTGTCATCTGACAAACTACCTCAATAGAACTGGGGAGAGCACAGTTACCAACCTCTGATACCTGCAAGATACATTCCTTAGTTTGGGATCTAGCCAACAACATGTTAAACTCTTGTCCTGAGTCTTTGCTAGTTTAGCTTATCCAGTGTGATTTTTACCCTATATTCAGTTGAAGCACAGATTGTGAGTTGTCTTTGGGGCATTTTTTTGCTCCCAAATGTGAACCGAGGATGGATATGGGGAAAATCTTTCCTTCTCTAGTGCTCTGTTTTCTCACTGAATTTACTAGGAACAGCAGAAGTTTAGAAACAGTGACAACAAGCCTCTGTTACTTATGCCATGTAAACTGCTGCAACTCTGAATCTTGTTGTCAAAGTTCATTAATTCAAATTAGCATAATAAATGTTATGTTTTGGGATTTGGCTCAAAAGGGCCTCTAAAATCTATTTTGCCTATGGATTTCTCGGATACTAACTATTACAGTTTGTTTCCCTGCAAAGTACTCTATGAATAGAACAGGAATGAGGAGTGTTTGACAAGAAACAGAAGTATGTAATACAAAACACTAAAATGCTCACATTCTCTTTTACCTCCACTAGGGGTTTCTTCTTTCTTTTTTCCCCCAACCCAAGAAAGTAGTACTCTAAAGCCAGCACCCACATCCCTTTATAAGCCTGTCTTTAAATGTAGCTGTTGTTTCATTTAGGGCAGAGAACAGAAAGACTTCTTTTATCCAGATGTAACTGTAAATCTCAATAGAAGGCATCAGTTCCAGCTCACTGTGCCACACGGCTGGTTTTCGCATTTCATTAGTTTCTTTTAAGTCATCTGAGCAGACAAGGGAAGTGATTTGGACATAGCTGTGCCCTGTGATGAATCTCATGTTTTTTTAGAGCTTTGAAGGCATCCTCTCAGAGTGTGTGAACCAGTCACACCACTCTTCTGTTCATTTTAGATGGTGCTACTTCTTTAAATGATGCTACTAATGTCTTGACCATCTATTATCCTTCCTAAAGAAAAAACTGCAAGGCATGAAATTATCTGAATTTTGATGTCCACACCATACAGTGCTGCTATCAACTCCAATGGGAGTAGAGCTGTTTTAACCACTCTTTTTTATATAAGACAGTCAACTCTGCTTTAAGATCTAGGTACAGGAACACAAAGGCATGGCTGTACTAAAGAAAAAATGCTGTACAGACAAACCAAACCAACATAGCTAAAGGACAGGTACCACTCAGCAGTTTCATCTCCTGGAAATTAACTTGGAAATTCCTATGGAAGCTGAAACATCACATAATGTGGGTACTAATGGAACAGAACAAATTATACTGGGGTAGATGCACAGACCCTTGAACAACCGAAGTAGAATCCCTTTTTAGGCACCCAGCAAGCCAGGTGTTATGTCTTAATGTCCTTCTTCAATAAATAGCAAAAGAACAAGATGCAGTACATTACTAAGGACAATCCTGCTATATTCTCTATCCTGGGAAGGGTACAATGTTAAAAGATCCATTTAACTACAAACACAACTTCTTAACACAGGATGTTATCCTTACATAGAGATTTTCAAAAATAAAGATGAAGCAAACATTTGTTCAGCCACTCAATCTATCTCTATACTTCATAAGGAAGAAAGCTTTGCTATCCTTCACATAAATAAATAAACATCATGATACACTACCTAAAATTCTGTTACAATTATAAATATTTTAACCAAAAATGTTTCAAAGCAGGTGGTGATACATCTAAAAACATAAAAAACATGTGATTTTATTTCAATTAGACACAGAAACATAAAGGAAAACATTAAAATAAAATGTAGAAAATAATTCAGGAAATCTGGTTCAATTAGAACAACATCAAAGAACTCATTACTGTATCTTGAGTTAAGTAAGCGTGTTGTCACTCTAACAGACTGGTTTTAATTTATTCAAAACACTCTGTTGGGATGATTTATATTCCAGTATTTCTGGAAAACACATTTAGGAGAGTTAATTATCTTTTCTGAAAGGCACAACAGGTTTTCGTTGACTCAGCTGAGGTGCAGATATCAACACATACATTCTATAACTTTGGACAGGCTATTCGAATTGAATATTCTAATTAAGAACTTTAATCCAAATCACAATCTACCACTTTCAGTCTAAAAAAGGCCTTCTAACTTTATTTTTTATGATCTTCTTAGTTCTGGAGGCAATTTATGGAATGAAATTTATGGTGGGAACTGAGAACCATAGTGACCCCAAAAGAACAAATACTCTGTGGTAGTTCACTGACCCTTCAGCCACACCAATACAACCCTTTACAAGAAAGGGCGGGGGTTTCTTTGGGGTTTTTTTGTTTGTTTTGGGTCGGGTTTTTTGATTTTTTTTTTTAAATGTAGACCTTTTCAGTAATTCAGCTCACTGAGTAGCCCCGTATGCTGCTGTTCTTGTGCAATGAGGATGAAGTTTCTCAACAGCTTAAACCAATCTAAACCCACTTTGCCATCATCCTCCCCGTCTTTCTCTTGTGATCTCCACCCCTCTGCTGCTGGCACTGATGGTTCCCAGTGTCTCAAAGCTGGTTCAAAGGGCTTAACAGCAACCTATTAGCTCTTTCTGTAGCCTGAAACTCTCACTGCCAGTAGTAGTACAAGAGAGGTGGGGCAGAGCCAGAGCAAAGTCATGAGACCATGAATGTGATGACTCAGATTGGTTTAATTGGTCACAGAAGTGTGACCTGAGGGTATGGTAAACACCAGCATGGAGCATAGAAGGCACCAGAACAGATGGGGTGACAGGAGACTTCTAAAGCCAGCCCTTCCAGCAATGCCAATGTCTTTAGTAATTTCAGCCTATGCTCACAGCATGTCCTGCCACAAATGGGACTGCTGCAGTCCTTGTGCTGCTGAGTGCTGTAGAGGAGGGAGCAGTGGGAAGCAGAGAATCGGCAGATTTGACACAGCTAGGAGACTGTTCTCTGAAGGAAACATCTACAGGCCATGTTCAGACAGCTTTTATATTCTTATGCTCTCTTAAGTAAAACAGTTATTAAATACACTGCCTGTTATATTACTTTACAAGTTGGTTTGCTGCTTGTCTTTCTGCTCGTCCACTCGTTGCATCTTCAGTGCATTAACGAGCATGAATAGCTAACAAGTATTAATAAGCATTAATAGCTAACCCTATCACTTGGATTGTTTCTTTGGGCGATTTCTCACTGGGATCATTTTTGTGCCTTTTGTGAGCAGAATTGCAGACCAGAGTGAACACTGGTAACCCACATTTCCCAGTAAAAGGGTATTCATGTTGAAGGAGAGAAAACACAGTCAAGCCTGCAAGGATAATGTCGTGTCTGGTCAGTGGGGCAGGCCTGTGCATTCCCCTTAGAGACATAACCCTGTTAGAACTGATTCTCAGTGAGGTTTCTGAATTCTCTTTTAAGCACCACATGTAAAAACAAAGATTGTCCCCTACATTGCATTTATGTCTTTAAGGGCTAATGATTTGAAAAGCATTTTAGGATTGAAAGGGGTTCTCAGAAATTTCCTACACAACTCATTAGACAGAATATCAACAATATCACTGAGGAATTCAATTATGTTCCATATAAAATAAGCTAAAAATATAGGAAAGAGGAAGAAATAAAAGAGGAAAAAATATGGCATTTTTGTTTGTTTTGGCAAACATCCTTCTCTATGCAGTTCCGTAGAAGCTGCCAAAGAGTTTCTGGAAGGTTCAACATTTTTATTTCAATCCTTTTGGCCCATTTCAGAGGACAGTGACTGGTGGGAAGCATTATGCATGCTTACTCAGATAAATGTCCGAAATACCGCTGGAGGCTCCAGCTGTTCAAATGAGAAGGAAGAATGATTTAACTGCTGGCCATGACCAAACTTGGATGACAATAGTTAATGTGGGATTCCCATCTCAGTAGAAATTTACTTCAGCGTCTGCAATATTCAACAATAGAAGGAAATAGTGGGAACAAATAGCAGGATTTCCTTTGAAAAATCACTTTTATTCTTTCTTCCCTCAAATCCCTTTATTCTTGCCTAGTAAAAATTCTATACATCAGTAGCAGCTGAAGGGAATGCAACTTCAGGCTTGAAAACACCTCAATCCATCAGCAAAGAGGTGTGGCAGCTGGTCAGTCTGCTGTCCTGCAGGAAGGAAGCTGTAGCCTTCACTTTGAGTCATGAGAATCAGCCAAGGAGGGAATGCCTAGATGGTGGATACGGTAGGGTCAAGCTCTGAAGCAAAGTTGTGCATAGAAGATCCTACCACACAAAGCTGCTCAGGTCATCAGTTTACAGCAAATGCCAATGTTCACAACAAGAAACTGGGATCCTCTCCTTAGCAAGTGGTGGACTGTAATAGGATTATATCTTTCAACCAGCAAAGTTGTTCCTGAGGACCCAGCTTCTCCACTTCGCTCACTAGAGAGGGTTTTACAGCAGATTAGTTCTAGTCTGGCCTGATGGGTCAGAAGTGGTGTAAGCACATAAGGAGCCAGATGGATCTCTTCTGGTCGAAAGGTCTCCAGTTTGTTCCACAGTGTAATGTGGTCTTGGAGTGAACAAACTGCAAGTGGACAAAACAGGAGACTTGTTTCAGAAGCAGTCTTACAGCAGCTGGGTTTTCTCTGCTTCACTAGTGAATGGGTTGTGAGATCAATATCCTGATAACAGTCAGAAAGGAGATGTGCTGGCCTTGTTAAGTATTTACCAGCAATGATCCTCGGAAGGACAAGTCCTATCACTCCCCCTGGAGTCATCCCCCTGGAATCACATCAAAGGGATCACTGCTGGTCAGGAGTTGTGAGATCACAGCCAATCTACTGCTGAGAATAGTCAAGCAGCTATGGCATGACACAAGCTCTCCATTACAACCAAAAACACCTATATGAGAGGGTATATAGTTTAACCCCATGATAAACCTCCAATGGAAGTCTTTTCTATCTGTCACCTTTACAAGCTTTTTGAAATTTCTTAAGAACGAAGGCTGAAAAAATTTTAGCCAGACAAGAATATCATGTTCAGAGTTGGTGAGTTCTCTTTCTGTTCCTTTTCCAGAACTTATTGTGGTGCAATATAGTAGTACAAGTGCAACCAACAGCACTTGGTTGCACAAGGTAGCTGAAGCATACTGAATCAGCTCTTGATTGGCTGCCTGGCTTCCTCTGAGTTAGCAGCAGGCTCCCAAGAAAACACTTTGAAGAGTTCAGAAAGACTCTGTGAAGAAAAAGATCATATACAATAGTGTCTTCTACGCACAGTCACACTGTAACAAGCCCAAAACTTTGGAAATGCAAGTAATTTTTCTTCTATATTTATAGAAGCCTACAGGAGAAGCAGTGCTTTGTGCAGGAAACGTGAAAAAACAACTTAGCGAAACTCATATTGTGCCCACTCAGCTGACATATGCCATACATGAAACAAAAAGGAAGAAAAGCTCATCTTCTTATACTCTGATCTGGCTGTTTGACTACATGCTGTACAAAACAATAGTCAAACACACAGAAATGTTACAAAAACAATGTCAGTGTTCTGGCTTGCATATATACAGGCAGAAGAAATCAAGAATAATGGCTGAAACTCCAGCATCAACACGTACAGTGATACTCAAGGACTTCTTTGAAAAGACTTGGGATGTTTATATATCTAGGAATATGTGGACCTAGCCAATTATATGAAATTAACCTAAATCTGCATTTCCTTGTTTAACAAACTCCTACAGTTACAGGTGCTTTTTATTTAATTTTTGAGTAATTTTTCTTCCACTCAAATTTTCACCTGATTAACAAATATCGGGGAATTCACTACTCATTATTTCTTCACTGAATGCATGAAAAGACACAGATTTAAGTTTGTCTTGTATCATACATTGGGGGGAAAAAAAGGGAAAGGAAAAAAGCCAAACGATAATCCACTGAATTTGCTATGAAATTTCATTGATTTTACTGGAGCTGAGATTTTCCAGTGGTCCAACAGCAGAACAGGGAATGAGACCAGATCCTTCTTTTACTATTTTCGTTCTATATCACTCTGCCAATCTGATATTTGACTCCGCCGCTATTGTCTAATATGCTTCAACCAGAACAAGATTCATTATCATAAAAATTCTTAATTTTAAGAGGATCTATTTATTATTATTGTAATTATTAATTTAATAAAAATCCACTTTGTAATGTGTATAAAATTGTATCATGGTTCCCTGGCCCTTAAATGGCAATCCTTGAATGACCATCCTCATTCATGCAGAAATCTTTTCTGGAATGTCACAGCTCTACTTTTGATCATTTCCGTAACTGATGACTTCTGAAAATTTCCAAAGTAGAATTAAGTAACAAAAACAGTGAACTCAAGTGTTTGATATCTACTAAAAGAAAGTTTTTTATGCCTTCAGAACTTCAATCTTTAGAACAGAACACGATGTTCTTGGGTTGAGAGAAAAAGCACAGAGAAACAGCACCCCAGGACTGAAGCAGGGCTATGAAAATAAGCACACACTTCACTGTTAAGTCATCCCTTGCATTCTAAATTTGATTAATGAAAGCTGTTTTCTGCCATCAATGATCAAAGCTTTCATTAAAACTAAATGGCTTATGTGAAATTGGATGAAATTGCAATCCGTAACCTCAAAAGGAACCTCCAAAGGAGCACATGCACACACACACACACACACACACTCACATGTATCACCACCTTTCAAAATGTCTCTAGCTTGCTGATCTCAGAGTATATCTGTGGATATCTCAAGTCTGATATGATTGTGCTGAAATTGGACACTTCACACAAGGGCTTAGAGTGAACAAGTTGGAACATGTGGCCTAACTTTCCTCTCACACTCATATCAATGCAAATTAAGACTAACACTGGATTAATTTTTTTGACAAGCTGCAGAAGTTGTATGAAAGAGTCTACTTTATGGGAAACCCAGGGCTTCCAAACATTTCCAATAGGAAAGCATTTTGATCAGAAAGTATTTTCATTTTGAAACTAAATTTTTTTAAAATAAAAAATGCTAAATAAATCAAAAGTAAACCTAAACTTTATAAAACATCTCTTTGTCTTTTCTGCAAATGGAAAAATCTTACATGAAGTTGTCCATTCCATTTCCATGGTCAAAAAAATAAAGGCAAACAGATAGTTTAATATAGTGTACAAGTCTGTCCAACACGTGATGGTACAGAAAGTAATAAGGGACTCTCCTTACCCAGGACAATTTTGCTTAAACCATAAAATCAATTGATATTTTCAGACTGTTTCAGTACAGATCAGAACTGGCCTCCAGCAAATTTGATCAATTCCTTAAAGATTTCTTGCATTCAAACAGAAGAAATTACAGGGAGCTTCACAGAAAATTCGTACTCCTGAGCCCTGACTAAAGACAACGGAGTCTCACTTGCAGTGACAACACTTTTCAATGCTTGAGCAGCACAAAGTAACAATCCAAGTTATACTGAGTTCATTCTGATTTATCTTCACTTTAATTTTCCTTGTACCTCCTGGAAAGATTCAAAAGGGTCTTAACATAAACTGTGAAGCTAAGTTATACTGCCATTTGTGCTTACAACACCTCTCAATAATATGGTAATAGATGTATTGTAGCAAATAGAGTGCAGAGCACTCGGCCAGACTCTACTGGCTCCGGTTCTGACACTACCTAATGTTTCACATCTGCTCAAAAGGGAGTTAAAATGGCAATCCTTGAGATAAATCCTCATAAATTGAAATGACAATGCCTATTCTCTGCTCAAGAACAGAAGCGCATGTGTCTACTGAAAACTGTGTTAGCTGTGAGAGCAGGTTTTTTGATAGGTCCAGAACCGCAACTACCTTACTACCGCAAACTCAGTTTCTTTACTCAGTGTTGACAACTTTCAGAGCTCTTCAATCTAAGCTGATTTGAATTGCTAAAAAACAATTAAACTGTTCAATATGTAATTTGTTTCCAACTGAGATTTTTAAAATCTTCACAAGACTTTTACACATACACACCCAGTTTGCCTTGATCATCTCTGCAAATCATCAACACTATTATGACTATTTATCAGTATCACTTGACAGCCAAGACTGGCATGATGTGGCCAGAGAGCTGATCCAGTGTCCTCTAAAGGCAACAGAAATCCTCCCACTCTTTGAAGGATTAGTTCTTGATTTCTTTTTATCTTTGTAAAGCAGTTGGAACTTTATTTTCTGTACTTAGGCTTTGTTGAAAGACAGACTTTTAAAGGGTTCAATAGCCCTATGAACTGTAACATGGACTGCTATTTGGGATGTTTTAAAAGCTAGTAAAGTTTAAAAGGTTCTTCATTTCCCTAGTTATCTATCTATCTATCTATAAATCTATCAATGAATCTATCTATCTAGATTAGACTGATAGATTCAGGTTAGGCAAGTAGATATCTAGGAAAGAGGGAGGGAGAGAGTAAAACTATCAGTTCTAGATGGACAGGGTGGATTGATGGTGTCATTACTCACTAACTATTTGTTTGATTTGGGCACAGGAAAGACACTTCAAAACCTTCTCTGTCTTTGATGGAAAAGTTGAAGAATGACCATGGCTTCAAGACGCTTCTTGGCTCTTACCAGACAAAATGCCTTTTGAGTATTGTTGTCACATAGATAAGTCAGTGGGAAAAAGCAGGAGTGAAGTCATAAGAATGAGTTATGCTGTGCCAACTCTCGTAAGGAGAGAAAGGATGTTGCCAGGCCACCAACATTAACAAATTCTCAGACCTTTCCTGCACCCTGTGAAGGACTAGATCATTGTGTTGGGACTGCAGTGCATTTCCTTCCCAAACCTGAGGCAGGAAGCAGGAGCACAAGGAAACAAAAGAAGAAAGAGAAGTCCAGAGATAGTTCCATTATAATCACATGTGACACTGCAAAATATTTCCTTTCTTTCCTCCATAAAAAAAACTAAGCTATGAACCTGGATGAGAAGTGGTCTTCAGTCCTCCTTGTAGTTGCCCTCTTTTACTCCATGTTCAAATTTTGTCATATGATTGATATTGCTTATTCTTTCTTTTCCTGACCAGTAAAAACCTTGAAGTGCCTGACTAGTCAGACAGGAAAAAGACACAGGGAAATTGCTAAGTTACCAGAAAATCTGCCTGATTAACTCCGTCTCAGTTTAAAGGGGATTCGATGGATTTATTGCTTGAAAATATAATATTTTTTGTAATCGCTTTTCTTTTCCTCCTTTTCCCTGAGCAAAATATTAGTGCTCATTTTTTCCTGGAAAGATATCCACCCTAGTCTAGCAACTGAAGATTAATAAGGCACTGTTATTGCTAAATCAAAGGCACTGGAGGAATACTTACACTCCAACCCTTCATTGACTCCAGGAGACTTTGTACTGGGACCTCTAGGGGAAACATAATATGAGACTAAACAGGTTTTCCAGTAATTACATTTATTCATTCTTCCCAGTGAAACAAGATACACTAAGGGTTACTCCATACTAACCGAGAACATTTTTAGATTTCCAAATATACTTTTTGCAATTAAATGCATAGAGAAACAGCTTGAGGATACCATTTAACAGTTCCCTTCAGCACTAATCAGCAAAACACACACGCAAAAAAAAAATTATTCACACTTCCAAAGAAATAGTTAAATGTTGAAATTTAAAAAGCATCTTTCCATAACAGGATTGGGAGTATTACCTCTGGGCTAATGCATACAGTAAAGGAAATTAAAAGAGGCTGCAAAGCAAAAGTAAAAGTAGAGCTGGCTTTTACTGAAGTCAATGACAAAATTCATTTAAACTGCAGTAAGACAAGACCAAGCCCCAGCAGCCTGGATTGACTACAAAGCCAAGGGAGATTTTAAAACATGAGTAATAATAAGAAGGAACAGTACACAATTATTAACACTAAGAAGTTAGAAATATTTTAATATTTAGAACACTTCTTCAAATACACATTTTAATTTGTTTTTAGGATTAGTACAATGTTATTAATACAAAGCAAGGATCTATTTTCTCAATCTAATTTTGTTGGTTTTTCCTTCACAGTATACATGCAGTGTAAATTCATTCATATTTGTATATATCTTTACCATGTGTGCCTGCAGAGAGGGAACGGCCATAGTTACATGGGCAGGAAACAGAAAATGTTCCTTTTTCCAAGCTTATTCTTACCTTCAAATCATTACAATGCTAGATTTTATCAGGAAAGCTGTTTTAAAAAAATTAGAGAATTTCAGTTCCAGATGGAGTCTACAGTGATGTTACAAAGATAATATAAGAAACAGAAAGTGGAAACAGATGTGTCATTTTTACAGAAATGGATAAATGGATTACATTAGTGTAAAACTCTCCAAATGTTCTGTGAGTTGTGACATCTGCAGTAGTATTTTCAGACCTGGGTAGTTCTCTCCCCTTACCCCTGTGGGTTTCCTGGTTTGGATAGTAATTTCTGCCTTTGTAGCTTCATAGATTGTAAGGGACCATCTAGCCTGAGCCACTCACAGGCTGCAGAACTTCCCACAATTAATTCCGAAACCAAACCTGCCTTGAATTGCAGAATAGACAAACTGTGACTATACTTGCTAGCCATACTAATGAATTTTTTGTTGCTAAACAGAGAAGCCAAAACCAATCATTTCGGGAGAGCCATCCTCTGAGCCTGCTCACAGGATTGTCACCACTTGTGCACAGTCACTAGCTCCTCTGTTGCATTGCTCTAACATTTTATTCTTTGATGAATAACCTTCCCAAACAAAAATAAATTATTCTCTTTCTTTCTGAATCAGTACTCTGAAACCTTCCCTTTTTTTTTTGTTTATGTTTTGTTTGGTTTTTTTGGGTTTTTGTTGCTTTGGGAATTTTTAATGGTTTCCTTCATCCCCAGTCTCAGGGTACTCTAAAAACTTAATCAGAAATAATTTTCAAATTGTCTTTTATATCAGTGATGAAAGTGTTACCAATGCAAAGGCTGAGAACCACCTGTCCTCTTAGTGACAGCTCCCTGAGATGCTTAAAATTTGAGACATCGTGATGAGGTTTTAGTCTATGCTCTATTACCAATTGTCCCTTTCATGTCTTGACCAGAATGACAAATGACAGAACACTTCAGTGCCATTGTCCTTCTCAATGACACTTATCAAAACAAAACACTAAAAGCTTTTTTCTGAAAACCTTTGTCAATGGATGCTGACACTAGGACCTGCCTTTCATTTTTCATGTAGAAATTCTTCAGCAGCTTCCCACAAATCCTTCAGTTACTGGGGTCATTCCCTTGTTCTTTTAAAATATTGGTGCGAGATTAATTTTTCCCAACTCTAGGTTAGAACAAATGTCTAGAGATAAGTTTTTCAAGCTAACTTATTTAAAATATGTAGCTTCAATGGTGTGTGTTTTATGTCCTTCTTAAATACTGGATAACATGATTACTTACAGAGCATTCTGCCTCTTTGTGTCATTACAGACACTTTCCTTTACCACTGGAACAATAGAGTTGTGAGATTTCTTAGTATGTTTTAAAACTTCCCTCTTACACTCTGCATGTTGTCTCTTTGTGTAGTTTTTTTTCCTTAACAAGTGTTAAATGATTCTTACCTTCTTTAGTGTCCCTTCCAACACAAACCATTCTGTGATACTATGATTTTGACTTGTACCACTATCAAATTTGCCTTTCTTTCATTTTTATATAAATTTTCATTTTTTCTGTTTGGTTGGTTGGTTGGTTTGTTTGTTTCATATCTGTTTCCACTTTCGCTTTGAGCCACGGTTTCTTTTATTTTGTTTTGTTTGGGTGGTATTTTTTCTTTAAACCAATATGCCCTTCTCTCTCAATTGTGGCTTTTGGAGCATTTGGTAAAATATTCGTAAGCAGCTCCTAATTATCATTCACATTTTTCTGTTTAAAAGCTTTCTCCCAAATGATTTAGCTCTTAATTGTTTTCAGCTTTGTTTTTTACATTTTTTGCTAGTTGAACACTGGTTTACTTTCATATGCCTAATATAATATTGCCGAAGATGTATGATTAAGCACTAACTATACACTGGGTTTGAAATTCCCTTTTACTTAACAAGGTAAGTGCAGTTACAGAAACATTTTCAGATTTAAGAAAGGGGTAAAGAGAAAGTCCTACAGTTTTATGATGTTGAAAATAGGTATTTAATCATGATATTTAATCAATAGGTATTTAAACATCATGCTCTGCTCTGTCATTTGGTGCTGTAATATTCTTATGAGAAGAGCAAAGTTGAAAACAGGGTTTGATTTGTCATTTGTCATACTAGATAAGTAGATAAATGTCCTTCCTGCGAGACTGGTCAGATCTTTTCAAGAGACACACACCACTGCACTTCAGATTTCTACTATTCCCTTGAAATTTTCCTCAAGTGTCTTGGCTTTTGCTGGATGCTTGGTGAAGAGGCAGGCAGGTTTTTTGGTAGAATAATGAATATCTTTGGGGAACTGGGGGGGAATGGGGTTTGAGACAGCAACAGTACATCAGTTTCTATATTCAAAAGAAATAAAGCTTATATATTCAAAAGATAAATGTAATAAAAGTTTGAGTTTTCAAAGGCATTAAGACCTGAGCTACATCTATCAGCAGGTGAATTGTCACACTGTCATCAAGCTGAGTTGATAGATGCTTCCTTTTGCTCAGAAGAATTACAACAGGATGGCAATAATTTTTTTAGAACCAATCCAATCCCAAATTTTTAAATTAATTCAGAAGTGACATAGGTAAAAGTAAGAAACACTGACAAAGAATAACATCCTTTTTCATGCTTGTAGTCAAAGTTAAATACATTTTAAACAGATATTCCTTGCTGACCCACTGGAATAAGTGCAGATTTTTTTCCGCAGTGTTACATAATTTAATTATGGACTTTGTTTAATGATTCAGAGCACAATTTAGATAATTTTTCCAATGGGCTCCTTAATGAAATAATCACTATTCTCCTCTTAACAGGATTAAAAGATATGTAGTAACTCGCATGAATTATAAGAGAATTAGTGGCAGCAGTAATTTGAGAGATCCAGTGTGGAATAGGCAGAAGTAATTTGGATGCCAAGATCAATTTCCTTATTATTGTAAGGGAGCTTATACTTCCTAAGCTAACAAATTGAAAAACTGCCAAGATAATATTGCGGAATATTTTTAGTAAGTTAGTTGGAAAGGGTGAGGGATGGTCATTTATGGGGAGATTCCTAAATAAGTAGCCTTCAGATTTATGACATCAAAAGAGTTTCCAGACAACTTTTAGATATGTGGTTTGGATTCTCCTTTTGACATAATCAACTACAGCTCTCAGTGCTGACATGCTTTGTCTCTGTCTGGTCAGTAAGGAAGATCATGAGGGGACTTGAGTATTTTTGGGGAGGGAAAGTATTTTATTTAAGGTGTAGGCATGGAGATGTTTATTCTTGAGTGGCAAACACATTGACACATCAAACACTGTGCTGAATGTTCCCAGTCAAGAACTATTTCAAGAATAAGAGCAGACTTATTCTGGTCAGCTATCTCTATTTTACGTACCAGAAGAAAGGCATAGAATTTTTCAAAGCAGTCAGTCTTCATTTCACTTATTATGTCCAAGAAGTGAATGACTTAAAAAGGTAATCAGAAAAGTCTGATAACTGATTTGAAGGAAACAAAACAGTGCAGAGCAATAAGAAATAAAAATACTGATTTGGCTGAAAGAAAAAAAAAGGGTTTTAAAAGAAGGTGTCACAGACTCATATAGAAGTTTGATTTGGAGAGAGAGTACATCCTTTAAAATGTCTGTAGTAAGAGTCTGAAAAACAAAATAGTAGATTTAAAAATGCTTAAGGCTTTCACTTTTTAGCCAAAAACCCTATAAAATAATGCTCACAACTATAGGGACTTTGTTTCCATTTATTAAGGAGGTTTAAATATATGTCACCTAGTTCCTTAATAAATGCCTGAACAACCAAGTTGTAGACAGGTATTGAAAGGTTACCCTCAATCTCTCATTGCTTTTCCTCACTTCATATTAAAATACAAGACAATAATTGGAAATAATCACAGGTCTGAAATCTGCTTTCCTGTCTCCCAAGGCAACAGACCTAATTATTGTGCTAGAACGTAATTTATTTCTGTACTTCAAAAAATATTCAGATAACTGCATAAAGTGAAACCCCACTAATAAAATAGGGCAGACTGTATCTAGATACTTAAGAAGATCACTAGGGTACTCTTCAATTGCAGATTATTACTTTTATGTGTACAATGCTGTTAAAAAACTTTAGAGTTGAAAAGTACTTAGGATCTAAATCTTCCACTTTCTGAAAAAGCTCTCTGTTCTCTGGTTATTTTTCAAAAGACTGCTCAACACACCCCTCCCAATGTGTTAAGATGAATCCTGTGTGATCACTATGCATTAGGAAATGTAGAAATCACATACCTAGAAACAAAACTTTCAAAGAACTAAGGAAAGAGGAAGTCTAATTTCTTGACCCCAAAACTCATTAAGCATAAGGCAGGCTACTGACAGGAGTTTACTCAAACCAGATGAGCTTTTGGTGCACGCTCCAGTCATCATTCAAGGGACTGAAAATGTCTTTTGCCAGTCATTTCTGGGAGCTGTTGCATCAGATTTCTAGCTCTCCATCCTCTGCATGTGTACCAACTACCAAAACTGCAGCTTAGCTACTATTGTAGATCTTGCCCACCATGCATTTATCTAAACCTTTACAGGTTTCAAAGCAAATTACCAGTTCTGCATGCACAGACGTGTTCGGAAAGACCCAGTAAAACCATCTGATACTCACCAGGCTTCTGCTGGATTTCCACATACCCAGCTGTCCACTGGAGCTCAGCCTTATGCTGTTTCTTTCCACAGTTGAGGTCAAGTACAATAGTTGGTGGTCTTCTCTTCCTCCAACACTTACATTATTAACACCAGCTCAGGAATTTTGCTTTACACCGTCCATTTCCACTTCATGGGTATTACTGTCAGGCCCCAGCTGCCTGGTGAATTACCTTCCTTCCTTAGCAGCTGCATGCTAGATGGAGGTACCAAAAAACTCAGTTCTTCAAATGAGGAGTAAAACGATGATCTTAAATACATTTTGAGGTTCCAGTCGCTTCCTCAGTAACAGAGCAGAAGTGTGATTAAGGGCAAGGGAGATTGTAGGGGAGGGAAGGGAATGGAGACTTCAAATAATGGAGAGATACAAAGAGAAAAAGAAAAAAAACATATACATACATATAGACATACATAAGCAAATAAAAATGGAAACTAGTTAGAAGACAAAACAAACGGAATATAGAAGGAAGATTCAAAGAAATTGTGGTGGGAAGAAGAAAAAAAAGCAACAAATTATAAAAAAATTCAATCATCTACATTTTTAATAGTGAGGCTGAAATTAAAAGAGAAAAAAACCCCAAACCAACTTTTTCAGTTAAAAAATTCTGTTTAAGAAATGCTTTTCTTGGGAAAAAATACATTATGAAAATTTATTTATATTGCCCTGAAAAGCTTTTTTTTTCTTTTCTAAATAAAAACCACTATCAATAGGTATTACAAGTTATCTGCTGATGCAAAAAAAAATCTTTGCTCCACTGAAGTGAAGGGCAAAATTGTATATGACCATTTCAGTACAGAAATGTCAAGCATGCTTTTACAAAAGATATAAGCAGAACATTTCCAACCTGATCAGGCCACTAAAACTTGAAAAGTTACAACAAGAAGGGAAAAAAAATTACAACTGATTGAAAGAGTTTAATTAGGAGATCCTGCTGGATTGTGTCAGCTTTCCTTCTATTCAAAATTTAATCTAGTGTAAATCTGAAGCTGACATGGATAGAGTAATAATGATTAGGGGAACCAAAAGCTCTTCTCATTTAATTCTCATTTATGTATTGTTATATGACTCAGCTGGCTCTCAAACTGGGCAGAGGGAGAGACTTAAGAGAAGTAGCAACTCATCTGAATGCCAGCAGTTTTCCAGAAGAAAGAGGAAAATGAATTTTCTTTACAAAAACTCAGTTGCTTCAATGTGGCAGCATATGTCTGCGAGAAAAAACATCTATAGTGATTATAGTTAAGAGACTGAAGGTTTGCAATAGAAAAAGACTCCCTTCTAAATGAATAAGACATATACGAGATCTCTTTCCTCTGTTGATAATGGGCACGGACAGCAGTGCACTGTCACAGCTGCCCCTCTCCCCATGCCAGTGACAGGAGCGATGCTGCTGATGAAAATGAGATTTCCCTGGGTGCACATAGTGTCCAAAGATCAAATAGGAAGGGACAGTGTCAATGAGTTTTTCATTAATCATAGGAACGCTGAGGAGATTGTCAGGGAAACGAGGGTTGTGGGAAGACAGACGGCACTGAAGACTGAAGGTAATGTCTTGAAATTCTGGAGTCAAGGGCAAAACTTCTGTCATCTGCAGGGCCAGGAGCCCACCCTCTGCGTGTCAAACAATGAATGCAAAACTTACTAAAGGGAACAAATAACTTCCACATCAGAAAGAATTCTGTCAGGGAATCATCACACCCCCCTGCCCCCTTCACCATGAACACACTACGATGATTTAAAAGCAAATCTTTATGTTGCCTACTAATGGTGATGTAAATGAAGCTTAAAATGACCATGAGAAAGAAACTTCTGAAATTATTGAATGCTTGATATGGCAGCATGCTAATTTGTGACAAGAGTCACAAGACTTCTCCCACACCTGAATAATTTGGAACAAACTTCAAAGCACAACAGAGGTATGTCAGTTCTGCTACATCAAGGGAGTTACTGTGGAAAACCTCCATACACAACTACGGACCAATATGGTCTTCCTAAGATCTAACGCAATTGAATAACATATCAGTAGCCACCCTTGGTCATAATATACATATTAATCATTTTATTTTACCAAGTAACAGGAGAAATGTTACCACGGAAATAAAACTTTAGGAGCGCCAACAACCCAGAAGAGAATTAGACTGGATAAGAAGATTACATCCCGGTTTCCAAAAGCTAAAATCTACCCCAGCTTCTTCTCTCTCTACTCCTTTTCCTCTGCTGAAAAGTGACAGTGATTGATGCCTTCTCCCACCCAAAGTATGCTGCGGTTATTGCTCCTTATGGTTAGAATTAAGCTAACAGCCCAGCTCAAACACTCATCCATTTAGACGAAGTATTTATTAGCCACGACTCCTTCTGTTCTTACACCACCTCAAAGTCCTTGTGTACGTCACTGAGGAACACAAAGGGAAGGACTCTGGCATTCACTCGGAGGCTCCAGCACCAAACCCTCTAATAAGGCAAGCAGGCGTGGAACAGCTCTGAAGGCCCAGATGTTTAAACCATATGAAGCTGCAGAAGAAAATAAAGACCAGCTGAATTACAAAGGGGGGAAGGATACAATGTTTGTCTATGGTTAAACTACTGTAAACTTTGAAATCTGTATTATGGAATCCATTAAGAAACCCATAACTTTGATTTAAAAGTAATAGTCGTAAGATTCTTACTTTGCCATTATTTATGGTATAATGAGAAGGTACATTACTGGAATCCCACGAACTAAATAGATGGATTTCATTAAAACTGTCCCGATGAAGAGTAAAATTGAAGGAAAAAGGAAATAACAATTTTTATTTGATGCCAATTTATTTTCACAGGGTGCTTTGCACAGCAGAAACCTAGGAAGATGAAAAGACAGGGAAAATTTTCCCTCTCTTCCATAGCAGAGAGAAACTTTTTAATGGTATTTGAAGGGCGGAAATGACCTACTTCCAGTTGCTTCTATATTAAGAATCTGTCTATGTATTGAAGAGATGCCTGAAGAATCAAAGCAATGTACAAATTCAAATCAGGAGTTATTTGTCAACACATAGGTTAAATAGAAAATTTGTTCTAAAGAATGTGCTGTAAAAATGAGCGCTTGAAACTCTGCCCTGGTAGGGTCCTTCAGGGACATAACTCCAATGTTCACCTTGCCTCCCCCCTGCTCCCACCTGCTTTCCCTTCCTCTCTCCACTCTGATGACTGTCCTGGAGAAGCAGAAATCACAGGAGCATTATGGCTTGGTGCCCATCTTTCAGGTTGGCTTTTCACTCCAAAGGGCCCACAAACCGAGTCTGCACAAAGTGAAGCCAGGACTGTTGTGGTCACTGTAGGTTGTTATTGTATTGGATTTCCTTTTTGCGGGGATCCCCTTCCCATTGCAATCAATGAAGCCTCAAGAACTCACACATCCCACCTGGCCCCAAAACTGCTCCTGCCACAATATTTTTTCACAAGACAGAGCTCCTCCAGGAAAACCACCATAACCAGAGCAAAGTGACTGTGCTATCTTATGGATTCCATTTCAAAATATGCAACAGGTGATTGGCAACAAACAGGATTGGCAGAAGCCTGGAGGCTTCATCTCCTTGCTGATAAACCAGCACCACACCAATGTCTGCACAGGGAGTGCTGTGGAAAGGCTGCTCTCCTCTGCCTCCTCGCCAAGAACACTCCAGGGTGGTTTATGCTCGGGATATCATGAGACAGATGATAGGTCATGTAGCATCACTTCTGGGGCTTCACCTACCCCACGCACGGAGGAAGAGGAATGAATGGTCCAACATTTGCACCTTATTATCTCATGGAGAAACAGGAAGAATACAGTCCCCTCCAGAAGTCTTAAATCCAGTCTTGAGTTATAAGTATGGACATCATATAGTCTATAGTTAATTTTACAGTTAACAGAGAGGGTTCTGTCCACAAACTCTATTTTTCTGCTTTCCAGCTCAAATGGCCACTATCCCTCTACTAGGCTGTGATGCCACTTGCCTAGACTGTGTTTCTGTTATGGTTCCCAAAGCATGTTAGTGCTTTCCGACTTCAGCCCTTACTTACCATCTCCCAAGGTAAAGGACGGGAGCTGGGTGCAGCCTTCAAGGTGAGTGCTCAGCCAGGCTCAGGTCAGAGGTGCTAAAGGTCTTCCAGCTTCACTGGAAGCAAGACTTCTCCTTGATTCTAGGCCATACTTACTTTTCATATCAGCAGCCCATTAGACATCACCATAACAAGTTTCTTCTCATCTCTTCACTTGTTGCCTACAGACATGCTTATTCTTCCAAAGTCTGAGCCTTTGCATTCAATCTCAACATTGGGATGGCTGGAACCCTCATGCTCATCCATTCTTGTAGTGTTACACTCCAGTCCTTCTACCCACAACAGCAGTATTTCCCATATCTGTGTCATTCACTCACTCTGTAAGGGCCCCAGTGTGTTGTGCTGAGCCCCCAGCCCAGTGGAAGCTGAAATATGCAAAAAACTGGATCACATGGAAGACCTGGAAAAAAAGATATTTTTGTTTTCAGCTTTTCCGCATGAAGTTGCACTCTCTGGTGTGCAGATGTATCTCTGTATCTCTCAGATGCACCCTTGTGTGTACACACATAATATGAGCATTAAAAGAGCAGGCTTTAAAACTGCTCAGTCATTTTGGTAATTTTGCACTCTCAGCTATTGAACTACTGTCCCGAGCAGCTGAATTTTGCTTGGGATGTCGTGTTCTCAGACAAACTGTAAATTCAAACTATGAAGAAACTTTGATACTCCCAATTCTTGTTCCTATTCTGTTTTAAACCGTTGCTGTTGATTTATTAGGAGTAAATAATCATTGCAACAAAATAAGAGCCATTAATTCCTTTTCACTCATTTTTTTTAAGTCTACAGCCTTTTGACCGTCACTGCCTTACAGTGACACCTCCTGGAAAAATCTAGGAGGAGGCAGAGAGCTGCTCCATAGAGAAAGATAGTGTGTGTAGGATGGATATGAATCAACACAGGTCAGCTTTGGACCACTCATTTCTGGAAGACTTCTGATGTTCAAATACATGCACAGTGCTGTTACAGCCACCCTATGGCTTCAGCTCTCTTTACAAAACCAAATCTACCGCTATGTCATTAATCTGGTCATATTTGTTTTCTTCCATAAAAGAGTACTCAAGTGTAGAGGGGTCATAATATCACATTCTTCTCAACATCTCACAGAGATAAAAACAAATAAAACCAAAAGAAATTATTTTTGCTGGATTAAAGTTTATTCTGTTTGAAATACTGTCTAAAAGTGTTGCTATATGCTGAGAGACACTTGTGTAAATACTAAAAGCCTTTAAGGGAGAATAGTATCTGTGGTACACAGACTTCAGCTAGTTAGGCAAGTTATTTGATCAGGTAAGTGAAACAGGGAAAAAAAGCTCAAAATCCTTTACAGGAGAATAGCAGAAGATGTGAAAATACAGTTACCATTTCTAGAGAGCAGTTCAGCTGCTGACAATCTACTGTCATGGCACAGCTCCCAGTTTCATCTGCGGCCCCCTCAATGTTTAACACACAAAGGAGTTATGCCAGCATTGACAGTAGTTTCTGAGACCACTGTCATGAGAGTGGCTCTGCTGTGTCTCACTAAACTTACAAAAACAAAAGGCTTTGAGGTTGATTGCCATTTAAGCAAATGCAAGTTTTACAAGGAAGGTCTGGGATCTGGAGATGGCCATGTTCAGTTCGTTAGCAGTGCTATGCTGATGAACAGCTCATCCAGGAAGAGTGTAGGAGTAGAGAAAGTTTTTTATAAAAAGCTGAAATCTAACCAAAATCAGAGCTGTTAGGCCCCCACAAAGAGTATGGCAGGGTGATTTTCCAAATTCACAACTACTGACGTCAGAGGAACAAACTCCAAAATGTTTCAAAACTCTTACTCACATTGTCACTGATGACCCCTGTGCCATGAGTCTCCATTCGTTTGTATAACAGTGCTAGCTGTAAATTTCCAGCTCATTAATTAGTATACATAAGCATGAAATCAGCACAGCCATGATGATTTAAACCAGATGAGGGTCTGACCTTTGATTTGGTCACTGGATCATGTGGAGAGTATTACATGGGAAAGAGTCATTATAACTATCAAAATAACAAATTAGTCAGGTGAGCTCCACTGTACTCATAGGGGACTGAACCTTGTGCCCAAACCCACCAGCTGGCTGGCACTGACTCAGCCCAGACCGAAACACACTGTTTGGTGCCACACACTGCTGTCACCAAGCCCTCAACCCTGTGAGATGGGGCAGGCTGGCAGTGCAGTGTGACAAACTCTGGCCTGACCTGCCACCCATGCTAATAGGCTGTACCTAATGTACCTGACATGGGGACATCCCAGATTTCCAATCTCCAAAGTAATTCAGGTTGCACAATTGGTCTGTCTGGTCTCAATATGGAACCAGCACAGAGCCAACACCTGCATTAAGTCTCAAGAAACTTAAAGTTGTCCCAGTGCTGCCAACAAGAGAGGACTTCAGTTTTCAGGAGTCTGATGAGTTTACAATAGAAATCTTCCCAGTGCAGATTAGCCCAATCTTGAAGTTATTTCCAAAAGTTTCCATTTTCCTTTGTGTGCTGGTAGTTCCTTTACCTAATTGCATCTCAAAGGGCACTTTACCATTCCAAAAATAAATTGTACTTAACATCACAAAAAAGGAGTCAGGAAGACTTAGTTATCCAGACACTGTTTCCAGGAGAAAATAGGAGAAAAATCCATGGTGGAATAAAAAAAGATCTTGTACAATCAGGATTGATCACGGTTTAAAACCCATGAAGTTTCCAGATTTGTGACTTCCATCCCTTAGAACTGGCTTAGTTACGTCCTCCAGCTTCACCCAGAAAGTAAGGTCCTTAGGTAGGAAAACCATGGCAGCAGCAGGATGTTCTGAAAATACCAGGTACTGTAGGATTTGCAGTAAAGCAAAGGTAAATGAACACTGATTTTATTTCTATATATATCCAATCTCTATGTCTGTGTTGTTATTCCGAAGGCTGTGCCCTTTTGTAGCAACCCACTTAAAAGGAGGTCACAAAGTTGTGCACAATAGGTGTAATATGGAGAGTGCAAGAAGGAAGGGAACATAACATGTACTCACTGGAACTCACAGGACCAAAAAGGGAAAGAAGGATAAGCAGCAGGTATGATCAGAGACTAGTGAGGAGAGAGCAGCACGGTGATATAAGTGAAAGGGGCTTAGTGCTGGAATGCAAACTGATGGCTATCTTAAAATTTGATCTCATTGTTTTAATAAAGGGGAGTCAGATTTATCACAATAAGCTCAGACCATTTTTTGAAGACTTGCACTAGATGTCCTCACTGATTCTCTAGAAACAACACTGCAGGAGAAACATTAGAGAAACTGGAAGAAAGAAAGGCTTTTGCAAGGAACAGCTTAAGACAGTGACTATGAGGTTTTCTTTTTTTCTCAAGACCTGCTGAACGTTAAGCAAAAAATATTCAAGATACAAGGGATGCATGCATTTTTCACTGATAACTATGTGAGTCACATAGCTATAATGAGAAATTTATTTCAGACTAGATGTAAACCATTGATCTTGAAACCATGAAATTAAAGAGAGAAAGAGAGAGGGAGGTTGAGACACAGAAAGAGAGAGCATGTATATTTGCAAAAGGACACAATATGCTGGCTGATATTGCTCAATGAAGGACAGGGAGCCTTCTGTACTGTCTATGTGGTTACTACAAACTGTCCCTGAGAAAATATTTAAATGTAAATTTTATTTCAATTGAAGAAGCAACCTTCAAAAAGAACCATTTTACTGTAACAGTAATCCATATTAATTTTCTACAACAATAACAGAACTCAGTTTGCCAGTTGGTGTTTTGCTTTTACTATAAAGCTTGAAATGGAAACTGTGGCCTTGATGAAAACTGTAAAATTCCAGTAAATGGGATTAGTCATCCTTTTGTGTGCCCCAGTTCCACATATCAAATAACAAGCAGTGACACCCTCAGCTACCAAGTGGAAGTAAACATACTTCAAAAAGGGGGAAAAAAGCCTCAGAGTACATGAGTAACATTTGACATTTTAATGTTCGGAATTTCTGTAAATGTCTCTCTCCCAGAGGAGAAATATCTTCCAAAATATTTAGTTCATTGTGGTATTTCTCCTTGTTATAGTACTATAAAATCCAGGGGGGGAATCCTTAATTAAAACATCTGAATATTTAATTAACTCTTTGCAACCTGGGACCATTTAAGGCTTTTCAAATCAAGATTAGTATAGCAGATGGCAAAGGGGAATAGATTTCAATTTTAAAGACTCCTGCAGATTGTGGGAAACTTCACTGCCTGATCTCTCACCAATCCATAGCACCACGAGCCTTTTCATAGAATCATAGAATCAGCTGGGTTGGAAGGGACCTCCGAGATCATCAAGTCCAACCCTTGATCCACTACCACGGTGGTTACTAGACCATGGCACTAAGGGCCACATCCAGTCTCATCTTAAAAACCTCCAGGGACAGAGACTTCCCTGGGCAGCCCATTTCAGTGCCTGATTACCCTTTCTGTAAAAAATTTCTTCCTAATATCTAACCTAAACCTCCCCTGGCAGAGCTTAAGACCATGCTCTCTTGTCTTACTGATAGTTGCCTGGGAGAAGAGACAAACCCCATCCTCAAGAGAATTCCATTGAACAAGCAACCATTCCATTGAAAAGTAGCTATTCACTGCACAAATACTGTATGCCTAATTGTTTTGGTTTTGATGGAATATGAATAGGATGAATATGTCCATCCCAGGGTTCACTGTCCCCCATCAGAAACCTCATGTATTCACTTTCTGCACATCCTGGTTACACAGTATATTTAGTCAAAGCCTGATGTTCATGGCTGTTTGCACAAGCAAGGCAACATTGGAAAGGTTGCATATAGAAGTTTCTGGGTTAATTGTCTTTTGCCATTGAGTTAAGCACCTAACTGTTGTAAGATTTCAGCAGACTGAATGGATCTTAAACAAATTTCTGGTGCCAACACGGTATAATAGGGTTTCATTCTTCTGATCCATGGTCAAATTACAGGACAATAAAAATATATTTAAAATTTGTAGTTACAAATTTCAGTAATTGACTTAAAATGAAATCAACTGTAGCAAACCCAAATCCTTGTAAATGTTTACTGTTTTTATTATTCTCACTTCATGTCATGGATCAGAAATAAAAATCCCAACGTAACACCTCACAAGCACCAATTAAATCCTCACAATTACTGGTAACTCCACAGCATTGGAAACACCCTAATTCATTTCTCTCCATCTTGCAAGAAAGCCATGCTCCACAGCAATCCCACTCTTTAGTCTAACAAAGAAGGGTCTTCCTCCAGAAACATAGCCCTGGATGATTTCCCTTGGCAATGTTAGCATGAAAGCCAGAATGGGAGAGCTCCATGGGCCACCTATAAGTGGACAAGTGAAGTTCAGAGAGTGGTATCTCTTCTGCAATGGCAGGATGCTACAACAAAGGGCCACATCCCAGTCTTACTGCCCTGACCAACTACCCTGACAGAGTAGTGTACAGGTGAAGAATAAACTGAAGCCATCATAAAATCCACCTGCTTGACTTCTCTTGGACCCATGGTAGTAGACTTACATCTCAAAATATTTTGTCTATATTGCTGTTATAAACATTATTTGTGCCACACTCCTGTTAGAAAGGATGGAAATTTACCTTGCCTTTTGAGAAGAAAGGGATAATCCCTACTCTATAACTAAGCAATTCTTTGCACACTGCATGCAAGCATTTCGTGTACTTCAGGGTGGAATCCACAGAATTTCAGTTTAGTTTTCACAAGTTAATGTCTTACATTTAATAACAGCTCTTTACAAAGGAGCAGTAAGTTGAATGAAGAAAAATAAGGCACCCTTCACTGCATTCACTGACAGGCCATGCTAGGCAGTGCCTATGGATGAAAGAACAGCTGACATAGGTTGGCCAAAGTGCTTACATAACTGTAGGAAAAGGTTGTGTTCTCCAGGCTCACAGGAATTACAGCAGTAAGGGCACAGAGAGCACATACATGTTGCACAAAGCCTAGCAAATCCAAGTGGGGCTGCAGGCAGAGCTGGCCCCAATGCCAGCAGAAAATCACAAACGCCCTCAAAATTCTCCTTTTAAGCTGCAGCTGGCTGCCAACTGTTCAGTAACTGCAGAGAAAAGGAGGAACAGGGAAACTTTACAATTAACCAGCATATAGCTTTGGTACAAATAATTTCAAGGAGAAATGCAGGAAGAAAGAAAAAACATTAAACATACATTCCCCCGCCCCCATTTTAAAAGGAAATAAGAGAACTGTAGGAAAATTACATGGCCACTTACAGGCAGCTGTACCAGCTGAAAGACTAGTGAGAACAGAACAGACACTCTTAGCTAGATGGAAGAAGGACTGGAATTTAACTGCCCTATAGATAGCCAAAGGAGACTCTTCAAAGTATACAAAATACAAATTCACAAATCCCAGAAACGTTGACATTTAAAGAAAGCAAAGGGAGATGAAGAAATGACTCAGGACACCTGAATTAGAGCATGATTACCAAATGAGACACAAGACCCACCAGCGCACTGCTCTAGGCTCACAGCATCTGCTGACGAGAAGATGTATCACCCATAAAGCTAAATTAAGATGCACAAAGGAAGAGTGGCTTCTGGGAAGGAATTTCCAGTAAAGCCACACTGGCATGAGTAGCACAGACCACATAAGCAGACCCACCACAGAATAAAAATTAGTATCAGAGCTACATGGTTCCCCAGGCTGCCTGCTAAGGGAGACCAATAGGTAGGGCACAGAGGAGAAAAGGAGCACATTGCTGCTTTTCTAAATATATTGATATGGGAAATTTAAACTCATATGCTAATTATTTTCTCATTAAAACAGTGCTATTGTCCTATTTGCAGAGTAAGTTACTACTAAGCATTTTGTCCCTAATCTGTCCCTTAATAGGAACATATTGATACATACTCCCTCAGATGGAATACATTAGACATTAAATATAAAAGTTGTATTTATTTTTATGTAACTTCACACACAGAGAAAATAATATCCCACAGACTATATATTAATCATGTTTACTGATCTCTGCAGAGTATTAGTGCACTTTGAAGTCAGCCTACGGTGACAAGCCTCTGTCAGCTGAAGCCATAAATTTTCTTCTTTGCTCCGTGGGTAACTTTTTCTTTCTTTCCCCATGCCAGCCCTCAATGAGGCAAGATTAGATTGGAATTACATGCATTTTTATATTAGCCTGCAAGAGCTTACGAGATATGCGAAAGGATGACTTCAATTTGAAGGTACTTTTTCTAGTACCCAAGTCATCTTTTTCAGCCACTAAACATCTCAAACAGGCATTCTTTTTGAATTATTCTGCAGCAGAATGAAAGCTTTCCAAAGGTACAACTCTGCCCATTAGCACATCATTAGATAACAAAGTTTCAAGCCTAAGGCTGCAAGTTACCTTCAGAAAGCAGTGATTATAAATAAAGCCTCTGAGATACAGTTTCCCCATATTAGGGACCATAGTAATAACACATCCATAACTGAATAGGTATTTTGCATCAGAATAAAAAAACATGTTCCAGTTGGAAAACTAATACAAATAACAACAAAAATGAGCTGCTAGAACAAAATGAAAGGATATGTTGATAAAACTGAGCATAGCGTCTTGCAGAATTTTCTACCGTAACATACAAAGCAGCAGAAAAGGAGTAATCTTTCAACCATCAGCTGGTGTAGGCATGCACAGACATAACATCCACAGGGACACAGCATCAGCTAGCCAGCTAGTGGCTAAAGTTCCCAGCACCTCTCTGCAAATCCTGGTCCAGTAGAAATATCTCTTGAGAGTCTCTCAGCAAGAGTAACTAGAATTATTACAAAAGCACTTACTTTTGTAAGTATGAAAGCACTTACTGGATACCAAAGCATAAGCACTGCTTGATAAGAGCAGCTCAGAAAAGTCAGTCTAAACTATAAATCCTTCAACCATTAGCATCAGCTTCAGCAGAGCAAACAAGTAAATACACTACCACAGAAACATAATTCTGTAGCTTCACTCAGAATAGAAACACAGACTGCATATAAAGTCACACAGAAATTTTGGCTCTAGCTGGCATACAAATCAAAGCTAAGGAAGCAAGATGAATTTTCCCTGGAGTCACATCAGCACAAGTGATTGTTTGCAGCTATGCATAGTCAATATCTATATCCATCTGCATTGCATTTAAAAATCTAGGCTTCTGATTTTGACCCTCTGAAGAGTACTGAAGCAAGCTGCCTACAGTAGCTTGAAACCAGTGATGAACATACATGACCCCCAGTATATTTTTCATAGCAAAGAATTACTTCAGTCCCTCGTCACCATCTAAATACAGTCATTTAAGACCAAAGATAGCTATCTCAGCTGGAAAGGATAAAAATTAAATGGCCTTGAAAGCTTATTGACAATCTTTTTCCTCTGTCTTCCAAAAAGACAGCCCACATGCAGCTAACCAAATAGAAGTCAAGAGTGCTCAGAAAGCTAAAGTGCCTCTGAAGCTGCTGATAGCACCAAAAATAGCAGAACTGGCAAAACACGGTAGAGCACTTCAACCATATTAAGTTAACTTTATTTATTGATTTATTTATTTATATTGGAGTGAAGTGGACTTTTTTGCAGGCCAATGTTAAAAGCCAACCTGCAGTCCCAGTGAGTAAACCTGCTCCTTCAGGATGGACCCAGACTAGCAAGAAGGGGAAGAAAAAAATGTCACTACTATAGGAGAATCATGAAGGGGCTAGTACTCACCAAGCAATGTCTTCTCTATGCAGCCATGATGAGAAGTTGCTTAAACACTACTTTTCTTTGGTTAGGAAAAAGGCATATAAGGGGTATTTAAGTCAGGGATGTAACACAAGATTCTATCCCCAGCTCTGGGAAATTGTCATTGACACAACAACACCTGGAAGGCCATTGGTTTGACTGACCAAAGGGCATGTAAATGTCTTTTTTCTGACCCTGCAGCCAAACAAACGTGGCCTCTCTGAGTGTCTGAGCTGTGTGCTCCCACACCTATCTCCATCCCACTGGAGCTGCCCGTTCTGTGCTGTGCCTGTAAACATGGGATGTCAAAACCTTTCCCCAGCTTGTTATTCTCATCATTTGCTACTTTGTTTTTTTTCCCTGGCATTGTCCGGGGACAAGAACCCCAGATTCTAGCAAAGCATTTATGCTGGTTTCAGCTGAGGTAGAATTAAGTTTCTTCACAGTGTCTGGTATGGGGCTGTGTTTTGGATTTGTGCTGAACACCGAGTTGATAATATTGAGCAGTGATTACACAGAGCCAAGGCTTTTTCTGCTTTTTGTACTGCCACAGTGGCAAGGGAGTTGGAGGTGTATGGGAGGTTGGGAGGAGACACAGCCGGAACAGGTGACCCAAACTAAACAAAGGGATATTCCAGATCGTATGGCATGATGCTCAGTATATAAAGTGAGGGGAAGAAGGAGGAAGAGAGGTTTGGAATGATGACATTTGTCTTCCCAAGTCACCATCCCACACAATGGGGCCCTGCTTTCCTGGAGATGGATGAACACCTGCTTGCTCATGGGAAGCAGTGAATTAATTCTTTGTTTTTATTTGCTTGCATGAACAGTTTTGGCTTTCCCTGTTAAACTGTCTTTATCTCAACCCACGAATTTTCCAGCTTTTCCCTTCCAATTACCTCCCCAACCCTGCTGGTGAGGGAGTGACTGAGTGGCTGCGTGGGGCTTGGCTAAATCTTAAGGTTTTAAACCCACTGTCTTCCCATTACACTGTAAACATGCACACATTGAAGAGGAAAAATTATAAAATGAACACTCTCAAAAATATATTAGTAAGTGAGACTAGTCAGTGTTATGATTATGTCATGTAAGATGAAAGATTCCAATATCAAAACAAATGTATCTTATTCACAAGGGAGTTATTATTAGGGTAACAAGCCACTTGATCTCTAAATTCCCACTTTTTAGTTTTATATCTGAAATTTAACCTCATATGAATAAGATTGAGTGCATTAAGCAGAATGGCCTCCTTGGAAAAAAATACCTGCCAGCATGCTTATTGCATCCGTATCCACAGCATGCCCAGCGTGGACACACTCTTTCACCCACAAGATAAAGATAAAAGATTAGAGATCCTTTTGAATGCTTTAGAATTTGTTTCTTCTTTGAAAGGGTTAGTTATTCAGGCTGTGACACAATTCAGAGGCAGTTTTCTGATTATGCTGAAATGACTACTATTCTGGGCTGGGAAAGGATGTTACTACAACGGCTCCATTAGTCACCAAAGCATTTTTCTCTTAAATGTGCCATGTTTTGACCTTGGAGGTCAGCAATAGACTGTGTATCCGTTGTTGGTTGGTTTTCCTGAAGACTCGTATCTAAGTGCTTGTGCTGATGTTTCCCTAATTGCATTTCCTTTCTCCAGCAGTTCTCCATGTCCCCACTCGAAAAGAGGTTCATCCAACCTGGAAGTGCTTTTGAGACACTTGGGATAGAGTCTGCTACATTACTTCTGGCTGAAAAAGAACTGCCAAGCAGAGCAATCACAAAACTTGACATCCCAGTAAAACTAACCAAAGGAATTGATTCAGACCAGGTGAGGGGAAAAAAACCAATAATAACATAAAACAAAATCAGAACTATCCAACAACAGGGTCCAGTCGTCATGTGCCCAGCCACAAGGGGGCTTTTACTTGCACTCAACTAATGGCAGAGAACTTCTAGCATATGGACAATGGTATAAGAAGGAAAATAACAGAATTTAATACCAAAATCGAAAAAAACTGCAAGAAAGAAATAAATACCTTTTTCCTAAATAATTCAAACAACTGGATTAAAACTACGAAAAAAAAGAATTCTTCTTTAAGAGTCTCTCTCTTTGCAAAAGACAAATACTTCATAGCAGGTAGCATATGCTGTGACACATCAATGTTATTGATGGCAAGTGTTCTTGTTTCCAGTAACTATTTCAATCTCAAATGTGTGTTTCAGATAGCTTAAATAAATAAATTTTAAAATTGTACAAAACCCACTTCTGCCAAATAGAGAGAGGCGATATTTTTTCTTGTTTTCCTTCCATGTTACTTGAATTGCTACCTTTTTTGTGTGCATATTTTAAAGCAAATACCTTCAAAAACCTGTTTGCATTCACCCAAGTTGTGATATATAAGAAAGGCAAAACACTGAGTATTGTATATGTATCTTCTCTGTGTGTGTAAGACTTAACATTTACAGCATATGCCTCTGTGCAAAGTCATACTATCAGGCAGAAACCAGTCCCCCAGGTCACCATGGAGATGATAGATAGCAGATATGGATTAATATCTTAAATCAAAATCTGAGATCTGAGAATTCCTTTTTATTAAAAAAACCCGCAAAACACGAACAAACCCACACATAAAAAAATCCAACCAAATAAGCAGAAAACCAGGCCATCTGATCTTGATTTCCTGTTGTCATATCCTTAAACTCCACCAGTGAAAATGTTGCTCAGGAACACCATTAAACACACACGCTACCCCTGCGATCAGGATGAAGCATAAAACAAGTTTATACAGACACAGAATTGGAAACTTTTCAAAGACGTCACAAAAAATAACTTGCACAAGCTTTATGGGAAATTACATATGGGAAAAAAAAGTCCACGATGTGACATATATCACCTTGTGGCAATACTCTGCCAAATAGAAAAGCTTTTGCACGTAACCCTAAATACAGTCTGTTATTTAATGTCAAAGGATTCCAGGCTTGAAAACCAAGGAAAATATATTTAGTCTAAAACCTGCTCTTTCACACTTTATGATATAGATGAAGAAACTAAATTCATTTAGTAGAGGATTGTATAAAGCGGCTAACTCTTCCTTATTCACTAGGTGGCACTATGAGTCCATCAGTCCTTCGCTAATGAACTTAAAGTTCATCAGTATTTTCTCCTCTAGCTGTTGCAGCTGTCTGTCTGAAAAGCACTGTTATGTTTTAAAGCCTTCTTTAAGCGCTCTTCTGGGTTTGACTTAATGGTTTTTCATGTTAAGCAGGGAAACAATTTTTCAAAGAGAAAATAAACTCCCAAAATGCAGCATGTAAATATATTACTTTATATTTATAATATTCTGAATGGTGATATAAGCACACAGACTGAAAGATCTAGCATGGGGGGAGAAAGAAACAACTAATTTGTGTCTGAAGTTTGACATTTCTAAACGTTCCATTAAGGAACCTGAATAATAATAATAATAATAATAATAGCACTTATTTTGTTTGTCTCCATTTAGTTATTGATTCCTAAAACTTAAACTAATAGCCCATGTAGTAGGTTCACTGATCTTTATTGAGAAAACAATGTGAAAATGAGGGGAATTGAAGTTAGACTCTGACTTTTCTTAAACTGAAATGCTAATAACATGAGACACAATGCCCTGCTGAGGACTGTTCATTATCAAGGATGGCAGAAACCCAAGGGTTTCTTACAAAACCATGTAGAGACTGAAGAAGCAGTTAAATCCCCCAAAACTTGGGCTGATTTCTAACACTGTTTTGGTCAGTAAGTCAACCATTCACAAGGCTGCTTACAAAGAGAAAGATGGAAAGCAAAAGCTGATTTTGCTGTGATAGCAAAGGGAAGCAGCAGTCCCTGCTGCATACCTGTGCTGTTTCTCCAGCACCCTTGGTGGATTACTTTTCCTGGAGACCCCTACAGTTTTTCTCTCCACAGGTTGTGGACATGGTGGGTTCAGCTGGGAGCCACCATGGTCTCTGTCCAGTACCAGTCCATGGAGAGGAAAAGCAAAGTAAAGCCAAAATAAGAAATAGCTGTGACACTGCTCTGTCAAAGTGAAGACCCAGTGGTTGCCCATGAAAGGACAGCGCCCGCTCCCCTTGGGAGTCTTTTCCTTGCTGTGAAGGTCATGGACAGGTTCTGCTATAAAGCTCCTTTCCAATTCCACAGGAGAAAGGATCTACATGCATGAGCAACAGTTTTTAAGTGGTCTGTGGTCTAGCTATGAAACAGAGCTAATGGCAGACGCTGCTGTAGGTGAGACCTAGAAAGGAGAAACCAGGATGCCAGGGTAGGTCTGACAGGTACCCAGGGGAGAGGTATACAAGCTCTTGCAAGGGCTTATGAAGGCCACAATTCATATCTAATTGGTGCGTCACATAAGAGAGAGAACCATTCACATGTGGAAGTTCCAGACTTCCCACAGGACAAACTCCAGCCTCACTCAGGGAATAAATCATGTAGCAGGTTTCCAAATGACCAAGAGCCCTTTAGAATTATGTTTTCAAATGCACTTACCAGTTTGACTGCTTCTGAAAATCTGGATCTCAGGTGATTAAATAGGAGATGGGATAAATCTGACTCTTAGAAGCTGTCAGAATCATAAATATGAGGAATGAAAATCCCTGCTAAAACAACCCTTCTGCATCAAGCCTATTTCTAGTGTTTCCATGCAGGGCATTTTTTTAAAATCATATGTTACTGTTCACAGGAATGTGTGCTTCTGAGTAATTCCTGAGGTCCTTTAAAAGTATTTATTTGAATGTTTTTCTTCTTTCAGTTTGTCACTTGCTCACATATCAGAAGTTCAGAAAAAGGCACAGAGCACTACTGTGCTCTCAACCAACTCCTTCAATAGTCCCTCAGCAGCTGTAACTCAGCAGGAAAGTTAAGCTGCTTGGATGTGTTAATTAGTTGGCAGCTCTCCTCAAATTTTCAGCAGCAATGCTTAGTGCTATAGGTCTGTTTCCAGGCATACATTTTTATTTTGCTGTTCCATCAAGCAAATCCTGAAACAGGAAGAACAAGCACTGAATTTAATAGGAGTTAATGCATTACTTTGCAAGTGCTTCATGGCTGAGAGTCTACAGTCTTCCTTTCAGCAATGTGACTGAGACAGCTGCAAAGTGCTAGTAAATGACCTCCACTAAGTGAGTCAGTTGGTTCAGTCCAACTCCCAGCAGATAAATAACAGCAAACACATCTACGCTTCAGCTATTTACCCAACTGGGGGAAGGAAATAATGGCTGTGAGCCTTGTCCTGCTGTAGCTACACACAACCACCAGGACTCTGTACTGCAATGAGCGTGAGGTTAACCCTGCAACTGGGACCTTGCAGACACAGTGCGACTGGATGTCCCTGTCACACAAACCACCCAAGAGCATTAACAGCCTCCAATATGCATCAGTGAAAACATATTTTAGAATATTATGCCCAACTCCTCAACACCGAGGGTACTTTCAGACAGCATGTTACCTGGGATCTTCCACATTATCTGCACTGCAGGAGACTATTTCAGTTTTCAGAAACAATGCTGGACAAAACCAGAGTCACCTTTGAGCACTGGAAGGGTCCAGTTTTTAAAAGCCTAGGAATTTTCTTTTTTTCTGTTTCATCAATAAGCAATAATAAGTAGTAATAGTAAGTAATTAGCACCCTCAGTACTATTTCTACCTTGGTTTTCTGGACTCCATTAACAAAATACACACTGAAAAATTTTCTTTCATGAGTAGGTTTTCTTCTGTGGCTTTTCCTTATTTCCTGATAACAACGTAAGAGAATTTCAGTAGGCTGTATGTAGTAGATGTGAGTTCTATTCACCTGAGAAGAGGTATTGTAACCTACAGCCATATATAATTATTTGTACTTGTGTACTAAATGCATGACGTAAAAATTAAATACAATGCACTAACATATTCAGAGGTTAGTAAAAGGAGTTTACCTAGTTTTGTTTGGATGAGAGAGCATTTACACACTTCTCATACATTTTGGATAACTGGGTTTATCCTTAGTTTGGATGTATGTCTATACAACTTCCATACAGTCTGTCTGCTCTTCCCTTACAGCTGAAAAAAGGCCAGGAAAGCAATTTCATAAATAATTTTTAATTATCATGGTATAGCAAAAGTGCCACTCCAGGTGGCATTTGGATGGCAGAAAAGAGCTGACAGTGAGTGTGGCCCTTCAACACAGCAGGGCAAGAGGACTAAATTATGTTTTAATGCAAACTGTGCAAAGAGACAAACGTTGCTATTCTCTGTTATTAGTGCCCTGAGGGACAGATCAGTCAGAAAGAACCAGTAGCCAAAAAACAGCACAAGCATAACTTGGCAGCTGGGAAGAGGACTGGCCACTGTCACCCATGCACATGGCCAAGGCAAAGGCACCTGCCAAGACAGGGGATCCACGGCAGGGCTCTCCACCCACAGTGGTCCCAGCCAGGCAGTTTCGAAAAATATTCCCTTTAAAATCATTAGGGATGTAATTTGTTTATGAAATACTGTGTCATAAGGTCTGTAGCACCTCTTTCTTCAGGCTAACTTATGCCAACTGTTAAATATATGTCTTTAAAACCGGTATCTACAGTAGAAGGTAAATGTAACATTGTTTCACTGGCGAAGTGGTTCAGTTCTGATACTGCTGTTCCTACTTTTCAAGGAAGTCACTCTCGATTTGGAGCTGAGTAGGACTGCAAGTGTTTACCCATAGAGTCATACATTGAATAGAGATATTATCACAGTGCTTGAAACAACATTTGCTAGCTTCATTGCTTAAGTTGAAGAATTACAAGAAATTCTGAAAAAAAAGTGTTACTGGTAAACATCCAAGTTTTTCCAAGAGATAGTTTAAAGAGATTAAATATGAAATATTTCCCCTTTCTTATCCCCACAGGAACAAGCAGGTACTACAATTGTTTTTCCATTTTTAAGGTGGCAAAGATAGCTCTAACTGGTTGCATTTCCTGGAGCTATAATTATTTAATACCTTTATTTTTTTTATTATGTATGCCCCCCTGGATTCTAGGGCTTGAAAGGGGCCACAGAGATGACTAAAAGTGATAAACATCCTCGTAGTGATGGTAGTGGTTTCCCTGATACTCCTCTCCTCTGGTATCACAGACTCGTCACGATGTGGGAACTCAGTCTTTGACTGGCCATGCAGTCAGCTGGCACACAGTCAGAAAAGCAGGTATTAATATTGTCATCTAAAATCTGTTTAACAAAAACATCCCTTATTGCAATGCATCCAATTTAGCTCAGTTTCCAACCAGGAGGTGGCAATCTTGCTTCATATTTTGCTGTTTCCAGCCAGACTCCGGCAGCAGGACTGAGACCTGTGTGCCTGTAGAATAAATGGTGGAAACTAACTCAATTCTAAACTGGCAGCTACAGTCTTATTATAGGCACAACGTCAAAAGAAAAGGAAAAAAGCCCCTCATCTCTAGAGATAAAGGTATTCTCACGCTGAGCCTTTCAACTGAAAATAATATAATTTTTTAAAGTTGCTCTTGGTAGGTAGAATTATTCTGCATCTGGTCTTTTATTTATAATTACATTTAGGGCTGAGACACTGATCATGGGCCTATTTTATAGGCAGAACTTTTAAAGTGGAAGTAGATACAATGGAAAGCTTTTTCTTTACTGGAGGTATGATTTGCCTTCCTCACAAAATGAACACAGAGGAGCTCTGTATGGGAAAGATGTAAATTTTCCTTCCTGGAAGAACTTGGAGTAATAAAAAATTAATAGGTGTCTGAACACACAAAAAGGTTATTTGAATAGATATTCAGAAAAAAACATGCATACACTACAAAGCAATTCAGCCCTGGTTTGCAGAAAAAAATTAAAATAATTTCCCACAAATAAAGGGGAAGGAGTTACTTCTTACACAGGGCCTACTCCCACCTGCCACACCTTACTCAGTGAAAGAAATTGGGAGATTTACCACGGCAAAGTCCGTGATCACTACTGAACTGGAGAAAACCCAAGTCTGTGATGATTTTTCACTCCCCAGCTCTACTCTTCTCCCACAGCATTTCTGTGCATTTTGGGAAAGTTTGGCCATTCTGCCTTTCCAAGGTGCTGCATGTAGACAGAGACAAGCCAAGAGACAGAAGTGTATCACAGAGAACACTTTTACTCAGAACTTCTACAGGCATGGCAGCTGTACTTCTGCTCTCTGGAGGGATTACTGTAACACAAGCAATACTTGACATACTTTGGTATTTTGCACCCCAGAAATACACCAAGAAGTCCTCAGTTTGGAGAAAAGAACTCCCTCTTGCAAGCCGTGTGTAAAACCCAGAGATCAGTCTCTGCAGAGGTGTAATCAGGTAGCAATAAACTATTTCATTTCAGATGTTACAGATTTCAAAACATTTCATGCTAAAGAAGAGCTCATCCACAAACAGCACCCAGAAACCAGGCTTCTCAGCAGAGTCCACAAATGTGCTCAGTGTCAGGATTTCCTGCCACTGTACTTTAGACACATGCTAAGTCAGGCTTTTGGTGCATCAATGCATGGCTGCACCTACCACGACAGCAGCTGAAATGGGCTGTTTTCTCTGAGGCTCAGCTGTGCCTTGCAGCAGATGCTTTTTTAATCATGTAAATTTTATCAAAGAACTTTCCTAATACTTTAGGCAGTCCTATTTTAAAAGAAATACAAGCACAGAAGAGTAAAATAAAAGTATTTCTGGTTCTTTGAGTCACCATCCGTTTGAGCCATGCTGTAGCTGCTGAAGCACAGAGGCCCTCATCCTCTGGCTCTGAAAGTACTTGATTAATAGTTACTTTCAGAGGACAGCTTTGTGCCTGTAAGAGCATCAGTCTCTTCATCCTCTGCAAGTGGCTGTTGTTCTGGGCATCAGTACAGCATGGTGACTGTAAAGGACAGAAAGCAAGAATTAGGCCAGTAAATTACATATTTCAAAGCACAACAAACATTATGTTGTGCACAGATATTTGCAGTTCACTTAATGAAGTGAGAGTGAAGGCCCCAAGACCAAAGGGTGTGGAAGTCTTCAATCTGCAGACTTACACTAACTGCATGCCAACTCAACAGAAGACTAAAATAAATCACTAAGATAAGAGAAGATTCCTCCAGAAGGCTGAAAAGCACTGGAACATCTGGAAAGCGGAAAAAAAAAAAAAAAAAAAAAATATTTAGTTGAATGTGTGTTTTGGATGCTTTGTAGGAAAAATATCTGCAAGAGACTGTCTTGACTTTAAGCACTGAACATTGAGACCCAGGATGTTTCCTGGGGATTAATAACTACCTAGGAGAGTTAATGACCCAGAGAAAAGCTGAGGGTCATTAAAACCAGTCAGTCATCAGCTCATTGGGAATTGCTCTCTGCTCAAGTTTGTTACGGTTGCTGCTAGCACCCCTCCTTCTTGGTAAATATAAGAAAAGAAAAAAGCAGCAGCATACTTCTTTCTGCAGAGCCAGAAAGCCCTTCAGCCCTCCCTCTGTGAGGGAAATTGTTGGGGGGCACCACCATTGTGCTAAGCCTTGCAAAACAGACAATAAAATTTCTCCCCTTGAACTTAGATTATGTCACATAGACACTTAAATAAAACAGCGTGACAGAAGCTGTCCCTCGTCTTGCTGATAGAAGAGCATCACAGGCTGCAGGGAGGGGATGGAGAAAAATTTCTGAGCGTTTTCCATAAGTCCTCAGAAGTGAACACAGCACAACTCACATTTACAGAGGAGTTGGAAACGGATCACAAAAAACATCTCTGGGCCTGAGAACAGTTTTCCCCTCACTAACTTTTGCTGAGAGAACTGCTGCCCCACTCTCATTTCAAAGTGCTCCCTATGCAGAGCTGTGCTGCCCATCAGTCCATGCATGGGGGTCAAAGGGACACCCCCAGAGCCCAGATCACCCCTGGCAGTTCTGTCTCACCCTGGGACTGTGATACGTGTGAAACAGGAGACCTGCCAGGGCACAGAGGGTACAGCACAGGCTGGGACACTGGTGGCAATGCACCCAAAGCCCAGCAGAGCCTTAGAAAAAAACAGTGAGAAGGAAGAGAAAAGGCATGATCTAGAATATATGGTGACTGTACATTTCTTGCAAAATTTTGTATAACTATCACTTTCTTCTCATTTCCCTTAACTCTGTGGAGTTTGGGGTTGCACAAAAGGAAAGGTGATGTTATATCATGAAAGAGATTGAAAGCATCAAGTTAGACAGCCAGGCAAATCTTTGCAAGATCAAGCATTTCATATATAAAATGAGGTATGTATGATTTCCAAGGCAATTACTAGCTTGCAGTATGGGATACATACAATATCTGCACATTTCAAACATGAAAAGTAGTATTGTTCTATTTCAGTGCCTTAGATTAGGTAGAGTTGCATAGGCAAAGCCTTGGTCACCTTTCAGTAAATGCTAGATATCCATTAGTTTAACTATTACTTCAGAAGTTCTTTATCTAAAATACTAATTTTTAAAATAAGTGCAGTTACAGTTGTTAATTGGACTTTTAGCTGAATAGGGACAGAACAGGTTCCTGTTTGAAGGCACACAAATATTACCAGTTTCTTGAACTGTGATCTGGCAATGAACATTGCCAAATGTTCTTCTCTAAACATTTCATTTGTCTGAGAGCTTGCCAGTAACAAGGGGAAGTACAAGACAGGCAACAACTATAGGCATGTATTTCCTACCTTAGTTATACACCATGATACTGTTACAGGAGTCAGCAGCCAAAAGCAAAGTCACAATTCCTTTAGAAAAGACATTCTTTCAGGGAAACCTGCACCTGTGTTTAAGTTAAGGTAGTCAGCCATAAAAACCTGAGGAAGCAAAGTTTCTTTTAATGAGTAGATTTGGTAATGAAGCATGTCTAACCTAAAACTGCATTTTTACAAAACCTGAACAGTAAGAGGCAAGCTATAAAGGTAGCTTGAGCAAACAGCACCTATCAGTTATTAAGAGCTGCCATCAAAAGACGTTAAACACCAATTTTAATTCTCAGCCCTGCAAAAAGATCCAAGTGAACACAGATTGTTGACGCAGTGAAATAGCTCAGGTGCTACATGACTGGAGTCCTCCATATTGCCCTTCAGGCAGAGAACAGGAGAAGAATAACCAGGGAGAGCCCATGCCACCTCCTTCCAGCAGCAGAGGCTTCAGATAATTTTCAGAGAAACACAGAATCATTTAGGTTGAAAAGATCTTTAAGACAATCAAGTCCAGTCACTAACCAAGTCCATCACTAAATCATGTCCCTAAGCACCACATCTACGCATCTTGTAAATACCTCCAGGAACAGCAGCTCTACTGGGCAGCCTGTTCCAGTACTTGCCAACATTTTCAGACAATAAATTTGTCCTAATATCCAATCTGAACGTCCGCTGGCACAACTTGAAGCCATTTCCTCTTGTCCCGTTGCTTGTTACATGGAAGAAGAGATTGACCCTCACCTTGCTACAACCTCCTTTCGGGTAGTTGTAGAGACCAATAAGGTCTCCCCCGAGCCTCCTTTTCTCCAGGCTAAACAACTCCAGCTCCCTCATCCACTCCTCATAGGATTTGTGCTGCAGACCCTTCATCAGCTTCGTTGCTCTTCTTTTGCTGCATGGTAAAAGGTCTACTGCCTTCTTCCCCCACCAGTCTGGGGTGGGCAGTGGAGCTGTGTATGAACAATTTAAGAGACACAGGGCAAGAGTTCTGGTCTGAGAGAAAAAATTCATATAGACACTACAGTACCCATGCAATAGGGACCTGCTAAAACAGAAAGGTAATTATTCTAGAAGTCTCATTTTATAGATTTGAGTCAACTATGCAGAGCTGATAAAATAAACCTCTGTATTTTCTTCTGTACAGAATCTTGCTGCACTTTCAACTGGGAAGCTTTCTTGTTTCTCTTGACTGAACATATGGCTCATCTCAAAAGAAGCCTCTTCCTCCCCATCCCTTGCAGAAAAAGGATGCACCACTTCTTACAGACTTTGTTTGGATGTTACTCCTCATGACTTTTCAAGATGTGCTGGGGCTGAAATACTCTGAATAGCAACTTTTACTGCAGAAAAAGGAGAAAACTTCTTTTTAAGTGGTCCTACTTTAGAGCCAAGTACCTTAGTCTTTCTTTTTGGTTAGGGAATTTCTCTGTACTTAGAAAAATAAAAGTTCACCAGGATATAGAATGATCTTAGGAAGTTCAATCCAGTCTGCTCCCACAAGGGCTAATTAATCAAATATATTTTCCCAGTGTTTACTTCTCTTCCAAGCTTCACTTTTATTTTCTCTGTCTCAATGTGACAATCTTAGGCAGCATCACCCTTCATTAGAAAGAATGGAAGAGAAATTCAGCAGCTTCTACAGATTAACCTGTACATGCTGAAGTTTTATCTGACATTTCTGTAATCAGTAATAGGCACAAAAGTAACATTATTTGCCATATCAGCCTTATGATACCTTTTTGAAAGGGCAGGGTTTAATGTAAGGGTTAAAGTAAACAAGGAAAAGTGAGGAAAGAGAGAGGGAAGACTGCCAGCCTGCCATAAATCTCTTCTAACATTTCATACAAACCTACTTTTTGAGTTTAGCTAGAAATCTGTGAAAATTAGGTGCTACCATCTGCACATTTTTGACTCAAAGTAGTGGCAATCAGCACAAGTAAATATAGGCAAATAAACAAAACAATAGTCAACCTAATAATTCTATTATGACAAACTTGCAAGACTGAAAGAGATGAAAAAAACATACGGAAATTCAAAACAGAGAACCTTCCAATTTTTCTGGCATAACTTTGCCAAATATCAGGCACTATATGGAGAGCAAACCTCAGAAAAATGAAGAAAAATTAACCTTTATCGCTCAATTGATGTATCTATCTCATGCATCACACCAGGGTGATTAGGAAGGCGATTCCAAGAGCAGACCCAGGTCTCCTACCAGCTGCTGCAGCAGCCACCTGACTGCACCAGGAAACCAGAATCCCTGCTCCACATTTGCTTGAGGTGCATTTGCCATACACAGAAAATAGGTCTAAGAGAACTATAAAGTAGTACAGCTGGGACAGTTTCTTGAAGGGGGGTGTGCGAAGTCTGTTGCAAATCAAAATGAGCATGTGGAGGGTTTTTTTAAATACCATTTGCCAAAACTGCCAAAAAGGACTTTTTTCTGACTTTTGTATGGGATCTCTCTGCAGCTTAATTTTTCCTGCTACTACTTCTACAGGTTCTGGAGGACTAAAAAGGCCATGTACTCTGAAAACAACTACAGCAGGAAAAGCAGAAAATTATAATAGTCCAAGTTAAAAATATGGTCTTTGTGATAGTGCTCTGGAGAAGTAAGATTGCACTTGCCAAGGCTGAGGGAAAAAGCAAACTGCAATAACCTATATGATGATAGCCTTGACACGTGTTAAATTTCAAGCTTCAAGTAGTCACCGGCTGTGACAAGAGTGACTTTTCTAAAAATTCCTCTTTAGTCATCATGTGCGAGCAGAGATTTACTAAAAATCAAAACCTGAAGACTGAAAGATTGTTTCTTCTCAAATATCCATCCCACATCCATGAAATACATGCAGAACGGGGGTAACATTTCAATAGATGTCAGATCCTTTGCCCACCAGGAGCTTTTACAAATGCACAGAGGCAAGAAAGTAATAGAGAAGGGCAACAGAGAATGATCTGCTGAAACTAAGTACGATATTAATACAAACAATACAATTGTTTTGGGTTTGGGGAAAATAAGAGTTTCTAGAGCTTCCTTACACAGCCCCTGTGAGCTGGCAGGGCTGACAGCCACTTCCATCCAGGTCTTTGCCCTTTCCACCTACAAGATCATGTGTCTGATGCCTGCTCTGCCACCACCATCTGCAACCACAGCCTGTGCTGAACAAAAACTCTGTTAATTTAAATTTTGGTGGTTTTTTCCCCACGAAGTCACAAATATTACCCCCCCCCCAAAAAAAAAACCCAACAAAAAAACCAAAACAAAAAACTCCTAACCAAACTAAAACAAACAACAATAACATAAAACAAACAAAACCACAAACAAAACTGACCAAACAACCTTCATGCAGCTTCTCAGTTTAGGACCTATTTTCAGGAATATGTTTTCAATCTAACTACTTATTCAAAGACAACTGCTACCATATTCACTCTTCGGAACAGCTCTTTTGGGAGAAAAAGGAGCAGTATCATTTTACATAGAGAATGTACTACTATACAGGTGCTACTTTAAAACCCTATGTTTAGTGCTATTTAGGACTGTTTTATACTACACAGGACTTTTCCCAAATTAAAACAGGAAAACTTAGTAACGGCAGTCACAGTAAGTGTGACAATGAGTTTTGTAAGGCAATGAGCTTATCAGGATAGAAGTATCCTGAGCTAACAGGTTTCAGTGGTAGTCAGAGAACAGATTAGCTTCTGTAGAGCAAACTGCCTATTTAATAATATGCACCATGACATGCACACATCAACTTTTAGAAATTCACAGAGCTGACAGAAGACAAGAAACATTTGCTCAAGGAGAACAGGGCTGGCAATTTTCTTCCTTCTTGACCTGCAGCACCAAGATCCTCCACAAAGAGAAGCTCTGGAGATAAGACTGGCTTCTGTATCCTACAAATTCATCATCTTTCAGTCTGTCTGTTAATTTTGCCAGACAGACATGCATCTTATTTTTGAAGATAGCTGCTCTGGAGAGGAAGGATTAAGCTATCATAGCCTGAGGTCAAAGAAATTAAATTTGCTACTTCTCTGAATGTCACTTTGGGACTGCCTTAAACTTTTCTGGGGCACAGGGGTGGGATGTTGGATTTCTCCAGCCCTGCTGCTTTTTCTGTGCTTTCACACGGGAGGGAAGGAGAATGCAGCCCGTACATGTGACACACTCACAGTACAACTGCCAGGCAGCCTACCCTTCTGCAAATACCATTAGGAATCTTTTTGTTCAAAAAAACAAACTTAAATCAACATTAGCACCGTAATTACTGCAAAGCTGATGAATGGGCCACTCTGTTACCTAAAGTCCATTTTAATCCCAAAACAACATAGTTAGGATGGGAAAGACTTTTCAAAGGTATTTGAAATATGTATACTCCATTTCGGGTCCAGGGAATCAAGTTACCAGCCTGTAAGTGAGATAAGGCAGTAAGAGAGCACCCACATCCCGGGTGGCTGCAGGACTTGGGTAATTTGCTCAGCTCAGTCCTTGGGCTGAGCAAAGTCCCTGGTAACACCAGCTGGAACGTGCAGCCTCGGACAGCTGGGAGGAGAAAAGGCCAGTCACAAATTAAATTAAGAGGTGTAATATGGTGTGAGAAGAAAAACAAATTGAGATTGTGAAAACAGGTGCCAACTGACATTTACTCAATGCTCAGTCACACTTTCCTTTCTCTCTATGTGATTAGCAGCTAAGCTGAATTAGGATAGATTTCATGCTTCTGTGACCTTCTGGAACCCCTCTATGGGAAAAGAAAAACACCTGTAGCCAGAAAATTTTTTCTAAGAGGGTAAAAGTGCCAACTACTGTGAAGTTGGATTGACCAAGGCAAAAATAGGTGTATATGCTTGGTGACTACAACTGGATTAAATTTTACTTTTTAAAGAAGTAGCACTAAACATAGGCTTTAAAGTAGTACCAGGCTGGCAAAGTCATGGTTTTATTTATCCGAATCATTCAAGGCTGTCTTCCTAGTTATTTTTCTGAGAATAAGCTGAAACTTATGAGGACCATCCTGAAGTTCTTGGGAAGGACCAAAGTCAAAAGCAACGAGCCAAGTTGTTCCCTGCAGAGCCTCATGCTCTTTCTATGCCTCTGAAAGTAGAACTGTAATTTTGTATTAGCTCCATTTGGGGCTCCAGGAAAGAAAGGGTTTACCTGGGAAGGCATAGGAGATCATCCCAATACCACTACACCTGAGCACCATTCCTCCACTGGAGCTATAGCTGCTCATGTCACATGTTGGGATGCAAAACTCTCCTTTCACTGCCTGGGCAGTGTCTTCTGTTAAAACATGGAGGCTCCTGTGGGCTCAGCACTGAGCCTGGCCCACTCTCAGCTGGAGGACTCACCAGAGGTTTCTAGTTGTTTCTGCTCAGTGCAGACTCCACACAACCTGCTCCTACCCTCAGCCTCTCTCCTAGCAGGGAAACTACAGCAGATTTTCAGCAATTGGACCTGCAAACACACCAGTCATCTCTCTTGATGTGATTCAGATGTCAAGGAGGTCCCTAACTCTAAACCAACCTTCTGGTAGGATAATGTTAAGTAGACGACACGCTAGATTTAAATGCTAAATCCAGGATAACCTCCTTGTACATCCTCAGTCCTGGTAACTTCAGAGAAGTCTTCTCTGACAAAAGGATTGGCAGGTCTTTGGGATCAGAGAACTTCAGTAGGGTCTGTGGACACAGTGCAACTTGCAAAACAGACCTTTCCCTCTTCACAAAAGCACCAGAACTATCAGAACAAATGCCTTTGGGGGAACTTACTTCTGTCTGTGCGAGGATATGCCCATCCTGCATCATGCCTGGCTGCAGCAAAAATTCAGCCCTATCTTGTCGGGCTCAGAAACAGACTCACTCCCTCCTGCCCCCCTCAAACCAAACTGCAGAACATAATCCGCCCACATACAACCCCAAACATGCTGCAGTGCCCAAAGACTGAGTGCTAGGGGAGAAAATACTTCAAGCTACACCTTCCACTAATTAAGCTTACAGATTTTTGTGTGATAGCATGAAGTTTCAAAACTCTTGTCAAAGACAGCAGCATTGAATTAACATTTTTTTCCCAAAACCTTCCACAGCTGAACAGATGATGGCAAGCGTGCACCATAAGACCACTTTATGAAAATGTCAGGGGTCTTAGGAATAGTTCACATTCTCTGGCCTTCGGTTTCATGATCTTTATCATAGTAAAATGTTTTTGCTTATTTCTTGCACACCTGCTGTGTGTCAGTTTTCCCCCACTGCAGCTCCCTTACCACATGTACAGATCATACACAATCACTTTCTTTATACCCTGCAGATCTCAGGCACTATCACACACTGATAAAAACCACAGCACATAAAACACTTTGTGAAGAGAGAGGAATGTAGACTGGGAACGTGATTCAGGGCTAGAATAAATGAGAACAGAGGTCTGGAACTTGCTGCCATGAAGTTTTGGATGGAAATTCATAAATATTTCTAAAGTATTTATTTTCATCTCATACGACCAATTATTCTTGTGAAATGTCTGCAGCAAATCAAGCCAGGAGACAAGCTCCTTGAATTTTGAAGCCATAAAGCATAAACAAAACACTCTGCAGGGAGCGGGAAGGATAGACAAGAAGAAGGGGTGTAGATCCAAGAACTCCACTGCCTGACCTCTTTTTAACCTGTACAACTCAAGGGAGTATCAGCTCCTCTACTCCACTTCTTCCTAACTGCAGTCAGTAACTTCACTGCCTGTTCACGAGTACCTTGTCACATGCATCATTCAACTCTACACGTGCACTATGCAATCTCCTTCAAAATATATTTGCTTTTAGAAACATACAATCCCCTGCTTGTGTTTATAACAAAACAATTTGAGGAATAAAAAAATTGTTAACTTTTGACTATATAGTTGAAATAGAGCACATTTTAAAAAGTGCTTTATCTGGTTAAATTTATTTGGAAATATTTTACTTCTTTTTTAAGTTAGTTTAACAAAAAACAGTCTTTCAAAGATATTCCCACACTGATTAAACAGTTGCTGCTGCAAAACCTACTGAGCACCAACAATAAAAGAATTGCCTGGATTACTTCAAACATAAAATAAAATAAAGAGTAGAATTTTTTTAACTTGATGTTGAAAGCAAATATGGGAAATCTCAGGTAGTTATCCTTGCATTATTTTCTTCTTAGGACTTGTGAATTGAAACGACCTAAAAGATGTAGCAGGCTATTAGAACAGATTTTAACTTATATGTGGAATCGTTAATAGGAAAGAGAAGATTCATTTAAATAAAATTATTCCAGGCCCATAAAAAACAGGCACAGAAACAGAAGTCCAAAATGTGGTTTCTTTCTCATTTAACTTAAGGGAATGGCCACCATGTGGAAGGCAAAGGGCTACATGGTCAAAACAGGCTCAGACAGCAATTCAGGAATCATACACCAGAATATCCTGAGTTCAAAAGAAGCCACAAGGATCGAGTCCAGCTCCTGGCTCTGCACAGCACAACACCAAGAGTCACAACATATGCCTGAGAGTGTTGTCCAAACACTTCTTGAACTCTGGCACGCTTGGTGCTGTGACCACTGCCCTGGGGAGCCTGTTCCAGTGCTCGACCAGTATGCGCATTACTATTTTGTAATCAGCTAGTCAAGATTTCACTCTGCATTTATATTGAAAAAGTATTGTTTAACAACTCAGGTATTTCCATGCTCTGAACATCTGTAATGCCCACAAAACACAATTCTCTGTCCACATATTCTCTACAGACACAACCCCTCTACCTTTAAGCTAGTCCCACTGCTGTTTAAGCAATGCATGGCATCACTCAGAGTAAAGGTGTTTACACTGTTCATATTTTAAGAGAAACTTCATGAAAAACTTGAAGTAGCTGAAAACACTCCATGTTCCTGAAGAATATATGCAAATGTATGCCAGTCCTTTCTTTTTTTTCCTTCACCATTTTGATGTGAGAGATTATAACTAGTATAAAAGTACTGATTAGACTAAAAAAAGAAAATAATCAACCAAAAACAATTCTTCAAAACAAGTGTTAAGCTTGTCATATTTTTAAACTAAAAAATCAAAAGCATAATTTTGTTTCTCTACACACAATTTTAAAATTGCAAAGTTCCACAAAAATGGACTGAAGGAGACTTGTACACAATACTAATGCTTAATGTACCTAATGCTTTGCAACACACACATACACTTATGTAAGTATTTACAACCTAATGTTATCAAAAGTGGTTACAGATGTGTATTTTAGACTTCCTTGTTTAAGGTTTCCTTAGAAGAAGGAAAATAAGATTTGCTGATTGATTAAAAAAATAATCAGAGAAAAAGTGGACATTACCTCTGGCAATTCCTAGTGGTGGTACTTGGTCTTTTTTGTCTTAACAAAAAGAGAAATATTCTCTAGCTGAACTGACTGGTCAATGCAGATTTAACTAATTTTGATGTGATCAACAAAAGCAGTTTGCAAACACTAGGCAATTTATTTGGAGAGTGCTTCTCTCGATCTGTGATAAAACCTACAAATAGCTAATGGGAAAGGAAATGAGTACTGCTTGTGAAATAGTATTTTTCTGGTGTGAAACGCTTAATGCAAAATGTTTAAGTGTCAGAACCACGCATGCACACAATATTAGAGGTGCATGAAAATTTTAATAGACCTGCAAAATTCAATTATTTACAGTCTAATTTGTTTGAGCAGTGTGAAAGTTTAAAGTATTGGGACGGAAGGGAAGTTGGTGGGGGGTTTATTTAAGCTTTTAAAATAAATCAGAAGTTGAGAGATATTTCTGAGCCACCTCAGTTTTTCTTCTGCAGTGCTTTATTTTCAGTTTATTCAATCCTCTAAGTTAATGAACAAAGTTTGTGAGAATATTGTACTGCACATGCTGTTTCTAAATTCTGTGTACAAAATTTTACTGTTTTCTAAGAAATGGCTTAATGGACCCATTATGAGAGTACTTCTCTCAATTTACTAAACATTCACTTGACCTGGCATCAAATAAATAATCAATACAAAAGCTTTCAGTTAAAGTAACTTTTAAAATTAAATGGTAGCTTCTCATGGATTCTTTTTAGTTCTAGTCCACAATACTAAAAGAAAAAGGCTATGATGGCCACAGAATGTCACCATTTTATATGCATTGAAAACAAATATTTCACCTGATTTTCATCAACACAGATAGCTGAAGCTGTGACTGTCATTTAGATATGAATTATTAATCCAGGTTTCTTAACTATGAATTTAATAGATGATCTCGTATATAAAATAAAACTCAATCACATTTTCATATGCCATTTAGAGTTAAGAGCATAACGAGTGCCTTCTCTCTTTGCATACAGACATCACCAGAATGGACACAGAATGCAGTAGGTTTTCTTTTCCCACCTCAGTCACAAGAAAAATCAACAAATATTTTCCTGTCTAGTACCCACCTGCACTCTAGTCCATACAAGCTACTGATAATCTGTATTTAACTTCAGAAAACATATGACTGTTCAAGTAATTGTTCATGTATTCTTACTTCAGTAAGTTACCACTTTATTTGGAAAGAATGCCACTTAATATCCTCTACAGCATCACCCATGAATTTAACTCCTGTCCCCAATACTGTCGAGTTAAGAGTTCACCTATAGTGGTATAGATGTTTCAAGCACTTAACGAAATAAAAGCTCAATTTCTTTTGAAATATATAAGTAAATTACTGTTTTCGCAATATAATGTCCTTTCTTCCAAGAGATAAATTTTATGAAATTTGTAAAGACAATGCAGAGTGATGCTGACTACTCAGCTTCACAAAACTTTAGCAATTCTCACACATGCACTAGACATCAAAACCAAAATTAAACATAATGTGATAGACTGAAGAGTTAAAGAAGCCACAGACAAATATAAACCTCAGTTAGCAAATGGCAGATATTTTTATGACTTTTCTAAAAACAAGCTTATTATGGAGTATATTTTTTGCAATGAAATCACCCTAGGATAACAGCTTCAACTAATAAGAACTTGTAATCTACTAGTGAAATTCCTGAGATGTGTCTATATCCTGTAGCAAGAGCGTGAAAGCTAGAGAGAGTGGTAAGCACTTCACTCAAGGGTCAAAGAACTAACATCTCTGTAGCTCAGGACATCTTTTTGATGAATGTGAAACAGCTGGAATAAATATATCAAGGGCAACAATTGTGGTCCCATGGTACATCCAGCTGCTGCAAAAATAAACCCGGGGGGGAAAAAGAAAGAGTAAAAAAACCCTGTACATCACACAGTCCCACTGTTTCTGTGTAAGTCCTTTTAAAATACAGGACTCTTTGCAAACACTGGTCAAAAATGAACATAGAGATTAATTTGTTAAAAGCAAAATCAGTTTATAAAGCATTAAACAAAAAATAAATCACAGAATCATTGCTTTATTTAAATAGCAACAGTTTTATCTTCAGTGATTTTTCTCCAGACTTGCAAAATATTTGTACCTGCTAGTGAGAAAGTTATTTTAAAAATAAACAAAGACTCATAACAATCCTGTTAATACTTTATTAGTGTAATTTTTTAGCTTTCTATTGGACAGAACATAAATGCAAACTCCAAAAAAAAATTCAGAGTCCTCTGCCATTCAGTAGAAGTGACCATGGCAGCCTGTTTCATGTTCAATCTTTGTTACAGAAACGAGAGGAGGAGAAAGGGAGGGGAAAAGCATCAATAGAACAATTAGGCACACAGCTGACACACTGTACAATGATATGCACAAGTAATTTATAACAGTTCTATTTATGAGATGTGTTCTTCAGATTCTTCCTTTGTAACATATGAGCTTTGCTCAGGTGAGCAAAGATCATTGAGAACAAAGGAATTAACAAAAGAGTAACAAATAAGACTTTTAAAACAAGTCCTTAAATAAACTAACGCAACAACAGAATGCAAAAATTGCTCAGCTGAGAAGACATGTTTAACCTAGACTTCAGAACATTAAAAATTCATTTATTTTACAGCTATTCAAATACACATGCATTAAATGAAAATATTGCACAAAATTAAAATTTAGATTGTGGAATTTATATAGTTTTATTTTGGTACACATTCTGGTAGAACTTAAAATTTACTGTTTAGTTCTAGCAAACACCAGCAGCACAAGCTTGAGGATGAACCAAATGAAAAATTGCTCATTTTCTCTTAAAAATAATTAAGGCTAAAAAACAAGTGCATTTGTTGACAATGGCACAATTTTCAGCGGCCAGTCACAGCACCCAAAGGCCAGAAGATACATCCAGACACTGAAGTGCTGTATATTAACATTCAGTTTTGGAAACTTTCTAGGATAATAGGCTGCATGGGTTGACAGGGTAGGTATTTTAAATCATCGACAGGAAAACCATTTAAATGATGATACATACAAACTCAATTTAACAGAAAGTATTCATTTCTGATGGTTCTTGCCAGCCAACAGGCACCACTGAATCAGGAATATTCCATAATTAAATACAGAAGACTAAACTTCAATACATATATACATATGCACACATGTGTATATAAATGTGTGTATAGGTATATGTATGTAATAAATTCATTAGGTAAAACAAATAAAAAGCACGGTGTATTATGTTCAGTTCACATTCCTAGAGATATTATTTTATTTTTGTACAGATATGTACCAGATAATTAAAAAAAAAATAAATCCCAAATTTGTATATTATCACTATCCTCTTGAAATTTTTCATGGTACCTACAGATAGATAAAAGGTTCCACAGATTTGACAAAACAGTATTTGAACTTCCCACTTTCATACTGAATAACAAATCGGTGACTTAAAAGACATAAATTAGATTTTGTAGGATTAATGAGATATTTACTGTATCACCAAGAACAACTGCTGAATGATCTGTCATCAGTCAGATATCAGTTATGCTTGAGCACCCTGACATTAGAGGAAGGTATAGGCATGTAAACAATAGGAGCTGGCTATGTTGTACACTTCACACAGAACTCAAGGATTTTGTTAAATTCAAAAGCATTTAACCGTCACACTTTTACAGAATCTGCAGAGAGGAAGGGAGAGGGGTTCTTACATATTTACGAAGTTGTCTTCCTAAGGATTACAAAAGAAAGGGATTTAATTTACAGCATTTAGTTCTGCAATAAAGAAAAAAACAAGTGCACTTGAGCCCATGCATACTGTATGAGAATGTTAACAGTACAATATGATCATCATTAAGTAGTATGATAAAAGGCTACATTTCATTAATAGAGTCCATGAGAAAAAATGATCTATATAGAGGCTTCAGTCAATTTAACTAGGTCCTTCGAGAGCCTTCTATCTTCTCTTAGAATGCTTTCATAAAAGGTCTATGTTCCTCTCTCGCATAAAAGGACCATTTGTTCCCATTAAGACACAAATTACTACAAGGATCCTTGGGATCCTTGGTCCATAGCTGTATCTTACCCTGTGTTTAGCATTCAGGAAAAAAAGGGACTCTATAGGATTACTTTCTGTTCACTCAAGATAGTGATGGTCAAACAGTTGGGGACTATGAAAAAGAAAACACAAACTGAGATATGCTGTGGCCAAACAAGATTTGTTGTTACTGTATTTTTAATTGGACAGAACTTCTTCACTGAAACTAAACAGATGGATGTGGGGCCTTGATGTCAAATTTGTATTAAAATTTTACACTATGCAAAAAATAAAAAAATTATTTAAAAAAATATTGTAGTTTTATCTCCTTTTTATTTTCATATATACACTGATATGCGTTCAGAAATTTCCAAGTGTTTGCATATGACAAATGAAATCTTTTACCTGTGAGGAACCAACTAATTCTAACATTTTTCCATATGAGGCTTACACACTAAAAGGCAAAGAATCTTCCAATTAAGTAGGACATAGTCTTTTACATCCCAAAAGTGTTCCAGATTTTAATGGGGAGTTGTGTGTAAACTGTGTCTTAGTGCAATTTCCTCAGCTTCTAACACAACATCCATTCTCTTTGAAACATATACCCCCTTCCTTCTACAACTATCAACTTGACATATGTTCATATAGACCAATTGAACATAAATATGATGCTCCTTCTCCACTGAAGTTACATGCAAAATGTATGCCAGGTGCTGTAAGAGCAGCATATGGCCCTTAAAGCTACAGAATACTCAGAATAAAGGGTTTGTTTCTACTGCACCTCTGCCTTTACTAAAACCCCCATTAGATATAATGTTAGTTTAATTTTCGAAACATGAAAGGTGACATAAATGTGGCATAAAAGCCAATTACCTCAACCTTCCTTTAATAAATGTACTTTTACGATGGGGCTATAGCTATTTCTCCCTTCTCCTATGAACCTACTATTCCAGAGACTGCTTTTCCTGTTAGCTCAGCCTTTACAGGAATGTTAAAATAGCCCTACAGAGCCTCAACAGTCTTAATGTAGAACAATTCCACCTGACTCTCACACATTGCACTATCTCCCAGTGCCAAAACACCCTTTTCTTCAATTGTATCACCATAGTTGTGCTTTACTTGAACAGTCTGGCACTTTTCACTGCTGGCAAAACATCGACTCAGGAACGGAAGGGATCAGCATTCTTGTATATTGGCCCAGTTTTCTTCTCAATGTTGCATGAAGACGCACCAAATCATTTAAGACACACAAACCTTTCTGGTAGTGGTTGAATTACAAGTGAAGATGAGAAGATCCACAGGTCTTACAGATGCATTAATAATCTAATATGTGACACTAGAAGACTGGTGCAGAAATGACAGCATGTGAGTTTGAAGCCCCAGAGAATATGCCCAAGTAATTAGTCCTGGACAAACATACACCAGCTTAATAGGTTTGAAGTGTCACCTTTTCTGTAAGGAAGGCGCTTGAGTAGAGTGTAGTCTCTGCTTATATCTCTGCATCTGCTTTGACCGTGAATGCAGTTTGTTGAAGAGCTCAGGGAACTTATTTTGTGGAAATAAGGTTTCTAGGAATCTCTCCAGAAACACGTACACCATTCTCTTATTCAGTTGACTATGCTGGAACATTTCAAAGACTCGAAGAATGCCTTTCCGCGTAGTCTCAGCGCCTATGATGTGCTTCAGTTCATCTACAAAAATAGTAGTTAGCCAGAAGATTAAACTAAATTCTACATATTAACAAACATTAACTGAATGTTAAGTCTTTCAAACTATGTAGCCTGAAATTTGAAATCACAGTGCCTCTATTATACACATCTTGATTAAATTAAAAGTTCTCTTACAGCAGAAAGGATTTCTGAAAATTACTTCACTTTTACCCTATATACATGAAAACCATGTTAGTTTACAAGAAATCATACTGTATTGGAATATATTTCACACACTAAACTTAAATCCTCTAGTGGAGCTAAATACTGGGTTGGGTCTAAGAGAATTACAGTTGCAAATTCACAATACATGTGAAAATGTCCAATGCTTTAATAATTAGAAATCTCTTGATTTAAATACAGTTCATATGTTCAGTATTTCTTTTTTGATACGTCAAACAATTAAGAAGAATACTGACATTAATTTCAGTAACAACATATAGTAAGGATTATCAGGCTTCAATCCCAGACTCACTCACCTGGCATTACTTCTAGTAATTTGGTCTTCCCTGCCACTCTTGTTCTCATTCTAATAGCTTTGTCCCTTCGTGGAACAGTCTCTGCTAAAATGCCGTTGGGCCAAAAAGCATCTCTGTAACAAAAGCAAATCTGTCAAAATACATTAACATTTTATCAAGTGAAAGGCTCTTTCAAATCCCTCAAAGCTACCTCATAAAATACATACAAGAAAGTAATTTGCACACAACCTAACATACACTTCAAATATTAGAAGAGGAAAAAGAAAAGGCAAAGAAGAAATCAAAAGCAAGTAGTACAGCAAACTCAACCTATCAGTAAACCATATACTTTTTAGTACAAGAATCAGATGAAATAAAATTGTAATATTACACACCAAAACCATTCAAATACCATATAGTTCTTACACAAAATAGACCTAAGCACTACACTGAATAAAAAGTGTACTTTCTTACTCGGTTTAATTAAAGAATATCAGAATACTCATAAAGTATGATCCTTTGGTGAATACACCACCCTACTTTATGACTTTCACCCCAACAAAAAAAAAAAAACCAAACAGCAAACTATAGGAAAACAAATGGTGGGTAACTCTCAACAACAATGTAGAAGCCATTAAGACTTTTAGGAAATTGAAAGACAGAGCCTTTGATACTTTCAAATTCAAACTTCAGTTCTGTTGTACCTGTTCAATGTGAAATGTATTATCTTAGAACTAGGGCTCTTTTAGTACTAATTGTTATCCTTTAAAAGCAAGTATTGTACATGCCTTCATCGATCCAAACAAGACACTATATCCAGTAGGGATGAATGATGAAATTCCTAACTATACCCGTATTCTAACTCTTCTAGACTGATTAACAAGTTTTTTAAGGTAGAGGAGAAAACTCAAAAATACTCTTCTTCATATGACAATTACTTTCTCTCACTTAACATAGGTAAAAAGCAGTGTATGATTTGTATGATCCAACTGGTCTTCTTTGGAGTGATAATAATTTCCTCGTGTAAGAAGAATAGAAAGGATACACAGATATTAGACATCAATTGGCAAGAACTTCACATTTAACATCTATGATAAAAGACATACCTGAAGCGTTTCACTGCATCTGCTACTTGCTCAGGAGACGTCATCCAATCAACATGATCAACTATTTTTCTAAAATCAAAGCAACAAAGACCTTCATTTAATTTTTAGAACAGAGAACATATAAATGAAGCACTTTGAAGAGCACTCTAGGACAGACAAACTAAAACTTCAACTTTCTCAAATTTCATAAGTAGGTTCTATGATAGGCAAGGCAAACAGTGATTCTCAAGATAAAAATCTAAGCTCACTGATCACTCCCTAAAGATGAAGCTTTTTTCTTTTTCAGTACACGTATGATGATGAAGCTGGCTGGAAAAAATGGTGTTGCATCTCCCATCAGCTTTAGATAACTGGTTTGCTCGTAGAGCACTCCTCTTCATGGAGCACTCAAAGTTCTGCTTCTGTAAGCAAAAGACCTATTAAGAATCTCAAAATATCATACTTATGTATGCAGTTACCTCATAACCCTTAATAGGAGATATAGATGGATCATTCACCAGACCTTCCTTCATCAGCACATACACACAGTTCTATATCCAAATCTAGGATGCTTATAGAAATGATATATGCATCAGTATATCACCATAATCCTGGGACTGTTTCCCTAGCCACAATTTGAATTTAGTTTTCTAAGAAATAAAAAACCACAACTTTGCTGCAGAATGCCATTAAATCCCAGGAACTTGCCAGTATAAGGTATGACTGCTGAAGCAGATGAAGCCATGAGTATCTAGAATGACTCCAAATGCAGAAGCAAAACAGTACTGCAGCCATCTCTCCAATAAGGAAGCAGTATGCTGTGCATAAACTCTGCTACTTATTCTACAATCTGGAAACAGCAAAAAGTATTCAGAGTCATTCAACAGGGCAGCATTTTCTTGGAAGCACAGGTTTCAAGGTAGTTGTCACCTGGCCAAGAGGCATTATTTGAGAAAGACCAAGTGCCATTTTATTACATGGTTACATTCCTACTGGTACCACAAGTCTATATGTTTAACAGTGATGATGAAAATGTCATAAATATACTTGTGAAGGGTAAAAAGTAATGATACAGCTAGCAATATTATGATAAAAAAATAATAGGAAACTACTTCTCACCTGCTAGAAATTAAGTTTTTGGTTAGTGGTACTAAATCCAAAGCGACAATGTAGTGCTAAATCTGCCCCAAGAATTTTTTTTTGTTCTATATTTTTTTTTATATTTCAGAAACAAATTATTAGAAGGGCAATCCTGGAAACTGCATACCTCTAAACTGAAGGCAAGAAACATTACTTATTAAGCATTATTAACTGGCTTTGCATTTGCATGAATGAGGGTACATGTGAATTACAGAGCAAATGGAGGGGGTAGAACAGATCCCATAGCAGTCCATTTCCTTGCCCCCTTGCATCTTCTAAAGTGTGAGAGCAGAAACTTTACATAGCAACTCAGTATAGCTCACATAATTTGATAGTGTCAGTGTATCATTTGTAGCACGAAAGAGATGTAAGCAGAAATAGTACCAAAAGTAATAAACAATATTATTAACAAAAAGTGTAGTGTAAAACACAGGGCAAAAAGCATCAGTATTAAGTGATGTTCACAGAAATTTGAATTCTTGTTGGTATGTGAAAGCTTTTTTGTAAGTTCTCCGGCACATAAGAGTTACTAAGAGTTACAGTGATGTTTTGTGTTTATCTCCATTTTGCACCACATTTGTTCTTGGCTTATTGATCCTCTTCAAAGGGGAATATATGCAGATTCAAACCACAATAATTTAGTAATACCAAGAAGAATTTATAGACACAGACTACATAGTTTCACTCACACACTATTCAATATAAGAAAAGCAGTACCTATTAATTGTGTCACCATATGTTGCTCTAATAAGTTGCTGAAGCAGATTTTTTATATTTCTTCTTAACCACTGATTTCTTTCCTTTAAATCAAAGACTTCATCCATAAGAAGGAGCATTACTCTCAGTGGAATATTGTCATCCACCTGGCCACCAAGAAAAAAAAAAATCAGTAAACTTTTATTTCATTTCAAGAAAGCTACAGTTTTAGTAGCTCAGTATAAGCATAACAATGTGAAATCTTCCCTAAATCATCTGTAACACCATTAATAGCAAAGAAGGATTGAAAACTAAAGATAAACTTATATACATTGAATTTTTAAAATAAGAAGAAATAATTATTTCAAAAATCAACAGTTATCAAAAAAGTTGAGTAAAATTAATACATGTCCTAGAGAGAGAGCTGGTTCCTAACCTCTTCCTTTGGTTGCCATGCTTCCAACTCTGGAAAGAGCTGAACATGAAAACTCTGGAAAGAGCTTTTCTTTTCTGTGGCATCATTTTCTTATGGATGCTAAAAACAACGACATTTCATTGCAATGAAGTGCCTTTTTTTTAGGTATTGTTCTAACCTGCATAGCTACCAAGTGGTTTGATGTTCGGAGATTAAGAAAAGGATCATAATTTTATTATTTAAGAGATGATGTTACACAGATTTTTACAAAAAACACATTAGTATTATTATTTTGGTGGACCACACAACTACATCTTTAGATACACCTGGAACACAGACAGTGGGTTCATAACCCAGCTGGAGATTGTATAGATCCATAACTTGCTTTTACAGTACTGCTTCTCCATGTAAAATTCCATTCCAATTGCCATATTTTTGTCTAACTTAGTGACTGGAAGTTGTGAGCAAAGCATCTTAGAAGAGAAGTTGAGAGTTGAAAGGTTTTAAAATATCTGAAATCTGCCTTTAAGTAACATTTGATATGTTAACTTAGAAACTATCAAGAACTGTAGCTTCTCATCAGAAGATCAATGAAATACCTATAGAGAAGCTGCTCATATACTTGAATTATATTATTTTGTTTTGCCTGTGCAAAACAAAAGTTCCAGGAGCATCGAAGATGTTTAATTCCAACTGAAATTACAAACTTGGGGATACTTTTATTTTGTGAAAAATAATGCGGAAGAAGAAAATCCAGAAGAACTCAAGGCTATGTTAGCTGAGGAAAAATACATCTACCAAGCCTTCATAGCAGTTATGTACAGAAAAACAAACTGAAATGCTGTGATGTGACCAAAGAACTCAAAACATGAAGGGCAGAGCAGGTGCAGATTTATGACCATAGCAAATTGCATATAATCACTGGTAATCTTATGGCTTTTCTGTCCTACTTAGAGATAAAAGGTTTTTCCCCCAATTCTTTGCACATATATGATCAATGTTTCAATCAAAACAATAACAAAATACCATAGCTTATGATAACACCAGGAGCTTAAACTTCATTTTCAAGTTGCTAATATTACTACTTCACACTAGAAGTTTATTATTCAGAAACACATTCTGAAGGTTGCTTCACAATAACATAGCAAACACTTCTTTTGATCCACTAAACAAATGCTCTTTAAAAGGTCCCATCAGAAATCAGATCCATAAAATGTCAGCTGAAATTATGCTAACAGTCTGGTACCACACTATCTTTAACAGAAAGAAACTGGAGGGAGGAGTGAAAAAAAAAAAAAAAAACAAAACAACCCCCCCAACCACAAAACACGGAAGCAGTAGTATGTACACTCTCACAGTTCTTCCACATTGTGCAAACCATTTCAGTACTAACAAAAATGTTAATTTTACAAGTATTTAAGTTTCCTTTTATAAATTTAAGAACTATTTGTAATAATAATGTCAGAAAACAATAAAAAGTATAGTTTAACATAGAACAAGTAACTCATTCCTTCGCTTTCAGAGGAGTCCACTTTGAAAGGACAAATGTCAGACTCACGTTGTCATCAATTGGCGCTGCAACACGGCAGTGGTCAGGATCTGAATAGGTTTTCTGGATCAGAGGTGGCACCTATAATAAAAAAGATTATGTTTATGAAGGAAAAAATACTTTGGAGTATGAATAAATCAGATAATTTTTCATAAACAATTTGGTTATGAAACTAAAACATTTTGGTCAAAAGTCCAAAAGATAAATATACAGCAGTCCTTTCACTTTCAAAACCAAAAATCAAACATGTAGATATTCTCCTGTAGCTATCAAAGTTATCAACATCTTTAAGACAATCCAAATAATTCCTCAAGTGTCCAATGCTTCAACTGAAACCCACCTAAAAACTCATATGAGCCTGATACTGCTTCTGGCATTTCCTATTGATCTTAAGTCCTGCCTAGTCACGGACTTCCCCATGAGTATAACTGCAGATATACTGTTGGTCACACACCAGGGAAGTTACCAGCAATGAGAAAGTCCAGAGACAGTCATTTTATCCCACAAGAATTTAGAAAACCAAAAACAAAACAAAAAAACCCACCAACCACCCCCAGCTACTGATTTATTATTCCCTTTCATGGTTTAAGGGTTAACTCATTTATCTCAGTTGCTGTTTTACATCTGCCACATCTAACTGCTTTGGTAACACGAAAAGGGACAATCCCTGACCAGACCTCACAGCTACACACAGAAAGAGGAAGACAAGAGAAACGAAGGGAAGATGAAGATGTTATTACAGGACTTCTAGATGGTGTGCCATGCTACCGATTCCCCACCTCTAAGCTATCATATTTTAGAAATGTAAGAGATGAGGAAAGATGGCTAGAAAAACAGAAAGAAAACTTAATTTAAATCAGAATTCAGCAAGGAGTAAGCAGAAAAGAGGCTATCTCCCTGTTCTAAGTTTCAAAATATATGGTGGGTTTTTTCCCTCATGAATGCAGCAGATGCAGGAAATTAGCTTTATGAGAACGGTTCATTAAAAAAATATGAAAATCAGTGAATCTCATGTTCTTCTCAAGTGGCTGCACTGAATCAAGTAAAGGATCACTGTAACAGTGTGTAGATGCCACCTTAAAAGAATTTACTTAATAACAAAGAGAACTCCATATCTGTACTATAATGACTGCTGAACCTTATTAAAAAGGTGCAGGTAAAAAACAGATTGGTTTTCTGTTTAATGACTTGACTCTATAGTATATAACATTGGCTTAAGTGAGTCAATAGTGAATCTTCTATTAATTTACTTGTATGTATTAACTATCAATATTTTCTTACCTTGAAAAATGATTGCTTTATGTCTTGTCCCAATCTCTCTGACATTTTACCCATGTTGTCTGACATTTTAGTCATTCCCTCTGCCAGGCTGTCAGGGATAGACTTGACTGCATTTGATACGTTTCTCATAGAGTTACGCAGTGGGTTTACAAATGTGTCCATCTGAAGGGGAAGATGTTTAACCAGAATTGCATAATCTATGAGGGCACCAGTAAATTAATACACTATGAGAAGTATCACTATGTTCCAGAGACCAATAACATAAAAGAAAACTCAAATTATTTAACTTCATTACAGAATGCAGAATAAAGTTTTAGCTTCACTTCCATCTATATTTCTCATTCCTTACAGCCCTACTGTAGCTATCTACATCTTTCAACAGATGTTTTCCTGAGTCATTTCCACTTCCCATCCCTTGGCTTTTCTTAGCTTGAATTTATTTTCCTTTTCTTCTCCATTCAATACCATTTCTCCCTTCCAAGCTTTCTACTTCCAGATGTTTCACTTCTGCTTTCAACTCTTCATCTTTGAAACATGCCTCTTTTAAACAGCACTGGAGTAATATGCTTCAGTATAATTAAAACCATAAAGTAGTTCCATAGAAACTGTTACAATTTTTCTTTCAGTATATACTCTAAATTCAGTCCAAAAGAGACACAAATATTAGTGTGATGCCCTTAAAAAAAGTTAAGCTATAAAGAGTCTCATAAGCTGGAAATCACAAGTGACAACAGTCTCACAGATGCTTTTTATACCAAAATCACTAAAAGTTTAGAAATGACTACATTTGCAAAGCAGATGCCCGCACAAACTGGTCAACTGAACAAAGAATCACTTGTCTAAAGAGAGTTCTGTTGGCTTAACGAAGAGGATGCACAGCCCAGAGCTCTGAATTTGATCAATGACTCTAGATGGTTACAACACCTAAGTACATAACAGGTGCTTCTGAAGGGAAGCACATATCTTTTGGGCTGAAGAGTGAAAAGCATGGTAACAGCAGCAAATACAGAGTAAAGAACTGAAAAAAGAAACCAGAAGGAATGAGACCACAAAAAAAAATAAATCACAGATATCTGACAGAAAGCAACTTGCAACAAACACACTTGTCATCTTGGTGTTAAGTCCAATTTGAAAATTTTATTTCCTTGTCATACAAAAAAAAATACTTATTATAAAAATGTTAATTTTTGGTTCCACAGGTCCTTGGATACTTTGCCACTCAAAAGTATTAAAGCAACTCATTTGCAAGCTGCTTTTGAAGTGCTATATAGCTGCTTAATATCAATTCAACTTGTCTGTTTAATGCAATCATTGCACAAATGAATGCTCTGAAGTTCCCTTGACAATGCAAAACATTCTTACCTTCCGTGCAAAATCCCCCTTCCCTTTGCTGTAGGCTTTATTCTCCAGGAAGTCATACACATAATGGGCTAAGGCTGGAGAAGCTTTCATCATTTCAGGATTTAACAAGAGCTGAGTAAAATAAGTTTTAAAAGTTATTTTAATAAATAATGAACAAGACACAATCAAAGACACTGCATCTTGCAATGTATTTTTTTCATTCATTCCTCAATTTTATTCCAACATTACACTATTCTCAAGATTGAAGCAATGGGCTTCTTGGTAATTCCCATAATTTTAACCCCTATGTTCATTATGGCATCTCATACCTTTATGAACACTCAAACTGTCATTTAACAATATTTTACTCATCTTCATTATTTATTGTTAATGTATCCACTGAGTTGGTCAACAGACTTTAATGCAAAATGACCAGGAAATCCCTATGAAGCAAGACAACTGAATTCCTTTGCTTGAGCTGACACAGGTCTTACGTGAATGAAGAAGCTGTGTGGTTTCCTACACCACCAAAGTGGGTGCCACAGAAATCCATATGCAACAGCACAAGAGAAAGTGACCACAGACATGTGTGTTAATGAAGAAAGTCAGTGGTGTAAAGCTCAAAATCAACACAGCTGGAAACTCACCAGCTCAGAACAGTTGTGACAGAACTGGCTGAGAACAAACCAAAAGAGTAAAGAAAAGGCAAACCTATTAGACAATATCAAGTTCTTATGACATATTTATTAAGGACTGTATACCACCTACAACACAGCTTTTTTTTTTTTAATAATTCCAACCAAGCACAGAGCCAAAAAACGTAACAGCTTACCTGCAAATAAGCATTTAAATCTTTTTTCCTCTTTTCCAAAAATTCTCTGTCCATATTGTTAAATGTTTTTTTGCCAGGAAGTTTCAGTATATTTGCAAGGTTTTCAAACTAGAAAAAAGAAAAGATTTTTTTTTTGTTCTGTTTTCAAGAGTTTCAAATCTCCATATAAGGCCATTATATTCACCTATTCAACCATATAACATCTGAAAAAAAATTTTCTGCATCATGCCTGGCACTCAGAATCCTCAGAGAAGCCAAAATGAAAGGTACTCTGTCAACAAATGTATGAAAACTCCCAGGTGATTATCAAGAGCAAAATTTAATTTCTGAACTCACATGTGATACTCACTTTTGACATACAGACTCATACAGTGTGCAAAAGGCTTAGGCTCAAGATTTATTATTATTATTTGGGCTGAAGTTACTAGAGTTACAAGACTACATCAAGGGAACTTGTAAATCTTTCTAAAATCTCTTCCCTTTCCTATTCTGATCAAGCCTACTAAGGAATTATTAAGCTTTCATCCCTGGAGACATGGCAGCACCCAGCTTACACATAGGTTATCATACCACTCTCAGTGTGGTTATCACCTGTGCCTTTTCTACAGGGAATGACGGTGATTGGCACTGGTTGACGTGTTCCAGTTTTGCAGAAAGAATGGCAGTTCTGGGAAAGTAGCAGGGAAAGAAGAGGCCCTAACACTTAAGAAGGCTGAGTATAATTGGCACAATGCACAAAAATAAAAAAAGTGACAAGAACAAAGCTTGAAGAATCAGGACTATCCACATATCCAGACTTCCTGTAATTAATAAATAATATTCTTAAGGCAGTAAAGAGAGAAACAGAGTATCTAGGCTTCAAGAAACAACCCGAAACAGATTGCATCCTTTTCTCTCCAGAAAAGACCACAAAATTACAGTCTAATGAGATGGATTCCATTCAGTCCCTACAAGATCTCTTCCTGCATCATTAAACTTTGTAAGGTTACAAAGCTCATATAAAATTTATGGTCTGTAGGAAGCACCAAAAAATAACTCCTTCCAATTTCGCAAATCCCATTCCCTTGCAAGTAGGTCATGTGGGAAAATAACTGAACAGAAGATGGTCTCGTTTTTAATTGGAGACTTGTATCTAAGCAGAAGCAAGGTAAGCAATTAACAGTCTCTATTTTAAATACAGGTATCTATTCCAAATGACTGACTAAAATCACTGGTGTGAATTTATTCAGTACTTCAAGGAAAAAAACTCATATGGATTCTATACACAGCTAACTCCAATTCCATTTTGGATCAACTATCTGTTTTCTCTGAAGAACCTAAACAATCCCTGCCCTTCCTATTAAATCAATGATTCTAACCCTTACCCTTAAAATGCCTCAGACAAGCACATAAGACAGTAAGGATGTCTATTTTATTGTCAAGATAAAGCAAAACCGTTGGAAGTTTTGCTACAGAGAATCACAGGAATTTGTTTACTTTTTGCAATCCTAGTGTTCTAGGATAATGTTTCTATTCTCTGGAAATTCAAAGAAATCAGATTTAGCAACAACAAACACTGAGTCTTCATATTTTGAACATTTTCGCTTTTGCCATTTCTTTCTAGTCATTTGCAGTCAGGTTAGTTTTAAATGACTGCCCCGTATCAGCAGAACATTAACTCACTATAAGAATCAGAATTCTTCAAAACAGTGAAGTCATTTAAAAAAAAGAATCAATTTGAAGGAGTGCAAAAGTTGGTATTTCAAATTTATTGACAGCACTCTAAGATCATCACAAATTCAAAGGAAAGTCAGACTTTGTTTATAATTAATCCAAATATTCAACGCGTTTGCTTTTTCAATAAAGCCTTTTCCATTTTTATTACTGCTGTGACTTTTAAATGCTAACCTACCTGCACAGAATTTGTTCTCTATGCCTCTTTTTTAATGACAGAGTAAACGGATATAAATTGACACTTCTGACTAGTTCAAAGGTTATGCAGTCAAATCTGACTTCTCCAAAGGCTTGGTTTAAAAGTACTTCAGACTCCTTTTAAAAGCACTGTATTTTCATCATTTTTTTCATATCAGCAGGTTCTACTTTGTACCAGCTGGTAAATTACAACTCTCTATTTCTTCCTTTTTTCATTTTAGGAGGGTTAAAAGGCTGAGAATGCAAGTACAGCAGTAAAAGGCAGATTGTCTAGCAGTATAGTGAAGTGCTGTCAGCTCTCCCTTTTGGGACCCCACCAATTCTTAACACTTCACTTAAAACCTAAATACCTATTTCCCAAGCTCAGTTTTTACTTCTTAATCTCTAATACATAATTCCACACAACTTCCACACAAATATTTTAAAGTAAAATTAGGTAGGAAGGTGGTGGGGGGAAACTTTCTAAGTTCCATTTCCTTTTGATAGAGCAATTATACAGTCATTGGTTATTAAACTATAGAAACATGCACCTATAAAGATTTTTATGAGATTAATTACCTGCTCCGTTATCCTCATGTGAAAGTCATGGAAGTCACTGTAGCGTCGATATGTCTTCCACATCTCTTCACTATTTGGATTTCGCCGATGGACTGTGATGGCATACAGGGCATACGTCTTGCCATGATCATTACACACTCCTGCCACAGCATATGGGTCAGAGTCAGCATAGACTAGTAGTTTTAAAAACAAAAATAAAAAAGGAACAAACAGAAAGAAGGAAGACGAAAGGACACAAACGTGAAGTGAAGAAATGTCTGGAATGACAGACTTGAAAGACAAAAATGGACATGCAAGAAGAAGAGTAAGCTATCCTTTTATCCAAAATACTGTATAAGTGACACTCTCCAAAAACTTATTATGTAAACTTAAACAGAGATCAAGCAGCTTCAAAAGTTAGACGTTTCACTGACATGCAAAACATAAACAAACAGAAAAAATTTCAACTTTAAAATAATGAATAGATCTTTTAAAAAGTATTTGAACCTAAAGAACTCAAGATGGGGATGAAAAACAACTGTGAAACCAGAAGAAATTCCAGTCTGCAAAGTAGTCTAATCATATTGCAAAAGTCTGCCCATCAAAAAAAATCTATAAATACAAGACAATTATAGCAAGCTGCAAGCCTTCAGTTTTGTTAGCATCAGCAGTTTGTTACTAACTTGGCAGTTTGCTATTAACTCTAAGATAAAAAACACTCCCCTCACTATTTTAGTCAACAGAAACTATATATACAGACATATCTGTACATATATGTATACAATATATTCTCTGTGTGCATACACACATTTTATGGAAAAGTAAATTTATAAATGAAAAGAATACAGACAGCTGTCTGAAAGAAACACAAGCACGTTTTTGATCTTCATTAATACTGAAGTCCTCTTGGACATTCCTCCTTCACAGAATTTTCCCACTGTAGTTTGTTTCAAAACTTTTCATTTAGTCTAGAGAATAACCTAGAACCAATATTGTTTACAATGGGCACCTTTTAAATTGGCAACATATTGTATCTCTAAGTATTGAACCAATATCCAGTACCCACAATCTTCCCATGGCTAGAAGAAAATACTTTTTAATCAAGGTCTGTGAATTTTTCAACGCAGCCACACTCCAAAAAATATACTTTTCCTGACAAATCATCGATTTCATTGTCTGTGGTGTTTCCAATTTTGACCTCTCTGAAGTGTAATGCTTATGTCTAAGCAGCCAGGGAGCACCTATAAGATAGTGACAGCTGCTGACAGTGCCAGAATTATACACTAGAAAGGTGCACAGTGAGCACAGAGTATCATCTTGTCTTTGACATCTACCCTCTAGAAGAATATCGAGTGCTGAACCCCAAGAGGAAAGAGCAAGCAGTCAGGATGGTGCCAAGATTGCCCAGAGAATGGAGACAGGAAATCCCAGCCCCACAGATGCTGCACAAGCCCTATCCTCTATATTCACATTGACCACTTTGCCGTGCAGCCACCAGACCACATCTCAGGGGCACTGCTAAGCTACACCTTTAGGAAAACTGCTTCAGGACAGGAGCTGCAGAAAAGGAAAGAAGTTGTCCTGCTGCCCCTTATGTCATAGTCTCTTAATCAGTATTTATTTTGCAACACAAGACAGTGTGAGTCCTGAAACACATGGAGGTAAATCCTGTTTGTATACAGCCCACAAGCACAGTAAAGGATAATAATTGGCAGAGGAAAAGAGCCTGCTCACAGATGCAAGATGCACCTACTGCCAAACATGAAGTGCAAAAGATTATACCAGTTTAATACTATCTTACAATACAAACCTGTACATATTCCCTGTTTCAACTGAAGCATTATGGATATACAGAGTCAAGCTGATAGTTATCAATACATGCTGTCATCAAGACTATAAATTTTACCATTCATGTGGTTTTAAGTTTACCTCTTTTTCTTAGGTCAAAACATAGAAACTTCAAAGTTTAACTCCAAAAAAGGTATCACATACCATTGTAACAAAAAAGCAAAATGTGATTCTTAACTTTCACATTATTTTCCTCTTTCTCTAAGGACTACAATGGCACACTGACACTTGGATTGCACAGTGTTCTCACACTGGATTGGAATAACAGTTTAATATGTTGAGTAGCTGAATTCTCGCTCACAGCTCATGTGTCCACTATATAAATACACATATTTAAAAGCCTATTGCATAGTAAAATCTACTCAAAAATATATGAAGCTCAATTTAATTTAATTACCCAATCTCATTTAACTAGAATATTTGCAAATATTATCTGAGATTTTTTTAAAAGATAACTAAAAATGCCACCACTATAAAGACTGAAGTAATTTTCTTAAATTAAGCTATGTCAATAAGGAAACACGGAAATTAGGGGAAAAATATCATAGTAAGGGAAGTAAACAGTCAAGAATTATAATTGCATGACTAGAAAGAGATGGCTTCCAGAATTTCTATAAGCAATAGCTAAAATAAATACTACTCAATATTAAGTTTAATGAATGATTCTCCAGAGACAGAAGTAGTAGTAATAATACTAGTACGATAAACAACAAAAATTAAATCAATTTTTAAGTACAAATATACTATCTAGGTCTATCACCTACAGCACAAATACTGTAAAGATTTCCCTTACAAGGACTTAATGAAAAATATGAATTCAAATGTTTTATGAGGTCAAAAAAAATGAGAGGATTAGGATTTCAAGGGCCTGTAATATTAAAAAACTCAAAATAAATGGTGGAAAACAAGTAAGCAGGCATCATAACAGATTCACTTACCAGTATCTGAGATGTAAGCATGGAGCTGAACTGTCTCATCAGAAGGGACATTTGAAAGGTCATCTAAGGACTGCAGGGTGGGGGAGAAAGGGAAGAAGGAAAAAATGGGCAAAAAAAATTAGATCTGAGATACAACATTTAATTTGAGATGTGTTTGATTAGTCTACTTAATTTTCAAACTTTCAGTTCACTACTCTAATAGAATAGATTAATGCACTGTAACAATGCAAATAAGTGTTTGTACTGCCTGGTTACCAAAGCCTTTATTTTACAGAGTGTAAGGCTCTTCATTTCCCTTATCATTTTCACACAGTTTTGTGATCGCTCATATTTGATCAAACATATTTGCCACTTTAGTTTGATATCTCAACTCTAATGGAAGTATGGCTACAGATAGTCTTTTACTGAGTATTAAGCAAAAAACCCAAAAAATGTTCCAAACAACTGGGGAGATAGAGACATTGTATAACAGACCTTTTGGTTTTATTTTTATACCATTCTGTTTTCTTTCAAATGATTTAAAACACTACATAAAAGTTACAGTGCAGTAGAACTTGAACAGGTTCTCTGCTGTATGTAAAAAATCCAGCAAACATTCTTCTCAGGAATGTTTTCTGTTGTAAAAAATGAACAGGTACATTCTCGGTTGGCTAATGCCCCGTTTCCATATTCAGTAATTGCTGGGATCAAAAAAAGCCCAATGGGTCTTTTAGAGAAGCTTTGCTATTATATAAAATTATTATATCTGGCTACTAAGATTTAACATAATAAAGCTCTTCAAGTTTGTTGAATGGGCCACTACACATGTGATCCTAATCTTAAATTACCAGTTGGAGCTGCTTAAGTAGAATACACAGACACTGAGATCCCAGCTACTTTATATATTTTACCCTCAAATTCTAAAATTCTCCAAAGAAACACATTCAGAAAGAATATAGCTATCTTTTATCATTTAACCAAGCCAGTTTAACAGTGACTTGGCAGAAAAAGTTACCTAAAATGGGAATTACAGAGTAGCAGTGCCATGCCTAGGTCAAACTAAAACCTCAACCTACATCAATCCAGTTTCCAAAACTCCTGTTTCCTTACACATAAAACAATCTATGTAATTACAATTAAAAGATAGGTTTGACTTGAAAACATAAATTATTTAAAGACTCTATTCTTGCCCCTTCTACATCTGAATCTTTATCAACTCCACAATATCCCAACACAATACTCCACTCCTTCCTCCTTTAGGTCTCTGCAGGGAATGGCTCTTCTCTGCCTCAACCATCTCAATCAGCCTCTGCCTAAGTCCTCACTATGGAAGGCAAGGTATGTAACACTTCTGTTATAAAGTCTAGATACTGAATTTAATTAAAATTAAAAGAGTCTGAACACAGAAACTATGCTTTAATATATATTGCAGTAAAGAGTCTCCTGGGTATCATTCACCTTGTAGACTTACACCACTGAAGTCCCAGACTGAGAAAAGGTAGAAGAAAAAAAAGCTTATTTGGGAAATCCGTTTTGCCATTGCATGCTACTGTGCTAAAAGTTTATGTCTGTTGAATGGTAGAACAGATGAACTCATTCAAAACTACTCTGATAGCAGACATCATCTTACCTCAAGAATTCCCAAATCTATAAGTTACTGGATACTGGAGAATATTCTGGTAAAGTATCACCATAAGTGGGCTGTTCCTTTAATCTTTACCCTTGCTTTTGGTCATTGTTGGACATAGGACTAGACCTTCTCCAACTTAGTCCATTCTCAAGCAAGTCACCCTTGGACAGCAATGATGCTGTAAGGTGAGGTGCACTATACTGCAGTGTCCAAATTTAGGAGCAGAGCATAACCTGAGACTGGCAAACAGCAGGCATTTGTGGAAGCTTGGATAAGTGTTTGGCGTTCTGAAAGCTCTAGGATTTGATAAACAGTAAGATGGAAAGGATGCTATAAAAGAAGTCAATAACAGTCAACTGCTCAAATATTTTCTTTGCTACAAAATACCAACATTAAGGTAGTGTTATATTCTTTTAAAAAGCATCATTATTTCTTGTTTTCCTGCTTCTCCTCATTGTCACTCAAGTTCAGTTTTCTTTGTGATAACTGAATGGGGTTCAAACTGACATTTGGTAATGAGTGCTAGAAGTTCAACCCAGCCATTTCTGCTCTTCAAGGTCTTTGAGAGGTAACACCCATGTAACTCCTTCTGTTTACTCAATGCAAAAACAATATGTAAAGCTCCCATTATGGATCCATTTAGAAGAAATCTGCAATAGTCTATAAATATTACAATGGTGACATACCCTCAAAATGTGCCCTACTGGTTTAATGTGCCAAATTAAGAGGCAGAAATTAAGATATCTTTGTAAAATAACTGTTCCTCAAAATTGTTTTAAGCCTCTCTTTCATATTCTTCCAGTGAAAGTATAAACTGTAGGTGAGGTATTTTATAATAGAAACTTTAGGAAACACTTTGCTGTGGCAAGGCCCTGTACAGCAACAATTAATACAAGCAAATGAAAAGGTTGAAACTTGAACAGATAACACAACACACAGACACTTAATATGATCTAATATCTTTGCCATTAGGTATATTCACAGGAACACAAGTTAATTAAAAACCCAAAAATATCACATCACAACTCAATCTTATTTAATACATTGTCATTAGTTACAAGTACAGAAATTCCCTGACCTTTGAAGTAACCTCTCAAAGGTCTATTTTTCTTCATGTAACAGACTAACACAAGGGAGCTAAACTACGTGTACAGAAATTTACTTTTGACATGGAATTCAGCCAGGAAAAACTAATCTACCACTATTCGAGCACCTGTAAAAGCACTGAAGACCCTGAACGATATAAACTACAGAAAAGTAGTTCTGCATAAATAGAAATTTATTATGCATTGCTGCTAGACTGTTCTTCAGTCTTACTAAAAATAATAGATGTAGTATTCTATAAATACCCTTTTCACAACAGAAACAAAAATCAAGACTTGGAAGTGTCCCATGCAAATACCTATTTGTATTGCAAGAGTGCTTGATAAAGGCTTTAAGACTTTCTAGTTTAGCTGAGAAAGCCACATGAAACTAAGCAGCAGATAACTACTAGCTAGATAAGCCACCACAGTGACAAATCTCCATCAATAAAATATAACTCTGATAGATCAGAACATTATTAAGTACCTAAGAGATATTTGAAAGATCTTTTTAAGAGATCAGTCAATTAAAAGACTCTCTTGTGAAATGTTACCAGAATTGTATGCAAATTTATAAAAAATATGGCCAAATTAAGTTTTCTTCTGCATCTACCAGGATTTTGCATAAATTGTATCAGCTATTATTGTTCCAGCTAATGAACTCCCCTTTTTTTTTTGCATTTCAAAACATAAACAAAAGGAAAATAGTAGGAAAAAAAATCCCAGTTTAAATTAAAACAAACAAACAAACAAATCAAAACAACAAAGACCCCAACGAACACAAAAAACTAAACCCCACAAAGAAATAAACTCCACATGGAAACACATTTACATTAATGTTAAGTGTATTCCTTTAAAAAATACACTCTTATTCCTCTGCATGTAAGCATGATGTAATCAATGCAGTGGAACTCCAAAGGAGCTACAGCATTTTCCAAGAATGAACTATAAGAGCCTATGAATCACATAAGCCAGGAAATTGCATGCAAATTGTAAATCTTTATGTAAATTTTTATAAAACTAAAGGGTCTGGAAACATACTCTCATATGCTTAATTGAACATTGCATACCTTATGGCTTAGCTACACACAGTCTGAAGAAACAACTGAGAGGAAGGATAGGATATACATAAAATTTTTTACGCTTTTTCTTTTTAAATAACTGTATAAGATTTTTGGTTTTGGTACATTCAAAGTTCTGGCCAGCTGACACAGTCAAGAATCACTTAAAAAAAATACCAAAAGTTGAACTTGAAATTGGTAGAATTAGAAAACAAAGATACATTTTCAGAATAAACTCTGGATACTTTCATGTTTCCAAATCAAGTTCTAATAAAAAAAAAAAAAAACAACCAAACACCACCCTACAAAAATCTAATTAAATGGCTCATTTAACAGTCTATTTGAATTTAATCCTTTGAGATTTCTGTTTCAAAGGATTTGTTTTCACCTAACTTCAAATTTATCTCTATTTAAGAAAACCAAACAGGGATAAGAAAGTATGCTTTGCATAGATTAACTGTTCCTGTGAGAAACACTGCAAAATTTCATTAAACATCATAAAGTAAAAAAAGGGACAGTTTTATCTTACAGAGGAATTAAGAACTTGTGTCTTTCAATTTGATTCAAGAACTTTTTCAGAAATTAAACTGCAGTGAAGTAAAACCTTTAATGTACATAAGTTAAACTATTTTATAACATTTTCTGTGCTGTTGACGAGAAAAAAAAAGTTCAAAAAATCCAAGCACTTACCAGATTTATGCTGCTAGTAGGAGACCCATTAAAAGATTCTGGGAGCAATGAAGAAGAGGAAAGGAAAAAACAGGTTAGAAGCTTTTTCCCTGTTGTAGGGCCACACACAAATAAAAATGCATGGACAAAACATTATGGAAAATAAAGGAAAACTGTGGTAGGGGTAAAACGTTGCACCCAACATACAAGTGTTTCAAGTTTCCAATAAAGATACCTACAGAAATGCAAGATTATAAAAGGTATAGATACTAAATAAATACTCCAGGTAACATTTTTTTAAGTTTGTATCTCCAAATGACATTGCTTCATTAAGGAGTGAGTTTCATAGTTAAAACAATTTCCATTGTATTTGTACTTCAGTTACAAGAACAATGATTTTATTTTCTTTAAAAAGCCACATCTCCTACATACTTCCAATTTCTATTTCCAGAGGAAGACTATAGTTATATATTAAAACAACCCAACATATTGAAAAGTCTGAAATATTTTGTAATAAAAAAATAGAATGGAAGAGTTGCATATTTAGTTTAGCAACACACTTGTTACCAAGACCTGACAAAACTTTACATGAGATTAATAAACTTACTACAGAGAAAACTCTATTTGAGTCCCAAAACAATTTACGCAAAAAAGCACAAGGAAGAAGCATTAATTTAAATATCAGAGACACCACAGGAACAATTTAATTTCTTAAAAACAGTGTGGATAATTTTCTTGTTTTCATTTTAAAGCAGAGAAAAGAACAGTCCCAGGAAATAGCCCTGACAGATATAGAGCTCACCTCCTTCACCATCATCTGATCCTCTGAAACTAGGATCCTTCAGCATATCCAGCTCAGCTAACATACGCACATACAACACGTTCTGTTTGAACGAGGGGTAGAACCTTTCATCTCGCAGCATCAACTCGTACACCTTATTGAAACAAAAATGCCACCTTCAGAAACACTTTTAACATTTTTTAATTAATTGGACTACTTTTCATAAATTCTACTTGAACAACATGTATCTGTGCATACGTGTCTCTGACTTACTCTAAATGGAAAAGTTATGAGAGCTAATTGTGCCAGAAGTATAAGAGTCTCAGAAAATATCTCACTAGTGAGACATGCACGCATAGGAAGGGAAGTAGCACAATAGCTGTAAATGCTTCCATCCTCTCCTCTTAACTCTTCTAATCGCACCATAAACATATTTGGTCTTTATCCACTTCATAACAGGTTATCTCTGTGTCCTTCTTTGTTGATAAACTATAAAGATAGACCTGTAAACACTCAGGGTAAGAGGGGAGAAGAGGGAACGGATGGGCAGGAAAACACCATACGCTACCTTCCTGACAACTGCCAGTTTTAGTCAATACGGTACTACCCCGCTCAAAAAGATTTAATAACACCACTTCAAAATATGTAACTACATAGCCTACGTAGTATATATATACATATACACATACACATGTACCTACACATAGCAGAAATTATTTCATAATGTTTGGATACTCATGTCAAATCTAGAATATTTTAATTATGATTTTTTTTTCATGGAACACTGTTCAAGTGCTATCACCTGGCAAGAATGAAAAAAAAAAAATCATGCAGGTCTGAGGAAGTTCATTTCTTTTGTAACACAAGAAATTTATGCTCTTCAGCATAAATTGTCCTTGTAGCCTACTTTGAACGATACAGATTTCACAAGGTGCTTCCATTAGTCTTACATGTGGGCCTCAAGTACAACAGTGTGATTCTAAGTTCTACAGCTCAAATCACTAATTTTTAGTAAGAATGAGAACGCTAAATCAATGACCTAAAGTAAAAACCTCTCAGACTGGGTATGGAAGTTACTGTGAGAATATTAAGCACTCACTTTTCCTTTTTAAATACATCTATTAGACTTGAGTGATAAAGTCTATGTATGCAAGTTGTAAAAATACTGCTTTTCTTCAGCACTTGCTGCTTCTGACTCCTACACTGGGCAGGTTTGCAGAAACAGACCAATCAAATTAACTTCTGGAAAGAGATATAGAATTTAACACGTGACCACCACATCAACCTCTGAAAACAAGAGCTAAACTGAACTAAAACTGTACCTCTTAGTTATTCTACATGTTGCATGTTTCTTAAATTGGTGCATAAACACAAATAAAAATACCATAATTCTAAATTGTGCTTCATAATTAATTTCATACAGGATACCTACTCTTTCTGTCTATTGCTTTGAAAACCATGGGCTAAGTACAAGTTGACAGTTTAGAGCACAATTTTTACAGAATAGAAAAATGGTAGCACAGGTTTTAGATATTTGAGTTCCTTCTTTTTTTCAGTATCTGTAAAGATGTCTAATACTCTATACCATTAACAGTTCTTACGAAATACAGGATGAAGAGAGTATACCTTTCTCTGAATGTCATCAAAGATTTCAGGTGTTGGATCCTCATGGTTCAGTGTTTCTGCAAGTTTTGCTACTAAGTTGTCATCAATATTAACTCTCGGAGATGCCTGTCATAGAGATCTAAATCAACTTTTGCAGCATAAAAATAAGAAAGTTCTATTTTCACCAAAAAAAAAACCCAATCCAATGCTGCAATTCTTTAAAGGTAATGAAATTTCTTCTTGATGAATATCTCTATTAACTCTGTAGAACATACAACAGGAGTCAGATCCCATTCTCCCCCCCAAATTAACTTCAGAGTGTGTATCTAAACTTAGAAGTCTCAATATTAAACACTAAGAATTGCCTCAAAAACAATTTATGCATACTATTTTGAAGCAGTATCTAAACCAGATTTACTAAGACTTAAAAACAGATTTTATTTATTTATGAATAGAAAGATCTAGATTCAGAAATCAAGAACAAGCCAGTAAGAAAGTAAATGGATGAAGCCCTGAAAAGTCTGAGGAAAGGCTAACAGTTTTTCAACTCTGCCAATTTCTGGAGAGGTTACTGTAAACATAGTAACTTTTTATGCAGACTCTATCACAGCTACGAGCAGGCTAGTAGCAAGCATCATCTATGAGATTCCCAGACATTCCTTGGTATGAGATTTCAAACCACTGCCCATCAAGAATTCTTTTAGATGGGCCCAAATTCACACACTTTCCCCATTTTCTGTAACAGAGACAGAGAGCCAGCACTGAACCAGACTCAGCACAGCTTACTTGATAGCATAGCTGAGAGGCTGAGTTTATCAGCTTGGAACAGATCTAGTGTTAGGTGGCTTCTGACTTCAAACTTGTGAGCAGACAACTCAAGAGCAAGTTCTGCACAGACCACCATGATGATAGACTACTGAAGTGAAAAAATAAAGTAAAAGAAATTACATGGAAAGAGAATGCTACTAGATATTTGAGAGATAATTTCTTGAGGAAGCTTTTGAGCGAGAAGTGATTTTTATGCACACACAAATTTAGAACAAAGACTCTTTGTTAACACTAGTGGTTCCTTTCACAGAAGAATACATTACTGCCTATTGGAAGATATCCAATGGTGATATTTGAGCAATTTACACAGACAATTGTAGAGAGGCACAGGAAGTTATTTCATTTGAAAACCCAATCTTAATGCAAGTTTAGACAAATACTGGGCTCCAAGGGGACAGGCAAGGTTGGAGGGCAAAGTTAAAGGAAGGGAAAGGGCAGCATATGAAAAGAGACAGTATTTTTTACTCTGTCTTCACATTGTCTCTAGTTTGTCTATTCTAGAAAGTCAGCTTCTGAGGAACACATTCAGAGCATTTGACAGGATAGTCAGTGGCAGTATGAGCCTTTTAAATGGAGAAGGAGAAAAGAAAAAAAGAGGACAGCATTTTCTTACTGCTTGACATAAGGAGAGAGAGAGAGAAGATACACAATAGCTCACATGTAATTCATAAGCAACTACACCACAACCATTTCATATTAACTTAGCTGTAACTATCAAAGAAGTATCTGTACAAAGAATAAATGCCAAACAATGCAAAAATAAGTTATTCCTACCTTTTCTGATAAATATTGCTCATAAACTCCAAATGCAGCTGCCCTTAATAGACCCTTGGTCTGATTAGTCTGATGTTTTCCATCTTTCTGCCGGCTTTGAAGTACCTCCAGCTGTTGCTGGGCCGTAACCCTGTATCCTTCCACTGTCATCCAGAAAAACAGATGTGCTTGGCCACCAGTCTGCTGCATGTAATCTACAGAAAAGAGACACCACACAACTGTAGTTACTGTTGTGTATCTTAGAATAACAATTCTCTATGACATTAACTACACATGGAACTCCAGGATCTGGTTATATATCTGGAATACTTGTCATACGGAGTCAATAAAAAAAGGACTATATACAGATTGGTGATAATCAGTAAACAAAACTGAGAGCAAAGTCTAGGAACTAAGCACTGAATCCTCAAATACACATGTAAAAAGTGTGTATAACAGGCTTGTGCAGCATGATACAAAGAGGAAGTTCAAACTGGAATTCTAACAAATCAGGTTCATAGAATAGGCTGGAAAAGATGTTCAAGACCATCAATCTGCCACTGCCAAGTCCACTCCTAAACTGTGACCCTAAGCCATGCCACTAAGATTGCGACAGTGATTGTTTTCACAATCACTAATAAGTGAAGATCTACATGTTTTTTCAATACCTCCAGAGATGGTGACTCCACCACTTCCATGGGCAGCCTGTTCCAGTGCTTGACAGCCCTTCTGGTGAAGAAATGTTTTCTAATATCCAATCTAAACCTCCCCTGGCACAAATGGAGGCCATTTCCTCTTGTCTTGTCACTTGTTCCTTGGAAGAAGAGACCAACCCCTACCTCACTACACTCTCCTTTCAGGAAGTTGAACAGAGTGATAAGGTCTCCCCCGAGTCTCCTTTTTTTCAAAGCTAAACAATTCCAGCTCCCTCAGCTGCTCCTCATAAGACTCACGCTCTAGATCCCTCACCAGCTCCGTTGCCCTTCTGTGAATACACTACAGCATCTCAATGTCTTTGTGGTAGTGACAGCTCCAAAACTGAACACAGGACTCGAGGTGCAGCCTCACCAGTGCCAAGCACAGGTCACTGCCCTGGTCCTGTTGGCCACGCTATTGCTGATACAGGCCAGGATGCCATTGGCCTTCTTGGCCACCTGAGCACACTGCTGGCTCATGTTCAGCAGCTGTTGACCAGCACCCCCAGATCCTTTTCCACTGGGCAGCTTTCCAGCCATTTTTCCCCCAGCCCGTAGCACTATGTGGGGTTGCTGTGACCCAAGTGCAGGACTTAGCCCTTAGTCTTGTTGAACCTCATACAATTGGCCTTGGCCCATTGATCCAGCCTGTCCTGATCCCTCTGCAGAGACTTCCTACCCTCCAGCAGATCAACACTCCCAGCTAACTCGGCGTCATCTTCAAACTGACTGAGGGTGTTCATTTCATGCTCATTTTGCCCAAGACAATCTCCAACTATAACATCACCCACAAGTCCTCTTCGCAAACAACAGGTTCCGATTGGCACCTTTCTAGGTTGGCTGCCTCACCAACTGTGTCAAGGACTTATCTTCCACACACTTCTCGAACTTCCTGGACTGTTTCCTCTCTGTTGTAATGTATTTCCATCTACTGCATTAAAAGGATTATCACCACAAACATGGATATTCTTATTAATGACATTTAGCAACTCCATACAGTCCTGTGAGTTAGCATACTCTTCATAAATAAAACAGAATAAATGAATTAACGCTTACCCATAAAAAATTGTAGTGCAACATTGTCTACCAGAATATGGTCCAGAGGGACTGTGCAAAGTTTTCCAAAGTTTGCTGCCAGTTTCACAGTATCTATTTCCTGTAAGACACAGTTCATTATGTTCAGAGGTTTTATTTTTTTAATTAGCTTTTAAAACTTCTACTTACCACAAAGCAAACGTGATTAAAAAAAAAATTACAGATAATAAAGTAGCCTTTCAATGATTAGCTATTTTCACAATCACTAATAAGTCACGTTCTCATAATATTTGTCTTCAACATAGGCTACAGTTATTCTGCTACATGAGAAGTTGTCTGTTAACACTACTGTTCTTGTAATACCATACAGGTCAATTTAACCAACAGTGACACCAGCAGAAAATTAATTTACAAGAAGAATTAATTTCAGCATTTGATGGGCTCCAGATTACCACAACTTTAATTCATCTCTGTCCAACTTTCTTCTTTCTTGATACTACAGTAATGCCTCTGGGTCCAGCTGTAGAATCCTTTATCATTTTAGCAGTCAATATGTCCAATATTACATTATCTTGGAGCCACATCTAGGTCCAATTAAGAGAATCAAGAAACTAAGTGAAGTCAAACATACTAACTCTGTCAGCCTTAAATTACAGAACAAGCAAACAGAACAAGTAGTCAGTCATTTGCAACTTCAGTCTTTCGGAACTAAAAAAAATTTTAGAACACTTACTTTTCCTGACTGCAATCTCTGAATTCTTGAATCACATACTTTTATAACATATAATAAACTGTTTATTTGATTTTTTATAGTGTTGATATCTGAAAGCAAAAACAAAGAAGATTAAGCAATGCAGGTGAGTAAATAAACACTTGTTCTGAAATACTCTAAAAACATCATTCAAAAAGTGACAATTCACATACAAAACATATCACCTTCGAAGAGAAGGTTTTTTTCAGTTTAAATACCTTACTGATGGAAGTGAACAAAAAATACTTTTCTCTTCCCTTTTTCAGATTAATAGGTAACTGACTACCCATTGATACCTAAAGCATTACTGAAATTCAGAACCACTAGTCAAGCAGTTTCGATGTAATAGAAAGGCACTTACCTAACCAAATAGTCTATATTTAAAACAAACAATCAAACACACCAATCAATGAAACACTTACGAAAATTTAAGTTTTAACACTTCACCTGTAATTTATTTATTTTTTAAATAAAATATTTTATACTACACTGCATCAGAGCTTTTATTTTCTAAATTTTTGGAATATTTTTCAGAGCTCATGCTGGTAAATGCATTTCATATTTCACAAAACAATGCAGCACTAACCATCTCCCGCTGTATCTAGAGATCGAAGATATTGCAGTTCTTCACTTGCTTTATCTTTCACTGCTTCCAACTCTCCTATATTATCACTTAATTTAATAATATTCATAAAGGCCTCATAGTTACAGTTGGAATCACGAATCTGAAACACAAAGTGTTACACTGTGAGTTATGCAAAACATCTAAAAGCACACAACGTGATTTTTCATTAAGTGAATTACTTTGATACAGCACTGCAAAGTGGCATTTTGAAAGCTCTTTGATGCTTCTAAACATTCCTTTTGATACTGAAATTTTACGTTGACTAAGAAGGAAAAAGCATGCACAGTCAAAACCTATTTCACACCATCATTTTCTCTTTTCAAGAAGTAAAACACAGACACATGGAAAGTCCATCAACCTACTTAATGAAGATCTTCTCCAAAACCCAATCAACCTTATTCTGCTATTACCTATCTCCTTAGCTAAGTAGGCAGAAAGTGGTGAGACCACTGCAAAGGTTCAGCTTTACCAAGGTCTCCTGCAACTGTACAGGCTCCCAACATTATGGCTTCTCAAGATACAGAATTACAAAGAGAACTAAAACATTCTATAATATAATCATAACCTACAGAGGCATGGGGAGAAAAAGAAAATAACTGAATTAATATCTTCTCTGGATCCCTAATTCCGACAGCCTTGCAAATGCTATTAAGCTATTTCAATACATACTATTTTACCACTATTGGCATAGAGTGAACCTGCTCTAGGGACTCAAAGGAATTTGTGTGAGTGAAGGAAGCCTGCTGTGCTGCCAAGATCACTGGAAACTGTGTTGTGAATGCAGCATGGAGACCAGGGGAAGATTGGCAGCTTTACAACATGTGCATGCAGGTGCGGAGGGTCAAGTTCTAATGTTGTCTTTATTATCTGAAGCCCAAAAAGTCACTTCACCCACATCTCTTATAAATGCTCACTTTGATATGGAAATGTAATACTTGGTCTGTACCACAGAAGTGCATTGACATAAGTTGCATGAAGCAGAGAGAATGAAGACCGGATACCATTGATCAAAGTTAATGGAAAAATCCCGATAGAAATCTGGTTTTAGAAGTAATAGTACAAGCAGTACTTGAACTTCAAACATTTTGTAAAAATGTGAATTTCACAGTGAAGAGAAAAGTTGGAATTAACTTCTAATTTTATATTGAAGCTTTGTATTTTATTGCAAGAGAATTAATATCAAACCTTGGTATGCCTAGAAACCTGGAATTAAGCTTCTCTTTTTCAAAAACTGATTTTTTTATTCAAATCTGATTTTACGTCAAAGGTTCCAAAAGGAACCAGGATTTATTTCAGTCATCTCTACTTCTGACCTTAATTTCTGCAACAATCTTCATTTCATAAGACTTGTAATAAATTTTTGAAAGCATTTATTTTTCCTTATCTTTCCCCCAGCACATTTACTTCCTCATCTCAAAAATTAATATTTGGGACATGGTCCTGGTAATAGAAAGCTTTATAAAAAACTCAGAATTCTATCTCTGGATGCAGCCAGGGGCAGTGCTCAGTAAATAAAGAACAAGGACAAGTTACAAATAAAGAACATGCAAAGGAGGAAAGGGAAATCAAAAATTGAAAAGTCTGATCCACATGAGCAATTTTTTTTCTTACTAAAGCTATGTTCCTGTAGAATAGCAGTGTGTAAATTTTTACATTAAATGGAGGAGGTTGGAGTGAAGGAACATAGGAACATAGTACACATACACTTGATTTCATTCCATAATTCTGTACATAAGAACTTAGAAATGCAAGAGTGTTTTCAGCATAGTATTTGAATGTACACTATAAGACTGAAATACATGAATAAAAATAAAGAGAACTTGGGGAAAGAAAAATTAAATTTGATTCATGAACTCTAAAGGATAATAAACTATAAGAGCAACTTTTAACTTGCTTTGCAAAAAATCAGTAATGTTAATTAAAGCATGAATATTCTCTTTATGTTAACTTTACTATATAATACTATTTTTAAAAATTTTTTGGGCTTTTTTGCAAGTGCACTAGGGAGTTAAAGACTTTATTTCTTCCCATTCAGTTATATTATTAAGGGTTACCACAAATAGTGCTAAAACAATTGCCCTGAAATTTCCTTAGCAGAAAACAAAAAATAAATCTTACTACTTTTCATTCTTGAGGCCTCTTAAGCTTTAAAGGACAAATTGAAAACACAGTCAAGGGAAAACTTCCACAGTTACTGCTGTATTTCCTAAACAGCCAAGTAAAACAGTGAGTGGAGTCAACTTTACACTTTGTCATACATTTGTCCTAAGTCAGGCAACTTTTGACAAGCAATCACAACGAAGAGTGCAGATAATATAGAGTGTAAGTGTATGTGTGGGTGTATAAAATTTAATATAGCAGCCATAAGTTCACTATCTGCCAATATATCCATTGGTAACTTTTATACCAGACATCTATCTGCCATGATTGAAGGGAATACAGGTAAAACTTCATTTGAAAATATTTTGGAAATAGCATTTATTTTAAACATTTTAAATCTTACCATCCATATGACATACTGATTAATATAATCAGGATCACTGAGCTGGTTTATTAATGGAAGAAGAATTCCTCGGGAGAGGATTTCCTGAAAAACAAAGGACAATAAATCATTTCATACATTTATTCATAATGCTAATATATCTGCAACAATTTAAAAATCACTGTGTAGAAACTAAATAAAAAACTGTAATTACAGAAAACATTTAATAGGTACTAGCACATTCTCTTCTAGTTAGCATTACAGAATGTTAATACCTCAAGAAAAGCAACATCCATTTTATTATGCTTTTCTAATGTTGCTAAAGCTAAAACAACCTTCAAAGACATTTCACATAAACTGCTCTCTGCTACTAAATACTTATCAAGACTCTACTGCAGTTAAAATACCCTAATATTAAATTAGATCAATTTTAGAAAATAAGAGTAGCAGATTAGATCTAAAATTTTTTGAGATTAAACCAAAGAATTGGGATGGGTTTTAGAATCTGTATTTACCCTGACAAAGTATCGCATGATCTTGTTCTGGAAGTCTCCAGGAGGTAGCAATATATACAGTAAAACCTCACACAGATCCCTTAGGAATCCTAGAGAGGAAGAACAATAATTTTATATTATTTGACATCTTACCTGATGTTATAAAATCCTATAGATAAATCCTTAATTTTAATTTCAAAGATACAATCATATATATCTTACAGTCCAAGCATCACAGTAGCACCTTTCAGATGGAATATAAGCAGCACTGATGTTAACCTAATTGAGAGAGATCTACCTAAAAACCAAGACAACAAAAGCTGAATTCCAAGATTAAAAAAAAACAAACCAAAAAAACAAAAACAAACCCTAATATATTTTCCTTACTTTATATTTACAGGGTTTTTTTCCCCCTCCTTCAACACTTTGCCTAAAACGATTAACTGATTTTTTTTTTTTAATGAAGACTACAGAGTAGTGATAAGGAAGGCATATCTAACAAAAAGCAGTAAGAATCTACAAAACCATACCCTGCCTCCCAGAAAACATGTTTCTATCCTAAAATTACTCCAGTGAAAGGAGGAAGACTTATATATGTACAGACTTCATTGTAATTATAGCAATAGTATGTACAAATTAGAGTAAATATATGTGTATAGTAGATAATCTCACTGTGAAAGTCACATGCTAAGATTTTAATATATTTCATATGGCATATGCAACTGTTAGTATTTTAGTCTCCCATATTAAAATATTAACTCAGAAGATAATATTAAGAGACCTTCTTCATCTTTGGGAGAAGTGCAGACTAGATCACGACAGACTTCTTTTTCCATTTCAACTTCAACCTCAAAGAATGTATCTACAAGTTCCTCAGCTTGATCTATAGAAACGAAAATAAAAAGAAACATACTTTTGTAAAGATTAGAAACTTGAAAGCAAACTTCAGTCATAAAATATTTCACACATGTAAGATACTGGCCTGTACAGACTCAAATCAAAAAATATTTTACGTTACCTTTCATCTGATCACCTTTCTCTGCTATCCTCTGCTGAGCTTTTCTGAAAACTCGAAGATGAGTGCCAAAGTCATCAACAAGTCGTGTTGTGAAATAAGGCTGCCAATCTGTTTCTTTTGACCTATTAGACAAGGAAATCCAAGAAAATGAATTAATTTATCCTGAACAGAAAGAATAATAAATTTCTACTTTTTTTTCCTCCCTGCCAAGAACAACATTGATAGTAAACATGGTAAAACAAAGAAATAAATCAGTCTTCTAATTGCCTATTCCCTGGAAACAAACCAAGTATTTTAAACTACCACTCCTGCACCACATTAATATTTATGCATTAGTATTTGGGATAGTGTTCTGATTCATGACATTGCCAAATATCTGTGAGAAATTCTGATATAAATAGTTTACAACCTAGAATTAAAATACTCTCCAGGTCTTTTTCAGCCGTACTTTCTACCATTTTGGAAGGCACCTAAACAAAATAATTTTCTTCTGAATTTGCAGTATATGCACAAGTGAGAAAACACACATTTCACTTGAAACTAAAAGTAATCTAATATTATCAACAATTGATTCCACAGCTTATATGAGGTAATTAACATGCCCTCCAACAATGCCCATAGGTTTACAACAGAATACAGTCACTGTTACATTTGCATAAAACTATTTCCTTATTAGTATGAAAAAGACAAGAGATATTCTTATGATGTCTGTGCCTTACTAGCCAAACACAAAATGCGCTTGTGCGTTATAGGTTTAATGAAGCTTGATGTTAGTGATGGTCCTTCCCTGAACTAAGTATTCTACTACCTGAACTCTCTCAGACACCTACTTTGTTATAGCAGAATCCTTCTACAAGACTTCCTTTTTTGTATTTGCTCCCTCGCCTTCTCTTTCTTCCCTCTCGAAAGGAATAAGGAACTCTGGAAGAAAGGGAAGTCTACTGCAAAATCTAGATGGGGATAAGAAGCAGAGCTGTCCCAAAGGGCAGTCGATAATCCTGCTCCACAAACCGCAGGGTGATCGAACCGCACAAAACCACGAGGTGGCAGCCTTATACCAGGCTCCCAAGTGTGCAGCTCTCATGGAAAAAAAGAAAATTCCCCCAGTATTCATTCTCTCCAGAAGCTCACAGGGCTATATGAAATTAGTGGCGATGGTGCTAATCTAAACTGTTTCCGCTCTATCCAGCTACAGGCGTTATAAATACACTACATCATCTTCTGTGCAGAAGAACTTCTGCAGCCCTGTGAAGTTGATTTGCTTTGTACAGCAGAACAAAACCCTACAGGAGCAGCGCCTGTTTTTGAAGAGCTATAGTGCTGTAGGAAAGAAAAATAAATCTGTTATAACTTGACCTGCTTTGACACAAACTCAGTGACTGATACTGTGCAATGAAGTAACTTCGCCCAACACACAAAAGCATTGAAGCTGGGTAGCCAGGTCCATTTCATGTAACCCTAGGTTTGGTTGCTGTAACATATAGTTTATTTAGCACAGTTTTCACTATTTTCAACGCTGTTTCCTAGGATTTCCATTATCCTCCAATCAGTAAGATTATATTATAATGAATTTTTCTTCATATTAAACCTAGATCTACATCTTTGACCCTTCTTGCCAGAAAAGTACACTGACCTACATTTTCAAGTCAACAGAGAGAGGAGTAGCACACCTTAAAATTGCTAAAAAGTTAATTATATTTAGGTGACCCACAGCCTCTTCTGAAGAGAAAACAATCAGCCCAATCGGATGAATACTTGAAATAAAAACTTAACAAGGAAGTAGGTGGATTTAAAGGCATGTGATACCTGGGCTGAGAAATCATCCATACTAAAGAAGGTAAATAATTTCCCAGACAAATTGCTTAATCAAGTAGCAGGAAGTCAGGAAACAGCAGAAAAAACATGAAGAAATTAATAAACTATCCATTTGTTCTGAATCAACCCTATTATAAAAAATAATTTACATAGGTGACATACCATTTAATTCCCCAGACTACTATTCATTTAAAAATACCCATTGTTCTTACATATTGAAAAGCAATACCACTTTTAAAAGTTATCTGAGCTGATACCCAAGTTGAATCCAAGACTTTCAGATTGACTTACCTTGGGAGTGGCCCTGCTCTTAAATGAAACAGACCTGAGTACAAAGAGGTGATGATTCACAAACCCAGTGCTTAAGTTGCAAAAAAAAAAGGCTATTCAGTAATTTTAGACATTAATCTGAATTTGGAAATGGCCATTTTGCAAAAGACCATGACTACAAACATCATCATCTCCATTATTTCCTTAAGGGATCAGCAAAAGATTGTCGTTCTGAGATTACAGTCTTTAAATTTTACACATTCTTTCTATAAAATGTACTGAACTATGGCAATAGATAAACTTAAATCACTTATCTAATGCTATAAAACCCACAGTGTATTGATGTAAACACAAATAATCTTACCTGGCAGAAAACTGAACAAGTGCATACTGAAGAGCCTGCCTAATTTCCAGAAGAAATGATTCATCATCACTTAGCGTATAATACCAATACTGCACATAGTCTCTCAGGGAAAACTGGATTACCTGAAATTGAAAGGAGAAAAATAAATATGAACTAATGAAAAAGGACTAAAAAAACAAACAATAGGTTTTTCTGCCTGATAATGCAAGAGCACTTATCTTAAATGGTTAACACAGTGAACCATACTCCCTTACCATTATAAAATTGTGAGTGAAACAATATATTCACATACTGAAACCTCTTATTAATACTCGTTTCTGTGTATCATCACCACTACATTGACAGACTATAATATGCAGAAAACATACTCAGATATTGCCCAATATCCTCACCCATCCTCAGTGTTTTCTCACTTACCGCTCTCAAATATGATAAGACTTTTAAAATTCTATTTGTTGCTCAACTACTTATATATTACATAGTCAATATTTGAAAAAAAAAAAAAACAAAAAACAAACCAAACAAAAGGTTAAATAGTCCTGGTTAGAACTTACCTGTTGCAAAGGCTCATCAATTATATTCGCACCTGTCAGTCTTCTGTCAATCTTAATAGGTCTGGCTTCACGTTTCATTTCTTCTATGCACTTGAAAGAGATTGGGAAAGGTAACTTTGCACATTTTAGCTCTAATTAAAAAATAGTTCTACGGTTTATGATACATATACCTTCAGTAATGACTTTATATAACGTTTTCCCTGTTACTATAATTTATAGAAAATAAAGAATCACAGAATGATTTGGGTTAGAAGGTCATCTAGTCCAATCAATTCCCCTGCTCACTTTGACCTTGAATGTTTCCAGGGATAGGGCATCCATCACCTCCCTGAGCAACAATAATATCTCTATTTTTCACTATATAGTAAATAATGGTGAGGAACTAACCTAAAAACCTACTTCTTGCTCACTGAAAAAGAGCAAATGTTTGTTAAAATACTAAATCAGATGGAAATAAAACTCAAATAGTCAGAAAAGGAGGGAAGAGGGATACACAACAGCAGCACAAGACAGTTTTTGTGCAAGACTCCAGTTCCCTACTTGATTGTGAAATCTCAGGGAGGTAATTGTTCAGTTGGGTTTTTCTTGTTTCTTTATCTATCTCAATTTATTCTATATGCTAGAAGAAAAATTACTCTTTCATACCATTGCTACTTGACAGATGAATCTTTGGAAAGTAGTTGATGAGGGGGGAAAGAAATTACTCTATAGAAGGACTTGAAACTCAGAGCAGTTAACTCCAAGAATGACCTCAACACAGCTGAGTTTAGGTTGACATATTGAAAAAGAACACCCTTTATCAGTGCTTCTCTAAGTTGAACTAATACAGTGTCTTTCTACACAGTTCTGATTAAATATGCAATAAACACCTCTATTTTCACAGAAATAACAACCCAACAACTTACACTGCTGTTCAAAATAAGCAATCATTTTTTTTGTTCTAGAAAGAAATTTATTACTCTATTGGAAACATAGAAGAACTGCCAAAACCATAAATGAAGACATTATAAACCATACATCCAGTGTTTTTGTTCTGTGTGACTCTCCCTAAGTATTGCTCATCCAAACCACTTAACAGTGAACAGCAGTGAAATACCTGAGACCAGAAAAAAAATCAGCCTGCTACTTAACCAACTATGTATCACAACACCAAAGTATTTTGTTGCAAAATTCTCTATATTTTTTAACTTTCAAGGCAAGGGAACCATTCACTGCTACTTTAATATGAATAAAGCTGACTCACATTCAAACAATACCCCAGCTATATACTCATGATTTGTGAAATATTTTTGTCTTGATGGTTTCAAAAACACCAAAATGATACAGAACTGAATAATACTGAAAAACTTTTACTAAGCACAACATAGTTCAAGTTGTGAAACAAAGTTGTTAAAAGAGAGTTTTGATGGACTGCATCCATAAAACCACATTTGGAAAACAGAGGAAAAACAGCAGCAAAAAAAGGAGCAGCCACAAGAAAGAGAGAGAGGAACACACAGAGAATATGCAAAATTATTAGGTAAAAATCTAAATGTTCGTATGCTCACAGGATCCAAGTTTTGGTTGGAGCTTCAGGAATTCATCTTATCCAACCTCCTGCTCAAAGCAGAGCTAACTACAAGGTTAGACCATTTTTTCATATTCTTTTTCTCCAGTGAAACATTTATGTACCCACGGCATAATTTAATTTGCTTTTGGTATGTCTGAAGACATCCAAAATTTCAAATATGTGCTTTTATTCCATTACAGGTACAATAGTTGACCATAGTCTCACTTGGAAAGCATTGCTGGTTTTAAGTCTGCCTCCCAGACATGGACATAGAAGACGAACTTAAAGGAAGGACCACACACACATGACAACAACTGTTCTATTTAACTGTCACTTCACACACAGTAAGTCTGATGCACTCTACCAGTATTAAATCATGACTTAGGAAAAACAAGCATCACTTGTTATCATTAAATTTGACACCTCCTTACTTCATTTTAAGCAGGTAGGAAGCGCTCACAAGGAATGTGAGACATATACTCCATGAAGTAAGATGTAGCACAGAGTAAAGAAACCTAGGCTCCACAAGCACCTAACTGCACTGAGTGAGTAGCTTCAGACTCTTGCTTTGCTACACTAAAAGATATTTTTATGTCCTTTTTGAAACTCTGTTAGGTAATTGTTAAATACAAAATATGCTTAATTTGTACTGTGCCACTATTTCCCAAATCACGGTCACAGGATTTCCTGAGCAGACAAGGCACTCATTTACTCATCTGCATCAAATCTATAACATAGCATATGACCCACTGATTTAAAGAGATTCAGAAACTAGTCAGGGATCAAATATGCAACTCGCACTTTTAAGTTGTTCTCACTGTTATCTAACAGTAATTTGGCAATCTTATACTCAGTCTACAGAAACTCCTTGTCTTTTGGGCAAAGCATAGAGACATCAATTATGATAATAACCAAACATCTTCTGTTAAACTTGGAGTGAATCTATAATTCTAACTGAAAAGAGCATTCAAGTTAACAGTTCAGAAGGCTCTAAACTTGCCCTTCGTTCAACATGGTTTTAATATAAGCCTTCAGACTTATCTTGCAGAGACAGTACATTATTTCATCATAGAATAATACAATCAGCCAGGTTGGAAGGGACCTCTGAGATCATCAAGTCCAACCCTTGATCCACTCCCACCGCAGTTACTAGACCATGGCACTAAGGGCCACATCCAGTCTTGTCTTAAAAACCCCCAGGGACGGAGAATCCACCACTTCCCTGGGCAGACCATTCCAATGCCTGATTACCCTCTCTGTAAAGAATTTCTTCCTAATATCCAACCTAAACCTCCCTTGGCAGAGCTTAAGACCATGCCCTCTTGTCTTACTGATAGCTGTCTGGGAGAAGAGACCAACCCCCACCTGGCTACAACCTCCTTTCAGGGAGTTGTAGAGAGCGAGGAGGTCTCCCCTGAGCCTCTTCTTCTCCAGGCTAGACAACCCCAGCTCCCTCAGCCTCTCCTCATAGGACTTGTTCTCTAGTCCCTTCACCAGCCTTGTTGCTCTTCTCTGGACCTGCTCCAGCACCTCAATATCCTTCCTGAACTGAGGGGAAGTATCCTTGAGTATGTTGCTGACACAAAAGTTACGTAAGGCTTGCAAAAAGAAAAGCAAGTCCAATCCTAATTTTTAAGCCTCCCTATGTGTACGCAAACAAAAAAAAATAGCAGGAAGATATATGGTCTTCCATCAAGTGTACATTAAGTATTTCTCCTTAATGTGAAGCTTTCATTATATATTCACTAATAAGTATAATAAGCAGCAATCAGGGAAACCTACTAGCACCAAATCCTGTGTCGTAACTTACAGTACATTCTACATGTTATTTCCATCCACAATTTTGGTGCTCTGTATTATAAATAATTTCTGTAAAATTAAGCACTTGAACATTTATTTTAGTCTAAAAAAATCTCTAAATAACAAAAAAAAAAAAATCAAAACAGTCAAAAAAGTTCTGATTGTCTTTCTTGAAAAGAGCTGCTTATTTATTTCAGATTACTTCTCAGAGTACCACAAAAAAATTTTATATTAAGGTGAATTCAGTTTCTATTTGGTTCATGGAAGAAGTACAACCTATATAGACTAGCCACTAGAAAAAATATTCCTAGTTCAAGACCACTTAGGGTCACAATGGTTTTAAACATGAAAACAATTTTAAGTTAAAAATATTACTTTCCATATAGATAAGTCAGCAGAAATTTAATGCAGAAATAGCAAATAAGAATCACAAGCAAACTGCAAATTTGGTTTCGGTTAGGACTCATCTCTTCTTGCACTGTTACTGAAAAACTCAGCTACACTACCTAATGCAATTTTAATACAATGGCAAAAAAGAAATGCAAAACACTATTGTAGAAGACAAACAGATTCTAGTTGGTGAACAGCTCCAAAAAGCATTTTCTAAGTCAGCTAAAAATAAATACCTTCGGTACTACAAAACTTAAATCCAGAGATTAGTCAAGGCAGGTCAGTTGAGAAAACTGATGTGTCAATAATCCATACTCAAATCAGAAGTGAAACTACTGCAATTGCAAAGATTACACAAAAACCTCCAAAAGATTTTATTCTTTTATAAAGTAACCAGAACACACATATGTACTGAGATAAAAAAAGTAACATTAATATTAAAAAAGTGTTCATCTATGTATTGGAAATTTAAAAGACAGAAAAACTTCTTTAAATCTTCTCTCAAAACACAATGACGTAAGTAACACTCCACAATCCATATAAGCACTAAATTCTATACCACACCAGAACACTAGTCCTGTAAGATGAGGTTTCATTAGTGGAACAGAATCATTAGTTGATTGCTGACTTTCCCTTTTTCAGTCTTAACTGTTTTTCATTTGGACCACTGACCTTATTTTACAGTTTAGAACATACTTAAGTTGTAGATTTATTTCAACAATTTAAGTGAAAAGGCCACTTACCAACCAGTCACAAAAAAGTTCAGTGATTAGAAAACATAATGCTCAATCACAAGATAAATTTCTGTGTTACTACTGATAACGTTGAACATTCATGCCCTTTCATACACAACATGAAGTGTAGTTACCTGACGGCTAAGAAAGAGCAGGATGTTAGAGTAAAAACAGCTATTAGATTAAATCTAACATAGTTAGCAATCTTGGGGTTAAACTGTTTTCTCTATTCTGATGCATGCAAATGGATTAGGCCAAGATATATCTAAACTTCTGAGCTACCAAGATGTATTGGTTCATAAACCAGGAACTCCTAGAAATTCTATCTCTTGGCTACTAACAATTTTTTCTGTACTAAACAGATGCAGATTTATCCAATGAGGAACTGTGAATTTAGGTCCATTAACCAAAATGATCTGTTAAGAATTCAGAAAAGGAAAGCTGAAAAGTGGAAAAAGGCACAATTTTTAGATTAAAACTGATTATTAGTGTCATTTTAATTTCCCAAGTTATAAAATCTGATCTAGAAAATAGACCAGAAAACCTTCCTTACCTTAGGGATCCCAACTGATGTACAAGGGAGAAATGAATGTTCGCACTGTTCAAGGTATTTTTCTGAGTTGCTTTTTCCAAATAAAAGAGTAACCACAAAACCCCTAAAATGGAAAAAGAAAGACCAGCTACAACAACAGCCATCTTTCCCCACCTCTAGAAAATATTTCACAGCAAGTTACAGAATGACAATATATGACAGTTTGCTTACTCTCCTACTCTTTCACAGTGTAGTGTGCTGCTTAAAATAACTGACACAATACTGAGTATGAAGTTTCCCAGTCTTGTATTACATGTCTTCATATATTCTTATCACATAGCAGCTCTGTAAAGCACAGTTTACACTACAGAGACTGCTGCATGAGAAGAACATGTGATAACACACTGTCTATGCTCACAAATATGAAAGAGGGGTACATGGAGAGAGGGGTACATACAGAAGTTGCTCTCTTTGTATTTATACAAAGATTCTTTTACTTCGACACTATGAAGAAATAAACCTTTTAGTGATATGTTTAGGCCACTCCACTGTAGCATAAGCCACAAAAGCACAGTCCAAAAATAAACTGATGTAGTAAGCATAACTAACCACTGATTGCGTATGTTTAAAGATTGCACTCAAACTTGCTACAACAGCAATAATGTATTTACAGCTTACAGCACTAGGGCACAAAAATACATAAACATAAAGCTAGTTTTACTAAGAAAGAGATGAAAACCTAACCTTTGTGCCAATTACAGCATAAGCAAAGTATGTAGCTTTTGAAATATCAAGTGTATTGAAAAAAAAAGTCACTACTGCTCAGACTAGCCTGGGGATGGCTAAACATGCATAGCCTTTTAGAGAAATTTCAAAGCATTCCATTTAGAGGCAAGCTGACCAGTATTTGTGACCACAGGATCTCACAAAGCTATTTAGGCTTGAAATGTGGTGAAATAATACATTCTTTTAATATAGATTGCTGTTGATATATGATACTCACAAGACTAGAGAAAAATTCCTATCCAAGCTAAAATATGACATTTGAAGATTTTAATTTCCAAAATGGGAACCGTTCTTGTTAAGTCCCCCAGAGGCTCAGTAATTCAGAAGCAGGGAGGTGGTCATTTATACCTCAACAACTCCAGGAAAGAAAAAAAAAAAAAGCTACTGAAAATTATTACCAGTAACTAGGCAATGCATAAGAAAAGTTCACTCGATACTCTAATTTCCTTATAGCTGTCTTTACCCACCAAATGACAGCAAAAAATAAAAGCAGGTCTAATTGTTCTTCTGCTCCAGATAACTTTTAAATCATAACATCAATGGTGCTAGGAGCATCATAATTCAGTTCAAGGACAAGAACTTGCTTAGAAAAATTTCAATATTAGTTTCACTAATATTTGGTTGTTTTGTTTTTAATTATTAAAAAGTTTGGATTTTCTTTTGATTATCTATGACTTTTCTATTAGAAACCTCAGTTGTCTTTTAAAGAAAGCAGTATACTCAAATTTGGCCTAAAATCAGTTTTAACTTCAAACATTTATCAGCAAGTTGCTTCTCTTCTTTCATTCAGAAGGACTGAAGCCTTGGAAGTAACTACTATAGATTATATCTCTGTTTTTTCTCAAATGTGTTGATACTCTTTTAAGTTAATGACTCATTCAAAAACACTAATACCACCAATATAGTTTAAAAATATCTCATCTTCTTAGATGCCTTTAAGTATTTTCACTTTTAAGCTAGAAATACTAGGAGCTTCTGCTTCTATGCAGAAATTCTCTAATTTAAAACCTTGTGTGCCTTAGAGAAGGATACATAATCTCATGATTCAGGGCATCCATTAGCTAACCAGAATCTTGTAGTGTAAATGCTTATCTAATTCATCAAGAGGATTCTCAACATGGTGAATGAGATATGATTTTATTTTTCTCTAAATGAATTTATCAGGAAAAGGAAAAGATTGTATTTTACTTAATTTTTTAAAATTTCTTCCAAAGATTACTGGAAGGTCAGCTTTTCTCAAGGACAGAGTAACAACAGAACAAAGGTAAAAGACAGAAAAGTGAAGATGACAGATTTATCATTTTCCCCTCAAGTCTGAAAAGTAACAGCCTCAGCTGAATGCTTTGTGAAAGTCAAAAAGCAGCTTCAGAACCATTCCTGATTTGGTCAGCAGTTAGAATCATCAACATAGGCAGCCAATCACATATATATGGATGTGATTGAGTATCAATTGTTATGGGTTTTGATGACAGAGCAAATTCCCTCAAATGACAAAGCAATTGATGATCCAAGAAATTTCAATTTTTGCAACATCAGAAGCCCAAGCCTGGTGGGAGAGCCACAATTCACATAATTTTTATTTTACTTCCTTAGGACTGAAAGAAAGAAAGAAAATAAGGTAATTAATGCTTAGTAGAAAGAAAAGGCAGATGGAAACCAACAGGTCCAGCATTCAGATTGAAGGATCTGCACCAACACTTGAAAAAGAGGCAAAAAGTGTTTCATGAAGAATAACACCCTGTAATATTCTACACAGGTTAAGGAAACAATAACTATATTTCACCTCCTGTTTTTGGTGGAAAGAGCTCAGTTCCCTATGTAATGAGCTACCAGATCCTGAATCGAAAAAGGTTATCATAAATCAGCCTTGAAACAAAATGAAACAAGGAGAAATTTTGATATAGAACTTCTATTCATGTATACAAATGGTTTCAGTATTCTTCCACGTACACAAAAAACCAATACCATGTTTACTAAAAGTGATCTGTGCAAACACACAGTTGAGATTAAATCAAAAAGAAATAACTAGCACATAATAGAAGTTAAACAGTATAAACAGACTGATTATACTGATACAGATATGGCATCACCATTGTTTTCCTGCATAGCCCACTGGTGTATAATTTAAATGCTTAGGTCAATACTAAGAATGCAACCAGCTACGATTCAGCATTTTCTTTTGCTTAAACTGCAAAATGGGACAACAGCTGGACTTCCAGCTAGTGAAAGTCAGAAACCTTTGATACGGGTCACTTTTGGTTTTTTTGAGCAAAGTATAAAAACCTAGAAGTAACGTAAAATTCAACCATAAAATTCTAGCATAAAAAATCCCTGTCCAAAATTGTTATTTTGCTCCAGAAAAGGATATGATAAATATTATGGACACTACAATAATCAGGAACAAAACTACATTTTTATTTTCCAAATTTAGGTACGACATAAAATTGCAAATTGTAAGTTGAAAAGTTACTTTGTAACATTAATTTGTTTGTTTATAAGAGAAATACGATGAACCATTTGGCTAAACTTCTAGGGAATTAATTCAAAAAAAGGAAAAAGCAGGCAAGAATAATTTAGATATAAATCTGTTTGACCTAGTTGGCACTCACACTTCTGTGTGCTGAATGTTAACGTGTGTCACTCTGAAAAAGATTAAGTGTAAAAAATGGCCAGATCACAGCCTGAGCCAAAATGCATATGTTAAAGTAATGAAGTGATGACATTCTACTGGAAGGGCTGAGACTTGACATCTATGTCAAGTAAACACATCATAGGGAGATGGATACAAATTCTGCTTTAACACACACACTACCACTAGATGAATTTATCCTTAATAAGATCAATGTTTACTGACTAGCTGCAAAAATTAACCAAAGCAGCAGAAGAACCACAGAGTTTACTTGAGAATGAGTGAGCACAGGCACCACAGGCATTCTCATGGTGGTAGCTGGCTTCAGACACACTCTATGAGACACTGCTTTGACTGTTAGCTTCGAAAAGCCAAGCTACTGAAATTGAGCAAGAATGAAGAAGAAGCTCTTGTTTTTCGTACTGCAAATACTAAGGAAGTGGTAGTACAAAACAGTAAACAGAGGAAATCTTGCCCTTTGGACAGACTCTTTGCCTTTTCCTCTGGACAAACAGCCAGTAAAATACGATAAACATACATGCATCAAGACTTAACAAGACAAAAGCATTTACTTGGAGTTAGTTTGACATTAACTAAATCCTCATTCTAGAAGACTGACTATTCTGATTTCTCAGAGATGGAATGCCGAACTTAATCCAGTTCAAACCCATGCATAGCATCTGTAATCCTAGCTACAGAACTCTATTACATTTTTGATGAGACATACAGGAATATACATACATTCCATACTGTATTGAATAAGAAGGTTAAAAGAGTGTTCCAAACAAAGGGAAAAAATACTTAAAGGTAGCCCACACACCCCATTAGAATTCAGGCAGGTCTTGGAGAGCATAGAAATGTTGTTATTCTGCAGATTAGTCTTATGAGAGAGAAGAAGGAGGATCAGCCCATTAAGACATTTTGACCTGGCATCGAAAATGAAAGTTCTAATGGTTACAAGGCAGACACTATAAAATACAATGTAATAATGGTGCTAAAGACTATAAAAACTTCACCTGTTTGCTTCTTTTCTGTCTACATAAAGTACAAAATGTCTACAGCTGCTGACCTAATCTACTTGTTCAAAGTGTAGCATCATTTCCAAATACCCAAGAAAGCATCCACTAGCTTCCCTCATGAATCAAGTGTCTTAGGAAATGAGATTGTGATAGAAAAGGAAGCATAATTACTTAGTAAGTGCCTGGGAAAAGAACTGACACAGTAATAGAAAGTAGGAACTGAAATAAACATTGGTTTTACATCAGCATTTGTCCTCTAACACTCATTATAAATAGCCAAACTGAGATTTCAAGGAAAAATTTTTCATAAAAAGCTGCTCAAATGTGGAAATATTAATTACATAAAGCCACTACAGATCTTCAGAGCAAGCTATTTGCTAAAATTCACATTCAAATTTTACTTTCATAGATAATTACACAAAACACTAAGTAGTATACTTACCCACCCACAAAGCAGAGGATATAAAATGCAAAGTAAAATATAGCGAAGGGTCCAAAAGTTACTAGAAAAAGCACAAGGCCAAGACTTCCCCATCCCCATATGGAAAGACTGGTCTGTAATGAAGAACACATAGAAAAGGAACAGTTAATATGAAATTCATACAATTTTAAATCTCCAGAGCAATATTTGCAGTTTCTACAAAGCTTGATACATTGTAATTAGGTAGGAAGTAAGTTTTGCTTGATGAAATAAAAATTACCATTGTTTTAAAGACTATATTGCTATCAAATATGCCCCTGTTATATTGTGGGCTAGTAGTCCAGCTAAGCCAAAATTAGAGTATTTTTCTTTCAAATACTGTTACTCATCTCTAATTTCGGATGCAACTATCACCCTTTAGGGTGTCATTTCTTTTTCTTCTCTACCCTCATTTTGTGCACTTTTGTTCCTTGAGATTCCCCCCTTCTCCTTCCTCATGAAAAGTTCACTGACATTTCCAAGAAAAAAGCAGGTTTTCTGACAGAACGGGAAGATACAGAACACAACATTGTTTTACACACCTAAACATGTTATTTTTCTATAACCAAGCAATGCTATTCCTTCCCTAGATCAAAGCAGTTGCAAGACTAAAATGGTTTCCCTTTCTCCAGTAAAGTCACAGATGGGTCAACAGGTGCTCCAAATATTTCATGCAAGTATACTCTTACTCTCCCCCATAAACAAAAGGGAGGAAACTGATTACTACCTCTAACTATTACTACCACAGAAATTAAGGGCATTCAAACAATCCTTTGAAACATCCAAGTGTGATTTTCTTTTAAAACCAGGACATTTTATATAGATATAAAAACAATAACAAAAAAAAAAAAAAAGGCAAAAGAGATCCCAGATTAACACTTTTTCCACACAGGCATTACCACATTCTTAGAAGAGATCTGGTTTAGCAGGCAGGACTAAATACTTTGGCAGAGGTGGGGAGACAAGGGTTGTTTGAAAAATCCATGGGGCACTTAAAGCCAGCCACAAGAACATCTGTGGGATTGGTGGGATTTTGCATAAATGCAGCAGTGCTTCACCTGCACTGGTGGAGCTATCAGAAATACAAAAAAAAGCAGCAAGATTCAGGTTATTGTGCCAATACAGGTTACAGTATAAGTGCATTTATATACGCACATATATACATACACGATCTATCTACATAGACAGATGTGTGTATGCATATACGTATATGCAGGGTAATCTAAAAAACCACGGTAGGGAAAACCTGACCAATCTTAGTTTTTAGACTTCACAATGTTGCAATGCAGTCAACAAAGCTCACATAAATTTAATTCAGCCCAGTCTCTAGCTCAATCTGGAAAGCATGTTTCAGCCAAGTCCCAAGAGTGTGAAACCAATGATGACAAGTATTTATAGGCCACCGAAACCGTTCCAGTTCTGAGGTTCTCAACTTCTTTTTCTTTCTGTTGTCTAATTTACACCTTTCCTAACAGTGATCAAATGATACCCTGATGGGAACTCAGACAACTGCTATGTCAACAAGTAACACTAAGGAAGTATTTAAATAAACTTGTCTTGCAGTTTGACATTTAGAGAACAAGCAAAGATTGAACACCATATTTGCAGAGAGCTGTTTTTTAGCTTTTAATATGGAAGACAGGGGAAGCTTCGCTACAACCCATTTCTCTCAAGGACTACTTAGATTTCACAGGATTAAAAAAAAAAAAATCAACTTTTTCAAAACAAAGTTTTAAAAATCCTACAAACAACGAAGACTCTTACATAAAGTAGCTTTGATTATTTCTGAGAGCAACACCAAAAAGCAAAATCGCTCTGAGGAGAGACTGTTTCACAAATCTAAACTGTAATAATCAGAATTATTCAATTCTTCCTAGTTATAAGTTTAATGGAACATAGAGATGAATTTCTATTTTCTTCCTAGTTAAGTTTGTTAGCAAATGATATAATCTATACTGGCTTTTTTCTTAGTTTTGAGGCTGGGAAAAATTAAACATACAAGTACATAGATGAGTGTAATTAAAGTGTTGCAATTAAAATACTGCATTGAATACTGCAAGTTATTCAATTCTATTCAAGCTGAAAAAGTGGTTTATTAGATGATATAAACCATACAATCCACACAGCTAAAATGCTGAATTGGTGCTACAGTAAAAAAAAGAAAAATCTTGATCATGATTGAGTAGAAGATTTTGTTGTTTTGTTGACTCAGGATAAGTAAATGCAGTAGATAATTGTGTCCTTCCAGTACCTGAAGAGAGGCTACAGGAAAGATGGAGAGAGACTATTTACACTACACATGTAGTGTGTCCATGACAGGACAAGGGGGAATGGATTCAAACTGAAAGTGAGTAGGTTTAGATTGGATATTAGGGAAAAATTCTTTACTATGAGGGTGGTGAGGCACTGGAACAGGTTGCCCAGAGAAGTTGTGAATGCCCCATCCCTTAAATTAAGTGTTCAAGGTCAGGTTGGATCGAGCTCTGAGCAATCTGGTCTAGTAGAATGTGTTTCTACCCATTGCAAGGGGCTTAGAACTAGATGATTTTCAAGGTCCCTTCCAACCTAAACCATCCTATGATTTGATGATAAACTCTTTGGAGGGTAGAGAAGAGAGACACGCCAATCTACAAAAACAAACAAACAAAAAAACCAAAACAACCCGGACAACGCAACAATTAAAGTGAAAACAAGATCTCACTGTACCTCTAAATTTCAATATAAAAAGAAGGTTCTGCCTAATTATGCCCTCAGAAATACATTTTAAAACTTCTACAGAACACTACAAGCATCAGGAAGATAAGGAAGATATGCACACAGAAAACAACATTTAATCAGGATCTTTTTTTTGGTCAAAAAACCAGTATGCTTAATGGCATCATTTCAAAAAGTTTAAGTTCTAAATATGGGGTAAGCACTCTAAATGACTTAATTAAACTAGATGGCAGGATGCATATTCAGAGTTGGATGAATGCATAATTAACAAAGAAAGTTCTATAACTCTAATAAATAAAACAGTAACCTTTTGTCCTCTGCTCTAGTTTTGCAATTTAGCATATGGCTACAGAGATTCAAATCTCATTTGGTATTTTAATAGGATTTCTTAAAATTCATACAACTTGGTACACTGCAGCAAGTACAACAGATACTGGCCCAATTCTTGTATACTCTAAATGTGTAGTTTATAGTCTTACAGATTTTGAGACATTCAAAGGGATTTAATCATCAGGATGGTACCCTTTTGGCTGACTGTAAAAAAAACTTCTGCTAACTTCACACTTCTAAAAGGCACTTCAGCAGTATAACTCCTAGGAAAAAAATGAAAACTTTGCGTAAAGTTCCTTAAACACATCAAAATCAACTAATAAAAGAACATCTAAACATTACACAAATATGACTACACAGCTGATCAGTATAAAAATAGGTTCAGGTATTTAAATTCAAACCCTGCTTGCAACTTATTTCCAAATCAGTTTTATGATATTATTTTTTTAGAAGATTCACAGATTTACTAAAGCTCTGTCTAGCCTTACTAAAGTTAACTGCAGGGTGAATGCTTATTACTCCTGATAGAAAGAACAAGTCAGTCTTCTGAATAAATGGTATAAATGCTGGCATTTAAGTCACAGCCATCCAGACCCTTTAAAAGAAGCTGACATGCCCTAGGTTGGAAGGGCAAACTTTCAAGCTGAACTGGCATAGTGCTGTTCACTGACTTTAAAGGAAGTAGGGACAGTTACCTAAAGGTTAAAGAAGTACACAAGCCTTAGTCCCGTGGTAGGCATGTTTGGGTACATACCGTGTCCATACACACATGCACACATGGATAAAGGATCTTTATTGCAGAACAACAACTGTTCCACCTCACCAGTTGTAGCCACTTTTGCTTACCACCACTACAGATACCATATGTTTGCCCCACCATCACCACTTCTTAGCTTTCAGGTCTAAGATTTCACAGAGTTCTGCAGTGTATTACTAAGGTTATATATATACAATGGGCTAATGGAGCATCATGGTCACACACGGTAACTTTGTACAGTATGGAACTGGTTTAGCAAATTAAATTGCAGTTGAAGTAAAGGGTTGTCTGTAAGCTCAAACAGTGCACTGCAGAGCCTTATCAGGTGAGAACAGACACACACAGGTGAATATTAACACGTGTTTGATTCAGCTTTTAGAGACAACAAGACTATCACCTTGATGACACCACCACTTCGGGTTTTTTACTAGGTTTTGTCCATTTTTCCCACTGAACTCTTTTCCCACAGTATACAGCCAACTACTAAAAGTAGTACATTAAGAATTTGCTTTCTTATATACATCTGCTTTCTCTTTCTTTGGTTCCTGCTTCCTAACCACTGCGGAGGTCAATAAAATTAAGATGATCCCAGGGAGGCAAGAAGTTGGAATGCTTTTATTTGTACAAACCTGGTATTTGTATAGGTCTGAGGTACTACATATTCATAGCGGGTTTGCATATTCATAAGGAGGCTGGGTTTATTCTAAACAAGGGTTTTCACAGGGATGACATCAGGGGAAAACCCAGGTTAGCAAATCTTGATGGAGGTTTTTTCCCAGTCTCTGTCAGCCCAAGGCTTTTGTTTAAACCTAGCAGTTTTCTTTTTCTCATATCCAAATTTTGAAATCCAGCAAATCACTGCAACATTTTGATGGTCTTAGCTGCATACCCTTATGGCTAGCAGTGCTAAGCTAAGACTGACTATGTGATTTAACATGACCATTCACACAGGACCTTATATAAATCCACAACGCCAATTATTTATTCCCATAAAAAGCATAATTACATCTTACTAACAGGTAGCTCCAGGAGGTTTCTTATTTGCCTAATCCAGCTGACAAAGCTTTCAGACCTTTGCCTCTCTCCCATCTTTAAGCAAAATCCTCAGCCTTGACACACCTTTCTCTTAAAATGATTCACCAGGGTAACATAGGTTTGTTGTTTGGATTTAAACTAGTGCTGTCAATTTTAGCCTGCAACTGGCAGTAAGATATACAAGTGTCTCTAGTTTAGTGCAAAACAAGTGCTACTCCAGAAGTCCAGATGACAGGTTCTTCCTGTCCTCCTTGGTGCCGCCAAACAGTGGACACACGTGTTTTCTCTCGAGGCTCCAGGTGCCACCGTACTCTCACTCCAGCAAAAAGCTGTTCCCAGCACTTGTCTCTCTTCACAATTTCCCCACATGTTCAGAGTAACTGTGGTTACAAGGTTGGAGATGCAGTACGAGAGGAAATAAAGAACACCCATACAGAAAAGTCAGGCTGTGGAATCACCTACTTGTCAATCTTAAAGCTTCAGCAGAATACTACTTAAGTCTTACAGCAGCATCCGACAGACCTGTACCACTTGGGAAGATTGCTGATTATGACTGGTTTCAAATGTTGCAACAGAATAATTTGAACTTTGGAAGAATGGTGTCATTTAAAAATAAAAACATGTTTCTTTGCTTACGATTCCTTTACAGTGTTCATCAAATTACATTTGTCCATTCATACGTTAAAAATTACTGTAGCTGACCTGTCCCAAACAAGACATTGATAATCAAACCACTGCTTTCCATTTGGGTAGTTGAAACTATTAGAGTTTTTCTAATATGCAATACCAAATGTATTTAATGCCTCCTCTGGGTTCACATTAAAAAAAATTGTCAGAGATTACATATAAAGTAGATGTCAAGTTTAATTTTGTTAATTCTACACATCTGCCTTTTAATTTGACTTCCATTTTGAGTGTAAATGGAGCATGTTCACATATAAACCTTTCTACAATTAAGGTGAGTGTCATTTTTGTCAAGTGATTAAAAACATTATTTTAGGTTTCAAATTACTGTCTCTTCACTAGCATGACAAGTAAAATTAGAAAGCTGTACCAACTGGAGTGCCAATTTCACTCCAGAGAAATTGTTATGTTACAGTAGTCAGATAAATATTTAACAGTTGTAAAATAAACCATTAACAATTCTGTAGCTACCTTCTCCCATCTGGAAAAGTTACAGCAATCAACTGAAAGACATGTCAAAGAGGGTTTTGAAGAGTTCTGCATATTGTGGTTTCCTAACACCACTAAAGGTCTCTTTTTAACTTCTTTCTTCTTATCCTTTCTCCTTTTTCCTCCCTTAGCCCAAAAGGGCAAAGCAAAACAAAACCCTGAGCTCCACTGCCACTTCAGACTATGTAAAAATAATTGTAGTGAATCTACACAACAATTTACTGCAGTACTCACAAGAAAACTCTTGAGATTTTCTTAAATTTTTTTTAAAGGAACTTTACGTAGTCTATTTTGCTTTTACTGCTCTAAGTTTAGATTGATTATTTTTCCCAAAGCAAGCTTAAAATACTAAAGCATATAAATATACACTGATCATCCTTTAAATAAATAAAATTACACAATTAATGTTAAGAGTTAAGAAGTTTGGCCAATGAAGTTTTTTCTGGATAAGTGCTGTATTCCTGCTGATCCTTCTGGGTTAAGAGGCTGGAAACTCTCCTTCCCTGTTACACAAGAGTCCACCTGTCCACTCTCTACCTCACCTCTTCTTCTGCTCAATGCACACCTTGCATGTCAAATGGCTTAACTGGTTAACAGTTGGATTAATTCAAACGCAATCAGGTCTAATTGTATTGAGTTCAGATTTTCCTGCTGTTCCTTACACTGCACGAAACAGTAAAGCTTTTGGGATCATTTTCCCCTACCCTCCCCTACAGCTATACAAGGCAGTCTAATAAATTAGGCTTTTACGAAGAGGCAATAATTTTTCATCTATACTCTAAGACCACTATTACTGCACTGTTGACTATTCATGAAACTCTTTTTTAGAAGCGTAAACCTTTAAATGAAAATACATGTGACCATTTTCTTAAAATACATAACATTATAGTGTTTAACAAGAAAGTTTAAAAGTTATTGTGCATATTACTTCAATTTCAGTATTTATCCAACAAATTCCACTAGTAAAACCTGCCTGTTTGCTAAAGTCAGAATATTAGTATTGAATTAATAATATAATTACAATAAAAATAGAAAAATTACGTTCCATATTTTTATACAATTGGTTCTTTGCAAGAAAAAGACCAACCTTTCAGTTAACACTTCCAGTTCTACCAGAAATGGTAAACATTTTCAACATCAAACTTTATTTTCAAGTGAAAAAAGCAGAGTAAAATTCAGCCTGGAGTCAAGAATCAAGATTAGTAAAGATTATTTTTAATTCCTCTCTCACACCTGCTCTGCCAGCATTGCTGATCACTACATGAAATTAGGAAGTGAAAATTTTCATTTAAACTGACCTTCATTTTACTAACTTTTATTTTCAGCATTAGCAGCTACTTTATTATACCACAGAACTATCAGCAAGGGACAGAAGGCCTCATTTCACGTCACTGTTTCTTGAGGATGGCCCAAGTATATCTCTTATTATAAAAGCAAGAGGCAACCTTCACAGACACAGACATTCTTTTTGATAACATGCATGCATTAAAACACACTCTGAATCATGTTCCAGTTTAAAAGGATATGGAGTTTTGGTCAAATTTAAAAGAAGCATTTGAGCATCTCGGATAGCCGTGGGAAATAAGTGATGCAATCCAACTTTCAGATACTTTCTTAAATATAAAAGTGACATACTCAAACTCATATTTAATACTTTTTCCAAGAAAGTGATCCTTTTCCTTTGTAACAATCCATATTGACTTGTATCCAAGCTAATTTAGTTATTTGGACAGAAAACAAGACAAAAAGATGAAAGCATTTTGGATCACCTCAGGTGATTGAAACAGGGCCAGGTTTATTGCTTGACAGGATCACCTAGGGTGATCTAAAGTGAGAAAATAAAGTAATCCCTCTAACTCTATCTTGAATTTAAGCCAATGAGATAATCTAGACTGTTCTACATTCAGCCTCTGGATAAACAGATTACATGTATTTCAAGTCTTTCTAGTGCAAAGCAATTGCAAAGGGAAGAGAGGGGAAAGCCCTCAGAAGTTTTTATCAAGTGAAAATAAAATAAAATACTTCTGTACTCCTAAAGAGCTAAAAATAATGAAGTCACATGCTCTTTAGTCCAGAAACTGTTCTTGTGATTTCATTTGTGACTACTGCTCAAGCAGCATTTTAAGCTTTTTACTTTCTTGCCTTTAACTGCACCAAAGAGTTATTTAAAAGTTCTTTTCACCAATATTTTCTTTTTTCACTGCTAAAGAAACCTGATTCCACTGAATGAACTTAAACATCAGTTTTACTTCTAGAACAATTTCTACCACTTAAGGTTCCCCATATTTATCTGGAAGCAAATACATTAAATCAGTCTTTCTCCCTAAGAATCAGATCTTATAGGCAGTCTCTATGTCCCTTCTAATAAAAACTGGAGGGCAAAGCTCAGGGATACTACAGAAACAGTTGCATTGGACACATCTTTAAAAAGGTTCTTTATATCTTAACAGCTGAGCTTTTGGAAGGTACAAATTTCTTTAGTTTTAAGCTCTTCTTCCATGATACTGGTAACTTCAGCTCAACACACTTTCTGTCAAGCAATAAATGTCTGCCTGTTCCTTGAGCTTAAATCTCCATCATACTGCCCAATTTATGCCATTACCTGTATCAGCTCATACTTACTAAGAAAATTTATATCAAAGTTATATATAAATTGTTTGGGACACAGTCTTCAATTTAAAGGCAACCCATTCCTGCCTGTGATCTTTACAGGAAGGAGAAAGTGGAAAAAGGTGGGTTATAAGACATCTGATAAACACTGATTACTTTTCTTAAAATAAATCCATTATATTTTCTATGGAGATACCACACAATTTCACAGCAGAGGCTGTGTGCCAAATAGTTTGTGCAATATTTAATTGATAGAGTCAGCTTTAAAAAAATATGCACAGTAATCCAGTATCTGTTTTAGAAAATCTCAGTAACTTCAAAAAACCACCACCCCACAAAAACAAAAAGTGAAACAAAGTAAAAGTGCCTACTTTTTGCAAATACAAAACCGTCAAAGACATAAAGATATAAAATAAGACAAACTACATAAAATTATGAACATTTTGGAACTGCACACTGCAGCAGCAGCTATTGAGCTTTTTTTTGCTTTTCCCTAACAACTCATTTAATGTAAACAGCAGACAATACCTTCAAATTTTATACTTAAAAAATACTAAGATTTTTGTTTTTACCACTTGATGACTTGCTTGAAAGCATCAATAAGCAAATAATTATTTTCAAGCAAACTCCTTAGACTCAGTAGTTTCTTCTAAACAGACTGATAAACCATATGTTTCAATTCATATCTGCAGGATGTGTGATTTTTTTTTTTACTGAGAGTTTAACTTATATGTGTTTACACATATTTTGCATATACATAAATATTATACACACACACAAAATCTAGTACTTAAGTTTACTGTAGAAAGATCTAGTCATTAACTTCTAAACAACGTGTTAGGACTTTGGCTTCCTCAGGCTATAACATTAGTCATCCAAGAGTTTTGTTTAGTTCTTTAATCTGCTGGTGATATTATATGTGCTATTTGACACTTGTAGCACAGTTTTCAGCAGTATCCCACTAACTTTAAGATGAAACTGCTAGGGATGCAGTATAGTGGTTTACTGTGTTTTTTTATGCTTTTAATACTACATACCACAATCTAACAGTTCCCAAATAAGCAACATTCCTCATCTAGATGAAAAAGTTACTTTAAAAATACTACACTAGAAACATAACCTTAGAATATTTTTATCTAATACTAGACCAAATATAAAGATTGACATGATTCTGTGATACTTGCCTTATTAGGTCAGGATACAAATGTCAAACAGCATAAATGGAAGAAAATAATTTATATTATCTATCACAATTGCCAGAAGGAGTCCTTCAGTAATACTCACCCTCCTACCCAACATTCAACAAGTTAACAAGACTAACACCCTCCTACCCAACATTCAACAAGACTAAAAATTAATTTCTACCTTATCCTTGGTGATCAGGCTATTGTCTCTAACTAGTCAGTTATGTCATATATCTTTGTAGAATTATTTTGGTAAATGAAATTAGATGGTTTAAAAATCCCCATCCCTCACCACTCCTGTAAGAAAGTGTTTTTCTTTTAAATTACTATAATGGCCAGTCTTCGCAAGCGAAGATTTGGGAAAGGTCATAAACCCTTCGAGCCTGCGCAGTGGATTTTTTTTTTTAGGTGAGACACAGCGTGCGCTGAACTGAGCCCACCCTTTAATCCTGAGGTTCATCTGCCGGGGCCGAGCAAAGCTTGGACAGTGGCAGTGAGGTCCCCAGGACGTAGCTGGATTGCCATACAAGGCTGACGAGCTCCAGCTGCCCGGGGGGCCGGGAATTGAACCCAGGTCGCAGCGGTGCGAGTCCTGCACTCTAACCACTAGACCACCAGAGATTACTATAAAGGAGGAGAAAACCTATAAGCAACAATGTAGTGTTCAGAAGGAGAAAACACATTGGATTTCTCAGCTGTAATGTCAAATGGCACCTCGACTACAGGTAGTACTGCAACCGCTATCACGGAATCCAGAAAGCCAAAGCTCAACAGAAAGCCAATATAAAGATTTCCCGGACTATACTGACCAGAGCAGCTTTAGCACAACATCCCACAGCCTCCTTATCACAAAATTGGTGAGGTATGTGTTGGATGAGTAGATTATAAAGTAAGTGGAAAATTGACTGGATTGCTGGATGCAGAGACACCATCAGTGGTGCAAGTTCAGCACGCAGCCAGTAAGTAGGTGGGAAGCTTCAAGGATCAGTATGAGACTGATGTTGTTTTAGGTCTTAACAATGTGGGTGATGGGACACAGGGAACTGCCAGGAAGTCTGCACAGAATACCAAAGTGGGGTGAGTGCTCAGTACACTGGAGGATTCAGAGGGGTGTCAACAGGCTAGAGAAATGAGTTGACATGAACCTCAGGAAGTTCAATGAAAAACAAGCACAGGTTTGTATCTGGGGTGGACAGAATACCCTGGGCCACAATACAGTCTGGGGCCAACTCTCTGGGAAGCAGCTCTAAAGAAAGGGACCCAGAACTGGGCCATAAGGTGAACATGTGTCAGCAGTGTGCCCTCACAGCAAAGGTGGACAACAGTATTCTACCCAGTATCAACAGAAATGTCACCAGCAGGTCCAGCAAAGTGACCCTTCCTCTCTATTTGGACACTCCTAGAGTCCTGTGTCCAGTATTGGTCTCCCTACTATAAAACAAATCCATCTGGAAATGAATGTAGAATATCCAATTCCACCACAAGGGATGTTGTGCCAAAACAAAATACATCCATATAATGAAGCCACATACTGGCTATACTGGCCACCAAGAGAAGGGTAGATTTAGAAAGGTTGTTGGTGCTCCCAATTAATATTCTGACCCTCTTTTATGTGACTGAGAAGTAAAAAACAATTTTTAAAAGTATTATCCCCTTCCTCCACTCCTTGATGCTCATCTTTATCTTTAAAAATATACAAGCAAGAGCAGTAGTCTCTACACACCTACCACCAACATAATAAAAGGCATCTACTGCCTAAGCACTGGAATCTGAAGAAAGAGCTACCAACATTGTATTCACTGATTTTAATACTTAGGGGGGGTCGTTTTGTTCTTTTAATTCCAAGACCTCAACCAGTGCCAGCATCATGAACTAGTTACATGCTTGCAATGATCACCTCTACACTATATCTAATTTCTCTTGTCAAAAATTTACTGATAGTTCCCCAACATTTTTTACAAGTATGCAGTACTTTTTAATCAGCATTGTAATTAGCAAAATATAAAACAAAATGGATATAAAAATAGAAGAACTTCAAAGCAGAGTATGCACCATAAAGAAGCAGTTTTCAGTACACAAATAACAAACAGATCCCAAGCTGCAAACATAGTACATTTTTAAGAAACTTAAATCCATTGACAGAATACTAGCACCTTCCTCCAAAAACTGTGGTGTTACTCCACTGCTTCCTTCTCAAGTTTAAATTCAATAAAGTTCTTTGACTGTCATACATGTTCTCCAGTTACAAAACAGAGAAACTCTGATACAACCACTATTTCACTATAAATTCCCAGTGGTCTCTGAGAGTACATCCAAACTCCAATAAGGCCAAATTTCCTATGAAGCATACTTACTGGGTGAAGACAAAAATAACCATGGAAACAGCTGCTATACAAAATGACATAAACCTCTATAAAACTAAAGTAAGCCTCAAAACTTCCAGTTCCTGGCAGCTGTTTTTCTGGACAGAATATCATCCAGTTGCATAAAAAAAAAGCAATATTCAAGGAAGACTGCAACTTTAATAAGCAGCTGATGTCTAACTCTTGGCAGAATGGACAGTGCCAACACAAAAAATCAGCACTTTGAGGGTATGGCAAAAAATGTCCTTACTGAAGAGTGGGGGGAGTGTTTAAATATTATTGTCTTTTTCCAATGGGAGAAGTGTAATGGGAATATAATAAAAAGAAACCAAATCTTCCCCCCTCATGTATTTAATATCCTCCTTTCCTAATCCCTCTTCCAGTTCCTATTGCTTGTGTGCTTTACCCACTCACTTCCAAGAGATATTTGCCTCACCATCCCTTTTGGGAAGGCATACTTGCTTTGTGCATGGCCTTCATGGTCCCCCCTATGCACTTCTGCCTTTTCCTGAATACTGTTACTGAGAAAACCATTGTCTGCTGCCTGTGCAACCCTGAGAAACTTCACAAGTTTTATCAAGTGATTTGCTACAGAACACTGCTCACAGGCACCACAATGTGTAGCTCAGAAGCAAACAGGTAAGTGTAAGTAGGGTGGAGCCTCCTACAATTTCTTCCAATAACCTGTTCCATAACCTCTGTCCATCTGACCTCTCTATGGAAACAAAAAGTCTGTTGAGCATCCTAAATGAATCTTTTAGCCTCAAGTAGTCTTCTCCTCTCTTACAAAAAATCTAGGCCCAGAATCACCATATCAGCTGGATATCTCTCAGGTGCATATACTACCTCTCCCACTAAGACGCTGAAGAAGGAAAGAAAGCATGAATATCTACAAATAATGTTTATGTAGAGGGACACTTTTATGAACTTGCTGGAACACTTCATTCTCAAACATCAGGGCATGGAATATTCCAAGATATTCCAATGAATTTGAAGTGGGAGAGGGAAAGGAAACCACAGAAATGGTGCAAGCAGAAATGCTTGCCACTTCAAGATAATAGACTGAAACTAATTATAGATAAAACTAATTGAGTCATTTGAGTATCCAGCTCTCAGGGCAAGTTTACAGAAGATATCTAAAAACTTGAATCAATGCCACTTGGTCAAGAACAAAAAAAGAAACCTCACCAAAGTGGAGCTACCAAACCTTACTCATAACTTTTTCTGGAGTCAGAGATACATTCAGAAGTCACAGAAGGACTGATGACATTCCCTATTTTCAAAAGGACGGGAATTATTTTGGATATTGATTCCCTTTAGATGTACACAGAAGGAAATGCAGAATAGCACTACACACTCCTCTAGCACTGGACTGTGCAGCTGTTGATTTGGCACCTTCTCCCTTGTTCCCACCCTCGTATCTCTCCAGAAGGTTGGCTCACTAAGGCAAAAGAATGCAGTTGCTGTTTAGCTGCTAGACCTGATACAAGAAGAGTCAGACCAGCTTGTGCCTGGTGGGAGGGAGAAACCCTCTTTAGCAGCAGCCCAAACCAGATCCAGTCATGTCAAACATGAAGTGGCACCCCTAGCATCTCAAAATCCTTTATGCATGGAGGATATCTAAAGAATGACTATCCCAGTGACCGCAGCAGGAAAACAAAGATAAATATATAAGGAAAAAAAATAAGGAAGAAGGAAATACACAAGAACAACAAGTAATAAACCAAAGAACCATACAGACAGCAAGGTGGAAGTATTCATAGACTAACCCAGGTATACTATTCCAAAAAGCAACAATGCAATTATTTTGATCACTGGAAAACAAAAAAATGTTTTGCATAATGCATCAAAAATTAGAGAATAAGAGAAATAGGAGTTATGGGCAATTCTCTAGAAATCTAAGGAGAAAAATTAAGAAGAGTGCAAGTATCATGTTATATTAAGATTATTAAAATAGAAAAATTATTTAAAATAGGAAACAAAAACGTATGAGTAAAATAAAGCACAATTAAAAGTACCAGTAATGGGCAATGGCAGACCATCATTACTTGGAAAAGTCAATAAAGGAAAATAACCAATAAAGTAATGGAAGAACTTAGAAACATTTCTAGATATATTGTTTGCTGTTGGTGTCACTCTTGCTAATTCATAATATTCTCAAGAATTTTTTAAGCAGTTGTAGTAGTACAACTGTCAACTGAAAGACAGAAGACCAATACCATTTAAAGTCCAGACCTTAAAACCAACATGAAGAAATAAATATAAAGCTTATTTCAAAGTTTTAGGTACATATGCAAATCAAATTAATGCAAGCATGAAGCACTAGCCTAGTGTTGCGAAGAAATACCTTCTTACCAAAAAAAGAAAATTATATTCATAAAAAACAATTTTTTTTCCATAAGAATTTTTAAATTTTATAGAATAAACAAACCATATTAATTACTATTTCATTATATGTACCATCAGATTAAATCTGTAATTCAGACATTAAATCACGAGACTTAAAATTTCCATACTATATGATTTTACTTTACAAAGTTGATGACATTTCAGTTTGTTAGCATTGTGACCAGAAATACTAATTTGAGTATATAAAATATAAAAAAGTATGTTTCTTCCACATATGTTAGAAGAGGTTAGATACCTCAATCAAATATACTCTTCAATAAAAATTAAGATGTCTATCAATAAGAAATATGCCAAGATATACTGAGGGAAGGGAACCACTCACATAGCTTTTTAGAAAAAAAAAGAAAAAATTAAAAATAAGTCACACATCAAAATACAGATGTGATTTTCAAGCACAAATAGTTCCTTCAGTGGATAAGGAACAGATATCATTATTACTGATCCTATTATTTTCAAAGTATCACAAAAATAAAAAAAAATATTTTTATACAGAAATAAAAACATGTTTCAAAAAAGTAAGCTGATACAATGTTATCAAACACTACAACAGTTGGGGAAACTGAAAATAAACAAAGTTTCGAGTTATTATAGAGGACACGGAGTGCAAAGGTTTAAGTTGGCCTCACATAGGAGGAAGGACTGAAGACTCAGAGACTGCAGCAGCAGCTCAGCAACGAGCAAGGCTCCCTCATCTCTCCAAATCAAACAAGATCATCTTGACAATCAGCAAGGCTTTAAAGCAACCACTCCTTCTACAGTTACACTGGTTGCATACTTGTTTCCCAAAGCATGTACGCCACCAGATTTTCAACTCACCCTGCAGCCTGAAATGCCAAATGCTGAATAGAGGGTGACTGGGAACATCACACGTTTGTTCCTCATTGCCTTCAGTACCAATTAAGAGGTATGAGAGAAATTATCCCAGGTCTGAGGCACTGTTTCATAATCAGTGGAACTGCTGAGGTGAGAATTTCAAGATTCTAGAGTATTTTCTACTTGGCCTTGTCTAACAGCACTGACTGGAAGAGTGGAAATGCAGAGCATCCTACAGGACATGTAGCAATTCAAACTTCCTGCTCAAGTTCGTTCCCTTACATCACAAGAGACAGCCTAACCTGCACTGCTTCAGAGGCACCAGCAGAACGTTGAGTACAGTCATTTCTTAGAATTGCAAAAATATACAGAAGAACAGGAATATGTGATCTTAAAATAGTGACATTTATGAAATAATAGCATTCTGACACAAACAGATTTGATTAAAATAGAACTCGGATCACTCCGTTCCTTGAAGAAGCAAGGGATTAAGGGAAGAAAGGCAGAGGAACAGACATAAAAAATAAAAATAACACTGTAACAAATGCACAACTGCATTTAGGCAGTTAATACTCTTCAAAGTACATTCCCAAACTCATGAACATTCTTGGAGAGAAAACGTGCAAGGCTCATCCTCCTACCCAAAACTCCAACTACAACAGGATACTGAATTAAACATTTTAGACATCAGTGGTACCTGAGAACTTTTAACTAGGCCACATTGGCCCTCACTGGGATAAACACAGTGCTGTTTTTAACTGTGAAATAAAAAATAATTAAAAAAAACCCAAATCACAGTTCTTGAAATTTAATATTTCTGATTCTCAAAAGTTCTTCCAAGTGAAGTTGCAGAAAGGACACCATGCAGCCATTTGAGGCATGAAGGGATTTAATGGGAAGCAAGCCAGAAGAGACAAGTTTATCTCCTCCTGCTGGCAACTAGTGGACTGACAAACTGGTGAGGCTCAAAACAAATTAGCCTTGTGCTCACTCTCTGAGAAACACGCAAAACAGCAGGACTGAACAAATATCAGTGTCACTGGTAAAATAGTTTCAAAAAAAAGTGCTGTACTAACTGCTATGGTCCAACTCTGTATTCTGACCTTGGAAATCTCTGATTTTTCATAGAATCCCATTTGAACAAAGCTAGTAACAAATCCGTAGGACTTCTTAAATGTTTGTAAAATGCCAATTAAAATACAGTAATAAGTTTGACTCACACTATTTTAACTGTATAACTGAGATCATGTCCCCTTCGACACAGAAAACAACATAACTTCTTCAGAAAACCATCTCAGCGCTCTGACGATTTTACACAACTCCTGCTTTAGAATAATTGTGATCTTTAACAGGTATTCCCAAACTCTGACAGGGTAGGAATTGATCTCTCATGCAAAACAAATCGCAGTTATAAAAGGAGTCCCCCTAGCTGAACATAACTGTCAACTATGCTTACTCACGTTAAAAATAAACACCCATTTCACCTCATACCTGTAAATCACAATTATGCATTTATCATTTTAAGGTATGATACTATAGAAATTATGTAAACAAGGTTGGAGTGCTCTTGCTAAAGCTTGTCAATATGTTTACTTCATGAAATAATGCCTCAGGTTTTTAATTCAGAAATCAGACATTACTTTGGCAGGGGGAGAAGAACAAGCAGTTGGGCCCAAGATCACAGTGACTTTTGCTTCTTGAAGCTTCTTTCTCATGTAACTGCAAGTAACAATTGCAATTGATTTTTCTATCATTTCAGCCTTGGTATTCGCAGCCAAGCAACGGGGGAAAGTGCTAATGGGACTTCTAAATATTAATTCTTTAAGTGGTGCAAATAACTTAGATATAACCCCAATGGTTTCTTGTTTCTAATAATAGCAATTCTCTCAATGCTAGTTCAAAGGAAAACATGCTTTGTCATCTTTGTAAGGGTGGGGAGAAAAGGACAAACATATTTAAAACAGAGATAATTCCCTAGAGTGCAACTAGACCAAGGAAATCATCATGGAGCTCCTTCAGCTATCTAACCAGACAAGCTATTAGTATTTTTATTGAAGTAAGGAACTTCACACTATTCTTCTTCCACACAGCTTCGGGGAATGGTCCAGACTGATATTTTAGAGTTGTTGCAGAACTCTGCATTCAGTCTCAGCAGTTTAGGCCCAACTGTACACTCTAAGAATAGTCCTGAGTGTTTAGACACTATCTTTTACTAGTAGCCAGCAAAATATTTAAAAGCAAGTACTTGGAACATACAACAACCATTCTTTTCAGAAGATTAGTTTTCTTAATTTTACCATTCCTCACATAATTTTAACTGACACTTTACAAAATATGGAGGTATTAAAAGAGCTGCCATAGCAACAATTAGGGACAATGCAGACCTCAATTACAAAATATACTGAAGGAGAAAGAGGATTTTTACTCCCAAAGGCTTGCAACTCATGCTCCCACTAGATCTCATCTAGCAAAATACTGTCACTAAAGAAAGCCCCAGCATACAAGTTTCACAAAAGGACAGAAAACTAATTTCTTTCAGCGCACCGATAAATCTCTACACATTTGAAGCTGTCTACCAGCAGAATATAGTTCAGATACATGAAGTATCCAAGCAATTTGCCACTGCCATGTATCAAGGAAAAGAAAAAGACAGAAATGCTACAGTACATCATGCAGTTAACTGTGTTCTGTGTCTTTCAGAGCTGGACTAACATACATTACAATGTGCTACTGTTGCAGGAAGGCTAATTCACTATTATTCTAAAGCAAGTTAAAACAAGCTGCTCAGTCAACCTTTATTCTTAAAAATCAGGCTAATTTACTCAGTTTTGCTCAAAAGCAGTTCTCAATGGCTAGTATCACAGACTAACAAAAAAAGGTTTGTTAAAGAGCTCTTAAAATGTAGATTGTTTAATGGAAAGGAAATACTGCATGTAGTTAGTGAATTATCTTGACAGATGGCAATAACAAAAAATACTAACACGTCAGAGCTCATTTTGCATGGCTCACTTTTAGTTGTGGATACAAAAAAGTTTTCCTACTTCATCAAATTTCAAAAATCTTTCCAACCATCACTGGTACTGCAACAAGGTACCCTTGCTAAGCTGAGAATTAAGTTGTCAAAAATTTAGCTGCTGATAAATTCTGAAGAAAGTCCTCACTAAGCATCTCAAAGCAGTTTAATGAGTAAATGCAGGAAAAAAAAAGAAGAAATCTACTCCTCACTTTACATAAAGTGCCTTCTTCAGAGGTAGCATGGGCTGCAAATGTAGACAGCATCGGCCATCGCTTTGAGAGACATTCTAAAACTTCTCGTAAATTAAGTCAAAATCCTTTTGAATGTTTGTTCCCATCAGAATTTAAGACACTATTGACCACCAAGAGCCAAAGTGGTAAAACACCAGCTGCATCACTGTAGTCAGGGCAGTACAAGAGGCGAGCAGGACAAAGATGATTGTCCGAAAACACAAGAGACAGATCACTGCAACTTGTGCCCATCATGGCCTCGTCAGACAAGAAAGTGCTGAGACAGTAAATCACATGGAAACAGGCCACACTGGGTCTTGAAAAGCAGAGGAGACATCTGATGAACAAGAAAAGGGGAACAAGTGAAAAGACACAGAAAGGCCAACGCAGCAGACTAGGGAAACACTCACTTGCAGCAGGACTTGGAATGCGTGCAGATAGAATGTATTCAACATGATTGCAGAAATAAGTTTTGGTGGCCAAAATAATGAAAAATTGAGAAATGGCATTTGCTAAGTAGGCAAATAAGTGTATGAGCTTGGCATCCAATGACATGATTTCTGAATGCGACTAAAATAAGATGGGCAGTAAGGGCCAAATAAAAAACACAGTATTTTTTTTCCTGCCAGGAAGTGCGATCTTCCCCTGAAATTACTGATTACAAAGTCCTAACTCTAACTGCATCCACACAAAACTGAAATGAATCTGCTAGGGTCTGCACACATGGATACAGTCAAAGGATGTAGGAAACTGACCTTGACAAACTCTAAGTTATATTTTAACTTCATGATAACAATACATGTAGAAACTGATTGTGCCTTTCCTTCATGCTTAAATGTATTCAAGAAAAAATACTGTCTACATTCTTAAGTTATAAAACTTATGGATATAAATTTTTAATGGCTAAAAAAAAAAAAAAAGTAGAGTGATCTTGGTTATTCTAGACAGTAGTAAACTAGACGAGGCCACAAAAATCCAGCACCAAAAACAAGTGCACTGTTTGCAGTCCACCACACATTCCATTTCAATTTTCACATATTAAAAAAAAAAAAAAAAAAAAAAAGGAGAAGAGGAGAAATACATGTATCACTAGACTTGAAACAATCTGCATCTTTGTCCAAAGTCTGGTCACTGTTCATGTTTTAGCTACCAAGTTGCCACTGGAACACCCAAAAAAGTGTGCTGGAAAAGGACTCCTCCAGTTCACATCAGGCAGGTACTCCTGACAGGCAAGAGCTGAAGAACTCCCTACAACTGCTTTTTAAGCAAGCAAAGCCTGCAATTTTGCTTAAAATTTAAAATCATGTCCTTGGCAGAGACAAGCCTGGAATACTTTACCCTGAAGCATTTTGTCTACAAATAATTTATATACAGGAACTAGAAAGACATCAGAATCCTCCTGACACCAAGGCTAAGTATTATAACTCGTCATCACACATGTAATTACTAGGTTTTACCTCAAAAAGCCAATGGATCAAGTGTCATCCACACTGCTATCCACACTATAGCAGCATTATTAGAAAAAAAAAATTCAGTTCCCAGACAATAAAGTGTCTTGGATAGGCACACAGAGCCATCATCAAAAGGAACAAACAGTCCAGTATGAGGCACTGACCCAGAACGTTCTATGCCACCCTTAAAATAATCTAAATTACTATGGCTAATGCTTACGCGTCACACTCACCAACTCTTTTTAATGGACATTATTAATCTTGACCACCCACCAAATACCCTCAATGCAAAAATAGGTCATGTATTTTTACAGGTTTAACTCACTCCACAAATTTTACCCTCCTGGGGAAATCTGAGAGCTCGTGGCTCTACAGAACCACTTTCTTAATGCCCTAAAACTTTTAACTGATGCAAATTGAAAGGCAGAGGACACTTTTTACTGTCGTTCAGGAAAGCAAAGCTAAATTTTTCAGGTGTCAGAAAGCAAGCCTTCACCCTGAAAGACTTAAGACAAATAATTTTTGGATGAATAACCTTCACTGGAGGATAAAATGGCAAATTATAAAACACGGGTAATGCAATCATCATGTTGGAGAAGTATTTGCACTCCAGACACCTTGCTGACACAATAAAAATAGAAAATTGATTGGTCTTTGTAGAGGAAAATAGAAAACGGGGTAAAGTCTCATTCCTAGCAACTAGAAAGCACTGGCAGATAGTACTGCCAGGTTCCCCCTTTTAGAGTGCCTTTGGACACAGTAGACATTTCTGGCCCACGCTGATCCTCAAATACCTGCTTGCCTCACAGCTGAGCTGCCCGGCTGCTTCGGGACGGAAACCCCCCACTGGGGAGCGGCGAGCCAACTTCTAATGATTACCTACTGCCACGGATTCCTGCGAGCACAGCCGAGCCGCCCGGCTTAAGCCCTCCAAGGAGAAAGCAAACACGGAGCCTTCACGAAGCCTCCCCGGAGGAGGCCAGAGGGGCTGAAGCCGGAGCGGGTGCGCGGGGCCCGGGCGGGGGCACCTCCCGGCGCGGCCCGGAGCCCAGGCGGGTTCCCCCCCAGGTGCGCTCCGCTCCTCCAGCCACGGCCCCGCCGCGGGGGATCGCGGGGAGGACGGGCCGGGCCCGGCCCAGCTGCCGCACAGAGCGGGCACGGTGCGCCGCGCTCCACCGCGGCGCTGGAGAGCCCCACTCCCATCTCGCCCTGCCTGGAGAGGAGGCAGGGTGATAAGAGGGTCCCGGCGCTGCCCTGGGCGAGCCGGCCAGCGCCTCTGCCCTCCGCGGCCAAGGGGGAGGCTGCCCGCCGCCCAGGCAGCTCGGAGGCCCCGGCGGGCGGCAGAGCCGCGGCACTGAGCGCTGCCCGCCCGGGTGGGCGCAGCGCCGCTCCCCGCGCTCCCGCACCCTGCCGGCAGTGCTCTTACCTCTGTTAACATTATTATCCCGCTGCGCTGCGGCGGCGCCTCGGCGGCTCTAGCCCCGCAGCATGGTGAAGCCTGGCGGCCGCGCGGAAAGTTACCCCGCACCCCGCGGGGAGGCGAGGCGAGGCGAGCGCCGCCAGCCCCCGCCGCCGCCCCGCTCAGCGCCCGCCCGCCGCCGCCCCCGGCACCGCCGCCACCCTCGCAGCCCGGTCCGGAGCGGCCGCCATCTTGGGACGGCTACGTGCGGCGCCGCCGCCGCGCCCCGCCCGCCGTGCGGGGCCGCCCCTGCCGGGGCCGGGCTTCGCTCCCGGCCGGGCCGAGGGAACCCACCGACACCGCTGGCCCGCGCCGGGGTCCGGCCGCGGGGCACAGAGCTCGAAACGCTATCGTCGAAGGCGCTCTGCTGCATGTTGGGTTGTTTTTTTTTTCCCTATCTCCCTTGGTGTGATCTGTCTCAGAGCTCTTCGGTACCAGGCAGCTGTTCTGCGGGCGCTAATCGAAATATTTTCTTAAATTTCTGACCAAGCAGCATGCCTCTCATCCATCAGTGACGTATACAGTATTGCGCGTCGTTCCCTGCTGGAGATGTTAAGAAAGAGCACATGTCCTGCCTGGAGCACATGTCCCATGGGGAGCGGCCGAGGAGGCTGGGGTTGTTTAGCCAGGAGAAAAGGAGGCTCAGGGGAGACCTTATCCCTCCCTAAAACTACTTAAAAGGAGGTTGTATCCAGGTGTGGGTCAGCCTCTTCCCCCAGGCAACTAGTGATAGGACAAGAGGACATATTTCTTAAGCGCCATGGGAGTTTTAGGTTGGGCATCAGAAGAATTTCTTCACAGAAAGTGTGGTTAGACATTGGAATGGGCTGCCCAGGGAGGTGGTGGAGTCACTGTCCCTGGAGGTATTCAAGGAAAGACTGGAAGTGGCACTTAGTGCCATGGTCTAATTGACATGATGGTGTTTGGTCATAGGTTGGACTCCATGATCTCTGAGGTCTTTTCCAACCTAACTGATCCTGTGACTCTCTGAAAGAGACTTCTGTAAGTCTGTCACCTACAGTGCTGTTAAGTAGTGGCATATAAAACCACATCTCCTCAGAACCAGAGCCATGCCTGCCCCAGCCCAGTGAGCCCTGCTCCCTAGGCAACGTGCCCCCACAGCTCAGTATTTGAATACATGGAAAGATTCCTGTTTGAAACTTGTTGCTCTTTCTTTAAACATTGATCTGTGGGGTTTCGGTTTTTTGGCTGCTTTTAAACTAGACTTCAAAATTATAAAGTTAGCCTTAAGTGTATTAGGAGAGTAGAAACAAGATGGAATATTTTTTTCTGCATTGCCAATAATACAACATGCACACCAAAGAAATAGTAGTGGTTATCAGGAAAGATGGAGGAAAAGCAACACTACTATTATAATGTGAAGAAACCCAACCTTCTTCAATTGCAGTGTTTCTTGTCTCTGAGTAAAAGAAAAAATCTGTTTCCTTGCAGAAATGTGAAGCACATTAAGCAGGTCTTAAGGCTGGTGGGTTTTGTCAAAGTTCTGTAATTTTCTCAGGGATTGTTAAATACTTAGAACTTCAGGGTTACCTACTTCTTAGTTCAGCTGTTAGTCATGTGAATCAAAAACAGCAGACCCTCAATATTCATACTTGTTTATTTCCTATTCTAAATAATAAAAAGTACTTTTCTAAGTATCTAATATGCTTTGTACTTCTGAGTCTATATTTTGGAATGGTTTATGTTAGCATTACTCCTTCCTCCAGGGTGATCCCTCAGAGAAAATCCAAATCTCACAACACACACAACTCTAAACAATAGGCTTGACAGTAACAGAACCAAGCAGTGGTTTTGCACATGGTTTTTCACCATCTTGATAAATTAAAAATTGTTCAAAAACATTAAGCAATGGGAACTGTAAAAATACTAAATCCATTGTATTGCTTTGGTCCCCTAACATTTTGAAGGTGCTTATTTGGAAGACAGTCATATTTGTACACAGCTGTGGCTCTGTGTTCATGGCTTTCGTTACACTTCAGTTCAAGCAGATAATGCCCTGTGCTCAGATCTGTGGTAGAGGAAACCCTGAAGGTACACATAAGATAGCACAGTGGTCAGTAAACCATCAGTAGTGTAATTATGCAAAAACTTCAACATGTACTTAGCTAGATAGAAAATAGAATCAAAATACTTAAAGCATCTACTGGTCAATAAATACGTCCTCTGGGCAAGGCACAGTACCATGAACTGATAAGATAAATTACCCAGTACATAAAATGTAAGGAGTAAACAGGAGGTAAAAATCTCATTCTATTTATCAATATATGTAAATGATAGTAGTTGAAACAAAGTAATTTTCTAGCAAAAGAAACTGTCTCTTGGCACCATATTTCTTTACCTTGTATGTTTAGACATAGCAGTTAAGGTTTTCAAAAGAAATAATCCCCTTTGAAAACTTTTTGCAAAGCTGTATATATCCTGTGTGCTAGATGTAAAAGAAGAGCAAATGTTATGCAAATATACCAGCAAGATGAAGTCACAATTTGTACTTTGTACTTGAGTTTGCCTCTACTTCTGCTTGGGACTTGGCAGCCCAACAGTATACTAGTCTGGGAAGCACCTTTCATTCTGGTACTGCTGGAATAAACCTACCAATGCTTCTACTGAAAACTGTTCTCTGATTTTACACCAGTCAGCATAGCCTTAATATTATTCAAAATTGTTACTAATGGTAGAATGCTTTGTTCTAATTTTTGGTCAATAGCACCTCAACTTCAAAAGGGAAAAGCAGTGTAATTGCAATAGCAGGAATGAGGCTTTGAGGAAGGACTGAACCACATAAAGGTAGACCCAAGGCAGAAGAGGGGGAAGCATCATAAAGGAGAGGTGAGAAGAGGCAGCAGATTGGAAAGATGATATGAAGGACTTCCTGAAAAACTGCTGGGAGTAGCATAAAGGAGGAAGAGAAAAGAAAGCTACAGTTATGTTGCCTGTTCCCATTCTTAGAATAACTGAGAAATGTACAATTATTTTTCCCCGGGAATGAGAGTTTTTTCTAAATTAGTATGAACAGGTCTGGAAACAAAGCTTCAACAGAGACTGAAAGAATTATCAATGGTAGGCCATAAGCACTAGAACACTTATTTGTTTCCCTGCCCCCATCTTCAAGTGACAATAAAGCTATTAGACTTGACAAGTTATCCATAAGAGAGTTTTATCCATTTTATCTTCATGCATTCATTCCATACAGCTATGGACTGGCAGTGCAAGAAGCCAGCATATTAGCACGAGTGGAGCAGCCAAGTTAGCACCACACTCATCCAGGCAGAGCAGCACGCACCTTATTTTTCATGTCACTTCCACAAACCCGCAAACATGGTGTGAAGAACTGTGTTAGGGCAAGTATTTATATCTGTAGTCAAATGCAAACCTGGCAGAAAGTTTTTGCACCCAGTCCTTAAAATACTCACAGAATTTTTTTCTCTTAGGCCTAGACAAATGTTTAACTCAACTAGGAGTACCCAAATACTGATGGCTGCAAATACATTCATATTTATAAAACAACTACCTTTTGCTAAACATCCTGGTGGTCTTTGCATTCATTACAGTTTTCACTGTCTATAAGCAAAAAGAGTTGTCTGATGGTTTAGATCCACACTTTGAAATCCCACTGCAGCCAATGGAAGCTGTGGGGCTATCTACTGAAATGATGGATGAATGCAGCATTAAAATCTGAAATACAGCAGGAGGAGATAGGGATAGCACCATCAGGCTCTACACCCAGAAGTTTATAAAGATTTTTAAAGTAAAGCATAGCAAGTGCACTAAGTTAAGAGACAAAAATATAGTTGTGAGGAGGCGGATGCAACACACAGAAGCAGAGGCACAAGCAAGATAGAGCAATAAAAAAGCAACTGTGCCAACTTGCAGCGAAGAACAAAGGAGCACAAATTATTTTCCAAACCCTGAAAGGAGGGCAGTTCCACAACCTAAATAACTGTTAGCTCACTAGCTTATGAAAAATGAAATCAGTGACCTAATTGCCCTAACAATAACCTCTGAAAGAGCAGTAACCTGCATTTGGAGAGCAAATACAAGAAAACAAGGGAAGACTAAGGAAAGGGGAAACTACGGCAGGGTTGGGGAAGGGATGGACTGAAGGAACAACAGACCAATTTTGCTTTTCTAAGCAGTTTCATGAAAGTGGCTACAAGACTGTTTTTAATGTCATCAGCAAGCCTGAACTTCTGTGTCTTTCTCTACAGTCTAGAAAGATTTTTTACAGAATTATTTCTGAATACTGTAAATTAGTTCTGATTGTCCATAACACCTGACGTAAACCAAAAGTTGTCTTCAGTTCTCTTGTTTAAGTAGTTTGTAGCTCAGACTAGTTTGTAGCTCTGGTTGGAGTTCGCATAGAGTTGTTTAGTTTGGGATTCACTTTTTTGGGGGGGCAAAGGTGAGGTGAATTTGTAGCATTAAATGTTTCAAGTGTAAGTCTTTACTGTTTAAAAGCAATTCTCTGTGATTGCATTCTAATACATTTCAAATAAGATCACATGACCCCAAAAGTCTACCTAGTAATGTGACTGAAAGGGGAACTCAAAGCATCTTTTATGTGTGAAATTTGAATATTCCGTTATTTCAGGATGTTGCCAATTCTAAACTTTTTGGTCTGAGCTGCCTGATCAGAAGTTTTGTTTCTGATCAGGATCACAACTGTATAATTTCCAATTAAAGATTTCACTTTATGTTTTCTCAACACTCACCTGAGATGCAGCACAGACAGAAAATGCAAGGGTACATATGTGAGAGGGCCATTTGAAACATTATACTGTGAATGTTGGGCGTTTGATAAATAATTCCTGAAGAAGCATCAGCTTTAATTCCTGCTTCATCATTTGCAGTAAGGATGCAGTATCTCCCCAATGTTCATGTTCTCAGAATTGTTTACTGGAGGCTTAAATTTCTTTTAAAGCTTCTGCCAGCTTACATATCTTCACTGTAGTAAACTTTTTGCTATTCAAACAGCTGTCAGCAGCTAGACAGACACTGTTTCCCTTAGCAGCTTAATCCTAGCTGTCTAAGTAAGTATTAAATGATATTTTTAATACAAAGAAAACTCTTCCAAAATTACACTGGTGTCTTTTTCAGAAGTCTATCATGACATGACTAGAGTCATGTCAGAATTCTAACATAGATGTTAGTCATCAGCTGCTTAGCTTCTGGCTGGGGATTTTCTGTGAAAATAATGCACACAAATAGAAGGCTTCCTATGCTATTTGTACACTGCTAATATAAAGGCGAGCAAGATAGAATACAACAAACTGTTTAGAAAAGACATCTTAATTCTTAAAATTCCTTTGGAAGCAACCAAAGCAATTCTTTATCTGAATGATACCGTAATTTGAAGATAAAGCTGTTAAATGGAATTTTTAGTCTACATTGTGGTAAATGATTCTCCTCCTTTCAAGCAGGTTAAGACTCATGAGAACATGTCTGCGGTTTAAAGATATTTCTGTTGCTCTTCAGAGTATTCGCTGTTACCCATGCTTGACCTGGTATCAGCAAATACCTGTTGCAAAAAGGTTTGTCTTCTGAGATTTCAACCCTTGAGAGTATCTAGCAGGTAGATCAGCCTTTGTGATGGGCCCCCAGGTCTGAAAAGTACCTTTTCTTGGTATCCTCTCAAGCATACATATATGCATTTTTAGAACATACTGCAAACAATTTGTGTACATGGCTTTTAGTTTTGTTTGGTGATGGAGTCCTAGTGGACTCAGTTTATTTTTCTGGTAAGAAGAATTTGTTTGTATCATTATATCATTGTTATCCTTCCAGGCATTAGGTGTATATCCCAAGCAGGTGTTTGGGCCTCAATTTTACATAGTGATTACAGTGATACTGATGCTTTGATTAAATGTTACAACAATACAGAACTTTGCCAGTGACTTAAGAACAAAATTAAGCTATTCAGTGGCACGGAGAACACAAAATGGGTTATAACTAAAACACTTTGGTAGGAAATACTCAGTTAATAAAACTAACAACTAGTAAAAGGAAGACAAATAGAAAGCAAAGTTATTCAATATGCATTAAAAAAATTTAGCATCATTTACCATGTTTGTATTCTGCAAAATTGGTGTCTATTGTGTACTCTTTACATAAACCCAGATGAAGATATCATCCTGAGAAGTCTGAGAAATCTGGCTAACTGTATTGTAGTTAAGACATGGTATAAGAGGTCCTTAGTTAGGAAATACTTTAAAAAAAAAAACAAAAACTGAGCAGAGGGGAATTAGAAGTGATTCTAAACTTTCTTTTTTTTTTTTTTTTTTTTTTTTAGGTTATGTTTTCCACTGAATCCTAAATGCCTAATCCATAAGCAACAAACTTTCTAAGAGAGTTAATCTGCTTATAGGGGGTGGATGTGGGGGAGAAAATGAGAAGAACTGAATAACCAAGAGCAAAATAAATATTGTCTGCAGTATCAGCAACCTCAGGTGTTCAGAGCCATTAGCGAAGCTCTAAGAATCATGTCATTGGAACTGTAAGTTGTTTAAATTTTCCATGTCTCCTGAACCCCTAAGAAGTAGTCAAGTCATATTTTCAGGCTTTGCTTTGCAATCATAAATGCTACAGACTCTTTTAAAAGCTTACTTCTTACCTTTCTTCCCTTGTGCATCACTGATGTTTGCATCTTTTCTCTGTGTGAAGGGCTTTATTAGTGCTGTATATACTCTCAGGGTTGAAGCTTTAGTCCTTCAAGGCCACTTTGTAAGTTGCCTTCACTCCTCTGGTTGGTTGTTTTGCTGCCCACTTACAGCAGTTTGTTTATAACACATACTGATGCAAAAAACCTCTACAAAATGTAGAGATTTAATTTAATTCTTGGAAACAGCCACAATAAGTTCAACTCCTGAAATGAAATGCTGCTTGTAATGCATTAGGAAGAGGACAACACAGAGGAGTACAACAATCATTGCTTATTTGAATGGCATTTCCTCTGGTTTTGTTAAAAACAGAATACTCTCCCCTGTGTACTTTACAACACAAGTCAGTGTCTGCTCCCCTGAAAGAGCATTCAAAACTGCTCCTCTGTCAATGCCAAATTGTTTTTCATGTATTACAAGGACTACGAGATCCCTCCTTCTCCAGAAAAACCTGTTCCTCAGGCACTCCTCTTCCTCATAGTTAGACACATAGTCAGAGAGGCCATTATGAAGAATCTTTAACTGAGTAGATTTTATGAACTCATTGTGTAGTTGACTAAAGATTTGATACCTCTAATTGTTTCCGTGGTTTGTTTGCTTTATCTTCGATATTCTGTTTTACTCCTCAAATTCTTCACAAGTTTGGTTTTTTGCTTTTTTTCCCCTAATGTTACTTTTTGGAAAAAAAAAGAAAAATCTTTCTGATTGTGTGCGTTCTTCCTTCACTTTACAAGAGGACTAATTATCAATTGTCCATTTCATAACTTTCCTCCAGCTCCCAAAAAGACAGGCAGGTTTCTCCACAGTTTATTGTGAAAGAATTGGAACAATGTATGCTTTTGACATGACGACATCAGCAATACATCTAAGGTCATGAAGGATCAGTAAAGGCATAATCTTAAGTATGCTTTTGCAGAGTGACTCACATGCCTGAGTATTAATTCTTGCAGCAAAGGCATATCCTAAAGTAGGATGGTGAAATTTTCTATATTAAATTCTACCATTTCCTGGTAATTCCTGTTCTCTCTTAAAATAGTTCTTCTGGAAATGCCAACTTGAAAAGGATTTGTAAGCCTAAAATGCATGTTTTGTTTTTCCCTTTCTCTTTGATGTCAGTGGGTTTAACAAAGGGTATCACTTTTTCTTCAGGCTGAGAATACAGTACTTCAGGCTTATTTATGTCCCATATTACAAGCAGTACAGATACTGCAGTCAAATCATTGCCTTATATTAAACCAACAGTACAATCCCATGGATTTTATTTGGAAACACTGAATATAATCATCACTTGACCCAGACTACTCTGGAGTCAACATTGAGATTGCAAAGTGACAGACTGAGCTAAAATCTCTTAAACAGCTATGCACAGGAGTCTGCAATGCAGTTTTGAGTTGAAATTCAGATCTGCTTAGTCATCATACTGATAGGAGATTTTGGATTTATACAGATAACTGCTAGAAAAAGCCTAATTTACTCCAAACTCACCAGTGTTTTGAAGGTGAAAAGAGAAATGAGGAAAAATGTGTTCTGTCCAAGTCTGATACATTGCTGCTTTTAAAATTGTTATTTTGAATTTTTATTCACCTATTAAATTTTAAAATTGCCAGATAGGAACAATACTAGATACCTCAAGTTCTTCCTCAATACATGATGCAATTGAAAACTTATGTAATACCTTCACATGTTTCCAGAGTTGAAACCCAAACAGCACCTAGTTCTCTAATTTAAGTTGCAAATTATCTGACAAAAGTGACAAAGAGCAAGGCTGGAACAGAGATTTTCCAGTTACAGAACATAAATCAACTGCACTACATCTTTTCTTGCTCCTTTCTGGAGCAGTCCAATGAACACACAGCTAGAAAATCTATCAGGAAAAAGAAACAAAACTAAGCTGGAATAATATACTTATTAAGCAAATTTAAGATTAAAAAAAAAACAAAACCAACAAAATTACAGTCCCATCTACATCCAGCTGTGGAAAATAAACATCTGCCCTCCAAAGTCCAGTGTACATCTTCATCCATCTGTACTTGCTCTGCTAACTCAGTGCCTTTTTTTTTTTATTTCTTTTTGTTCCTCACCCTGCAATATCTGGAGATAATATTTTACTTCCATTCTTCCATTTTCATAGAGGGAATATACTTTCCCCTTCTTTTCAGCTCCTAGGTCCCTGGTGTGGCAACACCTCTACATTCCTTACAGAAATACTCTCTTTCTCACAGCTCAGCATAAATATGGGCTGATGTCTTCTGCTTAGCACCTGGGGAGAGAACCATCCCAGGGGAGTGAGCAAGCTCCAGGATTCATCTGTCTTCTGCCCCTCCCTCAAGCCAGAGAGCTTCTGTCTCTGAGAATATCTCCGAGAATGTGCTCTGGGATAAGGCTGATGGTAGTTACCAAAAGCATTTCTGGGTCTAATATTCTCACTAATGGGGAAAGGGTATATTTGCTCTGTAACTTTAAACTGTATAGCTTTTCAGTAAGTATGAAATAGCTTTAAATAGAAAAATCAAATAGAGTTCACCGTTACAGCAGGTCCTGTGGTTGGTTTTGTTGCTTCACCTACAGCTGCCATCTGTGAAGGCATGTGTCTGAGCCATGTGATGATGAAAGATTCTGCTGTAGGCAAGCAAGTTTTTGTCCTTCCTCTTGGAACAGAAGAGCTTAGTTATGTGAATCCTAAAGCCTTAGAAAACCAGAGAAGTAGAGAAGATGCATTTGTTTTCTGATACAGATAACCCCTTGATTCAAACCCCTCTATCTTTGATACTAATGCTCTAAGCCCTCAAAAACTTTTGCATCTCTTAACTTCACTGCTGCAATGACTTTTATAATCACTCAATGCACAGAACTAACACAAACATGTTAAAGTGTCTGTAGGATTGTGACCAAAGTACATTTAGATATCTTCTGCCCCCTGTCTGCTAATTAGGATTGGGTAGCTCTATTGTGAACCATGCTCCACAAGCAGATTAATATTTCAAAGGACATCATCAGTCTTCTTCTCCAAAATCTGGTGATTTCCAGAACTCGGAAATCACTTTATCACTTTGGCAATCTGTACCCAAAAATAACTATAAAGAGACAGAGCTTTGTTCCGCAAGGACATTTATTTCTGGGATGATAAGGAAAAAGACCTTTCTTACCTTAGGTGAGAGATGAGAGTAGAATTTCATTAATTCATTGGGATGCACATAGCTAGGACTGAACTAGTTACACAGAAGTTGTCAAAGCCTTTGTAAACTCTTTCTTAAACCTTTACATTATATCTACAGAAAGTTCATTTGTGGAATGAATTACAATGAAGTGGAATGAATCTAGAATGAACTGGAGTTATGCACTGAAGCTATCCACAGAAGACTTTCTGGGTTTTTTTTGGAGTTAGCACACTCATCATGTATGTAAAGTACACAGCTGCTGATTAGAAGATTGCAAAAGGGATGCAGAAAGTCTTTTTAAACATATAGAATGAAATAGTGTGAGTGGCATTTTGTGATTTGTTTTCCAATTAGGAACGACATTTAATTTTAAGAGTTGAGCTGTTTTTAAGATAACATTTTGTTGGTTCAGGTGCATATGCCTCTTACTATGATTACTGATTGTAATTCTCGGGATTTTAGGCAGAGAGAAGGCCACATGGTCCCTTGTGTCTCTTTTCAATAGTCTCAATTTTAATGTGTGAGACTACGCTTAATGTACAGAAACACAACCCCAAATTTATTTTTGGTTCCAGTTTTTATGTATTCCTAGATTATTAAGGAAAATGTAGGTTTTAGATCTTCACTGACTCCACTAGTATTGGAAGTAGACCTTTCTCTTCAAGAAGACAAAGGGAAAACAGAGCTTGTTATGCAGACTATAAACTGTCCTTAAGTCAGTTTTGAGTTATACAGGCATTAGCATTAATTTGAGTTTTTTATATTGAAATCCTATGGTTGAACTAATAAAATGTACTTTTTTCATAATAAATATTTTAAGTTGTTTAGCTAAAAAAGGCAAAAATAACAAGGAAAATTCACTTTTTTTAAGTATCCTAACTGTATGAAATGCTTCACAGAAATAAGTAAAACTACATCTACACTGGTAACTTGCAAATAAGAGGCTGCAGCAATGGCTACACACTCACAATTAACCTGACACAAACTGACTGTCTCCTTCTGTGTCCAGCTGCTCACTCCCATCATCTTTCTTAGTGCTGGTACAAGCACAGAGGCTTTCGAGCAGCCACAGTCAGGCATGTCAAGCAGCACATGCACCCATTTTTGCATGTAATCTGCAGGATTTAATCAAATTAAACAGATTGTATAATCATGACCTGATTCTGCAAAACTGTAATTTGAAGTTTTGCATCTTAAAGAACTACACATATTAATCATGTTATAGCTTATATGATGCTATGCACAAAACAGGAGACCTATGGCAAAGAAATCTATTTCCACTTCAGTAGGGTGCAGCTGACAGGAGTACTGTGGAAAACTGTGAGGAGGGAATTAGTAGGTCGGATGTGTGCTTTTTATATAATATCAAAAATAGGTGTGCCACGAAGTAAAAAGAGGAAGGATAAGGAACCAGATTATTTCCTGTTTTGCTTTTAGAAAATTGTTTACTTTGAAATGCTTGCATGTCTTTAAAAAATGCTTTAAGCAAACTGCCTAGATTAAATCAAAACAATAATTATGATTTCATGAGTTATTCTGTATCTTTTAGTACTGAGGCTTTGATCTCTGACATGCTGTATTATATTAGTGCTTATTACAGACCACCATGTTACTTGACAAATAGGGAATCTTTCCTTACGCTGGGACTTGCATATACTCAAAGTATCTTGCTGGGACTATAAAAATTATCTTTTTTTTTTTCTATATAAGCTTAATGCTATAGTTCAATTTTGTTTTTCATGAGCAACAGGGAAATTTTCCAAACCAAATAGAGTGCCAGCCTTTCTTTATGTACTTGCTGTTGTATAACATGCAGATTACTGCTGAAGGGTGTGTTTCAAATTGTAGTTTCAAATTTGTTTTTATAAGATAACAAAATTGCCTGTGTGGGCGCAAATGTATGTGTGTGACTGCTGTATGCATGCACGCATGCATGTTTATCTCTCAGTTTTCCATTAATGCCTTCGAGCCCTTTGGCTAATTCCAACAAAATTAACTTAGGACTGTAGCTCTAAAAATAATTATGTTCCTACAAGGCTTGGAAAATGGCCAAGTAAAATAAGGAAATCTTATCAGTGTACTGGTTAAAGGAAAAGTTGTCATGTAAGTGCATACATTATTAGATAGTAGAGAATCCACCTTGAGGACACCCTGTATAAATATCTCATATGTGGAAAAGAGGGACTTTCTTGGCTTATGCCTAAACTGGATGATGCGTGTTAAAATAAATTCAATATGCGCAGCTATCTGGTTTTACGTCTTCTTTCTTTACCAACCTTGGGAGTGTTTCCAAGTCCTCCATTCATGTGCAGCCTTTGATGTTCCAGATGGGAAGGCCCTGGAATACCCAGCTTCATGAAACTACTTGAAGAGTTATAAGGGTACCTGTTGCCTCCATCCAGCCCGTGTAGATGTTTGTTGCCTGCAGACAGCAGCACCAAACAGGCAGAGCCCTCCTGCAGGAACATACATCCAACCCTGCTAACTTGTCTTCTATCCTCTAGGATCCTCTATGGTGTGTGGAAATACACCATTCAGATAGATAACTGAAGTGTCTAAAGATAGATTTGCAGAAGCTTTTCACCCCATTTTCACCTGTGAAATCAGAGGCCAATATCCATGGACTAGCAGAGACTTGGTGCTGGCAGCCACCTTTAAAGGTCTCCAGAGCACTAGATCTCATAGCTTAAAGGAATTGAAAGGGCAAGAAAATTTGCAGGGTGTGCTCCACTTGATACTTTACAACAGTTTTGTTGTTTGGGGTTTTTTTTGATTGTCTGATACTTCCAATCCAAATACTATATGGCCAAATAAAGGTTTATCCTTTCTCATTAGTCTCATGTGTGTCTACGGTACTTTTGTCAGAGGTCTAGGGCTTACATTATCTTGATTTTCTGTTAAAATAAACAACATACACACACACACACAAAGTTTCTTAGGTTTGCAGTCAAAGAGAAAGCTTTAGGAAGTGATATAGTAATGAAAAACAAATAAAACCAAAAAGCCCACAACCTCACACTTATAATAATAATCTAAGATTTTTTGTAGACCAGTTTTATGATTCTGACTCAGGAATTGGTATGTCCTTGTATATTAATAGTCTGTCTTAACTGGACAAAGAAGTTAAGGAGGACATACAGAACACCCATAGCAACAGCAGTACTACAGTCACGTACTCCTTTCAGAATTCTTTTTGTTTGCATAGAAAAGGAAGAGGATATAACACTAAAAAAGTGTTCTAAGTTGTAATTTGGTCTTTTCTGGTTATTCTGCATGCAAATATATTCAAAATGCTTGATGAAGTACTAAAGATTCTTCTATATGAAACTGCATTTAATGTAGAAACTGGGAGAAGAAGAGATTGATTAATTGTTTTTCTTACTTGAATTGATGGGCATTGATTTCACAATAGATTTTCCAGGTTCTGAAATCCTAAGAAAATGTAAGGACAACTATTTACCTCTTTTAAAGTAATTATGGAGACATTTGGGGAAGTAATCATCATCCATGCATGAAACTATTGCTTTAAAGGCAAACACCAGTAGCTTTTTTATGTAATGGTGTATATATATATACATATTTAGTAAAAATTTGGAGGCTTTTATGTAGCAAGAATTTGGAAGCTTTTATGGAGTTTAGGATCTTTTATGGAGCTTTTTGGGAATGTTGGTATTTCTAAAATATTTTACTATAGAAACTTGTATGGAACACCACTGATATATAAACCAGAGTCTAATTATAAACTTTAAATATCTGTGGATGCATTCCATAGTTCAATCATAAAAACATATTTATAGGCAAATTGTTTTATAACTACATATATATATTTAATACAAAGGCCAATATACACAATGTAGAAAAGTTATCTGATTAAAGGTACAGTTTCTTGTTATTTTAGTTAAGGTATGAGATTTCAAAATAAAATTATTGAGGCTCCTGTAATGTCTTTCTACAAGACTTAGAATTATAAAACTTAACATTCTTGGTAATTTTAAGTTCAAAAATTACTTTTAAACTCTAGTTATAAATGATAAGAAGAAAAATAATCTGCCTTAAAAAAAGGAGATTAATACTAAAATGTGGTTTTCAGTGGATTTATGATCTAGTGATATACTCTTGCAATAATCCCATGTTGCCCCAGGTCCATGTAGCACACTCATTTCAGAACTCTGGTCTTTTCCAAGACCTTTGCTGGCTCTGTCCCTACCAATATCTCCAATGTCCACCATGATTTGCAAATATAACCCAAATACCCCAGCACCCCACATATCCTGAATCTATCTTAATTTTACTTGCTGTCTGTATGGTATGAGTAGCTCAGTTACACATGTGCTGGCTGGCCAGTGTATGTAGATCAGCAAAGCACTTCTACTTAATAGGATGTTAAATGTTTCCATTCTTTATGTCTTTCTTCTAATGAACATTAGTAGCAGCTCTTTTCTCTCTCTAGGTGTCATTTTTTTTCACTGAGGACATATACCAGCTATGAAACCTCAGTGTTTTTGTGGTCACTAATGCTACTGGGTTCCAAGCTGCCAGGAAGAGAACTTGAAGAAGAACCATTTCATAACCCTCATTTTCTGAGGGAAGTGCACAAAAAAAAAGAGAGCCAAAATTCAAGTTTAAAAAAGATCACAGTGTCTTCTGACTCTCTTTTGCATTTTTTCATAGTGGTTTTAACATAAAATCCATGAACAATTATAGAAAAGTAATTCTGAGCATGATCTTTCTGAAGCCTGTGGATTTCAGCCTGATGCATTGGCTCCTAAAATGATATTGGTTAAAGTATATGATTCTGAGCTGCTAAAAAGTGGGAAAACAACAGAAGCTGAAGAAGAATGAACCTATGAATCAATATGTCTCATGTGAAGACACATCATATTCCCTGGATAAGTATTCCAGGATGACCCTTTACTCTATGGCATATAATAGACTAGGCTGCCATTTCCACAGTCGTTTTGCCATCCCTAGATTGAGAGTACTGGGTGTCACTGATGAGCATTTCAGTTGTGAGGCTCATTCTACATTGTCTCTGTCAATCCAATTATAATTATGTTTATTCATGAAAATCTGTAGTAGTTTCTGGTGTTCTCCCAGGCTTCTAACATTAGTTCAGGAATACCGTAAGATTCTTTATTTTGCCAACTTCATAACAATCTGTCTGAATTTCCTCTTAATCACATTATCTTCTTTCTTTTTCCCATATAAGGCCTAAGAGATCTAATTTAGTGTGTTACATCTTCCACAGCGATGGCTCTACCTTTATGCTTTGCTGAAAAACTGACTAAAAATTAAAAATAAAAACTCATACAATCAAATAAGGTGTATAAATTCATGAAGTTATTTAAAAGTCATAAAATATATCTAATGCAGTTGCTATCTGTCAGACAGCCAGCCATGTCAAAACCCACACTTCTTATAAAATTTGTGACAAAATGTTTCCAAGAATTACTGTATTTTATTCATCACAACAACTGCCTGGTACAAAGTCTCTTGAAGATTAAAACCTGCATTCTCTGATGCAATACAGATCATAACTAATGGGAAATAAGTATTTTCTCCAGTCTTTGTCCCAGCTGGTGTTACTAATGTTTATAAACTTATACCTATGTTCAGTGGCCTTTTTAGGATAATTCTCTTTCTGAGAGGATTTCAGAGGCGGTCTGGTTCTTTAATGATATCAGCTGAGCCACTCAAAGCAACATTTTTGAGTTCTTTTTTTTCAGCAAGGGTGACTGCAATTTTGTAACCAGAGGAATTCTTATGGTGAATGAAGACGTGGCTCATGTCAGGGCTCCAAGTGCACAAAGAGGCTGCAATTGCTGTGAGAGGCATCACCTGGGACTTAGACCCACACAGCTGCAGCCTCTAACCCAAGATCTTCATTTAAGCTCTGTCTTCTCCCTTATTTGAAACTTAAGACCCCTACTATTGACTGTAAATGGGTGCAAAACTATGCCAAAACTCAGTTTTCTCTGTGTGCTATAAACCTATTCCTTCTGAAACCCTCTTTCTCAACATCTCAGAAGAAAGTTAATAAAACAAGTTCCCTGTCTAAAAGTCTGCAACTAATTTATTGCTTGATCTAAGTTCCCACAGTAGCATCTGAGAAAAGAGAAGAAGGAGGGGTGGGGAAAGCAAAATGAGTAAAATAAGCAAAAACATGCTTTGCTAGGAGAATCAAAGGCACTGGTTGCTCCATTGGGTTTTAAAAGGTCTTATGTGTTTTTTCACTTACCTCCCAAGTGATGTTGGTTTTATACTGGGGTTATGACTTTTATACTGAGGCTGTGAATTGTCATGCTGATCTGTCTGCCACGTGTAATTCTGCAAGAAGTGTTAAAAAATCATAGAATGGCTTGTGTTGGAAGGGACCTTAAAGATCCCATCCTGCTGCACACGCGTGTCTCTGCTATGGTCTCTGCTAGCATCCTGTGGTGATGCTCAGCAGGGCCAGCAGCCCAGAGCATGGCTGCAGGGTGGGAAATGGGGCTGTGATTCAGCCTGCTCCTTCCAGTCCTCCTACTCCACTTCAGTGGCAGCTCAGGCACCCTTATAAAGACTTTTTATTAGTTTTAGTTTCTTTTTTGTCAGAAGGTACAATTTTTACCAAATAAAACCATCAGCTATTAACTGATACCATTTTCCTGATGGGTGCCTGGAAAAACAGGACTTAGCTTGTGAAATTCAGACATAAGAACTACTTTCCTCAAGCAAGGTCTTTATCCAAACTAATCCTGCCTCTCTATCAGTACTTTGTGTATACATTAATAGTATTAAAATTTCTGAAGAAAGTCTGTAAGGACAATCAGGTATGTGTTTGCATTCTGTGTGTTCTTCATTGTGAACTTATCTCTTAGCCTATTCAGTGACAACAGAAATAAGAGCAGGTTATTAACTGCTGCTTTTTTTTGACCTCTGAATTGCAATACAGAGGGTTTCTGCAACCAGAGGCATGTTTAGAGTGAAGCAGCATCTTTCTTCAGTGCAGCATTATCTCCAATATCACTCATGTGATTTCAGTGGTCCCAGATGAAGTTGGCAAAGCATGTGACTAATGAATCAACTCAACTGCAGCAAAGCAGAATTATTAGGCAGGTAGAAACATGAATATTTGACCCCTTCTTTTGTCTTCTAAATGGGACTGAGATTCAAAATTCCAGACAGTACAGGTCATAGGTTGTGCTTGTTCACATTAAAATTGGGTCATTACAGTTTATTTTTATACCTCCTATTTCAGTGGCTGCCTGGACTACTAATAGAGTAATAGAGAACCCAGCCTCTGCATAGATTTAATAAAAGAAAAACAAAAAGGTGATCAGCTAGAAACCTAAATTTTGAAGGAATTAAGTTGTCGGAATGAAAACAAAGTATGATTTTTCAAATGTTTTTCAGGGCTTTGATAGTTGGCTATCATTGAACTTAAGTACAGAAATGCATAAGTACTCGAAGAAACCTGTCTGTATATATTGCAGATGAAAGCAGTTCTACATTTGAAAAAAATTATGACCTGCTTCTAGGGAATAATCATGCATTTATGGATAGTCCAGGTATTCACACTGCTTGTCCTAGGTATCTGAGGCTTTCAAAGACTGATTACTATGATAAATGTCACCTTTTTTTACTGAGTAAGGTGTTGTCTTGAACCTGATGATGTGGATCATCTACAAAGATAAATGTAGTTTTAATACAAAGTATGTATTAATAACTTTTGTAAAATATCACATACCATGTCCCTTTCAAATAATACTAAATTATGCTATGATTCTGAATATCCCCGGTACACTCAAAAGGAAGAACAGGATCCTTTAACTACTGCAGACAAGATATATCCCACATATTTCCTCTTTCTCTTCTATATTTAAATAATGCTACTGATAATGAAACTAAACAAACATTTCAAAATGTGTTAAGTGGATTATCTGCCATTACTATCTGTCAAACCTTCATTTAAAAGTCACTGGACTTATGCAAAATTAAGAGGATTAGAAGGAAAGGAATTGCTGTGCATGAGGGAGGTAAGAAAAGCTTAAAAGCAGAGCAGACTCACAAAGAAGGAAAGCAGTAATTCATTACTTTATAACTATACCTTGATACAGAACTATTTGACATAAGCTGAACTGCAGAGTTTCCCTGTATTGTGAGAACTCGGTACTTCAGTTGCAAGAATAGATGCAACTTTTTGAACATCTAATGGCTTTGTGCAAACCTTTTCACTACGTCAGTATCTGCGATGTGACAAGTCTTCACAAACCACGATCGTTATATAGCAACAGTAACAGCACGGCTTCTACAAATGCTTCTAAAGTGCTAATGACAGACTTAATTCTGCACAACAGCTCTGTAATGGGGAATAACATGGCTATAACATGTCAGATACTGTCTGAAATAGAATTTACTGATGGATTTGAGGCTTGCTGTAAGCTATTACAGAGGAGAGAGACATTCTGCTTCCAGCATACAGTGACAATACAGTGAATATGAACAATGAGCAATGAGAGTTTTTTATAACTTCCTTTTTGTGTTTGAGTTTTGTCAGGAGCTCCCTGTTCATCCATGAAGGCCTTTGCTTGACGACCTCCTGCCTCTCAGCCGCAGGGATCCTTGAAAAGCAACCAGCTCTTTTGGACCCCTCTTTGCTCTGATACTATTTATGGGTTTCTTCCAGGTACCTCCTGAACAGGCCAAAGTCTCATCTCCTGAAGTTCAGGGTTGTGATTTTGCTTATTTGTCTTGTTTCTTCCTCTCAGGATTCTGAACTCCACAATATCATGGACACTCCAACCAAAGCTATTAACAACCTTCACATTCCAACTAGTTCTTCCTTTTTTGTCCAGCAAAACTTGCTTCTGTTCATTCCTTAGTTGCCTGTGTTAGGAAGTGACCACCACTGCCCTCTAGAAACCTATTGGATTTCTTGTGCCCTGCTCTGATATCTGTTCATCAGATAACAGGTAGCTCCAGTCCTTCCTGACTAACATAGGGATTGCAAACATGAAGCCGCTTCAGTTGTCTGAAGAGGCCTCCTCTACTTCTCCCCGATCAGACAGTCTGTAGCAGACACCCATGACATTTCCCATTCTGGCCTGCCCTCTCATCATGGTCCATAAGCTTTCAACTTTTGTCCCTACCAGAGCAGAGCTCTGGGCATTCCTCCTGCTCTCATATATGAAGAGCAGTTCCCTCTCCTTGCTCTCCTGTGTCTGCCCTTCCTAAAAAGCCTACATCCACCCACAACAGCTCTCCAGTCATCGACCTATCCTTCAATATTGCTATAGTTCCGATGAGACTTGCAGCCACACACAGACTTCTCCTTCCCCCAACCATTCCCCATGCTCTGAGTGTTAGTTCAGGCACTCAAGAGGCACCCAGTTGCACTGATTTCCAAGAGAAAGTGTAAAATCATTTCCTGTCATGCTTTCCCCTTTGTCAATTCCTTATTTCCTCTTTCTGCCTTATCCATGTCTTCCTACAATCTTTGCTTACCAAACCTGATCTATCACTTTCTCACTCAATTGTTGGTTGTTATCTCCCTAGTTTAAATCCCTCCTCACCAGGTTGGCTGACCTGTTAAAGTAGATGCTGCTTTTTAGTCCCCATGTGGTCAGGTGAATCCATTTTCTTTCTACCCATCCTTGAATAGGTTCCCATCAACCTCAGCTGTGCAACCAGCTGTTGGCCCACACATGAGGAATTGTGATTCAATGTGCATGCCTATCCTGGGGGTGTACAGATCTTTATTTGCCAGGAATGAGATCTTGGAGGAGATCTTGAGGATATCAGCACAGTCTTTGCTCTCTTTTCAGCCTTCCATTACATGCTTGCTGCCAACAGCACTTCAGATTTTGTTAGCTGAAACTTACTGCTTTCTGTGCAAAGTTTCTGGATTCTTCTCTGCTGTAGAGAATTTCTTGCAGATAACTGTTTTTTTATTGGATGATTATTAATTTGAAAAAAATGCACAATGGATTTTTCAAAGTACGTATATTTTCTAATAACTTACAGCTGAGTATTTTCTTGATTGGATTTCATTTTCACAGGTTATTTGAGTGGTCCCAATCTCTTAATTGAAAAGAAGGCAAGGATTAGGAAATAATTAGCAAACAAATGTCAGTTGAGGGCATAAGTAATGATCTCTAGTTTGTTATAGATTTGCCTTTTATTCCTAATGCCTCTCTCCACTGCAATAGCCCCAATTATCTCTGAACCTTATCCTCCATATGGCAAACCAGGCAAAAGCCAAAAGTATGTGTTTTTTCAAATGTGCAGTTATTCACAGTTATTATGATCAGCTGGTTGCAAAAGGGGAGGGGAGATAAAATGGATTTTTTTGGCCTTTCCTTTATAGGTGGCTGTTAATTTAGATTTATCCTCTCTCTACTCAATCATAAATTTCTTCACAGCTTGTAGGAATTGAAATCTTCTTTCCAGTTCAATTTGCAGGAGCCAATGCATTAAAATCTTACTGAGGACAGGCTTCCAGACTTGTGAACATACGGCATGATTTAGTCAACCACATTGTATCAGAAAACAAGCTCAAAAAGGGTATGCTATAAGCTTATCCTACATTAAAGGACAGACAGGTGCTACTGTTAAGGGAAGGTATTGAAGTGATCTCACTTCTATTTCCCTTTCTGCCATAGACTGATATGGATCTTTTATGTACTTCTTGTTGTATCTCTAATAGGGATATAATTTTTAAAATATAAAATCTGTGTAAACTGCTCTGGGAAGTCAGATTACAGAAATCATCAGTGTCTGGAGAAGAGAGGTATTCACAGGACTCTGGTCAATGACTACCTGCCGGATTCCCCGCTGTCCTCAGCTGTCACAGCTGCCTTGATGCAGAGATTACTTTTCCACAGGGCAACACTGGATTTATCAGCACTTTCAAATTACCTGTTGGGACGGAATGGACTTTCCCCATAGCAGCACCTTAGTGCTGTGCTTTGTCTTTGTAGCTCAAGCAGTGCTGATAACACACCAGTGTTTTGGCTGTTGCAGAGCGGTGCTTGTACAGGATCAAGGCTGTCTCTTCAACCCCACCCTGCCAAAGGCCAGCAGACTGGGGGTGTGCAAGGGGTTGGGAGGCTGGGAAGGCTGTCCCAAACTGACCACAGGGATATGCCATATTATATGATATCGTGCTCAGCAGTAAAAGCTAAGGGGCAGGGGGTAGAGGAGGTGGAAATGGGGCACTTTTTATGAAGGTATTTGTCTTCTGAAGCAACTGCTATGCATACTGAGGCCCTGCTTCCCAGAAAGTGGCTGGACACTGCCTGCTGATAGGAAGTAGAAAATAAATTTTCCCTTTTTTATTGTTTTTGTTTTGCTTCTATGTACAGCCTTTGGTTCTTTCATTAAAGTGCCTTTATCTTGACCCATGAGCTTTTAATCTTCTTTTTTCCCCATCTTATTGAGGAGAGGAGCTAACAAAGCAGCTTGGGGGGCACCTGGCAGCCAGCCAAGGTCAACTCACCACACTTACTTAACATAATTAATAATATTGTAGTTTCAATACAAATTACAAAATAAAATTCAGAATTCTTGCAACAGGTATAGGGGGCAGTAGATGTTCATTTGCTTTAAAATGCATCTAGGATGAAATGAACCAGCTAATTGTGGAGACTTGCTAATATATGTGCAATCTCAATGGACCAAAAGTGACTCTCAAGTAAAACAACAGCACCTTGGTTTCAAAGAAATTTGCTCAGCCTTTTGATCACCATTAACAGAGTGAGAATAACATATGCTAGGAATGATCTCTAGTTCCTTTTTAAATAGATTTAGATAGATTTATATCTGTCAAGAAATTAAGCACATCATGAGATTCCACTTGTAATCTATGACAAATGTATAGTCCCTTTGCTAGTGTCCAAAGACTATGCTGACGAGCGGTGCCTGGGTCCTGAATATTGTAATGGTAAAGCTGTCTGCCTTGAATATATGTATCACTAATATTAACATCAAAGATTTAACTCTAGGTGGCAGTTTATTCCATATTTTTTTAAATGCAGGCTTAGCAGCAGCATAGTGATCAATAAGCTTTTGTAAATGCAACATTATAAATGCTGAAAGAGAAAGTATATCAAGCTGTGATAACAGTTTTTCTGATTTTTTAAAATAAATTTCTTCCTATAGCCAGGTCACTGACCAAATGGATTTTAGAGGGTATGACTCGGATTTTACTTTTCTGAAGATAAGTCTTTCCTATAAAAACAATAGAACTCAGGCCTGGAAAAGGTCTGAGCTTGACTCCAAAGCCCCTCTGCCAATTCTTCTTTTACCATATTTGGGGTCAGACCAGTCAGTAAGTACTGAATAAATTGACTTTAATATTCTTACTACTACTACTTCAAATGCTTGACATTGGTTGCTGCTCGTGAGCAGCCTGCATCCATTTTTCAGCCTCTGGCTGGGTTACTTACTGTTGCAGTGTCACCTTTTCTTCTGGCTTCCTGAAAGCTACTTGCATCAACAGTGTGGGTTCACAGCAAACTTCTTTGCCTGGTTGCACTTGAAAATTTGAAAAACTGCTTCCTTTTTAAGGATAAGACTTCCTCATGTTCTTTAAAAAAGAAATGAGGCACAGGAATTATAAACCATTAATTTAGGGGGAATGAAGTATCACTAAGTGATGTTGTAATATCACTGCATTGGTCCAAGGTCAAGTTAAGGCAATGCAGTTCTGGAGGGACTCTGATAAGGTCACTGACATTTTGAAGTAAAAATACAAAACAAAAAACCCCAAAACAACAATGAAAAAAACCACAAAAAAACCCAACCCAAACCAAAAAAACCCCACCCCCCAACAAACAAAATAAAAAACCCACAACCCCCTCCAAATAAGCAACCAACCAAACAAACAAAAAAAGAGCAGGTAGGAGCAGTCCAATATATAGGGGCTATGATGAAAATTTATTGGCAGGTTTCTCTATCACTGCAATTGCAAAAGATAATGAGCTTTTAGCACTAGTTGGGCTCTTTCTATTTCTCTTTGCCTTTTGATTGTGCAGGACATTGGTAAGCATTTGTCATGTAACAGGCAGATTCCTCAAAGGCCATACACACCCATCTAGAGGGTGATATCATTAGATAAGTAATGATTCTGCACTGACATAGTAGATGAAAGCTATATTCCAGTTTTCTTCTAGAGGTCAAGTTTACTGCAGATACCATTAAATGCAGTTGCATATTTAGGGAAGCAAATTTTCCAGGCTACATAATTGAAATAAGTGAGTGGAGGCTTGTACTAAACCTATTGACTTTCACAACCCTTCTCACAGATCGTTCTGCTCAGCTCATTGTCATAGCAGTTTGCCACCAACATGGTTTCAAATGGGTCTAATAACTAGAAAACAAATATAAGCACCAGTGGGTTGATGGTTGTAGCTATGTGGAGAAGAAAATAATAGGACCATAAAATAATTCAGGCTGGAAAAGAAGAGCCCTGGAGCGTCCTAGTCCTGCCTCCTGCTCAGAGCATGGTCAGCTGGAAATCAGGCCAGGTTACTCTGTTCTCTGCAGAGAGGTTCTTTTGCAGACTGATGAATTTGGTGTTCAGTTACATATGCAAAGAAAGCCAAGGGAAAGGAATGGCCATCCTTCATATTAACAGGAAGTAGTTACTCAGACTGACTATGTAACTCATAATTTAGAGAGTCAGTGGATACTATTCAGTGCTATGCATAAGAAAAATTTAACAGTTCTTTTTACCCCTACACACACCTGAACTATATGAAGAATTTTAATAGTTGTCTCAAATGACATACCATGATACTTCAGGTATATACATTTGAAATGCAGCAATGATCAAGAACTGTGATTTTCAGTTGGAAAACCGAAAATTTAAAACTAAATGAGCTGGGATTTCTGCTGCAGAACTTCTTTGCAAAACCATTATCAAACATTAATAGAAGATACAATGGCAGGCAGGTACAAAGGAAGGGCATAAATTCTTGTAAAAAAACCTCCAGCAGTTATTGCTGATGGACTAAACTCTCATCTGTCTGATAAGCTAGATGTTTAACACATGAACTAAAACAAAATTTAGGCCAAGAGCCTACCTGATCACAGAAAGTTTGTTTTCTGAAACAGCGCTAAGATCAGACTAGATGTTCTAGCGATTGATTCTAGACACAAAAAAAAAAAAAAAGAAAGCAGTGAATTCTTTGGATTTTATAGAATCATTTAGGTTGGAAAAGACTTCTAAGATCCTCCAGTCAACCATTCACATAACACTGTAAAGTCCACCTCTAAACCATGTCCATAAAGCACCACACCTACATGTCTTAAATACCTGCCTGTGACTCCACCACTTCCATGTGGCACAGGCAGTGGTAGCCTGTTCCAGTGCCTGACAGCCCTTTCAGTGAAGAAATTTTTCCTAATATCCAGTCTAAACCTTCCCTGGTGCAGCTTGAGGCTGTTCCCTCTTGTCCTATTGCTTGTTACATGGGAGAAGAGAGATCGACCTCCACCTGGCTACAATCTCCTTTCAGGTAGTTGTAAAGAGTGATAAGGTCCCCTCTGAGCCTCCTTTTTTCCTCTGGGCTGAACATCCGCAGTTCCCTCATCTGCCCCTTCTAGGACTTGGATGCTAGATCCTTCACCAGCGCTCTTTGCTTTCTGTCAGAGGAAAGTAAACACATTGTGATATGTTCTCAATCACTAAGCATTTGATAACATGGTGTAGTAGTTTAGCCTAGGCCTTCCTTGGTGACCAGTTTGTAACCAAGGAAGTACCCATATTACCCAGTATTCCCTACGATTTTTATGTAAGCCAGGAGTATAAGAAAAAAGGAGGAGAGGTCTTCGCTCTTTCCTTCTGGTGGCTCTGAGGGTGTGGGTTCCCTGCTGTTGGTTCTGCCGTATTGGGGAGTGAGGCCTGGTAAGGCCTCGTGGACCTTGGGAGGCGGAGGTTGCTGGCGGTCGTTCCAGCGCCATTTTCTGTTGTCCCAAGGAGAGTAGTAAGATATTCTTTTGCTAATTCTTTAGTTTGCTAGATCCTGAGCTTCTGATCGTGTGTATATCTATTTTGGTTTTTGCTTTGTTTTTTTTCCCTTCCCTTTCCCTTTTCCTTTTGAAATTGTACATATATTTCAATTGTATATAAATGTAATATAAGTGTAAATATATTTATATATATTGCTTTAGCTGCCTCTCTCTCGTTTCGGTTCTCTTGTTTTTTGTTTTTTTTTTTTTTGTTTTTTTTTTTTTTTGGTTGTTTTTTGTGTTTTTTGTTTTTGTGGGTTTTTTTGTTTTTGTTTTTGTTTTTTTTTGGTGTTTTTTTTTGTTGTTGTTTTTTTTTTGTTTTGTTTTGTTTTGTTTTGTTTTGTTTTTCCCTTGGTTTTGGGGGGGGAGCTCTTGCTGTGAGGTTTGGAGACTTGGCAGGGAGCCAGCTTCAAACCACCTCACAGGGAATGTTATAGATCATCCTGTTCAATTCTTTTCTGTGCGTGAAACTATAGACGAGTAAATGCAACTTTCACAGGAATTACTGTACAGTCAAACCGTTGGTATGATATGGTTCACCAAAGGAAATGTTCTAAATAACTGATATCTGAGGAAAAATAAGAGATGCATAACATGAAGATTTAAAAAAAAAAGAATGAATAGGAAGGCAAGAAGTGCAATTAAAAGAAAATGTTCGAAGTTAGGTAGAAGAGTATTAACTTGGTACACGTCGACAGTAGAAGCCAGAGAAGGAATTAAAAACATCAAGAAGGAAACTGATTTATAAACTTACTTTTTTTTTTTTTTTTTAAGTTGATTCAATAGCAGACAATCCCATCCTGCTGTTTTGCCAGTGACAAAATATTCTGTGACTTCAGCTGTGGCCACACCAGACTCACTAACTTTCAGCACCATTAGCTGAGGTGGGAACAGGTGTGTGTATACTCCATCTACCCGCATGCAGGGTTTACCATGTTAGCTGTCTGGTTTAGAGTTGACTGGGAAAGTCCTCTGTTTAGACCAAAATGTTACTTTCTTTTTTGTCTTAAACTCCTTGTGGGACAGTAAGTCAGACATAATATACTTTGGATGGTGTTTTCTAAAATTATTTCTAAAATCAGCTAAATATTCCAAAGATAAACATTAGTTTCAAAAGCGACTAAATATTTTGGGTTTAGTGGAGGGTCCTGCCTGTAGTGCAACTGATCCAATCCTGTTATATAATGTGGATTTGGCTGATAAGATTTACAGTTTCTAATTTTTAATTTAAATAGCTTTATGAAGATAATTTCAGTTTTGGGGTAGCTGTATCTATAATTTCAAAATGCAGTGTTGCAATTTCATAGATATCCAATCCCAAACTCTTATCTAATTGAGATGAGTGTGATGACTAAGGAATATAATAGATTGCTGCAAGTGAACATGGGAAGTAGTCCCAGAAATTTACATACTTATTTTTCATTTTACAAGTAAGAAACTCTCTGTGGATGACCATCAAAATCCTTGCACACAATTTAAGTGCTTTAAATGAAGTAAAGGAATTTTCTATTAACTTTGCATACTATGTATTTTCATTTTAAGTAATACTCTATTTAAAGGCATATTAGACTGTACACAACCTAGATGGACTAGAGAGACATGAGCATCAAACTGACACATTGGGTACCTAAAACCAAGCCTGATTTCTAGTGTTTCTGTAACTCTTGGTAAGATGCATGCAATCACCAAATTCCAGACAGTGGAGGTTTGATAACTAGCTCCTGATAGATCTGCAAAACATGCTTTATTCTCCCAAAGACAGAGCAAGAAACCTAGTTCAGATGTTTACAGATTATTGCCACTTCTTAGCTTCTTCCTCTGAAGGTTCTCACCCCCCCCCCAGCAGTTGGGAACACGCTTGGCTACCCAGTGTGACACTGCTAACCATGCTGGTTTAAGCTACATTGATGGGCTTTGTACAGAAGTAACCAAGACCTATGTGCATGTGCTGCACTCCGATACTTCCACTGTGGGGGTAGAGTGGCAGGACACAAGGCTCTAACAGACACCTGACGGAGCAGTGGTATCTCCATTTTCACAGCCATTTGCTAAGCACAAATCTGCCACTGTTTAAATTATAGCTGCAAATGCTTAAAACTCCCTATTCTTTATATATGCATATTGGTTCTTCCAAATGCATGTAATCAGACTTCATTTCAAACACGACAAATAAAAAGACATCCCCCAAGAGGTGTGGGTCTTCCACCATTTCTGCTTAAAACAAGTTCTAACAAGCCCAAAGCAAGCTTTCCTATCTTTTTTTTATTCACTTAACACAATTTAAGTCAAGGCAAGATATGTAATCTACTTCAATCACTAACTCCTTATATGCAATCATTAATTATCTCTCTTTTCAAAATCCCCATTCTCTTTCATTGCCACCAACAAAAATATCAGATACAGAGATCTGTAGTGTGGCCATGGAGCCCTGCTCTCATGCCTACTGAATACTGACAGCACCACTAGTTCTTAAATGGTGTCATTAAAAAAGGTTGGCATTTTGGTTCCAACGCTTTAAAAAGTTTTCCATGTGGTATAGCAGTCTCCTGAGCTTCAGCTTTTACGTTTTTATTTTTGTTCTGAAAATATCAAAATCCTGAACTCTCAGGTTTCTGCCTCAAAAGGATCTCCAGGGTTTCTTCCACCTCTTTTTCCAGATTCATAAATTCAATTAAGTATCTTAGATAAATACCTTCATACACGAGTATACCTACTGTCACTTAACTTTTTCCTCAAAAGTAAATACTCTGAAAAAAATGGTGGGCCAGTTTAGGTTGTTGACTGCAAGCTCTAGGAGGTACTCCTTCAGTTTTGGAAGTTCTGTGCCTACATGGGCATGTATCAGAAACTTTACCACCACCACAGCAGAAAGTAGGATGGTAAAACATGATTTACCATGGACCAGATGTTCCTGCAATTATGTTTATAGAGAAGTTAAGGCATCCAGAGCTGATTTTGTTTAATGCATTCTCATTTTTAAGCACCTAGTTATAGATCACAACCACTCTAAGCAGTAATATTAATTACAATTATTTTCTTGATTTATCATTACTATAACTCATCAAAACAATGTCAAACTCTACTGATTTAACAGCTGAAATTGCAATATTTCATTACTGCATGAAGAACAGAGTAAAATTTTCTTTTAAAAGAGCCTAGCTAGGAAAGGCACAAATTTCCACGGAAGAGCTAATTGTTATAAAGTAACTTGGTAGTTCTTTTTATACTCTTCTAAAGTTTAAACTGTTTTGCTTATTTCCTATGTCTCATACTCGGTTAACTTGGGAATTCCCTGACTTCATACTACTACATAAGCATGTTAGAAAATTGTCATTCATACACAGAAATAAATAGTCAGAATGGTAACTCAGCTCTAGTCAACAGAAAAAGGATGCATCTTTCTCTCATTCTCTCCTTGTGCTTAACACATTTACTACAGCTACCACTGTACCTTTTCCAATGCTGCAGAATTCCTCCAGAGCTGCACGTCTTCAAATAGATTTCCAAATGTGCTAATAGGAAGCCTCATGTTTTGAGCAGACTCATTTTCCATGTCTCTGAATGAAATTTAGGGAAAAAATTAATCTGTATTCTAAGAGAAAAAATGAAGTTTATAACCTGAGATAGCTTTCTCTGCTCTTCTTTAAACAGTACAGAAACACTATGCTATGTTATCTTCTGTCCAGATCACTGCCCTTAGCATTAGGATATCCATTACATGTAATCCTGAGATTACATGAAATTATGATGTGTTTTATTTTGACAGGTAAGTTTTGTAGATTGATTCTCCATTCTTTTGGCTATTTCTGTAATCAATTAATAACTTGCATTTAATAATTCCTGTGGAATGTGTCTATTTTCCTTTAATAATTAGCTCTTAACTGGTCTCAGGGCTATTTTAAAGATACAGAATTTCTGATACACAAGAATTCAAAGATCTTTTTAAAAACAGGTTTAATTCCAAAATATTCTTTTTGAACAATAAATAATGACTTGTTTGAAAAATTAGAGACTTCAGCTGTTTCAATGAAGATGGACCCAGGTATTTTCAAATTCTTGTTTTAGATACAGAAGACAAACAGAGATGGAAATGTCTCTCTGAAGCAGTGGGAGTTATCAGAGAAACACAGACTTCAATCAAAGAAAAATTTTATCAAAATGCAGTTGTTGTTACCCTTACAGAAAAGCAAAAGTGGATTCCCAAAACAGAAGAGTCTGGGTTGGGAATTGGGCTGCAGCAATCTATCAAAAATAGAAGTAATTAACAAAACAATAATATCTGAGCTAATTCAAGTATTAGTTATGAGAAACTTTTGATTCACTTTAAAAAGTGACTCATTTTTTTCTGGAATTATGCACTCACTGATGTTCTCAAACATCCTAGGAAGTGCTCAGAAATCATCAAAACCCAGGCCTTTTTGAATTCTGTGGTAGTTGGGTACTTAGGTCTTTTGAAAATTTCAGTCTTAAAGCAATACCACAGAGATGTAAAGGACAGGTAATTTGCCGAAATAAAGCAAGTATTGTAACAGTGCATCTGGCAGCATTATAAAGAGGAACAGAGGCAACCTTGGAAGGTGATGTAATCAATCTATCTGAACAGAACAGGAATATTATGCCAGGTCTCCTGCAGTCTCTATTGCTGTTAATTGATTCCAATGTGATGTTTGGCTTTTTCATAGCAGCATGAAACTGCTAACTCATGCTCGCTTTCCAACAGGACATAACTCTTAGTTCTTGTTTCAAAGTAACTTTGCCTAAATATTGTATTTTTGCACTCATATTGACCAAGCATAGTATTTTCACTTTTGTAATTGTATTTCATCTTTTTTTTCATGTTTCCCTGCTAATCTCTCAATAAGATTTGGAGTTCTGATCTTCTCCTTCAGTGTACCTATGGTTCTTTTTAGGTCTGTCTTTTCCTCAGGACTGTACTCTCCATTCCCTCAGATCCTGTCACTGGTCACCACAGAGAAGAGCTCAGTGCCTGCCCCTCCGCTTCCCCTTATGAGGAAGCTGTAGACCATGATCAGGTCTCCCCTCAGTCTCCTCTTCTCTAGGCTGAAGAAGCCAAGTGACATCAGTTGCTCCTTGTATGGCTTCCCCATCTTTGTTGCCCTCCTTTGGATGCTCTCTAACAGCTTAATATCTTTCCTATACTGCAGTGCCCAAAACTGCACACAATATTCAAGGTGCACCCTAGTGCAGAGCAGAGCGGGACAATCCCTCCCTCGCCTGGCTGGCGATGCTTTGCCTGATGCCCCCCAGGACATGGTTGGCCCTCCTGGCTGCCAGGGCACTGCTGACTCATATTCAACTTCCCACTGATGAGGACCCCCAGATCCCATTCTATGGTGCTGCTCTCCAGCATCTTATTCCCCAGTCTGTACGAACATCCAGGGCTGCCCCAATCCCAGCTGCAGAATCTGGTACTTGTCCTTGTTAAACTTCATGCGGTCGGTATGAAGCATTCCCCACCTAACATAAATTACTTTTTCCTTAAAAAGCCTTAGCCACAAGAACTGAACTGCTCACTTAGTCCTCACTGCATCACTTATTCATGTGTGTGAAACACAATCTTTAGACAGATCTAATGGCTTGTGGAAAATGCGCATTGAATTACTGGGCAGTGTTGCTACACTCCTGTAGTGTTCCTTTTAGAACATGTTTTACTTTAGGTAAACTTGCATATCCTGAGCTATTTTGTTCATGGAGCTGAACGTTACAGAAGAAGCCTTATGAGAAAACAACAATGAAGAGCACCATTTAGGCAAATGGTTAATTTTATCTTTGTTTTGCCAAGTCACAATTCATTGTCCTTCTTGATGGTGCACAACTAATTGGCTCTTATCACAGTCACATTACCTCCAAAGGCAGATAAAATTAATGCAAAGTAAACATCACCATGATCAGAGACTGACTGATTAAAAGGGAAATAGACTCTCATGAAGTTGATGTTGAAACCCACAACAGGCTCTCTCAGAGTTATAAATCAAGAAGTTTTTCAAGTTATCAGCTATAACACCAGTTTATTATTTTATATCCTTTGCTTTAACCTTGGATCACCCTTAATACATCTGCTCTGCAGCGATTAATATGACTGATGAAAATGAACTATGGAAGAGCAATGCTGTATTGCATAAGTAATTACTCTATTGTGTTACTTGTTTACATCTTTTAAAAATGTTTTTGTTCATATAAATAAATCAAAGCCTGTTGAGCTCTGTGTTGTGTGTGAAACGCTATCTTATCTGACTGTGAAACTTTCAAGGGGAGTAATCACTTCCAAGAAATTATACTTTGAACTGCAAAATCTCCAGCTTTTTATTTTCTTCCTTTCAATCCCTTTAATATTTGCCATGTTTGCAGGAATGTCCTGTTTGAGTGTGAGAGTAACGTTATTTCTCTCCTCAGAGTTCACACTTGAACAAATCTATATACTAAATTCCTTAAAAAAAATCTCAACTTTGGCATCAGACAATTACTATTCAGTCTGAATGGATTATGGTGGATAGGGCATGACCACTGAGGGGTCAGGATAATCATTTGCCTTTTTAAATTTAAAGATGATAATGCCAGTGACCTTATTTAATCCCAGTCTTCAAAGAAGAGTGCAGAAACATTCCTGGAAAACCACACATTTCAACTCAAAAAATAAGTTATATTTAATCAAAAGTTGCAGCTAGTTTTATGTGAAGTAAATAAAATTCTAGAAAAGATGAAGGAAAATATACGGTTATGTGGGATTTGTGTTTGAAGACTTGACAGTTATTCTGTACAGGATAACTGATTTTAGGAAATATGATTCTTAAATAAATTGAATGTCTTGGAGTCTGTTATTGGGAAAAATGTCTAAGAATTGTTAAAACCCACACTAGGAAAAGTTTAGAAATCATTGTGGTCCCCAAGTTCATACGCTGACACCTATCAACCGGGCAAATACGTAGAAGACTTGTCAAGAGGAAAGAATTAATGATTTCCCATGTGCACTGGTGATTTTACAAGAAGTCTAGAGCTTAAACTGTGAGGGAGGATGCTCACATAGATGTGCTCATACCTGGAGAACAGGGAAAGAGAAGCTTCTCTTCAAATTATTCCTGGAGAAGACAAAGCCTATCTCTTTCTCATGACCTTCATCACGGAAGATCCAAACATGACATGTTGTTCTCCAGCAAAGAATACATTTGAGATGATAGGCTTAATTAGATGGATCTATATTTAATATTTAATATTATATTTAAGATGTTTAATTTTAAATACATCAAAGAGAAGGTATTGATGTGGGAGCCTGAGAATCCAAAACATTAGGCAAAATGGGAATTTGGAGCCTCCATTCTATATGTGAAAATAGGGAGCAGCAGAAAGACAGAATCTAGAGAATGAAGAAGTTACTTGAGGAACTCAGATATCCATATGCAGTTTTCCAAAGGATAAGCCCATAATGACTGTAGGTGATATTCTGCTTATTTTATGCAATTTTTCATTTCCAATCCTTCGAATCACAATCTGAGTACCTCAATTTCTTAAAAAGCGTTACGCAGGTTTTTTATGTTGTTTTACCAACAACTTTGTCTATTTTCATGTAACATAGTGGGTGGGTTGTTGCCACAAGTAAACTAATTGTGCTCTGTATTGTCAAAGACAGAATTAATATATAAGTGGTGATGGTGTGCAGGCAATCTGGAGGCAACTAAACAGTAGGGGTTATGCTTTGTAAGCAGAGGGCCTGCACAGCATTCGCTGATAGTTCCCAGATGGTCACTGCAGAGGGTACATTGTCAGATAGTGGCTTTGAGGGTTATTTTCTTTTTGCTAGGCAAAAAGAATTGTTCATCTTGTAGGTGACAATGAGTCACTGAACTGCCTCAGTACTTCTGCAAAGCAGCAGGAGAGAAACTTTAAATTAGACAAGGCCACTCTTGGGGTAAGGATTGCTAAGTACTAGAATAGATGTCATGGGAGGTTGTGTAATCGTCTCCTTTAGAGGTTTTAGAGAGCAACAGCAAAGCAAAATCTCTCTCACAGCTGGCCTATTTTTCTGTGATACATATGTTACTTTCTAAAATCCAACATGTATAGCATTTTGCAGAAAACAAAATACATTACATTTAACATTGTTGACATGGGGTATTCAAAATATTCACTTCCAGTTTATCACCTTTCACACAGAACCCTGAGGGTGTAATAAAGACAAACCAAGCTCTTGTATCCATTTAACTGTTTTTCAATTAAATAGTTTAATCTTAGAGAGAAAAACTGCATTCTTTTGTTGTCAGTGTATTTATATAGTCATCTTTTTATAGTTATAGAACACCACCATCACTGTCTTTAAGAACAATAAACAATCACATCTGTGTTCCCTGCAATTGAATGAGTAAACAGAAGGTGAAACTTTTCTAAAGCAGCAGCTAAGTCGTCCTATAATGAGGGAATTAATGTGGGGCAAACATATTAGAGAAACAGCCAAAAGAGATAAACATGTTTTCATGTAAGTGCAATTTCTTACTTTTTAGTCCATAATTGGCCCATTCTGAATCTGAAAATCTTATTGTTGTCCTTTGTATTTCCCAGGTCTTTTGCTTTTCTACAACACATTGGTGAGGATTAGAGAACAAGCTGTTCTTTCCCTTTTCATCAAGATCAGCTTTTTATCTCACTTGGAGAAGCTTTCTTGCAAGGACTTTCCGCTGAGGCCTTTGACAAGCACCTTCTCATAGACCTTCTAACAGACAGCTAATGCCAGGCCCTCTGTGCTCCTCTCATGGCCATTAGCCTGTTGGCACCATTTCACTTAAAGTTAGCATCTTTGTATCATAGCAACACAAGAGAATGCAAAGCATAGATAATACAGAGGTGTTTTGTTACAAACAACAATTGGAGAGTTCCTGAATTGACTTTCATGTTTGAATGATTTTTATGTGCAAATTTGCAAAGCAGGTTTCCCACATCAGATACATAAATAACGGTATTCTAGCATTAAGCCAGTCCGGATGAAAAAAACCCAGCCTCTTTTCTTCTTAAAATGTATGACTATATCACCTGCTCTTCAGTCATGCAAGGAGGAACAAGTTCCACAATGTTATTGTGATGAGGGCAGGTCAACTGGTTATTTTTATCTTGAGCAAACTCCCACAAGAGGAAACATTCTTTACCTGTAGCTTATTAGCATTCAGAGCTGCACAACTCCCTCCATTTGAGCATCAAAACAGCTATTTTAGTCTTATTTTTACAACCAAATGCTTGTTGTTCAGTTTTAAGAAAAAGGTGACTCAGAAAAAAAGGCGTAATATGTTTCTGATCTAAAAAGCAAAATGTGAACACTGATTACTTAAGTCTCTGACAGTGAAGTAATTAGCACATAAACATTAGGACAGCCACTATTTGTCATTAATGACTATGGCCATTAAAATTCTCCTGGAGTTGGTAATGGAATTTTCACTGCATTTTTTAAGGTTTCTTTTAAAGTTTTCATATCTACATAGTTAAAATTTTGATGGAAGCTACACTCAAACTCAAACCTCTTTATTTAGTTCTGACATTAGGATGACATTTTAGGAGAGACATAGAATAATTCTGCTCATTGACCTGGCTGCATAGAGTCACACACCTAAGAGTTATCTTTCTCCTACTTAGCTAACCAGACACAGGTACCCAAAAGGGAATTCCAAATTAGCATCTGGAAAGGCTTGGAAGTATGATATACAGTTTAATATTAATTGCATAACTTTATAAAGGCATACCTTTATAGAGTTTCTTTAAAAAAAACCTCTCAAAAACTCCTTTTGCTTGCTGTTATCTCACAGATGTATGTCCATTGCAGGGTTAGATACTGTCTGAATTAGCAGATATATCCAAGGAATTACAAAAACAAAAAGACAGAGGGAAAAAACAATGCTTTGTTTAATTACAATACTGCACTGGTGTTACAGTGGATTAGAAAGGTAAACTTCAGTTAAATTTTTAAATTGTTAACTGTTTACCAAGAAAGAGCAGAACTTTATTTCTTTCCTTTAAAAAGAAAGGCAACTTACTTAAAATTTGTAAAATATCTGTCTTTTTTTATTATGATCAATTCTCCTTACAGATACTTGTTGATAATTCTTCTGACCACAGATGCCAACTTTTTAAAACCTGACATCAAAAAGGGCCCCATCATTCACTTTGTTGATGGAAGTCCTGAGTACTGCATTTATCAGAGACTCCTTCAGGTCCCAGTGTGCCATTTCCTATTTCCATCCATTTTAAAGATTTCCTGAAATCTTCTGCCTCCTTCTGTTCACTTACATGTCAAGAACTCCCTACCCTTTTTCCAGCCAAGTATCCTTTTTTTAAACTTCCCAAGCTTTCTGCATGTGTTCTAGGTGGTTCTTTGTTACCCTCATCTCACAGAAAATACTTCCATTCCCTCCTCTTATACTAGCATTTCTCTTTTCCAACTTCCCTCTACCCTTTTCTCTTCTCAAGATGCTAATTCTTCAGGATGCTAATGTTTAAAAGCTTCATAGTAGAGATAAATGGAGAGATGATGAAACTATTCTTTCTCTGGAAGATGTTACTAGCTGGCAAAGCCTCAGATGTCCGTCTGTCTTCAGTCACAAAGGCACTTGAAGCTGCTGGATATCTCACCATAATGTTAGCACACAAATTTGTCCTATATTTCTAATATTTTCTCCTCCAGCTTCCATTGACCCCAGTAGCTGCTTAGGAGTAGAATTCAAAAGTTCATTGCATTATATACAACAGAGGAATTAGAGCATGTAGGTAGGAGACTGGCTTTGCTAAGCAAGCAACATCACTGAAACAAGAATGTTAGAAAGTTCTCAGCAGGTAAGAGATATATAATCTGAGACAGTAGAAAAAAAGCAATGCCATTCAACACCCTCATTATTAATTGCTCCAGCTGAGTGTGATTTATGGGCAGATATGAACTTAGGGCAAATCTAAATGAACCAGAAGTAGTAATTTTGTGTGCGTGTATAAACGGATCATAGACCCGAATCAGTTATTTACTTTCTTCCTGAAATAAGTTTTTCCATTGTTTAAGGATACTTCTAACATAATGTACTGGTTGCAAGTACCTCAGTGTAAACTTGTAAAAGCTGATAAAGGCATAAACTGGTTCTCCTCCTTTAAGCATCTTTTGATGTTTTATTGAATGCCTTGCAGCATTCATGGATGTTGGACTACCCTTTCCAGTTACATTAAGAAAATGCATTTGGCGAATAGCAGTTATTAGTTTGTGAGGCTCTTCCTGTTTCTAAACTGACTATTTGGGGTCAGGTTATTATTTTATGACTTATTGTTTGAACTGAAACTAAGCTTTGAATTGACCACACGGTGTGGCCATGCTATCTGACATTCAGGTTTCTAGCACCACATCGCTGTAGACACCTGTTATGAACAATTAACTGTGTGAGAAGGAACCAATAATGATTGTGATTGGAGTGTAAGAAATCCTTAACTAGCAATTAAAGCATATAGTGTGTAGGAGTCTTGCAATTAGGACTGAATGTAAGCTTGTGCTCCTACTTGTACAGCAAATCTTTTTATTTTGGCTTCCCAGTCCATTTCCAGGTCAAGCTCCAGTCAAGAGGAAATGTTTAGTACCTTTACTGACCCCTTTAGCCAACACAGGAAGAATTTACTGTGTTCTTCCTCAAAAGCCTCATGGTTACACAGTACATTTCCCACCAATAGTGCACCTGGCAAGGGCAGGTCAGGCAAGCACGAGTAGGTCTGGAAATGGGGACCTCCAGGACTTCTTTGCACGCAGTCCTGCTGCCATGTCTCTGCTGCATCCATCACATATGAAAAAGTAACAGTTCCAGTACGCACCCTCTCCAAAGTGCAGATTGTTGTTTAATTTTGTGAATGTTCCTGTTAATTAAATTTGATTGCTGGATTGTTTTCAGTAAATAAACACAGAAGAACCATGAATGCTGCCAGAGTTAAAGCAATACTGCTGGGGAGTGATCGCCATGGTAGCAGAGACTTTTCGTGCTCAGTACTTCAAGAAACTACAATTAAGTCACAGACCTGGTAAGAGTTTGTGTACTACTGAACCTCCAGGGTAGTTAATTAGTTATGGATTGGTTGCAGTCCTAACTACATGGACTGTCAATGGCCAAGAGACAGGTCTCATTTCCCTCATCCAAAATGTTCTTTCAGCTCTCACACAGCTTCCATCATGGGATGGGAGCATATCACCAGCAGCTCCCATCTCTATCCTGTAGGAACGTTTATGGTCACATTAGGATGACTACAGGCACCAGATTAAAACTACATGACTTTTATTCAGAGTAACAAAATGGCAAATACCAGGGTACTCTTCCCACTTTTTGACCTAAGTTCTTGTTGTGATATTCAGGAGAAAGTGCCTATCAAAACCAGCCTGATATTCAGAAATTTTCACTGGTGTCAGTAGACATCCTTACGATATTTCTGTTAAATTGCTATTGATTTCCTCAAGCTAATCATTCTTCCTTTAATCTGAAAAGTTCCAACTTCCATCATTGGAAAAAAAACTGAAAAGAAAAAAGGAACAAAAAAACCCCTTAAATCTGACTTGCAACCTCTAATGAGAAAAGAAAAAAAAAATCTGTCATCTCATTCAGAAGAAAGAAAAAACGCTAGCTTTTTTAAAGTGAAATAAATGCTTTCTCTAAACATGATCGCAGTTGACAAAATGCTGGATGTTTAGGTGGCAATTATAGCCCTTTCAGAGACTGTCAAATCTTGTCACAACACATGTTATAAATGAGGACAGATTTAGACATCCTTTCTGACAGTTATGTGTAGGATGTGGATGGTTGGCAGTTAAATTTCAAATGCAGGGAAATTTTCCTTCCAATAAATCTTTGCTTGTTTATTAAGAGGGAGTTGCTGTGCACTGAATCTTCTATCTACCATGTGCAGCCTTTCATCCTTACAGCTTTTGACATTTCACTTTAACTTTATTTGTGACAGCCATCTGAACATTGTTTTAGGTAAAAAGTAACCTACGGTGCTCCGGAGATGTATGAATTCTTTTGGTGTTTTCATACTGAGATTACAGTAGGAAATGTGTCATATTATACACGGATGGATAGATAGCAAGAAAGCAAATAACTGACACTGCAACAATGCTGATTGAAGGGAGCAGCTTCACGATGCACACGGAAAATGGGATAATGCACTAGCCCACATTCATCATGTGAGATGCGCAAGATGTTGATGAAGTATTAGTAATAATAATGCGCATCACAAAGCACAATTCATGTGATGATAAATTACCCTGTGTATCATTAAAAGCCAAACCTGACATGGATTTCAAACTATTTCTGATGTTAAAAGGCCAAATGAGGAAAAGAGAGGTAAAAGGAATCATACTACCATGGGCAAGAGTCTTGGTTGGGTCAGACAGAACTTTTTTGGAAGCTCAGAAGGTGAACATGTTGGAGCAATGAGTGCAGCACAAGCCTTTTTGACTGCAACTGCCTCAATCTGTTAACCAGCAAAGACAGTGAAAAGCTTTGCATTCACCCTTTCTGCAAAGGCCCATAAAGAGGTGAGAAAAAGGGAGAGGCAACATCTCCCAGTTACATGGTGTCCAGTATACACTGCATCACATACAGTTAGGGGAGAGAAAGCAGCTACAGCTCCTTTAGTACCTGCTCCAATTTCCAATAACCCCTTCAAGCATCTCCTCCTGGAAGAAACTGGTAAGAGGAAAAAAAATCCTCTTATCCATTTTGTAGTCCTCTCACACTGGAATACGGCACATTATAGACTAACTTTTATGAATGGTGGTGTATAAAACCTCAGTGAATTAGGTAAGTGTAATGCTAACATTTCATAGAGAGAGCGAGGAAGAGATGTAATCTATGATATCAGGACCTTGTGATTCTCTTATTTAGCTATAGTAGCAGTTTAGCATAAGACAGTTATTCACGTGCATACTGTTGAGCAGATGCATGAGTCATTTGCTGGACCGAGACCAAAGTGCTCATTGCGTTGGAGGACTGAACCCATAAACTGGAACACTGTGGGCAGCTATACTTTTTTCAGAGCTGAAGTTTTAGTACTTTCTATTTTCATAAGAGTGACAGTGTTATGTAACTAGCATATAGATGAACTCGTGTTCATTCCTAAAGATCATAAAATATTCAGAAATATTTGTGCGATTCTGTCTTGAGTAGTACAGCTTAAGCCCTTGAATTCTGAATGGGTAGCTCTCCTGTTTCTGTCTGGTTACAGACCATTCACTTAGCCTTAATGACATGCATTCAAATAAATGCTTGCCATTTCACAAATGTGAAAATAAATTTACTGTTTCTGCGCTCCAAGACATCAGCATTTATTGCCTCATTTGGGAAAACAACAGACTTATTTGGTTCATTTATACTCTATTCAAATATTGCTTTGAGAACAGGGACCAGCTTCATCTCGGAGCTCTTTGGTAATAGGGCTATATCTTCCCTTCTATTCAATTGTATGAAAAAATCTTAAGGGGTAAAAGATTACCAAATGTCTCAGGTATACATAATTAATTTTCCCATAAACTACTAAAATGTAACATCAACATTTTTTTATTTATTCCGTTCCTTACTGAGTCGAGTTTGTATGTCTCATCTTGACTTTATAGGTTGATTTACTCTGTATGAATAAATTCTACCTGACTAAGTGTGAATAAATTATAGTGTCTCTCCTTCTCAAACATTTAACCCATGAAATCTTGTTGGTAATAAAATATTACAAAATGTTTGTCTGTTTGAGAAATAATTCTGACTAGTTTTAGGGAAATGTCATACTTTCATGTATGCATTCAGAATTAAAAAAAAAAAGAATTAGCTACTTCAGAAGTAATCTTCAATGTTATTGGATTGCTATGGGAGTACACCATCTAATTTTACAGCTTTAGACAGTAATTCTGATTGTGATGAAGCTTATCAGAAAATTAAAAGTACCAACAATTTCAGCCCTTTTTTAGTGTCAGAAAACTAATTTTTAGGATTATAATTGTTTAAGGTTAGTCAGACTTGTTCTCCTATATGTGCTCACATTTTTCTAATTACAGTTAAAAAAAGGAAAGATGTCCCCTCTAAGGATAAAATAAGCAAAATGTTTGTAAGGCAGCCATTGACTGAACTTAAAAAAATTAAAATGCAGTATCAAAACATTCATGTTTAGGTGGAAGCACTTGAAGTCTCTTTTCAATAAACGGCTTTCCTTCAGGTCAACTAGATATTTCAGTGCCCAGGGATATAGGTATTTCTATACTATACCTGTCCAAAATCCTGACCTCCAAATTTTTACATTAGACACCCATAAATGCTAGTTAATGGGACTGCCATTGATGCTGAGGAGGGGAAAGGATATTGTGCCATTCTGTCATATATCTACTCTTATTGTCACAGAGGTCATAGAGGCCACCTGGATCAAGATGGTAACTCTTCAAGAGAAGGAGAAATTTAACCCATGTGGGTACAAGTTCTTTAAGTTAGTGCTACAGTAATTAAATACACAGATAGCTACGGGGAAGCCCTATTCTATTTTCAGGGCACTGAGGGCACTGTCGAGCCTTACTGGCCTTGTCTTCCCTCCCTTGGAGCTCATCTCATCCTAACCAGAGCCCCATTTCATCCCCTCTTGGGGCTGTCAGTCCTTGAACCAATGAGGCAATGGGATGCTGCCACAGCCCCGCCATCACCCACCCCACCCATCCGACTCCATCCCCATGGAGTCTGCAGTCCCAAACCAAGGGAGACTTTGGCCCATATATATAATGTGCCCTCCATTAGGTAAAGAAATCTGAAACATGAAGAATCAGCAGCACAAGAAATCACATCTGCTCTCTGTCAAGCTCTACACAAACTTCATGGTGAAACCCAAGCAAAAATTATCTGATATAATGTCACCGTGCTCCATTGATGCCAGACAGAAAAACACATAACCATAGATTTGGGTGCTCAAATCCATGTACTCGTATTTGAAAGGATTTAGTGTAAATCTCAAGACCAGCACTTCATATTGAAGAAATGACTGGGTAAGTCTTCAACCTCCAGGTGCCCATGGCTGGGATTTGGAGGCTGCTTTGTATTTCAGCTTCTCAGTCTACCATTAAAAACTACCTGCAATTGCTGATAATCTGCTTCTGCATCACTGGCCAAAGCACTGGCCCAAAAATCCATAGGATGATTGTAAGATATTAATGCCCCGTATACATAATCAAATCCTGATGAGTTACTTGTTAGTTTTCTTCAGGGTTTGGGTGAAAATATAGAAGCCATTCCTTATATGAGCAGTGTATTGGGACAGGTTAACAACTTAATATGATGCTGCTAGGTGATCTCAGTGAAAAGGCAAAGAGCAATAGACAAAACACCAGAAAAATACAGTTGGGATGATTTGGTTTAGATAGAGCAACAGGAAAAAGCCAATTATTTGGACCTAATGATTGCCAAAGATCACAGAATCACAGATTATGCTGAAATGGATGGAACCCACAAGGGTCATTGAGTCCAACTCCTGGCTCTGCACAGGACCATCCCCAAGAGTCACACCATGTGCCTGAGAGTATCATCTAAATGCTTTTGAACTCTGTTGGCCTTGGTGCTGTAACCACTTCCCTTGGGAGCTTGCTCCAGTGCCCAACCACCCTCTGGGTGAAGAACATCTTTCTAATATCCAACCTAAACCTCCCCTGACACAACTTCAGGCCATTCCCTCAGGTCCTGTCACTGGTCACCACAGAGAAGAGATCAGTGTCTGCCCCTCCACCTCCCCTCATGAGGAAGTTGTAGACTGAAATGAGGTCTCCTGTCAGTCTTCTCCAGGCTGAAGAAGCCAACTGATCTCTGCTGCTCCTCATACAGCTTCCCCTCAAGGCCCTTCACCATCTTCATTACCCTCCTTTGGATGCTCTCTAACAGCTTAATATCTTTCTTATATTGCTGTGCCCAAAACTGCACACGATATTCAAGGTGAGGCCACCCCAGTGCAGAGCAGAGCAGAACAATCCCCTCCCTTGCCTGGCTGGCGATGCTTTGCCTGATGCCCCCCTGGACATGGTTGGCCTCCTGGCTACGAGGGCACTGCTGACTCATAGTCAACTTCCCACTGATGAGGACCTCCAGGTCTCTCCGTGACACTGCTTTCCAGCATCTCATTCCTCAGTCTGTATGAACATCTGGGGTTGCCCCATCCCAGTTGCAAAATCTGACACTTCCCCTTGTTGAACTTCACATGGTTGGTGATTGCCCAGTCCTCTAATTTGTCGAGGTAATTCTCATTCAGACAGTTCTATTGGCACTGGGATTCTGATGGGGTTCTAAAGAAAATGATTTTTCCATGAACTGATAATAAGGATTACCTCTTTCAAGACCAGGAGGGAGGCATCCCAACAAAGAGTAAGTCGAACAAAAACACATGGAGACAAATGTATGAATAAGGAGCTTCTGGAAAAACTTACCTTGTAGTGGGTAGAAGCATGGACAAATAGCCTGAAAAGAATACAGAGAAATTGTCCAAGCTGCCAGGGTTCAGGTTAGGAAAGCTAATAGATAGATTTAAAGATAGAATTAAATCTGACCAGGGGCATCAAGGCAACAAGAAAAACTACTACAGGTATGTCAGTGATAAGAGAAAGAATAGGGAAAATGTGTGCCCTCTCCAGATGAAAACAGAAGACCTGGTTACCTGGGATATGGAGAAGGCTGAAGTACTCAATGACTTTTTTTGCCTCAATTTTCACTGGCAAGTGCAACAGCCACATCACCCAAGTTACAGAAGACAGGGACTGGGAGAATGAAGAACCACTTGCTGTAGGAGAAGATCTGGTTCAAGACCATCTAAGTAATCTGAAGGTACACAAGTCCATGGGATGTGATGAGATGCGTCTGCACATCCTGAGCATCCTGAGGGAACTGACATATTAAGTGACTATGCCACTATCCACTATATTTGAGAAGTTGTAGTCCGGTGAAGTTGCCACTGATGGGAAAATGGGAAATGTAACCCTCATTTTCAACATAAGGAGGACATGGACTTGTTGGAGTGAGTCCAGATGAGGGCCACAAAGATAACCCGAGGGCTGGAGCACCTCTCCTACAAAGACAGGCTAAGAGAGTTGAGTTTGTTCAGCCTGGAGAAGGCTCCAGGGAGACCATAGAGCAGCCTTCCAGTAACTAAACGGGGCCTACAAGAAAGCCAGAGAAGGACTTTTTATAAGAGCAGGTAGGGATAGGACAAGGGGTAATGGACTTAAACTGCATGACGGTAGGTTTAGATTAGATTTTAGGAAGAAATTCTTTCCTGTGAGGGTGGTGAGACACACTGAAACAGTGGAACAGTGAAACAGGTTGCATAGACAAGTTGCGGATGTCTCGTCCCTGAAAGTGTTCAAAGCCAGGCTGGATGGGCCCTGAGCAACCCGGTCTAGTGGGTGGCATCCATGCCCACAGCAAAAGGGTTGGAACGACATGATCTTTAAGGTCTCTTCCAACCTAAATGATTCTATGATTCTACAATTTATGATTTCCCATTCTTTATCATCCACTAAGAAACAATGCTTCATCATTCTGTTTCAGTGGTGCTGACAATATTTAGCTTTGGAATCATATACTAAACCTTGCCAGACGCCATCCATGGCTACAGGCATAGACACAGAATTATAACAGCATGACGATTTTTATAGGATACAATAGTGAAAAAACCCTTTTTAATTCAAGATTATCAAAAGTTTGGTCATTACTGACTGGTACAGCAATCCACAACACCACCTTTGAAGACAAAAGAGGTTTGAGTAATCATAATGAAGCAGTTTCCTCACAGATTCTATTATTAGTTTTATAAGAACTGTCCATACTCTAAAGTTTTACTACTATCATACTATTATACCATAAACTAACTATAAAACAAATGCACAAATACCTTTGTAAGGCTTTGGCAAATGACCAAAATGTGTCTTGCTAGAGAATAGACAACTGTCCTTCCTTGTGTTCTCATCAAGAAACTGTACAAATTCAAACTTATTTGGGAAGGTTTGGAGGGAAAACCTGGGACCAGCAGTACCTTGATTTTGTCTTACATATACACCACTGAAAAATAAGTAAGATAATAATTGTTATATTTAGCTATATCTTTGACAGTTTATGTGATATAGGCAGCACATTCACATAGAAAAATGTATGTATTAGGTTTTGATAAATAACAGTAAAAAAATATAAACTTTCCAGTGAAAAAAATCCTTGTTTAATATGAAACTCTATACATGAATTTAAGACTTTCTAGAGTTTTGGTTAGAGGTATTACTTAAGTTGCATGGTTGCAATCCTCAGGAAAAAATGTCATAATGCTTTTCAATTGAACAGGCTTACACAAATAAATGTGTTGTTACATGAATCCTGTAACAAATAATGCAGTAGCTCTTTTATTAATCTTACTTTTTAAAATATCTGAATATTCTTTATTAGCCATATTGTATGCAGAAAAGATTTAGGGTAGAAATTATAGTTCCTCTCCCTTATATATAAAGACAAATCTAGAAAGAAGACAGTCTTTGTCTTCTTATGTAATTCTAGTACTGTGACTTGGTGGAATAGGAAGAGTTTCAAAGGATATGTACAGGTGAATTTTGTTATACTCATGAATTCCTTCTCTACAGGAAAAAGACTGCAGGAAGTTGAGATAAAATTTTTCACTTTGTGTAGGGCGATGGAGAGAGAGAGCTCTCAGATATAACATGGAATATATCTGTATGTGCATGCTTAAATATTATAAATATATTGATAAATACTTACGTATAAATATTATATATACATTTATATGATACAACTATATAATAGATATAATATATATATGTGTGTGTGTAGGATTTTATGCTGTACTGCATAATTTTTTTTAATAACCATTAGCACAAAATATATATAAGCAAGCCTCCAAGACCTGGAATATGTTACTCCTAGAGAATAGGTGATATTCAATGAGGAAGTACATTTTTTTCTTCAGGGTACAACAGATTGTGTGAAAGCTTTCAGAAACTGGTCATTCATGCAGTAAAGTGACCTCAACAGAGTTATTCAGCTACACTAAAAACAAATGGTAAGCTCTTGTTAGCAATGTTTCCTGAGTTTCTTTATCTGATAGATAATTGTGGTGAATGATTAAAAAGAAAAGAATGAAACTGTAGAGGACACAAAAAAATTAGAGTGGAATATCTAAAATAAGCTAATTACTAATAATTAGTAAAAGACACTCCTTTTTAATTCCCATTTCTGACTTTTCCCCTGAAATTACTCTCAAGACTTGTCAGGAGCCTATCAATGTCTCTAAATCACATGCATTAGTATTCTTGGTGTCCACTTCATCCTGTAGCATTAAAATTGCAAAACACCACAATTTTAGGAGTATCCATTTGATAATCTTGAACACAACACATCACCTTGATGGCATCTGCATTTGTAAGTTAATATTAATTTTAAAAATCCACAATTTACATATCTCTCCTTGGTGGTCTACAAATAAGATTTTTTTTCTGTCAACTTGACTGATAAAAATTTCCCTGTAAGACATAATGTAATAAAAAAGAAACCTTTAAAGACTGAATAAAAGACAGTAGACACCTCAAATGTGCTCAGCAGCTACATTTGAATGACAAGTTGTTCTTTGGAAGTATTCCTCTCTATTGCTTGAACAGTGAACTAAGGGTAATGCAGACATCGAAGTTAGGGCAAAAGAGTTTTGCTTCTTCTGTAAAAGCAGGATACATATTTCTGTTTGTAGGATGCGTCAGCTGGAGCATGCTAATACATTGTGATTGAGAAAGAAACGTTTTTCGGGGTTCATTGGAGAATGAAAGGTTTGACACTGCAGGCACCAAGGCTCTGTGACTCCTGTTGGCTTGGACGGGTACTGAGGGTGCTTTTTACCTCACGTGAACACCATGTCTCCTTCCTCCTGTGTGCTGAGCGCCTGCTGTGAGATGCTGAGCAACCTCAAACCTCATTAAAGTCATTGGATAGAGCCCTGAGCTATCTCATGAGATGAAGTTGCACTATTTATACTCTGAGAACATATGTATACTGTACTATTAGTGCTAATATTTTTGTCAGAACACTTTCTTAAAGCAAAATGTGAGAACATTTGTGGGCAGTAATCACAAAACAGGGTTGACAGCTCCTTCCTTCTCTTACTCAGTCACAAACGTTTTTCCTTTCAACAGATTATGAAATGTAAATGGAACTGGTCATTTTCAGAAACTAGTGTTATTTTATTGATAATACATGAACACCAAAAGGGAGCTGACAAGGTTGTTGCCAAGTAGAACTGATAATTGTAGGATGCCTGTGGCCCAACCTTAAACAGAAAGAGGAGTTACGCAGCCTGACAGTAATACTTGTAAGCAGGGAGCGCATACTACATTTACATCTTCATGAAAGGCAAGGGGGACTAAGTCCTTCTCTTCCATCACCACCTGCCTAGGTCAGTCAATTTTTATTTTACCAATAGCCTTCCATATCACTGAAGTCAATCGATAATAAGAAATACATATTTTATAATTAATATCAAATGTTACAACAAAACTACCCTACGTCTGTGTAATTATCTCTTTAACAGTGGAGTGCCATAACAGTGGAATCAATCATGACAACAGAAACACCCACAACACAGCTCATCTATCCCTGTCTGGAAATCCAAGACAATGACAACCTTTCCTCATGGTTGAAAACTGTGCATGAAAGGCTCTCTTTACATAGACATCCTGGTTCATGCTGCCCCAGCAAGAAACAATACTGGAAATAACCAATTCAGAATGAAGTAAGAAATTACAGGAAGCGATGATAATGTCAACAAATTGCTTTGTCCCCCAGAAAATGGCTTGCTCAGATGGTCTCATGGAGCTGTTTTTTGCACTTGATCATCCATGAATCATTGTCAGGCCCAAGTTGCCTGCATTGAGCTTATTGACAGTGGCTCCCAGCAGTAACTTCTGCCTGTTCTCCAGCACAACTCTGTCATCACTACAGAGAGTGGGATAATAATAAAAAAAAAAAGATAAATCAGAAAGCTGAAACAAATCCTACCTGATGAATCATTACAGTGAGAAAGATCTGCGTAATTTCAGACTCAGTCTCACTCAGAATCACATATATCCGCTAATGTAGCTAATTGTAATAACTGCGTGAAAATCTGATGCAATCATCCACCTGAACAAGCACGATCTGGTCAGGTATAATGACAGGGTGTTCCTCAGAGAGTTCCTCTTCTCAACTTAAACAGAGCTTGTTTTCACATGAATTCAATTAGGACATAAAGAAATAACATTCTTTATTCTCTAACAATGATTATGAGCAACAAATAATACACACCAAGTGCAAAGGCCAGTCATTTTATTTTTGTAATTATTAAGCACTTTTGTGAAGACTAATGCATTTGGAATTTTGTAAGCTAGATGTATTTATGAGGTGGGCAGTTCTTGATATAGTTGTGATCTATCCTTGTATCCAATTTCTGTTCAGGGGAAGTGAAGAAATACTTTAATGCCTGCTAGCTTAGTAATGGCAAAGAATAGAAACTATCTTCCAAACTGTGGATCAGCATGACAAGGCTGAAAGAGGTGCTCAGTCCTGTAAGCTGAGATTTGTACAATGAAGTGTGAATACAAATGCACTCCTTTGGTGGAACTGTATGCTGCATGCCAGGAAGAAGCAAGGACATCAGAAAATCAAGGAGACAGTAAAAAAAACACTGGGAATATGTAAACAGGACACAGAGTTATGGAACTTGCTGCTCGGCCTGAATAAGATGCTAGATAAGACTGTCACTGGAGTCTATGGTCAGATGACTTTGGGAAAGACACCAGGTTCAGAATGAATAAAGGACAAGAGATCAGAGAAGGGTTAGGACACCTGAGGGGTCCCTTGCACCAGTATAATGGGACACACCAATGTCTTCAACACAATGTTCAGATAATTAGGCAGCAGAAAAAATGGGAAAAAAGGATTCAGACAAAAAGCAGGCAAGATTGCAACAGTCAGAGGTGTTTAGGATATGGACAGAAGAGGATTCAGGATCAAGATCAGTACTGAAAAGTAAGGACAGGCTTCAGCTTCAACTCCAGTTAGACCAAAGCTAATGGAAAATCTTTCGACAGACATCCAAGCCTTTTACTTAGATCCCCTTTTCATATGAATGTTTGCAAGTTCTGCGCAGTTCACTACAGCATTGGGGGCCACTTAAAAACCTTTGCTTTGTGTGAGTAAAAGAACCACTTTAAGGGCATGGTTGTGTGCAGGCTTGGCTTCATGAGTGAGCAGCCCAGTATGGTCACTCATTTCACGACTTACTGTGTTCAAGGAAATGTGATATGTTTATATTCTCTGCATAAAAATAGGCTAAGATCAAAACACACATGACTCTATCATGTTTCTGAGAAATAGCCCACAAATTTTCAAATATTGGCTAACCACTGGCCCTAAAATAAAGGGGTAATAACATGTTTAATTTTAACCACCTGAATAGACCTGTTGAATGTAGGTATGTGTACACAATCCTGAAAGGCCAGGCACTGAAAAAGCTAATCACACATTAAATTATCTCCAATGTGCAGGAAATATATTTTCACAAGACATTTAAGTATATATAAGACAATTCTCTTTCTTTTAAATGTAAGTCTAGAAATTCCTATTATCTTTAAAATGTTAGCATCTGTGTTGATTTACTTAAATTGCAGTTAACTGTAGCAGTTAAGTGGTTATTTAAAAATTGCAGAAAACTGTCTGATCAGCTAAACTGCTGATCCTTTCTCTGGGAAAAAAACAAACACCTTCTGTAAACAAAATCAACAATTATAGCCAACCTAAAACATGTACAATTTCAATGTTTATGAGCTACTGAGCAAGATACTTACTAAAAGACTGAAAGTCTCACCCAAAAGAAGAGCTTTTAACTAATTCTCAGTCAAAATGACAGATATCACAAGTAAATTACACCCTTTCTCCTCACCCAATTTTGATAGTTTTCTTAGGGAAGGCAAATCTTAAAATTTTTAGAGAAGGACTTAATGCAAACATTCTTAATAAAATGCAAATGAGCACAACAACAGATACTCTTGTAAATATTTATACATATACAAAACATACACAGAGAATTGCACAGAGCTGGTTAGAAGGGCTACATATTTAGGCACATGGTACATGGATGGTGTGTGCAACATGCTAGGTAACAGTCCATTAATTCCATTTTAAAAAAAGTGATCTGAAGCATCAGAAGGATCTGGCCCGTTAAGGTGACAGAGGAGAGGCAGCTAGTATTGATTTCTACAGAGGAGTACACCATGACCTGGATTTCCCCAAACTTTGAAGATAAAAAGCAGAGCTATGACTTTCATTGAAAACTGGACAGGAACATAAGGAACAGATATCAGCTGAATTTTGAGGTGTTTATTCATCTTATTGAGCAAGTAGGTGGCTGCCTCCTTGAACTTCATATTGAATTTAGGAATCATCTCTGTAAAGTATGTCTTGTCAGTATGCTCTGGATGTGACTAGAAGCATGGGTGTGTTGCAAGATTACACCCGAGTATAATAATTGAAGTCTCTTGACTGCCAGAGATAATGAAAAGGATCTGCTGTCTGGCAGTCAAGGAACAGAAATACATCTAGAAGCACTGATTGTTTCAGTAAAAAGCTGGCATATATTGTCAACTAATGGAGAAGACTTAGATTTTTTTCATTCCTCAACAGTTTTCCCGCACAAACATTACTTCCATCTTATTCAGATCCGCAAGTTAACAAGTACATGTACATTGGAAATCCACTTTGGTATTGTTAAATGTTCAGGGTTTTTTCTGTTCATCTTGATTAGTTTCATTTTTTGTGAAAAGATGGTTTATGAACTGGATTGGAAAGGGACACAGCTGAGTATCATCTCAATGGTCACAAAGAACATCCTACACATTCCCTTTCGGTATCATAGTGAAAGAATTGCTCACTGCTTGATGAGTCTTAGCTGCTGCTTGATGAGCTGTTATACTTCAGTGCCTTTTTAACATTTGAGATGGTTTCCAGTGAATGCATGGAATTTCTGAAAGCTATCTTCCCACAGCATTAATGACATTAAAATATGTGTCAAATGGATTACTGAATGTTAGTGTTTTACACCTATTGCTTTTCAATATTTTCAGTGTTTCTATTTGATTAGGGGGAAAAAAAAGAAAAAAAAAAATCTCCTAGCACCTTTACTATGCACTACCTAAAGTGAGGAACCATGGGAAAGACAATTTTTCTGTTTCAGTGTGGTTTCCAAAACCTTTTGTGAGCCTCCCAAAGATTACCTTCTGTGTGAGCAATATGCAAGCTTTTTCCATTCAAAAAACTAGTAATTATTGTAAATTAGAGTGTATATGAAGGGCATCATAGCCCTACTGGTCAGCAGACACCAGTTCATAATGTGGCAGAGATGAAGCTTCAAGGATGATCCGTGTTTCTTTTCAGGCATAAAAATCTTCTGAGGATTGCAGCACCTCATCTCACGATTTATAAATTAAACTTATAAATTATACTGCAGGCATACCACATTCTTTTGTCACCCTCATGACTTTCAATAAATGTTTGTAATAACTCAGAAAGACAGTGATAAAATAGGGAATGCTACATTTGAATGAAGAGCTACACATATTCACTCCAGCAAGTCAGTCAAGTCTATAAATCATTTTTTGGTCAGTAGGATTAGAAGTAGATAATGCTGAAATGGAATAGAAATAGTAGATCTAGCAAAAGCAAGATAAAGGCTGGTGAATATTACTACCATGTACCACTTCATTACATTTATTAGCACCGAGTGGAAATAAGTGGGGCAATTGCAGCAGTAACCAAAACATGGAGGTCTCTCAGAGATGCCTGTTATTTTCCAATGTGAATTCAGAAGATCCCAGCACAGCATTACAACATTTTAAAATGCAATTATAATGCTGGTGCTTCCTTTGAGTAGACAGAGGACAAGAGTACATAATGAAACAAAAGTATGTATCAATTTGAAGCCTATCCATCTGTCAGGGAAACAGTGCTGTGTGATTTCATTAGCCAGTCTGGACTTGGATCTGTCACATGGCACTCCGTAACACCATCCAGCAATACCAGTGAAACCTATTACCAAACTAAAACACAAACCAAAACAAGCTGATGAGATTCCTCTCCAAGCTGAAACATACTCAGACACAGTTTTATTTCTAATTTTGAGAAATGAGATTAATTTTGAGGGTCACAAAAACCACTGCTTGTCACAGCTAAGTTTTCATCTGTTGTATCCCTTGAGCAGTCAACGACATTCAGGCCCAAATTCTTTAGCCACCAGCTTTACCATTTAGTCTTAGCTAGTTCTTCACCAGTCTTGAAACAACAATTTTAAAGATTTGTTTCAGGAAAGCTAACATCTGAAAGCAACACAGTGGAAAGAATAAGTACAATCAATCTAAAAATTTAAACAGATTAAAACACAGCATGAAACTTCTATGGTACTAAGGCAAATATATAAACACAAATGAAAATTCCGAAGCCTTTAGGTGGAAGATAGCTAATTCTTTTTTTTTTTAGAACTTTTTTTTTTTTTAATTGCTAAGAACTTAACTCCTTTGAAGCTAACTTTTCACTGGAAGGGGAGAAATAAAAGGTGACACTCCTTTCTCTCTTAATTAATGAAGATATCTATCCATAAATTTAGAGTAGAAATAAATGTGGCTAAGACAGATTCCACAGACTAAAGTGCTTTATATGTTGGATAAAACAGTATTCGGAAAAGAGAGTTCTGGAGACTCTTAATCATTATCAAGCAGACTTGATGTGGATTCAGAAAGATGGGCATCCTCTAGTTGAAGATACTAAGAGATACCAAGATTAATAAAAAGACCACGAGAGGAAAGCAGCGCTAGAGAAATGTGTGACCATCTCGGGGTGTGACAGCCCAAGGGAACAGAAACACCTACCACGCGAGGACCACACAGCAGCCTGCACACCTCCCTTCTCCCCGTGGCGAATGCCAGGGACCCTCTGGAAGCAGCGGCGGGTGCCGTCCAGACGCGTGTCCTCACTCCACCCCGCCGGGCCCCGCTGCCTCCCCGCGGGGGCTGCACGGCGGGGCCCAGCGCCCCTGTCCCTCGGCTGGAAGGGCAGGCAGGTGCACCCCCTGCACCGAGGGCTCACAGAGGGCTACCAGGGTGCCAAGGGCCGCGAAATAACCCCGCGGCTCCCCCGCCAGCCAGTCCCTCAGCGGGCCCGAGCAGCCGCAGTCCCTCGGGCGCGGTGCTCAAATCGCCTCCCCGTCCTCGGCCCGGGCACGGCGCCGCCCGGCGCTGTCCCCCGGCGGCGGCGCAGCGCGGCCCGGCCCGCCCGGCCCCCAGCGGCCACGGCGGGGAGCGCGGCGCAGCCCGGCCGCCTCCCCCCGCCTCCCCCCGCCCGCCGCGCCGAGCGAGCCGCTATTTTTAGCAAATCCTCCCCGCGTCGCCACGGGCGGCGATCGCAGCGCGCAGCCCCGCGCCAGCTGCCGCCGCCGCCCCGCCCGCCCGCCGCGCACGGCACAGGCTCGCCCCGCCGGCGCGATGGCCACCTAAGCGCCGCCGCGGCCGCCGCTGCCGCAACTTTTCCTCCCCGCCCCGCTTCGCTCCTGTCCCCGTCGCTCCCGTGGAAGATGGCAGTTGGGGGAAGCGCTGGAAGTTGCAGCCCGCGAGCGAAGAGATAAGGCGGAGGCGCGGAAGGTGAGTGGGACCCACCGGGCGGCTGCCCCTCCGCTCCGCCCGGCCGCGGCGGGCAGGGGGAGCGGGGCTGGCCGGTCCCGCCGCCAGGACGTCACCCTTGACTTGCCAGGGCGGTATTTTTGGGACCTTTGGGAAGGTTTCGGGAAGTTCGACCGTGTGAGGGCGGGAGAGGTGGCGTGGGCGGGGGGACACGGCTGCCCCCGGCAAGTTTTGCTTCGCGGGAGCGTGAGTGGAAGAGCAGTTCCTGGCAGAGCATGCCCGGCGGGGCGGGTGTGTCCCTTGCTGGGTTCGGGGGTTCCTCTGCGACCCCCGCGTCCTGCGGGGCCGTGTCCGTGTCTCGGGGTGCGCGGGGCACCCACGGCAGCTCGGGGGCTGGCAGGGAGCGGCCGCTGGAGCTCGGCGGGCGGTGCCAGCTCCCGGAGGTCGGCTGGGGAGCTCCAGAGGGTGTCGGGGGAGCTGCCCCGTGGGGGCCGAACAGGTGGGCGACGGCGGGGAGCGCCCCTCGGGCACCACCGCCGGGCCGGTGTCGGAGCTGCCCGGAGCAGGCGGAGGGCGGGTGCGTTTGCGTCCTGTCCTGTCCCGGCGCGTCGCGTCCCGTCCCGTCCCGTCCCGTCCCGGATGGGTGGTTGAATTTTGTGTAATTGTATTTTCGGTGGCAAAGCGGTTTGTGCATTCCGGCCGGCAGCTTCCCGGTTGCCAGTGCAGGGCATCGGGAAGGTAGTTTCCAGCAAGGGTGCAGTTGTTTTGACTCACCTAAAATGTCTGAGTTTTGATCTGAGATGGAACGTAATAGCAATCAATAATCATTCGTGCTCATCACTGTTATTGAAAAAAGCAGGTATTACCTGTTATGCACAAAATGCATATTCATCTTTGAAAGATCTACCCTGAGCCCATGGCAGTTTGTATTTTTAAGCGCTCCGAAGAGGTCTAAACCCACTGTTAAACTCTATGAGAATTTAAGAGGGGAGAAATGTTTAAAACAAATTGATCATTGAGAAGGAAGTAGCGAATCGGATTGTGGAGACCTTTTGACATATGAAAATGTATGAATGTGCTTTTCTGATGCAAAAGCTGTTGAGGTTCTCTGTCACAAACAGCATAGAACAAATGCTGACACAGAAACCGAGGAATTTTAAACATTTGTCTTTCAATGTTGTCAGCTTTAGTTCCTTGACATTTTGTTTTCTGTGACAGAAGAATAGTTTTGTGACAGTTATTCAGGATTTAATTTGCAAGCTCACAAAGGCCTGTAAGCTGTGCTGAGACCTCGTGAACAAAAACGGAAGGTGTTTCACATTAAGGTTTTTCAAATGTCCTCTCCAACTCCTCTCTCTCCTCTCCCATCTCTCACCACAGCCCTGGCTCCCCAACAGCATCCCCTACGTCTATTTGAAGCTATCTTTTTGTTGGGTGTTTCTAAATTTTCTCTCATGTCCAATGCATTCCTGTGTCAGTGGCCCCAGCTCACATTTTGTACCCTGAACACCTACTTTGTTCGGAAAGAGATGCAGGCTTGTTCTCTGTAGTAATACCAGAGCGGTCTTGGAAGGCAATTCCATCCCTTCATATGCTTAAGCTGCATTGTTATTTTTATAAAATATCCTTGTCTCAACTATATATAACTCTCCACTGTGAATGAAGCAAATAATGCACTATTTTAGCACCTCTTTTTCATTGTGATGGCAAAGATAGTATCCAAAACATTGAGAAAAAACAGGTCATGGCCCCAGAGAAAAGATGCGATCAGTCATATTTACCTACCTCATATAAGTAGCTTCCTCATATAAGTACTGAAATAGCTCTCTTTTGCATGAAAATGTCACTTCCAGTTCAGAGTTCCAAAAAAAAGAAAAACAAGCCATCATGCTTAGTGGCCAAGTTGATTCTGAGTGCAGCATCATAGTTAGTTAAGCCTACCCAAAAAACTGTGGTGTCAAATTACTTTGTATTTTGGTATTAAAGTCTGTGTGAATGTGTAGTACACTCAAATATTTTGAATCTGACATTACAATGTCATTTTTGAAAACAGTAGTGTCTGTTTTTCCATTAACCTGCTTTTCCACAAATGAAGTGCGGTCTACAGATGAAATGGGAGTAATAGTTCTTAAGCTGTTGTACATCTTTCATTCTCCACTACCTTCCTGTGCCCAAAGCAGTTTAAAAACAAAAACAAAATAGCATCTTCACTGCTGAAATTCCTAGCAAATGCTTCATTTAGAGCAGTTGTTCCTGTTAGATTTTTTCAGGGAAAAAAGGATAATACTGTGGTTGACTGGCATACGTATTTTCTAATTTCTTAATAAAAATAACATTAAAAAGAGATTTAATTATAAAAACTATATACTTTCTAAAAAGCATGTAAAGTGGAAAATAATTTTCAGTTCTTCATCTCACTAGCTGAGATAGTCCCATAGAAGTTGCCGTTAAAAATAAAATTTGCATACTGAAAATACAAATTTTTGTTTGCCTGTCCTGAAAATTATATGAATCCTGGTGTGAATTACCATGAATACTGAAGGTAACTAAATGTAGCTGAAGTAGTTTCTTAGTATTCAACTAATGCTTAGTAGGAGAAATGTAGCTTTGCGAATAATCAAATCCTGTGTGTATGAACCAACGAAAAATGAGTTGGGAGAGAGGAATGTAGCCTAGTCATCTCCAAATTGGTAAATTAAGCACATATTTACCAGACTGCCTATCTATTGTTGTTTTATATTTGTTGGCATTCAGACTAGCTAACTTTAAGGTACTTTGGGTATGTGTATTCAAACTGCAATAGAAAATATGTCTGGTTTGCAGCGTAGTCATAGTCTAACGATTTACCTGAGAGAGCTTCATGTATCTCAGGAGTGAGGGTTTTTATTCTTTTACAGAAGATATTTGTGCCAGATTTGCTGAGGATTATATGCTGTGTCCTATATGCATACTGTTTACATGAACTTCCTATAGAAATTCAAGTTAAAAGAATGAGTATTTATAAGTTTTCCAGTCTTCTCAAGCAGATGTAAGAAAATGTTCTTTAAGTTGCTGCATTGAAACAGGAAGCTACATAACACATCTGATAAGTTAACTCTCATGTAAAGACAGAACATTGGGCTATTCCATGATAAAATGTATTTGTCATGCTTCAGGGTTTCAGTAATGATTTCCAGATAAATAAGTATTTTTTTCAGAGAATGTTGCGTTGCTTAATCACTTGGTTGTTTGCTGAAAGTGATAGGTAAGACATTTTAGAGCTAACATTGCATGATGAAATCACCTTTCATTTTCTCCTTTTGGTTTTGAGTTTCTAGATTAGGATGATCATACATGACTAAAGAATTTATTCCTTATTCTATGTAACTTACATGTGATGAATGCATTATGTTGTGAACGTCATCGCATGCTGGGTGAGACTGCACTAGTGTTGAGTTTATTATTACAACTTTTATAATGAATTATGAAGTTTATGTCTTCGTGCTAATCTGTAGCTTTGCCTTCAAGCAGCTTAAAAATTACAGCAAAGTAGTGCTTAACTACTGCTCAGAAATAATGTTTTAATACTTTGAGGCCATCTTAGAATCCTTTCAGCTGCAAGGTGTAGTGTAACTTTGCCTTGAGGACGTACCCAAACTTCTCCATGCTTCTTCATTTTTATACAATATATAGTTATATAGCTTTCTGCTGAAGAGATTTTTCAATGCAAAACAGTTGAGTTCAAAACAATGATTTGGACAAGTTCTGAGATAAAAAATGTATCAAAGGCTAGAAAGCAGAGAGATAATGGCTCTGAATCAGAATGTCCCAAACTGGAAAATATTCTGAATGCTTCATAGTATTCCAAGCAAGTACCATTACAGGTTGCATTGCAGTTCCTCACTTTTCCTTATGCATTTGCTGTTGGGCATCTGTAGATAAGATCTTGGACTCTGAACAGGTCTTTGGTTCAATTAGATTTTGCTGTTCATACTTTCTTTTCCAGTCAAGGTGGGCAAGGTGATATTGCACAATTTAGAAATTCCTTTATAGGGAAAAGTGATTGAAAACTTTTGTTGCATAACCTTCAAGAAGATGTTTACTTGAATTAATTAACATTTAGTCAATATAGAATGTAGATTGTGATATGGGAAGGAAGTAGGAAGCAAATATTTATTCTTGTTTTCCAGTAATGTCTTGTTAATGGTATTTTTCAATATAAATGTTGACATTTATGACTCACAAAGCATGATACATTGTTGAAGTTTCTTTATAATGTGTAATAACTATCAGGATACTTTGTTTTAAAACTATTGCATAACTTATTTTTGTTTAAGAAAGTGAAATGGTCTTCAGTGAAGGTAGCTCAGAAATGCCTGTAAGAAGATGATTACTTACAGTACGTCTTTTGTTTTTCCCTAGTTCTTCAGTTTTGGAGTAGAAGATGTTGGATTCTGTATTTCTTCATTTGATTTCGACTCTGAGGCTCTCAGTCTTTGTTTTAGTTAATTTCTGTTCAAAACACAGAGTGCTCCTTCTCTCTCATGGATAACTGTCACTCTAGGGGCTTTGTTCACCCTTGAATCCAGTTACCTGGCTCAGGCTGAGCATGTGTGAGCCTCTCCCATCACGTTCACAGAGCCCAGCTTCTGTTGCCATGCTCTTTTAACCTGCAAGAGAAAAGAATGGTCTAATGAATGTTTTGAAAAGGTGATGCTTGGTGCAGTAGAGAAATTGGCATCCCTGAAGGAAGTCAGTCTTGTGTGTATGCAAGCTATGAGAAGGATTGAACATGAACTTGTTCGTAAAGAAGGTGGTGTGCTGCAGCATGCCTTTGGTGCCTCAACCTTTTGTGGTTCCAAGAATCTTCCATTTGCAGCTGCCTTTCTGTTGCAGCTCTGTAACTTTTCACCAAAGCTTCTAGGCAGTGTTTCCTTTCCTGTCCTCATGCTGTTGGTCTCATACTGTTACTCATGGCCTTGCACCTGCACAGTGTGCTGCTACTGTTATGTCCGGGAAGTGATTGCCACTGGTATAAATCACACTTTTTCACCATCTTTTTCTTGCACCACTTTTTGCAGCTTTTAGTATGCATTAGGAGAAAGATAAGTATCTGATAAGCATTCCCAGTAATATATGCAACACTTAACAGCCAGTTAGTTTGCAACACCAGCCTCTGATCAAAAACTACTCCAATCAGTGTTAATAACATCGTAAGTGGGGACAGGCGATAGGGAATTTGAACAGCTCCTGAGGAAACCTGTGTGGTTTCTATGGGAGAAGTGGTATGGTGGATCACCTGATGCACTGGAGAGGACACTTGGGAGAGGATGCTTAAAGGGGAATCCCCGTCAGTTCTCTTCTTGACTAGCCCCACTGGAGGGAGTTTTGCCTTTCCCCTTTTCATTTTGTCCTTTTGTTTTTCCAGTTTCCTTTCCCCTTTTCTGTGTTTTTCTCTTTCTATCTCCCTCCCCTTCTTTTTTTTTCCCCAAAAGAAACTTCTGGTTTTGGCTTTAATGCTTGTCATCAGCTATAAACTCTGCAAGTAAATCAGAAATGGACGTAGAGATGTTTACAGACTTGTAATGAGAAGTCTTGGTAAGTATGATAATAGATTGTTACATGGTCAGTTTATACCTGTGTAAATACAAACTATGTGATAACTTTCCTTGTATTACTTTTTGGTCAAACAGAAGTCATATATCCTCTGAGCCTTCATTTAGGCAGCCTAAGTTTACCTTTCTGACTTATTTTCATGTGAGAATATCTCTATTCCACCAGATATCTCTGTGCCCTTTTCTGTATCCCTTAACAATCTAAATTTATATTTCTTCAGCAAATGTGACCAGAATAGTAGTCTGGGCCCACAGAAATCTCATTACTGCCTTGTTCAAGGGTGGTAATACTCTCATCTCTTTTATAAAAAGCTTCACTGATGTGTACTAGGTTGTGTTCGGGTCAAACTGAAAGTTTCATTTCCTGTTACTTTTTGTAATGCTCACGATTACACTAAATCACAGAAACATTCCAGTTGGAAGGGACCCATTAGTCTGAGTCAACATAGAGTTCAGACCATGTTGCTTAGGGATTTGTTCAATTCTCTCTGGAAAAGCTACAAGAAAGCAATTCCACAACCTGTCTGGACAATCATACCCAATACTTAACTATCCTGATAGCAATTTTCCTTCTGTATGTTGAGTCATAGCTTCCCAGTTACAATTCATGGGTATCGTCTCCCGTTCCTGTGCCATGCATGTCTATGAAGAGCCTGGCTCCGTCTGGTTGGTATCCTCCTCATAGGCACTGACAGGCTGATGTTCGGTCCCTGCTAAAGCCACTTTATCTCCAGGCTGAACAGGTCCAGCTCTCTCAGCTTCTGACAGGGCAAGTCCTCCAACCTGCAACTGCCTGGATGGACTCTGGAGGAGGCTTCTTTCAGTTGTTTGGAACATTAAGACTGGATGCAATAGTCCAGAGGAGGTCTAGTTCTTGAGTAAAGGGGAAACTTAAGACTTCACATTGGCAAATCTACCAAATAGTAAATAGTACAAAATTCTGAAAATCCATGAATAAGGCATTAAGCAGAACTTTACTGTCTTGAAACCATAAAATTAATACAAGCTATTACATACTTTTAAGAATTTGTTATTAAGCTTACATGGAAACAAAGTTTATTTCATAGTTCTTCTCAGGAAACTTCTTGAATCTTGTTATTTTGGAGTAGGGAAGTAATGTGGCATTGTAATTTTATTTTAAAACACTTTATTAAAACATGCATTAATATATCTCCTTTATAGAACAGATGAAGAAAATTATATGACACATTCTGTATGCCTAGACTTTTAATTATACAAAATTCTGATTTTTCAAGTTTTTGATGGTTATCATTAGGTCTCCAGGGTACCTAACTATTGAACTGAAACCTTGCTTTGACAAGAGGTGGGTGAACTGCAGGCATGAATGTAAGATTTCCAAGGAAAAAAATTTAAACACCTAATTTGAAATGGGAAGTAAGCAGCATGCACATAGTAACTGTGTTTTGTGCATAAAATGTATAAATTATTGATATTTTACTTGTTTCATAGGTAGCTAGCTATTCAGTTGATCGTATATAGGTTAAAAATTATAGGGATATGCTAAAACTATAAAACAGATACAGCTACCACTTCAGTCTTTTGTGTTTCCTCATTTGGTAGGCAATAAACCCAACATTGATTAATAAGCCATAATATTAATTAAGCAGAATTTTGATATTCCATTTGGAGTTGAAGGTGGTTTAGTTGGGATATAAATAGTTACTCAAAGTCTCTTGGAAGACTGTGAAGTATCTATATTTATGCCATCACATAAACCTTGTCTTCCAGTCCATCTGGCTATACACATTTTCTTCCCCCCTCCCCAAAAGACAGAAATTGGAGTCCTGATATGAAAATGTGATTAAATATTGTTATCTTTCAATCATTTGGAACAAAGAAGGTCAAGGCTTCCGTTTGACTGGAAGATGTAGTTAGCAAGTGCTTTTTTTGGTCAAGAAGCTTTCTTCAGAAACTAGTGAAAAAGATAATTTAATGTGATTAATGGGTGTGTAACTTTAGGGTTTTACTGCATTTTAGTGAGATACATATGGCTGGAGCAGTACCAGCCTGTTAATGTGATGAGACTTCCTTTAGAACTTAAAAGAACTGTTCAACCATTTTTTGTTTTTTGCTAGTGTGTGACATTTATAGTGGTTCAGATTATGGAAAAAATGCAGATTTCAAAAGAAAGTGATGGAAAAGGACATCTTCCAAACAATTTCCTGAGAGGGACACTAATATTAACAGTATTAGGACCTTGATTGAAGAGGTCAAGGATTTTACTTGTCTATGAGGAGTTTTGCTGTTGACTATTATGAGGTCAGGATGTCACCTTGGCATGTGAAATTTTCACCTCTCAATGGGCTGTTTGTAATGAGAGAAATAGATGAAATTTCAAGGAGACCTTGTGAAAGCCCTGTTCAACGTTCAGATCTACTGAAGACGTGCACTGTGGAAGACTGTAATATAGTCATCTCTTTCTTAGCCAGGAGGAGAGACGGCAGGGGAGCATGGAAGCTGGGATTGTGGCTAGCAGCATGTAAATGTTCATTTAGTCATTAGGGCAACCAGCAGAGGCTGATTCAATTTAGACCAACAGTCAAAGCAGTGGACGAGCTAGAAGTAATTTTTGATTATTCTTCCTTGCCATCTTTTATCAATTACCTTTAAATAATTTTAGCAGATTTTGACATGTGCTCTAGGTACATTTTCCCTGCATTAAACTGTCTGCATTCTTCTGTCCCCTCCATCAGTAGTTTTCCTTATTGATGCCTAAATATAGGTTTGTAGTTTCTTCGGTATACTCTGTTTACATGCACAGCATGCTGATAGGTGTAGGAGATTTTTCTCAGTGTCTGGAAAATTAAATTCTTTTTCTCTAGGCCACAGAGTAGCAGCAGAGCTGCTTCTACAATTTTGCTGCAGTTTTTATGGAGAGTCTGTAAACATTGCATGTGAGAAATGTACAAGGGCTGATTGACTTTATAGTGACAGACTGAGTGTCGTTTCTGACCTTGCTACACATTTACTTATCCTCAGAATGGTCATCCATACTTTTGGAGAGAGTTGCCTGTGGACATCGCTTGCCTGTGGAGTCTTGTATGCATCATTTCTCCTCTCTCCATTCATTTCTGTGGAGTGTTTGTATTGCTGTCTTTGTAAAGAGACAGAGCTGGGGGAGATGGCAGGACACACAACTGAGAGTCTTTTTCAGTTGACATTTGGACCATAATTTAGGTTTTATGCATAGAAATGTCAGCTCAAAAAGCACTTCTGTGTAGATAATGAAGCAACATAATAAATCCATTATCATGTTAAGAGAAAAAGATATGTATTTTTTGCAATGATTTCAGTCTAAGTACTTCAGGAGAGAGAATTGAGAAAGCATATTTTTCATATTTTAAGGCCATAAGTATAATCAAAACAAATGAGAAATAAGCTAGATTTAAAAAGTGTTTTAAATTCTGCTTGCTTACTCTGATGGAGGGTGTTTATCTTGCATGAAATTGATTAACTATGTGGTATGTAAGCTAAAGTATTTTTCTTAAAGCATCGTATGATTGCTTTTTCTTTAGGTTGCTATTGCTGTGTTATGTACCTGGTCATTTTATGTTACTCTCCTATGTGAAAAGTAACACTATATAGCTTCCTGCTCCAAATATGTCTAATATAGGTGTAATAGTCTACTGTCTAAATAGGTCTAATATATGTATCTTGTTTAGTTCGTATTTGTTGTTTTTTTTAAGTCCAGCATCACAACAGAACGTGGACTTTGTGCTGAGCACACGTAAATCAAAGCAAAGGCAATTATTTTTCATCCTTAAAGCAGTTACTGTGCATTGGTGCAATGATCCATCAGATTTTCATATGCAGGCTGTTATTCTCTTATCTACAGACTTCTCCCGCTAATGTTGCGGCTTCAGTTAGGCAAATTTACTATATTGATATTAAGGGATTTGTTATTACTGACACATATCAAGGTAAATAAAATGAGAATCTGACTTGCATCAGGTTGTAATTGTGTAAGCTAGTGATTCACTCTAATTATACTGAATTAAATCTAATTGCATATCATCATCCAGTCCCCAGAATTTTAATAGTAATTGGATTCTCATAAAGTATGAGGGTGATTTTTAAAAATCTGAAGCATAATGTAAAGTCCATGGAACTTTCTCTGTAAAACTTAAATTTCTGGAAAAACTAAGAACTGTTTAAAGAAAATACCCATTTTGATCAGGAAGTTTTTGTCAGAAACTAATAATAAAGACGCAGGATTAATAAGAATAATAAATGTATAGCTCCAGGCTTTCCCCCTGTTTTATTATCTATTTAATGCTCTATTATGTGATACTGAATTACAGAAGTTTCATCATTGGTTATGAAAGCAGTGTACTACTACCAGTATTTCTGTTTTGAAAGATGACTGCTACATCTGACTTCTCTGCATTTACCCTGATGTGGAATAGTGTTGGCTGTGGCATCACTAGAATTAGAAATGTAGATAAAATTTTTGTGTAGAAGGTAGATGAAGAAATAATCATCTCTGAATCAAGAATTCCTATGGTTCTAACCATTTTGCAGCTGGTTAATTGTTAGAAGTCAAAGTAATGCTGTGCATATGGAGAGTAAGCATTGATGCTGCATAGCAGTTGGTCCTTGAAACCAGTTACGTTTCATTCTGCATCTGTCAATAAAGATTGTATTGATTAGACGCTAAAAACAGTGCTACTAGAAGAAATAAAGGGAAGTTTAAGGAAGTGAAAAACATTTTATTTTAATCTGTAGCAGATGAGGAAGCTCTTTAGTTCAGTAACTGCAAGGTTGTTCAGTCTGCAGTTCCCGTTTCCTAATAGTAATAAATTGGAATTCTGTCATTTCGCTTTACGTTGATGTTTCATTTGCAGTGCATCTGAAAATTAATAGAGGCTTTACCTATTTTCTTACAGTTCTGTAGTAAAAGGAGAAAAAATAAGAATTCCATGTGAGACGAAGCTAGTAAAATCTTAATGATTTAAATGGAAGTATTTCTGGGAAGCAAATGGAAGCTTGGACTTGGATAAAAAGGCTAACACAAGCAACTGGATTAGGCAAGATCATCTTGGCTGATGGCAGCTAGAAATCACTCTCTCTAACAGAAGTATCACCTGGGAGCAATAGGAAGTGCATATGTAATCAAAGAATTCTTCATCTCCATCCTACCTCTAACCTCACAATGGAAGCTGCAAGAAGAGGTCACTACAGAACTGTTCTCCATGGCATAGTATCTTGGATCTATTCCAGAGTCTCATTTTTTTTTCTTTCTCCCACTTGATCAAGGGTAATGCCAACACCTTATGTACCTTATGTACCTTTCACATAGCTATGAGACATATAATGAGTAAGATAAATATTTGAAGAGCTAATGAAAGGAGTCTCAAAGTGAAAAAAAAAAAAAAACCAAACAGAAAATCACCATATTTTTGTTATTTGAATACCCATATTCCCATTGCGCTGGAAATGTATACAATATAAGGAGTTGAATAATTTATGCTTGGATAGACAATAACATCAAATAATGGTGAAGTCTCTTTGTTTCTTGGTTTTTTTTGAAGGCCCACTCTATTTTGGTTTTGAGTTCCTGACTAGCAGGAATCATCTTTCATGATCCAATGGAAAGAAATTAGTTTTAATAATGTAATAGCATTTATTCACTATTCAGTACATAATTCCTGGAACAAGAAAGCATCGACAGGAGGGTCCTCCATTCTGTGTAAGGTTGTAAAATTTGCTATTTTTTTATAGAATGGGGTGTATTTTTTCCTTTTTTTCCTATTACTGACTCAGAGAAGGTAATTGCAGTTTTGTGTATAAGAAAGATTGGAGTCAACTGAATAACTGAAGCAAAGAAGCTGAAATAAAGGCGGCACATCCAGTACCTCACTTTTTTAGAATAGTGAGTTAAACTGTGCCCTCACCTATAAGTGAAAGAGCTAAACTCATTCCTCTCTATAACAATGTTAAATGCAGTCGATTTCAATCTGCTGTTTCAGGAGCAAAGGAGGACTTTTTCTGAATGATTCATGCAGAAAGAATGTTTATTTCTTATTCAGATTTCAATAACCCTCTAATTACTGTGTCCAGTGGGCATAAATTCTATTTAGATAAAGTGGAATGCTGTGACTAAGCACGTAGAGTTCTATCCATGATTGCTCATGAAGACTGGGGTTCGTTTTCCTGCATGGAGAAATGTTAGATGCCACTCTAAAGCAATGAATCTGATTTATTTGTGGGGAAACTGCTCTTGATTGTAGCACTAAGTTGAACTATGTGTACAATTTTATATCCTTTAGATGCTCAAGCATACATCCCAGGCCATGGCTCATCTAGATATCTAAGCATTCTCAATCATGCAAGGTGCTGGGCACATTGTCCATCAGTCCAATTAATTTTCTTATTTTCTTCCTTCTTCTGAGTACTGCATTGCACCATATCCCATAGAGAAGGGTCTGGAGTCCAGGAATATTGCAAGGTGTCTGTGTACATTGTCTCTTCTCAAACCCACTGTTACTGCTGGTTACAATAATGAGAGGAGGCATGTTACCCAGGGAAAACAGCTGGCTGGTATATTGGCCTAGTAACTGTGTAGGTAATCACAATGGTATTACCTATACCCACTAAGGAGACAACACTGAGCCAATATTGATGCAGTCTGTGCTGGTTCAAGACCTTCTTATGCATGATTGTGCCTCCTTTTGTGAGTAAGGATGTTTTCTTTCCTTTTATTTTTTTCCAACAGTGTTTTCCTGCTCCCTGTGACAACCTGAGTTCCATTCTGTCTCACAGCTCTGAACAGAAGGCTCTCCACCAACCAACACGAACAAGTCCTAGCCTAATTTTTTTCCTCTTGCTGGCCTGAATGCTGAATGATGCAGAATTTTGGATTACAGGCCTCTTAGTGAATCAGAGTCAAGAGGGACAACTTGTTGTGGCAGAAACAAAAAAAAGAGTTCATCTTTTCCTGAGGCAAGTTCTGCTATACTCAGCACCCAAATCACAAAAACCTGCTGGCTGAGTGAATTCTTCCCAGTCACAAGACCATGTACCAGCCACCATTCAGCTCTGTCTGCAACTTCTAATGCTTCTTGTCCAGCCTTCATGAAAGCCCAGTTATAGGCCAGGAGAAAGCCAACCTTTTATGGCAGGAAGGAGATAACAACCAAAAAAACCCAGGCTTAACAGACTGAAAACAGGGAAGCTTGAGCAGCATCCTGCCATTGCTCAGCATACAAGGGATTACTAGCTCACAGCACACAGTTCTGGACAAGCCAGGTATGAAACTTGGAGACAAAAGAGAGGCATGAGTGCCTCCTCAAGTGTCTTCAGTACTTGGTGCTCCAAGCCTAATCAGAGCTGTTGGTGGGGTATGCTATTAGTGCAGCATGAGTATGTGCTCCTGGCTTGGACAGCCAACAGTTTTGACCAGGTCCTGCCCACGTTACGCATTCAAAACCAGCTTATATTTACCATTTATTCCTCAAGTCTCTTGTTCTGCAAGTGGATAAATTCCCACATGCTTTTTGCCTGCTCATGACCAGGAGAATAGGTCTAAACAATATCTGGGATGTTTAAAGTACAGGGAAGTGAGCAGGTGTCTAGATAAGGTAGTTGTGAGCTTTGGCTTTGTAGACTGTGAAATACATCCTGGATAGGGCACCTAGAGAGAAAAATGGTTTATGGCAACTTGGTAATGCTCTGTCTTTATTTTGTGTGTTTCTAGACAACTAAGTGGATCGAGATACTCTTGATACAAGTTTCTCTCCTTCAGACTGGAGTAGACACTTGAAAGTGGCAGTTGTGTGCTCTCTCTCTTCATGACAACAGTGCTTCACTTGATGATCTGTCCCAGTCATATCCAGGAGTGAGCTGGCATAGCAACCCTAGAAGTGGGATGACTGTATTTGGTCCGAAATCAAGCCTGGAGGTCCTGCAGTGGAAGAAGTTTTCCAGTTTCACGTTTCTTAAGTAGCTGGGTGTCTACTGAGCTGCAGACAGGCAGTTCCAGTAGAGAACAAGAGTGCTGGGAGAACTGGAGTCTCTAGAGCTTACTCAAGAAGTCATGGCAGTACCTCAGTGCAGGGCTTAGTTGCCTGTCTTGCATGGTGGAGTTACAAGTCATTGTTTTCCTCTTGTCCTGCAGCTGGGAAAGTTCACATTTTCTCCTCCTGTCAAATACAGGTGGTATGATAGGTCTGAATTCCCCTAAGTCTCGGGACTGGCAATTGGGCAGGATATGTGCCTGTCACATCTGGCTTTCTATTCTGCTGAATCAGATTAAGGTACCTGTATGTGTACCTAGCCTTTGGCATCTCTGAGATGATTTTCATGTAAGAGCAAGTTTGGGGGTAATAGTGGAAAGGGACAGTACTGACTTAATCAGGTGTCAGCTTCCATGTTTTTACTGCTTGGTCAAGTTGTCTGGCAAATATCTAAAAGAGCATGTGTCCTCTAGACAGAACATGTATATCTTTACCCTTGAACTTCCTTTCTGTCCAACTGGCAAAATTAGTAGCTGTAGACACAAACTTAATCTAGCTCTTTCTTAGAGGAAATCAGTGAGATGCAGGAAACTTGTCTGAGTGCTCTAAGAATTTGTTTCTAGGCTGTGCTTCTGGTACGGATCTGGAAGAAGATCCTGAGGCAGGAGAAGTTGTCTGAAGGTTATTCTGGTGACTTTAGGATATGCTGTCAGAGTTTGTGGTGGCCTCTGAATGCTCTATATGGAAGGGACAGATGTTAATGCGAAGCCCAGGATAGTGCTCACAATTTCTGGATACTGAACTTTTATTAACTTCAATTTAGAACGTTTCCTTCCATTCTCTCCTGCAATACATGATGTTATTCATTGTCCTAATTTATGACCATAAAATCTTACTGGTAGCAGAATTATACATCCACATGTGGCCTTCCAATATGGCTTCCAAACCTCCCCATTGCTATATCTGTACCACCCTAATTTGTGCCAAGGGATTTCCTTTAGAAATGATATGGCTGTTTGTATAATTTTCACACACAAGCTTTGGTAGAGGATTGCTAAAGGGAGGGTGAAATACGATGGCTTGGCAATGTGGCAACAAACTGTTTTTATCTTGTTCCTTGAGTGTTTTTTTTCTAGAAAGTTATCTTTTAAGTGATACAGATTTCTTTCTTGAATTGAACATTCGAAAGGTAGGAGAACACGAAGTACTCAGCAAAGGCTACAGAAAGGCTCATATCCATAAGGACATTAGTGAGGAACTTGTTAATATCGCTGCTGCTTCTCTGCAGCTCATTACATAGAGGGATGTACACTGCTGTCACTTGAAGAGGTCACTTTTTTTCTCTGTTTGGAGTGATCATAACAATTTATCCTTCCTCCTGTGCCATTTATGGATCCCTTCTGTCAGTTTTCATTTAGATTTAGATTACACTATCAAATGTAGATATGCAGCCAGGTTATAATGTGAAAGAAGACCTCAATTCAGCTTCTAAAAATGGCATAGATAAGTGACAGCCCAAAGCTTTCTGGCTTAAGTCAGACTTATGCATCTAAATAATTTAAGTCTCTTAAACAGCAATTCATAGCTCAAAATTCACCTACAGTTGCTAGGAAATTAACAGTAAGCATATAACGAGATGAAAAAAAAAATGATTCTTTACCTCTTTCTTCCAAGTGAGCTTTTAATTTTCTGGATGAATGCTTTTTCAAAAATAAAACTTTTGTCTTTCAAATTCCTCTTTCTAACTACCTGTTTTTGAAAATATCTTTCTCCCAACTCATTTTTCCTTTGCACTATATAGTTTCTTGAATGGATTGTAAAAGCATTCGTGCTGTGGTCACTGTTCCCTAGAGTAGTTTCCATGGCATTTTTTCTTTATATCACAGTTGTACCTCTGGTGAGTTGTTGCACTGAGCAGGATTACTTTTTCAGTATTTGCAGCTTAAATACTCTTGGAGATTTCCATTTTCAGGTGCTTCTATAAGCCATGAAGACTTTTTTGTCTTAGGATTCTTAAACACAGTATTTTCTGTAAAAATGTTTAGATACCTGTAGTTTTGAATATTGCACCTTTTCCAGTTGATTTATCATAAAATCATAGATTTACGAGGGACCTGAGAGATCACCTAGTTCCAACCCCCCTGCCATGGGCAGGAACACCTGCCACTAGACCAGGTTGCTCAGAGCTCCATCCAGTCTGACCTTAAATACTTCCAGGCATGGGGCATCCACAGCTTCTCTGGGCAACCTATTCCAGTGCCTCACAGTAAAGAATTTCTTCCTATTTTCTAATCTAAACCTACCCTCCTTCATTTTAAAGTCATTGCACCTTGTCCTATCACTTCTACAGTCTGAACAATCCCAATTCTCCTAGACTTTCCTTATAGAAGAGGTTCTCCATTCTTCTAATCGTCTACTTGGTCCTCCTCTGGACTCACTCCAGCAGGTCGATGTCCTTCCTGTGCTGACAACCCCAGAGCTGGATGCAGCACTCCAGGTGAGATCTCATGAGAACAGAATAGAGGGGCAGAATCACCTCTGTCGACCTTTTGGCCATTCTTTTTGGATTTATTTCACAGGACTTTAAACTAAACTTCTTTCTTTCTAAGATACATCAGACCTTTTAAAAACCAAAGTAATGTAATTGAAAGTAAAATACTGAGTAGTAAAGTATGCATAAAACTGTGTGGAGCAAAGCTTTAAATTTTTTTTTTTGCTAAATAAAGATTTTAAGCTGTTATTTATTAAAGCATGTGGTGAAAAGCAGTTTGTGAAAAGAAAGAAATAAATTAGTACAATACACACATGCAATATTTTTGAATACAATGTATTTGGTCATACATACAGTATGTACAGAACTTAATTTCTTCTCTGCACAATTTATGTTCATTTATTTTCACATTTATTTTTAATACTAACATAGAGGAAAGTTCCCACACACCTAGCACCAGCAAATGGAATGCAGTAAGCAAGTTATAGTCAGCAACTAAATTTCATATATCCTGTGAGTTGATGTTATCAGGAATACACATCTGTTAAATCTAGCCGTGTGTTTTGAAGTTTGTTCCTTTCAAATTTCAATTTCATAATTTAGAACTTGGTCCTGCTCAGCATACATGGAAGTAACACAAAGTGAAACTAAAGACCGGTACCTTTCAAAGTACCTGTGACAGGTACTAGACTTCAGTGCTCTATAGAAGTAGAACTGTACCTGCCTAAATTTAAAGATGCTTATCCTGCTGGTTTTGATCTTTTTCTGTCAGTTTGATTATAGTAGTAATCTTTGAAGACTTACTCAGTGCTTTTATTTTTTTAAATGTAGAGAGGTTAAATATATTTTCTCTAATAATCTTGGTAGAAAGTGAGGGTTTTAGCTCAAAGCAAAGATGGCACAGATTAAGAATTTTATCTGTGTTTTCAAACCACAAAGATCTTTTGAAGAATACAATGATGACACATACCTAGATAGCAAAGCTCTTAGATTTATTTTGTGAATTTGAGTTTTCTTTTATGCTTTTTCTTCAGTTTTAGTGATGTCACTCATGTGAAATGAAGAAACCCTTTTAATATTCTTGTGTTTCAGCAACAGTGTAGTCAAAGAAAAAAACATAGTTGGGGCAAGACAAGTCATAGAATTTGGTGACAATAGTGGGCAATGTTGAAGTGAGAGGACTTTGAAAAATCAGAATAATTGTATTGACAGCTTAGGAGCACATCTAAACAGGAACATCTTTGTTATATTATTAGCAAATAAAAATAAATATATAGACAGGTATCTGAAAAGATATTACAGGAAAAAATATTACAGAAATATACAGATTTATTCCTATGCCTTAGATTGACATAGGTTGACATGGATAACCAGGCAAAATATTATTGGGATCAAAGCTGATTAGAGAAGCCCAGGTAGAAAGTGGTGCTGGATGAACACCTGGGACACACAACCAGTTGAATACATGTCATCTGGGAGTGGGAATGTGCCAGTAAAGAATGGAATTATGGAAAGTTGGTAAAGCATGATCTGAATAAGAAAAATATAAAAATTAATTGATTGTATGTAACACCGAAGTTGTTTCTCATTTTGAGGAAGCAGAGCTGTAGCTTAAAATGCTTCTCTTTCATAACGGAGGTTTTACTGTGGCAAAGAAAGAGTAATAGTACATATTTTTCATCAAAGGAGCTGCTGTAGTCTGTAATGTATTTTCTTTGGCAGATGCCCACATTTAATTGTGACTTCTGTGCCTAAACACAGGTAATGAAAGCCTCTGAATTCCAAGGGAAAAGTGTCTTTCTCTTTGACAATACTAGCAGATACTCCTAACTTGAAAAAGGTATTGTATTGTTTGAGGAAAATCTATTTTCTTTCTGAACTTCTTGCCTAATTTTCTTGCTATATGCAGTGCATCATGAAAAAACCCGCATTTCTGGTGAGTTATCAGTATCCGTTACTTTTCCCTACTACAATTAGTCATGAGTCTAGAAAAAGAGGAAAGAGAACTTTTTCTTGGGTCTTGGCACTTTGTCTGTTTTTTTGTCTGCATGTGAAGATCTTTTATTTTTCTTAAGGTAAGGATAAAAAAAGCATGAAACTTTGAAAGAGGTGATAGATGCTACTTCTTTTTTTATTGTCCAGAACTTGAACTGTGTCAATAAATAAATGTTATGAAATGGAAGTAGTAGAACATTGCCACAGATTTCAGCAGGATTGAATTTTTATTATTGCATTGATAAATGTACTTTGCACTTTTTTCCTGCTGAAATTGAAATGTTTGCTATCTTGCTGTATTTAAACTTCAAAAAAGTACATGAAACTGAGGACTCTTTGATTTGCTTACTTTATGAGTTGCCTTTTTTATTTTATTCTTAATTTTTTTCCTGTCCCCCTTGCCCCAAGCTGATGCTGTCATACTTTCATTTATTTCTGAATGGAAATTCTGCATTTCCGTACACCATTATAACTTTTACTTACTGTTTCTTTTCCTTGTCTTTTTATCATAATAGTTGACTATTTTAGCTGAAGGCATATCTTGGGATAAAGCTCAGTTCCTTACATCATATTCTGGCAGCCTAGCAAATTCTCTAAACCTTTTCCATGTCCTCCTTTGTCTTCTGTTTCTCAGCTTTGGGGTTATTTTTTCTTGACTGGCTGTAATTGGATCTTTTTACCTGCCTCTAAGAAAGTGGTTTTCTTCCTAGTTCTACTAAAAAAAAAGAGGGGTTGAAAATGTAGCACGCCAGCTTTCTAAGGCTTTGTCAGTGATAGTGAGAGATGCATCTTTTTTGTCTTTCCAGGTATTTAAAAAAAAAGGTTTTTAAAGTGATTAAACTGAACAATATTAATGAACTAATGCAGTGCATGTCCTGCATAGCTGCAGCATCTGCACAGCTGTTTTTTTAGAAAGTGAAAAGGCTACATGCCGTTAATATCCATCAGCATAGGTTCAGTTGCGTGCTTACTGTATTATTTATGGAGTTTCTTATAGTAGTGCTAGAAAAGCAATAAATAACTGTTTGTTGCTTCACATTGGTAGCTGTTTTATCAGTAGTTAGCTGTTTCATCAGTACGAAACCTCACACCAACATCTGTAACAACTTTAAATTTTTATCGGAAGCATCAAATTAGTCTTTCTTTTTGCATACTCAAAAATGTATGTAAATGTGAACTTAGAATTATTGAATGGTTTGGTTTGAAAGGGACCTTTTAAATTCACCTAGGCCCACCTACCATGGGCAGGGACATCTTTCAGAAGATCGGGTTGCTCAAAGCTCCAACCAACCTGAATTTGAACACTTGCAGTGATGGGGCATCCACAATTTCCCTGGACAACCTGTTCCATTATCTCATTACCCTCATCATAAAAAATTTCTTCCTTATGTCTGATCTAAACCTACCATCTTTCAGTTTAAAACCATCACCTCTTGTCCTGTCACTACAGGCCTTGGTAACAAACCTCTCTAATCTTCTTTATAAGTCTCCGTTATGTATATTGAAGGGCCACAGTAAGATCTCAACTTACTCATACATGACAATATCAATTCCATGAAGCTAATTTTTCATTCTACTGGAAAGTCAGTTTGTGGACTAGGGCTGAAATAGCTGAATACTCAATAATTACGGAATCACCGAATATGCCATGTTGAAATGGACCCACGAGGGTCATTGAGTCCAACTCCGGGCCCTGCACAGGACCATTCCCGAGAGTCACACCATCTGCCCGAGAGTATTGTCCAAATTCTTCTTGAACTGTCAGGCTTGGTGCTGTGACCACTTCTCTGGGGAGCCTGCTCCAGTGCCCAACCACCCTCTGGGTAAAGAACTTTTTTTTAATATCTGACCTAAACCTCCCCAAAGGTTTAGGCCATTCCCGCGGGTCCTGTCACTGGTCACCACAGAGAAGAGATCAGCATCTGCCCCTCCTCTTCCCCTCACCAGGAAGTCGTAGACTGAAATGAGGTCTTCCCCCAGGCTCCTCTTCTCCAGACTGAACAAACCAAGTGATCTCATGCAGCTTCCCCTCAAGGCCCTTCCCCATCTTCATTGCCCTCCTTTGGATGCTCTGTAAAAGCTTAATATCTTTCTTATATTGCAGTGCCCAAAACTGCACACAATATTCAAGGTGAGGCCACTCCAGTGCAGAGCAGAGCGGGACAATCCCCTCCCTTGCCTGGCTGCCTGATGCCCCCTAGGACACAGTTGGCCCTCCTGGCTGCCAGGGCACTGCTGACTCATATTCAGCTTTTCACTGATGAGGACCCCCCGGTCCCTTTCCATGGCACTGCTTTTTAGCATCTCATTCCTCAGTCTGTACATACATCCAGGGTTGTCCCATCCCAGGTGCATGATCTGGCACTTCCCCTTGTTGAACTCCATATGGTTGGTGATTACCCAGTCCTGTAATTTGATGAGGTCTCTCTGCAGGGCCTCCCTGCCTTTCAGGGAGTCAGCAGCTCCCGGTTTTGTGTCACCTGCAAACTTGCTTAGTATCCCTTCCAGTCCTGCATCCAAGTAATTTATGAAGATGTTGAAGAGCACAGGGCCTAAGATGGAGCCCTGTAGAGCCCCACTAGTGACAGGTCCCCAGTCTGATGTCACCCCATTCACGGTTACCCTCTGTGCTTGACCTGTGAAACTGCTCACCCACCACATGATGTGTTTATCCAGCTGTGTGCTGGACAGTTTGTCCGGAAGGATCCTGTGAGAGACAGTTTTGAAAGCTTTACTGAAATCCCAAAAGATTACATCAACTGACTTCCCCGATCAACTAGGTGGGTTACCTTATCATAAAAGGAAATCAGGTTTGATGAGCAGGACTTCCCTCTCATGAAGCCCTGCTGGCTGTGACTGGTGACTGCATAGTCTTTCAGGTATTTTTCAGTTCCTCCCAGAATAATGTTCTCCATAATTTTATGGGGCATGGAAGTGAGACTGACAGGACTGTAGTTTCCAGGGTCCTCCTTGTCTTTCTAGAAGTAGGCAAGTAGAAGGTTACTTTTTATTATTATTTCAATTAGTTTTACTATGCCAAATGGATATATTAATCAGAAAAATCTTTAGTCACAAATACTGGACATTGCTAGAGATCCTTGAAAAGGAGGCTTATGCTGCATTTGCCTGGTGCTGTTTTTGAAGCCTGAAATGACCTGAGATTTGGCTCACTCAAAATTTGAGTGGGTTTTGAAAGGAGGTGACGTCACTGCACTCATTTTTTGGGAAACCTCATCCGGTTTTACAGAGACTATTTTAACCACAGGTTTATGGTTTGGGATTTTTATGTTCATGAGGAAAGTAGCTTCTTCCAGCTGTGGGACAGTGTAGTTTTTCCGTAATTACTTGCTTTAAGCTCAAATTTTATATTGCCAGTAAAGCATAGTTGAAATTGAACAAAGAGCTTTCTCATTGTGAATGCCTGTGCCTTTATTTAAGTTGTCTGTCTTTATTAAATAAATAGTTTTAATTATTTAATAATTAACTAGGTTAAGCATTTTCTACTGGGTAGGGAGTATTTTTTGTTGTTTTGCTTCCTTTTGAATTTTGTGTTAGGTTTTACTTTGTACAGCTCTGTTTAGACAAATCTAACCATGAAGTTGTCCATGTGTCCTAAAGTCAAGAGGAATTTGATTACCATGCTATTAAAGTTTAAAAATAAAATAAAAAATATAGTAGTATCTTTATACTAAGTCAAAAGAACCCTGGATATACTGGAAAATATTTCAATGTGATATTTATTTACCAGTCTGTGGTATGGCATGCATAATATTCTCAAACATAATGATTCAGCTTCTTTTGAAACTTGTTTCTAGTTCAATTTTTAGTATGTTTACTGTTGTAACGAAACAAAAGGAGTTAGGTATCTGCAGTGAGGAGTCTTCAGCAGGAAATCTGCAGATGTGTGAGTGGTCATGGTCTGTGGACAGGTTGTTGGGACTCTGCCAGTAAAAATAATCTAAAATCTTTTCCTGTTTGTGTATCTGGACTTACTTGCTACAAGAATTTGCCAGCAAATCCAAATGTAACAGTATAATTTTAATTATATCCTTTTATGCTTCTTGCTTGTTGTGGGAAAAAATCTAGGACTGTTTTCATTAACTTCTCTTTTGCTATAGAAATATGGTTACCAAAGTGATTTATGCTTGAATAGGACTTTGTATGTGATTTTTATAGGGGAAAAAAAGGTGAAAATTATATTTTTCTTGGTTTAAAACCTGAGTTTTCCTAAAAGTGGACTGTTAAGCTCTATACTGAATATCTTGTAAACTCCTAAACCCCCTTTTTGATATACTCACAAACACTGTATCTGTGCCCTTTTTTTTTGTCTTTTTTCCCCTTACTACTGGAAGATCCGTCTTGCTCAAAGTTACATAGGAAAGTTGCTTGTCACATTGCTTCCCCCAGACATATGCTGCGAGCCCAGTTCTGTTCCACCTCCCCCTCCCCCCATGTATTGTGTCCCTTCCTGCCTCTGTGCCTTTGCTAAACCATCTGTACACTTTTCTTTGAGTCCCAAAGGCTTAAGAAATGTCCTATTTTGTTTGACATTAGTTTTGTGAATGTTAATCTGACAGGTGATGCTTTGATTTAGAATTGCTTCTACAACCTGAAAATTTTTTTTTGAAGGTGACATATTTCCCTTTCAGTGTCAAATTCTATCAACCTCAGTTATGCAGCAGTAATGAAAAGCATTGCATTGTCTAATGTTTGTGATTAATGTCTGATTGATTTGGATAAATCACAGACTAAGTACTACATTACCTTCCTGCTAAGACAGGGATGAATACTCTTTTTTGTGTAAGGAAATAGCTTTTACTATTTTTTTACCTATTTTATAGGCAACAGCAAGAGGAATAGTCTCACTGAACCATAAAATGAATTCTGTGATTCTTTTTGATTGGTCGACATCTGCAAACGTGTTTATTCCTACAGAATAACAAAAAAAAACCAAAACAAAACCAAAATCTTCTTTCACATCTGAGCACTCTAAGTTCATATCCTTAACAAACTGAGAAGCACCAACTGAATTTAACATGGAATCACAGAATACATATGTCCCAAGTTGGAAGGGACCCTATAACTAACCCGTATGACTAAGATCATCATCCAGATACTCCTTGACCTCTGCCATGATCTGTTCCCTGGAGAACCTGTTTCAGTGACTGACCACTGTCACTGAATAACCTTTTCCTAATGCCCAAAGGAAGTTCCCCTAATGCATCTTCATTCCATTTCCTCTTGCTCTGTCTTTTTGCCGCGAGAGAGACCAGCACTTCCCCCTGCACTGCTCCCTGTGGGGAAACTGTAGGCTGGGAGAAGGTCTCCCCTCAGCCTTCTCTTCTCCAAGCTGAACAAACCTAGTGACTTCAGCTGCTCTTACAGGGCAAGACCTTGTAAGTCTTGCCCTCAAGGCCTCTGGACAAACTCTAATAGTTTGATGACTTTCTTATATTGAGGCACCTAGAACAGTACACTGTGCTTGAGGTGTAGTGCAGTGTAGAGCGAGACAATCATGTTCCTAGACTAGCTGTTGATGTCTGATGGACCCCAGGAGATGCTTGGTCCCGTTGGCTTCCAGGGCACACTGTTGACTTGCTTTCAACTTGGTCTGGACCCCCAGATCTCTTTCCTGGCTGTTCACAAATGCAACCTCTTCCATGGATATTCAAATTACTGATTTCGAAAGATTAGGAAGAAAAATAATCAAGCTTTTAATGTATTTAAACAGCATCTTTATATGTTTCACATGTTTATGATGACAGGTGCAATGTTCTGCAGTGCTCCTTCTCAAGTGTTTGCCAAAACCATTAATTCCAAACTGTTTTCATCCAGTCAGGGTTGCTTGTTTAATTGAGAACAAACATTGAGTCATCTTTTGCCCTGGTTTTGCTTGTTGTGCTTTTGTTTTCACCTGAATCAAGTGGAATTTTTTTTTTTGTATGTGCATAGGAATGGTTTTGGGTTCTTTGTTCCGTTGTGTATGTGTGTTTTTGTGTCTGTTTTTTCCTTTTTTTTGGTTCTCCAAGTCTTCATGAAACTTGGTGGGTTTAGCTGTGATTTTTCTTGAGGTCTTGAAATCTGCAATTCAAAACTGAATTCGAGTGTTGAAAGAAGAAGCCTACACAGTTGAAACTGAAACGCCCGTGCATGTGAAATCTTTCAGATTAGAGTACTTGCCACAGTTGTAACCCTAACAAGAAGGGAAACCAAGTCACTTGGTAAGAAGTCCATTATTTTTGTATGTATGTAACTAGATGCAAAAGTGCATAGATATAGAATTTATTTTATTAAATCAGGACCTTGTTGCTAGATAAAATTTTTAAACATTTTGTTTTGGGAACTGATAGCTGATATTTGTGTCTGAGATTTACAAAGGTGTAAGCTCCTTGTAATTAACTGTATGTACAAAAAGTAATTAAGTGTATGTACAAAAAAATTTGCATTAAAAATAGTTGCAAGTATATGTATATCCATAGTAATCACTGGGGGCAAAACCAACTGGTTGGTTTGATGTGTGTTGGGTCTTATTTTATTTGCTTAACCTTGAGACACTGAGCAAGAGTGGACAAGAGCTCAGTCAAAATGTGCATTGTGTTGGGTTCCCCCACCTGCACAAGACTTACTTTCCATAACCTTTATGAATGTTATTAGCTTTTCATCTTATTGTGTCCTAGTGCTATTACTAAATGACAATATGCATTTGCAGCAGAGGTCAGCAAGTTTTGCTTTCTGTGTTGAAGTCATCACCCAGGTGCATTAATAAGTCTCTTGCATTGTGGCTGGCAAGTTCTGGTAGGAAGGACGTATTATAATACTGATGTATAAATTATCAAAGATAATTTTTTTTTTTTTACCAGCGACATTGGTGAAATCACAGAAAACTAATCATGATGAAAATAATTTTCAGACTTCTACCTGTGGTCCAGTATAACTACCTGATACAGAAAGTCTGTTTTCTTGGTTTGTATTCCACTGCTGAAAATGCCAAAGTATTAATCAAACTTCCATGTATCATTTAGTCTCTGCTGAATCATACCCTTAAAAAATGTCAGTCTAGAATTAAAACTTGTCTTGTGAAAACAAGTCAAGCTCTCCAGTAAAGAAATCTATTGTCAAAGGACATTCAATGTAAATGTTCTTCAAACCATCAGCTTTAGTGAAAGGATTACTTTCTTGTAAGACAAGTTATACAAAATTCATTGCTTATCAAACACTGCAAATAACAGTTTGAACAATTTAACATCTTGTGGTAATAGTTCTTTGAACATTGAAAAGCCAAAATTAAAGCCTAATGTATCTATAAGCTAGAGTAAAAAAAATTTGTCCAATCTTTGAGAAAATTCAATGACAGCAAAAATGATTCTTTTTGTTTGATAAATTTTTATAAAATGACTCATGTGTTTTCTGGCCAGCTATATGCTTTTCCTGAGGAAAATTTGACTGAAACTTGTTTTCAATGAACAGAAAACTACTTAACTGTTAAGCAACAAAAGCTGAAGGATTCTTCATGATAATAAAGACAAAAATCTTTTTACTGCTAAGCAGATAAACCCATTTTTCCATCATAATGAAAAATTTTGACTCAGTTACTTTTCATGCATAAAATAACATTGGACAGCATCTTGTGTAATGAATCACAACTAGGAAAAAATTCTACCTAGAAGTTACTTCTACTTCTTGCTAAGCTTGCCGACAACTTCTGTGTACCTGCAGACCCTCTACTGTGTTGATTCTCTCATTAGGGTGACTTAATCACTTTGTAAAAATCTTAAATATGTCAGTCGCCACTCGTCACTGTACCTGTACTAAGCTGTGTTGTCCCCCTCTGCTTTGTTTCCTGGCAAATGTTCCAAGGTCCTTGCAGGAGGAATTCTTTAGGTGCTACACAGGACAATCTTGTTCTCACCTGGGGTCTCTGTGTTAAATAATGGAAGTAGCTGGCTGCTTTCTGTAGGTGGTTGCCATGATTCTTGGCTTGTGTTTTACCTATTTGTAGGTGCTTCTCTTTCTTTGTATTCTTGTGACTCTTGACCTACAATGAAGTTGTCATTCGTTTTGTATTTTGCATGTCTTACTCCTGTGTACTATTTATTTTTCTCGAAAATTTTCTGTCTAGTAGAAGTCAGAATTCCCAACGATCCAAATAGGCCTGCGGATTTCAAGTTCTCTGCTTTGTATTTTCTTCAAATACTCATTTCTCAGATTAATATTTTAAGACCAATAAGAGATAAAATTCAGAAAGCATTTTAATTTTTTTTTCCTAAAACAGTATCTCATAAATGGCTTAGACTTTTCAAAAATCAGAAATATATGTAAGTATAGAAGAGTATAATAATTTAACTGTAAATGAGGTAACACTTCTATAGCTTTTTGAAGATGCCTGTGTCACTGAAGGAATGCATCTGAGACTGGGTATTATTTCTGTAGTGGAGAAGGTGGTACACATGGAAAGCTCATGTTTGAGAGCTGTGTTTTGTAGTCCACGTGAATGTACTAATTCAAGTCCATTGAGGCATGGTATAAGAGCTCTTCTGTATTTGACATTTCAGGAAAGTTTTGATAACTTTTAAAGCTCTGTTAAATAACAGAGTATCCAATGTCTTACTAAATGGTTTGAATCCTGGATGGGACATCTAGCTCTTAATTTAATAGAAGTAGCAAAAGTGGTTCAGAAGAAACCAAGATCAGTTTTTTAGCCTCTGTGGAAGGGCTGGGGAGCAGCAAAATATTATGGTGATTCACCCTGAAGTTTGTCTGGATTCATCCAAACCAAGTGTCAAAGCAAAGCTTGCATAGACATGTTGTGTTCTAAAAATATGAAGTGTTTGCAAATCAGATTCTCTTGAATATGATTATCCATGCTAATATCTCTACATAAACATACAATCTAACATGAATTTGGATTTTTCAAGGGTGTTAAGCTGTGAGTTCACTCTAGCCTTTTTGAAGGCAGTGGTGATATTGCCAAGTGTTTATATTTAGCTTTTTGATCACATCAAAATGTTTAATCATTACATAATAAGGAAAGTTTCAGTGAGGGAGAGTATGTCCTTTTGTCTTAAAACCTGGAAAACTTTATTACCATATATCTAAGTGAAATGAATGCAAATAGTTATACTGAAAGTAAATTTTTGGTGATTCCAAATTAAATTTTTATAATGTCTGGGGAACTTTATGCATAAAGCTGCTCTTCTGAAATTTTATTAAATTTTTTTCCTTTTAACTTAACCATCACATACCCTCATGTTTCCTTTAAGAACTGAGAAGGAAAGCAAGACTGATTCCTTCAGAGGGCAGCTCAGATCCCAGGCCAAGCATCTGAGATTCCCTTTGGAGGCTTTCTCTTCCAGATAAGTAGTTTCTTTTTGTAGAGTCTAAGACAGACAGACTTCCATACCGAGTTGTTTCATGAGATGTGTTCTGTTACTCTAAATAAGTACAACGTTGAAGAAATGCAAAAGTGCATTTTTGTGTGAAGGAAGCTTTGATGTTCTGATACAGTCTAGTTACAAAGTCTCACTTCTGTAAATATTTAAGTGCTGTACATCTCAGATTAAATTTAAAACATAAAAACTAGTTATACTGCCCTTGACTTGAAATGATAGAGTAAAAAAGAAATAGGGGAAAGTTGTGTCACCATCTGAAGTCCTTTATTGGTAGCTGTATGTTACCACACTGTGCAACCAGGTTCAATAGCAGCTGAAATACAATTCAGTTTAAGAGAAAAGAAGGGGGAGTCACTGAGAGAAATTTAGTTTTCAACTGGTGAAAAGGCAAATTTAAACCAAAGCTGAAATACTGTGGACAACATATTATAGGCTCAAAGGATTTTAGAAGTGCTCTGTTTACTGTCTCTTGTTCCTTTGAAGGAACTAATTTGTAGTTCTAGTGCTCTGTATTATGTTGGGTTACCTGAACTCCTGGGAAAAGTTGTGTTTTAATTACATGAATGGTAAAAGTTTGCATGGTTAACTTTTTCTTCTTACGTAGAACTATTTATTAGGAATGTGTTTTGAAGTGGTGTTTTTTATTCTGTGTATATTCAGACATAGAATAAACAGTCTGTCTACCTCATTCTCTTCTTCCCTCTACTGTAACCTGTTGTTAATAATTTTCATGGGTTAAAGTTACTCTAATCTCATGCATTTTTAGAGAAATGGATGTTCTTAGGCACACAGCAGGCAGAGATGGGTAAGAGTATGCTCAGGGTTGTTTCTTTTCACATACCTTAAAAGTGGGATTTTGTTTTGTTTTGTTTCTTTTTTGTTTTAATTATCAGTGACTAAGTTATTGATGATGATTGATAATAAATTACTGATTAATCAATTCTGGCCTCCCTAAAATATTCCCTAAATTAATCACAGTTTAGGCCAGTAGTGCAGAGCTCACACTGCTTATTTAGGTCTCTGTACTCCAGCTGTCATTTAACTTTGCTTACCACGGAAGTCTGCTTAAAATTTTTCAAGGGCAAATTTCAGAATTTAGAAAGCATTTCTAAAATAAGTGCTTGAGTTGTCTCTGGAGCTTCCTTCCCTGGAGCTTGGATAATGAGTTTTGGTAGGGCTGGGGAAGAGAGTCAAAATAAAATAAACTTAGAATTGTGATTTCCTTCAAAGTAATCTGTAGTTACTAACTTTGTCCAGCTTTTTGAAAAAAAGAAAAGGTCGTGAGAGACAGATTCTTTTAGTTGTATTCATCTGATGGAAGTTTCTCCACACGGCTGTGTAGGGGGAGAGGATTTTACCCACTTTCATACTACCTGTGAGGGCTGTTCTTTGTGTGTCTTGTAGCAGAATGGCTGAGGCTGGAAAGCTTCTCTAGAGATTGTCTAATTCAATCACAGTGCACAAAGCACAGCCAGCTGCAGTAGGTGGTCAAGGCCATGTTCACTTGGGTTTTGAGTATTTCCAAGGGTGGAGACAACACAGTCACTCTGGGCAACCTGTTCCAATGAAAAAGGCCTTTATTTCTTTGTTTCTTTCCTTATGTTTAACTGGATTTCTTCGATGGTATTTTTTTTCTGCTGCTAGCCACCAAACTTCAGTTTAGAAGTAGTATCTTCTCTTGTGAGCTACCCGTATGCTGCAGAGAACTTCTGATACTTGAACCTCTCTTTTCAACAGCTTTGTGAATACTGAGAAGTCCATTATGTTTCCCTGATTCCAGCAGAGCCTGTTGGCAGGACTCTGGGAATGCAGGAAGGAACTCTTCCCCTCTGGAAGTGCCAGTGTATGTTGATTAATGATACAGTCTCAGTTATATTTTACATTGCTTCAAGTGGTAGAAGTGACAGAAATCAAATTTATGCTTCAGTGACCTCTGTATTTAGGATTCATTTTCCCCAGGAGAAGTTCTTTTTGTTTCCAAACTGTTTATAAGCAATACTGATTAAAATCTGGCATAATTAAAAAAAAAGATCAAAATGTGGCCATAGGGAAGTCTGTCTCATTTTCTATTTCTTCTATGAAAGCATCATATAAACCAGTCCCTCACCTGGTGTGGTCCTTGCTATTGCCTGGTTGTACTTGATGCAGGATGAATCTTGTAGTTCAGTTCTTACTTTGTCAGAGCACAGCTGGATGTGCACCCCTCTTGGCACAGCCAAAGGACTGGCATGAAGAAGGGAGACAGGACAACTTAAGCTGCAGAAGCTGCATGGTAAACAAGTTCCAAAACCTGACGAGGCTCAAAAAAAGGTTGAGTTTATTTTATTTTAGCTATATCATATTTCTAACTGGTTTCATGGGGAAATGGAGCAGAAGCTTGTGCCAGTTTGATGTAATTGGCATAGCAGAAGTCCAGCCAGCAGCTTAGCAGCACATTATTTATTCCTATTGATTGAGCCCTTGGATTCTTTTTTGGTGGAAGACATGATCTCATCTTGCTCTTTAGGTATCTTGTTCGCTTCATCTCTATAGTAGATGGTGAGTGTAGAAGACATTATCAGAATGGCTGTACAGCTCTGTTGCTTGCTTAAGAGAGTTTCAGGAAGGGGGATATATCTTACTGGACAGAAGTCTGAGCCTCTCACAACAGCGTGAGCAGTGTGCTCGTGGCACGTGTGAGGTATAACACTGCTTAGTATTGCATATGAGTGATTGGAAAAGTATAAGAATTTAACCAACTGTTCAAAAGAAATAGTTATATGTTAGTAGTATAGCTCAGGATTCTTTACAGATTCTGTAAGAGGTACTTTTCCGTTAGGCAAAATGTAAAAAATTACTTTTTTGGGAAAATATAGAGGGTGACAGTCTAGAACGTGCTGCCAGAGTGGTTATTTAATACTGAACCTTCAAAGGTATGCTTGCAAAATTGTTATAGACTTCAAAAAATCTTTAAGTAGATACCTAATTAAGAATAAGATGCCTGAACATCTTGTGGTAAAATACTTAATTCTACACTGAGCTCTGCATTCTGAAGGCTTTGCTGTGGAACCGCTAAATTCTCCCTGAAAGCAGTTATATACCCAAGTATCTATTGAAAATGCTGCAAGTAAATCTGGGCTGTATTTGCATATAAAGGTCACTGCATAATAGCATATGCTGCATGATGTCCTGATTTTAGTTTAGCTTTTTCTTATTTTACAGTTGTAAACCAATTAGAATAGCCATTTGCTCTTGGAACTGATGTCTTTAAGTCCTTTGTGTTAGAATTCACACCATTCTTTAACACCTTAACACCTTTCACATATGCCAGCTCTCTTCCTAATCAAATTTAGAAGTTTCATACGAAGTTAGAAGGGTTGGATTTGGCACTCAGGATTTGGCTTACATGGGTGCAAATCACTTTAGTAAAAGTTCATTGAGATTTTTCTTCCAGTCTTTAAGTTGTCATGCCTTTTTTTTTTTAAGATCTGTAGCTTGATCTTTATTTAAATCTGATTTTCATTATATACAGTATGATTACCTATTCAATAATTTTTTCGAGTAAAATATCTTTCATTTAAAAGTGGTATTCTTTTTTAACCATCATATTTTTCATGTTCTGTAGAGAACAATTATTGTTCTTTCAGTTTATTTTTTTTTTAACCTTTCAGATTGCTTTTAATTGAGCTTTTTGCTAAACTGGTCATTGGGAAACAGAATTTGTACCATTCTGACAGCTGTTTTAGATACTTAGTTTTTTAACACACAAGCTGCTAAATGTGAGAAGTGATTACTTTTCCTTTTTGGTGACACTTGAGGCCAATGACCTTCAGCATTTTGATTTCAATTCCAAACAACAGTTTTGTTGGTAAGTAACTTAAAGCTATTTTAAAACAATATGTGCAGCAAAGAATTGACTTGATGTGTTATTAGGAGTGCTGACCTGTCATGTTCAGAATTTAATGAAGTGTATAATTCTATACTTTTATCTGCAGAATCTTCCATAATGATTTTCTAAACTCCTTTACAAATAGAGTTATTATGGAGTTGGGTAAAAAATCCTCCTTGAGGAGAAATATCTGGAAGATACCTCCAGGATGTAGTTTTGAAAACTATGGATTCATTTCAGAAGTTCTCATGAAAAATTCATCTTGAGAACAGGGAAAATAGAAGTAGGAATATATTTTTCATCTGAATTCTGTTAATTTGTATTCATTGCAGGCTATTTCAGAAACTCGATTCCCAAAAGAATTTTGAAGTATAGGCACAAGATAGAAAAAATATAGTCAGTGAATATAGTTTTGGGATGACACAGTGAGAGATGATAGTTTAAAGGAATAGTATTAACTTGAAATGCTTACTTGTGTTTGAAAATACTGTACCTACATATAGTCATGAGAAACAAGATTTGTGGTGGCTGGTGGGCATAAAGACCTACATTCCATCTTGCACTGTTCTTTTGTGGCAATTTCAAAGGTGCATCAGTCCTTGGAGCACATGAACTGTTGAATTTCTTTTGAAGAAAAAGGGGAAGGTTCCTGGGTAAGCAAATGCAACTCACTGATGTGTAGCATCACCTCCAGTGATATATGTGAAGATAGAAGTTAGTTTGCTGTATACTGTGCTATAACCTAATATTCTGAGTTGATAATGAGTAAAGGATGAATTATCATTCAGTTAAAATGTAGTGCCTTAGGAAGTGCAGTTAGTCTATACCAAATTCTGGAGCCACCTGCTGTACCTTAGTATCTTCAGGATTTGTCTGATTAGGAATTGTGTGACGTGTTTTGGGGGTGGAGTACAAATGCACCACCCAATGAGCGTAGTATCTCTCATGAAATTTTAATGTACAGTGCCCAGTGCTGTGCTTTTTTCCCTTTGGTTCAGTGCTAGCATTAAAAAATATGTTGCAGTCCCGTTTATAGGCTCTAATTTTGCAATATGACATTCCTTCAGTAAAAGAAAAGAAATTAAGCATGTCAGCTTATCAGTAGAAGTGTATTTGAATGAGAGTGTTGGCGTTGTGAGTGTAATTCTGTATATGGTGATGTGGAATTTTTCATGGTTCTTAATGTGAGCTTTGACAATATGAGCCTTATATCATATTTGCAAGGAGTTATTAAAATTGAACCTGAACAACAACATTCAGCTTAGTGAAAGCTTTGCATTTACAAGTAGTATATGGAAATAGAGTATAAGGAAGGATGCCAACTGCCACTTCATTAAATATAAGACTACCAGTGCAGTTGATTTTACAAAATTCCTTAACGGAAATCTTTTTATGGGGATCCCAGCAGAATGCTTTCTTATGCAGAAATTATTCTCAGTAGGTTTAACCACAATGAATATTCAGTGCTGATGCTGTCTATGATGATCTTGAAAAGGAAAAATCCTGAAGTTCCACATCATGTAATCACAGAGTAGCTCCAGACCTCTGGAGGTACCTAGTCCACACCCTTCCTCAAGGCTGGGTCTACTACAGCAGGTTGCCCAAGGCTGTATACAATCTCCAAGGATTGAAACTCAACGAACTCTCTGGGCAGCCTGTTCTTGAGATGTTTGACCTCAATAACAGTGAAAAAGTGCCTTGTAATTTAAATGGAATTGCCCATATCTCAGTTTGTGCACATTGACTCTTTTTCTGTCACTAGGGATCACTGAGAAGAGTCTTGTTCTGTCTTCTTCACTGCTTTTTACGTAGCTGCTCTGCAATGGAGCACCTCTTTTTCCTCTGACCTTGGTGTTCCTTCTGTTTCTCACTTTTTTTTCTGCCGCCCACCCCCTTCCCCCAACCTTGGCACATACATTCAGTAGATCCATTTTCTCTAGCCCATTGAAGTCCCTCTGAATGACAGCACAACCATCTGCTCTGTCAACCACTTCTGATTTCGAACTGTCTGTGGAATTGCTGAGGTTATGCTCTGTACCATGAGGCAGGTCCTTAATGAAAAGCAGTACTAGCACCAGTATTGACCCCGGGGGCTCCATTAAAATGACTGGCCTCCAGTTGGACTTCGGCCTGCAGATCACAACTCTTAAGGACTGGCAGTGCAGCCAATTTTCAGCCACCCCTGCTGTCCACTTTCCTATCTGTGTTTCAGAATTTTTGGGGATGTTTTGGGGGACAGTGTTGAAAGCCTTGCTAAAGTCAAGATAAACAACATTCTCAGCTCATCCATGTTCTAACTATTTCATTGTAGAAAGCTATCATGTTGGCCAAGCATGATTTTCCTTCAGAAGTATATGCTGCCTATTTCCCATCACCTTCCTGTCCTTCATGTGCTTGCAAATTGTTTCCAGGATTATTTTCTTCATCACCTTCCAAGAAATTGGGGTGATGTGGTCTGGCCTTTGGTTCTCTGTCTTCTCCTTCCTATCCTTCTTGAAGACAGGAGTGATGTCTGCTTTTTTATAGTCTATTTGAACCTCCCATAGTCATGATCTCTCAAAGGTGTTTTGAGAGTGGCCTTGCAGTGATACTGTCCAGATCCCTCAGCACTCAGGGAAGCATCCATCCCATCAGGTCACATAAAGTTTTGTACGTCCAGCTTGTTTAAATCTTCCCTAACCTAATTCTTCTCCAAGGATAAGTGTTCCTTGCTCCAGAAGAGCAAGGAAGAGCTATGAAGTGTCTTCTTTCTACAGAGTTTCAACAAAGCTGGTATCCATAACCCAATACGAGATTGATGGGATCACTGTTTTGAGTGTGGCATGTCAGTATTTTCACTGACAGGAGCGTGCTAGTCATATCTACTGATCTCTCTCACACACAGCTATCCAAATTACTTGAAATTACCTTTATTGGTGAAAAAAGGTAAAGATTTGTTTGTGAGGAGAAAGCTTAGCCATCTGAGAATGCAGTCTGAACTGACTACATGTCCTCTGGTCATACTAGCTTCAAATATCCATTGGGGTGGGAGGGTCTATGCAAAATGAACTTACACATAATTATAGTTTTAGCTATTGTGACTGTAAGTGAATTTAGAATATTAGAATATTGTCAAATTCTAATACCCACAATTTTCCTAATGCCCAAAAATATTATGTATTATGTTTACTTTAAACGTATACTGAAAATTTACTCTTGTAAAGTCCATAGGTGAAGCATTAATGTTCATTGTCTACTTTCTGAAACATACTGCACAGTCCCAGCTGGGGCTGGATACTGAATGAATGGATGTTGGATTCACTGGAAAGTATTTTTTCACGATCTTTGTAGCTGCTAAGATAATAATGAGCTCTCTAAAATCAAGTAGAATCTTAAAACTCCTCAATTGCATGTTGATTGTCCTTATATTGATGGATCTTGGAGCTGTACACCTGCCTCAGTCAAAGTAAGGATGTGCCCAAATGCAGGTTTTGGATTAGATTAACTGTAGAGTCTGTTCAGTTTAATAGCAGTTCCATCTGGTATTTGATGAATTTTGACACATCAGGTAAGCAAGGGAAAGTAATTAGGATTTTCATGAAGTATGAATTTTGGTTTTACAGGTACTATCTGTTGGAGTGCTGGATTTGTCCAGATGTCATCCCTATTTGAGTAGTGTATGTCCAGCTTGCTTTATGGGGCATAAAAGCAGAAGTTACTTATCTAAATGTGTGATTTACCTTTCTTGAATGATAATGATGCTAAACTTAAGTGATTATACTTGGTTAAAATGTAATTTACTGTCTGGAATTTGGCTGAGCTCAGCTTGAAACTAAATGTGCAGTTGGTGCTTTAAAAAAAGTGACAAAAACTGCTAAAATATTCAGCACTAAGAATATCTTTGACTATTTAGATGCTTTAGGAGCAGTGGCTGAATAGGATAGTCACAGTCGTAATGCACTACAACCTTCTTTCTCATGATGCTGTTTATATCATGCTTGAATGAAAATATATTTTAGTTCCCTGAAAGCCTCTTCTCTGCAGCTTTTAACTTTCAGCAGATGGGAGTATTAGAGGAACATTTTTGCCTCTGCTTCTGCATTGAACTGAGAAAGTCACAGGACTGTGAAAGGATTCAGCCAAATTGCAGAACCTTCCTTGCCCTACTCTTGAGCAGCCCACGCTATTAGCAACTATCTTCGTGGTGTCAGAGATTTCATTAACTAGTCGTGGGAGATCCATTCAACTATGCTAATTATTTCAACAAGTTCTATTCATGAGCTGTTTAAATATGGGAGCTTACAGAAGTAGTAGCTATTCCAGAAAGACTTTTGAATGCAGATCTGTTTCTGCACATTCATGTTTCGATGCTGACTGCAGACATCTACAGTAAGAGTAAAACTATGAATTAAACCATCAGGATATAACCCAGATATTTCTTCCTCAAGTTTTCTATTTTGTATAGTGCCCTGATCATAGAGGAAAGGGAAAGGACCAGTTCATCCTTTCACTTTCTGGTATTCTCATGTGACTATTGGTGGGCTGTAATGCAAATTTCTATTTGAATCTGGACTACTCTGAAGCTTGAGGATTTCTAAATGTTACTCTTGTTTTCAGTGTTCATGAGCTCTTGGATTTGCAGCAAAATGTACATGATAGAAAGAACCTTCAGGGTGAGAGATTTTAAATATAGTTCTGTTTAAGTGTGTTTGACATAATTATAACATATTAAAAATATTATGTTGTCAGTGTAGAGTCAAAGGTGTTTTTTCTTCTTTACTTTACTCAGATTTACTCCGCTTCTGGAAAAATCTCAAAATCTGAACGACTTCTTTACACTGTCTACAAGATACCATTCCATTAAGAACAATGAGCTCCACAACACCAGGTCAGTTTGTTTGTATTTATACCTTGCTCCTGCAGAACTCTGTGCTGTATTAGAAAGTACATAATTCTTTGTGTCGATGAAATGAATTTGGCAAGTGACTGATATGCCAACTGCACTTCATATGATATGATATGATAGGATAAAGCAGGACAATGGCTATACAGACATAAAAGGCTATTTTGGGGATAACTTGTCACAGTTGAATCGTAAAGCCAGTATGATCCTACAGTGCATTCAAAACATTTTTGTGGTTTTTATTAATAAACTGATTAATCATGATTGGACATGAATAGGCATTTTATAACATTTTAGTTACCAATATTAGTAATTAGTCATGATTTTCTGCCTTTACACAATTGCTTCTTTAGAAAAAAAGACTGTGAATGGTATTCTGTTATTTTTCTTTTTGGGTCCAAAGTCATATTTGCCCATAATGGGCATTCTCTGCAGAGCTTCATCCTTTAAATATACGTAATTAACAATGATCTCTTAACCTGCTTTATCTAATGCCTGCAAAATGAATTTACTGCAGGTTCACCTGATAGAAAGGGAATGATCAGTAGCTGTACACAGTGTTTAAACTTCCAAGATGCATATGGAACATGCCTTGGCTTCAGTTCTTTTGGGGAGCGAGAGTCCCCAGTTCAAATCTGTGCAACATCCCATATGGTTCGCACTTTGTTCACCCACACTTGAAGTATTTATTTCTAGTACTGTTGGTAAAATAACCCTTTACAGGTGGCTTATTTTAAACCTGCTTCGGTTTTGTGCAAACAGCCTATAAAAGCATCAGGGAAAACACTGCAATACTTTTTAAGGTGTATTTTTCTGTAGATGCCCTATCTCATAGAAATTTATTTCAGTGAGGACCTTTGGAGAATTGTCAATTGTAGTATTGAAAACTGGCAATAACTGCTTTTACATGAAATAGAGTCAAGCATAGCTGGATTTCAGCCTTGGCCTCTTTTTCTTACAGTGCAGTTTGGTGCATTCAGTGAATTATCCATACAAGACATGACAGGGCTTCAGCAGAAAATCATGCCTTTATCGCAGTGGTACCTAATATGAAATAATCCTGTACTTTCCTAACATGCAGTTCAAATGCCAAGATACTTCAGTCGACTGGGTATCTTTCTAACGTTTCTTCTTTTCTATTAGATGTAGTCTGTGGAAATAGGCCAAAATGAAATTGTCTCTTACAAAAAGAAAATAAATTTTCCAATGCTCTTATTACTATGAAGAAAGAAGACAGCAAACATGAATGCATATTTACTATCTGTTTCTACAGTCTAAATCTAATACAAGAAAGAAGAAACATTCAATATGATCAGATTACTTGTAAAGGTATTTAGACACTTCAGAATCATGGCTTTTAGTAGGAGCCTAAATATCTTTAAATCTAGTCTTTAGTGTCCCCCATCATTAGAGTTTGCCTCTGAAATCCGTGAGTTGCTTCAGCTACCATTTCAAAACACCTTTGTGACATGTACAGAAATGCAGTATGCAAGGGCAGTGTCAACCATGGGATTCTCATTTTTCTTTCCCTCAGTGAAAGGGAAATGAGGCAGAATTTATTTGGACTTAACTCTCGCATCCTGCTTAAAGTAAATGCTATGGACTAAAGGAGAATGACTGTCTCCACGTGACATCTCTTCTGTCTCCCGATTGAGGGAATCTGAGATATGTTTTGTGCAGTGTTCTATCACCTTTTGGCAGTCATTCAAATTTCTAGTTCCAGTGTGGTCACTGTAATGGACTGATAGGGAATACAGTGATAGGAGAGGTCTTCTACATTCTGTGATCAGTTAACACTTGATCAGAATTTTTTAGGAGATAAAAATTGCCAAGTTTTCTTATTGCATCTATAGTAACTGAGTTCCCCTTTTCCAGTCCTATTCAAGCATATGCATTTTTTCCTATATGGCTAATATGTCTTTGTCCCATGGCAATTTTTATTGCTTCTTTTTCTTTCTCCTGTGGTTTGCTTTTTATGAAGGTTAATCTTATGAGATGAAGAGGTGGAAGGACTGTCCCTTCCAATCCAAACTATTTTGTGGCTCTGTGATTCCTGTGATTCAACTTCTTACTTAGGTTTAAAATAAATATCAGGATGTACTTGTTTCACTTGTAAGACACTCCAGTTGAGGAAGTATCCCTAGTATTCCAAAAGAAAAATTAATGGATTTGCAGTGACATGAGCAGCTTGTTCCTGTGCTGGTGTGCCTGGAACAAGCTGGAAGGCAGTTCTGGCATTAATGGCACATAGTTTAAGTTGCAAAAGCCTAATTGAGATGTGTCTAGTACTGTCTGAGTTGAGGGTTTTGAGCTTTTTCTTTTTTAGTCCTGAGAATCTTGAGCTTCTTCAAGGAATAGGTTGCTATATTCAGTTACAGCCAGTGGTTAGGGCAGTTTAAAATAATTTCTAAGCAGCAAACTTTAGGCACATACAGTATACAAACAGTATTAGCATATTTAAACCCACTCTTTTTCTGTTGTGTAACACCAGGAATGCTACCTCATTTGAATACCAATCTATGTGTCTGGTACCTAAGACATGAAAATACATGCTGTTTTCACGAAAGACAAGTATACTTTCAGAAAAAAAAATGAAGAAAAAGCAAGAGGCAAACTTGTAAAGCAGTGGTACTCTGTAGATGAATGGTCCACTTCATGGCTGGCTTGTTCTGTCAGTGAAAAATTCTGAAATGCTGTAGAAGGTTCAAAGATTGTGTGCACTATGCCCGATTTCTGTGGTTTTATAATGTAATGTACTAAGTGAAGAAAAATACATATTCCTTAGAATAGCTTTCCCTTCATACCTAAATTGTTGGAAAGCCCATTGAAAGACCTGATGTGGAACAAGTAAAAAATTATGCACGTTTTATTCAAACGCTATTTGAGGAACCTCTTTGGATAGATTTTGTTCACAGCACCAATGCACGTAAGTATTTCTTTATGTTGTATGATGCAATGAAGGGGTTTCCAGCATAGCAACATCTACTTGCAACAACATTGTAGCCTCTTAAGTTGATCCCAGCTCTCTGAACCTTCAGGGATCAGGTTCTTGCTAATCTGTAGGGCTGTAAAGTAAATGCTGAATCCCAGCAGGGAAAGGTACTGATGTTTGCTTTGTTATAAATTGTAAGATCATTAAGGAAATGTTTACATTCTGTTGCCGTTGCATGTTCTGAACTGATTGCTGTTCATAAAAAGCATTGGACAGAAAAAGAAAATATTTATTTCACAGAATCGTAGAATTGTTAGGGTTAGAAGGGGCTTCTGGAGATCTTGTCATCCAACCCCCCTGCCAAGGCAGGGTCACCTAGAGCAGGTTACACAGGTTTTTAATGTTTCCAGAGAGGGACACTCCATGACATCCCTGGGCAGCCTGTTCCAGTGCTCTGCCACCCTCAATGTAAAGAAGTTCCTTCCTCACGTTGGTATTGAACTTCTTGTGTTTTAGTTTATGGCCATTGCTCCTCATCCTGTCACTGGGCACCACTGAAAAGAGTCTGGCACCATCCTCTTGGCAGCTGCGTGTGAGATATTTATGTGCATTAATGACTTCCCACCTCAGTCTTCTCCAGACTAAACAGGCTCAGCTCCCTCAGTCTCTTCTCATAAGAGAGATACTTCAGTCCCTTAATCATCTTTGTGGCCTCTGCTGGACCCTCTCCAGTGGCTCCTTACCTTTCCTGTACTGGGGAGCCCAGAACTGGACATAGTACTCCAGGTGTGGCCTCACTAGGGCCAAGTAGAGGGGGAGGATCACCTCCTTTGACCTTGCCACACTCTACCACGCCCTGTGCACTCCAGGATATCATTGGCCATCCTGGCCGCAAGGACGCAATTCACCCAGTGGTGAATTAATATACTCACAGGTGTATTTTGCAGTTGTCTGTCTCTAACTCTCCAGTACTTTGAAATATAATCTTCTGTTAACATGGTGGTGTAGTTAGGGATTGTTTCTGTTGTGTGCCTACCAGCTCAATTTCCAAGGACTTCAACCCTTGCGAAGGGTGATACTCATCTGAACAGGAGATTGCTTCATTTAAATCATGTGTTGGTTTGATACAATATTCATTACTCAGATTTTTCAAAGAAAAACAGCATCTATGGGGAAGGGTGAATTATAAATATTTCTGTGAAGATAGAGATCATAGGTTTTCTTTTTGTAACATGAGAAGGGGAATGAGTCCAGAGAGATTTCATTTCTTCTCCCATTTGCCTCTCCCATCACCCAGATCTTTCAGATTTTGTGCTTTACTTTTCACCTTGAAATTAAAAACAATATTAGAATAGTTAAATGAAATTAATTCTATTAAAAAACAAAACACCAAAACCACTAAAGTTGTTCATGGAATTACTTTTCACTGTCCTTGGTTTTCAAAAGTGTATCAACATGTGCCTGCTGCTGAACAGAACAAGTTCAAAATGTGTCTAGGTTACTTACCTACACCTACATGAAATCACCTCTTTTAGCTATTGGTAATAACTGAATTAAAATCCAAGTCTGATATATAATGTTTTGGAAATCCCTGTCCAAACTTCTTTCTGCTCTTCAACAACATTACTTATTTTTTCAGGTCTTTAGTACCTTCTACGAGCTGCCTGTTGCTGTAGTCAATAGAAAGTGATATTTCTTAATAAACTGAGTGGGAAGAGAAAGAAGTTGTGTGCTAAATTCTGCAAGTTCCTACTTCTGGATCACTTTTCTATCATCTTGATTCTGAATTCCTTTGATAGGCATTTGTTTGTTCCTCATGAGAAATAGCTTATTTTTCCTCACTGTGAAGTTGACTCCCCCTGTTTCTTTGTTCTGCTTTGCTCTGCATTTTTACAAATAATTTTCCTCATATTAGTAAAGGCTAAGTATAGAAAATGTTCCAAAATGCTATTTTCACTACGGTTTTAAAACTAAAATGCAGTGAAAGGTTATGTTGCAGTCCAGTAACTGTCTCTGCACCAGCATTAGATTCTGAGAACAGATGAATATTTTGATAAAAACTCATGTATGCTACTTTAAAATGTATTTGTCATTTTTTTGGTTAAAAGATTTATGAGAACTTTCAGTCTAAAAAAAAAAAGTAGTAAATGAAATACCAGAAGGCTAAAACCTATTCTTCATACATAGGTCTGCTTTGACAGGTGTTTTAGTTCCATGAAAGGTAAGTGCATGGATCTTTTTGGATCTCTGACTGTAGACTGAAGGAATAGTATACATTTGTTTCTTGTGATGACTTTGTGATTACTTTTCCATGATTAAAAAAAGAATACATCACAGGCTGGATTAGATATATATTTTTGAATTCACTGAGTATGGCCCAGTAACTTTCAGGATTAATAGTTATGTTATCTATGTCTATCTATTTATGACAGAGTACTGCAGCTCTTTAAGATATCAAAAAGGAAAAAATAAAATCTACAAGCTCAGCTATAATGAAGTGTATAAAAGGATTCTTCCCCCACAGCACTCCCTGCTTTTTTTTAACTTTCAATGCAAAGCACGACTCAGATGTTCAGCTCAGATTTTGACCTCTTGAATCTCCTTACAGAACTCCAAAATAGCTTCAGTCTGACATAAATCTTAGTTTTGCCCTCATGAAATGTAAAAGTCATTGCTGTACAGACTCTCTCTGTATTTTTCTCATAATAATTTAAGCCTGACATCCTTACCTAGGTATTTCTAGGTAAAATCCCAACAATTCACTAGCTTGAGTGAAAAATTTGGATTCAAAATGTGTTCTGCCACTGGGGATTTAATGTATAAGACTACCAAATAATGAATAAAATACTCTGTGCATGCATTGGATAAGAAAGCATCATCTTGTTCACTTGCTAGTAATTAAAATTTGTAAATACATTGAGCTACTTACTTAGAAGTAATTTACACCACTTACAACTAAAACTGATAATCAAAGCATTAAAGTGTCATCGTTCTGCCCTTATTTGTGTACTTACACTTGCACATGTTCATGAAAGTCTATTATTTTGTGCTAACTCTTCAGGTTTTAAGCGAATAAATAATGACAACGCCTAGACAGTGTGTTGTGGAATTAGTTACTACTTTCTGCAGATTCAGCTTAACTGAAGAAAACAGCTCTGAAGAGTATTTTTTGCTATGAATTTGCAGTGCTTTAAGGTGATAAAAACTTTAACCTATACATACATAAAAAATTCCTATCTATTCAAACAGATACTGTGCTTGAAGATTAGAACTATCTTGCTTTTTTTCTTTCAGGAATCAGTTGTTAATATTGGCTGCCGAATGGTTTTGTCTGAGAATTTCTCTTTAAAAATAACTGTTTTGTTGGTCTGTGTAGTCAAAGCACTGGTCTGACTTTTTGACCACTAGCACTTCAACAGCTAAATTAGCTTTCTGGGAATAAATCTTGAAAGCTTTATAAAGCTTATAAAGATTCTTCAGAATGGCTTTTTTAAATTAGAGGTGAAAACATTTTCTCATTTTAAGTACATAATTTATCCTCAGTGTTCACTTAGAACATGCATCTCTAGAAATAACCATCAAATTTATTGTCCATTAACAAAACACAGTATTTCACTGTCTTTTAGAGTTATCATAATTTTTGCTATGATTAGTTCATTAAACCAAGATGGCACAGTTACACTTTCACTGGAGTCTAGTGAACTTTAAATAGGTAAATGTATATGTTACTTTGAGTGACCTTAGGAAAGGCAGATCAGAGGATTGCATTCTCTCTATAGAGTGAAAATACAGTGTTTTATAGCAGTGTTGATAATTAACCATTGGATTATGCTGGATAATGGTGGGGAGACTAATTCCTCATCTGACTCATCCTTTCAAACTATAAATCCCAACAGCCATCTAGAAGTTGCTTTGATTGTCACTAAGTGTATGACAAAATTTTCATGTGTTTTTACTGAATAGAAGTCTGCTATCACTCTGAGTTTGGAAACCCTCCAAACTTAGAAGTTTGTATTCCAGTCTCACAGGAAATATTTAACCAACTCTGCTTTTATTATTTAACTGTCTGTAATCCTAAAGTCATTGTGCTTGCTGGAAGCTTACACAATGGAAGCATCCTGCATTGCCTTATGAAAGCTTGGCTTTACTTGAAGCAAACTCCTTAGCTTAACCTGTAAAGCCTTCCCTAAGTATAGGAAATTGCTCTGGGAACAAAAATATTTTGTAATTCCAAATCAAGTCAGAATCTGAAGGAGCTCAATAAAAGAAATGTCCTGTCTCCATGTGATTTCAACAGTTGACATGTGTCATTTGTGCCGTTTCCATGTGGTCCACGTCCTAGGGGAGAAGGGGACTGCATTCGGGGTATTGTGTTTTTAAGAAGATCTGATTAATATAGCTCAGAGTCTATAAAGTAAAATTTGGTCTCTCCAGGTGCTTCATTGCTATATTCTGTTTGGCAAATCAGTTGCTTTCCTAATTCTTGTCTGTGTCAATTCTCACATTTCAATTTGGAGAATTGCTGTTGCTGTGTCCAGATAACAGCAACAAAAATCCTTTTACAGTGTCCTTATTAGCAGGGTTCTTTATATGTGAAAATACAAGTAGTGTGAAAGATGCTCATGTTTCCCTGCATTGATGGAAACACACTTTACCTCCTGAGTGATTTTACTCATCAGATAGCTGTGTCACTTGAATCACTTACCAAATGATGTGTTGTCAAGACTCATTGATGTATGTTTGTCTTAGTGGGGGGAGAAGATAGGACAGAGTCACCTCTAGGGTAGGAGAGCAGGTGGGAGATTGCTAGCCAGGGAACTGCACAATTCCTCCACGAGGGGAGGTTACATTTTGAGAAATGACTTTTTCAGTGGTAGTGCCAGAATAAGCAGCTCTGGTGACTGCCTGCCCATTGTTCTCACTTTTCACAACTGCTCAGTTGTGCCAGGTATGCTTATTTGTGTGGCCACAGAACGAAACGGATTCAGGAACTGATCCAGGCTCAGCTATTCCCAAGAAAAAAGTTGTTTTTAGCCTGGATTGGTTTCTCATTGTGGTTTACTACATAGCCACACAATCAATGGTCTTGGCAAAGTAAGGAAGGAAGAGGGAAGAGAAAAAGTGTGTTTAACTCATCCTACATTGAAAAGAAAGGATCATGAGTGATCTTTGAGCAGGAGAAGTATGGTCAGCCTCCAAAACTGTCTAATGGGACTGCTTAGACTTAGGAAAAGCTGGAGAGAAATACTAAGGACTTCTTCACACATCTTCACTTTACTGGCTTTTTGTGGATTTTAAGAGTTCACAGTTCTGTCTACGCAGAATTTGGACGCTGAGTGAACATTTTTGTTTTTGAACTCTATAGCTGAAAGAAATGACCAACAAGGTCACATTGTCTGTTATACAGCATACCACTTTTAAAGTGATAGATCAGCATCTGCCCGCCAGGCATTCTTTCACAGCCATTAAGATATATGCAACACAAAGCAGTTAGGAGTATATGAAATATGGTTTGTTGAAAGGTTATGGAATTAATATTGTCCTATATGAATTTATAAGAGCTACATTTTTTGTAAGACTATGTTTTTAGAATATTGCATTATACAGAAAGTTAGATAAAACACCATGAATAAAACCTTTATTTTAGTTTCTTCATTTGGTAGGTTTGCTGCATGAATGTTGATTATACTGAATACCCTAAAAAAGACGTGTTTGCCAACTTTTAATGTTTTTCCACCCACACACCACCTCCTAATTTTGTCTCTGGCAGCCCAGATGTGTTTCTGCAGAATAAGTGTTTCTGCAGTGATAATTATAACACTTATAACAGGTAATTTGCAGATTTGGTAACTCAGAAAAAGCAGGACTATTTCACTGCGCCTTGATTTGGAAGCTGGTGGCAATTTCAAAACTTCATTACAAAGTCTAAAATGTTAGAGTGTATGGAATATCTTAGTCTAGAAATTAAGCACTGCTTTGTAGCGTTTAGCAAATGAATGTCTAAAGGGAGCTCAAGGTATGATTTAAATTGGGGGGGGTGGGTCATACTTTACTTCAGGCGATGATGTGTACATTGTGGGTAGGTCCAAAGTCTTGTTATATCTGGTGAACCAAACTCGTAATTTGGACCTGCCTCCGGACTTTTTTTTTTAATTATCATCTCTAAGAAGACTAGACAAATTTCAGTTTTAAATGCTGACACCACAGTGAGTTCCAAGGTCCCCCTTGATGACCTATTTCCATGTGTGATTTTACTTAAACACAAGGTTTCTACTCTTTTTGTTTATATTTCTACTAGTTATATCTGTTTCTGTTTAGCATTGCAGTTTAGATATGCAAGATTTGTAAACTCAGAATTTCTTTTGAAAGTTTAATGAGGTTTAAAACAGATTAACACAAAAGATCTTGTTTTAGACTGTTACTTTCTGCAGGAGAGGATTGTCATGTAATACCTAGATAACACTTTCCTTCTTTCCTTCCTGCCTTCCTTCCTTTCTTCCTTCCCTCCTTCCTTCCTCCCTCCCTCCCTCCCTCCCTTCCATTTTTACATTTCCTTAGTTATGACAAAGCTGGACAGCTGTCAGGGGTCCTGGGGTAATGCCCAGTTTTGGTGTGGACTGTAGTTCTAGGGGCTGTGATGCAGGTTGTCGATGTTGTCAACCTCAATGTCTGTCCAAGAGTGGAGTCTCCTTCAGGTACTGGTCTGTGGCTGGAAATTCTGGCAGAAAGGAAGGCAATCTGAGAGGGTTGGACAAAACTCCCATTCAGTATACATGGGATATTTTGAGTTTAAAATTTCTGGTTTGGCATTTCTGGCAGTTTCTGCCAAAACAAAGCACTGAGCTGTTTTAAAATTTCTGAATTCCTACCCAAAGTTCCCTCTATTACCAATTGTAATTAACTGCTGTTTGATCTGAAGACATAAGAACTAGTGACATCTGCCATGCTGTTTCCAACCCTCACTTGTTCAGTGTTCTTCTCTTAGGGTAGCATTTGTTAGTGTTTATTTTCAGTCTTCTCTTTACTAGATTGTAAAAATTAATTTCTTTAACCTTTTTTTGTAGATCAAAATTTTGAATCTCTTTTTGTTTTCAATTTTCTCTTAGATTCTTAACGTACCACCTGGAAGTGACAGGAAAATTTCTGGTACATAAAAGTAAAACTATGCAAGTACTTATTGTTTATTAATCTCTCATTTCTTAATATCCCTGGATTTGCAATCACTCTCAGTTGTCTGGATTATGGATTAATAAGGGTTTGCACCCCTCAGTGCTTGACTGCAGGACATTGCCATGGTATGAGTGATGTAGATGACAACTCATCACACGTGGCTTCGTCTGTGTACTGCTCTTTAAGGCTGCATCTGTGCTGTGCAGAAAAGAGTTTACAGGTTTTTCAAAATTGAATGTTTGTGTTGTTAATTTATCCAAGTTTCATGTTGTCTTTATTCTTGATTTCCTACACTGGGAAATGGAGAATTATCTAACCCGAGTGGAAAATTCTCAATGGATTACAGATCTGAGGCGTGGTACAGGATAAAAAGGTTTTCTGTAAGTATGGAGACAACGAAGTGTTGTGTATGCTCTGTGTTGTGTGACTCATATCAGTTGTATTAAAAAAAACTACACTGTATTTTAAAACAGTATTATTTTGAGGCAGTACCCTGCCGTAAAGGCCAGTGCACAATACACAAACTTTAAGCTGCATGAAGAAAGCAGACATCAGATATCTTTCACAGTTCCCCCTAAGGTGCTTGCAGCTGTTTCTGTAGCCTTGAAGTATATCTTTAGTGACTTAAAGTGAATATAATCATCATGGCTGGGCTTCGCGAATGAAGATTTGGGAAGGGCTCTACCCACATTTGTTACAAGCGCGCTGGTGGCTAAAGAGGCCAATGCCAGATAGACAAGTCTGGTTGCAAAAGGCACAGCAGAAAGACTCCTTGGATGGTATCGGCAAGACACGATTCCTTCTGCGTTGTCATCCCCAGTTCAGCTTTCAGTAGTTGCTGTGGGTGCAGAGAGCTTTCTTTTATAAGGCTCAAAAGCTGCCTCCGATCCTGATGTCTTTTTTTTCTCTATTGAAACATTCAGCAGTTGCCCTAGACAATTATTTTTGTTGACAAATTCACAAGTACATGTAAGGTAAGTCAGGAAAATCCTGAAATAGCCACTGAATACTTTGTATTTTCTATTCAGCTATTTTGTAAAGAGTAGAAGAGAGAGGAACTCAAAACACACAGTGTTGCTATATTAAATACTGCATCACCTTTCCCTGTGCTATTTCTGTGACTTCATCAACATTTTAGCTTTTCAGACTGGTATATTAGGACATTCCTTTTGCATCATGTTATTGCATACACTTGAGGGGTCTATTTGCCATCCCTCACATAACATGCAAGAAAGCTTGTTCCTGGGAGTACTCCTTAAGCCATTACCATCCAAGGAATCTGTGATAGATTGACAAATGATGTTTTGATTTTGATTAGCTGATTAGGAGTGCCTATAGACTTGTGGAGATGCCATTCATTTCTCTGGAAGGGAGACACAGCTGTAGTGACTGTCTTTGGGGTGCAGATCTGTGTACATTGGAATTTAATAATGTGGTCCTTTCAGTAGGAAACTCCCCAGCCAGTCAACTGAATAATGAAACAAATGCAGCATTTGCATGCAGAGGAGGATTAAGAAGAAAGACAGTGACACGGTGGCTTGAAAGCAACATAAAGAAGCGAAAATGAAATAGAGTGGAGACATTAAGAGCCATGGAGGGGGAAGACACTGGACTTGGCTTAAAAGAATATGGAACAAGGACATAAGAAAAAAGGTATATAGAGAAGACACATGCAAACCCCTTAGAATACATGAGAATAAGTGTGTCTAAAGTGTGAGTAAGGAAAAGAAATTTTTTGAAAGAACTTCCTGGGGAAATAGCTTCCCTTCCATTTGGCACTGGTCTTCAGTGTCACTAGGGAACTGGGACCAGCTTCTCTGGTGCTCTGCACGCCTAGCTGCTGAAATGGAGATTTGTTTCAAAATTGGCTAAGATTTTACAGCTAGTCAGTACTTTATGGTGCTGAAAACATTCCTGCTGATGGGATTCTAAGGTGTTTAGCTGGCACTAGTTTCAAAGTCTGTGAAATGGATATGGACTGTTAGTGGATATGGACTGGAAGAGCAAATTCTTTTAATTGCATGTTAAAAGGAAATCTGGGTTTCTTCTCTTATGTTTTGTGTCTTCTTACCTCTGGGAAGTGTTTCTGGAAGTAGTAAAAATCTTTTACTTTCAGGATTAATAGTTCTTTCGGTATAACCGTCCAGAACCAAATTCTGAGGGCATACTGTTGTGAACAGTGCTAGCAGGGCCCTTTGACAGCTGTCTGGTGCAGCTACTTGCTTTGGTTTGGAAGAGTAAAGAACCAGAGGGGGAGGAGGTTGAACGTACATAGTAGTCTATGCAATAGAATAGGTTGCAAGTACATGCAAAATGGAATTAATCTTTTAAATTGAAGCATGGTTTAGCTTTAGATTAACTATGTCTAACTTCATTATAGCTGGTTATTGATCTTAGCCTCCCCCCACCCCCTCAGTTATGATATTGGAGTTCAGTGATACCATGGAAAGAAAATATAGAGACCTTAAAAAAGAATCAGAAAACATGTTGTACATATAACCTTTCTGGTGCATGTGTTCAATATCCTTGTGAAAGGGGTGTTTCAATGGTACAGGAATGATCTGGTATTTTACAATCAAAAATCATCTGTAAACTCTGTGTGTGTATGTATGTGTGTCTATCTATAAAAAAAAATTTAAAAATTCTACTAAAGTTTCCTGTGCTTGCAGCATCCACTCTTCTGACAATTTCAGGGCTTTAGTGGCAGATTTCAGTCATTCTGAACTGTATATTGATAATTATTCCATTTGAAAAAAAAAAGCGATATATTTTTCTGAGGAGGGGTTGGGCCAAGAGATATGTACTCTCTTTCTAGAACATACCATCCGGTGTTACTTCAGAAGACTTAAATCATCCTTTTGTCTATCACTGTCTTCCTGCCCTTCAAGCCCTCCAGAGATGGTTTCTGCAGTCCTGTAAATAGCCAAGAGGTGGGGCAGGTCTCTTTAGTTAGAACACATGATGTATTATTTAACCATCCATCTATGTTGTGCAGTGAGCGTGCCACAAGAATTGCACAAAGCTTTTCTTAACTGTAGGTGGTTGTTCATTTATTAATGTAAACACCATGTGCCTTGGATGTGCGAGCACTAAAAATAAAGTTGCAGAGTTAAAAATAGATCTCTGGGAGTACTGAGATGCTGCTTAATCAGAACCAGCTGCAAGCTGTCTAGAAAATGTAAGTTATATGGAGCCAGATGGCTTTTGCCCTTTTTGCTTTAGACAGCATGTAATTTGGGTAACTGCAGCTACAGTAATGTATTTTCCCAGTCAAACTGTTTGATAAACATATTTGTTTCGAACAGACACTTCCAATTAGAGAGCCAGTGAAATGTTAATTTATTTTAATATTTCTCCACATGGGTGAGCCAAAGGAAGCTTACATAATACTAAATTCAAAGACATGCACAATAACTGCTCACAGCTGTATTCAGCAGGAGCTGGATTATGACTTTGCATCTTTGTACAGCAAGGCTCTTATTCTGGGAACAATCCCACTGAAAGCAAGGGAAGAACAATATAAATTAAATTAATAGTGCAATGATCAGTGGGACTTCTGTGGAGTAAGTTTGCAGGGGTAAGGCATTATATAAAGTACAGGAAGTGTGTTAGAATGATACTTGGCAAATGTCCATCAAACATCAGCCCATATGATTTCAGAAAGGGTTCCTTGCACACTTTTGCTTAACTGATGATATTAAAACCCAAACCTGTTCTGAGGCTTGGCAGTTTCCACAGTTCATCAGCTTGCTGCTGGGGACCTGTGTTCAGACTGTATTTGGGAATCTCAGTGACTAATCTAGGAAGGGGGAAACTGAAGCTCAAGTCTACTGTATTTGATTTGGAACTACTTGAGACAGGGGATTATGCTTTGATTGGGAGTCTTGAAGGTGAATACCTCAAACTGCAGGATCATCCTAATTCTATTTACAAGGTCTACTGATCTGCATCTGAGGGAGAGTAGTATGAAATTGCACAGCCTCAGACCATTCTAACTGTGCACATATAAATTGCTATTCAATCTCATACTTACGTACCTACGATTATAGGAAAACGTGGGGGAAGGAGGTGGACTGTATTTGAGGAAGGAGCCTCTTTTAGGAATTCATGTAGCTAAAGCCAAGCTCTACAAACCTGAAAAGCAAGTCACCAGGTTTTTAGCAGTGATGTCAGATGAAGACAGTTTTGTAGAAGATCCAAAAAATGAGTCTGGGTTTAAGCAAAGGCTTTTAAAAGATGGGATTGATTAAGGTGCCTGCCTTACAAGCAGATGATACAAATTACTTCCAGTTGGCATAAAGCAGTCATATTGAGTGATTAAATGTCTCCATATCCTTCTCGCATCACTGTTTGGCATTTTCTGTGGTAACTGGATTTAGTTAAGGTCTCAATGTTCTTTTGATATTCTAGCCTTTTTTTTTTTTTAGCACTATTTGCTGTATTTAAATGAAAAATTACATTTTCTGAATGAAATGCCTTTTTCTCCGTAACATCTTCTTTCTGTTCAGTAAGGATTTTTCTTTCTCTGCTTCATCCAATCTCCCAGAATTTCTCAACTTCAATGTCTACCATGCAAATTGTCAACATCTTATAAATATAAGCCTCCTATGAGAAACTACACAAAAATTCCAACCTGTTTCTGATGGTAGCCTAGTTGCCTGAACTAGCTTAGAGATGGGTTGGTAAAATGAGTTTGTTTTATTTTCCTAAATGCTTATATTTAAATATATTTACAATGCAAATTTGTCTGAAATTGGTAGTGTGACATTCTCTCATCGAATTTAATTCTATTGCACCTGTCATACTCATGAGTCATGAGATTTTTTTTTTTTAACTACAGGAAGTAGATTAATCAGTCTTTCTGTGGCCTGTGATTTTTTATACTAATTGAAACCAAGCAGAGTTCTAGGTTACGGGGTTTTTGGGAAGCATTTCAGTATGAAAATAACTTTCAAAAGTGCTTTGAAAATGCAGTTATTGACTCTTTTTTTTTTTAATTGCTCTTGTTTGGTTTATTTGATTATTGGCTGAAACTGCTAGTGATTTAAGAACTCGCAAATCTGTCCTTGCCTGAACATGATTGCAGGTTCAATTTACAAGTGGTTCTTAAAATAGTAACACTTAGAGTCAGTTTCTAAGATGTTTTAGGTTGAAATCAAATTACAAGAATTTACTAGTTTTTGACAGCAGAAGTGATAAAGCTGTGCAGATGAATTTTTAAGTACCTGTATACATGACATTTAGTCTTAAACTGATGAGTGCCTGGATTTAGATCATCCCAGCTGTAGGAAAAGCTCTGTGATGATTTGATTGCTTCCAGGCTTTATCACTGAAATATTTTGTCAGTGACCTAAAAATGATTACTGCTCTATTTACCTTAGGATAATTATGACCCACTCCTAAACAGGAGAACAAGAAAGGAAGGGGAAATAAGATCTCATGAGCTTTTTGGCTGAAACTGCAGCATTTCCTTTGTTAAGAGTCTGGTAGAGTAGAGAATGTGTTCTGTATCTACCGTTTTCTTCCGTTTCCTAATCTGTTGAGGAGATTAGGATTAGACATAGAATTAGCTTTATGTTGATTGTGCTGTTCGTCAGATCTGAATGGGTGCAAGCAAAGAATTATGCTCTGCCACTAAAGATATTTGCAGTACATTATTTGTGCAGTGGGAGCTTGTTACTTTTAAGGGAAGGAAGAGCAGGAAGGGATGCTTTTGATCAGATTTAGAGTAAATAACTGACTTCTGAATTTGGTGATTGTACTCTAACTTCTAAAATTTCAAGTAACTTCCTTCACAAATGCCTCATGAAGTACCTAAATATTTCACTTAAGCGGAATCACAAGGAAGAATTCCTCATTCTGATGTTTTCATCTGCCATTGAACACTTCCAGGGATCAGGCATCTACAAGCTTTCTGGACAACCTGTTTCAGTGCCTCACCACCCTCTCTGTAAGAGTTGCTTCCTAATGTCTAATGTAAACCTGTCCTCCTTCAGTTTAAAACCATTACCCCTTGTCCTATCACTACCAGCTCTTGTTTGAACATTAAGGTTTTGCTAATCTGGTACATTTTGACTGAAATAGCTTCAGAAGCAGCATAGAATAGCGGGAACAGCATAATGTGTGGCCAGTTAGGGGATGGAAGGTGTGAAAGACCGTCCTGGTGCACAAGTGAGATAGGCTACTAGGAGGTAGAGTTGCCCTATCTTGAAGGATTTCTTTTTAACTGAATTAAACAAACTCATTACCACATACAAGAAATTATGGCCTTGCTCACTGAGAAGTACTCACTATTTCCCAAGTATTTAGTTAACCATTCAGGATTCTCCCTTGTTCTGTTATAGCAGAGCCCAAACCTTTCTTAAAGTAAAGGCAACTGAAGCTGACAGAGCTGGGCCTTAGTTGTGTGGCTGTCTGGTTGTGTTCATAGACCTCTGTGTTTAGATCAGAAACTTCTGTTCCTCCTTCTTGCTGTGCATGGCCTGAGAGTTATTGTAAGCAAGGTAATCTTGGTGTTTCCTGTAAATGATGGATAATTTTAGAATATCTTATCTGCTTGAATTTGTACATGGGAGTAAATTAACATATTAATTTGCCATGTGTAAGATTGTTTTATACCTACATATAAATAAGGGTTGAACATTGAAAATAGGAAATGATGATAAATTTTATATAGTGCTCTATTTCTTTTTAGATTCTAAGAATAAAAACCTGTGTTTTTCTGGAAAATGCTAAATTTCTTTCCTATATAAAAGTAAATATTCCCAAATGTGGAAATGCTGTTTGATTATGACTGTTTCTAGGCTTAGCTGGAATTCTCACTCTGTGATTACTTTTAACATTAGTCTAAAAGTAGATCCTTGTCCTCATTTTAACACTGCCACCAGAAGAGAGAAAGTGATTTATTAAAGTAAAAAAAATAAATCCAAATTTAATAATTTAAATGCAAATGTCCCCTTTTAAAACAAAATTAAGTAGGGAAAAAAATAAAGCTGTAATAAAGGCTTATACTTATTATAGAGTGTCTTGCATGCATTATAGTGTGTGATCTTAAAACTATCCAGGTTTTTCTGCGTGACAGCATTTCTGAGGTCCTTGAGCTTATTTACACAAGGACACTCAAAAAATTAATCTGCACTAACTAGATTTGAAGCAGATTCATCAGATTGCATTAAATCCTTGTTCAGAATGCTTTTAAAATTGACATCCTTAATTTAATTTATATTACTTTATTTTGGAAGTGACCTAAACTGTATGGAATTAATTTAATCCTGAATGAGTATCCATAATATGGTTGAAATAGTTTAACTAATCTTTTTTAAAAGTAAGTCTGGATTCTTTGCAAATATTCTGATTTTCCTCTGAATTTCTTCTTCATTTAAGATGAAATTTGTAGAATTGCTATTACACATGTTTTTTGTGTGGTTTGGGTTTTTGGGCTTTTTTGGTTGTTTCAAACTCCTTCTCTTACTGTAAGAAAAAAAACCACCATACTTTTTTGATTTAAAGTATGTTGGTATTTGTAAGGGAGGGAACCCATTATATCTAATCATAGTTAGTGACCAGGAAGCAGATGAAGTGAGTTAGTTCAGGCTAGTTATTGGGAAAGAGCTGAGCTTTTTCTTCTATTTGGTAATATATTCCCTCCTGTGCAGTGTATCTTTTGAAGTGTACCATTATCTGGTTGCTTTTTTCTATCTTTTCTTACAACCTTTAAAGTGATACATTTCCCATTTTGTATTTGAAAGGGTGTTGATCTCATGGCAGAGTTTGCTGAGGGATTTCCATATCATTTGTCAGAAAAAATGTAGTAAAAGAAGAAATATATCTGTGAGGTTCAGTAAATGAAACCATTTAATAATAATTAGGGTGGATCTATAGCTATTAATTAATACCCAAACTAATCAATATTGGAATAAAATTTTAATGTAGTCAGAGTTTCCCCCAAATATGTATTTTTAAGCAAAAAAACCCCCCAAAACTCCATACTTCTTTAGTAGTGTTCAATATTTTAAATAACAGAATGCCAAAAGAAATAAGTGCAGATTATTTCTTAACCTCTGAGAATCAAGAGATTACGATGACAGTAGAAAGTAAAGAGGGAAGGGATATCTCTTTTCTGGCCTTTTTTTATATATGCTAAATGATTAAATTTTCAGCAGTTTTATTTTGGTGGATATGTAGCTAATTTCATTGACTGTAATGGTGTGTGTAAACACATTCATTCTGTGCATACTCTACAATAGCCTTTAGTGCTGTGTCTGCTTCTAAGTGTGTGCTCTTCCACTGTCCATATATCTCTATAAAGCTTAATATATTTGAATAAATGTTGTTGTCACTTTTCCTCCCAGACAGAAGTAAAATGCCTGATGCATCTGATAGACGTTTTTCCTACTTTTACTTAAAATATCTTTGAGAGGAAAGAGACAAAAGGAGGGTATATGAGATCTGACAGTTGTAGCCCACGCCAGGTCTTCTCAGCCCTGAGTAACTATAAAACATACTAGTGGTTCTCATCTTTCTTGGATTAAAAATATGGTATCTTTTTTTTTTTTAAATTAACCTATGTTATTGTATATTGGGCTTGTTGATGAAAAAGTTGTAGTATTTTGTTAAGTTTTGTGATATTATTTTGAAAATTACTGTTGCTCCTTGGATTCAAAGGCACTGTGACCCCGTTAGTGCTTATCTGATGTCTGTATCCTTAGAAATTCTGAATTCCAAGCTGCCACACTAATACTTCTCTTCATTCTACCTCATGTTATAATAATCATATTGGAGTCTCATTGCAATTTTCTGTGCTCGGTGTGTGTTCAAGAGATTTATTTGCATTTCTATCCTGAATGAATTAAAATAATTTTGTTGAAAATGGCTTCACAGGGCTTGAGTTTTCATATCTCTTGATTCCTGCAGACTTATATTCTAATCTGCTGGAAATGCCAACAATTTAAAGGTAAAAGAAATGCAAATACTTCTTAAACATGCATTCAGCATGTCGTGCTTGAAGAGATAAAACTACTTATTAAATTTAAAGAAGTTACTAATATTCATAATCAAAGCTCAAAAGTTTGAATTTTGGTACACCAACATACCTTTTTTTTTTCTATTGGTAGAAGATTTCTTTATCAAAAAATTTAAGACTTGCAGGAGTTAACAGTATATATAACAGGTTATATAACAGTAGGCTGAATATGAATTTACAAAAAGTTTTCTTATAGCTGGAAAACTAAATCTGGTTTGGGATGTAGAAATATACACTTAAAATGAATATATTCCTATTTTATCAATAAATGTGTCATTCAAACTCCTAATACTTCTTTGCATGCCAAACTATGTTTCTGGTATCTGCTGAATAGTTTGTGATTGACAAATTCTTGGATTATTTCAATGTGAATGTAGGACTGTGAGAAAGATGCTTTCCTTAATAAGCAATAATAATTTCCTGAAGCATTTGTGTTAAATTCCATGCTTTTAAAAAATAAATGCAAGTAATGTAAAGTATGATAGGTTTGTGGGTTTGTTTCTTTTTTTGGTTTGGTTTGGGTTTTTTACCTTTTTTTTAACAACATAAGAGGTGCAATCACAATAATGCTTAACATAGGAGTTGAACAGCACATATTTTAGACAGGTAACCAGATAAGGCTCTTATCTGAAGAACGGTTCATTTTCATAGCTGGTCAAAGTTTAAGTAGACTTGAGCCTAAAATGCTATTTTATAAGAAAATGGAAGTTTTGCTGTATTTTCAGAATTTTAAAGATCTAGCAAAACTGGACAACAAAATCACTGGGAATCAGTTCTAGGAAACCAGGAGAGTGCAGTCCCAGACACATTAATTAAATAATGATTTAAATACTCTAGCTGGTTATCTTTGTTGTTTTGGATGGGTGGTTTTTTTTTTTTTTTTTTGGTTGATTGGTTGGTTGGGGTTTTTTTGTTGTTGTTTGTTTGTTTGTTGTGTTGTGTTTTTTTTTTTTTTTTATTATTCACATGTATGGAGTCAGTCAGCCCTGGAGGTATTTTGCCACAGTATGATGTTGGCCAAATGAATGTTTCAGGTATCAGTTGTCAGGTTTTTTACTGGCATGCATAAACATAGCCACATTCTTTGGCAGTTGTGGTGGGTAAACCCTGGCTGGATGCTCCAAAGCTGCTCCCTCCCCTCCTCAGTTTGTTGGGGAGAGAAAATATAATGAAAGGCTTGTGCATGGAGATAAGGGCAGAGATATATCCCTCACCAATGACCGTCATGGTCAAAACACTCCACTTGAAGAAATTAAATTTCTTGGTAGTCAAATCAGAGTGGAGTAATGTGAAAGCAAACCTCAGGCCTTAAAACACCTTCCCTCCACCTCTCCCTTCTTCCCAGGCTCAATTTCACTCCTGATTTTCTTTATTTCCTCCCCTCAGAGGTTCAGAGGCACGAGGAATTGGGGTTGTGGTCAGTTCATCGCACATTGTTTCTACCACTCCTTCCTCCTCGGAGGATAGGACTCCTCACACTCTTCTGCTACTCCAGTGTGGATCCCTCCCATGGGAGGAAGTCCTCCATGAACTTCTCCAATATGAGTCCTTCTCATGGGCTGCAGATCTTCAGGTACTACCGTAGTGTGGGTACCTTTCCACAGGGTGCAGTCCTTCAGGAACAGGCTACTCCAGCGTGGGTCGCCCGTGGGGTCACAAGCCTTGTCAGCAAACATGCTCCAGTATGGGTTCCTCTCCCCATGGGTCTATAGGTCCTGCTGGGAGGCTGCTCAAGCTTGGGCTTCCCATGGGGTACTGAAGGGTATCATATGAAGCTAGCAGGAGACAGGTTCAGAACAAAGTAAGATGCTATTTTTTTTTATCTGAGTCTAAGAGGAGTCTGAGCAATTACATAGGGATAAATGCATGAAGGTTTCTTAGCCACAATCATATCTATCTCAGAAAGATCCTTGGAAAGGTTGGAAAGGGTTTGGAGTCTGAAGATTGTTCAGGGGAGTATTCTTTTCTTACTATTCCCTGGGCAGCTGCTTGGGAATATTGATGAAGATATTTATGTTATCTTATATTTCATCTGACAATCAGTTGAAGTTGTCCCATGTTATCTTTGTTGACTTCCTAATTCTTAAATTAAGAGGTTTTGTAGTTTATTCCTGTTTAAAAAGAAAAAACTGGTAATCTGATCTCAGCTCATCATCACTTAATGAAGAGAAACCGACAAACTAGTATTGAGATATCTGAAGGCTCTCTTAGAGGCACAGCTCCATTACTTTTGAAGAATGAATAGTTTCAATAACTGAATGTTAGCACTTTCAAACTGTGGACGAGGATACTTTTAAACAAAATGCAGTCAAAAATTTCAGTCTAGAATTTGTTTTGATTATATTTTAATTTTTTGATCAAACACACTCAATTCAAACTGAGCTTTGATTCAAGTGTGTATACATGCTTAATTGTTTTCCGTATTACTTTTTGTTCTATTACTTATGAATTTACAGTTGGACCCATTTCAGGCTACAAAATCATTCACATACATGTGACAAATGTTGCACTTATTGTCTTGCTGCTATTTGTATTTTTATTGGAGTTATGTTTTGGTTGATAAAGCATTTCTTCATAAAAATTTGCCCGGCAAAGACAAGAGTGTTAAAGAAATTTTTATTAACTACCCATTAATGTCTAATATTGAAAAGAATTACTCTGCCAGCCAGCAGCACTATGGCAGCAAAACCATATTGTGTTAACCTTATGCTTCTGTGAAAATAGAACAGGCTAGTTTCCCAGCAGGAGACGAAGTGATATAGACGGGCAAAGAATACTCCAGCTTAGCCATGTCTGTGTGGCTGCAGGTGGTTTGATGATAATGAGTAAGTGATAGTGGCCCTGCTGTGCTGTGATGTGAGGCAGCTATCTGACTCCCAGGCAGATAAACTGGGGGAATAACTTGGTAAGAGAGAGTAGGTATCTAACGACTATACCAGCATGACAATTAGGCTTTTTGCTTTTGTTCTGCTAGCTTTAAATAAGCCAAGTAATTTACTTACCAGTAGCAGTTGGAATGCAGTAGAGTATGAAAAAGTGAAAACAGAAGGTCAGTACATTACTGCTGTCCCCTCCCTGCCTCTCAGTGAACAGCCTCAACTTCCTCCTTAGAGCTTCTTGCATCCTGCTTAGTTGTGTAATCTGGAGCAGTCCTTAACAGGACTCATATAACAGGACTCCTTAAGAGGAGTCATATAACAAATATGGAAAACTCTGCTAAAGTTGCTTACAGGATAGCTAATATTGATAGGACAATGCTAATGGAAATACATTTATAACAGTATAGTTTCATTTCTGTTAAATGTGGGGTTAACACTCAAACTGGTCAGACCTTCTTTTATGGTTCTTTCCTGGAGCAGTTGAACATGTATTTCCTTTCTCAGGTCTTTCAGTCCTCCCCAGCTGAAAGTTGCTTCCCTAGCAACACATTTGTGTCCCATCAATTTTTTTTATGATCACAAACAATTTAGGAGAATTTTTCGTAGATTAATAATTGTCATCTCTGAGGACTGTAGGGAAAAGAGGCTAAAAACCACTGATATTAAAAAGTGGTAAGATACATGCAAGAGAAAAATAAGTTCACAACATTTTGTAGATTGTTTATTCATGTTGGATGTCCAGAAACGACCCAATGAACTATGGTTCTGCTGGAATGGAGCTGTGCAAACAGCATATGATACATTCACTGTGTGATGAAGCAACTTCATTTGCATTCAATTTTCAGAATTCCCATGTCCAAAACATTGTTTTTTTTCCTATAGCTTTAAGCAGTTCTTGAGAGAAGTGTGTTTCCTCTCAGAACATTGTCAAACAAATGGAAATCTTGTTCTTCAAAACATGTTGAAGATCTGGCAGGACAGGGATTTTATAGCTTCCTCAGGGAGGAGTTAGACAGGAAGGTCAGTGGCCCAAAATGACCAAGTTTAGCAAGTCCTTTTTAGGCTTATAACATTATGAAATGAGGATTCAGTAAATTTCTAGGGTAAAAATTATTTTTATTTATAGATTTTTTTTAGATTAGAAACTATTTACATGGCTGTATGATAAACTTCTGGTTCTGTAGACTTCAGCAGTATTGAGTAAAATATGTACAAATGATGTGATTGAACAAATGAGAATTTTTGCATGAGAATATATTACTTTATATGATGAAATTCCATTTAATGTGGTCTAAAATAGTTTTCTAAGACAGAAAAGAAAGCATATAGTTGGTAAGAAATTTACGCACACTTAGAATAAAAACCAGCTAGTATTATTGCATCCTGCTAAATTCCTATTTTTTCCATATCTGTGCAAATTTGAATCTATCATGATGATCAAAATGGAGAGACTGTCAATTTGTTTTTCAAATCTCATAGGAAACAAGCTGCTGTTTCATTTTGAAGAATACTGAAATATTTATTTCTATATGAAGTGTGTGGGGTGTCTCTATTTTAAAAAATACATATCAAACCCCACATATCTCTATGGTTGCAATAAGTTACTTCTAAAGATAAAATAAGACTTTTTGTTGCTGAAGGGTATGTCTTGCAGAGTTATATTTTTGATTGGGGAGGGAAATGGCATTGGTGTGCTAATGATAACAGCTGATGCAAAAATGTTCTGGAAGAGGTAGTATGTAGCAGGGCTATGAAATTCAAAGATTGCATAACATCTGAATAGCAATTAGTGAGGCAGTGGTAATTTATTGAAAAACATTTGAAATTTAAGTTGCTATAGCTAAATGTATCAAATCAAAGATTTAGAGAGATGCTTTTCATATTTGTGAACTGTTCTGTTAAATCTTGTGAATGTTTAACATTCTTTCATCCACCCTTTGATGATATAATTGTACAATTTGGACCACTACTATTTTGCATTCAGAAGCACTTAAAATAGCAGAAAAAGTCATCAGAGTTACTAAGAGGTAGGATATGATACCATTCCTGTCTGAAGGACTTCTACCAAAGGGGAAATGTGCGGGAATTTATACCTTTTCCCCCCCTCCATCCCCACAAGTCAATTTGGGACTGATAACTGCCCTCATGCAAAGCAAACCCAATTTGGTGGAGGGGATACAGAAGCATGCTTCACTAGGTGGTCTTTTTTCTGTTATTAAAGTAACATGGAAACTAGCCAAAAAGCCACTAAGTTTATCTGAAGTAACACTTGCAGCTTTGTGGAAGTATGTGGCTGAGTAATAGTACAAAAATAGCAAGTTATTTTGAGGAAGAGCATATGTTCTGTAACAATGAGAAATTGGTATACGGATAAAAGAAATTATGTATCTAAATATAAATTTCAGATGAGAAAGATCTATGGCTTAGTGCCACAAACTTTTCTATAGATGCAGCCATTAAAAGTTGTTTAATGCTCATTCTTCTAATGTAGTTATTTAAAGACACACCATCGTTGGTAAATTGCTGTACTGCCTTGAAGGTGCACTTTTTGTAGTCTGTAACAGTACAGATAATAGGCACTTCTTATATTCGAGTGCACACTGATATACAGGGTACCACACGGTGGTAATTGCAGGCTCTTTTTTTTTCTTACAAGAAAGGTACATTGCAGAGCCATAGTGTTTGCTTACTGACAGCCAAATGCAGCTATCTCCTGTTAGAATTAAAAATTAAGACAACATTAGAAGAGATTTTCAGGTTACTTGAGGAAGCACTTAGGTAAATGTGCTTAGACACTGGAAAACAAATTGCAGAACAATGACTTGTGCAATATCATTCAAAATTTTTCATGGTTCATCAGATAATAGCAAAGTTTATTTAAAAGATAGAAAGTATTGCTTTAAGGATTAAAACCTTCCTATGCAGAAGTTGTTCTATTTCGTGGAAGAGACTAGCTTCTTTTCAAAAATGTGAAGTGTGCACCAAGTCCCTTAAAATCTTAACCTTTAAATGTTTCTCCTTTCACTTTTTTTCTTTAAGCTTTCTTTAAACAATTGGCATATGTAAAATTCCTACTGATGAGCAGAACAAGAGATTAGAAGATTAAGATGCAGTTAGATGTTGAATAACTAGAATTTAAGGCATTACCAAATAAAATCCATGTAGAGCTGCTCTATTCATCAAGCTCTGCATAGTGTAAAGCTGATTGAATAGATTGAGCAAACTGAGTTTTGAAAGCCTCAGGTAATTACGGAAAATAAAAACAAAAATAATTTCTTATTTGGTTTTGGGTAAATCTTTTTCTTATTTTATGAGCCATTTGCACTTCAAGAATCTACATGCTACTTGCTACCATTTGCTGTCTATAAGAAGAGAAGTGATCATGCAATACTCCTGTTTCAGAAGAGGAAAAAATGTTGGTAGAGGAGAGACGCAGAAAATTTAGAGAGGATACGCAGGGAGAAGTTAAAGAGCTCAGCTGGAATTAGGCATATAATCACTCAATGTATATATTTTTAACCTATTTGTCTTTCTCTCTCCCTTTCTCCTAATCATTGAATAACCAGCCTTTCTCATTATTGTCTATATTATAAGCTACCTGTGTTTCTACTACTGGGGAAAAACAAGGAGAAAACGCGGGTTCCAAAACTGACATAGAAAATTATTAAGAAATTATGAGAAAAGCTGAGCAAAAGAATCCTTATGAGGTTTTCTTCCCTTGTTTTTTTTCCCCCCAGTATTTTCTCTGTAATGATGAGAGTATTGTGGCGAAGTAAATATAGTAACTTTAGCTCTTGCATTTACAATTCCCTGAAAAAGGGAGGTCACTTTCCTCTGAGCCAGCAGTCATTGCTGTATCTAAAGTAGTGCCAGAAAAGGGAAGTATATGAGGTAAGATAGTCTTTCTGGTGTTAAAACTTTAATGCACAAGCATGTATTAGGTGTTTGGAGTTGTCTTCTAGAAATAAAAGATAAGGTAAAAAAAAAAAATCCTAGTGAATTAAATGATCTTTCTGTATGTCTGGGATCTGTTCCGTGGGTACTTACTGGTATGTGCTGCAGTTCCTGGCTGGGCTACATACCCAGCTTTGTTTTCTGTGAAACTAAGTAGGAGAGGAATAGCTGATACATGTCCAGATCTCATCCTAATACAAATTTCAGATGGAGCCTGGAAACTTAAATGATAGGTAAATGATAGACAAGAAGGCAGAAGAATACAAAAATATCACCAGTCACTATAACTGTGAAATCTGGGCAGTTGGGGAGTAATCCCGTTGAGGATTTCTGGCCAAAATCAACAGTTGGAATATGTTTTGATGCTGAGTTTGGAGAGAAAGTGGAAGATATTTTTCTTTGATAAAGGGGAACAAAGTGGTTTTTATGGCATTCCCTCCTAGTACTCTATTTTACTTGTTTATTCTTGTGATTTTAAGAAAAGCTCCATCGAAAATACTCTCATTTGGAGCTTTGTGCATCCATGCCATATGTTAAAAACGTGATAAAGAATAGTTGTAGAATCAATGCAGTGACATTTGTCCTTTATCTTCCTCCTCACCCACACTGAAATAACAGATTTATAATCTGTTATTCTCTGTACCAGTTTTCCTCCTGCAAATGTAAACTTACTGGCGATACCAGGTCAATACTCTTCAAGTTGACCAAGGAATTTATATTTCTTTTTTTTGTTGTTGTTTTTCTGAGTCACATTTTGAGGATTGATTTTTAGGTTCTTTAAAACACTGGACTGGTATATCTGGAATACATAAACCAAAAATTGAAGCCTTAAAAGCAACTAAAGGTGAATAAAAAAAATCATTATGAGTTTTTTGAAGTACTGCTGCAAGCACCAGATTTTATGCCATTTTTCATTCATCTAGAAGTTAAAGGAAATTTTAAAAGGGTTTTGGGAGCCAACTTTAGTATTTTTGAACTTGTTTGAAGTGTGTAGTCTTCAAGGAGAAATTATACCCAATTTGACTTGTACATGCTAGTATTTTGTCTTGTTTCCATAGCTGCTGCATACTCTGAAATGTGAAAGAGGGAAAAGGTTCTCATCCTGTCTGATCTAATTTTATTTAAAGTTTTTTCACTTTGAGCATCCTGTGACAGCCATTTTTAGCAGTGGAATCATAAATGGACTTTAATGCTTGATTTGTCTTCTTTCCCACTGAGAGCAAAGGAAGCATCTAGACTGTATTACGAAGTACAATGTGTAGGTAAGCATGGAGAACCCAGAGCTGTTACAGGAAATGTTACAACAAAAGGTGGTACAATTTCATGTGCAAATGCCTGTGCGCAAATGGGAAACTCATGATTGTCTTTGCAAATGAAATGTCACACCATGTTAGATAGAAAACCATTATGCTTTTGTCATCGGTGGTTTGTTCTTGTGCATAAGTTGCTGATCTCTCTGGGTTTTGACAGATGTGTCTAAAAAATTTCTCAAAAACCCTATGTTTTAAAAGGAGTAGTAAATTTCACTGAAGAGTTTCACTTCAGATGTCAAGCCTTTGTGACAGCTTCATGGATCTTACTTTGGTCATCTCTTTCTCTAAGTCAAACTGTGAACAGTGGCCCAGATCCCATAGTCAAAATAATGGGATATTGAATTGTAAGAGAAGATGTTATCTAGGAAAGGCCTAAAATAGTTTTGGAAGTTCCAGCATGATCAGACTCTTTTCACACAGCAAGGATCCATGAGATAAGAACAAATATGTACAAAATAACTTCCTTTTCTGGCTGTGGAACGTGAGTAACATAACATAGAGAGATGCTGCTTTCTGACTATCACTTATGGAGCAGGCAGTGCTGAACCTTCTTGGAGCGACTCCATCCAGGAACAGCTTGAGGGGCCTGTACCAAGAGTAATGCAGACATAAGTTACATTTGTCTTCTAGACTCTGAAAATACGACATCTTTGTAAAGTAAATTTGCTCCTTGTGTAACCCTAAACAGGATAAAGAGCATTCTCATTTAATTTAGTGCTTGCTTAGTCTCAGAGTCTCTGTGTTCGAGAAGCCTCAAGGTGGTCTGAAAAAGGAAAACTGGGGTTGATTCTGCTGCAATTTGAATAATTCTCAAGCTTTTCTCTCATGGAGCTCTCGGCCTTGGGAAGGTTTTGCTATTCAAAAAAAAATTCCAGAAAACCAAAGTCGTGTGAGTAGCTGAGGGCTACTGTAGAACGTGCTGCACACATTAGGATGTGCAGCCCTGGCATTATACAATTAATTGAGAGTGTTTTCAGTCCATTGAACAGACCAAAATGTTTAGTAATAACAGGTCACTTTTTGAAAGATGCCATTTCTGCTTTGTCCATATGAACACCTTTTTTTCGATTCAGCTGTTTCTTTTTCCCCCCTGCCCTTTATGCAAAGATATTGTAAAGAAACAGCTTAGGGAAATGAAACAAGCTGTCCAAATTTGTAAAAGTTACACTTCCTCAAGGAATTTCAGTAATGTGTAACAGCTGGTCTAAATGGGGACTAAAACAGTTTAGATTTTTTTTTTTAAAGACAAACTCTAATGATTTCCCAAGACAGCAAGGATGACATAGCTAACAGTTACACTGTAAGAAAAATAGATATTTAATACATAAAAGTTTTCCTACTTTATCATGTTTTTGTCTTCCAAAATGAAACAGTAGCTATTTTTTTCCTCTATGGTGGTCTTAACCTAGTAGAAATGTCTGAGCAAACACAGCAATGTTTGAACTTAGTAGAACGAGTAGAGTAGTAGACAATTATAATTGACTATTCCAAAATGTGTGGGGTGACCAGATGTCTGGCATGCTTGCCATGTGGCATACATATTAGTTAGGTACATTGTGACCAATGAAGAAAGTTTTATGCACTATCTCCAGTACAGTAACTTTTATCTGCTCTCAATTTTCAAAGTTTACTGTTTCTTGATAAGACACTGTACAAATGAATGCTGAGATTTCAGCAGATACTGAAAGGATTTTTTAATTGATTCTTCTAGAGAAGAAGATGGTATCCCCTTTATATGATGCAATCCCTTGCACTGGTAATTTAGCTCTGTTTTTTTATTTAAGTAACTGCTCTAGCTGTCTCATAATCTGCAGAAAGGCACAAGCAGATACAGAGGAGACTCACATGCAGGGATCTGATGAGTTCCAAAGACACCATATTTGTGGATTTTCATGAAAAATGTTGAAGGCTTTTCATGGAGGTTTGAATAATCGTTTGTTGTTGTTTATTTAGTATATAAAGATAGTTACAGGCTGAGAGAGTTGGGGCTATTCAGCATGGTGGAGAAGGCTCTGGGCAGACCTTACAGCACCTTCCAGTAGTTAAAGGAGGTCTACAAGAAGACTGGAGAAGGACTTTTTACAAGGGCATGTAGTGATAGGACAGGAGGGAACGGATCTAAGATGAAGGAGAGTAGATTTAGATTAGATATTTGGAAGAAATTCTTTACTGTGAGGGTGGTGAGGCACTGGAACAGGTTGCCCAGAGAAGTTGTGAATGCCCCATCCCTGGAAGAGTTCAGGGCGAGGTTGGATGAAGCTCTGCGCAACCTGATCTAGTGGAAGGTGTTTCTGCATAAAAACACACCCACCTGCCCACCCACAATTTCCCTGAATATGTGTAGTGGAAAACCATCAAAGCCGCTCTTCTGCCTGAGATTTACTTGCACCAGTGTAGTCATTGCAAGAGAGGGAAAAGCTGTCCTTAAGCTAAAGGACAACTTTAGCATTAACAAGGAATGCTAAAGGTTACAAGGTTACAGGCGAGCTTTGAGTGATCTCTAGAAGCTATTCCAACATATGTATTGGAATCTTATAAATGTTTTAACCATCAAGTGAAACTATGGGACAGTATTTTGATAGAGAGACAGGGGGAACACACAGCAGTTATAATAGTGTGATGTGTTTATGAAGATGACGTATTTCCTTACTGTACCAGGAAATTGCATCGAAAGTGTGTAGCATAACCTAGTGCACATTTCTAGTCCTACTGAGTAGTCTCTTAATAACCTCCACAAGTTACATTTTCACCAGTTTCTGGAGGATCTCTGTCTCTCCAGATCCTTTTATCTTTTCCTCACAGAAGAAGGGACATGATTACACAGAGGCTGTTTATTAACTAAATATTGTAGAAATTAATAGTACTATTGTAAGGTCTGTTGCACTGTCAGGCTACAACAAATGGGCCTTGGCAATATGCAGCTAGTTGCTGTTACTGGGAAGATGCAACAAGAATTCTATGGGAAATGACCTTCTGTGAAAGATGATGGTGATGCATGTGTGATAGACTTTCATGGGTACATTGCAAGTTCTTACAAAATGGCTTCTCCATTGTGTTAGATGGGCAGTCCCTGTGGATGGAAGAAAGAAAAAAAGCAAGAAATGTGAGCGAAAGCGAAGTGTGGCAGTGTCCTGCTGAATGATGGCCAGGTCATTCTTTCAAGAAAGCAAGAGAGATTCTGTAGTCTGCTGACTGGGGCAGGGCATGTGGGCTAAGGAGAGGGACATGGAGTGCAGTTCCTTGTGGCCTCAGTCATGTGTTGGCTTTTGGTTGTGAGGGGTATTTTTGGTAGAGAGAGAAGTTGAACTTTGATCTAGTTTGTGATTTATCTAAAGTACTCAAAACACCCAAAGCCCTGGATTGTGTAGGCACTAAATTTTGATGTACTTTACAAATGCCAAAGGAAAGCATTGAGTAAACTATAAGACCACAAATGTGAAGATGAACTTGGGCTATTTCTGTGGCATAGCTTTAACCAACTCATCTTAATCTGTTTTATATTATTTTAATGCACAGAAACAAAGGACAGTGTCTTACGTTTTTTCCCAAATGATATTGCTAAAAGTGGAAATTCTTGTTGTTTAAAGGAGCTTACTAAATGAGGACACTGAGATTGTGTTAATTCTTTCAGTGTTCCTTTTACATGTGGTGTTAAACACTGTGTATTACAAAAAAATACGGCTTTAAGGCAAAAATTAAACATTAATTAAAAATAATTATGTAATTTTTAGTTCTTTTCTGTCTCTCATTACCCTTAGTCACTTGAAGTGACTATAAAATACTGATATTTTATAGATAGCATCCCTTCTTCATGTACAAAAGCATAAATAGCTGCATAAAAACTTCTGTCCATTGGCTCAAAGTGAGCTTGATCAGCTCCGTTAGGTAACTTGACTAATAATATATACGGCTAATTTATTCTTTCTTTCCCACTCATGCAGAATGGTTTGAATTTTATTCTCTTCACTTCAAAGCAACAGTGAGAAAAACTACTGTTAGCTAGATTTTTGTTTCTCTTTGATTTTTTTTTTATTTTCTCTCCAACTAAACAGAGACTAGTACTGCTTGGATGTTGTATCTAGTATCTTATTATGACTATAGGTATTGAACATCCGGTTTGAAACACTGTAATAAACCTTCAAAAGTGGTAAAGTGGTGTGGGTGTTTTGGTTGTTTTGGTTTTTTTTTTAAACGAACAAAATTAAAAACTGGGGTAGTAAGCTGAATTATGACCCCACAATTAGGTACTGCTGTAAGAAGTGGGAGGGAATAACAGAACCAGCTAGTTGACTAACCACTTCCCTTCATTGTTGCTTTTAATATCACAACAGCCTTGCTAGCTTTCTAAACCACCATAAGTTACATCAACGAGACCATGTACGCCCTAACTGGTAAGTTCTTTTCATTTAAGATCTAAATTGAAAGTTGAATTGGAAGTGATCCTCAGTGATTGAAAATTGAATAAGATGTATGGCTTTGTGTTATTATATCGTAATCATAAAAAAATTATTATCCTCTGTGTTGTTAATAGTAAATAAATCTAGACACATATCTGCCTTAGCAACAAACTTCGTGCAGAGTCAGAAGGGTATATTCACTTGACAAATCACGAGCTAACTACCAAAGTAATAATAACAGTTGAAAAAACAATGCAAGCCTGTAAGGTCTGAAAGGTGTTTTAATTGAGTTTTTGCATGAGTTGAAAAATAAACTTTGATTTCTCTCACAAGTGTGAGAGAAATGTGCTGTCTCAGAAGTATGCTGTGCTGTCCTTCACAAGCCGAAGCCTTCTATGCTGATTACTGTTACTACTTTGTGGTTGGAAAATTCTTCTTTGATGATTTCTGTTGCAGCTCCTGGTAGTAATAATTATTGTAGTTAAAAATCCTAAGTAATAGGCTAAATAAACAAGCAAATACTTTTTAGTAGTTTCACTTTAAAATACACTAAATAACCTGAAGTGAGATAGTCTTACAGTGGAGACATATAGTTAAGGCTAAAATAAGGGGGTTTTGTGCTTGTGGTGCTCAAAAAACTGTCAATTAGCCATAAAGTCTGTATTAAGTTCCTGGTTTCCTGGCAATAGTGCAGTGGAAGGTTCTAGCCTGTACTGGTCTGAATGAGATTTAGATTGGATTCTTATTGTGCAGCCAAAAGTTGTGATAGGGGGTTTAATTCTTACAACTATTTCTCTTTGTCTTATTGATCATGTGGATGTGATGTGGCTAAATATACGCCAAAGCTGGGGAAGGACACATCAGTTCAGAATCTATTGTATAGCTTTCATTTAGTGAGATGAGCTAAATTCTGTCATCAGTATATGTTTTTACTTAATATCTTTACATGAAATGTATTAGGAGCTTTTTAATGATAATTTTCCTAGCAGTAAAAGCCCAAAACCCAAACCAAACCAAGCAAGCAAAAAAACTCCAGTGATGAGTGTTTTTCCTCAGGAAGGCATCATTAAGAAGTTGTTAGTGTGTTTTGGGTTCTTCATTAATACATTTTATTTTACTGCAAGCTGTCTAACAAAATTGATACTCTATAGTTTCTACAGGATGTATTTACAAAGTGGCTTCTATGTATTCTTTTCATATTTGGATATTTACTTTTGAAAGAGGAAATGATTAAGCCAAATGTTTGAGGAGCTTCATGAGGTTGATAAAAAAATAAGTATTTGAAATTTTTATTGTTTTATTTATAATCTCATACTGAAAAACAGTACAAGTAATTCCATGTGAATCTCACACAAGAAAACATGGTGCACTGTGGAGGGTTCAGCTTAGGAGCAACCTTGTGCCTGTCAGCTCCTCTTGCTCTAACGTATGGATGTGCTGTAATGAGAAGTCTTCCACATAAGTTACCTTTAATACCAATATCTTTTAAGAGCCATCAAAGAAAACATCCAGTAAGTTGTGTAAGAAGAAAAAAATTAAACTCTAACAGTAGTGAATAAATTAGAGCAGTAATAGCTGCAAAAGATGTTGCTTTTTGAGGCCATCCACATCCCTCATCTGAGGACCATGAGCGTAATTAGCAATGTTCTTATGAAGTGACAAAATGAGCTTGTTTTGCAGACATCTTAATCATTGTCATCTGCTCCTTTGTACCAAATTTTGTTATTATTATTATTCTTTTACCTAGTTTTTCAGCTACAGGAGATCCCCTTGGAATTTTTCAAATTTTCCCCTCATTCATGCCAGTGATAAATTTCATCCTCTCGGCCTTCACTGCACTGCAGTGCTTGATGCTGGATCCTCAGCAAATATACACTGTTCTTAAGAGTCTTGGTGGACCTGTGTCAAGATACATATTACTGAAGGATTTGGTCAATGCTACTTTCATTTCCAACCGAACAGGAATCATGTAAACAGATGATCATTTCAGCTTTCATTACAGCAAACAAGACAATCAGACAAAACCAGCCTTATCCTTTCAGTGCTCCACCTAGAGCCCCGAGCAACACAATCGCAGCAACCTGGTCTCCGAGACAGCAGGGAGAAGCTCCTGGGTGTTCCCTCTCATGTCCAGCGAAGGCAGCCCCACAATGGGAGCACTAGTTGCATTCTCTTTCCCAGCTGCCAATTTTGGGAATCTAATATGTTTTACACTCTGTCAGACCTGGCAGAAATCACTCCATGAATTCAGAGTTATTGTGATGAGGGCCTAACGGATAAGTTTCATTTCCTTAGGAAGCCAGGCTAAAAATATCTTTTTAGGTCTTCTGTGTGCAGAGGAAAATTTTTTAAATGTTACTAACCATATTGTTGCAAAATGGGAGGCAAAAAGTGATTAAAAAATACGACATTTTAGCCAATCAGTGTGGGGGATCTGCTGTTCAATTTTTAAGGTGTTGGGTTGTCAGTTCTTTTTTATGTTCTCTCTGGCACTGAAATATACTTAGTGCTATTCCTGAGGCCATCTATTTTTGGTCTTAGAAGTAGCCATTATGACTTGGAAGTCTTAAAATGTAATTATCTGTGTTTCCAGAGCCTAACCTTTGGGACCCCAAAGCTGTCCAGTGTTTCAAATCAATGTTTCCAATCCAGTATTTAATCTCTAAGCAATTGTTACATTATGCATTCCAAAATCTGTGATGTTAAGTCTCATAACAATGTAGACTTACTGTTCATATTAACTCTTCAACTATCACTGAAATTAATGAACTTTATTGGATTCTGAATATTGGGGAAGAGGAATTCTTCCAAGTCAAGAAACCTCCTTTTTTGAGATGTGTTCCCAAGTACAGCTTGCTCTTAGACAGTTTTCCTTCTCTAGTTCAATTTTTTTTCTCTTGCAGTTAGTTGTAAGTGAAAAGGTGTGCCAGCAAATGTAAAATCATTCCAGAGTAACTTTTCCTGTGTGGTGTTAATGTTACGGGAAAAGTTACTGAACACCCCTCAATCCTTCCTAAATACACTTTTCTAGTCACAACAGTACTGTTTCTATATCCATAACATAGGCAAAGTAAATAATATTATAAAAAGGCAGGCCAGGCCTTAAAATCAAACTTCTGACTAGAAAATATGTAGTGCTCAATGTAGTTTTCAGTTACTGGCATTTTTTTTAAACATAAATGTAGTACAAGTCAGCATAATGTGTATGACCACTGCTCTGAGTGGGAGGGTATGTTGGCTATTTTAAATAATATTTTTAAAATCTAGTCACATAATACTTCTATAGGAAAAAGGAGGTCAGAAGGAGGAATGGTGAGGGAGTCTTTAGTGTTGCACTATCTGTGTCGTTGTCTCTGGAGGCATGTGGGACAAATGAAGCTGTCTCAGATTTCACAGTGTATAGAAGAAGATACTTAGCAGCTCCATCAGAATGTCTCTGTGGCAGTTGCACGTTCCTTTGCTTCATTCATCTGTAATCTCCCTTCCCATCATAGGTATTTGCAAGGTCCAGCCTTCATTTTTCACCTTCTGTAGTTACTGTGGAGAGCAAATGACATGTGGGCCACAATTAGAATTTTATTTCATTTCCATGGTGCATTCCCATCTTCAGTGTCTGAGTGCTTACAGGAAATGTAACTTCAGTTGTGTTTAGAGTAACGGTGGGGTTTGATATTTCCCAGCACTTTTTTTTAATCCAAAAGGATGATTGTGGTTATACAGCTCAAATTAGTCAAATTTGGAGGGTTTGTAGCTCATAGGAAGTAGTAGCATTTTAAAGCTTCTCTGAATCTTCTAAGTTGCTTCCTCTATATCTGAGATAATGGCAGCATCATTATGGCAGTGTAAGTTTCAAGAGTTAATGGAGAATTTTGAATAATACAATTCACAGAATAGTATGATTAATTTTTTTTAATCTAATTTTCTACCCAGTGTTGGTGGAAGATGAAATGGAACAGAATTAGTTTGAATAGTATATAGGAGTTCTGTAGGAACAGAGCTGAAATTGTCAAGTAAAAACTTGAGAATATTTTAATAGAGACTGTAAAACATTTGTCCTATTTGAGTTTCTGCTTAAAATAGCGCCTATTATGTAATAAATATTGGTAAATCATTGCATTCTCCATCCTAATTTTTTTGTCAAATATTCTTGTATGGAGCACCATCATTGCACATCTTTGTTTGGAAGCAGAGGAGGCAGGAGAGTGTATAACTGTGCAAAAGCTTAAAACCCCCAATATTTACAGCTGGATTTGATATACTATTGCAGTGAAATGGCAGATGCTGACAATTTTCATCACTCTGATGGCTCTTTAGTGTTGTTATATTTTTCAAATTATGCTCAGCTCACTAATGTGATACTCTTAACCAAGGCTGTTACCAGAGCTCTCTTATCTCATTATTTATAATTATATTTGGCTTTGTAAATGAAAACAATCCTGCTGCTGATTCTGTAATTTATAATCCAGGTAATTGTAGATTTTCATTAATTTCTTCTTATTTTTCAGATCTTTGGTGTGCAAAAGATTTTTATTGCTGTCATTTATTTAAGAAATGGTCTTATGTCTCAGGAGGTTTCACTGTCTGTCTTTCACCTGGCATCTATTTGTAAATTCCATGCATATTTTAAAAATAAGACACAAAATTGCAGGAATTAATACATTGTTTTCGTACAGCAGAAGATACTCACTGAATAAAATTTGGAAGTAAATATTACAATTAGTTGAAAAACTGTGAACAGCATATTCATTTCATGTTTAATGTTATGATTCCAGTTTCTTTTTTATCTGTCTTCACAGGGAGAGGAGTGAAGAAAAGAGGTCCATAAGTAAACTATCTTAGGCAGATGAACACAGTATTTAAGAATAAACAAAACTCTGAATTTTAAAGGTGTGAAGTCGTAAGAATGTTTTGGAGATTGCAACCATTTTTTTACTCTTTTACAGATTTCTGTTTTCAGATTCTAGCAAGATTGTTAGCTGAGTCTAACATGATGATTTGAAAGGATGAACTTTTATACCAAAATGTATAGCAAAGTGGGAGTAAAGTTTTGAAGTTATGCCAAGAGAGTCCTTGACTGACAGATGAAGATTTTTCTTATGATTTTTTTCCCCTGTTGTAGTGTTTTCCCAGACTGTGAAGAAGATTTTAGACTGTGTGAACCAGATTTATCCTTTCATGTACTCACTCACTCTGAATTGCTGCATTTAGAAATGTTACAGACAGTTGAATGCTGTTTAATAATAAATTGGCAAAAGTTCTAAAGAATATAATCTTTTCTCAGACATGTATTTTTCTGAAAAGGCCATGCAATAGTTCCTTAATGAATATTTATGGTTTAGAACCAAAACCTTCTCTCTCTAATGTCACGCATGTCTACTAAGAATACTTAGTGTGGAGACTGAATTAGGAGAGCTACTTTATTTTTCCATGAAGGCATGGCAAAGCTTGGAGTATGTCTGCTGAAGACTGTTCTTCCTTAAGTTAGTTATTTGTTAATTAACTTAAGTTATTTTTCATACTTGAACACATACTTGTAGACCAGAACAAATGTGTGGAAGACTACATACTATTTTACAAAACCATATTTGCTGCCTTGAATTAACTCAAAGTAAGTTAACTTGAGGGGGAAAATATGGAATCATTCCATACTTTGACTTGGGCTTAAAATAACATTTTATTTATTACAGTGTGACTCTTAGACACATAGCCAATAGTCCTGTATAGCCTACAGGTTATATATCTGAAGAAAATAAACAAAGCAAACCTTCTTTTTGACAGAAATGTTGAGTTATCTATGTAGGTAGGATTCCTATTAATTTTGAAAACCTTCATCCTTCAAGTACTTTTCCCTGCAATAATCAGTTCCTCCTGCAAGATGGCCTTCTAGACTCTGTGTTTGATTTTATGTGATTCTGTGAATATCTTGGTTATCTACTCTCTGATTCATAAGGAATTACATTAAAAGGGATGCAAGCTATATTCATGAAAGTATGGTATTTTATTACATTTCCCAGAAGATGCAGTAGCTTATTTGACAAACTATTTTCTTGTCCAGATTTTTTCTTTATTCCTATAAAAAATTTAAAAAACCCTTTACCCCTCCAAAATAATAGATCAGTCCCTCCAAATTACAGACCAGAAAAACCCTCTAAACCCACAAAGAGAATAAAAAATATCTTTCATTTATGTTAAGCTCTTGCTGAAACACAGTTTGTAGTAGTTTGGATATAGTGCATTACTAAGCTGCTTTTTTGGGTGGTAAAGGTGCAAATTCCTCTTGGGCCTTTCTAAATCTCACCTGGTTTACTTTGGCTCTATTTTGAATGCCAAAGTATAGTCCTGTACTCCCTAGCAAGTTACTCACTTCTTTCCATTTTCCATTTTAATGAAAAGGAATTATTTCACGTATTTTATGTATTTTCCATCATCATTCCCCATTCAGTTATACATCAGCAAAGTTCATAATCCTGATTCTGGTTTTATAGCTGTAACATCAGTAAGTCAATATGTCCTTTTTAGACAGATGTTAGTTTACTGTTTCCATATTGCAAACAGCTGGAAGATGATTCTCGCTGTATCCTGAGATTACAGAAAGTTCTGTTGGTACTGTGCCCAAACTAATTGAGCATATTTCTTAGCAGCAAGGGTTCTGTGCTGTCCTAATTGCAGTTAAACTGCTGTCTGTTAGCCCAGGAGGCAGGCAGAGCTTTATTGCATACGCCTTCCAACAGGTTAATGGTGTTGCCATTTACATTCACGGCAATTCTTCTCTTCTGTACCCATCCATGGACTTGTATGCACTTTGATTCTGAATTTTGAAAGAAGGCGTGAAGATAATAATAGATATCTTCAATTAGGCTTTAAAAAAATGGCTAGAAAACACACTCTACTAAGGAGATTTTTAATTTGGGAATTTGCAAAGTTATGTGCAGTACAGGACAGTACATATAGAACAGTGTGTAACTGGTGTTTACCTGGAACCTGAGCCAGAATTGTCTCTTCTGAAGTTTGGCAGTAAATGTATTTCTCCCTCAGTTTTGCTAGTTCCTTCACTGTCCTTCCCCATGATGGATAGCCTCCATCAAAGCTATTCAATGGTGTAATATTCCTATTGTAAATAAAACTAGAAAAAACCCCCAAACCTTATCTTGTCGTATTAATGATCTTCTAAACAAAGAACTAAGTCTAAACTCTAACTAAACCTGACCATTTGGCACTGGAGAGGTTTTGCTTTCTGAAAAAAAAATAATTTCTAAATAAGTCATTCTTTGTGAAGTTAAATAACTCTATATGCAATACAGTCATTCATCTAATTAAAATTCATTTTGTTATTACAGACTAAATTAAAATGACAGTGAAAGAACAGCCTCAGGTGTGTGACTGTGCATTTTAAAGTGCTACATTTAATGTTTATGCAGAAGGTTTTTATATTTTAGAAAGTGATTAGCACCTTGGCTGTACTGCTTTCAGGAGATTTTTCTTTTAACAGTGCATAAGATTTCAAGATTTTCTTTCAACATCTGACCTACTTAGGAAAAAAGTTCTGATTAGTACCATGTAATGTACTCCCTCAATTTTGGAAGTGCCTTTGGGTAATGTATTGTAGAGAAAAGTAATCTTATCTAGTAAATGGACCCTATCACATTTTAAGATATAGATTTTTTATCCCCCCTTCTATTTTCCATGCTTAATTTAGTCCTCAGATGCATCCCTGTTTAATGAATCCACATTCAACTGTTGTACTTTAGTGATAGCTTAATCTGTTTGCATACAAATTCTTTTCTTCCTTGGCTGATTAAAAAGAAACCGTCCCTTTGAAGTCAGGTGGCACAAACAGAGCCTAACAAGTTGTTAGTTGCAAAATTAAGCTTTTGGTTATTCTTCGTTTTCTGAGTTCTGTGAAGCAGTCTGTAGATGGCAGGGCCTAAAAAACTGTGTCCCCAAAAGGCAAAGGTGACCAATGACTGTGGGTTATGCTTCTAGTTAGGGAAAACCCGCGAGCAAGCCGAAAACAAATTAGCAGTAGCCTCCTGTAGTGGGTTGACCCTGGCCGGATACCAGCTGCTCTCTCACTCTCTCAGTCTCCCTCTGCAACTGGACAGAGGAGAGAGAAAAAAAAACAGCTAAGGATTCATGAGTTGAGATAACAGCTGGGAGAGGTCAATTACCGATTACCTTCACAGGCAAAACAGACTCAAAGTGGGGATATGAATTAAATTTATTACTTACAGGATAAGAGCCAAAGAGTGAGATATAAAACAGTCTTGAAAACACCTTCCCCCCACCCCTCCTTCCATGTTCTCCCTCCTCCCCCTCAGCGGTGCAGGGGGACGGGAATGGGAGTTGTTGTTTCTGCTGCTGCTCAGAGAGAAGAGTCTTTCCCCTGCTCCCGTGGGGTCCCTCCTATGGGACACATACCTTGATGGACCTTTCTGGCATGAGTCCATCCCTCGGGCAGCAGTTCTTCCCAAACTATTGCCCCGTGGGTCTCTCCTCCATGGGGTGCAGTCCTTCACGAATGAGCTGTACCGGCGTGGGTCCCCTACAGGGGCCACAAGTCCTGCCCGGGATAAACCTGCTCCAGCGTGGGTTTCCCTCTCCACAGGCCGCAGGTCTCCAGCAGGACCCTGCTCCATCCTGGGCCTCCCACAGGGTCACAGCCTCCTTCATGCATCCACCTGCTCCACCATGGTCTTCACCACGGGCTGCAGGGGCCACAGCTCCGGCACCTGGAGCACCTCCTCCCCCTCCTCCTGCACTGACCTTGGTGTCTACATTGTTATTCCCATGTTCTCACTCCGCTCTTCCCTGGCTGGAATTTCTCCTGCACAACAATCTTCTGTTCTTAAATATATTATCATAGAGGCGTTACTATCACTCCTAATTGGTTCGGCCTTGGCCAGTGCCCGGAAGTCTGTCCTGGAGCTGGCTGGCATTGGCTCCACCAGATAGGAGAAGCTTCCTCTGCCTCCACAGAACAGGGGAAGCTTCCAGCAGCTTCTAACAGAAGCCACCCCCATAGCCCCCACAGCTACCAAAACCTAGCCACAGAAACCCACTACTAGACTGAAGTGGGAGCAGGATGGTTTGGAAAGGACTCCGTACTTCCCATTTCTTCCTTTACCAGCCTTCCCATAATGTGGAGCATTTTTTACTGAGATAATAGGCATTCATCTGGGAATTGCTGAGGGAGTTCCTAAATATTTCTCATTCCAGGTAGTCAATAACTACAGGAAAGACACTGCATCCCTAAAGAAGTTGGCGGTTATTCCATTTCTTTCCTTGAATTTCAGGGCTGACAAGAGGAATAACTAATGTCTTAAAAAAAAAAAATCTAAAAAAAAGTTATCTTCTGCACTGCCTCACTGCTTCAGATGGGACTAACAGACTCACATGGTGGGTGAGACCTGTCTATTGCCACCAAAATTTGCCTGAGATAAGACTGAATAAATCCCACTTGGTTGACAGATCATGTAAAGAGTCATAAAGTTTTAGGTAATAAATTCTTGATGGTGCCTTTTGTACTTATAAGTAACCTTCACGGCTTTTTAGCTTTAAACGCTTATGAAGCTACAAGAGTGATAACTAATTTTTAGTGGTTTGGGATTCTGCCCAACCCTATTCTGAATTCAGGTGCCAGATGTGTATAAAAATGTGGTGTAGGTGTAGTAGATGATGAACATGCTTAATATCAAAGCTAGAGTGAAGGCTTGGCAAAACTGAGTAAGGCAATGTTAATGTAATAAAATGAAATGCTGTCCTCATAGAACAATCCTACCACTTCAGCCTTTGGTCTTTTTAGAGCACTGTTTCCCAGTTTTCCCTGAATCTTGAGTAATGATTGTGAATTCTGAATGAATAAAGCATTGTGGGCAGCCCCATGGTTTGCTCTCTGTGTTAAACTGATGTGTAACCCTGGACACGTGCAGGTCTTGGATTTGTGTCCTGCCAGCTGAGGTCTATTTCTTTTCTTTGCAGCATCAGCTTAATTATATTTTCTTACTTATTCAGGGTGGTACCTACAAACTTTTCTCCATAAATATTTTAATGATAAGAAGTACCCTTTTAATGAGACATTATTTCTGTTTTGTAACAGTTAAATATTTTCAGTGTTGCATACAGTAGATGTTTTTATTATTGAGACAGAAAATTCAAAGTTGATTTATTTCTACTTTTTGGTCTAGCTGTCTGTTTGTGTGGGATAAAGAAATAGTTATAAAGGTTTCTAGATCATGTTCCCTGTATGATATTATGAAGAGTGCCATCTTTCAATTTTTGTAAAGTTGGTTGATAGCAATCCTACATAGACATATTTTGCATTTTTTTCCTCAAAGTTACTGCTTGCACTATTGTCAATGGAGTCAGATGGCAGATATTTGGGGCACATATTATCAGTCTTTAGGAGAGCTGTCTTAGTCTCACCAAGGGACTAGAAGCCTGCAGAGAAAGGTTTTTATTTTTTATTTGCCCTCTTTCTCCTTCATGTATTAACGTAGATAAGGAATGCAGTACTGGATTACAGTTATTTATGCATCTTGATATGTGACATCTGTGTTTGACAAATACTTGTGTGCACTGTATTATCTGCTCTGAAATGCCAGAACAGTCTTATGAATTTGGTCATTCACATCACAGAGCCATTCTCTGCTTCATAATGACAAAGAATGGAACACTCTCCTAAACATGGCCTTTCTCTTATTTCACTTTGCCTTAATCATTTTACCATACTTAAAAATACCACTTTGGGCATAACTACTTCTGTTTTCTTCTTCAGTCTAATTGCCTTTAATGGAAATTGATATTGTAAATGATTGTCATTTGTTCATAAGCCTGGCAGTGAGCAACAAAAAGTCTTATCTAATTTGGAGAAGTAAATGAGCATAATGCCAAAGCATTTCAAATAGTATTACTTGCTTCATATTTATATTACAAAAGTATTTTGAACAATGTCACTATCTCCTAGATTTTCCAAGATGGTTACTTTGTCAAAATAGTTTGTCATTTAGTAAAATTGCATTTTCCTTAATAGGTTAACTAATTCCATGCCAACAGCAGTGGAATATGTGAATTGGTGTCCAGGCCTAGAAGCACATCTGAAGGACTAGCTAATTAAATCTTTGCTCTTGTAAAATCATCTTCAGTAATACATGTCTAAGTGTCAGGCTTTATCAGAGAAAATTTTTGTTTTCATGCATTAGGTAGAGATTTTTTGAAATGTGGATCCATGCAGGTATTGCAGTGATTAAAAAAAACAACAACAAAACAACCAAAACAGAAATTCCATGATTATTTATTATAATGCCATTTCAGTATTCGGAGTTGCAGTTTCACAAAGCAATTTGCACGACTGAAGAAGAGTTGAAATATTGTAAGAACCCTCTGAATGCTGCCCAAACCACTTATTTTTGATTTATTTGACTTGTATAGTACAAGGTAATGATTTGGGTGGAAATAGGTGCAGGAATTGAAATTTACATGAAGATTTTCTTTATATTGACTGAACTAAATTTGTGCATCTCTAGGTTCAGTGTATGGAGGCCTTTTTAATAACTTAATATGGAGACCTTTTTAATAGCTTAATAAAAGTGAAATAACAGACTTCCACAACAGTCAGATCTGAATAAAGCAATCAGTTGCTGGTCTGAATGGTGGGTTCTTGCAACAGTATCGTCATCTGGATTGTGTTATACTCCCCAAACCACAGTTCCACTGAATTCTTGCAACCCAGCTGACTCATGGTCTTTGTGCCCTCTGTGGCACGTGCACATTCATTGCTATAGAGTATCTTCAACTATGTACAAATCATCTCCTAGGAAATTTTAACTACAAAAACTATTGTGTGTGACCATTTGTGCATCTAGAGGAGCAGTTCACTGACTGTTCGCAGGTGTCTTACCTGTGTACAATTTGGTTAATTTCGCTGCAGAAACTGCCTGAGCATCTCTCTGAAATGGCCAGAGACTCCATTCAGGATGATAATCAGCGTATTGAACCAGATGAGTTTGTCAGGGCACAGCAGGACCTGCCTGGGGGAATCAATAGAACCATCCAAAACTCCCACGTGGCAAGCTCCTCTAGTGATTAGTCAAAATACATATTTGCAATCAGAGTTGCAAATAGATCCTTTTATTTCATCCCTGTAGAAAGCTACCTGGGGAGTTCCTGAGCCACTCAAGGAATTAAGGACTTATGTGCACTGCATGCACACACAGACACAGCCCTGTTACCAAGCTGCACCAAAATCAAAATAGATACCGACCTGGAGAGAAGAGGGATCAAGAAGAGCTGGTTGATTTCTCAAGGATCTCCCCATGCAAGCTCAGGAACAATCCATCCTGATGTATAGGCAGTAAAGGAAAACTTCTGGGAGCCTGTATGCATAAACAAAAAGCTCCTAACACAAATCTGACATCAAAAGTAGCATTCAGGAAGTTACGGCAAGGACAGGGGATTCTGGAGGAACAGGGAGATACAGGGTTTAGAAAGATGAAGCTTTGGAGTTGAACCTGGTAAGAGGTGTTTAAGAACAAGAACAATCAGAAGTGCCTCTGCAAATGTATCAGCCACAAAAGGGAGACTACGGAAACTGTCAGCCCACTACTGAATGGCATAGAGGATCTGATGACAGGGAACATGGAGAATGCTGAGATGCTCAATGCCTTCTTCACCCTGTCTTTGTTGCTGACCTTCAGGAATCAGGCCCATGGGACCTATCTGGAGCACAGAAGACTGACCCTCAATACAGGAAGATTGAGGAGTGTGAACTGGACATGCAGATGTCCATGGGAGCTGATGGGATGCCCCCATAGGTATTCAGGGAGCTGACCAATGCCATTGTGAAGGCCACTCTTGATTGTCCTTGAAGGACTGTGATATTCGGGACAAAGAAAACGTCATTCCTGTCTTCATGAAGGGCAAGGAGGAAGATACAGGGAACAGTCTGGTCATCTTCAACTTGATCACTTGGGAGAGTGAGGGACCAAATAATAGAGGGAATCACTTTCAAGCATATGAGGTGAAAGAAGATGATTGGGAGTGGTCAGTGTGGACTTTGAAAGGAGAATCATGCTTCACCAAGATAGCCTTCTGCAGGGGAGAGTCATGGATGTTGTTTATTTATACTAGAGTAAGTTTTTCAGCACACTCTCCTATAACATTGCCATGAATGAAGCATGGATAGATAAGTGAACAGGGAGCTGGAGTACAAATAGGCTGACCTGCCAGCCTGAGAAGTTTTGTAATCTGCAGTCCATGGTCCAACTGGAGGCCAGTAACTAGTATAGAGTTCCCCACGGATGGGTAACTAGTGCCAGAACTGCTTAACAGCTTCATCAAGGACCTTGACAGGTTGGAGAAATGGACAAAGAAGAATCTTATGTAGGACTTTGCATTTTTCTTTGTTGAACTTCATCCTTGGGTGGAATAACCACATGTACCAATTCTGACTGGGAGCCAATTGGCTGGAAAGCAGCTTTGCAGAAGAGGACCTGGAGATCTTGGTGGACAAGTTGGAAAAGAGCCAGCAATGTGCCATTGTAGCAAGGAAGGCCAACAACCCGTTAGGCTGCATTAGGCAATTTGCTATTCGGATATGTGTCTCCCTTTTGAGAACGGTTCAATATATGGTATTTTGGAAAACATCTAAATATCTACGCAAGGAGTTTATTTTTTTTAAACATGGCTGAGGAAAAAAAATGATGGTTTGTACGTTGTTTCAGTCCTCTTAGATTTTTTTTTTTTTTTTTTTAATACATAGCTATAAACAGCTTTTCCAGGGGCTTAAAAATCTGACTGCTTTCAGGGAAGTTGCTGGTTTTGATTCAGTCGGTTATACTTCCCATTCCTCTTCCTCCCTCAAATAAGATTCTCAGAAATTAATGTGTAAGCATGAACAAGTTTAACAGAAAAATAGTGTTTGTTGGAAGTTGCAAAAACAGATTAGCTTTATTTTGTCTTTCCAAATCTACTGTATTAGACAAATTACACTTTGGTAGCAAAAATCCTTGTCATTTTTTGTACTATTATAGTGATATACTGGGAAAAGGCTAATTTAAAATACAGCTTCCATAGCTCAAAGGTCAAATCCTGCTTCCAGGATTCTGTCTTTCTGCAGTTATTGAAAATGAAAACACTGTTGGGCATGTACTAGTTTCACTATGCAATTCTCAGGGTACCTGTTTGACATGAATAACCTAAGCCTTGTTTTGACTGTCTTAATTAGCATCCTTCACCACACCTCCTGAATGTGAAAGAAAAACCACTAATCCATACCCCTGGCACAGAGATTGTATGGAACAGTGCATGTGGAGTCATGTACCATTAGATGTATTTCTGAATATCCGTGTAAGTTGTATCATCCAGAAGCTTCTTTCAATAGCTCAATTAAAGAGATAATGTCTTCTCACTAGTGTTTCTTCAAGCCAAACCTGAGAATCGAGCCTTTTTTCTTGGCAGATATTTCTTTACCCTTCGGGTACTTTCACAGAAGCTTGTTAGAGACTCTGAGTATGTAACTATAGCAGTAAAAATACAGGGAAAGTTAAAGAAAAAAAGCTTTTAAAAAGTAGAAAAAAGATTATATGGGAAATCTCATACTGTATGAAATGGCTGGAAGCCATGGAGGTTCAGGGAATGACATTTACATCTACCCTGCCCATCTTGACACATGGCATAAGCTTTTGTAAAGTCCAAACTTAAAGGAATGGCTGAGGTTTTCTTTGCAAAAAAGCAGTTCTTCAAGGACTTTTTGAAGCTCCAGTTTAGTTCTGAGGTGAACTCAGATGAGGCATACAGATGGAAAAGTGTTTCAAAATCTTATACAGGACTTTTATACAATTTTAAGATATACGAAACAAAATGGGAAAGTTTCTATTTCTTGGAAAGGCTTTTGAGACTCATTTAAATGGCACAGAATAGCTCTCAACACTGCAGTGTCATGCAGAAGTGAAAACGTTCCTGCAGGATCTCAGGTCCACACAGCACCTGCTTTAGGCAAGCTGGGCAGACTCTGAGGTGGGGGCCAAGAGTTCATAAGACAATATCACGGTGATGAGGCACATCCTAGTTTTGGGCTCCCTTTCCCTCTCCTTCTCCTTCTCCCTTTCCCTTTCCCTTTTCCTTTCCCTTTCCCTTTCCCTTTCCCTCCCTTTTTGCTTTTCCCTTTTCCCTGTCCTTGCTTTTCTTTGACAGAAATAACATGCTATTTGGAGAAGCAGTAGCCTAAGCTGAGTAAAATTCTAGTGGAAAGACTGGCAGATAAAGACATGGTCTTTTAACTAGTCATGCTAACGTAGCATCCATAAGGAACTGAGGCAACACCAAATGGATTATTAGGGTTGTTAGGTTTGGGAGGTAGTGGAGTTACTGGCTTGGCATGGATATTGGCACAGGATAGCAATGTGTTGAAACTGGGGCTGGTGGTACTTATCTGCAAAAGGCCAGACTTCTGATAAGGAAGATGGTCACTCCACTTCTTAGTGTAAAGGATTCTCTCATATTGGAAGGATGTCGAAAAAGTAAAATGTGTTTCAAAGTGATTTTCTTGAACATTATAGTGAGCTCACTAAAGAAGTGAATAATTTTGTTTTCAAAGGAGGCTGTAGATAATGTTCCATAGAGTGAGTTTGGAAACTTTATTGGTGAATAAAGGGGAAAAAATATAAATGCTTTTCGTTAAATGAATAACATTCATCCCTGCTATAAGGATCCTAAGTAGCATATAAGCACTTAATTAAAATTTTTGCCATAATCCATGTAAGAACAGCAGCCAAATTAAAATGTCAAAGACAACCATAATCCAGAGTTTTGTAATTTGAAAATGCTTAACTTTGTAGACTTAATATTCTTTAAGAGTTTTCTGTTTGTAAAATATGTACATCAAAACCGTGAAAGTAGAGTCATGAAAGAGTGTAGTTCTGATTTTTGCTTTTTCTTGGTGGATAGCAGTTGAAAATCTTAATGGATAAGTGTTTTTTGATTGTTTTGGTTTCTGAGACTTATTTCTTTTGTTGATGATGGTGTTTGGGTTTTTTTTTTGGTGTGTGTGTTTTCTGTTGTTGAAGTTGGTTTTGGGCTTTGTTTGTTTGTTTGTTTGTTTAATTTTTTTTCCTAAGGAGATGTAAACTAATAGAGGAAGCCTGCCTAGTAGTATATATAGTTTCCCTGAAGTACTATAATTTTCGTTATCTAAGTTATATATGGTAAACTGCAGATTTGGACATAAAATGGAAACTCAGTTTTCACTCTCTCTATATTTTGCTGCTTGCATTAGTCTTTTGCTTAAACAGTTTAATCATGAATACAGCTAAATCCTTCAAACTCTTCTGAAAACATTTTGTCTCTTTGACAGCATATTCTTAGGAGCTCAAGAAGTTGGGCTTGATTTTAAGATCATTTTTGCAATTAAATATTTTGACAAATTACTACCGGCTTTGTTCTGCTGGCAATATTTTGACAGATGGGAGAAAATGTTTCAATCTTAGAAAAGTATTTTAAGGTAATAAAAGAATTGAAAGACTTAGAGGTAACATCTTTGAAAATACTGCACTCAGACTTCCCTAATACTGGAATGAACTGGAACCAAGACTCTAAATGCTCATTGTGTTGTAGGCATATATCTTTAATTCAAAAAAATTTAAAAAGAGAGAATAAAAACAGTTTTAAATACTTAGATTTTTATGAACAACTTAGAAGAATCTGAAAAGTTGATCTTGAAGATTCCTCAGATTGACAAAGCTTATGATTTTATTTTATTTTTTGTGACTGATACTTAGAAATGTGTACAATATAACCTCTGTGACAAGCGTAGGGAAAAATGTCCTGTGGGATGCATAAACTTTTATTTGCTTTAGCATTGCTAAAAGCAAAGCCCACTGTGGTTGTGGCATTTTGTTAATGGCCTTGAGCATTGGATATTTTTTCTCAGTTGGTAGCTGTACTAAACAATATAGTGAAAATTAGGTTAAAAGAGGCAAGAAGCTGATGGTTATTTGTGGAACTGCTATTGCTGACAGAGTGAGCTTCCTGCTTGTGAAAGGTAGATGGTGTAAGACTGCTAAAGAAATACCTCTGTCTGAAGGTTGTTGTTGTCTTGTTAGCTCTTCACAGCTTGTTTTGTAAGACACTAAAATAAGCTTTTTAAAATGGCCAGTTCTAGCTGGCAGCTGCTGAAAATAAAAAATCTCTCCTAAGCAGTATTGCTACAGAAGGTAATGAACTAAAGTCTCTCCCCACTTCCCCCCCTCTTCTCTCCCCCTGCCCCCCCCAAATAGTATTCCTTGATTTACTTTTAATTTGGTTCAGAATCCAAATTGGTATATATCCAATGTGGATTATGGCAACTAGGAGGCTTTTCACTGTCTCGATGAACAGTGTAGGAGCTGAAGTGGGTTAACCAGCCTTTCAGAGGACACTTTTTTCCTTGGGTTACACAACTAACTATTGTAAAAGACTCCTGAGGCATTCAGGTTCTCATCTTACCTTTTCCTCACACATCAGCACGCTCAGAAATTTTCAGCTGGTTTATACACTATATTCTTCATTCCTGAGCTAAAAGACAGTTTTACACCAAAAAATAAGAAAAAAAAGTCACCCTCATTAAGCAGATTGCTTTTTCTGCTCGTACAACTGTTTTTTTCCAATTCCCCTCTCTGTTGGATCACTTTCTGTGTCTTTAGACAGAATTAGGTATTTTCTCAATTTAACAAGTGGTTGAGACCTGCTGTAAAAAATACAAGGAACCAGCCAAACCTAAAATAGGTCTGCCACCAGTTCCTTAATCTGTAACACTGTTCTCCAGCAACTCTTCTTCCAAAGCTTTTTGTAGCATTTTGTTTTGGACCTACGCGTGGGTGTCCGAGGTAGAGTCATTCAGTACTGTTCTGGTTTAGATGGCAGTATTTAGCCATTTCGTGTCCAAATTCTTAATGGGCAGACTCTGATTCCTGTAACATTTTGGAAACGAAGACAGTATTTATGCCTTTGTAGTGCGGTTTCTTCTGAAGCTCTGCCTTTTCTAAGTGGCTCTTTGCTTCCAGGCAGCTCTCCAGGCACTCTTTGGTCTCTCGCTGGTGCACGAGCATGCCACATAGCTGCAGCAACCCATACTTGATGCAGTGTTCACAAATGTGTTAAATCCATGGAGTGGGTGAAGAGAATGGTTAGCTAAGTCCCAGGAAAAAGGCCTAATTGGAACAGTCCAGAACAAGAGGAATTTTTGAAGGGCAGATGTGAAAGCTGGGGAAGAAGGTGGGGCTGGGCCTTGACCTGGCTGAGGGTCAGCCCCTGTGTATGGGGCGGATCAGGGGGTAAACAACAAGAAGACAATTACCTACTATATCTTACTTCCCTGGATAATATAAAGAATGAGAAAATCAGACTTTTTTTTTCTCTGATCATTTGGGTTTTGGTTGTCCTGAGTGAGTAGTTCACTCCTGTGACTGCAGTGAAGTTACTTGAGTGCCAGGATGCAGTTCAGCTTGATTTGATCTGACAGTAATTCTCTTCAGCTGCCTGTCCTGCTCTGAAGTGTGCTGTCTTGACATCCTTCTCAGATATGGAGAAGGAGAGTCTCCAGTGTAACTCTGTTCATTCAATGCTTCTGTATGTTGAAAGAACTGGAGTCATTCCAGCATGCTGTGTGTGGAGTCAAGGTGTCCTCATCTGGCAAAAAAACTCCAAACCAAAACTAGATTTTTTTTTTTTTGCATGTTTTATTACTATGGTGATAGACTTAAGTGAGGAAAGCAAAGTAAGGAGAAAGTTTACTGCTTTATAAGTGTTAAGATTTCTTTCTTTTAATTGAGTTGATCTTTGCTTACTAAATAAAAAAATTGACCACTGCTGCAGAACTAGCAATGGGATAAATGCCCTTATCTATTTGTGCTAACTTGGGCATGTCAGTACTGTTTTCTAAAAACATTAGGCTGAAAATGACATTCAGTTGTGCAACATTCTGGACAAATACCAATAATAATAATTGAGTAAGAGGAAAAATCTGAGGAAACTGGGACAAAATACTTATTTTTGAACTGGTTTATTCCCCATAGTTAACTGTGCAGCTCTTTCCGATGATGCATTAGAGTATCCAATTCAGTAACTGGATTTGTATTCAATTATATACATTACCTTCTCTCCCCTTCCCTCCACCAAGTGAAGCTGTCAATGTATTTTCATGATAGCAAAATTTAGAAACTTGCCATGACTTTAATGGATCCAAGAGAAGGTACAGTCTTGCAGTGAAATGTTCTCTCTCTGTCAACGAGAGATGCTGCCATATGGTGACTGTCCAGCAAAGGGGCCATATTGCAGATGCTGGCACAGACAGCAGTTGTTCTGCTTTGGAGATGTATAAACCTTGTTGAGAAGTGTGAGCATCCTCTCCCTACATCTGTTAGATTTGCACAGCTGACTCTGTTATCTGAAGCATTCAAATGTGTGCTTGTAGGACCAACGTATTCTAGTGCTCCTAGAGTAAGTTCTGGTTGGGAATGGTCCCATATTGTACGTGTGATTGGGGAAGGCAAAGTGATTTGAGTCTTTTGTATATATATATTTGTGGAAATTGAGAATTTTAATTTTGTTAAGCTTCTATTATTTTAAAACTGTAAACACAAGAAAAGGAATTTGTCTGCAAATCCCCTTGGCATAAGATTTTAAAAAAATCCCAACAGCCACCATAGTTTTTTAATTGGAAGTTTGTTGATACAGTGAAAAAATGCTGCATTTATTTTTTGAGCTTTGAATCTCCTTTTATGTGGGATTCATCAAAAGGGAAGATATATTTAAACACTTCCATTTCCAAGGGGTATTAGCCTAGTTTCTAAAGAGGAATTTAACATTACCAGCTGGTAAGATTAGCATGTGTGCATCCTAACACCTTCTCAGAGCCTACAATTTCTCTTCAAGTTTTTGTTTGAAAACACCATTTAACTTTTGGCTTTGTCTAGTATCTTTAAGAATTGCAAGGTTTTAATTACCTAAACTATCAACTTTTATTAAACAAAGAGATGCTTTCCTGGCAGCAGTAAGATTAGAAAAAACCCTACACAAACCAACAGAGTAAGCATCTGAAGAGTTGGCACAGTAATAATTCTCCAGCCACTTGTCTGCCTAATTCTAGCCTCCTGTAATTAAACAAGTGTGCAGGTAGTGGTGGTTGGCTGTATTTCAGCTGCACCCAAAGATTTCAGTCGCAAGCCAGGATGTTATTGTACATGGTGTTAGGAGAGCATAGAAGTGAACAGTTTCCAAACAGTGAGCTTTTTAAGCACCTCTGGGCTACGAAGGTTTTTTGAGGGTTGGCTGGAATTGCCATGTTGTCAATATTTCTATTTCCTAAAGTTTACCACAGTGTAGAAAAGGAATCTGAAAGTGGTATAAATGTACTATTGCTCTTCAATAAAGTATTCGACACAGGACAAAAAGGGGCAAAGACTGAACAAGTCTACACAATCTGAAAAAACCCAGTAACCAGGCAACTGAAGAACTAGCAAAATCTCACCACTTCCCTTTGAACAAGCAGGATGGCCAGACATGGCCCAGCACTCTCCCCTCACACGTGGCAGATAACAGCAGTCGCTGTAGGCCTCAGCTCCAGATAAGCCAGACCGAGACAGGGACCCACCGTTCTCGAACCTCGCCGGAAAGGAAGAGAGCGAGGTCCCTCCTGCTGGCTTTATTTATACCTCCAGTTACGTAAAGGAATAGCATGGAATACTTCCATGATCACTTTCCTAGTTCCTTCCTGGTTACAAGCTGGTCTCTAGGAAGGCCTAGAGTGAAACCATCACATGTATTTATTGCATATATGTGCCATATGATTAGTTGGCATGTCTACTGCTTTCCCATTCATGCTAGATTTTTGGTCAAATACTGAAGTGAGAACAACTCATACTTTCCATCATGTATATATACTTCTCACTTACCTTGCAAAAAGTATCTGGAAGCAACTAAAGTTTTCAGTTACCACTCCACACTGTCCCACTGAGGGGTAAGAATTTTTAGGGTGCCAAGTGGAACTATGGTAGGAGCAGATCTCAGCAGTGCTGGCATTTTTCTTCAACAGAGAACGTGAGAAGGAAGAATCCTTCTCTGTGATGCTTGCTCTAGACAGGTCTAGAAAATCACAAAACCAAACAAAGTTCCAATGCTTTATATCCCCATCTATTGCTACCTTCAAGCCAGAAGCAAGGGTATTGTATTTGTCATTGTGTAATGATATGGTATGAAAGTCTTGGGCCTAGGGCGCTTACTTTTCCATGGCTTAGGAATATAGTAGCACAGATGTTCATGTGTGAGGTACATTAGCCCATGTGAGTATCCTAAAGCAAGTGAGTAACTCAGTAAATACCAAATTACATTCAAAGACAAATCTCTACTCTTCTGGTCTTCCATTTGAAATGGGAGTGATTATGATAGTATAACAAAGGTGTAACAAAAGAATCTGCACTGGAATTTGCACAGCAAAGGCAGTGGGACATTGGGATGTTGACAGTGGATGCATTGTGCAATACTCAAATATGTTTGTCTAACTTCAGTGTTACTCAAAACATTTTTTTCTGGAAGCATTATATATGTGTCAGACAATCAGCTACTTATAATGACTCTTCTGATATACAGACATTTTAATTTTTGTACTGGTATGTCCAGCACTAGTTCATCATGTGTTATTATATGAAGAAACTCCTCTGCATATCAGCTTGTAAAATATTCGGCAGTTACAGGAATTACAGGAATTTTTACCTTTCCAGGTCCCAGCCTTATACTGACTGTCTCTGTTACAGATGGAGAGACAGAGCAACGCTGCAATATTTGGGACTAGTGACTGTTTCTCCTTATAATTTTTCTGACTTGACTGTTTTACTATCAACCATCACATCCCAAATATTTACAAAATAATAACAATAAAGAGGCTATTATAAAATTTCAGCTTTTTTTTTGGTGGTGGCGTTATGATTCTGCAAGGAATGTTGAAACAAAAGGAGGTTCCTCTCTGAAGAAAATTAGATTGTAGATTTTAGAGATAATATTTCAAGTAGAGAAAACATTGCAAGTGGTTGTGGACATGTGCATAGAGACTATAGACTAGACACAAAAAAAGTCTTTGCTGCTTTTCACACAGGTATTGCTACAGAAATTGTATTAGTTTCCATAAGTATTTGAGCTTTGTTTTTATACAGCACATGGATTTTAGCACTATTCTGGAAGCAGTCAGCTTGTGTAACAAAAGACAGATCAGTGTGTGTTGTCTGAAGCATCAATTTGTCCATGAGTAAATTCCATTTGCCCTGAAGGGAGACTTTGCCGGCTTCTAACTCTGAATTCAAGAGTCCTTTCAGTCTCACATCTAAAGCTACTGTGTTCTTAAACTTGTTCTGCTTTTTATTTTGAGATTCACCTACTGCTTGTGAAGATTCACTTACTTCTTGTGTTAAGACACAAGATAATAGTTGAAAAATCTGTTTTCTGTGTCATATCTAGCTAGACACAGTTTTGTCAGCTTTTGCTGAAAATTGTGAAGTGCCTTGAGACTTGTAACGTGACAGACTCCATTTGTGTTGTACTATATTAAAAAAGTGTTGTTTAAAAAATAAAAATCACATTTTTGTTCCAGATCTGTTTGAATGCTGTTTTAGCAGAAAGCAGACTAAAATTCTCTTAAACTTATTTTCTGGATTTAGAAGTCATAATTCATAAGCATTCAGTGCTGTCAGAAGATGTGCATGTTCCAGAAAGAATGAATACTGCCTCTAATGGGCGCTGTAAAAATGTGTTGTAGTCATGGGAATCTGCATGGTAGTAGGTAAAAAACAAGTGGATTATGAGTTTTGGGAGGAAGAAAGGAGATGATTGTGAGATCTGTTAAGTGAGAGGGTAGAATATTAGAATAGAGAACCAAACTCAGTTTAGCAAATAAAGACTGGGAAATGATCTTGGTCTACTTTCTTCTATTGTGTTTCTGTTATTTAGTAAGGTATTTGGAATGTTTTGGAATGGATTATACATGATATCCTTCAGTATTTTCAGTATTTTATCAAAGAGTACAATATAACATAAATGTACTGTACTGTGTATATATATTTCACTCTGTATATGTATACTTCACTTCGTGTGATGAAACTACATCCAGTTTCTATATTTATTTCTGTACTATGCAGAAACAATTTACCATAGCTTAAAATCATTCACTAACCTCAGAAAACTGAAAGAAAAACCAACCACAAAACAGGCTGACAGCTACCAACATTAACTTCTTCAGTTTTTTATTTCTGAAAACTAGGCCTTTAACTGCTGTAATTTTCATTCAGTTTAAAATAACTTGTCAAAATTACTCATCTTCAGACTGTTAGAGCTTTAGATTAGAAACCTGTACAACATTTTTGCATTACTATTCTATCGAAGCATTATCATTCTATCAAAGCTTGTAGGACAGAGAGTCATTTTCACGTGAAATACAAACCAAAAAGGCAGTTTCTGTAATTTGCTGATTTGTTAATAGCAGCATAATTTTACTTTAATTTTTTATTTGAAATTCTTTTTGAAATGAAGGTTAAGGGCTAGTCAAAAATATGATGAACGTTGTTTAAAAATTAATACAATATAATGGTTAATTTGGAATGCTACAAAAAATAATTCTGGCATGCTTTAAAATAGAGAAAAAAGCAAATTCATTAGTAAAAGGAGACATTTGCAAACTTTTTTGAAAGATAATTCTAAAAAAGAAAGAATATGTAAATAAAAGTGAATTACAGAATCTTAGTATTTGAAATAATAAGAGAGAGAAGTAAATTATAATGTTATATAGTTTTAGTAACACTCAGGTTATATGCTCAGTCTTCATGCATTTTAAAATTAGAGTAAGAGCATACCAGATTGCTTCCAAATATCCTCCCAGATTTAAGACTCTCTTCCTGAGGCCATAGTGGGAAACATGACCTAAATATTAATGCAGCCTTACCATGTAACTAATTTCTTACATTTGCTTGGACTCTTGCTTCTAATACCAAATTCTAATACCCTACATAAAAGCAATCACCGAAGTGTTGCAATTGCTTGATTCTGTGATGTTATCTGGCTGATGGCAAGGATCTATCAAGCAAAATGAACACAACTGGGTTTTGTGCAGCTTTGTTAAGCTTTGGTTGCTGAGAGTGGCAAAACCATTCTTCACTCACTGAGATGAACGAGTGTCATAGGAGGAGCAGGAGTAGAGGTAGATGTGTACAAGATAATTTCTTTGTTTATTAAAATTGTGCTCTGATGTACTGCCATACTTAGGAAGGTTATACCTTGCTCGCATTTCAGTTTTTAACTTTAAATGGTTTTCAGATCAGTTGCTAAAACTTAACTGAATTCAGTCTTTCAAAGTAGTCTGTATCACAGCTCTTGGAAATCTATTTTACTATGCAAACCTTTCGACTTCGTCAGTTTAAGTCTGTTTTCAGGAACTTGTTTATTTACATAAGTAGAAAAAGGAATTCATGTGTCTGTGCAAGCATATCAGTCCTCCATTTTTTAAAACACTTGGGAGAACTTTTCTGTCCTAATTATTACAATACCAGTGGCTAAATAGAATATTAGATAGCTGTAAATCTGCAGTGTAACTTACCCTACTGTGGTACCCACAGTTCTCTGACTACCTAGAAACTAGTGTTTGTTGCATTAAATACTTGAGGATTTTCCCCTGGGTATTTGACTTCAATCTTTCTGGCCTCAGGCTTTCCCATGTTCTCTCATCTTTCCGGAATATACATGACTGAAATCAGTATGAGCTTTTCACTTGCCTCCTTAACGTAAGCACGACTACAGAAATACCAATAGGTAAGTGGGTGGATTGGCATGTAAACATTTATTTTGAGGATACTTTGCAGTCCATGTGAGCTAGGAATGTTTTGCACTAATGTCAAAAGTATTATATACTTGATTCATGCATGCTTTTTTTTTTTTTAAATACTGTGTCTTCATTTGGGAGTTTAAATAAAGTGTGTGTGAGAAAGTGATCACAAAAAATTTAGTCCAGATATCTATTGTAGTATTAGATGAACTGAGATATGGTTGTTTTGTATGAAGCTACTGTTATTATTACACAGAGAAATACCTCTTGATAGCTAGGTAGGGGTTATAAAATATTTTCTTTGCCTTTTTTTTTTTTTATTTCCAACAAAGGTTTTATTTGGTGTGAAGAAACAAAATTCTTCAAATAAAATGAATTGTTGTCTTTCTATCCTTAAAGCTGAGAATCTCCATTAATATGGAAATCCTACCAAGTTTCCTTTCCCTTGTACAAAGAAAAGGAAAAACTAATCCTTTGTGAGAAAAAAAAAATTGTCAATAAAAACAGAATGCACTAAAGCCTGGAAACAAACGTTACAAAACTATGCGTGCACTAGGAACTACAAAGGAAGATAGTTGTACAATACTAATTTAAAAGTTTGGTTTCAACCATGAATAGACAGAAAATCTCTTTAGTACTGAAAGCTTTGCTTAATACGTTGTGCTGCTGAATTGCATAAAGTTAACTGCTCCTCAAAGAATCAGATACATTCCATTGACTGGAATGGAGCAGTGGTGAGTCTCATTCTTTACAGCACTTCCTTTCTTATGTTTTGTACACTTCTTAGGGTTAAATAACTTTCTACTGTATTTTTTATGACTTCAAGTGTAGCGTACATTTCTTTACAAAGGTGTTGCTAGTGAGAAGGCTATTTGCGAAGGACATGGGAATTGTATTTAAAATGTCAGAGTTGACAAACTTGCTTACCAAATCTAAGTAATGTACTATCTTCAAGCTGAGTTCTTACCTCAGGCTTGACATCACACTGACATAGTTCAGGAACAGGGCAAGAAAGGAGGCTTGCCCAATGTTATGCCACATGAATGTAGCCTAGGATTGTAATGGAAACAGTTGTATCTTTGTAAAATTTTTTAATTATGCATTCTAAATGTGCAAATTGCAGTTGTATCTGAATTATTTACATTTATTTCAGTTTTCCCACTTTTTCCCTATATGTGCAACAAAACTAGTAATTAAAGCATACTGACTTTCCACTTCGCCTTAGATACGGAGCTAGATCAAAGCCTATGAAAACTACAGAAAAAAACTAACTTTGCACCCTCAAGGTTGAGGGGGGAGTAAGCATTTTATTTAGTCCTTCTCAGTGACAGAAAACATCAGGGCCTTGAGCTTGTTGCCCTCTCCCATGGTCTGGCTGGCTGGGCTCAGTGCCAGTTTTGGTAATGCAGTTGTCTAGTCTGGTGAAGTCATAGTGAATCTGGAAGCCTTAGATGTTGGAGGAAGGTGAGGTAGGTTGGATGGCTGGTTCTTAAGGAATCTTTCTGGGCATCATTCCACTTCATTAATGCTCACTCCTTTCAGTGGCTGCCCTAGCCTAGGATCAGTGAGGAACAGCTGCTCAGAGTGCAGAAGGCCTCTGGGCTCTGATTGAGAATTAAGAGGCCCAAATCACTTAAACCAGGGCAATAAAAGAGGTTTGGCATTTCAATCAGTGGGAGTTAGTTGCCCTGTATATTGAGTCTCAGTTTCCCTGGTACTGAAGAAACTTTCAAAGACTGTGAAGCATGAAGGTAATTCAGAAAGGGGTAGCATTTAATAACAGATAAGCAATCAGTTGGTCCTTGCTCAGGTACAGTGTTGGGCAATGAGGTCAGAAAGTATTTTTGTGACACTGATAATATTTTAGATTTTATAATCTCATTAACATGTGATCACTATGTTAGCAGCCCTGAAAATTAGCAATTTTTTTTTTGAATGGACAAACCCCTATAAAATAGCTCAATCTTTAAAAAAATCTTTAAAAAAATGGCTATTTCCAGTACATTGAGTCATCGAAAACTAGCTTTTATAAACATAAAATTAGTTATCAGTTTTAGTTTTTAATTCTTAAGCACCCTATACTCAAGGGCAGAATTCTGTATGCATTACTGCCCCCAAAATAAACAAAACAAATCAAGAGATTCTTATGCTCTAAGAAATGCTCTAAAAATCTCCAATTTCTATTTGTATTTTGCATTCCTATAGGTAATATATATAACTGAATTTCCTCTGAGGCATTGTGTTGTGGTATATGCGATATTTTATCTCAGAGCAGATTTTTATATGCGAACTATAACTCTCAGAAGCATACTCAGTTGACACCACTTTAAGTACAGTTACACTGGCAGTAATATATCTGCATGGGAAGAATCCACTAAACAATAAAATTATGTAAATTAGACTAAAGGAAGATTATTCATAAGCAAATGCCTGGATATAAGCTTAGCATGTCCTCTGTGGTTCATGGATTTTTTTAAAGTATGACAAACAATCCTGGCAGAAATCACAAGAGAAATTAAGATCAAAGCCTAAACATAAAGTAAAAGAAATGAAGTGTTTTCTGCTGATCAATTAACAATGTACTTTGCTGCCAGCCTGCAGTCATAAACCAAAGAGGAAATCACATTAGGCTTTATAATCAGGAAGAGAAATGGCACTTACGGCTAAAAAGAGAAGAACTCATCGCATTTATCTCTGTATTGTTTTTTAATTGTTTTTTTCCCCCATCATTGTTATTTCTCATAATTCATATTCAGATTAGATACCTAATTTTAGACGAGCGACCAAGTGTGTAATAAATGCGTAAATTCCATTTGGTTTAAATATCCCCACCTAATTACCCTGTGCTTTTGTTATCAATCTCAGATGTTAACAGTCTAATGGCAAAAAGGGTTTTTAGTAATTGAATTTTTAGTAGAATTATTGTAGAGCTTGTTGACACACCAAACACACTGTATCATAACTATAAATAGTCTGTAAAGGCTCTCAGTAGGAAGGAGATTAAAAAGCAAAAGAATATCAATCTGATATTTTATTTCATATCCTGTCTCTGTATTTGAAACTGTCTTATTCTTGTCTGCAGCGTTGTTTACCATTTTATGGGGTATTGAGCTTTTCCTTTCTGAGTTTCATCAGGATCTCTTAGATGCTGGAGAACAGGACAGTCCTGCTGGAAATCATATAGTAGAGCACAGACATCACTTTTCCATTTGCTTCTGTAAACGCTGCAATAGTGGTAAATGCAAGTACTAAGTGACAGTTGCTTTCACAATATTGCTTTTTTCCTCTCTCAGAAGATATTTCATTGAAAGAAAGCCATGGGAAGCTATGCTATAGAAAGGGTAGCCATGGTGTCCTTTCATATAGGACAGTAATGTCAGTATGTGTTTTTGAATGAGATGTGTGGAGTTGCACCTGGTTATAAGCTGTTGTATTAAATTCCATAGCAGCAGGGGACAAGAATATTCTTCTCATCTTCAGAATGAATGTAGTGAGTTGAGTTGTGTCTTAGTTTTTCAAGTAGGAGGTGAAAGTAAGGAAAAAATAATTGTCTTCAGGCCAATGTAATTGGAAAGATTATTTTTTTTCCTCTCTGCTAGGCTGCAGGCAGCTTTTCTGCCTTCCTTGCAGTTAAAAACAAAGGAGAGGAAGAGAGACAAAGCGTGAACTGTAAGCATCCATTGTTCAAAGAGTGATATAAAGTCCATTCCCCTCTGCTGCCATTCCTTTGCTGTGTAAAAGTTCTGTAGGTGAAACTGGACGTCTTCTTGAAGTGCAGTTTCGTTGCTGGCATTTCATTCTCTGTACTTCCCCCAGCCTGTCACATCCCCCCCTCGCCCCCCTTCTTTGCTCACCTTTTTCTCCCAGGGTTATTGCCTCTTCGCATCCCTTGCCCCAACTCCCCTTCCTTGCCCTGGCCTCAGTGAGTGCACTGCCAGTGGCATTGCAGGGTAAGTCAGAAGCCTCATTTGGCTCAGAAGCTTCACATTTGGTTAGGTCAAGGCTTTGTGCTGGGCTAGATGGGAACAGATGAGGTAAATCCTGTGAGGTCCAGAAACGTGGTGGTGGTTTGATACCTGTGGAAGCAGATACGCTGAGGTGCTTTGCCAAAGCTGGGGAGGGGAGGAAAGGCCAGGATCTGAAGAGACTTGGCTGAATGGCTTGTCATGCATGGACAGTCAGAATAGACTAATGGTTTGATTTTGGGATAGGAAGGAATTTTCCTCTGAGTCATATTGGCAGGAACTAATGTGGTTCTTTTTCCTTCCTTTACGGCATAGAGTCTTGTTCATCTGCATGAATCACCAGGCTTATTTCACCTGATAAAATTTCTACAAGGCTACTGCAACTCCTTTGTTTCTTTTTTTCCCCCCCTCTCTGTTTCTTGCCCTCCCTCTCCCTTGTCTCTTTCTTCCACTAGTTTCTTTGCAGTGTACTGCTGGTTTTGAGGTTTGTGGGTCTATCCTGTGAAAACTCTGGCACTTGTTCTAAATATTCTGAGGAAAATTCTGGAAAAATGTAGAAATTAGATTTATTTTTGGCTTTTGGCATTTTGAAGGGCTGGCATCAGTTTTGGTGTGTACCTATCTGGAAATAAGCTTCTGTTAAATCAATCTTTTTAATTGTGAAGAACTGAGTCAAGTGATCCAGGTAGTGCCAATCTGTCTTGAATTCCTCTTAGCTACTTTTAGGATGTTTCTTGCTCCTTATGCCAGTTTTGTGGTTTGTTCTCTGAGGTGACTAATTTTTCCAGGAACTGGAATGCCCTATAGTGGGACCAGAGGTACTTAACATTGTATTTTGCATTTGAGTCTGTTTACTACACAAAATTTAGCTGTTACAGCAATGATTTCCTTTACTGAGTTAGTCCTTGAATTTACTTGTGTTTTCTAAAGTGTATGTGTAAAGTGAAATTGGAGAGAGGAGCTACAATACATATGGGAAATCAAAGGCTTTTGATTTTGAAGATTTTGTTTCAAAAAGGAATGGAAGGGTTATATTTTTGTCCCCTTTTTAAATTCAATTTTAAAAATCTGGTTTATGTGCTAGGAGTTGCTTCTGAATGTGTAGGAAATGTACTATAGCATACACCAAGGCATAAATCTGTCATAACTCCTAAAATCACAACAGCTGTTGTAGTTGACCATAATGCTCGCTCCATGTTTATTAAGACTTTTATAGTTTTATATTTCCTAATTGTTCATCATTAATGAGGCTCCCACATCTTGTAGGGGTCACTTCATTGCTTGTATCAGAATATATTCAAATGGAGTTAGATCATGTTTGTCAGTGGGCTTTAAAATCTAATTAGGCAATTATAGCTTAAATTCCACAGCTCAAAATAAACGGAGCTCCATCTCTTCTGTGAGCTATTTTCTAACAATGAAGCCTGCTGAGTGCAGACTAACTACAACGGGCAATGCACAGATTTTGTGCATCAAGAATACAAGTGATGCTGAAGTATGCTGTTACACTCTGAGAAATGTTACAGGGCAAGGTTTGAAAAATTGGCATTTAGCAGTAAAATGTACTGTATATGCACAGTGTAGATATGGAGGTCACATATTTTGTGCAGACTCCCATTTGTACTTGCAAATGAATTATTATTTACCATGAAGAATGCACCTACAAGTTTAAAAGGGTTTTGCTTACTCCAAGCAGGTCCTTTGAAAAATTCACTTTAGGAATTAACTGCTTTAAATGAAACAATCTGTCTTTCAGAAATGTGAAGTAGTTGATTGTCCTGGCTTGACCCTGAAGTACTCAGAAACTTTTGCCTCTGATGATGCTTTTTAGCATTTTTTTTAAAGCTTTCATAGGTGCCAGGGTAGACACTGGTGTTTTGACATATGAAAAGTTTTTAGATTATATTAGCACTTAAATGTATGTGCATTGCACATATAAAGGCACAGATGAACCTTTGCTAGGTGCTGTGTGGTCATAGACAAGTTTCACTTATAATGAGCCTAAAATTCTTGCTTACATTTTGTATGCATACAGTGACCTGTAGATGAAGAGGTGTGAGCTAAACACTATGTTAGATGAGCGGCTCTCTCTGTATCACAGTCCACTTGGAAATGACTGCTCAGCAGTGAGGACATACTGATATAGGTTTGCAAACTGTGCAAACTGCACTTGAGTGTCAGCTACATTTCCATGTGGCAACACGTGCATTAACTGAGAGAAATTAAAGTTGTGTTATTTACATTACTTCTTATTTCAGGCATTCTATGCGTTTTAGTTATACAAAAGTTGCCTAGCTTTTCTCATTCTGCCTAAATGCTCTGGTCGCACAACTGGACTATTCCTTTTGGGTGTAATAGCTTTTAAGGAGAAATTCTTCACATTTCTGCACTCACCTGCATATGTTGATCACCTTTCTCTTTCACATTCTTATTTTCTTTGATTTTTTTTCTCCTATGGTATGTCAAGCTCTCATTTTGAATGTCAAAGAAGTTCTGCCTCTTGATTCCTTTTTAGAGTATGTTGGTTTAGTCTGAGAAATTAGCATTCTATCCCAAATATCTCACCACTGACAGTGTTAAAGTATTACATTATGTTGGACATAGTTGTGTAGATGACTAATTGGTAATTAATGCATCTTCAGTCTTCAGCAAAATCGCCAAATAATGGAAAGAAACCTACAGATGGTGCTTTAAATTAGTATTGATATGATATTGAAAAAAAATCTGGAGCACTGAGATAATTTTTGAGGCTTCTCATTATCACCTAAAATCTCCAAAATTATAAAAAGAGATTTTCTTTTTTCCCTCCCCTCCTTCATAGCAACATCTACACAGATGATTTAAAGGTGAGACTTAGTGGCCATGAAGGCCAGTCTCATCCTGGCTTTTATCAGAAATGGTGTGGCCAACAGGACTGGGGCAGTGACCATCCCCCTGTACTTGGCACTGGTGAGGCTGCATCTCGAGTGCTCTGTCCAGTTCTGGGCCCCTCACTGTGAGAAGGACATGGAGGTGCTGGAGCGAGTCCAGAGAAGGGCTGGTGAAGGGTCTGGAGCACGAGTCTTACGGGTAATGGCTGAGGGAGCTGGGGGTGTTTAGTCTGGAGAAAAGAAGGCTCAAGGGTGACCTTATTACTCTCTGCAACTGCCTGAAAGGAGTTTTTAGCCAGGTCGGGCTCGACCTCTTCTCCTGAGTAACAAGTGACTGGACAAGAGGAAATGGCCTCAAGTTGCAGCAGGGGAAGTTTGCACTGGATATTAGGGAAAATTACTTCACCGAAAGGGTGGTCAGGCATTGGAACAATTTGTCCAGGGAAGTGATGGAGTCACCATCCCTGGAGCTAATTAAAAGACACGTAGATGTGTCACTTAAGGACATAATTTAGTGGTGGACTTGGCATTACTGGGTTAACCCCTGGACTGGATGATCTTAGAGGTCATCCATTCCACCCTAAATGATTCTGTGATGCTATGATCCTAGTAGGATGCTTTCATTTTAAATTTTTAAAGTGCTGTGTTTTTGGATTAGTCCTTCTGACAGCAGGATGTATCACTTCGGTTATTCTGATTGACTAAGTCAAGTATTTTGGTGATGGCATTTCATAAGCTTCTTAAGAATGGGTGAAATCATGTTTACTAACTAGGATATCTCCTACTTAACTGTAAGCCCACAGTACACTGTAATCAAGGATACAGTTTCTTTTTCTTATATGGTAAACTAAACAACTGTCTTTTTTTCTCCCCTCTGAGAAGATTCACAAACACTTTAAGTAGCTTTTCATATCCTGTTGAAATTTTGATTCCCTCTGAATTGACTACTGTGGAGATAAATTCTTAGCATGTCTCGTCTTGCTTTGTTTAAAAGAGCTTTATGTATGAAAAAGGAACAAAGAAATTCTGAGATTTTGTGAAAACTCTTTTCTGTAACCTTTAAATCCTTTTGCAAAATAAAGTCATAATGTGGTAGTAATAAATTAAGAAAATGCCTGTTCTTTATGAGACTGCATGTATCAGCATATTTACGTTTGAAAAATCTTGTCTCTGTTAACAACTTGCTGAAAAGAAAATCAGTTCCCCAGCTTTAAGATCAGGTCACCAAAAACTATTGCTGCCAGTACCAAGGTATTTTTTGTTTATTTATTTAGTAGTTTAATCTCTTTTGACTTTTAGGGGAGAGAGGTACTTTCAGGCCTTGTACCCTCTGGTTGGTACATTACACATCTTAGGTTCCCCTCCCCGGCCCCAGAGAACCTGTGGTAGGTTTTACCAGCAGTGCTCTGGCTGCTTGGGCCAGCAGTAAGACAAGGGGTCACAGTGCACTGCCACAATGTTGGACACTATTTTGAGAAAAAAACCCCAAAGATATCATGGTCATAGTGACTGATGATTGCCCCCCTTGAAAGACTACTCTGCTATCCCAATGGTCAAGTGCCATCCAGTTTTTCTTCTTCCTCTGCTTATAATTTGTTTCAATAGATCTGTGACAAATACCTTAATGTGGGCTTTTTTTCTCCTAGTATCTCAAAAGTACTTTCTAATGCAGATTCCATCCATGTCATAGCTTCTTCTAAGGAAGGTCTCTTATTAGTGCCCAAAGTTTTTCACTTGCTTACTCTTCTGCCTGCTTTTTGATGCTGTCAGAAATTCTATTCTGCTGTCAAATTCTATTTTAGAATTAATTTTAATATGTTTGTATGCAATACTTTTTTTATTTTTCCTCCCTTCTTTTTTTAAAATGTCATTTAATATTCACCGAATATTTGCATTTTATTTACATTTAATAGTTATGCCTGATTTTCCTCCAAAATAAAATGGGTCGGATGCAGCCACAGGTCTGAGAAAATAGTGTAAGTAGCATTGGACAGAAACGTTTTACTGGTGAGAAGCTTCTTCAGGTAGCGAGTTTGCATTATAGACTGGTTCCCTTTGCCACCTCCACCATGGTCAAGCAGAGTGGTAGCAGTTGTGGTGGTGACACAGCCAGATGAATAGTTTTACAGTACTTACTTCAGAGGAGAGATTGCACAGCCCTTGAGGAGTCCCAGAACTGTTTAACGAGTCTGAAGAGTTCTATGATAGACTTCGGACAGATGTATCAACAAAGAAAAAATGAAGGATGGATAAAAGGGAGAGACTGTACTGTTATTTAAAATAAAAATAATAATAAAAAAAATCTTTGTGCATTAAATGGCATGAAGGCAACTGCTAGAACGACAGCCACACTTGCTATCTAGTAGTCATGAATTGCCATAGGAACCGTAAGTGTATCATCTCTTGTGTTAATATTAATTGCTGTTCATAGTGTTACATTAACAGTAACAGAAACCACAAACGCACTAGATCAGTGGAACTGTAAATATTGTGACCTTGAAAAATGTTTTTCCCCTTCTCTCCACTCCCAGTCTTTTTTATATTTTTGTTAATGTAGACCTTAGGACCGTAAGAGCATATACTTAAAATAAATGAGGGAACCACTACAATCATTCTGCCTACTACTGCCATCTCCTGGCTGGAACCGACCCCACATATGGACTGGTTTCTTTCCCTTTTGTAGTGAGGGGAAGCTCAGACAGTTGTCCCATGTGTTCGAGGAACTAAAAAGGCTGTACAGTATTTCCATGACATATGTATGTGGGCAGTTGATGTTAGTGGTGTAAGTACAGCCACAGATAGTTAAATTGCTTTACATACTGATGGCAAAATTCTGCATTTTATTAAATATCCAAATGAAAAAAAAAGCAAACAGCTAGATTCCTCCAGTTTGTTTGCATTGCTGTAGTCTTTTCTTTGAACGTAAGCTGCGATCAAACAAAATGCTGTCTGCACTCCTCTTCATTTCCATGGTTCTTGTTCTTACCAACAAACTTTTCCAATTCAATCTGCAGAGAAGGTCATCTTTATCAAATATATGTTTCTAGAATAAATATATACAACCTTCTGTATATTTATAACTATGTATGTAGGAGTGTTTTTTGAACAAAATCCTGTTGAGGCAGATGTCTGAAACTTTCTTTAGTTTTATGTCAAAGACACATGGCACATACCTCATCTAAATTTGCTCTATCTGATTTACATTGAGCAGGGATCTGGTCAGAAGTGGTTAGTTGCTAGAACTCACAATGGCATTAATATGGGAAGCTTCTGATGGTTATTAGTCATATATAATATTCTGATGGATATTAGGGATCACTATGGTGATTTACTGCAGCCACCCCGATATTAAAAAAACCCCACAAATTCATTTCCAAACTAGCAGTGTTGCTTTAAAAAGAAATCAAGATATACATTATTTAAGGGCCATACCATAGATCCAGTCATGATTGTGGCAGTAAGAAGGTGAGTGCAAATTACAAGTCATTTACAAGAGGTTAAAATCACGAATCAACCTGTATGCCATTGCTGCCCTCTCTTTGTCATTTATCTCTCTTTTGCATAAAATTGCATAGTTTTCTCTAGCATGGCCTGCAAATGCAAAAATACTTTGAATTAACTTCCAGGTACCCCAGCATTTGGAGCCTCTATTTGAAGCACTTTGTTCATGGCTATTTGGTTAAATTCCAGTGTCCAGGTAAATTGCAGTGCAGGGTGTGGTTGTCAGTTAGTATTGACACAGATTAAAAAGTTATGTTACATTAATGACATTTAGTGGAACTGAAGCAGCAAATGTTATCTAATGCCTTCCTCTGAATTTGACATAGTGAGTCGACAGGTCTAATAGTGTAGCTAGAACTGCAGATTATTGCCCCTTGTCATTAAGTAAAGGAATATTAAGGTAGGGCTTCTTCTTGCTTATAATGTTTTAATGGCTTGATCTGATCAGTCGTTGCTTTGGCTTGACGGGTTCACTGAGTCTTTCTACTGTGTTTTTGCCTTCTCGTTTCCTATGGTGTTACTGTGAAAGCATCAGGAGAAGGCTGATGCTCATGAGGGGAAGAGGAGGGGCAGGCACTGATCTTTTCTGTCTGGTGACAGAAAAGGAATGGCCTGAAATTGTGTCAGGGAAGATTTAGGGCTGGATATTAAAAAAGGTTTTTCACCCAAAGGGTGGTTAAACACTGGAACAGGCTTCCCAGGGAAGTGGTCACAGGACCAGGACTACAAGAGTTCAAGAAGCATTTGGACAATGTGCTCAGGCACATAGTGTCATTCTTGGGGATGACCCTGTGTAGGGCCAGGAGCTGGATTTCAGTGGTCCTTGTGGGTCCCTTCCAACTCAGGATATCCTATGATTCTATGTGAGACTGATGTTTTCCAGCTGCTCTCCTGCATTGACCTCTGGATAAGAAACACAAGGGTGATCAATGGAGAGAAAACTAGTTAAATTTTTTTATTCTTTCAAAAGCTGTTTGAATTGACCCAGTTCAGGGGAAGTGACCAACTGACTGACCTCTCATCTCTTACCGAACAGCTTGTGGAGGCACAGGTCCTTTGTCCTGCTGCCAAAACTGTCGGGGCAAACTGACCTTCCAGCCATTCGTGGTTGCCCTGCTTCCTAGGCTGGCTGGTTAAGCGGGAATGGCAGCAGCGAGGGAGAAGAATGGAATAAAAAGAACCCTCTTCAGAAAAATGGCACAAGGAGCATTCTGTGCTGGGCAGTGCACTTAAGGATCTGCACAGTCTGTGGGAAGCCCTTGAGAAGGGGGTACACAGTACAAAACTCTCTACAACCATCCCAAAACTACTCTGAAATTTCTTGCCATTGCAGAGCTGCACGGCTGTTTCTGCCTTATGGGTCCCTCTGCTGGCCTTAGTTGTTCGTTTGAGTATTTTCAAATAAAGCACCAAGAACGTGGTCAGAACAAACCCCAGCTTGCAGATCCCTTCTCTCTTCTTCAGTTTCAGGTCCCTGGTAGTGTTGCAGAACCTTTGGGAACTGGGGAGCAAACAGCAGGTCCTGACCAGTCAGAGTGGTTACATGATGGAGGTGTGTAACTGAAATACATGAGACTTTATTTAAGTACCTCTGTGTGATAGGCCAGGAAAAAGATACACTTTTCTCAAAGCAGTCCCAATGAGTTTCTCTACTATTTAGAAAAATTGTGAAATACATTGGAGTTATTGTTTATTAAAGTTTAAGCTTATCATCCTGTTTGCTAAATATATATTTATGACAATGCACAGATGTGTGTGTGACGGAGAGGGATGGAAATATTCTTTTTGAGCTAATTAAATTCTGAAGATGAAAAAAAGGCAGTACACAATCTGTAGATTTTTTTTCTGGTAGATTTTTGGTTTGGTTTCTCTTGGGTTTTTTTTTTTTTACTTCCTTCTGTTCTCTTGTTATATTGATGATTATTTATTGGCTTTACATCTCAGTTCAGGAGTTGTAATGCTTCTTAATTGTTTTTTCAAGTTTATATCTTAAGCTGTTCTCATAATTATGAAATCTTCGGTTTATGAAGTTTTCTTTACTCTTTTTCACTGTCAACCTGGATTGCATTCATCTTTTCTACAGCTGAACAAACAGAAGGCCATATCCATCAAAAACATAGTCTTGAACCAAGTGAGCTCATATAAGCTGTATACCTAAACAGTACTGAGTTAAAAATTGATTTGTACTTATGAGATGAAAAGTCATCTCAGATTTTCTGTTCATCTTCTAGGTTAGTTTATTAGTTACCTAAATTTAGCTTATATGAGAGTGGACTTAGCAAACTAAGTTATAAATAAGAAACTCCTGCCAGAAATAGCGGTGGTGTTTGTTTGTTTTATGTTTTGGTTTTTGGTTGTTTGTTGGGTTTTGTTTTCTTTATCTGTGGGGCTTTTTTCCCTTTTACTTTTAAATCTTTCTATAAAGCTGAGGTGAGGGAATTCTTTCAGATTTATCTTCAAATAAGAATATTGGGGAAAATGCAGTACTCAATCCCACTACTTTTGCCTTAAAAAACATTTTGCATGTCTATTGGTCTCTTAATTTTTCATTTTTTTCAGTAAAACCGCGGTCTGAGCTGATTCATATAGACTGCTGCAAATACATTTCACTTGCCAAATTCTGATTAAAACTCACTCATGCCTGAAGCTAGCTTGAGATTTTCAGGTTAGCATCTATTCTTGTACTTTTCACTGAGCTAAAGCAGATTTTTGTATCAAGTCTTTCCTTTCAATCTAATTTAGAGAAAAAAAGGAAAAGTAGAAAGAAAAAAGCCTGTCACATTAAGTTGATTTTGACTGAGCAAAGTAGGTTTTAGTGATGTAATGAAAGGTCACATTTTACATATACTGTTTTTTTATCTAATAAAATAGAAAAAACCACGACCTGGTGTTTAAATCCAAAAGTTGCATTTGCATTCCCAAGAATACTGCAGTCCAATTTGATCTCAGACAAGTCATTTTACCTCTTGATACCCAATCTCTCAGGATTCTGTATCATGCTTAGGTTTGTGCTCTTCTCCTTTGTCCTGCTTGCAAAGAGGATCTGGACCTTTCCTACAAGCTATACACTGTCTGTTGCTCCTCTAAACTAAACTATTGTGCAAGGGAGCATTGATAGTTCTGGAATACAGTGTGGATTACTGAACTTCAAAGTGAAATTAAATCCCACATACAAAAGAAACCTGAATATACTTTATTTCAGTCTTGTTTCGCAGCTGTATTTTCATAAGAAAGCTGAATTCTCATTGGTTAGTATGGGCAGTCAAACACATTGGTTTCAAAATTAATTATAATAATATTACGTTAACCTTGGTGATACTTTATGCAGTTTATGCACTTTCATTTAGGTAATTATATATCATAGTCCGGATCTGATTTTTACAGCATCATTATGTAGAAATGATAAATGACATTTATTTCTTAATAGAGATTTTTTCAGTTTTAAAATAAACTAGAATTAAATTTTAAATCAGCCTTTCAGTTTTATTTCTAATTATTAAAAAATTTAATTCTGCTACTTAATATAAAGTATTACATATTTTCTATTATTTATATTGTTTTGCCGTAAATATTCTGGCTATGTGAGAAACACACTTTCATCAGAACATATGTGTTTATTACACATCCATGTAATTGTTTATTAAAATTAATGGATTTTTTCCAGTTCCTTCATGGCTTAGATATCTGAAGTTGTTTAAAATCTCTTAGATGTTGTAAAAGGATTCTACGGTTGGCTAGGGCATTACATCATGTCTCTACAGTACACTACAACATAAATAACAGAAAAATATCAGAGTAGTTATTTTGTGTGCATACACCAATTTTTTTTGTGTAGTTTAGTGAATAAGAAAAAAACCCACCCTCTATCAGCCCTGTCCCCCCACTTCCCCCAACAAGGTATTTTTTCTAGATGCATGGTTCACAAGATACTGATTTACAGAATCTGTTGTAATATTAGAGTTCAAAAAACCAGACTATTTCCATAAGATGTGTTTGTTCTATACTTCTCCCATTGACACTAAGTATTTCTCAACATCTTAATGATACCCTCTAAGGAGAGAAGCTATTTAAGAAACTATTGCCATTTTTAAGGTCCAGTAAATAATAATAATAATTCTAGTAACAGTTCTAATAATTTATTAAAAATACTATTTATTATGGAAACATGTCTATATATTTGGTATTTGTAAGTTTCTGCTAAAGAATAAATAACTGGTTTTTTAGTGCTTTCCTATAGACTGAACCTGTAACTAGGATCTGAGCCTGAATTTAAATGAAATGTTAAGTAGAGTATAGAAGCTGTGGCAGGTAAAAATTCGTTGTCTGTGATTGTATTATGAAATAAGATCAAAAGCTCATATGCTTCCTGAATCAAACTTATGGTTTGGACTTTTTTGATGTTATACTATAAATGTCTAACGAGGCATTTCTTACTGTAGTTCTAACTGTATAGTTCATAGATATGATCTACTATATTTATAAAAATTTCCTTATTTCACACTTCCTACAGTCCCTTTCACTTCTTAAGGATTGAAAAAAAAATAAAATCTTTATAGGTATAGCCACTTTGAATTCCATTTCTACTTAAAACAGTAGAGAGATGTCCTGCCAGCATTGGTTAGCTGAGCATGATCTATTGCCATAAAGATAAACTGCATAGGTTTCCTAGCAATGAAGGTCAAAGGACACATGCACAGCTATTTATTTGCTTTTAAAACAGAAGGAATATGATTTATGCAGGATATTAGCTAATGTCATAGTGTTGAGCTTTGCAGGTGCGGCCATGGGAGCCTGACCCCCGCTAATCCCCCTAAGTGCAGCGGGCATGCATGCAATGGCTTTGTTGTTGCCGTGCTGCTTTGTGACTCCTTTTGTTCCATGGTTTGAGAGGTCAGGCTGCATTTCCTGGAGAGGATTCCAGACTTTTGATTAGATTCGAATTAAGCAAGTTACAGACACCGGGGCAATGCATTTGGACAGAATTACCAATACCTGCAGTTGCTTTTAGTCTTATTGCATGTGTTAGCTTGCTTGGGTTTGAAGCTGCTTCTGCTTAGTTTCGTATTCAACTTTTGCTGAAAGTACTTCCTAGCCTCCCAGCCATCTGCTGATGCAAAGCCTGCTGTGCCCCTCAACTGACTGACTGTACAAGGGATTCCTACAAATGGGTCAGCCTCAATCCACACACACTCTTCAGGGAAGTGAGCCAGTGCTGAGATTTCCGAGAGCTGACTGTAACTGCTGAAAGGTCCTAATAGTGCATCTCCAGAGTTTCTTTTAATGATGCATTGTTACCCTGTCTGACCTGCATTCTGTTAGATGCAAGGTATAGATGACCAGCTCAGTACAGGGAAGAGGCACATAGACTTTTAGGCCTTGTTACTTTGTTTAGCGTTATGTGTAGTGAGCAGAAGTGTTTTGTAACAAACAACAATCTTACTGCTTCTATTCTTTGCTGTTTTTTCTTATGTTACTGTTGGGCTTAATATGAAGTGGGGAGCTTATTCTTTGTGTGCTAGCAGTGTATAAACTTCAGCTGAGATGTAACTACATAACAGTCTTTAGAGTAGAATGTACAACAAAATTATTGATTCATTTGATACTGTTTGATGGGTTTCAAATACAAGTATAGGCCATAATTTTACTTTTAAAAATTAAGTATATAATGGTATTTTAACACCACTTAGAATAATAGTAAGAACAAAACCTGGAAGTGATGATGTGCATAAGTATGGCTAATGATTTTATTGAAGAAAAAATAATTAGTGATCGTTCACATCAGAGTTTGTCTGAGATTATTGTGAGATTATTAATTATAAAATTTGCATATAACTGCTTTGGTTTGAAATATTTTCTAACAAGCAGCTAAGAGATTGTGAAGATTTAAGAAAAAATACACGTTGAATTTTTACACTTAGGGTAAAGAAAAGGAGGTCTTATTATAGCTGTTACTTTTTCCACACAAGGGCAAAAAAAGCATCTCTTACCCAAAACTGTAAAATGTTACCGTGTCTAATTATTTCAGAATCATATAGTTCTTCTCCCTTACTAGGATATAAGAGAGAGAAATATTTTCCAGGGTATGCTAAAAAATATGTATTGTAAAGAGGCAAGCAGCAACCCCTAGAGGGAGCCACAAGCCTTACTTAGGACTGCAACAGCAAACTTTTATGTGGAGTTGTAAATTACTCTTTTTTCCCCCTTCTAATACAGTATTTATTCCTACTGTTTCAGTCTGAGTTTTAAGCATTATTTGCACTACTCAAAAATATATTTCACAATTTACATGTTGAATTTCATAGCTATTGACAGTGCTGTTTTGAAGAGGGGAACATGTAGCAGCACTGGATGATGTAGGGGAGCGTGAGTGTGTCCTGCTACTCTGGCACAGCACGTTCTGGGGAGCGTGTGCCGCTTGGACATGTTCACCTTCCTACCACAAATCACATCTGTTTCAGTTTTGGAATACGGTAGTAACACATTTCCTTGATTGCCTTACTTCTTTTAAAAAAACTGAAGGTATTACAATTTGTTAATGTTTGTATTTTCTGTTTAGTCCACCAAATTATGAAAAAAATGATATCTTTCATCTTTTTTTTCTCTATATAAGCAGAAGCAGAGGAGGAGCAAACAGTTCCATCTTTCTGCTTCTCTCCACCCTTCCTAGTCTCAGCACCCCAATCCTCACAACCTGTTCAATATACCCTTTGCTTTGTTAGTGCCAACAGTTTATCCCATGAGCAAATTTGTTGACAACATCACTATAAAATATATCTCCTTCTGGGAATGTCATGCTATGCACTCAGCAAAATGTCTCCATGTACCTTAGCGAATCAGCAAAATATTTTAATAAATGCTTTATTTCTATGAACCAAATACCCTGGTGGTTATTGGATTTGTCACAGGATATAGGGTTTCAACTGTAGCCATACTGACCTTCATACACTATTGTGTTGCAAGCGAAATCTTTGTGTAATCAAATGATGAAAAAAAAATCTTAATTAACATTAAATTTTCCCATTTTAAAGAATAAGTAACTAATTTTATGCACCATCATTAAAGCTTGCTTTTTTAAAATTCTAGTGGTTTAGCATTTTGATCTTAGTTATGAAAACACAGCAGGACATTGAACTATTTTTAATTGAAAGGTTATCAAACCACTTTCAGCAGGACACCACATTTATGAGTGGACTTGGATCTCGTAACTCCTGAGTGCCACAGAAATTAGTAAGTTATGAAAGGCTTTTCTTCTGGTAAAAAAATATATATGCTATTTAGCCATAAATTGTTATATACTCTCATTTTATCACTAAGAATTAAAGAGCGCTAGGTACATGACTTTTCCCTCCTCCTGTGTGCTCCTTAGACATGTTGCAAATGCTGGATTCTGTTGTTGAGTGGTGCAAAAGCTACTGTCATAATCTTTTATTCCCTGGGTGCAAAGTAGTCCTTTGCAATGCAATTGAAGGAAATCGATGACATTATTTGTTGTACAGTGTGTATCAAGAGCACTGAAGCAGGAGGGAGTGCACAGAACCAGTGACCACTCTGAACTACCATTGTTTAAAAGTTCAGGTCAGCAAAGATCTAAGTAATTATTTAGTTTGTGAACCCCTTTGCACTGTCACAGTATTCTTCTAATTATTTTCCTATAATGCTTAAAATTATACAGTGTACTTCTGTCCTAAGCAAAGTAAAATATCCATGACATAAAAGAAGAAAAGATATTCTAGCAGTTACTACTGAAAGTGAGACCAGTATGAATTCAATTGTATTTAACTGAATTGAGGGTAAACTTTATCATGGCTTTCAGTATGAACAATTTGTAATAATCTGTATAACAGAAGTTCTCTAACTTGCATAAATTCCTTCGGATGCTTGACACCAACTCTGAATAAAAACTGCCTTGTTTCAGTGGGCAGGTTTTGCTCTTCAGCAAACAAACTTGTAACAGGATGTTAGAAGGGAAATAGTCAAATTTGGAGTATAGCAATATGCTTGTCTGCATTTCGAGTATATCAGTTATACTTTTAGCTTGAAATCACTGTGTAAGTGTACATTTTATAAAGGCAGATGAAAACCTACCAGGTAGTAAGAAAAAAAAAATAGACACAAAAAAGCCCAAATGAGAACAAAATACTGTGATTTATAAAGCATGCTTCTTCTAGCAGCATTTCTGAGTTTCATGTGCTAAACACCTACTCTTGACCTCGAATTGACCTTGAAGTTTATGAGCTAAAGGTAACAATTATGCAACGGCTAAAATATGCAGACAGGACTTTACTGCCTAAAAAGAACTGCTGTCCTATGTTTTGTTTGAATTAGCACACTTTGCTGTTTATGAAACTTAACTTTGTCCTTTTGGGAAGCTGGGGGAAAGGAGTGCCGGTAGCTAATGTGCAGAAACGTCAGAACAAAGTGGGGGGCGAGCTCAGAAGGGTGGCAGATGCGTGCTGTTAGGTTGGTTCTGCAGAAGTTACTGTCTCTTTCTTTGTGCTGTTTCTGAAAGAAAGAAGTTATCCCAGTGAGTGTCTCCAGCCAGAGATTTAATGCTGAAGAAGCTCGGTTGCATTATAAACTTTCAAGGGGGGTGAAATGAGCCTTTGTTATCTAAAGCAGTCACTCAAAATAAAGTGGCCTTGTCAGAGACTTGGCTTTATTAATTTTTATCATGTGTTACAGCCTCTTCAAGGTGTCATCAAACTTTAACCTTCCAGTCGTGGTGCATTCAAGAGACAGTCAGGTGACTGTATTGCATTTTCTGTACATCACAGCTCTTTTTCTGTAAATAGAATTCAAATGTGAAAAATAATGTGCTTAAACTGTTATTCAAACAGTAATCACAAGTATCCCTTATAATAATTTAAATGGATATCTCCATTTTTTTATCCTTCTGTAAATAAAAGGCTTATTTTTCTGAGTAAAAAGAAAAAAAATCCCCAAACAAAAGCGCCTCTAAATCTATTGCATTGTTCTTCTATTCCTCTGAAAGATGCAATAAGAATAAATACCAGTGCATAGTAACATTTTTAAAGTAGAAGCACCCAGGCGTAAACATCTAGTTTTACAAAAGAACCTTTTTTGTTTTTCCTTTCTATCAACGTGAAATCTCAAAGCAGTACAGGTGATTCATGACATACATGCATGTCACTAATTTTGGCATTAAATAAAGCATTCCTCATATTCTGTTTTACTCTTTGCATTGGCCACAACCACTTGCTTTTTCACAGGAGGACTGCCAAAGGTGGAGTCTCAATTTTCCTAATGTTTTTCATCCTCTAAGACCTTGGAACAAGTGACACAGTGTCTGCCTCAGGTGCAGAGTGATATTTATATCTACCTATCTCACAGATGAGTTTAGGGAAGATGCTCGTATTTGAAGAGTACTTGTAATATATGAAGGGCTGGAACCTTACAGTCTGTTTCTCTCGGGCAAAATCAAATGTACTCTCTGTTGTGCTGCAACAAGGACTGAGCAAATTCCAGGGCATTGCTTTGAATAGCAGGTGTTAGGTTGCTGTGTCTTTCACAAACAGATGTTTTAGCTGCGCAAGAAACAGACCAAGTGCACGTACCCCAACTCTGCAGAAATTTAAATCTAAATATTTAAATATATGGAAATACTTTATTTATACTAGAACTGCAATATTCGCATCATTAAAATATTAGCTAGTGATAGGATTGGTCATGGAATGCTTTTACACAACGTAGAGATAACGAGTATGAATATCAGTGGAAACAGGGCGCATTTTCTCTTGAGAACGAATTGTTATAGATTCAATGAACTCTCTTGGGTATATTACTTATTCTGGTGACAAATTTCCCTAAAAGCATCAGAAAGCATTTTCCTTCATAGTTATGCTTTAATGCAGATATTTCTATGGCTGCAAAATCCTCTAAGTAGTAATGAAACCCTGTAATTTTATATTTTCTCCAAAATTAGGTGTGAATGTTATTCTCCATTAGGAAATTTTAATAAAATGAGCTTTGCCCAGATGGCTTTCCTGGGAACCAAAGGAGGTTTTTTTAGACAGAATAAAATCGATCTCTTCAGCAGTGACAGTGTGAAATACTGTTTATCATTCTTGCTACCTTAAAAATTTGTTACACTGCTGTTCTAGGCTTCATGGACCTTAAGGTAAATTATGACATATCATATATGATTCTTTTTCATACTTTCTATAAAAACAACTAGTTATCAATGCATGAAGAAATTTACAATGGGGATAAAAAAAAGAAAAGCTTTTTCCCTGAGGCTTATATTGTTGTATGTTCTAGTGAGCTGTGAGACCATCCCTGACCTTTGCAGGTTAACAAGACTCCTCACAATATAAGGGGCATGCTTTAAATCAAACCCTGTGTGCCAGTTTTGCTCTAGTGGAGTACCTAGGAAATAACTTGTAATATGTGTATAAATCCTGTGATGACTCCCTGCAAGATTTTTGTAACTTTCTGCCTGATCTCTTATTTGAAAAGTCCAATAGGAGACTCCTCCATAGCTTCAAAAGGTTTCTCAGTGGATCCAGTATAAACTTTTTATTGCAAAAACCCTTATTTAACTAACCCAAAACAAATCATCAATTGGAAAGTTTTATGTTGTATAGAGGAGAACTGACACCTCCTGGAGCGTTCAGGAGCCTCTTAGGCTGTGATTACATCTGGGGCTGACACTGGAGTGTCCAGCTGTGCAGCTGCTCAGCAGTTTGAGGCTGTTTCTCTTTCTGTGTTCCCTTTAGATGCTTCCATTTCATTCCTGAAACAAAGTGGGAAATTTTTCGAAGTCTAGTTATTTGACAGTATGGCAAAAAAGTGTTTTTCCCTAGGAGAAGGTCTGCAAGGCTCCTCTCATTTGGACAGGAACTGTCTTTCAGAGAGGACCCCAGAGCCCTTCGCTCAGCAGCATCTGGTAGGCTTCAGTGAGATTCAGCAGCCATTCCACTGAGCCTTGGTCTTGTAATGTGTCACTCATGCTCTTTAAGGCAGCCTCAGAAGCTATTAATATACTGCATGTAGATGATGTTTCTTGTCCTTAAGTCTTTTAAGTTGTTTGCTCTACTGGCTCTCCAGAACACATCACAGTTTTTGAAAGTTGAGAGTGGGAAACTTAGACATAATGTCAGTATGTCGTACTGAGTTTAATTAATATTGAAAATCTGATCTATGGCTTGGACTAGTTATTTAAATTAGTACTATCTACAGTAAAATGCAGAGCTCTGGAATTAGACTTTTTGCGTCTGTATTTTCCATGTGAATGCTGCAAAGTTGGCTTCATAGGACCGGAAAATTTTTGCTGGACCTGGGGGTAACTCCTTCAGTATGCTGAGCATAATGATAATGAAACACAACCTGCTATTCCTTATACACAGTGCTTAGGGGGAGGGGCTAGGCAGTGGAAATTAAGATTAACAACGGTGTATGAAAAAGATACCATGGGTCGAATGAAGCATTGTCCTGCAATACATCACCATCTCCAAGTAAATCGTAGTGGAGTACACTTCTGGATGGGAAAGGCAAGAAAGTGCACGTCAAGACACTACTTGGCAAGAAAGTGTGCATAGGTGGATAACATATAGAGGTTTTGCACTTGTGTCCTGTGTTTTTCACTATTATGTTTTCATCAGCCAAAAAGCAATAATCTCAGAGCTTAAAATGGCATTTAATCTGGCATGAATATAGTTGAAAGTTTGGGTGGTTTTTTTTACTGTGTATGTCAACTTGTTTTCTCAGCTTCACAGATGATATGGCCTTAGTTTCTACTGCATATTAATATCACCACATGCGAGAAACAAAATCCAGAGAAAGGATAAGTGCTTTTTCCAAGACCACACAACAAGTCAGTAGCAGAACTGAAATGAAACCACAAGAATTCCTGGCTCCTTATTAGATTTTTAAGGCATTTTGGAGGGCCTCATTCAGACACATAGGGAATAGTTTCTTCGAAAAAACATAAATTTTAAACATGCTCTAAGTGTGATTTACGCTAAGCTGTGTTCTATGGTATGATATAAACAGGTGTTTGATGGCACTGTCTACCTGCTGGCAGTCTTCTGATTGATTTTTCCAGCCATTTGGTGGTACTGTGCTTCTGGTAATAAAGGAAAACCAAGGTAAAGAGGTCAGTGGCAGCTACAGTAGATGGTTAAACCACATGTCCTTAGTAGCATTCTCACAATTTGGTTCTTTAAGGGGGTGACTGTGAAAGATAGGACTCAAAGCCCAACCATATGTGGTCCAGTGGTATCGGGTAGGTGAGACAGAAAAAGTTCTTTTGTAGCTAAATTCAGCAAGTAATGGGCATTGACTCTTGGAAGCACAACTGAACATAGATGCTGCTATGGCTACAGTTCTTTATTGAGACAAAAGATGGTGAAAACAACTTGTTCAAAACTTTTAATCAACTTTGATCTTCTTGAATGTAAATTATAGATTTGGGGGCTGGGCCAGAGTGGAAGTAAATGCTCAGCATCATATGCCTTAGATGAATATTTACAGTGTCTTTGAAAGCCTGCTATCTTTAATCTGAAATGTTTGCATTCATTTACATCAGTACAAAATGATAGAAAAAGTGGATAGCTGTCTTTCATAGCCCTAATTAGGTCTATAATTTCTTTCTTTATTCTAATTCTTATAGCAATGGTATATGGGAGACTCCCCTAATTAAAGGCAAATAAATACACAGAGAAATGAATTGATGGCATCATTTATAGTACCCATGTGATTTGGGTGATTGTTTATAACCCAAAAGAAAGTTTAACGAGCCAGCCTTTTCCTCAGTCTGCTGCACAAGCAGCCTGGGAACTGGCGTGCTGTCACGAGAGAACCTGGCACTGTTGTGTGCTTGTCCAGATTCACTGAATACTGAATTTATGCCTTACAGCTACCTTTTTTTTTTTTTTTTTTTTTTTTTGGTAACAGCAGCAGATTTAAACTGCTGTTAAAACTGCTTAAAGTTTGAGACACTCAAGCATGAGATTCTTCCTGCTGCACCTTTTACAGACTCTTAACTCAGATTCCTTTGAACTGGGAAAAGGAAATCACATGTTGTTTCTGGCCTGGCCTGCCTGGCAGCAACCAAAATGAGGTCAGAGAACTCAAAATTTGTAATAATAGATGGATTTTAAGTAGTTGATACCTACTTTTTACTTTTTAACTGAGTTTTGATTGTTAATAGAGCAAAATAATTTAGCCAAGCTACTGAAAGCAGTACTGCTCCTAGGATTTTTAGTTTATCTGTATTTCACATAGGCATTTTAATATGTCATTTCCTTTGCTATGCATAAGGAGAGGATTTTTTCACCTATGCCAGTTCTTTACTGGGAGAACTCTTAGCCAACTTTTCGTTGTTCTTGAAGGACTGATTCCCTTCCCCAGCTGGTTTGGTCCAACTGCAAATGCTAACTCAGCACTGGCAGGCTCCCATTAGCGGGAATGCATTCCTTCCTTTGCAGGATCTGACACTGGGAGAGCAACTGCTGCTCTGGGCAAGTCCCAAAGGATCGATAGCTCTTTCAGTGGGATGCATTTTGATGGTGAGAAAGTAGCCTGCTTTGTTAAGCTGTCCAGATGATCAGGTCAGAGACTGGACTACACAGGCCACTGTTCACCAGGCCAAATACCTGTTTCTCAAGACCCTGACCAACAAAGTGAAAGAAATTTTCCTATCAGAAAAAAAAATTAAGAGACTTATGGAAAATTTTGCTGTGAGAAGTAATTTGATATTGGTACGCATAAACCTGAGCTTTATCAACCTCTCTTCAGGAATTGCAATGTTATTGTTTTCATGAATTTGGGAAGGTTTGTTTGTTCTTTTGTTTTTTAGTTTGTTTGGTTTGTTTGGTTTGGTTTGTGGGGGTTTTTTTGTTTGGTTTTCTTTTTTTTTTCTTTTCTAATTTTATCTAGAAATGAAATTATAGGAAATATAAGTAACTGCTGTAGCTGAAATGTCAGTTGTTCCAATTGCTTCATCTTAGAAAAAGAAAATTTTGTGCTTCCTTGACTTTAATACCAAAGTATGTGTCTGAAATGTTTTTTCTGTCGCTTCTTTTTTAATTGGAATGTCAAGTTAAGAGTCCCATATGACTGGAACAAACTGTTTCAGTATAATCACATTGCAAGCTATATTTGTCACCTTCTTTGACTGTAGAGATTTTATAGCAACCAAAGTTTCCCTGCCCAGAATCTTAACAAATGTTCAAAAGATGTATGATACAAGAGTTTAAATCTGTGTTGTAATACCTTTTTTAAGAAAAAGAAAACTGAAAGCCTGTAATGAGGCTGTGACTCTGGTTTTGAACTTCCTATGAAACGGGAAAAATAAAATAATCTGGAAGGTAGGCATCAGGACCTAAATCTTCCCTCACCACTCACTCAGAGCAATGTACCTTTTTTTGCTTGCTTTTTACCTTGTGATACCCAAACTCTCCAACTGTCTGAATTCAAGTAGCTTCTCGGAAAGCAGAAGTTACATTTGGGACCTCCTCCAGCTAAAAAGCAAACTGGATCTAGGTCTTCCACTTCCTGCTAAACTGGGTTTTCAGAGGAAAGTTGGCCAGATCTGGAAGCTGTGCTACTTTTCTGGGACAGCTATGCTTTGAAAAGAAAGCTGCTATGTCTGCATTTTGAAAGAAACCTAATTTTGTTGATATAGCTTAGTTAAGTAGAGAGCATAGTTACAATAAGGGTGATTGAGGTGCTGCTCTGCCCAGTTTCCAGGATGGAAAGGGGTCAGGATCAACTGAAGCACTGACTACCGTGGACCAAAGAAGTTGTGGTTTTCACAAAGACTGACTTTTGGACACCTGCAGCCTCTTCAGACCCAAAGAAAAACACTTGGAGAGCTTTGGTGCTGCTTGGACTCTGCAGGAGTTCCTGAAAATTTTCTTAGGAGATTTGGAGTTTGTAAAACTTTAGTTATTTATATTCTGGTCTGTGATATGACTGAGTGTTGGATTCCCCATGTTGTACAGAAGAATTACTCGTGGAACTGTATTCTGATGTACTCACTTATCTCTTAAATAGCTTGCACATCAACCCTGGGCATGAGTGTCTGCACCTCTTGTCTCTTGATGACCTAAAATCCTTTGCAGTGATATAATCTACAGGAACTGTGACTATGGAATTCAGAAGTTGTGCTGTGCCACTGGAATGCCTTCTTGAAGCAGACTTGAAAATGTGTCATATGATTACTGCAACTTCTCGATAATGCTAATATTTGGGTTATTTTAGTTCTGTTACTCACTTTTTACAGATTCCTGGAGCTCAGGACTAGAACGGGAAAACTTCACATTCAACTGCAGGAATAAGAAAGTCAATATATGTTGTGTTCTAAAGCATTTTCTCCAGCATTCCCATAGTTTTCAGCACATATTGTGCACATAGTATCTTTCATTATGACCTAGTGCTAATTTTGCTGTAAGGAAATTATGTGGCTGTGAAATAGAAACAGAGATATCCATTAGGTTGGGGACAGGTGTTCTGTTTCTTAAGAAGATCTCTGTCAATATATTATTTACCCTTTTAGAAGAAGAACATGGCAAATCAGTGAGTGATTCCATTTTAGTCTGCACACAGAAGTCCTTCTGCAATCTGTGCTCAGCCAACATGAGACTAGGCTATTCGTAACTTTAGAAAAATATTTCAGCTTTTCTGAGCAGCCTTCAGTGGATTTCCTAGTGAGAAATGTAGAGCACTCATGCACAAATTCAAGCTATTTTTCTTTTCCTTGATTCTAGTATTCCAAGAGAGCCAGTTTTGCCACAGTCATGAATAATTTTCCTCTCGTAATCACCCATTAACTCAATGTGTGTCAGTTAGGACATGGTAAGTCACTACTGAAAGAAAAACCTTGGTCAGATTTTAGTTCATGGCACACCTCTGCATTTTGATCTTCGATGCTGTTGCAAACACGAATTGAGAGGGCAGGCTTGACTGCAGAGGGCTTAATTGCGTGAAAAGTTGCTTTCTCTTTCTTTTTACAGTGAAGCACACACAGACTTGCATTCCCAGTTTTTGCATCTTAGAAGGCTGGATAGAGCTCTTTTTAAAGGCAAGCAGAAGATGTCGTCTTGCAATCTGTTTTTACTGATAGACGTGGGTATGTTGGTAGGCTTTTATTTTGCCCTTGCTGGCAATATACCTGAATGTTGCTTGGCACATTTTGCATGAAGAGGATATTTAGCCCATAAGAATTTAGCTAATGAACCATTTGTCCTCTGGTAGGTGAAGCTTTAAAACCTTTAATGAGATGTCAGGTGGATGGGGATACCGAAGCACTGGCGAGGTGCTCATACAGCACTAAGGGGTGCTAAGGTAAAGGTCTTGTTCAGAGCTTCCTTTCATTTAAGCAACAAAGCTGTAATTACATAAACAGAACTGCTTCAGCCAGCACAACGTGTCGTTATGGATTTTCCAGCTAATCTGTCCATTCATCTTAATGGTGCAGAACTTGTGCTTCATGTCACTCTCTGCCTTTGTTCCACTCCTTCATCTCCTGAAACGTCTGTCATGAAGAAAGTGTTTATCTTGAATTATGTGTTGAAGAAGGTTAGAGTGCACACTTCTGAAGCTTGGCATGAAATTTCCTAAACAAACCTTGCCGGTTGCTTTGTGAAAATAAGAGAGGTATGGATTTCAGATTAACATTGTGCATTAATGTTTTTGGAAGCACTTAAAAATAACGGCTGTGGTGTTGGTGACTAAAGGAATCCCGTTGAAGTGCATGTGACATCCACATTATTAACAAATCAGCTTATTCATTGTAATGAATATTATTATGATAAATGTTATCTTAATGCACAATGATTAACAGTTATTACAGAGACTTTTTATGAACTGAAACATTTACTTGTATTACATTTAATTTAATACAAAATTTAAACACTTTTCTACTTGGATGTTTTTGTATTGGGCTAATACTGGTATTGTGTTGCTGTACAAACACTTGCAGAACATACGTATGTGGGTAAATGGAGAGTGCTGTGTGAAGGCTCTGGGACCTGCTGGAGCTTGAGGCACAAAAAGGATTATGCTGGGAACAGCAGAGAGTCTCTGACTCACAAGCAGCTCACACTGTAGAATGAAAGGATTTCACTTTAGCCTCTCTGCTTCTCTTTTTCCAATAGCTATCTTCAATTTAAGATGTGATCTTTTCCTTACCCTTCAATAAGAAATGGTCTCTGGTGAATTTATTCAAGTTATACATAATATTTCAATTCTTTTTCTGTAGCCACTTGTGCCCACTTGTTTTTCTGAATTTGATGTATTTTAATTTTTTTAAAACCAGTATTACTTATATTTCTGAGTATTTTTATATATATTTTGAATAAAAGTGCCTGGAAAATTTGTTAGGGGGAATGAAAAAACAGCTAAGTAAAAACTGAAATCTGTTCAGAAGTTTTTTTGGATTCTTAAGGTTTGTTTTCTCTATATTAATGTGTAGAAACAAATGAAAAAGAGAACAGGTTTTTTATATGCATCTGACTACTTTGCTTTCTTAGAAGTGAGGATGCTGCTTCTCCGCTTAAGATCTTTGCTGTTCAATTTTCAGCAATTTATGGAGGTATATACTAAATCTTAAGAATATGAATACTTCTATATGAATCAGTAGCACTATTTATGCTCAAAACTGAAACTCTGTCTCTGCACCATTCTCACAGAAGCCTGAAAGATGTAGTCCAATTAGCAATCATCTATTTTTTTATCACACTTTTTTTGTTTTTATTTCAGAAATAACACACTGTTATTCTTCCTGTGGATTAAGGATCTCTGAATGGCTGATATCAATACAAAGGGAATTTGGAAGTGCAGGTAGAACTCAGTAGTGTGTCTAGACATAGTGAAAACAATTTCTGTAATTTAAACAATATTTCCAGTTTAAATTTGGTTAAAATCTAGTTGATGATTTCTGTTTTCAAATAAAATTCTTTCAATCCTGTTAAGCTCAGTGGAATTGTCATTTTTTATTTGAACTCAGAACTGGTTTTCTTTAGGGTTCAATAATAAATTGAGTAGAATATGTGTGGATACTGCACCTACTTTAAAAGTAATGTCAAGGTCTTACAAATCCTCATTAAAAGTAAATATAAACCAAAAGAATTTGAGTAAGACATCTGTGGGTTTTGAAATGTCCACATTCTTTTCCAATCTTGAAATGTAATATTGTTCAAAGCGTGGAGTAGAACCAACTGTTTTATATCAACTTCCTCTTTATATATAACTGAACTGCATAAACAGCAGTGAAAAGTACAAATAATTACACTCTTTTTTGTCAAAAGAACAGGATTAAGGAAGATAGAACCAGAATGGTAGTCTGTAATAACCATTAGTTAATCTAATACCTAACAGCAGCATTGCTAATACCTAGGGTATATTCAGGAAGGATAATGGTGTACTAGTTTGGGATTTTAAGGTTTATACAGATGCTCATAGGTGACTTCTGCTTAAGGAAATTAGAAGGGCAGGAACAGATGCTTTATAGGATGCTCAGGTGCCAATACTTGTCGAGAGATTTGATAACAAGATTGAATTTCTCACCAAAATTTGTAGATCTCTGTCTTGTGCCATATGATTATTTTCGTTTGCTTGTTATTTCTTTGAGGAAATCAGTGAACCGTATAATTGTTTAGGAAATAAACTGCTGCTATAGTATCTGAAATGTCAATTTTGTGTGGCACTAGACCTCTTGTAAGTGAAAAGTAAGAGAGAACTAGGGTGCCAAAAATGACATTTCAATAATCCAGGTCACTGAAACAAAGTTGTTTCTAAAAGGGGTATATTTGGTACTGCTCCCGAAATTTGAACTGTTGAAGTTAATCTTTTGTATTGATCATTAACATTCCTCAGCTGTTCCTTGAAATTCCAGTTATCTCTTGGTGAGAATATTAGGAAATACATTATTTCTATTTTAGGACCTGAAACTTTCAAATAAACTTCGAAAATTGTTAACGCATTCATTGCTACTGTTACTGTTTTCTGCTGGGATTCACTGTGCTACCTTTTGGAATGGAATTTATTTTTCAATTTAAAAAATATGGAAAACTTCCTGGAAATTGACACTTATCATCTTCTCTTTTATTCTTAGTATGAAAATAATTCTAAATAGATACAAATCTGATAGAACCCAAAACCTTAGAATTAAAAAAAGGGTGGAAGGCTTTGGCAGACTTCATGCTGCAGAATTCTCAGTTCTGTCTGCATGTTGCAGCTCTTATCACTGAAATCCTTCTCTCAGCTGCTGCTGCATACCAAATTAGATCCTCAACATAGCACTGAATTGTTTATTAAACTAGGTTTTCCCCCTAATTAAGCATTGATGATGAAATCTTGACCATTAAAATAACGGCCAATATTTTGAGTAAATTTTAGACTTTATTATTTTTTTGTTTTCTATTTTAGTCCATTTATTTGTGATATCATCATAGTAAATATATTGGTGAAAAGTGCCAAGTCTCTATCATGAATAGCATATGATGAAAGTGCTAAGTCCATGATGCTTGCCTATTAAAATAGCTTCTGTACATAAAAACAGTTCTGTTGAGAACTAGCTTATTAATAAAATCAACCCTGTTTATAGCAGGTATGTGGCACTGCCTTTGCTATGCCCTCGCGCAGTGCTGATGACTTCACTGACTCCCTTGGATGGGGAGTTCATGTGTCTTTAGGAGTGTATTCACATTGAATAGACACCTATCCCTACTATGCATAATCCAGCCAGTGTAAATACCGTCCCATTGTTGACCTAGATTAATCATGCTAATGTATTCTTATGAAATTTTCTAAAATACTTTTCACCAAAACATGATTGTTTATGTTTTAGTTGATGTTTTATCACATGACAGCAGATCATACAATCTGAAATGAATTTCAGGTGATTTAATGATTTTGTTAACAAAATGGAATCACTTTTGAAAAGGATCATTATGCAGGTACCTCTTGGATGTGGTGAGCAGGGACTGAGCAGAGGGCACACAAAGGTGCAGCAGAGTCAGAGGACTGTCAGCAGCGCTGAACGATAGTAGCAGCAGTAACCCAAGTGCTGCCAATGACTGTGCCTAATGCTGTGAAAGTCCAAGGTGTGAAAATCACCAAAAGAAACCTCTTCCTAGGATGGCATGAGATCTGCCGTGGTTTTACCCCAGACAGCAATCAATCCCTGTGCAGGAGCTTGCTCACTCAGTCCCTGGTGGGATAGGGGAGAGAATCACGGAATCATAATGGCAGGGGTTGGAAGGGACCTTAAAATTCATCTAGTTTCAACCCCCCTGCCATGGGCAGGGACACCTTCCACTAGACCAGGTAGCTCAGAGCCCTATCTAACCTGGCCTTAAGGACATCCAGGGATGGGGTATCCACAACTTGTCTGGGCAACCTGTTCCAGTGCCTCACCACTGCCTCACAGTGAAAATTTCTTCCTAGTAGCTAATCTAACCCCACTGTCTTTCAGTTTGAAGCCATTCTGCCTTGTCCTATCACTACATGCTCTTATAAAAAGTCCCTCTCTGCCTTTCTTACAGGCTCCCTTCAGATGCTGGAAGGCCACAATTAGGTCACCCTGAAGTCTTAAGTCACCTCTTCTAGGCTTAACAATCCCAATTGTCTTAGCCTTTCCTCAAAGGAGAGGTGCTTCATCCCACTGTTCATCTTGGTGGCCCCCCTCTGGACTTGCTTGAACAGGTCAATGTCCTTCCTGTGCTGCGGAAACACCGGAAGGACATCAGGGGGTAAAAGTGAGAAAATTTGTGGCTCGAAATAAAGACAGTTTAATAGATAAAGCAAACGCCATGGACACACAAGCAAAACAAAACAAGGAATTGATTCTCCACTTCCTATCATCTCACAGGTGTTCTGCCATCCCCAAGAAAGCAGGACTCCATCATGCACAACAGTTGTTTGGGATGACAAATGCTATTTGCCATTTGCTCCTCCCCCCCATCCTTCCTTCCCTTCTTTCCCTTCCTTCCCTTCCTTCTTATTCACGTAGCTTTATATGCGGAGCTTGATGCCTGGAATGGAGGGTCTGGGATGTCCCTCTGGCTGATTGAGGTCAGCTGTCCCTGCTTTGTCCCCTCCTAACTTCTTGTGCATCCTGAGCCTGCTTGCTGGTGGGGTGAGGTGAGAAGGAGAAAAAGCCTTGGCATTATGTAGAAACTGCTCAGCATTAGCAAAAACTTCTCTGTATTATCAACCCTGATTTTGTGTTTTATCAACACAAACCCAAAGCACAGCCCCATACTAGCTACTGTGAAGAAACCACCTCTACCCAGTCAAAACCAGCATAAGATGAGGTTATTGCCTGAAGGGTCGGAGGACTTTATATGAGTTCCTGCAGCCAGGGTTCCAACAAACAGAGTGTTTTGGGATTGTATAAAACTTATTATAGGGCATTTTAATGGAGTTGTGAGAATGTACAAGATTTGGTATGTGATATTTGGTGCAAGGTTCAAAGGTTGATGAAAGTGGGTTAGGGAAGAGAAAGCACAAGAAGACAGAGAAAAAAGGATATAGATGGAACTTGTCCCTTGTAAGCAGATTACTGGTCATTACACTCATCTCACAGAACGCAACATCTGATTTATGCAGTCTATATTCTTATAATCTCCTATTTCTAGCCATCCCCTATGCACACCCTCTGCTCCTAGTCTGCCTGTATGAACCCTAAGAAACTTGTTGGTCAGCCTGAGTGCCAGCCACTGGCACACGAGGCTGTGGACCTTGGGGCTCTCAGTGCAGGGAATAGCAGAGATGGGCTCCAAGGGCAGCTGATGGACCCACTGAGTGTGTGGGCTGGTTTGGCTTCTGCTTTTCACAGGGCTTTGAATGTTTGTGCTGAGGCTGGTTCATATTTAGTATTTGGAAGTCAGGCACTACAAGTAAAACTGTATGGCTAACTATGGTTTATCTTCTGTGTGTTTAATATATGAAAGTAACTAGCAGGTGACTAGTAAGAAGGAATTTTGTTCTGTCCCTCATGTTAAGTTGATTTACTACTATGAAAGCAAACACAGATTTCCTCTCTTGTAGACTTGGTGCTTGAGACTGCACACAGGGTTTTGTACAGCATTCCTGAGATGCCAGAATAAGCGTGTGGACTCTCTTGTATAAATAATACTGCACATACTGTAATATATGTGTATATAACAATATTATTTCTTTAAGTTCAGTTCTACATGGATTTTATGAAAGGCAAATACAACATAATGCAAACACAGGTGGAGAACTTGGCTTTTTGGTGAAAGATTTTTAAAGCAAGAAGATCAAAAGATAAGAGTGTCTAATCAGAATAGGAAAAATTTGTTGACTGTTTCCTCCCACAATGGAGTTTGATAAAAGATAAATTAAATATCATCTATCTACAGATACATGATGAAATATCAATTTGTAGATGTGTATAATTTTTTTAATATTTTTTATATTTTTAGCAACTGATCAACTGATGCAGGTTCTCACAGTAATAAGTGGTTTTTTTGAGACACTGCATTTGACCAATTAAGAAGCGTAAGTCCAAGTGCATTAAGTTGTTTTCAAGTGTCTCTTGTGCCTCAAAAAGCTGAACTGTAATGGCTATCAGTGATTCACTTATATAAGGGAGGAAAAGGTTTTTTCTTAGCTGCACTTAAAATTGGAGATTTTCAAATGGTGTAGTTTCAACCACATAGCATCAATCAAAAATGTTATGTGAGTTACACTTAGAGCAAGTTTCTAATGTGGAGGTCCATGAGTATGCTGCAATATGTTGCTATTCAGGGGAAAAAAAAAGAAGTAAAAAAATATATTCAGCTGTTCATTCTCTCTTGGATCACAACATTGAACGTTTTGCTTGTGCTTTTTTTGTGCTGTGCTTGTGAAGGCAGCGGTGCCTTGCATGTACATGGGAACTCGGGAATTGGTTTCTTTAGGATTGTAATCATGTGTCAGTCTGTGATGTGTAGACATGGCATGTGACAGTAAATGTGAATCCAGAGTCTACATGCAGTATATATATGTCTTGTTTTGGAGCACAAGTTTCAGGTATAGCTATGCTTTTTATAGGAGAAAAAACCAACAAAAAAATTATACAGTTTTTTCTAGAGAGCTATTAAAAATCTTTAAATCACTCCATTTCACTATTGAGTATTTTGTATACTCACCAAGTATTAGGGAAGCCAATAAACATTTTAGAAGGCTTTAAATGGTATTAGAGGTATTGTTTTTTGTGCTTATATAAGGTATAAGTACCTTAGTTCAAAGGTAAGGCTTAGAGAGTGTCATAAACATAATCCTAAAGGAACTGAAATAGATTTCTGACTCATAAGTATGTAACAACTTTTAGAATCAACATAGTGGATCTTCTTAGGCATTCGAAAATGTGTATTTGCACCTTTCACCGAGAATTTTGTGAATCCCACATCTTTAGATGTGAAATTCATGCTTTGGGCCTGCTGCTGTTACACTGTACCTTTAAATATACCCTTTAAAGTCAGGGCATATAACCATATGTGGGTGGATAAGGGAATCAGTTGGTGGAAAGCAGAGGAAAACATTCTGATTAAACATTTGAGTGTTTTGTTGGACTTTGTTGCTTTTTCTTTGTTTGTTTTGCGTTTTTGGTCTTTTTGTTGGCTTTTTTTTTTTTTTTAAGGACAGAATGCAAATGGCTCTTTGAAGTTGCTCAGAATGTTGAAAACTGTTTCAGAATTGAAAATCTCTGCCCAAACCACAGCATTCAAAATATGAGATGCCCTGTTGGTATACTGACTAGATATGTGTGCACAAGACAGGCAGATTTATCTATGTACTGTGTAACATGCATAAGCCAACTCGGATGTGTGGAGATGTCTATGTGATGGATAACACAGCCTCATGATAAATGAGTTCTTTCTCTGTGTGTAGCTGAATACAAACAATGTGTGTGTCGTGGGTCCAAAAAACCATTATAAGTTGCCCTTCAGACTTTTAGTTAAATGGATTTCACGAAGGTGGGAATACAAGTGGGAATAGCAGCCTTCTGATACATCTAAGAGGATGTTGCCATGAAGATGGAGCTAGGATTTTTATGGGTGTGTCCAGCAAGATAACAAGAAAGAGTTGTCATAAATTGAAAATAAAAGGAAAAAATATATGAGGATAATTAAGCAAACAAATTACTCAGGGAGGTTATGGATCCTCTGCCACTAAAGGTTTTCAGTGCCCAATGAGATTAAGCTCTAAACAATGTGATCCAAATTCAGTGTTGATCCAGCAGAGCAGGACATTAGGCTGGAGATGTCCCAAGGTCCCTTTGAACCCAAGTGCTTACTTGCAGTAAACTTGGTTGAACTCTGCCTCCAAATGTATTTCCTGCTGCAAAAGTCAATGACTTACCTTCCAGTACAGCTATAGTAAAATTTACCTCTCATTATAAAACAGAATAGAAACCCTTTATCTTGTAGGTTTATCAGTACTTTACAGCTAAGTACGGTATTTTTTCAGTGACCTTTAAGATCCACTCTGTTGAGGCATAATCTGTGGTATAAGGTTCTTTTATTACTGAGTTTTAGTATAGAGTTTTATTAAAACTCTGAGCATGAGCATCTGCACTTGTGTTAAAATTATCCTGCTATCACTGGAAATCTTATCTTTTAGTTCACAGTGCCTTTGAATCCTAAACTTCCTTTTTTGCTTCTCTTGATCCTCCTTGAATTGGCTGGTAGGGGGAGCTGTTGGTTGGAGTTCAGTCCGTCCGGTTACTATTGTTTTTCTTTGGTATTATTATTCACTAGAGGACTGACTGGTTAAATGCTTGAGCGAAAAGACCGTTTTTTTCCAGTTACTGGAAAACATTCATTTGGGTACAGAAAAGGAGAAATCAGGAAGCATGAACAAGAAGCTCTGATGTTCAGCTCCAAACTGCAGCAACTTAATCCTTGTGAAGAAGCATTTATTTACCAAGTATTGCCACAGCCCTTTAAAGTCTTGAGTGCTGTATCTGTAAATAGGGTGTAGCCTTGAACTGATACCTTGATAAACTTCATTGTGCAGATCATAAAACCAGTAGGGTTCATTTGTATTTAGGATTGTGCTCTGTTCCAGCATTTGGGAAGTGTTTGATTTGGCTGCAGTATCATTCCCGGATCCCACCCTGGTTTAGATTGTGCTTTTTCTCTTTTCCTTTTCTGTGCTGGATGGTGCAGCTGAAGCAGTCCTTCACTTTCCACTCTGGCTAAGAGCAGAATGAAAGAGTTGTTTCTTCCCTTAGGGCTGGTGTGGGAAGGAGTAAAAAATGTCTTTTAAGAGTCTCTCAAAGTCAGGAGTAATTGATGCATTTTGAATTCTCCAGACTGTGGTCTGTAGCTTACCAGTAGACATGTTATGTGGTTTTGTCCCCATCTGCTTTTTCCTGGCAATTTTTAGGAGTTTATATGATCTTCACAACCAAGAAGTCTGTTGTCTTTTATGAAGACCTGAAAACCAGGAGAAAAAGGCCAAGTAATGTCAATATTCAGAACATGTAATACAAAACTTTCATTCAGCTCTTCTTCTGGTGCCGCTTCTAACGTCTGTCGTGATATAAAGGCAGGTTGGGAAGAAGCCCGAGAGCAATACCCAAGGAAGGCATCTAAGCATATGAGATGTGCTTAGGTTACCAGGCTCATGCCATGAAGTGCAAAGGGGGAACAATTGATTTTCAGGGGTGCCGTTGAAGGTAGCTTAGCTTATTCATTCACAAACTGCTTATGCCACAGTCAAGCCACCGACCTTTCTTTTAGAGTGTAGACACTCCTTAATATACAGTGTCTTCTTCGTGGCAAGGGTCCAAGCTGCAGCCAGTTAGACACTCAAAATTCAGGCACTTCAGTTCAGATATTATACCTAGGTTAAAGAAAAAAAACCCTGAAAATAAAATATTTATTTTAGATTTCTTTTCCTGCCATTAGAAGGGATCTGCTCACTTGTGCATTTGTTTTCCACTCAGACACAGAAATTACATGCAATTATAAGCTCCAAGGGTGAAATCGGCTGGCCAGGATTGCAGCCAGACCCCTGCAGAGGGAGCTGGCACAGAGGACTTCTCATGCTCTCTTTCCTGCTACCTTGGGCTGCTGGAAAGATTTGGTCTGTGAACAGATGAGCCTTTTCTGTTCCTATTTCCTCAGTTTGAAATGTTGAAATTTTGCTTGCAGATAATCTTTTGATCCTTCTTTGTCTGGCCCACAAACTTGTAAATCATGTCATTCATGTCCTCTTGGTTGCCAACTGTATTAATCTTTAAAAATAAAGCAAGCCACTATATTTTCTTATGGCAGACATCCTGGAGCCCTCTGTTTTGGATGTTATAGGCATCATGCTACACAAGGGCCAACAGAAAATTCCTCAGCATAAAGTGATGGAAACAATTTTTATATAAGATATCCAGTTAAAAAAAAAAAAAAAAAAAAGAAGAGAATAAAGAAAAAAAAAAAAGAAGGGTTTTGCAAATTAGGAGTCATTTTTAGGCAGCAGACTTTCAAATAAATGGCCTTGATTCATCCAAAACTGCAGTGACTCATAATCACAGCAACATATAAAATTTCTGCCTCCCACTTGGCTGTTTTGGCTTTCCAACTGATTAACAAGAATTTCTGACAATTGTCTTTATTTCTGATATACTGGAAATGTACTCCAAGATTTCCAAAAACATTTTTAATACAGGCATAGTATTATTGAAGAGCTCATGGGACCCAGGTGCTCCGTGCTGAATTATTTCTTTTCCCCGCTGTTTAGAAAAAATGCAACAAGGTATTTGAAATTAATTTCAGTCACTTAAAAGGGTTTAACAGGCACTCTGCTGTTGAGACTCAACTAATTAGTGGTAGTTTATTTTTCAAGTACTGTTTCTTTTCAATTTTGGAAAGAATAAAAGAATATGATAACAATAACACATTTCTCTGTGTCTATTTAGGTATGTATACGTAGATGTGTAATTCTTCAGTGAACTGGTTGCAACCTCTGTTGTTGGGTTGCCATACTCTTCCCATTGTATACAATTCCACAAGTATGTTTTGCTTTGAGAAGCTTTTCCACTTCTCATTTGTAACGTGCTTTAAAGCTATGCAAGACACAAAGATTCTTGTTTTTCTTTAGCATTATCTTTAAAGTATTAAACTTTAAAGTATTAAAAATTTCCACTTGTTTTATGCCAGATGTAATACTAAGGAAAACTGTGGGTGATTGATTAAATGATAATTGGATGTGAGCATTCCAGAAGCTGAAGCCCAAACTGCTCTAGCAGTAGAAAGAACAATAGGAAGGCCATGTTGGAAATGTCTGGGACCTTAGAGCAGCAGAAATGCTTGAGGAAAGGGAAAGACAGCTGGACAGCCTACTTCTCTGACTATCCTCAATACCTGAATATAACAGAGGTCTACGTCTTCATAGGGGGAATGAGTTCTCCTGATCTCTGGGTTGTGAGCAGAAAGCCATAATAAACTTCCTGCTGATTGTCTCTTCAAATTCTGCAAGTTACAGCTGGGGTGCATCCTCTCAGCTCTTTTCAGGAACAGTTTTCAGTTGCAGGCTGGTTTTCTGTTGAGCACCAGTGGTACTGCTTGGCAGTGCAGTGAAGGGCTGACAAATGGTTCTTCCTTGAGCTGTGGTGGTATTTGATGGGGTACATAAACCAGGGTTTATTTTTCCTTTTATTTCTTTAAACTCATTCTTCCACACTTCGTTTTGCTGCTTTGAAATTGTGTTGTTTGCATTGTGAACTCATGCATGCAAATTCAGGATATGCAAGTTTTCAGGAGCTGGCAGAACCTTATATATGTTTATATATTAGATTGATCTTTGAATGTATAAATATGCACTAAGGTTTCTGAAGGAATTTTGCTTTATTCAGAGCACAGGGGAATGTAAATAGCTCTTACACATCTTTACATGTCCTGGTAATTTCACTTGCATAAATATATAGCAGTGGACTCATAATTAACAAGATAAACTTTCCAGAGTGTGCAGGCTGTTCCTGCACAAGTACGTAATTGCATACCAAACTTACTAAATGTGCATTTAATTTAACTGCTATATAGTATGTGCATAATTGAGAATTAGAGGAGAGGGGAATATCCCAGTGGAAGTTTCTTTCAGCAAGCTGGGATTTGAAGGATAACTAGTTGGTTGAATCAATCATGAGCTCATCAGATAAAAACCATATTTGAAGGATGTTTTGATTCAACAGGCACATAGTCATGTGCAACAGAGGCTGTAAATAATATTAATAAATTTACTGACATGTTTGTTTTCATAGTAGCTTGTATTTGGATTTTGGACTTAATTTCATGTGCCCAGACCAATCAGAAAATTTTACTCATAGGAAAGTTTTTACACAGCTGTAAAAGGTGCTTTTTCTGAAGCATCATCTTCCTTGTCTGTGATAAGACGTTCGGTTAAAGAGGAATGAAAATTGAAGGGGTTTGAGTATGATATTCTAATTAAAACAGGAGCATAGTCTAGTCCACTTCTGCTTCCAGGTTCTTTCCCTGGCATCAGTTGAAAACTTGGGCTGGTCCATGGCATAAGTGCCCCTCTGCCCTCTGGAGATACTTAGTACTACTTTAGATAAGTCACCTCATCTCAGTGTTTTAGTTCTTTATTTATATTACAGAACTAGTATGTTGCTTCTCCCCTTGTTTGACTTTCACCTCCACTCAACAGAGCCCTGAGTTGGTCTTTTCTCTCCCTGGCCTGCCCACTTAAAAGCCTTGCTTGGTGGTATTCCCATCTCAGCTGGGGCCCCTAACCATTGCCATAATAAATTGATCTAAGAATAATTAATCATATTTTAAACCCACAATCCCCTATACATCTACAGGATTTTACATTGTATCTGTGCACCCTACAGTGAAAAAAGATCCTGCCTGCAATATTTCAACTTACTCATAAACATTTAATCACAATTTATGGCAATAACCATAACCCTGATGTAGTCTAAGACCTGTGTGCTGTGAATTCATTCAGTTCAGTAGTATTTCAATGTATAGTTTACAGAAGTTTTATATTCCTTAAAAATGGAGGAATTAAATTAAAGACAAAAATAAAATACGTTCAATATATTTTATTCAGGTTTTTCGGTTTGGTTTGTTGGTTTTTTTTTTACTGCCCATTCAGTTTCTGTTCTCAGTTTGTCAGTCTTTTCTGTGACTGCATGTAAGTACTTCAAACACATCGTTGGGAGGCTTGGTGCTTGTTGATCTTGTTGACAAAGCCTTCAGCAGTGGACCAGCATCTGATGGGGCACGGTGACTGAGGCCTGAGCCTGTCTAACGGAGCAAGACGAGGGTGGCAGGTTTATCCCTGCTGGACACCTGTGGAGCAGGACACAATGCCTGGCTCCACGGGCACTAAAGGTGCATGCTGGTAGTGCTGAAGTGACAGCAGCTGCCTGGGGCAGCCCTAGTGCTCAAGAACATGCCAGGGAATTTCCAGCATGCTTTGAGTAGGTGAGGCAAGTTAGCAAGTTAAAACTATTTAGGTTTTTGGTTGAACTGTGCCTGGACTGACGTGTCAAGTAAAGAATCCTGCCCACTGGCAGGGCTTTCCTCCGAGGAGATGGGCAAACTACACTAGTGGTTTAAGCCAAACAATGACATGGAGATGCATTCTCTGGAGTAGATGAATTCTGGTTTCCACTGGCATCAGTGAAACTTCTACTAATTTAGTGAGGATACCATATGGTCCATAGCTTTGCTTTCCTAGTCAGATAGAAAAATGTCATTTCACAAGAACAATGGGGATTTCAAATGGAAGGAAGACAAGTGTTTAATGAACTATAATGTAAAACCGAAGAAAAATAGTATGTTGAGCATGTATCATATATGAAACTTCTTTTAAAAAACCTGTTTTCCTAAATGATAGCAAAAATGTATCATGACACTTAAAAACTTGTAATCATTTACTGTCAGGATTTTAGGGCAAACAAACTGCAGTTTTAAATACAAGACTTTTGGCCTTCGTTCCTGAGACGATAAGGCTGAAATGATAACACCCTCTTCCTATTCTCCTCAAGCTTTAAAACACATTGGGAAATTTCAGCCTGATTTAGCAGAAGAGCAGAAGTCTGGAATTCGTGACAGAAAGTCTGCAGCACAGCAATGACTGTGTGACAGCTTGGCTTACTAATTGCTGACTGAAAGTATCAGGATCTATAAAGCTATTAATTGTTAATTTTGCTTTAAGATTTCAATTTCTGTTTTTTTTTCAAACAGAAATTAATTTTCTCATGGCTTTTTTAAAGTACATAGGTACACACAAGCCACAGTAGTATGAACATTTGGTACAGTTAGAATAGAAACCAACTTTGGGAAAAAATTATAATTTTTTTTATATATATATTTTTTTACAAGTGGGACCCTGTGTTCCTATTTGTTCACAATATTGGGAATATGTAAATTTAAAAAGCTAAAAGAAATATTTATGACAAATGTATTAATGCTGTCAATTTGTTTTCTTTAATCTTGGGTAGATAGTCATCCTGCTCTTTGTTGACACTGAAGTACACTGCAACCTCAGAAATTCATACCAGCTAGCAAACTGAATTAATCTTGCTTAAAGAGACAATTTCCTTCCTGCTACTTTTTGCTGCAAGAGCAGTGTGCAGATGTTCTTTCATGCTAATCATTAAAAAGAAAATATTATGCTTCAATTATGCTACATTTCTTTGGGCCTAGGCACTAGTCAATTTGAACAGCAAATCACTATTGTATGCCTAGTTCCTAACTCAATTTTAAGTTCTCCTCCTTTTCATCAGCAACGCAGTTTTTTTTCTTGACGAGTATTGTTTTGGGGTTTTTTTCTCATGTAGTTCAGTACCTCAGTCTGCAAGGAATTAATTTTTATGCCATTATGAATGAAAACTAGGAAAGAAAGGTTTTGAAGTCTTTTTCTCAGATTTTAAGCATTTGCTTTTTTTATTACTTTTTTTCATTTTAGCCAATAGACATTTCAGACGTGTGTGTCCTAAATATCTTCCAGTATATCTAAATAGATAGTTGCAGTCACTGGTTTGCATAGTTGCAGTCAAAACATTTCCAAATTTGCTACTGATATTACTAAGTAGTATCACTCTCTCTTATAAAAATATTTTTCTGCTATCAACTGACACACTTCTTTTGCTGCACACTTGCCTTCTGAAAGCTTCTGTCTTTCCCTTCCTTAATGGTGTGATGTTTTTTCTAAACCGTTGGTGATAAACTGGCCGTTATTGAAAGATTGAATGACTTACAGATAGGAAGAGACAGTATTATTTTATGTTAATATACACTAAACTAGATTATACATGTATATTTTTAATATCAGTTATGAACCACAGAATAACTAGGCTGATGCAAAACAATATACAGTATGAGGAAATACTTATGCTTTATTTTTACTTCTTACACGTGTTTCTGTAAAGCTCAAATTATCCCTTGACTAGTGGAAGACAATCCGTTAATTGAAACCTACAGTACTTTTCTCTTTCTCAAGGCCTAATTTAGACTAGATTTCAAAAACTAAATAAACAACAGTCTGCCTGCCCATTAAAAATGAGTGTGTCAGGTTTCTGTGTAATTAAGTCTTTTAAATAATCTCCACTTAACCGTTCACAAGGGGCCATGTAATCTTTAAAAAGATTAAAAGGCATTGCCATTGCCTTTTGTCTCAGAATGAAGGGTATATGCTTGAGTATTGCAGGGTGGGAAGGATTTGCTCACTGAAATACAGCTGCAGGTAAATCATCAGCATGTACTGTGTGGCACCGGCACTATGTGCAATAGCTATATTTAAAAATGGTGGGGAAAAGGTTTTGTCTATGCTGACACTTTAGTTAATACTAAACCCACTGACTAGTTAAGTACAGGTTTTAAGTGGAATAAGCTGTCCCTCTGCAATTTGTCTGTATTACAACCTTTTTTTTAGTAAAGACATTGCATATGTTGGTGTATAGAAGATATGTGTGACCCCTGTGCATTATGGCTTTGCACTGCTCCGTTTCCTGAACCCTGGGGATGGGCAGGGCTCTTCTGGCATTGTGCTCCTGCAGCTGCCTGTGGTGACCACTTTGGTTATTTGGATCTGAACCAACACTAGGGGTTTACAGGTAGAAAAGGCTGTATGGTGTGGGTTTCTGAACACACTTCTTGGGAAAAGACCCCAGAGCAGGGAAGGTTAACAGACCTCACAGTGCACAAAGAGAAACCCAAAGGGTTGGAAATAGCAAGACGTTTGAAGGAGGGGACCTACGTGGCAGAGGTGTCACAGTGATCTCTTGGGCAGGGACATTGTCTCTGTGGTTGGAAATTGCAGGATTACAGCTTGGGGCTTAGTAGATGAGGAGACTGGGACAGGAGAGAAATCCACTGTAACACTTCACAAAGTCACGGAATATGCCGAGTTGGAAGGGACCCACAAGGATCATCGAGTCCAACCCTTAGCCTTGCACAGGACCATTCCCAAGAGTCACACCACGTGCCTGAGAGTATCAACCAAACGCTTCTTGAACTCTGTGATGCTTGGTGCTGTGACCGCTTCCCTGGGGAGCCTGTTCCAGTGCCCAACCACCCTCTGGGTGAAGAACTTTTTAATATCCAAACTAAACCTCCCCTGACATAAGTTCAGGCCATTCCCTCAGGTCCTGTCACTGGTCACCACAGAGAAGAGATCAGTGTAAAATGCAAAGCAACTGTGCTTGGATTGCTGTAAGTGCTGTGCAGTGCTAACCACTGCTTAAAGAGAAAGGTAATGTCATGGGTCACGTTCCACATCAGCAACCAAGTGGCTCCTCTTTACTTTCAGTCTTCTAATGCTGCACTTCTGCTTCAGTGGATCATTGACCTGCTGCACATCTTATCAGACTTCGCAAAACTCAAAATTGAGCTGCAGTGTGAATGGAAGGAAAACCTGTAAGGAAATGTCAAGAGCCTGGAAGGAAATGTCTTTATATCTGCATTACTATTCCATGCAAAGAAAAGGTGTGAGTGATGATTACATAATGGTGAAAGAGGAGAGAGAAAAAGATGTGATAGAGCAATGACTGCTGTGAGCAAATGTGTCAGAAGTTTTGTAGGAAGAGCCAGCACATAGAGGTGTGGTTAGAGATTCAGTTACAGCAGCCATGCCACAAGGGTGTTAAAATGAAAGTTGCACCCTAGAGATTAATCTGGTATTTCCTGCCTTTTTAATCTTTAACCAAACCTTTGAAAGTTTGTTTGAGTTACTGTGTATGTGTGGTCACATATTGGTACACAGTCATGCACACTGTATCTGTACTGAATTACTAATAATCATTAGCATTTTGTGTGCTAAAACCAAAAAAAAATATTCACGGACAAAAATTGTTCTTACTCTTTACTAGGTACCTGCACACAAGTCACTGCATCAGGCTGAATACAGAGCTAAGTGAACATAACCTGTGCTCTGACCCAGGACATCTATTCCTATGTCACTATAACTTAAGAGTGTAAATTAAATAATGGCAAATTCATTGAAATAATTTTGAAGTTTTAATGCCAGAACTATTGATATCTTGCAAAAAAAAAATCAGTAATAAAATAATTATTCATGTGTCAAAGTTAAGTATAACATTTTGGATTTCTTTTTCAGGAGTCAAATTAGAAAATTATGTTTTAATTTAATTGTAGTTTTGAAAAATATACCGCTAAAAGGAGGAATATTTGAGAGAACATTCTAATATTCATGAAAGGGACTGGAAAGAGCAGTCTTTGAAGATAGTGCTGCAATGATTAGGCTGCCCGATTGGTATTGCTGGCTCTCTTTTGCCATAGGGGAATACTGGGCTTGGTCAGGAAGACGGTCACTGAAGAAATTGTTTAGATTATTTTTGGCTTTTGGGGTCAGTACTTCAGATCCAGACTCAAATCTTTGCAGTTTTGGAATTTCTTTGAATGTTTGAAACTTTATCTAGATTATTTTTGGCTTTTGAGGTCAGTACTTCAGATCTGGACTCAAATCTTTGCAGGTTTGAAATTTCCTTGAATGTTTGAAACTTTACTAATTTAAAAATAGCTAAAGTGAGTGTTTGGTGTATTTTTTTTTCTTGAATGTTCATTGAAAAAAAATGCTGCTGAATTAAGTCTTTACATGCCATATTCCAACCCCAAGCAGATCTTTATGGCTGAATAATAAACCCCTGGAAATGGGAGTTTATAATGGAAAATGCAACTTAACCTTAAGTAGAGCAATACCTTACAATAACACATATTTGGAGCCTACAAAATCCCTTGCTTCCAAGGGTGGTGTTACAGTGAAAAGGAGTGTAATAACAGTTTAATTTATCAGAAATGCATAACATATTTTATGATGATTAGTTTGTGTTGAAAAATTTCATCTTAATGTTTTAATAAAGCGACCTACTGGTAAACTTATTACAGTTGCTTTTCTTTTCCTTTGGCTCAGGGTTTCAGCAGAGTGAAGCATAAATGACTTAGTTTTAGAAGCTAGTTAATAAAAAGTAGATTTCTTTTCCCTTCGACTTGTTTATGAAACTGAAAAATGGAGAGACATATGACTGGTGTGTGGCAAGCTAATTTCTACAAATATTTAACTGACCATGAGTAAAATATTGTGGTGAAGCTGAATAATCCTTTTTTTTTCATGAACATGAAATGCAATAAATTATCTAAGATATGTAGATCAAAATCAGGAAAATTCCCATCCTCTAAAAAACAGAAGAAACAGATAAATGTAGACTGTGCTACCTTTTGGGCAGACTGGTCACCAGCAGTAACCCATACCAGGGATGGATTGGTCTTGCTTCCTTAGTTTGCAGTTCTACAGTGAGAGTTGTGTTTCTTAGCCATACTGTGCCTAAGTTGAAGTGGCATCAAGACTGTCACAAATCAAAGCAAAATTCATGTAGGCAGTTTCCCAGTAACTAATCTAACATTTGTGATATCTTCCTAATGAAATAGGGATTATTGAATTTTCAGTTTTGTTTATCTTCCCATCCTGAGTAATTTATAAATTAGAAATTGAGAAGTAGAAGTCAGGTTTTTATTTTACTGTACATTGTTGTATTTCACGACTACATTGGCATTATCTAAGTTGTAAAAGTGTGGAGGAAATAAAGGTGTTATTTGACATATTTTTTGTTGTTGTTTGGGAAACATTAGGATTGTTTCAATTAAACTTGGGAGGACTTTTGAATGAAGCATATGTTGTACACTGGCATGGTAAGATTATAGTGGTTATTGTTATTATTATTATTATTATTATTATTATTAACAACAACAACAACAACAACAACAACAGTAATGCTTTGTAGGCAGAGTTATGATCCTTAGAGATGAAGCTTAATACTGTATGCCAAGCCCTTAATACTTGATAAAAGTTATCTAAAATTACTTTAATAAACATGATAATTCTGAATTAACACTCATATTGAACATCTAGAGAGCCAGAAATAAATGGTATCGCTTGTTCTGTTTTAACCATTCTTCTGAGACCTCTTTCCTGAGAAGCCAAGAATCTCCAAGAAATTGTTAAAATGCCATTCCTACAAAATGTGAATGCAAACTGTTTTTATTGGAATATGAATTGAACTGATGACTACTAATGGAGTATATGCTTGATTTTATGGTGTAAATCTGGAATCAAGTAAATTATAAATTAGATATTCCTAGAATGTCACATCCTTCCATTTTTGTTGTAAACTATTGTTTTAATCTTCACCTGTAAATGATTTTGATCCCCTTTCCTCTATAATAATGAAATCAAAATTACGGTAGATAAGAATAACATGAAGTCAAAATGTTTTCAATTAGGGTTTATAGCCTGTGTCTGAAAATGTTTGGCCTATGGGCTTTGATAGTGGTTTTTTAGTTTGTTTTGGTTGGGTTTTTTTCCAGTATGGTACTTTCTTCCTTTCCTCCTCTGCTCTTACAAATATTGATTTTATTGTAATTTTCATAAACAGAGACACAAAGAATTGACTAAGTGACTAGGCAGGAGCTAGATTTTTAAAATTTTTTTCTTTTTTTTTTTTGGTTGGTTTTGTTTGTTTGTTTGTTTTAAGAAGCTGGAAGATGCTTTGAGTGTGCCATAAAGTCCACAGCTATTTCTTGACTTAGTTTGTGATCAGGTAAGGGAGCACAAATGAATCGCTGGGCAGTATTTCAGTTAATATTTCTTTTCAGTGGTAACGGATGGTGGTGTCCTGAAAAATGATCTTTTAGAAGTCAGTGCACAAAAAACTGCAGACCAAGATTGTTACTTGGCCTGAAAAAAATCACAGCATTTTGCAAACTGCTAATGATGATTCTTTCCACTTGCTTGATAGTTCTTCAGTGCCAAACACTTAGCAAGTTCTGAAGCTTTTTATTACAGACTGCAAAAGCAGAAAGATGGGAAAAAGGGATAGAAAAGGGAAAGAAAAACTCATGTTGAGATTCTTGTTACAGTAGAATCAGTTCAAAGCTAAGACTCTAAGAAAACTACTTACCCTTGCCCTTATATTGGACTTCATGGTACATAAATTTGCTCCTCTTTTATGATAAAGAATTTGTTTCTATAAAATAAGAACTGTTGTCTCTAAATTCAGTGTACCTTCTCTTTATCAAGTTGACTGGAGCATTAGAAATGACTTGAACCTTCAATCAGGGTGTTTCCAGGATTTGTCTAGGGCTATTAACTAGCTCCTCTAAATGGCTTACACTAATTTTGCATAATATTGGCTTTTTTGGCAACCTAGATTCAACTAATTTTTGACCCAAAGGCAAGATGTAACTGCAGGAGTCGAACTGTGTGGTGCCTTGAAGGTCCCCTGTGAGTGCAGCCATACACTCAGTTGTAAATCTTTAGTGCCAGGGATTAGGTCATTCTGCAGTACCTGCATCCGTGTGGCAGAAAGATGTCATGTAAACCCAAAATCTTTTCTATTTATTGTTTAGTTTCATCCCATTGCCTGTAGGCCCTCCTTTTTTTTTTTTTTTCCAAATCCTTTTACTTATGTCCTAAGCAATTTATGACTTCTTTTCTCTTAGCTCCCTTTTTCTCATTTGTTCTCATCCTTTTCAAACTGAATATCTCTCCAAATAATTCGTTTGCTTTAATTCCATGAAGGTCCAGGCTTGCAGTTCCAGTCATGTCCCACTAACTTTCTCCTTTTATTTTGTCGCGCTTACTCATGCCATCTGCCCTCCAGTAGTGAAGATGTATTCTCTGTTTGTTCAACAGCTTTCAGATGGACATCTTTATGCTGTCTCTTTATGTTTTTCATATTTAGGAGATCCTGTATTCACCCGCAAAACTGCATGGAATCTAAAAAAAAATTAGCACCAGTTCCTTTGCTGGATATGACTTGCTGCCTGCTACAGTTGGTGAACACTATTGTCTTTCCTGCCAATATATGTTAGATTTTTTACTTTAAAATTAAAGCTCTCAGAGGTGGATATGTTTTTATTGTTCTTTTTTGTTTTCAAGACTTAATGGGAGTGTTGGTCTGTGCTTAAGATCTGTGATTACCAATGGCAACACCAAAAAATATATTCTTCAGTACATATCTCCCAGTCCAGATCTACATAACTGTAACTATTTTGCACTACAATTTGTGTATTCATGAAAATGTTTTGAAAGCTGATACATTCTTAGCTAGTTTTTAAAGAACTGCAGAAAACCAAGGTAATGTTATTTGACCTCATTATTTCTTTGACAGAGTATCATTAAAAACATTGAAAACTATTGACTATATTCACACCTTGATTAACCTGCATTGAATAGCTGAATTCTGACCTTACTTTCTGTTTCCCCTTTGAGAGGAAATATTAGAATGAAAGTCTTTAATTTTTTTCTTTATTCCCCCCCCTTCTCCTCCCTCCCCCGCTTTCTCTTAACAAATAACCGCTTTTAATCCAGAGCTGGCTTTGTCAGGTCTACTGTCATATATAAAAAGTGATGAATTTTTTTCATACATAATACATTTATATTTTTCTCCTACTACTCAACTTTTAGTACATCAGATTAAAACTCTGGCTAGTAATTTTGTGGAAATACTTTCTGTATTTTGTGAAAAGCTCTTGGAAGTAATCAAAATATTGTACAAGGCTGGAACTTTACCTAGTTGTTAATTGGCAGGTTAAGCTTTTATGGGTTTCTGGTACCCTGGCGATACATGTCTATTAAAAATTGCAGGTGGTTCAGGGGAAAGGGGGAGGTGAGTTCCTGTGCCAGTAATATATCATAAAACTATATATTTCATGTGCCTGTTGTGAAAGTGGAGACTTTAATACTTTTTCACAATATAAGCTGATTAAAGAATCTTTATGGATCTCATTAAGTAAAGTTTTTCTCTGTGAACATTGAAAAATGTAATGCTTATGGATAAGAACAGAAAAAATAATTAGCCTCTGTGGTACCTCCTTTGGTTTAACAAAAGCAGTGTGGTATCAAATGTGCTTATTCATTCTGAGCTTATGTTTGCCCTTTTACACAAAATTCTGTCAATGATTTGGCCATTTTCCTTAATCTTGGCATGATCGAGCATAGGAAGTGAAAGGGTAGGATTGTTGCATGCTCCAACTGCAATAACATACTACAATGTGTTTCACAGAGTCGCAAAATCATGAAACTGTTGAGTTTGGAGAGAACCTCTGGAGATCATACTCTCACCTCCCTGCTCAGGTTGGCCTGGGCACCATGTTCCAATGTTTGACCACCCTCACAGGGAAAAAAGTATTTTCTTATCTTTAATTGGAACTTCCTGTACTTAATTTATGCCCATTGCATCTTGTCCTTTCACTGGATACTACTAAGAAGTCTGTCTCCATCTTCTTTACAACACAATCCCTAGTCAGACATTTGTAGACATTCATAAGTTTCCCCTGAGCCACTTCACCTCCAGGCTGAACGGTCCCAGCTCTCTCAGACTCTCATATGAGAGGCTCCAGTCCCTTTCTAGACCTTTGCTGGACATCCTCCAGTATGCTCCTGTCTCCCCTGTGCCAAGGACCTTTCTTTATCCCCAGAGCTGGACATAAACTTTCAGATATGTCTCACTAGTGTGGAGCAGAGTGAAAAGATCATCTTCTTCAATATAGTCCAGCTCCCTCAGAACTCCTGGGTGTATCCTATCAAGTCTTAGGGACATGTTTGGCCTTTCCCTAACCTGATCCTCCTCTAGAAATGGTCAGTCTTTGCTCCAGACTTTTCCACTGATCTCAGTGGCCCTCTTCTCCTGAACTACACAAGGCTGTCCATGACCTTCACCTTCCCTACCAATTCCTTATTCACCAGTATGAGAGAGTATGCTCCAGCAGAGCACACCGGCCTTTGTCCGTTCCTCAATTGCCTATCTTAGGAATTGACCACCAGTGCCCTCCAGAAACCTCCTGGATTTCTTGTGCCCTGCTCTGCTGTCCTTCCAGCAGCTAACAGGTGGTTGGAGTCCTCCCACTTGAGAATCAGGACATGTGAATTCGAGGCTTCTTCAGTTGTCCGAAGGAGACATTATCTACTTCTTCAGCTGATGATTTTAGAACATATTTTGTTCTGCTTGAAATGAACAGAGCTTTAATGCCTCATTCAGCTTTTGTAATTTTACAAGATTTTACAACAGTTGCAGTGTTAAATGAGGGACAAAAATAGTGAATAGTATTTGCAATTACCTTACTGGACCTCTTCTAAATAAAGTGTTGTTTCTTAATACTGTTCAATAGCAATGGTTTCCCATTAAGAGATAGTTTTGTGTCTAATATGCACAGTGTTTAATTCATTTAATATGTACTTTATTAGTAACAAAATAAGGACATTCAATCAGATATAGTTATTTTAATTAAGATAGAAAAAACTTAGGCATTCAAGTTCTAACAAATATAAGGATTTTCTCAACTCATGATTTCATCTTATTTAGTATATGGGTGGTAGATTTCATTCTCATGTAAGATAAATATCCTTAGAGATATTTCCTCTGTTATGTAAAAGTGAGAAACATCCCACACATTACTTTTTTTTCTGAGAGTCTGGTTTTTTATTTGCTTATAATGATTTTGTTCTTGGTGTCAAAACCAGCAGAAGGACACACGGAGACTTGTTTGGAATGGTTCACAAAGGCCAGAATGGTCTTGCTAATATTAGCCAGACTTCAGAGGAAAGGTAGGTGGTTGCTGGCAAAGGCTGAAGAGGTTTATGCTTGGATTTTTAGAATGTTCTTGCTCTGTTGTGTTAGTCCTGGGACTGCACAGCCCCTTTTTCAAAGCACAGAATGTTTCCACTTGTGAAGAGGTGCGTCAGGAAGCAAGACACAGCACCAAGCTTTGAAACTTGTCTGGTCAGGGATGCAGTGAGCCCTGCTTATCTAACTTTATCAATTTCTGAAACTCAGGGCAGGATCTCCCTGAACTTTTTCACTGATATACTTTGGCCTTCTTGGCATCCCTTCAGGGCTTTCTGGGTGTAGAAGTGCCCCAGGTTGTCTGAGATGGATGAAAGAAATTCAGTTGAGAGAAGTATAAGTGGTTGGCTTTGTCTCCTCCAATAGGGAAGATGTCTTCAAAGCCAGAAAAAGTGTTTCATATATATGTACAGGTAAGCATACATATCTATCAGGACAGCCTTTTTTAAAAACAATTGTGAGATTTGTATATGTGTTTCTTTCTTCTCTCCCTAATGACAGTGAAATAAACACCTAAAATCCTAACATAAAAACTTGAAATCCTGATTGTTGTTTGTACACTTCACTCTGCCTTTTTATGCCTGATATCCATGAATTAACTCAATTTTTCTGATCATTTTAGAGACAATGTCACTAAAAGTTTCTTGCTGGGAAAAGTCTTCATGTCACTGGGCATGAAATTTAGTCCATTTCTTTTTGTCTTTACTGAAATTCTGATGATGAATATTGGAAACAACTAGGCAGGAACCTGGAATGTGAAGTATGGCAATTCCAGAACAAAATAAAAATATTTTGATATAAATATCAAGATATTTTGGTTACTGGAAAGATCTTGATTTTTCTTTTCAAAATTTTATTATTAGAAATGCGGCAAAGGCTTAAACTGTATGTCTCTAAATACATTTGAAAATATAAAAGATCATTTACATTTAACAAATAGCCTTATTTTTAAAGCATAGCTTTACTTCTCATACAATTCAAATGCAAAATTCATATTTTGCTTTCATCATTTAATGTCGCTTAGTAATTCAAAAATTCAGTGGCTTCAAACCAAAAAGTAAAAAATTGCTTGAAATATGTCTCTGAGCTGTCACTGTACTGGAAGAAGATTTCTCATGCATTAGCACACAGAATGTATACAAAACATATCTACGTGTTATTTCTTGCTCTGTGATCTTCAGAAAAGCCAGTACAAGAAATACCATTAAAAAAATACAAAGATTTAAGGAAACCAACATCGCGATACAGAATAATATGCTTGTGAACAAGTATCACAATACAAAAATACAAAGATTTATCTTCTTGAAACAAAAGGATTAGTTACAAGGATGACCCCAAAGGTATGTGTTTCTTCATGCAAATAGAAATTGGAGTGCAGTGCTTTCCTTCAGTAAGAAATTTTATACTTTTCAAGGCATGAAAATAAGAACAACTCTCAATATTACATGAATTGGTTCCAGAAATTTCAAAGCGTGCAACCAGTGAAGCACTGGCTTTCATACACAAAAAGAATAAAATGGCTATTCAAAAACTAGACACTCGTCAGCTATATTTAATACTAGAAAATAGAGTACCACTTTTACATTTATTCCACAGGGCCTCATTCCAGAAAACACTTCCATGAATAGAACTCAAAGGCACTGCTAATATGCATAAAGGTGCTTATGAGCAAGAGTGTTTTCAAGAAGAATTGTATTTGCTATCTCTGTATTTGAAAAGTTGCAAAAGTTTAATTTATTCCATTTTGAGTTGGTGTTATAAAAGCCATGTAAATGCACCTAAAGCTTGATCAGCTTAATTAATTATCAATGCAATTTTAGTTGTTATAAAAGAACTTCAAAATGAGCATTAAATTTGTATTTCATTTAAACAATTTAAGGGATTATCAAACAAGTAATAAGTGAAAATGTGTTATGTTATTTGACTGAGTTTCACCAGATTTAAGTTACAAGATTTGTGGGTTTTTTTCTCCTTTATAATTAGTTATTCCTTGTAAAATCAGAGTCTACAAAAAGAAACGTATCTCCTGTACACTTACTTTCATTTGATATATGTTGAAATTAAGAGGCCTGTAAACAAAACGTTGAGAATTTCAAATATGGCTGGTGTTGAAATGGGAATTATAGATCTGGGATCCTTACAAATGCTATTACTTGAGCAGTAAAATTTGCTTCTTGAATGATAAATGGCTGCGTAGAATATGAAGAATGAACACATTTGTATCTTGTTCTTTCAGTAATAGTTTTCAGATTGTTGTCCTTAAGGTTCCCTGCAGCAGCAGCATTATTACAATTTTAATAGTATGTAAAATCAGTCCTTCATTACAAGAAAGCTCTTAGGCAAGTGCAGTGACATCTGCACATTACCAGCAATGAACACCAAGCAAATTTCTAATGAAAGAGAACTTCATGTGCTACCACACATCAACAATCCTGGCTTGTTTACCTGGTTTGTTCTGCTGTTTAGATTGTCAGCATCTTAATGCTTTTATTTCTTCATACTCATACAGAAATTACTCTTCTTGTTTCACATCTCAGTGTTGTGAATTTAAACGGGCTGTGAACTAAGTTCTTGGCTCCTTTGTCAGGTTATTTCATCCTGCTCATAATGAATGGTGGCATTTCTACATAATGGGCTGCAATACTGGGGGACCAGGGGAAAAATGACAGTCATCAGGGTTTTCTGTCTCCTCTCTTTTGTCTTGCACTGCATGAGAGGTGTGTGCACAGCAGGTTGTGAATCTCACTTTGTACATCTGCTTATCCATCTAAAGAATTGGGAAAATTTTCGCTGTTCATACTGCTCACTATTCCACCCTCTGCTTAAGTGTTGGAAATGGAGGGTAGTTGTTCTCCTCTTTTTTGAGAAATCTAGAATAGGTAGATATGTAAGACACAGCTGACATGCAGCTCATCACTGTGGTAGGCTCAAAGTGAATTGAACATGCATTCATTGTGTGTAACGTCTTTCACACTGGTCAGTTTTGTTTTTAACAGGGTTAGAAAGCAGAATTTTGTCTTCTTAGTCAGAAGAATGAGTGAAAAAAAGTGGCATTAAGATGCACAGAGCACAATTCATCTCACATCACTTTATCCATCTAAAAATCAAGCACCTGCTTCCTTCATTACCCAGTCGAAGTTGGTAGTGTGAATCACACTCTGAGGGTGCCCACCTGAGCTGTCTTTCTGCTATCTTGTGAAGGCACGCAGTGAGCTTTATGGTCACCCTATAAAATATAAAGGGTATGTGTAATTCTCTGGTAATATCACTGTAATTGTCTTATTGGTATTTTTTCATCCCTTTAATTTTCTGACAGTGCAAGGTTTTTTGTTACCAGCACAAGAGATACTCAGCTACTGGCTCTTAGAGATCAGTGTTTTAATTCTATGCAATTCATAAATAAACACTGGCAGTTCTGTGAAGGTAGTAAAGCAGTTCCACAGACTCACTGTGGCAGTGCTAGGTCTTAAATGAGGTTTTTCAATAAGATTGGGCTGTGGTCTGCTGTGAAAAGGTAAAGAATCTCTGCATCATGAGTTTGTTTGTTAGGGAGTACTTTGAACAGAAGAATGCTTTGCAGGGACATGGCTGTGATGATCTCAGTCCTAAGTCTTAAGAGTCTCAAACTCTTCACAATAAACTCATGTCTGGCATTCCTGTTTATATCTTTAGAAAACCACCCTTCAATTGCTGCCTGTATTTTGGTGCCTCTAGGCAGTTATGTATAATATTAAATGTTAGAACAAATGTTGGATAAAGCCATTGACATTCTGACAGTCTTGGAAGATGAGAGCTCTGAGGAAATTTAATATCATCACCCCAGAAGATGAAAAGTAATCTTACAGGTTTCGGTAGATGGATGGCTGTATACCCTGTTTTATTTTTCTGCATCGAGCTCAACAGTCCTAACTGTCATTAATCATTTCAGAATCTCTGCATTGCTATTTTTAGAAGCATAAAGAATTTCAGTATTATAACATGATATGTGCTAGAAAGAGGTCAAATAAATGGTCTGCAGTGGAGATTTGCTGCTAGAAATACATTAGTATAAAGTTGAAAGTAACTTCATAGTGCAGAACTACTGGCTAGTATACAGTAATTTACTAAATTACAACACCTTTAAGCTGCTGGAACATTTTTATTAATATTCCTATTTGGGTTTGCAATCCGGGTACCTCAGAACACAGCAGTTTATTCAAAATAGGTATCTTGGATTTCATTTCTAAAAATATTTTGTGTTTTTTATTTTTCTTATGAACATTTAAAACCCAGAGGCTCTGTGTGATTAAAACAAAACATAGGCATTTTATGCTTTCTTCCCTTTTGTTACCTATTGTAAGACTGCACATATTGTGCCAGATCATTGAATAGAACCATCTCTGATTAGGAACCAAGTGCTGCTTTGTCTGTGGGTCTTTGCAGGACCATGTAAAAGATGTGATGTCCCTCATTTGCATCCAGGTGTGGACATTTCTTAAGAAATTAACAGCAGCCAGAGACAAATTTAGAGCTCTGGCTTTTATGAACTTACTCAAGTGTATAATGTATGTAAAACACATTATATATAATATGGGGAGACTAAGCATGTTCTTATGGTGTCTCAAGGCCAAGGTTAGTGCATTAAAAACATAACTGGAGCTTAAGTTTGAGGATAAAGGCATCTTTGCAATGCAGAGCTTTACTGCAGAAAACCTCTTTTTAAACCGGAGTGTTGCAAGTTTGCTACATCTCCAGGTACTTTTTGTGCAGTTTGATAGTCAGCAAATACAAAAACTTGCAGCCTAAATTTCTGCCTTGCTAACAGATATCTTTTGGGGCTTGGATCAGGTCAACTGCCCAGCTTTCTGTCTCTTCTTTTAATATAACTTTTTGTTCAGGACGAATCCTGCTGCTTCTATCACAGTGCCACAAGAGTCAGTAGAATCTTCTAGACTTCAGTGCCTTATGTGAGTTAAATAGACAATAAGATTTAGAAAAAAAGAGTCTGTGCATATTGTTATTATTTTTATGAACAATATGGGTGGTAGTTAAGCATACAGTTAAGAATGATTTACTTTATTAAGTAAATCAAAGGCATTTTCTCCTTGAACACAGTCCTTGGAGATTCTGTGTCTTTTTGATGATGCAATGAAGAACAGAACAGTACTGGAAATATGGCAGATACACCTGCATATGGATATAGAGAAAGCTTTAACTTCTCTCGTGTCGAGCAGTTCATATTTATGATGACTGCGTAAACTAAATGGAAACTAAAATACAGCAATACACACTTGGGCTGTGACGGTGTTAGATGTCATAAGTGAATATGGCTTGGGGTTGGGCTCAAATTCAGGGGCTCATTTAGGAATTGTTTTTCTGAAAGATGGTATTTTACTCTTTTGAGTCCTCACTAAAGCAGTGTTCAATTACAACGTTATGGCTGCAGTTCTGGACAAGCTGTTAGTTTTGCTATAAAACAGAAACAACATGATATATGTTTGGGACAAATAAATGATCTCAGGAGTTGAAATCCTGACATAATAAATTCAGTAGCAGAATTTCCATTACCTGTAATGGGGCCTGAATCATCATCTTGGAATTTTGATCAAGGATCATGACATTTAACCTCGTTTTGGTAGTAGGTAAAGATACCAAGAAAAAAAGGTGATTCCTTGTCACTGATTGTTTGGAGCACTGTTCAAATGTTCATAGCTTGGAAAAATAACATATGTAGGCATTTCAAGATATATTGAATTCTTTTTATATGTCACGTTTTGAGATCTGCTGAAATGTCTCACAAAGAAAGAGACAGAAAGCTGTTCATTGTTCCCCATATTGTTAGCGGCCTATAGCCGTTATATGTATATATTAACATACAGAAAGAGTATTTTAGACTTAAATGGATGTGTTGGTTGTTTTTTCCCCTCCCTCCCCCTGCTGGTATCTGATGTATTACTGCTTTCAAGCTCAGTTATTTTAAGTGGAAAACCAAATGTGCGTCACCAAACCCTACTGAAATGACAAATCATATGCTGCTTAAAGGTTTAAGATGCTGGGAATTTTAGTTCTAAAAACAATAGAGAAGTTCTTGCTATTCCCTTTGTTTACCGCTCATGTCTTTGTTTTAAGTATATGCTTTATGAATCTGCAGATTATTGCCTTTATTGAAAAGTTTGCGTGTTATTCAAGATGACTTGTAAACTCAACTCAATCTTCCCTAGCAGGGGAAACAGGAAATACCAGAGAACACTAGACTCAGTAAACCTATAAAATTTGAGAATGCAGCCCATTATTTCTAGAGACTTTTCACATAACACTTAGGGAAGCAATGACTAATTAGTTTTTGGCTTTAACAATAACAGTTTGAGGGGATTTTTTGTTTTGTTTTTATAGCTTTCATATTAGGTAGGGGAGGGAAAGTGACTCTGAATGATGAAATATTGGCAGTGTATACACTTGCTTCTCAGTAGGAGCTCAGCTCTTTGATCCCTAGTACAATTACATTCATTGCCCAAGTTTTATTGCCATGCTGGAGAGTTAACAAGCAGCCGCTACGCTCATGACAACATCCTAATAGATTTTTGTTCAATAGGTAATTGAATATTTAAAATTAATGTCTTAGATTCTCTGGATTCTTGGTAATAATTAAATGTTCACAGCATTTTTTCTTGACTGCTTCACAGCAGTAAATCGAGAATTTATATTGATCTGATATATCAAACACTTCAACAATGCTTCTGAGCATTAACTGGGGCTAGAGTAACACTTTAGTTATTGTTCCTTTTTCCTGTCTGAACACTTCATTGTGTGTTAGCTTTCGAATTCATAAAAAGACAAAGCTTGACTGGCAGAGAGCTCCCCAGCTTCCTGATGCATATTTAAATTCATACTCACTTCAGGTTCTTTCCATAAGAATGGACTTCTTATCAAGTACTAAAGAAATTTTAAAGCTGCAAATATGATAGAAGCTTATGTAAACTACAGTTGCTAATTTTCTTTTTTGTTATTCACTGTTGTTATTTGCTTATTCCTTAATGATCCTTCAAGATTCTAGCTTATATTTCAGCTAATTATGGATAGGATATATTCTGTGGGTAGCTTTCTGAAAGGGGTGTGGGAAGATGCTATTATCCGGTGATTAGAACAGAAGACTGGAAATCAGAATTATCTGATTTCATTTGCATTTTCTCCTATTTTGCTAAGTGGCCTTGAAAAAGTGATTATACCCATAAGTGCTCTAAGTCTTTTTATTTACCCTTCTATCTTTTCTTTGTAGATTTAGAATCTGACCTTTTAGATGTGAAAGGAATCTCAGCTGTCAGTAGCTGGAGAAGTACATGCTATAGAAGTTAGACTTACAGTCAACTGCTTTACATCCTGGAATATGTTAAAAAGTTTTAATGATTTTCAATTCTATTACTGCCTCTCAGTGGGATAGTGTGAAAACATGGGGATGAGCTATAATATGAATAATTGCCCATGAACCTGAAGGGTTTTATCTGCCAAGTGAATGCAACATTATGTAATGTCATAAAGAATAAGGCGCTAGAATTTATGCCACTAGTTATAACTTGTGCCATAAGTAGGAAAGCAAAGAACCACCTGTGTGACAGTATATTTTCATACCATCCCAAACAGACAACTCTTTCTTGTTTCCAGGTTCAGCAGGCCTCACTGGAATAACCTTCTCTGCAGATGGTTTTCATTTTCAGGGTTAACTGGTAGTCTGATAGGTTTTGCTTTTCCAAATCATCCCAGCATGATTATCATGGCTTTGGGGGAAAAATAAAAATAATACATATATACATATAAAAATAATACTATATTAGAGAGATACATTTTCTATTAAAAAGCTAACCCAAGCTAAACCAAAACTGAGTAATATTCCATATTCTATTCAATGAAGATTTGTTTGATCAGTTGACAATAACAGATCCAAGGAAGGCAATTAGCATCAACACAAATTCCTTTCTTCTAGATTAAAGAAAGCAATTGCATCCTGTCAGGTTTCTTTGCATTTTGATTATACAGTAAGTGATTGCTTCATTATGACAATGGAAATATAAAAGAAGATGAAAAAAGGCCTCTCAGAACATTTTCTTTTCCTATTCTAACAGACCTTCATTTTGGCAAGTGAGGAGGGTCACTCCTTGCTATTGCATATAATCGAGGTTTCAAAGGTACAAGAAGATGTGGACTCAGGCTGATTAACTGAGTCCATTTAAACCTAGGTAGGTTTAAAACTGGTTTCTGATCAGTGCCTAAATCAGTGACTTAGTGCTGTATTAGACAGTGGTTAGGGCAGAGCCTACCAGACATGGATGCCCTAAATCAGTGGTGCCTAACCTCTTGTCAGCTGCAGAACTGCAGTGCACAGGTGATGGGCTCAGGCTATTCACAGTTTTCTCTTCCTGTTGGCTTTGATTATAAGGGGTTTTGATAGTCTACAAACAGATTTAAGCAATTTCTCAGTCAAATGGTATGACTGAGTAGAATGACTGAGTTGTGTAAAATTCCCTTACAGTAGTACTATGGCAGACCTTATTAAAAATAATGTGTTCAGATTTCAACTATCAATATTTGCCTTACATTTATTTCATTCCTGTATTTTACCCATTTTAAGATAAACACTTGGAGTGCAGCCCAAGTAAGCTATGGTCCTGATGACTAATCTAGCAAGGCTGTTACAAATTAGAAGCCGTTTTGAAATATTTTATGAAGGTTGATAGTCACCTGTCATAGAAACATAGAAATAGCAGTTTTTGGTGATGAAACATTTTCTGATTTAAGATTTTGTCAAAACAAGGTTCTCTGGGTAACAGCAGAGGTAACTCAAGAAGTAATAAAACTAAAATTAATGCCTGTTTAGAAGAATACTGAGGGAGAAAAATTATTAAAAAGCATTCATTCTTTAAAGGATTCCTCTGTCTGGTTTTACCTTTCTCATTTGCCTATAGAATTATAGGACCAAGAGTACAGGATACTTGAAAAGGTACTTATCCTCATAAGTACCTTTTCAAGTGAGATATCTCCTGTCCTGAGAGCAGGTCTATCTTGTAATTCAAAACCTAAATGGTTGAGTTTGGTCTCTGGATGTTGTCTAAAAAACCCTTCCTGTTTGCTGTATAAACTTACTGAAATGCAGTATGTTACTATGAAACCTGCTATATAACCAGAGTTTACTTGGCAAAGTAGTATTTATTTTTCTGGCAAGTGAGAGGTAAAGATGATGTGATGAAAATGACTGGCTCCCGCAGCCTGAAACCTTAGACCAGTTTGTGCTAATTCACTGATGGATGTGCCTAAACACATTAATAGGGCTAAAATAGACAGAGGCACCTAATGACGCATGCTGGGTTGGGGATAATGGACCAGCAGAGGGGTTTACCGAGGATCTGTTCCACTGGGAACAGAGCCTTTATATCCTAATTAAAGCCCTGTAAACCTCCATTTAGCACTGGAAATCCAGTATCAGGTTTACTGAGCTGATTTTAATTAAAACTGATGTTAGCCTTAACTTCGTGTGGGTTTCTGCCCAAAATAAACCTGTGTAAGTAACGTGTGTGCGTGCGTATGTACGTGTGGGCATACATGTGTTGGATTGTATTTGTGCATGTGTTTGTATTTGGTTGTATTGAAATCTTCTGTAATTAAGTATAGTTCATCCCTGTGTTTAAACTAGTAATTGTCTGACTTCAAAGGGAATACTGACAAGTTATTTTTACTTCTATTTTATCACCTGTCATGTTAAATCTAGTACCAGGTGAGGGCTCTGTGACCCTTATAGTGGTGGAGGTGGGAGGGAGGTTTATGCTTTCCTGGTCTATAAATAACCATCTTTGTGTAACCATTGCAGAACCAGGTGTCATGTTGTAGAATAATAAAGCACTACTCCTACCTATAAATAGGACCATAATATCCCAGCAAAGGAAATAGGGTTTCGGGTTTTTTTAGCTTGATTTTAGAAACCTGGTGTATACACATAGATTTTAAAAAATAGAGCATGGTATAAAATCTGAGGAAAGACAGCTGCCTTCTAATTTCTGGTCAGGTAGAATGGGAAATTCTTAATTAAAAAACATATTACATGTATTTCTGTACTTAAAGTGTGTGGGAGAGATATCCAGATGGAATTGGAAAAAAAGACGGAGAAAAAAAGAGAGGCAAAATAGTGACACGCTAAACCAGGAGAGTTAAACTGCAATTAGATTGTCAATATGCCCTTAATTTTCCTCCTTCCTTCTTGTGTATAGCCATTTTGCTTTCATTATTGTGACTTTTGTCCCCTACAGAATGTTCCTTGTTTTGTAATACTTGATAGATGGTCTGCTGTATAGGCTGTTCTGCAAAATGTCTTATTCTTTTTTTTGGGGGGGGTAAAGTTCTGACTTTATTTCCCACTTGCCCTTCAACCCTGCACTGAATACAGAATTTCATGTGTCCCGTAGCATTTTTGATAGTGGCTATTGACTATTTTATCTGTTTCACAGCTAATTATTTCTCAGAATGGCCTTAGAAGAAGAGATGGTGTTATTTTTATTTTATGGCTAGACAATTCAAACTGTTGGAGAGTTACTTTAGCTAGTTATGGTAGAGCTAGGTAGTCTACCAGAAGCTGTATAATAAGATGTTCTGCATCGTGCTTCCCAAATTAGCCTGAGTGAAGCACTATGGTTGTGCTATATTTAGACAGGATATCTCTGACTTGCAGAGCATTCTGCTGTTCAGACATATCCTCAGAGGTTATCTAAAATAGCAATATAGCTACCCAACTTTAAAAATTCTGTTTTTCAAAGAACTTAGTAATATTATCACTATGTATCAGGTCAGATCCATTCCATTTCAATTGCAAATATCTTTTTCAGCAGAAAAGCAACACTAAACCCCCACACTAATCATATCAGATCATTCAGTTAGAAAACAGCAAAAACACACGTGCTGCTTGGGATAAATTTAGCTTAAACTCTGTGTCCCAGAGAGGTCTCGTGCAACTAAAGTTAGATGGTGCTGTCTAACTCTTGGGCTCCTGCAGCAGCATCCTGGGCACACAGACTCTGCTGTCCTGGGGAGAGGCAGGAGTCCCACTGCAGGTTCCTGAGAAGCAGGGAGGTCTGTAATGGGCTGCTCCCAGCTACTCAGTAAGAAATATTGAGATCAGAAGTATGTTCCTCTCTGCTGTATTAGCACCTTATTCAGAATTCAAGAGCCTGCCTCCATCCGCTGGGCAACCATGACACTCAGGTAGATGTCCAGGCTCTGTCCTTTACATAATTGAGAATAAACTTTTTATTTCAAAAGAGAGCCATGGGAAAAGGGTGATGTCTCACATAACAGAGTGGCAGCTTACCTGCAAGTAACCTAGATGATAAACCCAGTGCAAACACCAACAATTAACAGCTCAAATGCAGAGGTGCTAGTTACTCCCTTCTTTCTGTGTGTTAATGGTTCTGCAAACAGCTAGCTTAAACCACCTTCAGTTTATTCTAAGGGTAAGCTTCCTTGGGGTGGAGGTGAGGTTCTGGTGGTGCCACCACCTGAGAGACAGCTGGCAACAGGGAGGAGAGCTGGGCTGTTGATTATCACCTCTTAGCTGGAGACTATTGCACATCACATCAGATTTTACTCTACTCCATGTCATACTGGTGTAATTTTTCTTCCTCCTCTAAAGGGGGAAGTTCTTACAGCCTGCTCCAGTCAGCAAATGGCTACATGTAAACAGCATGGGAGAGGCTCAGCAAGCCCTGGGCAGAGGCTTGGCCCAATGACGTGTCAACATGCCTTTAGTCTTTCACGCAAAGGGAAAATGTCTCACATGGAAGCTGTGTACTGCTGACCCATAGCTCTCATCTTTCCAGGGACTGAAGGAATCACTGGTCAATCACTTGAGCAGGAACTGTGTATCAGGGCAAGGAGAGAACTCAGATCTCAGGAAGTGTTCAGCTTCTGTAATCAAGAGGAAGACTTTTCTCTACTTGCAGTTTCTTTCTTCATTCACATAAAGCTTCGTAACTCAGTAAAAACACACAGGATTATTCCTGCAGGTGACAGTCTTCAAGCTGAGCTTGTGTGATGTCAACTCCACCTGTTGACAGCCAGTGGCCCATAGACATTGTCATGGTCTAGTTCACATTTCTGGCAGAAATTTCTGGCATTGATGAATAACAAGCTCAAGGAGGGTCTTAGTCAGATGTGGGCTAGATTGGCCTTTTTCAGGTAACAGAAACAGTGAAAAATGTAGGTTGGAAGGGACCTCTGGGGGTCTTCTGTGCCAATACCCTTCTTGAAGGAGGTCTACTTTGTATTTGATCAACAAATAGTTTTCTTATCAGTCCCCAGAAAGCTTTTTTTCCCCTTGCACAATGTTTAAATGATGTTTGTCAGATCTGTAGTTCAACTAAAGATTTATGAGGTGGGAACTGTAAAAGACACTACCCGGTCAAGTAATATCTTCTCTGGCAAATTTTGATACCTATTTCTACCTATTTCTAAGACACTGGGAATGTGGATTCTAAGATACTAGAAATGTTAGCAATAGGAATTTTAACTGAGAAAAACAATTTTTCCCTTCATCCAGATTTCCTCTCCAAAAGATCTGTCCTAGCTATCTCAGATGTTTTACCTGCACATTGCTCCCCCAGACCTTGAAAATTATGGGAGGTAAGCAGCTGAGTTAGTAACAGATTAAGTTATTTGCAACTATGAGGAGCCAAGTACAGGGTCATATAATGAAAACACTGGATAACCTGAGTGGTAGGTTCTTTCTTCACTTACTCTGTTACTACTCTGAAACATTCAAAATCATGGTTTAATTGGAGTTGTACTCAGTCTCTGGTAAGGTCATTGGGAGCAGAAGCAGCTGAAGCCTCTCTTTGTTGATATGGGATCATTTCTGAAATGGTTCAGGAAAAAGAAATCTGTTTTGATTTACCGCAATCTGCATCATGCCTGTAAAAATGATCCTGAAATGTTTTACTCAAAAGGCATTTTCACGTGACACCAGCATGTACAGACTTTTTTACAGCGGGCTGCAAGATATATGGGTAGTATGCAGGTCTCATACTCTGAAACTTGTTTTCCACGCTTGTTTTAAAAACACAGAGGAAAATAATGTAACAGTCTTGACTCCATTAAAAATGGATACATCTCAGGTAACTTTATGAACTACAGTGGAGTAACTGGCTATATATTGTGATAAAGGCTAGCATTTGGACCAATAACTTTAATGCTCATTTATTTATGTGATATGGGATGCTGACCGAACTGCTACATCCAGGATCAAAGCTTGCTTGCTGTGCTAGATCAACCTGATAAGAGTACAGTATTCTTTACATCCAATTTATTTTACATGATAAAAATGTTTCCTTGTGGTAGATTTCAAATATTATAGTATGGTATGGTGGGGTTTATATTGTAGGGCTCCAGCAGATGGCAGAGGAGACAGGTTTTGAATAGGTGAAGTTCTCAGGTACCCTGTTAAATTAGTACAAGAAAATAGGTTTTATTTGAGCTTCAGCAAACCTGCCAGTTTCTCTTCACTTGGTTTTACTGAAGTGGAACTAGTGTGTAGGGTTTATGGAGGCTTATATGCTCTTCATGGCTGTTGGACCTTAGTATGTGAAAATAAAACATGCTGTAATAGAGGTTGCCCATTTAGGATCTGGAAAGATTACAAAGGTCTTTTTCTCCTGTAAATTCAGTCATTGATTTTAGATTCAGCACCTGAGGGGAAAATAGCCTATGGGGACAGTCCTGCTCTCTGACTTAAAAATGCTTCATAAAAGACGCATAAACATAAAGGGCTCTGATGTTTGTAGGTAGGAGCCAAGGCCTGTCTCTGTTCTCATTTAAATCACAGTAAACCCCAAATAATAAAACTGACATAGTCCATATGCATTATTAAGAGACTCAATTTGGTCAAGATTCCCTGTCTAATCCCATAGAACACTCAATAAAGCACTGTAGAAATCTCTAGGTAAGTAAGAAATTGCCATGTAAATTAATAACCGATACACAGGCATAGCAAAGCTGTATTTTTCCTCTTACAAAATGGTTTTGCAATATGCTCTGTGCTCACTTGAATGAGAACTACAAACCTTGTAGTTGTACAAAGAACAGCATACACAGAATTGTGAACATACAGCTTGTGAACTGCGGTCTAAATTTACTGAAACTCAGCATGAGGAGACATGAAATAGAGGAAAACACGGGGAGTAAAGAAAAAATATTGCAACAATCATCATATTTTTCTGGAAGGAACATTTGTTGGTGAGGTAAGAGGACTCCTTAGGCCATTAGGCTGATACAAGAATTTACAGCCTCAGTGCATCCTCCCCTTTCTCACTGACAGTCCTCCAAACCAAATATAAATGGTTGTTCTGGATTGCCTGTGATCTCTTTTGCAAAGCAACATCTGTGGCTGCAGTGTTTTTCTGGTGGGCACTCTCTGCCCAAGGGAAGTTACTTTATTCATCAGCTTGACAGCAAAGTTGGTGTGCTACCTTAAGAAGAGATACCAGAGCAACTCTCTTGAATTCTTTCAGGGACCATGAACACCTATAGTTAAATAGAAAGTGCTGTTCAAGAGAACAGAATTGTCCCTACTTATGTCAAGAGCTGAAATTAATTTTATTATTTTACTACTGGTAGGATCTCTGAAATTAGGTAACTTTAAATGAACAGGTGACTAAATTTTCCTAGTGCATGATGCACAAACAAGATAGAACTTGCCTTGTTTACTAAGGCAATACTAGCCTTATGTTGATGGTAGAGAATGTTTATCTGAAGAAATTGATGTGCCACTGGTCACCATATAGTGAAAAAACACAGGCATAAGTGAGAAATCTAGTCAAAGGAAACAAGAGCTGCCACCTTCTTCAAGAACATAATATCTCAGTTTTAAAACTGTTTAAAGTCTTTCTTTCCTCTGTTAACTCTGGCCAAACAAGGACACCATGGCAAGGACAGAGGGTAAGTTTCTAGGTTTTTGCTAAATTTAGAAAGTGCATGTGAAAATAAATATTTTTTTGATCTTGTGATAATAGGATACAAAAAGGAGATTTTTTTTTTTAATGATGAGTTTTCTTATTTCTCAGAGAGGAAAAATTCGCCTCTCTTCTCTTGAGATAATAGTACCCATCACTAGCATCTATTCCAGAATGCCACGACTTGACAATCAAGTACATGTTGCAGGTCATGTAGTAGTTCTTTTGCCAGATACTTAATAGTTCTTATTCAATTAGTAGAATAATTTGTGAGGAACTTTGTTGCATGTTCTTGATGGAGAATTGCTATGTAGCCACTGCAGGATCCCAGGTATTTGTCAAAACCCTTTGGGCAGTAGGTCTCAGCCTTTCCTGAACTGCTCTAAAGATACATCTGTCTCATGTATCTGTCTGCTATGTCCAATCTTTATTCATGTTTCAGTCTGAGCAATCAAATAATTTGTCATGTCAGTAGATGAAATTAAATGGAACTGTTTCTAGGTAATTTCACCATTACCATATTTACCTACATCTTTTGCAATGTCTTAGTATCAATAGAAGCCTGTGAAAGTTTTCACTTCCATTTCTTTTTGTGTTATTATTAACTGGGACTATGAAAACTGTGAGTTCACTTTATAGTTACATCTCTCTTATGCCTGAGCTCTTAAACCCACAGTTTCTCAGTCCCTTACAGAATTCAGTCCATGCTGAACAATGACAAAAGTTCCTAAATTCTACATGAGAGTTTTGCACATTATAGGAGAGCATAATAATGGATGAGTGTTGAAATACAGTGTTGCTGAGCATACCTGTTAAGGAGAAAATTGTAGCTGTAGCAAAACTAATTAGGGTTTCTTTGTAAGACAATAATCGTGTCAGAGCCAGCAGATAACGTACTTAATTCTAATCAGCTTTCACTAATCGTGGAAGGTAAAATTAGTTATTAGTATTGAATCACAACTTTCCTTAAGTAGCAGTCTAAATCTAATTACCCTAAGTTACTTTACTTTCCACTTAATACTTTATTGTTGTCCACAAAGGTTTTGGTGAACCAGAGGCTATTTATACCTGAGTTGATGATGTGATTTTTCTTCAGTATATTTTTATAATTGATGTAGAGTGATCAGATACTAATTCAGATACTGATTTTGCAGCTGAAAAGTTTATGACTCTCATTAGAGTGAAGTCTGGTATCTTGATTAATCATATTATGTGTATTGAAGTAGGTTTCAGATTTGTGTAAACTGGTATGACTTCATGACCTTCCAAATTCAGTAAAACTCATATCTACATTTTTGGAAAAGAGGATTCAGAGAGAAGGGAAGAAAAATAATTCATTTTTAAAGTAACTTTTATTAAAATATAACCCAATTTTATTTTAACAATGTTTTTAATTTTTTAAATATTAAGGTGCCACAGCTTGAGAGAGTATGTTGGCTTCTACCAGATTCCTGTTGTCTTAAATAATAGTATGACCATAGAGTCTTTAGAATAGTAGAACTGAAATCAGTGGGAATAGAATTAGGCCAATGCTGAAGGCTTCCAAAAATTCTCTTCTTAAAATACTCGTGCTGTCTTATGAGTTCATTCTTGTGGTGAGGTCATACATTTGAACTTGAAGTCACCTCTTGATACCTTTAACTCTCTAACTGGGAGCATCTGAGGCCCCAAAGAGGAGGCTGGCTGATGGAGCTGCTGGTCTCCCCCACATGCACACGCACAGTCTCCAGGACAGCTGGCTCACTCTGTCCTGGAGAAACCCCCATAGCTGCAGTGTGGAGACACCTGCATGAGAAGGCTTGGGCTGTGGGCTGGCTGTGCCTGCCAGTATCTGGTGGTCAGCTGCAGTGATGAAGGCAGCTTTGATATCTTGGGTGCTGCAGTGTGTGTTGGACTCCAAGTGGCATCCAAAGCCTGCATTTCCTAGGGAGTGGAATACAAATAGACAGGTCTGCTGCCAGGTCTATGTTGGGGATGGAGAGCAGCTCCAGGCCTTTTAGCTGTAGTGACTCTGGAGCACAGTCAAGATCCCTGGTGTGTAACAGAGCCAGGGCCTTGCATGACTCTGCTCCTGACACAGGAGTACAGTTCAGACACTGAGGGGTGGTGGGGCCAAGCAGCATGACTGCAGTACTGAGGTTTTCAGTTTTCTCCCACCTTTCATCTCATCTGTATCCATTTAAAATAACTTTTTATGGATTTGTAGTCCTGGCAGCAAGTGCATAATTTATCCCTAGATGTTGCAATGCTGTTAAGTAAATAAATCAAAACAATTTTCTGGCTCTTAGGATGACTATAGTAAATATTTGCTGTGCAAAATCAAGAAAGAAATATAAACTTTAAAAAAAAAAAGAATAATTTTCTTTCTCCAAAATGGGATTTTGTGTAGAAGTCCCAAAACTTTTTTTCCAATTTTTATTTTTTTCCCCAAGTATTTAATGGCAATTCGTTGGGGTTTTTTTTGTGGTTTCCTTTTTTTTTTTTCCCCACAAAAAGCCATTTGTACTTTCCATTTGAAAACTATTGGTGCCAGCACTTCTATAAATGGCAGTTAATATTTCTTATACATTGTGAGAGCAGATTCCCTGCATCAGTTCAGAAAAATGCCAAGCTTTTGTTTTCCAGTCTTTATGCAGTTGTAGATGAAGTTGTATTATTCTGTGATAGCAAGCTCTGATCCCCACACGTAATTTATGAAAGTGTGCTTCAACCCAACTTAGGGAGAGTGATTAGCCATGTGAGAATTTCTGCACTGAAGTGCTAAGGCTCTGATTTTAGGTCTGTAAAGTAAAATTGCCTTTACACCTGCATTGAGCCTTAATTTAAACCTTTGAGAAACTGTTTCACTTCCCTTGAGATTGTTTTGGTGTAGCTGATTCCCATGGTGCCCATGTCTGCTCTTCAGGTAGCTGTTGTGGTTGAAGGCCTTATTATCTGTGCCACAGGCTTGTTACTTTCCATTATTATTATGTTATTTTATTTCTAAAAAATTGCCATAATAAGGGCTTGTGCAAATTCTGCACCAAAGGCAAAGGTATGAGACATCCCAATAGGTCATCTGACTGGTGTCCTCAAGTGAAAGTACCTTCTGCTAGCAGAGTTTGCAGGCAATGGTCAGCAACTGCTGAATTGCAGTGGGAACACCAATACTTCAAACCAGCTGGGCTACATTTGGAGCGGGTAGTCTATTAATGGCTTGAATTTATTAGCTATGTTTAAATTCACCAGAATAGGCTGCTTAAATAAACCTGTCTATCTATGCTTGACCCACCATCATAAATTATTTACAAAATAAATAAAAGTGTAAACCCCATGAACTTGTAAGTGTAGATCTAAGGCATAAGTCTTGCACTGAAAGGTGTTTGGGTGGTTTCCTTACTAATGTGGGGCACCACAAAAGATGGAGGATCTCACTGTGAGAACAAAGGGCAATTCATGCATGGCATGTTTCAGTAAGTTCTGACTTCTCCACAGAAGTTTCATTTTCCCCATTATTGAAAAAAGAATTATGAGCTACAGATGGTTGCCAGGATTATGTCCAGTCAGATTTTGAGTATCTCCACAGATGGAGACTACACCAGCTGTCTCGCCAAACTGTCCTAGTGTTTGATAACCTTCACAGCAAATGAGGGATTTTTTTTTCTTATTTCTAGAGACAATTGGCTGTAGTTCAATTTGTGCTCATTGTTGCTTGTCCTTTCACTGAGCACCAATGAGAAGACTCTGTTTCCTTCTTTACTATCAGGTATTTTTACACATTCACAAGATCTCTCTAAGCCTTCATTTTCTCCACTAAACATTCCAGATCTCTCAGCCTCCTCTCACATCACATATGCTCCACTATGTGACCCAAACTGTACTTGCAGATAGCAGGCAGTCCCTTTTAATCAGGTACTAGGTAATAGGGTTTTACCTAAACTCTGCTTAGAGGACATGGACTTGCTATTTAAAAGGACTTGCTATTTAAAAGTATTTAATTCAGTCAAAACAATCCACATTCTTTGAAGAGCAGAAAAGTCTCTGCGCTATTATTTCTCTCAAGGTTTTTTGGTTTGGTTTGGTTTGCTTTACTTTGGTTTTTTTTGTTTCACAAGTTTATTATTTCATCTAGCTTTACCTGTTAGTAAAAACGTCAGAAAATTGTACCTGTTTTGCCAGTCCCCACCCTTCATTCCTGTAAAAGTATGAGAGAATCTTTCATTGCTCAGCTCTGACCTCATAGTCCAGTTAAGGAAATGCATGAGAGACAGTGAGGCTGTATTGCCAACCCAGAATAAAAGTCATGAGTCAGTCCTCAAAACTCAGTAAGCTCAGAAGCTATTTACTGCATAATTATATACTGCTTGAGTATCTTTAGGACAGTCCTATGTTTGCCTTGTTTGGTTCTTTTTTTAGGTTGAAGATTTATGCCATGTTCTCAAGCATTCATTTGAACCTCGTAGGATAAAAATAACTTTCTATATAATAAACAAATTTTATAAGCATTTCATTTTTCATTTATATATATTTATATATACATATGTATGTGTATATGGAAAGGTAAATTCTTAACTAAAGTTCTAACTATTGAATTCAGATATGTAGAGACAAACAGAGATAGTATAGAAGGCGTCTGTGATAAGCTTGTATGACATATTAAGTACTGCATGTTGGATGCAATTCCATTACCCAAAAGATGAAATAGCCAGATGTAATTATTTTGCTTGGAGATTATTTGTGATGGGACATTTTGTGGAAATTGTCCCCTCTTGAGATTCAGTAATGCACTAAATACAACTTTGTGGACTTTAATATTTGAGAATAGTTTTGTTTACTAGCATGTTTCTTAGATTTGATTATATACAGGAGTATATGAGACATAATTCATCCCTCCAAACTCACTAATAGAACTCTGAGCAGAATAAAAAGAAATTTTTTCCCTGTCATAATCTGCACTCATATCTCCTTATCTCACCTCAGAATATTAGAAAGTGTGCTAATACTTTACAACAAAAAAAATGCAGTGTGAAAAGGTAATTCTTTACTAACATCCAGTAGAAATCCAACAAGTTTCTAAATTACATTTAAATGATTACAGAGGGGGGTTTTTTTGTTTGTTTTATTTTTCTCTGGTCTTTAATGTTTTCCCTGTAATTATTTTGCAGCAGGTGCAAGTATCCTTGATACCAGGCAACTACTTTGCTGGCTAAAATGTAAATACATGATTCATTGTCCCTGTGGAGCCCCAAGCATAGGCCTCACAGTTAATTATTAGTATAATGTTCTGGGGATGTATTTTTCCTTTTGTTGTTGGAGATGCTATTAAATGAATGGGGATGGCTTGCTTAGAAAAACTTGTTAAATATTAACTTACTGTGCCTTAAGGCACAGTTTATCTGAAAGGTGACATGACAGACATTTCATTCAGGCTACATTAGATTTATTATATTTGTAAGGTTTTGAAACTCCAGAAGATTCCAACCTATTTACAAACAGGTTGAACAAACAGTGTGAAATATAGTTGTATTTCAGAAAAACAGAAGCATATTCCTTCTTTTTTTTCTGGATTTACATAAATATATATATTTAAGAGATTGCATTTTTATCACACTGTAAATATTAGTCCAGATACTTTTTTTTAAAGCATCTTCCTTCCCACCCTATGGTCTGAGTGAGAGTCTTATTCTGTGTATTGGGCTGGCACTTCCATTGAGTAGTTTTTGTAGCGATTGGGCATATCAGCCATAAGGCTCATGTGCTGTAGGTTTGGTTTTCTGGCTCTACCAGATTTTCCTGCATGTAGAACAGTCCAGAGCCCACTGCCTGCTTGGGAACAAGAAAGTAGGGCAGGTGGGAGTGGACAGTCTCTAAATGGACTAAGTATTCTATGGAAAGCAGCTACAAAGTGCCCCTGGGATGGAAAGAGGTTGAGCACATCTGACTTGGTCTGTGTTGTACCCGTGTCTTTGCTTCCTTTAGTTGTTTTGAGGCACTGAAGCCAGACACTGAAAATAAAACTTATACAGAGGATAAGATTTCAGGGTTTTCTTTTTAGCTAAATACAAACCCAGTAAACTCCACCTCTGTTTCAGCAAGATTCTTTCAACTCGAGTGATGGCAACATCCAACTGAGACAGTACTAACCAGAATGGTGGCAGAAAGTGTCCTGCTGCAGTGTTACACACAGCTTCCCTATTATGCCATAGTGGTGCACTACCATAAAGAACTAGGTATCCTGTCTCCATGACTGGGTATAAAAAGATGTCTATGAAGAACTAGTATGATATTTCTTTTCAATAATCTCAAAACCTCCATCTGCTTTCACCTCCAGCGGCTTATTTTGGCATCCATAAAATCCTTTTCAGGGAATTCCATGGGTCTGTTACCAGGTCTGTGAAAAACTGCATCATTTTGCTTAATTTTAAGTGATTTTTTTGGGTTTCTTCTTGATGACATTTATTTCTTGTACTTAAAGACACTGAACAACTGGTCCCAATCCTCCATCTCTATAGTAGCCATGAACTTGAAGATCTTTGTCATTTTATATCCTTGCTGCCTGTCTCTGAACATCTCCCAATTCTATTCTATGCTTTCTGAAATGAAGGGATCCAATCTGTATTTGGTATCAAGGTGAGACAGTGCTGTGATGATGCTTTCAATTTTGTTCCCTGTTGTGATGACCCACCCTTAAGAGGAAGGAAGCACCTAAAATTCATTACTGTTCCTTTCCTAATACCATTTTCCATTGGTTGATGTCTTTTTTAAAATTTCTACTTAGCAGATATTTTCTTCTAAAACTATTTACAAATGTAACATTTAATTTCTGAGTGGTTGTAATTGTAAGATGTCATTTTATATGTGAAACTAGGTTTGCTGTACTTATGCACATCCCTTTACCTTCCTTGAGTTCACTTGCCATTTTATTGCCGGTTCAGTTTCAGAAATCTCTTCTGCAGTCCTGCCTGGTTAGTTCTTGTCTTTACCATTTCACCATTTACTCTTGTTTCTGAGAGAGCCAGTGTTCACTAAACATGCTCAGTATTGATTGAACCTTACTGCAATGGCCTTGTTTTCTCTGGATGCTGTTATAACATCCTGGAGTCTTTTTGTTACAACTGGCCTGGAGTCTTTTTGACAGTCTTTTTGCACCTCCTGTTTGAAGGCAGAATTATTAAGTAAATTTACTAATTGATCTTTTTACTTTTTAGAGTGGGATAGGGAGTTATTGTGTTCCTATATTTAATTTTCTTCTCTCTGTGGTTTTCATCAGGACACAACTTCAACTTTTTGAAGGATGTTTTCTAGTTCTCAAGCTCTCCTTAGTAGTATTATTAGTGTTGTGTTTTCAGTTGGGTGTTCTTCCATGTAATCTCTCTACAACCTCTGAGGATTTAGCACTTTCTAGTGTCTTGTTTCTGTTTCAGCTATTCACATCCTTTAACATAACTACCACTTTGGAAAAAAAAAAAAAGGAAGAATGAGGGGGAAAAAAAGAAATCTACCTTGTTGCCTTTGGCAATAGTGTAGCTGGATCAGGTCCAGCCAGGACCCTGCTGCTCAGGTCAGACAATTACTGTTTGTAGTTACATCCACTTTGTGAAGTTATGATGTATCAGACTTTATGCCTCTGTGTTTGCCACAGCTTTTTATGTTTAAAAGTTCATAATATTCTTACATGGTGTTCTTCAACAAGGGATTTCCCTGCAATGAAGCTGTTCGTAAATGTAAGCTACAGTGGACATTTTTATGAGAGGGGAACTCTTAGATTACTTGAATGAAAGATGGGGTTTTTAGTAACACCAGTTAAAATGATGCAATGCCAGCTTCTACCGTGGCATTTGCAACTATGCTGGTTGATATGCAGGACTGAGAAAATAAAGTGTGTGTACAAGAAATGGTAGAAATATTTGATTCACATTATCATTAGAGGTGGGGGAAGGCATGAAATTCAACCAATCAATCAAATGATGAGCAATCTGTACATCCAGTGCTTGGCTTTAAGGTCCTTTTCTTATACCTGATTGGGGAATACAGGGCTGCATTGTAAAAAGCAAAGAGCTAGCTCTTCAGTTTGGCAGGCGTTGAAGGTCTTTGTCAAGTTTTCCCAGCTTCACAGATCCACTGAGTTTTTGTCATTGACTGTAGGTGACTTCCTTGGCTTTCACCATCCTTGCACCTCCAAATCTAGCCAGCCATGTAAACAACCTTGAATGCAAGGCTTCAGGGCTTTTATCTGAATGAGTGTCACAGCTCAAGCCCATGACACTAGGTGCATGGTCACTTTTTATGGCTTGAGGCAATATTGCAGAAAATTATGAATATAATTTTAAGAAAATAATATATATTTGGGAATATATTTTTTCTTAAAACAAAGGAGCATTGCGCCTCATGTCTGCGTTATGCTTTCTTATAGTAAGAAGGTGATTATACCTGACAGAAACAGCTGTTTCTACCCAGATGCACATTTTCTCTATGGAGTCCACTGTGGGACCCCAAGGCACCCCTGCCGAGAAGGACTTGGGGGTGCTGGTGGATGAAAGGCTGGATGTGGGCTACCATGTGCACTTGCAGCCCAGAAAGCCAATTGTATCCTGGGCTGCATCAAAAACAGCATGGCCAGTAAGTTGAGGGAGGTGATTCTGCCCCTCTACTCTGCTTTAGTGAGATCCCATCTGGAGTGCTGCATCCAGCTCTGGGGTCCTCAGCACAGGAAGGGCATCAATCTGTTGAAGCGAGTCTAGAGGAGGGCCACCAAGTTGATCAGAGGGATAGAGCACCTCTTCTGTGAGGAAAGGCTGAGAGAATTGGATTTGTTCAGCCTGGAAAAGAAATGGCTTTGAGGTGACTTAACTGTGGCCTTCCAGTATCTGAAGGGAGCCTACAGGAAAGACAGAGAGGGACTTTTACAGGAGCATTTAGTGACAGGACAAGGGGGAATGGCTTCAAACTGAAAGAGACTCGGTTTAGATGAAATATTAGGAGGAAGTTTTTTCTGTGAGCATGGGAGGCACTGGAACAGGTTGCCCAGATGAGTACATCCCTGAAGTGTTCACAGTTTGGTTGGATGGGGCTCTGAGCAGCCTGGACTAGTGAAAGCTGTTGGAACTTTAAGGTCTCTTTGAACCCAAATCATTCTATGATTCTATGATTTTGACATGTCATAACATGGTAAAACCAGGCTCATATATGCTTTCTAGTTTGTTCTGATAAGTTGCCAAGTCACAATGCTTAATTCAGTACAATGAAATGGGGTTTTAGTGGGTTTGATAAGCTTTTGAAACACTAAGAGACAAGACACTTTTTATTTATAACTGAACTGTTTATGGTGGTAGGTTTTTATTGAAGCAGTAATTCAACTAACAATTGCGCTGTCAACTCTTATCTCTAGGTAGGAAAATGAAAAAAGACATTTGTATTGAACACATATTTCACTGCTGAGTGTTATGGTAATTTTAATTTGTAACCTTTCAAATGAAGTAAATAATTTTTTTTTCTCTGTTTAATGATTCCCCCCCCCAATCAATCAATTTTTCACTTTGAAATCAATTTTACTCTATTTTTGGAGCTATCAGTTGTGGGTGGCAGCAGGCAATTTCCTGTGGATTGGACAGATGTGAAGTAAAGTAGCCCTCAAGTCAAATTGTCTGTGTCACTTCTAAGCTGGAACAGAAACATCTCCACCAATGCTTCTCTCCTGCAGGTTCTTCCACAGCAATGCATACCATGAGCTCAGATAAATTCCTGACTGTAGTGGCAGAAGCTTAGTAGTTTGAATAAAAGCTCAGATCTCACCACAGCTGTGAGCAGATTCTTTGAGAATGTATTTAATGTAACATATCAATATGCATTATGTATTCTGATAAGCAAGTAAGTTTGTTGATTTTTCAATTTTCTTACTTTGTCCATGTGGTCATTGCAGCAACTTTTGGTGCTTCTTTCTATTCCCTGTGATAACAGTTATCCTTAATGGTTCACTAAAGTAAAATACAGAAAAGGTCTACTGATCTTTTCACTGTACCTTATGCTGTGAAATAGACTGTATTTTCTATGTGGTCTTCTGGATGGGATGCAGGGGTGGACTCCAGAGCTGCTTGAGACAGTGGCAGTAAAGTCCATTGGCTCCAACAGGAAAAACAACTCAACCCACGTACTTGGCTTTATTGAGAAGTATGAGATACAGTTGCAGCTTTCACAGTCCCTCCTAGAAGTCAGACATTCTGAACTTTGGACTCCTAATGTTCAGCTGCTTGTCAGAAAGTCTATAATAATTACATTTGAAAGGTTTTGATGCAATGTAATCTGAAGAAAACAAGCTTTATAAAAAGAGTGATGGTAAATTTTGTGTTGCACATCTTATATATCAGAAATGTTGTCTGTCATAAATGTTCCATTGATATGATATGTTTTCAAAAGAAATTTCATACTTCGTGCAACCACACATGGTTGTTGTGTCTCCCAACTTGAACAGAGGTAAATAAAATTGTTTTGCACATAACTGTAGACAAGTTAGCTTGCTTAAAAATGGATACTGTTAAATTTAGTGATATATCAGTCTTCCTTGGTTAATGATATTGTTATGAACTATTGTAGTTTTAATCTAATGTATTGACCATACTGAGTAATTTACAAATGGGGTTAGTTACTGAGCTGTGCGGAAAGTTTCCACTTGAAGTGGAAAGACAACAGAAAAGAATGTAAAGTGTAGTTCAAAAAATTGCAAAGTAGCAGGAATTAGGAAGTGTCTTGTTAGTTTCATAGTTTTGTCTTTGTAAATATTTTTAATTTTCCAGTGTCTCCTCCCTCCTCCCCTTTTATGCTCTGGGATAATTCAGAAATAGCTAGTGATCTCATCAATCCTGTCAGGTGGTATAGTGAAGTAAATAAGGTCATTTAAGGCTTATCTTTAATATGCAATGTCATTATTTTTTCGGTGGGTCAAATCTGCAGGGCTTAATATAATTTGAAGCAGGTTTGGTTCTGTCAGGCACTGGCTTAGATTTTGAAATGAACTTTAAAAATTAAGAGTAATTTAGTCTTTAGAAAAACATTCCCTAGGTATTATATATTAGTGGATAGCACTAATCCTGCCACTTTCTACTCTGTTTTTCCATGGTACCTATTCTAAATCAATCTCTATATCTTTTCTTCTGTTTTTTTCTTCCCATTTTACTGTTGTCTTTTGATTTGCTATTCTGCATTCAAAATCTGTCTGTTGCTGAGAACCCTCAAACTCATTTTCCTGTACCTCTTGGAAGGCGCTCAGCATTTCTCAAGGTTAGGCTCAGTGTTCAAATCATCACAGTTGAGATTTGTTTCTAATTTTAGATGTGACACCATCTTTTGTGACATGATGTGACCATATTTGTGAGGAAGGAGTTAGGACAGCAATAGTCATATCTTTAGCTTTGCGTTTAATATAAAAGCAACAAAGATGAGGAAATCTCAAAGAGGTGATTTTGCTGGGCTACTGTCTTTTCATAAATAAGAAAATATAAAGGAATTCAGGAACTTCTGCAACTAAACTGTCAGTATTTTCTAAAAATAAGAATAGAGTGGAAAACTGACTTAATATTTGTTAATATTTATGAAATATGGAAAACAAGGAGACAGATGGCTTTATGCAAGGTTTACTGATGATGCTTTTCTCAGCAGACTTACTAGAGTATTTGTAGAGCTCATAAAGGAGATCTTACAGCTGAAGGCAATAGTACATTGTGGGCCTGACCTAACCTTCATTGCATACCTCTAACATTAGCTCACAATGGTTATTTTAAGCTTTTCTTTTAATATAACCTAGTAATTTCTTTGCTATTTTTTACCTAGTTGGTATAAAGCACCTGTAAACATCAGGGCTGAATGTTTTGGTAGAATTATAGACCTCACTCCCTTTTGTTATTGTTACTTCTAGAAAGTTTGTTTTATTATGAAAACACACTGAGTTACTTAGATAAGCTTTTTTTGTTTTCTAAAATTTGCATGCTGCAGCTATATCTTGTCTTTGAGTAGCTTAGCTTTCTACTGTTTTGGCATAATGCTTGTTGATATTTGTTGATATTCAACTAATAAAGGAAGACTGGTACCAGTCTTGCAGATCCATAGATGACAAATTTCTGTCATGTGAAAGTGCAAGGGTATAAGTTGCTTCAAAATAAAGTCTCTGCTTGTCTCTGTAGCACCATCCATGTGCGTTGTTCTTAAAGTAAAAAATATGAATTGCCCCTCCATGAAAACACACTTTTGAAATGAAAATGTAGGATTTAGTAGATCCCTATCAGATTCTGCGTGTAAGACACATGGCTGAAATGTATGTAGTCTGCACAGCATGATGCAGATTGAGGAGCAAGAGGGGAATAGTGTAAGGGTAGTTGGGAATTTGCAGACTGTCCTGGTGATAGTCAGAGGATGCTGAATTGGCTAAATGAACAGTGTTACTGTATGCCACTGTGTTTGCTTGCTTTGAGCATGTTTTAAGGCAGGCATAGGCAAGTATCAATAGAGAGCTGAAGAAATAGTTGAAATTTGGCCTTTTTTTTTTTTTAATAGACCCTAGACTTATTCAGAAAGCTTTGCTTATGCTTTGCAGTCTTGTCTTTTGGTGACATTGGACATATGCTTTTAAGTCACTGTATCTTGTTCAGTCTCAGACTGATAATGTGGTTTTTCCCAAACTGCCATTTTTCTGTGTTTGTTTTTCTAGCAGGCTTCCAAGTTGCATAGTAACCATCCCTTTTCTGCAGCCACCTCCCACTCCTCCTTTTCTATTCAGGTGCAACTCCCCTTCTGTGCACTGTGGGAAGAATGTTTTCTCTCATGGAATAAAAAAGCCTACCTTTGTTTCACGTTTTCCAAAAGTAGGGGTTTATTCCTCTCTGTTTTCCATATAACAAAGGATAAAATTGCCTCTGGAAAGATTACAACTGATGAATATTAAGTATACAAGCCTCACAGTATATTCTCAGTGTCCTTACATCTGCTTTGAAATGGTGAGCCTTTGTAATCAAAAGGAAATGATGCTTTTTGGATGTTTCCCTTTCACTTGCCTATCCATTGATATTTCACTAATTTATCACATGAAAATGTTGAATTCAAGAATTGCCTCTGTTATCTGAAAAGGTGAAACAGGAGAGGTCTTTCCCGTTTTGTTGACTTCTTAAAAAACTAGACATTTCCAGGAGAAAGAGGCACAAGGTTAACAGCTACAAAACTTAAAATTTGGGATGACTTCTGAATGCTAAAACCACCACTGCCCTCTCCAAAAAAATGGAATGAGATGTGACAAAATTGTCTGTGTTTGAAGTTTTCTTTCAGTAGTTGAGACAAAAATTTCTGCAGTATCTCTGTAGATGTAAGAAAGATGAAAGTTTGCAAGTACAACAGGAAAACAACTGTTAAGGAACATGTTCTTAATTGTATTTGATGAAGAATGCTCAGGCTGTTAATAAAGAAATTGAAAGGCACAATGGCTATTAAAGGATCAAAGAAGAAGAGGTAAAGGTGTGAAATGTAGTGAGAAATATAGACCAATGAAGATTAAAACAAAAAATTAGTGATCAGAAGCTTCTGGGAGGAGGGATTGTGGAGCACTCTTTTTAGAAACCATAGAAAGCAAATACAAGACAGAAAACTGTAAATGACAGAGGCATTCATTTATGCATTAAAAGAATGGGAAACCTGATAAATGTTTGACATGAGCTGTTCTTTAAGGAATGCTTTGCATCTCTTTTTGAGTTCAACAGTCGACAGAGATTATGGCAGTTAAAACCTTGTGAAGTGAATTCTGAATTAATGGGTTTGGAATAAATATAAATTCTAATGATTATGAGGTGTTTTCTTAGCTCATAGCAGGACAGTGAAAGAACTTTTACTGCAGAAGCAGCTGTTGGCAAATCTGTGGAGGATCTCCAAGCCTCCATCAGTACAGGAAAGTAGCAATGGCAGTGGTAGTACAATGATAGTACAGAACCACAAGCTCTACTTCTATCTGATGGAGGGATGCACTTTATCATCGCCACAACAAGGCCTGTTCATAAGGCTTCTTCTGAGTAATTTTTTCAGCCTGAAAGGAAATATCTTGGCCATATGTATAAAATACGTATCTAGTCAGACATGGAAGAAAAGAACCATATTACTGGTCAGTGATTTTCTGTGCAAAGGAGCTCAATTCCTTGTATTGACCTAAGGAGGAGAGTTTTAAGCCAGCTGGTTGAAGAGAAACAAGAGACTAGCGTGGGAGAAACCTCAAAAGTGTGTTTTGTCTGAGGCATGGAGAGAGTCAGCATTTCATTAGCAAATGAAAGGTGGAGTTAAAGGAGAAGAGCAGGACAGGCAGTCGTGTATGTGCAATAATGAAGGAAGACTAATGGTAAGAAAGGAAAGATGTAGAAAAAGTGGTTCTCAGTTACTGTTTTTTCTCTTGGAAAACAGTGGTGGGAATAGTAAACAAAGAAGGAAAGGATCATATTTACAAACATGGGTCCCACAATACAAAATACAAAGACTGTTCTGGTCAGTTTGAAAAGAACATCCTACAGAAATATTTACCCTTATTTGCAAATGAGATTTCCAGACTCATGGGAAGGGTATGAAAAGAACTTGTTAGTTTAATGTTGACGAGGGCAGAGGCAATTTATCATGGTCAATCATTGTTCAAATATCCTCATGCCAAAAATAGACCAAAAACTAACTGACCATGCCAGGTCTGTGCTGGAGATGAAATAGAAGGAGCAGGTGGGTATGGCCACAGCTTTAGTGGAATGGGGAAAAAGTCCTTCAATTGATCCCATTACTTCATCAATGTACAACAGATTCAATGACAGAAATGTTTGCCCGAAGGCGTGCATTAGGTTTTTAGGTATTTGTTGCTTTTTTTTTTAATTTACTGTCTTGAGCTAAAATAGACAATTTTTTTCAACACCAGGCATTTAATGTCTATATGAGTGAGATTCACTGCTTGCCACAGCTGTTGCTTGTTTCTTGCTGTGAATGGAAATATCACTGAGTTGTAAGCCTGGGAACCTAGAGACACATAAAGTTTTTTTAATTGTGCTTTTTCGCAAGTGGCAATATTCGTTTACAGAACTATATAAAATGTTCTGAAGAGAAGGACAAGTTAAGGGAATACAGGTAAAAAACCCACCTTTTGAAATATGAAAGCAAGCACAGACTTTTTGTGTTCATCTCTAGCTTTTGAGGAAAAAACATCTACCCTTGTGGTTTGGGGAAATCACATGAAATTTTATTTGGTAATACTCAGCTATCTGAAGTAATGAAGGATCTAAAAAGCATTGAGAGTCATGGATAGTAATCAGAATTGCCTGTGGAAGGATGCAGATTACCAGTTCCTAACTGGTTGTACACTGTAAAAGTAGTTTGGCAAAAGTATTTTAACCTAAAGAAAGTGTATGTTCTCCACTTCCATAACATATGAGCACTCTTAAAGCACTTGTATTCTAAATAGTAATATGAAATATACTGCTGTTTATTCCATTTTGACAGATGGGGATCTGAAAAATAGAGTGTATGGGATCTCCAATCACTGGAAATCTGTGATCAGCAATTTCAGCTCAAGACTGTTCAATCCTGAGTGCCCTAACAATCATATTCTATTTTTTTAAAACATTCATTAACCATCTTTCATGGACACCTTTAAGAAATGTATAATGAATACATAGATATAAAAAGGTCACATTATCTTTTTGAATGTTACTGGAGGAAAAGTAGACACCTATAAGAAAAAAAAAAACAACCAGTCAAAAAAAAGTCCACTAGTGTTTTGTATGTGTCTAGCAGATACTTCCTTCCCGTGTGTCAATGAAAAGTTACTTTCCTTCTTGGTACTGCCAGACTTAAGACTGCTGCAGGTCTTGCTTTCTGCTTGTGAAGAATTACATTGCTTCAGGTAGAGGGACAAATGCTACCTTGCAAATATGGAACTGACCATCCATGTGAATCAGAATAGATTACTGGTTCTGCATGACAGTGAATGGCATGAGACGTGCTCAGACTGTGTTGTATGTGATATCAGGTAATGATGCTGTACTTTCCAAGATGACAAGGATTCAATCCTCTTCCAGATCGGGTAGGATATTATCATATCTTGCCTCTAAATTGAAAATTTGAAAACTGTATTATCAATTTTAGTGATGGGCAAAATTAGTTCTCTTCAAATCTGTGTGTTGAGCAGAATAACATTTAACAAGCCTTACTGTATATCCTTTTTCTCTTCGAAAGACAATTAAAATAAATATGAAGCTTATTAAATGGGGTGGCCAAATGATGTGGATTGTTTATCAGCCTCTCCTGTGATGCCAGCAGCACTGGGAATGTCCCTTTGTCCTCTCAGTGCACAAATGGCATGTTCCAATTGCTGCCTCCTCTGGGACAGAAAAATTACACACTGGTGGGAGAGTTTGGGACATTAGCATTGAAAGATGCAGAGGAAACTGAGACCATTCTCTAATCTAAGTCCTAAGGTAACCTTGATTTAGTTTGAAGTTTGATGAAAAGTAAAGGCATCAGATGAAGTCTTGTAGAAATTGCTTAACTCAATATTCCTTTTTCTGCATCATCAGAAAATGTAGTTTGTTCTGTACAGAAACGAATTGAAGAATACTGTTCTCCTTTTCAAAGGAGACCTTAATTTTTTATTTAATTAATGCAGTTTATATCTCTACCAACATGGATTTAAATTGTTAGAAACATGAGATTTAAAAAAACCCTGTGTTCTAAGACTTTTTTTTCCCCCATAGTGTTCAAAATACATTTGAGTGCTGTTTCCTTTGTGCATATCATTAAATGATGTTGGCTAGTTTGAGTAGTAAGTTATGTTAATTATATATATTGGGTTGGCCATATAGATTTTCTGTGATTCATCAATGTCTTCAATATGCAAGTCCTCTTGGATACCTGTTGTGCCACTGGTAATGAGAATTCTGGGTTAGTAAAGCACTATCAGGAGTCCTTTGAACTTCTCTCACTGTGCTTGTGGCTTGACAAGGCAGAGAACCTCATGACAATAAAAAGTTCTTGCTTTTTTTGCTTGCGCTTTTTTGAGCTGTATTGGCAACCTGGTCTGGTTTCCTTTAGAATGAATAAATATGTGTAAAACCTTGACATGCTGAGCAAGGCCAGGAGAGTAGCAGGAGCACTTGAGGGACTCCTTAAAATGGTATTGCCAGTGAAACCTCTCTGTCCCATCCAAGAAAACATCATTCCACTGATCAGCAATGCAGCAGTGCCAAGACTGCTGCAGTGCGGTTTGATTTTGATGTTCCATAAATGTGTTGTTTAGTACACATGGTCTTCTTTAGAGCATGATCATATTTAGGATGCTAGAGAAATGGCTGTCCTCAGATTCATGCACTGCCTAGAAACACATTCTTTTCCAATGCCACTTGAGAAGAAATGAACAGAAGGAGTTACCATGATCATTCAGTCCAGCCCTCCACAGCTGCAGGTCACTCTGAAGGAGGTACATAGACACTAATCTGCTAACCACCTCTGTACTTTCTTTCTCCTCATACTGCAGGAGTATGCACAAACCCCCCTGGCATCCTGTGACAAGGTTGTGGTCAGAAGGATCAGAAGGCAAAGTATCACAAAACAGCTGAAGTCCAGAAAAAGTGTGTGAGAATTGAAAGCACATCCCAAACTTTGGTGTCTGCAGTGCTAAATAACTTGGCAAAAAGATGAGATGGGAGCCATAGGACTCCAAAAGATTGACTAATGAAATATTTTTGTTGACAACCATCCTAGGGTATTTCTAGCCTGATATTCTTGTTGGTACGTATGCCTTGGAGATTTCCCCTTGCAAATATAGTTAGTTGCTCAACTTCTCAACTCACTCATTTTCTGGTGGGTCCCAGAATAGCATACTGTCTCTCTGAATTGCTGGAGGCTTTCTGCTCCATCTGAGAGGACACTAAATGAATAGAAGTGCATACAATGATTTAGGCCCCGAGTCAATAAAATACTCGATCATCACATGTTATAAGCTAGACACTTGTTTATGTACCTTTCAGCTTTTTTTTTTTTTTTTACATCAATGTATGTGCACTTTAGTATTTCAACTGTGGTGTGTGACACCAGTAGCTGAAAGTGCTTATTTATCTGTTAATATTTTTACACACACGCATATGAGATTTATACATATAAGGTCTTTAAGAGAAATAGGCTTTGTATGCCTGTAAATAGTGGTTGAAAGTAAACAGTGTGTTTAAGTAGCTTACAGTAGCATTTTCTTTGAAATTATCTAAATAAAACCAGCTTTGCTGTGTTACTTCAAGTAAATTACTCCTTAAATGCAAGGCTGTCACATTTGTGTACAGTGCAAAAATGGAGACAAGTGTTTCTTTAGAATGGTAAGCAAATTAATATTATAAAACATGAGGATGTTATTTTTAGAAGCATTCTTACTGGCAATTAAAAGAAAAAAACTAAAGCTTGACCAAACAAGCCTGTTTCATCACACTGGTAATTTACTTACATGGTGGTTTTTCAGCCCTATTATTACAGCATATCTATTTTTAGTTAAGGCACTGCCCATTTATCAGATAACACAAAACCAGTCTCATAGCTTTAGTTATCATCCTTTATCTTCCAACATGTAGGAAAGCTTCCTCAGTCATGGCAAATAAACCATTTGCAAACTGTATGTGCACTTTTTAGTTGTCAAAGTTTTCTGTCTCCACCTTTTTAGCTTTTCTTTTTTTCTGGTATTCTGGCAGAGGTAAGGAGAGAAGATGGAGAATACAGTCTAAGTTTAAGATAATCTAGGTTGTGATTTATTTATTAATTCCTGTGGACACATGGGTGATACCCGCTACCTTTAAGTGTCTAGTTTTTGTCCCTATTACTTTTAGCCAAAACATTTCCCCCATGTACAGCATTATTTTGTGGGCTGATGAAAATGCCCTCATTTTTTTAATAGACTATTCATAAAACCTTATTTGGATTAGATTAAAATTTAAAATGAAAAAAATAATCCAAATCTCAGGGAAACATTCTTAGCAGTTTATTTCATTGGCAAGTGCTTTAACAAAGGGGGAGGGGACTTGAAATGAAGTGCAATCGTAGTATCCACAGACCAGTCCCTCTGTGACTGATGACTTATGTAAGACCTGGCTTGTGATAGTGCAGATCCTCTGATTTGTTGACTGAAAAGTGCTGTTTTCCTGCCATTATCACCTATCTTGCCATCCTGTTCTCTTGACTACCAAACAACAGAGTATGAAGTGCATAGATGACTGTTATAGAGCTATGCTATATTTAGAACAGGCCCTGAGCCCAAGTTTGATTCTACATTTTGCACAGTCAGAAGCTTAAGCTCATCTAAAATAGTCTTCCTTCTTTGCTCCTGGCACTGGGATTCCAGCATTAGCGAGTTCCTTTTCATTTATTAATTCATTTTTTGACTGCCCTTTCCCAGCAGCAATTAGGATTGAAGCTAATTTGAGAGCTTTCCCCTCTCAGATTCTTTGCAAGATATAAATATATCTGATTGGAGGTGATTAGAATGGGAGTGTTGTCTGAACATGGATTCAGTGTATTATCCTCCTGCTTCCCCATGCTTTTCATGCAAATTATCAGTTCTGACCTGTGCATTTTTTTGGCCATTTCAAAGTGGGTTGAGGCTCAAAACAACCTGACAGTTTTTTTTGTAAACAGTTTTCATTCTAGGAAACTGTAGGGCTTGGTACCAGCCTTGCCCCTTTGTCCTAAGAACTTAGAGCACCTGCCTCTTGCTACTTTGAGCCAGTGATGGAGCAGATGAGGAACGTGTGGAAGCAGCAGCTGCAGCTTCCCACATCTGCCTGCTGAGGTGTGACTTTGCTGGGCCTTTGCTGTAGCTTCCCTCTCCATTTGTTCCATCCCTTCTATGGAACAGACTGCCCAGCAAACTGAACATTGCATGATTTGGCTAAATCAGCTTGAAGGATGAATAAAAGCCTTCTTAGGGCTGGTCTGGCCTTAGGAATACCAGTTGAATGCCTGTATTTACAAAAGTCAAGTTCATGACACCTTTTGGCAATATCATAGTATATTGGAAAGGTATTTTCTGTTGCACTAAGTAGCTGTATTAAGATTTTCAAGGTGGTTTGCTTAGCTAAAGGTTATATTTACTCAAAATGTGTTTTAATTTTCCTTTCAGAGTTATGAAACCTTGCTTTCAATTGTATTTTGATTTTTTTCTCTTTTGCAGTCTATAAATTTGTTGCTTACACAAGAAAAATTAAGATCACAAGATCTCTTGAGAGAAATGCTGGTTCTACTGAAGTCAGGCAAAATATTTAGTTTATCCATTGAAATCACAGTTTCATCCTTTTAGAATCCTTTTAGCCCCAAATTTACCAGCACACTAAAACCAGCTCCCAGGCTGGTGTATGTTGATTACCTTTTGATTTGCAGGTCTGTTCCTTATCAGAGTTCAAGAGGATGAAGAAAATTAGATGAAAACTGGATCTGGGTTCACTGAAACATTTGGAAAAAAAAAAAAAAAAACAAAAACACAACAAAACACAAGAGGATTGCTGCCATCCTCGTCCAGCTAACCATGAGGGGTTTGTGTGGTTTCATAACAACATTATTGACCAGCATGAGATATGACCTTTTCCTAGCACAGCAGTGTCAATTTGTTACTGCTCTCAGAGGCATGTTTGTGCATGTAACACACTTTCTCCATGTGCTCAAATGCTCCCCTGTGAGGGGTGGAGATGCTGGGAGAGGCAGCACAGTGGGAGAGACTGGCATGTGCCCACAGCCCAGCACATGGTCTGGCATCTCGGGTCCATTCCTTGGCCCACACATTACAGAACGCCCTTTTTAATGCTTTATGTAATTTTTTTTTTCCTGACCAAGCTTCCAATGGCTTGTAGTGGCAGTTCTCTGACTACATATTAATTTTTTGATATTTAAGAAAACATCTTACTTGCTTCGAAACTTAACAGAGTAATTGTCCCAATCTACATTGGTATCTATCTACTAGAAATTTGCTGTAAATCTACTATAGCTTTAGAGGCTGGTTGTAACATATTATGTAAAGCCACCTCATCACTTCATGAATCCAAGCCTGATTTTAGAAAGACCCTACTTTTGAAATCTAACTATTTGATGTAAAAGGGCAGCTTTGAATAGCAAGACAAAGCAAACACTTTGTGGGTCCTTTTTTTTCCCCAAGACTTTTTTTCTCAAGATATTTACAGTGCACTCCATTGTTCTACTCTTGTAAAAAATTATCTATTTGAATAGGAAAATAAACATAGTTTGGGTTAAAAAACAAAACAAGAACCATACCTCCACTTTTCAGGAGAGGGTGATTTAAAAGAAGAAAACTTCTGATGTAGAAATAATTATTCTATTTAGTTTTTATTATTCTATCTGTTATCCAATACTTTCTAGTTCTTATTAGCTTTGAAGGTATCCAAAGTGGGAACTTGCTGGTTGACTTGGCAGTGCTACATTATTGATTGGACTCGATGGTCTTTTAGAGGTCTTTTCCAATCTCAATGATTCTATGATTCTCCCCCCGTGATCACCAGATCTGACCCATCTAAGGTCATGAGATGAGACCTGTCTTGGAGTCCCACACAAAACCTTCCTTAAATTTGCCATGTAGAAGTGTCAGAGCTTTCTTTTCAGAGATGTGGCCAATATTGACATAAAGCTCATTTGTAGGTTGCTGCAGTGGTTAAAGTGTGTTTAAAATGCATGTCCACCTTTGGCTTGAATTTTTCTAACAGATGGATTTCTCTTAAAGCGTTGTTTCTTAAAAGAAAGACCATTTTACCATACCACTGGACATCTTTCCCTGTGTATTATGGATAATGCCAAGGCACCCTGAACTTCTGTAAACTTAGTATCACAGGTCTGAGTTTCCAGTTTTCAATGCTTTTCCAAACCTATTTTACGCCTATATGTGTAATTTTATCTAGCCATCCTAGTTTTTCAGCATTCTTTCTCAAGTATTTATACTGGAACAGTATAAAGTTACAGTATCCCAAGAATATTCTCTTTGATATCACCTCATTGCTGTTACTCAATATAAACTTGTTATATATCCAAAGATTTTATTAGCCTTTTTGGTCCTGGTGTAGTCCTAGGAGCTTGTATTTGGTTGGCTGACTTCTGCTATGATCCTAAATCCTTTGCGTGGCCATTGCTTTTCACAGTTCAGTTCTCCAGACAGCAAGCATGGCCTATATTTCTTGTCTTAAATCCAAAAAAATCACTTAAACCCAGGCATATATTGCAAGCTAGAGATGGTGTTCCTATTGGTTTTCTAGCCATAGAGGCTCAGTAGTCTGTTGTCCAGGAACAGTGACCAGGTTGATCTGACCTGCCAGACTACCCAGCATCAGGAGATGCTGTGCAAAACCCTGCATGGATGTACAGATTATCTGCTCAGTAGATGTGCAACAAGCTTGAAATGCCTGCAGCATGCTGAACATATTTCCAGCTGTTATGTGCTCTAGGGTTTCTTTATGCATGTCCATACAGGTGTGTCTCTCTAAGAAAGATTAGCATAGCCATGGAAGAGCCGGTAAATCTCACATTGCTCGTATCTCTGCTTACCTCATTAATGGCATAAAAGGGACAAAGTGCTTTGCTGGTCTGAGGCATTTATTTGTCAATATTTGATGTTGCTTTTGGCTGCATAGCTTGTGTGTTTATATGCAATTAACCTCAGTCTTGCCACAAAACATGGAGATTTTTGTTCCAACCTGATAAACAACTCTGTCAGCAGAATAAATGAATTTTGTATGTATTTCCTAACCTAAATATTTATTTATTTCATAGCTCTACATTGGTATTTGGGTTTTTTTACTAATTAGCTTTTTGATTCAGGAAAGTACCTTTGAATTTATGAAGCCCTTAAGAATATGCTTAACTTAAGCCTTGTGCTTATAATCAAGTATGTGTTGTTGAGGTGTTTTTTTCTGAATCTGGCAATTAATTTCTAGTAGACTTATTTATGTGAACAAAAAGTCATATTTTAAGAGGAGAAAGAAGTGATGTCATAAAGTAGTTACAAAACCCCTGAGCTAATTTGCATGAGAAAGATGTGAGGCTGTCTGTATTCTTATATGAGAGATGATAAGAGACCCATTCATTTATCTAGCATAGTGCTTCTTATCCTCAAAACTTTGTAAAGTTTTATTCTCCCATTGTTTGTCATAAAATCCCCTAAAGCTACAGATACGCCTTCCTTTGTCCTAGAAAATTCCTTTGAAGCTTGAATTGAGCTTAAACATTAGAATTGCTGTTTTCTCCTCACTGGAAAAATGTCCGTCATGTGGTTTTGCAGCAGTGCAAAGGAAAGCAACACGTATTCCTGCAGAGGCAATGCCAAGGCTTGCTACACAGAAAACTAGTCAGAAACATTCATGCACTACATATTTCCAACAGAGCATGTGGATTAAGTGATCCATTTTAACTTCCCCAGGGACTTGGAATACAGCCCCTTAGTTCCATCGAGGAGCAGGACCAGACCACTACAGCATCTCCCCCGATTTCTTACTGATCCCAAACCATCTGCTTCTCGGTGGTAATAGTCTTTTGCTGTTCGTTAACACAGTTAATCCTCTAGCGTAAGCTGTAGTAATTTATGCTGGATGTTTGGGTTTCACGTGGTACTAATGGTATCTAATGAACTGTGACTAACAGAAACATCTGTTCTACACAATAGTTAATTTTTTTCTTTTTTTTTTTTTTTTTTAATCCCAGTGATTAGATACACAAAAATAGTTAGGATCTCTTTAGGCTGCAAAGATTAGAACTCAAACCTTCAGTACTGAAATAGGCCAAATTTAATACTACCCATGCAACCTTGATTTAGCTCCCGCTTTTTTATGAATTGTTTGATTTTGATGCATGGTATGTCTTGCTGCCTTTTCACTAGCCAAATGAAAAAGGGGCTGAAGGAAGGTTGAATGGGACATCTGTAAGACTGCAGTGTCCTCATTTAACCATATGACTAGAAGCTAGAGAACATCTCTTTATTTATTTGTGTGTAATATTTGTTCTACAATTGAGCAATATGATAAAAAAACCTGTGCAAGTATTCATTTACGAGTAAGAAAACTGCAAAAGTTGAAAAGTTATTAATATTAATGAAGGCTATGCTCCAGAATAACATGAGTGAGAAATGGGATAGGCTAAAAACAACCAGTTATATACTGTTTGTACTTTGAAAGGAAAGTAAAAAAATTAAAAAAAAAAAAAAACAAAACGGAAGTGTTACTTATAGTGTTGCAGAGTTAATAATGCAATAGAAATCTTAGCTCTTTCTAATTTGAGGGCTTAATTTCTTAGTCTTAATGTTGCAGTAATGTGGTTTCCAGATTTAATATCCTTCTATTTGTTTGTTTTTAACAGCTCAGAGGGAAAATAAGAGAAACACATTGTGAAAATGCTGTAATGAGATCTTAGTGCTACTAACATGCCTTACATTTTCTGTAAAGTTGCTGATTGCATTTAGAGTCACCTCAGCAGCACTAAATCATTTCAGCAGTTTACTCTTACCAACAGTGTCATTAAATTTCCACAAGTTTAGAAAATGCATTTGAAAAAAACAGAAAGAAAATGCCTTGTTCTTGTATGAAAATGTCACTTTATAACATCTATAGTTTTAAAAATAAAAACCAGATTTTCTTCAGGCATGAACCCTTTATTCTTCCCCTGTGGGACTCCTAAGGAACTCTTTAAATTCACGTGATCGTGCAGTTAAAATCTGGGCTGACTCAGCAAAGTGTTTAACTATGTGCTTAAATTCTATTGCAATCAATAGAATTTGAGCATGTGCTTAAATATTATGTTGAAAAGAAATGGATTTACACACGTGTTTTAAAGCTAAGCATGTACCAAAGTAGGCCCATAATACGTCAAAGCAAATTGGAGGAATTCAGGTTGTAAAAGCCCTACCTTTGTGGTGACTGACTTCATGAGTAAAGTATTTTGATATAGCTTTTATATATAATTTAAAATGTACAGTATAATGCTGTAGTTATTATGGTCTGTGAATTAGCTAAGATAGGACAGTTTATGTGTCTGTCAGCTTAAAATACGTACACCGGGATTAAGAATACTTGCAGCTAAATATCTAAATGTACGTTTTCTACTCTTGCATATGGTTTGCTTTTATTTAGTTACTGAAGTATTTGAAGTCATTTAGAACTGTGAAGGCTATCTTTAAAAATGCAGCTGCATATATAAGAAGTTACAAATACGTATGGGTACCTAATACCAGGATCCCACACTCCACCATTTTCGATGTTCTGACCTGTTTTTAACTTATTCCTCCAGTGTTTCCCTGTAATATGAAACTTGATTATTTTGAGGCACTGAATCACCAGACAGCGTCATGTTCTGGTTGGCTGAAGGGCATAAGCAATTCCACTTTTTTATTTGCTTCTTTCTATAAAAAGCTTTTTCTGCATTAGAGAAGATTTCTGTTTCTCCTGGTGATCCCCCTTGCACTGTGTTAAACTTCTTCTGCCCCGTACTGTGAAAGTGGCACGTATTTTCCACAAAACATTTGGGTATCTTTATTTTCCAGAGAAAATGTTTATGACATCAAATGGTCAGCAGTCAATGATGCGATGGTATGTGTTATGCTCACCTGCTGTCTTGCACTGTAACACCCTACCTGTCACTGTGCTGCCATTGTCCCTGCTCAACCCACGCCCATGCCCCTTTGCAGAGCTGGATAGATGCCATCTGCAGAGCTTCACTGCTTCCCTGGGGAGCAGTACTGCCGTGGAAAATGGGGGGAGGGAAGAGAGAAGGCAAGGAGAGCAGGGTGGTGAGCAGCAATAGGTGCTAACTTGAGGATCCTGCAGGGAAACCCCTGCTGCTGCCAGCTGCTGTGGTCTCCCTCTGTCTGTCTGGGACAGATCCTAACCCTCAGCAGGACCAGGTCATTTGGCACATGGAGAAAGGAAATGGGATGATGGAGGAGACTTGAGGCACAGACCTCCCAGATGCCATCAAGTATCCAAACATCAGAGGAGTGTCACAGTACTTTGTTACCCTGAATCTTTTCTTTGGTAACACAATTGTGAGAAGTATATAAAAAAAATATACTTCCCTTGGCTATGATCTGTCATATAAGTTAAAAGGCAGAACCAAGCCTCAAATAACGGGCAGATTCTTGTGTCCTCAGGAGCAAATTATGTCAATAGTTGAGAATTTGGTGGATTTCTAGAAAGTTCCAAGACGACCTCTGTGTTGCCTTGATTCCAGTGAGGAATCGCATCCCAGTGGCCAGTGTTGCTCCCCTAGAGCAGGGACATGGAACAGGACTTGTAATTTTGGTAGGTGAGTAGTCAAGCTGATGCATAATATATGTAGGTAGCAACAGGCTTTAGTCACCTGTGTAAAAAGTGCTATAAGGCCGAGCAGGGCCCAGAGAAGTAAAATATTATCTGTAACAGTAGGTATATTATATTATATCTGTGTAGGTATATTAATCAACAAATGAGATATGCAACTTCTGAAATATGAAAAATGAACTTCACATATCATGTGTGAAACCTTCCCAACCACAGAGGAGCATGGTGCTGTTGTCTGATACACTGTCAAACGCTGCTCTTCTGAAACCACATCATCTTGTAGAACTGAAAAAGACGCCGTGCAAATTGCCTAATATTTCTAAAAATAAGCGTGAGCTGCTGTCTCTCTCCAAATTTTAACGACTCAACCAAACAGTAACACAGACACGGTGAGTGTGTCTAACATGCTGTGCCACAACTGGTGACTTACTATAAGAATTACATGAAGCATGCTAAATACGGAAAGGCTGCTTATAACTACACGCACAAAACCCGGTCCCAGGTTGACATCTGCCCCCGCCTTCTGCTACCCCCAACCCGATTAGCTGCAGAAATCGCCTCTCCGGCGTCGGCTGCAGGTCCTGCAGGGAGCAGGCAGCCGCCTGGCTCCCCTGCCAAAGCCAACTGTGGCGTAGCCAGAGAAACGGGCAGCAAAAATAGAACAGCAGGATGGCTGCGCGTGGGCGAGGCAGAAACCACATCGCCAGCAAAACCTCCCAGCGTTATTTTAGGACCGATACAGACAGAGGCCGTGGCGTTCTGCTCGCTTTTCACAAAACACTCCCCGGGGGAGGGTGAAGCGGGAGAGGGGCGCGAGTCCCGGGCAAGGTGCGTTCCTGTCCCGCTCCTGGCCTCCCTGCCTCCCCGGCCTCCCTCCCTGGCGTCTCCCCACCGAAACGGGCTGGGCAGGAGGAAGGGGTTAATTGAGCTCGAGGCCGAGCGGCGGAGAGAGGACGGGCGGCAGTTTGAAAGACAGAGAGTGGACAGCTGTGTTTGCTGTGGTATTTTTAAACGCATTAATGCAGGCTCCAATCACCCGGCCATGCTTGACCTATTTTTGGCTCAGGCCGGCCATTGTTCTATTTCTGCCGCCGCTGGGCCACGAGGGTGTCAATTCAAATGCAAATGAGTTATCGCTGCTGCTCCCGCCAAGTTCGCCCAGCCGCCTGGCCGAGGGACGGGCGGCCGGCAGAGGAGAGGGGCGCGGGCACAGCAACGCGGGACTAGCCTGGGGTCATTCAGATTAAATCCTCCGGGGCTCCTGGTCCCTGGAAAGGTGGCTTATTCGGGTTGATGGTTTGTTAGAGGCAGTTTCTTCCCCCCCCCCTCCCCCCCGCCCTGCCAGGAAGCCCAGAGCGCAGAGATATTTCTTCATTTCTCCTTCCACCTGCCGCTGGCTGCCCGAACGCAACTGCTCCAAGTCGGCAGCGCGCAGCCCCCCGCACGCTCACGGCTCCCTTCCAGCGGCCGGGGGCTGCCGCCAGTGGATTTGGGGTTTTCCCCCTCTCCTGATAGATACTTGTGCAAACGCTTAAACACTGCTAATTGCCGAAGCATATTATCCTACAACCCTCGCTGAGGAGGTAGGACCGCAGAGGGTCGTGCCCGACGCCCATGTGCAAGTGCAGTGATGAATCTCTTGTGTAGCTGAAGTGCAGACCAGTTGGAATATGCTGCAGACAATTTACGAGAGTGAATCGTGTTTTTCCTCAGATGGAGTTTCTGGACGCGAACAGCTCTTGGCTCAGCAAAGAATGCACAGTATGATCAGCTCAGGTAAGAGACTTCAGTGGCTGACCGGGAAAATACATGACAAGAAAACACCCTTCCGTTACAGAAGTGACAGTTTTTGTGGGCTTTATGTAAGTTGTTGTTAAATAGTTCTGGTAGTATTTTAGATAGCAGTTGCTGCTTTTGTGGGGAGTTTGTCTCCTTTGTTCTGCTGCTTTCCAGACACAGCAAAATGCTCACAACTGAAATCTAGTTTGGGTTTCCTTGTTTGTTTTGTTGCGGGATTGCAAAATGGGGCTCATGATATACAGGCTCATTCCCAGGGAGAGACTTCCTCAGACAGACGTTGTCAGGAGGCTGCACTTGGAACCCCTCATAGGCAATTCTAATCATATGGTTATTGTAAACAGGATTTGCTCTTTCTGTGAGTTTCCTTTTCCCTAGTTTGCATATGAAGGGAGTTTAATACCAATCCCTTTGTCTTTTCATTAAAGTGTTACTTTAAAATGTCTTTAAGCTGCATGGCTTATTTTGTTACTTTAAAAATATTTGTGATCCTGGCAATGGTAGTTATATATTATGACTCACTGAGATGTAAATTGGTTGTGTTATTTAATGAAGGTGTTTCAAAGCTGCTCTGAAAGAACATTGCATGTATTTGAAGCTACCCTTGTATTTTATAGTTTCTTTGCTAGCTGTATTTGAGACCTGCAACTGATGGACTGAGGATAAATTAAGTTGGAAGAATTGTTGCCATTCAGCTAAGATATCAATTTAGACAGGCTAAAAAGTCAAAATTTCAGGTTGCTCTTGCCTATTCTCTCCTAAGATGTGAATTCCACTCTTGTTTTTATTGGACTGAAACTCTTGTCTTTTGAGGCACAATGTTACCTGTTTTACATCTTTTAAAACCTAGTTTTCTGACTTTGTTCTGCATAAAGTTAGCTTTATAGAGGACTATATGTAGAATGCAGGGTGAATTGTTTGCATGTACTTTAGTCTTCGTTTATACCCCCTTTTCTCTTTTTTTCTTTTGATTTTCCTTTTTCTTGTTTTCTTTCTTTTGCTTTTCTTCTTTTTCTCTCTTTTTCTTTTTTTTTCCCTGTTTCTTTTTTTTCTTTCACAAAACTCGACTGTCACCAATTTTTGAAAAGAAATATATATGTAGACCATACCTCTCTTCACATGTTACCTGTTTTGGTACACCTGTTGAGCCCATGTTTGTTTGTTTGTTTAAAAATTGTTTATTTTCCTGCTTTATAGAAAAAGAGCTTTGAGTTTTACTTGTGATCCAGTTACAGTTCCTTTGTCAAGGACACAAATCAGGTGAAGATGTGTTTATAAGTCTGAACAATGAAGCTCTAGCAAAGACAGTGGGTAAAAGCAAAAGTTTCTCTGAAAGTGTTAAACTTTTGGAAAGCCATCTACAGTGTCAACCTCTTGTTCAAGAATTATTGCTTTTTCTTAGTTTTCCTGAACAGCTCAACAGGTGTCCAGCACTTCTGTATTGGTCAGAGATAAGACTGACTGCTTCCCCTCCCTCCTGTTTGTTGGGATTTTTTGTTTGTTTTTCATTTTAGTACTATGTCCAGTTGAAGTTAACTGTACACAAGTGAAAATCTGGGGTTTTTATCTCACTGTGCTGCCTTGTAGCTTCCAACTAATTTTTGTATGAGTAATAGCGGTTTGAAACTCAAGAGAAGGAGGTAATTTTCTGTAAGTTTATAGCTCTGCTTTTCTTCACTGGAAACACGAATATCACGTAACTGTTGATTTTTATCTGATAGTACATTAGGTAGGTCCACATAACATATACAGTTTCCTCTGTGGTGCCAAGTAGAATAGAGAGAGGGCTTTTTTAGACTAAAAATAAAAACCCCAAAACCTTAATCGAGAACATTACCTAGGTGAAAGATATTTAAGTATATATATTCTACACTATACAACACAAATTATTCCTGTGTTTCAGTTGGCCTTTAAAATACACAACTAGACTGCAAGTAGTTGACATTGTGCACAGTCTGCAGCTCAGCTCATGTCATGTGAAACCACAAGGCCTGGTGCTGCTCCTGATTACCTTCAGCTCCCTCCAGTTCACAGTCTTGCAGTATCAGGCCTGGTAACTTTTCAGGTATTGTCTCCCTTTATGCTGCGTATAGGGAAGAAAGAAATAGCCAGGGTATGACGATATGCAGTATCATTTGGAGTAGCAAAATCATTTGAACTTTGCTTATTACAGTGTCCTTACTTCGAAGTTACCTTCACTTGCATGGATATGACTTTTAGTCAGGTTAAAAAGTTGCACATATTGCAGAGACAAGCAGATCCCTGAACATTTACAGTTTGCTCCCTTGATATGCTTGCTTCAAAGACTTCAAGCATAATTTGAAATAATCAATGGATTTTTAGGTTTGCTGTTACCCAGATAACAACACACATATATTATGCAACTGTGATTTTAAGCTGGGCTGGAGCGATCCCCAAAGAGGAGAGGTTCAATGGCCAATGACTACGTATTTGCAAAGCAAAATGTCTAAGAACTCTCTCACAATAGCAGACATAGGAAATACTTCTGCAATGTGAAACAGTTCTCCTGGTATTCCCTCAATTACTGCTTTGCCTGTCTGTCTCCATCCCTGCTTGTAAGTCATACTATGAATGAGATGATCTGGATAGGTACCAATCAAAAGTCTAATTATGAATGGAGCAATCTAGATCGGCACTGACTCAAGAAGCTGTGTAATTTGCAGACACCTACACCTTACTGCAGAGAGCAGTTTCAGCTATCCTGAGAAGGCTGAACTAGATTCTCCCATATGGCACTGTTGCTGTAAAATGCAGTAGCAAGTGCTGTGCATCTTTATTTAGGAAAATGATGCTGATGTATTCTTATTTGATACCATAATTATCTTAGTTTCATAATTTAAAAAATAAACCTGGAGTCTAAAGCCTCTTATTTAGCTGGAATTACTATTTATCTATGCTACCCCTTTTATTCTACCCAAAAAACCTCAACTTCCATGTGTGTGCAATGCCACAGTGGACCCTAACATTCAGCTGGCCTCTGATCTTACCACAACACAGATAATAAACTGTATGTCCTTGAAAAAAAGCATTTGGTGCAGCACAGTCCATGGGAGAAACACTCATTAAAATATAGTTAATAAATAACTGGTGTAGGGCTAAATTTCTCAAATAGAGGGCACTTGTGTGAAAGAGAAAGAAGAACCTACCCAGCCATGGTATCTGTAGATGTGAGACTTCAAGAAGTAGTGCCAAGTTCATTAACTTCTGGTGATTTAATATACTGTGCTGTTTTTCCAAGGGGTAAGGTTGCTAAGTTTGCTCCACTGGCCATATCTTGATGTACAGCCTTGCAGCGGCCTGCCTGAATTCCACCTTGCCTTTTATTGAATAAGGTATCCTCTGCTTCCTGCCTAAAGCTGTTGTGTTGAAAAATCAAGAGTTCAAGGAGATCGTGAGCTTAAAGCTTGGCTTGTCAGCGACTTGACAGGTGACCTGAGCAAGTTACACAATCCTGCTTACGTCAGCTAACCCTTCAGTGAAATACGGAAAATGATACCTGTCAGGCTCAGGAATCAGTAGAGCAAAGCTATTCTAAAGAGGATATAATGATTCAGAATGATTAATTTGATTGACTTCATCTACCTACAGGCTTGTAAAACACCTGCAATTTCACAAATGTAGTAAGTGAATGTAGAGTATTTTATTCTCTGCACCAGTCAGGAAATTCACGCTGTGTCACTGGAATATAAATGACAGAATCAGTGCTACACGCCTCATGTACGTGGGTTGACAGGTCCTCATGAGCTATTTTCCCTTAGTAAACCCCAGTGTACAGATTTTGTCTTGTATGTTATATCTGTCATGTATCTGCATGGCCTCATATATACATGGTTTGTTTTACACATGGATTTATATTGCCTTCAGCAAAATTCTTTGATATTTGCTCTCCTATTTTTCCTGACCAAACAAAACCTTCACCTGCTCACCTGTTCCTGTGGAGAACCTGAAGAAAGCAGGTTAATTTATAGTTTTGCTCTGATATTCATGAAAAACTTGACTTATTTGCATATCTGAATCAGGTAACACAAACTTCTTACAGATACAGAATGTTGCATATCTGGTATGTCAGGCCCTAACACATCAGAGAAAGTAGAGAGTGAGAATAGATATGCTGAGCTTTTACTTTGTGATTCTCTTCAGAGTAATGAAAAAATTGAGTGCAGAAATTCAGTACAGGGAAGTTCTGGATAACAACCGGAGTGGCTTTTTCATTGCCCATTGTAAAGGCTAGGTACAAAAAAATCTAGTGCTTCATTGTAGTAGCTGAAGTATTTGAATTAATTGTTAGGGAAGAGTGAGGCCTTAGCCTTATACAATTAATACAATGAGAAGAAACAAGCAACAGAGACTGGCAGGTCTTATGTAGTTAAAATCTCACTGATTTTGGGTAGAGGCTCTGCCCAGCAATGTATACTGGACAAGACATCGGTTATGAATTCAGTTGAACAAAAATGTGATAAAATGGAATGAAGCTGCTTTTTCTGTTTTGCATTATTGAGAATACATCGATTACAGACTCATGATGCCAGTTTCATGTGTCTGATGCTGTAACAACGCTAAAACATTGCCTTTTCTTTCTTATTATTCAAGTCCCAGCTTCTGAAGCCATGTGATTACCTGACAGCCTTGCTTTGTATTGCAAGGTATATTTATAGGTTGTGGGAAAAGCCTGGAATAAGAATTTCAAAGTACAAGATTGACAAGAATAGCAAGTTACAAGAGCTGGAAAGTAAATAAAAAAGTATGCAGAACATTACTTCAAAACCTCTTTCAGCGTCTTTCCAGAGACCATTAAACCCTGCATTTAGTACAGAGGTTCACTAGTGCTGGCGCTAGGACACCAGCTCCCCTCTCTCCGGTGCATTGAGCTAAATCTCTTTATTGGAAAAGAGCTTTTTACTTCAGCCGTTTATTACTTTAGCTGTTCAGCTTTATAACACTCATTGGTTTGCACTGCACTCAAACACACAGTTTCAGCCAGAGTCTGCCATCCTGTAAAACTGTGTGCAGAATCCATTTAGTTCAGTAAGGTTTGCTCTACGTATGAGGAACGCTTGAAACTCATCCTGCTGCCAAAGCTTTAATCAGACCTGTGTTTCTGTACCAACTGCCCAGTCCCTTTCTTCTGCACAGTCTTTGCAGAGAAAGCAAAAGCTGTGAGAAAGCAGAATAGATAGGCAGCCTGCAAAATATGTTTGTATAGTAATTTATTTCAGGTTTTGGTGTAGTTGATGGGGAAGGTTTCAGATGTTGTTGCATTTTAACCTTTCCCAACTTCTGCTGGGGGTAGTTTTTATATACTGGATACAATCCAAAATATCGTAGAGAAACTAATTGGCAGATATTATTGTTAAAAACATGAAAATCTAAAATGCCCTGTTCTGTGGATCTCTTTAACAGGCTGACTCCTCTGGGTCAGTTATTCTTAGCCTAGTTATTTTCATCTTATGGCATTACAGGTCTAAGATTAGCCTGTTAGGCGTTATCATGCCATCTGAGTTACCTCCTAATATAACTATACACCGGAATGATTATTTATAGACAGAGCATTCTGTCATTTTTGCTTTATTTCTGGTAGTTTAAATAAAGAAGAGCAACATTCAAGAAAAACCACAGATTCCTTCCTGCTGCCAAAACAACATGATAACTGCCTGCTGAGGAGCAGGGATATTGTTTAAAATGTGTGCTTGCAGCAGATGCAAACATCTTACCTCTACTAAAACAAGGTACCTCAGGGTACCACTGCTCCCATCTCTTCTGGAGTAGAGAGCTGGGTGGCCAGATTGATGCATCAAATGACAGAGTAGAGACAAGGCCGGGGTTGCTGATGAGAAAAAGGATAACCAGGCGCTATTTTTAGGGGCCGGCACTGTCAAGCTCCATGTTCAGTGTGAACATGTCACATATGCACACAGCTTCTCCAAAATGGACCCCTCTAGTTTTGTTACATAAAAGTGATGTCTGCTGTACAATTAGCCTTCTAGGTGCTTTTCAGAAGATATAACGGGAAGCTTTAGCAAATTGTCAGATTTTTAGCAAACTGTTCTTTACGACTGCTTCACAAACATTCCTGCTCAGTAGAAAAACTTTAAACCTAAAATGGAGTTGTTGTTCAAGAACACAGTGAGGTTCATTCTCTCCTAAGGAAGTTCACTGGGATCTTTGTGCTTGCATGTGTGTAACTAGGAGCAAACTTTTAGCTTTTAGTGACAATTTAGTGAAGAGTGGCATAAACAGAAATGTAGCAGATCTTCAACTCGGTGTCAGGGCAGCCTCTGACTGTAGTTGTTGCTCAGGAAGCTGCCAATTTATAAAATAGTAGAATATTAATGGATTATAATTATCTAATGAAGTCCATCTTTTCTTTTTTAGGTTTCTGCTCTAAATAAATGGCATGTTTCTGTCTTTGTGCGATTTCTCTGCGTAATCGGGAGGCACCTGATTTGTTCTACTTTAAAATGTTACCGGTGTAAAAAGGCTTTCAAAATTAGTGGAAGCCTCTGCAAGGTTGAATGATACAGTACTGGTTTACCTCCCATTATATAATGTGTAGCTCATTTCCTTTTGTCAGTCTGGCAGTTCTGTGCATGACTGTAAAGGTACTTTGGCGTTTAGTATAATCTGAGCATAGCCTACACGTGTTTTATTTGTTTTGTCTCTCATGGTTGTAAACTCCTTCCAGCTTGCAGAGTGTACAAACATGACAAGAGCTCCGAGAATTCAAGCCTTTTGTGGATGAATATGCTAGATATGCAGGATGCTTTATTCTGATGATAACATGTTCTTTCTAGTAATGAAACTGAGTATCATCAAAGGGAGACAAGAAGTAACAGAACAAGTTCTTTGATAATGCCAAATATATAAATCATGTTTTTACAATCAAAGCCTATTGTTCTCTTTCATGATCCCTGTGGTTGAAGGTATGCATGCCAGAGGGAGGAACCGCAGTCAGTCGATTTCAATGAAGTCTGGAATGGAATAACGAGAAAGCTTAATGTTAATTTAATAATTTCCCCCAATTGTTCTGTTCTTAATCCAAGTTTCCTTTTTCTTTCTTGGTGCCCAAGGCCACCACCTTTTTGGTGTTGTGCAGTAACAATATGAGAGGGAGTAAGGAAAACAGTCTGTTAGTGCTTAATCATACATAGAGACTCTTTCTGGAGTTTCCTACTCCTGTTTCCATTTAGTAAAATGTTAGTGATGGCCTTTTTATTTACCTGTTCACAACTTCATTTTTTGCAGTTACGAGTTCTTACTTCTCTTCCTCAACTTGCTTGATTTCTAGATAAACGCCTCTGATGAAAAATGTATATTTTTCCTAAGCCTTGTAAAGTCTCTTTCTTGTGGACACAAAAGAAGTAAAACTCTAGGACTGTTAAAGTTTTTGATATTCAAATTTGAATCTGACCTCGAAGATTTAAAATGCTTAAAAGAATATATGTATTGCTATATCACAAAGAAACGTAAAGTGAAATACCTAGATATTTCGAGATTTCAAGCTGACATGAATAGTGATGGAATTAGTATGGGGCACAGAATGGTGTAAGAAGTAGCAAATGGGAAATCATCAGTATTTTTATTTATATTGCCTTTATATTAACATAGCTACTATTACATGTAGATACATAACGTTAAAGGACTATATAGAAATTACTAGAATGCCTCAAAAGGTTCATTGTAAAAATGAGCTTGCACAGCAGCAGCTGAAATCTAGTGGAACCTAAATACAGGAGAGCACTTTACCTTGGTCACAGTAGCCTGTGTCATGCATATGCTCAAAACTATTCCAGGCTCCAAAAGACAGATCCACTCATTCCCACACACATATCAGAAAGTTGGCATCCTTTTATTTGCTGTCACTGTTTTTCCTGGGGGGTCTATTTCAGAAGAAGAAGGTTTTAGCGTATTGTTGCTTTTAAGAATTGTCAGTAATTGTTATAGAAGTAATTCCATAGAATGTAGTAAGTTTTAGTTAGGTTTTCTCAAGGACTATGAGAGAAAAGACTGGCAGGAGAAAAAGAGGTTTAAAGAAGTTATGGAACAATTTTATAAATGGAGTAGTAGGGCAGAGATGAGCTATACAAGCACTTCCTCTGTTAAAATGCTGTTGTGAGGGAGGGTGGGAGAAGCACTGAAGATGCAAGAGAACTATGTGGGAGGTGGAAACCAGTGGTTTTGGAAGTACAGTTCTAACTGTCCATAAACACAGGAAAAATATAGGTGAAAACAGTTAGGAAAGTGATCTACTAAGATGAGAGAAGTTTCTATCAATAAAATCTTCACTGCCATCATGAGGAATACATGGAAAAGTAGGAATATTTTAGAATCAACAAAAGATGTTAAAAACAACACAGGGCTGTGTTACTCTTGTAGGAATTTCTCTTGCATTGTAGAGATTATTTTTCTGTTTTCTTGGTCTGAGAATGAGGTTTATGAGAGGAAGAGGTGTAGGACACAGTCTGTTTATGCACACACTGCAAATTCTGCTGCATCTCACCATCCTGAACTCCTTCCCTCCAAATGTAGCTCAACTTTCCTGGAGAACCTGCAGAGCAATCTCAGCAGAGCTTTGCCATAAATTTCCATCCCCGTGCCAGCTGCACCATCCTTGTCTTACCTTTTCTGCTTGACCTAGTAGGCAGTTTTCTGAGCTCTGTGTTTATTTTCTGGTTTTGGTTTGTTTTATTTTTCTTCTCGTGCCAATATATACAGAGTGATAATGATGCAGCTGGGGAACTTACTGAGACAAGAAGGGAAATTACAAATGACAACATGAAAGGGCTACAGGCAAAAAAATAAAGAAAGAATGCTAATGCAACTGAATTAAGTAATGATGATGCTATGGATGATTAAGAATGCTAATACTGACACAGCTATATTGTTTAGAAAATAAATGGTTAGAAATGGGAATATATAGAAAAATAACCCTTGGGCTAAAAGTCTCAAACCTTGTCTAAGAATGAATGCCTCTCTCTGGTTACTAGTCATGCATATCTAGTTGTCACTGATATGCGTATATAATTGCAAAGATGTATATACATGTACTTACCACCAGTCTTACTCTGTCTCTCCTCACTGAGGACACTCTGGTGGCTATATTAAAACCTGTCAAAAATTTTGGGAACTCTGGGTTTCACAAGTTAGTTCTGGTAAGTTTGAATGAGTGCCTAAGGTGATTTTCTTCTTCTGCAGGCCTAGCAGCCCACCAGAGGCAAATGTGCATCCCATAAACCTCATTGTCTGCCTGCTCTTCTTCATCTGCAGATACCCAGAGGTCTGCAGCAGTTCGTTTGTTCCCAAAGACCTCAGGAACTCATTCTTAAGGACCTGGTTTTGTTATTTCCTCTAGGGAATACTATTGCTAGGCCTGTTCTAGGTGGTGACTAGGAGCTCTAGGTGCAGCTCTAGGTTTTAAAAATTAGTAGCCAAATAGGCTTTAGTGCTGTCCTGCAGACTCAGAAAGACATGAGTGAGTGTAGAGATCTGGATTATTTCTTTCTTAATTTTCCTCTTTCTCCTTTTTTAAATCTTTTATTTTTGTTATCTGTGAATGCTGTGCCTGTGGTTGTACAGATGTAAGGCTTCAGTATACAGGAGTGAGGGAGGCCTGTTGAGGTGGCAGCTGGCATTGCTGCGAAGGAAGAGCAGTCATCCCATCATCTCCCTCGTCCTGGGCTGCCATTCTTCTGCTGAACAGTCACATTGCTTGTACCAACACAGGTATTCATGTGTCCATTGGGACTGATGGAGTGAACAGCTGTCCCTGGTTAAAATGTGACCTGCCCCATATCCTGTGCCACTGCTGTGTGTGCTGCAGTGTGGGGAAGGAGGGCATTATCCTCAGGGTCAGAGGGGACATGAGTGGGGAAGGGAGGGACAACCATTCCTCTCAACTTCAGCTCTGGCATACAGTGGCCCCAAATATATGTAAAACTGCTGCCTGGGAAAAATTCTGAAAAATACAGGCTTTGGTCCTCTCAACATTTGAAGGACAGAGCCTAAAATTTCATGCTTAATTAGCACCTTGCTAAACTCCATTGAACTACATAGCACTTTACCATTAAGTAGAATTTATGCTAATTCAGTCCCTATGAAGTTGTCAGTGATTTACCCTTCATCATCCATAGCTGTTCATCATCCATAGCCTTTATCATTTCAGCTGTTAATATGAAAGGAAAATACCATAAAAGCGTACATTGTTTTGTATTAAGTAGAACATTATATGTCTGTTGGCCTCAGAAATCTGCACCAGTAGCTGTCTGCACCTCAAAACTGTATCAGTCCTAGTGCAATGCCACATGAAGAGTCTGTTCCAGGAAAGCCTTCATGGCTGTTACATTCAATTTCTGCTCCATTCTTTATATCTGGAGAAAATGTTTTGCTAGAGATTCTTCCACTGACTGCCTCCTATCCTCCTTTACTTTTTGTAATGTAAGAGTGCTTTGGTATGTTCTTAGACTTCCTAGACAACCTGGAAATCAGTAGAATTCAAGTTATGGGAGAAAAATTTTCTTTCCTGTGATGCTGTTTCCTGGTTGCTGCTTAGGCACTGGTATCAAATACCAAATACCAAATGTAAACCAAAACCATGATGTAATTAACTGATTCTGACATGTTAGCAAACACAGATCAGAAGGACCATATAATTGTCACAGTTGTTGCTGTAAATTTCTTAGTGCAGTTTCAAGTTGAAGGCATAGTTTGACTTTTATGGCTGGCACTAGGCTGTGCTGAGCCTGGTGACACAAAGTGCAGACATTTTTTGGATCAGAACCCTTCAAAATGACTGTGTTCTTCACCCTAACAGGCAAAGTTTAAGATCACAGAATCACAGAATATTTTGAGTTGGAAGGGACCCAAAAGGATTGAGTCTAACTCCTAGCCCAGCACAGGACCATCCCCAGGCTTGGTGCTGTGACCACTTCCCTGGGGAGCCTGTTCCAGCACCCAGCCACCCTAAGAACCTTTTTCTAATATCCAACCTAAACCCCCTTCAGGCCATTCACTCGGGTCCCATCACTGATCACCACAGAGAAGAGATCAGGGCCTGCCCCTCCTCATATGGCTTCCCTTCAAAGCCCTTCATCATCTTCATTACCCTCCTTTGGATGCTCTCTAAAAGCTTAATATCTTTCTTATATTGCAGTGCCCAAAACTGCACACTATATTCAAGGCAAGGCCCCCCCCAGTGCAGAACAGAATGAAACAATCCCTTTCCTAGACTGGCTGGCGATGCTTTGCCTGATGCCCCCCTGGACACAGTTGGCCCTCCTGGCTGCCAGGGCACTGCTGATTCATATTCAGCTTGCCATCGACCAGGAGCCCCAGCTCCCTTTCCACGGCACTGCTTTTCGGCCTCTCATTCCCCAGTCTGTACATACATCCAGGGTTGCCCCATCCCAGCTGCACGATCTGGCACTTTCCCTTGTTGAACTCCATATGGTTGGTGATTACCCAGTCTTCTGATGAGGTCTCTCTCCAGGGCCTCCCTGCCTTTGAGGGAGTCAGCAGCTCCTCCCGGGTTTTGTATTGTCTGCAAACTTGCTTAGTATCCCTTCCAGTCCTGCATCCAAGTCATTCATGAAGATGTTGAAGACCAGAGGGCCTAAGATGGAGCCCTGTAGACCCCCTAGTGACAGCTCCCCAGTCTGATGTTCCCCCATTCACTATTATCCTCTGTGCTCGGCCCGTGAGCCAGTTGCTCACCTGCTGCACGATGTGTTTATCCAGCTCTGTGCTGGACAGTTTATCCGGAAGGATGTGGTGAGAGACAGGATCGAAAGCTTTACTGAATCTCAAAAGATTACATCAACTGGCTTCCTTTGATCAGTTAGATGGCTTACCTTGTTGTAAAAGGAAATCAGGTTTGATAAGCAGGACTTTCCTCTCATGAAATCATGCTGGCTATGACCAGACTGCATTGTCTTTTTTTTTTCAATTTCTTCCAGAATAGTGTTCTCCATGACTTTACCAGGCACCGAAGTGAGACTGACAGGCCTATAGTTTCTGAGGTCCTCCTTCTTGCCCTTCTTGAAAATCGGAGCAACGTTCACCAGATTCATAGTCAGCTGGGACCTCTCCAAATTCCCAAGACATAAAAATGCCAGATCTGAAAGGAGAGAGATTTTCGTTGCTGTTGCTTTGTGTGCAAGTCTGTACATCTGAACTGGTGACAGCCATAAACTATGTCCCCAGTGGGACAGGATGGAAAACCAGAAGCATTAGTTAGTAACAGTCATATAGGAAATAGCTTGTTCTGTCCATCTGTCAGGACTTTGTATTCAAGTAATTGTCCAAAACCTCAGTAGAGAGAAGAAAACTCATCTTTCTCCTTAGATAACATGTTCAGATGCTTAAACTTCATGATTCTGAATGCAATCATTATGTCTACCAGGAAGACAGTAGTTACTTTCTGCAGGAGAAAGGCTGTATATATTACTCTTACACTTCTGCACTGTCTGCTTTGTTTTTATATAACACCTGCACTCCCCAGAAGGCCTGTAGTTATGCAAATAATTCTCATTTATAATATGGTTTTCCTCTTCCCATATAGATGGATGGTTGCTTAGGTGGATATAAATAGTATGTGTTCCATGCAAAAAAAAACATAGTAGTGCAAATGAAAATCAAACTCTTTCTACTTATGGAAGTCTTTTCAAGCTCTTAATCATCTTAAATCCAATTAGTCTTTTCCTGTTTCTGACATGGCTCCCTTTGAGATAGGATAACAGAACTGAAATATTCCTGGTGACAAAGACTCATTAATGAATATGAAAACTTGCTTTTATCCTGCTTTCTGTACTTTTCAGTTTTGAATCTTGCTGTACATTGACCACATGTTGTCACTGAGCTGTCTGCAATGACAGCCATCTGTTTTTAAGGTTATATTAAGGTTAATGAAGCACAGTAAAGTATATTCTATTCATTCCTCCCAATAGAAATTACTGTGCACATGCAAAAAATGAGTGAACTCTTCTATTTTGTTTCCCAATCACAAAGCTTTATAAGGACCTCTGTCATTCCTCAGAGCCTTCCGTGAAATATCCTGAAGAGATTTGTTTCATCTGTGGTTTTAACCCAATCGATCTGTTTTTCATTACTCTTCTTTCCAGACCTCTGTTAAAATAGCAATTACTGTTGCCTCACTGCACTATCAACCTTTTTTTAAATTCAAAAAGAATATTTATTTCCCTTCTGCTTTTTATCTTTAAAACTGTTTCTGATCAGCGATAGAGTTCTTCACATAAAGTTACAGAACAGGACACAAATTCCAGTGAGGCACCTTATGAATGATGTTTTGCAAGTCCAGATAAGTCTGTGGACCAGATCCTTGGCTGGTACCAAGTGTCACAGCGTCAATGAAATCCAGACCCTTTCTCTGTCACCGTTTTGTTAAACCTTTGAAAGAATTTGTTATGCTTTTGTCTCAGAATATGTATGCAATTAGAATTCAGAGCTCACAACTGCATCTTGCAAAGTCAGTTTGCATCAAACTTGATTTGTTCCCTAAATGTCTATGAGATTAAAACAAGTTAAGTTTAAACAAAAATTGACTCCATTCTGACTGTTAACAGGGGATATAGTTTCTTAGAGAACATATGGGGAAAGAATATCTCTTTCCCCTTTTTCTTTTAAAATTGTGTACATGGCCCTCATTTGGCTAGAATAATTTTTGCCAAGACAAAACATTAGAAATTTTAAATTCAAAATAACTAATCTTAAAAATATCAGATTAAAGCAATTACGGTAGTTTATGCATTTCAACCTTGCCTCTTGTGTTCACAATTATATTGGCATAAGCAGATACTATTTAAAATGAAAAACATTTTTTTTTTGCTTCACCACTCATTTTCAATCCTGTCTGTAGTTGTGGACCAAAGAGTTTAAAATGAAAAGAAAATATAAAGATTGCAAATCTGATATAAATACTAGAGGATAAAACATATGAAGAGGGATTAAGGGAGGTATATTTATAGCCTATAACAGAGAGAGCTCAAGGGACATGGGCACTGGCTATAAATAACTTCAAGGTAACAATATAAATGAAGGAAGGGAATTATTTGTTCTCAAAAGATGGTGAAGCATGGAATAATAGCCTGAAGCAAAGCAAAGCAAAGTTTAGGTTAGATGTTAGAACTTCTTTCTATCAGTAAGAGCTGTTGAGAGCAGAGACTAGAATAACTAAGGTAGGAGGCCGAGGCAGTTTCTAAAACACAAACTACAGCTGTTTGGCTATAGATTCAAATTACTCCTAGATGGAGTTCTGTTACAAAATTCACAGGGGCAGACTTAATGGTGCAAACATTTTTTTTTTAATTTTTTTAGCTGTTACGTTTTATCATGCCCACATTTCATGGTATGCATTAATTTCCCTTGAAGACGATGTAGATACAACATTCCTTCCAAGATTAGTGAGCAGTTTTAACCAGATTAAGGGTAAAAAAATGTTATTAGTCAATTATAACCTCATTTATTAGTTAGATTTAAAGTTGTATTTAATCGAAGTAGTGGAGTCTCCTACTATTATTTCTTTTGGTCAGAAGGAAGACCTCTATTCTCAACAGTCCCTAGATGAGATGGTGGCTTTTGAACACTGTAAACTTAGGTTTCTGGGTAAGCAAAATAGTTTCTGTGAATTGTACATGATGATGTCAGAACAGGGGCAGTTTGCTGGGTACTGCTGTCTTCACTAGAATGAAATAGCTTCTGTAAGTTGGGTGCTTGCATGCTTCAAAGTGATATCTGACACAGCCATGACAGAAGAAAAAAGGGGGAGATAAGGCATGAACTCCAGAATGAATTGGAGTGTTGTAACTATCCTATCGCCCACAGCTATAGATCTCTGAAAACAATATGGCTCTAGTCTAGGTCATCACTTGTACATGTTTACCTTTTTTTCGTCCTTTAGTTCAATGTGTGTATGGTGTGCTTCCTAATGCTGGGCATTATTTTGCAATTTAAAATTTTTAGACAAGATGCTTTTGCTATAACCTGGCTAAAAGAAGTCAACACCGTGCCAACGAGAGCAACAGGGGAGGCTTGAAAGACCAGAGTTATTTCAAGGTGGTGTCAAATATGTTTGAGAGTGTGTGTAAGTGAGAGAGAGGGAGAAATCAATTGAGTAAAGGTGAAAAACTCTGCAGGTGTATTTGGACCTCTGCAAATGGCATATCACTTACTTGATCAACTTAACTATGGCTTTTCCAATATTCATAGGCTTTTATGTGTCATGAAAACAATATGACAAAATAAAATGTTGCAGTGTTAAATTAATATGACAGCTGTTTTTGCCTCTGCTTGTCTAACTTATAATCCATTAGGCAATAATAGTTTTGAGGGACTTGAGGCTTTAGTTGTTACGTGCAATATCCATAGAAGATATTGTTTGAGATAATATTGATCAAATCATATAAACATATTTTGCTTGCATAGCTTCAAGAAGTACCTGTATTTTTACAAGAGTAATATAATGTCTACTCATTTCTGCTCAATAGTCTGATACACTTGAGCTGTTAGCACTACTAGACATATCTGCTGCTATTAAATCAGGTAGGATCTCTTCTAGAATTACAGGCTTTTGGGCACACCTGAACCTGAGATTTTTAACTGTTAGTGGATTTGCCAGTGTATAATAGCTCAAAACACGGAGCTTTAATCTCTCAAGCATTTAGTTAATATTTAGCTCTTTTCCCTGTCTCTCCTCTGTATCTCTTGGCTGTTAATTTTTGCAGCTTTGAAAAATCTCTGTTTTAATAAGATAGTTGATATTATTTCATCTGGATAATAGAAGAAAAAAATGAAGATCCTATGTGGCAGAGTACAGCATTTGATTTTATACTTCCCACCTCTTTTTTTATCCCTTCTTGGCCTCAATCAAAAGCATGTTCCCTCTTAGGCCAGATGGCAGCGCTGGAAGAATAACTTCTCACTCAGTGGCCAACCTTTGAAATCTGGAGTGCTGTTAGGTAGATTGGATACCTCCAGTCCTCCTGGATTTGAGATAAGTTTTTAAGAGAGCGCTGGTTGTAGCTTGGAAATCAGTGGTAATTGCCTGTCATCTCTGTGGAGCAGGCACTGGCTTCCTCCTGGAGTAATTTGCCTCATTTTACTCCATGGTCTTTAGATTGTACATGCCAGTGTCTGACTATTGACGATTTTCTGGCAACTAATAATTTCACTTGGATGAAACAAATGTGCTTTGGGGAAATTCCAGCCTTTCTAAGAGATTAGACTGCTAGGAAATGAAAGATCTGGTTTAATTTGTGAAAACTTCAGTACAGACCTGTATGTTTGAAGGTCTGTATAAAACATAGTATTTCTTTATTTTTCTTCTTCACAGGGCTTGCCACGGTCTTCTCATCTGTAACCTTTGATTTTTTTTTCTTTCCTGGGAAGGTTGTATCTCACGTGCCATAAAAGGTGTTTCTCAGTTTTCTTCTTGGTATGACCCACATAGTTGAGAGCGGAGCTGGCTGGTGCCTCTGATTGAACTTCCCTGAATTGCATTGCTTTACACTGTCAGAAAAACTCAAGGGTGTTGCGACATGATAGTAGCTACACAGTGGTCCTTGTACACACAGATGTGCTCTTCCCATCATGAAGGAAAGAAGGTGAAAGTGTTTATAATCTGTCTTGCTTGTGATTCTTTGGCCTGAAGGATGTCTTACATTTATAGGATTTGTTTATATTTGCATAGTGACACATTTCAGTATTTAATGTTTGTTATGTTTTGAATGAGTTGTCCATAAATAATTTAAATATATTTTTTTGCCAAGAGGCATCTCTCTTACACTGTAAAAAGTCATTATTACTTTATTTATTTCACTTTCTTGACTGACAGTATCCTTGTTTCATACTGACCTTTCCCAAAATTAAATAAGATTAAGTCAACTTTTTCTGAATTTTTATTTCTATTGTCATTTTGCCCTTGTTCTTCATGCAAAGCTATAGATTTAATCATAACATCTTTGGAACACTTGGATTCTCCCTTGGTGTGGTGAAACCTGTTCTTATGTGGGGAGAAATCGCTAAATAAGAAAAAGCAAATACTAGAAAATCATTTATAATTTGGGAAAAATGATTTGCAGTTTTTCTATGCCAATTTTAGAATTAATTCAAATTACTTGGATAACATATCACAAAATATGAACAGCTCTCAGTTATTCTGGTAACAGACACTTTCTCACAGTGTTCCTTAGGGCATGTCTGGTAGATGGGTGCCAGTTCCTGTCCACTTCATGTTTTGACTTTGTCTCCTAAGCAATTCAAAATGTTGATCAGTTGTTCACAGTGATATGAATAGATACCCAACTTGTCCAAAATCTAAACATTTATTGCTGTTCCAGAATTAATGATCTTAATTTGTATCTGATGCCAGCTGGTAAAGTCTGGAATTAAATTGCCATTTTCTTTCAGTCGCTTGTCTTTATATATGGAAAAATATTCAGAAAAAGTTACTCTCTGATTTGAAGTTTCATTTGCTTGTATGTAGGCCAAAACCAAATGTTATACATCTGTGAAGGCTTACATACTTTATGAACTTGAAAAGGGAAGCATGAAATTAAGTATTATTCTTACTTATTATAGAAAGAAAAAAATCACATGCTGATGTTCTTCAGTCTTTCAGGAAATATTTTATCTTTAGAATGGAGGCCCCAGGGCTGCCGTGCACAGCTGAGCCTGAGGCCTGTGCAAAACTATATATTCTTATGCACTTTTTTCTGGCACCTGTGCCTACACTGCCGTTGTTGCTGGAGAAGTGAGAAAACCATACAGGCAGGCAAGCTGTGCTGAGCTCCCTACTGCTGAAGCTACTGTGCTGTAAGTAAGCAGAGAAGTAAATGAAAGTTGTCCCATTTTCATTACTGCACTGTGATCACACCATTGGCAGGAGCCCCAGGACATGCACAAAGGTCATTGTGGGGAGAAGGCCGTAGTTAATTCAGTTCTCTAAGTCTGGAAATAAATTCTTGATAAGTAAAGTTATGAATAAAATAATGTGTTACGCCTGTTGAGCACTGTATGGACTTTCTCCTGCAAGCTGATAAATATTTTTTTTCTTATCCAAAAAGGCAGGTGCCCTATGTTTAAAGCTCTGATGTTTAGAAACCCATGCATTTTTCATCAGTCTGAAATGGTGTGTGTTATACCTGGACCTCACTCCCTAAATGCATTATACAGAAAACCTTTTGTTGACAGATTCTGAGAACATTAGGTCAAGAAAAAATTCCTTATGTTTAAAGAGTTTGGTGAGATTAGAAGACTGTATAATAATTTTTATTTATTCATTTCTAAGAATTATTACAATGGCTGTGATAAAATGATGAAGTCTTACACTTCTGCTGTCATAATAGATGTCATTAGATTTTTAACTCAGCAGATTAAAAAGTTTTGTGTGGTCACAAGTATTTGAGACTTCAAATTAATAAGGATTTTTTCCAGTGGCCGCTTGGTTGGATATTCCTCATCATCTTAAACTTGATTGCAGCCTTTGAAAGTGCTTTTTTAAACTGTGTTCCTTAAAGCACAGGCAAATGTTCTGAGGAAGTACCTTTGTTTGGAGAGGAAATGAATTTCTGGTTTCATGCTTACAAAGAACTTGGTGAAAATATTTTACAGTTCAGGAAACAGCAGGACTCACAAGTTTGTATGAAGGCCTTACTCTGGATAGACTGTCTGTTACCTGTAACTGGATTACCCAAGCTTTTCAGCAGGCAAGGGAAAATGCATTTTAGGACATCAAGGTGGAATGATTATCAAGTTCCATAAGTTACGTATTACCCTTTTGTTTTAACCATTTGTTAGCATGAAAGAGCTAGAAACTTTTCTTTCATTGCCAATGACTGTTTCAGTTTTACTGTTCAGGTATATTGTTTTTTTCTTGTCTGTTCAGGAATCTGATTAGAACTGAATCATGATTGTAGCAGTGTCAAAAATGTTAAGGCTTACTTTTAAACCAGTTTATCTTTGAGATTTTCAGACTACTGTGATGTGCTACTAACATTTATAGTTTAGAAGGAAATGACAGTAAATATTTGTGAGGTTTGTGAAGGTGTCATTCAGCTTTCTGCTAAAATAAATGTGGCTTCGTTTTTTTTCCCTCGTGTTATTTTTGGCCAAAACATTTCAACCATTTTTGAGAAGGGAGCTAGACAAAAATAAACTATTCTCTCCTTGAAAAGTTCCATCAGTCTGCCTTATTGTAGAGCATGAAACTCTGGTGCTTTTTGTGCTTTAGATCGGGAATTTGGCATATGATATTTGTGGCTGAAAGGCGACTTTTCACTTTCACTGTGCAAATCTATTTTTGTTGGCCAAATTTAAATTGCAGATCAAGTTTTACTTTGTGTCAAGGTATTCTGTCTTTAATTAGCATTTATATTCTTGTTCTTTTTATCAGTCTTGTTTTTCAAGACAGGGGAGCCAAAAGCAGCCCTGGTGCAACTCCAGGTGCCTGAATCAAAGGGATCCAGTTGTATCCATCAGTTGCCTTGCAGACCCCTCCACCTCTGTCACCAAGCATGATAATGAGTAGACTTTGATGAAAGGCCAGTTGGTAACTGGAACCATAAGGGAGAGAAGGGGAAAAATGAAAACTGAATGGGGAGGAAACTGAGTGGTCAGCCAAGGAGACTGTGTCTGGTTGAGGACTACTGAGAAGCTGGGACATGGTGGGAAGAATGGAACTGGATGAACAATAGAAGCCGAGACTGGCTTGGATGGAAGCGGCAGAGAATGAATAAAAGACCTGAGAAAGACCAAAAGTGCAAAAAATGGTTAGGATTAAAAACTGTGTAATCACATAGCATTTTTCTTCTTATAGGACTTTTATTTTATCTATGTCCAGAGTAGATGAAAGATGAAAATGTTTCTGTAACACCATTGTTCCATGCCTGGCTGCAGGCATTATTAACTTCACTCTGTACCCTACTCAGTATGCTGTTTATCAATTTCTTCACGAGTTCATCTTTTGCAACTTTCCTAAATTCTGATATATTCAAACAACACCCTTCGTGAAGCGTAAGAGGTTGTTGTTGCTGTGTAATGGATGGGAACTAAAGCAAACAGCATTTAAAATACAAACATACTGAATATCTATGGATTCATGGTGCCCTCGTTAAACAGATGAGGACTTGAGGTTTCAGCATGCTTACTTTATATGGAACTGTTGTTTAAGGCAGAGTTTGGTGGCTTAGTGTTGCAGTCTGAGTAGAGTTCTGTTAACATAGATAATATAAAAAAAGGTTTTGTTCATTTCTTCATCTTTTAACAGAGAGGAAAAAGATGATTTATCTTTATGCAGGGTGAAGTGAGCTTCACTACAGGCACCTGAGCCCTCTGTCTGGCTTTGTGAAAATGTTATATATGATTTCTCAGTCATAACATTTTCTTGCAACATATCATTGCTTTGGATTTTGCTGAAGCCTGATTAATTAAGAATTGCTGAGAGTGAGCAACTGATACAAACCAAGTTCATACTGTAATATTTCTGAGAAATGCTGTCAATTCTTCTGAACTATTTTTAGCGGTACTTCTTTGTTTCCAGTGGCTTTTCTCCAACATGCAAGCTGTTGTTTTGCTGACTCACTGTTACAATTTCAGAAGTATCCTGGATACAAATAGTATCCCTCTGCATTCACTAGCATGTTCTGCTTTGCTTTAGATTAGCTTTGGATATATTATCAAAATGTCTATGAATACTTAGCCTTGGAATTCATAATTAGCTGACAATACAAGTAAAAACATCTAAAAAGGATCTTCAAGCTTACAAAGCTTGCAAAATTGGGAACTTGGGATATGTCAGAATTAAGCTACTTGTGCAGATGGTTATAATTCACACACTTGTTTTAGGGAGCTCCTAGAGAATATAGAGAGAAAGCATTTACTATGATATGAAGTTAGAGGAACACTTTGCACTTTGATTAGAATGACGATGGGCTTATCCCAAACCTGCTACCTCAGAATAACAAAAGCTGTCCTTTCCACTGTTTTGGGGATGAATACTATATTTCTGAATCTTTCTACAGAGGCTGGGAATTAGAAAATTCCAGTCTCTCGGTGGCATTTTTTGGTAGCTACTTAAGTTGCAACAAGAAGGAATACCAGCAGCTTAAGTGTAATATCTTGCCAGCTGACTCCAATAACTGTCTGGACAGAGCTGTAATGAACAGGGTAATGCTGAAGTGGAGTGAGTGAAGAAGGGAGGAAAGGAGGAGGAGGAAGCTGTAATGTTTCTCCTGTGAGTCTTTGGCAATAATTTCCAAACAGTCATGAGGAAATGATTTACTGTCAGCCTCTCTCCAATTAATCAGCTCAGTTTTCAATGTAAGCTTGATTGTGTTTGCAACCATATGCAGTTTCATGTCTCTCACATTCAGGAGAACTGAGAAACAGAGGTTCACTATTTCTGCAGTTCTGACAGGTAGGAGAATATTTTTTTCTTTAGTAACTTAATTGGCATTACAGAGATGTAAATACTGTTTGTACATTGTAGTTAGAATCCCTAATTAATGGAAGTTGGACTCTTGAGTTCTTCCTTATATGCTCTGCCATCACTTTTACAGAAAGACAGACCAAAGGATCTGAGTGCTTCATTGCTCCTCCCAAACGCACCAAGCTGACACCTCACCATCCTCTCTTTCTTCGTGAGTGCTGTGGTGAGATGAGGCTTTCTCGCAGCCAAAACACTTAGTCTTGCATGTATAAATGTTAATGTGTTAAGGAGGGGTGCATCCTGATTTTGCTTATCTGGTTTTTTTAAATACTTCTCTGGCTCCTTAGTTTCTGTCTAGGAAGCAGAACTGACCAATTTCTCATTGCCTTCAGCAATTATCTTCTCATGCACAACATCGAAGCTTTGGGCTTATACATGGCTCACCTAGAACCAGAAGTGTACTCGTTTGAATGGGCATGAGTGGAAACTCACTGAAGTGTTCCTTACTAGTAATGCTTGGGTCAGGGATAACAAATCCATTTGCTTTACAGCCACAGGTGCTCTGTTGCGGTCACTGTTCAAAGCTGCTTTGCTTTTTGAAGTAAAATGAAGCGTGCAATGAAGTTACCAGATGAAATTCACCCCTCTGAATTCTCTGCTAACCTATCAAAAGCATTAACCAAATGTAATGAAATTAAGGCCTCCGATTAACCAAGTATATAATTTGCTGATATGTGAAAGAACCTTGGCTCACTCTCTGCACTTGCTCGTCCTTGAAACATCTACCTTGACACAGGGATTCTTGTAATAGGAGTGACATGAGAGTGACTATTCCAGATAACAAGCCTGGAATCAATATAATATATAATTCTACATGGAACTTAAGCACACAAATAAGCTATTTTATAGTCCGTATACTAAAGTGTCTTCCTGACACTTGGACAGTCTTTTGCAGGATATCTCATAGCTTTACACAGGTCAGCTTCATTAATAGACCATTCTACTTCTTCAAAGTAAAGCTATCAGACTGATATAGATCCTTTTTGTAAGCTGTAGTTAGAATAATTCTTAACTTGGGAAATACTTTCATGTATTTATACCCCATCTCATTAGATTTTTTTTTAAGTCCTGATTTTTTTAGTTCTAGAGGAAGTATTTCAAAAGTCATTACCAATTTGAATTCACAGTGTACTACAGTCATGATTCCTTATGATAATTACAGCTTCTGAATTGCGAAGAAAGGACAAGTGATATGGAGAGTAACTTCCCACTAGGGACATAATCTAGTTATTAGTTTAAAAATGTTTAGAAATATGCCAACATTTTTGTAGTAATGATAACAATATTAATAACCTCAATACTAATAGAAGTAATAATAAATTTGGACTGTGTTGCTTGCTTCTCTCAGTGGCAACAAACCACAGGTACAAAAGCTAGCTAGAAAGACAAGATAAAAGCTTGGGTGGATTCTCACTGTGAAGGGCAGTATTTTATTCCTGAAGTAGTAAGCAGTTCTTCTGTTAGCATCAGTTCCTTTTTTTGTTCTTCTTGGTACACAGTGCAGAATGGAAAGGGAGACATTAAAGGCAAAACGATAAAACAAGAGGTGGGAGACAGGCTTGATTAGTGGGGACAAATGAGAGAGTGGAAAGAAAGGAAAAGTGCTGAAAGTAATGTGGTGTGGGTGGAGGTAACTGATTACTGTGGTGAACAACCTCAGGTTTTTTTGAGGAGGATGAGAAGACATTAAAGAAAAGCAGGAATGATTTTCTACTGAGTTACAAACATCAAACTGGCAAAAAAGAGTTAATTAAGTTATATTCTAGCAATAGAAAAACAAATGTGAGATGACATTTTAGCTGTGAGGCCCACTTTAGGCTGTTGAAAAGTAGCAGAGTACTAACAATGTTCTATTTTTTCCACAGCCTCAAGAAAACCTCATGGCTGCAGTGTCGCTGCTAATTTACTTTTACATTTCATCACACATTAGTTTTCTAAAGTACACTGTATGTCTTCCCAAAGCTTTTGTTAGACCTTTCTTACATTTTAAAGGTATATTTTTTACATTTTAAAGATAAAGGGTGTCTGCACTTCTTTATACTATTAGTGTAACAGCTTACATCATGATTAAGTGTCTTAGCAGAATTAAGAGTAAATAATCTGTCTCCATAGAATTAATTTTATAATTTACTGGAATTTTACTGAAACAAATACCACTGAGAAACACGTGGTTTAAGCTTGCTGTTAGGTAGTTTGAGGGCACATCTCTGCTGTTACACTATCTCCTCTCTTTCATTTGGGTACAGGATTGTTTTCCTTATTCTTTTAAAAATAAATGAGAGAGAGAAGGAAGTGGCCATACTGAGCCTGTATTGTTTCTACAAGGGTAGCTTATAAACAGATTATCAAAACAAACATTTGTGCCACACTTCATTCCACAAATAGAGAGCTATCTGATAGTAGTCAGCATGGTGCATCTCATAGAGAACTTGAATTTAATACCAGCGTTAGGCTTTATGTAAGAAGATAGCTTATAAAACTGGAGCCCTGCTTTGCTGTGTCGATGTGTCTGGAGCTCAGAATAAAATTGAGTTTCCTGCTTTAGCTGTATCTTGATCTTAAAATAACCTGCAGAAATGATAGTTCTGATTATGGGGAAAGTGAAGGACTTAGAACATTTTCCTAATAAAGTCACGGATGACACAAGACATAGTCATCTGTAGTCTGTCTGTAACGAACATTTCAGAGAGGAAAACAAGCCTTTGAAATTGGATAATTTGATTTGCAATCAGGCCTAATTACTTTAGGAACACAGAAAACCTTTGTTTTTGACAGAAATAATCACCTGGAATTCAGTTAGAGGAGAACAAGCCATTTAAAATACAATAGATGCCACACAATATGCATAGGAAAACTGATGTCTCGGGGGAGAGAGCTATGTTTGAAATGGACTCCACCTGTCGTTTTTCTTATTGCCATTTCTGAAATAAACAATTGAGCTCAAAGGACACATCACCCTAAAGGATAAATAAAATGCTTGTGACTGAAAGTACACTTAAAACCAATGCATGATAGACAGTAATTTAAAAGTCCTAATGAAGTCTTTTTATCATCTTTTGAGTATTACTGAACTTTACAGCCACAGAAAACACTTCAGGAAAGTAATTAATACTAGAATAAAACCTGACTATCCTCATACAAATTGCAAATTTGAGACCACCACTAGTTAACTGAAAAACAGTGTATAATTTGGAGTTAAGACAGTTCAGGTTAGCTAACATTATTAAAGAACTTTCAGCTCTTCTCTGGGGTTTCTTTTTGGATGCTATAAATTTGGTAAATCTTTATAAATTACTAGCAATATTTAAAGGCTTAGTCATTCAGCATATTATGCTTATAAATAGGTGTATGAAATATGGAGAAGTGATCCAATAAAGAGGTCAATTGATCCTATTCTTCTAATAGATTCATCGTGGGGGAAAGCCAGTGCTACTTTGGGCCTAGATAAGAATCAGAGTGTATCCAGTGCAAACCTAAAGCTTTGTTGCCTAAATAGTTTTGCTGGAGGGGGGCCAAAGACACATTGTATTATTTACACAGTTAATTAGCTTTCCTTATTTGCTCTACTAAATGTGGATAATTATCATTCATTTTAGGTTTTTCAGTATAAATGACACAGATGTCCAGACAACATATTTATAATTTCACCCCATCTGTGCTAATTTTTCTAAAAATGTCCTTTTAGTACAGCAAGCATCCTGTTTTATCAACAGTATCTGCGATGTTGAACAACATTCAAAGATCTGACTAATATTCAGCCCTCATTAAAAGAAAACATATCCATCCCCACCCCATCTCAGTGTCACAGCACAGTTGGAAATATTCTGGAGTGTCTTGGTTTGTTTTCTTTTCATGGGTTTCTGGGTCCAGCTTCTCCCTGCCCAAGATGTCCAAGGCTGACACCGTGGTGCTGGAGGGCAACAGACAACAAATCCCCAGAGTTTGTGTTCAGGGCATTATGAAGCTAAGTGTATTTATCCATAAAGAAAGAAGTCACAGAAATATGTATGCATTTCTTCTGAAATTAAGGGCTTTGCTTTAGAGCCCTTAATTAGAGCCCCTTCTTCTGCATATTGCTGGGTGGAGTGAGATACCTAACTAGAGAATTTTTAAAATCCTCAAACTGGGACTTAGTTTTGTATGGTTCACAGAGGAAAAGAGTGTATTATATGGGGACTGCTCTGCTGTCATTGGCTTCTTATGTGCTGTAGGTGGTTAATTGTCCCCTCTTCTCAAAAATTTCCACAGCTTGCCACTGCAGAGGCAAGTTTGCATTAGAAAAGACCCCACAGTGCTTGGCATAAAATCTTTTTGAGGTCTGTTTTAATAAAACACCTTAAATTCATCAACCTTGCTCAGGCTCACCTATACAAATATTGTGTATATGTGAAATTTATATAGGAAATTTATGTGGGAAGTAATTAATGGTCATTCAGAAAAAGTATGTTTCTAAATGAAATAACTTGATCATTTTTCATTTTTCCAATTGTGTCACCCAATTCCTGAAAGCCACCACTGCAGTTTACAGTTTAATGACCTAGGAAAATAATATTTCCAGAAGCGTGGCCATAGGAGCAAAAGAAAATAACCCAGAATCATAAAACAGCTAGGTATTTCGAGTCCCAACCTCAAAAACATTTTTGCTAAATTTGCAAAAGCAATTGAGAAAATGAGGTCAAGACCTCCAAAGTCAGTCTTATTTAAGAGGAAAACATCAGAGGAAGAGAAGTTCTAAATAGGATAGAGTTTAAAATGGAAACTCTTATCAGAATTGAAAGCTTCCGATACCCTACTACTTAAAGATGTATTAAAATACTTAAAAGTAGCATTAAAGTACACTTCTCAAGAAAAGTAGTATCAAGCTTTATAAGGTAAATTTCTTTTGCAGGTTTTGAGGTTATTTGATCAATTATGTGTTCTAGCAGTTCACTAGCACTAACTCCTGTTTCCTTAGGAAGGATTAAAAAAGGGAAGGCATAAGGTAGAGTAGTTCGATCTAGTAAATAATGATTACACATAAATGAAGCAGTAGCAAAGAAAGCACTGACATTTTTCCAACAATTAAGGTTGTGCTTGCATGTTTCCATTGTAATATGAGCGCTCATAGAAGAACTCTACCTATTCCACAGTCCCTGTGGAATCAGAAGGTTGTAGGAATTCTTCCTCTAGATGTATAAGCAAGTGAACAGCTGATCCTACTGTGGTAAAATAGCACAAACTCTGGAGTTTCTTCATTACTTAAGATCCACATTTCAAAATTATTTAAGTGTTAAGAAAATTGTACAAGAAGGAACTTATGATTCTCAAAAGCACTCGGAAGGCCAATGACTGCTGACACCTGACTCTGCACCTAAGTTCTTAAGGAACTAAGGGTTTTTAAAACCTTCTCCAAATTCTAATATATTTTCTATGTGTTGCTGCAAGTGAAGTCAAAGTCTCACTTTGGAGAATCAAACTTTTCTTACTAGTTTTTGTATCCTGATACAATTCCTGTATGTTGGTGTTTGTATACCAGCAAGATACCACTTCTGCTTGATGTGAGTGCTAGAAGCATGTTGCTGGAAGGGTAAAACTGCTTCTTCCTATTGCATCAAAAAAATCCTTTCTATCAAAAACTTTTGGTCTGTAACAGGGTCAGAGGAAATTAAAGTAGCCTTTCATTCTGTGTTACAGGAACTTCCTCTGAAGTTTCAGACTACCAGACTAGCAGGCTAAACTCAGCAGCAGGGATGCCTTCAATTAACTGTATCTGTTCTATTTGTAGTACAAAGGATATGAACAGCCTACATAGCTTAAAAGAAAGGAGGCTAAATAGAATTTAAAGAGGTACCCTTCATATAGCACTCTCAAAGGAAAGCAGTGGGATCTCTGCTAGTCAGCAGTTTAAGATCATGGCTAATGCAAAGACTTGGCTTGAATTTATACAGGTGTGCTGTCTAGTCAATAAGACGCCCAGGAAGAATTTCTATAGGAGAGGTTGCTCATAATGTACTCACTTTTTCACTGCTGAAAACAGTGCAAAAGTGAGCAATGAAAATGAGTTTTAGACAGAATTATTAAGTTCATTTTAGAGGAATGTGTGGTTAGCTCAGGGGATTGGTAATAATCTTGAGATCTTCATCACTAGAGCACCAGTTGGAATTTAACCTGGTTGTTGATGCCAATCAAAATACATTGTCCTTGTTACTGTTATCTGTGAAATGACTTTCCAATGTCCTTGGAAGAAAATCCAGAACCTGCAGATGACACATAAAAATATTAAGATAAAAGAATTTAACATAAGCATAATTGGCCAAAGAATTGAATGACCATTGAGTGAGCATGGTGATTAGATTACTACTTGCCTTCTGCAGACTGCCTCAGATGGATTTCTTTACAGGGACACTGGCAGAGTGTGGGGAATATCATATTGCTTGTCTCTCTCAACTAACACAGGTCTTCAAGGTGTAACCTGACATTGAACAGCTATTGAGCTCTCAGTAAAAGAGAAAGGAATTGTTAGAATATCTAGAATCATCAAGAAGTGTGAAACTTCACTGCATTTCTCTCAGTGAGTTTTCCAAATCCCCTTAAAAACATCTCCAGATTTGAGATTCTGGGGGACACTGCACCTTTTTTTATCAAGAATGATGTTAAAAGAAGGTTACTTGGCTTCAAGTGGCATTAATGCTTAGTGTACCAAGTATCTTAGTGTTGGACTGTCATCTACCTTTCTTAAGATCATGGCAGAAGTAATCTTTCATGATTTAGTTGCATTTCCTGGTGGTAAATATAGATATGGAAGATAAGGAAAAAGACTTTTTTTCCCTTTGGTTAATATACTCCAGAAGGTCAAAAAACCAAGGATAACTCTTGATTCAGAAAACAGAGGAAAGACTGATATATAGTCAAAATGTAAAAGAGGACTCCAGCATTAAAGCTTTAAATTTGTTTCATGTTATTAGGACATCACTCACTACCACTAGTGGTTTCACAAGCCATTTAATAGTGCCAGAAAGTGGAGGGATTGTGGATGCTAGTTAGTTTTGCTCTGTCTAGCAAAATGTTAAAGGTGGCACACATTGGCAAAGTTTCCATTTCAGTCAGTGGAGCTACCCTGTCATCTGGCTCTAGGCAACTAGATATTCACTGATGACACTGGTTCTGACACATGATAAATATGCAGTAAATTTTCTGTGTATTCAGTAACTGAGTAAGGTGGAATTTCACTCCAGGGAAGAATGAGCTGAGATTAACTGCCTATGAGGAAATGTGAAACACTTAGAATTCCTATTAAAACAGGTTAATATGACTACACTGAAAATAATTTTGCTTTGGGAGTGTATTCCAGGCATAGTAGCATGAAAGAAAACTAACATTACATGTCTTGTTGGTAGGGAAGCTCCCCCACATGAATTTTGTCCATAGAAGATACTTACTCATTCCAACTAAAACAATATCCAGTGGATTTTATTGCTTTGGAGGGTAAAGGACTTCTCCCAAACTACTATTTTTCACTAGTTCTCTATTTTTTAGAAGTGCAGGGCTTTCTTTTAGAATAGGAGGAGGAAGGGATTAGCTGTATCTGCTGCAAATGCAACCATACATTGCCAAACATTTAATTCTTAGAAACAAAATTGCATGTAATAAGTTACAAGATTGTGTAACTTACTGCCATGTAGTAACTGTTATATCCACAGAGATCTGATGAATGTTTCTTAAGAGCAGCATTGTTTCAATTGCATCACCAATAGGATTAATCTCCTTTTTTTTTTTTTTTATGTTTTGTGTTATATGTTAATATATTTTTCAAGACACTTTCAGAATTCATGCAGATCATATATTCATCTAGATTAAGCACATCCATCTCCATCTAGCAATTACCAAATTTTGAAAAAAAATCACATATACTTCTTGGGTGTTCTCATCTCACCTGCTATACCATTTGTTTTCCCTGGTGAAGGATTTCACTGAATACAGTGAAGTGTAAGTTTTGCAAACTGCCAAACAGAAATCTCTTTGGCATCTGAATTACATTCACCAGTCATTTATTCTGAGCCTTTCAAGTTCTTGTAGTCTATTCCTCGATTTCACATCATCTGCTTAGTAAAAGACTGATTTAAAGTAGCTCATTCCCACCATTCAGGAATAGTACAAACCACAGATGAGCATGGAGCTAAATAAATAATGATCAGCAGGTACTAGAGGCTGATGATATTACACTGGCCGGGGAAGAAAAAACAAACCTGCAAAGGTTTTCCAGGGTGTTAACTTTTTACCTTTCTTTCTTTTTGTTCAGGAAACTAGGGGAAGGGGGAAAAGAAAAGAAAAAAATTATAAAGTCTTCTTTGCAGTCTGCTTCAATACCTATAAGTGCACTGGAAATTGTAAGACTTGTAATTGCATGGGGTAATCACCTGCAGCTCACAGACTTCTGTCTCAGTAGCAAATCACCTTCCAGGCTGAATTTTGAAATTCCATTGGACTATTAAAGAAGAAGTTAAGGAAACTTTTGCAGTTGACCTCAATCAGAAGAAGAGACTACCATAATAATTATTGGGTTCTTAAAAGTGTGTGTAAAATTCATCCTCGTTGAAGTACATGTGATATTTTATATTCAGTTTGATGTAGCCAGAATTTCCCCCCAAATTTCTAAATTCAATGTTCAAGGATGTGTGATCTGTGCTTCTTTCTATGGGTATGTTGAGCTTACAACAAGGCATGCCCATCGAGTCTTGTGCCTGCCACAAGTTACTTTACCTGCTTCGCTGTTATGACTCACATACAGTGCTCATATTAAAATTTCTGCTGATCTTTAAGAGCATATGGACTATACATATTCAGGAACAAAAGTTTTGAAATTTGTTGTGGCAGAAATATACTAGTTACTCTCATATTAGAGAAATGCATTTTATTTACTTATTCTGTAAACATCTGGCCAGTATAAAGACTTTGGTAATACCATGGTTTCTGTGTGATAGAAGTTGAAGAACTGTGTAGATAACCTGAAGATTTAATCTCATCTACATCTGAATGTGCTCCATTTCAGAGCTCAGCTGTTTAGTTTTTGGCTGCCACAAGCTGAATCTGAACCTGGATCCAAGTACCAAAAGGACATCTGTCATTCCTGTGCTTAGTTACTCTTCTTGCTTTCCCTGGGTAGGAAAGACAAAAACCTGACAGGCTAAACTGGAATGCTGAGCTTGTATTGATGGCTAGGAACTGAGAATTAGAAGCTGAGTGAAGGGAATGTGGCATGAGTTGGGAAACAGATAAGAGGAAAAACCCCTTTGGAAAAAAATAAGCATTTGTGATTCAATGTTTGATGTAGACTAACAGCCATAAAACTGCCTTTTCCTGTTCTTGAGTGTGTACTTGAAGTTAGGGCCAATCTTGAGGTATACTTGAAGTTAGGGCCAAATTAAATTTAATTTAATAACCACATTCTATTTAAACATATATCCATGCAGTTGATTAACATTTTCTCTTACATTCTCTATACCAATTTCCTTCTTAGGAAATAAAATGTTAAGATGATTAGCAGTTAAATAGTAGCAATAACCAAAAAAGCCAATATACTGACTTAAATGGAATTATTACAGGTGTCAAAGAATTCTATTGAAGAGGCTTTTAAAGCACATCAGTCAGATTCTGTATGAATGAAGAAACATTTTTGAAGGAAAAGATTGTCTCTGCAACAGTTTACAGCTGGCAATTGATCTCTTGTATTATTTATGGTTTCTTCTTTCCACTGCATGGTTTTCTACTGAAGAATGTGGCTGTGGTGTGCTAGCCAGTGACTGAAAACTCCTTTAAGAAGTGTGCTTAATAGGGACCATTCTGTGAATGCATATGAATCTATAACAGTAATCAGTCTTGAACTGATTTCAACTATTTGTTAGCAATTTTGGCTGTAAATTAGAAGTCTGTGTAAGATTTAGTTCTTTGGAAAACACTGATTCCTTGATGTTTTGCATATTCTCTATGTATTTTCTTCCTGAAAAAAAAAAAAAAAACAACAAACACACACACACACACCCTCAAAAACAAAGGGAAATAAAGTTATATTATACTTCAAGTCTTAATCTGATCTTCTGTTTCTCGTCTGGAAATCTGTCTATGGAGGCTGCGTTGGACATAAAATGGTGGCAAGTACCGTTTGGACAGGTTTTCCACTCTTCTCCCTTTCTTTCTGCCTCATGGACAGGACAGAAAGCAAAAGCAGAAGAAATGAGGAATAGCTTACTAGCTGCAAAGGAAAATATGCTATTTTGAAACTATATCACTCAGAGAAGCAAGGGTTTGATATATGTCATATTTTCCATTATAATAAATATAGGGGACTTTATAAGATGGTAAGATTTTATTGAAATATCAGAGTGTCACCTGTAAGAAGTGTGGCAACTGTGAGACTGCTTTCCCGTTGTTATTTGGGGCCATGCTCTCTTTTCTTAGTTTCCTTCAAAGAGAACTGGCAATACAAGGACAGAAGAATGCTGTGTTCAAAAATGCATCTCAGGAGGAGGCAGACAGCCAGGATGGTTCTTATTTTGTGTCTTTCAGGAAAGCAGTTAGGATTCTTTGGTGGATAGTGAGGTGGCCATAACCTATCTGGTGCCCATTCCACTCCAGATTGGGGACGAAAAGCTGTGCAACTAGGCTTCTCAAGAGCATCCAACCACACTGTGCTCTTTGGCATTCATAAACAAGGTTTCCTTGGGAAAATTTGCCCTAGAGGCACTGTATACCTCAATTGTCCTAGCTGTGAATGTTTTCTAGGAATAGCAAGTCTCTCTTTTCTGTGTAATTCTCTGTAGTTTCTCACCCAGTACCAGCAGCTATCAGGAATATGCAATCTTATTTTATTATAGGCACACATCACAGATTTATTCACACAACCCACATGAAAAATGTTTCTGTTTTCTGTTTTTTTACTCCCTTGACATAGAAGTATCTTACCGAAGGCAATGGAGCTGTGTCAAAGATTCATTCTGTGCTCTGCAATGACATGAACTCATTCAGCACTGGTGGCAGTTGATTTGTACTGATGGAGACTTCCTACATGTTGAACACAGGCATAATCTGTATTTGTGCCAGAAATCATTGTTTCCCACCTGTACAGTATAATCTGCTCCTAATGCCTATGACCTATTTTTAAATCTTTGGCTTTATTGTTGCTCATGTGCCATATTAATAGAAACACTACCAAAATGGTCAGTAAAGAGTAGAGAACAGCCATGTACCTCTCCCCATTTTGTGGTATATTCTTAAAAAAAACCCCCACCAAACAGTGGTACAGCTATTTGTTGTGCATACTTCCTACTCACTAGAAGAAATTATATCTTTTATCATTTAACAACAAAGAGCTCTGAATCGTACATACCTTCTACTGTATTTTGCATACCTATCTAAGCAAAAGTTATCTACTCTGTGTCTTCACTTTCAGAGCTGACTGTTCTTTATCTGTATTGCAAACAAAATTGCAAACAAAAATGTAGTGGGAAGATACTGTCTATACTGTCTATAGATGAAAGTGCTTATAAATTAAACATACCATGCAACAGGACTTTCAGATTACAGACCTTATTTTAAGCTTTAAAAGTATTTTGTAATGGAGATGATATTAAGTTGCACAAAAACTACACAGAAGTTAGTAAAACACAGCTGTTTGCTAATAGCATAAAAATAACAAATTGTAGCAGTTTAATCCGATGAGGGATTAATTAATCTGAAAAGCAAATCGCATGGTGGTTTTCAGAACGGAAACCAGCATTAAAAAAGACTGTCATATCAATAACACCACATTGTAGCATTTCTGACTAAAGGATTATGCAATAGTCACAAAAACTGCAACACTATCACATTAATAGATTAAACTGGTAATTGAAAGGTGCAGTTTAGAACCCAGAAAGACATTTCATAAAATCATTTCAAGAGACCACAAATTCTTATTTATCAATCCAAGTATTAAGATATAGTAGCTGGGAAATTTCCAGTGTAACCAATCAGGTTTCAGTGTATGTATATGTGCAAATGTACGTGCCCAGATAAGAGAGATTACAAAATGTCAATACGAGAGAGGGTACACTCTCAGTGTGAATAAATATGGCATCTGCCAATAGTTTTGTCACTGCCTTGCTCTGCTCTGTTCCCAAAGAGAGAGCAGAGCAGAAAAGAGGCTCCAGCTCATCCACGTGGTATATGAGTCCCTCTTTTCTGAACATGCCGAGTATCATTACTTTAGGGGACTGCCACAGCCTGAAAGGTATTGGCAGACTGACTCTAAGCAGGACCCTGCTGAGAGCATGGGTCAAAGGGGGTAAGAGAGAGGTTAGGAATTAACATGAAAGGCATAGATTTTCTTTTAAATGCTTTTTATCTGTGTAAATACTCTAAAATCTTTCAGATCTCCGTACATCTGTTTTTTAATGCAATGGGGTTAAATGCATGACTTCCCTCGGTGCCTTTTCACCCATTTAAGTTTTTCTCTCTGAAGTTTTCTACTTTATCATAGATCAGCAAAATAGTGTGAAATGGCTATTGGGCTAAGAGAAGTGCTGTACTGGTGAGTACTCTGGTAAGGTTTAGCAGCCAGCTGAAATTGGCCAAAAGATGTGAGTAAAATCTGTAGGAATGTCAAATGAAAGCAACTTGTGATCCTTTGTTACATATTTAGGATGAAGAGAGACTTAAAAGTCATTGTCCTTTAAGATGTGTAACTATCACAACAGAAAGATATTGGCAACTGGCAAATCAGTATGTGTAAGCAGTTGGCACACATGGATTATTTCAGTCCAGTTTACTCAAACTTCAAGGTCTGCCATAGTGCAGTGGTTCATTAGAGCCATCAGCTGCACACCAGCAGTTTGTAGTCCTTTTTCATTTCCCTGTCTTATGAAAATCTGTGAAGTTCTCGTGCTCTGTCCCTTCTTCTCCACCTCACTTAAGGGAGCTGTTTCTATTATATGCCACTTATGGATCATGAAGGAAGAAATTATTTCTTTTATTCCTCTGTCTTACCCCATGTGCTGGGTGCATACCATGAAGCCAGCTCTAAGCAGGCAAGTACAGGGAGAGGACCACAACCAGAGTCCTAGAAAGACCAAGAACATGAGTTCCAATGCTCTGTCCTTATGTGACTGGTTCCTGCTCTGTACTGCACTGACTTATCCAGTGGGGAATAGCAGAAAAGAGGGTTCAACATGGAAATTGGTATGTCAGTGAGGGAGCAGATCTTTGTCTAGCAGACCCCCTCTTCTCCCCATTGCCTCCAGTACACAACCCTCAGCAGCCAGCCTCAGCAAAGCAGTTTGGGAGCCCTGTGGCTGTCTGGCTGAGATTTCTTGCCAGATGGTTTTCTTTACTTAGTTTGAAACTAGCTAAAGACTATTGGCTTCGTGTTGATGGTTCTGTCTTTGACAAGCTGCAAGAGTGGTCACTGAAATGGCTTGGAGGTTGCTGCTGGAAGTTGTCAATATCGGTTATCGTGGGCTATTTTTTGATCTGAAGTGGTGCTCCTGTGCTGCAGGAGTTCTGCTTAATGTAAGAGTGGTTTTATCATTGCTGAATGAAGGCTGTTCCCAAGGCACTGGGCTGTCCAACTTGGCACGTTTTTAAATAGTGTTCATATGGTGTTAATTGGCTTAATTGTATTAAATACAGGATTATGTTTTACTAGCTAAGTGTGGGATGTAGGAATCATATTCATCCATAAAAAAATAATTCTTTGCATGCTGTGCTTACACAACTCCTGCTTGTTTCAAAGCTCTCACACTTGCTTCTTATGCTTCTGATTATACATATCAGTTTAAGGCAATCAGGACTATCTATCATTGACTGTATCTCATGTGACTGTCATTTTAAGACTTAAACAACATATGCTGAGAAGGACTTCAGCCCGTGTCTCACCTCCTTTTGTAAAACAAGACCAAGGAGCTCCTCCTTTTCTTCAGGGAGAGGATTATGGCAGCAGATCTGTAACAGTCTGCACCCTGCTTGGGAGGGCTGGCAAGAACTGCTGGGAGAGGAGATGTGCAGCTTATGAGCAGCGTGAAGCAGCTTAGCTCCCTGAGGTGTAGTTTTAAGCTCTTCTTGGATTTAGTAATAATGGTTATACTTGAGCCGTTTTTCTCTAGCTTTCCATACTAACCGTTAACTGGAATATTATGTAAGAGGAAATACTCTATTCTAGTATGATCCAAATGGTTCCTTGTTTTGCAGCTCTTGGCAGAGCCTTACAGTGTGTGTTTCTTAATCCAACTCTCTCTCTCTATATATATAAAATTCAAATGTAAACTTCAAACAAGGTTGAAGTTACTTTTTCCTTAGTTGCTCTTCTTTGACTGTTTTATGATAGCAAACCTCAACGCTTCTGCAGCTTTCGAGTGAATTGTGTGGTTGTAGCATATTTCAGTAGTAACATAAAATTAAAAGTATAAAAATTAATATAAAATTATATGTAGATTTATAAAAATATAAATGGAAGAAAATTTCAAGAATTTCCCTTCTAAAGATACTTTTCAAATAATATTACTTTCACGTAGATTACTCACGGGAATGGCACACAGAAATGCAGCAGAGTTCATGCTGCAGCCAAAAAAGTGTTTTGAGAAGAAACCTTCATGGGTTTTTGTGTTTTATTCTAATCTTTTATGGTGCTGCAAGCTACAGATTCCAAAAAGCCGAAGAAAATGGTTAAGAACATTCTGTGCTAGCAAATACAGATATTTCAATGCATTTATCATTTTACTCAGCAACTCCAGTAGCGTGTTGATACTTCTGTACTCAAGAGACTGTGGTCAGTCCCTGGTGCCCAAGGTCGGGCTCAGAAGTGGAACCTCAGTCATTTAGCACTAAGTTTATACTGGTTCAGACTGTGCCTTGGAATATCGGGTAGCCTGCTGTAGAAAAGGAAACCACAGGGAAGGGATGAAAACAGCTCTGCATGTCCATGCCAACATATACCACTGATTCAGGGACTCTACCAGTGAAGCTTCACAGTGAGAGAGGGCAGTAGAGAATGTTCCAGTCAAAAGTAGTACCTGGAGGTGATGGGGAAGAACTTATAAATTGCATGGGAAGGAGCAAATACGCAGTGTCTGTTCAAAACACACCAAAAAATCTGAATTTCACTACACGATCTCCTTAAATATGGTTGTGTTTGGGTAGGGTTTCTTTCCACAGTTCCTTTGCTCTTTTTGCTGTCTCTGTTGTGATCTTCTTATTCTTTCAGAAGGTTTCTATGTATTTGAACTTTTTTTGCTGAAAGTATTGCAGTATGAAATAGGACATAGGTAGTTTAGTTTGAGCAGAAAATAATGAGATGATAGTAATAACTATGCATAGAGTGAATTTGTGGAAAGTGGATTCCTTTCATTCTGTTGGGGTTTTTTTGGAAAGTACAATATATCATCTTAAAATTACTTTAATGTGAAGTCCACTGTATTACATGAAGGGAGAAGTACTTGTTATCCAAGTGACAATAATAAGTGAATGGACAATCATTTGTCCTGAAGTAGTTGCAGATCTGTTTCTCGGAAGAAGGTCAGTTCTGACATTTATTTATGAACAGTAAATCGGAAACTGTTTATAGTATTTCAATATCTACAGTTATCTCAAATTAATAATTTTATTTTAAGCATCTTTTTACTTTACTGTTTTTCAGCAAGTTCATGATAGGATCAGTAAGTCTTGAAAGGCAAACTGCATTGAGGCCTGTCTTTGAAGGTTTTGGAATTTTTTTCCCTCTGGAAACAACACTGTACATACATTATAGAAATCTGTCTTGCTTTCCTGAGTCATGTTTGTGTCTTTCTACCCTTTGTTAATATGATTCTCATTTAGAAACAGGAACTGTGAAATGTGGTGTGGAATAAATAGATCTCTTCTAAATAGACATTGCCAAGAAAGAGCAAAGGAAGTGAATCGTGCAAATTCTTAGAACCTAGTAACGTTTGTTTCAGAAAAAGACATACTTCTCAGGTCAGAATGGCTTTTGCTTTAAAAGTTACTTTTTTTCTCTCTTTACTTTGTAAGTTACTTTTTCTCTCTCTTTGTAGTAATGGCAATGAAGAAAGTTGTGATGGCAGTTGCTGCAGCTGGGAAGTTTCAGAAGGTAGATATTTGAGTGTAACCACCAGCTTATCAAAATTGGAAAATCCAGCATAGTTTTAAGTCTGAGTGGGCACTGCATTGAAGTCTGTGTCACGTGAACCTGCCTGGCATTATCGAGATAATCTCATTGTGCTAGCAGTATTTTGAATGTGGAATCACATGGAACTGAACACACACACACACGGGGAAAACATGCCCTGTAAGGTCTTAGCAGAGGCTTTATTTAAAGGGCTGGAAAGTTTAGTGGGTAATTTTCCATCTAATCTCCCTCTTTTAATGGAAAAGTATCAGCAGTCCACACTGAAAAGGCAAATGTAACTCTGAAGAGGGTTAATATTGCTCTGAGTTCTCAAAAATAATAGAAAAGAGCAGTAGTTTTTCTACATGCTGTGCTCTGGAGTAGTTCCATATCGGCAACCATTTTTCAAGAACCAATGGAATTCTTAACCAATTTTGTGTAGTTTGCACACAGAGTGTTTCTTGGGACATTTGGACTGCAGCAGGGAAGTGTCTGCATGTTATTGAGTTGCAGGATTTTCACTCAGTTCTGGAGGTTTGGGGCCTTTAGCCAGATTTCTGATTGATTGTCAAGATTTTGGATGTGTCTTCAGATAGTTGTGAAAGACCATCACTGGATGAAACTTGTAAGATGATGTTTCTGTGGATTTTATTGAGGGTTTCATTGGCATAAGGGACAAAGTTTATTGATTTTTTTTTTTGTTTGGATGATTTGGTTTGGTTTGGTTGGGGTTTTTTTTGTTATTTCATTTATTGTAATATAAAACTATCTGTCTATATATGTATGCTGTGTCCTTAGGCTGACATCAGCCAAAATCAAAAGGAATCAAAATATCCTGTTTGTCAGACATAATTTCCAGTCAAAAATTACATTTTTCAATAAGTTGTATTTCAAGTGCATAGCAGAAAAAATTATGTCAGATGGTTCAAAAAAAGGTTTTCAAATGATCCTTAATAATTTTCTTGTTAAGTGTTCGCTTTAGCAGTTTGCCCCTGTCAACAGAAAGTGTGATCCCACCCAATAGCGTCTGGCCACACATGAGGCCACAATAACACGCTGTCAAGATAAGAGTATTTGCACAAAATTGTATCATATATGACATAAGGCTATATGTATGTCATTGTTTACTAACAATGAATCCTTGGTCTCCTAGTTCCGAGGAGTGCAGGATCTACAGTTGTTCCACCTTGTAACCCCAAGTCATGAAACTTTGCGTAATTTCATTTCCATTCCTTTTTAGAGGTGGGTGCTAAATAGAGCAGGGCATTGTCTGATGTCAGCCTCCTTGTAGTTCGTGGTAAGATCTCAGCAACTTCATTCCAGTCTGCAACTGCTCTCTTCTTTATCAGAATGTCCTCTAAGATGAGGTGGAGCAAGCTCTACAAAAGGTGGTGCAAATTCTGGAAATGTATGAATAAAGAATATAATGGAGAGTGACATTTGGTAGTTGTCCCATTTTTTAAAGGAAGATCATATGCCAGTTTTTTATCATCTTTGGTGTGGAAGTTGAGCCATTCATTTTACCTGTATTCAAAAGGCATTTTAACGTGAAGCACTTCTACATGTGTGTTGACCATCCACTTCAGTTTTCTTTTTTTGTCTGGCAGATGTAGGTGTGATTGGAAATGAAGTGGAATTTTGTGGGTGCATAAGTAAGCTCTTTCTGAACTCAGAGCTAGTCATTGGTCATTTTGTGACTCTGAGTTGTGGAGAAGGTGAAAGGTAATAGTATTGGGTATCAGCTTTTCTTTGTGGTGTTTCATCAGGTTCATAGTTCTCAATTGACAGAATATACTGACATAGTTGGAGTGAAATCAGTGACATCTCCATTGGCTGTATTTCCAGACATTTTTTCCTGCAGGTGGGCTGACTCTTGGTCATTCTCTCCTTATTTATTCTGTTTCCAGACCCTACTATTTCTGTCCTTTCTGTCCACAATGATGAGTAGCTAGTTGATTTTGTGTTAGTTCTAGGAATGGTGTTTTATGTTGGTGAGTAGGGTTAAGTCAGCTTCATGCAGTATATTCATGACCTTCAGTTCCTAGGACATTGTGTGAAATGTTTTTTATGGATATTACCATGGTCTCAGCATTAATTTAATTAATTAAACATTACAGTCTGCAGAGAGAGTGCTGGGCCAAGGTTGGTGACAGGGAAATCCATAACAGGATAGAAATTTCAGTTTAGGTATGCCCTATCAGATTAAGGGAAAAAAAACAAACAGAAGAACATCTAAAAATTAGTATAAATAACTTCATTCACCAAAATAAGTTCCTGTTTCTTAGCAGCATAACTCTAAGAAAGTGTGCATGGCACAAATATAAAAAGCCATGGGAAGTGAAAGAGTCAGGAAGAATTTTTACATTTCTGAGAAAAAACCCCAAGTTATACTGAACAGAAGAACCTCGTAAGGGATGCTGCTGCTGCAACTGAAATGCTTTGTTGAAAATCTTGGGATCCAGCCTTCTGCGGTGCCTTGATGAGGAGGTTTCAGGCTAGATTCCAGTTTGTCTCATGTTAAAGTAAACATGTTATTGACTTCTTTATGGTAACAAGCTCTCTCTGTGCTTCACCTTAAAATTAGTAGTACAGCTTTTCCATGACAAACCTTAAATTAGTTGTGCTGCCTTTTTCTCCCAGTCCTTAATATGCAATGCCTGATGCAATAATTCCATAACATATTGTTAATGCTGTCTCATTGATCACAAAGAGTTCTGCTTAGAGTGCAGAACGTGAACACTTACTTTCATGTTGCCTCTTGTACTGCAGAATTTTAGCTTGTAATGATGTTTCCAGACAGGTTCAAAAGCTCAGTCAACAGGACTAAATATTCTTCTTATTGCAGTGTGCTGAGAGTTGTTCATCTTAGATCTGGTGAGAGGGAACTTCTCCTCAGAATGATTAATGCGTTAAGTTGGGGGTAGGGGTTTCAATATGACTAGGATTTATTTAAATGATTACGCTAAGATTCTCAAAGGACCCAGAGAGTTTCTTAAAGAGTGATTTTGAGTGCTTGACTCCATTAGTCTAGTGTCCATGTTCCAGGTGTGACCTGTGGATTTCTAAAACTTGAATTTGAAATTTGAGAAGAGTTCCCGCTGATTTTTGTAGGCTTCTTAATAGGATATTTTGTTTCTGACAAAGCTTACTTGAGAAAGACTCCCTCATTTGAAACTGAAGAAATGCCCACTGGCTTACTTTCTGCTTATCAGATGAGATGAAGAGAGAAACAACCAAACCACTAGTAAGAAATGGACCTACTGAAATGTGGAAAACCAAAAATGGGTAATAACTTTTGGATTTCCAGTTTTCTGAACTGCACTTGCTAAGTGGCATCAGAATTGTGTAGAATTTTTCAATGTCTGTTGTTTCTTTTAACATGAATTTCTTAGAAGTGTTTCATTAGTTTCTGGAATGTTACAGAATGCAGAGCCATTTTTTCAGTATTTATTTAGACTAATAATGACAGAAAATATCTCAAGCTAATGTACTGAGAAAGTTTCCATCATCTTAATAATTTCTGTAGTTTGCTTTTCCTGTGTTTAAAATTTACAAAGGCAGATGTTTGGCAGAGTGAGGAGAAGTGTCTGTTTCTGTCCTGTGCTCTCCATCATCATTTGTTGACTAAGGTGACTGAACCATAAATAGACTGAAGAAAGCCTACTGTATTTACAGCAGGTAAAAAGACTTACGAGTACAGTAGTGTCTTGAACTCAAATAAGGAAAAAGTAGCAGGTTGGGTAAAAATATGAATATCTTATTATGTCAAATATTATATTTTTATTCCTTAAAATCGTATTGATCTGAAGTCATACAAGAAAGGTATACTAGTAGGAATTTTGTTAATGAGCATTTGAAGCAAAAGTAGTGATTTTCTTATCCCATTTAACAGAATCCGAATTAATCTTTATTTTCATCATGTTTGGTATCCACATATATCTGGATTAAACTGTGATATTTATTAGTGATTTCTTCCCTTCCCTTTTCTGTTCTTTCTGATTTTGTAGTTGTCCTGAAAAAACAGATTTACTCCCTCTGGTGGTTGAAACCAAGTCTCTGCATTCCAAAGAGAGCCTTTCAGAGATCTCTTCATTCTGGAGAGCAGAAATCATGAATAGTATTTACTAAGTTTAGTGTTACATCATTATAGAAAACACAGAAATAGTTTTCCTTGCTCTCATATTGAGTGTAGTGTCAGTAGTAAGTTGGTATTGATATCTGAAATCTTTTGAATTTAAAGCAGAGATTAACAGCACTTTTTCAAGAAATAAAAGTAGATCATCAAAATAAAGTAAACACAGATATGGACACAATAGGGTTGATATAATTTACTGTGGTGAAAAGTGAAAAAATTGTAAAGGTGGAATTTATATAAGTAGTGTAATAGTGATGATGCTAAGTATGTCACAAAAGTACATGAACAAGATGTTTTATACCTAGTTTGGGATTTTTTTCAGCTCAAAAACATTATTTGATTTTAAAAGTAAACATCTAAGAGTTTGCCTTTGCCAAGATACCCTTTTGTTATAAAAATGAAGACTTCTGCAATATTTGGATTACAGCTGTGAACCTAAGATGTCTGTCTCCTTTTTTCAAGTAGTTGTTCCAAATCCCAAATAGCAGAGTATGAGAGAGAGAGACTTTTTGTGATTAATTACTGCAAATGATTATGGTTTGGATCTACACTCTACAAAACCACAACTGTCTTCACATTAATGAGACAAAAATACAAGAAAGCACCCTGGAATATTGGCATTTCCTTGCTTGTGATTTCATAATGCTTTTTGTATATTTTAAGTAATCTCTTTTACTGGAGTGCCTGCCTTATGTAATGTTTTAGTAGTGGAAACGAGGCCATCCGCATGGTAGTCAAGGTTGTTCCCTGAAAGACATACTTTGTCTGCAGCAGAAGATAAATTAGATGAAGACATTTAAAACCTTCACAACCCTTTCATCAAGCTGAGAAAGAACTTCCTCAGTAACTCCTCCTTACTTTTTGTAGAGCAGCCCATCTTCTCTGCCTATTGATGGTCATTATCCATTTAACTTTGGGGCTTGCCTGCTGCATAATATCCCCATCAGGTGTATTACCTTTGTTTGTCCCTTTTCATATTCTGCCATGCCTGATTCAATTCTGCAGTCTAATAAACCCTTCCTTTCCTTTCCTGTACATCATCAGATTAGCTCAGTTGGTTAGAGCATGGTGCTAATAATACCAAGGTTGTGGGTTTGATCCCTGTGTGGACCTTTCACTTCAGAGTTGGGACTCGATGATCCTTGTGGGTCCCTTCCAGCTCAGAATATTCTGTGACTCATCCTGTGATTCTCCCATGAACTGTGATTGACCATTAGGACCATATATTTCCTGTTCATTTTCCCTGCCTTAGCCACAGTGTTTTCTCTATGCATGTTGTCAACACTTCTGCTGCTGGGTATCAGTGATCCAGCAGGTGGACTTCTGAAAAACAGCAAGCCAGTAATTTAGTATTATCTTTTCTTTTTATTTCAGTCACTATGCAAATAAACATCACAGTTAGGTGTTTTATGTGAGCAGAGGAAGCTAGACTCCTGAGTATGCTGCAGTTCAAGGCAACCTGGTACAAAGAGAAGCAGAACAGGAAAAATATATAATACAAACAAATGCATCTTTGCTAATAGACATCTACAATTGTTAATTTTGCATAGGATATATAAGAGCTTTATTTCTGAACTATAACAGTAAGTAGTATTGTGTTGCCACTTTCTGACTGGCATCTTACTTACTCTCTCATTAGAAAGATTCTTTAAAAGGTATTATTATCCTTCTGTTGGATTTTTCCCCTCAACCAGAGAAGATTTCAGTGCAGTCCTCCCTTTTTCTGTGCTTGGGATTAACATCATTTTTAGCCCCATATTTGTCAAAGTTCAGGATGTTCCATAAATATTTATTAAAAACTTTGTAATAATAGAAGATCATTTTTATTTCCTAATTGATTTTGTGAAGAAGTTACATGTACATACTAGTTTTTGCTAGGCAGTAAAAAGGAGGAAAAAAACCCCTCTAATTATTGTAGCATCTTGGGGAGCACATACTGCTACAAAAAACCCAAAACCTAACAAACTGGAAAATACTATTTTCAATGCATTTTTGCCTAAAAAACAAAGTTACCAACCGGTCCTTGAAAGATTTGCCCTATATCTTGCCTTTCAAGGGTTTCACTTGTAGCACTGTCTGTCACACCCCTGAAATAGCAAACTTATTTGGGGTCACTGGTTCAGCAAACCTCCACCCACCGTCTAATTTGCCTGGAGTATGATGCCCTGTAATACTTAAGGATGTACCTACTGGCATGCCCAAATGGTAGCTGTTTTGATACTCTCACTTCAAGAAGACCTTTTTCTCCTCTCCTCTATCTCTCTGTGTCATCACCTTGAGACTAGAATAGTCACGGCCCCACTGCTGGGAATTATTCAGTGGTCGTAAACTCAACATTGTCACCAATGTTCCCGCAGCCTTCACAGATGGAGAGGAGATGAAAGAAAGGGAAGTTAAAATCCTGTGTTCTGGATGTGTTCTCTAGTGGTGACGAGGCCGAAGGTCTCTAGAACCCCTCATGGTGCCCTTTCAGCCATCCTTGGCAACCTGGGGGACTTTATTCACCATCTTTTAATGTAGAATGATACCAATACAGTTGAAAGCATGTTGCCTTTCTCATGTGTACGTAGCATCAATCATTTATATGTGTTTTAAAAAGGAGGAGAGAGGAATCTGTTGATAGTATCATGTCTGCTCCACTGTTTTTCTTAGCATTTCAGGTTATGGTGCAAGAATTATATATGTATGCAAGTGCACACACACACATACATCACACATGCTTTCAATTTAATTAATTAATTTTAAGGTTGTATTGAACTGATTGGAAGATAGTAATAAGATGCTACCTGCTGACTTGGAGAGATTGTACCTACTGAGTTCTGCAACCATTACGTGGTGCTGCCACCAAATCAAACTTGACTTGACACCTTCAATGTGTTCTCACTGACAGTGGTACTGATCTGTACACAGAAGATCCACTACCAAAAGAATGCTATTTTAAATTCTTCCCTGACATTATTTTGTTCATGGATTCAATGCGGAGAGCACATTATTGATTAATTGACTAACTTGATGCCATAATTAACACTGATTTATTATCATTATTTAATGGTATCATCAGTATGCCATAGTCTTTAGAACTGAATTAGAATTTAGGATATTTATTTTCCTTATACCAAAAAGGCATTTTCTGGAAAGTGAAAATATGCCTGTGTGCTGATGGGTGTAGAGAACGTGTATGTAAGAGTTCTCCTAGGTGAAATATAAATAAAGTAACTCAGAAAGCCAAATAAAGCTCAGCTTGGATTTCTTGATAACAGATCATCCCAGGTTTGAGGTTAAAAGTGTTTTCACATTCTGATGTGATTTATTGGCTGTATTTGCTTTTATTTCTATGACAAAAGTGGTTGGCCTGATATTTTTATGAACTCTGGCAGGATTATAAGTGGAACTTTTGCTCATGTACTCAGTATAGAAGAAACAGCAAACACTATAACATTTATAAAAATTTTAGCGATAACAAATTCAATGGCATTTATGTTTGTGTTTGTTATGACTGTTTGACTCAAAAGTCTATTTTGAGAGAAGGAATCTGATTTTAGTAAATCAATATAATAAAGCCTTTGATTTTTTACAAAAGCCAGCTAGCTGTAACTTCAGTATTGGTATTTCAAGGCCTCTCACTGATATTTTAGAAGTTTGTGGTTGTTTGAGCTTCCTTTCCAAGCCCTGGGGAAATAAGAGTATGGTAAATCAAAGCCCAGATCACTGTTTGCATTTATTTTACTTCTCATTATGCCATGTATGCAAACACTTAAAAGAAATAGAGAAAAGGTATAATCATGATAAGATCCCTTTTATAGAACAAAGGGGAATACATTTCTAGTTTAATTTATTACACTTCTCCTTAGTACTATAAACTTGAGTGGCTCATGAAATTTGACAGTTCCCTTACACTTCTAATTCAGTGATAGTACTTTTTAAAATAATTACTGCCTCTTGAGGCATAATCCAAGAAAATAACTGGAAAGCATTTTTTCTGATCTGAAATGTGTCTTAATTTCTTGTCCTTTCCAAATGAGGAAGTTTAAAAAGTACAAACTGTAGTTGAGTACTTAACTGCCATAAAAAGTCATCGTGTTGCCTTTGAAATAAATTTTCCATTTGCATTTACTGTTTTCTTTCTGCTTTCCTTGCCTGTGACAACCAAAATCCAGTGTATGATTGAAGATATATAATGAATCAAAATATTTAATAACATTCAGTGAAATCTAAGTGTCACTTTTTTCAGCTTGATGCACTCTATAGCGTATTGTGAGAGTGGAGGAAAAACCTCTGCTGATTTTAAGTATTGCAGAAAAAGTTTTCTAAGTGTCATCTTAAATCTGGATGCTTTTTCCCTGTGCTAAAATGAGATGCTCTCAAGGCTGATTTCTTTCATCCCTGTTCTCTTGAGAGAGGCTCTGCATCAAGCTTCTCAGGTGGCATAAGGAAGGTTTGCATATATTGAAGTTAACAGAGAGATGACAGATTATGCCAGCTGAGAATTGAGGTACAAGATTCTAGCTACCAGAGCTGAAATGATAAAAGCATCCCATGGGAGGTAACCTAACCTTTCACAGTTTATTGATCATCTGACTTGTACTTCTGATGTCACTAGTTATTCTTACGATTTCAGCTTCTCTCTTGTGCCGTCTGCCACACAGGTCTTGCTGTGGCACAGCTTCCCCCAGAAAGCTGCCAGACACCTTTCCTTTGGGGACCAGGCTCCAGATTAGGACATTTTCTGCAGTCTTGAACACTGAACAATTGCTGTAGCAGTTTTTCATCCAGTCTTCGTCCTCTTTAGTCATGGCTATTCAAAACCACTTTGCTCGCTTAATTTCCCAGCATCCTCACAGCGGACACATAGCTCCTTTGTAAGCTCTTTATTTACACTGTGGCCTCACTGCCACCTTATCAGTGTGCCAGGGCTGCTCTTAGATTTCAGAGTGAACAGTGCCCCTCTGATGCTGCTTATCAGCGCAGAAAGTTCAGAAATTTTGACTCCTTTCCCTGATCTTCATCCTGTGCTTGTGTCTTATTGCGTGGCCAGTCCTTTCCTGTCCCATCTCCTGCCAGTTACTTGGTGTCTCACATGACTGCCAAAGTTTTGCTCTTGCCCTCTGTTTGTTAATCCTGCAACTTCCAGCCTGCTATGGTATTTCATTTTTTCAGTCTTTTCAAAGATTTTTTTCAATCTGTTTCAAAGACACTGTTACAGTGAATGAGTTGACACATAAATCTGGTTAAAAAATTCTAGGTTTAAACTGACGAGTAAATTTACTGATTATCTTTACTGATTATCTTTATTCCCACCATTTAGAGCTCTTTTCTATAAGTTCTTTAGAGCTCTGATTATGTCATGACTGACTGATGACTAATCCTGCAAAAAGGAAGAGTTTTCACTTTCTTTGAAAGAAGAGGCCAAATGGAGGCATTTTCTTTTGCACTAAAATTTGCAAAATTTTTCTAGTTTGTTTTCATTTTATGAAAAACATATGAAATCTATGAGAAGTACTGTACAAGTTAATAATAACTTTAGGTGGGCTTTGTTTTGTAGATCAAAGTTCGAAAGAGTAACACTAGTATAAACAGCTCTCTCATTCTCTCTTTGTAATACTTCACCAAGATGATGTCTGGGGTAAGGAGTGGCCATTTCTAGGCAGAATGGTTCCTCTAGATTTTACTTGGGTTTTGTGTGTTTTCAGAAATATGTTTTTATTGCCTAATACTGAAATTGCTAGTTGGAGGAGCTTGTGACATGTAGTTTTAATTTAGTGTTCCGGCTTTTGTAGTACTTCTTGTTCACTTCATAAACCTTAACTGCTTCTCCAGTAAAATTCTGCCTTGGATGACCAAGGCAGGAGAAGGAGCTCACCAGCTTCATGCCCTGTTCCTCTGTCCAGCCTTCCTTACTGTCCCAGCCCAACAGCATAACTGAGACATTCCTTTGGGAAAAGGTTAACTTGGATTCCTGCAGTCCCAGCAATTTCACACAGTTCCTCTTCTGTAACAATCATAAATGTACTAGACAAGATGGTCTGATAAGGAAGTCTACTAGGGTTCTTCTTCATTCCATCTCAAATCAGGATTGGTGACTGTTCAGCTGATGGCAGCGTTGCTTGTTTAGGTTCCTGGTTTTAAAGATGGCATAAACGTCTGCCAAGAAAGGTAACTGCCAACAAAAAAAGAAGATTGCCCCTCTTGGGAGATGGTAAGAAAGCGGACTGCTTTATTTTCTGATATTTTCCTTTAGCACGTCTAATTTGGAAGATCTGTGTTTCTAATACATCAGGAATTGAAACCAGTCACCAGAAAAAAAGCTTGAAATGCCCTTTCTTAGTGGAAGACTTAACAGTTGTTCAGTGTTCCCATTTTAAGGAATAGTTTCAAAAAGCGAAGCCTGAGGGTTAAAACAAGCTCTTTTACCTTTTTTTACATATGATCCAAGAATCTAAGTCACTCAGCAAACATGCCATTCTGCAAGTGTCTTATTTTCTTTCCACAGAATTTCAAAAGCCCTGTGGGAAGTGCCATTTATGGAATATAATTGATATGGATGCTCTTCTGAGACTATTTTTGTTGTTATGTTTCAAGATAAAAGCAATCGAGTATTTATAGGAAAAATAAATACATATGCCTTTTGCAATGTGTTGTAGCTGAAAATTAAATATTTTTCTACTCAAATTTTGGCATATTTCCTGGAATCACTGAGCTTTCAGTAACATTTTTAGTTAATATTCTGCAGCCTACTGTTGTATTCACTGCAGCTGACGTGAGCTCAGAGAGTTTGTCTTTATTTAACCTTAGAGAGGAATCCCAGGCTTGCTCTGTAGTCGGCAGAGCTGTTGGGAAGGATCTGCTCTGGACCACAGTGGAAAGAGTACGGACAGGGTCCCACTCTGAATCATGTCCACTACGACCTTACTCCATTGGTGATACTGAAAATCCTGCAAAATAAGTGAAGTTAGCCTTTGTCAAACTGATTAATATTTTCTGTCATTATCCATCCCTTTCCTTCTCTTTCTAATATCTTGATGAATCCTGTTGCTTAAGTCCTGCATCGCACTGATTCTCGTGATGTTTGAAGTTGAGGGCACTGATTAGGACAATTTTTTTACCTGTAAAATACATATATCTGTGTAGAGGGTGTGAAAAAACATATAAAACTCCAATGAGAGTAAACATTCTGTATCACCTTTGCTCTCTGGAGACAATTGCATTGGGAGGGGCAGGGAGGAAGATGCTTCAGCTAAAAGTCAGAGCTTTTAAAGACGCTGATTCTGATTCTCTGCTCTATTACATATTTTTCACACTGATGTACTTCCACAGGGCTGCTTCATCTCATTCTTGTTAGCTACTAACAAGTAAGAAGAATCTAAATGACTTTTGGCATTAGGACAGAGGAACAGAGAACAGCAAACCTTTCAGTTTGATTGGTAATCTTACAGTTACTTGTTTATAATAATTTAACTGATGAGGTTGACTATTACTCAGCTAATTATTACTAAGTACAGTTTTAAGATAGTAATTACCCTCAAAAGTTAGTATTTGCTATGTTAGCTGTTAGTATTGGATGTAACCTTAATGTTAGCAATATTTATGCCAGGAAATAAATGCTTGTCTTTATTTGCCAGTAAATAATGGCACTGAAATTACATGAAATATTATGTATTGATTTCTCTGGATTCAAGTCTCTGTAACTACCTTATGTCATTAGTGTTTGTTTTCCCCCCACATGAAGGAACAAGGTTAAGGCCAACTTGATGAAGTAGCACCACTGCAGTGCTAGATTTATTATTTGAGTGTGTGAAAATTCTTGAAAATGTGTAGCTTATCAAACTGAGCCTGGTTTCAGTTGTAGATTTTACTAATAGTGGAAGGAAATTTCCATTGTTAGAAAAATCTGGAGGCCTCCTCTCATGCTGATTTCTCTGAAAATGAAGACATGGGATGCTGGTCCATGATAGAATGTATAATCAGCATGAATCACAGTGAAGATATGCAGGGGTTGATTTACAGCCAGTATCTGCAAAGTGAGCTGCAGGGCTTAGTTTGCAAACACTATTGTGAACCAAACCCTGCGGGGTTCAGTTTGCAAACACTATTGTGAACCAGCCCTTGCAGGGCTTGCCGAGCTCCAGTTACTGCTACTGCTCCTAGTAAGGCTTATTATCCTGTCACAGAAGATGTAAGAAAATCCATCTCTCCCCTTTAAACTTGATAAACCTTTGTCACCTACAATGCAATTAATGTTAAAAATAGAAGAGTGCTGATGATAAGATTGTGACTTGCAGGCAATGAACCATTGTCCAAGTACAGGAGACTTATCTGGAGGGCCAGTCAGCCTACACCGTTTGCTGTCAGTTTGCTGATTGCCATTTCTCTCTGGGTTTGATGAAATATTCATGTCTCTGCTCTGCTCTCTGCAAGCACTATTGATTTCTTGTATAAACGCAGCTATATTTAGTCTAGACAAATGGAATGTGGATTGCTGCTGAATAAATGGGATGAAAGGCTGGGGTTTTGCCTGTATGTCTCTCTTGGTCGGTAGCAATTATTTATAATCAAGAGTAGTTTTTGTAAGTTAAAGGTGATTTTTTATAATTTGTTTCAGAACAAAAGTAAGCACTTAGACACAATCATTCTGTTGGGATAGAGGGTTAAGAAGGTGAGTTACACTCTGAGGTTTACAATCATAGTTATTAGGATTTTTTTTTAAAAAGGGGGCCAGAAAATTGTATATTTTCAGAATTTTGAGAAGAAAAAAGTATGAGCAGTAGAAGAGATTTTTTTAAATCTCTTCTTTTCTTTTTAAAAATTCTTTTACTAATAGATTTGATCATACAGTTAGAATTCAGTTCTTTCCATTTGCTGCAGTTTCAACTTTTACAGCTTCGATTTTGCTGCTTCTACTTGCTAAAATATTTCTGTTTCATTTGGTTTTCTCCTTGAAAACAAGTACAGATGAAGAAGAGAAAAAGGAGAAAATATGTTTGAAATCTTGTTCCAGAGTAATTTCTGACAACATGTTTGTTTTCAATTAATAATCTTATTTTCCAATGAAGATAGGGGAGGAAGAGAAACTGGAGAGAATGTGTTTGTGTTCCACTGTCCTCTCGTGGATGGAATCAGAACTGCTGAGCTTTAGCAGAGACCTTCAGCTGCTATTTATTTTTCTCTTGTAGAAATGTTACTTGCTAGTTTTTTTGTTCTGCAACAGGTAAAATTACATTCAGTCACTTCACTTAATGTGAAAACCAAAGCTTTACAAGTATTGTAGTGAAAATTATCAAATCTCTCTCCCTTAGTCCCTTCTATTTAAATTAGGAGATAGAAAAATAAGAATTCTTCATTAAGTACTTTAATGCTGGATTAACAATACATAACATAGCTACAAAAAGTTGGAATAATTCAAGATGTTGTCGTTTTCTTACAAGCCACATATAGTGTATTGTGTCTAATCCACTTCAAGCATGGTGGTCATTTTTCCAAAAGCTGTATTAAAACTTGTTTTGTGTGTGAAATTATTTTCCTGTAATGTTATATGTGTTATTCCTCTGTGTTTGCCAGGTGTATTTTTATGCAGTAGGTATGTGTAACACCAACCTTAAAAAATCTACACACTAGTTTTGAAAAATGTCTTGCAATACAGTGAGAATGGCAATGCCTTCATCTTATGCTGAGGAAGTGCCCTGAGTGTTTATTGTGTAGTATTAATAGTGCCTAGGAGATTCTAATGAAGTATGACTCCACTAGGCTATGACATGGTTTTAGAACAGGGTTGCTGGTTAGTCTGTTTAGCAGAATATTAATCTGTGAGTATTTTAACAGGGAATGGAAAGAAAGTGCTGAATAATTTGTAAAATCTCCAGTCGCTGGTAGGAATGTCTAAAGTTTGCACACAGCAGAGGTTGCATTAATGTTTTAAAAGGCCTGTATATTGAATCAGTCTTTGAGTGAAATTGGTCTTTTTCCTGGTAGGAATGATCTCTATTCTCCTTCTCCAGTTATATTTAATATATATGTTTTGTTTTTTTCTTCCCCCAGTGGATGTAAAGTCAGAGGTTCCCGTGGGGTTAGAGCCTATCTCACCATTAGACTTGCGAACTGATCTCAGGATGATGGTTCCCATGGTGGACCCAATTATGCGTGAAAAGCAGCTACAGCAGGAACTACTCCTGATCCAGCAGCAGCAGCAAATTCAGAAACAACTGCTGATTGCAGAGTTTCAGAAGCAGCATGAAAACCTGACCCGCCAGCATCAGGCCCAGCTCCAGGAGCACATAAAGGTAGCAACATTTTTCATTTATCCCTCACTTTATCTGCAAACTGAATATCCTTAGGCAGACATGAAAAGGGAACATGCCTGAAAGGTTTGCTGTGACTGAGAGGTGGTGTTGGAGTGCTTCTTTCTCTGTACTGAGGTGATAAATGCCTTTTCAAGCCAAACTCCTAGCACCTATCAGTGACTTGCCCGCAGCAGACCGAGGCAGTACTATGAGGATCATCAAGCTCATGAAGCTACCACAACCACAAAAAAATCAAACTATCTATTTTACAACCTGAATTTTCAGCCAGACTTCAATATGGCTGTCTTTTCGATATGTGCAGTTTTTGGTATATTAAAGACTTTTGGGGGGGCTACTGTGTGAGTTTGTGACAAAAAATCAAATATAGGCAAGTGCATAGTATTTGCATTTGGAAAATGGAGGCAGGCCCTGAAAGTGTCATGTTTTCGCTCTTCTCTGATCTGCCTCATAGAATATAAAAAAGAAATGATTTATGGGATTGCATGCACTATGGTGGGCTTACTATAATGGATTTTGACTGGGAATTTATGATCTTGCCTTTCTTTTCATTTTTCCTTCTTATCTACTTGCCATTATGCTGCTGTGCTAAGCTTCCACCGTGTGGGGCAGCCAGAGCTGGGTGATACACAGGCAAAAAACACTGTGCAGTTTCCAGGCATCTTTGCTGAAAGAGGGAGAAGTGAAACCAGAGCAGCAGGCTGCTTCCTGACATTAGAGTTCATTTTAGTGACAGCCATGTCACTATCCCGCATAATGCAGCATATCCATTCATATCCAGCATAATGCACTACCCTGCTTAAAAGACTGGGGAAAATCAGTTAAGAGATGAAAAGAAGTGTAAGCAGAAAGCAAGCACCAATCCACAGATACTCAAGGGGGTTGTTTTAACCAGGACTGACATAGAAAACAGTGCAAACTGCACTTTCTCATGTCTTTTTGTTCTGTGCAAGTTACAACAGGAACTCCTAGCCATTAAACAACAGCAAGAACTCCTTGAAAAAGAGCAGAAACTGGAGCAGCAAAGACAAGAGCAGGAACTGGAGAGGCATCGCAGGGAGCAACAGCTTCCTCCCCTCCGAGGCAAAGAAAGAGGACGAGAAAGTAAGAACCAATGTACCATGAATCCTAATAAGAAATTAATCTATTCCCCTTTGCATTCTCCCAGCCAAAATGGACTATGAACAGGAACCTGAGGGAAGCCTATTACTGTGTGAAATACGCAGCTTGACAGGTCGAGGCTGTGCTTGGAGAAGGGCAGGGCCACCCACTGCACCCACAGAAACACATTTCTGTTTTGTGTGCAGACTTGGGGGACCAGTGGAAAGCACAGTTTGACAGACCTGTGTATATGCTTCTCAAGAATCTAGCTCTTCTTATAAAAATTGAGGGAATTTGAAAACCTAAAGCTTCATATGAGAACTTTTTTCTGAAGAGCTTATTTCTTAATACAGAAAGCACTACAAAAGAGCAAAAAATCAAATTGCTTGCTGATTAACTTATTTGAGCATTGTGTCAAGATTGAAAATACAAGGAAATATTTAATGATTTGGATGAGACTTCTGAATACTTTTGCTAGTACTTTTACTTTTTCAAACTGCTTGGCTTTGTTCTTGATGCCATTTCATGAGGCCCAACCAAGAGCTATTTGTAGCTTATATATAGTTTTAAGGAAAAAAAGCCAACTATAAAGGGTTGGTGGGATTTGGTGCTCACTAGAGGGAGACAGATACAAATAGTTCTCCTTAGTGAGGCCAGTCTAAAAATCAGGTTTAAGTACAGTGTGAAGGTATTCAAAATGAAGCTGCCACAAACAGATACTGTTACTTGCCCTAAATGAGCAGAAGAACTAAGTGACAAAGACCAAAGCAGAATGAAGCTGTACAACATGAACCTGCTTTTTTTTCTTGTGTGGAAAAATGTATCAGTTCAACAGTTATAAGGTGTCCATGGTTCTTCCAGTACTTTGACGAACAATGAGCCCATAAAACATCACCAGCATATTGACCCAGAAGTGTGAGGGTGGTAGAAACTGCAGGAACAAAAGGTTCCTCTAAGTGGTATGAAAAATCAGCCTCCCCATAAACAGTTGGGCTTTATTAGTGCTCCTGCCAGAGGAAGAGTGGAGATGTGAACTCAATGGTTCCCTTCTCAATTTGACTTGCTGTTCAGTATGTAGCAGCCAACCAAGCAGCTTGTGACACCTCTGGGCCCAGCCTCAGCCCCAGTGTTGGTTGTTGCTGATGTTCTACTTAATGAGTAGAGGAAAAAAAGGAAGGTTCAGGGAAGGGATTTAGGGTGTGAAGCCTAGGGGTATTTTATGGGAACTAGGTCCCAGGGGGACATGCGCAACAGCTAGCTGTGGTGTATCAGGGTTAGGTTACCAAATATATGGAGTATCAAGTATGCCTTACTGCTGCTACTTTCAAAGAAATGGGTTTTCTTCCCCCCCTTTTTTTTTTCTTTTTTTGTCACTGATTGTGGAAAATCAAAAGATTTTTCTTTTTCATACTTTTTTTTTTTAAAATGAAGAGTATTATGGCTGTGAGTAAAGAAGCATGTCCTGTGCTGCAAGTAGGAGTTGGAAGTTTGACCTTACATTGACATGCTCTACTTCTTGTTCTGTATTGAGCTAGCCACCAAGAGAGGTCAAAATGCACTATCTTCTGTCTTCCAGACATTATGGGTACAGGCTTTTAAGGGGCTTCGGTAGAAAGTCTCACTGCTGACTCTTTCTGCAGTGTTCTGTTTATAATCAAGACAGTGTTTAGAGGGCAGTTTGCTGTGTTGTTACTATTACTTTACAAAAAGAAAAAAACGTTCTTTACTGCAAACTCGAAGTGACCTTTTGTCACTGTCTTTTTAGTTCTATCCTTGGTTTAGTATTTGGGAATTATTAGGAAATAATTTAAATTCTTTAGATACATCTGGCCCTGGATAAATGGCCTCCTCTACTGTTGAAATATTCCTTATGACTTCACTGGAGTTTGGGATTATGGCCAATTTAAGGCTTCAACTGACAAACATATAATCCAAATGTTATCTCATTTTGACTGATTTCCACCACTATTTTTTATGGTATACAACACTTCCAGCAACAAGACACAGGCTCTGTTTAGGGTTTTGTTTTCTTTAAAAAAGTAATTTTTTTCGAGATAAAATATATTTAATTCTGTGTGTCTCAGGGGCAGTGGCCAGTACAGAAGTGAAGCAGAAACTTCAGGAGTTCCTGTTGAGTAAATCGGCAACAAAAGACTCTCCGGCAAATGGGAAGAATCATTCCATGAACCGCCACCCCAAGCTCTGGTACACGTATGTTCAGTGTTAAGCTGCTTCCTTGCCTTGTTGAGATATCAGTTAAAACTTGCCAGAATGCTTTTGCAGCAGGGTTATTGAGCCTCTGCCTCCAGAGCAAGACAGAAGTTTAACAAAAAAATCATCAAAAAGCCATAAGTTATATTTCTGGTTAAACTGAGCACTCAGTGTTCAGTGATGAGAAGAGAGCTCCACAGAACAAGATTCTTTTTTATTTCAGCTGCTTCATCTTTTGATGCTATCACAAATACCTGTAATTTTTCCAAGTATCTTCAAATTTTACAGTTAGGACAACTTTGTGTTTGACTTACTTGGATTTGGAATCAATCACAAAACTTATTTCTTCTTGAAGAGATGCTGCTTTGATTCCAGTGAAGTTCCTTGAATGGCATGAGTAACTCAACGGGATTTTGAGAAAGATAGTGGTCATTTAATTTTTCTTATTCTGATGGATTTTAGTGTCTGAAACCACATATTCTTTTCATGCCTTGGCCTTGATAAGAATCTGCTTAGACCTTCAGGCAAGCGATTTTGTTGTCCTGCAGTGGGCCTATTAACATGTTAAGAGTTTACAGTTTTGCAGTTTTTATTCTCCCCCCCCTGTTTTTTTTTAACTTATTAGTTCCTTTTTGACTGCCCTATTGCAACAGACACATAAGTCAATCCTACAAAATGAACTCTGGCTACATTTCTGAAAGGCTTCAATGTTATGCCTAAACTGACCTTCAATAGGACAAATGGAAGTGCATATGGTATACTAGATTTCCGTCTTGTGCTTGTTCTTTTTGAAAAGGATTACTGAAGGCCTGCCCATGGAGTTTCCACTCTGAGCGCTGTAGTATCATGATTTAATGTATTGTTACATTGTCTTTGGTGCAGATACAATGCTTACTTAATTTTTTTCTTCCACATAATGTGTAAAATTCTCTTGAATATGTAAGTTTCCTGGACTAATAATCTGAGCTTAGTTCTGAGTCTTCAGATGAGTGGGAACGAGGAGCTTTGCAGAGCACGTCTTCAGCTACACTGCAGAAAGTAGTCCTTCCTCTCATGGTAGAGCCCCTTTTGACAGAGACATGGTATTAACTACACTGTGTTAGAAAGACAGGGAGAGTCTGTAAAAGGCCAAGTAAAATTATGTTTTGATAAACAAAAGTTTGAAAGTTTCCCTTCTGTCCTTCTCTCCCCAACTCTAAATAAAAAAATCAACCAAAAAACCCAACAAAACCAACCAAACAAAAAAACCTACCAACCCCTGAACAAACTATGCAATTTCTATGCAATTTGCAGTTTCTGCATTCAGAAAGATCTGCCCACGCTATTTCTTTCATCCAGCAGTTGTCAGAAAACACTCTTCAGCGTGGAGCTTCTCTGCTGACATGACTGCTGTGCGCTTCAGAGTGATGTGCTCACAAAACTTACAGGTTGAATTTAAATGCAAGATTTTATCTACTTTGTACACTAAATAGTTTATTTGTATTTTTTCACAGATAATAATAATTCAGTATGTCTGGGTAATTTTATACAAGCGGCCCCATCCTGAAAATCCCCCACATTTTGATAGGGGAGGCTTGATCAACACATCTATTTGTACGTGATAAAAAGGACTTAAATGGCTTTTGCTGTGTGTCAGCTGATTCATATTAAAATGCAACCATCTGAAATGGTCAATTCCCCACACTGGTGACAGATCCTGTCTGTAGGTCAACATGACTCTTATCCTATGTGACTTTTATAATGAGTGCAAAAAGTGAGTTCTTGGGAATCCCAAGGAGTTCCATAACTTACTGTAAGAGTGAAATTGGTTACATGAGCCTGTGGTTTGTGCACACTTACACGAACAAGAACATAAACACAGCTGAGACATATGTACAACATGTGTAGATAGTTACTGCTGGTCACCTCAGTGACTGCTAATTTGTGACCTCTCTGTGTCTGCTGCAGGGCTGCCCACCATACCTCACTGGATCAAAGCTCTCCACCCCTGAGCGGGGCCTCACCACCATACAAATACACTTTACCAGGAGCACAGGATGCCAAGGATGATTTTCCACTTCGTAAAACGGGTGAGTTAGCATAGTTTATTCGAACCCCTTGCCCAGCAGTTCTCCCACCCTTTATTTCAACCAGGCTGTCCATCAGCAAGGCATATACCATATTCCACAAATCCTTTTCAGGATGATACTATGGGTAAGTTCAAAGATCCTGGCTTCATCTTTACAAGGTCACACTGGCCACATGGTATCAAGAGTCAGTGTTTCTCAGTGCTAACAGCTAGTGCAAGCTTCGGTCCTGATAAATTCAGTTTCTAAACAGACCACAATTTCAGGGACGTATATTTTCTTTGTCTCAGTATTACTTCTGGCTTTAGCAGCTCTCTCTGTCTTGCATGGTAGATACAGTATCTATCTCCAGACAGTTTTCTGCCATTAGACAGTGTTTTTTCAGGGCAAATCATGAAAAGAGGAGGAATTGGATTAACATTATATTTTGTGTCATTGGTTGTCAAAGTTTGTATACGTATGTGCATATACACACATTTGCATGTCTTCTTATGCATAGGAATGTGTAATATTTTACAATGTTCTTTTGAAGGTTTCTAAATATTTTAGAAGATTTAGCAATTAAATGTTTTGTATTGACAGCAGGTGAACTGTAGACTTGATGTTTTTGCACCATAAAGAAAGCTAGAAGGATGGCGGTGGAGTCCATGAGGCTGTTGCCTCAGGTCCTTGGTGCAGTGACTGGTATCCAGGAATGCAGAGAGACACTCAGAGGAGGTGGGGGGAAAGGAAAAGAAAACATTAGATCGCTTATTGCATGGGTCTGCTGTTGAGTGATATAGTTACATTCAGAGAGAAAGTCTGACCCCCTACTGTGCTAACAGCCTTTGAATGTGATTTAGCCACTGGGAGATTGAAAACTAACTGCAAACTGGTACCGACTTGAAAAGAAGTGGCATTTGGAACCAGCATACATTCAGAAAGAAAATCCAATCTGTATCTAATATTTTGGGGCAGACTCTCTAAGCTCATATTATTTCCCCAAATATTTTCAAAGGAACGAAAGCATGAAAAGCAAAATGCTAATTTATTCTAGCTGAATTACCCTTTGTACAATATGGTGGCAATATAACAAGATTCTATAAAGTCTTGTTCGGGCTGTTCATCACAATAAGCCCTTATGTGATTCTCTGCTTAATAGCACTGTACTACATATATTTTCTGTGCCAATAGACTATACATTTTCATGTTTTTAAACAAAAGTGTATCTACATCTTCTAAATGCTGTGAATTCATCTACATGTTTTTAAATGCAAGCTTTTTCTTCCATGTGTATATATCTTAAATGTTATGATAGATATTTATGATGTGTCAGACTGTTGATCTGTAAAACAAAACATTTTCAAACATTGTAACAGTAAAGTTCTCGTGCAGCTGCTAATACTTTTATATCTCTGTGGGGGTTTCAAAATATTCCTTAATTCAATTCCCATTGTCTGCATAAGAGGACTATAATATAATTAAATCCAGATGTTTTCTATATGTTATTCCAAATATTTGGGCATGCAGTGCATCGGTTCCAAAATGGAACAAAGGACATGATGACCCTCTGAAAATATATCTACAGAATAAATAGACAAATACTAATAGAATCATTAGTATAGGCATTTCTATGACATTTACAGAGCAATTCTGATAAGCAAATATAAATGAAGTATACAGCATGTTGTACATTACCAGTGGAGGATATTTGATAGCTCTCCACATCCATGAAAATAGCAACTGTTAAATATCCTGTTTACACATCCAGTCTCTCTGTGTACTGGAGTTGTTTCATTCCAGCCTTCAGCAACATCCCCACAAAGGTTTCAATGATTGTTCATCAGGTTGAGAGTAAAAGCAACAGGAACCAGATCAACACAAGTCAAATGACCCTAAACTGATCTGGGTGGTTATAGGGCCATCCTCCAGGCAGAGGGGACATTGTGGAGCCTGTGTCATCCTCATGGGACCTTACCAGACAAAGATGTCCCATGAACACTCGTGTATATGGACAGGCTGTAAGCCTCAGAAATCTGACCTTTGCCATGAGGGGTGAACCTCTTTTCCTTCCCTTTAGGCTATGAATGCTTATTGCCACTGGCTCCTGGTAAACCCTCTGTGGTGCTGAACCTGCGTGAAGTCAGCAATTCATATGAAAGCAGACTTCACATTCCTTTCAGTCTCAAGAAAGGAATACCTGTTGTGGGGTTTAATCACAACTTTGTTTTGCTTTTTTTTTTTTTCTTCAATATTTAAAGTATAAAATACAGAGGTATCTTCCTCTTCTCCAACTTTAATATTATGCTCTGGAAAATAATTCTGATTGAATTAGCTACTCTGAGATCAGATTTAATGGGCAGCAAAGCTGAATGGTTCTCTCCTGACATCCTAATGTGTTTTTCAGTGCTAAGGGAACACCAAGTGTCACACAGGCATTGTAAATTAAGAGTCTTGCTTGCTTGCTTTCTTGTTCAGCAATCCATTTAATCTTTGTTTAATTAGTCCTAAAGTGGCATCTCCTTATTAGTCTTTTAAAAATTAATTCTGAGAGTATAGTAAAGAGGAAAATATTCTCTGCAGCTTTTAATTTTCTGGCATCTAAGTAATTGGATGCATAGGTAACTAGGGAAAGACTTAAGTCTTGCTCTTTCTATGTTTACAGATAGGTACCAGAGTTAACATCCTAGTGCAGTGACTATGGTTACTCAACAACTCTCAGCCTTGTGGATTGTTTCTTTCTGTACAAGATACAGCAGAAGTTGTCAGCAGTGGGCTTCACACAGTTTAGCTACATGGAGGATTGGGACTGTCCTAAGGGCTAGAGGCCAGGATATGCAACTCTTTGCACAGCTGCATTCAGATGCTCAGATGACAGACTTTGAAAAAAGCAGAGCAAGGGGAGCTATTGCTTCATTGGAGACATAAATATACCATAAGGAGAAGCTACACATCTGTAGCTAAGAGCAGAATTTAGTCTAAACAGCATAAGATCAAAATTTAAAAATCCAAAAAAAAACTTCCACCATCGATACCAGTCATAGATGTGTTTTCTACAAAGGACCCAAAAGCCTGAACAGCACATGGCTCATTAACTTTCAATGAGACTAATGCATCTAAATTACCCAGAGAGGTTTGAAAATTCCTCCCTATTACTGAACATTTTTGAAATTCATACTGACTGTTTTAAGAGCTCTGATGGGAGCTGTGCACTTTCAAAGACCTGATCATTTAATATGGAGAACTTTTGATTGCTGAGGTCCTTTGTTTTATGTCTGTCTGTCCAGGAAAATATTACCTGCTTTATGAGATTACGGTAAAACTAACAAAAATATAGTGAGCAACATGGGTTTGACAAGGTAGAGGATCTTTTGAAATATTTTTTTTTTCTTTTTTTTTTTTACTTTGTTGAAATAAATGCAGAAGTTCTGGGAAATGACCCTGACATTTGCATTTTCTGCAGTCTTTAAAATTTCACTTTTGTGTGCAAGTGTTGATACAAACCAGCAAAAGCTAGTAAGTTCCAATAAAGTTTAGCTCTCTTGCCAAAGCTGCATACTTTTAAAAAATGTTGCTGTAGGTGGAATTTCTGCATTTTGTTTCATGTTTTGGCTTTTGTTGGAAGAAATTCCTGGGAACATCATCATATCAAGTATGAACTGTTTTTTCTTTCCTGAGTTTAGCATAATCATGGCAGAACTGGAATGTCAATCAGTATTTCTATTTATTTTGGTTTTGTGCCAGTTGAATCTTTCCTTGCAGATGGATTTCTAAGCTTTTGACTTGCATTTTGCTTAGGGATCTGAAGATCTCTCACAATAGTACAATTTGAGAAGATGTTTGTAGCTCACTTTCCAAAAATTGGAAGCACGCTCAATGGAAACATAGCATGGGGTTATTTAAATAGCAAATAGTACAAGGTTCTTGCTTGGACAGGAGAAATTGTGTAATTTCATACAGGAAAAAAAGAGGAGATGAAGGATTGTTTAATACTGTGATGAAAGAGAGGAAGAGGGCTGTGCTGCACAGCCATGAAGATCACTTTGTAAAAACCATTTTAAGTTAACCTGATTAGGCAGTAGAATAACAGTGTAGCTCTTGTGTAATGAGAGTGAAAGATTCCTGAATGAGAACTCAGCAGATGTAATTTTTTAAGAAAAGAAATTAATTAGAATATTTCCTTACAATTCTTTCTGCACTTATTGACTCAGTAATTTACTGGAGCAGTTGAAACGGATAAGAAAAACATTTTGTGTGTGAAAGTTTTTCTCCCTTCCCCTTTTGTACCACAAAATTTTATTTCTGTTTGCATTTTCTAGGAAAACACTATTCTGTGAAGTAACAGTATATGAAAAAGCTGGATTTCTTTTGGTCTTCAGTTTAAAAAAATGTCTTAGATTATCCCAAACCCTCAATTACCATGTCTGCCAGAATGAAGAAGTCAAGCTCAGTGGAGAGAAGTGTTATTTTTCTCTGAGTTTATGAGTGAGCACAATAAATGGGAGAGGCACTTTGTTTATTGAACCAGGGAAACCAGACAAACATGTTATGATTCTCCTAATTTTATCTTATTTTTCAGGATGCTAAGCATTTCTGCCTCTCAGAGTCCTTGTTTTCCTGGGTTACTTAGTCTCAACAAATTGGGACTAGGTAATGTGCCCGAAAGAAATCATCAGTGCTTATCAAAATGAGAAGGGATACAGAAGGTATCCTGATCTTGACTCCTTTTCCCATTAACCACCAGACATTTTTAGCCTTCACGAATTCATTGTCAATAACTTGAGAGGATGTGATTAGTAGTAAGAGGTTTTAGAAGAAGAAGAAACTTTCACTTGAAATTGAGGAGTGAATCTGAAGCAAACTGTTGTTAACAGCTTTCAGATTCACGTAATGAACAGGCCAAAACAGCATTCAGTCCATGGGAGCCAGCAGCTCCAAAGAAATGTAATATGGCTGTAGCTACTGTGCTGGGCTGCAGTCATCTGGGCCTGTCAGAGCTCTGCAGCCTCCTAAGCTGGGGCTGAGGAGGGATGTCCTGTCATTCTGATTTAGCTCAAGTTAGAGGAGAAATTTTTTGAGGTAGATAGCTTAAAACTAAACAATAATGAATGCTAGGGTAGACTTAAATGACATTGTCAGAGAGAAAAGAACTTGTGTAGGTATGCTTTGGTATCATGTAAGCTTCCAGAGCCTGCACCAAGGTTTAATAGGAATCATCACCAGAATCACTCCCATGAAGGCCATCAGTTTTCCCATCAGTGCAAGGTTATTCTTCTATTAACACTTACTTTTAATTGCAGGAAAGCAAGATTTTTATGCATGGATGATTCTCACTCTTTTCAAGATTCACTGTATTTCTGTTTTAGCAAAAATCCCACTACTTGTATATACATCCTGTTCTGTCTTGCCAGTAATTACTCTGTTGTGCTAGATACTGAACCTTTTTCATGGCTAGACTAATTATACAGTCTTGGTCAAAATACTATCTTAATTCTTTTACTGCCCAATCCATAACCAAAATGGAAAGTTCTGCTTCACGTGATTACATAAAGGTTTTCTTACCCAAACTGTATATGTTTTCAAAAATGTTTTATAAATTAGCTTTAGGAAGTACCTTGCATAACTTTTTGATAAGCAGGTAATCAGATACTAGACATCTTTTTGACTTTGGAACCTAAAGAAACAGCTTCAATAAGGCACAGGGAACAGTTCTGAAATGTAAAGCATTTTAAGAGCATAATGTCCATTGACAATGAAGTTCAGTGGTTTTAATGGGCATTTCAAAGCCTATTCCCTCTGGATAAATAAGTTAAAAAATACTGCATATAAAATCGGAGACTCTTTGAAGTCAGTAGAAACTGTGCTGTTTGATTTCAGTAGGACTAGGACTTTTCTTCCACTGTATTTAGAGCAGGGACAGTTGAAAAGTAAACAAGAACATCTAAAAAATGGCAAAAAGAGAGAAACAGACAGCGAAGGGAAAAGTGGAAATCACATGGTATCAGATCATCCAAAATAGAAGATGTTGGTTAGTAAAGATTTCACTTCTCCAAAGTCCTGCAAAACATAGTTTCACTGAAAAATCTGTTCAAACCCACAACTCTAATTAAGGGGTTTAGCTGCCAAATAACATGTTCTGGCTAAAGCCAAGTAAGTATTACAGGGCCATTCATGAGCAACGGCATAAGCTTTGTACTTTGCTTTTGATTTTCTCATGGGAAAGTAATATAAATGAGAGTGATACCTCCCTGTTGGCTTTAACTGTTAGAAATGCAAAGCATGCTGAAATTGTACATAATTCTCTTCCAAAGGAAAGGAAATAGCATTTCAATGGTTTTCCTCAGTGTCTCGTTGAGTTATGGTGGTGCACAATTATTCCTGTTAAATTACTCTACCAGATGGAAGGTTGCATTGTATATTTAGCTAATTAAGTTGTAGGGGACTGGAATGCTATTACAGAGCATAAAGAATCTATCTAAAAGTAAACCTGTTTTAATTCAGTATCACTGTGAAGGTGCAGTATGGATGTCCAATAAGACTTTAAACACATAGGGTTTTGCTCCTCACATCCCTTAACATGGAGAGATAGTTTCAGAAAATGAGCCTTGCCTACAGAAGTTAGACAAACATGTTTTGAATGTCTGAACAACTTTGGAGCCAGTGTTATCTTCATTTATGTTCAATGCAGCTGAAGTGCCTTCCTACTTTTAAGATGAATTTGGCCTATGATTCTCATCTGCTAGTAAAGCAAGATATACTGTGGTTTTGTTGCTTTTGTTTTCTTGGCATCCTGTACTCTCTGTTGCCTTTGAACAGCTCTAGAGTATGCTTCAGCAATCTAGACCTGCCCAGCTCTCATTTACTGATGACACTGATGGGAGAGAAGTTGATGGTGTTTCATCATGAATTTCTGAAGGTTGATGAAATATTAGATTGTACTTTTTGCCCACTGTGAACGAGATGTCACGGCTAGATATTTTCCTAGATTAAAATCTGTGGGATTTAATCAACCTATTAACAAATTTTTTCTTGTACGGGGCTTGGGGAACAACATAATCATAAACATGATTACTCTATAAAAAAATAAATCATATATCTAGGGGTCAAATGGTGACCCCAGCAAAAGCCTCAACTCTGGGGGCTAGGGATTATCTCTGACAGTCCTTCACTGAAGAGAGTATTTTTTCTTGGGATTTAGTGAATGTGGGTGGAGGATTGCGGCTGAAGAGTGGGATTTGCTATATTTGCAGGAAGTATGATATTGTAGTCCCATTACTTCTACCCTCTAGAACCAATTGGTGTAGATGATGAGAAGTAGGGGCAAGAATAACCAGCGGAGAACTAACCAGAAGAACCGCCAGTCATGCATATCTTAATTTGCTTATTATCATTCAAATGAAGAATGCCCTCTATTCAAGGGCCTGTTTCACCACCTTCTTTCTCCTCTACACCTCCTGAGAACTCAGGTGCTAGTTGGCTCCCATAAGTGATATAAAGGTGTGAAAAAATTAAAGAATTTGGCAATATGCAGGGAAAATGGGAATTCATTTCAAAATATCCTTGTTATTTTATTCTATGGTTCAAGACAGTATAGTATTGATTGCTTTTTAATCCCCTACTTATTAATGGAAAAGAATATTAGTCTACCTGTAAGAAGATGGACCTGACATAGCAGCAATATGTCATGGTTTCAGCAGATTTGACATATAACGAGGACTCATAAGATCCAGTGAAACCATGGCCTCATTGAAACTACTGTATAGGCCAGTGGTGCAAATGCAGGATGCTGTTTCTGCACTAACAGAATTTATTAAAAATTCTATCAAGAGACCTGTTCTTTTGCCTCATAGGAATTATATCACACTGTTCAGATTTTCATGAAAAATATAAAGATCTCCAAATCTAGCTAAATCCAAGCAGTACAATAGGTAATTCCTACATCTAACTCAATAAATCATGCCTAGCAAGACAACACTTGTTTGCATGGGTAATGAAACAGACATTTTCCATTTCATACAGACGGCAGTGAATAACAAGGAAAAGTTAGATATTTAAAATAGCTGCAGGGAATATTTCATTTTTGAACCTGCTTTAGAAAATAAATGAAAATTTGCTAATCTTGTAAATTGGCCTCCTTAGCCTAAAGAGAGCAAAAGGGCTGCAAGATCCTCTCTAATCTAATTAGCTCTTTTACCATGTGTTTCACTAAACCTGTTTTTTTTATTTAGGGAATGGATATTTACTTTAGTCTGAATAAATAAAGCATTCTACCTTTTACAAAAGTAACATAAAGCAAAGGACTAAAGGGTTTCACATATGACCTGCACTCCCCATAAAGTGATTGGTTGTACAGGAAACAGTTTTGGTGTATCCTGAAAACACATTAGGTGATGCAAGCCAGAAAAACAAAGTGTCTCCATCCTGTACTGCTGTATCTGGTTCTCCCGCCTTGTTGGGACCACCCAGTGGTCAGGTCCATGTAGTTCTTGGAAGAGCTTTAGAGGGCATGTGTAAATAGCTTTTAGTCTCATGAATCTAATTTAAAACTCTTTCAGAAATGGCATTTTAAATAGTCAGAATTGAGAAGTCATTGAACCCACAGAATTTTACTACATGCTAGTGTCTTCCAGTCTGTCATCTAATCCAGAGGATGTCCCTATGTTCGTTGTCCAATATTGTCTTGTCAATACAAGGACGTGGCCTTCTACAGCAGATGTCAGTCAGTTACGTGTGAAAACAAAAAGGCACTGCTCATCTTGCCTGTGCCTTACATATTCAGCTATGTGGAGGTGGCTGAAACAGTCTGTGGCTGCCTACAGGAAGCCAGAGCAGCAGTCAGAAACTCCATTCAGAGCATATTTGCATGTCTGCAAGAACCACGTGTGGTAGAGGAAAGGCTGTGAGACCACCAGGTCTCTCAGAAGGACAGACATTCACAACTCTACATAAAGCAGCTGAGGAATCTGGAAGCAGCTTTGGTCTCTGATCTATGCCTCTCTGCCTCTCTAGCTTTCTGCCAGGCTTTGGGTTGCATTCCTAGTTATGGTGAGGAAGCCCAGATTATCTTCTCATTTATCCTTTCTGGTGATGCTTAGGGCTATCTTGTGCATTTCATTCTGCCTACATCAACCTGGGGGGGGAAACTGGGAAGCTTCTCCTTAGACTGTCGTGGTTGTGTGTTGTAAAGCACATAATGCTTATCTGTGCATGGGTCTCTAGTACAATACTATAAAAAAATAGCAAACTATGTGATGTGAATTAAGGAAGATTCCTATGTGTCGATTTATTGATACTTGTTAGATATAAGCCAGAAAAAAAAACAACTCCTGTAAGGATTACACCATAGATTATATTCAAATCAGTATCATATATGACCCTTCACATCTTAATAAAATGATAGCTGAAGAAATAGAGAATACTAGTGAAGATTTACTTCAAGGTCACGAAGTCTTTGTTTCCTAATTTTTTCTGTTGACCTAATCATGTTAAAGGAGTTTAAGTTATCATTTTAAAAACGATCTTAGTAATATCAGTTGGTGCCTGAGCAACAGCAAACAATTCATCTTTCTCAAGTAAGATGTCAATTTTGCCACTGCTGCTCATGCTGGTGTTGGAATCTTTGTAGTCAAATTTAGCATCATTTACCTTGCCTGCCCCACAGCTTTTCTAAGCCAGCCTGCCAGTGAGGAAAAGGAAATGCTTTCACTTTAGAGCCTTTCAAAGTCTTGACAAAAGCTCACTTTCTGTTCTTCAGGTTTCCTATATATGGTTTTAGCCTCAAGATGAGGACCTGCTCGCTATGCACCCTCTCCCATCCCCCATTTCCTGCCTGGGTTCATTAAATGCTGATTTGAAGTTGGCACACGCTCTTCTGATACAAAAGTAGTACTATGTTCCAGGAACCATCAGAAAGTAGTGCATTATTGTCTTTTACATTCCCTTCATATATATCTTCTCCCTGTGCATAAAAAGGATTTTTATCCCTTCTTAAATATTTCTGTGTGTTTCATGAAATGAAACAGTGAAGCAAAGCCTTGTCAAAAATACCTCAGCTCATTTGGGAGCAATCTGGCCCCAGGCTATATTCTTTAATGCTAGTATCTGCTAATATTAAGCAAAGTGGAGAACGGGACATAATGACTTCCCCAAATCATTTTCCTATCTCTTTTGCTTGTATCTGAGTACCATGTTTCTTAGCAGAGACTAGCTTTCCTTCACCTGATCACTGATTTGTGATGACTTTAATGTGTACCTACATAATGAGTTTGTTGCAATGACTTTAATGTGTACCTACACAGAAGCCTGCGTATTTTCCATTTTTAACAGTACAGTTACTTAATTCTTTCTTCCTCTACGAAGCCACCATAAAGTATGAGAAAAATCATTGGGACACTGTCATCTTCATCTACAACCAATGTTTGCAGTTCTGTATAAATCATTACAGGTCATGCCAAGGAGTTGGTAACCAATCCTTGGATTGCCTCTATTATCTTCTGTTGTTGTTTAAACTAATCTTTTTTGTATCTTTCATATCTGTTTGTCACTTACAATTATTTAAAGAGTATTAGCAGTCCATTATTACTAGCACTAGAAAGAGAATAATCCAGGTAATACCAATGAAACTGAACAAGCCATATACTGCAATATATCATTATTCCAACTTATGCTATAGCTACATAAACAAAGTCATTTTCAGACTAGTCTTTCCTGAAATCCTCTCAAGTGAATCGCTCAAGTGGGTATCAGCTGATTTGCATTGAGATCACTGACATGGGCTTTTATGGCCTTCAGAGAAAATGGCTGTCTTTTTGTTTTCTTTGCAACAAAACACTCTCAAATAATATATTAATCCTTTCTTCAAGTGGCAACTTGTTCCAAAGTGGTAAATATAGTAGAGGTGCAAAGATTTGTGGAGTAAAGAGGTTAACCTATATAGTGGCCAATTAAACCAATATCAGATGCATACTGGTTCTTAGAAGGATTTTAAATTATTAGCCCAATCTACTAGACTGCTGCCACGAAAATTCGCCATCCTGTTTTCCTTATCTGCCACACTCCTGGACACGTGCTCTTGTTTTATTCTTTTGTCTATGGCACTTGGGCTCCTTGATGGGATGATTCAGTCCACTATAGTTGGAGTCACCTAACCCAGCAAACCCCACTGCATTTGGCACCTCCAGCACTTTAAAGGAGGTCCCGTTTCCTCAGGAAGTTGAGATACAGGATGTCTGTTATATGGTGTAGAATTAATCTAGTTTTGAGTTCTGGACCACAATGGGATGCTTAACGTACAGCAAGTTAGCTACATGCATTAATTACCTTGCTGTGTCAGTCTCTTGGTTTATGGTTGAATCACCGTATAAAGTAATAGACTACCTGAAGGTCTTTTCAATAATTCTATGGTATCAAGGCAGAAAAAAAAAGGTTCATTCTTAGGGGTTTTTATTTGCATGAGGATGCTACTCTGCAGCAAGCCTGGGGAGTAAATCTTTAGCCTCAAAAAGTTATTTGGCACTGACTCCCCATGTGACACTTCTTTTCCACACGGAGAATGCCTTTGGGTGATGAACATACTCATCCTCAGCAGTGGATTAATTAAGATGAGCAAAGGAGCCAATAGTGTGCAGTAGAAATACTTATCGAGTGGCTAATGCAAAGCAGTTATTTTGAACATTATCCCTCTATAGACCACTTCTAAGAATCACTAGTTAAAATATTGAGCCAAATAATCATTTGAAACATAAGGCAGATTAATTATAATAATTCTTGACCATTTGTAACTACGACTTTCCAAGTGTCTTGCAAATACTAGGGGGAAAATTTAATTAAAATAAAAGGTTTGAAATATTTATTTTCACTTTTTGCTCACTTATTCAGAGTTTAAACAATTAAAATAGTTTCTGATTAATCTTACATGAGTGCCTTGGGGCAGGGAGTATGTATATATCTGTATATACATTTATAATTGCAATCCACAGCTCCATACTTGAAGGTCAAAATGATTAATTTTGCCTTTTTAACTATCAGAAGAGCATTGACAATAATAGATGTGTTATTACTGCCCTCATGTGCACTGAAGCACATAGGATTGCTGTTGTGATCCATACGTCTTGCAGTCAACAATAATTCTGCTGCAGCTTTAGTGGAGCAGGATGTTACAGGGATCTCTGCAGTCACACACCAAGTCAATGCCTCAGGCACAGCTAGGAATCAAGAAACCAGCGTCCAGTTCTGTATTTTGTTCATTGGAGCAATGAACATCATCCTCAAACTGGTTAGATTTATATATTTAGTGCACTTAAACCAGAATCCTTTTTGCTAGTCATTGAGTCCTAGTAAACACCATGTTAGGAGCTGGCAGTGTCTCATGGAGAACATTCAGGAACGCCAGTATTTGAAGCTAACACTCTTCAAACATTGGCATTGGTTTTTATTGTGAGGTTTATTTTATAATTTTAAAACCACCCTTTTCCATGCCTTTTAATTTTAAAATTGATTATTTCCATTTAAAAATTATTGCCGTCTTTCATGCATCTTCTCAGATGGCTCATAAACTCAGACATTGACTTCAAAGTCTGTTTTCTGTGCTTATATGATTGATTCAGATGCAGAATATGATGGGAATGTGGTAAAAATAGAAAGGCAATCGCTGTGACTGAGCATGAAGTGGAGAATTTCTCCAGTGAGTGTTGCAGAGGATTTGTATCACATTAGTCTGTCACGGGTACAGACATATTCTCCTAATTTTTAAGAGTACAGAATAGTATAAATGGAATTATTTGTAAGTGCAAAAGGATTGAGTGCCTTTTCTTTTAAATGTCATCACACCTGGTGCAATCTGTGGTTGAAAGTGTGTAGTGTAGTCGTAGCCCATTATTATATTTTATATTTTCGGTTTCGTCACAAATGGTATCTCAGATAGCAAGCAAGTCTTTGGTACTTCATTATCAGAACCATTGATCTTAACAGTGGCAGTAAGTCATAGAAAATATTTTTAAAATATTTTTACTATTAATGATTTCCAGTGTTTTGCTAGCCTGTGGATCTTGGTCTGAAATGTACTCAAGGCACAGGGTCTTCAGAGGGAAACACTTGACAAGTGCAGAGTAGAATGTGACAAAGGCCAGCATATGACTGCAGGTACTGCAGGCCACAGCAGCACTCTGCTGAGGTGCAGCCCTTTTGCTCTTTAGTGAGCATTTCTACCTTCCCCATCGCTGAGGGAACAAGTGGGACATCAGGAAAAAGGTGTGCAATATGACATGCTGGGCAAGAACTGGAATTAGAAGTGTAGAGTTGAGCTCCTGTCCCAAAGTGAGAAGGGGGTAATTCTGAATTGAGTGAAGATATAATTTATTTTGGGTTTCTGCTAACTCTTGCTCCTTCTTTGGGGCTGGGCTCAAGTCTTTGCATAGGAGAGAGAATTGATCCCAGTTTCCAGCTTTCTTTATTTTGAGATATTGCTTAGCCAAGCCTCAGTTTCAGAAAGGGAAATACAAACAAATTCTATTCTACTATTATCTTTCACTACCTCTCAGCAGTCTGTTGGATAGAGAGTATACTTAAATGAAGAGATAAATGAGTATATGAAATATTTTATCGTGCTAAAAATATTACAAAATAAAAAGCACAGCAGAGCTGGCTCTCATATAAAAAGACTGTGTGCATTTAGGAAACAAAGGTGGAACTTGCCCAAGGTGCATTAAATATAATCCTGGGTTTTCTGGGAATCAATCCTACTTCTTCATTTTCAGAGCATATATTTTTCTCTGCAAATGTTCTTAGGACACTGTCGTAAATCTAGTTGTTTGGTGTATAACTCAGAAAACGCTGAAGTTCTGGGCCTAAAATTGCTGACCAAGAAATGTTCTGCCAGCAAGGCTTGTTATAATTTATATTTCTAAGAGAAATCAAAAGACACCAGTGGAGGTTTCTCTCTATTTCTGTAATCAGACCTTAATCCAGTTATAAGGTTCCAAGGTCCAAGCTGTGTCTTCATCCAAGTTTTCACCTACAATGAAAACTAAATTGCATTTGTCTATAATTAATACTTATGATATTAGGAATAATTAATAGGTAACTTCAAAGTTGAAATAGGATGAGAAAAATACTTGGATTTGAAGCTCTTCAGCTCTCTTCCTCTCTTTCCTAGCCTCTAATTTAAAATGAAATTTTAAGGAGCAGCAGGATGTCTGGGGAGTAAAACCTCTGCCTCCAAGCCCTCCTCGAATGAGATGAAGTCCTACAGGGTCAGTGGGTCTGACACAAAGCAGTAATTCGATTTGTAGTCACGTATTTTCTTTTTAATTTCCAGCCTCAGAGCCCAATTTGAAGGTACGTTCGAGGTTAAAACAAAAGGTGACAGAAAGGAGAAGCAGTCCTTTACTCAGGAGGAAGGATGGAAATGTCAGTTCATTCAAGAAGCGTCTTTTCGAGGTGACAGGTAATTAAGAATGGAGAAATTCTGTATCAGTTGCCATAGTTCACAGGATAGTGGTCGTACTTTGAAATTGAAACTGTTTGCTAAACAAAAAGAGCATTTACAATATTTGACCTCATCCTGACAATTCTTGCTTTGACTTTGCATTGATATTTAGTAGCTTCATGACTTGCTCAGGTGATCAGGTGATATTTTTATGCAATCAAGTATCACTAGTCTGTCAGACATGTATCTGAATTCACTTGGTGTATCAGAATTATGTCACACCAAGATGGAACTAAAGCACAACATGAACAAATTCACATCAATGTCCTCGTACATGCAGTTTTTGTGACAGCTTTTCACAGTATGTCATGTGTGAAATTGGGACATGGATGTGAATATACATATGAAAGTAATTAAATAATTTCCTTATGAATTATTTCTGGATTATAATTTTTTACAGCTAGTTTATTAATTCCATTTTTGAAGCCTCTATGAGATTCTTGATCTCCACTTTTATAGTTTTAGCTGATGTCTTTATATTTTACACACAAGATATTTACCATCAGAGTTTTCTGTCTGACACCATTGAAAGAGCAAAAACATGAAAGTAGGTATCTTTGCTTCCTAGCTCTGACAATAATTTGGAGCCTTTCAGACTGTCATTATAGTTATGAATACTGACTATATGACATTTTGGACCTTTCACCCTGATCAAACACTGTTGTCTGAAGCCTTTTTCCCCTTACTTTTTATTCTTTTAACTGAAAATAGGCTTTTATTTAAATGCCTATTTATACAAAAAGTGCTATTTTAATTTTTTAAAAAAATTGGAAAAAAAGATTAAGTTTGTGTTTCTCGACTTCTATGAAAATTATTGAAAATACAGTCCAAGAACTTTTTTGTGACCAGAGAGTCTAGCTGGGTATGGATTCACTTCAGTAAATCAAAGAGTAAGAGATCCAAGTAAGAGCTAGGAAGTCTCCTCTAATGTCAGCCACAGCGAGAGCGTATTTTTGCATGTGAATTGCGGCAGAAAGAGTGAAGAAGCAAAGAAGTAGCTATAGAATATTTACAGCCACATTTAGATATTAATTATTTTAACTTCTTGAGTGCTTTAATTTGAAAGCTATCCCATGAAATAGGCTTACTTCCACTAATACTACACTCTTCCATCTTTAACCTTCTTAACTGTTTCCATTACATAAATGTAATTTATATCAGGGTAGAATTAGAACAACACACAACAAGATCATCCTCTTCTCCTAAAACAGAACTCAGGACATTTTAAATCAAAATAACATGCAGTCTTTCAAATGCTATTTTAATATTTTTGCATACTGTAAATATTCCTTCATATTCGTGCCCAAGATATAGCAAAAGTGTATATTTTGCCACTAGTATTGCATAGGTAATGATTAGTCCACACTGGGCTCATCCCTGTCCTAAACAGAAAGGGGTGGCAGTAGACCTCATGAATGGATGACATGTTATCATGACCTTTGCAGTCCTGCTATCTCTGTCATTTTGATCTCTTACAGAGACAGGACTCTTTGCAATTAAAAAGGAAACAGTGTCTTTTCTTTACTCATTACAATTTCTGTGTCTGTGTTTCTGCCTGATACTGAGTGTAAATGCTTCTTATGTGAAGTAGACAGATCATAAGGGGAAAGACCAAGAGCATCTTTCCTCATTAGCAAAAAAAGGAGGATGAACTAAAAATCTTCAATGTAAGTAAATACCATAACAGATAGATACTTTTCAACAACAAAGAAAGCCCTATGCCATAAAGAGTATATAATTAATCAAGATCACATGTACCTTTCCAATGTGAAATTCATGTCTGTTTAATCTGTTTTTCAGAATCCTCAGTCAGTAGCAGCTCCCCTGGATCAGGTCCCAGTTCCCCAAGCAATGGTCCAACCAGCAGTACAACAGAAAGCGAAACCTCAGTTTTGCCATCTAACATTCAAGCTGAGGTAAGACTCATTACTGTGGTGCAGATAATTGCTAAGATTTCTAGACTGGAGAGTATGGATGGTTTGTTTCTCATTTTGTTGGGATCATACTCACAAGCAGATTAATGGCAGAAGATGTAATTTTCAAGAATACCAGGACACTCGCAGGCTAACATCAAAGTGTATGATATATGACAGATGTCTTCATATATGAGATGCATGTTCAGGAGATGCTTTGGTAACAAAAGTCCAAGAAAAAGCAGCAGTAGTGCTACTGGAAGAAGGGAGGTGAGCTGGGAAAGAAACTTGGAAGCATTTATGTTACAGAACATTATTTCTGGGATAACCTGAAGAGGTGCTCAGTCCTCGATACTGATGAAAAACTCCCAGGTGGAAAAGAGCAATTTAGGCAGTGGTGATCCTAACACATATGAGTTAAGTTAAGGTAGTCCCACGTTCAGATGAGTGCTGAAGTAAATTCATTTAATTACAGTATTGGAGTTAGATGACTAAGTCCTTTGTCACATTTGTCTTTTATTTTGCTGTACCTCAGTTTTCTTATCAGGGCAGTACTTACCATCATAAGTGACATGCCAGAAGTCCTGGATACTTTTTTTGTAAAGAGAGATTGTAAGCGGAAGGAATCTTAACTACTCCTTATTCTGTTTCATGAATACGTGCCCATAACAACAGGAATGCAGATGGTAAATCAGTTGTGATAAACCTCATTTAGCATAGACCACATGCCTAAGTCATGCTTTCCATGACAGTATTGTAAAGGGACAGTACATTAATGTGACTAAGAGACAATCAATTTCCACAATATTCTGTACCCAGTGCTTATATTTACAGCAGTTCCTGCTTTGGTGTCAGAGTTTTCTGTTAATTGTTGGTTTATGCTGTTTATGTTAGAAAAATTGCATGAGAAAACGTGATTTAACAGAGTTTTAGTTAACGGAGATATTTCTCCAGGTCAGTGGTAGGACATTCACCTCAAAAAAAAAAAAACCTGGAATGGGCAGTTCAACCTCCAGCAGTGACTTTTCCCCATAATGAATTAATTGTGTGTGTGAACTATGATCCAGAGGGCAGGTGGGTGACCTCTGCACACTGATTAGTAGCCTCTCTCTGGCCCATAACCAAAAAGAAAAAAAAAAATTGCATTGATGGCTAACATGTGGTCTTGCCTCATAGCCCCTTGTATGTGATTGCAAAGAAATTTAAAAGATGCAGAGTAGGATCCATCATTCGGATTAGATCAGATCCTAGTTCGGTGGAATTGAGTTGTATATTTCACTATTGGGAATGTTTTAGATAGAAGTTGGTAATATGTAGGTGTTAGTGCTGTATTAAACAGGAGATCTTGACCAATTGGATTTTTTATTGACTCAGGCATACTGCAATATGCAAAGGCAGTAATGTCTGCTACATGGGGCTTGTTACTTTGCATGTTATATAGTTTCTGGACATTTGTCCACAGTGTTGAACCACCATCAGAAATACATACAATCTGGTCAGGCTGGCAGTCTCTGGGGAGATTTGGAAAGGTTGTAGCAAGACCATTAATATTAATATTCTTATCATTAATAGAACACTGCATTGCATATGATTTGCCATTACTGTGCCAGACATCAGAAATTATAGCCCCAACATGCAATCAAAGTTGCTCAAATGAGCCTAAAAAGTTCCTTTAGAAGTTGAGCTCTGCATGCTGGCATCAGTCACTTCACTCGCTGGATGTGTGCTAAGAAGCTGGGATCCAGTCAGGGATTTCTTTACTTCTCTGGTTACTTGACTGTTAGTACTGTGGTCCTGTGGGCTCCAACATTTTTCCATAAATCTCAGCTTCAGTGCATTTTTATTTTAGTGGGATTTTCTTTGGTAGTTTAACATCAGCCAAACTCCTACATGTCTCTTTCTAGTTTAGCATTAGCTGCCAGCTCTCAAAGGCTATACATCTAGTCAATTTTTCATCAGATACACAAATTACAGAAGTTTCTAATAATAGGATATGTTCCAAATCACCCAAAATATCACTTGTTTTTCTGTAATCCTGCATGACTCACAATGCTGTTGTTTCATAATTGTTGTTGTGACATTTGCAGTAAGTGTTGTGCTCATATCTGAGTGGGTGGATAGCTGTGGTTTTCATGGCAGCAAATAAAACACTTTTTGCTGGGGATAACAGGTTACTATGACAGAGCCATTTACCAGTAAAACATGAGTCAATACCGTAAATGATTACACTGTAGTGCATGGACAGAATTAGAGCATTATCAGTAATGAAACGAATTTTACAAGTATTTTTACCACATCCATTGAAATAGCGAAACTTTTAAGTCATTTACCCTTTGGAACAGACAGTCTGGTGGGTAGACATTTACAGCTTTTTGAATGAACAAAGGTGCACTGCAAATGCCACAGTTTTGCAGATAATCCTTTACTATCACAGTTCCCTTAATGGTACTTTCAGTACCATTTGTTAAAACACTGGTCTCACTATATGAAACTTAAAAGTTAAACTCACGATTTTAATTGCACCTTATAAATAAAATCTTGTTTTTATTAGGCCCAGATGTCTTCAGTATCATCAAGGTTCACCGCAGTAGCTATTTGTCTCCTGTAGCATGCCGTACACTTTCAGGTCACCTGCTGTGCTGGGGCTAAATCTTACTTGCCTGAGAAATGCAAGCAGGATTGAGCCCCTGCACAGCATGTCCCTTGAGTTCAGAGGGACAACCTGCTTTAGTCATGTAAAATGATTAATTTTAGGCATTTGCAGCCTGGTCAAAAGCCACTGAAGGCAATGGAAAGTTTCCAGTTGGTGTAAGCGGGCTTCAGATCAATTTCTTTCATTTGTGCTTCGTAGAGCAATATTTCCTAGAATATCCCTTATTAAGCAGGAGACATGAATTACATGTATTGCAGATAAACACATACTTGTTTTGTGCAACCCCATAGCCGTAAGTATTTAATACTCGACTCACTGAGGTGATCTTTGTAAGTGGCTAGTGGAAAAATGAGTAGGTTTCTGACTAGCTGATGAGGTTTGCTTCAAGTGTATGTGAAGAGAGTCTAATTAATTTTTTTAAAAATCATCCCAAAAGCCTCAAGAGATACAAAGGTAAGTAATTGTGAATATTGAAAGCTATGACAACCTTACTGTAGCTCCACAGCTGAGAAATATTAAAGCCACACCATTTTGTCTTTTCCTCGTAATCCATACATGCACACATAGGTGTTCCTGCTTCTCAGCAGGCCCCGGTGGTACAACCAAAGTACAGTCGCTCATCATGGTTACTTGTTGATCACTGTGCACTGTTACATTTAGTTCTTGTACTCTGTTTTAAGAAAGAGGATAGCTGTTGATGGGCTATTTTAAGCATCAGGAAGCAGGATCAGTGGACCAATGAGTAAGTATATAGATGAGAAAGTAAAGCAAGTCGCTCTTTGGGGTAATTTAGGTGCCAATCCAAACCACGATGTCTGCATGTAGGACAAGGACATGGCTTAGCCATTGTTCTGCCAAATGACAAAGCTGGCAACTCCAGCTTTGCCACCACTGCAAGATATTGTTGACCGTGTATAAAGACAAGCTGCAGCTGGAGTCATGTATTTCTGCCTCTGGGGGACCCTGCTTGAGCAGGGTGGTTGGACTAGATGACATCCAGTGGTCCCTTCCAACCTTAGCCATTCTGGGACTCTGTGATACAGAGGATCCCAATCTGTGCAGGTAGACTACTCCATTTATTTTGGAAGATGAGGTTTAACTGATGCTTAAGCTAATATTGCCTGAAAATATTTTTAAAAAATCAATCACTTACTAAAATATAAATGACATATTATTAGTGGTATTAGAAATTAGATGGAAATGCTTTTACTAATAAACTCCTGTTTTCAACATTAAACTCCCACAACATGATTAATTCTGCCTGATGAAACAATCATGCCTGACCTTAGTGTGGGAGTGTGTTTTACTGCTATGCACCCTGCCACTGTTGCATTTATTAATTCTAATCTTAGAAGGTAATAGTGGCATACCAAAAGCTAAAAATGAAACATATATCTTTGACATGGCTTTGTATAGATGCTGCAATTGTTATGAATTTGATTAATATTCTAGGAGGCACATTAGAGCTACTGCAGTGTCCTTTTTCCGTCAAATCTTTGTAGACTCCCTCCATTATATCTCCATAGTCTTGACATATTTGGATTTACTCATGGTCAAAGGTGGATGTTATCAAGGCAAGTCACTGTTAGCCAGGAATTAATGTAATATACAAGTGGAGCTTCTTTGTTTCCTATGCTATCTGTTGATATTCCCTAGGTACCAAAAGAAAATTGCAGAGATAGACTTCTACTGTTATTGTCTCAGTGATAGGTCGTATCTCCAAACAAACTGTATGAGGAAGGTTATGTTTTGGAATAACATCCTGTGTTTTTGTGCTTAACCACTTTTCAGTGATGGTCTGAAGTTGCATTGTATTAACACAAAGTATTTTACAGAGTTAATTGATATTCCAGGTTTGTCCAGGGGAAAATCTACAGCTCCCCACAACATGCTTGACAAGTTATTATATTTACTTTAGTCAAAGCCCGAGTGTGCAGTATCCCTCTTGGAGGTGGTCTATTATTGGAGTCCCATATGCTTTTTGTTTGGGAAGAAAGCAGTCACTGTGTCATACTGTTACACAGGGTATTCTTTTTCAAGGATGTTGTTCCCTTGGGGACCATATCATGCCAGAGTTCCTAAGTCTAATAAGACCTTTGTAGCTCTTATTGTGTTAAGTTCTGGGAGGGAAGCAAGAGTTAAACAGAAAATATAATTCAAGCAACTATACTAGACCACATGTTGAAAAACATCACTCTTCAAGCAAAAAGGCAAAGGCTTCAAAAAAATTCCAGTTGTGGTAATCTAACTTTTTATGTTTCTTCCCAGTTAATCTACGGAAAGACAAAGGGTGATCCTTGTAGAATGTCTGGTTTATTCAACAGTAATCAAAAATATATCAGCAGTTCCATGTCCTTGAAAATTATATCACAAGGCTTCAAAAGAAGTTTTAAAGATTTTAACCTGAACAGAATTAGGAAAGTTATGAGGACTATCCCATCACCAGGGATTGATAGGGCACTGTTTTTTAATATATGCAGAAAAAGAGACAAAACATTATTTTAAATGACAGATGTGTCAATCTGCCTTACTTTCTACTCAAAATTTCCATGTTAATGGAGGTAAATAATGTGCCTGAAATATCCCCATATCATAATCTGGCTAAAAAAAGAAAATTACTAGTTAGAAATAATCTTACAACAAAAAATATAACAACCATGGTAAAGGTCTAATACATCCACACTCGTGACACCTTTGATTCAGCTAGATATACTCCTTAATTCATTGGCTAAATTCCCACTGAGTTTCTAGTAGTGAAAGTCCAGTTGATGAGAAGAACTGATGTTGAACTGATGAGAAGTTGATGAGATGGTCTAGGAATCGTCAAGATTTCAGTTTTGCATGGAAAATTGATTTACTAACCAAGGAATAATCCCAGACATATATCAGTTGTTTCCTTAAGAACAGAACTATCAACAGCTTTCTTACAGGGGCAGTAATTTTTCTTATCTGGAACTCCACTGGGATGCAAATCAATGAATGATACATAACTGGCTTTCAGTGTATCAGATTATGAGGATAAAATAACAGAGATAAAAAGCTTGGAGATTTACTTCTGTTGTTTTTCCCATTTATTCCAGCATCTGGTTTCCCAGCAACGCCTTTTGATACAGGATGAATCAGTGAATTTGTTGAGTCTGTACACATCCCCTTCTTTGCCCAACATTACCTTGGGACTTCCAGCAATACAACCCCAAATCAGTGTAAGTGACCAGTCTCAAGCCTTCCTATATAATTTTGCTTCCCGAAAACCTACTTTATGATATTCTCTTTATTTTTTTAGCAGTTCAGAACATAAACAATTCAGAGTAGGAACCAGACATCTCTATGCATTGGGCAACATCTGGATATTTAAGGGCACAACTTGAAAGCAATAATCATTCTTAATCTCAAATAAACAAGTGGCAGTGTGGAGCTTACCTATGTATGGGCCATATGCATTGCATTTATGTAAGATAACAGATTTCAGATGTGACCTGATGTATATGAAGAGATTATTTAGTAAAAATGTTCAAATTATATGATCATCTCTACCTGATAAATTACAGCACCTGTAACTTTTTATGAGATTCCAGTAGCAACCTAAACTGGGCTGGAGCATAGTAGGGGAAGAACCTACTATTCCTGCAGCTAGGTTTGTGTTTGAGGGGTATGCTGTCAATCAGGCAAATAAAATTGGTGAGAAGTGAACAATTCTTAATATTTTAATGACGAGTGAAATTTGCTGCTCAGTACTGAAAATTTTGCTACTGGTCAAAACTTACCTGCTTTCCAGAAAAAAAAAAAAAAGTAAAAATACTGATATATTGTGATTCTGTACAACCATATATTGTGAAGACATTTTAGTAATTTAAATTTCTTAGAATGGGAATTGGTAACTTCTATGAAAAAACTAGGGGTTGTAAGCACAGCTTTTCATGGAGGAAAAAAATTATATCTGTGCAATCCACTATGTAATAAATGCTACTGAATTCTAGTGCTAAATGTAGTTTCAAGTCAAAGTTCCTTTTCACTTTATGGCTTATTCAATACATTTCCTGTTCTTAGCAGTAATATATTGCTGAAATCCAACATTTTAACATCAGATCCAGAACTTTGTAAAGAAAATTGTGTAAGCCTTAAATCAGTTCTCTGCAAGTCTGAGATATTTATAAGCAAATTATTGTTTGTAAGGGATGAAAAAATTGAACTGATCATGAAAGGTAGCACTTACTTTTTCAGAGGATATCAAGAAAAATTTCTTAGCTATTTCACAAAATATATAGCTAGCTTCAAAGTAATTTTATAGCATTAGAATATATGAAATGAAAATATGCTTCATTTGCTCACTCAAATCTTATAAGCTTTTGATGTGGCCAACTAGCAGCAAATAGTACTTTTGGCATTAGAAGAAACAAAGGGGTTGATTTACGCAAGTAATGTTTATTTCTGTTTCCAGAATAAGCAGTTGCAAATTGAATGTAAAGTTTACGCTGGTGTTTGTTTTTCAGGGAAGGGTGATAGTAAGTGTGAAGTAAGCATACACCAAAAAAATATTAGTAAAAATCTTGGTTTAGAATTTATGAAATTCAGATTATCAGATAAACTGTTTTTACCATGACGTACCATAAGTGGTTATCTGAAAGCCTCAACATGTATATTTCTGTTCAGTTATTATTCTTGCTGTAAAAAATGTTATTCTGCTTTAACTGCTGTTTTAAATTTTTTTTTTAATAGGCAAAGAGCAAAGAACTATAAAGTACATTCACAATGCTGAAGGATGAAAACTTCCAAAAGCTTTAATTCAATAACTGTGCAATTTATAAGGGTACTTTAAAATGCCACACATGTACAATAGCTCTTGACAATTCTGTAGATGAGGGTTTAACTGTACAAATTTACTTTGCAAAGGGTAAAACTTACATTTGTGCTGTCCTTCAGGGAGTCAGGGAGTGCTCCAGGAAAAGTAATAGCTTCCCACTACTACAGGTAATTATTTTGTTTTGCTGATTGGCTTGCTGTGTGATGGAAAGTTATGTGAAAAAACAAGCCTTGCCTATTCCAAGCTCAACGCAAACTATTTCCTCTGATCCCCTGGTTTCCTGCGCAGAAGGCTGTGGGAAGGTCTTTAGGAATTTTAAGGATAGGTCCTGTCCTTTCATTAATAATGTTCTAACTAGTAGTTTCTTATGCTTTGGCTTTTATTACTGATTTTTTTCCAAGTGGTTTCATTAAACAGTTTCTCACAGTGTTACATTTAACTGGCATGTTCTTCCTCCCTTTTTATCTCACGGTCAAAGTGTAAGATAGGGATGTTAACCTTTTCTTCTGTATGTATTCATAAAGTGTGATATATGACCATCTAATCAAGCGGAGGTATAAACATCCAGGTCTCTGAAAAGCAGTTACCAATGTTGTTCTTCTTTGACAGGCTTCATCGTCATTCAAAGAAAAGCAGAAGGGGGAGACCCCATCACTCAGACAAGGAGTGGCCTTGGCTGGACAGTATGGAGGAAACATTCCTCCATCATCTACTCATCCTCACATTGCTTTGGAGGGAAAGCCAAATAGCAGCCACCAAGCTCTCTTGCAGCATCTGTTACTGAAAGAACAAATGAGACAGCAAAAACTTCTTGTGACTGGTAATGATCAAAGCTTCAATACGACATTAAGATGTTTTTAATGACTCTTGTATTCAGTTTAAACTAAATGTAGTAATACAGATACCATACATCCTAACCATTGGAAAAAGTGGAAGGGTAGAAGAGAAAAGGACAGTATCTGTTTTCTCTTTTAGTGATTCTATTCCAGTCTCTTAGCCTGAAAGAATTCAGTGATTACAGAAAAGAGAAAATGATTACTTCATCACATTCTTTTCCAGCAGTGTATGATGAGGCACGTGGTACACATCTCACTGAATCAGTGCTGATGCAGAGTTCCTCGATATACACCCCTATTCTCACTGAAAGCTTTCTCTCCTATTAGAACTATTAGTTAGTCGTTTTTCACAGGGGAGTGAAATGTCCCTGTTTTGCAGGAGCAGTTCCTCTTCATCCGCAGTCTCCTTTAGCAGCAAAGGAGAGAGTCTCACCTGGCATAAGAGCTGCCCACAAACTGCCTCGTCACAGGCCACTGAATCGAACCCAGTCAGCTCCTCTTCCTCAGAGTACTTTGGCCCAGCTGGTCATCCAGCAGCAACATCAGCAGTTTTTGGAGAAGCAGAAACAATACCAGCAGCAGGTCCACATGAATAAGGTGAGTTCCCAAAGTAAAGAATTTCCAACTAACTTAAAGGTTGAAAACTACTACGGAAGCTTAGTTATTGATGCCATGTGGTCATGGACAGCAGAGAGGTTCTTGCACGAGTATCTTGTTTGTTTATGCATAGTTGATATATATATATTTGTATAGAACTTAATTTTTCAGCTTCCGAAATAGGCTACAATTCAACAAAATAGGGTTCAAGGCAGCTTAGAATTTTACATTACAGGTGGCTTCCTGTTGAATGGTAAATAATGTCTTAAAGATTACTAGATTTCTCTCCAACTATTCTGTGTGTACTTTTGAGCTTCAGCAGTCATTCCATTCAACTGCTTTTGAATTGTATTAAAACCTTTCTAATTGCGGACTAGTATGTGGTGTAAATGGATAACTCATTTGAACTCAATCAGCAGATTAAATTTATTGTTTCTGTGTGAGAAACTCACTAAATATCTGGAGAAATTTTTAATCAGCATTTATCAAAATTACTTTTTATCTGTGAGTCCATCACTAATGTGACATTTTGTTATCAGACCATATAAGGAGAAAGAGAAGAATGTGCTGTTGCCAACATTTGATACGGAGTTAAATCATGCAGCACATGATTGCCTGTACAGTAACACCTTATTCTGAGCAGGGTCGGGGGGAAGAGGAAAAGGGACCATCCATTAATAAACAAAGAACAGCAGAATCTAAATAAATTTATAAGGAACTAAGGCTTCTACAACAAATGTAATGCCATTCCCTGCTCTAAAATTAAGATATACAAGTAATTAAATGTTTTTATTTGGAAAACATTTTTATGCATTTACTGAATAGCTTTCCAAAAGTTGTTTGCTGAAGCTCCTGTAATATTTCAAAGATACTAATCATGCATCTTTAGTTGTCTTCTTTTGTTTGAGTATGACTCAATAACTCTATTTAAGAGGCAGTGGCAAAGAAGATGAAAAGAGGATGTTGGTTCCTTGTACCTAAGGAAAAAAAAAATCAATCCACCTTACTGGGTGAATTTCCCAGGGGTTACTGATTCTTTGGAATCTACTAAGAATTCCCAACAAAATTAGAAACAAACCTAGAGTTTAAGTACATAGTTTGTACAGTGGTTTGGTTATTAAATCTTGTCTTAATTAGGAAAAATGAAGACCAGAAAACTTCAAAGTTCAGAGCTGATCCTTCCATGTTAACCCCTCTCAGCTTGGGTGTTTTGATTACTCAACTAGGACTCCAGTTGGCTTTTCTTTGAGTATGCATTCCATATGTTTAATCAAGATGGCATATGTATATCTCATAGCCTCAGGTTTTGAAAATATTTCACCTTCCCTCAATTGTTTGAAAAGAAAAGAATTTTTAACGGGTAAAGTACTGAGTCTTTGTACTACAAACCCATCAGTTTATGCACTCCTCTCAAAGCAAAGAACCACACTGACGTGTTTTTGTTAGATAATATGCTTATTGTTATAAATTCCACCATAGTATTTGGGATATGTGCTGTGACATATATGTACGTTTGTCCCCAATGTGAAAATTAAACTTGAGGCACACAAACATATATTTCTAGTCACATAGGACAAGGAATGCATTGAACCTCACAAGATAAATAAGGAGATAAAAAGGCTGGAGTTGGTTGGGATAATGCTTGTTTCAGTAACATTTTTTTTGCTGAGTTAAACTACAATGAAAATACACATTAATGAGAATAATTTCCTCTCATACTTGAAATACACTTTCATTCTCACATGGTTCTTTGTGATGAAGAGACAAAATAAAATTCCTTATTTTAAAACCTGGTGAACCTAGCTTGTAACAAATGTGAATAGAGCCTTCCTAAATCTTCGTTCGCAAAGCCTAGCCATGATGATTGGCTATACATATATGCAGATAGTAGAAACTTAGTTTATCTTAGGGCCTTTCTCCACCTTGAACCTCTGTAACCTACTTATGCCCCAATAGCTTAGCAGTCTCCTTTACCCCTACTCCCAGAGCAGTCAGCCTTCTTCAGGAGCACAGTAACTCATCAGAGCAGAAAATACCTGAGAAGGAATGAGATCACATGGCAGCCATGGAAGCAGTGAGTTGTCTGAGGATGAGTGTGGTTTATCAGACTTTACAGTTTGCAGCATCTAGGTTCTTCTCCATTCTCTGAAGAATCATTTTGGTGAATAGTACTGAAAAATGTCAGCACTCTAACTGTGTATGTCCTTTGCAAGGACGCAGAAGGCCGGGGGCTTTCTTATGTACTTACAGAACCTGATTTTTAAAAACTGGAATTTGAGGGTAGCCCACAGAAAAGAGAGTGAAAAAAAATCAAATGTGAAGTAGCTTTTATGTACTGAATTTAAAGCTATATTCTTTAATCCTCTAGCTAAAAATTCAGATTGAACACCTGTGCCTATATAAGGCTTTTGTACTCTGCTAGCATGGTGGAACATACTTTCTTCAGTCTTAAAACTTAACTCGATTCACAGTTGAAGTTATTTGTTCATGACATAATTTGTATGGCTCTACAATCAAACTCTGCAAAGCAGAGTTATAGTTATTTGAAACTTTAAACAGTAGATATTCTAGATCAGGTAGGAAAACAACCAATATCTTCTCATTTCTTAGGACAAGACTGGGCATGTATCAAGTGAACACATGAACTTGTTATTTTCTGTTATTCTGTCCCTTACTCTCCTGTTCATAGGCTCTATAATGAAATCTGCAGAGGTATAATTTCCTTCTTTTCAGTCATGGAAAATGCAGGGGGTTTATTTAATAAGGAATACTCAAACATTCTCTTAAAAGTTTGGGTGATAAAGATCAAAACCATTTTAAACTGTCAAGACTATGAAATGCCAGTTGATCAAGAGCTTAGAACAAATTAATATCATCTTTTTTCTTTTCTATTTCTGTTTCCATTTTTTTTCCTTTGAATATTTGCCCTGAGCTAAGATCATGTGGCATGTATCAGCACTGCCTGAAAACTGGTTTTGGTCAGATCTTTTTGGCTGACCTGTAGGCGATTCTTGCTGTAACAACAAAAAGAGGAAGAGAACCAATTTTTCCCCGCCCTATTGTTCTTGTATTTAAAAAAACCATTTATTTTTTTCGAGGAAAAAATATACTTCAGCAGCAAGCCAGTGCTGATGTGAGGGTGATAACAAGCAAAATCTAACATAGGTCAGAGGTAGAGGATTTCCTTGGATCATTTCCATTCTGAAAAGAAACAAATCATTGCCAAAAGGTGTCCCTCTGTCCTTCATAACAAAGAGAAGCTCCCCTATGGATTTTTTCTGGTCAGCTGTCAGATGCCAGGCTTTTGATGTGGGAAATGGTATACATCTCCACTGAAGTCTGGCATGTATACCTGTGGGATCTAGTACACTGACCTTCTGAAAACATTCTGCAAATGTTGAGATCCCATCCAAAAGTAGGTAAAAACCGTTGTCCCAGAATTAGTAATGAATGTGAAGTAACCTGAACTCAGCTTGTCCTAGGGAACATCGGCTTTTCCATTGCCAGCTTTAATATACTTCTGTCCAAATGACAGCTTGTTTCCTCATAACACCCTTTGATCACCATTGCAAATCTTCATTCTGCTCAATAAAGGGAGTTCAAAGTCCATACCTCCCTATTAAAAGTAGTGCAATTGGGTACCAGAAGACCATTACTACCTTAAAAAAAATCTTAAAATCATGATATCATTTGTGTATATCTGTATCTAGAAAGCTTTGACCCTGCCACTAGCAAAAAAAAAAAAAGGATTTTGATATAACTAATGTAAGTGCAAAGCCCCTAGCAGAAGTCTGTGTCCAAGAAAATCTCAGAAATCATTATGTGAAGAGTACATGAATAAAAACCCTTGGTCTTTAAAAGTTATTTTTGTCATGTATGATGAATAAGGCCTGCCTCTGCTGAAGCTAAACTAGCATGGTCTTCACTGGAACCAAGATTTTATTTGATCAGTGTGGGAACTCTATTTGTGTTCTTAAATAGTGTATTCATAGCATTTTGACAATTTTTTTTTCAGTGGTAAAATTCTCAGTATGGTAAAGTAAATGTTAAAATAATGGGGCAGTTGATAGTGTGCACTGAAGTATGGGAGCTGTATGGATAATGCTAAAGCTTAGATAAGAAATACCTGAATTTCAGTTTTCATTCCAGCATGTAAATTGGTTTAAAACATCTTTGGATATGGGAAACAATGGCTGCACAAGACTGTGAGGTAAAAAATATATAGGAAGTGAAAATTCATTACTGCTTTAGATAATGTTCATAGTTGACCAATCTCTCTTAATAAAAATAAAAAATAATACAGAAATTTATATTGATTTATTGATGGAAAAAATAGGAAGATTATTTGTAGAAATACTGAAAAGATACAGTTAATCCCAGATTAATCATTCATTTCTCTGAATGATATTTAATGAAATGTGGCAGACTGGATCAGGTTCAACAGTAATAAATTAATCTAGTTTCATTAAACATATTACACTAAGGTTTTGGCTTTGCAGCTTACACATCTGACTAGCATCCTCTGAAGGTGAGAGTTATTCTTCCAAATACTGCTTACAGCAGGGGTTTATTTGGACAAAACTACAGCAAGAGCTGGCTGTGTTTGGAATTGGAAAATACCCAGAGCATTTTCTCCTTTCTTAAGAACTAATGTTTAAACCATAATGCAGAAGAATGATTTTGAAAGACAAATATATCCCTTAGAAATGTTGTACTACATGAGTAACAGAGACAACAGTAAGCAGGTGCCAAGTTATTTTCAGTACAGCTACAACAGATATAGCTGGTCAAAGTAGTCTGATTATCATAGGGAAGAAGGGGAAAAAGTGTGTTCAGAAAGTATATACATGAGTTCTTAGAAGCAACTGCCATGTATTTCAAAACAATTAACTAAGGATGGAAATTATGGGGTGGCTGTTGCAGAATTTCATGTTTTGTCTCTTTGTAAAGACATTTTATTTAAAATCATGCATTTTACAAGAGCTTATAATTTCAAAGGAGAAACAAAGGCAGGGGCTGCAACTGAAGGACCTGTAAAATGGTTTGTTGAAGTGTTCAGATTATTTACACTTAGTCTTCCATTTTTCTATACAAGCAAGCAGGTTAGATTATGTTTGATGACTTTTTTTGGTTGGACTCTTGCAGTTATACAGTGGAGTTGATGTCTGTAAATGCTTCCTCTTCTGCTGCCACTATTTACTTTGGCTCATGCGTATCCCTTACAGTTTAATTTCCTGAAAATAAAATAAAAAAAAAAAAAAAAGGTTACATTAGCATGAAGCCATTTTTCTAGTGACTGCTTTAGCTGGAATAGTGATAACAGTAAAGTATACTGGTTAAAGATAACCAGTATGTACAACTCTTAATTTCTTAGTGAAATAAATTATAGTTTTGTTATTATTTTTAAATGCAGTTTTACTAAAACTCAGATTAAACAATCACTTTTTCAAAATAAAAAATATGCATTAAAATGAGAAGAAAGTCCTGCATGTACCTACTGATAAATTCAGAAAAAAAATGGAAAGTGAGGATTTCAAGTGAAAAATTTAAACATTAAGTGTAAGCAGAAGTATCCAGCTGCACAGCGAAAAGACCTGAGCAGTGTTTCACTCAGAACTCATTTTCTGCTGTGTAATCCATCTTCAGATAGAGAGAAAAGATAGAATTACTGACTCTAAACTGCTATCTTCATCTGTCTCCAGATACATAATTTTCCATGGTACTACCAGGAGATATAATATAAAATAAGATGTTTATGGCTTAGGAGAACTGAACAGTCTCATGGTAATGCTGCTAATATAGTACTGGAATAAGTATTGGGGCCAAGCTGTCTTTAAAAAACACATTTCACAGATTTTTAGAAAATTTAATTTGTTTATCTCCTCCTGTGGCTGAAGTCTGGAGCAAACCACCTACTGACTTCCATGGCATGGGAAGAGGCCCCAAAACAGGAACAGTGGAAACTGAAATGCGCAAAAATACCACTCTGAGTCTCTGCAGCCCCCTTATGTATGCTTGTTCACTCCACTGACTGCATGCAGAAAGTGTCTGAAGGTGATCTGTGTATTCATTCTGTACTGCAGTCCATCATGAGTTGCCTCAGAAAGCTCAGCAACAGATCTGTGCCCATACAGCAGTGTGAATAAAAAAAAGCCTGACATAAAAGTGAAAAAGCATAAAAGAAGGGAGAGCAGTAATGAGCTAAATATGCGTCTTAACTTTGCTGTGGACATGCACTCGTTTTCTCTTGGCTTCCCCTCCAGAATAACCCACCTGGTGTCAAGTAACTGGCACATGGAATGGTTTACAGATGGATCAGCCTCAGTAACTCTTGTAGCTGTATATGATTATATGTCACACAGATGTTTCAGCTTGTATTTGCTCACTAGTAGCCAGCCACACAGCCTTACTTGTCTTTCTCTTCTTGTTTGAGGATGTTTAACTAATAAATAATAATAATTTATATAATATCTAAGTGACAGAGAGGAGTGTACCTGAGCTGATTTCACATGGTTAGTTTTAGTGCCTTTTTGGTCAGCGTCATCCCCTGAGAAGCAACTGGAAAAGATTTATGTATTTGATCTGAGACATTTTTTAGATGCTGCTTAATAAAAGGAGACACTGCGTTAGTTGCAGTAGTGAGGATTGCCCAGTTTAGAGCATGCCACCTGCAGCATGCAGGATACACATATAGTGATTTGCCAGTTACTGCAGTAATGAAAAAGGATTTTTTTTTTTGTTTCTTTTTAGTAAACCATTAAACTCCCATTACACCCCAAAAATGAAGGTTTGCTGTGACAGAAGTCAGACAGGCTTCCACTGTGGATTTGTTTCTCCACTGATGAGGTGTATGCATCAGAGCATCAACTGGGACTGCATAAACTGATCTTTCAGCTCTACTTGTGGATTTTGTGGGAGTTCCTAAATCCAGCTGTAGCTTCTTGATCATAGTTTACATGACAAACCTGCCCTGCACTAGAGGTGGCATTTTTCTGTGTGCATTAGCAAGCTGAATGAAACTGGATGGTCTATGGTTTGTGACAAAGTAGGTATAGTGAAGCCATCCAGTAACTCAGTATATGACACTAGCTAAAACTCAGTTTTAAAGACTTGGTATTTTGGGAGGGAGGCAGATGGGAAGAGGAAAGTATGTAAGAGTAATGGTATATTGATGATGATGAGCAGTATTTGCTTGAAATCAAGGGGGGCAGTTGAATAAATGATAATTACTCGACCCCTTGGAAATTCTTACTTACCTGTCTGATTTATGCCTCTTTCAATAAAGTGGGAATTTTGGACTAGTTTGCAATTCATTGGCTTTATCTTAAATAGCAAAATGTAAACTGCACGTGATTGCAACGCTCAGGCCTCTGGCACTTCAGCAGAGCTTTACAATAGCAGTTAATGGTGTAACACCAGTATTTTGGGTAGCTGTTCAGCAATATCATTATTGCTGAAGCTGGGATACCTGTACAATGCACCACAAAATCTGTGGTCTTTCCAGTCATGGATAGATGTGCTTGTAGTATCTGTGTGCCACGCCATGGGGGGCTGACGCCAGCTCTTTGTCACTGCTCCTTTGTTGGCTTACAGTGACTTCAAGCTTTAATTGATTGAGAAGTTTGTGTGAACATTCCCTAATTTGATTATAACAAAACATTAACCAGATTACTAATTTTCTTATACCTTATTGTTCCTTTATTATTTTGTGTTGTGGAAAATTAACTGTAAGATTGTATTTCTGAATTCATGTTTGAAGAGTATGAAGGGAGAGAAATTTCTCTTGGTTACCAGCTGTAACAGTCTAACAGATGTTTTCATTATTCTGCCTGATTTTTAGTTTATTATTATTATATAACACTCCATATACATGGTATTTTCTACTGCAGAAAAAGAAGTGACCTTTTGCTTAGGGACTTTTGTTCTTTTTTTCCCTGTACATCAATACTTTGGCAGTGCGTAGCTACATGGGTTTGCTGCAGAAGCTTTAATTTTGTCCCTGCAAATCTAGTACTTTTTGGTCTTTGGCAGAAGTGAAAGGAGTCAGTAACTGTTCCCCTCTTCTCTTTCCAGATGCTCTCTAAGTCCATTGAGCAGCTCAAGCAGCCTGGCAGTCACCTGGAGGAAGCTGAAGAAGAGCTTCACGGTGATCACTCCATGCAGGAAGAGCGAGCTCCCACCAGCGGTGCCAGCAGTGCCAGTGTTAGGGCTGAGAGCAGCAGTGCTGGTGTGGATGACAGAATAGGACAGCAGGTGGGGGCTGTGAAAGTCAAAGAGGAGCCACTGGACAGTGATGAGGATGTTCAAACCCAGCAAATGGAATCTGGGGAGCAAGCTGCTTTTATGCAACAGGTAATAGGCAAAGATTTAGCTCCAGGATTTGTAATTAAGGTTATTATCTGAACATCACATGCATTTTCTAGGCTTTGATAAGCAATTGTGTTTTGATTCACTGACCTAGCAAATCCTGATTTGCTGTTCAAAGAGTTTAGCAAGTGCAGAAGTGTTGTATGTACACTTGAAAACATAGTGAAGTTCATCCTTATGGCCACTAATTGAGAAACTACCTGTTGCAGTCAATTATTCTGCATATATCTGCATAATAGCTGATAGACTTTGTATTAACCCAGAATTACCTTACATCGCTTAGTTTTAGTGAAAGAGATCTTGTATCACTTAGCCTGTTGAGATCAGCAATTGCTGGAACTAGTTTCCAGACCTGATTGATGAAACATTCTTCTGCTCTGATTTTGAATCCTCTGACTTTTGCTTTCAGCTGTCTGTATATATTGTATCATACCGTAGTCTTGAACACTGTTAACATTAGGGTATTTTTTTCCCCAGTAGACAGGTACTGACTGCTATATCAGTGGTCCCAGGCTGATGTATAAAGTTAATTTAGAGAAAAGTACAAGGTGGATATAAAGAGGCAAAGCAAGGCACTGTTTTAAAATTGCATTGTTTTCTTTTTTTGCACTGCTTGGTTAATTTTTCATTCTGTCTTATTTGATGATAATGTCCTCAGAGACATCCTTAAATGCAGCGGATGAAAGTACTGGTGAGAAGCAAAATGCAGCATTAGGCTCCAGTCAGTTATTAGGACATTGCACGAAAAGCACAGATACGTTATCGTTATCATCTGGTATCCAATCACTTGTTTATTTTTTTTTAAATGAAGACTAATCGTAAAATATTGCATAACCTTTCCTGCCAGGGTCTCATGGACAAATCCTAAAATAACAACTGTGCATAAAATGCCACCTTGACAAAGGGCTCGTTCAGCTTCTCTGGGAGCTTTTCCCCAGAGCTGAGAGGCGCAGTGCGTGTGTGCAGCCCGCGAGCTGGTGTCCTTTTCCGTCCTTGTACCATCAGGCAGAGCAAGGCTGGGTGCTGTGCAAGGCCCTGTTTATTTAAGTCAATGCTTTGTCAGGTCCCTGCTGTTCTCCTGCAGAAAAGTGATTTTGGGAGGGGGGGCAGGAAATGCCTTATGGAAACAGGAAGCCCAAGTGATTCATGTGCTGAGGAATGCGGGCTGGGGGGAGATGGGGGGGACGGGGCAGCGCTCCCTCTGTTTTTAAAGGCACTCTATGAATTGATTTATTGTCAAAGAAAATAACAAAGCGAGTAGGGAAATTGTTAAGGAAGCTTTCCAGTGAAACATTTCCTTCATATTCCCTTTTGATATGTTTACCTTGTTTTATAGGTTTACTTTTGTTAAGCTAGTTAAAGATTCATTGTATTAAGATCCCCTTTAATATGGATAATCCCAAACTGACCTGGACTCCTTGTCAGGTTTTTTTTCTATTAAAAATATTTATATTTCTAAAGCTGAGGTATTTTAAGGTGCAGTATCCTGTTTCAAAAGAGATAGCTGTTTTGCCAAATGTAGAAATTGTTCTAAAATATGTTATTAGCATGTGTTATTTACATTATGCTCTAATATGATTAAATCTCTTCTAAAATGTTGCAGCTTCTAAAAAGATACATTATCCTTTTTCCTAGAAGATCTCCAAACAAATGACTAAATAGTTGCTGTTAACACAAAAGGCCTCAATAGATAGAAAAGATTTATTAATTGAGAAAACACAGGTGATTTTTATGTGTGCTTCATATTTGAACAGAAATCTTTCTCCACCTTGGATGAAAAAAATTGCATTCACATTCAAAAAGTGAAGGATGTAGAATGAAATTATATGTGTTTCCCATTCTGTGTATTTTTAATTTGCTTTGAAATCTAACTTCAGCCTTATCTAAAAGGGATAGTGCATCTTTAAAATACATTTGGGGAGAAACTTGCAATTGAGAAGAATTTTGTACAATATCACTTCAAAGACATGTATTCACAAAAGACAAAAGATATTTTTATAATGTCATTCAGATGAGAAAGCCCAATACATTAGTGGACTTTAATTCCAGAATCTTTCAAATTTGGATAAAATTAAAATAAGAGAAACTACCTGGAACCAGTGAAAAGGAAAACTGGGTTTAAACAACCACATTTCTAATTGATTATTGTCTCTTACATTTTAAATCTACTGTATTTATTATAATTTACACCCTTAGAGGTGATCTCTTGTTTTGTGTTGTAAATATATTCTGTTTGTATGTTCCCTTTTTTTTGCCTTCTGATATAAGTCTCTTCCTTTCTCAAATAAAGTTTTTTTTTAAAAGATCCCCTTTCACATATCTGACTTTGTGTAAATTCGATAACTTAGTTGTGCTTTTGCTTTGTATAACAAAATGTGTTTGCTACACATTGTTGAAACAATTTAAACTTCCAGGAACAAGGTTTTTATTACGGTATTCTTACAATAGTTACACAAAGTCTTTATTTTTCAGTCTCTTGTTTTATCCTACATCAGCCATTATAAGTTTTACTGAATGTTGAATAGTATCAATGCATGCTCATTTTCCCATCATGACATCTGTCTTGAACATATGATCATATATTGTGCCATATAGGAAAGGTAAAAGTGAATCCCAGTGCCTTGGCTTCTAATTATCCAAAATTCAAACAAACTGAAATAATTTCCATGATATTTCTAAAACCTGCCTAGACCCCTGATCTGAAAATGTGCTTGTATTGACCTCTTTGATAGTCATCAAGACCTTTGCAAAGCAAGAGTCCACCTGTAAATATGTTGGGGAAGAGAGAATCCAGGAACTTGGCAGACTTTAAAGCATAAGACAGTGAAGTCCTGCTGTAGAGAACTTCCATGAATATGTTAAATGCTCTGTGACATTTCCTGAACTTTACTTAGGATCTACAGAGAGAAACAGCTTGTACTGTCTAGCAATCCCTGTTGCTACAGTACATGAATTACTACTACCAAAAGACTTTGGAAAATTGTTGCATTCTAGCTCTTTTAACTGATCATTTGGCTCTAAGCAGCTTTGATTCTGGTATAATTTTAACTAAAATAAAATGCTTTCAACAACGTAAGTATTTAAGAATAAATAGTCCTGTAAATCAAATTCAATTATACTCACTGCAGAGTAATATTTCATCAGTAATACACCCACAAAAACATAAAATGTCAAGTTTTAGCTTAGGAAAGCTTAAAACAAGTCTAAACAGCATAACATTATACTGCTTACTCTTTTGTTTATAATGATTTGGAATCCTATGTCTATAAGTAAATCATGCTTTCAGTGGGATTTTATTGAGATTCCATTTGTTTAAATACTCATGTTGAAATTAAAAACCATAGATGTTTTCAACTTACAACATTCCTGTGTTAGAGGTTACACCTAGATTTTTTCCTAAATTATTTGTTTATCATGCATCAAAGCCCCCATAATGAAGAAAATAATAAGTTAATACAATTCACAAGCCTTATCTTTTTCCCAGAATGATGTGCATCTCTTTTTTTTTTTAACAGTATATGTTTATTCTGTCCCATTGTTCAAAAGAAATAAAGCCAGTATAGCTGCCAATATAGAAGTAATTGCTCCTAAATGAGGGAAAATGCTTCATAATATTTACATACCCACCCAGACCCACATTACTGGAAAGTAGGTACTATAACATCATATAGTTCTTTTTTCATCTTCTGGCATTAACAAAATAGGATTAAAAGCTGAATGCCTCAGCAAAGCAGGAGCACTTCAGACACTATCACTATTCATTTGTGCACTATCTTCATTTCATCTTCATTATCATCAGGATTGCTAAGATTTACTCCATGTTACTTAAGCAAACTATACCCTGTTTTTATCTTCACTGGCATTCTGAGGTAGAAATCTGTAACCATTAGTCCCAAGTAGCAATCTAAAAATTTCTCCCCCTTATGAACACTTCACATTTTGCAGCCAAAATTAGCTAAGCCAAGTTAATTTCCTTACTGTATTCTGTCCCACTAGCAGCATGTCCTACTTATCCACTTAAGTAATGTTTGTTTGATTTTCATTTATTTGTTTAGTTTCTGATTTCCTTATACAGTTCCCATCATCTGGGTGGTAACAGAGCTTCTGTACCTCATTTCTCAGTGGAAGAACATAGCTTAGAACACTATCTGCTGAATTGCTGGTCAGGCAAAAAGAAGAACATCCTGGATGAAATTATCTTCTCTGGACCAGATTTTACCACTCTGTTTGGGAGACACTGTGTTTTGTATTTTTTTTTCTCTTCTAATTCAGCCTAATTTGGAATAAGATTTAAAAAACAAAAAATACAAGTATTTCAAACTGCACAGCCACCAGAAAAGCTGGATTTCTCAGCCATGCTTACTCGCTTGCCCACACAGACAGGACTGGGAAGGCGCATCTTTTAGAACCTGTCCCAGTTTCTGGTCCCCATTTGCTGAGCTCAAGTGTCATACTCCTTCTGCTTCTTTTGATTCTGCACCCGTAACTCATCTAGCCCATACAGTATAAGTTCCCTGGCTACTTGTGGGCATGCACATCTGTTGGAGCCCCCCAAGAGTTATTTCAGCAGCAGCTGAGAGTTAAAAGGGTACTAGCTTAATAACTTGAAATCATTCAGGAATTCACTGTGATGGCTACTCAGGGGCCTTAGTCACTAGAGTTGTTTTGACAGACCAGATACTTACTTGTAAGTGATCCAGTGCTTTAATTAGCTGATTGAGATGTTTTAAATGTGGCTGTGGAGTCTTTGTTGCACTTGTTTTACTTTATTTTCCATAGTTGTCTTGAAGTAACTGCATTGACTCTTAACAGTACATAGCCCCGAAATACCGAGGAGATTGTTTGGAGGATATGATGTTAAAAGTACCCCTCTGTACACTGCAGGTGGCATGCCCTAAACTGGGCAATCCTTACTACTGCAACTGATGCAGTGTCTTATTTTATTAAGCAGTATCTGAAAAATTTCTCAGATCAAACCCATAAATCTTTTCCAGCTTTTTCTCAGGGGGATGACACTGACCAAAAAGGCACTAAAGCTAACTACATGTAATCAGCTAGTGTGGATGGAGCAAGGGGGTGGAGAGCTGTGTAGCTGGATTTGTTTTGTGAAAACTTTTCATTCATCTACACGCAAAGAATTCCCCTCTGAATACTTACCCTGCTTGCTCTCGTCTTTAGTCTTAAGGGCCTGTCCATCTCTATCAAGGTTCCAACTGTGGTCTCTAAAAACTGTGTTACAGAAAGAACAATTCTCTTTTTTTAATGCCAATTCTATGTGAAAGTGCATAATAATGACAATAATTACAAGTAATTACTTTTTCCCAGTTGGATTTGAAAATGATCCATTTTTTTAGGAAGCATCAGATTTAGTATGTTAATAATTGCCAAGGAGATTATTATTTTTGTGTGTCTCCTATTGTAAAATTTCTGTTACAGAAGGCGATAAGACTTATCACAAAATTAATTCAAGAACTGAATTGTCTGACTGACCATGTGGCATTACAGTATAAAACAATTATTTCATTTGATTGGTACCTGCATGGAATAATGTTGGCGCTGCTTTTATTTTTTTCCAAGATATTTTATGCTTCTTTTCCTCCTTCAGATACTTACAATGTAACACCCTGATACTTTCGTTACTGCTCCCTTTTGTCACAGAAAGCAGCCTTTTGAGAGACCTCTGGGGCAACACTGGACTAAATTCCTTTATCAGGGGTACATAAATAGCATGAATCCAAAGCTTATAAGTCCAGATCCCAATAATTATCACCGCACATTTTGACAGTCAGAGATGCTACTTTCATACCTTTGGGCAATTCATCATTTGCTGTATCAGACAGCATGGATTTTTATTAATATTGTCATTGAAGAGGATTATGTGTTCTTGGAAAGCTGCTTCTTTAAATGCTTCATTTGGGAAGAATTCTGTTCTGAACTCCGAATGTCTTTTTCCCTGTCAGCCACACGTATGTGCAAACATAAGAGTTTTCAATTTCTACCTTCCTTTAAAATAAAAGAGTGAATTAATGCACGCCTCAGTTTACTGCTGGCTAAGTCTTCATAAAACTCTGTTGTTTAATGTCTTGGAAGAGTAGCTCAGCCTGAATGCCTTTGAGACATAGGTGCTCTAAGGCAGAAAGCAGTGCATAATGTCTCCTCTCATGTTCTGGCCTGTGACCCTTGGATCCCCAGGAGACCAAGGAGGTCTTTCTGTTCATACTGCCTGTATTTCCTCAGCAAAGGGTCTTGTGAAAATTACAGCTATGAGATTGGAGCAACGCTGTGATGTCAAGGGCTTAAGAAGGCTTTGCTCAGGTTCTCTGTAAAACAGCATGGAGGATTCAGGCTCACACTCCTACCTTAGTTTTTTCCTTTTGCTCCCATCAATATGGAGGATGTGATAGTTTTCAGGTGGCAGCCTGCACATTTTTAAAGCAGATCTCTGTTACTGAACAGACCCAGAAAGAGCATGGGGCAGAAGTGCTGTTGGGAAATGCTCTCCTGCTGTGTGCAGAAGGATAGCTACTGATACCAACTGCTTCTAAGGCTTGCTCCCCTAGATCTTCCTCCACTAAAAATAAAAGTTGAAGAGTTAGTACATATCAGAGAGCATGACTCCATCATTCAGTTACCTGACTGCACATAGGGACAGATGGTGATTTGGTTTCCCTCATTTCTCAGCCATTTTCATCCATTTTGACACCTTGCCTTAACGTATCAAAGGCACCCAAGCCCAACAAGTGCATCCCTTGTCATCTTCCTTTCTTTCTAGAACTTCTTGGGTTTTCACCATTTACCTAAAATTTGTTCAGGTCTTTTGTCATAGTTTCCCCTAAGTTTCTGCATGGATTTCAGTTTTCTGAAGCTACTGACTTTATAGAGAGCAATTCAAAGCTTCTCTTTTACTGTTTCTGACAGATAAATGAAAATGGAAGTGCTGAATACAGGTGCCATCACCAGAGGCTCAGTCCAGGGACACCTGTCATCCATAGCTCTGATCTGGACATTTCTGTAGGTAATTGGGTCTGTCTAAGGATGCTAAAATACACACAGCAATACCTTTTGTGCTATGTGAGCAATTTTTTTCATAACAACCTCCATCCATTCCCAGGCAGGCTCTGCAAATGCAAACACAGGCAGCACAGGACCAGCTAGAAAAAAGGAACAGAAGCAAGAAATATTCCCGCAGCAAGAGACTGAGAATTAGCATGGGGATTGTTACTTACCTGTGTTGATGGATAATGCACTAACTAGGCAGGCTGCTCATTTCCCAAGTCCATCAACTGCTTTCAAGAAAGGTATCATTTTTATGTCACTATTATAGTAGCTTGGACCCTCCCATAAAAGAGGGAGTAATCCTTTCTTTCAACAGGAAAACCAAAACTGTCTAAGCCCCTTGGTCCAAGTAGTTCACCAAGGGCATCACCAAGGGCAAAACTGAATTACTTTCTTTAACATTGGCAGAAGACACTGGATGGAATTTCACATGTTTTCATAGGCCTAAGTACAGGGCAGCATTATAAGAGCAAAGCAATGCTACCAAGTTCTCTCTATTGGCCATACCTCCTCTATGCCACTGAAGCAGCTGTGGTGGTTCCCAGGGGTGGAGGTTCCTCACAGCATAAAGCTTGTGTCCCTGGAAAGAAGGTGAAGGCTTCTTTCCAAGAGCATTCTTTCCAAAATCAGAACAATTACACCCAAAGCTACCATAGTGTTTTCACCCTTCAGTGAATAATTCCTAACCATAAGCCTCCTCAGCCTCTTCTCCCTCTCATGACTGTCCATGCAGGTGTCCCCTGGTGTACCAGCCCCTCTGCCAAGTTCTCCACATTTGTCCCATTTCTGACAATCAGAAAGTGTAAGAGATCCTCCTGGGAAGGGCCATATGTCTTTAGTTACCACTGCTTCACACCTGTGCTTGGCTCAGGGAAGGCACAGTGGCTGGAGGCCAAGGCCAGTCAGGAAGGAAGGGATGTAGACGGAGGGGTGTCCTCCTCGCTCTGGCACTATTGTGGAATGGCATGGTGGGGAATGCTGAGAGGAGGCAGAGGAGGTGAAGCAGCACTAGTGAAACATCTTACAGACACCTTGTGGTTTAGCCTTGAGAGCCCTCCTTGGTTTGGAGGGCAACTCTGTCCTGTCCTGAGGATGACAACACTACCTCAGCAAGAGGCTCCAAGTTTCTACCTGCTGCAAAGTACTTTCTCCATTGTCCTTGTTCTCAGAAGACAAGATGGTAGTAAGGGATTAACTTCTTTAGATTTCAACTAATTGTTTTAACCCATTGTATAGAAAGTTCAGGCTAAATAATTTAAGTTGAAGTGCACTGGTCCTTTCAGGGAATAGAAGAGTTCAGATAGTTAAAGAAAGATTTTAAAAAAGAGATCTGCCACCTACTACCAAAATGAGTTGTTAGTCTTCACTGTCCTGTCACTGTTTTCTCCTTTACTTATTTTAGATCACTGTTAACACAAGTTTTCCTGATCAAGTGATAGAGATTAGTCAGTAAAAGAAAGCACTCAAAGGAGTAGAAAAAAAAAGTCCCAATTTCTACTTCTCCATACTGACTACATCTTGAATCTCACTTCAATAACTTGAGAAATACCATGACTAGTAAAGACTGAGCCAAGAGTATCAATGTTCTGTCATCTTTTATGCTACTTTTCAAAGATAAAATGACATTTATTTTTCCAGCTGGAAGCTTGTACTTTGATTTCATTAAATTGAATCAGTTAATAAACTTAATACCATAGCTCAATGGTGGACCTGAAATCGGAAACAGTGAAGTTACCATTGTTTCTTATCTGAGCTTTCTGGGTCAAGGAGGTATAGATAAAGTGAAGATGGAATACCTAAAATGCTTATGAAATTATCCAGTATATATTTCATCAGAAAACAGAGATATACATTTTTAATTTACTTTTGATGGACATCTTTTCATGTATTGTAATGGTTTTCTCTGAATTCCTAATACTCTTCATGTTAAGAGCATTTTGTAGTCTTCAGAATTCCTCATTTATCGGAAGTGTTCTTGTATGTCATCTCCTAAAAATCTCAAGGACTGGACATTTGAATCAGTATCCTCATTGATTAATAGCTTCTTCCAAACTGATTTGCAGCCTTTTCCCTATTGTGCAAAATGGTAACAAAACAGAAATACCAGTGATTTGATTTGGCCTCATCAACTGTAAAGAGATGGGTCAGAATAGATTGGCAAGTGTTCTAATTTATCTTAATAGTGTAGTGACAAGTAAATTCAAGGATGACAGATGATCCCACTGACTAGCAATTCTTCTGACTGTATTATGGCATGGATAAACGCGTTGGCTTTTCTAACAATTGGCCATGAAAACAAAGGAATTTGAGTTCATATAACTGTGAAAAACAGAACTGAAACAGAAATTCCTTTTTAATTCATGCTTCGAGTGCCTAGCTGTTGCAAAAGACTGACAGAAATATGTTAGGGTCTCAATTTGAAAGATAACCAAGATGTTTATCTTAACGTTACTGGGAGGACTTCCCCCCCCACCCTGATTTGGACCATCAGCACTACACTCCAGTGTAAATCCAGTAATGTTTCCTGAATGTTCACATGCTCAGAGCCTTTTGAGCTACACCTTTAATAATAAATAAATAAGGACTGAACTTGTTTGGCATTTTAGACCAATGACCAAAGACAGGGAGCCTAGCAAAAATGCTACTATATCACCTTTATTTTTGTGGGCATCATGCATTTTTAAAATGGTTATACATTTCCCTGAACCAATGTAATATAAAAGATTTACTGTTACAGTTTGTGTGTGGCCAGGCAATGGCATATGGAAAACATGTTTCCTGCTATTTAATTTAATTACTCTAATCACGTGCCAGCCCCGGGCATGTCATTCTGGACCTCTGAGGCTCTTTGTCTGTCAAAGAGATGGACAATATCTTGGCTTTGTTTAGTTGCTCTGCAGGCTGCAGATAAAACCACTGAAATACTGACTGTTTGTTTAACCAAAACTTTGCATTTTAACCATTTGGCTTTGATTTTTTGTTTTACAAGAAAAGATGACATTTTGGCCCTGGTGAGCTGAAAAGGAAATATTGGGGATATGAAGAAGAACTGTCACTTGTGGGGCTTAATAGATGAAAAAGAATACTCTAGCCTTCTGGTCAGAAATCAGCTTTGTTAGCAGAAACTTAAGACACACATCACTGTTGTTTTAGAATTGCCTATTAGCAAGGGCAGCTGGAAAAGTCCTGTTTATAACTGCTTCTTTCTAATATGGTTAGCCCTTCATTCAACAATTTCAGTAGATTTTAGTTTCTTTCATCTTAATAGATGAAACTCTTGTGGGTGAAACTAATTAAGATTCCATTGCAAATATTAATATCAACAATGTTGCAGCCAGGTATAAGTTAGCTTTTATGTTAACACGCTACAGTTATTTTTATGTAAGAAATATCTGCAAATTACAGCTTTAAGTCTTTTGACAAAAAAATAAGAGCATATAGACAGATTACAGTACTCCATTCATGTTATAAAACCCAAATATATAGAGAAATTAATCACACACTTAGCTTTAAGTATGTGCTTAACATTACCACTTCCTTCACTTGTAAGCAACTACTCAGGACCACCTTTTCCTGCATCCAGAAGTGATACTAAAGAGTATTTTAGACTGTATGAGGATATAATTTCTACAAATCATGTTGTCAGAAGAGGAAAGAATAAGAACCATCTTACCATGTATTACCAGACATAGAAAGACTTGTCTATTCTTACAACTTCAGTTAAATATAACTTATATTAACTTCAGTTAGCATAAGTTTCAACAGTAAATTAATCTACCTCATTATATGATAGTGTGCCAGCATCCTGCCACAGTAGTTTTCGAACTACATTTTATGAGAGAAGATGGGCAGGTCTATGAATATGCTCTGAAGAAGTCTGCCTCATCAGAGGGTAACATTGATGGGATGGGATGCGTAGAAGGAAAGTGTCCATCTTAACATTTTACATATTTCTGATATTTCAGTGTATGGTTCTCCAACTGGCTTTACTTTCTCTCCTGTTTTCTAGCTGAATCAATGAGATATAATAAATAAAAATTATTTCTTCTAAGTTGCACAGTACAGCAGTGCAAGAATTAAAAATGTTGTTTACTATGTACTGAATTACAGCTCCTGTCCCCTTTAGCTTTGAGCTAACCACTAGATGACACTACTTCCCACTTGCTTAACAGGTGTGGGCACATGTTCCAGTCTCTCCATAGAACAGTTCATATATTTATGTGCTTCTCAACCAAAGAACTTCAAAAAGAGTGTTATACAGGAGTTGTCTTCACCACTATACATTTTGATGAATTTCTGTAGATACACATAGCTATTTAGGTGTGTACATGAAATACACATAGATATTTAGGTCTGTACATCGCTTGTGTGACACAAAGCGATGTGCTTGTGTCTTTGCATGATTTATAGAAAACAAGCATTATAACTCACCGTGTGAGTCTTTAGGGTGTTGTAACTTAGCAAGCGTTGATGACAGCTCTACTTAAACCAGAGGAAGTCCAAGAAAAACAGGCTGGAGTTTGTGGACAACATTCCCCTTTTCTCCTATCCCCACTAATCTCTTCCCCCCCCCCCAAAAAAAAGATACTATATTGGCTGCTGTACTGTGATTCTGGAAAGACTAGGTGTAGAGAAAAATATCATGCTGAAGAGCTAGGCAAGAGTAGGCTGTACTATTCAAGTCCAAAAATGACAAACTGTGAGGAGGAGAGAGACAGAGAAGGGCTGTCATGCATATCCATAAGGCAGCGGCTGCTGCTGCTGCGGTTTTTGAATTAGGAAGAATGAACTTACCAGAAGGATGTGTGGAAAGAATCCCACATTTTTAAAACTCTGATTTCCAGAAATCCAGGAGCTCCAGATTACTTGAAAAACAGCTCCTCCAAAGTTAAGTTTATGTTACTGAATTGCATGCACAAGGGCATGAGTATATGGCAGTGGAGTAATAAGCACCTTCAGATACATTTTTATCTGTGCCTATGTCAACAAGCATTTTGCTTTGCTAAGATTCATTTCAGTGATTTATAACATATTTGCTCTATATGTGCTCTAACTATATGTGTTCTGTGTGATATACTTAAAGATTATTTTTAAAGTGGCCATACTAAAACTTGTCTTTAAAATCCACCTGTCATCTATTAGTGTGACAATGTACTACCCATAGTCAAAGAAAAAGTAAGAATTACTTTTTGGTTTAATAATCTAAATTTGAAGTATTAAAAATCTTCTTCATTTTGCACCTATTATAATCCTGATCTCCCATGACTATTGCAAAATGGGCTGTGTACATCCTTATTCTCTTATCACATTAGCTATGTACTCTTGTACTTCTGCTGAAGGGACTCTGCAAGCAGGGAGAGTGAGCCTCTTTGCCTTGGAAGGATGCTCTGCTCCATTTACATTTCACATTCTATCACAACCCATTATTTTAGCATGATTTCTTCTGTCTTAATGCAAAGAACTGCTACTAACGTGAATTAAAGCTTTACAATAATGTAATATGAAGCCTATATGGTGTCTATCTAGCACTAGATCAGTAAGCAAGGTATTTTTGCTAATAAGCTATATTTGTTATATCAAGTTTGTCATGAGACACAATCCCACTTGCTGATTTGTGGGACTTCAAGAAACTGAATGGCCTTAATAGTGTCAGTTTTGCTGTATCTATGCAACAGTTCAGTTAATGTAATGTTTCCTGTAGTTCTGTTGAATGTTTGAAAATTGTATTTACAGATAAAACCACTCCCATTCACAAGTAATTTCTTCCAGCTTACAACAGTGTAAGTCCATAGTCCCTGTAAAAGAACAATGATGTACCATAAACACAGCACCATATTTGTAAAATTATGGTTTAAAGTCATTTGTCAACAAAAAGACGTGTTTATCTGTTTGCAGCCAACAACTTAACTAGATCCATGTAAGAACTGAGATTTTCTCAGCATTTTAAGGGTGCCCTAGTCTGTAGAAACAACAATGGATGGAATCAAGGCTACCTCAATTGCAAACATAAGCAACGTAATCAAATTCAAAGATACGGTTTTATCCTGTGCATGTGTTACTTGGACAGGTTAATTTACTGGGGATTACGAATCTGAGGAGAAAATACATTTAATTTTAAACATAAAATAAGAGAAAGGCTGAGAAATAAGATGTTATCCAGAGATTTTGCTTGTTTATTAAAATGCTGTCTTGTATTTAAACTAAACAAGTATAATTACTTTTTCAGACTTTGATTTCCTCTGTAAATCTGGTGCTCTTACATTTCATTTAGACAGGGCATTTATGTGAATTGCTTCTTTTTCACCAATTTCATACAGTTCCTTAAATTTTTCAGGGAACATGCTTGAGCAAAGACTGCTTAGGAAGGGAAAAAGCTCTCCACTCTATTTGTGACTAAGGATGAGCTCCAAGAAGGTTAGCTAGAGAATACGAAGGTAGGCAAGACAAGAAAGCAGCTTATCTTCAGACCTGAATCTGGGGCTTGCTGCAGTAAAAACACCCCGTTGATGCATACGCTGCCTGTGCAGGGAAAAGTTCCCTGCTCAGTCTGATTGTAAAAGCACACGGTGTGAACTTTTGCATTGCTTTTGAAGGGACAGAGATAAAAAGTCATTTCAAGTCGCCTCTCTTCTCTCCTGACAGAAGGACTTTAAGTTACAGTGACCCAAGAAATGCAGTCTCTTCCCTTTCTCTGGGCTGGGATTCTTAGGAGGAAAGCATCTTGGTTATGCCTGCTACACTTGTGGAAAAGAAATTACAACTTAATGACGTTTCATTCTTGCCCTGTAGCAAAGGAATTCTTGTTAGCTGAATCTGACATGGCAGCAGAAAAAAATACCTTTCCTCAAGTAACTAGAAAGGCAGCAAAGCTAACTCAAAGTACAAAGTGTGCAGGCAATCAAATAGGTGTGAACCAAATTCAGAAAGTGGAAAGTAACCCTATGCAGCTTTGCACAGCCCTGGAAACGAGGTCTTTATAAAGTCCTCCCTCCCCTCACACTCACATGGTATTAGTGAGGCAGTAGGAGCAAGCATTTTGGAGCAGCACAAATGGTGACTGCAGGGATGAACAGCCAAATACGCGTTTGGTGTGAATCTGCCTTCATGTCTGCCAAGGACACTGGTGTGCCTTTTGACAACTGCTGTGAAAGCTCTGGCCATATAATCCAAAGTCATTGCATTTGGATTATCATTTTAAATGCCTTGCTAAAACTTTTGCTTCTGTACTAAACTAAGATTTGGATTAGAATAATCTACCATGTTACAGACTTTATCAAACTCTCAATTCTAAGATATAGTATGGAGAAATGCAGTTCAGAAACATGGTTTAAACTGAGTATGTACCAGTGGAGTAGAAGTTAGTTTTATTTTCAATAAGGAAGAAAAAAAAAAAAAGGCACTCTTCTGTGTATAGCTCTTCAGGCAATTTATAGCGAGGAGTTGTTAGCAGGAGTTATTGCTTCTCCACACTTTCAATATCATCAAGAATTCCTTTTAAAATAATCAAAAGACAAAACTATTCAGGATTAAATAAAGTTCTATGACAATTCAGTGAGACTTTGTTCTCAATAAATATTAATTTGGTCTGGCATTTTCAAATCTACCTTTTAACTAAGACAGTAATGGTGAGGTTCTTCCTTCCATAGAACCATGTGTGGTGATGTTTCCTGCAATGGTAAGATGTGTTTCTTAGCTCACAAGGAATGTCAAAGACCACACAGGAAAAACAAACAAACAAACAGACAAACAAACAAAACCACCAAAAAACCCTAAACCAACACCAACAAATTATGAAGAAAGAAAAAAAGCAAAGATACATAAAATAGAAAAAAAAATCAGCAGATACAAAAAAGAAATGGCTTTAAGCTTGCTAGAGGGAAGCTCTTGAATTTTGAAAAATAAAAGATGGAGCTATATGAAACTATTTCTGTGAAATGTGTTACACCTAGAGCACAGTTCCTTTCTAGCAGTTACTCATTTTACTAAAATTGTTGTAATAGCTAGTTTAATGCACTTGAGGTAGCAAATAGTGTCCAAGGCAAAAGATTTATCGTTTGCTCTGGGTATAGTGGTATGAGAGGAACTGGCTGCCAAAAGGGACTGTGATTTGAACAGGGCGCCTTTGGTTTGGTAGGTGGTGTATTTGTTCTGTGGCTGGAGTTCACTAGACAAAGTTGTTTGATGTACTGGCCAATGATAACTATCTTGGGAGAGGAAGAAACCGAAATCCTCCAAGTTTCAAGGAGAGACCAGAATGAAATACTTGGGTGTGTGGAAAAAAAAGAAGATGACAAACTCCATGGCAACGTGAAGTAGATCAATTCATGGGGCACTTTGTGGTTTATCACTTAAAAAAAAAAAAAGATTTACTGACCCCCAAATCGTGGTAATTTTTAGTACTAAATGGACCTCTTTTGAAGACTAAGCTGCTTGAGAAGGAGAGACAGTAGTTTTGGAATGGAGCCCTCAGCCTTTGAAATAACACTGCTGGTTTGGCTCTGCTTCCAATATTGTTGCCTAGTTTTAAAGCTTTTCAGCAGGACTTCGCTCCAGTCTGGTGACCAGCATGAATTACTGTGGAACAGATTAACACAGTGTTTTCCCAAGTGTCTAATCTTATTTTAAGATCAGAATACAAACAGCAGCAAAGCATCTTTAAGACCCACTGAGTCCTAGGGGCAAGTCTGCACTTCAGCCTGGTCAGCATTCACATTACCTCAGGCTCCATGGCATCACTTGGAGTATCCAGAATTCTTGGAAAATTCCAACATTTCTGCTTTGACCTAAAGCTTTACCTTTGCACGCTGAGTGCAGCTCTTGGCTCGACTGTGAGAATGGTGTTATATGTATAACATCTTATCCTCTAAATCCTGCCTGCTGAGTGGATTCTTCCTTTCAAGCTCTCTTTTTATTGCTAGAGGGAGAGTTTTTGGAGGAGCTGTGTCTGTATTCCTTCTCTTTTGCTTGATGTTTGTTCTGCTATTTTAACACTCCTGAAATCAGGGAAGAGCTTTGCACTTTTGAACCAGCATCAGTCCTTCCAAGAGGCAATGGCCAAGAGACACTGATTGAAAGTTTGCTAAACTGTTTGCATACCTCTACAAGGAGACCAAGCTAGTCAAATGCAGATAAAGGTCTTTAGAAGTTAACCAGAAATTTCTCGTATTGTTGCTGGATCTGGCATTTTTGACAATGAGAGATTGATTTAAACAAACAAGCAAAAATGTGTGGCCCATGTATGAAGACTAGGAGATATAAAAGGAATTAGGAATTATGGCAATAAGCAATTCCAAATTTTCTTGCCAAAGGTAATGTGTATAAAAAGGTACAAAGGTAAAAGATGTGGCAGGGAACAATAATGCATAGATATGAAGAAGGAGAAGTGCTTCAACCCAGTTCAGGTCACTGACTATCTCAACATACAGGAACCTCTGTGAAGTCATTTTAAGTAAAACCACCAAAACGCCCCTATTTTGAAGATGCCTACTTGCCTGTAAGTATGTGGGTGATTTCCTCAGAGGTCCAAAAACAACAACAACAGAAGAGTTCATGTATGAGAGGAGCCTGTATAACTAATGGTGGGGACAGCAGGGCCATAGACAGCCTCCTCAGGAGGTAGGAGATGCATTGCAATCTCAAAGGTACTTTATAGACTCTGGGGATTATTATGTGCTTCTCTGTGATTAAAGGTTGATAAATTTATTTAAACAAAAAGGAACAACAGTAAAATTTGTATGTAAAATTCCTAGCTTTCTGTAATAAAAGACTGAAGTGAGGGCTCCTTAAAAACATAACATATGAAAAAATTTCAACAATATTTTGAATATATTACAAATCAAAATGAGCACACATTTTTGCATGTCACTCCACTGCCTTTTCTCGTGTTACAGTTAGGTCAGAACTAAAAAAAATACAGCACTGCAGTAAGTACTATAATATAAAATTATATGTTGATTTTTCCATGGGCTATTAATATCTTGTTACTGTGAGACTGTACTGGTTGGTGGTTTCTGGCTTAGTGGTGTTTGGCTTGTAGGTAAAGGAAAAAAGGAAAAAAAAATAGAACAAGACCACCTCTGACATGAATACTGACCTCCAACTGCTATCCTGTGTAACTTATTTTTGGTTATTTCCACATTTTTGCATTTAATAGAAATTAAATAGCATTATATCTTCTTGGTACACATTTTTGTGCATGTTCAAAAAATTCGTGCAGAAGTACTTTTATATTGCTTACAAGTTTCACTAGTATCAAGACCAAGTCTCTCCTAACTTCTGGGTCCTGGGTGAAATTCCAAGGACTGTTCCAGTGGGCAGTAGAGTAGATGTAAAATTGGCAGTAAGGAGGAAAGAAGAATTTTCTCTCGCAATCAGTCATGGGAGAGGGTGGCAAAAGCAGTGTAGGAGTGGTGCCTAACATGTTCTCCTAGGGCAATGCCTTTTAGATGCTCCAAACACACAGTCATAATCCAACATGCTTTTCTTCCTCCCCCTTTCAAAAGTAATTGTATTCCTCAATATCTAACAACAAAATGTTGAAGAAGTTCCATTTTTATCTCTAAGACAAACTCTAATTTCCCTTTGCTTGTGAAATGACTTAGAATTAGGAGACTGAAAATGTTACCACATAGCTTGTAAAGGTTAATGGTATTTAGTTATTGGCATAAAAACCTTGGTGAGGGACTGCATTTGTAGGGGGTTGCTAATGGAATACAGAACCTTTCACCTTTGGGTCACTGGATCAAATCTGTCTCTTGTGGATAGTGACCAAAGTTTGCTACAATTGAAGTTTTCAGTGCCCTATATAAATTAAATATGTAGAAATTAGAGATGGAAAAGATTTGTTACAGTTTACAGCTTATCCCCCTACCAGTACAAAATTGTCCTCACATATTTCCCAATCACAGATTTTCTAGTACCTAGTAGGTCTTGTCCACCCTGCAGAGGAAAGCAGCTGGTATTAATTGATACCTGAGTTTAAACCCCCCTGAGTGGGGGTCCTGGTGAACTCCCCACTCTGGCATTGCAGCTGCAGGAGAGATTTGGCAAACACCCCTCTGCTGCCTTCCTCCATGGGGGCACTGAGTGGGCAGCAGCCCAGGGAGCTGCCATATTCCCCCCCACTGCTTTTCCATGGGGAAAGCAAGCAAAAGTCTCAGCTCCTTCCCACCCTGTGCAAAATACCTTAAAAGACAGGGGGATTACTGGATCTCATTCTCACTGCCATGCTTATCCCCCTTTAAAGTCCTACTAGCATCCCTTCCATTACCAAACAGCTGCAGGTCATAGTTCTAAATTGTCGGTCTGATGGATTAGTTCAGGTAGCTAAAGGGAAGGCCAGATATTAGTTCAGACAATGATAGGAACTAAAATTTTTCAAGAGTTTGGAAGAGGTTTGGAAGTTTGCTTGGGGCTTCTTTTTGATTTAAATGAAAAGGTTTGAATACTATTATCTTTTACAGCTTCCATTTGCAAGTAATTAACTATGTTGCAGAATGCCCATTATGAAGTCCTAGGAACTGGGTACTGAGAATATTAAGGTTAGTCTCATAAGGTATTTAAAGACTTCTGCTGGTTATGGAGCTATAGATGCACATAGTCTTTGTAAGCTTAAAAAAATACAACAAAAAAACCCACTACGAAAAACCAAACCAGTACAGTGTCCCATTCCAAAGCAAAATACACATGTAATAATTAAAACAGTTCTCATTGTCTAGAAAAGAACCCAAATGGGGTTACTTTGGGGTACTTTAACTTGCCCACCTTTGAGCGCCTCAAGATACAAGTTGCAACACAGAGTGTAAGTGGATTTCCTCAGCACTTCTAATTTTGGCCATATGTGCCTGTCCCATAGACTTTATAATCCAATGCTTCCTGCTAAAATTCTAGAAGTATAAATGCAGCCTTCAAAATATCAGAGTATTTTTAGAAAGAAAATGGAATTTTGTTGCTGTTGCTCTCTCAGTGCCCCAAAACCTAAAATGCCAGTGAGGGTGCCATGTTGGAGCTGCTCCCACACCCTGACATGCTGCTGCTGGCAGGTGCTGCTGGAGCTGAAGGAGCAGAGCATGCTGCTGCATGGCCACAGCTCAGGACTCCCAAGTACCTCATAAAACAGAAGTTTCTCCATTCGCAGTGCAGCTAACAACTGCTATGTTACCAGAGTTAACTTATTTCTGACATTCACAGTGCCAGAGTTCCAGCGGTTTAAAAATTCAAGTGATCATAAAGGAAGATCCTTTGGGCTTCAGAAATTTTACCATCAGGTGGTTTAAAAAAGAAGAATTTAAAATAAAAGAACACCAAACAGGAACACAAGCAGTACCACAACAATGGCAGTGAATCTGCAAAGGGGACGCTCCACACTTTTTTCCAAGGTAGAAAACCCCACAACCCTGTGTTGTGAAATATCTTTCTAAACACAGATTTAGAGAATGAAATTGAGGGTTATAAACTAGTAGCCAACAAAAGCAAGAAAAGCTGGAATGTTGGTAACCAATTGCAAGCACAGGATCCAAGCAAAACATCTTGAATTGCTGGTACTGTAATAAATTACAGTTTTCACTTTTGTATTCTGCAAGTGAAAACAGCACTAAGTCAAGCTTGAGAGAGGGAAAGTAAAGGATGACCTTTTTAATTCACCCACACCCATTACAAGTAGAGGAACTGCAACATGGTGCAGTGAGAAATGAAAATACAAATGCTCCTCTTGCGTGAAGGGACAGATTCTGCTCCCATAAAATGGGGTTCCTGTGTTACTGAAGAGTTAGTTGTCAGGTAGCAATAGATGAAAGCCAAACCAGGCTCTGGGATGGTCTGCAATGGTGGCTGTTATCTCATTTTCTTCCATGGATTAATTTTCCTCTCTTTAACTTTAATTAGATAAAAGTCTAGGGGCGGGAGGTGGCCCTGGAGTGCTCAAAGGGCAAGAAATGGTCAAGAGCTGTTTTCTCTCAAACTTTGATTAGCCTATTTGATAAGTGATACTAAGCACCCCAATTGGTTAATGAATGAGGGGTTCCCATGAGGTAAGTGGCTGGGAAATTTAGCCTCCCCCACAAGGACAGCAAATATGTAAACTTCTGTCCTTCAGTTAGGTATCTACTGTGGTTAGGAGTAAGGGTGATTTATATCCTATCTGGGTCCTGGAGTGTATCTACATTGATTGACTCCCTTGATCTTGACATCAGTCACTTGGGCTTTCAGAGAAAGGGGGAACATAGGAGATAATGAAAGCTACATTAAAGAAGACCTTAACATTTATGTAAACGTTATTCTATCTTCAAAGGCAGAACTATCTTTCAACAGAAAGGAGATTTATTTCCTACTTGAAAATATTAGAAAGTGGCAATATATTTAATATCAAACCTCTAACTTTGGTGCTGGTCTCAGCCTTTGGGGTTTGCCTCATTTCTTGAGTAAATTGCATTATAGCTAAAAGTTTTATTGCATACTGCTTGCAAACACTGATGCAGACACGCTAATGGCTTGTGCAAAGATACACCATCCTCTCCCAGTGGGAAGAAGAGGGAAGAAAAGAGAGAAAGACAAAATTAAGAGTTTGGAAAACAGAAGCACAAGTGTAGAGAAAACATCTGGAAAGTTCATACGTTACTGTGTATTAAATGTGGGGCTTTTACACATGCAAATCCATGGTAGTGCAAACCAGAAACATTTAAACATTTAAATAAAACTAAAATGCATCTCTCAAATGCTCCCCTAGTGAATGTTACCTAAATAATTTCCCTGTCTGGCTGCTAGGCTCCCCCTTGGCCCACAGAGGAGATGGCAGATTTGGGGCATGCTGGGGCCAGGAGGGAGCCTGGCGGGAGCCAGTAGTGTCCTGTCTCCGCTCAGCGGGTGACCCACCAGGGAGCTGCAGCACGGACATCAGTTAGAGGGGCATTTTCAGCAATGCTGAGCAGAAAAGCAATTTATACAGCTGAGAAGCAGGGCCATGGAAGGTTGAAAAAGTGCACACTCTTCAGGGTAAACATCTCTAACTCTGCTACAGAATACCAAGGCGTTCACAAAATCATGAGGAACTGTTATTCACGGAATCTTCAATATCAGATTTGGGAGCTTTTGCTGAAATTATGAGGAGATCAGTTTAAAACAGGCAAGATTTTTTTTTTGTCCTCTGCACCGTGAGCAGTGAAATTCTGGAATTTGTTGCCGTGGAAGATTTTAGAATGAGCAGTTCAAAACAGGATTAGACAAATTCATGGACAACAGAGTCATAAACAGATATTAAAGGAAAGAGAGAGGAATGTACCTGTAAAATCTACAACGCAAAAATTCTGGATGCTGGGAGAGTCTGAGGGGAATGAATTGCAAAGACTAGCCATATTCATGTGCTATCACTAAATAGCATCTCCTATTGTCTGAGTATTGGAAATGATAGACTGGCCTGATGCAGTAAGGCATTTCTTATGTTCTTATCTTCTTAAGTCCATTTTGGCTCATCTAGTCCTTCAGTCATAGCCAAACTTAGATTTTTCTATTAAATTTGTGTACTATTTTTCTGTCTAGCTTTAGGGTAAAGCACATTTCTGCTTTCTTTTCCTTAAGCCATGAATTATCTTTGTCAAGATAAACAACACAAACCTTTTCCCTTTTTAGCTATGGGTCCCAAAAAGCTACAAATCTGTCTTCAAGACATGCAAAATGCATTAGTTCTATTCCTGGGTAAAATACTGTTGGTAAAGTCTGCCTAAATGTGCGCTAAAGTGATAACTTACAAATTAAGAGATAGAGACTTTATAGCCTGGCATCATTTTATTTAATATGCCAGGAATTAGGACTAGTATGTAAGGCTAAAAGGTAAAACAAATATATCTGTGGGAAGTCTTTGTGTTAATTAGTATGTTTTTACACAGAGGACATGCAAATAAAGCCTTAGTTGCTAAGCCCTATATGTGATATTTGGTAACCAGCAGACAACATTTGCACTCTAAATGCAATACAATCTGGAAGAACTGGTCATTACTGTGTAACCTGCAGAGCTGAGATATTCATGTCGTAGTGAATAATTTCTTTGCAGTGACAACATTAGCACAAAAAATATACATAGCAAGGTGAGAAGGGACAGGAAGTTTTCTTCCTCTTCATCTCATGCTAAAAGCCTTTCCATTCAGAACACAGAAATGTAGAATTACACAATTTGAGTGAAAAACCTTATTTTATCAGCAATAAGACAGCACTGAACTGGAACTATGCTAATCAAGAGAGGCACCAAAGTATGGTCTTCATAATCTTATAAACCTTGTCATTTGAGATAAAAAAAAATTAAAGGGCTGGCATAATGCCTAAGACCAAAATGAAGTGACATTAAAACACCTGGTCAGAACAAGTAGCAGAAAGTTCAAATTGTTTCTTGGACAGTATTTCTGAACAGATAACACCTACTGAGTGATACGTGTAACATTATGCTAGTTCTACTATATTCCTTGATACTTTTTTCTGCAGTACTTAAAACAAGCAAACCTTTAAGTGCTAACTTCCCACCTAAACACCTTTAAAAAAATAAATCTAGGAATCAAAGCACAGTCAAGATGGTATGAAAAAATCCTTTGCAAGGAGCTGTTGCTGAGGTGTCTCCCCTGCGTTAAGGGGGTTGAGCTGTACTTGACTTTGAGGTTTCAGCTCTCCCACTTCCTCACTCTTAAATAAACAGTATTTTCTGGCAAATCAAAGAAAACCACACCTGACCTTACATTCATACCTGCAATTTCCTCAGGTCCACAGTGTTATTCTGAGAGAATAGAGAACCCATGACCAGAACCACCCCCATGGATTTATTGACTTCTTACAGAAATAAACAAGCATGACTCCTGCACTGGAGCTGCTGAGCTGTGAGATAGATTCAATGTAGGCAATACCAGCCCCTAGATCAGATTCTGAACTCTTCACTTAGTGACTAGAAGTCCAGATTCATAGAGCAATTCCTAAATTACAGTTCCAAAGACTCTTAATTGCTTGCTACAGAGCAGGCAAATCCATGCCACCAGCCATCAGGACATCTACTGGGCAAACAGCCCAGCTAAGCAAATAGTTTGGCCTAACACACACACAAGCCCATGGCATTAGATGAGAACCACACATGTGGTTATATAATCTGTTCTAGATGAAAATGTCTACAGAAAACGGTGTTCATGCTTTGTTAGGGTGTAGCAAGTACTCAAGGTGATAAATTATTTCTGTTTCTCCACCCAACCCTCCCCAGTTGCACAGTGACTAAATACCTTTATTAACCAAGTCTTAAGTCAAATCAAGCTTTTAAAAATTCCTCTTTCTTAATGCTCTAACATGCATGGGTTCACAAAATTAAATTACAATATTTTTATCTGTTTGGGATCAGCCCTGTTTCCTCCTCCTCATGTTTACTTTCCTTCAGTAGCTGACATCAAAATGTTTTCTGGAATGCTGAGGCTAAATAAGTTATGCTTAACTCAATATCTAATACAAATAGCCCTGGGGAAGCTCCAGGAACACAATCATAAAAGCTACAGTTTCTTTTAATAGGTTGCCACACTTTGCTGATATAGTATTTCTCTAATCACCAATCTTTACGTGCCTTCCTGACCTTGGAGCTCTCTGTCCAAATGACTTTGTGGTATCAAAGGCTTGTGTCATTGGAAGAGTGAATGGCTTTCATTTTTCTCCCTGAAACTTCCGGTTCCTGGCATCTGCAAAGAATTATTCCAAGCAGTGTTTTGCTGCCTTGCGGCCACTGCCCTACACTGGCCTGACTGATGGAAGTGACTTTTCCCAAAAAGGTTAGTTATTGTGGTCAGCGGTGGGCGGGTGCTGCAGTTGGTGCACAACCAGCCCTGCTTCCTCAGCTGATTTGGGCCACCACAACCATACAGTAGAGCAATTAATTTCTGTCGGGGTTTGGAAGGAATTGAATCAATAGGGTATATACTGTTTTATAGTAGACTAGAATAGTAAACAAAAACCTTCCAAAATGACACAGATTTAAAAGCCTTCATATGACAACAAAGGTGATCGAATGTTTAGACTTTTAAAGAAGTAATCACTCCAGGGGGACACAGGGTATCAGGGTTTCCTCAACAGAACCTCATAGTGTATGAATATCCAAAAACCACAATTGTGATGCTCTGACCGTTTCCAGGTGATGACAATGTTGGTGCCTGAATCCAGAGTCTCAGTTATTTATGATTTGTCTCTTTTAAAGCTGGATTCTTAGTCTCTCCATCCTGCTCCCATCTTTCTCTTCTCTCACTCTTTGTCCTTTTGCTCTTTACCTTTTTCTTTTTTTTTAATGAAATGTAATCAGACCTAAAAGGATAATTACTGTGCTGAAACAAACTAAATGAAACTCATAGCTTTTTCCTTTTATTTTTTTTTTTTTGGGGGGTGTAAGAAAGAGGATTTTTGAGGTAGTTTTTGATTAAGTATTTCTGCCTTAGCTCTACAACTGCAGTCAAGCACTCTTAGTGTCTAGCACTGAACTGTCACATTGCAAAGGACAAACTGCTTGAAATCTCCATAGTTAGAGATAAAGCCAGGATGAGATAAGGTGACACAAAGGCTCAGAGAGGTCAGAAGACTGGTGTAAGCTCATACAGCTGATCAGTAACAGCTAAAATTTGAAAATCCTGTTTTTTCTTTTAAGAGACAAGATTAAGACAGCATTCCTCAGAGAGGGATTATGTATTTCAATTACTTAAATTAAATTTTAATTCAAAGAATGAAAACAAAACATCTTTACGAATCCAAGTCCTCCTAAAGCAACCTAACTTGATCCAAACCTCTCTCGGGACTTTCAGCCCCTGGTGCAGCTCTTTCTGCAGCATGGACCTGTAACCCTTCTTAAATGAAAAGGAGAAGCTTTTACACCCCCCTCTACCCCTGGGGAGAAGAGAGCCACCAGGGACACAAACATTTCACAGCTGGAAGGAGCCAGCCATGGACCGCTGCTCAGGGCTTTTCACTCCTGTCTTTCTCATTAAAATACAAAGATTAGGAGACAACTCACACCTCTGGTTTAGGCACCAAGTATGTGCACTAGTCACCCCAAGCTCCCTCCATGGGAATGCATTGTCTACAACAGCACTGATAGAGTGTATTGCCTCTCTTGGCCAGGCCAGGGTTATGTAGGCACACATACCTGTCACGTCATGGTTTAACCCCAGCTGGCAACTAAGTACCACACAGCCACTTGCTTTCTTCTCCGCCTTCCCAGTGGAATGGGGAGAAGAATCAGAGAAGAAGATTAAAACTCCTGGGTTGAAATAAGAACAGTTTAATAATTGAAACAAACTAAAACATAATGATAATTAGTTTTTGCCTCAGATGTTCCTCTGGTCTTTTTGGTTAAGATTCAGTAGACCTAAAATCTCAATGCTTTCAGATGCCAGCTCCTCATAATTTAGCACAGTGCTCTCCTTCCTGCCACATGAAGTTGGAGTGTATTACTTCCACTGTAACAAGATGAATTTTGCTCTTAGCAATCATTGCATGAGTAGCAAAACTATGTTTTCAAAGCATCTTTGGCCTTATTAACTTGAGTAACTTCACGTAACACTTTTTGTACTAAAGTGATATGTTGAATCTCCAGTTATTTACTGTCACACACACACATGGCTAGAAATTAAATAAGGTAACAGATGCTTCCACCTGAAGTTATTAACAATTTTATATAAAATTTACTAGAAGTCTTGCAATTTTATGATACCTTCTCCCAAAAAGAATGAAAACCGGGAACTTCTGAAGGATGTAACACCTAGGATATATTGTATTACAACATTGGAAAATATTGCTCTATGACAGCAACAGTCATCAGGGCTTAAATTCAGATTGGGGGAAAAAAAAAGACCCTGGTCATAGCTTAGATTGATGCCTCACAATGCACAAGAAAAACTGAAAAGCAATCCCCTCTCTTATTTCCAAGTGTATAGTAAAAGGCTTTTAAATTCTCTGTAGACTGACTAAAAATAAGCAAAAAAGGCCAGGTAGCAGCCATCAGATTCTTATGAATTAAATTATATCCATATGTGTAGCACATTTCAATGTCCAAAGAGCCACTTGGATATGTGAATCTGAACTTTCGTGATGAAAACCAGGGATATTTCTAAAATTGTTAGTAAAAGTCAGAAGCTCAGCCACAGTCTCACATATTTTCCCCCTTTTTGAATATCACTAGTGTTTAATTGCTTTAATTATGTTTTTGTACTGAGAGTAGCAAAGAGAAACCCTAATACCCACAGTCAGAGGAGGATTCAGAAAAGGAGAGAGGGAAAGAGCCTAGAAGCTCATTGCCTGCGGTTGGATCTCTGGATAGCGTTAGGTTCTCTGGCTGGACTCAGGGCTAAATCTGCCATGTTTTAGCATAGCTGTTGATATTGCAATCACATAGGGTTTAACCCCTGTGGTTCCTGGGAAGAGACCTTTAAACATGTCTTGTCTCATAGAGTTCCAACAGGAACATGCTGTGCTGGCAGGACCCAGTGCTTTGAACCCTGCCTTAAAGCTTTCAGCCCACCTTTGCAGCTCTGCCAAGGGTCTGAGATATATTTGACAACATCCATTCTTTTTCAGAAGGTCCCCTATGACAAGCAGGGCTTCCAGGCCATCCCAATGGCAATGGCATGGATGTGGGATGCCAGCTACTTGACGTGCTTTGATACTGCCTGGCTTGGAGTGCAGTCAGTGCATCTCTTGGGACTCACAGTGCTCTAAAGGTTGGCTGTGACATGATGTGTACACACATCATGATGTGTACACCATTTTGTGGAACCACCTTTCCTCCTGGTTTCTCAGAGTAGGTTTAATCCTTCCAGAGGCTGGAAAGAAAATGGACTGGATATTCCCAATAAGATTAAGGACCACAATGACCTCAAAGAGACAGCAGCTGAGAAGTTTCAGGGTCCCCTTCACCACCTTCACCACAATGGCTCAGTGTGGGTCACAGGGATGATTAGCTTCCCTCCCCTCACCCAGTCTGCTCAGAGCCCTTTTGCATCCAGCTTAAAGCTATAGAGTGGTATGCTGGTTTAAAGGTAAAACAGCAGGGGAAATGAACCCAACTCAAAAGAGAGATTATAAGTCAGAATAACAATTTAATAAAATAATACAATAAGTACAATCATACAGACAAACAATTGGTTTTAACCCACAAAACCCAAATGTATAACCCAGCACCCTGGGGCATGAACAGAGTGGTGTTCGTTGGGCCCCCTGAGTCCAAAGTAAAAGGAGAGGGGAAAACCTGTTGGTGAGAGTGCTGTTGCAGTCTGGTCAAGAGTGGTGATTGCAGTCCAGTTGAGAGTGGTGGTTGCAGTCTGTTTGAGAGTGATGGTCTGCAGTCTGGTCGAGAGCGGTGGTCTGCAGTCTTCCTCTGGATCCCACGAGTGGTTAAAAAAGTCCCAAGACCCCAAGATTATATATCCACCAGTTCAGGCAGGAATGCCCAGTACCTCCCTCAGGGTGGGGAGTTCCACAATGGGTGTGAGGACAGAGAGGCACCCTCCTATCTCGCAGGCCTCTTAACACCCAGTTTATAGCCTGAGGAGTCAGGCTGCTCTGGGCAGAGGGTGTAAATGGTCTATTGATAACAGTTTCTGGGAAATGGCATGGAAGGCTATGGAATACACAGTTTTGGGTTACACCCATACAGTGATGAACTGGTCCCAGCTGTCCTAACTAGGACAAGTGGGGATGCTTTAATTTGTCTGAGCAGTACCTAAAAGCTGTAATATTTTATAGTGCTGACTGCTCCAACTTTTCTCTAACCCTTTGTCAAATCCAGCAGAAACAACTTCTGACTGTACCTCTACTGCTATTTGTTGTAATAAGAATCACTGAAAGCCACAGTGCTGCATTATTTCATAATTAAACCAGCCAGAAGTATTAATGCAATACAATTATTACTGATTCAATGGTTAAAGCAAGGACTTAAAAATTAGGATTTCTAATCCCCATGCACTTTGGATCTGTAATGTCTACAACCTAGCTTCTCCACACGAAAATACTCTCTATGTAGCAGATGAATTACAGATTATTTTCATTATAGCCTTTAATAGGATGGTATCAGGTAAGGGATATATACGCATCATATACATAAAATTTATTACAGAGAAAGAAAGACAACATTCCTAGGGAGAAAAACCTGAAAAAGCATAAGGGCAATATATTACATGATATATCTTTCTGAAGACAAAAAGGAGATTTAAGAAATGATATCCATGAAAATATGTAAAAACTACTAACCCATTGTCAGGCAATAAGCAAGCACAGCTTTGTTTTCAGCATATTAGTAGCTACACTTCTGCAACACAAGGAAAAAAAATATTCCAAGCACTAAAAGACTTCATTTGTCACAGGCCCCAAATCTAGAGCATTCGGGGACAGCTATAATGTTATCTTGAGTGAACACAGGGCCAACATAATTAGAAATAGAGAGGTAAGAAGCAAGGGGAATTGCCTGCATAACTTCACTTTGTAAAATCCTCCCATAGAAGTGGCAGGTAGGAAATCTGCATAATAACAAACTTGTCACAAGACAAGGCTAACTAAATACAACAATTAGAATTAACATTTTGCTTTAACTGGTTCCCAGAATTCCCTCACTCCATCTTCCCAGGTTTCACTAGTTAAAATCGTGGCTATTGATTTGGTGCAATACTTTCCATTATATATTTTTCCAAGTGTTGTGCAGCTTCAAGAAGACTGTCTCCCTTCTTTGTGGACAATGCTTTAAAAAGCAGCTACTGAAGTACCAAACCCTTCTCTCAGATATCCCAGTGAAAACCCACGATAAATTTCCCCTCTAGTCTATCTAGACTTAGATCTGTGTAAATAATCCAGTTTGGCCCCAAAACAGATCTAAATGTGTTATAATTTCCTTCTCCACCGATAGTCAGGTCTTCTTGAGAGTTGCTGGAAGCCCTCTGCTCTTTGACTGCACCCTCACAGCTCTCGGGACACTGTATTTGCACTTCCCACTGGCTCATCTTTCTCTTCCCAACTGCTTCTGGTCTTTCTGCTCAGCCACTGACTCCAAGACAATCTCCAGCATGTGGATGTCCTCCCAAGCTGCCATCAGACCACGATTAGGCAGGTGCTTTAAGAAACTGCACCAGCAATGGAGTTGATCTTCAGAGCTGCCTTCCCCAATACATAATTTGAGACACCAGAGAATGTGTGTGTGTACATACAAATTATTTTAAGAAATTGTATAACTCCTACTACAAATGTGGTGAAGAAAGGAATTCTGTTGACATTTTAACCACACTGAAGTAAGGTGTGAGATTTGGTAATATATCTCTCTGAAATCTTCAGAGAGGTAGAAATCATAGAATCACAGAATGGTTTGCATAGGAAGAAATTTAAAAGATCACCTAGTTCCAAACTCCTTGCCATGGACAGGGCACTTCTAGTGGATCTTCCACTAGACCAGGTTGTTCAGAGCCCTCTCCAATGCACCATGAACACTTCCAGGGATGAGCATCCACAACTTCTCTGGTCAGCTTGCTCCAGTGCCTCACCACCCTCACAGTAAAGAATTTCTTCTAGTATGTAATCTAATGCTACTCTCGTTCAGTTTGAAGCCATTCCCCATTGTTCTGTCACCACATGCCCTCCTGTGGGCTCCCTTCAGGTACTGGAAGGCCATAATTGGGTCACCCCAAAGCCTTCTCTTTTCCAGTCTGAACAAACCCAGTTCTCTCAGTCTTTCCTCATAGAAGAGGTGCTCCATCCCTCTAATCATCTTGGCAGCCCTCCTCTGAACTTGCTCCAATAGGTCAATGTCCTTCCCATGCTGGGAACCCCAGAGCTGGATGCAGCACTACAGGTAGGGTCTCACAAGAGCAGAGGGGAGGGGCAGAATCACCTCCCTTGATCTGCTGCCCACGTTGCTTTTGATGCAGCCCAGAATACAATTGGCTTTCTGGGCTGCAAGTGCACCTTGCCAGGTCATGTCCAGCTTCTCATGCACAAGCACCTCAAGTCCTTCTCAGCAGGGCTGCTGTTCACCCCCAGCCTGCACTGATATTGTGGTTGAGCCCTTCAGCAAAGGACTGGAACACAGTAACCATGAGGTTACAAATCTTCTGTCACATAGGCGACAGCAGGAATGGTCTGTACAGAAGAGCTCTTCTGTGGGCAATGGCAGTACACACACCCATTGGGGTTTTTAAGGTTCAATGACCTACACAAGTGATCTATAGAGAGAGAACAGTGTTGGTAAAACACCTTGGTTATGGCTCTTATATTTGGTGACCATACGGTCGACTGATGCTCCCTGTTCTGATCTCATGTACCTCCACACAAGAGAGGAGGCATCTGCAGAAGGCACCTATACACCCTCATGATTTTATGTTTAGACACTGATGTGTTAGTGTATCTGGGCTCTAAAGAGTAGGGTTTTCCAAGGTTTGCTCCCTATATGTCAGATCCAAGTAATTTCCATTAATTGTACAATAAATCCTGAACTGAGAAGAATTGCCTATAAAACCAAAGCAGAATCTGTTGAGATACACAGAAAACACAGACCTGCAGCAGGACTGCTGCTGAATTTAGCCTGGAGATTATTGCCCTGTGTGAAGGCCAAAGTAACGATTCTTCACTTAAAAAGAAACCATTCAAGTCTGCTAAGAAAAGTAGTTCCAATGAAGAGCAGAAAAATGAAAGTGGTTGAAATGATCTGCATAAAGTAACACCAAACTGATTTGCCAATACTGTTGAAGAGAGCTGGGTGACATTTCCCAGGGCAATGAAACGTGGGACAGGTGATGTGGTCATTAATTAGTTTTGGCCAACCAACATATCAACTTAATGATTTTGGAAAGCTGCTAGGATTAGGTGGTTGTAGCCATTAAATGTTATTATAGAGCCGATTAATTCTTCACATCAAAGTAAAAGAAGCAAATACCTCTTAATAGTGAAAGTTAGGGAGAGCTGTGGACAATGGTATTTTCCCTTTGGCATTCATTTCTGCGCTTCTCTGTATTCATTTTTGGAAAGCACCAAATGACTTCAGGAAAGTTGTGGTTTTTTAGTAAAAGCAATAAAGTAAAAAAAATCCTCTAAAGAGGTTTTATTGAAAAAAAAAAGAAGGAAAAAAAAAAGAAAGAAAGAAATAAGATGGTCTATTTCCCCCCTTCATTGTACCCCCAATTATTTATACATTTATGTAGAACTCAGAAAGTGAAGAAAAGATTTAGCCAGGAGTGCAAGCTTTGGAGAAGGCACTGCATTTTCTTTGGATGTGTGCTGTGAACATAGCACAGTCAGCAATTTAGCAGGAGTGACAGAACTCAAGTACCTGCCAATGTCAGGAGCAGAGAAGGCAGGTGTCACAGGAGCAGGAACCAGGAGTGAAACCAGCAGCTTAGCCAGACTCCTGGAATTTCCCTCCAGTAGAAAGTGCTTTGTCTTTAGGGCCCTCCTTTCTGTAACTCCCATCACTCCTTTCCTCTTAATCATGCCAGGCTTCAGCATAATGACTGCCTGGCTCATATTCTTTCATATTCTTCACAAAGATAGCTGAAAACTTCTCAGCTCATGCGGCCGTCTTGATTCCTCACCTCCATTGGACCAGCACGGATCATCTTTAGATGCTCAGACTTTTGGAAACTCTCCATCCAAGAGAGGTAACTTTTACCCTCTCTCCTTTCAAAACCACAGGTCAGCAACCCATCCATCTCCCTATGCAAGAGTAGAGGTAAAAGGCAGGGTCCTGACCATGCTGTTATGTCCTACGGCCAGACTTCCCACAACCCTGTGACCCCCACCCTGACTCACATATTTAGCCGTGCAATCCAACATCAAGAAAGCATCTTTTCCTACATGTCTTGAAGGCGCACCCTCTGGTCAGTCCATTAAGAGTCTGCTCTTCCCCTATTTCTTGGCCCACTAGACAAAAGTATTGTAATTTTAATAACATGTTTTGCCACCCCAAAGGTGCTCCTGGCCTAGAAAGGAAGGATGGTAGGAGAGGGGCAGAGACCTCTGTAGCAGCAGTTTTGCTGCTCCAGGAACAAAGGGGAAAACCAAAACCGGTTGAGGGTGGTGACCATGCCCTGGGCAGTCACTGCAGGAGTGCCATGATAAGTACTGAGCTCTACCTTGGCAGCAGCTGGAATAAGCCATTCCACAGTCCTCCAAAAGGCAAAGGGAAGGCAGAGGGCACAGGGTTGTTTTGCTGTGAGAAGCAGCTTCCTGCCCAAGGCAAATCTCTGCCTGGGACTCTAGGCAGTTCTGGGGTGTGGCTTTCATCCCGCCATTCTGTATCTGCACCTACCTCAGTTGATAAGATTTCATTTCTGTTTACACATTTTCTAGTCAACACTGTTTTCCTTGGATTACAGCAAGAGAAATCCAAATTCTATAAACACCCTGATAATATGTGACCTACTATACCCAGATGCCTTAAGGGTAACTGCCCTCTTTCCTGCTGTCTATGCTTTTGCTTGCTCTAAACCCATTTCTACCTATTCAATCTACGTATCTGTATCCACACTTGCAATTTATTTACTTTTCATAAAAATGCTGATTCTGCATTTGTGGTTGACTATATTTCAGATAGTGATACTGGGTTTTTTTGAAAGTGATGACTATGGAAGTTTGTGGCTTTACATGTGGTTTTGTCAAAAATAGTACTGGTAGGGTTTCTTGGTGATGTGTTTTCTTCCAGTGACATAGCAGTTTAAAACATCTCTCAACATATTCATTTTCAGGGATATCTCAGGCTAACTTCTATTTTAGGTTGTATAGATTGAAGGAGATAGGCCATTCCTGCACTTTCACACTTGTTCGTGCAAGTATTTTCAGAAGACCTCAGGACATATTTTTGCTCAGTTCCTGAAGGCAATTACAGTTTTGTTTGAGGACAGTAGGCAGAATCGTATTTCATAAAATTCCTGAGTTAATATTGCTAAATTTTCTGTTTACCTATGGTTCTTTCTGTCCCAATACTCCAACATATAGGAATTATTTGCTTTCTATGTTTTTTCCATCACTTCTGAGGATAATCAAGGTCAAACTAATTGATATACTGTATGAGATCCATGACTTCTGAAGAACTGTTGAGTACCTACATCTGAACTGAATGAGAAGTTTCTGAGTGCCCAGATTTTTACTGATTCAGACTTTGAGTGGTGCTGTCTTGGTTTGGGCCAAGGCTGCCATCGTGGTGACCTTAAAGCAGGACTGAGATCTGTTTGCTGCAAGCAGAGGCCATTTCACTGGATGCAGCCACTGGCTGGCCTGGACACACCCTGGGTGCATTCAGCTACAGCTGCACTGGGAAGGTAGGAAGCCAAGGAGGGTGGTAGAGAAGACAAGAGGCAGGATCTGAAGATACTGTGTTCCCATCTTGCTACAGGGGTCTAGACAGGGCTAAGGAGTAGGGCTTTCAACAGGAGCCATGGGATGAGACAAGGCCACAGAGCAGGTGTAAGAAAGACCTTTCAGGAGAAGGAGATAAAGGAATTACAGGTCTGGAAGGCAGCAGGACTTGTTTTCATCCTACCTAGGGCAAAACTTTCTGCAGTGCATGTGTGTATTTTTCCCCCTCAGGAAATTGGGTAATTTTCAGAAAACAACATGGAAATTAGCAAAGAGACCACCAAAAATGCTTTCGTAGGAAAAACTTTTTAAGGTTAGTAGTACTGGAAGTCTTTTGGGAGAGGAGGGCAGGATGGGCAAAACATGAATGACTTTTAACAGTTAATAGACACTAGCACACACTTCATACTTCAGCAGAACACAGTAGAGCCACAACAACAGAGGGCTATAAACCTGGCCACAAATGTATGAGAGATCATAAGTAGTAATCTTATTATTAAGAGATTCAGAATTTGCTATTCTTAGGAGAAAAATGTTTTCTACCACAATAAAATAAAGCCAAAGCATAAACCCTGAAGAGAGGTGTGCATATGCTCATACACACTGAGGATTATGCTACAGACATACAAATCTTGGGATTTACTTAGCTGTGATTAAACTAAATATTAACATATCAAATTACATTAAAAAACAGACTGTCAAGAGGCAAGAAAAGTTTTTGAGTGAACCCCACATTTTTTTTTTCATAATAGCTTGAAGGAGCATTAATCCATAGAAAATTCACCCATGCTTTATCATCCAACATAGACCATCTAATAATACAATGGAATGCACTTATAGGGCATCAATTCTCACAGTCAGTAGAAACATGGAAATAGCTCTCATTAAAATCCTTAGAATTAACAAAATGTTAAACACCGAAATGTACAAATCAGACATCTACATGAAAAGAGTAGTCTCACAAACCCAAATTCATTCCAACTCCTGCTAAACAAGCCTTACAGTAATACTAGGAGAACAACAAATATTTACCTCTCATGCTTCTAAAAGGCTCATCTTCTCTTTAGATAAAGATTCTAAAAATCCTCCTCGAAATAATTACCAAGGGCCTGGGCTGATTTCTGGGGAAGAGGATGAATGGCCCTCCACTAGCTCCAGCAGAGGCCCTAATTGCCTGATTCTACTAATAAACTAATCTCAGGCACCTGGAACTAGCAGGCTCCATGCCAGGCAGACACGGCTCGGGTTACGTAAGAAATGCTCCAAATATATTCACACAAATCACTAGCCCTGCAGATGTGCAAATACTGCTTTTGTCATATTGCTGGAGAGATAGACATGTGTTTGCAGGGCTGTAGCACATAAAACCTGAAGATGAGTTCACTGTATTGCTTTAATCCCTTCCAGAGGCCAGGTGGGCATTTGGGGAGCCAGACAAGTGTGTTGATTATCCACATTACTCACTGCATTAATCCATACAACCTTTGTCTGTGTGATACAGAGTATCTGTAATGCTCACAGCATAAATATGTAGGTGGCTGGAAAAAATATATGCATTTCATGAGTGCCTGTTGTCTGTAAAATGAAACCTAATCAGGAAGTTAGTGTAAAACTTTGACTAAAATCTAAACAAGTCTAAATTTTGCTGATGCATAGGGTTTTTAAAATTACAGTTAAAGGATCTGGAAGTCACCAAAGAACATAAGCCTCAGTGTAAGCTTGGACAGACAAACTACTGTACTTTTAACAAATTTTAAAAGATTTTCACAGGCAAACAATTTTCTGTGACCTCAGAAATTAAAGCAGGTGTCATACAACTTTCCATCGAACCCTCCACAAATTTCTTCTTCTCTGAGCTGATTAGGTTGATAAACATGTGTTAAATACTCAGGATGCATCTGGTTTCATTTGAGGAGGGGAGAATGATATAAACAAAACACAGTTTAACCGGAAAACAGGAGAGCAAGAACAGGCTGTCTTCTTGGTCTCTGTTGAAATAGAGAGCTGTCTGGTTTAGGTGGTGTTCACACAGACTGATAAGCATTAAAAAAAATTACCTTGATTTGCTCATATGCATGAAAAATAGTGTTTCTATTGCCTACATAGACACAAACATTTTAGAAGCACAGATAGGAACATCTTCCCAAGTTATCCATGTTTTGTGGTGTTCCAGACATTTTTTTATTCTTCAAGACACCATAAAAAAAATCACTTAAATTGACTTCTTTAGATCAGAGACCTGGAAAGATTATATTTTAGATATCAAATGAATGGCAAACTTACAGCTTCACTGAAAAAAAAATTGTGCGGGTGTCATACAAGTGAAGTTCAAGTCTGAAAGTGAAAGAGGGGCAGACAAGGCCCCTCAGGCCTTGTCAGCAAGCCTCAGGGTCAGTCAGCACCAAGAAAAGTCCAAACAGAAACATTTGTGCACAGCATCAGTCCCCCCTCAATGATATCTGAATTTCCAAGGTTTCTTTAAGAAGTATACTTAACTAATACTGTTTAATGAAGAAAGCCAGAATCCAGTGATACACCCTTACTAGTTTGAAGGGCATTCCAAAAGGGAACAACCCCTTTTGTCTTCTGTACTCTAGTAATTATCAGACAAGTGAACTCAATGAATTATCAACAGTGAACACTGAAAGACAGTATCAAAAATCCCCTTGCTCAAAGATACCAGCTATACACAGGTACCAGCTATTTAATTAACACAGTGAAGGCAACCTATAAGATTGAGGAGAGCAGCAGAAATGATTATTCTGCTGATTTCCTTTATGGTAGTAATGTTCTGTGTGATGAATGGCTTCTGCAGGTAGGAGTTTGACTTCTTCCAAACTGCTCAAACAACAGTTTAAAAGAGTAAGCAGGAGGCTGTGAATACAGAAGCGTCAGACAGACAGTGCTGCTGTCACCACTTAATCCTAGGATACAGGGAGTAATCATGCCACAGATAGCAAAATGCCTCCTGTGCTTCCTTCATTGAGCACTAAAGAAACCACTGAGGAAAATGAATGCTAAATTCTCACAAAGGAATGTATTTGCTTCTGTTCTCCATAGGGAAAATATTCAACACAATAGCATCATTGCATTCTTCACTTCTCTCCAATCACAGGTACTCCCAGCAAAGGTTACAAAAGACATGTATGCCTACGAGGACAAAAGAGATACTTCCTGGAATATTTAACAGTATATACATTAAAAAAGCAACAGGGAAAGCTGAGGATTGTATTTAAAGAAAGGGAAATGATTCAATGACTCCAAAACAAGATAATTATTGTAAAACCTCTTTTTGCTTACTCATACTTTCTTTCTTTATTTAGTCACTTATGACAAGGTCCCAGGTGATTTACCCTTCCCATGACCTTATGTCTTTTCACTGAAGTGGTGACCCCAGATATTAATGTGGGTTTTGAGGCTGCCTTTTAAGGCATTTGTTCTCATTTCAGTTGCTATTGATGAGCACTTGTTTGCATAAAGGACTCTTATTACATGCAGGGTAGACATTCTCACATCCCAGGAGCTGTCGATTTATTTTGCAGTGCACGAGGGGCTGGGGTACTCCTGGGTACTCCCACCCGCCTTCCCACACAACCTGAACTCAGCTTCACCTCTCTGAGCAGCCAGCAATCCCTCCTTGGCCAGGCCAGGCCTCCGAGCTGCTGTCCAAAGCAACAACATACAGCACTGCTAACTGTTACTGAGATTAAAAAACAAAACGAAACAAAGATAGAGACACATATATATACATATATATATATACATATACATACAGATATATACATATATATATATATGCCTGCATATATGTATATTGAGCCCAGGTGAGGATAAACAGAGCCCACAGTTGTAAGACACAAGCGTGAATTTCAGCTGAATTCATATTAAATACTTTGGAAATCTCTCTCATTCACTTTCTGTTGAGGGTCTAGGACTATAAGCACAAAAAGAGAAAAGCAGAAAGAAAAGCAATCCTACTCTGTGGAGTGAGTGAATGCCAAGGTTTCTACTGGCTTCAGCAGGGTTTCAGCCTTTGTCATGTCAGCAAAAGTGATTATCTGTTGACAAATAAAACAGAGGAGAAAATCTTCCTTTCTGCTCTGTCACAACCTTTTCACACCTGCCTGTCTTCCCTGAAGAGTTTTGCACTGCCTACAGCCAGCAGCAGTTATGACAAAAAAAGATGGTTCCTAAGTGGAATCTCATGTAACAACTCCGGAATTTCTAAATGATTTGTGAAAACTTAGATGCAAATTGTTCCTACTTTCCCGGGAGCTCTGGGAACTGAGTCCTCTGTAGAAGCTTGATTCACAGTTGCTCCTTTGGTATTGAGTAGTAAGAGCACCACTTTTCACTTTCAGTGCTGTGGGAAAATTTAAAATTTGTTTCTGTAGGATCATGAAATGCATATTCTAACATCATATTATGTATTCAATATATTAGAAAATCTCTGTCTTTTACAAGCCTTTGCATGTTAAACCATCTTTTCTGTGAGGGGGAACTGACAGGTTGCCTGCCATCAGGTACTCTCCAGCAAAATCAGCAACCCACGTTGTCAGTGTGAAAACATCTGTTGAATGGATTTATTGACTGGGACTTAGGTGCGAGTTGGAGGGTGGGTGTCCACACTGTTTATTACAACCCTGACCTAATGAACTTAATTTGTTGACATGTTTCCTTCAGTGTCTCACTTGATCCCGTCTCACATTTCTTTCTACTGTGCTGTTTTCTTGGAAACAGGAGTTCCTGGCACATCGGCATGTCCACCAGTTGCAAATCTACCAGGCTCAGATGGCTACAGTTGGCATGGCAGGATTAGATAAACATCAACCGGTGTCCGGGACCCCATCTTCCCCCACTGATTCCACATTACCTCACCCAGACACGGACCAGCCCAGCCAGCATGTCTACACGACTGGTAGGATTCCCTAAAGACTGCTTTTAATAGGCAGGGCAAATGCATTTGTTCATGTGGGATCAACAGACTTAAATGCCTCAAATACCTCCTGCAGCAATGCGTTCAGTTTTAGCCGTACTGCTCCTCTGTTTTATGATGCTATACTGGCACCAACTCAACCAGTGCAGCTGATAAATCACAGGGTTAATATTCACACAGTCATAAATTATTATCATTGACTGGCTCTGGCAACATAGCAACAGGTGCATTTTTGGTGCCTTTAAGTCATTTGTAGCTTTTCTTTCATTTCCCTATTCTCTAGTTCTTTTCTCGGTGTTCTTGTTTCCTGTGTAAAAAGACCACCAATAAGTTGAAAAAAGACCACCAGTAAGGAGGAAAACTGCGATATAATTCTAAATGTCTTCATTTGACAAGTCAGTCTCTGCTGCAAGGTCACTCTCTCTACAGAAATAGCAAAGCTGTAGGGATGACTAGGTGATGTTGGATACAACTTCTGCATCTTTCAATGGTTGAGTGGAGACTACAGAGGCAGGTTTTATGGTCAGGACCTGGGCATTCCAGTCACTCAGGGAGCACCTCTTGGGCTGTCCAAAGCAAAGTGATTGGAACTCCAAAAATCTTCAGTCAAAGGAAAAAAAGATGACCACAGAAACCTCATTTCTTATTATGGGTAATCTAACTTTCCATGAAGGTACATCTTTTTAAAAGCCTGAATGTCAGTATAACATTAGAGCATGGTTAGAAGTTAAGATTCACTTTGTGCACAAAAAAAGGGGAAACAAATACTTGGAGTTACTGTTTGTGAATGTTTATGCCAGAAGTATTAATTCCTTCACATCAGCTGTCAGAACTTGCCATGCCCTGAAAGTTTACAACTTTTCAGGCCATGACCACGGATTGAGGTAGAATGGAGTCCTTAACTGGCAATGTATATGACTGTGTGAGACACTATGCCCTCCCATCTTTCCAATTAGAATGTGAACTTGGAAAGCAAAAATTTGTTTTTACTTGTTGGGTAATGAACATTTGGATTGTACAGAAAGGAACATACTAATTCACTTTCCATGAGTTTCTGCAAAAAGAACAGCTGTGTATAGACAGGATTATTAAACCAGGCCACTGTTTTTCTAGTTGTGGTTCATAGAGTCCCCAAAACATTGTAAACTCATTTTAAGAGATTCACAGAGCACACCAAAAGCGAGCTCACTGTGTGTAGGCTTCACTGTTCCATTCAAAAATCTGCAGTTTCACTGAAAAAGTTGAATGAAGTTACAAATGTAAAGGCTGCTGTTTCAGTCTGATTTCTAAGGTTTACTGACATGTCCCTTTATAATCCTTAGTAATGGGACTTGGGTCAAGGGGGTTATGTAGATATGTGGACTCATGGCATCAGTGGAACTATTCAAGACAGAAAATGTGAAGCTGAGATGGAAGAATAAGAGAAGGAATGAAATTACGTAGGACAAACACTGAATGGAGATGGTGGAAATTGGACATCCCTGGTTTGTAATCTGACACAACGAAGACTGACAGGATCAGCAATGGAAGTACAGACACTGCAACTGCAGAGTCAGGGTGTATTAAGATTAGGCAGAGAGTCTAATCTTATCCTTTCAGTAAAACATTGCTACATGAACAACACCAGAAAGAGAGAAGAGAGAAAAAAACCCCTATCTTATTCCAACAGAGATTCTTAGTCCTTCACTGAATTCCTTTCACCAAATCTGAAACATCTTTATCTTGAAGCCTTGTTTTTCTTTTATTGAATCTTTTTTCACCCTCCATTGCTCTTTCAAGATAATCATCTCTGCTCATTACTGAAAAAAAAAACCCTCCTATTTTCACCTGCCCTACAACTTTATGCTTCTGCTTCTCCACTTCTGCTCTGTACCCTCATTTCTTTCATATCCTCTAGATACTGGCTGAAGACAGTGCAATGCTGTAGCTGCTTCCAAGCTGTATCTACACTAACAGCCAGTACCCCCTGGCTGATGGACCAGCTCCAACAGAGCACATACCTCTACAATTAAGCCTTTTGTTTCTGCTTGAAGAAATCTCTTTCTCTGACACGTGTCTGAACTTACAGACTTACAAATACAAAAGCTTTATCACTGCAGTTTCTGAGTACATTGAAAATAGAGCTATTTTCTAGGTTATGAGATTCACACCTTTGGAGTGACAATGAACAGAGACTTTGCAACAGTTCTAATACAGTTCCTGTAAATAAATAGATCAATCTGTGTATTATTAACATATGGTATGTTATGGTATAGAATGGCTTTTTTTGTGCATAGTATTTCGTGGATCTGGACAATGCTCTAGCATTTATTCATTCATCAGTGGAAAGAAATAAACCCAGACCTAGTTTTTCTCCATTCTTATACAGCCTTTCCAGAATCCTTTAGGATAAAAGTCCTGAGCAACCTGGTCTGATCACAGTGCTGACCTGCTCTGAGCAGAGCTGAACTACAGACCTCTGGAGGTCCCTGCCAACCTGAGCTATCCTGTGGTTCTGTGATTTTCTCCCTTAAGAGAGCACAAAATGCAACCAGCAATTGTCCACAGCAGTTGCAACACTAGCATTTTTAAAAGCATGGAAAAAAGGAATGGGGGGGTGAAAAGGGAGAAAATTCTAGTACACTGTAAAGTGAGGTCGAATTCAGACTCCAAAAATTAATGTAAAAACAGGTAGCAGGAAAACGGTTGTGGCAGATTATTACGGGGGCATCAAAATGAGCCTATATTGTTGTGAGTCATGAGAGAAAATGCTTTTAGCCAAATACCTGAAGGGAATTAGAATGATGATTGTTGTGAGAGAGTTAAGCTATATCTACACAATATATGCACAAAATAATGAGTTAAAGATGGAAAAAAAGATAAAGTATACTTAATTTTCATTTAGACAGTTCACAGAATATTTGATATTATTTAGTTCAGATTTTTCTTTGGAATAATTTATTAGATATTCTTCCCTTGGGTTTTCTTATTGGTACTGTTGTTCTCCAGGGCAATTAATCTTCTTCAAAGCATGCTGTTAGCCAATGATTTTTAGATCTCTTGCTCTCCCCTCTGTTTAAAATATTATTAAAAGAAGCTGACCCAAATAAAGTATTTTGGAAATGAATGAGTGCTAGGGAGTCCCCACGAGGAAAACCTTAGTTTTTACTGACTGAATGCAAATTCAGTTACTTTTGTCCGGTGTCCTCTATCATTATATGGTTCAGTGGTGGCACCATTCCCATCTGTCATCAGGGCCACATTCTGACCTCAGTAATATTGGTGTAAATCCAGAATAAATCCACCAGTCTCAGTGGAGCTGCTCAGATTTACACAAGGAATCTGAGAGCAGAATCTGGCTACAGGCATTTGTTCTGGAGAGACAGAATAACCATATTTTATTAATATTTCACAGCAGTCTGCAATTGAAAACAGTTGCCTCCCTCCCTTCTTTTTCTTTTTTTCTTTCTTTTTTCTTTTTTTTTTTTTTTTTTTTTTTTTTTTTTGTGGGTTGGGGAGATTATTGGCTGAATCCTGTCAGGGAAATCCTATAGGCTATTTTTAGCAGTAAACTCTACTGCTGCATTCTGGTATTGCATCAAGCACATGTGCTGTACAAGCAGCAGCCACACATCTGAATCACTTGCACATCCTAAACCAATTTAAATGCTTGCAAATAAATGAAAACATATATTTTAGTCTTTTCATAAGTCAATTAATCCTTCTAGAAATAAATTTTACACTCAGTGCAAATATCTTAGTAATTAAGTTTGGAGCAGATGCTTCTCCCATGTAATACTGACCTGACCTGATTAAACTGATTTTTGATTCAGACAAAATAACCCATGTACAATAAAATTACATTTTTAGTTATATTCTATTTTGGGAAAAATACTTATGCACTAAGACGGGGATGTTTATATTTATGTCAACCAGAGGAGGCATCCTGAATATACAGTTTCAGTGTTTCACTTCAAAATTGGTTGCAACCCTGCTATAGGTAATCAAAAAAGTGTCATTATTACACTCAATTCTGTGTAACAATAACATAGTAATATATACATATTTTATTTGGACTATTCAAATAATTAAAATTAAAAAATGTATTTAAAGAGTGGCAGGTAGGAGATACTTTCAACTTTCAGCTAATTTTGTTACCATTTAACAAGTGTTTCCATTCAAATCCATTTGTTATAACTGTCCACTCTGACTAAAATCTTCTGAAAGTTCTGATGCATGTACATTTAGCATCTGAACATCTTCTCTGTTAGTCAGAGGGATGGGAGGAAATGTTTTCTAATCTACTGGTATGATGACCACTGCCAAACTACAACATGGGTAGACAACAGATTGTAGAAGTTAAAACTCTGAGTGTCAAGAAAAGGAAAGCGAGGTATGTGAACATGCACTTATTTGCGTGCATACTTCCAAACAACTTACAAAACCTCATGATAGAGCAGCAAAGAACTGCAGAGAAAGGAAATTATTAACTACTTTGACAGTGCCAGCAGATATTTTAAGCTGCATTAGTTTATTAGCTCCAGATTTTCACTGGTTGTCCTTTTTTTTTCTTTAAAAGAAAACAAAACAAGAAAGTAAACAAGAATTTATTGCTAATGAGCTATCATGTTTGCTAGATAATAATTTAGCATAAACTTAGTAATGCTGCACTTAGATATTATGTTTGCATTCTCCTTATGCTAAACATAATTGTTGTATTATCATCTTGGCTTAAATAGCAAGATCCCAAAGGATCAGTTCTGAAGTGCATGAGCTAAGAAATATGGCAGCATAAATATTTCTTGAGCTGCATAATTTCTGGCTGGCTTCTAACTGAATTATCTCAGAACCTTAACTTTGAATTGCCCGCAATGTATACAGACTCTTATTCAGCAGAGCTTTTAAAGACTTTATTGATGTTCAATATCCATTCAAGAACTATGCTAAATAAAGGCCGTATTGGGCATGTTGTTGAATCTGGACTTTAATTTTGTGTTTTCTTCACTGGCTGACTTTTCAGCAGCAGGCTAACACAATTTTCCCAGAACTGTGTTGGCATCCCCAGTAGTGGTGGCACATAAGAAAGAGGTTTTGAGTGCCAAATATTGCAGCTTGCAGAAATTGTTAATTTAAGTCCCTTTCAACTGTGAGGGGAAGAAAAATCCAAGTGTTTCCCAAATGAAAATGGTCCACAGGGGTAAGGAAAATAATTGTTGTTCCAGACATTTTTAAGGGAAATGCAAGCAACAAATAAATAAAGAAAATAACTTTTCAGTGTTTCAGACTTGGTTTGAAAGCCTTGAAAATTGAATTTAGCTTGAGCCTCTTCACTAAAATTTCTCTTTGGCTCCCAATGCGCAGCTACAGAGCAATGTGATACTGATAGCTGTTTTGTATAAAGCTGTTCTGTCCTTGAAGAAATGACCATAGAAAATTCAAAAGGTACCTTGCATTGCAGTCAAACAACAGGATTTGGTCCTAATTGAGTAGTGGGTGGAACTTTTCATTTAATGAAAAAGGACTCTGGCTACCACTGTTTCAACTCTCTGAAACTTTCATTTGATATGCTTTGAGATCTGGAATTAATATGGTATTAGTTAAGCAGTACAAATGCAGAGTGGCATAGCCAATTCAAAATTTATTTTAAAATTTTAAAAGGTTTTACTGAATTATTTTCCTTACACTGCTATAAATATATAACATTTTCTTGTTATATATAGGTTAACAGATTCAACTAAGCTTACCCACTAGAGAAAAAGAAGTGATTCAGTAATAAGACTGATTTTTTCCTAGCCATAAAAGCTTTAACGAGACACTACTCCATTTCCTTTCTCCTTTACACTTAATTGTATTTATTAATATAATTTATTGAGAATTAATTTTTGCCTTATTGGAATCACAAGATATTCCTTGTAAATCAAAATTCAGAGTCTCACAAAGGAAAGAGGAATTTGGGTCCAGAGAAGGGTAACAAAGAGAGTAAGTCATATGAGGAGTGGCTAAGGGAGCTGAGGTTGTTTAGCCTAGAGAAAAGGAGGCTCAGGGGAGACTTTATTGCTCTCTACAACTACCTGAAAGGAGGGTGTAGCCAGGTGGGGTTCAGTCTCTTCTCCCAGGAAACCAGCGACATGACAAGAGGAAATGTTGTCAAGCTATGCTAGGAGACAGTCAAGTTGGACATCAGGAAGAATTTCTTCACAGTAAGGGTTGTCAGTCATTGGAACAGGCTGCCCAGGGAGGTGGTGGAGTCACCAACTCTGAAGGTCTTCAACAAATGACTGGACATAGCACTTAGTGCCATGGTCTAGTTGACAAGGTGAAGATTGGTCAAAGGTTGGACTTGATGATCCTGGAGGTCTTTTCCAGCCTAAACGACTTTGTGATTCTTTGATTTTCACCTTGCTCTAATTGTCAAATAAAATCCAGTTTTGCTATGGTATGCATGACAGGGAACAGTATAATTTGCATTTTTTTCACTTATTATTTCTTATTCTGCTGTCTTTGTGCTGAAGGTGTTGTGTATGACAGTCTGATGCTGAAGCACCAGTGTATGTGTGGGAACTATGCTAATCACCCTGAACATGCTGGAAGAATCCAAAGCATCTGGTCAAGGCTGCAAGAAACTGGGTTGCTAAACAAGTGCGAGGTAATTAAGAGTTAAGACCAGATACCTGACTTGTTAAAGTAAATGTCAAATTTATTAAATGCTAAATGTGTCTTCTGTAATAAGAGAGTAATTTGTCTTAGGAATTAGTTGGTCTTAACTGACAATATTAAATTAATGCACACTTCCCAAATCAAAAAATAAAGAATTTACACAGAGTCATTTATCCAGACATGATTATTCCTCACCTTTAGAAGGTAGACAAGCAGTAGTCAAACAGCAGTTGCAGTCCTTCCAATAACACAGTTCTTAACTTTTCAAACAGCTAAGGATTTTACTTCTGTAGCATAGAACATTGTTTTTTAACATAGTTTGTATCACTCCATAAGTCTAATTTCAGACTTTAAAGTCTGTTTTCATAGCATTTTCATTTGCCTGGTATATAACAAGTCCCATGTGAAACCCCAAGACATTCAAGCACAATCTTCTAGGCAATATCAGAGCAAATGTGTAATTTTCTTCTGCTTTGATTTACCTCAAAAATTGCATATTAAAACATGCTTAAATCAAATATGGGCTGTGATGTTCATATATGATTTGGGTTAGTTAAAAATAACTTTTTCCTACCATTCCCTGCTTCCTGTGAGTTGTGCAGCACTGTCAACTTTCTGCAGAAGCCTGTGGCAATTGCGGGTGCTTATGGCACTGCAGCACAAGTTAACAAAGTTCAGCACAAATTTGCTTATGTTTTGCAGGATCCCAGAATTTCCAGGGCTCGTATGCATGCATATGTTTTTACACACCCAAAGGAACTGGTTCAATATATCCCTTTGAACAGCTATTAGTGACTGTCCATGGAGACTTTCCGCAGGCAGCCCAGCATACTGGGCAGTGAGATATTGCAAGCACTGTAAATGGATTTGTTGTATACACTCATCTAACTAGATGGCAGCACTCTAACAGGCTAATTCTTTTTTTTTAGCTTGTATAATTTTTTTCAGTCTTCAGGAAGACTTTCTTTCAGCAAGGCCCTTAAGGCCACGTATCACACGAGTGGTTTCACTGGTGGGATCACATAGTTAAAGAGTAAGTTAAACATGCAGCTGAGTGCTTTACTAAAATAAAGCCTAGTTACTTTTTTGACTCCGGACTCCATATTATAAAGAAAAGACAAGAGAGAGAAAATAAGAAAATGCAGTGTCCTACTATGTACTGCTTTCTCCAGTAACAAACAGATATTGATGAATAGTAAATTGTGTAGATCTGCAAAAGGTGAAAAATGGAAAAGTGGTATAGGTTAGTCTGAGGTGCATGCAGTCCAAGGGTTTCCTGGAAGATTTAATGTTTCCTCTTGCAATTCTACAAATTTCAATTTCAAAAACTGAAATATAGCCTATTAGGTCTTGCAAAATCCAGTGAGGGGGCAGAGAGGAAATAAGTCACTTCGTGTTGAACAGCATTCAGCTAATTTTGACTCCAATTGTGTGCTTTGAAATAAGGCTGGAATGTGAAATGAGCTGTCAAAATGGAAACTGATGATAAAACTGAGGAATCTCAGTGTGAAGCTGGTTTGCAGATCTGGTGTTTATTTAGATCCTCTTATGTAGCTAAAGACAGGATCACATTCGTTGATGCAATCTGTCCTTTGCTTCACTGAATTATCTAGCACTTGCCTGACATCAAACAAGTGCTTAAAACTGCTCACTTTCCAAAATAAGGAAGGCTACAGTGATATACTTAATTGGTGCTCTGGTTCTTCAGGAAAGTCATTCAGCTGAATAGATAACTCGTGTCACTAAAGGAGAGGTTATTTCATTATCCAAAATATAAAAGGCCACCATTAAGCTGCATTCTGGAATATACCACACTGAGGATGCACAGTCAAAGCATCATGGACAACTGCACTGTCTCTTCTGCTGAATTCTGAATGCCCCCTCATGGACATTAGTATCTCTTAATACAATTCTCACTATAATTTCCCACAGTTTTTGTCAGAAGGAGGGGAGAGATCACTGGCCAGGTTTTGCCACGTGCACTGCCTCATACACTAAGTCTAAAGAGCAGCTTAAGAACAGAAACGTGCAACAGCCGCCTAGGAAATCCTGTGCAGTAACTGTGAACCTTCTTTTTTCCTCTCTAACTAAAACAGTAGTCCCTCAGGAGGGCTGCAGTCCTGCTCTTTCTCTGCTGAGGAGTTTTAGGATCAAAGGTAGTTCAGTCAGAGGTAGCTCAGATCTTGTTACTTTGCAGTATGTGTATCCTTACGCACAGGCTTGTGCCAGGGGGCCCTCCCTATTTTCTTAATTTAACAAGAAACCCTAATGAAAATGAACAACCTGTATCTATACAATCTTTGTTATCTATAGCAGGGAGCTATATGTGCTTCCTAAGTCATGTGGTGTGGATTAACTCCTCTCACACAGCTAAGGTCTTTGGCCAAGTATACATAGAATCGTCGTCACTAACTGGGTATAGGATGATGAAGGTCATATATACTAGGCTGACACCATGCTTGCTGCAGTTCATAGATTAATTTAGCTAGATTAATCTAAACTTAATTAATTATCTTTATATATTACCTATATATATTGCTCATATTTATCCCACTGTATTTTTAACATATAACTTGATAAAATCCTAACAAGGTTTGAATGGGGTACTAGAAGCTGTGTCTTTGCTAAGAAATAAAATGTGCCTGAGACTGTTCTCCACTCCTGCAGCCCATTGGCATGAGTGTTCAAACTTCCAGGAATGCTTCCTGGCCCATGCCAGTGACCATATCATGTCTGGGAGTTGTCTGGGAGAGTGCTAGCTGCTGCTCAGCCAAAACGGTGTGAAGGACCACTTTAGCAATTTAATAATACAGATGATTGTGCTTCTCTGCCTGGGAATGTTTGCTGGCACTGCTTAGTTTACTGCTGCAGACACAGCCAAGAGGACTTGCTTCTGCAGCCTGTATTTTGTCTTTCTAGCCATGAACTCTAGTTATTCAAACAACAGTTTAGAGGATATTTCCTCAATCGAGAAAACTAGCATAGCCTTCAGATTATTTTTTTTAATCATATCACTTTTCCAAACAGACAGATTAATGCCCCCATCAGCTTCCTCAAGACAAGGGAGCAACACATTCACACCATGGCCTGCCCTTGAGAGCCAGATTTGAAACACCAGTCCCCGACTGAGTCCAGGGCAGGAGAATGAAGTATTCACACACACACACCACCCCCACCCCCCCATAGGGAACTTTTTTATAGCCCTGCTATATACATATTGGAAAAATAAAATTCAGACACAATATTTTTGCATTAGTTTAAAAGCTTTGTGTATATTTACTCAAATGCCTGTTCGGTGTTTGTTAAAAGCTGACAAATGTAGAACAGAGAGTTATCAAATGCAGACCAGGGCAGCTAAAAGATGCAAAGATTGGCATAAAAACATCCATTATATTTTTTTTGCACTTTTCCCTTGGTAAAGAGCAATGCCTAGGCACTCTACCTTTGGGACAAAAAAAGGACTGAATTATGTTTTGGTAGTGGTGTCTACTTTCCACTTGTTCTAGGGAGAGGAAGTATTTACATACCTCCTTTGGGGCCATAATTTGTGTACACATGACTGACATCAGGCTACAGAGATCAGCACAGGTCTAGAAAAGAAAAGAAGAATGTAGACATGGTCCCACTTTTGTGCCCCCACCTCTACTTCCTGTGGTCCAGCAACATATTTCTTTTCAGCTTGGAATTTGATCTGAATTTTTGTAGTTTTCTGGATTAGGGAGACATCTTACACCTCCTGCCATCCACATCTTATGGACCAAAGGGGGGAGAAGGAAAGAATTTAAAGTTGAGTCTGCCAGATCACATAGACTGAAATATATGAAAAAATTCTACCCTTTGAACCTCAATTTACCACTGACGATTACATAATAAAGAAAAAGTTATTCTGTTTTTAAGAGCAAAAATCTTTAGAGTGTTTAACATATTCAAGTTAGGCACTGGAGGACCAAAACATATGAAGAGATAAATGCATTTCTATGTGGGTGCATGAGTGTCAGAGCTATGATTGCAATTCCCACATGATGGAGAGAGAACAAGCAATCTGGGTATACTGACTGGCAAAAGGCATGCTGTCAGCATTTTTTAAAAAAAGATAATTTAACAACTATAAGAAATCTCAGAAAGGCAGGAAAAAATCTGAAGACCTTGTTTACAAACTTGTCAGCCTGAGAGAATCTCCATACAAATAGCTGCAGTATAGGCAATGGACACATTACTCTGAGACCCTGGTGAGAAATATTCCTTAGCCTATGTAAATTCCTGATAGTTTAGCAGAGAGAAACAGGCACCATCACCTTTGTCTTTTTGAATCTCTGTCTGTGCATGAGTTTAGTCTGCTGAAAGTCTAACCAAAATCTTCAGGTTAATAGAGGTTACCTGTGTGAAATGTTAAAGGTCTATTTTAAACAGAAGACCAGACAAGACAGTTCTCTTTGACCTTAAATTCTGTGAAAGATCAAAGCATTTTCCTGTTGTGGGGAGAATAACTTTCTAGTACTAGATTGATTTTTTTAAGCACTCAGGTGCAAGTATTTTGCTCTCCTGAGATGCATAAATTTCTCTGTTGATGAGGGAACTGCATATGTTAGAGGACAAAGCCAACACACAAATTGTCATGCATATTAGAAAAGGATGACTTGCCTTCTACTAAAGATGTAGTAGATGGGTGGATGTAGTGTTCAAATTCCTCTGAATGAAACAGATACTGTTCATATGTTCTTCTATGCTATTTCTCCTTTTTTACTGGCTTTATGCCAATTTTCTGCTACATTTTACGGTTTTGATACTCCCATGGTCAATGAAAATTAAGAAAGACACTTCAAAATAAAAAAAAGATGTGGCTAAAAGTGTATGTGTAAAGTTATACACATGCATATGTTCTGTTGTCTGATAACTCATGCTAGTGAGAGCCAGAAACTATCACTTTGCATAACTGAAATTACATGACTCCAGACTCTGGCAACAGACTTAGGACATATGCTTGTGTAGATCTGCTAAATGCTGACATCATTATGTGAGAAGGGCTATTCTTAGAAATTATTACAGATAATTTTTAATGCAATTTTTTTCCTCTGTGTAGAGCCTTAGATAGCTGGGATTTTAACTTTCATTAAAATGCCTTGACAAGCAGAGATACTGCAAGGATGGGATGAAAGGAACATTAAATGAGGAGATGGAAATGCAGAAACAGCACAGACATGCACTGTTTACCCATCCCCTTCCTCCTGACATCTATGGTGTAAATGTACTTGTTGATGATGAAGGTTAGAGCTTGAGAAGCCATGAAGAAAGAGCAGATCTGGGCTCTGCCTGCCCTGGCAGCTCAGCTGATGGCTGCACTCCAAGGACCTCACTGTTGAGAGCTGCCTGGAGTGGGATGTCCTGTTTGGTGTTACTTGATTTCTGCACCAAACCTGTTTCTGCACAACCTATTTTTGCCCTAGACAACTTGGTTGGTGATATTGGGTAGTAGGTAGGTTGTTGGCAAAACATTTTGGGAGACGACTTCCAGACCAAATATGACAGATCACCCCATTGTAAGAATAGGCTAGCTGTGGGTCTTTTTATAGTTAAAGGAATATGGCATTTAAGACCCCCCCAAAAAAGCCAGACAATTAACTCTTAAACATCTCTGGAAGTTTTTGCATAACTTGTAGAAAATATACAACCAGAATGAGTATTTTGCTCAAGGTTCTTTGATGGGACCTTCATAAAATTCCTCCTTACTTTTCTGATACATTTATTTTATTTGTCCTGAAAGTCAGTCTCCCTTCCCAGTTTTCCTGTGGAGAATTGGGTATATAGATTTTGAAGCAGCTTGTTAGAAACATAGACCTTAATGAGAATGGATGAAGGAATAAATGTTACCAGTCACCTCACTTGTGAAGAAAAATATTTTATCTGACCCAGAAGAACAATTACAGAGTTTACTGACTCCATGAAGTCACATAATGTGCTGATTTTGATTGTGCAACTCTGTGTTAAAAGGATATGAGTGCACTGCCACAAATTCTCATGTGAGACTGGGAGAGGCTTGAAGAAATTAGAGATGAAAAAGGGTTTATTAAGTCATTTAGTTCTTGGATCATTCCCTAAAATGTTTTTTCCACTGTTGTATCTAGTCAAGTTTTAAACACTGCAAGAAATAGGGCTTCCACCATTTCCCTGAGGGGGAGCTTGTTCCACAGTCATCTATCTCTAACTCTTAGGATATTTTTCCTGATTAGTCAGAAAAAATTGCCACTGCTTAACTCAATATAAACTGTGCTCAGTTCTTCTGACCCAGCCCCTCCCCCCAGTCCCCAGGCAGCTCCTTTCCTCTGTAGTGCACATTTTCGATTTATAATATTGCTTTCTTCTCTTAATGCAGAGGTTGGTGCTTTCCAATGTATACGACAAGGTGTTGGATACAGTAAGAATTGCAACTTAACCTCTAATAAAACTAGAATTAATAGGCATTTCTGTAACATGTTAATCAGTCTACTTGAAAATAGGGTGATCTAGTTAGATAACTTTTATACCTGTTTATCTGTAGACCTTGACAGTTGGACAGATCCACAGTCTGAGCTGTGAGAGGTTTTGCCCTAGGTGTTCATAAGGACCAGATCTGCAAACAGGGTCCAAGACCTTAAAAAAAAAGCTGTTTTCTCTCCACTTTATCCAATATCAACAGGAAAGTTGATCTTGGGAGCAGAACTTTGTTGACAGTGCTGTTTATTATACCCAATCCCAAACAAAATCTAATTCATGTTGCTGTGTTTGCAAAAGCTGTGCAGCACTAGCATAAAGAGAGAAATAAATATGACAAACTTTAACTCCAAATACATACAAGGATGTATGTATCTGTTGAAAGTGTTAGTTTTATCTTTTCCTCCCTATCTTCCTTCCTTCCTAAACTCATTATATTTCAATGGATTTGTAGAGAGACACCCCAGATTTTTTACCGCTGATTTACATGGGGTGAGTACAGGCTGAAGAAACAGTTAAGGAGACAAACTTCACTTACAAAAATGTAAGGAAGCGAGTCAGCATGTGTAACAGCAAAAATGATCCTGGGATATTAATCATACATTAAAAACTTAAAAATATACAGAAATATTTTATTAAAGCATTTAAACTTCTTCTCCTTGTCTCTCCTCACTACGATCATATTCCTCCTAACAGCGTAAATCACAAGCACTAGTAATAATGCAAAAAACATTAATTCTCATTCCAAACACATCTGCAGCTTACAGGTGTGAATAATTTTTCGCTCTCTAAATTAGATATTTTCCTAGCCAGATTTCTTACTTAAGAAATATTTTACCTTTTGTTTTGTATCTCTTAATGTATTACGTAGAAAAGAGGCAGAACATTTTCTTTTCTTTTTCTTGTATGTGAAACCTTGTATTAGGTTAACTCTACTAAGTGAGGCATTTTGTGATAAAGCACACACACATTTGTTTTTCATATAGCATTACTTTAATAAACAAATCAGTGTCACATTCCTGCATGACGCAATTTCAACCCATTATTAATCATACTAAATGTTATTTTGGACCTTTACTTTTTTTTTTTTTCCTCTTCTCCCTAAATATTGTCAGTGGAATATTGTAGGCCTCTGCTGTTTTCTTTCAGCGAATTCGAGGTCGAAAAGCCAGTCTGGAAGAAATACAGCTGGTTCACTCTGAACATCATTCACTGCTGTATGGCACCAGTCCCCTGAACAGACAGAAGCTGGACCCCAGGAAACTCCTAGGTCTGTACAGGCCTCTATTCTACCGAGAACAGCACATTCCAGCACTGTCATTAGTCATAGCTGGTGTCAGTTTAAAACACTTGGCAAGCAGTGTGACAAAAATTCACTTTTTCCAAATGCATTGCTATGTGGAAGGAGAATGTTACAATGGAAGCCAAATACAGTTTAGCAAAATGCACGGGTTGGAAAGCAGCGATAGAAGTTTTTCCTCATTTACTTCAAAAATCATCAGTGTTAACCATTTACTGTAATTTTTTCTCCATTGGAGGTCAATGGCAATTTTGAATTCTATCTCCTTGTGTTCTCTGATTTGAAAACAGGAATTTAAGATACACTTGCTTGTCAGAATTGCTTGTTTGCTGTTCTCATTTGCTTTATTTCAATTATTTCAGCCATGCTGATTGCAGATAGCATGCCTAAGTTTTGCTAATAAGTGAACTTTAATGCCTTCCCATTACGCAGGATATGATGTTCTGAATAATGGGAGGGGAAAACACATTAAAATATTAAATGCCACTATGGGTGTACAGATTAGCAGAAAAGCAACAGGTTTCTCAGGCCAAATATCTTCATGCATAGCCAATGCTCAGTGCCTTTTATAACATAAAAGTAGGATTAAATTGAGCTCTGCCATGAGTGTAGCATGAAGCAGATCTATTTGTCAGAAACATACAAAAAAATAGTGCATTTTGGAAATAATCTGTGAGTGAAATCCTGCCCTTTATATCCCAGCACATCGGATGCAACATTCTAATTCTCAGTTATTTTTATAACTCTTTTTCTACGATCTGGAACTTTTCCTAAATGTAATGAAATCCAACCCAAACAAAAATAACACTAGCCAACCGAAGAAATTGCTGCCACAATTCTAGTAATACATAGTAATTATTTTGCTTTGGAAACTAATGCTAAGTGTTTCTTCTGTAAGGCAGACTGTTGTTTCAGTAAGTCATAAGAGTAGATATGAAAAATTTCTTGATCGCAGTGTTATATATGTACATTTTTTTAGCTGAGGCAGCCTCAAAACTGAAAAATACTTACAGTATAATAGGTTCTGAGGAGCCTGAATTTCTAAGGTAGGAAATCCTCCTTTAAAAGAAAAGAAAAAAGGTGTTTCCAAGAAAAAGCTCTAAATTCCTGCAAAATTAAAATTTGGAAACATTTTGATTTGATTTGATCAACATTGTCAAAATGTTCTTTTTGATACAGTCAAGCATTTAATTTAATATTTTTTGTTTGCTTAATTTAATTTTATTTTCCACATTATTTAATATAACATACATAGATATAAAATATTGTTCCAATTTTGGATCTCAGGGGTTGACCAGAATCTGGGATGCAGTGTGCAGTTGCAGATACAAGGTGAAAAAAGGAATGGACCCAGGTACCCTAACTGTGCTTCTGCTGCTGTACAGAGAATGCAGAAAGCTTTGTTTCCCCTATCTCAGAAACACATATCTTCACCCACAGTTCTTTCCTTGACACTCTCTGCCTTTTTTATTAGACACTTAGTCCAAAACGTTTATTCTCCAAGTTTATATCAAGATCACAGTCTTAGAATATATTCTGAGTGTATCCTTGGCTCAATGCCCTTTTCTGTCTCTGTTTCTAGGATGTTTTCTTGCTGCACCTCACATGGCTATTTACCAAGACAACAGCCAATAAAACACCATTCCCACATGCTTTTGCATGTGCCTGTTTTTTGGCTGGAAGCTCTAATCATTTGGGCTTCCAGACTCTTGGATAAAGGAACTTAATTGTCTCTCACACTATTCCAAAATGCAGTGTGACTGTTCCACCTTTTGTTGTCCCCAGTTCAGTGAGGTTGAAGCAAGCCAATCCTGACATTAAAATTAACATCTTGTTATAGTACAGAAATTCATGTGTACCAAATGAGAAAAATTTAAAGAAAATGTTTCTCTTAAAAAATGTTGTCAATAACAAGATCGTCTCAGAAAATATTTCTATTTCAATGAAAGTGTATTTTGTTTTCTAAGAAATACTTCCATCAAATAATGGCTTTGCATCCTATTGAAGAAGAGGACCTAATCATTCCTTTCCGTACTCCTCTACCCATTCAGAAAGACAGAGGCATCACTTTTCTCCATTCATGCTCCAGAAAAGAGTTTGTTCCCTGTTCAAAAGAGTACATCTGCTTTGTCTGAAGTTCTTTTTCTTTTTTCTTTCTTCTGTTCTGGAAGATTGCGTAACAAAATGACTGCAAACTACTGATATCAGTGAGAATTATGCACACAGTTATTGTTCACCTATTTCTACTGGTTTACAAGTATAAACTTGCTTGAACTCTTGGTTTTATTTGCCCTGCATCAGGGCCTACAAATGCATCTGTTCCAACTGATCACTTCAACTTCTACACTATTGTGTAGTTAAGATTTTGACTGATGTATCTTAGTGTGTTATGTTAAACAACATGTTATGTTGCACTTCGATTGTCTTGACACGAGGGAAACTAATATGCAGACTAAGTGTCACATCACATTATGGTTTCATGTGACAGAATACAATCTTACAAATCTCTTTGACTAAGTTCAAGGGGAGAACAGTAAACAGTCCTTACAAATTTGCTTCCTTTTTCCTTCTCCAACTGTCATTAAGCGTTACTAAAAGTCAAGTTTCCAATGATTAAAAATTTGTAAAAGAGAGAAATATACTGTCAACACATTCCTGACAGTGAGTCAGTATTTAGAGTATAATTAAAATATGCATTCAGAAAGCATCCATGCAATTGCAATTTCAAGTTAGTGAGGAAATAAACACGTAACAGAAAAGGCTTCGTTCTTGAGGGATGGTACTCAGAATAATCAGGTTAAAAGTGACCACAATTTTTAATTTATTTTTTTTTGAAAGTGAGTTTTTGCCCATCACTTTTCCTATTCATCAGACTCTCGGTCCCCAGCTGTCAACATTCTAAGCAGCTTCCTTGACTTCTGACCTTAGTTAGTTAGGGGTGCCTCAGAACCTAATTTGACAAACCAGCTTCTCCTGACTTTGTGCATTGATATTTAAGAATACAAATCTTGGATCATTTCTAGCTCTATCAGTAAATTGTTGTACTGAATTTCAAGTGATTTGCTGATTTGCACAAACTCTGCCCTAGTGCAAAGCCAAAACCACTTGGTTACTTAAAATTTGCCTTCTCCCTGACTTGAAGTAAACCAATATCTTCTGGGACATCAACTTCAAACATCATGGGAGATTCTCATTTCAATTAATTTTCAGCTTTTTGCTATTGATTTTAATTTCTGGCGGAGTGTCTTGAGCTCTTTCCTTTTTGTGAGGCTATCTAAGTGATGGTCTCACTTTCTTTTAGTACAATCTTTCCCCATTGTTCTTTTCATGAAATCTCAACATTTTTCTTGTTCTGCATAGTCTGTTAACTGCTTTTTTTTTAATATCATCCAATAAGAAGTGACTATCCTGGAAAGTTTCTTGATACACTGAAAAGGCTTACACGCTTGTTTCCTCCTGTTTTAGTACTACCATTTGATTGATTTTAGAGTTCCTCCTAACCATCTGCTTTTCTGCTTTTACTTTGTGTTTGTTGTTTTTAATAGTGTTTACCATGCATAGTGAGCCCATCTGCAGGGAGGTAAATGAGAATTCATCTGTTGTCTCCTGTGTCTCAACTCTGCAATGGAATTTAAGAAAAAAAGGTCTAATCATTCAATAATCTAAAAATCCCTTCTGTTATCTCAAATTGCATCTTATGATTCCATTAATGTCTCCTGGCACTTTAACAGCACTAATTTTTTAGTTACCCGATCAAGACTTTTTCATTGATCACTGGACCTGCTTAGCAAGAGTTCTGGAAACTCCAACCTGTACCTCTACTCTGACAATCTCCTGCAGCCAACATTTCCTTGCTTGTCTGGGGCCATCAGGACTCACAGTATGAGAATACTCTGTATAGCTGCTGCACCTGCATTTCCCCTGGTAGCTCCACAGGAGGTTTTGTTTGTCTTCTCTGGCACACTGTGCAAACTGATCAAAGACCTCAAGCCAGTTAAAAATGCATCTTGGATTTTACTCAAAGTGTAAAGCACTTTTTTAGTCTCAGACCTTGCAGTCTGGTCCCTTGTACTTCAAAGATGATGGCTGAAAATTGTCTTTATGCATTTTGTTGGCACCTGCTAAACATGAGTAACTGCAGTGTTTGTCCCTTCCCAACTGGTGGCTCCTCCAGGTTAACTCAAGTGATTCACTGTCTAATGTTTCCTCCAGATGGCAAGGTTACAAAGCCAGTTCTGTGATATGGCAGGGAAAAAGCTTATGTTCTCTTCTATGGCTGCCTTAGGATCAGATTTCATATTGGGACAGGAATTGCACCAAATCCTGAGATCCTTACCCAGTTTTCATATTGTCCTTATCAAGATAAACAGTGAATTAGGTAGTACAAAAAACCAAACCAAACCAAAAAATGCAAAAAAACCCCAAGAATAAATAAAGAGTATAAATATTAAGATAAACCCTATATTAGCTAATATATAGAGTAGAACTAGCTAGACATTAGATTCTAGAGCTTATTAAGTTTTTGTTCCCTTTAGTATAATGTATTTGCTGAATAATACTAAAACAATATATATATTCATTGATGGTATGTAAATGAAGAAAATAGCATTTTTACATAGATAGGAAGACTAAGACTGCAATTTTCAAAGGAAAAGCTCTCTCAGAGAGACAAATTTAAGAAATGAACAGTTTCGTTTAAGTTTAATGAGAGTTCCCTCTGTTATCAGTGAAAAGAAACAGGTATTTCTCAAGTATAATTCATCCCATCAGTCATCTAGGCTGGGTGGAGGTACCTGCCTCACTCCACCAGCTGGAGAAGAAGCTGACTAGCTTAGACAAGATGCTTATCAGCTACAGATATCGGGATGATTAGTCACCCTAGTTCAGAGTGACTTTCTGTGGAGATTTGATCATTACATTCCTTTAAAAATACTGCTTTCCAATGTTAAGATTTGTCACTGTTGCATAACAGTACCTTAACTTTCCCATGGCTGATTTGATTTCTAAGTATTGTGATTATTTTTATACTAATATATGGCATTTTCATAGTGTAATAATAAAATCTGAATTACTGTAAAGAGTAAGGAAATACTGTTTGAGTATTTAAATGTCATTTTGATAAATTATGCTTAATGTTTCTTTTTTCTTTAATATATAGGAAACGTGTCTCAAAAACTATTTTCCTTGTTGCCTTGTGGGGGACTTGGGGTAAGTATATGTTTGGTTTTTTTGCAAGAGGGACAGCACTCAACATATGTGTTCATTCATTAATACTTTAGAACTACTGCATTATCAGTTCAAAGTCTTCAGAAGCTGATAAAAAACAAAAGAGATGAAACCTGAGCCATTACTGCACTATTTTTTCAAAGACACAGAAGACAGTACATTACAATAAGCATATGGAAGAGTTAGACAGCAACACATTTCGTGTAAATGTACCCATTCCTTGAGTTGTGCCACTTTAGGTTTTTTTACGTAAGCTCTATTCTTGAGGAAAGTAACACGGGAGCAATTTTCATAGCATAATGAGCTTTGGAGAAGCTGTTTTGTGTACTATTGAAAAGTAAATATAGTTCCACATTTCTCTGAAAGGACAAAAAAAATTACCAAAACTAACATCTAGCATGAAAAGGGCTCACTAGCTGCTAGCTAGTAACTTGGGTATTGTTAAAGTTACAAATTATATGAGCATTTTTATGTCCTGTTTTGAAATGAATTAAACCTGAAATACAAGCTTGCAAGTATTAGGACACAGTAGACAAAAATCTCCAGACAAAAATATGTTGCAACCTTAGGTAAAAGAATGAAGCTAAGTTATTGAAAAACACATAGAATTTCTACTGATGTTGGTATCATGCTCCTATTAAATTCTAGTGAAGATAAAGCCAGGGAGAAATAATTTTTCTCATACATGAGTTTTTAACACAAAAGCACTCGACACTTTTGGTCCAACTGGGTCCATTATTTACTGATGTCATCAATATGAAAGTGAAACGATCATAATTCCAGATAACAATGGGCTGTCTGGATGAGATTTCCTTTCCCTGTTTCTGAGTGAATTCTCTGAGTATCTCTCTGAGTATCTGAGCGGAGATAAAGCCATAATCTCTGGAGGTCAACTTTCAATGCAACTTTCTACAGTTTTATTTACTTCTATTTTTCACAAAGGATAAATTCCATACCATACTAGTATGTTTATACAGGGGGGTTTTATGATGAGATATCTGAGAGAAGAAATACTCATTTTGTAAGGTTTTAACACACACACACACACAAAAGAAAAAAATGCATTTTACCTTTCAGTATTTAGTAATTTTTGAGGATTTATCCACTATGACTTAAAAAAAAAAGAATCAGGAAGTGGTAATCATTCCAGCTCCTCCACTGTAGGCCTAGCTTGCTGAAGATTCTGCCTAAAATTTGGAAGTAGTAACTCGCTAATTTGGAAACCTGGGTATCATTTCTGTACATGATTCAGCAAACATTACATATTGACATGTAGACATGTCCACATGCACCTCCGTAAACTTCTGTGTGCACATATTCACACATGCATGCATATATGTACATACTGGTGTACAAAAAAGGTAATTTTTCATACCGTTGTTGCAGAGAAAATTGAACAAGAAATGAATAAAGTTGAGAAAGAATGTTCAAGCTTCCAAGTAAAAACTGTCTTGAAAAAATCTATTTAAGGGCCTTGGATAGTAAATAGGACTATGGCACCCTTTGAAAATTAAAGGGTAAGATTTTTCTGTGAAACAAGTTATTGTGGTATTAAAAAATTGTGACTAGAGATGTTCTTTGAAATCCTCCAACTAATGACAGTACTTTGTCTACTCTAAAGCTAACACAAGTCAGAATTGCTCAGTGTAACCTCATTTTTTTAAGCATTTAAATTAACCTACACCTTTTTTTTCAGTCTGTATGCTTTATTTCTTATTTAAATTCATGGCAATTGGGTTAAAGAACATGTTGTAGAAACAGATCTTTTATTTATTTTTTTTCTAGTTGGTTTGCCTTTCTACATATTATTACTGTCAGGCTTGCTGTGGGGCTTTTTTAAAGGAATGGGTTATGACCTTTTTCAAGGTAAATAATCAGATTAGGAGCTCTCTTTCAGTGATATTTAGCTGTTGATTGGTTAAGATGAGCTCTGGGATAGGGAATTGCTTCAAACTATGTGGAAAGCAATTCTTAAGTTTACTTTCAGAAATGATGGTGGAAAGAAACAAGAAATATTGCTACTTAGTAACTCTGAATTTAATTGACAGTTAGAAAGTGTAACCAATGTAAAGGAGGAAGAGTAATTCATGCAAAGACTTTAAGGATGGATGGAAGAATTTTTTTTAATGTTTGTTGTAATTTTTTTCTTGCTTGTTTGCATCACTACTTGTTTGCTACAGAATACAATGAGAAAATGTTAAGAAAAAAAATTCCATTCTTGCAGGAGACTTTATGATTGCGTTTCAAACCAGGGTTTTCAGAGGTCTTTCATCCTATTGTCTTCTAGCCAAGCAGAGACCTTGCTGGCTGTTATTATGCAGGTCTATTATGAAACAGATTAGTAGTTAGACTACTCACATAGGGGATGAGAAACCTAGGCTTAGTTCTCTACACTCCCAGGCTGGATTTAATATCAGAGATCCCATTCTTAGTGGATCTTGTTACCACACAGGAGATCAAATGTTGTTTCTTGTTGGAGACCCTCATACCACGCACTGAAGCTGTGCCACTGCTGTAAAGAGCGCCAAACAAGTAAGGCAGAGCATATGTAGGATACAGCCCATGTACCTAAGGCTATAGTCTACCTATTTTATATTTATAAATACTGTGAAATCCAAGCTCTGAGGCCCTGCTCCACAGAAAGCTTATAAATTTGATTTGAAAAAAATCAGTGAACAGAATGAAAACTGTTCTTGGATCAAGGACTGGAACTCAGGACTTCACAGACATTGATCAACTGATGGGCTTTACAGATTGTATTGACATGAGTTTTGGATGGCTCACATTGTTCCCAAATTAAAGTCTAACTAACCTCTATAACTCTGAATGCTACTCTATTACTGATTTTGTTATCTCTGTTCTAAAACTGCAGTCAACATTAGAGATCCTCTTCTTTGGATATTACTTACAGTTACAGTGAAAGAAAGTTTTTTTCAAGAATTTTGAAAAGCAAACAAGAGGCAGTCTGTGTCCATAACTAATATTTTCTGATCCTTTTCCATCACAGCATTATATCTTTTGTAGCAGTGCAAAATGCATATAAAGTTACAACTTACTCATTTTGTAAGCACCCTTCATCCATATGAATCTTCTTTCAGGTAGTGCTAGGGATTGGTTTTGTCAGTCATTGGTGAATATATGGCTTGGTATGTTAGGCTTTCTGAAGAAATCAAACAATAAACTTCACAGTTTTATAAGAAACTAAGTAAGTAATAATTAGCTTACTTATCTAAGAGCAAAAGCTGTTTCATCCTTAAAGGTAAATTGAACAGTTCTCACAAAGAGAGACAAAAATTGTCTAAACTAACCTGCTAAATTTGCAAATAACAGTTTTTCTTTCAATTTTGGTTATTTTTCCATCATAGGACTATCCAGGGTCAGCAGTATAACATCCACTAAAGTATGGGACCTCCCTCTTGCAATAATGCTTTTTATTCCTTTTTTTCAAGCTTAACCTTGTTCCAGAACCAACTGCTGTTAAAGAATTCTAATACCAGGGGGATGAAATTCTTTGTGTTGGAGACAGACTAGCAGCTCTACGGCCAGCAGTTTTAATAACAAGAGATGGTTTCTTGCAGCTGGTCAGAGGTTTGGAATGTGAAAAGTTTTCCAGGAGAGGTGGGTAGATTGCAGGTGAAGTGGCCAAATGGGGAGAATAATCACAAATTATATTTTGGTTCTGTGGATTGTCAGATCATTCCACAGTTTTTCATCTGTAAACAGCCACCAGAGCTATAACTGATCATTTGATCAATGCAATTCCTATCCTGTTGTGCTGTGAAAATAACAATAAGAGAAGCAGAAATCTACTTTTAATGGGAGTAAGTTTCATCTCCTTATCTCAGTCTGTCACTAAAAATAGTGATTGTTTTCCTGCCTGTTTGACCTGCTGCTGTGTGAAGAAATCTTGAACTCATTTCTCAGCCATATTTTTTTGTCTAGCTGATAGGCAAAAAAAAAAACCACAAAAGGAAAGAAGAGCAGGCTTTTATGATAATGTCATCATCGGCTCCCAGCTTCAAACACTTCTGCGGCTTTTGAATTGTCATTTATAACTTGGAACTGAACCGACCCATAATTCCCTTGATGCATTTAGAGAAATTGATAACAGACTGCTTCTTTTATGGCTCAGAGGAGGCAACTCCAATCACATCACTATTGGCAGTCAATATTATTTTCTGACATGGTTGTAAAAGTATAAAGGGGCTTATGGCATTTGTTTAGATGAGGAATGGGCTCTCAAGCTGTGCTGGGGTTTATGGGTCCAGATTACTGAGAAGCAAAGGGAATATGATGTTTGCAAACAGGATATGATTTTATTTAAGTTTGGGTTTCATACGTTGTTCCCTGGGGATTTTCCTGCAGACAGAAGAGAATTTCACTTTTATCATATGAAATTGGGCAGTTATCCAATCCCCCTGCTCTACCCCCCTAAAGACACTGCTCCAAACCTGTAATGTGTAAAGTCAGACCTTTAAATTGCAAGAGGAGGAGCCGGGGAAGAACACCACCCTGCAAGAAATCAGACTTCAGAAGAATTAATGTTTAGTGAACTGAACAAAGTGGTTCATGGGCTAAACATTGAGCCATCTAAACAGCTAAGAATGGCTTGTACATATTACAGAATGTCCATTGCATTTCCTCTAATTCTGCTGTTACAGCAGTAAAACAGAGATGATATTTTCTGCTGGGATAAGCTGGTCTTGTTTCATTAACTGAAATGTAGCTTAGATCTTTCATATCAGAAGACAATTTGGTCTGTAATTACCAAGAAAAGAAATACATAGCTATAAAATCTCTCTATATTTTTACAAAATTTACAAAATATTCCTGCTTTCTGAATGTTAAATTTTCTTCCTGGCATCCCTTGCTGTGGCAGCTGGACAGTGCTACTTTTTGTCCTGACCACACAGGAAGAAATGCAATAAGAAAGGCAAGATTTCACTACTATACAAGTTTAGTTAGTAAGTCATCCAGGAAAAAAATTGTTTCTTGCTGCTTCTCATTCTTCCCTTGATTTTCTCAGTCCATGCCCAGGAAGAATTTTTAGCCTTTACACATTATGACTCTTATTCCTCTTATTTCTATAAGAGCTACTGGTACCATTACTGTGGTACAATAGTTTAAAAATTAAGAAAATATTGTCAATGGCATTGCCTCCTTATAGCAAATTTTAGGGTCCACGCTACTTAGGTGTCTCTCTCCTTAAGTGTGCACAAAAAAATCTGTCTACAATGAAATCAGACTGCCTGTGGTTTGGGCACTCAAATTAACCACCACCTCCACACAGATATTAGAATTAACTTGTGTCTTTCCCCTATATCTCAGGCTGTAAGAAAATAGGTATAGTCCTTTCAACAAAAAAAAAAAAAAAAATGTTGGTTTCCTGGTTTGGGGAAAGCAATCTGTAAGTGCCAGAAGCTTATCTATTCCATATTAAGCCTTCCACTGTCAGATCTTTAGTATACCATGCTGCCAATATATTCACTATTAATTTAAATGACTTATTATTAACCTACCGAAATTTGCCAGTTATAACATTTTGAACCATATTGTGGAAGGCTTCTGGGAATGAAGGACTCGTTTACCTCTTAAGCCTCTGTCAGCTACACCATCCCTAAAGAAATTTCAAGATTTAATCAAAACAGCCTCACAGCATGTTATCCTTTACTTGATATATTTTGCAGACTCTTTAGGACTCACAGGTACATGGTGTTGACCGTGTGATATTTTCTGCAGAGGTCAACAAAATATGTGATCAAAAAGACCGTTGTGGTACCACCTCAAGGAACAACTTAAGGCCAATGGGGATGAAACCAGAGCAAGGGCTGGAGGTTTGTCATTCCAGAGTATTTAAGGGACTTTGTGCTCCATCACTTGATGCAGTTCCAGATAAACCTACTGAGGCTATGCACAGGATGAGGGAATGAGGGTGTATGATGTACTCCCAGCTGTGCTGGTGAATGCACTTTTTAGGTGGTATACCCTGTCAGTTCTGGCAATTCATGGCAGTCAGCTGTTTCAGTGGTTTATGCTTTGTAGCAACATATCAATTAATATTACAGTTTAGTCAAGCTCTCATGCATCGAGGATTCTGGGTTTTCTAGCTGACAAGCTCACATCTTTCTTGAGTGGGCAAACTAATGAAGAAAGAAGGAATTAAGATAAAACTTGCACATTTAATTAACTTGCGGTTCAGAACAACAATTCTCTGAAAACTCACTTGTCCAGCTTTTATGTACCTAATCTAAGACAAATTACTGAAACAGCCAAAGCAGGACCCTGATCACCCTTTCTTGCCTATATAACCACATATAGCCATAAGTATCACTAGAGCAGGAGTCAGTTCACCTAAGATCAGAAGAACTGACTGAAGGTGTTTTGATTTCCTTCATTGACAGGGACTTGAAACAACTAAGTTCCAAATTTTAGGTACATTGATTTTAGGGGGAAAAAAAAAGTTAACAAGGTTGATAACATGAATCTCGATAACAGCAGACAGATAGCCTTCCTTTACTGAGGTACAGGGACTTCATCTCTGGTTCTGGAAAGTCTAACAGTGTCCCATCTCTGGGCAGAGAGAGGATTCCACACTTAGCATATCAACACCATGGCCATAAAAAAAGGAAAAAAATCTCTTCACACTATAGGGCCGATATTTTGTCCCTATCTTGTCCTTCCATGGCATAGAGGTGGCCCTGTGCCATCCACCACAGAGCCTGATGTTTAGACCAGTGAGAGTGAAAATATTCAACTGAGAGAAATAGCTCCTTGGTATTGCTGCAGGTGCAATGGACTGTTTTAGAATAGTCCTAAACTGCTTTTACTTGCAGCAGGTAAGGATAGAAAGCTGAAGTGGTAATCTGCCAACTTGCCAAATACAGAATTCAGTCCCCCAGACAATTTCTTTTCCCCTTTTTAACAAAGGGCCTTTTTTCTTTGCTACTTGACCAGGTTAAAATTGTAAACAAAGATACGACACATGGAACACAGAAAATTATTGGAAAGTTAATGAACTACAAAAAAGTCAAATCTTTAAAGGTCTTAGCTCATTTTCTGCATTTCCTAGAAACTGTTGTATTGCCAAAGGCCAGCATTATACAAAGAAGCCTTCTTATTTTCCAAAATAAGAAACATTACATAAATACAAATACGCACACATACGTTAAACAATGGAATAGTACCATATACAACCTATTATGCTATTCACTGTCCCCGGACTTAATCACACATATGGATTTGATGGGAATACTATAATTAAAGCAGAATCCACATTTGCACTTTAAAAACACATCATGTGTTTATTTATAATTTAACCCCAGAAAAGCTCTCTGAAGAGGAAATGTTCATGTGTTGCTTGTCTGAATAAACACCAGGTTCTAGCATAGTTCCATGGTGGCCTCTAACATAAAGATCATCTACATCCAAGAAGAAAGCTGAAATGCTATGTATTACTAAAAATGTGTTCAGCAGTAAATGACAAAACTTTTTAAAAATAAGGCTTGAATTTTGCACAAAAAAGTTGCATTTTCTGTAACTGTAAGCATTACAATCAACTATACATCGTTGTATTTACTTGTCCACAAACTCCCGGAACCTGCATGGGTCAAACATACGAAGGCAGTTGCACAAGCATTTTCACATACTAACCCATTAAATACTAAAACAAATATAAAGTGAAATTAATAGAGTTCTCACAGCTAGGTCTGAAAGTGCAGTAACACTTTTTACAAGCATCTGGTCATATATGCCACATATCTGACACTTGAATCTGGGCCTAAGTGTTTTATTTATGAGTTTTTTCTAAAAACAAGTTCTAATCCACATCTAATCCATGCTATCCTTCCTCCATTCCCCCTACCAATGATCCACACATCACTGTTTCATTGAGGTTTTGAGTTCCTTTACAGTGTTTAATGTATGCTTTATGAGATACAGAGATGCCCGTCATAAAAGTTAGTTTAAGTGAGAAACAAAATAAAATTATTTCTTCTTAAGATATTATTCTATTCAGGCTTCATCTTGACTTTTTTCTGAGTCTCATTTTGAATGCAAAGCTATTTATTTTTTAATACAGACCTCATATATTTACTTGTTTTTTTACAAACCTTTAGATAAACTCCATTTTTATAGAAGCAGGGGTGCTGCATTTTTATCAGTGGCTGACTAAAAACATCAGCAGCTCTGCTAGGCATTCAATTATTAATTTTTATTTAGCAATTTTTACAGAGCATTTTATGGAAATTGGCTTTGATTTATAATAGGTTTTCAAGTTAGACCGCTATTGGCAGGAAAAACTTTAAAGATGTTAAATATTCTACATACAGTGGGTACCTGTATTGTCCGCATTCCTTGTTCTTGCCAGAAAGAGACTTTCTGGGTCAAAATTATTAGCCTCCAAAATTCTTTTTAGAAGTCCTTTTCAAAGAATATTACTATTGATAAATTCTCCAACTGGAATTATTAAAACACAGTAGAGAAGCCAATGCAAGACCAAGGGAATTCCATACTTTTTGTTTAGCAATGATTTGTGATGATCCTCTGAACCATTGGAGCCTAAAGATCACATCCCCTTCACAATTTATTTGTAAACCACACTGGTAGGCAAGAAAATATGAAAAGCTGATATTTTGGGTACTCTTTATGGCAGGCGGTTTTGATTAAAACAGCCAGAAATGCCTTTGACAGAAAAAATCTTTGATACAGCTCTAACACAGCAGTAAAAATAAAGGAAGCTCACTGTACATATTTTTCCTAAAGTAGTCCACTTTTACACACTTCCTGTATGCGGGATTTATGGAAGAAACGTCAGCCGTGCAAACCTCTTCTCCTTTGTTCCTTAACGAGAGACGTGGCTGACAGGCCATTCGTTAGAAGTTGTTCCTTGGAGATGATGTGCACACCTTCGCTTCTTTAGTCATGGTGAGATGAAACAGCAGCTGAGAAGCACATTGAGGACCTTTTGCTTCTTAGTGGAAATCACAAAGGTGATGAATGATCACCAGGACATCTGTAAGAGTGGGAGGTGAGAGCTATGAGCGTGACACCTGGGAAGCTGCACTGCTCATGGTCAGGAGCAAAGTATTACAGACTTATGCGGTAGCGTTCGCTGGCACCAACTGTCTCCAAGAATGACAGACTCATTGCTGGAAGTGGTACCAAAATGCCACACACAATTTTTAGAGGTTGCAACACTTCAGGAATATATTTAATTTCTATTTTCATGCCAGAGAACTGAAAAACCCCAGTGATGGAAACATGTTTGCTCTGGCATAAGTGGAAGAGTGTGAGATTCTGAATGCTTTTAAAGCTAAAGCACAGGAATTTGCTCTGCAAAACAGAAGTTTTATTAAATTTCAGTATCACTGAGGATGTCTGTATTCTCCAATATTATTCGTCACGGATTTCTTAATCAGTTTGTTTACTTCAAATAGGTACAATGTTGTTAGCTAATCAGATTTTATTTACTCATCAGTATTATAACCATTTATATCAAAGGACAGAATTTTTTCTAATGTAGTTGTTTTTCCATATTTGTCTTGAAATGTAACTGTCTGAAGTGCACACCGAATTAACTTCCATGCAAGAATAGCTGAGCTCAACCTCTGCTCTTTAAAGGAAGGGCAAAGAATCCTTTTAAACTATTGTAAAGAACTGCTACTTTTCAGGTTGTTGCCACGGATATTGGACACATAGAATACAATGACTGCTATCAAAGAAGCATCAGAGGTGAAAGTTTCCATGAACACATAGAGAACAAATCGCATTTCTGATCTGTTCTCAGAGAATAAGTAGAATCTCTCTTGCAGAGACACGTAGTAAGTCTAGGACTGGTTTTGATTTTAATGATGGCAGCAATTGTGCAGAGAATACAGGGCAGGATGAGCAATTCAGTATATTTTTAATTTGTTTTAGGCATAAAATCAGAATTCCACTGTAAACGCTGGATTTACATTAAATAATAAGTTGTGTGTGTTTGTGTGCGTGTGAGCAGGAGTGGGGAGAGAAAGTTCTAGGATGCTTTGAATCCATCCCAAAGCAGTAGCTTGGGCTCTCTCTTGTATTTTTATATAGTTATCAGTGGATGTGTATTTAAGGCAACTTCAGAGTTTACAATAATTATTTAAGAGAGATAAATAACTTGTACAGATTAATAAACCATGCAGGGTTTGAAAAACAGAAAGGTTTGTCAGACTGTGAGCAGCATTTCTGGTCAGCAGAACTGGGATCCACTGATCACTAGGGAGATTCCAAGAGGTTTCCAAAAGGAATAGAACAGAAAGAGAGGAGAAGGAGTCAAGAGATTTTGCAGCAGGGAAAGGGACAGGTAAAACATAAAGCAGTTATAAATACATCTTAAAAATACTTCGAAATTATTCATTTTATTCACATTACTATTCACACTACTTTTTTGCCCCTCTGAAGTACATTCCAGATAAATGTAAACAGCAGGACAAGTAACATTTCCAGGGTCATCAACTGCAGTGATTTCATAAAGATCATTAAGTAAGCAATCTCTCTCTCAGATGTATTCTCATATCCTTCCTCTCCACTTTCAGATACACATGCCATAACTCAAGCAAGGCGTAAGAAGTATATCTATATATATCATAATATAACTTCCAAACTTTACAGTCAGCCTTAACACGAAATTTTCCAACCAAGAGGAGTTACAGTACAAGCTTTCTGTCTGCTGAAATGTCTCTGATGTTAGGCTTCTTGTTTCCTAGCTTGTTTTGAGTATGCTTGAAGTCTTCATTGTGAAAGTCAAGTTATCACATAGATATTTCTTGCAGGAAGCATTCATATCAATTTCTTCTTGTAGTGCAAAGCAGAGAATTTCTGAACATGGGGCTTGAAACATTAGTTTCATTCAGTCAGGAGAAGGTACCTACATTTCTTTTCACTTAAGTCATTCCCTTCCTCTTTAATGCCTCCACATCCACTTCAGGGACAGGTAGCTTAATTTCTATCATCTGTAGCTTTACAGAGTATTAGCTTTGCTACACATGCCAATGATTGAGCTATACTAGATGTGCTTGAAAAAGCCTGCAACCTACAGTGCTCATTCAGGAAACTCGGAGTGAAGTAAATCCATATGTGTGTTAGAAAGTCAGTGTTCAGATAGGACTTATGCTCTCTGGTTCTTGGGGCTTTCATGCACAGTCCTTCTTTGAAGAGCTGCAGCAGTGATAGGATTTTTGATAATGAAATGTGTAGTATGCTCATAGTTCAACACTGACATTTTGATGCTTTAAAAAAATGTTTTTGTTTGGTTAGACATTCAGAAGATTTTCCTACCCTGACAATTTCTTTAAAGGACTCTTAAATAGAAATAATATATTTAAATAAACAGAAAGAAGGCCTAAGATTCTGTGGTAGAATTCAGTTAGAAATGCTGAATTTTCTGTAAATTTGTGTAACATTGTCTGCAAAACAATCCTAATCAAGATAGGTTTTTCACTGAATTCTCTAGCTGCTCCAAAGAATTTGAAGACTTTTTCATAGTCTGTGATTCAGAAGCCATCATATTTGTCACAAATTCATGCATAGTCAGCATCTAGATAGGCTGTCAGATATATGTGATATATACATGAAATAGAGCCAGGAAACCACAGTGTCTAATCTTATTCTCTTTACTTGTATAAAATCTAACCATTTCATCTCACAGGAATAAAGAAAAGCATATCAACTAGGATTTTACATAGCTGCATTTCATATACAGCCTGACAACTGGGCCAGGCTAGTAGCTGTAATTTTAATGGGTTTGCCATTTATACCACTGTATTTCAACAGCAATTTACAAAGTAAACATTGAGTAATGCTAAAATAAAATCTCTGTTTAAACACCTGAAACGTTTAAGGCAATACACAGAACTAAAAGAGATATAAAATGGAGTGAGATGGCATTTTCTAGTTACAGTTAAAGCATTGGCTACGTGATGCAAGTTCTTCTAGGTTGTTCTTCATGAGATGTTCCTCAGAAATCCAGTCTTAACTTTGCAGGAATATGAAATAGGATTTGACATCTAAGTTTATAATACTGTGCCTTTTCAGAGTAACTATTCATGTATTTATGTTAGTTCTCTTTTATAACAGTGCATTAAAGTATGCAGCTTCAGTTGACTACCCCTGGCTTTGAGACTTTACCATTCATTTCATGTACCGCACCCAAGAGATTAGCTAAAATAGCCTGAATTTCCTGTGTTCATTTAGGTGGTCATTTTTGAAAATTTCTCAGGAAACATTGTTTTGTTCCCCAATTGTCCATTTTTTCTACCAGTCCAGGTATGTTTAGGCAGCAGTCATTCAAGTGGTCTGAAGGAAATTTTTCAGTGGAAGATACTTGGTCTTATTGTCACAGTTCAGTCTCCTCACACTCAGTTGAAAGCAGAAAATGATAAATGCTGTACCCTGGCCAATATTCAGCATTCAGTGAATGGAGAGGCTGCCGTCTCACATGTCAGAGCAGACAACTGTCTTGAAGGGTGGGTACTCTCAAGCTGTGGCTACAATTTTAACTTAATCAGACTTCTTGGAAATGAATCATGGTCCCTTTGAGGATGCAGGTTCCTGCTCATGCCCTGGTGTACTGAGCAGCTGCCATTGAATCATTTTCATCAGCCACTCCTTCATGTTAACCTTAATTTGCTAGCCATAAAAATGGTAAGAAAGTACTGCCTCCCAACCCTCTTATTGATAGTTCTCTATTTAAAATACTGCACAGTATTTTTCAAACTTTATTATTATTTGATTAAATTGATTTAACCAATGACCTCTACTTATTTATCTCTTTATTTGTTTTAAAAATGAAATTTGATTTACAGTTGCTTTAGAGCAAGACAGAGACAATCTGAAGGTCTGCCTAATGTTACATACATGTAATTTTTTTTTTTAATACTTGGCTTCTTTTTTATATCTTGTAATTTTCTTAGTTACCTATTAATTAGTGTGCATCTTTGGGAAAACTACTAAATTTCATTAAATGTCAAGGTACCAATCTACAAAACAGATATAACACATCATCCTGCATCAAGCCGATGATGCTTAATTGTGTTTATACAACATTTGAGTTTCTCAGATGAAAACACAGTGTGCTGTTAGATTACTGTTATTCTAAACTTTGTAAGTGAAATCCAGTCTTCTTTTTTAAGTCTACTGCGAATACAAACTATTGTCATTAGTTCTGCTGCATGCACACAAAACTGATCAAAATGATAGAAAAATCAGGTCCAGTACACTAGAAATTAAGATCATTTTAGTAGCTTGAAATATAATATTATTGTAACAGTAACACAGAAGACATTTGACAGGTGTAGAGAAGATCAAACTTCTTTCTGTTTCAAATGACTAATCAGAGAAATTCCTCAGAACCTCCAGAGTTGAGAGCAGTTGCATCCATTTTCAATTACTTGATTTCTTTTCTTCTTCCTTTTTTTTTCCCCCCAAAGAAATTAGGAACAGAAGCTTCTAGTTCAAACTGAAAACATGTCTTAGTGTGCTTGGAATGCATCCAAATAGCATCTGCCACAGTATTTTGTCTATCCCTAAACGATTTTCTTTTCATGATAAATTTGTACGGTATGATACAATTAAATGCACTTCCCATGGAGCATCGAGGAAGTCTGGCTGTCTCTTTGGATAACTTTTTCAAACTATTTAACATCAGCAAGTCTGCTTAGCATAATATCATAAAGGGATACACAATATTTCACATATATGTGTTGCTATGTTTCTCCAAATAAATAGTTCCTAAATATAGATTCCAAAAGTAAAACTTTAGCATACTGATTGAAGCCGCAGAATGGTGCTGCTTAGCCATCTTTATAATATTTTCTTTAGAATATTTCCTGTAACATACATGCAATGTCTAATAGGTTACACTGGCTCATCTAGAAATTGCAGAAGATAATTTTCTCTGCTTTAAATAACCACATTTATCTGTTACAAAATGGAACATAAGGGCTTTCAGTCAAAACTTATTAATTCATCAGAACTGGAGATACAGCAAGGGTCCCTCTTTATTTAATTCAATTTTCTGTCTATGGCAATACTGACTACCAAAATTACTCCGAAAAATTAAATCGTTCTGATTTCAGTCACAGCCAACTCCTGCCTGGGTAGGAAAGATGAGTGCTTACTGCTGTTTTTCGTTTTTAAGAAAGAGGCATTGGCCTGTGCCACTGACCAGCTTTGGTGGCTGCCCGTGCCGGCTGCTGGGGCCAGCGATGGCTGTTCCCGATGGACACTCGGTCCGGGCGGTGGCAGGTCCTCGCCAACCCTCCAGCCGGCGTGAGGAGCGTCTGGCAAGCAGGCCTGGCCCGGCCGATGTAACACTGTTTGTAATGAGAAATCTAAACAGGGAATGGCAGCGAGGCATGACAGGAATGTGTTTCCATTGGAGAAGCCCGTGCAGAGAAAAAGCATAAGCAAAGCCATGTCCAGAAGGCCTTTCAGCTGGCCAGCACGGAAGACTGATGTTATTGTACACGGGCTGTCACGCTGCCAGCCCTCCCTCACGGGTTTGTTTTCTCTCATGCTCTCCCTCTCCCTCTCCCTCTCCCCTCTCCCCTGCCTTCCTCCCGGGGCCGGCTGTTTGCTCAGGTGGACAGTGACACCGTTTGGAACGAGCTGCACTCGGCCGGGGCGGCACGCATGGCGGTGGGCTGTGTCATCGAGCTGGCGGCCCGCGTGGCCTCCCGGGAGCTGAAGGTGAGGTCCGGGCCGCGCCGTGGGTGGGAGCAGCGGGCGGGCCGGGAGCGCGGGGGGCTGAAGGCAGGCGTTGTTCCAGCGCTGTGCTCCGGAGAGGGTGGCGGGAGGGGAGCCGGGAGGGCGGCCACGAAGGTGTGGCAGTGCATGAGCTGGAGCAGCGGTGGGTAGTTCCAGCGCAGAGGTGCTGCAGCCCGAGGTGAAGTCATTCATAGCATTCGCATCTCCGGCGGCGCTGGCTTTGAAGTCAGTTTTTTTGTTTGTGTTTTTTTTTTTTTGTTTTTTTTTTTTTAATATGGTTATTTAGTCACGTGCATAACCTCAGGATACCACCCAGCGAGAGGGGAGGCAGGCAGCAGGCCAGGAGGAAGAGGAGGGCGATGGCCCAGGAGGTGCCCAGCTGCCAGGCTGCCTGCCCCGCGTGCTCCTCCCGGACCGCCTTCCCGCTCCTATCTCCGTGCCGCGCGATCTGCAAGGCATGATGTACGAAACCCAAATTATCCCCAGTCTAAACAATTTATAAAAGCTCCAGACCTGACAGACTTTGACATTTTATTTGGTAGTTTAACGGCCCCATTTAAAGGTACACCATATGCAGCCAGAGTGCAGGCTTGACCCAATAAACATTGTTGGAACGAACATGTCTCCTTAATGAAACTGTTTATTCACTTTCCAATCCACATACTGATGGATTCAGTCCTATTTCCAGAATCAAGATGGAAATAAATATTTTAGAATTAGCATGGCATGATGATTTTTAAAATTCTGAATTTTATTTGAACTTGAGAACTTTCTTCCTGTATATCTTTTATTTTAGTCAAAATATGTTAGTTATTTATTTGCAAGTGGGTACATTCATTTATGTACATATATGGATAGATATATAATATGTAGGTATATAAATGACAGCATGCTCAGGTGAAATGCAGTACTGTAGCTCTGACACAATTAAGTGCAGTTACTAAACTTTCATGTTCAGACACTGAAATGCTTAGCCAAGTACTACACAAAATGTACAGATTTTGAAATCTCAGATCAAGAACACGTAGCGTCATATGGGATCCTCTTGTGCATCCTGCCTCATGGGTGCTTCATCCTCTTTGGGCACAGTAGGATGCATAACTCACTGTGCATTATTCCCACCCAACACGACTAATGAAAGTGAAGAAGGTTTTCTTTTATCTCGTTTTTATCTTTGGCAACTGTAGGACACAAGGCAGTCTCTAAGGCAGTTTAAAAGTAAGTTTTGATAAGAATAATGTGTATGCACTTCACTTGACATGAGCAGGAGTCTGCTGCAGAATGTTTACAACTTACCTATATGTTTGTAGTGTTTTCCACAGTGTGAATGCTCTTGCTTATTTATGTGTGTGATAGCTGAAAAGAATCAAACATTAGCCATTGTGAGATTTCACTTACTATTGGTGTTGCAGTAGTCTGTAAAAAGATACTTTATATTTAAATGTTTTGTATTCAGTAGTACTAGTATGTGGTTTACTATAACATTGTTGATCCTAAGTAGAATTTTTTTCCACAATGTAGAGAATCGCACCAGTCTCATGCAACTTGTAGTTGAGACGTAGGAAAAGTAATTGTTCAACAGATATGCCCAGTATTTGGTTTATAGCAAATCATCAAGAAAACAGAAATGGAAAGGATTTGCTATGAACTAGAATTGGGAATACTCCTGCCATTCCTACAGGTGTTTATCTAACGTGCTCCTAGACTTCCAGCATGAAGCCCAATGACTTACATGGCAGTATGGCATCTGAATGAACTATCAATCTGCATGTGGTATTTTTAATTCAAGGTTACGGAAAGGTTATTAATGCCTGACTGACAGAAGAAAAGCATGCTAGAAGAAGATCTGTAAAAGCAACGATTTTGACATTAGCTATTTTGTCAGTCTTCCTATGCTTGCTTTGTTACTTCATCCATACAAAACTAGGGTTTGCTAGCAAGTTTTCTTGCAATACCCTCATATGGTAAATGGCATTAGGGGGGATTTTTGTACTGTATTCTGGAGTTTTCTACATGGTGTTCAGGATGAAACTGTAGGTAGCTGTAAGATTTTAGACCCAAGATCTGTATGTTGCAGTTTACCTTTATGCCTTTACGTGTTCCATTTCCATCTTGCTGCCATTTTTTCTCTAGAAAAATAAGTGTTGCATTGAATAGCTGTTTGTATTAGGGAAAATACCAGTTCTGTAGGGTACTTGTGAGGATCTGAGGGGAAGAAAGTGAAGCTGACCGCTTTCATGTGCATTCACTGAGTAAATATGCATGTGAAGTAACCATTGGAGGCCTGTACTGTGAGCACTGAGTGGGAGGATTAAGCTCTGATGGGAACCTGGAAAGATCTGCTACAGCCTCAGAATTTTTGGATGACAAAAAAAGCACCTTCCAAGAATTGTATGCAAGCTATCGCAGCTCTGCAACATGTAAACAGCAAGATGAGAGCAGTAGGGAAACACACTGGAGTTGTTCCCTGGATGTTTATCATTGTGGATTGCTATCAGATGGTGTGCTGTCAGCTTGGTGTAGTCTTAAGAAAAATGGTAAATTATGAGACAGGGCATACTGATTTCTCTGAAATTCCACTGAGAAGAGTTGCATATTGTGAAGTTCACAGTGGCAGATTTACAATACACAGAAAGGACTAACCACAGAGCAGTGCTTCAGATTGCAGCCAAGGAGGCAGTGGATTATCTACCCACTGCACTGGAGAATCACAGATGCCTTTTTCTGAAACAGCCATGGTGACGTTAGGATCATGTCAGAGGAGATCTATCTAGTGTTGACAAGGTTTTGAAACAAGAAGCCTCAGGAATGGGATGCCTAACTGTTTAATTTAACAAGTGCTTTTCTGACATGAGAATTATCAAATTTGTCAGTGTAGTTAGGTATCGGCAGCCCAGATATTTCTTACATCTTTGTGAATGAATATATATGTTTTCATGAAGTCTAACATGGTTTTCCTAAAGTTAAATTATTTTATAGACATGAATTCAATCAATTTAGAACTGAAATTTTTTACTGTACTTCTTATCTAGAGTGTAGAAACTAACAAACATAAAGTGTCCTGTATTGACTGGCATCTGACATTTAAAGGTTTTTTCAGGAAGGACTGGGCATTTCAATTTCTATGCTTATTGCTTGGTCTCTACTCATATCACTTGCTATTGCATAGAGTGATAGTCATAGGTTGAAACTATAGGTACATGCTGCTAAGAAAAGAGTTGAGACTACAAAATAAACCAAGAAAGTCTGCAGAACAATTGTGAGATTCACTACAGAGCTGGGCATGAGTCAAACTCATATGCAAGGCAAAGGTTTTTTACTTTGTTCTGAATTTCCTGAGACTGTCAGTCCCATTTCACACAAGTCTCATTGAGAACAGCAACGTGTTGTTTATCTGATTTGGATGGTGTTCAAAAACTGACCAGGAGTTAAGAGTTCTCTTCACTGTAGTTCAAACCCCTTGTGAGACATCAGATTTCTTTGATCTCTTTGACTAATGAGGAAAGCATCAGTATGACAGTACTAGGGATGTAAAACAATTTGGTTTACTGAAATTCTGTTGCTGCCACAATAGTAAGTTATTGTGGTGGTGGCGGTTTGTTTGTTTGTTTTCTTTGTTACTGTTGTTGTTTTTTAATCAGAACAAATCTTCTCTTCTCTGAGGAGTCAATCTAGATGGTTTTTACTTGATTACATCCAACTGTCAAAACTAAGCATTTTGGGGGGTTGCTTAACAATATAATGAGCACTCGTGGATATCCATTTGATACACTTTTGAGGTAATATTTAATGGAGAAAAAAGAATTACACCAATGATATATAAAGTACTATACGTGTGATGTTATACTGAATTGAATGCTACGCTTTTGCTTTTTTTGCGAATTTATTTACATGTCTGATGAATGTCATCTTGGCAATATTACAACAGGAGATGAGCCTAAGTATTGCATGAAGGTTACCCTTTTTTGAGGTTTTTATAATTAGAAAAGCTGGTGATGCACAATGAGGTATTTATGTTATATGGAATCGGTGCCACATCTCTCCTGTCTGTCTGTTTTATACATCTACCTTTGCTCCTTTCTAATTTCCCCAACAAATTTATGTAGATAGCTTTTAATAGTCTGCTGGCTGGCCACAGATCTTTAGAAGAGGGAAGTATATGGATCTGGGTGGATAGAATTCCACCAGTCATTAGCTATATCCAATAAAAAATTTTATCAGATTAGAGAAGTCTTATGATATATTCCTTAGGTCTTGGAGAAGAAATACAGACAGTGCCCTGCATATGATTTTTTGCATGCAGTATAGCTCATGAACTTGGCTTATGAATCATTGTCTCTAGCCTCTGCCTAATGACCACACTTTCAGAGAGAGAGTCCTAAAAAATCTGCATCTGCAGAGAGAGCATTTCTTTCCTGAAAGTGTCTGCTAAGGATCTCATTCCTCTCATTGCCACAGGAGGTGGCACTGGGAGGTGCTGTCCTGCCTTCCCTTCCCATTTATTTCAGACTGGTCCAGCTGCTTCCCTTACATGCTCAGCTCAGTTCATCTCCCTTCCCTGCTGTCACGCTACTTCACTCACGGGCAACGAGGCACCAGGAGACTCTCCCCTTGCCTATATGTGTCTGTCCTACACAGCAGGTACTTCCCTCCTGCTGCCCAACTGGATGAGTACAGAGGTTGTCCAAATCCCACATTAGACAAGTCTCAGAGGAAAACAAGGAGAGTTTCTGCATCTGTGGTCTTTTGGGTTTCAGATTTCATTTGTAACTGTTAGAGCTTCCAAAGAATCTCACCGTTAGGACTTAGCTTGCCAAATCATGGGTGAATCTTTCCTGAAAGAGTTTAAGTTGCTGATATTTTCGTTTCGTTAACAAAATTATTCAAACTTATGCTGCCATTTGTTTTGTTGCCATATATTAGGTGTTTATGAAATGGTTGATACTACATTTAAGCACTTGGTATTCAGATAGTGTATTACGTTAGTATGATAATTCTGCAATAATTATACTTTCTTGAATAATGTCCTCCAAAATGTTATTTGTTGTTGTAATGGTTGTTTTATTGTGTGTTGTTTTGTGAACACTACACGTGTCTAAACTTCTTTTCTGGTAACAAATTGTACATTTCTCTGACTGTCCCTTGATAGCTTAAAATTGACTGGCAGGTATAAAAGTACAGGTGGAAAATATAATTTAGAAAGAGTATATCTAATAAGAACTTCTTTTTGCAATGGGAGATGACTTTCTGTCATCATTGGTAACTGAGTGCCAGAGCAATCCATGGAACTACTGAAAATCCAAAGGAACACTTCTGAAACATTTTTCTTCAGCCTCAGATGACCCCCTTCAGTACTATTATAAGCCAGGATTAATTATTTTAAGTACAGAACCCATAATAAGGATTACTGTCTAGTTCACTTTGTATATCCTTTAAATATGTCAATGTTGGTGATGCCAACACTTTTCTGTGATAGAAACATGTAGTGCCACATATTTTCAATTTGACAAATTTGAAACAAAAGAGACCTACACAATAAACTATCAAGAGCTGACAGGATTTGTATGATTATTCCCTGTTTAAAAAAAAAAAGAAAAAAAAAGAAAAAAAAGAAAAACTTTGAATGAATTAAGAAGCAGTTTTCCAAAAGAGCACTCAAGAAAAAAGACACATAAGTTAAAAGCATGGTCTGAGGACTGTCCCGAATATCCACTTCAGCTGAATCGAATGAAGCATACGGCCTTTTTCTGCCTTATCATATGTATGTGTGTGCACACACACATGTAAAGTTGCCCTGCTGGTAGTTAGGGGTCATTTAACAGAATGAAAGCAATTGAAATGAGTTTCCTCCAAACCATAATCTGATACATTCCTGGGATGGTTCTTTCTGATAAGTCAGGTTGAATCAATACCAAAATAAACCTCCTGCGTTTGGTCATTGCTACTCTGGTGTCTTTGTATAATCCATGGATGACTTAAATTGAACCTGAAACTCTCATTCCAAGTGAGCTTGGTTTTTACTGTTCTCAAGGCCTTTGTCACACAGAACTGTGAAGGAATCATCATGTGGTAAGTAGCACTAATCTAGTGAATAAACAGAATTAGCTTAATCGACCTCCTCTTCTCCCCATGTTTTTAGTTTTCTAGTCTTAAAAGTATTCTGTTTAAAAATCTTCAGCTCTCTTTCACAGCTCTACTGCTACGTTTTCTTGGAACAAAAAACTGAAAGGAATTATCATTTTAAAGATATAATAAACAAAAATATCTGAAAACAAATGTCTTCCCAGTCCCACAGTGTCCTTCCTCCAGTAAAGCTTCCGACCAGCAAATTTCCATGCCTGCCTGAACAACCCAAAACCCCATACAGCTCCTCTGGTTACCTACAAAAATCTCCTTTCCTGGAAAGTGCTCTGTGCTCAGGTGCCTCCTGGACAGTACTTCTCATGCAAGCTCTGCCCTACCCTTGTTTCTACCTCCATGCCCTATAAAACTCTTCCTCTGCCTTAAAAAAATTCTAAATGTGACAGCCACTGAAAGAAGTATTTTTCCACACCCAGACATAGCATTTTTAACAACGCATAGTGTGTAAGAAACAGTAACAAATGAATGCTTATTTTACTACTGTTAAAGATACGGTTGATAAAAGCTATCAATCAAAATTACCAGTGAAATCTTTTAGATAGAAGTTTGTATTCTGTGCTTTTACAAAGTTACAAAAATTGCAAAATTTCATATGAAACCATCTCTTATATGCTTTATCCCAGCAATTATGGTTATATTTATAGCTGAATGACTGTTATTATTTCATATAATCATACAACTTTAATTATATGTGTGGTACATAGCTTATCTCCATGACCACTCTGTACTTAAAACTCTGTCTCTGCTTTCTTTCCCAATATAGTTAACACTAATTGTGGCTAAACAGGGCATCGTGGTTGTATAGAAGTTAGTCAGCAAGCACCAACTTCTGTGTATTTTCTGGTGCCATCCTCTTAGACCGTCAGGAAAGCAGACAGGGAACTCTTTGTTTCCATCAGAGTTCGATGTTTAATGTCCATTTCTGTGTTCTTGGCCTCTACTGCCTTCCTCTGCAAGGAAAAATGGTATTCCCTCCTGTCCATTACTATTTTCTTGGCAAATCTACATGCTTCTAATACTGCTTTGTTAAATCACAGGTTCTTCCTCACTGCATTCGTAGACCCCCAGGGTCAGATACTGGCTCCTGCTCTGGCAGTATGAGTAGCTTGCGGAATTGTCCTAAACAGGTACCCAAGGATCATCTCAGCCTTATACCACTCCCCCTTTTGCTTACCCTCCCTGATGGGTGGCATAGTTTGGGATTGTGTTACAGCATAAGTGGCATTGGTAAGAATAGGATTATCTTCTTCCTGTTACCAGTTGCAAGTGCAAGTCCAAGAACGCCATGTTCAAGCACTGCTAATTTTAAGAGCTAAATGCTACATAGGTTAAGGGATTTAGACATGTAGAAAATAGCAACTTTAACACCTAACCTTACCTTCAAGTGTGGAATTCAGACCCTGAGTTAGTTACCAGGTCTCCATCTGAAATACACAGAGGTTCCCAAGAAAGCTGTCCTTGGCAAGGTGTGCTGTTATATCAACTAGTGAACAGGAAAAAGTTCTGGTGAGAAATTTGCTCATTATTAGGGAATACACCCATTTTCCTGAAAGCCTTTTCTCAAAGATTATGAACTTCTGAACAGAATCTCAAAATCACAGAACAGCTGAGGTTGAAAGTGACCTCAGGAGGTCATTTCATCCACTTCCCTTGCTCAAATAGAGTGACCCTTGAGCTACTTTGTGTATCTCTAGGGATGGAGACTCCACAACCTCTCTGGGCAGTCTGTTCTATTGCTCAGTCACCCCCATAGTAAAAGGTTATTTTCATATATTCAGATGAAACCTCTGATGTTTTGGTTTGTGCCTGTTGCCTCTTGAATAGTTGGGTTAGATGGTAGTGCTCTTTCATACAAGGCTTTACAGCTTAAAATACAAGAAGACCTTCAATTCCTTCAGCTGGAAGGAATGTAATAATAATAATAATAATAATTCAAGGTTTTGATGTCTGAATAAGAGCTGAGGAAGAGCATACATGACTCTAGACCTATTGTTAGAAATCTCAGACTGAAAAGATGTGTCTCAATATCTACTTTATGGACCACATAATCTAAATACACAAAGAAGTGTGGGAAAAATATTTAGAAATTCATCCCCATGTTCAAGAAGTAGTTGAACCTGGGTCTTCTACTGCTTCAGTAAGTGCTCTTGGAGTGCCTGCTGGGATTCATTGCTATTTCTTGCATGGCACTGGCTTTTTTTGCAGTAACAAAAAGCCAGATAATTTTACTAGAGTAGTACCAGACTGAAACTACTATACACTGCTTCTCAGCGAGGCTTCTCACCATATCTGGAGTACCCGACTGGCCAGGTCACTTTTGGTCCACTTGGAATCAAGGCAGAGCAAGCTCCTTACTGTCATATGAAGGGAAGAGTCATTCACGCCTCGCCACAGTGACCACATGTTGCCCTAGAGAAAAACTGCCTATGTCTTGTTTTACCACCTTGTATGATAGAAACACCAGTGGAACTCTGCAATAGGTGGTCAGTCCAGTCCCAAGCCCTGAATTAATCACCCATGTTATGGTATTGTCTTGAGTACTTGTCTTGGAAAGGTTCATAGAGAGGCCTGGGCATGATGTAGCCCAGTACTGTAACTGAGCACACTGCAGAAAGGAATCAACTCTACCACCAAAGACAAGAAGGCCACAGTAGGATGTGCACCTCTGGAGATCAAAAATCCAAGTACCTATTTAGAGTCATGAAAGAAGAGAATACTTAGCTTACTGTGGAAAAATATTAACACGTTTTTTAGTTTTCATTAAAGGTCCATCTCAGTGGGTTTATCTACTAGGGGTCCGTGTAAACTGAATTTGGACAGACTTCTCTTCCTTTGTTATTCAAATATGCACAGATTGTAGAATATCTTTATTCAGTCTTTACTCTTTATGCTCAAATAAAGGTAATCACATAATGGCACACACATGATTCCTTTTTCTAATGTTCACGTCTGTCAGTCAGTCTAATGTTCTGTCTACTTATAAAGGTGTCTGTATCCTAGTATAAATAAGGCTCTGTACAAAAATGCTTTGCATTTATGTGTGTTGGCTTAATTTTTAACATATTGCTCTGTGTTAGTCTTTCTGTCTTTAAAGCAGATTTTTGTCTTTTTATCTATTGTTCTGAGCTCACTGTCTGGTATTTAAAAATTGCCTAAAGAAAAGAATTCACATTCCATTGTGCTAATGTACACTGTGTTCAGGCAAAGCTTGAAAGGAGGACAAATGAAGTGTTTTTATCAATTGCGCAAAAGTTGCTATTACTACTGTATGGTAACTATTTTTCAGTGTTTGGTATAATTTGACTATATGTTTTAACATTGGTATGAAATACACATTGTATTTTTTAAAAAAGAAAATTTCCCATGTGAACACTGAACATTTTGTAATGTAAAAACACATAAAATATGGTCACCTGATGTGGATATTCTGCATGCTCATGGAGAACTGTAATAGTTAAGTTCTGATTGCAGAAATTCGCTAGATGTCACAGAACAGGACTTCCAAAGAGTCATGTCAAAAAAAAGGAACAGAAAAGAGAAGCGTGTACTGTACTTTCATGTTGTCAAAAACAACAGTATTGATGTTTTCTGTCTCTATATTGCCCAATGAAATCCTCCCAGAGATAATCGTCTTAATTATATTGATCTCTTGGGAATGCTGATAAACTTAGATGATAATGAACTGTGAGCTGAGGAGGGGCAGTTGTAAGCCTTGCATGGACTTTTTCCAAATTTGTAAAAATATTGAGAGAACAAAATACAGGTAGCATCATGCTCTCTCTCTAGTAATACTCTCTTTGCTGAGTTTTTTTCCACATCATTATCTGTACAGTCCTCAGCATACACATACTTTGTTTTTTCATGAATGCTACAAAAGAATTCTTTACTGAATTCTTCTCTAAGTCATATTTTGTGTGAAAAGGAAATGTTAAAAAACCCTCAGAAGGATAAGGAATAGGGTTTTAGCTAAGTCTAAAGCTGGTTTAGTTCTGTGGATTACTGCAGTCCACAAGGCCTTTTTTTTTTTTTTTTGCTGGTGTGCTTGATCTATAGGCAGTTTATATCCCATCTCCAGGAATGCCTGCCTAAATCAGAACGTATATATTTTTTGTGCCTTTAATTGTTGGCTTGTTGTATTTTTTTGGGGTTGGTTTTGGTTTTTTAATGTGGACATTTAATGCATAATAAGGCATGATGTCAAATCCCTCAGATTCTTTAAATGGTGGCCAGAAGAACCACTGTTACAGATGCACTCTGTTTTCATTGTAATTTAAGTTTACTGAAGTCTGATAGAACTTTGGCCATGCTCCACAAAACTTTGCAGCTGACTGCTTGGATTACATTTGGCAGCAAATTAAATGAGACAACCTGATAGTATTTGTTTATAAAGTAATGCCAGTGAATCAGCATAGGTAGACAATTGCACAGATACACGCAAAACACACATCTGTAGGATTGTAAATAAACAGATTTCACAGGAACCAATCTAACTCTATTAACTGCCATGTTGTTTCTCCTTATTTACACCTGCGTGAGTGAAAGTTTAATGATTGTTATGTTTGTTTCAGATAAGAGAAGGCTGAAACATTCACATTTATCTAGTTTGAGTATATTGAACTGGACTCCTTTAATACTGATCATTAAGTACAGAAATATTCCAGTCTTTTTTTTCCTGTCCCCTCCTCTCTGAAAATACAGTGCTTGATGGTATTTGTGTGAGGCGATGTGAAAATACAAATTTGGCTGATACCTCATGTACAGATTACAATTTCTTATTTTTATGTATGTGGTAATCATCATTAATTTGATGGCAAATATATAGCTGAGTAGAATAAACCATCTTGAGTAGCTGAAATAAAGAGTAAGTGTAATGAAGCAGTGGTGTTATTTCTTAATCTGTTGTAAGAGAAATTTGATATGATACACAACCTTACGAAACACTTGCTTCTTTAATATATAATCTGACTTTCTGAACAGAGCTACCTTGCCAGAACTTCTACATTTTCCCTTTACCTTACCCACACTGGAAGGAAGGAATTTTCATTTTTCTTTTATCCTCAGTGACTCTAGAGGCAAAAATTCCTTGATCATCACTGATCCTAGTGCTGTACTTTATGAAAATTATATACAGTTCCAGAACGTGTGTTAGAAAATGACTTTAGGGAATCTATTAAACTTGCAAGCATGGCAGGTTCTCAAGTTTAATTTATGGTTTGCAGAAATATGGGATATTCATTGTCACCCTTTTTCTACTGTTAGAAATTACATGTGTGTGGGTCTGAATTTATCATTTAGTCCATACAGAGGTAAGGTCAACAGTGGATAGTCATGTAAAATATAAACCTCAAGCTACTTTGATTTTGAAGCATGTCAAGATGGAGCAAATTAACATCACATGATCTTAGATGCTTCCTTTAAATGTGAATTCTAGACAGCAGAATTGATAACAAGGGCTTTCTCATCCTGCCTTTTTCCTCCTCTTTAGATCACGTTGTGTGTATATGTATGTATGTGCATGTGTGTATTTATGTAAGTTTATATGCCACTGTTCTCAACTATATTATTTCTGGCAGTACTGTGAATGGGTGATTGGACAGAAAAAGAGCCTCTAATAGATTTCAATCCCATCTGCCTGCTGCTCTGTTTTGCACTCAGTCAAGTATTTTTTTAAGCTGATAATTGAAAACCTATCTTGTTCTTACAGAATGGCTTTGCTGTTGTAAGGCCCCCAGGCCATCATGCTGAAGAATCAACAGCCATGTAAGTACCAGGGAATATTGCCCATCTTGGAGCACTAAGGTTACTGGCAATCACCTGCGTTGTGCATGTCTCTGAAGAACTGTAATTGTTAGCAGATGACTGAAAAGGCTTTCCAGGTACTCCCAGAAGCAGATTTATGGCCTCAGAGATCATATAGCATTTTTTAAAATGCTCTGAACATTATTTATAGCTATTTTCCTGACTGATTTGCTTTCTTATTTCTGTTCTTCTCTATTCCACAGGGGGTTCTGCTTTTTTAATTCAATTGCAATTACTGCCAAATACTTGAGAGACAAGCTAAATATAGGCAAGATATTGATTGTAGATCTGGTATGTATTCTTGGCAAGCATCACACTTTCAATGCATCTAGATAAAATATAATGAATTTGTATTTATATGTCAGACTTTCCAGCTTTTAATTCCTACAAGTAATAAAGGTGTGCATTTCCTCTGATTTTGGGAACTCATTAAAGCCAGGATGGCAGTACTGAAGCTATAAACATGTATGTTTCACTTTAATGGTGTTAACTGCAATTTAATGAGAAGAAGGCACAGATCAGGGCAACTTTTATGGTCCTTAAATGAATTGATACTTCCACCGTTAAAATAACCCTATAGAACTCAAGTTTACTTTTCCCTACAGAATACAAACTTTAAATAGTCAGATGTTCTTTAAAGGATGTTGTTGCATTGATAACCAAATTGGCCACTTTGCCCAGCTAGCAATGACTTGACTTGTTGTGTAACTTCGATATTATTAAACAAATCAGCAGGTCATTCCCTCTAAGAAGCTTTCAAGTCATGTATGTCAGGTTTTGATGGTTCCCTGAATGAAAGCTATGTGATTAAAAAACCACTTCATTGGATTAGTCTTGTATTTTAATAGAAGGCATTCTTACACAATACTTAATATGTTTAACAAATGGATTATTTAAATGCAGATGACATTTGGCATGTTGGCTGTATTATTTTCATGAATAATGAATTGGAGCTCTGCCTTGCACTTAAAGGATCAGCCCAATGCACAGCCCAAGGAAAGTTGAATGCTGATTTATGAGCACCATTTTTGTTTTCCTACAGTTCATGACGAGGTGTAATAGGGTGTCTGACAAAGCATAGACAGGAAATGAACCCTGGCATCAAAACCTAACCTGTTACATCTGCACTTAATTAATTTTTGCAGGTGATAAAAGATTTAAAGACAAAATATGTTAAAGGGTTTTTGAAGTGCAGGGCTTAATAGTCTAAATCTTGTTCATATCTGCACTCATAATTAAATCTTATTGTGGAGTCATGGCCTTACCATCTAGCACTTTTGTTCAGTTAAACACGCGTACTGGCTGTTGAAGAGAAGCAGAGAAAGGGGGAGTATGGGAGAAGGAATGGCAAGTGAAAAATTAGTGGTAAAATAAGTATATGGGTAGATTAAGTATTCTTAGAATGTTTTTCAAATATTTCTCAGATTGGTCTCCTATAATTTATAAACATAATTATAAACTGACAGAAACTAGTATTTTTGAAAAATTCACTTCTACTATATGTTGTGTCTGTTCATTGACTTGAATCTTTCAGTTCATTGATGTAAGTGCTGGCCAAAAGTAGAGTCTCTGTTTATTCTCATTTTTAATAGGAAAATCCTATTCAAAGTTTGCATTTTGTAGATTTTTCTAAGTCTTTTTGTCTATAAGTATTAAATCTGCCTTGTCAGGAAAAGAAAACATTTCCCTTTGACATACTTAGGCAATAAACACTTAGAAATTCAGCTTCAGTTTCTCAAAGCAAGGTTAGATGTGCAAATCATTACCTGTGCAAATGATTACCTGTGAAGCTGCCTATCCTTGCCCAGGAAAGTACATAGGGAATGCTCAGCCTCTCTCTAACTCTGTCCCATTGGCCAGAATAACTCAGCTGATGAAAAGGAAGAAATATATGGCTGATACTGATTGCTTCATTCCTAGAGCAGTTGCAGTCCAGTCCCCAGTCTGCTCTATGGTCAGAGTAATGATGTACAAAAATTCATATGGAACATTTCTTATGCATGCAAACTATGGATAAATCACAGGACAAACTGAATGAATGAACAAGTTAATAGTGATGTCTTTATTCCCACCAACAGAGAACTTAGGGCATCTGAAGGAAAGAATGGAATTACAGATGTTAGACTTGAAATTAACCTTTAAGATTATATTTTGATAGTGACTAGCACAGCAGGATCCCATGTAAGTTGGCAGTTATACATGTTACTACAATATAAATATTAAAAAGTAATATCCAATCCCACACACTAAAGTATACTCTAGTTACAAATTAAATGGTGTCTTCATAGTTGCAACGTTTTCATATATAAATTCTTAACTTTTTAGTTATCAATCTTCCCTTCATTTGTTTCTACACTAAAACTCTGACTTTTTTTTTTCCCTTACCCACCACTTGGATAAATCTCTGTTTTTGAACTGACTTACATACCCTGAATACATTTGATCTACTAAGGGCAGATTATGAACTCATTTCCCACATGCTAACATCCGCAGTCTTAAAGAACACATTCCTTTGTCTAACCAGAGAAGTTACTGCTCTTCAAAACTGAGTAACCCTTAGTGGAATTAAGGTTTAGACAAGAAAGATAGCTTTGAGATTTGAATTAAAAAAAAATAAAAAGGAGAAAAAGGTGTCTCTATGCCACTTAAATATTTTTTTCTTCCCATTTGGAAACTGTTATCTAAAGCCCCAAATATGCACAGAAAAGAAAAACTAAAATCACAAAATGAAGTCCTATTGTGTTTTTAGTCATAATCCCTACAGATCTGTATATGTGCCCAGCACAGCTGCTCAGGTTGCAATCCTCGTTCCAAGATCATCCATACTTGTATGCATGTTAGCAGGATTTGAGTCTGTGTTGGGGTAAACCAATCACTTCTGTCACAGCTGAAGACTGAATGGATTTTCAAGGTTAGTCTGCATGCCAGAGTTTACTTCATGTGCCAGTCAGAACCCTCTAACACTACGCTGGCTGCCTTCAAATCTTCAACACCATCACACCAGTGTGTACTCCTTTGCACCTCTAATGTGTTACATTTACCCTTGGCATTAAGTCACAGTTGGGCTGTAACTCCATCCTCGTGTTGTTTCAAGTACTTTCAACTGAGAAAAGAAACCATTATAATATTACCCTACAGAGGTCCCAGAGGAGGACCAAGTCAAGCACAATGCAGTACAAGTAAGACTCAATCAATGTAGAGAGTTCTGAACAATGTGGGTAAAAGTCATGGGCTGCATCAGCTGCAAGGAGGACAAGCAATGGTCAGTGCTTGCTGTGCTGTTGACATTGTACACCTTGAGGTACACCTTGAACCTTCTGAGGTGCATTCTGAGGAAAATGTGACTGTCGTTCCTCTGATACTAAATTTGATTTAGACCTCATAACATTTGTAAAGTAAATACAGACTGGGTGACTGGGTGTTGCCATTCAGAGTACTTTGTCTGTCCTCCTTCTTTATTCTCTAAATCAGAAATGTCAAAGGGATGGCTTAGCAGAGGAGAATTAATAATATCTATAACTTTTCAGCCTCTTAGAAATGCCAGTGAAGAAATTTTTTTTCTTACTTTTCTTTTACTGAAAGGCAAGTGGATTCTCCATTTTTACTTGTAGAATTCTTATGTGCCTCACCACATAGTACAGCAGTAAAAAACAAGCTAAAAAAAATGGAAAAGCCTGCATCATCAGCCTTTGTTACATAGATATACTGTCAGCATTTCTTTTTCAGTATTTTATGTAATGACAGAATTTTTTCACTGTTGTTATATAATGTTTGAAATATGGAGACTAGCCAAGGTCACTCCTCGATTGTGAAAGGCACCATCCTATCTGCCAGATGATTTAATAGCTAATGAGATCATATTCCTATGTCTTCAACTGTTGCCGTCATGATTTTGCAAAAATGAAGTATGAAGTCCTTTCTGCATCTGGCATCTCTTTTGATGTGGATCTAACTGCTGAGGGACTGAACTGAACTGAATGTTTCAAGAAAGCCAATTTACTCAGCTGGTCGCAGAGCCTTTGACCTCAATAGTGGAACTTGGCAAATCAATGAATACTCTTATGTTTAGTGTTCTGTCAAGAATTGTGAAAAAGCTCTGTAAACCATAGATCCTTCTGCAAAATACTAGTTTGTAGTTTAAACATTAGTCTTTCTTCAGAGGCCAATGAGGCTAGTTAATTAAGCCTGAGGGGTTATGAACTGTTGGCAGTTAATAAGTCATAAAATTCTTCCATAAAACAGGATGCTAGATTCCATCACTGAGGCAAGGAGTACAAAGAGCCGGTGTATAAATATCTAATTGTACAAAAGGACTGGGATTTCTCAATGACTGCTCATCTGGAGTCTCCAGGGCACGCTCGCTATGGTTTCCTGATTTTTAGAAGCCAGTTTAAAAAATGAGTGCATTAAAGAGTAATTTGCCTGAAAGTTCAGGAAGTATGGGGTGGTGAAGGGAGGGGGAAAGGAAAAGACAAAAGGAGGGCAAGGGAGAGGGAGAGAAACTGAGAGAGAGAGAGGAGGGGGGTGTAAAAGAAAGCAGAACTGAGCTCTCTACACTGAGTTGGACATTATTACATTTGTCATCTGTTTTCTTTCTCCTTTAGGATGTTCACCATGGCAACGGTACACAGCAGGCTTTTTATGCTGACCCCAGCATCCTGTATGTTTCCCTCCATCGCTATGATGAAGGCAACTTCTTCCCTGGCAGTGGAGCCCCAAATGAGGTTAGGTTTATTTCTTTAGAGCCCCATTTTTATTTGTATCTTTCAGGTAATTGCTTTGCATGATTACCCCTAATTTTCTTGTCCTTCTCTGGTTCTTTAAATTACACCAGATTACCAAATTGTCCACTGGGAGCAGGGGACCAGTAGAGAACAAGTGCATAACCCAGAGCAGTCCTTGTCAAACAAGGCTAGGCTGATCTGACATGTTGTTTGATGTTTGTTTCTAAAGCACATTTGAGATTTTTTTTTCCCTTTCCCTCTCTCTTTTCCTCCTCCTTTTTCCTCTTTTTTCACTCCTTTTAGCATTTTATTCCTATTTTTCAGGTTGGAAGTGGCCCTGGTGAAGGGTATAACATAAATATCGCTTGGACAGGTGGCTTGGACCCCCCTATGGGTGATGTTGAGTATCTCACAGCATTCAGGTTGGTACCTTTAAAAGTTTTGAAAACTAGTTGTAGAGCATAAGCACATGAATAAGAGCTAATGTAATACTGAAAGTAAGGAGAATGACCTATGGTGAAACGAACTTAATTCTGGTATCCCAGTATATGAGAGTTTAGTAAATAATGTAAAAGGATAATTTAATTGTTGTGATCATCCATGCAGAATTAACAGAATAATTTCTAGTTACTAATTGGTCACTGTTTTTTTCATTAAAAATTGACTACCTATAACATTTGAATACAAGTATTCACACCAGGAAGAAGAAAATAGCTGTTCTCATTCACATTGATTGCAGTTACGTGCCAGTAGAGCAGATAGAAAGTAATGTGAAGTATGACCCAAATCCAGTGTCTCTCATTCATTTGAAAGACTCATCGTGATGCTCACAGATTTGAGCATTAGCTTTTTCTGTGAATTGTGGTAAAGTGTTATTTACCTAAAAGTAAATAATTGTGAAATATCACAGTAAGAATGATAGGAATTGTTACATGCTCTATTTCTCTTCACTTTCAATAGCTAATTCTAAATGAAATTTTATCCTTTCATAGATGATGCATCATAATATTTAGTGTTATTTTCATGGGACCAGGGAAGAGAAAACTAGTTTAAAACACAATCTTTTAGAGTTTCAGTAGTCCTGTCTTACTGCATTTCCTTTCATTGTAATGCAGTTTAATGGAAGGATTTAGTGAGCAACTCACCTTTCGAGACTGGGCAAATGCTACATATTTGTAAGGAGGTTTTCATTTAGTAGAAAATGGTAGGCAGGAAAGACAATGAGACAACCAATATGTATCTCCAATCTCTTTTAAGATATTTAGTTTGAAGTAGTGCATTTATCACAATATCCCACAGTTATTGTGGAAAAGGTTCTAATTGTATTTCCATTTGCCTGTATTTAAAAAAGAGTCTAAACAAATAGTAAGTGGCAGGCTCCAAATTTCCTACACTTCAGTATTGCCTCAAGCTCTTTCCAGGATACATCTTATTCTTTGATGAGATTTTCATATAGGTTAAGGAACTGGATGGTTCAAATAACTGATATTAGTGTCTGATATTAATATATTTGGTATTTCCACCCCAACATTCTTGATTTGGATCCAAACTGTTCCACTAATGATAGAGGTAATGTGGCCATCTATTGATGCAGAGAATGGTGGTTGCAGCTTATTCAACAGAAGACTCACAAAACTTGAACTGTAACCATAATTGGTACTACTGCTATCCTGAAGACAAATACATGGGCTTAATAGTACATTTACAAATACGAACTTCACAGTTCTGTTTTAAGACACGCTAGTAAATAGTTTGGAGCAGCTAATATTGCTGCTATGCCTATTACTCCAGAATTAGAGGGAATTTCAATCTCTATGCCTAAGCAAAGCAGCGCTATTTCTGTGAAATAAGGAAAATAAAATTCATGTAAGCTACTGGCTAACCATGTGCAGACATACACTTAATTATAATTATTATATTTTTAAGTCACATAAATTCAAGATAAAGCTTAGGATTTCCCTTTAATAAATTGCTGATGGTGAAAAATGTAATGCTGCTATTTTAAATGCATCCATTTAACTGTGTAATTAATGTGAAAATTACACATTGTGTTAAATAGGTAATTGCCTTTATTTTTTTTTAAGAATTATAATATCCTTGCTTGATTACAATAGATACTGCTGTTTTCTTTTTCTCCAAACAAGTATCAGCAACAGGAAATGTTTCCTTACCTCTCATCCCCTTTTGTGCCCTCTGTAGGGCTTATTGATATGGATTAGTATGACTGGTATGATGGTTTTGAGTGGGGATCAATGAAGCAAACAGCATGGAAATTTGAAGGGTGAATACAAAAATTCGTGAAGTGCATGGGATAGACCAGTAGCTGTTTTCTATGCATCTAGTCTGAATGTTAGGTAAATTTACAACTCCTCGTAGACACCTTATCCATGGACCAGAATCTATCCCTGCTATTATCCAAAGTGTCACACATAATGTAGCCTGAGTTCTCAGTTTGACCAGAACAGAATTGTGAGACAGTAGTCAGACAAGAGAGATCCACAGTTTATCCTTTAGCCATAGATAGAAAGGAAGGTATAGTCTTGGAGAAAATGAACAGAAGAGTTGGTAAAATATCCCAGCAAGTCAGCTGTTGTTCTGGAATTTTGACCTGCAATCAGTTTTTAAGAAAATAAGTGGGTTTCGTAGAAAGGAAAATACTGGGGTTTTTATTAAATTACTTTGTTTTATAGACAGACTTACAGACAAGATCTGAACTAAGGGGTGGAGAAAAGGTTGAACATCTTCAATTTTAAGAGAAAAATAAGGGACATCATACCTACTCTCCAGTACACAGAGAGGTTACCCAGTATTTAGTCCCTAATGAAGGCAGGAGTGGGTGTTGGTGAAGGTCCTGTCCCTTGTAACCAAGGTGTAAGTTTGCAGATGGGTGGAGCCTGTTTGGAGAGAAGCCAAAGCTTTCTGCTTACGGGCAGCCTCCAGAGCTTAATCCTTTGAGTTCTTAGATCTGAGAAATTTGCATTAAAATAATCTAAAAATCCCTATGGGGTGCACATAGCTTTCACCTTCTCACCAGCAGAGCCCTTATTTCATCCCAGAATTGCACCCAGCACATATTCAAAGTGTCACCAGCCTTGACACTAGGCAACTTGTTACTGCTTGATTGACTGTCAAATTTCACAGCAGAAATCCTTCTGAATGATAATGTCCACAGAAAAAAAGACCAAAGCTTTTTTTCTATCTCTAGAGTTTAGCTTATCATCAGGTATTATATATGACAATGTGTTTGATATCAGGTATATTGTTCTTAGGCCAGAATATATTTGTAGAAGAGTGTAAGCATTTACACATCTACATATATACACATGCAGGTAGCGGAATATTAGTTATTTTCCACTGCATAAATCACTAGATAAATCTATTTTCAGTAAATCCTTTTAGGATTGAATAATATTGAGCATCACTCTTCCTTCAAACTGTTTGAGAAAGTATTTCTATTTCTTCAGGAAGAAAACAACTTTCAATGTAAAAAAATGAAGAAAATGTGAAGGCATAATACAGAGTAGTCACTTCAAAGGCATGCTGAGTGAGTGGCTGCACTGGGACTATCGTGGAGAATAGCAAAAATAATGGTGTTGGTTTGTGTCTGCCATTTTGATTTCAGTGCTACATGAAGAGTTTATTGTATTTTTGAACTAACTCTGTGGCAAAATCAAATGTAAATGGCTGTAGCCAATTTTAAGATGAAGACTGCTAATTCATTTATAAAAGAATATGTTTTAATTTCTCTTCCATTTCTACTAAGAAGATGAGTTTGCTCATGTTAACTACAAGGAGGTAGTAGAAAATGCAGGAGAGAGAAGTCTCTGCATAATGGAAAGTGCAGTAATCAAATCACTATACCATTTAGTTCTGCCAGAAAAGTGTTGTTTGATGTTTACCATAGTTAAGCAATTGGTATAGCTACGGAAATCCTTGAAATAATGACATTTTTCTAAAGGGCAGGCATCTCTTTTCTCCTAAGATAACAAAAAGGCACAGCTCTTTCACATTACTTTCAAGGCCTGGAGTATCCCTCTGGAGAGTTTGTTTCATCATTTACTTCCACCTATTCAGGTTAAATTTGCTTTAATCTCTTTGAAAGCAATAGGAGATGGTGGCTATTTTCTAAGAGGATGATTTTACACTCGAGTTTATGAGGATGTAATCCGCTCTCTTCTGCCAACAGTTATAGAAAAAATAAGAGCAATGGGTGACTAGTAGTGTTCAAATAATTACTTTCATGAGCTCCACATTATACCAGATGTGCTCAGTAAAACAGGCAGCAGACAGAGGCTCAGGTCTGTTTTGTACATGCACATGTATCTATGTGTGTACTTGGATTTTACAGAGGGCAGGAGAGCTGTGTTTCCATAGAGTAGAATATAGAAGATACAGGAGGCAGTGGAAGCAAATGTGAGTGTTGAGAAGAGTGAGGGAGAAGCAAGAGAGAGAAGGAAACTGAAGTGTGCCTTCCAACCACTTTGCACTGTTTTTATTCAACAAAAAGTTGTAAATTTGGCTTAACCAACCAGTATGCTCTGGCTGCTTTGCACTACTCCAGAGTAGCATAAAACATCCACAGCATATCAATGAACGTGGCCATAAGAGCTTGCATAAAATGAAACATATATGTGTGTATGATTCTTGGAATGATTAGAAACACTGTATGATAATATTATTTTTTAGCAGTCACGTGTTTGATTTTAATTTAAGAGGGTGATCAAATTAAAAAAAATAGGTGCCATTAAGGCAGAGTTAAAGATTATCTACGATTTAATTTAAAATATAGCACAACATTTGTAATTACCCGCAAATATGATTTTAAACAAAGAAAGTTCAGAATTAAAATCATACTTGAAACCATGTGTGTTAAAATGTAAAAATGAAAGAAAATTAAGGTGTGCAGAAAATCTTCACCCTGTCTTGCAGTTCTCAGTGTTTGGTTTGAGAGAAAATAAATACATTTAAAACTGTTTGTATTCTAAGGTCTCAAAAATATTAACAAAAATATTAATTGTCATCTTGAGGCCATACAGGGCATAGTTAAGGTTATTTGAGAGACTGCATTGATGTATATCAACCCTTCTTTTTTCCTTAGTTTTGTATTTCTGGATCTGGTGACATTTAATTTTGACATTTCAAATTAAAAACTTTGTAAATGTACTTCTGTTGTTTTCAAATACATTGTCTTTGTTAACTCTGTTTCAGCATAGATACTGATTTTTCTTTACCATTTAAGTTATACTTTTAATACCCTAAGAAGAACACTATATTTCTATATTTTTCTTACATTTTTTCATTTAAGTTTGCATAGCTAGCCTATATTTTCATAAATTAAATTAATTTTCTTGTAAATTCTACTTTTATAACTTTTTGTTCAGTGAGGAATTGGAGATAACTTCAAGAAGTTTCATGTATCCTGTTGGTATTGAATTTCATGGTCTTAAGTATGTGTGTCTGAAAAACAAAAATTCTTTATTTAGCTCCAATCGCTACTCTTCCACTTTCATTAAATGTCCATTTGTTTAGGTACTACATGTGTAGATGAAACCCACATTCTTGCCTATTCACATTATTATTTTAAATACCTTTGTATGATCTCTGTCATGTCCTTTCCTATTTTTCTTCTTTTGAAATACAGTATTTCTAGTCTTTTTCAATCTGTCTTTGTTTAGAAATGTATTCAGTTGCCAGATAATTTTAATTGCTTATCTCTGAGGCTTGGCTATTTTCTGGAAATGAGCTAAATACACCACATGAGGGCGAGCCATCGATTTATATTATTTTGAATATTATTATGGCTATCTTTGACATCATTGCTCTGCAATATTGTATAACTCTCTGACTGAGTAGAAACCTTGGTTTCTGATAAACATAGCAAAGAATGTAGAAGACAAAAATCAGCATTTTTTCCTAACTGTACCTAACTATTTGAAGTGAGTCACAGTACAATGGTGTATTGTGATGTTTAATGAATTCCACCAAGAATAGCTTTTGAGAATAAAGTTCTTTCAAACAATGATTCTAAATACCCATAATTTAATGCTATTGATTTTTTATGACTGTAATATCTAGAGGCTGCTGCTGAGGCTATATTGTAGCTAGACTGCATCTAAAAAATATGGTGAGACTCAGCTTCTGATTCAAATGTTTGATAATGTTTGATATCTCTTCAAAGAGATGAAAAGACAAAAGTATAGGAGGGAGGAAGAAAAAGCCAAGTGAGCTGCTCAGCCTGGTGAGTCAATAAAAGAACTAGAAGTAGACTGTGCTAACATCTTTAGAACTTTAATCTATTGTGTTATCAGTGAACTCCATTTGCAATAGCCTCAGACTAGCAAAATGCCATGTTTATCTTTACTAATGGAAACTAATTATTTCTCAATATATTGCTTTGTAATAACTGGTAAAGGTTATTCCAACTATAGTTCTCTCTCTCATCTATTTGTTGACATCAATATGTTCAGCATTTCACTGTGTAAAGAGAAAGGCAGAATCTCTGTCCTATGTACGACAGGCAGCTAATGATTTACACAAATGGAAATGGACATCATTGAGAGTGCTAGTTATCCACAGTCCTTGTGCATTGTCAAGGGCAATGCTTTTGTGAAGAAAAATTATGGCTGAGCAGAACACAGTCATGGAAGCTCTAGGAAATATAAACAGTAGTTTCTATGTGGATGTATATAGTTTGCTTTCAGTCACCCACAGCATTCTGCAGAGTTATAAGTTACAGTTTCAATCAGTTTTTCATTTCTGACCTTGTTGACTTCTACCAAGTGTCTTTAAAAGATGCACATTTCAACCAGAGATGTCTTTCTTTTCCCTTCTGCCATAGAAAATGTCTTAGGAGAATTCAAATAAAGGTGTACCAAACAGCTATGGAAAGATAACTTAAGAGTATCTGAGCCATTTCTTTTGAAGAAGTTTGAAGAAGGCAGAAGTTTGCTTGAAATATTATTTTAAAAATCTGTTTAGAGTATAATTTTCATATATAAATATTCCATAGTCCTGATGATTTGTGATTCTAGAATATTTTTTGGGTGTGATGGGGAAGGTTTTGTAATATTCGTAAATTTTCCTGCTTTTTTTCTTTTCTTGACAAATGTTTTGAGCACTGAGATGATTAGTATCATGGGGATGGGGACAGAGTCCTTAGGAAATGGAGAAGCAGAGTTAAAAGCATTTGAAATACTGGTATAAACAGCTTTTCAACATTTTTTATACTTCAAAGTTCACAATAAAACTAAAACTAGCAACAGTGTTTATACCCTGTGACCTCTTGTTCTTCCTACTTCTTTATTTTTATTTGGAAAATCTAACTTCTGACTAAAATACCCTAAGTTTTCACCTTTTCTGTACCAGGATTTTTAAAACTGTATATGACGCTCCTTTCATTCACTGGAACTCAGAAGTGAAACCTTTCATTACAGAAATTAATTAGTGTTGGCTTACTTTTCTACAGATGCAATTTCTTTTATTGACATGGCAGACTAGGGGGTGGAGGAGAAAGGATAATAAAATATGGCATGTGTCAGGTTTATGTGGTTCAGGTTAAAAACTATTTGATTAAAACCCCAAGTCATACATGATCTGTAGTTTCAAAGTACTGAAAAATACCTGAACTCTTTTCCAATATAACCATTTTCCAATTTTTGTTAACCCAGACAGATGAAAGAATAGAGGTGTGTGGATAAAGATTTGCCATATTGTCAAGTACTTTGATGGAAAGGTGAGAAATATCACCAAAAACATCCTGGAAGAAATTAAATGCAGCAAGAATGCACAAGATATTTTTATCCTAAAATTTAAAATATCTGCGGCATTTAAATGGAGATAAATTTCGGGTCTGAATTAAAAGTCCCACAGCAACACTGAGTGTTTGTATAGATGTCCAGCCCCAATTTAAATTTTGTTGCTTTATAATAACTTATGAGAACTAGACTGTAGCCTGTAAAAAATATCCACATGTTCTCTGCTGGAACAGCTCCAGACTGTAACAGAACCACTAGATTGCACCCTGGTGCTTTATGTATTGTTTAATTGTTTTCCTTTGGTGGATATTTTTATTAAAAGCCCATTATCCAGAATCAGACAGAAGTGTTGTTTCAAGAACAGCAGAAACAGAGGCCTTTCAGCTACACAGTTCTTATTCATGCTTTCTTTAGCCAGCTTAGCTAATGAGACCTCCACTATTATTCTTTTAATTCTTAGAGAAGAAAAAGAAATGCAAGTTTTTATTTTGATCCTTTCAAACATAAGCAGGACTGCAGAGAAGTATTGTGAGGTCATGTGTACTCACACACCTGTGTCTCAGTGTTAGTTTCCATGTGTACATCCAAGGCATATCTGTGCTTAAAGATGTTCTCATGCTTTTGCACAAATAATTCCTTGGAGATATTCTTTTACCCTAAAGATTGTGTGTACCTGTGCTACACTTTGCCCATAATGTAATTGCATGAAAGGAATAAGTATTTTTCATAGAAAAAAATATTCTAGCAATTAAAGCTCCAGTAATTCTGAAGAAAAATAGAAAATCAGGCAAGAGTCAGATTTTGAAATCCTGAATTATGCTGAATAGCACTGTACTCAGTGCTGCAAGATGTTATGAGGGTTCCTGTTACTAGATATTGTTGGAGCCCCAGCCAAGTATTTAATTACTTTTTAAAGTCAGCTTTTGGTCTTCTGGAGAGAAGTTTCAAACTACGAAAACATAAATGTCTCAAAAATAGATATCTAGTGAATAAGTTCAGGGAGGTCTATGACTCATGATTATGTGGTATTAACAATACTGCTTGGGCCAAGAGTAATCCCATTAAATCAGTGCAGCTTCTTGAACAGCAAGTTGTTACCCAGTGTGAGGGAATCCGTCAGACTTCAAACTCTGAGATATTGTTTCTTTCAGGCAGCATAAGAAAAATGCTCAGTTGGAGTGATGTGCCATTGTGTATGTTTTTTTCAGGCAAACTGGAGTCTTTGTCTTGGGATCATGTTTACTAGGGTCAGGATTTAGAAGTAAATTGATCATTTGGGTCATTAGCTTATGCAGGTCTCAGTCGTGCACACCAACATAATTCATAGCTAAGATACAGAGTTGTTACTTATACAAAATAGTAACTTCTTGCAAAAATTACTGTTAAAAGAGTTTGTGAAATCAGAGGCTCTTCACCAAGTACATGTGGCAGGATCTTATCTTAGCTACTGTGACTACGTTTAACCTAATTAAGCAATCAAATCTTTAAGACTATATACAAGCAGTTTCAAGAGTTGTTATGCCTTGAAACAAACTAAACTTTGGAAGTATATAATTAGCTGATTTATATGTTTACCTACCACAAGTTTTCTTCTGATATTTGTATCAGCAGTTAAAATAAAGTTACCAAAATCATTAATTTATATTAAAAAAATGAAAAATGAAACCAAACAAATTACAGTGCAGTATAAACCAGGTTAAATAGCTATGTCTGGGATGCATTTCTCCTGTGCCACGCATAGGAGTTTACATGCTTATCAGAAGATATATGGTGGAGGGCTGAAGGGAAAGATGCAGCTAATTTGATTCTTTTTCTCCCTGTCAGTAAATTGACTGGAGTCTGGTGCTTTGTCCCTCCTGTGCAGGGAGTACATTACTAAAGCAGAGATGACTAAAGACAGCAGTTCCAGTAAGCAGGAACTGTGGTTATGACATCTGATTTTCTTCTAAACTGGAACAAACCCAAAACTATTCGAAAGCTTCCAAGAAAACAACTAAGTTTGTGTTTCAAACCCTTTTGTGACAATGTTCGTCTCTAACCTCATGGTGAGGACATCACCCTAGGAAACTAGAAAATCTTAAGTGAAAAACCCTAACCCTTTGGAATTGGACTTGACCTTAAGTTGCACCAGGGGAGGTTCAGATTAAATATTATGAAAAAAAAAAAATCACTTAACGAGTGGTTTGACATTGGAATAAGTTGCCCAGGGAGGTGGTGGAGTCACCATCTCTGGAACTGTTGAAGAGGTGTCTGGATATGGCACTTGGGGGATATGGTTTAGGGGTGATTATGGTGCTGCTGGGTTGATGGTTGGGCTACCTGGTCTTTAAGGTCTCTTCTAACTTTGATGATTCTGTGATAGCGTGAAAGATTGAAGACAATTTCTTGTCCTCCATTCTTACAAATCAGTGACTTGAACCTGACCTCATCACATCTGAAGTTAATGCCTTTGCAATCAGATTATTTGGAATGTTTTTGGGGGGTTTTTCTGCATACTTACAAGAAGTCTCCATCTAAAAAATATCAAAGATATGTACATATAAAAAAGATTATGTTTTAGTAAAAGAGTACATTTCTTGAAAAAGTTACTGGTCTAGTCCTGAATTATTAGGCTAATGGAAGAGTGGGGGCTAATTACCACCCTATCCAATCCAACCCTCCTACTCGTCCAGCAAAGATGTTTGCAGATTAAGAATATATTGTTAAACCTCAGCAAGTGTTTCGATATCTGTGCCACAGGGACTTCTCATTCCTCTTGCTTCATTAACATCTGCCTCACTTTCTATGTGATGAACTCTATGGAAACACATCCCCTTTGGATCTGAAAATGCCAGTTTATTATCTGCTCATTTGCCTCATTTTGTTCTAAAAAGAAAAAGTATTTCAAAAAGTTGCCCATCATTTTCAATGTAATTTTTATTAGAGACTGCAAACAAAGACAGCAAAAGAAATGCTGTTTGTAATAGCTTCAAGAGTAATTTCCAAATAACCAAGGAGGCAGTGATTATTTTCACTTTGTACCATCAGATGTGCCACTGCTAAGTATTAACTGCCCCTGAGAGTAAAAACATGCCGTGAATAAGTGTTTTTCAGCTCATTTTGATTTTCTCTGTGTTAAGTTCAGTCATTGGCCACTATGTGAAAAATCACTGAACAAACCCAGAATTTTTTATGTTGTCTTTTGTGGTCCTGCCAAGCAAATCTAAGAACTTTCAAATATTGGAAATATTTTTCCAGTAGTACTAAACTGTATAAATAATGTTCCAAGACTGCAAATACTCTCCCTCCCACCTTCACCTTTCTCTCTTGGAGTCATAATTTGACCATTCACGAGATTCTTCACAGCATCTGTAACGCCCCTTTTCTTCCCACACCTCTGTTGTATGCCTCTGATCACAAAGTTGCTCCTCATCTGCTCTTCTCAAACTCTTTTGCTTGTCACCAGGCCCTCATTCTTTTTATCATTTGATCTACCTGAGACACAAGCTTTTCTCTTCTCTTATTTGTCTATTTATCTTCAAGTGTACAGATTGCTTTTTGTTCTATGGTTCTATTCTAGACCTTCTCCAAAACAGCATCTCAACCTTCCTCTGAAACCAGTCTTAGCATGAACCCCTCCTGGCACAAAACTCATAGTTTATATTTCACCCTCATTTTTCTTAGCTTGTATGTCATCCACTTTTATTTACCCTAATGGTCTTTTTCTTGAAAATTCATCCTTCTCTCACTTCTGGACTTGGTAGCCTCTGGCCTCCACCCAACATTTCAAGTAGCTCCTTTAACTTGTTTTTTGGAATCAGTATTTTCCTACTTGATCTTTCTTCAGTGATTCCATGGCATTCTGCTTTTGGTCTTGGTCCCCTCTCCTGCTTCTTTGTGGTTGTCTAGAGGACAGTTCATCCACAATGCAAATCCTATTATTGTTTGTCAACAAAATGCTTCTCTGTTCTAGATATGTCTCCTCTGTACATCAGGAAATTTTATAGTAACTATATGATATGCTAATTGAGGAAATCTGCATTTAGTTCAATCTCAGCCTTACCAAACTTCTACCCCCAAGCCATTACTACTATAGGTAAAACCATTTTTGTGCCTGTCAGTCAGGCAAGTTCTTGTGTTACCTCTGACCTTCTCTGTTGGAAGTCACAACACAGCAATGTCTGAATTTTGCAAATTCTTTCTGCAGCACGTCTTTGAAATACAGAATATATTACCATCCCAACCAGCTAAAGTGATTTCTGATTTTCAGCCTTTTTGTTTATTATTGCAATGTCATTCTTAGAATGCTCCTATGAATTTCATTTTACATATCATGATACCAGGTGCAGGTTTTCTGGTTTTTTGTGTGATAATGCTCATACTTGCAGTATATTCTCATAAACAGCTACAAGGCTCCTTCATTAGCTTCCTTGAAATCTTTTATTGCACTTCTATTTTGCTATATTGCCTCACATAAAATGGGACAGTAGTTAAATTCCTGTACTGCTAAGATGGCTTCTATTCTTCTGGCATGTACCACTTCTGCCCATAGTTCAGCAAGTCCCCATAGTCTGAATGACAGGAAGCTGAACATGAGCCAGCAGTGTGCCCAGGTAGCCAAGAATACCAATGGCGTTCTGGCTTGTATCAGGAATAGTGTGGCTAGCAGGACCAAGGAAGTGATTTTGCCCCTGTACTCAGCACTAGTTAAGTTGCACCTGTCCTGTTCTGGGCCCCTCAGTTTAGGAAGAATATTGAAATGCTGGAGCGTGTCCAAAGAAGGGCAGTGAGGCTGGTGAAGGGACTGCAGCACAAGCCCTGTGAGGAGTGGATGAGGGAGCTGGGGTTGTTCAGCCTGGAGAAGAGGAGGAGGCTCAGGGGAGACCTCATCACTCTCTACAACTACCTGAAAGGAGGTTGTAGCCAGGTGGGGGTTGGTCTCTTCTCCCAGACAACCAGCAGTAGGACAAGAGGGCACAGTCTTAAGCTGTGCCAGGGGAGGTTTAGGTTGGATATTAGGAAGAAATTCTTTACAGAGAGAGTGATCAGACATTGGAATGGTCTGCCCAGGGAGGTGGTGGAGTCACTGTCCTTGGAGGAATTTAAGAAGAGACTGGACGTGGCACTTAATGCCACAGTCTGGTTGACAAGGCGGCGTTAGGTCATAGGTTGGACTTGATAATCTCAAAGGTCTTTTCCAACCTAGTTGCTTCTGTGATTCTGTAATTCTGTGATGGAGTACAAAGACATGAGCTATCTTTTTATTCATTCTGTGCAGTGTCTTATGCCATGGGTTTTGGTTCATAACAGTACGTCCAATGCACTGTACTAATATAAATGTTTGTATTATTAAGGATAATATTAAGATGTAAGGGTTAAGAGGTTAATTTAGGAGATATAAGTTCCTCTCTCCCTCTCATGTTGCATGGGAGGTATACAGCCCCAATACTGGTGACACTGGCTGCATGTGAGACATGGCGTGATATGAGGTGGTGCACTGGAGGGAGACCAGGGCTAGAACTAGGCTGGAATCAGGTTCTCTGATCTCATGGAAAAGGGAGTGTCTTCCCAGGGCTTGAGAAAGGCAAATAGGTGAAGGGATTAAGTCCTCTAGCCCAGATGTCTTTTATGCAAATTTTACTGACCAAAATTTATTTAGAACATGGGGGCACGGACCTGTATTCTGGAGCTGTTTTTCAGTTCCAGAAGTATGCTACTGGTAGGATTCAGTCCTTCCCAAATATGCTTTCGAAGTGTGATCCACCCTCTCATAAGGGTCCATCCATCTCAGAAGCACAGATATCACTCAGCATTATGATCTCATGAAGCCCATGAGCACATATCTTGTTGACATCTGAGGAAACATGATGATTATCAACAAAATGTAGGGCCTATTATACACTGTATCACTTCAAACACAATGATGTTATTAAGGCTTAATTACAGAAGAAACAATATACATGTTTTGCAAGCTTGTAGAATGTCACTTGCCGAAGTTATGCAAGATACAAGAGTTTCCTAAGTTTCTATTATACTTTTATTTCCAGCAGTATTCTTTGACAAACTAAATAAATTACTGGATGTATTGGACCTCTGAGGCTTGGGGCAAAGAATGGAAAAATTATTTACAAAAGCTTGAAAATATTTAATCACTAGAGGCAGGGGGCAACTGTGTTTTAATTAGCAGTTCCTCAGGCCATTGGCTGGCTGGAGGCTTTCTCAAACAACCACACAAACGCACTGAATAGCTGTTTGCCAGCCTTAGGGTCAGGCCTGAGATGAAACAGATAAGATAATTGGCTCTAATGAAATCCAGAAGGCCTTGGCTTTCTTGTTTGAGCTTGGATTTGAAAAGTGCGTGTGGAAGTGAGGCTTAATTCAAACCAGTCCTGAACTAGGCCCGTTTTTCAGTGACTTTGATATTGTTTGAAGTTCTGAAAGTGTTCGCCACACCACTAGCCTGCTGGGCTGGGCCTCCCCGGTCACCTTAATTACTGAGCTTTATTGCTGACTTTACTACACAGGAAAGGAGCCATTATATGTTCCATCAACATCAGCTCTCCTCAGATTGGAGGAAAGGGCAGGGTGAAAGGCCACTGTAGGAAGGCAAAAACTTCACTTTGAGGTAGTCAGATCATTTACCCGTGTTAAATTTCACTGTGCTATGTGTGTACATTCCTCACAACACAGAAGCCCAATTTCCATTTTTTTTAGCAAGTGATTACTTTTCAAAACATTTTGTTTGTGTCTGATTAGCAGAAGGGGACATTTATTCTTAGAGGTGGAAAGAAAGCAAATTGTAACAAACGCCTAATTAATCATCACAGGGGAAAGAAATCTAGTTAAAAACTGTAATAAAGAGAAATTGTTCTTAATGCTTCTTTGAAGTGGGAATAAGTGAGGAAACCCCTATGGTGTGTTTGCAGACCTGACACCCTACAGAACCGACTCCTTACAACCAGCCTGATATCTTCAGGGTAACTTGTAACGTGCTCTCCAAAACCAGAAAAGCTCCTGTGAAGTACTCTAAGGGCAAGCAACAATTGAGGTATTTTAGCAATGTTAGTTGTGAATTACTCTCTTCAGGATAATTGCTTTCAGAATTTGGTCCTAATCTCTTTAGCTGCTCCAGCTGGTGGTGCTGCTGGAAAAAAAAGCTGAACTTCTATACATGAATTGGTTTTCAGATCTAGACACTCTGTAGCAGGAGAGAAGTCTCTCAGGCTTCAGCATCCATAGTTAGGGGCCACCGAGGTTCCTGGGAAGACTGCTCTTGGGAAATACAGGACAGATCCTGCAAATGCTTAGACAAATATATTTACATATCAATTTATTAGTAAGTCGGTTAGGCTACTTAGCCTGAGTAAAGTTACACATGTGCACTTATGTTTGCAGATTGGGACTCCTGAGACTAATGAAAGCATATCATATTGGCAGATTTGTGCCAGATCCCATATTGCCAACACTAACACTTAATAAAAGAAATATTGATGAATATTAATTTCTAGTGAAGTTCAGATCAAGATACACAAACTTTTTTTTCCATGAGCTCAGGAGGAAAATTAGAAACAAATGAAAAATCACTTCTGTTGCTGTCTACTCTGTGAGATTTTATTTTGATTTTTATTTCCTTTGTTGGTGTTTTTTTGTTTGCTTGTACCTTTTGTGAGTTTTTGTTTGTTTGTTTTGTTTTCATGGAGCTAATATTTCTACTTTTCTTAAATCCTTGAAAATATCTTGGATTCCTTCATAAAAATTAGAAAGATACATTCCTCAGAGTATTCAGCCCTTTCCTTAAGGCAACACTGTTTCCTATAGAAGGCTTCCATATCTGAGATAGTTCCACCTTGTGTCATTTTATAAATAAAATATGTGCTATAATGCACATTTAGGTACGTATAGTTGAAGATTTTTTAACACAAAGGACTACTATTTAAGAACCCTCAAGGCTTATTGTTTTTCTTCTCTTTCATATAGCCTGTCATTTTAGCATGTTTTATGTTAGTAGAATGGCAAATTGGCTATATGCTTTAAAGAGAAGGAGCAGGTTTTAATATTTTTATCAACATTTGGTGAAATTTTAACTTGTTAAACTCATAGCCAACGTCACAGGGAGCTGGTTATATCTTGATGCATATTTTATTAGCACTAACGAATCTCTCTCTGAGCTGAGAAAATAACTTTACAAATCATCATAATTCATTACAATTATCAGAAAACAATAATTTCCTTTCTAATACAAAAGGTTGTTTTGTGAGAAAACAGTAATGTAGGTGTCATAGTGTGAGAGTATGAGAGTTCCTAAAAGCACTATTTCCAGATGAGCAGATGTTCTGCTCTTTATTGAGTTTGCTCACATTTTTAATAACAAAAAAAATGAGACAAAACCTTCTTTTTTTGATGCCATGCTTCCTAAGAGATAAGTTGGACTATTAATCGTAGCCCATAATTGTAAATCATAATCCTTGTCTGACTGTAGTATCAGCTGCATTCACATTTTTAGAGGCTAATGTGATAAAGAGGAGCATATATGATATTATAATAGCATTATAGTATACTGGAAAAGTATTTTTTAACTAGGAGAAGTGCAATTATACAATCTATTCATGATTTAATGCATACCTTGCAGATATGCCTAATGATGTTTTTACCAGAAGAAATAGAATTATAAAATTTACTGGTGATTTAATTTGACCTTTGCACATCTGTCTATAAACTTTGTAAAGTTAAGCTTAGGCGGGTGGTATAAGTCAAGCAGAGGATAGTGATGGAGGAAGCATTTTATTGCAGAAAGAAATTCCCTGGATGCTTGAATCACTTATTTCCAAGGTTTTCAAGGAAGTACAATGCTTATTAGTAAAAGGAGTGGTGATTTTTTGTTTATTTGTTTGTTTGTTTTGGTGAGGAACTCAGTTTCATAATTTTCACATTGTTTACAACTGCTTATAAATCTGCAATTTAATAAAAGGAAGTGTCACAAAAATAAAGTACATAAAGTAGCCATTATCTGATGTGATGGTGTTCTGTTGTGTATTTTCAAAACATATAGAGACCATGCAGCAAATCACTGGCTGAGCCAAGAGTAAATGTTTGGCTTTGTTACTTTCATTAATTCCTGCATCTTTAAAATGACAGATTTAATAAAATGACTGTTAGATGTCATCTTTCTGTGTACCCATCTGCTCTCCTGTTGATGTTTTCAGGTAGAAAATCCATATGCTTTCCTGTTAAAATTTAAAGGTAGATTTTGATTCTGCTTTTCATTATTATTCCTTTGTATCATTTTAGAATGTGTAAAGAGGAGGTAAATTGAACCACTTGGGTTCAGTAAGTCACTTTTTGATGCAACGACAATGACATACGTTTTAGCAGGACTGCATTCTGTTGTTCATTACCTGGTTTTTTACACTCTTTAAGAACAAGAGGGTAACTGGAAGATAAATACCATAAAGAACATTTAATTGGATGCTGGCTGCTTTACGTCTTTATATAATTATAGGTTACTTTCAGACATCTCTTACCCTGGTAAGGAATAGAGAAAGAGTTAATAAGGACATCACCTACCTAAGGTATATACAAGACACTTTGGCTGTGCCTTTTCATTGCTGTACTCAGTAATAACAGTATGAATAATTCACTGCAGAGAACTTTCACAGGGGATGCCATAGGTACATAATTCTTTTGACTAAAGAATTCAACTGGGATACATTTCTCATATCATGGCATATGCTGTATTCTCATAGATTACTTTTGTGTGATGTGAGAGATCAAAGGATTGTACTCCTATTTCCATGACTACAATAAACTTGAAAAGAACAAAAGGAAATAGTGGAGAATATTGCATAAAACCAATGGGAACTAATATGATTTGAAGAAAAGGACAATTAGAGTTAAAATGGGGACAGCATGCTTCTTTATTGTTTTTGGTTTTAGTGTGAAGTATTGCACCTGCTTGTTAACAAGGTCAGATTTAGGATTAAGAAAAAACAGGGAGTGCTTTTAGTTGCATATTTTCTCCTAATAGCTCTGTTTCCTTAATTTAATTCATATGTACAGTATTCCGAAATAACTACAGTGATTGATAGTGCTGTAATAAAACACAGGAAAATACACATTCAATGTTTCTTTAAAAGACTTCCCATTGTATTCTATTTATTATCGTGCTAAAAATATTTTTAGCAGAAGCAAAATTCAATTCTAACAGTAACACGAAGCATTATTTTCAATTTGTAGTCAATCCTATCCTTGATGTCTTAAAATATGGACTAATAATTCACAAATCTTAAGTTCAAAAACATGTAATTTTTTTACTTAATGGGAGCTACAGTTCCATTTTTTGTGGCATATTAGGTTGTGTAAAGATTGTGGAATCATCAAAGTGCAAAGTCCTGTATTGCCAATGCTGCTTATTAATACTATTATTCCTGGTAAAATCTACATAATTATTGTTATAAGTGAATAAAAGAGTATTATCTGCTCAGATCAGACTATGACTTTTGCACTGAAAAAGCAACAAAGTACAAGCCGTTGAGAGGAAACAGAAGGTTCAGCCTGCTGTGTAGAAACAATTTGCATTAGTACCCTAAAGGAAAATGTGGAACGCAGCCATACGTTTTCAGATCCCAGTTGAAAAATTTGATTATACAGATGTGATTCGCTTCCTTATGTCCCTTCTGCTCTGAACATGAAGAGAGATGACTTTATATTTGGAAAAAGAAGCTTGAATTCCTCTGCTCTCTACTCAGGACACCTTTTATGCCCCAGTACCTTAAGACTGGATTGAGAATAGCATTAATGAAAGGCTTCCTGGAATGGTTTCTCTGTGGGAGCTTTTAGCTTGAATGACTCAATAATATTGAAGAAGTTGTAATTTTTGACTTTCTCATTTCACACTGGGTTATGGCTAAAAACGAGCATATAAACAGAGATAAATTCAGATCAAATTAGAAAATACAGCCACGTCTCTGCAATGTAGGTGTCTGCATGTCAGCAAGGTGTCTGCTTTCCCATTGTGGAGCTCTGGATGACACAGCCAGCCCAACTGAGACAGCTGTGTGACTTGCCCTTAAGCAGGGATATGCACTTGTTTGAATAACTTTCTAGACTTCACTGTCTGTATTGACTAGACCTTGATTCAGTTCTCGAAACCATACCAGTCCAATGACATAGGAGATGCATTGGAGGAGGTGAGGTTTACTGCTGTGGCTGATAGCTATAGCAGAGGTTCTCTCAGAGATTGTGTCTGTTTGGAGAGCCAGGAGATGGCCAGGATGGTTTCCCCTGCTTCCCAAAAGCCACTAGTTATCTTCATGTAGGTAACTGAATCTCTTGTCTCTATGGAATACAGTGAGAGTTTAGACCCTCAGCTCCCATATAAACTCCTATAGTATATGCTTAGGTGTCTTCATCTGGATTTAGATGCCTTTCCTGCTTAAATGCACCTCTATTTTAGTTAATTTTTATTTACATATTTCTGGGGAAATTCAATTAACCACAATTGCATCCATATACAGTTAGGGACACTTTTAGGCCAGTGTTTCAAAGTATGTCTATACTTATATACTTGCAAAAAAAGTGTAAACGAGTTCAATCCAGCTTTAAGCTACCTATGAAATGTCTGAAGAATTCTCATGAAACACCCACAATAATTGATTTTGTCTTTGCTGCACAGTGTCAAAACGTAAATACACACTCTGTAAGTAGTTTATGTCTGTCTCTGAACTAATCTTTCAGAATCTTTCTGGAAGAAGCTTTACAGAGGCTAATATGCTGTGCTGAGATAAATTACCTTTTCTTAGCAGAATGAAATAGCCTGTACAAAACCAAGTCCCTCTGGCAAAAGTTTTTCAGTATCCCCAGTGACTCATTACAAAGCTACACATTTTTGCATGTAGCCGCAGTGTGCGTTATAGTCATATCCCTAGGCAAGATATCCACTTCAGTTTATTGATGAAGTGGGAGGTTTGCCACTTCAGTTGTAACTTTTTGTTATATCTTTGTATTACACCTTCGGTAGAGAGTATTGGTGGCTACACTTAGACCAAAAAACGTAAGAACAAGAACCTGGGAAGAGGTTGTATTTTAGTCAGGTCGTACTGTATTCTCCCAAAGGGATTACCTCTCAACAGGGACCCTTTCCAGAAATTTAGAGCTGATAATATTTATGAGAGTTCAGAGCAGTTGAAACATTGGCTAGAGATCTTTTAAATGGCTAAATTTCAACACACTCCCTAAGGAGCTGGGATGAAGACCGTTTTAGACCTGTCAGAGGAAGATCATGCCTTAATTGTACTTCATTGAACTGTAAAAAATGAGGCCTCTCCACTAGATTTAAGAGCCTGTGGTAATTGTGATCTGTGTGAAATGTTCAGGAAACTCATCTGGGATCTTACAGTGTGTATGAAATAAGCTTGTGTCACTAACAAAGGTAGAAACAGTCACATAAATGTGATGGTTTCTGTAATTGATCTTTTCTAAAAGTATCTCCAACTTGACAGGTAGCATCTTTTTCAGTATGATTTATTCTCTAATACAGTATACTCCAGTGGCTGCCATCCAAAAATGCTGTCTTGAATATCTGCTTACAAATAGAACAGCCCCAAATCACTCAGGTTCATGACTCCGGTATTTCATTGAAGGATGAACATTCTTTGGCTCTGGCACAGATACTAGCTTTTAGAATAGAGCATCTCTGAAAGCATGAAGGACTAGTTACATCTTTCAGTAGCAAGCCTTACTGTAACAGAGCTCCAAATTAGCATCTCAGTTTTAAAAATACTCTTTTAAAAGGTATGGTATGTCATGGAGTGTGAAATTACATGGAATAACACTGCTACTTTGATAAAATTAAAATCATCCAACTTCTGTCAGAGGGCTTATCTCCAGTCGCTATTTCAAAACTTTCACAGTTTTCACAATCATAGGGAAGAGATAAAGACTGTGTAATTAAGACAACTTGCAAGCTACATCTCTAAACCTCATTTATAACCTCTGGAAAGTTGTAGAAGTCTCTGGAGTTTCCAGAAATTTCCTCCACAGCAGGGCACCGATTTGTAGTGATTTTCCTCTTCCACTGACTCTGGAAAGAGCAAGAACATTACTATTTGCCCCTCCTTGGGGAAATGCTTGAAAATATTCCCTTGGATGGCATGAGGAGAAGGGCAGAGTTTGAGGAATGAAAGCTCTGACTGATGCAGATCTCTGCTGGCACAAGGGCAGACATGGTAAGATAAATAGAGCTTTCCTACTTCAGGGTGTTTACTTGCGGGAGAGGCCTTTTACTGTAATTGGGAAGGGAGCATGTAAGGAAGGGAGCATGGGGGGGTTCACTGAAGCTGGTAGTTCAATTAAGTGTCCAGACCAAGACACAGAAATGTGTAAGTAGTTCTGTGAATTATGCACCAGTGCACCATTTAAGTGATGGACCTGATGCTGCGGTGATGGTCTTGTGTAAGTGTCTTTGGCACTGCACCTCCAGACAGGTCACAGGAGACTGCACTGCAGAGATCACAAGGTAAATTGCACAAATATGAGAAATGAGTGAAGGCCCAGGAAGTGAGACCATATGCACACTTCTGGAAGGTCAGTACTTTCCTGTAATGTTTTGCACATTTGTGAAGAGTTTTTCTTTTTCAAGAAAGAAGACAAATAGCTTCAAGCTGGAATTTTCTGACTGAATTCTGACTGAATTAAGGATCATCAGTGATGATCATCAATGGCTAGATTACTGCTTTTGAGCTGGGAGCTGTGACATCCACGGTGTCACAGAGGTAGCTGTGGGGGATTAAGCCTGCCGTGTTAAGCCATTTTCAGTGAGAGAATAATGTATACGTTTGGCTCCAGATCCTAAAAGGTTTTAAATGCATGTCTATTTTTTTCTTTTTTTAATTTGAGTTACTTAAATTTTTGCTTGTATTCCAACATCACTATTATATTGCTTGTATTAACATTAAAATGAACACATTCCCGAGTATTCCTCAACAGATACAATAACATGCAAAAATAAAGTATTTAGAGTTTCCCTTCAGAGGTTAGTAAAGTAGATACCATGATTTTATGCTAACCTGTGTGCAGATAGGACACTAGGGAGTTACAATTTTCTATGAAAAGTACAAATGGGTCCTGTAGAAATTAATGCTTCCAGGAATAACAGCGCTATGTACCTTAGACAACATTCAGAAAAGTAACATGCTTAGGTCAGTGAAGTCATCCAAGCTGTCTTAACACTACATTAAAAGAAAAGTAGTTAAAGTTTGCAGGTCAAAAAAAGAAGTTACAGTGGTCAACATCTCTCAGAATGGAGCTCTTGGGTTTCATGCATTCACCACCTCTTTGAGACAACTGGGAAGTAAAGGGGATAATAGAGGGCTGGACTAATAGTAATGAGCAAGCAGATGAGAGAAAACAGAGTAGAAAGAGAATTTAGATGAGACAGAGTAGAAGAAAAGATGAGAGAAAACAGATGTAAGCCAAAAAGCCAATGAAGTGAGAGAGACAAGACTATAATGATTTACACAAGACATGGTGGAACTAGTCTGGATAGAACACTGAAAGAAATTTATACACTCAGTCCAACTCCAGAATAAAACAAAACTTGAGCAAGATTTTAAATAGGTTAAGGCAAAACTTTGTGAATCTTTTTGTCCTGGAATTTGAAACAGAGATACTATAACGGGATATTCTGATAGTATTGGTGATCTTGCATAGATAAGATTGAAATAAACATCAAAACATTTACATGTTTATATGAACCAAAGTTCAAATCCCTTGGGATCTATTTTTTGCTAATATATATTTCCTTCTAAAGCTGTACAGAGGCTAAAATTGAATCTATAACAAGTATAACATGAATGTATAACAAAAATGCATACGAAACAAGTTAAACAAAACCCTTGCTTTTTTTATCTATGTGCTGGAACACCATTTTTTCTCACAGTAGCCTGGTCTGATAACAATCTTCATTCCCTTAATAATAAATAATTATTTACATTTATATCAGACTTTGAATTTTAAAAAAATTCTAATTGAATTTTTTAACATATGGAAGGAGAATATAGGAACTGTTTGAGAAAGCACAAGTCTGAAGAAACTTCATATAAGGATTTTGCTTCATTTGTACTTAGAAATGCAGCTTGTGTACCCTGTGGCTGTTGAAACAACATATGCATTTTTCAATTTTAAATGCTTTTTATCTGCACAATATCTATATGAATTATAGAAATACTTAGTGTTCTAGAACTGCAGCGGCTTCTTTACGCATTCTTGAGCTGTACTCATCAACAAATAGCAATCCTGCTACAGTGAGTTCTTTTTAGATTACAAGCTAGAATAGTTCTGATTTGTTGGTTTACTCACTGCTTTTATTTTTTTTATTTTTTATTTTTTCATGATCAGAGTTCTTCTTTGGTGATTCAATGGAATTTAAAGAGAATGGAGTACAGCCAGAGGGAGATTGGCAGGATGAACATATTTTTACATACTCTTTTATCTTTGATACTCCTCATCTCTATGATAGCTTTTCTTGGTGAAGAAAGCACTGCAAGGAGGTGGTGGGAAAGCTGAGTTGCATTTTTTTTTAGCAAGCAAGATTTACCACTTCTCATTCCACGGTCAAGTCTCTTCAAAGATAACTATTTCCTTCCTGACTGTGGATTTTCACTTGGACTGACAGGTTGCCCCAGCGTTATGGCACCAACTGATGCTTGAGATTGGAATTAAATTTCAGGATTTACAATTGAAAGCTCAGATTTTTTTAGAATTCAAGGTATAAAAGAAGCATAACATTATACTAACTTACGGTTCTCTTTTTACTGCCAAAGACTGAATTATCGTACAGCAAAACTGTGCAAAGAATACAGATTTTAATGAGTAATTTTTTCCTTAGCTGTTCACGATGAAGGGCTGACAAATTCTTTTTGCTTAGGTGCCAAGAGTCTTCTAACCTTTCTTGAGGGGGTCACAACTTAAAAATCTACTGGATCACCTCCTATGTATTAGCAATGATAAAAACTTCCTCCTACTCACTGTAATTGCACAACTCCTTATGACAGGTTTGGCAGTTTCATGTTGGAAGAGTTATTTTAATGAAGAGTAGATGGGAAGAGTGTGCCAAATTTCTCAGGTCATGTAAAATTCCTTGTATTTAAATGCAGATTGGCAACTGGTATTGAAGAGCTCACTGCAAAAAGATTTTTGTTCAGTGTTGGGTACTGTTGATAATCCAAAGATAGAAGCATGAAAAGTGCTGCTTTTGAACTAGTCCCTTACACAATTTACAAGATCTGTTGGCAATTTTAAGTAAAGAAATGACAAAAGTATTTCATAAATTAATGGTAACTTATTTGCAGTAGGTACACGAAAGCTGCCTAAAGTCAAATCCTTAGGAGAGAAATGATTAAGAACTCCTGAAGGGGTCTGTGAAATACTTGGAAAATGAATGTTTTATCAAATATATTTTGATTTCAGTAAGAGCTCCAGTTTTTGGACAGAGTGAAGCATTTTACTTACATGATACCTGTATATTGTGTCATCCAAATATCAAATCTGAAAGAACTATTTTATTTTATTTTTAAGTGAAGTTGATTTGAGTGTACATTTGACTTACATTTACTACAATGTTTTCTGAAACTTTACAATTATTTTACTGATGTAGCCAATCTCAGTTATTATATTATTTTGACTGTCACTCTGAGAGATAAGTGCAACAAAAATAAAGCTAGAAGTGGAAATCATGCTAAGGGATGTTTTTGTTGCTAGTTTCAACATTGTAAATTGAGACAGACATTGAAAAAGGGAACTATGTGATTCAGTTCTTTCTTACATTTTCTTGAAATTATAATCAATCTCAGTTTCCTAGACAACTGACTATATGAGGATGGACCAGCCAATAATGGGAAACAGCTTTCTTTTTTTATTGCTATAGCATGTGGTAGAAAGAGTCTTTTTTGTTTCATGCTGTTGAGATGACTATCCAATTTATCACTCCAAATAAGATCCAAAAATGACTAAAGGAGGTGTGAGCACTTCAGTTTTGTAAGAGGAAAGAGACATGAGTTCATGGGGGAAAGGCAAATTTAGAAGCATCAAAATGTAGTTTTTAGATGGTCTTCAGTTAAATCCCAAATTTCACCTTGATTTTTCCTCTGACCTTCTTCAAGGGTCCTGGCAGTTGGTGCAACTGATTGTATTAGGGTTAGCAATGTATCAGAATGACTTTCTTGGGGTGAGTGGAGCTGCCTTTCTGCTGTAAAATGCCTGGCACAGATAAAAGGCTTCTTCCATGTACACCACTGATATAGTTAAGATTGATCTAGGACCACAATATTTTCCACATTTCTTTTGCAGTCAAATAAAATCTATTAGGAGAAATTTTGGTTCCATGAAGTCAATGGAAGTTTAAATAAAGTTGCTATATATCTGAATTTTCATATTTTGTTTCTCAGTCTGAGATTCCAAGTGCTTTGCTGTTCACTACTCCTTCCTTGGGAAAAAAAAGAAGAAAAAAAAGGTGCTGTGAAACATTTATGCAGGAGTCGTGTTATTCTTGATTTCTGTGGTGTTCTTTTCAGTCCTTATTTTTCAGACCTCTTTGCTTTTCCTTTTTTTCCTTCTCCTTTTTTCCTCACTGTGTCCAGGAATGGAATATATGTCCTTTTTTTTACTATTGTTACTTGAGTTTCTCCAGAGCTGATACAATATATTCTGATCATCTTGGATTTTGTTTCAGATATTGTGTTAATGCGGATTTTTTTGCTACTTTTGCATTTTAGTAAACTTCTTATCTGTGACATTGATTCCTTAATACCTAAAGTTCTTTCCCAGATGAAAATGCTTTCCTTTGAATTTCAGATATAAAACTCTATTTTTTTCATACTACTGAAGCCAGAAGCAAAATTACCGTTGTCCTCACCGTACCATATTTGGCTTTATATTCCCCTAAGCCTTAGTTCTCTCCAAGCCTTTCTTTGGCTTTGGTCTTCAAGTAATAGGTGTAACCCTCTTGCAGGAAGGAGAGTGTTGCTCATTTTAAGACAGCCTACCTGATGATATTCCTTGAACAAGTCTGGTACTTTTATTAGTGAATCGGGTCCTTCCAGTCACGTTCAATTCAGTTGATCTGTAAAAGCTGACATCCAGTTTTCTCTGTCCTTGGAGTCTATTGTATTTCCTCTATTCTGTTGAGTAAATGAGCGGAAGGGAAGAGAGGGGATAGGATAATATTAAAGAGACAGGATTCCTCCAATCTACTCAGAGCCAAAACATTTCTGACCAAAGTGGTGTAGCTGAAGCTGCACCGGAAAAAGTTGTAGTTTCTAACACCACATGGTATCTTGGGGATTAGTGCATTAGTGAGAGTGTTCCCCCTGCTCCCACAAATATCTTCTCTCTTTCTCTCTGAGAATTTTTTGGGAGTGGGGGACAGGTAGTGGAGAGGGAGGAGGAAAGGGCAGGAATTGAAAAGTGCTTTTCTGTGTTACCTTACATTATCTGTAAATATTTATTCTAAATCCCCAATAAAATTATATCAGTATGGGTCCCATTAAGTGGCATTCAGTTTAGGTAAAGTGAGTAGACTTGAAGTTTCTGTACTGTATAAAGCTTTTTTATATGTGGGAAGCTGTATTTTTGGCTATAACAAAGAAGGCCAGCTGGTCTGTTTAAATACATACCAGAGTAATGAGATGGTCCAAAGTGGCCCCAACTCCAATGACAAAGCCCTGCCAAGCATGAAGTGTTGAATGCTATTGCTGCCTGTAGCATCAGTGTCTTCCTGTTTAAGATCAGAGACACTTCCTGTTGGTTAATTTGGTTTGTGTGTAAGAAAATGTCTATATGTTCCTTTTCCACCAGTGTATGTTGATCCTCAGCAAAAAACATGAGGAAATGACATATGTCTGCATCTTTCCTCTGAAAGAATACTTTGCAACATCTGAAAAATAAGACTAGTCATATAAGCAATTTTCTAAATAGCATTACTTCGAAGGAAAAGTGTCAATATAGAGTAAAATAATAGTGGTTGTCCAGAAACTTGTGAAATCTCCATCTAATGGTAAACTGGAAAACCATGCACAGAGAAAATACCTTTAAAAATAGTTATGAGTATATGGAAGAAAATATAAGACAAAGCAAGAAAGTATCTAAGAGACAATGTAGAAAACTCTGAGAAAAAAAATAAGACTTCAAGTACTTTGTATTCACGACCATGTTGATGAATACAGCATGTGAAAAATTATGCTTTTGCAAGTGGCCATGACCTTGATGAATAATTTGATTTCTAGAAAATGTTTTTTCATTTAAAAGGAAAGAAAAAAAATCCTTCTGGGCAAAATACACTTTTCAGAAATGTAGCAAATTTTGTGGTAAAAGTACTTTTTTCAAGGGATTTCTGTATCTTTTATCCACTCAACCTATTGCTCCCATGAAAAACATAACCCCTCCAATTCATGTCTCCAGGCATTTTTTAACAAGATTTACCCTCCCTTCTTCCCCACATTTCACTTTTGCGAGAACTGAAAACTACTTTAAAATTCTCGAGTAATCGTTTCAGTGGTGACATAATCAGATTGTTAATATTGCAAACTGAGCTGTTGTACAATCAGTAACAGTAAATTTTAGGTAGTGTATTTTCTTCATTCCTGCTATATGTCAAACTGTGTGCTATATGCCTAATCTGGAAAGCTTTTCTAAAGGTTTTTTCATAGTGAAGGAGTGTAGATTTTGGACTTAAAGACAAACTTCATACTCCAAAGCCCTCTTCTCTTTTTAATTTATTCAAAACACCTCCATTTCCTTTTTTTTCCCAATTCCACCATTCCTGTGGAATGTAAGTAAAATAGGAACCAGGCTATCCTTACTGTTCTTAGAGGGCTAAGGAGTTTTAAAAGTTTCAAGTACCCTAAAAATACACTGAAAGGTAGAATATGATCAAAATAGTATGCTTTTTCGTAGAGTGTAAGAAATTCCTTAAAGAGTATGTTATGCTATCATTTATTTTGTGAGCTCTATAAATGCAGCACATTGAGGCAAGTTTCTACCTCTATATTTAAGTATTTCTGATATTGTAGCACTTATTTTTATCTTCTTAGGAACAATCTTATTACTATATAATAAGATTTACTGGGAGTGCAGAACTGTTTTAGTAGTATTATTAGTTTATTATGTTAACATTTTAGACCAAGTCCACTGACTATTATAATAAAAGTCAGTTGAAATAAATTACTTAGTAGAAAGGCAAAACCAATAGTTATTTTGTTAAAAAAAGTACTGTAGTATACTCAGCCTTGATAGAGATGTGATATGTTTTCTAAGAAATCATACAAATTTCAAAGCAGAAAATTTAAAGTACCCCCAAATGTGTTTATAATCGTGGCAGAAAAGCTTGTAATGATTTTTTTTTTCCTTCCATGAAATGAAGTAATGGGCACTGAATTTGTTTTTCTGATAAGCACATTTACACCATAACAACTAAATGCTATCTTAAATGATACTTGAGGGTAAAATTGGCAGTGTGTATGCATGCGTTAGTACCATTTCCCATACATGTTAGAATGGTTTTGATAGAAAAATAATTGTCTTAAAAGGGTGGGATTCCATACTCATAGCATTTTGCTTTCTCAGTGTTGGTGATACTATTTTAAGTCATGCTATGTTTTATTTTAAGCCCCGTCTTTGCAAATTAAACTCTGCTTCCTCCTAATATATCATCTTCAGTTATACAGCTCTTGGAAACCAAATCAGTTCTTTAGCTATCAACTGGAATTTAGTAAATAAATTTTTTTTATGTTCACGAGGTGGGATGGTACCAACCAGTTTTGAGATCTGAGAAATAAATAAAAGGTAAAAGTGGGTATTTTTTTTTTATCATGCCAGTGCTTCCACAAGTAAGAGTCTAAAAAGATGGAAGAACATTTAATAGAAAATGCAGATTTTTTAAACTCTGTTACTTTTCAGAGTAGAATTGTTCTGTAAGGAGATATTCTGCCATTGCGTGCGCTACCTTGGCCTGTATTTCCATAGAAGGCTTTATATTTGCATACTGGCCTTTGGTTCTTTCAAGGTAACCTCTTCTTTCAACTATGCTCTTTGAGAGATACAAAGACCCATAATTTTTGAGCAAGCTTACCATAATCTTTAGCCAATACCTTTTCCTGTTAACCACTGAACTTTGAATTTTTCTCAGTTCTGAATGTGGACATGAATGTCCATAGTAGGTGTGTATATGCATTTGCCCATGTTTCTTGAAGTTGGATTATTCTATTTGACTATGCTATTAATTTTTAAGTGAATTCTGGAAATGACAAAGTAATATTTTTTCTCATTTTTTCCTGTTTGTTAGCTTCTCCTTATTTAGATTCTTTTTATACTACTTCAGAGACTCTGAGTGAGGCATATCATAGATCAAATGTAGCAGAATCCTTATAATTACATTGAAACCACCTTTCTAAATAATAAAAATAGAAGGATGGGCAGATATTGTAGTCAATATTTCATATGCTTTTTGAGTGCTTACAATCTTGCAGTTTCAGCTGTAATAGAATTCAGGGAACTTACATGCAGGCTGCCAGACTAATTAGTCATTTAAAAAGGAACCCACAAATAATAGCCTTAGGCTATGAAAATGTCTTCAAAAGCCAAAAAAAAACCCCAAACAAAACCCATCAAAAAAAAAACAAAAAAAAGAAAGAAAGCAAGCAAGTTGGTGCTTCTAAAACTTTTCATTCAGTAGCACTTAGATATTCCTACAGATTTAACACTTTAAATTACTAACTTGGGTGCATCCATGGAAGACATTTAAACACTTTGGCATATGCTTAAATTTAATACCATGTGCAAAGCCCAGTGAAATGACCATGATTTACAGTAGTGAGGATTTTGTATTGATGTGGTACCTTTTGCCCCTTGAAGAAATAAAAAAAAAAAAAAAAAAAAGGAGATATTTTGGATCTCCAGAAAGCAAATAAGGTAACTATAAAATAAAAGGGCAGGAATATTGACTGTGCTTATTAAAAATAAAGGAGAAATAAAATTTTTCAAAAGATATAAAAAGAAAACCTATAAGGATAAAAGGAAATATATGAAAATAAAGTCTGAAAAGACAGAACTTATGTAACATATATAATTTAGAAACTAATGCAGACAAAATTGCCAGAATTTAGATATGCCTTAGAGAGTAAGTCCAGGACAAAGCTGATGGTCATATGACAACCAGCAAGGAGTTTTAGGGGAAAGTTCTCAAGTTTGGCCTTGATGAACTTGGGTCGACAGTAGAACTGGCATAAAGAAATGTGATGAAAGTATACAAAAATTCTAGTGAGACACACTATTATAAACTCAATTAGTGCAGAAAAAATATTATCTGAGAGTTGTACAGAAATGCTTTGTAGCTTTCTATCGGAATAGACATTATTTGATATTGTGTTACATTAAAACGTAAATGCAAACAACACATAAAAATACCTATAGGGACCATCTTTTAAATACTTTCTGATCTGTTCATATCAGGGTGCATTCAACAGTTTTCTTTAACTTGTGTAATTTTAAGATAGGACAACATAGTCATTGTTTGGAACAATATTTTATTTGCCGGACGTGAAACTGAGAGACTGTAGGCAGACCTACATTCTATCAAACAACAGACTGTGTCTCCATTCAGCAGCTAAACCCCCACTATAATAGCACTAGCACATTGTATATGTATTTCTTGCAAAATGCAATTTTTTGTAACAACAAATAACAGTGCTTTTATGGTTGTTTTTTCCTACTAGTTGAAGTAATGGACTTAGAGTCTTCTGCATTTTCTTTCAAGGTTTTTCAAGGGACAGCTAAGTAATTTATTCAAGTCTTTTACCAGCTTTTAGATTTAGCTGACTCATCTGTGAAGTGGGTACAAGAAATGCCTGCTTTAGAGGACTATGCAATCAGAAACAGCTATACTGATTTATACCAGCTGAAGATATGAGCCTTTCCATTTTTTGATGTTCTGAAAGTACTTTGAGATCACTAGATGAAAACAATGGAGGATTTTAGGGAAAGAGCAAATAATTTATGTTATAAAATATTCTAATCTGCAGTTTTAGAACAGCGTGGATTATTTTTCTCAGTTACATAAATTATTGTCCTGGATTGGTATTCCTGCTCATTTCCTTTTTAAATTACCAATACAGCAAAAGAATTGTAGCTATTTGCATAATATGTTTAACTTTCTTTGGAGATTTCCAACTCTGTGTAATGGTACTTGGAGAGTCATTTCTGGGTTGGGTACTTCTCTGCAATCTCTTCTGGGAGAACAAATGTTTGGGAGCATCCTAACCATGTGCTTTAGATGTACAAAAATAGAATGGAAGAATAAAAAGAAGTCCCTTGGTAGAATCTCTTTAATGTCTTGCATCTGATGTTCAGATTGGTGGGAAGGGGAGGATCGCATGCCTGATGTTTTCTCTAGAACTACACCCAACTGGAAGCCATCCCTTGGCTTCTCTGCAGACAGCAGCATACCCAAATGGAACATATTAATTCTTTGGGGAAATCTCCTTAGTGGGACAAAAAGAAATCTTTTCAGCTTCCCAGACACATTCTCTGTTCCCAGTACCTTCAGACTGAAAGAAGAATCTGTGCTACCTTGGGCTGGAGGACACAGTTTCATTGTAACTGCAAGGTTTACCATGGATAAATAATTTCTGTGATGCAGCTGCTCAAGCTTTCAGGTTTTGACATGTTTATTAATGAAAACGATTTAGAAAAGAAAGAAAGAGTCAGCCAGGCAAGATGCCCCTGTAACTCTGCTGTCATCATTAAGTGAATATGCTGTACCAAATATTTATGCTTCTATATGATTCAAGATCACAGAAAATAAATATCTCTTTTAGGTGTTTTATTTTCTTTGGAGAAGAGAGTGGAGGAGAGTGTGAGTCATAGTGGACGAATAAATTAATTTCTCTTCTGACAAAAGCTGCTCATTTTGTCAGAGAAGTATTCTAGTATTAACTTTGGTTTCCTGATAATCTCTGCAGCCTGACTGGCTTCCAACAGGAAGTGATGGGCTTCCAGTCCCCAGTCTGTACCTGTCTGGTGAGCTATGGCCAGAAGCCAAATCATATTTCTTACTCCTGCTGTGTGTAAGATAATAACTGTTCCTATCTGGGTCTGAGTGCAGGCTGCCAGTGCACTTTGCAAAGGATTTCTGGTGAGTAGAGTTTTGACCCTTAGCACCGTAACAAGTCCTGGCAGCTGCAGCCTGACTTCTGAGCATAGGGTTGGTCTGAGGAATCTGGGAAGTTTAACATAAATATGTATTAGTGTGTGACCAATGCTAGTTGTATGATTTAGAAAAAAAATAAAGCCTATTTTCTCTGGATTCAGAGGGTTGCATTCTTAGGCAACTGAGAAGGAAAGTGCTATGTTTGTTGGAGCTCCTTTGGAGGTAGTTGGTGGATGATGTCTCTTTCTTACACCTTCCTGTGCCCTCCAGAGTGTAGATGGGATAGAAAAGGTGCAAGATACAAGGTCTAATGATTCTCTGCTCCCAAGTGATAGTGAAGGATCAGGAGCTGTCCCTGCTCTTCCAACTGTCCTGAGGTGGGAGAATACTGTTTATGAGGGAGAAGTGATCTTCGTATTGCTTTGTGTAGGCTTTCTTTACAACAGCTGGCCTCAAAACATTTTTTTATCCCTGCCTACAGCAGGGAGGATGGATGGGGTGATCTTTAAAGGTCCCTTCCAACCCAAACTATTCTAAAGTTCTATGATTCTGTGATTTTTCTAAAGACAGATATTCAGGGATAATGAAGGTGCTAAAGCCTGAGAGGTGGTCAATGACAAAAGGTTTTATTTATGTCCTGGTGAAATTAAGCCTATATTTAAAACTGTGTGTATATGTCATTCCATATAGAACTTCATAAGACAGGAAAGTATCTGTCAGTTTTTGTCTGTTTTGTGCCACAAAGGAATTACTGCCAAGGCAAGGCAAAAGTTGGAAATACCCTACCTGCATAAATGCCAAACTGAAATGCTGTGATGTTTTCCAGACATTAAGCTGCTCTTTTCTGAGCAGAGATGTCTTAGCATTTATTCAAAAGAGGAACCTAAATGTCTGTATGTTAATGTAGAAGACCAGATTAAAGATTTAGGAACCAAAGGTCTATATGGTCTTCTCTGCAATTGAGACACTTGTGGCTGTCATCCTTTTGAAAGACCAAGTAGTAGTCTTGGCTGCTGTAACAAGGACCATGGATTCCCTGAGATGTTTAAGAGAAGAATCAAGCTTGCTATCCTAGTAAACAGATTATGTTTTCCTTAATATCTTTCCAAAAGAAAAGTTCTTAAGAGTTTCCCTTCAGTATTAAATTAAGAACAGTAAGATGGATGAGGTCTGACATTCTAATTCCCTCAATATTGCGGAGGATGAAAAATAAATGAAGAACAGAGAGCATATAGGTTATCTCTTCCAGTACATTATATGCAGAGTAGCAGCAGCAAAGTTCTGACTTTGTGAGACAATATTATAGCAAAAGTAGGATGCCATTCTTCTGGTGAAATGTAACAGACACTGTGTACATTTTTGAAAGAAAAAATGATTTCTTTCAGAAAAACCCTCTTAGCTGTTACTTTGGTCATGTGAATTCAGGTAATACTGAAAGCAGCAAGAGAACAGTGAATTCTAAATGCTACCTCCAGTTATTAGCCTTATAGCCTTCTCCTTTCTTTAGCTGAGATTCCTATATATCATTTCTGTAGAGATTTATGAATCTGCTACTATTTCCTGTTCAGTACTCTTAAAGATGTGTTAATAGCTGTTCCTGGTGCTTTGTGTTGAAAGACCTTGCTTTCAGTATTTAATAATTTTCTTAATGCTACTCAGTATGGCTGGCAGTTTTAATGTCAGACATATTTATTTGACAAAAATTTTGAATAGACTGTGTCTAAACAATTTTTGTTGCTTCTATGAATGAGATTAAGGGTCAAATGCATTGTTTTGCCCAAGTTATTAAAAAATGTGCTGACATCTTTACGCATTTGAGCAAGGTCTTGAAATGTGGTAGAAGTGTGGTAGATTTTCCCAATGTTCCAAATTATAGGACTCTCAAAAATGTCTTTGTGTTTTAGCCTGGTTAGGTTTGTTACTGCTCAGCAACTTGAGTTTCCACAGCTTCTGTCTGCACTGAACACACTCCATCCTCTGACTCCTGAACATAGTCTATGCTGTACTCTGTGGTGCTGCCACTTTGTTTGACATGAAGAAATAAAAAACAGAGCCTTACTTAAATTTAAGGAAATGTGAATGGAGAGGAGGAGGGCAAAAGCTCAAGTGGCTGCAGATAGGGAGGGTTCTTCATAGAATCCCTCCTTCTTTCAGTGTATAAGATATATGGTGCTATGGGGACAGATGAAGATTACGTATCAGCCACAGTCCTCATCAGTAATCAGGATCCATGCCACATGTGTTGCAGACGTGGGGAAGTTTGGAAAGTATGTGTTGCTTCAGACAATGAACATATAATTAGAGTATCAGAAGGTATGTACATAAGATAAGATGTGGTTGCATAGGAGATCTTTATTCCTGATATTGTTCCCTAACTTTGTGGAGATTATCCTGCAAAACTGTTCAGTCACTGTAGTGCCTAATGCAATTATTTGTATGTGTACTTCATGTGTTATATAGTTATACATCATGCAAAAAGAGGAAAAAAATCTAGAGGAGAAGTAATTGACCTCCTGCCTCAAGGCCATGTCAGCTTGAACTGTAGCAAGCTTGAAGGATATTTGTTTTACCTTTTATAAAAAAATAAAAGAAATTTTCTTAAACATATTATTTACATTATTAACTATACTTACTATTAAAAGCTTCTTCCAGTGTCTGAATTACCGCTTTTCTGCTGCAACTGATTCAGGTCTTATCCACAGTGTAGCTACAGTACAGGTAGCTACAGGTATTTCCTCTTGCAACAACCACTTACAGTTTGTCGACTCGTTTATTCTCATTTTATGCAAATCAAATAATTATGATTCTATTATTTATCCACTTAGATTATGTTTTTTTGAAATTTTTTTCTTTCCTTTTGATCTCTCCAGTTGGTCTAAGTCCTTCTTGAAGTCCAGTGCTCAGTATTGGAATCCATATTTCAGCAGAGGCCTATTAATGACATATTTTTAAAAAAGTAATATTAAAAAATTATATCACTATGCCTGCAGATATTTGTGGTGCAATTTCAGCAATATCACCAAAAAAATTGAAACTGTCTCCGTTCTTTTTTCCTAATGTAAAACTATATTCAGTGAAATGCTATATGCCCTGACAAAGACTTTTTGCTTAGCCTGAATTTTCTTTTTTTTGACTAACAAGTAAAGGGAGCATTTTCCTAATAATAAAATTACCTTTGAGGGAAACAAAATAAAGTTTATAAAACACAGATCAAAAACTAACCTAAAGAAAAACCCAGAGAATTGTTAAAATATATTTAATGTGATTTTTATTTTTTTTGCCACAGAAAACCTAAACCTTTCAACAAAAATATGATCTCTTTGGCCTAACTTGATTATAAAGTAAATTATTAAACATTGAACTCAAACAAATGGCATTACACATGCATAAAATTAATCTTCATATTCTGTCTGGTGTAGACCAACTGGGATTTCCTTGAGTTAATTTATTTGTAATAGAACATTCATTCCTGTATTTGCCTTTTAATGTTAGCGATATCCCTCGATTTAGCACAGCCACTACAGGCTCAGTCTTTGTCAAACTAGTGTAAAAGCTGTCCTTACACCTTCCCTTTGGAGTAAGCCTGAAAGAAGGCATGTGCAAGTGCAGAATGCAAGGGTTTATCTTCTCCTTCAATACATCTTTCATGCTTTGAGATTGGAGAAGGGCAAAACCAAAGCGATAAAATATCCCCACATAACTTTGTCAAGGAAGGGGTTAAAAAAAGTGGAATCTTTGTGACTGTGAGGAGCTGAATTATCTTCCTGACACCAGCAGGGGTTGCTGTCACTAGTTTGTGGTTGTCACATTCCTGTTATGCTTGACCTTGGAAAGGCTTGACAACATAGTCTGGATTTGATTAAGGGAATTTCATGTTTTTCCTTTGCTAGAGTCACCCCCCACCTCGACAAACATTTAAAAATGTTAAGAAGTAAAAAAAAAAGTTTGGAAAGCAAACATTTTCCCAAAAGAAATTTATAGTTCAAATTTACACCAAGTTCGCACTAACTGGAGCAGTCCGGGTTTCCACTCAGGCTTTGAGAGCTCTCTGTAAGCCATTAGTCACTTCCTTGGAAGAGGCAGCTTTTTATAGGCAGCAGGATAAAACAGACACAGATGTGTAAGTAATATTAGAGGCTTTCACATGTACCTGCATTTTTTTTCCTCAGTCTTAGAAAAAAATAGTAACTATAGAAAAAAATTAATTGAAGCCTTGGACTTCGTTTTGAACAGCTACCATGGAGATTGGTTTAATTAAATAAAATATGTTGTGCTGTGGTTTTTTTGTGATTGTGACAATTTATATCATGAAGATAGAAGTTCTTTTGATTTTAACGTGTTGGGGTTTTTTTCACTCTACAGGACTGTGATTATGCCAGCTGCCAACGAGTTTGATCCAGAGATTGTCCTGGTGTCAGCAGGATTCGATGCTGTAGAAGGCCACGACCCTCCTCTGGGCGGGTACAAAGTCACAGCTAAATGTAGGTATCATCATAGGCACATGTTTCTGAGTTGGTATTTTTTTATTTAGGAACCTTATCATAAGTCCAGTTTACATCCATGTCTCTGTTTTGTGAAATGACAGCTGTGTCACTGAGGGCAAGAACTGTCCATCAGTTAATACCCAGAGGTGCCCATGGAGCTGCAGAGTTTGTCCAGCTCACGGGACAGGGTGAAAATGAACATGTTAGCATTTCTGGCTCACTCCTTTCTGTTCCTCTTTGCACTTTTGTCTTGACTTTTTAAAGTATTACTTTTCTGGCATTCAAATAACATTTTAGAGGTTTCATGCTTTCAATAGGCCCCATTTTCTAAAGGCTGGAGTAAGTTATTTCTCTTTAAATATATATTGAAGATTTTAGACTTTGGAAGCATAAATCTGATCTCATATTGCTCTTTAGTTATTGTAATCTTTTCAGCTTCATGGCATTAATCCTGAATTACATCAGTGTTTACGAGGGCCAAGGATTTCTAAAAGACTACTCTGTTGGGTCTCAATATTTGGATGTCCATTTCAGTCTTCCAAAATGTGTGTTTGTGGCAGAGATTTAATACTTTCTGAAAAACAGGTCTGTCTGACATGTCTCATATATAGGACTCTAAAATCACTAGCTCTTACAGAGTATTGTGACAAAACTGATTCTGAACCTGGGATGTTAAGCAAGGCTGGGTGATCTTGTAACTCTCTGTGCAGTAATGTGCACTGTAACATCGCTACGTATCAATTGCTTTCTATGGAACAACACCAAATGGTTTCCTAATGCAATGCTGTGAATAATTTTTTTCAGTATATCTACTTTTATTCATTGCATCTCAAGAGGTACCATAATACCATGTCAACATCAAATATGGATCTCTGCTGCTAATGGCAAATGCCTTGGAAAAAGGCTGGAGAAGTTAATGAGACCTAATGGCATTTAAAACACTGCACAACTGCCTTTTGTTACAGATCAGTAGACTAAAGTTGTTGTTTGCCTCAGGAGGTGCAGGGAAGAGATGCGTATTTTTATTTTCATTCTCACTGAATGCTCAACAGGTTCCCCTGAATACCAAGGACAAAAAGACTGATGGAGAACTAGAGTGACTCTCCATAGTGATGTGCTATGGAAGGGGAGAATGTAGAGCAGTGCAAGGGTCTACCCAAAGACACTTACACAGGTGCTAATGCACAAGTGGGTTGGAAAGGGAATATCCCTGTGGTTGCAAGTAAGACCTATTGAGTTTTAGCACACCTTTACAGTTCAATGCAGTGGTTGCACTAGAGAGGAAAGAAATATAGCAGGCTGTATGTATGTTGGATATAATTTTCCTGTGTATTATGACTTTTAGTAAAACATTGTGTATGACGAGGTAAGAGATTTACTCACTGTTTTTTAGCATGTGTGGTGCCTGGTCAGAGGCATCATTCCATGAGCTTATAAGGTGGGGGGATGAGCTTTCAGCTGGTACAAAACAGATATTTTGTTGAGTATCATTGTAATAACTCTCTGTATTTAGCAGCTGAGAAGGAATTCTGCATGTCCCTTAAGGATGCGTGATGCTCCAGTAAGATGCTTTGGCATATGTAATATTCTGGCATAGCAGCTTCAACAACTTTACTAGAAATTGCAGCAGAGAAAAACTGTTTGACATTGGAATTAGTGTTAATTTTCATTCATGAGTTAATTAATTAACTTAATAACTTTTTTAAAAACTGAAATCATAATATATTTTTTAATATTAGAAGGTACCCATCTGCTGCTGCATGTGTCTGTAAGCAAAAAAAGTGATTTACAGTAGGTGGCTCTTGTTTAAATTAAGGGAAAAGCCAAGATAGACCCAGATAATGATCACGCACCTGAGGGATGAATAAAGCCTTTTGTACAGAGCCAGAGGAATTTATTATTTCCCCAAAACAAAATTCTCCACATTCCACCATACCATTTTGAAACATAACATACTGTATGTGGTATGCAGAAAAATGAACAGTCTATTAAAAAAAATAAGGTCCAAAGAGAACTTTCATATTAAAGACTAAAAATAGATATTCATGCAAAGTTTAATTGGTTTAAATATAATTGGTTTATAATAATTAGAAATTATGCACCAAACAAGTAAATGCAAGGTAAAGCTTAACCTGTAAATATTGTTTCTTTATAAATCCTTAGCCCTTTGTGTACACTTAATACACTGAATTTTCTGATTTCTGTGACTTAATACAAACTTTACACTTATAAATCAGGGAGATATTGTCATCAAAGGAGAGAATATGGGCCCTTGGCTACTAACATTGCTGTTAAAGAGAGTTAGGAAGCCACTGGATGCTTGAAAATGAATTATTTATATCTTTCCCTCAGAGTACAATCAAAGAGAAAATAATAAAATTAAAATGTATTAACCAGTCAGCCTTCCCAAGTAAGGAAGGATGAAGGATGAAGATAACAGATTGAACTAATTACAGCCTTGGAGTAAACATATAGCAGGTGATTACAGAAAAAAAGTTCTACTAAATCTTCACAGTTTGAATTATAAGTGATAATCTGCTTTAACCCAGAATTTTAATTTTTTTCTATATTGACATACAGTCTTACTTACTGAGAAGTTGCCACTTCTGATTGGTAAATAAACGTGTCAGCAACAAAATAATCATATATATTTTTGCAGCTGATTTGAAATCCATGAGTCTGATGTGAATGTCAAGATTTCTGACAGTGAGGTGACCCTCAGCTCCTCTAGAAGGCTGTAGGGTGGAATCTGGCCAGCTGAGATCAGTGATGATTGCAGAGCTTGGAGATATCTGACTTGCCTAATTTATCTGCAGTCACATTTAGTAATGAACTAATGTTTTTTTTTCCACTGGAAAAAAAAGAGATAGAGTTTAAAGAAGATTGGAAGGGAATTTCGAGTCTTTCCTGTCTTACTGTACTTTTCAGATAACTTGCCCTAAGTAAATCTATTTCTCCAACTGCCTTTGCAATTTGTACTAAAAATTGTATTGGCAATAAAATATAGGAAAAATATTGGCAGAAGAAATAAAGGGAATAAAGGAATTTTATATTAAGAATAGTAAGGAAGTACCTAAACAGTATGAATCTACTTTTTCCTGTTATCCTGATGATCCTTAGATAGATCATCAGAAGATGGAGATGATACATTTTGTGCTTTATTTTAGAGTTAATTTTTATATAATCTGCTAAAATGTATGGTATTATCACAGTATTTGAATTTTACATAGTGGACGAGTCCAAAGAAAAGCTGCCAGATCTGGTCATAAATTTGCAAGTTGTTAGATCTTGTAAGAGCACTGTTTTTAAGTTTAGCTCTGCTGAATGATCTCCATGTAACATTATCCTACTTTGTTTTATAGAACAGCCCTTAGAATAATGCTTGCATTAAAGTCACCAAGATCACTTTACTGTTAGAGTAAATATTCTAGATAATTGTTCATTAAATGATGACCATTCCATAAAAAGAATAAAGTAAATAGGAAAATGTCAAGCCTGAATGAAGATTTTTTTCGAGGTACTTAACTTCCTGAAGCACTTTATTTGTTAAGGGCTATGATGATTTACTGGAGTTTTCTTGTTGTTTTATTCTCCTATTCCAAAGATGCTATTTGACACCAGAGTGCAAAATAAAATCAGCAATTAGCAGTAGGAAAGGATACCACTGTGGGCATTTAAAGGGTAAATGATATTTTGTCTCATTGGATACTTGTCTTCTGTTATGCCAAATTTGTAATGAAAAGTTGCTCCAGTGTCTAGAATGTAACTGACTTTATCTAAACTGATTTGCAACTTTTAATGTTTTTATTTGAGAAAATAACTCCCTTAACTTATAAAAAGCTGCATTATGCTGTATACACTTTATTCAAATGGGACCAATGAAAAAAGTGCTAAAGTTATGAGCAGTTCCCCTCCTCAGGGAGTCTAGGTTATTTCCAAAGAATATGTCAGCATAAGTGGTAGAAATTATTGTGCAAAGAAGGCTGCTTTTTTTACATGTAGCCAACAGGTCTTCCATTAAGGAGTCTCTTCTTGTGGGTGAAACTGATACTTCTCAGAATACAAATAAGAGTAACAGGTTGAACTTGGGTGCCTATCCTGTTGGTCTCTGCTTTGCCCTGCACATTTTAGTTCCAATTTCCCACAGGGTGGTTGCTGCTTCCCCTTCTGAGTTGTCTGTTACTTACCTTGGACTGGCTTTGGTTCTGTCAGATCTCTCTGTAAACACATTCAGCATTAACTCACCAACCCATCAGAAAACTTAGTCAAAAAAGTGGAGAGATTTCTGTTGGGCTACGAAGCTGAATCAGATTATGGAGGGATCAATGTGTGCCAGGGCAGTAGAGAAAGGAAGAGATTGTGTAGGATACCTTTTGGTAGCAGAAAACTGTTAAATTACCTCAACTGCCACAGATCGCTTCTTGTCTGAATTCTTTTGAGTTCAGAGATTTGATTTTTTTTTTAGCATAATTTGGTTATTTTGTTGGTACTTGAGGTGATAAGATGGTTATCTGGGAGGATAGATCTTGAGTTTTTGACTCAGAGCTAAAAGCATTGGAGGTGGCTTGGAGAAATATCATTGATACAGTTTTTCAAAGGGGAGTCTTCTCATTTGTATCAGAAATGTTCTTTTTGTTCCTTTTGTTTCTTTGAAACTGCATGGTACCCAGTGACTGGCAGCAAGAAAATGCAGCATCAAGAATTTGCTTCCAGTTGTTCACTTTGGAAAGGAAAATTTGGGTTTTCTCTGGAGTGATTTCTTGAATACTAATTAAATGGTAGCTTGGTACAATACAAAAGGCATCAAAAGAGATGACAAATTCATTGGTGACCAACACTCAGACATGATTATTTTCACAGGATTTATTGTGAGGAAGAAAACAGTTTGGTTTCTTCTTCCTCCTAGCCCACAGCAGTCATTGCCATATCATATCCTATAGTTTGGACATGGCCATTGGATTGCCCAGCCTCACAAGTTAGATTATGCTGTATTTACTCCTGCATTTGTACTCCTTAAATTTGCTCTTGCAGTGCAGATATTGGTGAATTATTTGCCAGTAACCCCAGCATCTGGTACATTATTTTTGTGTACACTACATTTACATTATGAATATGAAATGCATAAAATTTCAGAAATCATATTTTGTTAGGAAGAGCAGTCTATTGAGCAGAGATTGGAATTCACTGTAAAAAATTACTGTCCTCTCAAGGATATAGCATAGTAAAAGACAAAGGCAAAGGTGAAGATAGAGGAGGAAAGTCCTTTTTTTTTTTTTTTTTTCCCTTTAAAGAAGGGATTAGTACTTGGAGAAATTCAGAAAAGTTCTAAGGTTTGGTTGAGGAATCTGCCTTCACATACTGTCAAGTAAGCTTGTGTCAATGGCTTGGACTATGGATTTGAACCAAGAGGAGACAGATAGTGAACAATTCACCTCATTTACTGAAGCTAGGAAAATCCTCATCTTCAGACTTCAGGGCACTCATGTCCAATGGAATACATATTTAAAACACATCTGAAGGATTCAGAAATCTTAGCAGTGATTTTGTTATTGCCCAGTGTTTTCAATGACTGTCTCACTAACTGGTGTATCTTCCAGAAAGGGTCTGCCTGAACAGAAAGTGAGTGCAATTAGAAATATTAATAAATAAGCACTGATTTGACCTGCTTTTTTGCTTTCACTTGGTCTGTCTTTCTGCAAATGAGCCAGGGGAAATTTCCATTTTCCACTCCCACTCCTGCCTCACAAAGAGAAAACCTGTCTGCTGGCTAGTTAACTAATTTGTACAAGTGAAAAACCACCTGTATACTGTGTTCAGATATACAGTGCCGATCCATCTGCAGAATGCATCACGTGCCTGTTCCTTGATTTAGGGCAATTGCTGGGAACAGAGCAGAGGATAGATCACAATGGGAAAAAAAAGAGGATCTACAGAACCATTAAGAATTATTTTCCCTTTTTGGGAAAATAATCCTCATCTTTCCCTCATCTCTTCACCTACCTCCTGTTATGTTTTCTTTCATGCTACAGTAGTGACATTGGCTAATGACAAAAACTGATGTGAAGGATGCAATAAAGGTAAAATTGGTGGCATCTTCTCTCAGTTTTGGTTAAACTTATGAAATCTTTTTCCTTGTTAAAACCAAAACACTGTCACTTAGTAGAAGAAAGGAAAGAGCACAGTATTTTTTTGCATAGGCAGTATTAATCTTGTCAGATTGCAATTTAAATACAGCAAATTAAATATAAGATTTTTCGGGCTGTTTTGAAACTAATGGAGCTTGACACAGTGTTCAGCAACTTGCATGTGCCTTCCACAGGATTGGATCCTGAGAGAAAATTGTTGAAAGACATCTCCAAATGTGGAGTTCTCCATAACAATGTGTCTGATCTTTTATAGCATCGTTGCATTGGGAATTAGGCTTGTCTTTGGGAATTTGTAAAGTCTTTAGTAGAAGAGCATGATTGATGTCTTAGAATTTAACTATTCTCTGTAATAAATAGAAATGTGCCACAAGTATTTACTTGGTTGCGCCATGGGAAAATTTTTAACATATTGTTCACAGCTTCAAAATGCTATAAAAGAAGGCATGTAATTTGAAGACTGGACTATCCTTTGTGATTTCTAACCAATAGATTGATTAATATCTTTCAAAAGAGACAGCAGCCAAAATGTTTACATCTCATTAGGCAGAGAAGAAGGGATCACAGACAATTTTGATTATGAGCTTGGATGGTTCATTTCTTTGGGCTTCACATCCCTACTAGTTAAGGCAGACTGTAACTTTAAGACATTATCTCTTGCCTGTGGAAATAAACAGACAGTTATGCTTTTTATGGTGGGTAGTTCTCAAACCAACAGGGGATTAGAAGATATTAGCTGGAGTTTGTGGTTCCCTGCTGAACTGTCATGGGCTCCATGGATTCCTGTCCTGAATATTTCACAGAGCAAACACCTCTTATCTGAGGTGATATTCTCACACTGGCCTCTTGGCCATGGACTTCAAAAGCTGATCACAGGGAGGGCTAGAGAGGCAATAACCCTTAATATAACAGTGTCTCCTGATAGAGATAGACAAGGTAAAGGTAAGGAGTCTCTGAAGTTTGCTTTTGTGTGTTTAGCCCCATGGGGTGATAAGGGGCCATCTGTTTTTTCAGTCTGCAAACTCATCTTTTTCACACTACCCCAGTATCAAGTACACTTTCGGTCTGACTGGTATCAGCACAAGCAGTTCTTCTCTAATCTGAAGAGACTTTCTTGGTATTTTTAGCTTTGATCCCAGCAATTGTCTTAGTTGCTGTTGTGTTTGTTTTTTTTTTTAACCCAAGCAAACATATAAAATAAAATTTAAAACATTAAGTTCAAGGTACTACTGTCTAAAAGAAAATAAATTATTAAAATAGGTCTTATAACAGGTATGTTAATTACTTGTGAGCAAAGGGAATTTTTTGTGCTTACCTATGTGATTAAACTCAAACCATCAATTCATAGTAGTAGTTTCAAGAAGTCGCATATTATGCATCACCACACAAGGATGCTTGCATCTTACTTAATTCTTCAAACAGAATGTCAGTACTACCAATTTCTAGAAGTTAAAAAAACACTGCTTTAGAAGTCAAAAATATTGTGAGAGCTATTAAAGTGCTACTCAAATTTATTTTTGGAGTTCCCAGGACACCATTCCTTCATATTTAAGCTTTTCCCTGCAGCCATTTTTTTATCAACCGAACACTCAGATTCCATTACAGTCTCCTGATCATAATAGGTTTAATGCAAACACTGAATACAAGGAAAGCTACAATAAAATGGTGCATGTTGCAAATATTGGCACATTAAAAAAAAAATAAAAATTATTACCTTTGTTTGTTGTTTTGGGGAGTGGTGATGGTGGCTGTCTTTAAGGAAATTGTTCTTGCTTATACCAACTAATTGCCATAAAATTTCTGGAAATGCAAGGATGTCGGTCCTAATCCCACAAGCTTTTACTCACTTTGAGCAGTCCTATTGATTGAGACCACTCCACCAACCTGATTAAGATTTACTGAAATAAGTAATGTTTACAGGACAGATTTTGCATTGTAAATATTAATATGGTACAAAAACATGCTAAAAACTCTTCAAAAGCATATTCACATGAGAAATACTCAGTGAAGTTTTGTAGAATTAATTTGGAAAGCAATAGGAGCAGTTCTACTGTAAAATAAATCCATCTGAAATGAATTTAGTAGTAATTTATTTACTTCAGATTCCTTCTTTTCTCCCCATCATCAATTATGATTCATATACACTAAAATGGACCAAGGGACAGATCTTGGAAGTTCTTCTTTGGAAGAAGAAACTAAAATTAGCTAAGTATTCAGAACAACAAAATATTGCTAGTTAATAAAAAAATCACTTCATGCTTTCTGTTTATGATGGTAAATTAATTAAATATTTGTTTCCTTTGATCCAAAGTCCTATCCCTTTTTCTTAGATTCCTCTCATTAAAAAAAAAAAAAGGTTCTCTCTTTTGGCTTCTGGCATTGCATCCATTCAGAGGCAGTTTGTTAGTGCTAGCTGGTTTCTAAATATTTTTTACTTACTTAAAATGGATTAGCATTCTCCAAAAGCAAAATAAAATAAAGCTGTTCCATTTAATAATCCTTCAATACAATGAAGAGGTTTTAAATGTGCTGGCTTTCAAAATTATTTTCCTAATATGATAAATTAACATCAGATATGAATTCAGTGATTTAGTTTTATGGAAATATGATCACTCACATGTATTTCCATATAATTTAGGTTTCCATTTGTGATTGCAGTTTAGGTATATTGTGTATGTTCTTCTGCTTCATCTTCTTATTAAGCAAAGTTGAAGGTTTGCAAAAAATAAATTGTTTTGCATAGTATTTTTATGCTGTCAAAAATTATCAATTTAAAATAATACATATAAATGTCAATAAAAATTGATATATCCACAAATCTGTCTTATTTTGAAAATTTTTGTATAGTATATTTCTTTTTAAATTAAAGACAAACAGAATTATTATTTATTTCTGTTAAAAATTTAAATTTTTTCAAAACAATGGAAAAAAATTACCTGAATTTTTTTTTTTTTTAAGAGAAGAGGTACTGACTAGTAACAAGTCAAATCCAATTGTTATTATTTGTATTGATTTTATTTCTGTTAAAAAAGGCAGTATCTGTAGTCTCAGGAATTCTTTATTTTCACCTGAAAGTTATAGAAGCATATTTTTATGGTTCCTACAGGAAATGATATGCAGTAAAATTGTTTTTGAATATGGCTGCTCTGTGTACTAACAAATTTACCAGGAATTTCAAGAAATTTTGTCAGCTTTGAAATAGTTGCGTAATTATGTCCAATGTTTCAAAACATGTTATCACAGAAGTAAAAGTGGTAAAGTGGAACCTAGTATTGTTGAAACTTCAGAAGCCAACATGCACAGGTTAATTTTTCATTCACTCAAATATTTGAGTAAGCAACCTCCTTTAATCTGCATCAAGCCCTGGGAAAAACAGTAATGAAAATCCATTTGTCAAGTAATAAGATGTAATTTCAAAACTTGTGATTTAATTAACAAATATGCTACATCAAAGGAATTAGTTATCAAGCAATTGTGGTATTTATATGACCTTGTAAACAAACATTTATTTTTCTAGTGGCGTTAACTGCATCATCTATAGCTTTGTAGAATATATATGAGGACAGGACATATGTTCTGAACTATGTAATTTTTTTCTTTTGACCCTTTTTGGGTGCATATATTCCCACACCCAGTGCACACCTCTGGGAATTTCCCAGCATGGCTTTTGAGGAAAAACATCACAGTCCCAAAAGTTGAAGATCTTTAAGGGATGTGGAAAAAAGTAGTAGTTCTGAAATGTTTTTATCCACATAGAGTTTCAGTGCTTCTAATTCAGGGGTTTTTTTTTCAAATCACATTACAAATTTGAAAATTATCTAAATGGACCTTTTTTTTATAATGTCTTATGTTACTGATAGAGTAAAGAAGATTGCTTTAAGAAACACTTAAGAGGGTCTGTGCAGTTTTAATAGCTTGAGTGAAACAAAACACCAAACAGGATGTCTTTGTCCCCTTTGAACTTGAGGCATCACATTGACGTGAAGCTACTGAATTCTGATTAGTTATGTGATGCTGAACTGCCAGTGGCACTTAATGAAGATAAGTTTTTATGCAGTGCTTTCAAAAAATAATTGGAAATTGAATCTGATCAAATGTAGTACTCTGTTACAGTCATAATAAAGTTGGACAATCAAGAAAAAAGAAAGAAAAAGAAAGGAAAGAAGAAAAAGGAAAAGAAAAAAGAAAAGAAGAAAAGAAAGGAGAAAAGGAAAGAAGAAAAGAAAAGAAAAGAAAAGAAAAGAAAAGAAAAGAAAAGAAAAGAAAAGAAAAGAAAAGAAAAGAAAAGAAAAGAAAAGAAAAGAAAAGAAAAGAAAAGAAAAGAAAAGAAAAGAAAAGAAAAGAAAAGAAAAGAAAAGAAAAGAAAAGAAAAGAAAAGAAAAGAAAAGAAAAGAAAAGAAAAGAGAAGAGAAGAGAAGAGAAGAGAAGAGAAGAGAAGAGAAGAGAAGAGAAGAGAAGAGAAGAGAAGAGAAGAGAAAAGAAAAGAAAAGAAAAGAAAAGAAAAGAAAAGAAAAGAAAAGAAAAGAAAAGAGATAGATAAGAAAAGAAAATTTAGAATTTGAAATAAGAGGAATGTCTTCCATTCAGACCAAATAAGATTTTCCTTATTACAATTTGCATTTCATGGTTAAAAAAAAAAGAAAGGAAAAGTAAAAAAGGTACTGCTCATTTGCATGTTTGCATAAAATTTTCAAAATTACTTAAAGATGATTGGTCTGCTTTTTTATTATATTTCATTATATTCAAAGAAAATTTTATAATTCATTTTAATGGAACTGGCCATCTTATTACAAGGGTTATACCTGTAGCATAACCACTTTACTTATACAGCCACCTCTAGCATGGTGACCACTGAGCATCAGAACTTGTCAGACCTAAACTCAGTGTTTTTAAGAGAGAAGGTGGAAAATATTTTCTATTCCAAGGTAGGCCATGTACTTAAAGCAGAAACTAAGATAATATATTTAATTGAGTAAGCAGTCAGCACTGTTCTGGATATATTTCGTCTGAAAGACATCCTTTTGGCTTTGGCTGACTACTGACAATTAGAGCATCATAAACCAGATGTCAAGCATTATGTCTTGAGTAACCTACTTTTTTTTCTTCAAAATTTGCCCATCCTTCTTGTCATCGTGACTCAACTACCTAATTTAGTCCATTGAATACCACCATCTTTGCTCAGTACCTGCTTTTACTCTTTATTTTATTAAAACTCCAGTGAAAGAAAGTATCTGGGATATATATTGATTTGCTGTGAATGTTTCCTTAACTTCTAAGAAAACTGATGCACAATTAGTAGACTGCTTCATAATAACATCAGAAATAAGTGTACAATCAAAAAAGTTCAGAGAAAAGGCCTCTTACTACTGCAGAAATATTCCCTGATCTATTTTATTATAATTATATCACTATGTTACTGAACTGTTCCTTCTGTGTTAGTTTCAGATCAATGACTTTTATCACTTGCTGACTTCGGGAGATCAATCTGTGCAGATTTCAGTCTCGGAGCCCATGTCCCTAGAGATTTGATTTTCATTTGCTTCAATTTATCTCTCTGAACAATCATTTCACTCTCTCAAATGTCTCCTTTTTGAAGGAATATAGATATTTATGGTAGCACTGTTTAGAGATATGTCAGCTGCTAATGTGAAAGAAAGGGCTTGAGAGCAGCAAATTAATTCATGATGGAGGAGGAGATTTTCCAGTGTTTCAGCCTGGGAAATCCCAGGTGTCAGGATGAGGAGGCTGGACATCAGACATCCAAGATGGAATGATTGTTTTCACTGGGTGGTTTAACTTCTAAAACACCAGGACAAATGGACAAATTCCCCTTTTTTCTGGGATATCTAAAAGCCACCCTGATAAACTCATATCACTTACCAATTTTTGTCATGTTATTAAGCAGAGAAGTGCCACTATACTCAAGGGAAAAGAACAGTGGACTAAAAAGTGCTAGGGGAGATAGACCTAAGTACTGAGCAGACCTTAAAAGAGCAGATAATGTATGTCCTAGACAAAGAAAGTGAGGTACAAAATGGGTTGATAGAATAGCAAATATTTTGAGTCACAAGAAGTGTAGTCTGAGGAAATATTACTGAGATTAGTGGAACAAATTTGGCATAGAAATTCTCTGTGTGCATACAATTATTTTCAAAGTTTATGAATCAGGGAATGTTCTACTAGATATTCATAGATGAATCAGCTCTAAAGCTAAAAATGTGGTAATATGACTTCTTGTGCATTAGAAGTAGAGCAAACATGATTTCTACACCATTTCCATGGTTTCTGTATAAAAATACCCCTGCTAGCTTGAGATTTGAATAATTATTATAAATATATTAGATAGTATTATTATATAGAAAATATTTTCTAAATAATTTCCTAGTAACTATATAAATAACATACTAATATTGTATGATTATATTAGTATTATAAGTTGCTTAAATAAAACAGGCAGGGCTCTGTAACATACAATATCTCTGTCAAGAGTAATTTAAATGCATTTATCTTTAATTTCATATTTACCTAAGAAGCTTCTCACTGAGCCTCCTATGTTCACAATGCCAAAGCATGACCTTGGTAGATGGAAGCATATTTTACCTGCCTGGATGTACGTAGTCTTTGGAGCCATAAATGAGCTTCCCTTCTCAAAGTTTGACTTTCAGAACATTATACATCTTACCGAGTCCAGATTTGTCCACGAAAGGCAATACAGAGGTGTTTAATTCCAAAAAGATCTTCCTCCTTTCTGAAAATTGATGCAGCGGATCTTTCTGGGGATATTCCTCTCTCCCCACTGAGAAATAAATAGACTGGAGGAGTAGCAAAGGCAAGACAGCTAACTTTTTGCTTGCTTAAAGGTAGGGGAGAATAACCCTGACAAATGTTAAAATCAAGGGGGGTTTTTTCCTCTTCAAGAGTATTTGCTTCAATATGTAGAAAGGTCATCAATGGAATATGAAGTTAAATGAAATGATAAGTGAACCTTCTGTTAACACAGATCAATATGCTAAAATGGATAGTTAAATGCCATAAAAATAGAAGGAACTGCAGAACCATCAATATTTGGCAAAAAACTTACACAAGTTCTTCATACATTTTTTAAGAGTGGTATTGTGGAATGATCTGGAATACAAAAAGAACTTTTGCCTCAGATGCAGCTGTCATTATTTCACTGTTAACAGAAAGCAATATTTTAGAAGGGATGCAGAGATTAAGCAATGGATGAGATGGTGAAGGTAAGGAAAGAGATACCATGTGTGAGGAGATCTTCAAGTGAGCTACCAACATGGAGGTGTTAACCTTCCTCAAAGTCCAGCTGCCTTGTTAACCTTGTTAAACCCTGCTTCTCCAGCTTCTTCAGGTGTCATAAATACCCTGCACATATTTTCTACACATACAGATTGGTCCTGTATACATATGTATTTGGGCTGACAAGAATTATGGGGGGGGGGAAGCAGGTTTAATGCTCTTCAAAACTCTCAACACTTTCAGGACTTGATCCATTCAGAACTTGCTTTCAATATATTTGGTAGGTAGACTGCAATTAAACCATTCTTTGCAGCCGCTGGTGTTGGTACCTTTAGATGATGCTGGTATGCACTAAAATTTTCCACAGAATGGAAGACCCTAAGGAGGAGAAAAACTATAAAACCAGTTGTGATGTTCTTGTTGTTTCAACAATTTTATCCTTGAGCTGAAAGGGAGAGAGAAAAACAGGAAGAAGCTGGCCAGAGAACAAATAAATATGGCATTGAATCATATTCATTACAACACATTGGACAAAAATGAACAATGGCAACTATCAGCTTTCATGCACTTCTTTGGAAAATGCCGGTGTTGTGTAACCAAAAGAACCATGTATGCCACTGCACATATACAGCCCAGAAGGAGAGTCCAACAAGCACTAGCAGAAAATATCTGTTTTGTTTGGAGATCCTGTTTACTTAGAATATTTATTGCTTTCATCCAGAAGTATTAGTTTAGCATATCACTTGCACATTTTCTACTCTTTTGGTTTTCATAAGAATTCCAATAAACTCATTTTGCTACTGAATGGAAAACATATTAGAAAGTACTGTTCGGAGACTTGAGAGGATAGGAAGGAGAAAAGAAAGGTCAGCAAAGAAGAAAAGGCTTAGATGAAGGTATGTCAGAGTAAAGCTTCCCATGAAAGATTATTGAGAATAAAGCTTTTTTTTAAACAGACATAAAAACAATATATAAATCAAGAGCACAAAAGCCCTGTTTTATGATTTTTTTGGTGCTGTTTAATTTCTTTATATCTTTTTTTGCCATTGTTAAGAAACAGCCAAAACTTCAAAGGCAAGCTGCATGTGTTCTAAATCAGGACTTCAGTGCTGATGTATGACAGCACAAAAATTAAAACTAAATAAATGTGCTGTCTAAACTACCATTTTTCTCAAAAAAATTGCTTTAAAGGCTTTAAAAAATTAGAGTTATTGCTTGATCTTACTTTACCAACCATAATATTTTCACAGAGTAAATGACAAAATATTATATTAGAAAGAGAGAGAGAGAGAAAAGAGCATTGTCTGAATATATCTGAACACCTGTATTTGGCTGTCTTGCAGTTTTGTCAGACAGGCAAGGGGAAAAATTAAACTTTGCAGTGATTTGTCTGATAGTGGATATGGACTGCATAAATTCTCAGTTTATCCACTGTTTTCTCAAAGACTCCTTTTAAAGTCGGGGTAAATCAATGAAAACAAGGCAGCATGTCTGTGAAGGAAAAAATAAGATTTCTGATTTATCACGTAAAAATGTTTGTAGAGTGGACATATTGTCATGAAAAACAGTTTGTGCAAGTTTTCTACTATTTTCTTTTCAAAATATGAACTTTGTAACATGTTCAGTTATGATTCCATTTTACTTTACTGCCTTTGGACATGATCTTGCTGTTTTCTCTTCTTAGTGAAATGGCATGCCTGACTCTAAAGGTGTCTGGCCACAGCACACCCATTAAATCTGCTTGCAAAAAAAAAATAAATTGCGTGACTGGGGCCTTTGTGGCGTCCCTTTTCCTCTGGCCTCTACTTTTACAATGGCCATTTGCTGTTCTTCTACTAAGTCATCTTGATTTGTATTGACTCATTTGTTTTATCAGGTTACAAAAGGGGCAAGTGGCCCAGGCAAATAGGAATGCAAATGCTGTTCTGTTTCGTAAACATTTCCTTTGCTTTTAGAACTCATTCATCCCATCCTGCTCATGTTCTTTTTTCAATTCTTATTAAGAAATAGTAACAGGCTCTAATTTATGTTCTCATTTAAGTCTGAGGAGTGGTATTTCTTTGCAAAGGTTCCTGGATATTTGTGTCATCAAGAGAACTGGTTATTTACTAGTTATCACTTTATCTTAATTAATCCCTGTTCTGTTGTATATAAAGCTTCAGTTACACATTAGGAGAGCAGATACTATAGGATGTCATTTTATGAGCACTGATAAGAAATGGATAATTAAGTTTAGGAAGTCTAAGTAAGCAGTTTTCTGGAAGTCTCTAAGCTGAACATAGCATTTGGCAAATACTAACATATGCTTACAAGCAGTGTTACGAACATGAAGCAGGGGTACACTATCTGAACTATTCATCTGTTATTACTTCAATCAGTTCTAGTAACATGCAAAAGATTGGCCATACTTAGAGATAATATAAGGACAAGGATAACCTCCTAGGGAGTTTGAGATATTCTAGGCTCCCCCAGCTTTAACTACCCTACCTTCATGTCTGAATTGAAAGCCCAGGTCCCTGAGATGACTAGTGGTACTTCCAGAGGCTGACTCAAGAGTACGAGAGCTCTCCAGAAGTGGCTAATCCCAAAAGAATCTGTCAGGATTAATTGCAGACTTTTGGGTATTTACTAAGTGCTAAAGTTGCCTCTCCCACATGTGGACTTCGGAGTTTGCCAAAATTCATCTTGGAGCCAGTTGCTTTGAGATTTTTAATGAGCACTGCTCATATAGATAACACATTTTCATTTTTGTCAAATTTTTTAATAAAGGCTTTACAGTGTTCCATCGAGGAAAGGATTTGTCACTGTTTCCATATAGACGTCACCTAGAACACACGTATGGAAGTGATATGTGTGCTTTTCATATTGAACTTTTTAAGATGTGGCCTGAAATTTTGTTTATAGAAAAAAAGAAATATCAAGAATTTAAGATACTGCACAGTTATAGTAGGAGCAAGCAGAAGTTACATTTATGCTGTCTATGTTTTCTATTCTGCCTTTTTCTTGGAGAAGTCCTCTGAATTTTTTATTTGTAGCAGTCATTTGATGACTGACAAAGGAATACTCTTGGACTGGCAGATTGTCTTATATTTCCCTGTAATAATCTCTGCTGTCCAGTGAACTGTTAAACCCTGTCATTTCTCTTTTCCTCATTTCATTCCTAATTAAGATAGCAGCATCATGTAAAATTAAAGAATTTTAATCTGGATCCACTGGAAGTAGCATCAATAGAGACTCTTTCCACAACAAGTTTTCCAGTTTGGCACAAACTTTCATCCATCTGTAGGATGAATGAGTTGCTCACCTTAGTTTTGCCTGAAATTGTTTACACACTCTTTCTTTGAAACAGTAAATCTAGAAATTGCATACAAAAACTGTGCTCAGAGGAATTGGGTTGTAAGGTCAATTACTCTGAAGTTAGGCCACGTGAGGTTTGTAATTGCTTGCACAATGCACCCCTTTTGCATATGCTGTAAGATAGAGATGTTAATTAAATGAACATCTACTATTCTGGACCTTTTCTCTGCATGGAGAGGACTGAGTTCAGATTGTAACTATAAACCAGCAGTAAATGCCAACTTCAGAGTTTCTGCCTAAAGCTAAAAAATAGAGGAGATACATGTTCTTGTACCTTTATACCTATATATACCAGGGTTTTTCTGTTATCCATTTTTCTATCATGAAAAACAACCTTAAAAAATGTGATTTCTGTGGGTCATACAAAAATGGCACTGTGGAGCCCTAAATTTCTTGTTTCTTGAATCTTAATTTCAGATTAAATGAAAATGTTTTTAGTTTTCTAATTTTCCAATGTGCAACATCAACTGTCAGATCACTTATGCATTGCAACCGCCTACAAAAAGCTACAGCCAGAAATTCAGGTAGAACTCTGATATAAATATTAAATTGCATGCATTGTATAGTAGTCCCATAGAAAAGGTAACAGTCATGTCAAAACAAATTTTTATTGAGCATTTCCAGGCACAGTGAGGGTGCAGGAAGACCCAGTACAGCATTTACAAGAAGTAAAAACCTCAGAGTCTGAAGGGGTCATAGGGACTGTTCCTGCCTGTTTCTGGGGCATCTGAAACAGGATAGGATCAAAAAAAATGTGGTTTTTTACAACCTCCTCTGCCTGCAACCACACACCTGCTTAACCACACCTGTATCAGCCCTGCTGGCTGCATGTGTTGGATTTCACACCTCCTGAATAGGCAACATCCAGATCTTACTCTGATTTGTATAGATTTTTGCACATTAAGAAATGTGTTTTATTAATAGCTATCACTGCCAAAAATAATCTTCAGTTTGGAAATTAATTTTCCTTTACCTATCTCAAGGACTTGTACTCAGATATGTTTTCTACTTAGATCTGAGCATTCTGCCCTTTCAAGTGTTCTAATAAACACAAAGATTTACTGTTTAAGTTCACATTGGATACAAGGAAAATTAAAAGAAAATTCTTTTTCATTATCTTTTTTCAAAAGACTTCCAGTCCATCTTTGAGCTGTTCCAGGTTAGACTACATATATGCCAGGGCTCATCAGCCTGAGATGGAGTCATACATCACCTGGGAGAGAGACAGAAGCCACCTTTTCCACTGCCACTAAAGATTTGTATATGCAGAAGAATAGTTCGAGTTTATTTGTAATGACCCATTAGAATAAGGCATGGTCTGGGAAGATAGAAGTAGCTGAAAGGTTAGAAGGAACAACTACTATTGGTTCTCTGCATCCCATTCTAGAAATAAGATCATAAACCACCTCTGCTTTCTTTACTTTCTGACCATTGACAATGGTTATGAGAAAATCTGTTTCTTTGACAATGTTTAGTTTCTTATTCATGGTCATTTTTGTTCTTGCTCACCTAGTAATTAACATGCCTTTATTGTCTTTTAGTCATGAATGTATTTATTTATCATCTTATTTAATAACAGACTTTTTGATTAACCCAACACTTTCATCCTTTCTCTAAATCCCTTATGTACCATCTTTTATTTTCTGTAATTAATATTATTTAATTAATTAATTCCTTCTATCGTAGTGTCCAGCAGTAAAATGTAGGTAAAAATGGTTGGAAGATGCTAAAATTTTGTTCAAAACCCATTTTTTTAATGAAATGAGGTCACCACTTTGGCCAAAAATGAGAATGACTAAAATGTTCATCCATCTCTGCCAGAGTGACCACTGCCTGCCCTAATGAGTGGAACCATTCTAATTTTGATATTTTGATATTTTTCCTTGTTGATCTTCTCTATTTATTTGTAGTGAGACAGTTGAACACCTTCATTGTCCAGGGTTTTTAAGTGGCTTTGCTACAAAGTTTGGATAATATTTGCCCAAGCTTTCAGCTGCTGTGGCTGTTCAGCTTTCGTTAAAAGGAAGAATAAATGCAATCCTGATGTGTCAATTTGGTATACCTTGTTTGCTAGGATTCTGGAGCCACTAGGGAGCTTTGAACTCTGGCAACAGGTTATTTTACTTCTAACTGTTAAAACTCTTGAGGGAGAAACAGTAGCTATTCTGCTAGTAGACTTTCAGTGTCTCCAGTTAGAAAAGCTGATGTATTTTTTCCCTTGAAGAAGAAATTACTGTTGCTGCTCAAGAAACAGTATCTCAATGTGGAATGAATGGGTTTTGCCCTGTTGTGAACTTCCCACTTTTGAGGAGAGTGACTAAGATGACTGTTGCAGCTGCAACAACATCTGGAGTCCTCAAATTACCTTGACACTAGTTAGCTGGATTTAGGCCTGAGTGTAGCACAGAAACGTCATTGTTTGTCTTGATGTTTCTGTTGTTCAATTAAGATTACTAATTATTTCAGGTTTACCATCCTCCCTTAATACTGCTGTCATGCTGTGGTAACAGCAGAGATAGTGGAAATTTGCTTACATATGGATCTTGCAGAATCAGGTCATTCTGGAGTGATTTTGCGTCTCACTCTGAGAAAATCCAGAAAGTGGTACTCCTTGACTGCCCAGTCTGAAGGCATTTTTCACCCAGGCCTTATGATCATCGTTTTAACTTTCTCTAAGAAAAGGTAGAAAACCACTGAGTAAAGAATTCCATGAGGGCTTCTGAAGCACCACTGGTCTCAAACGGTGAATCGCCATTTGGCTGCAGGAGCTCACAGGAAAGGTCTTTCTGATAACTGTGTGTTGGAAGACTGGAAAGACAGGGACAAGATATTCAATATTCTAAGAAAATATTTTATTCTCATATGTGTTTCTTGGGATAGGCAGAGGAGGAGGGATTCTGGGGAAGCAAAGAGAGCACTTCCACTTCAGTTAACTTGTTAAAGATCACAAATTGTATTGTACCTGAAGCTCTCTCATTCACCCAGCAGCGAAACATAGCCCTAATGTCTACAAAATAAAAAAAGAAAAAAAGAATTAAAAAAAGTAAATATCTGTAATGAGAATGAGTCATATATTTCATTCTAAGCAAACAGAAAATAAAAGTATCTTCTATATATTTTTCACCTCCTGTGCATCAGAACGAAGGAGCATCCATCCTACCTTCACCTGAGGCCGATGCAGCTCCCTGCCCTTTCTTGCGCTCCCACCAGGTTAAGGCTCCTGCAAACTCTGCTGTGTAATAACATGAATGACAAGGGTCTGACATAACTTCTCTATTTGTGGAGAAGGCTGGATAGAGCCACCTATGTCATTCAAATGGTAGCTACAGTTCCTTTTACTCAGTGGGGGTTTACCCACCGTTTCAAGGCATCTGTGTGTCCTTTTAATAGTACAAAGAGGTACAAAGGGACTGTTGTATGGGTTGAAATCACATCCTTGATTCTTACATGTTTTTGTAATAGAACAGCATAATAGAAAGTTGCTCAATGTATTTTACTTGGGAATTGCAATTAATCAGAAGACTATAAGGAGTCAGGCCCCAAAACTAGTTTCAATACCATTTCCTTTAGTGAGTTTTACACATTACCTTTTCAATAAGTGGTGACAGGCAGTGCATTTCTGGGTGATTATAGCATATGTCAGGTGGGGTTAACGGGCACAAGGCCAGAGGGAAAGTGAATAACTGCTTGAGATGTACAGTAATCCCTTAGAAATGCACTGCCTTATTCCCTTCTGATTTTATAAAATGATGTTTATTAAACAACGTGATCCAAATCCTGAGGGGCACTAGACCTCTGATACTAATACTGAGTTCACCAGGAGACTTGATGCCAAATTAGTCAGGAAATAGAGTGTTTACATCAAGCTATCCACCTAAAGAACCTATCCCTGGTATGCTTATTGTATCTATATCGCTAGTCTTGGAATGATGAATGATCCACATCTGGAGACTAGGTCTTTAGATAATGGTAAATGCTGATTAACACTGGCTAAGGAACTAGCTCTTAATTTAATCCAATATGTTGATGTGGCAAGGTCAATAAATGACTGAAAATAAAGTGAGAGCCCTAATTTGTAGACTCTGAGAAACTGTATAAGTTGGAAAGATTGCTTAGTCCGTGTTGCTTTTCTTGGCAGAATTTTGTAGACCATCTTCAGAAAATGGCAGTCAGTTCTGAGCTTCTGACTGATGGACTTTAAACTAGATCCTTTGTGTCAATTCAAAATTAACTGACTTGGCTTTTCATCAGTTAGAAAAAGAAATACGACTAGATCTTCCCATCAGATTGTTTCCAGTCATAACTCAGTACCCACATTTCATATATATTCAGAAACTTCACCCTACATATTTTAAAAATGTGTCAAGTTGGTTTTATGGGCAGTAGCATTATAATAGACTTGTCCAAACTTAATCAAGCTTACTGATTTATTTGTATAGTCAATAGTAGTATCTGATTTTTATTCCAGTGTGGATTAGACACAGATTCCTCATACTTTAAATTGATTTTTTTATCAGATATCTTGTTTTTTAGGCAACCCCTTACTGAGTCTAGACTCAGATTTGGAGATATAATCATCTGTCACTTGTAACATCAAATGCATATATTATATATCTGTTTAAATCAGGAAACTTGATCAGATTTGGAAGAAGTTATCATGACAACTTGTGTATGCATTATCACCTTGGCAGATTTCACAGTACATAGGACAGACATCATAGATAATTATTACTCTGATTAGTCCATCTCCACAGAATCCCTTTAGAGAGTTGTTAATCTCCAGGAAAAAACTCCCCAAACTCCATGGAGAATCCTCTCACCTCATAGATGAAACAACAGCTTTTTCCAGAGAGATCTGAATCCCAGATTCTGAAATGCCACTTTGTTATTTGAAATTCTACAGTTTGTCTCGACTTCTGTTTTCTGATGCAGAATGGCTATATGTTCTTGAAAAAAACAGTGAAGAACTCTGTTGTACGGATCATCTTGCATCCTGGCTGGCTTTACTTAGTTGAGGATTTACTAAATAGAAAGCAAAATAAAAAAAAAGGGCAGAGTTAGCAGGACAGTGGAGAAATTATTACTTAAGCCAACTGTGACACTGGGTAGAGATGAAGGGAATGTGAGGAAACAGAAAAAAAAGGAAGAGACAGAGAAAAGAGGTAGTAAGAATACCGCTAAAATCATCCAGCCATTTTGGGAATATCTGAAAGTTCCTCCTTTGACTCTGGCAGCTGAAATCTGTGGTTGAATATTTTCCCTCTGAATCCACATGACAGCACTGTAACAGCCCTAAAAACTTCATCATTAGTTTGTACATTACTATGACCTTTCCTTGGAGAATGCACAATCCCTAGTGCCTGATAATGCAGGTTAAAAAAGAAATCACTTCCTTTTATTTTTAGCATGAATTAATTTGGAGAAAAGTTTGGAGGAGTCTTCTTCCTCCATGTATTTTCTCTGAGGAACATTTTGTCCAGTGGTCAGTGCTGCCATTATGTGGTGAAGGTGTACAAATTCCTCCTTCCTGAAGGACTAAGCAAATGCAGCAAACTATATGACACACTTGGATACGTCCATATCTCAAGAGAGTTGAAGATACATAAACCATCTTATTGAGCATTGTCAAGGTGGCCTTTTACTGTAGTGAGTCAGGTTTGCATTTTTTTGGCTTTCAAAGAGGTATACTATGTATCTTTGAATATGTACTTAATAGAGATTTAATAAGTTATGTTCAGTGTAGCAGCTAAAGAGCAGCTAATTATGAAAAGCATAGTGCTGTAGACCTAGCAAGCGTGCAATAAAAACATCTATTACATAAATTGTTAATCCATAAAAAATGTGTTCCTGAGACCATTGGTATTTATTTAACATACAATTACTGTCTAATTTAATCTAAATTAAATGCCTGCTTGAGATGTAATTTGAAGTGTTACTGAGCTTCCTTCTCCGTTATTAAATCAGCAGCTAATGCCTGGAGGCCAAACGTACCATTTAAATTCAGGTACCTCAACACTAACATTTGTAATTTCAGCCATTTGGAAAATGTTTTTCATAAGAATGTATTTGGCATTAAAATCTCCCTTTCCCCCTCACTCAAGGCCACATCCAGCCAACTGAGTCAAACCTCTGACTTAATCCAAATGAAGTTTTGACTGAATAAAAGGTCCTGAATTAAGAGTTGAGAATAAAATGTGTTCTCTTATCATAGAGCACAAGCTTTGCAAAAAGTCCCAGCTCCTGCTAGTGCTGGAAGGGTCATTTGACTCCTGTATGGACATATTTATTTAGGACACGTACCCTAGTGAGTCAGGAAGTTATGTAAAAACTGACCCAGTTAATTTTAGATGCTATTGTTGGAAGAATATCAATGAAAATTAATCAAATAGTCACGAAGGAACCACAGGGAAGGAGCACAGAACACTGGTGGGTAGACTTTTGGCGGAGATCATTGCAACAGTTTTAATGAGAGGAAAACACATTCTCAAGTAAATTAGCAAGTAATGACATGATTAAATGGTAAATAATAGTTAAATACATGCTTGGAGGTCCAGGACAGAGACTGTGGAGTTTTTGTGTTTTGCATGTATTCCTCTCCAGGCTGCTCCAAGTATCCAGAGGAGCTCACCAGAACTGCCTGTAATTTAGGGTTGGGTTGTAGCTTTTAAGATACTGAAGCCAAAAGAGCTGTTGGGGCCCTTCTGTTGAGGCTGAGAAAGCTGAGGCTTTCTCCATAGCTCTAAAGCTTCGCCAACCTTTCGATTGTTGATGTGTCCTCGTTCCTTCACCAGCTGCCTCCAATGAGCAAGGGCCAGCACCACGGCTTTGTTCAGCCTGCCATCACCCAAAGAATGACTGTGCAGGAGACATCTGCTCTCCTTATGCACAGTGGTGGAGAGGGAAGGAGTCTCTTTTCTGCTGAGGCAGGTTTAGTCCCCACTAACTGGGTGTTTGCACATTTGCTGGCGAGCAAATTGAGTTGCATATATGACTGTTTATGCAAACACGGAGTGCTGTGGTGCTGGCTGAGAGTGCACCCCATCCATATGGTTCCTTTCCCTGGCTGCTGAGGAAAGGATGTGAAAAGAATAACATTCACAAGTTGTCTTCATTCTCAAATGTTTCTTTTACAAAATGGGAGGCTGTACATACAAACTCTGGCTTGTTAGCTTCACTTCATCTAGCCGTAACACAACACATGGTTGTGTAATGAGTCTGTTGGAGGGGAGCTGAGCCAGATAAGAGGTGTTTTACCTGCCTTCTGTTTCCCCTTTCCATTTCAGGTACCTCAAAAACAACAAAAGAAAACTGAAATAACTCTGGATTGTCTTTTTATAGGGTTAAACATCTTTTCTTGGTTTTCAGTAAGAACAGGTAGAGTACAGTTGCTCCAGTGACTTTGGTCAAATGAGGCAGAAGCCTCACCCTTGCCATTCCTTGCTGCTTGGCAGAACTACAAAGAGTGTGTGGGGACCTTGTCTGTTGTAAACAACAAAAAACCCCAGAGTCCTTACTGGGGCATCAGTCCACTAAAAGATGAATGACTTGCTTAGATGGTAATTCAAGTGATTATCACACTGTGTCCTTCAATAACAGCCTGACATCTTGCTCAGTAGTATAATACAATATTAATTTTCTCTCTTCCTGCCTTTCTGCAATAGAATATTTTCTTACATAAGTCTGAATATTGTATCTCCTCCAATAATAGCACTGGAAGAGGAGAAAGGGTATAATTAAAAATTACGTGTTACTTTTGCTTTGAAAGTTTATATTTTTACTTTGAGGGCAAATAACAGGTCATATACTGTTATTTATGTCTCTAGTGCATAACATATTTAAAATGGTTACAGTTTTAATCTAGTCTTTGCTTGAATGACAGTTGTGCACCCACAGGTTTTTTGTCCAAAAAATATAAAACAGTTGGTGAGTGGGAATTTCAGAATTACTTAGTAGTGTTTTAATGTTGTTTCTTGTGGAAATCAAAGTTTAATCATAATATTTAATAGGATCATGGCAAATGAATGTTAAGTGCTTTTGCAAAGTTATACCCTGAATATCTAAATATGTGATCTGTGAAGGAAACAGGTACTTTTAAATTACAGAAATTATGAAAATAATAGTTGGCATAAAACCATTCTCACAATTTCCTGTCACACTGCATGAGCCTAATTTTAAAAAATGCTTCTACTTCTCTGAAGTACAAAGTCACTGAGCACATTTACAAGAAGATTTCAGCAGACACAGTAGAAGTGCCAAGAACTGCCGCTGATTTCTAGAAATTCATGAGAGTTGAAAGATCCAGGACTGAAAACGCTTATCTGACTCCTTTCTCACCTTAGAGTTGGCCAGTGCTTGATCTCTTTATATCAGGGGAGATAATGGATTCTTTTAATGGTGCTTGTTACTATTTTCTTCTTGTTTTCCTTAATTATTTGGCATGAACTACAGCCCATCTTAAAACTATTATTTGACTGAGATTCCTTTCTTTCCATTTTCTTACTTCTGCACTCCAGGGGATTTCCTTGAGAAACTTATTATCTTTCCTAGGTTGCTGCAGTGACACAAGATCCAAGTTTCTTTATTAAGAATTTCCATAACTCATTCAGTCACCTGCAATGTTAGTACTGTTGGCTAAAGTTATTTCCTCACTTTCTAGCAAGTCACCTTTACTTTCTCAGGGTAAATACACTGAAGAAAGGCCCCATCATCTTAATTTGGCTTGGAAACACTTTTTCTTGTTACCATGATCTGTATTAGGAAAGATGCTTTCTGTATGGCTCATTGCATCCTGATTCAGTCAGGGATTATTATTATAGCATTAATACTAGGAAAAACATTAGGAAACCAAGTAGACAAACTAATATTGTAACAATGTCTATGTGTTATGCTATGCGTGGTTGTCTAAAAGGAGAAAAAGGCATAGCAAGAGTCTTTACATTTATTGCCACATATACCTCAGAAGATTACAATGTGGTGGTAGCAATATTTGCCGTCATAAAAAAATTTTCAAAATGTGCAGAGGAAACGTGATAGAGCTTTCCCTTCATAGAATCTGTATAACACAAAGGATAATGTTGTCTTAAAAGTGGTGTTGGATTCCTCACAGACCCAAAGAGTGAGTTACAGATGTGGGGAGCCTGTGCCTGTTCATTCTTCTTCATTTCCTTTAAATGCTGTATCTACGACTCGCTTTGCAATCTTGGCACTCTCTTCTTATGAACCCACAGATCTCATGTGTAACATGCAGACAGAAATAAATCCTATAGGTAAAAGAAACTAGAAGTTGGCTAAAGATCAAAGGTTATCCTCATTCCACTCCTTCCTTCACTTTTATTATCCTGTCTAAATTTGGGTTTTTGTAGAGGATTGGGTGGGGGTTTTTTTGGTTTTGGTGGTTGTTTTTTTTTTTTTTTTTGTTTCATGAGGAAAGGTTGAGTTTAAATGAGAGTTTAAGGTTTTATTTGTTTTTCAACCCTTTATGTAATTTAAACCACAGTGTAGTTACTTTGCTAGAATCAAGACTGCAGTACTTATAGGGTATAGAAGATTGTGCAGTGGCTCAAGGAAACAATATTTCACCTCAAGTGTTCTGTGATCATCTGTAGATGAAGTGGCAAGTAGAGGAGGTTTTGTTGGTTTGGGTTTTTTTGTCTGCACAGATAATCCAAATCTGGTATCACTAAAGTCCCTGTTCTAAAAACAGTTGGACGTATGCTTAACAAAGTCCTAAAATGTAAACTAAATTAAACATGAGATTGCTTGTTTGCCAGATCAAGCCTTAAATCTGTGTCTTGGAAAATTTGCTGGAAAATATACTTGTAATTTTAAAAGTTTTTAATTTTCAATGGCCTTCTTCACTGGAATGTAGTAAAGATATGTGGGTTTTCCTGTCTTTATAGAAGCCCAGGCTTTAGCAGGTACCTTCTAAGTGCTTTATATAAGGGTATGAAATGCACTGGAATGAGTAGGGATGACCATCAGTAGAGCAACTAGTACAGACTAAGTGGAAAAGTAAAGAACAAGATGTGATGTTTATTTAACGTCAATAGCTTCAAAGCTTTATTTATCATTACTTGCTTAAAAGAGATTAAGCAAAAGCAATAGCTGTCCTAGGAAACTACCACAAAAATTCTTTCAAAAATCTTCACTCCAAATCGACATATTTCATACAATTTTTCTTGTCATTAAAAATGTAATAAATTAATTTTACTTGAATCACAGATGAAGACTTTGTGGTAGTGTTTGTGTAGTTATAGATCACCACAGAAAATGAAGTACTATCATTTTTGGCTATGGTGCAGAGTTTCTTAGAACACTGTTGGTCAGGAATGAGGAATACTGGTAGAGATAGCTACAAAGTTCTGGACAGTTTCAACTTACACCAAAACCTCGAATCAAAATAAGTGATCTAGTTGTTAGTGCTGCTTCCAAAAACACTTCAAGATGGAGCTAAAAGGTAACATATGTTTCCGCTATCTTTCAGTCCATGGTTTTATATTCTGAAACCCCAAATACAAAGGAAGAAGCAATTTGTAAATAAAAAAAAAATTTCATCATCTCATTTTAAAAAAAAACAATTATTTTTAATTATAACACTATAGTTGAACTACAAATATAATTTGTCCTATCGATGATAAGTGACCAGAGTTATATCAGATCTCTCTAATGACATAGGTATATGTCACACATATGCAAATAGCAAGAGAATCCAGGGTGATAACGGTTAACGAAGGTAAGAAGAGAGACAACCACATATTTCAACTAATCTCCAGCAATAAGGGATCAGCATGAGTGACATTATCTCACATCTGCCTCCAAACCATCTGGTGTGGGCCATGGTCAGAAACAGGATACTGGACTAAGTAAATCCTATGCTCCCTGTACAATATTTGAGAGCCTTCTGCGTTCTCGTGCACCAGATGTGAAATATGCCTGTAATATCTATTCTGCTTTAATTATTTGCACTACTGTATTTGAATACTAGGTTTTGGTCACCTAACCAAGCAATTGCTGAAGTTAGCGGATGGCCGTGTTGTGCTGGCACTGGAGGGAGGACATGACCTTACTGCCATCTGTGATGCATCTGAAGCCTGTATAAACGCCCTTTTAGGAAATGAGGTAAAACATAAATCATACTAGGTGGAGAGAATGATCCAAGTTTGCTGAAGCTGCTATCTTTGATATTGTTTCAGTAACAATGGTGTCAGTCTTTTTTTCATTTGGCATAAAAACCATGGAATTTGAACATGTCTTAGAAATGAGCAGACCTCAAATGAGCTGGTTTAGATAAATACCTCTAAATTGGATTTTTATACAAATCCTTTAGTATATGCCTAAATTATTCCCAGTTCTGAGTAATATTTAATACCTTCAAATTGCTTTTAGTGATGTGCTGAATACAAGACTTGACATCATTGTTAGTCATTGGTGTGCATATTATCTATTAGGAATGGACCTTTCAGCCATCTATTGTGGAAAAAAAAGTCTTTTGCGAAGTATCTGGTAATCTTAGGAACTGGATATTGCAAAGGCACATTTTTTGCAGTATTTTGACACCTAACTTTTGAAACATTAATAAAAATGTGTCCAAGATTAAAAAAAAGAATTAATTTTAAAGTGAAGATTCAGGTTGATCTGTCTGTAGTTTAAATGAAGTTTTCAAGATTTTTCAAGCACTGTATATATTATTTAACAACTTTTGAGAGGAGACTATAAGACTAAGTAAATATGAGTATGTGCCATTTATGTACACAAATGCAAGATAAGCATTCATATTAGTGAATTTTTTTCTGCTTTCCACTAGAAATAGCTTTTCTCCTATAGATATGCTGAGAAGGAAAACAAACTTGCTGAAGGTGCAGCCAAAATAATTTATGAAGGAACAAAAGCCTTTACCATAAATTGTGAATTTTGCAAGATCTTGTTATAAAGTACAGTGTGTTACCTTTTTTTCCCCTCTGGGGAAGTGTTAATAGCTATATAATCCATCCAATCAAATGTATTAGTGCCAAATTGCAAACTAGTCTGCCAGTTCCCTTCCAGTTCAAGACTTCATACCTATGTAAATAAGGTGAAATAACATGTCTTCTAATGGATGTTGATTAGAATGATTTTCTTAGTATTCTTTTCAATCTTTGCTTTTCATCTTTATGACACATCAAGAACAATATTTTAATGCTTATTATTTTTTACATTATACATACAATGACTAAAGTGTTAGCTTTTTCAAAGATAGATTCAGAAATGTAAACACCAAAAAAAAAAGGAGAAAAAAAGCTTTCATTGGGTTTTATCTACTGTCACCTTTGACAAGCTCCACAAGGAATGTTTTCCAGTGTGGTGCTATGTGCTACTGAAAAAGCTGCTCAGCTGAAATATGGATTCTGCAACCCAGCTTGGGGCATTTGACAATCTTAGTTAATGCAGCATTGCCTTCCTGATTAGCTGCCATTCCAGAGCACTCTTATTGATATTTCTGTTGTCATCTTCCCTAGGAGAGTAACTTATGACATCAGTGGCTTTTCATAGCCCTTCTAAACTCACTCCTTGAAATTTGCACCCTTTTGGGACTAATGCGAATGGTACGATGCTGATGATGTGATGTGTCCTCCTATGTGTAGGTGCCTGGGTCCCTCTATCCAGTTACGACCATTTGGTGGTGCTACCCATTTATGAAAACTGCCTTATTTTGTTTTAACACTATATCACACCCAACTATTTCTGCTGTCACCGAAATTATCCAAGAAAAAATAGTGATTGTGAGAAAAAGGAACTGGATAAGTGTACTGGAATAAAGATTTTCTTCCATTTTAGAGTAATTAGAGACCAGGAAATTAGACAAATTGTGAGTCTATCTGTTTGCAAAATATAGCAAAGTAAATTTTGGGAGAGACAAAAATTCACTAACTGAGAATGAAGACAGAAATAACCATGCAGCCATTTTTAATTCACTTGTAAAAGAACATGTTCCTTAATAACTCGAGACATCTCATGGAATAAGCATTATTCTGATGTGCTCTTACAGCGTTTTCTTCTGGGACATGCATCAAATGGTCTGGTGCAGCATATTTTCAAAGACACAATATGCTGTGGCTGCTAAGAAGAGAAAAGTACTCCAGAGAGGACGTTGTTACCAAGATTACCATAAGAAACTGTCATTGGCTTAAAAGAATAAGTAAAGGTGTTGCCGAGGAGCAGACATTAATGAGGAAGTCTGATACCTAGTTAGCAGTTAGAAATCAGCACATCTGTTGACATCTGTAGATTTATGGCAATATACACCACATGGCCCACAGCATATACATTGCTTGATTTCAGCATACTGTTCATGAACTTGCACAGCAAATTCCAAGCATGTTCTGCCCAGGACAGAAAAAAACTTTTTTTCTTTAAACAACCAATTACTGTAATTTGTGGATGCATTCTTCCCTGAATGCAATTCTTTACAGGTGATTAATAGGATAATTAGAACTTATTATCTGCCTTTCATTTTTACAAACAGTGGTATGTAGTGCAACCCTAGTTTAAAAACATTGGCAAGATGAACTTCAGTTCTAAACACTACACGTATAATTGAACTCAAATTAGAAAGGTTGGGAAAGGCCTTTGTGAGGTACCCTGCAGTTTGTCAGATGTATTTATTCATGTGCTGAGGATTAGAATTCATAAACATTTTGCAGAGCTTTTTGAAAACTTTTTCTTTTGTTTTGTTGTTTTTGGCCAGGACTTGTCAATACAAAAATCCACTGTGTCATATGTTCTATTACCAGTAGAATAACATTTTTTAAAAAAATTGGTAAAGCAAGCCACAACTTCCAACTTTCATGGAGCACTGGTCTGATATATAGAGGTAATATCAAATTTGCAAGTGCAAAATGCTTTCTTAATTTCTCTCTGAGCACCAAGAAGGAAAACAGTTTGACATCCAAAATACATAAATTTTGTTCTTATTTATGTATGGCTTATAGCTTAGTGATTTTTTTAGCAAGACAACTTTTCAATCTTCTCTTAAAAAAATGTGAGTGAAGACAGAATGAAAAGAATGCCCTTTAATTAATCTTCTTTAAGAATTGGAGCGTGAAAAGACTGGTAGAAGTAATGTAGAACTTAGAAGAGATCCACACCCTTTCTGATCAGCAGCTGGAAAGTGGGCAAGACACCCTATAGTATCTGAAATGGCTCTATCTGGTTTGGTTGTGTGATTCTCTCCCTAAATAATGAGCAAATGAAAAAGGAAATTATAGAATCAAAGTTAAGGATAAATTTTATAAAGATAAATTATTAATTATAATGCTTACCTATAAAATTACTTTTAGAATATTTTGATATCTTAGGTTTTTCTGTCCATGCTTCTGTCTACAAGCAGAAAGAAAAATCCATTTGACCATTTGCAGAGCTAATTAGGAGCACTGTAGGTTATCTCCTTGGAAGGAAATCTTCCTAAGAGGTGAGAAGAGATTAAGCAGTTGGATTCCCTTGAAATCCAAAATGTAAACATGGAAAACCTTCTGGAAGGTGAAAAGGCAAGATGAGCATCAGTTGCCTTAAAATAGTCCTGAATTTTCTCAACATGGTTTGCGAACTTGTCCATTAAAAGAGCATCTGTCAAAACAAAGGAAAAGATAGTTTCAGATAATTGCAAAAAAGACATTGCTTTTAAACATAAGCATTTCTGAGATTATGATATATGTGCTTAAAATTAATTATTTCATTTATGTACAGTTTTTCGGAGATTGGTTATATAGTTTTAAATACTCATTTTAAAGTGTATATAGATATACATATTACTTCAATTAAGAAAACCATTAAATTTTAAGATTTGTATTTTATTCCAAGAGGTATGTGAAAATTGGGTTGAATATTGAGATTTTCCCCCAAAATCTTTGTCACAGAGTGTGGAAGTTCCACGCTGTTTTGTCGATCCTAGCTTTGGTGCTATAAGACCTCTGCCATGACTTTTGGTGCAAGGTGGTGGTGAGTGAGGCTTCTCTAGACATGCAAGGGAAGGTTCTGCTTTCTTTCCTCCACATTACTTTTGAAGAGTCATTATTTGGATCTAAAAAGTCCTTGGGCATAAGTTTTCCTTGAGATCAGTATGCTAATTCCTGCATCTTATTTCCAACATAACTGCATTCAGGTAGGGGCTTTTCTGCAGCCAGAAAGACTAAGGAAGGATTTCTTCAAACACAAAACTCTTTGTGTCAATAACTACGGATTTAGCTCTTCCTTCATCCCATCCCTTTTCAAGCAGCCAGGTGTGATATTTCCATGGGACACAGAAGTCAGTCTAGCATCATGGTCCCGCTGGTCTGCCTCTAGGTTCGGGCAGTGTCTCTTAGCTCTCTGTCATACAGCAGTTTGCTGTGGTCTATAACAAGTGATAATTAGTCACAGGCGGGGTCATGCTCTTCTTTGCACAGAGGAAGCAGAGAAGTGCAGTCCACAGTGTGCTTTGCCCAGCGGGACCCTGCAACAAAGGCACAGAGAGGATGCATGTCTGTTCTCATTGACTGTGGCGGCCAACGCTGAATTTGGCCCTAAGTGTGAAAACATTTCTAAGTGACTAAATTTAACATCTTCTAGTAAATATTCTTCTGGCTTGAGTTTCAGTCTGAAGCAGAATTTGACAAAACATTGTGATTGGTTGGCTCCCAAGCATGCTTGAAAACTTACACCGGACAATTTTCTTGCAGAGTGTGAAGTATGTGCTTCTTTCTTGCAGTCTGTTGAGCTGGCATTTAGGAGGGGATGGTAATTTAAGTGGAAAGCTCGTACTCTGCAGCTTTCCTGCTGATGATGAAAAGTTGGCGTTTTCTTCTTTGTGGAATTCAGTGTGAATCTGGGGCTGCTTGCCAGCTAGGCAGCGAGCTCTGCCAAGAGGTCCTGGACTTCATTAAAAGGGGTTATTTACCAGAACAGGTAAGCATTCCTCTCTTCAAAATGGAAATATTCACGGAAGTGAATATGATCTGAGATCAATTTTAAATTGCATGGTAAACTTTCTCACAATCTCACATCCTCATTGTTAATCTGAGTCTAATAGTAGAAAATAATTAAAACTGAGTCTGAGGCAACTATCAACTGCTGCTGGCATAAACCCAGAGCATAGAAAGAAAGATTTTGATGGGATAGGAAACTGGAGCAATGTATGTGCCAGAGGTCAGCATGGTGACATCGAAGTTCCCAAGGTGGTCAGTGCTAGTCAGTGAGTGGTTTGGCTGAGGAAACAGAATATTCTGATTCCAAAGTTACATAATGCCAAGGCATCACTTGTTTTTCAGGGACTGAATGACCCGTTGTATTTTTGAACTTACTCCCTGCTGAAACGTGTTTTGTTTATATACTGCATTGTAACAGTGGATCACAAAACTACGCCTGAAGTGTTTTATGTGTAATCAGAGAGTGCAGTAACTTTGAGAAGATTGCTTATACAAGAACACATAATATGGAGGACCTGTGAGATCTTCTAAATTAGTCCTCTGTAATCATAGCCAACTTTAAGAGCAACAAAGCTCAGTCTTTGTGCTGATATGCTGATATGCTTTTTACACAATGTAACCAGAAGAGGGTGGTTGTAGTGCTTCCCCCTGCAGCCCTGGCATCCCTGAGGAGCCTGTCTGCCTTCTCCCCTTTCTCTGCTTCTGGCAGGACTCTCCATGCTTCTTACCTTGTGCTTGCACTTGCCTCATTTGTCAGTAATCTCTAGCTCCAACAATCTTCACTGAAGCTAATCTTGGTGCTTTAAAACATGACAGTGCTAATGACTGTGTGGATATTGCTAGAATTTTCAGCTCAGTACAGACTGCTGTAGTTTCAAATTCTCTCTGCGTTCCCCAGGATCAATTCAGATCCCTTTCTGGGCACATAAAATTTCCATCATTAATTCCTTCTTCAAACATTTGTTGATATGCCTCTGGTAGATTTAGGCAGCCCAAGTGATTTTTGCCCATTTACATTGTTTTTCCTCTTTTAAAAATGATTAGTGGGCACGGTTTCTACTTTCATCTGCTACTTTGGGCACAAAAGCCCAATTCAGCCACGTATAAGCTTTGGAAATGTGACCCTTTGTGACTGGTCTAAACTGTCTGTACAGTGGTTTGGTTATTTCTGCAGACTTGAGCTGTTCTTCTCTGAAAGATTTCTTTCCTGATGATGTATTTCCAGTGCTCTTTTCAGCTTTCTTCCTGTTAGCCTCCAGATTTAATACACTTCATGGTCTGAATGCCAGTAAGAGTAGGAGGGAAGGTGATGCTGCCATATATGCCAGGTGTAGAGTGATTTCTTTTGTTCAGTGTTGGGTCTAACTGCTGATATTTTCCAGGGACACCTCTACGTCTATACAGTTGTATCCAACCAGTGGATAACTGCCAACAGAAATCATTCTTTTGAATGCAGACAGTCTCATTTCAAAGTGTATAGAAATAGCTGCCATAACCCACTGTCTTTATTTCTGCAGTGTTTTTGTAATGGTACTGCATTTTGGGCTGAACAAGGTATATGATGTAATGAACTTTCTTGTGGAGCCTGATATTGCCCTGATATGAAAGAGGGTCTTAGGTCTGTTGAGCTATCCTTAAGGGTGAGGAGACAGAATAGCTCAGGAATCTGCTTCAGCCAAGCTTGATATACAAAATGAAATTTTTGTGGAAAAAAGAGTTGAAGAAATGATCAAACACAACCATTATACTCACATCACCTACAAATCTGTTAGTAGAGCTAACAGACGGAGTAATGTTTGGGAGAAGTGTTGAATGTTTTACTCTTTCTTTAAGGATTCATCAGCTTATGCTGATTTCTAAAAACACACCTGCCATTTCTAAATACTCACCTGATATGTCTAGATATTCAAGTGCAGCCTACTTGTTAAAAAATTATTTCTATACTGATAAATAAAGAGATGAGTTTTATAGATTAAGAAATATCAAACCTTTTTTTTTTATTTTGGGTCCTGCAAAAATCCTGCTCTAAAGAGGGCAACAAAATATCCACCTTTTACCAGAAAATCTCCTGTAACTGTCTCTGCATCATTTGTTCCCAGCTTAATACTTAGTACAAAAGGTCTGCATAAAGAATCTCAAGGTATTGAAAGGGAAAAGCAAGACACAGCTCTCACATATTGCAGTCTGGCAATTCCATAACTTTTACTATTATTCCTACTGCTATAGCTTGGAGCTATTTTGTTCTGTTTCAGGGAAGTGAATTGGTCATCAAAGCCTTAGGAATTAGGAAATTGTCAAAACAGAACCTTAAACTACTCTTTGCTTCCCCTTATGTGTTCCTGTACCCAACACAACCAAACAAGCCTTCAGTTTTGTACTCTTCCTGGACAAATGATAGATTACTTTGAACAGAAAATGGCTAGTGAAAAAGTAAATGCTATTCATCAAGGTATAGATCATTGGTTTAAAATCTATAAAGCTTGATCTGTTGGTGGGCATTTTTGCAGATACAGAGTTTCCCCACAGGCACTTACAAGAGTTACCAAATAGAGTAACCTATGAAGATCATAAAGTAAATGTGGTTCAAGAATTGCAAATGTATCTGTAAATGTTATTTGTATTTTAATTGCTGTCTTTGTTCTAATCCATGATGCATATTAGATAGCAACAATCTTCCTTTGCACGTTGGCCTCTTTGGTAACAAAGTAGAGCTGGGACCCAGTCAGGTCCAACCAGCACTTCTCTGCACACTTGTTCACTGTGCAGAATGGAATAATTTATGCTATTTGAAAACAAAACATAGTGCTATTGTTTCTAGCCATAAGAAAATCTTCCAGCTGCAATGCCATATGGGCTTCTAAGGCAATAATGACATGAACAGTCCTGTTCATTTTAGTTACCAAGACTCCAAAAGACTGGTGATATTTGCAATGTCTTTATTGCTGACAGGCATTCACTGCTGATTGTAACAGCAGGATCCCAGAAGTTCTGGGATTTGTAGCTGAGCTTGCTTAAAATAGCACCACTAAGGGAGTATCCACACTGCAGTTACTTTCCACTTTATTTGCTTGGATCAAAGTTGATTTTATCTTGTTGGTGAGTAGCAATGCAGCAGTAGCAACCTGAAGGACAGTATATGATGGCTACTGAACTATTAACTTCACAGAGGAAGCTCCTTGGGTGGGCTTCACTTGACCTAGTTTAAAATAGACCCAGGCATGCTTAAGAAAGGAGTTTTGTCTGCAGTACAGATGTCTCCTGTCAACGGTGGTTGAACTTTCTTAGCTTTAGAGAGGAGAGATTGGTATTGATAATGCTCTTTTTGGTCCACCTTGACACAGTTGCTACTCCTCAGGAAGCACGCCTGCACACTCAGCCATGGCAGCCTATGTGGGGAAGCAGAAAAAGTGGCTGGATTCTAAGCAAGGAGAATATAGTTATTAGAGTGAAAGAAGAAACATTTAGCCTAAACAATTTTTTAACCTTTTTCTAGGAGAAAATGTGTGGAAGGTGGATTAAAAAAATCTCACGTGAGTGAATTTCAAAATACAGTTTGCTTGGTATATCTATCCATTTCAGGACAAAAATAACTGTGCGGTAGCTGAACACTCTGTGCTAATGCAGCCCTACTCAAAGAATATAGAATTAAAACTGGCTAATTAAAATGCAACTGATTCTATAAAAAATTTACTTAGAGAACTCTTACTGTTGATCTGCATAACCCTTTTTTATCTACTGCTTTATTTGAAATTAATGTAAAGTTAGTAAAAGCAGCTGTGTTTTATGGTTTTCCCCCATAAACCTTAAAATGTGTAAGATGGTTAGATGTAATAACACCAGAAAAATAAAGATAATAGAGTGCACGCTTTGGTTCCAGTGCGGCTTCAGCAAGGTTTTGTTTGGAGTGCCCAGCTGCGTATACAGACACAGTGGAATTTGGTTTGTGAGGAACCTACAAAAATTACACAAATAACTAGCATTTTTTTAATGAATAATTCACAGACATGCACCTGCTTCAGAGACTCCATAGATTAGTCTTGCAGCCAATAGAAAAGCCCCTTGGAATTCAATTACATGGCTGGAAAACAGAAAACAAAATCATGGCTATACATTTAGAACTGATATCAGCAAAATGTTAACCGGTTCTTTGGGCTGAGTTTTTCCTGAGGATTAGGTTGTTTCAGTTTGTTTTATGTCTCTGTGGCTTATTGAATATTTATATTATTCTATTCTATTCTTTCAGCTGGAGCCTCTCCCGGAAGATGTTGTTCACCAAATCCCCAACATGAATGCAATAGCTTCTTTAAAAAAGACCACTGAAATTCAAAGTATGTTTCTCAGTTTGAGTTGGTGGGTTAGTGGGTTTGGATTAATTTTTTATTATTAATTAATGTCATAGACATTATTGTTTCAGAGAAAAAAAGTGAGCAAATGTTTTATGTATAAACTGACATGTTGTGTCTAATATATGTATATCTATGCTTTTATTTCTGTTTCTTTGACATCTCTTTGTTTCTGCTATGTATTTAGCCTTAAGAAAACTAACACACTAAAATTATTTAAAGAGATTTCTGATTCCTGAATATTCCCAAATCTTTTTATTCCAGAGCAGCTTGAATGAAATAGATGCTTGTCAGTGAGGGACAAGAACAGACAAGTAAACTAGAGCTCTAACAAATAGTTTCTTCAGGTTCTGTTTGTTCTGCTCTTTACAAGGTACTCACTTTGAGATGCATAGGAGCTTGAGATAAAGCTAAAAAGCTCAACATGGGTACTAATCCATGCAATAATACTAAAAAATACATTGTTCTGTTTCTGGTGCAGAAGGTATGTTATAGTTTCACTTTTGTGCCCTGACCCTAATCCTTTACTACCTAGATGCTTTACTACCCAGGGCATTCGCTTACTGAAGAACTTTCTCTATGCCATCAGTTGCTTTAATCCAACTGAGCACACTTTCCTTAAGTTCTCTCACCTTCTGTTCTCTGCCATTTTACCGAGGCAGTGGGAGCTTCCTGACTTCTAATGTTTGCTGGCTCCTTAACAATAAAAAATGGATAACAAATGGTCTTTCTTCATGTTAGATGAATCACAAATAATTGGGATTCATCTACATAAAATAAAAAACGCAGTTTTTAAAAGGGACACCATGCATTATCCACTGATCATGCAGTACTTTTCAATCTGATTTGAGTTGTAAAGTGACAAAGGAAATTAATTGTAGGCATATAATTTATCCTTCATATCCAGTAGATACCTATATGCAAATGCTCTAAGTAAATCAGCTTTATATGATACATTCCAGTAAATCCTTTTTACTGAGTGGCATGTCCTAGGGTATCTCATGAGTTAAAATTCCATGTTAGTAATCTGTTAATGATCTGGAAGGAGTCAGCAAGTTAAGGAGACTCATGTACTGTGCAAGATAGTAAAGATTTTCAAATTATAGTAAGGACAGAATGCTGCACGCAGGCCACAGACATGAGGAAAGACGATGCAATTCTGTTTGAAATAAGACATGTATTTAACAGAAAATGGATCTGAAGCCAAAAAAGGGTGAATTGAGAAACAAACAAAAAAATGGCTCTAGAAAGGCATGGTGTCTTTACTAGAAATACACACAAATGATGGCAATTGAGGGAGAAGGGGTGGATTTAGGAATGAATATATAGTGTAAGTCTGAAAACATAGTCCAGAGCTCTGCAGAGTGACTTAATTTTGCCACACTTAGTTTTGAGCTGAACCAGTACAGTCCTGCAGTCCAGCAGGCTGTTCTTTGGAAACCTAAGTCAGGCTACTCGGGGTTTGGAGCTATTCATACTCAATATTCTGCCTTTTCTTGCAGATATTACCTAAAAAGTTATGTATACCTCGTTTTGTCAGGAGAGAGACCAAGTATTAGAAAGGAATATACTTGGATGACAGAAAGGGGCACTGAGGAAGTTCAGAGCAGCTTTATGGATGATTCATATTTTGATCTAAGAGAAGCAAGTGTATGTGGAATATTATGGGGAGTTATGCAGGCTGGAGAGCATTAGGCTGTGAAATAGCACCTCAAGAGATACTGAGAAAACCTGATTTGCTTGGATCTTTGTTTGCATGTATATTGGGTTTGTTTTTCTGTGATCCAACTTTCATAATGAATGTTAGCAATATTTTAGACCAAATAAGTCCCTCCTCTGTGCTCTTTGCAAAAAAATTGAGGCTACAGTACTTAGAAAATAAGAAACAACTTTTTTCTAACTAAAATAGAATTTGTATAAATGTTTTGTATGTGACAGTGATCCAGAGATCCTTTGGAAATTTAATACATTTGGAAATAGCAGTTCCCACACCCATGTAATATGCTATTTCTAAACAATTCTGTTCACCAGCTTGAATACCACCCCCAAACACTTCTTTTTTCAAGCAAGCCATGGTATGGCACGTCCAAATCTATCTGTGAAAGGCAATTGCAAATGCCTGTAACAGTGACAGAAACTTTCCCTTTTATTATTTCCTGGTAATAATCAGTGCTCCCACAAATCTTTGAGGGAGACTTAAGCACATTTTCATGCTGAAAGCCAAAGCATACCTAGAAGACTGATTTGGTTTCATTGTTTTTTTCTTGCAAGCCGTGATTGCTCATGTTTTGTATGAATGAAACCAGCAGCGTGCTTCATTCTTTCCCCTGAGTTCCACCAAGTTCTTCTCAATGAATGTAACAGGACCGGTAGAATTTCACATTCCAGTAGAGAACAGCAGAAATGGCATTTTCAGAGATGTGAGCAATTTGAGGCAGATGCTTTTTGAGCTCATTTAATTGTCAATCCACAGCATACCTAGAACTTGTAACAAAGCTCCTTTGCAGCTGCATGCTGTGATTGCCTCTCCATCCCACAACACCTTGCCGGCAAATCTTTCAGCTGAACACGGATCAAGGCCTGTAGGTTTTGTGTACAACACATAAATGTTGTCCCAGAAAAAAAGTAGCTTGCAGAGCTGTTCTGCTTACCCCAGGTGTTTGTAAAATAGTTTTCTGATTTTAAAGAAAAACCTCTTCTTGCTTTTTCACAAGCGTCACAAAGCTCTCTTTGCATGAGGTACCTGCTGCTACCTGGATGCTATTCCTAACTGGGACTGCTTTAAAATTTCCTCCCACAAAACCACAAACACCCTGCCACGTACTCCCTTTCTCTAGGACCCTCCGCTGCAGTATAGGTGCTGTCACCTGCCTCCTGGCCCGACTTCACTCTCTTTCTTTATCACTGAAGCCCCTCTCATAATTCTCAATGCATGGAAACAAGGAAAATCACCAATCACATGGGAGCAAAGGGCAGTTAAATGGGCACAGAGAGCCCACTAATATGCTTGAATTGGCTCTGAGTTTTAATGTTACAAGAAAGTCAGGATTCAGGGGGCAGCTGGTGTGTGAGCCTGTGTGTGAATGAACGAATGTGATGTAGCAGTCCTCACTGATGCTGTTTTATTGTTGCTGCAGGAGAGCAACACAGTGGTAGCTGGGTACTAATATTTTATTTTATGAATAAGAGCCCTTGAAAACTCCAGCAGTGAACATGGGTTCATTTCTTTTATAGGCAAGAGGGGGTATTATTCCCATGCCAACAGATTTGATTTTCTTGCACGTCTGTTTCTGCAACAAAAACCCCACCCACTCTGTGAACATTTAGCTCATAAATTATAGGGTTTGAATTGGGTGTATATTGCAAAGACTGACTTTTGCACATATGATCTGTGAGAACATTGTGGAATGCTCATATAACTTTTTTGTTTGTTTTTAGTGTATTTTTTAATGAATAGAGAATATGGTCTCTGAGCACAGTAATAATAGAGAATATTTTTGTCTTGTATTTATAAAATTTGCCAGGCTCCAATCATTGAGCCTACTGTTATGTACATAACTTTTTAGCTCTGTCTTTCATGTTTTTGGAGCAAAGCCAAACTCCTAACACTTAATCTCAACTTTGTAGGATACTTAATACACTTTACATTTTATCCCCAGAAGGTCCCCGTTATTTAAAGATTCTGCTAACTACTCAAACGTGCACACTATTAGAGTTCAAAGAAACACTCTGGCCATGCTCACTGGTTGTTCTTGAAGATTGACTTGGGCTTTCATCTTGCAATGATGTTTTTGAATAAAGACATTTTCAGGCTTTATTGACAGCTGCTTTCTCACTGGAGGGAAAAGTTCATCTTTCCAAAAGCCTGAAACTGTGTTGAGAGCTGTGTTACCAAAGAAGTGGTTTTCAGCAGCCTGTGTGCAGCACAGGCAGCACCACTGCTGGCCTGGCCTCCCAGCTGTCAAAGCCTCCAACTACCCTCTGGATAAGCACCTCAGCTCAGCCCACTGCCCAGCTGCCAAAATCCTCCTTTTAGTCCTCGGAAAAGTCCCCTACTTGATCCCCACTCTTTCACAGCTGTTGAAACCCTCTGTCTAATTCCCAGATAAGTACCCTGATCCAACCTCTGCAGCAGCTGCTGAAAGCTTCTTGCTAAACACTGAATAAGCTCTGGTCCAGACTTCCCAAAGCTCCTAATTCCCAGGTGTCATCCACCTGGCAATTAGAGAGTGCTCAGTGTTTTGCTGGACTATAAGAAATATATATGTAAATTCTTACTTGTTCATATGGCTATCAATAATCAACCTATTTTTTAATAGCCCTGCAGTAGCAGACAATTTTATATGTTGAGGATGAGTCACCTGCCATTATTGTTTGTGTCTCTTGAGGACCTTCTGTTGAAGGCAGAAAGCTGAAAATATTCATGTTTTTAATCCAACGCTGTGTTTTTACACGGCAAATTTTACGCAGCAAACCAGAAGTCTCTATTCCTTGTGATACCTGGCAGCTTTCCAGCAACAGCCAGTTCATATATGAAAGTTTTAAATAAATTATTGTTCTAGTATACGCCCTGAGGTTGGAGGAGAAAGAACATCCAGGACTAACAAACCTGATTGTTCTGGCAACACCACTTCAGTCCGAGCTGGCATTTCTGACTTTTTTCCTTTTCAAGACAGTGCTGTGTGAGCACTTTGTACAATAATGTGCATTTTTCTACATTTTGCTGTATATGCATCAACTTTCTGCCATATCAGAGCTTCTAGATATTAGCCCTGCTCTGAACTCTCTTCACCTTGCGTAGATAAAGGCAATAGCCTGCCTGACAATCTGTGTTCATTAGTCTGTGTGTTACTCCTCCAGTTTATTACCTTCTGGGGAAGGGTGTGACACAGCCCTTGGAATGAAAGCACTTTCCAACTTGGCATTCCTAGGTTCAGAAATATATGTCTTCACTGCAGTCTGAAATTTCAACTGTACTGCTTACACCACAGTGATTTTAAATTATAATCACTCAGTGTTGAACTAACTGATTACTGTGCTTGTACCACCATGCTAGCTAAAATTCCCATAAATTATTATGTGTGTTTTCCTTAGGCAAGTACTGGAAGTCAGTGGAGCCATACTCTGTGCCAGTGGACTGTGCTCTGGCTGAGTCTCAGCAACAAGAGAGGGAGGAGACAGAAACGGTGTCTGCTATGGCCTCTCTTTCAGTGGATGTTGAGCAGTGTATCCCTCAGGAAGGCAGCAGGTAAGTGTATGAAATCATTAGAGAGAACAAGCCTTTTGCTCCAGCCAAGTGAGATGAAGAAATAGATAGACTAGGCTTGCTTCAAAATTATCTGCTGATTGAGATACTGGAAATTTTCATCCCTGAATTTGAGTACTCTCACTTGGCCTCTGGAAGCAGAGGTATTCTGTGCAAGCACTTTTGCTTAGGTTTTTTTTTTTTTTGGTGTGTCTATTTCTTCACTAAAGCTCATGATTAGTACAAGGACCTTGTTTTCTTCCCATGTCTGATGCTCACTGATGCATAAAAAGTGCAATATCCATATGAGGTAAATAGACATGATCAAATGTAATCAACCATATTCTTTTCTCATTGGAAGCTTTTCAAATCTGTTTTAGTTTTAATTTTCTAGGAAGGTATTTAACACACAGATAAATTTAATAAGAATGGACTTAAATCATTATTAAATTATATTAGACAGGCATTAAAAGTTACTTCCCTGGAAGCAGTGGAACAGTGCCAGTATAAAACTTAAACCAATCTTGACAAGGATTAGGGCCAACATTTTCTGTGTACCAAGATGAAGGTAGACCGGCAAAGAATGAGAACACTGTTTTTTCCAGCTTGTCATCTGCTTTTTACATTAATGAAGATTGTTTTCAATTTCCAAATTGAGAAAATGGTACAGTAAGTGCTGTTGTGTTTTTTGCCAATTACAGAAGAAAAGAAAAATGGATAGCCACTGAATACTGTGTCATCTACAATCAGAAAAGTCACTGCAGAAGTTTTTGGAATTTCCTATTTTTTTCATTTTAAGGACAAACATCCCTAGTCTTCACCAGTAGAGAAAGACCCAAAATGTAGTGGAACCATTCAGTTTCCATCACAAAGAAAAAACAGGAGGGAGGAGGAAAGATGAAAAAAGCCTTATAAGGAGACTCATCGGCTCCCTGAAGGGTATGGAGCAGAGCTGTAGCAACAGGAGAGAAAGGAGGGAGCTGTGGGTAGGCAGAGCAGTGATGGGAGTGGAGCCAGAAGGGTCCATGGCTCCTACATTGTGACAGCTTCTTATTTAAATAAATTCTTCTTATTTGCTTCGGTTCTTGCCTCCCACGTTGGATCTTTTAATCAGAACTGAACTGATAGGCACCCAGGGGACTAGTGCAGTGCTCAAAGCTGTGGATGTGTTTGGGAGCGAACATCTCATACAACAGTGGGAACGCTCATCTGTCAATGAGTTGAGAGGCACAGCTCAAAGGGAGACACAGGGAGAAGAGCTAGCTAGTAAAGTTCACAGTATTTTCATAATTACCTTTCCAATTGTAATTGTAGTTTTAATACTCTGTAGCTATTCTTGTGCTAGTATTATTACAAACAAATTCACAAAAGCTTAGAGAGGAGTCCATGATGAACACAAGATGTATTTTAGATTTGTGACTGTGCTAATCAGTGCTCAGCTAAGGAATAATGTGAGAGTTTCCATATAAATTTCTAACAGTTATGAGACACTTCTGCTACCTAGGGATAGAAAGGTACATACATCTTGCATAGCTCTGAAATATAAAGAATTTTACTTAAAGTGTTGGAACTAATGTAGTCAAATAAAGCAAAGCTTTAAATTGTCTGGAAAAGGGTGTGGTTAATTCTGTGTATTTTTACATTGCTGAGAATAACCAAGAATTGTATTTATGTGCCTCCACTCGCTTAAAACTACAGCTATTGAAAGCAACTGCTGATCCTGTGTGATTTGAACAAAATAACCCTTTACCTAATGCTGCACTTAATTATTGTACTTTTTACCTACCAACTGATAACCTGTGACAGTTTCCACCCATTCTGAAAACAGAATTTCAGCACAGAACTGAGAAAAATGGAAAAAAAAATAGATATGCTGAATTGTACACAAGTGGAATTCATGTGGCTGCCAGATTCATTACACTTCATCAGTTCTGGACTCTTATAGGGACCATTCCATCATGATGAATTGTTTTGTGGAAAAATGGCTTCGTTTGAAATATCTTCTGTGGTGCTGCAGACATTTGTCAGCAGCACAAAAAAAAGCCTGCACACACACGTGTTCTGAAGTTTGCTTCCACATTCGTTACCCACAAAGAGGTCACATGAAACCAGATTGCCATCAGGGAGTGACAGGACAACAAAAGTTCTGTCCCCTTGGACCGAAATTGATAGTTAGGTTTCTGAGGCTTCTGGGCATCATTGTCTTTGTTTTCTTCCTGATGAAGGTAAGGAAGAATATGGGATCAAAAATGGCCCCCCTAAGGGTCTGATTCTGAGGGTTGTCTGAACTATGGGGAGACCTGAGAGGACCTGGATGCACTTTGAAAATGAATGAAAGTCCATTATGGAATGTCCAGGGACTGATTCTGTGACATTGCACACTTTTTGGTTCTGTATGATTTCATTCATTTCATATAAGCATGCTGTTCATTTCATAGGCACATACCAACACAAACTGCAGTAAGGTAGAGATAAGTTCAACCTTGCTCTTTCACATTTTTTGATTTTTGTTGTAATAAAGGACTATGTATGCAATTCTTCTTCTCCAGCCACTTCCTATGGCAAACACAGGGCTGCAGGGATGTGAGAAGTCATGTGGGGTCTCAAGCCCTCTTGGTAAGACCACCTTAGATGCGCCCTTCCCCCTACTGTTGTGGATGGGGTCACCTTTTGAAGACCTGTTGCAAGCTTTTGCATTGAGTGTTTGTTTGGGAAAGTTGTTTGTGACAGGTAGGGTGGGATGAGAGCAGAAAGCACTGTGCCTGACAAGTTGGCCTGAAGGGCTCCTTGATTACACCAGGAGTCCATTTACTTCCTCTTAATTCCTCTTAATTCCCACCACGGTCAGCCAGGCTGATAGTTCTGGCCTGCAACTCTAATCCTGTTTCACTGATTTGATGATAAAGATCCTGTCGACTTCGGATCTGGATGGTCAGGCCTCCAGATGAAGAGAGCAGCAGCAAGAGTCTCTTTGTGGGAAACTCTTGCCAATTATGTTGGAGGATATATTGGTGTTTGGAGTGAGATGACTCACTTTAAACTCAGATTTTGGGTAAAGGAGCTCTTTTCCTGGCCAACTCATATCTGACTCATTTACCACTGATGAATAAAGGATAAAATGCTCCTGGCTAAGGCCCATATTAAGTATTTCTATTTCTTTCTTCTCTCTTTCTTTCTTTTCTTCAAGTGACAGTGCTGATTACTTTTTTACTTGATTTTCTCTGGCAGGGTAAATGAAGAAAAACGTGAAAAGCTGCTATGCTTTTGGTGTTTTATTTTACCAAAGCACAACTCTGCATTTTAAAGTCCAATTGAATCTTGATTATAGACTTCAGAAGAGAACAGATATAGAATAAAGGGTTTGTGGATAGGAAAGAAAACATGCATGATGCTAACACAGATTTAAATACAGATGCAATTAAAGGAACAGGCATGCTCTATAAAACATTTCTAACTACCAAAACTTTAGTGTGTTGATAACTGTTTGTTCCCTATGTGAGATACAGATTTAGCTGATTAGAATTTTGCTTTGGCCAGACATCTGTTTCAGAAATCGTGCTGTGAAAATACTTAGTACCCTGCTGTCTCTGATACATTGGAGCTTCTGGATGTTTCTTCTTAAAATGGAAAAAAGAAAAGGGTGTGGAGGGAGATCTCTTGCACTTACTATTTTTTCAGGAAACAGTAAATCTTGAGAATGACATTTATCAGAATTTGACTTTATGGCTCTGATTCAGCTGAGCGTAGATTTTACTCAAATGGAAATTAAAACAAAGTGTAATTTTTACTCTTGATGTTACAGAGCTACCAGTTGCAGTTTAATTATATTATATACTAGAGCAACTGGTTGAATCATGGGATACAGCTAGCCACCATTTAGGGACACTCGCTGTATTTGTATATCAACTCATAAAGCTTCACTTGGCATTTCATTATTTGGATATCTACCTCAGCTGTGCTGAGTAACCAGCACCTACCTGGCCATACCCCACAGGATCTGCTTCCCCAGGTCAGCCTGCAGCCTTATCTTGCCCACCTTTCTCTCATCCTCCAGTGGTGGTTGCATAAGGAAAAGAACCAGGATGAAATTGTTGGAAGACTTTCTTTGCACAGGGATGTCATTTGATCCCTCTCCCTAATTTCCTTCATAAACTTCTAATAAATTTGTAAGGCTTGCTATCTTTATAAGTGTTAAGACCTAACTCAAATTACTGTTACCTAAATGCCTATCACTACTTTCAATTTCCCCATAAAGGCTTACTATATCTCCTGTGGTTTCCAAAAGGGGAACTGCATTTGTTGCCTTCTCTACCTCTTGCGTGGATGCTGAGTTCAGCTTTAGAATATGCTCAAAAACTATTTCTTTAACAGCATCCTAATCACATTTCCCTGGAACTTAGCAGACAAATATCATCTGCTCTTAGAAATTTGGCAATGTTTGATATATCAGTTTGTTCTGGTGCTGATTCAGTTTAAGATAGTTCATCTGCAAATAATAAAATCTCCCTGACACTTCTCTAGTGAACCCAGATATAAATAGTTCATTTTGCTTTTGTGGTCTACCTTCCTTGATGCTCCTTTTATGCTTTGATCATTTCTTCTGATGTATTTTGAAAGATCTTTTTATTATTAGCTTTTATGCTTTTAACATGTTGCTCTTCAGACTCTCCTTTGTTCTGCTTCATTGAGGGTTTACATTTAACTTGCCAGAGTTTATATTTTATTTAATTTGCCTTATTTGGACATTACTTCCTCTTTTGAGAGTATACGTGTAGTTACTTTATTTTGCTCTTAAGCTAGGATAGTTTTTACTTTTAGTTCCTTTCTCTTTGATCCATACTAAGTCCAATTTTACTAGGATCTTGTATATAATATCTTTATATGCTCCCCAAATCATCTCCATGGTATAGAAATGTACCTCTTTTTTCCCAGCTCTCTGCTACCAGAGGATCGCTTTTCAATTACAACGATCTTCCCGGAGACAGCTGAGTTAAATTAGGAACAGATTATGGCATAAAACAGCCATACCATGCCAGAAAATCTATCTTTTGTTCAGCAGTTTCTGTGACTTGGAAACATACCTTGAATTTTTAGTTTTATGTGTGTGATGATGTAGCTAAGAGGAATCTCTGTAATTCTAATTTAAAAAATAGGGTAAGAGAAACATTTACTTTTTAGGATGATGTTCTGAGTTTATCTATATTCTTAAATATTAACTTTTTAAATTGTGGATATTAAGTATTTTAAATAATATTCTCATAAATAACATTTATTGTCAATTGCCACAGAACAATATTTAAGATGTCACATGTTTTGCCAGATTTTATCCATATGGTAGGATTTTTGCCTCATCTATTTTTCTTGTTTTAAGGTTCAAACAGAGTCATTTTCTTTAGCATTAACGGCAAAGAGACTACTTAATTCTGCCATGGTCAGAATTGTACATATAGAGAGCTAAAGGTGAGCACTCTTCCCAGCCCATCAAAACCAAGAGGGCTCAGCTCCTAGGAACTTGCAGTTTAGATGAGCCACAGCGAAGCCTTAGAGAAAAATCACACTCGTGATTCTACAATCAGTACAGTCTCAACTGTTGTATTTCTGAATCTGCTGACCACATGGAATTAGTTCAGATCAGACCTGAACTCACAGCTGCGTCTCGAGGAACCAGTCAGAGCATACAATACAGGACAGGGGGGTTTGACTATTTTGTGTTTTTATGCCAACTTCCTGTCAGCTACAGAAGACTGACTGAATTGATGTAACTAACAGTGACAAAGCTGAAGTAACATAAATTTGGCCTGTCAGAGTCTACCCCCTTGATTTTTCTTTTGAGAACTTTTGATTTTGGCAGAATGGGTATATATTGATTCACTGCTCAGTGCTATGGGACTTAGAGTGTTTTTCTCTATATACTGAAGGCCCTGAAACTGTACTGGCTCTCACATAAAACTCTGTCCTAAGCCATTATCTCATAAAAATACATGTTTTTAATGATAAGCCGTTGGATAGATCAATGACTTCTCTGACACGAATAAAGTGAAGTTAAAGCATATACATAAGTCTTCAAAAGGAGACTGAAGAAGGCTGTGAGAGTACCCACACTGAGAGACAACAGCTGGATTGCCAGGGCACTCTAATCTCCTCTCCTTTTCCAAAAAGGACCTTGCATCTGCCACTTGCTTATAAAAATTTTTATTGGTGCTTTCACTCTGGTTGATGCAGAGTATTGGCCTATTGTTGGAATATATTGGAATATAGCACTGGATGTCTGAGTGCTTCCTGGCACTCAGAAGCACCCTTGTCAGTGAAAAATTTCCCAAGAATAAAGCCCTGAATAAGATCCTCTCAGCTCTACTATGGTCAAGAGAATGTCAGTCCCAGAAGCCAAGTACATGTGAACAGACTGTTGTATGTACTGATTCCCTAAGTTCTTATAAATAGACCAAACTCCAATTCCCACTTCTAGAGGCTTCCCAGAGCTTCATTCCTTCCTGCTCTGCCAATCTCCAATTGAAGTCTATTAACAACTATTGCTTCTCGTTCGCTTACTCACAGCAGAACCTAAAAACTGAGCTGTCACCTGCTTCCAAATTATCCTCTTTCCTGACAGACCCATAAAGTTCTGGATGTTTAACAAGGGCTTATTGCACTTCTGTGTTATGCCAGGGGAGGTTCAGGTTTCCCAAAAGTGGCTGGAGAAAGTGGAGTGTATGGTCAGCACAACAGCAACATACACTATCTGTATGAATTCTCCACATGGTGTGTGATGCTTTATCACACCTGAGGACCTCAGCAGCAGGCTGGGCTCCATCCCACCCTGGCTGCCACTGTGTGGTCTGTGCTGTAAGACAGCACAATGCAAGAGGGTAAAAAGAGAGAATGCAAGAGGGCTTCACCTCACCTCTCAGGAATGAGGGAACTGCAGTGGTTACTGTACATAGGAAACATTCTCCACCACGTGGTGAGGAACAAACATTTGAGATTTATAGATCAATAATCTTTTAGGTTCAATACCCTTTGGGAAGTGATTAATCTGAAAAACATCTTCTTTTTCATATATCATTCACCTGACATATTTTTCAACATGCTAACTGTGATCATTCCAAATCATAAAGGAATAAGCTGCATAAAATCATTTAAAGACATACTGCAGATTTTTTTTCATTGGGAAAGATGTTAATAAATTCCAGATTCATTTAAAATTCTCTGCTCTCCTTGCTGAATAAACTATCAAAGCCCAAGCAAGCCCCCATTAATTACTTTTCTTTTCCGTGGGATCTCATGTGTTTGTGCTTTCTGAGGGATTTTTTACTGAAGTCAGTTATTATACTGGCTTACAGGATTATCTGGTAAACACCCCATTTATTAATTTATGTTTACTTTTTGTTCTCCCCTCATTTCATAATTACTTAAAGTTATTATTTTAAAGGAGTTCTTAAACTCATGTATCATATGGTATTCTGACAGACTGATGTGAAAAATGGTTTCTGTCCAAATTCTTTGCCCTTCAATAGTGAGGTCTTGCTGTGATCTCAAAAGCTTTTCATTTTATAATTGCCATGATATTCCTCAGGTGCAGTAGTTTGTCAGATACAAGGAATTACAAGACTTTAGGCCAGGTCATCATATGTGTCCTCATTATTTTCTTATTGATTGTCTTAGAGAGCTCATCCTGCCCAAGCTGAATATTTCCCAGAAGTTTTCAAGTAAAAGATACACATGTAGTCTGATTTTATATTATAATAGATACCTTCTCTATGGTAGCTATCTGCTGATCAGGTTCAGAATTTAGTCTAAAAAGTTGCGGGCAGGCAGGCAATGCGTTTATGAAAGAACAAAATCAAAAATTAGGAGACTGGAGAAGAACCTCAGAGGAAACACTGCTCACTACTTGGTTACTAGTGAGCTATTTTGCTTTAATGGTATGGGCCCACTTGAAAAAATAAATGCATGTATTTTTAGTTGCAAAATCTTGTAAAATAAAGTATCACAGCTTTTTTTCGTGAAATTATTTGATTCTATTGACACAAAGCATGTACGTTTCTGGACAAAAAGTTATAAAATATTCTGACATATTTTAATATAAACAGGAACATTTTTGGTGATTGCTTGAATCTAAAATGTTTTTCCACTTGACATTTGTTTATACTTCCTAGGAAAGAAACTCTATTTATGGATAACTGAATAACACAAATAAACATCTGAGAGAGCTGAAAAATCAGCTTTGATTATGCATGAAAATCTACAATGTCATTGTGTACTCTTGTGCTGTATTCTGATTGCCTGTTTATTTTTACAGAGCTGCTGGTGAGCCCATGGAAGAAGAGCCAGCCTTGTGAAGTGCCAAGTCCTCCCTGATATTTCCTGTGGGTGACATCATTGTGTATCCCCCAAAGCACCCTCAGACATGTCTTGTCTGCTTCTTGGGTGGCACAGATCAGATGGAACATAAACACTGGGCACAACACTCTGAATAGCAGCTTCACTTGTTCTTTGGATGGACTTGAAAGAGCCCAAAAGATTCCTTAAATGTAACTGCTACAATTCTAGAGTTACAGAAAAATGGGCTTGAGAGAAAGAGCCTAGAGCATGCTTTTTATATGCTGTTTGACCCACTCACCAACAGAAATTGTGAAATAGAGTATTGCAAAATTCTACATGATAGATCATAGATATGAGAATTGCAACAGCCAGCAACATACTCTGTGAACTCCATGAATCACTTTCTGACACTTTTTACTGGGTAATTTTTTTTCATACTGTGTTAAATTGTTAATAGAATTTGTTTTCTTTGCTCTGTTTCATGAAGAAAAATCTCCACCCTTATTTTACGTGCCAATTTTTAATCTCCTCTAATGAATTCTTAGCTGAATAAGTGAAAAGTGTTTAAATTATGACGAGGGATTTTAGATAAAGGGAAAGGACTTTTTCTTGTACTATAAGTCCCCCGAAGTAGTGTGCTTGGTGGTGCTTTATTTTCTCTTCCCTTTTCCTGGTGCCTCCCCATTTCATGTAATCTTTTCTATCATAAAAACACATCCACGAATCTCTAAAACAAGCGATCTTCTGCCTTTAAAAAAAAGTGCTGTACCCTCTGTAGTTGACAGTAGCGCTCACCATATGTGCAGCAGAGATCAAGTATGGATAGTTTTTCAAATGTGTTTTTAGTTTGTTCTGAAATGTTTCTGCGTTCTGACTCCAAAGCAACGATCTTCAGTAACTGCGTGCAGCTCATTTGAAGCTCAGGTGTTTCTGTGGAGGTTGTGTGGGGTGTTTTTTACAGGTCGTGACGTGAATATGAACTGATTCTTTTATGTAGTCCTGCACCAAGAGACTGATGTTGCTTAAGAAGCTTCAAAGGGTTTAGGCTTTATTTTAGATCCCCAAAGTGCAGCAAGATCTCCCTGCAATGTGACTTCAGCTGTTTAATTCCATGTTTGAGAACGTTGCATAGAGTTGTGCCTTTAGCTGATAATGAACGCTTAAACTGTTACACGTGTTGCCTTACCGTCAGAGAAAGAGATAGGGCATGTATGTAAGAGTACTTCAAATGAACAAAACTCTGCTACAGTAACTTTTATTTTGTTTACAACTTTCTCACTTAATGAACCCACGAGATACTGTGAAGTATTCAGCTTGCAGTATTTGATAGTTTGCTCAGCTTTTGAAAGAAAGTGATGTTCGTTTTTTATATATTTTCCAAATTCAAAAAAAAAAAAAAAAAAAATTAAAGCCATAAGTGAAGACTGTCATGCTTTTTATTCTGAAATCTGAAAGGAACCTTAATTAAAACAAGATTTTGGGGAAGGCCATGATATGAAAGATATGGAACAATATGGTTTCAGTTATAGGCAGACTCAAACCTGTAAATCAAAGATGAAAGATTTCACTCAAATAGAATTATATAATTCTCTTTTGTTATGCAGTCAGACTATATCTTTCATGCACTTGGGTTTGTTTACTATTAGCATTTTAGTTTTAAAGACTTTTATTACTTATACCAAAGCTCTCCACTACAAGTTAGAAATCTGAGGCATGCTTTGAAAAGGAAAATCTAAAAAAAAAAGAATGTCATTTCCTATAATGAGAAGTAAACTTTTATTCTGAAAGGTTTACTCTAAAATGTATGTATGCCCCTTAGAAAGGGAAATAAAATTCTGACTCTCAAAAAGTGAAATAAAATTCTCCCCCCTCCCCCCATTTACAAGCTAAAACCATGCTTGTTTTAGTAACACAACGAGTCCCAGCAGGCTAAATTAACTCCTGGTGTAAACCACCTTGCCTGATTTCGGGCTGTTCTGATGGGGTTGTTCACATGACTGAGGCAGTGAGGAGTTCATCCTGCATTTTCAGCAGACTCGTGATGGCAATCTTACTTGCCATTTTCTGCAGTTTTGTTGTGATCATCAAAGAAATTTCCCTTCAAGAAAACAAAGGACTATAGCTGATGAGATGGGTAACTTGTAGAGCTTTTCCCATTTTGAAATAATGGCTGCAAAGTTTTAATTGAGTGCATAATAACATAGTTTAAAAATTAATTAAAATGCAAAATCTGATTGTGTCGTTAGCTTACATGAAACTGAATTTGAATTGCAACCTGAAATGTGAGTTACAAGCTTTTCCAATCAAAGGCTATATTCTGGGGTGCAAATCAACTAAAGCTGTCCTTTGTAGCTGGAAATGCTTTTAAAATGCCAAAATAATTTGAATTAAACCACATTACAAACTCACAGTTATACATTCATACAGATGTAGCCTAAAACAGACATCTAGACATACTATTGGTTGAAGTTAGGATCGTTTGGATAAGCAAATGTGCAAATAAACTGCACACAGATTGTGTCCAGAGCTCTGTTCTTGCTAAAGTCAATAGCAAAATCCTCTTTGATTTCAATGGGAGATGATCAGGCTGTGCTTTTTTTTTTTTTTTTTTTTTTTTTTTTTTTTTTTTTTTGTCCTTTAAGTCCAGAACACCATTACTTTTTGATTATGTCATTACAAGGCACCATACAGCCCTGTGGGAAATGATTGAGGCTTATGGTGAATATCAACACTTCCTTCAAAGCAGACCTGGACTTTCTGAGAGGGCAGTTTCACTTGCTGCTGTTTTCTTCTCACAGTATTTTTTATTACCATCAATAGCTCCCCATGGATTAGAGTTAAAATATCTTCCAGCAATTTTAGTCATGCTTCCAGGGAAATATTCACATAGACATTCTTAAAAATGCCCAGTTTTAACTGGATTCAACAACAAATTGCAAGCATTTCAGAAAGATGCATGAATTGCGTGTTTCAAATGTCCAGATTCAGAGGCTAAGGAACTGTTTTTGAGGAGACATCAGTGTCTCATGTCTCCCATGGACGTCTCCCTTAGGCTAGAGGGATTGACACCTCTGAAAATTCATTCCCAGATATTTCATGCTGGCTGCCAAAATATCTACATTTGAGCTTAGATTACATCTAAAAATGAGCCAAAATGCATAAACAAGATGGGAAAAAAGTTGGTTTCTGTGTGTGATTCCATGGAGAAGGTGAAGCTGAGGAGGTGGCAGAGAGCATTCGGAGCCAGGGTGACCCTGTGTCTGGTGATGGTGGTACAAGGGCTGCAGGCAGAGGGACATCCCACAGTACCCCCACCCGAGGCTCACAGGGGAAGTATGCAGTCATTTGCACTCTACCCCAAATCAAGATGTCCCTAAGTCACCAACTACCAGAATGAGAGATGCCTCAGCAGCAAGTACCACTAACATGCTTGCTCCAGTTCACATTCTTCTCCAGTGTTTGGGACTAAATATTAAGATGAATGTGGCTTTTCTTGTATTGTTATGCTTTTCTTGTACTTTTAGGTCATTAAATACTTTTCTTGTATTCTTGGGTCCTTCAGTGCATAGTAGAAACTGAAAACTAAAAGAGATATGACTCAGGATGTGAAGAAAAGAATTAATTTTATCCAGCTTAATGCTCTTACCTGGGCTGGAGTGAGAACAATCATGAACAGCAAATCTCAGAACTGCTGTAACCTAAGAGTGTCTTGCACTTCATTTTTGGATTCTGTGTGCAGGAATTCTGTATGTGCTCATTTGGCTTTAATATAATCTGCAGCAATGAAGTGCTTGATTATATGATCCCTTTTCAGGCAACATTCCTAGTGAATAATCAAAGTTCATGGGAATTTTGCCAGTGTAAAGATAACAGAATTATTCCCTTTTTTAATCATGTACCTTCCTAATTTTACTTTCAGTAAAGATGAAGCAATTAATTCCAAGCAAGTGAATCTGAGAAAAGTAAAATCATTAAGCTATCTTAAATAAATATAATAAAAGAAAAAGAAAATGTTATGCAAACAAAGATGGCTATTCCTTTACTTTGCAAAAAAGTCAACAACATGCTGCCAGCTGAATGTAAGTAGCAAAATTAATCCCTCTCTAGAGTATGTGGTATTTTAGTTGGTGTCTTATCTCAGTGCAGCCTCTCTAAAAAGCTGAGAGTCATAACCAGAGATGAAATATTAGAAAGGTTATGCTGCAGCCAACACCAGAGGTCCTGTAGAGAACAAGAATGTAGAGACTAACTAATTTTTGTAGACAGACAGCAGGACACTTTCGGGGCAACGTGTCTGGGACGAAGAATTAGAGGGAACTTTTCCAAAGGCACTGATGGCTGTGAGACAACTAACTCCTATTAGCTTGCAGGAGCAAGGAGGTGCTCTGCGAGCGTTTATTCTTTGGGAAATGCCCCCTTGTCCCACAGGCATGCCCACACGCATGCAGACATGAAGCTTGCTGTACTATTTCCTGTCCAAAGTAGCAGCAGCAGCAGCAGCAGCCAGGTGTGCTGCCCTGTGTGTATACTCTGCATTTGCCCGAGAAGTTATCGACCTCCAGCAGACACTTCATAAGGTGACTGATAGGGGAAATTATTTTTTTTCTCGATAGTGGCCTTTCCAGAAGCATATCAGTGCATGGTTGTTTTATTTTTAAAGGTCACAATAGAGCTTTGTGAACCACTGTACTTTTTTTTTCTTTTTTTTTTTTACAGACTCCATATGGAAGTAAAACAGAATATGTACCTGGGGAGGGGGGATGTAGTGTGTGGAACCTGCTAGGAAAGAATTTCTCTTAAATCAAGTTTCTGCTACCTGCTTTTCATCCTGGATTTGAAGGAGTTTGTGTTCTAAATTGTCATTCAAGATTTTTCTTTGTCATGTCACTTGCTTCGTTTTTGTACCTATAATTTAATCCCCTTTTGTAGCACACAGAAAACCACACAAAAAAAAGTCTGTGTTTTGTGACAGATGCCCCTGCTCTTGGTGTGGGAATGAGAGTAGCTTATCTTTGTCACTTCTAGCAGCAATTAAATGCTTTTGTGACAGATCCAAACTGGAGCAGTATTTTAAAAGTACAATTTAGCTAGCTGTCTGCTGACTGTTAAAAAAAAAGAAATTGTGAAACTTACATTCCTCTCAAGCCTCAAAAGGGACCCATTTTGATTTTAACAATGTAATATTTTCACTTGATCCAGAAGAGTTTTGTCCCATGACATCTTGTTGCTAGCTCAGTTTTAATCCCTAGTAAGTAACACCAGAGAGGGTGAAGACCAAAAAGGATGTTCCAGCAACAATCAATTATATGTCTTCTGCACAATCCTTCATCCTGCTCTGTGATTCAGCATATTAAAATAGATTATAGCAAAATATAAATTCCCAGCACCATCAAAGATACTGCTGTTGGGATGTCAATTAGCACACTGTGAGTTGGGCTGTAATTTATAAGGGCCGTAATTTGTATGGAAGCCATGCTTCTGTGTGGATGCGTGAAACCAGTGGCACTGGTGCTATGCAGTGAGAGTGATTCTGTGCTAAGATCCCCACATATTACCCCCTTCCGATGGTATGCCTGCATGGCCAGAGGCACAGGTAACAGAGCCATAGGATGTCCTGGTTCAAAGAGCACTGAAATCCCTCCTCTAACAGGCTTTGGGTTATGTCTGGGAGGCAGCTAAAGAAGAAACCTGAACTTTGCAGTCAGCCACACGAAACTGTAAACAAAGCCCAAGTAACAGATCTAAGCTTGGCCACAAGTACCTGTTTCTGATACGAAGTGCCAGTTCTGCTTCTAGAAAACTCTGTCTGAAAGAGCACTGACAGTAGTGGGTCTATTCTATTGGCTTCACAAGAGCGTAGACGACATGTCTTATGGGAACAGTTCACATGTCTCTTGCTGCATAGTTTACTGCTATTTTAAATTTAATGATTGGCTTAATATTCTAATTTAGAATGCAGTAGGAAAGCATAAAGCAATACCTGGTGAACTCATAACTAAAGCTTTCAAAGCAAACTTACTGCTGTTGGTTTTTACAACACTGACTTTTTGGTCTAGGGATGCACAGCTGAAGTGTCTATTTTTTCCTTGGGAAATTGATGTTGCTATCTGTTTCTACAATAAAAAACAGTCCTTTTGCTCAGATCTCTAAAAGTTTATCTGTAATTTGTCTTTCCAGGCAAAGCAGATTCTAAGGGATAAAGTATCAGTGGGACTGACCCAAAGGACAGCATTTTCAAAGGTCAATAGTAATATTTCCATAAGAGTAAAAGGAACCATTGTTATTATTCCTGATACGTTTTTGTATCTAAAAGCATCCAATGAGTAATGTTAAGTAATATTGTGCTCCAAAACTTTGTTGTTTATAGATATATGAGCTCTGGATTGGCGTGAAATAGTCTTCAACCAAGTTGTTAAAATCCTTTTTGTTTTGTGTTTTGTATAATTCTTTGGCTATAGTCTTGTCCTAGTGTTAATAAAAGCTATTTGAAGTAATCTCTGTCAATACTCTAAGGGTTTTTTTTGCCTGTTTTGTTTTTTTTTTAATCAGTGCTAAAAAGAAGTAGAGCTTTGAACATGCCACCCTGGTTGGATCATAGGATTCTGACTGTTAAAATATAAAGGGGGAAGCATGGTGAAGCTGGAGTGCATAAAAAAGGAACCACAAATGTTAATGTAAAAGTAATGTTACATACCAGGCTAAAACACACACAAAGCAGAGCCCCGGCTCTAACACCAAGCTCCTATTCTATAGCTCCTTTGGCTCATTGTCCTGAGGCGTTGCAGAACACATAATTCTCCTCCCAGTGAAGCAATTTAAATAGTACATGCACTGTTTTGAAAGCTGTAAGGCCTCTAATTTGTGGGAGGTGGGGAGTACCCAGCACGCTGCAGGAACGCTCTGGACCACGGTATTGCGCCAGCCCTGCTGCTGTAAAACTGTTACCCTGATAGAACAGACCTGGTTTGAGAAAGGCACCCCACAAAAGCAGTGGAGTGAGGAAGAAGTGTGTTTACTGTGAGCACATTTTGATCACTTGCACATTGTCAAAAGTAGCTCACAGACTGAAATTGCTCCTGTGTGTGGAGCCTCATACACCTGAACTTTAAAACTGAGTGGGAAGGAGGGTAGCTGGGAAGTACAGGCACTTTGTTTGCACATGGAAACCCCTACCTCCTGGCACATATCCAGAGCTGCTCAAGAAAGGGATTAAAACCAGAATAAAGCAAACCAGCATTCTATAATTTCAGCTTTTTCTTTTTTTTTTTTTTTTCCATTCTTCAGAATAACACATCTTTTTCTTTTCTGGGGAAAAGGACCCCAACTCGAGAAATACACAGCTCCATTCCATCAATAAAATACTGTTTGAAAATCTGAGCATGCAACATGTAATTTCCTTGGCATATTTCAAAGAAGTGCTATGCCCAGAGGATCTTAATCTATGCAGTCTATCTATCTACTTCTCTGCTTTGCTTGTTTCCTGTGATTCTATCGTGATAAATTGCAGAGCCCTGTGATAAATTGCATTCATCATGTCTTTCTGGCTGCCTCACCTGCTTTTTGTACATTAAACCCTCTCTCCTGGGTCTACTTCTAACATTCCAAGCTTGTGAGAGATTCCAGCTAGACACTGTTGCTGCTTTAAAATCAACCTGCCAGAATTGACCTTTCCTTTGAGATGTGGAGTGTGTTTTTGTAAACCTTCAGGCTAACAATGCTTCTAGGAATCTCCCGTAGGTGGGTAGGAGTGAATTCTTCCATAGTCCCTCTCTGATGCTTCTTCACTTCTTCCCCTGGAGATCCTCCTCCCCAGGAAAAATCTTTCTTTTCATTGGCAGCTTTGAAAAGAGTAGCAAGAGTTGGATGGCTCTTTGTCAAAAAGGGTAAATAGTGAGATAGAACTGAATGAGCATGTGTTGAGCCACTTCTCTTTTTTATTTCTGTCTCTTTCCCCTGCCAAATAAGAGGAGGAAGATACTAAAATCATGGTTTCAGCATACTAGAGCTACCTTTGGTTGATTGGTTGTTGCTTTCTTGGTTTTAAAGAGAAAAGTTCAGTTTTTAGCTTTGCTATCACAGTGGCCCAGGTACAGTACTTCATTCATAAGGCCTCCTGGAGACTTGTAAAATAAGGTTTCACAATTCTTCTTATGTCCTTTTCTGGGTTTGATTGTAAAATGGAGCAGGTTCAACAAAAACCCAAAATGAAGTTCTGTGCTTTACTAGAAGCTGAGTAAGAGCACGAGTCCAGGATTACAAAGTCCAGACTTTATAGTCTTAGCTTGTATACTGCTTCAGGCTGAACTTCTCTGATCACATATCACTGAAAAATACCCAGCCTGTTATGACTGCCACATGAATAGATTATTAATAGATTATTAATAACTGAATTGAACATTCTTGATAAGATCCCAAATTACCTATTTTGTGGTATTTGACATACAGACAACATCATTTTACATTAACATCAGATGGTTACATCATTTGAATGCATTATTCTTTAACTGATCTAATTAAATCTTACTCTGTGATAACATTATTGTTATCAAAATAAAATATCCATCAATAAATCAAGGTAAAAGCATGCATTACAAATATTTATGTTCTCCCAAGTCAGTATAGGTTCATTTTCCATAATCACAGTACCTATCTTAGCTGGGACAGAAGCCCAGCCTAGCTGTGTGCAATTCTACCAGACTCTACACAGGAGCAAAGAGTATAAAGATAACTGGGGTAATTTGTAATATTTTCTTCTCAACTTCTCTTGCCTTTCATTGTCTAAATTCTGCTCTCCAACTTTGGCTGTGTCACAGAATCACAGAATATGCCAAGTTGGAAGGACCCACAAGGATCATGGAGTCCAACTCCTGGCCCTCCACAGGACCATCCCCAAGAGTCACAACATGTGCCTGAGAGCATTGTCCAAACGCTTCTTGAACTCTGTCACACTTGGTGCTGTGACCACTTCCCTGGGGAACCTATTCCCGTGCCCAACCACCTTCCGGGTAAAGAACCTTCTTCAAATATCCAACCTAAACCTCCCCTGACACAACTTCAGGCCATTCCCTCCTGTTCTGTCATTGGTCACCGTAGAGAAGAGATCAGTGCCTGCCTCCCCTCTCCCCCTCCCAAGGAAGTCGTAACTGCAATGAGATCTCCCCTCAGTCTCCTTTTCTCCAGGCTGAACAAACCAAGTGACCTCAGCTGCTCCTCATACGGCTTCCCCTCAACGCCCTTCACCATCTTCGTTGCCCTCCTTTGGATGCTCTCTAATAGTTGAATATTTTTCTCCATATTTTAGGTATTTTGGGAACCTTATTGGAACATCTATAGTTAATCTGGAATAGAGTCAATAATTAATCTAATTAATTTGGTCTATAAGGAGGGAAAATTTTGGTGATTCCTTGTTCTAGCTACCAAAATAATAACTGATTCTTAGGAAACAAGACCAAAAATAATCCTGCAATTGATTTCTCTCATTCTCAACTGCCTCTCCTCGTCCCCTCAAAATCGTGGTATATAAATACATATTATGTTAGCTGAAATGCAAATGTGTATTGTCTGTCACTAGATCTGATGTGTAGCAGTTCAGTCTCTGCCACCTTAGCCAGAAGGAACCAGTCCTGGCTCCTTCTGAGCCTGCAGTGGGTGTTTGGGTTTGTACTGAAAGTTGAGCACGTAGTTTAAGAACAGCTGCAGTATCATCTGTAAACAGCAAAAAGAACATAAAAACTTCAAAAATTAATATGCTCCAGTTCTCCTTTAAAATGTCCAGGAAATTATTTCAATTAGAAGCATCATCACAATATAGTATTGCCTTGCAATGAAATCTTTCCATCTTCATTGAGCTACCATAGCTCGTGTTATCTCCTTTAAAGCCTGTATCTGACCTGGAGATGTACATCTAGAGTGCTGTCAGGTAGCTCCACCTGAGTCGTCTTTGTAACATCAAAATTTGCATGTAGTCATGACAGCTGTCCTTTCCTCTGTTGTAGGTGTAAGTAACTCTTTCTTTGATTACTGCTTGATGGCACGCTATGGAAGAGTGGTCCTTGTCACAGACTCTTACACAGATCTTGCTGCTTCTTACTGTTGCTGAACATGTCTCCTACAGGGATTTAAGTGTTTTATTGATTGAGTTGATGAGATCTACTGAGAATTGATTGTGGCTAGCAAGTATCTGCTGCACAGAACTTCTTTATTGTTTTTAAGTTAGGAGAAAAATATGTCAGAAAAAAATGTTATTGATGTTAATACTGAAGTGCTGACAAATGGTCAGTACTAGTGTGCACCTTGTCTTTCTCTGTCTCTTCCATTTCAACAGAAATAGACTTACTTTGCATAGCAAAATGGCTCAAAGTGAATTACTTTTGGGGCACTTTTTAAAACTGAGTGGTTTGAGGAAATATTTTTCTTCCTGTGGCACTCAACACAAAAATCCAAGATCCTTGTAAACAGTCAGGGTTTCATTCTCACAACAACCACAGAAGCAGGCCAGTTGCCTCTTTTCACAGATAGGATTTAAAGAGTTGTTTGATGATCCACACAGAGCTTGTAGATGATGGAAGAATCTCCAGAGCTACAGTCTTTATGCCAGCACCCAGACTGTCCATGTGACTATATTTCTTCCAGATGCCTTCACATTATAAAGTAAGTGTGACTTCAGATGCTGAATCTGCCTCTTCTAATTTTAGCTTATTGTTTTGAGCTTGCTTGTTCTCTGGCATGTGTATTACTTGCTGGAACATTGCTAAACAACAAAAACTTCTATTTATTTTTTCAAAGAAGACTGTATGCACATATAGAGGAGACGTGGGACTTTTATGAATCATATCCTGTAGTTTCTTTGTGTTTTTTCTTTTCTTACTTGCTCCTTGTTTTTAAATAACCTTCACAAAAGAGAAAACTGTTTGGGTTGTGTAACAATCCACACACAGGAACTAGACATTTTCTTTACTCTGCTAGATGTGTTGGCTGTTGTGATTTGAATATAGATTGCAAGGAACACAAAAATGTCAATAAATACTGCACTTGTTTAAGGGTTAACAACTGAACCATTTTATATGAGGCTTCAGGGGATTTGGAAGGAAGTTATCTCAAGACTCTCACTTTTTATAAGCATAATGTTGTGGTTCTTATTACTGAGCAAAGAAACATCAGCCCCGTCCTTATGCTCTGTGTTAACCTTAGGGATTCAATGAATGAACAGGTCAGAACTGCCATAGGCTGCAAGCACCAGGCCCTCACAAATAAATGTAAAGCAAAGCCCTATACCACACTGCAAGCTAAGTCAGAAATTTTGGAAAAACTGCTTCTTGGGGAACAGGTGATTTCTCAAATCTGCTTCTATTTTCTGCCTTCTTTGAATTCCTTTGAGGAGTGTTAATGACTTTTCAAGATAAATTCTGTTAGATCCTCCTATATACAATGGTTTAAGCATCTTCATGAATGGATGAGGGAAGTCAGAATAACTGCTGTTCACCTGTAAATTTGGAGTCCTTCTTTCTTTAAGACTCTCTTAGGAAGACTGAGGTGTTCAGCTCAACATACACGCTCTTAACTTCAGGCAAGCAAGAAGATGAAGACAAGTATGCTCATATATCAAGCATAATGAGACTCCTGTGTGTGCTGTGCACCATGTACCCACAGATCCATGGTGATGGGACCTTAACAGTGTAGAGCAGTAGGACATGATTCAAAATGTCTGGGACATCCTTTATCCTCTTGCAAAATCAGAATAAGCTGCTGGAGAGAACCCTGTGAGAGCCCAGAGGAGATCTACGCTGAGCCTCACACTGCAAATCTCAGAGGTGAGTGGGAAAGGATGAGAAAACTCCACAGTTGCACCTACAAATGAATCATGAACTGTGATATGAACACCAGTTAGTATCTGAGCAGCTCAGAGGAAAGTTTAAAATCAGATCTCAGCAAAAAGAGTCTGCTGACCTCCAACCTCATATGCCCATCTTTGGTTCAAACAGAATGAAGAAACAAGGCATGATATAGGAGGAATTATCCCAAGTATGTAACACCTATTACCTCCTCACATTAAGCACATGTCTTTAAGAGAGGAATTTTCAGGACATTGTGAACTACGTCTAGAAATTGAAAGGAAAATATGCTCTAGGAAGAGACTGCACTCTCTGCTGCATAATTCCATGATTGAATTCCCAAGTGACAGAACCTTTGCTAAGGGGGTGTGCTAGGTCTTACAAACATATCAGAGGAGAACAAACACATTGATCACATTGGAGCTCCAATTTCTTCTTCATACAGAAATAACTATATAAATTCTCCATAGCAGTGTGCTAATGCTGAGCTTCCTGGCAGCAGTCTGTAAGAGTTATTATACATGGAGTCAGGCAACCCTTACTTGGCTGGGACCCTGTCAGGAGTGCTGGCAGCAGCACATCTGTTCACTTCGCAGACTTTTAGACCAAATTCAATGTGTATGTGAGGGACAGTAGACTGACTTACCAAGAAAGATGAGATTTGAAACACGTGCAGTGTGTTTACTGATGTTGTGATGTATTTCCTCCGGCTTCTGCTATGCCTATAGTATCTATATCTAGCATCTACATCCCTGGTTCACAGCAGGAACAAACCAGTGTGAGGTCTGGACGGTACCTATATCACACAAAGTCAAGATCCTTTTTTACAGTAGATATAATGGTATTAAGTTGACTGGAGGCACAATCCTAAAAATGTAACTAATGATGATTATTGAGGAATGCTACCTGTATAAACAGTCAGGCTATTGTTAAAATAAGAGATCAGTATGCCCCTTTGATGGTGATGAGCTGCATAAAGTTTGTGATGAATATTTCTCTGCTCCTAGTTCGCCAGTCACAAAATGTAGTGATAATTACCCTGTACCTGGAAATGCTGTGAAGCACAGAAGGACTCTATGAAGTTCCCTGAAGACAACAGGATAATACATTGAATTCTGTTGAAAAATATAGATTTTTATAATTACAAGACTGTAATCTCTAAAATCCTGTATTATCTATTCTATAGACATTTATAAAGATCATGCTTTTAGACAGTGTTTTACTTGGTTGCAGAACATCAGTGCTGGGCTCATGGGCCTGGCTCTTTCAATCCAGTGGACGGTGTCTGCTGACATTCCCAGGGCTGCTGCTGGGCTGCTTCCTAATGCTGTGAGCACTGATATTGCTTGGTCCCTGCTGGCTGCCAGTTCCTGGGCTCATCTGCTGCCCGAGCGCTGTTATGATCCTCAGGGGAGGTATTTTGGCAGGATATCACCTTGCTCATGCACCACCAAGGAAGGGCTTTTGTTTTGAGTCAGCTTCTCTCCCCTCTGAATCCATGGTTTGAGCATGCCATGATTTTCCTGGGAATTTTAGCCATGTTCATCCACAGTCTGCTTGGTTTGGTAGATGTGTCCATTCTGCACAGTTCCTCCCATTCCTGCAGAGAACCCTAGTCTCCAAAAAATTGAAAAGAACTGGACAGACTTCAGGAGACAGGAGAAACCATTTTTTCAAATGCTAGTTTCATTCTTCTTCAGAAAAAATTGCTTTATCTTTTCTTTTTCAATCCCAAGAGTTTAAAACCTTGTGGAAGGGGGACAAAGGGAAATACTTGGTCTTTGTTTTTTTTTTTTTTGTTCTTATTGTTTTTTTCACTCGGTTTGGGAAACACGGCCATGTGGTTATTCCCAGGATGAATTATATTCCCCAGTACCCTGTCAGCTGCTGATTGTGTCCGATAGTCCTGTCAGCTTCACAGCTGCTCTTAATAGCCATACCCTGCCTGCTGTGGGACTGCACCCCTACCTCCCAGGGCCGTGTGTAACCACTGAGCTACACAGCCATGCCTGATCACTCTCTGTCTCTCCCGATGGATATGCAACCACTAGGCATTTAAGTAGCACATAAGTTGAAGGTGCATCTGGTGCCCCCAAGTTTCAGTTCCCTCTTGGCTGCTTTGAGTTGTCATATGCCTCCAGGCAAGGACCAAAGCTGTGTCTTTCTCAAACCCTTGCTGGTCTAAACATAGGAGAAAAAACAGAAGCATGTCACTCCAGCTGTTTTTGTGCATGGCCTAATCCTGGAGGTATGCTTCAAGAAAATCTGATATAATGGGCCCTGTGGATGGCATAGGTTTCAATCAAATGCCTGGGGCTATGGGTCCTAAAAGAGGATGTTGCCTCAGACTGAAATGGTAAAAGCCAAGGGCAGTTTTGAGGAAATGGAATCAAGTTTTCCTCAAAAATTTCAGCAAAAAAGTCTATCTCTAAAATAATCCAACACAAATATTTACATAAACTAGATTTTGCCTCGATTGGAATTCAGATCCAAATTCAGAGCCACGTTTAGACTGTGATATATCTCTAGCATTGCTATATGACGGGGTAGTGAACTGCTCCTAAAGACCAAACGATTAATACCCTTCCGGCATTCTCTTTCCTTTCTTTTCTGATATATTTTCAAATATGTTTTACAAAGAAGCCAGGTGTGGGGCAGCCAGAGTGGAGCAGATGAGTTATTTGTGATGATGTGCACCTTCTGGGCAGGCAATTGACAAAATGCAAACGACAGCAAACTGCACAAAAGTGCCCTGCCTTTGGAGATAAAGGCAACTACAGCTGATGTCTTCCATGAACTGGACACCCAGGAGGACCAGAGACAAATACATTCTGTGCTGTGGATTAAAATAGCAACAGATGGGATTTCTGATGGTGTTTTTATTAGCTCTTATAAGAGTTAAGAAATTCTTTCTTTTCCCTGGAATAAATAATAAAATGTGAGGAAGTCCTCACTGCCTGTTGTAAAGTTGGATTTTTTTTGGCTGCAAAATTATTCTCTTTCTTACCCTCTGCTATAGCATCTACTTCCCCCTTACCTCACATGTTTTCTGTTATGTTATAGCCCACTTGAAAAAAGATACTAAAAATAAGCTTTCATTAGCTGTATATGTTCTGAGAGGGCATGCATGCAAAGAGAAGTTCATAAAGCTAACAGAAGAAGATAATAATTTAAGCGTCATATTCCTCTGAACAATTAATCGAGTTTAAGAGTGAGAATAAAGTACGCTGATTGGAACTTGCCCTTCTATATATAGCTTTTATTCCCATTTGATTACATTTATTTTTCTACCATAACCTTTGCCTCATTTGAGTTATTGTTTCCCACAATCAAATGTTAGTGTAATAGTAAAGATTTCCAGAAGGACTTTTTCCCCCTCTGCTACTTTGGGAAAAGCTCTGCATGTAAACTGCTATATGACTGCATGCAAAGTACATACACTAAACATGATACGTTTATTTTATCATTTGTAGCTAAAGAGGTGTAATTATTTAAGTGGGTGTAATTTAATGTTATGGCATCCCTCAAATTGCAGTACTGAAATTACTTTAATCTGTACTTTGGCTGGGGAAATACATGAGAAATTGAAAAGCTAAAAAAACACTCCAAAACCCAGAAAGGAGCTGTTTGTGTGGGTTGCATAGGAGTCCTCCTGACATCTTTTCAGGAAGCAGTCCTACTTTTTCAAGAGCTTTACTATCTATTGAACTACTTATGGACTCTTTATCATGTCATCACTGAGGGTGGTTTACCACTAGTAGACCTATGTGTCAAACTAGAATTGGGTGCTCTAGGCAAGCTACATCACATACTGTGCCTTTTACTTCCTGTGGAAAGAGTGAGGGACTGCACTGTCCACTCTTTCAGGAACACAGAACTTTTGCTGCTTTTAAATGTAACAAGTCTCTAAATTAGAAATTTTGAATCTTTTCCCATTGTTTACATGCAAACTTCAAAGCCAGCAACACCAAAATTCTGTCTTCTGATGCTTCAGTATTATACATTTTGGAAGAAAAACCTCTCTAAATTCATGCCTTTGCTTTCTAGCAATTGCTATTCTCTGAGAAAATCAGTCTGAGTCCTTTAAAGAGTGGCTTCATTAAGAATGTGTGCTTTATAAGCTGGGTGTGGTATCCTGTTTTTCTTTAATGACTTAAGCACATTTTGAGCTAAGTAGAGTAGCTGTCTAATACTTTTGCTAGAATGGAAATATCAAAGTCAGTTCTTATTATTACCAGAATCTTTTCTATGAGAAGCCATCACAAACAGAAGTTTGTCATATCTGCATTTAAATAAATTTACGTTCTTAGTAATTCTCTAATGACTGTGGACTACGTCCTGTTCCCATTGAAGTCAGTGGGAATGTTGCCATTGACTTCAATGAGCTTGGGATTTGGTTTCCTTTCATCGAAGATCGTTCTAAATGCAGAGCCCTGCAGTCCCAGTTAGGTATATATCTCCATCCCAGTTTAGCGTGAAGTTAAAAGCACTTCTTGCAATAAACTAAAGCATTTTACTTCCTTTTAGAGCCACCTCCTGCTACCACCCGTTGAGACTAGGAGAGTTGCCCTGTTTTTTTGGGTTTATGAGTATGTTTCTTTTTCCACTGTGGATGACTATGTTAACTGCTCCAAAGCTATTCCTCCAAAAACCCAGAACCTCTGTGGGAGCCGAGGTGGAGTGGTTTGCTCCTAGTGTGCTATCCTGCCTCTGTAAGAATCATGAGGGGAAAGTTCCATTTTCTCTCTAGACACCTGGCACTAATAATGTCTAATGTAAATCGTGGCTTAAAGCAATAAGCGGACCCTGTGAATGTAACATGAAGAGCTCATCTGTGTGAATTTTACCTTCAAAAACAAGCTGCTCATAGACAAATCTTCTGCTAACTTTTGTAGTCCTAGAGTAGAAGTTATTTTTTCTTACTTTTATTCTGCTTTGGTATCTACCAGAAGAGACAATGAAACTTTTGCTCAGACAGTGAAATACAGTTAAAAGAACCTGAGCCCAAATTCACTGTTTCTATTGGAGCAGCTTTGCCCAATGTTACGATTTCTGTTGTTGCAGAAGGTCCTAATTATTCTATCTCCCAAATCATATTTTGTTCCAAGTTTGGATAGAGAGATAGATTCTTAAAGAAGTCTGTTTATTCAAATTAATGCCAAGGAGGAAAGAAAGCTGACTCAAAGCTAATGAAAAATAGTGTGAGCAATAATAGGGAACAGGAAGAAAGTAGCTATGCAAACTGATCTTCACAATGGGAACATACAGACAAGATGAACCAATGAAGCAGAGCAGAAATAAAGCATCTGAGAAAGGACCTTAATTAAGCTGCTGCCTTCTGCAGTACTTCAAGAGCAGGGTATCCCATTCCCTCTGCATATATGTTTTTCAGGGCTTTTACTATGATCAACATAAATCCCTTATCTTTTTTTTGAGGCTCCTACCCAAACAGTTCTGTTGCATTCTCTGGGCTAGTTTTCCTGAAAATAGGGTTTAAAGAAGAAAATTTTTAGTTAGAATAAGTGTTCATGAGTTTTAGTTGGAATTATTGTTTATGTGTGCAGTATGTCAGAAGCCTGATCAAAACCTACTGAAATAGAAATAATTCTCTGTCACACTCAGCCGTGAATAAGACCTCCAGAGGACTCAGACTTTAAATGTCCAGGCTCTGAGGATGCCTACCTCTCCCATAGGGATTTGTTATTGAAACAAAAATGTGCTACTGAAGACAGCTATCACTGACATGTTAATATACTTGACTTATTTCCAAAGGTGTTTGGTTTAGTATTTGTATGTGTGTCTCTAATAAGTGAGGTTTTTTAATGTGTGCAGAAGAGGAGTGAGTAGTGGCTTTAGTGTGTGAGACATAAGTCTCCATGGAAACATAACAAACATGGCTGAAAAACAGTGATGTTTGCATTTCTATGTATGTATCTGTTTCTTGGTCCATTTCTGTCCCGCTATTACCTGGGTTACACATTGTTGCACTGTTAGCATAATTAGTGGCCCACTTTTACATCTGCTTTCTTCATTTTATCTAATTGGAATCTATGCTCCATGACAAAATATCCCATCATAATCTAGATTTGTGCTTTTATAATTTGTATTTCTGTGTACCATTTTGCTCCAAAATGTGTTTAGGATGTCTTCACTGTTTTATTGTAGTAAATGTGAAGAGCAGACTTCAGCCACTTGACATTGGGCTGAATGTTATTTCTCAGTTGAAATTGCTTTGAAATTGTTTTGAAAACATAAAACAAAGATGGGAATACAAAGCACACTATGAGGTCAGGGAACAGTTTAGGGATGACAGAATGGTAACTCACAGAGATGTTTTGGAAAATGTTCTGTGCTTTAAAATAAGACAGATTATTGTCTTTGTCCCTTTTGATTACTGAACCAATGTATATTGTTCTCCAGGTGGGGAGGGGTTGTTCATTGTGTTAGAAGCACAGTTTTACTAAGAAGTTACTTACCACTGTCACTTGTGGCAAGCACATCTATGAGTTATGGAGCAGCATTCTCCGCTTTGAGCATTGTTTAAAATACTGTTCATGGTGCTCAGAGCAGAACACAGTTTAGCCAGAGCCAGAGGCCTCACTTCGTTCCTGCTGAGGAGTAATTTCTCAAATGAAATATGTCATTGAAGAGAGCAAGAGTGTGAGTTATTTACCTGTGTGAATAATTTATTGCAACATTTTTTGTTTAGATTTGGCTTTTCTCCTACATATGATCCATGGGCAAGAAATGAAAGCTTTAGTTTTCACATTAAATAGCTGAACCTGCAGGGATAATAAGGTATGTGGAGGGGTTTCCAGTCACTTGTGAATTTACCTAGAAATTACTGAGCTACAGAGATCTTCCCAGAAGGCTACTTCTACAAAGTTATTTCTTCTTCATAGTGCAAGAAGGACCATGAAAGGCATGACTGACAAAAATGAACTCCAGTCACTAAAGCAAGCAGCTAAGCCACCAAGTACCACAGAAGATGAGCTTGTTGACTCAGAAGATGCCACTTTAATGAAGTAATTTTAAAGCCAGAATTGTATTTTAAGATAAATTAGATGACTATCTGCCAAACTACCATGGCTGTATTTAGGTTAGCTATCCATCCAAATGCCAAATTATATGAGCATAGAGTACTGTAATGCACCATATATGTCTATCTCTAGCACTGTACATACCACAGCTATGAATATATGTACCATCATGGAATTGAAACAATAGGGAAGCTGATTCTTAGCTGTATATAGCATTTTAGCTCCACTGAATGTAAAGTCTAATGGTGATTTTTCTCCAGGGAACATCTTGGCCTCCCTGAAGTTAGGCCTCAGTAATTGTATACACCAGTCCTACGAGGGTGCAGTCACACCCTTGGGATGTGCAGGTGGGTGCTGGAAGCTTCAGGGATGAGGGATGACCAGGATTTGTCTAGACCATGAAGAGATCTCTTTGCTCAAGCACTCCCAGCAGTTTAGCGTGTCATCAAGAACATGTGAGGCCATTCAGGGGCAGGCAGGTGTGAAGAATAGCAGTCTTATGGTCCCCATGGACTTTTCAGCAAATATGCGTCAGCACAGAGGCTGTGACTTTACACTTCAGTATTGCATTTTTTAATCCAGTCTCTAATCCATTTATTTTATGAAGTGAAACATTCAAAATTTACAAAAGGATTTGTGTTTTATGAACATGTGTGAGCTGGCTGGAAAGACTGTGAATTCTTCATACCTTTCCCTATAGCTAACTTTCAGGTCCATCTTCACAACGTTGTGGATTAACCTGCATTTCACACATGTCTTTAAAACTTCTGTTTCAGGTTACTTTCTGAGATAAGTGATACCCAATGAGAATGGCTTTCTTAGAGGAAAGTTGTGATGGAAATGTTTAAACATGAGGATAATGACAGGGAAAAAACACTCTTTTGTGTGTGCCAAACACTAACTCACAGAAGCCGACCAAGTTCTCATAAACGCCTGTTGACCCTGGCAGCAGGGTGGTGATTTTTCTCACTGCTAGCATTACTGAAAAGTCCATAAAGTAGCATAAAAAAGCAATAACAATTAAATAAATACAGAGGCAATGGTGCTAACCAGGTTAGGTAGTGATAGCCCTTTTGACCATGCTTATTGTGTTACACTGGTTTAGCCAAGAAAAACCTTATCTGATTAAAACAATAGTTCCCAAAATGCACTCCTTTTAAAGAAATTAATTTTCTTCAACATGGGTTTCCAAAACAAATATAACACAATATTTTAAATTTACCTTTGCAAATCTATCAGGACACTCCGGCCAGGCAATAAGTCAAATGAAGATAACCTTGGTTACTATGTTACCCTTTAGCTGTGAAACTGTTTTGAGTTCCACTTCTGGTATGGCTTCATCTACACATGTGAGTACAAAGTGGCTTAACTCTCTCCTTTGAGTTGTCTTTTTTTACAGTACAGCTGGAAAGAATGTTTTTCACCGAACAGAGTACATTCCGTGAGTGACAGTTTTCTGTTATGAAGTTATGATTTTGAAAATGATCACTACCTCCCATTGAACAGGGCCCAGAATTTATGTACTTTCTTTGGCCAACATTTGAATCTAGCTTTGAAGCCAGATGTGAGAAACAAAGCATGCAGGAAGATTTTCTTTCTTTTAATGTTTTTTTTAAGCCAATGCACTTACTGCATAGAGGAAAACACATGCAATTTTTTCATTTGACAGCTTTCATCCCTTTAGATGCCTTTCCTGACCTCTCTTCACTATCTGTACTCCCTTCACACACCTTCTAAGCAGCTTAGGATGTGTGCCACGTGGTAAAAGAAAGAAATATATTTTACATTATACAGAGAAATAGTTCATGCTCTTTTTTCATCTGAATCATGTGAAAACCTAAGAGCCAAAACCACTTCTTTCCCCATCTGCCTCCAGCCTCCCCCAGACTCTCTGAATATATTAAAATATTCTTATTGTGAGATTAAACATTGACACAGACATCTCAAATTTTCCAACTACCTTTTGTACAGAAAAAAAATTGTTGATTAATTCTTTAATTTCTTCTCCAATCAAAGTTCAGTTCCAAATACAAGTTAAAGAGCCTTGGAGAAACTTTATCCTATATCTCACCAGAGAGACCCTTACTTATTTCAAAAGCTGGAACAGTCTTTCCTCCTGATACTTTCACTTCACTGTAGCAGAAGTTTCCTTAATTTAGTCATTCTGATACTCTCTGTACTTTTATAAGAATACCTGGAGGTCCCTCAGTCCCTTCAAAAGAAAGAAAGAACAAAATGAAAGTAGCCTTTAATCTTTAAAAATAGTAAAGTTAAATTAAAAAATACAAATTAAAGTTTCAAAGTCGGCCACAGTGTCTCAAGTCCATTTCTTGAGTTATATTTGTTATATAAGACACCTAGAAACACAATGCAAATTTCATTGAGTTTGTACTGTCAATCTTATATTTATCCCACTTCCTTAAATACGTTTTATTTATTTCTTCAGTGTTTTCTTGAATAAAAAGTACTATTTTTCCTAGGACACTGTAGCTGACAAGGGGTCAGAATTGTCATTTATACTTGTAGCAGTAGCTAAGGTATCTGTGAGATGGTCTAAGCACTCTACAAAGTCAACCCAGTGGAAAAGCTTCAAAACTGGTATTTAAAGTTTTTCTAGGTTAGGCATACCCCAGGGGGCAATAATATGGTCTGTTCTTCTCCAAGGACACCTCGTCTATTGAAAATGCTCCATGGCTTACTGAGCAGGGGTACAACTGCAGCTTTGGGACCTAAATAGGTGATTGTGTTAAAAGTCAAAGTGCAGGGGGAAGTAAAATATACTAGGTTATTAGAGCTAGAGCTGGGATGGTTCTGGTTCACATCAGAGAAAACCCCCTGGGAAGGAACTATGCCCAGCAAACCTTCAGGCTGGTCCAAGAAAACTTCATTTATACAAAGAGTTCAATGCCTTCAAATTCTTTCCCATGCAAGCAGTGGATCAAAGCCTTTGCTGCTTTGCTGCACAACACAGCAACCAGGCTCATGACACAGGCCAAATTAAAGCAATTTTGGATAGGATCTCATGGAAGGTCACACCCCTTGTCTCTCTACAAAAGCACTGGCTTCTTCAGCAGGATTGTGGAAAGAAATCCTGTGAGAAGCCTGCAGCTCTCCTTAACACATGTATGCCTGGCTCACATTTAGGCATTAGATCCTCGTGGTTGCTTCATCACCCTATTCCCTATGACAGAACACAGCTTGTATACTTGTGCCAACTCTTTGTGTTTCAGGCTGCACTCCCTCACATCAGTTATGTGATGCAGAGATGGAAGGAAATCAGCAGTAGTATTGATGCTCCTATCCAACTTCTCCATTGTGGCTTATCTTGGCTTTCCCTGTATTCCCAGTCAGTGCCTGGACTCCTCACATGCTGGGGTGAGAGATGTTTGGTTTTTCAGAAGCACTCTTGTCCTTCATTACTAGATACCCTCACAGGGTGAGACCCTGGTCTTTCCTTAGCTTGTCTACCTTACAACCAATAAGCTTCTTTGGGTAAAAAGCTGGAGTGTGACCTTAAATTCAAAGGAAATTGCAACATTTTACTCTGGGTTTGTATTTACAGTAGTGAGAGGAAATAAATGCACTGGCAGCAGCTCTGAGCAGACCAAGGAGATGTGCTCTCAAGCATGATCAAAGAGGGAAAGAAGAGATGAGAATTTTAAAAAGGAAGAGAGTTTTAATTGGAATTTCCATTGTCTAAAAATGAAGAGAAAAGGATTTATTAACTAATAATCCTATAAGACAGTGATCAAAAAATAAAACTATAAAAAGAATGTAAAATTTTATTATTCTTCAGTTGAATACAGCTTTTCTGGTCAGGGCTACAGGAATATAAGCTGTCAAGTAAAATGCTTTTTCTTTAAGATCTGTTTCATTTGAGGGATTCCTCTGCTTAAAATGAGTCTCCAGAATGATTCTAGCATCTCTAGCATCAAGGGTAAAGGAAGGTTATTGTAACCTCCAAATTTAGCCAGATGTATGAGTGAAGTCACTGCAGCAACCTCCCACTAAATTGAAGCCTGGAGTTTGAGATGTACTTTTGTTAGCTGGCAAAGTGCTGGGGAAAATGTAAATCTGCCTTGCTGTATAAGCTTGCATTTCCCTCTCTTTCTGTTTATTGCATTCATAATGTTTTATGTCACCACTTAGCTGAGGGGAGGGGAGGAGAGGAGAGGGAAGGGAAGACCCATTCCAGTGGCTATTTAGGATGCTCTGTGTACTCCATCTCATATGAGTTCTGGTACCCTGCTCATCACAGCTCTGTTTCTGCCACTCATGTAGCCTCTTATACCTGAAGAGGATTTTAGTCGTTCTTTATATGCCTCCATGTGCATCTGAAGCTAGAACTGAGACTGCAGAAAGAAAGGTGATGCAGGGGAAAACTGTTCATGGTCCTTAACCACTCACCAGAGCTAGGTTATAACATATTCCTTCTATTTGAGGAATTGAGGAAGAACATCCTCAGTGCATGGTAGATGCTCTAAAGTACTGGTGCTAGTGCCAAGGAATTCAAACATTCAAACATTAGAATGTCTTTTGTGTCTGTGTAATCTGTTTTTTTTACTGTAAAGGTGATTCTTCTGTATGTTCTAAATTAAGTATATTTGGGCAGGTTTCTTTGATATTCAATATGCTTACAGATGTTCATAATAGTGTTAATGTTCAAAATGTGGCAGCATTTAAGCCACAGCAATGCAAATACAATTCTTCAGGAAAACATTCCTAAAACTAAATGAAACCAAACCAAAGTCAAGAAAGCTCATTCCTTTCTTGAAATTTCTTCTGTATAGATACAGGCTACTAAATTCTGGCTATGCAGGGAATGCAAGGCTTTACCCTAGCTAGCATTACCCTGTGGGGAAGCATCACTGCACCTGGGATACTTGAAAAGTTAAGTTCTGAGAATGACAGAAGTCATACTTCACATCTTGGATGTTGAACCATTTCCCAGGCAGGCTGGAGAAAGAGAAGTTGCAGATCTTTCTAGTATTTTCATCAGCTTGTTCTACCACTTCAAAATACACTCAGTCCTCTGCCCTGATTCGGTCTTACCCTGAGATTCTTTCCCCCTTCAATAGGGGGTGTCACAGACTGTCGACCATTACAAGGAATGCCTGTTGTATACCTAAAGAGCACCTGTATGCAAAAGGTTGCATCCAAACCACCTTTCACAAAGTGGGATCAAAGTTGCACCAACTTTTCTCCAGACAGGGAGTGTCTCCAGCACTGCACTCAGGTGTGTTTGCCTTCTTCCTCTGCCGCAGATATTTAAGGCTAGGTCACTGTTCTTACCTGCAGATGACAGATTCTGAATGTGCTAGACATAATCAGTTCAGGTATTTTATAAATCTTGCTAGCTATTTCCTTTGATGCCTAATAACTTTTCTGATTCTATTTCCACATAAGTTAAAAATAGAGAGCAATACCACAAAGGATTTGGAATGCTCACCAATAAGAGGAGTGGGATAGATGGACTTTTCTTAACTGATCTGCTTTAGCTGACATTCAGATCAAAAGAAAGAAATTAAATTTTTCATCACAACGGAAAGAGGGATAGGGCTCAAATTAAAAAAAAAAAAGTGCAGTTATAAAGAAAATATTTTTGCTCATATTTATGTTCAACTAAAAAGTGGTAAAAACTTTTTGACATAATCAAGGAAAGATGGATAAAATTTCAAACATATCCAATCTCAAAATCAAATTTAAGGGTGAAGTAAAAGATGGGAGCCAAGCACAAATCATGGGTGGCAACATTTAAAATTACCAAAAAGTAAGATAACAGAACAATCAAGACCTTTTTCTCTTTCTGCACCAGACAACAGGAAGTACAATTATCTCCCATTTTCCTTAAGCTGCATATATATGCATGTATCCACACATATATACTCTTCAGTTCTGATGTGAAACATGCTATTTTTTTCATCCACAAGTTCTCATTACTGATCAGTCTTAAAATCTTAGATAAATTCACATTTACATTTATTTCCAAGAAAGCAGCTGGTTTGCCCTAACATTTAAGAACCAGGATTAATGTAAAATCAGCACTGATGTCAATGGAAATATATCCAGTGCTGGTGCTAGATGTGATGTGCCTTCTATAAACCATTGAACCAGAAGCTGGAAATGAAGTCGTAAAGTGTGCCACTACACCTGTTCCTGAGCCTATGCCCAGCTTCTCTTCCTCCCTTTCCCCAGAGGTTATTGCTCCAAAATCTACTCACACAACAGTCTTTCTAATGTAGCTGTAAAAAAAATATTGATTCAATTGGACACTTTTAATCCATTAATTTTTTTAACCCCAGTCATTTTTTTCCTTCTCCAACAAGAGAATTTTTTAACCCTAGTCATTTTTTCCCTTCTCCAATAAGAAGAGAGCAAATAAGCAAAAGACAGCAGCATAAGGACTGAGGGAAATGGATGAAGATCACTGAGCTCAGCTGTGATCAGAACCGCCTGTCTGATTGCAACCTGAATATAGACCCATCCATTCCTTCCCTGACCAAAATATGTCCATATCAAACATAATAAAGTAAAGCTAAGAAGAACCTCAGTCTGAGCTAGAGATTTAAACTACTAGAAAACTGGAAAATCGTCCACATCATACTTCTCATTCCTAAATGGTAAAGGAATTTATAGTCATCCTAAAAAATTATTATATACATGTTACACAAAAGCAGAGCCATTGCTATCCCCACAGCCAGAGCTAATTATGCATTGCTAGGAGGCAGTCCTAGAATCACTTTTAAGAGGTTGTTCTCTTTATGCACAGACTCAGTGCGGTCAATCTCATTTAGGGATGGAAAACAAGAGCCAATCTAGCAGAGACAGTTTACTCCACCTCAATTTCTCCTTCTCTTAACAAGGAAAGTGGCAAATTAAGCTTGTGGTGTTTTCAGGCCATGATTACTTGTGCCTATAGGCAATTTCCACTGCAAGGAGTTTTAAAGAGAATAAGTACACCAACAAGCAAAGAACTAGTGAGGACAGCAATGATGGATATGTGCCTCTTTCATGTGACTCACTAAATCATAGTTACTGGCTGTTCCAGCAGATTTCAGGGAATGATGCACTTCAGCACAGGTTTGTTAGATCAGTAGTTTCCTTTCCAAACTTATTTCACTCTTCAGTAGAAAGAAGATACTTTATGAAAGATATCCATCATTTATGTTCATTTTCAAGTAGGATTCAGGATGGTAAAAGCTGCCTTCCTATCTCCTGAAGGATGGAGCTCAAAGCACATGTTTCCAAACAGGCACAAACACTGTACAACAGTAAGGAAAAATGGGAGAATAGGTTCCAGTAGTATTTTCTTGCACTATTCATCAATTCATCAATGCTTCATGTTGTCCAAACCCTATCAGCAGTGGGAGTTGATGGGAGTCGTATTAATGACTCTCATTAGTTCAGGATTTCATTCATAGCACAACTGGAGATTTCAGGTAAAAAGCAAGTAAAATAGAACCACATAATCTCAAAGAATTTACTTTGAACATCAGACACAACTCTTATTTTCAAATATGCATTAACAAAAACAGCATCAGGTGGCCTATTTCCAGCAACTTTACTTGGAAAAGACAAGTTGGAGATTGGGTTTGGAAGAAGGAGAGAATTACCTTCCAAGAAAGTTCAGAAAAAGTACTTCAAGAAGGGATTCTGTGAAGGAGTGTGCAAAGTTATTTGCGAATGAGTGGGACTAACAGTGGTCAAGGTTATACCTGCAGGCTGCCCTTGTGTCTATACGAATTCAGTATGAATATTTTCTCTGAGAAACTTTTATTTTCCAATATGCACTTTTTTTTCAACCTAGGGATATTTTCAGAACAGATAGTATCAGTTCTAATCTCCTTGTCATATTTCTGCTCCACTCGTAATTTAAAGAGGGCCAGAGATAGTTCTCTGCCAGTACAATGTGTTCCTTCAAAGATTCCACCTCCATATTCGTTGTTCTGCATAAATCTATCTGCTAAATTATTGGCTGAAGTTCAACAGAGTCTATACAGTTCCCCAGTTAACCCATCACTTAATGATGGCCAATTGGTGACCCTAATGTGCTTTGTGGATAAAAAGCTCCAAAACTTTTTCAGATCTGAGAAAAAGGGAGGGAGCACAACTGTGTTTGTACCCACATGAAATAATATTAATAATCTTCCAGCTGTGAATAACCATACATTTTCAGATCACTGTGAACATGTGAGCCTTTTACAATTATATACATTTATTACATACAACTAGTGCAAATTTCTGTATGCTAAAGCACCAGCCAATTAGTTGCCATCCACAATTAATCCTCCTTTCTCTCTCACCTAGTTAGCCTTGAGCGAGGTTGGTGCGTACTTGAATTCTCATGTGATTCTTGATTACACTGTTGAATATGATCAAAAGGCTCCATTTGAATGTGAATGAGTTTATTTCTCGCTGTACTTGATGGCAGTTTACTTAAATATGATACTCCGCAGGAGAACTTGTTCAAAGTTAAGTCACAATAAACAGTTTATCATTTCCGTGTGCAGTATTTAGAAATATTGCCTCTTGAAAGCCTTAAAAAAACCCCCAACAAACCAGCAGAAGACAATGCCAAGAGGAAAAAGGAAAGCACTAGTGTGACCATAGTCTTCATTATCAGTGTGGAGCAAAATGTATAAGCCTTAAATTAATAATGTGATTGCCTCTAGCCCAATAATGAGCAGCCTCCTAGTCTGAGAGAGCACAGAGGTAATATCATTGATAACATGAAGTATTAAAAATTCTTCCAGCCTGGTTGCATTCCATGCAACAATCTCATCCATCTGAGCAACTAAATCCTCTCATACCTGATGACTTCCATGAAGGCTTGCAGTCCGCAGGTACAAACCTAGGAATTATTGTCCAATACCTGGCAAATTTAAACTATTATGGTGAAAAAGCTTCATACAACTAGATCATCACAGATAAGCAGCTCAGGAATAATGACAAATACACTACAGAAGACAAATGCTATAAAATACTGGAGTTTTGATCACTAATTTTCAGCTCTCTTCTAATTCTCCCACACTTCTTACTTCATTAATAGAGTCATCCTTCATTGCAAATAAAGCCACAGGAAGAATATTGGAGTTATAATATTCCGCTGGTCTAGACTACATTCGTAGCATAACTTTTGCCCCTGACTTAACTGACTATAAGCCTAGGTAGATACATATGTCATTTAGCAGCATTTGTTGATACTAATAAAGAAGACAGTGAGTCTCAATTCACAATGACATTTTCTTTCCCATATCCATATTTCTTAAAAGAAGTTTTCTATCTAGTTGACGCATCACTCTCAGTTAGCAGTAGAGAAAAGGAAAGATGGATTAGTTCTGTTCGAGGCTACCCAAACCATCTCACCATCTTTAGATGAACCTACCCAGTTCATCTGAACTGGTGATTTTAATCTTGAAAAAAGGAAGCAGCACTATCTTATCATCAGGTCCGGACACGTTCTTTCTCTGAAACAGCTGTCTCGAGTACTCCACAGTGGTTCCCAAATTGTTTGTTTTCCTCTGTCTGACTGGTAAAGAAAGAGAGGATGCAAAGCACCACTTCTTTATTGCCTCTCTTCTCTCCTTGCTAGTAGAGAAGAAAAGCTGGTGTATGTAGCAGCACAGGACTGTGTTGTTTGTAGCTCTAAATATAAAGTAGATTGAATAAGGTAATGTTTCTTCAGCAGAATAAGAAGAGCACAGACCATTTACTCTTTTCTTTGTGGCACAGCTCCTAAGGCAGAGCAATGCTACGACAGCTCTTACTCAATAGTTTTGACTGAGGTTTGAAGTACCAAAAAGTCCTTCATAAGGGAAATTAGAAGAATAAATAAGAATTAAGGATAAAAATGTAATTTGTTACAATTTTAGATAGTTAAATAATGAGAATGTGAATAAAGCCCTTTTGAGTCAGAGTAGAGGTCTCTCTTTTGGTGCCAGAGACAACTGAACTGTGAGTCTGGCACATATATGCCTTGTACATCTTCAGCATCCACAGCTGCTATTAGAGCTCTTAGAGCTAGACTGCTCCCTAGGTTTCTGTTTAACAATATATTGCCCATGATTTTGTCTAATTCTTTGGAACCTACTGATACTGTTTGCTTCCAAGCTTCTTGTGTCAGCAAGCTCCAGAAGGCAAGTTAGGCTGTAGTGACAAAAATCCTTTGTGAAGGTGAAAATTTCTCAATTGCGAAGGGACCTTGAGCTTTTTCCCATTTTTTTAACAATAATCATCTGTACTGTCAGAAATCTAAGGATGTGCCTAAAGATATCACCCGGTCAGGTACTTCCTGTTGACTGATAGTGGTGTTCAACTGGTGAGAAAAGGCAAGGGCAATAACCATGAGCACCCAGGCAACCAAGGTCTGTCTCCCACTGCCCTCACTGGAGACACTGGAGACACCATGAGGTAAATTGAGGTTGGAGTATCAGATCAGAGTTTCAGCTTAAACTCCCAATTTCCTGGCTTTTTGTGGGTTTTGGGCAGACCCTTAATGTTACTTTAATGTAGGGGGTTTCTTGTGGTTTAATATTTCTAAAGTCAGAAAATTATTTCCAGCATATGTAAAAAAGACAAATTTCTCATGTGGTTAGCGACCACAAAGCAAAACAAGAAGCAAAAATACTCAAGAGTAGGGTTCTTGAGAAAAGGTTATAGAGCTTTACACCTTCCTTTTGATGTTACACACAGAAAAAGAAAGTTTGGTACAAGACAGATGATTAATACCTTTACAAAGCATAGTAGCAAATAAGCACAACCTGTGTCCACCATCTCTGCAGATCTGTACAAAAACCTTTTTGTCTGCTGTGTTACCAAACACTTTAAAAAAATGTCCCCACTCTCTTATATTCATCCCATAAAAATTAACTACTGAGTAATAAATGTATCCTACCTTGTGAGGAGAGGTCCCAAGGTGGCAAACGATGAAGAAAATGTTGCATCAAAAAATGGTTCATTTCCACTTATGAATGATTAATTTTACTTAGCCTTTCCCATGGAGGGGAAAGATGGGTGAGCTGATGCCTGAAATCACAGTAGAATTGTTGCTACAGTTGAGTGGAGAGAAACTGTGAAGATCTGACTGATATTTTCAGATAAAATCCATAAGGCTTAGGAAATCACAATCAGTGTGGTTGGACAACAGCTTCATTATTGCAGGCAAGTCTCCTCCAGTAACTGTTTTAACTACAAGGCTTGAAAGCACCAGTTACAGCTCTTGTGGGACAGATGACCACACAGGCATTAGGATTACAGGACCTGTGGAGTCCCTTCTACAGCAGTGATGTGCCCCCTGATGCCTACTGTGCACCCCACACAAAGCCAGAGGGTCATTACTCTGCAGGTCCTCAAGGCTTGGCTAGCTGACTTGGGGCAGGTGGCCTTGGCAAGCCTCCTGCTCATGTCTCTAAGCCAGGCTTGTGCAATGAAAAGAAACTACCATTGGTTCACCATAGCCCCAGGGAAGAGCTTATTTTGATGGGAATAGCAAAGTTTCTGTTTTCATACTTGAGAACATTTGGGTAAAAAATTAGTTGTTGAGAAAACAAGATTTTTTCGAGAAGTAAGATGTTTTGACAGTACTGACAGTCAGATATATTGAGGATTGTTCATACTAGCTTTGTTCTCAGCACCATTTAAAAGCTCTGGCTGCATCACTGACAGAATTCATCCATGAGTGCTAAGGGAGTTGGTGGACACTACGGCAAGGCCACTCACAATCTCTTTGAAAGGTCATGGAGAGCAGGAGAGGTACTTGAGGACTGGAAGAAAGAAAATGTCATCTCAGTCTTGAAAAAGGGCAAGAAGGAGGACACAAGGAACTACTGGACAGTCAGCCTCACCTTAATCCCTGGAAAGGTGATGGAGCACCTCATTCTGGAGGCCATCTCTATCCACATGGATGACAAGAAGGTGATCAGGAGTAATCAGCATCGACTCACTAAATGCAAATCATGCTTGTTCAACCCGATTGCCTTCTATGATGAAACAACTACCTGGATGGATATGCAGAGAGCAGTGAGTATTGTCTACCTCAACTTCAGCAAGGTTTTTGACACTGTCTCTCACAACATCCTCTTAGGGAGTGTGGACAGGATGAGTGGACAGTGAAGTGTTTTGAGAACTGGCTGAACAGCAAATCCCAGAGGGTCGTAATCAATGACACAGGGACTAGTTGGGGGCCTGTCACTAGTGGTGTCTGCCAAGGTTCAATATTGGGCCAAGCATTGCTGAACTTACTCATCAAGGACTTGGATGAAGAGGTAGTGTGCCTCCTCAGCAAGTTTGCTGATGACACAAACTACAGGAGAGGAAATTAATTTGCTTGTCTTTCTCAAAATATTTTCACTGTAGTTTCTGGGATAGTGTGGGAGGAAATGCTAGTAGTTCAATGACATCTTCAGGAGCAATTTTATAGGCTTCTCACTCCAGAAATGTAATCATAAATTAAAAGAGAGGTAAGAATGAAGAAAGAGTTTGTTTACGTTGTTCTCCCATGCATTCAGTTGGAGTTGAATGAAATAAAGTGCTGTGTATTAGAAGTTAAGAAAGCTGCACATTGCCTTGAGACTGTGATTCTTCTCTTCACAGTACAGCTACGCTTGGCCGTAACAGTGGTGATGAGAAGAAGAGGTTTAAAACTGAAAAACAGAAAAAAAGGCTGCTGAAGTCTCAAATAAACACCAGCCCATGTGACTACATCTTTCGAGAGGAATGTTCTTCTGTTAATACAGCTGTGAAATCTATAGTCTGCATTGGAAAAGGCAAACATTATATTTGGTGAGGCTGCAAAATGTCCAGACTAGAAAGTTACTTAGGTGTTACTTCATTGAATTATTGAAGATTTCCCAAGAGAAACTAAATTGATTAAAAATTGACAGATAATTTAAAATTCATTTAATGGACAATTAGGTCCAATGTTGTAACTTGCTGGCTATTCTTCTTTTGCTGGAAAACAGTTAAAAAGGTCACAGTCGCACTTGCTACATCACAGTTTGCAGAAATTATTCACTTCACGCTATGAGTGGAAGAGATATTATTACTGCCAAGCACGTGGTGCAAAATTGACTCAATGAATCACATTCTGCTTTGTGAATCCCTTTTCCTCTGTGACACTGGAATTCCGTTCTTCCTGGTCAAAAGCCTACCATTCTTGCCAGCATTAATACCTCTCCTTTTTAAACGAGAATTACTCCAGGCAGCTCTGGGATCCCAACTCACAATGAGTAACTCCTTACTTCATTAATGGCTCCATTTGCTTTAGTGGGACAATTTATAGGGTGACATGCTACTCAATGTGAGTAAAAGGGTCAGTGCTCACCTAGTCAGCATAGCATTCAGCTTGACTGTTCCCATAAAAATCTGGGTATAAAAGTCCATACTTTCTTGGGAGCATTAGGTTATATTTAATTTACAAGCAATACAGATAATGATAACCTTAAACGAATCTTAAAAGACTGAAAATTTGTCTTTAAATTAAATAAATAAATAAATATTGCAGATTTTCAGGCAACATGTTTACTATTGCTAAAGTAATATTAACATTACATTTTACCCAGTCCCTGTAATGATGGCAAATTAAAAGCAAATATTCAGAATGTCAGTCACACTCTTCTCCATGGTCTATGAGCATCTATTAAGACTGGCTGGTTTAAATCATCTTCATTACACCAGGGGGATTATAACCAATAGTGTATTCCATAGAGATGTAATTATATGCAGTTAAATGATGTGGTATGCATAATGCTACACATTGAATTAAAGAATTAAATATGTTGTATTTAGGTAACACCTTCCATTTGATATACTCAGAATATTTAGAGGTTAATGAAATAATCCTCCAACAGTCCTATAAAGTGGGCAAGTATTATTAATCTCTAAGAACTTTCTTGTATTCTGCAGGAAGTACAGGACACAACTTTGAAAAAGCCTTTTTTCCTGGCTGATGTTAATTGTTTTCTCTGCCATTATAGGGCATAAAACATACATAACCTTATATATATGGTGTATACTGGCATTCATCTGGAATGTCTGCATTACTTGGCAATGCACGTGAATAAGGTAAAAGATCAAAAAGTAATACAAACATATCCTTTACGCTACATTCTGCCATGGAGTAAATATTGGGGTGGAGGAAAGGAATTGGTTAACAGTCCATGGGGAGAAAAAAAAAGGAGTTAATTTTTTTAGCCTAAGAGACTAACAAAGGCCCTATAAAGCCAAAACCTTCCAGCTGCCCTGCCTCCAGCTGCATAAGTATCCATGGAACAGAAAGGTGATAACCAATTAGTAACCAGGCAGTAGCCAATGTCCTTTCCAAATAGGCATCACTGTTCAAACACCTGCTATTCATGACCTGTGGATACTAGAGGAAGGTGGTGTATTTGGACAAAAAAAATGACAACTATATTTTACCCTCATTTGGCCTAAATTTAACTCTGCTTCAGGATTGGTTTTTTTTAGAACTCTGTTTCATGAGCTGTTCTGCATTGAGATTAAAGAAAAAGGGAAGGCAGATGAAGAAGAGATTTGTTTCACATATAAAGTCAGGAATAAATCATCCTGAGATGGACCGGTGAGCAAAGAGTTGATGAGATCAACAGAGGAAATAAACAAAGGTGGAGGGTGGAGTGTTTGAATATACAACTGTAGACAAAAAGGCTGTAATTTAAATTTAATGTATATTGGTTTAGGCGCCTTATATAGTTATAGGTACCTTGCATATTTATTCTTCTTAATTAAAATAATGAAAGCAATGGCATGGATGTGTGTTTTCATTTCAGTAGATTCTGATATATGTCACCAGAAACAGTGGTTCTCATGTTTAGAACCGTCACTGCTTAGATCTGCAATGAAGTCAAGTCTTGCTAAAAGAGTCGTGTGTGACAATAATAGAAGGGACTTCTCAGTCTGTTCCATTTCAGTCCCCTACCTCTGCCGGATTGAATTTCCCTTTATCTAAAACGTAGTTTGGGATATACTAAAATAAACACAGCAGTAGCCTAGGCACTGCCCCCAGAATTGAATTGAAGGACTCCTACAGAGTTGATCCTGCTAGATAAGGCCTTATAAGGAGCATTCCTCTGCCTGACATTGCTAATGATTGATATATTGAAGCTATCTTTAAAATTGAGGTTTTCCTTTTTCTTTCATTAGAAAAATATTCGGGATTTTTTTTTCTCTCTCCCCATATCTGCATATGCAAATGGAGAAAATTCACTTCAGTCAGCAAGAAACTTATCAATGCAAATATTCTTTTTCCTGTTTACCACACACACACACACAAAAGATAAACACATGTTTTTCTCTGCATATAGATATTTAACACCACTCTTTCATTAAGTGGGGTACAAATAATCACTTCCTTGATCACTAACCTATGATATGCTAGTTTTAGAAACTGTCGGCATTGGCTACAGTTTCAGGGTGTTATGCTGCCTTTTGGTGGGGACACTGTCTTGACCAGCAAATATGAAAGTATGTTGTTGAGTTTCTTCCAAATGCCAATACACATATCATGTTTTTGGTGTTGTAAGTGCTCCCATATGTTGCAGTAATAATTAAATTTTTACTGACTTTTTGGCCTGGCTCCTAAAGATGAATATCCTTCAGATGCTAAACATTTGATAGGTTTAAAGTTTGGGGAAGTTTCCTTTCATTCCATGGAAAATATGCATGCAGCAGGACAAAGGCAATCTTAGTTTTTTGGTATGGTTGGCCAACAGAGGAGAGAGGAGCAAGGCTGCCTTTCACTAAAAGAGCAGATTGTCAAACTGCGGTTGTTACATATATTAACTTTTCTGTAGGGGTTCTGATTAGGGTTCGGAGAAACAGGATCAGTTCTGCATAAAAAATAAAAAAATTGCTTTTGATCCATTTATCATCCACAGGAAGCAGATGGACTTGTAAATTGAAATAATCTGCGTGCAAGTAAAGGGGTTTATTTTCCTTTCCTTTCCTTTCCTTTCCTTTCCTTTCCTTTCCTTTCCTTTCCTTTCCTTTCCTTTCCTTTCCTTTCCTTCCTTTCCTTTCCTTTCCTTTCCTTTCCTTTCCTTTCCTTTCCTTTCCTTTCCTTTCCTTCCTTTCCTTTCCTTTCCTTTCCTTTCCTTTCCTTTCCTTTCCTTTCCTTTCCTTTCCTTTCCTTTCCTTTCCTTTCCTTTCCTTTCCTTTCCTTTCCTTTCCTTTCCTTTCCTTTCCTTTCCTTTCCTTTCCTTTCCTTTCCTTTCCTTTCCTTTCCTTTCCTTTCCTTTCCTTTCCTTTCCTTTCCTTTCCTTTCCTTTCCTTTCCTTTCCTTTCCTTTCCTTTCCTTTCCTTTCCTTTATTCCATATGGCATAATATGATCACAGCAATAAGCAGTCTTTAAAAATTAGCCTTATTAGATCATATTGACATTGCAGAGAGGAAGTGATGAGATGACACTTATTGCAATGCTAACTCTAACATGTTGATAGTTCTTTCCCCACCTAGTACCAGCCAAGTTCAATGTAATTTTTTGCTGATGCATTCAGTTTGGGAGGAGGGGCTCTTTCAATTTCAGATGAAAAACTGTCTCTTAGTGAGATCAAACATTTGAGTCCACCTGCCAAGAAATGCAGGGAAGAAGTCAACACATAGTGAATTTTGATCTATTTTTGTTTTTATTTCCTGCTGTTCATGAGAACCAGGAATGCAGATCAGGCTCCACCATCCATCGAGAGGCATGTATTAGCAAGGCTTCCGCTACTTTTTGGAGAACACCCATCCCCTTGCAGCTTTTGGACAAACCTTTTGTTCTCTGTGGGCCTTGGGTAATTTATCTGTGACTCATCTCTGGCAAGGGAATCCCAAGCCTGTTGGAGTAGCCTGGGAGAGTTCATGGTGATTTATGTGCTCTGAAGATGAATGCCCCCTGTTTTCCTGTCTCAAATTCTCACTCCATAGTTGCCCTCTGTTCAGAGAAATCTCTGAAAAGCCTTGTAGTACAAGGATCTCCAGAGTCTCCTGACGATTCAGCTGGTCAAATGACAAACAGGGTACAGAAGATAGACAAGCTGACTGAAATGCAAACTAAGACGATCTGAAGAAAGGATTTGGTGAGAGAAAACTGTCCTGCATTCCTCTGGACAGATAGAACAGATTCAATGTTGCACATCAGTGGATAGCCTGGATGCTGGAAGGAGACAGAAACTATTGTAGAAACCATTTGAACCATTGGCAATGCTCATAAATAGGTTCCTTACTGGGCTTGCATGCCACCTTATTACCCCAGAGCAGCTGTTTTAAAGAGCAGGCATAAACTCACCCTGGCTATTGCCAGCACGTTTTATGCAAGGTGAAAGGTTTGGCATCTGGAAGTGTCAGAAAGGAGCCTTTTGCCATAAATCACACCAGAAAGCAGTCAAATTTGACAAGTCCCTTGAGACCACTTATATTTTCACCCCTAAATTCCAATATCAAAGAGCAGCCCTTCAAGCTGTAAACTCCTATAATACACTACATCTGACATAAGAAGATGCATTAGTGGGGAGTTGAATGGCAGGAGTCTCCTTGACACCTAAGGACTGCTCACAGACAAGGGCTGACACACACAGGGCCGCATGAACTCCCTGGCTCCATGCCCTGCTCCAAGCATGAAGAGGCTTTGCCTTCACTCAGATGCAAAATCGTTTTCCCCTCCATCTCTCCCTTTCAGCTGCCCAGTTCCTAGAAGTGGAACCAGCTGAGAGCAGAGCCAGGTGCTCCTGGGCATGAGTTCCCTGCTCTGCACTCAGGACTGTCCAGGGGCTGAGCCCAGCATGGATAATCAGACATCTCATGTTTCATTCTTAAAGGATAAGGAAATGGGTTTAGTCACTCTTTCCTCGGTATCTAGCATTTTTTCTCCAGTCAGAAAAGAAAATACTGTGGCACTTCTGCTCTTGGGATAGTCACCAATGGTCATGAACTCGCTCCATATATTTTTTTCCTGCTGAAATGCCTCCATAAATAAAACAAGCCCCCATAAAACAGCAGGAAAAATCCACTCCCAGTGAGACTCCTTGGAGGCAGTGGGAGCGGATGACAGTGAACGAAAGGTGGGGATAAGAAGCTGCCCCCCTGCTTGCTCACACAGACAGCTGTCTCTGACCAGTTCACTTCTCCTGATGATTTATGAAGCCCTTTGATCAGAATCGGGTTTTAATTGCCTGAACTGCAGAATCTGACACGTGCTTCATCAAGTCAAAAGCTGAACCTCTTCCCGACGCTCTGCTTCTCTCTTCTCTTCCTTGGATCCATGCCCTGTAGGATTTTAGAAATCCACCTAACTCCATCTTTCAACTAGCCATCAGCTCAATAGTTGACAGAGGAAGTAAGAAAAGAAAGAAAGAAAAAATCCCAAACACTTATCTGTCTGAAGTACTGTCGAGTTCCCCAACCCATCCATCCCAAGGTCTCAAGAAGAGGGCCCAGGAAGGGAAAGAGGGGAAAAATCCTCTTGGTGGGGCTCCTACAGGCACAGACCGCGGGGGAGCCCCCCTGGCGGGGACAGATGCCGCGGGAGCCCTCTTAGTGGCATCAGACTCTGGGGAAGCCCTCCCGCCATAGAAGTGCCCCATCCACCAGAGCCGGGTCCCCCGCGGGGAATGGGCTGCCCACCCCTGGCCTGGCCGTCACTGGAGGGAGCGGGTATCATGTTACTGCTGGGCAGGCAGAAGAAAGGAGAGTGTCAGGCTCTGTCACGTATTATTAGTACTATTTCTCCCCATTAAAACCATGCCTCTGAGCAAAGGGGTTTCTTTCATGTTCTCCCCCACCAGTACTCTGACAGAACTCCTAAAACTCAGGAATTTTCCAAATCAAAGACTTAATCGTTATCCTTCTGTCCGTTTCCCCCCTCTCTGCCACACACACTATACCCCAAACTGCTTTAACTGTCATTATCCCCAGCACAGATGCCTGTTTAAATTCTTGATTCAAGCTGGAGGACATTTAATAGCTGCCTGGATTAAATATTGCAGACTCCAGCCCAGAATCTCTTTGAAAATACAGGTCGAGGAACTATGTCTAAATTTGCTGGATGAAAACCGATCTATGATATATGTTTTAAGTTCAGATCTGAGGACCGTGAGGAAGGGGGAAGGGAGTCTGTTCTGGATCTGGTTTATATTGGTGTAAAACCCTTGAAGTTGAAAGGTGTTCCAGGATGCTTAGAGAGGGAGAAAGACAGAAAGTGAGAGGGAGGAGGAAAGGATGAAAGGAGGAAGGTAAGGATGAAAGGAAAGGAGCAAGGAAAGGAGGAAGAAAAGAAGGAATGAAAGAAGGAAGGAAGGAGGGAAGCAAGGAAGCAAGAAAGCAAGAAAACAAGAAAGCAAGCAAGCAAGAAAAACTCATTAATTTGCTAATCTTTCTACATGAGAAGTGGATATATTTTCCATTGCAAATAATTAAATACGAAGCACGGCATAGCACTTTGAAAGTGCTGAGGTTCTGTGGAAGAATTAGCCGCCTGTTTGAAATTAACACTAATTTGGCACTTACATCAACAACCCCTTCGTAGACAGCATCTCGCTCAGTCACTAAACATGTTTGATAGCTCCAGGGTTCAGAAGCGAGTGTGCATGTGTGTGTTTGTGCCTGTCACACACTTGTACATGTGAAGAAAAACTTTATATCTTCTCAAATTCTGACACAAAGGTGAAAACTACTTTCCCATTGTTTTCTAAATTGCGTTAAAGAATACAATACAAATCGGCATTTGCTGAAAATTGTGATATCTGCTGAGTATCCCAAGTCCTTCGTTTATAACATTGATGGAAAAGAAAACAAACAACAACAACAAAAAAAAAAAAGGACTCCACTCCTTTAAATAAAAGGACTCCTTTATTTAAAAAAAACTTTGAACGTTTTTACAAGATCAAGTGATTGGGACTCAAAGGCAATAAATCTAGATTAAGAATCCCTAGGGATTTTTAGACTGATGCTATAGATTATTGGTAGCACCTCAGTCTATGAATCTGTGTTATATATGCCTGCATTGTCATTTTCAAAACTAATGTGCTTAATATCACTCCTTTTGCCTTTGAAAACACTTGCATAAAAAGAAAAGTTATGACTGAATTAGTTTCTGTCTGGCAAAGTTCAGTGAGAACTCTTCTATTATTTAATACGGGTACCTATTATAAAAGCCTCCACTGCAGTTCAAAATTAATATATCAAACCCACTTGTAGAAGTAGATGCGCAGAAATAAGCGAGGCATATCTACAGCTCACCGAAATGATCTGTGAATGAAACACAGTCAGGTGTTTGCAGGAGTCCGAGAGTCCTCGGCTCCAGGGAGGGTCTTTTCCTTGTCCGTCCCTGACCTGCTGGCTGAGGGGCTGGCAGAGGGACAACTTTCCGCCCCGCCACCTGCCAGAGTGCCTCAGCACTGATAACGGTGGGCAGCAAGGATGTAACACGAGCAATAGATTTTACACTAAAATGCCAGCAATAACCTTACAAAAAGAATAAAACCCACCCCGGAACGCAGGGCTGGTACCTACAGAGGGACTGGTTGCCCCTTGCTGCGAACGTCAAACTGAGGACAACTTTTAATTTCCTGGAGAGCCGCTGCACTGCCGCCCTCCCCGCGCCGGGGCCGGGCCGGGCAGGGTCGGGCAGGGCAGGGGGTCCCTCCGCCCGCGGACCCCGCTCCCCGGCGGTGAGCGAGGGGCCGGGAGCGCCGGGCAGAGTCGGGCGGTGCCGCCTGCCTTCCCCGCGCCCGGAGGGCTCGGAGCTGCCAGCCCAGGCTCTCCTCTGCTCCTCTTAGCAGCCTCTACCACCTTCAAACAGAAAGCAATTGATTAGTTTCAGTTTCTCCTCCCAGCAGAGATCCGATACTTTCCTTGGGATCAAACACACCCGAGACTAAAGGAGGGGGCAACCGCCAGGAAAGAGGGAAAGAGAGAGAGAGAGAGAGAGAGAGAGAGAGAGAAAGAGAGAGAGAGAGAAAGAAAGAGAGAGAAAGAGAGAAAGAGTGAGAAAGAGAAAAAGAGAAAGAGGGAAAGAGAGAAAAAAGAAAGAAAGAAAGAAAGAAAGAAAGAAAGAAAGAAAGAAAGAAAGAAAGAAAGAAAGAAAGAAAGAAAGAAAGAAAGAAAGAAAGAAAGAAAGAAAGAAAGAAAGAAAGAAAGAAAGAAAGAAAGAAAGAAAGAAAGAAAGAAAGAAAGAAAGAAAGAAAGAAAGAAAGAAAGAAAGAAAGAAAGAAAGAAAGAAAGAAAGAAAGAAAGAAAGAAAGAAAAAAAGAAAGAAAGAAGAAAGAAAAAAGAAAGAAAGGAAGGAAGGAAGAAAAAGAAAGAAAGAGACGGAGGGGGAGAAAGAAAGATAAAAAGAAAGTAAGAAAATGGAAAAGAAGAAGGAAGGAAGGAAGGAAGGAAGGAAGGAAATTTAACTAGGCTGACTGGAAGAGGATAATATGTTTGAACGGCTGCTTTTTTTACAAACAAGCAAATAAAGCAATTTAAGTAGAACCTATGTAGTCCATATCTGTGTGCAGATACGCATATAGAAAAAGGCAAAAATGATCTACGCTTGAATTTCTGCGGGTCTTTCTCTTCCCAGTGTTTACAAGGCGGGGCTCCATTTGCAAGTTGTACATCTGTTCGCTTCACGTGACATTTTCATAAAAGCTCTAACATCTGGTCAAAATAAACCTCCTTCAGGTACCTGCTTAACTTTTCACATGTCAAAATCCCTTCCTCGCTGAAGCTGTCCTTTCCCCCACGGCTGTAGCCGTGTCTGGTGCTCCTTTCTTGACTGCTTGTTTAATGACTCTGCCTCGTCCCGAACAGAACAAAGTAACCCTAAACTTTCAGGGGCGACCCCGACCCTTCCCAAGAGCATCATTCCCCCTCTCGCCCCCTCCCGTCTCCAGTTTTCCCCACATTAGGAGGACAGAATATGTGCCCTTCACCACCGCACGATATTGCGGCGGGATTTCTGCATCCCAGCCAACAGAGTTTGCGGTCCCCCCTCCAAGCGAACTCACAGTCCTGCTCGGGCTAATATTTTGCACAAACACTGATAAAGCTCCGAAAATCAAATGATCAGCACCTAATTCTCACAAACCTATTTGTTATTATTTCTGCTATTATTCATTGCGAGTGTTAATAGTTGTAGCCGTCTTGATGTTAGCGTGGTTCATCTGGATTGTTTTGGAGTGAAACGCGTCCTCTTTTGCGTGTGTCCATACGGTGAAAAAGAGGTTTTCTGTAAAGCTTCTGTAAATTTGATATCATCTCTTTATGAAAAGGGTGGGGAAGTGTCTGCTACCCAAGATGAGACGACTACCTAAATAAGAGGAGTGTAAGTGTTCCTGAGCGGGCGAGGGAGAAAGGGAATTACTGAGAGAATGGACAATTATTCCCCGATCCTAATATTTTAGTTTTGTTTTGCGTTTTATTTCGGATATTGAGACGAGTGTTACCATCATCATTATGTTTCCGGAGCTTTATTGTTCTTGCTCTGTAACACCCTTCTAAGCCTCCCGCAATCTCGATCACTTGGTTCTTATAAATGGCCGGCTCGTTTGCTTTTAAAAAAGAAAAGGGGGACTTTTGTACAAGTGATTTTAACCTGCTCCACCTTCAAGTGACCTGCCAAATGCTCCTTCTTACTTTATAGACATCTGGGAATTCCATACATGCCTTAAACTCCAATTACACACCTTCTTCAAAGGACACGTGCTTTGATTTGCCAAGAACATTAAGTGGACTGAAGTCGAAAGAAGCTGGTTTAGAAGTTAATGTAAAATACATCCTGTACCCTGTTTACTGCTGGCAGGTTATGTGTGCAGTAAATAAGTCTCGGTGGGATGCGGATGTGTGCCCCTATTTTTTTTCACTTTAGCCTCCCGGATCCCTCTACGGAGTGGACTGGACTTGCCGTCACCACTACCACCACCCTCTTCCTAAAGATGCTAATTTATGGCGGGAGCGCTCCCGCTCTCCCGGTGGGTCCCCTGCCTGCCGGAGTGGGACAGGTGAAGGGAGCAGCGTGTGAACGGAGCGGACGCAGCCCCCGAGCGCGGCTGTGGGAGCACCCGCGCCAGCAGTCGAGCCCATTCCCGGGAAAGGCTCCCGGAGACGCACAGTCCCGCAGCGGCTCCACCCGGGCGGCAGGTGCCCGAGCTGCCGGCGCCGCAGGTGAGCCCTTCTCCTCCTGATCTTTTACATCACTTTTGTGCCACTCCCCGCTCCCTCCGTTTCCCTTTACATCCCCACCGCCCGTTTGTTTGTTTTTCTTAAAATTACAGATGCAGGGAAAACCGCCTGACATCATGGGAGCGGGACAAGCGCGCACTTTGAAGGGCTCCTGGGCAGGACTTCAAGTGAAATCATACGCCGGGGAGGAATCCGATACCGGCTTGGAGAAAGCAGCGGGGCGGCCCCTGCCAAACCGAGGAATGCGCGAGGGCCCGGGGCCGGCGCCCCCCGCCCGCCGCCCCGCAGGAGGCGCAGCGCCGGCACCGCCGCTCCGCGCCCCGCCAGCTCCGCCGTGGACGCGGCGCTGCGACGGGGCGGCTGCGCGGGCCCCGGACCGCTTCCGATTCTGAGAATAAACGGGACAGACTGATGCCTCGGAGAAAGAAGTGAAATCAATCAGGACTTCCAAAGGCAGAGTTAATTTTCCGATTGCAAGAGTGTTAAAAATTCCCAGAAGGCAAATTAATATACACATTATTTCTTTTTTCCTTCAGTAAGCCTGACGCTGACTTAATCGCTTTTGGCTTTAGCACCAGGAGCACCAGGCCTCTGCAGTCCCCAGTTCCAGCCCAGGAAAGGGTACGCTTGTATTTTTAAAAAGGATTTATCTCCTTTTAATGATTTTTTTTTTAATGAAGCAAGGCTGGCAGTTGGTAGCCGGGAAAGCGCACCGACTGAGTGCCTGGTGCCCGGGAGTGCTACGGCGCCGGCAGGGACTCGGCCGGAGGGACACGGGGTGGAGGCTGGGAGACCTGCCAGTGGCATGAGCCCCACGGACAGGAATTGGGGATTTTTTTCTCTCGGGTGTTCAGCTTGCTCCAAACGTTTCGCACCGTCTGGGTCAGGGGCCTCTTGCTGGTTACAACAGGGTCAATCAGGCTTAACTCCATCAAGTGGGGTTGCTCCGGATTTTTAAGGGAGAGCAGTTTGGTTCGTGGTTTTTGAAGTGCACTTGATTCCTCATTCATATTTCGCAGGAATCCCCTTCCATGAAACGCACCTTCCCCTCAAACCCGAGCAGCTCATCTCGTTTTCGGTTTTTCGTTGGTTTGTTTTTTTTTTCCCCGAACGTGTTTTCTTCCTAAACGTGAGGAGTTCCCCCCCTCCCCGCTTTCCCCGGTGTGATTTCTCCCCCAAAAGGAACAACTGAAACCTCCCACAACCTCTCAAATCCCTCCAGCTCCACTACCAAAGCCGGGTCGGGTCCCCATGCCTCTCCCTTTCTCTGCAGCCGAGACATTACCTCCTCCTTGTCAGTCGGGCGCATCGGAGCGGGTGTTTGGAGTCGCTGAGCGAGGACCTGCGGGTGCCCGGGTGCCGGGGAAAAGCAGCGGCCCCCTGCGAAATCGCAGCAGCTCTCCCTCCACTCTAACACAGAGGGCTGCGACCACCAGGCCCCCCATGTAATTTTCAAGTTCTTGCTAATCCGGCAGCGCAAAGAAGCTCTGCAGGCTCTCTACTGTAAACATTGCGCACTGGCCTAAAATATGCGCGATATTAAATTCATAATACTATTATGTCAGCAATACACGGCAATGCGTGGATACGGAAACAAAACCAGTCAGACAATGAAGTCAACTCAACACGGGCTATGCAAACAGGTTCTGCTTTGAGAAAACACCCCATCCTATTTATCCTAGATCCTTGCCGAACCCCGGCGGCAGGGTCCCTGTCTCCGCTGAGGACACTGCTCAGCTCTCAGCACACCCACGCATCCTTCGCGGCCACGGAAGGGCAGGAGGTGCCACTCCACGCGCACCGCCAGGCTGCCAAGGGCTGGGAAATGAGCAAGTGACAGCAGAGGTGGAATCAGCTGTCCGGTTATAGGGGTTGAGTTTTGGTTTGGGTTGTTTTGTTGTTTGGGCTTTTTTTTTTTTTTTTTTTTTAACAACTTCCCTTTCACCTTCTTTCCGAGCCCTCGGATCTGGAAATTCTCTCTCTCTTGCAACTGGGGTCTCGCCGCATACTGGGACCTTGTGGAGGGTATGGTGAGAAGAAAGAGGGGCAACATGCCCCCTACACTTAGAAAAGGAGAAGAGGGCGGATTAGCATATCCTCCGTGCTTCGCACAATGAAAATGTGATCGCTAGTATATATATTATATTAAACCCTGGAGAGCAGACCAGTCAAACATCACTTCCACCGGAAAACCCCACTCGCTACACACTTCCCTGTTTCAATCTCACTTTCTCTTGCTTTGCCTGTGAATGGACGAATCTCTGCTTAAAACCGATACCTCTTCCTCAGGGATATCAGCAAAAATACCTACGCCAGGGGCTGAGGAATGGGACCTGCTCCTGCCTCACATCTGGAGGCAAAACACAGCAGCAAGTGCCAGAGCTCTGCAGCGAAAACTCCACTCCCCGCACAATTCCGCTATGTTTGGTTTTAAGACTAAATGGGGAGAGGGAGAGAAAGAGAGAAGAGACAACACTTTCCTCTGCAGATTCAGTGAGCTTCAGCGTAGAACAATAAAGCTGTCTCAATAAATAACGTACCTGTGTCTGTCAGTAGCTAGTTTATTTGCTTTTTTCTTCTGATTTGTTTATACTAGTGATCCCTCTCTCTTGGGTGTCTTTACAGCTCAACAAGCAGGTATGCATCTCAAATTCGACCCTGAGTTCTCAGATAGACAAAACTTTAAGGTTATTAAAATTTCAATCATATTTATTTATTGCAGAAAAATAATATACAATGATATTTACAAAACAATCATAAAAATAGGAATGCATTTAGACACCGGATCTATTTGCATTTTAACATGGGTCATCAATAAATAAATAAAATGTTTATTTTTTTTCTCAGAGGAAAAATAATAATAATAAAAAAGTTAGGAACGGGTGTATAACAGCTTGAGCCCAGCTTATTCCCCCCTAAAAAAAAAAAAAAAAAAAAGTTTTCATCTCTACAGGGATATTTTTGGTTGTCTGGTTGGTTTCATTCAAGAATGAAGAAAGTCCACAATAACGTATTTCCTTTAATCAGTGGCTCATAGGCACGACCTCTTGGGAATGCATGCAAAAAAAGGGCAAATAAAATAAGTTCAATTCCAACATTCTTCGTCAAAAATTAAAAAAAAAAAAATAATCGAACGATTCAGACTTCTATCAGAATGCAGAGATGTGTGTACTGTACCGACGCCCAAAGGGTAGTCACTGTCCAAAGCCCTTGTCTCTTTCTCTTTCCTTAAGTGCTCCCCATGCCCTGCTTAGAATTTGCATATTGCTCTTCTAATTTCCAAGAAATCCTTGGTACATTTTTTGTTAAACAAGACCAAAAAAAAAATCGTATCCAACTTCAGAGTCTCTAGATTGTCCATTTTCTCCTTCTGTGGGAACAATGTCATCTGCAAAAACCCAGAGAGGGCGGAAAACTCGTTACTTAAATGAAAGATACACACACATCTATCTACACCTCTCTGTCTCTGGAAATACACGTATCGGGCAGGAATGAAGAAGGAAGAACCCGCCGTGCGATGACCGTGTGACACCCCAGCCCGGTAGCCCGCGGTGTCAGAGCCGAGGGAAGGGACTGCTGGGGCGATAGGAAACGTTCATCGGGCAGCACAACTGACGGACATGGATTCACTTCAAAATACGAGCAGCAGCAGCAGCAGCGGCAGCAGCAGGAGCCATCCCAGCAGCTCTGCTGGCTCCGCAGCGTTTGGTGAAAAAGTGATCTCCGACCGGCCCCATCTGGTTGGGGCACACCCGCACCGCCGCCGCCTCCCGCCCGCAGCCCACCCCGCCTGCCGCCGGCAGCGCCCGCCACGCGTGGGCCCCGCGGGGCCGGGGGCGCACCTCGGGCCGCGCAGGAGGAGGGACTCGCCGGGCTGGGGGAAGCACCTCCAGAGGCACCTCCAACCACCCCGCTCTCCGGCTGGTCCTGGAAGCCAGGCCCCTCCGGACGGGGTGGGGGCCTTGTCGCCCCTCGGCCACGCGTGCCCGGCCCACGGCGCAGCCGGCGGCCTCTCGCCTTCCCCCCTTTCTCCCCGCCGGTTTCGGGGTCCCTGCCTTACCTAGGGCTCCTGCCGGGGGGATGCGGGTGGGGGACGCCGCCTGCTAGTGGGATGCGGACATGGACCAGGCGCCCTCCATTCTCCACACCGAGAAGGCGTAGCTGAGCCGCTCGTGGGCCACATAGCTGCAGCTTGCCATCTTGGAGTCCAGCTCGTCGCTCTGTAAGACCTGGTAGAGGAAGTCGATGTACCTGGCCGCCAGCTTGAGGGTCTGGATCTTGCTCAGCTTGTCCGAGGGCAGAGTGGGGATGATCTTCCGCAGTGCGGCGAAGGCTTCGTTCAGCGACTGCGTGCGCTGCCGCTCCCGCACGTTGGCCATGACCCTCTGGGTCTGCAGCTCCTCGTAGGACTGGGGGCTGCCGCCGCCGCTGCTGCTGCCGCCGCCCCCGCCGCCCCCGCCCGCCCCGCACTTCTTGCCCCGCTTGCCTTGGGCCGGGCTGCAGGGCTCGTCCGCGGCCCCGACGGCGCCGCCGGCGCTGCGGCGGCTGGAGCGGCGCTTGCGCCCCCCTCTCTTGTTGTTGGGCAGCTGCTGCCGGTCCGGCTCCTCTTCGCTGTTGCTCAAGCTGTCGTCGGCGGGGGAGACTGGAGAGTTTGACTCGTCCTGCTGCATCATCTCTGGGGGGAGACGCGAGAAGCGGGCCGGGAGGGGGGGGAGGGCAGGGAGAAGAGGGGGGCACCTAACCCGCCAGCTCCCCCTTGATCGGCTGCTTCGCTGGCCTGCGAGAAGAAGGAGGAGGAGGAGGAAGGGAGGGAGGGAGGACCTCACTTTGGGGGGAGGGGGGATGGCATCAGGATCCAAGAGGAAAAAATATGAAAACGCCAACCAAAAAAAAATCCCTCCCGATCCCTCCTTGGAGCCCCTTCGAAGTGTCTGGGATTGGGAGAAAGTTGAAGACTTGGAGGTTCTTATAGCTCCTGCTGGCGGAAAGTTTGGGGGCAGCAGTGTCATTGGCCTGACGTGGAGAGGAGGGACTTTTGCTGAGTTTTATAGGAAAGTTTCCGCTTCCCCCCCTCCACGCCCTCCCCCAATTATTTTTTTCAAGCCATTCACGAGTGATCTGGCCTCCCCCCCCTCACACACATACATCCTTACCCCAACGTCTTTCTCGGTTTCCCTCTCCGCGGTTTCTCCCTCAGGCTCCTTCGGTTCGCTCTCGGCCTTGGAGTGCTGCTGAGGGGCCGGGCCGGGCCGTTATGGGGGTGCCCGACACCCCGTGCTCTGCTGCGGAGGGGACAGCGGGGCCGCTTAGTGCCTGCGCTGGGGGGCGAAGACCCCGTAGCAGCTGGGGAAGCCCACATCTCTCGGGCTTTCCTCGCCGCAGCGGGCACGGCTTGCAGCGAAAAAAAGGAAAGGGAAATTACCCACGGGACAGCATCCAGGCACATCCTAATTTTGTCCCGCTCTAGCACACGCCGCGCTCCCATCACCGAGAGCCCCCGGGGTCTGACTTGCCGAGGGAGTCGTACATCTCTGGTCTGGGGAGAGGTGGAGGCACAGCCTCGTCTCTTTAGGCTGGAGGACTGCGCTTGGAGAAAGCCATCTTCAGAGGTGGAAGCAGCGGGAAAATTAAGCACTGGCTTCGTACATACATAAGCATCAGTCCTTGAGCTCGTCTTAAGAGAAACCAGGGAGGTTCTGTGTGCCCAACCTGGCACACAGGGAGATGGAAGGGTGTGCAAACCCTCTCTGCCCACACTCCGTGTCTACTGACCACTCACTTCAGCTCGTCCTCCCTCAAGGCGCCAAAGTCCGAGTCACTTCCTGGGAAAGGAGCTTATTTATTTTAATTTCTCTTTTATGTTTAGAGCCAAAGTAATTTCTCCCCAACCCCCTCCTTTGTGCCTCCTTCCCCGTTCGCTGGCAGTACAGAGCAGGTGGTGTGTCTTTTTAACAACAGCTCAGATTCAAACGGGGAACGCCTGGGAGGGAAAGATAGAAATTACCATCCCTGAGTAAATGGGGTGAAGCACTTTCGCTGCTCCCTGCGCGGGGACAGCACGCCTGCCCTGCCGGCCTGGCAGCCACTGCCTAGACGGGCAGCGCCGGGTGCGGGACAGAGCGGGCAGAGCCAGCAGCGCCGTGGCTTCCCGTCTTGTTTGAGGTGTGAGTGCGGACTGGGAGAACGGAATAACAGAGGAGTGAAAAATGTCCTTGTCTGGGACAAAAAACTCGAGGCTTCTGGAAGAGCGCTGTCATCTTTTCCGGGGAAAAGAACTGTCACTCCCCCCTGCCTGGGGGCTCCCTGTCCCGGGAGCTGACACGGGTCAGGACCTCGGCGCGGCCGCCGTCGAGGGGCAGCGGGCCCAGCGCGGCCGATGGCCCCGGTACCCGCCGCAGCGCCAGTCGGGCACCCGTCGGCGCCGGAACTGTCCCGACGCTCCTCCGCTCGCTGCTCCCCTGGGCGACCTCTCCTCCTCGGGTCTTCCATCCCGCGGTGCGAGTACATAGGAGTCTGCTCTAAGCCTTATCTTTTGGGAAACAGCTGGAAACAAGACGGGAGAGAAGAAAGCGACCGACTTAGCCGGCAAAGGAAGACATGCCGCCACACAGACCTACAGCGAGCCAGCACAGCTTCCCCGGCTTTCGGCTTGTCCTTGCTGTGTCTGCTGCGACCACAGGCCTCTCTACTCAACACCATGGCTTGTTCGGGGAGCTTCAGGGGTTCCCTTGTGTTGGCTGCAGCTGCTGCCCCCAAGGTAAGAAGAGCTGGCTCTCCTTTCACCTCACCAATAATTTTGTCTCTACCCAGAGCCTCAGTGCTCCTCTGGGGTGTTGAGCAGTGTCATTACAGACCAAAGGTTGGAAACAGTAGTAGTGAGCATCTGTAGGTGGCTGTTGGGACCTTCCTTCCTTCCTTTCCTTCCTTCTTTTCCTTTCTTCCTTTCCTACCTTTCCTTCCTTCCTTCCTTTTCTTCTCTTCTTCCTTTTCTTCTCTTCCTTTCTTTCCTTTCCTTCCTTTCCTTCCTTCCTTCCTCTCTCCCTGCCTCACTTCCTCCCTCCGTCTCTCCCATTCTTCTTACGGAAAAAAAAGTTGAAGTGCAAATCAAACCTGGATAACTATCACCTTGCTTGGAACAGGATGCTGCCTGAAAGGAGAGAGAGGCAGCACCTTCTGAGGTGATTCAGCAGGAGGCACCACTTGTCTGCATCATCCGAACTTTGAGTGGGATGCAGGACATCACCTGCTTGTCATGGGGCGGGAGGAGGGTGTGTAGAGCAGGGTGTGAGAGAGAGGCAAGGACAGGTGGAGAAGCAGTCTTACATGACTTGCAAAGGCAGAATGTGTGGAGAAATGTAGGGAGGGACTGAGTTGAGGAGAGAGGTTGACTGTAGTAGATGGTTGGGTTCAGTGTTAGCTACTCTTCATGGAAACTGCAGCAAAAACAACCAGCTAACAGTGGTTAGCAGGACTCATGTGGTACTACCTAGGACCTGCACACTGCTCTATGAACTATGACTGCACAGAAAATCACATCATTTTCATTTTGGCTTTTGTTTCATCTTTGACTCACAAACTATGGGCTCAGGAACAAAGGAAACTAAGCCCATACTGTTACTGCCAAGACCCACATAGGAGTGCAGGGGCCAGATGAGCTGTGGTGGCAATGGTCTGGCCTGGGGGACCTGCTGCTGGGCTGGCTGTTGAAGCCTGCCTGGATCTCCCGGGCCTGCTGGCTGGAAGCACACCTGCCTAGTGCTAGGGTGTGTGGAACCGTGTCTGGAAGAGGGTGGATGTGTCAGACAGTCATATCTGAGGGTCTGTGTGAGAAAGATATACTGGCTGGTTTTATGTGTGAGAATGTGTTTGCGTGTGCATGCATGTACTGTTGATCTTTTGCACTGTGCACATATATATATGTGTCAGAGGGAAGGGGAATGAAGTCTGTGAAGATATTAAAGAAAGTCAATTAAATTCTGATTTATTTTGAAATGTACAGTTCTGATGGGGGTTGAGGTGGAGGCTTTTTGTTCTGCATTAAAACCATAATCATAGTTTAGTTCATGCAGTGTCAGGTCATCTGTTTTGAACCTCCATTAAGCCACTAAGGTGGTCCTGCAGACCACTCCTGAGAATTGGGTAAGGGATTCCATGTCCTATTCTCTACTATGCATATACATGGCTTGGGTGAGTATTCCTCTGGCTCCTTGGGTAGAATCTCAACCCTTTTTCACTGTTTGGTGGCAGGGTAGCATGCAAAACTGCAAGCTTCCCTGGGCCTCAGCTCAGGAAAATGTGCCCCCTTGCATGGGGTAGTGGCAGGACACAGAGCACTCCAGCATTTTGTCATCTGTCCAGTAAGGTAAACTAACCATCTAGATTACAGGCGTGGGTGTGAACATGGAGCTAAATAAATTACAAACTCCTGGGAAAGCAAAATGAAGAATAAGTTGGGCTGTGATGATCAGCCAAAAGAAATCTCCCCAACTATATGCTGGCCCTTGCGAAGGCACCCATTAGCAGCTGAGGCACTCGCAGGCTGGGACAAACAGGATCTGCCTTAGCCAGGCAGAACATCATAACTTTTGAGGGAAGCAGGCCAACAGTTTGATTCTTTCTTTGATTTCTAAGAATGAATTAAAGGTTTGATTTTTTTGCCCGTTAATAAATCAGTGGAGAAGTTTAAAAACTAGGGTGCTCAAGATCTGGTGGTTACAACTACAGTGTTGCTCATCAATGTGTTATACACATTGTGCATACACACAAATTACAGTTGTATTGCAACAAAGCTGTTCAGTATTCCCCATGCGGCACACAAATACACACGTTGCAATTTAGCTCTCAAAGACTGCTCACTGTAGTAAAACTCTCTCACTGGTGGCAATTTCTTGGAATATTGAGTAATGTAAGTATTACATATGTGCATATTGAGAGACAGCCTGTCTGAGTGTTTTTGATGCCAAAGCCTTCAGTCCAGTGTTTCCTCAGAAGCTGTACCTTTAAGACCTATTGCAAAGGCCACTAAAATCACTTGAAGTTACCCTACCAATTTTTGTGGCCAGGAATTCCTATGCACACTAGGTGAAAGCCTGGTTGAGACCATATCCCTTCAAAGGGGACAAGAGAGCACCTAGCAACTTTCCATACTGACGTTTATGCTGTAATTTGCTCTGTCTTGAAAGCACATCGGGAAACAGGCTCAGAACCCTCCCTGTGCGCTGGTAAAAAGTTGTGCGCAGCAACAGCAAACGGGTGGAAGGAATATATAAAGGGCAGGAGAGCGGGATCCATTTTTCGCCTTCTTTCACCTTTTTTTTTTTTCTTCCTGATACCGCGGCAGCTCATACAACCAAGGACGTGGAAAAGCTGACAAGTACCTCACTCGATACAGCCTCGCTACCTGGACCCCGCGGGGGTGGGCGCGGTGCTGCTCGGCTCGGCCGGCGAGGCTGGAGCTGCGGGGCCGCCCGGCGGGGCCGGGCAGGGGGCAGAGCGGCGGCCGGGCTGTGCGGCCGGCGGCCACCGGAGGGCACGATTCCCCGCCGGTCCCCGCTACGGCAAGGGGTACGGCTCCCAGGTGAGTCGCTCCCACCTCCAGCAGAGCCAGGCGGGCATCCGCCGTGCTCCTGCGGCAACCCAAGCCCCGCCAGGCTGGGCCACCCGAGCTTCGCGGCTGTGAGGTGCCGCCCGCCCGCTCCCGGGTCTGTTTGCACAAATTATGCGTTTCAGCGAGTCCCGAGTGTTTTTTCTCGCCGAGGCGGCCCCAGGCGGCGGGAGTGCCACTGCCTACACAGGCTGCGGCTGTGCTGGAGCTTGGGGGGAGATCCGGCACAGGGATCCTACGCGGACACACGGACACTTCCCATGGGCTTGCTTCTAGCCCTCGACGCTCGCTTCGTTTGGAAGCTTTGGAAAACAGGCGCATAATACGGAGTACTCCAAAGAGTCAGTTTCGTTGTCAAAATTACTACAGTGGTTTTTATTTTGTCTTTAAGCTCGTTGTGATGTGGTCGTTCATCTAAAAGTCCTAGCGGCTTGCTGCCACAAAAGCAGTGTTGGTCCCAGTGTTCGCAGTGTCCCCGGTGCGCGGCCGGTCCCACAGCCCAGCCCTCCCGCCCCTGGGCCGGCGACAGGGAGCGCTGTGCCCCCCGAGCACAGCCCCTCGGCATGTCCTGCATCCTCCTGTCTTCCCAGCTCTCGATTCCGTGCAAGGCCGAGAAATACTTATATCCTATTATCAAACCAGCAATCCCACACAGGAGTCAGATGTCCCAATAAATTAAGATCTGAAATTATTTGCAACGCCTGTTTTTATATGAAATCTTTTATTTGTATATGTTTTATTCAGCTCCAGAAATAAATCCTGGCAGTGGATGTGGCTTTTTAAGTAGAGCATAAGTAACTTGGTGGAACTCTTAGTGATATCCTCTCTTGTATCCCAGAGAAGACCAGTCCTTCCCATCACAAGAGATCAACATATCTAATGCTGTGGTGGAGCTCTGCCCCTAATTTTGGCTCTGGGTCTTGTTTATGTGGTTTCACATCTAAATCTGAGAAGACTGCTTAGTAAAGCAAGCTTATCTACACTCTAGGGAATAACAATTATTTGTATTAATAATGGAGCTTATTTGCTATTTCAACTCCTTTGATTTTTTTTTTCCTTTTCCATCTCTTCCATCTTTCCTGAACTGTACAAATATATCTTTTTTGTATTCTGCCTGCTCCCACACATTAGTTAAATCTATATATTCAATCTTTCAGTACGCTTGGTCCATAGAAACACCATAAAACTTTAGGTCTTTTTAGTCACAAATCCCGCTTTTTCTTCCAAGGTGGGGGAGGGTGCATCTCCAGCACAGTGATGGATAAAGCATTCCACAAAGCCTTCTTCCTATGGGTGGACTCAAACTCTCCCTACAGCTCATGCAATTCAAGTCAGAGTCCTAGAGCCAGAATTTCAGCATGGAAGTGGGCTTTTACCCTGTTAGCCATGTCTGCAACCCTGGGGAAGATCTCCCCTATGCTTCCTACTATACGTGGTCTCCTTTAGACTTACAGTTGCTCTTGGAATCTCACAAAAGAAGATGAAAAAAAAATCTTGTAAGAAACAACCATAATTCACAAGAGTCCCATAGAAATACGTTAGACAGGGTAGTAGGCTGTCTTTTACCTCTGAGGCAGGCAGCAAAGTCTGGTGTGAGGGAAAGGGCCTGGAAGGTCATCCCAACATATATATATATATATATGCTTTTCTAGGAAAATGGAGATTGTTTTTTGATTGGTAGCCTGATTGAATGTCACGTTTGCAAGTTGGAACTCATTCACCTTCTTCTGCCCATAGCCCACAGAAGGGCTGACTGTAGCCATGCAGAGTAGGTGAGCCTGAAGAGGGAAGGTTCACACAAACCATCCATCTCATTATTTTCACAATTACCTTACTTCTAGGGACACCTGCCTAGAACTAGAAGACCTTTGGAGGAAGCAGGGGTTTATTTCCATCTCTGCCAGGTTGTATATTCTTTCAGAAAAGGCAATCAGTGTTGAATCAAAGTTTACATATTTATTTCTAAGTGGGGAGGTTATAATTATTTTGTGTTATGGGCTATCAGCTATGATGCCTAAAGATCTGCTATCCACCATTATCCCTTGTATTGCAGCCCCTATCCCATTTCTCCTTCCTCCAGAATACAGGATGATGATTAGGGTACCTCGCTCACTAAAGAATCATCTGTCCATAGGTCCACAACGTGGTTTTAATTTCTGACCAAAGACCATATAGTAGGTCAACAATGAAGTTGATCTAGATCACAAATCTTGGTTACCAGATTCCAAAGGCAATTTTCCAGAGAGGCAGTAGTTTCTTAATATGTTAGAGTAAATAAACATACGCTCACTGTTCATGTATTTATGTATGTTTGACTATTTATGAACTCTGACCTCCAGACAAGCATCTGTATTACTGTCTGTGCTGTATTGCAAAATCCTGTACTGCTTCTGCCTTGAAAAGTATCTATATCTAGCATATTTTCATGCCAAAATCTACTATCTGTCCTTGCAGCACTAAAAATAGTTCATGTCAGAAGCAGAGAAATATTAGTTTCTCCTTTTAGAACATTCGTGCTTTCGTTCATTAAGGACTTGGTCCAAAATCCTTTGATGTCAAGGGGATTGTTTCCATTGGCTTTGGATTAAGCTTTAAAATGGGTTAATTAAACTTTAAATAAAACAAAAATTATAACAGGTCCAACCTAACAGTTTAAGAAATATGTAAGAGAGGCTACCTTTGGAGTAAAGCATTAGTCATTGTTCTTTAATATTTATCTGAACTTGTAGCATTTTTCATTATTAAAAAAATAATCCTTTACAAGTGGGACTAATTAATTTTCAGTCTTCAAAACATCCACATTTTGCTGCATTGTAGAAATGTTGTTGCTGACCTAGTAACTGCAAAGATGATGTTAGCTCGGTAGTACATATATGGGCTGGACTCTAAGTAGTAAGATATGGACCAGATTTTCAAAGTCAGAGCAGAGACCTAATTCTAAAATACTTTTCTGACTCTAGAATATGTTCAGGTTTATGTCTCAATTCATATTTGAGAAATTTATGACATTTTCTAATGTCTGATCTAATGTTAGACTTCTCTGTTGCACACTTTGCAAAAGGGATAATGGAGCTCTTGGCAACAGCAGATGTTGTAATTAATTTAAAGGTAGAGGATGTGCAATGGAATATAGCAAGGACTTTATAATGAAACAGTGAACTTTATATCTTCAGGTCCTAATCCTTTTCTCTACAACAATGCATAGTATTTAAAGGATCCATTTTAATAAAAAAGAAGCCAATATTAAAACAAACTACAGCCTCACAGAGTTTACCACACTGTTTCCTTGTAATCATTGTATCAGAGGTTTGAGTAATTTGAATGACATATGTCTGCAGGGATTTTTGCTGAATCTGGATTATTTGACAATAAAATGTAATTGTTCCTTTCAAACAGACAGAAGTTTGATCAATTATGTTGCAGTGGCTTACAGCCATATGCTATCTACAGTGACATTTATGATCTATTTTTGTTATCCCCAAATGGCCTTCAACCTAACTGTTATCTGCCAACACGTTAAAGTTTTGGTCAGTGGAAATCCTTTAGTGTCTTGGAAAGATTCATAATGTTGTCTTTTGGCAGGAGTCCATTATGGGTAACTATAACTTTATCTATGTTCAACGTATGTAATTGAGTGGCTGTGGTATGGCACACTGTCATTTGGCTTAATTTCAATCAACTTAGATAACTCTCTGTATTTTCTTTCCTATAGCACTGTGTCATGTTGCTGTACAAAGTGAAACAGCTGCCACATTCTCCTTCTTGAAGATGAATCCCAGAATGGGTTGTTTCTTCCGAGAGGACAATGTAGCTTCCAATTTGGCAGGTAAAATTTTACAACAGCAAATCCTTCCATCTGTGGTTTCATGTTGTCAGTTCATTGCAGGAACTAATAATCTGGTCTAGATGCCAAACTATCTGATTTGTTAGTGTAGCTGGCAGGTTAACTGTCTAAGCCCTACCATTTCCTCACAGAAATCACTGTGGTTAGGAAATTTCATCCAAAAAAAAGAAGAAAAATAACCACCTTTAAAGATTAGATGCACTGTTGGGAAATTAAGTTCTTAATGCTAAATCAGATGTATAATAGGAGGCACTTCATAATTGCTCACATCAAGGGTAAGGCACAGAGACAGGAGGGGAAAAGGCAATACAGTCACTCAGCTATCACTACAATAAAAAGCCCTTCATATTCCCACAGTCCTGATGTAGGTCAGAAACAAGCTATACTGCCATACAGAGATAGAAGATGCTTTTTCATTCCTTGTGGTTATAGGAACGAGAGCCATTGTATTTTTTCAAACATATCCCTCCCAAACTGTTCACTGAGGCAAAAAAGGATTTCCGCTGCTCCTTCAGTCCTAGAGGTCAGCAAAATATTAAATGACAAAAAGTCGCAGTTAAACTTTGCTCAAGAGCATTTGAAAATGGTATACAAAATCCATGCTGGAAAAGGTGCTCCTGTAAGGGCATCAAAATTGAAAGGAATGGATTAGCAGCTCCTCAATAACAGCTGTGGCACCACAAATGATGCAGATAACATCACCCATTTGCAATGCAGACACAGGAGAGCAGTGCCATACAGGCAGTAGTAGAATTATACATAGAGAGGAAAGAAACCACAGTAAATGTAGATTTGTTTTCCCTAGGTTTTCGCTAGGTGCCACCTGCATTTCCACCATGTGTCACTGGATGTTTTCAGCTAAAGAAAACACTTTGAGCATAAAGTCTTCTCTTTTAACTTCTGAGGTCACACTGCATCTTTGGGGTGATATTTGGTGTTTTTGTGCTACGGAAGTGATTCAGAAACCCTCACAACAAATATTTCTAATGACCCACAGCTTCACAAGAACTGTGTTTTGGGAGGGGAAGCAGGGTTGAAGGGTGTATCATCAGAACTTTTCCCTTGCAGCGCTGTTCTCACCTACCTAGCATGTCTTTTCAGCTTGAAGGCAAAAACCACTGACCTTATACTCAAATATGTCCTCCAGTCAAAGATTTGTCTTAGGCACTGAATCCTTCAAATGATTCGGCCAATGGCACACTGATGACTCCTACTTCTTTTGCTCTCAGAGAGAATATGAGAAATTTCTCTAGGTTTTTGTTTGGTTTGGGTTGGGTTTTGTTTTTCAGGAGATATGCCTGTATATTTTAAATATGATAAATACTGTATGCTCTCATCATAGCTTTGGTAGAACTTACTTATCTCCAAGGGTGAACCTCATGCTGTTAACATGACAGAACATCCTCAGTATGATGTGGTTCAGTCTGTAGGTATGGCAGTTATGATCTAAGAGGGGATGCTGTAATCATTAAGTTCCTGGATGTCTGAAACATATGACTGTGAGAACTGACTTGTGCTGTTGTCAACCCAAGTATGGTTGACAGAATAAAGCAAAGAATAGTCTCCATGTCTCCAAACTTAATATCTTGGGGCTGGTAAAGGTGTTTTCAGCAATAGGACTTAAACTCCATCTTACCAGGGATTGCTTTAGTAGTTCAAGCACAGCTATCAGTACTTCGGTGAAAGTACCATTTGCTCATGATTAAAATTTGGGTTCTGTATGTCAAGGAGGTGGCACCTGATGAGGACCTAAACTGTCAGTTTAATCATATTTGGCAACAATCAAGATATCTACAAAGAAAATTTAAACTGAGTCAGATGCAATATGAAATGAATTCCACAATTCTTCAAATAAGGCAGGGAAAGATCTGAGATAGGCCTTCATTTTACAGTCTCTCAATCATCTGTTTCCTTTTTCTTTCCTTTTTTTTTTTTTCTCCAAGACTATTATTCATCATTCCACAACTTCTCTTGCATCTGGTAGTTTGCAGTTATGAGAGTCAATGATGTTGCAGAATTACTGCAGTGTTCTAGCATATAATTATAATATTATTAAAAATACATTAAAACATCTTTCTGCATGTTGCAGAATTACTGCAGTGTTCTAGCATATAATTATAATATTATTAAAAATACATTAAAACATCTTTCTGCATATTCACTGAACGCTCTTTATATTTCATTTCACATGTGATAATATTAACAACAAAAATATGAACTACTTAAGAGTGTAAGTACTTACAAATGTCCCCAGATGATATTGCTGAGTATTAAATCTCTGATTCAGCTCAAAGCTATTTAAAAATAATTTTAAAATTATTCCTGTACTCTGAAAATTTCCTGCCAACTCAATGACTTAGCTACGCACATTATTCTAAAAGACTTCATAGGAGCTTAGATGGCCAAGATCAGGTCCAAGAGCACCTTGAAACATCTGAAACACTTCAGCGTTTGGATAATTACATACTTTTGGGGCCAACCCACATTTCTCTTTGGAAAATGTTTCCCCTGCATGGCTGCAGACAACAGATGGATCATATGATCTCTGCATTTGGAAAGATGGCATAATTCTGGCAGACTGTCAGTTAAGTGAAGGAGGCTGATTTCAGATCCTCATTAAGAAAATATACAACCACATGGAGTGGACTGAATGGCAGAATGTGATCGCTGGCGCCAGTTTTAATAGAAAATGTAGCACACTTGCAACATGAAATCTGCTGAGCTGTGGCTGGATCTAGCTCTATCAGGTTTTATGTTCTTTTTTCAAATAAATGTGTTCTAAAGGAGACATTCTTTGTATTGCAAGGGACTTTTTTTGCATGGAGCCGAGCAGTGGAGGGATAAAAAGCAAATTCTGAGAACTACCAGCTCTAGGGTTAGAGTGGGGTGCTGAGGATTTGTTGGGTCTTCCCTTACACTTGCAAAAATTTCCAAAACTTTTCTTTGTATTCTAATCACTTACTATATTTATTAGGGTGCAACTGGGACTTTACCCAGAAACACCCCTTGGAGACAGCATGGCCCCTTCCTGCTACAGGGCTCTGGGAGCAAGGCACATGGGTTTCCACATGGAAGTAGCCCTGCCAAACACATAAGAGCTTGAGTAGGAAACCCAGGCACTGTAAAATGCAATATAGTTTCCCAGCAATACTGGGCAATATGAGCAGTAAGTTCATTGCTCATAGCTGAAGAGAAAAGGGGGACCGGAGCTGCACACCTTCATTTCACCATCAAACACCAAAGTAATGGCTACGGTTTCAGGTCACAACTTTCAATGTGTTTTGTTTCAGCAGTGACATCAGGATCTTTATACGATATCTTGTCTTGGTAACACAAAATATGAACAATTCTAAATTTTGAAAGTCTTTCTGAAAGTTATTTTGAAAGTCTTTTTTAAACTACTTTTTATCCAGATTGGAGACATCATCTACCCATACAAACCTGAAATGCTCAAGCAGTAATGGTAGTTACTACGGTATATTTATTCCTGTATCCTTTGTGCTAGATCACCATCTTCCCTCTGATAACTGTAAGTTTCAAAAGTTAGAATCATTAACAAGGTTAAAGACTATGTAGTAAGTAAACAATGCTAGAGAAAAAAAAAATCTGAATTAAAGTCTCCTTCTCTCGGTGCATGTGTTTATGTCGAAGACCCTCCATGCACAGATTTCCCCTTTGCTGTGTAGAAAATCACAAAATATACTACTTTCCCTTGATTCCTTGTAAACCTTGGAGCAAGACAAGATGGAACTGTAACTAAAATGGACAGTTAGTATATATTTCTTCTGCTTTCAGAGCTAAGGAGAAACAATTGAACCAATAGGATGCTCTTTATCCCTCATTTTTAAATTATGGCAGAGGTATGACAAAAGCATAAACAGGCCTAGAATCTCAGTGTGCTTGATTACTTGGTTTGAAACAAAGCTGTGTGTGACAACAGTGAAGCCTGTCCTTCTGCAGTACAATAACTCTATGTGGGAATTATCCAATATCCCTAAGTGTGGGAGGAGAAGAACTGAGTCACAGTTACGGCACTGAAACCTTCAAAAGCAGTAAAAGCCACGCTAAGATAATATATCACACACAACAATTTGAATATGTTGAAGTCCTTGTAAGTATATATTAATGTAGAAAATTGCACTACAAAAGTAAAGATTAGAGAATCACTCCCCAATTTTGACTTCTTTGAATGAATAGGGATTTCAGGTATGTAAGGACCACTGAACTGGAGTTTAGTGGGTCATCACCAGACTAGTAGCCACAAAAAATTCAGGGGCTTAAACTTTACTGCCAACCAGACCAAAGATAAATGCTGAAATTATGAAAGAGAAGGGGAAAAGCAAAATCCGGATTAAACGTAAATTTTAAAATATTATCTGAACTACACTTCTTAAAAAACTAAAATTTTAAGACAATTGCAGTTGAATATTTTTATTCCTTGAATTCTTTTATTCTGGGTATATTATAGACATAAAATAAAGTGAAGAATATTCTGTGAAGAGCGTTCTCTGAAGAATGCTGTGAAGAATGTTCCTCTCAATATCTAAAACAAGCATGGGTTTTGTAGCAAAGTTTAGGAGCAAGTATTCTGAACTAACTATATTTAGCAACTTTTTAGAAAAGACAGCAATTTACAGTACTACAAAAAGAGTATAACCAGTATATCTATCCATCCATCCTTGAACTATAAAGCTTGGCTGTCATTGTTGCAGATTTGTAATATTCAGGCCTAGTAAAAACAAGTTCCCATGAAAACAGAGACTCAGCATGCACAGCAGTCATTTTAAGCTTCACTATTTCAGCTATTTTTAATTAAAAAAAAAAAGAAAACAAAACAGAAAACCAGAAGGTCCAAGCTAATTGAAAGGACCAATAGGGTTACATAGAAATTTTCTATGAGAAAAATCACCGATCTGAAAAAGAAATCAAAGCCGCTTTTCCATTAGTCTTTCTTAGTACCTCCATGACTTCAAAAAACTAATTTATATTAAAGTTTCTAAAAGAAAAAACGAAGTTGTCAGACTCAGACTTCTCTTATCAAGTTTCATCCCAGAAGGAATTTTTATAGATGAGTTATAAATCCTCCACACTAGAGTGTTTATAATGGAAACGCTGACAAATGTGATAATAAACACCAACCATGGGGCCATGGTAGCTGGTCAGAGAGTGGATGCAGAAGTTTGCAGCACTATCACAATATTTTGTTCTGTTTCCAGTGCTAATTTGCTTAAAATTTCTTTCAGGTTCAGCAGCTGTAAAACAAGATCAGTCTGACTATAGATTGCAAAATCTTTTGATTATTTATACTTCTTTTCAAAAGCTTCAAAATTTCCCTCTCAAATATGATTTCATTTAGTCTTATTTTTTGGTTTACATGTCTGAATACTAATTGTAACATGATAGCTTCAAGGGAACTCAACTTTCTACCAAAAGTCAGCCTTCAGTGTCCAAAGAGAATATAAACAAACCAGCCTCAGACCAGGGTCTAAAAATGGGATATGATCAAACAGCTCTAAGGCTTTAAAAAACCCCTTATTATGTTTTCCCAGAAGTAATTGACACTGTCAGTTTTTGTTCTTAATGCGGTGATAATGGCACAGTGCTTCGGGGAGACCGAGGAGCTGGACTCAGCTTTGGTGGCAGCAGGGTTTCTGTGCAAGGGAGAGGCCTTTCACTCCAGTGGGTGAAATCCAAGCCTTGCTGAAGTTAGCAGCACTTTTTCACTCACTTTCTTAGAGTCATGGTTTCTCTATCTTCCTAAGCCTGGTATGTTGTTGTACTGTACTGTGAGTCTACAGACTAAAACGCAGCTATCTTGGATTGAGACAAGAATTAGGGGAGAAAGGATGCCACAGTTTTGTTATTTCAGGGAGATGGGATTGCACTTCAGCAAGAAGCTTGTTTGCAATGTTTCTGTAATTTGTTTATATTCTTAGCAGACTGAGCTTCCAGGATTTTGACACATCCATGGGGGCCAAGTGATGGGTCAGTATGGCAACTTTCTGTTTTACCGAGCTCTTCACGGCTATAAGAGAATGCTTTAGTTTTAACATGGATGCCTTGGATAAAAATCCATCTAGGCTACTGTTTTGTTAAATCTCTGTTAGTTTTGAAAAAGCATGAAACAAAAAATTTAAAGACCATTTCATCAGGTTCTCAGGTCCTATAAATCAATGTGTGGCCCAGAGGCAACTCAAAATGCATCTTCATACTTTATCTGTGCTGTTTGCACATTGTGTTCACTGCATTTTTAATTTTTAATGTTGTTTTTAGAATCAGTAGCTCATGTAAGAATGTTACTACTGTTTGGTATTGTTGCTGCAAAGTTTCCAGTGATCCTTTAAAAATTAAGATTCACAACACAAGATCCATTTGTATTTCAAAATACAATGTAACATTTTCTTTCTGCTTTTCTGTAGTCTCTAACACAAAAAACCTTGGATCTAGAACAATGTCCAAAGTTTTGTTATTAAATAATTTTTGAATTATCTATTGCAGATATGTTTACGTTACAAATCTCTTAACTTAAGACTATGTGCTATAGAGTTCTAATTTCATCCAGTGACATGTGCAAGAAAAAATATGAATATGTATATAATCATACTGTGAGAGATCATAGAAAAAAGAGTGCTAAGATATGAATATTGAATTGCATTTTTCATTTTCCTTAAAGAATTTGTCTTCATAATTTTGTTTGAGATGATGGTAACAGTATTATGCATTTGAGTTATGTGAACAGCTGTTGATTTTGGAACTTTGTTCATTCTTAGTTCCTTTTCTCATTTTATTTTTAGGAAGAAAAAAAAAGAAAAGAAAACAACCCCCAAAACAACACAAAACCATCTGAAGAGGTGAAACCCCCCAGTTCCTAGAAAGGATCCAGCTGCGTTAACTATCCAACTGTCTTTTGGAAAAAAAAGCATTCTGACAACTGGAGAGCAGATGCAATGTGTGGAGTCAGGGAGGTCAATAAAAACAAGTAGAAAAAGAAACCAAGGAAACAAGTGAAAAGAGAAAGAATATTAGAGTATTAATACACGATATTAGATCTCTCATGATAATATTAAAATGAGTAGAATGAGAAAAAGAAGAAGAATCACCACAGGAGCTGACAAAACGTGAGAGAAGAAATAAAAGAGACATAGGATCTTAGCTACACTAGCCTGAATCCAGGGTAAATATTGGTTTCACTAATATCACGATAATTTTCTATAGTGGAGATAAAAGCTATTCTGTGAAGCCATGCGGAACCGCTGCCCTAGATGGGCCGTTTAGCGCGGCTGGACGGGACTGTGAGCAAGCTGTTTGCTGCCCGTCTGCTCCGAACGCAGGGACAAATCCTGGTCTTTCCCCGCAGCAGCGACTGAAGGTACCAGCAGGAGCGAGAACTGGGGCAGGGTGAATCGGGGGGGGGGGAAAGGGGAGGGCAGAGAAGGATCGGAGAGGCTTCTAGGGCAGCCGCGGGCCCCACTCCCAGCCCGGTCACGGCCATCCCCCGCATCTGCCACTCTACCGGCACCTCGCCTCTGTTAAGAGATGCCTGCGAGGCATCAGTAGGTAACACTAAAACACGATCCCCGGCGTGACCCTGTCCACATCCCCAGGGTATGTACGGGCCGGGTTTCCCCCATTCCTCCCGCTCCATGTTTTTAGAACTAATTTATATTTATTCCTTGCAGCAATTAAACTCTCTTGGTGTATGTGTGTGTGTGGGGGGGGGGTCCAGCGAGAGACAAAATGTCTCAGCTCGACCTCCCCAAAATCAAAGCCCACAAGCTCTCATGTTTGCTCCCTCAGGAGGGAGCAGACGGCTTCCCAGGCCGGGCCCCCCGGTGCCGGGAAGGCTGCGAGGCATCCCAGCCAGCCGCTGCACCTCGTCCCCGACGGGCCGGGCCAGGCCGGACTGGGCACTGCTCTGTCAGCTTCTGCTCCGTGCGAGCCACGGCGCTGGCTGCCCACACGCAAGGACAGAGCTGGTCCCGGGAAGAAAATCGTGACAACAAGCGGTTGTGTCCAGATGTTCGGCTTCCCTGGCCCCGTGACACACGGCGTGGACTTGGCAGGCTGAATTTCAAAGAAAAGGGAGTTGTTGTTTATTTTTTAAAAGACAGAAAGTGCTGGGTTAAAATGCACACGCCGAGATTTCACTGGCAGGCAACTGGGCAGGAACCGAACCTTCTGGAAACCTGTTTCACGCATTGGAAGGGCTCCACTGCCCCAGCCCAGTCTTCCTCCAAAACAACAAATTGGAAATATTTTAAAGCAAGCAGGCGATGTAGCACAAACAAAAGGGCCTCGGACCTTCATTTCCCCCCCCCTTCCCCTTACAAAAATTACATATATTAAAAAATCTACGATATACTGAGCCTCTCTATCCGTCCTCTCCCCAGCTCCTCCCCCCGACCCGAGCGCACGCTGCTCCAAACACTCCTGGTTTTGCATCCCACACCTACACGGTCCTGGCTGCGATGTGAGAAGCCGAGGTAGGAGACACAGCTCTGCGTCCCCAGGAGGGAGATGCCGAGGCCACCTGCTCGGTGCCGCGCCCCGCCGGGCCCAGGCGCTCCTTAACTCGCCTCCTGCCTGCTGCATCCGTCCAGGAGCTCAGTCATGAAGGAGATGTACACTATGGCCAGACGCAAGGTCTCTATCCGGGAGAGCCTCTTCTCGTAGGCGAAGGTGGGCACCTTTTTCCTCAGCTGATCGAACGCCTCGTTGAGGTTGAACATTCTCTTCCTCTCCCGTATATTGGCAGCCTGGCGCTGGGCGTATGTGATGACCCGCTTTCTCCTGGGTCTATCCAGGAGGGAAGCGCTGCGCATCCTCTCCTCTTCCTCCTCCTCTTCTTCGTCCTCGGGATCTCCATCTCCGAAGGCAGCCAGGGGCAGCCCCCGGGCCATTCCCTCCCGGAGCGACAGGGCTCTGTCGCCGAAAGGGGAGCCGGCGGTGACGTCGCAGAGTCCCAGGCCCGGCCCGGCCCCGGGGGGTCCCTGGGGGGCTCCCAGGGACAGGTCGGCCACAAAATCCAGCACCGAGGCGCCAAGCAGTCTCTCCGGACAGGGCACTTGCGGGGCTCTGCCGTGAAACTCATCGAGCAGCCCCGGGAGCTGGTGGGCTGGGAAGAGGCTGGCTGACATCTTACTTCAGAGAGGGCTTAATTTGGTCCCCCATCCCCAGCGATGTTAATATTTATAACCCCCCGGATAACAGGATTAGCAGGACTAGAAAGAGTTGCTGTAAAATTTCTCGCCGTGATGCTGATGAGAGGAGACAGGCAATCCCCTCAGGGACACGTGGACGCTCCCGAGAGAAGAATCCCCAGCGAGTCAATCCTGTCACAGCGATCAAGGACAGTTCCTTCTTGGCAAAACCCTCCGCTCTTACCTGCTGAGCACTTTTGTCTCTTCTTACATACCCGCAACCAAATGATTTTCAGCCTCTTTAAAGCCAGCAGCCGCAGAGCCGGGTCTCCACTGAGCCTGTTTTCCTGCTTTCTCTCGGGATCTCTGAACCCTGAAAGCCAGCCTGACAACTGATGTCAGGCAAATGCATGTATGCTTTTAATGATGTCCTGAAGAGGAGACCTGCACGCAGAAGGTCACTGCGGAATGTTTACCCTGTATCCCAGCGCAATGGGAACTGAATGACAGGACCTCCATTAGCCTAAGTAAGCATTGTAGGGGACCCGATATTGCATTCCCAGTAGTAACTATTGGAATCGTCACTCCATTCCCCCTAAACACCCTTCAATCACAGTTCAAACACCTTTCCAGTAAAAGGCTGCTTCGTACAGCTCCTTTCGGTTTAGGTAATCTCATAGCACTTGTTTTGAAACTCCCTTCTCCTGCCCATGAGAAGACGATAAGCTGGTCCTGTTCAAGGCGGCAGTTGCTCTCACACCTTTGGTACAGCCGCCCCGGTCACCGGCAGTGCACAGAGTAATCAACTAATAATGCTGGATACGTACCGCAAAATACCGTGAAATGCACATGAACACACCTACCCGCACACCCGATACCGCTGAATACCTTTCTTTGATCAAGGTTTCCTTGAGGACGGACTCGGGATTGTTTTGCTTTTGTCTTGGGAGACTGTAAGAGTGGCTGTGTCTTCACCCTCCCGCACCACAGACTCTCTCTAAATAAACAGCCCGGTCCTGGCAATCCCTGGCAGTGTCAGATATACCCAGGTCGAATCGGATCGATTTTCTTTGGCACGCGATTTGTGCACACAGCTGTCTCAGGAGTGGCTGCCCATCACCCCTGCACTGCATTCTTAAAGCCTAATCTTCGCCTCTGTCATGCAGTGTTGTCACTCTCGCTTTGGGACTAATTAGTCTCTAATTTCTAAAGGGAGTTCAAAGCCCACCAGATCAAAGGAGGTGGGTGGGGGAGGCCGAAGGATCCCTCTCCGCAAAAATACTTCCTGTTTGACTACAGGACGGTAAACATTTCCCGCCGCGTACCGGGATTTGCCGTCATTTACAACTCAGTGAGCGAACCACGCACCCCCTTTCCTTGGAGAGATGCCGCGGGAAAGTCATTCCCCTCCCCGCTTCCCCCCGGGTCCGCGGGCTTCCAGCGGCGGGGCCGGGCAGGGCTGCGCGGAGGCCGCGGAAGGTGCGCGGGGCGCAGGTACTTTGGACAGCTCCGGAGAAGGGCGGCAGCTCCCCGCGGCAGCGCCGGCACTGCAAGTACCCGGCGGCCCCCTCCTCCGGGCCGACAATCCACCTCTCCCCATCCTGTCGCACCGCCACTACAGCCCCTGCTCAGATAAAAGGCGAAAAACAGGGTGACTGCCTGTATTCTTATTAGCGCTAGGTTTTCTCAGCGAGCAAGGGGAGAGCCGCTCAGAGACGGGTTTATTTGTAACAAAAATGGTACGGTAAAGCCCTCGGTGAAAGAACTAATAAGGCAAAGAGGAGCTGTAAAACATCGGTTAAGAGAGGTGTTGCCTAGAGAGCATCCAAAAGTAGCACTCAGCGAAAGAAAGAGCAGATAAATTTTTATGATTGACCCTCAAAGAAATGTAACTTATTTGAACTCCTTTTAGGTAAGATGACAAATATTTCTTTTAAAGACATGGAGGTATAAATTAAAGGTAAATAACAGCAAAGGTGTGCGACTACAGGATTCAAAATTCTGGGGGAAATTCAAATACTTCAGATAATAAAATGAAATGGATGGAGAAATGTGAATTCATTAGTGCTGTGTCAGTTTTCACATGAATTCACCGTTGCGTGTGAAACTGGCATTTAGTAGAGGATAGAGCAGCCCTTCAACAAGGTCTCTTCAGAAAGAAGCTCTTGCTCACATCTCTAGTTTCAGATTTTTTCAGGGCACAAACTACAAGGATAACAGCAACTGAAAGAGTTCTATATTGCAAGAACATAAAGGGAAAAGCTTTTTGAGTTAATATTGCATCACGAAGTGATATAACATGAACCATAAAAGATTAATCCATGGTGTGCCTATCGCTGAATTCTTAAAGGAAGCACTAAAGATAGGACTGAAACAGGACTGGGGAGGTCCTAGCAGAAAATGAAGACTTATTGCCAAGGGGAATCATCCGGTCAAACTAAATTTTTTTTTCTGCTTTGTATCCTGTTTTTTTCCCCTCATATTTTTGCTAAAATATAGATTTTTCTCTTATATTGACTATTTTAGATTATATATAATGAGGTCAATGAACTGTGATTTGTAGTATGTTTTCAGATTTTTCTTCATATTTCTTGACTTTTATCACATTGGGGGAAGTATGGAGGTGAGGAAATGCATAACGTGTATCCAGTGCTGCAAGAGACAGGTTTTCAGTGCATAGATAATGCACCAATGAAGGGGAAGCAGGAGAAGCAGGATGAACTCTCTTGAGGCAAGTTCAGGGTTATTCTGAAATCTCAGACCAGATTAGGTGCTCTGAAGTCTGTTCTGCATTTGTTTTAACTATGAATGCAGTTTGCCCTATGATTGTTTACCTTCCTTCACCCATCTCTTGTCCTATCTTTTAATTTCACTTGTTTATGAATAAAATTTTGATCACAGGATGCTTAGAGATGTTAAGCACTGATGGCTACAATTTCAAACTCCTGTGAGGTTATTGCCATAATTATTCTTCTTCAGAAATATATGTAACATGATTCTTGATGCTTTTCTGATCTATTATCTCTGTTCTCTTCTGTCCACCCTTAATTTTGTTTCAGTTGTCAACAGTTTTGAAAATCATTGTCTCTTAACATTTGTCCCTATATAACAAATCAAGTACCATTTGTACTAGCGAGAATAAAGTTAATATGCATTTTGACTCAAAACACTTCTATGGAAATAGTTTTACTCCTTTTATAACCGTGTGCACTGTGTGCCTGTGCTTATAATTGTTCACATTATCACACAGGAAAAGATAGACCAGACCAGAACAGTGCAGTACATATGTGTGGAGACAGGGCCAGCTTGCAAGGGAATAGGAAGAGTTAGAAACAATATCTTATCTTGACACTTGCTCAGTCAGTGAAGAGGAAGACACTATGGGCACCACCAATGAATTAATACAAAAATGAACTATTTAAGCAAAGCTAATGTAATATTGGTTGTTGGGATGCCAGAAGAACGCCATAGTATTCAGATGAAAGCAAAATGTGATTGAATGTGATATCTCTGAAAGAGTAAAGAAGACCTCAAATGTTTCAATGCATTATGTGGTTAAATAGGTAGTGAACATTGGACTGTGATAGAGTTCATGTTCAAAGGTTTTAGGTCTGAGTCACTTGTGAAGCAGAAGGAGGCCTAACAAAAAGTATAAAATGAACTGGTCAGTACTTTTTTGAGTGAGGTGCAACAAAATCAGAAAGGAGGAGGCCAATGATGTCAAAGTCAAAGCTAATATAGACCAGAGGAAGCAATGCCTTAATGGATGAAAGAGCTGGCAAAGCCTTTGGTATGTTGGAGGTAGGTGAAGTGTACGAGGTGAGGACAAGGTTTCTTCAATTTGACTTCCCCAGTCTCATGTGCTTAAAGAATTGATTGACTCCATCAGTTAAGAAATTAATATGGATACTAGAAGTGGGCTCATGTTATCTAACTGCTGAATCTTATCCAAGTATCAATTATCAAGGAGACATCCTGAGTGTTGCAGAGATGTGAGCACGTGTAGTGAACTTTGCAATCCACTTGAAGTCTGTCTCCCCAGATGGACTGTCTGAGGAGTTTGGAGATACTGGCTTCAGTTCTGTGGGATGAAACTTAGCTCTAGAATTAACAGTCTATGAAAAAGACTTAAAAAAAGAAAACGGAAATCCAGCAAAGTGTATATGCAGAGTAAGGGGGGGGGAACCAACCAGTTATGTTTGGGTGCAGTGACTAGAATTTGATTCTGTAAGAATACTCTGCAACTTTTTTTTCCTAAATAGTTTAGCTGTATAGGCAGTATAAGAATTAACTTTATTCCTTATGTTGATGATATATGTGAGAAACCTCTCCTCACAAAGCAGGTGAAGTCCAGTATACAAGTTCAGCAGAGGGACCAGTTCTGTTCTTAAAACCAAAATGTATCCAGTGAGTCAAAGTCTGGTCCTATCAGTAATTTCAGGCACTGATCCTACGTGCATCTGACTGTATTAATACATTCCTGTGTCACAGCCTGCCTTTAATAGGACTCCAATTTGAATACAAACACCTACTTACAAAGATCAGGTTTCACAATTTGGCTCTCCCAGACAAAAATATGACATTCGGTAACATCATTATTCCCTGACACAGGAAATCATTAGTAAAAATCAATATTTTGGGAAAAATGTAATAAAACTAGGTATGTTCTGCCAGTAAAGTGCAGTTCATTTCTATTTACAGTGGTATTACACACCATTTGAAGACTTTAAAGAAGTAACTGTTGATATTTCCCCATACGGGACCAAACGATGAAGAAAAAGTTTGAAACTGTAACCTTGGGTAAATCATAGACAAATGAAATGAACAGCTGTGGTTAGGGTGTGATGTGATTCATCATGCTTGCAAAGTTTTATGAATGATACTTTTTCCTTAATCATAACCTTAGGAGTGGGAGCGATGGAGAACAGGACATGTATTAAGGTTGGAATGACAAACTTAACTTTGAATTTCCTGGCTTTTTATCAGCATGCATGAAAAAATCTAATGTTATTTAAACATAGCTTCTTTCATCTCGATTTTGTTTTATAAATATTGTTTGTGGAAGTGGAATGCAATAGAATATATGTTCTTTATCCAGAAGTCTAGATTTTTTTCCAAATCTCTATTACAATTATTTAATTTTATTGTTATATAACTATGACTAGAGTCATTGATTAATGTTTTTTTCTCTTCCACTTTTCAAAATTTGTAAAATGCAGGGAAATGTCAGTCTGAAAACTCTTGTCATGTGAAGACTTTGCTTATATATGAACAGAATAAACCTTATATATCAGCAGAATGAATCTTGGTGGACTAAGGTTCATTACCAGAATCTCATATGTAGGCTCAATTTTTTTCATTTGGTGGGAGCACCTTTGGTCAAGTGAGCCATGTTGTCTTTTGACCTACTCAGCTTTGGGTCTTCTTATCATGACAGTACACATACCAAGTAGGATCTTCTACCTTTTATTTTTTCCCCTTTTTTTTTTTAGAGCTGGAGTTACCAGATGTTTTTTATAGTTCACAGGTGTATGTCCTGCAACCGGCAAGGAGGCTGAACTGCTTGCTGAACTGAAACTCATCTCTAAAAAAACAAGTCTCCTTTGCCAAGCTTCTCAACCATCTATTGCCTTGCTATCTTCTGGTTTTGTTATTCTCCTAAGGATATGGAACTTCCTTCCTTAATAGTCCCTCTTAACAGCTTTTGTCTTTGTGCATATTTATGACAATAGTCTCCAATTACAATATCACATAGTATCTTTCCCACTGGGTTTCCATCTCATTGACATTCAATGTATTAAAAGAAGCTAATATTATGAATAACATTTACTTATTGTTGCTTAGTGATTCACTTTTTTTCCCCCCCATGGTAAATAAGCCATGATTTAAAGATAAGTTTAAAAATTTCATATGATTTAAAAATGTTTCTCATATTTCATCAGCTGTCATATCAATGTCCTTGATAGATGTGGACTGAATAAGCATTATTTCTGTTTGCAAATGGAAAGCACAAACAGAACAATATGTCAAATAGGAATAGCAGGAGTTATAAGGTAATAATCATCATGAATGAGTAAAAGGTTTTTGGAACTACATAAGGAGCAGTTGAGTATGTTAACACCTGGGAAAGTGCTAGCCTAGACGTAACTATCAAGGAAGAAGACCAGACATGACTTTTGTGGAGTTGAAGTGTTTCTCCCGTTCCCTTCCCAGTATGAAGAGGAAGGGGAGACTTTCCTCTGTTATGCCTTCTAATTTATCACAAACACGTTGCTTTCCATTATATATTAGATTAGAAGATCTTCCAGACATGGACTGAATCTTGCTTTATATTTCTGCTGTGACTAGTAAGAGGGAAAGCCCAGACACTACTGGACTCTTTACGCATTACAAGAAGATGAGACAAAGACGAATTCACAAGCATTTCATGACAAAAAAAAAATGTGTATTTTAAAAGGAGAAAGAGCTAAACAGAGTCATAGCCTAACTGGAGAATGGGAAGCACTAATTGCGAGTACATGCTATCTTGATGGTGGTGGTGTGGAGGGAAGGCGAACCCTTTCATACTGCACCAGCAGGTCTGGAAACTTAGTAGGAAGATAGAGCTAGTTCTGGCAAGACTATAACATACAGATGAAGCCCAGGAGTCGTGGCATTGAAAATGTTTTTAATTTTTCAAATTCCAGATTCTGCCTAGTGAAGAGAAAATATAACATAGCAGGACTGAACCTAAAAGTTGTAGCAACTATCATAGTGCTACTCATGGACTCAGTGATTTGAGGGCACGATAGCAAATGAAACTATATACAAGTAGTAAATTTTGAAAGAAAACAGTAAATAAAAAAATGCACCCAAGTGTATGTTCAAGGCTAGAGAGTGAGGAATGAGAATTCATAGTCTACCTATTCTATAAATTCACTGATCTCAATGCAGTTTGTTCATGCCCTATCCCAGGTCATCCTTGCTTTGAATTTGCCCAACTTCAGAGAATTACTAAATAACAAAGTCTCATTCCCCTTTAGGGATTTTCCCCAGGCTAACAATGAGGAAAACCAGCATCAATTCATCTGCACAAAGGACATGGTGAATCATGGACAACTTCATCCTTGTCTTTAAAATAGCCTCAGATCTTGAATGCAATTATGTAAACACTTAAAGAAGGACCTGTAGATATTAACTGCTACCCACATAAATACAGAGTCCTGGCTATGACATGTTTTGTCAACATTAGAGTGAGTTGTAGAAAGTAATATTATTCTGTTACTCTGTCTTTTTATGTTGACTTCTGTTCAAACATCATGTAGAAAGGTCTAAATTGCAAGTATAGATATGTAAATACAACACCAGCAAAATGTGTAAGTATATCATCTTGTGAAGTGATAAACTGAAGAGGAGTAAATTATTTGCACTGGATTACCAAAATACGTTAGTTGCAAACCTAAGAACAAACTGGTCTGCTAGCTTAATTCTTTAATTGCTAGGTAATCCTGGCTCACAAACTCAGGGAAAGTCAAATCATTTGCTTTTGCTTTCAAAGCTAAACCTCTCTGGGATTATCTCATTTGTGAGACCAGATCCAGAGAAAATAAGTTAGAAATAGAACAATCCCTTTTAACTTTAACTCCAGAAAGAATGAATAATCGGGCAAATCTATTTTCTCTCCTATTTTTCAGAAATAAAAAAGACACATAGGAATCTCATTTTACTTAGCTCAGGTATAAAATCAGTGTTTTGAATTAAAAACTTGATATACAGTACTACACAGTAGTCAGTCAGAATGAGTGTCTTCGGATGTTGAAGATTAGCCATGGTGGTTTTGGTTTGGTCTTTACTGCTATGAGAGATTTTTTCCAGGATTTCTTGACTCATTCCTCTAAGCCTGTGTTGAAAGGGAGTTTCTTAATGCATTCTGAAGCAATCACATAATTTTTTTTTTTTTTCATTTATCATTTAGTAATAGAGTTAATTTCTTCAGAATATTTTAAGATATGTGTTTCAATTGCATCATGTATTTTTGAAAGAATTAATATTATTTTATTCATTATTCAAACACAAACATAGCAATGATATTTTAAAGAAGTTGAAAGAACAGGGAGTTCTGGCTAATGGACTTCTAATATTCAAAATCATTATCTTACCAATAATTTAACTAAAATTAATCATTGGATAAAAATATCTGTAGATCTAGGTAGTTGCATAAAGTTAACTAGGTGACATATTTAATCCAGTGCTCTTTTCATTGACAACGGATTCAACAAAATTTCCCACTGGTTGTGTATGAGTGTAGACATTTCACAAAATAATTCTGCTCAGAGGGATGAAAAAAAAGAAGAAGCTTGCAATACTATTCTGCAGCTAGGTTCTATTTTCAGTCAATGATAGAACTTGCTACATGGCCAGTCTTAAGGTTGACAGCAAAATCTTGGAAAAATAAGGAGCTTAAAAGGCCAAGAAGTCAGAGGCTTAAAAATAAACACTCATTCCTCCCCCACCCCCAAGGAGAGAGAAGTTCTCTAACACTGACTGAGAAAAGAATACAAAAAAATCGAGTGGGTCCCTACCAGAGCCTGAACTCTTCAGATTTTATCTGCCACTGTTTCCCATTTTAATTTTCATGTTTCCTCAGCAGACTGCTTACAGAAATGCACCATGAAGCCACAGAAACTATTTTTGTGCATCAGTCTGTGGAAATCCATTCTCATTTTAGCTTCACAAGTCATGAAGTCATGACTGGAACATCAAGGACCAGTGCAGCCTAATGCAGCTGCTTGACTGGCCTAAGACCTCACACTAGCTCTCCTTTTGCCTAAATGGGAAACTTTCTTATGAATTGAAACACAATGAGAACATACAGTTCTCATTGGACAGTGGAAAGAAAACAGCCCCCAAACCACATTTATAGTACACTTTCTTGGTATTTAGGGACAATGTGAAGAACAATATTTAGTCTGAGCTAAAAGTTGTCAGGGACATAAAAGATGGTGAGAGAAGACCCTGAAACTAGTTGCAAAGTAATGTTAAGGCAAAATGTGAGTTTGTTGAGACAGAAAACTTAGTGAGAGGTGATACAGAAAAAGTTGAAGTAGACTTCATTTTTTTGTCTTGGTTTTCACAGATAATGCCTGATCTTACACCTCTGTGTTGACCAATGCATTTTGGTAAAGAGACAACCCCCCAATAATGCAGTAGAAAGAGGATATTACTGAGAGAAATTTAAAGATAGTGGAGATGGATGGCACTCATTCAAGGGCACTGAAAAAGATGGCTGCAATGTTGCTGTCTCTGAAAAAACCTGTGCTTATCAGGGAAGATACCTTGCAACCAAAAGTGGTAAACACTAGGCCCATCTTAAGAAAAGTGAGGACTTGGGGAATTTTAGGCCATATTGATCCTTGTAAAGATTGTAAAGCATGTCCCTTTGTAATCCATCTCTAAACACATGAAAGCAATCAAGAATAACTAGTTCAGACTAGTTACATGAAAAATCATGTTTGACCGACTTGATTGCCTGCTATCATGAGATGTCATGTTGAGTGGGCAGAAGGAAAACAATGGACACCTGGCCTTCAGGACGGCTTTTGACACTGTCCCCAAAAGGATTCCCTATGAAAGCGGAGACAGTATGGACCGTAAGAACAGTTTGTTAGATGCATTGTAAATTGGCTCTACCACCACAGTAAAAGTGTAGTAAAATCAGTGCTTTGAGTTCCAGTTGGTAATGAGCAAAGTATCCTATAGTTTGGTACTCGGACTCATATTTTTCAGTATTTCCATCAAAAGCTTAGGTAAACTCACAGAATATGTCTCAGATAAATCTGCAGCTAGTACTAATAAGGAGGAATGATTGACATGAAGAATTGGAAAACTTGAATTCAAAGGGTGCTTGAGAACTGGGCCAACAAAAACATCATGAGTATTCTGAACCTGGGGCAGAACAACCTCATGTACCCGAAAAGGTTGGGAAATGATAAGGTTGTGATGGACTACAGGTAGAATATAAACCAGTACATCAAATTGCACATAAGGTAAACCATGTATTGGATTATATTAGTGGGAATGTGGGAGCCAACCAAATAAAGTTATTATTATTCTGTGCTTGGCACTGATGAAGCTGTATAAGGAAAACAAAGCCTGATTTAGAGGGATGCTGAGAAACAAGAGGTTACAGTGATGCACATTGAAGACGATCATGAGGAGAAATTGAAAAAGCTGGACTTTAGTCTGACAAAGAGGTTAAGGAATGATCTATTAGCAACCTAGCAACCTGCAACTACTAGAAGGAGAGGTAAAAAGATGACAAAAACATCTTAATTGTGGCTGACAGGTAATGAACAACACTGGAACAGGCTACCCAGAGAGAATGGGGAATCTTCAGCCTTGAAAAGTTTCTGGACAGGGTAGCACTAAGATATGCCTTACCTGACCTACTGCTAGCTAGCAAAAGTAAACTACATGTGGGAGAGACCTCCAAATATTCCTTACAAGGAGAAGATCTATGATTCTGTGATTCTTGGAATCTGGAATTCTGAACCCCATTGCCTTTTTGCTTTGCAACAACACATTTTTTCCCAACAGGAGTAGATGGCGTGTCCCCTTAACTTTAGGTTCTGAAAAAGTTTCCACAGAGAGTTTATTTAGGATAAAATAAAAGCTCTTGAATGTATTTGTGGTTATGGCATCTGAGAAAATATATATGAAATACAGCAGAATATTTTGATATGGTAGGTCTGAGCTTTTTAGTGAATGATTAGATCCCAAAAAGGCAAACACCTTTTTTGAGTTCACAGATATCCATACAGAAGTAGTGCCATTCACTTCAAGTGCAATGAAAACTTGAAGTTACCAAGTGCTTGAGGGATTTGTTGCTTATGTCTTTGGTTCTTCTTTAAAATGAAGTACTAACTGCAAAAGGCTGAGGGCTGTGTAAAATGCTCACTACTCACAAGCAAGCAACAACAACAATAAAGTAAACAGTCAAACCATTAACTATCTAAAAAAATGAATCTGGAAGATAGCACCTCTTTTAATGGCTTATTTACAAAGCTATTCAAGCAACTAGAGCATAATTTCAGTGTTCAGTTTCTCACCTTGGAATTTGTTCCTATTCAGTCATTTGTAGTGAACAGACAATAACATCTGGGATGTTAAATTAAAAGAAAACATCAGCATAGAATTGTCTTAATGATTAGATAGTATGTTACTCAAACATAGAGTGGAAGCTCACTAATTTGTACTGTAGAGGCAAAGATATTTTGTGTCATATATTTTTCTGTCTGCTTGTATTGTACAGAATTCCAGACTGAGCTGCAGTTTTTACAACATACAGAGTACTCCACATGTGTGCAGTTTGGATTTCACAGGACTGTAAATAATTTTAACTGTTTGCATTCGTTGTTGGTTTTAATCTTTTAGATGCATGAACTCTTGAATTTTTATCAGGTTTTCATGAAACTTTGATACAGGATTATTCATCTTAAAAAATTGCATGCCTTTACTGTAAGTCTGAGAAGAATTTATATCCCTAGGGCTTTCCTCTAGGATATCTTTTGACATCAAAAAGGTGAAATTATAAATAGATTCTATTTCTTTCAGATGTCTATTTAATTTTTTTCTTCAAAACACTGTAATTTAATTTTAAAGTTCACTTTGAAAATAAACAATAAACGGAAGTGTTTTCAGAGATAATGCTTTTTCTTTGCTCGAAATAAAAGCAGACATCTGGTTCTAAATTATTATCTTTTAATTGTCTACCTAATCACTAGGTTTGGTGAATTTCAAAATGGCATTTATTTACCAATCAGAAAAATACATTGCTGACAGAAATCTTTTTGCACACATATATGAATACAACATGCTGTCTTTTATTTTTCATTTGTATCCATTCACATCCACTTACAATGTTACACATTCAGAATATTGTAAATGCAACAAACATTCTTATTGTATAGTGCTTGCTATTTTGTTTATTAGCAAAACCAGTTTATTCTATCAATGGGCCTGTGTTTGTAGAAGTAAATATATAATATTCATTAGAATTCTACTCTTTCTTCTCCTTGCTATCATTCACAGTCTATCGATATAAAACAAGTTCTATCTATCCTTCCACCCAGATGGTTGACGTTACATGTGATTGCATGAAAGCTCTGATATGAAATGCCTATGGCTTACTGGATTACCCTCTCCCCACATGTTTCAAATTAATAATAAAAAAGAAAGAATAAAAGAACCAGTGCAATCTTGCTACAAAAGAACAAGAGTTTATTGTATAACAGGATTGCAGATGTGGAAAGGTGCTCATAATAAGGCTACACTATTTTTGTTTCATTGTGCATCTGGAATGCCAAAGGATCTTTAAGGCACTGGGAGCTCATACTGGACAGTTTTGGCTTTTTGATTAACTTAATATTCAGAGAAATGATTAGGTTTTGTAAACTCTGTGCCATTCATCATCATATTGTCATTTATGTAATCACAAAATGATTTACAAAGTCAAGACTTTTTTCTAATTTCTGAAACAATTTTAAGACATCAAAGGCTTTCAGAGAGAAACATCAAAGAGTAGTCCAAATCAGAGATTTCTGGCTAAGACAGTTCAGTTCATTTAATATCCTCTGGTTTTCTAAGGATTAAATTACAGCATATAAAATTCTTGGAATCTGTCTAAGTAAGCTGTATCATATATTTATTATTTATTACAGTATGGCCTTTTTTTTTTTGTGGGGCAAAGTACTTCGTGGTATAGAAGATGCCATCTTTTCAATTTATCAAACCAGCAGCAAATTCTTATGAAATATTAGAGGTACAATGATCTAATCCTACTGGGAATGGAGAAATGTGTTAACTAAGGAAATATTTGCACATGAGCTCAGTATGAAATGCAGTTCTTCTCTTGTAATCAGCCTGCTACAGAGGGATGCTTATATAAATTTAGTAAGTATTAATAATTGGTAGTAGAGAAGCTGGCTGTATGAATGTCAGGCATTGCATGTCACCGGCACACATGCAAGTCCTAGCCAGAGAATTTAGAAGACACAAACATTGCAAATTGATCTACTTAAGAAATGAATCAGTAGAGACATAGAGGTTTATTTTTATTGTGCACAGCCAGGAATATAAAGAAATGCAATTACCTTCACTGTCCACCTAAGAAAGACAGGATGTTAGCGATTGCCTTCAAGTAAGGAAAGTAGGTGAAAATGCGTGCCTGGCTTACCAAATATCTAGGAGGATCCTACCTGAGAGAACAGCTCTGTGAATTACAAGCTCTCTCCAGAACCTGTTCCTATAGACTAATAATTAAATTTATAAATGCTCATCCTTGAAAGGCATGCTACAACTCTTTCAAAAGCAGCCTACTGACTAGAGGAACTGAGTTTCTAGGAATTTGATCTCATACTACTGTATAAGAAGGTTTTGCCCAGCTGGATTTCTATTCTAATACTCACAACAAGCTGGGTTAGGTTCAAGACAGTTCAGAAACTCAAGCAACAAAATGTATGGTTTGTAAGTAAAAACCCCATAACTCTTTCATATTTACATTCCTACTTTCTATTTTAGGAAGATAATGAGATTACATGTAGAACAGTCACATCAGACCTTGAATGCAGAATTATTTTTCAAGATAAAACTCCAGGAAAAAAAAAAAGTTCCGTAAACATGAAGAAACACTTGACTTTTTACCAAGATTTTTATCTTTCAGATATTTCAGTGCAAAATTCTAAAAGGCATTGCTGTGTACAGACAATGAAGCTTATATTCTCTTTGCTAATATCTATGGAACTTTATTTTATATAAATACTTGGTAGAAAAAATTCTGCTGGTCTTGTGCAAGAATGTGAGAAGGGGGAAGATGTTCTATGCTATTCTGCACATCCATTCTAACTCCTATCCAGCATTTTATTTACACAGACCATTGGTGAAGCTTTATGCCTATCCATTCAAAGTAGAGAAAGCAAACTCGCATGTGAGAGAGAGACAACTGCATCCTCTTCTGTACATTTAATCTATCTGAGGCAAATACAGTTAATATGTTTGGAATTTCTTTTTGTCTGGTTTCTTAACATATTTGCAAGGTGCTCATCATGATGCACTACTCAGAGTAGATAATTTATATTCAAGGATAAAAGAACTTTTGTCAATGACTTGCATTGGTGTAGTTTAGCTTGAGTGCTGGTTAGAAGAGTCCCTTGGGAAAGGATGGGGGTGGAGAAAGGGGGCAAAGGCTCCTCTCAGACTCCATCAGGATTGGATTAAACCCAGGAAAGAAAACCAGGGCTCTAGAAACTTTCAGGGCTGAACACAGGGAGCAGCCAAGGAGGAAGCTTAGGAACAAAAGCTTAATTTTAGCAAGCTTTTGAAGATGAATTCTAACTTAAGTAGGGACTGGGATTTTCCTTTCATTGCTACCACATAACTGTTATAAAGAAGCTAGAGACTTTGATATCTAATTTAGTTAAGAAAATTATAGAGATAGGATTACAATCTCCTAGCATTTGAATAAATTCTTGTCCCAGTGTTAATACGGGGAGCTTTACTGAGGGATTTCTTCTGTTCTACTCTGCTTCTCTGTTTGCATGTATTTGGATGAGTTGTGTATCTGCTGAAAGGGTTGTGGTTCTGTGAGAATTCTTTGAAAAAGCGGTTGTAATTGTGGACTTGAATTTCGTAAAAAGTTTGGTTGCATTCAGAAAGGACATAAAGAATTTTACATAAACAATATTGTGATCACAGTGCTATTTGTCTTTCCTCAGAATATTATCCAAGGAAAACAGGAAGCTTTAACAGGCTTTATGTTTCCTGAGATAAGGGCCATTTTTTAAGTGTTTTGTTCAATGCCTCCATGCAGTTAGGCTCAAGTTCTGCCTTCAGGCATAGTTAAAATAAAAATGTTACATTAAACCCATGTCGTATTTGCCCCACTCCAGTGAATAAGGGAAGTATTATTTTAGGATTAACAGCCAACTCTTTCCACCACCCAAAAGCGCCCCCAGAAGAGGCATAGCACTCAAGCACCTGTAGTGCTCTCTCTCTCACAGCCACACACACACACTTACTGTACTCTTACTCTTTCTACTCTCACCTTTCTTTAGATCCCCTAAATGTGACACCTGCTCCCCCATATTCCCAGTATGCCCTAAGTAACAGCAGCCTACCTCATTCAGACATACTTGGCACCTCTATCGTTTCCCTTACCCCTGGTTCAGTTCTTCAGTGTATTAGCACACTAGTCCTTATCCTGACGGCACTTTTCCTTACAATGTCAGTGATTTCATTCATTCCTCATGGTTATGTGGATACTGGACACTGATTTCTGTATGTTTTTGCCTAAGTGACAATTTATGAACACTCACCAATGTATTCTGTAAGATTTATTTTTATTTTAGATTTTAATTTATTGTCCTAAACCGATGCAGTGACATTCCTTATCAGTCATTGGCAAGCAGTTGGCTTTTCCTAATAGTACTGATGTAACTAAGAAAATGTCGTATTTGGAAAATGTAGATTTTAAAACTTCAGTTTGACATTACTTGCCCTAAAAGTGGATAGACTTATATTCATATGTTTATAATTTTAAATATTAGCACCTCCAGTTCTTTTTCAACAACTTAAGGAATTCAGGAAGAGCAGATATTCTCATCTGCATTGTATTCCTTCCTATGAATTGCACAGGTAGTGAGTCTTTCAAGACTGTGGTATAACAGTATTGCTGTTTCACTGAGTAAGCAGAACAGCAATGACTTCCTTAGTGCTAAAGATGAATCCAATCAGGCATTTTTATTTAAAGAGGCTTGGATTCTACAAGAATTTGGAGTTGAGTGGAACTTGGCCATATGATTTAGTTCTGGCTTATTTTTTTAAGCCCAAATTAAATATTTTCATCTGTCTAATCAATCAGAAAATGCTGTAAAATTTTGGTTTGGAGTTAACTTAAATCTCCCATATGGATTTTTTGTGGGTCCCCAGTCACCAAGTTAAAAAGGAAAAAATGTTATTCGTGAAGGACTACACACAAAATCATGTCATCTCAAATGAGCAGCTTATAATAATTCACCAATAACATCTGTATAGACAGGCCCAGGATGGTGCTCTCAGGAGATTTATTTCAAAAGTCTATGAGAAGAATTTTGATATGTGTATTGCTGGTATGGCTGTTTGGACCTTCCATGATACAGAAAATTCTCTAGAAGAGGGTCCAGTGGCAAGACAAGATTTCTTACGTTCCTACGCATTAGCTGACACCAAGAGAGGAGCCACAGACTGAGCAGAGATTCGAAAAAATGACATCCCTCTAATAGAATAGCAGATTTGAAATCCTGAGAGGTGAAGGGGTAAGACTATTCAATGTCAAAGTTTCCCCACACATGTTCCTTTTCCCTATGCAGTTATTTAGTTCCATTTAAAAATGAGGAATTTGGCAGTTTATTGTGAAGACCATGTGAACTGGGTGAAATTTGTTTAGTTGGGGTTTAATTCATCTATAAGATGATCCTTTACAATATGATGTGATTTCTACCCTGTCAATTAACTGACCTTATTGAATAAATGCCTCATGCAAATGTTCAAATAGGATCGTTACGTTTACAAACAGCGCCAATGGGCTGGTGCGTTACTGAGCAGTGGTGAGGTCTTGCATGGTATGTGTGTTGCCTGTTCCTAGTGACTTCTCTGAGCATTAACTGACACTTGAAAAATGAATAGCAACTCATGGGCCTAAACCTAAATGTAGTGGAAAAACTCTTCAGCTGGTAAAAATTTGCATGTGCCAACTTCCAGCTGTTAAATAGTTGGTCTGATTTATTGAGTCCTCATGGCTCAGAACTATGTCTAAACCTTGGTATAATACAATCAGTGCTTCTTAAGGGCATAAACAGACTCCACATGTTTTGGTAAATCAGTCACTTAATGATTGAATTATATTTTAAGGGAGTCCATTCTAGTTCATCTTTTTTGGAATGAACTGTTTAAAATACGGTCCTTTTGAAGATGCCTCGACTACTCTAGTGCATGCCAGATGCTCAGCATGGCTCTCCCTCTAATTGCTCTCATTCCAAATAGATTAACAAACAAAAGTGATGGATATGCATGATGATAATGCTAAGTTTCATATTTCAGTAGTCAGGCTGTTCACTCTTCATGTCTTGGAAGTCCTGGGAATTTAAACCTGACCCCCAAAAGATATACGGTCTTAAATTTTGGACTTCCTTTTAGATCATGTATCATATAAGTACAAAATTCATTATACCATTGCCTGTAAAGTCTGTGCCAAATTGCAACTTTTAACTTACAGAAAAGATTAACCAATCCTTTCTGCTTCTATTATTTTCTTGGCTCAATGGCTCTGCAGGGATTGGTGTGGTCTCATTATTTGTGAGACATGATACAGTAGGGGACATGACAAAAAAAAAGGTAAGGAGGCCCTTGATAATTGCCTTAGGCAATGCTATCTACGTCTCAGACAGTTCATATGGTAATTGTGTTTATGTGAGTTCACCCTGGAACTATAAATCTCATCTCTTGTACTGGAGGGGATTTTGAGGTGTCTTGGATTAGCTTTTTTTACTGCTTCAGTTATGACACTATAACTATATAAATAAAAATGGTGTGCTAGCAAAAATGATGCCTGCAAAGGGACGAAGAAAGACCACAGCTAAGACGTAACCTTCAAGATAGCTGTAGCATAAAATATATGCTCGTAGTTCTAACTTAAGTAAGCAATTTTCAATAGTCTACCATGTAAAATAAATTTATTGTTTATTTATTGTTTATTTACCTCAGCAGTTTCAGAATTTCACAAAATGAGCACAATACTTCTTGTCAAGTGACATCTATATGCTTTTTTTGAGACTAATTAATATAAACATGGAAATAGAAATGCATTTAGTTGACAATGTGGCGTTAGGCCATAGGTTGGACTTAATGACCTCAGAGGTCTTTTCCAACCTAGTTGATTCTGTGATTCTGTGTATTCTTAACATAGAAAGAGTATTAGTTTAGAAGCTTATCCATTTTTCTTAATATAAAATATCTGGGGAAATTAATATGGGACTTGAAACATTTTGAAACCTATTCAGATTTTGAATAAGTGCTTCCCTCTTTTCAGTAAATAGTGGAAAAGATATCTCTCAGCACATCAGCTGCACTCTAATTACAGACTATGATACTAAGAAATAAGATAATGATGGAGACTGTCAGCCATAACACTTTCTGGTAAGCCACTACTATCATTTTTTCCCCAAAATATGACTGACATCTTTCCTTTAACCCTCCCACCCCTTAGACTTTATGTGTGTTGGCATTGTGGCCCTGCAACTATGTGGAGTACCATATTTTTGTTGCTAAGCACTAGAAGAGAGTGAGCCATGGGAATCTTTAGCTATAATTTGTACTGAATTCTTTGAGGCTCTCCTTCAGCATGAATAAACAGTGGAACTTTTAACTCATCCATTGGCATTATTGATGAAGAGGTCCTGGCCTTTTAGCACATTTGAAGGCCAGTGTGTGCTGGGCGATGGTTAAATAACAGAATCATTAGACTGCCATTTATAAAGGTTGTAACATGGTAAATCATATTCACCATTCACCATTATTAGGACCAGGCACACTTCCACTGCCTTCAGGGAATGACAAGCATTTTATGTCAAATTAATTTGGTCCTGAATCTTCAAAGTGCCCTTGTAAATTCAAATTATTCTAATAATAGTTGATTGAAAAATTAACATGGAACTTACATTTATGAATAATGTGATTTGACCAGAAATCCATGGGAATGTTGGAGGTGCCAAACTCTTCTAGACACCATGTTAATTGAATTCTGCTATCTCACACAAAATTCTGGTATCTTAAATTTTGCTTTAACCTGAAAATGAAGGCAACTAATTTATTATCTGTCCTTCACTATGTATATTCTTCCTGCCTCACAAACTTTTCTTTCTTTCAAGTCAGCACTTACTCAGCATTTAGATCATTTTATTAAAATGAAAAAACAAAAATAATTAATAAAAACATTAACAAATGTGGAACTCAGGAACTGATGGTCTAACTTCTCATTTTGTCATTTTTGTTAGGTCTGCTTCCAGGCCCAGGTAGATGGTAAATCACCATCTGTGATCAGCTCTTACATGGAATCCTTCCTTTGCAACACCGAAGGACAGGCACTATTTCTTTTCCTTTTCTTTTTTTATTTCATTCTTTACCATAAGGGAAAAAAAATGCATCAATGACGAATATAATTTCAGGTAGACTACATTACAGAGCAGATATTTGGGGGTAATAATGCACTGATTAATAATGGGACATCTCTACACACAATGTACTGCATATTTGACAACCTGGATGGGTTAATAGCAGTTGCAACTCTATGGATAGATAACTGAAAAATTTTGAGTAGCACATTTTCAGAAAGGAAAGCATAAACTATCCATGTAGGGACAACTTTTTTTTTTTTTTTTTGACACGTGCAAACATTTGTTGCAAAAGTTAGAGTTATAGGAACAATCTCTCAAATATTCAACCATAGCTTGACTATAATACATAGTGGTAAAGCATCAGTCCATTCACCTTTTACCATTATTGTTACCATTAATGGATTATCATTATTACTTCTGTATCAACACTGAAAACTTCCGTTGAATTCTTTTGAAGATTCTAATTGGGAACTTACTGGTTATGCATCTGACAGAAAGGACAGGAAAATATTAAGGATGAAATTTCATCTTTTCCCATTTCGCAGCTCATGAGTGTTTTTTTCTTCCTGATAGAATTAAGAGGTAAAGTCTTCAAAACTGGTCTGTTCTAAGGGACAGATAATAATGTCAATAGGCTAGATGGAAAGGGGCACCTAGACCCACCAAATGCTTGCCTGAATAAGCACATCTTCATATTAACAAAGTAACAAAATCTTTTGTCTAAAAAGAAAAGCAGAAGTAGTTTGAGGCTTATTTTTCCCAAGATAAAGTATAGATTGTTAATAAAATCCACAAGCTTTTAATTCAGTTTTGTCTCAGTACAGTTTTGTTTTCTGTTCTGGAGATGACATGCTTTTTACTGTTTTCCATATCAGCTTCTCACAAATTTAAAAACATTATAATGCATTTTGGGGTTTCTTTTATTTTCCTCTGTATACTGGATTCCTCACAACTTATATGTATCTGTTATTCAAGTTGGTTTTTTTTTTGAACCACAAATGAACAGAATGAAATTCTCACTTTCTCATGTATTGCCAGGCATAAGGTCTTTAAGGAAACTAGTAGACATTTGAGACTCAAGAGGCAATCTCAATGGTTAGTTGATTTTACCAGGAAATCCAGGTTATGCCTTCTTAGTGAAGTCTTAAAGAATTTCCATGCTGGATACATCAGCAGAAAGTATTAGCAGTGAATGCGGCCCTTGGTGATTAACACTATAGAGGGCACAAAATAAATAGATGTCCACTGACATTCTCACTAGATTATCTCCTTTTGATTGGAATGCACAGTGCTGAAGTGCACAGTATGGACATCAGATACTCTCAGTTCTGCGGAAAGGAGCTGTTCTTTCAACATCTCTGTGGCAGCTGTGAGCTGTCTGATTGCTGTGTCTGCATGTAACCTGTCACGTACTTGCACTTCACAGACAGCAAAAAGCATACGTAGAGATCCTGTTTGCTCTGAGAGGGGAAGAATACACACAATGTAAACCCCATCATGCAATGGGATTCCCATCACTCCCAGAACTGATGTCTACAAACTACATCTTTTTCAGTATTTCAAGATTGGCCTTTTGTGATGTGAAATTTTGGCCTACAACCAACAGACTCAATAGTGTCTTTCGTTACAGTAATGCTGTTATCCTCTTGGCTCTTCTCCTTTGGTGTATTTATGTTAGATCTTGACCCCATAACATCTTTTAGGAAAGCTAGCTTAAGTTCATATTTCATTCAAGTGGAATGTTTAATTTGAATTACATACCAGTGTAGACATAGTGTAGCTTATGTAATTTCTCAGTGAAATGAACTTTCCAGAGCAGTCCCATTTTAATCTTTCTTTATAAATGGTTTGTTAAGGCCTACCACACCTGTATCATTCTTCAACTCTTCTATATACCTACACATTCAAATTACTTAATTTCACTGTAATTTATTTGTTTGGGCCCTTTTCTTTTTTTCCTCTTTCTTTATCTTTCTCCCTTTTATTAATTTTTTCTAGAAGTTTTGGCACTCTTTGACAATATACCTTCCAGGAAGGGGTACATTTTCCCTCCTACTGGCAATTCACATGAAGAGCTCTTGTTCTGGACTTTCCCCAGAATTGTCTGTGTGATTGAATGCCTGAGGAGAGGTCTTCCAACTGACATGTACTTAATCAACTTTCTGCTACCCAGTATTTCCTTCTCATTGCATCAGCTGAATTTTTACTACCTTCTCTGTAAAAGCTTTTTCTTGGACATATTGGTGTAAGTAAGTATAGTGTTTTCTCCATGTCATGTTCTATCAGGTTGGCTTTAACTGGACCACAGACTCCACTGACATAAAGTAATTGGTTACACTTGAATTCCTTTGTATCAGGGAAACTTTTAACCCTTTTCTACTTCTCTTGAGGAAGGATGTTTTTCTGTCTTAAACAAGTCTTACTGTTTTCTGTGTTATTTTAAGCTGTGTTCCAAACTTCGTTAGGTTTCTACTTCTGAGGTATGAGGCTAAAACCTTTGGTCTCAGGTCCTGATTGTTAGAGAACTACAAGCTTATGCTTTAGCTCAATAGAGAGAGACAATAAAGTGGGCACTGGATCACAGAGTAGCTCAGTAACTAAAAAAAAAATACATATGTTCTTAATAATGATCTTTTTTTCACTTCATAGAATCAAAGAATGTCTTGATTTGGAAGGGACACATAGGGATTATTGAGTCCCTTTTTGTTGTCAGGGCATACTTTTTTCATGTGTTTGAGATGCTCCTACAAACCTCAGTAAGACCAAAAGAGCTATTTGCCTTTTAATTCCTCATAAAATGTTAAACTTTATGAAGACTAATCCTTGATGGTTGACAGCCAGCTGTTGATTGCACTCGTGTTAAAGGACACTTCCTTGTCCTGAATCAAAGGATTTCAGATTATAACCGTCATCTTCTTAAAGGTGGTGAGTACACTAGGTTATGGACATATTACACACACTGCTAACAGTAGAAATGTAGTAAATTTGAGAAAACTTTTAGTAAAAGAAATCAGGAGGGAAACTGCTGTTGGGGTACCCCTAACCTGCTTGCTGGCTATTACTTTGTGATGTTCTGAAGTCTTGTGATGGTCTCAAGTGACCAGGTGCCGCATAAGGAGTGAGAAGAATTTCCTGTTTGGTGTTTGCTGACATAATAACAGTAATGGTCTGACTGCTAAGAATAAGCCTGGACTTGACGTTTACTTACTGTGTCAGCTTTTGGAAGCAACTTGTCTGAAATTGTACTGAAGAGTGTGGGCAGAGGAGAAGCTACAGAGTGTAAGCATCACCTGCAGGAGACCTGTCGCCCAGTCCCAAGGAAAGGACCAACCAGCATAGTCTTCTACAGACTATTATAATTTACTGCAGTGGGCTTATAATAATGTATTTTTTTCACCTTGCTATGTGTTTGATGCAATATTTTTTTCAATGGCAGCTAGGCAAAGGCATGAAACTTGCATTTTTAAAGTATGGCATGTTTAGCGTCATGTTAGTTAAATTCAGTACTACATTCATTGAAATCAGTTACATCTTGGGCATCCTGTCCAGTAGGACGTGCATTAATTCCTTTATCCTTATTATGTATCTATTGACATATGTAGTGAATAATTCTGGAAGACAAGAAAATAATAATAAAAAAGGACTGCACGTTATATAGGAAACTTGTAGTTGTATTAGAGACAGACCTGAAGAAAGTTACCACCTTTTTACTTCATGGAATAGAATCATAGAATGGTTTGGGTTGGAAGGGACCTTAAAGATCATCTCATTCCAACCCCCATTCCATGGGCAGGGCCTCATCCAGCCTGGTCTTGTTACTTCATTAAGTCAACCTGACTTCCTCTGCCTTGCACAGCTTCTCTCTTTTCCTTTTTCCTCTAATCTATCTATATATTTTATTTATTTTATTTTATTGAAAAGAAAGAACAAAGGAGGAAGTTGAGCCCCAAATGCTACAAATATGAAATATTTAGAAGGGAGTCTAATCCAGAAGAGGTCAAGAAATTCAGAGGTAAGTTTACTTCAATGTTAGTCCCCTTACTTGATCTCCTCTCAACAGTGTTCTCGCATCTTTCTTCTCATACCACCCTTATCTTGGCTCCCTTGTGAAAATGAATTAAGATAGGACTTTCTGATAGGTAATTTCCCAGATGTCAGTTTACCTGTGCAATCTGATAACTTACTGAAATCAGTGTAGGAAATGTGTCTATGCTCCTGGTCTAATTAACTAGTATTTCTAAGATAAATATTATCAATTGCTCAGTGCTAAATGGTCACGTAATCAAAGCCTCTATCGTAATTCTGAGACACAAGTGATAAAGATAAGGGTGCAATGTAAAGTGGACTACAGAGAGAAACAGGGTTAGTCTTTTTCCATCAGAGACCCATTCCAGCTGTGCATTTTCACAATCTAAATATGTCAGTAAAAAGAAGGGTTTGCACAAGAAAGGAGTAGCCCATCCACCAGTGAAACCTAAAACATGTAAGAACCCATTCTGGGAATGAGGATGTACTCTAGGAGTTTGACTAAGAGTATTTAGTGCTGAGCTTCCCAAACAGCAAGACAGGAGTTTAGAAAGAGGTGATGCTTTCATTTCGTGTTTGGTGATGAGAAGAATTCACAGTCCAGTGCAAGTCTTGAGCAACATGGTAGCTTTACTCAACTCCATACTATTCCAGTGTTTGGCTCTTCCATTTCCTCTGAATTATTTGGATAAATTTTTCAGATGTCTGCCTTGTGTTTTGTTTAAAATAATTAGACAAAAGCATCACAGGGAGGTGTGATGGGGATGAATAATTGTATGGAATTTTGAAGATCAATGTTAGCTGGTGAATGGGAATATGCAACAAAGCTTCAGGCAGCAGATATCTGTTTATAAACATGTGTGTCAAGTATGAATTAGGGTTTGACTGAATTAAATTTAGAAGAGGGTTTTTTGTTTTTGTTTTGGTTTTTTGTTTGTTTTGGTTTTTTTTTTGCTTTAACTCCGATGGAAATAAGATCATATGTTTTACATCCAAAATAAGAATATTCCAGTCCAGGACTGTGTAAAAAGAAGATACATTATTTCATACAGTGTGATTTCTTTTTGCCCTCCCATGGGCTAAAATATGGTATGTTACAAAAGAAATGCTTTAACAGTTTTGGCAAGCAAGCCATGGAGTGACATGAGTTATAGTGTAGTTGGCAGTACTGTAAGCATTGGTGGTAATTAAGTTCAATGTGAGATGTTTATTACAGAGTGAAAAAAATGATCCAATCCAGCTGAATTAGAAGATGATACCAGCACTTGCTTCACTTCTTTATTTGTTGTCACGTGTTTGTATACATTCAATGCTTTGAACAGCAGGGACAGGAAATGCTCTTCCACTTTGTTGGTTATACATTTTTAATACTATCTTTAAGCAATTAGACTTGTCTTACTATTAAATTATTAACTTAAAAACACCCTTTCTTGATATTATTATGATTCATTTTGCAAACCTAAAACTATTTTACTGATGTTAGTATGAGGTCCTGGTTTGGTGCTGTAAGTATATTTGCCTTGGTTCTTCCTACCTCTTCTACCAGCCCCACCCAACTGAATAAAGATATAATATGTTAAGCAGATTGACATGCTAAAGCAACTCCTTTGTATTCTTTCTGCCAATGAAAAGCTGAGATCTAGTCAGCTGTCCTGTGAACCCCCTGTCCCATGCTGTCTTTCATGGTGGATAAAAATAAGAAGACAAATAGTATGGTCCCATTGATAGTCGTGGCTCAGGGATACATGTTCACTGAACTACATTTTTCTAATATTCATAGAATCATAGAATAGCTTGGGTTGGAAGGAACCTCTAAAGGCCATGTAGTCAAACTCCCCTGCAATGAGCAGGGACATTTTCAACTGCATCAGGTTGCTCAGAGCCCTGTCCAATCTGACCTTGAAGGTTTCCAGGATGCAGAGTTTTCATAACAAGTTATTATGCATTTCTTCACTGCTCCCCAGTTACTGTCACTTTAATAAAGAGGAATTTGCATTGTTGGAGTTGCGTTTGATTAAGATGAACGAAAAGCAAAGCCAAAGACACGCTCTGCCCAGAAAATTCAAAAAAAAAGAGAAAAAAAAACCCAAAGAAAAAGATGAAGAAAAAGACTCTTAACAGGCATGAGGTAGTAGATTAAATTTAGAACTGCTTGCTGCCTGCAGCTGTCTGTCTTGCTCCTTTGACAGATGTTGCTGTTTTTGACACAACAATGTGAATCAGCTCTTGGACCCTTGCAATTTCCAGCCCAGCCTGCCTTCAATTTTAGTTTATATACTAACTTGGAAATTTACAAAGGTTCAAAAGCAGAATTACAAGAAGAGCAGATGTTCTTTGCTCATTGACAGCAATATCCATTCAACAGGTAAGGGGAACAGCAGGAGAGCTTTAGTTGCACACTGAAGGGGTTGACAGTGCTGTGATTAAAGTAGGTTATACAGCTCTAATGCAGATCTCATTTGCAGTGCTTCTTCGATCTGACAGTGACCCTACAGCTTTGAGGACTGTAGGTCGTATACTCAGAAGAGAAGCATGGACCCAGTTCTAACTAGGGTGAAATAATGTGACAGATAGATAATATAATTTCCCCCATTTTTTGCTTCAAGCAACCCTCATAAGAATAATCTATTATAACAGTTACAGATTATCTAATACAGAAATGTATGTCATTACCCCATATTAAACTCTGAGACTAGGTAAATATGAGCAGCTTTTGTGTTCCTAGGAAACTCATTTTCCATGGTACTATGCTCTGATATCAACACTCATGATGTGTCCAAGTCTTGTCTTCATAGCTGAGTAATAACTTTGTCAGGCTTAAGTTATAGCAGTGTTGCCAAAAGACAAATAGCAGTCAGTAACACTTCTGTGTTCAAATGCAAAGTATAAAAATAATCTTTATCCAAGAAATACACAGCATGACATTTTGGTTACTGTGATTTTCATGTATAGTAACAGAAGCAACGAAAAGATGTCATTGTGCACTATGGAAAAATATCAGTATTTGTAGTTTCTTCCAGTCATATAACACTGTAATGGGAAGGATCACAGAAGTCATTTCAAAGCCAAGTCCTATCAACTCTGGGACTACAAGATTTTTCATCTTTTTCTACCTCACTTCTTGGCGTGGCTCAAAAGATATAATTCTTGGCTCAGAGAGATGCAGCTTTCATTTTGCTTAAGAATTCTTTAAATAAAAAGGGGCCAAGATTTTCTAAAAGAACTGTAGATTTTCAGTGTCTTAGTGTCAGGAGGCTCAACTTGACTAGATGAAATTCAAATGTCCTGTGTGTTGAATTTTCAAATAAAAACCCCCTATAATCACTGGCTGCTTTGAAGAGCCAAACAGTTCTCCAGATTAACTATGAAAAATTAATTTTTGTCTGTTGTTGATCTGATCCCAGATGAACATGCATTCTGAGGACACAGTAAGATACACCAGGTACTGCAGCTGACTTGCTACCTGTTGGAGTATTAAAGTACCTAAGAGTCACCTACGTTCCACTTAGTAATGTAGTTTTAGGTTATTAATTAGTAATTTATAAAAGCATTTCTCTGTCTTGGTGGTAGTTGCTACTTCAGCTTCCCTTATTTTTCTAACAGAAAAGGAAACATAATGCTGCATTCCAGGCGTTTCTATGGTGAGGCAAGAAACTGCAGCTGTAGACCTGAAGGAAAAGGGTGAGGTAATTTTAGGCCCTAGAGACTTGGTAAATATTAACTGTAAAAAAGTTAAAATAAAGTAACCAAAAATATACTCCATTATATTGATGAGTCAGTTTTACAATGGCCAAAAAAACGTTAACTTGAGACTAGCTGTGTCTTGTAAATATTTTTATGGATTTTCATGTATTTATGCAACAACAGTCATTTCAACCCATTGCCCTCCCCCCCCCCCCACCCCCCCGTCTCTGAATCCCCTCAGGATTTAAATGTTTGTTTTCAAGTTAAAATTGGCTTAGTTCTGACCTCTCTACATTGAAGTTTCTGTCCAGAGACAAAGAGTTAAGGCTAGGACTAGCAGTGAAGGCACAGCCTGCACAAGGGGGAGCCAATCTAACCTGACCTTGGAAGGCTCAGCACCCTGACAGCCCCTGGGCACGCTGAGGAGGAGAGAAGCCAGTGCCCCTTTGGTGTGGGCAACCCCCCCCCCCCCCCTGCCAGTTTACTCCATCTCTGAATCTCTTGGTTGAATGGCGAAAGAGGAGACTGCCTTGCCCTTTCTCTTGATCCAACCTTGCACTGCTGAGAGACAAGTGTACTCATTCCCTATGGATATGGCACTGTATGTTGATTCCCACAGCAGGGTGAGATCCAGTCCATTCCCATATCAAACGCTTCCTAAAAATTCAAGGAATTAATAATTTACCATCAGTCTGAGATTATTTCAGTGAGGCAGCTGATGCCTAACTCTGGGCAAGATCCAGTTGAAAGCCTTTGGTATTACATGGTAGAGGCTGACGGTGGTAATTTTAGGCAATTTCCGTAGCGGAATCAAGAAACCAGAGCTAAGCATTACACTTCTCATGCATTGCCTGAGAAAAGACAGTTGTTTCTGGCCAGTGATAGGAAAGATGTTGTTTTTACATGAAACAATCACTGCACAAAATACATAATGTTGAGAGAAAGTAACAGAGCCTAAGACTGCCTAAGACTGCCTACCAGAAAAGAACCTTAAAAATTAAACTACTCAGCCACACTCCTTCTAGGTGGTGCTGTGAATCCTGAACGGACTTCCATAGAGGAATACTTCCTGTAGAAAGGGTGGCTGATAAAGCCTGCTTGCAAGAGCCTGTGTCTAAGTGTGAAATATATATTTTAATCTCTTTGGGCTTAAGCCCACATAAATTGGAATATGAAGAGACATCTCTGTTTTAACTATAAATTCTTTGAAGCAACATACTTCACTGGAGGAGGATGCTTGATTCTAACATTTCTCTCCCCATAAAAAGTTTTGATGATCAGGCATAATGATACTCCTCTTGCTGGTGTTTTCATTCTACTACTCAGTTTATTCTATTAGGGTGTCTTTAAGGATCAATGAGTATGCAGCCTTGGAGCACTGTGTAAACAGACTGCCCTTATCTGAGATGATGTTATCTATGCAGAGAAATTCAAATTTTCCTCACTCTTCAGAACAAACTGAAGAGTAACAAAATTCTCCACAATAAACTTATTTTCTGACCAAAATCTACCCTTTGACTTTGAAACTTTAACATCATTTAGCAAACTAATTATTTAAGCATATGTGCAATATTCAAATCTTCCTAAAGAGTCTTTGAGGGATGATGCCTAGAATCATAAGTCCAAAGAATGAAAAGTTCATAAGTTTGTTTATAGAAAATAACCAAAGGAAGATTCTTGGAAATGTGATGTTGGAAGACAACATTCAGGGTTGAAAAACAGAGTGTCATTAAAAACTCTTGGTCTAAAATATATGATGAAAGAAAAGATTGAGAAGTATATGAAGAGGAATGAATTCTATATGGAAATTAGGCATCAATATTTGGAGTGTCCAAGGTGAAGGAAAGAAGTAATCCAATGTCAAAGATGTTATATCAGATGATGATCTCAGAATATCTATTTTTCATGTACTGACTGGTGCATGACCTCCATTAATCTGTAAATTGAAGTTAAATATGAAGGGATTTTTTTTGCATTTCTTTTGGGAATGTGTGGAGGAATCTGACAAAAAGTGTTTATAAGAAACCAAAACCTATTATATATTCACTAGTGATATCTATTTTTATCCCATTGCTGAAGTATGACCTAAAGAACAATTAGATTCATCTTACTTCATTTCATTCCTTAAGAAACTACAAAAGAATCTACAAATAAATTTTGCAAAATTTCTAAGGTAAGAAATTGTATCAATTTCTTATAAGAAAGTATAAGTATCTTACAAGAATAAATGTATTGAAATAGAGCTCACCAAAGTTAGAATTCATGTAGGAATACAGGATTTTACAATAGTAAATATGGATTTTGTGCAAAATATTATTCAGGAATTTGGTACTATATTGGAATGTTCTTGCTTGCCTCTTCAGGCAAATATATTGCTCAAAGACAGCCAAAGGGGCATTAGTTGAGTAATATAGATAATTTGAAAAACAGGAGGTGGGTAAACTCAAGTCTGATTTATGTCTTCTCATATACACTAAGGTTTAGTTTCATGTCTCCAAATTTCAGCTGTGCAGAGGTTAACTGTCCAATTGGAGGTAGTGATCAAATCCTCCTCAGTCATTAGAAGAAAAAGATAGCTATTTCCAGAAGAAAATTTTCCTCTCCGATATTAAATTTCTAGTTTGTGCTCTTGGATTTTCTTGTCTTTCTTCATTTTTGGCTGTGGGAGACTAGATAATTAATTTTGCTTTAGACTAAATAAACCTAAACAAAGCATGGTGAGATACAGAAATATATTCCAAGTCATTCAAATAATGGAGGTATCTTAGCTCAGTTTTCATGATTATGTTCTTAATTGTATAAATGTAATTTTGAAGATGGATTATGTGCTCCGAAAACATTGCAGTACTTAAGAGAATGTTAGTGTCACAGGTCAAATGGTGTGAATGAGATACCAGCATATTCCTACAGTTTCATTGTATCTTCAGAAACATCATAAAGCCACAACAGCTAAATTAATCTCATCAAGTCTTGTAGCTTAAATTAAGTAATTGATTAGTCATATAGACAATATTACCAAGGAATATGATGAACTTATGCCCAGTAAAGCGCCTGCCAAGACTCTTTCACTGATTTCAGTAGGAGCTGAACAGACTGTAGATATGCAGCTGTAGTAGTTTGTAACCTGGAGTCTTGTAGCAAACTCCAGTTCTCCCCCTCTCCCCAACACAAAGCAAACTTTCATTTTACGATGAATTCTTAGTTATCCTTTCTTGGCTCATCTACTCGTCTAGGACTTTCAGTTTTAGATATCATGGCATTTCTTCTTCCCCCAGTGCCATAGTGACACAGATGCCAAGATGCTTAAATGCAGATCCTCAATTTCCTGTGCTCAGCTCTGAGAAAAGAATGATGAAAACCCTTTTACATCTCTGTCTTTGGAGTCAGGAGAGCAAATTGATGGCAAGTAAATACATCAAAGAAATGCAACCAATTAATTTATCACTGAAACTTACACTGATAGGGGGTGGGGACAGGGATTTAATCGGCCATTTGCTGATTAATTGTGCATTAGATTTTTATATGACTTGTGGCTTGAAAACTGAATCTCAGCAGAAAGCTCATCAATTCAGAAAAAATATTTAGGATGACAAAGAGGCTCTTTTGCTATCAGCTGCTTAAAATGTTCTTGAAGACTCGGTCCAACACCTTTAGCATAAGACAATATGTGTTGTTGATTTCACTGGAATCATTATTTCATCCATTGTCTTCAAAACAACATGACACTTCAAATTCATAAACTCAAGTTCTTTCCTAGAGTAGAACTGGGGTCTTTTTTAAAGAAAAATCATTTCTGAAAATGATAAAGTCTGTGAAATAACGATCTCTGACTGTAAAGCAATTACCTATCCTCCTAGCTGGGTTGCAAAAAACTCATCTTGAGTAGAGACAATTTTGACACCCCTATCTACAGTTCATTCCACAATTTGTGAGGGTCACAGTATTACTTTTCTTAGCACAGAAAAATTGTTTGCTTTGTTTGTAAAGGCAGCCAGCAGGTCTATTCATATTTCAAATATTCTTCTCTTGACAGAATAGACTTTATTTCACTATCTTTAGGGTAAGCAGTCAGGTGGGATGTAGTTCTTATAACAAAGAGCTTTACAAGTAGGCATTCTTTTGACTTTGATGGGAGAAGACATGAATTGTAATTTTCTTCCAGCTACCATAATGGACCCTGAAAGAAGAGTCTTCAGACTTCTGCAGTCTGCTAATTCAAAAACACCACATCTCTGTATTGGTGCAAATTGAATTATTGTGTACTGCAGTTACTCTGCCTCTTTGCTGTCCTTCCACCAGCAAATACAAAGGACCTTTATCATTTCCTCAGGAAGACAACAAAACAGAAACAAACCAATGAAGACACAGGATCACTTTCACCAACAGAGCACTATAGATAAGACACTTGAAATATGTCCTGCACCAAGGCAATATTTCTGAAGGGCTTTCACTAATGACTGGCCTAAAAATCTCCTGTGTAACAAGGATTTCAACCCACAGAGGTGTCTCAGTGAAGTATTAAACATGTTTTTGGTAGAAAGTAGAGCATTATTGGGTATATGGGTGAATGAGAGATAAAATCTAAAGAAAATATACCTGCTAAAACAGTTGAGTCATTGCTATATAAAAGTGTACACACTTGAATACTACATTTATGCAGGACAAAAGCTTATCATAAATCTACTAACAAAGGTGAGACTGCAGATTTGCAAACACAAACTGAAAAGCAGCTCTGAAACTACAGAAGACTGCATTACCGGTCAAATCTGTCAAAGAAAATGTTCCATGAACAATGAAGCACACATATACCTAGGAATCTTTTGGGACTTTTTGAGACAATAAATCATTTTGCTGCCAAATTTTCTTTCCAGCAATGCCAGAGTTGCATTAAAACTATGTGGTTTGCTGCTCAGATTAATTATTTGCCTTTGAGGATGTGGGTTATATTGAAAAGCAAATGAATGCCAAGCAATCTACGTAAGGTTTTTAATTTTCAGTATATGTACTAGACAGTTGTAAAACAAAAAGTTAAAACTAAAGAAGCATGTACTTCAAAACTTGATTAACAGTCCCACTGCCTTATACGTATTGATTTGCACTAATTTTACCATCACTTTTCCATCCAAATTATTTGAATGCAATGAAAACCTCATTAATTGAAGAAGTGAACAAGATACTCTGAGAATCGCTGGTGGAATCATGCAGCTGCCAAACACAGTAAATTGAGACAGAAATGGTAAAAATAAGTTGTGATGATCAGAGATCTACAGATATTTTATATGATGCTGCAGAGGAAACACTGTAGGGAGCAGCCGGGAATGGTACGGAGCCATGATTGTAGTCCTTTAACCTGTCACTCCTGAGCAAATTTTGTCAATTATGGCAGTAAAATGAACTAGAGAGGAAAGAAGACTCCCTGATTCAGTGTGAGGAATGGATGTCTGTGTAGTTAAAACTGCCATGGCCAAAACCAGTTAGAGTGTACATATTAAAATGTGTATCTCCAGGACATAACCCTTTATAACTTTTATCTTCTATTATAGCCCCAGCTTTGAAATATTTATACTCTGCAATGCAAAGACTCTTTTATGCTGTTAAATAAACCCCAGGATCTGCTTTCAAATAAAAAAAAAAGTAAATCTTAATAAAATAGAACCATTATTACAGAATTTGTCAACTTTTCCGCAGATGTTGAGTAGCCCTTGCTAATAAGCTTTTTATATATTTCCCATGTGTTAACCTTTTTCCCCCATTTTCTGTGTATGTAATGAGTGAGTGTCTGTGCGCATGTGCACATAAATGTGGCACACTAAATGCAGTTATATTTTCCATTCAGATTCCTCTTGCCCTTTTGGTAGTGAAGCTGGGAAATATTGTATTACACAGAAAGTTTTACTCCTAATAAAAGTAACTCTTTCTGTGACTGCCTTCTGTGCACATTTTGGACCACCATGGGTTTTAATGAATTTCCACTCTTTCTTGTAATGGAACACTGTGAGGCAGCATGTAATAGTACCAAGGCTGAGCAAGACCCTGTTTCCTCCCCAGGCCTACACAGGACTGCATTACGTTACGTCATGCTTTTGATAATGTCCTAGTCAGAAGAATGCCACATGTTACAGAAACACTTGAGAAATTTCTGCTCTGCCATCTGCTTCAGCCAGGTGTGTTCCCTGAACCTCAGTTACACCCCTTTACAACTGCCTCACTGTTTCCTTTATTCCATATATATTTTCTCCCATCTGTCCCTTAAAATATTCACACACTTTCTCCTGATTAATAGGTGGCATTCACAGCATGTGTTTTCTCACTGGTCTTTATCATAACTTTCTGTGGGACTTGTCCTATTCTACATCTTTCTTTCAATGATCCAACAAACTTCCAGTCTTGCACATTCAATTCTTCTTGCCTTGGGTGACCTTCAAGTGATACAGTGAATAAAAAATAATACAAAAGGGAAGATCTATCTGGCAGGAGCAGAGTAGCTAGGTGGGTTCCAATTCGGAGGAGATTCTCATTTGATGTCTTTGGATCCAGGACCTATCCTAATTTTTTCACTTCACACCAACCCAGCTTCGCAAGGAAGTGCTTCGAAACATTCTTCAGCAGCTTGATCCTGTTTGAGGATTTTGCATCCTACAAAAGGAAAATGGTAGACCTGAAGAACAGTTTTGGAAAGTCTGCTAAGTGTCTTCAAATAACTAGTTTACTGTTGTATGGAAATAATAAGAAAAAGAAATATATTTTATAAGCTTCAAAGTGTAAGATTGTTCTTATGTTATGAAACAAATACCTGAAATCCACATTTGAGCCACACCTGTTAATAATCTCTAAGAAAACAGTTTTATTCACTTCAAAAATTGTTGGGCTGTCAGACATTATCTAGGATCCAGGCTTTAAGTGGACTACTGTCTTGACATTTTTCCCTCTCCTGCATAGGACATTAGTCTGAGGGCAAGCTGACCTTTTATTCATGTTGTCTTGCAAGGTTCTTCAATGAATTTGGTCTGAAGTCCTGTCCTACAGGTGAGTTCTGAAATTACTTATATAGTACCTCAGAAATCAGTCCTCAGTGAATGCCTCCTCACTCAGGACTGTCACCTGATTTCATCTAACATTTCCTTGTCTTTTAAAGATACTTTAGAAATGCTGATGTCCTTCACATATTTTAAGAGGGTTTACCTCTAAAACATATATTTAAAGATGATTGCAGAGCGTACAGTTTTTATTTCCTAACCAAACTAAATGCAAACATTATCCTATTACAGCATTATCCCTGCAGGTTGACAAGGAAAGTTTTAAATCTTGTGATTTAGCTCCATTAACATTTTCTCTTGCAGGCAAAGCAGTTTAAGAGGTTTCCTCTCTGTTCCTTTCTCATACCTCCTAATCCCTTGAATTACTGCCCATTTGACTCTCTACTAATTCACAGGCTTGTGGGCTGTGCTGTAAGGTGGATCAGGGAAATTACCCGACTTTAAAAAGCGGGAGTATAAATTGATTCAGTATAGCACGTACATCTAAAAACATTTGCATAGGTGTGCAGGAGTAGCCAGTTATCTAAAGGAGATGGAGTAAACCACCAAGAGAAGATTAAAAATAGGAAGTTTTTTATATGGTCTTGCCATAGAGAAGAGCATATAACTCCTGTATTTAGCATATAACCCCTTATAACAATTCAGTGAGCTTGGGAAGCTGTGCTAGAACACTCAGAGCAGACAGAAGAAATAGTGTCATCAAAACAGTTGATAAAGAGCCATAAGACCCAACTCTATAATAGCAGCGATAACAAAGAATCAGCCACTTAGTTGAAATTATAATAGGATTGTATGTTCTTAAAACTGAACAGACTAACCGAATCTTCACAAAACTCTCTTTGATATAAGTACAGAGCAACAACTATGTTGCTTTGGTAATTGAAGCAATAAGCTCAAGTGACATGACTGAAGTCATATAGTGACTGAAACCTTTGTGTGACCATATTATGTGTGTCAAACAATAAATTAGTGACTGGTTTTAGTAAAGACATGGAAGGGATGTGTCTAGTTCAGGAGGTGCTGCATGAAAACAAGATTATTTTCTATTTTAAATATAAGTCTAATGACTTAAAATGTCTTGAGTTTTAAATTTGACTATTTTAAAATTAAATGCCCTAAAAATACCTTTTTTTTTTCCTATTATAAGGGATATATTCCAAATCGGCATGATCTGAATGGCACATTGTCATTCATCAGTCATATATTTACTCATCAGTTCATGATAGATATTTTCTATTGAGTTATTTTTAAATAATGGATTTTGTAAGGGATTATGTAATAAGTTAATAAGTAAATTTCTGCTTGTGTGGAGGTGAATATGCATTCCAGGACTTTGACGTTTCCCAGATCACTGTTTCTGATGGAATGACTAGTTGAAAGACCTAAAGTAAAGAAAATACTGGTGGGCAGTATTTAATATTGCCTGATTTGAACAAAATCATGTTCAAAACTATATGGTATTTAAAACTGTGTTGTTTCCTCAACAATAACATTCTTAGTAACATTACTTACATCATTTTAATAGTAGTGTGAGACTCCTCTGGGAAGAGATGAAAAAGTAAGTATATTTTACTAGCAGAGGATTCAGTCAGTCAAATGAATAACCCTCTCTTTCATAAAGGCTGCTTGCAAGGTCTTCTTTAATTAACGAAAAGTAGCTTGTTAACAATAAAAGCTGGAATTTGTCTTGCAAAAGGACAGAAGGTCAACTGATGGCTTGGCAAGTTGATATAACCACGTCATTAGTTATGAGCTACAATCAGATCTAAACTAAGCTGGATGCTTTAGTTCCTGGTGAAAAAAAAAATGATCCCTCATTTTGGAAAATGTCGTTACAATTGGCAAACAGTTCCTCGTTCCACCCAGGAGATGCTTAAATTTGGAATTTTACGCTTCTTGAACTGTCGTCCAAAACTTTGATGACTACTAGGACTACTTAATTAAAAAATAATAATACATTATTAATTTTATGTCAGGAAATAAATTTGGAGGCCCACTGTACAATAAGGAAATGACTTAAAGTGTTACAATTCAGAAGTTCATGAATGAAACCTGTAAGATTACAACAGGAAGAACTAAAAATAAAACAGATACATTTCTGATTGTTATAAAAAAGCCAATACTTACTAATGGCTGCAACACCAAATTTGAAATTACCTAGCCTGTATTCACGTGTCTTGTCTTTAAGTCTCTTCTAGACTCTCTTAATGCTCTGGCACTGCAGCTTTTGATATTATAAGTTAACTTAAAAAAAAAAAAAGAAAAAGATTGCTGAACCCACACATATCCAGATACAGGAAAGGGAGCACAGAGACAGGTATATGTTCATATAAAGCGTGCATACTTCCTGGGCATGGCTTTCTTGTAAATAGATGTGCATACATGTAATGCAAAGAGCAAGAGATTACCAATGAGAAAGTAGTATGACAAATACATATCCTAATACATGGAAGATAGATATTATTAATCTAAGTGCTAGAGTTTGGAATGGCTTTGTGAGTCTGGAGTGGATTTGTGGGTAGTGAAATCAGGACTGACTCACCCTTAGCAAGTACAACAAGATTCTTAAACCATAACACATTGTCAAATACTCTCTACATATCACTTACACTAGAGAAAAAATACTTTACAAATATGTAAACATCTCTAAGAATGTACTTGGGGCTATTTTTCTACTGAAAAATGTCTTAATTCCTGTAAGTCATTAATAAAGAATTTGTATGATGTCATACACATTCATATGTCTTCATAAAGTTTTAAAATGCATTTTTTTAGTTCCAAATTGAACTATATACTTCATGTAATGGGGAATGAGAATTTTCCTCTCAAACCAATTTAAAGGTCTTATTTTTGTTCCTGCAAGGCAAAAACCTTTGTACTTCAAATATATATGCTATAGATATTGAACTTAATTATCCATGGTTTATTTCTAGCACAAGTAGTGAATTGAGTACCCTGAATAATTCTGAGAGACAGCATTAGTGTATTAATGTCTTTCATAGATTTGTCTCTATTCACAAAATGAATGAGACTGGAAATCTTCTGTCCACTAGACAACAACCACCAAGATTGCTGCAAGTGAACAACAAAATTAATTTAAAATCAATTTCTAGTAACTCTGGCAAATGACACTGGCCCACTCTTATTTTTGAGAAAAGGGAGCTCTTTATTGTGTTTGGAAAACAAGTCACCTGTGAAGTGCCTGAGATCAGCTGATACAAAGAAATTCTGAAGCAGGTTGCAGTAATGTTGGAAATATTGTCAAAACAAGCCTGTAACCATAATTATGTGTTTGCTCCATAATGATGGACTGCTCATCTTAAGGAATGTCATTGCAAGCGGGAACATTACACAGATGGCCAGGTTCAACAGTCATGATCATGTAAGCATAAGCCCTTCTTGTTTTATTTATGAGCTGAAAATTCATCCTAAGGTTTTCCATTGTCAAGTGTCTACCACAAATGTTACAACATGTTTGCCAACATGGTCTTGAAGGTGAACCTCTGATGCACAATTGCAGCCAGAAGGATGCCGCAAAATCTTCATCTCTTAAATAAGGATTCCAGTGCTCCTGGCTCACATTCATAAACAACAATGACTCAAGCTAATCTCAGGCTCTGATTGCAGCCTGCTATTATAAAACCATGTGTTAGCAGTCATATTCTTGGATATTCCCGCAATCACCTGTCAATCAAAAGCCTATTATGGAAGAAGTGATGATGCAAACACAAAAAACATCCACTTAGAAAAAGCCAAATTCTGGCTTGTCTAGCAATGAAAGGCTACATTTAGTTTCCTTTGGTTTCTGAAAGCTTCTGAATTTGAGCTGCCTTTTCTTGCACTCATCATACAAGAATATTCCCATTGTTGCTTCCACTGCAGACAACTGAGATGTATTTGTCAGGAGAATTATGAGCTGCTCCGGTTTTATGTCTTAATCTTTGCTTACCAGCTTTTAAAGTTGGTATCATATCTGCCTGGAGAGATAAGATTAGGATAAAATAAGATTAAGATTAGATAAGATTCTCTTTTTGGAGAAAGTTTTAAAATACTGAAAGAGAAATAATGAAGGTTTCTCCCCTTTGCAGCTATGTCACTGAGAAATCTGCTTGCCCTCGCTAAATATTTCCCTTGCATGACAAGAAATACTTTTACAAGGTCAAACGCCATATCCTCTAATGTGCTCTACAGTTTATTCCTTACTCTAATTTACCCCAAGACAATTCTGCTTTTCTCATACCTTTATCTATGCAGGTGGATTGCTAGTGCCAGGTCAGATACTAACTGGACAGAAATTTAGTTGATCAGACTTTCTGACTAAAACTGTAAAATTAGCCCTAAGTGCAGATTTTAGTCTTTCCTCCACTCTGGCGGATCTAAACTTAGCTCCTTGTTTCTTTCCCATGTTAATCTCAAAACCAATGGCATCTCTTTATGAAGCAAGATACCTCACTGATCCATGTATAAACCCAAAATGAGCTTTCACATTAGTTCTGTACCGTCCTGTCAGCTTTATCTTGTGAACATAATATATGTAAGGTCAAGTGTAGCCAGCACAACTTAATATAATTCCAAATTCTAGGCCTAAATTACCCCAAAAAATCATGAGTGAATATACTGGCAGGCATTTTTGTGTTTGAGTTAGGTTTGAAGTTGTCAGTGTATATTAGTTTAACACCAGTACTAGGTCTGAGCAGGTGGGGTTATGGACTCACTGAAAATGTACACTCAAATTGCTTACACCATGTGGCATACTGTGTTCCATGGAGTGTATCACAGGTTTTAGAGAAATGAAAGTATGCATAAATCTTTACAGAAACGTCTAGTGTCAGCCTCCCCTTCGTTGTGTTCAATGTCAATGGGAGTTTTGTCTTTACGGACAGATCTAAAAGCTTTGGGAAAATACTTCCCTTTTCAAACTCTTAGACTGATTTAGCTTAGTTTCAACTAGAAATATATTCAGAATTAATTTTATCCATTACCCTTCTTAAACTTTAAGGATCCCTTTTCTATATTGTAAAAGAGGGATGATTTCTGACAAATTATAAATTCTTTTCCAGGAGCAAACCACTTTAGAGTTGAGCTGAGAACACAGAGTCCAGCACAGACAAAATGTTAGCTCTGCTGATTTTTGCTTTGAAATTTTTATTATTAATATTGTCAGGAATGTTTGTAGGTCCTTTATGTCAGGAACTCTGAAACCAGAATCAATTTTCATTAGAGCTCACTTCTTACTCAAAATTAAGGCAAAGGAGCCATAAAAATGCTATATCTGTAGTGAATAAAAAGGCACTTTGAGACGTGTAAAACTCAGGCCCTTGACAGACAAATTCCAGTTGTGGGGAGGATGCCTGTTTCTAAGGATGATTCCTAGGATACCCAGTTTCTTGTGTTTCCTCCTCCTGTACTCCAGAGCAATCTTTGCGAAGTGCTATTTACCTATTTCTCTACTTAAAATATGCTTTGGGTATCAGTACTATAAATAAATGTGAGACACAAATAATAGATCAAAATAGTTTGGTTTTATGATGACAAAACATTTTGGGGAACTGGCATTATATAGGCAGATGGAATTCCTTTCTACTTTATGAGGCAATGTGTTTTGTCTAATGATACTGCTTAGTTAGCTCCTCAAGAATCATGTGGTGGATACAGGGGTGACCTTTGTGATATTGTGATATGCAAAAAATGTATTTCCCAATATTAGTTAGATCCTGTCAGTAGTTGTCCCTAAATATCCATTTCTGAGGGTGTAGCTGGATACCTGGCAGCAAGTCAAGAGATTGTACTATATAGCTAAAAATGAGCCTCCAAACTGAGCACTGAAACTTTGGTTCTTGTGAATACTTGTTTCTCCCAACATTTGGCCATAAAATCTTGTTTCTCAGCAAGAAAAAACAAAACAAAACACCCTACGGTTTGGAACTTTCCTGTTTTTTTTATGGAACTGCAGTAAGGTTATTTGCCTCTTGTTATATACCTGACATGTTTTTACTAATAACATGTATTTTGCACCAATAGTTAAGAAAAATAATTTAGAGTCTTAGTGGGAATAAAATGGTAATAAAGGAAAAGAAAATGGAGAAACTGCTTGCTGGTGGAACACCCCACTATTATTAATATTGAACCATGTGATCTTGGCAACCCTTGGATGTACCAGAACCGTCCACTCCCTTGTAAACTCTAGCTGGCATTCCCATACATTATTATGTGGATTCCTTGCAACCACTTCCCTTTCTGATTTTCCAGAGACAGAGTATAAAGTTTCCACAAATGCCAATAAAACATGAAATCCTATTCCACTCTTTAGGTTTGCATTGTGTAGTCATCTTCTAAAATAAGAACCAGAAAAGGTTTTAAACATTGCTCTTTTCTATTTTTACCTTCATTCAATAGTTGCTATTCTTTATAAACATTAGTTTTTGTTTCAACATCTGTATGTTTTGGGGTTTTTAAACTGTTGGCTTTAATACTGAGAAAAATTGTAAGTATTTCCTTGCTTCTAAAAAAAAAAAAAAAGAGAGACTGAGACTTACATGAATATGTTCTGCTTCTTCATCTTCATTTTGCTTACAGTTATACTGTGCCATATAACACAGATGTCTAAAGGTGAATGAAGTTTGAGTAAAGCATGTTAAGTAAACCACATTTAGCTTGTCATTTTATAGGTAAAAATAGCCCTAAAGCAGTGTATAAATATTTAGCCTTAGAAGTTCTTTGGTTTTCTGCTTGCAATGTCCTCTACTTGTCAAATGCATAGTAATAATGCAGACACTGTTGTTGACTGAAGCAACAAAAACATGAGCTATTTTCTGATCCATTTTGTTGAGAAATAGATGCAGGTGAGGAGAGAAAGGCTGAGTGTGGGTGGGTGGTTTGTAGTAGACTTCATCATCTATAATTTATTCTTCAGGAGGAAAAGCTTTTGCAGGACACTGGTATGTAAGAACCTGAACATGCTTACACAGCATTACATCATTCCCATTAAGTTATTTCAATTTCTTGAAAGGCTGCTCAGATTAGCACTTGGACTCATAAAGATGGAAGAATAAAAACATTGATGAATCTCTAGAAGCTGCAGGAGCAGCAAAAGGTCATGTCACATGAGGGCTGGTAGAGGGAAACGAGTGAGATAAGCCTAGTTTTAATTAATAGGTGTTAAGATAAGAAATGAAAAATACATCATCTTCCTTTTTTGGACCAGTGGCTCCATACCTGTCTAGAGCAAAATCTCTCCTGCCTTCCTGGGAGGCATTTGGGACTTGGGACTTGGTACTTTAACTTGCGATTACTCCCAGTGATGCTCTATTCTAAAAGCATACCTATGTCCTAAAAGGGGATGCAACCAAGCTATCATAGTCTTTTAAGTCAGGTAGATAAGTAAGTAATCAGTAAACTAAATTTAAGTAAGAGAGGGAAATTCTCCACATATTTACGTATCTTCATACATTGAAATAGATGTATACATGTATGTATTTTGTAAAGCATGAAATTATTTCTTAAAAATATCCTTATCTGAAAAGTGTCAGAGGCTACATTTCAACCCTATTTGAAGATTCACATAACACAGAAGTAGTCTGCTAATGTTGTCAATATTTCCTGCACCTCTAAAGTTGCTCAAGTAGTAATTCTTGCAACTGCTACCATTCTCATCCTAAGCAACACTAATTCCCATTTTCTTCCATTACTCTCGCTGCCTATTTCTCTTGTCTCAGACACTAAGCCATTGTGCACAATTTCTTTTCCTCTAATACTGCAGCAACAACCCTTGGGCAGCCCTTGGGGCCGGAGGTTTTCAGCTGATGGGTCTGTGTGTCTGGTTACGTATTGGGTCGCACAGAGGTTGAGCTGCTCTGCTGTTTGCTGTTCAACCCTTGATCAGAGCTGGTTTCTTCTTTTTCCCTTGACAGTTGGGAGAGACTAAAAAGCACCTCCTGAGAACAGGTTGTCCCACTTTAAGAAAAGCTTCTGAAGACAGGTGGGATAAATGGCCATATGTGTCTACTTCCTCTCTTGAATTATAGGGGGGAGCTGAGAGACCATCTTATTTGACAACTAACTTTAGATGATAAAATGATGTTCCGATGATCAGTTCCAAGCTGACTCAACAACAAATTAAAAAGTAAAACATTGGCATGGGCCATGGGCAAAGAGATTTTGGGAATGTGCCATCAAGACAGAATTTAAGATAACCCAATATGTAGGAAACAACAGTCAAGCTGAGGGGACTTAGTTGATGTGCAGCCAGCTCTGCTCCTGAATTACACAGGGGATATCATAAAGAAATGTGATCATTCCATGGGTCTCTGAAAACTCTAGAAAATTAGGATTAAGATAGTCAGAGAAGTAGCCTAATGATTCCAGAGGGGGTTGCATAGCTTAGAAAGCCATTTTGCAGCTATTGCAGGCACTTCAATTTTGTCTGGCCTGCAAAACATTCATGTTCTCTGCTTTCCAGGTGGGAGTCCCAGGAAAAAGGGACTTAGTGTTGGCTGGGCAGGCATTTTCAGTGTGATCTGGGCATGAGGAAATATGGAAGGCAGGCTTTCTTTGTTGGCTGGCTGGCTACTAAACTTCACACCTTGCTTTGGGCCTGGAAATAAAGAAATCAGTGACAAATATTTCAGTGTGGTCCTTGGGGACATTACAAAATCTCTGTTCATTGGGAGCTGCTGTTAGGAAGTGCCCAGTGAATCATGGCTACACCATGGTAACAGGCAGAACCTGACTCCAGACGAGTGCCTCCTGCTTTTTTATTCCTTTCAGTTTAGATTAGTTTCTTCTAACCTTTTCCATCACTATGTATGCAGAGCTGGATCAGTGCCTGCATGTCTGTGCAAAGATTTTATTAGGTTCTGCAGTATGGGCCTTGGGGCTTAGTCTCAAAATCAGAGAAGAAAGATTAAAGTAGGCTGTTTTGCCATAGCAGGTGGAACAAGAAGAGCTCTTCACACTTCATTTCAACACATCTTGGTACAGCCTCACACTAATGGCGATCCTTTTTTGAACAACGGTCCGTAGAACAGTGGAATCAGAAATGAGTGATTTCTGACATAAGTGATATTACATCGGCTGCATACGCTTGCATGGGACTAAAATTTCAATGTAGCTTTTCCACAAATTTAATTTTGGTTGTAGTTTTCTATGCTAAAAATTAGTCTCATTTAAGATTTCTGTGTTATGTGGTTTAGTGGCTTAGTGGTTACAGCAGCAGTGCTAGGTTGACAGTTGATCTAAAAGGTCTCTTCCAATCTTGATGATTCTATAATTCTATGAAGATTGGATAAAAACCCTTTCATTTTATTATGGCTTTATTTTAATATGCAAAGGTCCTTAATTCCTTAGAGGAATATTTGTAGTTCGAAATGAGATAGACTTTGATAAAATTGTAAATACGAAGTGAATATAAGAGGTTGAGGAATCTTCTGTTACCAGGAAAGAACCTTACATGCATGTGAGCAGTTGTAGGATGCTCAGACAACATGAAAATCACACCTAAGCCTTTTTTGGGGTTGGTTATAAGCAACTCTACAGACTGAATAACGACAGCTGAATTGTTGCAAAATAATTGCCTCTCTTTCTAAAAAAGAATCCATGCTCCATGAAAATGAAATAAAGAATGTTTAATGATTGCATTTACACTTCGGTCAGGATTTCCTAAAAAAGTGGCAATTAAAAGAAATCCCATGTAATTTCCATATTATTTATATTTATCTAAATTTATATTTATCTAAATTTGTGCATCAAATTATTTAAATATGCCTTCTTTTTATGTAGTCTCTTAAGCGCCTGCAATGGTCAGAAACAGGGTACTGGACTAGACATACCTTGGGGATAAGCTAATACATAAGTCCTATGCCCTAATATAAGAGCATAAAACACATCTGAGGTTTTCAAGCAGGACGACCTAGTGCATCAGCCCATCTTATGCCATTTTATGAATTGTTCTGTGGCATTTACTTCATATGAAGTTTTGAATTCCCAAATAGATGTGTCCTTGAACTGATTATTCCTTGAAAGCATCTCAGTGGCAGGAATTTGCTCCTGATACTTATCAGAAATTTGTATTTTAGTCCTACCTAATTAGTGCTTATTGTGCCTATGTGCCTTTCTTTTCTTTTAATCTTCAGTAATTTTTAAGATCTTGTAAGTGTAGTTTTGCTAAATTCTGTGCATTCAGCTATTAATATTTTCTTAGATTAAGCCTTCATATATTGAGAAGTGATGTAAAAATTGCAGATATTTTACTTTCAAAGGCAAGGAATCAAACTTTCAATTAGATAGGAGATGAAGGCAAATGAAGCTAAAGAAAACAATGGTCTGAATCCTGTTTCTTTCTCTTCGCTGCTTCGGAGTTGCAATCTATCCAGAGTTCCCATCTTTTCTCCTAATAAACACATGACATTTACAATCTAAAATTTTCCCTAAAAAAGATAAGTACACAGAGGAACTAGGGTATTAGAAGAGCTTAACTTGATTTACTTTTTAAAAAAAATTTTCAGCACTGATTTAAATTGAGCTATTCCTGAGTAACCCTGCCCAAAAGTCCTACCTACATTGGATGTAAAGGGAATGAGTGCTTTTTGAAAAAAACCCTAATGCCTACTAACAAAAAATCTCAGGGAAAGTTCAGTTTAACAAAGCATTAACTGCAAAGTTTAACCGCAAATTGAGGTTGCTTATCTAAATATTAGTAAACTGTTAAAAAAGAACAAAGGTCCTTGGGAAGCAGCCTTTAAATTAGGACCACACAACTTCGTATAGCAATCTTACTGCTAATTAAAAATTAGGCATCATTGTGGTTAATGACAAGGCTAGAAACACTGGACCTGTGGCAAAAGGACCCAAACTGAAAGACAGACAAACTCTGCTTGATTATAGTGATTACATCATGGTCATTAGAATTTAAACCGACTAACCCAAACACAGACATCATATCTTCATTTGATAGCTACAGTCTAGTAAATAGTGGGAAAGGATGTTGTGTATGGATTAGCCCAGCTGAAATGAAAACAGACATTCTTTTTGAACCTGTCTGGCACTGAAAATGAGAACTTAAAATCAGGCTGTAAAGTGGACTTGTAAAGCCAGAGGCCTTTGATTTTTAAGGATCTGCATAGTGTTTTAGCCAGTGTTTGTTCTGCGGGAAAACCACCTCAGCACCCGGCTATGAGGCATCCTTGTGTGCAGTCTATTACTGTGCAAGATGTTGAATTTATCTGTGGGAACACATGAATATCAGCAACGTCCTGCTTTGTGCTTCACTGCTAGAATTCCCTCTGAGTTCATGAGTCACTGTCAGCTGTTTGCTAAAAATAACTCCTTAGCACTGCTTGGACTCATGATGGTGATGTGTTGAGATTACTAGCGACAGGATAAACACTGCATATTTAAAATGCATTTCATGTAAATTAATCTTAAATGTCACAATTTAACAGTGCATGTGTAGGGGAGCATTTCAATGTCTAAAATTACTCATTCTCGTCACCACCTGAAAAGAGTGGTATTCTTGGTCTCCCCCTATACACAAAGCCAAAAAAAAATGCTGTGAGTCATGCTTGGTCTTTCAACACAGAGGGAACCTTGACACTGAGAACTCCTTTCCCTTTTCGATTTTTGAAGTTAAAAGTTATAATATTCATAGAAACCAACATAAGAAATCCTTCTTGCATTTCTGTCTAATAAATCTGTACGTAATAAATTGCAAGGATCAAGGTCATTCCCATCCACAGTTAAATTATTTTAGTTCAGAGACTGCATATAAATCATAATAGCTGCAATGATTTTCTGGGCATCAAGACAAAGTAGAGAGTCAAAGACAGGAAGGCCTTCAGAGTATTTCCTTTACCTAATCTCAGAGTAAAGACATTTATTATGGTGCTGTTCCCGTTAATACTTTGAGAAAATCACACTTGGAATTTGACACATCCAGGTTGTTAAAAAATGGTTGTGTTAAAACAAATTGTGTTATTATGAAAAGGCTCACATCAGAGACAAACAACAGAGTCAAATATAACACATATACATTTAATATTTAATAGGAGATGACAGTTCTCAGAAACTCCCAAAGACTCTTCACAGACAGACTTATCTCATACTCCCAAACCAAAATCCCTGTGTCAGCTACCATGGACCTTACTTATTTCACCAGTGTTATTTCAACTTTGCCTGACTTTTGCCATCTAACAACTGGATACGGCTGTTTGACATAGTAAAAGTATGGAAAAGAGAGCTCTGAAATGGACATCAGAACTACAGGCAATATGGCAATTTCACTAGTTGCACTTGATCATTAACATCAGATCTCAAGCTTTTGCTACTTAGAGAAAAATTCAAAATTTAATTTTTTCAGAATTTTTCATGCTAAGCATTAGGGGCTTTAGAGGCATAGCACATGAAACTTTTGTAAATATTAAAAGGATATGAAGCTGTGTAATTAATTTTACATCTTCATTCCTTCCTTCCTTCCTTCCTTCCTTCCTTCCTTCCTTCCTTCTTCCTTCCTTCCTTCCTTCCTTCCTTCCTTCCTTCCTTCCTTCCTTCCTTCCTTCCTCCCTCCCTTCTCTTTCCTATACATTTCCTGAAGTGATATTTTTATGCTTTCATATTGCCATATTACTATAGATAATAATAACCAAACTGGCTATATTGCCAGGGGGGATGGAGTGCTATTTATCCATCCTGGGTGGATGCCGAAATAATGTTTTCAAGCCTGCAAAATCGGATGAGAACTACCTCCTAGGTCTCAGACTCTGTAGGTAAATAATCTAACAATTAACATGTGTTGTAAACATAGATATATTCTCATACCCTTCAGGATAAGGTACCTAATGCCCTGACTTAAAGTCCTTAGATAACTCTCAGACCAGCGATAAGATAATGCTGGTGAGCAGGCAGTCTGGATCAGTAGCTGAGCTTCAATTATGTGGATTAGGCAGTCAGATCCTGGTTCTGATTAATCTAATGTCCCCAAAAAATCTGCTAATGCATTTATTAGTGACAAAATCTATGAGAATAATTCTCTGATTTCCATGTAATGAAGCACTGCAACCCAAATAATTTACGTGTGGTTTTCTTGTATAACTGGACCTGCATCTTGCGTGTTACTTCTACTTGGGGGTAGAAATAGTTAAAAATTAAATAATAAACCAAACAAAACAAAACAATACTTTTTAAAGGAAAAAGCTTTAAAAGAAAAAGATCTAAAGGATGTGCAAATATGAAGGGAAAATTACTAGTATTTGTAAAGAGCACAGCTGGCCACCAGAAAAACAGCCAAAATAAGAGAGGGAACCAGTCTACAAATTAGGTTCATTCATCTGTCATTGCCAACATTTGGGGGCTTCATGGTCAAAGTAAATGAAGTCATCTCTTTGAGGCATCGTATCTTCTGAGATAAGTTCTGCTCATCTATCTTAGATGGCATGTAGAAAATCAGGCTGCTGACAACAACATAGATAGAATCAAAGAAGGATAATAAAGAGCATTGAAAAACTCAAGTAGTCATTCTAGTTGAGTAATCTCATGGCTATTAGGAAAAGTGAAATCCTGACTCCTCTGATTTTGTACCTCCCTGACCTTCTGACCTCTACAGTGACACAAGACCCTTAAACACTATCTATGGACATAGCACTATATGCTAAGTCTGAAACTTAGTTATAACCTAGGATATCTGTGTGAGACATGCCACCTCCTAGATGTGTCTGTCCCTCTCCCTTGGTTATAGGTGGAGCCTCGGCAATTACCTTAGAGAAGACATCTTGCTACTGGGGAACAAAACAACTTGAATCAGATCCAAAGTCCTTGATATGAGTCTGAAGAGCTTTTTCATGTAACTGTGTAAAAAAATTATGGCTTTTGCACAGCTAACATAATAATTTATTTAATGCTACTAAAATCATATTTATCATTTTGCATATTCAGCAAGCTCAGTTCACAGAGGGTGAGACACAATTAAGAGAGAGACTGAAATTTCTCTTTATACAGGGAAAGTAGCACATGCAGATATGAGTCACAACGAGTGGCAAAACCCAGTAATAGGAGCAGTTCCATCCCTTCCCACAAATGTTAAACTTATGCTGTCATATGAAAGGAAAGAAAAAAAAATCCCCAGAATAAAATGTGCTACTCCAACAAAAACAGCAAACCACATTCCTCTAAAAAAATTCCATTTATGAAGCCTTCTATGTTACTTTTTATCTTACTTTATGTATTATATGTCAGTTGTAACCCTATTGATCACTCAGTGTTACCTCATGTGCAATCAAAATTTCAAATCACAAACCAGTTATCTAACATAGGGACACTGGAATAAAAAAACCCCACGAAACAACTATGGACAAGACTGTCTTGCATGCTCTTGCAAGAGAATAAGGGAATGGAGAGTAGTAAACTGTATAATATCTCTATAACCTATATCCAGTGCAGTATTGTCTAACATGTAATGCAGCAGAATGTGCAGAAATATCTGCATTGTTTAGCAGTATGACACTGTTTGTGTTCTTAATATGTATCCAGCTAGTACAACAAAAAAATTTGTTCAAGCAAGCTCATTTCCATATAATGCCTTTTTTGGTGGTCAAATATGCTCATCAGTCTGCTCAAGGAGTTGTTCTCTGTTTTGCTTGATTGTGGATTAAATATATTTCCCCAGTTTTTGTTATTTTAGAATTCTTTTACGTCTTTTAAAATCAAGAAGTTGTATTTCCTATTGCTAAGGCCTTGTCAAAACTTTGTAGCTTTCATCTTTTTAATGCTAGAATAAATGTTCTTCACAGCCAGCATCTTATCCAGGGAATCCTAAATTACAAAAATTTAAAGCCTGGCTGTTTTATAAAACGCCAATGAAACTTAATGACAATGAGGGGCAATTTATATAATAACAGCAAGTTAAAAAAATAATGTACAGAATACTCATTCTAGTTCATTAACGTTGTTAAATGTGTACACAAAAAAGAAGTGGTAATAATGTGAAAAATGTTAATTGCTTCACAATGCCATGCTGCAAGTAGCAGTATAGTAAACATTTTGGCATCTTACTACATATATTAACAACAGAGCCCAGCAATTGCTAGGAGGTACAAAACTTCATATCCCGAGAGCCTTCATGTATATGCTTATTTACTCAAAATAAATTCCCTTCTATCTGGTGCTGTTATACACAGCATTACTCCTTTATTAGGAATGGCAGAAAATTTGTCTTTAGGGCTATCAGTTCTGCCATTTTTCTTCTTCTGTGGAAAACTTTTTCTGTATATTTCTGGTTGTACAGCAGAACCTTCTGGCAATGGAAACCATATTTAGCAACATATTTTATTACTTAAAAATAAGTTAAGATTTCTGAAATTCGGTGGTAAAGAAAGCTTCAGAGCAAGAATATTTTGCAATAAGTGTGACACTGAGACACCAATTAGAGCAAAGGTATAAGCTGCAGATTTGCAGGACAAAATACTAACTACAAAATCTTTCACATCAACACTGGAAGGTGTAGGCTTTTACCCCAGATTCATCACAACTTTAAAATACTAATGCCAGCCCTGTGTGAAACTCAACATTCTTGTGTCACACAGGGTTCATTTTGCTGAGTGTGGGTTTGCACCTTCTCATTTTCCTGCTCAGATTTCAGACCTGAAAGGTCTCAAGCTCTCCAGTCACAGCATGGAATGGGTCATGCTTCCTGCTGCCCCATCTGAAGAATTGCCTCCTTTAATGAGAGAAAAAGAGCAAACAATGAATAACAGTGCATTTCTGCTTGAAAATCTGAAGTAGTTGGTGTGGTTGATCGCTTTTTTGTAATATTGACTATAACTCCTGCAAAGGCAAGTGTCCTCTCTGTTGTCCTGCTTCAGCCCACTGGCAGTGTGTTGAGGAAACAAGTGAAACAGAGAGATGTGGAAAAAAAGGAATTATGCATAGTTCCCAGAAACAGCATCAGAGCAGTTCCCAATGATTACTGTGGCCTTAGGTTTTAATATTATTCCTTGCCGCTCCTATACATCCATGACAGAAATCTGGGCCAGCCATCTTCCAGGAAGATCTTTCCCCTTCCTATTAAATGCCTTATATAGAAGGCAAAGAAAATGTACTGGGACTAAGCATAGTGCCACCGTTCTCCCATATAGCATGAACATTATAATTAGTTTCCTGCAGTTGTGTCTCTGGCTTTCTGCATTAGTGATGAGAGGATTTGCTTTTAAATTTTGCAGAGAAGGTGTGTCAGAGCAATTGCCAATTATTACATCAATGAAAGAATAGCTCAGATCATACCTTACAGCCTCTCTCATCTGATTCCAACTTCCAAACACACTTAAAAATGCATAATAAATCTGACTAATACTTTAAATGAGTGCTGGTATGCACATTTTGGGTGATACTTGAATGGTAGTATACATCTTTGCCAAAGGTGACCACTGGCTGACGTAGCCCAAGAACAACAGTTTGGAGTAGGCAATACTTAAGAATAATCTTCTTTTTCTATGAAACTGCCCTTTGCTTGGCTGACATGGCTTTGATTTCTATTTCAAACTTGCTTTATCTTTTATCCCTTAAATATCAGTTGGAATAGTGAGTAAAGGGTAAAACAATTTTACTTGTAATATCTATACACTCTTTCCCTAGCTGCACTTTCCAAAAGCAGAGGGTTACAGCCAGAGTTGAAGGCTGACATTTTTCTTTTAAAATCAAATGATTGGATAGTCACAAAGACCCCAGAGTCTATTTTTTAGAGTAGCATGGCTGCACTCTGGCATGAATAACTCAGAATAAATGACTCGAAGTAACCCTGCCAGGAAAAAAGGAAAATTGTGTTGAAACCAAAACGATAACTTCGTTGTCAGTGTGGCTTAAAAGAGAAAGTTTGTGGCAATAATTTCTGTGAGCGACAGTTCAGGAAATTTGTGCTGGTAAAGATTGAAGTCTTAAATTTTTACATTCTTCAATGTGTCCTTGAGTGTGGAAATAAGAAATATCAGACAAATGAAGGAAAATATTTCAAGGAAGAGAACTTGGGAAGGGGGAGAGAATTTATTTTAAATTTAATTCTTATATAGGTTTTTTAGCACCTACAGATGAGAAAAATGCTTTCAGCAAAACTATATTTCATTTTATCTATATGGGTTAATACATGACACATTAGTGGTAGAGACTACTTTTAAAAAATGTTACTGTTTTATGAAAGGTGTTAAGTAAACACAGTTGTGTTGAATTCTGACTTTGTACTTCCAGTCTCACTGACTCATTTTGTTTGAGACTCACTGTGTCATTTGGATATATGGTAAAAAAATTAGAAAAATCCTCAAAACCTAAGCTTTTGAAAAGAGGACCTTTTCCACCTTTTGAAAAATATCTCATGGCCGTTTTGAGCAGTGGTGATCTGTAAAGAAAACAGATTAGAAAGTTTGATAATAGAGGAAGGAAATATTATTATCACAGCTTGAAATCTGTTAACAGGGCCTTCCAAATGGGGCAAACATTAAAGTCAAATAGAAACTCAATTACAGGAAGATTTTCGACTTGTCAAAAATAATTGCATTAATGTCAGCAATGCTGAAGGTCTAAAACAAGGAAACTATTGTACAGTGTCTCTAAAAAGAAAGATTAAAGGAATGTATAGCACAGTTTTAGCAAAAGGTCCAAAAATGCTCACATTTATTTTGGTTTTGTTCTGAGGCCAAAGACCACAGTACTGAATAAAACTGAAACATCAAGCTGTAACTTTCTGACAGATGTTACATCACACAAAGACTGTGGAATACTCAATAAGAGGAACCATTTATCTGCTTTTCTGTGAACAAAAACTTGTAGTAAATACCATGTACAGGACAGAGATTCAAGCAGCTTGGAGGAGCTGGATCTTAGTGATAGGAACTGGTCTGTGCCTGAACATTTAGCTAGTATTACAGCAGGGAGTGTTCTGCATTTGTAAATAAAGCTCCAGTAAAGTAAACTTTATTTAAGAAAATCTATTGAACTATTAAAGAAACCATATATCCATTACTGATTTAAGTGGGATTTTTAACAATTTTTTACAAGTAAGACTGGATTTCTTTGTCACCTGTTTTCCTAGCCAAGACTGAGATAATATTTATAGTACTGCTGTCTTCATCAGCAGTACCTGTGTTCATTCTGAGCAGGAACTGCAGAGACACAACAGGGTAAACTAAAAAAGCAAAGAAAGAGCATCAGAAGTGCTCTTTTCTTTATCTCTGTGCTGTATTGTAAGAATTCATATATAAGGGCCTGCAATGCACAAAAATCTACTGATTGTTTTTTTATTTTTCTTCTTCCTCCTGGTGTAATTCCAATAATCTACTGTGGCTTGGATGTCTAACTAGTCAGTGTCTAAATTCTGCTGAAATTAATGGGAATTAGACCTCTATAAGCAAGCACCTGGTGAGAATTTCAGAAGTTCTTGGTAGGTTAGCCCTTTTTAAATATCTCACTAAAGACCTTTTTGCAACTGTAAGCCTCCTGATATCTTTCAGGTTATGAAGATGTCTTATAAAAAGAGGGAGCATGACTTTTTACGCAGGTAACAGAATAGTAACAGAACAGTAACAGAACAAGTGGGATTGGTTTTAAACTAAAAGAGGAGAGATTTAAATTAGATGCAAGGAAGAAAAATTTTACTCAGAGAGTAGTGAGGTACTGGAAAAGTTTGCCTAGAGAAATGGTGAATGCCCCATCTGTAGAAGTGTTTAAGGCCTGGTTGGATGGACTCTGAGCAACCTGGTCTAATGGAAGGTGACCCAGCTCGAGGTAGGGGAATTGGAACTAGATGATCTTTAAGGTCCTTTCCAACCCAAACCATTCTATGATTCTGTATCTGTGATCTTTTCCTAAATATGTAAGTAATTTTCACAGGGCATTAGATGTTACGAAATTAATTGCTTTGAGAAATCAATATTTTCTTTGCTTAATCTGTTGAAATATCTCACCTCATTTTTGGTTTTTTTTTGGCTTTACAAAACTGGGACCTGATTATGTCCTATGACTGAAATGGCTTGTCATGATAGCCTGACCCATGGAAGTGCCACAAATATTAATTTTCCTTTAATGTTCACAAGCTCTTGAAGTTGCACAGTGTTAGCACTCAATAGCTCATACAAATATTTTAATAGCCAAAGTGACACCCACACTGTCAGAGCCAGTATTCTGCTAGTGGCCAGAGTCAGTAACAGTTTTACAGGGCCAGAACAAATACTTTCCCAATCAGTACATTTCCTAAAATTATTTCATGGACCAGCGATGAGAAACAAATGTTTAACTTCTGGTATTGTTTTTTGAAGAGTTATAATAGGTCCTCTCAAAGCATCCCTTCACCTTTGGAAATCTGTTCTTGTTTCTTTACACAGATCTGCTTCCAAACTCTGTACTGTGTCATAAGGGCACAAGTAGATGTACACAACCAGAAATGCTCTTAATTTGTGCTAGCTATTTATTTTAGTTACATCACAAAGAGATTTGCTGATCACCTTCTCAAAGCTGCATGTAGCTGTATTTCTGTATCAGGGATGTAGAAATCAGGCTCACTTAAGTGCTGAGCTAGGATTCAATAAACTTGTCCCATAGCTTACCTTGTACCATAATTTGTTTGGGCTCTCCTGTTTCAATAACAGAGTGCTATGGTAATTCTACATCAGAAGCAGCACATGAACCTGCTAAGACAATCAACTTTGCATTAAAGTGCATGGATTGCTCTCCAGAGAGGATACCAAGTTAGAATGTGTCATGGCTCCCTCAACCTCGCGTGCATGAAATTTTTTTCCTAAGAAACTAGGGCATGGCAGAAGAGGAATGGATTGTGCCTCATTTTTCTCTGGCATGGAAACACAGTGTAGTGAGGAGGTGCACCAAGATAAAGGAGGTAAAGAGCAATTACAGTTCCAGGAACTTGGTGCCTCTGAGACAAATAAACTTATTATTTCACCCAACTCACACTCAAGCACTATGTTAATTATGTGGATCCATTGAGTATTGGGCTCTGAAGTCTTGAGCTGGATTTACTTGCAGTTGTGTCTAGCCAGTAGGGAGGGAACAAGGGGTGTTCCTCAGGAGACATCTGTTCCACAGTATTTGATGATAAGCTAAGGAAAGGTAGACTCCATTTACTCCTTTCCACCCTGACTATACTGTTTCACATGTCTGCAGTTCAGGGGAACACTGTGGAGGCAACAGATTTATCCCACCTCACAGAAGATAATTACTTGAGGCAGCTTTAGTAGTATAGTAATAGTAATAGAGAAAACTAAGATGAAAATCACTTTCTGAGAGTACCTGTTTCTCATCAATAACTACGGAAGCTGAATAGAGTAACCAAGAGAGGTGTCTAACATTGTTTGGGAGGAGCCCATCCCAGATTTTCTCCTCCTGCTGGGAAGTCTCAGAGAGTTCCCTCATACTCTGGTCTCAATAAAAGAAAAACTTCACTTGCTTGTTATGTTTGCACACATCAGGAGAAAACCTGCATGAGCAAATGAGCATGTGTGGAAATGCAGGATTTTACCTCTTGGTGGATAATGACACAGTAGAAGATTTAACCTCACACGTGCCAGATGGGACTGTGCTGGCCCAAAGAAGCCTACCTTAGTACAGCAGTATGTGCTTTTGCCAGATGAATATTTACTCCTTCACTTTTTGTCATCAAACTGTCAGAAATCTCAGATGTTCAAGGGAAGCATAAGCAAGGAAGAAGTTTATCTTCAGACTGAATTTGAAACCTCAAACATTTTTAGGGAAGACTGGCCATTTATGTGCTGTTTCAGTCTTATTACAGCAATGTAGCTCTTCTTCTCATTGGAGTTTGCATTACTGACCATTATTATTATTATTAGGCCAGATCATCAGCAATATGATCAGTGAGGTTCTAATCTATTACCAGTACATGATTGTAACATATTAACATGACTGTAAGATATAATTTTGTCCTATTTTAAAATGTTCAAGTGAGTTACATAAAAAAACTGTGCAGAAGACAGCCTTCTATCTTCCCTTAGCCTAAAAGAGACATTCCAGCACATTACCAGACTGCAATTTAGCAAGGACTCATTCAAAATGTTTATAATGGATTAAATAGTTTTAAGCAGAACAGCATAAAGAATCTCCTCCTGCTGACTAAAATTTATAGCTGTGGCTTACATATTAGCTTAGCAGTTCACATATGGCTTATGTCAATGGCAGAAACCATGTTATTTTCTAAATCACATTGATTTGTTATGTGGTACTGAAAGATCTTAAACAGAATCATTGGCTATAAATTAGAGAATCTAGTCTTCTACATTCTTATCTGTGTTTCAGATCCGTCAAAATGAGCCCACGAGTCAAGTCTTCTATGTACACAATGCTACTAGTCAAAGAATAAGAACTAAGACCATTCAATTTCCTCCTTTTTTGGAGCCAAGCCAGACTGACATTTTCCTTTCTGTTAGTTTTGGCAAAGACGAAAGAGAGGGAAAACTTTACTGCTCTGTTACTGATGGTTTTTTTATTTTGTTTTTATTAAAAATGTTGAAACATGGGCCCTCTGTCAAAATTATTTTATTATTGAAAGCTGGGTGGGGTGAATGAACTGGCAACAGTTCAGAAAGCCATTAACGGTACTGATAACGGGGAATCCTATTCAGCCTCCACAGCACTGCAATACTTAAATGCAATAAATTTTACTGAAATCGGGTTACTGATGTGCACGGTTAATGAATCGGTAAAGATTCAAAGGTTAATCTGCTGGGAGGTAACAAGCTCTGCCCATCTGATATTGTAACCAAAATATGATATTTGTTAGTTACATGATGATATTTTTTGGGCATACAACAGAAAAAATGAGTTTTTATTGGCTGCAGCTTTGTTAGGTCTCCAAGACCGAAACATAGAAAAAGCAACAACTCTAATGGTGATTCTTGAACCACAGACAAAACTTAAATATATTAGAGGTGAAACGTGACTCCCTGAATAAAATATATTGTCAAACATCAAAGGAATTGCCAAAGAGGCAGAGTGTTCCCTGAAACAGAGCTGCACGTGTGCCCAGGAGTGCCCCCACCTCAACTCTCAGCCCTTTTCCAGCCAGTACACCCCATCTCCTGAGAGACCTGAGAGACATGATGGCCATGTGGAATTTGGGAGGGGCGGGGGAGAATGTGCAGTGAAACCTCTTAAGAACTTCCCTAACTATAAAGCAACTTTCTAGAAACAAAGCAACAAGGTCAAAGCAGACTTAGGATTTAAGTGTAAACAGGAATGGAAAGGAAGAAAAAGGTAATTCAATGAAAAACAAGAGGGGTGGATGAGGTTAAGAAAGCCAATGATTAATGCCCTTGCTTCGCCTTAGAAGGCACACATTCAGATCTTATTCTGCCACATGTATTTTGCGGTGTTAGACATGCTGTTTACACTCTCTGGCCCAAAGCCTTCCTCTTCTCTCCCATCCTTTATACAGGGGTAATGGCAGCTACCACACAGTTAGGATAAAAATGTTGAAGCCTGTGAAAGGTGCAGATCTTGCAGATATTTGTGATACACAGAAACCTTGCCATGAAAGAGCATGCTCCGGGTGTCTTTAACAACCCATGGCTTGAAAGATAACACTGCATCCTAAACTCTCAATTGCCAACTCCCAGCAGAGTGACATAGTCTAAGTAAGGCTGTCGGGGAGTGAAATGTGATGATTTCTCCAGTATATTTATTCCTCTGTAGAGTTGCCCATAGACTAGCAAAGCTTGGAAACTTCTACTGCTGATGGGAACCTGTCCTGAGCTTGGTCCCTCATCTCTTCACATCTCTTGACATAGGGTGACATCCCATGAAGCCAGATCTTGCTACGTATCCATGTCAATCCAGTTTTAGAATTTCTGCTTTTTCCTCCTTTCTTTCAATGCTTGGACCGAAGGTTCAGGTATTCTATTAAAAATACATTAGTATTTTATTCCCTGCCTGGATAGACCTCTCTAGCACTGGGGACATAATATAATAACTATAAATTTAATGTAGTCTAATTCATTTAACAGTGAAAAGGGATGATGAATATCACATATCACATTCCTTTTCTGTAGCACTTCTACAAATAAATCTTAAATCACTTTCTGAGCAGGGTGCTGTAGACATCATTACAAGACTTGAAAGACAAGAAACTGATGAACATAGCAGCAAAGTGCCTTGCCTGTGGTCACTCAAAGGCTACTTTGTTTCTCCAAGGCCAGAAGACCTCCTCTCAAGAATTATCCTATTATTTGCTATTGATTTGTCAACAGGTTACGACAGATCCAAGCTGTACACGTTCTGGCTCAAGCTAGCAGGATAAAGCATTATCTCTGTGTGCCAGCTGAAGTCTTCTATTTTGGGACAAATCAACAGTTGCTTTCTCTTGCGGGATTTGCCAAGAAACAGAATGAGCATATTTCAGTTCAACTCAGATGCACGTTATCTAAGAGCCAACTTGAACATGTTCTAGGCTCCAGTCTGGAAGTTCATATGGGCCTGGGATGATTCCCAATGGATGAAGCTAACAACTTGCAGGACCTTTGTGCTGAGAAAAAAGTAGTAATCAAAGGATGATGGAGGGACAGCTGATGCATTTGGAATTCCCCCCCAGTTTATTTTGAGTTCTGAATTTCCTGTGTCTGAAAACATCCTTCCCCCTGTGACCATCTTGGTGACAAAGAACTGTCAGCTACAGTGCTGATGGAGGGTCGAAAGAAGGAGGAAGGAATCTACTATTGAGTGAGAAATTTGACTGTGTGCTCCTTCATGGCCCTTCTTTCCCTTACTAGGCTTCTGAGTGATTTGTTATAATGTAATAATTGGTTATAATGCGATGTTTTTAGTAATAGCCTACCTACAGGTAAATCTGCAGGTAAAATATTCCTGTAGAGGGAAAATTTTATTTCCAATACAGCTTAATACAAATGCAATTCAACTGTCTATTTCAGAACCTGTACATGCCAATGAAAGACCTCTGGGGTCTGGACCAGAATCTAACTAGATCTAACTACAATTTCAGATTGTGGGTCACTGCAACATTTTCATTTAAGGGCTGAGTGAAATCTCATAGAAGCAAGTCATTGGCATAGGATGGTGTGAAGATTATGATACTCTCACAGTAAAGACTTTTCCTTATTTGAAGATAGCTACTTGTATCAATATTTCAGGACAGGCTTCTTAAATTAGTAATGATAAAGATTTGATTATGTTTTCAGATCTTTGTAGAATAGTATGAGAAGATGTTAATGGCATTAATAGTATTAGAGAAGTCATATGCTAACTTTCAAGTTCAAGATAAACACAGAGAAAAAGTTAGAACATACTAAGTAGTGTGCTGCTGTGGGACTGTTAGCTAGGATATAAAATTGGATTGAAAAGAGATTAGATTATTAAGTATCATTTTTACTGAAAGACCAGCAGAAAGGTAGAAAGCTGAATTTTAAGGGCACTTTGTTTCTTCTTTTTTTCTTCCTTAATATACATTGAATACATAGGGCCAGGAGGCAGTCAGCAGGAGTTCAGCATAAGGGCTTGAAACTGCAAAAAATACGTCTTTATAGTTAAGCTGCTTTCTTAGTGCCAAAGGAGGATTTATAACGTGAGAAAGAGAATTTGAAACTTTAGCATGGTAATTCAGGACATTTTGGAGAGAGGTAGGGTATTATTTTTGTTTATATTTTATTGCAGATTCTGCGCTTATATTGAGATTTAATTAGTATAAAATTAAGGACTACCAACAGAATAATGCAATGTGATTGCCAGGGCTGTATATTTTAGAAGAAAATATTAATTGATTGAAAATAAAATAGGTTTACAAGTTTGTAAAAATACATATTTGTATCAAGAAGATCAGTTATGAAAGGTAAGGAGGGGTCACTGGAGAAGGCTAGGCTGAGGGTTATAAAATTATTAAAATTGTAAAATAGTAAGTGCCATGGTAGTCAAAACAAGCTCCAGAGCACGTTAAAATAGCATGAGAAGGGCTTAGTATACAGCAGGGTAAGAGGTCAGAATTCAGAATTGCAATTCAGCACGACAATCTTGAATAAAAAGAAATTTTCCTGAAATATCCCCTAAATATATTTTTATTATAACTGCCTAGTGATCAAACTTAGGATACTACCATCTGTTGACTGACTCTGTCAAGTAACCTCTTATGGACTGTCCCCGAGCTATCTTTGAGTAATTTACTGTCTGTGATCTAACCAGGGAATGTCATGTTCAACAGCAGGAATACATGACAGACAATGCATGTTCGGAGTCCATATCCTGAACATGGGCACACACAGATCAGCTATGCTCATCTACAGCAATGTGCCTGAGAAATGCAATAAACCAATCCCAGACAGTCTTTGGCTTGTGTGACCCTTGAGGACCTGTGCAAAAAAATAGGTCGCTGTATCTTGAGGAAAATTCTAATTTAGCAGGGTGATAAGAGAAATAATGTGCACAGCAGCTCAGGCACTGTCAAGATGCTTATGGAATGGCAAAAGGATGATCTCTTCTTGTCCAGAAGAGAACAAGAAGAGAGAAGTGTTCAGAAAAATTCTTGATGCATTTCTTTTCTGTTCCATCCAAAAGCTGCAGAAAACATTAGAAAAGGAACCTACTCTGAAAATGTTAATACACAGAATTTTGCAATCGGATAGTTTATATTGTGAATAAAGTTGTCATTGATACATCATACTGATTCACAACTCAGGCATGCACTTTAGGACTAGTGAGATATTCTCTGAACACCATTTTCCTAGTTCAGTACATTTGATTCTGATTGTCAGAACTAATTGGTGCCTCTGGGTATCCAACATGAGGGGTCAGATTTACAGTAAACCACCACTTTGTAATGTATCTTAAAAAAAAAAAAATCACCGGTTGCTTTTTAACAGTTTGGCAGTTTTGTTTTTAAATAAATTCTCCTGTACAGTTCTTTGGTACCAATGGCATAGCTGGGCTGTGACAATCCACTTTAGTGCAATCTGCCTCTGTGGCACTTTGCAGTGTCATATGCAGAAAATTCAAACATCAGAAGCAGAAAGAAGAGATCAGGTAGTAAAAGCAACGAGATCAGGTAGTAAAAGCAACATATCCTTTAAATAAGACGTATGTAAGTCATGTAGTTTTAGATATTATGTGGAAGTCTGTTGTTGAGCTACCTTCTGCTAAAAGACTTCTTTAAGTTTTTTCTCAGTTGTTAAAGATGTTTCCTAAAGAAAATACCATACTCTCTAGCCCCTTTAATTCTTATCTACCATCAAGATGCAAAACAGAACCAAAATTGAGGCTGTTTCTTCAGCACATGAAACAGGTGGAACATTTCTTCCTTGTCTTTGTCCAACATGAAAGATTGTTGCATCTCTGAAGTTTAAGGCATGTGTCCTTTGGAGTTATGCCCCTTCCGCTGGTTCTCCTCAAGTATTGGCAGCTGATCAACTTCTTTCCTTGGCTTTGCCAATGATAATATTCTGTGCTTCAGTGTTTCCTTTCCATATCTGTGTCTGACATGGTTTTCCTTGCATACAGAAAGAAATATACAATACTTTGGTTTGAATAGTGTAAGTGAAACAAGTTGCCTGCAGACTTTACACAAACAATTTTTGCAACATGTAATAGTGAAGGAAATACATAAATGAGTTTAAACATTAAATTCCCTCTGAAATAGTCTGATAAAAATATAGGCTGGTCCTTACACTGGAAGATGGACTTTTGGTTCTATGAGAAGAAGGGAAGAAGACTGAGATGCTCCCATTCTGTCCAAGCCACATATGTATCACTAACCACAGTATAAATCACTCCAAATGCTAACACTGCCCTGTTTGTACTGCTTTATCTGCCTCTGTCTCCTTGCCTCACCTAGTTTCCAAACAAGATATGTGCACGTTGAAATTGGATGGACTTTTTTTCATTCTTACTGTTGTGTCTCATGAAAAGTTGCTTATGACTACTAGTAGAATCTCTCTGGAAAGGAAAAAGCAAATGTATATTTAGGCCTTTAAAAGGCAAATGTCCACAGTGGCATATTTTTAGCATGAGCAGTGTACTGTTAGCAGAGCTAAGTTTTGCAAAAATTATGTGGTTTTAGGTCCTCTGTTATTTTGTCACTCTGAAGTGCTCTAGTTTTCATCCTCCTTGGATCACATATTAGGTACCATTTAAGAGAAGGGGTCCTGGACAGTTTGCAGGATTCTTTTTTTCTTCCTCTTTTTTTTTTTTTTTTTTTTTAAATAAACCTAGTGTTAAAATATACTTCAGCCTTTCATTTTCCTTCTTTTTTTTTTTTTTATTTAATACATAGCAGTGGTCTACATTGGAACAGATGGAAAAAGACAAAGTGCACACAGGAACATCCTTTAATTTTCATCTGCAGAAGGAGTGGTGACAGTGAGTAGTTCTGTATGTAATTGTAAATTTGTTTTTCATTACATTTAAAATATTTATAGTGTTGGCTTCAAGATTAGAGAAAGTCTGTGCAGGAAATCAAAGCGTTAAATCCACACGTCTTGATTTGACATCAAATGTAGATCGAAAGTTTTCTGATCTCAGTTTACCAGAAGTTCAGATGATAATATCAAAACAGGACAAGAAAGGGGAAATAAAAAAAAAATAAAATTTAGTATTATCAAATTGCAGCTCTGGACTAGGATTCGCCAGTCCAGCACAATAAAGTTCTTACTGTCTATGTGACTTCAGAGAAACCAGTCTTTTTACTTGGCCTTTGAAGTCACCAAGACACCATTGCCTGTGATAAAAGAGTTTATTTATAACTTGGTCAGCTTATGTCTTTTCTCACTGAACCAGCAGGCTTTCCAAGGTTTGGGGATATAATTTCAAGGGCTGTTAAACCTCTGTCAAAGTTTTTCTGGCCCCCTAAGGAGCCTGACTATCTAGCATTCTGTTTGCTATGACAGGGCTTCATGTGGAAACATTCAGAAAACTGACAGCTTCAACTGCTGCAGTTTTTGTAACTGAAAGTGGCATTTAATCTGAAAAATAACATTAGTAAATCAGCATATAATTGGGTTTTTATTTCCTGCTTTTCCCTCTTTTCTTTTTACTGTCCTAAGAAATAAGACAACGCACAATACTTTAAGTTCCTGATCTCCATGGGAAGATGCTATCTATATATAACCTAGCAAACTGCAAGAGGTAGGAATCAGGGATTTTAAAATGATGAAACATGTTAGAGCAAATCCTTAAAAGAGACTATGGCATGGAATGCAGTACTGGTTTAGGATAATATGTAATCCTTCTGCCAATTGTTGTCAACAGCAAACATAAAGACTGGCTTGAAATATCTGAAGTGGTAGTTCTCAAAGTGCCCAGTTTGTCATGTCACACTGAGCACATCTACTGCCAAGAATTTTACCGAAAACTCTGCATGAAGCGTTATGAAGAGTTAACACCGAATCATTTACTGTGGTCCCACAGGCCTCTACATTTTGTGAACCATCGGTCCAGAGGTCCACCCAAAATGAGCAAATACCAACTGGGCCCATGAAAGTCTGCCGTGTGGAGCTCCAGACAGTATTTTGATCTTTCTCTATTTAAAATCAGTCCAATAAATGAGATTGCCAGAATCATAAGACTGGCCTAAAATCCAGTATAATTTGAAAAATACTGAGAAATGCAGGCTATTCTTGTGACAACTCGACTTCCCTTTTTGAACCCTGGGGATCTCTAATTTCACAATTTTCTTCAGTCTCGTGAGCAAGAAATTTTCTTTTCTTCTTTTAAATTCAGGCCAAAACTCTCACATAATCTGACTCAAGATATCAGGATTAACGTAAGCAACACATTTCATGAGACTTCCACGAGTCACGGAAGTTGTTCACACTTCTCTGAAAATAATTGTGCATATGTTTACCTTCATATAGTAGATAGCAGAGAGATAGGCACAGTAATTTAAACATACTGCCAGCTTAGTAGTAGAACAGTTCTTAAAAATGGTCACCTGCGGACAGAGTTAAAGTCCATCCCAACCCCTGACAGCGGTCAAGGGCAGAAACATTTGGAAGAATGTAAGGGCAGGACAGCTGTGTTGTGATTCTTCCCTCGTGTACGCCTCCAGACATCAGCTTTTGGGGACTTCCTAGGCCTGAGCTAGTTAATTCAATAGATGTTTAAAAAAAGAAAAAGTAAAAATAAAACAAGGACGAGGAAAGAGGAAGGCCGAAAACAAGGTAATAGGGACTGTTGCATTTATTAGAGTGAGTAAGGAATGCTGATGGAAGTGCTGCTTTAAAGAAAGCATCATAATTTTGACAAAATTGATGCACTGACTGTTATTGTAACCACAAAAATATTTTATCAGTAAGTGTATTCAAATACATTTGCCCTGACAATCACAACCTTTACACATTCTTCTTAATTACTTCTGTTAACTTTAAACAAGGTTTTTGTGAATGTCACGGTGCAGAAAAATTTTTGTCATCTTGTCTTGTTGATATTTTACAGCCCTTCAGCAGGTAACCTCACACTGCTGCAGATCAAGATGGTGTTGTAGAGCTGATTTTGCATGTCTGCTTTTTCCTTCCTTTAATATGAAGAAGATCCTAAGCTGTAGGAAAAAAAATCATTGTCCTTCAATATGTATAAGACATTCCATATTTGTATACATTATATGTGTAAAGTGCCTTGTGTTCATTAAGCAAGAAGTATCATAAAATGGAAAATTATTATTATTATTGAGCAAAAAATTTCTACATGTTGCTCCAAAAGGTTAAACTGGTGTAAAGAAATTGTCACTGTGTCAAGGCAAGTCAACAAAAAATGCATTAACACTTTCTGCCTTTGAAGTCAAAGATCTTGAAAAATATTATGATGGAAAATAAATACTTTGTCCCTATAGCTGTATCTGTTTCCACTGTGAATCTATTAAAATAAGGAATTTCTCTTACAGATTAGTGGCACCCAGAGCTGAGTTAGTCAATGACAACTTCGGAAGTCAATTTATATTTGAATCAGGAAATGACTCAGTATTTTCTGAAGTGTAACTTCAAAGCTCACTCTTTTACAGTTAGGTAAAAATGATATCACATCTTCAGAATGTTAAATTAAACAATTACACTGAGGCCAGGATTTATTTCTGGTGATGATTTAAGCTGTGTTTTCTTACAGTATATACATCTCCCAGGATGATTTTTGTCATGTCCGAACAATTAGGGAATAGTGTCATATACACACCAGTTCTATGACACCTTTTGCAATACTAGATGTCACTCTGTTTTATGTTGCCATACATATAACTTGTCTGCAGTGTGTTAGAAATAGTGGTCTTATGGTTAATGAATCTCCTGACATTATATCCTATTATTACATTAGCTGGAATGGGACCTTCATGTGAAGGTGATAATAAAAAAAGATGGTAACCAATAAGAAGTATTTCTACAAATGGTCAAATGACAGTGAAAAGGGAAATATTTTAATGAAGCAATGTTAATACAGCCCAGAATCAACACAAATGAAATCCCTGAGGAAGATTATCTGAAGAAACATACCATACTTTTGGCATAGCGTGCTTTACTGCATGCCCGACACATTTTCCACTAAGTTCTTGTATATTTTCTGTATGAAAATCTAAAACATAAAGTCTTACATTTAGCAGTTGAAAAAATACTGGAGATTTAAAACAGCAACAGTTCTGCTCTATGCCTACAGATTGTTTTTGGCAATTAGATCTGAAGGAAATGATCTATCTCAAAAAAAAAAGAAAAAAAAAAGGTGTGTGGGGAAGGCTGATGAATGGGGTCATATAATATGATTGAGGTCTTTCTTTCTCTAACAAGCAGCATGGGACCAAGCCCTGCTTGCTCATGCTATAGTCCCTTTACGTGAAGGACACTGAGATTTTCTCCAAGCTGATGATGCAGTTTACTCTGTCAACAAGAGCAGTCTGCTTGGACGCATAGATATGCCGAGATGAGAATGCACTGTACAGTTACCTCAGTCGAAGAGTGTTGTTGCTTTTGTCTGTGTTAGCAGACATTTTAACACCCTATTTATCCATCTGTCATGGTTTGAGATCCCCAAAATTCTAATTCCCTAGTCCTAGTCCCTTGTCCCATCTCAATCCAGTGTGAGATGGGTTTTCCAGACAAACACACAAGACTCAAAGTAGTGGGAAAGGGACACCACCTTAACCCTCTTTTATCCTGCTATCCTCTGTGTTGTGAAGTGCCATAGGCATTTTACATATGCACTGTTGATTGTTTGCAAACCTTTGACAATGCAGCCAACGTAAGTTGCAGGAATTCAAAGATATGCACAGGTCACTCATAAGCCTGTGGTGCTGTTGATGGACACATCTGCAAGAACATAGAGGAATCCCATTCCATTAAATGGGAATTTGACTCTTATTATTTCTTCTCTCCAGATGAACAGAAATGAAGAATCACCAATATTCAGGGACAACTAGAATGAAAGTTGACATCACAGTTCTCTTTATTTCTTGAAATAAATAGTATAAGCTATTATTGTTCTTTTAATATCTAACACCAGTGTGAGATTCAGTTTTCTTAGATGACAACATCAATAAGAAATTATAAATTGCAATTATTCTTAAAAAGATGAATCCACCACACTTAGTCGCAAATCCCTCAGATGGTGGAAAGAAGCCTTCTCATTATCCCATTTCAATCTGTTGAAATAAAGCTGGTCCACACTCCTAACACTAAAAGAAATAAGACAGGAGGATGCTTTACTCTGTAGGAGTGCTCCTATAGACCTTTTGGGGGATGTAATGATCTTGGCACACAAATCACAGAGCCTCAGAAACTTTACTGTGATGGAGATGGGCTGGTGGGCCAAAGCTGGAGTCTTCAGCATTGTAAACAACCCAGTGAAGAGGGTACAAAATGTGGCTGTTAGAAGAATGATGCAGTGTCATTCCAAATTTTAGTTCAATCTACCACTGTTATTAAGAAACCAAATGTAGTTTACGGAGAAAAATTTGATCCACTATAATTAAAATGAAAACCCCAAACTATATAAAACTCAAAAATTTTGAAAGACGAATACCTAGAAATGTTGAAGACAAATATCCTCATAGCTTACTTAAGCGTGGGCCTAGAAAGCCAGATGTCATAAGGGAATGCCAGTGGCCAGCTTAGCTATTACTTCCCATAGTAACTCCCTGCTGAGATGCCACCATTATTAATGCTTTGTATTTATGGCAGTATGGGAACAGATTCTTTCACAAGAATCCCAACAATGACCAGTATCTACAGGTGTTGCATTTTAGGCAATAGTCCAGTGTTGCTGCTCTCAGACACTCTTTTTCTCAATCAAAATTATTCCTGAGTTTTGGTACAGACTTTGATTTATTATTTTGCATAATATAATTTAGAAACCATGCTTATCTGCTATTTCAGTAGATCTATGGGTATAGACTGATGTCAGGATGAATACTGGATTCCAGACAGTTGTCCTAAGATAGGAGAATGGAGTACATGACATTCAAAAGTAGATTTAAGCTGTTTTCTGCAGTTGTCTTCACTTGATTTTACCTCAGAAGAATTTCTAAGGGAGACACTGTTTTAAGATTTGCATTGGAATTCAAAGTGTGTTTCACTGCCATATCCACAAACAACAAAGAGCTGAGATATCTTTGTAAGGTTTAGATCACTTGGATGCATGGGGAAATTGCAAAAAGGCAAACTGGATCATCCTCAGAAAATCCCCTGGGCTGAAAACAGTTTTGGTCTATGAGAGTTTTTCCTCCCTCTGTCTGTGTATGGTTTCTGATGGATATCCACTACCAGGTTAACAGAACTTTTGGTACCAGTCCTGTCATTCACCCTCCAGTGAATGCAACAGCACTCCAGGGCAGCAGCAGAGCTCAGCATGTAGGCACAGTCTGGGCAGGTGTCTCCAGGAGTGGGTGGATGTATGCCATGACTAACTCCCGCAAGGGAAAACCAATTAGTTAAAAGACTTGTTCTTCCTCTTCAATACATGCATGGTTACTTCTCCCCATACTTTCAGCACTTTTTCCCTGCTATTTTAAAAGCCTTGCAAACTGATGATGACTTAAATTTGTCTTGGTGTTCTGTAGCACCTGCATCTGTAGTGCAGATATTGAAACTTTTGATTTTTTGGTAACAAAATTCTTCTATTTTTTAGAGAGTACTGGGGACGAAAAAGAGAGGGAGGGATTAGGCAGATAGAGGTGCAGAAATACAAAAAAATAAAAGTAAAATTAAAATTTGCCCTGAACTAAATGTCTCCTCAATGCTTTGCTGAAAACGAAGAAATTGAAATTCTGCTCTCATTCAAGAACTTGTATTTTGCTGAAGGAAAACACATGAAAACTTGAACTTTCACTTGTAAAATCTCTGGTCTATGTATAGATAAATGGCAGTGAATGGAATTGCCCATAACTTTTTATTTACTGTGATCCTTGGGTTGTTTGTAGAGTTCTGACTGTGTTTAAACAGGTATGTGAGAGGGTGTACTGGTTCTGGCCAGGACAGGGTTAATTTTTGCAGTAGCCAGGGGAGGGCATGACTAGGACATGGAGGTTATTCTATGCTCACTCATGTTATTGCCAGGTGTGGACAGAAGGGACTCTCACTTCCTGGGAGAAGGGGTTCAGAAATTGTGGTGGGGGAGCCATCCAATATTGTTTATTGTCATGGGCTTTCCTTATGAATCCTTTCTTTTCTTATATGTTTTGTTATTGATATGGTTGATGTTACTGTTCATTTTCTTATCTCATTGTTGTTTCCAGTAAATTGTTCTTATCCCAATGCATGATCTTAGCCTTTTGTTCCTCCAGCTGGAGGGGGAGGATGGGAAGCGGTGCGTGGCTTTAGTGGGACTACTAAGTTGAAGAATACCATTCCTAAACCACAACAGAGGGAGCAAGTGCCAAATGAATGAACTCAATGAATTTTTGAGTCTCAAGAGATGAAGGTGTAACCGGGCATGGCAATAAGAATGCTGCATCATAACTATTCTGAATGCTGTAGAATAAAAACTACATTTGAAAAAATTAAATCTCGTTGCAGTTTAGAAAGAACATACAATCATCCTATCCTTTCTGGAATGAGGATTGGAAACAAAGACTTGCACTGCTCCTTGTGGCTTCTCAGTAGAGCTTTGGCTCAGAGATACCTATGTGTGGGCAAGACTCATCAGATTTTTGACAATACTGAAAAAGTTTTGCATAAATGCGCTAAAATATATCTCAACCCACCAAGAGAGACTTTCACCTAAAGAAACCCAAAAAAACCCCCCAAAAAAACAAAAAAAAAAAACCAACCCCAAGAATTTAGGAAAAGAACTGTCCAATCTAGGAGCTCATATCTGCAACTGGAGCCATCCTTACTCTCAGGTGAACTCTAAGGCTGAGAACCAGCCACCACAACTCCAGCCAGGGCACCCCAGTCTTGGGCTGGCATGACCTGCACCATGTAACCACATGGATGCTGAGCTCCAGGAGGACCCCACAGTCCCAACAGCAGTTTCACAAGTCTCCTGTGTGATGTGAAATAAGTGCTTCGGCATAAATGTTCTGGATTTGAGTCTTCATACTTAATTTTAAGCAAATGATCAGTGTGTGTTTTTTAATAATGAGTGACTGTACTAAAAATTAAATGCAGGGGAACTGCCTCTTGGCACTTGTGTGACCAGCAGTTCCAGGAAAGACTACTCCATCCAATGCTGCATCAAAAAAGCTTTATTTCAAACGAGGAGTCCAGATGTTAACTTTGTACATTATCTTTCTGATTTCTTCCCCTATGCTTAGTTCAACTTTTCAAATATTTTATCTCTTTTCCAGATATTCAAAACCTTCTGCTTTAGGGAGAAGACAATGAGATCACCATGTCTGCAGTCTAAAGAGCTTAAGAGACTAGTTGCTGTTTCAGTCAGTTTTAAGTCCTTAACTCGTGACATAGTAATAGAAACTATTATCCCATTTTGAGCAAAGTAGTTCATAAATAGTCTGGCTGACATAAAGATTGAACCATTTAAACAGCGGAGTAAATGCATAAAAAATACTAAGTCAAGCTGTAAGCTTTGACTATGTATGTGGAGTACTTTTAAAAGCTGCCAATAAATCGTAACAGATAGCTTAACACTTTGAAACACAGTGGAAAAGCCAATTAAAAATATCTTGGAGCAGCAATTGGAAATACTATGAGCCATTTGGTCAGAGCTAGCTTTCAGAAATAATTCTGAGCTTACTAACTTTATTGTTAACAGTCAATCAGAAATACAGCAATCAACTGGAGTATCCTGATTTTACTTTGGACTAACACTAGTGTCATAAGCAAGGATACTCAAACTAGAACCATTCCTTTGACATGAATGTCAGCCCAGAACTTTTGTCATCAGAGACAAAGTAGGAGCTAATCATGTAATGTATTCATTTCCTTTTCTTCATAACATCTCTTTTAAACTACGGATTACAAGTTGGATGGAGCCTGGGACAGGGGGATCTCCCTTGTCAGTGCACATGTGTGGAGCAGTGAGATCCCAACTTATGGCTGGAAGTGTGCAGTGCTAAAATGATATAAGTGACAATTCACAACATCTGTGTTGTCTTTTGGGAAGTATTTATATTTTCCAAAATATAAACCTAGCATATTTAGGGGTCTCAAGTGACACATTTTGGCTATCTCGTGTTGCTGATAGGTGAGTGCTAACTTTAACTACTATTTTTTTGCATTCTGCTAAATCAGTGGACCATCTTTTCATGCATTTTTCCTGGAACCCACACCTTAAGGAAGGTCCCCTATTCTCTCTCATAATTTCTCACAGTCCAGAAAATCAACTCTCTTGAAGATGCTTTCTTCAGAGCTGCAGGTGGCAAAATGAGTAAGTATCAAGCAATGCTGGTAGCAAGGTTTGATGCTGAGCCTTCACAAATGTCATTTTTCTGACCAGTCAGATCTATGAAATGGCTGTCAGTCACAGCCCCTTTTGTGTTAAATTGGAAGATCTCACCTCTCCTCCTCTGTTCACCACATTCTGTCAGTGAAACTTTGACTTCACATGCCCCAGTGCAGGGGAATGAAGCCTCTAATATTTCACTTACTGTTTTTCTCTGTTTTTTTTTCCCCTAGAGGTATGGATGTGATAAACCGGCAAAGAGACATCTGCAATAGCTTTCTTTTCCTTTCACCTCAGTAGTTAGCAGTGTGCTCCCAAAATGGGTCCTGATCAATCTCTGAGCAGAAGCATTAAATAAATATATTAACATCCCTTCCATTTATCTCCTATGCAGAGGCATAATTTGACATTCATTTTGACATGAATGACACAGTTTATAAGGTTTGACAGACTGCAATATTTGGAATTTCTTTTTTAATATTTTGGAAAAATATTTGTAAAATAGTATGGACAACACCATAGTGACATACAGGAGAATCATACAGGCTACTCATGCCTCTGGCTTGGCAAAAGACAGTCTTAAATAGGACTTGTGGAAATCCTAATACTGTCTATTGTGTTCACTGTTATATTGTCAGCGCATTTTCTGAACAAGTTAAAAAATGAAACATAATTTTACATTCTCATATTCTATTAGCATTCAGACTTGTCTAAAAAATGCTTGGCTACCTCATATACCTTAGTCATGGTGAAACATCAAAGTAGACAGGAGATTAATAGTGAAGACAGGCACATGGATCTCAGAGAGAACTTCAAACAATTTGAGTGACTTAGTTCAGCTAAAGTTCCCCAAGGAAAACAGCACTTCTTATATGAAACTTGACCCTCGAAAAATGTTAAAATATTTTTAACATGATCACCTCACTATCTGTTGTTTCATAGCACTTCTAGAGGTCTAACTTATCATTTCTATAAACAAAGTGATTTCCTATCTTCAGTCAATTGCTTAATTGAATGAAGCATGCCAGCTGATAGATCTGATTGTAGCAGAGTTGCAAAAGAAGAGCATTAAGAAACGGGAAAAAATCCCCACTCGGGGACATGCTACGAAACAGTGTTGATTTTCTGTCTTTCATTTTTAAGAACTACTCTCAGAATTTAGAAAGAAAAATCTCTACTTTACATTCTTTGTCAGTAGGACTCTTAATACTATAGATTGCTCCAGGATGGTGGTGGGGGGGGGCCAGAGAGGGGGTATGGGGGGGGAAGTTTTCTTTTCATGACAACTGGATAAATACTGCCAAAACTCATATTTTCATGTTTTCCATTGAGATAAAACAAGAAACCTTTTCTTTGATAGGATTTACAATCTGTTTCAGCTAGGTTTGGTATGAATAATCATATGAGTGCTTTTTTCCTCCACAAGGAAGCTCCCAAATGAGAACTGATCAAAGCAAAAGATTACTAATGGCTTCAAAAAAAACCTTTCCACTTTAGCTCTCAGAGTCCATATTTGGACACAGAATGTGTATTTTTTCTGGAGGAAAGCTCTGATTCCTCAACTTAGAGCAGTTTCCACTAGACACGAACTATGCTCCATAAATTGCAAGCTAGGTATTTTGTACTAAGACTACAAAACATATAACCAATATATTTCCCATGTTGTGAGACCACTGTAACTCTATTGATCACAGTCTAAAACAGAGCTACAACTATATTTTGTATGAAATCCTAGCTCCAGAGAAATCAGTGTCTCTTTTGTATTAGCTTTTGATGGACCAAAATTTCACCCCTTCTCTGATTGAGAAAACATATTTATCATGTGGAAGCTCATTGCCCTGGGTATGAAGTGCAAGTTCTGATCCATGAGCTGTAAATTATTTTGTATTATAAATCGACTTTTTGAACCTCTAGTGGAATAGATGACAGTAAATGGGGAAAGAATATAATCCACTTTCATTTGGCCTTTGTTTTTTCAGGTTAGCAATAAGTACTGATTTTTGTCAGGAAACAACATGTCCTTGCCAGCATTTGGTAATGCTTTTCAGAAATGAATAAAAGTCGTGGTAGCATTAGCATCATTATAGGCCTGAAACTGAAATTTCAACTGACAATTTTATACTGGCTCTATATTCTAATGTTATCACGAAACTACATCTCCTCAGGTGTTTTCATTTTGTTACTATAGCAGGAAGCTAAGAATTCTATAAAACATTGCACATAGCATAGAAGATTACACTGGAAATCTGCAATATGTCGTTAATTTCTTTCCTTGTGTGCTCTGGCACATTTTGAAAGGAATTACCAGTACAATATTTACTAGGTTTTTTGAAGAGTTTCAGCTGTGATTGCCCAGATGCCATCTGTTGAAGTGCTCACAGGTCAGAGCCCAGAGTCAGGATGGTATTTCAGTAAAGCCAAATTACTTGTACGATCAGAATATGAGGGTAGTTGGTACCTCATTATTTCTCACCATGCTACACAGATTTCCGCTGTTTGCTCTCCTGGAAAGGACACTTTCTCTGTGACCAAAAAACAGAATAGTGAAAAAACCCCTATAAATATTTAAGGATTGCTATTATTACATTTTGTTGCCCTTTATGACCACATCATGACCACCTTACGGGAAATCTAAGACAATCTAAAGGCCACACCAGAGCTGGTGGTGTCTCAGGCTTCTTCAGTCCTGCCTGTTTGGACTGACCCCACAGCTTGTGGGCACCAGTTTGGGGAGCTCCTCCTGGCCCAGGCAAGGAGCAGCGCCAGGCTGGGCCACCTGCAGAGAGGGCAGCTGACTGAAGGGAAAGGAAGGTAGTACAGCAAAGAAACCTTGCCATTGTGGAGAGAAAGAGTGGCCCTATTTTCATAAATAGCTCAGTCACGCGTGCTGCAGCATATCAAGCCCAAGCAAACACAGTTTGCTGTTCACAGAGTGACAGGCTCACAGTGGGGCTGAGGCTGGCTGGCACCTCCAGAGGTGGCCTCATCCAGATCCCTGCACAGAGCAAGGCCAACCTCAGCTGTGCTCAGCTGTGTTTTGAATCTTTCCAAGCATGGAACTCCACAGCCTCTCTGAGAAGCCTGTTGTTAGTTTGTGTGTTTCACCTGCAAAACCCAAGTTCCTTTGCTTTGCAGAAATGCCAAAAGGCACCGTTCAGTAGCTTCTGCAGAGACAATGCTGCCTTTCAGCTCTGTGCAACTGTAGATGTTTCCAGAGGACACCAACCTCTGCAGGACTAACCCAGAGCACAGGCTTTAGCCTTTAACCAGAGACAGGGTGCAGTGGCAAAATGACCACGGCCTCAACGCCTACTCTAAGCTGGAATTCAGGCAGCAGGTCTAAGTGCTGCTGGAAGGCGTGGCAGGGTCAGCCCTTTTAATTTCTCATCTTTCATCTCTGTCTTACCTCAGTGCCACAGCAGAAAATGGTCCACCTTAAGGGAAGCAAAACTGGCTTTTGAGAAGCTTTAGGCTTTGGGTTTTTTGCTTTATAATGCAGAGAAAGAACAACAGTTTCTTCACGACCAAAATGCCAGTTCAATGCATAATCTGTATTTATGAATTACTGCATAATTACTCCAAGTAGTTTGACCCCAAAGAGAAATATCATGTTAAGCCCAGTCATTTTACCAGTATTTAGCAGCACAAGATATATTTCTAGAGACAGAAAAAAAATTACCTAACAAAGCAACCATCAAGCACCTGCACAAGCTGACTTGCTACTGATTTTTTCTTCTAGGACTTGATCCTGCAAGCTCCTTCCACTCGTGATCCTTCCTGGTGACATCAACTTAGAAGATGTGGATCTCAACTCATCTACTACTGCAATTCACTTACAAACTAAAGTAAGTACAGATTCAACAATATTTTAATTCTGATATCCTCTGATATAAAGCATAAAAGTATACAGCATAAATGGCAGCCAGTCCCAATTACTGAGTTATCAGATCACTGAGGAGGTCCAGAGATGTTGAAAGACATTGGAAAAAAGCTCTAGCAGGAGAAATGCATGAAGGGAATTTTCGGCCCATCACCCAAGATTTCCCAGATTTTTCTTTATTCCTACCCAACAAATTAACAAAAATATGATGCTTTACCCCTCCTCAATCCTAACCTTTTCCTTCTCTCCTACTCTCCCACTCTCCCAGTTTATGTTAGAGAAGTCTGGGTGGAAATAACTTTACATTTTCAAATGCTGTGATAATAGCCGGTCCTGTAACACTTCCAGAGCAGCTTTACTTCAAATACTGCAACAGCAGCAAGCAGGTCTGATGAGGATTAACACCTCCCTGTAATTGGTGGGTTTTGATCATTTACAGAAGTGACGTTACTCCCACTGCTCTCATTGATTTTGTTTCATAAATCCCAAGTGTGATATTATCCCCCTGTAGTTTAACTGCCTTTTAGGTGGTGGGAAGGATGGTGAAGGGGAAGCAAATCGGGGCAGGTTGCACAGTTCACACTACATTTAATACTCCAATCTATGTGTTTTGTTTCAACTTTCTCTGGTTTAGACTGCCTTATTTTCATTTTCAGCTTTCTTTTTTTCACTTCTCATGACTTCCTTCATCTTCCTTCAGTTTGCAATGTGTTACCCTGCTTTCTACCGTCTAAATTTGCTATGCATTTAGAGGTGCTTGGATTCAGACGTAAAAGAGGTCACACAGAGTTCAGAAATGTTTGGAAAGGGAAAAAAAAACTCTGAGAAAGACCCCCTATTTTTCTTTTCTTGATGAAGGTTGCTGATGGTTTTTTGATTTGCATGGTAAGTGTTACTGGGGACTAGCTCTGGTATGGCTTGCCCACATGCACTCAGGACAGTGCAGGGTTGCGATGCTGTTTCCTTGCATGAGATCATATCTGCAAATGAGCAGTGGGAGTTCTATTGGGGGTAGGTGGGGGGAGGAAGGGGAGACACAGACTGCAGTTCAATTTGAAATAATTAATCTGATCTTTCTATTACTACCCTGACCAATTCATATCATCCTTTTCCTCAAAACAAACTGTTGGATGTTGCATTCTCTTTTTTATAGACTTCCTGTAGCCATTAGCCCTACATCAGCTTATGGGATATATCATGTATCCTTTAAAATTCTACATTCATTTGAATGAGTTCTTGAGTTATTAGTTCCTCCATCCACCCACTGATCCCTCCCTTCCCTTCTCTGCTCCAGGTAATCAGCAATTCAGCAAGACACTCAAAGCACCTACTTACAAACTTATCTATCCAGGAGAATGTTAGACATTTTATGTGTATAGAGAAGAGGACCAAAAACAATTGGCTGGGTAAAACATTTACACATAACTTCTGGCTTTCTCTCAGGCACAGCTTTTGCTAGGGATTTATAGGTCAGATCAGCTCAGCAGTTTCAGCCTATTGCCCACCCTACCTTAACAAAGCTTGCATGTGTTTGTACAGCTGTGCTCATAGCTGTGGGAGTCCCAGGGATCCCACAAGCCTTCAGTTCCTCTACCTCCCCTTCATCATTTACCAGCACATAAATGCGCACAGAATGAAACTGTAGAAAACTGTCTGACTAGCAGGTTAAAGGCCCAGGATTCAAACCCTGTTTATTTTCTTTGCTTGAGTTCCTGCTGCTACAGTGAGTAAATGGTATTTTTCTCCTTGCCTTTTTACCTGTTTGTCTATCACTGTTTGGCGAAGAATGAAAGAAACCGTCCTTTTCAGGCTCCTTCAGAGGACTTCAAGGGACACAGAGTGTTTATGTGCTGCTCTGGGTCCTCAGTGTTTTGTTTTGTTTTGGGGGGGATGTTGATATAAAATGGGATATAAAGTCAGAGATACAGAAGTAAACCCACCTGCATCTCCTGAAACTTCATGCTAAGGAAGGGACTTCTTTTAATTAATATTAAGCCAATTCACAATTAAGTCCAGTAAATGCTTGCTGCTGAGCAGTTTAGAGGCAATTAATATACCTTTTTGAACTAGTGCCATGAATTACAAACTCTGCCATCTGGGGAGGTATTACATTTGAAATTAAATAAAAAAAGTCAAGATGTTTCTGAAAATTAGCTAGCAAATTCCAGTCAACCTTACATTCATTAGGGATTTTTTTTTCTGAACAGCTAAAGAAAATAAGGAGAAAAAAAGGTTCTTAAATTATATCTATTAACCTAATAAAGTCCAGAAACTCAGAATTTCAATAAAATGTTAGCTTAGCTAGTGATTTCAAAAGAAACACTATTTGTGTTTCAAGTATTATTGTCATTCCTAAAGTCTGATGCCAGTTTGATAAAAGCTCTAATTCAGAAAAGTATAAACTCTACTAACAAAAGAAATTAAAAACTGTCACATTTTCAAAGGATCCTGTTACTCAGTTCTTGCAGACATTTCTAATTAGAAAACTGTATTCATTAACACTTGATATGTTAGCAATCTGCCAAGATTTCTCCTTTCTCTTTCAGTCATTCAGGCCTCTGTTCTGCAATGAGCTAAGCAAAGACTCACGTCCACATCCAGACTGACCGAAGGCAGAAATTCAAAGAGAAGGAGTGAGGGCAGGAGGTGGAGAGACTCCATCACAGAGCTTGCAGGGCACAGTGACATTTTAGTTCCTTACTCTTCTGACCCCTCCCTTTTTACATTTTACCATTATGTAGACATAAAAAGGAACAAGGAAAACTTCGAGTGTTGTCTCCTTTGACACCTATTTCTGAAAGCAAGCTCACTGATCATTTTAAAGAGGATTCAGGCACTGAAGAGTAAAGATTGCATCCCTGTTTGAAAATCATATCAAAGTTTCTGGCTAGGAAAAAAAAAGTAAGGCTGAAATTTCTGTTGCAGTGCTCAGAATTGTATGGGAAAATCTGGCATGTTTGAAAATGTGAAATAAAAGACCCCAACTCCTTCAAACTTTTCTGGGGTGCTCTAAACTAGTTCTGGTTTACTTTGTTTTTCTCAGGTTAATCCCAGCAGGTAAGATGCTCACTAGCTGAAATGAAGTGAAAAGAGAAAGTGTATGGATATACAAGTAACATTCACTTATGAAATGACCGTGTTAAAGCTTTTCATGGTCTGTCTCAGTGAGGTGCCCCAGGGAAGTATTATAAAGAAACATTGCACGGAGAAATGAAATTAAGCATAAGAAATCACAAAACACCGTATTCTTCTGCATAATCACCCATATTATTGCTACTTCAAAGCTTTCAAAAATCTTGAGATTCACTTAAAAGCCTGAGGTTTTTTGGGTATTTTTGTGGTGGGGGAGGGGAGAGCAAAGAAGAAGGAGGAAGCTCGGGGAGAAGGAGAGGAATTGCCTTTTGGCTTTTGACACCTTTTCAGGTTCATATTTTCATGATTTCTATACAAGTTTAATGGCTGAAACAATTTTTTTTTTCAATTAAGAGCTGAAATTATTTTCTCATCACACATGTCCTTATTTTAGGACATGGAGGAACTTGAAGGAAGAGCTTCATGCACAACTGAATCAAAGATCCTACTTAGCATGTGACTCCACGCTTTGTTTCTTTCCACTCACATACACACAAGAGACCTGCAAGAGATCTCTGGTTGTCACAGTCCTGCCTCTTGACTTGGTAGAATTACCTCTGCATCCTGGAAATAATTGCAGGGGCATTGCAGGGATAACACAATAGGATTTCCAGAGTCAAATAACAGTGCATATTGTCAAATTCTGTACATTTGCACTAAAGAAGTAAAAAAGCCGATTCGCTGCTGAAACTATGAACAGCTGAAGAAGCAGCTAATCGTCCTTTCTAGTTAATGAAGAAAGTTAGATTACAAGCAGACAGCACAGGAAGGGGGTGTGAGACTGGAAAACTCAAGCCCTTCCCCTGAGATACATTTGGAAAAAATCTGTGGGAGAACTGAAGGAGTTTTTGTTTGACTTTCCATTTGTTTGGTTTGTTATACTTCGAAACAGAAAAAGAATGTGGAAATAATACAAATCTCCCCAGTGTTAGAGAAGATCCACCTCCCATATTAATCAAAACGTGCAAAGATAGGCATTTAACTGAAAGAATTTGTACAGTATGGCAAGAAAGAGAGATTTTTGCAAAAATATGGAATGAAACTACTCGGTGAAGAGGGATAAAACACAAACTTATCTGTAAGTAAATGAACATGTTTACCTCCTCTTGGCGTACATGCAAAATTCATGATGCTTTTTGCATCCAAATGAGACAAGGTATCTTCAAGACTATTAGTCTAAAGGTTGCATGTATTTCTGAAGAACTCTTAGTCCATAACTTAGACCAGAAGACTTTCTTTTGCTTTTTTTTTTTTTAGTTTTCCATGTACCACTGAATTTTAGACCCGCCTCACCCAAAAAACAAAGATAAAACCACACTACAAAAAGGAATTGGAACCAAATAAATATGCAGCCTCCTAATTCCTTACCTCTTTTGTCATCACTGATACTAAAATTAGAGGAATATCCAAGTATGCAATATTTTTTCACCACCTTGTGCCAAATGCTTGTTTATACTGATTATGATAGGGAGCACATCATGCCAAGAAGCAAGTCTGCTTGCAACATATAATAAATACAGCTACATACAACATGTTAATAGCTTTCAGACTTAGATACTTATGATGCTTATGATCAACAATGCAATGTTCAAAATTCCTTGATGCAAGATATGGTTTATGGGATTTTTCACCAATTTCTGTAGCACAGAATACTGCATCTCACACTGGGAAATGTTATGCAGTAACTTTCATTTCTACTGATAAGAGGCAATGATTCTAGAGATTCCCATAAATTTCAATCAGGTTTGGATTTTGTCCTCAGCTTTTGTTTTAAAAACTGCAGAGTTAAATTTTATAAGTATATAATAAACAATGACATAAAGCAATGAGAAAGTTCTGTAAAATCAAACTGGGTAAAACGTAGCTTTTTTTATGAAGGCTTATCTAAGCTATTTTCACTTGTGAATATGAAGCAGACTACAAGACACTAAATTATTATTGAACATTTTCAATTGCACATATTTATATATAAGGGGTATACATATGTATTTGTATAAGGTAATGTAGAATGCTACAATAAAATATACTTAAAAAGCAACATTTTCATTAGAATTGCAGTGTATAGGAAGGTTCAAGAAGCATTTGACATTAACCTCATTTTGTATGTGCATGGTTGGCTCCCTTCTTCCCCATCCTTCTCATCCTTGAAAGCAGCACCACTGTTAGCCTAAGTAGTCTGTTTCCAGTCTAGCTTTCTTTAATCACAACAAAAAGCCTAAAAGCCAGTAGAAGATCCAATGTAATGATAGTTTTTTAAACAGAGAAACACTTGGCAAATATTTATGGTAATTGGCCTAATTATAACAGTAGCAGAGATGTGCCAATATGTCCATTATGGTTTTCATACTTGCTGCAACATCTCATTGGAGAACTTTCAGCTCTAATTAATGGTGGCAAACCCAATGACATTTTTATGGCATATAACATCCGAGGTCCCTGCTTATTTGGGTCTAGTTCACATTGGTTCTAAAGACTGAAACGACTCCTGGGTTGTTTTTATTTTAACAGTTATGAATGATACAATGCCATGTACCTCTTCCCAACAGACTCTTTACTATTAGAATTCACACCAAAGGACATCAGAACTTTTGCTTGGAGGTCATGAATGGGATGTTAGAAACTATGATTTTTGGGTTTCTTTTTACTATATGCAGAGATTAAATCCTGAAATACTTGGTAAAAAATAACTGTTCAGGTACTGTAACAATTGGTTTTGGCCTGACTTATAGCAAAAGTGGGAACTATCCTATTGCGTTTTCAGGCAAATTTCACAAAATGTAACGGTGCATTGAAGGGGAAAAGTGATGTAGTCTTGCTTACCAGAAGGAACTAAGAGAACAGGAATTAAAAACTTGAACTGAGAACTCATGGGCTTACTGGGTCTCCACACAAAGATTCTTTCTTTCTCCTACAAGTTTGGGTAGTAACTGTTTGTCTCATTGTATTTCATTCAGACTAGTGCAGAACAAAGAACAGGATTCAACAAAATGGAGGAATGGTGATGCATCCTCCAAAAGGGCTGAGCGTCGTGGGGAAATGAGAAAGCTTGCTTTCTGTCATTCTCCAGATCCAGCAAGATCGCTGTCTTCCTGAAAGTCAGTTGAACCAAGAATTTTCAAACTGGGAGCTCAAAGTAAGGACCAAGCATCTGGTCAGACAATGTGCATGTCTGTCAATCAATACTAGGGAACAGCTTTAAACTGGCAATTCAGTGGTCTTAACTCTAGTTTATTATTTTGACATTTTCATACCAAGGAAATAAGCTTGTGCCAAACATGGACACAATAAACATTTTTATTTTTGTTTTCTTGTAGCAAATTTCAGCTGCTCACCTGAATGTATTTATATACCACAGCGGTACAAATTCAGACTGGATATTTAAAAAACTGTAAGCATATCCGCTTTCTATTTCTTAGGTCCAAAGGTAACATCACACTTTTATCTACAGACAGCATGAGAAATGCAATGCTATCTGTCTCCTTTATCTTTCAGAAGCAGAAATAAACAGCAAGACTGAATCTCTTTATGGCTTCAAACTAAGATCCTTTCATTTCTTGTACCTAATTCATATTCTATTTACTCTAGTCAATTTGTAACAAAAGTGTCTTTATTGTCCTCACTTGTTAGTACATTTAAGTAATGCAATAGGGAACAGTAGCTTAGCAGTGAAAGCCTGCTCCACATTTCCTGTTTTCCAGGAACAAAAGGGAGATTTCATGTATATTTGCTATGCCTTATGAACATAAGATTCTTTCTCATCATCCCAGCAAAACCTTTGAATTATGAAAAATGCAGGGCTGATCTTTGGGCACTGGAAATTTCCTGGGAACTCTCACAAAATTTAGTGCTATTACCTTATATTTTTAAATAACTGCTGCTGTGATAAACATTTCTATTTCATATAAATTACTGCTTCTAAGGTTCCCAAAGTTTTATTTTTATACCGTATGATTTAAAACACAAAAAATGCATTGGTATATTTTTGTGCCTTCTTCATATTTTTAAAATTTATTTCAAAAATGCATATATGAAGTTAAGGCATTTATTGTTTGATTTTCTAAATTACCATTAACTGGTTTTCACCTGAAATCACAGAACTTATTTTTATCCAAGATATCATAATTCTGGCCCATATTACGTGATTTTCAACCACTTCATAATTTTTATAGGGAATAATCATGAGGATATAGCAGTCACCAGATTCTTTTCTCACTAGGAATATATATGTATTAATTTATATGCACAATATGCAACAGGAAAAGATTGATTCCAAAGGGAGAATCCTATAGCACTCAAGTGTGCTATTGCATATTCACTATATGTGAACATTTACATGCCCAGCTACGCCGTATAATCACTGTAATTGTAGGTGCAAATTATGTAACTGTACATACTGGTAATTGCTGTAGCTGTTTGCCTGAGAAGTCACATATTTGCATGTGTGACAGTGGCATCTGCATTTTCAAATTAGGGAAATCATTGTGGGGCAAAACCTTTAAGGAAATAGATCCCTAAAGAGTAACTCTTGCTTCTGTACAAATGTCTCTAACCTTGAAACAAATTGGGAGAGATATATGGAAAAGAAACTAAATTATGTCTCCCAAGAATGTTATTGGAAGATTTTCACACAGTGTCACAAAGTTTTTAAACAGCAGTTGCCAAATGGCACTGTTGCAGGAATCAGTATGAAAGAGCATGTTTAAAATAGCATGGACATTAAAGAGTAGTCATACAAGTGTCAGTTCCATTTTGCAGCGATTAATCTAATGCTTCAATCTAACAAATATTTCCTGCCATTATATTTCTTTGCTTGTATCACCTGGCCTTCTCCAAGGGTAAGTTAGCCGCTCCACAGAAAGAGTGGAGAATGGGCCTGGTTAGCTGACTGACTGTTCTTTCTCAATCTCTGGCTCAAGTTCTTTTTTCCTCTTACACTCCCACAAAGCAATCTTAAACTTTTATGACATCAGGGAGGGTCACTTGTTTCCTTAATAATTAGGAACCTACTACTGACTGCTGGAATTTTAGAGAGAACAAATCTTCCATAAAACACCGACTTTCATGGTCTGGATGGGCAAACATTCAAAATTATGATTTAGTTCATAGTCTCTTGCTTGAAAATGATGCATGATGTTAACCTAGCCTTAGAAGAAGATTATTAAGAGCATACCTACACAGTCTGGTGCAGTATGAGGGAGAGTTTTTCCAAGGCAGTGCCACACAAATGAGTAAACCTTTTGTTAGACTCCAGATCAGTAATTGTTGGGTTGGAACCAGCTTGTGGACGTGTGTTTTTGTGGAGGCGGAAGGGATGGTCAAACCTCACGGAGGTAAGGTGGCGTCTTATCCCTCATGGCAGGCCCCTGGAACCCACTCGGGGAAGCCGCAGAGTAGCTGTCACAAAAAGTCCAGGAAAACTATAACACACCGCACCTCGTGGAGCCCCTAAACCTGCTCAGACTGGCAGAGACAGTGAGGACGTTGCCCCTCACCCTGGCCTGGAACCCCTAGAGTAGCCAGTGGGTGAGAGACCTCGTCTGGGGGCATTGGCCACAGGGACCAGAGCAGATAAAACCAAAGGCATGTGTTTGCCATGTGCCGTGGCCCTGCCATCTGGAGGTGTGAGAGCTGGTCCTCCACAAGGTTCCAATAATAACTATATAATCTATCTCTCCCTCTTTCTCCTTCTCTCATCTTGCTACCTATGCTTCTCTTTCTTTGCTCCTTTCTTAATGCTTTGAGTGGCTTGGAGCTGGAGGGATTGGATTTTGACTTAAGTGTTGTGGATTAGTATGTGCTGGGTTAGTATTGTGGTGGAACGTTTTGTCTAGCTTGTGTGGTGCCCCTTAGAACTTTTGCCAAGTTCCTTTTTTTTCTACCCTAAATTATCAATTAAAAATACCTCTTGAGAACAAGTCTGTGGCTTATTCTCTTGATTTTATCTTGAGGTATTAAAGAACTGTATATATTTATTTGGAAGTAAAACTCCTGACTGAGCCCGTGAACCTGCAGCTCCGGTGCCAGTGTTACACCTGTACGCTTCAGTATAGACCCAAACAAGTACACTGCTGATCCCAAGTTAATTGAGGGATTATTCCTGCTGAGGTGTTTTTCTAACACACGACTCCTTAGCAGACTCCTAGTACAGCACTAATGATCTTCCATGGACTTACCAAGTAAGCTTTTGATCGCTTGTACTTCGATCCTTAACTTCTGTAATCCTGTCTGTTTAATAAGCACTTTGAGGATAAGCATTACTTCAATAGTTTTGTAAATTAGTTCTTCTTGTGACTGTGCAGCATTAATCTTACACATTTCAGTAGACGTGCTAAAATCACTTCCAGTCATGCCCACTTGTCAGCTTCCAAGGTGGGTCTTTTCTCTACATACAACTTGTCCAGGAAGATGGAACAATTCTGTTCTGTAACAGGTAAGGTAACAAAATCTGTTACCTTCTTTTCTGTTTAAAGCCCGTGATGGGGGGTATGACAGCTACGTTGGCATCCACCAGCTATGCAAATGGTCCCCTTTGTCCATTGCTTTCCAAACTGAGCTATTTCCTGTTCTCAGACTCTACCTCATATATCTTTTATTGGGGAATTCAGAGGCCTCAGAAAATGATAAACAAAAAGTGGCACTTGTACCCTATCCAGCCGTCTCCATTTGACAGCTTCCAAGTCAATCTCATGTATAAAATCAAACCTATAGTTTGTGTCATCCACTCAGAGAGACGAAACCACTGGGAAGGATTCAGAGAAGAAAATATATGTAAATTCTTTGACAAAAGACAAATGCTGCCAGAGGTATCTTACAAAAGCCCATCTGCTCTGGTGAGCAGATATTTGGGCATGATCCCCTCTTTGTTATTTAAGTTGTGCTTAGATTTGTAATGTGGAGTGAGAACAATATCCCTGTTCAACACCAGCTGTAAGATTTTAGATAGCACTCAATAGTCAATTGCACAAGACCAAGCCCAATCTGTCAGTGTAGTGTGGTCTGTCTTGTCACAGGAAGTGTTGTTTTTGGAACAATTTGAACAGCCATTGCCATTTTACTGTCTACTGACAGAAATTAATAGTGAAGGCCTCATAGAGTAATTTATCAACAGCCATTTGAATTCACACTTTTTTCAGCCCTCCTATCTCCAGACCAGAATGGCTGCCTGCCTATTTATGTCAAAATGTCAGTGGAAGGTAGAAATTGAGCAGGATCAGCTCCTGGGAGTAACTGATCTCAGTGACACAGGGTTTGGTTAAACTCCACTAGGACTGATTTTGAAAGTGGCTGAAACGCTCCAGCTCAGGCCTCTGACAGATCACAGGAGAGATGTAAACACAGATGCGACAAGAGAGCCCAGCCCTGCAGACACAGCGCCCCAGATAGTGCAATCAACCCCGTGCGAGACAGAGCGATGGCAGAAAACCCCTGAAAGGAGCAGTCGCTTTTCATTCAATTCAACCTTGTAACATAAAGTAAAAAGTACAGCTATGTTAACTGACAGGAGAAAGAGGTTTATTTACAGTCTTTTCATCTTTTTTTTTTTTTTTAACAACCTCATCCCCCCACATTCCTACTCTGAGAAAAAAATCTGAATTATGCCTGTTTGAAAATCTTTTATAAATTGTTTCTTTTGCTGAAAACACCAGGCTGAGATTATTTTCTTTCATATCCACAGACTATACATGTGACACGAAGTGTATTACCATCCTCTTTTAATGATAGTGTAATTCTACTAGAATACACCAGTATTTGTAGATGTACATTATTAGTAGTGACAGGGTGTATACAGAGAGTACTAGGATGACAGTGCAATTTCAGTACTCATAAAAAAATAAGTTAACATCAGAATGAAATTCAGGGATAGTGTACCATACAAAAGACCAAAAAGAAAGAAGCTCATGGAATATTGGTAATCTTGTGAAACAAATTTATTTTGGTTGTTTTTAAGGAAATGATAATAAAAAAAGACTATTTCCTAATGGCAAAATTATTTGAAATAATATTTTTGTGTATATTTGCAGAAATATAGATTGAAGTTTAATCTTAATTTAGAAAAACCCACTCTGAGATACATAGTGATTCTAAAATGATTATCTTTTTAAGCAAGAATGCTATTTATGTAAAAATACCTTCGTATGCAATAGCTTTGAAAAAGATTAATCTCTACACAGGTTTGTCCATGCAGTTTTTCTCACAAGCTAGCATCACTAGATAGGAATAGACTTTACATCTTGTAGAAACTTTGAAAGCACATTTTCCAGCAACAGGCTTTATTTTTAGCAATTTATCTTTTGCTGCTTCCTTTTTTCGAATGCTACTTTTGATGCTGTTTTTTGTGAAGGATAACAGTAAACTGTCTGGAAGAATCTCAAAGGGGGTGGGGGACAGGAAGAAAAAAAGCCTGCCTTGGTTGACAATGAAAAATAGCTTTTACCATTCTGTTATGCTGAAGGTTGGTTTTTCCAGTAGAGAAAAAAGCTGTGTTCTAAAATTTATTGCAGCACCTAACATAGCCTTTAGTATTTGCTATCTTAACCACATCATCAAAACCTTAAAAATTCGGTAAAGAATTTTTTTTCTTCAAAGGAACTCGTTGCATATTTCACTGCGAATGCAGAGAGGAGCAATTTTCTTTCCTCTAAGAGGTGTGATTTTTACTGCAAATCAGAAAGGCTGTGGAGGTCCAGACTATGATTTATGCCAAAAGACTGGCATACAAGGAGTCTTTCTGACATACTTCAGGGTCAGGAGCTGTAAAAATTCATGCAGAGAATATACTCCTGTTAATAAACAGTTTTGCAGAATCTAATCAGCCCAGGAATGAGTGGAATATACTTTTTTCTTAATATAGTATTTGCCTGTGGTAAATAACTCCTTGGGAATACTGGCTTGGTGATGTACATATTCTTCATTCAGACATGAGTTGAAGTGAAAAGGTAGGCACGTCAGAGAAATATGGATAGGAACCACCAGAGCACAGTCAATGGTGAAGAAAGATTGTTCTCACAAAAGGACAAATAGGACTTTGAAATAGCTTTATACACCAACTCAGTATAAAACAATTGCACTGTGAAATTTCACCGACCAAAATGCCTGTCCTGAATGGTGTAGGATGTGAATGTTGAATCACTGTTCTGCAAGGGACACAGAAGAATCCTCCTGCCAAGACCCCCTTTGTGCATCTAGTGAGTTCCATTTGTGGGTAAGTACAGCCATATAAGTTGAAACTTTTGAGACAATATGTCATTTACCCATGGCATTTGTATAGCAGAGTCTGGGGCATACTACTCATACACAGGACATTTTTCACTCCTTCTCTCAAGCTGTAGGTGTATTTATGAAGTCTACAGGTGGCACCTAATAAATTCAGAGAAGAAACATCAGCAAAACATGAATATAAAGGTAGGGATCTAGTTAGAAGTGTGAAACTGAAAATGTAACTGTGGATTCACTGTGGTTATACTGTCCATGTTATGGATCTGAAGATAGCCAGAATTCAATCAGCAAATACATTAGAAGAAAATACCTAGGACTATCAGCAACAATGTGAGATCACAGTTAAACCCAGGTGCTCAGTCTATCCTGAAAACACTCAAATGATCTCTGTGTACTTCATAATTATCTGTCTATTAACTTTGTTTATCCTCTGTATACTTCGTAAAAGTGTATTTCTTTACAAGACCCTCTCTTTCAGCACTTCTTTCTTACCATTCCATAGGATTTTTTTCAGGTGATACTGAAGCCAAGAGAGAACAATCACTTCTCCCAGCTTCACAAAATTTACCTTCCCTGTCAGATGAATGCTATTATTCTGTTGAACATATTTCTTCTCTCATCCATCTATCTACCTTTCCCTTATATCAGAAATTGTATCTCTGTGGTGGTATGGGACAGCTGCTGGGTGGACAGACACATCTAGATCTTTGTTGCTTCAGTTTGGTTCAGTGTCTTGGAATAAATCCACCTTCACTGTAATTTAAGGAGCTAGGAGCAGCCAAGGCACAGTTAAATGTGTGTGCTTTAAGAGCTGTTCATTGCTTCTGCCTTGGACAGTGGGAAAAAGTGGCATCTTAAATTGGTGTAATTAAACCAGAGCCCTAAATCAGAGAAAGCCCTAATGTAATTCTCCTTTTTCTAAAATTACTTTTTTTCAGCTGATAGGACAATAGAAAAACCAGAACAAATAATGGTACCATTATATTATTCCTCCTCTGTGTGACAACAAAATGAGATAGTAAAAGTAAGTAATGATAAATTTAGGCAAGCAAAATGTGAAAGCTATGAGAGAGCTATGAAAACTATAGCCCTTTTCCTGACCTGAGCATGTAAAGAGGATGCTGAACCAGCATTGGTATTAAAGAAGAGTCAAATCAGAAATGGTCATCATAAAATAAACTTTTCAAGGAACCAGAAAAATGAGAAAACAGGTAAAAATATGGTTGTTTACATTTTTCAGTACACTTTTTTTTCCCCAGAAAGTTTTCTTAATCCATGAAATATCATAATAATTTTACACTATTAATGCATTTTGATGGTTTAATTTTCCTGCTTGGTGTTGAACAAGTGTTCTGTGATTGTGAGACCTGATGAGATCATTGTGAAAGAGCTTGTACTTGCACCTGTTTCACTTTCAAGACAGTGCACTCAACAGACGTGGAAATAAGAGGGTCAAATAAATCTTGATCAGAGCTTTACCCACAACATATCACAGGGGTTTAGCCATAAGGCAGTGGGAGATAATGTTTCAAAGGTGAGTAAGACTGTGCACAAACTGCTTTTGTCTTGCCAAGAGACTAATCTGATTAGCAGACAATTGTTTCATGTTTTGGATGTAACATCCTAGAAATTAGACTTTTGAACCTTTTTTCACTGAATTTCCACCAGTAGCAAGAGCTGAACAGGTTGGTTTATGTGCTTTCCACTGAGATACATAAGCACAAATAGAGCTGGTTCGTAGATTATTTCAGCTGGTAGAGCCTCTCTATTCTTTTTGTATAGAAAATAGGTGTTTATTTCTTGGAAACCCAATAGAGAGCTATCCTTTAATCATTTAACTGTGGGATCTGACATGTTATAAAATGCACCTGTTGGAGGCTGTGCTGGAATTCAATTAGTTCTCATGTGACTTTTGCAGCTGAACTAATGGGCTGAAAGGTTATACTGGGTAAATACAAGATCCCAAATTGATTCACAGAGAAGTTTGAAGAAATGTCATGATTTCACTTTGTAAATTTTGACCATATCACAATAATTACATTGTTATTTTGTGCTAAAAAGACCATGACTAGAGCAATACTGCTTACTTACTTAGAAATTTCAAAACAAAAGTCTTAGTTAATACCGCTCTGTTAAATCTTATGTTTCTGAGTAAGAAACAAAAACTTCTGTACTGAAATAGTTACATTTTGATAAATGGTGTCCATTCATTTGCAGTTATTGTTTATGTTGTCATGTTTGACTAGTATAGCTAGTCATAGAGCAAATTCATTAAGCTTATTAGGATTTGTTATAAGAAAACACTGTTTATAATTGACCTGCCTAATATTAACCTGTAATTACATTATAAAAATATAATAATAAGAGGTAGTTTTCTTTTATGGCATATCTGGTATAGATAAGATTTTTTTGGTGTGTGTGTCCACCAAGGATTTTGTGTGTTTATTTCCCTTCCTGTTTTCATTTGAAATTCTGTAGCATGGTCTGTTGTCAACTGCATGATGCAGTTCCTCCTTTTACATTGAACAAACAGATCTTTTATGGGTTTACTAAATTAAATGATCATAAAAGGTATGGCTTGGATCAGCTTAATATAATATTTTAGTATCTTTTACATTTTGTACATTTTAGATTTTACATCTTGTAAATACCAAATTAGAAATACTTGGTGCTTGCATAGATCTACATAGCAAACACATAAAACCAGAGCGTGAACAAAATCTATGTTAATATCTACACAATTTTTGTTATCTTGTCAGATTTTTTTCAGTCCTCCACCTGTTGAGGTTGAAGCTAACAGACTTTAGTCTCTTGTTCTAGCCCTACTGCCTCCATGGTTCCTATATCTGTGCATTTTTCGTGAACTACTGCTTTCCTAATCCAGAAACCTGAGATATATTTTGCTTTTTATAAATCCCATGAAGAGACCTTGTTCTAAATTGACCATAGGAGTTGATTTTGTTTCCAAGTGGAATTCCAAGTGTATTTTGTTATAAATTAATATTTGGATGCATAGGTGTGTACTTTATGATGTATTATCTTGATGGTAACATTGGGTTTCCCCTTTTGGGAGGACCAGTGGAGCACTGCACCATCCTGGGGAAGCTGGAGTCCTATTGAGGTGCAGTCAGAGCCCTTGCACCAGCTCCTGCTCACCATTCATCAGCCTCTGAGATCAGGGATAGGAGGAAGCTGAATCATTACCCTGCCTCCTGACTAAGTTATATTTTCAATAAGCTTGTTCAAACAAACCACGAACCGATTTCAGCTGAAAATTTCAAAATAAATTCAACCTGAGGCAGAGTCCTGGCACAGAGAATTTAAGCCTAATGCACTGTTTTAAGTGGCTTCTGAGAGAAATATTAGTTGTGATTCTTAATGGGACAGAAAAAGTCTTAAGCCTAGGGGAGTACAAGAAAATCAAGCAGTCTATTTTGTTACTGTGAACGTCAGATATTGGCTAAGTTGGTAGGTCTTCTTGTCCTCCTCACGCTCTCCTGGTTTTAGATTTGCATTTATTTTGCATTTATTTTTTTAAATGTTTATTTATTAGCACAGTACAAAGCTAAGCTGAAGGAATAACCTTAGTAATCCTTTGAATGGGCATTGCTCAACATTTCTTTTTCTGATTTTTGGTCATGTTTTCTTTTTTTATTTATTCAAGTGAAAGATGCAACAAATTTTGACAGCTAAATGACTATAATCTGTGGTTTAGTAGAATGAATACATCCTTTATGAAGTTTTCTAGTTTTTGAGCAAGGAAATCTAACATTGCTTCTGTGTATTTAAGCTGCCTCTAGTCAGTGCTTGGAGAACTGCCATTCCCTGCTGGTTGTTGCTGTGGTTAGGAACCTAAGTGAGAGCAAATTTATCAGGCAGCTGGATATAATGTTAATTAATATACCTTGAATATCTCAGCCCATAGCTTCATAGCACAATGTGCATTTATAAGTTTAGGAACTTTTATTTTGTAAAAATTAAATTAATTTTTAAAATTAATTGATGATGTTTTTCTAATAGATAATTTATTTTATTATTTAATCCATGGTGTTCTCTGGGATTTCCTGTATGGAGCACCAACTTGTTATGATACAGATGTCTTGTCTGTCTTGAGATTGTCCCATTAAACAATTCTGATTATGAACAATAAGACTGTCTGACCCCATAATGACTAATCAAAGTGCTTTTGCTGACTTGAATCAAATGTCCTCTTAGGCTTTAAGTTAATTCTTACTTAAATACAGAACTTAAAAATAAAAAATAAAATTAAAAAAGATCAGGCAAGCAGCCCTGGAATCATTTTGATTACTCTTACAATGATGGAAAAATCTGTAGTGCAAGAATTCATAACAGAAGAAAGTTCAAGATGTTCTTGTTCATAATGAAATGAACATAATATTATCACTGTGAGCCAGATATGCCTCCTTGAAAATATGAAACAATTCTCTTTTTTATAACATATTATTGAATAATTCTGAAGGATTACAAAATTAAGATAGGCATCTTTCAGTATCAAGTATATTGATTAAAATATTTCTGTTGGGAAAATGTTGTCACATCAGTTTCAACATTCAAAATAAGCTCCCCTCCATGGTCAGTGAAAATCTGGGAGATTTCCTTCTCCTCGGCTATTCTTTTTCTTTCTCAATGGTTGTGTTTAATTTGCACTAAGCTCCTATGAAGAGAAAGAAGCAAAACCAGCCTCTTCTATTTACTCCAGTTTTAGCCAAAAGCAACAAGAAGTTGCCACCCAAAGCATGAGCCCGAAGGCCAGGCTAATCAGCAGCTGAGGCACACAGCAGCACTATGTCTGGCTGTAAACTGCACTTGATACACCCATGTCTGCTAAGTGCAGAGTGGCAGACTTAAGCAAGAGAAGTGGCAGTGAGCATTTCATCGAAACAAAATCGAGGGAAATAACTTCTTTTGGGCACCACATTTGTTGTCGATCAGAGGTAGATTTCTGGGCAAGAAAGATGGTTGCTCCTTTTAGTTTCTATGGACTGCAAAGAAATAAAGCATTGTATATTTTCCATGGCAGAAAGGAAAGGCACCAAATAAATACTCTCATCAGTTTGTTCTCTGAATAATCTCAGCAAGACCTTGAATGGTTACTGATCCCCTGAGCCAAAAAGGGAGCAGCTCCTCCCTGAGTTGCAGGAGAGCTGAAAAGCTGGGGAGATGACAATGAACCTCATACCCGACTCTGCAGAACAGCATGTGCCCAGTGGGAGCCGGACTGTTGAGTTGGGAACTGGAGGGCGTCCCTCATCTCTTGGAAGCGCAGTTCCCCAGCTGGGTACCACTGCAGCATGTGCTGATCCTTCCTACCTGCTCCTGGGCACAGGGGTGTTCTTCCTCCAGCCCTCCCTGTGTGCTCATGGGGCTTTACTGCTGGCGGGCTCACAGATTTACTAATCCGCTTTCAGTCAGTAGTGTAGGAAGGCAATTATCTCACCGTCAGCCAGCAAGGGGAGAGTTCTCACAGCAGCTGAGGTTTTCCAGGGTATGTTTTTGGGCCATGCCTGCAGAGGCTCCAGGGCAATGCTCATCTGGTGTGCATTGTCAGCCTTTCTGCACCAGTCAGCAGAGAACTGTCAAATTTGCACTGCCTGAGAAGCTGTTTCTCCAGTGACAGCCCTGTGTGGTTGGGCCTGCTTTGTGTTAGGAGGTGACTGGCTCAACCCCGTAGAGACCTCTGAGCACAGCTCTCAGTTTAGTTTCGGGAAAGTTTCTTTGAGGTTCATATTAATGCTGCCACCAGGAGAAACTGCATCTGACTTCAGGGTAGGAACACATGTTCACCTTTTAAGTCCTTGTCAGGGTTTCTAAGACAGCAGAGAGGTGGCAGGATCTTTTAATATCCAGCAGAGAGATGGCTTAGCAGCTGCCAAGTAGGAGCGGTTGACATTGCTTGGGAACAGGAGCAAGCACTGCTCTTGCTCACTCCTCCTACCTCCCTCAGCAGACTGAACATAATAAATATAGTGGTAAGAAACAAATGGTTTCCCCCACTGCTTTACTAGAAAGTGGAATGTCAAGTCTTCCTCTACTGCATAAAAAAATAGAGCAGGCAGGATGTGACAGGATTCCTAAAATAAGCTTTGCAGAAGGTAGAGTGCCTCACAACCAGGATGTGAGCAAGAGGGTGGATATGATTTGAAAGGGGCACAATGGCATGATGGAAAGCCCTGAGGAGGAGTGGGAACAGAAAAACCATGAGCACTTGGTACGTAGCAAAGTATTTACAGTACCACTTTGAGGGATGTTTGTGGTTTATGAGGTATGCTGAGGCAGCTGCTGGATGTGTATTAATGTATTATCAGAGTAATGGATTATGTTTTAATTCCCTTAACGTGCCCAATCCTGAGTAATGCAAAGAAGCAAATTTGGCTTCTGTGCCAAACAGTAAGTTCTGTCACAGGTTTAAGACATTCTCAGAAGGATGTCATGACTCCTCATCACACATTGTGTGGGACATGAGTCCTGCATGCAGCTAGGTACAGCCCCTCTACCAAGTCTTTCTGCAAGATGAAGGATGTCTCCTAGGGAGGAGAAACACTCCCTGCCCTGTCCCTAGCAAATCCTTTTATTGACAGAAAAAAAGTAGCAGTTTCTGGTTTCATCTGTCAGTTTAGAACTAGATAGGAAATGGGCTGGAGCAGCCTCACGAGCAGGGTCAGATCCTCAGCTGGTGCAAGTAGTCAAAGTCTCACCGATTCCAGGTAGGCTGTAGTAATTTATCCAGCAAAGGTAAAAAAAAAAAAAAAAAAAAAAGAGTGGTAACACATGTCCCCAGGAGAAGAATCTCACTCTTATTTTTCACATCTACACCTCAAGCATAGCCACCATTTTTGGCAGAAATTATTGTAAAGGAAAACTACTCTGCCCTCAGTTTTGGCAGAGGGGATGCTGGTCGCCCCAGAGCATGCCAAAAGAGAAGTGAGCAAGGAAAGAGTGTATTTGCTGTGTCAGTGTTTGGGTTGAGATCGTGATGAGCAAACTCAGGGTGGATAGCCTGTTCCTAACAATGCACCCCTGTTTGGAACTATTGGCTATAAATGGATGAAAAGACAATCTCGGAGGAAAAAGAAACTCTGATCTCTGATCCAGAATGTTTAATCAGTGATATAGTATAATCTCCTACCAAGTGTTTACATCAAATCGGAGTTACCAAATGACAGCACAGACTAAATAGCTGGACTTCAGTGTGTTACCAAGAGACCAAAATCAATAGACAGAGAGATCCTATGGTTGCAATATCAAAGAGATTTAAGAAAATACTCTCAAATCTCATAGAGGAAACGGGCAGTTGGGGACCTGATGTGAGTGAATTCAAATATCTAAAACCAATTAATAGAGACAGTGCTAAACAGCAATCCTAATTCAAGCATGGCTCTAGCAAAAAAAAAAAAAAAAAAAAAAGCTTTTCCCTCTGGGTGTGGCCCTAGAAACTGCAGAGCGATCCCTGGATCCCTGGAGCTGTCAGACATACCCTACACATGAGTCAAGAAACAGTTATATAAGTGTCTTTGCACTCGTGCTATTCCATCAAGGGCAGGAGATATTCCGTTCAGGTAGCAAAGGGTACCTGTCTAGTTCAGTGAAAAAGTTATATTCTCTCTCAGCATAGCAACATACCTGAACAGCTACTCTGTGGTGGAAATATTCCCTGAAAATGCTATATTTGTGTCCAACGGGCATTAAGAATTATCAAAAAGAAACACACTCTTCATGTATTTTCAAGGCTTTCTGTACAGGATCAGTAAAAAGGGAAGGTGTCAGATGATTTGATAGCATACATCTAAAATATTTTCTTTTAACAGTCTCACTGGTTGTAGCTGGGGTGGGTTACTTGTAAGATGATCCTCTGGACACATATTTTGGAAACTTTTTGGTTAACTACCAGACAGCCAGCAAATTTAGGGCGGGTGATTAAGTTACTGAGGCTTTTGTTTTTTATGTATGAGCTCCTCAACATATCTTCCAGGGCTAGCCATGTGCTGAGGGGTTTGTAATCAAACTGTGATTCTCTTTCATGCTTTCAGAGGTCTCATTACAGGTTGCTGGCACCCGCAGCCAGCTCCCTGCTTATTTCAGATGACCATACCACTCAGCAGAGGCAGACAAGTCAGTCGATGAGTGGGTCACAAGAAGTCAAAATGTACATTTCTTCCTGGAATGCACAGGGGTTTATTTGTTACAAAATGGTGGTGTGCAACTGTTCTGAGCCCAGAGAGAGATTGGAGCTCAAGCAGTTCTTTGCATAAATACTTTTTGACAGAAGCCAAGGTCAGGCTTTGGAAAGCAGCAGGACATTATGCGGAGTTTTTGTAGGTTTTTCTAAGATGCAGGCTGCAGGAAGAGTCATTGCTTCAGATTCTTGGTCAGGGTAATTTGTGTAGCTCCCCTGGCTCCCTTACTGTTTAGCCAGTAGATTTTAGGGCTAGCGATTTAATTGTGGAGAACTTTTGTTTTGCATCCATATTGTGGTTTATTCGTATAATTTAGTTGCCATCCTACTTGGACTATGCTAAGAAAACCATTGTGGGTTTGTTTTTCTTTTTTTCTTCTAAACAGCTTCAATAATTTTTCCTCCCCAAAACGTTAATATGTACTTACTAAATGTTATATTCAGCTCCTCAAGTCAAAGGACAAGCTGAGGTCAATGGAGTTTGCACCAAATGAGGATCTGGCCTATGACTTAAAAACAGACAAAAGGAAATATTGTCCAAAGCTGACTTCTCTATTACAGTGTTTCAGCCTAAATGAAATGCTTTGAGGACATGATATTGGGATTTTTTTTTCAAGAGGATCAAATGCAAGAAATAAATAGGCATGCAAAGTCTGCTTCCCAGGTTATTCGGGTTTCGGAGCTCTGTTTTGTCCTGCTGCAGAGTCTTTCCTTTTGCTTTGGTAAAACATCAGAGTGTAGAGGGTGACCCTGTGCACTTGTTTCAGATGAGTGTAAACAGAAGATGATATTACTTGTCTGAATGAAGTGGACTATCCCATGGAGGAGAATAATAGCTGTCTCCTAGAGCTGTTTTTCTCAAAAAGACTAGTGAGAACTTAAAAGTCAAAGACCCAAGAAGAGGGTGAAAGTTGATTACTTTAAGGATTAAACTGTTACCCTGGTGAAGTCAGCAAATACTGTTTCTAAGCAATGATTTCAGTGTCTCTTGAGCACTGTGAATCTGAACCGTGCAATTGGGAATGTATTTCTTAAAGATCTAAATATAATGTTATTAGTTTTTTAAAATGCTGTTTGGTGCTTTGACTTCAATAAAATGCATTCTGGAGTGGTGTATATAAATCAACATATGCAGAGAATTTAATCTACATGTGTGTTTTTAAAATATGTAAAAAGTTAGAAGTATGTAATTAAAAAAAATATACAGCTCTTTAGTTTGCATTGAATTGTGTTCGTTTAAAAATGCACTTGCACTTGGTGTAGATTTTTCCCCACTTTTTCTTCCTTGGAATTCCTTGTAAGAGGCAAAGGAAAGCAACGTTGCTTTGGTAGCGTCTTGTTAGGTAGGGAGTGATTTTTCACAAAGTCTTGATTATTATTTCATCAAGAAAGTAGGTAGATATTAAAGGTTACCCAGATGGTTTATATATTACTATAATAATCTTGTTCATAGAAACTCTCACAAAGAAAATAATTAATCATAAACATACTGTGATCCCCCTAAAGCAGTGACTGTTTTAAGTTGAAATCCCATAATGGCTATGACCTCTAACCCTGATGTAACTGTTTCTATCCTAGCTACTAAAGTGGCTGCTCATGAAAGGCCATCAAATACAGAAGTAAATGCAGAGGTTAACAAAGTTAGTGGACCAAACAAACTTGATACTGAGAATGAACTTTCACATGTAGCAAGAAAATAAACACAGCTCTTCCAGACTGATCTACACAGGAGGTTTGAGATGCCAAAATATTAAATGTTATTAAGCGCATAATCTCTATTTTACAGATAAGTGTTTACTCTGGGGGTTACCATCCTTTCATATTGATAAAAAGTCTTTGCTCAAATTAAAAAAGAAAAAATCTTCATGCCCTAGTGTGTTTTCAGTGAGGTGGTGTTTGCTCGACTACTGAGAGAGCACTGGTAATTGGTTTGGGAAAGAGAAGAGATTGCACTGAGATGTGTAAATCTTAAGCACTTTTTGTGTGTGGCCCAGTTATTAACATGTCATTTCATTTTTAAACCCCTCTGCAAGTGTAATCTTTGCATGATACTATGCTTCAGGAGTCTGGTGGTTATTGTCAACATTTTTGTGTGCATTCTGTCCCCACCCACTTCCCCCCTGCCACCTCCATAGATGGGGAAAATGAATTTGCTGCTCTAATGCATTTGCTATCGTAGGAGGTTTTTTTTGCTTCATAAATAGAGATTACTAAGTGCTTTGCTGGTTGAGTTCAGCAGGAAAAGACTTTGTAGTTGTTCAGCTCCAAGAAAACTTGCAAAGGAATAGCGTAAGGGCAGGTTTGTATGTGGGATATACAGGAATACACTCGTAACTAGAAAAGGCATCTTTCATATGTGGATATAGTGATTTCAGCAGTCTTTAAAGAACAGTGTAGGATTCAGTAGTCTGAATTTTATAGTTGTCCCCCATGTTGACAGAGGAGACACCCACCATCACCGGAGTATCAATGACTACTATTCCAAATTCCAGCTGCCTATGGTGTCCTTTAGTGGGATCTCAGCTGCACCTCATGCCTTGAAAAGCACAATTCCACCTCCTTCCTCAGAAACACTCTTTAGCATTAGGAGGAAAGTTTCTTTTTCACCATCGTGATCCTGTGAACACGCGTAAGACTGCCAGGAAGCTATTCCCAAATGGGAGAACAAAAAAGGCAAGCCATTTTTATGAGTTTTGAAAAGAAAAACAAAAGCTTTCCTATTAATTTAATCAACCTAATATCCTAAGACCCAGTCAGAAATTTTTGGGTTGCTATGGAATAAATAATTCAATGATGAAAAGAGAAAGAAATGTTGGTTATATATAAAACTTGACAGTTGGGGAAACTATTTCCCTTGCCTACAAAGTAGTTTTTCAGGTAGATCAAAAAGAGTTGTTTAGCTCTACACAATTTCCAGTTTTAACAACATTAAATACATTTTCTCCAGTTAGATATCAGTCTTTGAAGATTTTGAAATTGTTATTCCTGTGGGGAGGAGGATATTGAATAATTCCTAGCAGTTATGAAACTCAATATTCTCCAGATGGTTATTGAGACATGCTTTTATACACCATTGTAAAATGGGTTTAAAACATCCTGTGCTGTGATTGACTAAACAAGTCACATGGCTACTGCATATAGGTTTGAACTCCTTTTTCAACTAAATGACCTTATTAAAACCACAAACAAAATGGTACTTGAATGCTGGGTTTAAAGCAGTGGCTATAAATCCTAAATTTATTGTAGTACAGTTCTGTTATTTGTGTTAAAAAAGAATAAAAACTAAGAAGGCCATTTTGGACATGAAATTATGCCTTTAGTTATCAATTGGTTTAAAAAGATATAGTTCCATGTGTTTTCACAGTTCTCTAACTTTTTCTTCAAATGACTTAACAAAATTTCATGCATTCACAACCTAAGCAATGTCAAGTAGTGTAAGAACTTGAGCCAGCAAATGTGAAGGAGCAAAATCCTACAGTAAGGAGGAGTGTTCCTTGAGGAACACTCTGTCTTCTCTTCCAGGAGAAAATCTGTGCCTGAAGAGACCTCTATCATTGCTCTCCATAAAACCTTCACTGTCACCTGTGGTCTAGTGCCAATTTGTGCTGCAATGTTAAACAGCTGTAGCAAAGACTCTGCAACTCACACAATATGAACAAATAACCCCAGAAAGGGGTACCTTGCCATCTAACTGGACAAGGAGATGGGAGTCTGCCTGGTATGGGTGGCAGTGGTTGCTTGGCAGGGCTGGACTGCTGTGAGGTTGGAATGAGGATTTCTCATCCATCTGTCTGCTGATGCTCTCTGCCTGCTTCTGCTGCCCACTGCAGGGTGGCTGCCCCTCATGCAGCCAGATGCAATCCTCCTGGCCTGTCACCACTTCTCCAAGTGCACAGACAGAGCCTGCAGCACAAGACAGAGCAAACAGACCAGAGACTTCTATGGGAGAAGAAAAATTATACTGAAGACCTCTTCTTGACCAATGCTTGCACTGCAATTTGCTGCACCCTGGGGGAACGACAGCAGGCACCTTTCGTTGTTTATCTCCTCTACCATAAAATCATGCTTACTAATGTACATTTTTTTTTCTGTTTTCATTAGGATGTTGGTTCTGTAAGTTTTCTACCAGAAATGGCTACATTTTAAAATTACTAAACTGTCCCCTTACAGTTTATGGGACGTTAAGGATCCCAGTTTACAAAACTAATTATCCTTATTCAAATAAGCACATGATTCAGTTAAGAATTCTTTGTTGCTGTTTATGGATCTCTCTTTTCTTAGGGTGAGAGTCTAACAAAGGTAAATTATGAGGGGAAAGGCTATGTAAGTGCAGAGTGGTTTTAACTTTGAGAATAATACCATGGCATAATTCCATGGCATACTCCTGAAGTGAATGAAACCCTGGGATTTTCCTTGGTGGGAACCAGCATTTTCCCCTCTTTTGCATTTCTTATGGCTTATGAAAATGAAAAAAGTGCTTCAAAAAAACCATAGTGATGAGAAATATGCCCAGGGATTCATATTTCTTTAACAAATGCAATTACATGAAAGAGAAAGAGGAAAACCCATAAAGTGGTTGAATCTGGTACTACATCTAAAATCATGCTGTTGAGAATTTTTAAAGCAATTTTATTTTTTCCTCTTCAGTAAATATTCCAGTTGTAGCGTAACTCAACTCACTTATCAACACTTATTTTTTTTTAGGTTATTTAATGTGCCTTGGTTTCAGGATTTCAGTTTAATATTGCTAGCAGTCTTAGTAAAAACCCCAGGATTAACAGCGTATTTGAACACCTGCAAAGTTCATTTAACAACTGGAATGGTAAATGTTGCAAAATTCAAAATATATTTAACATATTTGTCATTTGTGAATGTTAACAACAGCTGTTTAATTCTGTTGAAGAGGGTTGGAATGTACATATTTTATACATCTCAAGGAATAGCTATGATTGATGTCCTTTCATGTCAACTGTTTGATTTGCTGAAAGACAGAACCAAAAATACAGTGGAAGGGGGAAAGTCTGGGAAGAGCTGCCAGACCAGAAAACTTGTTTATTAAAAGAAAAAAAAATTATCCAAGTTTGTCAGACTTCTGAATCTTAGTTGGGTTCATTAGAAAAAGGGGGCAGAGCAAAAAAAAGAAGATAAAAAGAAAGTAATAAACCCAGACAAAACAGAGAAAAAATGGTTTATTGTTTTACTAAATGCATTCATACCAATGAATTATCCTATCATTCAGCCATATGGAAGTTCAACAGATGCGTCATCCATAGCTATGTATATCTGATGTACAGGTTTTTACTATCCTTTCACCGCCAGATTTTTCAATGGATCATTCACAAATCTTTCAGAGAAACACACTTTTCTATGATTGTTGGCACTGACAGTATCATTTCCCATACTAGACTCAATGATTAAGCCAGATGCACTATATTAATTTTTCTTTTTCATTCTGAGGAACTGGTTTTTCTCATATTTGTGCTAGCTGTGACTACTACAGCTCAAAAGATTTTATTTGAGTAACTCTTGATTTATTTTGGGGTAAGAAATAAAGCCTCTTAACCATTTCTTTTCAGTATTGGTAGATTTAATGTACTTTTGTTCAGTTTTTAGCCAGTTTCAGTTCTAAGCAAAACCATCACTATGTACAAATTTAACATTTAATTTTCTAGGAAGCTTTGGTCTTCATGTCTTAACACACGGGCAGAGATAGAAAGCCTCAAAGTAAACACATGCTGCACCCTCTTCTTTTCAGTTTTACAGGAGCTACTTCCTTAATTCTTTGATAATTAACAAATGCCATAGACATTCAACTAACTTTGCTGGCAGCCAGAGTATATATCCTGCATTCCTACATTTCAACCATCCATCTAGAGTAAAAAAAGTATTGCAGGGCCTTAAAAAAAGATCTACAGTTGTGCATAGCTTTTAGGCCATACCTATTTAGGGCAAACTGTTGAACACACATAAGCTGAAGAGACAGTAGTGTTCACATACTTTAGTCTAGACTTCCTTTGTGTTCTATCTGAGTCATCAACTCATCACTTAGAAGAGGTATAAATGAACAAAGACGAATGTGGACAGCAGAAAGATTGAAATACTTTGTGGTGTGATCTTCATCACCTAACATATCTCTGCTGTGGGAGACATTTTAATTGGAACTGTAACTTTAGTGTCCCTTCAGCCCAAGTAATACTTAGGGGAAAAATCTTCATCTCTTTCTATGATGAATCAGAATACTCTGTCCCATTTTAACGAATATGGGTCTGATCTGAGCACCTTCATTCACTCTTTAGGACTTTTTTTTTTTACTACAGCTGCTCAATATATTGAGAAAGTCAGTCACACTGAAAAAGCTTTAGACATTTCAAAACTCAGTATGCCAAGAGCTCAGTAACACAGGTGGCTTACCCCCACACTCCATTCACTTGTTTCCCTGTGGAATACAAATAATAACAAATGCTATTATTCCAACACTCAAAGCCCAGTATGAATTTGGCTACAGTTAGATGACGACTAAACACTTCCCTTGAGAACAGGACTTCCCAACAACAGCTATGTTTTTTTCTGGGAGAATTAAACTGTGCACATTCCAGAGAGGTGTTTGAACGCAAATGCTAGGGGAAAAAAGGAACAATTCAGAACAAAATCCAAAAAATAACTGTGATGTAGTTCTGCTCAGTAAAATCTGGATCAAACGAAGTGTCGAATAATTTGGCTTGAAGTATTGAAAAATATAGTCGAAACTGTTTAAAACTAAGTTTACAGGTTTACTTCAAATATGCCACTCAAGTATGTGTTTAATTACTTTTTCCAGGATATTTTTTTGGCAGCATCTTGAATAATCAAGCTTTATACTGTTATTTTATGTACCTAAATGCACAGTTAGCAAACACATAATACACAGAACAGTCAAGCCTTCTGGGGAGGAAAACAGAGGGATTTACATTATGTTTTATGGGTTTTGTTTCTATCATAATATAATTTGGAGGTGGTTAGATAGTGATAGATTTATTTTATTTACCTTTTTTCTTTATAATGTTTATTCAAGTTTTCTTCAGTGCAATAAGGCAATTTAATGACATGTTGTCTATACTCCTAATTTTTCACAACAGGAACTTATTGAATATTGGTACTTGCCATAGGCCAATGCAAGATCCTGTATATGTGCAAGTGAGAATTTCAACTATAATAATTGGTAAAGTATATTCTTAGCAAAAAATTGTAGTAATAAAGCTTAACTGGTACATTAACAATTGCTGAACAAAAACTGTTTAAATTCTTTTCTACAACAACATATTTTAACTATTTCTTTTTCCTCTGTCTGAGCTACAGCTTGCTGCCTAAGTAGAGCTTTTGTTGCCTTTACTCATATCAATGACACTTATGGAATCTGTCTTTCTTGGCCCTAAATATGATACACGTGTCTAAAAGACCAAGGGAATAATTTATTGCTGCAAATTACTCTTTGCAATTTAGCTCAAAATCAGGTATATGACTATTAACTGGTATATGTTAACTGTAATCAGGTTATTCCCTCACATTTGAGGGCTTGAGTGCATTAGTGACCATTTTTGCATGTAATTGTCTTATTTTATTTTGAAGCTCAGTCCTTGAAACTCTTTTGCACTGAAACACGCCACCGGCCTTCTTCCAGATAAAAATGTGCAAGTTCCACAATCTGGAATTAATTGTCCAGACACCATCTGGAGGTCCTGTTCCTTGGTAGATGCTGATGTAATCCTGAGGCTTTCATAGCAGAAGTGGCATTTTACAGTATCCTTAAGATCTCAAAATATTTCAGAAATATTTCAAAATGTTTCCAAATGCATCTGCCAGTTAGGGGCACTGGGAAGGTTGCCATGCCTATAAACACTTACACACCCGTATGCAATACAGCCTGTTTCAGGTAAATACTGTCCAAAATGAGAAGCATGAGAAGCTGGGCAGGACACTGGACAGACATACTGAGATGGGAGCAGTGGAGGTGAAATCTCCTGAGTCTGGCAGCATAGCTGTTGCTCCTTTCAACCTACTTTTAACATATCTTTTTCTCAGGCAAAATGCAGAGGTTCTGTGGGTGGCTGATCCTCCTGCAAGAATGTAGGCCTAATTATGTTCTGCCTTCCGGTATGTGAGGAACTCCCCAAAACTGTATTCTTCTCTAAATTCTGAACTTCCCTTTCATTCAACAGACCATTTAATGCAAGAAAACCCATTCTGGGAATGGGTTTTGGCTATTAACAAAACTCTTATAGTACAAGTTTCCAACTTCAACCATTTTAGCTACCTAAGCATTATGATAAGAAAGCAGCTAAGGACAATAAGTGAAGAAAATATGAAAAATGAAGACCTCAGAATTTCTCGCATTATGTTTTGGGCTAAGGAATTCATAGCTTGGAGAGAGAAATATTGAAGCCAGGAAAAGACCTGGCTCCCAGAACCTCAGTGGTATAGAACAATTTAGAGGTTTTGTAGGGGTTACCTTGGTATTTGTTAAACTCACAGATGATTTATTATTTCTGAGTGGAACATTTAACTTCAAGCCAGAATTCACCAAAAACAGCTAAAGGCTTTGCATTTCCTATGGGCTTTCAACTTGACACTTAATGGTCAGGGGAAAAGTCTTTTTTTTTCATACCATCTATGCAGATTTCAAACATTTGCATGCTTAATACTTGCTCAACCCAAAATCTGCTTTATCTGAAACAAAGCTATACAGTGACAATCAGTTAGAATTAATTCCAGTTCAAAACAGAATCTACACACATTCAGTGGTTGGTCAGTCTGGAGGGGAAAGACATGGCATAAGTGCTTTTCTAGTACAGCTTTCTCATATACAGAAATGTGTCTCTGTCTTCAACACAGATGATGGACCAAGGGGATCTCACTGCACTGAGCTGGAGGACCAGGACTATGAGAATGATCAACTCCCAGTCAATCCTGAAACTGTGTGGGATCTGCTGCTCCAGCTGGATCCCTGCAAATCTATGGGGCCTGATGGGATATCCCAAGAATCCTCAAAGAGCTGGCTGATGTCATCACAAAATCTCCTTCAATGATTTTTGAGCCACCTTGGGAATCCGGAGAGGTCCCAGATGACTGGAAGCTGGCGAACATTGTCCCAGTTTTCAAGAAGGGCAAGAAAGAGGACTCCTGAAGCTACAGGCCCATGAGTCTCAGTTCGGTACCTGGTAAACTTATGGAGATTATTCTAGGAAGTATTGAATAATACCTGAAAGACAACACTGTCATCAGTCACAGCCAGCAGGGCTTCATGAGAGGGAAGTCCTGCTTATCAAACCCGATTTCCTTTTATGACAAGGTAACACACCTGGTTGATCAAGGGAAGCCAGTTGATGTCATCTTTTTGGATTTCAGTAAAGCTTTCGATACTGTCTCTCACAGGATCCTTCTGGACAAAATGTCCAGCACACAGCTGGATAAACACATAATGGGCTGGGTGAACAACTGGCTCACGGGCCGAGCACAGAGGGTAACAGTGAATGGGGGAATATCAGACTGGGGGCCTGTCACTAATGGGGTTCCACAGGGCTCCATCTTAGGTCCCGTGATCTTCAACATCTTCATAAATGACTTGGAGAAAGGACTGGAAGGGATACTAAGCAAGTTTGCAGATGACACAAAACTGGGAGGAGCTGTTGACTCCCTCGAAGGCAGGGAGGCCCTGCAGAGAGACCTCATCGAATTAGAGGACTGGGCAATCTCCAACCAGATGAAGTTCAGTGAAGGGAAATGCCAGATTATGCACCTGGGATGGTTGTCTGGGGAATGAGATGCTGGAAAGCAGTGCCGTGGAAAGGGACCTGGGGGTCCTGGTCTGTGGCAAGTTAAATATGAGTCAGCAGTGCCCTGGCAGCCAGGAGGGCCAATCATGTCCTGGGGGGGCATCAGGCACAGCATTGCCAGTTGGCCGAGGGAGGAGATTGTCCCGCTCTGCTCTGCACTGGTGCGACTTCACCTTGAATACTGCATGCAGTTTTGGGCACAGCAGTATAAGAAAGATATTCAGTTCTTATAGAGCGTCCAAAGGAGGGCAACAAAGACAGTGAAGGGCCTTGAGGGGAAGCCATATGAGGAGCAGCTGAGGTCACTTGGTTTGTTCAGCCTGGAGGAGACAGAGGGGAGACCTCATTGCAGTTACAACTTCCTTGTGAGGGGAAGAGGAGGGGCAGGCACTGATCTCTTTGTGTTGACCAGTGACAGAACCTGAGGGAATGGCCTGAAATTATGTCAGAGGAGGTTTAGGTTGGATATTTGAAGAAGGTTCTTCACCCAGAGGGTGGTTGGGCACTGGAACAGGCTCCCCAGGGAAATGGTCAAAGCACCAAATGTGACAAAGTTCAAGAAGCATTTGGATGATACTCTCAGGAACGTGGTGTGACTCTTGAGGATGGTCCTTTGCAGGGCCAAGAGTTGGACTCAATGATCCTTGTGGGTCCCTTCCAATTTGGCATATTCTGTTATTCTGTGATAATTTGCATCCAGGCTTTCAGAAAGTCAGACTGGAACACTGCAGTGAATTTCTAGCAAATTTTGTTCATGGGAAAATTGGGTTTACAATGGAAAAAATTTTGTAAGTAACAATAGCAGCAGCTGTTAGCTATGTTGCTTCTCTAATAATAAAATCCTTTAGGAGTAATTGACCACGTTCAAACACAAAAATGTTTCAGCCAAGAAAAAATGTCTTGTTTTACTGAGATTCCTTTTACCTCCAACTGGTTTTGTATAATTAAATCTATCCATAAGGAAACGTCTTAGAAGTGGGGTTTTTTTGTTATTTATTTGAACTTTTTACTTTTTTCATGTGTTGCCTCTACATGCTATCAGGATAAATGCTGTTCTCAGTCACAAAGGTTTGACTCCAGAATTACTGTGTTAATATCAGCCACACGAAAGTCAGCTCCAGAGCCTAGATATAGCTCTCAAAGAGGACTAGGTGAACATTGTTTTGACATAAAACCATTCTTCAAGAAGAGTTGTCTTCCTTGTTACTGCTTGGTCATTTATAAACAGATTTACTACCATTTTGACATTGACAGTATTCTGTGTTCCTTTAATCATAATGCAGTGTTTCCATAGTGATAAATTTTCTGCTTCTTACCTGAAGACCTTTTAAGGTTTTGTGGCAGATAACTTTGTCATAGTAATTCATCTCATTCCACAGAAGCCACAGCCCCACCTGTACAATCATCTGAACTGAAGAGATATATAAAAAGCCCCTCCCTCTTTCCCAAACCTTCCCAAACCTTCCCTTCCCTGCCCTGCCCTGCCCCGCCCCGCCCCTTCCCCTAACCCTTCTCCTTCCCCTTCTTTCTTTTTCTTTCTTTCTTTCTCTCTCTCCTTCTTTCTTCCTTCTTTCCTTCCTCCCTTTCTTTCTTTCTTCCTTTCTTTTTCTTTCCTTCTCTCTCTCTCTCTCTCTTCCTTCCTTCCTGCCTGCCTGCCTGCCTTTCTACCTTCATTTTACTTTTGTACCCACTGGTGCTCTTGGGAGCAAAGTCCATGGGGAGTCTGCCAAAGCACAGAATATCAAATACATACGTGGCAACTTGCTCCACATATCTCACCACTGCCTGAGATGCTGCTTACAAGCCCTTGCACCAAGTTAAAGTTAGAAGTATTATACACTATCATTCAAATTGTTTGGATTTTTACTTTTGATTCATGCCGTTGCTGTATTTTGTATGTCCTCCTGACCACTCTTAGCAGCTGTAACAACACTTGCGGTATTACCAGTAATTTGCAACTTATCAAACATGATTGAACCTTGTTCTTTTGTGTAAACGAAACAGAACTCTCTGGTTAGCTTTCTTTATACTTTGGAAATAGTGCAAAGGAAACCAAGTCTATATTTGAATGCCAGACAATGAAACATAACACACAGTGTATACATGCCTTTGACACTGTAATTACTAGCTGTTGTTTAGATTCCATGTATGGTCACTGGCTTTGGCTGTGTTGGAATCAGCTGTATCAACATTTAATCAAAGTCTTATAGATGTTGGTTGTATATTTTTCTAATGTCAAAATGGAAATGCAGAGACTAAAAAATAAGTTCTTAGGTAAGAAAATGCATGCCCACTGCACTGCAAAAATAATGAACCTTTGTAGCATAATGAACAAAAGCACCGGAGATTTTGTAAGTAACTGAGCGCAAGAGAACAGGCAACTTTTAATTTCATTTACTTCTTCAAGATATCAGCGACTTTTGATGAATGTTTCTGGAATTTGAACTTGAAACTGTGTTAATATTACCTTGTTTATCAGATAGTAAGGCTTAGCTTGCCTAAATCTTCTTAGAAAAGAATCTTGATAGAGACTATTGAGCATCTGCTGGTCTCTGAAAAACTGAGTTGGTAAAGAAAAATTGATCACCATACAGAGTCTCGATAAGGGGCACAGGGCATGAATGTAAGCTCATAAAGCTATTTCCTGTGCTGCGGAGTACCCATGGACAACATAGCTGAGAGCTGGGAGCTGAGCACACACCTCTGAATCCCCCAGGAAAGTATTGCCTGTGTGGTCCATGAAGCTTTGTGCTTTCTCAGTAAAGTGAAAGAACATACTTTACACTTAGATGGAAGAGTTAAAGTGAAGATCATAAAACAGAGTTTGCCTTTTGATAGTCTTATGGTCCAACCCACTTTGGAAAAAGTTTGAATAAAAGGAAGCAGTCAATGCTTTACCCAGCACTATCCAATTAATTTCACGGTCTTACTGAAATACTCCTCCTGCTATGACACAATCCCTGTAAAGGTGTTGGTCTCCTCTCTGATTTTTACATAAAATAGTTGCTTTTGAAATGCCTTTTTTTTGTTGTTGTTGTTGCTTATCTCTGCAGGACTGGGAAGCCAGTGGGATTAATGCATCTCAAGGACATGATGGAAATGAGGATTTCTTCCGTAAGCAAATACCTACTTAATTTAAATCCAAATGAGCAGAGGTATAGTCTTTATTTCCGAAAACACATCCAAGATCATAATAAAAAAAAAAAAAGAGAAAACTTGCAGTTGTTAGCTATTACACAAGCCCTTAAGCATTTCCAAGGAAAGGAGAGCATGGGAGTAATGAGACAGCAAAGACAAAAAACTAAGCTAAAAATGCTTAATGAAAAAGTAGGGCTGATAGTAGAAATGAAATAATGAGCAAACACAAATTGTTCCAGACCTTCAGGCCACATATGTGAGTAGAACTTTTATTGCTCACAGAAAAACTCTTAACCTGCCTTTCTCCTTGAATATATAACTAGAAAAAAATCTTAGTAATTCTTTTTATCATTATTTGGAAGGAAGAAAAGGAAAGGGATGGGGGAAGGGGAAGGAAGGAAAGGAAGAAAGAAGCAAGGGGGTAAGGGAGGGAAGGAAGGAAGGAAGGAAGGAAGGAAGGGAGGGAGGGAGGGAAGGAGCGAGGAATTCTGAATATTAGCATTGTGAAAAGTCTGTGTTTGCATCAAAACGAGCATGGAGTTTCCTTGGGCCCCACTAATTAGGTTTAGTTTTACACTTCAATGTTTTTTTCCATAAGAGGAATGGGAGAGACAAAGGGAGGGAGGAAGGGAAGAAAGGAAAGGAAGGAAAGGAATAAAGGAAGGGAAGGAAGGAAGGAAGGAAGGAACGAAGGAAGGAAGGAAGGAAGGAATTCTGAAAATTAGCACTGTGAAAAATCTGTGTTTGCATCAAAATGAGCATAGAGTTTCCTTGGGCCCTGCTAATTAGAATCAAGAGAATACAACAAAATAATTGCTCTTTATGAGGAAAATGACAAGCTTTCCTCATTACAAAAATAAAATTGGAAGACTGAAAAACAATGATTAGAGAATGAATAGATGAAAAGCAAGCTAACACCACATTCATTTGTAACATCTCATGATTGGGGGGGTAGGGAGGGGCTGATGCTTGTTTCCAAATGTGAGAGGTTGGCAGCCCCACAAATGTATCCCGGGAGCAATGGTTATTATTCATCCATCAGATGACTGTGATACTCCTAAACCTTCAAGTAATTATGTTACACAGGACTCCGCATTTTTAAGCAAGCTCATTCTTCTGTAGTCCTGCTTCTTTAGTCAGGATATGCTCCACAACTGGAACAGCTTGCACTGGGTTAGCCCCCTGGGAAAGTTCTAATTTACAAAAGCCTGTTTAGAAAAATCAAATCTATTTAAAGGCATTACATTATAAACATAAACTCCCTAATGAGCTGTAGTGAAATGGCTCTAGGCAATAACTTGTGAAGTTCAAATGATTTAGCCATTTTCTGCCATGTATTATTCTCATTTAATCTGCATCACAAGGACTGTAAAGAGTCCAGCTGTTCAAAGTGAGTCTTAAAGATTCCTGCCAAATGCAAAGGCTTGTCCAATTGTTTCCTTTTTTACCATGTTTGGTTAAAGACTTATTAATTGATAGATCAAATGGTTTCTAAGTTTAAAAAGGAAAAAAAAAAGTATACAAGGGAAGTCAACATTTCTAATAGAAATGTTGATGCTAAGAAAGATTCCACTTTAAAAATAGCCAATTAGAGGTCACAGAATAAGCAGAAAAGAAGGAATGAAGGAAAGAGGAAAGGAAGAAGAGAAGAAAGGACGGAAAGAAAAAGAAATGACGGAATATTTATGCACCTGAGCGCTAGTGTAGTAGAACAATCTGTGCTTTCATGTTCAGATCATTACTCCTTTGGGACAAAGGGTGCATCCTGAGGATGTGATAAGCCTCTCCCTGACTGACTTTTTCATCTGCTGGCTGTAGCGCAGTTTTTTCTCACCTATACCTGCAAGAAAATTGGCAGGTTAATTGTATGGCAATCAACTTCTCCTTTGAGAAGTTGATTTCTTTCTAGGACATGTTGAGATCTTTCTAGGACATGTTTCAGAAATCCCATGATCTTTACTTAGAAGCAGGGCTAGAAGAAGTGATGGAAGATACAGAAGTTCTTCTAGAAGAAATGCAGTGTCATATTTAGAATGGAATGGTGACTAATAGTAATTTCTTACCATTCCTTCAGAGACCATTGTCCTGTTAAATGCAGGCCATGGTTTGCCTGAGGTTAGACTTAAGTTCTTGAGAGATTTATTATGTAATTCTGTAATAAAAAGTTGGAATATAACATCAGCAGTACCATTGAGTACCTGCTCTTTTCAAGACTTAGTTTCAGCATCCAAAAATGCAACTCTGTTGCAGGATTCAGCATTTTGGTCTGGACAAAATCATTTGACATGTTTAAACATCAAAAAATAATGTTCTGAAATGCATAAATCTTAAAACCACAACTTCCATATAGTAATGGTGAATAAACATACCAAACTTGATCTATTTAATAAATGAAGTGGTGTCATGTTAACTGGAAGAGGTGGATTACATTCATTTAACTGCTTCCTAGTTTAAGTAATTATTGTGAAAACATCATATGCTGGTGACAATGCCCATATCAAAAGCAAGTATAAGAACACAATTTTGATTTTTTATTTTAACTTATTATCAGAGATGTTTGGTTTGAGCAAATATTCCCTGTATTTACAATGGGATATTGTACTGGAACACAACTTCAGATGGTAAGCTTTGGGAGAACATGGGTCAGTTAAAGAAGTGATGAAGTAAAAATTGTGGTTCTGTTTTTCAGCTCAATTGAAAACCTTGTAAGGGTCCCTTGGTGAAGGCAAATACAACCGTACTGGCACTTAAACTGCATAAGGATTGTTTTATCTTGCTAGACTGGTGTAAATGGATGAACTACGGATGAGGATCCTGTCCAACATATACTGCAATATGTATTCTTTACAAAAGAAATTAACTAATTTTTCTGATCTTCACCTATTTTCTTTGGTAATTTGCCTATGGTTTCATCACACAGCAAGCATATGTAAAAGCTCTTTGGCTTTGATGACACAAAACCCAGTCCTGGATAGCCTACAAATATAAATGAGTTTGGTGGCCCCATCACAATCCTGGAAGGGTAAAAAAAAAGTTGGGATTCACCACAAAGCCACTTCACAGCTCAAAAAAATGTGCAGTTCTATTTTTGAGACTATCATGCATATTACATATCAATACTGATTTGAGAACCAGATCAATGGCTATAGCTCAGGAACATTGCATGCCATTGCAGCTGCAGAGCACAAAGACAGCTTTAAGCCAAATTTGCACTCTCCCTTCACTAGTGCTTAGGAGACCCACACTCCAAATGTCCCTCTTGGCATAATTTAAAATACTCTGAGGGACTGACAATTCTAGGAAGACAAGCCTGAGCTCAATGATGCATGAGAAAACCTGAGACACACCCCATCCTTCAGTTTAAAGGGACAGCTTCAAAACCGCTCCATTACATTATGAAGACAGTAGCACTGTGGCATTTGGAACAACTTGTTCTGTAATGGTTAAACCCATGAGAATTTCTCTACCTATTCCTCTAATGACTTGCCAAGCAGGAATTACCATAACCCAGAAAGACCAAGAAGCACAAAGGTACCTCAGCTTACTTGAGATTCAGACAGGAGGTCTAGACAGTAGAGAGGTTGAGTATTGCATGGTTCTCCTGCCAGTGTGACTAACTTCATGCTTTCAATATATTCATATTTACCAAGACAAAATTGGCTGCAGTGTTGTATCAAAATACAGAAGCTCAATTTTAATGACCTTGCTTGGGTATACAAACAGAACTTGTTATCTCTTGGTTATCAGACCTGGCTTTTCCTGCATCAAATTAGCCCATGTAATGTTTCACTGCTACTAGTATTTGAGCCAGCTCTGGTGTAATAGAATATAGTCCTTAAGTTACAAGAGCTTCCATGACCTGCTTCCAGCTGATATATATCAATATAGTTCCACTGAAGTAAATTACTAATCGAAAATTTTAGCTCATGAGTTGAGCTACAGTGCTTTGACCAGGCAATCAGTCTTTACTTCTATTTATTTGGTTAGAATCATGCAGTGCAAATGAGATTACAGCCTGGGGATTAGGAAATGCCTTTCCAGAAAGGTATGCTGAACTGGAGAGAGATGACTGACATGCTAACCATACACAATATCCATGAACATGCTGACTACTTTCATCAGATTAATGAACTGCGGACCACTCAACATGTGGTCCAGACAACATTGTACGATAGCAGTGGCCATAGAGAACACAATACATCAAAGCCAACAAAATAAGGAGTTTGTGTCTAATTTGTGGTGGTGTGCTGTTACAGACATGTCCATACTTTACTCAAATGCATGCAAACAAATGTTAATCACAATTTTTTTGTTATCTCTTCATATAAATACACTCTCTGTTGTTTCTTTTTCCTGCAACTGGAGAAATTTAACTTCATTCTCCCGGGAAAAAGATGCCTGCCATGCTATTTTTCATTTTCCATCTGGTCTGTTTTTTGAATAAAACTGCCTGGACATTGGAAGAGTGTTGCTTGCTTTACTGTCATCACTGGACAGAATTATAGAATCCATCCTGTGGATATTTATACAGTTACACAGATTAGAAGTAACTAATAACTATGAGATAAGAAAACTAGTTTTCCTGTCCTCTTCTCTAGTACAAGTGGTTTAGGAACAAGTGAGTGCGGAGATTTTGATCATTCCATTAAAAACTGGAGGTAGAAAATTAGGATCAAAGAATCTATTAGTGAGTTATATCAGCTTATAGTAGAAGTTGTATCAGCTTATAGAGAAGTTTGCTTTCGAGTTCCTGATGTTTCCCAGTCTTAAATAGAAATGAGTAGGTACTTCTAATACTTCATGGAAAGGATAGCAAACTCAGTAGTCCTTAGCATGACAAAAGCTTCTAAAAAGCAACACACCAGGATAAAAAAGATTGATGCTATGTTTTCCATGGGGAAAAGGTGTACTTCAAACAAGATGGTACTACATGATGTAACTAAGAGAAGTTAAAGACAAACTAATTTCTTCCTCACCCTAGCCTTAGGTCTCACTGAGGTGAAACATATTTGAATTATTACAATGGTCATCATTATTGTTACCTTCTAGACAGCATGATGGGAGAGAACTACACTACAGTTTCATTTGGCCATGACAGAAGAGGTGCTGTGGATGGTGGAGTTATTTCTCTGATTATAACTATTGAAGTGACTCATTAAATAATCTATTCACTTTGTCCTGTTGGCCCTCTCAGCTTAGTCTATCATTACATTTCCAGCAGTTCCCACACAACTTGTGTTTGCCCTTCATCCACAGTGAATCTCTTCCTGCTCCGAGGTGCTTCCTGTAGGTACTAATGTATAGTCAGACATCCTGGCATTTACCTTCATGATTTGTTCACTTGCTTATCATCACCACCAGCAGAGCCTAAGGCTTTGGGACAGAGTTGATGGAATTGTCCTTAGCTACAACCTAACTGTAACTCACTTTGTAAACTTAGTAAGTATGTGAGAAACTGACATGTGTTAATCTTACAAGTCTCTTCAGGGGTTCTAGCCCTGTATAGGACTGACAAACACTGTCAAATTTACCCTGTCAAATCACTTGTGTTTTAAACTTGAATCCAGCGACCAGAGGTTCATACTGTTAATATTCCCTGGAACATAAATGCCAAACTAATATCTGCTGAGTGAAGATGGGAAGGATTTGCTAGTGAGGCAGAGTAAAGATTATAAACTGTAAGAGGAAACACATTCACTGTTAAACAGTGTATTTTGGTTTTGAAGAGTTAGGTTTAGGAAGGATTTCTGAAAAGAGACCACCAAGCTCATCTATGTCCATCCAGAAGACGATATGCATCAGGGTTGTTTTACAAGGAGGACTAAGCTGAAATAATTCTAAAAGAGGATGTCCACCAGCTGTGTCTACCATGTGTGGCAGGATAATCACAAAGACCTGAAGTTAAACCAGATGCAATTCTTCAGCTGTAAAATTGTCTTGCTACTGGCCCAGGGACCACCTTCAGTTCACCCTTCAAGCAACTCTGCAGATCACACTCACCTGGAGCGTGGAAGGCTTCAAGTCTCCATGCATCCCAGGTACTTCTGAGGTGTCAATACTGTGCCAAGTACAACATCAGGATTTTTCCTGCCCAAAGTCCCTCAGGACTGCAGTCTGTCTTTTTCTCTCCACACACACAGCAGAGGTTGCTAGCTATGTGTCTCTGCCCCAGTGGGAAGCCAGAGCTTTATAGCAAGCACTGTCTGGTACAAGGAAGGTGCAGCTTTCTCCATCAAGGTTTTTTTGCATTAATGTTGCCAGGACACGGCAGCCTCCAAGAACTGGCATTGTCTTTATACCAGTTCTGAGATTCTTTACATTCCACCAGGCAGTGTAAAGAGGCCATAGTTCAACTTCACGAGAAAGCACTTAGTTTTGCATGTGTCCTGAAAGTCTGGTATTCTCTATATTTATCTAAAGTTAGCCACAAAATAGAAGCTGGTGATTTTGCATCCTACCTAGCCCATATGAGACTCGTTCCCTTGCAGACCTTGCCCCTGGAAGGTATATGCTGTAGGAAAGGAATGGGAGGAGGCAGAGAACAGACCAGATGGAGGCTGAATCAAGGTGCTGGGTAGGCTTATTCCAGGAAAGGGTATTAGTGCTGTGTGCCAGGATGCTTGTAGGAGGGAACTGATTCCAAAGAAGACTGCCTCTATTTTTCAAAAAGACCTATTGAAAGGAGTTTTGAAAATAAATTAGAAACATGATACTATGGTATGCAGAGTTGATGTAAACCTCCAGTGTCAGCTGATTTTGTTGAACGCGCAGTGAAAGAAAAAAAGAAAAAAGGAATTGATAGTTAACATCTACTGAAAAATAAATCCTTGACAAGTAATTTGAGCCAGCATAACTTTACTCAGCAGGAAAACAGGAAAAGTCGTTATTTGCCAAAACAAATCTTTCAAAATCTGATAATGTTTAGGAAATAAACAGCTCAATCAACAGACTCAAAAAAGTTCAGGCAATTTCCTTTCCTGAGATGATGTTGGGCAACGTCAAGCAGAACCACACAAGGTGCTGTCGTTGTGAAAAGGCATCCCCTAGGACATCTCCATGCTCTCATTGCTTGTAGAGAAACATATTTCACAGAGACCACGAATGGGCATGTGCAGTGCACGTCTCCTCCGCAAGCAGATAGCTGTTTGGCATCTGCATCGTTGAACCAAAGGCTCTGACTTCACTTCTGCATTTTTACATAAGTTAAGATATTTATCCTATTGTGAAGTCCATGCTGTAATTCATTACTTTTAGTGAGTTAAGACAATTGTAAATTGTATGATATAAATGATGATTGCAGCTAATTGAAGACAGTACCCTTTACTACTGTATGAATCAGCAGTGGAGGACTCAGAAGGGATTCTGGTTCTGATTAAGCTCTGATTTTGGCCAAAGGCTTTCAGCAATTTTTGCCTTTTTTTTTTTAATTTGAATTCTAGCCAGCACCTGTTGGATAACAAAAGAGACTAAAACCACATTCAAAAACTCTTTAATCAGTGAATAAACTAGCAAAAAAACCCCCATGAAGTCCCGAAATCACTCTCCAATCAGAATATCTGTTACTAGCAAAGCAGAACTATTTACTCTTGCCTGAGGCTCAAAAGGAAGAACAAACCTTCTGGTCTTGTCTTTTTCCCAGACATGGATGTGATCAAAGAAAGAAGATATTAGTCAGTTTTCCTAAGTCCTTCTAAAAGAATAAAGAAGTCTGATTTTCTCAATACAGCATGAAGTTCTTACCTTATATGTCAGCCCAGAGTAAATCAGAATTTAGTACTGCAAATTAGCATGGAAGGGAATGGCATGAAGCAGAACAAGGAGAGTATGATGAAGGACCACTGTTCTTTTCTCCTTTGCCATTTAATGTTTTGAATTTTTTCACATCCTCATTTTGTCTGGAGTGCAAAACCATTCAAAACACTGAATTTAATAATCTCTATGTTTCTAGGTTTTGTGTGAATCCTGGCCCCATCAATATAGAAACTAAAAGGTTACTGGAATTGGAAGTTAAAATTCTAAGTCCTGTTTGTCCTGTTAGCTAAAGGTGAAAGGTTGAATAGCTGGAAAACTACCTCTCTCTTATGTTATGAGCAAATAGCTCCTAAAACAAAATGTACCTTTTGTGCACAGGAAAACTGAAAGACAGCTTTGAGGTTGCATTTCTCTGGATAGAATTATGTTTATGATTTAAAAATCCTCATATACAGATTTTGAGTCTTATCAGATGACAAAGAATAATACGATCTCCATTACCCTAGGCCGTGTATGTGAAGGAGAAATTTCAAAGCCAGAACAATATAAGAATACATAGCACAAGGTACTAAACAGGGCCTTTTGGTATGCTATTTCAGATGAACTAATTGCACCCAACAGGCAGAAGGGAAGGAAAATCGATACTAAGGGATTCATGACAGTAAAGCAGGATGCAGAGACATTTGTTACTCCACTGGGTCTAGTGAAAGCCTACAGTATATCACTGCACAATTGTTCTCAGGACCTTTAGCTATTTTGTTTTATAAATCTTGGGTGCTGTTCAGATGCAGAGGCTTTGGAGAGGAAAGACTGCAAGCTGATAAATAATAACAAGACAAATTCAGCTTTAACTTCATGTATGTTGTGGCCCATGGTATTTACAATAGCAGCGATTTGTTTTCATGACAGCATGTTTTTGTAAATCCAAAGAGATAAACTTTCTCAGCTATTTATAAATCAGATGCTTACATTATGATCTCTTGCCAGTAACTATGGTTGCTCTTGAACTTTGCTGTGTTCAGTTTAACAGATCTGTTTGTTACTGTACTGCCAAAGGTGAGAAAAATATACCGGAATCCTGTAGCGAAAATGTGATAGCTCTTTGTGGCTGGGACAGTGATGTCCTGCCACTATTAGGGTAAAGGGAAATCAAATACCTTAGTCTGAACACAGCTAGGAGCAAACACTCACACATTCTGTCTCAGATCTGCTACTAACTTGTTGTGTGGTCTTGGAAGTGAGTTTTGCCTTGATAAAATGAAATCAATATTATCTCTCCACTCTTCAATAGTCTGGTGATTCTCTATTAGATAACATATGTAATTAAGAGAATTATAATTAGCATTTTTTCACTTTTCTTATTTTTTTTGCTATTAGTAGAATTATTAGAATTATTAACTAAAAGCAAGATGAATTTCATAGCCTCCAGGAAACATACCACAACAAAAGAAAAACAACTTCTTTGCTCTTTAGAGTATCCTTCGTTTAGAAGAAGCTCAGCAATTTGCTATATCCTTCTCAAGGTAGAAAATGCATGCTTAACACAAATGAGTGATTTTTAATGAATCACTTCTATTTTGAATAACACTTTGGTTCCCACAACTTGTCTGGGTGAGCAGATCACAGATATCCTAATGGGGCTGTTGGGAGCTTTTTGTTGAGTAATTTACGCAGTTCTGGAGCTGTACATTTCAAACCCTTTAAACAGTAACCTCAATCTCTTTTGGCATGTGAATATAAGACCAACTGTATATGATCAGGCTACAGATCCATTTAGTTTAGTTTAGTTTCACTGTAGCCAAAAGTGGATAATTAGTAAAGCATGTAAGAGGAGAGAAAGCATATTCACCAGGATCTGCTCACAGTTTCTAACAGTTTGTTAGGCCCAGGTACATATCTTTATGGATAACAGCTACTTGAAAAATCATAAAAGGCATACTTAACATTTTTATGCAGACCATCCATCAGTTATCACATACAGAAGTGTAGAGTAAAGCATGAGAAAGATAAATGCAGTGTTAAGCCATAAGTGCATTGTATAGCCAAAACTCAGCACAAACTGTTATACTAACTCTTTTCCTGTTAGGTACCTGTAAATATTAACTCACCCTCCCTGCTCAAATATACTCACGCACACACAAACAGTGACTTTTTGAATCTCTCTTTTCCTTATATTAATAGAAAAAGATGCTGATGTTTGAAAGCCTAAGAGAAGTAACTGTAGAAAAACTCTATGGAAAGATATGCTATTGCAATCCTCACAGAAATATGGTAGCCACACCAAAGAAAGTAGTTCTGCATCTTCTACAGCATAGGCTGTAGAGTGCAAACACATGAATTTAGCACTGTTCATAAGTCAGTACCTCAGACTACACACTAAGATTGCTTTAAAAGCAGAAGTGTCATAGCTGGATCAGTAAACAGACCTAGGAAGGAAGGATATGGCCAATTTTTAAAGTATTCCCATGTTTCAGTAACTTAGAACTGGTCTTTGAAACTTGGCAGAGCCTGGGGCTGGGGCCTGCCTTTTGCTAGTGCTCAAATTGCCACAATATGCTGGGCTGAGCTGAGTTCCGAGCACTGGAAGTCTCCAAAGTCCTTGTGCTCAAATTGCTCAACATTATCTGGATAACCAGCAGTCCTCTCAAAATCTTCTATCAACAACCCACACTTATCACCCTTCACTTCAGATGCAAGGAAAAAGGATCCTTCCTTCCCTCCAAAATACCCTTAGAGCTACTAAAAGATACATTGAACTGCTGCAGTTTGTAATTATCTTCGATCTGCTGCTTTGTTTCCCATTTCAACGATCTGAAAAGAAGGGCTTGCAAATATTTGTACTAATTGGAAATCCAGGACTGATTTCCTGAATCTCATTCATCTTCTGAAGCTCAAAAAGCATGATGGCAAAGCAAAAGGAATGATCGTGCCTTAGATCTTTTCCTGTCACATATCTAAAGGTGAGGAGAAGGAGAGTGAGGGGTAAAGAATTAAGGTACTGACATTCCCCTCTTTCTGAGTGCCAACCTCATTTATACATATATCGATAAAGGTAGAGTAGATGTAACTAGAGGAGTGTGTAGGCAAACTGCCTCCCTTAACCCTGATACATGCCCTGTCTTTGGGCATGACTCTTCACAGCCCACGCCAAAAACAGGAGCTAGACTTTATTTGACAAATGGGAGGGGGGGTTGTTAAAAAAACTCCTACTTTTGTTTGGGTCTCCCTTTACCCATGTGCAGCACTGGAATGCATATGGAAGGATAGAGTTTTCTCTAGTGCTACGGCACTGATGTGATGAAGTGAAGGAGGCCTGACGTCCAGTCCCAGTTCTGCCCACAGTCTGATGGATGTCTCTGAACAAGGAATTTTATTTCTCATTGACTTAGTTTTCCCATTCCCAGCATGAGGAGAGTCATATGTTGCTTCAAAAGCTCCTTATACACACTCATAAGAGAAGATGCTCTGAAAGCCACATACTCATATTTGGCTTTAATGAACTAAATATGGCAAGAAAGGATGAAATTATGTTTCTTTAAGCAACAACAGGATTAATTGATGGACTACTTAAATGCCTGACAATGCAAACAAACAAACTCCATGCTCAAACAGGAAATTCTGTGTAATTTAAATAATATTTTCTCTAAATTTAAAAGTTTTTTACTGCTGTGTTCCACTGTCATTGACATAGTGAATGCTACTAAAATATTCTGATTGCCACACAGAGTTCATAAATCAGGAACTATGAAGCATATTTTGGGGACAATCCATATGTTAACATTTCTGAGTATGAGACCAGAGCATGCCAGAAAGAATTGGAAAATTATTGTAATCATATCCTTCAAAATTATATTAGACTTTTTAATGAACAGCTTAATGTGATATGAAATTACCTAAAGTCTGAAAAGCGTTGAGAGGCAAATGGAAAACATAGGATTACTTTAGCTCAATTAAACACTGATGAGACACTTTAAAGACTTTTCCCCTTAGCTGAAATACCATGACTATGAACATGTAATTATGAAATCTTAAGCAATTATTCTGAATCATAATACTGATATTTTTATTGAAAATAACATTTCATTCTCACAAATATTTTGAAAAGTCATAAGCAGTTAGTAAAAATTGACCTATGTGCAACATAATTTCTCTACAGTTGTCAAACTCATGCTACAAGCCTGTTTTAGTCTCCTCATAAATGTTGTAAATGTTCTTCAAACTACAAGTTTTAGCTTTATTCTGAGTGCCCAGGAAACCAGACCTTACTGCTGTCCTAGTGCCTGATGTGGCATACAGGATGCCCACCTGAGAAAGAGACATTGCACGTTCTTTTAGTTACTACTAAAATTTACTACTTTCTACCCAGAGAACACACAGTTTTTCTCATTACCTAGGAGATCAGGAGAACTTCTCTGTGAGGATACATGCATATATATGTAACCTTCTTCAAATATAAATGGTTGGTGCATTTCTGAGAGTTCTCAATATTCATGCTTCAATGTATATGCTTGCCTTCCTCTACAAGTCTGATTTAATGATGCTAACAAACCTTGAACTTCATTTAGCCTTCTGGTATGAAGTGGGTAGGCATGTGTGTGTATTGTCATGAGACTGCCAAAGATTTAATTTTATTTGACAAAGTTTTATTTTCCAAAAGAGAAGAGAGTGTATTGGATATCATTGACTAGTCTGGGTGCTGTCTAAGGAAAAATGAAATACTTCAAAACAGAAACGTCAAAAGACTTTGAAGCAAAAAGAGTTTCTCCTAATCTTGTGTCCAGGGTATGTACTGACCTCGCAGAATCACTTACAATTAATTCTAAAAGATGTGTGAAATGTGTGAACCCTTCCTAGAAACTACAACTACTGCATGCATTCCCTGCTGGCTATGAAATGTGCTGTAATATTATTCTTAGACATGTCCAGAAAAAAAGTCCATATTTTTCCCAGTATTTTTAGCCATTTTTGTTCTCTCTTTTTTTTTTTCACTTCCACTGCTGCTTCTACTACTACTCCGCCTCTGTGTCTGCCTCCACACTGCAGGGCTGGTCAATTCTCCCATTTCTTACTTTCTTCAAAGTGCAGATGGTCAGCTACAACACACAGTTGTTTCCAGTGGGCTGGCTATGCAAAGGTCTATTGTGAAAAGATCATGCAAAGAAAATCAAGAATAGTATTCCTTCATTCAAAGGCCCTAGAATTATTTTAATATAAGTGTCTAGATTGCATTAGTCTTTGCTTAAGAATTACATTCCCTGTGCATCACCAACTAAAGCAAAAAATTCTGTGTACTCTACTAATCTCATACAAACCAACTTCTGATAAGCTTGGTGGTACTATTCGCACACATAAGATTTTGAAGAATTAGGATTTGAAGGGGGTACTTCAAGATGGATGGGGGATGTGGTACCAAGTGAATGACTATGTAAAATTCACCTCATATTAAAAATCTTAATAGTTTGCTGACTCAATCAACATGGGTGGAACAAAATTAATTCTGTCTTACCCATTAATCTGAGAAAAAAGATGAAGCAAGTTTTTCCCAGTCAGATCAGGAAATAGATATTACTGTAGTTTTATCCTCAAACATAGAAATAAACATCAGTATTTACTCATAAAAACCCTTTTCATTAATTATTCTGTTCAATACCAAGCTGATGTGGAAGTGTTGTGCAGTATTGCAAAGTATTGAATCATACTTTTCACACACCAAAATACCAAAATTTGGACTCATTCACTTTATGGACCTCCTGTATTTGAAATCAGAGGTTCCAAAGAAAGATTTGCCCAGTTCTTACAAGGATCCATATATTGTGTAATCAGAGAAAGCCTGGAGCAGACCCTGAAGATGGTCATCACTTCTTTAGAAGTTAAATAAGATCAGGCAGGCCAGTTTTGATGAGATTTAGCTTTGGTAAAACACATTCAGTAGAAATTAACTTTTTTTTACAAAAATATTTTGTGTTCGAAAAGAATCTGTGTCAGAAATGATGGCTGATTGTCAGGCAGGAGATAGAGAAGCACATGTGCCTGCCACACACCTCCACCAAATAACTCAAGAGCTATGTGGAGTTGCTGTGTGCAGCACACTCAGAAAAACAAACAAACGAACAAACAAAAAATCTCCAAGTTTCTGGATTAAGAGGATGGAAGCCAAAAACCTGTACCTTCAGTGAGGTAGGCCAAATACTTGAATTTCTGTGCCCCACCTCCTAAGCTGGACACCTACCCACAGCTACAGCATAAGCATACACGAATTTGTTCTTTGAAAAAGTTCAAAAGACCTTCTTTCTGCCTCAGTGGAAAGACAATACAAAATTAAATAAAACAATCAAGACACCATAATTTATAGAAATTAATTGTTATTCATGCCACCCAAGTGCCCTCGTATACCAGTCAAGGCTTGGTGGTATGGTTTGCATCTGCATATAGTTATTAGATTTTGAGGTGCTTTGCTGGTAAGGTGTAGTTTGTGGAGGAGTGGAAAGGCATGTGTTGATAGACCATATGGTTTTGTGCTGGAGCTCCTGATTCCTGAATGGATTCTTAAAATAACAACTTGCCAGTGTAATGACTGTTAACCAACAATGTAGCAAGGGAGCATGCTTAATGAAAATATGAATATATCCACAGAGATTTCTCTTTGATTCTGCCTTGAAAATGAATTTTTAAATTCCAAGTCATTGATAATGTTCTTAAATTTCACTCCAGTGACTCTTTAGCTCCTAAAAAGCATGGCTTCAGTTCTAGGCATGTGAAAAATACTTTTGTGATGGTTATAGAAAATATTGGCAATGGTTTTATGAATAAAGTAATCCCTAAATGATTCTTGTTAAAAAAAAAAAAAAAGAGGAAAGAATAGCAGAAAAAAAGCAGGAAGCCCACCAAATGCACAATGAATAGCCAAGTACACTCACTCCCCTAATAATGTGGTTGCTTCTTGTGTCTGCTGTAGTGAGGACCCTGCTTGGAGACGGATGGAACTAGAAATGCAGAAAAGCAGCATTAATGTGATAGTGCACAGCAAAGGGAATGATAAATTTTATGGAGCATAGGAACACAGTCAGGGCACAGCAATGCCATAATGCAAGACCTTATTTTGTGGTTACAGAAATGCATTCCCTTTCTGCAGCATACAGAAATCCTCCCCGGCCCTATACTTTCTCTTGCTCAATGTCAAAAGGTTGAGTGCCTCTAGCAGAGTTGCTCTGAGTACAGTGCATGCCAAAGGTAACTGAGCCCCATCAGGCACAGAGAAACACAAACCAAGAAAAAATAAACAAAATTCAGATTTGCCAAAACCAAATCCACCTTCCCCCTAGCCAACTCATGATCGTTGTTTTCTTTCTTTTTGTTCACACCTAATGAATCAAAAAATCTTCCAGAAGGTGATGTTTAATTAGGAGGTCACAGAGCAAAAGTACCTGCATGGTGAAGAAAGCAGAGATTTTCCAGGGCCATGGACACCCTGGAAAAGCATGGTTTGTCTGGGACATGCTTGTAGTATGGGCATTCTAGTGCCACTTTCTGAGATTCAAAGGTGAGGAGCAGTACACTGAAGTGCACCAGCAGAACACCTGCAGGAACATCTGCATTATGCCAAAACCAACAGATGCATAGCTACAAGGCAGTACTACTCAGACCAGTAGCAAATGAATTATCTCAGGCCAAAATTATCTGAGCAAGAATGAACAGAGGTGCCACAGAAAAAAAGAGCACCAAAGGTTTAGAGGGCCCTATAGGGCAAAAGGAACTGTCCATACTATACTGAATAATGTGTTATACAAGGCAAGCTCCCTAACCCTGAAAACATTGTAGTTTGTTTTCTAAGAAATAAAACTACTATATCTGTGTTCGTTTGTTGTTATCTAGTCCTTCTCTGACATGTGCAGCAAGAGTTTCTTTTTAGATCTAGGGCCAGGCTAATGTGATTCCTCTACCAGAGTTCACTCTCCCACAGTGCTGTAAAGCCACATACAACCAGTCACAGTAGCTTCTGAGTGGAAGTAGATATATTGTGTTTGCATTCAGCTAGGGGCATACTCACATTGCTTAATTTTAGATTGCTTACTTTGAAGGCCAGTCTTTGCTTTTGGTAAGGAAGAAATGCTCTTTCAAAGTCCCAGAGAGAGGAATCTAGGTCATCTCTGTCTCTTCCTGAAGGAGACCCTCTTCCTTAATGACTACCATGATATTCTCAAAAACTACCAATCCCTGTGAAGCTATTATGCTTGGACTATTTTATTTATTTTTGTATATGAAGCTAAAAAAAAATACATTCAGTTGGAGAAAAATAGTTTAAAGATTTCAATATAGAAACATTTTCTTTAAAAAATAAAAGCAACTCATCAACTCTCTTTTGCTTTCTGTTCTATTTGCTATGTCTTGTACCTATTCTGCTGTTGCATTACCTTAAATTTCTTGTTACATCCTTGTTCTCTCCTTTTTTGGCAGCCATCCCCAGTATAGGGCTGTTCCTGTGTTATGTACAGATGTTGCTGTAGGTGTCCATTTGTGCTGGCACTGAAGTCACACAGAACCCTCGAGACAGTAATGTTTGTGGGACTGCTGTAGCTTCTTATCAGCAAGCACTTGATAAAGTATTTAACTTAAAAAAAAGACGAGGACAATTATTTTTTTTTATGTTTGGTAGACCTACAGACCTGAAAGAATTCTTCTGGGGGTATCTGTGGAGACTGAAATAGGAACTGGGAGATGGCACCTCAGCTTAAGCCATGGAAGGATGTCCTGACACAGGTCAGAAGTGTTCTATGAGCCCAACAAGCAGCGACGGCCCATGTGCTCCAGATCAGAATGAACCTTTCAACTAAATTTCTCACATATTCTAATGAAAATTTTTCTAAAGGTTGTTCTAGGATGAGAGCACCCCATGTAGTTTAAAGGTCCCAAAAAGCAATGGATTAACTTAGGCAGTGATTAGTTAGCTATGGTGTCACTAAAAAAAATTGCATCTCAGTCCACCATCTCCTTTTGGACCTGGTTTCTCTATGGTAAGGAAAGAAATCCTATCCCGAAAATTACATTGCTGCCAGGGTGTAAACATTACATACCCTGTGCCTTTAGCCTGTGGTTTGCAGACAACCACTGGCCAGAGAGCTACATCTGAAGAGATTAAGAGAAGTAACTACGAAAAGAAAGATTTTTTTTCAGTAAGCTAGAAGTCTCTCTACTGGTATGTGCACCCCTACTGGAATATGCTGAGTGGAGACATATCCAGAAAGCTTGGGAGTCACAGTCCTCTATCCTTCTATTTTCATGAGTATTGAATCCTGGAAATTTAAGTACTATATTTTACATTTGACATGTAGATAGTGGCAAGAGTGTAAACCAAATGTAAAGGGGCCACTGGATTCCAATAAAAACATACTTCTCTTTTTCAAGAGCAGACAAGAAACGACTTCCCATATCTAGCCTTTCTGACTGGAAACAGGACCCAGCTTTCACATTTTTGTGATCTTATGTCTGGCATGTAATTCCAAAGTCTGTAACATTTTTATCCCTGGGATTGAAATATATCAGTCCCTAGAGGTGATTCAACCCAGGGCTGTCTTGGTAAGGAACTACAGGTTATTCCAAAATTTGACAGAGACATACTTTAGCCACAATCTTCAAAATAATAATCAGTTTTACAAAATACAGTTTTCCCTTTTGAAGACTGAATTGCCTTGGCCAGAGTTACATGCTAAAATGAGGGTCTAAGGTGCCTTTCTTGGCTGTGCCATTGGCTCAGTCTTCACTTTTTAGCAAGCTATTTAATTTTTCTGTGCTTTCATCTTCTCCATCTGTGAATTCCAAGTATTAACTATTTGTGGTATTTTCTTGGTGAGCCACAAGCAAAACTGGCATAAAGATTGTAGTCTAAACTTTCTCTTGTCAAAAAAAATGGGGCTGGCATTCAAACTAGTTACAATGGAAGCACAGCAGCAAGGATAGTAACAGCAACAGCTCAGATGAGATCCTCACATCCCAAAAAATATTTAAGGTCAAAGATGAAATTTCCCACAAAAAAAGGTAACAGTTCCTCTTCTGCCAGTGCCTTGTGAGAAGACTGGCTGGATGAGGAAACTCCAAGTACCTGCTTTATTTGATTCAAAATTCAGTGACTGGTATCTCAAATCATTATTACTATGAAGTAATTTTCTCCACTGAAATTTGCAGAAAATATTTTCGTTCTTTTTTTTTATATGCATGCTTTTATGAAATCCTCTGTGTTTTCTTTTTTTAGCTTCAAGCTGGCATAATTCCTAACCACAGGTACAGAATGGCACATATCCATTACAAAGAGTTTCTAATGCTCCAGGTTTTCATCAAGAGAATATGGACAGTAAAAAAAAAAAAAAAAAAGCAAATATAGTAAAAGAAATCAGGAGTCAAATTCAAAAACATAGAAACCAAGCCATAAACAAAAACAGAGCCAGATACCACAAAGCCAAAAGGAATCCAAACAACATCCTTCAAAACGTTTGCGTGTTTATGAATTTGAAAGGTGTGAAATAGCTGAAACCAAAATCTGAATAACATTAAACAGAACTAGCTCTTAAAAGCAACATCTTAATTTACCTTTGAGAAGAAATATAAATGCTGAAAGATATGATAAGAGGTATTTTTCTTTTTGCAAATGTTAGGACAGCTGCCTTAGAGTGTGCTGGGTGATGAACGGGCTGTTGCTGTATTCCAAATCCAGCCATTGCCCTGGCTCCTCAGAGCACTGACCAGTTTAAACTGAAGTGTTTCCGTGCTATCAGCCATAACTTTGGAGAGTTTATTTTAGCACAGCTATTAAAAGCAAAAGGTGAATGGTAGTTTCTTGGCTCCTCTTTCTACAGACAAAAAGTAGGTCGTTTTATACCACTCAAAGCTTTGTAGTCAGTGGAGGGAGGAGGTCGTCTCATCCAAAAGCCTTTTGAAATCGGTCCCATGATTGACTCCATTATGGGTCCTGTTTCTCTTCAGCAGCATTGAGGAGAGCCTGGGCTGGCAAGGCTGAGCGCCGACGCCGAGCTGCCGCAGATGGGTGAGCTGTGGCCCCCTCGCTCAGCTGCACCCCCTCGGGCTCACACCCACGGCTGCTCTTTGGGCTGCCCCGCTCTGGGCAAACACAGGCAGCTGCTTCAGCTCTGCAAAATGCTGCGGGTTGCAAAAATGCCCCAGTTGCCTACTTTGCTAAAGCCAGGAAGCCTTTTGCTGTCAGAAAAGGTACTGGGGAGGGAGAAACCTGCTCCACCATTTGCAGGCACCCTGTGTCTCCTCTCCTTTGGGGACAAGAGAGGATGGAGCAGACATGCCCATGTGTTCAGTTGTGCTTATTTCACTCTGATTCTCGAGTCTTGTCTTCAAAAATAGGGAAACGAGCATTCATATCTTACTTATGGTAGTTGGACCAGGATAGGTGAATTCAAAGGGAATTACACTGAGGTAGGCTTACACATATAGATAAAACAAATACTCTAAATTTGCATAATATATGTGAAGTATATATGGATTTTTTTTTCCCAAGAAAATGATTTATTTGACAAAAAAAATTGATTCTGAGTTGGTCAAAACTATTCACAATTTTTTGCCAAGTGCCAAGAATAGCTTTGGCCAGAAAAGGTGGAGGCTTTTCCTTTTTATGTAACAATACTTCACTTCAGCTTATTTCAAAACAGAATGTTTTGTTTCAAAACAGTGATTTGAGATCAAAGTTGATTAAATTGAATACAAAAATACAATAAAACCAAAATTAAATTAACAGACTCTAAACTAAATCATTTTTGGAGACTGAATGGAAAGGTTCATTTGACTTCAGATAAAGTTCTGGGAGAGTGGGTTGCTTTTTCAGATCAAAAAAGAAAAGAAACATCCATTAACTATTCACTCAGCTTTAGTCTGGAGTTTTGGTTCAGCCACTTTTAGACAGAGTAGCCAGCTGCAGAGTTCAAATCCAAACTGGAAATTCTCCATGCTTTGGGGAGTAGAAGGAGAGAAAACAGGAGGAAGCAAAGGAGAGAGAGGGTGTTGGAAAAAAAACGCTGAAAATGACAAAAAGTAAAAGCCAAAAATAACCAGTCTGATTTAAAGGAGAAATATGTCAGCACAGAATTTCCTTAACATTACCTTATGTGTATAGTAGAAATCAATGATAAAACTTTCATTGTCAAACTCAGAATTTCAAACACAAAAGCATCATGCAGTGCCATGAAAACTGTATAGGAGTGAATGAGTTTTAATTAAAGATAAAATAAATGAATTCAGTATAGCTACAGTGAAAAAAATTTTGGAATAATATTTTTCAAAGAGGTAGGCATAATTAATACAACAGTAAAGAACACTTTCATATTTTTACCCGTTAAATGCAGACTAACTAATACAGACAAGAAAAACAAGTAAGTAATCTCCAGGCTTTTTGAAGGGATTTTTAATTAGTCCAGTAATAATAATAACAACAATAACAATAATAATAATAATAATAATAATAAATGTTTTCTTTTAAAATATATTTCTCTGCTCTATCTCTGGTTTTTAAGACCTTTTTTTTCTGGTCCAGCAGCTGCATTCCCTATCACACTTTGTCACATCATCAGTCATATGGCTACTGAAGTCAACTCCCCCTCTGCAGAAAGGGACACTTGTGAGTTTATATTACTGCCATAAATTTTTTGGCAGTAAATTTCTTAACAAATAATCCCATATTCTCCTGTATACGGTGCACAAACTGGCTAATAAATGATTTCTACTTGGGGATTTGTGGAATGCCTCCATCTTCAGTCAAACGTAGACAGAAGTATCTTGTAAAATGTACTGGAAAGTTCATAAGTTTCAGGGTTTGCAGGATAACTCCACCTGGTGAGAAAAGCAGATTTAAAAAAATAACAACTTAAAGTTCTCCAAGTTCACCAGGATCATGAGCCAAGGAAAACCTTAATTAGAGTCAATGGAGAAAGTTGAGCAGTTAAGAGCTGGCCTTTTGGGGCTAGCAGCACTCAAAGAAATCAAATTATTAAATAATAAGTTATTTGTGGTTCTGAGGTTTGCATTGTGAATATGTTAGCCCATGCTTTATTCCAGCCTCTTGTCCCTGAACATTTATCTGGAGATACTTGAAGTAAAGTACAGTGAAAACCTGTAGAACTCCCTGCTGGTCTTGCCTTAATTTGGGTTCACTTCTCAACTGCACTTTAGACTCTTAATAATCCTTTGGCAGTGTAAACAGATTTTGAGTGGATATAATGAGCTTTCTAGGAATGAAAATGAGAATCATGTCTTGCCCATAAATAACCCTGATAAATGACCCTTTATTTTTTATCACCCTTCATACATAAATTCAGTAGCCTCTTAAGCAAGTGTTGAATTTAGCCCTCAGACTTTCTCACCATCCTGGGGTCATCTTACCATTTTTTAGGATAGAATGAATAGTGAGAAAAAACAATGTTTGTGACTTCTAAACTTAATTTGTGCATATTTTCCTGTTTCATTCGGTTTTCCCATAAATATATGCAATAGCAAACTCTGGATCTCACAGTGGAGAGTCATTTAAACGCTCAACAAAATGCAGTTTGTAATTACATAACCTACTTCATAGCACATAAAAACCCCAGGTCAGCCAAAGGAGAAGCAACAACAGTATACGGCTTAGGAGGCAGTCTCATCAAATTAGAGTAAAGAAATTCTTAGAGAAGTAAAAATGGTAATCAGTGATGGAAGTTCAACGAGGGTGGAATTCCCCTCACTTAACTTCATATGACCAAAAGCTTCCAAATCAGATAGCCTCAGTATGTGAGTCTGCTGCAAAAACCTGGTGGTTTTGCCAAAAAATCATTAGCAGTAATGATGAAGAGCTGAGAGCAAGATGCTTTCAGGAGCAGTAGAGAGCTCTGAAGAAAAGCTTAAGCTCGAGATAGGGACAGGTAGGAAGCAGTTAATAAGACTTGAAGAGAAAGTGGGATTATACAAATAGCCTAGTTTTAATAAATGTGGTAGGGACATTTATAACATGTGAGCAATATAAAAACTTCATACTTTTATAAATGGAAGTGTTCCTAAGTACCTCACAAAACCAGGGCATTAATAAAAGCAAATGTTTCTGCAGAAAAAGTTCCTGCAACAAGCCCAGCAGCACTAGAAATGGAAGGAAAAGACACAGAAAAACCTACCCTTTGGTGCAATAAAATTTATTGCAGAGGCCAAACAAAGGCTGAGGAGTTCATAGTCTCCCTTGCCCGACTCTTCCAGGGCTGAAAATTATGGTGCTATTTTTTCACTCTATCAGCATCATGACAACAAAAAATGTCATGTAAACCAAGTGTATATCAGGAGTGACCTTCCCCAAATGTCAGTAAGCTAAAGAGAAAAGGGAGTTTCATTATCTCTGCATCAGCAGTTCTGGCAAGCAGTTTGCTGCAGGTCTGAGATACAGTGCTTGCCCATGTCCCATACACTGTAGGCTTGTTGCTGTTTAGTGGCAGCGGGTTACTGAGCATTCCTTGATGCATCCCTGGAGTTTGTTTGGTTACCTTTGGGAATTCAGCTGTGCCAGTAAATTACATTTTAAGGATGCCTGCCATTTAATTTAAAAAGAAGTCGCTCATGTAATATAAAACTCCTTCTCTCATGAGGTTTTTCTAAATAATTCTTTTTTTTCAACCCTGATCATTAGGAATAGAGTATGGTTTGTATGTTTGTGAGTTGAGTTCTAATCTCCTCAGCTTTTGGAATCTGTGGTTTTTAGGTGTTTGGCTACATTCAAGGTCAGTTCACATATATATCATCTGACACACACACCATGTTAACAGCACACAGACTCTCCACCTACATGAATATAAAAGGGTTCAGCAAGATCTAATTTTTCACATCTTCAAGTGAAGTGATGAAATTTAAACACCCCTATATTAATGAAGGAGGATTTTTCTTATTCTGATTTTCTTTTTCTTATTTTCCTATGTGGGAGAAAAAGCTAAATTGAACCAAAATAGAGTCTCTTTGATTTTTCTTCAAGATGTGCAGATGTCCAGTGTAACTCTTAAGAGAAAAGGAAGTAAAAATCTACCAAAAGAGTACAGACATCAATAAATGTTTGTTACTCAGACTGTGATCTGTGAGCCACTTGTGGTCCAAACTACATCAGATGTTTTTTCTGCAAAAAGACTGCAAACAAATTAGAACAGAGTGAAAACAAAAATTAGGTGCACAAAGGCAAACAAACAAAAAGCGGTGGGAAAAATAGTACTAAACTAACATTGAAAGGTTTGGCAACATTTATATTTCATTGTAAATAAGAAAACATTCCAGCACAGCATGAGTAAATACAATAACCACTTTATTGCAGAGGAAAAGGCTTAGAAAAATAAGAAAAGCTCTGAAACCAGAAAAACCCCCTTAAAGCTGATGATTTCTAGCAAAGACATGTCGCTCCCATCTTGGAAAGTGAAGAGCAGCTATCCTTCAGGCAAGAGGTTTCAATGGGTCAGCTCCGAACACTTTCCTGGGTGTCTCCCATGAACTTGAGGCATGATTCTGCTGGGAACAGCAGTCTCATATCCTCCTTCCCACAGAGCTGGTGTGTGGCTCTGGCTGCTCATGCCAGTGTTGCCCTGGGGCAGTTCTGTCTGGGGTACTATGAGGGGCTACAGAATTGTCCTGTGGCTGCAGATACACCAAACCATGCCACATGGTCCGCAGGAGATTTTGTTTGTGGACTTTACTCTGCACTCCTCAGATGAACAGCATGTAAGGAAGAGAACTCGTTCTTACTAATAATAGCTTAAGTTGTCCTTGTGGGAGTAGAGCAGCCCCATAACTACAGTGTAACAGGATAAGGGAATGAAGGGTCACACTCAAAAACAGAAAGACATTTTAATATCTCATTTAATTTTTCCTACAGTGTTGTGCTTTTGCTCTCTGGAAAATGGAATTTATTTGTGTTTCTATCTGTTTCTATCCAGTTTCACCCAGCTTTCACAAGTTAGCCCAGTGGTCACTAAAGCAGAAATGGAGTATTTCAATCCCATGTCAGCAAGTGTAAGTAACTATAATCCGTTTATCTGTAAGACTTTCCTTCAGAATAATCTTGTTCTTCTGTAGTCTGTAATCAATCACAGCCACAAATCTTCTATTTAATGTAGCTTTTTTTTTCCCGAGAAAAAGAATCCAGTGTTTTATTGTTTTAAGTAATTGTAGGTGATGAGAACACTAAGAGGTGAGAAAGATTGGGAAATTCTTGTTTTCTGAGGTACAGTAAATGCTTGTCATAGTTTGGAACAGGAAAAAAGCGAATATAAAGGAAAAGCAATTAAAGAAAAAGCAGATTTGGTAAGAATTCTTTCTAAATTTTTGCTGTCAACAGCCGTATATTTGCAAAACCATCTGGATCAGGAAAATTGCAAAGTGGTATGTGTGCTGGTGCCTGGCATTTTGTTCTGTGAATGAAGGAGAACATGAGTGTAACAGTTGAAATTTAGGTTAAAAGAACTGAATATCTTTAAGTACTTTCTCCTCTTCCTACAGAAATTTTTGGCAATACACCTTCTGAAAAACTTGGCATTTCAATCCCCTCCCACAATCCTGAGACTAAATCTATTTAGAAGAACTTGCTGGAGTATGAAAAGACCCAAAAATCAAGCTTTGGAAGGCAAGAAGTTGTAAATGTCACTTGGTTCCTGAGGATAGGGACTGCTTCATGCACATAGCTACACTTGATTGCTTTCCTGTTGTCTGAGAACATATTTTAAGCAAATGTCTAGGCATTCTTTAAGGTAGCCACAATAAAGAATAAAAGACAATGGTGCACAATAAAAGAAAATGGTACATTTAGCATTAAGAAAAAAGGATCTATTTTGCTATTTATTTCAAGAAGAGTTGTACCAGTAAACACTCAGTAAACTCAGGGAATAAACTCAGGTAATGGAACTAAAGGTTATTAGAAGCTGATGGTAGAACTTGTCCCAGCAACTCTGATAACTCAGCTTTTGTAATCCATGAGCTCTAACAGCAGCTATGGGATTTAGGTGCAGAACATGCAAATAGTGACACGTGCATAACCTAAAGACTCGTAAGTCAGAGGTCTCAAGCGTGTCAGATTTTACAGCCTTGGCCTCTGCTTTGCGATGACCAGTTTTGTTCCACCAAATGCTACAAATTACCATTGCTCTAGTTCTGAATTAAACAGAGATTCCTGTCTTGGTGCTCCAGGGTAGGACTGATGTTATTATTAAATCTGTCTTCAACTCTCCTGTTTATGAATCTGGGAGCTTCAAAGCCCTCAGAGAATACAGCCTCTTTGCTTGAAGCCATGAGGGACTTTTGCATACTCACATTTTAAAAACATCTTACTGAAGAGATTCCACAAGCCCAGAAATAAAGGTAAGATTGTTATTAAAATGGAATTAAGATACCTTTATATGGTTGTCTTGCTACTCAAAATATTTGTGCCAATATGTTCAGAGCATCATAGAAGCAGAATTGAGAGCTGGAGCAATAGACGTGCAATAAATTTCAATAGCATAAATGAAAGGCTATATACATTGGAATTATTAACAGAAATCTTTGCATCAACTGAAGGATATCTACGGACAAGAAGAAGTATTTGGATTAATTAACTGATTGCATCAGGACCATGGCAATTACCAATTTGAGACAGGCAGATGTCATGTTAGGATTAACCAAGTGCAGTTTTTCCAGAAGTGTGAAGTATCCAAGGCACTGGTGAGTCCTCATCCAGAAGACTGTGTACAGCTTTGGCCATTAGTATTCAAAAAAGCTGATGTCAAACTAGGGCAGATGCAGGTAAAAGCTAGAAGAAAGAAGTAGAAACTCTGTCATGCAAGAGACTGAAGGACATGGTTTGGATTACCTCACATAATGATCCTTAGCGTGTTTGTGGCCCATAAATGTATGAAGAAAATAGATACTAATGAAAGAGAGAAGAAGAATTAAAGTAAACTTGTATAAAGCAGCCTTGGAGAAAGGTAGAGCAGAAAGTAGATTTCCTATGATCAACAGGGTGAGATCCTTGAACAGCCTTTTGCTAGGAGTAGTAGGGGCAAAAAGACTAGCTTATTTTCAAATGATCAGTTTGTGAGGGAGATTATATGGTAAGAATGCCCGAGTTTGAAGAGCACCAAACGTAGTGATCTTTCCATCAGTGTGTTTCTAGCTGTACGCTGGTGAGCTAGGAGTTTGGGAAGTTTGCCTTAATCATAGAAGTAACTCTATTGAAGGGAGAGAGAGGAAGAAAACTGAAGTTATGAACCTTTGCCAAGGCTTTGGAGACATTAAAATAGAAACTCAGGAATTCATCCAAGATTTTATGTGACCTAGTTCAGCAGTTACAGCTCCCTCCCCCCACACACACATCTTAAAAAAGATATAGTAGAATTGAAAAAAAGTAAGGACGGGAGTAACAGCGATGATCAAAAGTATGGAACAGCTTCCAGGTGAAGAGCAATTAACTACACTAGGACACTTTGGCCTCTAAAGAGATGTCTGAAGACAGGTACTTTATAGAGATCTACAAAATCACACACAAGGCAGGGTTGTTGCACAGGCAACGTGTGGTCTCCATGAGTGGAACTGGAAGATGTCAAAAGGAACCATCTAGAGACGGTTTTGAAAAGCAGGAGACTGATGTGGTAGAGCTCCCTTCTCCAGGGTGATGTGAATAAGACAGGATAAATTCTTTCAATGAAAAAATTTCATATCTGGCTAAGTTGCTAAAGTATAAATTACTGCAGGATGTGAAAGTATTTCTGGGAAGAAGTATTATACTCTCCACTACCAACTTCCACTTGCCTATGCCAGCAGCAAGATTCTGGGGTTAGATAGTGTTTTGGCCTGATTTGACAAAACTGAACGGTTCTGAACCGCTCAGTACTTGAATAGCATGCCATGGACAGAACAGGGATCACATTCAGGATCAGCTCTGTGTGCCGTGCAGTTGGCAAACGCAGTCCTGGCACGATCACACAGGACGGAGATCTTTGGCCACACCTGCCTGACTACACCCCACACACTATCTCAGGGCCAAGCTTGCCCAGGCCAACTAGAAGTATAGGCAGAAGGCAGGCAGGAGCTGTCAAATTCAGTGTTTTTCATGCAATATAGCCACAGCTGCTGAATGCAAGATACATTCAACAGCTCTTGGCAAATTGTGCTGTTGCAGCACAGCTGAGAACATTTGGAGTGCATCTGCAAGAACATTTGCTGAAATGCTTACACCTGGGTCCTACTGTGTTTGTAATGGTGACCCCATAAAAAGGTTGTGGGCTTTGGTGTCTAGTGGCTAGTCCATATAAGGACAGTTGAGGCTTGTGGGGGTATTCAAGGCTTTAGAGTTACTCAATTACAGGGAGGAGTATCATAAGATTTATACAACTTTCTTACCATTCTCAGTAGAGTTAAACAGTACTGGAGTAAGGTAATATTAAACCAAACATTAAGTTTATGCTAATTGTCAGCATTAGTCAATGTAATCTCTCCAAGTCTTTGTTTTGCTCCTCCTCACCTGATTTGCTCTACTACATTATCTTTCAGGGCACTATCCAACGTTGTCAATAACAGCCAAGAGACAAAATGATCTCTAGGGCCACATTACAGTGCCAGAAGTGCTTACAAAATTCCTATGTAAGGTACAGAAGCTGGCCACAGCCTAGTTTCATACAAGAGCGAGACTATGCACATGTCAGGCTCCCACACACCTCAGCTTTTGCCAAGCACCACCCCAACATGGTCTCCAAACAAAATTTCTCCTCACCCACCCTGTGCCCACTTTCCAGGCAGCACCCAGGGGTGTAGATGGAACCAAAATACCAAAGCTTAAGCAACCTGATGCCTGTAGGCTTTAAAACTGCTATACTTTTAACATCAAAATATCTCAGCTAAAGCTGAGATATTCACGTGTTTAAAGTTAAGCACATGTTTAATTAATTTGCTGGCTAGGGGCCTAAAAGTACAGTAGCTGTTACCTAAATGCCTCACCTACTGCTGCTCTGTGAACTCCCTGCTCTTTTTTGTGGTCTGGGTCTTCTCTTCCCCCATGCATGAAACCAAAACATTCACCCCTGCAGTCGAGGTAACCAAGGCTGCCATAACTAGTTTAACAGCTTCCAAGGAGCTTGCTGTTGGGAGCGTGTTTAGCCATGCATAACCTACAACTGTCCCTGGACTGGGACATTGAAAGGCTCTCTTTTTTGCTGGAGAAATAATAAATTTCATTGACACTTCTGCTCACTCCTACGCACGACTGGGAGCACTTTTCAATTCAAGCTAATGTTTTTATTTCAAGGATTTTCCCTTCTTCTTTTTCTTTAATGGACTGCTTTGCTGCAGCAGAATATTCTTCACTGTTAGATCCACCATCTCCAACAAGGAAAAAGAGTTCCCTCTAGCCACCGGCTTGTGTAACAACATCCAGCTGCCTCAATCCAGCACTTTCCTTTAAATGTGAGTTTCTGTTTGTGTAGCAGTAAAACTGTAATCTGAACATCAGTGACAAGTCTACTGAATAGTTATTTAGCTTCTAAATTATTATATTGGTTTTTCAGTGGGAAGGAAAAACAAATTTATCTGGGGGCAGAGTGAATGCCATCCTGAGAAAAAAAATACTGACCATAATAATAAACTAAAAATGTTTGGAATAATTTAGGATAAAATGCTCATTCAAAAATGTTTTCCAGTTTTTGGAGAAAAGCCAGTTTAGCCAAATAGGTCTGGGAAAAAGTATCCTGAGATCAGAACAAGAAATAATTAACTTGTAACAGAATTCAAAGAATCCTCATTTTAGTTCCTCAAACAGACTCAGGAACTGAAAATATTTTTATTTAATTTCTATTTATTTTATATGTATCCCAAGGTACTAACTTTTGGTGTTAAGTCTTGCTTAAAATCAACCTTCTCAGGCTTATTCCAGTGATCAATGCACTCTTCAGTTCACTTTGAGTGTTAGGAACAAACTAGAAAGAGCAGATCAACATTCTGCGTAAAAATGATGCTGAAATACATACAGATTCTGCCAAACCAATATGGCTATAAAAAATCTCTGTCAAGTGGTTGAAGCAGACATGGTGTAGACACCTCACAAACAAACCAGTGACCATGTTCAAACACCACTCAGCTGAAGACTCTATCCATAGACCACTATCCAAGAATACTGAGGAAATGAGGGTGGAAGAAGGGATATCAATATGGGAGTGTGGGAGGTAGAAGAGAGAAGTCAATTTAGTATAATATTGAAACAATAATTCCAAAGTGAAGTGAAAACTAGGATAATATACAAAAGTGAAGTAAATGATATACAAAAATGTATTCCTGGGAGAGCCTGAGAAAAGACTAGAGAAAGAACAAACAGAAATGATTGCTATAATAAGGACAGAAAAACACAAGAGAAATCAAATTTGACATTAATTGTAGGATTGCATAGGATTTATTGTAACTATGGAAAGATATACTGAGCTGTGGGTTGCATACTGCTTTCAATATTTACATGATGTTTTTCAAAGTTAACTACTCTTTTATTATATCATATGAATAAACCAAAGAAGTGAATGTGAGAAAGGAAAATTAGCTCTCAGGACAGTGGAAAATGTGCATCAGTATTTGTCATCATACTGGTCTAATACTCATTTTCCATAGGAACTAGATTGTCATTAAAGAATAACAAAAATTCCACATCAGATTTTAATCTCTACTAGAAACTTATGCTGCTCAAAGAAGCATTGAAGTTCTTTATCAGTCCTCCTATTGGAATTCAAAACTCTTCTCAGGCTCCGATGTCCAGCTTACAAGGCCCTGGCAATCTAATAGCGAACATAGAGTTAACTTTTTTGATTAACTTTTTTTTTTTTTTTAAGATGTTTGGGTTTTATTTAATAGTGATTTTCTTAGTCAAAGGGAGAACTGACACCATGAGTGCTTAGCACACCATCCTCACTGATTACTTCACTGCCAGGTCCCTCAGGGCAAATGGAGGAGAAATCCCTTCTCCTGCTGGTGAGATGCAGCCAATTTTGGGGTATGACACGGTGTGTTTTAGACAGTGCACAACAGGTCCTCACAGCCACTGTGCATTACTGTACTGACAGTGCTGCAACTATGGCTTGGATTCTCTTTGTCAATGCTCACAAAATCTGTTTCTTTGCTGAAGAAAACCCTAAATTGATAATTCCTGGATGCTCCATGTTGTATTTAATTTCTTTCAACATATGGAGCTATCTTAGTCTTCAGTCTGACCTAATAAGGCAGTTTTTATACTCTAAAGCTTTTTGAACATATCTGTTCAACTGACACAAGTATTTTCCATTTTAAACAACTTGACTTAAAATAATTTTTTTATATCTCAGTCATGCATGTCCTTCAGAAACAATCAGATAACAATTCACTGGCAACTGATTTTGCTTGAATATATATTTCCTAGCAATGGCCTATGAGCAGTTGATAAATTTTCAACTATTTATAAAAATGAGATTAAAAAAAAGCTGATAAATATGTGCACATTGTGAGGACATAAAAATAAGCCATTCATTTAATGCAAACTATCTACATGTCATTAATACACTGTCACTAAAATGTGTATCAGGCAGTGGAGTTAATACCACTGTCTTCTCAAAAAAAAGTCTTTGTAGATGTTGGCTAAATATTCACTAAATCTTCTTGTGACATAGGCTTGTTACTAAATGCAAGACCACCTCTATTCATCAATGGCTGTGGATTTCTTCTTGGAGGATTTACCTTCTCTGAAATACATAGTAGACCATTCCTTTTGTGAGAGTTGGCAAGATCAGAGCAGAAGTCTGAAAGATTGACAGCAAAAGCAAATGAGAGGAAAATAGTTAATGGGAGAAAATACCTGGCTTGTCTGTTTGAACAAGCAGTCGATCTACAAGTGCTATTTGATTTCAGTATAGACCATTTCCATGACATTTATTCTAAATATTTTCATAAAATGCATTTTAAACAGATTGTATAAGTTGCAAATGAAGTCGGATTAATGTTTCAAGAAAGGTAAAGTTAAAAACCAAAAATGCAGGAAGTGAAATTGTTAAAATTTAAACTAAAGTCTAAATCTGTTTGAAAAACTATTTTCACACCTGTTATTCATATCAGAATAATGTCACGCAAGCCTCCTAAATAGTGGATAAATATTCAATTGACATATATAATATAAAAATCTTGGATATTAGGTCTTTGATTTTCTTACACACTTGTTTCTGACCAGGACAGAAGCATGTCCCTTGAAGACTGACATAGAGTTGGTCTCACTGCTGAAATACCTAACCTTTATGACCTACTACCAAATTTGGACAAGACTGCTGGACTAGTTCACAAGAGACAGCTCCAGTGTTCATTCTTTTATGAAGTGAAATACAAATGATACCTTCAGATGAGCAGCAAAGTTTCAGCCATAGCAGATTCCAGCAAATACCTTCCCCTTTCATGTGCAAGATTCAAAGCTTTTTGAGTCTGGAAAGCTCTATAGAGGATGGAGAGCTGGCCAGATTCAATTCATTAGAGCACATCTTAACTGTCAGCTTGTAAAGTAAACCTTCTCCCCCATCTCTTCCACCTCCTTCAAAAAAACATAATGCAACCCCAACAAAAAGCTGATAACTTCACCATGAAAAAGAAAACCTGAAATCTGCAGACAAGGATTTTACTGTGTGCTGAGCCTGGAAAGGAAAATTATGTAGCATTGTCCCCTATACACAAAATTTCAGGTAGAAATCCTCCAACAAAGTAGAAAATATGTTCATGATGTCCAGATTCTCACTTAAGCAGGGATAGACAGTGGTTTTTCTGTCATGGAATGGCTTGTGGAGAGCTGTACTGTATAGAAAGAAAGGATTCCTTATTATATATACCTGTCTGCATCTATACCTCCCCAAACACACACAGGAGAGGGAACACACACGTACTCCTGAGATATTTATCTTTTATCCATTTCAGACTATTTAAAAACATTTAAACCTACGGACTTGGATCTGCTATGTAGAGTTAGTGGTGCTCTTCCAGAGTGAATGGACAGTTAAACTATATAAAACATTGTGTCTTAAATAGATGTTGTCCTAGGCAAACCTACCCTCTTAACCAGCAGAAGGGGAATTCCCAGAAGTGGTCCCTGCAGGATCTTGGTGTTCCTTCAATCATTTTCTTGACCAAAAACATCCTAAAATAAGGTGTCAGGCACTGTGCTGGCACTGTATTTCTCATTAATTGTCATGCACAGATATGCATGCAGTATTTGGTGTGCAACATGCATCATGACTATGTGTGAATACATTTATATAAGAAATACAAAACATATAACTCTCTGTTAGTGCATATCAGGCTACTAGTTTTAGCACACTAACAGATGCAGATCTCCCAGTTCTACCATGATTAGAACAGTGTATTCAATGTACAATTTACTAGCAAATATTTCAACTATTGATTTTTGTCAGTGGTTTCCCTATCATGGTTGCTACAGTCACAAGAATAAATCTTATGATTCTTTCCACTGTTATGCTACAGAAATAAAAGACAGAAGTATTTTTACTGTTTCTCTAACTGTACAAACACCGACTGCCAACCTTCCCAAGGACACTTCTTCCTCTGTCCTGCGATTTTTTAACAGTTTCTCTAGAAGTGATCCAGTAGCTGTATGTGTCTCGGGAATAATGACTTGGTACCTAGAGTAAATTTCAGGATTTGACCTGCATTGATAAAGGCATTATGCATTATGAAAGATGAGAACTTTGGTTCTTCATAATATCAAAACCACCTTTGCATGTCAATCCCCTAATTCTGCAGAACTTGAAACTTGAGAGATGCAGTGGCAGTGAGCAGAACAGAACCCAAAGACTGAGGACAGGAATGGAAGAGTGATCTATTCCACCTCCCTGAAACAGACCTTGTACATTTAAACACTAGTTTCACCTCAAAAACAGGTACAGGTCAGTCTGAAGGGAAGGGTGAGTGGATAAAGGGAGAATTAGATTCTCTGGGTTTTTTTCCAGGTATGTTCACTTGGCATCTGACGGAGAACTGGTCTTGCCCTAAACTACACCACGAAGAAAAGAGAGGAGAAAACGGTAGAGAAAGTATCAATTGCCCCTAATGATATTGATTTCTTGTTTCTAAAATTCTTCCTCAGGTCAAGACCCTGTTAACTGGATCTGCACCTGAGTAAGAACAGAGTAACTCAACTGCTTACAGGAGCTGGTTCTCTACGCTAGTGTTCCCATTGCTCCATTTTCCATGTGTAACAGTCCTGTATGCCTTTGTCAGAACCTGAAACTAAAGCTGCTAGAAACAAACAGAAAAGGGTGTTTTATTCTATGAAATGCCCCAGAATGACTCTCAAAAGACATGTTTTTTTGGCTGTTAGGGTGGCTGCCCATCTGGTTATACTTTTCAAGAAAAATAATGATTGAATATTTCTTCTTATGTGAAACAGAATTGCTAATTCAGAAGTATCAGAGTGATCTGGTTTTTGTTCTGTCACAGCCTCGTGTTCAGGTTAGTCTATTAAACTACTTCAGCACTTTATTTCATCTACTCCAAATCTGCTATTCTTTAGCCAGACTTTGGATACAACAGTCTTGACTCACACTCCTTGCCATTCCCTCAGATGTCTGTAGCTCAACAGTCCACTTAGCATTTAAACATTAAACTCTAGGAATAAGCTTTAATGATCCTGTCCTGCAGAAAGTGCACTTACTGAATTTGGAAACAATCAGGACCTAAACGGGCCAAAGCCTCTCCTGCCTATGGATCTAGGGATCACTTTTCCTCTGACTGCTCTGTGGTTCTGGCAGAACTGACAGTTTAATCCCTTCCTCTTCTCATCTCTTGTGCTAGACAGTTGCTTGATGTGCTCCTCTTCTCATTTAGTCACACATGTTCACATTCTCCCCATTTTCTAAGAGTTTTACTCCATCTTGCTTTCTGTAAGAACTTTTGGCCCTTGTGGTCTCAGATATATGAGACCTTATGTACCATGTACTAAGATCAAAGGGAGGAAATTGTGCTACATTTACTAAGGCTAAGTAACATCTTTGTCTGTGATGCTGCTTTGAGTAAGATGCCTGAATAAAGTGACTCCTAAAAGTGACTGGGGAGCCAGACTTACCTGTGTGTTTTGTAACAGTGGCAGCCTTCTGTTTGTCACCCAAAGTCTGGGAAATTCACGTTAACTCACCGTTTAGCATTTTCTATCTGCTTTTGGCTGATCACTGATTTACCCTTGAGTTTTATATGTAATCTTGCACCAAGTGTTGATTTAGTACTGAATGTGGTTTGGATTAAAGGTGCCTGTTCATCATCATTACAGCCTGTGAACCATCTACTCTGATAGAATTGATTTTTTGTATTCATTAATTCATGCTTGAGAAATGCTTTACAATTGTAAAGCAGTACATAAATGCAGGTTTACTGTTTTTCTGAGATGTGCTGCTGATCATCCTGTTGAGGTTTGTTGCAGAGTTTACTGGAGGGTGTATTGATTGTACTGTGTTCTTGGCACATCCATGGGCAGAGACTTCATAGCCCAAAGGAAGCAGAAGAGAGCTGAGTAATGATGGCACAAACCTATTGCCACTTGGACAGAGATCTCAGCAGTCCCTGTGTCCCTTGTCACACAGAGGATGCAGAAAGCAATGTGCTATTGCAGAGGACAGCCTTTCCCTCTTCCCACCCTCCTTAGGGAGATACTGGTACACCTCCAGCCCACCCTCACTGCACTTGGCAATCCAGAATCTCAGCAAATGCTTTCCCAACATGTTTCCTCTCCTCCTGAGTGCAACGGCAAAGCAGGTTTGGCATCTCCTCCTTACAAGCCTCACTGCTCTCACACATACATCATACAGAGACTCAGATCACAAATTAAGTAGGATTTCTTGGCATCACATACTGCATGACTCAGTCTGGGTGGTCAAGGTCCGTTAGCATCTTTTAAGGAAAGAAAAAAAAATGCAAGTATATTTTCAAACACAACAGAGTTCACTAGATAAAGGAGATGTTCTTCTATAATATGAAGTTTTATCAGGCTGTTAAGCTGAGTTACCCAGCCAAACCCCAAAATAGTTCCTGAACAGTCACATCTCTGAGGGATGCCAGTCTGTGCCTGTGTGGAGCATCTTTCTGCTGTGGGAACAGCCTATCCATAATCCAATAAAATACCTTAAAATCAGGCTACTAGAAGTAGACAAACTTTATGGACAATGATATCAAAAGGTTAAGTAATTTATTACAACTCCAGACACAAAAATAGAACAATAAAATGGAACATCAAACTTTGTCTAAAATTTTGGTTTCATTCCCAGCTGCCGACATTGATCTTTCCCTGGAGTGTCCCTCTTTCTATGTCAGGCAGAAACCAAGTTCACCCTGTCAGTGTGCTGCTGTGGAGAACTGCTGTGTGAAACATCTGAGCCAGCAAAGGCGAGGGACTGATTTAAGAAGCAGTACCAGTGTGGAACAGACCTTCTGCTCTGATTTGTCCGCTATTTCTATGTTTGTCTGTCTATTTATATGCTAGCTTGTCCATTGAAAGCAAACTTAGAGGAGTTTGTATTCCTCTCTGTTCCTATAATTATAATTTCACGTAAAAAACTGATACTTTAAATATGCTTAAGTGAAGGTGTAGATACTGATCTCATTGGCAAGAATAAAAGCTGTATTTCACCTAACAACAGAGGCTCTGTCTGTAGCACAAATGGAGAACGGTGTCTGAAAAGGATTCTAACTTCACATAGCTGTTGTTCTTCGTATTGGAAAATTCAGTATTGTTGGGGGTCTCTGATATATGACTGTCTCAGCCTAACTGTGGCATATAGAAAATGGGTCCTGTTGCTTTCCAGACTACTTCAAAATAGCTAACTCAAAGATCTGTTGAGAAAAGAATGCAGAATTATTAAGGAAAAGTTTGTCCTGCCTAACAAAACCATTCTGAGCTCATTCAGACCTACCCCAGCTATGAATGAGGCCCTTTCAGTTTAACATAGGAAGGGTTTGCAGGCTTCAGATTCCAAGTTTGACACAATTAATAGTGTTTATAAGTTCAAGAATGTTACTGTTAGGATGGAGCGTATTCAAGACAAGTGATCATATTTCATAGCACACTTAGAGGGTGAAGAGGCACTTGACATAAGACACTCTTTTTTCCGTAATTCAAATCATTTGGTTGTAGATTTACATTTTTTTCAGCCTCTTTCTCTCCCTTTTTCTACCAGTTTCATATATAATGCAATTTTTATTTTTCTCTTATTCCAGTTCCTTGCTTTTGGGAGGATCTAAACAAGTGAAGAAAACCTCAAACAGTTGTGACCTAAGTTTCAGCAAAACTGAATAGCAGCAAAACCAAAGCACACTTTTGCATTTAGTGGTATGTGGCTCTGCAGCCTCATGAAACAAGACTGTAGCAGTGCAACGAAATTCACATCATGAAATGAATAGTGATGATTCTGTCTATGTGTCTGACGATGTGTATGTGCATTTGGGCGACACAGAATTTGGTAAATGCAAATTCTGCAGTCAAAATAACTGCAAGATTGACTTTCTTTTTTCTGCACTCCCAGCATAATTTTTTTTACCAGGACCACTAGTGAAATACATACTGACTTTTGTTCTCTTCAGAACTGGAAAACATTGACAAAAAAGTAGGTTCTGCTTCACGGAAGAATTAAATTTAGTTGCCTGAGTTCCACTGAAATCCACATGCTTTAACTTTAGCCCACATACATGCTACCTCATATTGAGGGCAAAAAAAAAAAAAAAAAAGAGAACAAAAAGTTCAATCTGAAGCAAATACCTTTCAATAAAGTGTACCTTTAAATGTTTACATGCCACCAGGTGCTGCTGCAAAACTGCTAGAACAAGAAAATGCTCCATGAAAGACCAATTAGTTAGATATTTAACAAGTATACCAGAAGGAAAACCTGGCCTTGATCGATTAACGTGGAAAGCATGTTTACCCTGCGGCCTTTATGGAATTGTGATTCCTCAGCTCCTCAAAGAGTCATGATTGCCAGCAACACCTTCTGCCTGAGGCCCTCAGGGTGCACAAGACAGTTTGTGTATTTCCTTGGGAATGAAGGCTAGTCCCAAATTAATGTGAATTAAAGACTTCAGCTGAAAATAGCTCTTAGCAGATACAAAAATAACCTTGAGGGAACTTAGGCAGTTGCAGAGCCTAGACCTGGAGTGGAAATGAAGCAGCCTGTATCGGGCAACTAACATGCACTGCACACTAGCCTTCCAGGTGGTAGACCTAGCTTGTGTTTTGTTATTTATCAGCTCTGAAAAATGAAGAACAAAAAGAGAAAACCAAAGTAAAAAAAAAAAAGAACAAACCTCAAACAAAAAAAACCTCCAAAAAACCTCACAAAAACCAAACCAACCAACTAACCAACAACAAAAAAAATAACAAATCTTCCTGAACAAGGAGTTTCTTTCAGCTGCATATTAATTAGAGAAGCAAATGTTGAATCTCCTGGCCCTCTGCTGAGCTGCTTGCAGTGAAAAGTACAAAGTGAGGGCCTGCTGTGTGGGTAAACTGATGACTCACTTTTAATATCAGGTTGAGCCAGGATCTTGAAGGCTGCCAAGTTAACTCTACAGGGATCCCCACTTCAGCCCACTCACATTTCCTAATAACAGCACCGCATTTCAGCAGGTTGTGCTTAAGCGAGACACTTTGATTTGTAAACAGAGGCAGTCTAGGGAATAACGTACCAGTGTGGTTAGCTGGATGATGTCGTAAGACAACAAGGTATAATGGCAGCACTGGTATTAAATGGCCAGAGGATATTGCTCAAATCTGAACGTGACAGCGATTAATAAGATATAATTTTTAACGGTATTTTAAAATTCTACCCGTGCCTTCCATAGTCCTGGGAGAGGTATTACTGCCCCTCTTTGAATTATATGAGAGGAAAAGGCTGCTGGTAAATATATGTCTACAGAAGCACACATTTTAAAGAATCTTAATTTATAGTTAGAAGACCAAAAAATATTTTATACAAAATAGACTGCTTGTTCCTGTGTTTTGACATAAGGGCTTAAACCGTCATACTTGCTGGAATACTTTTATGGGTTCTTTAGACATTTATTTCAAGTCCCCTAGTCTCAGCCTGGTGAAATTTAGGATGTGCAGAAACGCACCAGAGTAGTGACTCACTCCTGGCAGATTTGCGTGTCATTCTATCCCAGCATAAACTACGAATCGTGTGTTGTTGCCACGCAGATCAAAAGATGCATGTTTATTGTCTTGGCACATGACTGAAAATATATTGCTGTGTAAGCTTTGCACTAGGTTTCCTGCTTGAGGACAAACCTCTTTCTGTTCAGACATACAAAGGTTTCTTAAAAGAGACGTCTGTTTGGTTATAGAGCTCCACTGCCAAACTGATTGCAAATCCAGTAGTGTATTCTGAAATGTTAAACAACTCTGTGAAAGAGGTTTAACTCCTTACCCACCCTTCCTACTGTCTTTGCCCACTTGGCTAAGGCTTTAAATTTCTTTGTGGCAAGAGTCTTCCACATGCCACACACTTGGTGCTCTTTCAGGATTATGGTCTTGTGCCTGCCCCGTATACACAGGATAATGTACAGGAGGTATAAGTCCTGTGGTAGGAAATGAGTGCTTTTTCCTGCTCACTAAATCACTTTTACTTCCACTAGGCAGTCACAGAAAGTGAGGAGAAAATCCTAACCAAGGGTTATTCAAAAATCTAAACCCAGGCAAATGAAAGAACGAAAGGAAAAATCCTCAGTTGACCGGTTCCATTGAGCTCACCTAGACTCCCCCAGCCAAGGCCACAGGGCAGTAAGCATCCACCACACTCTCAGTCCACTTCAGCTTAATCTGCATGCACTGGCTTGTCAAACCTGTGCTCCCTGCTAGGGTCATGCTCCATAGTCATCAGCAGGTAGCTTCTAGCCACATTAAGGACCTGCTAGGTTCTGGATGTGCCTTAGGTAATTCATAAACCATGATTTTTCTTCTGATTTTTCCAGTGGTGCAATACGATGTAAGGCTTTTTCAAACTTTATTCATAGTTCAAGCAGAGAACTGATTTTAAGTTACCTTAAAGATGGCAACAGTCAGAAAAAGTAGTGATTCCTAACTGCACCAGGTGTAGCAGCTCTTACTGAGATGGATGATGGCATACAACTGCATGTATGCGAGGCAGTTATTTTGACATGTAACCATCAGTTAGAAGCCTGTTTGAAAGGAAGGGAAGAAACCACCAGTTGTTTCAAAGGAAATACTACTAAACAGTGATGTATGTCACTGTGGCATTTGCAGTTCCTCAGTGCCTGGCTGACTATTCATCCTTGTGTTCTGGTTCTGAACAGAGCATCTTCTAAATTGTAAATTTCGTGTGAATAATCTCTAAAAATCTTTGCCTCACATATAGGCCAAAACTGCAAGAACTTCAATAGAATTGTACTGCAGGAAGTACAAAATTTGTCCCAAAGCTTATCAATGCAGTTGCAAAAAATGCCACACGTTGCCCTTCGTCTCTATATGTACATTTGGAATAATGTCCACCATATTGAAGGCTGTGCAGAAATAGTAGTTTAATTGTAATGGGCCACCACACTTTTTGGCAGCACTAACTGTAACTGACCTTTATGTTTTAAATGCATTGAAACAGGTTCCCTGAAATGTGTTCGTTTTTCACTGCAGAGATATTTTTCCATTGATATAGAGGTAGACTGAGACAGCATGGATATAATATAGCCTGCTCTATTCTGGTTTTATGAGGAAATGCCAAAGCTAAGCCATCCCCAGTCTTCATAGCAATTAAACCTGGCACAGGTGCAGTAACATTCTTGTCTTGCTGTCAGGACTAATCCTGATGGTACTGATGTGATTGTTTCTCATTTCAGTATTTCACACTTGCTAATCTTCTCAGAAGACAGCCTAGGGGCATTGATTATTTTTTTTCAGCAGTTTCCTAAGCCCATGTTAGAAAGTGTCCATGAACCTTCTGTGGGTAAAGATGGCTCAGGACATTCAGGATGGTAATGAGGGTCAGAGATGTGCACGAAAGAGCCTGTGGATGACAAGTGGGAATGAGATGTACTGTATCATTTTCATTTGATGGAAGTCACAGGGATAAAATCACAAACTTTTATAACACTCATGAGAATACAGGGGCTCCACAGTGCATTGTAAGCACATGGGAGCACAAGAATTGAGAGAGAAGTTTTCTTGTCCTACTGTAGCTGAAGAAATTTTAAACAGTTGTGGGGTTTTTTTCTGGTTCCCACCCTTGGTAAAAACCAACCCAAAACCCCTTTTCCCTCCAAAATAGCCATGAGTCTAAGAGTCAGAGAATTCATCTGGAATCACAGAATGACCGAATATGCTGAGTTGGAAGGGACCCAGAAGGATCATTGAGTCCAACTCTCGGCTCTGCACAGGACCATGCCCAAGAATCACACCATGTGCCTGACAGTATCATCCAAACACTTCTTGAACTCTGTCAGGCTTGGTGCTGTCATCACTTCCCTGGGGAGCCTATTCCAGCACCCAAACATCCTCTGGGTAAAGAACCTTTTCCTAATATCCAACCTAAGCCTCTCCTGACACAACTTCAGGCCATTCCCTCACGGTGCATAAGAAATGCCAGTCCCTGAATAGCTTACTATCAAGGCTCTTCTGCAATAGATAATTTTCTGGAACCCAAATCTCTCTCCAGGAGCTGGGGTAATTTATTATATCACCTTCCTTTCTGCAAAAGTGGGGTGTTTTGGCATCAAGGACTTTTCTACAGGCACTTCACTGGAATGAAAAGACACTGGTGCACTGACATCAGGGAATTCACATTGCTTCTGTCTGCTGTGAACTCAGTACTAGCTGGGAGGTTTCAGTAAGGTCCTTTATAATTTAGAATTCCATTTACTTTTTTCCCCACAAAAAAAAAAAAAAAAAAAAAAAAAAGAAAAAAAGTAAGTTTGCAGTTCCAGCTGCTGGATTGATTTAAAGATTTGACTTCATTTGACAGACTGCTTTATAATTGCAGTAGTGACACGTAGGAGATCTATTCTGGCCTCCAAGAGATTAAACAAAATCAGTCCTGCCAGGCCTCTGCAGAAACCCATGTGGCAATAAGAAGAGCAGATTCAGCAGATCTCTTTCCTTTCTGTAGACTTAGTTCAGCAAAATAAGCGTATATATGAGCACTTCAAACTAATTGTGGATACTGAATGACAAAGATTATAGATTTGTTCAAAGATTTTAGGAGCATAATTGCTAAGAATTTGAAAAAAATATAAACAATTTTGAGGAAAAAGCCTAATACTTTGCCATTATATTATTAAATATATATTAAAGCAGTCAGTTGCAGTATTTTCCTAAAGCACAAGAGAACTTTGGTTCCATAGGATTGAAAAAAACCCTGAATTCTTACAGGAATTTTTGTGTTTATTTTCTTGCTTTTCAGCCTAGACTATGGCAAAGTGAGAAGAACTCCTTGAAATCTTCTATGGATGTTACTAATTGTCCTAATTTATATGAAGATTGCTCAGCTACTTTGGTAATGAGCAGGAGGCAGGTTAAAATAGCAACTCCATTTTTCTAATGAACATTTCTGATTTGACGCCACCCCATCAATAAAAAATTATTAGCACCTGATAAGAGACCTGACACTGCAATATATGCATGAATGACATTCATGCCCGGCTTGTTGTGCCTATACTAAGCAGTTCATGAATGCTGCTGCTTCTTACCTCCAAAACCAGACAAGACAATCCCTTTGCTATTTCACAGTTGTCGTGATAAGGATTCTGGGACTCAGTAGGATCTCACCAATTTCTCCACTGTAGGATTTAATCTCTAGTGAATTTTCAGGCCAGAAGAATGGGTTTCAAAGAGCAAACCCACTTTTCTCTGCAGGTCTCAACATCAAATTGTTAATCTAATTAGCATCCATAACAATTTAAACCATACATTGACTCAACTGCTCTTTGAGCCCCATGGCACCTAGTTAAGTTACTTTCCTACATTGCTGTAAATCAAAAGAGAAAGGCTAAGGTCACTGTGTTTGCTGTATGCGTTTGCTGATTGCTTTACCAACTGCTCATTGATGTTGTTTTCATAACTTGCTAAGGAATACTTCACTCCTTGCTCCAAGATTTTAATTTGCATCCTCACCTGACATGCAAGGTAGCCTTTAGCTTGAATATAATATGCATACATTTGAAAAAACAAAAAGCAATTCAGGAAAAGTACTTGCAAAGGACAAAGTGTACAGCAAAGATTTAACATAATCCATAGAAAACCACATATTTCTCTAGTGTTTTGCTTTAAAGTTTTCCATTCCAACTGGGCACAATTCCCATTCTTACAGGGAACGTTACAGACATACTGTTTGAGAGGAAAGTAAAAACTTGGATAAAATCTTCGAGAACAGTTCCTGTTGAGAGAGTGACCCAGCAAAACAATGCAGTGGATAAATAGCGGAACAAAATGTTATTGGCTTGACCTGATAAATGGTAATGGAAAAGCAGAAGGAGAGAGAGCAGACCCAGGGCAGGATCAATCCTCAGGACAGATGTCCATCACTGACCTGGCTAGGATGGCTCATCTGTTCTGGGCTGGGGTGATTCCCTTGGGGGATCAGAGATGTTGCAGTATGTGAATCTCTAACGTGGAGTTTCAGGTAGGTCTGGGTCATGATGCATACTGTATTTTAAGCAATACCTTTTGTTGCGCTGATTAAGTGCTTGGGAAGCATCAGCTCTCAACTGTGCAAAATTATGTCACAATGCAATTTTCCAACTAATACGAAAAATGTCAGTGAAAAATTATTTTCATCCACAGTAGATATTTCAAATTCCCAAATAGTGGGCATTTAATATTTTATACCACAAGTTAAATAGATTTTACCTGTCTTACATTTGTTCTGCCTTTCATATAATACCGTATAAACCATCCTGTTAAATCTGAAGAAAAGCCAATAGCATAACCAGGGGTCAATGCAAGGCGAAAGTGTTGATAAGATTTACTCAAGTCTCCTGTTCAAGGAGTGGGTTTTTGCTGGGAAAGTTTTCACTTGTAGACAAGACTGTTATAGCTGACAAAACCTAAGGAGATTTTGAAATCAAGTGAGTTAGATGTGATCCTGGAAGTTTAGACACACAGATACTAAGTTTTCTTCTACTAACAAAATTCTGCATTGAAGAAATACATCTGGGAATGAAATTGAGTACATTTATATTCCATATTTGGTCATCCCTACAGTTTTTCTCCCTAATGTTTTGCAAATGTCAACATCTCTAAAATACAGCCTCTGTTTCTGGTATCCTTTGTGCAAATACCTTTTAAGATATCTTTCTGAGACCTTTTTACTCCAGGGAAGTAATCTTAAACCTTGTTACTTTTCTGTGCAAGTACTTGTTTTCATCTATAAAATATCCCTAAATATTCCTTGGTCTTCTTTTAGTCCTCAGTGGTTTTTTTACTACCTTTGTTTTTATGGTATATATCTGGAAATTACCACAACATTTAGGCTTGTGTGTTTGCTCATACTGTCCCATCATGCCTACTGAGAATTGTATACAGATTTTTCAGGGTGAATACATGGGTTTTTTTATTTCTATATTAATTACTAATCCTTTCCTTGAATGGATCACATCCTACAGATATTATTTCTGAACTAAAGGACCTAAATTGAGGCTGCATCAGATATTTCAGACATGGAAGAGATTTTACTTTAAAGATTCACAAATTATGCTTAAATTTAGAACTGAAAGGAAAACCTAGGAGTCATAAATAATGTGAATCCAGGCTTGAGACTACTCTGAAAAGCTTCTGTTTCCATGATGTAAGCAGGAGTCACAAAATCATGGAATCATTAAGGCTGGAAAATACCTCAAAGATCATTGAGTCCAAGTATTTTGTTCTGAATTTGAAAAGCCTCTGACAACATGTGAATGTGATTCTGATTTGAATGGGGGGACGTACACTTTTCTATTTTTGTCCTTGTTATGTAAATGGATTTTTCTAAGTGTAAAATCTAGTTCAAACAACCTGTCTGCCTTGAGGGTTTTTGTTATTTAAACTGACATATTTGATAGTTCTTCTGCATATGTTTTTATTAGCCTATTTATTAATCTCCAATTTTCGTAGAGTCTATCAAATTGTAACTAGACATTCGATATTATTTTTTATTCATCTATGTCCAAACAAATTATAATTTAATTAATAACGTGTGTGTTTTAATCAGACTGAGAAGAACCAAGAATGGGGTGTTACAGCTGCAGTGAACATGGCCCAGTGCCACCCAGTTGGGCTGTTAAAAAGAAGACATTTCAGCATACCCCATTTCCAAAAATCTCCATAAAACTTTCCATGGCCAGCTATGACTCCAAGCACATCACATATATAGCTGTGGAATGAGTGGGATTTACCACTGCCCCTTTCTTGTAATCTCCAGAGGACTTCTACTCACCATGCTAGCAACTAGCTGACCATGTTGCATTATATAAACCAATGCTCAGCTGCTGGCAGCACAGTGAAATGACAGGATTGCACTGGCTGCTCTTCCAGTAAAGCCAGTGAGAGCTGGAGTGGCTGTGGCAGGCTGTGGCTGCAACTGGAAGGCTGGAGACTCCTGGTGGACTCCCACCACCTGCCCTTCTCCAAGGGCTCTGGTGGAAAACCACAGTTTAGCCCTTTGGGCTGATAACCGGATACAACTAACTTGGGAGAGTTAAAGGCAGGGTTGAGAAAGTCAGCCAAACTGTCAGGATAAGCACATGAAACCCCTGTTCTGACTGCTGGTTTCGGAATAATACCTCACCTGAAATACACACTCCCAAGTTTCTCCTCCAGTTTCTGGAAGTGATGGTTATTTCAGAAGAAATCAATAAATGTCAGCATGCATAAAATATGGGGCAGATCAAATAAAGGCATTTCAGTATTAAAAGCTATTAATTTTGTGCAACATACATTTGAATTACAATATTATTAAATTCCATTAAGCTAAAATGATATATTTAACTCAGACTTCAGAGTGCTAATTTCATAGTCCCCTCCAAGCTGTTCCTGCAAAGGTGTTAGGGGTAATTAACTGCCATTTTCTCAGTAATTCAGAATCTGCAATCAATCAAAACGCAGGGCCTGGGTGATTGTAGAACAGTAACACTTAGTTTATTATGCAGTACATTCTCATTCTGGTTGTTTTATGATGGAATCAGCTACACTTTTCCCCCAGAATTTATTATGCTTACCCCTCAGCCAATAAGTTTTTCTCACTTTACTTTAACTTAAAACCTGGTGAGTTTGTTATATATATGTGTAAGTTTGCCTGTCAGTTATATTGGTCATAGACCTGCAGGACTGCATGTGTTTAAACAATTAGGAACCCAGTATTGTCCAGAAAAATGGCAACTTTTCTTTCTTAAAGCAGAATTTTTTCTTTAAAAAATGTGAAGGGGAAAAGGAGAGCAATGAGAAGACTATTTCCCATACCTACAAGTGCCTGGCATGGAGGGACACCCAGAGCTACTCAGGGACAAGCTGTGGAGTCCAGATCTACAATTGCTTGGCTGTGGTACATGGATATGGCCATGCTTCCAGATCATGCATGCAGTGCAGAATCAATCCCTACCAAGGCATTGGTATAATGATGAAGCAGAGATATTTGATCTTCCCATTCTAAATCAAGCATAGAGGTAGTATTTCCATGGAAGTTCTCATGTAGTTTTGGAACTCAATACTGCTGCTTTGGCACATGTTGACTTTACAGCTAGTCTCACAGGGAAGGAGATTTTAAAATTATAGCCAGTTAAGTGGCTACTTTGCTGAATACTACTGGAGCGGATAACAGTAGCAGGCCTCCAAGATGGCCTGATGGGATAGTATAACTGACTTAGTCCATTTTTGTTTCCTAGCCATATAAACCTGCATCTGGAAATCCTTCTCTAATTTCACAGCTGTGGTGTTGAAACACATATGGGGATGCTGTAGAGTTTAATCAGTATTTAAAAGATAGAAACTCTGAAGCAAACCAAAGTTTGACAAGAAAATTACCAACATAAAACCATAAGAAGGACAATACTGAAAGAATTCCACTGTTCCTTAGAGTATTGGTAGAAGTCAATGTCCCAGTTTGATAAGATTAATGCTGACTGAAAGTGTGCAGTACTATTCAACCACAGCACTACAAATAGTTTGACTATAGCATTATTTAACACAAATATAATTTAGAAATCTCGCTGCTGGAGACTTCTTCCTAACCTTTGTTACCAACCCCATCTCTCTGGGTGCCTACAAACGCAGGACTTGAGTAGTTCTCCGCTGGAGCCTGTGCTCTTATTCTGTCACTGCGAAAAGGTGTGCCTTATGTGAATGCACTCAGAGGTCCTGCTCTAGGCAGGACTAGGCATTGTTTCTGACTTATAAAGGGCCAATTAACACATTTGGCAGGTCTACAGAATAGTTCTTGATGCTTAATTTACATAATACTGGTGCAAGTGCTACCCTCTAGGAGAGCAGAGACCACACTCTGAGCTGAAGGAAGGGCTTTGTTGTTAGGCTCTTATAGGCTATTACTTTCTCTTACTGATCTATAGTGGACAAAAGACACTTTTTGATGGGGTCACAGCTAGGTCAAGACTACAACACAGAGTACTGAAAACTGGGAGACCCAGCATGTCTGCAGAGTACAGGTTTTGTGCACAAAGGAGTTCTCCCAAGAGCTAATGCCAAAGAACAGAGGATATTCAGTTTGTAGATGGCATTGCTAAATGTGGTCCTGTTGGGATGCACCATAAAAAGTCAGAGTATCAAAATGAAACTCCTGCCTTGAGATAAGCATGGTTTTAAAGACATACTATATTACTTTTTGACTCATATATCCTATTAGGATCCGAATAATCCGAATGACCTTGCAAAGTATCTTGAGAGACTGAATTTGGCAAGATAAATTGAATATTTATTTGCCAGGGAGCCTAAAGAGATGCGATATTGAAAGGAGTGACACAAAATTGAGATCTCACAGTGTCCTACGTAGATATTAGATAAACATGAGAAGTGGCAATACTACTCTTGTGATTGTTCCTGTGATGTAGTCAAAAATGACAAGTGGTATTTCAGTCTATCTTACATGGCACCACACAGTCTTACTGGGTTTTTTTCTTTTCTTGAAAAAACAGTGCCAAAATATATTTCTGTTTCTTGATTCCAAAAATGTAAGATTACATAGAAGGAGGGGAATAGAGGTCTTCTATTTCTATTAGGCTGAAACACAAAGGGAAGTGGAGTAATAAAGAAATTTTGGGAAAAGGAAAAGTTAGGAACAGATTTCATTGTTTGTTTTTATTTCTCTCTCCCTATCCCTATGATTATAATAAATTATCTCTTTTTGCAATGATTAGGGAAGAAGGGGATTACATCAAGGTTAGACAGAAGCATCAGATAAAACTGAATATAATCCCACTTAAATCCCCTATTCAACATTACTCCAAAGTAGAATTACAGCTACTGTGTAAGTCTGGTGCTTGGAATAAGTGAAGATGTCAGAGTAGTGAACTGTCTTTAGACACACCCTGGAAAAAATTAAAGGCAGTTTTCTATTTGGTCTTTGAATTGATTTTTATATTCCAGTATGAATGAAATAGATCATCCACATAATTGGCTATCTTATGTTGGTTAAAAGATGAATAATAAGAAAAGCAAGTAAGGATTTAGAGATGCCAAAAGGAAAGGTCATGTCAAAAAACTCAGGGCCATCCAACATATTTCTGTGTAACTGACAGTAGAAAAGACATTTATATTGTTAAAGAGAAGGTTGGTTTATCTGAACAGCTCATAACTCTTTAAATTACTAATACAAAAAAAAATTAATCAGCTACATTTTTCACTGTTCATATGTTTGCCTGCTTTTTTAATATTTGAACTTTGAAAATCAAACCAATGTTTTTACAGCAGATTTTTAGCTCTTTCTTCCGAGTATGTTTGTCAAGTTCCAGAGTTTAGCATAAGATCCAAATCCATTGCTCCTTTTAATTCACCCCTTAAGAAGTCTAAGCTAAATAAAAGTATTGCTACTCACCTTCATGTTATTTTCTAATATAATCATAGAGATCAAATAGATAGCAAAAAGTAAAAAAATCCTAGCAACAAACCTCTGTGTTTTCATGAACATGAGCGTGACAAATTGTTTTCAAACTTCAGTAACACTAACTTCTGTGATAAATACACGGGCTTATTAAGAGTTTCCACTTCGGAAATCATTAGAATCCAAATATATTATGTTTTGCTTTGGGGGGACAAGTCATGCTATTTATCTGTCCTATAAATGAAAAACATTATGAAGCTTCAGCAAGTTGTAACTGAGAGGAGACTCTCAGATCATGAAAAGCCAACAAGGTCTCAAAAAATTGATACTGAAGAACTAAAGTCAAAATTATTGGAGCATCTCCACTCTAGCCTGAATCACTTGGAAAATCTTAAGCAGGGCCAAAATGCGTGTGAATTTTCGTAAGCCATGAAAATTCATCTGTTTAGAGGTACTGGTAAGTTTCCTTTTAATTTATGAACTATTACTTCTCCCAAAAACTTACAACAAATGGCTTTTTACCTTCTCCTCCCATAACACCATACAAAGCTTTTTGCCAGGCTAGTAAGCATTAGCAAAAATGTTAATGTTAGTCTTGTATTGTAGGAATCTGTCTCCTGGGATATAGATACAGTAGCATAATTTAAAGCTTTACCACAGTGAGATTCTTTGAGTTTCTGCACACACTGCAATTTTAATAGAATGTGTATATTCTTTCTGCACCTCAAATGTTTTTTGTATTATACTCTGTTCTATTAAAAATGACACATATGAAACTGTACTTAGGATTAAGATATGAGTACTTCATGATATAATTCTCATGCTTCAAGGAATGATTTCCCTAAAAATGGTTCAAGTTGGAACTTGGCATACAAAGTTTTAGTTGGGGAAAGGCTGGGATGCAGAATGGTTTTACAAAGTTTCACATAAATCAGTCTTGTAATTTTAAAATTATTTTTTCAGAAGAGCACAACACCCGTTTTAGTACCATTTCTTATTCTCTTAATATTTGCCAAGTCTTAAATAGAAATAAGTTCTTTTTCTGAGTTGTTTTCACAGCCTTTTCTTGTCAGTTTAATTTGTTTCACCTCAAACAGAAAGTTTACCAAGTCTCAAATCCTACTTAATACTTGCTTTGCCTCTCTCACAGCATGTGTAATGATGAATGTTTCAAACTAATTTAGTGATGTGAAAGGTGCCAAACTATCAGATGTAGAAACTAAAATAGTCTGTTTGTGTTGAGAATATTTATTTTATTGTTAAAATTGCAGTTGGAGGCTTCTCCAGCTTTGTGCAGCCACAAAGACCTGTAATGTTGGTGGACATGGAAGCTGGTGAAAGGGATGAGGCTGTAAATGGAAGCATGCTGACTGATTTTTGCAACAGGAAAGACGGCCTGGCACAGAGCACTGTAGTTTAAGTACTTCTAGAATACTTGTATATCCCTCATCAGACTATCCAAAATTTTGCTGAAGGCAAAGGAAAACACACTGGGACAAAAAAATGTTTGATAGACACAGATTGCCAATATACAGCAAAAAGATCATCAATCCCACATGAATAAGCACAGGGTGAGCTACTGTTGAGAAAACTAGAAACTGCACCAAGTTGCTCCTCTGCAAATCTAATTATTCAGCTAATTTCCCATAGTCACAAAGGCAAAATAGTAAGACATGCACTTTCTCTGGCTGAGGATAGCAACTTCTATTCATTTCTTACCAGTCCAGTAAAGTACATCATCCCTCCTTCAGCTATCTCCTTATGTTTTATATTTTCTTTTTTAGGTTAGGAAGGCATTAACCTTTGTTTTCTAAATATCTACATCCAAAATGACTAGCAATGGACAGATTTGCACAGACACATTTAAGACAAAGGATGTATCTAATTCTTCATCTGCTGAATTGGGCTTTTATTCTTTTTTATCTTTAGCTTGTTATTGTTTTGCATTACAAACAGTACCATACAGAAAGAGTGGACATTTCATTCCTGGGGCAAATACCTACATTCTCAGTAACAACTACTAGAATTATGTGAGTTAGAGAATATGTGTCCATGTACCTTAAGAGCTCTGTTTTTATTTTTCTTTAAATTTATATTCTCTTGCCAGAAGCATTTTCTTGGTAACAAATTAAAAAAAAAATTCTGATCCTTCTGGAGGTTCTTTTTTTTAATGATTTTTTAGATTTCATATCTGCTACACTCTGTTCAATGTCACTGTGTTAGTACAGGAGTATGGCTATAACATTCTTGCATGTGAAGCTGTACATCAGGCACATTTTAACAGATTTATGTCATCAACCCCTACACAGCATTAATCATTCTTCAAGGTCATTTTTAGCTATCAAAGTAAGAGCCTTAGTAAAATTTCCAAGGCAGCTTTCAAGCCAAGCCAGTTGCAAGTTTTCAGGTGCTGAGAAAAAATAAAAAAAGAAGCTGAGGAATTCACAAAACAAGTTTCTTGGCAAAGTGTCCATAAAGGTCTGTGATGGGAGAGTAACCATTCATCAGCATCCATGCAAGCTGTCTCTGTTATGAAAACCAGGGCACATTTAAAGGAAAAATAAACAGATTTATCAGTCTGGTTGCAATTCTACGAAGTACAATGTTGAAAGGTTTCCCCTGTCTGTTTCAGACACTGACATGATAAACTAGACATGGGTAAGGCTGAATGTGTCACTTCTGTCAGGAGCTATAAGTATGAAAAGTCAGGTATGGTTCACACATGGTCTCCGACTAAATTTCAGACAAGGTTTATGTTCCTTTATTTTGTTTTCCACGTTTCATCATTGCTGAAGCCAAACAATCAATGACATAAGATTTGGGGATGTTTATTACCACACCAAATGGCTGAGGCCTGCAAGTATGGAAAACCACATCAAATTGTTGGTTTTATGTGAGACCATGCTGACATTTAGCAAAAAATATTTCAGTTATAATCACTTGGGAGTTCCACTCTTTGCCTTACATTTCAGAGAACTCAGTAACAAGGTGATGCTGGTTTTCTGGGTCAAATTCAATTACAAAGGCTGTGCAGGCACAAGAGGTAGCCTGGAGAACAGTTAATATACAGTAGCATTTTACCAGCATATGGGTACCAAATATCTGCTGTGGAGTAAATTCAAGAGCTGATCAAAGCTCACAGTGTTGCTATATTAAGTTTAGGATTATTTTTTACATAAATAAAGCTTTTAGGTATTGTTTATATGTTCTTTAGGAATGTGGAATGGAAACGTTACATGTAAGGGTGTCTGCAATGAAATCCTTTTTCTCCTACTTTTTTCCCTTCTACATTTTGCTCCTAGAAGACCTTTTCTTTGAAAGAGACACGAAATATCACATTAAATAGAACTTTTGATATTGTAATGGCCTCCTAAATTATACGTATGGGCAAAACAGGGGCTGATAAAAGAGAGAGATCACATATGATCCCCTCTTTGCTACAATAGTTTGCATCCCACAAGCTTCCTCTGTTATTTAACTCATTATTAATGTAAGTCCCCATCACACCTATGAGCTATGTAGGTATTCATAACTTACTTTCTCTAGACAGACAGAAATGGGAATTAAAAGGAAAATGTGATAGATATTAAAGAACAAACCTCAAAATATTTAGGGGGAAGTGGAATTAAAAGAGAAAGCTGATACAAGAAAGGTATAACTAATCAAGCTGTAAGGAAAAAATACTGAAGGTGAAAGAGTTTAGTGTGATTTTTTCTTTCTAGTTTCATCTCTTTGTATTCAATTTTTTTTAACTTGTCCCATGCACCTTTGTGATAATTCATGCAACTGAGCTCTTGAGTGTTTGCCTCACTTTTTAAAAAAAATCAGAACTGGTGTCTTCGCTTTGATGTGCTGGCTATCCTCACAGCAGGACTGGCAGGCTTCTCAGCAAGCTTGCCAAGATGCTCAAACTGTCTTAGAGACAAGGCCATGAGCTGCAGAGGAGCCTACTATGGGCTTTCAAGTTCACAGTCACCATTGCTGGCACCCACCCTATTTGAACTATACTGACATCAAATATGGATTATTTCCATTGTTTAATCCTTCCTTCATTGCAGCTAGTGTAAAGAAAGATTCAGTGCTCAGTTGGTTTTATTGCATGATGCACAAGCAACTAGCTTGATCCTGGAGGGTCAAAATAACACCCAACTAAATATGAATGAAAAACAGAGAAGAAAAATTATGTTCTGGGAATGTTATGTTCAGATCCCTGGGAATGGGAAAGCTGTATGAGACATGATGTTGAGAAGTCAGGCAGAGATTAAAACGTAGCTTCTTTTGCATTCAGTACATGCAGATATTCTAAGAGAAAGCCAAGCATCAGAAATGTCTGTCTAGCACTTGGTGGCACAGGTAGGAAGAATTTGCATCTTTTTTCTGATGAGTACCTAAAGTGTACATCATTTTGTGGGAAGAAATTTCTCTTTACCAAAGTCCAACTTGCTCCAACAGGAAGCACTTCAGCAAAAGTAATATGCCATCCATTACTATACAGGAATAAAGGTCATCATATTACACCAGAATAGCCAGTGCAGAGATCTTTGTGCTGAGCTCATCAAGGGCTTGATGCTGCTGATTACAAATTCATAAAGGGGAATAGAGATGTTTTCTAGTACTCATGAGAAAGAAAAGAATTGATTTCATTCTGCTACCCAAACAACATCTTCAAATAGGGAACCATAACAGACTGACCTTCTTCTATCTCCATCTGCACACAATGAAAATTACGCTCCCTATAGTACCACAGTTGACTTTGTCAGTACTTTGTAATGAAGATCATGGCCATTTTTCCCTGTTTGCTGGATCCTCAAGTACATAATCTTGGTTTTGACCTCAGGATTTGCTATTTATGTTCTTGTGATCTTAGACAGCACCACTGTTATTCTTGCATGATCAGTTAAATACATTGGAGAACGTAAAAAAAGTTTTCTTATGTAAATACTATTATTAATTATGAAAAGAAATAGGAAAAGCATGCAAAACACAAGATTGGTAGATATAAACTGTAAACAGAGGAAATTGGAATGGTTTCTCTTATGAAAAAATTGGTACTTAGAACTAGGGAAAAACACTGGAGTATTTGGAAGAGTCATTTTTCTCAGTGCATACAGAAAAAAAACTCTTTAAGCCTAAAAAGAAATTAAAATAGATGGATTTCATAAGCTTTATTCCCACCTCTGCTAACTGACTGAACACCTTAAGCCTATTTTCTATGATTAAAAGGACTGTTAAGGAGACAGTAATGAAGCAGTCAAGGACAAGAGGCAATCTGATACTCATAGGTAAAAATAAACAATAAAAATGTACCTGCTGAGATCCTGGGGTTGGTTTCAGTAGCCCCACTACTCTATGGCAAAAATCCTATTGACTTGATCAAGGCTAGACTTTCAACTTTGACTTTTAAAAGGGAGAAATTATTTTAAAGAAATAACATAGGCATCATGCCAGGTGCACATTAAATGCAGATGGGGATTCCCATTCAACTTTTGCTTCAGCTGCAGAAACCAGGCGTTTGCAATTATAAAAATAAAGGAAATCTGTGATTCTTTGAAGATTGAAAGGAATAGGATTAATTTGTTGCAGTCATGTTGAGAAAAGTAGTGACAAAAAGAACGCATAGCAAATGGGACCAAAAAAGTGAGAGTTGGGGATGCTGCTAACTACTGAAGACAGGCAAACCAATAACCAGAAAGCTGAGAAACAGTTGTAGAAGAAAGCCATTACACTAATAAAATGATCAATTAGAACATACCATGTTCTAAAAAGCAATTTTAAAACTGAATAATAGAAAAAAAAAATAACACTGTGAAATCCCTTTAAAGCTAACACTTATTGACCCAAACCTGCATGAGACTCACAAAGATGGGGCAGGGTCTAAGGTATGGTGTCCTTGCACCCTGGATGCACGTGCATATGTCTCACTCTGGTTTGTCCTGAAAGCCTGCCCTTGGCCTGGTCTAGGTAAGAACCTCCCTTAAAATTCTTAAAAACTCATAACAATCACTTTTGCCTTAAGCAGCAGTCCATTCCTGTCTCAGGAGTAGCTGCTAATGATTGGAAGATGATGAAATATCATTTATGTTACTGAGATGTACATGTTTTATCTGATATGAAGGACATCGAAGGGCCAGTTCTTCTCTCAATTCATTACTGTCTTCCTTTTTTCTTTTCTAATTATTCCAGAATTTTAATTAAACAGGAATACTCGGTTCTTGGGTAGTGTCTTCCTATGGCTACAATCATACTTTGAATTGAGATGGTACTTATGTGTACACCTCCAGCCCAAGGAGAGGAAAGATGGGGGCTCAGGCTGGATGGGGGCAGCAGCTCACCCTGACAGTCCTCTGACCCTCCACAGCAGGATCCAGCTGGTGGAGCATGTGGCAGAGCCCCTGGCATAGCCATAAATTACCTACAGTGTGTATGACTATGATTAGCTGTTTGACTTCTTGTTAAGCAACACTTACAACATCTGTAGGCACACAGTAAGCAGTTCGGAACTGCTGATTGCTCTCTGATTTACGAGGGGTGGTGGAGAAGGATGAAGAGAGACATAAGTCTTATTTCACTGCAGTTTGGAAATGAGATGCAAAACTTAACTGACAAGAAAACTAGACAGGAATTTAGTTGTCACCCCACAATACATACATTTGGGGCTTTTTTTTTCTCTTTAAGTAATTAATGCACTATTTATCTTAGCAGTTTCAGCTAAAAATGAGACTATCAATACAGGGAAAAAAGGCACTCCAGATAGCATTTCTTTAATATCACATTTAGCCTAAACAACAGCAATACTGATAAGTGTAAATTCAAAACACAATTCAGATTCATGAGATTTCCAGACCAAACAATGTTAATGTGCTTGGAAGAAGTTCAGCTATAGAGCTGCATTTTGAACGTGCGTCCCTTCATAACTTCCCAACTGTTGGACACTTGCTCATCATTTCTTTCTCAAATGATGTTTCCAGATCAACAAACTTATCCTTCCCTGCAATCAGTCATTTCCTTAGTCTTGCCTTCTAGAATGCAACCCTTTTACTGTCTGTTTTATGACACTAGTAACACTCTGTGCTCCAGTTCTGTATTAATCTTCTGAGAATGTTATTTATTTTACAGTATTGGCACAGCAAGAGACTTTCCTCTGCTTTTGACAAGGGCCCCTGGAGACAGCTGACACACCACTAGCACAGTGCCAAAAAATACTGCAGGACATTCAGTCTAAATTAGCATAAAATACTAAGATAACACCATTTCTATTTCTTCTGATACTGATCAGGTTGATACATTATGTTATGGAGAGCAGACTGAGATCATAGTTTTACTCTCCTGTAACCTCCTAACCATACCCTCTTAACTGTCTTAGGTTCAGGCCATCAACAGAAGTCCCGCTATTCCCCATCTTGGCTTTGCTGCATACTGCTATGAATCATACTACATAAATTGCACAGACACACAGAACTAAGAATTTACTTGATTTGTCACTTAAACAATATTTTAGTTCTGATCTCACAAGCAGTCTGTTAATTTTATATTGAACTAGTGAGAATAGTACTCTCCTTATAATTTGTGTTCAAAGTTTTTCCAATTACAAAATCTGCCAGCTCAAGGGGAAAAAGTGGTTTAGATTAAGTTTTGTAGCTGAAAAAAGAAACACTGCCAATTTCCCAGCACTAAGGACTTTTTACAGAAAGACATTTTGAAATTTTTTTTTCAAAATATATTTTTTTCAAAATATATTGTGGGTGTTTCAAGACTAAGAGTAGATGAAATAGCTCAGTGGAGAAAGACACTTCTTAGTAAGTCTTTAAGCATGGGTGGCATCTATCAAAGAGAAACTTCTGTTTTCTAGAGTTTTACTAAGCAGAACTGCACAAAAACTGGTCCCACGTAGGCTGTTTTTCTTGAGAGGGTCCTACACTAATTTTAATATCCCATCCACTAGAAAGCAGTTTGAACATCTTCCATAGTTTAGTGCACAGTTCCATTATATCCCATTAGCTGTCTTTCATAGCAGATTTATTCAGTGCTGCCTCTAAGATTATTAATTAGTCTTTTAACATTTGAATTTTAAGAGAATCCCCTTAATTCCACTCTCTAGTTAAACTTAAAAAATCATGCAATTCCTAAAATAATGACCAAGTCTGAAGCAATCTGAGCTAGATCCACATCCACTTCAGAGCACACACATAACATAAGCACAGTTTCATACTCTATCCTGTTCTATGACCAATGTTCACAGACACAATGGCAAAGTCTTATGGATGTTTTTGAGTCCCCATGCACACAAGCCTGAAACCTCTCTCAAAGAAAAATCCCCACAACCATTCCATAAGCAGGGCTCAGTTTTCTTTCAAAATGTAATCCATTACTAGAGGTAAAGAATTTGTTATCCACCTTTTCTGAAAAATTCTAATGGCTATACTGCTCAGATGTAAAACACATGGATTTATATTCGGGTGGGAACATTACTCAACACACTAAGGAGGATTAAGACACCTTTTAACCTTCCCAGTGAAGCTCTACAGACAAGCACTTAAGACTACCTTATTAAGAACAAGGCAAAGTGTAATTGAGCACATTACTGTATTTCAGTGCAGTCAACTGGGTTATGGTCTCAACCACCAAGAAAATTTCTATATTTTACTTTGTGACTGATACAGTGAAGAGGGCTAAAAGAGTAATCTGATGCCAGCCTTTTTACATTAATATATTTCAAATATGTCTACTAGTGGTATTGTCATAGCACAGCAGCCTACACAGGTTTGTGGTATGCAGAGAAATTCCCCCACCTCTTTTTTGCTCTTTAAAATCTTAATTCCAGGTCTTACATCAGCCATTGATATTTGACATGACTGATACTGAGCTTTTGATGATTAACAGTGGGCTTATGTGAAAACTAAAATGCCTTTATGAACTCAAGAATAACATGGACTTTTCAGCCTCTTTTTTCCTTGTTCCCAAGGAGTACAAACTACTCTACAGCAAACCCAGAAAAAACCAGAGGCGTGAATAAACACAAAATAATTCTCTGTTGTAAAAGACCAAAAAAACCCCCCAAGCACAGGAAAGACAAAACCAAGTTGTTTCCTCAGCACCAGAACTAAGGATGCCTCCCTTCCCTTTCCCTCATGCCTAATGAGGTGCAAAGTTCTGCCTGAAGCTTTTCCCACTGCCATGGAGTCCACACAGGGACTTGGGTCACTTTTTCTTCAAAGAGAGGAACTAATACAATTTCTCTCCCCTGTCCAACAATTAATTCCCATGAAACTTATAGGGATTCAGTCTTTCATTTAAGTAGACAGAGGTCTGCAAACCAAACTGGCATTAACTAAAAATTTACTAAAGAAGGACAAACAAATGCACCTACACACCACAGCATTTGCATGTGCTTGTATTCACAGCATGGCCACGTAAGTCTCTTTTCCTATACAAACAAATTAGGAAAGAAAATGAAATATGAATAGTGAAAAACTGGATGAATACATGTATTAACTGCACTTCAAGATATATGAAAACTAGAAAATAAACCAAACCAACATGTTCACAGCAGCTAGGGTAGATACAAAGTTTTTGATGCTGCTATACAGAGCACATACAAATTCTGTTTGTCTCTTCTGGTCTTATTTCAGTTAGCTGAAATACTTCCTCTCATCAAACACAGGTCCACAGAAGTTTTGAATTTTTTAGATGACAGATGTGGGGAAAAGGCCTGAAAGAAAACGCAATACTCCACCATGTGGCATTGCATGAGAACAGGCAGAACTCTTTCACAAGCCAGACTTTTCCAAGTCCTATATTGATTTGATATAGAAAGTGTAAAGTCACTGTGGAGGAGAGCAGTTTTCTTGGAATCACATTCTGACACATTTGAAAAAAACCCCAAACCTACCACCAACAAAAAAAAAAACAACTAAAAAATTCAGTCAATTTCACCAATATGAATTTGGGAGGAAAAAAAGCCTTCAGTACCCAACCATGCAATTCAGATACAAAGAATGGAATACTTCTCTATTTCAAATGAGAAGTATTTTAAATATTTTATATCATACTCCAAAAAACTTGAGAAGTATTTTGAATGGACTGAAAATACCTAATGGGGAGATGAGAGAAATGCCTTTAAAGAGAAAATTTCAAGTTTCCTTTAATTCTCAGGAAAGATTTTGACATTTCAAAAACCTCCTTAATCTGAAATTTCAACTTTTGTACTCTTTATGAAGAAATAACCAGCTTTTTCTCTTTTTTTAATGCTTCTCTCCTAGTCAGTTTTCCATATATTCATTCATTTTTTTAAAACCATTTTCCAAAGTGTGCTCCAGTAAGGAAACAAACCAAGTCTAACCATAAATAATTGCATTAATAATTAAAAAAAAACCAAAGAGCAAAATCTGAGGTATCTGAACCATATGTACTCAAGTTTTCCTAACCACTAGAAATATTATCTACAGAAAATTTTTGCCCAGAGGCAAGAAAAACCCACCAAATTAAAAATACTACAGAAAATTAAAGTATATTTTTTTCTTTTGTCACATTTCTCATTACAGAATTAGAAGCATTCAAAAGAAAAATGCTGAGGGAAGGAATCCTTCAGCACGTTTTCACATATCTTTATGATATGAAGAAACGCTGCTTGTATCTATGGTTCCTTGCTGCTGATGCTGAAGTGTCTTGCTGCATTCACAACCTGAATGTTTAAGGTAAAACATGAAAATGTTTAAGAGTGCAGCCTACCTCAAGCTCAGCATGAACTCTCATAGAAGACACTGCAAAGGTATTTAGCCTATTCTTTTTCCACTTTACATCCACAGCTACTATTTGACTAAAAAGAGGCAATTTTTATCAGACTAAATGAATATTTATTCTTCGTTCATGAAACAGATCACTCTCTTATTGCTGTTATGTTACTGGTATTTGAATTCAGTACAGTTTGCCAACATCTTTCAACTATTGTTTCTTTCAAGTGCAGTTCCAAAATCTGAATGCCTGTCTCACAAATACAGTAATTACTCTTCTGTTCCTAAGATTTGTTCATGAAATGAGAAAACAGCCTTTGGGAAATTTGTTTTGCCTGAGAAAAGACATTTGTTACACTTAATTATTAAAGATTAAAAGTTATTTGCAACAGCTTGTCCTCACATTCATCATCATAACATTGTACAACCACAGATTTATAGGATAAATATAAATCAGGAGTGAATATGATGATGCTGGGCTCTATTTTGGGATCATTTATGACAATGGTTTTGCAAACCAGGCATTGAACTGAGATAGAAATAACCACAATACAGATGACTATACAACTAATCTGTGACCATCTGCATATTTTGGTAAGTAAGAAATGCTACATGGGTAAAAATATGAATGTGCAAATTCACTTAAATCTGTAACACATGCACACTTTTCTCTACTTAGAAACCTTACAACTGTCCATAATATCACTCCATTGGCCCAAGAAAACTAAGAGTTCAAGTTTAACTAATATCTAGTCAAAATTAAAAGATGAATTTTCAAATTATACATATGACAGAGGAATTATCCTCTCAGAAAAAAATAGGAAAACATGAGATTTAGGAATAACAGACATAAAACAGGTCACATGCTAAATTTAATGTCAAGAAAATCATATCAAAAGTAGATATCAGTGCATCCCATATATCATCAGTGCAGATTGTCCCATGTACTTGTTTTCAGTCACAATATACGGAATTTCTTTGAAAGGCAGAGGTCCTGAACTGCTTCTCTGGATAGAATGTAGATACACTAGAGGCAAAGGCATGCCCCCCTTCACAAATCCACAAGCTAATGTCAACAGGCTCCATGAAGAAACTACAAATACCTACACCACCTGCACGCTTTTTGTTTTGTTGTTGGGTTTTTATGGTTGTGGTTTTTTTTTCATCAGGGGGACAAACAGCTGTCCTCCTAGGAGAGTGCTTCAAAAAAACTGGTCAACTTTGAGTCCACAGAGAGCTCACCAAATCTCTGGAGAAAAAACGAAACTTCAAGCATAAATGTAATATGCTAGCATTATTGTGAAAGAGGCTCAGATGTTGCTGGTTTGTTATCTGAAACAAAAAAGGATGCAAAAATTTGATAGAGATCAATTTTTATTGATATTCATGTTTACTGATGCAGGATAGATTTGGTTTTTTTCTTTCAGTCCAGCTTTAAGTGTTGGTTTGACTGATCCATACAGAATTTTTAATTCATCCATACGCTAACATTTTTATTATAAGAAAATAAAAGCAAAGAAAATAAAATAAAGGCTGTGCCTTATCACGGTCAGCTGTAGCCCAGTACAACTCTCCTTGAAAACAAGATGATTCTGGATTCAGCCAGCTTCATGAATAACTACTTTTGACAACATGCTTTCAATGAAATCTGGGACTGTAGTAGCGCAGCCTGCATTCCATGAACTGCTGCACTCCAAGTCTCCAGCAGAAGTTGTGTGTGCTGGTGTATGTATGTGTCGCAATGAGGTCATGCCCACTCATTATGGCTTTGCAGATAGAACTGCATTATTATTTCTGAATGCAACTTTAATTGAAACTCAGGTCAAAGGATTTGACAAAGATCTGCTTCTTTCAGAGTCCAGACTTCTAAGCAACTTAAATGTTGCTTAGAAGCTCACATACCTCATGTACTGACAGACTGGCTCTTACCAGAACTTCTTAAACAAATGGTTCTCCTCAATCAATTTGTGCAGCACAATGAAATCCTGGTCTTGAATGGGGCATCGTATTTCAGGTGTAGTAAGAATGTTCTTGGAGAAGTTCCCATACACCAAAGACACCAGTGAAAGAAAATACAAAGGAAAGAGGAACACAGGGAATAAGGAGCAAGGAAGCTTTGAAGTGCAATAGTCCTATCTCGGTAACTGTATTCTTAGTAAGTATCATATAGATTCAGAGACCAAAGATCACAGCTCAACCTTCTATTCATATGAAATACACTGATATAATCCATAAAAGAGGAAGATATTGATCATGAGTCTTGTACCAACATTCTTGCCTCTATTCACAAGATTTCTTTGCTATGTACGAAGAACTGTTGCAGTTCACTCACCTTCTGTACAGAAAGTTCATTTTAGCTGTTTCTGTAGATAGATTTCTCAAATAAGTTCTCTGTCAACATGAACTGTCTCTGGCTGAAACAGAAAGGTTCTAGCAGCAATGATACATTATAGACATATCAGTTTGGGAAATGAGAGGAGATCATCTATGTATTCAATGTTATAGTGCTAAGGTCCTTAAAGTGGGAAAACTAAAGCTTATTCCTTCTTTGCCTAGAACAGTTGGCTTCAGGGAACTTGAAGTCATTGCCAGGCTCCAATTGCTTCTGACTGTATAACATCAGGTCAATTGATTAGCTTAGGACAAGACTTACACCCAATTTAACCTGAATTTAACCCAACTCTAACTTAGTTATGTGTAAAAGCATGATGAAGGACAAAAGAATCATGAGTTGTATCTATAAAAAACTTATTTACTGACAATGTTGGAGAAGTGCAAAGCTTTATTTTCAGAACCTTATTTTTGTTCACACGAATCTGGAAGACAAAGTATCTTCTCCTTATAAACAAAGCCTACTGGATACTGAAGTCCCTCAAGCTTTATTGAATAGTCGGGGTTTCTGAAAGCTAAATAGCAGAATAGAATGAACACTATGGTAAGAAAAATATATGCCCTATTAGAATGAAACTATTTCTGTCCTTTCATAGCCTGAGAGCATCAGGTCACTTAACCTCTTCATAGGTATACAGAAGAAAATACAACCCTAAGGGTTTGAGTATGCAACTACCCCCAGGTTTTTACAGCAAAGGTCTGTACTGTCTGAGGGCTATCAATGTTTGGGATGCTTCCAAAGGCAAATTGTTTAGTCAGAGGCAGATTTGATCAAGGCTCATGCTTTCCAAAAGGCAGCCAGCTTACTTAGGCCCTTTAAAAAATCCTTTCCCTAGAGCTCATCCACTGGGCTGTTTGGGCGGTGTATTTTGAGCAGCAGCAAAGTGCCAAGTCAAAAGCAAAGAATTTGTTTCTAAGAGAAGAAAGGAAAAGACAAAGAGCAAAAGTTAACACTGCAGATCATTGCAAGCTTCAGAGTACAAAACAATTGTTTTAACGAGAGCTAAAAATACTTCCTTGTAAGAGTGCTTGCTCTTCTGCCAAAGACATGCAATACACTGAGAAACATGTTTGCAGAATCAAAATATTTATACTACAAAGTAGCAGTTCCTACTTTAGAAACTTATAGCTGATTAAGTTTGAACTACATTTTTTATAATACAGACAAAATACTATCAACCACAGCCAAATGTAAATATTGGCTTTGTTGTGAACTTCATGTTCAAACAGGAAAAAAAAACCAACCCAGACCACAGTTACCTTGGTGTAACTATCAATATATTTATAGGACAAAATACAATATCCTTTCTAACCTACTCTTTGTTATGTGACACAAGTTGTACTAGAGTGCACCCTGAAAAAAACTAACAGAAAGGCTGTGCAAACAAATATGAAGTCATCTGGCCTCATGGGAAGCTTTACAAATGTCTGTTCTCTATACTCAAAAATCTTGTCTCAACTCAAAATTCAATACAACTCTTCATTTGTAGTCCAGGGGAACACAGACAGTTAAACGTTTATAGAGATCAAACTTCAGAGAAACTTTAACGGAAAGTGTCAAGTTCAGCTTCTTTGTTAGTTTCAAGCATCGGAAAATCTTGCTTTTTTTAAGGGGAAAAACAAAGAGAATTGATTTAAGTCATAATCAGAATGACAATTAACTTCTGAAAATCCACGTTTTCTTGCCATATTTAGAGAATGCAGAAACAGTATCTACAGCAACATCAACAGTGCAGCTGTGAGGCTGCCAATACTGCCTCCAACTGCGTAAAGAACTTTTTTCTTCTTTTTTCAAGTCTTTTTTTCACTTTTCTCCTTCCAAAGACATAAAACCTAGCAAGAATTTAATGTAACGTTATGGTATTTGTAACACTCGAGCAACAACTTGTTCAGCAAACATTAATTGTCAGCTCCTGCATTTATTTTTAATTGTTCTCTTTTGTTGTAACCCAAGAAAGAAAACCAATAAATGATACAAGTGGGTGTCAGCCACACTTCTGTGCCAAAACCAAACAACCTTCCTCTAGTTAAGGCCCAAAACTTGAGATTACTGTAGGCTTTCAGAAAAGACTAATCATCAACAACAGTTTGCATTGTTTGTTACAGTAAGAAACTCCCAGTAAGGGAATGGTAAAGCAGCAGAAGTAGAAGAAGAGCATTCAAAGTTCTGAAAGCATTTATACTACCTATGTTACCTGATTCATTACTCGCAACTTCAGTTCTTCCCCCCTGAATGTCTTCTTTCCTTGCTGATGAAAAGCTGGAACAGACCAAGACAAACTTTTGGTGCTACAAACTGGTTCTACGAACTAGTGAGGCTTGACTCACCAGCAGTGGTTCTGCTGGAGATGTGTTTCCCTCCCCTAAAAGTGAAAGTGAGATACGATGATTATTAAGGAGTAAGAGATAAAGTTGCATGACTCAGTCTCTGGGTCACCTCCAATAGCAACTGCCTCCACCATTCTCTTCACATCAGCAACAAAAAACGTCTGCACTTGCCATCCTCCTCTCTGGTATGTCCTCCATACCCACCCATCCCACTTCTTCCTTCAAGCCATTATATAAATATCTGTAAAGGGGGAGCTAGCAAATAATTTCTTACTGTAAATTATGTCCAAACATTCAGCTTGTACTAAATTTTAAGTACATTAAGTACAGTGTTGGACTTCTGTGTTATTCTCTGCATCACTTAACATACCAGAATACTGCCCTGTGCTGTAACAACTACATTACAAACATCATCTGACTTCTCAGAATTTGTCACAGTATAGGAAGAATACATAGATGAGCCAGTGTCCCTAAAATTGCATGTAGATCAAGTGTCAGCATCATCATATGTAGAGACACAACAGGGACAATTCACGTTCATCTCAGGACGGTCCAGAAACCAGCTTCAAGACCAAGTACTCTGAAGAGCAAGCAAAAGAGGATATAGGGAAGTTTCTGCTGCCATTAGCTAGCTTACCTTCCTATAAGTCTTCAAATTGAACTTTGTTCTTTATTGGTGTCATAACTTTAAAATGCCTACTATGTATTGCCAGGCCATCAAGTCTGTAAGATGGTAACCTTGATGTGTCTTGGTAAATTTGGAGCTTTAAAGATGCACATAAGACATTAATATAGCACAAAGTGAGCCCTAAAACAAGCATTGTCACACTTGAAATTCAGGTCCACATGTTTGATGTGGACATGTTATTAGAAGCTGTATACACATCTATTAAAGTGAGCTAATAGCATCAGTATTAATTACTACAGGAGAATGTTTTGTCACTTACAAACAGACAGATGAACTTGCTGCTCCCACACTCATGTTGTTTATTTACTGTTTACAAGGCTTCCAAAGATCCAGTTATGTTCTTCTTGTAATAGGTAAATCAATACCAAAGAAACCATTGCCTTCTACCTCAGTTAAAGACTTAGTCTAGACCATGTCACACTGTAGTTCTCCCCAGAACTCCTCACAATAGAAAAGAGCTGCAACTCTGATACTCAAAAAAATATACATCTATACCAGGAAAATTAATTCTTCATAAAGGCACATTTATGAATGTTTGACTGTCATTTTCTCATTGTCAGAACCTGCCACTAACATTAATTCCAACAGTATGGAAAAATCTGACAGTAGGTGCCTCTTACTCTAGAGAGCAGTATTTGAAAGTTAAAACTAGAACAAGTTGGGAGTTGCGTTGCAGTTTAGCTTTTTTTTTTTTAAGGAACTGTAAAGTCAGCAAGTGTGATGCTCAAAATGAGCTTTATCAAAGCCTGTCCCATTCCCATCTGCTTTATCAACCTGTACCTCAGCAGTATTCTGACTTGCAAGTGGTACTACATCACATTGGATCACATTAATATCCAGTCTTCCCTGTTCGCTATGAATCAGCCAATCATACTGTTTTTCCTAGAGTACCATGAAAGGTGTTCTGAAAGATCCAAGACACTAAAATTTGTGTAACCTTTAAGTCAAACTACAGTTTCATTCACAGGTATTCATGGTCCCTTACTACATTTAAAAAAAAAAATCTCAACCCCCGGGAATTCACACATATTTCCCAGAATCCCAAAGGTTATCCTAATTTACTCTCATAAAATCAAGACACCAAGTGGTAAAGATGGAATCAGAGTAGCAAACACCACAACTACCTAGTGACTAATGTGTGGAACTGGAAAGCAGATGCAGAGGTGATGCACGTGTTCCTGTAATTACATTCCATGTTTCTTTTGTGCCTTGTTTTTCATTAAATAAAAAAGGCAGATATTGCTTCTATTCCATTTCTTCTATCAATTCTTTAAAAGCTCCTGCCTTTCAAGCAGGAGTTGGACATATGCACACAAACATCATCCAACCCTGCATAGCAGACTGTTTAGTAAAGAAATACACATATGCATTTTGAAAACAGGGTTTTATTGGAACTTACAAAACAAGTCTGAAATCTAATTCAGGAAAGGCACTTCAGGCTTTAGTCCCTTTTCTTTTTAGCTTTGGGTTTTTCTGACAGCTGAGATAATTCACTTTCTTCAATTTCACAATGCTTTCTTTTCTTTTTCTTTGACTTTTTATGGTCACTTTGGTAACCACTGGAGTCACTGGTAGGCAAGATTTGTTCCTGTTCTTGTTTGTCCTTTTTCTTTTTCTTTTTCTTCTTGCCTGTTTCATCACATAACCCATTCACACCATCAACACTTTGCCCTTCTTCATTTTCCCTCCCAAGGTTATTTGTCTCATTTAAAGGCTCTTCTGTTACATTATCTTCCCCAGAGTCATTCAAGCCATTTTCCTGGTGGCCAAGCTTTTGAATTTCATTCCCATTTGAACTGTCAGTAGCGGTCTCAGATCGTTTGGGCCGCATGCTGTAAAAGAAATACACAAAATAAACTAATTTAGACACATGTTAGTGCACCTCACACAGCAGAATCTCAAAATTCGCTAAAATGCAGTATTTACACCAAGTACATAAAAGAGAAAAATTTGCTAAAAATAACAACAAATGGAGAGCATGATACTCTAATGACAGAAAACTATAAAGCCAGTTTAATACTTTCAGGGTAATTTTTATTACCTCACTAGCCTCCTTTTTACCTCACAATGAATATTCTTTCAAATCTTAGCCTAAATTTCTTCTCTAAAACACTGTACAGACCATTTAATACTTCCTTTTTCATCCCCCAATTTATAATTACACATCATGTAGTAAAGCTTTTTTGGTTTTTTAATTCTTTCACAAATACACACAGCAAATGGTCTAGTCAATCATACATGAGACACACTTCTGATTTTACCAAGCAGTTGATAACTGTTCTAAACAATTAAAACAAAGGTGATGCCAGAAAACTAAAAAAACAAATGAAACAAGAAAAAACCCAAACAAAATCAAAAAACCCAGCAGGTATTGTGCAACTCAAGAGCACTGGAGAAAATGTCTAGGAAGATAAATATGGAAAGAATGCAGTTTAAAACCATGGAAGAGGAGATGTCCCAAAAGGCACTAAGGACAAAATAATAAAATTTCGTTGTAAATTCACTGAAACAATCCAGAGCACCCTTCTAGATTAAAAGAAGAAAAATCATACAAAAAATATTATAGATTTCTGAGTAGCAGTCATATTGTACATTTAATTAAAAACATAACCATGTTGGCAGAAAAACACTGCTTAGTAACTGACTGATCTAAAAAAAAATCTGAATGAACTCTTTTAAAGACAAGATTTTTTGCAAGCTGCCCTAAAAATTTAAAGAGGCCTAAGGAGGAAGGTGATGCATTTTCTTATATCGTCTTTGAAATTCTTATGTTTGAGCAAGTCATCCACATCTAACTATTTGGGATTATGCAATATACACACATCTTTGTGTGTAAATGTCAATGTAAACACTATGTTTAGAAACTCAGCTGTTTTCACTTGAAAAGCCTATGCACATTCATTAACACAGCTACTCTAGATATCTCAGGGTGTTATTTTAAGCATTTAATATCTACGCAATCAACAGTTTCACAGGTCAACACACGGGTTTTTAAAGCTCAAAAAAAATCTAGTTTTAATTTTTCCAGAGCAAAATTCCATGCAAGTCCTTAACAGTGGAAAGTTTAATTTAAAATACCTAACACAGATTACATACAGACATGGATTTGTACAAAAATAAGAAAGCTTAAAGATTAAGATGTAATTAAAATAATTTAGTTTACAACAGACCTATTAAAACAGTTAAAAATATTCTCTATCAAGGCACAATACCTTTTTTTAGTGAGTCCTCCTCGAATGAAGAACACCCCAGCTGTATCGGAATCCAAGTGCAACACTTGAAATTTCAGTTCATCCCCTATTTTTAACCCCAGCTCTTGCCACTGTACAACTGACATTTGTTCAGGCTTAGGGATAGATGCATTGAAGCACCCATGTATCAGGCAGCCAATATGACTAGGGGCCACTTTATTAATTATACCCTAAAAAAGAAAAAGAATGTCATGTGAAGATACAGCAAAGATCAGCCCTTTAAATGCACAAAATATATATTTAGGTTCCTATATGGACATTTTTCAACAAGAGTTTATGCACAAGTTATGGAGTCAGTTTATCAAGCAAATAAGGTAACTCTTTTTCACTAAAATCAACGATATTCCTGTATACTCTTCGTACAATTCCTCTGAAAATAGAACTCAACTGCAAGAGAAAGTAAGTCAAAACATGGGATTTAGCCACAGTGAGTACCTGAATAGAGCAGGTAACTCTTTCCTCACACTACAGGGATCAACTTTGATTTGAAGCCATTTTAAGTCTGATTTAGTTTTCTGAAAAGGTCTTCAGGCTGGCACAGCACTACTTAGCAGCTGAAGATACAGAAGATGCACAGGAAGCTTTTAAGTACTCCATTTAGTGGGCTTCGGATACATCTGCATGTGCAACGATATTCACCTTTGTTTTGCCTAAGAATGAATGACATACACCGAAAACGTTTTCATTCTCTTCATTCTTAAACACATTTAGAAAGACACAAGCTATGCTGCAAAACGTATGGCATAAATACGAATGTAAGCCAACTCTCAACTCACTTTTCCCAAAAGTACTGTTGCAAGGGTATTAACAAGGTAAAAGCTGTTCTGTAAGCCATACATCTCCTTTTATTGAAGGCAAGCTTCAACTTAATGTATTGCTCTTGTAAATGAAGGAACTAAACTCATGAGAATATTCTAAACCTTCTTATCAATATAACACATAGTATGGCCAGTCTTCGCGAACGAAGATTTGGGAAAGGTCATTACCCTTCGAGCCTGCGCAGTGGATTTTTTTAGGTGAGACACAGTGTGTGCTGAACTGAGCCCACCCTTTAATCCTAGAATTACGGGCTCTTCAAAGAAGCATGGATATGATATACACGACTATGGCACAGTAATATGTAATCCTTATGCAACAATGTTTTAGGTAATACATAATTATACATAAATTTAATAAATTTAGGGACAGACAGTACAGATAGATAAGTAAAAACTACCGCTACCAACCGGTAATAAATTGCTATTAACTAGTCATACACGAAAAAAACATATCTCCAACTAAGCTCCCGACCACTTGACGCTGGAGATAAATCAAGCTTTGACTACTTAACTAAACAAAAAAAATAAAACCGCTCCGTGAGACGCCAAGGCATTTACATACCACCAGCTTTTTCCCTTTCTTGGGGCTGAAGATGACAAAGTCCGCCTCGATGTTGAGGTGGATGAATCCCTGGTCGTCGTAAATGTCGCCAAGCTCACCCACCATTTTGATGTTGTCGTAAGCCACGGGCACACCCTGAAGGCTGGAAGGGGAAGGAGGGGCGGGCCCCGTTATCTGTTAGTGCGGACACAGTCCCCCCCGCGCCGAGCCCGCCACCCCGCCCGCACCTCTCCGAGTATCGCAGCAGCTCCGCGTCCAGCTGGGCGCGGATGCCGGAGCGCTTGCGGCCCAGGAAGCGCGGCGGCAGCGCCACGTGCCTGCGGTGCGGCGCCACCACCAGGCACGAGTAGCGGCGCCCGACGAGCCCGCGGGCCGCGGCGAAGGTGGGGGCGGCGGCGGCGGGGGCGGGCGGCAGCGCCGGGGCGGGCGGCGGCGGCTCCCGCGGCACGGCCATGCTGCGGGCGGCACGGGCGGCGCCCCGCGATGGCGTCAGGCGCCATCCATCCGGCGGGGCCCGGCCGCGGGCAGTGACGAACTTCCGAGGGCCGCCCCGCCTCATCCCGCAATCCCCGTGTGCCCGCTCGGATGTCCTATTTCGTGCCTCAGCGGGATGTGCCTCCGTGCCGGCGTCATCTGTTTTCTCTTTTCAACGGGTTTTTGCATCCGTTTGCCCCGTGAACTGAAATCAAACATTTGGTAGTTTGGACAGGAGGTGTGTTACGATGTCATCGCATATTTAAATTGAACATCTGGTGATTTAGCCAAAAGACGCACTGACAAATTACCTTAAGTGGCGTTCTTCTTACATGGCAATTTTAAGAATACAGAATTTGTTTCCTGTTGCTGGAGCCCGGGTCTAATTTCTGCATATAACGAGAAGTTTACTTGTAGAAATTTAGAAATCTCATTACTTCCAGTGATACAAAAGCCTTTGAAACTAAATGCTACATCACCAGAAGGTTTCTTTGATTGAGCATACTGTGAAGACAGGACATGGGTAGTTTTCACAAGTAAAATAAATAATGATCTTTGATTAACCACAGACTAGAAGACAGAAGGAGAAAAAAGATAAAACTTACAAAAATCAGAAAAAGGGTTGCCGGCGCACTGATCACTGCAATGACCTACAGAGTAAGCTGCAGCACTACAAATAAAAACCTTGTCCTGTTGTAGCTGATGGAATTTGTTGTTGGATAGTGAAGACTTTGTCTAGAAAAGTCAGACTTTACGTGCACTCAAAGGTGCACAGTACCGCCTTAAGATTTTACTTTAAACTGATTTAACTGAGCTGGTGCAAAAAACTTGAAAAGGTTTTAAATCTCATTGATTTTAATCTTAATTTATATCAACCTAATTTGTTTCAGGAATGTACACTTTCACACCGATTGAATCCACATGAGGATTGATATATCAGTTTCATTAAAGGTGTTTTTTTTTTATACTGTGGAAGCCTCAGAAACACTGTTCTGTGAAAACAAGCTTTAGTCAGATACCAGAAATCCTTGAACTCCCTAAAAAACATTAAGTGATGCAAAAACTTTTGAAACTACTGAAATACTAGATCACCAGAAGGTTTTCTTTGACTGAATGTACTGTGAAGACAGGACATGGTTAGTTTTCACAAGTAAAATAAATGGTATAATTTGCAGTACTTTACTGCAAGTAAAGTTGGATTAGTGTGAAAGAACTGACATAAAAATGGCTTTCAGATGTCATATCAAACTTGCAAAATTGAAAGAGAAAATGTCTTGAACTACTGTAATCTCTATTCCTTTGTGGCTTTAGTCCTCCAAGGTATTTAATGTCTGTTGAAATTAATTGTATGTTATACACTTAGCTTTCTGGAAAAAATATCTGTATTTTTTATTTCATCTATTCGAATCATATTTAAACCTTGCAATGTGCTTTCAATAACTGCCTGCACTTCTATTCCTAAAAGAAATATATGTTTCATAACTCTTATTTATGAGTGGATTTAGTTTGCAGTGAGAACATATAATACACAAAGGGCTCTACTCAACGTTATCCAGGATAATAAAACCTTACATCTGCTCTTAAAATAAAAACTGAGAATAAGGTGGAAAGGCAACATGAACAAGAATGTGGACTTTTGTCTTTCATCCTGTAGTCAGGTTGGACAAGATGATGTTGGAAAGGCTCTCCCTCTCTGAGCCTGCAACAATCCAAGGGTGGTCTCCTTGGACTGTACTTTCTAATTGAATCTCCATTTATCCCTTCTATTGTGCTTGGTCTTCATTGCACAGTGCTCTTGGGACCTCCACATTTGCTGTCAGGCTAAAGTAATCTGGAGAAGGAACTTTAAATCCTAATGATCCTTAAGTCTATGTGGTAGGCTAGACCTCATTCAAAATAGCTTTCTTGAAATTCTTTTACTGTAGATAGCTGATCACAGCACAGGCTGTTTTTCTCTGTGAGTCCATACCTGTCAGGTCACTCTGCTTGCTGATGCAAGATAGCCTAACTGTACCAAAAGCGGTGTTGTCTTGCAGTCTTCTAGAGACTTCAGACCCATAGTATGACTTGGGCTTTCATTACCTGATTGTAAAAGATGTTCTGATGAGAGACATCTTAATCCAGCTGCCAGCTGCCGCAGCCACAGATGTTCTTGAAACCCTCTGGACCATAACACTTAAGTCCTGTTGATTCCCTCTGTTCATTTCTTGTCTTCTTTTTCTTCCCTAGTTGTATATCTTTTCACTTCTTGATGTTAGCTTTCAGCTTAGAAAGTCTGTCTTGGATGACCTTTCAGCAGCACTGCCGTGAGCCTGTGTCTAAAAAGGCAGCTAAAATCAATGTCTAAAACAGTACAGCCATTGGTATGTTTGCCAAGTCTCACGATGGCTGATAAGACTGTGCTGAGCCTGTTTGTCTCTAGTAGTCAGGTTGCCAGTAACAATAGGGACCAAACCCAAAAGCTGCATTTGCAATCACTGCTGTTCTTTTCCTTTCTGTTTTATCTCTGTTTGTCTTGTTTTCTTTGTGAAAGGAAGGCCAGACTCCAATAAGGAGACTCATTAACAACTGCAAATTCAGCACCTCTCAGCTTGTCTTTCCATATAGTGATTGCTATCTTCCATCCAGGTTTCTGGATTGACATTGTATGTTCAGTAGAAAGCTCACCCAGTTGCCCATTGATGATCTGTTGTAGCAGCTGCAACTCATTCATTCAGAGGGCTGCCTGTATCCAGTATTAAAATCCTGGATGCAGAATATACTGCATCTCATGCAGAGTGGAGGAGTGCCTGTGGCGGTGTGTGCTGGAGTGGGAGACACACTCCCCTGTAGGACTGTGTGCTCAAAGGACTCAGTGCATTTTGAAATTGAATCCATCCCAGGTTCCTTATTGCATGACTTGTGCGCTATAAAAAAGAGAAATGAAGAAATACCTCAGTTGCATAGAAAGGTTGGATACAGTACAAAACTTGTGCTCTGAATTTTTTTTTAAATATTTTAGCTGGCTTCTCATTTTTCATTTTTTAACCCTACAGTATTTTTAATGACAGTTGTTGCTGTCATACTCAGAATGAGGAATCAGTAATCAAACTCAGTTTTGTTTGAAGTTGTATGGTGACAGATTTGCTTCAGTATATTTGACCCTCATCTCAAATAGAGACTAATCCTAGCATGTTTGGTCATTGAGAATTAAGCATCTAAATGTCACTGAGGGTCTCACCTCGTGGTCCTAAATATGGAATTCTGTTGGGCTAGTTTTGTGTAAGTTATTTTTGAGAGGGTCACCATTTAGTTATGTATAAAATCGATCAGTGTAAAGGGTTAGCTAAAGTTAACAATAGTTACAGTAGTAAAAGCTCATTTGACTGGAAATGGGAGAGGAATTAAGTTATTACTGTCAGGCAAACATCTCATTTGAGCAAATACAGGTTGTTAGAATGAATACTGTCATTGGCCAAAGGAGGTAGATACCAAAGAAGATGTCAGTATATCAGGAATCTCTCTGTCTCAGGGTTTGTACTTCAGCTAAGTGTACCAAATGCTGAAAATCCACCAGATGGCAGACTAAAGCCTTGATACTGAAAAGTGCCGTCATCCAAAAAAAAGATGGTAACTGCATGACTGGCTGAAAATTTAATCTGTTACACCTTGCAGACTCTGCTTTGTTTTGTCAGCAATTAGTAGGTCAATCTTTAATAGCTAGGAAATTACTTAGAAAAACATTAAGGGGAAAGAAATGGGATAAGACATCAATTATGTTAATTTGTTTCAGCTAATAATTTGTCTTGATTTGTAGTGACGTTCATGATTCAAAGACAGGGACCTGTTAGAAGGAGTCTGGAGGAGGGCCACAAAGATGATCAGAGGGCTGGAGCTCTTCTGAGAAGGCAGACTGAGAGAGTTGGAGTTGTTCAGGCTGGAGAAGAGAAGGCTCCTGGAAGACATTATAGCAACTTCCAGTATGTAAAGGAGACCTACAAGAGAGTTGGAGAGGGACTTTTTGCAAAGGCATGGAGTGATAGGTCAAGGGGGAATGGCTTCAAACTGAAAGGGGTTAGGTTTAGATTAGATATGAGGAAGAAATTCTTCCAAGTTAGGGTGGTGAGGCAGTGGAACAGGTTGCCCAGAGAAGTTGTGAATGTCCCTTCCCTGGAAGTGTTCAAGGCTAGGCTGGATGGGACTTTGAGCCATTGGAAGGTGTCCCTGCCCAAGGCAGGAGAGTTGGAATTAGATGATTTTTAAGGTCCTTCTACCCAAACCATTCTGTGATTCTGTGTCTGGGATAGACATCTCCTAAGTGTTGGGGACTGCCTAGATTTGCCTTTGGCCCTTGATTCTCTAAGTAGGTTACTGCCAGCTGGGAAATGGCTGATATGGCTGGCGATCACTCTTGTGGAGATAAAATATCTTGTCTATAAATATATTACTGAAAGAACTGTATTCAAGTAGCTCCCTGGCCTTACATCTGTAGAAAAGAAGGAACCTGATGTAGGATGGCTAGTGCTGGCTGTGGTGCCCCTCTCCAGTTTTGCTGGTGCTTTAAGGTGTAGTTTCGATAACAGAGACATCATGTAGAGATCTGGCTGCTGGGCTAATGCTGAGTCTCTCCTCTGTGTTTCCAGCCAGTGAGTGAAGTGTGTTCAGATATTGGCTTAAAGTACAGCAAACAATGTGAGACCATGACTTTTCCCATGTATACAAGAGGTGATGTTTCCATCCGGGAGGAAAGCAGCCTGTACCAACATAAAGAACAGTAAGGCTTCTCCACAGCACTGTGAATGCTTCTAATTGAATGGTGCTAACAAATGAGATGGATGCATAGGTTGTAAGTGCAGTAAATGAGGTGTTTCGTGACAATCTGTCTGTGCTATTTTGTAGTTCATACTCTGAGAAACTTCTAGCCTTGTTTTTTTACTCCAGTGGTTTTAAAATTGTCAGGAAAGATAAGAATTAAGGATCCACAGGGGATTGCCTCCAGAAAAGTCAGCTATTACTAATTTTAAGAGTAGAAAAAAATGTCTTTTTGTCATCCTGCTTTATGACTCCTCTACTTCTTCCAGATACTACAAAAGACAATCTTCTGGTTCTACTAGTGGTAGATTTCTCTGTCTTTTCAGTGCTCATGTTCTGTTAGAAAAGAATCGTGAAGACATTTATAATGACAAGAAGAACATTGAGACATTTAGATCTAAATCCTTGCTCAGACAAAACTCTAGAAATTTTGTAGTTTTTGCTGAGACACAGAAATTTTTAACTTACAGTACTGTTCCTAATTTTGCATCTCTTTTTTTAATGGAAAACCGTTAATTCTTCTGGCCAGGAGACCAGGTCCCAAATCTGAGGAGTTTGCCATTTAAGAGAGATCCAAAGTAACCATGCATTTGAAAGAAGGATACTTGATTATATCTCCTAGGCTACTTTCAAACTAAAGCCCCCGTCCTGCAATCTGATTTTTACAAGTGAGTTTCAGGAGGGTTGATACTTGAGAAATATTAAAAACAAATATGAGGAATTCAGTTACGTGGATTTTTTTTCATTTTATCTGCAGACTTTAACAGGTAGATTATTGTCAACTGTCTTTATAGTAACAAATTAGTCTGTTTTCTTTTTTCTGTATTTTCTTCTGCAGTTAAAGGTATATGCTTTTCTGTTGATAGACTGGAAAAGTTGATGCCTTTGCCCCAAATTTAATGGAAATGAGAAAAGATATTTTTTGAGGTTCAAAAATGTGATTAGTTTTAGTATTGTGACAGTATAGTTTTGTTTTGGGTCAAATATGGACTTGCTTGGATATTATCAAAATACTTCTTGTATTTCCATCCTACAAGAATGAAAAGAATACCTCAAATCTGATGGGAATTCTGTTCTCATATTGTAAGCCAAGGAGGCTGAGTAAGCATCATAGCATTTGCCTGTTTATGCTGTTTATTTTCCAGAACCACTGGGATTCCTTTTCCAGAAATATCCTTTGATAACTGAAATATAAGCTTTTAGTCATTTTTAATCAGTATTTTGTGTATAAAAATCTGCCTAAATTGTGAAGAAATTCTTCCTAGATCTGTGTTTGAAGACGAGCAGAAAAATAATGACACCAGTATAAAACAATTTTAGATTTATTATTTTTCTGCTGATCTTCTCAGGTGATGTATACTACTTCAGAAAATCTGTAATATAATTGATTTTCTTAGAAGAGCTGAGCTTCTGACTATCAATAACAGCATTATCTGCCTTCAGGAAAATAAAAGGTTGTAGTCATTATTTCCAGCGGATACTGAAGAGCTTGAAGTCACCATTTGCATTTGAGTACAGCAGCTCTAGGTGCTGAAGCAAAGGCACCTGCAGTAGTTTAGGTAATCTCCAATGCACAGTGCCTATAGTAGCTCTTATATGGAAAACTGTTTGAGTGTCACTCACCTCTGAACAATTCAGTGCTAGATATCACTTGATGCCTAGATGGTAACTCTGAATGACAAGGTTAAAGATCAGATAGCATATTTTTTAGGCAATTGCCAGGTTGTCCTAGTTCAAAGATATTTGGTTTTCCCTTAACTTCCTGCTGAGTTCGTGGTTTAATTTGGCATGTCACAATGTTCTTGTTGACCTGGTTCTCACTGACCTGCTTACCATTACTCCATCCACCCACATGTAAAAATCCCAAGATATCAAAAGTTATGGTTATAGTAAAAAAAACCCTCAAGTGAAACAAAAAACCCCACAAAAATCCTGAAACCAAAACAAACCAATAACAAATAAAAGGCCAAAAAACCCCAATCTGAAACAAACAAACAAACAAAACCCCCAAACAACCGATCACACAAAATCACATAACTACCAAAGTGAAACAAAAGATGAGTATCAGGGACTCTTCTGTGAGAGTCGTGACAAAAGCACAATTTTATTGTTCCCTAGACAGGTGGAAGTATAAAAAAAAAAAAAGCAATGTGAACAAAATCCTGCCCTCCTATCGGATTCTGTTTTCACTTAGACAGGTCGCTTAAGAGCATGAGAAATTTTCCTGCTTTGGCAGTGATGGAGGAAAGAAGCCCCAACACCCAAACTTGAAAGAAACAGTGCAACAAGCCATCAGCTACAAGGCTTGTAGCTGACTGTCCTAGTCAGTAGTTCCCAGAGCAGTGCTGCTTTGTGTGCTCCTCTGTGCGGTAAATCTTTCATGCTTCATTCCGACAGAAGAGGGCCTCCCAGCGTAACCTTTAGTGAGACGGTTGACGCTCCTGAGAGATGGGAATGGGAACTTGGATACTTTCAGACTGAGCAAAACGGGCTCTTGTGTCTAGGTGTGGTTCAAGAGGTATCCAAGTCCTCTCGAGGCAACCTGAGTTTTTAAATGCTCAGTTCCTTCACAGGTTCCTGATTTAAGGTAAAGATTCAGAACTCTGGATTAGGAGAAATATTTCCTCTGGAGGGGCAAAGCTCACCCCTTTCTCCCCATTTAGCCAAATACCTAAATAAACTTTGGACATTCCATAATATGTCAGGCTTGCAAGGCCTTGTTTGCAGCTTCCAAAAGTGTTTATCTGAATCTAGTGCCTTTTAACACTGTATTGGACTCATCAGTGGGATTTAACTTTTCATGGTCTTAAATTGTGCTTAACCTCAGTTTTAGTATGTTATACTGTCTCCATTGGAGGATTTCTAAAAAAATCCAGACCGGTTGTCAAACTGGGGTTCACTAGCATAGCCAGCCTCAAGCTGAACTCCAGAGAAGTGGTGTGAGGACATTGTGTGCTTTAGTGTGCTCACAGCTTCTTCACAGCCAGATGAGCCATGTGTGGTGCAGCCTGGCTCACTCACAGGCAGCCAAGGGTCAGCTCCTCCACAGCAGCGAGGCTGACCAGCTGCTGGAAGCTATGAGCAGTGAAGGTCACAGGGTTCAGCACACTTAAACCCACACTTAGGCCTGTTCCTAATCTCTTGCTGATGAGCTATCCAAAAAGTTGAGTAATCTGGGCTAAACCAGCACCAAGTTCTTTCATGGTGAGTAGTGTCTGCTTCTCCAGTCACCCTCCGTGCAATCAGTGGGGCAGTTCATGTGGCACATGAGCTTGTCATTTGGAAAAATACACTTTTTTTTTTTTTCATTCTGTTTTCATTTCCTTCGTTGTTTTCATTCTGTGTCTCAGAGCAGAAGGCAAGATGCCCACATTAGTGTTGTACATCTTTGGACCATCTCCACAGATGCTTGCTGACAGGAGGAACTGAATAGCTCTCCCTGGCAGCCTCCTCCCTGCCAGGCTGTGTGCATCCCATGGAAGAGGACAACTTGAGGTGTCTTTGTCTTGTGACTTTTTGGTAATTTTCAGCTCAGCAGAAAACTACAGACACTCTTAGGAGGAAAAGGCCTCATGTAATTTTTCACCACAACTGCATTCCAGTGAACCTATGGGGTATCCTAACGTACGGTATAATTTTCCTGGCAAGTCACTGCTATTTCATACTTTGAGGGTATTTATTTATCTACCTTTACTGGATATTGTGCCTGGGTGGATGCATTATTTTGGATAGGCTGTCTTGTGCAGGTTTATAGATTGAGAATAATTAAACTTCATGGTTGTCATACAGTTTTGGTAGGAAATATTCCATATGTTTATATGGAAAAAGATTGAAAATTCTTAGATTTATAGAGAGAACAGGAGTATACCAAGTTATGAAACTTTATTTGGAAATAAGGTTCTACTTAAATGTTCTTAAGACAGTAGTATAAACATTGGAAATGTAAATGCCAAAGATATCAGTGTCATCAAAGACAGAGATTTAAAATTAAATTCTTAGTTCCAAATAAATGTGCTGTTTTGACAGAACCTCTTCTCTTTGCCAGTAAGCTGGTGGGCATCTGTTATGTTTCCATTCTTTGATAGAACCAGTAAATATCCTGGAAGTCCCCAGAATGTACATTTATTTGAAACCAAAAGTAAATAATTCCAAACAAACCTTCAGTGTTTAAGCATGAAACATTTCTTTGGGTTAAGAACAGTGTATTTGAGGGAACCATTGAAAAGAGTCATCTTAAAGACTTGCAAGTATTGCAGACTATAAATTTAGGTGTCATGAGGAGTGAAGGATGGTGCACTCTCCATTGGAGGACTGTGCAGACAATGCAGCTCTGATTGCATTGACTGATAGAAATGGGCATTTTTCACTGTTGGGTGCTGATGGAAAGGTGGGGAGAAAGCAGTAGAAATCTCTTTGTTTGTCCCTTCTTTTCTTTTTTTTCTTTCAGTAAATCTGTACTTACAAAATTTTTCTTTATTCTGATTGATCACTTCTATGCCTGCACATCCAGTTGCTATTTTTGCAGTGTTCAGGGCAATGCAGATTAAGGCTCTGATTCTCACACTGACACCACTGCAAACTAAGAACAGTTACTAGTCATTGGGCTTGTCTGAGTTTTAGTCTGCCATTCATAAAAGAATCCTTGTTTGAGACAGTTGTCCAGGTTTAATTTTAAACACGGGTCTTAGTTCCATTACTCTCAGTGGAAGCAATCTGTTAGCACATCTTATATATAGTCCTCAAAAGAGACATTAATTTAGTACTTGAGAAGCTGGGCCCCAAGGTACATGCACATACTACCTTTTCTTCATAAAGCATGAACAATTAATTTTATATATTTTTCATGTGTGTGGATTTTTCAAAGCAAATATTGAATATAATAGTATGCAGCATAGGGGAGTCACAGGCATATGACATAAAAGAGTAAATTGAACACAAAAAAAAGTTGTTACAATGAAAGTGAAGAATTTAAAGATATGTTGATCAAACCTACCTTTTTGGATTTGGGGGGTTTTTTTGTTTTATTTTTGGTTTTGGATTTTTGGTGTTTTCTTTGATTGGTTGGTTTTGGTTTTTTGTGGTTTGGGTTTTTTTTTTTTGGTTTGTTTGTTTGTTTTTGTTTGTTTGTTTTGATGTTCTTTTGGGTGTTTGGGGGTTTTTTTTGCTGCTATTACAGTTATGATGTGTCAGTACATCAACTAACCTCTAAACTTTTTCCTCAGATTTCTTTTTCCAAGTTTTCCAGTCTTGCAACAGGCCTATACAAGCTCATCACTGCAGCCATAGAATTACTGCAGAGTGAAGACTGTTGCAACACTGTCTTGAATGGCAAACTGCGATAAATTAGTATTTATATATCCTTGAAACTGTTTTGTTGGATGCTCATCCTGGCTCCATTACTTGCCAAGAGGCTATTATGACTCAAGTCCATAGCACAGACTCTGAAAAAGCTGACATATACCCTAAGAGGGGGAAAAAAAGGTCATTCCCTGTTGAGCAAGCCATTTAAAATAAGACAAGCATCTTTCTTTTGACAAATGGGAGTGTAATCTCTACGTAGTCTTTCAGCTTTGTTTGACAGCTGGCTTTGAAAGTTAGTGAGAGCAGAGCTCTGTCTGTGCCAAGCTAGGCATGGGTTTGAAGCAGTGTAGGTGTGCCTGTGCCAAACAATGTGTTACTGTACATGCTCTGCAATGTGCAGAAACATTGTATTTGTGTGTGTGTGGTTTTGTTCAGGTTTGTCGGCCCTACCTCCTAACATGGCCAAGTAGCTCAGGTCAGGAGTGCCTCAATAATACAACTTCACTGTAACTGGTTCTGCATCTGAGGGTTACAGGGGCTCTGTAGCATTCCTTATGGCTTAGTGTAAACCTTTTAAGGTCTTAGGTGTATAGGCATCAGTGTTAAACTTGCCAGCCTGCAACAAATTCACACGAAAGATCTGTCTATCCATTGATGGAAATCAGGGAAGGAGACAGATTCTAAAATATATATATAAAAAAAATCCTTATTTTCCTCATTACTCCTATGGTGAAATAGGCTGTTTGTCTGAGAAGAAACTGGGGAGAGAAAGCTCAGAGAGTATGAAATTTTATTCAATTTTAAAATCCTTATAGGATAAAAATTAATTCGAAGCAATCAAAGAGAGATGAGATGAGAACTCAGCCTGCTGGCTGTCAGTCCAATGTAACTTTGGTAAGGCAGGGATGAATGGGATAAGGCATTCGTGATACTGGCATAATTCCTGTGCACAGGAGAGAAAGGGTAAGTTTACATGGGAAAATTGTAAAGGGTTTAGGAAAAAAGTAAAATATAGATATTGTTTGGAAATTTTTCCCACAGTGAGGGAACCTAAGAAGCTTACCTAGAAGAAGGATAAGACATGACTTGATCCCAGTTTCTCCCAGGCTCCTTAATTTAGCAGACAATAGAATAGTGAGAACCAATGCCTGGAAAATCTCCATAGAAAAAAGTCACTTTAAAGTGGGAAAGTTTGTACTCATTGGAGTAAGGGAGGTGACAGATTACATCTTTTGATGTAAAAACATATGTTGCTTTAGCAGATGTTATGCGATTGATAAAAGAATTGTCAGATGAAGTATAAAGTATCGCGTCTTGTACTATACAGAAGGAAAAGATAATCATAAGTTTCTTTCTAGTTTTAAAATCCATTCAGGGATTTCTTCTTGTGCGAATGTCTTAATTTACAAACTCAACAGTTTTATTCATGGTTTTGTACATTATTTTTAGCAAGCAGAAAATAGAAGCAAAACAATCCATTGTATAAATATGACCATACAGAATCCCATGCCTTTGGTAGCATTTAAATCCAGAACTCTTGGACCATTTCAAGATCTCTTCTGCTGCCACCATAGCGTGGGTATAAGTATTACCCTACTGTCTTTTATGTGTAATAGTTACCAGAGGAGCTCTGATACACATACTTTTCCAGGACACTACACAATTAATAAATAGTTCTCAGAAAAATAGTATCTGTCAGCATTCCTGGAGTTTATTCCTGGATTTAGGGGGTAAGACAACGATATCAGTAAATGTAGTAAACCACAGGAATTTAATACTGTCACTCTGCATGTTTGGACTTCATGGTTTAGATTTAGAGTTGCCTTGTTTGCAATCTCACTGTAAAATGAAGGCAATGATGAGTGTTTGCTTTCTCTGGGCAAGGAAAGTAAGAATTGACTCAATACTAAGCACTTTGAAGGATACACTGCATTTTAAGAGAAAATGAGAAATAAGGGTGGATATAAGACATTACCTCCTAGCTTCAACAAGCATTAAATTGGAGGAGGAGAGAAAAGGGTTCACTGATGTTGTGGGAGAGGAGCTGGACAAGTTTGTGATCCTGGTAACATAATTTGATTTGTCTCACGCTAGCTACTAGTAATGGGATGCAAAAGAGGGCAGGAAATCCTAATGGTTCTTAGCTCCTTTAAATCCATGTATGCTTTCTTAAGAGTACAGAGGATTCGTGTTGACTCATATACCTGTCAGTGGTATATATACATATCAGTGGAATTATATGCAGCATTATAGTGACACTTTGCAGTTCAAAGCTCTTTCAGTTGTCCTTATGGTCCCTCTTCCTCCCTGCCTTCTTAACATGTTCCCATTGCACTTTATGCCAGTTCATCAAGACAGCTATTTTCCTGGATGTAGAGTTATTTTTAACTAATTAACCTGGTCAATCTGTTCAAAATGCCATAACTGCATATATTTTTAGAAAGACACATTTTGCAGTTTATGGCAGGATTATACATTTCAGAGTGATCTCTGGGGAAAAAAAAAACCCAAACATTCTACTGGTCACAAAGCAAAATTACACTGATGTGAAAGTCACTAAAGCAGTCTGCTGTGACTCCATGCTTAAAGGACATAAAAGATACCTTACAGTAAATCAAATATAATGTAATGTAAGGGGAACCCCCCCAAAAAACTACCACTGTCGTATATGCTCAGAGCTCATTTGCGGGAACTGCAGAGCAGTTGTGAGGGTGCTCTGCACAGTTTATTGTTAGTTGTCTGGCAGAACTAGGTGTGCCTATGCTGTGTCTTCGATGTTTCTTTGACTACTTTGAAGAGAGGTGTCAAGAGAGACCTTGGTGCAGCCCTCTAGACTTTTTACTCCAAGCCAAAGCTGCTTCTTTCTGTAGCAGAAAAACACTTTCATGGCCAAACAAGTCTCTACAGGCACACACCTTCTAAAATTCCAGCTACTGATTTATCTCATCCAGTTCCTTCTTTTCCTTCAGAACACCAAATTGCATTTTCATAATTTTATAATTAGGAGGAAAAAAAGATCTTTTTGAGTAAGTTTCACAAGGTCATTTAGAGTTTCTCAGGCTGATAATATTAAACTAGGATGGATTTAGCATCAAATTATGTTCTACGAAATATATTCTGGTTTGGTGAGTTTTTTTCTGCTCTCCTCCCCCCCCGGAGACTGAGTCTGTCTGGTTACTCATTGTACAAGTTCTAAAAATATTCTTTGAAATCTGTCCAACAGATTGTACATGTACAACAGCTTTGGTTGTACACATTGACTGGTTTGTGTTGGAGGTTTATGGTAGAGCTAAGGATGTCACTTTAATACAGAAAAGGAAAGCCAGCTAGAAACATTTTAGGCAGAAAGATTATGGAGTATTATCTACAATGATATGGTAGCCTTAATACCAGTCTTCTTTTAGATTTTTCTAAGCTTTTAATTATAAAAGGCTCCTTTTAACTCCTTAACCTGCCTGGGATTGGAATCTGAAAGGATTAAAAATGGCTTAAGCCATTATACTCGTCTTTTCACTCTATCTTCAAAATCACAGTCTCAGGGAAAATTCTGGTACAAGCATGACTATTTGTGATTATGACTTATGCATATCGATTTCCTATTGAATGTGGTCTGCTCCACTGTTCTTCATACCTTTCCAGACCATCTGAAGGGTAATTCATATGTCCTAATGCAACAAATATATATTGAAGATTGAGCAAGACAGAGATTTAAAACATATTATACATACTTTTCTGCACAGTTTGCAATAAGAACTGTTGATTGTTGTAAATTCAAAACATGTGTGTGTTTCTCATCAGCTGGGGTTCAATGAAATGCAAAATATAACCTAAAATATAGCCTAAAATATAAAACATACATCAAGGACTTATCAGGTAAGTCCTACGCACAAAGTTCAATAAGTAAGTCCCTTCAGGAAGAGTGTTGCTTGACCTAGTAAATAACAGCTGACTATCTCTGTGAGAATCTGAGCCAGCATCTGCTTTTCCAGCAGCATGAATCAGATATAACTGCGTCAACAGCAATACATGTTTCATCCTACTTAGATTAAAATGAATATTGGTGCCCAGCCTTCAAGCTGTTGGTGTAGATACATTGGCTGGTCTCATTCTGAAAACTGGAAGTTTTGTTTTTCATGCAGTTGGATAAGTGGAATGAATGTCCTTTCAACTGTATCAGTTGTATGTAAACATACGGTTTGTATAAAAACATACAAAAAATGTTTCCATTGCAGTTGAACTCTGTATGCAGTTGTGGAACAAAACTTCATTAAACAAAGTGAAACTTTTCCTAAAATTCCCTTACTTCATCCATATATTATGGTCATTTAGTTTGAACTTAAGAATCCTGATCCTCTTTATATGTCTCAGATAAAAGCGGTCTTTGTCACATTTGTTCCCAAGTCTTTTGAATTCCAGATTTGCTTTTCAAGGCTTTTATTAATGCAGGGACCAGCCAGTTTTTCTGAATTCTACAGGCTTGGCACCAAAAGAAGGAAAAAAAACCCTAACAATTGAATCTGGGGCCCAGATCTCTTCTCTCTCCTTCCAGCACCTCCTGAAATGCAGCAGAAGTGGTGTAGTTGTATTTCATAAGTTACAGTAGGGCTTCTAACATTGTGAGCTTAGAGAATATATCCTCATTTCCTTTCCAAAGCATAAGAAAGTGGTTATTGTACTGCACTACTGTGTTGGTTATATAAGAATCACCCATTTCCCTGCACTATCCCATACTCTTGCTAACATGCCAGGAAATAAAGTGTTTGTAATAAGTAACTGGGTGGTGTTATGGTCTGTTCTTTCATGTAATTCCTGAGCAGATTCTGAACTGCAGCTCCAAATTACTCTAGGATTTGGAGCTACCACTCTAAGTCCTGAGGTGCCACAAAAGACCCCAGGGAGAACTGCGATTTTGCAGGTGTCCTACAGAGCTAGTGATGAACCTCAGCCAGGTAGTTCTGAGGTGGATTTTTGAGTAATTTTTTAACTTACTCTTATTTTTCTTTTACTGATGCAATGGGGAAAGGAATCTGACACAACCACTTCCTCTGGTTGTATGTTCAGTGTAGATTTTTCAACATATATGAATCCCTGCAGCCCATTTAGACAGTGGTCCTGCCTTGGCAGATTGTGTCTGGAGCTGCAGAAAAAATGCTCCTGTAAGGGGCACGTACTTGGGACAGATATATCCCATGTTTCCTGCTGCAGAGGAAGAGGAACGTCAAACTGAAAGTGCAATGGCCTCTTATAAAGAGCCCAAAAAACCTGGAATGTAGTAGAGGAGACAGTCTAAAGAATGGTAGTACCTGGAAGGGGGAGCATCTCCTTGAGCAGAATGCCCTAATATCTAGTTATTTTGCTATGACAGTATCTGTATTCTTATGAACTTGAACAATCTCATTTGCCATTTCTAATGTATGTAATAAATATTAGTATATCAGGGTCTTTGAGAAGATTCAAAATACCTTCAGAATAGTAAGTGAAGAAAAGCCTTATAATGTGGACCCTTTTTCATAAAATTAGCTCGAGATGTTAGCACAGTGAGAGATGATCCATAGTTGTAGAAGGACCCTAGCGACTTGACATGATTTAAGATGTGACATTACTGATGACTGCCACAATTTATACCCATGATTCCCAGAGAGTTATGAATAGAGTCTTATTACTTTTTAAGCCATGCCATAAAAATGTCTATATAGACATTTTTATGGCATGGCTTAAAAAGTAATAAGACTCTATTCATACCTCTCTGGGAATATGGGTATAAATTGTTGGCAGTCATCAGTAATGCTCACATCTCAAACTCATGTCAAAGTGCTGGGCTTTACAATATGGTCATATACTCACTGTGTAACATATGAGTAATTTTATGTGAATATTTTCTAAGAATATTATGCTGTATATGTTCTGTTGCGGATTGAATCTTCCATTTTTCATGGCTATATGAGCCAGTAGGTCCTACAATAAAGTTTGGGATCAGTTAAAGCTGCTCTCTTAACATACATACTGTGTTAATATACTCCAAACTCTCTTGAGGGTGTGAAGAATTGCCAGTATATTCTGACCTTGACCATGCCTCCGTTCAGCCTTCATTTTTTTTTCCTTTCTGAGCTTGCTTTATCCATTTAGGAACTTTTCAGCACGTTGTGCAAAACTGCAAGCATGATAGTTAAGCTTTGCAAGATCTTTCTAAAAAGAAAAAAACATCTCTCTATAGCCTCTGGTTTAGTTTTCATTTTATTTGTCATCTTTTATGAACAAATTACGAAATATACTTCATTCACAAATTGGAAATATTTACAATTTCTTTACAAGAAGGCATTATTGAGGTTTTGAGTTATGGCATTCTTAGAGCATTCTGTCTTTCAAAACAAAGACATTGGTGTTGTTTTCAGCACACTGTTCATTTACTCTCTGTATATGAAATGGGAGCCTTTTGGAAGAAGAATTTGCACTCTCTTTTGATATGATCTACTGAGGATAGGAAAACTGAGGCAGGATGCATTCCAAATGTGTGGAGGGAGACTGTGCAGATGTGTTGCTGTACCATGCCATGATCTGAAGCCATCATATCACACTAGATGCTGCTAAGTGGAGAGGAGAATAAGATTCCCCTGAGCCATTCTTCCTCTGCCTTCTATGAGCTGGCTAAATGTGGTCCAGTTTAATTATTTTTTTTTCTGTTTTTTGAGTCTTCATGAGAATAAGAATCTTGAGAAGTCTATTTCAAATACTATCACGATTCTGAAAAGTTATTCAGACAAAAACTGAGAGACAGTAGCCAGGAAGTGAATAAATACTGTATATCCGCAAAATGTTTAGAAGACAAATTTTGAACATGGTTCTGAAAGGGAATTGCAAATGTGCTGGTCTGCAGTTGTGACATTTGAGCCATAAAAGCTAAGATAGTTCCATTTTCTCAATTTCTTGGAGTCTTTTTTTTTTCCTGAAGAAAATTCTAAAACCACTTCTTTCCATGGAACTTTTAAAAATCTCTTTAATATACACTTCCATTATAAATCAGATGTGGGCCACCGTTGCTTAGATTGTCTGTCATTTCCTGGAACAAGAATAGAAAACACTAATTAAAATTAGAATTATTTTATGGTCGTCAAAATTCAGTTTGCTAAGGTTGTAATAAAATTTGAACAAATTCTGAACTTCAAACATTCAGAAAAACTTCACATTTTTTATTTGGCTTGATAAATCTCACTATTAAAAAAAAGAAATCAGATTTCTTCCTACATAAATTAAGTACATTTGAAAGCTGATAGACTCATTGATAGTGATTGAGTTGGACATTACACTCAGACCACATATACAGCATTGGTGGCATCTGTGCAAGTTTTTTGATGTTGTCCTTTGAAATTGCATCAATTTTGTGCTAATCTACAAAAGAACAAGATGGTAGTTAAGTCTCTGTTACCATTCAAACCCTTTTCTGTGCTGACATGCCATAAACAGATGCCATTCAATGCTTGCTGAGATATACATTTAGGAAGTAGGTTCTGGATCCAAACAGGATCTGAGGGTCTTAACTCCTTGCTTTCCCTTGGGATGGGCCTGATTTTGGTTTTCCCTTAATATGCCAGTCTACAATTTTTAGCAGTTCAGCAATTGCTACTCCAGTGGAAGGTGAGTCATCCCAGAGTAAGCTGACCTGCTCATGAGTCAGAATCCTAAAGCAAGATTTCTTTGGAGTTTGATTTTCTAATCCTGAAATTGAAATCCAAACAATACCCACTTAGCAGCTGCCTAAGCATGGAGATGGCTACAGTAATTAAGCAGTTCCCTGACCTTCAAGGCTGCAAAGCCACACAGAGTTTATGGTCAGAACAGCCTTATTATGAGCAGTCCTAGGCCTATTTCATACCAAATTGAATCTGGATGCAGAAATAAGTGATCTGCTGCCTATGTCTAATGACAGAGAACATCTAACTATGCCAAGAGGAATGGGCATACATAAAATTGCAGCTTGGGGTATTTTTAAAATTCAGGTAGATGAGGTGGAGGTGCCACTATGGAACTAGTTCTAAAATAGTTGCATGAGGACCAGAAACTCTTCTCTGTGTGGAAAGATTTAATTCCTCTGTTCTTCCTAGGAACACTTGGAGAAAAAGTGGAATAAAAGGGATTTGTTTGTCCCCCTTCGCGTGGAAGCTTCTATGAAAAAAATGAAGAAAGATTCATTGGCCTAGACAGAGGGAAGAAAAAGAAGAAAGGAAGGAAGGCAAGAAGGGAGGCAGGCAGAAAGGCAGAAAGAGAGAAAGAAAGAAAGAAAAAAAGAAAGAGAAAGAAAGAAAGAAAGAAAGAAAGAGAAAGAGAGAAAGAAAGAGAGAAAGAGAGAGAAAGAAAGAGAGAAAGAAAGAGAGAAAGAGAGAAAGAAAGAAAGAAAGAAAGAAAGAAAGAAAGAAAGAAAGAAAGAAAGAAAGAAAGAAAGAAAGAAAGAAAGAAAGAAAGAAGGAAAGAAAGAAAGAAAAAGAGAGAAAGAAAGAGAGAAAGAAAGAGAGAAAGAGAGAAAGAAAGAGAGAAAGAGAGAAAGAGAGAAAGAGAGAGAGAAAGAGAGAGAGAAAGAAAGAAAGAAAGAAAGAAAGAAAGAAAGAAAGAAAGAAAGAAAGAAAGAAAGAAAGAAAGAAAGAAAGAAAGAAAGAAAGAAAGAAAGAAAGAAAGAAAGAAAGAAAGAAAGAAAGAAAGAAAGAAAGAAAGAAGAAAGAAAGAAAGAAAAAGAAAGAAAGAAAGAAAGAAAGAAAGAAAGAAAGAAAGAAAGAAAGAAAGAAAGAAAGAAAGAAAGAAAGAAAGAAAGAAAGAAAGAAAGAAAGAAAGAAAGAAAGAAAGAAAGAAAGAAAGAAAGAAAGAAAGAAAGAAAAAGGAAGGAAGAAAGAAAGAAAGAAAGAAAAAGGAAGGAAGAAAGCCTGACTTTATAGCTTAGTAGCTGAGATTCTTGGTAAAGAGAAGAAAATTGTGCAACCTTGTCTTTATTACTAGCCTTGCTCTTTCTCTCTCTTCTTTTAATCTACAATATTTGAGAAGCAGAGACTGGAACTTAAGAGTTTAACATAAAATGGAAGCACTGATGCCTCCTGTCTCAGGTATTACCAGCTACATTTGAAAGAAAGAATGTCCTATTCCTCTCAACAGGGTAAGCTTAGGGCCATCAAACGAAGTAGCCTTGCCTGTTAATACTCCTAAATCAAGTATAAGCCTCGCAGAAAATAAAGTGTGTAAAGTTAGTGAATTTTGAGTATTTTCTACCGCCCAAGTCTCTATTTGCAGATGATGGTGTTGGATGTTTTTGTATGGTGCCTTACTCTCCTCATATACTGAACAGGAACAGGGATGCCTAACACTGGACTCTGGATCCAAGTTTGGGGGTTGTCTGCTCTGAAACAAGACATTATGTTTTGCTTATTTGTAGGTGCCTAAAGCCTTTGTTGGATCTACCCTGAAGAAATCTGTCAGCTGGGAAAGGGACCAAGAATATCAAATCCCTTTAATCATAATTAACAGTCAGCCACATTTTGATAGCAATGATCTGTCAGAAGGCTATTCATGAGTAATTTTTCTTTTGTCAGCTTTATCACTTGAATCTTCTGCAGATATCAGCTATTAGAACATCATCATAATTTCAGAAACTATTGAAAATCATTTCCCCAATAGTCCTATTAAAAAAAAAAAGTATTAATACATTTTTTTAAAAAAGTTGCTAAATTCAAGGAATTAAGAGCACACAGATTAGAAGCAGAGTGAATCAATGGTGGTTACATCCAAATAAGAGTATTTGGATGCCTATAACTAGGGTGAATATTTTAAATACTCAACTTACTTCCGGATTGCAGCGTTCACCACGTAGCGTTATGTCACTACCTGGAAGCACCATTCCTGGCTCAGAGTGACATCACAGCATCAGCCAATTTTGATTAGCTGAAACTATGACTTCCTCTTAGAGGTGGCCCTTCCTGAAGTGACATAACAACATGGTAGCTCCCTAGTGTTCAGCGTACCTTGGAGGTAACTCTGGTGTCGGGGGAATCACCGGGCAGCTGGGCAGGTCGGTTATTTCAATACCCCTCAATCTCTAATATAAATATAACAATTATACAATAAATATAGCACAAACAAATGCACATGCAGTACATGTCTATATTACTGTATATCAGTATAAATATACAAAATAGTCTTATATATAAAACACTTGAAAGCTATTTTCTAGATCCGGGCCTAATTTGAGGTAAGGTTTTAAGCAGCCTTCATTATTTTTAGGGCATGCCATGAGCTAATGTACTCAACCCTGCCAGTAGCAGGCAGTCCACAGGTCTAGGAAGTCCCAGATCAAGCCATCTGCACATGCATACTTGATCCTACAGAAGACATGCAGGAAGTCCCCCATCAGTGGGGCACATCCCACATCTGCTGAGCGTGTGTAATAGAGTTGCTCTGCATATGTGTCATGGCCATTCACCCGAGATATGTGGACACCTGGCAGTCCTTGCTGCTAAGCATCAGAAAGCTCAATAAATCAACAGACCAGGAAAGTAGGCATTGAACTACTGCTATACATTGTCATCATCAGCTCAAATTGGTAGGGTTGGCAGGTTTCTTTATCTTGAAAGTTTTTTCTTCCCAGGCCATTTCTTTTTCCTTTCCTTCTCTTCTCTCATCTTTGTCCTTGTTGAGAGAAGAGCCTCTTTGAAAGTCAAGATCTAGCCTACCATCTGCAAGACCATGACCCTACTTGCCTACATAGCTCATCAGAAATCTACTTAATTTTAAAATGAGATGGAGAAATGTATCTCTTCTCTTGATTTTATCACACTGCTTTATGTTACTGTTGTAACCTTAACTATTTAACTTTTTAAAATGTTTAAAACATCATCTTTCTAAAACATGTTTCAAACATCATCTAAGGTGAATTCAGTCTTTATTTCTACTTGAAGTCTCATCTCAGTTAAGAAACCAAAGAATAGTGACAAGTCATTTTTACGAAATGGAAAATTAACTGCTGTATCGTGTTTTGTCAGGGAATCTGAAAACATTCTATAGTTTGAGTGAATTAATCCTTGCTCTGCTGTTCAGAGGTCTTAGTAGATATGATACAGACTGTTGAACTTAACTGTAATGCAGACTTGCCTGTGGAGGTTTACATGGGCAGTCCACTTGACTTTTGTTCTCTTTTCTACTCGTTTCACAAATGAAAGGCATTGGATAATAAGTCCAAATGTAAAGCACAGGGTAGCAGTGAACATTTAAGGAGTTAAATATTAATCATATCTGTAAAGTCAAGGAGCTGATTTCAAGAATTCCATTCAATTAATTGTTTTTACCCTGTGTGTTCAGCTTTTAGAGCTTCAGTTTCAGCACCTGGATATGTTCCTTCCTATACACCTTACTGAGCTTCCTTTTAATAGAGAAAGGAAGCAAATACTCAGTGCTGCTGCAAATGAGTCCAGTTTCATTTATGTGTCTAAATATGCCCTTAGATGCTTAGGTTTGGTTATCTAAGTTTGTGAACTGTGGCTTGTGTGTTTAAACAACCTACTTTATAAGCTGAGTACTTGGGAGAGGAAGAAATTGATTAAATCCTAGAAGCATGCAATGATGTGATTACAGAAAGCATTCTGTGTTTTTTTTCACAGTGAAATACATGATAATCCATATTAATAAGCCTTCAAATTATTTATGAACTGCTATATTTAGCAGCTAAGCCCTTGAATAGCTATATAATGGAATTATGTTGAAAATGGATGTACTTCATTGAAATGGATGTACTGAAAATATACAGTACCTAAAAATAGCTCCGTATAATGCAACATAATAAAGCTTACACAGAATGGCAGCATTTCATGTCCCAGAAGCTCTTTCTCATATAAAATAGAAAACTGAATACACCTCTTGCCAATTGTAAACTTTAACACATACAGTAACATTTCAGGAGAAGCAGAACAAATAAGGGAGGACACACAACTCACTTTTTCTGCCATTTCATGGGAGTGATGCAATGAATGTTCTCTTTCTGAGAACATTCGCCTTTGTTCATAGCTGGCTAGCCGACAAGTGAGCCATGAAGAAAGGGTGCAACCACCAATTCCAATGCATGCAAGAGACATGGAGGCAAGATGCAAAGAATAGAGAGCAGATGACTTCTTTGTCAGAGCACGAAGAAATTGAAAATTTAAGATTCCTCCAATTAGTCCACAGATGCAACAGGCAGAAAAAAGTATCATCTGTCAGGAGAGACAAGAGAAGTTATGTCACAGTAACATTTTTCAGAGATGGATTCATGCATATAAAAAATGAGACTAACCATAATTCAATTCTTTGATAACATCACTGGCTGCAAAACACCACACAGACACTTGTTTTTAACTCCCTCAGCTCCCACATTGCTCCAAGGGAATACATTACTTTCTGGTATAAAAAAGTTAATGTTGATATTGCATGTAAGATAAAGCTGGGTAAAATGAGTAGGTAATATTAAAACCTAGTCAATGGAAGGACTGCTAGGACATAAATGTGATTTCCACCTCTTCATGCAGAACAGTAACATGACAGAATGTGTTGTAATTTTCTATTGTGCAGTTTCTCACTACGCCTCAGGAGCGAACGGCTCACGTGTTTGTAATCAATCTCTTGCTTTTTGTACCGTCTGATTGTCTCCTGCTCAATTATAATTTATTCAGTCAGACAGCAGATTGGAGGCTTTCTGCAGCTTTTGTGGGGACTTTGGAAGTATTCAATGTGAATGTGCTGGTCAAAGAAGCAAGAGAAACAACAGAGAAATCTGTGATGCTGCTCTACAGAAGGTTAATTTGGTGATCGTGTGTTTCGTTGGTTGGTTGATTTGGTTTATTTGATTTTAACTTGATTGAAATGTTTCTGGGAATTTTAGAAGGCTGTGAAACAGGGTGCAATTAATGAGACGTTTAAAGATCTCCTACTGCTTTTAATCGCAAAGATGCTGTCCTGATTCAGGATGTACTTGAGACACAAATGGCTCAAGAGCAAAGGACCTTCTTATGGAGACAGTACTAATCAGAGTAAGTGTTATTCACTTCCCTTGATACTACTGACCTGTCATATGTTGATCTAGAAGGGTCTTTATGTTTCTCAGTATGGCTTTGTATATGTACTTATCTACTGTGGTAGCAACAATTTATGGAGCCTTGCTGACTGTTTCTGTATGCAACTGGGATGAGAATTTCATCAGGAGTGTGGCATTGAGGCTGTCTGTTGCAGTCCACTGCCAAGTGACTATTCCATGAGACCACCAGAACAGACAGCTTTTAGAAACTGGATATGGTATGCATGTTTTAAGAAATGAGGCTATCATTGTAACAGGGTTTAGGATAACTCATTGATATTAAAAAATAATCTGAGAGAACTCTTGATTCCCTTTGCACTTACGCTGGTTTTATGTGACTTCCATCTGTATGTGGCAGAATAATCAAGCTGACAGAAAATTAAGTAAGGCATTGTCACTTACAATAGGATCATGTCTATTACAAAGTTCTGCTGTGACTTGTGTAGTAATAACACCATTTTGCTGCAGTCAGAAAAATGACTGTACTTCTGATTCTTAGAAGAGACAGAAAACATCTACCATCGCTTACACATATTTCAGATTGAAAAATGAACTTACTAAAATACTTAACATCTATGATATCTAGAATCAAACTTGGTCAGCAGCCTTATTGAGATGGCAGCCCAGTATTGTTTTTTGAAGGAGAGAAGATGCAATCCAGTGACGTTATTGAGAAACATTTATTGACATGATATATATCTGTGTCAAAAGGTTTCCTATCCAAGTTTATCCAGAAAATGATAAATAGGGATGTGTGGCTTAAATAGCATGACCTACATAGGCCATTTCAGAACTGCCTTGTTTTGCTTGAGTATCCCAAAGTGCTGATTGCATTTTTGGATTGCTGACTTGAAATTTGTATAAGTTTTTGTCAAAAACACTTGGACACAGAAAGCTGCTAGTAAAGAGTTCAAGTTAGATAAGTATGCCTTTCATATACTTATGTGCTATAGATGCAGTGGAAAAACTTACAACAAGTCCAGATTTTTTTTTGGCGCACAATATTCCACATATGCCGCAAAGCAGGAACTGCAAGAAAAAAAACCCAACAAACAATTATTTAATCATTTAAGGTATGAAGTTTAAATCTCACTGTGTTACTGTGGTGGTAACCACAACAGTAGTTTAGGCAATGATTAGACTTGACAGCATTTTTATCACAAACCTTATTTATTTTCAGGAAGTTATAGCTCAACCATAAACATACTTATCTGATAAGAAATTGGAATGAGAATGTGCATGATTACTCATAAGAAAGGAAATCCAAATTTTAAGCTTCTTGGCCAAACAACTTGAGAAAAAACACCAATGTTGCAAGCAAAAAAAAATGCCTTTTTACTGTTGTTTTTTTTTTTTTTTCTCAGAAAAGTTTAGCCAGGTAGTAGTCAGTGATCCAAATCATCTTCTTCCAAGTTTAGCTTAGGCACTTAATGTTGTGATCCTACCATCTGAACTGAGGGATGATACATGGATTGTTGTCTTCAAAACAGTGGAACTTTGGGCAAGAATGTAACTCAGTCACCTCTGTGAGTGCAGCTGTAAATATGAATACACTACTCTTTACTCACTTTGCAAGAGATAGCATGAAGGTACCTGTACTTTGTTTTATGTAGTTCCCTCACAAAAACTGATCTGCTAATTGTGGCATCAAGCATTAGGCAAAAACTAATCAAGAAAACCAAAACCACTCCCTACCATCTGATATGAATTGATGTTAATGGTTTATAGTGACCTCTGTCAAAGACCAATAATGTTCTCTGATGTCTCTTTTTCCTCCTACAGAAAAGTTTAATGAAGGAAACAGTGAATAGTCCCCAAGGGAGCAGTCATGGTAGCAAATACAGTAGTTGTGTGAAAGCAATAAGGCCTTCTCCAGGTGTTAGTAATACTGTCAAAAGATTTCCTTGATACCTCATAAACTCCTTTATTAAGAAATCTAGGCTACTTATTTTCAGCAAAGCTAACCCTACACCCCTATTGGGAAGCAATTTTGTAGTTTTAAAACTGGATTTTTCCACGTTCTTTTAGCACTGAGACAATATTTCTAGCAAAAGGCTGTGATTGACCTTGATTTAAGATTAAATCACAGAGCAGACCTGACTGTTACATAAAAAATGAAAAAAAAAAAAACCACAAACAAACAAACCAAAAACCTAGGCGGTTTCTATATGGCATTCAAGATCCGTGTAATGTGTTACAGTTACATCTCATTTACACTCTAAAATTTTGCAACCTCACTATTTCAGTTGAGGAGGTGCTTTAATACATAGTTTATCTCCCTCCAACTAAAGTAGCTCATGCATATATCTAAGCTAAGTTTTTACTCTAAGTTGGACCCATCAAATCAGTTCCCCAGAATAAATGTGGTTATATATTGTGTATTATTTACCTTTACACTAAGTACGGGATGTGAGCTTAATACCAGTCTTATTACAGAGAAGTCATGTATATCATGATGCTGAATGGCTCAGGACATACAACTGGTAATTCCTACTAGAGCCCACTGACTGGAATAATAATAGAAAAAAAGCAAAACAAAACAAAAAAATCACCAATGAGTAATGCTCCCCTTACACCTTTCCCATAAGAAGAGGAGATTTCAGCTCATCATATCTGCTTTGTAAGTTTTCACTCAGGCTTTCTGTGAAGTTTTGGAGTTTCACTCCCAGTCCTGTCATTGCAGATTGCCTTCAACAGGTATGCTTCAGATTTTCACATATAGTATTTTGTATTTCTCAGCATTAATGCAGAAACCTCAAAATAAATTTATTGAAGACATCTTTGTAATTAAATTCTATTCAGTCAGATTTGATAAAGCGAATTAATAATATAGTTATTCTCTGTAGTGAATAACTAGGATTGAAAGGAACTTTTTGTACATAGAAAAATTAATGAGTTCTCGAAAATACAATCAGTAGAGTACAATACAATAACTAGTTTAAAAAACTGTGAGTTTGATAATTTGCCTTCAAAGATGAAAGAATATGAAAGAGTAGGTCACCCATTCTTTCAAGAATACTCTAATTCTGCTCCAATTAGAGACAATGGAGCTAATCTATGACTCCTAATGTTTGCTGATGATACTAAACTAGGAGATGCTGTGGACTCTGTCAAGCGTAGAGAGGCCTTATAGAGAGATCTGAATAGACTAGAGAGTTTGTCAGTCACCAACCATATGAAATTTAACAGGAGCGGATTCTGCACCTAGGACAGTGTAATCCTGGTTATACATAAATACTGGGGGACAAGAAACTGGAAAGCAGCACATGGAAAGAGATCTGGGGGTCTTGCTCGATGACAAGTTGAATATGAGTCAGCAGTGCCCCGGCAGCAAAAAAGGTCAACTGTGTCCGGGGGGCCATGAGACAAAGCATCGCCAGCCAGGCGAGGGAGGGGATTGTCCTGCCCTGCTCTGCACTGGTGCAGCCACACCTCGAGCACTGTGTGCTGGTTTGGCTGCCTCAATATAAGAAGGACATCAAACTACTAGAGTGTGTCCAGGGGAGGGCAGCCAAGATGATGAAAGGCCTCAAAGGCAAGACTTACAATGAGCAGCTGAGGTCACTTGATTTTTCAGCCTGGAGAAGAGAAGGTTGGGGGGTGACCTCCACACATTCTGCACTTTCCTCAAGGGGGGTCACTGGAGCAGGAGGTGCTGATCTCTCTCTAATAATCACTGATAGGACACAAGGAAATGGAATGAAGTTTCATGAGAGGAAGATTCTTCGCTGAGAGGGTGGTTGGTCACTGGAAGGGGCTCCCCATGACACCAAGCCTGTCAGAGGTCAAGGGGCATTCCGAATGCTGCTCTTAATCATGTGGTTTAGTACTAGGAGAAACAGGGAGCAGGGAGTTGGACTTGGTGATCTTTATGGGTCCCTTACAACTTGGAAAATTCTATTACTTTATGACAGTATTTTATTGTGTCATGTATACTCTGTATGTATTTTCTCTACATCTACGGTATTTATACACATACACATGGAATAACATGTTCCTCAGTTGAAGAACTAAACAGAGAACCAACTGAAATTATTCTGTTCTAGCTCAGAGAAGCTGGGTGTTCCTGCTTCTTCCATGTTCTTCTATGTAATTGTGAGATGATCATGCCTAAGTTTTATAATCCATATGACTATGAGACAAACAAATTGTGAAACTGAATGCACTTATGTGCCTGAATATGTTAAAAACCTCAGAATAAAAGCACTTGGGCAGTATTAAAGGATTAATGTTATTTAGGTTAAGGATTTTTTAGATGACAGTGTGTTACATTCATAGAGAAAAGACTTGCCCAAAACCCAGTATGGTTATTTATTTATGACAGCAGGCATTTTGCAACTAAAACCAATGGATGAATTTGAGCCACAGTGTCAGGCAATTAAACCTCATGCAAAACTTTGAAAATGATGAGCCAAGTTTACCACCCTCTTCTAAGGCTGATTCACTGGGAGCAGTGGAAACCTGCTTTATGGAGAGAGAATTAGTAATACACAGGGCTCAGGAAAACTGCTCATACAGAGTTTCTTTAGGCAGGCTTCTCAATGTGGAGACCTCTAGAAAGGTTAGGATTTCAATAGGACATTATGTGATAGACTCTGTTCTCTGGTTTTTGAAAGAATAGCTACAGATTTGGGATTTTTTTTTTTCTTTTTTTTTTGGTGGTATAGGCATTTCCTGTAAAATTTTTGATGTCCCAGTGTTGTGATCAGCAGTAATGAAAATTGGATGGGAGAAACTACACTAGCTCTTTGTACCAGAAAAAGGATGTGAATATAAATCAACTGAAAAGGAATTTCCTGTGTTTGTCCCTGTTTGTCTTTCAATTAGAAATCTTCTATTTTATAATACTGCGAACTGGAATAGAGTCACCAGAGGCTCTGTTTTCTTTACACTCTCTGTCTGTTCCTGGCTATCCTGAAAGACTTAATCTTCATGGTAATATGTCATACCAGTTAAACTTGGTTTCCAACTGTTGAGCTACTCTGGACTACAGTTTGCCCATGACTAACTAACACTGTTATTGTGAGGACTTGCTCCTTTCTACTTGATTATTGATTATCCTCGATCAGTTTTTACCAACCAACCTCATGGATTCTTTAAATGTAGTTACATTTTCTAATCATGTCACACCTGAGGTAGGCTAGGCAAACAAACTTATTCTGAAAATACAGTAAGTGAGGAGTGGAAAAGAAATATATCACTGAAGATAAACTCCTTTTAAAGAATGTTCAGTTGTTGAATTGTTCACAATTCATGCAGAGAAAAAGACTAAAATATTTCATTAAGGATAAGCTAAACTAATAAGGCTTACAAAATAACCTGGGAGCCAGACAGGGACCTTCAGTTAAGACTTGTTTAAAAACAGATGTCTCACTCTTGGACTTTCTTTTTAATTATTATTCATAAAAAAAAAAAAAACATAAAATGCTAAAAAATATCCAAAAAGCTCACTTAAAAAACTACATAGGTCACTAACTACAACCAATCCCCATTGATCCTAGGGTTACTTTTGGTTGCAGACTTATTCATACTTCCTATATATATATGATGTTTTGTGTCAAAACTAGCAGAGCAGGCATGGATTGAAACTGTTGGAGCAAGTCCAGAGGAGGGCCAGAAAGTTGATAAGAAGACTAGAGCACCTCCTCTACAAAAACAGGCTGAGAAAGTTGGGGCTTTTCAGCCTGGAGAAGAGAAAGTTGTGTGGAGATCTCATAGCGGTTTTCCAGCATCTGAAGGGAGCCTGCAGGGAAGCCAGAGAGGGACTCTTAGTTGGAGCTGTAGTGATAGGCCAAGGAGTAATGGGTATAAATTGTAAGAGGGGAAATTTAGGCTATATATTAAGAAGAAATTCATTTCTATGAGGATGATGCGATACTGGAACAGGTTGCCCAGAGAGGTTGTGGATGACCCAACTTTGGCAATGTTCAAGGCCAGGTTGTACAAGGCCTTGAGCAACCTGGTCTAGTAGGAGTGTTCCTGTGCATGACAGGGACAGTTGGGACTACATGATCTTTAATGTCCCTTACAACCCTTATTCTATGATCCTATGATTCTGTGAGAGTGTATCATCCAACAATAGACAGGGGCATAACCACTACTGGGTGAATGGTAAAAAAGCCAAAGAAAGAAACTAAAAAGCATAAAAGCTACATACTCAGTGAACTGTGAGTGCCTCAATCCCCCTTTCAGTGATGATTCACCAGGGAACTATCACAGTCAGAATCACTCTGATAGCACTGTGTGATTGCGAGGTGATGCAGTAGCATTGGTAGAGTCTTTGCCATTCCCACTGCAGCTGTGCCTGCTAATGTTCAATATGCATATTGGAAAATCTCTCTTTTTGTCAGTTGAACTTTGGAATAAAAACCTAAGGACCTCCCAGAAAAGGGGAATGTTTATTTTGAGCCTGCTTTAATTTACTTTATATTAAATACTGGCTTGAAACAAAACCTCAGATCCAAACACTCAGAAATTTTGGTAAGGAGGCTGAAATCTCAATTTAGGTTCAAGTTCTGTGGTTTGGAACCATCCCTATTTCATATTTTCTGGAACAAAAGACTTGGCCTCTTTCACGTTCTCCTGGAAAATGGGTACTTTCTTCCTGGTAGTCTGAAGAAAAGATTCAGTTTTACTTATATTTGCAGGAAGCCAAAGGTTTGTTGCTTTCCACCATGTAGAAGGAAAGGGACTATCTTTATTTTATATATTGGAGCTAAGAAACCTTTCTGCCTTCTGTTTGAAGAGGCAAAAGCAATGATGAGTGTAATTCCCTTGAAAAAATGAAAACTTTACATGGAAAAATTTCCTGCAGACAGACTGAACAAAATAGTAGAGAAATCCTGTTGAATATAAGGACTGCTTGATCCCTAGTCATTGTTCATGACACAGAAGACCACTACACTATACATACTCCATGAAAAGTCCTCTGTCATTCTGGGTCATCCATCTGATGAGATAGAAGAAGGGAAATTATTCTAAATATAACACAGTGAAAATTAAAGTGTATCGTACCTATTCAAATGATCCTCTACTTGGAAGACTAAACCATCAAGACAGTCAACAGCTTCACTTTTATTTACCCTTGTCAGGTAGTAAACCAGACAATCTCTGTTATATACTAAAGCTGCATAAACATGTGACTTCCAGGACAATAACCAGGAATTTGAAATTAATAATGTAAGGAAAGGATGACTGTATTTAATAATGATGTTTCAACTCCATCCAAACGAGAAAAAGCTGAAATCTCTAATGGATGAACTAAACAGAGGAGGTATATCTAATTGTAACTCTTCTTCAAAGCAGTATTTCAGAACAAGAATTAAGTTTTCTTAGTGGAGGCATAAAGGGCACAGAATCCACTCCTGAAAACACAGGCATCAAACTAAAGAAAAATTACAACAGGCAAAAAGAGCAAGCCTAGGTAGTATGTTGAAAGTCATCCAGGCACAGAACCAGCAGCAACAGCATTGCCACAACCCAACCCCGTGTTCCACCAAATCTGTCATGCTGAGAGTGGAGGGTCTGTCATAAGTAAGACATAGTGTTAAAACATGTCTAAGCTGAGCTAATACCTTGATCTGGCAGTGTGCTATTGGGTCTTATCAGCTCAGGTGCTGCTACAATTTCCACTGATTCAAGCCATATTCAAGCAGTTTAAATTCTATCCCAGTCCCTGTAATTAGTGTTTCCATTCATCTGATTCTAGACCTGCACAGATGGGAAATGGTTTTTGGAAACACTCAAGGAAATTTAGAAGTGTGTCTCTGAATCTGAAAGTCTACCTGCTATCAGTGATTCAAAAAACCTCTATTCATCTCTAAAAACACTTAAATTCTCAGCACAAAATAATATTTATTTAATTTGTTTACAGTCTGTCAGAATAACAAATAGAAATAATACTTTTTGTTGGTTTTCTATCAAATATTTCTATCAAATATTTCTATCTTTTGAGATTCCTTACGTCTCAAAAAAAAAAATAAAATTAAAGATTATTCCCTGTAGGTGATTTAAAATCTTATCTTAGCAAAACATTTAAGCATGTGCTTAAATCAGCCTATATTCAACAGATCCTCTAAATCCAACCTAGGAACTACAAGTCCCCTTAGATAGACTATCTTCCAGATTGATTCATGCCTCTAGAGTCTCTGAATGATAAGGAAAACCTACTGAAATACTTCAGTTGGAGTGAAATATCCTGACCCCATGTGAGTCAAGAAGCTCCCACATTTGGTACATCCTTCCTTATCTATAGGTACAGAACTCTTCCCAGCTTCCACTGAGCTCATTGAAAGTCCTGAGATTCATTTCATCAGGAGTGGGAGCCAGACAGAAATATGGTCAGTTTGATGAAAATGCAGTGCACATGTTAAAATAAAGTAGGATCACATCTGCATTTTGTCAGCATGCTGAATAATAATGTGATTTTTTTTAGTGTTATTTTTTTAGGAAAAAAATAGTTTGACTGTTCTTTCCAAAGGAAACTTGGCAGCAGTAAAAACTAAATGCAAAATTTAGTGTTTTAAAATTTTAGGCCACCAACATTGATTTAATAGTCTAAAATGATGTTCTTGCTCTGGGAGAGCTCCATACAGACTTACACTTTTTCTTTTCCCTCAAATCCTGGATAAAAAAAAAAAAAGTCATTTAAGTCAAATATTTCAAGTGCCATCTTGGAACAAATTTCTGTAGCCAAATTATAAATGTGGATTTTTAATGGGCAAGCAGACTTCCACTATGCTAAAACCAAAAATCATGGAAACAATAATTCTGCCTCTATTTACAGACAGGCAGCCAGACCAACATATAGAAAATGCATATCTCTCAAATATATTTAGGTATTTGTCTTAATAAGGGAAGAAACAATTACTCTTGAGAGGCATAGCCATAAGTGAATCATTGGGTATCTCTCTTCCACATAAAGGTGGATGGCATATTTGCCTAAAGATGTGGCCTTTGTCTCTCATTCTCTCTCTCTTTCTCCTTTTCTCTCTCTCTCTCTGTGAGGGAGCCTCATATAAAGCAATAATTTATTCACCACTGCAGAATAAATAAGGATTAGAACCATACACGTGTGTGAATATCTAGTCGCTACTCATAACGATAGTGATGCAGCCACTATGTTCTAAATATAGATGTGAAAGTATGTGACCATTTAAAAAATATCTGAGAATACTTTTTGGATTATTATCTTCTGATTTTTTTTTGTTTGTGCAAAAGCCTTTGCTATGGATGCTGTCATTCTTACTGTGTTAGTGTTATTGATTGAGCATTCTCATTGATTGGATCATTTTTATAGTACGTCATATAACTGAATTGGAATGGTGGATTTCAGAAATATACCTCAATTTTTGAGAAAGAGAGAAATCTGGGAAACACTGATTACAGCCTGTGGAATACTTTATCCCAATAAATCAAAATAGAAAGAAAATTCAGAAATCAACAACATGTGCACCTTTGGGTATTTGGGACTGTTTTTATGGTGGTTTTTTTTTCAATTTAGCAGCCATGGCCTATTTAAAAAAGGACAGATTGGCTATGATGTAAATTGGATAGTTGTCTCCACATGCTCCAGATAATTTGAGAAGTCTGTCACACCTTCAGTTGTTTTCTTTCGGCTAAATTTTAAACAACTCTTACTATCTTAATCCAGTTCAACTCCAATGAGAACAACAAATTTAGAATTTTTTTTTCCATTTCCACTCATTTTTGGTGTAGACATTGCCTAGACCTTCAATTTCTTAGTTCTAGTCTACTCTACTTTCACTGGCTTGTTTACACATAATGCAGGGCATGCAATGATCAGATCACTTCAGCCCATGCTTAACTTCAGTTGTATCTCTAATCCTAGGGGTGGGATTTACAGGGTTAAGGACAGGTATGTTAGTAAATTATCTGTCTGAATGGAGACAGTGAACAATAAGAAAAACTATTCTAACAAAAAAGCTAAAGTTCATCAAATGCAAAGCATTGCAGGGAGGCAAGTATAGAAGATAGAATGTGCATGATTTTTAAGATGCCCAAATTTTAGGAATTCAGGTTAAGGTTTCCATGGTGATGCTATCTTCATCTACTTCCTTCTGAACTTGGGTCTCTGCTGAGTTACACCCACATAAAAGGATAGAACAGGGTCAAAGGTTTTCTGCGTATTTCAAAGTAAATTACAACAGAAGGCATGACACTGTTCAACTTAACTCAAGTGTCTTGCATCCTAACATGTCAAAGAATTAGTTTTTCCTTTAATGTCCCTTTATTTTCCTTATTATATGTTTCTCAAAGGAAAACCTTGATTCAAGAATGTGAATTAGAAGAAAATAATATATTTTATGGAAGATACATTCTTTAATACAGGCAACATGAACTCAGTGTAAGATCCAGTGAACAGAAAGGTGGCTTGTGCCACTTCTGCAACAGGACAATCCTGAGGATTGTCCAAACAAACCTTTCTCCAGTTGTTCTAATTTGGATCTAGTTACCCCTGTCCATAAGCATCCCCGGAGAATAGTAAATCTCTGGCCCCTTTCTTTTCCTGTCTCAGCTGCTAGTGCCCTAAGTAAGAAGAATGCAACCTAACAGACAGTTTGAAGTGCTGGAGCAGTACAAAGAGAGTGCTATAATGATGACAATTTAGACCACAGATCTTTAGGTCTAGGAAAAGTAAGCAAGCCTTCATAACCATGTCACCCCACTCTACATGCTACTGTGATTTCTCATTTCCTCTGCTACATGAAGCATAAGCTGCTTGCTTCCACTTTACAGTTTCTATAAGGCCTTTCTCTGCCTACCCAACCTGTAGTTTTTGCTCAGTTTCCAGCACTTCGTGCCAGCCATGCCAGCCTCTGCTGGCTCTGGTTGTGGGCATCCTTTGTTACATTTGCAAACAAGTCCCTTTGGGCTCCCTTCCATGCCTCTGCACTCACACATGAGGATAATTTCCTATAAACATCTGCAAAAACGCTTTATTGTCCTCTCTCTTATTCCTCTCTAAAACTCTACCTATGAACAGCTTGAAATCAGCCAAACTGCTGGTGTGTTAATGCAACCACCTGTTATACCACTCAGTTTTGCTTTGTTGTTTCTTCATACTCCCTTACACTCTTTTATCCTATATCTCTCTCGCTTTGATTATATGGTCCTTGGAGCCAACATCTAATGCAGATTTTAATCTATGGCTAGTACAAATTCTGGTAGTACAGATAGCATAAAAATGAATGAGGCAGTTGTGCAGGAAATGTGCATTGTCATGAAATGATATCAGCTATGGTAGCATTGTCACAAAATACAATCACTGCATAAAATACTGATGTGACTGACTGATCAAAGCTCTGACTAAGTGAAACCCAGGATATTGCCCTCTGTCATTAAATCTTCAGATAGACACATGTTTGTAAGTAATTTTTTTCTTCATCAGCAATGATCAGAAACCTCCCTTTTTGAAGTGATTTTGACAATATCATTACCTGTTGGCCACTGTCTTATCTGATCTGGTCTTCATTTTCATTTCTCGCCTACCTGTTCTGCAGTGCAGAATTATGTTTGTGTTTATATGTTTATATACTGCCAAAAATATTTATGACTGTTGTCAATAATTAATAATTATTGACAGTGAGAATATTACATGAAGTACTTTGTCAGAATGAATCTATAAATTACAGGAGGTTATGCAGGTGAACAATCAAGAGTGTTTTGCATTTCTCATGTTAACTCAAAACAATCCTTTTACAAATACTGCTGTAAAATCCAAGCTGGCCAAAACCAGATTTGGACTTCAAAAATGCCCACTCATGTTTAGGCTGATTATTCAATATTTCTTCTCTTTGTTTCATAAATATAAATAACCATTTGAAGGAAAATTCTTCCTAGAAACATGCATATCTCAAACAGGAAAAATAAAGAAACATTTTGAGAAGTGGGAAATGCTCTGTGATATGAACATGCTGCTTCTATTAACCCATTATTGGTTTTTCTTTTTTTTTTTTTTTTGGTTCATTTTACAAGAAGCTCAGGGTGTCCAGGTCATGAGAACATATCTTTCCTTTTCTTTCCCATTTCCTCTTTCTCTTTTTCCTCCAAAAGCCTGGGACTCGGCTGACATACCCTTGACATTAATTTAAAACACCTTCCAACAGTCTCCTTGTCTCCTCGTAAGGGATAGGGCTGTTCTTTTTAAAAAGCAAAGCTCACAGTCAATTTAAAGACTGTAAGCTATGGCCCGTGTTCCACTCGAGGCATCGGGCTTTCCCAGGTGTGAGAAGGGGTTCATAGAAAGTTCAGTTGTGCACAGCAAGATTGAAAAACGGAAAGGAGCGAGGAAGAAGGGGTCTCCCCCCGCCCAACACACACACACACATCTCTCCCCGCCGTGCCTCCCGCCCCACGACTGTGCAGACCGCACCGCATGCACATCGGAAATGGACCCGGCGAGGCTCTCGGCGCAGCATGCACACGCGGGAAGGAAGGGAAGGAAGGCAAGGGAAAGGAAGGGAAGGGAAGGGAAGGGAAGAGAAAGGAAAGGGGGATGCCTTCGCACGGTCTGACCATCACCATAAAGAGTTAAAGAGAGAGTGAAATGGCTAACGTACACACACCCCGCTCCATACCGGAGAAGAGTCTCCCAGCTGAGGTTTATGCTCTGTGAGGACCAGGCTGAAACTGACCGCCCCCACGGCCACGCTGGACACCCCTAACCCTATCTCCAGCACGGAGAGCACCAGGAGGCTCCCGATGATCTGACTGCTGGTGCACATCCTCCCTTGGTCATCCTTCCTTCCCGATCAGCCGGGGAAACCGCGCATCCTTCTTCTCCTCCGGCGCTCCGGCGGCCCTAAGTCGCCCCCAAACTTTTCTTCCTTCGGCGGCAGCCGGGGCGGAGCGGCGCATCCGCGGCCGACGGGAGCTGCCGAGGGGCGGCGGGGCGGCCCCGGCACCGCCGGGCCCCGCGCAGGGAGCGCCGCGACGGCCCCGAGCGCGGCCCCGAGCGCGGCCCCGAGCGCGGCCCCGAGCGCGGCCCCGGCGCGGTGGAGCTCTCCAAGGTGCCGACACGGCGGAGGGTGCGCGGCACCGCGCTCCTTAGGGGCTGCGCCTCCACCGGGAAAGTCGACCTTGTCTGCTCGCCTCCTGCGCTCTCATTGGAATGACCTCACCGGGATTTTTCCCCCCCTCCTCGTCTTGTTTCTCTCCCCCTTCTCTTCCTGGGCTGGGGGCGGGGGGTAGAGGAGCGTGGCGAGCCCACCCCGGTTATACTTATGTATGAACGCAGACCCAATGCAGGGGCGCGGCGCACGGCAGCCCCGCCCCGGGGCCACGGGCGCGGCACCTTCCCCGGTGCCCCCCGGCTCCCCGCACACCTCCGCCGTCCCGCGCCCGCCGCGCTGCCCGCAGCACCGGGAGCCGCGGCCATCCAGCCGCCAGCGCCCGCCGCGCAACCAAGCGCGAAAGGTGACCCCCTCAGTGGTGTGTGCGCAGGCCTCCCTCCCCCCAGGTGCTGCTGTGAAAATTCAGGAGGAAGCCCATTTTCTTCTTCTGTTAGTAAGAGGTCTGGAGCGTGTCGTGTCTCACCACTGCAAAACTCCGATCTTCTCCAGAACCCTACTGCCAAAATACCAATTTCTGTAGCCATTCCTGTCACTCTGACAATGGACAGAACTGTGTCAGTCCCAAAGCAAATGAGCAACAAAGCAAAACAGAACAAGAGATCCAGGATTGTTACTTGAGCCATACTGGATGGCTTAATATCAATCTTTATTACTGTGCCTCAGATACAGAGAATGCTTTGCCACTCTGACTACGGTTTTACAGTCCAGATGTGTTGCACAACATAGTAACACATGGACACTCAATCTAGTACGTTTACTCTCCTAAACATAGGTAATTAACCTTTGGTCATTCACCTTAACAAGAGGGCAAAAGAGATACCTGGAAAATTGTATCCCCCAAATCTAGATCAGGATTCAAAAACATTGGCATCCTGAGTGATTTAGCTAATTTTCTCTATATACATGCTATTTTTTTTATTCTAAGTAAAATATATATGGAATTTATCCTTGTATCACAAATTACAATTCTTAACCTGTATATAAAGCCTACATTCAAGTGTTGGAATCCAGAAGGGCAGTCTAGACTTGTCCATTAATTTTACGATGCAATTTGGAAGCAAGAGTATAAGATTAGCAAGGTCCTGATTGAATTTACTTCTTTGGACTCCACAACCTGTCTTGTGTATTGAGAATAGGCATTGTATATGCTTGAGAAGATTAGATCCACCATTACAGCCCAGAGTTTAGTCCTTATTTGTAGAAATCTTGAGTACTTAATTGCTGTGAGTGGCGTTAGACTGTCATTGAAGTCTCTCACCTTAAGCTGTTTATGTTTTTTTTAGGTATTCCAGAGTGAGAGGAAGAGGTCTTGAGATAGGATCTTAATGCTTTCTAGTTTAAAACTTCAGGTGTTTCATATTTTCTCACAATTTTACCACTTCACAGAAGTAGAACAGGTAACTAAATCTGAAGGAAAACTGCATTATAGTTAAAGCTGAATTGTCCCCTTTTCATTTCTTATGTTTTAAATGGCACCTGACATCTCTTATCATTAAAAATCAAGGCACAGCATAAAAGTTCCTAAGCTACTATATTTGTGTAGGAGGATGGAGAAAGCACAGATTTTCAAGTACCCACATGGGTGTAGGAAGGTGTTTCTGCAATGACAGTATCCTTATTATGTCAGATTGTTATAAACGTTGAAGTGTGCTAAGGTGCAATGATTTTACTGCTCAGAGTATATTTTACCAGGTCTATAAAAACCAGTGGTGATAAGAGAGGAATTGCATAATGACAGATATAATTAATATACTTAATACTTACAGAGAGATAGAGTGCCTGTCACATCAGAATAGAGCTCATGTGACAGAAATAAGATTTCCATAAACAGCTTGTTTTATGTAACATTTCCACTTCAGTCATAATAAGCTGTCAGAAAGATGGGGGGAAAGAGACCTTGTGAAAAGTGTGCCCTAGATGGAGATCACTTCATGCAACAGTTATTAAAACAGGGATCCAATAAAACTGGAATCCAATGGCAGGAGAGGAAGTGCTCTGGGTGCCCACTTTCTAATCTCCAGACTGCCGAGAGGTGAAGAACTAAGCAAGACCTCAGCCAGACTTAATATCACTGCTCAGGAGGAGCTGCACGAGTTATCTCTGTTTCACATCTTTTCAAATAAAGACAGGAAGGAAATGTAATATTCTAATCACTATATTTTTAAAATGGAAAGATGCAGTCTTTGTAAATGTAATCACTTAAGTTTATTTGTACTATGGTGCTGCATCATCATTATGTGCTGATCTAGGCAATTAACTTTACACATGGGACTATTCATGCATACATTTCAGCACATGCTTACAGCTTTGCAACTTTAAGTTATTTAACCAGTCTCAACTGGCTGGTTTTGAAATGTTTCCTGTATTTTTTATTCCTGTAACAAAAAAGATTATGTTGAAATATGAAGGAAAAAAAATCATTCAATATGCAGGCAAGTTTTCATTATAACTGCAAAAAGTTAAATACTAAAATCCTATCTCCAAAGTAAAATTAATTAGAGTCATGAAGGCTTTAGATTTTTTAATTTAAACTGTTGGGTTCATGAACAAAAGTCATCAATCTTCTTGTCTTCTTTGAAGGAAAGCTTTTTTTTCCTCTTTTTTGTCATTGGAGACTTTAAAAATGGTTCATGACAAAAAAAATTCCAGTCACAGAGCGGGATGAAGGGTAATTGGATGACATAGTACTGGCAATGAAGAAGCAGAAATCAGAGCACAAAGATTCATTTATATTAAGTCCCTTTTGTATGTCTCTGGTGACCAAGAGACCCAAAGAAGGTTGTAGCCCATCCATGGGAAATTACCTGTTTTATATAACACTTTTGAGCATGTATTCATAGCTGAATACATCTTGTTAAAGTGGTTGAGTTTGTTTATCTTCTAATTCCATGTGTCTCTAAAACAATACTGTAAAGATCCTTATTATGAGTAAGAACTGGGCCTATAGCATTAAATCAGAACTCAGATCATTGAATCTAATTCAGCCAGGAAATTGTGAATAAAATTGAAACTGTACACCATCCTATGGCTGCTTAGAGGAAGAGAAATAATTTGGTGCAGTTCCAAGAGGGGAGATACTCCCTAAACACTGGTGTTACTGATATGCGGGTATAAGGTAGCAGCCTTGGACAAATAAACAGAAATATGAGTGATCTTGGAAGCTGCCTTACTCTTTTACCTTATGGATTCATTTTCTAGTCAGTACCAAGGCATGTCAGTTAAGCTATCTTAGAATATGTGACATAGACTAAAAGACTTCTACCAGGACATTGTTTGGGAAATGGAAAAATTCAGCCTCAACGGCAGCTTGCAAATCCTTTTTTTTTTCACAGGTACCTTCTGCTTTCACCTTTACTTTGCAGATTCCATTTCTTTACACTGTTTTGTCACCTGTAACCCTTCAATTCAGTTTGACTGAAGTAAAACCAAGGGAGAGCAGTACTCTAACATGCACCTTTTAAGTGTTTGGGGTGATACAGTGCCTTGGGTTCTACAGAGAGATTTCATTCTAAAACCAGGTCTGTAAATTGCATCCTATCTATAGAAATGTGTGCAAAACAGCCTTTAGAACATTTCCTCTTTTTTTTCTTTTTTTTTTTTTTTTTTTTTTTTGTAAAATCAACTCTTAGTACCTTTTACTCCTTAGTTTGTTCATACTCTTGATTAGTATCCACTGGTGTTATAAAATGGAAAGCAAATCCCATCAGAATCTCTTATGGGAGAAGATACGGGACTGTCATTGATTTTGTCTGCTAAAAGTTCAATAATCAGGCAAACTTTCTGCTAAATGAGTAGCTCAGCTCTAGCAAAGCTAGGATCTATAGCACTAAAGTGACTGGTAAGGTTGATAGGTCATAATTGTTTTTCTTCAATCCAGTCATTAAGGTATTGGCTTATAGCACACATACATAAAAATCTGATGACATAATCTAAAACTACTTGGCACATATTTTCATTCAAGAGAAGTTAGAGGATTTGTGACAGTCATTTATATTGGATGGAAAATTTCACATATTTTCAACTTAGTTTGAGTAGTGAAAATTGAATGAACTCTGTATAGACCAAATTAAAAGCTGCTGTATATTACTCTTTCTTGGGTTTATTCTCGAATACCACTTCTTGTCTACAACTGCAAGTAATTCTTTTGCACTCAGGCACCTTTTACTAACTTGATTAGATGATGGAGGAATCCTCCTTCTGTAGAAGAAATCAAAAATCTGTGCAGAAATCCTGTCTCCTGCTACTCATCAAAACATTAAGAGTGTGTGCGAAATCACTCCCATGTTAAATACAAGGGTATGAAACACAGCGTCTTTAAAGTAACTTGCCTAACATTGTACATCAAGTCTGTAGCAGAATTGAGAAGACCTCTTTTATCCAACACTAATGTCCTGTTAAATAAGCACTCTTTCTTCATTAATAAGAATGATCATCAGAAAAGGCTACATTTTCCCATGTACTGTGATACTCTGGCTCCACAGCAGATAATTCCCTGCCAGTGAAGATCTTTAGATGCATCTGCAGACCCATGTTCACCCAGCAGCTCTGCTCCAAATGTGTAATTAAAGCAAGTACTCCTCTGTTACTGATATGGATTTTATACTTGTAAAACAGTTCTTGACCATTTTTTGGTGCAGTTGTGCCATGCTAAATAGATTCTCATAGAGATCTGGGGAATATACATCATATGAGATTACATTTAGTAACTGAGAGGGATAATCTTTATAGACCCCTTACCTCTGATCCACTATAAGTTTTCACCCACTGAGGAATCTGAGGCAGAGTGGAAAACTGGTTGCTTTAGGAACTGTTTTGAAGTGCATGGTCAAACACAGTGTGTATGAAATAAATTTAAATTTACCAAACCATCACTAAAATATTTGCATTTTTCCATAGGGTGAACAGGTCTTTTAATAGGGAGATAGGAGATTTCAATGGTACTTTCCGAAATGGTTTGGGATGGTGGTGGCCTTTCAGCACAGATTGCTTTGAGAAGAAGCTCTCTCTGCTTAGGAGGAAGAAGTCCTTTAAGCTGTTAATGGAAAGTTTTCTGGAGGTAGTATCTGTCTAGGATTGTACCCTGCTAAGAAAGGGTACAGTAGATGCAAGGGAAAATGATCTTGACATGGAATTTCCATGGGATTCAGGATTTAAGAAGAACAAAGAAAAGGTTCTCCATACCATGAAGAAGAAAGACTTGGAACTACCTTCTTTTGGAGGACAGGAACAAAGAGCGCTGGGGACTGACAACAGTTGGGATCAGCAATTTATCATTCTGAGGGGTTTTTATGCTAATACCCAGAGGAGGAGAGCATTTACCAGCCCTTGGGGATAGCAAATGCAGTAATGTGATGATGACAGCATAGCTTGTTGGAAAAGGGTGAGGAGATCAGAGAGGGATTTCTAGGAGCTGGCAGGGCTGAGAAGTTTCAGCATGCTCATAGGGATAAAGGAGTTTAGGAGGAATATGGTTATTGTGGTGGGCTGAGGCTGTGAGAGAGAAGATAGGACAGTTCAGCAGGGGCAGGAAGGAAATGGGGAGTGAGAGTGTTTGGAAAATAATGAGGGGTCTTCCTATCTGTTGCTTATCCTTGCAAGTATTGATGGACTTGCTACGAATCCAAGCCCTTATACATTAATATTTTGAATACATGAGAGGAATAGAAGGGCTCCATAATGCATTTCTTTCCACAAGAATAGTGGGGGATAGAAAACTCAAAAAAACTTTGCTGAGGACCTTTTGTTTTGATGCTGAGTTGTGAGACAGAAAGTGTTAGGGCAAAAGCTGCCTTGCACACTAACTGTGCATCATCAGGAACAGAGACCTCTGTTGGTCCATTAAGTTCCTGTTCCTTCTGACATATATCTGATCAAATAATCTGCTCCCTCCAGCAACCTGATGACTTAAGCTATTAAGTATGTTGTTTATGAGAGACTGAGGCAGGAATAGGTTCTTACACTGAAGGAGTGAGTCCTTGTTGAACTCTCCAGCTTCTTCCTGTCTGACATATATGTTACTATTCACATCTTAGCATCTCTTCTGGTTTCCTAGTAAGAGAGGCTGCTATGAAAAAATTGGGTCAGGAAAGGATGATTTTTACACCACCCCTGGATTTATGTTGGAAAGAAGGCTTCTTTCAGAGACCTTTGCCTAGATGATTACGTTGAAGATGATCTGCAGTAAGACAGTAGCTAGAGGCACTTTGATTTTCCCACTCTTATTTTGAAAAGTTAAGAAGTTATTCCACAGCTCTATAGTGCAGCTCATAGCTCCACTCCTGAAGCTGTGAAGCTATGGAGAGGTGTAATAGAGGATCACTGTGATCACTTATAGAGGATCAGCATATAGCAGCTCTGCAAAGAAAATAAACCACTGCCATGGACTGCCTTCTTGTACTTTATCCAATAATTATTAAATCTACTAAGACAGTGAGCATTTTGTTCAGACTGTTTCTGAAACCTGTGTACAATCATGAAGCTATTGCACTTTTCAATAATGCACTACCATAATAGGTGTGAGCATACAAAAGCTACCAGATACTGTTCCTAGCACCAGCTATGCCAAGAGGATCTCACTGACATCTTCTGAACACCTCTCATTTTTATCTTGTCCTCTGTAATAAACTGAGTAATTTTCAAATGATGTTCATGTTGTCACTGCTTGCAAGAAGTCTCCACCAATTTACTCTGCTGTTTGGTATGAACGCTAAGAATACTGATCTGAAATAGAAAAGGAACATAAATCTTTATTCCAAATAATTTATTTGACGCAATGACCAGGAAAAATCCTGACTTAGTCACCTTTTTTTTGTTTGTTTTAACCTTGGATGTTCAAAACAAAGCAAAAGAGATAACATCATTACTGTCTTGCTGTATAAACAGAATGTGAAAAACAATCTCTTCAGGATAGTAAATTAATGTGTGCTTTGAATTGCACGACTTACATAACCTGTATGACATTCTGCCATCTTTCAATCTCTGGCTTTCACTTTGTGAGGTGTCTCATATTCCACAGAAGTCCTTTATATCTAGATTTAATTAAACTCTTCTGATCTGAATGCAGTAAAAATATTTTCTTACAGTGAAGACTGTACTCAAGCATTCTCAAACCTAAAATGCTATGAAATGAGTGTCTAACTAGCACTTCAACATATTATGGATCTGCCATCATATTTTAGAATCCTGCAGCACATTCACATAGTAACAGTTCGAAGGTATCTTGGTAATTTTAGCCTTCTTACACTACAGCACTCAAGTGTGTTCAGAGTTCACCTTATGAATAACACTTTTCTGAATGAAGGTGAACCTAACACATGTACAGCTAAATATGCATTAAAGGCTTTGCTGAATCAGAGTCATTACAGCCTCCATCATGTAGATTCTCAAAGCTCACATTTGCCTATCTGGGAGCTCAGACTGAATGAGGGCTAGCACAAACCTGCACATGTAAAGCAGCCTGAAAGATCACATAACTCATCATGATAGGAATATGTGCTGCTACAGTAACCAGAAATAGTGCCAACCCAGAAAATAGCACTTGAGAACCTCATCACCAGTATCTGCTCCCATTTTTGGCATCCAATACACTGTAGAAAAAGGCAGAGTCCAGGCTCCAGCTGTTGCCTGCTCATATTCTTTGGATGAGTCATTAAAGAGATAACAGCTGGGATAAACTCTTTTAAGAGCTCTAATCTGAAGCCTGTCAGGATAGTTTTGCAGTTGAATAAGTAGTGTGTTTTTTCCTTTTGCCAGCTCTTTTAATTAGATCAGAATTTGTCTCCCACTGAGTAATTTTTTTCCAGTGATGAGATACATTGCAATGAACAAAGTCCTTGAGCATGGGGTATCTGAGCTGTTACTTGAGAAGGTTTGGAATGAGGTTTTCTTTTGTTGCATTGTTCTTTGCCAAACAGTTGTTAAATTTTTGTGTCCAAGGTAGAGGAGAGAAAAAAATCATTGAAAGTCTAAAATAAAAATGAAAGTATTTGGGGACTAAAGCTTAATTATTCACATTCTTTCAATGTTAGGCAAAAATAGGAATTAATGGTTTGCAAAAATAGGAATTAATGGTTAACAAAAAGATATTCCTTGAAATGTGCATGCCTCCATCAACCCCTTTTCTCTGCCAAATTGTAATAATATTTTTCATTAGAAACACACTTTATTCAAAAGTGAAGAAGGAGTCCGAAATGGTAAGCTCAGAGGGCACAGAGTTGAAAGAATGATTTGTCAACATGCCTGGAAATCATAGTTTTTGTTGGATTATACCCAGCAAATTGTTAGCTTCTGTAACACATGATTTTATGGAAGATCTGTAGTCTGACCCAATTCCTTGTCTAGTTAGTAGAAATCTTACAACTGAACGAAATGTAATTGAATTGGATATTGCTGTATAATAGCTATTCGTTGGTCAACATTTACAAGTTGCTTTTACAGCTGAAAAAGCACTGGGTATATTGCTAAAGTCCTGCTACAGCCATCTACAAGTCTCAGACCCTTTTTGGTTGATAATGTCTGTATATTGCTGATGGTTTAGCAGCAGCAGCTAGACCTGCTGTCTGGCTGGGAAGGTTGGCCAGTCACACCACTATCAGGGAATTAGAGGTTTATGCAGAAATGGCCAGTGTTAGCAGCGTGAGGAAGCCAAAGGTTCTCTGGCTCTTTCTTTCACTTTATAAAATCACATCTGGGCTTTCTAAGAATATATGCTACAGATGTAATATTATAAATCAGAATTCTGGCCTTACAGCTCTGAAAAGTGTAACAACTTTCCCTAGAGACACATCTCTGAGCTCCTGGTTGCCCTTGGTGCATTTGGTTCCTATATGCTTAGGTCAGACAGTTCACATATACCTGACACAAAAACCAGGCCCCATAGTCAAAATCTCCCCTCACTTAGGTACTGATGTGCTTTGCACCAGGAGAGCTCTGCTTACTCAGGTAGTTGGCACCTGCACGTGAGACAAGAAAATGTGCTTTCTTTGCATCTGAGTCTTAATGATCTGTGCTATCATTCTGTCCTGTTAATCAGCTCTCTGACTCTTTCTAATTAAATGTTAAAAATGACAGAACATCGACAAAGCTGTATTCCTTAGCTAAATTTTACAATGATTAATTTAGTAGTGTTTTAACCTGCGTGAGCAAGAAAATAATGTAGCTCAGCAAAAAACTGCTGAGGAACATCTTGCAATTGTTTGGAGACAAAGTATGGAGGGCAGAGGAAGGAGTACAAATAATGGTCTTAAAATTGCATCCATCTGCAACCAATTACTGTAGTTGAGCAATCAAAATAATCTCATACCTTCCCAACTAGCTGAACAGTGGTCCTAGCTAATAGTAAAGACTGATGTTGTAATAATTTCTAACGGTCATATTGCAATAGTATTTTCACTTCTGCTTAGTACTTTCCATCTTGAAAAGATGATCACACAACTGTGTGTTTTGGTTTCTCATTTAAAGCTCATTCCCCAATATGTGTTCCTGATATATTTTTTGACTTTATGTGTTATATCTCCACATGATAATTACACCTTATACTTTAAAAATGCTTATTACTGCACAATTTTTGAGACTTAGTTTGTGTGTGTGTAGAGAAATTCAAAACATCTTGAAATAAGATGATGGCAGCCTTAGAAATTTGTATTTAAAAGACCTTCACAGATTCCCTTATGTTCTCCTTAAAATGGATCTGCAAGCACCACAGTCTCTGACGGAAGGGAGCAGGTTGTCTTCGTGGGATTGACATTTCCTTTCAGAGCTGGGACTGGGCTATTCTGAGAGAGAACCTCCACCAGACTTTCAGGAGGGGAGGATGAGCACTGCCTTAGGTATCTCAGCCATCTCTAGGAGACTTCATTCCCATTTGCTTTTTACATTTCTTGTTCATTGGGAATGAAGAGACTGTCTCTTGTGAAAACATGATTTCCCTCACTGTTGTTCCAAACTTTCTCAGTCTAAACCATACTCATAGAAGTCACTGATCATGCCTTGTGTATTTTGACTGCTTCAACTACCATAAAAAAATAAGTGGAAACTATTTTTATGACCTGCCAATCATTTGAGGATGTTGCCCTTTTAGTATATTCAATATAAGCCTTTTCTCCCAAGTATATCTGGAGTAACTTTCAGTGTGCTTGAGCTGAAACGCCTCCAAAACAATATTTTCCTTCTGAAAATTAAAAGCTAAATGTACACATAATTAATCAAAATATCTTAAAGTTATTTTTAAGATGAAATTAAAAAAAAAGTTATATTGTATCATGCCTGCAGGATGCCTACATCAAAAATAGTGATAGTTCAGAAATAAATGCTTTTATGAAAAAATATTTTGGAAAAAAAAAATTTTTGTCATTTACAGGCTTAAATAGACTGAAAATTAAGCATTGAGTGCATTAATCTTTTTTTTAAATCTGGTGGAGCTGAACCAATGAATTATCACCCAAAAATCTACCCTGAAGGAATGGATATGAATGAAAGCTTCCTCACTCATATTTAATATTAAGGTTTTTAGATTTGCCTACTTCTGCCACATCACATACAACGTTTTATTTATTAGCTATTTCTCTGAGATGTAGTACCTCATCATCCCTAGAAGATTGTCCTGTCATTCATAATACATTTATGGTTTCCCTCGCTGTAGGTGTAGATTACAAACGAAGATATGGAATTTGAAAAGTACAGGAAAAAAAATCATGTTATTTACAGGAGACTGTCTTTTTGTATTATATCTGTTGTATCACTGCTTCAAATTATTTAATGTTTCTCCTTCTGGTTACTGACACAAAAGGAAAATTTCCACTTTTAGAGTAGAATGTTATTGCCCTGGTTAAGTGTTCAAATGATTTAAATGTGTTAACCAAAAGATGGTACTTGTATAGGATCTAAATAAACCTTTTGCTGAAAACTTCCTAGCATGAAAAGACAGGTCAATTTTTTCTATGTGGCCCTATCTATATAATATTCATAAAGAAAAAACCATCAGAACTTGAAAAAAAACTGAAACAGAAAACAGTCTTTAGAGTAAAATCTGCAAGGCCAATGAAATACCAAGACAAATTCATAAATTCATAGTCACCTTTAAAGTTGAATAAGAAAAAAGCCTCATCCAGATATACTTTGTATTCTCTTATATCACCATAAAGCAGGAACGTGCAGCTGAAACTAGTGGGCCATCAGCAAATGTAAAAATGAAAGAAGTGATTCTGTGACAAGATAAGTAATTTCTGTGCCACATGCTCATGTCTAACACCTACATTTCTGGAGCAGCATAAAGAGATTTCAGTATATACAAGAATCAGAATATTTGCTTCCAATTAAGTTATGGAGTCTATTAAAAAAAAATCTGTTGTTCCCTGAAAATATCATAAAAGTGAGTGAATAAATTATTCCACAACTAACTTAAGCTCAGAGGCACAGAGCAAGGGCTTCCTGTACCAGTGGATTCAGGGTGAGCAGTGGCAGGGTCAGTTTCTAGATTTATTGATGAGACAGAAGGACAAAATGACAAGATGGTTGAGATTGGAAGACACTGCTGGAGATCACCTGATCCTTCCTCCACAAGCCGCACCTAGAGTCAGTTGTCCACTACCATGTCCAAACAGCTTTTGAATATCTCCAGTGATGGAGAGTCCACAACCTCTGTCAGTGCTCTGTCACCCTCACCATGAAAAAGTGTTACCTGATGTTCAGAGAGACCCTCCTGTGTTTCAGTTTGTGCCCATGGCCTCTTGTCTTGCCATTGACCAGCACTGAGAAGAGCCTGACTCTGTCCTTTTATTGCATCCTCCCCTCAGGTATTCATGCACATTGAGACCATGTAAGCCCTTTCTCAGGGCCCTTTCTTTCTGCATTTCCCATTTGTAAGACAGAAATAATTGTTGTTCTTTCCTTTTTGTCTGATTTGATTTAGAGCATGCCCTTCTCAGAGGCCTGTTTCTTGTTACATGTCAGCACTGTGCCTACTCCAGTACCATTTGCTCTCATAGAAGAAAGCAGTAAGTGTTGTCACTCCAGGTCTGAATCAGTAGGAATTTACTGTGATGCCAGCTCAAGGCACAATATTCTGTGGTTTTGGACAGACATGGTGATGCTTCAGTCCAGAGCCTGTCAGCAAGAGTATCCTCATTAAAAAGAAGGTCCCCGACTGTTTAAGGTTTAAGGTTTCCTTGTGAGATGCTTCATGATAACCACCCAAGCTCTTAAAAACAGGCCATGTCACTGACTTCCACTCTTGTTTCAAGAGGATAAAGGTCTTCAATTAACTGAAGAACCACTAAATGAGGTTTTCCTTATTTGGAAATAAATGAATGCCTTTTGGTTTAGATTTCTATGCTCTCCATTTGCAAAAGTGTGTGAAAAGAAACATTAATTACAGATATTTTGTTCTTAATTTTTGCTGCTGGGCAGAGAAAATGCTGCATAGTCCTGAGAATTTATAACATGTCCTTGGGCATACAGTTTTCTTAATTTAAATAAACAAAACAATTAGTATCTTAACAAAAAAGGACTGAAGTTATTTCTTGTTATTCAGTTTCCAAAACAACTGACTATTATTCATTGTACTTTAACTTCAGGACAACATTTTTCAAATTAAATTAAATCAAAGAGATCATAGGAAAATGCCTCAGGATGGGTAAATACAGCATAATCTCTGACACAGGCTATTTTAATAGATGTTGCTGGCTTCAATCCTTTGTGTTGCCAAATAAGCATAAATCACAATTTGAAGTTATTTGAGCAGCAATGCTCAAGAAACAAAGAAAAAGAAGAAGAGAACAAATAATATCTATAAGTAGACAAGGTCAAATAATTTTAAGAGAACAGATCATTTGAGAAAAAAATTTACTTGATTTTAATAATATTTTAAAATAAAAATAATAAATATTAGTTTCATTTCCTGTTAGTCATTTTGTTTTCCATTTTTTTTGTGAATCAGTGTGAAATTACCCTCTACCTGATAACTATTAACTTGATGTAGATATTCTGTGGCAAAAGAAAATATTTTAACTTGACTTTGTTCCAATAGAAATTAAATTAGAAGATTTTCTCACAAAAAATAAATATCAGGTCACACCCTCTACAAGTTATCATACTGGTTCTGTTCCAAAGCTATAGAGATTAAGGTGTAAGCCAACTAGTTTGTCTGCCCTGCACACAACTTGAAAAATAATGCTTTCCACAGTTAAATTCCCTTACTTAAACTCCTAAGTCAGGTACAAGACATTTCCTGCTCCACTGGTAAATCTGAAAAAAAAAAAAAAAATAGTTCCTCTTCATACTCTGAACACTGTATTTGTTCCCTCCTCATTCTTACTCATCCTTCCTGATCTTCCATTTCTCACTCCTCAGTAGGTAAAAGTATCTCAGCAGATTACTGTGATATTGTAGAAATCCTTGTATTTATGGCTATTGCTCTTTTATTTGGGTTTTTTAAAGTCACATTAAATATTTTACACAATGTAAAAATATTTTACACTACCAGCTTCTTCCTGTGTTTGTCTGCAGGATCTGGTGACAACTATTGAAGACTAGGTCCTGCTGTCACTGAAGTAATTAAAAAACTTCTGCCGAGATCTGGTACACTGGAATAGCTGCTGTGGTAAACCCAACTGGAGAACTGAAGAAATTCAATAGCAACAGCATTGTGGAGTATATTAATTTTCTAGTGGGTGGGCTTCAGATAAGGCAATGTAGATGGAGGTAAATATCAGCTTATCATCACCACCACCACCAGCTATTATATCAGTAACATACAGCTAAAACAGATTTTGAAGAACAATCTGGATTTTCATCTGCCTTGTGTATGAGCGGCGAAATTGCCAGCTAAACCCTAATTGTGGATTCTTTATGACAGGTAATAATAGGAGATGCAGAGAAGAGCACAGCTTGTATTTCAGCTACCATGCTGAGCTAACAGCTTAAAAACAATGCTTTGATTTGTAAGCAAAGCACATTTTATTTGGGTGTCACCAAGCAAGAATACACAAGGGACCACGCTGTAGACTGAAGCTGACCCTGGGGAAATCAATAGAAATTTTCGCAATGACTTTAATAGAACCGGGATTTCATCTATTTTCTCAATATCCCACAGCTTTACAGACTTATAAAAAACCCAAAACAAACAAACAAACAAATCCAAGCCCAACCCACACCACCAAACAATACTCATAAAGAGCACAAGAAAGACTTATTTGCAGAAACATATTTTTCTTTCTTTGTCAAGCACTCTGCCTTGCAGTGTAGGCATGCTGCTCTTGCCAGCTTTGGCAGGAGCAGAGCACACTCACACTGGGAAGAATTTGGCCCCTGAGCTTGGTGTCCATTTAGTGGTTTGGCAAACAACCACCAAACCCTCTGGATAGTGGTCTTTTTCCTTCTACCTGTGCGTTGACTGGAATTTAGCATTACATCCACAGCTAATCTAGCTTTTAACTGGTTTCTGAAATCATAAGTGACAGTAATTCTTTTCAGTATTCAAGTCCAGCTTGAAGTTTTATATGACTGCAGATGGTTTCTAGATTAGCCTTCCTATAATGTGACAAAGGATAATGTGTTTTCATCAGTACAATGTAAGTTTCCATATAGCTAGTTTTGTGCAGTAACTGGCTCAGTAAATCTCTCATTTAAAATTGTTCCACAGCCGATGACTGAACTTGGAAGCACACAGCAGGGTTTATAAGATGAATCTCAGACACGTTCCCTAGACTATGAATCCCTCTCAGGTTAGAAGTTTTAAATATAGTCTGGTTGGGAATGACTTTTGCCCTCACTTCATTGTAGTTGTCAGTTATTTAGACAGGCATCTGACGTTCCTAAGTCTGGTGTCTCTTGTAAAGTCTCATGCCTGGCAGCAGAGAATAGGTCTTTGAGCTCATTCTTTTCTGCTTGGCACCTGCCAAGCTCATGTTCATAGAAAGTAAGAAGTTGTTCTAAAATGCCACAAAATTGGAATAAAGTCATCTCACCTCAAGAATATGTGTCATGGACAAAAAAAGCTAACAGACAAGGGAGCTGTGGACCAAATTCTGCTTTCTGAGGCATAGTATTGCCATTCATATTTTGTATTTATTCTTTTCAATGTCAAGTAAAGGTGCCTTTGACCCTCTAAATCTTAAGCTAGGTTTTCCCTCACTGTAATATATAATTTAGACCAATGTTGTTAATTTTTATTCCATGGTCTTCCTGGTTGATCTCTCTCTAAGTGTTTCTATTCTATGGAAAAGTGCTTATTAAGAAAAACTTCAGTTAAGTATGTGAAGAATTTGAGTCATATGCATTTATCAACATGACATCTCCTTTCAAAAAATATTTTATGTTTATTCTGCAAAGCCCAGGACACTTTTTATTTACTTAGAGATCTCTTGCTGGTTGCAGTTTCCTTTTTATCTCTTGGAACACAAAGCATTTTTTGGAAAAGGAAAGGAAGCACAGAGGCCAATTCTACCCTCCATCACAGTGATGCAGACAGGTTATTCGAGTATCCCTTGTCTCATGGAAGCCTCTGAGTTCAGTGGCGCTTTGCTGCTCCATACTCTGGCTGTTAGGGTGAGATGTCATATCCTCCACCAAATTGAGTATCTGGAACTTAAGAAAGAAATCCAAGTCATGACAACAGAAAAAAAGAAAAGGAAAAAAAAGTTGTTTCCTTTTCATGGCCTTTATGAGACTAATCACTCTAAAAATAGCTACGCTGAAGCTGATTTTCAAAGGAGTTTCCTTTTAGACTTTTCTGCACTAACCTGGGGGTCAAAGCAAAAACGATGTCTGTCAATGGCACACACTGATCTGAACCCGTGCCAAAAGACTGCACACCATTGCTCTACCTGATCTTTCTGAGCCCAGGAATAAGAGGTGGCTGATCCAACTCCCCGTGCACAACTCATTGCACAGTCTGTTCTTCCTTAGCTGCGCTGACTCAGTGGATCCTCAAGGCTTGGGTGAATATTTGATTGCGGTCTTAAAGAGCTAACACTGCTAATTATTGCAGCTGCTAATTATTTTTGGTCTCTCACATGCTTTGTATCTGCAGAGCATTAATGAGTACCTGCACATGAGTTGGCATAGAGCAATTTTGATAGCATAACTTGAAAAAATGCAGTTCACTTGTATAAATATGCACATACTCACTCTGATGAGACTAGCTGTACCAGTTCCTCCTGTCAGTAACACGCTTCAAGCTCCACCAACAGCTTTGCATTGAACTCCACAATCTTCAGATTGATGGCAGATTGAATGTTGCTGCAGGTTGTCTTAATACTAGAGGAGAATAAAAGCCATCTTACTGCTGGTGCCAGCCAGGCTAACTATGGCTGTCTGGCAGCCAAGCCAGCTCTTGAGCTCTGCAGAGATCACCATGTCTCCAGCTTCATTAACACCTAACTCCTCTGCTTGTGTTCAGGTCCTCATCAACTACAGGACCACTGCTGAAGAGTAGTAGCCTGCATGATGCTTTGTTCAGTACCAACTCTGTTCAGTACCAAATCAGCTGAGACTCATGTTCTGGCAAGTTGTACCCAGTGGTTCAACTTTATTCATGAGGAGAATATCCGCCTGGCACCAGCTGCCTTGCATTTTTCACAAGCAGGTAAATTGGTTTCCAAAAGCAAGATTGTGTAGCACCTATTGCTCTGCAACCATGTTGCTAATGTGGGTATAAATTACAAGGTTGGGGGGATCCTAATGACCAGCCTCTGACCGAGGAGGTCAGGGACTGCCCTGGTCCAGACACAGCCAGTTCCAGCCACCTTGATGGACCCACTGCAGCACACAGCTCAGTCCAACAGTGGAGTTGGTGTTGCCTCTGAACCAATCAGAGGAGTTTGCGGGGACTCAGTGAAATCATATTTCATAAATTACAGAAAGGTAGTAAGGCAGGAGGAGTAAGAGGTGCTTTGTGCTGGAGCAGGGACAGCCCAAAAGGAATCGCAGCCCATGGATGAACTTGCACCAGATTAGATGGACCCATTACAGCCCTTGGTATTTAAATGTTTGTTTCCCAATACCTGAAACAGTAATTAAGTATTGTAGAAGAAGTTAAATTCCCCAAGCCAAGTCTGTTTTACCCATGTTAATAACTGCTGAGTGATTTCCCTGTCTTTATTTTAACCCCTGAGCTTTCTTGTGTTCTTTATATTTTCTCCCTTGTTCTGCTGGAAAGTGGGGAGTGAGTGAGTGAGTGAGTGAGTGAGCAACTGTGTGCTTGGCTGCTAGTCACATCCAACCCACCATATAATGCTCATTTTTTCTGAGAACTAATTTTTTTTCTAGAATATTTCTTGTGTATATTTTAACTCCTTTTAGAATTCAGAAAAAGTAGATGTGACAGGAATTCGTGATGGAAACAGGGAGAGGAGAAATAGTTTCTTAGTTCTAAATACCTCCAGGTGTATGGGTGAACTTAATGACAGGCATCCTGCAAGGTATGAACACATATTTGTGGTCCTTAAACTCTGAGAGAAAATTTAACCACGTAAGGATGTACCCATATGGATGAGACTTACTGACAGGAGGACAAGTATTATTTTCCTAATAGAATTGTTCATATGTTTCTTCTTCTGTTTTCAATTACATATGATTTTCATTTCAGTTCAAAGCTACCTATAGGGGTTATTTTCTTCTAAGTGTACAGATATTAATTCTTGGAAGAAGATGACATTACTAGACATGCAAACATGCAGAAGGACAACTATCAACATCAGGGTCAAATATTCATGTTTCTATCCGTGTAAAAATTTCTCCAGCCCTTTCTCTTCTCTATACAAGAATAGCGGTTGACTTCCTCTAACCACAAGTCTTGCAATCTTGCTCATTTTTTATTTGAACACTGTGCATGCCCAGGTATATGCAGTATAGTTGCCTCTTTCTATTTGAGCTCAGAAAAAATTCAATATAGAAAAAAATGCTGCAGCTCATCTGTTCAATGCTCCAGAGTAACTTTTTATATTCCTCTACCTCTCTGTCCCATTTCATATATGATTATGAAAGCTTTTGCTTTCTCTCTAAAGTGCCTTCTGCTTCTGTTTATTCTCACCTTTTAGTTATTTCACTCTGTAATTTCACCTTGCTTATTCTGAAGATTCCATTCTCATGACATCTTTAAGAAGAGGTGCTCTGAAAGTAATAATGGTAACACTTTTTATTAAATAAAACATTTTCCTAAATGGAAACATAATAGTTACTGACCTCACTAAAAATAAAGGCTGACCAGAGGACTGTTGAGCAGAAATAAGGGGTTTTTCTAAGACTGAGCTCTAGAATAGGAGTCTTCCATCAGTGGTTGTCCAACTGGAGACATTACCGTGCAAATACTTTGAAGTACAAAGAATACCTTTTTTTAAAAAAAGTCCTTCATTTCAGATAACATTCCACATCAGCAAGATCCCATACAGATGAACTGGTGTGTGACAAATCTAAAGAAAGAGAGAAGAGGTATCCTACTATAAAAATCTCTCCTGAAAAGAGTGGTAAAGTTACAAAGTACATGACAAAAAGAAGAGTTTGGAGGCAAAAAGGACTTTGCCTTACTTTTGTTAAAAAAGGAAAAGTATAAAAAGTATTTAATTTTTTTGTTTGTTTACATAAATAAGTAGCTCTTACTTTCCATAATTAGGTGTTACGTGTGTAATGAAACATCCTGCACTGGTATTTCACAATATTATTTTTTGAAAACCTTAAATGAACTTCAAACAAATTAGAAGCTACATACACTTCATAAGGTTAAAAAAAGTTTTAAGCACACCAAGCTGAGTACTCTAATAGTATTTTTCAGTGTCTTCAGGCAAGGTGGTTCACTTCAAAGCATCCAAAGTGTGCCCAGGAAGAGAAGGTGGGATATTTGTGGCTGATTCAGATAGGATGCAGGATTCTCAGTCTTGATCTTGCCAAATAACAGAGGGGTTGCTTGGTGCTGTGCTGAGATACAAGAACTTTCATAGTCTCCTTTTCAATAAAGGTTATCCTCTGTTATTTTCTGGATATTTGCTTGGCCTTGCAAATTACCTCGACTATCTTCTCACTGTTTACTTTGGTGAAATTTCTAAACATCAAGCTCCCATTGCCTGCTTACTTTTTCTAGGTTAGTGAACCATGTCAATGGTGCATTTCATTTTTTTCTATTAGGTGACAGAACAAGAAACAAACTGTATTTTCTCATGGTCAATTTTTAATTTAAATACAAGCCCATTTAATTAATCACATTTGTTTGTATCCTTCTTGAACAGTAGTTTTCTAGTTTGGAATAGTTAATGGAGTATTTTCTACAAGATACACATTGAAAACTAATGAAATCAGCATGAACAAACACAATAAATAATTTATTTGTTTGTCTGTCCACATAATTTTTGTAGAACTTTCTTCTGCTTACTTTAATGCAAGAAGTAAAACATTCACAGTATTAGTCCTATGTGGTTGTGGGCGTAGATGGTTTCTCTGCATTACAGTGATGATGGAGGCTTATTGCCAGACTTCCACTTCTTCATGCATTATAATTCAAAAAGAATAGAGCTTTGACAGTGTTGTCAGACTATAAACTAATTATAAAAAAAACCGAAAAGCTTTGAGTCAAGGACTCAGTGGGAAATTCTGATAGTACTGAGGCAATGCCAAAACGGGAAAGAAGTCATTCAGACCTGACTTTATGGGGGTGTAGACGCAGTTGGACATGTTTTGCATGCTATCATAGTGCAAATCATAAACGTTGATAGTTGTCTACGGTACCTGCTGATACAGCCCAGAGCACTCAGGTGGCTAACAAGATATGGCATTTTCAGGAGCTCTTTTAGAGACTCACTGTGATACTGTTGGCCTTGGTGGGAGGACTGTTTGATCAATGCTGAGTGCTTTGGTATCCCAGCTGAGGAAGCCATAAAAATTTTTAGACAGAGTCTAATAGTACTCCTAAAAAAAGTTCCCTCTGCAAAAAAGAAGTTAGGTTGAATAAAGGAGATAGGGTTTTTTATGTATTACTCAGGAGACCAAAGATCTCTCTGGATAGCCAGATTGGGCTCTAAATCACATTGGGAATCTTTCTTGCCTGAAGAAGAAATCTTTCTAGAAAGTACTGGAGACAAGCCAGAGGGATCAGTTTTTGTAGACTAGCCTAAGAAACAATCAGTTCTGACGGCTCACAGTAAGCTAACAAAATGTATTTTGTAAGCCTTTGCTTATTCTGAAGCAGGTAGCTCTCTCAAATGCTGAAGATATAGAACTACTTTGTTAAAACTTTCCTACTAGCTTCTTCCTTTGTGGATCACCAACGTATTTATAATTATCCCGAAAGTGACCATATAAAGCGGAGGTGCAGCTTAAGCAAAACACAAAGAGGTCTGCCACAAATCTCAGTGAGGTCATAATAAATAATGGTCACACTAATGGTCATCCATTATAAGCCCAAGTAACATTCCAAATTAATCACTGTTTGTACAGAAGAAATAGCACCAGTAGTCACACCAACTTCTAAAAATTAATATTAGGTTTCTGCTAAAATCCAATCCTTAAGAAAATATTTGAACTTGCTTTCTGAATATCCTGTGATACCAATTTAGCTGGACAATTTCGACCACCACAACAGACTTGCAAAACGATGGATTTTGAATGATAAAGCCAACACATTTTGTTGCTGATGAGGAGAGAATAAAATGTTGTCTGGTGGCACTTTCCTCAATTCCTCCCTCTCAAACATTTCCTGGCCGGAAAGATTTTGCACATGGTGTGTACAAGGCCATATTGAGCATGTTAGGCAACATACCAGTCTCAATTTTTGAAGTTCTTGTCTTGAGAAGTCCTAATCAAGTTCAAAAAGTGGGGAGAAAATATTTGTTAGTAGCATAATCTCCCAAAGTTAAGGAGGAATATATGTAAGAAGAAAAAAACTCAAGAATTTTCTCCATTTCAAAATGAATTAAAAAAAAAAAAAGTATGTTCAGCCTAGAGCAGTCAACACCACCTTCATTTTTACTTTGTTTGGTACCACAAAAGAATCAATAGAAAACCTGGGTGAAGGATACTGAGTGTACCGCGTGAGCTGTGCTATGATTTCCAAAACTACAAAATAATTCTTAAAGTGAAAAACTTTAACACAGCATTACTTTGATCACCAAGGATGTCCTCCAGCTCAGTAAATCTGTCAATGAAGCTAAAAATCACAAGACCTTACATTCTGGGGAAGAAAAATTAAACAATAGAAGGCTTTTAATTTTAAGAGGGTTGAAGAAAGGAAGGAAGTTGTAGTCTCTAGGAGGAGAATTCCAGGTAGCATAATTTACTGAGGAATGCAAAAGTTGGAACAGGAGAGTAAGTATCTGAATAAAATCTGACTTAATGAAATATTTAAATGCTTCAATCCTGAATTATAGCAGAGCACATTTCTGAAAGAATTTCTGATATCATCTCTCTAAAGGTCACAATGCAAAACCATGACATATATTTTTATACATTCTTGTGTAAGTAATAGATTCATCTGAGACAACACAGAACTCCAGATGGAGTTGTATAATACAGCTTGACTTTTGACAGGTGTTCCTCCTATATATGTGCACATACGTTGATTTATGCATAGTAAGTCTTTTAAATGTATCACACATAAAAATACCGACAAGTAGCAGTAAAATGAAGTGAGGGAAAAACATGCATCAAATTCACAGTTAACATAACTGCATTATTGTCTATGAAAATATACAACTTCGTGATATTTATCTCAATGCAATTACAGCAGAGATTAATATAATACAAGGTCTAATTCACCGAGACCGTAAGAACTAAATGCGCAGATATGTTAAACCTGTTTGTGTCTAATTAAAACAGACTAATAGAGAAATAGAGGAAAGTGTAACTAATATCCTAATAATGTCTATAGTTAACAATGGATTGCTAAATATTTTGAACTCATGCTTTAACTGCTAGAAGTATCAATCTACATCTCATAGGAACCTGTATGTTTATTTATCACAATGTTCAACAGCACTTCAACAGATTTATTTCTATTTTAAGTATATAAGGTTGTTTCTGCTCTGGTCTTTATTAAGGCATGTGTAAGCTGATGGATAGAGTTAAACCTAGAGGGGATCAGAATTTTATGGTAAAAAGCAGTTGCAATTCCCTGAATGGAACGGAGTGTAGAATGAAGTGGAGACTACATGGCCCCCCTCCATTCTAATCCCAGCAGAATGGGAGAACATTGTGGTACTGTGACCATACAGTACCTGTCAGACAAGGGATAATCAAGATGTTCTGCTGCTGAAGCCAACAACCATGTGGAACCCCCTCCTCAAGTGTCAAACCACAACCACCACCCCCCTCCCATTAGGTAGACCAGTCAGAAATAAAAGGTATTTATGACTAGGGCCACTCAAACTCCACCCAAACATAAAGAAAATAATATAAAAGTAAGTTAGGAATAGGGGGAAATGGGGAGAAGAAGTCCACCAAAACTGCTGGGATCAATTGACGGGCTGAGTCCATCTTCTCCCCCTCCAGAGGGACGCCTTGGGTGAGGAATATACTCTACACGCGTTAAATGCTGCTTTTAGGACTAGAGCTTTTGCTCGTGCTTACCCCATATCATATTAGTAGATTGCTTCGCATTAGAGTTCATGTCTGCTTGATAGATGGATCAGTAGATTGCTTTAAAACATATTTTTGCAGTAGACACTATCACAAACAACATTCAAACCTCATTAATCTGTCACAATTTGTATTATTAAAAAGTGTTATTCTGTAAACTGTTCCTTGCAGTCACTGGCAGTGGATAACACCAGTCGCAGGACCTGCTGAGGGGTCTTGGCTCTGTTGAGTTCCCCCTAACAAGGAAGGTCGAGGTACCCTTTGGTCTTGTGAATCGGTTGGCGAAAGGCCTCATTACGAGACGCTGATGGACTGTTGGGCACCAGGGTCTTGACTCTCCCAGGGATACCGACAGGCAAAAATCTAAACTCCCACCTTTCACGTGACAGCATGTCATAAAACTGAAGTAAAATGTACATCTTTGACTGTATTTGTAGAAGAAGGAAGAGCATTGGCTGGTGACTTTCAGGCTGCAGAGTAATTCTGAGGATACTGATAGTCAGTGAAAATGAGACAAGAGTGCTCCCTTGTGAGACGAGAAGGTCAACAGTGTCTGGGGCTGTATAAACACGAGTAGAGTCGGTGGATGGAGGGAAGTGATTATTCTCCTTTACTTAGCAATCCTTAGACCAAAAAGCATTAGATCTAGATATTGCATCCAATGTTGGGATCCTCACTATGAGAAAGATGTTGATAAATTGGAATGAGCTCAGTGAGGGCCACCAAGGTGTTTGCAGGCTGCAGCATTTCGCTTTTTGATGAGAGGCTGGTAGAACTGGCCTCATACAACTTGGAGAAGAAATGGTTTCAGGGGACCTGGAAGCAGCCTGATGGGGTCTGTAGGGAAGCTATTGAGAAGATAAATCAGGTTCTTCACAGCTGTATGTACAGTTGTGCATGGTGGGAGACTGAGAGGGAATGGCTGTAAGATGAGAGTCTTCAGAGAGCTATTCAGACTGAATATAACATAGACAAAAAAAAATTGATCATGAGAACAGTTTAGCAGTGGAACCAAGTGCCTAGAAAGTACTGTCTATAATCCTGGAAGTTCTCAATATCAGGCTGGACCGAGTCCTGGAACAACATGATCTGATCTCTCAGCTTGTCCAACTCCGAGAAGGAGTTTGGACAAGAAGAAGCCTCTTCCTCACTTGTATTGCATTATGATTCTGGAGGGCTTTCAATATGGATTCATGAGAATATGAGTAAAGAAATACTTCCTATTCCATATTCTTGCTTTTCAACACAAAGGTCTCTGGTCTGCTTTGCCATGGTGTTTTCTTTTTTTCCCCAAGGAAAGTTCTGCCATTCAGGAAGCAAATGTTAGTAATAAAACTGACAAACTCAAGCATACTGTACAGTTCCTCAAACTGCATTAGAAATGATTCACTCAGTATTTTAAACAGACCCAGATCAGTATTTTATATAATTATACAAATATTCACCATGGAATTGTCGAAGCTGAGATGATTCAGCACATAGATTACATGATATAATTCTGCTCCATTCCTGGGTGAGTATATTAATCTTAGTCAGGCATGAATATTTACAGTCACAAATGATAAACATCCCTTTTAAAAATATTTTGTAATTCTCTCTTAGAAGTCACTGTTCTGGTAAATTTTCCTGAAATTGGATTCATTTATCATAATATTTGCAAAGAAGTGCCACAATTGTAAACACTGTAGTTGGAAAGTTTCTTAAAGTCTCACAGAGTATTCACATTTAAGAGGCCATTTTTTTCTGATTTCAGAAGTTTTAGCTGGTGTTCAATGCCCGCTAACTTGTGCACATGGCAGGAGGGTCAAAGCTCATTGCTTTGTCATGAGAAGGGCAAGGAGGTAACTATAAAGACAAATACTACAGCAGGCTGCTTTTATTGGCCTTATTACCAGTTTATAAATATATATATATATATATCTCACTGGAATCAAAATAAACAAAAAACTCATGATGAATGGCTTAGTCTTTTAAACATAGCAACTGTTAAAGAAAACTCTGGGGAGGATTAAATTATAATTTATATAAAAAACCCTTATCGGTATGGGCTATTCTTTTCAATGTTCTTATATAACCTTCCTTTTCATCCTAATAATCCCAATGATTTTAAGTCATCAAGCATATAAGCTTATGTAATTTTCCTATAATAATTTCATCTTAAGGTTATTGAATATCTAGACACTGTTACCATGGGGAAATAAAAGTATTACTAATTTCAAAGTAGAATAATTCAACTTGAAAACCTGAAGGGTTTCTTCAGAGAATTTCATATGGAGGAGAGTAATCCATTGCAATGAATACTTCAAAGTGGAAATTTAAGGCTACAGTTGTAAAAGATTCACATAATACTTGCAAAACTTCAGTTAGTCTAAACTGCCAGTGTCACTCTTTTCTAAATACAGTGCACAGCTATCTAAGTTTTAGGTTTTCAGGATTTTCCTCCTGTTTGCCATTTACACTCAAGCCACAGAAGACAATCTAAAAATACAGGAAACATGAAAACAGATGTTCCAGCTATAAAATATAAAAGGAGATGTGGAGAGGAGACAGAGTTAAAATACAACAAAAATGGCATAATGGGTTTACTAAGTGTTTTAAATGATTGGGAAAGATCAGAGGAACAAACTGGTCAGGGATATGGCAGCACGGTTGCTACCAGAGTTTTCATCTGTTAATTCTACATCTTAATAACACTTGAGCCAGATGGCAATTCCTCTGCAGACTATTATGGTGTGGTAGGCTATTTAGAAGCTGATTACTGACCACAAATAAAAAGCAATAGAGTTCCTCATTTTTAAAAGTAACAAAATGAAGGCAAAACATTTGACTGCAAAGTCAGACCTATCAGAGTGAGGAAATCCAACCCATTTGGACATTGCAGCAATTCAATATGAAAATTAGACATTAAAGACACAAAAGGTAAAAGGCTTGAAGTGCTGTGGTTACCCAGCAAAATTCATTCCATGGTTGACTCCTGTAATTTGCAGTACACTGAGGCAAATTCTCTCCTCATCCTACGTCCACTTGGTGCAGAAGACATTAATTATCACTGAAAAGAAACTGTATATACTGCAGGTATTTCAGTTTCTGCTTAAAGCTGACCTAAACATAACCTAGGGCAGCCTCAGGGCTGCTCTAGTTTAGATCAATTTCTTAAGACCTTAACATAGTGCATTAGAGCTCCTTTCTGCTTCCCATCTTTATCAGCTTTAAATATAGTTTAGACAGTTATGCCCAGCCAAAGGAAAGAAGACAAGCAACTTCTCTGGGCTAATCTTCATACCGACAGGGCAAGCCCAAATTGGCTGTTTTGTCTGAAAGTGGTCAGATAATCTGGCCCAAGGGACAGAAAAACACCAATTCAAAATATCTGAAGTACAAATGTGGTCTAAATATAACCTAGGAAGTTTGGTTTGTTTTCCGAAACCATGACCTAAGCTGAACTATCCAGTCAATATTTGTTAGAACAAGCATATAAAACCCATGAAATTCTAGGTTACAGTTAAATTCCATTTTCCTCTAGGACTGGTATTGAAAGATTTTATATCTGCTGCACATAGGCAGCTGCCAGTTTAGTTAGCATTTGGGAATCCCCAGATGGCATAAGAAAGGACAAAGCTTTTGCACAACACACTGCAATATTTCTGTGCAGAAGAACATTCCTAGGAGAGCTAGAACAACACTTCAATTTACCTGGGGACTTGTTTATCACAGTACTAAAATCACTGAGAACATTCAACCAGCTGAGCTGGTGAAAATCAAAGCTGTATAGCTTCATTGTTCAGCCCACAACATGGCACAGGAAGTGATAATTGAATCAATATGATGAGCAGTTCAAAAGAGCCTGATTGTTTTGGCTTCTTCTCAGGAAAGCAGAGAATCATTTGAAGACAACAGTTGAGTCCTAATTTCTTGTTCACTCCTAAAACAGAATGGAAACCCAGTCCCCAGCCTTTATGAGGGAAAACCAGAAACAAACCAGAAACAAACAAGAACAATTGTCATCATGATGTCTTGAGTTTTGGACAGAAATCTTAAGAACAACTTCACTGAATTTCCAGTAAATGTGTTTTTCCTATGTACAATAAATATAAAATGTTATTCAATTAAAATCTGCTGTCCTCTGTCATCACAAATCCCATTTGACAATCCATCTTCATCGGGACAAATATCTAGAGAGAGAAGCATTTAGGGAAAAGCAGAATTTTAGGTAGAATAACTAATTATATTTCTTGTTAAATATATGTCACTACGTCTTTTAGACCTGCAATAGAATCAGACATGTTGACATGAAGACTCGTTCCCTTACTCCAGACTCCTCATTGTCTAACTACAGTTTCCTCTCATGAGTTATATTTGACTTATGGGAAACATTCTTTCTCAGACTACCATTGAAAATATTTGATTTCTCAGTGCTTTGAACCATTAAAGGAAAGTAGCTTTCAGTTTTACTCAGTTTTCATTTTTTTTTAAAGCAAAAATATATCTTTGAAATAAATATATTTCTCCTATAATAATGAAAACAATTATCCAACCTAGCTCTTGATTTGTGGAAGGTTTCTGGAAAACTACTGAACTTCTGCATTAAATCATACTCTAGAGCTAATATCCTCTCTCTATTGTACTTTTCAGTCTGGCTAGCTTTGTCATTAGACAATTGCCAACCACTTCTGTTGTTCAGTATACAGTGCCATGTACATGTGCCTGTTTTTCCTCTTCATCTAATACCTTCATCCTGAGATATCTGTCTGGCTCTACTTATTCAACACTAAAGTGCACAGTTTCTTTAAATGCTTTCATTAAATGCTAGCAGAATGCTGGAGGCAGCTGGCTTGCTGTCTGCAGCCAATAGAGGCTCTAGAGGAGGACCTTCTGCTAAGCAAAGGTTTGTGAATAACGCATTCCTCCAGCATAGCACATAAAGAGCAATTTCATATTGTTATTTTCTTCACAAATGTGCGTATTGGGTTGGTAGATAATTGCATACTTGGCTCTCTCCTGTCTAGGATGTTGTTGGTCTTTCTGTTCAACGAGGAGCAGATTTTTCTCTGTTACACTGCATAAGTATTTACATTAATGGTGCACTAATGAACCCCAGTGAAATTTGTTTCTCTATATACACAAAAGGGCGGAAAACAAAAAATTTCTGCCAACACTTCTATTATTGCTCCCAAACCCTTTTGCTTTACCTGCCTAGGACAATACAAAATATGCAGGACGGGTATTAATATTAGTCAGATATTGTGATTGTAATACTACTAGTTACTGAGACATATGGCTAGGATTTCAGAGAAGTGGCAAAAGAACTATAGGAGAGCAGATTGAAAAAGAAAAGAATAGAAATTATAAAACTAATGTCACACATCAAGAGTTAATCTGCAGTTCCACCAGAATCCCTGTTAGCCATTCAGAAGAAATATTTCTGAAGAAACACAAGGTGGGATCTCTGACTTTGAAAATTTTGAAAGTACTTTTCTTTTTTGTATTTAATTTTTCTCATAAATACTTTATTCAGTCATACTGAGGGGACTTTGCAAATTCCAAACTGAAGTCTGGAAAAGAGTCAAGTGAAAAATATCTGATAAAAAAGTTCTTTCAAGAGAGGCACAGAACAGGTAAACATGTATCACTGTGCTGAGTGATGGAGAGGATATGAAAGGCAAAGAGGAGAAAAGACAAAGATATTCTAAATTTTAAAAAATTTGATTGCGGCATGATGATATTTAGGGACCAACACAGAGATAAATGTGTGCCATGCAATTCAAATTTTCCTTCTATTTTAATTTAAAATGTTTTTTTTTCAATAATTGATTTTGGCCAACAGAATCTATTCAAGTATTAAACTATATAAGATATAAAGCTAGCTATCTTTTATTTAAGATTTCTACATTAACTTCCATGATAGTAGGCAGCTAACAATACACCTCAAACTAGCATTTTAATATAGTAATTTTGTGTTTCGTTCCTTTAGATTCTCTTTGTAAATTTTACATTACCATTTCTAATTAAGCAAATGACAGCATTTTCCAATTAAGTTCAGTGAATACTGTGAAAAAAGGGTTAGTTACTTTGGTTTTACACTTCCCCAGATCCAAGCAAATTTTCACCCAATGCAGAACTCAAATAAGAAACTCTTTAAAACAAGCTGACATGTTGCAGAGCAGGCTTTGAAATGACACAGGCTTTTAAGCAATGCAGATTCAGGAAAGACTGAAAGAATATTTGCCTAAAGGCTTGGGTGAGAGACATTTCCCCATTGTGAGAAGTATCACCAAGATCTGTTTGACATTTCATCACAATGAGCTCAGCATTAACTATAGGGATTTGCAAACTGGTTACAAGCGCTCTGACAAGAGCACTATCACTGTGAATTATTTCATCTATGATCCAGAAAAATAGAAAAAAAAAAAAAAAAGGAAGACATGCATGAGACATGCAATTCCAATGAAGTATTTGGATATTTGTGGGTTTGGCTTTTTATCAGTTTCACTAGTTGCATTTGTGAAGCCAGGATTGAAATTTAAGCGTATTTTTGCCTCACAGCTTTCTTTCCTGAGTGGTTTGACTTAATTTTTTAAAAATTAGGAACACCTGACTTCTTCAATTTGCTATTTGTATCAGAAAAGTGACAATAATCTTTAAAGCTAAGGGAAAAAAGAAGATATTATAAGGTTGTTTACAAGCAAACTACCTATCTGAGGCACTTAGATTTTGCTACAGAAGACAGAAAAATTAAGTCAGTGCAACAAATATATTTTGATTGTATACCTGTTTTGAGCTTAGCAAGAAATTTCACACAAAGAGAAAAGATGATTAATGATGAATACATAACAAATAACTCTATCCATATGTCAAAACAAATCTTTTCTGGAAATTTTTCCTAACATTCTTTACAAGCAGTAACAGAGGTTAGTTCTTCACGTAATTCATGAAGTCCACGGACCTGCCTCAGAAAAAGAGGGAAATATAAATAAATTTTCTAAAAGTAGGTTATAGACATTTCTGAGAGCAACTGGAACTGGGTTCTGCTCCAAGAAATGTGTACACTTGCAGCAAAATGCTCCATAAAAATTCACTTATTTATGCCAGAATATCAGAAAAATTCAAGGCCAATCACTTTGCACTTGCATCATGATCTGCATGTCGCAAGTTTGGGTACAATTTTTCACTCTCTTCTGTAAAGTGTATTTCAAATTTTAAACTTGCAAGATGCTGGTAGTGATTTGGTTCCTGTACATGCAGCTTCTAAAATAAGACAGTATGGCATGAATCGTGATTTCTACACAGGATAAGTTCAGAAATGAAAGATTAGAGAGCAGGTCTCCTAGGACCAATAGGCCTACTGAAGCTCAGGGGTTACTCACTTTCTCTGAATCTGAGTTCAGAGGCAGTGTTTCAAGTGTTTCAAAGGATATCTTTCACTTCTGTAAGCGTAGAATTCACTTGCTTTTTAGGAAAGTCATCAAATTGCCATGCATATAAATGCTCTTTACAAACATTCGAAGAGATACAAATTGAGTACATTTTTTGATCTTGTTAATACCTACTTGTCTGTTGTTTTACTCTCCTTTATATGCAGGCATGAACAGATGAACTAGAGAAGATCACACAGTCAGTAGTGCTATGAAACACAGTTTTCTTCCTAATCCTCATTTAATATTTGAGCTAACAATAGAAGAAAACCTGACTTTAAGGGATATACTTATTAAGAGAAATAGGGCAAGCAAGCAGTTTTGCTGTTTACTGTTTGATAGAATTAAACATGAGTGGTTTTCAAAGCTTTGATTTACTTCTACAGTCTTTTGTATCAGTATTGTCTTGAATTTGTCTTGCATTTTGATTTGTATAGTAGGTGATTGCATGCCTATGTCATGGTTTGATGCAATTAAGGGCAATTCATCTTTCAAGGTTTATTTTGTTTGGTCTTAATGACGATTGCTCTTCAGGCTAGCATGCTCCCCCTTAATAGTTCCAAGTACTGCCTCTATGGATTTTGGAAGTCTCGGTGCATGCAAAAATTTACCACATGCATGTATTTTCACAACATTGCAGCTTTTCTAAGAAGAGATGATGGTGTGATGTATGAAGACTGGAAGCCAGACCTTTGGTGCTAGCTTCAGTGTTCCTGAAACTATTTTTGTACACCTGACCAAATGAGTGTTGATACATTTTGTATACATTACCCGCCTATGCTCATGTGCTGTATGGAGCTGTTGAAAAGTAGAGGGTCACAAGAGATACTACCCACAAAGATACTACCCACCTGCTTCAGCTTCACTTTGAACTGTGCTGTTCCTACCTTTCATCTTACTGACATCAAGTGCAGCAGGTATCTGGGACAGTGACCCAGAACCAAACCATGATTTCATACATGATTGTCACATTTTATTCACTTAATCTGCAAAACAATCTGTGTTTTGATCAGAATTCCATAACCAGTATTTCAAATTGAAAAATGTTGATGCTTTGTTATGAGGACATGAATTTCTAGTTTTTACAAAAGCTCATCTAAGCATCCTAACAAGGCAGGTGGAAAGACCGAGCTATGAAAAGGTGTCTCATTGTTGAGTGCATGTTTAAATGTAGAGCTGCATGATTAAAACTGCAGCTGGGGCTTAGTTGTGACATTGATAGCAGTTATAGCACACAAATATCTTCCACCCAAACAAAGTTCAGGGAAGGGTATGTTGCTTTATACTGACAAATGATGAATCAAAGATACACCTACAATGCTTTCACAATTGCAGTCAAGAGCTTTCAGTATGAGAGCAAGTTAATTTTATACTACTTCTACCAAGCTCAAAATCATGCAACAGGCTCTTCATTAACAGGTATTAATGTTTTCAGAAACAGCACTGTCCTCTTACTACCTGATTATGTATTATTGTACCTGTGATGATGTTATTCTGTCTTGGACAGTTTGCAAACGTCCTTTCCTGAAGGCATAATTTAGAGGATTAGTTGAATTTAAAGAGAAAATAAAAGCTTTTAGAACTGGAACTCCTCCTGCACTTTTCAGTGATACAGTGAAGTTATCTGTAAATGCTACCTTTTGTTTTGTTTCTGTGCTGAAAGGTTCATAATTACAAGGTTGGCAATTTTGCAAATTTTATGGAGCATTCACTACTATTTAAAAAGTGAGTTCAGAGCTGCAATCTTATGAACACCATTACAATTTCTCAAGATTCAGTGTGAGACTGTAATGTAGCCCAGCCATCGATTCCTGAGATATTAAAAACCTGTCCAGAGGCATTCATTCTTTAACAAGTAACAATGTTAAATGTCAAGATTGAGTCATTAATGTACTAATAGCTCATTCAGTAAAGTTTGTTATAAAACCACTCTTAGGTTATTATGATTTCCCCTTATGTAGAGGTATGAAACCATCATATATCTATTCATGATTGACTCAGTAGAAAGCATGGTTTGATTGAAATAAAAAAACAAGGTAGATGCCATTAAAATTCCTCATCTTTGTTTATCCAGTGGCCTGATAGGGTGAGGAAGGAAGAAAAGAGGGAGGCCCAGTGATAAAGCTCTGAATCCTAAAATGGAAAAGAATAAAACATTATTATTAGTAGTAGTAGTATTACTATTATTATTATACTTTTGATCCTTATGATTGCTATACATACAGGGAAAGTTGAACAGTAGTCAGCCTGTGATTTGAAAAATATTGCTAACCCAGTCTAGTGCTGCTTGCATTAGGTGACATCAATGCACTGAGTTTTTTCTTAACATTGAATCATAGGTTATAAGTTTTACAAAGTTCAAGGAAAAAAGTTCTGGTGATCAATTAAAGCTACAGCTCAATTTTGAACTAGAAGAAGCTGAAATTATATTACTTACTGCATGCCTGTATCTCATCCCTAGACATATCCAAATCAAATCCTAAACCTAAATGAACCAAGAAGTCACTTGCCCCTGAGAATTATCATAACTTCTGTGACTATTCACTATGATTTAAGTCTCAGATGAATCACTTATTAACTGGATCTATGTTGACTACAAAAATATGGTAGACATCTTAGTCACAAGCAGTTACCTATATTTAAATGCATAAATTAGGCACTTTAATTTCATGCTGAGTACTACGTGAAATAGTTTATATGGGCTGTCCACTTACTTCCTCAAAAGCACTGGTTCCAAAATGACAGCAGGTAACTTCTTTTTATATCCAATCCTATCTCATTCCAGAGACAAAGGGTAGCTCAAAAAAAAAAAAACAAACAAAAAAGAAACAAACCAAAAACCCCTTAAATTATAAACAAACACATCTCCTAGGCCCAAATAACGCTGCCCTAAATTTAGCCTAGACAGGTTTTATAACCACACTATTAAAACGAATCATGATCACTTGGCATTCTTTATCCCAAGCTCCAGGTTTGACTCAGGTGCATTATAATGGAACTGCTGGAAATTCACTTAGTGTATTACTTCATTTTGTGTACAAGCCCTAAAGGTTATGTTAGCGAACATTTCTAAATCCAGAATTGACTGCAGCTCATAACTGTCTACATTTCAAAATCTTAACCAAATTCTAACCCTTGCAACCACAACAGCATTAGAAACCTAATCTTGTATACATGTTGGAATCCAGGGAAAATACCTTGGAAATATCCAGAAATAACATTGCTCTAGGTCCTAAAGGAACCGGCCGCAAGCCTAGGTGGATTAACATGTCTAGGGCCTACAATAACAGGAGCTGCTCAGACTTTCCATATCCAGAATAATGATTGCTACATATCATCTACTTCCGAAGTGGTATCCTGGAATTTTACATCCTAATCTAGGATTATAATGGCAGTATTGGATTTCATCCTAGAGAAATAAATCAAATCCATCAAGTTTTAGAACCTTTCAGACAGGTTTGCAATCCTACCTACACTATAGTTCAGGACCCCTTGTAATTCCAAGCATTACTGTATACATCATTAAGACATCTTAGTTTTTCCCAAACAAATTGTGTCAGGTTTGCTTTTCCCCTTGCAGAACCAGTAGGGAAGAAAATCCAGAAGTAACTTCAGTTCACATTTCCTGGCATTCCCAGGCAAACCCTATATCTAGACCTAACCCTAATCCTAATTGTTTATGTTTGTTCACTATCACCAAACTCAAGGATGGAGAAGAGGTGTGCTTTAGCAAGTGATGCCTTCAAGAAGAATACTGAGTAAAATCTGCCCGCTCATAAGTAGTACCTGTCTGGACCCTTCAGACAACCCCACTGACAGCTGAGAGCAGCCGTCATATACTAGCACATACCACTTCTGTGAAGAAAAGGTTTGAAGATATAAACCAGCTACATGTATCACAAGAGCTCTCCCTTGTATTTTTCTTGTCCTTTCTCCCTCTTCCTTAGTCATCCTGTCCATGTGTGGAGAATACCTTTCAGTACCCCCTCCATTTACCATGGCTCTATTAGCAGGGTAACAGTTTTCATTAGAATAAAAAGAGTTGTAAAAATAAGAGGAATAAGCTACAAAAAAAACCCAAATAAGCACTAGATTCAAGCAGCAAGGAAGATTCAGTCTAGACACTAAAAAAAAACTTTTCCATGGTTTGAATAGCTAATTACCAAAACAGATTCTTGAGATGATGCTATTGTCTCTCTGAAAAAATGGGAACTGTTTATGCAGAAAAACAACAGGTTCATGAAGAGGAGGTCTCATAGTCCCTCTTAACTTCTTTTCCTGTGATTTGTATCTAAATGGTAGAGTAAGGTGATACAACAGAGAACCACTATGGCTAAACATAAATCTGTCTTCCCACAAGGCTGAGAAGCAGACCATCTCTAGACTCCGGCAGTGAACACTGCTGTGTCCCAGACAAGCTCCAGGTCTGAATCATCCAGATGTTTTCTTTTTAAATATCAAACACAAAATTATTCTGATACTTCTTCACTGCATCTTTATTTTGAGTCTATGCTTTGCAGACTCAGACTCTGAAATGCTTTATAGGAAATAATTTGTATCTTCACTAGCATAATAACTGATAGACTTTTTGAGGATGTTCCCATCTATTTGCTCACATTTTTTAAATGAGAAATGTGTGTTTCTACTAACAACCAAACAATTCTATTACCCACTTGTCTCAGTAAAATAGACACTTTGGTCACGGTATCCTCCATAAGGCTTTACAGAGTCCAGACAAGCTTACACTAAACTTTGTCAAACCAAGCATCTGAGCAGGAGTGGCAAACAGCAGGAACTGACACCACTAAAATATAGAAAAAGAAAATGTGCAGAGAAAGAAATAGGTGCAGAACACTGTTTAATCAAAAGTTTCAAAGGTATTTTAGGAGCTGAAGGAGAAAAAAGAACAAATGTCTAGATGATTTATAGAAGCCATAAGAAATAAGGTTCCTTAGTGCTTAACATTGTAACTATTGCAATATGCATTGCCTGATTGCAGAATTCCTTGCAATTCGTAAAAGTGTTATTTCTTTCTTGTACACTGTACTCTGGCATAGGAAACAACAGTTAGCAGGAGTTATTTCCTAAGTGGTCTGATTAATATAAAATTAGTCTGGTTTAAGTTTCAGTGGTCAAATTCTGCTTATGCAAATAATTTTCCTGGTTAGCTTGAGACATACTTCTCTCCATGATGAAACAAATAGGGAATTTGGTTGTTCTTATTTTTTTTTCCTGTGAATCCTCATCTAGTACTAGAAGAGGTGACAATCATTGTCCATTATCCTTTCGGAACATCTCCTGTAAGTGTCATAGCCACCCTACTTTTTTCTCCATGGATGTGGAAGGTATTCTCCCACTGCCAAAACTACAGCTCACTGAAAGAGGGACTGGAATGGGTCAAATTTTCACAGTTACATGTACAAAGGCTTAAGAGCAGCATGTCACAGAGGGACATTTCCCCCTTTTTCATCTCTGAGGGTGATGTAGATTCAAGTTCTGCCCAGTTTTGAATTTTCTCACTTTTCTGATTCTCTCCCCTATAGCATCGGGGGCCAGAGAGTGAGTAATCATCTATGTGGGGCTTAGTTGCCAGATAGGGTTAAACCATGGACTAGATCCAGCTTCACTGAATTGAGTAAAAAGACAAAGAGCCCCAAACCAGAAATGCCAAAAAGTGGTAATGAAAATTTAACTTCCCAAAGGAAATGAAAAAATTATTTGACTGTGGTGCTGTTAATGCCTTGAAACTAATCAAGACTTGACAAAATGGAAGGAATTGAAAAAATTCCATGTCTCAGTGCACCTTATGTGTGTCTATATAGTTCATTAAACTGGTATTAAAAAAAAGGCTTTATATCAGTACCATAGTATTATCTCAACCTTGATGAAGAGTACAGTGGCACAACATAACAAATTCTATGTCCTTCAGAGGCCCATAACATCCATGACTTGTCACTTGTATTAATCTATCTCTTTAAGACCCTTTCTCAATTTCAGAATATTCTGTGATTCTCTTGTAAGGTGTGTCACTGTTGGATGTTACAAAATGATGTCTGAAGTCTTGTATGTCCATACCTGGTGAAAATTCAGACAAATTTCAAGTTTCAGTGCTGTTTCAGCTTCTCTAAAATACTGATATAAGGACGCCCAATAACTTCATTTTTAAAATTATCCCTTGCAATAGCATTTTTAACATTTTTCTGAAAGCAGCATCTTGAAGGAATAATAGGAACAGTTCAATATCTCAATTCTCAAGTGGCACTTCACACTTCCCAGAAGGGCTGTTTAGCACTTTAGAAATACAACCGAGTATGTTCTGTTTCATTTAAACAGACTCTGCTCATGTCCTTTAACAGGCAAACTGTTTGCCTTTCAAAGAAAACATTTGGTTAGATGCGACCACAAAATGTGTTTCTTTGATCACTATAAATAACTGACTTTTGTTTATGCAATGTGATTTAAGCTTTAACACAGCTAGAAAGATGCTGTTGTGCAGCACATCCTTTGGGAATCTTTTTATCTAAGTTTTCTCTACTATTCCTGGAAGATCAAAACCAAAATCTGAACTGCCATCACTGTTATGAGGACTTCAGGTCTGCAGATGCATCTCAGGCCAGCTCCTGCTGCAAAGCATTGGCAGCAGAACATAACTAAAGATGAGGTTTTGCCTGAAGGCACCTATGCTTCTTCAAGTAGCAAGAAATTGGTTGCCTGGTGGAGCACGTTCCTCACATATTCAGGGTTGAATTGAATGCTAAGCTCTGGTCAGGAAGGATTTTTGTCTCCTCAGATGGACAGAGAGTTTTTTTGAAGGGCTATATCGGGGGGAAAGGCTGTCTTTCTATTCTCCTTCTGCTCTGCTCTGCTCTGCTCTGCTTGTGGTACATCACAACTTTTGCGACCTCATTTTCCAAAGTCCTAATTTTGCTTCCCATTCCAAGGAAAGAAAGATAAGTGCCCCAGATGGTATGTATATCTATTCAGATAGTGCGAAAACATGCTAAGCAAGGTATGTGCATTTGCCTGCTTCCTCTACCCTCAGGAAGACAAAACATGTTTGAGCAGGTTGTCAAAGCAGAATGTATATAGAAAATTAAGGGAAGTATTGCTAAAAATACTGTTGACATTTTATTCCATTTGCTTTTCTTACACCTGCAAACTATACAGTTTTCTTAACACTTAGTTGCACGCTTACTCACAAATGTTGATGGGAGCAAATATTCACAAATAAATCTAGATTGATAGCAGTTTTCACAAAATACAGTTAAAAAACTTTCTGTTCCCAAAACATTCTCAGAAGTTTCAGATTTATGAAGCTTCAGTTACCTCAGCAGGAAACAAAAGCTATTAGGAAGATAACATATGTGATTAAACCCATGGTGCCAGTAGTGAACCCTCATGAATAGCATATAGTAAATACTGGGTTGCAGACAAATTTTTATCTCCTGGTAGTGCCCGTCATATGCTATGTGAGCACGTACAGCATGCTCCCCTCCTGAGCAGCTCACTGCCTAACAAGCACATTTCATCAGAGTGTTCAGAAAAGCTGAATACATATTTCAGCACATTCACTGATGGTTTGTAAACTAAAAATGGCTACACTTGACCTCTATGTTATTTTCAGTGAAACATTTCACTAAATTCTTCTTGTAAAGTTGCAGACCTCATCTGTCTTCTGCCAATGCAAGGGAAATGTAGATCATGGAACTAAAAATGTCATTTTCAAGGTACACCTTGGATCTGATTTTGTATATTACTAAACAGTCTTTATTGAGGGAGTGGCAGATTTTTTACTGTACTCACAATAATATCTTTCAGCAAATGCTCAGCTTCTCCTAATCACTTTTCTCTACAACATTTCCCAGTTTCAGCAGGGACATAATTAGGCAGCATTACTAAACAGCTGAAAATAAGATTTACCTTGCTAAGCATTTATCTGGAGACATTCATTAGAATAAACACATTTTTGTTTCATTTTAAGGAGTGTTGTTTTAAGAAAGATGCATATATATTGCTGCTAAGTTGCAGCATGAACACTCATGATCCCTAGTTATTGAGATTGCTTGGGATGTATTATTTCCAATTAAGCAAATATTGTGTTGTAAGAGGATGAGGCTTGGAAAAGAGCTGTCTAAAAATAGAACTGCTGATTCCACAATGGTCGCTACTTTACCCTCAGGCTTTATGCCTAACTGAACAGCAGTGCTTGCCGAGGTGCCAATGCAATAACCTCATTGAATGTACTCTACTATTTCGGGCTTATCACTTCAGCATCTATATCACTCCAGCTTTGAAAACTGCACATATTACAGCTAAGAGCTACATTTTGTACAAATCTTATGTTTAAATAATTTCTGGACATAACAAAGAGTAAATATATGCAGAAGCACATCTACAATAGACTAAATACTTACGAAGGAGCTGTTTGTAAAGGAAGGGACCTTATTCCAAGCTATTGTGTTTGGTTTTCTGAGGGTTTTTTTTCTCTGTATTTTTCAAAATATACTCAGTGCTACACTCTGGTAGCTTCTGCAGACTATATTTAAAACACCATAATCATAAATCATATGCTACTCGATACCCGCAGGCACAATCGGTTATAATTCAATTGGTTAGCCTTGCTAAATGCTGCAAGGGTCTCAACCACCCAGCTGAGGTGAGGTTTAACCATCTGCTTCAAAAGAGTAGTAGCAGAAAAAAACTAGCAGAGCTGACATGCAAGTCTCTCAAGGAGAAAAGAAGCCTTGGGCTGCGAAATGTCAAAACTGCTTTACTTCTTAACCCACCACAGTGCCGAGTCAGCTGTGGAGTTTGAAGATAAATGATCCACTGAGCCTAAGTACAACTGCTTTGGCAACTGGTTATGCCTGAAAGGAGGGTATTTTAGTCTATCACATTGCTTCCTTTATCAAACGCATTACACCATCTGTAGTATAATAGCTTTGTTTCCGAATTAACAACACATAAACCTATGAGCAAAACAGAATAGCTCTAAGTGCTGGTAGTCCCTTAACTGCATTTCATTTTATAGCAAATATATAGCTAAGCAGATGCAGGGGTGGTTTGTGAGAGAGTCAAAATGTCTGTTGTACTCCCTTCTATCCTCCCTGTGAAAATGCCATGAAAATATTAAATATTGTTTCCTTTAATTTCTTTTCTTTTTCCCCTCCTCACTGAGCACAGACTTAGAGTGGTCTGCAGGGTAGTTTGAAGCTTGGGATGCTTTCATCAACAGCTCCCCAAATAGAAATTAACCCAGACATGGGATCTTGCTTACAAGAAACCTGTGTCGTCATTATCACTACCTGTCTCTGCTTGAAAGAAAGCTAGGGTCCAGCAAAAATACCAGAACAGATATCCTGTCAATCCAGGAGCACTTTCCTCAGAAAGATCCACATATCCAGCCACCTCAAGGAAAAAATTAAAATCAGTATCAGTGATCTGCTTCAAAAAGCAGAGCAAAAATAGGCTGCACAATGCAATGAGGATGGGAAAACAGTAAATTAGAAAGTGTTCAGATGCTTCTCTGTGAGACTTAAGGCTTGGGCTGGTTTGATATGGCCTCCTTAGATTCTACAGAACTGTTGGAATGCAATCCCACTGACATCTAGTGTCTCAAGGCATCCAGTAAACCAGTCCCTCAGACATCAGCAGAAAAATTTCTAAACTAGTCCACATGACAACAATTTTCCAGAAAGCGATCCTGCATAGCTAATTTTAGATCCTTGCAGTAGTACGGACACAGCTACTACAAGGGTCTTCAGAGGCACTTGCTCTTGCCACCACCAGGGAGGCAGAAAGGCACTTGTTTCAGGAGTGTACCTCTGATGAACCCTGTTTGTATCTATCAGTTGGGTGCACTGCTTGTTTCATACACAAGGACATCTTACTGACCCAGTTAGACATTCTGAATTTCAACTTCCCTCATATTAAAATCTTCTTTTGAAGTATGGCAGAAAGACGTGGCACACTTTGGAAGAATGGAATTGACATAAAGTTTAAATTAATTTTTCCCACAACCTCATAAATTCATGTAATTTTTTTGTCAACTACAAGCAGTGATTTTTTTAATTTTGTACATACATTGTTCCTAATACTAAATGTGGCAGAGTGATGCCAGGTTTCCAACAAAGCTCTAGGCTCATTATAAGCAAAACCATATCTGGTATCTTAAACTCTATATCCATGGCCTCAGTCTCCACATGACTTTTTTTTTAAAATGAAAATTCAGCAGTTATCTACCCACCCAAACAAAATAAACAAACAAAAAATCTTCTATGTGAAGTGTTTTCTTCTCATTTCCAAAGAACCTTGAAACCAAAAATCTCAGCAAACTTTCCCAAATACTGGTCAAGTATTGCAATGGATCTATAAATCTGCATTAAGACTAACACAGCCAGCACTAGTAGAAGACTGATGATGTTCATAAGTGTCTGGTCCTTCAACAGCAGATTTTCCCTCAAATGTCAACCATGTGCTCCCTGCGTGTGCTAGTGGAGTCATGACTACCTAACTCTCACAGCCAAGGAGGGAGATGAAAATGTGAATTTGAAATAGTAATTTGAATTAAGAAATTAAATCCAGAACCATGCAAAATTGTTAAATTAAAATTCTGAACTCCAGCTGTCTTGATCCAAGTTCAATATTAATTTATAAGCACATTTCATAAATAATCAGAATGATTATTGTGTATTATGTTACTTGTGTTGTCCCTAGCTGTATACAGTATAAAAGCACAGTTTCCTAGCAAGTCTCAAGTAAAAAATGGTGTTTTAGAGATGATGTGACATTTCTGCTACATTTTTTTATGATTAAAAGAGGCTTGGATCCATCATAGTGACATTTTGCATAGCCATGACACCCCCTGTATTGTTATCTGCTGAACATAAGCAATTCAAATACAACATCAAAATCCTCTAGTTCTTGAAACCATCCTCTGTGCTTAGAGACTAATTACCTATATGACAGAATGTATCCCTAAAATACAGCTGAAGTCACCCAAACCAGTGCTATATAAAATCAGCTTTTAAATTAATTGAGGATTTCCCGATATATAAGTCAAAGAAAGTACAATTGTGGTGACTGTATTTTTTATTCTGAACCTTATGCAGTAATCATAGGACATATGACACCTGTTCTAAGGTTTCTTTTTACATGAGCCCATCTTATTTTCTTCCTAGTGATTTTACGCTTACCTTTGTGAAAATATATGGTTTGTTGCATTTTCTGTACTTCTGGATTGCTTGTACTATCTACCTAAGGAATTCAGTCACTATAAAAGCAGTAAAAAAACTCTTAGCACTCCAGGGTAAGGCTAGCTGTCTAAAAAAAGGCCAGAAGGACAAGGATTCTGAACTGAAGGAATTTTCTTATTCTCAATGACAAAGTAATGAACCCTAAGTTCATTTGCTACATCACAATCTCATGACAACATCCATACTTTTTCTCTCTGTCACTTTATTTTAATAAGTATTTGCTTAGCTTAGATTTCTGAACTATTCCTTCACTCTGATCATAAGTGTAAAACATAAGTGTAAAAGAGATCTTATTCATTAATTTAGTAACTGCCCTGCTGCACACTTTCTATTGGATATTAAATAAGAAGAATTCAAGACTCACCTGAAATATCTGCATCAGACTTTATAATTTTCTCCCATAAGAAGCACAAGACAATAGAAAATTTTAGTGCACAGACTAACTAAATACTTCAGTCACCACAGTTTAATACTAATGGAGAAACCTAGTATCTTGAAAAAGTATTTTTTGCTTAAGTTATATTTTTTGTCCTTTTAGGAATATAGAAATTTGTTATCTGTGTTTTAAAATTATATTTATTTGCAATATTCTATAGAGACCAAAGTTTGCATGAAATTTGTTAACTAGGGTATAATCTCACCTGAATTACAGGTTTCATATATGAAAGACTATGCGCTAGGGTTTGGATCCCACCTGGAAACTTAGAAGGTAACAACTCCAAAGCAATAAATAAACCCCAAGTTTTAGTTAAGAAAGATGGTCATTAACATAGTCTGTTTACTGTCTGAACAGGAGATGGCTCCAGCTAGCCATACCCAAGGGGCGCTGGCATTTTGTAAGTGCAATGTGACATTATCTTGAAGTTACAAATTATGAGAAATCTTGCAGGGAAGCTATAGTGCAATCTGAAGAAAAACATGAAGAAAAAGAGTCTCCAGATTCAAAGCACTTTTAACTGTAAGCAGTATCCAGAACATAGGAAATTAAAAAGAGGTAGCAAACCTCTGTAATTTATCTGTTTCTAAATTTGGTAACTGTTGATATTGGGATAACAAAAAGTACATATTTAGTTTACGTTAGACAGTTGTCTGACTTTGAAAGTCAGTGCTGGGAACAATCAAATCCAATGGCATTGCATCCATATGTCATAGTAGAGTGATGATCTCAAAACCTGGATTACTTTGTATCTTATTTTAGACTACTACTTTCTAATATCCCAGAATATTAAAGAACAGTTTTTTGCTTTCTGGAAAGCAACAGATTTTAAACATAGTTATATCTAGTCTATCTTAACAGAGCTAGCAAATTAATAGGAACAGCTCCTATCTCTGTGGAAACTGATTTCAAAGTTCCATAACAGAAGAAAAGTTTAAATCAGAAACTTCCCTCTTTACAGACAAAAAGCTTATTTTTGGAGGAATTTTAATGGATATCTACCTTGGGAGAACAAGCCATCTGCCTAGAATCATTATAAGAAACATTTACATTGCCACATGGCTCCATATGACTTAAAATCTAATAGTAAATTGTAGATTTTAGCCACACAAACAAAATAATAAAAAGCAGAGCACTCTTCTCTCTTTTTTTGGTGACAGAACAATTGGTACTTGTTAATTCCAGCAAAAAGAGAAAGGGGGGGGAAAAAAAGGATTTTCTCAATAAAAGTCAGAACAATGGAGTAAAATTGTTTCAAGACATTTGGGTATTCACATGCGTGATATCAGCATTATTCCAGAGCTGCTTAGATCTTATCCAAACCTTGAAAAGCCAAAATCCTTTCAAAATCTCTTGTGAAATAAAGGTCTGGACAGAAGCTCCCAGAGAAAGCAGCTTTGTTCCAACTGCAGATGCTAACCTTACTGGAAACTCAAATTCCCAATTGTTAGCAGATACCATTATCCACCTGGAAGTGCACAAAGAGCAAAACTTTGGCACTGGCTGGAAACCCTCACTTCCCTGTCACTTACATGGAATAGATATTTTGCATTTTTCTTGCACATTTATATACAGAATAAAATGCAGATTCAAATGAAACTCTGGATTTTGATTAATTGTCCAAATCACAGAAGTGTAAAGGTAAAAAAACAATAACACATGTATTCAATAACGATCAAATAATTTTCTAAAACACTAACTTTTTAAGTATGCTTTGGTTAACATCTTTTGGGGTTTTTTTTCTGTATGTAATAAAAATCCCTATTTTTCTCCTTTCCTATTTTTATGTGATTTGCCTTCCATTTTAACATACGCCTCCTCAAGAAAGCTATGCAGTTAGTTAGAAAGTGTGACTGAGGACATTATAGCTCTTAATATTACTAGTGCAACATGCGTGTCCCAATTTAAATCTGACTCCAGTCTTGCAGTTGTGGTAAATCACACATGAACAGTGCCTGGGCTCCACCCGGTCCCGTGAATAACATCCTCAAAAGCCTGCTGGATTACTGCTTCAGTTCTCTAATCAGAGCAAGAATAACACATGAACACAGAGTCTCTCGTTCTTTTTGAACATTTTATAGCTTTTTTTTTTTTCTGCCTTTATGTTTTCAAATTTCAATCAAAGAGGCATACTCAGAGATTACCAGTAGGGTCAAACCCCAGATTAGAAACAAACAAACAAGCATACAAACAAAACCAAGGTATCATGCATTTCTATCTCCTATGCTGGAGTCTTTTGAGTTAGTATCAAGGTATCAGGAATGCACATACGTATGAGCTTGCATTTCTCTAGGGAATGCTCTAACTACTCAGCTATACCTCACTGTAGAGTATGTTGACTGTGTTCTTCCTCTTAAAGCTAATCCTCTCAGACTAATCAAATAACCATTCAGTCAGGAAGAAGCAAGACATTGCTGCCTTACAACTAGCCTGTTCACCTGGGAATAAATTTAAGTAATGAAATATTTTACACCAGGCACTGACTGTAGGAGGGGATGAAAAAAAGTCTCCCTTGAAGTCTGGGTAAGCGCCTTACCTGCTAAGATACTGAGTCTCCAATGAGCTTCAGTTTTCACGAGTAGAACATCAGCAGCAGGAGAAGCCATGGTAGTCTTTATACCTCAAGGCATGTTTGTTAGCAAATTCTCCAGAGACAAATGTTATGTGGGCTCAATTTACCTGAATACAGAATAGCTTCTACCAGTCCTCATGATGGGATGTTTAGTGCAAAAGAAAAGGCACCATACCTGCTTCAACACGTGCCTATGACTTCCAGCAGCAGATGGACTCTTCCATGGTGCCAGCAGGTATGCTGAAAATACATATTCTCCTTGGGATGTTGTTTCATAAGAATTGGCAGCCACTTTGGTAATTTTAGGAGTCCAGGTCAGATATACCTGTGTATACCAATATACAGAGCCTGCGTACCTGATTGAGGGCCTTGGACCCTACAGAGACGGTTGCTATTGTGGCAGAGAAAGGAGCCCTGCTTTTTAATGTCCTCCACTATCATCTTAACTATGAGGAAAAGCAGAGCACAACTATCCTAATGAGCCCGTCCTTCCTACATTTTTATAGCACCTGGTTTTACAGCACATACCGCAATGAGATAAGGGAAGGATAAACAAAAGGAGATTCATTTTCTGACTTGCAACCAGCCTTTTGGGTATGGAATAGTGAGATGGTTGTGGAAATGGGCTGTGGTCATTAAGCTGTGGAATCAGCAATTTATTTAGCTCTCACAAAGCCCATGACAAAACATTCATTGAGTTAATGCAAATGTTTTAGCCCCAAGTAACATACAGTAATACTCTGCAGTCTCTTTATAATGGGAAAAAATATCTTCCCTCTGTGCTGAAGAAGCAAAATACTTTATACCACCTTCAGGAAAACGATCTTCATGATGCCTAACAAACACTAGTTAATTTAGAAAATAACTCCAGCTGTGCTGTCTCTGTTCCCCAGTCAGCTGACATCCCTTTTCAGCTTTTTGGCATGTTATCTTGTGCCTGACAACACTGTTTTTTCCCCTGTTCCATTTCCTTGAGCTTTAGATTCAAAATGCAAATATATGGAAAACAGCACATATATTGTTTGCAGTAAGCAGCAAGAAGCCTTCATTGGTTTACTTTTTGAACAAGAAAGGAAAATTGGTCAGCCTATGGTTAGACAAGAAGCTGAGTTCAGAGTTCAGCTCACACAATTTCTCTTTTATTTACAGGCTCCTCTGTAAATCATTTAAAATAAAACACACTGGCACTGCATCATATCTCACTACATGGAATGTAAAGAAGAATAATCACTGCTTGGATGACAAGCCAGAGTAGCAAGGATGTAAGTGAAGAAGAGTTGGAAAGGGGTTAGTTCAGGTCAAAGAGCTGCTACATCAACTAGTACACAGCATATGAGTCAACTGCTGACACAGAGAAACTTGGAAGATAAACAGTGGCCTCATATAGGAACAGGGAAAGAAAATGAGTTTAAAAAAGGCCACCAGGAAACTCCTTAAGTATTCTGCCATCAGAAGATGATTCTGTAGCACCTTGGAAAGGGCGATGATAAATTACTTTTTCAGTGAGGCACAGTGGATGAAATTTTTAGTAATTCTCTTCAAAAATGAAAGAACAACCTTAAAAAAAAAGGAGGATGGGGATAGCTATAAAAATATATTTTCTGCCCACGTATACTGTAAAGAACTTGGTATCTGTGGAAGCAAGAAGTTATGCAAACATCGTAAGTTACTAGTTTATGAATATTTTTCACCATAACCACCATAGCACAGGGTGTACCATAACCTATATACATGAGTATACAAGGGTATAAGTGGGTATACATATACATATGGGTAGTATACCTATGTATAGTATACTTATATACATAGTATACCCACGAATGTAGTCTTTGAACATGTTATAGAAAAGAAAAAAATTTTTATTATTTTTCCTTTGGGAAACTGGAAGAAGGGAAATATTCTAGCAAGGAAATTGCATGAAAAAAATTAGTCCAAATGAAAGGGTGCAGAAGCTGCCAAAGAAATCTATCAAAGATAAGTTGTAATAAATTCATATGTCTATTCTTCATGGCTTACAGAAAAATCTGAAGTAGAGAAGTAAAAATGGTATTATTTTAACACAATCTGAAGATTTTTTGAAAGACATTTAATACTTGTGATGTCAATTTTCTTTATTTAAAAATTATTTATTTGAGGATCACTCAGGTCACATTTTCAAGCTTCCTATTGTGTAACCACAAAATAGTAAATGTAATTTAGAAAAAATAAAGTTCCAAGGTGAACCTCTAAGGTCAACTTAAAAAAAAAAATAAAAAAAGAAGCTACATTCACAGAATCTGTGACATTTTCTGACATCCCTTCTTTCTTCACCTCCTACAACAAAAAACAAGTGACAACTTAAGTGTAGAAGGCATTACACTTAAAAGACACAACTTTCCTTGTGCTGCATCCTAGGGTTTTAGTGGAAACCTCTGTGGTTCCATCTCATCTGCTTCCCTCCCAGTCAAAGGGAACATGATTGATTTACTCACAGAAACTGTTTTCCTCATGATGTGAATTGGCCAGAGATGAAGCCTACCCTAGAGAAGTACTCCTCCAGCATTGTGAAACCCCTTGCTTTAAAAAATACATCACTACTCACAACTCCCACACAATTTTCCCTTTTCGCATATGCCAAGTTTAAAAGCAGAAACTCATAACTGAGTTGGCATCAAAACAACTATTCCCCCAGTATTTGCATATTACTTACCTAATGCTCTCATGTCAAAATGACAATACAGTTTGAGAGGCAAATTGCTGAAACATTGCATGCCTGACTCTAATTCTGCTGATCTTATGGAAACAATGTCCCACAAAGACATTGTGCCTGTGCAGCACATCCCGTGCTGAGCATTTCAGGCAGCTTTGCTTGAGCTGAAGAGTTGATCTCACTTATGCAACATGCAGGGGACAATTTCATACTGTATACACAGCCCTACCTAGCAAACATCCTCCATGCAATGCAGGGTGCTTTTGCATAGTGCTTAATTCAGCTTATTGAAAAGTCTTGCAGTCCATCAAATGGCCAGGGCCTGATGGACACAAAATGCACTGAACTTCTATACTGCTTTGCAGGTAAATATGCTTTTTATATTAGAGGTATGTTCTAGGGAAGTAGCTAAAGGGCTTCCAGGAACTGAAGACATCCCTTTTTTGTTTGCCTCTCAAAGTTACAGTGATACAGCTGGTCCTCCATACAAGATTTATGAATTATGAACTCATGATTCATAAACATGGATAGGAAAGAAAAAGAGGAGCAGAAAAAAAGCAGAATCCATATACTGAACATTTATTTAAAACATCTAAAGTGCTTGACACGAGAATCATTGATTTTAAGACTTGGGAGATAAAGAACAATATTTGGATATATCAATATAGTAATAGATGAAGAACAATATTTTGAATGGCATTTTTTTATTTTTATTTTTATTTTTATTTTTATTTTTATTTTTATTTTTATTTTTATTTTTATTTTTATTTTTATTTTTATTTTTATTTTTATTTTTATTTTTATTTTTATTTTTATTTTTATTTTTATTTTTATTTTATTTTTTTTATTTTATTTTTTATTTTTTTTTATTCTTGTTTTTCAAGGCCATTTTTGTTTCCTGAATTCTCTTATTGAAAAAGAAAAGCCAGAGCTGGAACACCAGTGCCCAAAATCTGGAGCAAACAACAGCCTCTTCTGTGTTTGCTCTTAGCACAGAAAAAGCAGGGATTTTTCCATTTTGCATGATTCACATTTTGCTGCAGCAATGCCACCAAGCCAGCAGCATATATACCTCAATACAAATTAGTAAAGGCTTTTATTCTGCCACTTGTCATAAAAGCTCTCTCTGAGAACACAAAACACATATTTCATTTCACATCAGAAGCAGGCTGACAACAAGGCTTAACTTAGTGCACCTCCTGCAGTTAGTTACAAAAAGCTTTCAAATAGTTTCTCAGATACCACTGACATTTCATGAGGGCACAAAATTTTGCTAACGTGCCGTCCCATTGAGGGTCTTTTGCCTGACAAACAAGAAACAGAAATCCTTTCTCCAATACCACCACCACCAATTCCTAATGACATCAGTAAGTGGCTTGAGACCTTCGGTATTCACAGATTAGCTGAAGTCATTAGTCACAGTAGATCATATTGTTGCTGACTGTTAGTCATTGATTTTCTATTTAAGTTTAATGGTAAATTTAGTGCTTACCAAGGCTGCCAAATTAACAGCATTGATTAGAAAACTGAAGTAACTTCAGAGAGAAAAAAAAAAAATAACACTGTCCAAATTTTTCCACATTGTCAATATTTGCTCCTTGGAGCAAGTCTGAAGAAAAAGGATCTTCTATATTACTACTCATTTAATTTCAGTCTCTATAGAGAGAGCCCAGAAGAGTGTTAAAATATGGCAAGGTTTCAAAACCCTGAGAAGATTCCTTAGTCATGCTCTTATTTAATTTCCCCAATAAAATTCCATTAGCTGGCTATTATTCTCCAGGAATTCACATCTTATTAGAAGGACTCGTCTACTCTGAATCTACCTGATGCCATTGTCTCTGGCCAAATTACTAGAATATGGAAGAGTACAGGATATAGCTTAATATAAAGCTTCTGTATTCGTGGGTGAGACTGTGTTTGTGGCTTTAGTAAACATCAACCACAAAGGTAGCTCAGTCCTTTACAAAAAAAAAGACACATTTCATATTTTAAACAACTTAAAACTTTACACTTTTGAATTCTTTCAAATCACAGACTATCAAGCAGTATTAGTATCAGAAATTGTACTGCTAAAAACATTGGTACTTTTTCCTAAAAATTTATTTACTACAACCATGGTCAGCCATGGCTTAGAACAAAAGTAAAATTGAGAACTTAATTTTTCCTCCCCTCTGGCACGCTACCATTATAACCATGGCATAAAAATATTTATTTTTAAAAATCAATAAAACCTAAATTTAAAAGGATATCAAAGAGCCAGAATAAATAGATGGGAGAATCAACAATATGCCACTTACAAAGACATCCTTTTTTATGGGGGAAGTCTTGTAAATGAAAGAAAATAATCTACTCTCCCCCCACTCTCCAAGATCTTATTTTCTCTTACTAGGAATAAGCAGCCTGATAAATTTTTCATTTTCACTTGTAAGGGTTGGAGAGGGATATTTAGCAAGGGAATATTACATAATAAACTCTCAGTTTGGTGTTATTAGCAAACAAAAAAACCCCATTATATTAATGAAGCTTGGAAGATGTGAGGAATGTAAAATCTAGCATCTACTACCGAAAGTAATCCTGCCAGCAAAAGGCAATATTTTTCTTAATGAATATTTTATCCAGAAGGCTCTTGCCTCCCAAATTCCTCCAGCTGAAAACCTAAACAACTGAGCATGAAGTCAAAATATAAAAGAACAACAACAACAAAACCCCCATTCCCTCCCCAAACCTTTTTCAAAATTCCCAAATCTTGAATAAATGAAATGAGAACTTGTCAGAAATCATTAGTTTCTGTTGACTTTAGTGAAGGCTAACTAAATGCAAGAACTATCAAAATGTACCAAAGAATTTCAGCTTTCTTTTTCAGAGGATATTGAAAGCTGGCAGGGCTTCAGTCACTCCACTGTTTTCAGGTCCAAAGCACAACCAAGATGTTCTGGAGCATATTAAGAAATCTGGGTTGCTTCTAACTACTTCTCATGACTAACCTCAATTTTTAAATTCCCATCAGCTTCCACCCTCCCATTTCTCTGATAGCTTTTGGTTGCAATTTTTAATCCTCATTGTATTGTTTATTAGAAGTTTTTAGAAAATGCTTTACTGAGTGGGTCAGTTAGGACTTATAGACTACTTTCCATAGACCACTGATGACTAAATGATCATTATATGGGTTTGTGTGCTCACAAGGACAGGAGTACACACTCAGTGACACAAATGGTCCCACCAAGTCTTATCAGGAGGAAGATAAAAAGGTAAAAAAAGAAAATCTCCAGCACTGGCCTGCTAGGAGTTGTATGTGGAATAAAATCACTGAGACAGCAAAACATGGATCTGTCAAGTACCTTGTCTCTGACTGACTGCCATGGGTCATGTTTTCCTTCAACTTTGCCTGTTTCTCCCAGTTTGACTCAGCTCTCACTTTTCTTACAAACTAAACCTGGCCAAAAACCTTTTTACAGGTTTTTTTTCATACAAATCACGTTCTTGAAGCCAGAAGAGTTTTCCCATGGGTATAAGACTGACTATGTTTAAGAAATAACAAAAGGACCCAAATAATTTTAAGTAATAAAATGCTGCTGATAATTAACATTAATGTATTATATTAGAACATGACTATTTAATATCAACAGAGCTGCAATTTGAGTACAGCCTTAGAAGACAAAAAAGAACTATAGACATTAAAATGTTCTATTATTCACTATTGCACAGTTTTTTGAAAATCACACAACACAAAGTTTCCATAGATCTTTTATTTTCAAATGAAAACAATTTCTTAGAGCTTTTTTACTCTGTATTTTTTGGTACTACTGTGTGCTACTGGATACAGAAGTAGATCTGCTTGAAAGTAGGAGATGCATATTAGATGATCTACAGGAAGATACTATGCTTTATAAAACATTATTAATCTAGCATGACTAATCACTTGACAGTGTTTATGTTCAGAGGGAAGGTCTATATTTCTTTGGACCTTCACCCTGACAGACTCTATGTAGCCACAAAGATTTTGCAACAGGATCATTTATTAGATCACAACCCTGAGAAGACCAGTGTGGAGGGCAATTGTTTGGTACCAATTGAGGGTTCTATCCATTCCACCGTATCTTTTGGCAGGATTAGAATAAACAAGATATGAATATAGAAGAAAGGAGGACTAATCAATCCCACTTTGCTGGTGAGAGAGTGAGGTGTAGATCAGTGAGATGTCTTCACACGCTAAGAAAAAGCAAGGAATTGAAACCATAACTTTCAAAATCCCCAAGTCTTATTAATTTTCTTTTAACTTACCTTCATGCTTACTGTTTCCCACTGTGTTATCCCACCACAGCAAGTATGTCTCTCTCAGCCTGTAAGTTACAGAGAAAGCAAAATGTCATGATGCGCCTCATTTTCCAAAGCCCTTTAAAATGTTGCTGGATGAGTACAGTGGTTTTTTGGTGGTGGTGGTGTTTTAAATTCTTGAAATCAATTTTTAATGCAAACAGGATAATTTACGAAGTACTTCCAGTTAAATTCCTAACTACATCAGGTTTTATGTATGAGTTTCCATCATGCTGAACTAAGAGTTTAATAATACAGCTGTCAGAGCAGCTAAAGTTAGCAGAACTTTAAAAGTTGTCTCTCAAAAAAGGTGTCCTAAATCTCATGAAGGATAAAGGATGAAAAACAAATTTGAGAGAAAATAATCCATAGATCTTTGGCCCCAGACATTTATCTCCTTTTCCTCTAATAAATAAAATGGATGTATGAATCATGGGAAAAACAAGTTCTGTGTCTTCTACTGACAAATATTTTCAGTTCAATTTAAGCATTGGCCTATTATTCAGAGCCCCTTAACTGGCATGTTATAGAGCTTTAGTTCCCTTGAAGAATTTTATTTTTCCTTTCTCTTCTCCTTATTTAGAAAAGTTTCCACTTCAAGGGAGAAATTAAAACCTCTGCCTGGCACATGTTTAATTTTACTCATATAAGGACTGTAGATGGCATAGCATAAATATTACTGCTTCACTAATAACCATGATCAGACAAATTCATCAAAACTCATAGTGAGAGCAATTACATAAAAGCTTAAACAGAAAGAGAATCATAGACTCATAGAACCAAAGAACCATTTAGGTTGGAAAAGGCCTTTAACATCATTGACTCCAACCATTAATGTAACACTGCCAAGTTCACCACTAAACCATGTCTCTAAGCACCACACCTACACTTCTTTTAAATACCTCCAGGGATGGTGACTCAACCATTTCCCTGGGCAGCCTGTTCCACTACCTGACAACGCCTTCAGTGAAGAAATATTTTCTAGTATCCAACCTGAACCTCCCTTGGCATAACTGGTAGCCATTTCCTCTTGTGTTGTTACTTGGGAGAAGAGATGAACCCCCACTTTGATACAACCTCCTTTCAGGTAGCTGCAAAGAGTGATAAGATCCTCCCTGAATCTCCTTTTCTCCAGGCTAAACAACCCCAGCTCCCTCGGCTACTGCTCATGAGACTTGTGTTCCACTTCCTCCTCCATCTCCATTGCCCTTCTCTGGACATGCTCCCAGCACCTCAATGCCTTTCTTTTATTGAAGGTCCCAAAACTAGATGCAGCACCTGAGGTGCAGCCTCATCAGTACAGGAGGACAGTCACTGCCCTGGCCTTGCTGACCACATAATTTCTGATGCCAGGCCAGGATGCTCGAGCACTTGGGCACACACTGGCTCACGTTCACCACCCGTCGGTCCTTTTCCACTGGGCAGATTTCCAGGCAGTCTTCCCCAAGTGCTATGTGGGGCTGTTGGGATATTGGCACTTGGCCTTGTTGAACTTCATACAATTAACCTGAGCCCATTGATCCAGCCTGTCTAGATCTGTCTGCAGGGCCTTCCTGACCTCCAGCAAGTCAACACTCCCCACCAGCCCAGTGTCATCTATAAACTCACTGAGGGAGCACTTGATCCCCTTGTCCATATCATTGATAAATATATTAAACAGGGCTGGCCCCAACACTGAGCTGAGTCCTGAGGAACACACTTGTGACCAGCCACCAGCTGGATATAACTCCATTCACCACCACTAGCTGTGCCAGGCCGTCCAACCAGTTTTTTACCCAGTGAACAGTGCACTCATCCAAGCCATGAGCAGTCAGGTGCTACAGGAGAATGTTGTGGGAAATGGTGTCAAGGGCTTTACTGAAGTCCAGGTAGAGACATCCACAGCTTTTCCCAGCAAACAAATTAAGTACGAAAAATATTTTTCTTAAGCTAATACTCTTTATTACCCATAATTAAGGAGAATTATCCAAAGTTTTTCAAACACTTTTAAAAATAAAAGAGGTTCTACATTTTGCCAGAATATATTCTATATGCAGAATATAACTTACTTTCAAGTCAGCTTTATTTCAATAAAAACATTAACCTGGTTTTGCTTCTGCTCTGTTGAGTCCAGTGGAGCTGACATACAGAAAACTCTTGTGGTGCTGGGGTCTGCAAGGAAGCAGTAACCTCTAGTCTGACTCATCTCTGCTGCGAATTGAGAGAATTATGATTGCTGCTGCCTTAGGCCAGCTGTGTACGCAGAGGCTGTGCCTTCCATAGTGTAGTGAGTGCAATGTTTACTGAGGGATAAACCACAGTCCATCCAGACTGGCCAGAATAAAAGATTCACTCTTGCTATTTGAACACTATTAGAGCTACTTAGGAGCTACATCCTCACAGGTGCAAAGGAAAGTACAGTACATGAAGTCCTGAAACAATTTTTTTGGGCATCTTTGTGTGTTATCATCTTGGCTTGGACATGTGTCATCCACATGGAGTTCAGACAGAATATACAGTCAAGACTGCTTGTCTTCCCTCTGTTGCAGCACATGTACTGATATACTTGAGTTCAATTGCCTTGTTCATCATTGAGTACAAATTCAGTGAATACAAATGCTTAGAACTAACTAACTAATGAAATAAATAAGTAAATAAAATCTATTGTAACTTAATTTATATTCTACTCACGGAGTTACCCCTTCTGATGATAGTTCAACAGTTGGACTCTGTGATCTTAAAGGTCTTTTCCCACCTCAGTCTTTCTAAGTTTCTATAATTCTGTGATACTATGAAGGCTAGATGTTAACATAAGGTTAGTATGGCATAGGTTCGGGTAAACAGCCTTCCTCAGATTCATTAATGTTATTAATAACTGTTAATTTTTTCATCTCTATCTAAATTGTTTTTTTTGCTGCAATGTTTTTTTGAAACAGCTTTATTGCAGAAGAAAATCTTTAGTAACTTTTTAAAAAAGAAATAATGTTCTTTTGATAAGAAGAAAAACATGAAACAAAATAATATTCTCACTGTGACAAATTTTTGATGTTCAGTTTTAGCAGGAAAAGTCTTCCCATTAAATTTTTGAAGTCACCTGAGTGCACTTAGTATAAGACATTTCATAAAAAAGGTGGAGGCTAGCAGGATTTTATCAGCTTCTTAGTTTTTCTCAATCCAGAGATTATTATTTACATAAAAATTTATACTTGAATGTACAGGACTCTCATAATTTTTTTTTCTCTCTGCTATTTTTTGCCTATTCACTAACTTCTTCATTTTATAAGTTCTAATATAGATTGATTATTATTTTGGGAGCAGAATTATACTCCTCCAAAGCACCCCCTCTGAGTCAGTCTGTGGAGGAGAAATTTGTTCTGTCTCCGTGCACTGTAAATAAATTGTATGCTAAGGAGATCAGCCTTTTTAAAGATCATCATGTCTTTTTTATTTTATGCATCTTCATCTTTCCAAGCTCAATATGAGTCAGACTAGAAAAGAGAAAAAACAAACAAACAGAAGTGCAGTATTACCTCCGCTTTCCAAATCATTAGGTATTTTAAATTAGATGATGACATTATAGTACCTCAGCTAATATTTAGTTTTCCCTTACCAATTGGCACTGTGAGGTACACTTAATAGAGTCCATATCTGGAGGGAATTTGAGCAAGATCATTTTAGGTCCCTAGTTCTACAGAAGCTTTTGCCATCCACATTTAGCAGTCCCTAAACCAGCAATTAGTCTTCCAGTCAAGTTGTAAATCAATCCTGATTTTTAAATCACTCTTAATTCTAGAGTGATCATTTGACAGCAGTGATACTGAAATCACTGATCTTTGAAGCATCCTGGTCCTGCCCACAGTCTAACAAAACTTAACACCCAACCTAGTGACATGATTAACAGGGTTCCACAACCCCTCTCCAGCTCGCAGCCTTGCTCCTGGGCTCTCATGTCCTCTTCTTCCAATCCTCTACTTTGAAGTTTCTTCATCAGTTCCTTTAGCATTTTCAGAATGTTTCAGAAAGGAACAAGATATGTCAGAAAAAAGGCAGCAGACAAGCCATGGGAAGGCAAAGGGTAACCTTCATTGCTCAAGGAAGGGAGGAAAGAGAGTGTATCCAATTCCTGCTGCTGAAGGATGTCTTACTAAACAGGAGATATTAGGAGCACTGGATGGCTCTTTGCCAGCACCCAGAGGGTGGCTGGGAGCTGGAACAGGCTCCCCAGGGAAGTGGTCACAGCAACAAGCCTGACAGTTCAAGAAGCATTTGGATGATACCCTCAGGCACATGGCAACTCTTGGGGATGGTTCTGTGCAGGGCTAAGAGCTGCATTCAATGATCCTTGTGGGTCCCTTCCAACTCAGTATATTCTACAGTTCTGGGATAAGCGATGGAGTAGGGACAGATCAGAAGAATTCTCCCTCAAACAGAAACTTCTTGTATTGTTGGATCTTGCTCTGGAAAAAATGCCATCCCTGAGGCTAGAACTGAGGAGCTGATAACCCAAATGTCCATATAGCACTAAGGATCTTTGAGAAGAAGACCAGCCTGCTACAAAAAAAAACCCAAAACCAACAGTAGCGGATCATTATGGTTGCTCCAAGTGAAGTTCATTTGCTACAGGCTAAAGCCCTGGGACTTGGGCTGTATACCTGCACATGAAAATAAAGGATTTGCAAAACCCTGAGTAGCATGTCTGTCTCTTGGCTGACAGAAATGTAATAGAGGAGTGAAAGCACAACTTCTGAAAGGCTGCTAGTCTCTACCTGAATCTACTTACTAATGTCTATGTCCTTCCTTCCAGAGGCAATGAAGTAAACACATAATTGACACCAGTTTTTACACGGCTATGTGATTATTTTACACCCAGAGCTGAGTTGCAGCAAAGGATTATGCTGTGACTCTGGTTCTTGATTGGCAATACCATATGCTGCCCCAGAGCTGACCTGTATGTGTCCAAATCGTTGCACTAAACACCAAACCAGTACTGAATTAGAAAAATAAAGCACTTCCCTTAATAAGACCTCCCAAGATGAACACATCAAGGCTACCCCAAAGCCTTCCACAATCCTAACCCACAGTTCCAATATTTTATTTTGTTTACATTTTTCTAATTATGCTTCTCACTGTTTGTTTCACTACCATTTTTTATCCCTGCCTTCCTCATCTATTTGTGCTATCCATACGTCAGTGCTTTGTTTTATCCTAATTACTCAGTTTTTACTTTTTTGATATTTACCCTGAAAGATGTATTTTGTTTTCTCTTCACACAGCTTAATTTCCTTCCTCTCTAAATCTCTAAATTGCTATGTAGAAAATACATTACATCAAATACACACTGCTATAGAAGCTGAGAATAAATGGTTTGGCACCTGATAGATGCTGAGTTGCCAAGTTACCACTCCAGATATCTGCAGTCTCATTGTGGAAATGCTTGTAACATTCATCCTTCGCCTATATGTATGACAGAGTCATAGGAAATAAACAGAAACCATATTGAATAGAGAATCTTACAATTTGAAAATATGATATGAGAAAAGAACCTCAGTGATAAATTTCTGGAGTCGGTTTGTGAGATCTTTAAACCTCATGAATCATTTCCTTCAGTGCTAGTGTCCTTAATTAAATCCTCACTAGTTCTGCACTAACTCCAGGGTAAAATTACCATCCTTGATCTTTTCATTGGGATTTCTAAGCTCTCCTGTTCACCAATTTCAATTCTCTTGGAAAAGAAGAAAGAATGAGAGAATTAGGTTTGTTCACCTTCAGGGTGACCTAAACACAGCTTTCCAGAACCTGACAGGAGCCATTGCCAAGGGGGAATGGCTTCAAACCAAAAGAGATCAGGTTTAGATTAGATATTAGGGTAAAATTCTTTACTGTGAGGTTAGTAGGACGCTGGAACAGGTTGCCTAGAGAAGTTGTGGATGCTCCATCCCTGGAGATGTTCAAGGCCAGACTGAATGAAGCTCTGAGAAACCTGGCCTAGTGAAAGATGCCCCTCTTAATGGTAAGGGGTTAGAACTAGATGATCTTTAAGGTCCCTTCCAACCCAAACTATTCTATGATTCTATTCTTTTTCAAGTGGCTCTCTCTGCATTTCCTCCTTGTAACACGCCATTTCTTCTGTCTCTGTGTCCTCTTCCTCTTAGAGATACTGTTATTAGTGGTATTCCTGTGTATTATTCCTAAAGTCAGGTAATCAGAAACAGTGACATTGATAATACCTTTCCTTGATCATTTTTTCTGTTATGGTCACAGGCCCTGGATGTCGATTGAGGTAGAAAATGTATGGAATACAATAAAAATATATCAACCTCTACCTGACATCTCTTTTTGCCTAAGTGGGTTTATGTTTTATGTCACCTTTTTACATTAAAGCATACTTTTCTTTGTACTTACTCTTCATAAAGAATCTGATGAATATGTTTTATCCATTTAAACCCCATTGTGTTTGGCAACTTGTGCACATTTTTGGGGAATTGGTTGCTGAAAGCGGTCTATCTGTGGTTGAAACTACGTATCAAGTTCCTCTACCTGAGACTAATAACTGAAAGTTTTTAACCTTTTTTGAGATCTCTTTAAGCCTTCTGTCATTTCACTCAGAAAATACTATTTCAGAAATAACTTGCAGCAGCAATATTCACAAGACTGGGATTATTTTATTTCTGAAGTTATTACTATTTATCATTAAATAGCAGCAATATTTTAACACTTACTTTTCCAGCAAAATTACGTAATCAGAATGACTCCAATTTGAATGGGAATGAGAATACAATAAGGAAATATATGGAAAGCATAAGGATAAAGGTGGCAGAAATATTATTGTCAGCCTTGCAAGAACCTTTTGTTTCTATATTTGTATTGTCTTGCATGGGATACTAAATTTGTATTTTACTTTTGCCTCTTTTCCCAAAAAACACTCTAAAACCTTGACGTCATTTTTCTTGATTTCTTGAATGAATTAATTGTTCCTTTGGGCTTTTCCTGGACTGTTTTCTGTATGCATTTGCTTTGGTTTTGTTTGTTTAATTCTTGCTGTTCTCATTTTATCTTTAATTAGTTCAGTGTTCATCTTTCCAGTCCAAGTTGCACAATGTTTTTTGAAGTAGCAAAGAAATAGGTTGGGAGGGAATAATTCTGTTCCTCAGGAAATGGTGAAATTTTGATTTTTTTTTTTCCATTATGAAATGGAATTAAAATTACCTATAAAACACATTTTCAAAAATATAATTAAAAACATTTGGGGGCATCATATTGCATTGTTACAAAAAAGTCTAAACATTTTACTATTAAAACATTTAAAAACCCGACATAATTTGTATTAAGATGGAAGTTATTTTTAAGTAAATTTGGAAAAAAAATTATCCAAAACTCCCACAAATATCAAAATGGGACAAATCTCTACATTTAAAAAATGTGCCAAACAGGCCAGAATTTCCCAGTGTATTACTTTCTTTTTCTTATAATTTGGTCAAGATTCAATACTCTCCACATCCAGGTAACCTTCAGGCAATACAGAGCAGGTATTTCAAAAAAGAAACACTACAGCTTTCTTCTCTTACAGAAATTTTCTCCTTTCCCTTTGCACTGCACTCACCTGCTTCCCTATTGTCTTCTGAACAGCACTGCATGGCTCTTCTGTCTTGCTTGCTCAAGTTTCCAGCAGCCCCTCTCCTGGTAACTCCTCTTCATGTCTGACATCAACCTACAGATCTCTGACTCTTCTTGATCAGCTTCAATTCAAGTTGACTTTTTTGCCTACCTTTGAATTGGCAACATCTATTATGGCTTCATCACAGCCAAAGTGCAGAACTGCCCCAATCTGGAAGGGCTAACAGCCATGTTTTGTGCTCCTCCACTTCTTCCATGTGACTTCCCTGTCTCCAGCTGCCCTCGCTCTCCATAATTTCCATTTGTTCTCCTTATATCAGGGCTTCAACAGGTCCATAGGTCTTTGTCACACTTCATTCCCCTTATAAACCCATTTCTGTGAATACAAATTCAATTGCTATCCTGATACTGATACACCCTACGTAGAATCTTTCTATCCTCATAAAAATGTCAGTCTTTTTTCATTTGCCTCATTTCTGTCAGTTCGATACATCCAAGACATTTTCCTTTCCAACTTTTCTCTGCTACTGGGCTTTTTGCTAAGCACTACCCTTTCTACTATACCAGTTTATAATTAGGTGTTGAACTTGATCCACGAAGCACGTGAAGCCCTGCAGAAGTTTATAACTATGTCTTCCTTTTAGCTTTCAACCAAGATTAGTAAGGACACATCTGCTGGACACAAACATTCATCCAGTAATTAATTCATCTTGCATTTTGACTTCTGCATCATCCTGAACTTGGGACTGAACTAGAATTGCCTGAGAATTGGACAGAATAAGCAGGAAGAAATTGGACTGAAAGAAAGGACCCCAGAGGAAAGGGCAGGTAAAGGTGTAATTTATTAATACTCTGGAAAGAAGCAAATGGCTTGTATCTGCTAGAGTGCATACTCTTGGGAGTTTGACATAGAACCCAGGATTTCTAATTGTCACTATTTTGTCCACCATTAAACACCAATTTGGTCTTTTGGTGGTTAATTACTCTTGTCACCAGTCACTTTGATTTCTTAAGTGGCAGAAATTTACATGAATCTAAATACTGTTACTCTGCTGATGAAATACGTGATGTCCACAGTTAATATAAGATGATTCTTTTCTTTTTACAGCCTGCCTAGGAAGAAGAAAGCTTGTCTACAGAAAAAACTTAATCCAGGAGGCATATATCTCTTCAGGGAATTGGGTAAAGTAGAAAAGTAGATGAATGGTTAATTTTGTGCAGGTAGATGAAACCCCAGGTGAAAGCACATTTATGTTAACCCTTTAACACCTCTCCAACCACAGCTGAGCTCATTTGTACAAAGACTTTGCAAAGCACCCTTCAAGGAAAACAAAATGAAATAAAAAACATAATACGTTCATTTCCTCCAGTGGACATGAAATACCTGCTCTGGGATTGACTTGGGTTTTTATAATTAAGGTGACTGTCACATATCATATTTCTACTTCATTTCTTGCAGATTCTGTGAGCAATCTCTATACTATACCAATTAGAAATGGAAACATTGCACTTATTGTAAAGTTCCTCTCCCTGGAGAATGAACTGCATAAGTGCTTAGAATGTGTGACTTGCCTTCATGCCAAAGGAGCTGTGCTTCATATTTTAAAAGTATAGGTACTGCCAACATATTTAAAGGAAAAATGTTGGGGCCAGTTATGTTTTAAGTTGAGCACCCAAGTTAATTTTTGTCTGTAGTTTAGATGTCTTCCATTTACATGTAGAACAATAACAGCACACTGTCTTCTCAGAAAGGTCATGAGAAGATTCATTCCCTAGTATGCACCTGATTGTGCTTGTGAAGGAGATTCAGACCCAGCTACTACTGACATACTGACTTCAATTACTCTGAGGGTCTTCAGAGTGAGCTTCCAGGGCCTGAACACCATGATTCTTAAATAATGTTTGCCAAGGTGAAGCACAGTCATTTTACCATTATGTCTTTAAAATACATTTTGAAAGCAAAGTAAGCTTTATAAATGACAGAGTGAACATAAAAATATTATATAACTAGTCATTAAATGGGCATTACCAATTTTGTTCACAGGAGGATACAGCAAGTATTTTGTGGAAAAAATAGCATGTGAACATATCCTACTGTATATGCAAGTGAAACTTAATTAAGGGTGATGAGGCATCCCTTATTATGACAATTCTTAACTGCCAAGTGATTGACCCTATAGTTACAGTAGTGTTATTCTAATGTAACTATGTGTGTGTAACTGAACCAGTCGATATTCTGCACATACTCTTGATTTCTGATGATTTCAGTTGATTTCTGACTGGTTCTTCTCATTACTTTCTCAATAGCCCCCAGTACATGATAATATCTTTTGCTGCAGTCATGCTGATTGCTCAGCTTAATTCCTAGTGAATAAAACTTGTAATATAAGCAGCTCACGGGAAGTATAGCACACTTCAAATAGTCAGCACAGTCAGCTCAGCTCACTTCTTGTGCATTAGAAACAAATGTTGAGCTCAAAAGCTGTGTTGTAGTTCAGAATCTCTGAAGCATGACACACCTTTACCAGTGCTTTCTAGTGACAACTTTGGATAATAAACCAGTGGTCTGTGACCTGACTGAATGCGCAGACGTGTTCCTATTTATTTTCTGTTGGCATATTTTTCCAGCAGTGTGTCCATTCACAGTCCCTTTTAGTGGCTGAAGAAGAAAACAAAAGAGAAAAATCAATTTATTTATATAATTGATTACTGATATAATTGATATATTGATATAATTTAAATAAAAGTTGGATCTTTCCTTGTGTGTGAGCACCTTCTAAGGCACCAGCAGCACTAAGTATCTATGGAGAAGTTTCACTGGGATACACAAGTAATGATCTAGAAACACCATTATCTTTAAATATAGAAGAGCCAGATCTGCTGGGAAAGAAAGAATGAACCAAATGGTTAGAAAACAAACTTGCCTACAGTGTTTCTGGTGGGAGGGGGCGGAGATCCTTCAATTGTGCATTTTAATGAAACAATTACCGATAGCCTTCCTTGGACCCATGTGGTCTCTGTATCTTGAGGTGTCTCTCTTTCCTTTCTTCCTCCCAAGGCCTAGCTGTTCACCGTCCTTTTCAGTACACAAGTCTCGTTGCTTCACTCTGCAATAGGCACAGAGGAATATCAATCTACCCTTAGTTCCTGAAGAGTTGTTGCTCTGGCTTCAGCCTCTTGCTCTGGCAAGTATCCAGGTCTGTCCTTCCTTCCAAAATATTCCACTGAACCCAAGGGCCAAGAGTTCAGATCAACACAGCATCTTATCACAGCATATGGAAGATATTCTTCTACATCAAGCACTGAAAAGCAAACCAAAGACTCTGGAGGAGCACAGCAACAGCCCTGTGATCCCTAAAGAAAACTGTATAGAAAAGTACTGTCCATTCCTTGAAGGAGAAACATTCCATATCTCCTTATCCTTGGTGAAACAGGTCTAGAAGAGAATACTCTTGAACCAAATACAGCATAATATAAGCTAATTCTCCATCAGAGTGCTATATTTCCTGTATGCACTATATATGTCCATATATATTTATATAAATAGTATGTATATGTGTACCTTACTTGCTGTATGTACTAGATTTTAAATTATTATATGGAATTAATATTTAATGAAATATTTTTTTCATCTTATGTCCAAACTATTCTGGTCTTTCCCTTTTATGTGTTAAATGGTGTTTATAAAGTCCCAATGAGTGCTCTGTGAAGAACACAACAAGAGTTACAGCTGCTTTCAATTATAAATGCCCTGAGCAAAGTGTATTGAGTTGCACATTTTCTCTGACCGTTGGAGCACTGCAGTGTTGCAAAGAGAAAAATGCAGGATTTATCCATGAAAATCAGATGTTATAGTAATAGAAGAAATTATGATAATGTGCCTAATTAATAAAAGGTACCTCTCACACTTTTGTCTGAAGATTTTACTCATAAGAAGACTTTAGGCTGCTACCTTCTCTTCATTAGCAGCTTTTTTAAACTTTTCTTGTAAGATTTTTTTTCATTACTCCATATTTATTGAGAATTTTCATTAGACGATCTCAAAGTTCTGAGACTGAACATGCCTAAGTGTTGAAAATTCTACTGGTTTTTTATGAACTACAACTGAGATTAAGTTAATGGCCAAATCAATGAAAAAGTAAGAAGTCAAACACACTGGGCGCCTTTGTCGGGCTAAGTGGCTGTTAGAATCTAACATAACCACCTGCCTGGAGTTATTTAAAGGGGCTTTCTGCATTGAAGACTTTTCTCATCTGAGTTATCCTTCTCTAAAGAGCTTTCTGAAACACAGCCCAAATCAGCTTAGGTAAAGGATGTTGATTTTAGAAGGAAAGAACTAAGGAAACTCATATTTAGGTATTATTTCAGCCACCTTTAGAAGTAATATTATACCACCTGAAGCAGATTTATAGAATTAGGATCTAGTGCAGTGTTTGTTGAAGTCAGTGGAGGTGCACTTAATAAATTGTGGATCTGAGCTCTACAGAGTCAAGTGCAACTCAGTACATTACAATCATGCTACCTTTTGAGTACACAGTTTACTTCAAATGTGAAACCAGAAGTTTTATAAAGCTTATCCCTCATTTGTGATTACGGTCATCTTGCTTATAATATTGGATTTTAGTGGCAAGACTCTCAGTCTCTCAGAATTTAAACTTAGTCTATTTTTCCCTAAATTGCTCTTTAAAGCAGTAAGGTAACAGACAAAATCAGGGATAAGGTGCTGAAGAATGCTGCATATAACAAAAAAGTTATGTCTGCATAAAAAGGAATTTCTGTGTATTAATGTAACCATGCAGAATGTCCACAATGCTGCATTTTATGGATATATTTAAAAGCGAGATGAAAGAAAGAAAATTGCCTTTCTGGAACCAAAAAAGAAATGCAGTTTACTGTTTACACACTATAAGACAGTTAATGATTCCAGAAACTTAATGATTCTGCTAAACCCAGTATAGCATTATGGTACATCCAGAATCCCCTGAGTTCTCTATTTTTTCAGCATCAAATACCACAAGATCTTTAAAGAGGATTGGGGATTCAGAAGCTTGTTGGCTTGGAGATGTTAATAAGCCTCCAAATGGGTATGGGTGTGTCAACTCATGATGCAGGGCCTATACAAAGTGTGCATGATCGGGTGCTGTTAACTACTATGTTCACTGACAGGGGCAGGATTTTAAATTTGTGAGTATTCTCAGAGCAGAATATGTATATTCCTTTGGTATAACAATGATATTATATTGATTTTCCCTCATACAGGACACAAGCTTATGTTATTCTCGGGTTGCACTCATTTGAGGGAGCAGGAAGTTGAAATCTGAAAGTTTTTCATTCAGGCTATTTGTTGGATTTAACTGTGTCAGGCTGGTAGTCCCCTTGTTTCCACTGTGCTGTACCTTTAAAAGTAAAGACAACCACTACTTCTTCCTTTGCTGTACCTTCCAAGGAGGTGGCAGAAGAAGTATGGTAGCTCTGCACATAAAGTTACAGTCTCCGGCAATGTTGTTAAAACTAGAACTTGAATGCTGGTTTTATCGACTTGATCCTGAATATGAAAACAAAAGTCTAGATATTGGTATCTAGATTATTAATCACTTTGCTCTAAGTTTCAGATTCCCAATATCGATAGGTAGCATGGCAGCCCAATAAATCATACTAACATCATGCAACTGAGAAGAAAGCAATGCCTAGTAAAAGTCTGAAATGTCACCTCTCTACAGATCTAAAGGTTGAACCCAAGTTCAAGATGACAGCTCTGAGTACTGAGAACCAGCACCCTGTGTGCTACAGAACCACCACCTTATTCAGTTCCCACACCACCTTGATTTGAAATCTTTCCATGTGTATTTATATGGTTACCTGTGTATCCTACCTTAAAATTAATGAGAGAACTATGTAGCTTGAAAGTGACACTATTGGCATCCCTGGAGTTCTTTATCAGCTTTTTAAAAATTTCTGAACCATCCTATGAAGCCTGCTATTTCTCAAGAAATCTTAACCCTGGTTTTAATCAAGCAATACTACTTCATTATTCCACAGAATTATTACTGTTTTCACTAAGAAGTTCTTTTCAGAATAGTAATATTCAGTCTCCATAGTTTGAATTCCTAGCTAGACTGTTATATAAAAAAAAAATTTCTATATGTGTTTCTATGGAGATCTGATAGGAAGAAGACACAGTTTATAATCCTGGTAAGTGCAAATCTTTAGTTTTCAGATCTACACAAAAATGCCAGTTCGGATAAGCTTGCTCATTATTATACATCACTTTATTCTTATCTGACATCCAATTTTTCATATACAGAGGAACTTTATGTTTCAAAAATTGTAGACAACAAGCAGATGACCCAATCAAAGAGATGTTAGGGTATGTTTTTAAAAGAAGTCAGAGACTCAGAAGCGTAGAAAGTGTCTAGGCTGCTCTGACTCCAGAAAATAAAAAGCATTACAATTTACATTACATCATTCTGTTTTATTGACTCTTTGGCTATGCTAAACACCAATAATTCTTTTTCTTTAACTTTTCCTCCTAAGTCACCCTGAATTTATGTTGGGTTTTTCTGCAGAGAGCTTTAAAAATTCCTCCCATAAAAGAGAGGTCTGTCAGTAGCATGGTCTCTACCCAGCACAGTTGTGCCAAGAGAATCTCAGTTATTGCGTGAGCACCACCAGCTATATAAGTGTTTATACTCCAGAGCTTTTTATTCAGAATCTTCCAACCAGATAAATAATTCTTTAGTACATGCAGAGAGAAAAAAAAATAAAGGTAAAGCTTTCTCTAAACAAAACAATAAGCTAAGGACCTTTGGTTGGACCCTATTATTTGGTCCATTGTCAACCTCCTTGATTTCCTTTATCTCTTGAGCTGATCCACCCAATCAATCTTATTTGGGATAGAGCTCAAAAAGTCTATGTGAGGTTTGGTTCAGTTCTCCTTGAAAAGTTAACTACACCCTCAGATTGATTCAGCAATGCTATAAAAAGCATACATTTATCAGTCTACCTGAATCCACATATGGAATGTTTTACTGGCTAATTGGCTACAATATTTTATGTTTTATCTATGGAATTTCCCTTTCTATAGATGTGAGATTCATAACTCAATGTCCCTGGCATGGTGCAAAAGGGGAATTTCCACTGCAAGGCTGACTGAACGCATGTCCCAGGGTCTGACTCGCAGCCCTCAGCAGATCTCTGCTCTGCTCTGAGTCAAACCAGCAGATGTCACGTACATGTTGCACTCTGTTATGCATCATCAAGGAAAAGGGTTCCTCTTACTTGCGTTGGGTTTGTATTTGTTTGGATTTTGTGTTCATAACCTGTTTAGTTCTTCATTTATTTTTTGATGAAAGTAAAACAATCTTTTCTTCTTTTTTTTTAATAAAATTATAAAATCTTCTCTCACAGGGGCTGAGAAGGAGAAAACATTTCCCCAGAAGTAATTATTTTTTGTCATAAAAATCAGGATTCTCTCAAATGTATGCTTCTACTTATAGTCCAGCATCAAAAATTATGAAATACATTGGACAAAAAAAAGTACACAATGAAAGTAACAAACTAATTCAAAGAAAATGTTTAATATGCAGAACCTGCATATTAACTTTAACAATAAAGATGATTCTCTTATTAAAGAGTTGTACTTTTGAAGGATATTTGATTTGATTTCCAAGTTCTTATACTCACAGAAGCCATCACCATTCCTGCAATATATGTGTCTTCTGATAAGGCTGTGCTATGTATGTGCCTCACATAACTCTGCACTCCATGCTGGAACTCAGTAACTATTCTCTTTTAGGAAAAGGATTTAAACTGTGCTCTTTGAGTCAAGTGAAATACTTTGGACTAATTTTAAATACTGTAGCATGGAGGCAAACCTCCTTGCACCCCAGAGCTATGCCCAAGCAGAGGGCAGGAGGCTGGCCATGTGGCTTGATGTGCTGCCAGAGGGCAGGGTTGCCAGGGAATTACAATCCACAGGATTACATCAACTGTACCACTGCTTTGAACCACAAAATGAACTCTATAGTCTATCAAGATACAGTTCTCTTTGTTTTCTGTTATTCTCTAAAAATGACTTTCAGATGCGTTGGCAATTACAGCTCTTGCTGAAGGCAGTTGGGATTGCAAATGCTTATCTCAAAGCTGATTAAAGATCAGATTTGTGTAAAATGTAAATATTTCATAACAGAGCTGTCATCCCATTTTGAAGTGAAAACAAGTGTAAGAGCTGACTAAAAAACTCAGTTTGGTATTTAGAAAAGAAACATTCCTGTAGTTTTGATAGTATTTTTTGATTTAAGATCTATTATTTTAATTGTGTCTGATTATATATATGACATAATCAATACAAGTGTAGAATTATTTGTGTGGATGTTAGGTCAGGTGAGGTTCTTTTGCCACATTAGCAAGAGCTCAAATATGGTTGTCTTTTGATTGAGGCCTTTAGTGAGCCTGATGAGGCAGCACTTCTGCTAATGCACTCTCATGAGTTTTTCTGCAAAGCAACGTGCGAATAGAACTGCTTTTTTCTCTCAGAAGAAACAAACGGAACAACATCTGTGTGTCTGAAACTAGTCAATGAATCCCTCTTGCCCACAGGCAAATTTTTCCTCCCCACAGTTATTTAGCCATAAGAAGAGATGGTTGAGTCCCTCCTAATAGGCTCTGACTATAGCTCTGAATTATGCTTTCCCAGGAAACCTCTCTTGTTCTAGGTATGTTAATAAAACTTGGGTTTAGGCATGTGTGTTCAGATACTGTGGTGAGTATGGCATGTTTCTTTTCAGGTATCTACTGTGCGGACTTCGAAATTCCACTGGTCAAAGCAGTTTATTCTTGAGTAGTCTCATGAGCTGTTACTAACAAGCACAAGTTCCTTTCACATGCCATTTCTAGTGGTGAAGTGAGTTGTGCTCTTCTATATTTTTATATATCCCTTTAATTTCTAGAGCTTAGGTTTTAGTATCTAAAGAATTGGGCATTTAAATACAACATTTACTATCAAGCACACTTTTTATTTACATGAAGTAGACCTCACATATGGTAAGCTTTCCCAAAAATCTATGTCTGGAAAAACTTAATGTTTCTTGTAGGATTTAAAATTGTATTCACGTTTGAAAGTTTGGCCCTACCTTCATTTAATCAACTTCAGGTATCTATTAGAAATATATCTCTCTCAATCTTTTGTACCCTCCAAGCTAAAGCAGATTGCTCCTCATCACTTATTTCTTATGTATCTCTGTAGAATGAAAACTATTTATGGGACAAAATGTTTCTTTGGAGAGCATGTAATAAAAGGCAAACAATAAAATCACAATTCATAAACTTTCAGAAAGTACATAATTTAATTTAATTTGAACTAATTATCCCTAGAAATCAATTGTACTAATTTTATGGCATTATCCATGGCTTTTGCTTTCATTGTGACTGAACATGTGGCTATGATATAAATTGTGTCTTTCTTAATTTAAAAGAACAGTAAACTGTTCTGCAAAGGAGCTAGATAAAGTTAGGAAGAGGATGTATTTTCCTGTCTCAAATGGGTATTTCAGGTGATTTAGAACTTCTTCAGCAAAACACTGAGGAAGCAATGGGAAAAAAATTCTTAGCCAACATATTAAAAGAAAAGAAACCTTCAAAGATAATATTTTATTAGGAAGATATGTTCAAAGACAAGATTGAGAAGTCTTGAATTTACTTCTTGCTCCAAATGTGGCTGTTTGTGTAATCTTAGGTAGTTTAGTTGTCAGCTTCTGTTTACATTAGCGTGACTGTACTCATTGATCTGCCAGTACAAGAATCTTAAAATAGGCCAAAATATAATTAACTCTCACTTGTAGGCCACTTTACCTATTGAACATTATGAGAAGGGACCTATTATAACTGAAAATCAGATCTCTCTACTTCTATTTTCCTATTTCAAGAAGAAATGGAAGAGAAATAAGTAGGGGTGTGGGTTTGGAAAATCAATTATTTGGATCACCTCAGTAAAAATTTGTTTGATTTTTCACAGTGGAATCCCCAGAATATAACAGGTAGTACATCTGTAGTTTCTTCAGTCAATTTAGAGCTTACTTTTTGGTTTTGTTTTAGTGTATTTTTGGGGGGGAAATGTGTTGTAGCATTTTTAGGTCATGTAGTCAAAGATAATTTTTCCTTAGCATTTCTGAGACTGGCTTTGGAAAAATAAATTTATTGATAGTGGGAAAATGAAATAACAGACACCAGCAGTGCTTAGTATTTGCTTTATTTCTTTTCAGTTCAATAGTGTACTTAAAATATCAATGGTTTATTTTTTGTTGTTAAAAGGAGAATTATAGTGAATATTAAAATGTAGTGGACATATTTTCTTAGCATGAGTTACTCAAAAATAATACAACTTTCAATAAAAGTGCTACTTTTTTATTATAACCTTAATGCCCACCTTCATTCTGGCTTTTATTGTAACTTTTAAGGAATAAAATAATAAGCACATTCTTGCTTGGCAAATGATTCCTTGATGAGAAAATTCTCAGTGTTTAAAGCATCTGCCAGACATCTTCACCCTACACTGTCTATTGATAATACACTATTATGGGCTGTGTGCATGTGTGCAGGCATTTGTCTGTTTATCCAGATATAGATTATAGTGTATACCTTGGCATTTAAAATTTTGTCAGTCCACTTGTTTCACATGAAATCCAAGACATTACATTTCTCAAAAAACTTCATAAAGAAGAGGGATTTGACATAAGACTTCTTCAGCGTACGCAACAATTGACTACACCACTTAATTTTCTTCTGAGGTATCAATATTACGTTTTATATATTCCACACCATACCCATTCCTTTGACATCAGAAGGAATTACATGGTACAGTTAAAGATATAGCTTGGGAACAGAATTTACAACAGGAAAATCAAGAAGTTACTTGTATTATTTATCCCATTCAGCCTGTTATTTTCCTACAGTACTGAGCCAAATAAGTGCTTTTTTTTTTTTTGTAGCAAGTTGCTCTCCTTCAGGTTTATGCTACTTTAAACTGTATGCAGACTGGATTTTTTTTTCTTTTCCCACTGGTAATTTATACCCTAGTTTCTAGTATTGTAATCTAATATATTCTAAGACAATTTAGGATTTCCAGTGACTACAGACATAATATACTCAATACACCTAACAGTATGAGTATGATTTTCAGTTACAGTATAGTCTGTAGACAGCTGAAGCTAGAGGAATTGAGTCTGTTGATTCAAACAGATTCTGGATCAAGGCCTTAACTCTTGGATAAGAAAGAAGTAAGATTTCTGGCAAAATTCCTTCATCAATTTGTCATTAATTTCTAGTTGGAGTTTATAACCTCCTGGCTACTTTTACACCGACAAATTGAAAAGTCAACATTTGAAAGAAGTTTTACCAATGTTTACTTTGCTGTGAGGTATGTGACAAGAGTTATTTCCTATTCCAAATGTCTGCAAATGCTAAGTTTCTCAGGAAAAGACAATAACTAGTGAACATTGAATATTTACAGGGAACTACTGTCTGGTGTCCTTCATGAAAATCAATTATGCTCAAGCAAAGTCTTTCTTGACGAAGGGAGGCTATTTATAGACACATCTACAAGGATTTTAGCTTAAATTTAACTGCTTACACAGGAGCTCACTCCAGTTAAAGTGACAGCGCTGTTCAAATGAAACATGCAAATGAAATCTTCCAAAAAATTCAGGAAAATCTGGAGAAAAATTGATTCTCTTTGGTTTTGATTGACCAAGAACTATGTGCTTTTGGATAGTTTAAGAAATCCTCTCTTTTGGAATTTGGTTGCTAAGGGAAGAAAAATAAACAACCAAACCAGATTTCCAATTGACTTTCAGGAGTCATTCTATTCTTCTTGTGCCTCCTGTCTCTCCAAATAAAAAATAAATAAAAAAAAAAATTAAAAAATCAGAGGATTAAACTTTGTTTTGTAATTTGATTGAAATTCCAGCTTGGGATAAATTTGGAAAGCTCTTTCATTCAGAAAGAAAGTGATGTGAATGAGATTTGAAAATTAAATTGAAAGAGCATGTAAAAGAAAATTATGATGACAGAGGAGAACCCTGAACAGAGGGAGCAACAGAGCAACACCTCTCTTGACATTGTAAGCATAGAAGCAGCTGGATATCTTTCTGAATGGGGAACAAGTATTTGAAGGTCATAAAATGAATGGTATTAAATCTAATACAATTTATCACCAGTTTTTCCTCTTTAGTATTTTTTCCTCTTTTCCTTTCATTCAGGATTAAGAATTAGGGTGAAAGAAAGATGTGTAGAGTAAGAAAGACAAAAAATGAATAAATACTCTTTTTGTGCACTTTACAGAATACTGTGAATTGCAACATATAAAATCATCACAGAGTTAAACAATTTCTAGGCACTTTTGCACAGACTGCATGGTTGACTCATAAAAAAAATTTAAAATAAACAGCAGTGTGATGAGAAATGCAGAGATCACTCACAGCAGCAAGTTCTAAGTGCTATATGCATTATCCTTGTCAAATTTTATACTGTGGAGAAATTTATTGGATTTGAAATTAGACAAAAATAAACAAAAGGAAAATAAGAGCTCATCTGAACTGATTTTTTTTCCTTTCTACTTCTGCCAGATATATTGTCAGCTTTTTCTTAAAGCAATTGATCCTCTGAGCAAAGCCTAGAACTTTGACATTGGGGAGCTAAACCACCTATTTCACAGACAAGTATGCAGATACAAACTATAAAAAGAGGGGTGACATAGTAAAAAGAAATTGAGAAGTCAGTTTTATTTTGCAAATATTATTTAACACATAGGAAATTTAAAAGATCCATCACTCCTTTCAATGGTGAATTTCTTTCTCTAATGGCACTTGTGGTCAGAGATTTCATTCTGCATAGGAAATGGGGAATTGCTCACTCCTTTCTTGTCTACTTAGGATTACACAGAATTTCTTGAAATATAAATATTGAAATGTTTAAATTCATAGCTAAGGATGTGTGATTGCCTGTAACTTCCGAGAAGATATGTTTCATGGGAGACCACCAACCCTTTTTACGTGGATGAAGACCAGCAGCAGTCTTGCCCTTTAAAATGTTCTGGAACATTTCACACTTGTATCAATTGACGTTAATCCTCTGTTTGTACAAGAAATATCATAACCATGTGGGAAACATTTACTGGCCCAAGTAGCAAAGACTTTGAAAATACCATACCCAGAGTGTCAGTGACTGATGAGATTTATGTTAGTGGGAGGAAACACGAGCATTAAATCAGGAGATATTTAAGCAAACTTCATTTTACTGTGTATTTTGCCTTGTTATGAAGTTATTTATAGGTACAATTTACTTAACCACTTAATCTGTGTCTGTCTTCTGTTTCAAAATTTCTTCAAGAATTCATCATTTGATTTGTTCAATAATATATACTTTGAAATGGAAAGGAACAAACTATAAACGACATAGGAGGGAAAGAAAACATGTGCTGCTATATATTAATTTTTAATGGATATGAATCATGCAAGTGAATACACGTAAAATATATGGGAACACTTGTTTGCAAGATAGTAAACAGAAAGAGTTAAATGATGTTTCCTTTTCATAATTTCTGAATTTCTCCTTTAGTGAAATTTAATGGAAGGAGATACTTTGACTATGCACATCAGGAATCTTAAATTCAGATCATTCTGCCCCCTTGCAAATTGTACTTCATTTCACAGATCTGTACTTGGTGTAAAGAGCCCTGATATCTGAGTTCAGAAAAATGTTCATTCAGCACCTGGGGAGGATCAGACCCTTGGAAGTCATTGCTTCTAAATTGGTAGCTAAAGTTTTGCTTCAGAGGACCAGTCCTGCATTTCCAGCCTCGTCCAAGGTGACATCATAGAAATGGTGAATGAATTTGGATACGCTATTTAGTATTGATCTTTGTATACCCTCGCTAGCTGAAAGAAAAATATACACTGAAACCAATGCAGATACTACTGTGAGCAGTGAATGGGGTGGGGCCTCAGGCTTGCAGGTTTTGGGCATGTATCTAGCAAGTGTGTAGTAATCGGAGGCAGCACCAGGAAGATGGAGAAATGGGATTTGGAAAAAACCTTCTTGCATAACCTTTGATTCATCCTTACAATAAAACTGTGTTCATGTCATTGTTAGTGACAAGAAGATGAGTGTAATCCCTGTGGGATTTATCTGTTGGTGAGTCTTAATCACTTCTCCCCGAAGGCTAGTGAAGGGCTCATGTCAGCAGCCAGAATGCAGACAGTGATGCTTAAACAAAAACTTCTTAAAGCCTTGCTGGCAAGAGTCCTTATTTTGATTCCAGTTACTGTCAAAAGCATCAATGAAAAATGAAAAAGTCCCCAGGCATTTCTTGAAGTAATTAAGTGGAAGATTTCTCCCAGAGGAAGATGGACAAGTTAGAGAGACACATATTACCTTGCATTAGGAGTGCCAGGATCTCAGGAGAGTCCTATGCAGAACTTTCCAACCAGCTTCTGAAACTGCAGCAAGTAATTGCACGTCAGAGAGCCTTATAAAATGGTGAGATGAACGGAAAGGCTCTTTGTGAAAGTAACCAACATTTGCAGGCTTAGAAGAAATTAGGTTATTGTACTTTATGGATCCATGATCAAAAGAGCTTCAGAGCCCATATATAAACATTTCTCATAACGTTCCAGTTCAGTTGTGATATAGAATTGAGAGACACATTTCCTGTAAAGTAGTTGTCCAAGTTATTTAATAATAAGCTTAAACATGAGCTGCAATTTCTCTTGGTCAAATCCAAGTGTGGTTGGATTTGCTGTTAAATATCAGTGTGAATCTGTGAGCTCCATGATCTGAAGGAGCTCTAAGCTACCACATGAGCCTGGACCTCTCTCTGCTTTGATTTTCTTTTTGCTTCCAGAGTCCAAGTCAGGATTTCTGCTGTTTCAAAGCATACTTCTAATATGTATTCTAGATGGAAGAATTTATCACCTTTCTCTCTTTTGCCTCTTCCCTCAAATCTTTCTGTGGTTGGGACAGGCTCCGAGGATCTGTGAAACCTCCCTTTGGCCAATCAGACAAATAGGTCTGAAAATTTTAGCAACATTTTCAAGTCATAAATTAGGTAAAGGTATATGCTAGTTCATGGACAATTTTTAGTTTAGCAAACTGTTGACACAAAAGTTTGGGATTTACTGAATTAGAGAATAGAAATGATAAGAACAGACAATCAGAAGAGCAATGAGAAATGTCATCCTGTTGGGTCTCAGCACAGAACTTCAGCATGGCTTTTTCTACAGTCCCCTTTATATGCAGTTGCATAAGTGAACTAAATTAACTTGTTTATAGAACTGGAGTGCAAAAAGTAGGGAGTTAATAATTGAACAAAATATTTGAAATTTTTAGGTGATAAAAAGGAGAAATTATATATTTTAGATGGCTAGATATCCCTAAGTGACATACTGTTTGTGGAAAGTCAGTCTGCAAAGAGTTGTTTCTCCTCAGCATTATATAGTGAGCTGTCAGACTGACTTCAGGAAATATTTTGTGATAATACAGTGATAAACAAGATTTCTTAGTAGGAGTTTAAGAAACCTATAATATTGGGCTCAGGAGTGTGGGGGTTTTTGCCATCTGTTGTATTTCTGGGCTGTTTTTTGTTTTCTTTCTCTTCCTGGACCTTCTCTCGACAATATGGGAAGGGTACTTGCACGAGTTTTGAAGTTTAAACAAAGAAAAGTTTGTTCCTCAAAGGAAAATTCACCCTTTTTGTTATGGAGGCAAAAATGTACATCAGTGTCCCCAAGAACTGGATGCATCACGCTTCTCTTTTCCTATGCCCCTTCTTGGGGTGGATGTTGGTAACTAACCGCAATGAAAGAGTCCATCAGATTCTTAATTTGGTTCCTAAGTGAATCAGTCATTTTCTCATCTAAAAACTATGTATCTTCTGTTCTCCCTGGACATCTGAGAATGACAGGTTTTGTGTTTGTAATCATTATTGCTATCTTATTCTATTGTTACCTTATTGTTGTTTCTATCTTACATGCTCTTTTTCACTATGGTTTATTTTTAGTGGATACTCACAATGTAAGATTTGCAATTAAACAATACCAAATGAGTCAGTGTCTTCAGAAGAAAATATAACTGTTAGCATGTTATTTATTTTTGTGATAGATAATTTTATTCGAATTAGATTGCAGATTTCTCCTCTCTCCCATTCTCTTTAACAAAACACAGCAATTATGGATGAATACAAGGCAAAATATTTCTTTACCTTTCCTTTTAAACTAATTTTTCACGATGGTAAAAAGAGATGATTTGCATGTTTGCATAATGAGGTACAAATGAAGGCAGACTGAGTGCAAAGGAAGAGCAATCACAGCAGCACTCAGGGTTCCCCATACACATTAGGGTGGCTGATGGCCTTGCTAGGCTCAGTCAGAAAGCCATACAAATATCAGTATACCAATGGTCTTCTCTGACTTTTTGGTATCAGGGAGGGGTTTCTGACTGCAGACGCCTGTGAGTTGAACTCCAGCTCTGTTTCTGTGAGTTTATGTTTACATTTATTATGTTTACATTTTAAGAGGCACTTACCAGAGTATAAAAATGAAAATGCCCACATATTGGCTGTGCAAAATTCATTGTAGGGGGCACAAAAATCCCTTTGCTTGTCTTTGTGTGTTTAATCAGAATAATTAATGAGCCTGACAATTTAATTCTGCATAATCGTATTCTTATAAGAAACTCCACAACTCCTCATTAATCAAATTCTGCAGGAAAAGCAGATTATGTTGCAAATATAGGCATGAATGAAACCCTGGGCTCCACTGAGTGCTGGTGCACCTGAACTTTCAAGAAAAAAAAAAACCATGTAAGTATGGAAAGTAGACTCTTCTGTCTCTAAGGTAAAAAATTTTTGCTGCACATGTGAAAGATTAGGAAGTTGATTGGACCCTTCCCATGGTTCACATTACTGGTGAGCAAAAATCATGAAGAATAACATAAATTAGAGGAGGTAACACATGATGTGGTCAATATCAGCCCCTAGGAAAGGTATATCTCTTTGAAGGCAGAATTGCCTTTCCTGATGACACTTTCCCAGTCAAGAGAGACCAAACATTGACCAGACTTGGTACAAGAGTTGTTCATACTGCATGGCACAAACTCTTTCCTCAAAAGTACAATATTAATATTCAGGTCAAAGATTTATGAATTATTTATGCTTAATTTTAGTTCTTACCAGAATTATCTATAGTATTCAGTTATCTTCTGAGGGATCAGGTATAAGGCATGCAGATTTCAGAAAAGATATCTGGTCTGCTGTTCTTTCCATCCCTATCAGAAGATGCAAAGTCATAGAATCATAGAATATACGGAGTGGGAAGGGACCCACAAGGAACCACTGAAGTCCTACTCCTAGCCCTGCACATGGCCACCCCCAAGAATCACACCATGTGCCTGAGAACATTATTGAAATGTATCTTGAACTCTGTCAGGCTTGGCGCTGTGATCACTTCCCCAGGGATCCTGTTCCAGTGTCCAACCACCCTCTGGGTAAAGAAACCTTTTCCTAATATCCAGCCTAAACCTCCCCTAATACAGCTTCATGCCATTCCCAAGTCCACTTATTTCTACTCACATCTGGTGTTACCAGTGACTCTCAAGTGACAGACTCTATTCTCTTTATGGCATTTCAGTTTTGAGGAATATGTCACCTATTTCTGGCAGCATTGTTTCTTTAGAGTCACAACCCTATGAGACCCTGGGACAACCTATTGTGAATCACTGTTGGTTTTGGGTTTTTTGAGGTGGAGGAATTTGTTTATTAGTTTGGTTTGGTTTGGTTTCCAAAGGAAGCATAGCTCTAATTTGGTGCTTCTAAGACATTAAATCATATCAAATGGTCTTTGTCTTGCCCTTTCTTTCTTTTTGTTTACCTGTATCCTTACTAACAGGAGTGCAAATATTTTAACACCCCAGAGGTTCTTATTGCGGATTTCTTTTAAGCAGGAACAATAAATTCTATTTTGTAATATAATCATGCTAAATACAGAACCTACTCCAACTCTGCATTCATTCTATTTAAATTTCTATTCTTCTGTCATTCTCATTCTCTACCAGAAAATTGCCCACACATTATAGAGGGTGTGCTTATCCAAGTTATGTATATTTTGCATACCTGGGCATCACCCACAGATGAACTAAACAGGTCCTTTTTGGAAGAAGCCTGACCAAGAGGTTAGTGCTTCTTGAGGTCCCACCCCTCCACATTCTATGTTGGTACCAGAACTCTCCGGTTTGTATGGACTCCAGTGATTTCATGCTTCTCTCCTGTTTAATGTAACACATCCTCTCCATAGACCCTTATTTCACTGCACAAATTGTTATAGTCTTGGACAGATTGTGCTCAAAACAATATATTCCTGCACTAGGCCTGTACTTGTGGCTTTGCTACAGCAATATTTAATATGGAGGGTGAGGACACAGTTAACAAAGCAGGTATAGGCTGTTTTCTAGGAACCAGCATATCATGCTGGATCAAATTTCAAAAGATGGAAATTATGAATTCCAGGACAAAAGCTTTTATTCAGAGGCAGGTGCATATAGCTTCCAGAATCTGAGACATCTTTGAGATGATAATACCCAAGCATGTGGCTGTCCTTTTCCACCTTCTTCAACATAAATACAGAACAGTTGTTCCATCATTGGCTGTCACAAGCGTCAGAGCACTAAATGCTTCTGCCTCCCCCTGGAGTTTGTCTGCCTGGGCTCAGCATGCACATAGGCAGTGGTGCTGGTGTTGAGCCTCGAAATCTTTGAAATTACTCTACCAAGAAGCCTTGTGAGAGCTTTTTCTTCCTGCTTTTACCATCCCTGCTTTGTTCAGGAACTGCTTTTAAGATATGTTTCAGCTTTCTCTGTGGATGTTCTTTTATCTCCCTTGCTCTGATCCTCTGTTGTGGTTTATTCCCAGCTGGCAACTAAGCCCCATGCAGCTCTCTCACTTCCTCACCATTGGGGTGGGGGAAAGAATCAGAAGGGTAAAAGTGAGAACACTTGTGGGTTGAAATAAAGACAGTTTAATAGGCAAAACAAAACAAGGAATTACTTCCCTGCTTCCCATGGGTCTCCATCACATATAATGGTTACTTGGGAAGACAAACTCCATCACTCCAAATGTTCCCCTTTCCTTCTTCTTCCCCCAGGTTTGTATAATAAGCATTATACCACATGGCATGGAATATCCCTTTGGTCAGTTGGAGTCAGCTGTCTTGGCTGTGGCCCCTTCCAGCTTCTTGGGCACCTTCAATCTACTCAATCGCAGGGAAGCGTGAGGAGTAGCAAAGGCCTTGACCCTGCGAGCACTATTCAGCAGTAAATAAAACATCCCTGACTTATCAACACTGTTTCCAGCACAAATCCAAAGCATAGCTTCATAATAACTACCATGAAGAAAATTAGCTCTAACCTAGACAAAACCAGCATAACACCATGATTCATGGATGACTTTTTGGTCCTCAGACCTGCCTCATCACTGTGCACTTGATGGATGAAGATTGGACTAATGGATGAGCTTGCTTACCATCCCAGATCTGCTCTCTGTACTCACACACTGTGGGTCTGTTACTCTATCCCTGCTCCCTCTGGTCATGGAGCAGCACCTGACCTGGCTGCTCCTTGACAGTCAGAAACAGACTATCCATGTGTACCCAGGGGGGACATCTGGATTCTGAACATTCAAACGTCATTTATTGACCTTTGTTGCTTATCATAGTCTCTCTCAATCATCTCCAAGGACTGACAGTGACCTGTAGGATCAGAATTTCTCATTCATATATCAGAGGGTTTGCTGAACCACCTAGCATATGGGTATCCACATCATTTATACAGTAGTAAAATGTCTGTGAAGCAGACTGTCTGAAATCCACACAGAATCTTGTAATGAGTAGCATGAAAAGATGGATAGTCAGTAAGATGGCACCATCGGCCTTCTCCATGAAAAATCCAACAACATATTAGTAACTCCCTATTGGTTCTATAGTGTAAGGGGATCCAGACTTCCTGCCAGCTCTGCTAGTGCCCTGGTGGGTGGAACCGTAGGTATGTGGTGCGAGCTCATGCAATAACGCAGATACCAGTCTGTCACCAGAACTTTTATCTTGAAGCTCATTCTCTTTGGAACTAGATGATCTTTATGGTCCCTTCCAACCCAGACCATCCTTTGATTCTGTGACCAGCTTCATTAACCAGTGTCCAAAGTGGAAGAGACTCATTCTTATTGCAGGTTTAAGACCTAGGGAGAGGACCATGATAGAAAACTCTGCTCTTTGAGATTTTATCAGTTTCTCACTGCCTTAGTCCTAAAAATACCTTCTAACAGTTTTGTCCTTCTGATTTCTCATATGTTTTTTTTTTTTTGCTTACTTTCAGTCCTGGTCAGTTGTCACTTAGAACTTGCAAGAGATGCTTTATTGTGTTTCATTCTGAAGTCATGCATAAGGACAATCCTTATGCACCCTCAGTCCTCGCACACACACGAACACTCATACACACACTCCCCCCCCCGCCCCAATTCTCCATGGAAATCTACAACTAAAGTTCTGCCTATGAGGAAATGGACGAGGGTGAAAAAGAAGAAATGTATTGTGTAGAGGTACCTGTCATAGAGTTCTTTGAAATCTACTGTTTGGGAATATAATCAATTTACCTTTTTGGAGGAAGGGGGTTGTCTTCATTAGCAAAGAAAAGAAAAAGGTTAGCAGCACGAAGTTTCATTCTTGGGATGTTGTGGTGCTTATCACAAATCTATTCATCCCATAACATAAGTCCCATTCCCAAATTGCTTTTGTCCTTCCTAGACTGGGAATACATAATGAAATGCTTTCTCTAGTCATCAGAATCTGCTACTCCTTCCATAGCAGGACCTGTACATTCTAAAAGGGAACATTTCTGGGAAAATGCTACAGCCCGTAATGGTTTGGAAGAATTACTGAGTACTGTCTTTTTCTTGATGCCTGCAAGTTAGAGAACAATGGCTTAGAGAATGGGGATTGGGAAATTATGTTGTGGAAACAGTTGGCAGTAAAAACCACACAATCAGTGAAGTAGGGAACTAATGGCATACTGAAGAGTCTATAGTTGATCATGTGTCAAGAACTGATGATAGAACTCAGTTCATCACATATTGTTGAAGTTCTGTAATTACACTGAAGTAGCTGAGCAGTACTAGCATCTAGCTAGATCAAAAAATACTATTTCTTGTTCTCCTTGCAGAAATGTTAATTTAATTCAAAACATTAAAACATTTTTTAAAAGGTTAGCAGAGACTTTGGAGAAGTCTCATAATGGCTTTAATTAGTAGGCTATGAAGACACATTTAATCAAAGTGTTATCTCAGGTAGACAAGAAATACAGTCAGCAGAAGGACACAATATGTTCAGTTTCCATGGAAATTTACTCAAAGGAAAGGGGAAGGTAAGCACTTCTTCCATAGATAAGACAGTAAAATATTCTTTAAAACATCGTAGTCATCTAGTCGACTATAAAAGAAATAAATGAAAACCAAAAGAAATTTCCTAATTCTGTACCTGTAAAGATAAGCAGTGTAAATTTGTAGAGGCAAAGCAAGCAAGAGGAGATTTCAAAATTATACCTGTTAATAAGTTTGCTTGGTAACAGGCACAGTCTGCTGACTGAACCAAAGCTGTCTTTGCCAGAGTAAGTCCTATTTTTAGAATGATCACTGTATTCTGCTAGCTCATCTGTGAGTTCACCGGTTAAATCAAAACATTATCTGTCCTGACAAAAATCCAAAAACAGATGACAATTTTTATGACTACATCTACAAATGTAAATGAGACTTTTGTGAGGTTTTTTTATTGATCTTCCTTTTATACTGGTGATATTTGGGTTTGTTTAAAAAATGCAGGAGTCCCTAGTTTGGCAGTGGAAACAAGTGATCTTTAGTAAGGGGCATAATGGCATCTTGAAAATATAAACAAAAGGGGTTTTTCATTATTTTCTTGTAATCAGTGATATATGTATTTTGTATATTTAACAGCAGTATTTGTTTATTGACTTGTTTTGACCGTGTCTTCATACTTTTTTGTTGCCTATCTGGAGTCCAAAATACTCTAAGGGAGTCAGGAAGAAGTCTTTTACAAACAAGGAAAGCATCGGCTTAGTTATTGGTCAGCATCTTTCAGAAATATAAATATATTCTTAGTAAATTAAATAATGGTAATCCAAATGCAAATGCTAAATTCCATAAGCATAATCTGTAAGAGATGATTAATAAAACTTAGTTTCATTTCAGTGAATCACAGTCCTTCTGAAGTCACCTCTGCTGCCTGCTGGCTACACATTACATTGCACACTTAACAGAAATCTGTCAGTATCTTTAGTGGCATCGTCACATTTTAAAGGTAAATTCATCTTATGAATACCTTGTTGAATGAAGGCCTTATCATGAAATTTTGGCCCATTGCTCATGTCTTATTTTGTGAACAAACAGGTAATCCCTGGGGACATAACTCCATGGTACAAGCAGCATCGGTATAAGCCCTCCTTCATTATTTCTTTTCATTACTGAAGCAAAGCAATCATTTATGTTCTATTTTCATTTCAACCTACTGATTTTCAACAAGAGTCACATGTGATAAACATCATAATTTTAGCCATAAATGTTAACTCTTACTACTTCATCAGCTAGATGTTTATTTGACTCTCACTTTTCATCAATGGTGAGTCTTTCATATGGGGCAATGCAAACGTAAATCCATAGTAAATAATTAGATCTCCAATCTTTTTGCAGAGATTTTGCCATTTAAGTTAGCTGCACTGTAAGGATACAAGGTTCTGGAATTTATGTAGTAATTATATTTTGCTTTTAGGGTCTGATCCAGATTCCACTGAAGTTAATGTACATTTTATTATGCCAAGAGCAATTGTCTTAAGCGTTTAGGGGTGAACTTCTTAAAATAACAATTAAAAGAAAACAAAGCATCTTCTTGCTTTTGTATTAAATCATATCATATTAGGGAGATAATTAGGCTTACTGAAAACTTATGTGTTTAGCAGTCAAATGCGAAAACCACTTCAGAATAAGAATTCTATTTAAAAGAAGCACAAGATCATTGTTAGTCAAAGAAAAATAGTGCTAGGGCAAAAGACCAAATTGAGAGTTTTGCTATCTTTTTTTTATGTTTTGGAAGGCATTAGGACTTGTGCTAAAATAGATTTTTGTCTACCTGAAAAATACTTCCAGGCAAACTTCATAGTCACACTTTGTGACTGGACATTTTCTTTTTAGTCATGCAATATTGTCAAAATATTAAGTAGACATAAATAATAAATATAACCTGTTAGCATGAGTATCACATAGCAGATTTGGTGAAAGCATGGAGCATCCCTCATGCAGTGGTAAAAATCCATTTCATTTCATATTTTCCCCAATACTGAAATAAATTGCTGTGCAATTGCATGGCATTTGGCAAGGAAGGAGTAAAATCCCTACAATGCTGAGGATGTCTTAGTTATGATGTTACTATTTTAGATCCTCCAGAATGTGTGTGTCATATTTATTCCTGAAATGTTTCCTCCAAAGAACTATACTATTGGTTTAATTACCTAATGCAAATTTTCCCCCAATCCAAAATAAAAACAAATTAACTTCTCAGATGCAGATAATGAAAACAAATCAATAACACCATTGTAAAATAGTACTAGCTTCAGGAGACAGCTGCAAGAGTAAATAGGTCCATTTGTTTTGAAATCATTCCTGAACATCATGACTCATCTTCTGGTTCTATTTTGGGCTCTGTCGTATGTGCATGTGGCTGAGGTCACACAAGCCAGTAATCCAAGCAACTGAAGCAGTACAAGTTGTCAAAAAGAATAGTTTATTACGTGAATTTGCTGTAGAGAAATGTCTTTTCATGCTCTGCCTGTTCATAAAAGAATATGAGCAATAATCTGCCTTGGCAGCAATGACTTAAATCTTCCTATTCAGAATTGGAGAGAGCTTCAAAACCCTTCTCTAGGTAATGTCAAATCTAACCCTTAAATTCCAGGGAAATCAGGTAAAAATAGTTAAGATGGCTTTTCATTTTATCTGGAAAGCAGGTTTGGAGGAGTCAGAGAAACAATATATATTTTAAATAGAAATAAATGTCTAGGTTTAGATAGTAACATTTACTGTAATAATGCCCTCAGAAGACTAAAAAGGTCACTAGCTGATTTTTACCCTTTCATCCTCTAATTAGGAAAATTTGGTAGGTATGCACTTGATGATATGCATGATTATGAGTGCTTTTTTGGCTTGGGTCTCAAATTTGCGGGCTTCAGAGAGTGCAGAATGCCAGTGTTCACTCTCTGGGACATCTGCATGGAGATGTCGAGCTGGGGCTCATTCAGGGCACACGATGAGTCATCTCTGGCTGGCAGAGAGTGCTGCTCAGCTCGGTGAGCAAACCACTCTGACCAGTGTAACCCGCTTGGAAGGAAGCAGATGTGTCAGGAAAGGAGAGAGAGGAGACACTCACAATACATTCACATAGAAAATTATGTGTTTTCTCCAGTTTTTAAGATTTTCATTTGCCCTTTTGAGAGCTGAGAATACTGGTGTGCTTTAATACAAGCTTCTGGATGAAATGATGATAGCTCTTAAAGTCAGACAACGAGAAGAATAAGGATCCACAAGTTTTAATAGAGTACTGTCACTGGGCACTCATCACTTCAAAGTGCTTTTAGATTTGACAGTTTTGGAATTCCAAGAACAATATTGTGTTACACACAAGCACAAAGAAAATGAAACCTATGATCTGTACTATGCAATAAAAATTCTGGGGCAGTTTATGTCTGCCTCAGATCATAACTTTCAAAGAAAACTTGGTTGGCAGTTTGGTTTGGGAGTTGCTGCTGCTGCTGATCACCTATTGAATTTCTGACTTTTTATTTCAGTTTTTTTCCCACAGAGCTCCAAAACCCTTCACAGTATGGAGAACTATTAATTTTCTAAATAAAGTAGGGTGAGGATGGGTGTTTCTTGACCAAATGCCCACCCTAAATTAGGATGGGACTTTGATGGATTCTGACCAAAATTTATCTCTAGATTAAATTCTTTTCACCAGTGTCCTGGGAATAATGTACAATGGGAAGCAAGTCACCTTATGGCTGGAAACAGCAGGCCAGCACTCCATCTGATCTCTGAAGTGTTAGGCCCTCTCACTGTTGCTTTCAGGATTTGCTATAATGGACATCCTGATCCTATCACAGCAAAGCTTTGGAAAAACAGAAATGATCGGCGATCAACATAACCAGTGTAAGCTTTATGAAGAGTGTTGAAAACCAGGGCATCTGGACACCTTGGAGCCAGCAGCTAATGTAGAGAAAAGGGTATTTATCAAACAGCAGCATAAAGTCTCATGTTTCTTATTATCTTACTGCATATAACCAATGTGCTTTAGGGTGGACAGCTTTTCAGACTAACTAATAAAGCAAGTGAAGAAACACTGGTTATATTTTCCTAATCCACTGTCCGGAGAAGAGGTCTTTCCATTTCTTTAAGGAAAAACAATGTTTGTAAAAGATTTGTGCTCCACAAAAGCTCCCATCTCTGCTATATGCAAGTGAATATATCAGTGCTGTGTCTTCCAAATTCCTTGTATTTATTTGTCTCATACACTACTGTTACAAGGGACTCTAGTATCTAGAGTAGTTCTGGTAAGAAACTTATCAAGTAATCTGAACACACATAGTAAATTCTAATTAGAACAACGTATGTTGTTATCAAACTAGAGGTACTAAAGATACCCCTGTTCATTCATCTGGAGCAAAGGGACCTCAGCAGTATATCCAGCAGCATTCTAATAAGTGAAATGTGAAAAGTATCCAAATGGTTATTAATTTGTCTTTGTGTTGTGGAAGTAGTAACAGGATTGTATGCTAATGGAACAAGAACATTTTTTTGACAGTAAGTCAGCTGGGTAACTCCTTTCACCAATAGGAACTCATTGGTTTGTTTCTGCAGATAACGAGATATACTCTAGGAGGAAAGGGTGACTTGCTATGATTCTCCAAGTTGTAATCATCACAGCAAAATGACCGGTAAGTATCATTATATCCTGCTTTAAAAAAAAAATAAATTTTAAAAATCAGAGAGAATATACTTTTTCCAAGGTACAAAAAAATATAAAAATTACTATGCCTAAATTCCATGTTTGCCAGGCCTGAGATGTACAGACCAACTTCTGTCTATGGCACAGATATAAAAAAGTTGTAATAATGTAACCCAGTAGGAGCTTTGGCTTTGGCATTTAGTGAGTTTTTTTGAATCCAGACCACAGTGCTTACCTATCTCATGGCAAAGCTCTGGCATTTTAATTAATGCAAATCACAGACAAGTTGCAACAGATGACAATGTGCAATGGAAGTATAAACTGCTGTTGTTTGTTGTTGCCCTGTACTATGGAAATTTGGAAGCTGCAATAGAAAGGAATCTGCTGAATTCTACAAGAACATGAAAAAGTAGAGATTTTTGCAGGAGTATTGGATGTGAGTTAATGGGCTCATTTTTCTCTCAAGGGAAAATAGATTTCCCTTCTGTAAAGATTTTCTTTTTTATTTCCTCATGGTGTACATTACTATAAATCGCATGCAAGGGCCTTGGTTGAAATTTACAAAAGACTATAGCCTTTTATTGTGTTTTATGCACTTGTCAAACTAGAATGGCTACTGTAACTGAAGTTATATAGTAGTCATTTTCTACACAGTTTGATTTAGGGAAATCTAATGTCTGATGAGGACTTATTATAGGATTGAGCATTAATAATATTTCCTCCTCTTTTCTGGTTTAATACCTCCCTTCAAACACAAAGCTCATTGACATTCTCCCAGTAAGGCTCAAGGTTATTAATTACGTGATCATTACTGTGTACCTTCAACTCACTTTTGGGGAATTTCCACTCTCAGGCAGTTACAGTGTTTGAAAAGTCCTTCGAAAATTTTGAAGTTTTGCGAAAATGTATAATAATTGCTTCTTTAGCACTATCCAAATTCTGGGTACTGATGAGACGCCCTGTCAGTCCCACCACTGCCCCACACAAGGAGCTGCAGTGATGACCCCCAACAGCACAGCTGTAGCTTTGTTCCATGTTGGTGATGGCAAGTGAAGTTTCTAAGTTTACCATGGGCCTGCACACCACTCTTATCTTTTTGATGTGTCGATTTTAGTCCAATACACTTAAAGCTATTTCTTGAGATGAATTTGTGCTAAAAAAAAGGACTATTGAACTCAAATGTGCCAGAACTCTATAGGTTTGATTTGCAGGGAACATGCCTTTCTGCACTGCCAACTTTGTGATTTTAAGATGAAGTCTCCTGACATTTGCTGTTTAAGTAAATGACCTGTCTCTTGAAGACTGGTGATTGTAAGACTGTCTGCTTTCATTTAGGTGAAATCTCTAGGACTTTAACTGCATGACAGAATCTGAAAAGTTACTCTGACTTCACTCTATGTTTTTGGAAACAAAGACGGAAGCTTTAAAATTAAAAAAATATCTGGGGCTTTGGACCTTTTGTTTTGCATTTGGCAAAACAGCATATTACCTCTACTGTCATTTTTGTCACTGTTGTCAGTGAAACAACAGTGACAACTGCTGAAAATTACTTTGAAGTTCTCTTAGATTAATACTTCTTATTAAGTCAGCTTGTAAGTTATAAGAGTTAGCATAACATATTGATTAAACAGCTGACCCAGGAATCCTTATGTGACAATTAGTGATTTTCCAGAAGTGAAGGAAATGAAAATGCATTGGGTTTTGTCAGATGAGCATGATTAGCATTGTGAAAACAGAACTCTTCATGCTCACACAAGGCAAAGAGAGGCTGCCATGTTGTAATAAAATAATTTTCTGCTCCAACAAAAGCTGATTTTTTTTAGATGGAGATGTTTTACTTCTTCACAGAAACAAAGCAGTGGGAAGTGCAGAATGATGTGCTGTGTATACACCGTGTCGCTATACTAACTTTTGATGGAGTCTCTGTAATAATTTTCTGTAACTCCCCTCTTCCTAATCACTAAACTTTGAATGCCACATGTAGCTGGCAGATGCTTTCTGGATGGAAAAAAGGGCAGAAAGGGTCCCAGCCTCCTTTAAAGAGGTCAACGAGGCAAAAGTCCAAGTTTGGAAGGGAATTCCTCTCAGAGTTATAAACCATCATGAAGTTAGTACTAAAGAATGCCTGTGTGTTTGATTCTCCAGGCCAACCCTTAGGGCACTTAACTGATGGAGAAGAGTCCTTGTTTAAGATGCATGCTTCATAGAGATATATGATCATATTATGCCATATCTGAATTTTTAAAATAATTACTTTATTTTTAAAACACCAATCCAGATACAAGTAGGTTTTTACCTTTCATATGAGTTCTTTATTTCTTAGGTTTTATAAGGCTGGGATATTTCCTCTTTGATATAATTTTAGCCTTATAACCATTAAGTTTTAGAATATAGCTCAGATTTTTTTGAATCAGAATCTTACATTTGTGTTGATAATAATCCTTCTGTTTTAAACGAACACTGAGGCTTTATCTCCTCCACTGCTTTGTTCCAGCTCCAGTCAGCATGTCATGGGAAAACTTACCTTGTACTGGCAACAAGTCCACACTGCTAAAGGGTAGCAAGGGGACTATTCTGTTTCAACCACTGTCATTCTAAGCTTTCCCCGAATTTCCTTACCTTCCTGCAGACTCTAGGAACAGCAGGGTTTCTCAGCCTCACCAGTAGCTGGCTGCCACTTCACAATACCAAGAAGGTGTTCAAACAGTGTATTCAGCAAGTACAAACAGCCTCATTTCAGTATTAAATTACCTCTAGCTGGTAGCTGGACAGTAACCAAGCCATGGCAATGCAGAAAAGACAGACCTTATACTTCATGACTTGCCCATTCATCTCGCCAGACATTTTTTTATTTTTAAACAATCATTAAGGGAGTGTATGATGCCATACAATGTAATCTGAACATTTCTTCCTCATAAAGTTTCAATCTTCACCAATGGCCAAATCACCACTCTTTTGAACTTGGTAGACTGCTGAAGCAGCAGAAGTACATACAAAGTGATTTTATAGCCTAATTGTAACAGTGTTTGTCATGTACTAGATAATTACCTAGAAATGTTTTTTCCACAAGCTTCCTGTCTTAAAGTGCAGAGGGTCTAGCATTTGGATAGAATACGTTAGTAGACTTTGTAGGTAAGACCTATGTTCTTATTTCATTGAAAATCAAAATACATTGGAGGTTTTCCACCTTTCCGTTTCGTGTTTATTCTCACCTTTTTATTTTGTAATTTTTCCCACATATTTCCCGTGTGTTTTCCCCATTCTCCTATACACCTTCCTCTTTTTCCTGTGTAGTTCAAGCTTCCATTTTCTAATAAGATTTTTTTCTCACAGTGGAGCTTAGCTGGAATTGAAGAAAAATGTTTGCTCACTTCTCAGAAATAGAAAATGGCCAGGAAGTAAGCACTCTCTCTGTGACCAGAAAATAATTGAAAGGGTAAGAGATGTAAATCTGGAGATAGGACACTCCGAAGTGTCTGTTCAGGTGGTGCTAAAAGACCACATCTAAGGAAATCTCTCACTGCACTGCTGAGAAGAAAATATTGAAATATCAATTTTCAAGAAGCATTGATCATAAGAAAGGAAATATTTTGTGAATGAAACTGTAAATCTAAAGAGTATATTGGTGGAAATGTAAGGATGGGGAGAAGAGGGAGAATGATGTCATGCTTCATGAAAAAAATCTCAGATGTCCCTCTGGAAAGGATCTGCACTTAGGGCATCTCGCCAGCATCGCCCTTTCATCCTCTTTTCCCAGTCACCTTTTTCTTGCTCAGTCTGGATGACAGACAGTGCAGTATTGTGGAGAAAAAAAACGAATTTTGCCAGAACTCACTATGCCAGAACAGTAGGTTCACCAGAAATTCAAGGGAAAATTATGGGGGAGGAAAAGAAAGAAGCAGCTGGTGATATAAAAGGAACTGAGATACAAAGGGACAACTGGAATAGGAATATCAACATTCCTTATTGTTAATGAACAGTGAGCAGCAGGCTGATCTAAGATAACTATTTTTCTAAAGTCACTTTTACAGCTAGAAGGTGACTGCTGTGTATGAATCTACATCTCCCTTTAAAATATGCTGCTAATCCTGCAACACAACAAAGTCGTTTTACCATTTGAATGAAAAAGAAGGTAGCTTTAGTAAATGTAGAAGGTTTCCCAATATCTTTGTTTCAGCTGATCCTTTTGCTCAGTTTTAGCATAGTATTTTTAACGTATTGTAAATAGGTTTGGCTTATTTACTCCTTCATTTTCAGAAAATATCTTAGTGTACCTGCATGAATGGATGTGAGGGATATTGGAAAATGAAGTGTTTTTCCAACAGAAGTCATAAATACTAAATTCTGAAGCAAGCAGCCACTAGTTCTAACATTCGGGGGCAAAAAAATGGTACTGATAGGTTCTATTTTCTTTCCCAAAGGCAGGTGCTTGTTACTTACGAACCTGATGCTGAGTCTGTGTAAAACTTCATTATGAGATATTTTTTAAAACTCCTGAAGGAACAGAGGAGCAAAGGTGACTAAAATACAAAGTATACTCGGGGACTGGAAAAGAGAACAGCCTGCAGAAGACCCTGCGGCAATGCCAGCATTGCCTTTGTAACCCAGGAGAGACAATGCCACTGGGGAGATCATTATGCAGGGGTTAGTATTCAAAAGCTTCACAACACCTTATAAAAAAGTAGCAAAACAAAACTACAGCAGAGACAAATCTCTAGGACCTAAGTGCAGCCTGTATTGCCTCAGAAATAGGTAATCCCCTGCTTTCCCAATCCCCTAAGAGATCAATTACGGAATTCTTTTGAATAACAAAACATAAGTCAAATTTGAGTCTCAGCTGCTACCTTACCTTGTATTTAAATTCAGTCCTCAGAAAATCTAGCTTACAGCAGAGGCAGTAGGGCACAAAGGGTCAGATAAGTTTATAGCTCATAGGTTATAGTGGTCTAGCTTTGCATGAGCAACATTGGTACCTTGCACAGAAATACTTGAAAAATCTTCTGGTTACAGTCATTGTGGTATTACTGGTTTGGGGCACATAATTTCCATTCCACCATTTTTAGATGATCTAACTATGCTGCTGCAGAGACACTGACTCTGGAGGATGCTTTGGCATAGGGAGTCCCGGGCTGGCAATAACTTTCAAGCTCCCATTTCCCATTGAGGCAGTGGTTGGTACTCCCCAGTGCCTACAGTCTGCTGCTGCCCACAGCCACCCTGGAATTGGCTGCACTGGCACCAAATCACCCAGCCTGGAGCTCCCTGAAGAAAGGAACATTTCCACATGAATTACTGCTCTAGGACATGTTTTTAATTAGTGCCATTTCTTTGTAGCTGATGCTGTCTGATGGTCTGAACAGACTGTAAAAGCTTTGCATAAGACAGAGGCTGTTGCGCAGGAATGAGGGGCCAGTGCCAAGTCCAGAGGTATTTATACAGGAACCTTGTCACGGATTTCTGTTAGCCCAGGATGACATCACCAAGTGATAGATTTGTTTATTTTTGACCTCACAAAAGCAAGACGTCCTTTTTCTGCAGAACTTCCAGATTCCTGGTTCTACTTCCAGAAGTTTTTTTCCCTTTGATTAGTGCTAGAGCATACAGGTTTTTCATTTAACTGTAAGGCAGCACCTCGGGAGTGGGGCAGCACTTTCTGTATCCCTTGATTTGGAACTTTTCCCTTATTCAGCTGTGCTAAGATATTAACATACCATGCAGTGTCTCTTACTATATTTGAACTAATGTTTGCAAGCAATGTATGTAGAAACAGCTCTTGTGGCATGAAGTAAATTTAGAGCAAGAAAGTTGTAATATGAATACATGGCTTGTTTTCAAGAACATAACTCCTTGCTGTGAAATCCTTTTGCAGAACGGCCAGATTTGCACTTAGTTACTAGAAGAAAAATATGTACCATTTTATGCTTGCATTGTCACTTTTTAAAAAAATGAGGGTTTACATTTACCTTGACAGAAGAGAGCTAACAATGCAGGTCACAAGCCCTGTGGCCCTGCAGCAGTTGGGCTGGGAGGCCAGTGTGATGGCACAGGAAGGACTTCCTGCCCCAACTCCATGGGTGCCTGGACCCCAGCTCATGCCCTGGCACCTGGGAATCTCACAACAATTCTTCAGAGCCAGGGCATGGGATTATTATTTTCGCTCTGAAATTCAAAACTGCAGCTAATAAGTCAATCACCATAAATTTCATAAAGGTTTACAGTAATTTTCTACGTGAAGTATTGATGTAAGTGGAGGTGTTCCATTAAAAAGCAAAGAATCGACTATTTAGACCTTCTTTATTGGTAATGCTCTTTGGAGAGTGAGATAATTAAAGCAAGTAATATTATGCATAATACAGTGATGGTATGTGAAAGGTTAACATTCAGTACTCAGACTGTCAGAAACATCTCAGCCAGAACTGACAGTTTCATAGCATCTTAGAAAATATACCTTTACTTTGCTCAGCAGCACTTCAGAGACCTCATATATCAATCGGCCCAGGAGGAAAATGTGAACATTATTGTTTCGTCTAAGCAAAATGAGTCTGTTCCAATAAGCTTTCTGGCCAAAATTAGTGGGACTAAAATAACATGTCAAAATCAATGTGAGCTTAATATCAGTGTGATGTTCATTTGTTTTCATCTGGGTCTATACACTGGCAAACATTTCTAGAATGTGGAGGCCTTGTGAAATTCTATGGTTTTGGAGCCTATAGACAAATTCAGTAATATCAAAATGCATATGATTTATGACCAGTACTTGAAATAATACTTCAGAAGTATTGGTAAAGGTCCAATTCTTACATGCCTCTGTTCTATCTTGTTTTCTATGGAAAATGTCAGTATATGTTGCTGTAGTCCCAGAGTGGTATATATGAGTCTACTTGTGTCACTTCACAGATCTTTCAAACTTATCACTCACCAAATAATCTTTCTGGAGGTCACTGTGGTTTATGAAGAAGCTATGCCAATTCCAACCAACAGATATTATGCTCAACAAAGTGCAAGGCATTTTCTTTTGCATTATAGCTAAAATCTCATAACCACCTCTATCCAAAATAAACATGAGCTCTTAATAGCTTTGAGGTAAAACCTCATAATAACTTTTTTGTGTAACATTTTTCATTTCAGGATTGCACAAAGCACTTTGATTCATGGAATTGCTTTTAAGCCAAGAGAAATCATGATTTTGGTCTCCTTCAAAGCACAGTTCTTCTACAGTGCCTTGTAACTTGGGACCACTGTAGTAACCTTGAGACACCCCCATCAGTCACATTATATCAGGCTTATTTTGCAAATAAGGAAATTGAGATATTCAGTTAACTGCCTGACTATGAACACACAGCAAGAAATGCAGTGCTCAAAATAAATGGAGATTAATCTAGGAATTAATTGTTTTAGCAGCCGCAAAATGCTTAGCTATTTTCAGAAACGCATTTGATAGGGGAAAAACAAACTTCTGTGCACAGGCTCCTCTTTAAGTCTCAAGGACTTGTGTGAACAGAATTAACTGTCTTTAATTAAAAGTGTAAGAGCAGTGATAGAGACATGATGTTAATAATCTTGGGGTTTCATTATAGTATTTAGTCACAATGTAACGTAGAGGAGGTTTAGTTTCTCTACCTCACATACCGTTAACAAGCCTGGTGATGATCAAAAGGCAACAAAAGAAAGTAGAGATTCAACATTGTTCATGTTTCATGCTAATAAAGGGCAAATTTCTATTGTTTTCATGATGCATTGATGAGCAGAGCTGTGTGGATAAATGTGGAGCAATTCAAACAGAATGGCAGGTACAAATGGACTGTTCCTTTAAAAAAATTCTAAGGGAATGATTCAATTATAAGGTTTATTTTCATCTACAGTAGTTACTTTCTGAGATGCAGTGCAAGATATACTGTTCAAAGTTAGGATCAGTGAAATGCAGTTACTAGATCTAGTCTATGGCCAAACTAAACAAAGTTACTGGATTGTTCACTAGCTATAGGAAAAAATAATATTAACATCAACTCAAGTTGCACACACGTTTTTTAGACTTAGTTTTAGATGCTAGTGCTAACAGCTATATAGGATGTATAATAACCCCAACTCTTCCAGCTTCTTATTGTAACGCTTTATTTATGAGTTTCCATACAGTTTCGTGCGGATGGGTTTTTAGCAAGATTTTTTTAATCTACTTTTCTTTTGTAAATTTTATTTTTGATGTTGTTACTTTATCAAATCACAGGATTTAAAATACCTGAACCTAATGATAAGTCTAGGGCATGTAGGGAACATCACTCCCCATAGAAAAGTTTTTACTATTTTGGAAGACCTATTGTTTCATTAATATGGATTTGCTTTTTCTTTAAATCAGTACCAAAATGATCCACTTAATTATGAAAGATAGTAATTTCTTTTTCTAGGGGTGTAGTATAGCCTTATATCTATTTAGACTTCAGTGAAGTGTTTGTTACACTTAGAGTCAGGTCCTGGGTACTGACAGAACGACTCCATCCTGTTAAAGGATGTCTTTCATTGTAGCACTAAGGAGATGAAAGGAGTGTTCATACAGGGTCACCTTGTTGTTTAGCTGGCTTCTCATCATTTCTGAAGAGATAGACTTTACTCATCATTCCTGGAGAGATAGACTTTTCTAGCTTTACTGAAGAAGCCAAGCAAGCAAAATAAAATTACCAGTTTTTTCACCTTGCACACTTAGGGCCACTTGAGATCAGTCTGCTGTCTTTTATCATCGCAATATATATTGTTGCACACTCCATCACAGAAATTTTGTTAGGATTTTTTCACCTAAATGGTAGAAATAGTTAATAACTTTCTTTTCATATTGCTGACATTTCTTTCAAGATGTTTCTATGCTATGTTCAAGTTAAAGTACCACATCTTTGATTTTTAAGCACAAAGAGGTTCCTGATTTCCCAGAATTCAGTGATGTTAGGATGCTTGCAAAACAGTAGTTTATTCAGATTTTTTTTTTCCAGAGTTTAGGTGTTCAAATTTTGCTTAGTTAGGGCCATACTAATTTTAGCTGCCAAGTAACCTATGGTTATGGGTGTATGCTCTGGGGGGAGGGGAATGACTTTCTCTGTATCAATTTTATTTTTTCCTCTAATGGCTCAGAAACCATGAAAATTTGAGAGAAGCTGTGTCAGTGAGATTTCAGGAACAAAATGTTAGCTTCAAAGCATTCAGTTTATTTTTAAGCATGAGATGCAACATACCCACATGATTTGAAACTATTCAAGTCTTTCATCTAGAGTCTACACTCATGGCTAGTACTCTCAGAAACCAGCCTACATGCTAAAAACAATGATGGCTTTAATTTCATCACTGCAAACTATTTACTCCAGGGTAATCGTTCATAGAGTATCTGAAAAAAAAATAAAATTTGAGGCCTGCCTTTGTGATTTATTGTAGTTATAAAATGACAAATTTAACAAGTTAGAACACTGGCACAGAACAACTTCTATATGCAGCTGAAGAGTTATCATTAATGTGGTGCAGAATCCATTAAAATAACATATTGCTTTATCCAGTGTCTTTGGTAATCTGATGGGAAAAATAATTTACCACAGACAACAAACTTGAAGAATACAGAAGAATTTGGCATTTGTCACAAAAGCACAGGCAAATTGTCGTCAATACATGATGTGCCAGAGGCCATCACCTGGTCTGCAGCATACTGCAAATGCTGCAGTTGGGGTTTGCATTAAAAAGTCTTGTCCAAGAAGTTCAGCATCACACAGTGGAAGGCAGGTACATCATGCAGATCTGAATCTTGCATTGCCAAGTTTTTTGTGTTCCCAGCTTTACTTTTACTGCTGCTACTGTTGAAATGCTATTACTGGCTTATAGAATCATGTGACAGTTCTAAAAAAATTACTGATTGATCAAAATACATATATAAGAAATCTGACATGGGAGCAAAATGTGAGTAAGGAATGCAATAGAGCTTTTGAAGCTCTTTGTGTTTGTCTGTCCACACCAGTTGTTGTCATAAGACACTCCATAATTGTACCATGACATGCTAGCACTCTTGAAGGAGTTTCACTACATAAAGATTATCTGATCTATAAAAAGATTAAAAAGATGTGCAATGCAATGATCAAAGAAAGTACTGAATATGAAAATTAGGCAGAGATTAGGAAACTTGAAATGTGAAAACTCCACGTTTTACCTTCACTTACCAGATGCATTACTGAGGAACTAGTCTTCCTTGTATCTTATTGTTGGTGTTCTTTGTGACATCTAGGAAATCTAGCTACGGATCCCTAAAAGCAATCAAATACTATATCAGATACTTCATATTTATAAAAAGAATATATTCTTGTCCCAGAGGAGGTAACAATGTAACAATTAGACATCTAAGAGACAGCAGAGGTATGTGTTTTAAGAGAGCTGTCCAAGGGAATAGTCAGATGTAATCTCTCACTTGTCAAAAATGCCAGCCAATGTGCTAGCAGAAAGAGGGTATTATGGTACCTGATTCCTTTTTCTTAATATCAAATCTGGAAAGTTCTTTTGAAATGATGTTACAGAAATAATCTTTCCCCTCCCTGTCTAAACTGCTGCTTTTCTTTTGAGTTAGCTGGGGTAGTGGTTTGGAAAAACCTTTTCCAAACCACTCCAATTGCCTGCTCATATAATGAGTACAGTTTTGGAAAACAAAAATTTAATTCTTGGACTAGAGGCCAGTGGATTCAGTCCAGAGTGTCTTTGCTGATCTTAAATAATCTAAAAGGCCAGTCAATATGTTTTACAGATTCATATATCACAAAATCATAAGATTATGGAAAAACAGGGTTGGAAGAGGTCAGAAAATGTTATCAACGCTATTCCTCTGCTTGAGGGTAGGACCAGCCAGGTGTGTGACATTTTAAAAGTGGAGATTGCACAGCCTCCTCAGCAGTGGGTCCGTCCTTACTGGTAGGTTACTCCTGATAATGAACCCTCACAATTTCTCCTGCAAGTCAAGCTCATCCAGGTGTTCTGACTGCTCCTGCCTTAGTAATGTATTTTGGCACAAGGTATTACAATGAAAATGATCCATGATCAGTAGGAGGTACATCAACTTTGTAATGATGTTCTCTTTTAACACAGTTCATATTTTTGCTGGTAGGAACACTGATGCAAACAAAAAGTGAGGAGACTGACAGTATCCTTTAAATTAACATAATTTTTTAATTGAGGTGCAATTAAAAATAGATCAGGGAAAAAGAAAATGTAGCACTTAATGGTTTCTTCTGATTCTGTGATACTTCAGATAATCGCAGTACTTTATTTTTTAAGTAATCATGCAGAATTAGTTTTCTAAAATAATTGTTATTGGTAATAGTCATATCTTCCCCCAAAACAGAACATTCCAAGTATCCAATTAGAATTGTATCAAATCAAACTAGACAGAATCTTTTTTGTAGTTTTTGAAAGCAACTCTACAAAATTTTATACTGAAGTGAAGGCTGTAAAGCTTAGTGAAACATACTAGTTGGACAACTAGTGATTTTTATCAGGCAAAATGGTTTTTATATAGTGCTCAAATATTTAATCTCTGATTCTTTTTCTGAACCCAGTGTAAATTCTTCTTCAGGAATCGAATTTTTATGCACTCATTTTTATACATTCATTTATTAAATAAATTATTTAGAAACATGAAAATTTAAGATTCATATACAGTACTATAGAAATACTTCATTGTAGTGAATATTACAGATCTGATGGTAAATGCTGTAGCAAAGCATTTCAAGCATGAGCATAAAAATGTTTGATTTGAGTGGAAGTTGAACTGCACTCTGAGTCTTAACACACTTGTAGTTTGGTTAATAACCATTCTGCAGAGATGAAAATAAAACCTGCCATTTAGCCTAACTCAGTTTGTCAAGAGCAAAGGTAAATAGTTGGCCTACTACATCTTTCTACCGTCACTATACTACTTCTGTAGCATAAAGGAAACAGCTGCTGAAGGGAAAGAAACCCACTACATCCAAACTGTCAAACTCTTGGTATTCAGCCTGTATGTCTGGTAACTTGAAATAATGAAACAGTGTCATCCTCTTCCCAGTAATGTAAGGGCAAAATAGATAAACAATGACTATCCCAGTCTTTAGGCTGACATAGAAATGGGAGAGACAAATTCAGTGCACTCCTCTGCTTCAGAGTTCCTGTTTTGCCTCAGGTAAATCAGTTTTCCAGCTGTAAAACAAAGGTGGATCTAACTCCCCATTCCTTGAAGTGTTGTGAAAAGATGCATTATGTATTAGATGCTCAAGAAAGACTATACTGGTGATCTGAAAGTCTTCAACAAGATATTCAGTATGATGCCTTCTAGAAACTTAATACTGGATGATAATTTAACCTATCTGAAAACATTCCTAAAATACATTGTTGGTTAGATCTTTAAGGGAAGGAATATGTTAAAAATGGAAAGAAAAAATTTTTATTGCAATTTAATCCACTGAAGAACAATAAATGACTTCATGTCACCAATATAATGTTTCCAGAGTGGCCCAAACCATAGATTCTGATCAAGCTTTTAGCATACTAAAGATTTAAATTGCCCAATTTGAAAAGAATATTTTCTGAAACAAAATCCTTTAAATTTGTTTTAAAATGATGATTTAAAAACAGACAGTTTGAGTAATTAGTACATCTTGAAAATTTCAGTCTTGACTTCAGCACAGATCACTGTGTTTTGATTAATCCATTGCATTCAAAAAGCTCTTTATAAACTCTCCTTCAGAAGCAAGGGATGTGATAGCTAATGCAAGCAATTTCTACACAAGTTGTAGTGATAGGTTTCAGCTTAGACACAAATTCTGGTACAGTTAAAGATCTGAAAAATGAGTACAGAATAGAAGGGCTGGCTCAGTGTTAACCTTGTGCAATTGAATCAATACTGTAATACAGACCTTTGAGCTGAGAGAGCATCACCCTTCCTGAGCACTTACTGCATGCTGCAGCATATTGTGTGAATCCTGTTTTTACCATTACAGGAAAGAATTTAAAAATAGAAATGAGGTGCAGTGGTTATCTTGGGTCTGGCTTTTGGAAAGGAAAGATGCTGGAAAGGGATGATCAGAGAAGAATCTTATCCATTCCTTCTAAATGCATTGGGTGAGAAAGAGATCTTGCATTAGCTATGCCAGCTGTATTCTGATGCTGTATTGATAAAACTCTCACTTTTGCAATCTCCTGGCAAGTTTAGAAGCCTGAAAGTAGGACCAGATCTACACACTTGATGCAGAATGCAATAGACTGCCTTTTGGATCTGAGATTCCAGGATTTTTCCAGCAAAGTTGTACAAATAATTCTGTGGTTTGGCTTATTGCAGATCAGTGACTGATCAAACAGAATTGTTAGGTGGACTCAAAAGATTTTTGTTTCTAGCAAAACCTAATAACTTTAAAAAAAAAACACCAAAAAACCCCCCAAAAACCTGCATGCCATATTCATTATTTTCCACTTCTGAAAGTCATGTTTCTTTAATGAATATCTAAATGAATGTCTAAATTAGCCATTTTTTTCTATTTAGAAAATGTCAAAAAATATTCTGATACTTCAGGAGGTTTTTTTTACATCTCACTTTTGTTTTTCATAAAGGCCTCCTAAATTTTTCTTTATCTTATCCAAAAATTCTGAATAATTGAGGAAAGTGAAGTTTTCCCTTCAAAAAGATTTTATTAAGTAAACCACCCATCTTAAAGTTGTGCCTAGCTCTATTCAATGGTCCATTTAAAATACACTTGTGTGTTCAGTCCAGTCTTTTGAATTATAATCAGCTTAACATCACTGTTAAGCAAAAAATCACTGTCAAAACTGATTCCATTGTTGGCAGCCTTGCCAAGGAGCTCAAAGACTGAATTAGGCAACTGGAATGGGATCATTTCTTATCTGTAAAGCTTTGCTCATCAGAACAAGACTAGGGAGGATGAAGGATGGTAAAGAAGAGCTTTTTCTTTTGTCACATGAACCTAGTCTGTTGTTTTCCACTTCATTTCATTAAAACATAGAGGTGTATTGCATGGCAGCCAGATTATTTTAAGTGTCATAATGAAACTAGAAAAAGATGATCCATGATTTTAAAGATTAGTATGAAACCTCAACTCTGATAAGTATGGAAACCATTATTCTGATTTTCAATTTGCCGAGTCAGAATTATTTTTCTAAAGATAACAAAAAGCTCCATATAATGTAATGAAGTATTTTAAATATCAGTAAGGAAATAATAGTAATCTAATAAAACAGTATCAATAAGCATTAAGGAATCATATTTTAAATCACTGTAATTTATTGTAACTTTTGATAATTCTACCAATAGGCACCTTTAATATGGATTCTAAAATTAAGCTTCTGTTTTTGCCCGGAGATTCTCTCTTCTGTCTTTAAACTTACTACAGAAAATTTGCCTGTTATTATAAGGATTAGTTTATTAAAACTCTTCATCTTTCTGCTTACACATACACTTCTGCGCTTGAACTGATACACTCCAGTGAGTCAATGCTAAATTCAAATCTGTCTTTCTGTATAGCTGCCAAAGTGACTGTTTTTGCTAGAAACAAATCTCTCATTTGCGACATTACTCTCATTGCAGACAGTATTCTTACAACTTTTTTTAAAATTTCTGATTAATAGTCTCCGCCTGAGAAATTATTTTCCATGGCTTCTAGGCAAATCTCACCTATTCAAAATTGCAGCTGAAAGTTCATCAAAATTATTTAACAATTATGTAGCTTCTTCATTATCTTTTCTCAGCATTCAGCAGAAACATAAATTATTTAAGAGGATAGCAGGAGTGCCAATAGTTTTCTATACCAACACTAGTCTATCACAAGAGTTTCATAATTTAAAAAGAAACATTGGGAAAATGAGGTTGTAAAATACACTTTATATCCTTTGTCCTTACCCTGTGGCCTTTTGGTTTTAGATATGTACTTCAGATACATTTTGTACCCTTTCCTTTGCAACTACTTGGTTCCTAAGAGAAAACGCAAACTGAGATTTTCTAAACAATAGACTTCTAGAATCTGGGGGTTTAAAGAAGATTAAGACTGCAGGAGTTGATAACTGTGCCTTAGGCTCTCCCCAGTTAATAGGAAAAGCAACTGTTACTGCCAAGATCTGCCTATAAACCTTTAGATTGGAGACTTCACAGAATCACAGAATATAGAATTATAGAATTATAGGATCATAAAATCAGGTGGGTTTGAAAAGACCTCTGAGATCATCAGGTCCAACCCTTGATCCAATACCACCATGGTTACTAGACCATGGCATTGAGTGCCACACCCAGTCTCATCTTAAAAACCTCCAGAGACGGTGACTCCACCACCTCCCTGGGCAGCCCATTCCAATGTCTGATTACTCTCTCTGTAAAAAATTTCTTCCTAATATCCAACCTAAACCTCCCCTGGCACAGCTTAAGACCATGCCTTGTTGTCCTACTGCTGGCTGCCTGGGAGAAGAGATCAACCCCCACCTGGCTACAACCTCCTTTCAGGTAGTTTTAAAGAGTGATGAGGTCTCCCTCCCACCTCTAGACAAGTTCATGCTAGTTTAGTTAGGATGATCTACTTCTTTGTATGAAAGAAAGGATAGAAATATAAACTTATCCATAAGAAAACACATGGCACATGATTCTTTTTGAAAAAGTCAACATCATGCTGAACTGAGTAGCTGTTACCGGAATTCTGAATTGTTTTAGCTGAATCTGGATGTGATGCCATGACTCTGCCTCCTTACTGTAGAAGTCTGTGGTATTCATCTTCTTAATTATGCATTTCTCATTGTGTGTTTTGAAGGTGGGCATGAAGATCTTCTTACCACAGGAGCCCTACTTTGCTTATGTGGCAAAGCAGAATTCTTTTTAGAAACAGAGGAGTGATGGAGACACTTTTAACATGCAAAGCAAAAGATCTTAGGCTGGGCGGAGCTGCTCCTCAGGGAGTACTTACAAGGGTAGCTGAAAGGTTTAATGACCACAGGTGATGCAGGTGTAGTTTAAGGTGTCTTACAACTTTCAAAGTAGTCTCTGAGAATAAAATACTAATATTAAGAGGTCATAGAATTTTATATCTATGTTGCTCAATTAACAACAGTAAATGGTAAGTCAGTACTCCAAGAAGTGGAATCTGGCTCAGTCATTTGACTTAGATTACTTGTGGTTTTCATCAAAAGATGGAAAAAAAGACACTTGCCCAAGAGTGTCAAGTTCATTACAGATATGAACAGTGAAAACTCTAGTGAGGTCATTTGGCTTAGTTAAAACATAAAGTAATATAGCCTAGAGTGCTTAGAAAATCTCTAATCTGTGTCTAAATAACTTTAAAACCCTGTTTAGAATAAATAAAATACAAACAATATGTTCTCTCTTGCTTTTCTTTTGAATTAGGCTAGAAAGCCTTACTGGGTCCATATGGCATGTGCACAGTTAGGGATCTCTCAGCTGACTGAGAATGAACAACTGTTACTGTTATGGTCTAGTATGGTGTAAAACCATTCAAAGTCCTTAAAGGGATAGATGTTATTCTTCCTAAACAAGGATATTAAAATTATGCCAAATTCGATGTCTGCAAATTGTTCTGTGTTTCTCACTTTTTTTCTCTCTGTGAAGGCACATGTTTGAAGAGAGAAAAAGTGTTTCTTCCTCTTATTCAGTAACTGGCAAATGCCAATACAGAGAGTGAATTAAACACCTAAAGATGTGAACACCCAAGGTGTAAGACAGCTGTGTGCAAAAGATAAAGTCTCAGCCCCAGGTGCCAAGAGCACAAGAGGAGCCATTATTTTCTGCTCAGACTCCACACTGGACTTCGTTTTATCTTTCATGAGAACCATATTCTATACTTCAGGCAGTTATGTAAACACCATTTTTTTAATTACTATTTTAGATATATTTTTAGCTAATTTTGCAAATAAACATAAAAGGAGTGAAAAAGATCTCAGCACTTCAAGGTTATGATCAGTGACTATTTTGGAAAGAAAAGTGTTCATGGTCAAACAAATAGAGTTAGTGAAAAATAATTAGTGTGCTTTGCCCTTTGGGGCATTGCTTTTAAACCTTACCCAATTTACCTGGCTCTTGGCATTCTGCTGCTGACATCAAATGGATATTTTATGGCTAGTTACCTGGGCTGTCTCATAGGTATATATGTCCCAGAAGAAGCTAACCACATAACAGCAGACTAGTAAAACCATCAAGCCATTTATCAAGTATCTCCAAATACCTGCTGGCTTTTGTAGTAAAATTCCAGTTGCAATCACCATAGCTCCCAGAGAGCTGCAGAGCCTGCTTCTTGTTTGGATGGCAAAAAGGGTGACTAGCTCTTTTCTGTCACTATTGTAATTGAAGCACACTTGCAATAGGATTTTAAAAATTATTTTAAAAATTGTGTGCGTGTGTGTGTTATATTATATAATCTATATATATTTATTGCCAATTTATAACCTTTGGATCCAAACCTCACTTAGCGTATGCTTAAACCAGTGATACTGGATTGATATACAGAGATTCTGTGCATCTGGTCTATAATTAATAGTCATGTGAGTTGTATATCTGTTTTATAGGCAGAAAGTTTAAGTGGAAGATTTTGAAGGTAGCCTCTGATGTTGAATGAATAACCCACAGATACATGGTGCTATTCTAGAGGGGCTGTAGCTCCTTCCTTACCCTTCCCAATTCAGTGTGCACACTTTGTGTCCTGTGATGCTGAGATGCTTGGTGAAAAATTGCTTCTGCTGCTTTAAACCCAGAAATGGTGGCAGGGTGCTCACCTATAGGCAGCCCAGCCAAGGTTTTCCAGTTGAGTGTTTGTCATTACATGCCATAATACCTATACTAGCACCCTTAAAAGAAAGAGTGTTGATCATCCTAACCCCTTTTCTTTTTCTCTTTTCCATCGTCACTTTCTCCAAGTGTCATTTCTTGGACACAACATATTTTCTCCAAGAAAATGACACCATGATTATTTTAATTCAGAATGGCAAGACATCTCTGGTCAAGAAGCAAATTCAAGGTGGGATTTCACAAGACAGCTAAGCCATGCTCTGACAATGAAAGCAGCCACTTCAACTCACTGAATCAGTAGAAAACTAATTTCGGAAAACAGGGGATTGGTTTTCTTTCAGGTCAGTAAATTTCAGATGTTTGTCAGAGAATTGCGAAGGCGAGAGAAACCATTTAGCCCTTTAAGGAACAACTGGTCAGCTGGAAATCTCCTTGAGTTTTAAAGATTAAAGTTAAATCTATCCAAATCCCTTGAAAGGCATTGAAGAGGAGACTGGCAGTAAAAGTCAACATACCCCACTGACACTGTGTTCACTAATGAGATCTGTCTAACAATTGACTCTAACAGTAGGAATTTGGGGCACCTTGGTAAGATGCAACAGCAGGCCAGGTTTATAAGCAGTATAGAAAGAGCAACATTTCTGATTTCTTAAGTCCGTTAAGCACACTGGGTTTAGTCTTTTTTTGTTTGGAGTAGTTTGGTTGTTTTTTTTTTTTTCAAATTTGCAGCTGTCTTTTATGAATAACTGTGTTGTCTAGTTTGGAGTTCCATGAATGTGTGCTTTCATTTGAATTTGACCTTGAATTGCCTTGAATGAAGTGCAACTTCCTGGTAAGTAAACAGCAGGAGAGCATTCTCTATGTAACAGTGCTGGACACCCTGGGTCCCTCCAGAGGATCTGTAAAGTGAGAGCGCTATTCCAGCTGCATGGGCCAGTTAAAGATCTGGTACCACAGTTGTCTGAAAGAAGTTTTTGCAATAGAAGGTGGTGACCACAACAATAATTCAGCTTGTAGCAAGACAGTAAGATGCACGTTTGGACTTCAGGTCTCCTCCAGAAATAACTCACAGCTCTTGGTGAAACAGGCAGCTCTGGAAGGAGCTTGAATTTGGTAATCCTGATAGTTTATATTGCCAGTTATATGAGCTCTGACAAGTAAGTAATGGGAGCAGACACACTGATAGTGCTCAAAACTAGGCCTCGACTCAGGAAAATATTGACTACTCTGTGCAACATCATAGGAGGAGCCAATGTAATAAATAGCTGGTGCAATGACTGGGGCTAGAACACATGAGTTTCAGTTCCTTATTTCATGTTATTTCCCTTCACTTGTCTGGTGCAGTCAATCATGAATATTCATGTGTGTACAGTCCTTGTTTGCAAGAGAACTAAGTCCATGGTTCTCAAACTGCTGCTGCAGAATCAGATGGCTAATGGCATTAAAACAGTCATGATCAAAGCGACTATGACAGTTGTAAATTAGTGGACATCTGTGACCTTTCAGGATAGATGAAAAGCATCTCTGTGCCCTTTACAGTTGAATTCTGTGGTTACTTCAAGGAGATCTTGACAACTGCTTTTTGCTCTGACTTCATGCAATGCTTACCATAACAATACTGATGCTGCCTGTTTCTGGATCAGTTACTACAAATAGCACAGTAATAAAACCCCTTAAATACATTGGTGTAAATTATCTCCTGACCTTCAGCTATACCCTGTCAGCATCAGACTACAGATCTCCACAGTACAGCTTTTTCACTATTTACATCAATACCAAGATGTCTCAAAGAGGTAGAAGGAGGTGCAGATGTAACAGAAGAGTAATGAAAGACAAAGACAGGGTTATTGCATGTTGCCTTCAAAGTAATCTTAATGGCTCTTGATGTTAATAGGACAGTGAAAGGGGGAAAAGTAAACCAGTCTGTAAACAAAACAAAACCAACCAAGCCAACCAACCAAAAGCTAACAAACAAACAAGAAAATCACTCAATGATCAGAATAGAAAAAAAGGGATAGAATTTTGAAGACTGAGACTTTGAATGACATATTAATCCCATTAATGTCATTTGAATGTTCGAACACTTTAATTTCTGTAGCTGCTTAAAACTTTTAAACTTTCCTATGATCCTTTCCTACATTAATTAAGCTAATTAAAAATAGAAGTACAGGCAAGTACTATGCAAGCTAGACTATGATGACTGTATTCTGCTAAGAAATGATTGATTTTTCTGAGGAGAGTACTAGCTACAAAGGAATATTTTCCAGAACTGTGTATGAATCAAACTAGGGTAGAAAAAGGAATCCACATTTTTCTATTATTGCATTCACGTAGGGAAACTTTGAGGCTTCTTCCACTAAATGAAACACAGAAATGAGAAATAACTCCAGACTGATGAAGAATCACTCTGGTTTTTATTAGTCTGCGACTTGAGACAATGGCTGACATCAATGTTTATTTCCTTTTAAGTCATGTTGTTTTGCAAAATTTTGGTAAGCCATAACTAATGACATCATACTCTCTAACTAACCTCAGCAATTATTTCTCTGCCTGTTACTCTGTACTGTGCTGGCTTCCTCTTAGCATTTGTGTAAGCACTTTTGTGCCTGTTATAATCTTAGTCACGTGCTGCCAGTATTTCAATAACCACCTCCCACAAAAATGTTTCTTTGTAATGTATACCAAGTGCTGCACCCTTGTGATGCACAGAAAAAGAGGGGGAATAGGAGGGAAGATAAAATTTAGAATTCTAAGTTCCTGCTGATTTGTGGTATAGGCCATTTTGTATAGGTAAGTACAGGGAAATAGTGTGGGGTTTGGAGGGGTAATTTAGCAGTTTGCAAGACTACAGTCCTAAAAGTGTAATGCTTGGTGACATAAAATGATCAGAATACAGGTGACTGTGGCTATATAGCTAAGATATTTTAATAGGTACAGTGAAAACTATTATTGCTGCACGTAATGAAGAGCCAGAGCACCCTTAGCTTATAAACATCTTTTAATGAGTTACTTCTGCCTTAGTCAGAAAAAGAGAGACCTAGCAACACTATTCTAAGTTAATGGGTATCCCTGAGGACAAAAATAATTGGACTTGAGGGAAAAAATAATGCAAAGCCAGTACCTTATTTGGAGACTTGTGGGTGTGTTCACATTCTCATTTAGATTATATAGCCTGGAGTGCTATTTGCCTATACTCAGTGATATGAGTTTTGAAAGAACCACTCTCCTATAGAGAGCTCATCTGAAATAATACAGTTACAAGAAAGCTGTTCATTTTGGGAATGGTAAAATATGAAATTATATTTTAATCAAGAGTGGTCAAAAATCTCACTGCTGCCCATTCTGGAGATGTACTTGACATTATGTGGAAAAGACTCTTGGATTATTTTGTCTTTTCTCAAGACAAACTTGCTGATTTGTTATTACACTGTCTCACGTGTTACTTGCTATTACAGTTAGTGGCTATTACACACAGACAGAGGGACTCCTCTATTAGTGTCTTTGTCTGCTAGAGATATTTCCCAGATTTTATTTTTACTGGCCACACTTAACATTGCAAAGGCTGAAATAAAAGAATTAAAGCAGTCAGGGTTTCTACAAAAACATCTTGTCTTAGGGGTATGCTGTTATATAAATAAAAACATTTCTTACATAGGTAATCTTACAGCTGATCACACTTTATGGCCTGCAGTTGCCATACAGCCTAGCTCCTCTCTTCTAAAGGTTCATCCCACATCTGCATATGGTGGGGTATCAACGACCTCTCCTGTGAGTGCACCACCAGTCAGGTGTATTGTACTTTCTCCAGTGCAGTGAGATGCATAGATCCTATGTGCAGAGGATGCCCATAGTTGGGTTAGGTGTTCTAAACAAAGGTTTAGAAAAATCCTGGACATAGCCTTTGAGTGACTTTGAAAAAAGGCTTTTCTAGCTTCACTTTGTTTCTTGTGCTTTTTCTCACTATCCATTGTTGGAGATTGCTGCACAATAAATCTTCAGAACCAGTCACTGATGTTGTACAAATAGATAAAAATAATAATCATCTGAGTAAAAATAACCTCTCTTTTTCCTCTCTCTCCTCTTTTACCTTCCTCTCCTCTCCAGACATACTTTAAATTAGAGAAAAATAAACTGAAGATGGCTTGAAATGTGTTTATTGGCTGTTAATATCTTGTAGCTGTTTTAATTTCTGTGTCTTCCACATCCTGTATTTTGTTATATTTTCCTTCTCTGGTGAACTGACCTGACACAAATTTCCACAGGAATGTAATAGTCCATGAACATTGTTCTTGCTGGTTGGAGGCCTCCAGGTGAAGGGACGTGTTTGGATGTATGAAAATGGAGCTTCTGACCTAAAGCCCTTAATGATGCTTACAGGCATATGCAGCCAATTCAGATTTCTGTTTCTATGAGATAATCCCCTGGCATTAATGACTGAGGTCTGTAATTTATTCAACAAAATGTCCCAACTCCTTCTTTCTGGGGCTTCAGAGCTTTGGGATTTTTTCATCTATTTTTTTAGATTTGATAATCCTGTTTAACCCTCCTGCAAATGGGACCCCAGGGAGAGCTTTTCAGTTACACACAATTAGTTTTATAGCAGCATTATTAAATCATCCATTAGCTGTTTGGTTTTTTTTAAAATGCCATTATTAATAGCAATAAAGGCTTTTGCATGAAGAATAAAGAGTGGTATTACATGAAATGGTTTCAGACTCTAATAATAGCTTTTCATGCTTGTAAGTAGAATTAAGAAATGAGCTTTGTCATCTAAGATTTTGTTTAAAATCTGCCACTCCTTTTCCCCCCTCATCCTTTCTCCTCTTCGTATTTTTTTCCCTCAGATGCATAAAATAAGACTACGCTGGATCCTGAGAAAGAAGAAAGGTCGTGGGGCAGGGCCACTCCTGAGGGCTCTGGCTAGGCTGATGTATCCTTGCCTAAGGTTGAGGATCGTGCTCCCCCATCAGCAACCCCGTTGCCAGAGGCAGCAGGTCAGAGGATCACGGCTCAGTCCAATCAGCTGTTCTTGGAACTTGAGGCCACAAAGAAGGAGTGGGGAAATGGTTGTTGCTGAATAAATTGAGGAAGTACTGCCTGGGCTGTGGCAGAGGGCAGGCCAATGTCAAAGGAGCTTGCTGGGCTGTGTGAGGACCTTGTGAGTCTCATGTTTGTAAGAGTGCTTGGAGGGCTGGGTGACAGCAGGCACCTGCCCACTTCATACTCAGAGTCTCCAGAGGAGATGGTGAGAAACAAAGCGAGTGCAGGATTGTATTTCTCCTTGCTGCATTTTCAGTATCTTATTCTGTGTTATACGGACCCGGTGGCTATAAACAAACCACCACATCCACAAGGCATGTTTTTTCCATAAATTTGACTATTTTTCTTTTGTACCTGTGTATGCTTTTGTCTTGGAAAATATCCTGTAACAACACATTCCCCAATTCCTCACTCTGTGAAAAGGTACTTTTGTTTATTTTTAAACCCATTGCCTGATAACTTCGTTGTTATGAGACAGGCTGAGAAGTCAGTTGCTTATTCACTTCCTCCCTGTCACTCCTGATTTCTATTGTTCTCGGGGTATTGTATTTGACAAGGCTGTATTTTAGATCTTGTTCTGAATTTAACACAAATGTAATGTTTAAAGCTGTGATGTTATGAAGTGAAGCTGGATGCACTTCATCTTCATCTGCTCTCCTGGGACTATTGTGCTGCCATCCCTATTCCTGGCAGGCCACTTCATTTACATTTTAAAACCTGGAATTTAGAATTGATATGTAAATTAACCTTCCAGTTCATATCATAACGCCTGCTGCCTAGTTTTAAATTTAAATCCTAACCATAGATTTAGGATTTAAAATATAGACTGTATTCCTGTCAAATTTATACAGAAAGGATCAGTTACAGTAAGTAACAATTTGATCTGAGAAAACTGAATTAAACATTCAATTAAAAGCCAATCGGCACGATTATTTCTTTCTCCTGAAGGTTCAGAAGTTTGTGTTAGTCCTGACTGGCCTTTTCAAATGAGGATTTGTCTTTTTGAACTTACCGTCACAATTCTCCAACAAAAAAGAGAAACTTTGAGAGCATATTTTTGTGAGGAGGCCTGGCTTCCTCAGCAAGGTCCACAGACCACCCTCTTCTCATGAATGAATTCATTCTGGTTTTGGAACCAATATAAGCAAATTACTTTTGCTTATGAACATGCTAAAAGGAGTGTACATTCACCTTTTTAACATACAGGATTTTTAAATGAAGAGAAATGTGTGCAAAGACATTGCTTATTTCCTGGTATTTACAGAACCACAATTTCCCCTCCCCCTCCCCCCCCCATGGTCATCTTCCTCTTCTCTTCTTAGCCTTACAAAACCAAATTAAAATTCATGAAGGATTCCAGTGGACAATATAATTTTTTTTAATTTTGTTTAAAAATATATACTGTAAGCTAAAAAAATAGATAATTATATATATACACATTGGCAAGAAATAGAGAATGTCACTTTTTTCACTAAGAATAATCACAGGTTATTTGAATATCCCATAGTGTCAGTAGATACTTATTGGCAGCAGAACTATCAAGAACAGTGATTATCACCCACACTAGACTAACATTTGTTTTACATATTTACAATTGTTCTAGGACCTTGACAGAGAATTTAATGGTTGGTCTCAACTAATGTACAGAATACAATTCACAACATTCTATTCCTGGAGGTGGTGGGAAATACAACCACTCTATTTCATTGTCTTTTCACAGGCATTTTTTGTATCTATGACACAAACAAAAAAAACAGCATAGCTTTATATTCCTATTTGGTACAGCTGTCCGTAGCTGAACAAGCGACTAGATGATGAAAAAGCAGGATCACTGGGTTTAGCTGGGAACACAGCATTGCCATCTGCAGTTCTAAACAATTGCCTTTATTATTCGGTAGGTCATTGTCAGCTGGATCACTTAATGAGTCCGGAGATACTTTAGGAGTAGGTCTTTAGAGTCAGCTCCACACAACAAAATTAAGTTGCTTCTTTGGAGCTGCTTAATGTTTGTTTTCCACAGAGCTTAGGTTTACAGGAAGGATTTGTGAAAACCAGTCTTTTTTACAAAAACATTACTTAATAAACACTCGCATATTTCTCCCCATTTTTCTGTTCTCAGTAGGAAGAAGGATGCCTGATACCTCCTCCCCTGGCTTGGGGAGTTGCCCTTTACTTAAACTTTAAAAGAAACTTTCTTTTCCTTTTCTAAACTTGTGCTTTCCAAAAGAAGCAAGTAAAACCTAAGGAACTCAACCCTTCCCCAAAGCCAACTGAAGGACTGGAACTTCTGAAGGGAGAAATAATTTGCCTTTTCTCTCCAATCTTGACTATTATTAATTCAGATATATATCATTGCACAGTGTCATTAAATGGCATGGAGCTCAGATGCCTCTTAACTGTAACAGGAATGGCTTCCAACTTCACTGAAAACCAGCATTTCTAGTATGAGTGACAGCTAGGTCTTCCTTGCTGCTGCCCATTGTGGAAGGTGTCTGTCCCAGTCAGGAGCAGACTCAGCCAAGGGAACCATTTTTCCAGCTTTTACAGGTAGGTGGAATCATAAAGCAACAGATGCACTCACAACTTTCTATTTGCTCGTTTACTTAAGAAACACCTATTCAGAGGATAAAAGGATGGTGAAAGGTGGGGTTTTTTTCTGCCTACACATTCAAAGGGAAATGGAACTAGCTGACGCAGCTCTTTTCTACACAAAGAAATTAGGAAACTTGGAAACAGAGGGTCATTTAAGGCAAAGACCAGCGGCTGGTATTTTTCCTTGTCTCCTCCTGAGTAGTTGTTAATCTCATCTCACTTTGAAGAAACCCAAGAAAGTATGTGTGCAGGCCCATGGGAAAGCTGTTCTCTCTTGACAGGGTGGGAGGAAAGGAGAAAAGGTCAAGAACAGAGTGTGTTTACCTAAGCCATGTGCTTCTAGCTGTGTGTTTCTGCTGAGTGCAGCTGCTTCCACTCTCAGCTGGCATTTTGTGGTTTTGAATACTAGACCACTAAATAAAATATGGGGTTTTAATACTTTTTTTTTAATATATCCAGTGTGGGCTGCTAAAGTAAACAGAATATTGCACGAGTGCACATTTCATTCATATGAGCAGAAGCTCAAAGCAAAAACAGGAGCACAATTAGCAACCCAAAAAGCAAAGACCCTAGAATATGGCACAACTACAGACAGATATAAATTTCCTTTTAAAGAAATATACTGTGAGGACCAGTTGCATAATTCTGCAAGCTAAGGAGAACACTGACTCACTGAGTCAATATTTGCTAAATTTACTGGGCCAAATTCAACTCTTGTTCAAGACAGAAACAACTTTGTTTCAGAGCAGTGAAAAGGACCGGCCATGAGTGTCACAGGCAGCAGCCTCTGGTCCCTAAACACTTCTCTTTCTGAGTCCCTGATCCCTGACTACCTTCTCAGAATGGATTATTCTTCAGCCTCAAAGACTTTGGGCAGCCTGTCCTTCATATTTGGGGTGTGGTAGACTCACACAATTAGGAATTCATGCTTCTGGTAGCTTCTGCCTGTCTTTTGACTTGTATTAATAACAGGAAAATACAGGACTGAACTAAGAAATTACTATGTCTTGTTGAAAAAGAGAGTAAATGCACATTTGCTAAAGATAAGAAATTAAGATGTGAAAAAAAAGGATGGAAACCAAGATCCATCTTCGGAAACAGATCTAAGCTGAGCTGCTTAGCTGTTGCAGACAGGTTAACAAAAAAAAAAAAAGCTTAAAAAAGTGACTTAGCAGGGCTTTAACCAAGGGAATATGGCCTGCTGGGAAGTATGAAAATCAGCTAGTGAGAAAGCTGAAAGAAGCTGAAAGATTTCATCTGTGATGTCCTCTTGTATTTCAGCTCTGAGGGAGCAAAATATGTATTTCCCTGAGGTTTTAACTAGAGAGATAGTGTGTGACGTTGCACCACAACAAAATCCTGTTCAGGCTTGACAGTTTGCTATGAGCAGGGTCTAAGGTGAAAGCAGAAGCAGTCTAGGAAATATAAAAAAATTTCCCTGGCAGTTTGCAGCAGTTTTTAATATTTATTATTTTAATATTTGAATGTATCATTTTACCTTTAAAGAAGTCAATTTTAAAAGGAACCAGTATGCATCTTTTCCTTACCTACTAGAACAAAAGAGTAAGACAGCAGATACTTTCTCACCTTTTGGGGGCTTCACTACCTGCAAGAAGGAAGGACAAGCTGGTCTCTGCACTGAAGTGCAGATCACAAGAGAATATTATTTCATATTTTCTCTACAGCTTTTTTAAAACTGCATGGGGTAAGATATAAAATTGGTGCTGGCACCTGAAACAACAGGGAACTTTGATAATTGGACTCTTTTTTTTCCACCTTTCCTTGATCAGCAAAAACAATTACTGTTCTGTGGGCTGAATTCCTCATTCTCTTGCAAATCAAGGGCAAGTCCACTGAAGCCAGATAACTTGTACACATGTTAACTCAGTCATGCCCTGATACTAAAGGGCCTTCTGGTGAGTGAACTTTCCTAGCAAAAGAGCAAGTGTTCTTTCCTCAGCCTCCTTCCTGGGCTATGGATGCTTTGGGAAAGCTTAATGCAAGTAGAGAAGAAAGCAGGTTAGAGGAAAGGAGAGGGAAAGAAAAACATTTAAATATACCGGGGTTTTTTAGAACCACAAAATCTCCCTTCTTAGCAGAGATGAACTAAGAAAACAGTGGAAGAACAGATTCTGAACTGAAATGCTTCAACTTTGTGGTACTTCTGAAAGATTTTGGCTTTGTCTTGTGAACCGCAAGTGATGGCAGAATGCCAATTTTCTTTTCAACTGGTTGTCATGAGTTTTTGCTGATGTTTCTGCATGAATGTTGATCAAATGTGCTCAAAAGGGCTTTAACCTTTTAGATCTACCACTTAACTAAAAATATATTTAAAATCTTACGTAAAAAAAAGTGTTAAAAAATTTTTTAGCCCGTAACTATTATTCAACCTGTAATTTCTGTACTTACAATAAGCTACTCAGTAATTGAAAGATTTTTACTGATGGCATCTAAGTATAATTCTTTTTAGAACATATGACTAATGATAATTAATTTTTCCATAAATAAATTAATCTAAAAAGCATCCCACTGTTAACTTTTTTTGAGAAAATAGTAGTCATCACCCATATTCTTTCTCTTGTAAGGTAGAAGAAAATGATCAACAGAAGTGGGTATGAATTTTTTACAGCCTTTGAACCTACAAAGTCTCTCTTCCCTACATACTCATTTAATAGCAACAGAGAAGGAACAAGCAAATAATCAGAGGGATGGACAGTGTACACAAACAGGGCTTCCCAAATTTTCTGGAATTTCCACTCAGCAAAATATAGAAAAAATGCTTAAATATAAACAAACAAACAAAAAGAGAGATGACCCTGTTTAGTTACATTAACAAATAGATCAAAACCAAACACTTTTGACATTATATCTTCTGTCTCTCTTCCAGTCTTCAAAACAGACACCAGAAGCTATTTTGGAAGGACTGTGCAGCACACACCTATTTTTCCAGGAGCTGTTGAGTTCCTATTTTGTGAGACAATTAGATTAATTTTCTCCCAGTTGAGGATGAAAGAAATCTTAAAGTTTTTTTCTAGGCTAGCCTGCACCCATTGACTTAGACTTGATGGGTTTGAGCACCAAATAAAATAATGTATTAAATATTCAGATTTTAACACTTCACTGAAAACAATGTAAACCTAAGCCCCACAGGCTGAACTCATCTATAGGTCTGTTTTTAAAACTGATCTCCAGCTAGAAGTCAGTGCAAGCAGAAATAGCTCCTTCTAGGAAATACCCTATAGAATTCAAGTCATTTTTGTTGACCTCATTAGTTTAACCCCCTATTCTTTTCTTATTTACTCAGGAGCCATTAGCAAGCTCTGGCAATCTGTAGTTGAGAACCACATGCCCAACATCAACTCAGTTAAAACAAACTTCATTCCATCGTGCTCTGCAAGCATCACTAAAACACAAATATCAGCAGTACAGTTTTCCAAGAGATTTTCCAAAAACATATCTAGGTTGTCTACTCTTCTTCCTCCATTTTGGAGAAAGCACTTGCCCTTAACACCTCCATGCAGTTCACAAGAATGAGTGTTCCTGTTAACTCTCGCCACTGTTTTGTTACTGGGTTTTTCATTTTGTCCAAGGCTGATTGCAGATCTTGTAAGACATCCCTGTAACCGTCTCCATAATGAGCAGCCCATGTGTAGAGAAAGTCATATGCAGGTTTCCACATCATCTGAAAATAAAGGGGAAAAAATTAAAAGGTTTTCTCACAGAAATTGAATTATTGAAGGAAAAAAAAAAAGTTGAATGGTAGAAAAGCCACAGAAAAGAAAAGAGAAAAGAAGTGTTTGATCCCTAGCCATGCTGAAATGTTTTATCACAAAAGGCTTGTTGATATGAAACCTCCAATAACCTTATGTAGTTCATTTCTATGAAACTCTCAAATTCTTAGAGGGATAAATAATAGAAACATAAAGTCTTCATTCGGATGATTATGACCAAGTCAAAATATATCCTTGTCTGCAAGTATAATTGAAAGAACAGGAATGGAAGAAAAACCCTTTTCCCTTTGATCATGTTTTTGCAGTGCATACAACTAGAAAGAGTTTCCCTATTTGGTTGTGCTTTTGAGGGTTACTGCCTCATTAAGTAACATTCTACTCTCCCTCTACTTAGTCTGGAAATTTTAAACATGCTTCTTACCTTTTAGAAATGTTTTCTAATGACAGCAAAAGGAAGCTGGGCCAAAGCCCAACTAGAACTTAATCTGACTACTGTCATAAAAGACAATAAAAAATGTTTCTATAAAGACATCAGCAGCAAAAGGAGAGAACACGGTGACAAAGGATGAGGGAAAGGTTGAGGCAGTTAATGCCTTCTTTGCCTCAATATTTAATAGCAAGACCATTTTTACCCTGGGTACCCAGCCCCCTGAGCTGGAAAACAGGCATGAAAAGTAGAACGAAGCCCCCTTAATTAATTTAGATTGGATATTAGGAAAAAAATTCTTCACTGAAAGGGTTGTTGGGCATTGAAATAAGCTTCCCAGGGAAGCGGTTGAGTTGCGATCCCTGGAGATATTTAAAAGACATGTAGATGTGGCTCTTAGGGACATGGTTTAGTGGTAATTTGGCAGTGCTGGGTTAACAGTTGATTTAGATAACCTGACTAGCCGATCTTAGAGGTCTTTTCCAACCTAAATGATTCTACGATTCTAACATGATTTACCCATAAAATCTGTTTAAAAAAAGAAAGAAAAAAAAAAAAGCCCAAACACTCCAAAAGCAGGAAAGTCAAAAATGTTTATAACTTTTTTAAATCAGGACATACAATTTAAAAATTGTCCTGCAAGAAACAAAGGAAATGAAAAGATAAGTCACCAAAAAATTGGAGCAGATCCTTAACAGGTGTAATTTGTCATTGCTCTGGTGACATTAATTAAGTTATGGCAGCATCATTCAGATACCAAGCTGGACTTATATCTTTCAAAGTGCTGAGTAAATTTGCTCAGTTAACAAACAAAATAATTGTTTTTCCAGCTGCTGCTTTTCCACATGGCAATCAGCTATTTAGTTTCCCCCTCCTCATTGGTAAATAAGGTTTTGCAAAAAGCAATTGAGTTAAAGATTTCAGGGATAATACACAGAGCCACAAAAAAACCCATCCCTTTCCTAAAAGGGATTTACTCTTTTAACATTAGTGCACTTATGCATCATAGTAAAAGCATATAGATTGATGCATGCACATTTTTATACATATATACAAAACTGATCAAGAGGTTGGGATATTTTTAGCATCTTTTTTATTAGAAAAGCAGCTTTTAGGGTTCTGAAGCATAATTCTGAAGAAAATTTGTTATGTCCTCAGTATAATCCTATTAATTTACAAACAGTGCAAAGCATAAAGCTCTACTTCCTTGATTTAAGCTTTATTTACTTGATCCCTTGAGGAACTGAGTACCAGGAGAATTTCTTTGCTCATAATTCTGAGCTTTTCTTCACATTTGGGCTCAGAACTTTCAACTTACCCAAGACTGATTCTATTATAGTTTCTGTAAACATCTCCGTCAACTTCTGCTGCCTTTCTGCCCCAGACACAAATGGAAAAACCCATTAAACTCACATCCCCTATAGCCCGTTCCACAGTCTGATTAGTCTAGCTTCTGCCTTGAGTTTAAGCCACAAAAAAAAAACCTATGCTTTCAGCGAAGTTTCTCATTTTAAGTCTACAGGAGGGAAAAGTGTCATCATTTACCCAAATGAATGGTACCTATTTTTTGCTTTAAGCAAGTCTATCTTAAGTCATAACCATAAACTTACAAAAGGAGGCAAGAAAAGTAGTTTGATTGTAGGTGGGAAGAAGGAGATTGATTAATTATTTCCTTGGTTTTTTAGAGAGGCTAACTTCGAAAATAATGTTTTAATATACTACTGTAAATAACAGATGTTACAACATATTTTAATGAAATAAAGCAGTTCATCACTCTTGTATTTATGCTGAGACCAGAAAGTTTCTGTATTCCTATTTTTAGCTTGACAACCAAGGTAGCCAACAAGAGAAGCTGGGATTTCCTGAATTTATGCTGCTGGCTACATATGCTGCCTTTTCTGTGTCTCTTGCTTCCTTTCCTTATATTCCTCATATTCTGTACAATTTTAGTATTTTAGATTAAGACAATACAAAACCTAAGATTTTTTTTTTTCACATTAAAAAAACAGAGAGTAGATATGGGATTGGTAAGAAGGAGAATTTTAAGAGAAAAAATTTGACGAAGGAGCATCCAGACATAAGTACACAGAACAAGTAAAAAAAATACACAAAATAGCTCTAAGAGGAAAGCAAGATCAGACAAGGAGGCGGTGCTTGCAAACAACAATAATGGAGATAATTTTGTAGAAAAGTGAAGAATCACAAGAGTAAACATGTGGAATTTTGATCCCATATTGATCTGAGAGGTAGGGCAGAGCATTCAAAGGAAATAAGAGTTGGTGGTTCATGACTAGAGGAGAAATATCTAGATAGTTATCACGAGGCAGATAAAACTGAGATGACAGATTCACTGGACTCAGATTGTGTAAAGGAGAATATTTTTTGTGGGAAACAGGAAGAATCAACTACAGTGAAAGAAAAAGGAAGAAAACATTATCCCGAGTAGTCGTGAACCTATGAATGGGAAATAGCAATTCCTTTTGTACTTAGAGGTGAGAGAGAAGGAATTCAGTCTGGATCATGTGCATGACCAAGCATGATGGTACAGGCAGAGAGAGAGTGGAGCCTGAATATAAGCACTCAGGTCAGAAAGGTGAGCTTGAGCATCATTCAGCAATGCTTATAAAAGAGGATTTTCAGAGTAAAACCCAGTCTGGGACCTAGAAGTTATTGGTACATAACTGTGGGAAAGAGTGGACCATGCTTTGGAGTTAGAGTGGAGCAACGGAGAAAGTAACTTGGTTGCCCAGAAAAAGGTATGCCAGGAGCACAGGCTGACCTTAGGCTCAGCAGCCTGCACAAGGATCCACCTTAAGTCTTGTGACATATCTGGTATTTCATGCCATGAGTACCTCTGGGCACCTCAAATGACACTAGGTATCTAATTAGGCACCTAAATTGCTCCTTAGATGTGTATGCACTAAAATACATATGAGAGGACAAATTAACTCTTCTTTAGAACTCATACTTCTGTATAAGAAGAGTGCTTTACAAAGGAAAATAAAAAGCATGACTTACCTGGCAAATTATGAACTCAAAGCATAGATTTGCCGTGTTCATGCTACAGAACAGAAGTGTGATTGGTGTCAGAATTTCTGATCTCATTCTACTTAAGGTAAATGATATCAACTATTACACTGACACAGAAAAGTATTAATGATGGAAGTCAGCTTCCTTTTGGTGGAAAGAGTAAAAGTTGTACTAAGGATGATTTGAAGTGGCTCCTGCAAGGACTGGGTGCTCTTCTTCTCTGTGTCTGAGTTGATAGCAGAGGAGCGAGGAAGGTTAACAAGTGGACAGGACAATAAGAAGGGATTGAACATGTCCCTGAAGCTCAAGACAAGAGATTGGGACCTCCACAGGAAAGTGCAAAAGGAAAGAAGCACTCAAAGCAAGGAAGAAGAAAGGTCCCTGGCTGTATTTGCGCAGAGGAGCAAATGTGCATGCAGTGTTACACCAGACCCTTACCTCCAGAGCTACTGCTCCATTTTTCCCTTGGTGGGGCACTTCATAAGCCTCTATTTGCTGCTTTGTGAGTCGGGCTAGCTTCTCTGCAAGCTCCCGCCAGTTTTTGCCAAGCTTGACAGCTGAAGTCAAAATGATGGTGTCCTGGGTAAGACGTGCCACTAATCCCTGGCAATCTATTTTCAAAAGTGCCTGCAACAATAGTTTTCATTAGTGATCTTTCACCAGTAATTACAAACAGAACATTTTAATTTGTTTTTATAGCACTATTCTGAATTTTTACACAGACAGGAAAGTGTTTTTTTTTTTTAATTTTGTGTTCTTAAGAATATGTAAATTTTTTTCCCACAAAATGGGGTTGCCAACAGTCTCACAGGAAAACTGCCCACAAGCTTAAGAAAAAAATTAAGCTAGCATTCAGCTGCTTCAGCATTCCAGTGTCAAATGGATCCTGCCAAGCTTATGGATCCTGAAGGAAAAATAAACTTCTCTGACAGAAATATTTGTGACATCAAATTTAGCTTCTTAGAAGTATGACAAGAAACTTGAAAATTAAGTTAGAGCACTACTATACTAAGGTGTTGTCCTTTGTCTACAGCATTTCTGGAAAATCACTGATCACATTGGCCAGCACCTTTTCAATTACTCCTCCCACAGAACTAATAATTTGCTGACCATCAAGCAGAAATGTAAGCACAAAACTCCTCCCTCCCCTGTGCCAAATGAGCATTTAATGACAAAATTTTATGATGAATTAAAATGGTTGCAGGAGTGAAATCCTGAAGTGCAAATATGTTGCATTCTCCTTTCTTTCTTTCTTTCTTTCTTTGTATAAGCCCTAATGAGAAAAATAAGTCTTGTTTTTTTCTTCTCCTCGAATTAACAGCTAAATATTCCACTGAAAATGTTGAGTTTTTCAGTGAAAGATCAAGAAAAAAAATCCAGATATTTTCCTTGGTTTTGAGATATTGATTTTTACTGAAATATCAAGCATTTCTGCAGAAGTCAGTGTATGATTTAATTGTTAATATTTTACAGTAAAAATCCTCATAGGAAACAGCAGAACTTTAGTAGGCACAGTAATGAGTAGCTGACTACAGTGTACTGTACCAAATTCCCCTGTATTTTGGCAAAGTGAAGACAAAGTTGTTCAAATTGCTATATTCTGATTAGCAAAAACACTATATAACATAAAAAAGGAGATTACTTAAAGAAGTAACTAGTAAATTCTACCCAGAAATTACACAAATTATTTCTAGTTTTAAGTCTAGCTTTGCAAGGACAGGGATTTTCATTGGAACTTCATAGCTCAAAATTATATAAATCTCACAAAACAGGACATTAAGTATCCTGGTCTAGGGAAATGTATCCCTGTCAATGACAAGGGTGATGGAATGAAATGATGTTTAAGGTCCATTCCAGTGGAAACCATTATATGATTCTATCTTAATCTAACTGTTCCCCACTTTTTGCCTGTTCTGTAATGAACTCTGTTTCACTGTATTCAATTAAAAGTTTGGATAATTTTCACCTTTAGATTCCCCTCTCCTTTTTGTACAGAGACATGGGAGACTTTGCTGTATTTCATGCTGGCTAAGTTCTGTTCCACACAGTTTAATATGCTTTTAAGATTTTTAAGTGGCCACTGCTACCAAAATTTTCTGGATCCTGCTGAAATTGCTGTCAAGCCAGGGGATAGACTAGTTATGAGAAGTAAACTCTGTTAAGGTTTACAATTCAGGATAATCAATATGCTTTAGATGTATAGCTACAATATGAATTTTTAAACATACATTTTTATAATACTTTATTTTCGTATCAGAAATTTAATTATTTTCTGTCCCTTAATAGGCTGGTTGACTTTTCAGTCAGAGTCAAAGACAGTATTAAGTAGTCATTAATTCCAAATTAATTTGAACACAGGTCAGTAAGTAAATTAGTATGGTTAACAGTGCAACTTATTACCTGGAAGAATTTAGAATAAACCCACTTTTAATTCACATATAAGAGCATTTAGTCACATAGAAGTTGTCCAGCAGCTTACAAATGAGGACTATGAAAATACATACTGAAATATTTGCAATATTGTTCATAGGCTGCTACAACATTGACTATGAAGTTGTCATGTGTGGACAGAAAATCCTACCTTCAACAGGTGGATCAGGATTTCAATTTTAAACATATGAAGCTAAGTTAGACATACATCTTAGCATAGAAAAAAATATATATAATGGAGTTTCCACACTATAAGGTTACTTATTACTTCCCAACAGGAATGTGAATTGCTCAGGGGAGCAATTTACCATGACAAAAGACAAAACTTTTCAATCATGGCTCTTTAAAAAGCAAAAAAGTCAACTCAGTCAACCTACTAAATGAGCAAGGTTCCTGGAATATTAGTAGAAGACTTTTTAGAATTAATTGGCCAAAGTATTATTCTTCATGAGAATCTGGGTGCATTTCCTGTCTATAGGTGTCTACAACTTTTAGTAATATATTCAGGTTTGTAAAAATTCCTGCAAGAATGCAGAATCAAGTTTTCTTGTTCATACATTGCTACTGAGCAGTTTCTTGACAATGCATTCCCAATAAGCAAGTTAGTTCATGCAATACTTACAATAATGAGTTCATAAAGAAATAGTCTTTTTTTTTTGTTAGCATGGCAGTCTTGCTTCATCCTCTTCACAACATGCGCAACTCTCTCTGATTCTTTATTGATATGTGCCTCATTAAAGTCATCCAAAGACATATGTGAATATCCTAGCACCTCAGCTAAAGCTCTCCAGTCGTAAACACTCTCTGATACTGTTGACAGAACTACTGAGTAGATGTAAGTCAGTTTTTTGAATGGCAATGCAATTTGTTCAACAAGATTCCTGGTTGTTAGCTCACTATCAGCAGTGTCCATAGCTTGTTCTTTGGAAATAACTTTTATGTTTTTGCAATGTACAAGGCCAATCTTTCTTCTGAGAACTCCTACATACCACTCTTTTATTTTAGTTTGTCCAATGGCTTTAACTTTATCTTCACCAAGAAGCGCTATTGTATCCCCTTTAAAATATTCCAGCAAATAGTCAATCTTATTTTGACGTAACACAGTTTTCAAAGCCACTCCATAAGTATTAACGCTCAAAGCTTTATCTTGAAACTTTGGATATTTTACTGTTGGTATCAAAAGCCAAGGCGCGGACTTGATTTCCTTGCGGTTTTGTAGACGCCTTGGTCTACTGATAATCCCACTTAATTTTGGAGCTGGATCAGGAGTCGTAACATGGAACTGTGTTACTTGGTTACTTTTTAAGAATTTAATCTGAACAAGGAAAACAAAGAAATGCATCTCCCTACATCCAAGCAGGGAGAATAGGAATTGTTGGTGGACCATTTTACCAGTTTTCAACTCCTCCTCTTTAATATTTTTACTTTGGTCTTCCATCTTTACTTCAAAATCTGGATCACAGGATACTAAAGAAATGTTTAGATCTTGCGATTTTTCAAGCAGAAATGTATGTTTTCCCCACAGCTGAAACACCACAGGAGGCATATTTTTACCCCCTTTTCTTATATCAAAAATTGTGAGTTTTCCTGGAATGTAGTTATGACCAAAGACTGTAAAAACTGCTGTAAAAGATGGATGAATATATTTGGGACCATAAATTCCAACTGAGACTCTTCTATGAACATAGTCCCAGACATTAGTTGCTGGAGGCTGGATTTTGTTTGCTTGTATGGCAATCACTGCATACATCACATGACTTAAGTCCGTTAGCTTCACTTGTATGGTATCCTGATAAGTGTAGCAATTCTCTAGCTTCTTAAAAGGCCCTTCTTTATTCAAACTAAAAAAACACACAATATCACTCATAGCTTGGCTGAGTGGATCATTCTTCACTTTAGCTGCAACTTTCACCTCTAGGAAAATGGCTTTGCTTGTGTTGAGGTTGCTCAGCGTAAGTTCTATCAGAGGACTTACGGTGCTAGACAGCTCATTGTTACATGACAATGGAGGGTTAAGAATAGCCTTTAAACCAACTTCTTGGAATTCCCCTGGTAATACATGACCCACAGGGACATGAATGTTGATATCTGAGTCAGGTAGTTGTACTGAACCCCCTTCATGATTCAGTTTACAAACTACATGAATGTCTGTAGCTTGTGTTTGTGCCCATCCAGGACTGTGGCTCATGGCTTCTAAATCTAGGCAAGACCGGGTGAGTTGTCGGTGACTCAACCAGGCCATCTTGTAGGCTTCGCGGTCATTTTGAAGCCATGTCATGTCTGAAGTTGTAGTTTTTTGAGGTGCTGTCTTGTGAGGATTAAATCTTTGGTTATCAACAATATCCAGGAAGTCAGAGACACTCTTGGATCGTCCAGATCTTCTTGCTGAAGTCTTTCTTAGGAGACAATCAATATCTAGCTCATCACCTGAGGAATCCAAAGAGTCTCTATTGCTAGAAACTTTAGAGAACAAATAAGGATTTTCTTTTAAGATAGAAAGGTATTTATCATTTTTATTTCTATTTGAAGCAGCTATGTCATGTATGAAAGGGTTGGAGCCTGACAGTTCATTCCAGAAAGGATTAGTCTTGGAAACAGTTTGGGCATGTTTGAATACACCAGACCAGTCAATATCCAAATCCAGTTTACTTTCACTGGCATCTGTTTAAAAGAAAAAAAGAAGCATATCCTAAAGCACAGAGACTTGAGACATTCCATTCATGTCCAACTGATAGTCTGTTAAACTAAGAGGTGACTAATTTTATCCTCCTGAAATACGTATAGATAATTTCTATAATTTTTCTTCAGTTTTTTAAATACTATCAATATTTATTTAATTAAGAATCTTTCTTAATAGAAGAGCGCTACTAAATTAGTGCTGAATAATAGATTAGTTCTGAAGGATGTAAAGCATCTTCTTTGATGTGCAGATCATTATCAACTCCTACGATTATTAATTAGCATTGAATATGATAAGGTTCCATAAGGTTCAAATCATTATATTCGAGTAATATTTGGTCTCTTACAAAGTGACATGGAGTTCTTTCCTTTGTGTGGAACTCTTTGCAAAGATTAAAGAAATACTATTTCATTTTTTCAAACACTGTAGAGATAAAGGCATTACTCAAGATTCTTTTTCATGCTAGTGCACATGCATTTAGTTGATAACAGAACATGTACAATTTCTCTCCTTGTGTGTGGAATTTGTTATACTAGCTTCCCATTAGAAAAAAGTCATTGATATAATTTATGAGGTCTTGTGCAATTTGAAGTTCGGAGAGAAATATTTGTGCAGCTGCTGATTTTTCTGAGACTGCATTTCGATAGACAAATAGGGGTTTTTAAGGGGATATATAAATAAATTTTCTAATAAAAATACTCATTATTAACAACTCCCTTTTCTCTTTCCCAGTAAACATACCCTAAACAGCACTTGTTAATGTAAGGTTAAAGATTTCAACTCTTCCTCCCAACCAGCCTGATCCAGATATTTTCCAGAAATAAAGACTTTAGACAGAGAGCCTTAGTACAGAAAGTTGCAGAAGACACGTACTGTAGCTGTCTGAGGGTGTCCCGTTGTCTACATCAAGCAAAGTCCCCTCTGACCTGCTTCGTGGAATCTCTCCACTGGTTAGGGAATCTGTTCCACTACTGGAAGAACTTTCATCCTAAAAAACAGTTAAGCATATAAAACATCAGCAATTATGCAATTTGGAAAAGGGGAAACTTGGAAGAATAACTGAGCTTTGATCCAGTGGTGTGACATGAAAAAAAAGTGAATTTATGGTTTATGATGCCAAGAGCATCTCAGTCCTGAGTGAGTCTTACTATCTAACGTACATCAAACCCACCAGATGCTACAGCTGCAGTACAGTAGTGAAGTCCAATAGTGAAGTCCATAGTGAAGTCCAATAACACATCATTAAGTGTCTTGAAATTGGAACTGAGCCAACTGTACAATACCTTCCATTCAGAAAGTCTTGAGTAAAATATTTTTGTCAAAAAAAATAAACTTCCTAATTCCTGTTTTCAGGTAAGTTTGACTAGAATCATTAAAGGGGAAGACCTAGATCTTTTACTTTCTTTGACAATATAAAGTATTTTTGTCCCATTCTGTTTTATTATTCTTCTTATGCTTTTCCTTGAAAGAAGATCAGGTCAGATTTTTCCTTTTAGTCTGTCCAAGAAGGACTTCACATACCCTTCCCTAGGGCCCACACCAGGACAGCAACAGCCCTAGAGAGGATATTCAGGTCTCTCCTCTTCCTTGTTCTGGCTACAAGAAGCTCCATTTTGACGCTGTTTGCATGTGGACTGGGCAACACAAGAGCTGTAAACTAGATGTTGTGGTTGAAAGAGAGAGAGTCAACAGCAAACCTATTGCAAAGGCAGGACAGACTGGATGTCCCTTTGAGGGACTTGCATATGGAAGTTTTATAAACGCTAAGGAATTCTACAAATAGAATAAGGAATTTCCTAAAAGGCAACAGAAGGATGAACCTCTAAAGGTACATTGCCTAATGTTAAAGAAAGCAGCTGTCATGTCTCCTAAAGACAGAGGAGTTGGACGAGTTTCAAAGGAGTATTTGGTAACCTACATGCTGAAATTACTGTATCCCAGAAAGAGAAGCTTGAGGAAATAAAATATTAGAGATCTTTTGTTCAGCAAAGCTCTTTAAGTTAGTGTTATAAGCCAAAAGATAAATTAATGACTCTCCCAGAATCCTTTCACAGATCCTGTATATAGAGAGGTATAAATTCTGATGACCAATAGGTACATTAAGATATATAGTTAAAAAACAAGACAAACAGACAAAACAAACAAACAAACCAAAAACTCAAGTGGAAAAAAAAGAGAGAAGGTAAAAATCCAGAAGTTTTTTTAGTCCATACATGGAATTCAATAGTCTGCTTTGTTCAGGAGTCTGAAATATTGTAGCCTGCTACTTCTGCAACAGCAATTGCAGCCTAAGCAGATATTGTTTTATCATGCTTAAAATGGACCCCCCAAAAAAAAAAAGGTTCAGCCTGGTTTTGCTGTGGCTGTAAGAAAAAGGAATTTTCAGTTACAGTTCTAGTAGGAGAATTATGTGAAAAGGAAGCATATCTCATATCCAATCACTACCACATTAAAAGTGGAATCCAGCTGTCTGTTTTCATTGCACAACACCATGGTTTAGAACTTCTCTTTTTCTCACTGCAAATATAAATAGGTACGTTTTGTTTTCCCACAAGATGTACCTTCAGCTAATGGCACTCTGTTCGGGTGTTATTTTGTACACAGGCAGGGTGCAAGTCTGAGGTCAGGCTAAGCTCAGCTGTCACTCAGCTGCTCAGAGAGCTGTATGGACTTTCAGGTTCTTCTTTTACCAGAGATCTCTGTTATTTGGCCTTTGAAGTCCTGATTTCAGCTGGTAGTGTAAGCTAGCCTCCAAGACCAATACTTTCTTGGCTCCTGTTACTAATACCCCACCAAAACCAAACCGGAAACTAAAATGCCTACTTAATCCCAATACCATAATTCTGAGACCTGACATTCCACACCTGTGAATAATGTGTACAAACTCCTTCAATGGAAATAAATTTTGCTTTGCTGCTGCATCCCAGAATGTTGACAGACTGAAAGCGTTATATAAACATGCAACATTTTTATCTCAAGCTTCTACTTAGACACTGGGGATGTTTAGTAACACCAGCATAAGATATCCATAGTCTAAAACCTCAATAAGTTTACACAAAGTAAATTTACTTTATACATTGCCAGTGTACTTGTTACCAGCACTAATCTCTGACTGATGACTTACTGATCAATTGACAAATGAATTTCAGAACAGTTCTTTAAATGGTTAAAACACCCACAATTATTTCAGTAGCTGTATAAAGCGAGAGGCAGTAAGTAAGGATGAGGAAAGGGCACAAGGGTCCAAATATATGCACAAGGGCTAAAACAGGAAACCCTTGGGGAAGGAGGAGGAAGAGAGAAAGAGAAAGAAAAACAATCTTTTTACACGGTGGGAGTATTCTGACAGAGACATGACAACAAGATTGCATATGGAAGTTTTATAAACACTAAGGAATTCTACAAATAGAATAAGCAATTTCCTAAAAGTTCCCTCTGGGAACTCCTCAAAATGTTCACCACTAGCCTGGCATAGAGACAGAAAAGGCAGATACTGAAAAGGAAAACCACTTTCAAAAATAAACCTCCACCCCCTTGAAAGCATTCCTTGGTATGAGAGCATGATGAGGGAGCCCTTGTGATTGAGACATGTCTTCAGGCCAGCCAAGAAGAGGATGAGAGAAGGGGGGATATATAAGCATTCCTGGGCAAAAGATGACCACATTTGGTCAGTGTGCAGGGGATGTGGGAAACACTGGGGACAAGCTGTACGCACACCACTGCGTACTGGGCAGTGTGCCTCCTGCACAGGGTTACATGATCTGACACCAGGGTTGCATCCCATCTCTCCTGTGTTCCAGCCTTAGTGCTGGGAATGCCTAAAGCCCCAGTGCCTTTTTATGAGACGAAGAAAACAAGAAAACCTATTGCTCACCCTTTTCCATGGATACATACTGTGATAAAATTAAACTCTTGATAGCATAGCCCTATTAATTAGGAACTTACCTGAACAAATTAAGAAGGATAATCATTTACAGGAGAAGAGACATCAATGCATGTGGGATATACAGTCATGTTGATCAGTGGTAAAAGGGAAAGGTATGAAAACGTTTTGCTGCAAAAAGAGGGTATCAGGTAAAGGAAGAACCAGAGACTAAGCTTTTCATTTGCTGTAGCTACTGAGTAAGGAAGATGTAAACTGACAACTGCTTTATGGTGCAAGGAATTATTTGACTGATAGTATGTCAGCTCACAGTGGGGATCGAGCAGCGAATGAAGAAGTGAAGAGGTTGGAAAGAGATCAGCTGTAGAGACAACCAGTGAGTGAACCTGAGTGACTGCTGAGATGTGGCATTTTTCTGTAAGAGGGCAAGAAATAGCAGGGTGGACTTGGCTGTGGATTGCTTGACCTGTAAGAGCAGGGGACTCAGAACTCAGAGCACTGGTGCTAGGCATATGACATCACTGTTACAGGGGGAAAAAAAATGCATTAGAGGAAGAAGAAAGTCTCAGGTAGAAAGTTCAGTTTCACAGAAGTCAGGAAAGAGATTTGCTGTAAATGGCATTTTTGCTGCATATAATGCCTCCAGAAATCTCTTCCAGGTCTTCAAAATTCAGGTGCACCTTTTTTTTCCTTTCCAGTCTCTCTACTAAAGAAAGTATATCCTGCTGTGTTTAAAATAGTGGTAATGAAGAAAATAAAACAAACAAACAAACAAACAAATCAAAGGCAAACACTTCCCCACTGCCTTTGCCCTCAAAAATGACAGAGAACACTTTCCTTTGTGTTTTTAAAGTATCAGCATCCCAGAGCAAAACATTAGCAATTTGCTTTTTGTTCCACCTTAATCCTTCAAAAGCAGGTTATGTTAAGAACAGAGCTCTCCTGTGGCCATGTCTCCCTTCAAAAGCAGGTTATGTTAAGAACAGAGCTCTCCTGTGGCCATGTCTCCCTATGGACTCCTACATGCTCCCCACACAGACAGTGCTACTCGTCCATATCATTACTCACAAAGACTCATGGTCTTTGTATCCAGAGGACAAAGTTTAGCATTAGCACAGACAGGAAAATCAGTAGGAACAGGTGATGGAGACATGTCTCATTCCTCAGGCTCACTTTTAGATGACATGGGGTAAAATGATTAGTTATATAGCTTGAATTGTTAGACTTTACAAGTTTCTTTCTGAAAGAAGAGGATCAAGGTAAATGCACCAGAAGGTTAAATAAAGTGTTTCTGATCTGAACAAATACTGAGTATACTGAATTATTTAAATTGTATTATATAGAGAGAAGAAAAGGAATTCTAAAAAGACAGCAATATACAGAAGAGAGATTTTTTCAGAAGACACCACACATCACGAACAAATCTAAAACACTGTCCATTCTCAGCAGACTAACATGTTTCTAGCTAAACATTTGTTACAGTAACAGGTCATATTTTAACAGCCCCTTGGTTCTTGTGGCCTGGACCAGCTTTACACAGCTCGGAGTTCGGTGAGAGGCACTTGGATCCAAGTTATTAACCTTTAAATACAGGACTGAACTGTGGTCTATAGCTAATGGTAGTACAGGATAGCAAACAGTTGAAGTGAAGAAACATTCAGTTGAAGTCTTTGACTCATTTTAGTCTGATGTATGCGAGGCAGTCAAGGAAAAGCATCTGTACCTCACTTTGAACAGGGCCAAAATTGACTTTTAACATTCAACCTCGAAAGTTCTCAACCCTTAACGTAATAATACTTGGCACAACATAAATGCTTTAGTGTGGCCCTTTTACTTGCTGCTTTGCTTATAATTATAGAAAAGAATTTTCAATTGATATATCTACTAGTTTACTCTGTTGCCAAGTTTGGTACTTGCTTTTTCAATGTTTTGAAAACGTATCACCCTGTGGAAACTGCAGAGCCATTCACAATGAACACTGGGCTTAGATTTTCTGCAGACCCAACATATGTCTGCACTGCTGCTTGGGCCTGATGTAATCGCTGCTCGTAATACTTCATCTGAGACGGTGCTAAAGGGTAGAGCTAGTACTCTAGCACAACAAAAATGGAAATTGAAGTGGGTCACCCTCTCAGTAGATTTCCACTACTTCACAAGTGGGTTTTTATAGCCTCTGCTCAGCTCTGCACAACCCAGACCTGATTGCTTTACAGCCTGTCTGAGGAACACTATGCAAGCAAAAATGACTATACCATAGACTCTCCCTCCATAAGACAAGTATCCTTCCTTCCACTACACACATCTATACTTCTAAAATTGCTTGTTGTAAGCATAAGTGGTAAGGCATTTATTTTCAATTATAAACTTTACATTTGTGAATATTGCTTTCCAGAAGCCTCAAGAAAATGTTGTTGAGTCTTGATGTTGTCTTTTGGGTCGCAGTTACCACTCTGAAATATACCACAGTTTCCCTTCAGCCTCAGTAAAAAAGAAACATGTTACCTTCTACTTACTTTACTAAGTAACTTTTTAAAAAATGGGAAATAGAATGCAAAGGTGTCAGTAACAAATGAATTAAAGGAACCAACTTTGCACTGTTAAAATGTAATATTTCTTCTTTTTGCGGAACAGAGAAAACTTTGTAAGTTTACTACCTTAATTCTTCTATGGACTTGTTTCCTTACACCTCTAAAAACAATAGTTAAAAATCACTGGAATCTTACTTATTGCGTCTACTTGTACATACTTTGGAAGGACAGCTGGTTTCCTCACTTTCGGAAGTTCTATAAGAGCACTTCTGGTTCCCTCACTGAAATGACAATTCTACAGGTTTCTACTGACTGATGCCAACAGAGCTATTCCTTTAAAGTGAATATTGAAAGCACTTTGTAAGGAACACCTTCTGTTTATAAATTTCCTTACAAAATAAAACTCTTTTCTAGCTGTCGGAAGTGTTTCAGTGCCAGCATAATGCATGCAACACTGCAAAGCAAGGCAAAACCTGCATGTACCATGTTCTGCATGTAAACTAAAGCCCTGCTGCTCATCCTTAGGTACATTTGATGTTTGCTAGGATGAAACAAAAGCCTCAACTGTCAACATTTTTTGGTCAACCTAGAGGAGTGGGAGCTACTCAAAATCTCTGTTAGTCATTTATATCCCTGTGAACTATAGTTGTGATCATGGGTTTATAAACACGTCACCTCCAAAATACTCTGTATATTATTTTGTTGTCCTGATTTCTTCTTCTCTTTCCACTAAATTAGACTTTTTCTCACATCCAGACTGTATGCAGGAATTACACTGGCCTTTTAACTGAGGAGCTTGCTTGTCAGTGGCAAGTGGATATAAAGGCTGAGACATTTGCTTACTAGCTTGGCTTAGAGAGCACTCCCAACCCTGCATAGTATTTATTATATCCTTCCTTGGGAAAAACTCATGTCTGAGCCTGCTAATGCCACAAGTCAGCTTTGAGCAGGATAGATATGAGCTGTGGTCTTTGAGGGCAGGAAGCAGTGGTGGGGGACAGAATAGCAGTAGTGTTAAAAGAAATCCTTTGTATGCCTCAGAGTCACCGGGGCATGACCAAAAAGGAAAAAAAAAAGTGTCCTCTGTCCCAAAGACTTGGTACTGGCAACACTCTTCCAGCTTTTACAGTTATATATAGAAAACAGCACACCTACTATCTACCCAGAAAGAAAGCAAAAGATCCAGTTTCCAGACAATCAAACCCAGTGAAACAAGTAGCGAAGTAGAAACTGACAATTAGGCACTTATGAGTTACATGTTTCATAGAAATAATTACTTTTAAATTTAAAGGCTGAGCACAGGTGGGGAAAAATTTCCTCATGACTTTCAACATTTAAATGTCTCATCTGACCCAGTGATGTGATTAAAAAATCCTACAAGAGCTGTGCTCTCTTCACAGCATCTTGGTAAAATAGAATCCGAGTAAAACCCACCTGCAGAGAAAGGCAAGTGTTTTACATGCTCACATCTCTTAAAGTACTTGAAATTATAACTGCAATTAATAATAACAGATTTTGAGCACCTGTATCAGCTGGATATGTTGCAAATGTGTAGGATGGCTTTTTTGCTATTTCAAGCTAAGAATGATGTAATAAAGTATGTGTCTGACCCTATGTCAGGATCCAGTCTTGAATATCCAGCTGTGGAACTAGATTGCCTGTCAGTGTTCTGCCTGAATAGCAATGCTTTATTTTGGACAGGTGTGGATTAAAGATGCATTAGCAAAATATGCAATGAGAACCTTGAAGGAAATTGAACATGATATCCAGGCATATAAAAGGTGTCTTTAAGCTTGTGGTGTTCTGATTTTAGCAAACTGAGGTGAGTCTATCTGGACTTCAGCAAAGCCTTTGACACCATCTCCCATAGCATACTCTAGAAAGTATGGCTTGGACAGGGGCACTCTCTGCTGGGTTAGGAACTGGCTGGAGGGCTGGGCCCAGAGAGTGGTGGTGAATGGGGCTGCATCCAGTAGGCGGCCAGTCACTAGTGGTGTCCCCCAGGGATCATTGTTGGGCCTAGTTCTGTTTAATATCTTTATTGATGATTTAGATGAGGGGATTGAGTCCATCATCAGCAAATTTGCAGATGACACCAAGCTGGGGGGGAGTGTTGATCTGCTGGAAGGCAGAAGAGCTCTTCAGAGGGACCTGGACGAGCTGGAGAGATGGTCTGATTCCAAAGAGATGAGGTCCAACAAGGCCAAGTGCCAGGTCCTGCACTTTGGCCACAACAACCCCCTGCAGCACTACAGGCTGGGCACAGAGTGGCTGGAGAGCAGCCAGGCAGAAAGGGACCTGGGAATTTGGATTGCAGGAAGCTGAACATGAGCCATCAGTGTGCCCAGGTGGCCAAGAAGGCCAATGGCATCCTGGCCTGGATCAGGAGCAGTGTGGCCAGCATGACCAGGGAAGTGATTCTTCATCTGTACTCAGTGCTGGTGAGGCCACACCTTGAGTACTGTGTCCAGTTCTGAGCCCCTCAGTTCAGGAAGGATATTGAGGTGCTGGAGCAGGTCCAGAGAAGAGCAACGAGGCTGGTGAAGGGACTCAAGCACAAGTCCTATGAGGAGAGGCTGAGGGAGCTGGGGTTGTTCAGCCTGGAGAAGAGGAGTTTCAGGGGAGACCTCATCACTCTCTACAAGTACCTGAAAGGAGGTTGTAGCCAGGTGGACGTCAGTCTCTTCTCCCAGGCAACCAGCAGTAGGACAAGAGGGCATGGTCTTAAGCTGTGCCAGGGGAAGTTTAGGTTGGATATTACCAAGACAGTGATCAGACATTGGAATGGACTGCCCAGGGAGGTGGTGGAGTCACCGTCCCTGGAGGTTTTTAAAATGAGACTGGGTGTGGCACTTAGTGCCGTGGTCTAATAACCATGGCGGTGTTGGATCAAGGGTTGGACTTGATGATCTTGGAGGTCTTTTCAAACCTGGTCGATTCTGTGTGTGAACCTGTGAGTGAAGGATGTAGGGGGACACTACCATGTGCTGTGCCTTTGATGAGATAAGGTACTAGAAAACCATCTTTCCATAAGCATGACAGCATTTTGCTTCAATAGAAAGGAAAAAGATGTCTGAAATCCCATACTGTCAAGTGGACCTTTTTATATGGAACCACTTTGGTTTGGTATTAGCTAACTTGGGGAGGACAAGGAAAAAAACAACCAACAACCAACCAACCAAACAAAAAACACCCACTGACCAAAAAATGAATTAACACAGTAATAGACATGGAGAATTTGTTTTGCAATGTTTAAACTATGTCAGGCAAGCTTTCAAAATGTATAAACTAGGCAAGAAGATACCCCAGTGGTACAAGAATGGCGGGATTAAGGGGGAGGAATCATGTCAGTCACTTGTTCCATTTCTCCTGGGAAATATAAAGGCAGATCAACACCGAGATGGCAGAAACAATGGAAGATGGGTGACACATAATCAGTTCAATATGGAAAAAAATTAATAAAACAGGCAACCAACTGTTTTGGGGAAAACTTTACACTAAATATAAGAAAGTAAATCCACTTGTCAAGGACTTCTCTGGTTGTATTTAGAGGTTAGTTCAGAGAGCCAATAACTGTAAGCATAATCATTCTTCAGCGCATTCACAAATTACATTTTGCTCTACTTGACTGACTATATAACAGACACAGGGAACATGTACCAGAAACAATAGTATGTTTGATAGATTTTGATAATATTCACAAGGAAAGACTGTTACCTATTTTTTGTGTATTGATCTGTTTTGACAGAAGGACTTGTTCAATAATCCTTGACAGTTTAAGAACGTTGCAAAGAGAGCATCAGAGAGAGAGTCTTAATCACAGAGACAAATTTCAAGATATACTGCAAAAAGTGCACTTTTTCTTTGTTGCTTTTTATGGCAATTACAGTTCCCAAAGTTTGGTTGGATCTCTTCTCCAGAAGTGAGACATCATTGCATTTAAAACATTTGTGCTTGTGTTGTTAATAATAGTCTAAGCTGTCCATTAAGTTACATCTGCCAATATTTTAAAGTTATTTTTGACACTGTAATTTTGAAGGAAGAAGGGAGGGGAGTTCATAAAAATGCATTTTGTTCTCTGTAAGCCAAAAACAGTACCTCTCATTATAGTGCAGTCTCTCCCTTTACATAACAATCACACACGCTCCTGACAAGCAAAAGACTCACTTATTTCTATCAAGTGGCATACAAGTTTAGATGGATAGTTTCTCTACTAATGAAGGACATTTGAGTCTCTGAAGTATACTCCTAACTACTACTTTAATAGTGTCGTTAACTGAATACTTAATACTTTTACAGAAATAATATGACTGCCAGATCGACTCTAAAATGACAAAGATCCAGCAACAAAAAATGAAGTCAGAGGAAGATAAACTACCATTTCTATCTATCTCTAATCACAAAAGACTGCACATTTCCGAGGAAGAAGTCCTACCTATGAAAATTAGGAAGAGCTACTTCCAGTACTGCTGGTAGTTTCAAAACCAAAATGTGAGTGGTTCTATCTTAAAAACAAATAAATAAATTAAATACACCAGTCTATATTATCACTGTGGATCTTCTTGAGGAACAGTAAAGTTCAAGAAGATTCCCAACAAATTGCATGCCTTTATGTGTCTAAATTTAGTTTTTAAATCTAGCTGCCTTAGAGACTCGTCGATTGAACTGTCTATTCCTACCTGTTAAGAGGAGGGCATCTATACTTTTGGTCCTTACTGTTTTGTATGATAAACAGAATAACATGTGCAAACTCATCCATTTTTATGCAGCAGTTTCAGTCACTCTTCAAAGATTTTCTCTTCAGAAGTGAAAGAAAGAATTGTTTATATTATTTAACCACCTTCATTTTCTCCATTGCACCACAGTATCCGTGTTTTCAGCAGCAGTTCTCCCTTTGGTGATGCATACCATTAGCTTAGATGCAATACCTCAGTGGAAAGCTAGTTTTCCTATCCAGGAAAATCACTATTATATTGTGATGGATAATATTACCCACTGGAAGCATCTTAAGGCTGTGTATTCCCTTGTTCTGGCTCCCTGAAGGCCTAGAGGCAGAAACCATTCCTAAGGTTATCACCAGATCAGTGGCTGATATCCAAAATCAATATACAACAAATTGGAGAAGTCCTCCCCATTAGCCCAGGTATTTCTATGCTGACTTTTATCTCCCATTGTCTCAACTGACCACAAAAGCAACAGCAGAGCTTCAGCTTGCTTTTCCTAACAGCTCTGCCACTCAGGCTGCTACAGGCATCCTACCTTCCCACTGGTACTTGCTCTTCCTTCTGAGCCAACACCACTGAGGGCAAAATTTGATGAAGCAGCTGAAAGAGATGTAATTGCTCAGGCACAGCATGAGCAGGCACTATACACTGATGGATGCCTAATCACACAAGAAATCTATCCCACTCAGCTCTATAACATCTTTCCATATCATTTGCCATGAAGAAAGCACTTGATGTTAATTCTTCTTTGCATTTTATACGGCAGTGGTGAGAAGGGAAAGAAGGCATAAAGCTGTTGTTTCCTTCTTTCTTTTTTCTTTCCTATCTCCACCCAGGTGCACTGGCTATGAGACTGTGTTAGAGATTTTGAGGAAATTAGCATAGGACAGAAAATGAGGGGTCAATGGCTCAAGCTCTATAATAAAGAAGACTCCCCACTCCATCCACATGTCAAAGGGGAAAAAAATTAAAATCAACTCCTAAATTATCATCAATTTCATTCTTTTATATAAAAAAATAGTCAGTGTAGCTGAATAAAAATTTTCATCTGTTCCAAAAAATTTGGCTGCTAAATTCAAATAAAAATACTGGATAGAGTGATAAAGTTACAAATTGCTCAGAAAGTTGGACTGAAACCAAACTTATCAAATTTCCAAAGAGTGTCTCTCAGACAACTCTGAAGAAAATCTTAAGGAAAAATATTCAGAAATGTTGTGGGTTATACTCTCTCAGTTCAAAGTATGTGCCCAGTCTTCTATTCCAATTCTTCTGTCTCAGCAATCTTTACTATTTTTCACCACAGCTGAAGTTCCTGCCTTTCAAGCAGAAGTGGAGGACTGCAGATCAGTAGCTTTTAGATAGAATCACAGTATTTCAATGTTATGTTTAGCTCCTCCCTGTTCCCTTCCCCTCTTCCCCTCCCAAAACGCCCAAAACCAAAACAAACCTACAATCCCAATCACTCCTGCACTCCTTCAAGAACTTTTATAAGCAGCAAATTCATTTTCACTGCTGTGGCAGTCTCTGCAAGACCTGGCCATTCTCAAGCCTTGTGACAATCCTAGTGTCAATTCTTTCTTTTGCCTCACCCTTCACAAATACTGATCATGCTCACCTTCCAATTTTATACAGACTGAGCAATTTCAATATTTTATACTATTTAGTATCTGAAGAAGCTGCAGTTCCATGATCTCACTGGCTTCCTACATAGAGAAACCCAGGGTGTCATTCGTCATTCAAAACCACCTCTGCAGACATGTGATTCTCCATTGACTAGAGAGAATAATCACCTGGTACACAGAGTGAAACTGCTGTAAAGGCTATTGTCAGACTACAGATGTAACAGAAAATTAATGGATCTGAGACCATTAGGATATTTAAATGTAATGGAAAATCACATTAATTTCACAAGTATTACTTGGAAATGAAATTTTTATTCAATGCCTAGAGTTGAGGTTTTTCTGGAAGCCTGTCTTGCAGGAGTGAAGGATAATCTCTCCCTGCTGGAATGAACTATCAACAGTGTCCCATACATTGGCTACAGCACATTGAAAGGAACAGACAACCATCTCCAGGGCAAAAGTCCTTATAGGTATCAGCACAGACTATTTCTTTTGGGATAAATGCCTCTGTGAAGTTGGAGTTCCTCTAGCTGGTAGGTTTTAGTCTGATCAGTAACAGCTGAGCAACCTTTGCCTCAGACAGAAGGGAACCAAATACAAGGTTACAAGTGAAATAAACTGAAATCTGGACCACACTTACAACAGCTCTTGAGTTCTTTGATTTTCCTAATTAGGAACTTGAAGGCATCTGCCATGTGTTAGCTTGGAGTATTCAGCCTATTCAGCAACACCTTCTAAATGCCAGCCCTAAAGAAACAGTTTTTCTGGTCTCACCTTCATAAGTTTACTGTCCTTGCTCCATTTGTACCAAAATGTGGGAGGAAGAATTCACTGCTTTTCCAAAAGGTCAGTGACTTTGATGATCAAAGCATTTCCTTACCCATCTCACCTCCTTGGCAGCAAGGTTTGAGTTTTACACATTTGAGCAGCTCCTACCTCTCAAGATAATAAGGTTCAAGATGTGTGTTTTGTTACGTGATATACTGCAGAATCATATATGCAAAATTCCACTGTTTGTTTTTTTCCTAACCAAATTTGTTATTTTATGTTGTTTTTTTTTCTATAGAGACCAACATATACAACACGTTTACAGTGTAGCTGAAAGATTGTTTAGGTCAATCAGCTCGATCCTACCATTACACATGTATTATTGCTATCACTGTCAGGGGTTCCTTGATTAAAGTATACAAGTGTCATAATGTCCTAAATATCATAAATATTCCTTTAACATTTAACTTACAAACATCAAATCAAACATACTTTGATGTGCACCTTGATGTGTGATGGCAAGTAACTTTGTTTAAGGCATTTCTCCTTGGCTGTGATGAGACAGGAGACTCTTGTTTTATTTCTATCCTACAGACACATGTAAGCCTGGTTGTGCAATTTATTGGATGTGAATCTGAGTTTCCCTTTTATGGCAATTATTCTTCTATGTTTCAGGTCATTGATGATGACAGGCAGATATTTGCAGAACACAGGATTCTCCAACAAAGAGTTGTCTAGTTCAAAAAAGGAAAATAAAGCCTGAAGTATGTAAATCAATACTCAAATTAAATATGTTCTGCTTCCAAAGCTTCATCTAAACTTTAATTTGGCAAGTATTCTTGGAGGTGCGTATTCCAAATGCTGATCAACATGAGGTTAGTTTAAGTCAGCTCCTGTCAGATCACAGCCCAGGATTATATTTGTATAGGTTGCTTCATCTGTAATAAAGAGAAATATGTACAACTTTGCTCAAATTTTGAATCATCACGATCTAAGAAAGTAGTAGCTTTAATGCAGTGTTTTTCTTATAGCTATTGTATAGCTATGTCATATCCATCAGAAGTGAAAAGTATCAGGTAGCAGATCATCAGTAAGAATATGGAAAATATTTTTCTAATTTGGTGTAAATTCTAATCGTCAGAACTTCAGGAGATTCCACTCAATTCAGGAGACTTCCCCAAGCAGAAATGATGTTATGCTAAAGCATATGTCTTGGCAGATATAGCTAAACAGTTTTCTCTGTTGTGGAAGTTAATTTAGATCATTATATTTTACAGTGCAGATTCATCTCACGTTGCTGATTTTAGTAACATTTTACAATGAATGGTAGGTCATTGTCATCATCATTCAGTATGATGATTCACTAGCATCCACAAAAGTAATTTTATTTTAAAGTTCTTTAGAGACTAGCATTAAAAAACCCTAAGGCTGAACCCATAATCCATATGTGAACTTTTTGCCTACAGGGTAAAAGGGTGAGGTTTTGCTCCACCTTCTCCGTATTAGGAGAGATGTGATTAGTCACTTAAGAAATGTGCAGGTTTTTCAGCCTCTCAGATCTGCCTGTACCAAGACACAGTTTTTGGTACCAGAGGCGTGACAGCTCAAAACCTGGCAAATCCTGTCGTTGTCAGACTCTTTCATAATGACCAAATTTGATTTATTTGTAGATTTCAAATTGAAAAACCCCAACAAAGTAATCATCTTTACTCTTCCTAAGCAGAATTAAGGCCACAGACTTTTACCTAGCTCTTATTGTGACAAGCTGTGTTATTGTCACATTTTTCGTTGAACTGAAATTTTTTTTAAAAAAAATCCAATTCTGAGCCCCTTATGTTTATATTCTGTTGGGACCCAAACCAGGGCTTTCTTTTACTTTTTCATTTATATCTTGGCAGAACTAGCTGGAATAGCATCCCTCTGCAAAGCTTTGTACAAATACATAACAAGCAGTGCCTTGTAACAGGGCACTGAATGTTTAATGCACAAGACAAAGGGCGGGGATGGGGGAAAATGGAGATAGACAAGTTTGCAGATCATAAAGTATAGAATAGTTTGGTTTGGAAGAATCTTTTGAAGGTCATCTAGCCCAACCCTCAACCCAAGATGGAAAGACTAAACCACAAAGAAACCGATAATCACAGTCCAGTGTCTTTCAACCCTACTGTAAGATTTGTGTAAATATGTGCTAACCCCTTAAAAATCCATCTCCAAAAAACTTGTCCCAGACTACTTAGGAAATCAGTGAATGAGCATAGGACGTGCAAGGGCCATGGGAAGAGAATTGTCACCAAGAGTAGGGTGTTGAAAGTAACTGCATAAATATCACAAGAGTCCTTCTCTATCCCCAAGTGTTCACACCCTGAAAAGGGAATTAACTGGAGAGCAAGGCAGGTATTCGTAACACCTCCTAACAGCCTCCCTTTTCAGCTATGAGCAGAAATCACATATCAAAGTCAGATACAAGTAAGCTGTAGCTATGTACAATGGGTAGCAGAAAATTACTGATGTATACACACACACCTTACAGTGTCTACACTCTCCTATGTTTTCATTTATCCAGTAAAACAACTTACTAGTAGCCAAATTTAAAAGTCTGATATCATTTGTTATTTAAAAAAAATATTTGGATTGGTGGAAAATGAAACTTCCGTTATATTCAGACTTCAAGCAAATTGTCCTTCTGTTTCTGCTATTTACTACAGGAGACAAGGAAAAGTCTAGTGAAATTCTTACTTATCTGGGGAGCACATGAGTAGTTCATATAATACCTTCTGCTATGTGATTTGTGACTAGAGTACAATAATTATCAGGGAATTCCAAGGTGCAAGGGGCCCTTCTACATATTTTCCTGATTAGTAGCACTTTTCTACTCAGCCATATTAGTATCCACCTGGCAGTGCAAGCCAGGCAAGTAACTGTGGGTGGGATCCAGCTAGCAGAGCCTAAGTACCTGTGCTGTGGCAGACAAAATAGTAACTCTGAAAGTTATTAAATGCACCTCTTGTTCTCCACTGGTGAGATAAAGAAATTAAGTTATTTATGTTAGGATAATGCATGCATTAAGCTCTTGCAATTAGAATCACACATGTACCTCAGAGTTCAAATACTTCTGTATTCTCAAAAAAAATCCAATTCTCTCACTGAGGAAGAAACACTAGTTTCCCACAGTCTCCTCAAAACTACACAGAATTTAGCTTGGAGGCTTTTGTGCTTGGTTGAGTCAGTGCAATGCACATCCTATATGCTATCTAGCTGTAGGTCTAGAAAACTTTGCTCCTTATCAGTTTGTCTTATATACGGAAAGTGAGGGTCCTGGTTTAAGTTTAGCTTTCCTCTTCTCACCCCTTAAGGCAGGTATTATGAACATTTCAATCAAAAAACGTTTCTGCTGAGAGCTTTTAAATGTTTCCTTGCAAAACTAAGGAGATTTTACAAAGATGTTTGTGATGTTATTAATTTCACTTGATGGTTGTATACAATGCATTGGAAGCATGTTAACAGTTTCAGTCCAGAGCTGAAGAACTAGTGTCCACACTAAAGAACAGACCAATTTCAAATAAGAAGCAAAGAAAAGAGAGGAGGGGAGGGGAGGGGAGGGGAGAGAAGAGGAGGGGAGGGGAGGGGAGGGGAGGGGAGGGGAGGGGAGGGGAGGGGAGGGGAGGGGAGGGGAGGGGAGGGGAGGGGAGGGGAGGGGAGGGGAGGGGAGGGGAGGGGAGGGGAGGGGAGGAGAAAAAATCACAGACCAGAACAAACTGGCATTACTCATGTTCAAGGCACTATAATTTCATACAGAGCAACAGGTGACAATTAGTGCTGCAGGAATTAGGGCAGTACTATGAATAAATTGATAATTCTTGTATCTCTGCCGTGTCTCACCCCTCCCACCTTTACAGAGATCCTGTTAAGGCTAGTGGATCAGAGTGAACTCAAGAGGGTTATCATCACATCATAGCTTTACTTCAGGGCTCAGAGTAGGTATTGCATGAGATCATGTATGAATAAAAACAAACCACTTCAAAGTCTTGTCAGCAGTCCCTCCCCCAATTTATCTCAGACAAAGTCATTTCCTTTTAATTACGCAGCTTAATACATGTAGAAAAACAGTTTGTTCTCCATGTAAATACATATCCCAAGTTTGCTTCCATTTAGGATCACAGGACAAAAATGAGGCTGTATAATTTGCCACTGATGGGTCACAAGCTCTGAGTATACTCAAACTTTTGGATTTTTTTACAGATGTAGGCTCAGGAGGGAACTTGAACAACTCCTTGTCAAGTTGTTACATGAATGTTTTGCGATACAGCCTATTCAGCCATGGGGAAAGGAACTGCTTGCTTTGGCACGGTTGCAGGATGACTGGCACAATGGGCAAGTGAGGTTATTGGCAGTTCTTACTAGTAGGTAAAGGTGCAACCTGAAATAATACCATTATATCTAGCTAGAGATCAGTGCAGATTGAAGTATGAGCCAATATGTTTTATAATCAATTTAAATCCTTGTAAGCCCCCATTTAATGCAGGAAATACTATATGCCTCCATGGAGAGAGTGAAAGAAATTAAAGAATTAATTTGGAGCAAGCCTGAAATAGAAGCAGGGTCAAGTCTCCCAAGTTTTTTAAGTATTGTGAAAAGAGATGAGCTCATGTGGCATTGTGCTTGAGGCTAAGCCTGCTCTTGGGGATGCCATCTGACTGGCTGGCTGGCTGCTCCAGAAAACAGCAGTCCTACATCTCCTTTGCATCAACACTGGCACTTATCTGGTCTCACAAGGAGCCAGCCCAGGCATAGTGACTCAGTGTTCACCTATGCTGGCCTGTGGGAAGTAATGGCAAGGTATGAAAAATGGGACTACCCCATCCAGCAGCAGGTAGCCATTACAGCAGCTTAAATGGAGTGCAGGAACATACCCAAAGTAAAGTGGAGCTCTCCATCTCACAGGTATGTAGCAGAGGAACACAAAGATTTATAAGTACTCTGAGCCTCCAGTGAAGGCAGACCTTCTCTAATAATTCAAAAAGATCCTTTTCCCATTGAGAAAGCTGAAGAAAATGGCCGTTTACATATTGGACTCAAATAATCATCATCTAGAATCTTTTATAAATACATATCTTAAGCAGAAGACCTCAGAGACTCACTTCTGGGCTGCCAGGATATTAATTGGGTTTCCAGAGCATTTCAGCCTACAGAGTCATGCACACAGCAAGGAGGAGGCAGCATTTGGGGGTAATAAGGTAGCTTTCAGCTAAATAATCAACTTTTTCCTGATCAGGGTGGCTTACAAGGTGAAGTTCAGCTGTGCAAGGAAGGACTCTTACTGCTATAGTAATTGATCAGTATATGCCTCCTATAAAATTCCAGGTACATCTAAACCTAAAAGCTTTTGCTCATCACCAGGACACCAAACCAGAGCCCAAAACAGCCCTTGCCTCAAGGTATAAAATTGTTTCAGTTTTCTGAAGTTCGCAGTGGATCGAAGCCCTGATTCAGCTTCATCCTGCTTCTTGGTAGGGACATGCTGCAGTGCCTCCATGTATCGAAGAACACAGTAGGTGCTTTGAGTAAATTCTGGAGGGTCGAAAGGGAAGGTCAGTGAAAAGTGGTATGACAGTGTTTGCTCACAAACCAAAATTAATGAGATTATTAACGCTAGAGCAGACTATGAAGAACTACGGGAAAGCCTAATAAATCAGACAGTGTAAGATTAGGTTTGCTGTAGATAAGAGGTGCTTTCAGAAGAACAATTTAAATTTACTCATACACATCGATTTCTAAACTAGTTGAAGGTTCTTAGGAAAAGTTTAAGCATGATCTTTGGCAGTTTAAAAAGCGTGTGCAGAAATACAAATAAGATACTGGTCTGTACTGAGAAGCAGATGAAAATGTGATAAAATGTTGCAGAGTGAATAGGGATATATATTTTCCATGAGTATATGACATCACTTTTACTCTGGACTTCAGTTTCTGGAAAATAAATCCTATTTTCTGCTATTTTCTGAAATTACAGAGTTGGAGATGAATTGAAAATAATTCAAGAAAGAGGGCAAGAGATGAAAGGAAAAGGCTTCCATAAAAAAAACAGTTAAAAAAATTGAAGGTAAAATTAGACTAAACATTTTTGTGGCAGCAGCAGGGTATGGGACATCAAGAAAGGTATGATATTGAAGTAGCTCTTTTTATCCTATCCAATCATGTTTCATTTCCCATTGTTGTATCTGTGATGTAGCTGAGAATCCTATGCAGTAGGAGAAAGGACAGGAGAGCCTGTAGTTCCAGACAGAACTATACTTATTCTTTTCCAAATTTTGTTACAAGTATGCACCATGTCTGTAGCGTAGAAACGTGATGTACTGCAGCTGCTGCTACTGCATAGCTCAGCTTTTCAGACAAGAGAACATCCTTTAGAGATCATCAGATTAGGTTGACTAACTGGCTGTTCTGTCCAAAGAAAGCCAGCCTTTTGACTTTTACAGCAATGTGATGGACTTCCCTGCAGGGACTTATGCCAAAGTTTACAGCAGCTTAAAGACATGTAGTTACTCAAGGAGCTTGAGTTTATCTGTTGTGGAAAATAGACAGGAATAGATCCAACTTCAGTGATAGTGAATTTTAAAGTCTTTTCTTTCCTTGGATACCTTCCATAGAAACCTCTCACAGATAATCCACCAAATACAAATATTCCTGGGCCACAGTGGGGAAATCACTATGAAAAAGAGTTACAAGAACTTTAGTAACACAAAGAAGTGTGTGATTGAACCCAATTAACTATTCTCATAATAAGGGGAGAAAAAGGAGGAAGAGAGACAGCACAAAACTTTAAGCCAAATATTTAAATGCTCGATAAACCCTGTATTGCAAGGTATTGCTGTAACAAGTGTGAAGAAGGGTAACAAAGTTGGTGAAGGATCCACAACACAGGTATTATGGGCAGCGGCTGAGGGAGCTGGGGTTGCTTAGTCTGGAGAAAAGGAGGCTCATGGGGGACCTTATTGTTCTCTACAACTACCTGAAAGAAGGTTGTAGGCTGGTGGGGTCAGTCTCTTCTCCCAGGTAACAAGCAATAGGACAAGAGGAAATGTTCTCAAGTTGCTCCAGGGGAGGCTTAGATTGGATATTAGGAAAAAATCCTTCACCAAAAGACTTGTCAAGCACTGGAATAGGCTGCCCAGTGAAGTAGCGGAGTCACCATCCCTGGAGGTATTTAAAAGCTGTGAAGCTGTGGCTCTTACAGACGTGGTTGAGTGGTGGATGTGGCAGCTCTGGGTTAATGGCTGGACTTTGTGTTCTTAGAGGTCTTTCCAACCTAAGTGATTCTTTGATTCTATGACTGTATAATTAGCCTGTTGAACACATTCCCACAGGATATTGTTGTACTATGTAGTTTAGTGAATATGAATGTAGGTATTCCTTGGTTTTAATGTACTCAAGGCAAACACTATTCTCTGGCTTCTAGCTTGACAATAACCAGTTTGAACTTATGTTGTTAATTCCATTGTGTACGTCCCACCCAACACAGACACTGCAACTGTTTCCAGTGTCTAAGTTTAGTGTTGGAGAATTTCGTATTAACTGCTGCATTACTGTCAAATACGTAGTTTTGGGCTAGGGAAAGTGTTACCAGTGTGGCAATTTGCACCTCCCAAGACCTAACCAGTACAATATTACCATATGAATGATCCCCTCCCCCTTTCCCTCCCTCCGTCAGGAGTATGCCTGTTTCCCTTCCATTATAAAGCCAGTCAAAAGCTACTGCCAAGCTGTTAAAATTTTGATCTCTCTCCTTAAAAAAATAAATCCTTGTGAAAGAAAAGCTGTTATTAGCTGTGATAATAACAGGTGGGAAAATAACAAGAACTGTTTCTTTCTTGTCTTTCATTTAAACGTGTCTATTTTTAAGCAGACCGGCCAGCTCTGCTTGTCATTTTTTAGCTGTAGAGGGAGTTGGTTCAAGGTCTGTCAGCATGATAGGTCTTGCCTCCATTTAGGCTGGAGGTATTACCATTCAAGGTTTCTTTTAATAGCAAATGAATACTTTAGAGTTCAGAAGTGCTCTTTAAACTCTATTTTTCTGATTTCTAGTAGCTGCCTTGTTCACAGGGAGAATTGTTATGCAGTGTTCAGTATCCTGGCCCCAACTCACAAAGCCAGGGGCCAATCCAACTGCTGCATGTGTGGAGTGTTTTAATTCATACAGTGCTTCAATAAAACCAAACCAACCAATCAACCAACAAAAAATCACACCCCATAAAGGTGTGCATGCGCATGCATACACACACACACACACACACACACATCTACAGCTGCTCCTTTCAAAGTAAAAAGACAGGGAAGACCAGTTTAATATTGATTGATTAAAAATTGTAAGAGGCTCGCTATTATTTAAGCTCTCAGGAAAGGCAATCACCAACACCTAGCAAGTGTCTTTCTCTACACATCCCAAATCACCCTAGGGTACAATATCATGTAATTCAAAATGTACATGATTTCTGCACCTTCTCCAGAGGCACCTAGAACTAACAATGGCCAAAAAGATAGTGTTGGGCAGACGCAATAGTACAAGGTAAAAAACTACTCTGATATTTCAGATCCTTCAATATATTTTAAACATAATCAGCAAAAGACACTTGAAAGAAAAAAGCAAACTCACCATTCTGGAAACTAAGAGTTTTTTCCTAGATCCAAATTATGCTTTTGTCCAAGACATCAGCATTGTTGAAGGAATACTTATTCTTGCTCCAGCTTTGAAAAACTCCGGCGTGCTGAGGGTTCAGGTAGGTGCTGGAGTACGCCTGGCGAGCCTCCCTCTTCAGGGTGCTGTGCAATGCCTGCTGGAATGTGCAGTCTAGCAGGTACCTGGCACCACTTGTTTGAATAGACAGGAGTGAGCGATGGGACTACATTACCCATAATTGCCTTCTGCTGGTTTATGATTACACCTGAAACCAGGAGAGGTGGTGTGGGAGTTTCGCCTTAGGGAGGAGAGATAGACATGCAGAGGAGAGAAGGAGGAAGCATGTGCTCCTTGTGTGCCACTGGAACAGAATTAGGGTTTTCTACTTTCACATACCATGTTGCAGATATATTGAATTGCTGGGAGAGGCTCAACAAGTGGCCTTTTGATAAAGGTTAAGTTAGAAATAATTAGATTTACAGGCAATGAGTACAATGACCGAAATCTCGTGAACCTGTATGACCGGTTTAGGCATGTGAGAGAATCAGACAACTGGGTATAAGGAAGCAAGGGAAGGAGGGGTGGCAGTGGCGTGGGATATCTACAGAGGAGGGAATGCAAAGATATTTGGGAGCGTCAGGAAGAAAGGGTTCCCTTTTACCCCATGTCCTTGAGGAAATACATTATATTGCAGGTATTTTTCTCAGTAATTTCAGAATTTTGCAGAATAAGGTTTAGAAGGACAAAGATTACAGGTACAGAGAGGTAAGAAAAATGGTCTTTGTGCTAGTAATGTCACAGGGAGTTGGAGAAGGGATGATTTGCCTATTCTGTTATTATTTGCTACCTGTGGTTTTAAGGCACTTAGGACTCACAATTGAAACCCTCCTTTCACGAAAAGAGGGTTCACAGGCTTTCTAATCCTGCCTCCAAATAGCTGAAGTATAAATCAGATAGGATAAAAAAATGGAGAAAGGCAGAATCCAGGTTGTTTATGGACAAGATAGTGTCAATACTGGTGGGTAATTTCCACCAAATAAGCAACCTGCTGAAACAAGTTCTGTCTGACCAGGGCTGGTAGCAAAATGAGGTGAAACTCATCAAATAGTTTCATCTGGAAAAAAATGGTCAATGCATTACAGCACCATTCAGTTCCTTCAGAGAACTGAACACTTTCCCACCCCCCACTCAATCCAGAAAACAGCCTTTCCCACCTTGCCATATGTAACAAAGAGGAAAAAAGAGATGCCCCATCTCTAAATGCTTTAAGCAACCCAGTAGATTGTTGCTTAACAACTGTATCCACTGTAACAAACGTGGATAGAGCCTTCCTAAATCTTTGTTCGCGAAGCCTAGCTATGATGATGATGATAGACATAGATTGTTAAGAGAGCTCTGTCCTGCTGTCAGAAGCAGAATGTTAGAGTAACACAGCAGGGTATTCACTATGTACTGAAACTACTAGTTATAGAAATATTGGGTGATTTCTAATACCACTGCTTCTGTAAAGGTTTAGTTTTGAAATTCGAGATCTGGAAATAGAAAATTTGGGACAGATAAGTCCTGTCAGACACCAGAAGAAGAAGGGAAACATTTCCAGTGACATTTAGTGGCTTATTCAGAGCTACTAAGAAAGCAAGTATTTAATTTTTTTTATATGTTTCATTTTCTGGTTTTTGGATTTTCTTTGCATTTTTTTTTTGAGGTAGGTACTTCCTATCATGTGTGTCTAATATGAATGACAACACACCAAATCAATTGAAACTTACTGTTATACTAATATAATCAAATACTAAATTAAGATCTTGGTATCCTAAACTCTAAATTTCAATCCCTTTTCTGTCATATCAACTTAAAATTTCTGGTTAGATAAGATACTCTTCCCCAGGCTTCATTTCTCTGAATGGACCATATCCTCATAACAGGAATGTTGGTTCCCAGCAGAAGTGTTTTCAGAGCCAGATGTTTTTGATAATCCATTCTTTTGGTTAAAACAATATTTTAAAAAATATTAGTGGGATTTTATCTTAAACAGAAAGACTTAATGTTTAAGCTGATGATTTTTAACATCTCTTTTTATAGAGATGAATCAAAACTCAATTAATACGACATGCCTCTCAACTGTTTCTCAGGTAGAAAATGAGTATACAATGTACCCATAATTCTGCAGTTGGAACCCTAGTGATCCACATAAAGCATCTACAGGATTTCAGTTCACCTCTGGGCCATAGGAACATAGCATGCTTTGGGTTGGACATCTTTGCACTAGATCAGGTTGCTCAAAGGCCCATCCAACCTGGACTTGAACACTTCTGGGGATGGGACATTCACAGCTTCTCTACGCAACCTGTTGCAGTGCCTCACCACCCTTTCATTAAGGAATTTCTTTCTAATATCTAATCAAAACTTATCCTCTTTCAGTCTTAAGCCATCTTCTCTTGTCCTATCTCTGCATGTCCTTGTAAAAAGCCCCTCTCCATCTTTCTTGTAGCAGCCATTTAGGTACTGGAAGGATCCTACCTACAAAAGGGCTCAAGCATTAACATAGTCTGTCCAGGTTTTCTGTACAAGGGTGACCAATTATTAGTTCACACATATTTATTAAAGTCTGCCACTTCTGCCTTGTTGCACAATGAAGTTTACCTTAAAGGCATCTAAACCAGATGTTTAAAAGACAGTGCTACATACTCTATTACCTCTCCAGAAAGTTCTGATCAGTCAGTTTCCATTTCCAGACTCCACTGAAACCCAGATTCCTCAACAGCTTTTCTTTGAACACCATTTGATGAGAAACTGTGGTTTTCTACAGTTTGACTCATTTTCAAAGTCTTCTAGAAATCAGATTTAGATTCCTAGGCCTTAGGAATGCTAGGTAGTTTGTGGACAGTTAAGCAATTTAGTGTGTTTAATTAACTGCACTTTTTGTGTACAAGGGAAACCCACATGCTGTACACACAAACAAAAACTATATCAGATCCTCACAGACTCACTTGACAATATATTTTTCACTTTTTTTGTTTGTTTGTTTGCTAAGCTCAATCCACTTCTCAGATATATTTCTGAAATATATATTATTGAAATCAATGGAATTTAGGGAGGAACCTTATGGAACAGCAGGGGGACCAATGAGGTTAATTCTGAAGTGGAAAGTTTGGAATATGGGAGCACTTGCTTATGGGAAGATGTGGATTAAAGCCAGACATGATGGATCAGCCCACATTAGCACAGCAACTAGTGTGGCAAGAGCAGAGGAGATCATGGAAAGTTTGGGAGCATAAGCAGTCACATGCTGGCTTGAGATAACATAACATACATGGTAAGTGGCAGCCACGTCTTCAGTTTTCGACTGATTACAGTATGTGCTTTCCCTTTTCCTGATTTTTTACTTTTGTTTGCTTGTTTAAATACCTATGCATTTTGATGGCTAAACCTAGTAGTGACTGCAGGGTCAAAGGGCACACTTAGTTTCTGCGTGTAAAAATATTTTATTTGCTTCCAACGGATGGAATAGCTGTGGCAGAAAGTAGCATATACTCTTGGACATGCATATCTTTTTGCTGCAGTTCTCATCAGAAGAATGGAGAACACCAAGGCTTCACTGTACATTACATACTATTCTCATCCCATTTGTTCCAGTCATTGCTAAAACTTATGAGATAACAAATATGAACCCCTTGACCATCAAGCCTTTAAAAGAGGGCCACCATTAACTTTAGGCTACGTGACAGTTACCTGTATAATTATTTCCAATGCAAATTAGCTGTGGTCACTGCACCATGATTTATACATGCATGTAGGAGAGAAAACAAAGGTATGATGTCAGGGTATTCTGAATACAAAGAGTCCACTCAGACATGGTCAACTATATTATTCTTCCCCTGCCAGTCCCCACCAGTGGAAGAAAAACTTCCATGGCAGAGAATATTCAGGCCAAAGATGTTTACACATGAGGCAGCAGCTTAGGTAGAACTCCCAATGAAATAACAATTAATAAAGGTGTGGGGGTGAAAACTGTTCCTCTGACAGGTCTATGATAGAAAATGTTTAATAGTATGGTTATGCTGGCAAAAATGGTTTTGGCTGTTCTTACTGCTTCCAGGACCATGAGTATAATCTATACCAGCAAAAGCACTTCTGCCAGTTTTGTGTCACATTAGGGCTGTTGCCAGTATAAAACATGGCCAAAAATCACATTTTGAAGAGATATTACTTATGATAACAAACATTTCTAAAACAAAGCAGGCTTTACAAACACTAATGAATACTCCACCCAGGCAGTAAAAGCCACTTTTCCTGATACATAGTGAACCAAAGCAATCAGAAAGCTTTAACCTGGTTTCTGGAGGGAAGGATACAGTTCTGGGCAACGTTAAACACCAGAAAAACAGCTCTCAAAGTAGGCTGTTTCTTAGACTTTAGTCAAGGTGAAGAATTGGTATAAGAAATGCAGCATCACATTTTAACGAATACATGGAACTTGTGCCATGAGTACCACAGTACCACAGCATTATGCAGTAAGAGAAACTACAGCCAAAGCACAAGTGTGTACTTAAACTGCTGAAGGCAGCAGACCAAACTGAAAGAATACTGTCCAGCAATTAAGTTTGTAAGGAAGATGCTATACTGAGCAGCAGAAGCTATATTTGGACTTACTAGATCTGTTTCTGCTCGGAGGGGGAGAAATAATTTCTCCATGGTAAGCTGGACCAAGAACTGAAATGTGGTTTTGTTTTGTTAAAAAAAACCAAAACCACCACCAAAACCAAACCAAACCAACAAACCAAACCAATCAACCAACCAAACAAACAAAACACTCAGAAAGTCCTAAAGAAAAAAGTTTTTCTGATTTTCATATATCAACAACTCAAGGAAAATCATTGTTTTCCTCTAGTACTTATCTTAGTGAAGAAATGAGTATACCATGCCTCTATGTTGATTGAACATGAAGTAATATTAAATAGAGAGCATTTTGTTTTGTAATGAAAATTTTAAAGAGGATCATTTAAGCAAAACATTAGATGAATAGGTACCTGGCAAACAGGACTGAAGAATATCAGGGGAGGAACGTTCCTGAATAGTGAGCATATGGTTGCCAAAAGGGAATTGGAGAAAGAGCTCTGAAAGTGGTAGAGAAAGATCTCTTTCTCTCTTGAAAAGAAAAGTAGGTTGGAACTTGTACCCTAGGGAAAGACTCACAAGTTGTCTTTTGTACTATGAAAACATTTGTTTCCTCTCTGTAACTAAGGCTGATAGTTTGGTTAGTTGCTAGATTACTTTGTGCAAAGAGTGTTCATTAAACAGACTATTTATTTTTGTGTTTACATGATTTTTAATCTGTCGCTAGCAAACTTCTCTCTCCCACAGCTGAATCTGCTGTGCTCTGCAGGGAAGGAACACTTACTCCATTCCCACAGAGAAAAGGTACAACGAGACCTCAAAAGAAGAAAAACAAATTTGGCTTGAGCATACAAGCCTACTACCTCAGTGAGTAAGACACATGCAAAGACCGCCATGGCCCAAGCAGTGTTTTGCAGAGACTAATCCTGCAGTCCTTGCAGTGATGCCTACAGATCCATGTACATTAGACTTGGCAAAAGAATAACATCTTTCAGGTTAGTAAAACCCTATTTTGGTCCTAGTTCCTCATTAAATCCTGCTTCGCTTATATTGCATGTCACCAAGGACAATGTTCCATGTGACAGTAAAAAAAAATTTCTGCAGGCGGGAGGAGCAAGGTAGAATAATGGGGTCCAGGCCAAAAAGTCCATATCTTGAAGAGTAATGAGCAGTGAGGCAAGAAAAATACTGTTCTATCTCAGATTTTATTATATTATATTTCAAGAAATTATTAGCACATTGTACTCAGCCACACTGTGGTAGAAAATAATTGGTTACTAAAGAAGCAGCAAATAAGATTCTTTTGTTGCTATTTTTAGCCTGATTTCCTCAGGAAACAAGGTCTACATGATTGTGCTGTGTCTAAGACTCCAATTGATCCTCACTACCACTAGTTTGTGAATCCATGAGCCAGTTCAGCTTAATGAAGGGACAGAGAACTCAGACTGGGTAGAATGCTGCAAGTTTCATGAAAAGGCTCATCCAAGTGAAAAAGAAAGCTGAGGACCTCTGTGGAGGAAAGGTTACCATATTATTAGACCGCAGAAAATCACAGCGAAAACAGCAAATGAAAGAGGGACTGATATCAAAGCACAAAATCTAGAGAAGGTTTCTTTTTTTAACAGGTAAAAATCCAGTTCAAACCAGAAAGTTATGAGAAATTGAAATCCAAAAGCTCCTCTATTTCATACAAAAACATACACATCAAGAATCAGAATCTGATCTCATTGTAGATCCCAAGCAGCTTTGGTGAATTAAGTAGTAGGTGGCTAGATTTGACCATATAGTTTGTCAACATGGACCTGTTCTTCAGCATTGACTATGTAAAGAACTTGAAAATCTGGCCACTGGTGCCTCACTGGGAGTCAGGAGATACCAGACGCTCTTGAAAGACAAGCCTTTGTTTAGGTACCCATATGGAAAGCAGATGCTTCTAAAAATCAGATTTGAGGCACCAGGTAAGACCTGAAAAATACTTTATAGCACCATTACAAACCTAAAACTGATTGTCTCCATGTTAGACAGGGTTCGAAAAATGACATAAATAGCAAGAATTTCATGTTCTTTGTGCCATTTAAAGCTGAAAGTAAGTATTTGCTAGCTGGGGTTTCTTCTTTTTACTTTGGGTTGATAAAAATGCAATTTTGAAAAGGCTCAAAGAAATTAAATTTTTCTTACTGACTTGAACAATTACTTACTAAATATATCTATCAATTACAGCTTAAATATAACTTTTACTTTAAAACAAGTTATTCATCCCTTTAAGATAGATTGTATTTCCAGTAACACAGGAGCTAATAAGCCCTGAAAAGCTAGAACCACAAATTCATTTCTTCTTTGTTATGAATTGAGAGTTAGTTTTTGGGTTTTATTCCTCCAGTTGAGAACATTTCCTCAGTTTAGTAGAAAACATTTGTCCTGTTTTAAATTTAACAACACCTTAGCCTGTATTAATAATAAACCTAAATGTGACTGATTTTCTAAATTGTGGTCTGAAAAGGAGCTAAATAAGAAGTGAGCAGTGAAGCTGTGAAAGGCCAGTTTCTTATCCCTTCTCACAATCACCTGGCCTCCTTAATCCAACAGCACGATGGCACTCACTGTGATGTATCCCTGAAATGTGGTCTATTAAGCCAGGTGACTGCATATTTCTGCAGTAACTGAAGCAATAGTCTAAGCTCACTACCTTTGTCACCTATCATACCCAGTACATTATGTCTAATACCTAAAGTATTAATTACTCATATTTACTGTGTGGTATAGTAGATAAAGAAGTGTAAAAGTTACCTTTTAAGTGTTGCCTACAACTAGGAGTCAGGGTTTCAATAACGTCTGTAGCATGAAAAACAATTTGTCTTTACAACTATGATAGAACTGTATGAGATGACTGGATTGATCACATTTTATTTATCAATTACTTACATATCATATTTGGAGATTAAAAAAGTACAGGTTTTGATTGCATTTTTATCTATTCTAGTTAGATAATTTGCTCATAATTATTTTTATAATGACACAAATTAGTTAAGTTCTACTATGCCTTTGTCATATATTTGCGGTACAGAAATGTGGATCTGAGCTCTTACTGTCTGTGTATTCCTTACCTGGAAAAAACCACTCTGTTTCTCATCATCAGCTATATCAAGCAAAGGAAAAACCTTGTAACAATGCAAAGAAAAATACCCACACCACTGATGAAGAAACTATTCAGTTATGTAATCACTCAGGTGTTCAGTTGGGTTTCTGAGTCAGCAAAATATCAGTTAATCTTGTTGTTGTTGACATAATTCAGATGAGTATTTAACAATGTATTTTGGTGTTTTGTTCTTTAGGAATAGTATTATCACGCTTACATTGCATATGTATATGTTTTTTTCTGCACCCGAATCTAAGCTCTGGAGTACATACCTCTCAGCTCCACAAGCAACTGGTACTAACCAGATGCTATTACCATCCTGATAATATTGTCTCACGTTTTAATAACCGAAATGTAATTTTCCAAAAGCTCTACAAACAACCACCTGATCTGCAAAACACTGTTTCTGCAACTGAAATCTCCCTCTCCTATAACAAGACATTTTGATGCACTATAAACCCATTAAAATTACTCCTAAGGTAGAGTGACCTCAACCCTTTCAGAAAAGGCCTGACATTATCATCCTTACAACTGAAAAACAGGACCCAGCTTTAACTCCCAGGTGACCTCACGTGACTAATCTGAAGCACACACGAAGGCCTGGAGATGGTCTTTAATGTGCCTACCAAAAAGGAGGATCATTTCTGGCTGCCTTAGGAGTAATAGAGCTGGAACCCAAGAGTGTTTCAGCTGAAAAGCCACTCCCAGACCTGGCCAGCTCTGGACAGAGCTGCTGTTACCTCTGGGCCCCTGGTACTTAAAAGAGAACCTCTTATTCACCAATACCTCCTGTTGCCTCTGATTACCATAATGACTGTAATTAATGCCTACACCACCAGAGCAGTGTGTGCTGGTACAGCAGCCCTCCACCCATGGCTGGCACCTCCTGCAGCTTACGAGGTGGTGGCAGCTGAGCACTCCCTGTGTTTACTGACATTTTTTGCACTGAGGCTGCTAATGTGGGAGAAATGGTAATGCAAGACAACAATATTCTGATTTCGTCTTCTGCTAATATCATTTTTCTTTTTGCTTTTAAGTTTTATCTTTTTGGGCTTTCAAAGGTTCTGACTAAAGATGGCTTCCCAGCTTAGAGAAAACCTGCAAGGTGCAATAAACAGTATGACTTAAGTACAGCGTATGTTGAGAATGCAGTTATAAAAAAGTAATAATGCTAGTTCTTCAGCTGTTAGTAATCAGAGCAACTCTGCTGAAGCAAAAGGAGTGGTTCCAGTTCACATCTTCTGAGGATCTGATATGTATCAAACTGTTAAACATGGAACATCACTTCAGTACACTAGGCCCCTGTTAAATGAAAGCTGTGGAAATAGGAGCGTATTTGGTTTAGAGGTCTTTATGAGACCTGTTCTGGAAGGCAGGTCCCTGCAATGCACTGAATATTTTCAGCACTGACTGGCTCGAGGGAGTGCTCACTCAAAAATCTTGCAGGGTTCGTTCCTCTTGCCTTTATTTTGAATGCAATGATTTATCTTTGTTGACATGTACAGGAGCAGATAAGATCAAATAATGAACTGCTTTAAACTTCTTTAAATGACATGAGTGGTTTCAGTAAACATTTTCCAGCCAAATAATACAACCGATGCTTAATCTGGTATCTTCCAGTGTCCCACACATTTCTCTTTGGTTTTTAAATCCAATGCAGTGAGGAAGCCGTGATTATTCAGAGGCATTCAAATTGCGGTTCTGCTGATTGTGGTGTTAGCAGCTGTGACTTTGATGACTTCAGACAATTCTGAGTTTAGACCAGCAGTAGTACTGCCTTGTGGCTGGAACTTCATGCAGGAAAAATGAATAAAAAGCCGTCTCGAAATGGCAACAAAAAATAAAAGTTATGTTTCAGCAAACACACATACCAAAGTTAGTTGGTCTAAGATGTTTTGAGCAACTGGGTCACAGAGGATCCGTGGAGATTCCCTTTGCATCCATTTCTTGCTGAAGGCCAAGATCAAAGACATACATAAATTGAGCAGTGATGCTGGTACACTTCAGCAAAACATCCAGACTATAGTCATGCAAATGTATAAACACATAAGAAGTGCTCACAAGTACTCACACATATAAACTCCTACATTTTTGCTTTTAAATTATTAGCTACTCCTTTCACTTGGTTAGTTTACTGGCACTGGACTTAATTTCTATATTAAAAAGTACTTTTTGGAATAGGGAATCATTATCTCACTATTAATAGAGGAAAAATTTAATAATAGCAAAATACAAACATTAATCTTTTAAATATAAGGGAAAAGAACAACTTATAAATCTGAAAAACGTTCAGAGACTAGTCTTAAGATGAGTGTCTTGAAATGGATTCCTCAAGAACATCTGGAAGCTGTAAGTCATAATTTTTTTCCCCTCATAAACATATAAAATTGTATACAAGTTCAGTCATGATTTTTAAATTGTGGATCAAAGCCACAGTTTGTTATAATGAAGAGCATTTAAATATGCCCACAAAGAGCATTAATTACCTGTGCCACCAGGCCTGTTGTTACTGCCTTTACTGTTTTTAAATACAGACACTGTTACAGTTTGATTGAACAAATATACATATTTCTGATCTAACATTAACAATCTTGTTGTTACCTGACACTATCTTGCAACAGGTATGACCTGTCAAGCCTCCCACGCTGAGAGGTTGAGGCTCATGTGTGTGACTCCAGGCTCCTGCTCCCCTGTAGCTTGGGCCACATCTCACGCACTGGCAGTGCATTGCCTTCACTCTGGTTTCTTTACCAATGTTTATTTGCTGATCAACTGCACCTAGAGTATTTGATTGCATAATAGAGGAGTGTGCTGGGTTGCCCCTGTGAAACAATTTCTTCCAGGACTCATTTCTCTGGTCAATACAGTGCTACTTCCATGTCAGCCCCTTCAACTCAGATCTGTCTCACTTCCCCCTTTCCATTATGCAGAATCTTTTTCATGCATTGAAGCAGACGAATCTTGACAGGAAATATACTAATAAAGTTGTAAAATCTGTCAATCATAGTTGTATTTAAAACCATTCACCCAAAGCATGTCTGCATGCATGTTTCTATTAAGGTCATACAAATGATCAGATCTTCTATATTGGTGCATCTTCCGTTCAAAGTTTGACTGAGTGCTGGACATTGTGAAATGTATTTAGGAGCCAATTAAAAATATCATAAAATACTTTCATGAGTTTGAGTGTCTAGTTTTGTTAACCACACTTTCCTTGGAACTCTCTTCTTCCTTGGAACCTCAGGCACCTTCAAGAATTTCTAACTTCACAACTTTTTGGTGGATTTGCCCTTGACAAATCATTCCTGCCAAAATGTCTGTGACAGTTCAGAAATTACACCCTTCACAGATTTTTATCCTTGCTTCTCTGCCAAGGATTCTGTAGCTAGAGCTCTCCTAGCATAACATATCAAATGAGTGCTTCTCATTGCATACATAATCTGAAACTGTACTTTGAAAAACCTGCAGCTCCATTCTGCCATTTGAATTACAAGGTGCTAAGCTTTGCTTGATATTTTATTTCTAGATTTCAGCAGTGTGAGTGGAGAGAAAGATTTGTCTTCTTTTGCTGCAACGTGAATTGGAAAGATTTACCCTCTCTGGAATTCTTCCATATAAATAGCATGAAAGAGGGGGATTTCTAAGGCTCACAACACTTTGCAATCAGTTCAAACAATCATTTTAAATTCGTTCTTTGTATGTCTCCCAGTTTTCCTATTGTAACATGTTCTAGTCAGTTCAGAAATTAAAATCAGTGCTCCTCCATGCATATGCTATCCTTTTGGTCAAAATCCTTATGATGACATCGTGACTTTTTTTATTTGGCCTGAAAAATAACATCTCATTTGTGTATTTGAGTTAAGTTTTATAGTTTGGTAAACAACTACAGTTATCACATACAATATTATTACAGTCTGAAGCCATGCCACATTCCAAGTATGGGCATTACAATGAGTAAACAGAGCTCTTGCTCTCCATTTTTCTACCCAGGGTATTAAGCTCTCCGTAGCATTGGAATCCCAACAGAAGTTTCCATGACAAATGCTGAGCCTCAGGACCAAATAAAATATTGTAAATTTATCACTACAACTTCTCCACATTGAGTAATCTTGTGGACTCTATATGAACCTTTTGGCATTATCCATGTGTGCTTCAATAAAGTCAATTACTTTTTCTTGGGGAATTTTGGTGTATCATCAACCACTGGATATTGTTTACAAGAAACCACTGTGAGAACAGACTTAAGATCCATGACTTCTCTTATCTCATTTTGAGTTACTGGAGTTGTGCATTTGTTTTGACTCTTTTCCAGTTGTAAAGTACCAGTATCACATATGCTTGCAAAAAGCAGTTGTAACAAGTTGTACTTGGCTTCTGAGGGGTAGGCATGTCTTCAGCTTACTCGGTACAGTGATCTTGCAATGAAAATCTTTGTATTACAGGATGATTAATACAACTTAGAATTTTGTTATGATTTTCCTTTTTCCTTCATTACCCTGTGAATACTGAAAGCTTACCAAGTCAGTGGTATTCTTTGTGGTTGCTTGAAGAGTAAGAGCTTTGGTGCATCAAACTTCTTTTCTGATTAGGGGACCATTATTAAAAAAATATTTCATCTCAGTAGTTAATCAGAAGTTATTCTCAATTAAAAGCTACATGACCAGAGAAATGGAGTGCGTGTTTACAGACTTTGAAATAGAAACCCTGAAAACATTCAAATTACAGTGAGCAGAGAAAGGGTTTTATTTCCCAGAGATGCACAGAAGGAAAGACTTTAGTGGTCTCTGATGAAATGTTTCAACTGTTTTCCTGGGATAACACACATTTTTCCTTGTTTCAGCCCCCTTTTTCAGGGGCTGATTAGTACAGGCAATTACTACACCAATAAAAAAGGTTCACTTTTTGTCAGAAATATAATTCCATTTTTCAATTAAGGTGTTTAAAACAAATTCTATTTTATATGTATTTCATTTTATCTTCAGAAAAACATTAAACTTTGTCATTATTTTTTTCAATAAGTATTTATTACATTTCTTAAAATATATAGGTCTCCTGACATATGAAATTGTCTAGTTGAATTTGGATTTATTTGTTAACTATTCTTCAGAAAGTAATCTGAGGCAGAACAGAATGTTGAAGGGAGAGTCAAAAAGTTAGCTTCATACTTGTCTACAGAAGAAGTGCCTTTTCCTGGTTCTGACCGGTTCTGAAGTAACTATTTGCGAACACTTTGTCAAAACAGAACTTTAGATAAAGAAAAAAAAGGTTAAAAACATTTCCAGTAAATCCTTTTTTTCTTAAAAGGACTGTGAACTTCATAAAAATACTTGTATTTAGAAGTATTTTCAATAGCAAAAAAAATTAGGTAGAGATTTTGACTTAAAAAGTTTGATCTCTTCTTCCATTTAAGAAACATCCTAAAATCACACACAGATTTTTGGGAAAGTGATACAGATTTTTTACTCGTAGTCGAACCCCACCACAAGATTCACCTTTACTTCAGTGCTTCATATGAAGTTCCCATATGACATAGGACAAACTCCCACTAAGTACCAGCCTTCCTGCTAATGCCACTTGCTCTTACTTTTTATTGGATTTTTGAAAAACAGGAAACCAGGAAAAGAGCTATATCTGGTAAAAATTTCCAAACAAACCTCCTTACTATTTATGTACTTTTGGACACATCCTACCAAATACCTCAGGTCTATTTTCATGACAAAGAGCAATATCACCAGAAGTGAAATATGTCTTTGTGGCTCTAAACATCAGCAAAACACTGATGAATCAGAGAGACAGAAGTAAGATAGAAGTATGCTGCCAAAACATAGTTTCAACAGAATATTTTTGTGTCTTCAACTGAATATTTTGCTAGAGATAAAACATTATTTTGCCATATCAGAGGACTACAAAAAAGATTTCCATACTTTCCTCCCTGTCCCTTTCCTTCTCCTTTTGATTTATTTTTCAAGTATCCTTTCCTCAGTCAATGTTCACCATGAAGACCAGCAGTAATACACTTGTAAAAGATAAAAAAACCTTTACATTGTCTTATAAGTTCAGGAGTTAATAGAGATTTAGGTTTTGATTATGAGTATTTCAATGTTACTGTCATGTTTAGTAATAAAACAAATGCTTATTTCAGCATGCATAATGACTTTATGTATACCTTAATGATGTTCTTAATATTATAAATTTTTTGGTTGTTATTTTTTCTATGGACATTTTATTCCAATTAGTCATTGAATTCACAGCAGTACTGATAGCTTTATTATTAATTTACCCTTTGGGCATAAAAGTTCTTGATTATATATTTAACATTAAATGTTTCTATTCAATTGAAGTGCTTTTCTGATGTTGGATATTTAAACAAAAAAAAGTGGTTTTAGTCCAATTTATACAGTAACACACATCATTTTAAGAAACAAACTCTATTCTTTAACAGATATTGTATGGAAAAATGCACAAAAGATATGATGAAGTGATTTTTATCCACACTAACTTATGTTCAGATGATTTGAATCAAGAGATTATTGAATGTGATCCGTATATAAACATTTAAAATCAGAGTTAACCGAAAATTTGAAAACAAATAATGCTCTTAACATCTTTTACAAACATTTCCACTGACAAAACACTCATGAGTCATATTTTAAAAGCTTTGCAATAAAAAAGCTGCTATAACAGGGCTCCATTCCACACGCACACACAAAAATGGTTGGAAACTCACATTAGTTTGATAGTGGAATAATTCTATTCCAGAACATGTTCTTTTGCCAGCTTCTCTTATTTTTTTTCCCCTATGGAAACAGCAGAGCTTTCCCCATGAAATACAAGGCTGGAAACAGTGTACTAAATCACCAGAAAAGCATGTGTACTTCCATGGAGCCTCCTTGTAAAAGGATAATGCAATGAGAACTAAAAATATATTTTGCTTTTATTTCTATTTTGGTCAATGAATTCATATTTTAAATAAAAATGTTGTGCTTATCATTAGATATAGAATTAAATACTATTGAAGAAAACAGAAGTAAAAGAAGTTTATAAAGCATATTCTAAAAAACCTTAAAATTTTCAAAACCTAATGAAGCTTTGATTTAGTTTACATAAAATTCTTTTAAAGCTCACCTATTAATGTACTAAAAAACCCACAATCAATCTGTCTCTGGCTTACACATTCCAATTTATTTGTAGACACAAAATTAAGAAAGCAAATGTAAATCAGGCATGTTTGTGCCTTCCAGCTTTTGTTCCAGGAACAAAGCTTTTTAAGAGTGCACAGACATGCTGCATGCTACAATTGCTTGCAGGTGATGACCTTCAGAGCACCCAGCAGTCCTGGCACCCTGCCACCATTGAGAAACCCTGCAATTTTCTACACAGATCTGTACTACTGAGATTTTATCAGAAACAGTGCCAGCAGACAAGAGCCCAGAAAGTGAAAGTATTCTATCAAAATATTTGCCTGGCATTTCTGGACAGGAAACCTACCTACAGCTGTGAGATAGGCCTGGGGCAGCTCCATCTAAGTGCAATCCTTTTCAGAGAAATTATGTGGAATGTTTTACCTGGGAGGGCAAAACAAATGACCTCAACAGTCCATTCTACCTTTATGATCCATGAAAAATGAAGGATCCAATAAACTTCTGAAAAGTATTGAGACAAAGATATGGCAAGCCTATGAAGAAAATGTATAGAGCCAAGAATGGCCTTATATACTACAAAGAGCAGGCCAGAGATGGTTTGTAATGCTGTGTTAACACAGCTGAACAGTTTGGGAGAAAGGGCTGAAAGAATTTTTAATGGGATGAAAGATGTAGAAAGCCCTGTTAGGGCTACGTGATAACTTTAACTGAGTGAGATGCATCAAGAAAAGGCTTGTTATGGAGACTTCTCTTGATAACACAATTTTCATGCAGTGATTAATAATAAGGCAGATTTTTAATTTTATTTTTTTTCCTATTTAAAAGGGCCTGGGGACCCACTTTAAATCCTGTTGGTCTGCAGAGAACAATACACAACTCCAACAAATATTTGAAGGCTGATTTTTTTGCATCACTATCATCCTGAGTATAATTTATCACTAGCTCCCACGTATATCATTCGTTACCAAAGAGGGTGAACACAGAAGGCACACGAGAAGGTTTTTGCAGAAGTCATGACACTGGCATGGGCAAAGAGGTGTGGTCCAGGGTCTTGTGGCAGGGCTGACTGGCTGAAGTAACCTCACCAGCTTCAGGAGCCAAGGACAACAAGAGCTGAAGCTCTGTTGCCATAGTACTCTCTTCCTATTAAATGGAAATGATCTGTGGGTTTTGCTAATGACATCACCCAATTATCCAAGTGTAATGTTGCTAAACATCTATAAGTTAGCAGAGTTTATGCATCTTTTGCTTCTTTTTGAGTAGTTGTCTTTGATGTTCAGACTGCATATTTTGTCTTAAGGGAGAAAGAAAATCTTTCTTCTTGTTCCAGAGCAGCTTTTCTGTGATTTCTTTTCATAATATTGACTGAAGATAAAACTCAAGGGTTCACACTTGATCATTGCCAGATACACTGCAAAAATCTGAAAGTGTTGTTCCAGAAAAACCTACAAATATTTGGGGTTACAGTGACTGAGCATGCACACAAATGGTCTTAATTAGGTGGAGGCAACACAGTTCTAATGAGGTATTTGCCAGGTCTCTATGGGATGTGAATTGTAGCACCTTTTCCTTGTGCTAGTGACCCTGGAGAGGAAAGCATCCCTTTCAGGTTACATTAAAGTTCTCAGGAAAATAGTTAAGATGGCCTTGGTTCTTGGTTATTCTGTTTATCCTCCACCGCTCTGGGTAAATAGAGCTTTCAAGTGCTGTTCAGGACAAGTGACTGCTGTCAGTCTGGCAAGTCTCTCATGGAAAATCAGCAGTCTTAGCACCAAAATGTGACTTGTATCTATATTTCAGTGTTCAGTATGGACAGCTATTGGCCACCAGTAGTCTGTAGCCATAGTTCTGGAATCTGTGCTTTAAAATACTGGCAAAATTAAAAAGAACAGTAAAACTGGAATGTCTCTCATCATTATTGGCAGTAAAAAAAATGGGTTTGATTTTTATTAGAACAAACAAACAAATAAAAACACAAAAAACTCCACCTGGTTACTGTGTGCTCTGTAAGGACAGTTTGTCACTTAGAAATAGGAAGTGTTGGTCTTGAGAGCTGATGGTAACAAGTCAGGTGTACAATTAAAATGTGCAGTATAATTAACACTTGGAAACATCTCCATTTACAGGAAAATTATTCCACTCCTAGTCTTCATTTGCAGTTTTTCATCCTGCTATTTCCTTTTTTATCCAGAAATCTCAGCCCCAAAAATTCAGTTGTCAGTTAGAGCTGCTAAAGGTTTTGAAGGCAGATCTCTGATTGAAGTATAATATCACTGTTTTGCATGAGGGCGACTGTGTTACACTTTTTACTGTTTAGAATCAGACCACGCATAAAAGTAAACTTGCTATAGACCCTGAGATTAGCTCAGTTGGTTAAAACTTGATTCTAATAACACCAAGGCCATGGATTCAATCTCCTGTATGGGTCGTCCACTTAGGAGTTGGATTTGATAATCCTTGTGGGTCCCTTCCAACTCAGAATATTTTGTGATTCTGTAAACCCACTTTGACTAAGATTCTTACTTTCCTTTTCAAGACTGCATCAAAGGAAGTAATATACAAAATGGGTTTTCAAAGAGAAATTAAATTCCAGGTTACTTTTGTCAGTGGAGTGCAAAATAATGCAGAGTGGCTTTACCTTGGAGAGAAGCTTTTGATGCTCAGGCTTCCCTAAGTGTACAAAAGAGGAGCAGTCATTCCCAGTCACCTGGATGACTACTCAGCCTGTAACATGGGGCAAGAAGAAAAGTGCATTATAATCATGAGAATACATATTAGTGATAGTTTACAGTCATAGTGTCTGTCAATGCAATGTACAATTCACAGACTGTCCCTCCAAAATGAAATAAATGATATAAAAGGAAAGTGAAAGATGTCCCAGTCATTTGTACACGGCTTTGCACATTGCACGACCCCTGCTGCTCCTTTAGCTCAGCAGATTCAGAAGTGATAATAATCTCTCATAAGGTTTAAAGGCGCATGTTTTATAACAAAATCACAGTTATTGTTTAGAAACATAATCTTGTATATTGAGAATTTTATTAGGTTAGAACAGAATATAAAGTGAACATACTATTTACCTGGTGAATTAGCATTTGCCATACAGGTAATGTGCAGAATACCCAAGACTCTTGTGTAATTTTTAGCCCTAGAACAAGAGACTACAAATTCCCTGCATATTAAGCTTTGTGCTTTGGCCTACCATCAATATATCAGCCTCTCATACAAAAAACAGACTGAACTTCTCAGTAGTTATTAAGATTACTGTAAAAATATTGCTACTATTTAGCTTTATGTCTAAACTTTTGCATTTGCAAAACCTTGAATTCAACATTTATGTTTGTTGTTTCCTATGTTTGATTTGAACTTAAGAAAGAAAAAATGCAAAGTCAGTTTTTCTTTGTAACAGACTCAAACATAAACATGTGAAAAATAGTGTGTGTAAGACCTGAGGAAGCTTTAGGATGGGGAGGCTTTGAAAAATTGGTCTATAATCAAGTGACTTGTCAAATTCTCATAAAGGGTTAGAAAAAACCTCGGTAGAGATTTTTCTGTTAATTTGGAAAAAATGCAATTTATATACATGAGTGACAACCTAGAAAAAAGAATGTTTGAAACAGTGATTACACTCTATAGCATGCATTTATTTGTCACAATAAAAAGCCTTTATATATTTCTAAGGACCAGCACAAGGAGTGAAGTAGACTTGTAGGTGAACAGTCCTGCAACATACTACATGCTTTCAATTCTCATCAAAATTAGAGGAAAATGAATGCAGGTTCAAGCCTTTATACACCTAACACCTTTTTTTCAAAAGGATATTACTTCTTTTCCTTTTTTTTTTCCTTTTCCTTAAAGGGATTTCAGTGATTTCTTCTAGCAGTATATTACCTAGCATATTATACATTGTGTGGAGGGTACGAACCTGGAATTTGAGACCTTACTTTGCTCCAGATTCCCCCCATGACATTGAACAAGTCAGATTTTTTTTTTCTTTTTTAAGGAAACTAAAACCTTTTGAAGATCAGACCTTAATCTCTCTTGTCTATCTTCTGTACTATTTTTTGGTACATAAAGTAGAGATAACAAAACTTTTCTATGTTACATATCATAACAAAAAATAAATTAAAAAAATTAATGCAGTCAGATACTAAAGAACTTTTTTAATAAGACTGTAGATGAAGCATTATACATGTAGTCTGCATAGTTACTCTTGCTGGGAAAAAATGATGAAATTATACAAATTATAATTACAGACTTGTCAGTCTCTGTCTTTGAAAGCAAGACACTGCCAGTAAATTAAGATACTAACTTAGAATTTAGTATATGATAGACACTAAAAAACTATCCTACTTTTAATTGTCATGACAAACCTGTTTAATCAGAACATTTTGAGAGATCTAAAGTACAATATAGGTCACTGTAAATGGAAGATTGAGAATATGTATGAAGGCATGAAAGAGTTTTTATAGCTCTCTGTTATCATGGTCCCAACAGAAGAAAGTATTTTCTGCCAGACAGGCTATGGAAAACAGACATTTCGGGTGTGTGCAACTGGAATTGATTTTCCTCTGGAATTAATACATATATATGGAAAAGTAAGAACTATGCACAGACTTTCACATACTTACACTTGAATATAGAAAAGTATGCATAGGTATGTGTATTCAATTTATACATATTGAAAATAACAAAAAAAAAAGCTCAAAAAACTAAAAAACTCTCAAGATTTAAAAATGACAGGCAAATTAAAAAGATATAATTTCACAATTCAGGGAAAATGAGTCATGGCTTATTATTTTGAGGGCTTTGGTTTGACACTAATGACTCTGTAATAGAAATAACATCAGTAGTTTTCTGTGTCTTGGAATATTGCCTAGGACAAAGTAATTATGGAATCCACAGTTTGTGGCAGCATTTTCTCATTTTTATGTAGCATAAGTTTAGAATTCATTTAGAGTTTACATAGTGAAAGAACAGAGCCATATACACACGCACAAACATATGACATAAGTATGCATGTAATATCTAGCAAGTGGAAGATGCACTGCAATTGATCCCCTGTTTCAAAGCTATGATCCATAATGCAGATAGTTTATTGCCCTAAAAGCCCACCCCGGGATGGTAAAATAAAGGATGCCTGAAGGGCAAAAATAAGGATTTCTGATTCTAGTAACACAACATGCATTCTTTTACGTACACATGCAGCACTTCAGCACTTTGCCGGCATCACACAAGAAAATAAAATACTGTTGTACCTCTCAAACTGTCAAACCTTTAACTCTGGACAGTGTTTTTAAGTCTGATACAGCAATCTCTGATGTATCTTTTTTACGTACAGGGTTTCTCTATTTTATAAGTGTGGTTTCATAAACTGCAAAATATAACAGCAGGCACCAATTTATTGAACAGATACAGGTGAGAAATAAGAACATCTAGAACAATCAGCAGAATAAAACCAGTAGTAGAATGACCTATTACGACATGAACATTCAGATCGTATCATCTGCATGATTAGTCATTAGAGTTTAAAATATGTACTCACGAGTGAAGAATAACTCCCTTTACTCTGAAGTATATCTCCAATTAGAAAAACAAAATGGTATCTCTATTTAGACTGTAAAGAATATTTCCTCTAGTATATGAAAGGGATCTTCCTCTAATGTGTTCAGATGTAAAAAATAAATGTCTAAAAATCTAGCTTAAATTTAGAACTCCTGTATGATTTGTCCAGGGGTCATTTCATTTGCAAATTACTATGGAAGGGTAAAAAATGGAAGGAATAGGGCAACTAAGTTAATCAAGAAAAGACATCATGACAATTTTTTTGTGGAACATGAGAATAGTAAAGCTGTTGGAGATGCACAGAGAACAGGATACGTAACAAGAGGAAGATTGTAAAAGACATTTGAGGTGTTTTCCGGTGGGAAAAATGAGAGGTGGAAGGATGAAAGCCACGAAAATACAGAGAAACTCTGGCTAAGAGGAAGCCACCTCAGAGTCAACTTTTCTATGTATTTGACATTTTGTTTCGTATTTGATGCTTTTTTCCTGTCTCATATTTTCCATTAACTATATTTTACTTTGTGTCACACTGTGCTTTTTAAATCAGTTGACTCAATGGAGATATCCATTTATCTCTGATTTCAACCTTTCTAACCTTTCAGTCTCTCTAACCAGAAGACATATGTTAATTATGTGAAACTTAAAATATTGAAAAGGTCACAAAAACCTACAGAAGACTGAGATGTAAATTATACATCTTGGGACAGATGTGTGTGCATGTCAGCCTATCTGTATTCAGTCCAATGCCAAGCTTATATTCTTCAGACATGAACTTCACAGACTTCCATGTCACCCTTCAACTCACTTCTCCAGCTCTTTTCCGGTCATTGCTACTTCCAGTTTCCTTTGAGTCAGTCTGACTTTTCATCCTTTTTCTAGACTATTCAGCAGGCCGTGAAATAGGGAAGAAAACACAGCATAAAAATGCTAGAGAGGGATATGAAACTTGGAAAGGTTCCCCTGCAAGTGGGTCAACGGAAAAGGCAGAAAAGACATCCCCATGTTGTGTTGTGTGGGAGAGTAATGACAGAGATGAAAGCAGGGTCTACTATCCAGGACATGAAGCTTGGAAAGTCAGCCCTGTCTTGTAAGTGCCGAGGATTCTCTCTTCTTGGCCCCTGGATCAGTTTTAAGTCAGATGGGGAGTGCCACCTGCTGGGTGACCTTTTGAAAGTGAGTCATGGACTTATGATTAAGATACTTGTAACAGGACTTTATATGAGCAAAAACACAGCAGGGGCCTAAAATTAAAGAATCAACTAATCAGATTCACTGAAAAGGACAAATTGGTCTTAAGTAGCTCCCCTACAGTTTCATGACCAGCTTGCTGCCACTTTTAGTAATCCTTTTCTGGCATGGTGGTCAAAAATCTGTAGAGCTTGCCCTCTTTTAATTGTAATGAAGCTTTTCAAAAGGCAGCATGCAGATCCTACCTGCCTGCTAAATCTCTCACAGACCTTAGGGTTTGACTCAAAGGTGTGATAACATTGTCTTTATAAACAAAAGAAAAAGAACTGTCCATCAGCTCTTGACAAGGTCTTACATTTACACATATCAAAGTCAATAACAAAATATTCTGAGTCCTCCTAGAGATCCTGAATGAATTTTCTATGGTTCACTCAGTATAATGGACCAAAATTTTCTGGGCAGTATGTTTTGTGTACACACACCACTCTGCTCATCCTGATTCCAGGATTCTTAAACTCAGAAGACTCACACCACAGACCAAGAAAGGCAGACTTCTGTCTTGGTTGGAGACATCAGAAAAGACTAATTTTATAAATTACTTTAGGTTTTCCTAGCTATTTAGTCTCTTAAATATGTCTCAGAAAGCTGGCCTAAGGAAGTTTAATGAATAATTTGATGTCTAGAAAATGTTGCAAATGGCAGATAGAAACTGCATCTCTATTATTTTCCTTATTATGGGAGATGTTCTCAACTAAGGTGCTTGGTGCTTGGTTAGTTGATGAAGTTCACATTACACATGAAATCTCAATCTACATCTGAGATATTCTGGGGAAAAAAAAGTCAAAATAAAATGACAAAAAAATGTAATATTGGAAAGAAAGAGGGAAAACTGAAGACAGATTTGAACTAAAACTGCGGTAAAATCCAGAAGTTCAGCACCTGATGATAGAACTTAATGGGTTGCCCAGGAAAGCACAGCAAGGTCTGCAGTGAATGTCTTTGCTTCAGAAACAGAAAGGAGGCTGCCCAGAGAAATTCAGTTAGGGTCCAATGACCGACTATTGCCAAAATACACATCGTAAAGGGGGAGGTTATCACTTAATTAAATGAAACAACAGTGCCATCATTTTGCAATCTGACTATCTCCTGACAAGAGAAAATGGTCTAAAACATGGCAACATAGTCCTGTGAGAGCTGACTGGAGTAAATTGATTGACTTCTGTCTGAAGCACAGGACACAATGTGACTGCAGCAAAGGGTAAAACAGCAGAAAAATCACACATACTGACATTAGTTTAGGTTTTTAAAATGATGGTCAATGACCAAACAACACAAAGATTTTGGTTCAGTGGCCATTTTTCTGTGGGGAAATAAAGAGAAGAAGGCTATCCTGCTGAGAAGATTTTGAATGAATTACCTTAAAAATGATGGAGTGGAATTGAGAAAGTGGAGCAGGGGTGTCCACAGCAATATGGTGGTGGAGGGAAGATGAGAGATTATGGGCATCAACTGAAACAAGAAAAGTGCAGACTAGATAGAAAGAAAAACATTCAACAGCAAAAACAGGTTGCCTGGTTATGAGTAGGGTATGCTGTCTGCATCCTTTTTTTCAAGACCATGATAAAGCCCAGAGCAGCCTGGTCTGCCCTCATAGATGATGTGAGCAGGAAGTTGAACTAGATAATTCCAGAAGTTTATTTACATCAGAATTTGGGGTGAGTCAAAGATTATATTATACTATGAAAGTAAATAACTGAAAAAATATTTAGACTCATAGAAATCCACATGAAAAGAAAATGCTTTAAAAATCGATTAGCAGAAGAAGAATTATATGTTATGATGAAAAAAACAAAAAGAACACAGTAAAATTCAGTTATATAGAGATTATACAAGCATTCAGATACCTCTGTTGATGTATAAAGATCACATAAGAATTGAAATAGCTCAGCTGATGGGTAATGATTGTGAATAACAATGTTAGTTTAAATGTTAATGGTCAGGATGCATAGAACATTAGGTTAAAAAATCCCCACAACGGGAATATGCTAAATAATCTGCAATGCCAATTGAATTTGACAATCATTAAGTAAGTCACAAAATACATGTCAAATTGGTGGCCAGCAAGGAGGGCAAACAAATGACTACCACATAGAATGAAAATGAGATTTCTTGGGAGAGTTTTGTATGAAAGGGCAGCTATGCAGAGAAATTTTAATCCCAGTCTAGGGAACCCCTCTCACAGAATAGCTGTGTGGAATGAAAGATTGCATAATGGTCAAAAAGAGCCCCAGATTATAAAAGTTTAATGAAGTCACAGGAAAGAACAGAAAGAACTGAAAGAAATTGTGGTCAACTTGAAAGTAATGAATGAGATTTGCTGACTCCAAAACCAGGATAATAAGACTATTTAATTTCATATATTTGCATAGCACTTGAAAAAAGAAAATAGTATGCAATAACACTCTCATTAAAAATAATAATCAGGGATATAAATGAAGCCAGCATTTCACCCCGGGTTTTCTTCCAAAATGCTGATAATTTTGAGATGCACTCTAGGGGGTCTATATTTTTGTGAGTAGTCCTGCTCTGGGTGTTGTACTAATAAATGCTATGGGAACATGCAGCTCTAGGCTGAATACAACAGATGACGATGCAAAAGGAAAAAGAAAAAGCACAGATGTGAAGATGCTCTTTTTACCTGAGGTTGTGAATATTTTAAAAGGTTTGCATTAACATACTGGTACTGACACATTTTATTGCATTTAATACCCAGCTCATCAGTTTTAATAATAATAATAATTTCCAGCTTGTCCATCTCCACTTAACTTTCCCATCTTTTGTCTTTGATATTGTTTCATATATTTGGGCTCCTTTTGGTTTGTGGGTTTTTCTCCATTTTTCCCCATCATTCCTCTTTCATCATTTTTAAGGCAACATTTATTAATTTTTAAGCATCACAAATAAAAATAAAATTTTGAAAGCTGATTTTTTATTTTTTTAATGAGAGTCTAGAAAATAAATTTTTTTAAAAACAAAACATTCCAAGGGCTAAGTCTATGTTTCTGAAGCTATCTATGTTGCCTGGACTCTTTATTGGGTGGGTGATTGAGCAACGAGTTCCCAGGGACTCTGAGCTTCCCAGTCCTTTCTCATGCTGCATTGCAGTGTCTCAGAAGGACTGAGCTCTTGGTACTCAGGAGCCAGCACGTACCTGAAGAGCCAGCTGATGAAAACTCTGGGATCCTGATATCTAGATCAGCTGCCAAGGTATAAAACCCACTTTGTGAAAAAGCCAAACAAGTGTCTAGAGATATCAGCATTCCCCGGGATATTTCCATTTTCAGCAGATTAGTTTTATCCAACAGAAAAACTTCACACCAGAAACTATCTAGCTGTCATTCTCACCTTGTTTTCATTTCTGCACAATGGAGACAAATACACAAAATACAACATTTTATCATGGTTCCTGATTTCAGCTTCAGAGATCATACACTGGCCTCTTCCCAACATCCAATCTGTTTTTGGGTTTTGTGCTAATATGAGTTTCTCCTTATCATAAGATTGTAAAGCAGATATTCAGTAATCACACTGACATCTTGGTCTTCCCAAGAAATTCTTTGGGCAGAGCATCAACTGTTCATATTACATATCATAGCAAATAGTATCATGCCCAATGGTGTTTGGTGGCAGCTTTGCATTAGATAACATGAAAGACAAATAAAAAGCCAACAACATCTATTCTCCTCCCCCTGCCAAGAAAAAAATATCAGAAGAATTCTTAATTCCAAGAAGAATTCAGAATTCCAGAAGAATTCCAAGAAAAAATTCTTAAGAACTAGAGAAGAGCTGTTCAATTTTCTTGTATGACTACAGCATGTTTGTTCTTCAGCAGTAGAATAAAGAGTCTACTCCTGGGACAGAGAAGTTATGGTCTCATATTAAAAAACTGTGGTTTTCCTCTTGGTTTTGCAAAAAAGCTAAAGATTTTTACTGATGTCAAAGTTTCAGGATGGTATTGTGCCTGATTGATAAAGAAATGTGAAAAGATAATTGCTTCTGATTTTCATATTTTTACACTCCAATCTGACATTTGCATATAAGACGTCTGATTATGAAATAGCTGTTGATACATTTATCGTCTTCTGTTTGATTAGCAGTGTCTGGAAGAATGTTCTCAGTGGCTTCAATCCCATGCCCCTTTTATGACACAGGAATTTATACTGCTTGACTTGACTCAAATCTGTTCTAACACTGGAGTCCTGCCTTGAAATAATACTTCATTAAATGGCTTCAGACATTTTACAGTGTGTTTTTGGTTGGTTGTTTGTTTGTTGTTTTTTTTTAATTAATGCCCCCATGCAAGTGAAAGGGCAGCTGTAGGAAAATAACATCTCATAATTCTTTTTTATTTGATTAAATGATCCTGTATTGTTTTTATCACTCTAATAAAAGCTCAGTCTTAAAGAAAAGTGTTATCACTTAATTTGTTCAGAGTTTTCCTTATAGCCTCTATTCCTTGGGGCCCTGGAGAGAGAGAATAAAAACACACTCATTTCATTATTCTGTTGATAACATTAAAATATGCCATAGTCAGTTCAGAGTTTCAGTATTTACATCTAGAAAATAGAGAGCATGTGTACTTGCCTTTATAAAATATTTGAACATCTAAGCTAATCAGATTTCAACAACCTGAAGTGTAGAATGGCCCCCCAGGGATTTTTTTTCATTATAAAATCATGCTCCAGTTACATTTTTCATGTTTTTTAGTTGCTTTGCTTAGTTTTATTCAATTCCATTATTCTAAGCTGAACTAAAATTTGCACTTTTAACTTTAAGTGAATTGTAAACTGTTGGACCCCAAAATTATACTCATAATTTGGATTTTCCCATTAAAAATCTGAACATCTGCACAAACCATATTTTTCTTTAGAGTGTAATATGGATTCCCCCCAACCAATATTTGACATCATATTTTATGGCAATATCTAGACAAGCATTAATAACACTAGATGTCACTAAACAATCATTTCTTTTTCAAAGATTCTACTTAATAGTTTTCCATTTGGTAAGACATTCATATTTTATTAGCTTACTTTTCATCTCCAGATATGACTTTGTCTCCTATGATTGCTTTCCTTATCACCTACATTGTGTACAAATGATTGTGCTGTATGCTTCAGTGTGGGGGAGCTTTTCTGGTCATTGTGTATAACTGTGTGTGGGGTCAGATAAAGCCGTCTTGTGTGCTTGTTTTTATAAAGTGCTCTGTTTTCACATACTCCAAGTAACACATGAACCCCAGTTTGTCGTACCTTATTGTGCTTTTTTGAACTAAAATACTAAAAAGTTTTCTCCCTGTTGTGAATATGTAAAAAGACTATTCGCGCCTGGCTTTCTGGGAAACTTGCTTTAGGTTTTATATGTACCAAACTACATATTTTGCTGAAACTTTTTAGAGGAAGCAGAAAATGAATATGGAAGAGCAGAAAGGCAGCCATTCCTATGGTTATTATAGTCTAGTTTTCAAAAAAAGCCACCTTGGCTCCTAAAGCGTACTTTGAAGGCGGTATAGCAGCTTACAGTTGTCTCTACCCATCTGCCTAAGAGGGACAGAGGGCTATGTATTTCAGAAAGCCTCTGTGTTGAGAAACAACTCAGGGAAGGTAAAGAACTATTCTGGCCCTGTTGAAACAGTACAAGAATTCCAACTCTGCCACTGTGCAAACATCTGGCGGGCTGTTCAGGAGGAGGGCTCACACTGAACAATTCAAGAGGGGTTCCAGCATTGCCTCTTACTTGACCATTCCTGACTCCTGGACTTCCACTTATCTTGTTCTATGTTGTCAATACTCAAATATCTCACTTTCATGCCATGCTTGGCCATCACCACATCACTACAGCTTATTTAGAAACAATAATCTGGTTTTATGTCTTGATTTCTGACACTGAAAGCACATTTGTTCTGAATGTAGTATCTGAGCTTGCCCAGTGTAATCATTTTAATGCATTTCCTCTGCCTGAAGAACCTTGCCACCAGCCTCTGATTTGTTATCTATGTACTGTGGAGCGTGCATTCTTTCCTTGATGGGATTTTAATATAGCTGTGACTCTTAAGAGTTCCCAGAGATTACATTTGCCGTGTTTCTTTTTGATCTGTGTTCTTCCTGTCTGTCGGTGGCATATATATACCTTTTTCAATGAAAGCAAAACTTTCAAACTAATTATCTTTTACAGAGCATTAGCATTTTCCCTTCCTGTTTAAGCTCTTAGTTACACCTTGGTTACGGAAACTTGGTAACTCTTTAAACTTCACCAAAACTTCAGTCAATTCCTCTTCTGTTTTCAAGGTCCAAACCATTTCTGTCAGACACGTAAATTAGGCTGGTTCATACAGCACTGGGAACATCTGTACATCTTGGAAATTAAGCTTTCCCTCATGAACCTCCATGGGCATAAACATATTTCTTTTAAACCTGACCTTACTAGTGAGAGAGTTACTAAGATTGAGACCCTAAAAGTCCAACTAGTGTTTAGGTAAAGAATAGGACCAAACAATCTGAACTTCTGAGGACATTATTTTAAGAACCTACATCCAGAACCGAATGAAGAGGTTGACAGTACTTCTTAATCAAACATTAGTGACTGTTTAAAAAAAAAAATCACTGTGCTCCAAAAAAGCATTTTTTTAAAATGAAAATGCAAGGGATCCAGAGAATTCGCATTCAAGCATCAAGTTCTCAAGAAACTCGTTAAAGAAGAGGTATTCATGCATATACAGAAGCACTCTGGAGGAGGGGTTTTAATGCCAATTTCCCATTTGATCAAGCAGTTATTTGGAAGGGTTTCCAAGTATTTCAGTTCTCTAATGAGATTAATTCTGAGCACAGATACACATCTATATTAGGTAATACATATACTATAGAGAACTTATAAAAAACCCCAGTCAAGTTCACTTAAATACCTGGATGGTGGTCACAGCTGTAGAGAAATATTTAAAAATCTGTGCATTATTGTCTATAAAACATCCCTGAAGAGAAGTCCACTTTCTTTAATAGCTTCCAGATGTAATGAAGCTTCCAGGGTATCAATGAAGGTGGTCTATCTAACTTGTAGCTTGAATATTTTCTTCTTCATGTTCCTAGAATCAGAGAATGGGTCAGGTTGGAAGGGACCACAGTCAGTCATCTGGTCCAACCTCCCTGCTCAAACAGGGTCATTCCAGAGCAAACTGAACAGAATTGTGTCCAGATGTTCTTGAATATCTCCAGTGGGAGAGACTCCACAGCTTCTCTGGTCAACCAGTTCCTGTGCGTGGTCACCCACACAGTAAAGAAATTCTCCCTCATGTTCAGGTGGTACTTCCTGTGCATCGGTCTCTGCCCATTATCTCTTGTCTTATTGCTTGGCACCACTGAGAAGAGCCTGACTCTGTCCTCTTGACACGTTCTCTTCAGATACTTAGAGACATTTATGGGGTCCCCTCTCAGCTGTATGTTGTTGGGGAACTACACAGTGAGGCAATGCTATAAAAGGCTATGTATACTTAATTTCACAAGCTACTTGCAGAAAATGAGAGACCTATGAAAATAATGCTTTATAAGAAAAAAATACGGGAGCTGTTGCACTTCCAAAAACGCAGTGCTGACCTTGGCAGGAGTTTTTCCCTTTGGTGAATTACTGCTTAGAGGTCTTCTTATCCAAAAACTTAATGAAGATTTTTTGCTTATGCCAAGTGGCAGATGCATGGTTTTCAGAGCAGAAGCACTCATCTTTTCTCCCTCAGAAGTTCCACATGGGCTCAGCATATTTTACAGCAGTGAAGAAAAAGGAATACATTTTTACACATTTGTTCTGAATAGTGAACTCACAGCAAGTAAGATCCCTTTACATCAGCAAAGTCTTCACCACTGCTTTTGCTGCAAAGTTTTATCCAATTTATTGCTGATTTCCCCTTTTCTTTTAAAAGCACTTAGGAAATATCAAAAAAGTTTCTTTATTGTCCTTTATAAAAAAAAAAATGTTAGAAGAATAGTTAATCTTTTAAAAGCTATTCCTAAAACAACAACAGATCATTCAGGATTAGGAATATTTTATTGTACTTTTGATGGAGAAAACAAAGCATAACAGGACAGTGTTTACACTAGTAAAGCAGTGTACTTATGCCTCAAATTACATTCCTCTGGGGAATCTATGTGTATCTGTATTTTGTCTTTGCTCTGGTCCATCTCCATAGCAACATGTTTGTTCCGATGGAGAATCTGGGTGAATAATTTCAAATTGAGCCTGAAAGTTTTAAAGCAAGGTTTCTCTTCTCTATAAAATAATTATGGACAAAAGCAGTTTTAAAAAACTAATAAAATAAACATAATTTTGCTGTTCTTTCTTTTACCCTATTCTAGGCATGATTAGCTCTGAACAATCCTTTGATCTCTCTTTCCCATGATGTTCAGATTGGAAGCAGGCTTATCCACATGACTTCAGCAGCTGTTATAAAATCTGGGGGGGAATTTTTCATTTCAATTTCAATGGTTTACTGTATTCACTAATTATGTTGTTATTTACACATATTCTGAGTTTTTACTCAGAAACTGGGATCTACACTTAAAAATCCCCAAATAAGCAAAAAAGCTCATGAGGAAAGGGGGAAGAGAACAGGGCAAGACAACTTTAAAATTACTTTCAGAATATTAAAGTTAATTTTAGAGGATCTCTCTAACTATAGCCAGTACCACTTCCTGTTCATATTTGTAACTGTTCACTCCTTCATCTCAGGGAAAGATTCTATGGCTGAAAATAATTTATTGCTAAAAGATAACAGTGTTAAAAATAGGGATTTTAAAAAAAGATAATTGTTGTTTAGCATTAATGCTAATGAAACAATTGTTTCTTCATTTCTTTAAATCTATGCACTCAGAGAAATAAAAAAAAAAAAAGGAGGGTATTTCCATGATTCTGGAAAATAAAATAAATAAATAAAAAAAAAAAACTAAGAAAAAAATATCCCTAATAACATACTCTGGTTTTTTTATCATAAATTTCCATAGATCAGTAAGTCTTTTAAGCCCAGTAGTAAAATGACCCAGGTAGCTTTTCAGTCAAATAATTTCATGAATTCTCTTGGAATTGCCTAATTTGTCTGACCAAAGTTAGCTTTCCTGCATTGCACAATACAGCAAGATTGAAAACCCTGTATGTAAACTGGCATAAAAGGAAGGACCCTTGTTTTGTTTTATTACTCAGATGGTGTCAGCCTACTGAACGCAGCTCAGATAACGCCATTCATTCAGCTTAGCAGAATTATTGCTGCAAAGCTTGTTCCATTTTGCAATATTTTAAGGCAGACCCAGCATCTGCATCATCTGGAGATAATGAGGCTTTCATTCTCTATGCGAGCTATTCAAGCCTTATATCTGATACTCAGAGAGTTTTTGCAGATGGTCCATTCCAACCTGCTCTTTTTCTGCTTCCCCTCGGTTTGTACTTTTTTAGGCATTTCCCATCTGTCTGTTTTAAAATCTTTAAATAGGTGGAATTTCTGGTGAAAGGAATGAATACTTTTAATCTGCTTCCCAGTCATGCCACATGCACATCAGAGTTGGCATGCCCATACTTTGAAAAGCATAAGGTTAAGAAGCAAAATATGGACCAGTTTTATTTAATAGTGATTCACTGCTGCATTTCAGTCACAGACTACAGACAGTGAAAGAGAAATGAAGTGTCAATTATTTAATTGGCAATAATAGACTGTACAGAGACAGCATTATCTCTTTTCAACTGCAAAACCGTGTTTATTTACAGGATGGGTGCCCTACATCACCTAAGTAAATGGGACATACAATTATGGAAGAGGTTCCTGAATATCACGCAGAACAATATGCTTGAATCATAGAAAAATAACTGAGAAATAGCTACTGAGTAAGGGAAGATGGTATAATTAATTTTTAATATAAATACTGAAAGAACTAAAGTCATATTCCACATGGTAAGAAAAAAAGAAATTAATAAATATCTGCGAAAATTCATTTTTAATAATTTAAGACAACCTTTCCTAGTTCAGCTATGTAAAAAAGGGAACACATGAAAGGATGGCAGTTTTGCTTGGAACTAAGATTGGCTTTCCATAAGGCATATGTGACTTTTATTATCTCAGTGTGTGTGCAACCATCTTCAGATTTCAGGTTGTAATCCACTGGATTTCAGTGGAAACTGGAAGGAAAATCAGCTCCTGTCTAAGTCGAATATCAAAAATTATGGTGCTCAGTTCCAAGGTACTTTGAATCCTGGGCTATTTTTGAAAATCTGGGTTCAGTATATCACAGTCCACTCACATTTGTAATTCAGTACTTTTGTTGGAAAACTGTAAGAACACCTGCAGAAAGAAAGAGGAGCACGTTCACCGGAATTGAAGGTACTGAAAACAAATTATTACACAGGTTTGTGCAGTTTTAGTGTCTGTCCTAAAATTCAAACTGGTAAATATATCCTGTAGTGTAACAACCGTGTACCATGCCAGAGGGAAAACCATTCACCAGTTCTGTGGAATACAAATTTAAAAAACAAGGCAGCAAAGTACTGAAAAATGTTTTTATGTCACATAAAGACAGAAGAGTTAACAAGCATGTCAGAAATAAAACACTGAAACGTGAGAAGAAAAAACATCAGATTCATTTCAATAAATTATAGTGATTAGCAAGTATCACATTTAGCTTTTTAAAAGCTGGTGGATAGATATTTCAATGAGATGCTATTAAAAGGCTAAAAGCCTTTCCCTACCAAAGTAATACTTGGAGACTCCCCATCTAACAGCAAACAGTCATGGATAAATAAGTCCTTCTTTCCAAATCCATGAACTGTCTCTAAATGTGTGGAGACATCCTAGGAAGCCCATGGGAATACTGTGTGTGCTTTGGATCACATAATAACTAAATGACTTTTAACTGTGGTTGTAATGGAATCTATCTCATACTGGAGGCTGTATGAGGATACATAAGTTAAAAGTTAAACACTTGAAAGTTAAAAGTTAAACAGTAAAAAGTTAAAAGTTAATGAATCGAACAAAATAAACTAGATTACTATTATCAGTTTTTGGGACTGCATATATTTTGTATAGCCTCATCTCATCCTAAATAAACACTACAGTGTCCTCATGAAGGACACAGTGGCATGTCATGCTGGAGCAGGTTCTTTTCAGAAAAGTCTGCCTATAAATCTGCTAAAGAAAGACAGGCCAAGGAAATGTGCTTTGCACTTTGGAGATAATATGGAAATATCTAAGGTGTTCGAAAACTTGTAGAAGTCACTTCCACTCATCTTTTGCATATATACGTTTTACTTCAAAATAATAAAAATTTTGTAAAGCCAGAATAAGGGCACAATACACCATACTATTTGTGTAAGAGACAGATTGACATTCCCACTCACCAAAATAGTAAGCTAAAAGTTAGGCTGCTTTTCCAGAATTTGAAATTTATTAATCCAGGGAGTGCCTTAACTAGTACATTAGCTTTTCCACCTTGGGTTGGAGAACTTTTCCCCAGTATGATCTATCCAAGCCTATGCATTGCCAGAAAATATAATGGTTTCAGAAGAGGAAAAAAAATTATAGTTAACTTCTTGATGGCTCTATGGATAATGAATTAAGAGCGTGTTATTGCCTGCCAGAACATGACCTAGCTTACTGGGGATAATATTAACAAGCAAGAAATACTGTTTTCTATGGAGCACCCATAAGGAATTGACAACAACTGAGACACTACAGTATGAATCAGCCAAATGTAAATTGGCATCAATTAGCCAAAAAGATGAACCCTTTCGACGCCTTCTTTTTAGCACTCTTTCAACTCTTCTTCGTCGGCTTTAGCACAGTCTTCTTCCAGGAAATATTCTTGTCCAAGATTCAAAATCATCTTGTTGACAGCATGGTCTTAAGTGATGAACATTACTTACAACATTTACATTTCAGACTAAACATAGATATACTCATTCACATAAAATAAAATCCTTTATATGCATGGATTTTATGTGACAAATATATAAAAAGACAGAACAAAATTTGCCATCATAATAACAAAATTATCTAATTAAAATGTATGCCCCATCAACATTCCCTAAAGCCTACCCATTGCACTGAGTAGGCCATGGATCATGCCTTTCTCCATAATGGTTCTTCCTAAGCAGTTGTTCCTGAAAAGGCTTACCTAGAAATATAGACATAATTTCTGTTTTTTCTATTTCATCACCTCCTCTGTAGCTCTGGCTCTCTGTGGTGTTTTGTTTAGAAAGTAAGAACACTTCTGCTTTAGCATTTCCCTCTATTTAATACTGTTGTATAGCAGGCTGTGGGTGTTGCCTTATTTGAAAGCCTTGGCCACTTAAAACGTAGCTGTCAGCAGCAGTTGCTAAGAAACTACAACCTAACCGCTTTCAAATACGGTTTTGCTAAAGTGCAATTACCCACACCTGCTATTATTATTTATATGAGCTAATGTGTAATTCCTTCTTCACCATACTGGACACGTCCTCTCCTACCTTCCATTTCACTAAGCCCCTCTTTCTGGCAACTTGTGAGATCATTTCTCATCTCATCCAAACAAACATTTCAAACCACCCCCATATCCTGAGTATTCCCTGGGCAGGGAAATGTGCCACAAAATCTCTTAGTGTAGCTTAGAATAAGACAGCACATGAATGCCCAGCTGATCACTGTTCCTTAGAAAACCCTTATTATGAGACAGAGCCTCCAAATAAATTTTCCCCCAAGAGAGACTGCATGTCTGAAGAGGAGTGTATGGGCATTTTTTACTCAAAGGAAATGTTTATGCAGTAATAAATTATTTAGCTAAAAAGTAAGTGGACCACTTAGCAAATCTGTCTCTAGTAAGTCAACCTCCAATGTTTTGTTATACGAGCAAACAAAATGCCAGTAATAAGGAATATACACTCAAGATGAGTGGGTGCCTTATGGGTAGAAAACTTTTATCCTTTTTTATCATGTAAACATCTATTGGTGCCTCTTGAATAACAAGGGCATCTTTTAGAGTATTTTGGCTGTATTCCACATCAGCTCAGACCATTCTGTTTACTAATTAATTTTAACCATGTGAATTAGATGCTTTCCTCTTTCCTTTCTGAATGTGAATGCAAAAGTCTTACAGCCAGTCAAGCAGGGACCTGAAAGAGAGGAAGTTTGGGACAGATAATGGGAGTGAACAATTAAAATGCAAAGAATTTGTAAAGCTTGACGAGGTGAACTACTATGCAGCAATGCATGCGTATAAGGCGTAATAGCCTTAATAAGAAAAGCATGGCACCTCTCCACAGGTGGGAAGAGACAGGCTTGCTTACCTCTTTCCTTCCACTCTGCTTCCACTGAGAGCTAACTAGACACAAACAAGAGAACAGGCTCAGCATGGAGGAAAACGTATTAGCCCCAGTCCAGCTGTGTTTTATAACAGCTGTACACCTTCTGAAGAGATGCTTGAGGATGAAGATTCGGAAATACGGGAAATGGGCCTTACATGTGTCTCCATTCATTCACCTGGGCTCACACAAGAGAGAGAATATGAAAAAAAAAAAGGCAATATAAAGGGAAGACAAAAATAATCTTGTTAACTAATAAATACCCACATACTCAGGCAGACCTTACTTGTTCACAAACTGCTTAAAAGAAAGTAACATATTCTAATGCAAATCTTGTTAGTCACTGAACCAATAGTCATTAGCATTAAACTACTTGATTTTTAACATCTGGTTTGTAATCAGGGTACAATTTCTTGTCTCAATGCTATATTTGGATATTTGTTCTGCATATATACAGGTTTTTAGCATTGCAATGTTGAACACTTGGGCCTATCTGTGAGGTGATGAGGCGATGCACACTGCATTAAACTGCAGAGGTAAACAACATGATTTGTAGCTGCATGTAATTGTTAATTATGCAATGAAAAAAACCAACTTTGGTAACAGTACAATTAACAAACGAGGCTATTTATAAATCTCTCATTTTCTAGTTTTAACTCCCAAACCACAAATGTAGTCATGTTTTCTTGCATGAAAATGACAGCAAATTGAAAAAAAGTAAGCTCTGTATTGAAAGACATTGTGCAGTTATTTGTAACAACAAAGATTCATTTTTTCCCTAAGAGAGTCCCTCAAGACTACAGTTTCTTTCAAAGAGTTTTATTTTCATTAACAAACATTTTGATACCTCTAGATAACTTAATTGCACATTGTTAGAACATATTTCAACACATCTAACTGCAGTAAAGTAAACTCAGGATTTGAACAAGTCCATTTTGTGAAAAAAACAACAACCCACCATTTTCACAAAACTGTGCTTTAGAGTAGAATGGCAATAATAAGCCAGAACTATAATTCCAGCAGGTATCATTTGAATGAACACCTTTGGAAACACAGTCTCACATGGCATGCCCCAAATTGCTCAGGAAGGTTGCAGAGGCATTACTATGTGGGAGAGGCAAGGGGACCAGCAGCCTCCACTGTTCATCTATGACGGGCCATGGGGCACAGGAGATACATGTCAAGAGACCACCAAGGGTTTCCAATCTCCAACTAGATCTAGACACACATTGTCATTCATGTTCTGAGCGCAACGCGAAGGCACTATATTGAATAGCGGTTTATAATAAATTTATCGACAGGAGTAAGACACTAGGCTTCAGGATGTGCTTTTAGCAGTTCTTTGAAGGAGTTTGGTGGAAGGGCAACAGACCATAGAGGGAACTCCCAGGTGCATTCCTGTATATCTAGATACATCCAGCTTCATCTACATGAATTTTTATTGTTTTACTTTTGGATGGATTAGAAATTCATTCCTCATCATATCCTTCTTGCCACCTGAGGCAGAGATCATAAACCACACTACTAATAAATCTAGGGATTCAAACTGCAGCCCTTGGCTGCCACCTAAAGGTTTCATATACTCCTTTAGAGGATACTATCAGACTCCATTCTCATGTTTGGAATGGAAAATGCTTGCCTGGTATTATTACAGGCAACTTCTGTGGTTGCTATTGCTAAAAGAGATTAAGGGGAAAAAAAAATCGCTCTAAAAAAACCCAAAACACCAAAACAAAACAAAGGAAGTTAAAAAACCATGCTAGTTCAACAGTGCTAAAGAAAGAATGATTTCTTCTCTCTGCATATACTTTCAACTTGAAAGTCAATCTAAAAATAAAATAAGAAAAAAAGGGTCACATTGCTTGGTTTTAGTAAAAGAAGACAGCCAGAATAAAGAAACATATAAAAGAAAGCATAATCTGCTGAGCAATGGATGGATCAAGAGCAAAAAGAGGTGGTGTGCCCAGCCACCATTAAGGTAAAGCTGATGGAAAAGAAAACCCTGGCAATGACTCCATTTGGCACCAATAGGCAGAATTCTTCCTCAACCCTCCATCTAGCTACAACTATCTATAATTCTCATCAATTAACTCAAAATTGTTGTTTTATCCACCCTCTCTGTACTAGATGGACAATATTAACTTCTTTCACACATTTTTTAAATCTATTATAAAATTTTTAATTTCAATGAACTATCAATTTTACATAACAAAATCATTTGTTGGGAAATCTTTTTCTAATATATCTAGAATTTCTAATGTTATATGGTAAATGTTACCTTTTGCTCCTTGTATAACTGGATCTCCTCCAATTTTTTTGGCTGTAGAATATAGAGTATGGATCTGAATCAGAATGAGGGCTCTGAAGTGATATTAGTGTCATATTACCAGAGAATCGAACTATAGTTTGAAATGGATTTGTAGTCAACTTTTTAGTATTAAAGTATTAGTAATGAACAATCTCCTTATCATTTCTGTGATATGTTCATCATATATGTATTACATCCTGGAGCACAAACAGCAGACAAAAGAGCATACTAAATAGGAGGTATTTCAAGAGGGAAAACATCCTTATACCATCACAGACTCAAAGAATTTCTGGACAACAAAAAACTGTATTTCTTATGGTTTGGGTTTTGAAATTTAATCCTGATTTACATATCCAACTTCATTTTGACTGTCCACAGGATCTGATCTGTTTTATTTTCAGTTCATCCTCTCCTCCTACAGGAATGACACCTCTCATGTTCTCATAGGGAAGTGGACTGAACAACTGACTGTTGGTCAGTTTGTGATGCACTAAAAAATAAAACAAGAATCTACAGAGTGGTTTCCACCCACACATGGGAAGAAGCTTAGTGACAACACCATTTTGGCCCCCACTGTAAAAATGAAAACCCACAAGCCATCAGTAAATTCATAACTGTGCATTTTCAAGCTGTGATCACTGTTATTTGCAGTATTCCTGGGGAGACAGTTAATACCTAAGGGCAAAAGATCTAGTCATTCTCTTCTGTCCTTTTGAGTAGTCCAGGTGCCTATGTCTTCTGTGGCACACATAGTTATATTCAAATTTATTACCTGGATTACATCTCTTGAGATCATAACCTTCCATGGCAGTTATTATTAGGATAGTTTGTGCATAAGTAAGGTACATGTCACTGGTATCCATACTGCCTGTTCTGTTGGCTCTTCTCTCTTTTACTTCAATTTTGCACCTGTATTATTCTGTTGAGCATGGTGAAATTTTAGCTTAATTTGATGTAATGTAATCCTTACTTCTTTCAGAGTCAGCCAGGACACATCTCCTGCAAACTGACATCTTGTGTTCCATTTTCTCTTCCAAGTCCAAGTTATACAAGTTTGTTAATTGCCTGTAGAAGTGTGACATTAATAGAACTGATATAATTTAAATCAAGTAAGAATTATAATGGTCATCTTTTCTAACATCCTGTGTTATATAGGCTATACAAATTCACCTAGCAATTTAACATGAACACATCTGTTTGATCTATAGTCTCTCACTTATATAACCATTGAGTCTTGAATTCGAGACCACCCATCGTGGAAAATGGTGCCAAATAAGAAGTTTTATCAGAAATATTTTTCTTCAAACACAGTTAGGTTTACTAAATTACTTTGAAATCTCTATTTCCCCTCATTCTTCCCGTGTTCATTAATGTGTCATGTCACATGAGGATTATTTACCGGTACAGTATGACAGTAACTAAATTCTAATGGAACAAATTACTAGCTTGTCTGTAACTTAATTAAGTAAAATATTTTCCATTTGAGATAAAAAGATAAGGTCTGTCAAATCCTAAGGTAGCTGTGTACTCTATTCAAGTACATGCTAAGAGTATGACCTTAATTTTGGTCCTTAGTTTATACTGACTCTTTATATATTGCTGAACAATTCAATTACTTCTAGACTGTCTCAACTCAGGCTGGAAGTATTTGTCCCCAAAAACGTGATGTCTGTTCCCTTGCAAGACATGAATCCCACAGTCCCTCTCATGCCTTACCTTGACTCCCATCACAGTTGGGACCATTTGCTACAGCAAAGGTGGAAATCATTTTAAAAGGAACACATCACTGTGGGGCCACAGGGGAAATTTCTCTGCAGCCACTGATAGTGGTTCTTGTTCTGAAGCACAAAAGGTTACCTTTGTCATGAACTTTTATCCCGGATAGTGTAAAAACACATAAAATTCATATAAATATCTCATCTATTTTTAAATCCTGCAAATTTCTTACCTGGAGCAAATGAATTCCACAACTTAATTATACTTTATTTTTAAAAGAATTTTAGCTTTATTATAGCATAAAGGAAGAACAGTAAAACTAATAACTACAGCTCTACTGGAGCCTGGAATTAGACAAGCAAAGATTTACTGATATGAATTAAAAATACAGAAGTAGGGATGTTTTTCAGAAGTAGGGATGAATTTGTGTGAGGTGCTACCCAAACACACATGCTTCTACACCAAAATGAAAACAATCTAAGGATAAGCAGAATGTGGGAGGGAGAAGATGTATATGCAGAAACGTATTTGAAACAATTAGAAAAATCAGTTAGTAATTTTTTTTATTATTTCTAAATGTCCCCATCTGCCTTCATTCTTTCCTGATTTTCCCACTAAATGCTTCTTGATTTATTTTGGCTGCCATTTTAGCGGTGAGTCTTGAGCAGCAATCTGGTGAGAGAGGGGAGGGGATATGCAGATAAATACCCCACAGAGAGCATCCAGGTTTTAATGTGCACACCCTGCTTCAAGACTGAGAACAAGTTCAGATGAAATCCTGTCAGGGAGGTTCAGAACCTTTGGTAATTCTGGAAAAACACACACTCCCTGTCCATGTCCACACACATACACACCCTTGCCCCTCTGTCACATGCACACAGAGTATGCCCATGGGATTTTTTCACTCATCCGCCACAGCTCAATGCACCAGTTTAGCTATGGGAAGGAGAAATGATTTGTACTCATCAATCACCCTATTACAAACTCCTGCATTGCAACTGTAAGATACTTTTGAGCTTGATTTATAGAGGTGATTCTGAGCTATAAATGAACTTTAATTTCTGTAAACAATACCAGTGCTGTTTCTAAACTTACCTTTACCTTTCAACCTTTAACACCTAATTTCCTCAACAGGAACTGTAGTCTTTCAGAAGTCCCGAGAAATATTTCCTATTAATTATCTACTATAGTCTACATTCTTTCTACCAGTTCCTTGTAAAACATTACAGAGGAAACCTCTGGGAAATAACAAGTGAGCTCATGGTGACAGGGGCAAATATGGGAATTTTCTCTGAAAACTTTCCAAAATGTTGTCAGGCCTGCTGTATAATTATGGAATATTTCATCTCCACCCTTGGTAACACAAGATCTTGGGGACAGAGAAGGCGTGAAATCACCATGGAAAGAGGATGAGGAAGAAGATGCAATGCTGCAGCAGCAGCAGTCATGACCTTAGAACTCCATTAGAGAAGTGAGACATAGGGAGGAGGTAGATTGGGAAAGCAAGAGGCCTGTAAAGTATCTGAGGATTCATCCAAACTGACTGTGGGAGAGTGGAGATGAGAAAAAAAAAAAAAAAAAAGGAGAGAAATAAAAGCTAAATTTTGAGGAAGAAGGAAATGAAAACACCCGAGGTGTAACACCGTCACTTGATTGGCACCCAAGCTGGTTCTCAGCAGTAAGTGGAGATAACATACCTTTTACAAGTACCAGAGAGAAAGGCAGGAGACAGGCAACAAGAACAGAAGGAAATGGGTGGAGGTAAAGAAAGAAAAACACATAGAGTGCCAGTGTTCTGTGGACAGTTTGAGCGTGCAATAATAACAAAATAATTCTGATAACAGTGTGTGACTGTTGCTAAACTGCACAGTGGTTGTTGCTCCTCTGTAGAAATAAAAGTGTTGTTTATGTCAGAAACTGTTCTTTGAAATGTGTATTTTCAGAGCTCAGCAGCTTCAGTGTCTGTGGATCTACACTTACATCTATCAAGATGAAACCTGGCCTTCACCATCTTCCATTGAGCTGGAAAACAACATAGCATCAAAATTGTTATGACTGTTTTTGGGTGGGCTGCAGTCCTTTGCGAATACAAAACTAAGTAAAACTAAATGCTCTTCTTTCTCTGTTAGTCACTGAAGGAAAACAGGAAAATGGCACACAGATCAGTAACACAGATCTGGTCTTTGGTCCTTCAGGCGAAAGTCCCACTGAAATAAGGTTAATGAAGTAACTCATTTGGCCTATTGTTCTTGTATCTATTGCTTTCAGAAATCAAGCCATGGTGCCTGTAAATATGTGATGTAATATCTGGAAAATATTAATGACAGTATATAGAAGAATCCCAGGTAAATTTTATTCTTTAAAATTTACTTAGGGGAGCTCAACTCTCTGAAGTCAGAAAGACTCTCAAAACAAATACAGTAGTATTTGTCAAAAGGAAGAAAACACTTCTATCTAAAATACCAGTTCCATCACATAAAAATGCATAGTGGAAGTACCAAAATATCTTAGTGTAACAGTGTTCTTTAAAACTCCTCATGTGACAACAATTAAAATGTTCTTCTTCCAGAATACATCTGTTCAACTGAATATACTGCTGGGGTTTTTCAGTAATTACTTCCAGAAAGAGGTTTTTAGAGCATTTCAATAAACAATCTAAGCTTTGACCACTTGTTACATGCATATTTTTATGCTTTTAAGAATCCTAGTGTAATTTTATAGATAATTTTTTATGCTTTCTTGTCTCTAGAAAAATCCTTCCACTTAAACAGAGGAGAGGGACACCTTCACTGAGACCCCTCAATGCTAATTTACAGATCAGCTGTTTGCACTACAGATGTCCTAGGAAATGAATGTCTGTATAGAGCTTAAAGCATTGGGTTTGACCTGGTAAACCCTAAACAGAATGATAACTTCTCACCTGAGAAGCCACTGCTGTCTCTGTCTGAACTGCTTGCTGATCATTTCTGTTGAAAAACTATCTTCACTGCCTTTTTTTTTTTTCTTGCAATGGTCTGAAATATCTTAGGTTTTTTGTCTTATAACACAGACTTCAGCGGGCTTGTCGCAAGCACTGAAGTACAAAAGATCAAGATCTGGGACTTCTAGAGGATTACATACTCTATTTTTAATATAGAAATTTTAGAATTCAATTGTTTATATAAGAAAGGAAGAGAAGTGTACCACCGGGGTTTTGCAAGTAATTTTCTAAAGAAAAGCAGAAGGGAGGCATTGCTGCCATATAGATTGCCATAAGCAATTGTATCTGACAGACGAGCATATGATCCATTTAGCTAGTTATATAGCAAAGAAATACAATTTGCATGTCCGTGGGATCAAGTAAAGCCACCAAATCCAAAACAATTACTATACTCTAGCAGGATTTTATATTATCAAAATAGGGAAGTTGGGGGAAAGTACAAATAATTTAAGTACACCATAATGCGTTTTACGGGGATTTTAATTGTGTCTAAGATGCCATTTCTAATGTAAGAAATCACAGGACCTCCTGATGAACACGCAGTGCATTTTTTATTTTAAAAAAGTTGTGATATCAGAAGTTGTAAAACACCATCAATCTTCCCTTTGCAGCCTTGGTTTGGACTCTCCCCCATGAAATGGCACATTAAAGATGGTTGGAAATATTCAACCAAAAAAGGAACGTGGGTTTTGTAAGAAATGTTTTGGGGTTTTTGACCAGCTCTAGTTAGCATTCGTTGCAGATGCAATATTTTCAAAACTGTTTCCTGAAAAGAGAGGCTGTTCACCAACACTGTGATAGACAATTGTATTTTGTTTTCAATAAAACAAAAGCAAATACTGAAAAGAAGCCGCAGTTATAACACTTCAAGAAATTTGTTATACATGTAATAAAAGAGAACTACACACTTTCCACCATAGAAATTCATAGAACAGCATAGGTTGGAAAAAGCCTCTTGAGGCACAATGAGCCCTCTGCTCAAAACAGATCTAATTAGTTCAGGCTGCCTGGGGACCTGTTCAGCTGAGTTTCAAATATCTTGAAGGACAGAGATTCCACAACCACATTACTTCAAGGATTAATGGCCCTGTGGATAGGACAATGGATTGAGACTTAAATCCATTTCCAGTTGTCTTAAACTCCTTGATTTGTGTCTGTTATGTGACCTTGGATGACTCAGTTTCTCCACTTGCAAAACTAGAATTATTATTCAAAACTCCTGCATAATTATATTATTGCATTATAAACACTGCCTGAACAACAATTTATTCAAAGATGCTATCACTGTAAAGTAAATGTTTTTAAGTCTTTGGATCCCACCATGGGAGGAATGAAGCTAAAGAAATAGGAAAAAGCTGCACTTTACATAAACCAGCAGATTACTTTACACAGCTACAGTGGCCTGCACACACAGAGGCCTAAACTATTGGCACCTTTAGCTCTTGGCTTGTTACTGCTGATCCTGGTAACTTTAACTATTCAGGGTGCATAGTTCACACCCAATACTGACATCCTTTTCATTATGTTCTCAGTGTTTAAATTAATGACTAGCCAGTTTTCATTCTGGTTACCGTATTCTCCGATTTTATATAAAAAATATCTGAATTTTTTCTTCCCCCTTAAACCGTAGGTATTGTCTTTCTGCCTAGAATGCCAAATCCTTGGATGTCGTTCTCATCAGGAGTAGGGCATGTAATGACTCTGATTCCTATCTGTATGATGAACAGCCTTTTCTTAGAAACCTGCAAGATAATTCATGCTGTTGAGGACAGAGCCATTTTGTTTATGACGCTTATGATAATTTACCTTCTGATCTGATAAAAAGATTTGTAAAGAATATATCTGTATGGAATATTAGCTGTATCCTTCCATCAGCACTATTTAGACTATGCAAGTGAAAAATCCCAAAGTAGAGAGATCTCAGTTTTGGTGACTTTTGCTTCTGTTGGCATTTTGTTTAAAGATATTTCCTTGAATTTGTTTTTGTCTCATCCTGAATCCCTTTTTTCCATATACATTTGAATCACCATAAATTTGCAACATCATGACCCAGGAGTTAAACATTATAGTGTCCAACATGAGTAAATTGAGTTTAGTTCATGTGTCGCAAGTATATCTTATTTCAAATAGCATCTAACTGAACTCTCATGGGACATGTAGCTCACTACTTACAGTATTTGAGACTGTGACCTCTGAAATCATAGAGCTTTTAGGTCAGGAATGCCACAATAATTGAAGTCCTGTAGACGCTACATTTTTTATGTGACCGTCACTGCATGTGACTTTCTCACATCCCATATCCCCATCTGGGCTGTGGCCACGCGAGGAATGACAGTCAGATGTCTGAAAAGGGATTTTTCCAAGGTGAAGCAAAGGAGATGATACAGTGCTTAAAAACTCCCAAGAGTGCAAGTATAGGACTATTCCATTGCCAACTCCTCCTTAGCACCCTTGAACAAACCAGTGTAGGTTCAGTTTCTGATCTTTGACATGCAGATGATAAATAATCCATAAGTCCATGAGGCTTAGCACAGGGTCTAAAGAGGCTTTCACAGACTTTCATAAGGACAGTGAAACAGCACACTATTTACACTGCTTGCATTTGCAGGATTTATTAACGTTGTACCGTGCACAGGCAGACTTGGGTGGTGCATCGACATGCTATTTTGGGATCCTGCCTGCACTGACATCTGTTCTGTCATTAGGATCAGAAATGAAGGGATGACACCGGGCTGGCCATAGCTGGCTCTGTGCTCCGAGGCCGGCACAGCTCCCCGGTAACCCAGGGAGACGGCGGCCCGGCCACCGGCGTGTGACAGGGAGAGGTGCCCAGGTGCGTTTCACCTGCCGGGAAAAGGCCTCTACGCACTGCGTGCCCGGGGAGCGGAGCCCTCGAGAGGAGCACAGTGACACGACCGTCAGGAGGGCCGGGGAGCGGAGCCGGGCCGGAGCTCGCACCTTGGCCCGGCGGGGCTTTCCTGGCCCGCACGTCGCGGTACTTTCCGGGCACGGTAACCTTTGCTTTACTCCTACTGCGCCCGGAGGGGTGGAAACTCCGGGCAGAAATCACTCGGGGAAGGCGGCAAAGAAGGGGAGGTGTGTTTAGGTGACATTAAGTGATCGGGGGCGGTTTGCCGGCCCGCACCCTGGTCCAGCGCGCTGCACCCAGCGCGGCGCTCCGGCGGCGCTTGTGGGGCCGGGGGGCAGCGCCGCGGGGTGAGGAGGAGGCGATGGGGGTGAGGGTCGCACGAGCAAGCGGCGGCGGCGTCACACGAAGCGAGGGCCGGCCCCGCCGAGGGGCGGAGGGGCTGCCACGGGGCCAGGGCGGAGGGCGAGGTGCGGCAGCGGGAGGCGCAGCGCTGTGTCCACGGCCTTCGCCCGCCTCCCCGAACAAAGCGGCGCGGGCGGACGCAGTGACTTCACCGCCGGGCCCGCCCCCGCCCGCGGAACCTGCCCCGCTGCCGTCTCCTGGCAACCGAGGGGAACCGGGGGGACCCGTGGGGACCCGCGGGCCCGGCTCGCACCCGCCGCGGTGGGGCCGGGCCGCTCCGTGCAGCGCCGCCGGCCACCCTCCCGGGCCCCCCAACCCGCGCCAAACCCCGGCCCCGCGGCGCAGAGGAACAGCCCCGGCAGCAGCTCGGGACGGGGCCGGCAGCGCCCACCTGGCCCCGGCAGGGGCGGGCGGGGGGCGGCTGCCCGGCGGGGGCGGGGACAGCCGCCGGCCGCCTGTTTCCCCGAGGGAAGTGCGGAGCCGCCGCCGCCGCTATCCGCGCGGTGCCAAGAGCCTCCCCGCGCCCCCCGGGCAGGGCGGGCGGTGGGGCGCCCCTGGCGCGCCGGTCTGGAGGCGGATGGAGGGAGCTGCGCTCTGCGCTCGGCCGGGGCCTCACGGCCGCCGCTGCCGGGGGGGGGCCGGCCCTGGCGGGGCGCGGGGGCGCGGCGGGCGCTGCCCCCGAGATGCAGCGGCCCGCGCCCGCCCCGCCGAGCGCCCTACCTGTGCCGGGCCCGCCACCGCCCCTCCCCTGGCCCCGCCGCCGCCGCCGCCCCCGCGGGGGCCGGGACTGAGCGCGCCGCGGCGCCGAGGCACGGCCCCGAGGAGACCGAGCGGGAGCGGTGCCGGCAGCGGCGCATGATGTGGGTGCCGCTGCTGGCTTGCCTCACCGCGGGGATCGTCTCCGTGCCCAGGTGCCAGCGCGGCCCCGGAGCCCTCCTGGGGGCGGTCCGGCTGCTGGCGGCCGTGCCGGGACTCTGCCAGCGCCGTAAGTGTCCGAGCGCCTGGGGCTGCTCGCCGTGCCCCGGCTGGCTGGGGTTGCCGCTGGGTTTGGTTCGGGCGCGGGGGCCGTGCGTGGGCGGGGGGCACGGCCGGTCTCGGCGGCTGCCCCGGGGCACAGCCCTGACAGCCGGGGCCGCCCGCCGCCGTGGGCACACGCCGGGCCGGGCCGGGCCGGGCCGGCGGGCGGCGCGTACCTGCAGGGAGAGCCGGGCTGGAGCCGCCGGCCCTTGCACAAACTTCACGCCGGCCCGTAGTTTAACTGTCCATCCTGGGGCGTCCACCCTTTAGGGAGCCGTGGCAGCTCCCGGAGAGCCTGCGGGAATATCGCACTCCAGGATGCTGCGGGTCCTGAAAGTGCACTCTCCGCAAGTCTCCGTGAAGCGGCACACAGAACCGCCTGGGGATTCCCAAGCTACGGATGGACAATGCTTAGGGATGGTAACACTCCGTTTTACGTCGCTTATATGGCATGTAGTGGCAGGGTGAAATAGGGATACAGCTATGGGAAGATTGTCTTCTGTTTACCTTGGGGTAACCTGTATACTGACGGTTCCCCGGGAGCCACGGTACTGGTGATGAAAAAGGTGAATGTGGGTAACCCCTCACATTGTGGAATTGCTTCCCAAACCCCCCTCTCAGCGTGCAGGCTGAGAGCAGTTTGTGCAAATGTACCTTGGTAGCAACAGCTGATCAGACAGAGCAATCAGGTTAGTCAAGTATTTCATAAAGAATCTTATTTAACTAGCAGTTGTCAGAAAAGCAGTTCAAGTTGTCAGTCATCTTTCCGTGTTTTTTTGAGCTTGTGGAATAATTGCATTTCCAACTCTAAGCCTGGAGTTGATTTAAAATGTTAACATGTAACCTCTAAAAATAAGATTTACAATGGAAACGATGTATTAGCCTTAAGTTCTTTATTGCATATGTGACAAATTCATGCCTAATTCAGTAGAATTTGCCCAGTGCTATTAAAAACAATGGAATAATTTGTTAACTTTCATAGGATAATTTATTTTGCTTTTTTGGCTTCGTATTTTGAATTCAAAACCAAACTAAATGTCAATAGGAAAAATAAAATATATTATTAAATTTCTTATGAAACATGACATCTTGTATGTAGTATCCCAGATTCTTTTTTATGCAGTGCAATTGAGTTGAAAGGCTAATTGAAACTTTATGGAGAGGATGGTTCTGTGCCTGAATGCAGTGTTGTGCTTGCTCATGAGTGTAGCTCCTAGGAACGCACTAGGGCAAATAATGCATCAGAACAGAATGCCACAGGGGGAGGTTGTGCATGGGGCTTTTGTGCCAAAGGATACTTGCTGTCTTTGTTGTGCTTGATAGTGAAAATATACATGGGTGACACGTCATGGGTTATGTGTTTATTGTGACAACAGCTCTCAGATTGGGCTGACTGTAACTCAGATAGACCTTGTTTTTTCCTTTTCATTTGAAACCTCTGCTAATTCATGAAAGCTGAAAGTCACACTGAATTCCTTCCTTCATACATAATCACTTTACAGGCTAGAGCCACAGTTAAAGTAAGAAGAGTGTTTTGTTTGTTTTTTCTCTGAATGAACATGTGAAATTTTTTGTTATTATTGTTGCTGTTTGATTTTTACATTTGGTTGTGATAGCCAGTGCAGCACCACCTGGATTCTTTGAACGTCTGCAGGCTGCTCCAAGAGAGAGTCTGGGCAGCAAGTCCATGTACAGATATTTGGCAACACAGCTCTGTTGAAGCAGCCACTCCTCTTTGCTTCTGTACTGACAGTGCTGGGCATGAAGAACAGCATTGAGCTGTTCCTGTGCCATCAGCAAGTTCAGTTTATTTATGTGCAGAGTTGGCAGAACCTGTGTATCTGTGTTGAATCTCCAGTTTTAAAAGCGACTGGAATTAATATGAAATGTACATGGAACTCATAGTCTGTTCATTCTTGTTGGAGCATTTGTGGCTCTTCTAGTTGAAAAATGAAGAGTTTAATGCTACCTGAGGTATTAGTTCTACAAACTGCAGTTTGAGATGTGAGTTACTGCGTGGGGATAAGTAAAGGTAGAATTTGGCCCGAGGTTACAAGGAGCGCAGAAGGAAATCTCACAGTGCTGTAAATTTGGAAGTCCCAAATTAAAGGTTCTGTAAGCTCAGATAAAAAGGGTAGTGTTGCTGCCTTCTACAAAGGGTCTCTTGTTCAGTAAGTCTCACCAAAAGGAAATTTGCAGTTCAGTAAGCCAACTATAACAAATACCTGACATAAGAATGGAGCAAGTTCCATAGGGGTTTCTACAGGTCCCACATTTCTCTTTGAACATTAAAACCTAAAGATGTAAACCAGTGAACTGAATAAAAGCTGGATTCCACAGTGAGAGCATGTGTATGCATTGTGCTAACCAGTTGTGTAAGTGCTCACTTCAGTGAAGGCAGTCAGTGCCCTTGCCTTCTTGAAAAACTAATGTGTTGAAACTCTTAGTTTTTACCTGTTGTATAAGCACATGGAATATGTGGAGCTTAAAAACTGAAGAATGACAGATTGTTCAAGGTTAACAGAGAACATTGGTTCAAATCTCAGCAGTGTCTCAAAACCAGTTGTAATTAATATTAAAATCTGAAAACTAAGGTACTGGATGCTTTCTGAAATATCTAGGTAGTCATTCCTGTATGAAGCTCAAGTAAACAGAGTTTACTTGTGATGTGCAAACAGGGATTGGATAGCATGAAAATCTTTATCCCTGATTTTAGAGTTGGAGAATAGTCACGCAACAATTCTGTTACATAGTCATGGTTGACAAGTCTCTAATTTAAATACCAACCATAAAAGCTGGCATTTTCAGTCTTCCTGAGTGTCATTTGGAAAGACCAATTAGGGGCTTGGGGAAAGTGGAGGATCTGTGATCATGGCAGGGTCACTTGTTAATTGATCTGTCACATCAGATTCCCATGTGTGTTCCCTCTAGTTAGAAAGTTTCATAAATCATTACTGGGTTACTTCTCAAAGGAACAAGAAAAGCTATTCAAACCACTCATGGAAGAACAGTTTTTGAAGAGTGGTGGTCGGGAAATGTCCCTGAACACACAAAAAAAGTCCAAAATAAATGATACATCATGTTAACTTTAACTGGTGTTTGTCTGTTAATTTCTTTTCCGTGCTGGCCCATTTTCTTTTGAGGCTCAATGGAAGCTGAGTTGTATGGGGTACTCAATGCTGAGACAGTTCTGCTTTTCTTAAGGCTTAAAACAATCCAAGAAGAAAAGGAAAAAAAAAACATTTTTAATTTCCTGAGTCTGCGTGGGTGATCTGCTCCCTAGGGGTACTGGACCATCTTTGGGAAAGTCAACCTTTTGGGAACCAGCCTTTGGGAAAAACAACCTGGGTGTTTGGGAAGGCTGTAGGTTGCAATTCTGAGGAATAGTGAGGGGGAGGTTTGTTTATCTGCACATTGCCCAAGGAGATTATGCCAGTGGTATGCATAAATTTGCTTTGCAAATTGTACACTTCTCATAATCTGTTGCAATTTCATGTCTGTTCAGGGATTTTATGTGGTAAGTTTTTTTTTTTTATTTTATGGTTTTTACAAGTTGAATGCAACTGGTGTGGTTGCCTGTGTAGTATTTACAATGCTTTCCTGCCACAGATGTTTGAGATGGGATAAGACTGGGAAAAAAGAGGAGATGGGCAGCTTACCAACTAGAAGAGTGATAACCATGTTCTTGATGTTCTGGGAGGGTTGTCTTTTGTCATTTCAGATATGCTTTTGCTAAGGGGAGTTGTCAAGGCAGCCTGAAGATTGCATGCAGAAGGAATACTCTGTGTAGTTGGAAGAGCCAGTTGCTTTTTTTTCTGGCTGTTATGCTTTCAAGGAATGGAACTGCAACAACTGAAAAAGAAAGAATTACACCCCATTAGTCAAGAGGCCTGAATTAACAAATTTGATTTTCCATTAAAGTACAATCTAATTTACCTCCTCAGAGCATCAGAAAGATGTCAAAATATGATTTTCTGGAAGCTAAAGAAAATCTTCACCACATGACCCACATCTGGTTGTATGTTCAACAAGAGGACATTACAACATCAGATTATATTCTCCCTTATACTTTACAGCGGGCATAAATGCTGATAAATTTTTCAGGTGCCTATGAAGAACTTGTGATGACTTGTATATGTTTTGTCTTGAATTTAGGACAATTTGTGTTAGTTACTAATCTACAGTAGGAGGTATGAGAAAAGATACATAAGATATTTTATTTCCAAATTGTGTAAGTTGACATAGGCTGCTGATATTTATCAAGACTTCTTCAGAAAGTCATCATCGTCATTTCTTGGTTGGAAACTAGGAATATCACTTCTTTCTGGGTCTCTTCTTCCAAGTAACAAGCAATAGGATGAGAAGAAATAGCCTCAAGTTGTACCAGGGAAGATTTAGATTGGATATCAGGAAAAATTTCTTCACTGAAAGGGTTGTCAAGCCTTGGAACAGGCTTCCCACAGAAGTGGTGGAATCACCATCCCTGGAGGCATTTAAAAGACATGTGCTGCTTAGGGACACGGTTTCATAGTGGACTTGTTCTGTGTTAACAGTTGGACTCAAGGATCTTGAGGGTCTTTTCCAGCCTAAATGATTCTATGATTCAAGGAAGTACTCCTGACACACTCTGAGCCTCCGCATGTCTTTTTTAGCCTCACCTCTCCGAAAAGTTCCATGAAGGTTGCACATCATTCAAGATGAAAACTTGGAGAACAGAATCATCAAAAAGGTGCATAGCAACTCAAGTTTTTTGTGTATGTGTATCAATTTAGAGGATTAGTGGTGGACTTGACAGTACTGGGTTAATGGCTGTACTACATGGTCTTAGAGGTCCTTTCCAACCTAGATGACATTATAATTCTGTTCTATGATTTTAGGAACAGGTCTGAGGTAAGAAGCATTAGCCTTATTGTACAAATCAAATTTACGTTACTTACATGATTTTTTTGTCACCAATGTACTTTTTAAAAACTGCTTATAGAAAAACAATAATTTTTTAGATCAGGAGAGGTGTGTCTCAGGCAGTGGTTGGGATTTAGTGAGTTCTGTCTAGGTAAGAAGGACAAGTGGAATAGCTTGGTGTCCTGAGCTTTAAAGTTTGCTCAGTGTTCTTAAAATACATTAATGACACTAAAATAGTACGTTATATTTTCAAGACTTATGTATGTGAACTATCCTGTGCTTTTACTGTAACTGTAATCCAGATGTCTTGGTAGAAATTTGGCTTCTCATGATGAAGGTACTGAAAATAAAAAACTGGAGAAGAATATCAGTTCCTTTGTGTTAATAAACTTTTTGTAGTTTGTTGAGGCCTTTTTTTATATATCAAATTCTTAAGGCCTCAGAGTTTCTTGTTCTATTTGCACCCTCCTTTCCAGCAAAATCTTGTCTTCAAAGCTCCTGTATGTCCTACTAGTTGCTGACTTCTGTCTAACCAGTGGAAAGATGTAATAATTCTTTCTCATCTGCTTAAATAGGCGTGATTTATGATGGACAAAGTAGGATATGGTCTCTTATTCCTTTCTAAGCACTTGAAATTTATTAAAAATTTTTTTTTTTCTTTTGGCAGTTTACAGAAATGGACTTGAGCTATTTAGTTTAACTTTTGGGAAGGAAATGGGGCTCTAATGAATTAGTTCACTGTCCACTGTAATGGAACCTTTCTTCAAGAAGAAAAGTAAGCTGCTTGCCAGCCATTCAGGATTCCCCCTTGTTCTGGTGGCAGAACAAGAATAACCCCCTGAGCAAAATGTAAATGTTTCAAGATTATTGGAATTTACAGCATTAGAAAGCTGCCAAAAAACCAACTTCTAGCTGAGGCTAAATTGGCCTAAATTGAAAACTTTGCAAAGCTCATAATTGACTTTTTTCTTTATATGTTTCTCTGCTTCCCATGACTTCATTGTCATATGCCTGTGGTGACTTCTTCTGCTATTACCCAGGGTGACAATAATGAGTCTGAAGTATTTTTGATCATCAAAAGATACTGAGACAAAGATTTTAACTATGATTATTGGAGGAGGAAACTTCTGTACCATCAGGCAGGTGGAATGATCTTCCTGGATGCTCGATTTTTATTTTTCTTCAGGCTTCTTCTCTGCTCACTGACTAGGGAATTAAGTTGTTAGCAGCAGTATTTCACTGGATTCAGATCTTGAAGTCTTAAGTGTTTTTGGTATTTTGCTGTTGTTGTAGCTGTGTTGTGAATACAGCTGCATGATGTATGGTGGCATCACAAAAGTAGTTCAAGTCTGATTAAACCGTTAACTGCCCTTTCCAAAATAAATTCTGTTCCTTCTCGGTGTTCAGTGGAATTAGGCTAAGTGAATTCTGTTTGTTCTACTGTACTTGAGAATACAATTTATTTCCCTGTTATCTCTGCAGGGTGACAAGGGTTAGTACTGTGCTGAGGACAACTTGCTTCTCTCAGACGGGAGCTGCTTGCTGGAAACTGAATCAAGTTCCCATATTTTTGCTGAAACAAGAGTACCAGGAAATTAGAAAACTTGTGACAACTTACCCTCTGGTACAAATGGCACAAAATTACCTAGATAAAACTAATTACATAAGCAAGCATGCTCTTCCAATCTAACAAAAGCTGTTGGAGTGCATTTTGCTGCAAAAATGTTTTGATATTACTTCAAAACATTAAATAAACCACTACCTGTTTAAAACCTTGAATTTCTGGGTTTGAAGTCTGTCCCTTAGAGAGCATTTAAGCTGCACCTGCAGATCATACACATATGTGAATACTTCCTTGAAGGAGCACAAGCAGATTATTGCATTGAAACAGACTGTATGCACCAGTAGTTATAGTTAGTATGTGAGTCTGCATATTTTATAGCCTCAGTCATGTTTTGTGTAATCTTCACCCCCAAATTATAAAAATTTAACAGGCTAAACCTAAAAGGAAGATTGGCCACTGTCTTTTCCTAGACAGGTATGGTTGGGGTTTGAGTCTTTTAATTTAGAAGAAAATCCCAGAAATTTTTTACCAAATTCCATTTTTCTCAGGGCAAATAACTATGGAGATTGAAAACCCTATTGAAAAGCAAATTACTGAAACAATAAATACCAAACACTTGGTATTCTAGAAGTCAATAATATTTTTTTTAGATGGCCCTCCTGAATAAATGCTCCTCCCAAACTTGTGCACTACATACATGTCCTTAAGGAGTGGTGGTTATCCTCTCTGGTACTAGTCTTAGCTTTTATTTAGTATTGTCGATATTTTCTCATAGTGAGTATAAACTGTGCTTTACGTATTTAGTGTTTTGTTTAAACCCTGACATGCCTCCCTAATATACACATGTGCACAACTTTTGGTTTGGGGCTTTTGGTTTGTTTCAGGAAAATCTTCTGTAGAAGCCCAGTTCAGTTTATCATTTTGTGTACAGAACTGAGGGACTTGTTCAGCTAGGTTTTCAGCTTTGAGAATTAGGATCTGAAATGCAGAGTTAAGTTTGTTTCAAATTACAGTGTATGCAGATAAAAGAGAGTGAAGTGAGCTGTTTGTATTGCTATGGAAAAAGAACCTGTGGATCAAATGGTCTAGGTGACACTGCATGGGAAGAAATAGCTCTAAACTATTCTTAGCTGTTGCCCATCCTGTGCACTGCTTCTAGCTTGTGAATGAAGGCACAGTGTCAGAGTAAGTAGTGCTCTTATGGGGCAGAAAGCAACAATTTGGTGATATTAGATATATAATAAAAAGATAGATTAGGGAGGCAATTGGGGGTTGAGTGCCTGGTTTGAGGAGATGAAGCTATAGAAGATGGTGGGAGAAACACCTTGAGCTTGTCTTTTTTTCAAGGTTGAACTACTTAAGCTGGCAAAAGTTAGTCATTTGTGTCTAGCTTTTTATCCATCATGACCTCCTAATTAGGTAAAGGCTTTATAGAATACAGAGGACCATACTGACCATTCAGGGTTGTTGATGTGCAACTTGCTACCAGTGCTTACTAATATACAAGAAATTAAATTAGTAATGCTACATGGCAGTAGCCATTCCAGGCTTTTTTCAAGCAGAATGACTGTATCCAACCTGGCCAACTCCATGGGAGGTTCTAGCAGCTGGAAATGACTGGAATACAATGATTTCTGTGCCCGTGTTCCATCCTAGAAAACAAGAGTATTGACACAGCACCACACATCTTGAAGTTTCCTTGGAATCAAGGGATTTAATAAAAAAAGGTTTAGGGTCTCTGGTTCCATATGCTTTGCATTTTTATTGGTGCAAAGCTGTGCAATCAGGACCATCAAACCTGTGCCATAAAAGCAAATGACTGTGGGAAATGAGTCTCTTCTAATGATATAATCGTAGTAAATTGTCCTGTATGTTTTTGTTTATAAGAGAACGGGATAGGTTGGTTTCAGAAGTAAGTAGTCTTTGACTCATTGTTTGCAGGCATGTATCACATCAACAAAATTTAACCATCTCCCAGAAAAGCAGGAAGTTTCATAGAAAGGAGAGGCTACAAGAAAAGTTGGCCAAGAAACAAAAATTGTATTGTGAAAAATTTCAAGGTTACATTGCTTGTTTTCATTTGGTGTTGTGGCTTGGGAACAAAGTCAGTCTGAAGTAGTCAATAGCTCTGTCTCTCACAGTCAAGGCCATGTTCGAGGCTGTGGTTTGAATGTTGTGTTAGTGTGTCCAAAGTGCTGTACCAGTAGCTTCTTTGGGTAGTAGAGCCTTTTCCAAAATGCTGTTATATACATCTTTCTGACAAAATAATAATAATAAAAAAAATCCTGTGTATTGATAGATATATATATGAAAAACTTGAGTTGCTATGCATCTATCTGAGGCTTCTGTTCTCCAAGTCTTTGTCTTGAATGATGTGCAACCTTCATATAAGTGATGGAAATTTTCAGAGAGGTGAGGCTAAAAAAGACATGTGGAGGCTCAGAGTGTGTCAGGAGTATTTCCTTGAATCATAGAATCATTTAGGCTGGAAAAGACCCTCACGATCCTTGAGTCCAACTGTTAACACAGAACAAGTCCACTATGAAACCGTGTCCCTAAGCAGCACATGTCTTTTAAATGCCTCCAGGGATGGTGATTCCACCACTTCTGTGGGAAGCCTGTTCCAAGGCTTGACAACCCTTTCAGTGAAGAAATTCTTCCTGATATCTGATCTAAACCGCCCCTGGCACAACTTGAGGCCATTTCCTTTTGTCTTATTGCTTGTTACCTGGGAGAAGAGGCCAACTCCACCTGGCTGCAGCCTTCTATTAGGTTGTAGAGAGCAGTGAGTTCTCCCCGAGCCTCCTTTTCTCCAGGCTAAGCAACCCCAGCTCCCTCATCCGCTCCTCATAAGACTTGTGTTCCAAAGCCTTCCCCAGCTTTGTTGTACTTCTCTGGACATGCTCCAGCACCTCAATTTTTTTTTCTTGTAGTGAGGGACCCAAAACTGAACACAGGATTCAGGGTGTAGCCTCACCAGTGCGGAGTACAAGGGGATGGTCACTGCCCTCGTCCTGCTGGCCACACTGTTTCTGATACAAGCCAAGATGCCATTGGCCTTCTTGGCCACCTGGACACACTGCTGGATCGTGTTCAGTTGACTGTCGACCAGCACCCCTTGGTTATTTTCCACTGAGCAGCTTTCCAAACACTGCCCCAAGCCTCTAGTGCTGCATGGGGTTGCTGTGACAGAAGTGCTGGACCCAGCACTTCGGCTTGTTGAACCTCATGTAATTGGCTTCAAAGCCTAGTGTCTGTATCATTCTCTAATTACAGAAGTGTCCATACACTTCTTGGGACCTCCATCTCCACGTGCCATTACAGAGCAGACTTATGATACATTTTCTTTCTCCAGCATCAGCTACAACTGTAATTTTCTGCCAGGGCTGTCCTAAAGCTGTATTGACAGAGGTCTCCCACTTTTCCTCCTCCCCATTTGTCTTTGTGTTATTTAGCTGAAATCCAGTGTCAGTTCTCTCCACTGGTGTCACTCAGAGCTTGCACAATGTGCAAAAAAAAGGGAGAACTCAGGGTTTTTTGCCGCATATTTTGCAAAGATGTAAACTGTCATATGGCGCAGATTCTTGCATTATTTTTCATTTTGATGGCTTTCTAAATCATTTTTGTAGCTCTCAGTAATAACCCTTATTTTCACAAGACACTGTGTTCATAAAGTAATGCAGGTTAATTGGGGAACCCCAAAACTATTGGGGCGGGTATTGGCAGAGTTAGGAATGAGAAGCCTCTTCAGTCATCAGGACTTGTTCACTAGTGATTCTTTTCTCTGCATTTATCTAGATGTGCACATATACTTCTTATTTATATGTCACTTCTATCTCTTACCTTCTCTGTAACCACATTATGGTTTATCTCTTCCAGTATACTCCATTTTTCTTCTTAGGAACACTGTAACTGTTTATTTTTTTGTTTGGCTTAATTGGATTTTTTTGTGTTGGTTTTTTTTTGCTTGTTTGTTTTAATGGAAAGGTACTTTTACTCACTTGCCAGGTTTACAGAAGTATTTTCTCAGTGGTCAGAGTTTGACAGTGCCAGTCATGTTTTACACCTCCTTTTTAGGCATCTTCATTTCCTTAGCAAAAGTGTGTCTCTTTCAGAGAGTTTTAGTTACTGCTGCTTCTCTTGCTGGTAAAAAAACATTTTCAAATCAGTGTTCAGCTTAGGTTCTATCTGAATAGTGAAACTTAAATGCACAACCATTAATAGAGAAGTGAAACTAATTAACAAAGCCCATATGTAATAAAAAAAAAAAAGGAAGAAAAGTTTTTTGGTATTTTTGCTCAAGTAATCTTAGGATTTTATTATAAAGCATAATAACTGTACAGTATTCAAGCTGAAATCTCCTTTTCTGGGCAAGGCTGAGTACCCCTTAAAGCTGATTTTGAGACGTACCTTGTAATCTTCTTGGCAAATCTGGTGGTGACATAGTGTGCTTTTAAAGGATGGCGCAAAGGGTTAGAGAGAATTATTGCTTGTTTGGAAAAAAGAAAGGGAGAAAAATCCCTAATTTCAGGATTAGGTTTTAGGATTGGCAGCTAAGCACAGGCACTCATTTTTTCCTTGTAATCTGAGCAAGTAACTGTCAGACACGATAATCACGGAAAAATAATCCCTCTTCTGTAGCACTTTTATAATGCTTTTCATTGCACCTGCACATTCAGCTGAAGTGAATTGGGAAACCGTGTGTTAGCTGGGACAGTCACTGTCTGTCCCCTCTGCAGGAGTCATGTTGCTTTGCTCCTTGAAGACAGAAAGGTAACTGCAGTATACTGCATAAAAGCTGCAGCTTTCCTCATGGATGATGCTACACATGAGCTACTGAAGGCCTCGTTATCTGTAGAGAAGGACAGCCTGGCTTCTTGCTGCCCTAGAACAAGATTGGATGTAGAATTTAAGGAGAAACAGCTCTGTAGAGGCTAGATAATTTCATATTTTCTTGCTTTAACAAACGTTCAGCAGTCTGAGGACCATGATCAAGGAGTATAAGCTGCTAGTTATATTTTGGCTCTTTTTTAAGAAAGCAAATGGTACACCCTCCAAAACCAGCACAAACGTGTACCAACAGTGCAGTTGATATAAATCCAAATTCTTGGCTGTACTTGAACGAAGTACTGACTGTTTGAAAACCTGTTTAACATCCCCTCTCAAATGGCAGTGTGCATTATTGTTATTCCATCTCTGAGATAAATACCCTGATTGTGATGAAGTTACTTTCATAATAAGGAGTCAGGATGTGATTATAACATAAATGATGTTTGTCTTGCCTTGATCCCTCTTGTTCCAGATAGTTTAGACTTGCCACACCTGTAATCATTGTAAATAGTTGCAGTTGTTGGAGCACAGTGGTATTTTTCTGGAGGAGGCTGGAAAAGTGTATTATAACCTGATGTACTCACTTCTTTTTATATGCATATGCCTGTGCAATTCCCAGCACAGAATTTGGCCCTTGTCGAAAATACCTTTTGGCATACATCAGTTATAACTAAGCCAGTAGAAACTTGCCCTTAGCTTTGACTGAACAGTAACTCAGTCTTGTCTGGACTCTGTTTTTGGTGAAGTGGCAGGAAAAATCTCAGTTCTTTTTTGAGCCAACTCATAAAAAAATGTTTCTTGCTTTAGCATGGTTTTTTAAAGGAAGCTGAGAAGTTTATACTAGATCAGTTATGGTTTTAGAGTAAGCTTACAAGTAAATAATAAATATTTGGTGAATGAAAGCATGTCCATAAATGTTACTGCTATAAGGGTCTACGTACTTGGGAACCACAGTAGTGATGTAGCCAGAATAATAAAAAAGAAATTAATAAAACTTTTTCAAGTTTCTCTTTATTAAAAAAAAAATCCAACTCTTTGAGCCAATGGTACCAAGCTTGTCAATTGCCAATCCATGACTTCATGGTGTGAAAATGGAGCTCTTGAGACTGGATAGTTATCAGCAAAGACATTTGCATCCAGCAGTACTGTATATCTCATTTGTTAAAGCATTTCATCTGCCATGATCACACTGAAAACCCAAACTGGATTTTAAGATCTTTTCTTCCACTTAGCAGTTTACAAAGGCACACGGACACCCCTATATTTTACCAGACAGGCTGTATTAGTAAACTAAATCAAGTTTCAATAGATTCAATAAACTAACCATACAGAAAAAAAAATAGGACCGTTATTTTTCAATCAGTTTTCCAATGCATTTGTAAATATGGCACAAAAATATATAGTGCATGTTACGTGGTAATGTTTTGTTACATGGTCAATGGCATTTAAAGTGTGTGTTTTGCAGATGGGATTACATATTTTAAGAAAGGAGTCTCAGATATTTTTGCAGGAAGTTAATTAGGCCATACTTATTATTTTGGCTTTGATTTACTGATTACAAAGATGACAAATTAATTTTACTTACTTCTTATCTGTATAGCAAGAAACACAGGTCTCTCATTTTTTCCTGCCAACTATTTATTCTTATCAGAACAGCTCTGTCTATTGCAGTGAATGTTGACTGGGTAACTTCAACGTTCATGTCATATCCTCCCTGTTTTGCCCCACTATTATGCTGCCGATCAGCAACTTATATTTTATCTTGTCCTTTGACACTTTTACTGAATCTATCACTTTGCTCGCTTTTTCTTGCAATGTTCTTCATCTCTGCTGAGTTTGATATCCAGGTGAAGATGGATGTTTGTGTGCCAAGAACAATTACATTCCTTTTATTTTTATTCCTTCAACAACTTTTCGTTCTGTGTCTTTGCACTTTACTAATAGTGTCTAGAAAGGGATCTGTGGTGAGCTCTACAACCCTGTGCATGTCAGTTCCTACCTGGAATCTTCATCCTTTTTCTCTCATGCAGTATGTGGTAACATTTTCTATGGCCTCCAGGTCTGCTCTTTCAGACTGCAGAACACAAAGTGCAGTGCCATCTTCTTATAAATGCAAAGAAGTTTTATTGTGTCAGTGGCAAATGAGGTTGCTCTCATTTCACAGCCAAGTAAAACTTACTGTGTTTGTTTTTATAACCAAAAAAACAAACAAAAACCTTTTGGATTTTGTCTTGTTCTTTTCTCTCTCTTAAACAACTCCTCTTTTATTTATTTCTACCCACCTCTCCCACCCTGAAATCAGTTTTCCCTATGTTCCAGCACCCTCCTGGGCTGCTTTTCAACTTGCTGTTTATATCATGCCTGTATCTCTCCCTTTCATTTACATTTTTTTTCTCACATTGCCTGTATGGCAAAAATTGTCAGCAGCAGTTGATATGAAATAGAAATATAGGTCTGAACTTTGAAATTATTTAAATTGTCATTAGCCTGTATGTTATCAGTATAATGCTGCAATTGTGCTATATGAGGCTTGTTAGTACTGATAATGGTATATATGCTGTTGATAATAGTAACTTGCAAGCTGTGATTAGTTCCTTGGATCAGCAGTCATTCTAAGTGACATGTTTATGTGATACAGGATCTCATCTTTGAATCCATAGCTGAAATCAACTAAGTAAAGATAAAAAAAAAGATGTATTTTAGTTCCTAATACTTTTCACTGTGAGAAGTTGCTCTCATTAATCTAAAAAGAGAGATGATTTGCATTATTATTATTATTGCAGTTTGGAAAGAAACAATCTGAGAGACAGTACGTGTAGCCAAAACTTTGGATGAAAACCAAACCTTTCATCAAACTGTTTTGATATGATTATACACACATTATCACAGTGGACCGCTTAACAGCATTTTGCATGCAGAAATTAATTTTATTTTGTTCCTGGTATATTTTCTAATATGGCATGCCACAAAGCAGTGTTGTTAAACATTGTGCTGTGCACTGAAGGGTCCTATTTTGTGCCTTATATATAACTCTTAGCAGGTGACTTCCACCTTGTTTAGAGGTGCCCTGGTCTACAGGAGACTTGTGATCAGTGTGCTGAAAGGATATGCTACTGCTGACATTCAAGTTGAGCTGACCAAATCCCTTGAAAAGACTCTTTTCTTCTCAACACTGGCTGCCAAAGTTTCATAGGAAAGAGTAGTAACTTGAGCAATGAACTATAAAACAAAGATGTGAAAAGGATATAAAGGACTTTCCTAGTAGACATGCAAGTAGGCACAATTTTTGCAGTTGTTAGTACAGAATGATGTGTCTTCAATCTGTGACACATGTAATGTTGGATGCATTTGTATTTGCTTCTGGAAAAAAAAAATCTTCCTCTTCTGGGAAACTATTCATTCCAGAAAATGCAGAGGGTAATATTTATAGAAGGTGAGAAAATATTTTGGGTTCCATGAGGAGTGAATAATGCATGGTTCAGTCAAGTGTAAATGACTTAAAAGGAAAATATCTGTGAGAAGATAAGCTACCTGGTAAATTTTTTTCCCATTAGGCAGTAAATCAGTAAGGTATATGCCAAAGATAAACTTTCACTTCAGAATTATTCTAAATCAGGATTTTAAAAATTTGGCCTTGAGAATGTAATTTATTTGGTCTGTGCATATAGTTCTAGACCATAGATAAAAAAAAAATTGCTGTGAGTATTCCCTTAGCGGGCTGTCTTTGTTCTGTTTTACTTCTGTTTGAATACATTGTCATCACTCCAAATCTGGTGAAGTAATTTTTGAAATCTCGGTTTAGAATTACGTATTTTACAATTTCACGTATCATCATAAATCATTAACATTTGGGTTTGTATTTCATTGCAGCGGAAAACAGATGTGCCACTTCAAATGCAGTAACATGCACAAAGTGTCTTGCTTTGGGCCCTGAGTGTGCATGGTGTGCTCAAGAGGTATGTTATTTTGGTTACTTACATTTTACTTTATATTTTAATTGCTTCTGATCTTTATAACAATAAAAACTTCTAAACTGAGAAAATTATAGTGAGAAATAGCAAGAAAATCTCTAAATGACCCCTAGAGACAGAACCTGAGAAATCATGTGAAATACATTTTGTTTCCAAAGGAGAAAATGCAATCTTTTATTTGGAAAATTGCAGTAATTTTAAATAAAGTGAGAACTATTTAATGCATTCCATCTGCTTTGTAGGCAACTCTGGCAGACGTAGAGTAGCTTTGAGAGTTCAACAGTTTTTGGCTTCAAAAGGAAAATTACTTATCAGTAATCTATAGTAAGTCCTCACTGTATATGAAAACAAGTCTATACATATATGTCTACTGCATTTAGCAAAAGGTCATACTAACAGTGGAGTTGACTTTGACTTCACTGTGTATTATGACCCTGTCACAAATGGAAAAAATGATGCTTTTCTTATTTTGACACTTGAAACTATCAGTTCTGAGACTTAGCACAGAAGATAGATCTTAGGTAGCAAGAATTATTCTGAAATTGTTGTTGCTTTGCAAACTGTAAGAATATGGAAATTTCTGGTATTGTTTGACAGAAAAAAATCCCCACTCGATAGCGCGATTCAGATAAGGTTGGACCATTTTAAGTACTTCATAGGAGCAAGGTTTTGAAGAATATCACTGACAATTACAAGCTCATATGCTCTTTAAGGTCACATGCAAATTATCAGTAGTAGCTTTCAGGTTAGCAGAGAATGTAGATAAGTTCCTAGGGTGTGTCTGGAGGAGATAAGGAGTGTAAGGCATAAGGCACTGGGTAACTTTATCTGAGATATTGTGTCTTGGAACAATTACCTTAATCTGCAGCAGGTATAAGGATAAGTAATGCAAGGATAAGTGGAGGCACGAGGGCTTGTTTTCCAAGAGGAACCTTAAGGCATGTGTAGATGGCACAATGGATCAATGTTGAGAGGTTCATTATTGTGGTCTCATGTTCTGTCTTACAAAGGGCTCAGTTTTATCCTCCTCGCTCTACATTTATCACAGAATAGCATTTGCTAATTTTCCAATGCTATGGAGCTGCAATAGGTCTCCTTCTAACTAGGTGCACAGATTTGACCAGGTTTCAATTCTGCTTCGCTTCTCTTGCATAACTTCTCAAGTCAATCCTGAGAGCTGTTCATGGAATCCAGGGCTTTGTCGAAACCTCTTAGACAGCTGGTTCACCTACACAACATTCATGGTTGTGGAACGGTAAAACCCGTGTTAATGCAGATAGAAATATTCCAGAGTAAAGTTACAGAAGCAGTTTTCAGCTTATCATGCTTGCTTCATCTGAACAATATTTTTAGTGAGAAAATAAGGCCTGAGTAACCCTTGAGAGGCGTTGAATTTATACCCACACACAGTGGACTTCAGAAAATGCTGCAAATCAATCAGCCATTACTGATAACCATGAGAGTAGCTAAATTCTTTACATATTTAAAAATCTAATTTTTTTAAATATATATGTCCAAAAGGGTATATAAATAGCAGTAACCTAAAAAAAATAGTCTGTTTTCTACAATAAAGAAGATTATGGAAAAAATATGTCAGAGGTAGACTACAAAAATCAGCTGAAACTTGAAAAACAAGATACATGACTGTCAAATCTCATTCTTCAGGGGCTTCTTCTGATCTTTTCAGGGCCTGGATGACTATTTATTATCTACATAGAATTGGCTGTAGGCATTTTCGGGTTGTTTATTTTACCCATTTGCCTCTGAAATATCGGAGATTGTCCATTGTTTGGTCTCCAGCTGTGGCTCAGATGGACCAATACTTTGAAAGAATACAAAGGATCTTGTATATTTTTTTTCATGGTCAGAATCATATTAATCATCAGATTTGTGATCAGGAAGGAATTTTGTATTGGACCATTCTGGCACAATTTTGGCAACTTTGCCCTGTCAATGCAACAAAGGATGGGCTGCTTCTGAGATCATCCTACTACTAATCACTTTTCTGTTGCTACAAGGGCTTTTTGATATTAGTGGCATCTTTAACTGTCCACTCCTGTAATACATGATTTCCTTTTTCTGGGAATTGAAATGATGTAGTCCAGCAGGTCTTTGGATTTTGTGTAGTGTGATAGACAAACTCAGGTTAGCTAAATCTAAAGCTGGCTTCTGGTGCTACTAATAAATATTAGCCTGAGTAACATTACCAGTGGATTCCTCTGAAAACTAACCTGTTTTGATGTCACGGAAATGACACTTTCTAGCTATAACAAATTCATAGCACGGCACAGAACATTTTTTAGAGACTTATGGACAGTATGTAGTTTCCTTTTTCTACAAAGTCGGCTTGTTCTGATTATGCAAGATCCTGTTTCTCTTAAAAAGTTTTGTCTTTTGTAGAAAAAAGTTATTGTGGCAATTAGGTTTAACTTCTAATTTAAATATGTCATCATTGCCCTTATTAAAAACAAATGGCTTCATGAACTTGTTCTACACTTTTTGCAATTATAGTAGCATATTTTGTTGTTTCAAAGACTATTATTTTGTTTTTCTCTTTCCTTTGAAGATATTACAGGGTTTTCTTCAGCTCGGACTGTTTAGTACTTTTTGTCTCTTATTAAACAGGATTTCATGGCTGGCACAACACAGAAGGGACGCTGTGACATTGTTTTCAACTTAATGAAAAGAGGCTGCCGATCAGATTTGGTTGAAAACCCCACAGTTCATGTCACAATACCCAGTGACCATGAAACAAATACACAAGTGACACCAGGAAAAGTTTCAGTCCAGCTGCATCCAGGTTGGGTTGTCTCTAACACATTGATATTATAGTAAATTTAGACTAAATAAAATACTTTTAAGTACAGGTATTTTCTGAAAAAGCATCACAAATAGTTATTTTGAAGAATGGTGCTATAACAATATATTGTAGGACTGTGATGGTGTTGTTCCTATATTCAAGTATGGTCTTCAGCAAGAACTGTTTCTTTTAAACATAGCTGAAGGTCAGAATAATGCAGTAAGTGGAGAAAGGATTTTAGTAGTCTTTTCTGTTTTCTGATGTAGTTTCTTGATTCTCTTTCTTTAGCCACTTACACAAACAGTTTTCCCTTACATGTGTATAAACTACTCCTTACTGAAAATAAATTGAGTTACAAGTCCTAGATTCATAATTTGATCAACTTCTTGATTATTTGGTTACTTTTAAGTTCATTGACTAGACAACTACAGAGACACCACTGCCATTATACAAGAAAGGACTTCTTAAAGTCCTTCAAAGGAAGACTTTGGTATTCACAGCATAACATTTAATTTATAGAATTTGAGACACTTGGCCCTAATAGAAGTTCCTTTGTGAATCTGAGATTTTCTAGTAAACCTCTATTTGCTCTCAGCTGAACTCTAGTTAAGTCAGTGTATGTTCTCTCTCTAAAATAGCTGTAGCCAACAGCAGAAGTGGATGATATAAAGGGATGCAGAGTTATCTTTCATATAATAAATTTTTTTACAGACAATAATTGGAGAAAAATAGTTAAGAGGAATAAGTCTTTGGTAGGAAAACATTAATTGATCAGAAGTATCTTGGTGATCTTCACTGATAATTTTGTCAGTGATAAAAGAAGATAATTTTCTGTCAACTAAAAGGGAAAAAGGATCTGCATGAGTATAAAGCACAAAGGAACTCTGGTTTTCAATCTTTATAATAATAAAACTGACAAAGTAACATCAGCACTTTCTCGCCTTTCCCCTCTGTCCTTCCAAAGAAGTGATTGATACTCTGCTTCTTACTGACAAATGGTCTCAGACACTGAGCTAGCTCTAGCTCTGTCTGTAATCACATTTATTTCCAAAGGCACAGTGGATTCATAGAAAAAAAATTGCTTTCTAAAATTTGGTTTCATTAACCTTTTTGCAAGTAAATATTGAAACTAAGTTTGGGGTTCTATATGCTTTGCAGAAGTTCTTACATCAGGGAGGCAGAAGACTGAAATTCCAAGGGCTCCAGAAGAATAGCTTTTTATATATAGATATCTTGGCCATATTTTCTGCCCCAGGGAAATACACAGATATACAGCTATAGTTTTGCCTCAAAACAGACATTTGATACAGTATAATCATGCAGACAAAGATGTTTTTGTTTTGATACTGTTTGGGGTTGTTTTGTCACTGTTTGCGTATGCCCAACATTCAGGATTTATGTGGGAAAAAATAAAAGCTGCATTCAGTATCTTGCTATGTACAAACTGGAGACCTGCAAGAGTAATTTACAAATAGTAATTCAATTTACTTTGACAAAGAGGAAATACGTTAGTTACAGCACACTAAAATTGTTTTCCTCACTCAAGACCTGATACAGACAAAGCCTCACATTTTCAGGTGGATTGTGTTCAAAGACCATTGAAAGAAATTGCTTTGTATATTGGAAGAAATTACTTTGTAAAGATCTGGGTCAGATCTTTGTTACATGTACTCTTTGATAGTTTTTTATTCAACACCTGCATAGTTCTATAACATATTCCTTCCTCCTACCCTTTGCTATATTTCATAGCATAATACTGAAATTAGATTCTGCACTCATCACACGAAGATCCTAAACTATTTCTTTTGTGAGCTCACACTTTAGGTGACATAAAATAATGACCAATTTGAAGTCTGCATTACTGTACCTACTCTGCCTATATTCCAGTCACTTCACTCTTCTTGCTGACATTACAGAATATTAGACAAGCAAAAATGTGAGGACTAGTTTTAGCAGCTTCCAAAGCATTAATGTTTTTATTACGTATGAGAATGTGATGTGGTTCTGCAGGAGAGACAGACATTTATAATCCTCAAATTAGAGTTCTGTTTTGTATATGCCAAGAGATGGAATTCTTTTTATATTAAAACCTTTTTTTTTTTTAAATATTTTGATCATACTGAATTTTCTCCTCAAATCTTTGGAAGTATATTGTGATAAACTTGAAACATTATTTACATGAGTTTTTCAGGCTGTGCTGTCTTTATGGTTCACATATAGTTTTAGATTCTGTTCTTTGACAAACTATTTGCAGGATACACGTACATACTTGGAAGTGTCAACCTTGAAGTGACTGACCCCAATTTGTATGCAGATCTGTGTTCTTTGTGAGCCATAACTGCATTTTGGTATAATGCCAAAGGGATTGCATAACCATGAATTTAAAAGATAATGGGGAGAAGTCAGATTTTTACAATAAACCACACAGTGCTCCTGCAAGAAATAAAAACAAGATGTTCTACAAAACACCACTTTTTGGCTTATTTTTGAATGATTCTTCAAGGTTCCGTTTACTCTTGGGAGAGATTCTTGTTTGTTTGTTCTTCTATTTGCTGACACAAACAACTTTGTGCTGGGTTTGCTACAAACATAAATTTATTTTTAATCATGTCCATTCAAAAATAGTAAATAAACTTTTTTTTTTTTTTAATCAGGAAGTGAAGCAAACTTTATGTTAAAAGTTCGTCCTCTAGAGAAATACCCTGTGGATCTTTATTATTTAGTTGATGTCTCAGCCTCCATGCACAACAATATAGAAAAGTTAAATTCTGTTGGATTTGCTTTATCTAAAAAGATGGCAAATATTTCTCTTGATTTTCGACTTGGATTTGGATCCTATGTGGATAAAACTGTGTCACCTTATATTAGCATTCATCCAGGTAGAATCCATAACCAATGCAGGTATGTAGTCTTTTTATATTTACTGTAGCACTGAGATGTTATTTAATTGCATAAAATACATTATGCATATTTATTTTTAAAGTTCTGTCTCTGTTTCCTTATACATACGGTTCTTTGACAAAGTTCCTAAGGAAATGCTAAAAATTATTATACAGTGATTACTTCTGAAATACCTGGCGAGTGATTTGAGAAAACTGTTTCTGTATCAGAAAAAATGTTCTGTGTTTTCTTTAGCAAAATAAACCAAAAAACATGCTGCTCTGGAATATTTGAATATGTTTTGCATTTTATTTTAAAGTCAACTGTTGTGGTTTTGGTTATTTTGGATATATGTTGCCTAGATTCATCACAAAGGTTCCTGCTTTCTGACCTATGTACCTTCTGGTGTATGGTCATGTATTCATTAACTCTTTTCTTAAAACTACTTTTGTTAACATGGTGTGGTTACTTTCAGCTCATTTAATGAACAAAAGTGATCCTTTGATCTAATTCCACAGTTGGTACATCAGTGCACTCCCATTTTAAATAGAAAGATGTTCTGGCCTGCATTTCTTTTTTCATGACGTGCCTTATATACCTTGTGTTCAACACTTATATAAAGTAAGGGATCGCTTCCAAAACACCCTGGAGTCCAAGATTATTCACAACAAATTCAAAGCTGTGTAAACCATAATACTTGGAAAAGTGAATATTAATTCTTCATACTTTCTTGCTTGTTACTATCCTTCCTGGGAAGACATGATCCAAAGTTCTCTGAAGTACCTTTTTTGATTTCAGTGGGTTTTGAATTGGGTACTAGTAGTAGAAGTCATTCAATAGATATGAATATTTATGTAAAAGCAGTCCTCTAGACCATCTATACATGGAGATGGATTAGCATTTCAAGGTCATGATTCGTTTTGCCTAAAAGTAGACATCTCCAGAGGTATTAATCCTTACAATGCCAGTTTCTCTTCATTGACTGCAAATTGAGTTGGAGGAGGGCAGGTTACAAACTGGTTGCCTACACTGTAGGCAGCAGAAGTTAAGAGAGTTGAAACCTGCTCAGCACTTCTGAATCAGATGAGCACTTCAACTTGTGCCATAAATCACTGCCATAAATGGGTCCCAGATCAATGACATGTCTGTGTACTGTGACACTGGCTTACTTATGTCAGACATCATACTTTCTCCCTTATGCATAGTTTGAAAAAGTTTCATTTACAACTATGATGTTACTGAAAATGGAGTTTTGCTTCTCCTTAATGAGGTAACTGTTACTAATATCAACATTAATTTTATGTACATTTACTTACTATTAGTGGATGTAGGAACTTCAATTTTATTATAGTTTGATCCAGTAGCCTATGTATGAAGCTATTAAAGGATCTTAATGTTGTGGTGTGATAGTCCTTTCTCAGGATAATGAAAAGCAAAGCTGTACCACTGCAGATATTCCAAAATATACTCCCTGAGATCATACTATCACTCTTGTTGCATTTCTTTTTGTTCTCTACAGAAACACTCTATATATACTGTTACTATATTAACTGTTATATTACATAAAATTCCATAAAATAAAAAAATACATTTTTGTAGTAAATTAGAACTAATTTCCACTAAACTTAATCTTTCATGCAGTTATTCTTTTTTTAAGTATTCCTTATCCAGTGCATATTTACATCTTCATTAATATCAGGATTTTATGGGTTAATGAAGATGCAATATTTTCATCTCTTTCAAATGGAAAATAAAGAATGTGTTAGACTTTTGATTTGTTTTGTTTCTATACAGTGATTACAATTTAGATTGTATGCCTCCTCACGGTTATATTCATGTGCTATCCCTGACTGACAATATAGCAGAATTCAGAAATGCAGTGAATAAACAAAAAATTTCTGGGAATATTGATACACCTGAAGGGGGTTTTGATGCAATGCTCCAAGCAGCTGTATGCCAGGTAAGGAGCTTATTTACAAAAACTAAATAAATAGTAGTTCAGGCAATATACATACATATATATATATATATATATATGTATATACACACACATATAGGTACAATGGTGCTCAGTGTTCCTGAATTCAAAATGTCAGTTCTATGCCTAATGATACTAAGATTTCTTCCTCCTTTTCCATATTTCCCCCTTAGTTATAAATTTCCCATTGAAACTGACAAAGAAGCGCATAAGGGAACATGTTTCAGTGTTATTGATCTTCAAATTCTGGCTTTAACCAGCCAACACGGGATGGAGGATGAAAGCAACTGCTTCTTGCTTGAACAGATACTTGTATTAATTTCACTCAATTACATAATTCATTTCAAAAATCATTAAAGTGCTCCTTGTGTTCCTAAATGAAGACATACCATTTGACATTTCTTCTGCTTAAGAATGTACTTGAGAACTGAAGGACAGCTACATATCTTCCTGTAAGGAGAACAGAACTTTGATGTTAGCTTTTAAAGATTTTTTTTCTTTTAAAACAATACAAATCAGCTAAAAATTAACTTCTGTATATTGATAAAATTTCATCACAGTTTCTCCCATGCAGAAAAGGATGGAAAAGATCTGCATCGGTAGTTCCCAAGCTATAAGCATACTAGATAAAGGGAGTTTGGTTTGGTCTAGAGAGCCATTTTGGATGTTGTTTTTTTTTCTATTTCATAGTAATGCAATAGCAATTTTGAAAGTTGGCTCATAATGCTCTATTTGATACTCTTTCAGTCCTCCTAAAGTAATCCAACTCCTGTTCAAATCACAGGCTTGCCATCTTTCTCATCTCTTGGAGTGTTGTCTGGACAATTCTTTTACCTTGTCCATCTTCACATCATTTTTTTTTTGGAGCAGGACAATGACTCAAGTGCAAAAAGTAATCCAAGCTAAGCTAAAGATGAATAGTTGGTCCAATTTTTTTTTTTTCAGATTTTGATGAACTGTAAAGCAGGTAAATAAAAGCCACTTCTCATAGACACTGTGATCCCAGCTGCTTCAAAAAATTACTGTGTAGCTTTAAAGAAATTCCTTAAAATCCAGTATTTCCCATTGGTCACATTCCACACTTATGACATGTGAATTCTAGAATAATGTATGCTTCTGAAAACAATAGAATGGAAACATTCATGAGAATAGGAAGGCTTTCCTGCTAACTGGATTGTGCAGCAAAATGGATGAGAACAATGTGCAATTCATAATGACCATCATGAACTATAAATTATGTTAATGTGCATTCATTTTGCCTACAATAGAGCTTTATAACTTGCTCCATCTTGCTTTAACCAATATATCCCTTGTCACAAGAAGTGGCAGGTTAGGGTATGAAGCTACTTTAAAATTTTGATTGCTGTGACATATGTAGATAGGAGTCACAGAATCACAGAATGTCTCAAGTCAGAAGAGACCTATAAGGATAGAGTCCAACTCCCTCCTCCTCACAGGACTACTGAAAACTAAACAAGTCTCAAGGTAACACAGTCAAATGGTGGAGTCTTAGGAGCAAGAAGTTTCCACAGTGCTGGGGGAGAATTTGGAATTATTTAAGTTAAAACCTGTTTATAAATAAAATTTAAAATACCCCTTCTTTAGATGAATGCTCTCTAGGAGTGGCTGAGGGAGGCTGATGCCTACCCCATAAGGTGGAAAAGACACCACACCCCTCTGTACTTGTTATCCTTGCTTGTATGAAATATTTGATCCCCATTCAGAGCTAGCAGGGAATGAGCCTGAGAAGGGACCTAGATCACTCTCTGCAAAGCAAAGAAAGGAAGGTAGAGAATAAGTCATGAAGCATGGCTAGCAGATAAACATTTCATGTGAGATGGAAGACACTTGGAAGTGCTAAAGGAAATGGTAGAGATGAGATAGTGTCATAGGAAGGAGGAAAAAGGAAGGAGGAAAGGCAGGAAAAATATAAGTAGTGAAGAATGTAAGATGGAATAATTGAGAGAGGGAATAATGAAAAAGCATATTAAGTGTTTCATGTGTGCCTCAGAAGTTTGATTATAAGCAGGGAGATAAATATTTTGGAAATACGGATATGGCAGCTAAATCAGTTTACACTTACTCTGCTACATCCTTCACATCACTGAATTTCTGAAAGACATTAAATTCACACTTGAGGGTGCAACTTTACTATTAATCCCTCAAGACAGCGGACAAATGTAGTATTTTGCTGCATAATAAGGAATTTCTCAATTTGCGGGTGCATGAAGACATTCAAACTTCAGTTTATTGATTTTTAATCATATGCTAATGTCCTGTCTGGAAATTTATGTAGGAAAAGGAAATTACAGAGTGGTAAGAATTTAAAGTAAATAAGTGCAAAGTAAAAATAGGAGAGGGCACCAAGTATCAATAAGTATGAATGCAGATTTGCTGGTTGTAATGCTTTCTTGGATCCCAGAGAATTTTACAAATGCTATACATTTGCATTTGTATGTAATAGTAACCCACACAATGTGGCAGCTCTTACCAATGCCCACTATATAATGCATAACTTGTATGTATTTTGGGAGCTCTTTCTTTAAAAAGCAAAGAAAGTCATAAGTGGGAAAAAACAAAGTGGTAAGTGGATCTCTGACTGGCAGTGGAAGTTTTCAGATGTAGAACATTATACCTATTTCCACAAAAAATGTTTTCCATAGCCTGGTTTAAACTCAGTGCCATTAAGCAGTGTAATATCTGAAAGTAGACTTTCAAATTAATTTTTCATTTTGTTATTGATTATTTTAGAAATAAATATGCTTTCTTATGCCTAATTTTTTCTTTTTAGAGCCATATTGGATGGCGTAAAGAAGCAAAGCGACTGCTTCTTGTGATGACAGATCAAACTTCCCATCTGGCCCTTGATAGTAAATTAGCAGGAATTGTAATTCCTCATGATGGAAACTGTCATTTGAAAGATAATGTGTACATCAAAGCTACGAGTATGGTAAGGTATATGCTATAGATTTTGCCTTAAGGGAAGCAGTGTAAAACTGTGTAAAGGAGGTTTTTTAGACTGCTGTTAAAGCATCGCTTTTATTTCAGTCATTAGAATAATATTTTTCCAGGTAGACAAGTTTTGAAATGAAGAATCAATCACCTGGAAATATTGACATTCTTTTTGTCTGGGATAAAATATTTTGGAGTCTGAGACAACAGTACAGTGGAGGAGGATATTTGACTGGTTTTGGTGTGGTTTTTTATTAGCATCTCATAAAAATCACACATTTTATATACAATAAGAGTAAGAAGTGTCTGGTGTGATATTTTGCACAAATAGAAGCTGGTAATATGTAAGAATTGCACAGTTGGGCTAGTTACACAGAGGTAGTGCTTATGGTTTATGGTCAGAAGATGCAGAGTTGTATTGGTTGAAAAGGTTTTTGGTAAAGCAGGGGACATACTACAGCAATGAGCTACTTCAACCATGATGGACTAGCATTAAATGCATTTATATTTCACAGTATAAAGCCAATGTGGAGTAATACATACCTGTGCAAAAAGTTATATCAAATCTGCTGTAACAAAATAATATGCCTTCAACAAATATTTTTAGCTTTCAAAATATTGTTTTCAATAATGTGTAAAGTAGTTGCAAATGACTGAAGACAGGAATTTTTGCCTAAGAATTATAGGTTTCAATTGCTCTGGTTATTTTCTTAAATAAATATTAATTGTTTCTTTTAGAAACGTGAATCACTACTTAATTGCCATTTAATTCCCAGATAGCAGAAATATGAACTGTGGTATAATTAGAGCATCCTACAATCTTTTTTCTTGGTGCTAGCTGCACTTAGTTGAAGTATAGAGCCTGCATTCAGCTGCAGCCGGCAATGTGCTAGTGAGGTCAGTGAGGGCTATGTGTGAGTCTAGACCTGAATTTAATCCCAGCAACTGTTGTTTACAAGGATGATGGGGCAGCAGGAAGAGGCTGCTGAATGTTGTGTGATCATGAAATATGGGAGGCTTCTGGGAATTGGTGGGTGTTTGGGACCTTGCAGAGCGGAGGAGGGAGATGAGCGTGTGCTAACGGGAAGGTTGTTTGGATTTCCGATTATCTGACATTCTTGCATCCATATTCTCTCACTGATGTCAGGATTTTTTATTTCACTCTAGTCAGTCTGTTCAGTGTCCTTGGGATAGAAACAAACCGTTCCCTTATTCTACTTAAAGCAAATAATCCCAAAACTTTCCTTTCCAAGAGCAGAGCATACTCTGTTTTTCTTTTTTTTTTTTCCTCCTAGTTGCTGGGCTATAAATGAGAGTAATTTTGCTCTGCTTATTAAAAAATTGCTAAAGGTACAAATCTTTTTGTGATGTTCAGCATTCCTTTGGTAATAAAGACATTATCTGTTTGAGAAAAAAAAAACCCACACTATTTTTATTTTCTGTCGAACTTCGGAAATGAATTTCCGTTACAACTGGAGAAACTCACTAGGGTAAAATACAGACAAAATTAATGAACCTTTATCTAAGAAGCTGTGATAGATTGATGGCTGACTGAAAAAAAAAGGTGTTTTACTGATATTCTAGATTCTGGTTTGAAAGATCATGATTTTATAATCCCACGTGGAATAAGAAATCTCCATGATTACTGGTATTGATGCATTTTATGAAATATGATTTTTTTTTTGTAGCCCCCCAAATTAAATGACCTTGGAAGATGTTTAGATCTGTAGTGGCACATTTAGGCCCATGTATTTTCTGGCTGATAACCTTTTTTTTTCTTCCAATATGGGCTAATTCTTGCATGCTCACATGTGGGCATGCACTGATTAATAGAAAAGGGTTATAATGGAAATCTTTCTCAGCACTGCTTATTTTCTGGAGTAGATTTGATATGGTAGCACAGTAGTGTCTGTAAGGGAAGGTGTACTGTTTTCCTACTTTTTTTTCTTCTCGTCTGTAGTATATGTGATTATTTTATTTATAGATATCCATACAGAAGCTTCAAATGAACAAATAAATTGGGGGGGAACACTATTTGGTATTTAAATGAAATATCATGAAAGTCTGTCAGCCTTTTAGAAAATACATAATATGAAATATATTTTTGGGGTTTTTTCCTTATCAATACAATTTTGTTGGGCTATCGTAAATTAAAGAGACTTCTCTAATCACATTATTTTCATGCTTTGATTCTTAGCTTTTTGTAGTCATCAGAAGATAGCATTTTGGCACATTTTATTTCTTCCTTGTGCCAGTTTAGAAGACTGTGCTTTATTTATTTCCATAAGCTTAGCCTTTACATCAGAAATGTTTCCACTTAGTCACTTTTCTGCATGTTTCTTTCTAACTTTTGCTAAGCAGTCACAGAGAGGTCAGCAAAAAAAGCATAAGACAGGAAAGAAAGCTATTCCATTTTAATTAGATCTGTGCTTGGTTAACTCCCTGTCTGAAATACTTCACATCTACATTAGCTATCTTCTCAGTTTAACACAGTAGGTTAAAATAATAAAATGAATGATGTAATTGAAACAAGAAAGATGATCTAAAATGAAAGTACGTGCATCTGAGCAGTAGTGGGAAGAATAAGATAAAAATACGTAAAGTATAGCAAGGTTTTCACAGCAAATAAAATGAGGATCCATGAGTGACCTCTGGTACCTTATGTCATCTCTTTACATGCTTAAAATCGAAAAGATAGTATGGGTCTGTTGATGCTTTGGGGTTTTTTTAACTCCTCTCTAATAAAAGGAAACTATTGCTTTCTTATCCGAAGTGTGACTTTAACATACTACTTGCCAAGCTGGACAGTCTGGTGAGTTAGAACTCATGAGTAGATGAAACTTCAGCTGTACATGGGAGCAGACTAGGTAATCTGAGGATCTGGTTCCTGCAGCTCTTGCACATCTATGGATGTCATCTCTTGACTTCAGTAAGGTCCATTTGAATAGGTTTTTGTTTCATGAAGGCTTACAAAGCTGCTTCTGATACCAGTGATTCCAGAATTCTGCTACTAGCTGCAGAGATGTTGAGGGGCCTCTGCTGGAGTTCAGACAGGTCTAGTGTCATGTGTCAAGCAGGAAGACTGACTTATTTTGCCACCATCTATGATCCCTCAATACTGTTCCTGTCATTCACACCTTTACAGCGGAAGGTATTTGCAGAACATGTGGCTTCGCTCGCCCATGTCCTGGAACCAGTGGGTATCCATGATCTGCCAGCCCGTTGCGTGTGGCCTGTAGGGTTGTGAAGCACAACGGAGGCCCCACCACTGAGCTCTGTGGTCATGGAGAAGGAAGGAGGGCTTAGGACTGTGCTGTAGACTACTGAAAATGCCAGTAAAGCTACTGATGCTATAGTTCACTCACGACTGCTGTGTGGTGGGAATACATGCTCTTTCTCCAGTGAGCACGGCACACTCTTCAGCTCTAAGCAGGCCTGTTTTTTGCTGTGTTATCTGCCTTTTATCAGTTATCTTAAGGAATATTATCTCTTACCAATGGGTAGAAAAGTTGAGAGAGGCATGTACGCCGGCAAAGATCAAACCGCTGGAAGAAACTCCCTTGTTCTTTCTGTATAAGGCTCTTTATAATGGTGCAGTATGATGGAAAATGGATTTTGCCCCCTTGCATAACTTTGTCTCAGCTGTCTTGCTATTTAGATTACTGCTAGGAGAGGTGTTGACTTGCAGGGTGCCTTGAGTAACAGGGGCAATCCAAGGAGAAAAGAATGGTGCAGGGAAACAGACTGTGTTTGTGCAAGAGAGAGACAGTATGGGGCAGATGGTGAAAAATAACAGGAAGAGAAAGACAGTGGAAGTATGTGGGGGAAACAGGTTGAAGTCACTGACGTAAGTGAAGGTGTCTAGATGAAACCTCTGTAAGGGGAATTACAGGCCCCAGTCACCTCTCTCTGTTTAGTCATGAATTTTAAGTGTCAAATTTACTTTTTGAGAACTAGTCACTTATGTATGGTTAATAAGCAGTGATTTTCAGATACAGTTTGTTTTAGAGTACTGGAGCTGGAGAGATGTCACATAATCCAGGTGTACAAAGGCCACTGGGGCCACACAGACACCTTCGAGCTTCCCCAGTCCTTGGATGAAGAGATGCAATGCACCTCTTGTTCTCAAATCCGTGTCAGATCTCTCAATGAAAAGTGTAGAAGGGCAGATCACTGGCACAGGAAATGCTGTCATGGGTACTTCACCAAATAGAGCAATGCATTACGAGGAAAGATGTGAAACTTATGTCATCTTCTTCAAGCACAAGTGTGGTTAAGAAAATGTTGCAGGTCATCATGATGAGGACTGGAGACAGGTCTTGTGCATACAAAGGACAGAGCTGTCAGTTGTAAGTGAGATAACTATGGAATACTGACAGTGCTAGAACCGGACCCCGTGGCTGCATTTAGCTGATGTGTATGATCTCTGGTGCCAAAATCCAGTTCTGAGAAAAAAACTTTTTTTAATTACTCTCCTTGCTGTTCCCAAAAGTACACCTCATCTCAGTCCTTCATGTTGTATTTTCTCCCTGACTTTTGCTTGAGAACCCATCTGTCATTTCTAGGAATCTTGTTAATCTTCTAGATGGACCATGGACAACATCAAATCTGTATTTCTTAAGCATCAGACTCAAACTAACAAAATAATACTGTGTAAGTTAGTCCTCCCACTATGCAGCAGACCTGCATAGTTGGTGACAGATAAGCCTGGCTGATGCCTTGATGATTTTTTTTTATTGTTTATTCGGATGGGACCACCTTGTTTTGAATGTAGGTCTAGCATTTCTCTCTACATTTAGGAGTTAAGATTGGGGTGGTTTTGGAACCCTGTAATGTGTCATATGTGAAATATAAGGTTTTCCCCTACTAATATGCAGTCTTCTCTTTTCTCTTGTATGTTGCAGGAGCATCCGTCTCTTGGGCAGCTCTCTGAAAAATTGATTGACAATAACATCAATGTTATTTTTGCAGTTCAAGGAAGCCAGTTTCATTGGTATAAAGTAGGTTAGAAACCTGATTTCTTTTTCTAATTTTGAAAGCACAATATTTATACTAAAAATTAAAACCATGCATAAATGATTGTATGTTTCATAGGATCTGTTACCTCTGCTGCCTGGTACTGTTGCAAGACAAATAGAATCACAAGCAGCAAATCTCAATGACTTGGTGGTAGAAGCCTATCAGGTATGACAACAGTGACAATGGTGTATGCCATATTTGTACAGACATTTTTCACCTTTCATAGCCTGAATCTTCAATTTCCAGGCTCTTGGTTTCCATCCAAAGTCCATGAGGATACATTCCCTACTTTTCTTAGTGTCCAAGTTGATAGGTGGCATTATCTCACCATAGCTCTCAAATTCCCCAGCTGTTGGAGTCTCAAAGCCAAGAGCTAGTGCTTTTTTCTTTCTAAGGGTGCTTCTAAATATTCTTTTTGATTCTCTGCACCTGTTGCTATGTAACTTCAAAAGAAATGTCTGATTTATTTGAATTTTGGCACCCTAGATCTTCAGTTACAGACCAGACACCACTGTCTAGGCACAATGAAAATTCAGAGCAAAACCACAGTGCAGTATCTGGAGGGTTTTGCAGAATAATCTTTAAAAAGCAGACAGCAGATGGGAATTTATGAGAAGGTAGTTTGGCAACAGTGGATATTGTGAAAAACAATATTTACACTGCACAAAGGAGTGTAATGACTTGGCATTTTGAGGCATGGCATTGAAGAAGAGTTTTGATAGGGATTTGAGAGAGAACAATGGACATTGCTTTGTGAACTTGCCTGGAGTACTCAATTGAAAATAATTGTTTGGGAAAGTAATAGTATGGGAAAGAGCATAAAGTCATTTTCCACAAATGGTTGACAGAGAATGGCAGTTTGAAAGAAGAAATAGGCATCTTGATAGTGAAGGAAAGAGGAGGCATAAACAGCTTTGAAAATGACGCCAAGTGCTATACATTTGATGTACGAGAGCACAGGGAGCCCACAGAGCAATATCAAAATGATCATCATGATGGTTTAGATGGTTGAATGCTGTTAAGTAGTGCAGTTGCACAAACATGCAGGTTCAAAAAGTTGAAAACTCAGCTGCAAAACTATATGCAGTGTATCCTCATGTCACTTTTTTTTTTAATTAGTCGAATTTGGAAGGCTGAAATTATCCATTTTACTCAGTTAATCATCAAAATCAGGCAGTTTGCTTTCAGCAAATGGGTTATAATGAAGAGCCAGCCCCCATGTCTGTTCCTAGTCAACAGAGTGCTTTTGCACACGTTTTTCTCACTGTCATGCTGGAAAGGCAGAAGGCAAAGACATTCAAAAGCAGAGGAGATTAGGTGTAGTAAAATTGCCGAGATGTTCTCACTGATATTGTGCTTCCTCTTATAAGGTCGAGAAATCTCATGTTAAATATGGAGGTTTGCAGGAAGTTACTGGCAAAAAAATCTGAAGATTTTAGTCCTTTTGTATGGCACTTTTACACTGTCCATCCTAAATTGCAACATGGTTCTTACTCGGTGCAAGGCAAACATTCAAGGAGAGGAAATAAAAATTTACAAAGTAGCGATTTAGTTCAATAGGACTTCGGAGGGACTTTCCTGGTTCAGCCTCTCCCAGTTTGCTCTTGCCTTACTTTCATTTTTTAGACAGTGTCTTCCTTCTCATCCTAAACTTCATTGTATTTGACAGTTTGAGAATTTTATCATAGTTTTAGGGGCTTGTAATATACAAACGCATGGTGAACAGGACTTGAATGTATTGCTTTTTTGAAAGAAAAAGGACTTAGATAAGAAAATAAATTTAGTGTTGATATTCGATGGCAGTGGGCCTCCTGTACTCTTTTTCTAGGCAGGGAAACCTTAGGCTTAGTTATGGAAAACCCTTGCTGAAAATCCCTGGCTATAAGGCCAAAGATGAGTCACTAATTTTCAAAAAGTTACTAAGATAAACATGTTCAGATTAATGTAATTACATTTCCATTTATAGCAGTAAAAATATCACATAAACTAATTTTTTAAGAGTAATATGGCACAAATTTAAAAAATCTCTTTGTGCAATTTTCAGCTCATAAGTTTGTAAGAGCTGTAATAAATTTTTAAAAGGTCAAGAAGCAATACTCCTTCTTGGAAGGAAGCAGGATTTTAGAGCATGTAGTAAATGCAAGATACAAAGTAGGTGGCTTTTTCATTATTTTTTATTGCAAAATGCCCTAATGGGAATCACCCAGTTGTTGACTTATGTGGTCTTAGCTGACCCAAATAAATCAGTAAGAATAATCCCAGTAGCCTTTAGATCACTGTAAGGTTTGTTCAGAGAAAGCTTTTCCAAGACAGATGCAAAATATCAGAAGTTTATAAAGTCGTGTCACATCAATTAGGAACCTCTTCTGTTGGGTAACAATAGTTGTATATATGTTTACAGTTGTATTTTAGATGTATGGCTAAAAGTCAGTGTAGACTCACACAACAAGCAGTTTTTGTTGCACACAGTTGTTAGAATAGATTTTCAAATTGAGAAAAATACAGTCGCAAAACCATTTTAGAAAAGCTGAAAACATTTTTATCTGCAAAACCTAATCCTCTTTATCAGAATTGCCAGTTCACTGCTTGTGTATATTTGGAATGTAATCGGGTCTTTATACAGGAAACAATGCTTTAATTCATTCCTTTATTCACACAGACAAGCTTTCTTCATTTTTAGTCAGACATAGTAGCCATACTTGGTGGTAGTCACTAATGTACATTATATTTTGAGAGGCAATGTGACTAAAACTTGTTTTCTGGTTACAGAAACTAATCTCTGAAGTGAAACTTCAAGTGGATAACCAAATCCAAGGTCTTAATTTCAATATCACTGCAATCTGTCCTGATGGAAGTGAAAAAACAGGCATGGAAGGATGTAAAAATGTGGGGTATGATAAAGAAGTATGTTGATAGTTTTCATTCTTCAAGGAACTGGAATACTTATTTTTCTGTTTGGTTGGGTTTCAATGGTGTGAAATCTTCTAGGGATTTACTTAAACTGAAAATGGATTTATGTGATTAATGATCACAGACTCTCTATTATTCTCTGGGTTTATTTGTCCTGAATCTTATTTTAATTCTCACTAATCCCATGGAACTAAGGCTCAAAGCTTTTCTTGAAAGCTAACGTCCGTTAAAACTCTCCTTCTTTGTCCTCCACTGGGCACAACCAACCATGGTCATTGTGGTGAAATCTGTACGTAAAGAGGTTGAAAGATAATCACCCGGTGAAAAAGAATCACTGGAATTTGTGTTCCTTGGGTCTGTACTAGACACAAGCTTTCTCTCTTCTTGCTTTAGTAGTCTTCATGCACGGTCAAGGTTGTGGATAATTAGTTTATTTTATAAATCAAATTAATAAAATTTTTATTCCCATTTGGATTGGTGCCACCTACTGAGTGAAACGGAGCATCATGCACCATGAAAATGCAGGGGAAGATGTCTGGCTAATGTAAAGAACATGGTTTTCTTCCCAGAAAAACTTCTCTGTGCCTCGACATATTTATTTAATTGCTTGGACCACTGGAGTAATTCCTTTAGCTTGCCAGGAAAAGGTCTCTGTTTTCTGGAGGGCAGGGTCAAGGAGTTCTTTCCTGCTTGACGTGTACATATGTCTCAGCTGGTGTGATTGTACTTACATCTGTGTGTAGAAATAGAAAAACAATTCAGTAGCTGAAATGTGTGAATTGTAATGTATATTTTAATGTATTTTATGCTCTTCTGAATTTTGTCTGCATGCTGCTGATTAACTTCTACAGCTTATGGGAGATTTGCTATGTTTTTCTGCTTAAGTCATCTTTTCTCCAGTGTTGTTCCCTGTGCATGTCATAAGAAATAGGACTGGAATTTGTTCTGTTTAATGAAAAGAAAAATATTTATATCTGTTTCTTTTTAATAAAAAGCCAAGCCAGTTGATTGTAAAAGATTGCATGTGGTCCTAAACCTCTACTGCTGTTGAAAATGAACCATCCTTAAGAGATTAATTTATTTTTACCATAAATCCTTCTTTCAGTATTTGTTTACAGGCAAAATGCTTTTCCTTAATTCTCACATTCCTTTCATTGTCTAATCCTTCTTCCTTCCCTTTCTTACCAAAACACAAAGTGTATTATATTCTGGAATAATCACGTGGCCTCTTGGGGATGCAAAACTAACCTTGGCTATTAGTGAGTGTCAGTGTTCATGATGTTGTAATTATTTAGTCTCAACAGGTATAATCTTTCTAGTGCTCTGTTCAGACTCGTCATATTTCACTACTAATATGCAAGACAGGATTTGTCCTTCCCTCCCCTCTCCCTGCCATTCCTCCAGTACTGTGTTGAACATGAAGATGATGTTTTCTAGCAGGGCGCTGTGTTGAATAAAAAGCATTCCCTAGCTGCATCCTGTCCTCCCTGTGTGATACGCACCTGCTGTATGAATTATTTTCTCCACAGCCACACTTTTGTCCTGTAACCGAAGGGAAGAAATCCCATGCATGGAGAGCGTAGGCAACTGAGGGGGGTTATGTGTGTAGTGGTGCATTTGAGAAACAAGAAGAAAAGCAAAGGGTGAGATAAAGCCTGTGTGCCCCCTCGATATGACATTAAGTGCATGCTTCTGCACAGCATTCTTCTCCTGTTGTCCGTGTAGGCAGCCGCAGCCCCACTCGCCACAAAGCCACCATTGTCCTCAGGGGCTCGGCTGTTCTCGTGTGGGGGCGCAGTGGGAGGGAGAGACAGTGACGAGAGATGAATGGCCTTAGTCTTTGCGGGTAGTTTCAACCTCGTATGTAATCAGTTTCTCAGGGTTTCTCTTTTTTTTATTTGGAAATTTTTGGTGGTAAAGAGTAGAGATATTTGCTTCTCTTGGGTTACTTTTTTACCTCTTCTTCTTGGTTATATTTTCTCTGTGACGAGGCAAGAAAGAGTTGTTTTCCATCAGTAGGCTGAACAAATTTATAACCTTAGAGAGAATACCATGTCATAGGCCTACTGGTCAAAAACCAAAAAACAATTGAGAAATAGAAGATTGGTATACAGTGGAAGTATCACATATGTCAGAGCTGTCAAAGAGTTTTGGTGGTGTTTGATGCAAACTCTGTGGCAGTCATCTAACCACCAAAATGATCCGGGGTCCTATGCCAGGATTCTGGAAAGCCATGGGAGCTGCTGCTGCAGTGGGCACTGCTGGGATGAGGACCTGGAGCATGGTGGTGATGGCCATGACATGGCCAGGAGCTAGGCACTGGGTCCACTCTGAAGCAGAACTTGATCTACCCAGGACCACAGCAAGAGCAGGAAGACTCTCCTTCTCCATCTCCATTGTAGAAACTGCAAAAAATAATTTGGTGCTAGGGTGTGAGCCAGTTTCTGTGTTTTAGTAGGAGTAGATAGGGCCATCCAAAAAAACCTGTGTGGTTTCTCTGTCCATGACCATTTCAGCAGAAGAACTTTCATTATAGATTTTTTTTATGAAGGGTATCTCTGTTTTTGTTTGTTTATTGTCTTGCTCAGTCTAGTTCCAATTCTCATTAGAGTATGATATAACAGAATTTACACATTAAATAATAGCAGGAGGATGATGATGGTGATTCTGTGTCCATTGAACTTGTATTAAACTTGTCTTTTGCAATTATGCTATCTTAATTTGAAAAGTAGACTGCTATCAATCTTCTATTGTTAGGATTTTGACTGTATTTGTGATGCCTCCCATTACTAAAATATCATTTTTGACAAATGACCAGTGTGTACTTTGCTATTATTAACTAGTGCACATTCATATACAATCTGAGATTCTGCTTTATTTATGTGTTAAAAATTTAAAGCAAACTTAAACAAGGAAATAATAAAAATATAAAATCTGTCTTTATTTCTTCTTAGGTACTTTTCAATGTATCAGTTACAATGCAAGGATGTCATACAACTGGAGGGAGAAAATATGCCATACTTAAGCCTATTGGTTTCAATGAAACCGCTGTTGTTAATGTGCAGCGAAGCTGTGCCTGCCAATATGGAGACAGTACAAACCACAAAAGAGTATGGGCTGATGAAACTTCTGATAGCAAACAGTCCCACTGCAGTGACAATAACTGTAGCTCTAACAGAGAAGACACACTTCCTTCAGAGAGGTGCAGGCAACATCAGGACCAACCTATCTGCAGTGGTCAAGGAAATTGCATAGATGGAAAATGTTTCTGCTACAAAAACAAGCTAGGCAAGGTGTATGGCAAGTACTGTGAAATGGATGACTTTTCCTGCCCGTATCACCAGGGAAGCTTATGTTCTGGTAAGCTGCAGAGTTTATGGCTATATTTTCTTGTTTTGTTTTGTTTTCTGAGGCTAATGTACATGAAAACAATGGTATAAGGCTGTCAAGTATGAGAATTGTTTGTGCAGAATTAGTGTGGGAAATGTCCTGAACATCGTGGTTGGAATTTACACTCCTGGGCTTTCTTCACCACAGAGATATGCACTGTCTCCTAAATTCATCCCTGCTTTTTAGGGGATACATTGATTTCTTTCTATATTTAGCTATTTTGATACTTAAATCACAAACTTTTTTATAAGTAATGATACTGATATCTCAAACAAAACAGTAACATTATTTCAGAAAGCAAGTTGATACATTTCAGTCTAATGGGAATATGAGATACTGAGAGATTAGGAAAGCATCATAGCTTCCAGATGAGATTCTGATTTTCCAACACCCTAAATCAGTCCTGGGAGAGATACAGTGACACTTGATTTCAAATACTGATATAAATGCCAGCAGTGTTCCCAACCCACTTTGCAAATTTGCTGTTTCTTAACCATAAGCAGACCTGTCTTACTCATAAGTTTCTATAGCCTGAGATGTGGTGCCCTGTTTGGCAGAGGAGACGGGAGATACTTGTCCAAGACGTGTTGGAGACTGTCACCTGTGATGGAGTCCTGTCCCAGGGTACCACAAGGGGAACTTGCTGCCTAGGGCCATGGCTGAGCAGTGGGATGTTTTAGAGTTTGCCTGAAGACTATGTTGAAGTCATTGTGTAATTTCTAATCCCCACTCCTTTCATCCAAGACAAGAGGGAAAATTTTTAGTAAAAGGTTTTAGGATGACATCATGGTCGTAACTTTTGCTTAACTTAACAACAACCAGCATCCATAAATATATATCGTGCTGGTAATTTCAGCCCAAGATATTAACTTAAAAACTAAGTAGAAAGTCAAGGTCTAAATTAGCTTTGTTTAATGTAAAGCACCAGTGAACAAATGTATGCATCTAAAAATTGATTTTCTATGTTTTCATAAAAGCATATGACTCAAGACTCTCTGATGTTGTAGGTAATGGTGAATGTGAAGGTGGTAAATGCAAATGCTTTGCTGGCTGGGAAGGTGATCGTTGTGAGTGCTCATCACAATCAGCAAAGCACTGCCTGAATTCAAAGGGCCAGATTTGCAGTGGAAGAGGAAAATGCGTATGTGGAAAGTGTGAGTGCACAGATGCAAGAAGCTTTGGCCGTTTGTGTGAATATTGCCCTACTTGTAACAAAGCCTGTGAAGAAAACTGGTATGTTTCTTGTGCTAGACTTGACTTTTTATCTCTCTAATGGTGAAACATGGAGAAATATTTCTGCTTGGCTAGATGTGACATTTCTTAGATATTTAGGCTGTAGTAAATTGAAACAATTTATACTTTTCTCTCTGTAGCTGAGGGATTCATACTGGAAATTAAGGGAATTGCATGTCCACATCTATGTTCACCAGTCTGTGTCCAACTGCCAGCTTTCAGAAGCCAAAAAACTATATTTTTTCATAGTTTTATTAAAATATCGATCTTCATATGAAATCTGGGTAGGAAATAAAACCCATGAATTTGGAGTTCTAGAAATGGACACTAGATCCTACATCTGAATTCCACAAAGTCCAGTAATATTTTCCAGATATGTTTTTGCACACTCCTTGTGCTTCTCAGTTGAAGAAGCTGTGTATTGTCATTGCCATTGGTCAGCAGAGCAGAGCTCATCTTACCCAGAGACCAACATTCTTCGTTACTGAGTTTTAAAACACTTAGTCTTTGCCATGCTAGTCTTAAAGCATGTCATTTTTCCTTACCTGTATAAAGGAGGGGACAGTGTGGAGGTTGAAATGAGCAACCCCAGGAGGAGAGAAGCTAGATCAAGCTCTCAGTGGCACACTGCATGGTCCTGGCATAGAGGGTGAACGAAGGCCTTGGGCACAGCTTTTCTACACCCACTTGTCAGCACATAATGTTCTGCATCTCACTGTGGTGCAGAAGGTGAAAGATCAGCCTTTCATTGGAAAGGGCATTGTGCTCAAAACAGAATCATTGTTTATTTGTATTAATTTGAATTATAGCTCTTTGAAGGAAATGCTGGAGAGCCAAGCTTGATCATGTCCGAAAAGGTGAATGCTAAGATTTCACTAAATAAAATGCAGTTAGCCTTTCTGGCTTCCACTTGTTCAAAATCACTGTGAAATGTATGACTTTAATAAATTCAGAAGATGGCATACCTTTGTTAAAAATTCAGCCAGGGCTTTTTCAGGGTCTCATGTGATATCCATCTTCTGCAAGGCTATACAATGAAGATGGCAAGACTGAAAGCACTGCCTCCCACTGTGCTGCTGTCTCTCTGAACTGCCCAGCATTGCAAACTTACTTGGCTTTGTCTTAACATAGCATCCAAAAATTATGAACAAAGCTGTCTCTACTCTTCAATTCCAGCGTGCATCCCAATGAGTCTGATTTATAAGGAAAGACTAGGACTGAACTGGAAGCTGAAAGCTGAAGAAAGGGTGGTAGACCCTTAGCTACACCCTGTGACAAACTTGCATCACAAAGGGTAGAGCAGGGACCAGATGAAGGTGGCTCAAAGCCAAAGACGTGTTACTTTACAGCTTCTGACTAGTTGGTTCTGAGAAGCATCAGAGAGATAAAACACTGAGAGAGGTATCACATTTCAGAAAAAAAAAAAATGTCGCAATGTTTTTACTAACAAGAGGAAAGCATTATGTGCAAGCAATAATATGTCAGCCTGTTGATACAGTCTCTTTAAAGGGAGTGCAGAGAAAGACATAAGTTTTCAATTATATTTTTATTTTACAGGAACTGTGTTCACTGCCATCATTCTAATAATACATCTCAAGCAATACTTGACCAGTGCACAACCTCATGCGCTTACCTACTGCATTATGTTGACCATACTTCAGGTATGAGACATTTTCTAGGTAATTTTAATAAAAGATTAAACTATATTGGGATTACTAATTGAATTCACCACTGTTAGAATGTCTTTCAAGTGTGTCATATTATTACAATAACAAAGAAGGCAGGAAAAAGAGAAAACTCATTCATAGCTTCAGGGAAAGTAAAAGATAAATAATAACAGGAAATATGATTTCAAGCATTGCTAAATCAGATTTCCCAGCTCCTTGAGAAGTCACATCTAATAAAGATGAATCCTGCCTGAGCAATGCTTAAAGAAATATTTATAAAAATATGTTATGGCATCTGTATGTTTTATTACTTTGGATATGCTTATATTATTTGACATTACCAGAAACAAGGGAAAAAGAAGTAGAATGCTTACCTCAAGTTCAGTAATGTTTGAATATTCCTTTCAAGTATAAAAAACTGCAGTTATGAGGGCTGTGGAAGAATAATTTTTTTTTGTAAATAAAATCTCATAAAGCTTAATCACTCCACGCAGCAACAAAAATGTAGGTAAATGTCACTTCACATTTATGTACATCTTTATATCCTACAGTTCATAAATGAGAAAACTAACTGTGAATATTCTTCTCATAACTTTAGTATTAATTAAGGAAAGCTTACCATGTGAGAAAAGTTTACCTGTGAGGACAATACTGGACAAGGATTCAATAATATCTTTCATATTTCAACAGTGATCTTCACTGTCATTTTCTGAAGATTAAATTCTCTTCACCCCAAACATCTTTAACATTTCATCCTCTCTATTTCAGCTATAAACTCACTCGTCTACAGAGAATTTATGGAGGAAGCCTGAGTCTTAATTCTGTAGATTAAAGGAATAATAGTTTCACCAGTTTTTTACAATGGATCTTAATCTGAATTGCCTTTCTTGATATGCCCCACTTTAAAAAGCCTACATATGTCAACTTTTCCTCTTAATTTCCCCTAAGTGATTTTCCCTCAATTTTTATCAGGCTCGTGTTACATTTATGCGACGTTGCTATGCAGTGGTAGATATACCTGTGTTAGAGGGATGTGTCTGCTCCCTGCATTAGGCTTTACCCTTATGTTTTCCTTTTGTTGCAGAATGTTTCTCTGGACGAAGCTACTTTAGAGTCTTTTCCATAATCTTTATAGTTACCTTTCTGATCGGGTTGCTTGTTGTCCTTATCATCAGGCAGATCATTCTGCAGGGGAGTAGCAATAAAGTCAAGTCTTCATCTGATTACAGAGTATCTGCAACAAAGAAGGTAATTTATTTCAGAGCTATCATGTTCAGTAATCTTTTTCTTGCATATAAAATTTAGCTAATTGCTGATAAAAATTATATCTTCTCCTTCAAGGATAAGATGTTTTTGCCTACAGTTTGCACAAGAACAGTAACATACAGACGTGACAAACCAGAGGAAATAAATATCGACATCAGCAAGTTGCGATTAAACGAAACTTTCAAGTGTGAATTCTGAAGACTGTGTGTTTTCTGCAAATTCTATTTCCATCATGATCGACTTTTAAAAAGTTACCTTTTGTACTCTGTGGGAATCGTGACTGTTGCCATATGGTTTTGTTTTGTGCATTTTGTTGAATACTGTAACTAAGTGATCTGTAAACGGACTCACGTTATGTGATTATGTTTGAAACTATAGCTGCTGTATTTTTTTAGGTTTTTTTGAAAGAGAAATGTGCGTTACTACTGTTCAGAAACATTAGTGTTGATGTAGCACTTTAGCATATTCTAATTTATTTAGTTATGGCCTAGAATGTAGATATGAACTGGTCTGACAAAGCACTGATCTCACTCTACATGTAGCTAGTACTGATGTGCTCTGTGGGAATGGACAAAAGCTGTGACTGAAATATTAATATTGCTGTATATTATAGCAATAGATGAAACTATTAAAATGCTCTTAAATAGAGTAAATGGTACTTTTATAGTTCTCTCAGTTGATAAATTCCACTGATTTGTCTGCTTTAGCATCTTAGCTTTTCCTCATAAAAATGACTGGATTAAATAAGTATTTAGTTACTGGTGTGGGTCTATAGTTGTGTGTGTATACACACAGCATGCACACACAGGTAAATTATATGTATAGTTTTTTATATGAATGATGTCACTTAAAGATAATTTATATCTGATAAAGAGTAATTTTTAGCTTTTTTACTTGTTTTAACATAAAAAACCCTTTTGTACAAAATTTAAGGTATTTGAAAACTGAGTGGCTACAGAAAAAGAGAGTTTCTCTGTCCAACAGCATAGTCTACATGATGATCACTGTTGACTGACTTCACCTTTGGAGTCAGCAGCATGAACCCTGTTGCAAGTAGATGAATTACACCAGAGCTGTGTTTGGTTTGCTAGCTACATGTCAGTGTTTTGCCAAATAAAGGCTTTGATCTTTTTGTATGATGTCAGGAATGTCTGATTTTACACTTGCTCTTTTTCTTTATGTAAATTAGTTGATGGGGTCGAGTTTTGTGATTGATTTTTGTGACTGTGCCTTGAGAAATGTGTCCAGTGTGATGTGGAAAAGAACCTGCAATTTAGAAGGTGAGGAAAATATGAGTCTTTTTCTCAAGGGAACACATTAATTGACTTCATACATATGGGATCAAATTCTGCCTTCAGAAATGGGCAAAGCTCTTCTAAATATGGTGGGACCAATATAAGCTTATCTGAGAGAAGAATGTGAGCTACAAGGTCACACAGAAGCATTTTTTTTACCCCTGAAACTGACTGTAATGGTAGAAGACCATTGTGTTATATGCTAGTTGGAAGTGTCAGTCTGATTACTAACCCTATGCTGCCGAAACCCCACAGAAGTCTGATCAACCTCTAATGCTCTAAAATCTTACTGGCAAAAAAAAAAATCATCTCAGAAGACAGCGTATCATTTTAGCAACATTTATTGCTAATATGAAATATTGGTCTGTATTTGTCATAGAGAAGAGTTACAGAAAACAAGCAGGACATCCTTATGTGCAGTTTTTTAAACATTAGTATATATTTCCTATTCCGTATTTCTTCTGTAAATTCCCACTAAAATCTGAGGAGTATGCGTGTGAAAAGAAGGCAGGATGCAGAACAAGTGATAAGTGTTATGTGAGTGTTCAGTTTCTTGAGTAATTGATCAAGTGGGATTGAGAAAAACAATATAAAGACATTGGCCTTTTCATTAGTCATAAAAGCTCTAGACCTTAGGGATTGGGTGTTTTTTTGAAACCTGTAAACTGGACTATTAAATGTTTCTAAAGCAATCTCCAAAGGAGGCCCTGAGCTTTCCACCATAAAGGTAAAAGTTTAAAGAAAAGACTATTTCCTTACACTGACCCTGACTTTTAGTAATAGCTTAATTGTAGAATTTTAGTTATAGATTAATTCTGTAATCTATCAAGTATACCTTAAACTTTCGTTTTCTTTTAAAACATGTAGGACCATTTTCCTTCTGTGTAAATTAGCAGATTCCAAAAAATTGGTTTCAGTGGGATAAAGATAAAAGATTGATAAAGCTTTACCTGCTATTACCCTTATCACAATTCATGACTATTTGTGAGTAGCAAACAGTCTCTGGTTGTCTCTTTCACTTAACAAAACAAAAAAAATTCAATGCTCAGTGATATTTTCCCACCATAATGCTTTAAAGCATTTATTAAAGCATTTACTGAAGTGATAACTATTTTTTTTTTTTTAGGAATTCCTTTTCACTGCTAGAGGGACTTAAATTGTGTGGGTAGGGGACAACAGAGCTGAGTTCTCGATGGAAGAAAATTTGAGCTGTAACACCCATCTTCCAGACACATCACACTGCTACTGCTTTTCTTCTGTAGCACTTGGTTGGCATTGTGGTGCTGCCTGTGAAGGGGCACGGCCAGTATTTCCTTATCAGACACCTGCCTGAATGTTTAAAATGCTCTGGTCAAATAGAGCAGGCTCACGGGACCAATTGCACTGTAAGCAGCTTGCTGTCTTGAGATTAAAAAATGTACATTAAAAAAAAAGAGTTTTTTAAGAAAAAAAAAAAAAGAAGAAGAATAAAAAGCTGTTTTGCATCTCCCTCATGGTTTTACTGTATTGTGGAGGAGGCTGGTGAAAGAGAATAAGCTGCTGCTAATGTGACAGGTCAAGGCTTTTAGAAGGCCCGTGGGGAGCTTATACAGAGCAGGATTCTTGGGAGGAGGCTTTGTTTCTAGGGATGGAATCTATCCATGAGAAACTCTGGCTTTGCTTGGTACTTGTTTCCCTCTGCCTTTGACCATGTTTTTCAGAAGAGCTGCTGCAGGAGATGAATAGCTCAACAAAAGCCTCACTATTTAGGGAGTTGTGTTCCCTCAGCACATGACCTTAAATGAGAAAGCAGCCTGTAATTCACAAGGAATTTCTTCAGTGATTGCAGAAGGACTCTGCTTCCTATAGTGCTTAATATGGGAGATATTAAAGACAAATTAGTTCACATTAGTTTTCAATGTATTGTGTGCAAAGATGCTCATAAAAATAGGGGGAGAATATCTAACCTCAGAATAGAACATTCCAAACTACTCAAATAAAATTTCTTATACTAGGCTCCTTCAAAAAATTAAAAGAAAGTCAAATAATTCTACTGCGTGCCTATAACCAAATATGTACCAGCAGATACTGTTGTATCTCATCATTTGTTTTGGGAATTGTTTTTGGATTTACTCCCAGAGCATGTGCACGACTTTTTACACCATAAATGTTAATGTTAAAATACATATGTATAAGTTTCAAATGCTAATCTCCCTTTTTTTACCTTTGACTGGTTATTTGCCTAACATTTCAGAAATTCCATGTTTATGCAATTAAAAAGCATGCATTTTACTTCAGATGTTTTTAAGTACTGTAAAATGAGGAAAGCTATGAAATGGTTATTTCCAAGCATCATGAGTACACTAATAAGATTGCTGAAGAAATGTGTGGGAAAATAGCTGTTTCATCCAGAAAACGTGCACATGGTATGCAAGGAATTTTCATTGTGCCCAGCTGAAATTCCCTTACATTTGCAAGGAATGTTAAAAGTGAACCTTTAAAAGGAAGGATGTTCGTATGGGCATAGTTTACATTTTATCCGTTATTCTCAACTGGATTTATTTTTTCCTCTCTATGATGTCATGAAAACCTGCTATGTAAAGCATTCTTCATACTGCCACAGAAAAATATTATTTTCCCAGTGTGATCATATATAATATTTGTTTCCTGCTTAGTGTGCATACCTAAATGTACATGTTTTGCAAACCATGGGAGTGAATGTATGAAACAGCTTCAAGCAACCCTCAGTCCTAAAACTAAACCTAAGGTCTGGAAATGCCCAGGGCAGAGAGATGCAAGGGCATGGCTGCCTGTGCAGGGACTTGAAGAGGGACGGCAATCTCAGTAGGTACAATGCTGGGGTTTCCTACAGCGTCCCTACAGAGATGATGCTCCAAGACCTCCCTTCTCCTTTTGTCAGGGCAGGAAATCTCTTCAAAGTAGGTTGACTTGGCAGAGATGTTGTCCTAGGTTTGCGTCCTAGGCACTTGTCCACACACTGGAACTGCATAATATGCAATCTGAACCATAACGCTGCAGACATTTCCCATCTTTATTCATCCAAAATGCTTACACGTCACATAGCAAGGGATCGCCTGGAAACTTGAATGCTGCAGATCTCCATTAAAGCTTCTGGAGAGTCTTTGGGCACCTGCCCATTGTCTTTCCACCAGCCCTTGGATCTCCACCAGTCAACCTTAAGGAGTGTAAGCTGTAGCTGTAAAGGGCACTTCTCACAGAGGTATTTGTGCTGAGTCAGTGCTGGGTGACACCTAACTCTGCTCTGACTGTGAGTGATGAGTGGTGCCAGTGTTCCAGCTGTCCATTTGCAAGAGAGGGGAAAGCAGAAATGAAGCTGTTGTTAAGAAGAACACTACTTTTTAATTATATCTTGAGGCTGCTCTGATGCACAGACATCTCTGGGATCTCATTGAGAGCCATCTCAATTCTCAGAGAGCCATCTCTGAGAATTGAAATGCATGGAGAGCAGGGAAAAAAGGTTAAAATTAACCAGTAGGAATGCATCTCTATAGTGAGACAAATCAGTGGGGTTTCACTGAGAGCAAGCCAGCTCAGAATGGTTGGCCTGTCTGTGGTAAAAAAACATAACGCTTCCCCCCCTCAAAATTACTAGATTCTTAGGCTTTAGAAGTGCTGCTCTGGATTGCATGTTCTCTTTCTTTCCTTTTCTGTACACACTTTTAAAGAAAAAGGTACCTACTTATTAAAAAAGAATTGTCTGGCATTTCTTAAATTAATGACTTCTGTCTAAATCTAACATTTCATTCTGATAGCTATATTGTGTTTGGGCTGTTTCAGTTGTATTTTGAAGGAAGATGTTGAAAGAGTCTTTTGGAGAGGCATTAGTGTTGGATGAATTCACCATGCTAACATCTTCGCTCTTGCCTACTGCTGCTTCAAAAATAATGCTACTTTAAAGTGTCTTATTTAGCAATTGTGTCACAGCTAATAATAATACTACAGTTTTTAACTTTCTATTTAACATATGCTACCTTTTGTAAAAAAAAGTATATAAAGATAAATAATGTTCCTCTAGATTTTATGCATAGAGAATATTAGTAAGGGAAGAGGTTTTAAATTTTATAACTTCTTACTGTTCGTTTTACATTTTAAATGATACTTTTAAATCACTACTTTTGTTTGTCTGGAAATATACTGAATATTTTATTATTTAAAATAGTATACTTTTATAGTTGTTTTATTAATTTCAGTTGACTACTAACTTCTATTTTGGTATTTATTACTGAGTTGACACTGTAGTATATTGAGATGTTTATTTTTCTATCAGAGCTGTAACAACTATGACATAGCATTATTTTAATGCAACATCATTGTACTTGCTCTCTAAAAAATAAAATCAATATTTAATCCATGTGGATATTTTCATGTGTTTGATGTGTCTGTGATAAGTAAAGGAAGAGGTGTTCACCTCCTTGTAATACTGTGCCCAGAATAATAAAATATAAAGAATACTGTGTTTATCAGATGTAGGCAAACAGGGGATGCATGCTCAGAATGAACTTTGAGAAGGTAGGAAGGATCACAACAGCACTTATCAGTTTGGAGGTGGAGCTGGTTTACCTTGCCCAACCCAACTGGAACATGAATGCACCAGGAGATGTTAGTACATTGTAGGGGACAAGAAGATACCTCTTGTATAAACATAATCTCTAGATAAATAGGTGGTTGTGATAGCCTTTCTTCAGCTTTGCTCTGCTGGGTGGTAGAGGAACAGGCTTTCTGGAAATGGGTAAATCTCTCTGTAACGCTTCACGTATGCCACTCTCTGCAGGTTTAGGTCACTTTATGAGTACTGGTGAAAATGCATCACTAGGTGGGGAAGGTGACACACATTCTGTTCCTGAGCAGAATCAGTCATGGTATTTGCTATGCAGAGCGCCATGAAATCTTTCCTGAAAAGGACTTTAGACATGCTCTGTGAAAGGACATTCAAAATTTGCCATGATGCCTCAGTAAGAAATATCTGTGGCACTAAGACACCTGTCAGACATCACAGGTAAAACTATCTGTCCATGCTTCTAACATGATCCAGCTTTTGCTCTAGGAATGCGAGACAGAGCTAGAATCAAGTGACAACTGATGTGTACTCAGTCATTACGTAACTTAGTGTCCATGACTTAGCAATAAAATAGAAAAACCAACGAAAAGGTGTACATCGAAATTAGAAAAAAATACGTAAATATCACAAGGATGTTAATCTTTGTTGCTTCTTTCATCAAAGCAAATAACATCATTCCAATAAATAACATCATTCCAATATACGCCTGATGAGGGTCAGTCTGAGAAATTTCCTTTCACAATGCAGTAGTCGTCAGCCTTCAGTGACACACAGAGCAAGCACATGCAACCACTCCTACAAAAAGAAATACCCATTTTCCTTGAAAGCTCTTCAGTAAACATAAACCTAGATATGAATTTCAGGCATATAATTCAAGCGTACAACTTGAGCCAGAGCCATAGACCATCATTTTGCCATTTGATAGTAATCTTGAAACTGAGGTTTTGTTGACAGTTAAGTCTCCTATAGACAGTGATTGTGGCCCTCAGTTGTGTTGCATATCCTGCATGTTGTGGAATGATAGTGATTTGTATAAAGTCTTTATTTCTTTCTTCCTATATCCTGAAATCCATCAATTAAGTCATGCCCATATATCATAAATATCCAGATAATGACAATTAGGGTTTTTGACATTAGTAGCATTTTATTTAGCCAATTTTTATCCATATCTACGAAGTTGTCAGCAAGGGCACAATAGTGCCCTAATTTGTTTCTAATGTAATGCAACTGCTACTTTGTTGCAGATGCCAATGACAAGGAAAAGACTTGCTGCTCAGACTCTTCAAAGGGGAAAGAAATCTAAGTTACAGCCTCTAAAGCCAGAGAAGGAAAGAGATCCTTATTTCAGCCACTTTTTTGACACCAGTCATGTAGGTGCATTTTATTACATAATTTCTCTGCCTACATGATTCCTTTTGTGGTAGGTGCAGAATTTGATCCACTACTCAGAGAGGATGACATTAGGGACAGTTGACTTGAGTGAAGATCTGAATATGCATGATGACAACCAAAAGATGATGATCAGAATTAAGAGTAAAAACTTTGTTTACAGACTGATTTTGATTAGTAAGAAGTTAATCTGAAAAGAGGGTGGTTTCTTTTGCTTTCAGGTCAACTACAAAGACAAGAACCTTGGAAATACATTCCTGATACCCTGGGTTTAAAACCAAACAGTTTAATGTATTGTATGAATTAAATAAATATCTAGTTTTACAACAGCCCAAATGGTGTGACCCTTTGATTAGACCACAGGTGTTGTCACTGTGGTGTAGGGGCTTCTGGCTCCTCATCTTCTGCTTGGGAGTCTTGGAGTGGTCCAGGTTGGATTGGACTGTACAGAATTCAGATTAACTAGACACAGGCTGACAGTCTGATTTATTAGCTCTAAAGAGGCCCCAGCATTATCATCTGGCTCTTCATTCCAGGGAAACTGTGATGGATGGCAGAAAGCAGTATTTTCCTTTTTTTGCAAACCATTCTATCTCCTCAGCACAGAGCGTGGTCTCTGATTATTTTCTTGGCCTTGAACTGCATGATTCATGAAGGATGGTTACTGTTTAATAAAGATGATGTGTATGCAAGCTGATAAAACTAAATGATTAACCACAAAAGCATAGTAATGCCAAGTTATGTCACATATACTTATTGAAATCAGTGCATGTGATGTATTTCTTTCAGTTCTGCAGCTTGCCAAGTCCCCCTTTGGGGGCTCTAAGCCTCATCCTAAGCCTCTTGTTTATGCCTGAGCAATCTGGAGAGCCCAGGACCTGTTTTTGAGTGGGGTTCCTTTGCTGTCAAAACTGCTCACAGGAGAAGCCTTTCCCACAAACCCCCTTCTGACTCTTTAGCCTTTGACCATAGCCTTAACACCTCCATTCTGAAAGCATCACTGAGGCTGTAAGACACATGGTTGAACTGCTGAGGAAACAGGGGATGTTACAGTGGATGGGTTTTTTACGGTATTTATAGACACACTTTTGCTTTACTCTGCTCTAGACAAATCAGGAATTTCAAAGACTTCTACAACTTAAACATGGTGCTCTGTAGGTTATCCTTGTCTTCAGGAATGTTTAAGGTTGGTTTCTGTCCTTGAATCATTGTGCAGCTGCACCCAGGCTCCCACAGAAAAAAAAAAAAACAACCAACAGCTAAAATAAATATTTCCTGTCTTTCTCAGCTTCTTGTACATCTTTCTGTATCTAAACTGAGCTTTAGCCATGCCTTCTTTGAAAATTGCAGACACTGAATCAGAGGGCTTCATCAGGAAACAGCTGGTGAGAAAAGGTTTTTTATTCTTGGACAGACAAGAGCAAATTAAAGTCTGTAGTGCAAAACTAGGCAGAGCATCTCTGAACTTGGTCAGATACAATCCCATTGCTCTGCTCCTTTCCAGTGTTAAAAAGTTATGGCTGTTTCTTGGTGAACTAGCTAGTCCTCAGATACCCACAGAAATTATCCTGCTTTAAGCTTTAAATCACAGCTTTTGCAAGGTGTATGCAACATACAAAACCCAGAGACACATTCCCCTTCCAGTATCCCCATTCTGATGATGATTTTATCATTTGGAAATATTTCTTTCTGTATAATTTCGTGTGTTTGTGTGTCTGCATATTCCATCCAAATTAACTTTCCCTCAACTTCAAGAAGTCCATCTCTGATTGCTAAACAGCCTGTCAGTCTATATATGGACATAGTCTCACATACCTTTTTTGTATATATTTAAAATGAGATTCCTTCCCTAATTTCATATGCATAGCAGGATCTTCCTTTTAAAATTCCTGTATATATCCCAGTTTCTGTTAATGCCTAGGCTGCTGTCATATTGAAACTGTGACTTGACATGTATCCTAGTCTTCTTCTCCTGGATTCTTTGTGCTTTTATCTTTTTTGGCTGCTGCCTAACACATTAAACCTAAAACATGGAAGACATACACGGCAGCTTACACAAGGATTTTTAATTCATAAATAAGTCCTAATCATGATGTTAAAAATAATAAATTAATGTTTCTTTAGTGAGTTTGTTCCTCATGCCTTTGAAAGTAAGATCTTGATTTTTTAAGAGAAAATCATTGGGCCCAAAGAAAGAAAAGATAATATGTCAGATCATTTTGCAAACCCAAATTTCTCAGAGGGAAGATTTATTACCATATGACAGATTGAAGGTCTTTCGTTCCGTATAAAATAAAAACCAAGTAGATTAATTTCCAGGCCAAAAAGCAAACAAACTGTTTTCAACAAGTTTGTCCCAGGTTCAATTCTGTGAAATTGCTGGACTCTTCTGGTTCAGCAGAAGACTATGTTAGGAGTGAACATACTGATCAACTTTGAATATCAAGTCCATAAGGTCCCTTTTATACCAGATATATAACAAATTAGGAACGTTAATGTAATATGGTACATGCCTTCTTTGAAAAAAACCATTCTTTTACAGAACCTGTTTGGCAAGCCAAAATATAAGGAGCTTCATTTATTGTCTTACTGATGTTTCCTCTTGGGTCGCAAAGAATTTATGCTAGCAAATATTGTGGAGTACTCTTACATTTTCTATTTCTCCCCTCTTCATTCACCAAAAAAAAATAGCTTGGATTTGAACTACCTGACCATAATGCAATGTATAATTTATTGTAAATTCCTGTACTAGCCAAGAATTTTGCTTGTCTAATTAGCTGGCTTTTTGTCAAGTGTGTTTATGTACTCAGTTACATTTTTTGTTTGCTTTTTTGTTTGTTTTGTTTGGGGGAGGTTGTTTTGTTTTAGTGGGGAATGAAAATTTAACGAATGGCTGTCAACATCACTTGAAGTGTCTCAAAGGAAAGTGTTCTACAGAGTCTAATTGCTATTATTTAAGCTATTTGATGCATTTGGTGACCTAGTTCCTATGGAATTCAAGTGGTTTTACCTTGCCAAATTTTACTCCCTCAGTCCTTGCCCAGTTCCTTCTGCTTCCCTTGGCCAATGCAGGTACTTGCCAACAAAGTGAAGTCTGCAATGTCCTTTGAGCCAGTGAGATAAGGGAATTATTCTTCAGCAAGCTCTGGCAAAGAAGACGGTATTAGAATTTTGATATGATTACAACACCTGGGTTATTGAAGTTTTATTGGATATAAGATTTACAGTCAATTTATACACAGCTACCTCTGAAGCCACCAGTACAGCATACTTGTAATCTTGCTGATTCTAAGGGACTTTCTTGAAGTACCTTTTTTTTTTATTCAAATATTTTTGAGATCTCCCTTGAAATGATATTTTTCAGATACTTTGCTTCCCACAATGGTGTCTCCCTAGAGGACACTAAAATAGGATGTAATTAAAGTATTCACAAGGAAGGTGAGTGACACTGTCCTCTCCTTACTTGAGGGATATGGAAATAATAGGTGCTCTCACAGGACCAGAACCACTTTCCAACAAGACTCCTTACTTTTTATATCAGTCCTTCGTGAGAATGGGGGAACTGTTGCATGAAGAAATGCTTCCTCTGGTTTTGAATGCAACACATTGAATGCAGGAGCTATGGACCACCAAGCAAACAAGGGGGACACTGAAACCCAGCCACTCTCTTCTGTAAAACTCGTCATGTGTCCCCACGTCACCTTTCCCAGACTGTGGAGTCCAAGCATATGTGCTCATTTATACCAAAGCCTGTCCTTAACCTTGATCACCTTTGTGGCCCTTTTCAGATTCTGTCCTACCACTGGCATCCTCATTTCCTTCATTAAGGATGAGGGAGTAAAGCTATTTTCAAAAATCAAAATGTACATGAACCACCTGTTTACATAGGCATACTGATGTGAGTCTTTTCCTATTCATTTTATAATACTTCTTAATATTTTTATGACATCATTTGATACAGAATTTTCATGTCTTTCTCCTCAACAGATGTCTTATACTGGATTACCATCCTATCCTGTTTACCTCTGAAACCACTAAATAAAGGAAAGATGATCACTCACACCTCCCTTGAATGCAAATGCTAGCAGTTGGGTTTCCCTTTGGTTCAAGCAGAATCTCTCTCTCTCACTTCTTCATAACTTCTGCTTAGTCTGCTTAGTAGCACCATTCCTATGAAGCAGAAATCTCTGCCAGATACCACCCTGATAGTGTTACAGCTCTGCCTTTCTACTTCTCTCTCCAGTTCTGCACAGGCTACAGGAAATGCTTCAGAGAAAGTTCCCACTAAAGCCTTGGTCTCCAGCTTTTTTTTCAGAGCATGAAAGTTCTTTCCTCCAGAATTTCCTACCTTCCCTCTTCTATATGTGAATGATGCTTACCTAAATAGTACCAGCTATAACCCACTGCCTCTGATGTTTACCAGCTTTGCACTTATTAGGGAAGTTGTATTTTTGTCTGTATATCTGAACTCTTTGCTGGATCAGAGCATCTTGCTCCTCTTCCCTTCCTGCTAGACATCCTAATTCCAGAAGGGCAATTGTATTAAGAGAGGGCACATACAATCCAGCTAAGAGACACCTGTTACTGCAGTCATGTTTCCTTTCATTTGCTAATATGACATTGCTGGATATCTCATCTGTAAGCCTAGATCTCAGCAGAAGTAAGTGGCTTTTTTTAAGACTAAATTTTCAGCAATTGAATGTCTCCATTAGCTCACTTCCCTCTGGGCCAGCTACCCTACCCTGATATCCATACACACATATGACAGCTTTCCCACAGAGGAAATATTTATATGTCTTCCTCTCTCCCTGCAGGAAAGGTGCTTCTATTGTTCTTCTTTTCTTTTGCCTTTCTGAACAGCCATAACATCAATTCCTAAAGCAGTCTCTTTGCCCAGCTGCTCCTTCTTTCATTAACCTCCCATAGTGCCACGGCAGCCAGGAGGGCCAACCCTGTCCTGGGGGGCATCAGGCAAAGCATCACCAGCCGGTCGAGGGAGGGGATTGCCCCGCTCTGCTCTGCACTGGGGCGGCCTCACTTTGAATATTGTGTGCAGTTTTGGGAGCCACAATATAAAAAAGGTATTAAGCTATTAGAGAGCATCCAAATGAGAGCAATGAAGATGGTGAAGGGCCTTGAGGGGAAGCTGTATGAGAAGCAGCTGAGGGCATTTGATCTGTTCAACCTGGAGAAGAGGAGACTGAGGGGAGATCTCATTGCAGTTACGACTTCCTCGTGAGGGGAAGAGGTGGGGCAGGCACTGATCTCTTCTCTGTGGTGACCAGTGACAGGACTTGAAGACATGGCATGAAGCTGAGTCAGAGGAGGTTTAGGTTGGGTATCAGAAAAAGGTTTTTCACTCAGAGGGTGGTTGAACACTGGAAAAGGGTCCCCAAGGAAGTGATCACAGCACAAAGTCTGTCTGAGCTCAAGAAGCATTTGGACAATGCTCTCAGGCATGTGGTGTGAATTCTTGGGGTGTCCCATGCAGGGACAGGAGTTGGACTTGATGATCCTGATGGGTCCCTTCTAACTCAGCATATTCTATGATTCTATGATAGCACAAAAACCAGAGAGCCATCAACCTCTTCTGCTCCTATCTGTCTTGGTCTAAAGACAAATACTGTGGCGGGAACTCCAATAAAATGAACCCTCTCCCCTTTTATTCCCCCCCTAATATAAAGAGACAAAAATGCAAAAAGGTGTAAGTGAAAAAATAAGAATTTACTGACAAGGAAATAGCAGCACCACAAAGATACAAAGGAAATGGCTTGAATCAACAATGCAGGAATCATTTTCTAGCTCCTTTTCCCTCCAACCTCCAGTCAAAAACAAGAAACAAAATAGCTGGGGCTCCAGTGCTGGACTATATGGCTCAGGAGAACAAAGGAGACAATATGGTAAACTAGTTTCCACAGTCCTATGCTCTTCCCCCAGCCAGAATACAACAGGGGAAAAAAAACCCAACAGAGCAAAGTGAAAGCCTGCAGAGTTAGTCATTCCAGTCAGGGGCTGTTCTGATGAGAAGCTGACTTGACACAGCTCAGCCTATTACTTGTTTTTAACTTTTTTAACTTCCAGGCAATCCACAACTTCCCACAACAGGGAAAATGCTTATAACATCACAACAATTACCCAGCAAATCTACTACCTCCTGCCTTAGTTTCTGTCCATTCACGATACTTCATAGCACAATCCCTTCAGTGTCTAAACTTGGTTTCCTGAGCATTGATTCTGCAACATTTGCGATCTATTCTTCATATCTTCAGAACTTCTGCAATGTACTTCTGAATGAAGCAAAAACTAAAACCAACTTTAATCTGTGGTTGGATAACTCAGATTCAAACTCGGTAGATCCTAGAGAAAGGGTCTAGAAATCTGAGAAGGTTCTAAGGTTTGGGGGCCAGAGTTAAGGGGTTATATCTGAGTCATATAGAAGATGAAAATTTTGTATATGGGCCATAAACTTTCCTGCTGTAAATGATATCATCTGATAACCAGATCATTTGGTAAGCAAGGCTCTCTGAATTTTTAATTAGATACAACTATGGCAATAGGAAGGATTGTTTCTTTGACAAAAGTTAAAATGACACAGAAAGAAGGGTGCATCTGAAAACGGTTAAAACAAGGATTTTCATGTCCTCTGCTATGGTGACTGTCACCTTAAAAATAGTCTCTTGGCAGGAGTGGTAAATCACTTTTTCAGTCCTAGGCTTTATTCAAAGACTAAAGTTTTAAACTTCAAAATTTTGGCAGAGATTCCTCTAGCTTTTGGCACAGCACAGTCCAAAATGCACTCCTACGTTTGTAGAATCCCAAGAAGTGGAAAAATCAAAAACAAGTAAAGACTACTGGGATAACTCTGAAAGTAAGAGTCAGCACAGAGGAACTCTATTATGATACTTTCCACAGTATGAATCTCTAAGGCTTTTCCACAGGTGGTGAATATTTTGATAAAGGTAGACATCTTGACAGGCTGAAAGAATGGACTGACAGGAGCCTTGTGAAATTCAGCAAGGACAGATGTCATGTCCTGCACTGGGACAGACTAACCCCTTGCACTAATTTAGACCAGGTTTTGCCTGATTGAGGAGCAACTCTGTTGGAAAGGATCTGTGAGACCTGGAGGGTACAAGCTGAATGTCAGACAGCAGGGGGTCCTGGCACCAAAGCATGCCAACAGCATCCTGGGTTCTATTTATAGCAAGTGAAATGATGGAAGGAAGAGATCCCATTTTACTTAACACTCATTAGAGCACATCTAGATACTACATCCACTTTGGGGTCTCAGTACAAGACAGGCATTGAGGACCTTGAACAAGTTCAGCAGAGGGACACAGGGATGGTTAGGGTTGCAGCACTTGTCTGGTGGGAAGAGTCCAAGGAACCTAGGCTTGTTCAGCCCCAAGAGGTGGCTCCAGGGCACCAAAGCCTGCCAGTGTGTATGGGGAGGTGTTTGAGAAGATGGAGTCAGGGTCTTCACCAAGATTTGTGGTGAGATAACAGACTTAAGTTGAAACAGGAGATTGAGACTGCATACAAGGAAAAATATTCACTTGGAGGGTAATTAAGCATTGTAAGAGGTTTCTCAAAGAAGCTGTGGGGTCTCTGTTCGTCAGTGCTTTTGAATCCAGCTGGACAATGTCCTGAGCAAACCGTTCTCATGCAGTGTTGCTCTCCTTTGAGCAGAGGTTGGACTAGAGACCTCTCAAGGTCCCTTCCAACCTGAATTGGTTTGTGAGTCTCTGAGATATGCAGAGCCTGATTAAATCCCAAACATACATTGTTGTTTCCCTCTGTATTATCTTTATAATAAATTACATTTATTTCAAAAGGCTTGCTGAATGCAAGTGATCAGTGGTACTGCTAGCAACAGTTTTCTAAGAGTCTGCTGGGAAGGAAAAGCTGTGACTGTCAAACTCCTTTACAAAGTGGGTAGATACTCTTCATTGAAGAAACAGCTATATAAAGAAACTCCGAACAGTGGCATTTATAGCATACATTGATTTTTGACTGTGAATTCCTTATCTGGCCATGGAAAATTTTGCCATCTGAAGTAAAAAACCATATTCAGCTCCAAGGCATATACAAATCCCTTTAGCTTCAGTGGGAATAGCCTGCACATAGCTGAGGGCATGGTTTGGCCCATGGTCAGTAGCCTTCTAAAAGCATTTTTCCAACTATTTTTTTTTTCCTTGCAATATTCATATGTTTCCTTTCCAAAAATTCTGATGACATTCCTGTTGCTGAAGCTATAGAGTTCAATTTAGTGGGAACATCTTTGAAGTTTAATTAGATTTCTTGAAAAAGACCAGTGGGTAATCTGAAATACAAATTCACAAGATCAGGCCAAAAGTGTCATACAATAATATTAGACCAAATATTATGCAATTGTTCTGCTATTCATGCTCTCTTCCCACTCATGAGTTGGGTTTGAAAAGCTTGTGGAATATATATGACATATCAGAGAAATGCCAAATGTTCCTCATATAGTCCATTCTCACATTTCCTATGGAAAATGTTCCTTCTCACAATCTACCCTTTCCCACATTAAGCTGAAGTTTGTCCATTACACCAGGGTAGTGTCATCCCTGTCCGTGAAATCGCAAGGAAAGCCTCACATGTACATGACATCTGTTCTGACTGCGGCGCCCAAGGTCAGGTACAGACTGCATGCATAGACCAAGCGAGATAAAAGATTATAAAATAGACACAACTGCCATCTATGCCCTTTTTCTAGAAATGCGTAAGTGATAATTATTCACATATGACTATAAAATCTTGAAAATGGAACCGTTCTGAACCAGTTCTGACCTTGTCTGTCTGCCACAGAGTTTGCAGTGGGTGTGATTTAGGTCTGATTTGCCTTTGGGGGCAGGGCACAAAGCCAGGAACGAGGAGGGGAGGGCATGCCCGTGCTTTACTCAGATGGCCCCTCACAAGTACTGGGGAGTGTGGAGAGATGCTATATCCCACCATCTAGCATCTCATCACTTTCCTCATGCCCAACAGGCAAGTGCCTCTGCTTTGCAACAGAGAAGTGAATGCAGCATGAGCTAAAATACAGCAACATCTTGTTCACAAATGCAACATTTTCAGCACAGAAGATCTTGAAATGTATTTAAAAACTCTACATTAAAATTTACCTCCAGTAACTTACTGTCCAACCATATTCTATCTTCAGTGGAATAATGACAGCAAAGCTTGTGTCAACTTGTCCAGACATGATTGTTTCCATGGGCAGACCCGAAACACCACAGTCACCAAATGCAGATGGGCACTGCTGTGTGTGAGGAGCAGGTGCTATAGAGAAAGGCTCTCCTGGCTGAATGGCTGCAAGAAGTTGATGAGGGAGATTATAATGCTTCAAGATGAAATGTTGGTGACATTTTCAGATTTAATAGTGAGGCAGATGAGGAGAGAGCAAGTCATGTCAGTGTTGGTAGCAAGTGCTTGGTTCATGTCTCTTCTTCACTGTCCCACCTGCTCTGCCAGGGACAGGGACCCCAGGGCCACCTCCTCCCAAACCCTCACTTTCCTTGGAGGTTTCTCACTGAGGCACCAACCAGGCATGACCCTGTTAAGATATTAGGAGGCTAGTGTTAATTTCCCTATGGCTTGTTAATTTTTCTATGGCTTGAATGGCCATAGGTCAGTACTAAGACACAGTGAACAGACCAGGAAAATACAGCTGAGTTTTCCATGTAAAAACCTTCGATAGATACAATAGAACCCATAAAATAGGTATGTGTGTTGGTCAAGGTCATATAGAAATGTGGGTTTTTTTCTTTTTTGGTTTGTTTTTCTTCCTCTGGGCATCACTAATATTGCCTAAGCTATTGGGATGCAGCAGTAATATTTTTCTTATTAAACTGTGATCGTAAGAGTAAAACTCTTATAAATTTTTGAGGTGAAAAAAACTGCAGGGATGGCTATAGCTGAGGAATAGACTTCAGGCCTTAACTACTGGATGAAAAAATGGCATTTGGCAGGGGAAAGTGTGATTATGAGAAAGATTAATCCACTGTCAAATATTTTATTTCATTTCAGAATCAAATTGCAGCCTCCGAGCTATTTTGAATATTAAACAGAGGAATATAAGAGAGATTCTATAAACAAGAAAAAATGTAATGCCACTCACAATAACTTTGGGAAGGCTCTCTAATAGTACAGCAGTGAAGGTAGATTGATTTCACAGGGGAAAAAAAAGACAGAAAGACATTTTATGTATGTATATTTTTGTTAATGGTTTTCTTTTTCTGTCAAAAAATGGAGTGATTGACAGTCTAAAGTGAAACTGCAGTAATTTTGATATTTCAAAGGGAAAAAAAAGGCAAACAGATTCCTCAATCTGGTGTTAATTTCCCATTTTACATCATAAAAATGTCAAGAATGAGGCTAAAGAAAAGTAGCACTGTGTTTAACTTAACTTTCACATTTGTGCCTTCTCTGATGTTTTGAGATTGCTTTTTAACTTTTTTAATTAACAAGAAGGGTAGAATTACTAGATTAAGACACAAACTGAATATTTTCTAAAAATATGCATTATTAATTTCATTTGAAAAGCATGCATTTTTATAGTTCCAATAAAATATTCTTTAAAATAAATTCTAAACCACTACATATTCATTTACTCTTCCTTGAAATTCAAGATATAATACAGTATTATATATATATATATTATATATATATATACAGGGATTGGAACTAATAAAACCAGAATTGCAATTAACTTTATAGCATTTAAAGATAAAGTAAACCAGACTTGCTTTCGGTTACTTTATGGGCTATATAGAAACACATCATCAACTTACACTCTTATATTTTTCCCACATTTTCAAGCATGAGCTCAACAGCTACATCTGACAAAGCTTGGTCTCTTTGCAAGTACTCCTGGTAATGGGTCAATATTCCTTGGGCGGGGTCTGCAAGGGCAAGACTTAGACGTGACCAATAAAACACATTTTTATCAGCAGATCATGATGATGGCAAACCACATGGTTGCAGTCCATAATAATTCCTTTCTTTAATGAATATGGGGAAGTTTAAGATCCCACAAGATAAGATTCCACCTCGAGGTAGGATGGCATTGCTTTAATGCCATTTTGAACAGGCTTTAAAGTATATATGTATGGAGTTATTTGGACCTACTGAATCCATAAGCAAAATCTTTTTTCTGTATATGTGTGTGTCTCTGAAATAAAAGCTTTGTGGATAAAAACATTCCATTCTGTATGTTCAGTGCTTATTTCTCATTAAAAAACTTAAAGCAATTGTCAAGAGAACAGAGCACATAGAAATTCATTGATGCCACAACCCCCAAACAGCACCAAATCCATTTGTGGATTAAAATTTATATCTGGTTACAACCATCAGTTTACAGCTCATAGCTTTGAGACCTGATTCATTATTGCACATAGTTTTATAAATGTCATTTAGAGTAACATTAGAATGATGCTTGGATGAATCTGGTTTATTAATGTTATAATAGTTTGTTTTCCTTGACAAAGTTATTATGTGTTGAAAAAGTAACAGTTGAATGTAACTGTCATGGCCATGTGTCCTCTAGAAGAAATGCACTGCAGAGACAAAGGCAGAGGTGTTTAATGCTTTCTTTGCCTCTGTCTTCGACATGATGACAGACCAAGGGAGGCTCAGTGCCCTGAGCTGGAGAACCATGACTATGAGAATGATCAGCTCCCAGTTGATCCTGAAATTGTGCAGGATCTGCTGCTCCAGCTGGATCCCTACGAATCTGTGGGGCCTGATGGGATTCATGCAGAATCCTCAAAGACCTGGCTGAAGGCATCGCAAAACCTCTCTGTCAATTTTTGAGCTGTCTTGGGAATCTGAAGACGTCCCAGCTGACTGGAAGCTGGCAAACGTTGTCCCAGTTTTCAAGAAGGGCAAGAAGGAGGACCCGGAAACTACAGGCCTGTCAGTCTCACTTGAGTGCCTGGTAAAGTTATAGAAAAGATTATTCTAGGAAGTATTGAAAAACACTTCTTCTCTGTAGTGACCAGTGATAGGACCTGAGGGAATGGCCTGAAGTTGTGTCAGGGGACGTTTAGGTTGGATATTAGAAAGAGGTTCTTCACACAAAGGATGGTTGGGTGCTGGAACAGGCTCCCTGGGGAAGTGGTCACAGGACCAAGACTGAGAGAGTTCAAGAAGTGTCAGGCACATGCTGTGACCCTTTGGGATGGTCCTGTCCAGGGCCAGGAGTTGGACTCAATGATTCTTATGGGTCCCTTCAAATTTGGCATATTCTGTGATTCTGTGATTCTACTGCTACCTAAGGAAAGCACTGTAACTATGGACTGAGAATTGGAATATGTTATAAAACAGAAGTGTTGGGCAATATGTTTGGGATACCTACTATTTTTCATGGTGTGTTAATCTTTCATGTGAAGGCTTAAACATGTGATAGCTTTCTGGGAGGTAAATACAGCAGTTCATCAGTGCATCTGTACTGGCACGTTGGTGTCTCTTGGTGTCTCTCCTGTTTTGGTCTGAAGCCATGTTCTCCTTGTTACCCAAATGAAACATGACCAAATGAAACAAACCAAGCAGGCCCACCCAGCCAACCCCCCCAGCAGCTCACTGACCTGTCATGCTTTTCTCGCCACTTTTTGTAGCAGCTGATTTATAAACCAGGAGGGGGATGAGAGCAGCATATCAGAGCTGGGGTGCTGTAGCCAGCAAAGGGCCAGCTCAGGAGGACCTCACAGAGGAATCCCAGCCCCAGCTCCGGATTTGGGCCCTGCAATCAGCATCCTATTCTCACAGCCCCCCTGGCTCAGTGCAGCAGTGTCCACACAAGTGCCTCGGCTGCACTCTCTGTTAGTGTATTACATTCGTCTTTGCCTCTCTTTCTGCATGTTAAACAGTCTGAGGGGAAAGGATTCGGATCCCTACCTCATATGCCTTCTATAGGAAAACAGACTTATGCAGTACAGACTGCTGGTGTGCCAGGACTTCTTGAAGAAAAGGGAGTTTTCCTCTCTGATTATGCTCTGGGTTTGTGTAGGAGTCTTTGGTAATATTAAGTACATGCTTTTTTCAGTTTTATCCAGTGGTTTTATGTCTCAGGGGTACTACTCCTTTCCCCTATCAAGGGGATCCCTCCTCCACACATGAACTGGTCAGCTATTCATACAAATACTGTTTATTCTTCTGGGATTGAATTATGCCTATTAAAGAATTTTCTTTGCTGCGAGAGAGGCGTCCCTGGGATTTGGAACTGGCCATGTGCCATGGTTTCCACATGCAAACCCTTGGAGTTACTCTCAGCCTTTCCACTGTGGCTTTGTGCTTCGACAGCCTTCATGGGTAATGTTACTTATTTATTTTCTCTTTTTTTTTTTTTATGTGTGTCTGAAACTAGGCATCTGATTGTGCCTTTCAGATGTTATAACAAGTAAAAAAAGTTGCGGAATATACAAAACGAGACATGGATCTGATGAGGTCTGAAGTTGCTCTCCATCTACCAGGAGTCTCCCCATCTTTCTGTGATAACCCCAGAACACTCCTCATGTCCGTTTATTCAGTTGGCAGATCAGAGATCAAACCAAGGCATATGCCCTTTGTCAGGCTGGTGTGCCAGCAGGCCAGCAATAGCCAACTTTTGGAAAGGGTAAGGGGACACTGCTGTTTCCAAGTCTTGTGTCCCCAGGTACCATTTTATTCAACCCTAAACTGGGAGAAATTTATGCATTTAAGAACTGTAGGCTGCTCTCATCTTTTAGAAGTTATTAATGGCAAGTGGCCAACTGAAAAATTATGCGATCATGCAAATCTCTCTTTCTCCTGCCTTTTTTTTTCTTAATTGTTGAAAACCACAATAAAAGTTAAATCAGCAGTTCTTAAATTTTTTTTTCTGTACTTGATTTGGGCAAACAATGGTGCCCACCCACTTTGCAGTTCTCACTGGGTTTATATCTCCCCATGAAAAAACAGCCAAAATTGCTGCTGAAAATGTATTTTAGGAGGAGAGGTCCCATATGGGCAGTAGGCTGCCAATAAGGTCTAACAAAAGAACTCTGCTGCTATTACAGTGTATTATTATTGTACTACCAATGTTGAATATCAGCCTTATACGCTTTTTTTTTTTTTAAATACTACCTGTGTAACTAGGAACATATCCCACAGGAGGCAAAAATCATATGTCGTAGCCTTCCATGCTATGAATTATACACGTCTTCCCTACTTTTCCTCAAGGGAGGAAAAAAAGGTGTGGATCCAAAGAATGTCAGCAAGAAAAAACATTAAGTAATTACAATACACCTGACACCATGAGACAGGCCTTTTAATAGAATAAACAATGATATTCTGAAAAAAATCAACTGGGAAATTAGGGATATTTCAATAATTTCAATGTGTAAACCCTTTAATTGCAATTTATTTTTAAAACAATACGTATTTGATCAGGAAGCCTAATTTCCTCTGCTAGGCCTTTATACTTGTACATTTTCAAGCGTTTTACTATGTTTTTCTTTTCGCAAATTTGAAGACACTGGAGCTGCATAAACAGCACACCAAGCAAAGTTCAGTGTTGTAACAATTGCTCATATAGTTGTTTTGGTTTGTTGATCCATTAAAGTAGTTGTGTTTGCAGAACATTGTAAATTGTGCAGTAACAAACTATATTTCCTAGTTGGTGTATGATGCTTTTCCAGCTTGGTTTATTACACTGTAAATAGCTACCTTGCATCTGGGTCAATTTGTTTATTCAATTATATCTGAAGAAAAAAACAACACAGTTTTGCTATAGTTAAATAGAGCAATTGTGCCATCCAGTGGCTAGGTTAACTCATTTCTTTTCCTTCCATATGATCATTTCGTGTGTCTTGTTTCTTACTCAAAATATATGTGATTCTTGTAATTTACAATGTTGGTTCCATTGCTGCATCTTGCTTATATATGTAATAAAAATTTTAATTCTATTCACATTTTTTTTCCTAATATGCTCAAAACCGAAGGCCCAAAAGAGTAAAAAAATGTGCCATATATCCTTCTGGATCAGTTAGAGATAAGTTACAGGTTATTACACATCCTATTGTCAAATATCATGGACTATTGACAACAATGAGTGAAGAAAAACATAGCACTTGACTCAGTTTGTCTACTGGGACCATGAACCATGGCAGAACCTTTAATGAAGTGTTCCCAAAATAACTTTTTGTAATAACAACTGTAACTGAGTTTATATATTGGTTCTTGAAATACCTCTCTGACTGTTGTAAAGACAGTGTCAGAGGGGGCAGACAAAATAATCCTATGGTATGATTACATTCTTAAATGTCTCACTCATTTCTTGACTATTATTTCTAAAGCAAACCTCTGGAGCATAATGTGAGATCTGGGCTTTGTTGCTTGAGTGTATACTGAATAGATTGGGAAATGTGGCCACAAGTCACAACTTGAAAATGTCTCCTCATTTCCAAATCAAAGTCTACTATGATCGCTTCTAAGGAAGAAGGACCTCCCTGATTGCAACATTTCGTTGGTGATCCAAAAGCCTGTTTTGGGGGAAAGCCTCATTGTGCAAATTAATTTACCGTCATCTGTGTGAAGCTTGTTGTTTGGACAAATGCAACACTTGGGTGTGGAGGACCAGGCATAAGCACGTAAGCATGTTTTGTCTCAAACATTGTGACTGCTGTGACAGGAAAATTGTGATTGGAAGAGAGGGTCCCACGGAGGTGTGCCAGCACTGCTCTGAGCCAGCTTCCTTTTTGGCCTTGAGGTTCATGCTCGATGTTCCTGCATCAACTCCTGCTCTCCCCCAACTCACTTCCTGGAGGGCTCCGAAGGCCCGAGTGCACATGTGTGAACAATGTGGCTGCCCATGTGCAATGAAATGGCACAAAAAATCTATTTTACATAAGGTGCGTGCACCAGGAAACCATAAAAGGAAGTGTATCAGTCCCACTCATGCTTTCTCTTTTTCCTCTCTTTCTCTTACTCTCTACCCTAGATCCAGATCATCCACATGGCAGGACTGATGCAGGGCCTAAGAACTGATCTTCTTGCTTCTCTTTCTTTTCCACCTTTATTTCTCTCCTCTCTCACTTTTCCTTGTCAAAGTACGGTTATCGTATTCTACCCCACACTTAATAATGAAGTTTGTTGTGGGAGTTGGGAGCTTGTTGAAGTGTGTTGTAAAAGTTAAGGGCTTGTTAGCCAACACTTTTGAGACTAAATAGTGGACTAGTTGCTGGAGCTAATACAATTACACAATAAAGCAGAAAGGAGTCCCCTGACAAGTGGACGGATGTGTTTGTTCAGCCTGACAAGAATTTATAATGAACATCATGCTCCCTACTGCATGGGTTGTGACAGTGGGAAAGAAAAAAGTAGGCAGAAAGTGCTCAGTGGAGGCAAAAGGCAAGGAAGAGGCTCTGACAGGTATAGTGCTACACAGGTACTACAGTGTAGAAGGGAAACATCCTGATGGACTGCTCTGACACCTTTTCCTGCTCAAGTGGTTTGCCATCACCTTAAAACACTAACCTTGAACAGAGGAGTTGCACATCCCAAAGGCTGTCACTAGAAGAAAAAGTGCATCATTAAAACAGAGTGAAGGCCTCATGCTGTGGGTATGGCTCAAAAAGGGACATCTCACAGTCCTAGCATACAGGGACAGCTTCCTTCTCATACAGGAGCCCTGCACTCTCCTGACCCTGGCAGCATACTCTTTTAACAAATAGACTGTCCATTTTTTTTCACTTGGGTTTAATTGCAGGTTTCCAGCTTTCTGGGCTCTGCATGCAGTCCAGCTATGGAGTCCTTCCGGCAGCAGCATAAAACCATGCTGTAATCCCATGCAAAGCTCTCTACTTCAGGCACAGCAGCCAATCCATCCCCCATTCTGGTGTGTCCTCCCCATCTCCCTTCTCTACAGTGCCAACACAGATGTGAATCCCTATAACTCAGTGTAATCCCCTGAGGATTATGTGTTTCCCAACATATTTTCTTGAACACAAGCAGCAATTGCCCTATGCTAAGGACTTCCAGGGAAATTGCCCTGCCTTTCGGGAACATGAATCACCACACACCAGTGCCATATGTACTCCACCATGATGTGGTATCAGAGACTAGTGAAGATGCTGATAATCCTGTTGCTAGAGACACAGGAAGGCTCTCCCACAAGGAAAACCTTTGATCTAAGCAAAATTGTATCTTGACCTGAAGTTTAGAAGGTGGCTACAGATTTAGAGAGTGTCTTGACTTCTAGAGGGCCAGTCTAAGAGGGATTTAACCGGCAAGAATCCAGCATTTTTGAGGCTTCTTAAACATGAGGCAGCAAAATCACTGGTCACTTTTGAAAATGTTGCTTGAAATACTTTGTTCCTGATGCATATAGCTCAGGTTTACACAACAGCATTTGTTCACACTGTGTCCACACATCTGGAAAGAAGATTCATACTGTTATTTTTATTCTAGATATCACTAGCTCTTCAGAAATGAGATTATATATAATATAATATTTATGCTATGCTTTACAATATAAATTCTATCATATTATATTATTTATAATACATACAAATCTATTCTCAGAAAAGACAGGAATAACAGCTAAATGCAGACCTTTTCTGCCAGTTGTTTGTTGTTGTTTTTTTTTTCTTTTCTAAAATGTTATATAAAGCTAATGTTTAATAAACAGACAAACTAAAAACCAACAACAAAGTCCATCATCAAGATGTCAGGAGGAATGAAGAACCAAGAGCTTCTCAAGCCACATTTTTCTTAGCTCCTCAGTTGCAAAACTCTAAGGAGGCCAAATGACAATTTTGAATCTTTGCGGTGGGGAAAAAAAAAAAGCCTCCTCAAGGGCAAGATCCAGCCTCCCAAGTCAGATAAATAATTCACTGCTCTAGAGCCCTTTGAAGAAGGAAATTGCTGACAGTTGTCACTATTTAACTCCCACTGCACGTGTGTCTGCTGGGCAGACCTCTGCCACCTCTCCTGCATGAATTCCGTTGATCCAATCCAGCTGAAATTAACACCAGGTGTGGGTACAGATTTGTGTAGGAGATCAGCATTGCTGCAATGACCATGGTTCAGATAGAAGGAGAAGAAAAATCCTCAGTTTGAGCCATCCTGAAGGAACACTATTGAATTTCTAGCAAAGAATTTTTACTGGGCAGAGGACCTAAGGTTGTGTGTAGACTGTAATCCTCATATTTGGCACCAAGAGGAAAAAACAATATTAGTGCTTTAACATGGCTAATAGCCTGTCCATGTAGTTAATAATGAGCCAAATGAAGGGAAGTTATGGTAGGGATATTTTTTTCCATTCTCACCACATGTCTAGAAGTTTTGGCACAGCTTTTTGAGTCATATCTCAGTAGCAAGGAGATAAGGCTGTGATTATTAGCTCTCTGACTCCTAACCCTGCCCTGCTGATGCAAAGTTAGAGCAGGGCTGGACCTGCAAACAAGGAGGCAATCACTGGTCTGAACTTTCACTCCACTGGTGTATGTGTGGCTTGAATTATCTCTCTGTATTCAGATTCCTGTGTGCTTGATTTTCATGATTCCCTAATTAAATCACTCCACTCTTTTCCCATTCATTTTTGCCTCCCTAAGCCTGGCTGCCTATGTTAGTTCTTCTCAAGGAGCTCTTGGCTCCGCAGGCATGAACTCATATTACGATAAAGCTAATCTCTGATAGTTTTGATATGCCTGGGCCACCTTCCAGAGCCTGCTTTGTTAATGCACAAAAACAATGCTGAGTTCGGCTCATCCTCTTTGGGACAGTGTATTTGCCTCATTTATGGCCTACAGAATATAACAGCCATGCCTCTGTGACCTCTTATGAGGACACTTTTATTGGCACAGTATTGGTCATTTCCGCTAATCATAAAAAGTAATTTCCATGTTATCAAGTTTGTAAGGAAACTTTGTCAAAGGCAATCATCAGACATGATTCTCTGTCTTCTTCCAGCTATGAGTTCTTCTGCAGCAGTAGTATTTGTGAGCTACTCTGACACAAATTGCTCTCGATAATTAATTTCTCTCATAGTGATCACCACCTGGGGGAGGATGTGAAACCTCTTTTTGTCCCATCTCATTAATCACAAGTAATGAGCATGTGTGCAAATTGCAACTCTGATGTCTAAAGCTTCAGGCCGGGAGTCAGCATCAGAAACAAACTACCAGAAAGCAGCAACAAGTTTACTTTTGGCTGTGCTGTTTTGTGTTCACATCCAGATCTACAGCTACTTGGTAATCTGTGTTTGCTCAGCTCTGGTTCAGATGTGTGCTAGCACATGGTGCTGTGTGGCACATGCAGCTGTGTGAGCTGGATTGCCAGCAGGGAGGAGAGACCCCACGCCCCACAAACTGTGTCACACCACATACAGAAAGTTAAGGCTGTGTCAGGGCAGTGGCAGAGCAACGTGAAAACTAGGCCTTTTTCTGCAGGTGTGCTTAAAGACATTAAAGTGCTTTAATTTGGGTTAGCAAAAAACACTGAGTGCACCAGCACTGAGAATATTCATCACCATGAATGATACAATGTGAAAATGAAGGGCAAAAAGATGAAGGTTTTCTGAGATGAGGTCAACAGAGTAGAAAGAGAGGCTTCTCTTTCTTGCACAAAGGAGCAAGGTTAATACTAATTTTAGCTTACCTTACTGTAGGAATTTCTAAGTCAATTAGTTTTTACCAAGAATCAAGTGAATTAAGATAAATGTAATTAAGCATTGAATGAAAGGCAGACATCTTCTGTCATCACACAGATATGCAGTCTTCTCTCTTGCAATTCCCTTGCAAATCATTGGGAGCTTCTATGCCCTGATAGACATTTCACCCTGATCCTGTAAATTGTAATTGGTCTCAGTACATTTGCTAGACCTGATCATCACACCAGCAGTGAGACGGCAGAGTAAACCTTAAGGGCAGAGCAGAATTAAGGGCTCAGTTTGTCCATGATCTCTTGGACCTGCTGTCATGTCACTAGCACAAATTATATGGGCAGGAACAGGCTGAACAAAATTTTGCTCCGTGCAAATTTTGACTGCAAGTTCTGAGGGAGTTTTTAATTCAAAACTCCTTTTGTAAAATAAAATTGGCACAGAACCACTGCCAGATTTTTCTGAGATAAAATCACTGACTTAGGAACTTGCGGTGACTTAATTGGTTATTCATTTACTTTTTTATTATATTTTAACATGCTCTGTTAATTTCTTTTTAAAAACTAGAACAAAGGCTTTTGCTGAGTGTTATCTGGCAGGATCTGGGAACTGGTGACACCAAATCAAACTCTGCTCCTTAGCAGTCCAGTTGTCTTTTGCTGGAACAATGGAACTGTGTTGCTAAATTGTCTTTACTTCTGTTAAAGTGGCACAAAAATGCTCTAACCTACATCCAGATTTTTCATGTCAGATGCAAAACACAGAGCTGTATAACTTAAATAAATCTGTTAACAGGGCAGAAAAAGAAAGTGCTTAATTTTAAGGAGAGAAAATAAGGAAATTAGGGCAAGACAGCAATGGAGTTTCAAGAGGCAAGATCCAAGAGGAAACACTTGTCTAAGATCAGCTGTAGGCACATGGCTTTGCTGGCAGTGAGTAGATATGTTCCTGCCTGCCTCAGTGTGGATTAAATGCTGAGAGCAAGCAGATGTGGAGTTTATTCTCACATCGTTGCTGCTTCTTATTGCAGATATTTCTACGGTTGAAGGAGGTTTGCTTTGCAGGTTTGGGAGACCTGCTGTACAAGAAGCCTTCCTCTCCTTCCCTGCTGACACTGAATTTATAAGCCCAAAAGAAAAATCCAACCATTCATACCAGACAGTACAGTCTGCTGTGCCTGCCAAAATGCACTTGCAGGTACCAGTGGCAGTGTTGAAAATGTGTCTGCTCCCAAGTATAAGGTGACATTTTCAAATGTTCACCACCCAGAAGCCATTAGTCAATGGTCACTTAAAAACAAACAAACAAACAAACAAAAAAACCAAAACAAAACAACAACAAAAAAAACACCCTCACCTGTTTTCATGAAAAGCTCTTCTTACTCACCAAGTGCTTTATTCAACAATGAATTGACTCTCAACCTTGCTCTCCACAATGAGTGAAAAGGTTTTTGCTAAGTTATTATGGAATGAATGCCAGCAATGGAATTCCTCTCCTTCTTTCCATTTTTTGGCCAGAAGTAGAATTTGCTAAAAGCTTACAAACTGGTTTAACAACCTCAGCCTCTTTCATTAATCACATAGAGAACAGTATCCTCTAATACCTCGACTGCTATCAGCTGGACCACTCTGCAGATACAAGTTCAACAATTTTTTTCTCCAGTACTGTAGGAGACATTAGTATGTGGCCAAAATGTATTATGCCATGGACTTTAGAGTCTTGGACCATTTAAATTATGAAGGAAGACCTTTTTTTTTTTAAAGAATATTCTATATTTTTCTGATCCACTACAATTAATGTCACCATAGGGATTAATCCCTCCTAAATAATATAATTACGGAATTTTACCATGAGCTGTGGTGGAAGCTGGAAAGCACTTGTAATGGGACATCATCAGGTTCCAAATGGAGGCAACGCTTTTCCAAGTCAGTCTTCCTTTACAGAGTTAACTGCACTCAGTGATTCAGAAATACTATAAGCATAATTTCTTCTGACAGTATTTTGGCTTTTCTACTTGCAGTCCCAGCTGGGTCCTTCAATTTTTAGATAAGCAGATACAAAAAATAAACTTTGCTAAGAACAGAGCCAACTTGAGCAAACCTCCAAAACTGCTGGATACTGAGTTTGGAATAAACCCAAATAGATTCTTTTATGTTAACCAGTTCCATTATCTAATATTTGAATAGTACATCACAAGGAAGCCAGCATTTCAGTGAAGGTAACAGCAGTAAATAGTTTACTTTCAGGAAAAGTACTATTTGCTTTAATGTTTCCTGGCCATTGGTTTTGATTTGTTTGGGGTTGGGGGTTTTTTTTCTCCTTTGGATATCAATGTTTTTAATTAGTTTCCTGAAAATGTGCATTATGTCTTCAAGTTCTCTGAATTGGCCATCTCCTCTTAACATGACTTATACAGTGGAGTCTCTTTTCCATGTTTTTTATCTTCTTTCAGGTATTGAATACATAATAAATACAAAGTTAGAAAGCCTCATGATTTTTGCAGTGCCAGTGCAGTCTCACGTGATTAACCTGCCGAGTAGGGCATGAAATAGTAAGAAACAAATGTTCCACGAGACAGGAACTTCACAGAGTAAATGGAGTAAACCATGTTTTAATGGCTTTATATGAATGGTTGGTTCTGCTTTGTTTCCCTGAGGGTAAATGAATATTTTATTTCTGGTTGATATCCTGAAACTGACGAATACACTAATGCTGATTAGTGATAGCAGCTTATGAACAAAAATTAAGTAAACTACATATTTGGGAGAGAAAAAGGCATACATTCCTGCTCTACTTGAAGTCAAATACATGAGTTTCAAGCTTAGCTAAAAAGCTAGACCTTTTTGTTTCATTTACATATCAAGACCACCTCCATTAATGAAGTAAACTGCATCAGGAGGTGATTGAATCTCTGAGTAGCACTGATGTTCATACCTGTCACAGAGCATTCAATAACTACATTACAAATTATAGCTGAAGTCATAGTCTTTCATAGGAAGTTTGGAGCATAAAGATTCACCTGGAAAAGGATCTTGAAGCATGAGAAAGTTTCTGACCAGCAGGGAAGTATTCACCCAAACTCTGCATGATGGAAAGTCAACCTTATATGAAGTCAATTTGTAATCCTGCCCTATTTAGGACAGAATAAGTTTTGGGGAACAGCCTCCTCCACAAAGCAAAACAGGTCTGGGAGATTCAATTCCCATTAGACTTTTTTCCTTCAGACAAAGCTTCATACTGATCCCCTTTGCTTGGCCAGTGTTTGCTTCACAATGTTTGTACAAATCTGCACTTGCTTCAGTTTGACTTGCATTTCTCCATGTATTATGCAAATAAATCAAGGAATGGCAGGTACACTGGAATGAATATATCTTCCTCCTGTAAGATATCAGTGGTCTAATCAAGAAAAGTAATTAATTTTAGAAAGATCTGTATTTTTTCCTGCTTTCCCTTTGCCAAAGTATTTACTGTATTCAAAATTCATGTAACCCTGGAGTAAAAACTGGTTCTAACTGTCTGTGAGACCCGTGCAAACCCTCTCACAGCCTTCAGTTGTCTTCCTCTTCTTTAGGCCTTTCATTATTACATGTTCTGTAAAAAACAAATAGTAAAGGATGCGCTCTTGAATGCCTCTGAAGAGAGATCTGAAATAAAAGTAATAGAATAATTGAAATATATATATATATATTTGAAACTGAATAAAGGAGATCTCAGTGGCTCATAGAAGCTTTTTGAAAACATCTAAATTCTATCAGGTAAAAATAATAAATTTACCTCTGTTGATATTTTATTTTTCAGGAAGCAGCATGCATTTCAGAAATCCTCTGTCTAGAAGCCCTGTAATTTTAAAATTGTTTTGACACAAAAGTAAACCTTACTGCCTTGGAGGTAAGATCCTGCCAACCCAGACATTGGAAATAACAAGGAAATTAGCCATGGGGATAATTGGAGAAAGGAATTAAAAGAATGTAAATGTCTTTTGGAAAACTCCGGCTGGAATGCCATTCTGATAGGAAAAATGTTTTGAGTGTTATACAGCAGATGTCAAATTTGGCTGGAATCTGGTTCAGAGAAGATAGGTCACAAGGACAACTGGGAACCAATCTTTTTTTTTAAGGAGTAGAAGACGTCATTGTGGATCTCTTCTAAGGAAACAAGAAAAAATTCCAACTTTCCTGGACATGGTTTTCTCAGGTCAGAATATGTTGAAGATATGATCATAAAGAAGTAAACAATAATCCTTATCTTTAGAGATAGTAAATTATATGACAATAACTTAACTTCCATGGCAGGTGATTTTATCAGAAATTAATTTACAATTTTCATTACATTTCTATCCAAAAAACACTCATACTCTATCACTAAGGCTGGAAATGTTCCATATTGTATGGAAAATTTTTTTTTTGTATGAAATGGGTGTCAACTTTCCAATATCATGTTTGACCTCCCTGAAAAAAACTTTACTTTGGTAAGAAAAAAAAAAAAACATTTTTCACTGGTAGCTTTGGAGGTTTTGTTTTATTTTTGAGAAAACATACCAATTTCCAAAATTTAAAACCAAAATCTTGATCTCCCCACCTTGCAAAGCATGCTGCTTTTCCTGTTGCTGGACAAGACTATACTTACGACAGCTAAAACTGTGGTCTCTGGTGGACACAAATTTAGAAAAGTGTCTAAAAATTCTTCTTGGAAAGGAAACACTTGAGTTACAGACAAACACCTGTAAGTTTTTTATATCCCTTTGTCACCTTTTGCATCCTTATATCACCTCGTTGTGATGTTAAAGACTCTGTTCTGCTCAGAGTGCTGTATATGTACTTCCCCTGGGCTGACTTACAATAAAGCAAACCCAATACAATGCGAAGATTGTTCTTTACTCTCTCTGTCTGCTGGTATACATTAACCTGGTACTATACAAGATCTACTGAGCTGTACCCAGCAAGGATTGTCTTGTCCACAAAGGCAACCTTACCTTCTCCATAGCAAAACATCTGTGCAGCTTGCCCTGCCCCTCTGCCAGTGATGTTTGTTTGGATTAGTAAGTTAACAGTAGAAAGGGATGTGTCCTACTCATTACAGTGTCTTGCTTTGAGTGATCATGTGCATGGCAAAAAGCAGCTTTTCTACACAGAAAGGTAACCTGAAATGAACCTCACTCCCTCTTTCTGTCACCTTGTGTGACTGTCAGGGCCAGGTTCCTGGTTCATAACCTTTTATCGCTTTGAAAATATTAAACATAAACCGCCCTCTGATAAGCAGTGATAGTGCATTTTGTAAGGCAGTTGTAAAACAGATCAGGCAGTTAAGAAAATTGACTTAAAGTTTCCCCTCTGGTTCAAGGGAATTTCCTGCTCCCAGCATACAAAATCAATCTACAGCGGAGAGAAAAACTAACCAACTGGAGGTGTGAGGTACTATGGCTCTTGAATAATTGCAAACCTAAGTGATGAGAAGTAACAGGAACTGTGTTTTTATTTCAGCATTTCCTGACTCCTCCAACAAACCAGTAGTGCTTCCCCTGTCTATTTATGGTCCCTTTGGTGGACGAAGGCATTTTATGTCTTTCTGATAGTGGTTATATCTGATAGTGGCAGATAACTAGTTATCTGCCTCCCACTGCATAAATTTGTGGTCTATTGCTAGTAACTTTTTACTAGGAATTTTAAGTGTAATTTGATTCTGATAACCATCACATTAAATGGAGATCAGATTTAGTAGCAAAGTTCAGACTGAAAATTGGTCAAACCGGTCACCAGTTATATCTCATCTATAATACCCTGAAGGGCCTTGTGATGAGAAGGACACCATATCCCAGCACTTCACTTGTCTGTTTCAAATTATGTTTTTTACCACAGTCTTCTGGATATTAATGCCTGTTTTTGTAGCAGGAGCTCAGTGCTAGCACTCCACATGTCTTGGCTAGGTTTACTTTACTATGACTAACTTAACTGATCGTCTACTTGGACACTGCTTCCCATTTGTTCGATAAAAAATAAGGGAGACAGAAGGTTTTTTTACTTCAGTAGTTTAAATCCAGTCAATATTGTAAAGCTTGCAAAACCTCTTTAGTCTTAGATGAGAGTCATTACCAAACTCAAAATATTACTAATTTAGGGATGTTAAGTAATAGCAGCTCCAAGAATAAAATTGTTCACACTCTGAGGGGGTCACAGGGGTCACTAAGCATGATCAGAGATGGGAAAGAAACATCTGGATTTTCCTTTGATGCCCAGGGATTTTTTGGTTTGTTCTTCAAGTTCTTATAGAGCCAAGACTGGGACTCTTGACTGCCTTTACTCGCTGGTGGCACACAGCGCAGCAGCAGGGCACCTGTCCTTGGTGACCTTTGAGAGGCACGTGGCAGGGATGAGCACAGCTGAGCCTTGCCAGTAGTGCCTAAGAGGGCTGGTGAGGTCAGTGGTGGAAGAAAGGAGGAGTTATTTGAGGTCAAGGACAGAGGGGAGAAAAAACAGCCCTGGGAATTAGAGGAGGAGGTACCCTGTTTGCCACAGTACCTTTCTATAGGGTTGTTTATTACCGTACAGCACAAAACCAAGGGCACGTCTTTTATAGTGGGAGATAAACAGGAATAGCCTTAGTGCAGCAAATCAAGTTTTTAATTAGATTGCCCTTCACATTTTTATCACGTGTTTCAGCTAGAGCCCAGCCTGCAAATGCTGGCTGCTGCAGTCAGGCTGAGTGCGCTCATACGTGTGCGTGACCCTGCATACTGATAATTCACCAACTTCTTCAGCTTTTTCTCACAGTGTTCCCAGCGGTGTATCCTCAAAGCTTGGGTTGTTACCAAGCTAAGAAACAGCTGCTGGGATATTTTCCTCCCTTTTAAGTAAATTATTCAACATGTGGGAGAGCAAATGAAGGATGGAAGGTGACTTTTTCCTAAAACGCAGTAGTAGCCCCTCCACAGTCTACAGCATACATGATGCTTTACAGAATGTCTGAGCTTTAAAGAAAAGGTGTGTTCTGCTGTAGCCTTCCAGATTTGCCAAGGTTTCTTGACCTGCCAGGTACAGTTCTGGGCTTCCTTAAGAAATGTCAGCAGTTTCTTTCATGCATCATAACATTCAGCAAAATCTGAACAAGTATGACTCACAGTAATAAGTTCTCCTGAAAAATGGGAAAGTTAACCTTGACTTTAACATGTTTGCTAATACAAAAGAAATGGTAGATCCTCTCTTGTGGGCAACTGCTATTCCCAATTAAAAATTTCTATTTCTGAGCTTTAACTCACACAGTTCATCCTCTCTGAAGAAAATAAAATTTTATTGGACTCTTTTTCTTTTGCTGCCTGATGTCTAGTATCAGGTACATATCTGACTTTTCTGTCTGTAGAACCTGGGCATTTCACCCTTTCTTTGTATTCTCACAGCACTTCTGTGGATCAGGAAAGGTTTATTTCATAAATTCCATTGCATAAATAGACAAATATTTAATAACTTCAGTAAAATCCTATTTCTTTTTTAATAAATGGGAGGAGAAAATTTTCTGTCCAAGATCACACAAGTTAGAGGTAGAAGAATTAAAATATCAAACAAATCACAACTTTCTAGACCACCTCATGTCTAACAATAATTTTCTAAAAGATTGAGAGCAAAGTTCCAATAGTTATAAGCCCAAGGCAGTGATATACTTACAGGAATGAGGGATATAACATAAGGAAAGTTTTGTGTGGATTTCAGTTTAGTTCCCCAATTAGCTTTCTTGAATCAAGGTTGAATCAACCACATCGGTGTCTGATTTGCCTCTCTTGTGAACCCTCTGGATTCTGGTGAAAGGACTTCTATTTAGTTTAATTCAGCATATGCACATAAAAGCAAATACTGGTAATGCAATAACACTCCTTAATTTCCATGTTCATGTCTCCTCTGTACCCAAAGTTTAAAATACTATCTTAAAGAAGGGACTTCGAACCTTTATTATGCAATATTTTGGAGAAAGCTTTTGGGGAATAGTATTTTGAAGAGTATAAAAATAATCTAGCCATTTGGAAAATATTTTTTTAAAAAAACATATATGTAAAGCCAATGCCTTTTTGTAGCTATATAAAAATTAATTTGCCCACCAAATAATTTTAAATACATTTTGAAAATTTCCTTGCATGCTGCATTTAGTGCCAGGTGTTTTTCCTGCTGAAGTCCAAAGGAAGAGATTCCTTCTTCACAAGGTGACAACCATCAGGAAATAACCTGAACTCTATTCAATGCCACAGAAATACTGAGGCTGTAATCAGCAGCATTTTAGATATCCTTCATGGTTTCTCCTTCCTACCATTCACCCGTGCAGAATTATAAAGTTACATCATGCTTTACACTGTCACTGTGATACTTAGAAATAAAGAAAAACATGATATATCTCTCTCCTTTGCTCTCTACTCAATTAGTAACTCTTTTTTGGAAGTTACAGTGGTTAATATCATGGTATATTGGTATATGGTATATATGAGGACATTTTATTGAAGACTTCAGTGGCAGCAAATTTTATTCAACACAGTAATATTCCTGGCTTTTTATAAAACAGACCATAAAAGCAGGAGAATTTAATTTTTTTTTTAATTGTGTATTTTAGCTACTCTCTTTTCATATCTCTGACCATTGACACAACAAATCACATGACTTTTCTGCATGTAAATACTCAAATTACTAAGTGCAAGTCCATAATACTTACCAAAGTTACAAGTTTTTTTTTCAATGTTGTTGGTTACCTTGAACTAATATTATTGTCAAAACACTTGTTGGCACATGAAATAAAAATCATCAGAAGGAAACACACACAAGCACAGCTTTTTATAACACCAAGTTTAATCAAGTCAGATGTTCTATTTTTGAAAGAGTGAGCCTTATGTACTGAGTCTCAGACAGCAAGAGGAACACTTATCTGAAGCTCAACCTAATTTTTTAGTCTCCATGGGAATGTCAACTAAAACTACTGTGATTCCTCCAGTGCAACATTTCAAGAGGATGCTAGAGCCAAATGGATTATAGATTTGGTTTATTTAAACAAAGAGCATGCGAACTGAAAGTTTTGACCATCCTTAACCATTTTCTTTACAGACTGTCCTCTAGGGAAAGATGGAATGACATTAACGGAAATGCTGTGATGTATGCTTATATTCAAAGTGGGACACAGTTCTCACATTCAGATACATCATTTTAGGTGTCTACTCTTAAGATATCCAAGTCTCATAACTGTCAATGAAGATCTAGTCTATAGAATGAGATAGAAAACTGGTCAGCTCACCGTGATATAGTTGTCTACATTATTGACTAGACCCCTGTTGGCTATAATGGGAATTTGGACATGCAGTTCATATGCAGACATCAACATATTGTCACATAAATGTAGGTGTCTGAGTCTATCCGCTGGATCCTGTTTCCAGTGTAGGTTGTAGAAGAGCCAAATGCAGACCTGTAATTTTCCCAAGATGATTTCAATCGTTCCTCATTAGCAAGGAGAATTTGCTAATCATCGGGTGTCTAATCTTGCCTGTAAAACTGCTCCATGCTGTTTACCTAACTAGACAGCATTAACTGGACCAAAAGCAGGACTCAAAGTGCCCCACCAGATAACTGGATGTCCCACCAGCATGATTGCATCTCCTCTCTCCTGTGACAGCAGGGCTTGTCTCCTGGCACTGGAGCACCTTTTTCCTCTGGGAGACTCAGAGCTGCACCCATGACCTACATGCAGCAAAGAAGCAATTTAAATGTTGTGCATCCCACTGTATGCTGAGCTGCTGGTGGAGAAGAGCTTTTTGCCCTCACTCTTGATTGTTTTTAGCCCTTCAGTAAATCTTGTCTTTGTTTTGTTCCATGGCTGAACTTTCACGTGCTTTTGGCGAGGGAGGGATTGTTCCCTGCTGGAGTCTGGTTAAGGCTGGATATGTTCATGCCGGGGTTTGGGGCTGGAAAAGGGACAATAATAGCTTTCTTGATTAAAACATACATAAATCTCTGAGTTCTCAGGAAAAAATAACTGAGCTTAGATTCATTTTTATCAGGTTTATAGGTAGGGCAACATTACAGAATGTTGTATTTCATGGTATCACAATACAAATAGCTTGGAGGTGTAAAAATGAATGATAAATGTTCAGATTGTCTTTTTATTGATATTGATAGCATACAACGTAAACAGAGAAAAATAATCCAATGCATTCACAGTGATACTATCTGAAAGTTCCTCCTGATTGCTCTCTTGGACATATGGTAAGAATTTACTTGCAATTCATTAAAAGCTTTTCTGAATGACATCAAAAAGGGAAACACACAGTGCATATTGACTTTAAGGATATTTAGTAATGGGTAGTGCAGCTGGGATCTTCTAATTATTTCCATAAGTATCAGATCATCAGATTGGTACAACTGGGACTTAGTGAATGACATAGACTGCTATGAGGAGGAACAGGAGGAAAAAGTCTTTTTATCCTGTTTCATTGACCTAAAAAAATTTGTATTGATTAATAAATCAAAGCAATATTTGAGTAGCAACTATTTTAAAACTGAATTTCTTCTTTTTCTTTGAGTTTACTTTTGGTGAAACTGATCTCAAATAGTTACTTTTTAGAATGTCTATTTTACTATCATTCTACAATGCAGCTACAGATCTCTTAAAATGAAGTATGGCTTCTCTGCATGTAAGTTATTTTATGAGCCAGTTAATTAACTGATGCACTACCTGAATTTATTCCTGTACTAAGTCATTCATTAGGCAATTATGAGACCATTCAGGAGCTTCAAATAGCTTTTGGTAGTATTGTAGAGATAATTTGACATCCTTTTGAAAAGAATAAAGAAGAATTACAAATACATGGCAGCAGTTACAATTATTTTTCAATGTTCCTACTCCTTCTCTTCTAATCACAGGCACATTAAGGAATATATTTCAAAACCTAGTCTCTGGTGGTCTAATCTTTTTTGGCAGGCTGTTGCTACCTTGAAAAGCCTAATAATTTCCTGAATCTTTAAGAGCTATCCACACATGTTCTTGTGCATACCTTGGAAGCACCAAATCCTCTTTAAAAGGAAATATCCTTCATCAGATCTTTTTGTTAGCCACGTTTATTTAGATCCAACCAGAAGTTCATGTCCTTGTAATACGTTTAGAAAGTAATACAACAGAAGGAAAGTTTGGTGAAAGGAATGACTGTGCAATGATGCATACAGAAATGTACACTTACATAACTAATTTAATATTGCAAACACAGAGCTAAAAGTTCAGCACTGCATGAAAACAGTACAGAGAGTCCTGTTGTAGAGTTTACACCAACATGACAAACCCCAGGATCTGTATTTCACTAGCCCCCTTAGTTAACTAAGCACTCCCCAGTCCACATGAAGGCCTTCCTTCACCTTTGGGAGTGTACATTCTTAAATTCTTAAACATTACACTGGGCAACTTGCTCCTAAACTCTGCTCACCTCTCAAAATGTTGAACGACTGGGTCGGGGACTTACAGGAAAAGGATGTAGTTTTAGCTCCCAGTCTGCAGAGTATGCAGATAACTAAGGTCAGTGAATACTATCACTTCGCAAAGTGGAAGGAGAAAAAAAGTAGAAAAAGGAGATTATAGTGATAACTGAGAGCCTACCTTCTCAAAAGGGAAGGAAATTTAGAAGATGCCAGTATCTTCCTCTTAAGCACTGGAGTTTGACTAAATCAGCTTTGAGACATGGAGTTCTCACCCTGCCTCTCATCACAAGTTATCTATGTGACAGATGGGTGTAGTACTGTGTTCCTCACCCCAGCCCTTTCAGACAGTCTTGTTCTCTCTAAACCAGAACTCAGTGCCATGGTAGCCAGCATCAGAACTAGCCACCAGACACTGCAGTCTGAAATGCAGGAGTCACCAGTTGGCAGAAATCCTACTGCTTTTGACTGAAGTGCCAAAATATTTTCCTCAACAGAGAATACAGCCAAGTACATGTGAATGGTCTGTCATGGAAAAAACCAAACTACTCCAAGGCAAAACAATATCGTGACCACATAATGCAACTTTATGAGCTGAAGCAACATCTTCTCCAACCCAAGAGATTTGAGCCAGGTTTATAATCAGGGTAGTTTATTCTGGTGATCAGTTGTTTGCACATAAGCAGTACAAGGCAGCTGCCTTCAAAAATTTTCCCTGTGTCCTCTGTTCCAAGACAATTTCTCATTAACTCTAGGATACCTTTTACCATTTGTGCACTCAGGGACCATATAACTTGGAGGTGACTATGAAATGTAATGGTAGGAGACAGCTAGGATTTTCAACGCTCAAGGCATGGAAAAAGTTTTGGAACTTCTAAACAAAGTAAAAATATGGGTTTGGAGTGAGGGAAGAGGTGATACCAGCTGCACAGGCAATGCTGCATCTCTCAGAAGAGAGGACAACCATGGTGTGGAGCTGGATGGGGGAGCAGGTAATTTAGGAGAAACTGCTCCAAACTGCATGGCATCAGCACCAGCCCAGTCCTGATATCCTCTCCATCAGGGAGGAAGTGTCCATATATTTTATTTAAATAGAAAGCCCATTTTTATTTGTCTTAAGTGTTTTATTTCAGTTAGGGTTAAATGCCTTATAGATATATTTTCAAACACTTTTCTTCCACCTCTGCTTTTCAACTTTCCTTTTTCTAGATTAAATAGGATCAGTGAAAGGTCACTGTTTGCACATACCTTTGGGAAGAAAAAAACAAATCAAATCTCCATTTTAACCATGCCTTGCCCTGGCAAGAGAAACACTCAACAATGTACTCATTAGAGTCATGAAGTGCATGCTCAGAGAGCAGAGATGTTTATGCTGGTTCCTTTAGATGAAAATGATTGCATTCCCTGACCCTTGAGAGCATATAAACAATTGATCAGAACATTGTTCAGTATTCATGCAACCTGTATGAATAACAACGATTTGAATCAGTCATGTTATTTACATTATATATATGTACAAAATGTTATAGTATTGGAGGGGGGAAGGCTAGAGCAGAAAAAGAAAGAGGTCCTTCCCCTCAAGATTTGGCACTGTGTTGAGGTATACCAATATTTAAAATCATAGAATCATAGAATCATAGAATCATAGAATCATAGAATCATAGTATCAGCTGGGTTGGAAGGGACCTCCAAGATCATCAAGTCCAACCCTTGATCCAACACCGCCACAGTTACTAGACCATGGCACTAAGGGCCACATCCAGCCTCATCTTAAAAACCTCCAGGGACAGAGAATCCACCACTTCCCTGGGCAGCCCATTCCAATGCCTCATTACCCTTTCTGTAAAGAATTTCTTCCTGATATCCAACCTAAACCTCCCCTGGCACAGCTTAAGACTGTGCCCTCTTGTCTTACTGATAGCTGCCTGGGAGAAGAGACCAACCCACACCTGGCTACAACCTCCTTTCAAGTAGTTGTAGAGAATTATGAGGTCTCCCCTGAGCATCCTCTTCTCCAGGCTGAACAACCCCAGTTCCCTCAGCCTCTCCTCACAGGACTTGTGTTCAAGTCCCTTCACCAGCTTTTTGCTCTTCTCTGGACTGCTCCAGCACATCAATTTCCTCAACAAAGTAGTTGTCATTTGATAATTCCTTCTGAAAGTCTGAGATTAAAAAATAAGTAAAATTAAATTCTCTGTGCTGCTCACACCCTGTCCAGCACTGTGCATCACATTCAAAATGTTATTCAGATCAAAGAAAGGAGCTTGGCTACTGCTACCCTTGTAATCAAAACATCTGATATTTTCTTCACATTTTTGTATGTGAACTGTTGGTAATTCACCATCACCTAATTTTTTGATGTGAGATAGGACTGTCTTTGTTCATTCCAGGGTTATATTTGTAAAACAATATGAAATCCTACCAGTGAACAAACCATATCAGTAGCTATGTCTACACTGCTAAAAATATCTAACTCCAGAAGAGGTCCATGGCCTTCATGGTTTCAAGAGCTTTTATCACTTTTGCTCAGAGATAGCCCCTCTGGATGGCCACATTTCTATGGACTACACTTCATCTGAGTTTTCTTGGCATCTCAAGGAGTTACACCCAAAACCCTAAAACATACTGTTTACTTCTTGTCTTTTAACTATCCGTAGTGCTGTGTATGAGTGCAGAGCTGTGTCATAGTGAAGTATTATGAAAAGCAAAAACACAGAGAAATATTTCTATAGACTAAAGTTCAGGATACGTATTGCATGCTCCAGGATATTTAATGACAGTGCAGAAATGAAGACACGAGGAAAATGTTCCAGGACAGAAGAAGGTGGAAAGAATCAAAACTGTTCTATAAAAATTAGTTCTTGGAAGAAAACTCAGAAATAAACCATTATCAAAACCAAATCCCATTTTCATCTGAAAGTGAACTCCAAAAAGAAGCCTGGAAATTAATATATATTCCATGTCAGTGACTCATCCCAGGATACAGAGTAGTTTGTAAAGTCATTCTTGCATTTGTCTATTTTCCCATCTTTCACCAGAAGAAACCTTCACCAAAACTGTTGCCAGCTTTTCCACAGACTCAGCTCATACCTAACCTCATGTCTTTAATCACAATACAAGACATACCACTTTTTATTCCATTTTGCACTTCATTATCTTTTTCACCACAACAGAGAAAATAGAGTTGATGAAGATCTCAGATGACAATTTCATCTTTCCCCAATCTTCAAGGCAAAATCATCTACACTAAATTTTACCTTGTAGGCAATTGCTTGACTTGAAAAGAAAAAAAAGGAAAAAAATTCAACAATTTAGATGCCAACAGTTTCATCAGTAATTTGGTGTAGTGTTTAAATATCCATAGAGTTAATACCATTTTCCTAATATCTGGGGGTTTTGTCTTTCTTAATGTAATTGAGTACCAGAGGAATAAGGAAGACACTGGATTATATTGGTTTTGCAGCAGTCTCTCAGACTTTTCTTAAATGATTTGAACATTTTCCACTACACCAAACCCAATTCCATCTGTCTTTCCTCAGAGGTCATGTCTTTTATAGGCCTTCAATTTTGCTTTCTTCTCTAATTCCTATCACCCACATCTTTCTTGAAACAACCAAAATTAGACACAGCACTTCAGCTGAGGACTTAACAGTGTTACATAGAGAAAACACTACTCCATGTGTTCTACATATGACTCTTCTGTGCTTTTGTGAAATATTATTTTTTTCACTGCAATTTGACACTGTTGGCTTCTGTTCAATTTTCCTTTCAGTATAGTTCCTAGATGCTATTCTGAAGAAAAACTGCCTACAAAGTCTTTCTCAACTTTTACTTATTGAAAGATTATTCCCACACAGGGATCTTGTGCTTCTGCATGAAAGAATGATGTCTTATTTGTGTTTCAAGTCCATAACAAATTTGTATTAATTGCCCTTAGACTGCCTTTCCATGACTAACAACAATCCTATACTTTTCTCTGTTCAGTTATCGATCCTCTCTTTTTTCTAAAGAATCATGAACTTCATAATGTCACTGACATTTTCATGTAGATCTTCTTCCTTGATCTCTCTGTACTTCTTAGGCTGAAATGTAGAAAAGCCCATCTCGAGTTACTTCTCTCACCTCTTGAAAGAAAATTCTGTTTCTGGCACTCTCCAAGAATTTAAGAGGCATTTTTTACCTCTTGTCCGTGTTGTCCACCTAATACTCCTGGTCTGATGGACCAAAACTGCTTGGCTGTCTTTCTACTGATACAGAGGAAAGGCCCCAGAATTAAGAACTTGCTTACATAAGGCAGTTCCTCCACCCTTTTCCCTTCTTTCTCAATGTCTCTCTGAAACAGGTGTATAATGGCATCCAGTCCTCTAAATTATCCCTATAGGGCTTTATCAGTTTTCCTGCTTAGGGTACACAAAGTGTTCAGCAGAATGACTGCCTTCTGTGCTTACTGTGATCTTACTACTTCTACCACTCTATTACTTAGAAGAGAAAAAAAAATGATATTAGCTCTCTTTCATAAAAAAATGAGCCTCATTGACTTGATCTTTTTTTTAAAGGCAAGGAGGATTATAGTAATTCTGCCAAATTCTTCACACTTATCACTTAAGTGTCTCCTAAAACAGACCCACAAACTTCATAGGACAGAATAAGATGCATTTCTCTGTTTTTGTACTTCGAGCAAACGTGTACTGCAGAGAACTTGCAAGAATTTATTGAGGCTAAAATAGTTTTACATGTTGTTCTGGTTAGAAACTGTTATAATTAAATAGCTATCTTTGATGTCACAGTTTAGTTAAAAGAATCATATGTGTTCCTGCTCCCTAATTTCTTGGAAACCACAAATAATGGTTTTGCAACAGCATTAGGACTTCTGGACAACATAGCTCAGTCTTTCTCAGAAAGTTCAAGTATTGGGACATATTTCTTTACCTTATTTTTAATTCTTCCAGCACTTACTTCTACCCAAACCTTCTTCATTCACTGCACCAAATTCCCAATAGCTCTGCAGTTGCCAATGTCATAGCAGCATACCTAAAACACTGGTTTGGTTTGGAGAATTACAACATTTTAGTTAGCTGCCCCCTTTAATGAGCTGTTCCTTTTGTGTCCACCAAAATATGACCCAATCTCCTAACTTCAAGTACTGTGCCATGACTACAGCTACTACTAGTGATTATTAATAACAGTACTGTTGAGCTTGAGTACAATGTGTATGTCCTTGAACTGTTATAGGTATATGGGATTTGGTAACAGCTAATGATGACTAGCCTCCCAAACCTACAACACCAGTTTTCTATTTTTGGGCTGATTTCTGACAAATAAATAAGAAAATGGGGCTTTCTTATATTAAAGTGATTGTGCCAAGTCATTTCAGGTTGAGTCACAGGTAGAACACATGTGCAAAAATCACAAAGCAACTAAGACTAAAGTGCAATACAGAAAGAAAAAGGTCCTTTATAGCAGCTCCACCCTGTGAATTACAACCCAGCTGCATAAAACATGTAGGTGATCAGCTGTAATTAAGGTAACAGGTCAAATACTAGCCCTGACTCCCCACGTGTGGCTTCCAGGTGCAGGCTAGGTGTCTTTCTGATGCTCTTCTGGTCTGTTGCAGAAGTCAAAAAACACCTGTGAAATACAAACTACACCTGCTTTGTATTTGACTCTTATTCTGAGGAAACATTCCAGTAAAGTTGGGTGTCTACTGGTTTTGCATACCATGTATTGCATTCTTTTCAGGGTTAATGCTTTTCTTGGGAAATGAGTTCTCATTTCTAGCTTGCATTACGGGATTTTTATGGTAGGGTGTTTTATTTGATTTTTTTTTTAATAATGTTGTGCTTATGGTTAATACATCTTTAAAGCAGATGTGTTTTTCAATACCGTCAGTTATGGTTTGTGTTAATTAATGATACATGACTGTGTTTAATTTTGCTCTTCCTGTCAGTGACCACTTTTGGACACAGGAACCAAACACATGGAGGCATGGGTGTACATTGGCTGTTTGGAATAGGATACTTTTCAGATGCAGCTAGTATTTTCCAAAGATACAGAAATATTTTTGATAAAAGAAAAAATAGTGTTTTCTCTCCAAATTGCATTATGATATTTTATTATAAGGTGTTCCTCCCAAAATTACAAGGGCATTATTGTAAACTACAATTTTTTATGTTGTTTCTCCAACTTCTTTTATTGATGGAAGTCTTCTCTGTTTAGCACATGTGTTTTAATCCAGAATTTTTGCTTCTGCAAAAATGTCAAAATATGCTAATTTATTTTGTACTGAAGCACAGAATAGTTAGCTGTAATGAGACTACAAGACCACGTTCCTCAGTAGTTTTGATGAAGAATCTTTTTCCAGGAGACAGTTTCTTACTCCTCCTTTTGTTTGTTTTCTATTTTAGTCTGTTCGTTTAGAGTTTGGGTGGGATTTTTTGCCCTTTGAAGATACTCATTAACTTGTATGGAGTACAGCATCACTTCCAAAGGAAGAAATGGAGAGAGGAGAGAAAGAAAAGACAACAAATTTCTTCTCAACATCCCACGATTCTCTTTTCTGTATGATCACTTAGCTGTGCTCATCTCACACACCTTTTTTGGGCAGACTTTTCTATGCAGGGGAACCCTGAGGCTCTTTTCTATCAGGCCTGTGGTGTGCAGAGCAATGGATCTGAATTGTAATTGACACTTCATAGTTACTGTGTGTGAGTAACTGATAATGAAGCTTTGAAAACTGAAAGTGTCTGTGTTTTGAAGGTACAAATCGCTCCCTAAGTGCCAGTGATGCCAACTGAGATGTGTATCTAGCAGTTCTGAAAAGTGGTCTAAGTGACTTTTTTGGTTCATGCTACCTATATTCCTCTACTTCACTATCTGTGTGCTCTCAACCCCACAACAGGCATTTGCTTTCTAGGTGAGATGTCCCTGTGTCTTACATATTTTAAATGCAAAGATAGTTTATTTTGAAAATAACAGTCTATTGCCTTTTTTAACAAAAAACTAAGATGCTATGAGGAGATATTCTCACTCTTCTTGAGATGAACAAGAAATAAAACTGTTGCCTTTGGGGAAAGAAACACTGCATACAGTTCTGAAATTTGGGGCTGGGACAATGAACTACTTTAGCTGTTCTGTCTCTTTTAGAAATCTGTAAATTCATATTCTTCTCAGCAGCAGAAGTCAAAGCCTTTCAGTAATTTTTTGGAACAGAGAACACAGATGTGTATGTGCATAATGTAGGCTTAACACTGAGTCACAGAATCATAGAACCATTTAGGTGTGAAAAAATCTAAGATCATTGAGTTCAACCCAGCACTCTCAAGTCCACCACTAAAGCACATCCCTAAGTGCCACAGCTTAATTCCTTTTAAACGCCTTCAGGGATGGTGACATAACAACTTCCCTGGGCAGCCCGTTCTGATGCTTGGCAATGCCTGTGGTGAAGAAATTTTTCATAACATCCAGACTAAACCTCTTCCAAAGCAACTTGAGGCCACTTCCTTCCATCCTGTCACTTGTTACTCAGGAGAAGAGACTGACCTTCACCTGGCTACAACCTCCTTTCACGTAGTTGTAAAGAGCAGTAAGAGCTCACTTAAGCCTCATTTTCTCCAGGCCAATAAAAATTACATATATATATGTAATATAAGTCAGTAATATAACCCCTGGTAATGCTAATGAGATAAGAAAGCACTAAAAAAGTCATAGGTCTGACATGTAGGAGTTTGACTCTAAGTGAACATGTAGGGTCCCGATGGGCAGGAGACAATGATATCTAATAATGCCTTTTCTTCTGAGGTTCTCCCAGGTCATCACAACCAATGTATAAAATATATTCTCAATCCTGTGCAGAAGGCAGAAAAGGGAAGCTTAAGTTAGGCTGAGGCCTGAACTTGTTACGTCAACTAGTTACTTCAACTGAGTAAATAGTTAAATTATTTGGGACTCGGCTCTGGGATAATGTGAGTGGATGGAAAAACAACCAGGAGTTTATTTTTCATAAACATTAAAGGCATTACTGGAAGCAAATTGTATACTGGAAGCAAATTATATAGACTATAACATGTGCCAGTGGGGAAGATGAAGAACTGTTATTTTTAGGATTGTGCAGAAAATCTAGTTTGGTTACCTGATTTCTTCAGAAGAAAGAAAAAAAAAAAAGCCAATCACCTTCTGAGCTAAACCTAAACAAGAAACAGACTTACTTTTGATAAAATAAAACCCCACACAAATTGCGGGGAAGAGGTGGGAACCAAATGAGCGAAATATGTTGCTTAGCTTCTCTGAAAACAATAATGAATTTGGCTGGCTTTGCTCTTCATGCCATTAAGATGTAGAAAAATGAAAACACTGCTTTTAATAACTTTTCTCAGTTCAAATTCATCGGCATATCTTTATTCTTAGTTGAAATTCACCAGACACAGTGATGCAATTCTGCAAATAAGGAATGACCTTGCAGATGGCTTTTACAAGCCTGAATGTTTCCTTGGACAAGAGACTCATTCAAATAATCCCTCACCTCTGCTTAGCGGCAGAGTTTTCTAAACTAAAATTCTTTCAGTTCAAGTAATGATGAGACTCTGTGTCTGGTTCTGTGCTTCTAAATACAAGAGAGACATGGAGCTCCTGGAGTGGGTCCAGCATAAGGCTATGAAGATGATGAGGGTATTGGAGCATCTCACTTATGAGGAAGGGCTAAGGAAGTTGAGCATGTTTAACCTGGAGAAGAGACGACCAAGAGTGGATCTTATCAATGTCTCTAAGTATCTGACAAGAGGGTGCAAGAGGATGGAGCCAGGCTCTTCTCAGTGGTGCCAACAAGAGGGTGCAAGAGGATGGAGCCAGGCTCTTCTCAGTGGTGCCAAGCAACGGGACATGAAGAAATGGGCAGAAACTGATGCACAGGAAATTCCACTTGAACATGAGGAAGAACTTTACTGTGTGGGTAACCAAGCACTGAAACAGGTTGCCCAGAGAGGTTGTGGAGTCTCCTTCCCTGGAGATATTCAAAATCCATCTGGTTGGATCAAAACTGCTCTAGGAGACTGCTTAAGCAGGGAGGTTGGACTGGCTGAATTCCAGTGGTCTCTTCTAACATTAACCATTCTGCAGGACTCAAGGTGGAAGCGATGCCCCAGTAAGGGGGCTAAGCTGCTCGCCGTGCGCGGTGTGCAGGGCCGGAGGCGGCGGCCGCTTTCCGAGGGACCTGCGGAGGGCGGGAGCCGCCGGGCGGCATCTTCTTAGGGGCTCAGCCCTGCTGCGGCGCCGACCTTCACCTGAAACCCGAGCCGGAGGAGGGAGGGCGGTGCCCGCCGCAATAACACGCGGGCGGGCGGCGGCTGACCCGCCCTGCAGGGACCGGCGCGGCCGTCGGTGGCCGCAGCCACCAGCCCACCCGTGTGTGCGCAGCGTGGGCTGTGAAGGTAAGCTGAAATAACGTGAGGGAGAAAGCACAGTTAGCAGTCGAACAAAAAGGGTGTGATTATTTACTTATTTATTTATTTTTAAAATCCGAAGTCGATTAGGCATTTTGTTATCATTATTACTTTAGCCTTCATCAAATTCATGTGTGGCTTTTCATTTGGGGTTTCGGAGGTTTTTGTTGTTGTTTGGTGCTTTTTAACCAGCATATTTGATAGACGAAGAAGAAAGGTCTAGAGAGACTTGCAGCACCAGTCATTTGCTGCCTCTAAATCTCTCCTAGTACCATATGGCATAATGAGTGCATGTCTTTATCATTGTAATAATGATCATATTATGACTACTCAATTAGTTCTAGTCAAACATAAAGTAACGAGGGAAATCCTCGATTCTGTAATAGATCATCCACAATAATTTCTGTATGACCTCAGGATTTAGCAAAAAAGACTACTAAAGCAGGCTACTGAGCTAGGTCCCCTTGTAAAAGTGTGCACTGTTCCTAATATCTCATTAATAGTAGTTATTTTGTCATGCTGTTACATATTTTATTTTCTTTTTAGTTGTTGTATTTAAATAGAATAAAGTTGAGACCAAGATGTAATGAGTCATGGAAAAATCCACAGAGGTGAACTCTTTAAATATTTACTAATTCTAAATGTTGATTTTTAAATGCAGGTTTTGATTCATGCAACTTCCTCATAAGGATACAACAAAGAAGAACAATGAAGGACCATTTTGTAAATTCCACAGAAAAGGACATCTCTGATGCTGGTAGGCATGAACACTGTATGCGTGTTTGAGGAATATATTCCACAGCTTTGAATCCAAAGATGTACTATAAAGCTTTCCTTAATGTTATAGTGGTTTTGTAGGAGATAACACAATGAGTTTCCACTGAACTAAAGCCACACCTGTAAAGCGTTTCTGCATGAATCATTCCATCAAGTTCAACAAAAGTCATTTATGTGAGTAAAACTATTTAGGAGGGTCCTAGCCTTGTCATGAAAATGCTGCTGAGGTAAGATAAGATGGAAGCACATTGTTGTTTTTAAATGGTTGTCTAAACCAGTCATTATAGACTGACTGACATTAAAAACACTGTGTAGAAAATTCTATTCATAGTGAATCAGCAGTTAAAGTTAAGGTAAATGTAAATTAAATAGGGAGTTGCTGCTGTGAGGAGCCCGTTTTCTCCCCATGTTTTACAGCTGGTTCCCTACTGTGGTTGCTCATCAGTTTCTTTAGATACTTATTACATCTCATTTTATATGAATTTATAATTTTAAGATTCTCAGGGTAGGACTCGTCTTTCGTGTTGGTTTCTGAAGCCTCTAGCACAAAGAAAGTGGAACATGTGGCAACTACTGCAATAGAAAGAAAAAATTATGATTATTACAGGCAAAGACATGTTTCTTTAGTTAACTTCCATCTCTTCTGTGCGGTTATAACCTTCACTCTAAGCAAATCCACTCATTTCATCAGGGCTTCTTCTCATTTGCATTCACTTCTGTAAGCGTTTGAAGAATTAATTAACTCTTTCTTTTGTTTCGCTCTTGGAAATGGAAGTGGAAGCTTTTTTCTGGAGTAAAGAAGAACTGAATAGAAGGGAAGTTTCAAGAAAAATTCACTGGGCTCTTTCAAGGACATGAGGAAAACTCTTTAAATGCAAAAGTCTCAGCAGTGAAAGATGCAGGAAATTGGTGCAATAGTTAGATTATTAAGTTAAAAAAGTCTGCTTTTTCTTTAACAGAATCTGCAAGCAAGGGATATGACAATCCCTCTTTCCAACATGAAGAACATCTTGAACAAAGTGACAAATTAAAGCTCAAGAGAAAAAAGTAGGTATTATTTGAACTCAAGACTTTGGCTACTGGTAAACTTGTTTTATAGGGGCAGGGGAAGGAAGAGTTTATTACAGCTTTACAAAAACAAACAAACAAACAAAAAAAACCCAAAATCAAACCCTTACCTTAATTAGTCTTTTGTCTTTTCCTCTAGGAAAGAAAATGCGAAGTCAGAAAAACGAATGGTTGGCATTTTTGAATTGGTTAGTGTCCAGTTTAATGGCCTGTTTTATTTCTTCTTTTCTTTATTTGTCATTATGAGTTGCTTATGAAGTGCAATTAATAGGCAATGAAAAACCTGAGAAAAAGCCTGAGACCTACTGATTCTAAATCTCTTTAAGTTTTGCACTGTTATGTCAGATTCCCCTCTTGGTGGATTGGTGGCACTGACAGCAGTTCAACCTTAGTGCTATTGGAAGATGAAGCTCACCCCTGCTGAGGCTGTTCTAGGACTGCACAGGCCCTTGCCTTACCTCTAGTTACAAATGGTTTATCCTGTGTCTGAACATCTGATGGATCTGCTCTCTGAGAACCAGGAATATAGTTTTGTACCAGTTTTCTATACAGCAGCTATTCCCAAATAGCTCTTATATGTGGACTTGCTTATTCTGGAACAGAGAAGTTTTATTCTTCTCTGTTTTATTCCATGTCCATTTAAACCTTAATTCTGGTCAATAACTCACTCTTGTTTACATTGTAAAGGCATTATCTTAGTAAATATGTAACCTAATGGAACATGAAATGGTATTGTACAAAGGTCATCATCACTTACAAATATGTAGTTTTTTCTAAATGGAGAATCCATGTTCTGCCAATATTCGCTTAGCAGTCTTACTCAGTACTGGTTTAAAGATGTGTTCAACTACTACAAGATTTTTATATTCTGAGTTTACTTTCAGTTAGAACGTTGTTACTTTGGAACATGTTGGTAGAAACAAAGCTGTTCTGTAGGTGTGCTGTACTGTAGCAAATACAGTCAGGTGCAATGTCACTCTTTTTTTTTCTCTTTTTTTTAATACTCACGTAGTTTTGCTATGCCGACTGGATGGATGTCCTTTTGATGATAGTTGGTTTGATCGCAGCTGCTGCAAATGGTACTGGAATGCCGCTTATGATCATTGTCTTTGGAGAGATGACGAACAGCTTTGTGCTAAGTGGTGTGGAATCAAACGGTAAAAAGTTAAAATTAGAATTCTCTGCATATTGCTTATGTTTTGCTACAGGGGCTAAATGCTTTTTGTCCCCCAGACTATGCACTTGTACATATCTAACAAATAAATAAGATACATTCATCCTCCTGGAAATAATCCAGTCATTTTAATCAATCTTTAATGACAAGGCCCGGACAGAACCAAAGCATTGGATGTGCTCTTCATTAATGAACTTCGACTTCGGTGAGATAGTAAGGACCATGACCAACTTCTGTATCATCAGTTATCAGACATTAATTGTTTAAAAGTAAATGTGTATTTGCCAAATCATTTTGTATTTTGCAAGATCCCACTTGCAAAATACAAAACGTTCCCAAACTGATGACCCCATATTGCCATGAATTTATCTTCTACATATAGCACTTTCACAAACATTACTACTTTTTATTTCCCCTTAACAGATACTTCAGTAAACAGTTCCAGCTGCCCATCAGTTCCAGGTGTGGATATAGAAGGTGACATGACAAAGTAAGAGTCTTTGTAGTCTTCCTGTTAGTAGAGTATCAGAGAATTTTCTTTTACTGTGTTATCTCTTTGAGCAGAACCCAAATGTTTGCCTTCTCAAAAAGATTTCCCAATAATGCATCACAGGCTTCAGTATTTAATTTAGTATGATAAATCAAGACTAGTTGTTGCTTTGTGTTCTAACTTGTCTCGCAAGATACAGTGGGGTCACATGGGCTTTTGTTCCCTTATTCCAGGTTTGCTTACTATTACGTGGGAATTGGCTTTGCTGTGTTGATCCTGAGCACCATCCAAGTATGGACATTTTTGGTTGCTGCTACAAGGCAAACAGCAAGGATCCGGCAGAAGTTCTTTTTTGCAGTGCTCCATCAGGAGATGGCTTGGTTTGATACTACCCAGATCGGAATGCTGAACACCAGACTGACAGAGTGAGGGCTCTGCTCTTTTTTTACACGCACACACACACACCCAAGTATGACATTTAAAAGAAAACTGCCATTTTTCTCTGTGGAATAGCGTACACAGAGTTAAGAAAAAAAAATATCCTTTTCAGCTTCATTTGTGAAGTATCTGTGATACATGCATTGGAAGGGTTTCTGCTGTGAAATGCCTGACACTGGCTTTCTAATGTCCATGAAGTATGTGGCAGTCAGTGCTAGATAAACACCTCTGCTGCCTCCACCTAGTTTACAAACACTGAAAGCTCTGACATTTTACTGAATGAAAATGAGCTTGTACTTGCATCCAGTCAGATCTCAGGCCAGATCTCTGTCCAATCAGTTAGTCTTTGGAGCTTTTCCATAAACTTAAATAGACTTAGGGATAAGTACTGTAAACCTCGAGATGCTATGGGACTGTATGTGTGAGCAGAATTTTTTAAATTTTTTTTTCTGGATTTTAAAGTAGCTTTGGACAGAGCTGTGTCCTGAAAGGTGTAAGAGAAGCTTAAATGAAACCACTCTCAACTCTAGTATTTCTATGTTCTGGAAAGAGAAAATGGAAATTATGAAAAATTGAGGTTATTCCAAATAATTTTCTGATGGAATGGAGGTAACCCTTCATCTGAGTCTGTAGCTAAAACTCAGAACATGAAATGCATCAGAGCTGAACAGAAGAAATCGTTTGGAGATGGTCCTGTTGGATGAGGAGGCTCCTTGACTGTTTACTTGTACTGTTCCATTTGGATGCCTGATAAGGGAACTAGGTCATTTGTGACCCGGTGACAGGGCATAGAAACAGCACAGAATGATGAAAAGTACAGTAAATGAAAATACAGTAAATGAACCCTTTAAAATAGGAGGTTTCTGCTGTGTTTTGGCTACAGAAGAGCCTGATGGTACAGTCCAGTAGCTGTGGTTAGAAATTTGACTGTGCCAGGTAGGAAATGGCAAAGCTACTGACATTAGGCCCCACAGCATGAAAAGGAGGGGGAGGGAGTCGCAATGAAAGGCATTCCAAGCTAACAGATCTTTTTTTATTATTATTTAAAGGGACATCAACACCATCCACGAAGGCATCGGAGACAAGATCTGTATATTTTTACAGTTTTTTAGCACATTTGTGGCAGGGATTATTATAGGATTCATCTATGGGTGGAAGCTCACACTGGTGATTTTGGCAGTCAGCCCTCTTCTTGCTGCATCAGCAGGAATTTGGTCAACCGTAAGTGTGTGTGGATTAATAAACAAATACTAGAAAAACATTACAACTCTTATGCACAGGAAAGGGGGAGAGAATGGAAGAAAAGTAGTATGGTTTCTAAGTTGTGAGGTTGGCCCCACATTTACTTTATGATTTCTGTTCTTTTCGTAGCCTTTCTCTGCGTTCCCAAGCACATACTTGTAAGTCGTGTTCCTTCTGCCTGCATATTCTGTCCTTATGCCATGTTACAGGAGGGTAATGTGCATCAGAGAATCTTCCTTGCGCAGGGATTTCCTCATGCAGAGCATTGGGGAAGCTCAAGCACGTGCCTGTGACCCTCACTTTTCCCTCCCAACACATACTTTTCAAGTTCTTTTAATCTGCACTTACATGTACCATGTCTCTTGCAAATGATTTACCAAGTTGCATGCTGCGTACAGAGTAGATCCTAGGACATATATACAGCTGCTGTAGACTGTAGTGATATAAATCAGCAAAATATCTGGAGAGGGTTTCCTTCCAGATAGGAAAACATTTTCTCATTTTGTGCTGTTGTAGCCACATTAATGGGTATGGCTCATATTCTTAAGTGGCTTATATATGATTCTGTGGGGTTTTATTTTCCTCATTAAAGCATTTCAAATAAGCTAGGAAGAAGAATGTTAGAGGCTGTAAAGCAATTGACTTGCTTACTTCAATGTCTGCTGGCATGCTCCAGAGCAGCTATGGCACACCTCTCTGCTCCTACACACATCCTAGTGGAGCTCATAGGCTGTCTGTCCTCAGCTTGGGAGAAAAGCGGATCAGTCATGAAGCTCATCTGATGCTTGTGTAGCATGCGACTGTAATGAGGATACAATGAAACATTGAGCTGGATTTGGGGGGAACTCAGAGGAGATGACCTCCACTTTCCTAAAATCTCATCCTTTCAGTAGGCTGCAATAACATCTGGTTTTCAACTTTCCAGCTCCTGGCGTCCCTTACTGCTAAAGAGCTGTCTGCTTACGCCAGAGCAGGAGCTGTGGCAGAAGAAATTTTGACAGCTATCAGGACTGTTGTGGCTTTCAATGGACAGCAGAAGGCATTAGAAAAGTAAGATTTTAACTAATAATTATATTTAAAATATGGAAAAGGAATTTGGGTTGTGAGGATTTGGTTTATTTGGGTGGGTATTTTTATTTTTTTGGGAGAGGCAAAGGAATAACATTCTCCTTAGAATAATTTTGTCTTTGTCAATGGACAAATGACCTGAAAACAAAGATGTGTAAGTAGACCTAGTCAGTGAATACAGGCTACTTTGTGCTATCATTTCAGCATAGATAAGAATTTCTCCTCTGATTGAGATCTGGAGTTCAACTTAATGTGGAAGTGGTGGAAGGGCTGTCTTCACCTAGTAGTCTGACATAGCAGAGCGATGATCAGTTGCTTATCTTATAGTGCACGGGTGCTCTCTTCTGATATTTGAACTTATATTTAAGCTACACTGGATAACAACCTTAAGTAAAATCACATTATTGATTTTTACTACTTTCATGATTTGCAAATACCACTTGTAGTTGATCAGTGTTGGCCCTAGTCATATGTAAAAGGTGAGGTGGTTGTGGCTGCCCATGAACTTGTTCACATATATATCAGATAACTCAACAAGCATAAACAATAACAATCAGTATACAAATAAAGGGCATCATTGATTCCATGCAGCTGGGAGAGGCAACCCAGAAGACCTGATTCGTGAAACTCTTGTATCTTTTTAAACTCTTAAGTTTACCTTGGTCTTGTGCAAAATTTCTAAAGTGATGTCAGCCCTAGCTCAGTGTCCTACAGCCTTTATTTGTCTGCTTCTAAGGACTGAGGTCTGTATCCTGCTTACTGGGAATTGTCCTTAAGATGCCACACTTTCTGCTTACACAGTAAAGGCAAAAAAACCCCTTAAGATGATCTAGATCAGTTGTCCCCCCTCCTCTCCATCTTCTGCAATTACCAGTGTCTGAAAATCTAATGGTAGGAGCTGCTCCAGACTACTTCGTCTAAAGACAAAATAGCTGATACCTGAGTAACTCCATGACAGTAAGGCCTTTCCTTTATGTGGTTGACTGGTCAGCCTGTTCCAAAACTCTACCTCCATTTAATGTAAAAACAAACAAACAAAAAAGCAAACAGAAAACCCCCACCAAATCGAAAAACCCCATGGTGGCTCTACTAGGAACAGACAAACTCCTATCAGGGACTGACTAGGGCATTTTGCAGATATGGGTTTGTGACTCCTATGCTACTCTTGAATGCTGGTCTCAGAGATGGAAAAGCATCCTTTTGCTGCACAGTGCCTCTACTGACCACAAATGCTTACTCTTGCAAGGGACCTTCAGTCATCTTCTCTTTGTGGCAGTGACTTGGCTTTTCCTCTGTAGCTGAGTGATCACATGTATTTGTCACACTGCTTAAACCCAGTACCCACTTCCCTGGAAGACCTATGATGCTGCTGACTCAAAAGTAGGGCTTGGTTTGAAGAGCACAACCAAGTCAGAACATTTAAATGTATTTGGCTAAGAAATGCAGCATTGATGACGTGAGAAATTTACATGAACAAAATTAATGCAGTTTTTAAAGATTGCTTCTCAGCTGACTGAATTGCATGTCTTCCTAGTACAGGAATATATTGTATAGAAAATACATATTGGGGGAAAAAAGTGCAAGCTGCTGAGCATGTCACTGGAAGTAAAAAAATACACAATTCCTAGGTTACACTTTCCATAATGAGCTTGAGTAAATGAAAACTACTAACTGTAAACTATAGATTAACGAATTTGAAGTATCCTTAGAAGAAATCATTCTCACATTGAACTTGTCAGTCTTTATACTGATCTTCTGTGTCCTCTTGTTTCCTGTTTTGCCGTATTAATCAGTAAATTAACCTAAGGGAAAGATACTTGACTTCCCAGAATGGCTAGTAAGAGAACAACTCTGGTATCAGAGGGAGCTCTCTCTCATTTACCTCCTTCCCTAGTGCCTGGGGTTGTTGGGGGGGTTTATTTTTATTTTGCCTTTTTAAAACATGGAAGACTAAACCTTACCTCTGGTAGATAACACTGATAAAACTTTGTCAAGGTTTTCTTTCAGAATTAATGGAAACAAGTGGTTCAAGACAGGTATTGTGTTTTCCGTCATGATAACAAAGTCATGATGCTCAATTGTTTTCTTAATCTGTCTTCCATAACACATAAGTATGCCAATGTTGCCAGCATGCGTCAGAGTAGATTTATTCAGATGAATTATATCCCTAATAGTCCTCTGTCAAAAAAAAAATAATCTGTATTCTCTTTGAGATTTTAGTTTTATTACATAAATCTTTTTAATTAAGAAAAGGGCACTGGGAAATAGCAATCAGAATGGCATGTAGTACCTGTCAAATTTTTCCTTATCCACTTTCAGATACAATGCTAACTTAGAGACGGCTAAACGTGTTGGAGTGAAAAAATCCATTACCACCAACACATGTCTAGGTGTTTCACAGTTTGTTATCTTTGGGTCCTATGCACTTGCATTTTGGTATGGAACCAAGCTCATTGCTGAGGATGAACATTATGACATTGGCCGTCTCTTAATTGTAAGTACATCAATGCAGCTTTGAAAAATGTTTTGTAACTTCAGGAAAATAGTTATACAAGTGGTGTATCTATTTTCCACCTCGTGCTTGCTAAATTAGCTGTTACAGACTAACTTGGTATAAAAGAACTGGAAGGTATTCATCTTGCCTAGCTTTTGATATAACAAGCTTGAACAGGACACCTTGTATTCCCACTCTAATCAATGCAGAGGCAAAAGTATCTGCACTTTTCTCACTTGTCTTGGACTCCATTTGTAGAGTAGGATGAACATCCAAGAGCTGGTGGTTAAGAAGTGAAGACAAGTAATCTGGATTGCCAACAAATTTCTACCTAAACAGAGATGAAGTGGATCTCACTGGTGTGCTAAATGCGTACGGAGAAGTTCTGAAGATCTCATTTAGCCACAATGTCTTCTGTGCATTTTGTTGTTGTTTACTTACGTGTTTTTAACAGTACCTTACCAATATGTCTTATGTCTGTAATGGTTTGGGGATATTTAGCTATCTTATCATCATCACAAGTTTGGCTACATGCTTAACTTTCACACTCTCCTCAGTATGCTTCCTCACAGCATGTTAAGTGAATTGTGTGTTAAGAAAATCTGGATTAAATTTTGTGAACCTCTTAACTTTGGGAACATCTGAAAAACAACAGAGAAAGATATTTGTACATAATAGAAAATGCAATAACATTAAAAAGAAAAGTGATTCATGCCACAAAGGCATGTGTCAGTAGTTATAATTTACTCCAGGAGAATGGAGTGTACATACAAGCAACTGTGAAATACACCTTTCACTTTTGTATTTAATTTTTCTGAAAAGGGTTAAATGCCAAAGTCTTTTGAGTGCACATGTGGGCACTGGTGACTTTGTAAGCATTAAGTGTGATGCTCACTCTATCTCCACAGGTGTTCTTCTCTGTGCTTGTTGGAGCTTTCTCCCTGGGCCAGGCAGCTCCCAACCTGGAGAGTGTGGCTAAGGCACGTGGAGCTGCCTATGAAGTATATAAGATTATCAATAAGGTAAATATCTAAGTAAGTAGAATACAAGGCTTTCAACCACACTTAATTTCCCCTTCCTCTCTTTTTTTTATCTCTTGAGATATAACAAAAGCACTCTAAAGCCCCCAAACCATAAATTCGATAGATGCCTACCACAGAAACCCATAATAGTTCATATGAAGGACACAACCTCTTTATTTGTTGTAATGAATGCTGGGAAACCTAGCGTGTTTATCTGAGATATATGGTTGAGGTCTTTCTCTAGTGTTAGACTTTCAGATCCAGAGGGAAAATGGTAAGGCACTGTACTAATTTTTAAAAAATGCATATGTGCAGAATTGCAGCTGAGCTGTGGTTTATTGTGGAAGGAGTTGGTGAGGAGGGGATTAGTATTGCTATTGAAAGTTACAATATTAATAATCTGTGATGCTGATGTTGGTATGAAAAAGTTTTCCACATTATCTTGGTCTTGCTGTGCTATGCAGCAATTGCATGTCTGTATATGTAAAATATTTTAAGCAAGTAGGACTAAAAAGTTCATGGAGAAATGGCTACACCGTTCTTCTTGATGTGAGTATAAAATCTTCCTGTACAGATTACTGAGGGCCATTTTTTGGCTGCAAGATAATGCAGTTAAGTTCTGCAATTACAGATTTTCTCCTGTGGACTTGGTTGCATTTGAAAATCTTCTATATTTGTCAAAGTAGAATTCACAGTTACATGTTCCCCTGTAATCAGCGTCTACCGAGTAAAATGCAGCAACTCTGCAATGATATACTGCAGTGTAAACCAGCAGCTGAGAGAGTAAACAACAATGTAGCTAGCAGAAATAAAAGTTCCAAAAGTGACATAACAGTAATAGATTTTAAAAACCTCTTTCCAGAAACGGCTCATAGACAGCAGTTCTAAGGAGGGCTACAAACCAGACAAACTCATAGGAGAAATTGAATTCAGAAACATCCATTTCAGTTACCCAGCGAGACCTGATGTTAAAGTAAGTGTTTGGTTTAGATTGCTGTACTGAAATTCTTCAACTTGTATCCATATTTTTGTCTAATCTTGTTGTTCTAGAATGCCAAATGCGTTCCTGTTTGGGGGGTGGACATTATTTTTCCCTCAATAGTGCACAAAGCTCTAGATCTACTGTCACTGTCTATCTGTTCACAATTCTCTTCTGGAGGAAAAATTTAAGAATATGTATTGCTCCTAGTCTGAATTTCTGTGAACAAGCACTCTGATAAATCAAAAAAGATTTTTCAAAATTAAAACTTCCAGACTTTAAACAGTTAAGTCAGGAAGTGGCTTTTTCCAGTTCCTTGGTCATTCAGAGTTGCTATGATATCCCATGTGAAAAATTATCTGTGAGGTAGACTTTACAACAATATGTTATCAAATGGATTGAAACGTATCATCCTAAATATACATTTGGAAGTCAAAAGTTATATTGGGCAGATGTTAAAATTGCTGTTCGATAAACTGTTGTCCCTGTTCTTTGCCAGTTCAATTTCCTTTAGTGACCTATGTACATCATCTCATGGTGATCAATTACTTTTTTGGTGACACAATTAGTATGACCTCTTTGCCATATTCAACAGTTTATAATCTTTTGAACACCTTGATAAAGATAAAAGAAAAAGGAATTTGCTGCTGTTGTTGCTTGATGAAGAAAGAGATTGGAATAGAGCTTTCAAATGCCAACAATTAAAAGCTCGATGTGCTGATTTAGTGGTGAGAATGGGGAGCTTCATATCACTGTGGGTATTTCTTTAGATGGCTCTTCCTACCTCAGTCATCTGAGGTCTGTCCCACTGAGTATCAAGTGTGTTTCCAGGACACTGGGGTAGCTGAAGGGCAGACTCAGAGCTGGCCTTCCTTTCCTAACTGTGAGTTGGTGCAATGCATCTTCTGTCCCTCTTAGGTTTGGGAAGAATTCTTACTTCCCTCCCATTTGGCATGCAGACCCATAACGTAGCTTATCAGCCTGAACAGCATTTTTAGGAAGAATATGAAGACTCTGCTCTGTCACTTCATATTTCTGATCTAAGTCAGCCACTCTCCATACTAAGAGCATCAATGTTATTTAATATATCCAAAAGGAATCAGCAAAGGTGTGCAGAAGTTATCCACAATCTCTCAAGGAATTGATGCAATACAGTATAATCTCCCCTGTCCACATTAAACTAAATCAAAGAGATCTAAGGAGTCTAGATATTGCTAGTTTTAATCTTGGCAACACCTTGTCTGATGAGTTAGAAATAGTCTATTATGTGGTTGTGACTATTTGCATCTGGAGATACTATGGTATCCAGAATATGGTTCTTCCTTGATAATGCAGGCACCAGGATATCAGCTTCTTGGAGATACAAACCCTGCTGGATGTAAGACAGGGAAAGGAGAGGAATATTGCAACTGTTTTAATCTCTCATTGCAAAAACATTTGTAGGCAAAATTATAAATCAGCCTGGTATAAACAAGAGGAGTTCCCATAGCAGCCAAATATTTTGGCAGCTACACAGCATTACTCGTATATGACATGGACATCTTTTGAGGTAAAATGTTCTTTAATGTGAAAATAGCAACAAAGATACCGTTAATCTGTAACTACTCCCCAGGTTGCTGAGTCTGTTAACAATAAGGAATGAGATTTACTAAGGGCTTTCCAGCAGTTACCTGGTCAAAACAGCCATTTATATTCTAAAAATAGAAGAAGGCAAGTTTGTTTCTCAGCCATCATGTTTAGCACCTGAAAAATATTTTTCTGTGATATTCATAATTGAGTGTTATGCCATTGGCTAAGCACTGGAAAATGAAGGACAGCAGGAAAATGGAAGATCCCAAGCCTGCTATCAGATCACACAAACTGAAGAAAATGAGCTATCAAGTTTAGAGTATTGTGGCTAACTCTGTATTTGTTGATTTCAGTGTGCTGGGGAATTTTCCCAGGAACTGGAATGCAAGGCAACTCTTAAAATGTTTCTTGGCATGAACTTGACCTGTTCCAGTTATCAATCTTCTCAAATAATTCACAGGCTTGGTTTGGTAGCCAGAAGGATGCAGGGTTCCCAAAAGACAGATTGCATTTAGCCATCCTGTTTCAAAGGCTAATACACTTCACAAGCATAGATGCAGCCTTTTTCCTATCAGTGCTTCAAAATATTCTCAGGGGCAATTAACTTATTAATATTGCCATACCTTTAGACTGTGGCCCTTACTACTGCCTTGATTATTACTGAAGTTATCTTGACAAATTATTCTTTAACCAAACTTGTCAAACTAAGATGTGTTTGTTTGTTTGTTTGTTTATTCCTAGATCCTCAAAGGTCTAAACTTGAAAGTTCAAACTGGGAAGACCATTGCTTTAGTTGGTTCCAGTGGCTGTGGAAAAAGCACTACTGTTCAGTTGCTGCAGAGATTCTATGATCCTGACCAGGGAGAAGTGAGTGTCTGTTTGTGAACTGTGAAAACTGAGAGCTATTAGGACAAGCATGAGTTTCCCATATTGACTGAACCTCGTTTTCTGTTTGTGCTGAATTTGAGCATATGTCTGCATCATCTGTATTTCCACAATTTAAATTTCAAATGAAATATCTTCTCCGGTTGGCTTAACTTTGTTATACTGCTCATTCTTACAGTACTATGCCACAAAACAGCAAATACCACAAGTCTTTTAATATATGCAAGATCTGAATTTAAAATAATTTTTATCAACAGTTGACTTCTAAAATTCTGTACGCTTTTTTAAGCAAAGCATAATCTAACAACGTTCTGCTGTATTTTGCTTCCTTTTCATTGCATGTTAACTAAAACCTGGAGAGAATTTTCCTATTTTAAATGGTTGTTTGCTTGGCTAGTTTTTTTTCCTCTATCTGCTAACCCACAGCAAAAGTTTCCATCGTTACGCTTTGTATGTATATTTTATCACTGAACACTAAATCCAGTCAGTAAATGGTAAATACTTGTCATAAGAAATTTCCAAAGAAAAAAGAAAAAGGGGAAAATAAATCATATATTTTTAAGGAAAATGTAGGTTTTATTCTAGATATTTGAGGAATGCTACTTAGTTGCTACTGCTAGTTAAAAGTAGGTAAACATTTTAAATATTAAACATTGAACTATCAGTGCATAATGTACCAGGGCGACTGTTATCGACATGTTTCTTAGTGTTTCTGTGGCTGTTCATTCCTGCCCCCATGCCTGATTTTGCTGTGCCAATGTTCATATGACCACATTGCAAATTATCTAGGTTAAAAATAGCTTTCCCTTTCTTTTTAGTCAGCTTGGATTATTTCTTTGGTCTGATGTAAAGCACAGCCACAGAGGCGATTCTGTAGCCACAACTGTGAGGACAACAAACTGACACAGGGGCATGAGAACCGGGTAAAAAGTATGCAAAGAAGCTGGAAAAGTCTTAAGCCAGCTCAGATAGGATGGTTATTGGGGGAAAACAAACAGACCAAAAAACAAACAAAAAAACCCCAAAAAACCCAAACAAACAAAAAACCCCAAACAAACAAACAAACCCACCACAACAACCAAAAAAAACCACCAAAAACCCCAATATCTTCTCTGTTTATGCTGCTACTCACCATTTCCCGGCTTGTACAGTGGATAGAAAAACTGCAGTTGTAGCTTCTCCCCCAACATAGGTTTCTACTAAAGAAAACATTTTTTTCTTTCTTGACCTTGTAGCTGATACTCAAGTCAAGTAATGGTAATTAGTTGCTTAATTAGGAACACAATGCATTTCCTCAACTTCTTTAACATACTCTTTTCCTCTTAGATTACCTTAGATGGTCAGGATATTCGGTCACTTAATGTAAAGTGGCTACGAGAAAATATTGGAATTGTGAGTCAGGAGCCTGTTTTGTTTGCAACCACAATAGCTGAGAACATTCGCTACGGCCGAGAAGACATTTCTGATGCTGAAATTGAGCGAGCAGCCAAGGAAGCCAATGCTTTTGACTTTATATCTAGACTACCTGATGTAAGTTCATTAACTTATTTTGAGTGTAAGAATGGAAGGTCCATTTAGGCTGGTGTCCTGTTTCTGAGAAGGACAGCATGGAAATTTATGATACACTACAACTTCTCAAAATACTCTTATAGCCTCCAGCAGCTTTCAGTTTAGGGAGTTTTTCAACTAGATATTGTACCTTTGGTTGCTCTCAAAGGACTTCTGCTGAAGTCTGGGAAAAAATGTCGATGCCTTAACTGAGGAGAAAGAGAGCTTCTCAGCTATATTGCCATCCTTAATCATCTCATGAGGCATGGGAAGAGTTGGGCTTTTAAAGAGAAGATCCAGAAATCCAAAATCCTTTGTCAGAAGCCTGTCTGTACATTGAATAGCAAATTGGTGGAGTGACTGGACTTTGAGACTTACCACTTTAGAGTAAGTGACACAGTCAGTAAGAACCAAGCAATGGCTCCAAGTGGGATGTCTCAGGTTCAGGAGGCAACTTTATAGGTCCTGGTTTGTCCCTATCATTCCAACCCTTTTGGAAAGGTAGGCAGTTCTCAGTAAATACAGAGATGTCTTTTCCAGGCTCACCTGGAGAAAGCCCAGGGTTTGGACCACTCTCTGAGTGAGCAAGAAAGATCATGTTTTTAAAGAACCATAAGTTCAAAATTAAGCACCTAAGTGTGCAGTGGGGGTAGGAGGGTTTGGCTAAGGGCTAGCTGGATGGATAGAGTTCTGTGTTTGCTCTGCTGATGCTCAAGTCACATGGATCAAGCTGCCTCCTGTCTAGAAGCTGAGTATTTACATTGCACAGAGGAGTGAGAATTTCATTTGAGATGTCCCACAACTTCTGTTTTGTTCTCTCCTTTCTCAGAAATTTAACACCATGGTAGGGGAAAGAGGGGCTCAGCTGAGTGGAGGACAGAAGCAGCGAATAGCTATTGCTCGTGCCCTAGCAAGAAATCCCAAGATTCTTCTTCTGGATGAAGCTACGTCTGCGTTAGATACTCAGAGTGAATCCATAGTACAAGCAGCTCTTGATAAGGTAGGACTCTTGTTACTGAAACTACCAGCTGCCTTGAAAAGGTGCAAGAGCACTTAAGAAAAATCAATGTTTGATTTTCAGTGCAGGTTTCCACTGGAACTGAGGACACTGGAAAATAAAATTTGGATGGACAATCAATTTCAGTGTTTTAACAGGGAGTTTGAACTATCAAAAATTTACATGGGAATCATGTTTGCTTTTTAGGATTTTTGGCTTTGCATTATTACTAATTACAAAGACGCTTAGACATGTGGAACTGTCTGTGGACCTCCCCTCTCTTTCTCAAATAATAGTTGTTCATTTACTGGTCAAATATTGATGGCATCTTATCAAGGCAAGGTATGAGGACTGAATAGCCTTTTTCAGGTAGATATATAGAAATTTATATATGATATTCCTAGTATTTGTTCTTCATTGAATAGTTGCTTCATAATTTTCACACAGCACTTGGGATTTAGCCATTTTCTTTCTTTTCAGAGACAGTGCAAACCACAGGACAAAAGCAGAGCCAGTTACAAATACTTGAGTCTCTGCCCCACACCTCTTTTTTATCAGCCCCATAGCTCTAGGGTGGGTGCTGCTGAGAGACAGAGAGAGCTGTCAGAGCTTGTACCCATGTCTCTGATAAGCACACAATACCTTCTGCACAGCCTTCTTTCATCAGCAGTTTCCAACAACATGTAGTGCAACCTACTGACTGAAAAAGAACTTCACGATTGGGCTCTAGTGTTTTTTCTTTTGTTAATATTTATTTTAATGTACTTTTAAAAACTCAGTGAAAAATCCTGCTTTTCATTACAGTAGTTATGCAGAGAGATACAAATTACTAGTATGGCTCAAGGGAAATACAGAATTTGCCATCTTCATTGCCAGTCAGTTTAAATCTCAAGTAAAATGCAGCTGTTTGTTATATTCGCATGATTCTACTGATATTAATATTGAGGTAACATATAGATGCAAAAATTATATATAATTTTTATATTCATGATATAATTGCTGCAGAATTTAACACTAAACTGATTGATGCTTCAGACATAATTTAGCTTTCTTCTGCATGTTTTTTAATTTCATGATCAAATACTTACTTTTTCTAGAAGCTCATTGCTTCATTTAGTGCATAACAAAGAGGGAGGTCATTTAATTAAGTGGACTGTTCTGTACAGAATTCCTCATCCTTCAGCATGTTCCCAGAATACACCAAAATGAGCCTTGAATTATAACTTAATTATCTTTTCACAGCTTTTTGATATCCATCAGTGTAGTCCCCAAATGGAATTTCCAGATTTCAACATCCCCGAGTGGAAAAAATGATGCTAATATTGTTCATTATTTTTACAGCTGAAGAGCAGAGATATTAACCTCATGAGTGCTCACACTTTCTGGGCGGTCATGTACACCTGTTTGTAGTCTGCTCTTTTTCAGATAACTCTGAATCTTTTAAAGCATTTTGCTTGTTCTGATCACAGCTCCCGGCTGCAGTGGTGAAGGCTCTAGGCTTTAGGGCACAGGCATGAAAACTGCACTGCAGACCTCTTGTGACAGGCTTTCAGTGACTTGCATCAAATCCATGACAACTTGATGGCAGGCATAGGGGAAGAATTCAAATATCTGTGGAAGCATTCATCCACTACAGCTGCCTTCATCTTCTTCATGCCTCTGTTCCTGTGCCCATATGATGTAGCAAGTAACTTCCAGCAGGCCCCTGGACCACAGAGCATGCTTGTTGCATGAGGTCCCCTTGGATTTCTCCTCCTGCCTCCATGCCACCATCTGCTCCAGGCATCAGGGACGAGGGAAGCTGACCTCTACAGCAGTTGCAACCTGGCACGTGCTACTTTGCTGCATGAGGACTGTGTGTGCCACTGGTCTGCTGGAGAGGGGTGGAACATGTAACCTCCTGACTGGGATTCAGCAGCTCTTTCTACCAAATCCCAACAGGATTATTGTCAAACTATCTTATTTCAAAAGACTGGGAAAGTGCTTTATGGAGTAGCTCAAACCCATTTCTGACCCCAGTTGTGCTCCACTCCTCTGCACTTTGCTGCTAAGCCTTGTCAGAAATCATGCTGTTGTTGTACTTCCAAAAATATGCATGGGCAGTATATAAAGAAAATATCCATTCTTTATATACTTGCTATCCTAGCTTTATTTTCAGAAAGATCTAACTATTCTTACTGCATTTCCCCCTCATCCTTACATACACATGGAAACACTTTATGAGCACTTTAGCTCAAACAGTTCAAGTTTCATAAAAAGTCAAATAACCTTAGAGTCTTTAATACCTGTATTGCCTGTCTAAAAAGATTAATGTGGCTTTCTCTACCTAAATTAGTCAAATGAAGGTGTCCTTAGACTGTTAAACAAGGGACATGAAACCAGGAAGAAAAATTCTTCGCTTTTAGAAAAGAAAATTATTATTGAAACTTTGATTTTTATTTTATATTACAAATCACGAAAATAACTTTGTTTTATTTCTGTGCTGTTTTCTTGCGCATTTGTACATTGATTTTTTTTTTTTAATTTTTTTTTGTATTTCTGTAAGGCTCGGGCTGGACGTACCACCATTGTGATCGCTCACAGACTGTCTACCATCAGGACTGCTGACACTATTGCTGGTTTTGAGAAAGGCGTCGTGGTTGAACAAGGAACACACAGTGAACTCATGTTGCAAAAGGGAGTCTACTATTCTCTTGTAATGCAGCAGGTAAGGGCAAATTTATTTATTTTCTTCCTCCATTTCACAAAGCTGTCAAATGATGGTAGGTGGAGCCATTTCCTCTCTCTACTTCCTGCACGTTGTCCAGCTGGCGGCTGCTCAGTCACTCCAGTCTGGGCACAGACAGAGAATTGCAATTCTTGGGGGTTTTACCAATGAGTGTTTCACACTTACATAACCCAATATGTCAAAAACATAAGTGAGTTGAAGGCACAGACTACGTAATTATGTACTTAACCACAGAGGTGTTAGATTCCAGGTGGATTCCATAGATTGTTAAAGGAAAAGAGGAACAAAAAAATGAGGATCGAATAGTCTACTCTTGCAGACTGAAATAATGTATCCTATAGGCAACACACAATTAAAACAGCAGTATTCATGAGCAAAAAAATTTACTTTTCCTTTTTTCTGCTCAAAATGCCTTATAATTGCACATCCTGAATTCTCACTAGGGTTATAGCAATGATGTTCAAGATGATGGCACATCAGAAGATAGTGAAGGCACAGAGGCTGTAGAATATGAGGAAAACATAAATCTTGTGGAAGACCTGACTCTTCAAGATCACTTTGAAGAATCTGTGATCTCTGGCAGAGGCAGCATTCGAAGAAGATCCAGCAGATATAAGAGCACATCTAAGAAGTCCTTTGAAAAAAGGAAGGAAAAAAAGGAGCTGGAGGTTGGTATTAGAATTTCAGTTTAGAATTTTAATGATAACATAAACAAAAAACTAAAACACAACAAAACCAAAAAGCACATAACTTTGACTACTTTTAAATAGCTGGCTGCCATGTAACCTTCACTCTGGTGCTATTACAGTCAGTACACACCAGACTTGAGTATTTGTCCTAGGAATCTGGGGACAAGCACTTGTGTCTTACCAAAAATCTTCCTTTTAACACTACTGAGTTAGTGTGGAACTGGAAAAAACTTGTGCTATTGATTTGTCACGCTTCATACAATTAACTGTGTTATTTCACTATTATTGATGTTTCAGTTCTATCTAATTAAAACTAGTTGTGAGATTTCATTTGCAGGATTCTTTGCTTCCTGGTACACGCAGTTGCAAATATTGGTGAATAATGCTATCCCTGGGGTGTGCATACCAAAATTCAAGGGACTTTGGAGTATCATACTACATTTATGTCAAACTTTAAAAAAGAATCAAAACTCTAATATTTTGAGCAACATTTTAAATAAAAGATCCGTTATTCTCTCTTAGTATATGCTCCAGTTCTAGAGGGTTTTTTCCAGATAAACAGTTTAGTTGACAAATGCCATATATAAATAAAAGACATACAGGAAATTCAGGTTTTAGAAACAGAACTTTGTTTTGTCAAAGTTGAGTAAAACTTGCTCATGGCATCGATAAGAGCTGATTTCTAATAGATTCTGGATCAGACTTATGGTAAGCAGCTCAATAAACTTGATTTTAATTTTTTTCTATTTTGTATTACTCGAACTACAGCTTTTTTTTTTCATGAAATGCATTGGAAGAGTTGTTTGCTGTATTTTGGTGGGTTTGGAGTTTTTTTAGTTTTTTACCTGATTTCAGGACTCTTGAAGTGAAGAAATAAAATCTAAATTCCAAAGTAAAACCATGAATCCTTTTAAACCTATGGAAGTTAAGATCTCATCTGTAATATATCATCTGATTATTTAAAATATTTATGGAAGCTTTAGTATGATCTTTATCTATACATATTCCTTCTCACTAAAATATAGCTTCCAGCTAATACATATTTCAAGTAGAAGGAAGGAGCTGGATCCATTCCTATTATCACATAAAAAGTTATGCAACCTCAAAAGATACTTTTTGGCTCTGTATTAATACTGCTTAAGACCTCAGAGGAAGTAGTGGGTGTCTATGCTCAAGACTTCAATATTTATCACATTCAGAAAAAATTAAGAAGTCAAGCATCCAGCCATTGTAATTATTTCAAAAAGATCAGCCCACTTTTATAGTTGAGGGTTAGCCACCCTCATTCAGCATCTGAAACACGAGATAAAATAACCAGGAAGCAAGAGCAACTTGCTTGTAATCCTGACTAATATTTTGTCTCCTTTCTGATGCTTTCACTTTTTGCTTTTCCAGAATTCCCCCTGTGGAGGCATAGGCACTTGAATAAATTTGTAAAGCAGGACAGGACATTTTTTGCACTTTCAAAGCAAATACAGGCTGACTCTTACATATGCCTCTTTCATGCTTTTGGTAATGATGCATAGGCAATAGTTTGCAAAAAAGAAAAATGACCTCTCTACCCAATTGTACCACTGCCAGCCCACTAACATTTAGCTGAACTGGAGAGATCTCTTCTGTGCTCTGAACAGTGAGACTTTTAGTTCTTTATAATGATTGCAGTGCTAGTTGCCATTCGTGATGACCAGTCCTATTTGACTTTCAATTAACTGTCCTGGCCCTTCTCCCCTCACGACTTAGCCTTCTGTTTTTTGCCTCCAAATTTTTACAGTGCAGTTGACATTCTAGGATATGAAACAGCAAAGCAGCAGATCTCCAGCATGTTTGCTTGGTCTGAGTGCACAAAGAGGGCTTTCAGCTGCTTCCCAAGACAGTTCACTGCTCAAAACCTAATGAGCACCCACTTTCTGGGGAATTTTATGTTCTGCAACTTTCCAAGGAAAACCTGAAGTTTTTTACTGATTCTTTTCTTCTTTTAGGAAGAAAATCTCCCTGATGTGCCTTACTTAAGAATCCTGGCTCTGAACAAACCTGAGTGGCTCTATGTACTGCTGGGAGTGATTGCTGCTGCTGTCATAGGTGGGGTCCATCCTGCATTTGCTGTTATATTTGGAAAAATCATTGGGGTAAGTTTTTTGGCTGTTGTTTTTTCAGGTTTTTTTGGGGGTTTTAGGGTGTTTCAGGTTTGGGGTTTTTTTGTTTTTCTTTGGTTTTTGTTTTTTTTGGCAAATGGACATTGCAATCCTGAGCTTCCCTCATGCTCAACCACTCAGCCAGTTCTTCCTCTGTAAGTCTCTGGATGGGCTTAACTTGTATAAATGAATCCATTGCAAAATGTTAAAGGGTTCCTCTAGAGGCACAGCGTGGTGGAACTGCATCTGAGGAGAGGAGGAACGTTGATGGAGCTGAGGTAACAAATTAGTGCGATGTAGGTTAAATGGAAATCTGGACTTTGTCCTGGTCCTTAAACAGAAAGTTGACTGCAAACTGATTTCGAGATCCAGAATACTTGCTAAGAGGAATGAAAGTAGACAAGCTTCTTGAGATGACGTTTATGTAACTGACACTCGTCTATGTACTCATTTTTGTGGTTTGTTTTTATTTTTCTTGCATAGGCTTTTCAAGAAAGAGATCCAGTAAAGAGGAATAAAAATACTTTGGTCCTTTCTTTGATGTTTCTTTTACTTGGAGTGATTATTTTAGCGGCATACATAATCCAAGTAAGTGTCACTACACCGAAATGTTAAAAGTTCTTAATTCCCCATGAGGCTGCAGATATAACTCATGTCAATGCAGTCTGAGAAGCAAAAAAGCAATCAGAGCTTAAAAAATATACAGAAGTGCCAGTTCTCTCTGAGATATGTCGGGTTTATGGTTATGTTTACTTAAAGATATATGTCTGTATTTGCTGTTGGTTTAAATAAGCCACTGAAGGCAATGTGAATTCAGCATGATTGAAATCAAAGTTGAGGATCTGCCCTTAAAAGTCAAAGTTAATACTGACATTTCTCACTGCCAGTCTATAGGTTCTTGCCAAAGTAAGTATAAAATAGACTCCTTCCATACCAGGCAGTGCTTTCCATACCATCAAGTAAACTCCATTTGCTGTCCTCTTACGACTCCTTTACAGATTTCAGGAAATACTTTGTGCCCATTGATGTCCATATCATAAAATCCATGGTATGACTTCTGTGAGAGAATGTCTCTGGTTGCAGTCAAGAGTAGGGAGGTCAGTGACTGGATTGGGTTGATTTATCTTGTATTGCTGGTGGGGCATAGGAATAAGGTATTACAATGAAGCTCCTGCCTTCCTTGACATGTTGCTCTCTTTCTGTGGGAAAACAGAGTTTTATGTTCCAGGAATGTGAAGGATGCTTTTCCTAGGACAAATGTATATTCACAGGAGGTTGTAGGAGACTTTTTGGTGTAATTGCTTTTGTTGTGCAGATTTATTAACAGAGTTACTGCACCAGATGAGAAAATATTACTCTTTGCTCCCCCAGGGATTCATGTTTGGGAAGTCTGGAGAAATGCTAACAATGAGACTGCGCTCTTTGTCCTTCAAAGCATTACTTCAGCAGGTATGAATTACGCAGCTAGGGTTTAAAGAGAACTAGGTGTCCTTTGAAGACTGTTATAAGGTCCACGTGTAGTCTGGAGAAAAGAAAACAAAAGCCTGTCTCTTCTACCACTAGCTTGGGAAAAAGTACGACTCTCCTGGAAATGTCCTAATCCATGTGCAATTCAGTTGAATGCTGCTACTGCAAGTAGTTTAATTTTGAAGGAGTGTCATTGCAAACATGCATATTTCTGGCATGCTAATATGCACACAGTATGCAGCTGTCTGTGTGTGCAAGGATGACCAAAAAAGTTTAACTTCCCTTTGCTTGGGTGGTCGTGATACAAGTATATAATATATAGATGTAAGTCTAATCCATTTAATTATTTATATTTAGATCTACATAATGCAATCTATAGCAAATAAAAAATCTATTAATTTTTACTGGAAAAAAAATCAAATTTCCCTATTACCCATGAGAAGAATGAAGTTATTTATGTTAAACCCTTCCTGTTAGATTGTGCAGTTTTGCTATTTGAGAATCACAGAATTCTCATTCTGTAATAATCATGTGAATATGTAACCTGGCACTCCACACACCCACTGGGGACAAGAACCTGTGTGTTCGTAGAAAAATCTGAAAGGGACTAGAAGACAATAAATTGGTGAGGAAAAAACCACCTGCTGTAGCCTTTGGAGGTAAAAGGGTCTCATTTTCTTTCAGTATGTACAAATCCTTTTGGGTCCCTTCCAACTCAGGATATTCTATGAATCTATAGTTGATGGAATAGATAATTCATAAGAAGAGAATATTTAACGTCTTCAGGCCCAAGGAACGTCTGAGTAAAAGGGATTTATAATAAAAGTTTCTAAATGGGCACACTGGAAAAAAACATCACAGCCAATAACACTTCGATTGTGAACAATTAGATGTTCTCAAAAGAATGCTGCTTTTTAAGCTTTTTCTTTTAGTTCACTTGGAAATGCTGACTACAGAGAAAGAATATTCAGTTAGTCATCATGACTTGTACTTTCATGTAATTTTTGAAACAAAACTAAGTGTCTTTTCTTACAGGATATTGGATGGTATGATGATCAGAAAAATGCTGTTGGTGTTCTGCTAACTCGCCTTGCTACAGATGCTTCCCAGGTCAAAGGGGTATGTTGATTCTTTTTTTAAGGTATTTTTTTCCTTAGAAATATTAATTGTGATTGGCAAGGGACACAGGATTATTTCAGAACACAAGGTAGTAAATCTACCCTACAGACTGGCAGATGGATTTACACTGTGTGCTGCAAACATATGGGAAGGGATTTCCCAGCTGATAATTTATGAGAACTATCAAAAATCCAGCAGATGTTCATGTACCTTTCATGTCCCCCCCCACAAGTCTTTAAGCTAAGTATGTAATAACTGTAGACCATTTCACCATGCAAAGTGAAATCTGCATATGTGCTTGGGCCACAGTCATTGGACCCCAGGTTTTTACACTTTATGATGGGTGTCACCTGAATGCCATAAAGAGGTTTGCACCTGCAGACGATGCAAACCCTTACTGACCTCAATGAAGAGAATTCTTCTTCCCATCCCCACAAAATGTGCTTCACAAAAAACAGACCAAACAGTAAGAAATACCCTGGCATGAATGAAGAACACGAGGGAAGGGCAATGGTCAAGGAAGCGAATGACTAAAGGCACTGATATGGGAGAGCTGGACACTGGGAGGAGAATATGGCAAATTCTGTACAATTCCTCCAGCTGCTCACCTCATCAGCAGAGCCTGACAATCTGCCAAACATCTCTGTGTATCCCCTTCTCTTTTGGGGTTGGGGACAGGATAGTGGAAATCACTGCAGGACTTGAGGGGTAAAGTTTACTAGTTTATTTTAAGATGTCTTTTTTTATTTTCTTTCCCTTACAATTTGTACCTTAAAAAAATCCTTTAATCCCTACATTTTTCAGTCTCCAGAGACTTTTGTTTCTCTCTTGTCATCCTTCATTATGGGCTTGCAGTGAGAAAAGAGTCTTTGACAAAATTTAGTAATTTTTATCTTTTAAAAGTTTGGTTTTTTTCAGTGGCACTGAACTATATCACTCTGTCAGGGCAGTTGAAAGGAGGGGGGTGCACATGGTCCCCTACTACAGAAAGCACCAAAGGGCATGTACAGCTGTTGTTTTCTCTGGAGTGCTATATGGTGTCACTAAGTCAGTACCATGCCTCATGCTGCACTGGCTGAAGTTTCCAAATCCATCTTTATGTGCAACTCCTAGAACATATGGCAACAATTCACCCTGGCATTAGTTTAGTTATTACTATTTTAAATTTTATTGAACAAGAAAAACCTTTTCAGGGCAGGAAAGTCTTTGGCAAAAGCAAGGATTCCTTTCTCTTCCCACCCAAGGATTTTTGGTTTTTTTCCATCATGCCAAATTTTGGAAGATGAACTATTTCCACAGGGCTGTTTGCAGAACTTTTTTCTGCAAATCAGAGCCCACCCAGATGCTGGATGCTAATCATCTCTCATCTTAAAAAGTTTTTGATGAAAAGGTTACATGGGCTGGGAGGAGATGGGAGTTCTTCAGTAGTAGTTAATCTTTCCTACTCATTATCCCACAGAGATAAAGCATTTCTGCAGTGGCCAAATTCAGATCTATTTCTTTTTCTCTGAGAACCGAAAGTGCAGCAGTTGAGAACTTGGGGATGAGTATTTTCCACCACCATTAGTGTGGTGGGTCAATGGATGGCTGTTGTTAAAATCAAACCCCTGTTGCCTAATGCTGGAGACCCAGCCACCAACTTGTCTTACTGTGTCAGTGGTCACAGTGTCCCATGCCTTGCATAGTACATGAAGTCCCAGATACATAATTCATTAAACTGCTGTCATGACCAACTCTCTAAACTACTTTAACATCCCTTGAAGGCCTGAATGCTGGCAGGTATGAAGAATGTCTAGGAATGCTTACATAAGTAGGTGCATAATGTCCATGCACGCTACCACACACAGTTTCATTTTCCAGTGGAACCTTTGGCCTTGGCTATAAACCAATTTGAAGTGATGGTATAAGTAACAAAAGGAAAAATCTAATGACAAATATTTGGGGGGTTTCTGGGGTTTTCTTAGGCAACCGGAAGCCGACTTGCACTGATGACTATGGCTGTTTTTACCCTTGTGACTGCCATCATTATTGCGTTTGTTTATGGCTGGCAGCTAACTTTGCTTATCCTGGCCTGCATTCCTTACATTATTGTTACAAATGCTGTGAGTGCTAAGTCCATGTCTGGTCATGCCGCAAAAGATCAAAAAGCTTTGGAAGAGGCCGGAAGAGTAAGTTCCTCAATTTTAACTACAGGGTTATGGTGTGAGATCACTTTTAAGGACAATATTGTAGTTATATTATAGCTGACTCAATTGTCCAAGATAAATGAAGGGGAAAGAGGGGACAGGGCAGGGTGGGGGTCGAGGGGAATGTTTATACATCCTCAAGAAAAGCAAAACATAGATAACACTAACCATCTGTAAATTAGGCAATAGAAATGCATTTTAAAGCCTCCACAGTGGATTTCTGGGTAGTGACAGCTGTAGCAGTAGAATCCTCAGCACTGGTGTGCCTTGTGCCTGGGGTGAGCAGTGTAGCTCTGCACTGCTCTGCTGCAACCAGAAGCATTGCAAATTTGGTACCTTTTTATTCTATCATAGAGGCAAACCATTAATGCACTCAAGAGTTTCAGAGTACTGTCTTCATTCACCTGATAGAGCTTTTCCAGAAGACAGAAGTAGTCCATGCAAAAGAGCAAGCTGTAGCCAGATGATGTTGGTTCTTATTTTATTAAATTTGGTTTAATTCATCAGGGCTACAATCCATGAGTTAGAGCAGATGCTGCTGAATGCTTCCTGCATGCTGGTCCAAGGTTCTGAACTCAAATATATTGTTGGCTTCAGCCCCCACCATGTCTCACAGCTATGGGGGGGAATAATTTCATTGCTTGGGGCTTTCCTTCACCTGGGAATAGACATCAACCTCCTCCCTTAAGCAAGCACATTCTGATCTAAAATAATAAATGCTAGAGAAGAGATCAAGTGTTTAGGAGATATGTTGTAAATTGCAGTTGTAAGGGATTACGTCATATTTGTTTTATCTCCCCATTTAGATTTCAACAGAATCGGTTGAAAACATAAGAACTGTAGCTTCACTGACCAGGGAAGAAGCATTTTATGAAAAATATGTTACTAGTTTGAATGGTCCATATAGGTGAGGCTCTTTTTTGTTTAATGATTCTTTCTTAGTACACTTTACACTGAATATATGTTCCAGAATATTGTGTTTGCATGTGTATGCCTACAATATAGGACATGTGGTCACTCCATTTCAGTATATTGAAATGGATACATTGATACTACTTAAGTCAGGAACTGACATTTCCACCACACACTTTATAATATAAATCAGTTTTATTTCCCTCATATGACTTTGAAATCTTGAAATGAACTTCATATGTTTCCCTAGTTCGACCTGCTACATCCCACTGACTTGTCTTCACTGAAATGAATTGAATCACCAGGGATGTAAGATTTTTCTAGCTCCATTTTACTTAAACAAAATAGCCCAAAATCCACTTGTTTCTTTACTCCTCCAAATAACTAATGTAATGAAAGGTATTGAAAAAAATGTATTTCTATCTGTTCTGAGCCAAAATGGTGTTAAAATTCAATGTCTGGTGAACTGGTAATAGCCCAGATTTGGCCAGGATGCTAGGCTGAGCTGTCACAGGTCTCTGATTTACAGCTCAGACTAGAAAGATTTCCTCTTCCTCAGAGAGCATCCTAAACAATGAGGGCAGAGAGTGCTCCAGACTCCGATTCAGTGCGTGTTCAACTAGTAACACAAAATGAATCTTCTCCAGAAGGATGGATTGAAAAAGAGTGGCTTAGTCTGAATCCCTGTGGAGACACCCAGCAATATGACCCCTCTCTGAATCAGGATGAGAGGTCTTTCTGCTCAGATGGGATGACCTGGCAGAAGTCTGCAGGTGGCTCTTAGGCTGAGCTGGAGCCTGCTTGTTTCCTTAATAAAATGGATCATATGGGGTAGTTATTAATTTATTTTAACTGTTTTAGTGACCTGCCCTGCTATAAAAACAAAGGGAGGGGATTCAAATTAACAAAGCTGAGGATCAAGGATCTCATTGCTTTCTATCCTAAGGGCAGTTCTGTGTCATGAAGAGGGGAGCACTTAGGGTCTGGCAGAGGTTGTTGTGTTTGAGCACAAAGCTAAAATGTTTGAACACATGCGTGTGAACACATATATGTGTTCTGGGCTGATTTGTTGTGTTTTCAGGGGGTGAGCTGTATTGCTTGAAAACTTTAATCCAGAAGTCTGGGTATCCCCCAGTGTCTGCTGTTTCTCTTTTATGAGTTATTTATGGAAAGTGTCTTTCTTTATCAGATACTCTCTGAAAAAAGCCCCTTTCTATGGATTTAGCTATGGAATAGCTCAAAGCGCAGAGTACTTTATTAATGCTGCAGTCTTCAGATTTGGAGCATGGCTCATTGCTAATTGTCTGACCAACTTTGAAAATGTATTTATGTGAGTATACTTTATAAAATGTAAAAAACCCAAAATCAGTACATGGGATAGTGATTTCAATGCATGCAAATTATTTTATCAAATTACAGAGGTAAGAGGGCATAGAGATTCAGAAATTCAGTCTGGCTGAGAGTGTTCTTTGTGCATAAAGGCTGTTTTGGGGAAAGGTGAATATTTGGGCAGTGAAACAGCAAGAGTGAGCAGCAAGCTCAGCATACCTACTCTGGTGAAGCCTTTGGCCTTCGATGTTCCTTTGAGGCAGGGGGCATTACACAGAGCAGTGACGTGATACCACTGTTCGTCTATAAAGTAGCTGTGGGAACAAATAGAACTACCTAATACTGGATGACATTCTAAGGGGTGAGGAACTCCAGAAATGTCATAACCTAAAGATGCTAAAAACTTTATCCTGAACATTTGTTTTACACATGAGGAAATGAATACATTGTTCTCCCTGAAATTAATTGCGCTTTTTCTTTTGCCTTTTAGAGTCTTTTCTTCTGTCCTGTTTGCAGCTATGAATGTTGGTCAGTCTGCTTCTCTGGCACCAGACTATGGCAAAGCTAAAATGTCAGCCAAAAAAATCTTTCAACTTTTGGACAGAAAACCTGTAATTGACAGTTACAGTGAAGAAGGTGAAAAATTGGTAAGCATTGGGGGTATTTTGGCTTGGGGTTTTGGGGGATTTGGAGATTTTTTTGGATTTGGTGGGGGAGGTGTTTCGGGGGAGTCTTTTTTTCAGAAAAGATGTAACAAACTTAATTAATGTTTTATTTTCTACAACTGTATTCATAGCTTCATAGTTTTTAGGGTGTCACAAAGGGTGACAAAGTTAGGGTGACCTAATAGTGGCCTTCTAGTACCTGAAAGGAGCCTACAAGAAAGATGGGAAGAGATTTTTTTACAAGAATGAAAGGACAAGGGATAATGGCTTCAAACTGAGAGAGAGGAGGTTTAAATTAGATACTAGGAAAAAATTCTTACTGTGAGCGTGGTGAGGCACTGGAACAGGTTGCCCAGAGAAGTTGTAGATGCCCTATCCTTGGAGATGTTCGAGGCCAGGCTGAGCAAGCTGTTCTTGTGAAAGGTGTCCATGTCCATGGCAGGGGGATTGGAAGTAGGTGATTTTTAAGGTCCTTTCCAACCCAATCTGTTTTGTGATTCTATGAAAAGACAGATGTTATATAAGATAGTGGTATTTACTCATTATTTCTGAGTTTCAGTAAAAAAGTGTGTAGCCTATAAGGTAGTTTTTCTCTAAATAAGCAAAAAAATACTTTTCATTCTACCGACATCTTAAATGGTTTCAGGAAAACACTGATAAATGTCAATTCCAATAAAAGTTGTGTTGTCTTTGTAAGAGTTTATAGGAGAAATAAAATACAAATGCATTATTCTACTTTGTAAATGAGAGACTAGTTCCTTTAGAGACAGAACAGTTTTGCCAGAATCCATCCTATTCAAATGGTGAAAACTCCTACAAGTAAAAATGTGCTCTTGTGAAGTCAAAGTGAACTTAATGAATAATTTGTTTTGCTATAAAGTTGGGTAGGGAATGACACAACAAGGAAAAACCAACAATAATGACAAGTAAAAAAACCAAAGCATACTCAAAAAGTTCCCAAAAAGCCTCACCTTCAAACCAAAATTGTCATTAGGGAGGCTGACCTCAGCACTTGTCAAATTTCTGCATGAAATGCTTTCAATTTACATGTTCTGGAAGATTTATATTTGCACATCCAGGTTCATCTAAGTTTAAAATTAACTTCCCAGGTAGGTTTTAGATGGTAGCCTCTACTTAGGAAGCCATAATCCAGTTTCTGTAACTTTAAGCTTATATACAGGATTTTCAGCCTTTAAAATTCTCAGCACATTCACATACCTTCTTGAAACAAGGTTCTCTGGCACAAACACTGAAAGACTTGGCAGAAGGTCTCCAATAAAATGAAGCTTAAGTGAAAGCATTTCTAGTATAGACCGGACTTGAATAGCAGTGATGCCTGTGACGTCAGCAAAGCAAAGCTTTGAGCCTGTTAAATTAGGTCATCACTTGCTGTGAGAGCATTGTACCAGTGATGCTGCAAGTATGTACATAGGACTGGCTCATACCTCAAAGAACAGAAGCAATAGCCTTAGCTTGTGCCCCCTTTCTTTCACTTGTCCTTAAATATCAGCCTGAGATAGTTAACAACTATCACATCTTTTTAAAGCACAACTTGTCCTTCATGCCCATGAATTACCTACCAGAGAATTTAGCTCTGCTGTCTTAATCTCTGATTTTGACCTTGTGTTACATTCACTCAAATTGTGCTACCTTTGCAGTGTGATATCAGAAAAGCAAATGATATAGTTTATATAACAAATGGAAGAGCCTCAACTATATGTGTTAGAAATGAAAAATACAAATGTTGTTTATTTGTCTATCGATACTCTTTTCAAAGGTGAAGTGAAAAATAGGTACAAGACATGCAGAAAACTCTTTCTTCATAAGGATCTAGTGACTTAGGTCTGCAGATCATCGTATAACTAGTACTATGTTCAGTTCAATATGCAATTTTAAAAGAACTTCAAAAGCTCTTTTGAAAAAACTCTCCCAAACTTTCTCAGTTCTCTCACTTTAATAATCAAGTCTTACCAAGTGTTATAGTTAAAGCTAGTAAACACTAATATGAGCATGTGAACTCTCTCCTGCTTTTCAGAGCCATTTTGAAGGCAACATTGAATTCAGAAACATCCATTTTGTATATCCAACAAGGCCAGAAGTTCAAGTTTTGCAAGGACTCAGTGTGAAGGTTAACAAAGGACAGACTCTCGCATTAGTAGGAAGCAGCGGCTGTGGAAAAAGCACATCCATTCAGCTCTTGGAGAGATTTTATGACCCTGTGGAAGGACAAGTGGTAAAAATAGACTTGTGTGGCTATTAATAACAATTAAATCTACAGGAGTCTTTATCTTCCAAGGTTTCATAGGCATTCAACAATCCTGGCAGTATCTCTGTTAGGATGCCTTTTTAGAGGTGTACATTACTGAGTCTGTGGCTCCAGTGCAGCTGTAGGCAAACCCAGAACCCCTGTCATTGCCTGCCTTGTGTATTTGCCCACATGTAGCAGCTCCAGCACCCATATTGGCACAGTGTGCAGGCTCAGGGCACAGATCTTATCAGGGAAAGCAATGACGATGATCATGTGAGACTCCATTACCTCCCCAAAGCTGCTCACACCCTGGTCACACAGAGGCATAACATTTATGTCTCTTGCTTGTCAGTGTTTGAATTTTCTTGCTGATATGAATTCACAAATTAGGGGCATAGATACATGCTTCAGATAACACAAATGTAATCTCATATAGATGTTACTATGTCACCATCAGAAAGTGACAATGGGCATTTTGATGCAATCCCTGTTAATGGGCATAGAAAGTCTAAAGAAGCCTCCTTGGAGGTTGTAAGATTAAGGTAAAGGCCTTCAGCTGAGAATATTATTGTTGTGTTCAGCTTCTTAAGGGGCAGGCTTTCCTGTGAGCTTCCTGGTGGTCAGTAGGGCTGGAAGGACTGCAATAACAGCCTGTGATCTGCATGTTGTTTCCGTCTGCTGCAAAATTAAAAACTAATGAAAGGAAATATTTCATCTATTCTGCTGGTTCTTTTCCTCTTTGCATGCAAAAAACTGACTTGATTTCATCTGGGAATCCAACATGTAATGGGCTTCCTCTTACCATTCATGTTTCCTGTTTACAGTGTGTATCTGTAGATGAGCTCTGTAGCCAGCTTGGCATCATGTTTCTGTTGCTTTTTCTAGCTAGCAGATGGATTTGATACCAGATCACTGCATTTACAATGGCTGAGGTCCAGACTGGGCCTGGTGTCACAGGAGCCCGTTTTGTTTGACTGCAGCATTGCCGAAAACATTAGTTATGGAGACAACAGTAGGGTGGTTAGTCAGGAGGAAATTGAAGAAGCAGCTAAGGCAGCAAATATTCATGCCTTCATTGAAAAACTGCCAGAGGTAAGAGACAGTGATCTTCTCTTCACGGTGTGATAACCAGATTTTTTGAATGATATGGAGAAATATATGTAGTGCTCACTTACATAGATAAATTAACAATGCACACTTTGTTTCCCTTAATAAGAAAAAGTATATAATTTATGTTTTAAAATGTCAGTGTCTTTCAAGCTTAAAACCCTTTTTAGTTTGTTCAAAAAAAAAAAAGCCTATATTTCCAGAATGTAGTGGTAGACAAAGCAGAATATTTGGGGGGGGACCATAATTTTTTTTTATATATTTTTCCTTTGACAGCAGAAACTTCTCAAGTTACTCTGAGAAAGAAATCTTATTTTTCTAAAATAATTTAGTAAAATGAAGTGGTCTATTTCTAATTGAAGGGACATGCACAGGAGCATTTCTTGATAAATTCAAAGGGGCAATAAATCAGAAGTGAATGACATGACATTTGACCTTCATGCCTGCCAAGAATTTGGCTCTAACAAGGAAAAATGCTTTGATAGTTTGTTTTTACTGTAGCTCTGTGTATCTGAAAATGATGTAATCATGCTGAAAAAATATTTTGTCTTCATTGTGACTAATGATGTTTAGGATTCTTTATTCACAAGCAATGCAAGATCAAGTTCTTCATGTATATAGTAAGCATTAAATCTCCAGTTACTCTTATTATAATATGCTCTGTGGACACCTCAGTACTGTATCACTGCTAGTACCATTCAAGATATATGCCACTTTTTGGAGGAATAAATTTTCAGACTGTGTATAAATGTGTGTGGCTGTATATATAACTGCTCATACTAGAGATGTTTATAAAGTCCTAGCTTTATTAAAACCACTTGCACTAACCCTTTCTTTCAAGATGGAAATAACTAATAACTTATAGCCAAGCATAAAATTTTACTTTTCTAATCTTCCTTCTGTAAGAGTATTCACAGGTGATCTTTTCTATTTTTCAACATGCAGAAATATAATACCCGGGTGGGTGATAAAGGAACACAGCTTTCTGGAGGTCAGAAACAAAGAATAGCAATTGCTCGTGCTCTGGTTCGTAATCCTGCTGTTCTACTTCTGGATGAAGCTACCTCTGCTCTTGACACAGAAAGTGAAAAGGTGAGTAATGATTATTTTGTAAAATATTTGTCTATGCACATGGCTAGCTGATTTCTGTGGAATGAAATTAATGCAAACACGTTACAAATGCTCAATTGTGAAACAACAGGGCAGATGTGCCATGGTAGCTTTTCCACCTGAAAGTTGTGAACTACACTGGGAAGTTGTGCACATCTACTAAATAAAGTAGAAAAAACACCACGTGGAGCTGATTCTCCTCAGTTATCTTTCTATTAGCTGTATTTGATGGTAAATATTGAATTTGTGTTCTAAGTGATGCTAGATGACCGAGAACCCACTTCTCTGTGTCTCATGCTTGTTTGATCAGGCTCACTGGCCCTAGTGAGAAACCCCGTTGAGTTAGGGTCTCCTGTGTGCGCTGACTTGTGTATCTGTGGGAGATATGTTCAAGTGATAACACAGAGTGAGAATCAAATGTAGTTCCCATGACAAGTTAAGACTTTCCAGATGCTAACAGCATTCTCATGATATCTGTATGCAGATTGTCCAGAAAGCTCTGGATAATGCCCGGCAAGGTCGAACCTGCATCGTCATTGCTCATCGCCTGTCAACCGTGCAGACAGCAGACATCATTGTGGTGATCCAGAACGGCAGGGTGGTTGAGCAGGGCACCCACAGCCAGTTACTAGCAAAGGAAGGACACTACTATGCCCTTGTAAATGCACAAGTCTCTAATTAGTGCTACTTACAGAGGTTTTTAATTTATTTTTTTTTTTATGGGAAGACATGTAAAGCTGTGCAGAGGATTAACATTGGCTGTGCCTGTGCTGATGGAGCAGGGACTGTGTGTTGCAGCCTGGTTGTTGCATCCAGTGCAGACCTTGATCCACGCACCCAGGGGGATGAGCAGTGCGTGCTCACAGAAGGTTCACAGGGCAGTCCTAGGGGCTGAATGTGCTGAGCAGCTTGGGGTGTCATGAGATTTGGAAGGAGCCAGATCTGAATTAGTCTCACCCACACCACAGCTGAGGTGGGCACCCTGCTCTCGCTGTCCCCCCAAACCCTGGCCCATGCCAGCTGCCATGGACCAAGGCAATATCAGTGTGATACTGATTAAACAGCAAGCTGATGCTTGTGCTTGCCCTTTTCTTCACCAGCCACATACAGTTATGAAGTCATCTGAAGTTAAAGGTGACTGTCAATTCTTACTGACAATTGAGATTCCAAATAAAAGCATTTGTATTAAATTTAAAGAGAGGGTAGTGGATATGTGGGTTGGTGGGTTTTTTTCTTGCTTTAGGCCACATTTCTGGTATTACTGTACTTCACACATTTCTCAGAGATTCAATATTGTATTTCAGACAATAATTGTAATAGTTACAAGCTTTCCATATCAAGATAAACTGATATAAAAGATACCATTGTTTTGCTGAGTATTTTTCAAATGCTGACTCAACAAAGTTTAACTGTTCTTTGCATCCATTAGGATAATTTCAGAAGTCTGAAAAAGCTAAGATAGCTTCTTTCGGAGTGGACTCATGTCAGCCATACAAATAACTTTTCTTAAAAAAAAAAAAAGTGGTTTTCAATCTGCGATCTTTTATTTTGAATACACATGGTACTTAGGGACATGATTTAGGGGTTTTTACACTGTCAGGTTAAGAGTTGGACTTGGCAATGTAAAGGGTCTCTGACAATCTAAATGATTCTATGAATAAAGATTGTTTGAGGTGTTGGCAAAACCTGTTTACTCATGTGCTTTAATAATTGGTTATTCCTCAGGGTACTGCAATACATCCTTTAACAGTTGAAGAATATATACTGTGTTGTCAGAGTGACTCAGCAGCTGGGATTTTTTGGCTGGTTAAACCCAATTGCAGCATTTTAATTTTCCAAGGCTTTGCACGTGGCTTTGGGTTAGGATTTATGGCCTGGAGCAACCTGCAGTACTTTATAATTTCCAGATTGCAGCAAACAAAACTTACAGTAATTGCTATCTCCTTTCTTCATTTCTATTATTTTCCAGCATCGGGGTCTGTGAGGGGAATAAAACACTCAAAAGAAAAAAAAATTCTGATCTCAGGTCTGCCAAAATAAATATAGTTGCTCTCCCTCACAGTTTTTCTCAGGGACTGTTTCAAGAGGAGTTTTCATTCATTCAGGCACCCCTCTCATGTGATTTCTTCAATTTCTTGTGATAGGCAGATACTACAGAACTGCTGCCCTTATAACATTCCCAATTACCTAACGTGGGCTCCAATTAAATCCCTTTTCCCTGTTTTGTTTCTGCACTGGAGTTGAAATTACAAGCAGTAGATTTTGATTCTCAGTTTTGAAAATAAAAAAGGGAAGTAACTTCAGCATACGCTGTATCCACTGCTTTCCTTAGCAGTGGGTGATTTTTGCCCAGTTCCCTCTCTCAGGCCACCTGCTGCAGCAGTGCCAAGTGGACAGGTGTCTGTGGTGGTCCTGCACCAGGGAGATGGTTCCCTTTCATGGTACCAAAATTGCTCCCTGGTCATGGTGACCTCCAGGCAGAGTAAGAACTATCAAACCAGTTTAGAGCTCTTAGGCACCTTGAGGATCTGTGGATTGTTCTAGGATCCCTATGGATCAGGCTGGATGTTACTCATGGAGGTTGAGGCCCAGTAAGATCCTCAGAGTGGGGAGCTGTTTCCATTGTGTATTACTGGGAAGCGCCAAAAGAATGGAAAGTGGTAATGAGAAGGAGAATTGAGCGAAAATCACCCAGGAACACACTTGTCATGTGATGGTCATGTGTTGTCCACGTGCTGGGCCCACCTGTGGCAGCAGGGGCAAGGAGATGGGCATCTGCCCTGGCCCCACACCAGGGAGAGAGTTCTCTCTCATGGTGCCAAAGATATTACCTGCTCATGGTGACCCTGAGGCAGAATGAGAACTTTTAGAGAAATAAAGTAATTTTGTACTTTTTTGGGTAGATGTATATATGAATAACAAATCTTTGTAATATTGCAATTCATTATGGTCTGTCACGGTAACAAGTAAGATGAAGTAAAAAAGAAATAAATTTAAATATATAAATAGGGGAGATAAAAGTCAGTAGGCTCTGTAACACAATGAGTCCTCTAATGTCAGGGGCTAGTTAATAGAGCATCTCTGTGGAAAATACTGTGTTCACATCCATGCAGATAATGGAGACAAATCCAAAACATGCTTCCTTCCCCCCTGGTTGGAATTATTTGCTGGCTCTGGGGCAAGAGGAGTGAGGAAATATGCACTATTTGACCTGGAATGCTGGAAGAGCTGCAGTATGGTCAGCCTAGAAAAATAAGTTCTGTGAACTGTGTTTCCCCCTGTTTGCCATTTCAGAGGTCAGCATTACCTACCATGGGAAAAAAAAGTGACTACACTTGCATCCCTTTTGGCACGTTCATCTCACTTGCTTAAACAGAGCATTCTCATGCTGCAATAGCAGGACAACCTCAGTGTCTGGACAGCTCTGTTATGTTAAAGATTGTTCCTCATGGAAGGGCAGGTATGGGTTTTGGCTGGAGCCAGAAGGAGCATGATGGAAGGAGTGTGTGTGCACTGCTGTGGGCTGCAGCAGTCATGTGGGGAGAGAGCTGTGCTGCAGAAATGTCCTGTGCTCGGATGTGATTAAGAAGCGGAAATAGAAAACACAACTGAAGTAAATGGTGTTGATTTACCAAAGTTCACAAGTGAGGTGTTATGTAACATACAAACGTATTTTACTGATTTATCTCAATACAAACAATACTAAAAGCCATTCATATCACAGTCCTGTTTAAAAGACCAGCTGCCAACCTGAGAAAAATACCAGACAGAAACAAGTCCTGCCCAACACAACAGTGTGAACAAGGAAACAGCAAAATCCCCAATACCTGCCCTGACAGAAAAGCTTATGAGGACACATTTTAAAAGCAGAGGATTTGTTGGCCCCACCAAGTAAACACTCAGTTGTTTTCTTCCAAATGCCTCATGAATGCCTTTTCTGAAGTCTTCACTCTCTTTTCTGGGATGTCATATTTTAATAATTCCATAGGAGTCTTAGATCAGTGCTGAAATTAAGCAAATGTCTGAGCTAAGTGCTTCTTGTCTGATCACGAACAAGGTTTTTGGTGTTCCTTGGCAAGGACGGGCTAATGTGTTCTCTTCACCCCTATCCTTGTGGTAGGCATTTTAGAGGTAAGGTCCACAGCGACACCAGCAGTGACCCACCATATTGTGGGCACACTTGGAGAACTCCAGCCCCGGCTCGTGCAGGATTAGGGGAGGCTTTTAACTCTGACGCCTGGGGTATATGGCAGCACAGAACAAATATTTTGGCAAAAGCATGTGATTATAAACATGTCCTGGTTCCAGTCAGGACAGGGGGAATTTTCGCAGTAGCCAGGAAGGGGCATGGCCAGAATCCAGAGGTTATCCTATACCACTTCATGTCATTGATGGGGGTGGGGGACGGGAGTCTCTTCTGAAGAGAAGGGGTTCCTACCAGTCAAGTAAACATTAAAGGGGGAATGCACCACCACATCCTGGTTCCGAGCCAGAGGGAGTGGTTGGGTGGCACTGATTCAGAACCAGAGGGAGTGGTCATGGTGGTGTGACTGCAGGGAGTCAGGTCGGGCTCTTCAGTGAGCATTTTGCACATGAATCCCTCTCTCTTTTGTACACCTTTGTTATTACTATTGCTGCTGTTGCTGTTTGTTTTCTTATCTCATTGCTGTTTTCAGTAAATTGTTCTCATCTCAATCCATGATCTTCATCTTTTGTGCCTCTAATTCTGCCCTCCAGCTGGCCACAGGGGGAGGGGAAAGAGGAGGGAGAGCAAGCGAGCAGCAGCGTGGTTTGGAGAGTCTCAGTGGGAGCACTAAATTGGAAAGTACCGTTTCTAAACCATGACAAAACATTTTATCAATTTACTGTTTTCCAAACAACATTATTCCTAATTTGCCAATAAGTATTTTGAACTAGAGAAGGGCTGTTTAGTTTTAATTTGAATTTGTATAGTATTAATAACAAAGCATTTAAAAAATCTTTGATAAAAAAGAAGTATTCTGGATTAAGAAAGCATCTATTATTGACCAAATCTAGCCTCTCTCAACAGGAGAAGAATTTCACTGATTCTTCCACTAAAAATGCTACCTAATGTGCACTTATTATTGTGAAGGAAACACATCAGCCCATACTTGTCAAGGAACACCAAAGGCCTTGTTCATGACTAGACAAGAAGAACTTAGCCCAGACACTTGCTTTAAATTTACCAAAGTAAATAGTTGCCCTCCTTCAGAGTCTTAACTACTTCAATTTCTTAACCACTGAAATTAATCACTTCACTCTATTGTAGCTGGAACATAGCTGTTAAATTTGATTGAAACTGCCATTGTTACACTAGTTACAATGTTAGTTATGAATACAGACTGAAGCCCTGGAGATCGGGTAAGTAGTTGAACTGGAGTGCAGAGGACCCAATTGTCTTTATGGCCTTAAAGAGTTAATTGTCTGTTTTTATGTGCAATGAAGTGCACCAGTCCCCATGGGTGTCGATGTTTCCCACATCGTGGAAAACATATGCTATTTCAGTTTGAAATACCTATCGGCAATTCATGAATAATGCTGTAAACTAAGATAATGCTTATCATCCCATTTTTTTCCAAAATATCTATTTAGCTCTGCAATCTATAAAATTTCAATTTATGGTAATCTAAAGCCTGCAAAGTACGCATCCTAATAAAGAGGGTATTTAATAATGCTGTCTCTATGGCAAGTAGGAAAACTTTCATTAAAATTGCAATTCACAATCCTTGTACTTTTAGTAATTATCTTCTTCTTTTGAAAAGAGGGGAGAAAAGAACAATTGGAGTTTTTTTGGGTCATCTGAAATGCCAGTACATCAATGTGTACCTGGATTAGATTTATGAGTTTCATTAAAATTTAAAGAGTTTGCAAAATTCCACGAAACAATCTACGGCAGACAATACCTACTCAGTCCTCTTTTGGCTACCATCACCGCACATTGTACTGCTGAATTTTCACTTATGAGTTTGCAAGTGGCAATTTTAATGGTTGGTGATTTCACCTAATTCGTAAGGGAAGTGTTCAGAAAATATGTGGGATTGTTCAGGTCTGCTCACCTGACATTGCTGGAGGGTTGGGAGTGAAACTGTTCTGCTGGACTGTGGCTGTTCTAGGAAAATGGCTGCACTGTAACACCAATTAAAAAATCTAGCCAGGTCTTGTTCTGCTAGATCCTACCATATGAATATCAGTAGGACAGATGATAATCACTAGCTGGAGTGGAGTTTGAATTTCAAAGGTTTAAATGTATTCTCTGGATGAGGCTTATGTCTCCCTTTCCATGAAGAAGCATTTTGTCATAGCAATGCTCCAGCTCTGCCTGCATTTAGGGCTCACCTACTGCCTGCTACCATGGGCACTCTGCCCAGGGAACTTGTCTTTTTTAAGGAGAAACAAACAGCCTACCTAAAGGGGACCTACAAGAAAGCAGAGAGGGACTTTTTACAAGGACTGCAGTGATAGGACAAAGGTTGATGACTTTGAGCTGAAAGAGAATAGATTCAGACGAGATACTAGGGAGAAAATTACTGTGAGGGTGGTGAGGCACTGGCATGGATTGCCCAGAGAAGTTGTGATGCCCCATCCCTGGAAGTGTTCAAGGCCAGGTTGGATGGGGCTTTGGGCAACCTGGTCTGTGGAAGGTGTCTCTGCCCATGGTAGGGAGATTGAGACTAGGTGATCTTTCAGGTCCCTTCCAACCCTAACTATTCTGTGATTCCATGAAGAGCAGAAGAGTTCATACAGTTTACCTGGAGATGTGGTTGTGTCTTTCTGAAGCAGAAAATATAGTGGCAGCTTTTCCAAGGTATTTCCAAGCTCTTCTGTTTGAAAATGGACTTGTATAATACTGGAGAAATGTGGCTTGGCAGTCACTACAACTGTATCCAAACTGTAAATGAACTGGACAAGACAGTGGATGAAAGTCAGTACATTACTTGACCTCTTTCTGTGTATCCATGCTGCTGTATGTAGGACAAACTAAACTTCAGTAACACACATCTTCTCCATGTCTGACACATTAAGGTGTTTCTAAGATAATCAACACAGTAAAGAAGAGAAACAGTTAGGCAACAAGGTCACAAACAGCATATATGTAGTTTCTTCTTGTAAAATGTGCTTGAGGAGCTTATTTTGTTAAGTCCTGATCCCTAGCTACTTGTAAAGGACTTGTAGTTTTCCATGCAAAGGTAGAATAATCCAGTTGCCTTGCTATTCTTTATCACCATCCAGCTGCCCTATAACAAGCCTCACTGCAGATTGTCCATTGCCCTGACATTTTCCAGGGTTATAGCTCTCCCTGACTGTTCTCTTCCAGTTGCCTGGACTGCTTTTCCTCCTCAAACACCTTCCCTAGCACACACAGCAGATGCGGCACCACGTGATCTGATGCAAAACGGCTGACAGAGATGAGAAGGAAAGTGCCAAAAGCAATAGCAATGCAAAAGGATTACTTCCTAAAATTATCAAAAATTTCTCAGCAGAAGACTGGTCATTGCACTCAGTAAATTAATCATTTACACTGGATTGCTTCCATCTGCCTCTGTGCTGTGCTTTGTCATCCAGACTGCAGGCAGCTCCTATCTACCCAAGACCCTAACAGTTATCTCACTTCAGCATTTATTTCCTACCTGGCTCATCAACAGTTATGTCCAGAAACTGTTTTCTGAAGCATGTCTTTCCATCTGGAAATAATAATTTGCTGTGCCCTTAGGGAAGCGCACACATCCTCTGGAATTATCCCCAGCCTTCCCAGTGACATCAGTATCACATGCTCCAAAGCAAACTCACTAACCCTTCCTGTAATTCTCCTGAAGATGCCAATCTTTGCTGAATGCGTTCACAGAAAGATGTTTTAAAGTCATGTTAGCTCAACAAACAGATTTTGTGGACTTCTCTGAGTTGACCAATATATTTTTCCTTGCACTGCTGTTTCCATAGGAGTAACATTCTCGTTTCTTTCTAATCCTTATGAACGTCATCTGTTACTACCGCCCTCTCTCTCCTACCTTGTCCAAAGCAAAACCACCTTGCAGTCAATCACCCTTTTGTTGTGGTCCTTGAGGTTTGAAAGAATGACCTGAATACGGCTATTTTTGTGGAAATTATTGTTCAAGTTCACCCAGGATTACAAAAATATATCCTCAGTTGGTCCACCACAGACAGCATTCCTGGAAAATGCACATGGTATTCTACCAAGAGAGAAACAAGGGGGAAAGAAGAACTGCTGTGGGACACTTACCACTTAACTGCAGACATTTGGGTCTAAAGCAATCAATCAGATTGCCTTTAAAATGCTCTAGGACACAACTCATCTGTTTCCAAATGTCTGTCAGAGCAGAAAGTGGACTACACCAGGGAAGAGCTTATTTCTTTACCATAAATTTAAATAAGAAGTCTCAGTTTCCAGTCGGATTATACATTTACATTAGGTGAAAGGAGTTCCACTCTGAATATTTGATCTTTTTTTATAGAGATTGCTAGGTTAATTTATCAGTCCTGCAAACGATTTTTGGAGATCCTGACTGGAAAGGCACTGGGGAGCCCACCCTTGCAGGCAAGGAGTTCTCAAGAAAGAAGAAGAGCCTATGAAGCAAAGGAGGGTGAAGTTTCTTCGTCTAGGTATTAGCAGTGCAAGTTATGGAGTGAAGGAAAAACATTAAGGAAACAGGAAATATTTATCCTGAATGTGCAAAAGAGAAAAGAAAGGTACAGATTGCATCCAAAATGGCTTACAATAATGAGTGAATTAGGAGAATCCGGTGGTTTTTTTCACTCTTGGATGGTCATGAGGGGAATTTTAAACTAAGAGTTAATATCTTCAGGAATCAAAATAAATTATATCTCTGACATTCCCATACAATGCCTGTTTTTTGTGACATCACACTAAAAATGGTAAGTAGAGTTCCCATTTTCACATCTGTTATTCATATGAACATACACCTGGCAATGCAGTGTGTGTGTTGCTTCAGAGGAAACTCAACCAAACAACTATCACTTTATGTAACACTAATATTCTTGGTTATAAAACCACTACATGTGTTTTATTTACTGTAAATGAAGTGTATATCAGCAACACTGACTATGAAAACAAAATTTTAATGGGTTACTTTTATGATGCTAGAGCAATGTGAAGAGATATCTGTAATGTGACTTACTTCTTAATATTCAGTAACATAGTTTTAGTTGGAATAAATAGGATTCCCAATAAAGACTTAAATGTAAGACTTAAATGTCTATTTTCTTCAATTTCTTATTTCACATGTACTTTGAGATCTGGAACAACTTTTTCCATGTATTTATGCCAATTCTTCTGGGACTCCTCCAGTGTTATGTTTTAATGCATTCTTTCTTTTTTTTTTTTTTTTTTTTAATTTAGGGTATATCTTAGTGCCTTGCTGTAATTATTTTACACTCATAAACTTAGATGTACTGTGTGACAGTGTATTTTGATTCTGATAAATTTTTCTGCATCCACCACCAATATTTAATCTTTGCATCACTTCTTAACTGTTTCTCACAAATTAACACAGTTACAGATGTGCTTTTTCTCAGAGGAAAATGTCTAATCTGCCTCATTTATAGAACAGAGGAGAGCATAAATGTTGAATATATAAATGAGGGCATACTTAAATGGATATATACTTATATATTTATAAAATATATATTAGTGTATGTTTAGATACATTAGAGATTGCTTCATTATAAGAAGCTTAGAAAGAATCTAAACAAAAAATTGGATGAATCGTGAGAAAATTCCATTTGCTTTCAGCATTTTAGTTCCATTTTGCAAAAGTAGCTTTTTCTTCTGACATTCATCATGATGCAATTTCTCTTTTCAGCTTAGTCGGACACTTAAGCCCTCACTTGACTCACAGACTGCACATGTCCACATGATGTCAGTTACTCATACATATTTATTCTGTTTGTCAGTAGATAAACCTTTGTTCGGTTTTATGTCTAGGCCTTCTAGCCATACCTCCAGCGAAATCCATTAAACTCCTTGCACTTGAAAAGCTCAGAGAGCTCAGGCTATGAAAGCAGCAGCAGGTCTGTCTGGACCCCACAAGCTGCCCCCCGGCTTCCGTAAGAGATGATGTTACGAAAAGCTACACAACTCAAACCAGCTTCTCTGAAAATGCTTACAGCAAAGTTAAACCTTTCCTCATCTCACTGCTTTACCAGAGGCTTCCTTTCTTCCACAAAGTATAGTTTCTCTTTGAAGGCTTCAGATCTTCATTCTGCCCCAGCCATCCCACAGTTGCACATCATTCTCAGAAAAACAGAGGCAGTAGTGCCCCAATGCTGCTCAGGACTCCAGTCAGTATTAGGAAGTGCTCAGCACTGAAGGAGCCCAGAAGTGCCACCCACCACAGGCCAACACCCCCACAATGAGTGTCCTTGAAAACTATCTCAAGCCAGCAGCAGCATGGCTTATCCCACCCTAGACGTTATCACATATTTACTGCCAAGCATCAGTCAAGAGCTGTGTTATGTGGTGACATTTAAATGCATTTCACTGAAGTTCGTCTTTTGCCACGACATTTTTTAGCTTCTTTTCATCTTTATGGGGAGTATAGTACATCTAAAACTGCATTTTATCCTCTTTCCTGTTAAATACACTCAAAAATAATACCACCAGCAGTGACATATTCACGTAAACATTCACACGTGTTTATATTAAACTTTGCTAACATGTCATATTTAAGCTGAGTCTCATATTTTTAATTAAAAAACCCAAAAGGAAAAGAAAACAAGCTGTTATGATCAGTTTCTTTAACACTAGAGAGATGCTTCTGCCTGAATTACGGTGCAAAGAGACCATATACCAAAATAAATAGTACATATTTTATTTAACAGTAAATGTAAGGTAGAGAGAGATAGAAAAAATAGGAAAAAGAGAGAAAGGGGGAGAGAAAAAGAGTGACAGAAAGACAGATTAAGTAGAAAAAGTATTACCACTTCATGGATTCTGACAGCGTCCCATGGATCCTCTTCATGTGGTCTTCTCAGTGATGAGAGTCCCACTCTTGTCAAAGTGATGGTTGAAGTCTGGATCTGTTGAAGGAAGCCCAGGGTAGTGAGGAAAAAAGCCAGTGGTGGTGAAGGAAGTCCCATGTGGTGAAGGAAGAAGTCTGTTTTGTGAGAGAAGTCTGCATGATGAAGGAAGAAGCTCGTGTGTGTGTGAAAAGAAGAACATGTGACGAGTGAAGTCTGTGCCGTGAGGGAAGAAGCCCAAGTGTGGCTTTCATTGGGTTTGGGCTAGGTGAGAACACCCCTGGTACCACCCCGTGGGGTGGGGAGTCTTACAGTAGGTGATGTAATACTGGATTATGGGATATTTCATGAGTCTTTGACACCTTCTGTAGGAAATAAATAAGATGCTTTTATTACAAGCAGGAGTTTTCATGGCTGCCTCGTGCTGGGGCACTTGGGAGCCATTTTATTTAAAGGATTGGAGAACTAATTTGTGGTCAAGGACTAGTGGACTACTTGTGGTTCTACTTGAAGTTGCTTATTGCCGCTGCCTACTTGCTGCTACATACAGTTCTGCTTGGGGTTGCCTGTTGCTCTGCTTATAGTTCTGCCTGCTTACTGCTATTTATTGTTACTTACTGTTCTGTTTGCTTACTGTTACAGTGCCAAGGTAAACCGGGAAGAATGTAAGGTGGTGAGACCAGCCTGGGCTCACTGCCAGGGAACCATGCGGCCAGGGGCAGGGAAACAACCTGACAGATGGATGAGGACAACCAATGGACTGCACCAGAAAGCAAAGATTGCCTTTTAAGGAAGAAAAGAGCGAGGCCTGGCATAGGAGGAATGAGGAAGTGGTTATGCTAATCAAAGGGTCTTAAAAGGGCTCATCCCTCCCATCCAGATGTGCTCTCGAACCAGTTCGTGCATCCAGCACACTGTTAATCAAGTTCTTCTTTTCACTGTATTTGGTCATCTTCTAAATTTTAACTAGAGATATTTCTCACACTTCTAAGATGTTACAGATACACACAGTGTCCACTATGACCCATGAGGGGAGATGAATATCTTCAGGCTATGCGTGAATTGTCCTCGATGGGTCCCTGCAGGGGAGTTATCACAGGTGAGTCATTTGTGTAAGGACAAAGAAACACTACCCCGCCTCGAAGGATTTGCCTCTTTCCTTATCTTGTTCAACACCCAGCTTGTAGCCTGAGCTGTCTGGTGTGCACACCCTCAGCACCTGGGCAACTACTTTACACATTGTCAGCTTGCACTTTTATTGTCTGAGCCATTAGCGTTCCAGTCTTTCACACTTGTGGATACATTCTTCTCCTGGGATATCTGAACAATAGTACCACCTTTATCTTGCCTCAAGTTCCCCTCACAGTCCAATTTAGTAGGGGCAGGCTTCTGTAAGACCCAAGCTACAAGCCCACCAAAGGGTTTTACTTTAAAAATAAACAAGGTTCCAGCAATATCCACCCTCTGGATTATTAGAAGAGCCTTCAGTTCTTTTAACATCTAAAGAGAGAGTGCAAGAAGAAAAGCTGCACACATTTTCTCAGGGGGTACTTTTACTGGTAAACTTCAGAAAATAAGGGAACTTGGCAAAAGTTTAAAGGGCAACATACAACCAAAATAAAGCATTCCACAAAGCATTGACTTAGCACATGCTAACACATAGAATTTAGCAAAATCCAGTCCATCCGGTCCTAAATTACTCAAAATATTAAGAGATTAGGAGAAGAAGTAAAGAAAGAGAGAGAAAATAAAAAAAATTATAGCTGCCACCAGAGTTCTGTGAGAGTTCAGCTTCCATGTGTCCAGGTGGCAGGGTTTGAACAAAGACTGAAAGCACATGTTGCTGCTTTTATTTGCTTTGGCCCCCCTATGGTCACACCCCCTGCACCCAGGCAGGACTTCAGGTGTGCTAGCCAATCTGAGGCTGGATTAGGGGCTCTGAGGTGTGGTTGGGCAGTGCTCTGGGTGTCCAGTGACTGACAGCTGTCCTGGGGATGCCCCAGGACACTTGAAGGGTCTGGGGTTTGGGATAGGGCATTACCTAACCTCTGCGAAATTCGACCTGTCCCTCCTCCTCCCCCATTCCCCACCTTGAGTTGGTCCGAGCCAATAATTCATAGAATAATCCAGTGTCTCACAGCTTTGGTGAGCAGTTGCTTCTTTACACAGTTTGCTGCAGTGGACAAAAGTCCTTCAGTGATTTTAACAATATTTAAGCCATATATCATTTCAGTGTCTCACACAGGCTTTGATAATTTTTTTTAATGTTGTTAATACAACAGGTTCTGTTATTTGATTTATAAGTGATTTATAAATACCAGTACACTGTTAAAAACTATCTATTGCATTATATATATATATATATATTTTAGCCCAGTAATTCTGTTTTCCCCAAAATTTGATGAAATTTCCTTCACCTCCACTATTTCTTCTCATATTGCCCCAGATTTTAGCCAATGTCTCAGTTGCAGATGCTGCAATGGAGAAAGAAACTAGGGTACCCTGGTGTTTCCATCCTTCACTAAAACTAGCAAGACCTCACTTAGTGAGACCATATTACTTGAAATAATGTTTCCCTGGAAAGAGAGGCATACAAAAAGTGGCTTGCTGTCTTTCATTTATTGAGGGGGAGAGATAAAAATGTTTGGATCAACTGTTAGAACTAGAAAGGTTTGGGAACTTTCAATATTGAGATGCAGTTACTGCATGTAACCCTAGTTTGATGGCAAGTCAAAGTCAGATGGGGCTTTACTCTAATTGTTACCATATTTATTATTTGGACAATTGCCTCTAAAACATGCCAGCCTCTTTCTGGTGAGACAAGGAGAATCCCATTCCCAAATGAGATCAGTCTAGCAAAAAATAAAACAGGAAAAACCCCCAAACCTTTAAACACTTGAAGTACATGGTTAGCTGAATATACACAAGCAAAAATGTCTCCAAATCTTTATTCAGGACTCTGCACTATTTTAACCTTCAAAAAACTTGGCAACCATTAAAGGTTGAACTGAGTGATAGTCAGATGTGGGTGTTTTCTGGAAATATTTCATGAGGCTCAAGGCGTAAATTCTGTTCTACAAGGACATTAGCCATCTGTCTTTCATGTGGCCTTCCTTCTTTAAGCTCATCACATTCTCTTGTCCTATCTTGCTCCAGAATAAATGGCAAACCTGTCAAGAGAGGGGGAGGTATTTCCCAAAGTTGTTTATGAAATGACTAGCACCTCCAGCTTCAGTCCTGCCTGAACACTTTCAAGCCCATGAAATACAATAATGTCTCAAACACATGAAAAGGGTAAGCAAACTCCAGAATTGGTGAGTAATGCTACAAAAAACTACCGAAAAGCAGAGAAGTTCTGTTTGGTATGGCTGCTTTCTAGGTGATTAGTAGTAGAGATTTAAAAAGGTCCTACTTTTCTAAGAAGCCTCATTGCACTCAGTTAACAAGATGGGATTTTCTTCATCCAGCAGCAGCCAGGATAAGCAATCTACCCATCCAGTTCCAAGTTTTGAAGTAAGAGGGTCTGCCATACCACACCAAAGCTTTGAGGAGACTACAGTCTGTGTCTGCAGGAGCAGTTACTTTGTTAGATACACTGGGATCAGTGCCAGGATGTGGATCAGAAGGTTTACAAAACTCACTCAGTGTCTTACCTGACATCATTAATTCTCCCATGGTAATTTCTTCACTAACAAATTGCAATTGCAAAGACATTGCAAAGACCTTCTCTCCCAAACTGTTTTGGGGGAAGCCAGAGTGAAAATGCAACTACTAAAAAATCATTGCATCTAAGACAAATATTTTGAATATTTTGTTCAAGTGAAAACGGAAAGATTTATTTCTGGTTTTAAAATTCTTGATTTAAAAAAATTTATGCAAGTAAAATGTGCTGGTTATTCTCTGCAGCACATTACATAGAGCCATCTCACCCCCTGAGTGAGACTGCTCTGTCCCCAGGTGTGCCTGTCTCATCGAGGGAATAGGGCTTGGCTTAATAACGTGGACTGGGGCCACAACATCTAAAACTGGCAGCGGGAAGAGCTTGTGCAATTTGCAGAGCCCTTCTTGTCAGGCAGAGCCACAGAGCACCTCGCACCCTGATGATCACCCTACCTACACTTACCAAGTTGCTCAGGCAGGATGGGAAAGAAAGTTTTATGGAAAGTGGATGGACATAGATGTGTGGAAGAGGAAAGGGAGGACAATGACAGGAAGCCACAGCTTCTGGTCCCCTGTGCTTTGTCTGGTGCTGCCCTGACCTCTGGCCGTGACAGCTCACAGCCACTGCCCATCCTCAACATGCCTCTCCCAGTGCTTGCCGATTTTGTCATGATGAGGATGTGTGTGCCACTCTGCACCTGCCCAGCACAGCCAGCACCTGCACCCTCCCACGGAATCCTTTGCAGTGCTCTCTCAAATGGGACACCCCTTCCAGTCCCTTCTCCCACAGGAGACCACTGCGGTCCAGGGCTACTGGCAGTACCCTGTGTGGGCCTTCTAAGCAAGCCTTGCCCTTCTGATGCTCTCTCTTATGGGACAAATTGGGTCTGGAGGAGGAAAAGTGTCACCTATGTTTCCATCCCTATTTGATTTGATTACCTATCTTAACATTTTTACTATTAAAAAAAAAATACAAAAGAACCACCCAACTTCCAAGTATTAAAAAAAAGCCACCTTTCCTCTTTCTTTAATATAGGCTTATATTAAAGAAACTCTCAGTGTTTTTTAATGCTTCAATAAAAAGTCATATATTTTTAAGTCGCCATAAATTAATATGCTTTTAGCCAAAATAGGTCTTGAGTAATGTTTTCATGAGAAATTCTCTGGATCCCCAATGCAGGAAATGTCTGAGATTCCTAAAGAAGATCAGTATTAGCAGAGCAAGGTGATGATAGTCTGCATCTCCAACTTTTGTTATTGGGATGACAAAGGTTTCAAGGCAGCTTAAGTCTGAGGTATTCTGGCTTTTGATGTAAGTTTAGTAGCTCACATGCTCCAAGAATTAAATTCTAATAATTTGCCAGAAGGGTTTTTTATTTAGGGCAGAGAAAAGAGGAATTGGAAATAACAGCCCTGACTTAATTCCTCATATATTTTTCCTTTTTTTTTTTTTTTTATTTTTAAGTTTATACCTTACAAGTTGCATATATGATATGATATGATATGATGATATGACATGATAGGGGGAGGAGAGAAAATTACAATAAAAAAAGTACAGGAGAACAAAACCTTCTCTCCCCTTGGACATTTCCGTATAATTTACAAAGCAAATTCCTCAGGTCAGAGTCTCATCCATGGGGATTTTCCACTTTCCCACTCCTGAGGAGCACAGAGGCAATTGCACATCAGTACACACTGACCCCCACAGAGAACAGAACTGTCAGATAAGATTGCTTTCATTCCCCTCAAGCTCCCACAAAGGTACTCAGCGCACAGACCAGTGTTTGTATTACACTGTGAAGGGAAAGATTCCAGCCAAAAGAAGCTGGCAGCCATGGCTTTTTAATGAACCGTGTGCTGACAGGCCTGGTTGTGAGCTGTTACAGATGTGCACTGGATAGTCTAATGAGATGCAGGAAATTCAAGAGGCAAAAAAACCTCTTCAGATTTTCTGGTGATGGTGGTAGGATCAAAACCTCTTATCTTTTATCTGGCATCGCCAAGCAAGGGGTTATGCTTACTGTCCTTAATAAAAACATTACCATTTGGGGTAGAGGCACTGGTGCATGTTGATTGCCATAACAGGGAATAAAAGAGGGGATGAGTCACTAGCCAAGAATGAAAACACAGGCAGGGCAGGATCCTGCAGTGGCACATTAATTATAGTAACATTTTCTGTGATTCCCCTGCTACGTAACCACAGATGCCAGAGCACGAGTGGGGGCTGCAGTGAAAGGAGATGGCCAGGAAGAATGATCTGGCAAGGAAGGGAAAACAAACCCTTAATGAGGAAACAAAAACTCCAGAAAAATTCTCCTTGCTGCAGAGTGGAGTTTCCAGCTGATGCATCTGGTGTGGAAGAGGCACCTTTTCTCAGTGCTTTAGCAGAGGAGTGCTCTGGTATTTCTCTTAGAGCATGAGTCAGATGCAGGGGTTGCCAAAAAGCCATGCCAAGTCCTGTTCTCAGTTACATATGCCCACAACAATATGGCACATGAGCAGATAGTATCTCAGCACCAACTTGACATTGAAGCAGCTGTGGGCTGCTCTGTGCAGTTCTGCGGCTTCTCCATTTCACCTCTGTGCTCTCTCTGAAGTCTGATTAGCAACTGGATTGCAGATGGTATTACAAATTGTCAAGCCTGCAAATTCAACCAGATCAATGGTAAAGGTCTGTTTTTAGTGTTATTTGACAGACAAAACTTATTTATAACTATGTAACTGATGAAGCACTAGACAGCAGATGCCCCAGTTTACTTGCTCTTTTTTCATATGAACAGGCTTAGATATAAAAAAAAGCATAGACAAGAATCCATGAAATGAAACAGGACACATATACAGACCTTCTCCGTTTGCCAGAACTGTAAAGCTACATAAGATATGCAACACTGACATCTATTGGTACGCAAACTGTGTACTGATCCCTGTTTGTTTATTCTGTGGCAATATTTTTAGCTGTGTTCGCAATGCCTGAGGGTGTGTGCCGTGCTGTTGCGATAGCACACTGCCATCCTGGGGCACAGCTTTGTAAGCTGGCAGGGCTGCCCAGTAAAGAGCTTCTGGGATAACTTGCCATTAGGACACAGAAATTTAGTCTCAACTATGAATGGCCTATTCTCTTTGCACAATATGAACTGTGGCGACTCCATGCTTCTGCAATCCCTGCTCACAGTGTACCCCCTCTTTTTGGTGTGTATTTTTCAGACACACCTGTGTAAACATTTGTAGCAAAAATATTTTCCTGTGACGTTGCATTGTGGGGGGAAACAGACTTTAAGAATTTCTTCTCTCTTGAAAACCCAGTGGATCCAAGGATCAGAAAGTTAGAAGCAAACTGCTAGTAAAACTACTCCCTCTCTTTGGCTGTAAAGTCCTTGAGGCTCTGTGTAAGTCCAGCCCTAGGGAACTATAGTGATCTTCAACCTCCAGATTTCCCAGCCCATGAAGCAATTGCCAATTTAAGAAAGTTCTGGGTTAGTGTTTTTAGATTACCTGATTTGCCACACCCATACGTTTAAATGTGACAAAATTTACACCACAGGAGTAACTTTTCTGAGGAAGAGTCACAGGGACTTTTGCAGTCAGCTCCTGTGCTCCATCTATTTGTCAATAAGCCTATGTGCTGAGAGGGTAAGTGAGATTTTTGTCAAGGTAATAGTTAACATGTGGGCATTAGAGACTTACTGTTTCTCCTTGCCTGACTGTGGACAATAAGCAGGCAGTTTTATTCCCTTCCTTACTTACTATTACATTGTTCTCTCAGCTTTTCTGTTTTAGAGTGGCGTGTTTTAAGTGTTTGGAGGTTTGTTTCTAACTGAAGCTGCCTGCTTACTGAGGAGCCAAAATCATGATTCTAGTTGAGTATGTGGTTTAATAACTACTATTAACTCCTGATGATTTATTATTTTTTCCATAATTATACCTAAACTGCATAGTTCAATGCAAGAGGATAAACCGAGTTCCTGGAATTAGTGTGCTTGAGTATTTCAGGAGCATTGTTAAGTTAAATCTCCTATTTTTTTTAGGTTTATTGTGATTTTTTAAGACTTCTTAAATTATTTTCTGATTATTTCAGTTCCAAGTAATTTACCTAGCACCATGTGTCTTTGAAGAGATGGAGGGAGAAGCTTAAAGAATTATGTACTTTAACCAAGAGACATTGGTTTGCTTTCCTTTTGCCAGCAGAGAAGCCTAGGAAAAACAAGAAGAGATCCTGTATAATTGATTTCAAAATGGATATTAATTTCTATTTTACATGTTTCTTGAAATAAAGTGTTGCCAAATTTTATTAAATGAATGAGTTCTAGGTTTCTCACATCTAAGTGAGCTGTCTGTAAAGAAACCTAAGCTGAGTAAGATTGCACATCATGAACTTCATGAAATCTTGTGTAACAAAAGCTGAGAAGGAAGGAACTGTGAGAAGACTGGATTTCCATTGTAGACTTAGTCATTGCTGTTGCCCAAGAAGTGGTAACTGATGCATTTACTGCTAATGACTAATAAAATAGAGCACAAGCAGAGACAAATGCTGCCTTTAGAAGAGAGTAGCTTTCCCATGTAGCAATGCAAGAAACCCCCACTGAGCAGTCAGGTCAGGAAACCTGTAGCATCAGAGCTATCCTGGATGAACAGTTTTATGCATACAGGACACAATAATGCCCCCGGGTGAAAATTTTTTCCCTCTTACCATGAGTAATCATCCTGCTAGGTGTCATCTCACTAAGGAGTCCCTAGAACCAGAGCTGAAGGCAAAGGATAGCAAATTCCAGACATTTTCACAAAGCTTCATTCCCTTCTTCCTTTTCTTATTGAAATTAAAATATTGCTTTTATTCGAGTGTTTTCAACAGATCTCGTAACTGGTTGTATTTGTGAATCCAGACATGTGGGTTTAAAAAATACCTCCAAGCTAGAGGCCCTTGATTCTAATTGTAAACTGAATCACTGTTTTAGGAGCTACAATGACACATATGTATTAGATGATCCACCATCATAAAGAAAACAGAAGAAACCAGAGTCAGCAGCATACCTTGTCAATGACCTACACTTCTTTATAAAATGTCCATTAAACAGCAATGCTTTCTTCATCAGTTACACAGATAATCTTGTCCTTCAAAAGTCTCTGCAACTGTCTGGCTGCAAAGACAATATACTGGGGTTCAGAAAAACGCTTCTCGTTTCCTCCTTGCCCTCTTTCTCACACATATCCTTACTTGATAAAGCTGTCCAGCACAGTGCTGCTTGCAAAACCATCAACAAAACCATCCAGTCACCAGCATAAGGATTAGGGAGACCAGGCAGTGAAATATGAACATATAGACAAATGTGAGAAGGAAAAAAACGCACAGAATAAAAGGGTAGTCCAACAGCTTTTCTACTTTGCTCTAAATTTAATTTTATTTTTTTTTCTGGGGGTATCAAAACTACTGCTCATAGAAAGACAGAATTTTTTGAGTTGGAAGGGACCCACGAGGATCATCAAGTTCAACTCTGAATGGCCCATCCAGAGATCAAACCCCCAAGCTTGTTTTTACTAGTTTGAGCTTGGACATGGGAAGAAGTCCTTATCTGTGGTTTTGTCCCTAAAATGAAGTTCTGGCAGATATTGACACGTGACACTGGTTGCTTGAAGATGGACATTATTGCAAAGAGAGATGAACATGCAGCTTTTTGTAATTTTTTGATTCTTTAGTTTTTTCCAATATGTTCGCAAATAATGTTGTTTTATAGGATTGAGACAGAGGGTCCCCCTCTAGCAATGTTTACCCATGTGTCTTGATGAGATCGAAGCAAATTACAGGAGAAATATTCTAAATGAAAAATCTGTTCCAAAATGTATCATGTCTTTCCTTAATCCAAGTACAGCAACTTTTGTAATTCTGTAGAGAAAAACCTTGTAATTTAAAAATAAACTGTTACATTGTTACAGAAAACATCTTCCTGCTCCAAGCTCCATACTGTCCTCCAGCACATTTTCCCCATAATCTTGAATTTTATTGTAAATTCACCAAGGCATAGGCAAAAAAAAAAAAAAAAAAAGGTGTGAATCCAGAAAAGCTTCTATATAAAACTAAGATATCCCACTGAACTTATGTTTGGCAAACTATTGATTATATGCTCAGGTTCAAACATCTCACCAAGAAACACAAATAAGATGCTAATAGGAAAATCCTTTCAACACATCGATTAGAGAGTTGGCAGAATTTTGAAATGCTGTAGGAGTCAAGATTATTAATATTGGAGAAAGGAAAGGTCTGTGTTGAATCTGATCAGAAAATAAATATAATTTGCTGGTATTTTAAAGGAAAAGTGTAAAAAGACAACAGCGCTCATACCATATTCTGACCCAAATCTCTGCACTCTTTCTGCAGAAACACACACATACGTATATCTCCAACCATAAGAAAATAGTAATTTTATAACACATACATGAGTATAAATATAACACATGCTCCTCACAGTGTCATCTACAAACTTGCTTAGTATCCCTTGCAGTCCTTTGTCCAAGTCATTCATGAAGATGTTGAAGAGCACAGGGCCTAAGATGGAGCCCTGTGGACCCCCCCTAGTGACAGGTCGCCAGTCTGATGTTACTCCATTCACTGTTACCCTCTGTGCTTGACTCATGAGCCAATTGATCACCCAGTCCATGATGTGTTTATCCAGCTCTGTGCTGGACAGTTTGTCCAGAAGGATCCTGTGAGAGACAGTATTGAAAGCTTTACTGAAATCCAAAAAGATTACATCAGCTAGCTTCCCCTGACCAACTAAGTGGGTTACCTTGTCATAGAAGGAAATCACATTTGATAAGCAGGACTTCCCTCTCATGAAGCCCTGCTGACTGTGATCGATGACAGTGTTGTCTTTCAGGTGTTTTACAATACCCCTGAGAATAATCTTCTCCATAAGTTTACCAGGCACTGAAGTGAGACTCATGGACCTGTAGCTTCTGGGGTCCTCCTTCTTGCCCTTCTTGAAAATCAGGACAACGTTCACCAGCTTCCAGTCATCTAGGACCTCTCTGGATTCCCAAGACAACTCAAAAATTATCAAGAGAGGTTTTGCAATGACATCAGCCAACTCTTTGAGGATTCTTGGATGAACCCCATCAGACCCCATAGATTTGTAGGGAGCCAGCAGGAGCAGCAGATCCCACACAATTTCAGGGTCAGTTTGGAGCTGATCATTCTCACAGTCATGGTCCTCCAGCTCGGAGCACTGAGACCCCCTTGGTCCATCATCTGTGTTGAAGACAGAGTCAAAGAATGTGTAAAACACTTCTGCTTTTGTCTGTCCTTGTTTGTGAGGTGACCATCCTCATCCTGTAATGGGCTGATGATATTTCTATACTGCCTATTGCCATTAATGTATTTGAAAAAACTCTTTCTATTGTCCCTCACATTTCTGACAGCTTCAACTCCAGTTGAATTTTGGCTGCAAGAATTTTCTCCCTATAGCAACAAGCAGCATCTCTGAATTCTTTCCATGTGACTTGACCTTGCTTCCACTGGGCATACACCTTCCTTTTTGCCTTGTTTCCAGTAGAAGATTCCTCTTAGCCAAGCTGGCCTTCTGCCTCACTTGCTTGACTTCCAACATTTGGGAATTGCCTGCTCCCATGCCCTTAGGAGGTGATATGTAAAAAGTGACCATCACTGATGGACCCCAGCATCTGCAAAAACATTTTCCCACAAGACCTTACTTACTAATTCCCTGAGCAGCCTGAAGCCTGCTCTCCTCATGTCCAGAGCTGATGTTTTGCTGGCACTTTTTCCCTTGTCAAAAGAGATTTTAAACTCATTTGGTCCATGGTTACTGTAACCAAGATGGGTGCCAATCTCCACTTTGCTCACGAGATCCACTCTGTTGACAAGCAGTAGATCAAGGAGGACATCTTTCCCTTGGGACCTGTTCCATAACAATGTCATCCACATTTTTTAGGAATCTTCTGGCTCAGTTTGTACCAGCTGTGTGATGCTCCATTAATTTCTGGCAAGTAGAAGTCCCCCATAAGGACAAGGGCAGTTGACCTGGAAGTTTCCCTTAATTCCTCAAATTCATTGGCATCATCATCCTGGCTGGGAGGTCTAAAGTAGACTTCCACAATGATATTTACATTATTTCTTTGCCCCTAGATTCTTACCAGAGACATTGCCAACTGTGAGATCTATACATTCTAACCCTTCTATTACACACAGTGCCACCCCTCCGCCTCTTCTGCCCTGCTTATCCATCCTGAAGAGCCTGTAACCTTCCAAGAGGGCACTTCCACCAGGACTCATCCCACCAGTCACAGGACTCATCCTACCAGGTTTCACTTATGGCAGTGAGGTCAAATCTCTGGGACTAGACCAAAACTTCAAGCTCCTCTTCTTTGTTCTTCATGCTGCGTGCATTGGTGTTGAAATATTTCAGGTCATATTCATCCTTGGGCTAACACAAAAAATTTCCTCCAGAAACTTTGAGCAAATACTCAGCTACATATTTAAAGGTTGTTGTTATCTAATCTGGTGATTTAAAATTCATTTTTTTCTGATGTGGGAAGAGTTCATTAAATTAAGTTACTGATTACAAATTACACTTTCCCTTGATTCCTCTCATACATATTTACTCAGTAAATTCCTCTTGCAATTTACTCAGTAAAATAAATTTAGGATTGTCTAAGCTATTCACACAATACTAAAAGATGATTGAGTCATTTTTAATCAGTTTCTTCATATAAAAACAAATTCATAATATCTGTTTTCTGCCAAGTAAAGCATTTCTCTGATGCACCCAGAACATCTCAGATTTGCTCCCTCTGAGCAGAATCACAGATGCCATTTCCTTTCCAGAACAGAGATTATCCAAGCTGAGCCCACAAGTTCCCTGACCATGGTCATTTCCATTTCTCTGCTGTCTGACCCCTTTGTAATTCTGCCTTTCCCACATACATGACATCATCAGCTTCCTGGAAAGCTGAGATAAGATAATACCTTAGTAGTTATGTAATGCCTACATTATGCAGTCATGGTGGAGGCAATTGCTGCTCCTTTCATTTTCTATCTCTTTGTCTTTTTAGAGGAATATTTGCCCTAAGACTGTTCAAATCTTGATAGCTTTTGCTCCTTCTAAACAGAAATTCAAAGAGAATTCAAATTCAATCCCTGAGCTCTATAGCCCAGTTGAATTCACTGGATATTCAATCCAGATGAATAAAAATTTATAATAAACTGTTTCAGTTAACAGTTAACATACTTATAATCCTATTGACAGGTGAACTCAATGGAGGAATGGACTATGAGGGTTGGTAAAGGATTCCATTTGTCTCTCAGTTTTAAAAGGTTATCCTATCTATTGCTAACTTCATGTTGTCAATCATCCTACAAATTAGTTCAAGCAAATTTTTTCAAGACTATAGTCTCTACTCTCGTTATGGTTCTGAAGCATCTTCAACCGCTTTTTAATCTCTGTCTTGGAGATTTCATTCCATTCCCATTTCCTACAGTATAATTGAAAGTAAAGAGGTGTAGGTTTTTCTCACTCTGCAGTGCTTGCCATTTTTTATACTGACACCCTTTCCTTCCACCATACCTCTGGCTGTTCTTTTCAGTTCACAGGTATGTCAGCTGGGGATATCACTTGGCGTCCTAGCACAGTTTGCATAAACATACTCTGTAAAACAACAATGTAGAGTGCTGTTGTGGTTTTATTTGCTTCTAGAGGCAAAATACAGAGGTAAGAAAATGCAGATCTGAAGGTGGAAAAGGTATCAAGAAGTTGATTTCAAGGGATCCTTCAACCCTCCAATTCACAGTGTCACAGGACAGCCTCATTGATGTTTGTGGGATCCCCAACTACTATCAGCAGCAAAGGTTCAGGGCCAAAGGGAGCAATTATTTCAATGTCCCTTTGTCCACCATGCACAAAGTCAGCAACTTGGCTGTAGGACTTTGATTTAAACTGGGATTTCCTGACGTAGATAGCACAGCAGGTTACGTCTGCCAGAGGAGGTGGCAGGTAGATGGTCTTTCTCTGTGATTTACTTATCAATCCCTAAGACTTTACTCTCACAATGTTTTGCACCAGTTCGTTCTATACACCTTTTTCTATGAGTTTTCTTGTAAAATAAAGGACAACAGTATTATTTCTACCTTTAGGTACAGTCTGAATAAGTCCATTTTTCCAAGTTAACATTTGCTTTAATAAACTGAAGACAGTATTCCTGCAGCTATCACAACACAGTAAAGAAAGAATACCCAAGTTAAAAATAGATTCATAGTCTCCCATGGCAAAAGGCGGGAAATTGGTTGCAGTTGAACTAATATTTCTCTTGAAATGATATGTAGCTGCCGTTTGCTACCCAGCTTATGTTCATCCCCAGACAATTCCAGATGCCTTTGGAAAACCACCTGAAACTTTGTGCTGCACTGCCTATATATGGTATAATTCCTCATGCTTGTAGCTCTTTGGTATGGAAGAAATGTGTGTCTTTATAGAAGTGACATAGAAAGTGCCTATCGTTTAAGATGATTCATTTGTAGTATTTCCCCTTTTTGAGTGAAGAGTAAAGGAAGTGAATCCCAAAACGGGGAACTTGCATCCAGGCTTGTAAATTCTTCTCTCTTGGATCTTGTAAATAGGTAAACAGAAACAAAATCACAAAAAAAACCCCAAAAACATGCATCATCCAGTACAATGTAGGCTACCATACAGACATAAGGCTTTAAACAATTTTTGGAAGTAGGTATCATATATCATTTTCAGCTATAACCAAAGCTTGATTTGCCAGTCAATGCAAGATTATAGATGAAATAATGATTTTTTACAATGTAGCCAATATAAAACTTTTGATAATAACATATACTTATGTTAAGCTGATAAATATTAGATAATTACCTTCTTGTTGTCTGTTTCTCTACAGGAGATGAGTGATATTGAAACAATCTATTTATCAGTTTCTAACATTTTTGCCCAGAAACATTCTTAGTTTAAGCTTCATCATTTTTACCTCTCATGTGGGCATTATTTTACCTGGCTTTAGCCATCCAGAATTTTGATGTCTAGCCTAAACCTGTCATCTACACTCCTTTTGTAATGAATGCAGGGAAAATAAAGATGCCTAATGAAAGATGGAAAATTACTGTCATTTGGGGTAACACTTATATAGGTGGATTACGTATAAGAAAATTAACAAATTTTAAGTCATTTGATAGGCATGTGTATTCTTCTGCAGATCAATCTGTTAGGCGGCAAAATACACTCAAGCCTAAGCTCTGGTGGTGGGTGCTCTTCCATGAAAATGCACAAGGGAGTTGTTCGCCCTCTGACCACTTGATACATACGAACATGTATGTGTATGTATATGTATATAATCACTTTCTAGTTGTTACCTGCAGGCATATTTGTGCACCCACCTAAAGCAGACAAACCATTACCTAAAGACTTGATTAGTCTGATATCAGGTTTCTATATCATATATATCAGTGTGATTCAGAGATGAAAGACCATAAAATGGATGAACAAGTTGTAACTGAAACAAGACAAGAAAATGTTTATGTTAACCTAATGGATCTCCTGTTATGATATTCAAATATCTTTCTTCCTTGGAAATGAATTTACACAAAGATTGATATTGAAAATTGAGGGTTTTCTCATGTATGTGGTGGAGTTTTGTGTGATTATCCATAAATCAGTTTATTTCTAAAATTTAGCTTCTCTGTAAACTCAATGAAATGAAAACCAAGGGATGCGGATGCACACTGAATATAGAGAAATTAAGATCAACAGGGTAATAAGAACAAAGTCCAAAGCTACAGAGTGGCTGAGTGAATGTAAATGAAGCAGAAAAGTTAAACGGACATCAGAGATGTGAAGGGGGATATATGCCATTCCCAAGTGGGTGACATCTGCCTCCCTGCAAGTCCAATGAAATACAGGGGGGAGGAGTGTGCGCGCGCGTGTGAACTTGAACCAAAAACTGATTTTCTGCAGCCACCTTGTGTCGAAAATGGATATTGCAGCTCTCAAAATCTGGTTTTGTAAATCCAGTGCCCTGCTTCAGCGAGGTGCTGCACCAAAGTGCATTGAGGCTCATAATTGTCGCTGCTGTTGCTAGGGAACCTGCTAACGTGTGGAGAGTTATGTCGTTGGGAAAACACTCTGAATTAGGGTGAATTTTACTGATACTCAGTTTTTAGGAGAAAATGTCACATAGCAAGAAAACATTACATTTAGATCCTATTTCTTTGCAGCTTGAACTTTGCAGAATCAAAGGGGATCTTGCCATTTGTCTTAACACTCAGTTAGGTCCTATTAAATATTATTTTTTCAGAATGCAAAAAGTGCAAGGTCTTATAGTCTTCTTTTCAAAATGGGCTAGCATTTTGGCCGAAAAAAGAAATCCACAGAAATCAGGGCTCAGAAACCAGAAATGGCTATTGATTGAGCTTTAGTGTGCAGTCCCAAAATTCTTTTACTAGATAACACTGCATCTGCTCCAGACACAGGCAACAAGATACTAGCTTACATTGGACTAGGAAAAGTAAGTGTTTTGTCATTGATATGACCCTCATTTCTCTTTTCTCCAATCATGCATTTAATTTAAATTCAGAGACAAGACACAAGTGACAGTTATCATTTTCCACGACAGGTTTGTAACAAGAGCAAGAATTATTTCCCATTTAGGGCAAAAAGCTGTCTACTGTTCTTCTGTGACAATATTCTCATCTCTTCCACTTCACTACCGCCGAAACAACTATTTCCCCTTGGCTCATCTAGCTGGGGGCTAGGCTGGCACCATGTGATAGCCATCAAGGTGGAGAAGCCCTCGATGCAACAATCTGACAGTTTAACTGCTCTGAGTGTTTAACTCCCAGCAGTTCACTAGGAGGAAAACTGAGCCAGGCGCATCTTAGAACAAGTTTTTTGTCTCTCCTCTTTGCTCATAGAGGCAGGCTGCAGGTACTAACCTCTATGTTTGTTTATTCCTGGAAATTTGGGACCTACTCTTATGTGAGGTGAATAGCTTTTCTCCATAAACTACCAAATTATAGACTCTATATTTTTTCTGTGGCTGTGGAAGCCCAAAGCTACCTGTTTAAGGCAAACACATTGCCTTCAGCCAGATAATGCTGAGGAACATTTACCAGTGGCAAATAACTAGTGTCATGCTGCTGGAATTGGTGAGACACTGGGAGCAGACATGTGTCCTTCACTAGTAAGCCAGTCTCTATAGAGATGCTCCCAACTTTGTACCTCGTGTCTGGGCTTTTCAACAACATTTTAAAAAGACATAATCCAAGAAAAGAAGAACCAGCAAAATAAGCCAAAAGAGAAAGCAGGCTCCAACCTGCCCGGGAAAGAAGAAGGTTGTATTTTAAGTCAGTTGTGAGACAATCACAGATCATAAGGATATTCAGTAAATGAGATCAATGGGATGAAACAGCTGTATCAATATGACAAATTGGAGGAATTACTCCAAACCACCAAGCAACAGGGGACATGAATTACAGTTTGGTGTTTCATTTACAGGCCAGGCGAGGTCAAACTACTATTATTATTGCTCATTGGCTTTCCACTGCTCAGACTGCAGATGTAATAGTGGGCACAGTGGTTGAAATGGGAACACACACAGAGCTGATGGAGAAAAAGGAGCCATGTTATTCACTTGCAACCTCACAGGTACATTTATTTTCATTGCTATTATTACTTACACAAACATAGTATGCAGGATGGATGCATCATGGATCAAATCCCCACTGATCCATATTTTTTATATGGGAGCTGGAAATATGACCCTGCATAGATGCATTTGTTACTCAGCAATTTTACAAATGCTGGTTTCTTTTATGCACCACGGTGAATTTGTTTATTTCTGAATGACTCAGATGACCTTTAAAAGACAAGTTGGCTCATGATTCATGCATAATCTGGGATGTGCTTTAAAGTGACACTTAAGCACAGATGCAGACCCACCAAGCGACCTAGCAGCTAGATCACGGCTGTCAGCAGAAAAACCCTTTGGTGCTCTGCTGTCAGTGCTGCCAGATACCGAGATACATCCAAAATCAACTCACTCTCAAGTAAGGTTGCAATGTCCTGGCAACACCTGTAATCTCAATTAGAAGTGTGGGTGAAGGTTTCCACAGTTCAGAGTGGGCTGTAAAGACAAGAGCAGCAGCTGAGGCGGTAACTCTGAGCCCTACCTGTGCTGTAGGAGCCAAACTGAAAACAAAAGCAAGAGAAGGACACAAAAATCATGCCAGCCAGCACCTTTTTTTTGTGCAGATATATTAACAGCTTGGACCTTTTTCCCATGCTGCTCTGCCTCCGACAGCAAAATGAAAAATACAAACGAAAGCATAGGAAAGGCAGAGAGAGGCCAAGTATGGGCAGGTTCTCCACCACTCCATTTAATGAGGTTTGAGCAATTGCTACTTTTACAGGCAGAAAAATGCTGGCAACAGGATAGGGGGTAGAGAGACAATGTCTTGACCCAGTACACTGTCAGTTCACATACTATTTGTAGGAGCACAACTTGAGACAATTCTGTTTAACACAAGCAAGTTAAAATGGACAATAAAAGCAGGGGACTGTATTTCCAGGGGTTACTTAAGCACAGTTTAAAAGCTGTGTTTTGGAAAATTACTTTAAAACATATACTTATCTGGCCCTGCCCAGGAATGCCATGTAAGCCATTTAATAGGTTCTGCCACGGCTGACAGTGTGCTGTGGCAAGGACATCTTTCAGGCACACTGTCAAGAATTAGCTAACTTAGATATTTGGGGGAGGAGGGGGGAAAGGCTGATAGAACTAGAAGTATTCACAAAGGAAATGATTGCAAAATTTTAAGGGTAAAATCTTGCTCTACTTGACCTTGATCATAGGTTTGGTAACCTGTAGACACTGACAAAGATGCACTTGCAAATTGCAGCAGCCACCAAACACATTTCCTCACGAATTTGCGAAAATATTAAAAAAATGAAATGAAAAGTTCCCAATGAATGAAAGAATCTATTGTTTGCTTGCAAACTTTGTCATTTGAAGAGGTACTAAGTAATTACATCATTGTAGTCAATGGATACCTGCAGGAACCTTTCAAAATCACACAGAATTAATCTATCTGAGGAAAAAGAAGTACAGTTTTCCTAGGGCTTGAAAAAACATGTTTGTCTTGTTTTTATACTGTAGACTTGTATGTGGATTTTCTGATAACTAAGGAAAATGTTTCTAATGTTACATAGAATCATAGAATCGTTAAGGTTAGAAAAGACATCTAAGATCACTGAGTGGCATAAGCAGTAGCTTTTAGAAATAGAGCTCATTCAGTGAGATGAATAAATGTAGAACTGAATACCAGAGTACTTATGTGAAACTACAAAGAGAAACAAGTCAAATTTTGGCAGCCACAGTGACCAACACAATACATTTCTGATTGATTGAATTTTTGCATGTCTTATGACATAAATTAGTTTGAATGGATGTTACTTCTTAGAGGAACTAATGATCACAGAAGATCCTAAGGGTGGACCAAGCATCAACAGATTGAAACCCAGTGGAGCAAATGTGAAATTGTGCTCCATAATACGAACATGAAGAAGAATCAGCCCCTCAGAAAGTAGTGATCCACACTGGCTAAAAGGTCCAGGGGTCTCACTGAACACTAAAATGAAGAGGATAAATATTTGTCAAACAGTGTAACTGTGGACTCTCCATCCTTGGAGCTGGTGAAGACTTAAGCAGTGAGGCCCCAGGCAGCTGACTCTGAGCTGACTCCACAGGGTGGACTGGATGACCTCTGGAGATTCCTTCTGATCAACAAGGTTCTGTGAATTTATGACTGCCAGTGATAGCTCCTGCATAGCACTTCCCCTTTCATACTGACATCACTTCTTCAGAAAAACACATCAACAACTATTTCCGTAGTGATCAGGAGGACTGTTTCCTTTTACTAAAATTAGTGTCATTGTTACTCATGGTCCTTAGGTAGCACTATGGATTTAATCAGGCCTGTATCCTCACCCTTGTTCTCTGCTACTTCAGGATTCTTTTGTTTGATTACTGCTGCGTGTACTGAAGACAACATTCAGATCAGTTTATCTTAAAAAGTAGAAATAACTGCGATTTCAAAGTATTTTTTAGTTTTTTATTTCTGAAGATTAATTAAACGAGTATGAATGATCACTTATTGGTCTGTGAGGACCAACCACAGTTTGAAAGGTGACTGGACTATTGTTTCTTAGATTGATTCTTTATTAAATGTTATTGCCATACAAGGCTCCAACAATATCCACCCTCTGGACATATTAGAAGAGCCTTTGGTTCTTTGAACACCTTAAGAGAAAGTGCATAGGAGAAAGACTGCACACATTTTCTCAGGGGGTACTTTACTGGTAAACTTTAGGAAATAAGAGAACTTGGCAAAAGTTTAAAGGGTAACATACAACCAAAACAAAGAATTCCACAAAGCACTGACTTAGCACATGCTAACCCATACAACTTGGCAAAATCCAACCCATTCAGTCCCAAGTTACCCAAAATATTAAGACAGGAGATTAAAAGAAGAAGAAGGAAGAGAGAGAGAGAAAGCACCAGAGAGTCCTGTGCAAGTCCAGAACCCAAGAGTCTTGCAGGGGCTGGAGTATGGGATAGGGTATCACCTCATCTCCATGAAATTCAATTTGTCCCTACTCTGAGAAGGGAAAACCTCTGAGAAGAATCTGGCTCCAACTTCTCTGTATCATCCTATTACTTAGTTGTACACAGCAATCACTGTACTTCTTTTCTCCAAACTGAACAAACTGATTTCTCTCAGCATCTCAGTAACTTCTCATGCACAGTGTTCCAGAGCTCTCTTTATCTTTATAGCCTTCTGCAGAGCTCACTTCAGTATGCCAATCCCTTTTCATTCTTTTTTTTTTTTGCAGTGGGAAGCCCAGGGTTTGACACAGTGCTCCTGACATGCTCCCAGTTTCTGAATAGAAAATAATCATGTCCCTTCACCTGCTGACTGTACTCCTTCACCTTGTGCTGTTGCCTCTCTTTCCTGGAAGGGCACACTGCTCCTCATGTCCACCATGTTGTCCAGCAGGATCCTCAGATATTATAAAATAAGGAAGACTGCTGACTCACTAGCGACAAGCTGAAAACTGGCAGTTAGACAGTCTCACTTAGGACAGTCAAAGCTCAAAGCCATGGCCAAGAAACCTTACAAGTATAATAAAAAATTATATGCATAAAAAATTTTTTTCTATATGACTGAAATATGTGCCTATATGTGTGTCTAAGCGTATTTAAATACATATACTCAGTGTAGATAAGCCCAAAATGTTTATGTGAGTTCTTAAGCAAAACTATAATGACTGCTTCTTTTGAACGAAGCTACATATAGTCATTATTTCTATTGCTGTTTTTCCTATGCAAATACTCTGTGCAAACGTTTCCAAAATCAGTATCCTAACTTCACCAGAACATCTTACTTTAATTCTCCTATCAGCAAGAGTGAACGAGTTTTATTGATCAGTCTGTTAGAAAAAAAAGCCAAGTTAAGATTAGTATAAACCTAAAAAAAATTTCCCCAATACATGTTGTACATGATCTGAAAAAGTCCTTTTCATTTCCATACTCATTTCATTTGGACTTCCTTTTTAATATGTCATCTAAATATTGATCTGTGGAAAACAATTTCCATAAAAGTACTATATATAAATGTCTAATTTAAATTGCAAGTTTCTCCATTTTTTCTAAAGCAGCAAACAGCCAAATCCTATTACCCTGAACAGTTTGATATCATAAATACTTATCCAAGCCCAGTGGTTATTTATTATAGTGAGGTTAGACTATGTCTTCAACCCAAATTTATTTCCACAGTTGCAGTTGGAGCTAATGAAGTCCACATCGTCGCACTGATGATATTCTTTCAAAACGTGCATTAAAACCCAATGTCTTTTACAGAGTTTGCAACACAACTGCTTTGGAAACTTTCACACTAAGTGTTAACTCTCAGTCTGGAAATAATCACTTACATAATGTTTTTCTCCCTTCCCTATTCCATTGTCAAGACTGTGACTGAGAATTTTATAAAATTCATGAACTACAGCACTCTTTAGTGAGCTATTAAATCAATATTATTTTTACTTGTCTTTTTACTTTTTGTTTACAAAAAAGAATGATAATTAGGGAACTCAAAATGAACCCTTTGTCTTTTCCATTACATTGGTAATATTTTGTTAATCCATTGAATCTTGCAGGTAATTCTTAGGTTTGACAGAATAAGGTGTCAAAGAAGCAGTTTCTATTCTGCTTGGGTTTTGGATAAATCTAGTTCCAACAGCCAAGGGATCATATTATGAGAGATAAGTGTTTGACTATGCAACTGTCTTTATCCAATCTCTTTAGTATTTTCCTGTAATATTCTATTATTAAAGGCTATTGCAATAACTGCAAAAGCAGCTGAGTGCCTGTAACTGTAAAAGTGAAATATAGTACACACATAGTTGTTTTCTTGCAAGGATTTCATTATAGAAAAGTAGGAGAAATTCTAAGAACTTTGTTCACATTTAAAATCTTAAATGTGTTGTTATCAGGCACACTAATGAACACAGAGCTTCTTTATCTTATTACAAAAATTAATAGGAAATAGCTCTAGTCACATTTAACTCTTGTCCAGGTCAATGTTATTGTATCAACTTCTACAGAAAAAAAATAAAAGATAATTAATACTTGAAGCATTTGCCAATTACCTATCTTTTGATGTACCTATCAGTCTCAGAGGAGATCTTTGCTAAGTACACTCACAACTAAATATTGTTTTCTCACACAATTTCCCTGACCAATCATGGCACCATAATCTAGTGGGAACAGAACTCAGCTTCCTTTTAATAATTGGCTCAACTAACCAAACACGATGCAGTTCGTAGGTTTATCTACAACACACACCATACACAAATGTGCAAAGAAAGTTTGCAAGAATCTCCACTGCTTGGCCACCATCCCCATTTTGCTGATTAAGACACAAGACATTGTTTCTTATTTTTAGCAGTCGTAACTCTGCCTGCCAAGAGCAAATGATTAATAAGGTCCTTAAAATGACTTAACAGCTGTAAATCAAGTAGTAATTTTAAGAAGCAGAGCTCATGGACAAAATAGCTGTTTAGTTTGCCAGGGAGCAGAAAGATATATTTAGTCACGTCTGGATGCTAAAATTGCCTCCCATCAGATCCTTTAGAAGGTCAAGTTGATTATTCCTCAGGCCTTGTCTGCATGTTACTCCTGAAAACGTCTCACTACAGCATGCATAGATTCCCATTTTTTTTCAGGATTTCCAAGTATCACAGACACAAGTCTCTTTGAATCTGGACGTTGTTTGAGAAAATAGGTGTTTCTACATATTGCTGTCTCTGTGTCCTGGATTTTGTTTTCCATGTCTCTCTGAGGCTCTTGTCACTGCCCGCTTTTCATGCTGCTCCTTGCATCCTTACTTCTGCCAAATATATTAGCTATGATCAAGTAAGCAAATCCAGCTGAAAGTAATAAGTTTTTCCAGAATCACCTCTATCACCTACATGTCTCTCCATTTTGAATTCCTTCACTCATGATTATTCTGGAAGCAAATTTCTGGCCATTCTCAGTGCCAAGTTCAGCAGGCTTTTTCAGGGACACTTTACTTAAAACCATTTAGAAGGTATTCATGGTACACCAGTGGCATGCACTTCCCTGGGTGTGAATGACCGTGCTTACAAATGTGGCCAGGGCAGCAATGTAGGCTGCTTGCTCGGAATGGTGAATGGTTGAAGCTGGAGAAACATTCCTGTGTATCCACTGCCCAGCAGTATCTGCCATAACCAAATTATCTGCTACAGCTGATTCTCAAATGAGAGCTTAAATCATATTCTGGTTATTTTACAACCAACTTTTGTTTAAAAGGTCTGTTTCTTCACCCAATGTAGCATCTCTGCAGTCAGACCAATCCTATCTCATGTAAAGAAAATTGACATTCTGTAGTTCTTGAGCTCTGCAATACATCCATGCAAAGCTTTTAGTAATGATTTTGAAACTCTTTCTTTAAACACCCAGAAGACTAGAAATTTAAAAAAAAAAACAAAAAAAAAAAACCAACAAACAAAACAAAACAAAACAAAAAACAAAAAAAAACCAACCAAACAAACAAACAAAAAAAACCAAAACAAAACAAAAAACTAAAAGCCTATTTTTCTAAAAACTTATTTTTCAGACCAATTTGATGTCATTTGGACCACAACATTCCCTTAACAAGTGTAGCATGGACTGTGACACAGTGGAAGTAATCTCAGTTGAAATCAACACCTGCATCAAAATAGTTTGTTCATTATTTAGCAAATTTTATGCTGAGGAAATATTTGAAAAATTAAGCCTTTTCCAGATCTCCATTTTTCAGCTACCTTCACTCCAGCCTTGGAATCAGACTTATCTTAATGCTAATGGACCAGAAGACTATCTAGTTTCTCGTTTTATCCCATAACTGATTTTGAATTGATTGGTAACTAAAAGTCAATCTGATATATTGGACCACCCAAAGCCCTTCCATGAACATGCCATCATTTTGAAAAGGCTAATTGCTGACCTCCTTTCCTTTCAGACTGTAGGTTATAGGGCACAGTAAGATTTATAGAAGGAGCAGAGCTCATAGGAGGAAAGACGAGGTTCAGCATATAGAACTTTTAGACAATGCAAAATCCAGGCCATCATTAGAGTCAGTTACTGCCTCTACTAAGAATGCAAAAGGTCAACTTTTTTAAGCAAGTCTGTAACTGCATCTATAATTCCGCCGAGAATGAAAATTGGCAGAAAAAGTACCATGGAATAATTCTGTAGCAAATATAAATCAGCATGGTTTGACTCAAGTCAGTGGAGCTATTCCAGTTTACAATAGGTTAAGATCTGGCCTCAGATGGACATTTGCATGCATAAATCAAGTAATTGCATGCACAAACTGAGAGTTATTGTGATTTGCATGTGTAAGCGTTCACATCAATTAGCAAGAGCACTATTGAAGTAATGCATGGGGTGGCTTTTTCATGTGCAAACAGATGCACTTGCAGACACTGAAGATTTTGTTAATAATAATGTGGGAAGGAGAGAAGAGGCCTCTTACACACTGAATAACCTCTTTTCTTCTTTCTCTTCCTCTGCTTCTTAAGTCTGTTCTTATATGAAAACCCTACTTTAATAAAGAAAAAAATGATACTGAAGCTCTGGGGATAAGGTTAGTCAGAGAAAGAGGAAAAAAGAATCTAACACTCTTTCTGTTTCTGGTATTTCTGTGTCAGTTTTACATTGACATTAAATATGGGTCGGTTTTAAAGGATATTAATTACATCAGACTTACTACAGTGTGCATATTTCTATAGTGAAGCATTGCAAAGCAAGCAATGAGTCACACTAAGGAGAGAAAATGGCAGGTTTTAGACCTGGGAAAGTAATCAAGTGAACCCAAAGAGTACTTTGCGAGAAATTAATGGAAAATGCATGTATATCAACCCAAACAAATTCTAATTAAGCTCAAAGGATGAAGAGGCAATTGGCATTGAGATGTGAAGTTAAGAAGTTTGTACCACAACTTTCCAAAAGGTTGAGTTTTCTCAGATCTTGGATTAAGAGGTCGGGCAAGTACAGTGAGGGATGTCAAATCCAAAGGTTCTCCAAAGTTTAAGGGTACCTGGGGGTGAGATTTCAGACTAACCCAGCTCCAATGAGAGCAAGGAATCAGTGAGAAGGAAGGAGACAGAATGCATGAATTAACGTATTTCAACTGAACCATTAGAGAAACTCATCACAGATAGATAACAGATTGAACAAAAAAAAAAAAAATGCAAATAGTAAATCTGCCCATACAATCACATTTCTCAAGAATCTAAGCAACTTCTTAAATTCAGCAAATAACAAGGGATAGAAAAGGGAAAAGAAGAATTTGCATAAGGCAAAACATTTTGTTTTGACATTTTCAAGATGAAACTTTTTGTTTTAAAACAGTATTTTCATTTCAAGCTGAACTTCAACTTTTCAGATATCAGTCAAGGAAGTCTGAGTATTTCAAAAAAGGGAAAGAAAGAACTTTGGGTAGCATTAAACAACTTTTATAGCCATTAATTTTTTTAATCACTGAAAAATACACTGATTTTCTATTTTGGACTGATTTTGAGCTATATTTAAATTGCTTATTTTGTGGTTAAGCTGACAGAAAAAAAAATGCCATTATTTTCAATGTTTTTAATTCTGCATTCCAGTCTGAACTGAAGCCAGTTAATATTAAATCCTGCGATGTGTTACTTTTCACAGGCTGATGTTAAAAAGCAAAGTGGAATAGGAGAAGAGAAATTGTGTAATCTCATTGTGTCCTAACAAGGGTAGTGTGATTCTGTCTTCCAAACACACCACTTCCAGCTCTGTGGGACCAGCAATTCTGTGCACACAGCCTGGGAGGGTGTTTAAAAAAAGATGGTCACTGCCTGGTTGACAGATTGCAATACACATTTCTGTCAAGGGAGGTGAGGCCATGGAGAATGACTTCTCTGACATGTTCATGGCCTCTTATTTTTTTCCTCTTCATTTCACCACTCTCATAGTTCTTTCCATGAGCCAGATGATGAGATATTGAATTAATTTAACACTTAATGAAAAACTATTTTTTTAATTACCTGCTTATAGCTTACTGGCACAAGACTTGGAGCTGCAATATAAAACATCTCTATCTTTGGTATTTCTGTCTTTGTCTCATATATGGATAACTGCTGGTCTTTTTCGTAGCATCTATGCTTCCTGTCAAAGGAATGCTATAATTGATGGAAGTGCCATGGACAACCAGGATGAAAAGGGACTTGCAGGCATTAGGAAAGGCAACTCACTATCACTCCAGATCTTCAGAATTTAAAGGCTCTGTGCTTATGATATGGCCTTGTTAAGATGTGTTTTCTGTACAGCTTTTTATCTGTACAAGACTTATCACAGTGGGGTCCTATAAATGAGGCTCTTGGAGCTACCACAATGATGCATGCACAATATCACCACAATAATAAAAATTACTCAATAACTATCATATTTTGTGTACATATTTTATGCAAACTTGATAATATTGTCACCCATTTGGATGGGGCGCACTTTATTTTCTATAAAGAGCACATTAAAACTCACAAAAATCACAAGATAATTAAGAGACAAGCCAAAGGTAACTTGTGTAACTCTTGGTGAATGCAGAGGCACGTTCCCTTCCTTCCCAGTCATATAACCTAAAAGAAGGCATTTCTTTTTCTGTACCTGATACAGCAGCTACCAAAATACTCCAAATTGTCGCTAAGAAAAAGCCAATGCAAAATGTCATTGGAAAGAATGACTGACAATCTTATTTTATTGTGTAGTTTTTGCTGTTTCACTAAAGGTAGCAACCAGAGATATGAAGTGCATTTCATTAACAAAAGAATACTTCTGAAAAAAGGAATAAAGAAAATCCACAGAGGCAATATGTGTCAGAAATTATTCAAGCAATCAAGTCTTATCAATCTGAGTGATCTCAGTAATTCTTGGAAGCACTGAAGTTGTATGCATTGTCTTTTCCATCCTTTTGTCAATCATCCCTTTAATCTTTTTCAATTTTGTTGACAAAATTAAATATTAAATCAATTCATAAACTACACAGAAACAAAAAGCAGAAGGGAAAGGCTAGCAAAAAGCTGTATTAGTATAGATGAGCACAGAGGTTTCTTGGGGAGGAAGCAGCCTTCAATACAAACTTGAGAGTGAAAATAAAATAATACAGAAGAAATACAGAGAGTATGCCATGACATACTGTTGTTTTCTAGCCCTTTTCAGCTAGTTATAATATCTCCCATGACCATGATTTCTCATATTAGATATTTCTTATGTGGGAAAGCTGGTACATTTGGCTGACCAGAGTTAAATTTTGGCCCGTTAAAAACAGTTGAAAACATTATGTTTGTAGTTCTGTGACCATCCTGCAAATACTTCTGCTCTTGTATATGAGAGAGAGGAGTATCTTTTCCTTTGGATGCCCAAAGAAGACTGAGATCAAGTCCCTGTTGATTTCTTAGAAGCAAAAAGAGAAGTGTTCAGAGTACCAGACCTCTCACTAAAACTACTAGAATTGTACTGATAGACAGGCTTCCAAGGAGTATTGATGTTGTTAGCAATCATTGCCTAGACACCTTGCTTGAAGGATACTGTTTTCACTAATTCCAGAAAGCTTTCCTCCTCTTTGTTCTAGTGATGGGTGGCTTTGGTGATACAAGGTCTGGACACAACCAGGGGATTACAGAATTATAGAATCATAGAATACTTTGGGTTAGAAGGGACTTTTAATGGTCATCTAGTCCAATTCCCATGCAACGAGCAGGGGTATCTCCAAGTAGACCATATTGCTCAGAGCCCCTTCCAACCTGACCTTGAATGTTTCCAGGAACTGGGCACCCATCACCTCTCTGGCAACCTGTTCCAGTGTTTTACCCCCTTCATCATAAAATGCTTCTTCCTCACATCTTGTCTGAATCTACCCTCTTTTAGTTAAAAAATATTCTCCGTTGTCCTATTGCTACAGACTCTTAAAACTTTGTCTCCATCTTTCTTGTAAGCCCCCTTTAAGTACTGAAAGGCTGCTATAAAGTCTCCCCAGAGCTTTCTACTCTCCAGGCTGACCACCCCCAACTCTCTCAGCCTGTCCTCATAGGAAATATGTTCCGGCCTTCTGATCATTTTGGTGGCCCTCCTCTGGATCTGCTCCAATGTGTCCATGCCTTTCCTGACTGAGGCCTCCAGAGCTGGATGCAGTACTCCAGGTGGGGTTTCACAAGAGCAGAACTGTAGTGGTGGATGCTCTGTATTAAAAAAAAAATGTATTTTCAGGTTTTCACCAACCAGTCATTCGTACCTGAATGATAATCTATCACTTCTTATACAAGTGGCCTGATAAAAACAGTGAAAATATTAGACAATATTATGAGTTTCCACTTGTGCGTGCAGTCTGTGTACGGTGCACCTTACTGTTCACAGGATCTTCCTGCATATATGAACCACATCTACAGAACTCCCTGTCTCTTCAAATGAAGATGATGTTGAGTTTTCACAATTGATTAATGTTTCTAAATAGTGAGTATTATAGAAACACTTAGAATAGAGCTGAGATAGGTGAGTCCTGAGAAGGATTCAGTCTGGATTTTCTGAATTCCCCCACACTGAAGGACTCAGATTGAGGGTGTATCTAATTATTCATGTGAGACTGACTGTGAAGGGTGTTTTCATGCAAGTCATATAAATTAATAAACATAAATGTGTTTATTAAGAGTGTGCAGATTTACACCTCCCTTCATATCTTGGAAAATATTTCACTGTCACAAAGATAAATCACCTTCTGAGTGGAAGGAAATAAATTCTAGTTTACATCTGTATTCTTTGAAACACCAAAGACTCTCTCAAAACACTTCAGTCCATATTTCAGCAACAGCCTTTTGCAATAAAATTGGAACTTAATTTGGCCACTGAGGTTAAAGAAAAAAATTTCTATAAATACATTAGTAGTAAAAGGAGGGCTGAGGTGTGTGCCCATCCCTTAATGGAGGCAGAGGGTAGCATAGCATCAGGGGATGAGGGAAAGGCCTTCTTTGTCTCAATCTTTACTACCAAAATCAGTTGTCCTCAGGATACTCAGCTCCCAGAGCTGGAAGTTAGTAACTGGGTGAAACCCCCATAATCCAGGAGGAAATGGTTAGTGACCTGCTATGCCAAATAAACACCTACAAGTCTATGAGTCCAGATGGGATGCACCCAAGAGTAATAAGGGAGCTGTCAAAAAAGCTTGCCATGCCACTTTCATTCATTTCCCAGCAGCCCTGGTTATTTGGAGAAGTCCTAATTGACTGGAAATTAGCAAATGTAGTGCCTATCTATAAGAAGGGTAAGAAGGATGATCCAGGGAACTACAGGCTTGTCAGCCTGACCTTGGTACCAAGGAAGGTCGTGGAAGAGATTATCCTGAGTGCCATCACACAGCATTAGCAGGACAACTAGGGAATGAGGCCCAGTCAATATGGGCTTATGAAAGGCAGGGCCTGCTTTACCAACCTGATCTCCTCCTATGACAGGGTGACCCATCTAGTAGATGAGGGAAAGACTGTGGATGTGGCCTATCTAGACTTTGGTAAACCATTTGACACCGCTTCCCACAGCATTCTCCTGGAGAATCTGGCTGTTCATGGCTTGGACAGGTGTAGTCTTTGCTGGGTGAAAAACTGGCTGTCTGGTTGGGCCCAGTGAATGGAAATAAACACAGTTGGTAGCCAGTCACTAGCGGCGCTCCCCAGGGCTCAGTGTTGGGGCCAGTCATGTTTAATACCTTTATTGATGATTTAGCTGAGGAGATCAAGTGCATCCTCAGTAAGCTCACCTAACTCAAGTTAGGTGAGAGTATTGATCTCTCACCTAAGGCAGGAAGGCTCCCTAAAGGAGTCTTTGGCAGCCTGCATTGATGGACTGAGGGCAACTGCATGATATTCAATAAGGCAAAATTCAGGGTCCTGCACTTGGATCACAACAACCTCCCCTGCAATGTTACAGGCTTGGGGAAGAGTGGCTTGAGAGCTGCTCAACAGGAAGAGATTTCCCAGTGCTGGTTACCAGCTGGTTGGATATGAGCCAGCAGTGTGTCCGGGTGGCCAAGAAGGCCACAATGGCATCCCGACCTGTGACAGCAATAGTGTGGCCAACAGGACATGGGCAATGATTGTCCTCCTGTACTTGGCACTAGTGAGGCCACACCTCACATCCTGTATTCAGTTTTGGGCCCTTCACTACAAGAAAGACATTGAGGTGCTGGAGCATGTCCAGAGAAGGGCAGTGGAGCTGGTGAAGTCAGGAGCACAAGCCTTATAAGGAGCAGCTGAGAACTGGGGTTGTTTAATATGGAGGAGGCTCAGGGGGACCTCATTGCTCTCTACAATTATCTGAAAAGAGGTTGTAGCCAGGCAGGGCTACATGTCTCTTCTGCCATGTCTCAAGTGACAGAAAAAGAGGAAATGGCTTTAGATTGCACCAGTGGAAGTTCAGATTACATATTAGAAAAAAAATTTCACTGAAAGAGTGGTTTGGTATTGGAACAAGTTGCCCAGGGAGGTAGTGACATCACCATCTCTGGAAGTATTCAAGAGGTGTTTGGATGTGGCACTTGGGGTTAAGTTTTAGGGGTGATTATGGTGGTGCTGAGTTAACAGTTGGACTTGATGATCTTGAAGGTCTCTTCCAGCCTTGGTGATTCTGTGATTCTGTGACACATGCCAAGATTTGCCATAGTGAATTTGCAAAGTAAAGAACTGTTCCTAGGAATTCTCTTCTCATTTTTAATTGGAACCAGGTGTTTGTTTGTTTTTTCAAAATCTGTGAGGCTTTTCCCAGGACCTATCACAAAATTGTATTACAAGATTGAAAACCTGGAAAATGACCCTGTCTCTGATACCAAACTTCTGCCTCCAAGATCATGCACATCATGATACCCATGACAGAGATGGCAGATAGACAAGCAGTGTCAAGGCCTGATAGATCTTTGCAGAGTCAAACTGGCTATAACGTTTAAACTCACTACAGTCATGATCCCTGTATATTTGCACAACCAAACCACGCGTGGAAGTGCTCTAAGAGCACATAGTGTGTCAAGCACACAAGTAAATTGGGGGCTGGAGGAAAGGATTTGAACCTTTTTCAGGAAAATATGAAGTGTGCATTGCTAAGAACTCTACCGTTAAATGGAAACTACCTAAAAAAGTATTCTCAGCTTGTCAGTGTTTATTTATCCCCTCTTCAGGCACCTGTTACCGCTTTGCATTTTGTAGTAATTAGTAAAATATGTAGAAAGATAGTTATTTTAAACTGAGAAATTAAAACTCCAGACACATTCTGCATTTTTATCCAAGGCTTTTCAGTGGATGGCATATTTCTGGATCCAGTCTGATTCTGGTGTCATACTGCTGGCAATAAAATGTATTCACTCTTTTTGTGCCTAATCATACATGCTAGTAATATCTGGGAAGATACTGACAATGTAGGTGAGACAGATCTTAAGGGCAGATGATCAAAAACTTTAAATAGTTTCCCAAGAGGGGGAGTGTCTGGCAGAGAAGTTTGCTGTATGAAAAGGGTTTAAATGCTAAACACAAACATATCTTGTTCCAGACAGAGATGTCTGGAATATGACCACCCAGAGCAAGGGAAGAGAATTACATCAGTAGACAGAGAACAGCAGATCAGCTCAACACAAGAGAGAGGCCACTGGTGAGCAGGAATGTGTTTGTAGTAGCTGGTTATTAAAATGAAAGCTTTTTGTCCTCATTTGAAAGTCAGTCCACTGGTGTTTGATATGTTGTTTTAAAAGGAGAATTTGGCTAAGAAATAATTTTGTTTCTCCTTTTTTCAATCAAAGGATGAGGCAGCATTACTAAGCCCCATGCCAGCACCAGTAACCCTGACTCTCAAGCACTCCAGTCATCTGCCACGCTGGGCCGTTGTCATGGGGGACCTCTCATCAGCACTAACCAAATCAACCCTGAGGCTTCTTGCCCATCCCCACCCCATGCCCCCTACAGATTCATGTGGCTTTCCAGGTCTCACCATCCCAGGCCCTTTCCCTGCCAGCCTGCCCACCAGCAGCGCTGATGCAGGTACAGCATCACCAAGGTAAAATTCAGGTTGTAAACTAGTTCAGGGGAAGTTTCAGCAGCTCTCTGCCACCATGGCCATAGTCTGAAACACCTCCTGGTGCTCCCAGGCACCATGTCTTTCCCAGTTCCAGAGGCAAGGCTGCCCTTGGCGGTCTGGGGCAATAACAGGCTCTGAGCTCCCTGGCTGCTTCACTGGGGCCTCAACCTCATGCTACTCAGCCCTTCAACACAGCAGACACAAAGAGGCCCTCACTTGACAAGAAAAATACTGTTCAGAGTGGAATCTAGTGTTGAATGCATGTCCCTGTACCTTTCCAAATTTTTATTGAAAGAGATGGATAATTGTAAAGATAGCTTTATGTTTTTTTCTTTTCTCTCTGAGAGATAATGGGGATGCTGAGAAATAGCAGTTTACCAAATGCCAGTGATGTCTACAATACAGCACTTCAGTCCAGTAACTATTGTCCCTTGTACCAGTGGCAAAAATATTTTAATCTGGACTATTCTTCGGAAACCAAAATTCTGGAAAATGTTGTTTCATCTGTCACTTGAATCTGTTTGCACTTTACCAACATTTTTTACTATCTTTCCACTTATATATTCAGCTTTAAAATGTCACCATAACAACTAACAGGGTTTTCAGACGATGTAAAACTGGAAGAAGGATCGATATGTCAGACAATAGGGCTGCCATTCAGAGGGATCTTAACAGGCTGAAGAAATGGGCTGACAGAAACCTCATGAGGACCCCATACCTGGGACAAAGTAATGCCATGTAGCAGGACAGTTTGGCAGCTGACTGGCTGGGGACCAGCTTTGCAGAGAAGGACCTTGGAGATCCTGGCTGATGGTATGTTGGGTGGTATGACCTTTTGGTGACAAAGAGTAACCACACGCTGGGGATCATTTACAATACTGCACCAGTTGAAGAAAATCTATACAGTACTTGTAAGGCCACTCCTACAAGTGCAGTGTTTGGTTTTGGGGTCCCCATCAGCAGTTTAACATAATCATTGAATCATAGAATTATAGAATGGTTTGGGTTTGAAGGAACCTTAAGGATCATCCATTTCCAATGCCCTGCTATGGGCAGGGACACCTTCCACTAGACCAGGTTGCTCCAAGACCCATCTAATCTGGCCTTGAACACTTCCAGGGTTGGGGCAGCCACACTTCTCTAGGCAATCTGTTCCAGTGTCTCACTACCCTCACACTAAAGAATTTCTTCCTAACATCTAATCTAAACCTACTCTCAGTTTGAAGCCATTACCCCTTATCCTACCACTACAGTTCCTGATAAAGAGTCCCTCTCCAGGTTCCTTGTAAGCCTCCTTCAGATACTGGAAGGTTGCTATGAGGGGTCCACACAATCTTCTCTTCTCCAGACAGAACAGCCGCAACTTTCTGATCCTGTCTTCATAGGGAAGGTGCTCTAGTCCGCTTGTTAACTTTGGGGCCCTGCTCTGGACTTGCTCCAGCAGGTCCATGTCCTTCTTATGTTGGGGGTACCAGAACTGTATGCAGCATGTTACATTAAGTGTGTTCCTGGAAAATGGGAAAATATGCAAAAACAAGGTTCAAAAGCATAAATCTGACCACTGTAGAGTGGTTTCTAAGTCAGACATTCAAATAGACTCTGAATAGAGTTCACAAACAGCATGGCACCAAGTGGTTTCTGGGGAAATGAGTAAAGGCAACAGGTTGATTTGGTAGGTATCTTGAATGGACTTCACAAAACAGAAGGCGTGGAGGGAGAAGGGCTGCAGAGTACTGTTGTTTTTCTCTTTAGGAGGACAGCTTGGTATGCAATCTTTCTGATATCTTTAGTCTATTTAAACCTACACACTGCCAACTTCCATACAAATCAGAAGCAAATCTATATATTTGATGAACTTACCTCTCTGTATGTTGTTTGAAAAAGCAAAAAGCAAAATAATCCCTTTGCCAGCTATGCCTTCATAAACAGAAGCAAAACAAAGGAAAAAAGACATTTTAAAAATTTCTGTTTGCTGAATTCTCTTTAAAGGCAAGTTTTAGCAATATCATTTCATGCTTCTTTTTTAAAAAGACAGAAGTGTTTTTCACCGAAATATACTATTATGTCAAAATGTGTCAGTTTCATTAAATTTTTATCAGGATACAAAAGAAATAAGTGGCACTTTAACTGGAAAATAAGGAAACTACTTGGACTGTGGAAGACTCTCTTCCCTGCTTTGCCTCATTCGAAGAGTTTAGAAAGTAAAAATAAGTATTAAGGATTATTGTTTATTTCTGATCATATCTGCTTGGCTATATTTTTGGTAGAAAGGCTTGATTTTATACATCATGCAGTCTAAAAATTCTGTTTGTTCTGAAACTTTGGTCATCATCCCAAAACTGTTTTTCTGCTGGTCTTCTTTAGAACTCAGTGTCTCAGAGACCGAACTTAATACTTTCTTCCATTGCATCAGGTTAGTGCAGAAACAGGTCATCACTGTTGTTTCAGTCAAGAGGCAGAATTTACAGAGAAGTTGTCTGAGAGAAAAAAAATACTTGATACAAAGTCATAAACCATGCAGGACAGCTCCTTTTATTTATTATTCTTGCATTACTGTGAGATGCCCTGCTTATTTCTCTATCTGCCTTTCTATCTAATTTCCCCAAGTAACTGCATTACACCTGATAATCCTTTTAAAGTAATATTGTGTTTTCCTCACATTACTGAAAGCTTTTATTTTTCTCATTGATTCTTTAACTGTAGAAAATCAGATTAAATAAAGACTGTTCCAAGATCTGCTATCAGGCAAGACAAAAAAACCCGAACACAAACAGTTTGCTAGAGATGTCATGAACTTTTCTATGAAGCGTCCAGTGATGAAAAATGGTGATTTTCAAGATTTTTTTTTTTGTGATGTAAAAAGTGTAGCAATCAGCAACATAAAGCAGAAACAGCTTAGTCAAAAAAGACTACCCCATTGTGCCATTTGATAACCAGAAAATGTGATCTTTTTCACAGTAAATTCATAATCTATAAAAATTAGCTTGGATCAAAGTTGACAACTCAAGTGGGTGTTACTATAGTTTTAATGGTGACAAGAAGACCTGATAATCCTACAATATATCAAAAGATAACACAATCGCCATGTCTTGGTATGATTTTCAAGGGATCATAGAGGACAGGCACTCAGACTGTAAGTAAGCACTGTGGTATTTAAACAATAAGAGCTTCAGAGACCAGAGGCTGGTGTAGTTTTATAATTGCAGTGTTTCTGAGTGTTACAACATTTTTTAGTTTGGAAAGGATATCACACGTTCCCCTGCATGGAGGTGTATGTGGTCAAGTTTGCCATTATTTTCCATGCAAACGCTTAACAAATTTTTTTCCTGTAAATGTTAAGAATACAGGTTCAGACCTAAAATTAAAGACTGATTATGGTAGAATAAAACTGAAGAACAGCTAATAAGGGTTATTCAGAATAGTTAGTCACCATTACACCCACACCAGCATTTCAAGGATATTGCAGAAATCTTTTGGTGCTTGCAATACCTCAGGGCATCTGAGTATGACAGAACTACCTAAAAACATTATGCTACAATAGATTCTTAATCCAACATGAGCATTTTAAGGCAAGTATCTAAATGCGATTATTGGTTTTCAGAACATAAGTAGAATGTAAGCATTGTTGACCACATCTCAAAGGACACATTTGATGGAAGTTTAGAGCTCTATAACATTACTTTTGTGCATATATCTCACCCAGATGTACCCATTCTAGAAGGCTTGTCCCTTCAAGTTGAAGTGGGACATACTAGCAGTTGTTGACACCTGTGGATGAGGGAAAAGCCCTTCTCCTCTGTTAACTGGTAGAAGAGCACATGCTAAAACTGCAATTTGCTGTACTGATTATTTCATTATGATTTATCTAACTAGTGCCACAGCTTTCAAGAAAGAACTACTGTCCAGTCTTGAGAGGTTTACAGGGATGATGATTGCCACTGTTACTTAATTACTAACATAATGAAGTTTAATGTTGCTAATCTGTAAGAAAACAGGATGTGTTTTTCCTTATCAATCTTAAAAATTAGTATCAGCAAACTGCAGATTAAGAAGAGGAAACCTGTTATTTTGTTCTGCTTCACCATGACTCCACAGATGCCAGTTGAGCTATCCCAGTTTGCATCAGATTAGACAGATAAACTGCCATCATGTCAGTGTGAGTCCGCTTTTAATGAGGAATAATTCCAGTTGATATAAGTGGAAGTGAAATGCTACTTTCAGGCTCTGTATCAGGGAGGATGATGAAGATTTAGTAAAGAGTGGTTCAATTTCAGCAACTGACATACCTTTGGATTTTGGTAACTCCTTCGCCCCCTTGAGTTGGTCACATCCTCTTGTTCTGTGAATCCTCCTGTCCTTGCCCATGTTCCACTTCACTGGGGAATGTACCAGGACTGTTTTGTGTTTCCTATTGCTGTTATCCAACATTGAAAATCATTTATCACACCACATTTGCTTGGCAGGCACATGTACAGCTGTTGTTCAACTTCCATTCTTTCCTGCCTTCTCCAAGGAAAAGCACAAAAAACCCGTGATTTTTCATTGCAAATCCCTCAGAAAAGATAAATCTTGTTGTCTTGCATAAAAATGTACAGAGTTCCCTAATAATACACAAGGAAAGGAAGAAGACAAAGACCAGAGGGGTGATTTGATCCAATGTAGATACTCTAGATGGAAACTCTAGCTTGTGCCCTTGCTACAATGCAAGTACAGAATGGGTAACAACTGGTTCTCAAGTTTCCTATGTTACCCCACTGTACACAGCTATGTTAGGTTATTACCTTGGCTGCTTGTTTAGAAATTTGTTTGTCTAATATTCTGTAGTGCAAATGCAAAGTCTTTCTGCAAGTTCCATGCTTACTTCAGTTTGAAAATAGCTTTCCTGAGTTTGTTTTTCCTTTTGGTTTTTAAATGTTCCTATTTTAAAATTCTGAGCTTTCTTTTAATCCTTAGTTTCTACTTTATTGTAATTTTGTGTGTTTAAGGTTGCCGATGTATAATTTGTCTTACACAACCAGGAAATGTTTCCCAAAATGGCAATTCTTTACTGTCTTTCCAGCCCTCTACCAATGTCCTTGAATGGAGAGACATTACAGCCATCCTCATAAAAGCAAACCAAAGCCTGAGATATCGTTATGAACTGATGAAACTAAGTGCTCAGGAATTTTTTTAAACCACCATAGACCTTGTTGGAGCCTGTTAACTGCCATTTTAATACAAGTAGGTATTTCACTACCTTCTTTTGCAGTAGTATTCTTTGATGTTTCAGAATTTATCTGAACACATCCACTATCCTGTGACAGTACAATAGTTCAAATAAGTCTTGGGTATAAATCATATTGTACAAACTCTTAACTCTTTTTTTTTTTTCCCTGAATACTTAGGGAGGATTTCTGAGCATTTGGGGATTTTTATTTGAACTAAGACAGGTATTTAAATCTTAAAAATACAGTTGAACCAATACATGTCAAAAGCCTTTAAGATTCAGCAAAAGCTGGTAAAACCAATACAGAGGAACAGACAGTCATCCATCTCTTTTGCATCAAGAAGCTCTAGTTAACACCCTGAGAGCCAGATTTTTGGCCCAAGGATTTCTGACCATCATATGAGCAGGTGTTACAGAGAGCAAGGTGTGCATTATCATGTGTCCCAACTATGATACTTGAAAGACTGCTCCTGGGTGGACAGCCCAGTTCTAGTCAAGATACTTAAGCCCTAAATTCCCACAGAGTAGCACTTTATTCATAGTTTCTGATGACACACGGGCCTATGTGTACTTCTTATATTTTACAAGAGAGTCTAAATAAAAAAAAATTACTGTGGCTTTCAGTGAGATAGATTGTTACCCCTAAGAATATTTTTAGAACTAAATGGGTAATAAAACACCATTTTAATACATCTTCTGCTGTTGGTCCAAAGTTTCTCTTTCAGCACATACATAGTGTGAAAAAACACAACTCTTTCTCCAACACGCATCTAAGCTGAAAAACGGGAGTATGGGATTAGCACCAGATTCTAGTCCTCCTGCAGAAAAGGTAGAATAATTCTCAGTAGATAACTACCTGTATTTTATCCTGCACTCCTAGCAATTTTACTACACAGTATAGACTTAGATTTTCTGGAAGGAAAAAGATTTGCGGATGTTCCTCTAAGAGGTTTTTGTTTCACAAAATTGGGCCCAAGGAGAGTCATGCTGCTCAAAGCTAAACTGAGGTTTGCAGGATGAATGAATCCTGTCACAATATTGCAGGAAAAAATACCCTCGTAACATAACTGCAGGTAGTGGTCTCTTTGACTTGTTTGTTGTCTGTGTAGGTGTGGCCAAAACCCGATGAAAGTATGTATATATACTACTCCCCCAGGAGAAATATTTAATTCAGTAGTGTTTCTTGAGATGTCTGGACCTGTCTAAATAGGAAAATTTACCCTCTTAACTATACCGCTGTAATTCCCCATGGGGATGGAAGGAATAAGTGTATCCATGAAGGCAGTTATACTTCTGGTAGTAAATTTCTCTGGGTAGACAAACCCTTCAGGTTTTGCCTGTAACAGGAAATTTCAGACCTGATATTCATAAGATATAATTGATGAAGTGGCAGCACTGAGACAACACAGCTGCTTAACCTTAGGGGAAAGAGCAAGGGGGCCTGTTTGTTACTTCACAGTATGTTCCATCATATAAAGGACTAATAGCGCCTTGTTTGGTATTGCTTTGTGCCCTCTCAGTGCTCTGTAGACCTCAATTTTATATGGATCAGACAATGACTATTTGAATCAAACTCAACTGATTTGGCTTGTTAGACTCTACTTCATGAAGTAGCCTGTGTTCTTCCCATCCATGTGGTAGAAGGGTGCTGTCAATTAAATACCAGACGTTGCCAGTAGAGAGTTATCAGGTGAGAGAGGCATTATACTAAGATACTGAATATGTGCAACCTACTTAGTAAAGCAGACTCACAAAAGCACGCTGTTTCCTTAGTCAGTGACAGACATGCTACACAGAGATGCTTTGCAGACTCGCAGAAATAGATCCTATCAGTCTTAATTTGCCTAAATTTGTATATCCAAAGCTGCCTTTCAGAGGCTTCCAAACTCATTTCACTTATTGCCTGACCATGTAGACACATTATAACTTCTCTTATTTTTCTTCAGATGGAGAAACAGCCTCTCATCTTTGCCCAGAAGTTGATCACTTACCAACCATCACCAGCAATGAGCACAGTTGTTCTTGTTGTTGTTACCAATGAAAAAATAATAAGAATTCACCAGCAGCAATGGCAAGACATGAAGCATATTTTAATTTAGTAAATGCACAAACACTGCCATAAAACATCAGTAGCTTGAGGTCTTCTTTGGAAATGAGCTGTCAGAAGGGGAATCAAAAAAAAAAAAAGAGCAGTTAGTATCAAAAGGGCGTTGTCTGACCTGGTGGTTTCACAATTTTTTTTCATGGTACATAAGTCCTATTTAGGACCAGGAGTCTTTTAACCTGGTGAGTATTTTTGCTCACATGTGGTGGTGTGAGGGGGCAGCCAAATTAATTTCTTTTTTTTCCTAATATGCTTCAAGTGCTTAAGAAATGTCATCAGGTCCTCTATCCATCCTACATGTCATCCCTTAAATTAAAAAAAAAAGAAAGAGCCAAAATGTGCCCCAAAGACTTCCACATGTCAAAATGCCCTCACTCTGTCAGAGACAAAGTAAGAGAAATGTCCAGGATTTCAGTTTTTCCCATGATGCCAATATTCAGCTCCACATAAAGTGGAGAATAAATACATATTTATTCTCAGAGAATAAATACATATTTTTTACATTGAGTTGAATATGAATGTGGCTGTGGACAATTTTTCAGCTTTTCACTCAAGAGCTTACTCCCTCTTTTCCTCCTCTGTAAAACATGCAACTGAGCAGACTCTGTTAGAACAAACAGTGACAGATATGATTAATTAGCTGCATAATCTTAAATTGTTGTTCTAGTTTTTATGTTAATTTTTGTAAGAGGAGGCTTAAATCATTAAACTTTACTCTTGGGGCTAAGGTCTGTAGTGATGGACCTGATTTGGAAGCTCAAATTAACAAATTAAAATCTGTAAAATAGTTTGTTCCAGTTTCACACTGCAGATTGGCTTAATTAAAATTTAAGTTAATATTTAGTCCTTTAACCATTTTCAGTCCCTATTGAAACTGCTACAAGTCATCGTTAGAGATTTGTGTTCTGCTCCTGAATTGTCTATCCCTGGATACCCTAAATGTTTGCATTCCGTACTTCAGTTTCTCTTTGTGTAAATCTGTATTACCGCTAACTACTTCTAACTTTAAAGTACCTTCAGACCAAGTGCGAAGACTTCCAGAAAGTGTAGCACTAAAAGCAAGACCTAACAGCTGGCAACAGCAGTGGTCTCTGGCTGACAGTAACAGTGGGGCTGAAACAACAAGCCACCATTTACATCAGGAAAAGAACAGGCCAAGAAGACTTTCTGCATAAAAGAAGATCCATGGATTCAAGTTTTGAAATCCTCCTTTTTCAGATGAGCTTGGACAAATCTAAAATTATTCACTAACTCATAGGTGTGAGCGAGGTGACTCTTGACTTCTGCTGGAGACAGTCACCAAGCATAAGCCTTCCTGAACCAAAGGGCTGGAAGAGACCCAAGAAGATCACCCTGTACATCCTCAGGGCATGATCACCTACACCAGTGTCATTCATGAAAAATGCTTGTTCAAATAGCTCTTTAAGATTTCCAGTGCTGACCATTTCTAACTATCAGCAATTTCTGCTTCACTCTTCTTGTTGAAAGGACTGTTTTGTGCCCTGATATCTAACCTAAATCACCTTTGCTGTTCATTGTCATTGTTTTCTGCTGGACATTTTCCAGTTGGCACACGCCCTTCATGAAGTCTTTTGCCCAAAGCCAAGTAGCATACTCCAGCTGAGGCATTCACAGTGCTGAGCAGAGCAGAAGGATTATTTGCCATGTTTTGTAATCTGTGTTCCTGACTAGTGTATGTCAGGAGGGTGTTTCGTAACAGCATGAATCTCTTGACTTGTATCAAGATTTAATTTAACCATAAACTCATACCTTCTTTTCCATAAAAATACCACCAAGTCAGTCATTGTGGTTAGCCCACAGCCTGTACTTGTGCAACTGGTCACACCCCGCTGAGTTTAGTTCCTAGAACATGTCCTTATTGAATATCACCCTATTTTTTCAGACAATTTATCCAGTTAGTCAAGGTAATTTTGAATTCTAATCCTGTCCTCCAGCATCCAGTCTTTCTCAACTTGACAGTTTCTGGAAATTTAATAGGCATGCTCTTCTCCCCATCTAGGTCATTAATGAAAATATTGAATATAACACAACCAGGGCAAACTCTTGCAGAATTCCTTTTATGCATCTGTTAGCATAAAGGATTTGTGGCAAAGCAATCAGTAAAAGTTAGTAGGCAGATGCATTTAACTGTTAAATTATCTCTTCTTCTAAGTCAGCACACTTGGACTTGAATGCAAACAATTCAAGTTCAAACTGTATGGTTTAAAAATCCGAATATGATTGCATCTGTTCTTATGTGAGCGGTCTGTTTCAGGAGAGACCCATTTTAAAGCTCATTATAGCTAATGAATGACTCCTATAAATTTCAATGGGCTTGAAAAAAAGGCTAAACGTGATCCTTCACTGACATGAAAATAAAGTTCTGCAGAAGTCAGCATTTGATTTTAAAAATATTTTGATTAATTAAATTAATGAGTCAGCAAAACTGGCTAAAAATTGATTTTTCTCAAACTTTGTATTTTCACCAAATGATCAAGGAATAAATCAAACATATTTCAAATTTATTACATCTAAGAGTAAATGAATAACCCACTCAAATTTAATTACCAAAAAAATATCTCAGCGTGGGATGATGGTGGGCCTCACTGGCACAGATCCACGAGTTCAGAGTCAGCCTCTTCTAGCTCTCACAGGGTTTGAAATGTTAAATACAGATTACAGTGTCCTACAGCCTCCATCAGTCAAATAATTTTGCAATTGTAGCTTGATGGCTCATCTACGTAGATTCAGAGACAGTAAACTCACTGTAGGAGACTGCTGTGATTACCTCCAAAATATGCACGAGGGAGTACCTTAAATTAATTTGTGCCTAGACTGCATTTTATGTCCTTTATAAAATAAAAGTGGTTAAAGAGTTAACACTAGCAAGAGTTTTACTGTAGCTTTTTTGATGAGTCCAGAATTTGATTGTTTTAATTCCAATGGCTAGTTATCCTCTCAATTAAAATTTTGCAGCCTGGAGTCTAAACCTGGCTCGTTTCAGCCAAGCTTGCACACAGTGAAACTCAAAGGATCACAAAAGCCTTTCCCTTTTATATTTCTGTTTTCCATACAATTACTTCAGGTGTAACCCTTTATCTCCTCTTTCACAAGGTAGAAGTCTCCTTACAGTCTTTTTTATCCAGCTCCCAGTTGTGGATCTTCACTAAATATCCCTTATTTTTTCCTGCATCATCATTCAATCTTATTTCGCCAGAGTCCTCTTCTAGTGCTATTGCTAGATTGCAAGCTGAGTAAAACATGCAATCTGTGTATCTTGAACAAGGCAGGGATTTTTAAAATAGGTTCGTTTCAAATGAAGGTGATGAAACCCTGGAAGAGGTTGCCCAGACAAGTTGTGGATGCCCCATCCCTGGAAGTGTTCAAGGCCAGGTTGGATGGGTCTTTGAACAACGTGGTCTAGTGAAGGTCCTGTCCTACCAATGACAGGAAGGTTGGAACTGGATGATCTTTGAGGTTCCTTCCAACCGAAATTCTATGATTCTATGACTTACCTAGTGTCTGCAACATTCAAATTGAAGTTCTCTGCCCTTACACATTGGAGACAGGCATCACTACAGTTTCTTAAGACTTAATTTCTACTGCTTGGACCACCTTTACAGATTCTTTCAAGTCAGCTGCCCTTTTCTTTCTTGCCAAATTCCGGCATCTATTTATGCACCTAACCTTCCACAGTGTCCTAAGTGTGCACTGCTCTTTGCATTTAGTGACAAAGACCTGTTGCTTTCTATTTTTGTGATCTTGTTCACACCAGGATATCAGCAAGAGAGCAGTCACTGCTGAGTGTAGGGCAGCCCAGTAGAGATACTGGGGAGGAGACTGTCCCATAAAAACTTGGAGTTGTTGCAAAACACAAATTGCAAACCAGACTGTTCTTTCAAGAGGGAAATGGAAGGGAGGATGGAAGAGAGGAAAAGGAAGACTATTGATAGACAGGCTCAAATCACATCTCTGAAAAGACAGATTGTGTTTGTTAAAGATAAGCTTATTTCATCTTTGTATTTTTTACATCTAAACTTATAAATTTCATTATAATGTATTTTACTTGACAGTAAGATTTATCTTTCTCTGAATTTCGGTTACCTTGATTGTCCTCTTCAGAGTGCCTTACGTGTCAGGTCTTCTGTTCATCCATCATTTTGCTATGGGAATTGTTCCTTTTCTGTGGGTGCAGGCTGAGAATGTCAGATGATTTTGGCTGCTTCTTAGCAGAGTGCTGAATACTTTTTCTTGCGTAACACAGTTTAGTAATTTGGTGGTCTAGCTGGAAATATCTGATTTGTAGTTTGAAATCTGGAAAAGCTCAAACCATGTAACAGTTGGGAACCTTCAGCTGGGACAGTCACTTACTTACCCTGGAAGTAGATATTGATGTTCACTTGGGCCTTCCACCCTCTTGTCTTGCTCTTGTTTTGACTTGTTCCAGGTGCTTTAGGAAGCAAACTGTGAATATGCCCAGAGAAAAGGTGCTTGGATTTTTTGCAAGAAACAGACACTTGCTGCAATAGTGTTACTTCCACATGAGCTTTGCCAGAGAAGGGTAGTCTAGCCTATCATCCTATAAAAGTTTACTACTTATCTTTCAGTAGACAGGACCTGACCACCCAGCAGAAGACCTGCAATGCTGGCTGAAATTTTATACACTTTTCCCATGCTAATAATAAACCTAATTAGCATTACTGGAAAGACCTTTTTTTTTTGGTCAAAAACATAGGAAAAAAAAAATCAAAATATTGTTGTAGACTTCACTTGTGATTTTTAGCTAGATGCTTCAGCACCTCTTTTTTAGATTTACTTTCAGGAAGTAAACATTGACACTTTTAGCTAGAAAGAACTATGAAAATGTAAAAACCTGAAAACAGTTTTGCAAATACAGCAAAATAAGGCTTGTCTTCTTATAAAAATTATCAGGCTATTTAGTAAGTTCATAAGTTAGTAAAGACAGTTTGCTTAATTTATATTCATTTTCATTACAACAGAGTGGGAAACAACCCATTTCAATGAAAAGGCAACATTTCATGATATTTTTTGAGGCAAATCAACTGAGATTTGATAGTTGCCATTCAGTCTAGGAGAAGAAGGCTTCCCAAGGCAACCATGCTACAGTGATAATTGCCTCTGTCAGAATTGTATTACAGGCATATTTAACAATTATACAACGAGTATTTGTGACTGAGACTTCTCTCCCTCCCTCAGCATGTCACATAGTTGGCTAAGGAGAGACACTTTGTGCCTGGAGGCATGACTGCAGTGCCTTTCTGGCCTCCAGTGCCACCCTGGTGCCTGCTCTCACGTGCTGCATAGTCTCATTCACCATCACCCCACTCTCCCGTTCTAACCAACCCTCTGTTCAGATTTATTGTGAAGGTCTTAACTCCCTGTTTCAGTAGCGTTCCATAGATATGAGATTTTATATGTTTAGATATATAACTTTCCTGTTAAACTTTGAAAGTACCCTGGGTATTCTTGTAGTTTATTTGAACTGCAGTATAACTTATGCACATTTCCACTTCTCTTCCACATAAATGCGTACTTCATGCTGCTGCATTAAGTCTTTCAATCTTGGAAGAGAGATCAGAGCTGCTCTTTACACAGTGGGAAAGAGTTTCTTTTAAACAGTCCTAAATCCATCCTAAATATACTGCTTTCCACTACTGCTATAGTCCAGTGATACAGAATATCTTCACAATGGAGGTTTTATACTCCCAACTTCATACAGGGAGGAGTGCAACTGGTCCTTGTGGCAGGTTTTGCACTATGTGAGATGCTTTCCCATCAGTTAAAAGTGAAATCTAAGGTCCTGTCTGCTCAGGGAAAATCACTGACTTAACTTCATCAAACAGAAAGTATTCCAAAATTATTCCACATGCAGAAAACTAGGTTGTAAGGCAGTACATTTTAAGAAAAGTAATCTGAAATTCAGTAACTTCAGTTTCCAAGGCTTTTTGTACCAGTTTCTGACTTAAACAGTTTTTTGCTAATTAATTAGTTTATAAGTCTGAGATAAGTGTTCTCAATTCCCTTCTGAATTTCACTTATTAGAGTAATCCATCCTACAACCTCAGTTACAGAGATCAGCTTTATGTAACAGGAAACATACTCACCAAATGTAAATGCAACATTGCATCATATCACTAGAGATTGCCTCAAGAAAACAGGCAACCGCTAGTGATATCAGGAACATATTCTTCTATTAGTCAAAAAAAGGAAAAAATTATTCTGAGTTCATTATATAATGCTTACAAGTGTGCACATATGAAGTTAAATTTGTTTGTAGTTTGAAGTGATTTCTTATGGAACCAATTCTCATATGATCAAACCACTAGTCTGCCTCTGTACCTCTCCTCACAAGATCTCTTGTATCTGTTGGCTGGTTTGAGGGGCAATTATCTTCCTAAAAATTAAGAAAATAGGTAGTTAGGTAGTGGAATTTATTACTATATTCCAATTAAAGAGAAGGCCAATCTCAAGTCATGTTACTCATTAGAGTATCTATCCAGCCCAGCAGGTTTTGTTACGGTTCCCATTGCAGAAGAAGCTTTCATCAACATTTGTATCTCAGTTAAGATACAGATCTCTTTGTTGTTTGGCATGAATCCAGGAGAAACCACATATCATTTGATCTCTGGAGCAAATGCTTAGGATTGTCAGTGTGCATTTAGCAATTAGACAGCACTCGGGGACAATATGACTGAAATTCTTCTCTCTTCTTGGCTTGGGCATCTCTGCTCTGACTACTTGGAAGTCCTACCTTGTTGGATCCCAGGCAAGTGATGAGTCACAAGAAAGGGACATATGCTGTGTCCTTCCTCTCATCATTCATTAGAAGCAGTTTCTTGTACGTTCTGTGGGGAGTTAAATCCCGATTGTGTATGTGGGGAATCATCAAAGCACCTCAACAAGGTCAAGCTCACAGGGGACCTGGCAGGTTAAAACACCAAAGTGGTCATACAGATCCTGAGAGGATGTATGGAAATCCACACATAGGCAATACCTGTAAAGTAAGGTATTTACTGGTTTCGGCAGCAGCCAAGTGTCTATGTTCTATTTCCTATTGCTATTGTCTTCATTAGGTTTTATTTTGCTTTTGTTTGTTTGTTTGTTTGTTTGTTTTCAAAAAAGAGGGAATAGGCAAAGTACTTTCCCTCCTGTATTATCTCTCTGGAAACGTAGGTTATGCCTCAGAAATCAGAAAATGCCAAACTAGAGAAACCCATGCTGGCAGTGGAAGGATGACAGCAAGATCAGCCTTGAGATCTGCCCATAATCAAGATCCTTGTTTCTCTTGTGTGCTTATGTCCTCAAGCACATTATTATGTGCATAAATATTATGAAGGCATAGCCTTCATAATAATTGACTTTTCAGCTCAGTCTTCACCCAGGCAAAGCCCCAATAAAATCAGTGTTTGATGAGAATGAAAATTTGTCCAACACAGACTAAACAGAGATTTTATCAGAGGAGTTATTGCAGTCAGGCTAGAGATGACAGCTTACAAAAAGAGTAAGGGAGGGACACCAGGTTTAGTGAGATCATGATGACTACTACTAACAGGGGAGGTGTGGCTAAATTATGTGCCAAAAATGTATTTAGTAGATGCAGCTATTCCCTTCTCATATCTTCTGTGCCTGTAGACACAAAATAAATTATATGGAAGTATTTGTAGCAGAACTTTCTTGAGTTAAGCCTGACTTCACAAGTGCATTTTCCTCTTCTACCAAATGACAAAATCCACACATGTAATTTTAAATATATGGCAGCAGGTAAAATGTGTGCTCAGCCAACAATCAGTAAATACAATTCATCAATCATTTTACAAAAGGCTGAATTTTTTTTTCTTTCATATTTAGCTATTGGACCTCTCACTCCTTTACATGAAGAGAAGCCCTGACGTGCATGTCTTCTTGAGGTTTTGGGGATTTTTTAAACTCCCGTTAGGTCTCCCATGAGCATTTTGATAACAAATCAGCAATTATGGTATGAAACAAAGATGTCCTTGTACCACCAAATTAAAAAACCGAAACAAAACAGAAAAATACTACCAGATGAAAAGAAGACTTATTAATTAAGACCATCAACCATGGGGGTTTTTCCTGCATTTCATCTTTTATTAAGGTTCAGTTGGAAGATATTAAAAGGAAGTAGTCTGTCCTGTATAATGTATATTATCTCTATCAGGCAACATGGCCTCTCCTTTTGTCTGCAACAATGTTATATATTATTACTGACAACAGGAAATCATTGCCTACTGTATATTTAAGAACAAACAATCCTGAGGCAAGAGAAGGAAGATTTTTTGTTTTGCTTATCTGTATTTCAACTTGGCTGTATAAGTAAAAAAGTTTTTACAACCCACTCTCTGATATGCCATGATGCTGAACAGACTGTGCCATGGAATATTTCCCTCACATTAGACAAAAGGGTAGAGACGTGGAAGCTTAGCACCTTGGCTAATAATTAGAAGTCCATCATCTTTCTTACCTGACTCAGTCAGACAAAACTTCATATCTGTCACAGCAAGTGAAGATTAGCAGAGCCTGACATGAATGCTAACCAGGTTGTTATTTAACGTCTGTAAAACATTATGAACTCCTACATACCATGTTTTATGTAACTGAACTCATGTTTGGGTACACAGTAGCTCTCCAGAACAGAAACAAGATCCACAGCATGATTTTGACATCAAATGAGCCTTTTTCATTTATGAGCAGAAACAGGTCGAACTGAATTTTTGGGTCTCTGTGTCACGAAGGGAGAAGAATTAGGCAGAACTACAAACAAATATATTGCACATACTTTTTCAAGAATGTCCTCTTTGAGAGCAATTTTTTTTAAATAAAGATATGCTGCTTGCATATGTTTTCAATTCATTCATTCTTCTAAAAATTCTGTGCTTGGTAAAATGGGAAGTAAATTTAGCCTGCAGCTGTTCCCACAGGCTGTTGAGTTTAATTGAAAGTAGATGTGAGCCAGTGTCAAAATGGGCATTCAAACAGAAGCCTGCTGGAAATCTTGGGCTTGGTGCATGAGACTGATAAACTCCCTAGCTGTTGGGCAAGGGCTGTGTTACTTTGTGTGTGACTGACACCAGTGCTCTGGAGGGAAGAAGTTCTGCTCTGGACCCCTCTACGAAATGAGACCTGTGTTTGTCCTAACACAGAAGGTGGCTGTACAGAATTAGCAGTGTGCTGCTGCATTCAGCATAGTAACCAATTGAAAAATGTATTTGGCAAATGTTTTTCCCATTTGGCTTTGTCTTTTCATGTGTGTATGGATAAGCAAATTAAGCCCCATTCTTAGTGTAGTAATGATTGGACTATGCAAAGCAAAGCAAACACTCGCAGCAGACAGCAAGTGATATTGGCTCTTCCTGACATTTCAGGTAACAACTTCCTACCAGTTAGGGATTTCCTCCATGAGACGGCCTGTTTGCATGGCCTACTTAAAATCCACACCAGATCTATCATTCTTTGCTGTTCAGCAATTCCACTTTACAGGTTATTTATCTATTTGGAGAAAGCAGATATTGCCACAGACAAAAAATTATGACTTGGCTGCTTTACCCTGATGGAAGCCAGGAGCACAGGACTCACCTGGCAACTCTGAGAAGGCAATTGAGGGTGGTGGTGGTGGTAATGTTTTTGCAATAGGTAAGATTTGCAAGGATAGGCAGCATCCTCACAGCAGGCCGATTAGTTTAATGGAGAAGAATGGATTCACGTCTGATCTTCAGGTATGAGCATGAAAAAAAAAACCCAAAATAAACAAAAAAAAAGATCCCCTGTGAAGACTGGAGGAGACAATTGAGGGGTTAAAAAATGCGAGAGCTGTGTAAGGAGGAATATCCGTGAAGAGGGGAAAGCCCCTGCAGTTCTGCGCATTAAAACTTCCTCCTAGTAGTTCCAAATCGGACGGCCTGCTCCTTGCAATCGGAGACAGGGAAGCAGCCCAAGATAGTACTTTGACACTTCATTTGCAGACTGAAGGGGTTTGCCTTGCCGGCCACCTTTCCTTTGAGAGGACACCTTTGGTAGATGTGCCCATTCCGCTGCATTGTCCTCACGTCGTTCCGACCCCCAAGCCCCGCAGCCCCAAACCCCGATAGCCGCCGCCGATGCTTCCCGCAGGGCCGCAGCTTGCCCGGCTCCCTCGTTAGCCCTTTCCAAATTGGGTGCCAACGGGGTTGTAAGAATTTAATAACATGCTATAACTTTGGATTAAAAAAAAAATAAAAGCTTTCTAAGAAAACTCAGGAGCAGCGTTAATTAAATGTGAAGAAACTTTAATTGTCAGGAACACACTTTCTGCCTTTTGCAAGCACAAGTCAGTGAACGGAACACCTGAACTACCTGAGAAGCTAAGTTCAGAAAATATAGGAAAGTACTTCCAAACGTTTTCTCGGGATTGAATTTTCTCCAATATAACTAGGGGAGAGGGGGAAAAAGCAACTTGGCGTTAAACATGAATGAGTTTAGCAACTCAGCCAAAAGCCCTCGTCACCCTGTCACCTCCCCCTCCCAGCAGCTTTCAAAGAAGTCGGGGATGAAACACTTAAAATAAATCCCAAATCCTGCCCTAGTGGCTGCTTTCGCATTTCCAGCGTCTCTTCATCTGCGACGACGACATCGGTCTGTCCCGGCGGGAATCTCCGGCCTCCCCATCGCCCAGCCGCCGGGTCGATGCTCGGCAGAGCCTAAGGGGCTGCAGGCACCTTCTCCATCTCAGTTATTTCCAGGCGATTTCACGGATTTTTTTTTTTTTCCCGTAAAGGCGGGACGCTGCATCTCTGACCGCAGAAGGGACTTCCGGACCGTTTGCTCTGTAAATAAATAAGCCCACCCTCCTAAAGAGCATCGCGGAGTGTCGCTTGGGGGGAAGAAGAGCAAGGAGAGAGGAGAGGATAGGAGAGTTCTTCTTTAGGGAGAGAGAATTGGCTGTGATTTGAAGTGAAACACCCTGCGTTTGAAGGACACACTGGAACTCGGTGCGACCACCTGTGTGATGACGACAGAGGCGGCCGGGACCCTCCGGGTCAACCCTCACGCGGGTCAACCACGAAGCTCTGCGTAGCCTGAGAGAGTTCCCACTCTGCTCATCGCCCAGGCAGTCCCGGCTGTGCAGTTCAGTCCCCCTGCGGGGGACCAGCCGCCGACGGGGCACACACACCGGGTGGCGCTGCGAGCCCGCGGCAGGACCGGCCGCGCCGCCCCCGCACTCCAGTGTGCGTGTGTGTGTGTCTGTGTCCGAGTCGGGGCAGAAGAAGGGAACAGGAGGGATGGAAAGGCAGCTCCCCTCTCCTGAAAGAAGCACCAGTGCAGGAACGTGAAGCAACTCCAGCAGAGGTGCAGAGCCTCCTGCCCGGCAGCAACTGGGATGTGCGACTGGCCGGCTTTACTGACAGCGGGAGCCTCGCTTGTAAGGTGTGGGGCAGCTGAAAGGTGCGCCGAGGGTATAGGCACACACTTACGCATCCTCCTATCTCAAGGGATGAGGACAGGCGTAAAGAGAAGGCAATAATAATAATAATTTTTTTTTAGAAATATTCTTTTCCTTGTCCCCGCAAAAGATATTTGCACAGCTTGACATCTCCCTAGAAGAAAAAACTGTTCAAAAGAAGCCCCCCGCCCCACCATCTCTCTCTCCGTAACCAGAGACGAACGCCCAAAAACCTCCGTTCTCCATCCCCGACCCACAGGGCACTCCCGGGGCCCCGGCCGGGAGAGAGGGCCATCCCCCAGCACTGCCGCCCTGGGGCCGCCGACACTTCATCTGAGAAAGCGTTGGAGTTCCGTGTCTGCTTTTTGCACTTTGCAGAGCAATATCACTCAGCCTGAAGCAGAAATCTCCAATTGCCAAGACCGAGATCGCTCCCCAGGAGGTGGGTCCATTATCCAGCCCCTTACCGGACCTTGAAGGTGGTTATAAATACGCTTCTTGGAAAATTGTGCACTGTTGAAGGAGTAATATGGGATCCCAGTTTGTGTCGAAATCCACAAGTGTAAAAGGAAACTACTCTGTATTTAGAGTGCCCCACTAAAGCTCCTATGTACTGTTGCTTGCCATTATTCCTTATTTCCCTAATCCCTTTTTTTAAAAAAAAAAAGTGAATAACTCCAAGAGGCAGTTAAAAAACCACGGAATTGGAAACACAGTAACTGTCCTAAATGGCTCAGTTTTTCTCAATGTACATCTTCCTTATGTGCAATAATTTCTTCACACACTTAAGCACAAGATGGCCAGTTTGCTTAAAATGATGCTACACACGCAATAGTTGAAAAATTGGTGTTCTAATTTTTAAAACGAATATTGCAAAATGTGCATGGAACTGATAAGGAATTTATAAAATATCTGTAAGATAAAGCAATATGTAATAGAGTGAGCTGAGAAAGCAGACCACAACTTATCCTAAGAAGCACAAGGTTATTCTGATACAGCAAAAGAGTTTTGTCCTTTAATCATAAATCTGGTGAAAGCACGAGCAACAACACACCTAATTTGTTCCACCTTTCCCCAGCTCTTTCTTCCTGAAACTAAAGATCGCTTCACAGAATGTAACTGAAGTGTGGCAGATTTTGGCAAGTGCATACTTACTTACTACCATTTGTACTGAAGGATTTGTTGGACTGCATCGAGTATACTTACTCTGCTGATTTTACAGCTGTGAAGGTGTTGACGGCTGGATTAGCCATCACATCCACAAATAAAGCACTTGAGATTTCATTTCTTGTTTTCTGCTTTCATATTCCTAGACTGGAATTGAGGAGAAGTTAACAGCCTTTGATCACTGTTTAGTTTCCTCCGGCACAGGCTGAAGGTAGCGGGTAAGGCACTACAGCAGTCAGAAATGGTGTTTTAAATCACTTCAGCTCCACACATCTTCTATCACTGCTCTTTTGAAAATTTAAACTGGAAAATGACACTGAAAAGCCGAATAATGGGTAAAGCAGGACACGAAATTCGATAGACATTGCTACGAGCTTGAAGGGAAGCGACTTAAAAGGTCAGAGAGCAAACGGGAATGGCCACAATCATCTGAAGGCAGTTGGAAGGTAAGCTGATGGACACTGGTTTGACCTGTAGGTCAGCGAACTAGTTTAACTCTACCTTGATCTGCACAACGCAGAGACAAGTTCCCGGCTCCTATCAAACAACTCAATGCCCTTATCTGGAAGGGTTTAGTAAGAGTAAATCCACTACAAAGAGGAGCTATTCAGACTTCAAGTGCTGGGTTTTGCTGTTTAAAGAAAGGAAAAAGATGTGTGTTCACACAGCCCGGATCCAAACTGGCAGCTTCCAAACGGCAGAAGCACATGTTCATTCCTAAGAGAAGGCTGCATTTTGTCTCTGGTTCTATCCCACTGCCAGACTGACCCGAGACAGAGTAACCAGTGCCCTAAACAAACCATAAAGTTCCCGGATAGCAGCATTTTGACAGCGCTCTCTTTTCAGCGGGATATCAGAGAAGCAGTATAAAAAGTTATCCACTGCTCCATTATCCTTTTTATTAGGTGTTCAGCCCATTCGATCAAGACTAAAACCTCCAGGTAACATAACCACTGCCTCTGACTCCCACTGGGGAAATCAGGTGCTGTTAGCCACTTCATTTACGTGGCATTAAAAAAAAAAAAAAAAATCAGAGCAAACTGTTGCTTTGATTCAGTAGGAGACTTTGCAGACTTCTGATGGTTGTACTTGTAATGAAAAAAAATCAAAACGCAGCTCAGAAAAAGTCAACCAGAACAGCTCTCGTTTCCAGTGGATGTTAACAGCCCCTTGTAACTCCCACACCATGCAGAGGACCAAAATCTTGACTGCATCTGGAGTTGATTTGTCTGTGCTTTTTGCTCTGCAGTTTAATACCTGCTGTTTAAGTTACTACTAACAACATGTTCTACATATATGATCTACAAAGATCTTTCTGCCATGCAAATTCCATGCTCTATCCCTGATTTTTCAGTATATTGACAGTGAACATCGCCTGTCTGTGTAACCCAAGAGGCCAAATTTCCAAATAAGAACTATGCATTCTCCACATGCCTCTTCCCTCTCAAAAAAAAAAAAAAAAAAAAAAAAAAAAAAAAAAAGTTGAGAGAAAGTGTTAGCAGATTGAGGGTTTGGTGAGGGTTTGGGGTTTGTTGGGGGTTTTTTTGGTGGTGGTTTTTGGTTGGTTTGGGATTTTGGTTTTGTTTTGGGTTTTTTGTTTTTCCTCCAAAACGCTAAGCAAATGCTACCAGTACAAAAGACACTCGCAATAGTGTTTTTATTTTTGTTCAGGGACAGCTTGTGGAAAGGATTTAAAGGACACAGCAAGGCCAGCGGTGCTAGACCGGCTGACTGGCAACATCCTCCAGCTCCTGAAATTGCCCAGATTCCCAGTTCGGCAGAAAAAACACTCCCAAAGGAGAAGGGAGTTTTCACACACAGCCGCGAAGTTTCTCACCCCTGAGACCTGCAGAAGTTAGCGCTACCTACAGCAATTAGCATTGTTCCTAGCCACAGCCACCTGACGTAAAAACAAAAGCGGAGGACCACTTTTTATTTTGTCTTTTAAAGAAATAATGACCCTCAGTATTTCAATATTAAATCCTTTCACAATGACTCTGACGCGACGTGAAAAATAATTCCAAGGAGGAGACATATGCAAAGCAGCTCTTCAAATACACTGGGCTTTGTGAGAGGCACTGTACTATTAGTCTGATAAAAATAATTAAAAAAAAAAAAGTCTTTCATTTAGTTTCCTCTACCAGTGCTTCGTAAAAGGCATGAAAGAGAACACCAACTTATTCATTTTAATGTCTCAAAGTTGATCTCATTGGTGCTACAATTTACATTCGTTGTATTTTCACTTTTCTCTGGAGCTCTAGGGAACGACTCATGCCCTATGAGTTCAAAGTAAATCGTTGATTGTCATGATGGACTTACAAAGAAGAAAAACAATTGTCTGACCTAAGGTAGAATGTTCTTCTGGAGTTTATTAATACCATTTAAAATATTACAGATAAAAATCAATTACATTTCATGCATTTAAAATGCAAATCTAAAATGTTCCAGCGAAGGGCTTTTCATTTCAATGTGAAATATCCAAATTATTTCAACATTACAATGAGACAATTAGTTTGCAGCATTGCAAACTGCTAATGTAGTATCAGGAGTGTTTATTAACATTTATCAATATTATTTTCAGGAAATACACATAGGCCAACGTTAGTTCAGTTTCACTTGGACAGTTTATTTAATACATGGGTCGTGGCAAACCCAGTTTATGAAATATAGGAGAACTCTCACCATAACTATACCTGAACTGCCAGCAAATGCAAATAAGTACATGCTCCATTAAATTAAATGTCATTCAACATTTATCAAATATTGTTTGCTTAATTACAGTTGTATGCCTACCTAAATTAATATTCAAGCAAAACCTATATCCTGAAGTGTGATTTGATATACGCTTCAAGGAACGAGTCCAGTAAAAGAATGCAGTGAACCAGGACTGCAAAAAGAATGTTTTTTTGTGACAGGAAAAGAAATAAAATTTAAAAAAAAAAAAATAAAAAAAGCTCAAGTGTACTTCAATATATTTTCAAATATTTACTGGAAGTAATTTACAAGAAAAATACTATACAAAATCGTCTCCTGGACAACTGCACCTCACACCGATACATTGGTGGAGTTTTATTTAATTGTTAGCTAATCTAGAACGATTCCCCAGTGGTACAAACCTATAGGTTCAGACATATTTTACAAATATTTTATTTTCCTATTCCCCCCCAGCCTCCCTTTTTGGCATTGGAAATACATCTTTGCTTGAAACCCACGATGCTTCTTCATTCGTCTGGAGTTTAAAAAAAAATATACGACTTTCAACCTAATTATTTTCAACGTATTTCGCGATTCCTGCTCAAACGAGAATTATACAAATGCGCTGGCAAACGCAGTGAAATTTGGACTCGGGGAGATAAACGATTCTCTAAAACTGAAAAAAATAAGGGGGAACGGGAAATATTAGCACGCTGCCGCTCCGGTCCCGAGAAGCAGACGGGCTTCGAGCAGTTAACGAGGCGAGGGCAGGTCTGAGTCTCAGCTCGGGGTAAGGACCGCGGCTGACTGCGCTGCCGTCGGAGGCCCCGCCGCGGGGCAGCCCCGGCCCGCACGCCCGCCCCGCCGGGGCGCCGCGGCTGTACCGGCTCTAATGGCTGAGGGAGAGGGGACGGGCCGGTTTCCAGCGGGAAAGCGAGAGGGAACGAGAAGGAGGGGGGGTCCTCTCTAAAAGCAACAAGAGGCGGGGGCGTCTCAAGGCGAAGGGGAAGGGAGGCGGTGGCTCGGCTGCCCCACAGCGGGTCGCGGCTCCCTCCCCTTGCCCAAACGCTCCCCTGCCCCCGTCGCGGGGGTTGCGCGGCCCGGCCGCACCGCCCGGCCCGGGCGGGGCTCTGGACGGGCAGCGGAGCGGCCGCGAGGCTGAGAGCGGTTCTTGCGGAGCCGCGGCGGCTACTTACGTGTCCGCGTCCCCGCCGCAGGGCTGCGCGCCCGGGGGCGCTGCGCGGCCGGGAGGACGGCGGGCCGAGGGGCGCGACGGCCCCGCGCCTCCGCCCGTCACTCCAGGCCGTTGCGGTGGCCGGGCTCGGGGGGCGGCAGCAGCTCCGGGGAGTGACAGGGCGGGCTGCCGGCCGCGCTGTGCTCGCTGTCGGTGTCGCTGCCCTTCTTACCGCCGGGGCCGGGACCACCGCCGGGGCCGCCGCCGCCGGGGCCCCCGGCGCCTCCAGGGCCGCTATGGGTCTTGACGTGTTTGCTGAGGTGGTCGCTGCGCATGAAGCGCTTGTTGCAGACGGGGCAGGCGAAGCGCTTCTCGCCCGTGTGGGTCCGCAGGTGCCGCTGCAGCTCGTCGGAGCGGGTGAAGCGCTTGCCGCAGAAGAGCCAGTTGCAGACGAAGGGCCGCTCGCCCGTGTGCCAGCGCAGGTGCGCCTTCAGGTGCGAGGTTTTGCCATAGACCTTTCCGCAGCCGGGGATGTGGCAGCTGTGCAGCCCCTTGCGGCGCAGGCTGGCCCCCGCCGGCCCCAGCCGCTCGGCCTCCTGGCAGTTGGGGCAGTCGCAGGTGGCGCGTCCCGAGTAGCGGCGGGCGGAGGAGCGCGGCGAGGCGGCCAGCGGCGCGGCGGGGCCGCCGCCCAGCATGGAGCCCCCGGCGCCGGCCAGCGGCGAGGGGGCCGAGTCCGGGTAGGAGCCGGGCAGCACCGGCTTAAATCCATCCATGAGGTGCTGCCCGGCGGGGCTGAGGAGGTGCGGGGAGGCGCCGCTACTGAAGGCCGAGTGGCCCAGGCCAGAGTAATCCGAGTTGTAGCCGCCCAGCGGCGAGTGGAGCGAGGTCTGGAGTCCGCCGGCCGCCGGGTGCAGCGAGCCGGGCAGCGCGGCCGCCCCGTTGGGGCTCTGCACGTCGATCCAGCCGGCGCCCACGTCCCACCAGCTGGAGGCGCCCGCCGAGCCCACCTCGCCGGCACCGAGCCCCGGGTGCGACGGCTTGAACCAGGACTCGTAGGGGTGCGCCATGCCCACCCGCGGGTAGATGCCCTGCAGCCCCTCCACCGACGTGTGCACCTTGGAGATGAAGACGGGCTGGTGCGCCGCCGCCTCCTGTCCCGCCGCCCCTCCGCCGCCGCCTCCGCCGCCGCCGCCGCCGCCGGCGCTGCTCGGCGCTTGGAAGACGGAGTAGTCGTTGGCGAAGGGCGAGCTGGCTGCCGCCGCGCTGCTGGAGGTGAGAGAGAAGGCGCTGGAGCCCGGCGAGCCGCCGCAGCTGAACGAGTCCGAGACCAGGGCGGCCGCCGCTGCCGCTGCCGCCGCCGCCGCCGCTGAGGAGCCGTTTCGCGCCGCGCCCGCCACGCCGAAGCCCGGGAGGCCGGAGCCCACGGCGCCGCAGCTACTCGCCGAGGCCGAAGAGGAGGAGCGTTTCCAGGGGTGAAAGCCTTTGCCGAAGGAGGACGCGCTGTCCGAGAGGGCGGAAGGCGAGGGGCTGGGGCTGCCGATCTTGTTGCAGGTCGCAGCGAGCATGGCCAGAGGCGTGGAGCCTACCCGCGGTTCCTCCTGCGAGCACAGAGGGGAGAGGGCCGCCCCGCCGCGTCAGGATCGGAGCGGCCCCGCCGCCCCGCGCCCCGCGTCCCGCGCCCGGCACCGCTCCGCCGCCCGGCCCCGCTTCGCTCCGCCGGCCCCGGCCGCAAAGTTTCCCGACTCCCGCGGGAGGATCCTTTCGCTGGGGCCGGCAACGCGGTTCTGCCTCCAAACGCCTTCCCAAGCTTTTTTTCACCATCCAACTGCCCTCCCACGGAGGAGCTCGGGAAGGGTTAAAAAAAGGGGGAGAAAAAAGAGGGGGGGGGGAAAGTTGCGTCTGTTACCGTAGCTTTAAAGATGCCCCCGGCACGGCGGCAGCTACGTTTCAGCCTGTTCCCTTTCCCCGGGACCTGGCCAGTCCCCGTCCCACAGGTCAGTAAGGCTGTTTTCTTAAACATAGAATTGTAGGATTATCAAATTAGTCCTTTTTTAAAAAGAACTTTCTTAAAGTCAGCCTAATTTACGTACCAACGGTAATGAAATACATATCTAAATTTAACGTATGTAAATATGTATGTATACACGAGTTGAACGTACCTGCTAGACACGGTGGGCTGTGTTATTTTAAAGGGAAACAAAAAGCCACAATCTGTTGCAAATTTAAAAAATTGCACAAGAAAAATGATAGTGCTAGGTTTGGGGGTTTTTTGTTTGTTGGTTTTGTTTTTTTTTTCTTCCAGCAGTCACAAGTAAAGAAGAAAAGCCACTTCTCCAGGGGCACAGGAACAGCACAGCCCAGGCGCTGTAGGTTGTTTCTACAAATGCCCTTAAAACCTTTTTCTGCTCACTGAAAAGTGACTCTGCCCCCTTTCCCCCTCTCACTCTTTCTTTTCTCCTAAACTCAGTTGTACTTAAGTTTCAAAAAAAAAAAAAAAAAAAAAAAAAAAAAAAAAAAGAAGAAAGGAAAAAAAAAAGAGCTGAATAGAGGAGACTGATAGCCCCGGTCAAGACAGGGGTTATTTTAACCCCCTCCAATCGACAATAAAAAGAAACCAATTAAACCAGCAAGAGAAAAAAATCCTTAGACTCACCCCTAGAAGTGAAGTTGCCATCACACAAAAGTGCCCTCCTCTCAGAGGATCTTTTTTATATTGATAAATCAGAGGCAGTGTTTTTTTTAGAGGTGTGCAATACAATGATCAGTTCCGCCCATTCCACCACAATTGTAGCTCCCTCGCCGGCTTTGAAGTGCCGCTGAGCCTCCGCCAACCAATCCCCGCCACCGCCGCCTCGCTCCACGGCGTGACTGCGTGAGGTCATCAGCGCCGTCGAGCCCCTCCGTCGAGCCCCGCCGGCGCTGATGACCTCACGCAGTCGCGTCGTCGGGCGGCGAGCCACAATCCCGGTCCGCAGGGACCGCTAGCCCCGGGTCGGGCTGCTTCGTGTCGGCCGCCCCTTTCCATCACCCCTCCATGCCTGTAATCTGACAACAGGTTATATTTTCTTTTTCCGCGGAGCGGTTTATATCTAAATTTTATGTCATCATCATCATCTCAGTCTTACTATGATTATCGGCAAAGATTGGCGAGCGCGGTAGCATCCCGTTTCTTCACGGGGTCCCCCCGCCCCGCTCCTCTCTGCTTAGTCCTTCCTCTCCCGTTGTCCCATCGAGGAGGGGAAACACTTCGGGCCACTGCTCTCTGCCGTCTGCTCCCTTCTCGCCCTCGCAGACCCGCGTTTTCAGGCGTGATTCTTGGAGGAGGGGTCGCAGAAGCCGGAATCCGCCCGAGCGGCACCGGCACAATCAGGGGCTGGCTGCCGGGCGGCTCCGCCGCCTCGTCCCGGAGCACCTCGAAGGTGCGCTCTTTGCTCCCCTCGGCCCCTTGTCCAGCGCTAGGTGGCTGCGGAGAAGGGCAGAGCCCGCTCTCGCTCTCGCTGGGGGAGCCGCCCGCGGGGGCTGCCCCGGCCCGGCCCCGCTCGCTCAGGTGCTCTAACCCCCGCTGTTTTTCCGCGGCTTTGCTTAGCTTCCCAGGGGCTGTTTTTCTTATTGTCTCGGCCTCAGTTTTGACCCGTTTCCGTGTCGTGGGGTATTGACTGTACATCATATCTATTGATCAAGGGGGTAACGTACATTATCATACTTTGAAGTAAGAGTGAAGTAAATTAATGAACTGCTTTCTTTCTCTGAAGGCTGACGGTTACCATAAATGTCGCGTTTCTCCCCGCGAGCTGCTCTGAATGATTTTAGCCTGTTGAGAAGGCGTGACAGGCCAGCCCAGAAGGAGGAATGGGTGGGGGAAGGAGGGAACTCCGTTTAACAAATAAAAAAGAATTAACTTCATTGCTTTGCTCTCCTTCTATAATGATATTCATTTTACAGACCTAACGCACACTTGTGTAAATTTCGGGTTTAATTTAATCAATACTATCACCCGCGAAGAGGGGAAGAACATTTCCCGGAGATACTCCCTTGTATGAATACTTATTAACTTTTAGTCTCCACTTTCTTTATCTGTTGGGGATGGAGAAGAACTATTAAGACATAGATCAGAAAGCGTAAGAGCAAAACAAGCATCGTGTTCATTACATTTTAGAGGAACACAAAATCACATTTTGTGGTGTGCCAGGTTTGGTAAAAAGATCGACACGCATTCTTTTCAGCCCCAGAAAGTCTGAGAGACTTTACCATCCACCGGGGAAGGAGAAGACGTTAGTGATATATCTCTTTTTAGGAGAGCTTCGTCGGGTGGGTCTTCCATTTGCATACGTACTTTGTCTACACTTGTCTGCCCAGAGGAAACGTGTCTTTTCTCGGTCTTCTTCGTGTTTGTTTGTTCCGATGCTTGCCCTGACTCTTTTCATTTGAGGTCAAAAATCCTTAATTTTCAGTGTGCTTTTCCTTTAAAAGCACCGTCTTGGAAATGATGAAAAACTCGTTGTAAAAATAGTCGTGGGAGTCTTTACAAGGAAACTCAACTGAGAGGGAGGGAAAAAAAGGCAAATGCATCAGACCAGAAATCACAAAACTCCTGCCAGTGGGCATCCTCCTGCTACTCTGACAATTTCCCTGAAACTGGAAAAGCAGCAGTTTCTGAACTTTCAGAACGATGAGCTGATCTTTCCTGAATTCACCATCGAAACATCTGTAACCTTCCCCCTTTGTATACATTGCCTGCTGGGCAAAGGATTTAAGGAAGCTTACAATTTTGTTTGCATTTGCCTTATTGACCACTGCACTTAAGGGTGCAGTACATCAACATAATATGCAGGTGGGGACGGGAGGGAGGGGTGGAGGGGGGGACAAGAGAGGTTTTCCCGAAATTAATTAAAACTTTTTTTTTCCCCCCATTTGAAGTTTGATGTACGGGAGTAGATAAATGTTCGTGCCGTTTCTTGAAAACCTGTGGGATCCACTCTCAATAAAGCTAAAATCTATTAGCATTCTGTATGCATCTGCAGCATAAATTTCATTTGAATTTCAAATTTAATAAACCAGGAGGTTTTTAATCATCCCTGGTTTTATTTGTTTGATATTAACATGCTTATTGACCGGGTCTGTTGACCAGTTTGATCATTACAGGACAGCAAAAAGTTAATTAAAACGACCACAGCTCCTTAATCATATCATCTGTCTCATCCATGTCGCTCCCTTTATTACAGCCTATGATGGATAGTCTCCCAGATTAATTTCTCTGTTTCTTCGATTTGGACAACAGCTTTTGGGACCTAATTTACATCCTGGGAAAAACTTGCTCAAGTCTAACTAACATCTTGTGTCTACAATGTACATTAGCAATCTCGGAACTTTAGCCACAAGGATAGCTGTCATTAACCTTTCGGGGAGTGGGGTGGATTTTTCTCGGAGCAAAACCCTGACTCTACGCGCTGCTACCGGCAAGTGGACAGAGATGGATCGACCCCTGTACTAGGGGTCCTCGCCTGTCTACAGACAGCGCTACCAGGGAGTAGGGGGAGATTTCTCTCGGAGGAAACAGAGGTCTGTGCCATTTGAAAAGGCATAGCTAGAAAGATTAAACTGCATGCTGACCACGCCGTGTGTTGGATGTCCATGTTAGAGAGGGAACGCGCTTCACACCACCCTTGCGCCAATTTAGAGGCACACGGGTGGGAGCCGCGGTCTCCCGTCGCCTTCTCGGTGGTGCAGCTGCTCTCCGCTGTCTCTCAAGCGTCCAGTGAGGAGGAAGCCTCGGCTCCTCTGCGTCCAGCGGCTCCTAGTTCTGCTCCCATGGTCTCGGGGAAAAGCCCCTGGGCGGGGGCCTTGTCCTTGCCCTCCCCGAGCTCCGTGCGCTGGAAGACTTTGCGTTCCCCCCGTGTTTCCCTCATCACCCCTCACCTGCTGCCCTGGGTAGGTGAGGGCCAGGAGGTGTCCCCTTCCCCCGCCACCTTCACCTGGAATCTGTCACCTGGAAGATTTACCGAGGGGTGACAGGCGCAGGAGGGCTCGGCTTGGACGGGGAGCGGAGAAAGGGGAATAGCACATAAATGAAACAAAACAGTCACCAGCCAGAACTGACCGTGCTGTGCCGAGCGGTCACTGAGCAAAAGGGGTGGTTGATGTCGTTCTTTAACTTCCATCCACACCTCTGCATTGCTGTGCTTTACCTGGGACGATTCCGTCACTGCCTCACTGGGCAGTTTCGTTGAGACCGGAGCTCGCTGTCGGGCACCTGGTGCAGCTCGGCGGCAGCGGACAGTGCACATACGCCGGTACCTGCATCTATTGCCACGTAGGTTACCGGCGTTATTTCTTCCATCGATACAAATGTGTCTGCTCGAGGTACCCGCCAACCCTACCGTGGTCCCCGTCCCCCTGCCTGCTCCGCGCTCCCCAGCCTTGCGCGGCCTGGCTGCTCCCCCGCTAAGCCGGCGGGGAGGTGCCCGGCAGAGCCCGGGCTTCTCGCTGAGCCACTTTGGCGAGGAAACACGCCGACCTGCCGGCTCGTAGCCGGCGCATTCGCATCAATGTCTTTCGGCGTTTATTTATTTATTTGTCTGGATGTGTGTAAAAGAAAAAAAAAAAAAAAAGCTGGTTGCTCCTCCGAAAGGTCCCTGTAATTAGATTAGCCCAGGAAGACACCGTGCACATGTTGGTGTCTGCGTGCCTGGGGAGGGAAAGGAAGAGGCACCTTCACACCCATCCTGTTTACATCGCGGGTGTGCGCCCAGATACGATCCGCATCTCCTCCTTCTCCCCGTTTTTTCTCTGCCCCCTTCCCCCCACCATCCCCCGCGCTCCCCCGGTACGTTATCGCTGTGCACGCATCGGCGGCTCCTAGGCGGTCATGTAAGTACCGGGAGACGCCGGAGGGGAGAGCGAGCGCCCGAGCTGGGCGCGCCGGCACCGGGCGGGGCAGAGCGCGGAGCCCCCGTCGCAGGTCCTGTGGTCTTACCTAGAATAGATTTGTTTAAGCTGCTTTCTGTTTTTTCCTATTATATATCACCTTCTCCCAGGCACCACTTATGGTTAAAAACTACTAAATTCTTCTCCTCAGCGGTATTGATTTCTTTTCATTCTGCTCCGTTAGGAAAGGAGGTAATGCTTCCAGATTACCCCGCGTCTCCTCCAGACGGTTGACAATTGCAATCGCAGTTTCGGGAAGATAAATGTTACTTTGGGAATTGCGTTTAATTACAAATAATCTAGGAGCTGCTCTGAGTCCGATGGTTTAACCACACGTGTTCAAATCATAGTACAAGCTTTACAAGCGGGTGAAAAGATATAGTAAACGTTTGAGAAATCGGTGTGCAAAACAGGACGTTCCCATTAGATAGGCTGTCTGAAGCTGGGTCATGCCCCATATAACATGCTATTTATATATAAACATATATATATATACATACATATATATGCACATATACACACACATGCATGGGTGCGTGTGTATATGTGCGATATATAAATGTGTGTGTGCTAGACACTTGAATATACAAATCCTAATGCACCCAAAATCGTAGTCTGCAAAGAACAGAGAAGAAAGGGAAAGCTTTCCACGCGTGTATGTATGTATGTATGCATGTATTTGTTCTCCCAACTGCACAAACTGTCACTCTGGAAAAAGAGAATTAAAAAATCTTTGCTTTCTGCCGTTTGCGGAGTGGAAGAACCCCTGGTCCTCCGGGAAAGACGTACCTTCGAAGCACTATGCCAGGAAGGTTTTGCCCACATCCGTTCACGCACGCAGTGTGCACCACAGACTCCTCCTGAATGCAGAACTTCTGCGATTTGACTCGAGAGACCCAATGTTGATATATTTACTATTCCTCTTACAATGTAGCTGCCACCTTTTCCTGTCGTTATTTGCCTATATGGCAAAGCAATTAGGTCACCCCTCTCGCGCCCTTCCCCCATGCCCAGCAGCCTTATTAACTTCGAGGGGGTGGGCAGACGAACAGCGGGAGGGAGGCAAGGTGGCGAACAGGTTATTCTCTTAACCCGACCTGGCTGCAGGAGCGAGATGAGCAACACTGAACAGATGTCCCCATTTAAGCCATTCTTTTCCCACATGCCTGCTGGATGCTGCCAGGGCGCAGGAAGCTTGCTGCAGACCTGGCCCATTCCCGGCCATTATGGCCAAGTTATTCTGGACCAGTGAGCACGAACAAAATGGGCTTCAGATCGCGTGCTTGAGAATAATTCGACTCTGAGCCCTGGAAGAGCCCCATCCCCCGATTTTTTTAAGTGTTGGGGGGTGGACGGGGACGTGTTTCAGCTCTGATCGCAGAAGAAGAACTTCTCAAAAGCCCCTTCCCCCTCCCTCTCTTCGGCAAATATGGTATAATTTACAGAGCAACTTAATAATCCGAGGGCCACCGCAAAAGCCCTTTGCGTTGTAAACCGCTTCTAATTACCTGCCAGAGCAATTAGCTGACTATCACGAAGAAATTAGATCGCTCAATGTAGCATAAATAATGCGAATAATTTTGTAAGGAGAATGGAAAGCGAGACCTGGTGTTTCTTTATAAGGAAATAACACCTCGTACTGTACGAACCCTACATGAACACATATTAATGTCTAGGCATGCACGGAAATGAATCCGAACATGAACCCTCTGGCTTAGATTCAGCACTTTCTTCATTTACATATGCGGGTGAAAGTCGGCTTCCAAGCATTTAGATACAGAGCTCTTCCAGATCACAGTAATTAACACATAGCGACTTCAATAGAAAAACCTGTTTTCCAGATGATTTTTACAATGCTGCTTTATGTCTCATTTGGCAGTTTAAATAGCTGGAGTTGTTTTCTGGCTGCATCTCCACTCTCATCTGTTGAGCATATTTTGCCTAGAATACTGACCAAAACTTTCGAACCCCTTTTTTTTAAAACATAGATGACTAATATACTGGGCATGCCTAGAGATTTCGGGTGGGTTTTTTTCTCGTATGGGTTAGTTCCTCGAGAAAATTTTATGAATCGCCTTAAAAATGTATGCTGTTTAACAACAATTATTTTCTTCTTTCTGCTTTTCATCTTGAAGGATCTTAAGCCTTTGCTCCATTCTCACTGCCTCAATATTTGATCTCAAGAGGAAATTTTTTTTTCTAAATTAAAATTTACAGGTGTTGGACAGTTTGCACGGATTTAAATGTACGTGTATATGAATAAGGTTATTAAATAACACTTTTTGCTAAATACTTGTTCAATCTACTGGATCTACAGCGGTTGATACAGCGGAGGAATTGAGGAAGGAGATTGTGCCCACCAGAGGAAGGAGATTGTGCCCACAATGGCCGGACCATCGTGTAATGAAAGTGCCTTTACAGCTGAATTCAGCTGAAGTGGATTGAATCTGTTTCCGTTGCGTTTCCCTTCACTAACACACGCACACACACAAGCCCGTATTGGGAAAACTGCTAGTCATAAAACTAGACGTGAACGTGCGAGATCGTGGTGAAGATCATCCCAGCTCGAACTACAGCTGGTCATTGCTCGGAGGCAGTTCAGGATTTAATGCAACTTGTTAGGAGTGCTCCAGGCTAAGGATAAAGACAACTAATTGGGTTTATCTTTGATAAATAGGAGCAGCAGGGTATACTGTAATCCTTTAAATGCCTCCTTCGAAGGGGGCAAAAGCGGAGTGAGTATATGATCAGATCTTCCGTAACTTTTCAGAGCGTTTTTTTTCTCCCTCTTCGACACTAACGCAGCAGACAGGAAGGGGCTCGTCAGACACCCTTGTGCCCAAGTTGTCTCCGGGAAGCTGAAATTTTCTCTGAACACGGTTTATAAGCTTCTCCAGGTCTGAAGGGGTCTGCTCAGCTGTTCCGCAGCCCCCCTGAAGCACACACGGAATTGTACAGCATGTTTAACGATTCTTGCTAGTCGGCTAATTAGAGACGACTTTGAAGCTCCATTACCGGCAGCAAAATTATTGCGGTCAGTTTAGGCCAAATTCTGCGGTCCTTAATGGAGCGAAAATCCCACTGAAGTCAATGGGACAGAAGTCAATGGGCGTTGTGCTCTATTAAGGAGCACAGAATGTGTCCCAGTGTGATTTAGAGATTAAAAATCGGTATCGGTAAGCTGTGAGTTTAGGATGGTCACGCTCTCGAGGCAGGATCTCACCCGCGGCCAGGGAAGGGCCTGATCCCTTCCCACCGGGCGGACTGAGCTCCGCGGCTCCCCCGGGGGTGATGCCGAGGGCAGGATCGGTGCCGGCGGTTATTAATCATCAACCAGGGACAGACAAAAGGATTTTTCTGGCGGTTCTTAAAGCAGCAAAACTTCAGTTTCCCGCCGACTTCAGCCCCGCGGAGGACTGTCAGCGCTGTGAGAGGAATTCGGTCCATCCTGCGGCCCGCCCCACGGCGCGGCGGGGGAGTCCTGGGCGCGGCCCTCCCCCTCCCCCCCCCCCCCCGCCCCCGGCGCTCCGTCCCTCCTCTCCCCGTGGGTGATGTCCCCAGCCACTGATCAAAGAGGCTTGTCTCCCCAGTGAGGCTTTGGATACCGAGGGTCCTGCGTGAGGACACAGTAAGCAGCCCCCTCGGAGCCCGCAAGCAGCACATACACCAGCACAGCAGGGCTTGGGAAGTCCCGTTCCTAACCCTGACCACCCACGCGCTGCTATCGACGTGATTTGACAGACAAATTCCGAGCTCGGGTTTAAGGTGCAGCTTTGGGCTAACCCTTGATCTCTGAAATGCAATTTGGTTGTGCATTATATAATATTTCCTTATTGTGGTGCGACATAGCACTGGAAATGCAGAAAAGTCCGTTTTACAAAACTGAAGGAAATGTTGCAGGTCACTGAAATGGGACTATAGTTCAATATCCTTTCTCTTTGAGAGAGAAGAGGGGTGGGATATAACAGTCTTCCTTTCTTCTTCCTGTCCTAGTGGAAAGTAAAAGCTTTCATGAAAACTTCACAGCGTTTTTCCCTGAGCGCGGAGGGGAACACACAGCTGATTCTCTAGGAAGCTGCGCACAATTAAGACTCATTTTCTTTCTGCTGGAACAATTAATTGTACAAATGAAAGGTCAGGCGTGTGCTTTCCCGATGTTTATCAACCACAATAATAAGCCCCTTTCTATTTTTTCCCCCAGTGCATTATATTGTAATAAAGTGCTGCCGCAATGCCGTCTCCCTGGGTAAACATCTCCAAAGGCAATGCAGGGAAGCCGAGTGGTATGTATGTGTATATATGTATATATATTTAAGGACGCAATGGCCGAGGCGAACGCAAATGCGAGGTGTGAGAAGCGAAGGTTTCCCTAGCCCCGTTGTTCCCGCGTACCGGCGAAGGAAAGGCATCTCTTTCCCTGGAGCGCTCCCGGGATGCCGCCGGCCAGGGCTGGCTTAGCCCGGAGGGAGAGATAGTGCCTCCTGAGGTTTCTTTGCTCCTCGTGGTCTGGGTTACTTTTGTAGTGGGAGGGACGGATCCTGCCCCCCGTTCCCGGGGATCCAGATCACCTTGGCAAATTCTTGCCGTTTACCTCTCCATCCATCAAAAATCCACCCCTGAAGAAATAGACTAAGAACATCTCCTTATCCATGACAGGTTTTTCTTTCCATCGTAGGAGACTTCTGCTCACATCTTCAAGAATACACCTAGTACCTGCCAAATCCTAAAAAATCTGAAGGGCTTCACTTTTTCATGCCAGCTTGGTACGTGTGGATTCATTGGGTTGCGTACAGTACTCTTGGAACAGAAATATTATATTTGATGTTTTCATTAACAGTTTCACTTTTTTCCCTATTGCTTGGGGAACAGGCAAGTGACCACTGGAATTGTGCTTGAGGGGAACGCAGCTAGTGTTGGCAAAGTGTTTTTCTCCCATTTGATATCTTTCTCTGCATGCAACTGTCCAGGACATTTACCCTGTGTGATGTTCTCCTTAAGCTCAATCTGCTCATACAGTGGATAAATTTCTCACTGATTTTATCCTTCTTGAACACAAACATCTCTGCGTTCCTGACACGTGTGAAATGATGGAAGAGAACTAAAAAGACATTTCAGGAGCTGTGCAATGAGCTGGAGAAGATCTTGAGGTTTCATGTTGAAGCAGTCTAAAGTATCATGTCTGTCCTGTCCAGGTGATTGGGTCTACTTTATTTTTTTTTTCAGTCATGTTGGCCTGAGACACCAGACAGTTTCTCAGAAGGGTCAGCCTCCATTAGGATGCAAAACATGGGTCTGTTTCTCTTTGGGTAGGAATCTCTGCCCTATACCTTACAATTTCTTACATTTGTAAGAGGGTGTCCTGTATACCTGGCAACTCTGGACAGGCAAGTTTGGTTTAAGCCAGCAGGAAGCTCTGAATGCCTTCAACTGACATTTGGATTCAGTGTCACTGCCATAATTAACCCAAGGAAAACATGTATCTGGAAGTGAAGGGGAAGAGTTCTGCTGACCAAGGTGCAGTATGGCCTCTTGAAGCGGCCGAAGTGGTGACAACAGTGCAGTCCATGAGTCCAGCTCCAAAGAGAACATGCAGACTGACATTTTAGATCCAATGGCCACAGAGCATTGATGTCTGCACAAGGAGAAGCCAACGCTGTTGCTCCTGTGGTGTTTAGCTAATTGTCCAGCAACTGCTCTGTACAAAAGCTATGAGGTAATAGTTCAGAGTGACCGCATCTGGTAGTAAAACTCATTGCTCTTCTGAAAGGCTGCTCACTATTGTGCAAATGTAAAATTGTTCTTCAAGCACTGAGTACAGTCTCAGCTGAAGTTTACCGTAGTTGCCTGTTTCACGGGGGGCATAAAAAATAGTAATGATGCAAGTACAGACTTGCCACTGTGGGGGAAAGGGTTGTCCCTGGGCTGGAAACAGCACTGAAATAAATACTTGGATCAAGCTGAAATGGCTGTACCTAAGCATGTAAAGAAGAAACATCCCTATTCCTGTCGGAGGGACTCCTCTATGTTCAGGGGGAGAGCCTTTACAGACCGCAGGCGTGACCTGCACGACCCACAGCCTCCTCTTCCAAGTCACAGTGACGCACCTCTGTGTAAAGTCCTGACCCATCACTATGTATAAAGTGAGCATTCCTGTGTGTCGAACACAACAACCTGCTGCCTGAGTCCCCAGGAGGGGCATGAGGGCATCCCGAGCCCGCGCTCACACAGACCCCGGTGCGCTGCCCCGTGCACTCACACGCACCCCAGCAGCGACCCTCCCCCGCAATCACACCCGTCCCCGCGCTGACAGGCTGGGAGGGCGCCGCACAAAAGGCGCGGGCGGGCGCGGCCCACCCTGCCCGGCCCCCCTCCGCCCCCCGTCCCACCCCTCCGCCCGCTCCCGCCCCGATCCGCCCTCGCCGCGGGAGCGGCGCTGGGAGAGGCGGCCGCGCTAGGAGGGACGGGGGTCGCCCTCGCCGCCAGCCCGAGCGACGCAGAGGGGAGCGGAGCGACATTGTCGTCGCCGACAAACCCAAACCGCAATTTTTTCAAAGTAAAGCAAGCAAAGTTTACACAGGTAGATTCCAGTAAATCTCATGCCTCCCCTTGTTTGGGTAGAGTTCAGCGTGATGATAGTTAATTAGAAGGAATTGGCAGTTTTAGTGACTAGGAAAGGTGTGTAATTGGAGTCTACTTTGTATGTAGACTCTGTATTTTTCAGATACTGCAATTCAAAATTGACTTTTTGGCATAAACTACTTTTTTTCCTTAGATGTTCTTGGCTAATGAAAAATTGAATAGTACTGTAAAGAATGACCCTTTAACATCAGTTTGTGTCATGCTATATTAAAAGTAGATAAAAGAGATATTGAATACTAATGGATTTTCTGAAATGGTTAATGTCCATTCGTTTGTAATTAGAAATCTATTTACTCTGAAGAAAAAAAGTCACTCATAGCAGAAAGCTTAAAATTGTTTTTTATTAGGATGCAGTCAGTGTTTTATATATGATAGCAGTAAGCATTAATTAGATCTTGCACAAACTTGGGGACAGCTTCAAGAATGAATTTAGGAATCTGGTATGTTCTGTAGTAAAGACACATTTCATTCCATGGGGAAAAGTGACATTATGTCTATGCTACATTTTTGTGGAATTACTGTTTCCACAGAATCATTCAACAGATAACATCATGTTAGTAGTTATTAATTTGTTCATCTACTTTATGCTATGCTAGGAATACTGCTTTCAACTGTTAAAGAAACAGCTGGCTTTTTATACAAATAAACTGGGCTCTGAGACTGTCAATCTTCTTTGTTTGACAGAGAGGAGTTCCCTCCTGCACTGAAAGAATAGCTCAACATCTGTCATTCCATTCTCTTTGATGGCCCAAAATCAGGAAGACTACAGCTGTCTTTTTCCTTTCAGATACTTCTTGGACAGAGAGGTAGGAGGACTGTGTATTTGGTCAGCATGTTCATAATGCATTAAGCAAGTCCCTACAAGCCCTTGCATGTAATTGTATTGTTTTCCCACTGCTTGAATAGTAGAATTTGCAATGTAAAAGGTCTTTGGAATTTTGATCCTCTTATGTGTGTGTTTGTTTTGTTTTGTTTTAAATATCTGATTAGTCTGCCTTTTTTAATAAAACACATTTAATTGTAATCAAAGTGGTTACCTATACTTTATACCTAGGCACGGGGCCCATGGGCATGTAAATTGCAGATGTACACATGAGCATAAAGCAGAAAATATTTATTCTCACAGGTTGGAAATTATACGACAACTGCTAAGTGCTGGAGGAAGATGAAAATGAGGGATGTAAATTAGCTTATTCCTTGCAAGCTCAAAAGTGGCATCTTTTGACATGTCTGTATGGAGCAGAGGAGAGAGGGAAGGGATGGAGGAGGAAAAGAAGGGGATGGAAGAGGCTGGGAAGAATGTTTATCTCACAAATATTTAACCTCATTACCTTCAGTTTTATATCCATTAAATTAGTCAAAACCAAAAAAAAAAAGCAAACCCAGAACAGAAATTCAAGTACAGTCTTCTTCTAATAGTAGGCAAACTAGCAGTTGACAGTAGATTGTGTATTGCTTTTCTTAGAATCACAAGTAGGAGTTATGGTGATAAACCTCAGAGTCCCATCCAGCAGCAATTGTGCGAAGCATACACCTCTGTGACCTACAATTTGAGCTTCACAGTCCCGAGATTTGGGGAAAGCGTGAAATGCAAAATGCACAGAGGGATTTAGGCTTTGTGAAACCCGGCTCAGCTGTCCACTGGAATCCACAGTCTGAAGTTAGGCTGTCAGGCTGCCTGTCATACACCTAGTGTCAGTTCAGGCTGTGATAACATGGTGATTTTGATTTGGCTTACATTTATGCTGCCACTGAAAGAACAGCTCAGCAGATCAATCACACTATTACCTACTGTTTAGATCCCAGAGCTCTACTTACTGTTTATCTGCTGATCTTAGAAGAACAGGAGCAGAAAGGAGACAGTTTCTTAGCAAGGCTGGTCTTGATTCAAGGTTTTCTAAAAAAAATAAATTAATTACATTTTCCACAGAAATGCCAGTCTAATCTCAAGTGCCAGAACAATGAGACCTTACTAGACCACATCAGATCATATTTAGGGGAGACTTTAAAGTGTCACCAGCAATTCCAAAAATGATACCCAAGTTTGCATAAAAAGACCAAATAAAAAGTTGCTATTGCTATTTACAGATAGAAGAACCATCTTGGGTCCATGGCTAGACCAGCTGAGAAAAGAACCTCACAGAAACAGGAAAATCTCCTGCACTAAAGAAGAGAATCATGAACAATGAGATCTTATTTTCCCTCTAGTCTCTCTGGATTAGAAATTAAAACTATACCTTCCATTTCCTCTGTTTCTTTTCAAGCATGTACCAAATTTGTCCCTGTCCTGTGTGGAGTGACATACTCATCTCCATCTAGGTCCCCAGATTTTTGGAGACAGCAATTGATTTGGTGCCCCTTCAGGTCTCTGTTTCCATAGTGTTGGATTCTGATACTCAGAACAGGAGGGAAGTTTTTAGCCAAAAGGCCTGTTGTCTAAAGGAGTTACTAGACTGCCCAAAGGTATCTTCCTGCGTGTGTCTGCTGAAGGAAACAACATGTACCTGAATTAGTTGTTGGCCTTCTCTCATTGCTCAGAAAAGACAGTCCTGTCAGCTGTCTTATTTAGAAAGTAAACTGAGCCAACCCTGGCCTGTAAATTGCATTTTCCAATAGGAATATCCCAGTGAGTTTTCTCCAGATCACTGTGTATAGGAGTTTTCCCGGACTTTGTAACAGAAAGCAAACAGACCATTGCCAATTCTGCATGGCCTTCTCACAAGATGATACAGATTAAGTATTTTGAATTTTCTTTCTGGTTTATGAGTTTGGGGTGTACCTTCATTTTAAGCCTTTTTTGGTGAAACAGTGTAGAATAGTATTTGGTTTTGTAGTGTGCATTTTTAGTGGGAGCTGTGAATTTTGAAAGAGCGTTTTGTTCTGGGGTCTATAGTTTGGGGAAAACACAATAAAATTGCAAGAGTTATAAACATTGTAACTAGCCTTGGGGATGTTTTAGCTGAGTCCCTCCTCCAAATCTTTTTGAGGAAGCAGATCTTTAAAGTTAATAAGCTTAGGAAGAATTTAATGAGTATATAGACACTGAAGCAACTCAGAGCATTTGTCTTGATCTTATGAAAAGGAATCACAGTTAAACTCCTTATTACTTATGACATGTAGATTGTGCTTTGGATTGGCAACCTTCAAAGTTATGTTTTCATGATTTGTTAAATTATGTGAAATAGACAAAGACAAATTTGTAGCCTTTAATGACCCAATCAAGACTGTCACTTTGTCAGCTTCCAGAAAAACTTGCTCTCACTCTTGAAGGAGCAACATTACCATTGATTACATCAGAATCCAATAAAATAACATTCACATTTGCGTCATGGCAGTATAAAAAATATTGTAACAAAGAAAACATCTGTTAACGTGGTTACCCTGATCTACATACACGTGAGCAACATTCAGACACCTGATACTTGGATGTTTGTCTCTCATCCATGTTTGGTTTGGATTACAGAGTGTGTATGCTGTCTTCTCAGGCACTTTAGCATCTATGCTATTCCACGGCCTATGGGAGCTATGCCAGTAGCTGTCCTCTTGCTGTCTTTGTGATCCCACTGAGAATCTAACATACTGAAGACTGTAAAGAACTTGCTGGATTGCTCCAACCCTAATCCGGTCCACTTTTCTCTATGTTAAAATGCAGATGGAAGGTGATCTTAGAACTACAGCCCAGTCTTTGGTCTATCAAGCAATTTTGCTGCTGGGGTGAGGTCCCTCTCTCTCAGATAGAGAAGATCCAATTACTTCTAAGTTTTAGACTGGGTTTGTGGTTTTTTTTTTTAAACCACATATTTTATCTAATGACTAAATTATGGTCTGATCAGTGTGAAAATAGAACTGCTATAAAAAGAGGAGCCTTTGAATCCAAAGATTATTTGGGAATCTGGACCTTTTAGGGAAAGGAAAACAAAAGTTGAGTGCCAACCATATTGTTAATCCTGAACTTTACAAAGGGATTCTACATAAAATAGTGAACAGGCAGGGACCACCTTAAGGGACATGTGTCATGGGTGGTTGCACAGGTCACCACAAGGAAGGGTCGCTATTCACACAAAGCGAGAATGTTGCAGTGTCATGCCTGTGCTGCTGATTCAGCTCCTTATCAGCTTCTGCCTTGAGCTTTGATAGCTGATGTGACAAACCATAAATAATGGAAGGTCAAACTGAGCAATGTTGTTCTCTCTGACCTTCTAATACTTCTGGCTTATTAGATCAGTCATTAGAGTTTCAACAGGCTACTAAGAAACAGAGTACAGTGACTATAGCTGTCAAATACTTGCCCATTCACAGACAGCCTCTCTGTGTAGTTATTAAATGCATCCCAGGGAAAAAGTAGTACATTCCTTGAAAGGAAATCAAGTTGAAAAATAGGATGAAAACCATGAAGTAGCCAAATATAGAATATGGCCACGTGTAAAGAGAATCTATTACAAAAAAACCCCAACCTATTACCACCCCAGAAAAAAAACCCAAACAATAACAAAAAAAAAGCCCACGGTTATCAGGCTAAAAATTTTTCTTTTCTTTTCTTTTCTTTTTTTTTTTTTTTCTTTTTTTTTTTTATTATTTTTTTTAATCAAAGGGATATGAGTAATAACATAAGAAAATAAGGCAATGAGAACAGTCCATCCTCCGTCTCCTCCAAAATTCTGAAGTTGAGGCAGTTCCATAGTTTCTATTCTGTTTTTATCCTTCTTAAAAAGTTGTCAAATTTTCTATTAAAACTGGGAAATTTTCCATACCAGTAGTCTTCCAAATCTTAAAACTTTAAAACAGTTGAAAGAAAAAAATGGTTCAGAATTTAAAATCTCATCGATTTCAAAATTAATTTTAGGAACGTTTAGGTATCATTTAGCTAATTTTAAGAATGATTTCCAATTATTTTGTTGAATAGGTCTTGATAGACTTATATAAATGAAGATGTAGGATCACAACCAGTATACTAGAAGGAGAAAGACACTACCAGCACAAACTGTCCTCAATATCTGCCTCAAGATTTTATGGCTGCAACACAAACACCTGTAAAATCTACTGATAGAATGTCATGTGCACTCCTGGGGTGGGTTCATATGGAGCTCTGTAACTACCACTGCTGTAGCCCCTGCTACAGTCTATAAGTCTCAACTTACAGAAGGCGATGCTGTGAATCACAAGATGCCAGCTATGCTAAGGGGTCACCGTGAGCAACAGTGTTGTTCTACAAAGAAGAAATCCTGTTTGGTTAGAAAGAAAAAAAAAAGGTTAAAAAAACTGTATGCTAAAAATTAGCTCCAAAAAAAATTTTGAACATTGTGCATTCAACTGAGAGATCAGAAATGAACAGAATTAAGCTTTCCTTGCTAGCCTTAAGTGTCCCTTTTCATGTTATGAATCAGTCTTAAAATACACTGTAACTCTCTCTTTTTACAGCATTACCACTTTGCTGGGCATAGGGGCTTCTCAGGGAAAAAGCTGTGTTACTTTAACATAAAAGGCTGTCGTCTGCTGGAATATCATGAAAAAGTGAGAAGCTGCCATAAATGAAACCAGAATAGGGAAACAGGAACCCCTCTTCATGAAAACAACTGTACATTATGATAGAAAAGGATTCTTTTGGAATCATAGCAGTAGAAGTGACTGCTCATCTATTCTGATTTTGTCCCTCAGACTCAGATTCCTCATGTGATTCATGCAAAAGTTTTATAGGTGGAATATATTTCCTGTGTTTTCCTTATTTGCTGAGTGCACAGCTTCAGATACTCAGGACTAATTCACAGTAGTGGTGAGTACTCACAGATGCTGCTGAAATCAATGGGACTTATGCTTTAGATGTATGAAATGCCATAAAATTGTTAAGCCTCTTGGAAAATCTAGCTCTAAGCACATCATATTAAGGACTCCGAATTAGTAGACATTTTCATCAGTCTTGGCCATAACAGCTCAGCACTTCAGTTCCCCATCTGTAAAGTGAGTCTAATAGTAAAGTCTCACTTCTCAGGTTTAAAGATAAATTAATTAGTATTTGGGAAGCACTCAGAAACCCTAGTAGAGAATACTATAGAAACACTCATAAAGACATAAATAATTCAGTATTCTGCGCAGGGTTTGAATGATGCGCACCAAGGAAGGCATGGAGCCACATATTGAGTGATAAGAATAAAAAGAATATTGAACAGCTGCTCACTCAGGGAGCATCGTCCATCCTATGAACTGAATGATGTATGTGTCTGTGCAGTTAAAGACTTATTATCATGCATATGTGCAATGAGCTCAAATTAAAGTTGCAAAGGCAAGCTTAATTTCGATTGTCCTGAAGTTGAGAGGGCTTAAATTTGCAACATGAACATACTTTCAACATAAATATTTTGTGTGATCATCTCTGTATTTTCATGTTTTCGTCCTAAAGACACAAAAGGTTTTCTGTGTTAGTGAATCCAGTCACCACATACATAAAGCAGCCATGTGGCCTGGTTCATTCTGAGAACAAATGTATTGATTTTCAGGGGACCTACAACAGGAGTAGATTTGGCTCAAATCATCTCCTTTGCCTAATTGTGTAGTTTTGTTGTGGCTGCTGGGTAGAAGTGAGGCATTAAATGTGCTCAGGGACAGAGTAACAGGCTTGTCTTTTGGCTTTACTTTGTGTCAGGTTTTTTTGGTGTTTAATGTAGCATTTGGAGAATCACATAAACTTCCATCCCAGAAATGAAGTTATTGCCAAAGCAAAAATTCCTGTATTTACATATAAATATCCCCATTCAGCATGACTGAATACCTTTTCTCATTTTTAATAAAATAGCAACATCCACAACAATCAAATTCTAAGACACAGATGTTAGATTAAACTGACTGTACATATCTTTGGATGCAAACTCAATCTTTCAGAAATTCTACCTGGTCCAAATGAACAATCCTTAATAAACATATTCTGAATTATAACCAGATTCCTAGATAAGATTATTTGATCTCCCCTGAAGACCTCTACAACAGAAAAATGAGACTGCTGGTTTCTTCTGTCTCGCTCAAGGATGGAGGTCTATTTTTATTATGTTATCTATCTTTAGATCAAAGACCAAAGGCTTGACCTGGACCAGTCAGTGCACATCGCGATCTTCTATTATTTGTGACCAAATCTGGTCCTTTCAAACCTATCATCTGCTTAACACTTTGAGTGTTGGCAAGAGCAAGTGTGATATTTTAACATTTTTTTGACTGATCATGTATACACAATTAAAAATATTTACTTCGCCCCTTGCTTTATTCTCACTTTATCCCAGATTTTGTAACAAATGTGTTGGATTCCAAACTAGATGTAGTGCTGTTTCAGGTTAGACTGTCTTGTTTTGCTAATTTAAAAATTATTTCAGAGAAAACTTCTTGTCAGGAGAGGATTTTAAATATTAAGTCATACTATTTTTAAGCAAACTCCTAATTTTGTTTGCACTTTTAAATGCTTTTCTGAACTCTCATACTTTTCTGTGGAGAAAGCCTTATTATTTATTTAATAACTCTCCTCTCTCTCTTTTTCTTTTTTTTTCAGAAACATAACTTATTATCTACTCCAAGATTAAAAGCATTCTAAAACATATAAGCTGCAAGAAATAGCTATCTTGTTGATTTTCAGAAAGTCTACAATACTCCATCTAATGTATTCAATGAATTATTTATTTCTTAAAGAGATACAATAAATCTTTACCTACTGTATTTGATGATTTTCATAGCAGGAATAATAAGTAATATGATTTGAGTGTGATTGGAACCAGTACTGAGAGGGGGGAAGGGAGGTCAGTTTAGACTATTTACCAAGCACATTGGAATAGGGTGCATATGTAAAGAGACTGGACATTGCTACTCAAAATTTTCAGGTGAAAAAAAAGCAGACTATTTCCACTGAAAATAAAGAGCAGGAATTACTCAAATACTTGTTTTTTGAAGGAGCAGCTTAGGTGCAAAAGCACAATGGTGACGTTCAGTGCCATTGTTCTCTGTTGCGTTGGAGTGGATCCAAGAAATTCCATTGATTTCAGTGGGCTTCATTGGGCTAACTGAGAATAGAATCTGACTCCATGTTACTGGGGGTGGGAGGAGTGACAAGAATATAAATAACTCCAGATAAGTATTTGAATTACAAGTACTTTGCAACATGGTTTCTATCTTTTAAGACTGACCATATTAAGAAGCATTAAAGTTCCGGATAAATCCTCTCCCACTCAGTTCTTACAGTTAACAAAAGATAAAAAAATTAAAGCACTGTTCATTGGGCAGCTGTTTTTGATGATGTTATATACTGTTGGTGTCATGCTATGAAGCACCTATCAGAGGATCTCAAGAGTACCTCAGAAGCACACTGACCCACAATAGACTTTGAATCAACCAAAAGTTTTAGGCTAGTCTAATTTTTCTTGATAGTTAGTAAGGGGAGTTGGTGAGTCCTCTGTCACACTGCTATGTGTCTGTACAGTGGCAAACAGCTGATTAACACTCACTTAAGTAATTTCAGCTTATACACTTTTCTACTTAAATATGACTTCAGTAAGAAGCTATTCCAAACATCTATTTGCAAAAATACCTTAGTAATTTACATCTGTTGACTGGATTGCAGATTATGTTTTCAATTTCAGGAGTAGTTTACCTTAATATTCCTGTTAGTCAGTGACTCTTGGCGGGTAATAAAGACATGGTGCTGGCATAGCTAAATAGATGAATTCTTTTTTCACTTTTTTTCTTTGAAGCATTTTGATCTTTCTCCTCTCTTTTGCATTAGAGATTTGAGTATCTATCTAGTTAAAACTCGTACTGCTGATACACTAGAAAGCTTTTCTTTTACAGCATGAATGAACTCAGCATAAATGTAATTCTAAGCTTTGGCTGACACAGCTCAATAAATCAAAACCTTCATCTACCAGTCATACACTTGGGTTCATTATGTACCTGAGAGTAAAACCAGTAATAACATTAACAGGGCAAATAAAAATTTCATGTCAACCTGTTGGAAATTTCCCTAAAGTACACCTAAGTACATACTGATGCCATGAAACAATCTTAATTCAGGGCTGACTTGGACCTCCCAGACGCAGGTATGCACACTTGGGTGGCAGGACCTACCTGCTATATCTCTTTTGTCACCCGTGGTGGTGGTGGTGAGTTTTCTGCTGTTGGGATCTCTTGCAAATAGGGTGTTGTTTTTTTTTGTTTAGAAACAGGCAGGACCATTCTGGATGCAAATGTTCCCCACCAGTTCCTTCAATGTTTCCCAGCAGTTCCCTCAGTCTGGAGTAAAGAATTGATGCTATGGAGACCCTGTAGGAAGGGCAAAAAAGTCAGTGTAAACTGCCACTTACCAGTGCAGGCAGAGGGTTACAGAACACAGCCAGCAGCTGCTTTACAAGAAGCACCTCAAAGAAGATGGGGCAAAATAATCCAGGGATTTTGAATCTATAATATCAGCCGAGTAAAGTGGAAGACTCAGGCAGAGCCAAAGATCACAAAATCTGTCCCCTAAAGGCCCTTATCTCTGTGACAAGAAACATGTTCCTATACCCTTACAGTTGTCACATTCAGCATTTATTGTAGTTTCTTAGATTTGTCATGGGATATAGAATGTATTTGCAATTTGAAAGAGAGAATGAAAAAGCTCCCTCTTATTTAAAGGTAGCTTATTCAGAGGTTGTACATCTTAACTGTGAGTCTCTTGCCTTTGTTAAACTGGACTATACAGGGAATCATGCTGAAATAAACCTTCCAAGTTTTCTTGCTTATTGTTTGTTCTTTTGAATTAATTCTCCATCTTGATTTGTTTGATATGGTATAGGTTAGGGACCAGGAGTCTTGCTTTTTCAATACATATTAAATCTGACAACATCAGTTCTGCCCTAATTTTATAACCAACAGTGTTCTCTAATGGCACCAAGGAAATGTTTTCCAGTTTAACATCAGGTGATAGTAGTATCTGTTAAATCAGCCTTCAAGCTTCATGCTGTTCTTTTTCAATTAAAAATTTTGCATATTTATTCCTGGCTTTACTGTACTGTAATTTAATGGGATGCTGAGTTACCAGTAAAAAGATTTCTTTGGTAATAATTAAAAGAAACTATTTCTAAGTCATCTTCACATGCATTTCTCTCTTAGTTTAAATAATGTTCTTTAATATTAGAGAGGTACCTAGATTTGGCTATCACTAATAAATAGTATGATAGACATCAGGATTGCTATAGGAATGTTGTTTCCCATTAACTTTTTAAAGGGATGATGGAAAATTGGAGCAGGTTCAGAAAATAGCCGCAGGAATTATTGGAGACTTGGAAAGCTTTCCTTACAGTGGCAGCCTGCAGTAACTTAATCTACTTAGGTTATTTAAAAAGTAAAGGTAAAGAATCAACTTGACTGTGGTCTGTAACCCTCTGCATAGCAGGAAATTAGCTGAGGCAAGAAGATGCTTTAAAAAAAACAACAAAAACCCCCCAAAACAATAGAAAAAGCCACATATAACTTGATGCAATGGCAGAAGTCAAAGTCAGCAGTTTTCAAACTGGAAGCTTTTGTGGAAGGAGAGCAACTAACCAGCGAAAAAGACTACCAGAAGATGCAGTCAATTTTTTATACATTAAATCAAACCTGCATGTTTTTCTCAAGGTACACTACAGTTTTATCACAAGCTGTGGCTCGAGGCAGAAATTATTGGGAGAACTCCTGTAGTGTGTGCTATGCAGGAGGGCAGAGAACTGTCTTGTTTGGGAATCTGGGATTCATGTTCAAGTGCAAGTAGAAGGCATTCTTTCATCAGTGTCTGTAAATTGGTATTAAGTGCTGTCCAGGTCATTACAATCCTTTAAATAGAAAATCAAGTAGCCAGCTTTCACAGACTGCCCTTTTCTTCAGCATATAGAGTGCAGAATCAATTTTTTCTTGGTGGGAGGGATAAACTTTAAACTTAGCTCATGGAGGGACTGGGTGGTGGGGGAGGAAAGGCCAGCATATTGTCAGCTTCCTCAGTGCCTTCAAGCAGCTACAGCAATATCTTTTTCCTGATGCATTCAGGACAGTTTCAGTAGAGAAAAGGAAACGGAATATGGAAGTCTGCAGTAAGAGGGCAGCATCATTTTCTGCAGCCCTGGTTTCCTTAACTCAGCATACAGTTTAAGCTTTTGGTCACAACTCAATCCATAGTATGCGAGCTAGCTACATGTAGGATTGCCAGAGCTTCAGTTTTTAATCTTGTGTGAAAGATTTGTGCTGAACTCAAGCAAATTCACCTCAAATAAGTTTTTAATTTCCTAGAGATATAGGAAACTGATAGTTGAAATACAAGCTACTGCCAGACCAGCAAAGCATTTGAGTAAGGAAATAATACTTAAAGCTACACTATACTTGGAGTATGACTGTGCTGAAGACTGTGTTTTGGAGGCGTGGTTAGATTGTCAGGGGTACCCAAGCCAGCTCTGTAACATGCTTCATGCTTCATTCTTCAGTGTAACCATACCTTGAGAAATGAGTGGTGGAAATCATAAGGCAACTTTTGTGCAGATTATTTGATCATTTACAGTAGACTTCAATGTTTGTAGCCCAGTTATAATCATGGAGGTATGTGAAGTCAGTCTTAAGCTAGGAGATCAAAATTGCTTTGTTCACATTTACTTGCTTTTGAGCAGATTTCTCTGCTACTAACTCCTGTTATGTTTCTTTGGTGTGTTAACTTCACCTACTTGCCAATGGACAGTTCAGAGCACTTCCTGAGCACCTGATTGGTTTGCACCACAGCTGTTGTTACTGTCCAGGATTTTCCAGGTCCTATTAAGCTACAGTCCATTTCATGGTGAAGACCTATTGAGATATCCAAAAAGTGTTTGATTCACTGACATCAATTGCCAGTAGTAACTGTTACCTCATAGGTGCAGCGCTAGTTCAATAAAGAACAATTAATTCTCTGGTACCCTAGGCTGGGGGTTAGCACCAGTATGGCAGGTGATTTAATATGTTTTGAGGAGTCTGAGCTGGGTTTCAGTCTACTTATATTCTTCTTGAATCAGGACAAGTACTTGAAAACTTTGTACACATCCCCAACATCAACCCTGTAACCTATTTCCTATGATTTGCTCTTCCTTTGATTAGAAGTTGAATATTTTTTGTTTTCACTTTTCCTTCTCACTGGAGGATTTTTGCCTTTCCTCTTGCAAATGAACCAGCTTGCACAAGTGGGAATTCTCCAATACAGCAACTCAGCCTGACAGTTATGATCCTTTTCTGAAGGTTTTGAAAATTTTACCTTTGCCTACCTTCACAGTCAAAATTTTTTAATATCTGCTCCTAAATTATGTGCTCACATTGGCCCTGGTGACATTATTCCCAGTTTCCCTTTCCATCTTCAATCTTAGCCTGTGCATGATCATGATAGAATCATTCTTTGTCTCTGTATTGTTTCCTACCCATTCCCTATTTTGTGTGTACATTTGTACATTGTTGCTAAATCTCCCACAGCAGTCAATAGCAGGTCAATTTAGCTGGTGTTATTGCAGACAGGTTGCTACCAGTACTCTCAGCAGTGCTTTTCACTGGTACCAGTGCAGTCTGGGAAAATGTAGAATGTTGTGTGTTTTTTTTTTTCGTTAGGATTAATTAGGTTATGTAGAAAAAACAACCCATAGAAAAAAATTGCAAAAGTAACTGATGATGCCTAAGTAAAGACAGCTGTAGTTTGCTTGTTCCTGTAATAGTAGTCTATACCTTTAATGAAGATTTTTATGAATTAGAAATAACAAATTTCTCAGGCATTTGTGAACTGGTTTTGTTCTGTCATTGTCATCAGTGGCTAAAAATGAAAATATCTTTTAAATTTATGTAGTGGAAAAAGACTTTTTTTGTAGAGCTCTTTTAGAACAAAATGCCTAGGAAAGGCACTGGATCTATATTTGTCTTTGATTTTGTCCCCTTTGACATTCACCTGGACTAGTAACCTCCAGGCACCCAGACTGAGTGGTTCTACTAATTCTTTTTTCTGTGGTGCCTTTGAGACAGACAGAGTCCGCTCAGGGAGAAACAAACATCTACTTTAAGAGGAGAAAAACACCCAAAGGTGTCTCTAGAAAGCACTGAAGTTGAGAAACAAAGCATTTCCCCACCTTTACGAATCCTTTGGCCTCTAAGTATTGCCTTTGCTGAAGAAGTGTGTAGTGTCAAGTATCTGATGCATAATGAGCTAACTTGAGGACATATTGTCAAGCCTTTCTTTGGATTCTTGTCTTTTGTTGTCTTGTTTCCCAAGCAGAAGGTTATTTGAAGCTCTCAATATGTTAACTAATGTGTTGTTAATTATTTTATTTTTTAAAAACCTTTATCTTGGTGTACTTCTATCTAAGGATCATGCAAGCCTTTACATATTTCCATATTTCCAGCATATTTTATGCAAATAGTTGTTAAAAATGAAAATTCTAATTTCAAATGAAGAAAATTCATGACATGCATCTTGTGTTGCAGTTTAATCACTGTATACCTGGGAAAGTATTGACAGTTGTCCCGTGGAAGCTATTAAAGTTCCTGTCCAAGGTTAAATGAAATTGCAGTTTATCAGAGCAGCATTGAGAAAATAAGGGAATCTGTTCATGGCTCTTGATTAATGCCAAGCATGATCAACACAAGGGGGTTCATTAAGCTATACATCATGTGGGTAATTTAACATGTCATTGTGCCTGCTGTCTGCTTTAACTCTATGCATAACGCGGTGTTCTGGACTTGCATCAGCCTTGCACCTGAAGTGTTGTCTCCCAGACTTTTCCATGCTTGGGTTGGCTCAACGTTTGCATTTATATCAAGCTCTATTTTGTGACTATTCTGCATTTTTGTATAACATTTACATTTTTCACAACTGCACAGTTTTCTGTCTTGTCTAAATATACTTGTGATCTGGTAATGTTTATGTGAGAGATGCAAAGAAAGTGTCCTTCATTGTCTGGATTTTCCCTGTATTTTTAGGTATTTCTACGTTTTGGGTGGTTGGTTTTGAACAGGGCAGTCAGAACAAAAAGCAATTAGGTCCTAATCTTTGGAGAGAACAGCCACCTCAGTTCCCCATGAAGGACTGTGTCTCCATACAAGATCAAACCTTACAGCTTTCCACACAGCTGTTAACTCCGAATAGACAAGACTTTTACAAACAGCTACAGAAATCTTCTGATTACAGGCCTTGACCCTCCTGGGGGATTTCAACCCCACAGACATCTGTTGGGAAGGCAGCATAGCTGTGCAAGCAATCCAAGAAGCTCTTAGACCATTGAGAGGAGTTTTCTAGCACAAATGACAAGCAGATCATACTTGACCAGCCTGATTACTTGATAGGGTGGAATGACTGGCTATGTCAATGGAGGAGGAATGATGGATGCAAGGTCTAACTTCAGTGTGGTTCTCATGCCATCTCCCACAGCACTCTTGTATAAGGGACTGCTAAATGCATTAAAGCTTGTTGGACCCAGAGGCATTTATTGGTGACTTCATGTTCAGTTAACAACTGACAATTAACAGACTACCATGAAATAGATACCAGTATTGACTCAGTTCAATGTGTTCATCAACAACAAGAGTGATGTAACAGAATATGCTCTTAGCAAACTAGGGCAATTAATTAACATGCTAAGCAGTAGAGACTCAGTCCAAGAGGGACCCTGAGAAACTTGAGGATGGAGCCAACATAAAATCTGTGAAGTTCAGCAAGAAGTGAAGAGTCCTGAGTAAGCTCATGTATCAAGTATAGGTTAGGAGAACCAGCCTGGCAGAAAAAGTCCTGAGAATCACAGTGGCTGAGTATGAGCAAACAGTATACTCTCATAGCAAATGAAACAAATCTGCTACTGAGACATATTGCAAGGACTGAGGCCATTAAATTGACGGAAGTGATTATCCCATTGTGCTCTTTACTGATAAGGCTGTACTGGGAATATTTGTATCCTTGTGTTCTCCAGTTCTGAAAGGATGTGTCGAAAGTGGAGAGGGGCCAGTAGAGGGTAGTGAAGGTAAGGGACCTAGACCACTAGCCTTTCAAAGAGAGGCCGAGGAAGCTGATCTTTAATCTGAAGAAGTGGAGGCAAATATGATAGGATTCTAATAGTACTTAGAGAGGATCTGTAGAAATGATGGAGTCAAGCTCAATTTTGGCTGATGGTAAAAGAAGATGAAATGGCCACTATACTGTAACTGAAATTTCAGGAGTGTCCAGCTGTGTATCTGGATGCAAGCTATGTCCAAAACCATGTTGGGATAGAAATGTTGTAGAATGTACTGTCCCACTCCCCTTGTTTCTTCCCTATATTCATCCTTAAGCCCATCTTCTCCAATCTCTGTGGGAGAGAAATTGGAATACAAAGAAGGGAAGGCAGCTACAGCATCTGGGTAATCATAATCTGGGACTGTGAGTCACATGGGTATTCCCAAGTCTTTAAAGACTAAGCTTTTAGTACTCTTTGTTGTACTTGAAAGCCTCCAACAGTGATAGAACTGCTAAGGTACAGTGATGCTGACACTGCACAGTACCGCTCCAAAAAGACCTGTAACATACCTCTTCACTGGTGCTATGAATACTATCAGTAGTTTAAAGCACAGTATGGACCAGCTGTGAGCATTTTTGAGATTCATCTTATTCACAATGAGTTTAGAAAATACCTACTACACACTTACATTAGATGATGATTTTCATTGCCCATTTATTTGTTGTGCCATTTGTTGGCATTAGTTCTCGGAATCTACTCAAGGCAAAGGATACTGCATTTATTTTTCCAAGTGTAACAAAGATATCTAATAGAGGAATCATAGGACTAAGTGATTTACAGGAGAAGCACCTACAAATTCAGGTAGCACACGTCAGGTTATGTGACATGTTTTATTTGAGCAATTGGAGTGACTTTCCATTCTCTTCCTATTAACTTGTTTTCATGTTGTTCTGGGATTAACTGAGATTCTTGTATCTAAGAAGGATTGACCACGATAGAACTTTCAAAGCATTCTCCTTTAATGAGAATTTTATCTTACCTATGCATTTCTTTTGCAGAAATTAGATTTGCTGCCTACATCTGAAAATAATTAACTAATTTCTTTTAATATATGGATTGAGAATTAAATATAAGTAAAATAAATGTTGCAGTCTAAAACCAGATTTTGAAGGTGTACACTGGTTATAATAACACAGAATGGTTGTTTAATGCCTTTAGTTGCAATTATCATACCTCCTGCTGCAGTGTGAATACCTTTTAGCCTGAAATCTAAAATAGTTTTCAAGTATTCATAGTTCCATAGTGGAACACTTTTAATAAAAAGATACTGTATTGTCTTCTGTTACCATTAGTTACCAAAGGTTTATTTACAAGAAAGTAATTAATTATACTTCTGGGATGCTCAAGAGTCTAACATAAATCAAAGCAGACTTGATAAGAAGCGATGAAAGTCTCACATAATTAAACAGGGCACTAGAGACCAATTGTTTATAGAATTATTTGCTTGGGCTAATTGACACTAATTATTTAATCTGATTTTCTTCTTCCCAGTAATGCCTCTACCAATTCACTGTTCTCAGCTGATGGCACAATCATATTTCACTTTATCAAGGTGTTCTCACTGTATCAATACAAAGGATTTTCAGCTGTTATCTTTGCTAGACCTTATTTTTTTGTAGCAGTGCAAGAGGGAAGGATGGAAACTGGTGATCATTAAGTTTTGGTAATGATTTCCAAACTACATGGAGTACTGAAGTGTTGTAAATGCTAAACAAGGTAATGACTTAGTTGATGATAAAAGTTAACTCTGCAGTAGAAGCAGCCTTAGGAACACAAACATGAAACATATTTGCAAGCCAACTGATAGTTTAGCTCCCTTGGTACAGCTCCCTTGCTACTATAAAAATTTTAATAACAAGTTCATTTCTAAGTAGGATCAGTAACATTTCCCTGATGCTTCATTATCTAATGTTTGATAAGTATCAATATGTGGTACAAGAAACTGCTCATGGCATTTTTTAATTTCTTGCAAGGAACTGAATTCAAGGCCCAGAGGTGTTATCAAATCTCCGGTGTTATTTTATTGAATTGCTGCTCATGTGCTGGAGCAGAGCATTGACATATCATGCAGTTCTTCCATGTCCTGTACCCATATAGAAATAGTAGCAAAACACAGAGGCTGATCCTGACATCCTATTGCATGATATCCAGATATGCCATTTATTTTGGACTTTAGTGCTACTTGGTCAGTAACCTACTTGAAAAGATGTTTAAGTGTATCTTTAGCCTGCTTTCTTAAGGTAATGAGGCCAATGTGATACTTCTACCAGGATACCCAGAGACTTCCTTCACCAAAGTTTTAACTCAATTTGAAATGGATATAGCAAAGGAAGAGATGGCTCAATCATATGAATTTCCAGGGAAATTTATGAAAATAGGTGTTTTTGTAGTGGATAAAGATATACACTAGAATTCCCACAGAGAAAATGACTTTAGTGTAAATTCATATTATCAAACAACAGAGAATCCATGTGGGATACAGCCTATGACTAATTACAGGGCTAATGTTTCTGAAGTGGTAGTGAAGTAAGCAAAGTTGTTGTTTTATGGTTTGCAAGCATTTGTTTTCAAGCAGATGAATCTGTTTCTTCTCCTTAGTGTTTAAACATTGGTGAGAATTTTCAGCATGTAACTGTGTAATGCTCCAAGCCAAAGGGCTACCAAGGTACATACAGCCCTTTCAACTGCAGCACATCCAATTCACATGTATCTTGAAATCTACTTTTCTTCTGTCTCTGGAGCTACACATCCACCTTTTCCCTCCCCATCAAAATATTTCAAAGTGACTTTTTAAAGTAATTGAATAACTTTTAAAATTACAAGTATGATCTAGTTCTCAAAACCTTGCGTCCTGTTCTGTTCCTACACATTTTCTTAGGCTCTACTTCTGGCTATAGGAAGAATTTCAACAAGTGATAGCAGATCAGGATTTGGGAAGTAACCATCACAGAGTAGGTGACTCAGTGAATATGAGTCACTAGTCATCTCTGGAAGTAACTGCAGAAATGGTGGATTATCCAGGGCATTGATACTGGAAACAATATATTACATATCTATGTCCGGACTAGGTCATTACAAAGATCTATTACTAATTATTTTTTACTAAATTACTTCATAATGCAAATCCTCCTTTATCATTGGCATTTTCCTATCTTGAGATGTATACGTAAGAACACACATCTCACAAAATCTCTGGTCCATCTTACTACTGTAATATTTAATTTAACTTTGTAAATACCTTAGGATGATTGGATAAAAATTGCTTTAGTGTATAAATCTATGTGCGTGGAAATATGATCAATAACAAGAAGTTGTTGTATATACATTCATAACTTCTGTGAGTTCACTTCTCATAGCAAGCTACAAGAATGCAACAGAAATAACTATTTTCTAGCTGCTTGGGTTTTTTGGGTTTTGTTTTGGTGGTTTTTTTAATCTTGATGCTGGTTTTAAGCTGACTTAAGTAAATTTCAATTGAGTTGGCTTATATGCACCTTGTAGGGGAGATTTAATCAGTCTGTTATAAATTTACTTTTAATAGGCAAGGTAAAAGATGGTTTAGTGTTGGAATCTAATTATTTGTATATAAATGGATCTTGTACAGAGAGGCAGTGGAACAATATGGTTTTGAGAATATCTGAGAGCTGTGCTTCAAAATTGAGAGAAGGGTACTGCATTTGAAGTAATTATTGCTTTTTTAAATGGAGAAACAGAATTTGTGAGGAAAATATATAAGAAGATGAAAACTATAATTTGAAAATATGAATAAGTAACAATTTTAAGCTGAAAGTGAAGGAAGAGTTTAGGACTAAAATGTGAAAAACAGGTCCATGAGAGAGGGTACCTGTATCTATATATTGGTATTTCAGTTATGAGACTAAAGATTTTTTTTTAGATGATTTTCCAAAATAATCAGGCAAGCTCATATTTCCACATTTATAATAAGTGTCCTGACTCTTTGAAAGTACTGTCATCATTAGCCTATTTCTAAGACAAAGCGCTCTGTATTTGCTCATATTTCTGATATATTCTCAGATTCAAGGGAATTCAAGTGATTCAAGGTGGCGACTTTCATCTCTAACCCCCTTACTGGCTGGGGTGTCAGGGTGGGGGTGCTTTTTTCCTTCCCCAGGACATGAAGCTGTAGCTGAAGAAAAGGAGCGTAGCCTTCCAGGGACTGCAATGTTTCCTGGTGGAAGCACAGTAAAACCACAGCTAGCTTCATGTCTGAGCATATGCACTGCTCACCTGCTTGCTAAGACTGATGAGGAAGGTGTCCTTATGGACGGATTTTTATATTAGCTGTTTTATGGGATGGGTCCTAATACTAAAACTCAGTGGGAAGACGGAGAGCATTTGGTGTGAACATTATATAAATGTTTATGACCACACAGTCAACATATTTGATCTAGAGCGCAAGATATTAATTTTCTTTCTAACCTCTGGAATTGAATAACTAGGCCTTGCTCAGCCTGGGTGTTTTATAGGTTTCAAACCTAGGTTCAACTAGGTGAACCCAGGTCCTTGTGTCCAGAGGTACGTTTAACAATATGATTTAGACTTTGTTAAAAGCTGCTGTGGCATGTGCAACTAGCCAAGATGGAATCTGATAGTCCTGCCCACTAGGACCAATTTCCTGGCAAATTAGATACACCAACGGCAACTTGTAGGCTTAGAGGCTGCAAGGGGATTAAAAGCACCGGTGGCTGTTGTGTTTTTACCAGCACAATGGAAATTACAGGCTCAGAGCCTTTACTGTGTCCTTCCCATAACTACAAGATCAAGTTCAGAGGTTTTGAACTTATGTGAGAAGTTTCCCAGGCCAGAAACTCCTCTGCTCTTACCATCTTTAAACAAAACTGTAACTATTTCTCATTGATCATAACAGGCCTCACTGCATTGTCTTTGATAAATAACTGGTTTTGGTGAACTTTTATGGAATCTCATCCTGTCATCTTCTTGGGAATTATGCTTCACTCTGTTAAAACACTTTTTTTTTTTAAGGTGGTACTTTTGTCACAAGGATGCACAGAGGCATGAACATCTGCTGCTGAAAGGAGACAGGAACCTTTCTGAGTTTATTGTCGCTGAAAAGGAGGCTCACCATTCCCAACTGCCCTTCTTCCCATCTTCCCTTCTTTGTGGCTAAGTTCAACTTATCCACAAAATAAAAATCATATCCCATTAAATACCAGTCTTAGGTACAAGTGAATCACCGACTCCAGTGTCTGAATTGATTGATAATTTCTTGTCAGCAATTTATACTTCCTACAACCATGGAGTTTTTCTGTTTAAATATACCATCTTTGGTACACATATAATGAAATACACTTTGCTGGGAGTTTTTCAGTATAATATAATTTTGGATGAAGGCGTTATCAGACATTTTCTCATGCTGATGTCAATAGGAATTTGTATTCTGTGTAGATTTTAAGAAAAACAGCCTACTGCGGTATGCTATGCTGCTACAACTATACTTCAGGATCAAGGATACAAGGGAATAATTTCTTTTTCCTCTCTTACATTGAGCCTGGTAATCAATGAGAAGCAAAGAAGAATCAATATTAATCGATCAGTTAGGTTTTTAAATAATTGGCATTCACTCCAGTCGCTCGACAAAACAACAACTGGTTTTAGGGTTTGCCCTTTTCCAGCTCTTTTTTCCATGTTCTTCTAGTGGCTGCTGTGAGGCATGAGATGCCCCCAGGCTCAGATATGTGGCTCAGCTCCCCACACGCAGCCCTGGTGCTACAAATGAAAATCAAATGGGTGAGAATGCTGCAATGCAGCAAGAGGGCAAGTTTTTGGAGTGCTCTGACCTGTGCAGGGCAGTGGTCAGGCTCTCCTTCAGGTGCTGTAGGTTTTTTTCCTTGAGGAGGGATTGATGGCCTTTTGTACTCCATAAACCTCTCCTCAGGCTTCTGGGAATGGTTGTGAACATGGATGCATCTATCCCATTCCTCTGTCTGCCTATAATTGCCATTGAGATGGCAATTCAGTGTTGAATTGGGTACAATTACTGGTATATTTTTTCAAATAATATCTCTTGTTAGGTGACCTTTGCTACCCCAGCTAATCAGGATGAATCTGGATCTTCTGAGGCTGCATTTTGGACTCTGGCTGTCGGTCCTGCATGCTTTCCACAGATGTATCTGTGTGGTTGCCCCTAGTTGGGGTTGCCGCTAGCTGGGACTTCTAAAATGATCTTCATAAGATCTTTTTACCAGCTGTCCTTCATCTCTCTCCTTTGATTTTTCAACTCTGAAATAAGTTAGAAAACCTGTGCTATACAGAAGTAGTGTGACATAAAAACATTACAGATTGTGGGGTGCTCAGTATTGTCTGTGTCTCTGATTTACTGCTGTGTTGTGGAAAGTGGTTCTTACTTGAATTTCTGATATCATGTCTGAATTTATGTTGTTTGGTACTTACTGTGCATGTCATTTTTTTATTCTGTAAATATGACAAAAGCATTTTGATCACCTAAGCTAAGTGCTTAATCAAACTCTATTATCCTGCTAACCATAAACTAGCTAACAGAAAGTTACTGTCTCAAAATGATAGTAATCATGGATCAGCCTTAAATAAAGAAAGTAATGGCCTTTTTCTTGGGTATGACAGAAAGTCTCACTTTCTAGAACAAAAATATTTTCATACTTTGCTATTAAGTTTCATTGTAGCTTTGTCTAATTTTATGTAAAGTATACTGATTTATTAGAAAGCTCACTGCATGGTAAACTGATAATTGGATGCTGTTGAAAGAATGAGTTTCATTGATCTAGTCAATGACCACAAACATTACTGAAGTAAACCTCTTAACAGTGCTGGGGTGTATTTTGGCCACAATCAATTTTTGTGAATCTTCCCTTGTAGTATTTTGTTTTATTTGGCACTATCTGCATTGATCTAAACCTGAAGCAGATTTAATGTGTAAAATTTATCTTGACAGAAAGTTTCATTACTTTTCAGTCAACACAAACTTCTCATTCTTTACTATAGATTAAAAATCTGCTCTGACAATCTGTGCAGGTTACCTGTTGCATCAGTATGCATGTGCCATAGATGGAAAAAAGATTGTATTTGGAGACCTGGGCTTCAAATAAATGAGACATTGCACTTGCTGATATTGAACAGATTGTTTGGCAATATCTTGTGTGAAGAAGATGCCAAATATAAAGACTCCTCTTCTTGCTGCTGTTGTTTTAATTTAATTGTTGATTGTTTTAACAGAGGCTGATTCTTCCCTCCCCTGCCAGCACATGCATGGCTCAACACGAATACATCCATTTTAGCATTAACTCCATGAATTCATTGACAGGACAAATCCAAAGGCAAGAGATGACACATAGAAAGACGGGAACATAAGAAAAACCTTTCTTGTATTTCCAAATTTGTTTGAGTGTTAATACGTCATGGTGGATCATCAGAATATTTTAACTATGGTTAATACCTAGAAATCTGAGTAGAGAATTGTAATTTAATCTTAGTCTAAAAGATCATTAATACTAATGCTGTTTTTAAAACAAGAAAAATCTGTGTGCTTCAGATGAGATGCTTAAGTTTACATCACCTCCAAGGAGGTGCCCTCAGCTTGGAAGCATTTGATTTGCTGGTGAGCTCAGAGAGTTTTATACACATCATATTTGAAATATTGTTGTGATGAACTAGATACCCTTTCTGAGTTCCTTGATTTTATTTATGTTGCATAATTCAGTAAGTGAATTATTAAGAAGTAATCAGGGGTGAATGAGGCTTAGTAGCATCCTGATAGAGATCAGGTTCAAATTTTTTATTCAAATGCACACTATTTAGTTTGTGTTTGTTTCACTTCTAGCGGTAGCTGCTTCTCATCTCATGACTCCTGACTGGTGTAAAAATATGTTTGTTGGCAAATAGTCTCCTTTGAATGAAATTTATTCCTGGAAAAAAAAAATCAATTGTCTTTTGGAATTATATAAACCTCTTTTTTATGAAATGCAAATTCAGAAATATCTTTGATTAGGCAGGCAGTGTTGTATCTTTCTATTTTTAAGGTACCAGAGATATGAAACATTTTCAGGGTAGAAGGTCCAGGATTAAAGTAAATGCACTAATATCTAAAGACAATAACTTATCAACATGAAAAGTTTTAAATGTCTTTCTTAGGTAGTGTGAATTACAACTACTTCTGGAAAGAATTGCTGCCATCTTGTTCCTCCTGGTTAATGGGCTGACTCTGAAGGTGAACAGCAGGTTGGCATGCTTGGGTTTTGTTTTTTTCCAAATCAAACCAAATTCTTTAGAGAACTTAAAGTCCTTTAAACAGAGACTTGAATATGGCAATGCAAGTGAGAATGACTTTGACCAGTGCTGAAAATCTGTGTGAGAAGCTGCATTACATGGCTGGGAGGTTTCACAGGAGGGGAAAAATTCAGCCCTTCCTGAAGAACAACAGTACTTTGTATAAGCAGGTTCACTCTGAATCTCTTTTGGACCTTTATGGGACTCATCTATCTGAGCAGAGTAGTTAGAGTTGCTGAGATGCCAACTCTGTATCCCTAACCCTGCCTACATTGGCACAAAATGAGACATATATACTTCTCCATGCTTGGCAATGGTGAAAACAAACTTCTGAGAAAACCTAAAATATTTATAGGATTTTAAGTTCTTTTTCTGTGTAAAGGGCAATTGAAAGTGAGCAGAAGAAAGCAGTGCTCTAACTTTCTTACATTTCAAAAGCAAAATTAGTAGAAAGGTCATTTTGTGGTTGTTCTAGGTATCTATAGAAAGGAGATAATCAAAGGAGGTACAAGTACCCATTCAGTGGGGGTGGATTTGATAGTGGAGAAGTTAATTTCCCTGGTGACCAAAGGGAGATAGCACAGTTTTATCTTTTTCAGAAAATTAAGCGTAAATTATCTGGTTCAATAACTCTCACTAACTACATTTAGATAAACATTACATGTGTTTATTAAGTTGTTTATTTGTTATAATAATACTAGTGATCTAATAAAGATAAGAATTTAGATGAAAGTCAACAAGCTTCCCATTATGCAGCTGGCTCATTTCAAGCGCTGAGAATAAATTAAATGATAAAAACCACTCTCTTGTTTGATTAAGAGACAAAAATTAGTCTTTGTGGAAATGTTACAAATTGTAAGAAGCAGCTTTCATTCTCTGTACAAAGAGATAGACATGTATGTGCAGTGAATGGTCTAACATTTCATTGCACTGCTGTGTTATCTTTAAAGAAAGAGAGGACTGAAAAGGGCACATGTTTCACTAACAGGACTGTAAATGGCTTAAAATGAAAGAAACACAATTCACTTTTGGGACGGAATACTAGATAGAATGGCTGCAGTGTTATACAGGGTAACAATTTATCTTACTGCAGCAAGACATCTGAAATTTCACACAGTGGAAATGGGAGAATTTTCCACTCTGCTTTTGAATTCTGTATAGAATAAATATCTGTTCATTATCTTGTATCTGTATGCACACACAGTGAACTCTGAAGCTTGACTGTCAGAGAGGAAGAGATTAGTCTGTGTCTGTTAAACAGTGAAGTCCTCTAAGTGCTTTTATGTTCTTAAAAGCTCAATCTGCAGTGTGGTGTATCATCAAAAGAAAAGCTACTGAGTTTGTGCATGCATGTGTAGTAATTGATTTTTTCCAACGTACTTGCCTGTGTGCAGTATTGCATATTTTGAGGGTAAGATCAAATCATAGTGTTGAAGAATAAGTCACTGCAAATATGGTAATGAAAACAGGTGGCAATCAGATTTGGAATGCAGAAATCTTAAATCAGTGCCCTTTATGGGAAATCATGATAAATTTTGGTGATAGCAAGGTCTGGGAAAACAGTTGTACCAGAAAAGAGAAAGGCCCAGGTGCCTTTTTGTCTTAAACTGTGTGGTAGCTCTCAAGAGTGAAACAGTGGCCTCACCAGGAAGTGGTCTTTCTAGGGTCTTGACATAATTCAGTTGCCTACTGCATCTCTGTCAAAAGTACTCACTGTGATACATCCACTAGGATGCAAACAGTGAAAATACTTCATAAAGATTTGACAGTGTAGAAAAATGTAGGAAAAAAATGCATTGAGCAAATGACATTTGAGAAGAAACTGAGAGGGAGCTGGGGAGACCTTTACATCAACATTGTTTGCTCTTTGAGACAGGAATTCACTTTTCACTTGTGTTTGGAGAGGATCTCTTAGCAGTGGGGTCTCTATCCCTGGCTAAGGCTTTTCTAAGCTGTAGCAATACAAATACCAGAAAAGAAAGATGGCTCCATCAGAAGAAAAAATTAATGAGGTTAAAGCTTAGCAAATATCTAAACCATAGGATATCTGATTATAAGAACAGAGATTCTGTCAAAGTCGTGCCCTCAGATGGAGAAAGAAGTAAACCAACAAATCAAAAGACAGTGCTTTTTCAGATACATGGCCAGTCATGTGATGAGTCTGTGACTGTCAGGGACGGAGAACAAATGTGCTGACTGAACTGTGACAGGCAGTTTGGATGTCTAGTGATGTGATTTGACATCTTCTTTGTGAATTTTGGTAGTGTAGATGCCTTTGATCAAAGTATATGGCCCTCCCATGCAACTTCAAAAGCCGTAGCGATTGTCCCAGCTAAAATTTGGTTACTCTTGGAGCAAGGGAATGCTTGCTATGGAAACACAGCCAAGTGTTATCCATCTCACTACCAAACAAGTATCCTTGCCTGAGGAGAAGTGACAGATGGCTTACCATGCGTAACCCTGTAATTCACAACCTGCTTTATGTGTATCTCCTGGCTATTGCTTTCTTCTCTTCCTCATTTCCATTTCCATTCCCACTCCCACCATTTCTTGGGCCTTTGCCATCACCCTCCCACTCTCTCCCCATTTCTAAATTGTTGCCTCTCTCACAGCCCTGTTGCTGCTCCCCTCCTGCACTTTTCTTGTAGGCAGAAGCTGAACTGCAGGGCCAGGGGGGATGTCTGCCAGCACAGGGCAGCGGGGAAAGCCACTCTGGTGCTGCTCCTCTTTATCCACGTTATTGTTAGTGTTACATATCGTTACAAATCTCAGCTACTGGAAAGTGCTCTTATAGCCTTTCATGGTTTGATGTATGAAGGTTTTTCACCTCAAAATATTATTTTGTTTAAATGATGAGAGAAAGACAACGTGTAAAATGTTTACTTTGTTTACACTGGACTCTCCCTGGCAAGTTTCACTCAGTTCCTTAGTGATGATTTGTTTTGTTTGTTGCAACACAAAACTTACCTGGCTGCATGTGCACTGTCAGAGCATTTGTGTACATTCTGGAGGAGGAACTAACTTTGGATAAACACAGAATCCTCCTGAACCTATATCCAAATATTAAAATTCATGAAGTTCAGTAAAACTTGCTAAAATCTTCCAGCATTTAGTTGCAGTGGAGGTTAGAAGCACTGAAGATGAAACATCAGAAAGTGAATAATGCATCACTCCTGGAGTGACAGGAAGAAGGAAGTAAGATCTCTCCATTTCTTCTTGAACCTTCCTGCCTGAGGGATATAGACCACAAAGGTCATACAGAGTTCAAAGCAGATATGTCCAAACTGGATTTCTTGAGATCAAATTGCATTCAAATGTGTGCAGTTCCCTCTTGGAGTGCTTTGCACCTACTTTCCTTAATTTCTTCAGCAACTGTTACTCATTGTGATTGTCACCTCTGCTTGCTTGTGAATGGCCAGGGTAGGTTGGTGTGTGTGTTCCTGGACGAGGATAGCGCTACATTTGAATGGGTGCTGGCAGTGGCTTGGAAATTTTGCCACTCAGTTCAGTGGCAAATATGAAATTTGGAGGGAGCTGTGGCCCACTGCCATACGCAGGCTGTAAAGACAAGGGGTGTTGCAAAAGGACACATGTTCTGTGCAGAGGCTCAGACTGTAAAATAGGTTTAAAAGAAAGTGCAGCTCCACTTTTACTTTCTGCTCCCATTGTGACACACATTGAGCAGAAACCTTTGGTCTTTTGAAAGCCTTCTGATTTCCTTTCTCCTTAAATAGCCCTGCAAGGAAACAGAAACAGACTGTCTCTATTACACAGGCTGGGAGACCTGTGCAAATTTCACTTAAACTATAAAATGTTTTAATTTTATGAACTGGAGGAATGCTGTATTTGAAGACTTCAAGGTTTCAGGTCACTCTAAAGAGTTGGCGTCAATAATCAAAGTTTAAACTAAGATTTGAACCAAAACCCTGCACTAGGTTTTAGCTTTGAATAAAAGCAGATGTTGCCCAAAACTTGCCCAACACGTAGTAGGCTTTATATGTACCTTTCAGTCAAATATTTTACCAGTAGTAACCTAGAAACGTTAACAGATATGCAAATGGAAAATGGTAATGATTTAAGGACACATACAATTACAGTATAAATGGGGACGCCGAGGGGTAAAAAGCTTTCATGGTTTATATGACTCCAGTTGCCAGATTGTGACATTCTTTTGATTTTTAGATGAGGTCTGCAGATCTGGCAGAATTGGTCAAAACCTGTACAGTTTCTTAACTATTTAAACCTGGATAAATCCTAATCTTAATAAATGAAACCAATCTTAAAAAAAGAACCTAACCCACAAACAAAAAACCAAACAAAAACCCAAACAACCATGGTGTAAGTAACCAGTTTTAATTTCAACTCTTTGTAACTTTTCTTCTCCAGGAAAAACTTGATTTTATTTAAGTCACGAAGTTTAAACCTCTTGCTAAATAGAGAAAATAGTTTTTATGATATTTGTGAGGATTTTGGGGTGGGGTGGTTCATTTGCTTGGCTAATCATGAGGATGAATTACTTACAGATTTAGGAACCATCCCTGGAAAAAGTTTAGGCTAACACTGCAGAGGAGATACATTTTGGAAGAAAAATTCTCTTAGCTTTGCTGTGTGAAAAGATCTACTGATTCAGTTGGACTATTCATAAGATATTCTTACTGAGGAGTAAGACTTTCTAAATTGCCTGAAATGACCTTAAAATGTAACATGTAAAGGGTGGGAGAGAAAGACAGAGTAACAAAGTACAGTGTGACTTGTAGAAAAGAAGCAGCATATTACGGAGCTAAGTGAAAATAAGAAGGATAGGGAAAGTTAGCCTGTGGCTTGAAGCAAGGGGCAAGCATTAGAAGGAAATGCTACTGAAGAATAAGATGAGAAATAGCATTTGAAAAGAAAGAGTTAAAGAACATGGAGTGCTGATGGCATAGAGGCACCACTTTCTGAACGCTGTTTGCCGGAAAAGCACTGTTTTGTTTTTTGGAAGATCGTGGTTTATGACCAGTCAGTGGCACCACAAGACATAGTAATGCAGAAAGCAGTATAAAAAAAATGTATTGCATCCAGTTTGTATAACTTGTTCTTGTTGAACTTTGATTCAAGGGATACTACTCATTCTGGTAGCTAGATGCCATGAAGTAGAGTCTGGCTATAAAGGACCTGGGTTCTCCAGGGAGAAGCAGGGGCTGTCACCATCAGGAAAATTTCAGGAACAATTCATGGAAGATTTATTCTTGATAATAAAAATCCAGAGTTGTGCATCAGCTATTTTGAAAAGGGCTGTACCTCAGGTTGTGTATTTGCAATGGGAATTGGGGATTAGCAGCATTTAGTGCCACTGTAGAGACAGACATCTATATCACGTCTTGTAAAATCACTACCCACTCTTTGATAAAGAAAAAGGTATAAAATACGATTGCTGGTGTTTTTCTGAGATTAAATAATGATTTATTTTCAACTCTATTTTCAGTATTTGGCTCTAATACTTATCATACCCAACATTGCCATAATAATGTGCTTCCTGGGTCATTCTTTTCTGCAACTTGGTCAGTGTGAACTGGCAAGAACTTTTAATGCATGTAAATGAAGAGGTCAAATGTTTCTTTCTCCGTAAATGTTTTATCACAGTGGGCTTCCTTGTAAAATAATTTTTATATGCCATTTTAACTACAAAACATCTTCATGTTTGCCATCAGTTTTTAAACTAAAATAGTTCTAAAGCATTAGATACTCTGTCAGATAGCAATAAGTTTTTGTGGTTTTAAAAAAAATTAAAAAAAGAATATCAATGTAAATTATAAATATATATTTAAGCAGTAATAAAGGAAAGAATTTCAGCTGTACCTCTTATTAACTCTTTAACAAATGAATTCTTACACAGTTTGTCAAAAGTGATGCTATACCAGGAACTGTTTATTGAAATATATTGCATAAAAATAATCCTCCTCTTTGAACAGCGGGAAGGATTCATCTCTAGAAATGTTTGCCAGGACTGTGCATTTGTTGAAATTTGTCACAGAAGAGATCAATAAGTGGGCACTGCTTGAAAAGTAAATCACCTGGGGAGAGCCAGCGAATTGTCATTGTAGTGGAAGTATCTCAGTAGAAAGAGGTATCTGTCCCTGTTCATTAGAAAGGAAAATGAAGAGGGACGGAGGGAATGAGGAGGGTGGATTGACTAATATAAAGAATAACTGTGGGGGGTTAACTCTTCCTGTTTGTGCTGTCAGCACTCGTGCTTTGAGTTAATTGACGTCTTTGGGGACCCTGGAAGGAGGCAACAAATTGTCCTCTCGTTGTACAAAATTCACTGACTTGACAAAGTGGTCTGTTCAAATGCGGAGGCAGAACATTAAATGGAACTAAAAAAGATATCCGCATTTGTAGCAAATACACTGCATTAGAATTTGAGGAAATGCTGAGACCAGTGAAAGGTAAAATTTGCTCATATTATTCTAAGGAATTATGTATGAATATTGCAAATAAAAACAGAACAAACCCAGCCAATAAACAACCACTGAGACCCTCTACTCAAAGCCTATTTAAAAACAACAAGGCTTGTTCCATTAATTTTAATGGACTTGCAATAAGGATCTAAATTGGCAGGAGAGGGGAAGACCTCTTACATATGAATGAAGATATTCCATTCTGGGTAGTATATGCAGCAGACCCAAGAAACTTGCTAAATTGTCCCTTTTACTTGTTGCTATATTTTGTTATCACTAGGGAAAGACGGAGCAGTGTGTATAGGAGGAAAGGAGTGGGAATCATGTCTATGAAACCTAATGGAATTTAACTTCTTGAAAGTAGAAGGGATTATCAATTTTATCTGGATTTTTAAGTAATTTAATTTTTAAAATGTTTGATATTCTTAACTTCTTTGGAGTTTGTGTGTGAAACTGCAGATACAACAAAATATTTTATGGCTGAAATTCCACTAGTCCTACACAAATTTAGAGTTTGGTGAAATATAGCCTGTGGAGAGCAGGAAATCTCAAAGACATGTGCAACTTTACAGTTGTAAAACTGTCATAACAAAGGCTAATCAAGGGAACTAATTCTCAGGGTCTCCAGGCATTGAACCAAATGTGATGTTGATTTCTGGAACTTGAACAATGTCACAGAAAGAATACTGTTCTTCTGCAGTAACTTTGTTAATCATGACTCTGCCCTTGTGTTTCCGACATTTGTTTTACTATGCCTTTTCCAGCTTCTTCAACATGTGAGTCAAGGCCCTGACTGACATGAGTTTCATTCACTACACAGCCCTGGAGAAGGTTCACCCTGCAAGTTACATTCACACTCTGCATGATGAGAAAAGAGGAGTTTACTGTAATGTGATTGTACTTAAATACCTCCAAGATGTTTATGGAAAATAATGAGTTAAGATGATTTATGATGACTAAAGCCCATAGTCCAGCAGGTCTCTCCTAGTTCCTGCGGTCTTTAGGCCTAGACTGTAATTCAGGCACTCTATCCTGCCTGTTCCAGAATCTGCTAAGTTTTAAGTGTTTGGTTTTTAATAGATTTGTTGTGGAAAGCATGTCAACAGCAAACAGTGCTTCTGCTTGTGGCTGTAACAAGAATTCCACATGGACATTCATTTTTGAATGCTATTCTGTTGAGCACTTAATGAACAGCTAGCTATTCTCTGCCTTAATTGTCATTAGTTAAGAATTTCTAATGAAAGTATAAGGAGTACTCCTTTCATTTTACATTTGACAACTTGAAGCCTTTCAGAGAATCAGACACACAAGTGTTGTCTGGAAAATGGAGAGGAAATTTGGTTTTCTTTTTTTTTTATCTCCTCATACACATCCAGAGTAAAAGAAGCAGATAGCCTGTGTGGTTTCTGTGTTACTGACACAGCCTGAGAATAAAGCTTTTGCATGAATTCACCTTGCAAAAGTCACTGCAAAAGAAAGTGTGTGTGTGTATAGACTATTGGAGACAAGGACTTTATCAGAGTACTGCTGATATGTCTGCTGATAAATTGATATTGCACTTCTTGCTACCACTTTCTCTTAAGAGCCATAATAGACATGTACAATCGCTAGGGAATAAAAACATCAGATAAACAGTTCCTAGTATCTATCTTAAATCTCTCCCTAATTGACCAAATACATTTCAGTACTAGTTTAATTAGATGTCTGTCCAAAGAGGATCAAACATCCATTCAAAGCCTCAAGTGGTTAAAATAGATCTAGAGGTTGGCAACCTGAAAATGTTCCTATTCACACAAACTGATGTGAGGTGCTGTCTGGTTTATGTTTGCCTTTTCCAAAAATGCTTTCCTCTGGCAAGCAGCTGCTATGTCCTCTCCCTCTCTGTTGTTGCCAGTGCCATGTTACATGTAAAGACAGGTACTAAGAGGTCTTTGCTCTACCAGTTCAGAAAACACTAGCTACTATTTGCTGCACTATTCAACATTTTGTGTGCTCTGGGATGCCTACAGTGGTAGAGGAAGAGAGACAGGAATGGTTTCTTAGGTGAAGCGAAGTTGCTATAAAATGAGCAAAACCTGTTCTTGATGGGTCTTAGCTGGCATATTGGAAAAAATGAATAAGGCATGAGGTTCTGGTGACAGATGTTTCGCAAAATAAAACTGAGACCATGGTAAGGTACAAGGGAAATAACTCTAGGTCTTATCTACCTTCCTGCACTGCTATCAGAGGATGCTTTGCTGTTGGGCTTGTTAGGTTGTCCCAAGTTTGTCAGCATTTTCACAAGCTTTGCTTCAAAACAAATAGCTCAATAAGCAAGCAGAAAATAAAGAATACAAGCAACTAGATGTATGTATTTACCCTTCAGATGATGAGCCATGTTGTCCTGAAAGTTTTCTTTGCAATCCTGATTACCAATTGCATGTATTTGAATGGTCGTCTGTGAGTCCATTATGCATGCTCTGCTTAATATTCTTCTAGATGTCTTTGTAAAACTATTATCCTGTAATATTCAAGTGTGTTTCCTTCCTGTAGTCCATTAAGTAACATGACTGATGTCTGTCATATACGATTTGTTCTCTTTTCTTTGAAAACACACTTATGTCTTGCTCTATAAACTCCCTTCAATTAAACAACTCACATCAAAGTTATTTTAAAAGGGAATTCATCTCTCCTACACGAGGATAGATTCATTATTAATGCAACCAACAATGAGAGTTTTGTCATATCTGGAGGCCGTTTGACCCATGAGCAATCATTGGTCTTGCTGAGTGGGCTAGCTTTTGGAATGAGTAGAAATGCCAAACTATTTTGTGAAGTAAACTGTTTTACACAGGAGAAGTTGTATGAGGTTCACATCAGTCACAGAAGTGAACGAGCTGCAATAGCAGAATAGTCTCTCGGGCAAGTTTACTGCTGCTATCTTCCCTTAACAAGGAATGTGCACTGCACAAAATTGTGATTTATGGGACAGTCAAATCTACATTTTGGTTTTTTCTCTGAAACAGTGAGAAGGGTTTTGATGAGACTGATTGAACCTGCAGGGGCTATGAATTTTATTGGTGGAATTTCGCATAGAACTGAAATAGAAAGCCAAGAGAAGCTCAAGAAATACGAATGGTATTGCCATGTGGGGAAATACGGAGCTCTGAGAAGGGAAATAGACTGAAGAAATGAAGCTGCAAGAGTGGTGAGGGAGAGTTTGCCTATTGGACAGCAAAATGCCTGTGTTCCAGCAGCTGAATGTGCTTCTGCTTAAGCTGACAAGCAGTGTTGTTAAATGGCAACAGATGACAACCACCCGTTGTATCTGTTTAGCACCCGACTAACTCCTCTTTTGGGATACAAAAAAGAGTAGGTGTTCATAGTTTTTTTAATACCTCTGTGGCACCCCTGTCTTTTTGTCCAAATATTAATTGCCATATATATTTTGTATAACTGCGTGTTGTGTCAAGGCCTGTGACCTTGCTGTTCTCCACTTTGCTGAATTTGTCACTTTGTCCTTACTTAGACAAAAATGTATCAAAGAATCAAGGCATGCACTCGTCTGAAAAAGCTCTTACTGAATTTTTTCTTCAGCTTGTTTCCAACCCTATGTTTCCTATCCAGTCCCTGCCAACTGATGTATACCATGACACCAATGATGACTAATGAGCTACAAAGACATGCTATGAACTTGAAGACTTCTATAATAAAAATTCATTGGGATGAAAGGAAAAGGCCATACATCTGTCACATAAAATTCCAGCCTTTAATTCTGTGTCGCTCCTTGATATACCATTGATGGGCCTGAATTCTCATTTTTAGTGGGACTGTCTAGGAGACTGGATAATATTTCTGAGCCTACCAGCCAGAAAGGGACAGTTCAGTGTGGCAATAATATGTGTGAGCACATGGAATAACAAGAACTGTCTCTCAAACAAAAATATAGTTTGGTGACTCTGTCTCTGATAGGAATAATTTGTTAGCAAGCTTGCTTACCGTATTTTTTTAATTTAAAGATTAGATTAATATTAAGATAATGAAATATGCATGCTCTCTGATCTGGAGACAAGCACTAAAGATGATTTAAAGGACAGTGTTTAATAAAATTTAATGTAATTACTGTAATTCTTAAAAAAACCCCAACCAACATCCTAAATAGGAGTGGGGAAATCTTTTGTGGAGTGTTTTTTTTTGTATACACACCAGTTGCATGGCTGCAGCATGGTTTTAACAGACATCTCAGCGGTGGCATCCAACTGGCAAACCAAAATACCAGTCTTTAGGGTGCTAGAGCTCTATTTTAAAATCTCTGCTTGTTCTCACCACAAGAACAGAGAGCCAGTTTTTTTCCTCCACTGTCTTAGAACTGTTGCAGCTGTTTTAAAGGAGAACATGAGTTTTCTATAAAAAATGCAGCTATGTGGGCTGAACAGTGAGGCACTGAGTCTACTGCAATCTCTAATTCTGACTTTACATACAGAGACTCATTGGGACACCTCCTCTACGCAGTGACAAGCCACAGTCTTGAGGACTTCAAGCAACTCTGTGCTCAGCCTATTGCAAAAAGGGCAAGAACACCAGCATCCTCAGGAGCTGAGGTAAGTATACCCAGCATGTTCCCTGGGATTCAAAGAGTGAATGGAATACTCTGCTTCTCTGAGACTATTATTCATTACACATTATTCATATTACCTCAGTAGCACGGCAATCCTGTACCACTTAAAAGTGGTGTGTGCTTCAAGGCTGTCTGTTGGGTCACAGATTTTATCAACAGTACATCTAGTAAGCAGCTAAGACGTGTATCCCTTTGAGGCACAGAGTATTGCTTGTGTGGTGAGTCTGATACTGTGGTCCCTGTGACCTACAGCCAGTCATCCATTAAATCTTATTTATATTAGATTAAATCAGGCCCTGTGGTCTACCTGAGCATTAATTTGGTGCCAAAATTTCTGAAATATTTTTATTCTTCAATAATAGTTTGGCTGTCACAAAAGCTGATTCAAAATGGTGTAGATGTCTGGCAGGATCAGCCCAGAGGAATTTGATTACATTCAGCATCATTGTGTGTAGTCCTTCTTCTAGGAACTATCAGGATTCACCGGAAGTTTAACTTTCAGCATAAAAAAGGGGCAAATTCTAAGTGTTATCCCTGTTGATTCATTAAGGAAACTGAAACAAAATATATAGATGTATGTAAGTAGTGAAATCAAATGGACATCTACTGTGAAAGCTGGCTGTTTGCATGATAAATAGTTGAATGTGTATGAATAGCAGTAATTGCAGATTAATAGGCCTATCATAAGACTTTCAAAAAGAAGGAGATATTCTAACTACTAATTTTAAAAAATAAAATAAGTTCTAATAAGGACAATTCACAACTTGAAAGGTGATTTAGACTGAAGAGAGAAAGAAAACAACTTTTGAGTGAATATTTACTTCATTGAAACTAAAAAATAATGCTGTCCTTAGTATCAATACAAATATTTAGCAAGTTCCTAAGAGCATAGTCCTTGAAGTTGCTGCTTCCAGCTGTCATTGATTTCAGTGGGACTGCAGGATACTCAGAAGAAAAAATTGATTTGATATCTTTTAAAACCAAAGTATGTCCTGGGGAGACTTTTCTATTGTGCTCAGCCCAGTGATACAGGAGCATAAACCAAGACCTGGCAATGGTGTAAAAGGAAGAGGATTAAATCATGTGGCTGGTGGGCAGTGCCTGTAGGGGCTGGAAATCCAGCATGTTAGCTTTCTGTAAGGAAGGTCTGCATGAAGAATCCTTGTTCTAGTTATGTGAACGGGAAGCTAAATGACTATCCAAATTTTAAAAGTCACTCAGAGAATGCAAATATTGTATCCAATATGTTGTTCTTTCAATATGTGCCTCTTAACAGTTACTATAACTTTTCATACCAGCAACAAACATATGTTAGTTACTTTGGAAACTAGTAATCCCACAGTATTAATATTGGTTTAAATGTTTCATAAATAGTAAGTAGTGAAGTTTTTATAGAAGTTCACATGAAAGCAGGCTTGCAGTTGTTAATATGTATTTAAATGAACTCCTAATTCTACATCAAAGCTTGGCCTGATGGAGGGCAGTAACGCTGAGGGAACAATGGCAAACCTCCCACACCAAGGGAATGGAGATGGTTTCATGACTCAGATACCTGGGCTGTTCAGCCAATCAGTACCATTTAAAAAAAATCAGCATATGTCCCACCCAAAGCTTCCTAAAGAATTGCAGAGGGAATCCCCAATACTGTTGGAGCAGCAAATAAACACATCCCTTCCTTCATAGGCAAAGAAAAGCACATAAAAGGAAAACCAGAGAAAATAAAGTCAGTAAATAAGAGTTGGGGATTCTGGTCAGGAGCATGAGGATCTCCCACTGAAGTCTTCACCAGTCCTGTGCGAGAAAATAAGGCTCTAAACTGCTTTCTAAATATAATTACCACGAGGTTAGATGAGACCTTTAAAAGTGATTGATGAGTTTAAATTGCTTAATCCTTGAATATCAGAATTCCTTAAAGTGTTTTGATTTCAGTAGAATAAGAAAATGTTAGAACTGTAAATTAATGTTTATTTCATATTATATTTTATATTAATTATTGAAACAATTTAGAAATTATCAGATGAAAATTAAGTACATGTGTACAAATGATTTTGTAACAGGCTGTAAGCTAAGAAAATATTGCCCATCTTAGAGTTTAAAAGCTACACTTACATCTGCTCTTCCTGAATTGACCAAAGCCAAGAGCTGCAGAGGCAGGTGGGACTTCCTATGACAGTTGGGACTGACAAGGATGGTCACCAATACAGGAAAATATGCATCAGAGTTTGGGCTGGCATTCCTTTCCACTCTTACTTCTTGGCATAATAGTACAGCATATTCCTGAGTGCAAATAAATGGTATGAATAGTCAAAACCATTCCTAAGAGTACAGACTGACTGACAGAAACTGCACGAGAAAGGTTTTCCCAGCACACTGGTTGCTTGTTGGTTTGTTAGAGAATCTTTCTGGGTAAATCTCATTTGCAGGTTTTGAGCCTTCAAAGATTAGTTCACTTCTTTCAAAATTTTTGGAAAAAATACATCCATCAGACTTGGTTAATGGTTATTCAGCTTCTCCAGTTGATCTATCATTTTTATTTCTTCTATATGTGCATAGATGAAAGTGTCTTGCATTTTCCTCCATGTTTCCTGGTGTTTCTCCAACATTCTCATTAGATAAAGTGCAATTTAAGAAAATCATCAGGCTCTTTTCAATTAATTCTCCTTATCTGGTTTGTGCTTGGGCAAATAATGCTCATTTTCTGGTGATCAGCTGGTACTTCAGATATACCAAATAGTTTCTTACTATTTTACTGACATGCTAGTTGCTTTATTCTTCACGTTTCTTGATTGTGTCTATAATTTCTTTCATACATTTTGTGTGCTAAGGTTTGCTCCCTTTCATTAGAGTCACTTAGGCTGCTAAAGGGACACAAATTAAAGTAAAATGTGAAGCTGATGAATATGTGAATATTGTTGCTAGGCATTACCCTTAATATTACTGTATCTGAAAGTGGGGAGATGCGGTGAATAGGATACAGAGGTACTTCAAACTCATTAAACTACTGTGCAAGACTTCAAGGGTCAAATAGTTGTAGCTTACAGCTGTTAATTTTTGTTCCTTGGGGAAGCTTTATGCACAAGCACAAAGACACTGTGGTCTTGTGGTACTGTAATTGCAGATCTGCTGACAGTATTTTAAAACCTCAAAGGTTATTCATGCTGGCTTGCTCACCTGCAGTAAGTTCCAAAGTCCTAGAACAAGCATAGCTAAAGTAGTAATCAAAGCGGCATTTTGTATACGTGAAGCATTTTAATTCTTTGGAATAGTTCATTCAACAAACCTTTCGGACCAAAGATTTTGTTTACTGTGTGACTGGGATCTAAGCACTGAGGATGGAAGAGTAGCTTGGGGAGCAACATGACTTTCCTTTGGTCAGTGGCTTTCCGCAGTGCTGGTGAGGGGTTACAGTGATTCTGCAGTGTGAAAGTAGTAGAAACTTAGATTCAATATCACACTGGTTTTACACACATTTAAGTGGTTTTGTTAGTTCATCTGTTGTGTGTTTCATGGTGGTGTTGTCACTGTGCTCCTACACCATAATTTGATTGAGCACTGTTACTTTATCATAGAAGAAACTGTAAGGTTCAGCGATCCACTGCACCACCACTTCCATTTTCTCATTACAAAAATTGACCTTCTTGCTGTTGTTTGAAAGGGCTCAGACCACTGTCATTCAGACTTCAAGACTGGTGAGCAGTAATAATAGTATAGGAAGTAGGAGCAATAGTTAAAGCAGCCTGGCATTGTGCTCCCTTCCTGGAATCCATTTTGAATTTCACAGTACAGGCAGCAGGTGTCCTTTGCTACCTCCAGCATGCATTGTGTTTTGCTGTAATCCCCTACTTGTCATTAAATCATTTAAGTGTATTAAGGCAACACACTGCAGGAACATTTTGCCGTGTTCCTTTTGCTTTGTGGGTGATTTTCCTCAACCTGTTTCAGCAACCCAGAAATAGCACAGCACTATTTAAAAAAAAGTAAAAAATTGGTGATATTTGTTTAAAACAAACAAAGAAGATTGCAAACTGACCTACAAAATCTATTCCCACACATGTTATACACCATGCTGCAAGACCCTCCTGCATCTGGGTGTCTAAGTCTGCAGCTATTGGTGATGCGAGTACGGACCCTGGTGCAAACAGTCCAGCACCTCGGGGACTTTAGCCATGGGTTTGGGAGAGTTTGCATTCCCTAGTCTGTAAATTCTTCCTTCTGTCCTTTGTAGATGTACTTGTCAGACTGCAGTGTTTTCAGTGCACGCATGGCATATGGACCTCACTGAGTCTGCTCTGACATTTCACATTTTCCAGTAAAGCACTTCTGCGGGGTTTAGGGGATGCAAACTCTATCCACAGCAGCATAGCTACATCAGATATGGATTGTACAGTATAGCAGTAGGCGTCCCCCTATCTTGTGAAAGAAGGAGTTTTGTCAGAGTTTGGGTAACAAAAGTCAAGGATTTTCCACAAAATAATATTAAAATAGTTTTGAAGTAACTATTGTCATTTTAATGGCGGCAGCTGAACCATATGATTTAGTTGAAGTGTCAAAGAGAGGGGATTGCTTTAGGCACTCCTTCCCTTCCCAAACCTTCCCAAACCTTCCTGAACCTTCCCAAACCTTCCTTTCCCAAACCTCCCCTCCCCTTCCCTCCCCTCTCCTCCCCTCCCCTCCCCTCCTCTTCCTCCTCTTCCCTTTCTCAGATAATATCATACATTTCAGCTTGATTAAATATTCATCTGGAACCCTTACCAGACACTAGTGGTTCTTGTTTATAGTTTTGTTGATTACCAGCTTTAGGTACTCAAACTCATAAGCCAATCCTTCAAAACATTGATAAAGTTAAAATTTAGTAAAAGGCCTAGGTACTCCAAAATTACTTTCTGATTCAGAAATTCATAGTTTGTATTCTAATAATGTTTTCAAATTTTCTCCACAAATATGAGAAGTAAAAATTACTTTCTGAATAGCAAAGCTAGCTTTCTTGAGAAATGATTTAACTTTCAGAGTTGAAGTTCAAAGAATTGCTAGAGAAATCCAAGAGAGAAATCTTTTTGGTGGAATTACTGTTATTCTGTTTAGAAATGCTGTCATCCAGTCAAAGAGCAGCCCTAATTCTCTGTGATCATTTTACTGAGTTGTTATCTGAAACATTCTGCAAGTGATGCAGTTCTTGAGAAAGATTTGTGCAAAGTGCTTGTTGAATCCACACTAATAAAGCACGTTTTTCCTAATGTGTTGCTCTGTCATTAATGGGTATTTACAGGCTTTACAGATAACAGTCACTTTTTCCATTGAAGGTTGCCCTGTTTAAAATACTCCTGACAGGAGCAACACTGGCAGAATTTACAATTTGCCACCTGACAAGGTTGTCAGCATCAAGGGCTTTGTCTTGGGACCTGATGTGAATGTAAGAATATTATCTAGTGAGAACTGTGAACTTTGTTGAACTGATCTATCTCCATTATGTCTTGTTGAATCCCAAATTTGACATGTCATCTACTGAGAAAAGCAGCTAGCTTTTGCATGACTGACTACATGTAGCATTTATCCAGATTTGTTTGTCTTCACTGTGGGCTGAAATATTAACAGATGAATGAAGAAGTAACAAAAAATGGAAAAACCTCACTGATGAATCTGATTTAAAGTCTTGCAGGAACTCATATGTCTTGTGCTTTTCATGCACCCTCTACTATGACTAATGCTTGATTGGAACAGAGGTTGCATGTGTCTCAATAGTTCATGTTCAGTTGAAAGCCTGTGGAAGTCATCAGGAAGTAACCCATGGATTTACTGGGATCTGTTGATCCCCTTCCGTTATTTTGGAAGAAACCAGGAAGCACTGGGGCAGAATTAGGGTCTCATGAGCTATTGATAGCCAGGTGTGAATCTATGCGAGGAGGTTTTTCTTGCTATTACTTCTCTTTATGTTGCTTATTTCATCTTCTCCCCTGTAGGAGAGCTGCTAAAGGGGCACATTCAAAGTGAGAATCTCCCACTCTTCTGATTTCACAAAGAAAAGGACGAACATTTGAAAACACCGACATTTTTTATACCTATCAGACCAGTTGCTGATCTGATGTTAGAGAATACCATTCCACTGAAGTTAGTGATCCTGAACGTACTTGCTCTCACCCTGAATTTGGCTCACTTTAATATTGAGACATCTTTTCCTCTTCCTTGAGGAATACATAATTTTTCCCCACCTGTAAGAAGGCCCCATTGTTGTTTACTTTGGAAAACTGCGTGAGTACATGGCAAATACAGTCAGCAGAAAACATGTTCACATTTCACTACAGAAAACATATGAACTCTTTGTACCTGACACTTTACACAATATGCTCTCTGGCTTTAAGAAAACATTGTTTCATGTTCTTACTCTAATCAGCCTTGTCTGCCAGCTCGGAGAACAGAGAAGTTCATTGTTATATGCAGCTGTCATTTGTTCCATCTCCTTGCTCTTTCTGACTTCAATATCTTTGTGGTATTTAGTGAAAGTAATTTTCAGTTAGAAATCTTCTGCCCTTTCAGTAAGTGCAAGTATAGCACTTCATCAATGGCCAAAGAATTCCAAGCTATCTGGGATGTATCAGGACAGTTGATAAAACCTCACAGAGCAACCTATGATAGTACATCCCATCATAAATAAAAAAAAACCAGAAAGGGCCTTTGTCAGTGTTTATCTGTAGCGCTTTTATTCTTTGCCCTTGATTTCCTCTTCAGAAAATTGATGCACCCTTAAATTGAAGCAGGAGGCTTGACAGGTGATGGTTAGTGTGATAACTGCTCAGATTTCATCAGCCAGTGTTTTTCTGGTGGTGCAATTGTAGGAACTTTCAGCTAGATTACCTGTCATCCACTACATCAGATAAAAGAGGGAGAGTTGAAAGATGCGGTTTTGCCACTGTACCTTATAGGAAATGAAAAGTGTGGGTGAGGTAACAGTAGCTGAAAAGAAGTACAATTATTTTCTAATCAGGCTATTCCATCAAGAATGTCACTGCTGAAATTGGCAATCATTGGGCAGAATCCATTGTTAAATTTGCATTGTTAAATTCATAGGGGGAAAAATCTTAAAAGAAATAGTCAGTTATACTGTAGGTAGTAGCTCAAGCACTGCTTTTGACTATCCATTTAATTCTTCTGTGTATGTAAAGCAATGTGCAACCTATATTTAGACGGAAAAAATGTTTCTATTTTGGGTATTTTTTGATATTCTTATTTCATCCTACTTATTCTGATGTTGGGTTGTTTCTTTTTTTTCATGAATTTCTGATAGCTCAATTGCTTTGTAAAAAGTTTTACTTATATTGTGTTTATCCAGGTAACATTTTTATTTAACAACTAGTGCATGCTACCAGTACTAAATATTAAATGTATATAGTTTTGCCAGTTCTTCTGTACTATCAACAAAATTGGACTTTTTTTGACCACCCTAAACTGTTAAATGAACAAAGATGACCTGAGTTTAATTTACCTGAATTGCATTTTGTAAAATTTTTATTTTTAAGTTCCTATACTGACTTCATTCTGCGCTTTAACAATCACTTTCCCATGTTGAATATCCCAGATATAGAGCAACTTCAATAAGTTTTGTGTTATCTATGCTTTGATTTTTCTTGGTTATCCTCCCTAGTCTATTCTTCTAGGTAGCTGAGGTCTGTTTTGAGTTTTATTTAAAATGATTACATACGGAAAGTCCAAAAAATTATAAAACCATAACCACCAGTTTGTTAAATATGACTATTCCCCACACTGCACTTGAAAGTCTGTCAGCAATTCTATTACAAATGCTTATTTTTCTAAGGCTTATGCAGTTTAGCTATGAAAATTCTCTCTCGGGTGAGACTTGGCAGCTGAAGCTTCATCATGTGACTGCAGCTATTTGTTGCTATTGTTTTAACAAATATTCTTAATTTGTTAGAAGACTTGTTGTCAAAGTTATAAGTAGAAAGCAATTTTGGTAAATGCAGAAGATTAAATCTACAGCCTTATAATATTTTGTTTGTGCCCTTGTTAATAATAATTCCACATCTTTATTTTTTTAATTCCACATCTGTATATTTTTTTAAATATACAGACTTGAAATCTACACATTTTCACTTTTGGTGTGATGAATGAAATGCCACAGCTTCTTTTTATGCAATGATGAAGGAACTTTCTGAGAACTGTGATTGTCTCTGGCCATTGCAGAAAGCTTCTCATGCAAGCCCTTTTCAGACGTCCAGTTCAAAGGGGTGCTTTGTATACACAGTGAGAACTCTTTCTTGACAAGCAGTGACAATCACTTGGATCTCTGAGTAGGCAGTCAGCTACTCATAAGCTTACATAGTAAAAAAAAGATGATAAAAAGTAGGAGACGCCTCAGAGAACATATGAGAAAGGTTACAAGTGTGTAAAGTGTGCTTGACAGAGACAGAGGAGATTCACAGAGCCGAGTCTGTCTGTTGAGGTAAAAGTTAATAGGTCAGTTGGTCACCACTGTAGGTTTTTATATGAAGATACTTTTAATAATGGGATGTGATAAGCAACATTATAAGAACTTGCTATAAAGAGATTTTTTTATATTTGTCATTCACTTGCAGTGGCTGGTAGGTCACTGTCCTTTACTACCCACCTTGCCCCTCAACCATAAGACACTCATCCTGCAGAAGATGACCATACCTACCCCTCACAGGCTGCACTCTTGTAGGAAACCGACCCAGCAGCACTTCACACCGATAACCTCTGGACCATGGTCCCTGGGGAGCAAGCACATGGCTTCTCAGTCCACCTGTGCTCCCAAGGTGGTGGCCGCTGGCAGACGTGTGGGACAGCCAGACAGGGTAGGTGACCTCCAGGAGCAGGGAGAGAAGGACTGTTGCAGGCACTTACCTGTGACACAAATGACTCTGCAGATGGTAGGTAACCTTCTCAGCCCCTGTAACATATCTGAGAATAACCATGAATCAAAGTCCATCAGTGACTTTTGATTGTATGAAAGGGACCTCTTTCAAAAGGACATAATTAGATGGTCATTTTTTTTGCATCAGGTCTTGTGATGAGCTTTTGGAAGATGAAAAAGGGATTTATAATCTTTCATTAAAAAAAAAAAAGATAAAAAAAGTAACTAAAATCCGAGCAGATGTAGCCTACAAATTTTCTCTGTATGCAGACTGCATGTACACATAGAAGATGTTTTCATTAATTTCTTCTATCTTTTACTCCTTGAGACAAAAGACATAGCATTTTGGTCCACGTTATTTTCACAGGTATGTAAGGGACTTGGGAGCTTTCATTTTCCGTACACATTCTTAATATTCTTTAGGCCGGATGTAGTTGTGATCTGGAACGTCAGACATAGCAGCTGTCAGCCCAGACAGGAAACCATGTTCGTTTGGAAAAATAGCAAGATTCTGATGAGTTTCTTTGCTGGTCAAATGTGTCAAATTTGCATGTACTGATCTTTGATTCGCTATGAAAATGTCATCAATATAAGAATAGTTGCCTAATTTTTCTTTTTGCTTAAATCTCTTTTCAGCTGTCTGGAAAAGGGACAATAAAGGGCGGATATAAATAATGCAGAGGGATAAAATATATATACATGAAATTGCACATATAAATAATAATAGTAGTTACACTTGTAGCAGTATGAAGTTATCTAGAAGCTGGGAAAGCCAGGTTCTGGATAATTCCTTTTCCACCAGCAAAATGAGGAAATGAACTGAAAATGTTATGCTACCTCTAGCGTCAACCAAGAGGCTTGATATTTTGCAAATAGGCACAGCTTTCCAGAAGAGTTTAAATGCTAGAACTGAGAATAACATCTCAGAGAAGACAATTTAGCTGAGACAGGATACAGGAAAGCTTTGGAGAGGTTTGCAGTCTTTTTAAGAGACATCAAATATACAAAACAGAGTAAGTCAAAAAAACAACCCAAGAAGATAGTAGTGATCCATAAGTTCATCTGCTGTTAAGTAGACCAAGTGAAACCATTCAAGGAGACTGCATCTTCCAGTTTTTAGTGATCTGGATAACTCCTGCTGCCATTTCACTCCTCCTCCCGCTAAATTTAGTCACTGGAAAGGAATGCTCATTTACTCCATGTTGCACTTGTGCATTATTATTATTATTATTATTATTATTATTATTATTATTATTATTATTATTATTATTATTATTACTGAGTAGTTTTAGAGAAATACCACAAAGACACAGTACAGCTGTAGTAACACATCCCAGTTTTGTCATGCTGCTAATTCAGATGCTTAACTGAGTGCATCATAAGACAAAAAACGTAAATAGGTGGCAGGGAGAGAAGAGCAGCTAGAGATTAAATTGTTTGTCTGAGTTTGTGGAGTGAGACAGTGATGGATTTAAGTGTTTGACTCACAGTCTGTAACTCCAATCGCATCCAGGCATTGTAACTTTCTGTTGATAAAATCCTTGCTAATTAAGCAACATATATAACAAATAATTGGTTAAAATTACTTAATTCAGTCTGTTGGGGGGGTTTTGCCTTGAGCTAGCTTTTTACATGAGATGCATAGTATAAAAAGAGAGATTTACTAATACTGACAAAATAAATAAACATTTCATGAACAGAAGTAACTAAGAAAAGGATAAAATACTAGCAATACAATGAGTAGCTTGCAGGGATGCAAATAAAGTGCTCCTGAGCTGAATAGCAGCATAGCAGAGCTTTTGCTGAAAGAAGAACAGACCAGAATGCCTCCTGATTTGCATTGTTACAGTGCAGCAGTATGTACTTATACATGCCATTAATTTATACAAGCTTTTTGGCCCCCCAAAAGCCAAATGTTAGAATAAGCTATCTACTCACCCTTTCCATAAATCGAAAAGTGGCTGAAATGATTACACTTGATCTGCAGCCATATTCTACTGGAAGGTCTATTGGCTTGCAAAGGCTTTCAGAGCACATTAACCACAGAGTTGTCTCCCAAGCTGGGTATTCTTAGCTGCCTCATATTTTTGCCAGTTTGTTCTTTAAATAAGGTGTCATTAGGCAGAGAGTTGAGTAGCTGCATATTTTAACACTGATCCACAGAAAAAAAAATGAAACAACTGCAAACTTATTGTCTGCTATACTGGGGACAGTTCAGGGGAGTGGGGGAATAGCATGGCATTTGCAGTTTTATTTGAAGCATTAATATCTCCAAACATAAAGTCCACTCTTATGTTTTCTAAAGTTGTTAATATCTAATGATTTTATCACATTTTTGAACCAGAATATTCACTGGACAATGTTTTTCTCTTCTAGGCTAAAATGCAGGCTGGAAAATGCCTGGTGGGAAAAAACCCAATTATACTCAGCCAGTGTTTGAAGCATGCATGTCACTTCAGGGATTCAGTAAGTAAAAAAGAAATTGTCAAAAGAAAACATGGGACATACCATTAAGTTTAGTGTTTGAAAACTGGTTGTTGGCTGTTACCTTCTCACCCACATTTTACTTGATCTTTTCTTTCACTGGTAATGCTAACATGATGTTCTCAGTCATATATTGAAGCTCTCCTCTTCACATTGTGTATGAAAACTTATTCAGATGTACCAAATTCCACAGATAGCCTACAAGATCAGAGATGAAGACTGAGACATCTGAAAAGGGCACAGAATCAGATATTGTCCTTTTCACTGAAAAGGGCACAGAATCAGATATTGTCCTTTTCACTGACATCTAGAAAACTCTGTCACCAGTCTGTGGCTCACAAAAACAGGGATTATTACCTGAATTGCTATAGCCAAGTCTTCACTAGTCACTTCCAAAAAATTATGGGCAAATATATTTTCTACAGAAACCCCTATCATTTGTATGTGGATGACTGTATTTTGCATGTGGTCATGGAAAAATTGCTGCTCTCTCCACATGAGCACACCAGTGTGGTTAGGAAAGCAGTATAGCATATGAGTATGGTCCTGCCATAAATTTGTACTGAGGAGCAAAAAGCTTTCCCTGTTCCAGACCTTATCTTTATATATGGTGCTTTTAGTACCTATAGTTGTGGCCTGTAAAGTTGTGGCCTCTTTGCGTCTGTAAAGTTGATGACTAAGTTTGGAGCCTTGATTAAAAACAGATGAGATGTGACTCTAAGCTGGGTCTCTTGCTCTGCACATGAGGCTGACTCCATTCATGGAAGAAAGAACATCATCCTATAGTATAGGAGAATCCCATCTCACATGTCCCATGCAGTTCAGAAGCCACTTTTACAACACTTATGTTTTATTATTTTTATATATTTATTTTTTATTAGAAATTCAGTCAATTACTAGGAAGACACAGATAAACTATTTCCTTAATTCTGGTCAAGACCGTGCGACACTGACTTGATAAAGGTTTGAGGTCTCAGTTGGTTGGTTAAATTTTTGTTGTTGGTAGCAGAATTATGTTTGTTTTGAACAGTGAGAGGACTTTGCTGGATAGTCCTATCAATTCTTTTCTTGAGCTATTTTTTAGAAATTTATTTTATAAAGAAATTGATACTTTAGAGTTCAAATGGGTTTATTTTGGCATTCTCAATCTACAGACTCTACAATGAAATGGCAAGGTATAGAATTACCATAGTAGCTCATGTTAACCATATGCACGCATTTGTGTTCACAGCAATAATTTCAGCAAAATTGTCTCTGCAGTCATTTAGCAGGTGAGATCTCACATGTATCCACTGCCATACTAAGACTCTTAGACATCCTTTGCAGAAAGCTTTATATGAGTCCTAAACTAGCAACTGACAAGATGAGCTGTAACGGGCTAGAATATTTAACAGAGCTGCACATTAAAAAAGTCCTTAATCAGCCCATATTCTATATGTCTCATTTATACAGGAAAGTCTTAGAGACTGCTCTCTCCACACAAACGCACCAGTGTGGTTGGGAAAGCAGTGAAAGCAGTACAGCACACTGCCATACATTTCTACTGAGAGAGCAAACGGGTTTCACTTTTTCAGACCTCCTCTGGTTCCCAGGGAGTCCCTGTCCCCACATACTCCTCAGTGCTTCTGGCAGAGAGTGTGAGGCCAGCTTGGGCATCTCTGTACCCGGACAGTAGACACCCTAAATATAAGAAGAGAAACAACAGATGGCTACAAACAGATGGGGAAACCTAAGTAACAATTATATGCTATTGATCAGTATGACGACAGTTCTCACAACACAGTGATATTTTCTAGGGTTTTGTGCAGCCTGCTTGAAGCGTTCAAACCTTCACTGCCTCTTTTAAGCTGCTATTTCTGTTGAATTTGCTGGGGTGAAGATGCAAATTAGTTAGATGCACTTTGGCCTTATCCTGAGCACCGAAAGGAATGTAGCACACATTTTTACATCCTAAGATGGAACCACACAGGATCCACAGCCCCACTCATGGTTTTGGTGAAAGTAGGTATATGCGAGGTTGGCAAAAACCAACAGCAAAACAGAGCTGCAGAGCCAATCAGATGTTACCGTAAAATTGTTGTCTTTATCCTTTCCCATCTTTGAAAGAGCAGTAGGAGAAACAAAAACAGTTCCTGGTTTTCCGGTAACAGGGTTGAATTGGACCCAGGCTGCTAACAAGGCTGGGAAGAGCTTCAGGATGGAACCACAGGTGCAAATACGATCTCCTCGCTATGACTTTCTTTTCTCAATTTCTCTTATTCATCACAGCTACATTCTCGATAGCACAGGGTTTATTTTTCTCTCTTTGGTGTCCATGAACTTCAGGTATTTGTAGAATTCTATCTTGTTTGTACCTTATTCTTGTCTTAGTGGAAGTGAATGTACATATATTTTTGTCTCTGAAACATAGTATTCTCTGTGCTCAGAATTGTGCTGCCTCATAGTTCAGACCTCACCATCTCATGAATGGTTTATCTGATAACATACTGCCCATAACAGTACAAGAACCTGACTGGTTATGTACCTCTAAGTTCTGGTGTTGGACTCTTTTTTTTTTTTTTAATAAAGCACTGAAAAGCTTCTAGTGGATAAAGGGAAGAGTAAGTGCCACAACCCTTGACTACCTGCAGTTCAAAAAGAGAATCCGTTATGTCCATATTGTTGTGAAAAAGGCTGAGTATTTTTTGAAAGGGATGCTACTGTTCAGAGTCAGGTGTAGGATACAGCAATAGCTGGCTGGCAGGCCTGGACCAGAGTGGTAATTCCTCTCTTATGTTTATCAGCAGTATAGAAATGGCTGACTCCTGACTTCATATGCTCTGAAGCTGATGAATGGGCAGCACAAAATAGGCCGTTGGGTTTTTTTCGCTTTTTTTCCTGTTCTGCCATTTTGCATTGCCAATTAATGTCTGACTCTGTCATTGAATATTCATGCTTTGGATTGTTTTTCAACAAATGTGTTGGGAATTGTGTCTTTCCAGTCCAAACCTCATTTTGTTACAGTATTTTTGCCTATGCTTTTAATCTCTCAGGGTGCCTTTGTATTATTTGTCTTTGTTCTTACTGGTACTTTCAGCTCCTCCTAAATTACTACTGTTAGCTCATTATGAGACTGAATTCATTAAGATCATTACTTCTTTTAGATTATTACTGAAGATGATAAGCAAGAGAAAACTATTCCCTCTCCATGGGTAAACTTCCTGGAACACTTTGCATCAATGCAATGCACTGCATTTTCCTTGCAATCACTTTCCAGCCCATCAAATCCTCTTCTCCAGAATCATATGAATCCATTTTTAAACTCAAATGTTGTAAGATGCAGCTTCAAGTCTATAGTGAAATCCACGCAGGTTGGCTGCATTCTTTGTGTCCCACCGCCAACAACTCTGTCCAACAAACAGCTTGAAGTTAGCTTGAAGTTGAAGGGATTCCTCAAGTGAATAAAGTTAAACATGTATTTGTAGGATTGAAATCTTACTGGTCTTTTTAATTTTATTTTTTCTTAAGGGAGATCAAATAACTCTCAATAAACCAAAGTCAAAGGTTTCACATCCTTTAGATATCTGGTAATTTTCATAGAATTTTTCACTGTTGGTCATTATTTTCTTTAGGTTAGATTTTTATTGTTCAAATCACTCTTCCACTTTGCACCATTTTGGTAATTTTTGTTTCTTGCCTTTTAGATACCATTAAAAAACCAAAAACACCAGGTCTTGATTCAGCAGAAAATTTTCATTGTAACAAAGGATATATAGTTTCTCTTAGCTAGTTTAAAATCTTAGAATTTCACAAAAAAGTTATTTCAAGCTGTTTATTAGTAGTAGCAGTAGTAGTAGCAGCAGTAGTAGTAGTATAAGATTTTCCTATATTCTAAAATAGTACCTTTCCTTCTAAAAAGCTTTCTTAGCAATTGTCTTACTGGATTATCATTCTTTTGGAATCATTAATTTAGTATCCTTCCTAATTTCTGTCTCTGTTGTATATTTACTGAATCTCTTAATATCGTGCTTGACTCTTTGGACATTCACACTTCAGTCAAAGTCCTCATCAATCCCAGTATTTTGGCACAGTCAATACCTGCTGTTTATTTGAGGTTGCTTTTTTGTTGGATTCTAGAAATTCTTAGCAATTCTATTTTTAGCAACTTCCCTTCTAAAACTCACCTTAGCTATTTTTTTCTTCTTTTGTTTTTAAATAGAGAACTTGATATTTTTGGCCAAATTCCTTAACCTAATTTCTGATACCCCAAATTACCGCCAGCTTTCTTGAGCAACAATGGCAAGAATGTCATCACTGAAACTTAGGACTTGAGAATCCAGGAAAGGAGGGTCCTTTGCCTCAACCTTCTTTCTAAAGAATCAGACTCTCTGTTGTGCATTGCTCAGTTGTACTCTATCTATTCTGTATTTCTTATTAAAGGTTAGATTGCAAGTAGAGCACACATTCACAAGAACAAGGTTCAGACTTTGCCCATGGGCATCTTTGCCAGCCTTTCGATAGCTTTAGTATCTTGCGACCTTCAAATCCAACTGACCTCGCTGGGACCTGCACTATTGCAGTGTTTAGATGCCATTATCACAAGGACAGAATATTCTTACCAGTTCTATGCCCTATCTCATACCATTACAATTTACAGGTATGCAATATTTGCCCAAACTTTTCAAGCAGTCTATAAAATGTTACATCACTTGATTTTTCTCATGGTTTAAAAATTGAAAAAAAAAAAAAACCAGCAAAGACAAGGGCGTTAAAAAGAAATTGTGTTAGTCAGATGATGATATTTGTCTTAAACTCAGATACAAAATACCCTTAGCTTTCTGTAAATTGACTTAGATCTGCCCATTTACTTCTGCATCTGCGCTATGAAATTCACATGCAAGGATTAAAGTGTCACATACTCTTTCCTTGGTCTCCTAAAAAATGGTCTATATGAATCTATGTAACCTGTGGATACATATCTTCTGACTTTTCTATCATGTGATTTATCTCTTATGAAAAGAAGGGAAACTATTCACACCATTTTAGCACAGTATATTTTATATTTATGATTTTCTTACAAATAAAATAAATTTCCACTTTAACTAAAAGATATTTCAGCTTTCTTTCCTAGTCAGAAGGTAGACCTGTATATTTTATTATTGATGTAACTTGAGATATACATGTTCAGCTTTTTGTTCAAAGTACATTTAGAATTAAACAGGCCACATTCAAAGTAAATTATCTAAATAGATTTTGGAAAGAGAAAGGAGTCTGTTCATTTTAATATACCTTCAGAAATATTTTACTTCTTGATGATGACAGCAGCTCTTACTGACAACTATTAATACATTATAAACACCCCATCAGAGTTATATAAAAACATGTCAGTTTTAAAGAGAACATCTTTGACAGCAAATTTTCTGATTGTGAAACAGCTGTGCCTCCAGTACAATGCATTAAGTAGTTTATTCCTTTTAGATAGTTAAATTGTGCATGAAATGTTGCTGGCGCAAGGGCTCCAAATCTGGCCTGATTAGCGAACATCTGTTACATTGGAAAAATTCATGTCTACCCTAATTAGCTGTCAGGCTGATGTACATCAGCCCTGATGGTGAGGGATCCTGTGCTGTTTAAGTCAAACAGGTTTCTCTCCTATCCCATCACCTGCCCTTTCAAATCTCTTCCTCTGGTGTGTTGCTGTAATTAGAGATTGTTGGAAATACAATAGAGCAGGTTATGGTCAGTTATAGTCCCATCTGTGCAATTTTTTTATTCCCACAAAACTTACAAACTGACATAAAGCAGTCATAGCAGTCAGGTTGAGGTCTATATATTTTTCTAATCCTAATCCACTCACTAAATCTGAAGACTCTTCATTCTCATAAAGCCAACACTTTGTGGTGATTGGAAGAAAATCAATAATGGCCTGACCAATTTGTCTTTTTTTTTTTTTTTTAATAAGGGTATTTCTGGATTGAGTATGAAATATGGCAAGGAATTGAAGAAATCTCCTGAAAACAGTCTTCCCTACTATTGAAAGTTTGGCTGTTTACTGGAACAAGTATGGATACAATACACCTCATGTAGTGTGCATATATATATATGCATATATATATTTAAATTTCCCTACTAAATGGTCATCCTTTAGCTTGGGATTCCAACTATTTTTAATGTATTTGCAGGGGGTTGTTAACTTGCTTTTACTGATTTTGTATAGATAGAGAGATCTTATTACTATTAACGGTAGAAATATTCATTAAGGGTTTAATAAGTTTCTTTATTTTACACTGCAGTCCTATAATACAAGTATCAGCTAAGTACAAAACAACAGTTCCTCAGATGGAATAAATTTTCATGACTCCATCAGAGAAGGTACAGAGGCTTTACACTGACTAAGAATCTAGTCCTATTCAATGAAAATAAACTGTATTTTTATTACTGGCTTCTCCCTATGTCCCAACAGTAATGATTAAAGCCAAACTGAGAAACTCATATTTGTTAAATTAATTTCTTTGTTTTTTTCATATCACACTTACCAAAACCTAGTTCAGTCCTCAGTCAAAGGCTAGGGTTTTCTTCATCCTAAAATGGTTTCAAGCATGAACAAGGAAAGTACTAAAATGTGTAATAGATTGATTAGTGGCACAATAATTTGTCCTTATTCGTATAATTTCAGATTAGGATCTAGTCCTTTAATTTCAGTTGTAAATTTGTAGACTGTTAGCTCTGACTGGCAATTGGTCCATAGGGATAATTTTAAAATATTGTAAAAGGAATTATTTTCCACATTAAGGCATCTTATTTATTATGTAGTCATATTCAGGGAGCTGAAAGGTGAAAATTCAGAGTTCAGTAACTTCTAATTGGGCATCCCTGTGGACACAGAATTGTGTCATTGCCTCTCACTCCTGTATCCTCTGGAAAGAAAAAAAGTGCCTCTGCTGCTTTCCACCAAAAGAATTAGTATGGAGACCTCCAGCTTGATTCCCGCATTTACTGGTAATACAGATTCTCTCTTCCTTCTTGGTTTGTCTCAGAGACCCAGAAGTGATCTGATAAAGTTTAGCTAATTATGAGTGGAGGGCTGTAAGAGATGTGAGAATAGCCCTCATATATCAGCTTATGCCAGTTTAAAATGGGCTCCAGGTGTCTGTTTCATGTGTCATTTCAAATGTTGCTAGAGTGGAATCTCGCCAATCTTAAAATGTTTAGTGACCATTGATGTTCACATTAAATAGTGTCTATAACAATGATTAAGATAGGAAGTTTCTAAGCATAACAGAAATGCAGTTAAAGATGTTTGCAAGTATTTCAACATTTGAATTTATAGCTAAAGAAAGAGTAATTGGTTTGCAAAGTTGCAGTGAAAAATGCTTCTCCTTTCAGCCAGCTGTGGATGGTGTATATATGTATATGTTTGTGATGGTCAGTATTGCTGTCATGTTGAAGCACTAGAAAAGTGTGACATACATTAGAAAGGCAGGCCAATAAATGTGATAATGTTCATGTGAAAGGGTACCAACTGGCCAGGGATGGTAAAGTAGCAGATGAAAGAGCAATCAAGGTGCAATTTATGTTCAGATATTAACAGCGTTTAGGATTTCCCCCCCCATAGCGTTCCCTTAGCGGAAAGTGACATTTTATTACCCTTAGTTTAACAGATTTGGCAAAGAGGCACATTGAACATTCACCAAGTTTTTGAAGTTAGGATGCTGAGGTACATGAAGGATAGGGAATAGTGCAATAAGGAAAGTGCTGAGATTGATTGTCATATGTCAAGTTACTGTCACATTGTGTGGATGGGAGAAAGGCAGTAAAGGAGAATATCATAAAAAGCAAACAAATAGGAAATTAAAAGATTGGGAGCAAAAGTGGATGGAGTCCTGCTTCAAAACAGCAATAAATTGGAAGTAAAGCTGCTTTTGAACTGCAATTGTATATCAAGTCTTGGTGAAGGATTGGAGCTGAGAGAAGCCTGTAAAAGGAAGATTCAGTTGAAAGGCATTTGGAATAGCAGCAGAACCCTGTGAGTAGTTTAAATATGTATTTGTTCTATTGCCCTTATTGGTTACTTATTTTTCTACAGAAATCAATGGTGTTGCATGCAATTTTTACTTCAATATTTAATTTGTTTTCTTTTGGTTAAAATATTAGTCAAACTGTAGTAAAAAAAATCTAGCAGATGTCTGGTGGGACATTTGAAACATGTCAAAGGAAAAGTAGGTATCTCTCGTGTTGCTTTCCTAATGTTTGCACTTGTGTTATATTTAACTAAGCAGCTAATGCAATTCAGAACTGCACATGGCACTCCTCTTCCTTTTGGTAGAGGTAACAAAAGATCAGTGATTATTGTTCACTGGAGGTGTTACATCACTGAAGATGCAGTGAAATGCTTTCTTACCAATTTTCTACTGCTACCAAGTCTTATCAACTCACTGGTGCTGCTCAAGGCAGTCATTTAAATGAATATAAGCTATGGAGTAGTTAATGGATCTACCGCAGCTCAGTATGCAGCATGGTGATGGTCCTGTCAATGGAACAGCAATGCCCAGGGTAGTTCACAGGATCAGCCATTCCTGACTGTAGGCACGATGTGAAAAAGATAACTCCAGGAGCTTCTAGAGCCATCAGCATACATTTAGTGAGGTCTGGGGGAAAAAAAGGAAAAAAAAAAGTAAAAGTGTTCTGATTCTCTGAATCTAGCTAATTTTCAGAAAGACAAGGTCCTAGATGTCTGAACTTCCACTGACCTGAATATATTTTGAATGGGACTGTAAATGGGGACACTTTTTCTCTCAATAAAGTTTTGGGATCAAACATCTGAGAAAGGGGATGCATTATTTTCAGGATGTGATGTCAGAAAAAAAGTTGTTACTCTCCTGTGTGATCTCACTGTTTATCTGGTGCTGCAGTCCACTAAAAAAGAATAAATCATTAAATATACGCCTTAAATCAATTCTCCCTCACAATCTGACAAATTTATATCTGTCTTTAACATGGGAGCCATATGAGATATCAATTACTTCAAAAGACATCTTTCGCATTTGTTGGGCTTACATGGATAGAGATGTGTGAAGGTATCCTGCGTTCTGCACCAATACCTGAGGGAATACCTACAGTTACCTTTTGGGGCTCCCTTCCCTAAATTATAAATCAAGCACTAATCACAAATGCATCATCTTATACAGCTAACACATTTTGATATAAATCTTGAGTATAGTTTACATTGAAAAAGAGTGGATCAATATTCGAGTTTTATCAGTTTGGATCCAATTCCCTGAAACATAAAGTTTTTTAGAGCACCAAAACAAGTAAAGAACTTACTCAAGTTCAACACTGTTTTGTTGGAAGAAGAGTTGAAAAAAAATAAATATAAGTTTTGGGTTGACATAATCCAGGTTAAATCTGAAAAAGAAAAATACTTACTTTTGTAAAACGAGAGGCTATTTTATCACTCAGAGAATGTCACATCAATTGTAAAGCCATCAGCCTCAAGGCTTGTTGGTGATTGCTTCATATTTACTGTTAGTCCAGCAATGGAGATGGTACTTTTACAGTCTTTGGACAGACTAGCGAGTGTGACATTTAAAGTGTTGATTTTTGCAGCACTTATGTTAATTGTTGTAATTTTCCTGATGAACCACCATTCTGGTTCCCTGATGCAGCCAAGATAGTTTTACATTTTCTATGCAGGCCTCTTTGCCATTTGGTCTGTGTAGTGTCAGCTTCGAGTGCTACTGAAAGCAGACAAAATTGCAAGCAAATTGCATCAGATTGCCAACATTGTGAAAAGGTAAATTGCTTGCAAATCTATTTAAACCACTGCCCTATTTTCATCAGCTTCAGTACTTGGTATTCATGATTGCTTAATTGGCGACCTTTCCTATTGTGTAGTGCTTTATGGTGTAATGGAAAGCGATCTTTACCAAACCAATTACCCTTTTTTTCTCAGCACTACATTATTGCTGTGATTGCAACTGCCAGTCCTTTGTAAATGAACTTTCTGATTTCAATGATGTTTTTAAAATGTAAGATAGAAAAAAGTGGCATTCATATTGTGTGATGTTCTATTTTGAAGCCTTTTTGTAGTCACCATTGTCTGGAAAAATGGACTGAAGGGTTACACAGTACCTACAAATATCCATGTAACTATTATTAATATTATCATAATGTCTCCCTTTGTACAGCAGCTCAATTAGGAAAGGATAGGAGAAATATTTTGTCACCCTGTCAAGTGCACAGGAAGTGCTTTTGATGCCTCTTTTTTGACACATACATTATCTTCACTAATAATATGAGATTCCTTTTTAAGACATGGAAATAAATCTACAAAATCTTAGCAGCTATGATAATTCAAATCATCATACCTTTACAAAATGTATTTTTAAAGAGTCAACTTTTCTGAACATTTAGGCATAAAATATTTTTAAATACTGAGGGCACTATAAATAAAGGTAAATGTTAAAATTTCCTTGCATTAGAACAGGAATTGCAGCTATTTTCTTGTAAATACAGACATAGTTAAAGAAAAATATAATTCACAAGCTACATATAATCTAGTTGGGTTTTGGTTTCAACAATAATAGGATGCAAATGTTTGAATGTGCCCCTGTGCTGAAAATAAAATTGAATTCTATAAAAATGACCATTCTAATTTATTTTTATAATACAGGATACAAAAAATTACAGAATTCAAAGAATTTACTCTGTGTATTTATTTATGTGATTTAGGAAATTATATCGTTACTCATAAGTGGTGACATGGAAAGGGCTCTACAAGTAATTTAGTCATTCCCTAATATGGTACTGTAAGTGCAAATGGATGCATCGTTCTACCCCCTGCAGTTAAGAATTCTGTTGAAACGACATAAAATATTGAAAGGATTTATTTTACTCCTTGTCAATTCTTTTCTTTCGCCAATTAAAAAAACTATCTTCTGATCAAGATTTCTGATGATTTTAGTACTTTTGATGTGTTGTAGTGATTTATTTACCGCTGTGCTCTTCAGTAAAGCAAAGTATTTCCCCAGTTGTATTGTCATGGGGTTTTTTATTTGTAAGAGACAAGTATCACTGAAATACTCTATGGCAGTGTGATTCTGTTTCAAAACAATGAAAAAACTTTATTTTCTCTATTTTAGAAAATGGCAGAAGTCTTTGAATCTATAGTTCCCTCATAAATTTGCGTATTGAGTCACTTCCTCATTTGAGTTTCTGTTCTATACAGCACAGAAGCCAGCATAAAGTACTCATGATCTCCACGTGTAAGTCATTGCATCTACAAACACAGTATATATGCACATGCACATGCACACACATAGATCGTCTCCAAGCTCTAATTTTATTGATAGTTTTGGGGGAGCAGAGAGAAAGGAAGCTATCCATACCCCTACCTCTGTAGAGGGAAAGAATACAGCCATGAAAATTACCTCAATATAAAATTAATGGGTTTTTTTCAATCAGAACAATTTAGATGGGGAAAGTGACTGGAGAGAGAAATCCAGGAATAAAAGATTGGAAACCTCTTCTCATATTTGTGTTTACAATACATACATATTGTCAAGTACAGCCTGTTCTCCCTCAACATACTCTGTGAGCATCGCACAGGAACCCTGACAGTGAGAATGACGGCATCGCCTCGGAATGGAGTTACGTTCTTCAGAAAGTAACTCGATGATGTGGCAGCAGTGAACAAGTGGATATTCAAACCTAGAATTACTGATGTGCGGAAGTGAATCACTAGCTGAAGAAAACTGGCACTGATGGAGCCCGAAGGTAAGGAGGGAGTTTTAACTTGGAACAATGAGAATAGTGTAGCTGCAGAGCGAGGCCAAGGATTTGGGATGGGGCAATGCGGGTTCAGTAAAGCATCAAAATAACAGAAGTGGTGGCTGATTCACTGGGATGAGAGACAGAGAGGAATGAGTTGAAGGGTTCTAATGATTATGATGTGCTTATAAAGCACAAAATTCAAGGCATTTGCTGCACTCACTTTGCAGTGATAGTGAAACTTGATCTGTGGGGCTGTAGAAGTTTCGTGACACAAAAAGAAGTTTGTCTCCATACGTAAAATGGAAAATTCCAGATAGTGTAAAGTGGATGAACAGAAACAAGGAAGTACTGTGTAATCTTGTCCAGAGTTTTGTGTTAGTTCTTTTTTGAATGGTGTTTTGTAAGACTTAGTTGTTGCATTGATTTCAGTGTTGATTCTTTGCCTTTAGTGCTATAAATGGCATAATGTTAACATTGTCACTGCAAGTAAATATTGTGATCTGTGACTACTCTGTTGTCCTGAATACACCCTTAAATGAATGTGTTAGTTACTGAACTACTGGAGACTGCTGCCTTGCTGCACTGGTATGCTTGCATATGTTGTCAATAGGATTTTTAATCCTATAGACAAATAATTCTGGTTACTTAATCTCCTTTATTGTGCACAAATATCATAAAATAATTGTAAAATTAGAGGTCAGAATTTTGCCACTGGTTTGAGCGCTGCATTAATCCACTAGGCTTGCAAAGTATAAGCATATAAATGCATTCAGAGAGAAATACGTACTAACATATCCTTAGCCATTTTGTGGTGGAATGTCATTAAGTCTTGCTGAGTTTATAAATGAAGGCCTGATGAAATCCATCCATTTCTAAAGTACCAGTGTATTTGTGTGTATGTATTTAATATGCATATTCTGTTTTTCAGGTTTCCTGACAATGAGCAGGAATTTGGCAGCATGAACTCTGTGATGAATGATTCTAAGCTGTGTTTAGCAGAAACTGGCTTGTAAGTGTCCTTGTCCTTGGTCATTTATTACTCAAAAAGGTAAGTGGGTACATCGCTGAAGTTTGAACTGAGTGTGCATGACAGGAGTCAAACAACAACATGTACTGAGAATTTTTCTTGTGTCTTAATAATGTTATTAGGAAAAAGTTCTTCCCTGTGGGGTGGTGAGACTGGAACAGGTTGCCCAGAGAAGCTGTGAATACCCCATCCCTGGAAGTTTTCAAGACGAGGCTGCATGGGCCTCTGAGCAACCTGGTCTGGTGAAAGATATCCTTTCCCATGGCAAGGTGGGGTTATAGCTACCTAGTCTTTAAGATCCCTTCCAACCCAAACCATTCTATGATTCTATGATTCTAGTATTCAGAGTAAGATTGTACTCCAAGATTACAGAGATTATCTGTATGCTATTTCTTATAAATTAATGTGGGGTTTTTTACATGGATATAAATTTTTTACCAGTTATTTCATGCAAATGGAAGCTTCTTCAGAACTTGGTTGATATGGAGGCTGGAGGGATTTTATTTTCCTGGGAAAACTTAATGTTCAAAAAGACAACCATTCTATAAGTTTTATCATGCCATCAGCAGCTAGGTAAAACTTTGGTTGATCAAAAAACTGAGGACTGTTGGAGAATCTATTCAGCTGCAGGTTAGAGGCTGATGATAAACATGGAGACATTGCTTTGTATGTCTCTTTAAGTTTGTAAAGCTCCTTGATATCCCTTGGAGTAAAAATGATATGCAGATATAAGATATCATTTGTACTAATTTACAATTCACATAGCAATATGTAATCTCTCATGAACTTTATCAGTATGAAACGACAGCAAATTGTATCACAAAATTTCCACATGTTCCTCTAAATGAAAAGAGGGTGTTTCTCTATGACAATATTTGGTTTTATCCCCTCACATTTATGCCCTAGACTAAATTATAGTATTTTGTTTGCAATTTTTTTGTCATATCATGTTAGCCTAATATACTACTAATACCATTTTAATACAGAATTCTTAGTATTCCTACTCATTGGATGATACAGTCAGTTATCACATTAGCCTGCTATGACTTTTTCTTCTGGTATCGGTTACTACTCTATAATTACATTCCTACCTTATTTTCAGTCTGATACGCACCACCATTGTCCACACTTCTGCATTTGAGAACCTACCAAACTCCATGTTACAAAGTTTTACATTGATGTAATTAGTAGTATATTTGAAGGTATCTGTAAGTTCAGTCTGCTACAGTGCAACAGCTATGCCTGAAAAGTGAATTTTTTTGTTTCTTATTTTTTTGTCTTAAAACATAAGACAAAGAAAAATATGCTTAGTGTAAAACAAACAAAAAACCCCAATAAAATCTGTGCTTCCACAGCAATACCAGGGCAGCTGGAGTTTGTACAGTAAACGAAAGAGGAAACCTCTCGAAAGCAATAGAAAAAATGCCTTTGTTTTCGTACTGTTTCTTTTTTCTTGTCATGTTCTATTCCCCTATTCAAATAGATTAATAAACCTTTAAAGGAAAAGGAAAGGCAAAAAAACAATCCCTGTAGCTGTACTGGTACCTCAGTGGCTGAGGCCTCCCTGCAAGTTGCTGTCTGATGACACTCCCTTCCATAGAAGGAAGTAGGAGAATTTTACTGTCCTGGACCAGCCAACCTCTCATGCTCATTCTGACCAAATTGACTGAAGCATTTGTTTCTCACTCCTTTTTTTCTTTTTACCTTACCTAGAATAAAATTTTATTCCTTGACTTAACTAAAAATATAAGAAACTTGGTGTAATAAATTGATGAAATGATGAACTGTGCAGCTGCCTGGAAAAGTCATGTACTCTGATTCTTAGAGATTGATTATTTATTTTCCAAATATTTTCTTGAGGTTTTTCCCTTCTGGATGCCTTTGCACTTTTTCCCTAGATGAGGAGGAAAGATGTACTGTTGGTTAAAATAAATTTGCAGTGGGCCAGCTGGAGGTGCAGTCAATGACTGAAAGAAAACCTAATACCTGAGTAAGACCTGTAGCCTCTAGGAAGTGAGTTTTGGCCTTTGGTGACATTTTTTGAAAGGTGCTTACTGTGCTTCAAATCGTGGCATTACAGATGGTTCATTAGGTTCTGTGTGCAAATTATAAACAGAATGTGGTTGTTAGGTGAGCAGGTTTACAAAACCTTAGGAAACTAAGCAATTGTTTTTTGATTCTCTGCCTTTCTACTTACTGGCAAAGTATCTTCCTCTTTGTTGCAGTGTGGGTCTCTAGCAACAAAGGTAGAAATTTCTCTTTAGTTATGCAAACTACTGCAATTGCTCCATCACTGTGCCCAGTCTCAAGAATATCTGTCCTTTTGAGTGATATTCTGAAATGTCATATATATTTTTGCAATAAAAGTCATCTATAATGATTTTATTTTCCTAACTCTCTTTCAGTATCCCTCTTCATAAGTAAGAGCTAAGGGTTTGTAGGGTATCCAATATCTTTACTCAGAGGGCACTAATTATTGATAAATCTTTTTAATTTCTTTGTGTAGCTGTATTGTGGTTTTATAGATTGATTGGAGCTTTGCCTACACATGCCCTTAAGCTCTCAGGAAGTGAGATTCATAATTTCAATGAATTTATACTAAATATAACTTGATCAATTAAACTGCATTTCAGCAAAGAGATTATAAGAAGTCAACAGACAGTAACATAAAGCCATTTTATAAACACTGTAATTTCCTTTGGATAATTGTCTTGGTTTTTGAATTGTTAAGGAACAGCACACATTCCTTTATTTCTGGACAAAAAAAAAAGTTAAACATCAAGAATTCTTGGAATTTAATGGGAATTCTAGTGGAAATCTATATGATGTAATTAGTAAATAACCCAAACAGTAGTGTGATTAGCATCCTGGTCTGAAAACTGGTGATAAGAGGTCTCTCCCCCCAAGCTGAGTAGATGCTCTAGGGCATGGCGAGCTTCTAGTGGGCTACTACATTTCTGGAAAGTGTAACAGGCTTCAGGACAAACTACTCCAGTGCTTCTGTCTCTGACCTTGTGCTTTGGGGATGCTGAGATTTTTCCAGAATGAACAAGTACTGGGATACCTCTCAGAATTATCCACATTTTTACTCTGGTTTATGTGGTGGATCTTGCACGATGTGTTCTACAGTTAGTTCAGGTATATGGAGGACGTGTGATGCTGCACTTACTGCAGTTCAGTCAGAAATAGTCATTTTCTGCAGGTGGCAGGTGAAATCCACTGGGGTATTAAAGAAAAGTTCTCTCCGCCTAAGGTCTGTTGTTGTATTTGAACTGTAAACTGAAATGACAGTTGTGTGCATGGCAGAACACCCAAGAGAGAATACCAAGAGCAATGCCACCTGTTATTCATTGCATGACTAGTGAAAAGACACAGGGTCCTACCTTTGCATGAGAAGATATGATGTATTTCTTCTTTTACTAGTGAAGAAATTCTGACACAGATTATGTGTACATTGAAAGGTAAACATTTCCACTGTGTGTTTTACATGCTGTAGCAGTAACTATTATTTCCTTTGGGATCTTATAATATTTAGCAGTACCTAACTTTTACGAAATATTTAAACCAATACGTATACTTAAGTTTTAGAAGGTACATAAATCCTATAGTTTATTCTTGACCAAGCTGTGTAACATATATGATGCTTTTCCAATAACACATTTCTTTAAATGTGATAATAGAAAGGTTTTTACTTTGGAAAATTATATCAGCTTGAAAAATATATATAAAAATATATTAAAAGAAATAGAAACAAGTACCAAAAGTTATATCTATAAAGAGAGAACAATACAGTAGGTCTTCTGGTTTACTAGTAAGTATAGCTTAAAAACTTCATGAAGACTGTTGTCTGCTACTTAGGAGAATGTCACAATAAATGCAAATTATTATAAGTTGTATACCTAGCCATGAAAGTGAATGTTTCCTTTTAGAAACAGATGAAGTTTTATGGTTTTCTTTGCTGTCTCAGGTAGTACCAATGAATCTCAGGGATTTAGAAGATCTTGTGAGGCTGGAATCCAGTGGATACATTTCCCTCATCTGACTCATGCTATAGAAGCACTGCATCACCAGAGAACTCTCCTCCTCATGTGTCTGCCAGTACAGACCTTCCATCACTCCTATGGCACAGAAGGCAAACTGAACAACCCTACCTATCTTTAAAAGCGATGAATTGGTTTAGGAGTTCAAAAATAAGGCTGGCATGAATTTCCTTCCAGGGTCCAACCTTTCTCTTCAAGTTTGCTGAGGGAGGTCGGCTGAGACTGGTAATTTTTAGGGCTCAAAAGGTAAGCAATGAACTGTCTGTTGTCACACTGATTAGTCTGAGGCAGGGCCAGGAATGAGAACTGAGCCCTGAGACCCAGTGAGAAACTTTGCTCTGGATAATTTACAGTATCTTTAAACAGTCCAGATTTTCTATGCTTGTGTACTCAACATCATCTGAGATTACTTTTCTTTAAGAGATTTCAGATTAGTTTGACAGAAGCAGACACATCCTAGACACAACTAGATTACTAGTTGTATTTGAAATCTTTAACCTAAACCCAGACTTTGTTGGTAGGGTTTATCAACAATTATTTTTATGTATTAAAAAGTGTGCCCTTGGCTTTAGTCAGAGTGTGTGGTCTCTTGGAAGACAAAGCCAGTTCAGTGTCCTCTTGTATAATCTGCTGGTCATGTCAAAGGTCCGTCTTAGAGTCTGCGAATGCTGAAGTCAAATAAAACTGATTTAATTTAGAACTTGTCCCTATCCCTATTTTGAGAGAAAATACTGATTTCTTTTCAGGCTTATGCTGATAGCAGCCAGGTGCTCAGATAGCATGAAACTGTCCTATAAGAGAGGAGAACCAGAGGCTAAAAGAGGCAGAGACAGTATCAGAGGAAAGGACACCTGCAGGGAAAATAAGTGAAATATCCCTCATGGAAGATGGTATCTTTCTAACTTCTTGAGGGTTGGTCCCACTGTTTCAGACAATCACAAATGAAGGGAAAGGAGAAAACATAAAACAAATCAGTGCTCGTCATACTGGTTTTTGAAACGATAATAATTTACTATCATAGTACTTGAGGGCAAATCATACTGAGGTGTCATAAATAAACCATGTAACATTTGTTTTTCTGCACGTTGTCATATTTCTGTGTTTCTGAGTTTGGATTGCAAGTCAGGTATCATTTTATCTTGCTAACCATTTGGTATCAGCTTTGTTCCTCCATCCTTGTTTCAAGATGAGTCCAAAAATTACATGTTTTTACTTCCACTAGCATGAGGAATTAGGACATGGGAAAACAGCAGAATTGTCCACTATGATGAGTGTTTTCAAACCTTTGGCAACAGCTTATGTTCTGCTGGCACAAATAAGAAGAGTTTATTTTTTTTATTAGTGTTTAACACAATGAAATGTGTGCAGGACCCTGCACACGTGAACTACGAATGTAATAAGAGCAGTTCAGAGTCTTGAAATTGTTTTCTGTGGCTTCCTGAATGTCATAGAGGCGAGTTCAACCAGGTTCATGTTAACATACATAAAAATATTTTTGTTGTTGTTGTTTTCGTGGACCAAAGAAAGATCTCACTTGAATATCAAATGTAAATAAAATCCTATCTAGCATGTAAGAAAGCAGTGTGTAAAACAGAAACAGCTGTTTCACTGAGTGAAGTTAAAATCGATGGCTGCATGCACGGATGGATATGTACAGATTCTTATCTCTTAGCAGTGTAGGAGCACTCAGGCTTGTTCCAAGGAAGAAGAATGTTTTATGCTATACTGCCAGGCACTCCAGTTATACTACACAGATTTTTAAGTCCTTTAATACTAAGTGGTTGAACCTTGTGATGTGCTGAACTTCCCAGTTCTCCTAAGGAAAGTGAAGGGAACAGGAGTTTCTGATATACATTGAAAACGTGTAATGTCTAAAGGGAACTCCCCTGCCCCTGTGTTTTGTCAGATGATCAAAGATGAAAAGGAAAATATGCTGGACTTGGGTCATTCCCTATGTATTTTAGCTCTTAGTCCCTCAATGCTTCCTTTAGGTACTGAAGTGACCAATGAATCACTTCCTGAAGGAGATGACAGACTTGAATTTACAAAAACCTGCTGATCCTCAGTCCTTCTCAGATATGTGCTAGCTCTTTGTCAACACTGGTCTTGATATTTTTCTTCAAGTGAAATGCAGCAAATATTTTGTAAAACAGGTCTCTTCTTTGAGCCCACAAGGGTCTCTCAGGTCTTGAGGTCTGTAGTGCAGAAGAGACCATTCTTCCTCCTTTAGTGTAAAAAGTCAGCTGGGAGGCAATCCCTAGGTAGAAGATGAATTGTAGTGTGGAGGTTAAGTTACCTTAGCCAACTACTGCCTAAGCATCTGACTTTTCTGTAATTATTGCATTTAATACAGCTAGTTACTTGCACAAAAGAGCTTCCGGATGCAGCAATTTTCATGGAGGGCTGTTTGGGAATGTAGAGGCCCATCATTTAGCTCTGATATTGTTGGGTTGTCAGAATTGATCATAGCTCTTGACGGAACACTTCTAGCTTTTTTTTATGGAGTGCATCAGAGTGACATTTCATATTGTTTAAGTAGGAGTGATCTGTTAGTTTATATTTTATCTAAAACTGCAGAGCAGATGACCTCCCTCAGGGTCTAAATACATGAATCCTATGTGCATGTTACAATTAATAGTAGAGCTAGGAGAGAAATTCATAACAAGGGGCCGAAGAGCTGGGCAGAGCAACTTGTCAAAAAGAAGGAAATTCCACTACAGATTAGCTTATTTTTAAGCATGTCAAGCTCTACATACAAACATGATATATTGCTTCCTTGTAATGTCTGTTTAGGCCCAGATGCTCGAGGCACTGTCAGGGAGTGCTGTAAATTTTGTCTGAGTCAGGGCAATTCTGATTGATCTCTGAGTGTAAAATCGATAAGAAGACACTGTCATTTTCTTAAAGGATGAGCTAGAAAAGGAAAATAAATTAAGACTCCACTGAATGTCTATCTCCAGTGCTCATTAATTCAGTGTGGTCTGTACTTTGTTAATGTTATGTCCACAGCTTTAATCTTCCAGGTGCTCTTCCTGCAGATAGTCGACAGCAGCCCTTTATTATGTTATGTATATTTCATCTACACGTGGTGGAAATAAAATGTCTGCCCTCTTCTTTCCCCTAGCTCCTGATTAATCCGTTTTATTATTTTTCAGAAATACATCACTTGGGTACTGATTAACTTAAAAATGGAAAGCCATTGTCTTTCTTGCATGTCCTTCATCAGAACTAACACGCTGGCTGCTCATTTGTCTTGAGTTGTTACAGCAAATAACGACTACCAGGCATTTCCCCTTATGTAATATACTTCAGGGAGATTAATTTACTTCTGCTCTTTTTCTCTGTTTCTTTTTTGTCTACTAAGACTTTTTTGACGTTTTGAACTCCCTCCCAGCTCCCACTCTCCTGCTTCCTCTTAAACATTTTACAGCATGTGCCCAAGGAGCAGTGCTAAAACTGGCCAATATAATCTTCAGTCGAAGTCACCCAGTGCTGCTGCAGATATAGCTCCATTCTGGGTTGACTTGCCTTGCTCTGCACTTGTGATTATGAGTGTAGAGGTTTGTCCCTTAAAAATAACAATAATTTGTCACTTTAGTCCTACAACCTTCTCATGCACAAAGTCACATAGAAGTTAACAGGACTGGCAAGGTGAATATAAGCTACTCACAGGAGCACGTATTATAGGATAAGATACTGTTACACTGAAATATAAAATTATTTTTATTGCTAAGCAGTCATTTTCCCTTCTAGATATGTATTCTCAGTGTAGAAATAACTTCTAAACATAAGTAATAGTTCATTTAATGCTTTTGTTTCTGCTTCGCAATGTTAATATCAGGACCCAAAAAACTTACTGTCTCCACATATTCAAATACAGTGGTTATGAATGATGAGGTATAACATGTAAATAGTTTTCAGCAAGTAAGAGCAATATTTTCCATCTTTTTCTCTTTTCCTCCAGGTATTCCTAATAACTAAAATTCTATTTACTTACAACTTCATTATATACCTCTAGTGTGCCTTGATTGGGAAAACAGAGGTAGTTAAAAAAGAAGACCTCTTGACTTCAACAAGCATCTAATGCATATTCATGAAGCATCTTATTCCCATTCCTTAACAGAACACAACACATGCCAATTAATTAATTTTCATGGAGAGGTCATTGGTGAGACTAGATCTTGGACTGCTGTTTCTAGTTGAGCAGACTCCACTTAAGGAGTGGATTCAGTGATCTTAACAAGCACTCTGTAACATTTTATCTGAAAATTGTCCATCAGGACTTTTTCCTGTATTCACTGAATTTTGAATTTCAGAGAAGCTCAGAAAATATTTTAAAAGTTGCATTAAATATTTCTAGAACTGAGTATATTCAGCTAAACTCTAAAATGCTATGTGCTTCATCTATGTTTATCTTAGAAAAGAGCTATAAGGCAACTACTAGGTCTTTTTTCTGGGTATATATCAAAAATTTATACTTTGAGATAGTTCACTACAAGTGGTAACACTTCAGAAGAGGTTGAGCTTTCATCCAAATCTACTGTTCTTACCACAGGGCTACTTCCAGTAACATCTAAAGTATTAAGATCCCTTTCTTGGCACACACTGTCAAAATGTCCTTTATAGTATTTAAGTTAAATTGTGGATTGTGTCACCCTTGTGTATTAGGAGAGAACCAGCTGCCTGACTTGCACTTGACTTGCATGGCCCCATCTCCAAGCTCCTGGGAAGTCCTGGTTCCGTGATATTAGCAGTGATACTGACATTGCTGTACCTGAGATAAATATGCAAAGGTGAGGTCATGGCCAAAAACCCTTTAGGGAAGAGACAGGATATGTGGTATTCTGTAGCATCTTCCAAGCCACCCATCAAGATAGTCTGTATTTTTAAACAGAAAAAGCCATAAACTTCCTTCAGACAATAACATTCCACATTAGGAGGAAAATTATGATGAACTAAATGCAGAGGGTAGCCTCAGATACAGAATTGCCTCTGGGTTAGATAAACACTGATCTGATTGTTGTCTGAGTTACAAATCTGTAAACCCCTCTGACAACCAGTTATTTGCAAAGGCAATAAGCATTTGTGATAGGGGAGGATTTCATAGTAGTTATGCTGCCTAGCCACATATCTAGATCAGCTGAATTTGGGAGTCAAGTCAGAAAATCTCCATCAAAATAGAATTGCTCCAACTGAGCGTTATTGAACAAGTGTATTTTTCAAACACATTTTGAATGTGACTGAAATACAGCAATAAGTTTATAAACTGTATCATAGTAGACATTTTTATACTGTCCTTGAAAAATGTACCTATAGTTGAGTGGATGGAATGGATTTAATAGTAATATATAACATAAATATATGTAGTAAATATATAAAGCTATGTATATAATGCACATACCAAATAACAATACATGTATATCCCAGATTACCTCCTCTCCAGAGCTTCTGCTACGTGTGTACTTTAAACAACAGACACTCAAACCTGTGCAAATTCTTTTACCCTCAGCATGTTCAGAAGGTGGCATTTGACATCCCTTGACCAAGTTTTTAAAACTCTGTTTGTATGCACTTGAAGGACTGTGTGAATTTTTGTGATCTTATTTTACTGGAGGAGCAGTTCTAACTTTAGATCTATGTGTTTAGTGCATAAACAGATGAAACATCTGTAGGTTTCTATAGAAAAAAAACCACAACCACACTTCTATTACAAGAAGAAACAAAATTCACCTTATTTAAATTAAACTAGTGCTGGTTTAACTATTCATATTAGTATTCTCACTAATTATAGTAATTGAACTTAACATTTTCTGTCCTATTCTTCCATCATGTGACTAAACTAAATAAATTGTAACTGATCCAAAAGTTGATTATATATATATGTATATGTATATATGTATATGTATTTGAGTTTAGCAAATAGGGTGATAGAAATGTAGGCTTTGGGCCAGGAGACTTAAGCAGTCTAGATTTCCTCTGGGAATAGTACGATGCTTATTAAAAAATATCAAAATGATAGCTAGCTGCTCTTCAACAACAATTCTTGGCAGGATTAACTACATCCTTAAATACAAAAGAAAAAATGCTTTTACAGCTATACCAAGGATTTGTTTATGAGTCCCTTAAAGTTTTTTTCAGTCAGATTTCCATCAACTCCATGGAAACAGAAAACCAAGTTGGATCAATTAATTTAAGCAATATAAAAAGAGGTTAGATGCACAGAGCATATTGAAATGTATCTGTTTATAAAGGGATAACAATTTAAGAGACCTAATGTGCTCTACTATCTGTGGTTGCTTAAAGATTCAGGATTTTTGCCAGTGCAACTACGTACTGGTGTTCTAAAAAAATTATTTAGGTAGTAATTTTTCTTGATTTTGAAAACAGAATATTGCTGTACAACTTTACAATGAGGTGTTAATTATACACAATCAATAAAGGTAGAACATCACACATTTCTTGAGGTTTTGTTTAACCATGTTTAGATTTCTGTCAAATAGGCTTGGGATAGATAGCTGAAAAGGAAGATGATACACAAGTTGCTGTGGAATGGTAGAATAGAGAGCCAAAAAAAAAAAAGCCCCAAGAAATGGATATTCAAGTGATTTTAAACTGATGGCTTGGATCCAATGGCAAAAGCTCAATGGGAAATAAGGAAATTAGGAATTTACATTAAAATCATAAGGTGAGTTTAAGAAAATCTGAACTTTGACATGGTTCATTCAACTGTCTCTGTCATATTGATCTATGAGATTTACCATTACAACGAGAAATTTGCATAGAAGGGTTTATGCAGGTTATGTCAGTATTAATTGCCTGTCTTGTTACTGTCTTGGGCAATCTAATATTTCTCAAAGTAATTTTATACTTTTGCTATTAAACATCTGGGAATAATTTTTCAAAGTAGTGAAATTTATCCACAGCTGTTCTGTGAACACTAGTGGTAGCTGGTATACCAATCACAATGTTTCATAACACTCAGGACATAGGTGTAAGAACTCATTGCTCTTTCTGAGCAGTAATTCATTGCTTCTTACAATGAATTCATGCTTCTTACATATGAATGTCTGCAAATTTATAAAAGGCTGGGTGTTATTGAAACCAACAGGTTAGTTTCCTTTGACTTCGGTGGGGGGCAGGATTGATCTGAGAATGTAACCAGATTGATGTTCTTTATGATTGTGCATACTGAGAAGTATTAATGAGAACATGTTTTACAGTATATGTGCTGCATTTACTTCCCGTCCCAAGAAAACTCAGACCTGCTGTATGGTTATATATCTGTGGTGTGGCTGGAATCCACATTCTTTTGGATATGAATAGCAGCAGTAAATCAACATACAGGTTTATACTGTATCATGAATCTCCTTTTCTGCTAGAATATTTGAAACAGCAGCAGACGACTTGATTTTGTGAGTTCTAAAGCAAAGCTTGTTACAACACAGGACATCTTCTACAGTGACTACTGTTGTGAAATACTTGGCTTAGCGGCTTTATGAAGGCATCATAACATTCTTCTGACCTTTGCAGGTTTTTCTTAAACAATTTACTTTAGTTTTAGACACTCCTTGGGAAGCAGTTGAGTTCCTTCAGAAGATTTCACCTGCTATTTATCATTCAAATCAAGGTACCAAAAGAGAAAAAAATGCTTCTCTGTAAATCACCAGTATTAATATTCTTACAAATTTGAATCACTTACTTCTTCATATGGTACGCTTTTGGGTACGCTTTTTTGATGTAGCATTGTCAAAATGAACTGTAGCCATGCTTTATAATACAGATTACTCTGTTCTATGAAATACATGACAAAGAGACAGCACTACACTGGTCTCCTTCAAATGCATGATCACTTTATGACACTCATCTGCTCTCTTGCCATCACTAAGGCACCCAACACTACTTCACCTGGAAATCCTCAGGAGACTCTTAGCAGTCAACCAAGCCCAGAGAGGGTACTGTCATAACTTGAAAACCCAGATGATTGCAAGCACAAATTCCCATTTATGAAATATGAAAACAGGTATAAAAACTAATGTGTTACAGAGAGAGTTTCTTGCTCTATCTTTGTTCTATTGCTTCTGTAATTTCAGTCTTGCTGTTGGAGTCCTGCGGGATTTGTCTAGAAAAACTAGGCAAGATAAAATCATAGCCAAGCCCTGCCAGTATCTTCTGTGCTCCTTGCATTCTGCTCCTCCTTGCTGACAGGACCTCTTCTTTTGTAAGAAAAACCACCTGCAATGGTGACTGGAAATTAGCTCTTATCCTTCCTTCTACTCATGTTCAAACCTAGAATTCTTCATCTTTGTAAAGCAGGACAGTAATCACAGGAGCAATCCTATAATCCACCTTCTGTCTCAATTAGAGCTGCCTGTACAAGATGCTGAATAATGTGTAACACACTGCAGGACCAGTGCTGTGAGTATCAGGTCTGGTTTCACCCCTGACATAGTGATGGTCCATTTGTATTCCAGAAGTAGGACCTCTGTGGAACTAGAACCGTGCAATTTCTTGTCTGACTGTTCAAGATATCCTGCCTTTTCCGGTACAGGGATAGGTTTTAGGTAGTTAGATGCTCTTATATATAAAAAAGCAAAAAAAAAAAAATGGAAATACATGCTTTAATATAGAGAGCTTATACTAAGTATATCTTTTGAAAAAGCCTTTTCTACAAAGCAGTAATAAAATTAAACAGGGAAGAAGTCGAATACCTGAAATTTGGCCAGTGACCCTTATCTCCAGTGGGGTTTTCACTATCTGTCTAACTCTCACTTCACAGAAGTCATGTTGCTACTCATCATCACCATCAATACTAAGTAGATTTCTCCTCTGGCATTCTTTTCTCCACTAGCAAATGTATTGCTAATCCTTCCACAGTCTACATCACATTTATCTTTTTTCCAGACTTTTCTTTTGCTTTTATGACTAGAAAAATCCCTCTTCTAGGCAGAATAACAGTTCTCCAGTGCCTAGACTCTTCCCTAATCTTGTTTTTAAAGAAATATTTTCATTCTCCATTTCCTAACTTCATCCAAACTTATTAATGTTGTATGTGATATGTCATCAATGTTATTAAGGTTCTTAAGTGCTGGTTGATTTCAAAGGACATGTAGTAGTACAAATATGTAAGTATTTGTGAGAAAAGCAGCATGCCTTTTTGTGCCTTGTAAAGCCTTTTCAGGACCACTCCACACTCTGGGGAAGTGAAGTCTTCCATCACAACTTAGGCACCAAAGTGACTTCACAGCAACTGCAATTTTATGTTGGTGCTCAGTATGTAAGCAGGGTTACTTAATTTATCAACCTGGCTGCCATAGTCCTGTTGTTAGGTATATAGGTATATCCTATCTCTGTGACATAAACCTACCACAAGCTCACAAGTAGTAATATAAAACCCTGATCTCCAGTACTTTTATGTGAACTTGATCTTTTTAACAGGTCAAGATACATTCTTGCATGTAGCTAAGGCATCCCTTTGCCTTCTGTAGTGTTGGCTGATGCATAACGGAGCACTGTGAAGAAGTCTGATAATGGTGGCCATTGAGTTCAGCCTGTTCCTTTTGATTGAAGAATTTTCTTGATAAGAAAGGGAGGCCCAGAATTGACTTTATGTATATATTTTGAGGGATTTTATCATTAGGAAATCATGAGAGTCTAAGAGGAATAAAGGTTTTCTTTATTCTGCTACAACCTTTTCCTGTGGATCATTTGCCCATTTTTGAGCTGCTGTTCCAGGTTTGTAATCCTAGCTTTGAAAGATATTAAATATCACCTCAGGCATCTTTTAGCCTGTTCAGTTGCATTCCTAGCAAGAAGGGAAGCTGTTCTTATCCCAAATGCTATCCCATTTAACTGTTGCATGGGATAATGACAAAATTTGCTGCCTTTATCATTAATTTACAGTCTGTATTTTTTCCCAGGGTGTCTTCTCTGAAGTACCTGCTTATTTGTATTGTTCAATGAAGATAGTGCTTTCAGTAAATTTATCTCAAGACTAGCTGCTGGGCACCATTCCATTACCATGATGACATTGGTGATTGTATTGCCTGAAAGTATGACTATTTAGAAACTTATTGGGAGCAACAAACATAATGAAAATGCTTCATCCTCCTGTGGGTCCTTCAACTGAAGGTGCCTGAAACTTTCTCGTCTGTTGAAAGAATCCCTAACAAATTCATAATTTGATTTGGAAGGTGAACACATCTTTGTTATTTTGTTGGGTTTTTTTTGCTAGAGTAGAGTTCTTACTCCTGAGAAAAATGAGCAAGCCTGTGCCTCAAGCATTTAAAGCTGTTCCAGGAAAGGATCTTACAGTGGTGGTTCAAATGAAATGTAAGGACAATATAGGCACCTATATGCAAAAGATCTCCAGAAATCCTTCTTGGACATTCACAGAATTCTGTAGAGGCAGATCTATATATCTTTAATTATCTTTGTGCCCATCTCTTCTGTAAGTCTGTTTGTAATCTAATTATTGTGCTCCCTTTCCTAGTCCAAGCAGGAATGCCCTGTTCCTTCCCGTTTTGCCCTTTCCCCTTCCTTTTTTCCCCTCCCTATTGACTTTTTTATCATCGTCTCCACAAAGAGCACAGAAAGTAGTTTGACTATCAGTTGCTAGTTGGGCAGTTTCATTGCTGTAGGAAATGAATTTGAGCTGGATGGGATCTAGGATTTCCTTCCCATGAAAGCACTCTAACCACTACAAAGCATGGCCTTTACCTGTGCCAACCAGGTCATCTTTTTCCATAGAGATTACCTGGATGTCAGGAGAGCCAGAGATTGACCCCTGCAACACTGCACAACATCACTGCCCGACACAGTGCAGTCTGGCCCCTAGATCTGCAGGAAAAGTGTATTGTTTTACTAGTTGCCTGAGGCTGTGGCCTCTGCAGAGCTGTGACACCTCCTAGGTGCCCAGCATAAGAAACTGAGGCTTTGAGATCTGTCTTGTGTTTTCTGCTCCTGGCACGGAGCATTTTGAAGTGAAGCATATTCAAGAGTCACCACATACAGGTTCATATGTGAACTGGGCTCTAAAAGCTGGACGAAAGGCACCCTTTATCCAGCAGATGAATTTTTCCTTTGCCATTTGAATTAAGGGCTGGTAATAACAGCGCAGCCCTTAACAAGGTTTGGTATTTCCAAACGTCATTTATTCTGGTTTCATGCATGCTTGTTGATTGTTCTAACATCTTAATTAAAAGTGTAACTCTAATAATGAACTTATTTTTAGCCTGCTTCTCTGAGTGGTGCATTCTATCAAAAGACTGGCAATTCAGGAAGCAGTTAGCTGTGGATCAACAGTGACACAGAGCACTTGTGTAGTTGCTGGGGGTCAGTCAGTATATTTCTTTCACACTGGTGCTAGTCAATCACTTTTGTTTTCCAGATTAATTATGTGGCCTTTCATTAAAAAATGAGGCACTCTGGTTTCTTGCCATTTCCATTTCACTTGTGACTGCCTGGGTGAATTTTACATCAGGGCCTTGCATGTGTTAGGGTTTTCCCCTTTTTTAGGCAAGAAAATGGGAAGGGCTCAAATAATTTAAAAATCCAAGGAGGGAGGTGGGGCTGGTCCATATTTTTTGTATATCTATAAAGAAAGATGGATAATATAAGCTCTTCTTGCAGAGGTGAATATTTCACCATGCTAATGTCATTGTCTCCTTTCTCTTCATGTTCTATAGTTTTCAGCAAAAGCTAAAGCAGTGACTATATTCAACACCTGCGTCTTTAACAGCCACCGCAGTATAATTACCTTTCTTGAATATTCTATAGAATTGTCAAACAGCAATTTTCTTTTTCAAGACAAGCTTTTGAATAATGTCGTTTACATACAGAGCTTAACTTCTCTTACGTTGAAAATCTAATTATAAGTATCCAAAACTTACTGCATGTTTGCTGTTTTATAATTCAGTCTACATAAAATTGCTAAAACACAGCACTTTTAACAATTTTTCTGGAGCTGAATTAGCACACTCTTTATTGGACACTTTTTCAATGTTAAATGTAATTGATTCTGTAACAATAGTTTTTGATTTTTCTTACTGTGTTTATCTTAAATTTCCAAATATAGGTATGGAGCAAGAGGTGAGGCTACTGGTGGAGGTGCCCAATGTAGTTTTACTGTTTTTCATTCAGTGAAAATTTATTTTGTGTTGGAAGAGGAATATCTGAACATTTCAGTGAAAGAATCTAGGAAAAACACCCCAGCATATTTTATTCTATTTGGAGTATTATTCACTGGATATTTAATGTTGATGTTGATTGATTAGACTGTAGATAATTAGCCAGGAAATCTTAGAGCAAATTGTGGCTTGAATTGTGTAACATATCGTCATCCTAGTCAGGCTACTTTGTAGTCTTTGCAATACAAACACGATAGACAACCATCTCGACTATCTCAAGCAGCACACCTTCAGTATTCTATTAGGAAGGTGACATTAGAATAGAAAATTAACATAACATTGTATTATTTCTTACTGGTGCAAGCTATAAGTTAATGTTATGAAATGTTATGAGCGTATCTGCAAAACCACCTCTTACAAAAATTAAAGAGTATCGTTATAATCTTCCAATTGTCACTCTGGGAATTCCTGTGTTGCCACACATTATTTTCAGTGTATGGTAAGCTACATTTTCCTTCTCAGCTGCTCTTCGGGATTTCAATTCTCATTGCCAATTTCTGTCCAAGGTTTCTGTAAATCTTTTGTCCTTTTTCTAAACATGTGCTATTCTTGAAAAAGAATTTCTCAGCTATTCACTCTGTAGCTTACAATGAAACCTTCTTTAGCTTTCCTTTTCAAATATCATATTCTATGAATGCATATAATACACAGGGTGAAAAATATTTTTAAAGACTATTACACATCCCTCTGATATCAATATGAGACATTGCTCTGTATATGGTTCTATTTCATTTTCTCCATATAAGTGTAATAGTAAATCTTTCATATTTTATTCCTGTTAATTTCATTTCTTTTTTTTTGTTTTGTTTTGGTTTTTTTTGTTTAAAGATCTTAAGTATGCCAAAATCATCACAAATTCCTAAGGTTTTTGAACACATCCCCTTCATGTTGTATTGTATCACATCCAGTTTAACTCTTCACTGCCTCTTCCAGGAATGAAAAAATTCTCTGTGGAGAAGAGCACAAATGTATGTAAAATACCATGCTTCAGTTAAAACATGCATTTCAGGGTCACTATGGGAATAAACGGCATTAAATAAATGCCCCTTTTACAACAGCTTTCTGAAAAGTTTTCTTTGAAGTTATCCATTTTGAGTAAAATCCGTATATATGTGCCAGCAGTAAAAACTGTATATATTTGCAGTCTACTTCTTAAGAGAACACTAGATTTTAAAACAAATCCAGAACAAAGAAGCAACACTGCTTTCCACAGCAACAGCTTAAATTTTTATGTGGTTTACCTCATAAGATCTTTCATGGATTAAAGAGTTAGAACAAGTTTTCTCCATTACAAAATTCTCATTTAATCCTTATCCACACTTAGTTTATCAAATTAAATTGGACAAGATTGATGCAGGGGCTTTTTAAGCCGGACATCATGTGTAAAATCGCTAGACAACAGATTTTAAAGGGTGCCCACCACGACTTGTCACATCATCTTTCCTCAGCCTCAGCTGCCCTTGCATAGTCTTATGCAGGGTCAGGATTCTTCTTGGTGTTACACTATGGACCACTGCAGAGAAACAGAGCTGCGACACAGTCTCCAGCAGAGTTACTTATTACATCCTCAGCCCCCTTCACCTGCCCCAGCCATTCAAAATAACATCACACCATAAAATATTCATGAACAGCCCAGTGCTCCGCCGAGGGCCTCGCTTCTGCAGGTGGCTGTTACATCAGTAATTGCCCGATACTTCCCTCCACAGCGTAAAATTGTTTTCATTATGTGTCATGCACACAGAGCCAAGCAAATCCCTCTTGAGTGGTTTCCCAAGGGCTAGAGGGAGGTGGTACTTAACTTAAACAGGCGCTTTTGGCTTAGATTAAAAAAAAAGAGAGAGAAAGAAAAAGCCAGTGAAAGCTCATCATTAACTCTACTTCTAACTGCAACAAAAAGCAGAAGCTCATGCAAAACTCTCATAAAGATTATCCTAAATGTCTCAGTTACTAGGAAGAGCTTTAGTGGCTTTAGCTGTTCTTACGATACTTAAAGCTGCTTCAGCCAGAGAAGAGAATAACTTTCCACCTGACTGAAGTTCCCATGGTTTGCAGTGCAAGGCGATAAGCAGGTTTCAGCAATAAACTCCTGCATTGTGAGACGATAATGCACAGTCAGGTCCCCCCATTTTGATTCAAGGGTGTCTTTTTCTTTCCCCCCTGTGGTGGACTAATCACAGCTCCACTTTGTTTAATTGCAGCAAAGAGAGAAATGTGTTTAAGAAGTCATTCTGGCCCTCTTTAAATGAATGCTCAAGTTCTTCAAAGACAACAAACAGGATGCATAATAAATAAGATTTAATTTTCAGATCAAAATAGGCAGAGTTAAAGATTTTATTGACTGATGTGGGAGAGAGAGATGCTTCTGAAAAGGGGGAGGAAAAAAAGGAAGCAACAAGTGGGATTAAAGTCTTGGGTTTTATGCAGCACAAGCTGGTTTTGCATGGTGGGAGGATCAGTACAGGAATAAAATCTTTCCAGAATTAGTGGTTGGTAGCCTACTGGGCACTTTGCTTCTGATAAAAATGCTTGTAAAACTATGTCAACCCCTTGATAACTGACACGGATGCACCCGCTATAGTATTCAAAATAATACCTAGAAAATCTTGGGCGCGATATATTGTAAATTATGGCTTGGGGTCATGAACTCCAGAGTGGTTGTGGGGGAGAGAGGGTTGGACAGAAAAGTGTTTATCAATCAAAAGTTTTTTCTTTTTGAGTTTGACATGACTAAGCTACAGCCCAAGTGATTGGGAGAGAAACCCTCTTAGTTCATTATTTTTAAAACTATGTTGTTCTTTTTTTATTGTCGTCCTTCCACTCTAAATTTGAGATTATGATCCCTCCTTGAAAGCAGGCATATCTATGCCAGTGGAAATTAAGTAAACTCATGACAAATTTCTTCAGTACTCTTCTTTTTGAACAATAAAAAAAAAATAAAAAAATTCACAATTTATTTAGTATGCTCTGTGATATATACAGTGAAGCCATTTTAAATCTGCTTTAAGTCACTTACTAAGGTCTCAAATAAGAAGGAGTACACACTACCTAATGTGATATACTCTAATTAATACTTATAGGAATGAGTCTTCCAGGCTGATTTTGAATTCTATCAGAAGAGAAATGGATATGTTTTTCCTTAACTTCTTGAGGCAAACTACTATGGCCACAGTTTGGTGCTCTTTCGTTGCCAAAACTACATTGCTGGTGACCATGAGCTGTGAGGTCTCATAATTTTGAGCAGGAGCTCGATGTGCATGAAATGGCCATCAGGAGCATCTGCTGCGGGCTTTTTTTTCCTCTGTGTTAAATCGGATATGTGAGGTTATCTGGGATACTGAAAAGCTATACTCAGAAAGTATTTATTTTTTTTATAATGAATGATGGAGTTCTTTTTTGCTTCTGGCAACTATAGGCCTTTTCTGAATACAGCAAATGACTGTTTCAAAATGAAAACCACTATGTGTTTGAATGTAGTATTATGCCTAGTTGCTTTTTGAGTGAAAGGCGCTTTAAAAAGTTAGGTATATCATTGCCAAAAAGGGCTACATAGTATTGTCAGCATTTTGAGAAGGAATAGGTCCTTTTTTTCCTGAAACTCCATTCTGGACAGCTGTTAGTGACTTACCAAACTTTTCATATGGATATGTATGTTAATGACAGGCAATGAACTGGAGATGAAGAGACCCAAACACAGACCGATCTCTTCAGTGCACATCAAAAGCCTTTACAAAAGGAGCAGTAAAAGAGGCAGTGATGGTGGAGCCTTCACTTTTGTACACTGAATTAGTTCTGCAAGCAATGAAACTGATCTTTTCTCCTTGCCAGAAAAGTCTGGTGATTTTTGTGAGTGCTCATTAGCACAAGAGGCATTTGTGAAGATAATTGACTGACGCTGATACTGCTGGCTGTCACAACAGTGCCAGCAGTGTATGTGCGTTTTAATAGTTGTATTTTTTTCCCCTTTCTTAGATATAATGCTTTCTGAAAGATACTGGCTCTCTAAAGATCTAGGAGCTCATGCAAAGCAGGGAGTTTAAAGAACTCCTGCTCAGGGAATCTTTCTGCCTGCCCTGCTGTCTCTCTCCTTGCAGGATATGTGGGGCTGTGAGGGCAGAGATAATGTGAATACAGACAGCTGAGAGTCCCATAGCCTTGCCATATTTGAGCCTCACCTTATAGGAAAGTGTTCCTGACACAGAAATGGCAGAAAAATTAAACAAGCCAAATACGTGATCATTGGGAAACAACCTTGCAATGTTGGACTTCAAGCAAAGAGATCAGTTGAGGAAAAGAAAGTTGATTGTTTGAGTGCATGTTTAGCCTCACACAACACAGTTATACCACAGAACCCAACCATGTAAATGCATGATCACTATGCTTAAAAATGCACGTCTTGTGTGTCATCAGATGGATTCCAGAAATCTCCATTTTCAGAACTGTTCAGAGCCTGAGATGCTCTTTTTAACAGAGGAGTATTAGCAGAGGTATATGGTTGTAATCTGTTTTATGACTGCTAACATCTCTCAGCTTCAACAGTACAGCTTCATAGTATTAAGACAGTGTAAACAGAAACTGAATTTGACCTCTTGTGTGTTCAAAATGAATTGTTATCAGCAGTGCAAACTCATATTTTTATTTGGTGTTTCTAATGACAAAAAAAAACCCAAAGCAAAGCAAAGCAAACCAAAACAAAAAAACAAGAAAAAAAATAAAAATAAAAAAATTAAAAAATAAATTAAAATTGAAAAAACAAACAAATCAAACCAAACCAACAAACAAAAAAACACAAACAAACAACAAAAAACCAAAAAACACCCAAAACCCCCGACAAAACTAAAAACTTTTATGACCTGGTATTTCAGTTACTATAAAATTCAGAATTGGTGCAATTAATTCAGGGAAGTGTTGCTTTCAGTAAATCTCCAGACTAAAATATTTTGAAATAAACACTTTTAAAATTTTCAAAGCAGCTTTGTTAAGCGTTTTGAAAATATAGACTTCACGGGCTTGAATTCCAAATATTAACTACTTTAATACTTTAAATCCCAATGTCCCCAAATGAAAGGTCAAAATCGAAATAAAATGTTTTGGATTTCTTAACACAGAGCATTGCATCACAATACACTTTATTTCTTCATAATATATTTTGAAAGTTTGAAAATTCCTAGCTTTTTAACTTTCAGTTTACAATGGGAAACTTGTTTGAAATCAAAAATTCTCACAGGACAGGAAAGTTTGTCAGTTGTCTACAACTGGAAATAGCTCCCAGGAGTTTATTGGTGTCAGGAGAAACTTAAAATAAAAAGATAGTAACCAAAAGTGCTTTACTTTTAGCATATGGCTCTGTGTTAATGTTTAGCACAAAACAGTATGTTGAAGATCTAATTTAAGAAAAAATTGAGTCCCCCATTTGTCATCTTGAATTTCTATTTAATTTGCTTTTCTAAATACATTTCAATTCAATCTTCAGCTAGAATGCAAAATCTGAATAATTTGGTGTAAAAATTTGAGGAGTACTCCAGTTGACCAAGAAGCTTTTAAAAAGGAATTTCAGCTGTTATTTCATGACCTAAAATAAATGTTGCATAATATTGTCACCATTAGAGCAAGTAAGATTATGCTACAAAAGACTGTAACCCATATTTTCATTAAAGTCCGTTAAGAACCTGTTTTTTTGTGTGTGTGTGTGTGTGTGTGCTTGTGCTGTGTGTGTCTGGAGTACCCACTGTGGTTTGTCATGTGGTTTTATTGACACATTAGGAAATGCTGTATTACTTATGAGTAGCAAGAACTATGTAGTTCTTTTTTAAGCAGCACCTAATGTGACTGCATCTCTTGATCTGTTGTGCAAAATAGAATTGTTTATTTGATACTAACAATATGAAGGATACTTAAGGCATCTCTGAGGTCAGTTAGTCTCTAGTTATGACTTCAGTTCTCAGTAATGGTAACGAAGGAACTTGAGACTTATCTTAAGCCTTTTCTGAGAAATCCAAACTACTTATTTCATAGTGAGCAACAGTAAACACCGCAATTTTTATCTCCAGACCTTCTACAGGTAGAAACTGCCTATTGCCTGAGGAGACTTCATATTCTGCTGTTTGAAAACATCTGACTGTAAACTTATGTTAGTAAAAACTACTGATTCAGGAATACCCAGGGCATTATTATTAGTCTCCTGAGGATGTCAGGTTTTGAAAAGAATTGCATGCGTGGATTTGAAAGATGGGTCTCTAAAAGTGACAAATGGTAAGAAGTGTGCAGAGATTTTAGGTAAGATTGTTAGTGATTGTCAGTGCAGCAGTTTGACATCTGTAGTAAATTCAAATGATGTCTCTATCACACGCAAATGATGTGGATATTTCCTTTTAATAGGACATTTAAATATGATTTTGTGGTTATATTTTAGAACCATTTTAAAAGAAATAACAGTTGCAACAAGTTAGCACGGAGATCCACTTTTGCACACAGATCCACACTCTCTGAACTGATGGAATACATAAGGATTGAATTCCTGATGAGGTTGATAATGTCTATCACAGCTAGAAATTGTATCTATGATGTTAACTTAGTGCTTGGAAAATATTTTGTAGTATATTTCAAAGTAATTTTTTATCATCGGGGCAAAAGTTCCCAGAGCTGCACACTCCCCAAAGTATATTTTACTGTGAGTTGTGTCTTGTTAGAACTTTTTCTTAAAACACAGATACCAGGCCAGTAGTCTGTGAAAAACAACCTTATGATTTTGTACTTATCATGTTTAAACATGCAAAAAACTGCGAAATAACAGACTTCATTAGAGAAAGCAGCATGGGGAGAATTTTAGTTTCGATGTAATTATTTTTAAACAGTTTCTGCATTTTCTTCAGCATCAAGTGACTTTTAAATGTCATCTTTTTGAGCCTTATGACTGAAAATCCATTAACATCCTCTGTTAAGAAAAAAAAAAGCAGAGAAGCATCATTGGAGTTTTGATTGCTCCTGAAAATTTGACTTGTCAGCATTTCCTGAAGCATTATTTTCTTGAATTGTTATATTTAAGAAAACGCTGTGCTCCAAATAACAGTTGGTAAGAGAAAAAGAGCTGGAGAAGGGACAGCAGGATGTGTAAGATGCCAGTCAGCCTTTTTAATAAATATAGAAATACTCCTATTGAAAATGTAGTGAAGTCTTTCCTCCTTTTTCTCTTTGTATCTGAGGAATCACAGTCAGGGAGTTTGTTAGCACTGTAATTACAACTTCCAAAAGTGACCAGCCCTTCCACATCTCCTCCTAACATGCACGTACTCTCACTGCAACAACCCAGCCAGAAGTCAGGCAGACTTAAATTTTGGCATCTCCTCCCTCACTTCTGGCCCATATTGATCATCCTACATTGTCACTGATGGCAACACATGCCACTGTAATTTTTATTTGCCTCATGGAAATCTAGTGCTTTCTTCAATATGCTAGCTTGCAATATCCATTGATGATCTTGGCATTCTTCTAAGAAGAGATCTCACCCAGCCCATAACCAAACTCTCATATAATACTGCAGCACACGGTTGGGAAAAAAAACATCACTGGCAGTTTATTCAAGGTATGCCCATTGACCTTTTTTCTTCCTGTTACTGAACTAGGCAGTCATCTTTCTCCTCCCTTCTCACTTTCTCTCGCTTCTCACTGGCAGTACACTGACAGTAACCTGTGCTGTAACCCAAACACTTTGAAGGCATGAGGTGAAACACATGGGGAGGCAGCTGCAGGCAGACCTCAGAAGGTTGAGAAGTCAGGTAAATAGCTGGGTGCTCACCGGCTGCAAAATAACAACTTCTGGTACAGAGATGTGAATTTTGGAGTAGAGAAGGAAATAAAAATCAAAGTCTGAACCACAGAGTCACGCAGTCATTTGGACCTGGAATAATGTGGTTGGGGAAATTCATGCATCTGAGAGTGGGTATTCAAAGTTCATTGCAGAGTGACATCAGTTACACTCGCAAATTATCCTGACAAAGTAAAAACATGAAAAAGTAAGTCTGAGATACTGACACAGTGATTTTCCTTGGGTTTTGCCATAATTGCATTACAGATTATATAATTTCCATTAAATATATAGCAAAAAATATTGGGTAATTTCAAAGGGATGTTATTATTTGAATATTATATCAAAGCCAGATTCTGTGCTATTCACTGCAAGTGAAGTGAAGGTGAAGGTAACACATGGCACTATTAGGTAGTATCATTACTTTACTGGATATTTCTAGAGTAATGTTCCTCCATTTTAGGGATGTGACACATTGGTATTGAGGACCTGGAAGCTGGAGACTTGTTCTGCAGCTGGAGACTTGTTCTGCAAAGAAAGCCTTCTGCGACACATTCTCCATGTGAGAAGTTATAGACACAGGAGGAATAAAAGGTCCATCACCATTTTTTGAAATGTTGATGAAATGAACTCCAGTTCCTTAGATAGGAAGTTAATTTGGTGAAAATATCCATTCTGAGACTGAAGAAACATATTTTATCCTTGCAAACACTGTGTTGCAGTATTTGCAGTGTTTGCAGGATTTACTGTTAATGGGTCAACTCCAGATGGTCTCTTGGCAGTCAGTTGAGTCACCAATACTAGAGAGTAGAGTCTATTATTTTTCTTTGAAACAAGGTTACAGAATCTTCTGGTCTTCTTTATATATTCTATATGAGGACTGCTCTGGCCCATCAGAAACATGATCCATATTATAGGTTACATTTGCACTTAAAGAGAAGTCTCAGGGCTTAACAAGACAGCCTATTTAATAAAGATGAGATACTGCAGACACATTTTAAAGAACCTGGGAGAAATTGATGGGGAAAGATTATAGGCACATAGCTGGCATCTCACTGTGGCCTAGTCAAGGAACTTAGTTTATTTCAAACAGCATAAAAAATTTCCCATATGCCACCAAACAGCCCTTGAAGGTCTGTCATGTAAACATAGACACTGACTTACTCAATGAATGAATATGATAAGATCAAAGTTTTAATGGGAATAGCCCCAAGTAGATGACTCCTTATGTAGTATTGATTTTCTGTTTATACTGATGTGTCTTGTTGAAAGTTTTGTCTGGCGTCCTGTAACTACCACCAGATCTCTCCTTTATGGAACACATTCTGTGTTTTGCTATTTTCAAATTTAGCCAAAAGACCCATGTTTGTTTCAATGAATGTCTTTCTTTGCATGAAATATTTCACAAATACCGTTTATTGCTATGTGCTTGATTCTTTGCAGGGTTTCAAGACTATGATTTAATATCTCAGATTGTCTAAACAAAGCCCTACTTAAAATTTGCTCAGGTTTGCTTAGAAATCCAGAAACCCTGTAATTATAGGGAGAATTTGAAGGAGAAAGCAGTTTCATTAACACCAGAAACTACTGTTTATGCCCAAGAACTGTGTAAAACTGCAGTTTCAGAAATCCTGCTGAAATAATCCTTCAGTGTACTCAGTAAGCCAAAATTGTAAAGAAGTGGTGTTCCCTGTGACCTCCAGGACTGCCTCTATTGTTTTCACATGTGATTTCTTCCAACCCCATATTAGTTGGTTTACAATGTCTGAAGTACAGCTGATGCAACACACCCTCCTCTTTGCTGTTGTCTCTCTCTAGTGAAGGATGTCAGAGATTCCTGCTGGTGCCATGAGATGTCAGTGGGTGTTCAACCTGCAGATTTGCTCACCAATGGTTTTCTTTCTATTAGGGATATAAACCTGCCTATCCAACTACAAATGTACTCTCTTTGGCACAGGCCTTTCATCTTCCCAAATACAATAATTAGAGATATGCATTTTTACTATGCTGTGTGTGAGTTTCATAGTGCCTTTGAAGGATGCCAGATTGACAGTCACAGGGCTTCAGGTCCTGTCTTTACCAACAGGGCCGTTTCTGCCATTTGGGTTCTGAGCAAGCAGTTTTTGCACGTATTAAACTTCAATAAGACCAGTATCCATGCATGGCAGCTAACGTTGGGAAGAAACAATGAGCTGGATTCTGTGCTGTTTGTTTGTTTCTGTTTGTGTTCATATTGAAGATGAGGAAAGTGCAACTTCATTAAATTAAATTAAATCTTATAACAACCAAATGATTTAGGTAATAAAGGGGGGCAAAGAAAGAAAATGTTCCGTTTTAATAGCTATAACCTGTAAGCAGTGCTTTGTCTTGCCGCTGCTGTTGTAAGGACTAGTAATTGCAGCCGTCTAGACACAGGAACAGATGCAAAGTAGAGCTTTATTATATCAGACATTTGCCCTGCTACGATACAGTCTAATTGCCCAGAAAATATATTTCTACATGAATTATTTCTAATTTGATTTGAACTAGACCAACTGTTGTATTTTGCTGAACTTTATCGGGTGATGAAACAGAGCACTAAATTTCAAAATAGTTTCTCTAATCATTCCTTTTAGAGAAAAAGATGAATGAATTGAAACTTAAAATGGCATGTGGTTTTCTAGCAAATAAAATAGTTTTCTTTCTTAAAAGAAAATTTTTGTGATTTCTTTCACCTGTGTGGCTTGAAAAGAAAAAGCAATGCTAATGCTAATTTGTGATTTAGGATGTCAGGTCTACTAGTGTTGCATGAAAATATTTTAAATTGTAAGTTTAAAATGTGATTAGAGGTGATGTCATTGTGAGATGCAAGGAGTTCAGTTTGGCTATCTGAAAATGTTGATCATTTAAAACAAATGGGTGTTTCCTTCCAATTGATTTTGTTTTCTTTTTGAGAGTATCAGCAGAGAATCCTGACAAATATTTTGTGTATTTCCAGACAGTCTGAATCATCAGTCTACTGATAGTGGATAATCAATGTGAAATAAAGGTAAATCTTTGGATGCCCAGGTCCACAGTTTTAAAAATATTAGATTCTGTTGCTCTGCAGTTGTGTTCATTTTGCACTTGGTATTAATACATTTGTCCTATTTTCTTTTCACATTTTAAGAAGAATTTAGGAAATACAGGGGAATCTTGCAACAGCTTTTGCATAAAACGATAATAGTAACTTGCTCCCTCCTTCTTCCCATCCCCCGAAAATAGAGCATACTACTGAAATTATTTAAATTGACTGAGCCTTTTAGGCAAGTAAACACATTTTAACTAGTTTTTTTTCCCAATCCTTCCATTCATGCCTACTATAGAAATTAGCCTTCACTCTTCCTTCACTTACACATGGATACACACACTTGCATGGACACAAGAAAAATTTCTTTTCTCCTGTCAGCATTCCTATCCAACAATAGTTAGATTAGTGGAAATGAGGGCCTCCGCAGAGAAAGGACATTCAGCCACAGAAGGCTCCCTGCAGGAACAGCTGGTAGGGGTTAATGGCTGCTGAACCTCACAGCCAGGGCCTATTCTCTATTGTGTGTTCAACTCCTGGGAAGGAGGGAGACTTGTGACAGCTTCTGGGGTGCATGGGATCAGAGGTACAGCAGCTAGGTCAGAGAGGTAGTGTTCGGGGGGAAAAGGCTAGCCGGGAATTGCAATAAAAATGAACTCTGCGGCAGGGACAGCAGAGGCTTGAAATCTGCAAAAATTGGGCGCAAATTGCCACGGGGAAACAGTAAAGGATTATTCAGTAACATGCCTTCTAACCTTTTAACAACTGCAATATGAATTAAAAGAACAATTGGAGGGATATGGGGGATGAATAATTCATATCTGAAAGTGGATGAAATCCAAGTCAGAGCTAAACATGCGCTGCTAATGTATGTTATTTACATTTGTACTCTAACCCCTTGGAGTTCAGCTCTCCCAATGGCGATGGCAGTGCAAGCACCGTGGCTGCTGTACCAAGCATATCAGTCATGAGTGATCATTCAGCATTCAGCACGCTTAAGCTTAAATAGAGAGTGATTAATAAGTACATGTTTCCGCTCATGTAGGTGTGCTTGCCACACCACCATGGCTGGCGCGTGGAAGGAGCCCTTCTTGGAGTACTGGCAGGTGATGTGCTGGAAGGTCAGGTCTATTTTGGGACTGGAGGGCTCCCACGTGGCTCCTCTGCTGCTCACCTGTGTCCGGCACGCATCAGGAAAACCAAAAGCAACTCTCAACAAAGTTGGAAAGCAATGATTTGATGGGCTGAAATGATAGCTCTGGGAAAACACTGGGATGTTTCTCTCCCTCCGCCCCTCTCGCTTTGGGATAGTTTGGCAGGATGCTGTGGTTTTAAAGTGACCTTAGAGGGAGATGTATTTCCCCTCTGACAGCTGGTTCCTCTCCACACAGTATCTGAAAAGTTCCCAGATTAAAAGAAGTAGCATAAAATAGTAAAAAAATATAAGATTGAACAATTATGTGGGGAAACCTCCTCTCCCTCCATCTACTGTGGCAGCAATCTTTCTATTAGTTTTGCTGCTCTTTCAGTATTGGAATTCCTGACACTCAATAACATTAAATATTGAGAGTTGATGGGCATGTTGTACTCGCAAGCTGTAGTTTAAGCAAAAGAATAGCAAGTTTACTGGTAGTGCAGCTCTTTTGCCCCAAATGCCCTGATTCCCTGCTCACTTCTAGATAAGATATGCAGGCCTTGGGAGACATCAGCACAAATTTCACCCACTGCAGTTTGGGTAAAAAAGTTCAGCTGTAATTATCATTCCTCGGTTTTGTTTGTTTAATCTCGAACTTTTTAAGGCTCTTAAATAATTTTTGCCTTATGTTTTGGCTTTTGGTTTTTTTGTTTTGGGTTTTTTTCTGTGTGAGAAAAAAAAAAAAGAGAGAGGAAGGGAAAAAACACTGCTCCATTGAGATCCTCACCTGCAACAGAAGCATGAAAGATACTGTCAATGAACTCCCAGTGAGTCCTTTGGAAGCAATACAGATGTAATACACTCATTAAAGTTCTTTTATTTGTATTGTAATGGCTCAATGAAAACGTATGAGCCACAGCCTGAGGGCTTTTAAGAACATTTAAGATGCACTGAAGTGTGTCATGCCTTAGTACACCTTGACACAGTATTGCAGCCCCCAGAATGAGGATTGACAAGTACAGGTAAAAACAACAACAGAGACATAACAGAGCAATAACAGAAATGCCTCCCTGAAGTACCGACCCTGACAGCTTGATAGAATAAGCAAAAATATCACAAAAATGACTTGCAGGCAGGAATAAATGAGGCTTCCAAGCACTCGTGAGAGAGTGCTCAGAACATTTATCCTACTTTACATTGTGGGTACTGAAACGCTGAATGTAAGTGACTTACCCAGAGAGGCAGCGAAGCAGGAGCACCTGCCACCGCAACCCTTAGTCATGCTTTCTGCCAGGCTCCACGGGTGTCCCCTGAACACAATACCCCTTCTCTGCCTATTCTGGGATATACTCTGTTCAAGTGAAGGCCCTGAGTCTACAAACAGCTCTGTGCATGAAGAGATTTCAACATGTACCTAAGTACCTTTTTGATCCAGATTCCCAAAGCTGAATATCCAAATTTAGATAATGTGCTCATTCTCATGCTAAAGATTGATACTTGGACTGGGAGAAACAGGTCTGCACCGAAATGTCCATATTTTGGATGGCTGGATTGTTGGAAAACAGTGAGGATGGATGATAAATAAAAATAGGCAAATAGGCTCACCTGTGCTAAGACTTATGAATGCACTGTTTCAGTTCGCAGACAATTTCTCACACTTACTGTAAACATGCAAAAGCAAGTCTGGCTTGACTTAACTACAACTTAGAATAGCAAAGTTAGCAGTTGTGTTTGCAATAAGATGCATTTAAATTCCCATTTGTTTTAATAAATGAGAAAGTAAGAATAAGGGAGTTTGTTGACCTCTTGGATATTTATGTTTATATATTCTGTTTATATATTCTGTAAAGACAGAATGGGATATGAAATGAAGAACTCAGAAGGGATTTATTGTGATGACAGACTCTCACACTGAGGGTTAGTTACATCTGGCAAACTCTTGATGTCCTGTAAGTGCAGCAATTGATTCCAATAATTTGTTGACATATTTTTTTAAGATACAGATAAATCAGTTTTGTGAAACCAATTTAATAGAGAATGCTGTTTACAAAACCATGGTTCTATTTTTAAAGCTGCTAGTTCAAACATCATGTGTGATATTCTGTACAGGATGTGCTATTGAAAGGGTTAAGCTTTTCTGACTTTCAGATACAATGAAATTATGACAGGAAGAAAATTGTGCCATTTTAGCATGAAAATGCTTGTACAAATACTGTCGTTCCTTCCTTCTTACTTTCTTTATAATGCCTCAACGATAGCTAAGATGACAGACATTTGACAGGTATCTGTAAGCATACAACCCAGGCAGCTCATTAAAGTTTTTCTTTCTATGCATCAGCTTTCACAAAGGCAAAAACCCATTAGCATTGACTATTTTGCAGATTAGAAGAATTAAGGGCTTCAAACGTTGGCTTATACCAAGCAATGTCATTTGTGAAGTGATGTTTGCTTTATTATTTCCCTTTCTCTCCCTCTGAAACCAGACTGACATGACTTTAGCTCAACGTAGGGCGTAATGTGCAAACCAAAGGACTGGCTCACCGATGAAAAGAAACACATTCCCTTTTATACATGACTGGAATGGCAAAAAGGGGAGACTTTACATGTACTATTTAGGCTCATTAGAGTACTGATTATGATAGTTCTCCGGTGTAATCTTTAATCGACTTTGACACTAGATTTGCCCCGTTACAAATCCTGTCATGCAAATTAAGTCATTTGTGTTGTTTGATATGGAAAGATCTGCTATGAAATGAAAGATTAGTTCACAGATGAGGCACCAGAGACTGCTGCCCTTGTGCACCGTGCAACTGATTACAAGGATGAGAGCATCCATTTTTACACTGCTGTTAACATTTAGGAAAGAAGATTAAATTATTGTAGTTTATTTCCTTCATCCTGCATGCAGTTATTTTAAATAAGATTTCGTAACCCTTATTTTTATGGTATGCAAAACTGGCAAAGCTGGTTAAATGCAATACCACCATTTTAAAAAGGGAAACATATTTTTGGAGGTAATGTGGATGATGCATTGGGCATTATTTTTTTGTATGTCCTTGAATGAGATACAGGATTTTCTTCCTCTTTTTATTAGTAATCAGTTGGCAGAAATTTTACCACCATGTACAAACCAATGGTGAAAAATTACTGTAAATTTTCATGTTCTAAGAACCTACCCTTTCGGCTCATGATGTATCAGATGCCTTTTATTATTGCTGGGTTTATTTTCTGTGAAGTATTTGGATCTTTGACTGATCATATGGGCTTGATGGGAAAGCTCTACTTAAAGAATGAGATTTTTTTTCTACTTAAAAACATAGCATGAGAAGAAAATGCTGCAGCTAGGCTCACTAAATATACATTTAAGTAAAATTTATATTGCTGAAGAATTACTCCAGGCCAACCAGAGCTGATATAAGATTTTAGGATCTCTCAAGCCCAAGGCACAGTACTTGGTTAGCACAGTACAGTTCATATACCTGAACTTGATTCAGGTAGGCCAAAGGTGACAAAGAATATCAAAGTCTTTATAAGGATAATTTATTGTGTACTATTGGACTAGAGTGTTTGATCTGCTTGAGGAATTTCAGATGCTTAGCTATTTTAACATTTTCCTCTTTCAAAAACAAATAAATCATGTTTGCATTTTAAGCAGATCACCTAATTTCTCTGAGAGGGTGGGAACCATAAGTTCAGACTGATGTAGCCAGAATCTAAACAAACCAAAATAGATGACAAAATATTCATCATTTTCTGTTTTCATTAAGCATTGTCAGCAAAGAGACAGCTGTGCAATATTTTTGTATGCTGCTCTAGCTGTATGGGATGGACATACAGAATGTGCCTAACACCATGGTTGGGGATGGAACTCAAGAAATTAGTAAGTACCACAGCTACATATTCTTCAAGGGAATGGATTATTAAGAACCTCTAATTAAATGTGTTCTCATCTTGTCCTTACCATTCTTTCTACCTCTCATTTTTAATCTATTTCCTTTGTCCTTTTTAAAACTACATGTTAAAAGAAATCACCACTACATTTGGTGACTTTATTTTGGCATGGCATAAATATTTCATATAATCTGAGTGTTCTCCTATTGTTTAGATGAACATGAATGCTTCAATTACTTGAAATTCTTTTAAAGACCATGGCACGGAATGATCCTTGAAAAGGTTATTTCACTTCTGGATAACTTGAAAGGAATTTAACTTTTACATTCAACACAACCATCTTCCCACTTGATTGTTCCAAGATTCTGTGTGATCATTTATTTACAGATCAGTAGTGCTAGATATTTCTGATTTGCTGAAAAAAAGCTCCAAGTATTAAACAATTTTTCTTGGGAACCTTGGGGAAGAATCCACATAATACACAGTTGCAAAAAATTGACAGGTGTTACAAATTTCAGACCACCAATTACTTGAATAAGCAACTGAATATTTTACTTCATCAGTAATTTAAGAATAAAATACCCGAAACCTATCAAAGATATTTTTATTTTAATATGGTATGTTGATGTGGTAAGGGGATGTCTTTCTCCCCTTAGTATCAGGTGACAGTCTTGAAGCATGTAAAAAGTAAATCCCAAGGATTCACCCAAATCTTCTATTAGCCAAAATACAACACAGTACTATAAAAAGAATTCAAATGTGCCATATATTTCTTCCCAGGCTCATTTGCCCTTACTGCTTGATGCTTCCTGCATTACAGTAATGGAGTCCATAAAATATAATAAGAAAAAGGTGTACTTTAATTAGCCACGTCATGCCATGAATAAACTCCAATATAAATCACTTCTCTTTATTTGCATGTGAGTTGTGTATAGTAACAATTTATGTTAAGTTTATTGAAGTGCCTTAAGGTGTTTTTATAGGATGTGTAACGACAGGTCAGAAGAAACCTTGCAACACTTGCAATATTGAAATATTGCACTAGATGGCTAGATAGAAAAATTAAAGAGAAGACTGCTAACATACAAGCGTTTTTTAAACCTTGAGATAGAAATCAGAGCATATTAGTTAGACCTATAAAACTGCCCTGAGAAAAATGCTGGAAGCTCCATCACTTAAATCTATTTAGAAACAACTTGGTTTAAATGGATTTTCCAGGTAGTGGAGTAGGTTAGACATTTAGTAATTTTTTTTCCCTCTGTGAGTGTTACAAGTCTATTAATGGTATCGTAGGGCTTACAGCCCATTTTTTTCAAATGTATTCAAACCCTAAAGGACACAGTGATTTTCAAAGGCATCAGAATTATTTAGATTCTTACTTCTATTAGTTTTGGGATAAGGTTATGTGACCATAAAGTGTCTTTTGCTTGTGTATGTGGGTTTGTATGTGTGAGCATACGTGTTCACGACACCACGGACTCTGACTCTACCTGACTCAGGGAGCCCAAAGTCTCTATAATTCTCAAAAGATGTTTTGCTGTATTGGTATGAGTAAGATCTCACATGCAAGTTTTTAGCTTGACCCATTCTGCACAAGCTGGCTGCCACACCCAGTGCACCAAATGAAATCTCAACTGCAACTCTAATTTAGAGACTAGTAATTAATAGAGATAGTAATATTTGTCTGTTTTATGATGTATCTTGGCTGATTCACCCTATGGTTGTATCCGAATTGTGCTTGGTGAGTTTCCTGAAAGTGCCATCCATGTCCTTTTCTTAAACAGTCATTGTCACCTGTACAGCAATGTCTCTCATTAACAGTCCACGAGTGGATGTCCTTGCATACTGCACCACTGAGTTTGGTCCATCTGTTCAGTCCAGCTTTCTGCAAGGTTTCATTATCCACCTTTGCATCCTTATATGTATCCTAACCAATTCCATCAGCACTCTTTGTTTTGTGCAGTGTCTTAAAAATTCTGTCCCATGATCCCCATCCTAAGAGTATGAACTGACCTGGAGGAACTCATTGTTAATATCCTCCCAAAATGTACCTTCCCTTCTAACACTACTCCCTGCCATCTTCCTTTTAACCAGATCCTTATGCATTTTGCAGTTCTTCTGTAATGTCTTCTATCTTTTCCACCACGATATGTCTGTCATTTTTGACACCATATCATGCTTTGTCAAAACTCAAGTGAACTATACATTGAGCATTTCCCTTTTCTGGAAAGGTGGTACCTTAAAATGTAAAGTTGGCAGGTCATTCTGGTGCATACAATTTGCATATAATAAATCTGTGCTGCAATGTATCAAGTTTCCTGTTACCTTAACACTGTAATTAAAATTTCCATCTAATTTCCACTCAAGCACTTTATACTCTCACTTCAGAGCAATGGGATCAGATCTCCAGATTATCTTCCTCATCAACTAAAATCTTCTAGTAGTAAGATCTCTCTTGAAATTTAGTAGATTTCTTAAAACTCTTACTTTTTCAATTGATGCTCAACTGATGGGCAGTTCTGGAATGAAAGTTACTTTAATGCTATTCTACCTTTTTCCTGGTTTTCTCATCTTCTCAAGCAACACAAACTGAAACAGTTGGATTTCAGTCACAGTCACTGTTACAGTGTGAATTCTGTTGTCTCCGCCTGGTTTTATGGCCAGTTTCTAACTTGTGCTTACGCAGCTGGGAAGTAGGGATTTAGCAGATAAGCAGAATAAATGGTCATGAGTGGCACGCTTGTTTTGTGACTGATCTCTAATTTGTAGGGGGTTTCTTATGCTAAAAAAGAGGAGGTCTAGTATAAAGAATAGAACAAGGGAAATACATTGTTGTCAACTTGTTTGTCCTCTGTCCCTGTAATGCAATCAGGAATCTGTGTTTTTAAGGTGCTGAGAGTGTAACTGGTATTCTACTCTCAGTACTGGGAAAGGTTTTTTCTATTATGGAAAAACTGGCAGGAATACGTGGCTATTTTTGCATCATACAGCCTTACAAAGGCACCATAAGAACACTTAGTGAAGGTTTGGCAGTTTAAAACTCACTAATTAATGGGAATAATCTATTTGTTTTAAATCATAACCACTGTCTGCTGTGGATAAGTAGACAATAGATCAGATTTCAGAAGAAAAGGAGACTGATTTTGTTTCTTAACTAATATCTACAGGGAATAATGCAACCACTTTGCAGCCTTAGGTCTTGCCTTACCAACCCCTCCATCTACTTCTCTTTCCCCTTTCTTCTCCAGACTTCTGCAAACAGGGATTTTTTCACATAAGTCCCATAGTAGTCACACTGAGATCACTTAAAAACATTTGGCTCATTAACCACTAGAATTCCAACTTTTTGCCTGCAACCCAGAAACTGATACATCTAGATTAACCATAGTGAGCCTCTAAACAAGGTTTGAAATAAAATTTCATATGAAGTACTCAGGAGTAAGATACTGATTATAAATATTGAACTCAGTAGGAGTTTAAAAATTGAAAGGTCAAAATTGCCCTTGGTCCAACCTTACATCAAATTAGTGGGAACAGACAGGAAACATACAAAATATTCTGTATCAATCTGATTACATTTTCTATAACTAAAGGTCCTCCGTAAATCTATGATGTAAACGATGTATAGTAAAAAAATTAAGAACACTAGCTTTGTGTACGCAAATATAAATTATAATCTACACAGCATGCAAATTTTGATTTAAAAGTGCAGGAAATGAGGTCCCACCCCAAAGAGGGTCCTTACAAGCATCAGGTCTAAGCTTAAAATAAAATACTGAAACATTAGGTTGCCAAATATGAAGTATTTTAAAATAACTCATTTACCTTTGCTAAAGATTATTATAATTACTGGTTATCAAGGTGGAAGTGTGCCACTGAATTGAGTGACTATGTGAAAGAATAAAACACAAGAATATATTCAACTATTGAAGCATCTGTGTAGCTCTCATTACCAGGGCTGCAAGTACGAAGTGCAGCAAAGTGAACTCTGTTCTATTTATATCTTAAAGAGGAGAAGTGTTACAAAAATACACCAAGAAGAAAGAAACAACCAAGAGTGTACTGAAATGCCATGGAAAGTTCTGGCCCATGAGGGCTTCAGAAGCCACAGACACATTGACATTTCAGTGCCTTTCTGGTCAACATGAGGTATTCTGCTTGCTGCAGCAGAAGCCAGGCTGATTCCCAGCTGGAGCCACCTTCCACCATCTCTTCATATGTAGCACTGAAGGACTTCATGCCTCCGTAACATCATTCAATTCAACAGACACTTATGTGAGGCAATTCAAGAGGTGGCTGCTCTACAGGTTACTGAAACCACCTGATTTAAGACAAGGATTTTACACTTAAGTACAATAGATACTAAGTATATAGGGCAGAGGTGACATCATCTTTTATTTAGAGTTACATTTTTGTGTAAGTGAGAAAAATGAAAGATAGAGGACTGAATCTTACCCCTGGAAAATCAACAAACGCAATCACAATATATTTGTCTTACTTGAGTAGGTTATCATCTAAGGTGATAATCTTTGACCATTTGGGAACTGTGCTGGTGAAAAGCAGCTTTATTAAGACTGGACAGGAAAAGCAGAGTGGTTTTGTTTAGGACCTTCCCCTTAAAGAAAACTATTGGGTCAGGTTCAGCTCTAGTAATTTGAATGTGAACTACTTGCAAACTCATGGCAACCTAGCTCAGACATTCCAGTTTAAGCCCACTGCTGTCTATACTGGAATTGAAAGGAAGTCGGTATTCTGCTGTTTCAGGTAACAGGCTTGGTTAAGATCAGAGATAAATAGCATCATAGGATTAGATAGCTCTTCAAATTGACTAGTACGTAAGGGCTATACTTAGAATCTTGCGTCCCATGTTCAATAAATAATAGGAAAGCTGGCAGAAGAAGCTGAAGGTGACAATGAACTGTAGAAAGTGCCTGTAGAAATACAAATGTGTGCATACATATGCTTGATATTCAAACAGAAATGCAACAGTCTAAAAATAAGAGAGACAACATAGATGAAATCTTCACAAAATAATGGAATGGTCATGATGTCTGCTGATGGATCAAGCTAGGATTTCTTATGGGATGAACACATACTCTCTCACATAATGTTAAAAGTCCAAGCCCGAGATGATTTGTACACAAAATAGATGACAAATGAAACCCTGGACTGTGAGATCCACCAAATCAAGGGTATTGTGTTGGATGCTGTTTAATTGTTATACAACAAGGAGCTAAATTCCCACTAATATCAAGCTCTGTTCTTCTTTCTAGGTCATCCATAGTATGATCTTGTCTTTTAAGTATGAAACATTTTCCTTGAATATATTGTGACTTGCAAATGTGTAATTCTAATGCTGAAATATCGAAACTTTTGAGTGATTAGTGGCGAGCCTGTAGAACTTTAATCAGCACTCAATTTAATTTTGTCATCTTGTTAAAAAATGCCTTTTGCCATTCCGAACAACTTCTGATGCTCAGTATATAGGAAATGAAGTATTTCATTTGTGATATCAAGAAAGCAGTTTATCAGCAAGGTGGAGTTTCTTACTTGCATTTTACTTAAGTTGTTGAAGACACTTTGCAATGATTAACTTTTCAGTTATAATTAGACATAGTAATTGGAATATTTTTAGTAATGTGCTTTCACTCCTTTACTCTGAATATGTTTACCTATAGATAATGTTCTCACATATAATGATCAGATAGCTATGGGTAGACAGACACATTGATACACCTAAACACTTCTTTACAAAGAATATAAACATTCTTCATAGAAGCTGTGGAACTACTTATGATGTGGTTTTCTATATGTCTCTGGTGTTGAAAGTGGGTAGAGGTACTGTGACATGGTGGTAGATGACAAAATCAAACTCCCTGATACCATATGGAGAAGGAGACAGGGGGAGCAGTGCTTGAGGGCAGGACAGCACACACCCACTGACATACATAACGAAAACTCATCTCTGACTTACCAGTTCATCTAGAGTAAGGATGAAACAGAACTTTCTTTCTGTCAGTTTGTGTTGCCATGTTGTCATTTTGTCCTCATGGGAGAATTCAAGGTTTTATTCTCATGACGTTTACTTAGGAGGCAGTAATGCTCTTTTTGATTGCAATGCAATTTTTAGGTTCAGGAGCCTTAGAACTCCTGAACTGATAGTTACTGTAATGATTGTAGACAAATAATGAAAAGATGTATTTTATGAAAAAAACCCATAAATAATTTTGCATAGAATTATGATTTTTGCACATTGTAAGCAATACAGAAAAAAGTACTAGCGAATTACGTATTTACCCATGATATTATATATGTACCATGAAAGAGGACTAGGGAGGAGGGTGTACTGAGGTAAACACCAAATACACACAGTTGATGCGGGTGGATGTTATTAAGAGAGGACGTTAATTAAAGTTTAGACAGGGAATGTATCTTTACAAGCCACTCTTTTTCTGCAAGTACACTGTTTTGAGAACTGCTGCTAAGTCTCCAAGGAAACCACTGCTATTTGTGACTGTTTAGTGGCGGAAAACTAATTTTTACCTTCTTTTCTAAGACTGACAAGTCATGACAGCTCTTACAAGCCTGCAAATCGATTATTAGTCAAGCCTTGCTGTATTTTTAGTTACTTTTTTTGTGCACTTAGACTGAATCACTGATCTACACTACAGATCAGAGGTGGAAAAGTCAGTCGTGATTTGAAAAAATAGTACAAATCCTAATTTTCGCAACAAAACTTATAGCATAATGGTATTATACTGAAAAACTGAACATCTTGTTTAAGGCAATTATCACTATCCTGCAAAAGTATAAATTTCCTTATACAGACTCGTTTGCAAGGTTACATATGGAGTTGTGTACAAATACACACTGTGAGGATGGACTGAGCACCTACCAGACTGCTACTATCAACCAGAATCTTACCCTCAGTGCCAATCTTGAATAAACAAAAATATTTTTCAATCAGACCCTGACAGCAAGAGCCAGAGCTTTAGTGAGATATTTCATTTACGCCACATAGTAGACTGCTATGTGCTCTGTCTTTTCTCTGCCAGCAAAGGAAAGCTGTTGACATTCTTGAGTTGTCAAAGACAGAGCTTGTTGTTTTCCCACATGACAGCAGTTGCGAGGTCAGAGCATGAAATGTCTGTACCAGATGACAGCTAAGCTAACCCACCCAGCCTCACATCTTGACTCCAATGTCAGCTAAGGGCTATTGTCCACAGAGTTGTACAAGGCAATCCCACAGTAAGGTCTCCACAGAATATCCTCCCAGCATCTGATTAGAAGGACCCTCTATCACAAGTAGTGCCTTTGTGTTTTATAGCCCAGAATGGGGTTTTGCTCCAATTATTTGTCTGGTCACTTTTCAGAAACATGAAAGCCTTGAACATCTTCACAATGTGATTCAGAGATTGAAAAGAAGACTTGCCATGTAGTTCAGGAGAGACAGGGATGTGTAAGAGCAGCAAATTTGGAATTAGCCTCTGGGCTGAACAGGAGATGTTCATAAGCGTGGTGACAAAGTGGTGACAGAGGATGATAGTAGGGGTTCTGGTTTGGTCAGCTCTGCACATCTGTCATAAACTGCACAAAACTGGAAGATGGATGTGGCAAAGAAGGAAGTGACAGAAGCTACACGGCTGTTGACAAAAGAGGCAACATTACTAGTGATGGAGATATGGGAAGCTGTTAAGGTACAGATTTCTTAGGGGTAAACTCTCTTTTGTATAACAGAGCACAGAACAGAGCACAGAAAAATTCTTTTTTTTTTTTTTTATGACAACCTTTGGATTATATACATGAAACCATGGTAACTTAATCTTTCTCAATCCTGTCAACTGTATAAAGTGATATTCTTTGTGACTTATTTTTAAATCTCTGTTATTTAAGTTGGAAATCTAAAGTATATTTTCAAGCCTGGTCAGATACACATAAGTATATCCCACAAAAAACTTTCAAATCAACAATAAAAAAATCACTGTTATTTATCCAATTTGCTGTTTTTATCAACGACGATTACTTTAAATTGTTTTGAAAATGTGCTCATGTTGCGTTCAAAAATCTTTAAAAACTAAATACATTTCAGCAAACAGATGAGTTTCTAAGACTTGCAGCTATGTGGCATGTATGTACATCAACAGTAACTTGTTGGAGCTCTTGTGATTAAATACTGCAAAAAAATAGGACCCGGACTACTTAAATCACCAGGACATCAAAGAGGAATCAGAGAGCCTCTGTCCACTCAGGGTTTGGCTCATCTCCTCTCTCCTGGATTGCTTTCCTTCATTGTTCACACACTCCCTTGGGGCACTTTAAAACAGTTTTTTTAATTAATGAGTTCAGAACAGAAAAGTTGTTAATTGATTTGAAACCTAAAGATAAGAAGCTGGACCTAGTATGACCTTGTTCACTAGGTTTCAACATAATCAAATGCCAAATGAGTTTGAAAGTCAGATGTGGTGAAAGGGCCTGTGCTAAAGCGATATGATTCCATTCGTCTGTTTGAACATTCAGGTTCAGACCACAGTCATTGCAGTCCCCTGAGAACAGGCACCATTTCTGCTGTGTCCTCTTTCATAGAATCATAGAATTATAGAATCATAGAATCGATTGGGTTGGAAAAGACCTCCGAGATCATCGAGTCCAACCCTTGGTCCAAATCCAGTCCATTTACTAGATCATGGCACTCATTGCCACGTCCAATCTGCGTTTAAAAGTCTCCAGGGATGGTGAATCCACCACCTCTCTGGGCAGCCCATTCCAATGCCTGATCACTCTCTCTGTAAAGAATTTTCTCCTGACATCCAACTTAAATTTCCCCTGGCGGAGCTTAAGCCCGTGCCCCCTTGTCCTATTGCTGAGTGCCTGAGAGAAGAGACCAACCCCCACCTGGCTAGAACTTCCCTTCAGGTAGTTATAGACGGTGATGAGGTCACCTCTGAGCCTCCTCTTCTCCAGGCTAAACAACCCCAGCTCCCTCAGCCTCTCCCCATAGGACTTATGCTCCAGTCCCTTCACCAGCCTTTGGCACCAAGTGCCTCATCCGGTTGAGCTCTTAAACAATAAGCCCTTGGTGAGTTCCCAGGAACTGCTGGGGACCCTGTGCTACCAAAAACATTCTGTTCCAAGCGGGGTAGGATACTCTGGCCTTGCAGTGTATGAGATACAAATGTTCTTCAAAAGCTGTATTGAATTATCTGTATGCTGAATTTATATACACAACTACATAAAGAGATGAAAGCTATGACATCCAAAGCCTCAAAAAAACCTGGTGAGAAATATTAGATTTTTTCCCCACAGCATACCTATATGTTTGGAAATCTAGGTCTTGGCTGTGAGATGTTTACTCAATCATTTTGATTCCTGTTTGTGTTGACTACCATGGAGTTATCCCAACCACAAATTCAGCCTGTTGACTTCAGTGTAAATGCTTTCGTGAATATAGCCAGTAGCACTATATGTTCATAATGACACTGCTATCCACAGAGCTATTTCCACCACAAAAGATGTCAGAAAGCCTTATTAAGTCATCTAGTTCTGCCTCTCTATGTTTCCTCTCTGTCTTAATGTGTCCATCAACGCTGATGCAATGCAGTGTAGGCTGCAGTGTCAGAAGCAATGCAGCAATTCAAGTATTCTGTTCTTCTGCAGAGGTTGATGAAAAATGAAAGCTGTTAGTGCCTTGATATTATGACAATGAAGGAATAACAATGTACAAGGGGTTTTTTTTTTCTTATATATTTTTATGAAAAATATTTTTCTAGTATTTGCTTCAACAATTAAGATATTTTGGTCACTTGAAAAAAATAGCAAAGCACAGGATAAGGGGGAAAGTAACATTTTTAATCATTCTGAGAAGAATAGAGCCTCGCTTCTTGTTACCCATTACTGACCTTGAATCTGATGCAGCTTTCTTGGACTTGTTAGGGGATAAGGAATCTTCCAGTTTGCAAGTTATTGGAAAGCCCTTTCTGGATTCTGAATGCTTTAGCAGGAGTTACCTTCTGATAGCACACATTTACACTAACAGGCCAAAGAACGCAGCGTGAAGAAGTTAAAAAAATAAAATTTGGTTGATTTAATGTCTCTATTCATTAATCTGCAGAAATATGGGTTATTGTAAGCTCTGTATGAGAAAGAGCAACAAAGAAAAGTCTAGTCCTTTCTCTGTTTATCTGTGCTTCAAATACCTTTCCGAAGTCATGGCTTTTTTCAAACCCATAACATACAGAAATTCCAAATTAATATCCTGTTTTCCCTCTCAAAATCATATTCTTTCTCTTTACAACTCCCTTCTGACCCTAAGATTTGCTCACCCTTCTGATTTACCCTGACCTGATCTGAATCATTGCATGGTTGCGCTTGGAAAGTTTTTCTCAGAGCACAGAGTTGCAGTCCTGCTATGTAACATTGAAGCACACCTTGCTGGATGAGTTTTCAAACATTGCTGTTTTGTAGATCAATAGATACAGTTCTGGTGTGGTCGGAGAACATTGTTTAGAAATATTGCACGTGCAGCCAGACACACCCTTTTTGATCATGTGAATACTTTGCTTAGGAAGCTGCCTTTGCTACAGGCTCCTGATAAGGCACTTATCAGGCCCTTACCCACTTCTAGGGGACAGACTTTTAGCTGCTTTCACATCCTTCTCATTGTGATCCTCAGACTTCCCTTGTATTGCTCGTAAAATGTCCTTGTTTTCACTTGCCTGACATCCCCTTAGGTACACTAATTCCCCTCCTTCCTCCCACGTCTCAACAATCATCAACTACAGAGGCATCCAGCACACCTTTTTGTGACTATTTTCTTCCTATGTTTCATTCAGATATAGCCAGAAAGATCACAAGCAGAAAGCTTGTAAAGTGAGTAAAGTGATTAAACTCATTTTCTTCATTTGCTGTGGCGCCGGCTTGCTAGGTTCTTTATAGGAACTAGCTCAGTCATGTGGCAGGTTGAGCTTGAGATTCCTGGTGCAGATCATTACGCTCCCATAAATTACCTCACATGTACCTGAGCCAGTGTTTGAACCAGACCATTGACAGGAGAGGTTTCTTCCCATTCTTTGCTGTTCGGCATCACTTTGCTCTTGCCTGTGGAACGGAGAACAAATTAATTTTTTGAACAGTTGTTTCTGTTTAATTCCACTGTCTTTGAAAGGTACTCTCTACTTTTCAGCCAAAATTATAATAAATAAAATTCATGTAGTAGCCTAGTCTGGTAAAAAGAAAAAAGAGATGTTTTCCATTTTTAATTATTAATTAATTAATCACAATCTATTTTAATAAAGAATTACAATGGTCATACTAGGTACTATTTACTTCAGATGAGCTTATGTCACTGTGGGTGTACAATTTATTAGCAACTCTCAGTGGAACTGGTCACTGCATCAGAAAAAATTCTTTGAATAAACTTTGTATTGACATATTTAGTACTCAAGTTTTAAGCTGCATTCTTTGATAAATTCATCGTGTTACCCAGCTGCAAATCTTAATGAAATTTCTGTTATAAAAGGTAATAATAATTTATAGTTATATAAAAAAAAAGATAAAAGTTTACACAGTAGTATATATATATCAAGTTATTTCTGGATTTTCTCAAACGAAAAAAAAAGAATTCGAAGGGTTTGATTTTTTCTGAAAAAAAAAAAAATAAACCAGATCTTTAAAAGTGCAATTTTAAACACTAATCTTTAAAAATTAGGCCATTTTTACATATTCCAGTTTTCAATTTTCCAAAACCAAATTACCCAGCTTTCAGGGGAAACAGATGTTTCCCAGGAATCTTTGAGTTCAGTTCACAGTTTTTCTCCAACCAAACTTTTTAGACTTTTATAGACATTTTTGAGCCATATTTTTTCAAGGAATGTTGAAAAAGGTTTATACACAAATCAGACAAATGAGGCTAAGGAGAACAAAGTGACTATAGTAATTCTGATGCTCATGCAAGGTACAAGCATTATTATGAGCAGGTTCAGGAGTGTTCATACCATCCATGCATGAAAATCTTAAACAGATAGCAACATCTTTGGATTTAAAAATAAACCATAGACAGATCTAGGATGAATGAATACCTCCCTATCATCCGTGGAGATTAAAAATACATCAAGATGGGCTCAGGTCCATGGGGAGGGTGAAGCAGATACGGTCTTATACCTTTCACACATATATGGAATCTACAAGTTACTAGCTGCTTATGGTCCTGGAAGCAAACCTGCAGGTATTTTAGGCCAAAATTGCTGAAGAGGAGTGAACTGGGCAAGCTGGGTGACACTGGTGAAGGATGTTCTGTTACAGTGGCTGTTCTCACCTCCACACTGCTTTTCTGGCACTTTCAGCTCAGAACACTGAGTGTGCTCTTGGAGGAGGTCCCAAAGCAAGGAGTGTCTTTTTCGCTTCCATATGACCTTCTTTCTAGTAAAATAATGAGATCCATCACTTCCCACAGGTGTAGATTTTGGCAGATTTGAGAAAATTTTCTTTTTGTTGAGATCTCTCTTTTTGTTGTGGAGGACTTTACTCAGTCTTGTCTCCTTATAGTGTGATTTCTGGGTACTTTCTTGGATAATATGCAAAAATTCTTCGAATTTGAAAATTTAACTTTTTAAAATACATCCTCTGAATTTGTGCTCAGACATTTCTACCCATTTTTTTTTATTTTTATTTAAAAATAAATACAAATTTATTCAAATGGCACAAGAAAAAAATTACGGGCAAGGAAAGTCCTTATGGAGAAGTAAGGAGAAATTTAATAAATGAATGGTCTTATTTCATATTCAGAGAGCAAACTGTCAAAAAGAAAGAAAGAAGAAAGATAATAAAAAGACAAAAGAAGTAGGAGTTCTGGAATGGGGGAGGGCAGAATATCTGATCTGAGAGACAGATTTGAACCCAGAATGAATCTGGGGTCCATTTGTAAAAACAAGAAATTGAGCTCAATAGTTTCATAAACTACAAGTGCAGTCTCATGACAGCAGAGGCTTGATGGCCTAAAATGCTTTGTCAGAAGATTTTCCTCTCAGAATTGTCAGAGTTGTTGCCTGTAGAGAAATAAGTGCCCTTTAGAACATGGTTCAAGTACAGGAGTAGTTTAGTCTGTCTTGCATCTGAGAGGACAGAGGAATTTATCAAGAAAATTGTATAGGTTTTTATGGTTGACTGAAATTCAAATACCAGAATTGAAGGTGGAAACTTGATGTTTTGACTCAGGCAAACCAGAAGGGAGAGGTTTCTGTTGTATTTTAGAGCTGCAAAGTGAGTTTTCTTTCATATAAACCAACATTAGTCATGTATTTCTAAAAACAACATACCTCACTGTCATTTCAGCCTGGGATTATCCATGTGTCCTGGAGACAGGCAGACACCTGGGAGACAATTTCAGTGAGCAGAACATTCTCTAGTTGCAGGAGGTATTTATTACGCTAAATCGTTGTTTTTCACTTCATTTCACATAATCATAACTTCTGTGGCATTTCCTTCTTTGACCTTCAGTATAGATCAGAGGACACAGCTGAAATCAAACACACTGTTTAGTGGGCTTGGCCCCTTCCAATTAAAGGATTCTTTTTCTTGCAGATTTCCCCATTCTATTTCCCTTCAATGTTTCAGTATTAGTGTCCCTTAAGTTTCAGTGGCCAAACTTAAGACACTGTCAGTTTTCGTGGGTAGAATATATTCCTCTTTCACAAATGTTAATAGAAAATCCTCTGCAAGTCATTATGTATGGAAAATACTGCAGTAACATTCACTATTTTGCACAGGTGCATGGCAGATATTTTATTTCCCTTAGGTAGGAAATAAAAAAAGCAGCCAAGTATTGCAATGCTTAAATTAAAAAAAAAAAAAAAAAAAAAAAAAAACCAACCAAAAAACAACAAAAACAACAAACAAAAACCCCCAGAAAACTCAGTCAAAGTTGACTGCATCAGACTTCTAACAACAATAAAAAAGATTTTGTCTCAAGAGAAAAAAAAATTAAGAGTAGCACGTTTCATTGAGTTATTTTGTTTTCTCTGTCATTCACTCTTCTCATAACACCTTTTGCCTCTGTCTCTTACAATTGTCATTATTCTTATTTTTCTGATGTAATTTCTTCTTTTCCAAATCCCAAGTGATCAGCTCTGACCACAGAGAGCTGATTTGCCTGTTTTCACATCCTAGGTAAAGGCTTGCTTGCTTTTTCTGGATACATAAGGGAAAAACACTTGCAATATTTTATAGGTTGTACAGGACTCAGTAATCAAAGTCAGTATTTGGGCTTAAAACCATTACCACAGCACATATGCTCTAGATAGAAGTTATACTTCATTTCTTCTCTGGAGTAAAATTAAGCCAGATCCTGACCTTGAGCCTGTGGTTTGTAAAGAGCTTTAAATGCTGTGCTTGTGTGCATTTAACCCCACTGTAACAGTTGTAGGGTCATAGGGAGGTGACAGATGCTATCACACACTTCCTACTGTAGATGATTAATTATGAAGAGAGATCTTTGCATAGAGCATACTTGAAGATTTCAGCTGATTTCCTTGGCAAGGTTCTTGGCAGACCTACAGGAGCATCTTTGTTTATTCAAGCCAGCTATTGTCTGTTGTGTTTATCACAGATTTCCTTACAGAAGATAACCATCCAGGCTGATAAAAGCAATGAAATTTCAGTGCAACACAGTGCTAGAAATTTGGATCACAAATAAACGAATATTGACATCAATATTCCTGGCATTATATAGCTGCTATTAATATCAGGGTTACATATTGTAATTTTATTTCTTAAACCACACAGATAGTGCTTAGATGTATGGATTTATTATCACATTTGGCATATATTATTTATAGCATAAGAAAGGTGAAACATCTTGCAGCATGCATGTAAAGATTAGGATTTATTGTCCAGGAATCCTTGAACAATTTTATCAAAAGCCCATTTCTAGGTGGTGTTTTTCTGCAATAAATCATACAGCAGAAATCTATCAGTGGTTACCACTACGAGATAAATGAGAGCAGAGGAAAGAGGGTCATCACAGATTTTTTTTTCTGTATCATGACCTGTCATTGGCAGAAATCCATTTATTATCGTACATAACTGATTTTTTCCCCTTACTCACTGGGTTTGCCATTCTGGGCACTGTTATCAAAAATAAAATGAAAACTTCACAGAATGTAAGCTTTCAGGAATCACAAAAACAGAGTTAACTTAAAGACCAAAGAAGCAAAGAACACTACTTCTACTCCTCTTCTCTCTCTCTCTCTCTCCCCCTCCTGTCTCTTGTTCTTTTCTCTTTCTCCACCCTCTATATAACAACAAATTGTTTTGAAATTTTCATTATGGAAATAAGGGATGACAAGGGACAGGATCGATGCCATGGCAGTACATACAAGAAACTATAGGTACACACAACTCGATTGGTTCGTATATGCAAGAAGGAGGTGAAATCTCTATTGCCCAATCAGAAGTGGGTGAGTCCTGCCTGAGCTGCATTTACCCTAATTAAAATTCTCCAAGAACCTTTCTAAGTTTTCTAATAAATAAATTTACATTTTTTTTAAAGTTAGCTGTAGGGGGCGTGGGGGAAGTGCAATAAGGAGGAGGGCTGAAGTTTAGCATTTTTTGCTAGGATGAGATTAATCAAGGTAAGAAGGAGCAATATCATCTCACATATCTGAATGAATATCACCACCCAAATTTCTATGAGGTCCTCAAGAATGATCCACTCATGTTCCAGGCATCCAATATGAGATTTAATTAGGTAACAGAGCCTTCACCCAGGCCAGACTTATGCTCATAGCAGTCAGGTTTCCAGGAACCTAGAGAAGAGGCAAGTGGTCTTCTAGAGGGCATGGGTGAAATTTTTGTAAAACAACAGCAAAAGCTTTAAGACCAACTAACAACAGGAGAAATTTGTATATTTGCATCCTTCCTTTGTATGAGTAGTGTACCACTGAGCACACACTAAGATACCCAGATTGTGCTCTGTCTGGAAAGCCTTGGTTATTTCTGCTTTATTAATTAAGGATTTTTCACAGTGCAAGAATTTTATATGATTTCTCATCTCTCTGATCTATGTATCTTTTGGACATGCGCCACAAGCATTTTTCTCTCCCTGGACTGGGTAAAGAAGCACAAATGCAGAGTCTACATTGTGCTTTGAAAATAGATGAAACTACTGGCCATTCATTTGCGCAAGTTAATGGGTCAGCTGTTACTCATCAACAGAGGCAAGGGTGGGACTATATAAGCCCGATCAGACCAGCTATGTAAGTTGATGTCACTGTTGGGAAGACCTAGCTGTGAGTCACCAAACCATGATTTCTCCTTCAGAACACTGGACTGTCAGCTCTACACTACAGCGAATGAGATACAAGTCTCGTTGCCAGATACATCCATCCGTGTGCTGCCACAAAGCAAGGCTCTTACAGTATTGAAGTACGTAACATGTAACTAAGTAGTCCAGGTTTTAATTTTTTATTTTTCTCTCTTTATTATGACTAAGGTTCTAGTTACTGGAGCAATTTGCCAAATGGCTAGTAAATATTGCAATTATTCTTCAATAACCCTATCACAAGAAAATACAGGATTTTATTGTAATGTGTAGCTTATTAAGTTAATAATGTGTATTTATTTAATTTATTCTTAATATATTATTAATTAATTATTATATAGACTATTATTATATAATATTAATATATTGTTATTATTTCCCTAATTTAAAGGTTGGACTCAATGATCAAAGGTTGGACTTGATGATCTCAGAGGTCTTTTCCAACCTAATTGATTCTGTGAATCTATAATTTATGGGAAGGAAAAAAAGGAAGGGCTTGAAGTGAGCAATTCAGATTGATGACAGAAAAAAAATTAAAAGCCAGTGAGAAGAAATCCTTCTTTCTGTTGTATGTAGTACAGAGAGGCCACGTAATTGAAATAATCTTTAGCTGTAAATATATTTTACATCAAATAAATGCAAAATTACACTTTCTCATTTGCTCTGTGTGGTCAGTTACAATCCCACCTGCAGGCTTGATTTTAACAGGTTCCAATACATGTGCAGATTTTTAATCTTCATGGATTAAACTTTAGTAATTTTTAAATCTTTCAATCTTTTCTTCAAATACTGTAGGTTTAGATAATTTTCCTTGTTGCTTGTATAAATCCTTTACAGCAAAGGCATTAATTCATTCAAAGTAGGAAAATTGTGATAAAAATTAAGTAAAAGAAAAGAAGGGAAAACTACCTAAAGTATTAAGATATCACAAGAATCTCTTATTTTTTATTTATTCTTGACTGCACTGTTTATCTTCAATATGCAAGGTAAACATCTTCAGAGTTCTATTAAAAATTGAGTTGTACTTCAGAAAACTTTGAGAAATCCATTTTTTTCAGATATAAGATCATTACTATTCTTTTTATTTGGTTGATGTAATTTTCAAATAAAGATTTTATTCCTCAGAATTGTAACAGCTACAGGTATGAACAATAATTTATGGCTACCACATCAAATGAATGCCTCAACATAGTAACCCACATTTCAACTTGACATTAAACTCAACTAAATAGCTTAACGTATGTGCGAAGTAAACTCTTCTAAACAGCTTTTAATATTAATGTCTTGAGCTCTTAATATGCTGAATATTGCACATATTATATTAGAATATAATCTTATGCCTGTAAACCAGGAAAAAAAAAGACAGCTTAAAGAGGAAATTATACATTTTTAAGTTGTTAAGACTTGAATTGATCTTAAATCAATGAAAATGAAAATAAGTAGCAAAATAAGCAGCGGTGTACACTACTGTAGTCTAGCTTCTTTTGGGGAAAGACAGTTTGTATCTTTCTTTTTAGTATTTTGGTTGAAACCTTTAATTATAACCAATTGAAACTCCTTAAAGATTAGGGGGCCCACATAGACAGACTGTGCATACCCAGTTATTATCTAGAGCTCAACCAGAGATTAATGTGGGTGAATTTTCTATGATATCATGCACTTTTACCTATTATCAAAATTTAAGATATATGCCACATAACCTTTCATTTTAGTATCCATGTTAGTTATAAGTATCTTTTTCTTATGAATGCTACAATCAAATCTTTCCTTGAGGCAAATTCTGCTCCACTGGCTGCAAGTTGGATGCAGTAGCAATGGAAATATTATTAATGAGGAGAAAGAAGTGTCTGCGATTATGGGGCTTTGAGAGTTACAGGAATTATGGGAATTAAATTGCACAAAGCAATTGCACCCAGTGCAGGTGTCACAATGAAGCAGGGATACCCTGGATGGATAAAGCTCTCTCATGTATTCACCAAAATGTAGATCACACCTGGACATCGAATGAATACCATCTGCACAGAAATAGTGAGACCTTTTTGACTGGTCTCTGTTGGACACGGCTGAGCAGCAGACAGGGTGGAAAGGAACAAAGATAAATAAGCAGCAGTGACTCCTTGCATTTGCACAGTAAGTGGCTTCAGCTGCCTCACCATTATCTGTCTGGAGCTCACACAGGGGAAAAAGAGGTGAAAAGATACTTTATGCAGAGCAAATACTCCACGCTCTTGCTGGTGGGACAGGGGTGAGATGGTGGAGGGATTCCCTCTTCCCTCCGTCTCTGTAGGCAGACCCTGTGGTAAAAGCAGCTTTCTGGCCTTAGTCTAGGGTAGCACTTTTGGCTTCCCTTTCCATATTAATCCTCTTAGCCTGTGGGCACTCGCTTCGAAAATAATTTTGGCAGACAGGAAATGACCGAAGTAAGCACATCTGTGTTTTGAAGTTTAATAATATCAGGTTGATAAGAGTCAGTCAAGTCAAAGAAATTCCTTTGCCTCTTTTGTATCACAGCCACAGAAATTTGCTCCAAGCAAAGATGCCTCGTGTTTCCTCCCAGTGAGACCATGTTGGATCAGTTTTGCTCAGCCTCATTCACATTCATTCTCATTCACATGAGAATGACTCTCTTGTCCTTATCCCCTTTATGGTATTAGTACTTACAGCATCTGTAAGATTTCCACAAGTAAAGTAAATTATGAATGTAGCCCAGAAGTTTTGGGGCTCATGTGAAAGATTTAAAACGTAGTTCTGAACTAGAAAACTGTTTGTGCTTCAGACACCTGGCACTTGTATATGAATCCTCTGCAGTGAAACACCTCGATGTACATGGGAACTGGAACACTGAATAGCAAGTCCAAAGAAGTTTGTGGGGTTCCAGCCCCATTCCTTTATGCATCCATAGGATCCCACATTAGAGAATGACTTTGTTTTTTGCTATTCACAAGGACTAAATTCTCCTGGGAAAATGTAGGCCCCAGCAGTTAAATTATTGTTGTCCCGTCAGTATCTATTCCTGAGACACCATGAGCAGGTTGGGAAGGATGCAGGATATCCAATTCACTTTATTTTTCAAATAGGCTTTAAAAATTTTTTAGATCAGTGCATTTTTAAAAGGAGAACAGAGATGGAAATGCAAGTTTTAGCAACAAAAATGTGAGGAATGTAAATTATTTTCCACTTTTAAGATTTATTTTTCATTAGAAAGAAGAGAAAGGTGACTTGAACAGATAAAATGAGACAGTGAAGATCAGATCTGACTCTGGAAAGCTTCATGTAATTGTTTAGTCATTTCCTATGACAGATTTTAATTTTTTTTTATAAAAAGGAGAGAAGGAAAATCTCCAAGTCACATTCTTCACAATATTCAGTTTCTATGTTTCTTATGTTTTACTGGGAAGGATTCCCCAGTTCTCATGGCACTTCCGGAATAACTTAATGGAGGAGAACATTTCTCCCTTGAAATAGCCACAAGGCCTGCCGATGGAATTTGTATAGTGAGGGGTAAGAAAGATCCTTTTGCTAAAATAGGGGACAAGGAATCTTAAGGGAAAATGCTGATGGGATTGTAATTTGAAACAGTGATCTTATGAAAAATAGAATGGTAACTCTGCTAATGACCTAGACCTCCATGGGGGGTACTAAACTCAGTCCCCTCTAATCCACACTGGAAACACTAATACAGAATCATTGCCATGATTTACGATACTAAAAAAATATTTTTGTTGAGGCTTTTACTGTTACGGTGCAAGAGATCAGAATGAATATTCATGGCTAATCAATCTATTTTTCAAAACTTCTTAACTCTTGGTCCCAGAGAAGCACAATGGCAGTGTATCATGTTTCCAGCATTTAGGGATCTAATTGGGATATTGTTCTGTACACGCTGTTAGACACTGTAGTGACAAGACAAATCTTAGCCAGCACTGGCGGCCAGCCAGTGCATACCTTGTGCAAGCAAAGTGCAGGGCAATTAAAGTGTAAGCACTGGAGGAGCACTGCCAAGAGAGAGCACAAAAACGGTCGTCAAGGAAAGCACTTGGAAAATATTTTTCCTTTGAGCACTGGAGGATGATCATTCCATCCATTTATGTCTTTCTCTGAAGGGAATCTTTTTTCCCCTTTTCAGTATTTTTGCTCTTTAGAGAAGTTTGGGAATGCCTTGGTGCGGAGGGGAATTTTTCTGGTGGGGCAGGGGAGACAGGATTCCTATTATGTGAATTGAGGCAAGCTGACATTAGAGAGGAAGAGCTTTGGGAAGTGTGTTATGAAATGGAGCTTTTTATAAAATACATGGATTGGATGTGCTATATACATGTCATGTGCTGCAGAAACATAGAGCAATCATTCTGTATGCAGCTATGTATAAATATTGAAACAAGGCCTGTAATTCCGCTCATCAAAATGAAAGCCCTTAAGAAGCCAGATGTCCCCCCCCCCGTTCTGCAAACAGAAGTGCATTACTAAAGTGAATTCACAGTCATTTTATTAGTAACTTGGGCAACCTGTGTTGAATGTCTAGTATTCTCAATGCTCTACAAATAATTTCAACAGTGCATTTTGTGAGTTTCAGTCACAAAACCTAACAGAGATGAAACATTTATTACTTGGAAGACTGGTAGATAATAGATGGGTAAAAGACTCTTGGAGAGGGAAGAGGAGAGCTAAGCTAGCTGGGGAATTAGGTACTGGAGCTAAAGGATGCACAAATGTACAAAAATCATTTTCATTCTCATTCCCAAACCAAGTGGGTGATCACAACATGCACTTCTCCTCCAGATCTGTTGCAATGTTCTTGTGTACTAAGTGCATGCTTGCAAATATCAAAACAGTGGGCTTTGCTGAATTTCTGCCTACCCTGAATAGCCTTGTTTGTGAATTTGGTGAGTTTTTTCCCTCAGAATATATTTCTCCAATGAAGATTTCATGTCTGCAAGGTATTTTTGATTTCCCATGTAGTTATACAGAGAACATTTTTTAATAATTTTGTTGTTTGTGGGCAGATTTGAATATTGTCTCTCTAATAGCAGCAGAAGGAGTCACAGAAGTAAGCTCCTAAAAATATGGACAACTAAGGATGTATTTATTAATCTGATCTTTTCCAAAGGTAACATACAAATTCTTTCCTAAAATATGTTTCTTTACGTCTTGTCTATGTCAGGCCAGCAGCAGCAGATGCATACTTTTTAATTTATATTTGTTTTGAAAAAAAATTATTTATTCTTCAGGAAGAAAAGGTTATATTGCAGAGGTCAGACTTTTATCATCTTCTTTTTATGGAGCAAGCCATTGGGATATTATAATGGTATGTCAGCTAAGCACCTACATGGCTCTACAAGGTCAAACAGAGTTAAAACGGGCATATTTTATGTATGTGTCTTGCGAGTGTTGTCCCAGTACACTCTGATTCCCCCAATAAACGATTTTATTGCTTTATAATAACTCAGCTTTGTGTTTCACAGTATTTTTTTCCCTTTGAATCAATGCTAAATTCATACAAATGTCAATAATAAAAATTCACTAAGTTCTTCCTGTGGTCACTTAATGACATTGTTAGTATTCTTAATGTAGCTACTAGGTGAAAGAGCTGCCAGTACCGCATAAAGAATGAGTTGTTCTCCTCCTGCCACAGCCTCAGCTGATTTACAACCATTTTGTGTTTGATGTTGGACAGGGTAATTTCATCAGTCTCCAGCCCTTGTGATCATGTCCCAAAATGACTAGTCAGGTGAAGCCCTAGCCAAAGATTGCTTGTCACCTGTAGGAAGTAGCTGTCTGTTATGAGTAGTCTTTACTCATAAATGTAATCATCAGTTAGTTATTCATTGAGCTATACTTCATGGTCTGGATGTAGTGGTGAGGATACTATACAAACACCTCACAGGGAAAAAGCTTTGAAACAACAGATGTGTCCATTAAAAAGCTTCTTTTTTTTTTTTTTTTAACATCAGGACAGCGTCTAAAACGGAAGTAACTGGCTTCCAAGTTCATCTCTGAAGGTTACTTCAGAAGACCTGTCAAAACCTCTCAACCTCTGCAAGTGATTCAGTGAAGCAAATGGCCTGTGGTTAAAAACAATGATTTCCTAGAAGTCCAACACTAACATTGTTGCAGTGATTTAAGGCAGTCAGAGCAAGATAGATATAAAACTTTGGTGCGCTATTGCTTTGAAAGAATGTATGACGTTATGATAGAGCTATGTGAGAGAATAGTATTATAATGCAGCTGCATCTCTGGGGGGGCAAATTCTTATTTATTTTGGTTAAATTCCTTGAAATTGCCGAGAATGTGTCTATTTCTACAACAAGTGATGCATTTCCATCACATCCAGACATGTAATTTGGCATGAAATAAGTAACATTCATCCATTTTTTTGCTATTCAGCTGGGCTTAACCTGACATTTGTTCTCTTATTTTGAACAAATAAAAATCTTATTTCTGAAGAAGTGAAGCTAGTAAGAATTCTGCAAAAACATTATAAAATTGCCCTAAAGAAAAGCAGTACTGTTATTAGGCCAATACTGCTATAAATGATAAATTAAAAAGGCAACATGAAGAGGCTGAAAAGTAGTGACAGCTAAAATGAGTACATTTTCTCTTTTCTCAGTGTGAGATCACAGTGCAGGAATACATGAACCTCAAATCCTTTTGTGAAATTTGTGCTCATTTTAACTGTCACTGCTGCAGGTGATGAGCACTCACAACCTGTTGTTTCTTTTTTTTTTTTTAAAAAAACACAAGGGATAAGTTCTAGTAAGAGAGGAGTAAATATTCTAATAAATATCATCACATAGCTAATGGGTAGAAATTTCAATATATTTTGGAATTTATTCAAGGCCTGTGAGTTTAAAGTCAGACAGATATTTAATCTCTAAAATTGTGGTTGGAAAAACAAGCATGACATTTTTTATGTTTTAGTTGTATTTATTTTGTCAGAATACTTCCAAGGTTTCAATAACCACTGTTTTTCCTCCTTGGGTTTATTTCTCAAGGTCTGCTTTCACTATTCATTTCACTAAAAAATTCTAGATCTAGGTCGAGGAAAAAAAAATGTAAATTTAAGATACAATTTCAAACAACTCAAAATGTAGAAGGTAATGGATTGAGAATTCTAGTTTGTTTTATCAAGAAGAAAGAGTTCTTTTGCAAAGTTTGAATCTACAATATATGTGAAGTTTTGAATTCTGAAATTAGAGGATATGCAGACTTGACATCTGGTGTGAGATAAGTTTTTGATTTACTTCTTTTTTTGGTTGAATAAGAAAGGATAGAAGTCAATAAACCCACAAAAGAAAAATTCAACTTTTCTTGCACAGACCACTTTTTCAAACCATATTCTGTTATAGCTCCTTATGTTAATAGTTTCAACATCTCTTTAAAAAGACTTGAGTTTTGGAAATGTATATACAGAGAAATTGTCTGCTTGTTTCTAAAATTCTCTGTATCCTTTGCACTCTTAATTTTACTCCCCTGGCTCAATGATTCCATCTTTTATCTCTGTGACTGGAAGTTCCTCTGGTTTGTATCAACTTCTAACATGATATGGAATTTTTAGAGAAAAGATCTGTTATACCGTGGTTACCTTTTAGTCCCCCTCCGTGGTGATGAACACACACAGAGAGTTATTGTGCAGGAATAAACATTTTTTTTTCATTCTTTTAACTTAAAAATTAAAATAAGGTGTTATGTATGTTTTAATTACTAAAGGAATAATACATTTCTGCTGAGTTTGTATTGCTTTGGTCAGCATAGGGACACAATTTTAATATCCAAAGGAGGAAATCCTTCTCAGAAAGTTAGCTTGCAGTAGACACCCAGTGATTGACTCTTCCCTGACTGCTATACCATTACTAGACACTGTGCTAATAAAGGTGCTACATTTAATAATGTTTTTCCATGTATAACAAATGAAAGAGCCTTTGGCAATTGAGCAGCTTGTTTTAGCACTCAATGTCATTTGTCTCCTATAAATGGTGTGTACAAACTGACTTGCAGCACGAATGTTCCGTTTGCTCTTACAAAACGTGGTTTGATACAAGCCATAGGCAAATTTCAACACCTTCCCTTTACAGAGGGGCAAGGCAGACTATCCAATAGATGAGAGGACCAATGCTTACAGGAATGTGACCTCTTTACTTCTCCAAAGTAGGCAAAAGTAAAATTTTCCATAAGTTAAAAATAAAATAAAATAAACCAAAACAAATAAACCACAAACCAACAAAAAAAACCCTTCTTCCCTCCCCCTCCCCCCCAGGTAATCTGTAACTTTCTATTACTAGAGTTGAAATAACATGAATATTGGCTGTGATGACTGTCACTGCCTTTGCAAGCACTAAGAGGCCATGGGTGCTGTCATGGCTATGTGGCCGTAGGACATGGCTATTTGCCCTGGGCAGTGGAGAGCCTCCAGAAAGGTGCTGTCATGCTGCAACTACCACTGCTGGGATAGAACGGTTTTCCAGGGGAAGCTGTAGCACACACTATTAAAGGGGAGTAAGACTAGTGCATGTTTGATAGCCTCTGCAAGTACCAGAACTGAGTCTTTTCCAGGAGCAGCATTGAAGGGTTAGGGCTGCTCATCGCTGCTGAAACTGAAAAGCCCCCTTCCCAACCACAGATTAATTTTTATTTCCATATAAAACAATGTACAGTTACAGCTGTATTTTTGTTATCAGGATACTTTTTTTCTGTGGCTTTTCCTTTGAAAATATGTTTCTTTTTAAAATCTGACATATGCTATTCTATCTGTAAGTTTTTTTCCCTTTTTTTTCTTCTCTTATTCACTCTCAATGAAAACATATGGCTGCACAGGCAACAATGTCTATTTTTCCAGGCTGATTTCATGTGTGATTCCAACTGGCTTCCTTTGATGTTTCAGGTGTTTTACCTTAGATTCTCAGTACCAGTATAAGGCAAAGAGCTAATTCTACCCTGGATTTGGACCTGGCAATTTGGCAATACTGTTTTGCTGGATCTTGTAATTTTGTTCTGGATACAGCATATAACTTATTTTTTCTCCTAAATATTGATTTAGATAATTTCAGGTGAAAGACTGGCATCCTGTAAAAAGTAATGATCATTTCTTTGACTATTCCAGATATCAGGCTCAAAAATCACCAGAAAATTACAAAATGTAAAGAAAAGAAAGGGAAATAAGTGGTCACCATAAAGAGATTAAACTAAGATAAAACACTATTTGCATGTGTCATTGACCAGTACTGAATAAGTTATCTTGTGAAATTAATGCTAAGGTAAATATCATGTAATGCATAGAGTAACTAGGAGTCTTTCTTTTCATTGCCAGAATACTTCTAAAGAAAATCTTGCTTTTTCTCGCTTTTGAATCATAGTGTGTTTACCCCTGCAGAAAAACTCTGAGGAAAAGAGAATTAATTTCCAATTCCAAACCTTGCAGCAGCAGTAAAAGAGCATCATCAGACTTAGGAGAGCCCTTATTTTATAAAAGAATTCCTTACCTGATTTTTAAACACTGAAAAGGTGGATATATTAGCCTAAATTAGTCACCCTGGCCTCAGTTTTTAGGAATCTATGAAGAGGCACTATATATCAACACATGATGATTCACCACTTCCTAATATAGTCCAGATGAATCATAATTTGGAGGTGTGCATTGCTCTTGATTACTATAGAATAATGTCATGTATTTAGCTCAGTCACAGGCATTTGCCTTTGAGACAGTCAGATCAGAGTGGCTGAATTTCACCTTTTTGTACCTGCTGCCTCCACCTCTTCCACATTTGCTGAGTAGAAATGGAGAGCAGTGGATACGGAGGTGAGCTATCCCACTTCAGCCCATTACCTACAAGTCCAAGAATCTGTTGTAATACTTCAAGCAGATGAGTGAAAGCCAATATCTTGTGTCATATCAAAGGAGAACATGGTCAATTGTTATCCATGAGATGTGGTTTGTAACTTTTCATTCATTCAGTTTGTGGGTTTAAAGTACATTTTACTACTAAAATTTAGAGTAGTAAAATGTAAATTTTACTACTAAAATTTACATTTTACTACTAAAATGTACTAAAATTTTAGTACATTTTACTATTAAAATTTGAGTTATTTCAAATACCATTAGTATGTAAAGAAATCAACTTGTTTTGAATGTTTGCTGTGATGTCTAAACTCAAAAAAAATTATGAAAAATGAAAAATGAGTCCATGAATTTGTGTGATACTATATAGTTGGTGAAAACATACCAAAAACATGAAACAAAATGACATTAATTTCTAAAGTGTGAATATGTCTTTTTGCAATAAAAACTGCTTAAGAATTTTTACTATTCCTTGCAAATATTTAATAAGGAAGACTTTAAAATGAGTTTAGTATATGTTTGCCTGGGCCTGTTCAGCAGCCATATAATAAAACAAGTGTAGTGTCTGCATAGTAATTGCTTTTTAATTCCCATGCTGCATGCTGTGCCAAACTTTTTTGATTTGCTTTGAGCAACATATGGCATTCTATACAATAAAAAGTAAGAATGCAAAACCAGAAGTTTTAATACTGACAAACATTCAACTTACAATGTAAAAACATAGTTTTTTTGTATGTTGTTCATCTGTTTAACTTCAGTTGGACAACATGCTTCCTTGTGCCTCCATTAGGATGTGACTACAGCACTCATTAACATGCTCTGATTTGAACCTGTACAAATGTCAGCCTTGAATGTCAGCTAATATTGCTGAGACTCTTATTTAGATTTTTTCCAGTGCTGTGACGAAGGTAAAAAATGCTGGACATAAGGTGCTTCTTTGTCCAGGGAAGGCAAAAAGAATTACTTGGGAAAAAGTCGTGAGTCAGTCAATTGCAGCAGACCAGTGTTGCCTGTATCAAGTAAAGAGGATTACAACTACACAGGTCTTAAGACCAGATTTCATATTGATGTATGAATGGATTTTGTAGAAAAGTTGTCTCTGAGGAAAAGGGTTGAATGAATCATTTTTTCACGGGAAGCAAAACACTGTTGTTATTGCAGATACTCTTTTCCAGCTCTCATCATACTGTGATTATAAGAAATTTTCATAGCCATTGCACTTTCTTTGTGTTTCAGAGTGGAAAGACAGTCATTTTTAGGTATTCCCTCTGTGGCAATGTCATTACCCTGTCCCTGTCTCGATTTTGCTTTGCCATCTCTTTCTCCTCAAATTCCCATCACACTACTATGAGCAGCCCTTGCTATCCACTGCTTCATGTCTAGAGGAGAAGCAGATAAGTCAGTAGCATGTTCTTTTCCAAACACCTTCCACTCAAGGAGGAGAGAGCAGCACTGGCTGTGCTGCTTGGAGCTTCTGTGTGAAGCAGGCAAGGACACTGATATGGCAGACAGCAGGCACTTCTACTTCCTTCGGAAAACACTTAAGAAGCCCTAGGTGGTGACTTCAAAGACTATTTATTCACTGCCCAGAGGAATGAATATTTTGTAATACAAAATGAATCGAATTTCAAAGCCTGTAAAGGTCAAAAGCAGCCTCTGGCCAAACAAGAGGAAGAAGCCATGGGAATTACACCTCTCCATGAGAGGCCACTTTATCACAAACAACCCTTGTGAAGTCACACATGCAAAGATTTAACCACAAACCTCCACAGAGTCTGATGGATGAGAAGTGATCGCTCACCCCTCGGACAGGCAGGGACCAAAAGCACTGAGGTGACGCAGTTTCGCTTTACCTGCTTTTGTTCTTTAGGCTTTAATAAGCGTCACTTTAGGCTTCTTTGGTACTAACCTCTCTTGAAATAGGGCTGTGAGCAGCCATTTTCATTGGTGCTTAGGCCAGGTCAGAATCTGCAGGTGTCAAAAGCCCTGTGCAGTGATAGTACTCACTCTCCTTAAACAAGTGCAAGAGACGGAGAGTCTGGGAGAACTAACATAAGAACTTGTCACAGTTCAGCAGCCTCCCCCCCTAATTATTCCTCTTCGAATTACATCTAATGCTCCTTCTATTTTCTGTACGGAACAGTACAGACCTCTGTGATTTTCCAAAGGAATTGAATAAAAAGTACCCTGCTGTCACTGGTTTAAGCTCTTGCCACCTAGAGCGGAATATAATGGGTAAGAATAAGCAAAATCATGTAAACATTCAGAATAAAGGGTTAAAGAGGGACTTTGGCTGCCTTATTCAAGACCAATATGGCACTAGTGTGTATCCTAATGTATTCTTTACCTTATCACAAGATTTCTAGCCATTTCACACATTTCAGGGGAAAAATATTCTTTGATGATTTTTTATGTCCTAGGGGTTTTTTGGTACCCTGTTGCCAGAAAAAAAAGCCAAACAAATAAAAGCAAGCAAACAAACAAACAAACGAACCCAAACAGACATCACAAACAGTGGTGCAGGTTTCAGAAGAGAGAGAAAATTGACTTATAAAAATTTTCTTATGTAGCTTGTCTGGGATGAAAGATTTAATTTTAAAGCCTGCTAACTTGCAGTTTATCCAATGTTTGCTGCCTTTTGATTCTGTAGTCCCTTGTCTTTCAAAGCAGACTGCCTACTTGTAGTAAGAAGAACTACTGAATCCAGAGCCTACAGACTTAGTTGGAGATTGGGAAGGATGAATTGGTATTCCTGTATTTCTGAGCACTGTAGTTCTGTAGCTGTAGGTCACAGAAGAGGCCATCTCTTTCTCTGAGGTTGCTGCTGTTTGTTGGCAGGTGCTGGGGTCTTTGTCTGTGAGAAATGCAATAGGAACCTCACAAAATTCAACAAGGGTAGATACCAAGTCTGCACTTGAGATGAACTAATCCCTTGCGCTGATCCAGGCCAAGGTCTGCCTGACTGGGAAGCAGCCCTCCTGGAAAGGCACAGAAGATGCTGGTAAACGGTGGGCTGAAAATGAGAGCCAGGGTGTCTTCTGTCATCAAGGAAGGCCAACGGCACCCTGGGCTGTATTAACAAGGACAAAAGCCATGAGATTCTATCCCTTTTTACTTTGCACTATGTTTATCCACACATACAAAACTGTATGCAGTTTTAGGCCCCCAGTACAACTGAAACACGGATAATCTGCAGCAAGTTCAGTGGAGGGCCGCCAAGATAGACAGGGCTGGATCTCTTGCCTAATGAGGAGGCTAGGAAGCTGGGCTGGTTCAGACCAGAGAAGTGGTGGCTTCAGGGAGCTTGCCAGGGCCTACTGAAAAGAAGACCATGCTCCTTACAGTCACACGTACTGAGAGGATGAGAGGCAATAACTTGAAAAAAGAGACAGACTTCATGTAAAGAACAATTTCACTGTGAGGACACTCCAGCAGTGGACAAACGGGATTTGTGGTCTTCATCCTTGGAGATTTCCCAGACCAGACTGGATAAACTCTGGAGCAACATGCTCTGACATTCAAGTATGCCCTGCTTTGAGCAGGAAGTCGGATGAGAGGCCTCCTGCTATCCCTTCCAATCTCAGTCATTCTGTGAGTATGTGATTATTATCCAGCAGAGGAGCTATCCCTTCCAATCTCAGTCATTCTGTGAGTATGTGATTATTACCCAGCAGAGGAGCTACTTGATGCTGGAGTCATTTCACTGGTCAGTAAAAGTAGCATACTTCCCATCCTGCACCCAAAAGACATATCTAAATGGAATTTAAAAATAAGAAAAACACAAAAAGCAAGGAAAAAATCCTGACTTAATCAGTGTATAACTTTGAAGTTAGTTTGTTGAAGACAGCATCCACCTTCACTTGAAGATAATGGACAAAATAGAGTACAACTGTCATCTGGATCAGGTTAAACTGAGGCAGAACTGTTGCCCTGTCATGACCTTCTATGTGAACAACATCGGCACCACTACGTTTCAGCTCCCACCACATGGTGCCTCCAAAGAGAAGAGAGAAGCAGTGCTTTGTAGCTGCCACCTGCGAATCTCTAATTATTGGCAGGTACTTTGCAATGGAGTACTAGAACAGGATAATTGCTGGAGGTAGAATTGGCAAGAGCAGTATATGGGAGATATGTTCAATTGCACATGAGTATGGTAGGTGAACTATAAAAAAAGCAAGCCTGCCATTATCTGTTGAACAGCTGGCAACTCTGGGTCTTCCATTTTGTTTACGGCAGAATGGACAAAAGGCTTGTAGTGTCAGCAGTAAAGAGCCTAGGGACTGTATGCCTTGTAAAGGTATGCTGGATGCCTTTATGAGCCATAGCTCAAGCTTTTGTGACAACAACAGTGAGGCATTACAAGTCTATTTGCAAGATTAGGTCTAAATGTCATCCCCAGAGCGCAGTATAAAAACTAATGAATTTTTTTATTCTTTATCATTGAGATCAACATTCTCCGTAAGAATTTGCATTTCTATATGACCCTTGTGTAAGCCAGCTTGCATGGGAGGGGGATCAATTTTGAGATTCATCAGTAGTGTTGTCCTTCCTACTCAAATATTCCATTTATACTAAATCTTCCATGTATAACTCTGCAGCCAGCCTTAGAAGGAAAACAAGTACGAGAAACACAACTACTACTTTTCATTGCACAGTGTTTTACTATGTATTTGTATCTTACAACTGCTCTGCCTCACAGATTCCTCAATATCTACCTTGAGAAGTGAGTGTACACTGCAGTCTTCCACTCATTGGGGAGCACTAGCTGGGCTTTTCAACCAGATATTTTAACAGACTTTGGCTTCAAGTCACAGGCATCTTTATACCTCAGCACTTTTTTTGGTTTCCAAAAGGTATGTTCATCAGTTTGAACACTCAAAATTATTACTTGAGAATGTTATTAGTTGGGCAGAGGTGCAAGCACCTATAGATTGAGGACATAATCCACCAGGACACGAAAGTAAGAGAGAGATTGAAAAAGTACTATAAGGATTAAAAACATCTTGCCATGTCATCAAATCCAAGATTCAGAGCCTTCCCCCAAAAAAACATTGCTGACATTCGAGATTCAAATCTCACTCTTAGACCTTCTCCATGCTCTTGTGTTAGCAGTGAGGATATTCCTTATAGAAAGATGTTATGAAAGGAAAGGATGCTCTCCTCTAGCTTGCCTTCTCATATCAAGAATGTCTGATATGGAATTGGGAGAAGATGGGCATGCCAAATGGGGGGATGCTGGAACCATTCTGCGAAAAGAAAGAGGCAGGAGAGAAGGCGCAGTGCAGCTGTGGGACCTAAACAGCAGGTTGCAGTCATGCAGGAACATTTCCTTCATTCTAGATTCATCATGCATTCATTTCTAGAAAATTGATCCCTTATCTAAAAAGTCCACTTCTAATATTGTTAGTCTTTTGTGTCACTGTTGTCTCAAGTAGTGCAATTACCTACCAAAGCAGCAAACTTCTCCTGTGGTACTGGGAAAAGCAAACTTTTCCTCATCCCATTAATACAGCACATGAAGTGAAAACGTTTTTATAAATTCCATTTAGGGTCTTATACTAGCCAAATTTACAGATGTTTCACAAAGGTATGCAGAAAGTCCTGACCCACCAGTTTTTGTGGGTATTTTCTATTGACCACATATTTTCTGACTTGAATTTGCTTTGGATACAGAGATCATCCTTTTAGAGGAAGTCAGAAATGTCTACAGGTCTTCCATCCATTTCTGTATAAAGACTCAGAGAAAAGTCAGCCTAAACAGAGTGTCCAAATCTAACAGCTTTCCTGATTAACTCATATTATCCAACATGCTGCATTTTGCGAGGGGGAAAAATTCTCAAAGATGGGAGAGAGAAAAACTGAAACAAACAAAAAAATCACACTTTGAAATCCATCCTTTTGGCAGCTGTCCCTTTCTCGTTTTGGCAGACAGAGAATTGCTGGCAGGACTGGTGAGGGAAGGGTAAAAGACAAATGGTTCATGATGAATCCTTTAACTAAGCTGATATTTCAACACAGTGCCTGCCAGCATTTTTCTTTGGCATATGCTTTATAGAACATACATGACAAGCACTTCAGCAATGTTAATATATTGGCATTACCTGCTTTATTTTTCATCTCCCTCTGAATCAGACCCCAGACTTTCAGTAGACTATCACATGGAAGTCCTCTTTTTTCCCCTAGCATTTATTTCTCTGTGTGTAAAAATGAAACTAAAACTATGCTATCGTGATTTAAAAAATCCAACAAACTAGCCTTTTAAAATTAGTATATTAATTATCACTATACTATCTTTTGGAATAATGTACTACCAGCTTTCAGGAATAAGGTGTATCAAACAGCTCCGCTCTTTGGGTGAATCACTTCCAGTAAAATAAAATTAAATAAGATAATTAATTTTTTAGAATCTAAAATAAAAATATAGATTTGAAGCTAATTATTGGGTTTTATTATGCTTTTTGTACTGAGGAAAACAAAATATCTCAAACTCTGCGAGGAAAAAGAAAAACAAACAAAAAATCAATCTGGAAACTTCGTTTGATTTTCATTACAGTTAATGGCAAAATTTGCATTGCCTTGCACTACACACTACATACATGGAAATTCACTAAATCTGTAAATTTGAATAAAAAAAATAACATAGCTACTCCAATGTATTGAAGAAGAGAATTAGATTAATTTTTTGTTCATTCATTCATTTCTTCTTTTTTTACTTACATTTTCATTCTTGCTTGCTAATTACTTAATTAATTATTTTTTTAACAAATTTCCCTTTGTTTTCCTAAAGTTCCCACAGGTGGCATTCCCCCACATTTACCTCTTTTGCAGAAGACACTGCAGTTTCAAGGAGCCAGCCCATGAGGACTTACCATTCACTAAATATTGTGTCTGCATGATGAAGTACGTATGAACACAGCTGATGGTCAAGAAGATTTGTTCTGACATTTTTAAATTAAGTTGTTAATGGTTAGTTGTATAAATTCCTTATAAATGTATCTTGCTCCAATATAGCATGACACTGTAAAAATCACTGGTGAGGTAGTAAGTGGAGGAAATGCCGTAAGATACATGCAATACAGTGTACTATTTTCTGGTCAGAATTTAATTAGTTCTCCTCCTTTCTAACAGCCTACCTTCATTTCTCACCCCTGCTAACAGAAGATTAAAAATGTAAAAGAAATATTGCAAACTTTACCCTCTGAAATACTATAATGAATTCAGGCTTTATTGCAGGAAATATCGTTTGTTTGTAAGAAGAGACAAAAAAAATTATAGGTTTGGATTTTTTTTCCTTATTTGAATTGATTCTAATGTTAGGAATTATTAATAGAAGGAAACTGAAATGTGAGTACCTAAAAAGGCAATACGGAAGAACTCAACAAGCTATGGAAAGCATGAATAACAAACCATATATTTTTCCTGCAGTGACAGGGCACTGCATAAAAACACCAGGGGACGGATGCAAACAATGTGCTGGTGAGAGTGACAATAAAACAGAGATGACAGCATAAAGAGAGAATGATGAATGTGTTAACACAGGTAAGAGAGTTGGATAAAAGATCACAGAATAGTAGAAAATTCCCTCTAAGCAGATCTAGAATAGTCTAACAGGAAATAGTGTTATTGTTAGATGTGGATTTGATAGAGAATGTGGTGACAACAGAGAGCGAGAAAATCTTTGAGTTTATATGGAGAGATTTATATTTATGCTTCTGGGTACACATTTATAGATATTTATACTAAATATATATTTTGATATCCCTGCAATAAATTTCTATAACCATATGATAAACTGTATTTATTATAGTTAACACCCTTTGCCTGCCTTACCTGTGCTACTTTCCATTTTCTTTTCAGCTGGTGATTTCTCTAAGCAGCTCAGAACTGCTGTCAGAATTGTTGAAACCTGCCAGAATTTTTTTTCTTCTTTTCTTCCCAAACACCTCCAGAGACTGAGAATTCTCCTCCTCTACTGCATTCTGCTTTGTATCTATCTTGAATTACTCTATTTTGTATTAGTTTAGATTTAAAGGTCCAATTTCTCTTATCTATCAAGGATGAGAAAAACAGAGGAATTGAGGCTGTTATTATATGAAAAACTGGCATTAATGTAACAGACTGATTTATTAAAAATGGTGTTCCTAAACAGTTGAAAGATGCTAGTCTATAAAAGAAAGTTACAATTTTTTTTGTTTAAATCTTGATTTTCATTTCAAAAGATTAATAACAATAAATCTATTGAAGTTACATAGTTTTTAATAATGGCTGCCTGCCCAGGATTAGTCTCTAAAACTGTTGTTTTTCAACAGTTGAACCAGCAAAGATGAAAAACCAATTGACTATAGTAGGTTTTATGTTGGGCCCTTAGATGTAAACAGGTCTACATAATTTTATTCTATTGCTTGTTAGCACTCTCATGTTTCACCTCTTATGGTTGCTCAATGAGTGGTTCTTTTAAAAACCTTTCTCTTTATGTCATTATTTTCCACGGAGTAATATTAGAGATGTAGAGATCCCTGATTGCCTTTTTCAAAATACATGTCATGTACTTGAAGTATTTGTTTGATATTGAATGGAACACAGCAGCACTACTTAGAAATCCTGGAGAAGAACTGAAGGACACCAATTTCTTGTGATGCTATTAGCAGCTTTTAGAGAGATTACTCAAAGAGGAAGAAAAAATTACCAAACTAAACCCTATGGCAGATGCCTACGCACAAATTAGGCAAAACTTGCTGTGACAGTTTCCGGATTGCTGAATGATTTTCAGGGCTGTAGAGTTATGTTTTATGTTTTCCCTCACAAACAACATTTTTAATATTGTAGGTCAAAGTGTCAGCGGTCAGTGGCATTTGTTTGTTAGCAGTGATTCAGTAGACAAACTCGGCTTGATGAGTCATTAGTGAGGGATATCATATTTACACAAAATCGCTTGGCTGAAACCATCAGTCCGAGAGATTAAAACTAGGCATTAATCACCTGTAAGGCTAAGCATGAGCCTGAAAAATAGCCTGAAAAACACCAGAATTTGTGTATTACAGCATGAATGGAGGTTTCAGAATACTAGTCATAAAGGATTACTCTACACAGGAAAATGTTTGTCTTGGAGACTTTTTTATTGACCTGTGATATGCTTTTGGTTTGAAAGACGTGTTAAACAAAGAAAGCTCCAGTCTTTCAAAACTCTCACAGCTCTATAAATAACTCCACATAAAATGTACAGTATGTATAAACAGCATGACAAAGATTTTCTGACAGGATTTTCTCTACGGTAAAAAAGTGAAGTCAAAACATCCCATTGAAGGCTGCTATTTTGAAGAATTCCTGAGAACACAAGTGCTTACGAGCTGGCAAACTCTCCATGAGTGAGAGTGAGTACAAACAATGAACTTCTATGAGACTGTAGCCATTCCATCAAGATCTAAATGCAGCTTGAATGGACCTTAGCCAAGAAGCGTCTGCTCAGCATTTAGTAAAGCTTCAGCTAAGGGAACCACAGAAAAAAATCCAAACTGTTCCTGCAGTAAAACTATCTGCCAGCAACATTTTTGAGAGTTCACCATCTGGGTCCTGCAGGTATCAATCAGACTCAATGTGTCACTCCAGCTGTCCTTCAAGGCTCCTCATGGTCAAGGTAGAGCAGTTTTGAGAAAATAAAACACAAAAACTGAGAGAGCACAAAGAGCTGTTGAAAGCTTGAATAAGTCAGGGGGCAAAAAACTCACAAATATTAAAAGACACTCAATTGCTTCATTACAGCATTCAGATTGACCACTTGCATGTCTGAAATTACCCATTTTCCATACTACATATTAATATTTTCTTTTAACATTCTGTTTTAGTGGATTTGGGGTTGTTTTATAAATGCATGCACAAGTCCCTTTTACTTTTGTGGGAAATTAATCCACAAAAAACAGGTCTTTAAGTTCATTTTCTACAGGTTAATGTGTAAGAGCTCTAGACTGGCTCTTACTGTCACTAGTAGTGGAGATTTTGACTGGAGGTAAACTCTGAAAGAGTCTGCCATTGTGAATCTCCCACCTGACTGAAAATTAAGGTCTTTAAAATATGTGTGCATGGTTGGAAAGATTCCTTTGGAAATGGAAATAAGTAGTAGCTTGTACAGGAAATGAGACAGGAAAGTTGATATGTGGTAGGAATTTCAGAAGAGGTAGGAACAGTTATTGAATTGGCAGTTTAATATCTATAAGCAAACAAAAATAGAGGGAAGGTAGAACTAGAGAGGCAAGAAGCTGATGGTTGAAATAGCAAATCTAACATTCTGAGTTGAGTGTATTCAAATGTAGACAGTCAGAAATAGAAGCCAGAACCATAAGTAGGGCTTTGAAAATTTAGGGAGAAAAAAAGTTACTTGATTTAGTAAACTTGGGAAACCAGATAAAAATTTCAGCAACAGAAGTGGAAAGCTGAACAGGCAAGGAAATTAATGGATTTCTGCTGCATTTTTCACACGGAATTACAGGGGAATAAAGCAGGTTTTCCGTCCAAATATGGTTGTTTGCTTTTTCTATCTATGTTACCTTGCAAAAGACCTCCAATATTTCTTACACACTTTTAGGATGTTTCAAATGCCTGTGTGGTGAAGACACTTTTGTTTGATTTTTTTTTGTTCGTTTTTAAATAGTTGGCTTTGCTTTATCAATGGCTTTAATAAAACATACGTATTGGCATCCAAGGTTTGTTTTAATGTACAATTTAGATGCAATCATCTCTGTATGATGGCTTTACTTAATGTCCAACTATAAATAATCTTGGCCTGGAGCAGATAAAAAGTGTTCTGTAGAAATAAAAATAAAATCATGAGTATTATTTATTTTTTTAATTTTCCTTTTTAGTGTTTAGAGAGATTTATTTTACTACAATAATTCAATACTCTATTTTTACAAAGCTGAGCTGCAGATGGTAGAAACTGCGTGCAATAGTTCAACATTTTCTATTCCAGGTGTTTAAACAAATGTTTCTGTTTCAGGATTTTACAGTAAAAGAATGGTACTCACATAATCACTGGACCATTTGACTTGGAAGGGACCTCATGGTATCATTTAGTCTAACTCTGGTGCACAGGACTGTGCCATTTTTTTGCTGTTGTTCCACATATTGCAAAACAAACTAAGGGATGCCCAGATACTTCAGAAGATCTAGACTGAGGAGGAGAACAAGAAATGGCAAAAGAGAAATGTAGAAGAGAAGGATGAAAAAGTGCCCAGTGACCTGTTGTTGCAGGCAACTGAGTCTCCTAGGCTGTCATAGGATTTCTTTTGCAAACTTTCACAAAACCTTCAGAAGTCTGGGCACACTGAGGAGATCAGATTGCGTCTCATGCCAAATGAGATTCTTATTGGTGAGGTTTCCAGGCGTTTACCTGAGTTTGCAAGGAAAAGCTAAAGAGAAACACGAGAAGTTACAATTTTAATTACTTTTTTAGTAAAATAGAGTAAAACAACTGAAGTGCATATGGCTTTAAAAAAATAAATAAACCTTTGGATTTAAATACACTTCCAAAAGCGTTATAATCACTCAGACTTGTCAGAAAAAGAATATACTGCAAAAACTCACATGACGTTCATGAAGCTGTGATTTAGTCTATCATCATTGTTAACTGGTTTCTCACCTGGGTACTTACTGGAGAGCAGAGGGATTCAATATCATTTAAAAGACAGTTTAGAACAGCAATAACTTTTGCACACACATCATTAAGCATTGGCCAAGAGAGTTTGTAATGTCCTTCCTACATCTGTGTATTTTTTAGAATAAAAGTGGAAAATGCTTTTGGCAAAAACAAGCAATAAAAAACCTCCCTCACTATATAGCAAATAAACAGAAAAGGCTCTTTACGTAAAGAGCTGTACAAGCACTTTACAGGAGGAGGCATACCTACTACTGCATTTCAACTAAGTAGCATAGCTTTTCCCCACTACAAGGCTTGCATGACTCGTGCTTTGACATCACAAGTATTGACATCCTGATCAAAGTAATTGGACTGTATTCTGCCCAGTTGTGGCTGTTATCAGAGAGCAGAGCCTACTTCTCATTGATTCCTGCTGATTTCATGCCAATATGAAGGCATGACAGAAATAATGACAATGCAGCGTATTTTTATTTTGAAAAGAACAATCTGTCCGCTCTTGTTCCCTCTGGGATGGAATAGCAAGCAGTGCATCCAAATATAGAGGAGAAGATGACACTAAATGAATTTACGTGTTAAATGGCATTTTATTTTGTCAGATTCCTCCATAAGTCATTAACTATTGTGTTCTCCCTCACAGTTAATAACCTGGTCCCTGTAAAGAAATTACACTCCTATTCTGTGAAGGAAAATGAAGGCTGAGTTACACATATATTAAAAAATTGCCTGAAATATTTATTTTCCATATTCTATATAAGCCATACACAGCACTGACATTTGTCTTACACAAGAATACAGAAGTTAGAAGAGTTACTGTAGTTAAATCCCAAATCAGAGCTAATTCTTTAAAATACTACTCTTCCCTTTTAATTCTTTAAAATACTACTCTTTCCTTCTAGTTTAATTAAATAAGAGCTTCCTCACTCCCCTATGAGTCAAGATAATTAAAGAAAGACCTATATTTGTCAGTGAATCTCAGAAATGTTCTAATGAGTGGATAAGGAACATTTGTAATTAACATGCTAATTGCTTGTATGCAAATGGCCTGTTGTTCAAGTGGTTTAAAAAGTGCTTGAAAACAGTTTGTTTGCCTTCCCTCTTAAGCACACTAAACATTCCCACTTGCAGTCTTATTTACATTATTAATTTGCTTAGCAAATATTTTTTTAATAGCTAGTGCAAATAGAAGGAGTGGAAGCCTGATTTGGAGAGCTCTTGTGAAGAGTGCTATTTGCTCCAGTTCAAGCAGATGAGCAGACTGAAATGTGAGTTTTTCAGGCACATATTAGACCCTTGGCTTATCAAAGCCTCTTATCTGATTGGAAAAAAATCAAAGGTAAACTTCACAGCTCATGGAATTAAAAGACAAATGAGATGTCATAATTATCAAAGTGGCTAATTTAGAAAATTAAGCCATTCACTTAGGTGACATAATTGCTTGTCACAATCACTCTTTTTCTCATTAGCCCTCTCTTCAGCACTTACTATACTGCGGAACATTCTTTAGTCTTGGAAAATATTGCCTATACTGTAAGCCACTGATAGCATAGCCCCTAAAATTAGTGCAAAAATACACTTAATAGCTTCATTGATGTGATATATTTGTGTGATTCTCTGTTTGATTGTGTCTCACCTTGTAAAATCTGGTATTTTGGATTTTGAGTATTTTATTGGTTGGGTTTTTTTCTAGCTTCTTTTAAAATTACACAATTTAAAATTAATCAGCTAATTACGATGGAGGACTTAATACACCAACATACCATATGCAAATTCTTTTGACAGGATTATGCTTCCATCACAAAAGGTAGCTTTAACATGTGAGTATTATGTGGTATATAATCATTGGGGCTAGAAGACTAAATTGGCCTCCTGAATTGCGAATGTATAGGAAAAATATTTTATCCTCTATAGAAAAATGTATCTTTCTAATATTTAATGTTTCATTTTATATGATTTTCAGCGAGTTTAAAATAATACCACAAATAATATTCTTTTTAAGAAAGTAATTTTCAGGAAGTAGTTACACTTCCCTGACAATCATTGTTTATGAGTCAGCAAGTACAGAAATTATTAATGACAATTTCTAAGAAAGGAAATGAGTCTGGTTTGCTATGCGAGTTTCAAGGCATGACATTGTAAATGGGCAAGGTTAAACATTTTGGATTAAAAACATGACTGTGAGATTGATTAGGGTCCTACAGTCTTGTAAAGTTGGTAGAACATAGCTGACATGACTTATAGTTTGCTGAATTCAGAGAGATTACATTGATGTCATTCATTTGAAGAGATAGTTCATCCTGGATGCACATAGTGAAGCTGTCATCTGTGCATTTCACAAATATTCATGTGTCTAACATGTTTTGATTAGACTAACACTGAACCACACCATTGAATAGGTCATGTGTCTGAAGTCAAAGCATGCGTTAAAAAAACAAGGAACAAAATCTGGAAATAAAATAAAGCTAAACACCCAGCCTAACCTTGTAAAGTTTCCTGTGTGCCACTCCTCTGAATATTTGACATACTTAAAATGTGGAGTACAGAAACTCATATCTTATAGCAAGCAATTAGGCTTCTGACTATAATAGAAGAAAGTTAATATATCATTAGCTCAATTATAAACAATATTGATTTTGCTCTATATGAACAGACTCCCATATGGTTTGCATGAATGCATGAATGTGCTTATTTAGAAACAGGGTTCATCATGCCCTTTCTTCTCCGCTAGCTGGATTTCAACTCAGCACTCCTGGAAGGGAACTGGCTTAAACTGACAGTTCCTCAAAAGTGAATGAAAAGCAAGAGATTCTATTTCCAAGAAAAGGACCCTCTTCATGGACTGCAGCAGGCTTCAGAACATCTCCTTGTTTTAGGAAATTATGTTAGGACTGACACTTCTGGATTTATTGAGCCTGACAGTACTTCAGGTTTGTTCCCTGGCTCGTTGCAGGGGTAGTCACTCCACTTCAGCCCTCCTGCCCAGAAAGGAAAGGAGATGTTCCAGTCCCATTTCTCCCCCAAACAAGTGTTGTCCTCAGCCCTTTCCCTCAGTCTACCCTGTAGTTTGCTACCTTCTCACTAGGATTGTGGGGGTTTTCTTCTGTGTCTTTCAGTTTGTCAACAACAAAGAAGGCAAGCATTCTAAACCAACTTTTAAAACACATTCCCACTGTTCATCACTGTTCATATGCAAAAAGAGCTATTTACAGGCTAATACAAAGGTAGCAAAATCTGCACATAAAAACATTTAATTTAATTTCCTCTACACAATGGAAGTCCTCTGGCTTTTAGAACCCTTTTTTATCCCTGCATTCTTTTGATCCCAACGGTCTTGTCTCCTCCTTAACTTCAGGTTCTCTATTCTTGCCCAGAGCATTCCTTCTTTAGTTAAGACCCCCAGCCTAGAGAGCCAAGAGACCACTCTCTTTAAACAGCTCCATTTACAGCAACTTCTTCTTCTGCTTTCCTGCTCTACGTTGTTGGATGTATCCAGCTGACTGACCAACTATGCTTTCAATCCCAAGGGTAGGCATGGCATGTTAAATCCCACGTCAGTTAATATCTGCAGGTATCTCTGTAGGCTCCATGACTTGCTCAGTCTTTTGTCATGCTCATTGTTTTCAAAGGCATTAATTCTGTGCTAACAACTTTTTCTCTTGTCCTGTGGCTGTCTCCAGATAAAGCATGTTGAGACATGACACAGACCCTGCCAGAAACTCTTAACATTGATGGTTATAGTTGCATGTAAGGTTCATAAAGAAAGAATTTGTAAGTTATGCATAAATTTCCAGACTGTCACAGGGAAGAATAAATATTAAGCATCTGCTATTTTTCTAGCAGACATTTTCTTACAATAAATATTTTCCGTAAATATCTGTCTGGTTTGAGGGAAAAGGAAAGGCAGTTGAAGACTCAAGGCTGTTCTGTTATCCTTCTATCACCTGTCATGAGGAGGGTCAGTTTCTGATCTCATTTATCTCATTGCAAACTTTTGATGCAATTTCCTTGAAGCAGCTCAGCCTCTACTGGTTTACCAAGTTGTGGACACTGGTCAGCAGTGTTAGATTTGAAAATATCAACACTGACTCTCAGAAGTGTCACTCCATTCGATAGACAGGCACAAAATGGTGATGCGACGGACACAAGTGACACTCAGTCACCATAGGAAGTGGAAAACATCTTAACTTTTTGCTTTGACATAACATTTAGTATTGAGAACAAGCTTTCCTCTTCAGCTTAAAAAGAAAAGCTGACTTGGAATATCTGCGAATGCCTTAGAAAATGATCAGGCCTAATATAAGGCCTAAATAAAAAGGACACCTTTTATGATCTGGTGACTTTGTCTTGATCCCATTCCCATAATAATTTTGGATCACAAAAAATTTCATTTAGATGACACTGAGGTTGTGATTTTCATAGAAGATGGATATTACCGTCATGAGAGTGCACATAAACTGAAGATTAAATAAGTAAATTGTTTTATGTGTCTTTTTAGAGAACCAAGTAACATAAGTATATTTTACAGGGATCATAGAATTACCACCTAAGAAACAAAGACTAATGTAACACAACTGCAAATGGTGACTGATCATCACTGTGCTAATCCCAATAGCATTTTTCCCAAATACGCACTGCTGTCCTCTAGAGGCCATGTTTAATACTAAATAGCCCTCAGTTCATTAACAAGCAGGTTGATTCAAGAATTCTTGTGGGAGAGCTGATTTCAAGAACAAGAATATTGCTATGTGTACCTTTAAGGTATTCCATATGGCGATAATATCAAGAGAAAAGAATAAGCTGTCTCATGCTGGCTGTTGAGGAAGAAATGTAGTCATCTTGTGTGTCTCTGACTCGGCAAACTCATGCTTGCAGTTCTATATTCTGCACTGGATCAATTTTTCTCACCATACTTTTGAAAGAGATCTGGCGGCAACCAAAAGCAAATGTTGCTCCCTTTTCCTTTCTTCCTTCAAACTTCTCCATCAAAATATTTAGGATCTTTGAGAGGTATGTCATACACCTGACTCAGTAGCTGGCCTTTCAGAGTTCTCTCTCTGTCTAGCATCTCCCTTCCCTCAACAGGTATTTTTAAATAATTGAGCTAAGTCTACTGTCATTTATTGTAGCATATATCTGAACTAACTTTATTAAGTGCACTGCACCACTCTGGTGTCCTTTGAATTATTGAAATTATTGAACTCAAACATAGCAACAGTGTTTGGGGGGAAAGATTACTCAGCCCCACTGCAGTTGACTCTTCAGCAAAAATATGATGAAAGCATGCTCCATAAAATTTTTGCATGTAATCTCCTAAGAAATCACAAAGCAGGTATGAAAGGTGGACTTACATGAATAGAAGCAAAGATGGAAAACATAGGGCCAGTGAAATCCATTTCACTGATACTGAAGGCTTGTGCATGCTGAGGTACAGCTCATTAGTGTTATGATTACTATGGCTGTAATGATCCTAATGCTGGACAGAATTTGGAGGTCATTTATATTTCTCAAAGGACTAGAGCATCAGATGCAGCTGAGGAGCTCAAATGTCGCATATTTCCCAATGAAGGTTCACCAAATAGCACAGAGTGATGGACAAATCTTATCTCTAGGAGAGTCAAGGTAAACAAGGGACAAATATTTTAGCATGGACTGTTGCAATAGCACAATGAGTAATAGTTTTAAACTAAAAGAGGGTCAATTTAAATTAGATTAGAAGATGGTTTTTATGATGTGGATGATAAAATACTGGAACAGGTTGTCCAGAGAGGTGGTGGATGTCCCATCCCTGGAAACATTCCCCATCAGTTTGGATGGGGCTCTGAGCAACCTGATGATAAGATGTAGAAGATGTCCCTGTTCATTGCAAAGGGGTTGGATCAGATGATCTTTGGAGGTTCCTTCCAAACCCAACTGTTCTATGATTCCATGATAATCAAAGTACTCGGGAGGAGAAGCTGGAAAATATATAGTTCCTATAAGCTTGTAAATACAAAGGAAGTTGGAAGAAAAAGAGGCAGTTTTTGGCAGAACTGCTATATACTTCATCCTGCTGTTTTTAATTTTTTTGCCAGCTACCACTCAATTACGCAGAATATTTTGACCTTTCTTACGAGACAAGCTTCCTTCGCATAAATTTTTTATACCCTGTTTGTTTGTTATCAGTAAAGTGCAGTACTTGCCCTAATGTGGTTCAGGTTGGCAACAGCCAAATTTCCCACAGGCTGCTTGCTGATCTAGATCTCCTGTCTTTTGATATTCTTTTCTCTGTTGGAAAAAAGCCTTGAGCATCTCAGCAGTCAGCGAGAATCTGGAAGCAGGTGTTGATTTTCACCTCTTCTAGCGTCAGAAATTATCGTCTAGATGGCATGTTGTCTATAGAGCTGAAGTTAAATCAAACCTAGATTTGGCATTTTTCTCTTCCACTAGACCTGCAGCAAGACAAGGTCAGTTGGAGGAATACTTACACCACACACTCTGATTCTAGCTGAGGAAGCTTGGCTTCACAGGCAGAACTGCTTAAAGACCTAAAAAGTGATACGTAACTAGTTCTAGTCCTGTGGTTAAGGAAGGGAGAAAGGCTCACTGAATGCTGAATGAGATAGACATGAGAAGTATCTATGGAGACACTGAGGCAGCTGAAAAGCTAACTGAAAGTACAGTACCTCCTCTTCATCTTTTCCCAGAGCCCAGAAGACGGTACTTTGGACAAATTTCCTGATGAATAGGACAGCTCTCAGAACACTACAGAAGCATGTCCTTGGCACTGCACAAATGAGAGGGACATGTCTTCTGTGTAAATACTGTTCTCCGGTCTTTATTTTGACATTTACTCCAGTTTAATCAACTAGGTTTTAAAGCACATTTGCTTTGATTAAAACTGGGATTGGCCTTGCAATAAAGATGGTCTCTCCAGTGGCTCATTTTGGAAACCCCCTGAACAGTGATCAGATATATTTATGATGCCCTTTAGCTGTGTGTTTGATTTCCTTGACATAAAAAGGGGGGGAGGGAAAAAAATAGGAAAAGCTGCTGACTCTTTAAAGGTTTCTGGGGTTGTTATTTCTGGCCTGCAGCCACGCATTCTCTTACACAGTGGATCAAAGATACCAACACTGTGAGAATCAGTCAGTACAACACAGGCACTACTTTAAAATATTGCTCAAAACATCCCTTTTTTTTTTCCTTTAAAGGGTTACAGTATGGAGACAAAATCTTTTTATATAAATGAAACAATAATTTTATCTACTCTGACATGTTGCATTTTTTCCTGAGGAAAAATAAGCAAGCTTTGATAGCATCCTAAGTATGAGCTAATAAAATAGTTACATACATTATGTTTTATTAACTGTCTTTGTTATAGTTACACAATTTTTTTTTCCTTGCTCATTTTCAATGTTATGGTGTGGAAAGCTGGAGACCACAAAGAGTTAAATCATAGCCTATGCTGGGTCCTTATTTAGAAGGAAAAGGTAGTTGTTTTGATGTAGGTCTCTTAGCAACTAGAAATTTAGCTCTTTGTTTATTATAAAACACTTCAATTTTGAAGGAAAGAATTTACATTACTCATTTTAGTTGCTCTCCTTGTCTTCTTCTCCATCTGCCTTGATGGAGTCTAAAACAAAATAAAAAAAAAAGTTGTTTCCAAATATGAGTTATAATATTTTTGAGTGACAAGAAAATCTTAATACTTATGCTTAAGAGATTTTTCTTGTTAATGGTTGTTTAAAGGATCAATGCCTCCAATGTCTAGCACTTTCCAAAAAAAAAAAAAAAAAAACCAAACCAACAAAACCCCATATTTTTTGGTAAATATATTTTAAAATATATGTCTTGTGGTGATTTACTTTTAGTATAAGATACTATTTTTAAAGGATGATTGAAAAAAATTAATGAAAGCAAAACATCTTAGTGCACCGATTATGAGGTTAAGACAATAAAATAGATATTTTCTATTGAGCCTTCAAATAGGTTAGAGCACTGGTATATTTAAACACTTGATGGAATTTTGTCCTAAACTTAATCCTGTGTCAGAGCTGAAGTACCTTCTTGATGCAGTAAAGACTGCCTTTGTGCTTGAATATAGCATTTTGATAGAAAATTACTGCTTAATTTTGCAGAAAAAAAACGTATCTGTTGAACAATAAAACACAGAATGTAAGTTATACTTCCTTCTACTAAGATGAGATGACCTAACTCTTTTTCCAACTGAAGAAAATAAAGTGTAATTTCGTGTGAATGAGGGTAGCTCATGAAAAAAATACTGAATATAAGGACAAAATTACACAGTCTTCATCAGTGCTTTTCTGAGGATCCAGGTAAGACCAGAGGGTCTTAACTGAAGACAGGAACGGAGGTGTTGCTGTACTCTGGGGAAAACCAGACCCAAATACACTCAAGTGGTGGGGAAATAGAGGAAAGGAAGATCATATCATATGTAGGTGTTTATTATTTTCCCTGCAATACAGTCGTTGATTGTACAGAGAAGGGTGTCTGAGTACCTGCTTTGTGGGCTTTAAGAGACAAAACTTATTTCAGTGAGATCTATTCAGTTTGTGTTTGGGGCCAAAGATAAGTGGTCTGCTGCAGCCTTACAAGGAGGAAGATAGTTCAGTTAGAAGTAGAGGTGGTGTTATCCATGACCTGTTTTATATTTTACCTTATCCTAAGCTGACAAAATGGAAGGAAGATTCCAGCATGGTACTTTTTGAACTAGACAAGTCAAACATTTGCATAAAATATAACCTGGGGGGTTGTATTTTAATACTGAAAACATTATATTCTAAGCTTTATAAACTTATAATAAAAATCATGTAAAATATGTAGTTGTCACTGATCATCTACTGCAAATGGTGTGTGTATGCCTGATCAAGTAAACAGTTACCTGAGAAACCATAATCAGTCCCACTAGTCCATTAATTTCATGCCCTTGAAGATGAAATATTGACACAAGTAGAATTTTGGGAACTGAGTCTAGTGTTGGTGCTCATATTGATCTGCTGTTCAGAAATATTTGGGCCACAAAGATTATTGGAGGGATGGACCACCTTTCCTATGAGGACAGGTTGAGAGAGCTGGGGCTGTTCAGCCTGGAGAAGAAAAGACTCTGAGGACACCTCATTATGTCCTTCCAGTACCTGAAGGAGGCTTATATAAAAAGGAGGGAGAGGGAATTTTTTTATGGGCAGATAGTACAACGGGCAATGGTTTTAAACTGAAAGAAGGCAGATTTAGATTAGATGTTAGGAAGAAATTCTTTACTCTGAGAGTGTTGAAGCACTGGAAATGTTGGCCAGAGAGGGTGTGGAAGTGTTCAAGGCCAGGTTGGATGGGGCTCTGAGCAACCTGGTTTAGTGAAAGGTGTGCCTGCCCATAGCTGGGGAGCTGGAACTAGATACTTTTTGGAGGTCCCTTCCAACCCAAACCATTAAATGATTCTATGATTCTAAACATAAGGCATTAAGAAGAATAATACAGGGACATATTACTAAGCTTTTTCTTATTATACTATATTATCTTTTTTATTAGAGGATATTATGACTATGTTATTAAAACAAAACCATCTGTCCATTAATGAAAAATCTTAAGTGGTTTAGGACTTTTTTGGGATCAGAAAAGGAACACTTAGTTGTAATAGCATTCCTGAAATTTTCATATAGCCTTTCTATTATATAGTAATTGTGTGTACAGCCATCGATTTCCTCTGCAATGAAATCCTAACACTTTGTGTATTGTAAGGATTAGACTACTCCAAGGCAAAAAGAGCAAAGTCTGGCTTTCCCAATTGTCGTGGTTTAGGAATGGTTCTCCCCAGTTTAGTGCTCCCACTGAGACTCTCCAAGCCATACTGCCGCTGGCTCACCTGGTTTCCCTTCCCCCTGCAGCAGGCTGGAGAGGAGAATTGGAGGCGCAAAAGGTAAAGATCACTGTTTGAAATAAGAACAATATACTGGACACAGCAATGAGATGAGAAAACAAACAGTAACAGCGACAATATTAATAACAAAAGTGTACAAAAGAGAGAGTGATTCACACGAAAAATGCTCACTGCAGAACCTGATCAGACCACAGCCATGCCACCATGACCACTGCCTCCAACTCAGAATCGAGGTTATCCAACCACTCCCTCTGGCTTGGAACGGGTGCTATGCTTACTCAACTGGAGGAACTCCTTCTCCTCAGAAAAAAACTCCCTTCCCCTCGGCCCCCACAATGACTGTGAGGTGGTGTAGGATAACCTCTGGGTCCTGGTGATTTCCTCTTCTGGCTATTGAAAAAATTAACCCTGTCCAGACTGGAACCAGGATACCAATGAGTGCCTGATAGTTATTACACTCCCCATTCCTAATTAACCCAATCAGGAAGTTTGTTTGCCACATTCTCTACCTGGCAAGTCCAGTTCCTTTAGAAAAAGAAAACACCATTAGTTTGAGACAGTATGTGATACAAAGGAATTAAAAATTATCCAGTGAATACTAACACAGGAAAAAGCAAACTCCTCTGTAACAAAAATGTCAGAGGCATGTGGTGAATATCTCTATCTATCTGCTCCTCATGAGCAGACTTAAAGCTGTTTTGGCAGACAGTACAGCCAGTTAACCCACTGGCCAGGCTATTTCCAGCCAGTGGATTGAGTGGGACTGAAGGGTGCCATGGGCCAGCTGAAGTGACATGGATCTGCCCTGAACCATGGGCAAGAGCATCTTTCAGTCTTAAATAGGGTCCCAAAAATCACATCTGAATATTAACATTTCATCTAAGTGTTGTTCTATAAACCACAGTACAGAAAAGGCTTCCCAAGTTGACATTAAACAAAACCTACTCCATCTATATTTCTCACTCAGTAAAAGGAAGAAAAATGGTGTAATCTGTTTCCAGTTGCTAAAAGATCTTGGTTAATTATATTCCTTCAAAATGTAAATTAAACATGCAATAATGACTCCGACAAATGAAAGTAAAGAATTTTATCTTTCAATAATTTTATCATCAGGTATGTCCACATCAATTTAATCTAATATGTAATTAACTCTTTTGTATTCCTGTGCAACAATTAATTTATATATGCAGTTCTCAGACTCCACATCAATAACCTCTAGGAGGGTTAGATCTAGGTTTCTGTTACTGAAACATGAGTAAAATGAAAACTGTGATGCTTACCAAAGTCTACATGACAATGACTGATAACCAACCAGTTTTATACATTGGTGAAAACGGGCACAGGCACCCTGCGCAGGGGGACTCTGATCTCCAGCCTTGCTGTGGGTTCCATGCAAGCACGAAGATTTTGTAGGTAACACTCATTTAGAAAGACACGGTATGTTTTATACATAATTAAACCAAATCCAGCTCTAATGTCCTGTTGTATCCTGTTAAAAGATGTAGGATTTGATTCTGGTCTGGAAGTTTTTTTCTACTACTTCTTGTAAAATGGAATGTCCGCCACATTGAAGTTCCCAGGCACCTTGTTTAGCTTTATCAGCTTTGGCTGGTGGAAATCGCAGAAATCCACAGTTAAAAAGTAAGTTGAGCATGTTCTTTTAAGTACTGTAACTGCAGTCTTCAGGCTTCGCATTTCTCATTTTAAATAAGTTATATTCACAATTAAGCCTCATCAGTTTTTACTATATAATTGATTAGTGCAAATACTAATACAGCTCTCTGATCTGTTGGATACACGTACTTACTCGAACTTAGTTTTCAGTCTTCCGGTGAATTACAGAATTAATGAATTAATATGATAAAATGCTGTTCAAAGGGACAACATGTATATTTCTTCTTGGATGCTCCATTTCATCTAAACCACACATTCATTTAACCAGTAGTCACACCTAAACTCCTTATCTTTGCAGAAATAGGTATGGTCTCTGTAGTTGAAATGACTGAAGTGGCCCAAAAGCTCTGAGGTTAGCAGTCATGCTACTGAAATTTTTGGTGACTCATGTGACTACCTTCTAACTTGATGAAGCTGATTCTCATACACTTTCCAGACTAATGCTAAGTAAATCAAAGATAGCCCTTGAAAGACAGCGAATCTCATAGGGTAGCCAGGCATTGTTCAGCACTATTTACTCTATTAAGATGTGGAAGGCATATTTGTATCACTTCAGTGAAAACAGCCATTCTCCTGAAAACCTCTTATCATTCACTACTTGTTAGTTCCTATCTGTTCTAAAGAGTAGAATGTAATATGATATTTGGCCACACACAATCACTAGGATAATAGACAAGATTAGCGAATAACTCACCCAACAAACTGAAGTGTATTATGATAATTCTGACAAATAGTGGTAAACAATGCAAATAAGTGAAATAAACAGAAAAAATAGCTGAACAATTTTATTCTTTTATACAGGAACTGAAATTCTGTGGGCTTAGAAGTATCTTTATTTTATTATTTCTCTATGAGGAACCAAGAACATCTCTGTCACTATACAGCCTGAAATGTTTTTAAAATGACAATCAGTTTTAAACCAAGGTGTGAGCTAAGCAATTTCTTTCTTGGGTAAACTAAGGTACAGAGGAATTAAATAGTGGCTCAACCTCATTCTCAGTCACTCCAGCCCTCTTTCCCATAGAAAACCACAGAGAAAGCAGTTCTGTTCTGTAGTGGCACATATTATACACACCCAAAATTACATGCTTGTTGCAGGTGTAATATTTAAAATGTTCATGAAATCTAAAAAGGTACCTGATGTTATACATACACGTCTGTATTCCATATGAATCCTAATTCTTATACTATAAATACCTCAAATTATTAGACAGAGACAGAAAATCTCTGTAGCTGCACAGCCTACAGCTTCATGATTTGAGACACCTTAGTATACAGAAAAAGAGTCTCTCCCAGTCTAGGAAACCTCACTTCAATTAGTACTGGGTTGGACTACATCTAGAACACATTCATTAGAAATTTGAAAGCCTGAAGCACTCTTACAATGTTAAATTTCATCTAATGACTCTTCCTGATGACCAACCATCCACTGATTTGGGAGAGTTCCTAGGAAAAAGTGGATTCTCAGAGTTCTAATCCTTCACCTAAACCATCAAGTTTAACTAATACTGTAAAAGTAGGAATTTCAGGTTTTCTTTGGTTGCAGCATCATGTGCTTCTGTTTCCTCAGGAGAAAAATTGTAACATATGACTGTCATATTTGTAAAGCTCCTTTCTTCTTTCTAATATACTAAATTACTAGGGCTACATAGTTGAAACCTGGGACAACTCTTCACCTTCCTATGTCTTTGTTGGTTAATTTTATAAGGAAACACATTCAATGTCTGATTAACTGGTCATTAATCATTGATGAGTGTGAACCTCATTCTTCCAGTAGTGCATTGCCTCCCATATTTCATATGTGATAATAATATTCTAAATCCTGACACAGCTGAAGTATAGACAATTTGTACACGTCCATATAAGCAGAGATACACATGCTAAAGATAAGTCTGTTGTATATGTGGTAGAACTAGCAATGACTTATGGCTCCTAAGAAACAGAATGTCATGTTTCTTTCTCCAAAGAATAGAATAGGCACAGAGCTTTGTAATACAGGAACCTATTTCTCATGAAATGAAAATGGATAGTTTACAGCATTCCTAATCACACAGAAAATGCCTTGTGTGAAATGCCCCATATGTGTTAAGAGATTATGGATTTGATAGTGTCAATCTATGAACAGGCACAAATGATACAGTGATTTGATACAAGGGTTTTACACAGAGAGAGAAAGAAAAAAAAACAAACACGAGTGCTGTACGATAAAACCTTGCTATATGTCCAATTAGGAGTAAATAAGGTTTTACACGACAGAAGCTTGAAAAAGTTTGCATTTAGAAATTCATGAGTGGTTTCAAGAAAAGACTAAAACATATTTCAGTATTAATGTACTGAATTGCAGTTGAAATTTAAGTGAAATTATGGAATTATGTTATTTTCATTTGGTTTGCCTTACTAAATGACAGACTTCATCTTACCTGGCTGAACGACTTCCCAGCATTTGACCCTGAGTGAACCAGAACAAGATTTAAAATTCAGCATAAAGACCATGAAAGTTTTGGGCTATTTCTAGCTTAAGGGGCACATTTCACTCATTTCAACTGAGATTTTTTTTTTCCTGATTTGATGTTCACTCAGACTGTAAACTCTTGAAAAACAGGAATGGGAAATGTTTTGTTCAAGCCAAAATAGATGTGGACACAAGCCCATATAAGACACAAGAGCTCCTGGGGAATCCATACCTGTTCTAAGCCTGACATTGTTCAGACAATATGATGAATTCTGAAGTTATTTAGTTGTACCCAGCATTTCCAAGTTAGTAAGAAATATTTTCTTCAAACCAGCCACAGTGGTTTTATACACAATGTGGGTAGCTTTCATAGCAAAAAAAACCTAGAACAAGTAGATTAGAAAACCATTTATGCGCTAAAAATCTCAGTCAGTGCGTTTGATTTATTTCATGCAGCCTTTTGTTTTACTGCCCTCCACCTCACAAAACGGCTGTGAAGCCAGTCTGCTGTGAATGAGTTAGCTGTTAGCAAAAGCATACTAAAGGTAAGCATTAATATTGCACACATTAATATTGGTAGTAACATTGAGCGGAAAAGGAAGGAGAGGGGAAATAAATTAACTGACATCCAGATCAACTGGTTTTGATCTTGATGAGTTTATGAAATGAATTACAATTCTTCATTTGCAAGATTATTTAAGATCAATCTTTCTGGACATAATTACCATGTGATTAATATGAATAAACTAAGCAGAAGTACAGACATGATAATTTCCTTTCATTCTATTACACGGATGATCATTGTTTCAATGTCAAACAAAATTAAGCTTTGGCCTTAAAAAACTACATAGCAATCTTGGGATGCATTTAGGATGATAATTCTATGGTATTTATTTGGCTGATGGTTCATTTTAAATAATGTCATGTGCATCTTTAATGTCTTCTGAAAACCTTGATGACAAATATCGACACTAGGCTGTGCTTTAATACTGTCAGATTTTTAATTTTAGAAAGTGTAAACATTGCCAAGTTTTGAAGGTCTGAACCAAGGATACTGACATAATTTTCAAAGGCATGGGTAATACCTCAACACCTCCCTTCAACATAAAACCCAGAGGTCTGACACAAGCAAACCCCTTTATAATCCACTTCATGCATAACAATTCTGTCACATATCCTTCCTGATTATTCGTGAATCCACGCACCGAGTGGTGTTTTGCATATGAGGTTCAGGTGATGTATTTTATTGCCAATACTATTTCACCTGTATTTAGTTCCAGTGACATGGAAAACACTGCAGCCAATTGTCCTTATTACAGTCCCTGTGTATTTCTCCCCAGTGCACTTGCACAGGGGAAAGATGTGAGCATGGAGTGTACTTAACTGCCAGGCTGAATGGCTCTGTAATGTAGCTTCAGCATGGCATAAATTAAGCTGTCATTTTTTTGGCAGCAAGAGCAGAGAGGCGATTTTCCTGTACTGTAACATTTGAAACAACAATTTTCTGGCTCCAGTAGTAACTGACAGTTCTGTGTGATACATGCTCGATGTTTGTGCTTCGGGGGCTGCAGCTGGAAAAAGCCTTTGGGGTAAGGTGTTGTCTTTATTAGCAAATCAAGCTTGCAGTCACAGAACACTAATATTTCCTAACTCTTTTCAAAGAGCCTGTCATTCACACCCTAAAAAATTGTACTTAAAATTTACTAGATTCCATCAAGGTATTTAACTGTGTTGCTTATATGCAAAATGCTATTTTTGATAATTACTTCAGACCTATTTTCATTAGGAAGATTGCTTACCCAGAGGGAGCTGGCCACTGGCAATTTATTGGCAACATGTACCAAGATGATGGCTTGAAGGACAGCCAGGTTTGGAAATGATCTTAGAATGCTTGGCCAGATTCAGGCTGGTGAGGAAGGAAGATGCTGATGAGGTGCAGACAGTACTGGGAAAGGAGGGAAGCAGCCCCTTTTCAGCATGCCACTAACACGGACTCTGAAAATGCCCTGCCACAAGCTGTGAGGGAAGCCTCCCTTTGCTGTCTGGAAAAATGTAAGGCTATGCAAAGTCATTTCAATAGAGGGGAGAGAGAGAAGGAAACTAAAGAATTCTCTGCATTAGTGAAAAGTTGTTTCATTGAAGATGTGAATTTTGCAGTGTTTTGTTTCAGAAGTGTGATGAATTTTGTCATCATTTTTTTTAAGCTTCTAAAGACACATCCTGCTTTTCTGGTACAATGGTGAAATCAAGAGAATTACACTAGATTTGCAGCTGTATAAGTCAAAGTGGGAATCGGCTCAGTATATTACACAGTCACTTTTCTACTATTGCTAAAAAATATTTGCAGTGCTCCTTAAGCATTCAGATATTTTGACACCTCTGTATTCTTTCATTATTTCCAAACTGAATTACAGCCATTCCTGCCAGCAGGGTCCTGGCAGCCCCTGCTAGCAGACTTTACTACGTGCTGCCAGCCACTCATTGTTGTCCATTTCAAATATTTTAGCCATAATACTCACATTTTTAAGTCATTCCTTCAATGTCTAAGTTCATGCTGATACTGATTTTGAGATCTGACTCTTAACTTTAAAGCACTACATAGAAATCCACATGCTTTCTTTGTCCCTCTTTTTTTCATTTTCTTTTTTCCACACTTGACTGAGTTTCTCAAAATTATGAGATTTGGCTGGCCAGTTTCCACAGAAACAAAAGCAGTCTAGTGGTGCTTTTGGAAGGATGGGCTTCAGTATCTGTATGCATGTGAGGTTTCAATCTTTGCCTGTTTGGGTTAAAAGAGGAGGAAGAAAGAGAAAATATGTTTTAAAACATTGATCAGTGAGCTCAATTTATGAGATTGCTGCTGTCAAGGAAGAGAAATTACCTCCACTGATTTTTAAGTGAGATCTAAATACACTCCTGCCTTGTCATGCTTACTGTTGTTCACCTTAGTGTTTATCTGTATGTTAAGATGTAGCCATATGAATTAGCACCTGACTTTTATTGTTGAAGCACTCAACCTCATTGATATAATTAAGGATCTGTAAGTTCTTTCATCACAGAATCAGATTTTAGAAGTTTAAAACTCAGCCATAAAAATAATTTTGATCGTGGCATGGCAGTCATGACATTTTTCCAGGACTTCACTTTAAAAATCCTATGTTTTCTGGTTTTCCCCAAAATTCAAATTTTGTTTTATGAGGTGTATTTTTTATATAATAAGTCACCTGAGTGCATACAAAAACTAGGCAGGGACCACCTCCATCTTCTGAAGCCTGGAGAAGGCTTGTACTGCTCAAATTTACAAAAGCTTTAGTGAATCAAGGCACTATGATGCATCTGCTTGTATTCACTTATGGAAAGTATTTTTTTGCAGGAGACAATCTGATCTGGAATCTTTCGGCTCTTAAATTCTGATAAACTGTTTATGAATGGTTATATATTCTGCAGCTTAAACGATGAAAAACCTACTTTTCCATCAGCTATAAGACTTGCCATTCTCTCCCCTATAAAAAGTTAAATTTCTTAGTTTACTATTGTTGCCATCTCTGCCCAGCCAAAAAACTGCTGAAACACCTTGTGATTTTTGCAGTAGTAGAGCTTTTGCTGTCAGCCCAGAGATATACAGAGAAAGGCCACAGCTGTACACGTGTAGCACTGTACATATCTGGTGAGGAGGAGAGGAGAGCAAATGAATGCAAAGCCAACAGCTATCTCCGTGGTGTTAGCAGTACAGGGGTATCCCTAACTTAAAGTTAATTAAGTATATGCTTAAATACTGCTGAAGTTGGTGAGATGGAAAAGTATACAGAGCAGGCAGCTATATGATTATGAGATTTTTTTGAACAAGAACTTAAACTGATTTCTCCAATTATATGCAACCCTCTTATCTAATTACATGTGTAAAAGTAATAGTACCTTCAATACAGGAGTGCATGATGATTTTTAAACGGGTGCTTTGCTTAAGGCTTGGGAAGCTCACCACCTCAATCATTGTGCCATTTGCTTTACCTTAATTTCAAGCAGAGGGAACTATAGCAAAAAGGAATATTACTAGGGTTTACGGGTTTTTTTCCTTAACAGTTGTTGTTATATCATAGTGCTTCCAAATTTAAGGTTCTGGAATGGGCTGCACAAAATCAGAATTGTGGCATTCCAGGCTTAATCAGATTTTAGGTTAATCAAATAGGCTGGAACTCAAGTAATTTTAATGAATGAAAAGTACTTTTCTCTAAATGCACCAAGGGAATGGCCATTTATGTACATTCCAGACATACACACACTTACCCTTCCAAATGAAAAGTATGGATGGTGCACACAGAAATAAAATCAACATGGAAACTTAGGTGATGTAAACTTTGTATTCCAATGCGTTAACTGTAGCTTTACGTAAAGCTGTTGTGCAAATTAATATGTATTCTTGCCTCTGAAAGATAACCAAAATCTGATTGTCAGGTCTAGAATATCAGATTAGCTGCTACAGCTTTTATGTTAAGTTTTAATACAAATCTGTTTAATGCACTATCTTCTATCTTTTTATAACTCTGATTCTCGGAAATAATATTTCCAAAATTCCTGGTGTGCATCCATTACATTATTCTGTTGTCTTTTCAACTGGTGTCTCTAACCTAGGAGTCAAAGTATACTGGTTTAAGCTGAAGTACCAAGTATCTGCTATTTTCCTCCATATGGTCAGCACTGCTGGGCTTTAGTATTACTATGCCTTGTCAATGTTAATGTAATGGCAAATGATGAAGATGCCCTTTGGCAGGAAACATTGCTAGCCCTTAATAATAAACAATTTCTGCACCTCAAATTGCTGCTATACATGAGCAAGTTTAGTCAACCCCTGAAGAGAACCTGTACCTTCTCATTACAGGGCAGCAGTAGTGAGAAAGCAATTCACCAAGCCATAGGGTTTGCAATCACCCATATTTTCTGCTATGAGTAAATAACCCCAATTGATTTAATCATAAAAGAATAACAGGAAAAGTATATTGATTTCCAAATCCCTAATGTGAACATCGGAATATATTGACTAAGTAGCATGTAAAAAGGTTGTCTCCATTTGTATGAACTGAAGAAATATCAATATTTGATCATTACTCTAACAAAAAATCAGGACAATTTGCAGTCATCTCAAAATGGACTGAAGTTGCATTATGTAGTGCTATGGTTCAGTCTACAGGGTCTACAGGGGTGAAATACAGGGGTGATAATACTCCACAATATTCATAGGCTAAGAAGAGAAAAATCCATACTTTCAGCAAATGCACCTCCCATTAATTGCAATAGGCTGCTTACATAACCCTATAGCACTGATAAATAATATAGAATTGCTTTTATTAAAGAAATCAACTAGCAACAGAAGACTCACTGCTAGTCCTATAACAGTGCTCACCACAGCAAGTGATTAGTGCTAATCAAACCAAACTATGTCAAAACACCAAAATAAGGATGTAACTGTTTTTAAAAAAAACCTAATGTTTTCACCATGGAGATGCCAAAACAATATTTTGCCTCATAAAATACCCTAAATTTACCTTAATTTACAGTGAAAGACTAAGGATCAAAATTTGCTTAGAAATTCCAAGTGATACGACCTTGACAAGTTTAACCAGTCTGTTTAATTTGTTCCAGCAGCCAGCACTGTACACAGGCATAGGGCATTCCTGGGACCAGTGGACAAAGCAAACTGCATTGCCAGTAGAGCTATGAGGTAGTCATGAGGTTCTAGATTCAAAGTGGCTTGCAGCAAATCAAACCCTACTCCTTCCCTCTAGGCACTTCACCAGTTAGTAGCACAGGCATTCATACATACCATCCTTAGGATCAATTTCCATTTGGCAGGGAATTTTGAAGAGCACTTAAGAGCATGAGAAGATTCAGAAAGATTCAGGTACAGCTAGAGCAAGCAACAAGATGTAACTGCACATTTAAGGACACAAAATACCTATTAGAGGTTATTCCAAAACACAAAGTTTCTGACCTTTAGGAACCATCAGAGAAAGTGTTCATATATTACCAGAATTAGCAGCTTGCTCTGCAAGACAAAATCTGCTGAAAGTAGACAAACAAATTTCAGGAGCAGGTTGATAATACAGCTAACCTTACATGAAAACTCCTTTGGAGGAGGCTTGTGAAATAGGAAAAAAGTAAATGGGAAAAATAGTCATTCAATCTATTGGGCACATATAAAAAATACAGGAAAGGTAAGAATTTTGGGAAACAAAGACAGCAAAGTTATATGAATTGGTTGAACATGTATGTGAGTCCAAACACCTGGAAAATTGCAAGATCAGTTAGAACTCAGATTTGAAGCCTTTGAAGTGATAGGAAAGATTATAACATTTATCATTGACTTTTAATTGATTTTTAAAACCTTTGCTTAACTGAAAAGTACTGCAGCATTAAGTAGGAACTTCAGGATCCAACAGGTTGGGTATCTTTTAGCCGGACTATTGCAAGTACCTGTCGTACACTGTGATATTTTTAAAACTGTTGAGATGCATGATTTTTCACAGAGATGTGGAAAACATCTGGGCTTTATAAACTTTTTCAAGCATAAATGATGGTTATAGGTCTGGTCACGTGTAGGGGAAGATTTTTTTGTTATGGCTCTCTAGGAGAAAAAGATGAGCATTTTCTCAGTCAGCAATATTCAAACTGCAGTTCTGTTTGTGATAGCCACTGCATGCTAGATGTGCATGTGCAATGGGCTATAGGAAGGTCTACAGATTATACCTTGATTGTGAGCGACCTTTAATGCAGTAAACAGACATTCAAGAAGCTGCAAACCCAAAAAATCTCTGTTATTCTGTGTAGGTGAGAAAAAATTTTAGTTCAGTAGACATGTAGATAGTCTAGACCAATACATTATTATATTAATTTTTGATGGCAAAATAGTAGCTTAAAAGAAACACTGGATATGTTAACCTGTCATCTTTAGTTGTAGGAACTAAATAGAGTATATAGTTGATGGTTGATAGGTATTGAAAATTAAATAATAATAACCCTAATTATTCTTTGTACTTTGTACTACAGATCTTAGCAAGCCAAAGTCTTTGCTGTTTTAGCTAATTTCTTGAGAGGAATCATTTATGCCATATCCAGTTTTGGTCCTTCATCCCTGAAATTCATCTCAGTTTGGAGCAGACTTATGATAGGCAAGTCTTGACAATTCTCCACTGATTGTTTGAGAAGTAACAGCTTTCTGTGTTACTTTCTCTGTGATTTCAAACATACTATGGGTTAAGATAGTTACGTCCTGAATTACATATAGAAAGCAAAGATTACAGAATTTAATTGCTAGAGTTAGTAAAAATTTCAGTTCTCATTTAAATATCTAATTTAAATAGCATAATAAACTCAGATTTCTGAAAAATATAGAAGGAAGGCAACTTTTCAATCTCCAAAAGTGAAACTAAAAAAATTGAATAATTGAGCTATTTTCTAAGTTCTTTGTAGCGAATCAACTGGCAGAGGTGGAGAATTTAGAATTAAAAGGACCTGCTGAACACTTATTTCTTTTCCTGAAAGTAAACCTCTCCAGAAATGCATCAAAGTGGTTTTTCCAGCTGAGATCCACACTTAGATGAGGTGCAAAAATTACAGGTAAAGGTGGTACAGTTAAGAGCTCCGGGGATGTGTTATATTTTCTGGGAACCACAGGTAGCTGTAGCATGACCCTTAGTGTGAGTGTGCAGCTGAACTATTTGGAGACGGCTGCGGAAGACAACCATATGTTCTGCAATATGAACCTATTTTTGCTAAAAATAATGTGTGCAATTTTTTACTCTCCATACTTGCTAATGCATTTCTGACTGGAAATACAGTAAGTTCTCCACATACTTCACTGCAGCAGAATGCCAGTCCAGCAGAAATCACTCACTCAGAATGATTCCAGAGTAAGTCACTGTAGATATTTGTCACAGTCAGCATTTGGTCAGAACATTGGGACCATTAGAACAATTCATGAATGTTTCCGTGGTCAATGCCATGGTGTGAAAGATGAGTCTCCTTTCAGATGCCTGGTGACACAAAACATGAAGTCACATTGCACACTAATTATCTACTGAAGGGAAATACGCTGTCCACTGTAGCAGCAGTATTTTTTTTAACTCATTCAAAGAAAACCAGAATAATTTTAAAAATTATCTGATGTCATCTCTGACTGCCATATCACACCAGTACTGATTTAAAATTACAATCTCCCTCCGAAGAAATGAAGCATTGAGAGAGTATTTATCACAGCCTTGTTTTAATTAGTACATAATTACATACATTAACCAGTACATCATTACATATAAACTTCTTTTGAAAGTTCTGGTTTTGTAGTTCAGTTTCTAATCAATTTGATATTACTAATTGTAATATGTAATTGACAGGTACTCCAGAGTCCTTTAAGATTTATGTGTGAAAAATCCTTGGAAATGAAGTTTGATTGATCAGTTACCAGATACAAATTCAAATTCCGGAAAAAAACTTCTACTTGCATACATTTAGATGCCACAAAGCTATTATACATTTGGTTAAATAAGAGTAATAAAAAACCCTAAAAGACTCTTGCAATAATTTCCATGTTTGCTGCACTGTTTAATACTGTCATAAACCTGTTACAGCTTTAATAGAAATACAATCTTCTGCAGCATATTTTATTTCCAATGTTAAAATAGCAAAGGCAAAACAGGCAGAGCGGGGTAAGTCTTCAATTTTTTTCTCATTAGATATTCTGAAATATCTGATCATTAATGCATTTCACATCTCCTTTTTTTTCCGCAACTGTTTTGGCAGCTGAGACACCTTACATTTATTTCTTGGACTCTGGCTGTGGGAGCTAGAGCAGCAGACTGCTGATAGGACTCGTTGCTGTGTCTCTGAGCCAGTCTTTCCCACTTCCTGATGTTCGGCTTTTTCCAAATGAGAATTTGTTTTTTAATTAACAGGCAAACAAACAAAGAAGGAGGCTATTTGTTCTAGAACAAGGAGTGCCTGTTGGTCAGCATCCTAGCACAGCTGGTGCAGGGTGGAGAAGAAAGAATTTAATACGGGATTGAGTTTATTTTCAGATACTGATCTCTCAGTGAGTCCCTGGGCAGAGCAGCCAGCCACGGCAGACCCTGTGGTCTGGCCTGGGGGAGCTGCTTGTCTTTGTGTTACAGGCTTTGGGCAGCATTTCCCACAGTGACATGGAAACTGCGAGCTCTCCAGCGATCTGCTGCTCCGCAGGGTAGCATTCCTTCTGCTCTGCTACCGGGTGGCATCTTCCCATGATAAAGCATCCACAGCAGTCGCTATGTTAGCATACTCTACAGCAGCCATTTGCAATCCAACTTGCTAGCAGCTGAACTTCTTGGAAGACTGTCAGGAGATACAACCCTGCAGTTGTACCCTGCAGGTAGTTACTGACCTCCACGAGACCCTTGCTTACCCTGCAGCATTGCAGCAATGTGGAGCCCCCCCAGGAACTGCAATAGCCAAATGATGCACAAAAGAGCATAAACTACCTCTCCCATCAGCTGACCACAAAAATCCTCTGGGGATGTGCCAATGGCAGGAATCTTCCCAGGATAATTACATTACCTTATACTGTGCCAGCAGAAAATTGTGGTTTACATCCAATTCAGAATTTCAGTATTCTGTGCTCTGTCAGTGGAAAGTTCACTCTAGGACCTTCGCCTTCACTTCAGGATTTTTTCTCTGAAATATTTAAGTGTAGCTCAAGCTCTCCTCTGGAATGGGTTGTTTATGTGGAGTAAAACACCAGTTTACCTGAACAAACACCCCATGTTTAAATTACATTTGAACATGACTCACTATGCACACATTTGAAACAGTTAAACTGACTAACAATTATCCCCAGTATTTATTCCTCTGTGCAATCTTGTGCTTCTGTTGCATCTCTGAGAACATTATATTGCCCAGAGAACTGGGGTGTGATTTTCACCAAATCTGTTTAATAGCTACTATAGTTACCACACAGGTAATATAAGGGCCATGTGTCCTCCAGGAGCACATTAGCTACGAAGCAGTACCTTACCAGTCCGCTGCAGGGACAAAACATGCACTGAGAATACAGTAGTTTGGACTGGAAAGGACTTTTAGGGTTTTTCTCAGTGCTGACCACCTCTCTTACCTCTTCATGTTGCACTTGATCACAGCTGTGTCAGCAGAGGTGGACTGTTGTAAATGTGACCTCAAGGTTTATAATGCTAAACACGGTATCACATTTGTACAGTCCTGCAGTGCTGAAGCACTTACACTGCCATAAAGACTGCTAGTCTAGAATAAATATTCTCACAAGTCAAATAAGCTAAACCAGTATAAAATATCTGGACTCTAGCATAACTGCATCTGTACTCCTAGTCTTGATATAACACTTCCAAACAAATTATTTATGTTGGCACAAGGTCTGTGCATTCCCATGTCTTATTTTTCTTGACTACATGACTTTGAGGGCAGGATTCTTCTTTGAAGAACTGAAAAAACAGCAAACTCAAAAGAGGAGGTGGGAGACAAATAAACATAAAACTCATGTGTGGCTTTCCATAAGTGGTAGCAGTAAGAAGCAATCTTTAGCAGACTTGTCATTAGCTGGTACACTATTGCATAGCATCCCCTTACACAAGCCATTTCAATGGCACTTAAGAGAAAAACCAAAAAAAACCCCCAAACAAACAGTGAAGAAACCCTCATTTTACAAGGTTTCTGAGGGTAGATGTTCACTTTACTAGTCATAATCATAAGTAACTGTAAAGTCAAGAAAATTTGTACAGATAATCTTCCTTTGGGAAAATAGTGCTGGTGTGAGTAAAAGCAATTTGAAAGTGATTTCCCTCACTTTGCTTCTATCCTGCATTCTATCCTGTTATGGGTAATACAGCATAAAATCTTGTCTAGTAACATCATTTATTTTAATATAATTCAGATCAAATAGGGTCTCTTTAATTTGAGAGACAAGTGACTGAATCCCTTTTTTGTTTACTTGATGCATCCTCCTTTTGGTCCTACCTGCTGTTTTTCCTAGTTGTAAAAATTCATGCACAGCAGGGAATGCAGTGGCCTTACCTGTCTTTAATTTATGCAGCATTTCAAATTGTGCCATCATTGCAGGTGTGGTCAGGCTTTTGTTGAGTCTTCTTAAAAAAAAATAAAAAATTCTGATCTACCTGCTTGAATCTGTCAAGAGCCCATTTGTATGCACGCAGCTAATGTGCTAGAAATAAAAGCCACAACCTGTCAAATAAACTCCTGCACCTGTATGAAGCAGTTAAATTGTTCCATCTACCATTATTCTCAGAGATCAAAGGGCCCTCACTGTGAGGGGCTCTGAAGAAATAAAGAAAATGATAGACCTTCTTGTCCTTGAGCTAAAAAAGAAGGGGTGGGGGAAAGAAAGAAAAGTGGACCAGTTCAACTACCTGAAGGAGCTTTTGTTTGTCATGGGCACAACATGAACGCATTCTTTCACATTAAGACCCAAGAGGAAGAAATTCATTCACCCTTATTATAGTGACGTAGCTCTGGCATTGATGTGTTTTTAACCTTGAATAATTGTTGTCTCTAAAGCTCCAAACAAGTTTTATCCTGTCCACAGGTCAGTTTTGTTACAAAGGCCAATTAGTGGTGCTACCTTAGCCTGCAGCAAAAAGCCAAGTAATGGTGGGGCATGCCCCATCCAGAGGTGATGAATAGCCTGTAGAGCTATAATTTGAGAATGGGGGAGGGGGCCTTTGAAGCATTTACCTTACATGGAACTCCATTGTCACTGCAGGCTGTTTGATCTTTAAATAATTTACTTAATGATCTCACCATGGGAGCAATTGGCAGAGCAAGATTAGGTTGTAAGGGCCTAATGGACATGGGAAAACTTAAAATTATCAGAAGAGAGGTATGTACAGAACTGATTTTTTTTTTCTATGTGGATTTATGATTTATAAGGGGGGAAGCTATAAATTATAGTATTTGCTTGATGTGTTCTGGTGGAGGAAACAAGAAGAAATCCCTTGTTTGGGGAATATTTGGGGGAATTTTAATCCCTATTCTTTTAATCTTTGTGCATTTGTTTTGCTTTTCTTTAAAAAAAGGCAACTCGGGGAAATTATTATTTTATAATAGATTAATAGGTCAGCAATAAAAACCTTTGGCTCCTGTGAATAGGCTGTTGTTAAAAGGTTAGCATAATATTTCATTTTTGATAAATAAAGGGTTGGAAAGTCTGGGTCTGGAGCTTGGGAATGTAAAAAGTGTACCATGACCCCTTTTACTCAGTAAATATTGTAAAATATGAATTATTAACTCACTTTTTAGTTGCACATGAAAACTATGCATCATTTTGTGTGTGCAGGATTTGGGATATTCTATAGTATCCTGAAAATATAGCAGTAGACACTAAGGCCCCCTTTAATTACATGCACAAAACAATTGTTGCTTTCCTGTGGTATATACACTCATTTACACATGGAATACTACAAATATAAAAGAAAGGGTAATTAGACGTATGAAAGAACTATAGAAGTTTTAATAGAGATCACTGTCTAATCATTTAATATCTGCCTTTGTAGATGGATACCTTTATGTGAAACCAAAAGCCTTATGAAGCATTTGAGACATATCTGCTTATGATATGCAGTTTCTCTGTTATAGGAAATTAAGGATAATCATTTAAAATGTCTGTACAAATACAAATAAAATGTCCATACAAATGCAAATAAAAAGAGCAATATTCTTATCTGCTTTGTAGGTATTAACAGTTTTTTGAAAAGTTCTTACAAGATGAGTAGTTTCTGACCCAGAATCAGGAAGCAAATGACACAGTATCTCTTACTGGCTTGGATTCATATGTGACTTTAGAACACTACCTTTATTACTAAAGCTGATCCAACCTCTTTTGAGAAATTTTGAAACTTAATTTCTTCAAGGTTTCTGGAATTTCAGGTGTTCTTTCCCTTTTTTTAAGTCCTGTCTTTCCTCTTTCAGGTCATACACTGAAAACAGAAAGAGAGTTATGGCTCAGTAAATTGCAGTAGACTACACAGAATAAAGGTAACCTGTGAGGAGGGTTGAAAATAGAAAAAAACCCCACCCCTTCAGTTTTACAAAAATATTTCAAGGAAACCACACTGCTGCAATAAGTTCTGCAATAAAAGGTTTCTATTGGGACAGAGTAGGAGTGTTTTTAACAGACAAAGCTGTTGCCTGATGCAACTCATTGGCATGTGCCTTCACTGCAGATCTAGTCCCTGCTCCTATCAGTGTTTGTGGTAGTAACTGTGGAAGCATGTTATTGAAAAAATGTTAAAACTTCAAGGTGTAAGATGCCAATGACAACTCTGAAAGTCCCTGTCCAAGACTTTATGGACTTCTTGGCTGATCCTTCCTTTTTGTTGAATTATGGATGAACAGTCTGACAAAGAGTTTGGCATTGTTGAGAACACCTCAAAAACAGTGAAAATATAGGAGCTGGAAGAGGTCCGGAAACGTGTCTGTCAGCATAGTCCTGCCCCTGAACTTGACACATTTCCAGTGGGTTTGAAGGAAAAGAAACACTGGAATTGGTACCACAGTTGGGTAAGTGAAAAAAATACTATTGGTTACTTTTTTTTGAAAAGTCACAGCATTGATGGCAATGTATTCTAGACTGTTGACTTCAGTCACTGACATTGGAAAACATACAGTATTTAGGTTTGAAAGGTTTACCTTTTTTTCATTGCAGACTCAGTTGCTAATCTAAACTTGTCAGTTTTACAGTCTGCTCTTCTATCTAATTCATTACATATTTGATAAAAGATATAATCCAGGTAAGGGGCAAAATCACAGGGGAGGTTTAGGCTGGATATCAGGAAAAGGTTTTTCACCCAGAGGGTGGCTGAGCACTGGAACAGGCTCCGTAGGGAAGTGGTCACAGCACCAAACCTGTCTTGAGTTCAAGAAGCATTTGGACAATGCTCTCAGGCACATGGTGTGATTGTTGGGGTGTCCTGTGCATGGCCAGAAGTTAGAATCAATGATCCTGGTGGGCCCTTATCAACTCAGGATTCTATAAAAAATAAATTAAAAATATTTTAAACTAATATTTATTGTTTACTACTAATGAATTGTTCTAAAACTGGAATTATTAGTACAATCATGTATTTTTAGACTTTTTATATACATTTCCAAAGTGTTTAAATTGTGTATGGTGTTATGTTCCCTCTCCCAAGTACACCACCAAATTTTTTCCTGTCAAATGGACTGAATAAATGTTAAATAATTAAGAAATTTTTTGAGCAGTAATGGGTAGGTGTCCTGAGCTGAAATCAGTAATTGTGAGGGAGAAAAAAGGATCTGTAACTTAAAAAAAGTATTGGTTTAAGAAACAATATTCCTGCCTCATTGAGGCCATGAGAATGGTTAGAATTTTTACTAGAGGAAAGTAGATAAAAATATCACCATTTAGTGCTTTATGCATAAAGTCATGAATACCAACCCAATATGCTCTTTCATTTTCAGAAGAAAAAGAAGAAAAGGAATAAAAGGGAGAGAACAAGTGGGGTAAAGTGCCCAAAGCATATTCAAACATTGGGCGAGCATGAGCAAAGGGAGTAGAGGAGGATGTATGCCAGCTGCTGTGTTTTCAAGATGGAGAAGACTGCACACTGCAAAACAAATATGATCCCAAGGCCTTGGTGGTAGCACAGTTTAGCTGCAGAATTATACCTTGGAAACAGCTGGAGGAAACAGAAGTCTGCTCTATGTAGACTCTTTATTTGTTGCCTGACTAATAAAAAATAAGAGGTGCTTGGGAAGAACAGATACCTTCCAGCAAAGTGCACCACACAAGTCTTTGTAGAGTATGTCAGTTTAGGGGAGACACCCAAAAGTATGATACATCCGACAACATGTGCTTCACTCTGTGCTTCACTGGGTGCATGACCGATTCCTGGTGGTGAATATCTCCCAGAAATCTTCCTCAGTAAAAACAGAAATGCCTGGTAGGCATGGCTTAAACAGGAGCTCAGATCTCTCCATTCCATGTTAGTTTGGCACTTTTCTGTCTGGTCGTTTGCAGACAGTGCAAATGAAAGGTTTCAGATGACTGTCTTATTTCAGTGCAGGTAGTCAGGAGAAAAGATGTTCTGTTTCACTAGCAGGTTTTGAGCAGGGAAACACAAGACGAAATTATTCTTCAATTCATCTTCTTTCCTTCCCCATTTTGTGGCATTTGATCCAGTCATGATGGAGGACTTGACTCTATATCCAACCTGAACATAAATTCAGAATATATATCTGTGAAAGCTAGAAAGATCTAAGTTTCAGTTACTTTATGGTGTTAACAAAGAAAAAAGGAGATTAAAAGAATGAGAATCAAAAAATGCTTTTCAAAAATATGCTTTTTACCCGTACATTCACTGACATACGAAGAATTTCCAATTAATGTATACAGAGACAGACTTTTGTTTTTCTCCTCCAAGAAGGAATATTGAATGTACTGATATTATATACCTACATACACACACACACACACACACACACATATATATATACGTTCTAGAATGTACAAATAAAAGGTTGAAGTATGTGAGGGAATTCTGGGTAAACACAAACACTTGTCAATACAGAACTGGGACAAAAAATCTACTTGAAGCAAGTAGGATTTTGGCAAATATATGTAGACCCCAAGTTTTGATAGAGGCAGGTGACATTTTATTCAGTTTAGTTAACTAAATGTTTGCCTATGTGGAAAAGATGTATTCATGGCAAACTCTGTCTTTAAATAGTTGTGTGGGTTTAGTAATAATGAAAGGCATCACCAGACATCCTTCATGACTAATATCCTCTGGATTCTGAAAGAAGGCAGTCTGGTAAGCTTAAGAAACACTGACAAACCATGACAACATACCTGAGGTGGAATATTTCCTCCAGGGGCAAAAAGAGTAGATCAGACTCAATAGATCAGCCAACATTTGGCCTCTTCCCTGAATCTGCCAATTAGTGCAGAGCATTATGGCATGTTTGTGTTGTGGCAGCTAGAGAAAGAGACCTGCCAAACTCATTCTATACAGAACCCCAAACATCCATTAGATGCAAGATGCTTTTCATCCTGATGAGTTGGCTTCAGTTCAAACTAATGGCCAACTGATGAGAAAGTTCATTAACTCTGAAGCATTCAGTCCCTCAGGAGGTGTAAACTAAAAAGTGGGGTCCTACAGATATACACAACATAGCAAAAATTATGTTAAAATATTGAAATTACAAAGCCAAACACTTTAATGGTCAGGAATGGGAGAATTAAATTTGCTCCTCAAATTTTCATGTTGTCTGCTTTTGCACATGCACTAATGCAGTCTTTAATTACAGTCTGTCAATTCTGTTTTTTTCCCATGTGTATTGGAAGGACACAAATCCTCAGAAACAACCTCTTCCATTGAATGTGAGAAGTGAATGAGATGTAGTAGCTCTTTCTTATTCAAAATCCATGTTTTTCCGTTGCTGCATATCTGGTTTATGATACCACTGCAATAGACACTGTGTGAAAGCTGAAGATATAGAGATATATAGATAGCAGTGTGACTTCTATTAAAAATAAAGGCATTTACTGCAGACATGCACAAATAGAGAAAGAAAGCCCATGAATTTGTAATGTTTTTCTCCTTCCCTTCACACCTTCTGTTTATTATCAGATACTGAGGAACACTTGCTTAAGTCCACTTCCTTTTCAATTGTCTTTCTCCAGAGCTGCATGCCCATCTATTTTGGAGTATAACTGTTAGATGTGTCTGAGAACATAGGGAAACCAGAATCCTGAAAATCATCCCTTTTGGAAATCCTCTTCTTTAACTGTTATGTGTCATAAGGCATTAGCAGCCATGAGTCTAAAAGTCAGGTATGTTGCTTTCTTGCACATGGAGTCTAGTGATGATGGAAGATCTCTGAAGCTGCTTCCACAGCCATCACAGTTAAAGCAGTAAGGGCTGGAGCTTGTGGAAATTAACTCCTTAGGAGACTCAGAAGTACAGAAACAAATATTTGGCCTATCTGCAAAAAAGCTTGGGTTGTGCAAGAATTTATCATTGTTATTTAAACCTTTTCTTCACCCTACAAGTACCTTTGTGTGACCAAAGGTGTGTGCCTACCAAGATGTGCAGAGTATAATGCAAAGACAGTACTATGTAAAATAACACAACTCTTGGGAATTCATGGCAGCTGCAAGTGCAATGTGCTGTTCCTTCTTAAACCATGAGAAGTAACATGGCATACATTGAATTATCCATTCATAGCTGCTATGTATAATGTAGCAGCAAGAAAAAGTTGTAAATAAACCAGTCTTTACCAACAGCAGACTGTGATTCTGTGCCTTGTCTCTGCTTTGACTTATTGGGGGTTCAAGGGCTTGAACAAAGCATCACAGAGGCAGGGAACTCTCTTTGGTCAGCAAATGCTGCCCAGCCTTAATGAACTGGTCCTTTAGTGCTAGATTCAAGACAAAATAAATCCTTTTTACTCTGATGCAGATGTAGGTGTCAAGTGCTACTCATCCATAATAGGATGTGCAAACTCTCAGGGCACAGGCAGCACAGCAGACAGCATCCATGCATTCAAGGCACAGGAAAAGACAGAAGAAAGGAATATCGAGATAAAAAAAAGGAGAAACAGGTCATAAAGTTTCTTGGCCACACCAGGCCACCCTATAACTCCTGTCCCAGGTCAGATTCATCCCACTAGATCACTTCTGCCCCAAAAGATACAAACTCTGTGTAAGCATTTCTGAACTCCTAAACCTAACTAAAATACCGATTTGACTGCTCACTTCATAAGCCTTCTCTACCATACTAATATGTTATTCCTTGGCCTTTGGTTTCTCCCCATCTCTATTTTTATATGTATACATTTTTTGTCTTATTAGTGAAGCATATTTTCGTGTTTACTTGACCAAACACAAAGTACAGACCTAAAGTCACCAGACACACAACAGCTTTGTCTGTAAGCCTTAAGAGATGTTTGTAGACTTTATGAAAGAAAGCTGAAGTTTATTAAAAATCAGGGGAAAATGCCTCTTTCTGTTGTTAAGATCTAGAAAAACATAAGAATTTTTCTTAGTGTGATATACTGTATGTTTTTAAAGTTAGGTTTATTTATGTCTGCAAGTTGTCTACCAAGGAGTTAGTAATTTCTGTGTTTAATATCTCTGAAATTATTTTTTTATATTTAAAAATAAATTCTAAGTATATTTTTGTTAAATTAGATTAATAAGGCAGGTTATCTCTGATTTGTGTGTTTGTGGATGGGCACTATTAGGCGCAATAGGGTCCTGACTTGCAGAAAGTATGATGATGCTGTTCTGTTTTCTTCTTTCCATCCTGATTTGAACTCATATAATTTTTTACAGTTCAGCATTTTTTACATCTTCCTGTCTTTTGCTTGTCTCTAGAACTCCACACAATGATTTTTTTTCTTTTATCTCATTCAGTGTAACAGATAAAGCATCTGAAGTGTGACCAATTATGCATCACATTCATTGACTGTTTAAACTGAATTTTTATCCTGACCTAAGAAGTGGCACAGTGTGGGATGTACCCTCTTGTGGGCAAAGAGAACTTTACAGTCGTCCCTGTCTTGTGCAGACTCCAGCTAGGTTTCATTTGGACTCTCTTCATGATAAAAGAATCACACCAATATTCATAGCTTAGGACAGCATTTTCAAAGTTTGGTGTCTAAAATTGCTCCCGCTGAGCATTGATGGAGGAATCCCTACAAGATCGTAAGAGCTGTGGTGCACCACACTGCAAAAGCTAAGACTTAATGGGGCTACTAAGCTACTGTCCAAAAGCTTTTAGAAAACCATTTTATGGGAAAGCACTTGTATAGTAAGGGACATTTGGTCATGCATTAGCCAGAGAGATGATGCTGCTAAGGGGTCTTCAGCTCCTCTGTTGTTCCTGTCTTCCAACTGCAATATCCAGTTTGGACTCTTTAGCTCCACATCGATCATGTCCCAGTGTCTTGCATGGAGCCCCAACCCCACTGTGTAGAGCCCCTACCCCATTTCATAGAGCTCCAATCCCATCAGGTAATACTGAGCAGGAAAGTGCTTTCTGTTCTGTGATGCAACACTGTGAGATGTTCCCCTGTCCCTCAATGGGTGAGAGTTGGCACAATTTCCATGTGGGTCCTTCTTGATCTCTCTTATCACCTGGACAGGGAAGAGGTAAGCAAGTCTTTCTGTATCACACTTGGTTTTTTAGGTGTCTTCCTTGAACTGCAGAATCTTCAAATGTTGTGCATTATGTTCCAACAGATGCTTACTGTAAGTTTTATTGTATTAAAAAAATAATTAGTATTTTTCATTCTGTTATGTTACAAAAGAGATAATTTGAAATGATAGAAACACAGGGCAAACATAGATAGTTAAGTGTAATTATATTTTCCAAATTCTAATAATCTGTTTTCCTAGATTAAATCATGCAATTAATATTATTTCCATAAATTTTCTTTAATTTGCACTGGAACTGCTTATCATTTTGTTTTTCAGCTGCTAAATTCCATGATCTTAAACTAGTCATATCTCTTTCATTGAGGGTACCTTTTAACACATGAAAATATTTGGCTTCATTTCACAATCTTTGTATTAAATCTAAGAGAAATAGATATGGAATATTTATCAGGTTTCATTAAACACAGCTATACATTTTTTCATTAATTTAAATTTATGCTGACACTATCTTGATTGAACTGAAGCATGAAGGATTTTATGAATTTGAGCTAACCATACGTAATACACAGTCTGTACTTTTCAGTTTCTTCTCTTTTACGATTTTTGCAGCTAACAGCTGAAATCTCACAGAATCCCAGAATCACAGAGTAGATGAGGCTGAAAGGCACCTCTGGAGATTATCTAGTCCAATCTCCTGCTCAGAGTAGGATCAGCCAAAGAGCATTACCAAGGACCTTGCCCAGTTGGGTTTTGGATACCACATTTAAAGGATGGAGAGTCCACAACCTCCCTGAGTAACTTGCTCCAGTGCTCAACCACACTCACGATAAAAAAATTTTATCTTGTCCTCAAAATAATTCTAATTATTTTTCTTAAATAATGCGAAAAACACCTTAACATCACTTTTAGAAAATGTTGGCAAAAATCAAATATTAACATGTTAGGAAATACATGCACTTAAATAACGCAGAATTGTTCAAAGTTATAAATTAAGAAACTTTGTGAAAATCAGACTATAGGGATCTCAGATCAGAATTTAATATCAGAGCTTTTATTCTGCATAAATGCCTATTCCTCATTTGTAACACAGAAGAAACTCAACTTGCCTCACAGGAGCACTGTAAGATAAATTCAATGGCACTTCTGAGGCAGTCAAATATTGCAGTGAGGAGTACAATAAAACAAGAAAAACAAGAGAATATTACAGTTTTGTATTCAGAGCAAGGAATACAATAAACATGTCATAAGGCCACATGCTGAACAGAGATAAAATATGATGCTGAATAGTTCTTTGTTGAGTGACCATTGTCTATCCTGTATCCTGAAAGAGGCAGAAGGCTGGTGGCAAATACAGTGTATGATCATAAAATTAGTGATTGTTTTTTTAGTGGAGAAATGAAAGTAGGCCAAATAAGGATTCCACAGGAATTGCCTAACTTCAAATGTTTAAGTTGACAATCCGAACATATACACTACTATTTATTCTGTCGAGATTAACACATATAAATGTAACATCATTCTTAAAAAGACTTCCATTAATAAAAAAAAAACCAAAACACTACAGGGTCATGTTAATAAACTAATCTATGTGTCTGTGATTTTTTAGGAAACATTAGGTTTAGAGGCGTTTTATTTTCTGCTCTGCATTGTGAGTCTGATGTCATTTAAATACATAAGAGCCCTATTGTTCTGTCATTTATGCCCTGCGCACTTCTGCTTTTAGCATGATTAAACAAAAGAGACACATACCAAAGCTTTCTCGTTTGAATAATGCAACATCAATATTTTATATCTTGGGCTGCATTTCAATTTTTTCCTCAGCAAGGTGAACGCTTGAAAAGGAAGCAACTATTGCTTGCAAAAGTGTCAATTAAGTTACATTCTCTTCTTTTCCAAAAGAGATACGTGTCTCAAAAAATACACATTATTGAGTAGTTGTCATTCTGCTGTAAACCAGTTCTCCAACTGATGTTTTTTTATTCTCCAGTAGCATAAAGAAACCAATAATGTATTTACATAGCAATTCTATGCTTAACACTTTCAATATGTTTTTTTCAATGGATGGATTGTGCTTTCACCTGTAGTGAGGAGAAGCAACACTTACAATAGATGCACCTCAGTGGACCCAGTGCTTGGAACACTATAGGGAGTGGAGGGATTCAGGTCCATCTTATGCAAATCACAGATGCTCATGTTAGGGTTGGATTCAATCTACAGAAATTAACATGCTTTGGATCTTCAATAACAACAGCATTTGGGATTGGCTCCCCTGTAAGTGTTGCTATTGTAAAGATACTTCCGACACCCATCTCACTAGTGACTCAAGCTCTACACTTTAGCAAGACGTATCTTCCGAGGTGCACACAGCTCCCTTGTGCCCTTTTACTTACCTTTGGAGGAGCTGCTTCCGTGAATTTATCTGGCTTTCCCACAGAAAGTATCTGCAGCTGGGTCTGTAGCTGCAGCTCCATCATTCCATGAGGTGCATTCTTCTGTGATGTTTCCTGTGCCTCCAAAAATAAAATGTTGAGAGCTGCATGTTGGACTTTTGCCTTGCAGTTAATGCATTCTTATATCAAACTCATGGGTTGGTAGATATTTACCGGTAAGTCAAAAGGGAGCTTCAGGAACATCGAACATGACGAGATTAGAAAGATAATCTTCCCAAATACTGGGCCAATCTCAAGCATGCAGTGAGACACACTCTGGTTGCCTTTCGAGAACTTCCATTAATTCCCATCAGATGCATAATATTATGTACACATAGTAGTACCTGACAGGACAAGCCATATAATATAACAACATTCGGCCACTGTTTTGCCTCAAAAGCCTGTAAATCCACAGATGAGCTGCTTAGTGCCATCACATTAGATGACACTTCTCATATTTTTGCAGTTTGGCTTGAAAACAAGTATTCACATTGTTAAGCCTCCCCTCAATCAGCACAAAATTTTTATGCCTCTATTTTATAGTTCTTTTCCAGGATAATGCAATAATGTTATTTCTGTATGTTGGATCATTTCTTCAAATTACTCTAGTACTTTTTGTAGAAAGTTCATTGTGTTTTTTAATACTCCCTGGAAAGTACAGGCTGTGACAAGCTACCAAAGTGATAAGTTGGGGCTTGTTTGTCAAAGCTTAAAAATAATAAAGAAAAGCCACAAAATGCCAGTATAGTTTATAGGGAGAAAAAGTTGATAGGATCTAACTTTGTAATAAGCAATTTAGTCCATTTCGTTAATAACATGGTATTTGCAATGACTCATTCTTACCTCTGTCATAAAGCAGATAAAATGTTAGAACTGAGCAGGCTCATTATGCAGTATTTAATATTTCATATTTAGCATTCAATCTTTAATATTTAATTTTGGGTTTATTATTCAGACTCATTTGTTCTTTGTGCTGGAGACAAGAATAATTTCTGATATATGTGTATATATACATATATATACACGTGTGTGTATATATATATATATATATAAATACATATACAAAACCATTCCAATTTACTTCAGCAGAATTCACTTTTACAAGAACCCATGGGCATAATTTAGTGCAAGTTATAAAACTTTTGAAAGCAAAACAAATTAAACTACAGACTTTTAATACATTTAAAATACGCATTTCAGTTTAGCTCAGGACCATACCTCTGATGCTGTAGGATTATAGGACATATATGATGGCTTCTTAGAAAGGTTCACAGAATACCATAAGGACCCATGAAATTCCCTTTCATTGCCCAGGATCAACAGCTTTTATTTTTTCCTTTTTTCCTCCCCTCTTTTCTGTTGTGTGCAGTTAACAGTAAAATAGAGAAAAATGCAAAATATGTAACTATAACTTGTCAAATATGGCTGTCTCTTACTGCCTAGCTGTAACAAAACATTATCTTGATAAATATGTATATATACTAGAGACTATATTTTATTACAGTTGGTTCTATTGTCAGTCTTTCGCATTACACAGCCAGAAATTCTTGAAGTTAAATGTCCAGTCTTTTGAAACATAAAATAAAAGATGTTTAAATACTTTTCCTTTTATTGAAGTGTCTTAACACCTCTCATATTACTCAGAGCAGTGAATTGCTTGGCAATGAAGTTAATGCTCTACAAAAACCCTGCTTTTTAAAATCCAAAAGAGGGGTCAAAGACCAGGAAATGCTCTCACTATAATTCTCATTTTCAGCTGAATTGGCCATGGCAACTGCACTAAGAATGCAAGTTTGAATTTCATTATGTTCCAGAAACCTGTAACTTTGCATTAGAATGACTCATGGGATAACAGAAGAAAATCGTGAGCATTTTTGTGTAACATACTTTAATTTATAATTTAATAAAGTAGCATTTTAAGTTAAGTAGTTACTTTCAACTACAACATAAAATGTTCATTTGATAGCTACTAAATTCATCCCTTTACGTTTTACCTGTAAAATGGTCTGGGTTTGGTGACAGGTTAAATGTATACTATACACAGGGAGCCAACGTGTGTCTTTGTAATACCGCAGCAGCCATAGCAATTTTAGCAGCATTCTTATTATTTTAAGCCGTCTCCATTGTCTTCTAAAGACCATAATTAGAAGCCGAAAACTTAAGGCAACCAAACTCAATAAGCTCTCATTTTGAACAAAATATTCTATTGTTGCTCAACAAGTGACCATACATAGCCCAACACGATAATGCCTTTTTCCTTAATTATGTCTCTATAGATTCAATATTAAGTCATTTCTCAAACAAAACTTTCATTAATTGCAATGGAAGTTTCCCTGAATGATGCCACAGTACTGGCCTTTCAGGTATTTCCTTTTTTTTAACCATAACTGTTCTCTAAATCAGTAAGTATTTTATCATGGGGACTTTCAAGAATACATTTGATTTCCTGGGGAAATGACAAGGGAGCACCTCTTTAGTTAAGACTGTTGCCCTACAAGCAGCTTAAGCAACTCGCTGAAAAGTAGTAAGCTCAGGAGGGGGAGGGGGAGAAGGAGATGATACTTTACAATTTTGGGGAGCCAAATTACATAGTTCTGCAGTGCTTTGAGATGCTGGTACTTCTCAAACACATTCATAGTATTGGTAGTGTTATGGGTGGATCCATGTGCACAACTACTTTTAGCAAAATTGTGATTTAACATACTTATAAATGTCTAAGTACACTGCAGAGAATTTCAAAGGCTGAGGTTTTATCCCAGGAAGGCTATGCAACCATTGCCACACAGCTGCTCCTCTGCCTGCAAGCTCAGAATAGCCTTCTGCTGTTTCCAGCTCAGTGTGATGTTCAGAAGACTTCCTCTGGCTGGAACACGCCCAGGTTCTTGCAGCTGGTCTGCAGCAACCTATTATCTCAGGCAGACAAATGACAGTGAGAGGAACAGAACTTAATGTCACCTGGAAATTCTGCAAACAACTTATGTGTTTTCTAAGGTTAATAGGTATTTGTAGCAGTTGTGTTGTGATAGAAAACAGCTTGGATTGGATCTGCAGAGGTCAGATGGGATGGAGAGACATGTCAAACCATACTCTCCATCCCACATGCCTGGGAGTGATTTTAGCCTCCAGTCACATCACCACCACTCACATGCTTTGCTGGGAACATGTATCCGATTAACACTTGTCCCCCCAGTACTCTGCTCCCAGCCTAATGGTTATACCAACTGTTTGCCCATCCAGAGCTGAAGGAGGTAAATATAATTGATTTCCCTATCAAAGGTAGCCTTCATCAGGGACACACCTGGTGAAAGTGACAAATTTGGATAGATCTAACACATCTGACCAAGTGCTCCCTTCTAAGTATCCATGACCCTCTCTTGGAGATGTGGGCTCAGAGAACTTCCTGATGCTAAGTAGCAAAAAGGGCCCATTTCAACATGACATGTGCAGCCTGTTCTCCTGGTGAGACCTGGTGAGATTTATAGGCAAAAGGCAGATCAGACAGTAACCCTTATCTCCTAGGTCCAAATCGCATATACTACCTGATAATAATGAAGAGCCAATCATGCTGCTCTTTTTTGAAGGTTTTAAAATAGCCTGGAGCACATGATTATAGCCACTGAACGTCCTCCAAAAGCAGCTACAGGTAAAGAGAAATATGAAACATGTGGGAAATATTTTCTTGCAGAGGGTCTGAGGTTTATGACTGTTTATGGCTGTTTAGCAGAAACTATACCTAGGGAATCAATTAGTCTGCAACCAGCCTTCTCTGTCCCCAAGGGACATTTATGCAGTCCAAGAGAGGTTTTCTTCTTGGGGAGAGATGATTTCGTGCTAGATGCTCTTCAGAAGAGCCTCTCGTCACTGGAATAGGTTCCTGCTGTGACACAGCACTTCCTCTCTTATGTTCAAGGTACAATGTCAGCAGCATTGATTTGTTAACCTCTGAGGAGATTAGCCTAATGGCCAATGCAGTGGTAAACTTATTTGTATACAGAATAGTGTAGGTGTTATGAGAATTCTCTGGTAGGGAGAATCAGCTAAAATTTCTGTGTGGTCTGCTAATGTTGAAAATGAGTTAGTGCTTTAGAGATTTTGAATGGTATTTTTATTAGGATAAATTAAAGTTATAAATATCAATTTCACTTAAAATTATATTAACAGAGTGTACCAATTCTTGGAAATTTGTAGGAAAAAAAAAGCAAATTTGAGCAACTCTAGGACAATCTAGTTCTCGTTTATGAAGGCATGTTCAACTCCTATACTTCAAATTTTCATTGCGATGATTTTGCACAAGATCGAACAATATCTTCCATTCAATTTTTCTTTCAAATTATCTCATTCCTTGGAAACAGAACAGATAGAGAAGCAGCAGTAACGCTGATGTTAGTGCTTTTCTCTTTGACTTGATCTCTGCAAATGTCAGCAAGAACGACAAAGAATTACGAAGGCACATGAAACTGAAAGAGAGGCCTCAAGCACAGTGTCTTAGCATTTTCCATGGAAACTCTAAGCAGGTGTATCTAGTGGGTTTCTGACTTGCAGCCATCCTCTTCTCTTTTTGTTTTTGATAAGTGCTAGGGGAAAAAAAGTTCTGGAAAATCAAAGGCAAAAAGATATTCTGTGAAGTGGCAATGTCTAAAAGTCTGGTGTTGTAAATGTTCAGAGTTTGGAGCTCCCTTTGAAGTGACATGGAATGCACATGATACCTGCTTATTCATTTAGCCACTGATAAGATCCTAATTAGCACAGCTCTCAGACACCTCTCACATAGTGAAGTATAGAAATAACCACGGGTTTTACTTCCTTCCTTCGTGGCTGTAAGAGAAACAGCTTTCAAGGGTTTTGCTTTTTACCAATGTGTGCATTTGGTGTACTTGTAAATACCTCGCTAAGTAAAAAAAAAAAAAAATAAAAAAAATCAACAGTCACAGAAAGAAACCCTGTTTTTATTCCTGGGAAGTGGTGGATTCAGCAGTCATCTGAGTCATGCGAGGGAACTTCTGTGGTTTTAGGTCAAGCTCCACTTACAAACTCTGGTCTCCAGGTTAACACTCTTCTTGGTTCAGTGCAACATACCTGGCAGAGTGAGTCACAATTGCTTCTCCTTCCAGGATCGGGCCATCAGATCCTTAAATCCTAAAAATTACTTCAATGGAAATGTTTCAGCACACAGGAGAAGTGCCTCTTGAAAGAAAAAATGCAGGATCAGGCCCTTCAATTTTAAAAAATGACATTTAATATGGACAGACAAAGACACTAGAGAAGAACACAGTGACTCTCTGTACACCTGGAGGAGGGGTAGTAGTACAAAACAAGCTTTTCTTTAACCACAACGGCAATCTTCTAACAGCAGTACCCACTCAAAAGCATAGAACTCAGAGGCTGATAATCATCTTTCAGTTCAGGTTATTGCATGCAATTTTTCACATTCATTCAGTTTTCTTCATACAGCTCTTAGTAAAGTAACTCCCTTAACAATAAAAGCTTTTATGGGAGCCCATTACACAGGAGAACTAACCACTCCTAGTTTTTTTATTGGCTTCTTGGAATATTTATAGCAGTCTTTGTTCTCTTTGCAAGCTTATGCATTTGGGTGTGTATAGAGATTTTTTTTATTTTTTTTACTTTGGCAATTGGGTATGACAGCAAAGTACATATATTTTTACATCTATAAGGTTTTAAAATTTTATATTTTTTTTCTTCTATATATTATTATTGGCATCAAAGCCAACATTCAGCCTGGTCCTCATTGTTTAGCACTTGCATATTCAATGCTGGAGAACTTTCATTTCAAGTTGCCTGACATAAAACTTTGTTTGCCACCATGCTACCACTTCTTGATAAACTGGTTACACTGTGTACACAGAGAAATTGATATTTGACTCCATGCTAACAAATCAAAGAATTTGCTTGGTAAGTAAAGGAACAGATTAAATTTCTACTTCAATAACTTGACAGAAGAATCTCACATTAATACAATATATTGGCATTCTTGTAGGAATCACCTCAGAAGTAACTGAAACTACCACAATGACTAATTTCTGCATAGCATTTTGAACCCAAAATGATCCTAAAACTTTTGATACAGCTTACATGAGAGAAAAAAAATTGTCCCAAACAAGAATCTGTCTTTGAATACTTCTATCCTGGTTTTTAAGGTTTTTCACTTAATTTTGTATTCTATCTTTCTTAAACAACAACCTTTTGTTGTTTACACCACCTTCATGAAACTCGAATATCAGAATCAATGAAGGAATTAAAGATATACACATGACTTTTCTTTATTTTCCAGTATAATTAAAGAAGAAATTGTACAAACCAGTCTGATGGAACTGTTGACATTTAAAAGGAGAATTCATTCCTCATTTCTCATTTACAGTTTGAAAAATAATCATTGTACTAAGAGCTAAAGCAATGCAAATAATAAATAACAATAGTAATCATCTAAACACCTTCTTGAATTATACACATACTTACCAAATAAAGAATAAATAATTGAAAGGATACCTTTCTTTTTGATCATAAAGACTGGAAAGTTATGCATTATTAAAGAAAAATAAAGATAGAAATTGCTGATATGAAGTGAGATTTTTATAGTATCCTTAATAAATACGAGAGTGAAATAATAAACATATTTTCCGTGGTATGTTTCACACAGACATATTTCCCTGGAGACTTGCTGCTGCTGAACTGCTACTAGGTAGGTAGAATCTTAATTTTCAGTAATAATACCAAGCAAGTTATTTGAACCTTGATAACATACAAACTACATTTTACAGTGTTGACCTGGGGAAGCTTCTTTTAATGGCTTTATTAGGTGGGTATATACTCCCTACTCTGGGGCTATAAAAATGCCTCATTCCACTGTAGAGCCTGGTGGGATTTTTATAGGTGAAGAGTGATTGTGTTGCTATCACTAAATTCAGATTTGGGAAGGCCCCACAGGGGCAGTCCTCGTCCCACCTACAAATGAAGGTTTCAGGCCATTTCTTGAGCCCCTCCTCTCCCTCATGTCTCCTATTTCCTGGGAAGGAACCTTTTAAGTGACAGTCTTTATCTTCTACAACACCAGGGATGGCCACACTCTGTGCTGGCTCTGTGGACTCGTGGGTCAGGTCCAGTGGCTGCTTCCTGGCATGGGGCTTAGTCTGGGGAAAGACCTCACATGACACCCTGAGCTAGTCCCACTATTTGCAAATGGAGTCAGCAAGGGCCAAGCACCTTCACTGGCCTGCTCCCCTTCCAGAAGGTCATAGCTCCTGTGGAAAGCTTTTCGTCCCTGTTTCGAGACACAAGTCACTTAGGCTTCAACCGAGCACTATCATCACAAGACAGTGGCTGCCACTCAGCTGTATGAAAAGGTGCAGAGTAGAAGTAGTTTTGGTGATGTAAGTCACCTCTGTGGTGACTTACCTCCTCACCTCATGTTTTGCTTGCAAACCACTACTGACTTCTGTCTTCAAGACCATTGGAGTACCTGACATACTGCATCTGTTTCACCATGACTAACTGGAGAGAAAAAGTGCAGTGTGCGAAAAAAAAGCCCTGACAACCCCACAGTAACCTCTCCCATAGGCTTGAATCTTGTCCCTGCTCTCCTCCAGTGAACACAGGAGACCACACACCATTGTAGAGAGAGATGACAGACCCTGCTGACAGCAATCTGCCAATTATGTCTTACAGGAGCCTGTTAATGAGACACACTGCATATGAGGAGTCAGGACCCATGTGAAGTAATAAGAAAGATATCAGCAAGATGTAGCTGATACTGGGGAAAACAGAAAGTAGAGAGCATGGCCAGTTGTTTCTTCTTTGGACAGAATACGATGTCAGATCCTTCGTCTTTTTTTTTAAGGTCTTTAACAAGTCAGTCTCCAGCTGTGCTTGTCCAGGACAATGCAGATCAGAGCACAAGATGAAACACTTTTGCAAGACTGCAAGACAAAATGCTGATAAGTTACAGGGTGACTTTCAGTGAAGATGAGACAGTGGAGACTTACCACCACAATTTAAACAGGGAATGATGGTGAAAAATCAGACAAATTGGCTTTGGGAGGAACAATTGACCACCCTTAACCCAACAACATACCTTTTCACCAGTCTGAAAGAACCATATAAACAATACCTTAGTTTAGATATCAGTACACAGATTAACTACAGGCATTTTCATGCTGCCATGGCACTACTCTTTATGTATTCAGCCAAACATTTCTAAAAGGATTGTAACTCCTCCTTCTTTGAATTCAAATTCCTAGTTCAGACTGCTAATGCAAAGTAAAATTCAATAAGCTTTGCAAACTGCTTAAAATTATACTTTAAATATTATTTAGACATATTTGTAGGCTTATGCATAAGTCAATGAAAACAATAGCAAAACACTATTTTGTTCCTTCAAACATTTTTTATTTTCATCATGCCATTGCATTTTTTTGATTGAAGTGAAACACAGAGACATGTTTAAAGGGAGCATAATTGGACTTGTTTGAAATTATTTCTCTGAGACTTGAAAGAAAGAAAAGCCAAAGAATGCATCAGAAGTCAGAGTTAGAAGACAGGGAACACATAATCTTTCAAGTTTTTAAAATGCAAGGCATAAATAGTGTTTGTTTCCTGGTAAATAGCAATCATATGCATAAAATGGGAATGAGCTCTAGAAATAAATAAATAAGAGAAAGTCTATTCAACTGAAATCCTAGGAACTTTAATGTTGTGGAACACTGTTGGACTGCTTCAGTTTTGCAAGTGCTTTATCTGGGCTGAAAGGTGAAATTAGCAGTTTTCTCAAAACCCTGGGAAGCTATTGTGTCAATGCTACATGCTGGAGACCACTGATGCCAGTGCCACTGGTTTAGATGAGCACTGCAATCAGGAGTATTAAAAGTGAGTTGGTGAATTGTGTTGCATGAAGCGCTTATAGACAAAAGAGCTGGATGGGGTTTTATAGACATCTATAGGAATATAATGAAGTCAAACACGCCAAATGAAGCAGCTGAATTCAACAACATTAAAGTAACCAAGCTAGAAAATAAACTGAGGAGAGAGGCAAGATGAGTGGAATATATCTGAATAAAAGAATAAGTTAATAAAATTAATTGTAAAATTCAGACACAGCTGGACTACTTCCTGAAGTATTAATACACTTAGGAATAATGTCATTGAGCATGTCTCTCAGAAGGCACTGCTCATAGTTTTCTCTACTTTAACATGGCACACAGTTTGGTTTTTAATTTGTCAAGATATTACTTTAATTTGTGGAGGAAATTACCTCATTTTATCAATAATTTACCCCCTAAATTCCTTCTTTCCTTCCTTCCTTCCTTCCTTCCTTCCTTCCTTCCTTCCTTCCTTCCTTCCTTCCTTCCTTCCTTTTCTCAGCAAAGTATCTTCAGAAAATTTACAATTTTTTGAATTATAATTGAACCAGCCTGTGGTCTTTGTTACATTTATGTCAGTCTAAACTAACTTTACTTGAAGGTAGTTGTTCAGTTTTTCATATAATCTAAAACTTTTTTTTTCTGTCTCAGCAGAAAAGCTGAAAGCATTCTGTAAAGAGAGTTGAAAAATCTGTGCTGGAATAATTATATTTTTACTCCTATGCATATGCATACAGCTATCATATTCTAAAGATCATTATCAGAAATGATGAGAAATAAAATAATCTTCCTGCTATGTGATGAAGTTTGTGAGAATATCCCTAGACAATTCATTAGTTTTAAACCGACAAGAAAATCAATTAATTTTAATAGGGAATAACAGATTATGTGTTTAATAATTCATCTAATTTCATGAGGCAAAGTGAATTACACAATGCAATGTAAATCTAATAGCAGTTGTAACCACATAATTTGACTGTTTGTCAAGAGCAAAGCATAGTGAAACGATCAAGAATTACACAGAGAGAAAAACATTAATTGTGTGTAAACTGAGTGACAGATTCTTGTAACCCTAGAAGTCTGTGAGTTCAGTGTAATTATTTCTATTAGATCTTTCCCTAAAGTCGTTCCGTATCATTAATTATGTATTCATATTAAGCAGATAAATTAAAAAATAATACAAAATAACTTTTCTGTGAATTTTTTCAAATCAGAGATGCTATTGAATTGCCAGAGATTTTATAGAGTGAAACTATGTAAAAAGTGTTTTATAGTCTGCATTAATTAATCAATAATGGCCCTGAGAGCTGGCATTTCTGCCTATTAATGGCCAGCTGAAAGAGCTGAGGACCCGACGTAGAGCAGAGGTCCCTTAACCTGTGCGGTCATTGACACTGGAGAAATGCTCTACCCCCAGGTCACTGTTGCTGTTAATCAAAGCCATGATAATTGTTATGGTTATTTTTCCATGCACACAGAGCAGACGTGCTTTCCATCTGAGTGGTATTTATTTCAGATTAAGGAAAGAAGCAAACCAGGAAAAAACAAAAGTGAGGCCTTGCCAAGCGAAGTGGCTGCTATGGGTGGCTGCTACGGACATAGCGTGCAGCACCAGCAAGGAGGTGATGGTCATCTCAGCTGATGTGTCACAGGCCACATGATCATGTCAAAGCACAAATAATATATAAGGAGATTGCCCTTTTGTATGTTTGAAGATATAGACTTTGAAATATGAGTTACCATGGATACAGGTCCATCTTTAAAGCAATGGCCTCCTTTACTTAGTAATGACACTGTAGTAACCTATAGAATCAAGGAATCTTCTGTGTACTAATATGAAGAAAAAATATAAAAACACATCATAAAGTCTCAAAGTGCTTTTTTATTACAACAAAATACAGAGGAATCAAGGCCAGGTTGAATGGGGCTTTGAGTAAACTGTTCTAGTGAATGGTGTCCCTGTTTGTGGCAGGGGAGTTGGCAATAGATGATCTTTAACCTCCCTTCCAACTCAAACCATCCTATTATTCTATGAATCACAGCTTTGCAGGTGATTCTTCTTGTTTATAGTCTGAAGAAGAAGCCTTGCTAGTGTAATTAAAGCCAGATATTGTGATCTGGCCTAAATCACTTGTGCTCCCATCCCTCTCTCCTTTAGCAGCAGTTGGGATTTGAGGTGCACAGGCCAGGACAGGAGATAAAGAAGATGCCAGAGCAGAGTGTGAAAATTAATCAGCCATCTATGCCAAAGAGATGGAAGATATCAATTCTCCACGTGGTCTATCAAAGGCAGCAAAAAACATCACCTCATCTTTGAGGAACAACACTAGTTTTGGCACACTGAAGAGAAATATGGAAGAAGTAGGTTCTGGACATCATCCTGGAATTGTAGATCTGGACAGGAGAGAACAATATTCCCATCCAGGGCTAAGAGGGCTTCCTAGAAGTACCCTAGCAAGGCGAGATACCATCTCCTGTGAGTCCTCTCTTCTATACTTTTCTCATCCCAGCAGCACTGCCTACTGCCTATGTAGGAAAGAGAGACATCTACGCTGTAGTTGGTTCTTGAGAGATACACTGCCACAAAACCTTATTTTTATACCTTGAATTAAGATAAGAAAGAAAGCCTTAAGTAGGAGGCCTTTCTCTGGAGAAAGGAGAGAAAAAGAAACAAAATAAGAGCCTCCTTGGCTGCACATGCCCCACAGAATGCTCTTTTTGGCGTCTCAATTCTATTAGTTGTACAGGAAGAAGCCCAACACAAAGGTGAAATAGGAAAGAGATACATACACAGGCTGAACAAAGAAAGGAAAAAAAGATACCACAAGGAGAAAACAGATCATCATCAAACTGGATAATGTATTGCTCTTCTCTAGCAGACCTGCCTTTTTTCCAGCCATCTGCCAAAGAGCCTAGGGGAACTGAGTGCTTCTGAACTTCACTCAAAGGCTCATCAATATGTGTGTGCAGATTCAGTGCAATTTCTTGCATGACAGTGCTTAAAAGGGCACCTAGGTCCAGTAACTCAAGGCTGGCCAGAGAATTTCCATGGGTGCTGTAATGAAATATAAGTTTCACCAAAACTTTAATATCTGGCTCTCAAATTTATTTTGATATTCCTGGTACACCCATTAACTCTAATATGCTTACCAACCAACTGATGTTTTTGTTCAAGAAAGTTCCTTCACTCAGTGACCACAGCTATGAAAACTTAAAGAATTTGTAAGACCTTCAGCACTAGTCTGCAGTATTTGAAGAGTATCCTGATCGATACAAGGAACTAATTTTCTATTTACATAACTAGGAATTCTGGGAGACTTCAATAAAAACTAGCATTAGCAAAAAAAAATAAGGAATACAAATGTGTTCTTAAAAAGTTTCTGTCTCTAATCACTCCTACTGTTTTTGAAAGTAAATGCTATTTACTGATCTGTCAAGTAACGCAGTGAGCTAACGAAAAATACATGTGTTCAGACTATGTCTGGCACCGTCTCAGAAACAATTTGTCTTAGCTAACTGAATGCACCTAAGCAACTTGGTTATTAAGTGTTTGGCATTTGCATGCATAAGGTATGCTTTCCCATGTCTGGTAGTAAAATACGAATTTGCTAGAAAGAAAATTGTTAATATTTAGGCTGACAGTCTTAAAAGGAGACATAAGAAATATGGAAAATAGAAATACTTTACATTTCAAGAAACCATAAATTCAAGCACAAATATTGTGATTAAAAAGAAAAAAAAAAGAAATAATTAGTATTTTGATTCAGCCCTTGCAGCTCTGATGCTTTTAATCATTGTACAACCTGGAACTACAGTACATACAGAAAATCTGAACAAATTTTCTAAAAGTCCTTAAGGAATTTAAAATAAATGCTTAAACAAACCTCTCACTACTGGCATGCAACAAATGCCCAGATGTATTCTTAGTGATGCACCTAATTAAGTTTAGAAGAATTGCATGAGTTCGGCTTCAGCAGATTCTTATTGATTCTCCTAGTTAATAAACAGTTAAAGGATGAAGTGAGTTTTTAAAAAATATAAGTGCTTTAAAGGTACTAGAGAGGAAAAGCATAGTACTAAGTGGTCATGTGGCTAGTGCCATTCATCTTGGTAGTGACTATCTGTCAAAAGTGGCAAGAGTCTCTGTTAACAGCCATGACCTGTGCTGTAATGAAGGGAGAGTGCACAGCAAAGTGTCCATTATGAGGCAGTTGGGAGCAGTAAATTGGTGCAGTTTGCCTCAATCTTGCAGCAAGTTGAGATGTAAGATAGGTGGGGATCAGCAAGCAGCAATTTTATCCTATGATCGTTTTTGTCAGATCACATCAGAGTAGGAACTTACTCAGATTCATGATTTCAATTAAATAAGTCCCCTCATTAAGTGACTGCTGCCATGAATGTTTTCTGTGGTCCTGTATTTATAATTGTGTAAACACACCTGTTAATATTTGGACAGGGAGCAGTGATGGAGAAGCAGTAAGGTAAACTACACATTAAGGTGATAGTCAGGTACAATCAAATGAATCTTGCACCCTCGCAACAGGGCTAACAGCTTGCAATAAAATAGGCCACCTCTAATACCTAGACACTAACCTGCAGTGCTTACATCCTAGTTCTAACTAGGAAAATTCATTTCAGACTGTTTATGAAAAAATAAAATACACATGCACCTCTGTTCAATTCCGTGTAAACGAATTGATGCTATTACCATTTTCCTGGGTAACAACCTCAAAAATCCAGGTGACACCGAATGTCTGTTCTTGGGTGCACTGAGATTAAAAAATTCTGGATGAACTCTGAAACTATTAGGCAGACTTAACCCTTAGGGATCCTCCAGTAAACTAGACAAGCAAACAGAAGAGAAATGTACTTGTCACCACCACTCATTCACTTCTTCACAGCAGCAAAAGCCTTTCAGATCAGTCTATCTGCTTTCCAGGCACTGGATGTATTTCTCTAATCATGTTGTTCCTATTCCTATTCCCATAACCTAAATAAGGAATATTAAAACTTCTGTAATTCCTGTAATTCTGTACAAGAATCTGCCAAATTCTTCCTCTATTGTGAAACGTCTGCTTTCTCTGCCAGCTCCCAGCCACACAGGTAGGTTGGATGATGGACAGAGATGTAAAGCTTGTGTGTGAATAGCATTATATTGCAAATGGCCACAGTTTTACCCTGGGTAGTACCATTCCCCAAAGACTCACCCCATCACCTTCCACATGTGGGTCAGTCCTGTATAACTGAATAGAAAATAGTTTGGGGGGTTTTTCTTCCTAAGTGCATTAAATTAACTGATGGGTGCCTTTTCCTCTCTCTTAGTCTACTCCAGGAGAGCAATATCCAGCTCTAAAAGAAGGACACAGCTTCTGTTGTACGTTGATAGAGACCAAAGGCAAATACGATCTTCCATATTAGGAAAAGATTTTGCAACTTTTAAGAGGTTGCACTTATACTTTGCCTACCTCAGCAGGTTTTTGAAATTTGATAGGGGACCAGGGAAAATGTGCCTTGACTCTCCTTTTGCTGTCAGTTTGATGCAGTGTTACAGGGCTTACATCCTGCTGAAGGGCTTAGTGCAGAATATGCTTATAGTATGTGCATATTCTGCACGTATATGCACACATATAGAGAAAAAAACAATTCTTGAAACATCAAATTCACATACAAACATCCATGTGATCTGTCTATAAACTATGACACCCTCAATAAATAAATGTCTGGTAAAGAAATTCAGCTTTGTGGTGATGCTTTTCACAGGATGGACGCAGAAGAGTATAGGATTGGGTTGTTTTGTAAAATCATGGCATTTTCAGCTTAAGAAACCTTGATCTCAGCAGCCCAAATAATGTTCTAACATAGTCAGCAGGGATGTGTGCAAAGGTGTATTGTATGTCTGCACCAGGAGGTTACCCTAACTCCTACAAAATCACCATTCCTGGGTAAGCAGAGGAAAAGCTGTCTCCCTTTCAGCTTGTGAACAGGCACAGAGCACAGAATGGAATCAGGACAGAACCTAATTTGATAACTTTTTATCATCTTGGACATATTTGGAGAGAAAAGCATCAGAGGGTGATTTCAGAGCTGGAGAGGAAGGAACATATTTTGGCCCTTTGGAGTCCCCACCAGCAAATGAGCTGTGAGTACAAGCTACAAGGATCTGTAAGCTGCATCCATCCTGAGTTGGGAAACATAGAGAGGAATCTGGGGGATGATAGCAAATAGAAATTATGAAAGTAGATTAAAGATGTGCTGCTGAGATAACATAGAAATTGAAGGATGCTGAGAAATGTGGATCTCTCCCATAGTCCTGAAGTGTCCCTCACAGTGCTCCCCTGTGCTCAAGGCACAAATTTAAAAGACTGCTGATATCCTTAAAAGCAACGAGGGGATATGCAGTAATGAAGTCAGAAGACACTTAATAATATTAACAGTTTTCTGAATAGTTTGATATGTTCTTGAATACCTTATAGGAATAGGGTCTCTTTATCCATTTTATCCTTTAACTGGAGTTAAGGGAAAAAGAAAAAATAAAGATGGTCAGTGACAGCTATAAACTATCCCAGGGTACAATATAGGCTTAATCAGGTAACCACAGGACAAAAAATATAGACTGAAATGCAGATCTAATCTATCCAAAAGCAGGATGAGAATTAATTTCCCTTGTTGTATTAGCATAAACATAGCTCTGTGCACTGAACTCGTGTTGATGCTGGGATTCCCACCTGCAGGCACAATGAGATTGCTGCTTCACTTTTACTTTACTGCAAAGCTATTAGCATTTCTTGACATCTTACACAACTTATATGTGCTAAGTATCAGGACTACCGAAGCAATAACCAGGATTTTAATGTCATAACCACTTGGGTTGCATAACACCTGCAGAAGAGGAGTTTTAGCATGTAAAGTGGGGCTGGTCTTTTTCACAGTCTGCAGTGTACTACCAGAAACACAGATCTAGAGACACAACAATGAAACACAAGTGATGAAATCATCACTGTTCACGTAGCCGGTAAAAATTCATTTTGGAGGGGCTGGAACCATCTGTTACTACCTGTATAACAGCACTTCTTACAACTTGGCAGCTAAAACAAGGCTGTAAAGGGGGATAGAAGCTGCAACTTTCTCTCTGTGTCTTTGTGAGATGGTGGGCAGTGTAGGGAAATAAAATTGTCCACATTAGTTGATACACAGGCAAAACTGTAATTTTGGAGGGGGGGGTGTTTACCTTAAAAGCTGTGTAAATCAGCTTGAAACTGGATTAAACAGGTGGCTGACCACCTGTACATAATGATTAACTGTGCTTACACAATAATTTATGTGAAAATGCTGTCAAATCCTGATAACACCACATCTGCTACTACTGTAGTATTGTGCAGGATATTTGTATATATTATTTCTTTGAAAAAACAGTTAGGTATTGCTGACTTCTCTGTCCTGTGTATTGCACTGTAGTAAATTGTTTGCACTGGGAAGTTTAGTATTCTGCCCACTGGTATAAATTTTGAAGTATCTTATTCGTGCATATTTGGTCATTTGAACCAAAAATTCTGTAACTTTAAATACTGTGAAGTACCTTAATTAGCTTGATAAACCATTATTTTTGTAGCATTGAAATTGTTACTGAAACACCTTACTACTTATAAGCTATTAAAAATTGCTGCTCTGCATATATTTAGTCGTACTGCAGTTTTCTTTACCTTTGAGAATATTATAAACAAAATGCTTTGGTCTTTATTGAAATTCTAATTCATGCATGTAGAATCAAAGACAAGTTCTTGCCAGACACTATTTGAAACAAGGAGTACCTCCAAGTCTCTGAATTTACACTATCATAAACAGAAGTAAAATCAGATTCATAGTACCTGGCAGGTGTTTCCATCCTGTCAATGTAGCTAAATCTGCACTTAAAAGTGGAGTGTTAACCCAACACTCATTAATTTTGGCTGATGTGACCACCACACCCCTCATCCAACAACTCAAGTGAAAGGCTACGAAAGAGCTCCAGAGTTCATATAGGTTTACAAAGAAGGTGAAATTCAGATCAGTTTCTTTTCATACATAGGGCCACAGACAAATGGTTTAGGACCTGTTTCATGAGCTTTTCATCCAGCCCTCTTGTGAAAGGCTCCAGGTTCCCCTATTGGGATGTGGCAGTCCCCAGCTTATTGTCACTCCAATCATTCACTGGCAGTCTCCAGTTGTATCCGACCTCCGTCACAGTGGGAGAATTCTCGTTTGGTGGCACTCTTACACAGCTTGCACAATTGGCAGGTAATATAAAATGCTTGGAAATGGCAAATCAGATTCACTGGAATAGAAAAAATATTAACAACCATACATTTTAATGAACTGTAAATGTTACCCATTTACATCATAAGAGCATGTTCAATTCATTGTACATTTTCATAGGTGTAAATGATAATGCCAGGTGTAGAGAACAATAAAATATTTTAATATTTGAAGTAACTAACCCAGAGACTTCCAGGTGACTGCCTCTTTGACGAGGTTTTGTAAAGCACCATCTATGCATGTGTTTTCTTATTAAATAAATTTAAATCACTGTAATGTTATTTAAAGGCCTAGCAGAGATATGTGTTTCCCTCATAAACCAGTTACTAAACATATTGATATATCTAACCAGGGAAGCCAAAACAGAAATTTGTGTAACAAGAGAAGTCATATTATAAGCCAATATGTTATTAATCTTTTTTAATTACATAACTATAAGCCTAGAATTACCTTTTTCATATATTTGCATATTCTCAGTCATCTTGAAGTGAAACTGTTGGAGAATGCAGGTCAAACTAAGAAATACCGTAGGAATCCCTTTCATACAATATAAAGAACCTACTTTTTTTGTATTCAGATCTGCAGGGAATCTTACTAGTGAACATTGGAACTAACAATGGATAATTTTTTTTAATGTATGTATCAGGCATCTGTGAATGCCTGACTAATAGCATACCTTTATGTATCTTTGGTTTAGTATGTGTAAATGGCATATCTATGGTAGGGAACAGTACAGTTGCACTACTCACCACATAGATTCTGTGATAATTGCATTTTCCCATAGTTAGTCTCCATGGGCAGCATAAATCTTAGGTAGGATTATCCTGGCCATGGAATAGCTTTGACTCTGTGCCATGACATTAGAGCTGAAAGGATAGTCTGGTGCCTAACGTCCACATGGCTGCCTGCCCTGAAGACCTGGGGTCACTGACCAACAGGGCCCTTCCCGGTACCCTGCTCTGAGCAAACCAAGGACAGACAGCTGCTGGAATAGAAATATCTGCAAATACCATAATTCTTCCCACTTTGTTTTTTCTTACCTGTTTTGTAGGCATGAGAAACTCCAGTGCACGTGAAATTCAGTGTTTAGTTTGGATATAAAATTAAGCTCAATTCACACAATTGTTTGGCTTTCCTTTACTGAAAAAGAAAGAGTATTGAAAAGTATTTTCAATTTGTATGTATTTTCAATGTATTAGAAAAAGAAAATGTTCCTGTATCAAACTGGATATTTTATACATTTTTCTGGAAATTCTGTTTCATTGCAGATATCCCAAAGTCTTATCAAAGCTTTATGTCAAGGACTTCCGCAAAGGACCTAGCACAAGCATTTGCAGAAAGCTGAAGCTCAGCCTTCACGAGCGTGCAACTCACAGGTTCTTACTTTTTCTTGAAGCTATTCCTTTTAATCTTACAATGGATCTATAAAAATTTATTCTTGTGGAGTAAAAACTGCTTTATTTAAAAAATTTATTTTTCCCTATGATACAGAATATAAACATACAATCTTGAAACTTCCAGTACAACATTGATTAAAGTTTTCTGATAGTCTGCAAGCCTACAAATGGAGTTAAATAATACGAGTATCGGTTCCTTCATATCTGAAGTTCAACCTCAACCCAGGAGTTTTCAAAGTCTTCATTAATTATCTTGAAATCAAACCCTGAAGCTGAATATAAAACCATGCTTTTTGTCTATCTCACGTCTTCATTGTAAAAAAAATTATACATCTCCAATAGCAGCCACATTTCTTTTCCTCAAAAACATGAAAAAAGGAGCAATTAAAGCTCTTCTGCTATACCATAAAAATTATGCAATTTTTCTATATTAGTCTCAGTCATTCATATTAGAACGTCAAAAGACAGATTCTTATCAGAGTTCTTTGAGCAATGACAAGGAAAATTTAAGGTTTATGAGAATGCTGCTGTAAACTCTAGGTTATCAGAACAGGTCCAGGTGTTCCCTTGACACCAGCATCCATGAAGGAAGGGCACATATGTATTCACTTCATTAGAAGCAATACCCTTCTCCTGTAGTTGCCTGAGTGTCGCTGTGCCTGTCCTGTTATCCACAGCTCCTGTTTCTGTGTTGCTGGTTCTCTGCATTCACAGTAGAACAAATAGCATAACTATCAGTTAGGAGAGCTTCAAATACCAATTGCAGAAGCAACGTTTCCAGTATGATTAAAATTCTAGCCTAACTCACATTTGATTTGGGGAGTCACTACTTCTTAACAGGATAAATGGAAAAATCCATTGAAAAAATACATAACATGTATTTTCTGTCTCCAGCTGAGCCTATATAGTCAGTTGGCCTCTGGACCCTTGGATTTTATATCTATCCCATCACTTTCCAAGCTATAATTCACTCCTTGTCTTTCAGCACTATGCTAACATGAACAGGCTTTTTTTTTTACCACACAAAATCCTCTGACAAATACATTTGATGACTCATAATTGTTCTGCTTTGTCTATTGCAGGGATGCCAAGAGCATTTTGTCCATTGCACAGGAGTTGACTGAATTTATTAGTGCTTATCATTAATACTAACCACATCTTTTCATATTAAAAAAAAAAAAAACACCACCTCCACTGTGAAGTATTTCTTTTTTATAAAAATATAGAACAGATGTAAACCTAAAATAATCCACTCAATCAAGTGTTTGGAAAAAGACTAGAGGGAGAGGCCTGCCATCCCTAATAAAACACTGGTTTGGAAGCTATGTTTGCTCAAAATCATGGCTCTGTCCCTTCTCTGTTTGGATACCTCCACATATTCAGATTTTGGGACGGAGGTTCCCTGAGCCTGGACATAGACATAAGAATCAAATTACTTTAATCCCTCCTCCCAGTTTGAAAACCTGTCTGTACCTACAACTGTGTGTGCTTTGGTGAGGCATTCATCCCACCATCTCTGTCCTGGCCATGATCTGCAGAAACATAAATACAATCAGAGTTTAGTTCATATTTTGACCAAGGTTCCCTTTTCTAAATAGTTTTGTGGCTTCTGTTTGTGTTTTGATTTTTTAAACAGTATCTTGGCTCATCCCCTATCTCATCTTCTGGTTGCCATAAGGGCTGATGCAGAGAAAACAAACACAGGCTGGTGTAGCTGCTCTTTGTGTGATCCCTTTCCCAACTATATCTGGTGGATAGATAGTCTGCATCGAAGTACTCAACAATATCCATCAATTCACTGTTAGAATAAAAATAGTAAAAACATTTAAAATGCTTTTTGTTCTTGTATGTGTTTCTTGAGCTTTATTACTACGTAGTGGTAATAAATGCATGCAGCAAGGTATTACAAATTGATAAAATATGATATCTCTTGGTGCTTGGGATATGAAGGTTAAAAAAAATGTAGCAGCTACAGACTACATTGGACCTCCTAAAATAAATGTCAAAATGGAGATGTTGGTCGAAAGTAACCATCAGGAAATGATGGAATTAACAATCCAAATAGCAGCAGCCAGGTTTTACGATTTGGTTCATAGCTAATTTTTTCTAGACACCACCAGGTCCCCAAAGCACCACATCGTTCAGTAACCTCAGCTGGCACTGGAACAAACATTTCTCTTACAAACTCAGATTCATCTCATCTGACTGTAGTTGTCCCACACAGAGATGCTAAAGTCTACATCAGTTTTTCCTGGTTTCATTTAAAGCTAGAGAAGATTAAGAGGAGCAGTCTCCGCACAAGGAATTTATTTGACACAACTTAGACACTTTTCTTAAGTTGGAGGAAATCCCCTCTGGAATTGCCTTTTACTCCTCCTGGACTTATAAAGAAAGCTGAGGATGACAAGGGCAGACTTGGATACTCGGCTTTAGAGATGCCAAAGAGAGAAAAATAAATCCCCAAACCAAACTCCTAGCCCTAAAGATTACAAAGAAATTCTGAGAAACCTTTGAAGGACGAAAATTTGAAGACAAAACACAAATCAGTCTATTACACTTCTAGTCATCTTCATGAGCCTTAATACATTTTTCTTTGAAAATATATTAAAATAATGTCTAGACTGAAGACTGGTGTGAACAGCCAGAAGTCCCTGACAACTAGGAGAATTACTCTGCCTTTCACTGGATGTTTTCCAGTAATTGTTTATTCTTAATCTGAGTGATTTCTTGATAACACACTTTAACATTTTTTTTCTACAATGACCTCTTCAGATAATGACTTAGATCAGACATTTTTTTGCATTTGCTGCACTCACTGTTTTTCATAGTCAGTGACTAAGTTCCTGCTGTCAGCAGATGAGTTCCTATCTGCTTGTCCTTAACAGAGATTTAACAGCAGATGCAGTTTTGATCAGATTTTTTAAATTCTGTCTTTAGCATGCAGTCACTCAATATATAAAATTAGACACTGAATGATGTTAAGATATAGGCTCACTTTTTTTTTTCTTGTTCTTCATATATAAAAATTTTGGGACCATCTGCCTCACAAGCCTCTTGAACCAAAGACATTAGTCCTTAAGTTCTTTTGTTATTGAGTGCCTGTGAGCACTGGATTTATAAGTAAGGAACTGTGAAAAATGTTGCAATATACTGGTTAGAACAGACTTGAAATCCTTTAATCTAATGACTCTGTATTTTTATTAAGTTCTGCATTTTAAAAAAATATTTTTTTTTAGGTTTTCTGTATGGAATAGGCCTTTCTATGGAATGGTGAAGCTGACAGACTGGAGAACAAATTACCATGACGTAATTTGTTTCTGATAGTCTTACCAGAGTCACTCAGTTTTTCTATTTTTTGTGCATATTATTTCTGATTTCTCTCCCACTGCACAAGGTTACACTGAGAAGTAAGGAGATGGTCCTGAGGATCTTTTCCATTACTCTCCACTTCATTTGCAATAAATAGGTATGTACATACTGAATACATCAGCTTCAGACTACCTTCGGTCACTCAAAACAGCAGTTTATTTCCTCACACTCCTTTGCCATGAATATTAGACTTCAACTAATGCCACTTGAATCTACCAATATTGCCACAAAGAGACACTCTCAAAGAAATGATTTGATGCAGAAATCATGCCTCCCTTTACAAATTGCTTCCTTTACATGAAGATGTACCATTGTATCCTACATGGTCTTTTAAGCAAAAGTTCATTACTTTCTATGCCTCTCTCACTACTGCCAGGCCTCCACTCCTCAAGCAGCAACAAGCAAGGCTCCCCTGCAGGGAGCCATTGTCCAAAGCTCTCCCCTTCATAGGCCAGGAGCAGTCTGGCTTCCAGTCCCTGGGCTGCAGGCTTTGCCTGTGCTGATGAAATGATCTGAGCCAGTCTTTCCAGAGTGAGTACCTCCGCAGTGTGTTACTCTGTGCCGTGTACGTGGCACACAGCTGTCTGGAAGAAGCTTTACTATGCAATGCAGAGACATGCCCTTAAAGACACAAAGAGTTAACATAGTGTAATTTTCCTAATAAAACTAAAGGCAGTGCATCTTTTTTTTTTTTTTTAAGCTATGGCAGGGTATGTGACACCATGTAATTTTTCAGGAATTTTATACTTTGCAAGAAAACAACAAAACCCTCTGTCTTTTTAAGGCTGTTTTCTTTTTCCTGCCAAAAACACCCATTTTCTTTGTTCTGATTGCAGTAGTAAATATTGTGGTGAAGACATTTAACAATGGTTACAAAAATTCTTTTATTTTACCTTGTGAAAGGACATTTCAGAAGTTTACCAAACAAATTCAACTGCATCTCAAGTGAATGAAAAACACCATGCACTGTATATTTGCTGAAGTACACCTTAGAGGAATAAATGCAACAGGAAAGCAGAAGGCAGCATTAACATATGCAAAGCATCTCAAACCCTTCTATGGCCTACTTGGTATATTAGTAACTTTGTGTGGCACAGATAGATAAAGGTAGGTGGAGACAGGTAAAGGTAAAACTACCATCATACTTCTCGGTGCCATCATTCTACCAATGAGAGACAGTATAAGCAGCCCAAGCCCCAGACCTCCCCAGCTGCCTGGCTGCCTATGTTGAGAACCACAAGTAGCATTCCCGAGGCTGGTACAAGAGAGGCACCCACCTTGCAGACATTCACAAAAGGGTTCCCAAAGAAAATCTCACCTTTACTTGGAAGTATGGTCCGCCTTTGACACCCTAGTTGGGATAACATAGTTATGCTTCAGTACTTGCACAGAGTCCCACGTAAAATTAGGCCCAGCATGATTAAAAGAAAGTCAAGGCTGAAATGCACAGTGATTATCAAAATCCAGCTTCTCTCCAGATTCTCTCGCAAATGTAGCATAACTCAGTCCGTGATGCTTAACTCGGGAAAGTTGAAACAAATTATCTTTTCAGTAAGTCAGTTTTCCTCATTTGGTTTAAAAGAGAAAACTCTGGCCCCAGCTGTAGGGTCCCCTTCAGCAGTGAGAGGACTGGGAATGATATTGGCTGTTGATTTATATGGGAGTGCTGACTTTAGCCTGAGCAATGAATGGTTTTGAGAACCATTGCCCTGTGCTCTGCTCTGGCAAGCTTGGAGGCAGAATTTTATTGCTGCTGACCTGACTGCTTCCTGGAAACCAAAGGATTCTGGGAACTTCAAACTATTCTTCCCAACCAGGCGTAATTACAGAAACTTGCTGGCACCTTTAGCTTTAGCTCCCTGCCTGTGAGCAGGAGCTCACAGACTTTGAGAGCAGCAGTCATTCGGGTGACAGGAGATCAACATTCACCACCAATGGATACCAGGCAGGCTGTGAAACAACTTACAGCTGGTCATCAGTCCCCAGAGTTGGCTCAGACCCTGACCCCAGGGGTAATTGCTTTAGACCAAATGCTGCAGCTTATTCTCCAGCCATGGCTTTACCACCTGCTAGGAATTACTTGTTTACAGACTCATTCCATGGTCACCTCTCCTGTTGAAGGACCACCACAGCTCTGCTGCTCTGCAGTCCTCACATAACCTCCTTATGAGGGGAGAACATCTTACTCTGATTTATTTTCAGCCCACCATCTCATTAACTATTCTGAATCATTCTTCCATCAAACTTATTTATTTTTTCTGCTACTGTCTCAGAAGCATAAACCTATTTTCTGTCTCTGTGTAACTGATTTAAATGCTTGCTTTTCTGAAGCACCATACAATTTAGTGAAATCCTTGACTACTGCATCTGCTACTTATTGTTATTGCTACATTGTGCTTAACTACATTTTTAAACTATTTTCTTATTGATGGATATTTCAGTCTATTCTTTCATAGCTATAAAGGAGATAGTCAACTGTAATAGAAGTAATGTAAGATATGCTCCATCTTTTTGAAAAACAGGACAAGAAAGCACATTAAATTATACACTCAGACATTGAAATGGTAAAATATAAGAATTGAAGTCTCGTGAACCTAAATATTACTAACAGAAAGACTACTTCGTTTTTAATGTCATATTTTTCAAGATGATATTGAAGGGGCAGTGAGCAGTAGGTATAGCCAGTGCTAGACACTTGGGAGCAATGTGTAACTGTATACAAAGCTGTTTTGATGGTTTAACAGGGATATATGTTGCGTGTGATTTAAAAAAAAATCCAAAGTAGATTAAACATGTTATTCCCTTACATTTTGGTGACACTGAGACATGTCTATAGATCCCAGTGGGTACCTAATAGCATCTTTAAACATCTAAAGACATTTTGAAAACGTTGCTTATTGTGTCAATCCCAAAGAGCAAGTTAGGATGGAAAACTCCTCCTAAACAGCAACAGGGAACTTTCAAGCCCCTGGTCACCCTTTGCTGGGAGATACCAAAGGTCCGAACCAGTAACGGAGAGTTTGAGATGGCATAGAAACAAAAATAGGGAATACAATATAAGATGAAGAATACAGGCATGCATGTGTGTGTATATATATACATATATATGTATGTATGTGTATGTATATGTGTGCACACACATTCAGGCCTAAAGTCAGGGCAGACTTTAAGTTCATATGAAAACCAGAATAAGAATAGGATGTGTCTCATCTGACTGCATGCTTGATTACAGGAATTCTTATAAATGAACCCACAGGAGCTCACAGCAGAAATGATGATCTATTTGCTACTTACCATGTTATCTCTGCTAAGCATTGTAAATGAATATGAAATTCACTTCTGCATGACTCCCGAAAATGACGAAACATTTCTTATCTATCCGTGGAATAAGAAAGACAATCCATAGTTACTAATGGTACTGACATGTAATCTTGTCTGACATTCTTCCTATAAGCATTTATTAGTAACTTGCTAAAGAGAGGACATACAACTAACAGGGGTCAGTTAGTCACTGGGTTTAGTTGAATTTCATGTTTGGATCCTGTGAAAGGATGATCTCTGATATCTTTGAAACATTTAAATGTAAAGTAATCACCAATGGCAACATATAAAAAGAACCAGTTTTTGTTTGTTTACCACATGTATTTCGTAGTGTGCATAAGCACTGCTTGAGCCCAAGCCCCAGAATGATGAATTTGTTTTCAAAACTTCATCTCAAACATGTCCTGTAGGGCGGGAGGGGGGGGAGGAGGAGGGGAAAGGTGGTGAGTGATGGGGCAGTTTACCATCCATTTCTCTTTCCCTTTTTTAAATTTTGTAGTAATTTTCAGGAAAAATATACATTTCCTTCTTGGTCTTTTGAAAGCATAAATATTAAATAAATACTAAGTATTTTTCAATAACAAATCCTCCGAATAAATGGCATCTGGGACATTGTACTAACTATAAGCTTTCTCATCCACTGGGGTCACAGCTGAAGTGATGGGAAAAGTAGAAGGACTATCTACAAGTACTTTAACTCAATTCTTGTTCTGATTTTATGCAGCAACTCGAGGGGGAGATGGAAGAAATCATAAAGCACCTAAACTCATTCCTTCTTGGAAACATCATTAATGGAGATAGACCCTGGTAGGCTATACCCACAACAAGGAGTGGTGGGGCCAAGAAGAGTGTCTACACGGAGTGGAACAGCTGGTGCAGAGGACATGAAGATCTTCTTATTTACAGTTCAGGGTTTTTTCCACCTCTGACATCCTCTAGTCTGGTCCTGTGGTCTGCATGCCCACTCCAAAGGAATTTGCTACACAGACATTGTACCCCAAGGCAGGTAAAGGCCCACTGAATGAGAACAGTGAGGACATCTGTTATACAAGCACAACTCCAAACTCCAGCTAAAGTACTGGTGTAACACATCCTGACCTATTGTACAGCCTTGAAAAGTCCTCCTGCTTATAACCTCAATTCTTAGAGCTTTTATTGTGGATGGTACTTGAAATATCAGAATTTAACCTGAGTGTTGACCTTACATTCCTGGGGAACTGAAACTTAAACAGTGACATTACGTGTATGAGGTCTTTTCTGAACTGGATATATGGAACCTTAAAGGTTTTGGGGGTTTGGTTTTTTTTTAGGGTTTGAGTTGGGTTTCAGGGATTTTTTTCTATGAGTTTCTGTGTACAATAAGGCATATGCTTCTGGGACAGAGGGCATGCTGGAAATGTTCAATGGGAATTATCATCTTCTGTTACTCTTCGCATGGTACTTAAGTGGGTAATTACTGCGGGTTCATAATGAATGTTGGCTGAAAGCACTGCATTTGAACTGCTGCTCACAACAACCATCAAAAAAGTTCCATTTTTTGCAGATTATCTGCTTCCCTGTGCTCAACACCGCAACTAGTTGCAGGGAGTCAGCAGGACGTGTTCAAGTCTCCTTCAACGGTGATGGATGAATGAATTTATATTGACAACCTGTGTGAAGACAAGAGTTACAACAGTGTTGAGGTGTGTCATGCAATTGCTTTAAGTAATCTTAAAGTCTTTAAGCAGATTTTTAATAATTTTGGAAGAATCTCCCACTGTTATGGGAAAGGAGTTTTTCTGGAACGTATGGTAAAGTTTAGGAATTGTGCTTAAATTTAACATCTTTTTGTCACAGATGGGAACTCTGAGACAGAGAGTAGTTAATGAGTGGACTGATGTCACAAAGCAGCTGAAGGGACGTTCATGAAAACCTACCTTTATGCCCAGAAATGCTGTTTTGTCTTCCTAAACAACCTGCTGGAGCTGACCCTGCTCTGAGCAGGAGATTGGACTAGATGATCTTCGGAGACCTCTTCCAACCTCAACTACTTGGTGATTCTCTGACAGTTCCACCATTTTTGTCTATTCTGTGTTTCACTCACAGGCTTTATAATTTTGGAAGAAAATGTGATAAAGATCTACCAATCCTTTATTTTTTGTTCTTAAAAGCTAAAAATACCATGCATCACTTCCCAGTGATGTGCTGAGGCTATAGCCTTAGGCTCTTGAAAGTTGCATGCATACAAATATCAAAGATTTCATCTTCATGTGGGTTCTTATGGAGCCCGAATTCACTGCCTAATAGGAAATGCATGTGCTTATGCAGACAAAGTGACACACTTAAATGCTGCAATGTCAAGAAAACCTTTCTAATCTGCCAAGATCTGAATTCCAGGACCTGCTTCACCTGACATGGATAAGCAGATCAGATGCTAATTCGGGCAGGAGCACTCTCCTGAACTCAGATATCTAGTTAAGTCAAAAGGAATTGTGAAAGCCTTATGACTGCTAAAGGATATCCATGAGATAGAGACTATACTGTACATTCAGTTACTGGTTTGGTTTCCTCAAAGATTATATTTATTTTAAATAGTGTTTGCCATTTGATTTAGAGAGCAATCTATTTAAATTGTGCACAGAATCATGGTATGCAAAAGCACTTTTTTTGGTTTGCATCTTATTATTTCATCATCTGATTTAAATCTGTTATGACTTATTAATATCTAATTACATACTATATGCCACTGACAATTGGTATAATCTAACTGATGTAACTTCTCAACAATTTAGAAAACTTCTGAGATACCACTTACGTGATGTGGTAGCTCATGCTCTGAATAAGTTTGAGCTCTAGTCTGTATTCTGGCATCATCTTTTTTTGTTATTATCATTATTTTAATTAATATTACATTAAAAAACAATTATACCTACTTTGAAGAAAAATGAGTTCTTTCTACTGGTGAAGAGAAACTAAACAAATCTGAAATTAAGCAAAAGCATATGACAATGTTGTATTCATGTTCCTTCTATTTAATGTGAAAGAATGACCCTTTTGTGTTGATACTGAGGTTGCAAGCATTATAATTAAATGTTTCATTAACATGAGACTAAACGACTATTGAACATTCCCTTAGTAGGAGATTTTTGCAAGGTTTGTCAGTTCTGTGGTATTCACTCTATTTCTATTTTTCCTTCTCATACCAACTTTAAAGTTATTGTATACTTTCACTTATTAATCTATTTCAGAGTATTAAGAGAAAGTATTGTTTTCTGATTGCATTATCTAATTCTATCTCAACTACAGGTTTCTTTTATTGGCACCAGTACTCTCCCATGTTTTCTAGAATACATAGTCTAACTAATTTTTATTGCATCTTACTTTTCATAAGGAAGGAGCAGAAGGAGAGGTACCTAATGCCTTTCTGTTCCTTTTTGCTATGCCACTATGTAACAGAAAACACCTGGACAAGGAGCATCTGGATCACTGTCATATATTTAAAGTGTTTCTTAGAATCTTCTTGAGACCTACAAAATATTTATACTTTTTCATGTTAGAGAATTTTGAGAGAAAGAACAAGACGACCAAATACACCAATACAGAAACTGCACCTGGAGTATTTGCAAGGAGGTGACTAGATGGAGCTCAGTGTGATGAAGCTACAAATGGCCCTTGCAAAAGTAAAACTGTGAGATGAGCTGTGTGATTCAGGATCCACCTCTCCTTCCCCATAAGAAACACTACAGAAATTCAAGACTAAATGAAATAACTGTAGTAGTGTCTCAGTCAAATGGGTTTTGAAAGTTCTTGCTCTGGAAATAATTAAGAGGTGACAATCACTAGCCAAGCTAAAAAATGTTTATTGAAAGAGTAAGACTCTCAAAGTGAATTTTCCTCTTAGGGATTCTTGTTCCACTTAGTACATAACACCTGTTATTGCTAATAAGCATATAGTTACTTATAAAAGAACAGTAGATCGCTATTCTAGCTGCATTTCGCTGTGCAGTGGGTTAGAAAATAAAGCACAGTCTCAATCTTAAATTTCATAGATGATATGCTGGCTCTGTGGAAGTCAATTAAAATTTTGTCATTGATTTCCAATGGTGAGAGTGTTCCACAATACAGGCTTGGAACGTAAAAGAAATCAATATTATTGTAAGACATTTACTGGCTGAATTCTGTTTATTTTTAATTCCCTTGGTTCCTTCATGTAGACCAAGAGAAATTCATTCAGAGGACTTTGTGGACTGATAGTTTAATGAATATGATTCAGAGAAGAGGCAACAGCCTAAGTCATGTGACATCGCTTTCAGTTTTCAGACTTACCTTTTATAAACAAGCTGGTTTTTAGCATAGCAGAATAAAAGATTGACATACACTGTCCCACAAGCCTAGAAGTATCAAACAAGACAGAACACACACCTCAAATACTTTGTTGATAATGGTCTGGTTTTGCGTAAGCACCATATATACACATATATATATATATATATATATACTTTACATATATCTGCCCTGTCCATAATTTGAAAATGAGCAAAAGTGAGTAATTTCGAAAGAATGTCCAAGAAACTGTAGCAGAGAAAATCAGCTTGCAGGCTGAGCCCCTACCTGCCCAGTTTTTGCCTAGAATAATTCTCCCCAACAAAGTTAATCATCCCTGACAATACTAGTTAAAGGGATGCATTGACATCATGTAGTTGTATCTGTACTTTACTGAGTTGCTATGAAATGGAGCACATATTTTTACTTTACAGTGTACTAATTTTCAGATTTACAATACACTTTAAAAAAGGCATAACAATTTTATGCCTATTTTTAATCAAAGGAGATTATTTAGCTCACAATGTATTTTCAGCAAGCAGTTTGGTTAAACTACTACATGGTATTTGATATGATAAGATTGCTTCAGCTACTGTAAATTAATATGTGTATGTGGACTAGAGTTTTACAAAATTAGAAGGAAGGGTTTTTTTAACTTTAAAGATATTTCTTGTATAGCTTTTAAGTTCTTGAAAGGCAGCCTAGCTATTTTCATATTTTTTACAGTCAAAATATGTTTATTAGTATTAAATGCAGTACGGTACACTTTACACAATGACATACAGAATAGGCATGTGTGTATTACATTTTAGATTATATTGTTCCTGTGTAATTTATCCGTACAGTATACACAGCTTTCCTCAGAGAGGGGATATATCCAACACATTCACAAGCCCACATACTCCAAATATTTGGACCGGTCTGACACGTTAAGGGGGTTACCTCATGAGGCAGATCACACGTTCTTGCTTCTCTGTGAAAATTGGGTGGTACTTTAATTAATGCTGAATTGCAGTAGAATTTCATGTAAGTACTTAAAACACTCACAAGGCTACAGAATGAGTTAATTATGATCAGTGTTATTACAGTGAATACAAAATGAATCAATAATGCTGGCACACTTAAAATGAGGTGTTACCCAGGACTGTGGTAGAACGCGTAAGGTTAAACATTATGTGATGAAAGGCATTATGTGCTCAGCGGAAAGAAGCAAAACTCGATCTCTGTAGCTCCACATTCACAAGCAGAGTGTCTGACAACATCACACACACTTCCTATTTGAACAAGTCGAATGTGCATTTTTCTTGCAGGAACAAGCGTTCAGCAACACTAGACAAAGTTTAACTTTCAAAGGGGAGAAAACACACACAGTACTGAAGTAGCATTTTGTAGCAGCACCCTGAAGGTCTCCTTCTCCTACAGACAGGATTTTTCTGGGTATCTGTAACATTAAAACAGTTCACTGACAGGAATCTGGAGGCAGAAAGAACACCTGAATCTCCTACAGCATGCTGCCCCTAGTTATGCTGTCACTTACCAGTCACTGTGGACTCTAGCTGGAACAAAATTATGAAATACAATGACCTGACTGTACCCAATAAATTACTGTTTGGTAACCTTCTGAAGATAACCTGCCTTGAACTCATAATGAAATTTTTGTTTAGATATAATATATTGTAACAATTCATATCGACTATACATTTAAAAGATGTGAAAGCATAAATGGATTTAATCAGACGTAATTATTTTTATGCTTACTACTCAAAAATATGCAGAAATGAATTTATGGTAATTTGGCAGCCAGTGGGAATTGTGTTTATAAATGTTGAAACAGCTGTTGGCAAATGTAAGTGTTAGAGCCAGGAAAATAGCTTTTAACTTCTACACATCAGGTTTGCAATAAAGGAAACCGTGTTCCTTGTGAGAGCGAGGCTCCAATCGACGTACACATTCAGACGCTTCGCTCAATTCATTCCACACTCATAGGCACAGCAAAGAGATAAGAATTTGCCCTCTAAGCTTTGACTAGTTCCTCACTGGCTCTTGTACTGTCTGTAATTACAACCACCTATTATACAGTAATTCTCTGGGGTATTACTATAGAAGAATGTATAAAATGAGGACTCACTGCACTTCTCTCTGCCTTAGCCCTTAGCATCTTCTCTCTAGTTAGAGATGCCTGTACTGCCTAATGCATGTGCCCCACCTTTACACGTGGATTCCATGCTTGAAGGTTTTGTTAAAGGCAATCGTGCACGTACTCAAAATTGTGTTGGTGCTTAACTCCCATGTTTTCCAGGACAGGCATGTAGCATTGCTTTCCCAGTTTGAGTTTTAGTTTTTTAAGCAGGATCAGTCTACCTTATAGAAATACATGCATGATGTATAGTAGTTCTACATGCAGTATTCCTGCCAAGTTCTCTTCTGTATGAAAATCTCAGTTTGAGTAATTCGGGAAGTTTTACATTATATCGATGAACTACCTTGTGCTACATCTTTATTACTTTATTTCCATGTATTCTAAGCAGATAGGTTAAAAATATAGAATTTGTTCTAAGAAAATTCCCCTTCAAGTTCTAGTTTTAAATGCAGTTATTTTGATTTGAAAATAAGTGAAAAACCGAATGAAAAATTGTCAGTAAAGTCAATAGCACAAGTTAGGCTGGTGTCAAGAAACTAACCTATTTATCAACCGGAAGAAATATCCTGTGTGTAACAGCAGCAGTGCCTGACCTGTCAACACTTACAATATTCAAAATCATCATTTTCAAACACACAGCAAGGGTAAAACACATCATTACTACATTACTGAGTAAGTACACTTTTGACTCGGAGTACGTTACAACTTTTACACATAATTTCCAATTTCGAAGATGTAACTAAGAGCTGACTGTGTACATCACAGCCTTAATCCTAGTATCTGACTTTATCAAATGATGGGGTTCCTTTTCATTCCTGTACTCTATGTTATTGTGGAAATCAGTAGCATTTCCAATAAATTATAGATTGACCAGTACTAAAGGTTCTTCAAAACTCAGTCATCTCCTACTCAAGCATTTTAAGCTTCTATTAGGCTCCTTTGAAAACCATAGAGTGCCCTCTGTTGATCGAAACGTATTCCTTTAGCATATTAAATATTTCACACAGAAAATGTTACAGTTTCATCTTTTCCAATGCTTCAGTTAAAAAAAAAAAAAGTGCTAGTTTTGCAAAAGTAAATGTATTTGCCTAAAGGCTGGAACTGGAATTCAGAAGTATTGAAAACCCTAAACCACAGCCTACTGCACTACTAAATATTTACGTCTAATAGTGAGGACTGGGAAGATACAACCTGGCAATTCTAGTTGAAAGCAACTTCTTTCCCCGTGTGTGCATAGGTATGCATATCTGCTCATTGCTGCCTACTGCTCTGGACATGCACATTTGTATTAATATAATAAAAAAATTAGAATTTTTAAAAACTTGGTGCAAACACAGATGCTGCATGCTGCAGAATACGGTGACCAACAGAAAATGAGTGGTAAATGGTGATTGCTTAATCCTACCATGTTCTCCCAAAAAGCAAAACATCTGAGTGCAGCTTTCAGCTCCCGTGTTATCTCTGCATGACACAAAAAAATTGATGGCTTGTCTTGCTGGTAACTCTTTGAAAATAAGTTCCAGCAAGCCTTGATAAAACAGTAAATTTTATTGCAATTTTTGAGTAGGAATTCATAGGAGGAAGAGAATGGTTCTTTTTTTTTCCTATAATTTTTCCTTTCTCATCTGTTGTCTGAATGGAAACACTGTTATACTTAGGTCTGTTTCATATGTTAATTGATTGAGGATGTCAACACTGAAAGAGATTGATTTGCATTAAAACATCTTACAAAATAACATACCCTGATATACTTTATTGAAATGCTGAGAAAAGACTCACACTTCATGATGAATGTTGAGATAAATAATAGTGTATATTTAATATGTTAGTTAATGAAATAGTTCAATTTATCTTGTCTGTGTCATTGTACAGATAATGATTCATTTGTAGAAGTAATTGTTCTGTGATATTTTGTAATAAAGGAAGAACAATTTCCATTATTATGTAGCCATTTGAAGATGTAGGAGAAAAAAAAAGAGTTGTGTAATTTAATTTCTTTTACTGTATTAGGACTTTGGTACCAATTGCTGAAGAAATGGGTTTTAATGATGAATGTCTGTGTATTCAGAAATGTGGTGGCAAATATAAAAGCACACAGACAATTCACCTGTTGAATCAGGTTAAATCACTGTAATGCAGTAAATTAACATCTATTTCATAATATAAAACATGCAGACTTAAAACAGAAGTCTGGAAATTAAAGAGGAAACACACAGAAACACTATTCTTCAATGATCTTGTCTCTTTCTTGCATTTCTTGCATTTCTTGCCTCATTTCTTGTATTTCTAAATGTGATTTTTTTTCTAATCATATAAATAAACCATATATTCATGAAACTAAGGATTTATTAAGCCGGAAATATAGTAATATAATTTTTTTAAGTACATTAATCAATAGCATTTTTGCATATAATCTTCTTTTTGTCAGGTCCATAGATTAAGCTCGTTTCAAATGTGAAATGAAATATGTCAAATATATTTTTGTGAAAAGAAAAAAAAATGCGGGATAAATGTTGAAAGGGCAAAAAGGAAAACACAAGGGTGTTTTGGGAAATTAACAATATAGTGAACCAAATTTTAAAAATAATATTTAATAGCATGCAGAAAGAAAGGGGGAGAAAAAGAGTAACTGGACTAATACTCTTTGCATTTTTTTAAAGGAAATTCTCAGTCATGAAAAATAATACAGTATAGTATTGCCAAACGGGAAGAAAGAAAAATGTTTTGGAGTGCATGCATTTAAAATTAGCTTCCTTTGGCTTACACGAACAGTTTTTACAAATTCCCTCAAAAATAATGGCATTAATAAACCGAAATCCTTTCCGGTATAGAAGACCTTAATCGCAGAATATTCCCATGACAACACAAAATATTTGTTCTATCCGCTTCCCACTCGTCCCAGCAGCCACAAGAGGGCGCTCTGTTTTTGTTGAACTTGCTTCAACTCCTGAGCAGTTCAGGGATGTGCCGCTTTACAGTATAATATTTTTTTCCTTTTTCGCCCTATTTCAAAGATGGCATATTTTACCGCTTTTTATAACACGCAGATGAAATGATAAGGATCAAAAATCCTTAATGTGTCACTATACTTCCACAACTCGACTCACTCAATTGTTGTCTCCCCGTCGTAATTGTGGTACTCAGGCACTCACATTTTGCTGTGTTGGGTATATGTGATACACCCAAACCCACCACTGATGAGATTTGTTTTATGGACAGATTGAGCTCCTGGGCAGCATTAAACAGAAGCAGAACTCGCTCTTCTGAGTCACATCAAAAGTTGGTGCAGACCTCCTGTACTACCTGAGAAGAGGAACTGCACCAAAGGGAGATGGTGTAGGCGCAATCACATCTCCATGAAATCTGTTCTGCTGACTGGCTATGCCTTGACTCCAACATATTATACAGTCAACAGCAAGGTTGTAATCCTTGTACCTGCCCCTAAAATGTCTATTCTATTAGTTATTTTAAAAGTGATACATAACGGCAAAAACTTGGAATTTTTTTCAATATGTATTTTCTATTGTAATAAATAATATTTTCTGCTGTACAAAATAAGTAAGGAACACTAACAAAAGTTAAAGTAGGTATATTTCTAAGCTAGATACAGAAGGCTGTCTTGGGTTTTTTTCAGTATCTTGGACCCTATATATATATTTAGATCATGTAAGACTAATCTTCTAACTAGATTTCCAAGTAGGTTTTCCAAGAAGAAAGCTGTCCAGGAAAGGCACAGAGCAGTCCTTTTTGTTCCTATGCATCACTCCTTTTTAGAAGTGAAGTGTGCATTTCCCTGAGAGCTGCATCACAGCAAGGGGATGAATACTGGTGTTTTCCACCTTTTCAGACTTGTGACAATCTGTCTCCATCTGGAAGACCTTTCTCTGCACTTTGTCATTACAAAATCACAAGTAAGCTTTGTTCCCTTAGTTGTGCCTTTACCAGACCCATACTGGGTACTGGTACACAGTGTCACAGAGAAAGACGAATAACATTCATTCTGTAGTTGTGGTTTATTGGTGGTGTGTTTTAGACATTAACCATCTTTCCACCAAATTTCAGTTTACATGCTCATGAAAGTGCACAGGATTTCCCCTACAGAAACCTTCCCTCTGTAAGCCTTCAAATATATTTCCCTCTCCATGCTGATTGAAAAACTCAGGCACTGCTTTTTTAACCTCAAGTTGCTTGAATTTCTGCTTAAATTTTAGTCTCAAGTTATGTGTCTGAGCTAGATGGATTCTGCATGCAAAAATTTCTAGCACAAACTGCTAGAATAGTACCCTATGGAGATCTGGATATGTAGGAAAGGTTTTGTAAAACAAATACAAGCAAACAAGAAGCACAAATTTTACAACATAACTAGTGTTTTCTGCTTGACAACATCCCTGGTGGTATGTTAGAATGATATTGGAGACCTCAAATGTTCATAGATTATTAAAATATGACACTTTCAGAGCTCCCACAGGGGTTCTACAGTTCATTGCACAGATGGAGTAAAAGGTGCTAAGAAGTTGGAGATAATACAGTAATATCATAGTATGATACCTGTAATCAACCTAGTCATAAGACATAAAGAACTAAAATCTTAGTCACTCAAAATGGAATGTAAAGAGGTAGATTGTATTGCACTGATTCTTCTTTTCTCTGCTTAATAACTTCAGTTTCTTGAAGAAAGTGAGACATAATCAAGGCAAGAAGGTAAGTTTAATATAGCTGAGTGCAGAAACAGGTATATTTTTCTGTATGGCTTGGGCAAGTATCACTTGATTACCTCCATCCTGACTCTACTGCCAGTCTTTGCATCAGGCCACTATTGTGTAAAGCATTTCACAGTTAGAGGTTGATCACATAAGTAGCAAAATAAACTGTGGCATTCTTGAAGGGGAGGAGAAAATAGATTATAGGTTTGATTTGGTTTGAGGATGATTTAGAGGGGTAAGCCTCTTTATAACATCATTGCTGCTAGAAAGTCAAATTATGTCAGTGGCTGCTGGGTGCAACTAGATCCATCCAGATGTTCCTCTCTATTTTGCTGTAATTATTTGTGGTCACACTGTCCCCAGCAAATCAGCCATGACAGGAGATGACATGAGTCAAACGCCTCCATTGGCAGTAGCTGCAGAGATGGAGACCCTCCACCCTCTGTGCAAGTCAGCAACTGTGTGTAGATTGACGGCATTTCTTCAACCAGCTGCTGTCCTGGTCTGGTATCTGTCTTCCTCTCATTTTCAAAACTAACTCTACTCTGAGTCATGGACAAAAAAGAAAGAGGAACCTTCTTATGTGTATTGAAATAGGAGCAGCTGCAGAAATAAACAGAACCAGTGCTTGGAGAGGGAATAGGGATAATCTGATCTGTCAAATGGCCACATTCAAGCTTGTCTTTTTTCCTTCACCCTGACCATAGAAAATACAACTAGAGGTTTGATTTCCTTCATTGCAATGCTCATCACCTGCGGTCTTTGAAGAGAAAGGAATTTCCCCTGCTCTACTACCACTTTATGTTTTTGTATAATCGTGTATTGTTTGATAACAAAATTATCAGGAAAGGGCACACTTTCAGCAGCAGCCACTGCAGTGGTGGCAACTGCTGGAAGTACACGGAATTAGATGGGCTGATCCGTTACTCTGGCAGATAAATCTTCTCTCTTGTTTGAAACTAGAAAACACACAGTTGAAAATTGCTCCTGGCTCTAAGTAATGAAAACACAATATATTCTCTTCATGCTGAATTCATCAAAAGGTAAAAGTATATTAAGTCTCAAGTCAAATGACTTCCTAATTAGCCAGCCAGTTTGTATCCATGAAAAATGCAAATTACAGATGAGTGATAAGATCTTGTATATGTTACTATTTTGCAGTCTCAGACTTTTTAGCTGGAACAGTAGTAATAAATAATGTTTCTGAGTGTTCATGCTGTGAAATTGCTTGCTGTTGTGAATACATCTCTTCACTACCTGCAGGTGCAGCAGTGAAAGTACAAGCACTGTTAATCACCCTTAAAGCAGTGAAAAGGAAAAAAAAAGGAAAGATTCTTCCTGGCAATGTCTTTCATGTAAATTCAATGAATCTAGACATTGTGTTATGTTCAGGAACTCAGCAGTGCACCTGAGGTGTCAGATATTCTTTCCCTGCTCTGATCCCCTGACTCGCCTCCTGCCTCTTAGAAAGGTCCGTATTTCATACAGGAAAGAGCTCTGACCATTTTTAGACTGAGCAGGTAGGCACATTAGGTGATGGGACCAGCCCTGCAAGTTCTGGGCAGACCTTCCCAGTAGGCCACCGGTGGTGGTTGCTACATGGCTCAACAGTAACTCCTCAAGGGTGCTGAAATGGCAGCCTTGAAAGATAGGCCTGCCTCCTATCTATACATATCACTTCTAAGGGTAAAAACTTTGTTTTAGTTCTTGTATCCACCTGATGCTTTGGTCTCACCCTGACACTCACCCAGAGGTTCAGCTAGTTCCAGCAGAACTTAAACTCTGTAACACATATTTGTGTTCTTTTAAATTCCAAACACCCCAAGGTTGGTCACTGCCCACGCTACTGTGTGCTGAATTGTGAACCACTGATTGTATAATTGCATTTTAACACCATTACTAGCAAAGCTCTTAGAAATCCACTGACCCCCTGGAGAGCTGCCGGCCCCCCCAGACAACATCGACATCTGTTGCTATTCTGTTTACTCTCCCCTTCAGCGTGAGGGTATAATGTAGAAGTTAGAGTCAAAATACTTTATGATACAGGTATTTCTTGTGACACATAAAATAATGCAAATAGATCTAATGTGTTATGGAAAACAGATTTACATAAAAAATTTCTGTCTTTAATCCCTTCAGTTGATGATCTCTGTCTGATTCTCCAGCTGACTTCATGCCATTGTCTAACCCGTATCCTCTTACCTTGTACCTGCTCTTAAAGGTGTCAAAAGCAACTTTGTATTTCTGCCAGAAAAAATGTGGGCAAAAATGTTTGACAAAAAAGTCTGACATTTTTGTAAAGGGACAATACAATTTCAAAAACATCTGTGAGTGGCAACCTGAACATTTCCCTCTGTATTTTCCCAGCTTTGCAAGGAAAAGTTGTGTATCCTTTGCACAACTGAGAAGACTGCCTGAAAAACAAAGGAGAGCTGGTAAAATGCACAAGAAAGTTGAAACAGATGATGGTTCTTCTGACTTTCATGTGTTCTACTCAGTAGCTTTATTCTGTAGTTTCCCTAGCTGTAATATGGGAGTGACAATATTAGGAGCTTAACAGATTCGTCTGATGAGTTTTATTTCACTCAATATTGCAAAGTGCTTTGAGAACCTTGCCAATGTCAGTGAAATACAAGAGAGGCTTTTTTTTCCTCTCTCTCTCTCTTTTCTTTTTAATTGCACCAGGACAACATAATATTTAAAAAAGTAATTTATATTAATGTTTTCTTTGAAAGTAAAGTAAGTAATGGAATATTTTGCAATTTAGATTGCTTTCTATATGCAAAAATTGTCAGCAATCATTCCTCACACACAGAAAAAACCCCTGATATATCTATGATAGTTACACAATAAAAAATCATTTAATTTATCTTGCACATAATTACTGTTCTTCATTTAAAACACTTCTGTCAGCTGTATGTGATAACATCTCATGTCTATGTAGATTTTGATAGAAGAAAAACTAAACTAGAGCATCTACATTTCTATTACCTCAAGATCTGTTTATTTCAGCTCTTCCATGAAACAGAACAGGTCTGTTTTAGCTGTGGAATTAGTGCAGTAACACTTGTTACTGCAGTAGCAGATATTCTGCAGTATACTGCATGCTCTTTCCTCTCACTACTTACTGGTTTCAGCTGCCTCTAGCTGCAATTTTCAACCTTATGTCTGAGGAAATCTAAGCATGGACAGACTATTTCTGATACATTTAAAAAAGCTAAATAACAAAAGCAAAGTCATTGTCATTAAATTAGTATTCATTTTGCAGACATCTGCCTCTTTAGAGGAAAACACAGGTGTAAAATGAAAAGAGTTGAAAATCATTGCAGTATATTGGATCTAATTTAACTAAGTATTGGATCCAATCTAACTCACATCTTTTACAGAACATCTTCACTACTCTCAGAAGCAAACAATGGAATGTGAGAGTACCTCAGAAAAAAGTCCTGTAGGTCCACCTGATTAAACAATCACCATAATCAACACATGGCAATTGCTCTTTAGTAGTGTTCTCATTTACTTAAGTGAGCTTCATGCAAGTCTAGATCACAGCTTCAAGATTAAGGTGGCATTTACAGCAAGAGTGTGATTTTACCACCTAACAATATTAAAATGAGTTTGGTCTTAATCTTTATATGCTAATTTTACTTATGAAAGCTGTATTTTCTGTGCTGTTTGCAACGAACTTCGGTCGTATCTGCTGTGAACTGTAGAATCCCAATTGGTTTGATTTGGAAGAGACCTTAAACATCATCTCATTTCAACTGCCTGCCATGGGCAGGAACATCTCCTACTAGACCAGGTTGCTCAGTGCCCCATCCAACTTGACCTTGAACACTGCCAGCAATGGGACATCTACAACTTCTCTGGGCAACCTTATCTAGTGCCTCATCACCCTTACAAAAATTGTTTCCACACTTACAAAAAGCTTTTTGGAACAAGAGGAATATAGGACAAAAAATCAGTAGATACTGTAAAAAATCTGTTCTAAAGATGTGAAAAAATGAATAGGAAATAATGATGTCTCCTGTCAGATAAGATTGTTTTTAATATTAATTAAAAGTTTCACCACCTGAAGAAGGTGGTGTGGCTGATTAGCTACATTTCAAAGGTAGCAGAAGTCTTAGGAGGACATGCAAAAGACTGGGTTTTGCCAGTTATGTAAGGAAAATGTGGAGGCTGGAAAAGATGTGTGACTCTGCTCCTTTTGATACATGAATCAAAGATATGCCTTTTCCTCAGAGCTTTCAGAATTTCTCTTCTTCACCTGTGGGTAAGGATATATTTGCAGGAGAAACAGCAGGGGAAGGAGGAATGCTGGTAAAGACTGGCAATATCAGCCGAACTCGCTCTTTTCTCATAGGCTGTGTATAGGGCACATGGGTGTATCACTAGGGGAAAAGCAAATCCCTACAAAGTGTTGTCCACATGCAAGGAGAACAACCTTAACTTTCCACTACTATATATGTAGCTGTATGAACACAGACAGATGGTGGGAAGCAGCTGACAGTAGGGTTTATACTTCTTCAGATGGTTGTCTTCTGGATCTCATCTAGTGCCTCACGACAACTACTAAGAAAATAAGTCTCAATCACCATTTGAATCAATTTTCTTTAAAAAAAAAAAAATGAATCTTGCTTAAGACCTGTCTGCATGGCAAAGCTAAAAAGAAATATACATGGCTTTGTTTTTGAACTGGAAGATATCGTCTGTTTAGAGCAGCTCTCATTTGACTTTGATATTGTCTTTTTCACAGCATTAAAAGTATATTTACTGGAATTAGGTCATGCAGAACTTTAAAGAAGCAATGTCAACTCAAAAAAAAAAAAATATAGCCTGTTGCTCAGCTCCAAGCAGGGGTAAAATAGTAGGATTTTACATTTAGACTCTGTATGATGTGAATGAAGTCAGTCAGTCTCATTATTTGAAGGCTATTTGAAGGTTGTGAGTGGCAGTTGGACTAGATGATCATAGTACATCCCTCCCAATTGAAACATTGCATTCTATCCTATTCTATTCTATTCTGTTCTAGTCTATTCTATTCTGTTCTTTGTTGTCTGTAGGTAGATTACCTACAGAGTACACCACACAACATATTCCTCCTTATCTTTAGATCACTTGTTTCTAAGATAGCGAGCTTCTTCAAAATTATTGTTAACTCTAAATATATAAAACCATGAAAAAGCATTAATTTTTCGGAAACTGAGGATACAAATTCAGGTGTACAGCAGAACCAATGGTGCATTTCCAGATTTTTGCATTTTAGTATTTCTCTCAATGTGCTAAATAACTAAATGAACAGTAGTTCTTAATAAGGAAATTTCATTTCACTGAAATGCCTGTTAACATTTTCTACATGATTTAAAATACACGTTCAGTACCTTTCATAAAAGGTTAAGCATGATGAATTATTATATCTTCTAAGTTCTTGCTTTCTGGAGAGAAATAAATTCAAAATATCTGGAGGTGAGAAACATGCAGGAAGCATAACACATGGACCAATCCAGATTAATCTTGATACAGAGCAAAGTTTGCCATCCAGCTGCTGAAAAAAAAAAAAAAAGAGGGACATCCTTTTGTATTCTGAAAATTGAAACATGAACTCATTAATCTCTCGTTGGAAAATCGAATAGTGGAGTTTGAATCTTCAACTATCTTGCATCAATATCTTCAGTTCTCACCTTTCTCCCTTTAGTCGATGAATATCAGCCCGAATAAATGGATTCTTTTAAAAGTCACTTACGTCACCAGTATCGCTCATGATATTAACTGTGGAGAACATGGAAAACTCCTGCTTAAACAATCGGATCTTTTATGACAAGTGAACTTAATGAACGAGTGAACGGTTGTAGGTATGTCTGCCTGGACTTTAGTAACACTTTGCCATCATTTCCCACATTATTCTCCTGGAGAAACTGGCTGCTTGTGGCTTGGATGAGCATGTGCTTCACAGTAAAAACTGGCTGGATGTCCGAGTCTGGAGAGTGGTGGTGAATGGAGTTACATCCAGCTGGTGTCCAGTCACAAATGGTGTTCCCCAGGGTTCAATATTGGGGCTGATCCTGTTCAGTATCTTCATCAATGATCTGGATGAAGGGAACAAGTGCTCCCTTAGTCTGTTTGCAAACGACACTGTGTCGGGTGGGAGTGTTGATATGCTGGAGGGTAGGAAGGTTCTGCAGAGGCATCTGGAGAGACTGGATCAATGGGCTGAGAACAATTATATGAGGTTTAAGCAGGCCAAGGGCTGAGTCCTGCACCTGGGTCACAACAACCCCAAGCAGTGTTGCAGGCTGGGGAAGGAGTGGCTGAAAAGCTGCCTGGTGGAAAATGACCTGGGAATGCCTGTGGACAGCAGCTGAACATGAGCCAGAAGTCTGCCCAGGTGGTCAAGACGGCCAATGGCATCCTGGCTTGTATCAGCAATAGTGTGGCCAGCAGGACCAGGGCAGTGATTGTCCCCCTGTACTTGGTACTGGTGAGGTCACACCTTGAATCTTGTGTTCAGTTTTGGGCCCCTCACTACAAGAAAGATATTGAGGTGCTGGAGTGAGTCCAGAGAAGGGCAAAACTAAATACCTGAAAGCCCTTTCTAGCTTTGGACATACAAAAAATGCTATTCCAAGGAAATTCAAACCTGAAATCCAGTTTTCTTGAACATATTATCCTCTATTATCCTCTATTCTCTCCCACCAGCAGCCCTTTGAGGAATATGAGGTCTCAGTGAACCCATGTGGGCAAGAAGGTCAATGGCATCTTGTATCAGCAATAATGTGGCCAGCAAGACCAGGGAAGTGATTGTCCTGTACTTAGCCCATTTGAGGTTGTACCTGGAATCCTGTGTTCAGTTTGGGGCCCTTGACTAACAAGAAAGACATTGAGGTGCTGGAGCGTGTCCAGAGAAGGGCAACAGAGCTGGTGAAGGGTCTGGAGCACAGGTCTTATAAGGGCCAGCTGAGGGAGCTGGGATTGTTTAGCCTGGAGAAAAGGAGGCTCAGGGGGAACCTTCTTGCTCTCTATCTGATAGGATGTTGTAGCCAGGTTGGGGTTGCTCTCGTCTCACAAGTCACAAGTGATAGGGCAACAGGAAACGTCCACACATTGTGCCAGGGGATGTTTAGATTGGATATTAGGAAAATTTCTTCACCAAAAGGGTCAACAAGCACTGGAACAGGCTGCCCAGGGAAGTGGTTGAGTGACCATCCCTGGAGGTGTTTAAAAGACATGTGGAAGTGGCACTAAGGAACACAGTTTAGGGGCGGACTTGGCAGTGCTGGGTCAACGGTTGGACTATACAGCATCATAAGTATTTTTCAGTCTTAACAATTTTATGATCCTATGAATAACCAACAAAATTTCAACTTGTTTCCCTTACAGAATGTGTTTTTTTTGGTAGACAATGATATTAGGTACTGTATATACATGAATATTTATTAAAATTTTCATATATGTAACATTTTAATTCATATTCCTAATTTTTCTATTTTTACCTCTTTACAGAATAAAGGATAACATAATTTTTAATATAGCTTGGACCAACTATGCTTGAATGAAAATTAGGTTCCTTTTAAAAATTACCCCAGGTAGTTAGGGGTTATGAGATATTTAACTGAAGGCATGAAGTATGCAAAAGGAGAAGAGAAAAAGTTCAGCACAACACAACGTATTGTTCTCTGATTTATCAAATCAAGCATCATGTAATCTAAAAGTCCCTTTTTCAGCATGTCTTTCAGGGTTTCAAAATTAGTAAATTCTTTTTTTTTTTACTTTATGTGTGTAGAAAGAGGATGATTACTTTATCATTGCTCACTCTGTTGGATTTTCAGTTTTGCATGATCTAGTCATTAAATTGACCCAGTACAATATTCCCTGTTTCCCTGGGAGAGGCTACCGCTGTTCAAAGCTAGCTCGGTGTCTCAGCAAAGATGCAGGTCCATGTACTCACCCAGGGTTGTTACCAGTTCTGCACTTTGGATGATTTAGATACTTTTGGCACCAAATGCTCACTGCTGTCAGCTACTCAATGGCAGTTGAGAAGGACTCCAGCCAGACTTCAGACTTGAGGTTTTCTGAGCTTGGCCACGCCACAGCCGGCACACTGCTCCCATGGTCTGCTCCAGCATGGCACACTGGGATCTGGAAGCTCTGCTGGACCAAGAGACTGAGCCCCTCCACCTGCATCCAACACCAGAGCCAGCCCAAACACCTCAACAGAGGAGCCTGGCTGAAGGCACATGCACTGAATGCAGTACTGAGAGCACACGCATGGAGCCACTGCTCACCCTTAAGAAACATGCCAGCAGAATGCACAGGCACCAACCAGCAGCTGTGTCAGGTCTGGACAAACGTATGACTTTTGTCTTGCCATTGGTCCTGCTGGATCTGAGCTGCCATAAGCAGCCTCGTCGCCACTACCTGGCATATCCTTACCTCCATGGATCTCTCAGAGATTGTAAATCTTTGAAGTTTAATTTAGAATACTTCTATAGACAGTATCAAAAAAGTCATCCTGATTTGGAATTTAAGTAACTGCATAAGTTTTTATTTTATATATTTTTTACATCATCACTTGTTATGAATGATTATTTAGCAAAAGGTTACTCAAACTATTCAGGCTTCTTCATCTTTGTCCTCATTCTGACTACTACGTGCATAATTAAGATACAGAAAAAAAAGCTTCTGTGAGGGGCTCTTGTCATATAACTCTGGGGTCCTACCGTCAACCATGAAGTGAATGACCTGAGAGACAAATGGAGTTGTCACATACATACCTACCTTTTCCCATTAGGAAAGATTTTCCAGGAGAGCAAATGTACATTATCTTTAAGCTATTTCTGCAATAATCCCTGGAAGTGACTCAAAGCCAGATCTTCCAGTAAATCTGGAAGGGATCCCAACTCTCATTTTCAGGCTGGGAATAGACTAAACACAAAGGATTCCAGAGGACTCAAATGAGATGTTATGATTTCAAAATCTCCCATACCTGTATTTCTAGAGTCAAATATTTGACTTGTGATCTGTACAAGACATAAAATACTTAATACATGCTCTGTTCAATTTTTTTCTTATTTTTTTTTAAAGCAGCTCATAAATTTATTGCAGTCTTATAGCATACCATTCAGATTGATTTATGGGGCACAGTTCAGACTTCTTATAGCTGAATTACCAAGTACAAACCAGGTACACCATCCCATTAAAAATGAATTTACTACAGGAACTGCACATTGAAATTTAAATAATGGCTTTATTTTCAAGCTGAAACTGAAATATTTGCTTTTCTGCCAACTAATCCAAAACAGTTTATGAATAATTGCATTACCTTTGCTTTCAAAATGTTGTTTATTTTCACTGAAGGTCATAGTCTTTGGGGGAAAATTTCAGAATAATGAGCACTACTTTACATACTCTGACCTGTAGTGTCACAGCTGTCACACCTTTGCGCCGAAGGGTACGTTTATTTTGGCAAAAGAACTTAGTTATGTTGTAGGGGGTTTTTTGCAGATATGTTTGTTTTATTTTAAGGGAAATTCTACATATGTATACATATGCAGAAATAGCTGAAATTCATTTGAACTACAAAGTCATAAATGAGTTCCATATCAATAAAATCTAGAACAAAAAAGTTCTTAATCATAGAGAGTATATCATCACAAGTTATTCCTATCTCACATTTCATAGGAAGTCCTATTTAAGCAAATGTCCTAAAGAATAAGGGGGAAAAAAAGCAGTGTAAGGTTCTCTTTTTCATATTTTTCTTCTATCAGTCTGATCATAACAGAATGCACAATGTCATAAGAATGACTCAGTGTAGGTATTTCCCAATGTTTCCATTCTGCAGTCTATAAGGATAAAAGTAAGTTCCCCAGAACAGTGAAAATACAGGGTCCCAGCCTGAGCTGCAGACACATTCATCACTTTTATTTCTAAAATTTTCTGAGTATTAACTTCATTGTGTGCTTAGGGTTGACAAGAAGAGTCACTTTGAAGAGAAGTCTTCTATAGAATCTTTCATCAGATGGTATGGAAACCTTGCCTAACATATCAGAAGTGATAAAATAAGAAACCCTCAGATTTTTATGTATAATGGCTCCTAAAATAAAACACAATTAAAAAAAAAAAGATAGCAAAGATAAATAATTTCCTTCCCATTTTCAGCTTCACCTTTTGGGGGAACCACTTGAACTTGTAAACAAGTTATGGCAATAACTAAGCATTTGAACTGCTGTCCATGCTGCTAGGTGGGGTGACCAGTTTACTCAGGTCAGCTGAGTTGAATCTTGCCCAACATACATATTAATAATGGAATCTTTTGTGAACTGAAAAGATATTCCCAGTCTCCATCTAGTACCTCACTTTGTTCATGGTCATGACATCTTGGGAGACCAGAGGAATTCATTACATGGTTATACTAAACACATAAGTAGTACATATTTAGTACGTATTTGCCTTCCCAGTCAAGTGCAATAGAGCTGAACTGAAACTGTGCAGTACCCATAACTAGGTGAGGGTCATTCTTACTCTTGCTGTGTACTGCCGGTCTTTGGAGCAAGTGCTTGCATATCACAGTACTTGTTTGATCCCACTTCTTCCCTATCTGACATACATTCATGCAAAACCTAAGTCAACTATCTGGTTTAAGGGTATGCTTTGTGTAAAGAATAATCAGCATTTTATATGCAGAAAGAACAATTAGTTTATGTGGGTTTTGCCTCATTTGTAAGAATCATAGTGAAAAACTGCAGAGTCAGCATTGCCTGATCAAGACTCTCTTTCACCCAGGTTTTCCTTGCTTTAGCGTGTAGAGTGGTCTTGCTCAGCTGTGCATTTGGAAAGCATTCTGGATTACCCCTTGTCTGTGGCAAATGCTCTGCAGTCCCACAGCCAGGCACTGTATTGCCAGAAAGGAATTCAGTCCAAACTTCCTAAGGCAAGGCATGGAATATAATTTATGTTAGGCAACCTGTATATTATACTGAAAGGAGACCATAAGAACAAGGGAAAAAAGCTGAAAGATTTTTGTGATAGAAGACAAGGACCAAGTGAGCTACTAGATAATGAACTGCATAAAGAGGCACATCTGTATTTATCTACAAGTGCTACAGTGTACAAAAGAACATTAATAAAAAGTACAAGTGTGATGTGCATGCAGAGTACTGTGTGCTTCTAACATATTGATTTATTACACCTTTTGACAGTAGTTTTCCAGTAATGGATCATAGCTGTTAATGATGATTTTAAAATGCAATTGGAATGAAAACATAACTTCCTCTCTTTAACCTCTTATGTGTGACACATTATGGAGAAGTTATCCACTACTTGTGTTGTGGTGTACTATGATTGGCCAGTGGCACAACATGTGCTATACAAAGATGGTACAGAGCAAAGTTATTTCATACTCTCCTTTCCAGCTTTCCAGCTCTCTTGGCAAGTCTTACGTTTATATGTACATACTCTTTTTAGAGGTACTATTTGCTTGATTTTTATTTCCGGGGAAACTGATGACATTAAATAAATGCAAAAAAAAACTTTACACAACACAGGATATGTCAACATTCATAATTTGTGACAGTTTAGGCTTTAAAAATATTGCCTCACATTTTCCTCTAGTTACAAAACATTTCACATAGACAAGAATTGTAAATGACACTTTTATAATGCTTAAAAATAGGCATCTGAATCATCTATTTAGTGAACCTGATGCAATTCTTGGGAAATTTGGGACTCTTAGAATCACGTGGACTGAAGAGACTGTGAGTCATTGGGCTCAAGCAAGTGATGTCAGATAATCAGTGAAAAAGTTTGGAGACCACACCAACTGCTGTGTAAACAGAGGGTTAGTTCACACTCTATTTTCTCAACTTCCATCTCCAAGTCTTACACAAATGCTGAGGAGGAAATCACAGAATCAAAGACTCATTAGGGTTGGAAAAGATCTTTAAGATCATTGAGTCCAGCCATTAACCCCTGTTATCTGCCAAACTCACCACTAAATTACACCCCTAGGCACCACATCCATGCATTTTTTAAATACCTTCAGGGATGGTGACTCCACTTGTTCCCTGGGCAGCCTGTTCCAGTGCTTGTTGACCCTTTTGGTGAAGAAATTTTTCCTAATATCCAATCTAAACATCCCCTGGTGCAACTTCTCTCATCCTGTCTCTTGTTATCTGACAGAAGAGGCTGATCCCCACCTGGCTGCAACCTCCTTTCAGGTAGTTGCAAGGCCTCCCTTGAGCCTCCTTTTCTCCAGGCTGAACACCCCCACCTCTCTTATAAGACTTGTGCTCCAGACCCTTCACCAGCTCTGTTGCCCTTCTCTGGACACGCTCCAGCACCTCAATGTCTTTCTTGTTAGTCAAGGGCCCCAAACTGAACACAGGATTCCAGGTACAACCTCAAATGTGCTAAGTACAGGACAATCACTTCCCTGGTCCTGCTGGCCACATTATTGCTGATACAGGATGCCATTGACCTTCTTGCCCACATGGGTTCACTGAGACCTCATATTCCTCAAAGGGCTGCTGGTGGGAGAGAATAGAGGATAATAGAGGATAATATGTTCAAGAAAACTGGATTTCAGGTTTGAATTTCCTTGAAATAGCAGTTTCTGTATGTCCAAAGCTAGAAAGGGCTTTCAGGTATTTAATTTTGTCTTTCTACCATTGTTCTCACAAACATTATCCTAGAAGAAGCTGGAGAATTCACCTTGTATTACTACCTTCAAAAAAGGTAGTAATGTCATTTCAGAATTATATATATAAATATTCACCCCAAAAGTCAATCTCACATTTTACCTTCCATCACAAATCTATTACATTCATAATTTTTTTAAGTTTCCTTACCATGAAAACAAAAGGTTAGCTTAAGCAAAGTTGATGGCAGCAGAGATCAGTAGAAGCAGAGATGGAACACAGTAAAATGGACACAGAATTTTTATTCTGAAGATGAAAAAAAGAGACTCCCTTTGGAGAACTAATATTGCACACAACCGAATTGCATAAAAAGAGAGTATTTCATCCACTCACTTTCTTTCCTGGTATGATTTTGCTAGCTATTTTCCTAAGTGGCTCCAACTTTTTTTTTTTTTAAGGTTTCAGCAGCCAATTATTTCTCCAAAACTCAATTTTACATCCACAGGCACCAGTCACATGAGAAAGATCTGCCTTGAGATATGGGAAGTATTAGTTCTTCTAGTTATATTATTTTATTGAATAAAGAAGAAATACAGTCTCCCGTATGGTGGGCAGGGAGAACATTAGCACCTTACTGCCCAAATCTCTGCTCACTTTCTCAGTCAGACAGCATGACCTTGTTTTATTTGCTAAATTGTCCAGTTGTAGTTTGAACTCCCATTTCACACATTTGCAGAGCTTTGTCTATTCTCATTTCTTACTGTCTAGTTTTTCCTTATGCACAACTCATGTCTCATAAAGCATTTTTTGTGGGGAGAGAACCTGTTTACAAGTGCTAATGTTCAACTGATTTGAAATCAGCCATATGTTCCCCTAAATTACTAATTCTGCTTACTCATGAGAAGAGCAGAAACCGTATTGAGAACACTTGGGGTGAAAGCCTCTTGCTTTCTGGTACCGTCTATGTAGAAGTCAGAGAATGGTCTTGTCACACGGTCCTGGCCCAGCCAGCGGCGCGGCAAGTGCCTTCTGTCCAGGACCCTGGAGAGTGCCTTCCCACGCTCCACGGGGCCGCCCGCTGCTCCCAGCTCTTGGTGAAACAGATTTCAAGAAAAGACGTATTTTCAGGGCGGAAAAAAAAAAAAATGTGTATGGGTACTACCCATTCTGTCAAATGGGAGACAAGGCAGATATGTGTGTGCTGGTGATTTATGTGAGAAATTTCCCTCAGGGCATGTTTTCTTTGTTCGCTATAAATTCTACACTTCCTGCCTGTTATCCCTTGCCTGCAATGAGAAAAATAGTTTGCTTAATGAGATTTTGATAGACAGTACTTTTTTTTCCCAAGTAGTATCCTGAAATAGGACTTTTAAATCTTTTTAATAGCATAGAAAAGTCTCTGAGTCCTCCCTTCCTCCCACTGAGAACTGCATAGAGACACTTTACCTGTCATTTACCTTTGCTTGCATTGCTTACATCCCTTGGTCACAGTAACATAACTTCTTGTGACAACAATATCAACTGCAGACATGGGCAGAGTTGTACAGAAGGGACGATGTGATTTTACCTAGCAATTACACTGGAGAACCTTCCTCTCTGAGGATTGTTTGAAACACTCTGCAAATAACAGGGTGAAAACTTTTAAGAAGCAGTGAGTATAATTGTCTCTGAAGATGGACTCTAGATTCTATTCTGATTTTGGAGTTTCTTCCTGCAAACAATTTTCCTGGTAATGATTTTGTTAAAAATCTCGGTATTGGAATGACTGGATAGAGCCCTAAAATTAATTTAGTGAGTGTATGTTAGCATACATGTTCAGAAATGTGTATTCAGCTTTAAATTGAAAATTACAATTCAGATAATTTTTTATCTCACAGTTGCATTGTGATTATCAGCCAGCAGAACTGACGTGTCTCCTGCTATTTAATGTCTTACAAGAATAAACTATGCAGAGCCAAGAATGCACAATGGGATTCCTTTTAATACTTAATCAGCAAACAAACCCACACTATTCCTTATCTGTCAGACAATTTATATTCCATCACGTAAGATTCCTAATGAAAAAGAACTCAAAGAAGAATATAACCAGTCTACTAATTAGATGTCAAATGGCTGACTACTTATTCTTGCACATGGATAACATACATCAATATAGTGCACATGAGAACACATATTATACATACCAATAAGCATGTGGGTGGAGGACGGACCAGATGATCACTTTACATCAGTTCCAACATTCCTTCTCAGTGATTCTATCTCTGTGAGAGTGCACAAAACCATGCATAAAACTTCCTTGTCAATGAAGGATAGGCCATGACAGGCATTTAGTTACCGGTTAATAGTGATTTGAAAGAGTAGGTGTAAAATGCGACTTTAAGGACAGCTGCAGAAAAGATTTTTTATTTTTGTAGAGAAAAAAGAGAACATTTCAGAGTACTAGAAAACAACAGATTTGGAAGGGTTCCAAAAGAATATGTGAAATTCCAGATCATTTTCTAAGATCTTGAGCAAAAATCTCTTTGCGGTTGCTGGTATTAAAGAAATGCTATTCAGCTTGAGTGAACCTAATGCTTCTATTCAAGACTGTCTCAAAGGAATGAAACTAACTAAAAGATTAGATGGGATCTGAGTTTTAGTCCAGAGATTCATTTGTAACAGGATTCCCTTTAATAGTAAATGCTATTTAATATTATTGATGTGGGCGTTACAACTGTACAGAAGTCCCTTTTCCCTTTGATAACTGACCCACAGGGCATTCACTGAGTTCAAAGAGAAGGCACAGATAAAATTTTTTCCCTTGTAAAGGCAATCTACATAGAAGAGAGAGCACAAAGAATCACACTTTTTTCCCTCCTATAGACACTTGATTTATTAGGTATATTCATGAATAATGTTTCCTTTTCCAAATGTTGACTCATCTTTACTTAGATGCATAATGTCATATATCATTCTGAGCAAGTGACAGCATAACCTTTTATGTTATATAGATTTATCCCAAATAACATTCTTTTTGAGTCAACTGCCCCAGAGAACAAACGTAATTACATATTAAAGGCTGCAGAAGACATTGGTGCTGACTTGTAGGGGTAAAAATATCTGTACAACTCATTACAACAATGCATTGAACTCGGTATAGACATTTATTGTCAGTATAGATATTTATTTATAGCCACACTTTATTCTGTTGTTTTAGCCCTAATAAAAACACAGGACTAAGCCCTTAAAAAATCAGAATGAATCTGTGATTTTTTTTTGTTGATTCCTAAATCTTATTAAAGTCTGTGACATGTTCAGATGTCTTGGTTTCCACTGGGACAAAGTTAATTTTCTTTCTAGTAGCTGGTACAGTGCTGTGTTTTGGATGTAGTATGAGAATAATGTTGATAACACACTGATGTTTAGCTGTTTCTCAGCTGTGCTTACACTAAGTCAAGGACTTCTCAGTTTCCCATGCTCTGCCAGTGAGGAGGTGCACAAGAAGCTGGGAGGCAGCACAGCCAGGACAGTTGACCCAAAATAGTGAAAGGGATATTCCACTCCATGCCCATCATATAAACTCAGAGAAGCTGGGCTGGAGGGCCTGATCAATGTTTAGGGCTGGGCTGGGCATCGGTCAGCAAAGTGGTGAGCAATTGTATTGTGCATCACTTGTCTTCCTTGAGTTTTACCTCTGTCTCTTGGATTTTTGTCTTCTTTTTTTTAATTACAATAATAATTGTTATTATTATATTTTACTTTATTTCCACCATTAAAGCATTTAATTTTATTTAATTTTTAAAATAATTTTAAAATTAATTAAAGAATATGTTGTTATTATTTCTTTTTAAAGGAAATCTAAGCTTTATCCCTTAATTAGAATCCCCCCATATCTAAAGTTTTACAGCAAAACTAATACTGTGTGCCTAGAACTGCAGTATGTGTTTATCCATTTATTTTTTCTTAATACTGTCCTGTGGCACATTCATCATATATATATGCGGAATTTGAATTAAATTAATTGCACTTAAAGATACAAAGTTTCTGCTTACAATTCAACAGCAGTGCACAATTTCAGGTTATTAACTTTATATTTCAGGTTTTCATGTTGAAATTTCCATGGATCTCATTCCAGATTTATGACAGAGATTAATTGCAAAAAGACAGCATAAGTAATTTTAATTTACTTATTAATATATCTCAGTTCCTATCCTCATTGTAAATACTGTATTCAACATATGTAACTCATGAAGGTACGCAGCCAGTAAATTTTCCTATGGCAAAGTCCATTAAAACTGTTTCTGTATACCTTTCTTTTACAGGCGTATCAATAAGGCTTTTTACTGCTAGACTGTCAAATAGTGCCACTAGGATTACAACCATTTCAGGAAAGAAGACATTATTTCAAAAGGTCATACTTGCAGTTTTTCTAAGTACTACAGATTATATGAACATTATGTTCCAATTTACTGTTCATCTACTTTAAGAGGGACAATTCTCAACTGAGTGATCTCAGCTGCCACTGTGGTTGTATTGGATTTGATGGGAACTGGTGGTGCTTCTCACTGTGCTGGGGTAAGATTTGAAGGGAACAAAACACAAAACACTGTATTTCACTATAAAGCCTGTAATCTGGCTGGGTTTTGGATCAGATCCCATATAATTTAAGGTAGAAAATCTCTCAATTACCTTTAAAAAGTAACTTCTAAACAAACAAACAAGCAAGCAGAAAGCCCGAAAAGCCCACAATGGTCTCTTTTGCTAAAAGGAGTCTGGTGCCCAGTTCCTGATCTGTGCTTAAACACCTCCTGAAATGGATCGAGATGCTCCTAGTGTAGAATTTCCTGGGGTAAAATAACTGCCTTCTAGAGCTGTCAAATTACTCTGTATAAGTTTATAGCTGTACTTTCCCTAGTGCATAAAGGGACATCAAGTAAGAGAGCATTTAAGACCAGACAGCTATATTGTTAACACAGTTATTTATCACCTGCCTATCCATAGGTGGAGATAGGTCTTCCAGGGACCTGTATGAGTTTTGTGCTGCAACTTGGTTTTTGAAAAGCAGAGGTAACACTTCTCCCCTGCTGCTCGTTTCCCTGTAGCAATGAGAGATCAAGTAAAAAGGGTACCATTTGACCAACTCTCTGTTTCTTCAAAGCATTCACTCCAGGGGCTGCTGAGGAAAGTGCCAGTTATGCACTTTCATGCATAACTGCTCAGACATGTCTACCACAATCCTGGTTCTGTTTCCCAACCACCCTGTGAATTTTCTGGAAAAAAATTAGGTAACAGATTTTCGTCTTGTCCCTTTCATGTTGTCTTCATCTTTTCAAGCCTTTCTATGGTTTTCCCAGCGTTAATTCATTCTCCCACCTCTTTTCTACTGCCCTGCACAGTCAGAGGTTCATAGGCCACCTTGACATCAGGGGATTATTTTTCAGCAGGATGATGATATTTACATCAATATTGGAAGCAAATGCTTTAATAACAAATTAAGCAATCAGAGTAAAGTTAAAGTCTAAGATGCAGGCTAAAGACCCAGAGTAATTCAGATGACTAAACTGGAGCTAATGCATATGGGCTGTTAGTCACTAATTTGACCTCTGTCTATGAGGGACAGTTGTTGGAAAGAGCTCCTGCTAGAGCCTGAAGGAAGCAGGCTCATTCATTTGCCTTTAGACCTTGATATAGACTGATAGGTTACAGAAAAAGGAAAGAGTCTGGGGATCAGTGAAGAAGCTAATAGTTTTTATTTGCTTCCTACAATCTGGAACACTTAATTCAACATCCTTGTACAAACATTCCACTATTATCAGTCCTTCTTCATGCACAGTTGAACTGCTTCATGATCTCCCTATGCTAATTCTGACTAACTGGTTAGTTTGCATAATACAGGGTCTGAAAAGGTCCATCACCATAATTTGAGAAGATAAATGGTTAAAAAGTATTCACGTCCTCACCACAGATCCAACATAGTAACTGCACATACTTGTAGCTCCCAAACTAGACGGAGAACCACAGAGGGAACAAATGTAAATGCTTTTAGTAGAAAATTGAGGAATTTTTTCCATGCTAGGTAAGACATATCCTTCCACTGTTTGTGCTGGAATGGTGGTCTGCTGTGACTATCTTAGTAGATGGGATGTCTGCTTGTGGGTATATGCTAGAGCAAGTACAATCTATATTTAGAGCCAAGGTTAGGAAATAAATCAAGAAGCCATAAATTATGTTTACTGCTCATCCTCTTCTACCAAGTCGCTGCTGCAGATGTGCTAGAAAAGGATTTCTAGACACTACAATATTGTCTTTTTTTGCAGGATTGCCTTCCTTTCTCCCTGAATTTTCGTCTCCAAACTGACTCACTTTCCTCACTTATTGTCTGTACACACTGAAGATATTTTCACTCTAGCTTTGGCTGGTCTCCATTTTTGCAATTTTTTGCCACAAGCTATTTTTGCCAGAAGTCACGTGTGTGGGGGGTTCTGCCACAAAACCAACCTATGTGAAACCAATAGGCCCAATAATAAACACTAAAATTGGAACGAGGAGGAGGACTGGATCTAAAAATGTGGTTCACTTTAGGTAATGGATCAATGTTTCTATTTTGAAGTAAATTATCTCCCAAGCAGGATTGTGTTTGTCACCAAAAGAACAGAATAGCACATTGAGTAGATTATTTTTCAGCAAAGGAAAGGATACACATGTAAGTTTTGGTGACTGTCTTTCCCAGTTTTACAGTCAAATGTAGACTCTTTGATCTAGGCTGCTAGAAGACAGCAAGTCTTTGAAGAAGACATTAGAAATTTATAAAGTATCTCAGAGATTTGATGTTAAATAACAGATAACATTTGTGCAGCAATTGTAAGACAAATAATCTTCCATTTTCTTACAAACTTCCTATAGAAATTAACCCCATTGCTACTAAACTTTTTTAAAGTGCATTTGAATAACTTGTGTAAGTTAAATCAATCAATCACAGCTATATAATTAACATCCTGGTGTATCTATTTTTTCACATGCTAGTCAGGATCTTATCCCAAATATTTATCACATAGCAAATACTAGAGGGAAAAAAAAAAGGCCCAAATATCTAAACCTCTTAGCTTTATACAGTTGTGCTATACAAAGGTAGACCTGAGGTTGATAAAAACATCACCTTTACATTACTTTTAGCCGAGTTTCCTCTACTTGCATGAAAAGAGTGATGGCAGCTGTTCAACTCTTAAAAAGAAAAAAAAATTCTTTCTCTTACTTGAATAAACAGAAAATTCATTGGAAATTTCTGAAAAGGCACAGAGAGGGCAAAAATTGAGATAAAACTTAGTGACATTTATGCAGAGATGTCTGCAGCAGGCTGTCAAGCGTAATACAGCATGCAAACTGAGACACTTAATAACAATAATTCTAATAATTTTGGAATAAAATAATAAAATTCTTGCAATATTTATGCTGCTAACACATATAAAAAATATAGAAAATTACAAGATGGCTTCTGCAGAGGAAACAAATGTTTGCTATAACATTATCCATCATCTTTCATATATACATCATGTGTTTGTGACACATATTTTTCCAGTTTGCACCCATTTATTTATATAAACCAAATGCTTCATGTTTTGCCATCAGCTTATCAGGTCCTTTTTCAGCTGAGATGATGCTGTTGCAAAACTTGGTTGGAAAGGGTCAGTTTTCATCTGTGGCCACATGGTGCCTCTGAATATCTCCAGTGAGGGAGACACCACAACCTCTCTGGGCAACCTATTCCAGTGCACGGTCACACGCACAGCAAAGAAGTTTTTTCTCATATTCTGGTGGAACTTCCTGTGCTTCAGTTTCTGCCCATTGCCTCTTGTCCTATTGCTTGGCACCAAGAAGAATGTGGCTCCATCCTCTTGACATCCGCCCTTCAGAATGTTATAGATATTGATGACATCCCCTCTCAGTCATCTCTTCTTGAGCCTAAACAGGCCCAGCTCCCTCAGCCTTGCCTTGTAAGAGAGATGCTCCAGTCTCTTAATCATCTTTGTTGCCCTCCATTGGACGTACTCCAGGAGCCCCATGTCTCTCTTGCACTGCGGAGCCCAGAACTGGACATGGTACTACAGATGCAACCTCACTAGGGCTCAGTAGAGGGGCAAGATCACCTCCCTTGACATGCTGGCAATGTTGTCCCTAATGCATCCCAGGATACCACTGGAATTCTTGGCCACAGGGGCACACTGACGTCCTTACGGTGGTAACAAATATAGAGCTGTGGCAAAGAAAAGGCTGGATAGATCACCTTGTTGGGTGAAAGCTGGAGAGCCCAAGGGCAGATTACAGTTGCTAAGAGTCCTGTGGTGCATTTGCCTCAGTGGGAGTTTTGCAGGGCCACGTCACCACAGCCTTTCTGTGCCTCATTGTCTCCTGACCACTTCCTTGTCTTTCAGCTTCTGCCACCTCCATCTCCCTACTCAAGACTACAATTGTAACAAATGACTATGACTGTTGTTGCTGCTTTGCATTTGACTTGACTGTTATAGACAGGCTACAAGAAAGCTGTACACACCTACTGACTGAATAAATTGTTACTTATGCAGCAAACCAGAGCCTATCCCAATATCTGGGCTGTGATCAGAACTTGGGACTAGTCTAAGCCTACGCTACTTTAGAGAGTATGTCCTAGCTCAAGTAAAGCACTAACAAAATCACAACATTTAGAGTTACTTTAAATTAACTAAAAAGTCTTCACATTTGCCTTATGCAAATATTGCAACTTGAAACTAAATGCAGCTCAAGGAATTAGCTTGAGTTTTTTTAATGTGTTTAGCTCAATCTGTCTATGATTAGATGTTGGTTTTATATAGTCACTGAAGAAGTAGCCAAAGGGGGGTTTGATATTCTCTGGAAGCACCTGCCTCATAAAATGAAAACATAATGTTTCCAGAAAACATTGGTAAGTTGACTTCATTATCTGTCATTAGAAAATAATCTTTTGTGTTGTTTGCAATCTGATATACTTGTAACTTATCTCTTCTTCATAATAACTGTTCTTCGTTTTTCCACCTCAGTAAGCTAAGAGAAGGATCTGGGTTTTGAGCTTGTCATTCTCTCTTCATTCACTCTTTCTTTCAACCAGGCACACAGAAAAATAACTCTTGTTCAGTGCCAAAGTACTGGATCCCATTTTTTCAGTCCTGAAAAGTCACTGACTTTTTTAATTTAAAAAGCCACACTTGTCATTCTTCCAGTTCAAGCCTAATCACACATATTTAAGGTGTCTGACAACTCCAAGTGACAGTGCTTATAGTCTCTTGAAACGTGCACTTCTTGCTGGCTTTAATATCCTTTTAAATAACTGTTGCTTTTTACTTTCCTTTAAAAGACAAAACTGCTCATTTTTCAACAGTATTTCATCAATGTGAAATTAGTCTTTTTGGATCTGAAAGAGGTGTCTATTTATAAACCTAGACCCTTCTTGTGCCTTCTATGCAGTTGGCAGGGAAGTTATCTGGAAGGGGCTGAGGAGCTGACCAGAGCAGGTGCCCTTTACATGGCCCATTGTGCAAGAGCCCAGAGAGCCATAAGAGACTCAAATGATTAGCTGCTCTAAACTGTTGCTTTGTTTTATTTATTTTCTACTTCAGTTGGAAAGGACCTTCAGTGATCATCCAGTCCAACTGCCTGACCAAAACTTAAAGTATATCATTAAAGGCATTGTCCAAATGCCTCCTAAACACTGAGGGGAATAGGGGATCTACCACCTTCCTAGAAAGCCATAGAATAGAATAGAATAGAATAGAATAGAATAGAATAGAATAGAATAGAATAGAATAGAATAGAATAGAATAGAATAGAATAGAATAGAATAGAATAGAATAGAATAGAATAGAATAGAATAGTTTATGTTGGAAGAGAGATCTTAAAGACCATCTAGTTCCAGCCCCTTTCCATGGGCCAGGACACCTTTCTCTAGACTGGGTTGCTCAGAGTTCCATCCAACCAGGCCTTAAACTCTTCCAGAGATGCGGCTTCCACGACTTCTCTGGGCAATGTGTTCCAGTGCCTCACCACCCTCATAGTAAATAATTTTTTTCCAGTATCTAATCTAAACCTACTCTCCATTTGAATCCATTCTCCCTTGTGCTGTCATTACATGCTCTTGTAAATAGTCTCTCTCCATCTCTCTTGTAGGCTGCCTTCGGGTACTGGAAGACTGCAATTAGGTCACCCCAAAACCTTCTCTTTTCCAGTCTGAACAAAGTAACATTTTGGCTCTGCTTAGCTTGTTTTCATGCCTTCACTGATGTATACCTGACCTTTATTACTGCCTGCGGTTACATAGGCCTTCATCCTGAGCATTGATGAGAGGTTAGTTTGAGAGCAGATAAAGGAGCTGCAGTTTCTAGCACACTTGGTGGAAGGAACAAGCCATGTCATTGTACGTGAAATAGAAGCTAGAGACACTGAAACACTGAAAAGCTCTTCTTTCTTGTGATTTCAGTTTCATAGCTGCTCTGGACACCAGATATGTAATTGGCTCAGTATTATCCAGGGATTAGAGATACAGCCTGGTAGGTGCTTAGTGTGCCCCAGTAGGTGGTGATGACTTGCCTAGCCCTCAAAAGCCTTTTAGGCTGCTGTGAAGAGATGATGCTGTTAGCAGGTGCACTGAAAGAATCTCAGAGAGCTAAAAATCACCTCTGTTAGGAAATGTGGGAGACCTTCATTAAAAAAACAAACAAAACCCCAAACCAAACAACCAAAAACAAACAAAACAGAAAACAAAACAACAAACAAACAAAGAAACCAAAAAAACACACACAAAAAAAGAAAAATAAAAGAAAAAATACATTCCTGGTTGTAATAAGCCTTTATTAGAGCATCTCCAGATAAATAATTTCAAGATAAACTGATCGAAGAATTTCTGAAACTTCTTACTGGTTTAGTACAGTATTAAATATCATATCGACACAATGTCTTCATGACTGTTTAATCACAGTAAGCATTCTGTTGGGAGCCACCCAGGCTATAGTCCCCCTAGGAGCTCCCCTTCTATCTGTCTTCACTCTTATTGACCTAGCGAAAAAAAGCCCTTTCCTTTTTCACTAAACCAATTTGGAGGGTGAAGGTACACTAAGCAGAATGAGCTGATGAAACCACTCCTCACCACTGAAAAGGGAAAACACTCCTTGTCTTTCCCTTCCTCCATGATCTCTAGCACCCCCTCCCACCATGCAGGTAGCACTGAGGACCCCTCTGTGACCTTTCTGTTCAGTAACACATCACATAAGCCCAGAAAAGAAGAATATTCTCTTCTTAAATAGTGAGTTCAGTTGGCTTGGGGAGGGGACTGATGAGCATTAAAGCAAGAAGAGAAAGGGAAAGAGAAAGGACTGTGTGGGGCCAACAGTGCAATGAGGCCCTGTGAGCACAGGAGGAGCAATACTTCCCCTTCTCAGGGGACAGTGAGATGTTAGAAAAGGGGCTTATGGAAATACACCTTGGAAAAATTCACCCTCTGGGGTTTTTTTATTCAAATGTGTCAGTGTTTACTTGTGTGGGCATTACCAGGAATATTGCTAGGGGAAAAGAAGAAAGATGAAATGCAGTGAAAACAGATTGTTATTTGTAAAACTGCTGGAACAGTATTAACCTGGACAAGTATAAGAACAAAAAAAGCACTGCATATGTTCAACACATGTTTTTCATTTTTTAAAATACATTGCTACTTTCTGACAATTTGCATGTATTTAATATTTTTGTTGTTTCAAGATTACCTAATAATATCTGTCTTCAGTTCTGCCATTTAAAACTAGTTTTCACTTGTTAAATTAAATACTCTGAATGTCCTGAAAAGAACAATTTACTATTATAGCAAATATAAACAGCATATATCTATAGAATATATTAAAATTTTTTTGAAAATACATTACTCATAGAACTGGTAAAATAAAAAGTTAAATAGTAATTTTCTATATACTATGCATTTCATAAAATCAGTTTCATTAATAAAAAGTCATAATAAAAAATTAAAACAAAATAAAAAGTCAATTATTACATTTTGAAAATATAAATAGGTTTGTTGAGTTAAGCTATATTCTGGAAAGTAAGACTAGTGTGTATTTTGTCCATCTATAACAACCTTTACACTTAGATCAAAATAATATCAGAGATTTACAGGATTTTGGAGATCCACAGAGCAGCCATCCACATAGAATCTGAAAGTGGCTTCCTACAGTCTGTAAGTCAGGTGTTCTTCACCTCTTTGTACCTTGCTGTGCATGAAGCTGGTGAACGGTCTTGGGAATCCAGAGAGATCCCAGATGATTGAAAACTGGGGAATGTTGTCCCAATTTCTAAGAAGGGCAAGAAGGAGAACCCTCAAAACTACAGGCCGCTGAGTCTCACTTCAGTGCCTGGTAAAGTCATGGAGAAGATTATTCAGGGAAGTATTGAAAAACACCTGAAAGATGACACAGTCACAGCCAGCACAGCTTCATGAGAGGGAAGTCCTGCTTATCAAATTTGATTTCCTTTTATGACAAGGTAACCCACTTAGTTGATCAAGGGAAGCCAATTGACATAATCTTTTTGGATTTCAGTAAAGCTTTTGATCCTGTCTCTCACAAGATCCTTCTGGACAAAATATCCAGCCCGCAGCTGGATAAACACATCATGTGGTAGGTGAGCAACAGGCTCATGGGTCGAGCACAGAGGGTAATAGTGAATGGGGTAACATCAGACTGGGGACCTGTCACTAGTGGGGCCCCACAGGGCTCCATCCTGGGCCTCATTCTCTTCAACATCTTCATAAGTCACTTGGAGACAGGACTGGAAGGGATACTAAGCAAGTTTGTAGATGACACAAAACTCAGCACAGTATTGCCAGCCAGTTGAGGGAGCGGATTGTCCCACTCTGCTCTGCACTGGGGTGGCCTCACCTTGAATATTGTGTGCAGTTTTGGGCACGGCAATATAAGAAAGATATTAATCTATGAGAGAGAATCCAAAGGAGGGCAATGAAGATAGTGAAGGGCCTTGAGGGGAAGTCGTATGAGGAGCGGCTGAGGTTACTTGGTCTGTTCAGCCTGGAGAAGAGGAGACTGAGGGGAGATCTCATTGCAGTTACAACTTCCTCGTGAGGGGAAGAGGAGGGGCAGTTCCTGATCTCTTCTCTGTGGTGACCAGTGACAGGATGTGAGGGAATGGCCTGAAGTTGTGTCAGGGAAGGTTTAGGTTGGATGTAAGAAAGAGATTCTTCACTGAGAGGGTGACTGGTTAGTGGGACAGGCTCCCCAGGGAAGTGGTCACAGCACCAAGCGTGACAGAGTTCAAGAGCATTTGGACGATACTGTCAGGCACATGGTGTGACTCTTGGGGATGGTCCTATACAGGGCTAAGGGTTGGACTCGATGATCCTTGTGAGTCCCTTCCAACTCAGCATATTCTGTGATTCTGTAATTCTGATGAATTCTGTGGGCTACCAATGGACAGCATTTCTGAGCGTCCTGAGAAAGGACCCTGAAGTCAACCTTTGGACCAACCTCAAAGGCGACGTCAACATATCCATGCGTGTTTCTGCACACCACATATAGGGCTGGGGAAGATCATGCACAGATCTAAAAGTCCCAAGTACCTATGATACTTAAAACTCCCAGAAAAAGGCATATCTGAATAAAGCTTATTCTGTCTATGTCATGTATTAGGAATTCACCTTTTTTCCCCTTTAGGCTGGTCTCCTACAGTGAGCATAGGAAATCAGAGGTCCCACCAAGAATTTCTTTCATATTAGAGTAAATTCCTTCGGAAAATATTCGTTCCTCACTTTACACACTTCCATTTAAACTTTGCTTTCTTAGCCACAAAAAAATGCATGCAGGTCCCTTCTAAATATCTCCACCAAACTGAGTTCATATAAAATAGAGCTACAAAACTTAGAGTCATGATTAGATTCATAAATTATCTGAAACACACATATTTTAACATAAATAGAGAAAAGCAAGCCTATAACACAAAGATAACAGCATCCTATTTCTTCACATTTTATATTTAACCTTAAATGGATTATTTTATTTTTTCCATGTTATACATTTCAAATAGGTGCACAGACTGTCACCATATTGGCTTTCTAAGTAACAGCAACAACTTGTTCTAGACCAATGATAAGCTAATCTATGGAGTACCTCCTTTATCTTTCCAGAGGAATGCCTATTCTCTCCTGACTTAATTCAAGTTTGTTTTGGATTTCATGGATAATATCTTTTTCCAAAACATTACATCTTTTATTTTCCTTGGCCATAAAAGCTATCATGTGCATCAGCAGCTATTTTATATACTTTCTGTCCTCCTGTGACCTACATTCAAAACTCCCCTTACATAAAAATCTTTCCTCACACTCAATAAAGTACTCTAAACCCAGCTATGAAAGAAGTATTTATTGCAATCTTAGTGAGAAAACAAAGTCCAGTAGTAAGGAAGATCCTCTTGGATTTGGCAGATGTAAGTTCAGTGCTTGTTCCACAAAGGCTTTTCTTAACACTCTAGGCAAGTCAGCTAGTGGGATCCATGCTCTTAAATATGGTTTTTGAATACAGACTTTAACATCTCTGTGCTTTGATATCCCAGCTGTAGTCAGAGAAATAAAACTTCCTGTTTTACCTGAGTGTTGTGAGAATAAGAGTGTAAAAAATTAAAGGGTTCTTACAGATCCGGAAATAAACATTTAGTGATAAGATCCCCTATATGAGTCTCACAGGGATCTCACAGATTACACGTAGAATCTCAAACAACTTTTCAGAATGTTGTATGCAGGTATGTATGTATTTTTTATGAACAATAAGATCTTGATTGAATTCTGGTGCAAAATGAGAATTAGGGAAAAGAAGTGCTATACAAAAACACACTCTTGCATTATTAATTAAGAAAGAGAAATAATAATTAAATTACATAGAAAAATGAATAGTACTACAATCAGTGCACTCTGTACTATTAAATTATTAAATACTATAAATAGCTCAAGCTTTCCTTAGTGTTCCAATTATGTTTCAACTCCATATTACTCTGTTATCAGTGGTATATCTGCAGTGAAGAAAGACCTGAATCACATTACCTTCCAGTTTTTCCTACATTAGTAATTGCAGCAGCAGTGTTAACCACAGTTTATAGACCCTTACTGATTAGTATTTTCACTGCCTTTGTTTGCAAGACAGACTGTTGAGATTTGAAGGATGGTTTTGCAGCTCTAGGCAGCTGAATTAGCACCCCACCACAGCTGATGAACATGCTGCTCCCTGCCCTTCCTTTCTGCCCCAGCACTAACCACACACTCTGACATTTGCACCATGCTAGCTCCAGAGCTAATGAGGTCTTTCTGGGAGCCACTTTTAGTCAGAAGTGGGTCACATCAACCTACAGTAAAGCCTGTTATAACTGGAACAAGGAAGGATGGCTGCTGGAGGAGACAGGAACATGTGGACAAGGAAGAGAGGGAGCAAGGGCGTGAGGAGTAAGGCTTTCTTGGCCAGTGAGATCACTTGCACTCATTGCTGACACTACTGTGTTCCTTCACTAAGAGTAAACATGAGCTAAAAAAATCTATAGGCAGGGCAGGTTTTTCCATGCTAAAGTGATACTTTCAGTGGTACTTTTCTGGAGTGTGTTGGTATCTACTGATAAGTCACATCGCAAGCACATTCTTCAGATTTTTGGGTCTTCTTCTAGGGAATTAGAAGATCAGACACTTGATGAAGAAGATCAGCAAGCTTGATAGGTTCTTCCCAAACTGCAGCACAGCTATTGGCACAAGCATCCTCTCCCCAGAAGCCAAATAGCAGAACTGGCAAATAATGGATAACTTGTGTGTGCGGCTGGGAAGTGCTGAGCTGGTCAGGAACTTTTTTTTCTTGAAAACAAGTAAAAAGAAGCCTGCAATAAAAAATTATTAAAAACAAACAAACAAACAAAACATAACAAAAAACACACAAAAAAAACCAAAACCAACAACCACCCCAAAAAACAACAACAACAACAAAAAGCTGACATACTTTAGACCTGAAATTCTTAAACAATATGAAATATCCAGCCAAGAAGCTTTTCCAAATTATAAAATACTTTGAGACTTGTAAAACCAGTGAAATGGAAGTGCCTGATCTCTCAGTTCAGCTTTTGGCATAAGAGAAATGGCTAGGAGCAAGGCCAAAGAGGACACTAGACCAGCTATTCTCACATGCCATAGTAGCTCTCCAGAGAGCATTACTGTGTTGTACCAGTTAAAGCAGCATTAGCCTCTCTTTGTTAATATCTGCATCAGCAACATGGTAGACAGAGGATCAGCTTTTAAAAATGTTTTGAGAATGGTAAGTGTTTCATCCTTATTGCTTATTTTTCGGCTCATCCACATATTCTATGAAACTTCAATTATATGCTTTAAAATTCCTGTTGAGGCCACCATGTCCTGACATTGTTTGTATATTATGTTTCATGAAGAGTCCTTGAGACACATTTTTCATTCCAGGCTTATCTGTTCATTACATATAACTTAAGCTAACTCTGTCCCACATGTCCTAAGGTCAGACTTTTCTCCTGTCCACACTTCCTATTTAAGTTTCCCCTCCTAGCACATTATTCAACTTGTCCCTACAAGTTGAAGTTGAAAACCAGTGTGGAAAAGTGTGGAGTCTGGGCTTGAAACCTGAGCTGAAGTAACAGCTGTAAGGTGCTCATGTGGGTCATGCTGCCAGCAAAGGCAGTCCAGAGGTCCCAACACAATGTTTTCAGATATTTTCAGATATTTTCATACTTTTCCAGCTATGACACAAACACAGTCTCACAGCATACCTCCTATTGTGAAGGAGGTAAAGAAGAAAAGGCCTCATGATAGAAAGGAGAATTGGTGTAGAGGTATTCTGCTAACCCCATGGCAAAGGAATGGTGCCACACCTCTTGTAGGTGATCTCTACTGCTGTTGAAAGGTGCAATTCTAGTCTCTGCCTGGCCACAACTTACCTTCCCTTTGTGTTGGGGTTGTGCTGCTTCGTCAGCACAGGCAGCTGAAACAGCTTGCTGATCTAGCTGAGAAAACGCCTTTTTTGTGACTGTTTTTTCTATTTGGGTTAAGTGAGTTTCTCTTGAGTTGCTGTATGGCCTCATAAGCGCTGGCACAACCACAAGGAAGTCAACGGTGACACACAAGTGGGCGAGAAGGAGAATCATTCTTTTTGGAAGAGCACCTCCTCAAACTGGCTAAACACAGTTATGAAGCCACAGAGCTGAATACGAACCTGCCACAGGAAAGGACATGGCTGTGAATCAGCACATAAAACTAAATACCAAAGCCAGAAGACTTTAATTAGTTAGTGTAGCACTGTGGTTGCTAATGACTAGTGTTGTAATAACCTGTGAGATCAGCATAGACCTCCGTGATTTGAAAGATCATGGCTTTTCTAACTATGAGAGGAGTATTGCCAGGAACAAGCAACTACCAGGAACTGCCAGAAAGCATAAATGTTAAATGTTTCTGAAGTCTTTCTGTTGCTAACAATGGGAAATTACAAACTCTGGCAAAACAAGAATAATTTTTAAATAAGAGTCAAAAATAAGGAATCCACATAAGGAATCCTCTGATACAGGACAGCAGAAGGGATCAAACTGGCATAAGCTCCAGTGTGGCAGTTTTCTGCTTCTAGAGATGCTTCCTGCTTTGCTGTGGCCATAGGTGGCCATCTCAGCTTTACAGAGAGACTCTGCAGGAACTTTGCACAAAGCACATGCTGATCACCTGAAACAGAAGGTAGCGGTTTGACTTTGGTCACTCCCCTTCTCACTCTCTGTTTGAACCAGGAAAAATAGGTAGTGTCAGCATAGGGATGGGGATCAGGGAATTCTACTTACAGTAAAATTTCTTGTCAAACTGACAAAATAGTTTAGCTGCTCAGACCCAAAAGTTCCATCTGCACCACTGTGTGGTTTCAGCAGTCACTGCCCAGCTGTTTTCTGCCTCTGCCTCTCTCTAGTGATTGAATGCATACATTCCCACAGAGGGAAACTTAATAGTACCCAAAGAGTTTGGCTCTCCATGCACACTTTTTAGTCATCTCAGCTAAGCACCAGAGTAGTGTATATTCCAGAGCTGTGAGGTTTCCTTGTGAAACTTCAGGGCAGATGTCACTCCAGTGAGAATATCTTCCATTTTTAATATGTAAAATATATACATCAAACCAGAAAGCTTACCTCTCCCTCTCTTAATTATCTTTTAATTATTATTTTTTCAGGTAGGCAGAGAGAGAAACAGTTTATGTATTATATTTTATGTTGAGCTTAGTCACTTTTTTCGCAAGTTTAATGTTTCATTGTAGAAGTAAAGGAAAAAGACAAAAAACAAAACAAAACAAAAGACATCTTTCATTATCTAGCAACTGAATTTAGTAGTGCTCATACATTTCTCATTGCAAAGATGTATTTCAGCAGGAAACCACATGAGATGAATTAGATTTCCTGTTCAGCTTAGAGAGTAGCAGAAGGCTATTGATGCATCTAGCCAGTTCAGAGTTGTTATTCACTGTTACAGGAGATATTAACATTAAAACTCTTTAGTAGTTCTTAATCTGAAGACTAATGTGAACGGGCTGCATGGGGTCAGACTGGTTCTGTCCACTTCTGTGAGCTGCTTATTGCACCATGCAGCTACAGAGAGAGCAAAGTACAATAAATTTGCAGCCTAGGAAAGGCTGCCTTTGATGCCAGGCAACTGTGCCTGCGCTCTAAAATAAAAATTTAAACATGCAGCTATAAATTAAGGTGCTCTTCTAAGGCAGATGGAGAGCTGTTCATGGCCACATTCTGTTGCCAAGAAGAAAAGCTTGAACTCTCCAATTTTTTAGCAATAGCTGCTTCGAGCACCACATAATTTCGAGGAGTATCCAAAAGCAATTTCCTTTTTTCTCTCATATAATAACTAAAACTTGATGAAAAGAGAAGACTTTTGTTTTGATTTAAAATGTGACTTGTAACACTTTGGAGGTGAGTCTTGGCAATCGACAAGAAGCTCTTTACAAAAAAAGAAACCACTTCTTGGATTTCCATTATAATTTAACTCAAAAACAAGATAAAAAAATAAATCACTAAAGCAAAATATGACCAATGTAAAATGACACATTTTCTTCAATTTTTTTTTGACATTTTTTCCTTAAAAGAGAAGAAATAACAGATTCCAGTAATCACTGAACTCCCCCAATACATGACATCAAATGGAGATACCTGTACTTACAAGGCCAACAGAAAATGAGTACTTTCCTCCAGAGAGGTTTAAATTTCACTAACAAAAATCAGTTACATTTGAAAGGTTACAGCTATTTGGTGGTGGGGTGTTCTTTTTTTTTTTTTCCCTTATTATTTGGAGTGCCATCTGTAGCAGAAGAGCTATTCTATGCTCGGTTGTGTGATAAAGCTCACCTGCACACCCAGAAAGATGCTCAGAGAGACAGCAGAAGGAGGAGGAACCCAGATTATACCCTGTCAAGCTACCCTTAGGTCCATCACAGAGGCTGTCAGCCCACCAAAGAGCCATCTCCAGAAGCCCAGAGGAGCACAGGGATGCCAAGTGGCAGGCAGGAACCTAGAATCAGAGAATCAAAGAATCATTTAGGTTGAAAAACACCAATAAAATCATTGAGTACAACCATTAATCCAGCACTGGCAAGTCCACCATTAAACCATGTCCTTAAGCACCACAGCTACACATCTTTTAAATATCTCCAGAGATTGTGACTCAACCACTTCCTTAGGCAGATTGTTTAAAGGCTTGGCAACATTTTCAGTAAATAAATTTCTCTTAATATCCAACCTAAACCTTCACTAGTACAACATGAGGCCATTTCCTCATGTCCTTGTCAGCTGGGAAAAGACGCCAAATTCCACCTGACTACACCCTCCTTTCAGGTAGTTGTAGACAGCAATAAGATCCCTCCTGTGCCTCCTTTTCTACAGGCTAAACACCCCCAGCTCACTCTGCCACTCCTTGTAAGACTTGTGCTCCAGACCCTTCACCAGCTCTGTTGACCTTCTCAGGACATGCTCCAGCACCTCAATGCCTTTCTTGTAGCGAGGGGCCCAAAACTGAACAGAGGATTCGAGGTGTGGCCTCAGCAGTGCCAAGTATAAGGGGATGATCACTGCTCTGGTCCTGCTGATCACAGCACAACCTCAACCAAGGACCATCAAGGAACAAACACTTTATCCAGGCCCCTCTCTGGACCATTCCACCAGTTTCCAGGTGAAAAACCCATCATGACAAGGTGCTGCGAACAAGCAGCTCCCTGGATCATCTTTCAGACCAAGCAGGGATGCTGCCCAGAGATGGGATACATCATCTGATGCAGGAGAAAAGCAGTTTCAGATTTCACAAGATTTACTATCTTATGTTTAGGGGAGGAACCAAAGGCAGGAAAAGGGAGAGGTTTAGGTGATTTGGGGAGGAACGAGAGTGAGTAAGGGGAGTAACATGAGTAAAAAGGGCCAGGTGAGTGTAAATACTGTGTATTTCAGTATTTCTGTATCTCACGACTTCTAACATTTTTTCACCTTTTTAACTCCTTTTGCCACTGACTTATTTCAAGGAAGCAATTTAGCAACCAGTAATTTATTATAAGGTAGTTTTGATAGAGAAAATTAATAGGTCTCTAGTTAGCTTCTTCTAATAACCCTTGGCAATATTTAGAAGGAAAAGTCTTTAAACTAAAAGTCTTTAAACTAAAAGACTTTAGTTAAAGTCACAAGGAATACTGATAAACTGGTCATATGATTTTCCTTCTGTTATTTTACTGTATTATTTTCTGTCTTGTAAATTTTGTCTTTAAAAGTGTTTACCAATTTACCTCTTCTTAAACCACATGTCAAACATTAATTTTGAGCACAGAGACACAATTTTTACCTTCACTCAGTATCTAAATATTTCCCTCAGAAATTTTCTGTGGAGTGGTTCTAGAACTAAAACATTTACAACACTACTTTGTCACCACTGTTTTCAAGAATTCTTGAATGACAGGTAGCCTGAATAGAGGAGAATAAAATATCATCTTTAGAAAGAATGGAGAAATCAGCAGTCAATATAATTTCAATATCAAGAACAATATTCTAATAAATTAAATTGTCACTTTAAAAGCGCCTGGAGGGTCAGTGAAAAAGAAACAGATAGGAAATACTTGTTGCAAACAAAAGTTTTTTAAACTGCGGTCTTTTCTTTCTTTAACAGACTATCTGGCCTGTAGCAAAACCCAGCAATGGAAGTGATGTGTATTGACTTTAGGGAATCTTTGGCCACTATCTTACATGACATTCTCATACACAGTGTACAGAAATATTTTGTTCTGGGCTAACTTGCTACATGGTAGGTGTGCAACAGCTTGTAGAAAATACTCCTAGGCTTGTCTGTATTTTGTTTTCAAACTAAAAGGATAGATAATATAGAATTCTGCCAAGTTTTGGCCAAAACCTGATACAATGCAACATTTTCACTTATTATTTGGTTAATGGAATGAAGAGTACACTCAAAAAGATGCAAAAGAAAAGGGTCTGCAAGGGAGTTGAAGGGCAAGAATTTGATAAATAGGAGAAGTGGTCTGTAATCAATATGATGAAACTCAATAAATACAAGGACCAAGTACTGCACTAAGGCAAGGAAAAAATCAAATGTACAAATACAAAATTGAGAATATTAACAGCACTGTAGAAAGAGACCTGGGTGTTACAGTAAACCACATACTGAATATGAGTCAACAAGATGATGATGATGATAAAAAAATTAGCAAAACTCATCCTGGGACATTTTAATAGATGTGTCATATGCAAGGCAGGGTTAGTAATTGTTTTTCTTAATCCACCTTTCAGAAGTCTTAGTTTGGTGTAGTTTAATACAACAGTACAAAAAGAAGAGTACTTCATTTAAAAAAAGAGCTTAAAATATGGAGAATATTGAAAAAGGGAGAGGAAATATTTGGTATAAAAAATAAAGGCTGATGGCAAGTGTGGAGGAGATATTGCAACAACCTTCCAATATGTAGAAAATTCTCACAGCAGGGATCCCACTGATTGTGCTTCATGAGGGCAAGACAAAACCTTGCTGGCTTTAATTGCAGATGGAAAAGTTTAGGCTAAAACAGGAAAACCTTCTAACTCTAAGAATAACTACAGACAGAAATAGGTCACCAAAAGCTGGGGTATAATCTCCACCATTCAGCTTTCTAAGAAGAGGTTAGAAAAATACTCATCAGGGATTCTCCATTCCTTGGAGGAAAAGGCAAACACTGCGAGTTCCTCCTGGATTTTCATTTTATCTACTTTTGTTACAGTCTCAAAGAAACAGAAACTTGTAACTAAAATTAGCTTTTTTAAATACTAAATATTTTCATGCCAGTTTCTGACAATGACTTGCCTTTCAGAAATTCATGCCCTGGTGGTCTGCTCCTCTTAAGCAGTAACATCTGCAGAGAGGTTAGATCTGTTGCTGACTTTGATCCATTCTGTCAAGCCAGCTTAATGCATCTTTTGATGCATGCAAGTCTTTGATTCCAAATATTTATCTTCTTTTGGATTTATTTCTGACCATTTGAATTTTTCATTTCCTCACAGAGCCCCTCTGACATATTCATCAGCTACAGAATTCAGATGCCACTGTTTTGGATGCTTCCTCCTGGCATCACCGGGGCTGCTTTTAACTCATGGTAGGTTTATTTTATTACTCAAATAAACTATCTAATGAAATATGTTCATTATTTTAACCATTCTACTGCGGTTTGCTTAAATATTTACCAGGTTCATTTTAAGGATTTTCTTTTCTTAAATATTTTGCCTTTCCTTTCATGGTTTTATGCCTTTCGACACCCATTCTGCAGTTAAGATCACTACACTAATCTTCACTATCTTGCAGCTACTCTGACAGAGAGAGTCATCTGTAATTACTTCTTAAATGAGATCTCATTTGTTACTTAGAACTAAATCTCTTGTGCACCAGCAAAGCCCCTACTTCTTAAAGCTGTCATTTGTGGTAACAAGAATTTGCTACTCTTAGCTAGGTCCTGGTATTCAAGTCACTAATCCTGGGTACTTGAAATGATCTATTACTACAAGTTTGCTTCTATTTGGACCCTTCTTTGTGCACTTCTTTTGTAAGGGTAAGTTTTCTATAACAAAATGCACTGAGACTTGGAGCTAGATAAAAATTAAGTCTATGGCTCATGTTCTCAGTTCTCCTCAGAAACTTCATTAAAGGAAAACTGTATTGTATTGAGGAACGAAGATTAGAAAATACATTTGATATTATGGAATGGGCTTGTTTCATCAGTTTTCTTTTCTATTAGAGTTCAGGGAGGGAAAAAATCTACTTCCCATTCCCCCTTATGTCTGCCGTGCTTGTAGAATTGAATTTCCAGGTATATTCATTGATTTTCTCAAACAAGAACCGTCATTGTTGTTGACCCATCCCTCATGCAACATTTTTTACTTTTATTAATACAAGATTTGTGCAGAACTGGGTCACTGCTACCATGTATAAAATTTGGATCACAAATTGCAAATTATGTAGAGCATACGATATCCTGTTTATGACTATGTGTATTGCAGGCAGGTTAAGTAGTATCCTAGTTGAACTTCATCTCACTTTCTCATCATCTGGTACTTTGTAAACTTGTAGCCTGGTTTCACAAGGAATAGGTGAGACAGATAATGAGGCCAGGAGCTGGACTCGTTGAACCTGATGAGTCCCTTCTAGCTCAGCATATTCTCTGAGTCTATGAGTCTGAATTGGATCTATTTAATTTGAACAACTTAAAAAAACTCATCTAAAAGGCCCTGGATCTACCAGCACACCTGCCATCAGAGCCTCTCTATTTTTGGAAGATGAACTGAACAAGAAGCATGTATCTGGGCAGGGCAGCAGTGCTTTCAGTGGCAGTGCAGATGCACACAGACTTCCTGAGCCAAAAGCGTTGTTTCCTGCACACAATGAGCCACACAAAACAAGACTGCAAAGCTGGTTACATCAGACACAACTTTCTGTGTAGTCACATATCGTCACTGACGACAAAGACAACTAAGACAGGATCCTTTTGAGCATCACGTCTGTCTTTGTGAGAAGAGTTCTGCAAATGCAGGTGAAGCAGCTCAGCAGCAAAAAGACATTTCTAGAATGGGAAGTGCAATATTAATGATGATAAGTTCAGCCCTTATTTGGTGAAATGACTACTATAAGCATGTTGTTGAACGAGTAGAGGAGAATAACTAGTCATGCAGAATTCCCCTATCTCAGTGCTCTGGCAGCATGTTGGGACTGGAAAATTAACAGCAAGCCATGTTATTTAGGAAATAAAAACAACCATTTTCATAGGAAGTGGTAGTAGACTTTTTTGGGGTACTTCCTCAGCTGCATCGGGGGCAATGAAGATGAAAAAACGTTCTCTGCTGTTCTGGTTTCAGCTGGGATAGAGTTAATTTTTTTCCTAGTAGCTACTACAGTGCTGTGGGTTTTGCATTTATGATGAGAATAATGTTAATAACACACGGATGTTTTAGCTCCTGCTGAGCAGTGCTTACTCTAAATCAAGGACTTCCCAGTTTCCCTAGCTTTGCTAGCAAGCAGGTGCACAAGAAGCCAGGAGGGAGCATAGCCAGAACAGGTGGCCCAAACTAGCCAAAGAGATATTCCATACCACAGAATATCATGCCCAGTATATAAACTGGGGGTAGTTGATGAGAGGGAACGATTGCTGCTCAGGGCTGGACTGAATATTGGTCAGCATGTGATGAGCAATTGTATAGTGCATTATTTGTATTTCTTGGGTTTTATTTCTCTCTCTCTTTGTTGCCAGCCTTTTCATTAAAATTATTATTATTATTATTAATAATAATAATAATATTCTTGATATATTTTAATTATTAAACTGTTCTTTTCTCAACACATTTTTTTATCTTTTTCTGATTCTCCTCCCCACCCCACCAGGGCCAAGGACCAGTGAGCAAGTGGCTGTGTGGTACTTAGTTGCTGATTGGGGTTAAATCATGACATCCACATATTCAGATCTCCATACCCCTGATCAAATGGAAGGAGTAATTGTGTTGCAAGCTATTGCAACTAACCATGGAAACCAAAGCAAATTTTAGGTGATATAGCAAGGTGCATGAATCTGGGTGTCCCAAAGCTATCTTGGCTATTCTGACAGAAGCAGACTATGATCCCTCAAGTTCCCAGCACACTGAGATCAACAGACTGATCCATCGGCCACTGGAGACTGTGCCTGCAGTCCGACAGCCAAGCTCATGAGCTCATCCATAGGCAATCTCCACTAAGACCTTTTCAATTACTGCTTAAGTTACTGTCAAGTGGCAGCTGGATGTGTGTGCTTGTCCAGCTCAAAGAAAAATTATTGATCTTCTGTCAGACTTGATTCTACTCATACCTTTCCTACATTTGTTTTACATATTTAAGAGTAGCTATGTCATAATCGTGAGGAATTACATCCCAATGTTTTCCCCTCCCTAATTAATGTAGCACTGATGATAGTAGGTTATGTCACATCCTTGGTAACAGGGGCTCTCTGGCTTGGGAGAAAGGAGATGGAAAGATGTCTGCAGAGACTTAGATCTGTCAGAACCTAGAGACAGGAGAAGAGAAGCCAAAGATACTTCATAACAATGACAAGTAGAGTCAAGTAGCTCCTTGAGTTCAAGCACAATTTGGGCAAGACTTGATTTTAGTTTTCAAATTTGTTATGGATCAGGCATAGAAAAGTGTAAAGAAGAGAATGATCACTCCCTTAACATATGCACATCACTTTTATGCTGGATGACATGATTCTGGGGGCTGAAAAAGCACATTTTTGACTAAACAGGGGAAGCCCATCAATAAATGTCCTGAAGTCGATGTCCACGTTGTGTCCTTGGATATGTTTAAGTCCAGGATTGCAGCTGTGACCAGTTACTGTGACAAAGAATAAAGTCTGATGTCTTGAGTAATGTCAGGTGGATTTCACTTTCCTATCCTAAGCTAAAAGCTCACTTTTACAATGTCATCCAATAATCAGAGCTGATACGTTAGCAGGGTGGGGAGTGCCTGAGCCCTTGTCTAGTTACATTGTATAAATTCTGTTCAGAATTAATAAGTACTTGGTTCACCACCTGAGACATACCTGCTTTTTCACAGTAACTGCTGCACAGTTACGACATGAGAAAATCCCAAGAGAACATTAGGTGAGTGAAAAGCAGGTGCAATAGGTATAGATGCAGTAGAAGGGACGTTTTGTGTTTTGGGCTTGGACAAGTTAGGGCCAAGACAGGCAGAACTGAAGCATTCATTTTAACCACTGGTCTTCCTGAAGGCAGGATTCTTGATCCAGTCCTCTGCTGTCTGAGGTCCCCCTGGTGGATGCACTTGCAAAGAGAAGATACTACAGAAGAAATCATACCTTGAGCACCCATGGTGTTGTCGATAGATGTTTTCCACAGAATCCAGGTAGGTCAGATACCTGTGACTTGGTCCACTTGGGATCATGTGGAACAATGGCAAAGGAGCACGCTTGCCAAGTACACAATTTCCACTGTGGCTCTGGTCCAGGCTCTGTCTGGTCAATAACACTATGCCATCACCAAGTTCTTCAAAGCTGCAGTTGATGGAGTTGAGACAGTTTACAACAAAACCACCAGAAATAAAAGAGGAAAAATATGCACCCCAAACTTGCATATATTTCTTGGAAACATATGGGTTCCATGACAAAGCTGCCTGAGGAGCACAAAAAGAGCATGAAAGAATTGGCAAAAGAACCTTTGGTCTGGCAAAGAAGCTTCGTTCAGAAATATGGCTATCTGTTACTTTATCTTACACAGTCCTGCCAGATAAAAATTACTCCTTTAGATAAAGTACTACTTAAATATTCTCACCACTACCTCAGCTTCAGTCAAACAGTGTGGTCTTACACAAGTTCAGCACCCTGTGTTTAAGGGCTGCAGCATTTTTAATCTAATACAAGGTACCCTACAACTGGACTTATAGTTTTGTGAAGCCACTGTCTCATCACCATCTCTGCTGTTTGCAGCTGCCAGCCTCTTGTCTCTCTCTGTCCAAAGACAACCTGCATAAGTGCTGCCTGAGAGTAGAGAGGGTAACCAATGAAACTAGAGCATGCAGATAGCTGTCTCTCCCTCCCCCTTCATGCTACCTTTGTAAAGATATTTGGGTGTTGCTCGTTCAGCCTTACAAGCCTCACTGTGCTTTAGAGAACCATGCTTAAACAGGTCTGAAAATATCGGTCAGTGTGTTAGGTGAAAAATCAACGAATGCTAAGGACAGCTTAGAGAGCAAGACAGAAGGGACACAGAAGAAGATACATGATAGTTTGGGAGCCTAAAACAGAGGGGGGAGGGAATAATGCAAAATACAGATAGGGAACTCGGGTGAGAGAATATTTTTGAGGTGGAGAAAAGAGTGGGTATTAGAACCAGGAAAGAAAGTAGAAAGAACAAGAAAAGCAATTACATTCACACAGGAAAGAGCTGGAGAAAATAAAGAAAATGAGAAGACTAGGAAAACAGAAACAAAATGTTGAACTGATTAACATGAGAGACAGAAAATACACATATGGATACAGAGAAAGGATAATTAAAATATCAAAAACAATGAGCTAAGCTGTTTCATTTAAACAAAATATATGCACACTGTGAGAGATGCCAAGCAGTAGAGACTCAGCACTAAGTGGATTTTCTTAGTTTGGGCTGTTGTGCAAACCAGCCACCCTCATGTGATACTATGCCAGAGTTACATCTTGCCAGGAAACTCCTATTTCAGTGGGTCTCTGCTCACCCACACATTTCCATGCTGTGCTCTCTTCCTGGGTGACAACACACTTTTAAAGTTCTGAACCTGAAAGAAAGCAGTGACAAAAGCTTTTTGCTTTATTTTTTCCTTTTCTGATATTTTTCTTTCATATGTTCCCATAGCAGTTGGGACTCCTGTGCCAACACACATACATTCTCAGATCTGATCCTATTTTTATATAACTCAACAGGTGACTACTGCTCACTTCTATCAAAAGCCCACTGGTATCAGGGTGCAGAGGGAAAGTATTAGTTCATGTGGGAACAATGCTGAAAGAAGCAGACTCAGAAAGCTTAAGCTGGCAGAAAGAATTTGAGCAAGAGCGACACTTAGGAAAGAGTAGGTGGTATACGAGTAACTGTGGATGGTAAAAATAAAAAATTAAAATCGTGATGCCCCCACTGAAACCACCTACACCACCACCATCTTTTATCTGTTGCTTCAATCAATCTCTGAGTTGAGACAGTTTTTACCCTTTGCACCCTAGAGTCAAATTTTCAAAAGCACTGTACCTACAGTCTCAGATGGAAATCCAGTGAAAGTTTAAAAGCTGTCATAGGACTTAAAACATCTGTCTCTTGATAAAAAAGAGTGACCTTAATAGTACCTTCACCCATTCTTCACACAACTTCTCATTCAGGAAGTGCTCTATACTCTGCCTCAAGAGCCCTGAGGGCACAAGCAGGCTGTGATGCCCTGAACACCCTCACCTAGGACCCCCACCCACTGCCCCGTGGCTGGAGCTCTGGTGGGGCTCAGCCCTGGGCCCAGACCTGGCCCTGTGGGGGATGTGCCTCCATCTCCTGATCATCTGAACCACTGAACCATCTGCAGGTCCTGCCACAACCTCAGCCCTGCTTGGGTGTGGGGGATTGTACACTGACTATGAGGGCACTGCCCTGTCAGATATTACCACAGATAAACACAATTTATTCAGCATTGGTAGGATCCTTTTCTACTTGTGACCTGTGTGTGACATCTGGAAACAGCCCGTGCCATGCTTATTTCTGATTACTTTCTTACTCTACAATGGTACTTCTACATTTCCTCCCTTCCAGGTGTGCTGGAGGCCTGGATTGGAGACTGAGGGTGGCCTCATCCCTTTGAAGAATGAAATTGTTGAACAGCTGGTAAAGAAATGTCACTTGAGTCACTGACTTATCACAGAACCATAGAATGGCCCGGGTTGCAAGGGACCTTAAAAATCGTCTAGTTCCAACCCCTTTGCCATGGGGCACACCTTCCACTAGACCAGGCTTCTCAGAATTCCATACAGCCCGGCCTTAAACACTTCCAGGGATGGGGCATCCACCACTTCTCTGGGCACAATGTTCCAGTGCCTCACCACCCTCACAGTAAAGACTTTTTTCCTAATATCTAGTCTAAACCTACCCTCTTTCAGATTGACGCCATTCCCCCTTTTCCTGTCACTAAATGCTCTTGTAAAAAGTCCCTCTCCATCTTTCTTGTAGGCTCCCATCAGGTACTGGAAGGTCACAAATAGGTCTCTTTTCCTGGCTGAACAAACCCAATTCTCTCAGCCTTCCCTTGTAGAAGAGGTGCTCCATCCCTCTAATAATCTTGCAGACTGGTGATCTTGAGGTTAGTAGGTGCTCTGTATTCACTTGAGAAAGAATTTGGGTCCATAGAACAGAAAATTTAAACTGACAGAGCTGCACACGTCCACCACTTCAATCAATTTTCTTCCAAATCTGAGTAGGGCTAACAGGCTTTGTCATGGGGAGCTGGGTATTACTGATCCACCATTTCTTGCACCACACCACAACCGTGATCAGCTTAGTTTTGCACAGCCGCTGCTCCGAACCAGTCACGCATAGCGGGGCCTGATCCGCAGGGAACATCGGCACGAGCATCGGAGTCGAACAATACAATCGCAATTCATCTCGTTTTAATCCAACCATGGACAGCCTGGACCACCACAGGCTGCTGGGGACTGACTCCCGCTCTGTAGATCTGCAGCGAGGCGAGGCTGAGGGTTGCGGGTTGACCCCGGCTGACCTGACCTGACCTGACCTGACCTGACCCCGCCCGGCCCGACCCCTCTCCCCGAGCCGAGCCCAGCCCAGCCCGGCCCGGCCGTGCCCGTCCCCGATCCCCGGCCCGCCTCTCGTCGGCGGCACCTGCCGGACACGGCGCCCGCGCGCCCCCGCTGCGCACGCGCCGCCGCCGCCACAGCCGGCCCCCTCCCCGCCAGAACTACGTATCCCGGCGTGCCGCGCGCGCCGGCCTCCGCAACCGCGCCGATGGGGAGGGAAGAGACAGCTCCCGCCCCCACACAGCAGGTGTGGAAGCGATCCCCGGGCCGCCCTTCCCCCTCCCGCCTCTGAGCCAGCGCGCAGGCAGAGGCCTGGCGCGGGAGTCCGTTACAAAGGAGTAGCTCGGCGGGGGAGGGAATAGGCCCCGGCTTCCATATGGAAGCCGTAGGAGCGTCTCCTCCCCGCTCCTTGGGCGGCCAGAGGGAGTGGGGGGGGAAGGGTGGCCGCGTCTCAGGGGAAGCGGCAGATCGGGGGCTTCCCGCGCGCTGTCAGTTACGAGCGCGCGAGGCAGGCAGGCGCCCTCGGGTTGGCCAGCGGCCGCGCGCAGCCCCGCCCGCCCCCTCGCCGGATTCGCTGGCGGCCGGGCCGCGCGCGCCGTCAATCAGCGGCTCGATCCGCGGCGGGACCCGGGGCCGAGGGCCCGGTGTGGCTCCGCCCCGCCGCGGCCCAGGCCCCGCCCCCTTCCCGCCCCTCCCTCCGCCCGGCGCTGTCAAGATAGCGGCCCGAGGGCGGGAGCCGCGGCCGCCCCCGCGGAGCGCGCGCGCCCCGGCGGCCACGCCCCTCCCGCGCGGCGCGGACGGCTGAGCACCGGGAGAAGGAGGAGGAGGAGGAGGAGGAGGAGGAGGCCGCCGCCGCCGAGGGCTCTGGGCTGCGTCCCGCCCCCGCCCCGCCCCTCGTGCCTGCGGCGTGGGGAGCCGGGCTGAGGAGGAGCGGGGCGGCCGAGGGGCCGGCGGCTGGGCTCGGTTTCCTGCTCAGTGGGCGTCGTTGGGGCCCCGGCGGGCCCCGCCCCCGCCCGCCCCCCCCAGCCCGCGACTGTCACTCAAGGCGGCGGGCTGAGGCCGGCGGCGGCGGCGGGCGGAGAGAAAGGCAGCTACGCCACAGCCCAGCGGCGGCCATTCGTGGAAAAATAGGCCGTCCCGCTCCTCCCAGCTCCCGGCTGCGACCGGCCTTCTCCCCGCTACCCCCACCCCACCCTCCGCCTCCTCCTCCTCCTTCTCCTCCCCCCTAGAGCGGCGCCTCAGCGGGGCATTAATGCGGGATGAGCGGTATGTAACCCCCTCCCTCTCTCCCTCCTGTGCACACCCCTCCCTCCCTCCGCTCCTCCCTCCACCCTTCATCGCCCCTCTATCCCGCCCTCCCGGGTTCCCCCTTTTCTTCCCTGCTTCTCCCCCTTCTTACCCCGTTCTCCTCTCGCTGCCCCTCCACCCATCCGTGCTTCCTCTTATGCCCCCCTTTCTTCTCTTCCTCTCCTGCCTACCCCTCCGGCTTGCCTCCTCCGTACCTCCCTCCTCCATTCCCCCTTTCTTCGCGAACCCTCCCTCCTGTGCACATCCCTCCCTCCTTCATTCCTCTTTTCCTCCCTCTTTCCCTCCCATGCACAACCCTCCTCCTGCCCCCTAAAGCATCGGCGGCCACTCAGTGGCCGTCGATGCTTTAGGGGGCAGGAGGAGGAGGAGGGTTGTGGGTGGTTTTTTCTTGCTGTCTCTGGGAGAGGAAACCAAACCTCCCCTTTTTGGGTGTTAACTCTCCAGCCCCCATGGGTTGGGTTTCAAACCACGTTTCTTAGGACTCGTTCTTTTGTAATAATGATTTGTACTGTTGTTTTTATGAAGAAGCAAAGGCGACGAGCTGGGAACCGAAAAGGATGTGATCGTAGCTTTTGTTGTTGTATAAATGAAGGTGAATAATTAACCTGTTACACTTGATATTTTTGCAGATCAAAAGAAGGAGGAAACTATGCCCACAGAGGGAGAGAAATCTCCCGAGGCAGAGAATAACAACAATAATAATAAAAAAGGGAAAACTGGAGGCTCACAGGTAAAGAACACACATCCGAAGAGGGAAGTGCCCAAACTATTAGCATTTAAAATGAAATGTTCAGCTAAAAGCATTTCCTGCTCAGGGCATCTTTCTCTGGGTTGGATGAAATAGTTGGTTGGGTGCAATGTTTTTACTGCCTGGACATGTTTATTTGATTGCATTTTGCAGCAATCAGCTGCTTTTCATGTAATAGAAACATTTTTTAATTTTTTCTCTACTTTAGAGAGGAAAAAAGACTGAATCGAGGATGCAGTTGAGGTCCTGGCTGTCACATATTCATTGATAATTAAGGACTTTTAAGGACTTTATGCTTAAGTATTACTTACAGCAATTTGTAGTTCCTTGTTCAGAGCTGTATTGTTGGTCTCCATGCAGAAGCACTTTTTTTTTTTTTTTTTTTGCTTCCTGTGCAAACCTTAATGCTCACATCTTCTGGTGGTTCATACTCAGGCTCTTCTGAATCTATTCTGTTTTCTCTCTTTATGGACAGGATTCTCAGCCTTCACCTCTTGCTTTGCTAGCAGCCACTTGCAGCAAAATAGGAACTCCTGGTGAGAATCAAGGAACTGGACAACAGCAGATTATCATAGACCCAAATCAAGGTTTGGTGCAGCTTCAGAATCAGCCACAGCAGTTGGAATTGGTAACAACTCAGCTTGCTGGAAACGCTTGGCAGCTTGTTGCTGCTGCGCCTTCTGCTTCAAAAGAAAATAATGTTACTCAACAAGGATCTTCTGTTGCCTCAAGTGCAGCAAGTCCCTCCAGCAGTAACAATGGAAGTGCATCTCCTTCAAAAACTAAATCAGGCAATTCTTCTTCAACAACCCCTGGACAGTTCCAAGTCATTCAAGTACAAAATCCAAGCGGTAGTGTCCAATACCAAGTGATCCCACAGATTCAGGCAACAGAAGGTCAAATCAATCCATCTAATGCTACTGGTCTACAAGACATACAGGGTCAAATTCAGCTTATTCCTGCAGGGAATAATCAAGCTATCCTTACAACTGCAAACAGGACAGCTTCGGGGAACGTTATTGCTCAAAACCTAGCAAATCAGACAGTTCCAGTCCAAATTAGGCCTGGTGTTTCCATACCACTGCAACTGCAAACTATTCCTGGTGCTCAGGCGCAAGTTGTAACAACCTTACCTATAAACATTGGTGGAGTAACCCTGGCGTTGCCTGTGATTAACAATATTGCCACTGGAGGAAGTTCAGGGCAAGTTGGCCAGTCTACTGAGAGCGGAGTTTCCAATGGAAGTCAGCTAGCGTCTACACCTGTCACTTCTGCCTCTGGTACTACCATGCCAGAGTCTCCTCCTTCATCTTCCACCACTACGACCACTGCCTCAACGTCTCTGACTAGCAGTGACACACTGGTAAGCTCTGCAGAAACAGGCCAATACACAAGCACAGCAGGCAGCAGCTCAGAGCAGGCGACTGAAGAAGCTCAAACAACCGCTACAGACTCCGAAGCCCAGAACTCCAGTCAGCTTCAGTCCAATGGACTGCAGAGCGTGCAGGATCAGTCAGGTTCCCTTCAGCAGGTCCAAATCGTCGGTCAGCCTATTCTGCAGCAGATACAGATCCAGCAGCCTCAACAGCAGATTATTCAGGCCATTCCTCCACAGTCATTTCAGCTCCAGTCAGGGCAGACTATACAGACCATCCAGCAGCAGCCTTTGCAGAACGTTCAGCTGCAGGCAGTGAGCCCAACTCAGGTGCTCATCAGGGCTCCAACTTTAACGCCATCAGGACAGATCAGCTGGCAAACTGTGCAGGTTCAGAATCTGCAAAGCCTTTCAAACCTTCAAGTTCAAAATGCTGGGTTACCCCAACAACTAACCATTACCCCTGTGTCTTCAAGTGGTGGCACAACCATTGCCCAGATTGCTCCAGTGGCTGTTGCTGGTACCCCCATCACTCTGAACGCTGCACAGCTTGCTTCAGTACCTAATCTTCAAACAGTAAGTGTTGCCAACCTGAGTGCTGCAGGTGTTCAAGTTCAAGGAGTTCCTGTTACCATTACCAGCGTTGCAGGTGAGTGGTCTGACAAAGTTTTGGGTTTGTTTTGGTTTTTTTTGTTTTGTTTGTAGTGGGTGGTTGTGTTTTTGTGGGGTATTTTTACTATTGCAAGAATGGTTTTAAATTAACACTTTTTTTCCAGAATTTTTGTAATAAACATTGAACTCTTAACTGTGAGGAAATACCTTGCACTTACCACTAAAATTCAGATTTTGAAATATCTGAAATTTTTGCTAAACATTGAGGTATTATTACCGATTGTGTCAATTGAAATGGAACTGTTTGCATTTTATAAACTATACTTAAATGATTCTGTCCTCCATCTTACTAAAGACGTGTAGACTCCAAAGGCAAACATGAGACTTTACTGTTCGAGCTTTGAAATGTGTGAAAAACAATAAGAAAAAGCTTTTTCCAACCAAGCAGTATTCCCAATCTCTGTATGAGGGATGTAGAATGAGAAAAGTGACAATATCCAAACTGGGATACCTTGTGTCCTGGCATGCATTTGTATGGAACTACTCATTGCATGCTGCACTAGCTCATAAAGTTGTTCCCTTAAAAGTTTGAATCTCTGTGAAGAGATTGAATGAAATAAGGTGTGCTCATGCACAGCATAATTTGTGTGACTGGTCTTTTAAATAAAAATAAAAACAGCTGATAACTGTACCTCAGTACTTGCTGATGAACTTTTGATAAGTATTATGAAATGCCTGTTTGGTTATGCTGGTCTAATAGCTGGGAAAGGAGCTCTTAAAAGGCTCTAGGCTGGATAACTAAGCTTAGTTCTACGGTAAGTTCTGTGCAAGGTCTCTGCAGTGTCCCACAAGGGCAACTCTATGTAAAATTTGCCAACTTTTAATGTTTCAGATAAAACATGATTTAGGTAGAGGTTCTCTTTGCCAGCTTGATAACTGCTTACATAAGCTTGGGTTTGTCATACAAGTAAAAGTCTCCTATTGTAGTTACAGAAAACTGTTGTCTTAACAACAATCTGACTATAGGCACAGCATTTTAGTATAAAACTGTAAGAAAGAAACTCATGTTTAACTACTGTCCAGTCTGCATAAGCAAACTTTAGTATCATATTGACTCTTAAACTGTTTGGTTTTTTATAATCATATGTTAAGATGAGAAATGTTTAACCAGGCAAAGGATTGTGGTCTTTAATTGAAATATTTTTGAGAAGACTGTACATTGTTTGATAATAAGAAATTTGCCATTGGGAGAATTTCATCTGCTATGGTATTTTTGGCACTCAATGGCATGTTGAAATATTGAGAGCTGAGTTAGATGCGCTAAACCTGGCTTATTTAAGGAGTGCCACAGGAGTTAATCTGGGTTACCAGAATTAAAATCTTGACCTTGTGTTTAGTAATGATTCAAAGAGAAGTTTTGGTTAGCAGGAGCTGACCAGCTGCTACATCTTGCAGTCCTATGTGCCTTGGAATATTTTTTTCCTTGATGGAAAGGTCCTGCTTGACCACTATTATTAGCCAATAGTCTCTAGTTTGGTAGGGGACTCTTCATAGGAAGCCTGCTGTGGGAACAGCCTGGATTTGGGGATGCAGGAAGAACCTTTCTGAATGCAGATTTTTTCCCTGCTTACTAATCATGTACAACTGTTTACTACACACTAGCAGGTATTAGTGCAAGGGGTTCTGAGTCTCATCTCTCTTGGTTATAATAGACCTTACCTCTGCTCAAATATGATGTCTTTTGGAAAATAAAGGGATTGAGATTTGTAACTGAGGATGACAGAAGGAGAATGAGTCACAAATATGGTCCTGGAGAAGCCAAGCCTTAGTCATACAGTGTTTGTATGTTAACTAGACTTAAGCTTTGTGACCACTGAATTCCTCTCCACCCTCTCCCACCTTGCTCCAGGTAGGCCTTATGCCTGTTTCTGTAGCACTTCTAATTTTATGCTGGCAGCAGTGAATCATAAAATGGTTTGGATTGAAATGGACTTTTAAAGGTCATGTAGTTCAACCCCTCTGCAGTGATCACAGACATCTTCAACTAGATCAGGTTGCTCAGAGTCCCATCCAACCTGACCTTGAATGTTTTCCAGCACTGGGGCATCCACCACCTCTCTGGGCAACCTGTTCTAATATTTTGCCACCCTCATTGTAGAAAACCCTACATGCCCTTGTAAAAAGTTCCTCTCCAACTCTCTTGTAGACTCTTTAGGTACTAGAGGGTGCTCTAAGGTCTCCCTGAAGCCGCCTTTTTCTCCAGACTGAACAACTCCATTTCTGTCAGCCTTTCTTCATAGAAGAGGTGCTTTGCCCTTACAATCATCTTCTGACCTTTTCTCCTTTACCTACTCAATAAGGTATTATTTCTCCCCTCAAGACATGAGGTTTTGGAGAAAGAACAAGCTTTGTGAATGCAAGAGATTAGTTATAATTGCCTTCTCTGCTTCTGTCTTGTGTAACTTCCTGATGCTACACCCTGGGAATGAGAGACATAGTAGCATGGAAAGGAGAGTGAAGAGCATGATGTGCTCTTAATGCTATATTAAGATTTCAATGAAACAATGGTTATGAAATAGAAAATTACAAATATGCTACGATCTAAACTTTGCTTATCACTTAAAAAGAGTAAGCTGACTTAGTCAGTGCTGTTAACTTCCTCAGATTTGCTGGTTTTTATTTAAAATGCTTTTTGTTATTATTGTTACAGGAAACCTTTTGAAAAACTAAACAGCTCAGTTACCTCAGTATCTGCAGACTGGTATTTCCATTCTTTTCTGCAGTACTTGAGCTTGCCAGTATGAAGTGTCTTGAAAATAAGTTGAATTCTCCAGAAGTAGATAATTCGCTACAAATGAGCGGTAGGTGTTAGAAATTAGCTATATGGAGGATATCCAGAAAATGTTAGGAAGAAGACTAAGTGAAGGACTCATCCCATGCACTGATTCAGGTCCTCTAACTTTGTTAGGGAAGAAACCCCTTTGATCAAGCCAGTCGAGTTTCTAGGAAAAAACCTAAAAATCGCAATAAATATTTTTTTCTCGTAGTTGTGTCATATTCTTGTTCCATGAACAGTGGTTTTCCTAGTTATTTCCGCAGTGAGGTAATTTAGGTACTTTTATATATGTATATATATATATAGTTTTTCAGTAGTAAATTAAATAGTAAAGCAAAAAAATTCTTAATTTAGAATTATAATAGAAAATATTAAACTATAGAATAATTTTGAAAAATGGGGGGGGATTGTTGTGGTTTTTGTTGATTTGTTGTTGTCTGTTTGGTTTTTTGTTTCGTCAAATGGATTCTGAATTCCAAAAAAGAAAAATTTCACACTGGGGGGAAAAAAATATTAAAATCTTCTAGTAAATATTGTATTTTGGTCTGTTCTTTATAACCTTTGTTACTCAAAGTCTACTGTAAACATATGTGTGTTTGGAGGTTTTTTTGTTGTGTTTTTCAGTTAAAAGTTCAAACACTGATCTTGGTAAGTATCATACTTTGGGTTATATGTTCCATGTTGTCAAAAAGCAGGGCAAAGCAGAGAAGTTCTCGCATTCTTTTGTTTTCTGGCCTGAGGGAAAACGCCTTCAATATCAGTGATGCAGAGGAAAGTGGCTTTTTTACTGTGAACTGAACACTGACACAGGTTGCCCAGAGAAGTTGTGGACTCTTCATCTTTGGAGATATTTAAAAGGTGTCTGGACGTGGTCCTGGACAACTTTCTGTAGGTGGCCCTGCTTGAGCAGGGTGGTGGGACCAGATGCCTTCCAGAGGTCCCTTACAGTCTACACCATTCTGTGATTCTGTGAAATTCAGTTAAGATGTACAAACTGTCAGTCAAATGAGTAATTAACTGTACAGAAGAAAGCTGGATGAGAAGACAAAAACTAAGTTTATGAGTCTTAAAACCAGATATTTAAACCATTATTTAATTAAGAGCTAATCAAACAAAAGACTACATAAAAGCAACTGTGTTTACTTGAACCTGCAGGGATCTACAAATACCTGCCTTGCTGTGAGATCAGTACCTGTCATGGCCTTTAGGAAGCTAGTTCTGTACAAAGTAAACTTCATTTCTTCTGTGCTGTGTGAATTTTTGTTTTATACATGGTTCCCTGTAGAAGGGGGTAGCTTGGAATGTTATTGTCGGTGGCCTTCTGAATTTAGCCTCTATGAGCTTGGGGACAGGCAAGTACTGCACAGTGCCCTTGCCCTTTTTCAGAGCTCCTGCTGTGAGAGTTGCAGATGCAAATGCAAAGGATTCCTATACCCAGCCCCCATCCCCTTCTTAGTATAAAGTATCTTCTGCCTTTTTAAAGTTTATTTTCAGGCCCTTCCAACTGTCCAGATGTGTTAATTAACAATATGAGTGACTGTGTGAAAGGAACTTATTTTAGTACTAGATGACTCTAAGAAAAATATACAGTTCATAACCTTGTTTCCTTTTGGTGGGCTAAATTATTTTGGTTGGTTTGTTGGTTTTAAGTTTTTTTTGTCCCTCAGAATAATTCCCTGTTTCTTATGAGGAAAAAATAGTAGATCAAACTCCTATCTACCTTAATTAGACAGGTTGAAGTAATTTTGTTACATGGTAATGGAGGTATCGTCCCCTACAAAAGTGAATGAGATGCTCTTGTTTTAAAATAGTGAAAAATATTACTTGTGTTTTATGTATACTTGTTCCAAGCTTTTTTACTTTCTTTAGGCAACAGTCACCAGATTTCATCATCTTGCAACACAAGTTCAAGCCATTTTCTTTAAAATGAGTGATGGCCTGAATTATGGGGAATTTGGAGTTTGTTGACCAAAATAACCTGAAGTAATGAGTTCTGTTCAGTGGAACAGTCTATTGCCTAGCACTACTACAACTGGCTAGTTTTAAGTCTTTTGCAAGGATGTGCTGTGGACTCCAAAACAGTTATTAATGACAATGAAATCCAATGCCAAGTGTTCTTATTGGAGTGCTTTAAAAATGTAATGAGCCTTGCCCTTCTGTTTCATACCCTATAGAAATGTGAGTTACTAAGGCATTTCTCTCTTTGACCGTTTACTTTCACTGCATTTGGTAGTTATGCAATTTGTCAGTACCTTGAGGTCTCCTGATTTCTTGTGCCTTTTCCCATTTGTCTGCATCCAGCTTCAGCCTGTCTTCAAGGCTTTCTCTTCCCTTTCTGTCTTTATTAACTCTTCTTGTGTGACAATCACTTGTTTTAGGACTTGCTGTTCAAAAACTGAAGACATTGTTTAAATATTACTATCATTCTGGGTCAAAGTTTGCAGAGGAGTTCAAAACATTCTACCAAATTCTTTAAATAGGAATAAAATTCATGAGATGAAATTATGTCACTCAAGAATAGTGACTGGGAAAAGGGAAACATCACACCTATTTTTAAAAAGGTAAAAAGGAGACCCCTGAAAACTACTAACCAGTAAGCCTCATATGTATCTGGTAAGATCATGGAACACACCTGCAAAGTATGTCAAGGCATATGGGTGACAGAGGAGAATTAGACACAACCAATGTGTTGTCCCAAATCTTCATCAGACATGTCTTTGCAAAAGGTAAATCATGCCTGACTAAACTGGTGGCCTTTTATGACAGAGTGACTGCATTAGTAGGTAAAGGAAAAGCAGCTGATTATCATCTACTTCACCTACCATGACTTATGTAAGGACTTTGACAAAGTCCTTCACAGTAGTCTTGGAGAGATACGGGTTTTATGGATGAACGATTTGATGGATAAGGAAATGGCTGGATGGCCACATTCAAGAGTTGCCATCAATGGTTCCATCTCCAAATGGAGATCAGTAGTCAGTGGTGTCCCTCAGGGGACCAATACTGGTCAATAACTTTGTTAATAACATTGTGGGGTCAAGTGCACCCTCAGCAAGTTGGCAGATTGCACCAAAATGAGTGGTGCAGTTGATGCGCTTGAGGGAAGGGATGCCACACAGAGGGACCTTGACAGGCTTGAGAAGTGGGCCAATGTGAATCTCATGTACTTCATCAAGGCTGAATGAAAGGTCCTGCAACTGGGATGGGGCAGTCTCCAATATCAGTATAGGTTGGGTGGTGGACTTAAGGACTCAGAACACCTCTGAGGAGAAAGGCTTGGGCATATTGGCAGATGAAAAATTGGATATGCACTGGCAATGTACATTTGCAGCCCAGAAAGCCAATTGTATGCTGGGCTGCATAAAAAGAAGTAAGATCAGCAGTTCAAGGGATGTGATTCTCCCCCTCTTTGCCACTCTTTTAAGACCCCATCTGTAGTACTGTGTCCAGGGATGGGATCCCCAGTAGAAGACAGACATGGATCTGTTAGAGCAGGTCTGGGGGGGCCGTGAAAATGAAGAGAGCTGGAACACATCTTGTACGAAGACAGGCTGAGAGAGTTGGAGTTCTTCAAACTGGAGAAGAGAAGACTGGGGAGACCTTATTAAAGCCCTTCAATATACAAAGGGAGCTTGTAAGAAGACAGACTTTTTACCAAGGCCTGCCTGTAGTCACAGCACAAGGTACAGCTGTTTTAAGCTGAAAAAGGGGAGGTTTAGACTGGATGTAATGAGAAGAAATTTTTTACTATGAGGGTGGTGAGGCACTGGAACAGGTTTCCCAGAAAGGTTGTGGATGCCCAATCCTTAGAAGTGTTCAAGGTGAGGTTAGCTGGGTCTTTGAGCAACCTGATTTAGTTGATGATGTCCCTGCCTATGGCATGGACATTGGAACTGAGTGATCTTTAAAGGTCCCTTGTGACTCAAACCATTCTATGATTCCAGGATGTAAGAATCAAAGGTGTTTCTGACCCTGCCTGATGCTGACTGCACGTGATGCATACAAGAACAGTGCTCAGATACTCTTCCTGCCAATCAGTGATCTGCAGCTCAGGCCTTCCTGAGCCAGAAGTGGGATATTTGTTTTGAAATATATTTAATAGTCCTTGATGGATTTATTTTTAAGCACTCAATACTTGTCTGCAATATATTTTGTTCTAGTTGTTGCATAAGACACATTTCTATTTAATGTTCTCAAACTCTGTATTATGAAAACTTAAAATATCTTATTCATCTTCATACCATCACAGTCTATTATTCTCTATCAAATATGCTAGATTTTGAAGGAGGGGAAGGTGTTTAGTGTGAAGTTAGAATATTACACTTACGTTGTTGAATGAAAGAAAATGCATTTTTGTGATATGTATCCTGTAGGTCTCCTTGCTCCTGTTAATGTTATAGTGAATATGTATGGGAAGAGAAGGTAGCGAGTGGTGTAGCTAAGCAAGGAGGGATGCCTGTAGGTGGTAAGAAGGTGAAAAGGGTTTGAAATAGCCACATTATGTACAAGTAAACTGGCAAATATAAACTCTAAGTGTGGAAGTCAAAAGAGCTGAAGGAAAGGGGTTGGATGATTTATTTTTTTTTCCCCAAATAACATCCAGTGTTTCCTTGGATGTTCACTGGCAAGCAAGATGCAGCAAATACCTTGAAAGAAACAAGCTTCAAGCTGTGGAATCTGCAATAAAAAGATAAGTACAAAGAACTGAGCTATATTCAAAAAAAAAAAAAAGAAAAACCAACCAAAAAAATGGAATCTTTCTTTGTTTTTTACTTCACAGTGTGTGACTTGGCATTCTGATAGTGTAGATGGGAGGAGTATAGAAATGTAGCATACTTTTTCCAAAGTCATGAAAGGTCACAACTGTTCTCAGGTTGCCTTGAGCTGAGAATTGTTGCAGAACCATAGTGTTCTAAATATTTAGTACTGGCATCCTTTTTAAATGCTTCAAAATAATTACAGGAGAAGCATTTAGTCTTCTAATGACAAAATTGCTTTGGTTATGAGGTTTTTCTTAAACTGAAATTAAAAATAGTGGCAGAAATAGTTTAACAACAAACTATGCTGGTGAAAACAAACATTTCGCTTGGTGATGGTAGCATAAAAATAAGTGTCAGTATACAGGTCCTGAACTTGATGCCTAAAGAATGCTGTTCAGCTGAATTGACAACGGAGAATAACCTGGTAAAAACACCTCAGTAAAGCAAGTCTTTTCTGCCTGACCAGTGAGTAGCAAGGGATAACTTCATCGTTATTTCTAAAATAAAGTGGGAAGGGGAAGCATTTCAAGTACCAAGTTTGCTCATAATTGCCAGGTAAAATAGGTTCATAATGAACTATTTCTATGCTATAAACTTCAAGAATAAAATGTAAGTTTTAAATTCTTCAGAGAAGATTGTTACTAAAGTTGTATTTCCATATTAGATTATGTGGTCTTATAAGAATGTTTCATCAATACAGACACACTGTCTGAGAACATTGGGTTTTACCATCCCCTCCCTCACTCCCTATTGTCAGAAGTCTGAGCATATAGAGCAGGAAATGAATTGGCTGAGCTTCTTTGTTCATAAAATTTCAAGCAAGTAAACTGAGTGATACGGCACATCTTCATCAGCCTGTTAGTATTCTTTTCTTTTTTTAAACGGTGCTTAGATCTGCACTAAGCCAATTTTCTTGTTCTTCCGTTACCACCTGGCATGAGGGAAAGACAAGAAACATGTTAAAAATCTGATTTCAATAGCTTCCTCACTGTAACTTAAATTATGGAGTACTAAGCTTCATATGATTTTGGTGCTGGTACATGAAATAAATCAATTCTTACTGGATTAATGTATTAAAAACCTTTAATGGCAATGGTGATTATTGAAAAAATCTATATATGGAATGGCATGTTGTGTTCTAAGGAGAATATTAATTTCAAGTATAAACAGTGTTATTATTGGGGGTTGCCCTGTGCAGAGCCAGGACTTGAACTCAGTGCTGCTTGTGAGTCCTTTCCAACTCAGGATATTCTATAATTATTGAAGATCAATTATGTTTTTCAGTGGTCAATGATTTTTAATGAATAATTTAGTTAATAAATGTTGCTTGAATTCTATGCTATAGCATAGTAGCTTTGGAACTAGTTGGGACTGCATTACAAAATGTAATTTTTATAATGAATGTTTTCCCCTTGTCATGACACTTTCACCAAAACAGTAGTTCTGGACATCTCTAGTCTCTTGAGAAATGTAGCATCTGAGCACATGCTTAGTTTAGCATGGAGTTTCCACTGATGTTTAATACTACTGAGAGTTGATAACAGTCGTATACCTTGATCAGCTGGTCATCGGAAAAACATTTTACTCCAACATGCATATTTAATCTTCATAGATTGCCAGTCGAGTAGAAAGTTGTTGTGAAGAGAAAATTACCAATTAATATCCTTCTGCCAAAAAAAAACTTGGGATACATGTTAGGTCCAAGTCTAGCTTTCCTTAATTATAGTTTCAAGTGATGAGACTACTTTTCCCTTGAGAAAAATACTGATGTTGAAGAAATACGGATCTTTATTGTCTTGTTTCTTTGCTCATCAGAAAGTATTGACAAAAACATGAAACTTTTAAGTTTGTCCTGAACCAAAAAAGAAGACTAGGTATATAGTTTTATAGGGTTAACAGTGTTAAGAAGATGTCAGAACTTCTAAGGGTTTGAATCTTAGAGATTTACATGGCTCTTCTTTTGTGATTTTGTAATATGTAGTTTTGTTGGTCCTTGTCTAGTGAAGGCTGTAACAAAGTTTCAGTTTTTACATCTTTAATAAAATCAGTTAAATATATTAGTCTTAATATTGATTAACCTATCTACCCATAGGCTGTTAATAAAACCAAGGCTTTTGTCTTATATTTAGTCTTACTGTATAAGGTCTTTGAAAATGTTTTATGAATCTTGTTTTATTCCTTATAATAACTTCTAATCACCTTGCCATTATTTTTTGTTCTGAATAAATTATCAACTGCTATACAATTTAAACTAATTTTAAAGTCATTAATCTTCCTTTCTGTTTAAATGATTTTCAGTTTTTCATGTATGTATGTACCTGTTAACTAATCCCTCCTGTACAAAGAGACATATTTACTCTTATCTTGATCAACATAACATTTCATATAGCCAAAATGTTTATTTCAAGGACATTCATGAACCTTCTAATCAAGTGTAAAACATGTAAGCTAGCTACACTATAGTCAAAAATCCTATAAAACCCAACCAAAAACCCCCTCATCACAGCTCCCCAAAATCCAAAGAGAATACTGACAACTTAGCATATATATTTTTTTTTTGTCAACCTACTTCTGTCCTTTCAAGATTCAGCTATTACTGTTTCATGGTAATACTCAGAAATTGAATGAAGATGCAAAAAAACCACACTTTCTGAGACCAGTATTTATGTTTCCATATGGCAAAAGTGTGTAAGATAGGCTTTTGTTGGGAGGGGAGATGATGGTGGGGGGATGTTCTGTTTTGTTTTGTTTCAGTTCATCAGGTATTATAGAATCATAGAATCAACTGAGCTGGAAGGGACCTCTGAGATCATCAAGTCCAACCGTTATTGAGGTCCTCTAGTCAGACTGTGGAGACTGACAGTCACCAAGTTTCTTTCTAGTCCTATCCCTGTTTAAGAGTTAGGGGAAGGAAAGAAACGTACCACATTATGTTGTGGCTATAAGCTGTAGAATAATCTGAGAGTTGGGGCAAGGTGATGGGGCAGATGGAGATGTTCCATAAAAGTAAACCTAAAAACCTCAATTTCTTAGATCTGCCACTAGTTTCCATGCAACATCTCTGACACTTTGCAGCTCAGTTGGTACTTGGATGTTCAGTTATCTGTTCCTCTAAGGTTCAGTACTAAATACGGTTCTTTTTGACTATTTACTTGATAATAAAAATCAAGGGGTTTTTGGAAGAGTCTCTTGCCTTTAGTTATTTTTCTGATTCCACCTCCTTCTTTAGAATACCTAATAAATTGGCCACAGTTTCTTTCCATTTGAAGTCACAGTATCCAAAACAACCAAAGATATTGCCTTCTTTAACTGAAGCCACCACTTGGTTGTTCAAGACTAAATTTTGTTCAAGACTAAACTGTACCTCTGTGGTTGATTTTTATGTTGGTTTTGTATAGGTCTTTCTGTGTTGTATTTGTGGTAGCTCTTTCCTGTGTTTAATAAAGTAATAAAAAGGAAACTTGCTTTTAGTTTAATGGACGATACTACCTGAAAACTTCTTTTCTGCCTCAAAGTGCTGAAGTGACCTCAGGTTGTCCTACAGCACTTTGGTAAAGCCTTACATTTTTGAAAAGTCATTAAACTTCGTGAAAGTTTTTGGGCATTGGTAACACAAAAGATTATTGCACTAAAGGAAACAGACTTTATTTTTTTAGGATGCTTAAACCCCTCAAAGTTTTTATTGCCTTAAATTTCATGCTTTTAAGTGGTATTTTTAACAGAAATCAAGTTCAGTTATAATGCTGTTCAGTAATATTTTAACACACTGAGGCATAGGAAGCTTTTGAAGAAGAAGATGATAAGTTCTTACAAATCTTGTCAAAGTTTGCCACAGGCAAAGGTAGAAACTTGCTGCAGTGCCCCGTAGGAGTAGAAAAGACACATGTTTAGTTGACACTGCAGTTTGCACTGGAAACTTCCTGCTTGTAGTAGCATCTAGACACAATGCTGTGATTTGCAATAATCTTAATTTCTTGTAGTATTTGGGTGAATCCAATTCCTCTCTCTACGACAAACTGATATTCTCTACAGAACATGTGGGTCCCTTGCATCAATGCTCGCACAGTTTCTGTTTTGGGGAATTCTTCTTTTGTCACGTATTGTTTCTTCATAAATCGTTATAAACCACTGCTCTAGAAGAGAGAGACAAATTGTTGCATACTGCGTCATCCTCTGTGTAAATACTGAAACTCACTGTTGTCTTCACATATATTTAATTTTAAAAGATGATTTGCACTTCTTTTTTTAGCATGAAACCTTCTTCCTAGTAGTTGGGGTTTTCTTTCAAAAAAATGGATCTCTGACTATAAACTATTGCCACAGACTTTTAAAAAGTGTTAGAATCTTGGTTATATCTTAATAAAAGTGTTATTTTATTACATTATATAGACATATATTATAAATGTATTTTACTACAAATAAATATATAAAATATATAGTTATTATCTGTATGTCTTTGTGAAAAAAGAATATTAAAGTAAAAGGTGTTTTCAAGCTGACTGTACCTGGTGTTTGCAGGGCAAGGGGACATAAGAAACTTCTTTTTCTCCATTGCTTTGCATCAGTAAGTTGTTAATGGGTGAGTTGCTGCATCAGCTCTGATGCCGGTAGAGCTTTGGAACTCTGCAGACCATCATTAACTTTAGTTAGCTGTCCTGCAGTAATAGGCATTGAATTTTGAATGTTAACTGCAACCTTCTCGTTGCTTTTTAGGATATGCAGTTGAACAAATTTTCGTTTTTGCAACATTAGCCACTGTGGCTCTAGGTACATTTTGCAAAGTGTGTCTCAGATTTTACAGTAAGGTGCACCCTACTTAGATAAGTCTGTCATTAATGCTGTCCTCTTTGGACTGCTGAATGTTGGTTGCACAACAGCAACAGGAAATCTATCAAATTGTTCTGAGGAACTAAGTAGTAGAACCTGAAAGTGTCCTTTTCCTAGTCTTGAGTTTCACTTATTTCCAAGATCCACTTTTCTAATGCTTGATTCCCCTGATTTCTGTAGATCATTAAAGTCCTTTTCTTCCCCTTCTGCCCTATTTGCCTCAGAGAGTAGCTTTTCATGCTTGCTACTTCAGGTGAACAAGAATACGAGTGCAGATGCAGTGTGTAGTAAAGGGAAACTTGTCTTAGGATGGATGGCCAAGCCTAATAACCACGATCATCAGCAGTCATTCGCTATGTAGGAAGGTACTTCTTAGGTACCATGCATTAGCTTTCTTTAGTCATCCAGGTGCTGTTATTGGAGTTACTATTTTGAAAATCAGTTTTTAACTCAAAATGTGATTGAGATATATGTGTGTGTATATACATTATTTGACTTTATAGTAGTTACTTAAAGTTGTTCTGTTTTCTTGTATGAATGTGTTACAAACTCGTGTATGGGAAAGTATATGTGAGTTGTAACTGCTAAGATGCAGTTTTACTGCAAAACTGGAAAGCTGGGTAGGTGATGCTGAAGAATAAAGGATTTGTAATCCTTTAACTTGATAATCCTGTCTTGCACTAATAAGTAATGCATTTACTTAATGCCTTAAATGGGAAAGACTGGTGACTAAAGTCATGCAGGTTCTTCTGTTTGAGAAGCTTAAAAATTTCTGGAACATTAATTACATTCATTCATAATTATATATGTAATATTGCAATAAGTGAGTCTCATTGCACTTGATTTGGAAAGTAAATACCATATCAGGTTTCCTTGCTGTTTGCATTTTGTCCTGTGGTCAAATAAATGATTACTATCCAAAAGAAAGAGAGAACTTAGACCTGAGAGAAAATGAAATGCAGTGGAGTAGTTGATGTCAGTGTTATTTTGTATCAATGTTATTTTATAACATTTTGTTGTAACTTTATGTCCCTATAGAATGTATAATAAAGGTCAGTCATACACAAGTTCAGCAATGATTTTGTTAATCAAAAATATTTCACAACTTCAGAAAATCATTATTAAATAAACCACGGGAACTTGAGAAAAACGTTTTACCTTCCAAAAGCAGGTGTAAATGTACGGTGACTGCTTTGACAACTCATATAGAATAACAGAGATGAACTGAAGTGTGGCTTGGTTCCCTCATGTAGTGATTTGTTTAGACCTCTTTCTGAAACTTGCAGAAACTTGAGAGCTCTTGTTACTGAAAGGTTTGATTATGAATAGTGAAATGTAGTGATATCAGGTCTTGTATTTTGGAGTATATTGGGAAGAAGCAATGCCAAGTAATCTCATGGTTGTGGTAGAATTTTTAGAAGGCTTTAAATGGTGTTTTAATGCTACTAGCAAGAAGTTAAATGGAATATTTTTGATAGGTCTTTTTTCTCCATCTAGAAAGTGTCAGGAGATCATTCTATTCCTGTATGGATGTTATCTCAACCACCTGTTTTTAGAATAAGCAGGCTTGTTTGTTGGGTTTTTTTCAAATAAAAAGCTAATTTATACCTAGATCCTCTCAACTGAGAAATCCTCATTTTTATAAACATTTAGATGTTGCCCTGATTTAATTTAGTAGGCTGCTTAGAAACTCATATCAGTAGTTAAGTTTTCTCAGTATCTTTCTCTGGTAGGCTTGATTTAAGAAATAATTAAATGCTTTTATCTTCCCTTAATATAAGTACAAATGATGTAAAAGTTAAAGCCTTTAGTGATCCATAGTGGATAGTACCTAGTTTTAAAAAATCCAAATCCCATACAACTCAAGTCTACAGCAGGTTTACTTTGAGATTTAGGGCATGTTCTGTCAATTGTTTTGTGAAAATTTTCTGATTTTTCTTTAGGAGAAAAGATGTTTTCAAGTGGTCTAAAATATATTCCTTTTATTTTCAAGATTCTTTGTTCTTGTTGTTTAACAGCTTTAAAATGAGAAAGATAAATTTCTATCCTGTAGATCACTAGCATGCTAGCTTGTTGGGATGCTCTCCAAGAAGTTCAAAACAAAAATTAAGTCTAGGAATTACATTATTGAGCTTCCTGGTGTTTTCTGTTAACTATGTAAATCTCTGATAAAAAATATTTATCGTATGTGTGTGCTGCCTTCAGTTACTCTTTTATCTCAAAAATTAGGTTTGCTTATTGAATATTGTGGTGTGGTTCTTTAAATAAGGCAATTTGTATGATATTTTCAGAGTTTCAGAATGTTCTGTTCTGAATTTAGTAAGTGGAATCCAAGGGAAGGGATTTTAAAATAGCAACTCCGTGAGATTAATTTAAAGAAGAAAAATCAACATTTGCATTAAAAGTGTTATAGCTAGTTAATCCCATCTAAAGAGCAGTCATCCAGTTACTGTTTAACTGAAAACATATGGATAATGTAATTTTCTGCCTGAGCAACCTTATTTGGCATTTTCTCTTATGTATTTTTATTATCACCTTTACAGTTACTGTGAAGAATTTCTACTCAGATGTATCACTATATTATGTTTAATAAATAGATTAAGGTTGTAGCTCAGTAGTGTGTATCCTATATTCCAAGATACACCTGGTCTCCTCACATGGGGGAAGGAAAGTTCAGAACTGATAGAGTGTGTTTCAGCAGTGGTACTTGATATTCTGAAGAAGTATCAGAAGACCCTTCTGTGGTTGGTCGTTTCATGACTTAGAGAGTCATGAAATTGGTTCATATCTATCAGCATAGTATGTTGGGTTTTTAGAAATGCTGAACAGGCTTCCCTATAAATGTGGATTGGTCAGATCCAGCAAGAGTTATGTGCTGGACATTGATCACTAGTCATTGGGTTTGAGTGCCTCAATTCACACCTTGCTTGAAAAGCCTTGGTTTGGCAGCCCAGGGAAAAGTTGCATTGAAACTTTAATATCAATTCAAGAAAATCAGAGAGAAAGAGAAAATGAAGAGACAATTATCCCTTTCAGCTGAGTTCTGACCAGAGACTGGTTAGGTTACAGGACTTTTTTGCTCAAAGAGGACTTTGTGACATAGTTGGAGTCATCCCTCTAACAGACTGTAACAATGAAGGATAATTCTTAATAATGTACTTGAAAATGTGACTAGTAGTGAAAAAAGAATAAAAGGCTGCAGTAGGTGTGGCCATAATGTCTGTTACATCTTTAACTTTTGTCATGACCGTTCACAGACTCATCATTTGTAGTGCTGCTCTGTGAATTAAAGGAGTTTTCATCTTGGGTATGTTTAGCAGTGAGCAGATCGTACTCTGGGAAAGATTACAAGGATGAGCAAGCTCTTCCTTTTCATTTACCTTTGGCTCACCAAAAAGTGCAGCTGGTTGTCAATGCAAGCAATCACATTATCATATAAGATAAGCATTAGATATAAGAAAAATAAATTATTGGCCTTTTTTTGACTCTGGCTATTTATAACACGTGGTCAGCATTTCAACAGCTTAAGAGCCTGACAGGGAGTTGCCCCTGAACCTCTCACTTTCTTTGGAAACTCTTGTGTCCTTTTCTGCCAGTGTTAGACTAAAGTACTAGATATTACTATTTGCATTTATATTATGATGTTCTCCTTACCTATCATATGCTCCCTGAAGGATTCTCATGACTGCTTTTCTTTCCCATTAGACTATGGAAAATAAATTTATTTCCAGTACATTGCTATTCTGAAAACAGTTTGTTCTGTCATAGACATGTGGGGACTCTGCACTCAAGATTAGGCCTGTAATTATTTTTCCTCTGCTGCGAATACCAGACTTTTTTTAGAATTTTTTTCTGTCCTACAGCAAGGGGGATTCAAACATTATCTCTTGTGGGTTTGTCCTTGTTCTTTTCAGAGAACTCAAAACACTCAGCATCTGTCAATATTTGTGGTCTGCTTAAGAAAACAAGGGATTCATGTGTATTCATATCTAGGCATATCAGATGCAACTTCCAGACATAAACCAAGGGAGATAACTGGGAAAATTTGGTCAGTGCTTCTGGTGAAAATAACCTGGTACTGACCTAGGCAAAAGACAGATTTACTCTATTTCTTGTAGCCAACAGTGGCCTGTTAGAGGACAAGTCAGATCACTTTGGGAGGTTCTCTGTATTTCATGTTCTTCAGTCCTAAAGTACCTGCATGTGTGTGGTGGTGGCAGGTGGTTGTGTTAGATTTCACCTATGGCTGTTAGCACCATGTCACACAAGATAGCCTGTCCAGGCATCTGTTGCTCCTCAGCAATCATGTGAACGAAGTAGTCATTGTCCTGTGCTGGGTTGTATCTGAACCCGCTCAGTAGCTGGGCAGTTTAGACTTCAGAGAGAGTGTTCTTCCCAGTCCCCAGTGATGGTGTCTATTATGGATGCTTGAGAAGTAAGTCGAAGTAACCATTACAATCTCTCTGAATCATGTCACCTCCAAGGGATTTCTGAGTTTTAAATGAATGCTTCAATACTGAAGACTTCCAAGTCTTAAAATATAGTAGTCTGTCCTAAGGAATTCTGGTTGCCCATTACACTCTCTCAATAAGGAGGTATTAGGTATTATTTCCTTTAATTTCCCATTTGAATGAAGGCACTGAATTTTTAAAAATGGCAGCATCTAATTATATTTTGTCCCATTCCCGTTACTAGCAGGACTAGCATTGTGTTGTCATATTGCAGCTGGAAGTCATATATCTGTGTCAGATTTATTTTATCATGTTATTTTCTTAGACTGTATAGTACTAATTTTTAAAGCAAACATAATATTACTCTGCTGCTCAAGAAACTACATTTCTTACCTATATCGGAATACTCTATTTTGCTTTAATATCAAGACAGTAATCCTGATTTCCTTTGATCAAGAAAGCCAATGAGATAAATGGACTTAGGCAATGAAGCTGAATTCTTCATTCATCAAATCAATCTTAGAATTCCATTTGATCACTTCCCTGGGGAGCCTGTTCTGGTGACCATCCACCCTCTCAGTGAAGAACCTTTTCTTAATGTCCAACCTGAACTTCCCCTGGTGCAGCTTCAAGCCATTCCCTCGTGTCCTAACACTGGTCACCAGAGAGAGGAGATCAGCACCTGCCCCTCCACTGCCCCCCTTGAGGAAGGTGCAGACTGTGTGGATGTCACCCCTCAGCCTTCTCTTCTTCAAGCTGAACAAACCAAGAGACTTCAGCCACTCCTTGTAAGTCTCGCCCTCGAGGCCTTTCACCATCTTGGTCACCCTCCTCTGGACACACTCTAATAGTTTGATGTTCTTCTTATATTAAGGCACCCAAAACAGCACACAGTGCTCGAGGTGGGGCCACATCAGTGCAGTGTAGAGCGGGACAGTCACTTCCCTCGATTGGCTCACTGTGCTGTGCTGGATGCACCCCTGGATATGGCTGGCCGTTTTGCCTGCCAGGGCACACTGCTGACTCATATACAGCTTGCCATCAACCCCAGATCTCTTTCCGTGGGACTGCTCTTCAGCTTCTTGTCCCTCCATTTGTACATATAACCAGAATTACCCTCCCAGGTGGAAAATCCTGCAAAACAGCAATCCCAAGAAAGCTCTGGTATGTTAGCTTGTTCAAGTCTAGTCCTTCAATGTTTCTTTTTCTTTGTGAAAGTTCCTTTATGGCTCAGTGTTGATTCAGGACAAATTGTTAGAGAAGTGACAATTCTGCCAGTGCCATAAAGCAACTCTTAAAATTAGCTAATTGTAGTTTTCTAAATGCAGATATGTTTTCAAAGGTTATTACAGACACATTAATTGGCAATTGATTGAACAATATTTCTCCATAAGATTTTGTTTAATTTATCTCAGCTTTTGAGAGAAAAAACTTTTGTTAAACTAGTTAATGTTTCTTAGTCCGTAATTTGCAGTCTTGCGCTGTTCTAATAACAAATTACGTTAAACAGGGCTATCTAAGCTAGCACATAGGTACTCTGGTAGTGCTTCAGGAAAAAGGCTGGATTTAACACTTGGTTTATGGCTTCCCTTAACATTAGGTGGATTTTTGTTCTACAAAATGCAGGATGTTTATTGGTGCACTTCACTTATCAAAACGACTAATAAAAGGTGCAAACACTTTATTTTACAGGTCAACAGCAAGGACAGGATGGAGTAAAAGTACAGCAAGCCACAATAGCTCCTGTTACCGTAGCAGTAGGTGGCATTGCTAATGCAGCAATTGGTGCTGTTAGTCCTGATCAGATAACACAAGTACAGCTGCAACAAGCTCAGCAAGCTTCTGACCAGGAAGTGCAGCCTGGCAAGAGACTGAGAAGAGTTGCCTGTTCATGTCCTAATTGCAGAGAGGGAGAAGGAAGGTAAATGTAAATTTTATCAGTATATATTTTAGCATCTTATCACAGCTTGCCTCATTTGAGCATGAGATTGTCTTATATCACCAAGATTTTTAATGCTTTCTATTAGAAAGTACATTTGTGGGGGTTTTTTTAGACAGGGGATTATCATTGTCTCAATTAGCATGAAATGTTTTTCCCAATAGCTCATAATATTTTAGAATATAACTACTTACCTGTTTAAATATGATCTTTTTAGAGGCAGCAATGAGCCAGGAAAAAAGAAACAACATATCTGCCATATTGAAGGATGTGGAAAAGTTTATGGCAAGACGTCTCATCTTCGAGCACATCTGCGCTGGCATACTGGTGAAAGACCATTTATATGCAACTGGATTTTTTGTGGCAAGCGATTTACAAGGAGTGATGAGTTACAAAGACATAGAAGAACCCACACAGGTTGGTCAGCCCTCTCTTGTATGCATAGTACAGCAAGTCAGAGTCATAGTGGCCATGGTTAAACAGTGGTATCAAAGTTCTCACTTGTTAGGTTATCTGAAAACTACTCTTAAATGTAAGTAAAGAAATTTTAAAATGAGGAAGTGTTAGATTTCAGTTTTTGTCAATTCAAGCTGACTATGAAATCGTACAGATTAAATGGGATCTGTTTCAACTGTTCTTCTCTATTTGGGCTAGAGAAAGATAATCACTTCATCACAGATAGCTTATGTACATTAACTAGTGCCTGATCTAAATTTAACAAATTTAGATTGACCATGTAGGACTGGTTATGGACCAGGGTCATTATTTCCTCACTTAGGCTAGCTTAATCTTTAAGAAATTTGTTAACCTAGTCCATACATTAGATTTGGTCTTCTTGAGAAGTTTCTTGGAAGTTTCAAGGGGGAGCTGATAAAGCAAGTTCTCTTAACAGTTCAGATTGGAAAAGTGGACCTTTTAGAAGCTGAGAATTTTATCAACCTTCATATTTCTAGCCCCAGGAGGGCATCCCCCTCCCTGTCCCTCCTTTGCCAGCTTACACCACCCAATGTCGTAAGTGATAATTTTATCTGAACACTGGTAGGACCTTTTAGTATGTTGAATTTGTCTCTCTTGACGTAGATTTCATACATCGTCATGAAGCATTGGGATTCATGTTTCCAAATTCCCTTCCCATCCCTGTAATCTAAATAACATAAGTATTCTTAAAAAATGCTAAGTCGTTCTTTGAGGGCTTTCACTTCCCTCACTCTGTTAGGTTTATGGAAGTTTATGAAAATTCTCTAGTGACCTGAGATCCAAACTTCTCGCCAGATAATCACAGCGTAGCAAATAATTGTTGAGAACATTTTAGTAGTGAAGAGTAGATTGCCAAAAGCCTGTGACTAAACAGAACACACCTGGGAATGAGTCAGGTAGAAAAGAAAACGTTGTATCCTTTTAAAGACACTTCAAATGTTGAATAGAATAGGGTCACGTTCATGATCAAGCAGCGTTCAGTGCTCTCATTCAGTAACATTTTGGTTTTGTTCTTCTTTTAAAAAAGGTGAAAAGAGATTTGAGTGCCCAGAATGTTCTAAAAGGTTTATGCGAAGTGACCATCTCTCGAAACATGTCAAAACTCATCAGAACAAGAAGGGTGGTGGAACAGCCCTTGCTATCGTTACCTCAGGAGAACTGGACTCTTCAGTTACTGAGGTTCTTGGATCTCCAAGAATTGTCACTGTTGCTGCCATTTCTCAAGATTCAAACCCAGCAACCCCTAACGTTTCAACAAACATGGAAGAATTCTGAAAGGATCATTTATATGGACACCTAGTGCTGCACTTAAGTTTACATACCTTTCAGGATATGGAAGTGGGCTGGTAAAGTGGATTACAGAGCAGGAAATAATTTTGTCAGTCACGACTTCTGTAACTGTTCCAGATTGAAGGGTCAGCATGGAAAGTGTACACCGGTGCAACAAGACAAAAATTTCAAAGATACAAACACCGCAAATTGATGACTGGATAACCAGATCGAGGAATAATATTTCCATACTGTACTTTTTTAGTTATATGTCTGTATATTCTGTAACGATTTTAAGTGAACTTTACCCCCCTATTTTAGCACTGTATATTAATGTGTTTATAAAATCAGATAGTATCAATGTAAAACAGGGTGGACCTCGACTAGGATTAATACCATTTGATGAAGGTACTTTATTTTTAACATAAATTTGTAATATTTTCGTGAGAGCATCCTTTTCCCATAAGGCATAGCAAAACTGAGTACAGGATGAACAATAGTGGATATATTTTAGGCTTTTGTTAGGCTTTTGCTCAGTCCATACAACACATAAGTTAATTTTGGCCATCTTTTCTCAAGTTTTGGAACTACTCTAGAAGCAGTTGGACGATGCATGCTGTGAAGTGGTTCTGAGGTGGACCTCAGACTAATTTTGACCACTACATTATAGTAGTGTGCACAAATGACAATCAGTGTTTTCATTACTCTCTTTGTGTAGAGAGCTAAGGTTATGTAGAATTAGTGTATACAGTAGGAAAGATAAAACCATAGAAAGATATTAACATAAGATTTTACAAAAGTAATGTTATCTTTATGTAGGATGAAAAAAATTGTGTCAATTTTTGGTAATTCATTTCATTATATATGTCACTGCCTATGACAAGGAGGTTGGAACTAGATGATCTTTAAAGTCCCTTCCAATGCAAATCACTCTGTGGTTCTATGATTCTGTATTTTAAAACATCTGTGGCCCATCTCTAACTCATAGGTAACCTGAATCTTAAAAACTCAATTTTAGGTATTTAAATGTTTTAATTTTGTTAGAATTCATGGAAATTAATCATACAATTGAGTGTTGTAGCTCATTCTCCAGCAACTTATCTCTGTAAATACTAGTTTATTATGTTGTGGTTAATGTGCTGAGTTCTTTGTGCTTTGACTTAATAGCCAAAGAAAAAATGGTCACATTTTAACCAAAAAAAAAAAAAGTAATCATTTTCTCTCTTTTCCCCTAAATATTACTATTTTCTCTTCAAGGATAATATGTGGGCTGGTAATAAATATCTGTTACCTATCAACTCATATTGAGCCTCCAACTACAAAACAAACTGGGAAAAGATAAATATTTTGCAACATGAATTTTGGTTTCAAAGGCTTGGTTACATTTTCAAATGTGACAGTGAATATAGAGGAAATTGAAAAAAAACAATAACAACAAAACCTGCCTTTTCTATGTGAAAACCGCAGTACATACAAGGAGTAAAGATGGCCAAATATTTCATACTCAAGATTTTTAATTACTTCCCATGGCATAAATGTAACCTTTTACATCTAAAGTCATTTGTTAATAAATTCTCATGGCCAGTTTTTAAAGAAATTTATACGCCAAAATATTTTTTACGTAACTAAAGGAAGTACAGTGCAAGAGGGATAAGATGGGGGTTTTTCCCGCGCAAATTACGAAAGGAAGAATGTGTGCGGTAGCTGTTGGTTTGCAAGACATAACAGATACCCTGTGCGTTCCCTCAAAAATGTATACTTCTCATCTGAACACTTTATCAGTCTTGTGGTGTTTTCTGTATTTTTGAAGCAAAAGAAATACCAATCATTGTTTACACTGTGTACACTTTAGGCCAGCCCTTTGTAGCAAAATACTAAGCTGAGGGTATTTTATACTTTCAGTTTACATAAAAAGCTTTGAGATAAAAGAAAAGCAATTTTACACTGTGGTTATGAATTTCAAGTTTCTTAAAGCTTTTTTAGACTTGTAACAGAGTCTTTAAATTTTAGTTGGGTTTTGTACATTATTTTGTATATTTTATTTAAAGTACTCTTAACTGATGTATCTGGATTTAAAACATCAGAATCAATTAGGTGTTACATTTAATACAGATGAACATTAGGTAGTATTAACTGTTAATTTTATTATATAGGAAATAAAACATCAAATATATATTTTATCATTATGCTTCACAATCAGTGCTCTACATTTCTTTATGCAAAGAAGAACTTTCCTAATATTAATACCATGTTTCCTAAAAGTTAACAGTTTTTGTAAACTGAGGTTACAAGCATTCTGCACAACCATTTCATACGTAATTTTTTCCATGCATACTTATGTATGCATAGAGGAAACTGAAGTAATTTTCAATCTGCAATGAATCCCTATTATAGATGTATCCAAATCTAAATCTGGTTGGCTTCATAGCATCCCAAGTACATTAACTTGTGTTAGCAGGTGCACATTTTACCACTGGAATTAGAAACATTTTGACAGTCTGTTCTGCATACCATTCTGAATCCACTTTTCTGTCTTAAAAGGATCGTAAATTTCAATGTCCTTTATTTGACTCAGTGGGATATAGCTGTTGTAAGTAATAGGGCACAGATGTGCAGTAGTATCTTGTTTAATGGCATTTCACTGTTCATTCCCTTTGCCACCATTAAAAATTTTGCTTTATTGTAATTATCAGTGCAAAGTGTATTTACCATGGTAGAACTCCAGTGTTAGAATAGTTTTTTTCTTACAATATACTTTCTTTGGTTAGGTTTGTGTATGTGTTGCCGATTACATTAGCAATTGGTGTTAAGTCATTATTTATCACCTTCTTTCATGAGAGCAGTAATAAAAGTGTGTAATCTAGGAGAAAAAGTTAATTTGTCAAAGTTAAGTAAGCATGATGTTTAGGTCCTATTTTTCAATTTTATAACTGTTTTATTGTAACAATATTTGTATTTAAGTCTTCATTTTAATGCCTTGTGGTGTTTTTTTATGCATGTCACTGAATTGTCATCCCGCAAGAATTGATGTGCAGCATAGGGTATTAAATCTACATAATGATTTTGAAACAGAAAAATAGTTGATGGTAAAAATGTAAATGTTTTGCAAAAATTCCTTATAAAAAAAAGTTTTGTAGTAATATTTCACTTGTAAATTTTTCTAAAAAAAAAGGAAAAGGAAAAAAATGAGAGTAATGTTTCCCCACATCTAGAATTTAGAAATTAATTCTGCCAGCAAAGCCTGTAAGGCATTAATCTGACACTTTTACAATGCTGATTTGTATAATTTTTTGGTGGGTTTGGAACTAAAATCAAGTTGTACAAGTTGTTGCCTGCAATAACGTTTTGCAAGTAACCTATTAAAATTCCCTTGAGTTTAAAAGGTTTCTTCATTTAATTGCTTACAATATAAAGCAGCAATAAATTATGTTTGTGTGATAATCTGCTCATCAAGAAGAACACTAGAAAACAAATGCTTCTCAATGGGGAAAGGTTGGCAGCAGCTTCTGGATTTGTGTAATTAAGACCTGTACTTGCTGGTCAGCATTTCCCAACTGGCAGACTCCCAGCAGGGAATTAAACCAGCAGATTCTAGCTCAGCATGAATTCTGTGGGGTTTTTTCAGCTCTCGCGAATGGAAGCTACGGTTATTCCTGAACACACCAAAGGAATAGCCAAAGGAAAAAATTTTCTGAGGTAAGGAATATACACACACACACAGAGTTATAAAATAAAAATTTAAAAAATGAGATAATTCAGTTTGAGAGAAATAACAGAAGTGTCATTGTAATTGCACACGAGGAGTGAATATAACAAATAAATGGAAACCTGAAAGTACTGACTTCAACTCATAGAAAATATATTGAGCTTTCCTTAATGAAATGTCAGCAGACTTCTGCATTGTGTTATACTAAAATAATTTTTATGGTATACTAAATTGCTAATTATAATGATACAGAAATTATTTTTTTAAATATTAAAAGAATTTTTATTATAAACTTTACCATACTTTTTGCAGTGGACAAATAATAGTATTTCACAAAAGAAGAAATAAATACAGAATCACTGAATTATTTAGTCGGAAAGGACCTTTAATATTGTCAAGCCCAACTGCAAAGCTAACACTGCAAATCCCACCACTAAACTATGTTCCTAAGCACCACATCTACTCAGAAGAAGGCCACTTTCTTGTTCCATCTTCCCAAAGAAGATGGAATTTAAAATTTGGGACTTCTAGCCTTGTACTGCAAGACAGAGTCATCTTTCCTTATTGAGATATAAAACATATTCTTGTATGTTTGATGAATTACCTGTTAAAGTCTCAGTAACCTCTATTTGAATGTCAGACAAACTTATTAACTGACGTCAAACTATGTCATAAGTCAAAGTAAATGCATCTGACCAACTAATCTGTCTTTATTGGCCAATTTTTTAGTGTAGTGGCACTGTCATGTTTTGAAGAAGATTCTACATTATTGGTAAGAGACTAGTCCTCCACTTAGACCATTTCAATTATACAATATCAGAAAATGTAACAAATTCTTAGATAAGGACATTAAGGATGAATGGCCTTCAAGTGTATAATTTTTCTAGTCTGTGAAGCATGAAGTGTAATACCAAATTGAGTAATTTTGTCTGCAACTGTAGATTCACTACCATTGCTAGAATTATCTGAAATTACATTTTGTATTTATTCCATTGTCTTAATTTTATGTCCAGCGAGATAAAAAATACCAGGATGAGGTTTTATCTATGTGTAATATGAACATCTAATTCATATTGAACTTTCTGCTGTCACCTTCATTTCTTCATGCCTTCCATGCCCCAGCTTCCCATTCCTTTCCCTTTCCCCAAACCTACTTGCATCATTTCCTAATATCCTGAGATCCGTCAATGCATATGGAAATGTTGTGGGGACCTAGAGCTAGTATGTGCTGTCTTTGCTTGCTAGAATAATTTCCATGGAGAGAGGGACAGCAAGATACCTTTTCTAGCAGAACAGCTTTGCTCTAAAAATGACCAGATGTCATCCGGGCAACTGGATCAGTGCTGTGATCGACTGGTGTGGATGTTATAATAGGCACTTTCTCCAACTGAGACAGCAAACAACTGTGAGTGGGGATCTGGTTTTATGTGCCCACACAAGTTGTTTACCATTAACAGAAATATTGAAAGGTTTTGGCATGGAATTCTCTGCCACTTCTCCAGAAGCACTTGGATTAGATTTATAGCTTGCAAAAGATTTTTAACAGGCACTGATATTTGTGAGTTGTTCAAGTAAAATGTTTCTTCAATTCATTCCATTGTTATTACTGAGGTATTTTTCTGTCTAGTTTATTTTAGGTTTTTTGGGTGGTTTTCATAGCAAGTATCAAAAATTACCTCCTTCTAAATTGCCAGATCAAGGAACATAGGCATTTCTTTTACTTACATGAGCAGCAATGTGCAATATAAAATTCATAACATGCAAATTCAAAGCTTTGCCTATCATTTCTACTTTTATGTATAGAAAATGCCTAGCCTTGAAGCATTTAATAAATTTTTATAATAATCTTTTAGCACAACTTTTTAAAAAAATAAAAAATATTTCAACCTTTATAGTTTCTCCTAGGAAGGAGAAACTGTTCTAAACTGAAGTGTATTTGAGACCATGAATATTCAGAGGTTTCTTTACCAGATATATATTTTTACAGCATTTCTAGAATTTTTCACTTTCTCTCTTGCATCTGTCCCCTGTGCTGTATCCTAGCCTACATTGCCATTAAGACCTCTCTCACTGCATTTTCAAATGTTATAGCTTTTTATTTGAATAATCTCTTGCTTCTTGCTAAAACCATTGCAGAAACACATAGATCAGACAAAAGAAGTACTCTCACAAATATATATACTGGAAAACTCTTTTGGAAAGTACTTGAGTTGAATGAGTTCTGTGTTCCATCCCCACACATTATGGAAGCATAGTCCAGGGTAGAATGGAAAATAAGAGTATAAGTTTGCAGGGCAGGGGGTGTTTCTCAAAAAAGGTTTGTACTGCTGGTCTGAAATTCTGTTAAGCATTATTTTTTAAGCTGTTTTAAGTTCAATACATAGCTTTGTTTCACTTGCATGTATTTTGAAGGAAAGTCTTGGGACAAATTCCAGGAAGAAGCCCATTTCAAAGCCTTTTGGCATTAACATATTTGTCCAAGTTTTAAGAGATTTTTAAAACAACTAAAAGCAAGCAGTAAGGGAAGCATGCTCTCCATAGACCTAGACACATTCAGATTTTTAAAAAATGTAATTAATGAGGTATTCATTTACTTTCATAGCTCCATTTACTAACTTAAATTACTGCTGATAGATAATATGTGTGTCTGCTAAGTGAGGCATAGACATCTTTCAGGAGTTAAAGATTTTTGAGTTTGTCCATCAACAAGTATATAAAACACTATCCTTTTGCTAACTCCTTTCAGTTTTTCTATTTCAGTCTTACAAATACACATTCTCTGCTTACAATTTTAAAAATCTAAGGAATTAATATGTAAAATTACACAGGTGGGTGGAAAAAAGCCAAGAAAGTGAAAGCCAAACTAAATGAATTAAGGTTTTCTAGTCACATATTTTACTTTTATCCTGTTATAATTTTTGCTTAGGGATGCCAGAATTTCATCATCTTCTATCTGTTCCTAGCAGGAGACTTCCATAATTGGATGTGGAAGAATTGTTTATTTAACGGAGAAAAAAAAGGCAGCTAGAGCATAAACAGAATTCTGGCTGGTTTACCTTTTCCCCCTGAAGTCTTATGTTTCTATTGACAACTGTCATTAAAGCTTACTGCTACTCATAAGGGAAAACAAAGTTTCTCTTTCAGAAATAATTGAAAGAGGCAAGAATTACCTGAAAGTGGAATGAGAGGAGTGATAAAATATTTAATTAGCAAAAAAAAAAATAAAAGGTAGAGTACATTAAAAAAACAGGAGACTAAAGAACAAAACCAAACCTAAATGGAATAAAAAATTATACTACAGGAGTAGGAAAAGTAGTAGTTACCATACTGAGCTAGAAGGAGATAAAAGATAGGTAGGATTGTCCCTTTGCAAATACACAATTTTTTTTATGCTTTTGGCTTTAGAAACAATGCTGGTCAGGCACATGGTGCAGACAGCTTCTTTCTGTCTTGAGCAGAAGTCACAGAGTACTCAGTAGACTCACTACTAAAATGTCTTTGAAAGTGGAAATCCTTGTTAGTGTTTATTTTTCTAAACTGCTGGATTTGCAGACAGTGGAAGAGTACCCTGGGAGCTGTGCATGGATATAGTAAATGTCAATCATCCTGGATCTTTTACCACTGTAAGACAAGCCATCAATTTTTACAGGTTGTCATAAAATAGGAGCTTTTTCTACTGACATAGAAAAAAATTCACTTTTCCTCAGCTTTTTTCTCTTCCTATTTTATAGCAGCATGAAACTATGCAGAAATCAAGTTGGTAACCTTGGTGGAAAAAAATACTCTGGTTTAAATGGTAGGAGCTTAAGACATGAAATAACAGTACATTTAAGCTTCTGCTTTTAAATGTTGTCAGAACTGATTTCACTGTCTTGCAACATCAATTTACTGAAAAAACTGTTCAAATGATGTAATTCAGATATATTATGGTCAGTATGGCTTTCACATTAAATACAATCCACACTTCTACATTAGCATCTATAAGTTTCACTTTTGTTGAACTAAATACCTGAAACTAATATTGAAACCTTTGTTTAGCCCTCTTTTTTTACACTTTCAGGTTTCAAAACTAGTTTGCCATTGTGGATCACCTAGAAACCACTATGATTGCTACTTATTATTGCTATTTAGCCAGTAATAATGATGGATTGCAACCTTGGTCTTCCTTTAGTTGTAACTGTTCAATAGCCTCTATCTTCTGTGGTTTTAGCACAGCAGTCTATTCCCACACTGTTAGAATAAAATTTGTTAGTCTTTTAAGAACTCTAGTCTGTATTAGATTGTTATGTAATTAATTGGTGGTAGCTGATCACCCAGTAATGTGCGTGTGAAGAGCAGAGGGCTAGAGAGCAATGGAGTGCGTAACAAGCCAATATGTAAAGAGGTATTACCTGCAAAAATGCTAAATTTAATCCTGTCTCTATCTGATCTCTTCCATTCTCTCAAGTTCTGCTTGTGCCCTGCAGAAAAAAAAAATATCATCATCTTTGGTCTTGAGAAGATGTCTAGAAAATACACAGGAACACATGCAGCGAAAAGAGCTTGACTGAGACAAATATTTATTGCAATTAACCACTACCAGTTGGACAGCAATGATATATGGAGGAAAATAAAAAGTGAAAGTTTTTCTGGAAGATGATAACAGATTTCAAATGTGTCACAGGTTCAGAGTAAGAATTCGGGGGGGTACCTTTTTGTCATATTGAAGAAATAAATATTCATGTACCACAATGATCTGTATGAATCCCTTCACTTGAATGACTTGACAGAATGTACTGTGTGATCTCTAACTAGACAAAGCTCTCCAGAAAGATACTACAAGCAGTTTTTAATAAGGACCAGAAAATGTCTTTTTGAAGGTGCCAACCTTTTTCATTTCAGGGAAGAAAAGCTTCTGTTCTACTACTTCACTGAGATCTTAGAGATCAATATCTTTTTCTTGTACATCTAGTCAACTGTCACCTTAGTCCATAAAGGTTTAATATTATGATTTCAAATTACTGTTGAATTTGTCTGTTAATCATCTGTTAGTTGTCCTTCTTTCTGGGCAATTAAGAGATTCAAATATCCACTCTACATATTGTGTAGAATATGTCTATTCATTGTGCCACAACTGCAACAGCTAACTACAGAATTTACATTGAAGCTTTCACCCAGACTTGCTGAAGTGCACTGCTAGAAGAGCTTCTGCTGAATATTCGAGATAAGATTTAAAGAAACAAATGAATTATCAGAAAAGAAAAAGGCAAATAAAACTTGAGGGCAAATTGTGTCATTCACTGAAGTTACAGAAGTCAGGAATATACTTTGGGTCAACCTTTAGGATTTTTAGCCCTTGTTTAATTATAGATTTTTTAGTTTGCTTTAAAGCATATTGCACTTTATTTCCCACAAGGACATGGAGAAATTACTTGCAGACAGATAGATGAGATTCTTTCACCAGTGCCCATTTAAGTTTGTAGACTCCTCTGGATGTGACCCAAGAGGCAGATCTGTCTGTGGGGAAGCCTTGAAAAACCCCTGCACTTAAACTAAGACAGCTATTTTCTCTGCTGCTCTGTGATCCCAGAAAAAACATGTAGATCAAGCTTGGCAGCGAGGAGCTATATTGCACGGATTGAAGTCTCCAAAGAGCAAGAGAAATCAAAAGAAAAGAGTTTGCTTTCTGTTTCCTTGAGAAAGGTGGAAAGTGCTCTAAAAGTTGCTTACATGCTAACTGTCGACCAAATGAAGCATGAAAACCAAACAGATGACACTGGCAAGACAGCCAAACTCCAAGCCCTAGCAACACTGCTGAATTCTGACTGACCCCTGCAGAGGCAGAAGTAATTCCTTTCTCTTAGAATATAAGAACAAAGGTGCTCACAGAAAAGAAACTAGGCAAAGAAATTTAATGTCCCATGTGTTGCAAAATAATGAGAGTAAAATTAATCAAGGAGCACTAACTACAACTTCTTGCACAAATTGAGAGGGCATGCCATCTCCAAAGCTCTGTGGGGCAAAAGCCTGGCATGTGATGGATTGTTGTTGCTGGGCATTGCCTTACTATTTGTGCTCAACTTCTGAGAGAGCTGTACACGCAGCAGTACAGGGCTCTGTACAGTCAGAGATTTACCCACCTAGAGGTATTGGTTTCTAAGGTACTTTGGTAGTAGAACTGAACTCATAGTTCCATCCTAGGTGCAAGCTGTTTTTCTGGAAAACAGTTCCATGATAACAAAGGTCTCCAGATGCCCATGCCAGGAGTATGCATGTATTTTATAAGGGTGTTGCTGCTTTAATCACATGGCAGAAACCAATATTTTCTGAGATGAATGGCTGTCTACAGAGATGCTCTACAGTCTGGCTGACCACCACAGGTCAACAGAGAAATAGGCAGCCAAACTGCACAAACCTCACAGGGAAACACATCACACATCTAATGAGGCTGGCTTTCCTTGCAGCTGACATAAAGGATGTTTTTCTTAAACATCCACAGATATTTTGCTTTCACTGGGTTGAAAACATATATTCTGCAAATATCTGTGTTTTATCTGTGTTTAATCAGATACGATTAGGTAGCTTTAGCAGCTGTGAAATTGGGAAGGGAAACACTAGTGACCTCTTCTTCTTTTTTTTTTTTCCCCTGCAAAAAACAACTCGAGGAGCAGTTTTAAATCCTGGTAGGAAATGTTTATTACACAATGAGCGTAACTTCAGAAATCAGTTATCCTAACACCGCCGCGTAAGAGGAATTTACTTTTCTTATGGCCTGAAGTTTAACTAAGAGCTGATCAAATAAAACCACGGTCGCCGCAGTGCTCCCTCCCGAGCCCCTGTCCTTGTGTGTCCCCGCAGGAGCGGGAGCGGGACCCGGTGGGATCTGTCCCGGCGGGGCAGCTGCGCTGAGCCCCAAGTGGGAGCCGGTCGTTTGAGGTCTGGCTTGTGTCTAACAGCTTTCACCTGACGGGCTGTCCCGGCATCCCCGGGGCACGCTGGGGAGCAACTATGGGCAGGCAACAAACAGTTAATTTGTGGCACTTCTGTACACATTTGCGGAGGGGGAGGCTGAGGCAGGGATTCGTATATCATACGTACCCGGCGGTGCCGGGGAGGATGCGTCACTGTTGCTCCATGAGGACGCGATGCTGTAAACGGTCGCGAATTCCCACAAATCCCACCGCGCTGTCCTGTCCTCCGCTCCCGGCCCCTCCCGCTCGGGCTCCACCGCCCCCCCCGGGGCTGCCCGGGCGGACGGAGCGGCCGCCCCCGCTCCGCCGCTGGCGGGAGCAGCGCCGCTTCCAGCTCCAGCCTCAGCGCCGCGGGTAGTGGCAGCGGGAGGGGGCCGGGGACGGCCATCCCCAGGGAGATGGGACGCGGTGAGCGGAGGGACGGGAAGGGAAGGGATGGGAAGGGAAGGGGGGTGCGCGCTGTGCGGGAATAAGTGGCCGCGCCGGAGGCACCGGAGCCGCGTCTGGAGCCCCCAGCGCGGCCCCGGGAGGTGAGCGGGGCCCCCGTCGGAGCCCCCTCTCCCCCGTCGGAGCCCCCTCTCCCCCGTCGGAGCCCCCTCTCCCCCGGCGGAGCCCCCTCTCCCCCGGCGGAGCCCCCTCTCCCCGGCGCCGCCGTCCTGAGGGAGGCAGAGGTCGAGCGGCACCGGCAGTCGCCGCGGGTGCCTCCTGCCGGTCCGTGGGGGCCTTTTCCCGGGGAATTTAGGAAGGTTGTTCTTTCCCCCTCTCCCGGAGTAGATAGTGGGAAAATGCGGCGGGTTCGTGTTTCTAATTTTCAGTTCCGAGGGTTTTGTTATTTTGAAAACCTGAAGAGCATAGCGACCAGCAGTGAAGTCAGTGAGAATGTGGTCTCTTAATGAAATTCAGTGTCAACCTGAAACATAAAAGTTGTTTGGTTGTTTTTGAGGGGGCACGGGAGATGGGCAAAAGCTCAGGCTGACTCCACAGCCTTGATTTGACCAGCAAAGCAGACTCAAAAATTAACTGTTCCTGTAACTCTTCTTTGCATCACCATGAGGCTCCGCTTGTATCTCTTGTCAAATAAGCTGGATGCATTTTAAGAATACTTTAACTCTGATAGAAACTGAGAAGTAGAAATGCTGATGCCTTACAGTGTCAGTCTTCTTCCTGACCTCTCGTCCCTTCTCCTCCCTTGATTTTGTGTGGGTTTGAAGATCTTCTGTGCCATTTACTTTGACAAAGGTCATTGATTTCTCCTGTGCTGTATTGGCTCTGCAACATCTTTGTTGAGAACTAGAAATATGAGAACTATGTAAAACTTGGTCTCAGTTAAAAAGCTTTGTGGCAAATTAGTTGTTTTCATGAATGTGGTGTCCAGTGGGAAAATCTGTGAAAACTTTAGTTGAGCATAGCATAGCTCCTCTTCTTCCCCCTGTCCTTCTACTGATGGAGTCGTGCTTATGCTATGACTGGGACTCCTGATATTTCTTACTTTGAGTTGTTGAGGAATGCTGACCTTCTCTGAGGGGATTATTCCTTTGCTGAGGAGCTGCCTCTGTCCCTCTTAGCTCTCTGCCTGATACCATTCAATGGGCTTCAACCTCATCATAGGGGTCACTTAATGCTGTATGTGCTTGTTGGTGTGACGGAGCAAACGGATCTCTTGCTGATATCGTCTCAGACTGCACCCACTTTAGCCTATACTCAGTTATGGCTTTTAACTTTTTCAGGTAGGCTGAAAGTATGTTGCTTCAATGAAAATTCCAATTCTGTATTTTTGAGCAAACAGTGAAATTCACAGTAACGTGCAGAGCTGCCAAGTCATGAAATACAGAGCCGTATCAAAGAAGATTTTGAAGAGTTAGTTTATTTTTGGACATGAAGACATAATTTACAATGAAATTATGCTGTCAGAAATATTATTCTGGTTCCCACTAACTTAAGGAGTCATGCATGTAGAGTTGAACAGAGTCTGTCACTGTCTCATCTCATGTCTTAAAATGCAATCTTGCTTGTATCTGGAAGGATGGCCCTGATTCTGTATCTGTTAGTTACCAGTCAGGCTCCCTGGAAGATGAGACTGTATGGATTGTTGGCAGAGCAGAGGAGAGATCACTAGTTGCAATTATGTATATTAAAATACAGCAGTGATGAAAGGTGGTGTGGCGTATCCAGGGATGGTTTTTGAAAGATGGTGTGTATGATAATGTTTCCAAGCCCAGAGGCTTGGAAAAGGTCAGTAAATATTTACAGGGAAGCTGGAAAAGCAAGTTTAGGAGGAAGAACAAGGCATATATGTATGTCTGTGTAGTATAGGTGTTCTGGAAAACATTCCTTGGATTTGCAATTTGCCTATTTACACGTCATGCTTTCTCTGCTCAGTCCAAACAAAACATACTGAGATTTTGACTTCTAGGATGCAGATCTCTGATGGGCAGCTGAGGCTTTTCTCATCTTTAGTCTGTCTAAATGGTATTGCAACAGTGATATTGTCAAACCAAACCAATCACCTGTGTCTCGCTTGCTTCAGGTGCCACCTGAGGTGGTGCAGAAAGCTGTCTGTGCTATGAGGAAGACCACAGAATGCCTTGGAATGGAGAACAACAGAAAGGACCTTCAGTTTGGGGAGCTCTCTCAAACCCTGCTCCAGCATTCAGTTGCTTTCACAGAAGAGCTTTTTATAGTCAAATACGTGTAATAAAGCAGAAAAAAAAAAAAGAAAAAGATATTTTAACTGGCACCAGAGATAACTGATGCAAAATAACTCTTATAAAAGTGCTCTTTAAAAAAGTAGCTATCCCACTCTCTATATAATCATTAGAGATGGCTTGTTGCTGGAGGCTTAGTGCTGTGTAGCAGGTCATTCTTGCTTTCTTTTATTGCCTTTTGTATAATGGATGTGACTGCTGTCATCTGAATTGTTTACAGCATCAAAGATATATTCTTCCCTGTGCTCAGGTTTCGAGGGCCATTCTCAGTACAGTGCAAGGGGATGTATTTCTTGTCCAGTGTATGTCAGTGTGAAAGATGAGGGATGAGTCACTTCCCTTGTGGGCAGTGATGACTACCCACCTCTCCTCCGGGAGCAGTGATGCGATGAAGCTGCCACACCAACAGTTGGGCACACAGGGAATCATCACCTCAAATCAGCCCTCTGATGACTGTATGATGCAAAAACCATTAAATAAGTTGCATGATTAAAGGCTTTTATGGCTCATAAAGGAGGAAAGCTCATAAGAAGGTAATAAGAGAAGAAATATTTAATTTTTCACCAGTCTTCCTAAAATTGTACTCCTTCTGACATGTAAATCATAAGAGATTTGTGTACAAGGTTTCAAAATGAGTCTTATAAGAGCTATTAGGATTAAGCTATAAAAACAAGTACTCACACAAGATTTTCTTAAAGAATAAAGCACAGATATTTAAATTCATATATGTGCACTTTCTTTTAGTGTCCATGCCATAAAGCTGCTTAGAAATCTCTTGCTTTATTAACACTTTTTAGTAGACACTAAGAATTAGGGCTGGGTACAAAACGTTTGGGGTATTTTTTTGTTTTAGTTCTGGGAATAACATGAAATATTTAATTTTCAAGTCCAAATGAATCTACATGAATATCTTAAAGAAAAAGGAGAGGGAGACTGCAATCCAGACCAGACTCCTACTTTTGCAATAAAAATTCCCTTAAAATTGCTTTTGAAACTCTGCATTAGAGCAATGGTGGATCTACACTTGGTAAAAAAGGCAACATCATAGATGTAACAGTGTTGTACTGTTCCTTGCAGCTCCTGATCTTGCCTCTGGTCCTGACCCTGACTATCTGTGACTCCTTTCCAAAATTTTGAGAAACATTGGTTGATCAAAATAATATGGTTTTAAATGGAAATACTCTAGTTCTGAGGAAATCTTTTATAGTTACAGATGCAGAATCAAATTTTGGGTTGAGGGAGAACAATGCAGTGGTTCAGGTCCATAGCTGAGACTCGGGGAAATGCAGATTTAAGATCAGGACAGCGAAACAGACTTCACAGGACAGTTTTTAGTTATTACTCCTGCATTTCTATGAAAAAATGATGTTTCAAGGAGGGAATAAATATGCGCCATTCTGCAGTTACTACAGATACTATGGATAAATACCAATGGCAATGACAGGAAGATGAAAACTATTCTTTTTGTCTGTTAGGACTTTGTTAGCAGTGTTCAGATTTCAGGCAGGTCATTATTTTGGCAGTTTGATCTTGAGAGACATCGGTTATGAATAGGGGCAGGGATAGAACTGCAACTCTCCCACCGAGACGGAAATCTCTTCCTGATTGAAGCCTGTGACAAAACTCCCATCAACTTCAAAGGAGAAAGATTCCAAGCACAGCAACCTGAATGCATCTGAAATCTACTGTTGGGCAGTTTGGAAAGGTCAAAGTTTTTTTCAAAGATTAGTAGGGAAGAGAAAAAGACTGCGAGCAAATTGTGACTAGCATAAAGAGAAGAGGAAGTTGACAACTAAGTTCACAGTTCATTGCTAAATCTGTATTTGTTAAGGAAGCTGATTTTTGTGAAAACTGATACAGGCATTCAGCTGGCTTAGGTGTTTCTGCTTCAAATGAGAATGGGGTTGTTTTTTTCCTTGGTTTGATGTTATGGAAACAAATATATAAGATTTGGTTGTCCCACATGGTATGTGTAGCCCTACTGTGGCTGTTTACTTCACTAGCATATTCTGCAAAGAGAAGACAAAATTTCCCAGAAGAAGCACCCTGCTAAAGTTTTTAGCTTAAATAACTTGTAACTTTCAATTTCTATGTGTTTGTGTTATAAAGAAAAAAAAAAAACAAAACAACAAAACAGTTGTCATCACAAAGTCCTTAAAAATTTTATTTTAAAATATTTTAAAACCTTTAGCAAAGGAGATATTGGAAGATATATAAAGGTTTAGATATTTGACCTGAATTTACTGCTCAGCCAGTATATACAGAGGGAGTTTTGCCTATGGCTTTGGTACTTAAATCTAGTCCCTAAACTCCAGTGACATCTCATACCCTGACTTCAGTGTTCAAAAACAGAAAAATAACCCCTCACAATGTCCATTTTGCTCTTCTTTTTCCATATTGGAGCAAATACAAACTCTATCAGATTTATCAAGTCCGTGAGGTTTATTATGTTAAGGGAGCATAAATTACTTCATAAAGCCACAAATGAACCCATTAAATTAATGTCTGCCTTATGAGTCTCTAGAGAGCATACAGGCAGGGTAAGGCATGCCCTCCTCATGGATGAGATGGGAACTGAATAGTGAAAGACCTCAGGAGGCTTTTAGGAGGAGAGGATGGGGTGCTGTGAGAGCAGAGATCTGCTGCCCTGAAGTAGCTGGTGATGTTCGGGGGCAGGCTAGGATGGAATGTGATCTTCAGAGTGCTGGAGAAACTGTTTGTTACTCTATTAAGGCCTATAAATTAGAACTTGGGAGAGAGATGATGACTAAAACAGATAAACAGAGGCACTGTGGTGCTCATCCTAGCTTCTCTAGCTCATATTTTTGCCCACTTGCTTACCTATGCTTTGCAATTATTACTCAATTATGTGTATGCTTAGGCTGCTCTTGTGCCGTTTGTCTTCACTGTCAAAACAAGCTAAATTGCACCATGGGTTTGTAAGTACTTGTGCAGGAGCAGACTTGCATCACTGTTTTCCTTACTGCTTCCTTTTATGTTGTTTTTCAGTTTCATGTTTGTAAGTCACTGGCACAGAGGGGAATCAGTGGGACACAATGTGGATGTAGCAGCACATCTTTAGCTGCACAGGGCCTTGAACTGAGTTCATAGCAAGGCTTCATCTCCCTGAATTCTGTAACTCTAATGTTACTTGTCAGTTTTGATGTTTGACATTAAAATACTTTGAGCTTATGAGGGGCTGAAGTGACTGGATTCTTCCAAGAAGCTCACTTGGGATGCTGTGAAGTTTTAATTACTCTGTTTGTGGCTTGGACCTTATTCATCAGAGTACTTTGATTTGAGCATACACTTAATTTCAGCATGACAAATAGTAACATACTTGAAGTTCCTACCTGCTTCCCCGAGCAGAACTCTGTACTGATACAGTTTAAGAAACAATGTGGAGAAAAGTTAGGAAATGTTTAAGCAGTGAAACGTGATGTAGAAAGATGATTTTGATTCAAATAGCCATGAGTCTGTGGCTTGGGTTAGCATGTTCTTCTCAGATTTAAAGCAGCAGTTTGCAGTGTGTCACCAATAGCCAAGTTATTGTTATGACTAGTTTGTAATGTTACTTCTCCCACTTCATCTTCGGGTGTTAGCATCTATTCTAGGCAATAAGTAAAACCATACAACCTAACCATGTTGTTTTTCCCAAAATATGGAGTGTCATGTGGAAATAAGGAGAAATAAAATACAAATTATGGAAGGACTGGTGTAAGAAAGAACTCATTTTCACATTCCCACAGTTACAGCAAAGCATCAAGTATATGCTGAAAATAAATAAGGAAAGACTATTGTGAAACACAGAAGGGGGAAAATAGGGCAAAAGAAATGTGTTGCTTTTGGTGACTTTTAATCACAGACGTAAACTGGTAGTAAAATGTATTAACAAGAAAGTATTTAAATGCTTAGTGTTCCAAACATATTATTTTTATTACTCTGGGATTTTTTCTAAGCATTGTAAGATGTTTTAAAGTATTTTTGCAACAATAAGTGTATTTTAAATACTTTAATTTTTCTGCCACATTAAAACAAAAATTTCCAGGAATTTATGTTTTGGGTTTATTAATTTCAAAGGCAAGACTTAAGCTGTTTGTAGAGTCATCAGAATTTGGAATCAGGTGAAGCTAATGCTTCCAGAGTACAAAACAGGGTTATTCTATTGAATTACCTTTTAAACATGTTTTCAATAGATTGCACTTCCTTATTTCCTTGAGTGTTTAATAGGAATTAGAGTAAATATCATAAAAGGCATCTTATTATTTTTTTATGAGATTAGCAAAAGGGTGGCATCAAAAAGGAGCATCACTAATCACTCAGGTGTACGTCTGTAGAGACGGCAACAATATGAGCTGTGTCCCAGAATGCTCACAGCTTAAGTAAACCAAGGTCTTGATTTCAATTTAGGATTGACTGTGTATAGAGATGATTGATAACCAGTTGTTGGATAAGTGAAGATTTATAATCCTGTCAATAACAAATGATCTGAAGGCTCTAGTCAGGATCAGCTCCTTGCTGTATGTAATGGTGGTGAAGCAGGTGTACCAGGCAGAATAGTGTAAGTACTAAAAACTCAGCTAAAACTGAGGCAGAACTGATGGATTGGCTTAAATAAAAGGATTGAGTGTGAAAAAAATGAAGTGTGAAGCAGAATGTAAGCTTTAATGTTCCATTAATATTTTATTAAAATGCTTTGCTGTATATCATTAGTTTCTCTTTTTGTAAACACTGTCAAAGTGTAATAAAAATATATTAAATAAAATCTACTTAATATTTATATTGTCTATCAGTGTTTATTCAAAAAATAAATGATCATGTCTTTTATTAGAAAATTAAACAGTAAAATGCAGATTTTTCATTTCTGGAATAATTGTAAGGAACCGTTTGAAGGATCTGCGGCCGGTAATTTCTGAGAGAGTGTTTCAGAATGGTGTTGATTAGTAAGTACATCTGGAATGTGATCTGTGTTTTCATAAACAGTCTTTTTAGCTCTGTCTTCAGGATTTTTTCTTATGATTTTCTTCTAGTCAGAACTAAATTCCAAATTTCAGTATTGTTCATCCTTAAAGTGCAAACAGGAATGGAGGGTGAACAGCACTGTACTATCACAAGGCAGTACTTACTTTGAAGTTTAGGAGGTGTTTTTGTATTTTGCAGACGAGATCCTAATTGCAGGACAGTCGAATCCATGGTTATTAGGTGGTCACAATGACATTCATGACAATGCGAGTAGGGATTGTGCTGAACCTCTTCTGCATGGTCTTCATCCAGGCTCCCAAACTGAGCTGAATTTCTGGAAAGAAAAAAAAGACAGTCTTTTTTATAAAAATAAGCAAGAAAGAGATTTCAGGTATTCTTGTAAATATCAAGGAGGAGTTTCTCCTTGCATTAGGAAAAATGAGGCACCAAAATGACTTTTTGTTGTTTGTTTTTGCAAATAGCTTATGGTGGTTTCCCAAAGTAATCAGACTTTGTATAAATTACAAAAGAAATACAGAGTTAAACATTAGAAGGCAGTGAAATTTAATGATTAGGGACTAGGTAGCTGTAAGGGATTCTGTTGTTCTTGTCCATCTTTTCTAAATTTCTTCCCATGACAGTTCTCAAACTCTGGAGAAAATGAGTTTGAGAAAAAAGCTTATATATAGGAAGTTATTGCTAAATTTGGCAATGAAACAGACTCTGTTGTTTAATGACCTGATAATAATCATAGGTGCAAATGAAATAGCTCTTTTTAATTGGAAAAGTTATATGCAAGGTTATTTACTTTCCAAATGGGAAATGTTGTTGGGAGCTGTTTTTAGTCCTCTGCCTATTCTCTGCTTGTTATTAGCAATGTTGCAATGTTGTGATGCTAGGTGAGTGAATATTATGAAGAGTCCAGTTCATTCCCCACTTTTGGGTCTTTCCAAGGGTTTCACCCAGGATGGATCAGCTTTTATCTGCTTGGAGGCTTGAGACATATTTATTTATTAATTCTCTGAGTGCAATCATAAATTCTACACTTTTGACAGGCAATCATGATCTTCAATTGTTTTCTTTCTCCTTGGTGAAATTATGGTTTCAGAGTCTTGTTCAAAAAATTAAGATCTTAAAAGCCAAAGAAAACAGCTATTATCCTTCTTTTCAAGGAAGTAGAAGGTGGTAAGGGTAGAGTGAATGAGATGTATGTATTGTTTGTGTTTCTGTGTGTGTGTAACAAAATAATCTATAATTTGTCTTAACATGACAGACTAAGTTGTGGTACTAAATTGTATCAGAGGTGCAGGAGCATACACATTAAAACAAGCTCCTTTGTATGCTGAGATGGCTCATTGTTTGTTTGTTTGTGTTTGTTTTTTTAAATTTATGTGGATAGTTTTCCTGTCATGGAAATAGTTGAGAGAGATAGCAGTAGCAAAATCCATTAGTATGTGCATTTTTTCAGCATAATTTTTGATTCTTTAGGTGCAGTAAATCTGTAGATAGATAAATTCTGCTGCTAAAAGAAATTAAATAAAGCAGTTATCAGTAAATATTTAGCTGATAAGATACTTTGTGTGTAAAATTAAACTTTCTTATAATATAATAAATTTTATTATAATAAATAATATATAAATATATATAAAATATAATAAAAACTTTATAATAATATAATAAAATACCAGCTCCTTCTAAAATGTTACTCAGTTTAGGAGATACTAGCTCTGCAAAAAGCTTACACTTACAAGTATTTTCTTACCTATTTTAGTCATGATTAAAGATCACTGATAAAGTATAATAAAACCTTAAAGTACTCACACATTTACATTTCCAGTATCTTTATTTTTATTTTTTTTAATCCCAGTGTTAGAATTTTGGTTTTAATTTTGTATTAGTAAATTGAAATACAGTGAAACAGGTTTTGTGTTGATGTATGACTAGAAGAAAGAATTGAAACTTCAGTATTTCCTCGGATGCCTTTAGTTAGCAAATAGTGACAGTGACAGAGTACAAAAATTTCAGATCTCCTGAACTTGTGAGGCCAGAGATGTGTGAAATACCTACCACGTAATGGAGAGAAAGACATTATTCACCAGGACCTTGCCACCTGTAGGGGCTAGTGTTGCTCTACAGCTTTCATTTTAATAAAAGTTTTGAGCACTAAAAGAACAGAGCTGTGTTGAACATAGACCAAACCCAACTGCTTGTGTGAGTCCGAATCCTTCCCGTGTTCTCCCATGGCGGCAGGAGCCCAGAGCGTGTACGTTGTGCCTTCTTTCTGAAGGGCAAAACAGCAGAAACTTCTACAATCTGTGAAAATAATTAAGTTGTCGGTGTTTGTTAAACATCCAGCTTGAAGAAAATGTGGAGTCCTTTTCCCCTTTGATGAAAAAGGTCAAGCTGTTGACCATAACACTGGAAGTGCAGTGGAACACAGCCTTTTTTCAGAATGTCAGAATGCACTTGGTGCCAGATTGTTCAGGAGTATTAACAGATATATAATTAGGCCTCTTGTGATCAGACCTGGCCTGTCCAACACACACCCTCTTTAAAATGATTACAGACTTCAGACTTATTTTTCTTTTATTCCAGGTAGAAATTTCACATTTCCATGACCTAGGCATCTAGTGTTTCCTGCTTCCCCTTGGTCTTGTTGGCATCAGTGAGAGGAACACCAGACATTCTAGAAAGGTGTTAAGCATCCTTGGCTACCAGAAGTGGAATGGGAAACGTCATAGCCACTTGATGAGCATGTCTGCAGTTTCATGAGTAATCTTTGGCTGTAACATGCCTACATATCTTTCTCTTCTAAATAAATAAATTCCTTGCATGCCTCATTGAGGCTTGGTTAGCTTGGAAACGATCATGTCTTAAGATGTAGAAATTTCCCTTTTATATTTTTACAGCACTTGTAAAAGCCCAGGGTATTGATCTGTATCTGAGGCTACTGGAAAAATATGTTCAGCTCTTTCAGAAGATGAAATTCCCGAAGATCCGTAATTTAATCCCACCTTTGTTTCACACCATCTACCTCATATGGAGCCACTCCAAGTTCTACAGCATGCCTGTTTCAACCTACTTATTGACCAGGTAGCTTCAAGTGAGGGTTGTAAACCACGAGTACATAATAAATTATTGTTAGATGATATACAGGACACCAACAAAAAAGGCATGGGTTTAACCTGTCTGTTAGTTGCCTAATAAACACCATAATTACATTATAGATGCTTTCTACCAGTATTAGATTATTAAATTTGAAGTTGAGCTGAATAATTAGTCATCAGCCATACCATTCACATATTGTATATTTAAGAATGAAATATGCTTCTTGTCTAGTGAAAGAAAATTCTGCAGAAGCATATAACATCTTCAGGTTAAGTTGTTGCTCCTTACCCCCCTCCTGTTGGTATAAGTTTGCTGCCTCTTTTCTTATCATGTTTCTTGGTAGGTATTTCCTTTTATGAATTGCAAAATGCTGGTAAGAGCTAATGTGGGGTTTGCAAACAAGCTGTGTCTTGATGCGTTTTCTGTCCTTGTGTCATCAGTAAGCTTTCCTTGAGCTTCCACTGAAACCAACTGTACTGCTGGGAGTATGAGCACTTTTAAATGTTGGCAAGCAAAGATCTTCTGTAGGGTTCACTGTTCTGGAACATTTTTGTTGGTCAGGAAATAGGAGAATTATACATTACTTATGCATGTGTGCTAGGTTTGATTCTGGGACTGGGGAAGCCCTCTTCTGCTAATTTATTAGATGTTAAAAGCTAGGAGGACTCATGTTGGCACTTCTGTATTTGTTGGCACAATATATGCTGCATGAGAATTAGTACCCAAAGGCTATGGCAGGTGATAAATTTCCAATATCACTTTTATTGGGAGGAAGCATGTCACTTTACTATGTTATTTTCTGCATGTTCACTGTACAAAAGATGATACACAAGGTCAGTCTAGCTAGACAGGTTGAACACACTTTGGGAGCACCTCAGAAGTGAGTGTTGCATTATGAGAGAATTAAGAAACTAGGTCAGAGATAACAATTTAAATAAAATAATGCATATTGGGTTTTGTGTTTATATATAAAATGAAAAATAACTTTACAACTGGTGTCATGACTGCATTTTAAGAAGTAACTTTCAGAAACAAATTTTCTTCTGGTGTTCATTTATTTACAATCTAGTCTAGTTTGTATCTTTCACCAGAAAATCTTTTTAAAGAAGAAACTGAAGAAGAATTGGAGCATCCGAAAACAGCTAAAACTACCTTAAAAAGCTTTAAGGATTCATTCTTTAATTGCAGAAACAGATCTGCAATCCTAAGAGTTACTTAGAATTTACCTGTTACTTAGTTACTTACCTTTGACAAGGAATTTAAACCATGGGATTTCACATCTGAGATGTTGTTTTCCAGGTTTGATATGTTCCTCAAATGCTTATTGAAGGTTGAGGTATTACTTACTATCTATGTTGTTGGATAAATACAGTATCTGAGACATATGGGCTCTTCTCAGTTATGCAGACAGTAACACTCAGTTTTCTGGTATCTGGAACATAAAATTGCAGTGCATAGGGAAGAGTTCAGAGTGTTGATTAGGATTAGAATATTGCATACTGTGCAAGGAACAGACTAGTATTAGCATTAAGAAAAATTACAAAAGTGTTTCCTAAGTCCAGCCCTTCACAGGGTTTTGAATGTTGCTTTAATAAAGTGCTGCTCTTCATATGCAGCCCATGGCTAGGACTTTCTCCTGAGCACAGCACCTGCCTCTAAGAACTAAGGCATCATCTATTTATAGCTAGAAAATATGTAGTGTTTTAGGCTAGTCCCTGGTTAAGACAGAATACTCTCCACCTCCCTTTCTAAATCTGTGCCAATAAGCAAGGGAAGATGAAAAATCTGAAGTCAGAAAAGGAGTGTAGAATATTTTTCTAATATTATGGTTAGTCATAAAATGTGTAGGATAGGAGCAGCCATAGCTTCTGGTTCCTGCTCTTGGGGCTTTTTTTTATTCTTTACTGAAATTGGAAGTAGTTGTAGTAGGAGTCTAGATTGGCTGCTGATTAGAATTAAAGAATTACAGAATAGTTTGGGTTGGAAAGGAACTTTAAAGGTCACCTAGTTCAGTTCCCCTGCAGTTCCCTGTCCAGAGATATCTTCAACTAGATCCAGTTGCTCAGAGCCCTATCCAACCTGGCCTTGAATGTTTCTGGGCAGAGGGCATCCACAACTTCTTTGGGCAACCTGTGCCAGTGTCTCACCACCCTCATTTTTAAAAATACTTCTTTCTAATATTCAGTCTAAACCTACCCTCTTTTAGTTTAAAGCCGTTATACCTTGTCCTATAGCAACAGGCCTTGCTAAAAAGTTTGTCCCCATCTTTCTTATAAGCCCCCTTTAAGTACTGAAAGTCTGCAATAATGTGTCCCCAGAGCCTTCTCTTGTCCAGCCTGAAGAATCCCAACTCTCACAGCCTTTCCTTGTAGGAGAGGTACTCCATCCCTCTAATCATCTTTGTGGCCCTTCTTCAGACCCATGCCCTTCTGGGAAGTGGGAGATTCACTTTTGGAATCTGAGCTGGAAAATTATGTACTTTAGCTCTGCAATTATTTAGGTAGTGTGTCGTTCCATCCCATCCCTTTAAAAGACTATCAGAGAGAAAGAAATCAAATCTTACAGTGTCTGACTATGCCCACCAGAGTGATCTGTGAAAGGGATTTGAGGTGAACGTGTTGGCTCTTGGGTGTCCGTCATCAGAAAGACAAAACGAGGTGCAGACCACCAGTAGTCTTCTTGGGGAACCTGCGACTGGTTCGTTCCTAGGTGTTGCTCATTTCTAAACACACAAGGAAACAGTTATTTTCATACCTTTGGGGCATAAAACAATTACTTCATTTGAGTGAGATCAGAGAGCACAGAAATTAATTTGGCACGTCTTACAAAAGAAGTTAAAGCAGGTTCAATTTTACTCCTCTGGGAAAGGTTTAATTTTCATAGCAACATTTTCTGTTATTATAATAAATCATGTGTTTACACATGAAAGTATGTGTTTAGGAGTGCTTGCTCTTTTTCATCTAAGGTTTTTTAACGTAATCTGATGAAATTGAAATGGAGTTAAGTGTGTACGTTCTATGGGACAATTCATTTCCACTTGTGTTTTAATCCTATAAGTGACTCAACCAGGATAAAGCCTTGCTGGAATTACCTGTCGCTCTTCCTCCTTTTTTTTTTTCATATTAATTATTTAAGATGGCACAGATTTTAACTGCTCATTCTGCCAAACCAGAAGGGTATTCTAGCTAGAACAGCTGGGACCAGTTCATCACTGTGTGGGTGTAACCCAACCTGTGTGTTCTACACCCTCTGTGTCATTTCCCAGAAACTATTAGCAACAGACCATTTGCAGCAGCTGCCCAGAGCACTCCTGACCCCTCAGGCTATAAGCTGGGTGTTAAGAGGCCTGTGAGATAGGAGGATGTTCCTGTCCTCACACCCACGACTCACAATCACCCACTATGGAACTCCCCGCCCTGGGGGAGGTACTGGGCATTCCTGTCTGAACCGGAGGGTATATAATCTTGGGGTCTTGGGACTTCTGGCACCACTTGTGGGATCCAGAGGAGGACCAGAACCTCGACTGGACTGCGACCACCACTCTTGACCAGACTGCGACCATCACTCGTACCAACAGATTTTTTCCTCTCCTTTTACTTTTGGACTCAGGGGACCATGTGGGGCTCAGCACGGGAGCCAACAAACAACATTCTGTTCGTGCCCCAGAGTGCCAGGTTATACATCTGGGTTCTTGTGGGCTAAAACCAATTGTTCGTCTGTATAATTGTATTTATTGTATTATTTTTATTAAATTGTTATTCTGATTTATAATCTCTTTTAAGTTGGGTTCATTTCCTATGCCGGTTTACCTTTAAACCAGCACAAAGGGAAAAGGTCAAATGGCAAAAACCATCTCAAACATAGGTTTGTTACTGGCTTTTTTTGTAGAGGTTAATTAATTTTTATTCATTTAATCTAGGAAATTTTCATTAATAAGTTGGAATTTCAAAAGCTGAAGAAGTTGGACTTTGGTGAGCTCAAGGGGAAAATTTAAAGTGAACAAGTCTGCAGAATGAATGAATGGTTTCTGGAAAGCTCTTCAGCAAGAGAGTATACAATCCTTCAAATTAAAGTAACATGACAATACTGCAAAGAATTTGAGTGAATAAACTAAATTTAAGTGAGTAAAATGATTTTAGATAAAGTGAAACAAAATACTCCACCAATATTGCCCAAAATGTCTTTAAAAAAATTTATTATTCCCATATAATATACAGAACTGATAGTTCTGTAACGTTTTTTTCCTGAGTATTAGGATGTAATTTATATGCAGTTCTGGTGTAAACGCAAAATAAGTTGATTCCATTTAAAAGAGAGAGAAGGTTTTTAAAATGTTGCTTTATAGCAATGTCTTGCAATAAATCCTCACAAGTCTATGGGACCAGATGAGATCTATCCTAGGATGATGAGGGAGCTGGTGGGAGAGCTTGCCAAGCTACTCTCCATTTACCAACAGTCCTGACTCACTGGGGAGGTCCCAGATGATTGGAAGTTGGCAAATGTCACATCAATCCACATAAAGGGCTTCAAGGAGGACCTGGGAAACTACAGGCCCGTCAGCCTGACCTCAGCGCCTGGCAGGGTTATGAAGCAGATCATCCTCAGTGCAATCACACAACACCTACAGGATGGACAAGGGATCAGACCCAGCCAGCACGGGTTTAGGAAGGGCAGGTCCTGTCTGACCAACCTGATCTCCTTTTATGATCAAGTGACCCACCTGGTGGATGAGGGGAAGGCTGTGGATGTGTCTACCTGGACTTCAGCAAGGCCTTTGACACCGTCTCCCAGAGCATAATGCAGAAAAAGCTGGCAGCCCACGGCTTGGACAGGGACACTCTGTGCTGGGTTAGGAATGGCTGGAGGGCTGGGCCCAGAGAGTGGTGGTGAACGGGGCTGCATCCAGTTGGTGGCCGGTCACTAGTGGTGTCCCCCAGGGATCAGTGTTGGGCCCAGTTCTGTTTAATATATTTATTGATGATTTAGATGAGGGGATTGAGTGTACCATCAGCAAATTTGCAGATGACACCAAGTTGAGGGGGCATGTTGATCTGCTGGAAGGCAGGAGAGCTCTTCAGAGGGACCTGGACAAGCTGGAGAGATGGTCTGATTCCAACAGGATGAGGTCCAACAAGGCCAAGTGCCGGGTCCTGCACTTTGGCCACAACAACCCCCTGCAGCGCTACAGGCTGGGGACAGAGTGGCTGGAGAGCAGCCAGGCAGAAAGGGACTTGGGAGTTTGGATTGACAGGAAGCTGAACATGAGCCAGCAGTGTGCCCAGGTGACCAAGAGGGCCAATGGCATCCTGGCCTGGATCAGGAACAGTGTGGCAGCAGGAGCAGGGAAATGATTCTTCCCCTGTACTCAGCACTGGTGAGGCCACACCTTGAGTACTGTGTCCAGTTCTGGGCTCCTCAGTTCAGGAAGAATATTGAGGTGTTGGACCAGGTCCAGAGAAGAGCAATGAGGCTGGTGAAGGGACTGGAGCACAAGTCCTATGAGGAGAGGCTGATGGAGATGGACTTGTTCAGCCTGAAGAGGAGGCTCAGGGGAGGCCTCATCACTCTCTACAGCTCCCTGAAAGGAGGTTGTAGCCAGGTGGATGTCGGTCTCTTCTCCCAGGCAGCCAGCAGTAGGACAAGCAGGCACTGTCTTAAGCTGTGCCAGGGGAGGTTTAGATTGAATATTAGGAAGAAATTTTTTAGAGAGAGAGTAATCAGACATTGGAATGGGCTACCTAGCGAAGTGGTGGATTCTCCGTCCCTGGAGGTTTTTAAGATGAGACTGGATGTGGCACTTAGTGCCATGGTCTAGTAACCACGGCAGTGTTGGATCAAGGGTTGGACTTGATGATCTCAGAGGTCTTTTCCAACCTGGTTGATTCTATGATTCTATGAATAGGTAAAATAATTCCTAACAGTGTGCTCACCAATAGTCATGTATGTCTCCCTGATAAAAAAGAATATTTATTACTGTTCCTGTTGTAGACACTTTTTTTGTTGTTTTTATTTTCAAAATCTTGGTGTTAATTCACGGCTATAAGTATCTGTGAACTTGGAAAATTTTGTTTTCTGAAGGATTTAATCCACTTTTAACATAAATTCAAATAAAGAATTATTATGTAGTTGGCTGGCTAGAGCACTTGGCTGGCAGGAGGGCAGCCAAATTCTGTCTCTTCTCCTTCCTTTTTACCCTGCAGCTTTATCGAGCAGGGCACCATCTCTGGGAGCAGGGAGATATTGATTAAATTCCTTTTGAAGTGAGGAGTCTGGTGAAGCCGGGTCTGCCCCCTCGCAGGTGTGTGCCCCAGCCCCAGGTACAGATGTAATGGATGCCCTGCGATGACTGTTCTTTGCTATCCTGATCCAGAAAGGGATTCTGCTAGCTGTATCCCTGCCATTTCCCCATGCTCCTGGCACCTGTGTACCCACAAGCTTTCTGGATTTGTCCAGATGCAGACAATTAGCAGATAGGCTTAGCCTTCCTGTGGGTATAAGCTTTGCTGGCCGTTAGGAGCATGGACCTGCTGTGTCACAATTTTGGCAGTGTGTTAAGGAAAGAGAGTGCTGCATGTGTGAGGAACACATATTTTGGATATGGTATTATTTAAACAGGGCAATTTTCTGAAACAGACCCAAATATTAAAGTTGTTGAAATAATAAATAACAAATAAAAATAATTAATAATAATGAATACTATCAAAACAATAAACAATATAATGAAATATATATTGATAATACTTATTAGCAAATTATTAGCGGAGTATAGAGATTTACTGTTCCATTAGATGGGGTAGGAATTATATTCTCCGTGTACACATACTAATTTTTCTTGCAAATATAGGCCTTAATCTACATAATTAAAAACCCAGAGGCATGGTCATAAACTAAATGAATGGCATGTGTTTAGTTCATGTGGAAGCCTTGGAAAGTTGTTGATGTCTTTGGACTAAAATCCTGGTTCTGCTTTCAAATCCATAGCAAAGCTTCTCATCTCTTAAGGTCAGGACTCATTATACTGTACTTCTAAATTTCATCACTCCTGATAAAATCCCTTACAAGTCACAGTAAATTCCTGCTAATCCCTGCACAAAGCTACAAAGCTACCGCAGAAAGGAAAAGTGAGTGGCAGCAGTGACCTATTGCTGCCTTTTTACTCCCTCCTGAGGCAGCAGGATGCTCTGAAGCATCCTTTATCTGTGGGAGACACACACCCCTTCTCTGGTGCATGTGTATAGTTTGCCTGGGTTTGCCTGTGTCTCTATGGGGGATTCCCCACACACTCAGTATATAAACATAAATGTTGGTGAGATACATGAATAACAGTTTTAAGCTGCTAGGTAAAGTATGGCAATTACCATATTTGGTCAGATGTAGACTGTGAGAAGGTTTGAACTCATCCATTTTTTGATGGGAGAAGTCCTTCCTTAGTGACTGGCTGACTTAGGACAAAAGCAGCCTTTCTAGCACGCTTTGGAATGAGCATTCTGCATTGTAAGTTTGCTTAATTAACACCTTATTTCTGAGTAAAGCACAGTCAGTGAGTACAATTTTTCAAGTTTGAGCCACTCTCTCTCATGCATTCAGTCTTAGTGTTGACAGCAAAAGTGCAGGTGAAATACCAAGCACCCATTACTGTGCTGGTTTTACTGTCATCGCTAAAACATTTATTTTCCACGTTCTTGAGAAACTATTTGCCTTTGGGTTTGACCATATTAGTCAGGAGCTTTATCAAACAATAACTGTCATCTTCCAGCTAATTTATTTGTCAGAAGCTTCAAGGTTCATGCTGTTAAGTGTATGATATATGAATAGTGTCCACATATTTCCTAGAAACAAGTTTTACATGCTTCTGGATAGGCAGGTATGTGTTTGGTTAAAATGTGAATGGAATTGCCCGGAAGCCAGAACAGAACAATGTTCTGGTTTGTGGTGTGACTGGGGGGAGTCTGGTCCCAAAGAAGATCAAAAGATGCTTAGCTTTCAGGGCACAAATGTGGGCTTCTCAGACTTACTGTCTTAACTGGATTCTTGATGAGTTAAATATATGTATTTTTAAAAGGGTATCACACCCAGTCACAGAACTAAATCTAAATTTCTTCAAGAAGGGCAATCCTGTCTTCGGAAGTTCATCCTGTCTTAGATTTCGTGTATATATGTGTGGGCTTACAGCATGTTTGAAACAAACAAACAAACAAAATGCATGTTAGTTGGGGGGTGGAAGGGTTAGAAAGGGAGAAGATTCTTAAATAAACAAGTTAATTTGATATGCGTATCCAAAGATGCTGGATTTTATTTCAATGTCCACCTTGGCTACTGGTACTTCTGTTTGTTTATTTACTTATTTTTCAATTAGTTGGCTTGCAACAGAAAAGAGATGCAGACGAGCTGCAAAGAAAAAAAAATCTCAGATATGATTAACATACTTAGCAAAGTAACAAGTGTAGCTTTACATGTACATGTTACATGTTGCTGTTTGTGTTGCTCATGGAATAAAGCAGGAGTTGATGGAACTTCCCTCTAGAGCCAGCATGAGCTTGCATTAATATGCACCTCTATTTGCTGCTCTGGTATTATTTTTCCTAAGTCCTCATCTGTGAACATGGTTAATTACCTTGAGTATTAAGAAAGTGGTATAGAAAATGACTGTTGTTCTGTTGCCTGATACATGTAGTGGCTGTGGATTAAGATAATCCAATTAAATGTAACAATGATTCAGAGTCAAAAGATAGTTTACTTAGTGAGTTGACTTCAAGTATTTAAGTAGATGAAGTTTGATGCTTGTAATAACCTGCCTAATGATAATACACGGAGATAATTTGGGCTTCTAAAAACTTGTTGAGAAGTTCTTTATTTCACAGGAGGTTTAGCAGGATGGAACAGCATAAAAGTAAGGAGCAATATTGATGGCTATCCCTCTTACTAAGCTTCCTAAACAAAGGTGTCACTCATCATGGCTAGGCTTTGCGAACGAAGATTTGGGAAGGGCTCTACCCACATTTGCTGCAAGCGCACTGGTGGCTAAAGAGGCCAATGCGAGATAGACAAGTCCAGTTGCAAAAGGCACAGCAGAAAGACTCCTTGAATGGTATCGGCAAGACACGATTCTTTCTGCATTGTCTTTTTTCCTCGAAAGTGATCCTGTGTGTGTTCTCAAAGGAGGGAGCAGCGTTAAAGATAGTGTGTCTCCAGACCTCCCAATTGGAGGCCAGAGTAGACCAGTGATGAAGATCAATATGGCCAAGGCCATATTGATGTTGTTTCAGGGAGTCCTTGTATCTCCTCTTTGGGGCTCCTCTCTTGTGGCAGCCAGTGGCAAGTTCACCATAAAGCAGGATCTTAGGGTGGCGGTGACCCTTCATCCTTCAGACGTGTCCTGCCCAACGCAGCTGTGTTCTCAGCAACATGGCCTCAATACTTGTGACTGCTGCTTATTCTAGAACAGACATATTAGTCACATAATCTGACTTGGCCACACTGATCCTCATGAAGTAAGATGATCATTTTAAGGAACTTGGGGGGACATCCTAAACGTTCCAAAATCTGCCACAGACCTTTTCTGCTCACAGTATTGAAAGCCTTGGTAAGATCAACAGAGTCCTTTGTTCTGTTCACTACACTTCTCTTGCAGTTGTCTGAGAACAATTACCATGTCTGTGGTGCTCCTGTTGGCTCTGAAACCACATTGGCTTTCAGGTAGAAGTTCTTCTGCTATAGTGGGTATTAGTCTGTTCAAAAGTATTCTTGCCAGGATTTTGCCAGCAATGGAGAGCAGAGTAATACCATGGTAATTTGAACAGTCTGATTTATCTCCTTTCTTCTTATACAAGGTGATGATGTCTGCACCACATAGGTCTGATGGTAGTTCACCTAGTTCCCAACAGTGCACCACAAACTCGTGAAATTTAGCATGGAGTTTAGCATGGAAATTTAGCTTGGCCCCCATGTTTCCAGATTTCAGGTGGAATTCCATCAACCCCAGCTGCCTTGCCAGTTTTCACCTGCTGTATGGCCTTAAGAGTTTCTCCCAAAGTAGGGGCAATATTCAATTCATTCTTCACCGGTTGCTGTGTAATGTACTGAATTGCTGAGTCTTGAACTACAGCGCGGTGTGGCACGGCCGCCATCCGAGCATGGCGTGCAAAAGGTGTCACTAATACACATGTATATATCTTACACTGTTATTTAAAATAATATGTAATAGTATTTAATCTGTATTGCTAAGCCAACACTCCGGTTCCTAACTCAGTTTCTGTAAAAAAAAGAACAAAAGCCAAGTATCACTTTTAATAACATTGATCATTGCTCATCAGTTAAAATAGTACTGAAGAATCTTGGAAGTTTGTTCAGGGACAGAGGTGAGCTATGTGTTTAGCACTAACATGTGCCACCTGTGAAAACCTTTATTTTCAGATAAGTAACTCTGCGGACTCAAAATTTTTGACAGTTGGTTTAAAGTGGATACAAAGTCTTTCAAAACAAGCTTGCTAAACATTATTAAGAAATGGAGCTGGATGGTTTAAGGAGCGTCTGCTGAGATTTGTCAGTTGGGTAAAATGGAGTGTGTATGTTCATGCATCTCTAAATGCGCTAAAGGACTAACTATAAGCTTAGGGACTTTTTACATGTAGTCCCTTAATGAGCTGGGTTTGCAGATTTTAAATTTTATTTTCTTAGTGCGTTTTTTTTTCAGTCTTTTGGGTTGGTTTTTTTTTCTGCTTTCCAGATATTGTACATGCATATCCTGTAGGGTTAATTCTCCATTGTAGCACTTGCCACCTCTGGAAATCAGGCCCAGACAGTCTTCAAATTATTTAGTAAAACTATATTTGTTTTATTTTATAAATAACTATTTTTATTTTGTATAACAGTGTAAGTAGGGCTTACTACATTTTTATTCACCACAGTAAGGAAAGTTTTCTCTATCATCATACCTGTCTCTCTTTGGTAATCTAACTGAATTAGAAGAATTTATAAAAGTGACAGATGCTGAACTCCAAAGAGAGGTGACCAAGAGGGATTATTGTATGCTGGTAGCAATCATGGGCCATCTCCTGGCTATGAAAGAGAGGCAGACAACTGCTGACAAACTCTTTGAACCTTTAAAAGAGATGGCTGCACTACTAGAAAGCTGTGGACAGAAGATGACAGGTGACATTTGTACCCCGTTGGAGGTACTGTAGCAAAAATAATATTTCATATTTACCTATGTGTATATGATCCTATAATAGCAGTATTTATTCTCAGGGATGTAAATAATTCCATTCTCCTTGTTTCTTCTCAACTGCCAGCAATAAAACCAGCTAGTTTTTCTTTTGTTTTTTAAAAACTTGTTTTATGTGAATGATGGAAAATCAGTTCAAAAAGAGATGCTACATTTTGTTCTGATGAGGTCCACGGTTATTTTTTGGTATTTTCTTTTCTTAATAATGACCAAATCATGTTCACATTGATAAGCATCCCTCCAGAATCTGAACCATATAGGAGGAACTCCAGTGAGTGTATTTCCTATGTTGCTTTCCCATCCATAACACAGTTATCAGTAGTTTGTGACTCTGATCATATATAAATACAAAAGGTAGGATTTGATCATTGTCATGTGGTGCTGTCTTACAGACATTCTTGGTCACTTGTTTCTCTATATATTCTGTCCCACACCCATTCCAGTTATAATTATTTTGACTGCCAAGCAAAATTTTAGGGAATTACATTAATTAAGCAAAACTCAGTGATAAGAATAGGTGGGAAAGCACTACAGCTGTAGTGGTTTCTACTGACACTAAAAGAGCTTTTTAAGCTATGGCTTCCAGAGTAGCACCTACATATGAGAGACCCTTATTTGGTCTGTTTTGGGAGATGCACTACACCGTAAATACTGTTAAATAGAATTGGGTAGAATCAATTGGATAGCAATTAAACTTATGTTTTTCATCAAATAATCTAATTAGTCAAAATTATAACTCCTCCCCAGTTTCAGTGAGCTTCCTGTCCACAGTGGAATTTCTATTTCTGAGTTGATCTGGTCTAGTATTTTTTAGTAGGATTTTTGACATGTTCGTTAAACTGGTTTTTTACTTAATCTGAAGTGATTTGAATTCCAGCTTCTCTTTCTTGTATTTTTTATATGAACAAAATCCACCTGTCAAGGTATTTTTTTCATCCTGTTGGAATTTGTTTCACATGGCTTACTGAATGTTTTTTCTAGACATCCTGGGGAGAATGAGAAAGGTATTTCCAGGTCATCTTTATATACTTGAAAATGTGTTAAAGCAGAAGGAGTAGAGCTCTCTGTTTTACTGTCTGAAAGATAATTTAAATGAAGTTTTATGTGATTATGCATAAAATAACTACGTTCATCAAGTTCAAGTAGTTTATAATTACCGATGATCCATAAAATCAATTCTTTTAAAGTTGACAAAGGTTCTAGTACAAGCTATGGCATAGAGTATACTTGTGGTTAAATAATTTATCCACTGTAATTTCTTATTCATAAGCAAGTATCGCAGTATCCTTACTGTTAATATACAGATTTTACTGATGTATTTCTGTCGTGTGGTATTTTTTGCTTTAAGAAAATGTTACTCTGTTAAATAGGAATTACCTGAAGAATTGAATATCCTTAGGAAGAGAGCTGTGTCGGCCAAGTACAAACTAACTCCTCTTCAGGCATCTGATGTTGCAGTTAATCAGAAGAAAATGCACTTTACTTGATGTACACTGAATTGCGGGATCAGTCTTTTTTGTCTCATTTTTTTTAAATAAGAACATGTTTAGTGACAAGTGTCATTACCTGTGCTTTATCGAGGAAGCAGATGGAATTCAGAGAAAGATTTAAAATGGAAGTTCCCTTTGAGTTTGATGTAGAAAATCCATATGCTCATCTCAATACTGTGATGAGTAATCTCAGAAAAACATATTTGCTTGTAATTTTTCGGTATGATATTTAATGATATTTCAATGTACACATTAAAATATTTGTGGTTTGTGTGGGGTTTTTGGGGGGGATAGCAGGGGTTTGGGGAGTTGTTTGTTTTGGAGGGTTTTTTCGGTTTACTGTTTTATGGTGTTTTTTTGTTTGTTGGTTGGTTGGTTTGGGGATTTTTTTCAAGAAGCTGGTATAATTCTAATGCCACCAAATTCGGGTTTCTTGTTTCTCTTCTCATATTGCATATGCTTCCTAAAACTTTAAAAAGTCAGAATACTTTCTCATGTTCCTTCCTAAAGTCGACTATTTAGTGGATCTTTTTTAAAACATCATGAAGGGACTTTGTAAACATTTATACAACTTTAAGAAGTGGTTTAATAAGTGCAGAGATTTATTACAAGAGTATAAATTAACTGCTTTCTATGCAGTTTTTCTTTTATGCTTCAAATACAAAGTCCTTTTTATGCTTTTGGGAGCTTTCAGGGGCAATGCAAATACAGCTTTTTATAACCTCTCTGCAATAATTCTCCCAGCTTTTCTTATTGAATCATATATACAGGATCTATAGATTTCACTGACAGGTTTACCTAAGCTCAACGTACTCTACAACTGTATTTTGAGTGCTCTTTTCCTCTTCGAGGCAAATCAAGAGCTTGAGATACTGGAAAGAGAAATGTTACTAATGGAGGAATCTACCTGCAAAACTATTTGAAGTAACTATTCCAGGCTACAAGCACATGAAACCATGTTGAAAAGTGCAGTCTCTCAAGAAAGTTTGGGATATTCACGTTGACATTAATAGAAGATTTTCGTGTTGATATTAATATTTTTCTTTAAATTATTTACAAATTTAGAATATATTTTAATGTTATACTTTTAATTTGATCTTAGAAGTGTTACAGTTTTGATTAAAAAAACAAGTTTAAAATGCAGAAGATTTTAATATTCCTTTTGTTTTTGAAATAATAGTTGCTATGTTTTAGGATATCCAGAGTAAAAGTATCTGTTCTCAAGTCAATCAATTTCAAGATATTCCCAAAACAAAACAAACTTCGTATTTTCATTTAGAGATTTCTTAATACCAATAGCTTGCTTGCCTAATTAAAACAACTGAGTAAAAATTCAGAAATCCAGAAAATTGCACTTCAGAACTGAGGACTGTACATTGAAAAGCCCTACAAAGTTAGAAGCAGGAGTCCAGAAAATTCAGTGTACAGAACTGTATGGGAAATCAGTCTATAAAGTTCTGTTTCCCTCAACAAATTGCTTTTCATAGACAAGGTTAAAAATATAATATCAGATACTGAGGAAAGCGTGAAACTGGTAAAATACTTGGCCTTTGGGTTGAATTTTCAGAAGATGGATTATTATATGTGCTTTCTAGGTAGTGATGGTATAGGTTTGGAAAAAAATTAAGGTCCAAGAGCTATTGCTGTGTGATGGGCTTTTCCCTGCATCAGTTTATCTGTTATGTACCAGAAGCTCTTCTTTACCAAATGTTGTTGATGCTGTTATCTGTACTTTCTGTTTCAGAGCAGCATTGATGATTGGACTAAAACCCAGTGGAGAGAGATTAATGTGGAACAGATGGATGTGCAGCTCAGAAGGTTTGCCAAGGCAGGTTCTATAGCTGTCTATTTCAGCAATTTATCTGTCTCAGTGCCACCCCTTTCTCATTCTTCCCACCCACTTTGATGTTGCAATGAACTTATTACTCATGTCCAAAACTGAATTTTCTGGAACATGCTTTGTTTTGGGGGTTTTCGTCTAAAACTTTGTTCTTCTGTATGAGTTTCCACTTCCTGTGGAGGTACATGATAAAACCACGCTGTCACTTCTCTGAGCTGAGGTAGTGCGTGAAAGAATAAAGGGGTTGGGGGTTTATGACAGACTTCACCTGTTGACAGTCATTTTTAGAGACAGATGGAATTTGCAGAGGTTTATCTGCTCGGCTCACAGACATAGCTCTAGAGTCTTGGGAGCTGCAGGAAAGGTACTCATTTTTAAAGGGAGGACACTTTCTTTGCTTTAAGTATTTGCAATGCTTTGTTGACAGCAGCCCTGCAGAAGACAATTCTCATGGGACAAGGGAAGTATGAAGCAAAAATAACAACAAAGGCCCCCCAGACTATTTGCAGGACACTAGAGGAATAACTGTGGTTCACAGACAGTATAGTAGTTGAGTATAAAGTCTTGAACCTAATGGGTATAAAATTTCTTCTTTACACATTTGTTTCATTCAGGAATAAATAAGCTTAATTGCATGCCCAATTATTAGTGCTTTAAGAGAAAAATCAGACTTCATGGTAGATGTCTTGGCTTTTATTGCTTCAGAATTGTGGACTCTGCCTAGCCAGTTCTGATACTGGGGGTTGTCATGCTGTGATAGGTGTGGTAAAGGCAAAGAGAGGATTGAGATAACTGCATTCTCCTTCTGCTTTTGCATCATTCCCTGTGGCACATATGCCAGGTCTTGGAACACAAAAGATGCTGTTCACTGCCTGTGAGCTGATCACTTATGTCATGTTCATCATGCTCCAGTGGGTATATGAGTCTCCCTTACTCCTCTGAGCAGTGGTTTCAAATGTATTAATTTATGTATAAATTTATCTGCAGCTAAATAATTAATAAGAAAACTATACTTAAATTATGAGGGCTATGTTAAACTAAAAGGCTCTGATCCAACTGGAATAATAAAATCACTATGTAAATATGGTGTTAATACAGTTCCATTACTTTAAACTACATACTGGAAAGTATATTTCTGGTCTTTGACTTACCTACCACATAAACCGATAAGCCAAATAAAATCTTCCTTAGTCTTGTGCTAACTACAACTTTCACACATATCTGCATGTGCTTTCTTTTTCTAGGCCCTTTTTAGGCACTGGAAGGTGCTATAAGGTGTCCTTGGAGCCTTCTCTTGTCCAGCCTGAGCAACCCCAACTCTCTCAGCCCTCTGATCATCTTCATGGCTCTTCTCTGGACTCATTCCAACAAGTGCACATCATTCTTATGTTGGGGGCACCAGAGCAGGACACATAATTCCAGGAAGAGTCTCACAAGAGCAGAGGAGAGGTGGAGAATCACTTCTCGACCTGCTGGCCACTCTGCTTTTGATGCAGTCCAGGACATGGTGCAAAGAATGAGTTCACAGGGAGACTGTTGACCTGACAGCAGATAGAAAAGAAAAAAAGAAAAAAATTAGGGGTGCCAGAAGGGAAGCAATGTATACATTTAACCCAATTGTTGATCATGTAGCTGGAACACCAAAGAAGGTTCTATGAACCAAAAAAAAAAAAAAGTTGTTTCAGTTTCTCAAAAAGAATCCCAGTTGTTTTAGTTCCTAAGCTATAACATGCATCAGCTGTTGGTTTTCAAAATTCGAATAAATTTTTTTTAATCATTTTGAGAAAAAAATTTGAAGACTGATTTCCAAATGTTTTAATTTTTTTCATTTTTAAAATAAAAAGAACTATAAAGCTGAAAGCACAAGAGAGTGAGTGTAACATAATGTTTCTATTCTATTTCCATATACCAGTAATTTATCACATACAGTTTTAATAAAAGAACATTTAAAATTATTTTAAATGCAGAAAGCTCCTAAACAGGATTAGCACAGAAATTTTGTGATATTTTTTTTTAGCAAAAATAATGAGGAAAGGATTGACTGTTATCTTTTCAAACCATAGATAAAAAGTTTAGGTTTTTTTTTTAATTGCTATCTTACAAAGTAGTAACAAAATACAGCAAATACCCCCATCACTCCCCAAGGTTTCTAGTCTGCAAATACTGTGTCTGTAGCTTACATCAAATTCAATGCAGCTGTGGAGACAAACTTGCCTTTTAGTGTTAAGATGTACAATATATCACAGTACAGGGCAAAACAAAAAACCCCCACAGTAACAGCATCAGGAAATATTTCACCTAGGCCTATTAACTTCACATTTTTGGTGCAAATCTGAAAGTATATCCAATATCTAGAGTGCATATAATTTATTTTGTTGTGTTTTTTAGTTAGATACCATTTGAACATGTCGTTATACACTTATGTCTGACTTTTCTTGATCGTGGACTTATTTTGCTCTCTGCTGTCTCTTTGCTGTACAGGTCAGGCTTTTAGTATGGGAAGATACTACCTTGTCCAACCTTCTGAGACTCCAGCTTCAGAAAAGTAGAAAATGAAGTCCAAAGTGTAGTTGTCAATGCTGTGCAAGAGTTGAGTACTGAAAAAGAGAGAGATGCACATTTTTTTCTTCTATTTTTTTGCAGAATAGTATGTAACAAACTATTTGTCTGATTAGGTTTTTTTCAAAGCAGTTAATGATAGAAGTGAATATTTTCATATGACTTACCTAGGGATCAAAATTCACAGCCTAGAGAAATGAACTTCTTGTCTGGTGTAGTTTACCATCACTGTGAATTAAATATAATTTAATTAAAGGTACTAATTTGAAATGTGATATATATAGAGAGACACGGATGTTATTATTACTCTTCTTATTCCCAGATTTTGGCAAACATGGACAGCCATTGAATTTTTTTATGAAGAGCATCAGAGGAAATAAAATCCTTTATTGAAGTCAGATGAACAGCTGCTTGAAACTTCAGATAACGATCAAGTAAGGATTTAATTAATAGCAATACCATTAGTGTATCAATATTACTCATTCCCTTCTTTATACTTTTATTTAAAACTTTTTTCCTGAATCATTATTGCAGAGAGTTATATTTTCTTCAGGTGTTAGTAGTGAGAATTTACATGTATGCTATGTAACTTCATGTGTTAAAAAAAAAATTGCTGTTTCCATGTAGGAGTTAAACAAAATCACAGCTTTCTAAGATTGTATTTTCTTCTATTTTTTTTAATCCTTTAATAATATGCTGTGCATTTTCATTGTTTAAAGATATATTATGTTGTGATATACAATAGCAGTTATCGGAGAATTTGTTAGGCTCTTGCTAGCTCTAGTTCCTCTGTTTGATAAATTATTTTGATTAGTACAGTTTTTTCTATTTTTTTTTTATTTTTCTAGTTTCAGTTGCAAATAATTCTGAAAAGTAAATATGTGGTATATATTTCACTGAAGAAGTGAAAGGTTGGCAAAATAAACATGGCAGATTCTGTCGTTTTCGTTTGGATGGAAGTTCAACTCACATGGTCTTTTCTGGAAAGTATTTTCACTGGCTCTGAAAACATCAGAAGCTAGCTGCCTTGAAGATGCAAACAAATTTGATGAGATCAACAGAGACTTCAAAGTTAGTAGAGTTATTAGTTTCTATTAATTTATATCTTGCATTTGAATTCTTTAGAATATTTCCTAAATAATACCATATTGACTGTTAATTTGAGTATTTCTTTCATAGACTTGTTTCTAACCCACTGAATTAACATTATTATGAGAGTCTCAGGCTTACTTGGGAGAATATCAGAAGTTGATTTTGCATTTTTATTATTAAAATCAAAGCAATTATTTGCCTTATTTTCCTTTTGCATGGACTGGCAGTTGCTGGTGACATGATTTGAGACAAAGTTCTGGAGGTCATTCCTTCACATATCTTTAATATCTTCTCTTATTTACTCATTGTTAGTTTTTTCACCTCTTGGAATCACATAGAGATATAATACTTCTGAGCTGCAGAAATCTCTTCTGCTGAACTCCATGTCATTTAGGACAGTGATGATTAAAATACAAGTTTATGGTCTGTTATTTAATGTTGGCAAAGTAAAGCACAGGAATCAACGTTAACATTTGAACTTGACACAAAACATTGTGCCTTAAGTGTTCATTCTGACCAAAAAAAGTCACTGAACCCTTCAATAGTAAAGATTTTGCATTGTCAATATACCTGTAATTCAATCCACATATGCCAGGGAAAGTTCTCATCATGGGCAATTCTGAAAAGCTAATATATTATAATGTTCTATAGGGAAGCTCTATGTTTGAAATTTTAAATATATTTCTAGTCGCTTAAATCTGCAGTTTAAAAATGTGGATAGCAGCATGTCTTAGCATGTAAAAGTATATTTATTCACTTCTTGTGTCAATACAAACACGTATTCATACATCAAAGATAAAATATGCATCTTGAAAAAAGTGGCTCCTTTGCACTCACATTCAACTGGTTCTTTTCTGCTGCTTTCTTTGTTGTTTTGTTTTGTTGGGTTTGGGGTTTTTTTTGTTTGTCTGCACCTAACTGCCCTGTTGAGTAGGAACTTTTTTTCTTGTCCCTTACTTCCTGAGGCTGGACTCTTTGGAAGGTCAAAGAGGATTTTGCCCCTAGCCACACTTACCTTTTTAGGAACTTTTCTGGCAAAATTCCCTTCTCTTGGGTTCCTTGGTCTTAATTATTACAAGATGATGTTCCCTTTCATTTTCTGGAAAGGAAACATATAAGGTTTGCCACCTTCTCTGGTCCTTACAGCTGTGTTCATTGTTATAACTTTAAATTAAGAGTGGGTTGTGTTGTTCTGTTATACTGTTTGGTCTGATTTTTACCTTAACTGGGAGGGAATTTTTGGCTTATTTTTTTAGGATGATAAAAGGCATGTATGGTTAAAATCTCTGTCATATTTTCAGACTTTCTCTTTGTGAAAAAGCTTTGTCTGCATACGAAGAAACCAAGCATGTCTTTTCCTTGCTTCTATTTTGTTTTTTCAGCAGACTTGCTGGACATCCTTTCAAAAGGAACACAACCAAAACAGGTGAGCCTCTTTGTGTATGAATGTACTTCATTTTGTCTACAGAAAGACAAGTTGTCCAGCTAACTGCATGAGGTGACAGTATCATAGAACTGCACCTTTGTTACTGAGCATTAATTTACTTTGCAAACAGGAACACTTTGCCTAAGGAAGGTAGTAAACATTTTTTCTCCCAGCTAGGACAAGTAGAAGGTATTCAGCAAAGAGAAATGAGAGACATGTTACAGGTCCTGGGCTGTCTTTGCTGAAAATTTAACCAGTGAAAGTTGCATTTATTAGGATTTTTGGATTGTAGGTTTGTAGGAATTAGAAATGGAAAAGGTCAGTGAGATCATCAAATCTATTCTCCTTCTAGCACAGATTGATCAAATTTCAGGCATACTATGTGTAGTGATGATAAGTAAGACTGAAAGATCTATGGTATCTGTTAGGCTGTTGACTATTGTACGAGGAATGTTTTTGTAACTGTCCTTCTGTGTTCCTCCTGTGAACAATAATCTGCTGGGTTTTGTGACGCTTTGAGAACAATTTATATAAAAGCACAGGCACTTTGATGTATTTCAGGAGCTTCATACTATGTTATCTACATGCCAGGTGATACTTCTGGCCTCAGTTACTATCCAGCCACAGCCATCAATTGTCAATGCTACAGTTTTTAGTGTGCCTCAGGCTAAGCCTTTTTTTGAAGGGCTGTGACATACAACAGAAGAACTGATACTTTCCAAGAGGATGAAGACTTGTGAGGCTTGAACACGGAGCCTTTTCAAACATGATGGTAGACTCTCATAGATTCTTCATGTAACTAAATCTCAGTGATTTTTTTCACCCACATATAAGAGCAACCAAACAAACCTTCTGTTCTAGTTGTCAGGAATAGAGTATGCTGGTGTATAGACAGTGATCTTCAAAGTCCACAGTCTTTGGGGAGATATCTAGTTACACAAGTCATTTCGACCTCAATAGGTAATTTGTGATATAAGCACTAGCCATAATTAATAACAATTTCAAGACTTCTCGGTTTTATATTGAGATATCTTTGTCCTTCAGACTGTTCTGACAACTGAAAGTCAGAAGAGTAGTGCGATTAACTCCATTCACTGATTTATCTGTGACCATTTTGCTCCAGCTTTTCCCATAAAAACCTTTTGTGTAGTAATCATACAACACTCAGATAGTCATCCAGTTTAACAGAAGTATGCATTAGTGTCATTGACACAAACCTAAGGTAAATGGCTTCCTTATACATCTGCTATTTTTGGGTGTGGGTAACCCATCATCTTACCATACTTTTTGGCAGAGTTGCTGATCATAAATTTCAAGAGAATACAGAGGAATCTATAAATGCTGTCCTTGGGCACAGAAAAGGAGTATATTCTGTTTCATGACAAATGTGGAGCCAGTATGTTGAATTATGTGAAACCTCCTTCATGGATTTTGCCCTCTTTGGGATGCTACTTTTAAAAATGTAAATTTTGAAAAAATAATGATAAATAAACAAATAATAATAAAACCAGAACATTTTGTTACCCAAAGCTGTGTGATTTACTAAAAATTTAATACAGTGTCTATCTGCCTCCTGTACATAAGGTGTTTTTTAAAAGAAGTGTAGAGAGCTTACTGTTTTGATGCAATGAGAAAGAAAAAAAGGTACTAAAAGTCACAGAACTGATCGAGATTATGGTTAAATGTTGCATTTCTCATACTTCCTGTCTTCTGTCCTTTTTATTTCATCTTTTTTTATATAGTTTCACATCCCCTCCTATCTTATCCTTTAGCACACACCTCTCCAGACCTCCAGTGCTCTCACACGTCCCCTATCATCTGAACAGGGTTTCAGCTGGTTTTGAGCCTTATATTTGCTGATTGGCCAGCCAGTATTTGTGCTAACTGTGTAGTGGTAGGTCAGAGAGAACAGATCAGCAACTTCTGAGACAATAACTTATTGTTCTCAGAACAGTACTGAATGCATAAGCATTCACATTGCATAAAATCAATGTTGCTTGTGGTTCTAATGATTGATTGTCTCAGCAGGGAGGCCTCAGACTGAATGGACAAATATATGCAGCTTGCCTCTTAGAGATAGTTTCTCCAAGACACAGCTACATTTGAGTACATAGAGACATAGGAAAGACTGTATTGTCTGGGCTTACTCTGTGTCTGTGAACACAAAAACTTCAGACTTTCATATTTGGAGCTCTAAGACATTATGTCTGGGTGTTCCAGTCAAGTGGATATGTAAAACAAAGCAACGTCTATCATCTCATCTAAATCCTAATGCAAAGGCAATAACAGAGAAAACGGAGGGGAAAAGTCCGCTTTTGTTTCAAGTTAGTAAAAACTTTAATGTAAAGAAAATCCTTTGTAAAGATTAATGAGATTAGCTTCCTTTATTTTTAGTATCATATGTACCATTTATGCATGCTTGGTTTTTTTGCTTCAAAGGTAGAGTCTTGGTTGCAACGCCTTGAGGAAACTGCACACAAACTGGTACGTCTCTGCATCATGGAGGCAATACTGGCCTAGGAAGAGAAGCAGAGAGAACAGTAAGTTTTTTACTACCCAGCCCAGACTGAACTCACTGCTTCATAAATCTGTTAGGTTTCAGATGTAGAAGTGGCATTTGGTAGGGTGGACAAGGGCTTAGCATCAGCCCCCAAGGATTGCCACAAGAAGCAGGAATGGATATCTTCTTTTTGTTTAATTCAGAGAAAATAAGTACAGTGCCAAAATGGTCCCGTAAAACGATATGAGTGGCATATTGGATAATTTTAATACCATAGTAAATAAACTGCTATTAGCACCTACTGGAAAAAGAAACATAGCTTTTACTTCCATTTTTGCTACCTCGCGGTTATTTTTATCACATTTTAATTAATTATCCCACATCTTTGCAGTATTATTCCAAAATGAGATGAAAGGTAAGCAAAGATACTGCCCAACATCAACCATTATACTGTACTAAGAACAGAGTATGCAGCCAGTATGCATACAAATATTAAGCCCATATATTTGTGTAAAGAAGCCAAAGTTGTTGGGTTTATTTTTGTCAAACCAACCAGTTTACTTCTAAGATTAGTTTTAGTCCCATTTCATAAGGGTACCTTCTGCCATTTGATTTTTACATTGCTTTTGTTTAACTCCAACTTCTCCTGAATGTTTCTGTCCTGCTGTGAGTACGCTTTCTCTTTGCAAAAACTTTCAGTAGTTTTGGTTTTGCTTTTCAACATAGAATATCTGCTGAAGGGAAATGCAAAATAAGAAAGAGACTTTAAAAGGGTGATGGATATCTGACAGAGGTGTCTAAAATTTCCCTGTAATAGCAAAGATACTACATCTTTCTACTGAAGTTAGTTATATTTTCCTCCTTAGAATTACATGCAGTAGCTGTGTATGGATTTTTTTCTCTTATTAATATGAAACCTGAATAATTCCATAGTCACTTCCCGCTATGTAATCCTGTATAGTAATTTATGTCATGTTTTGTGATCATCTCCTTATTGCATTGCCTATTTTTAAAATGTAAGTCACTGATCTTTCCTAAAAGCTATTTTTAGTGTGCCAATAAATGTTCTCATGCAATTAGTACAATTTTTGCAGAGTCTGATGCATATCTCTATGAAGATTATAACCACAGAATTTACAATTCAACTTCATGCACATCGTCTTATCCATCCATTCCTCCTACCTTGCCTAACTGACCATTTGCAGTAATTTTGCTCACCTGGATTGTCATTGTTTTAGGGGTGGTTCAAATGTCTGTTTTAACCAGGATTTCTTCTGGCATCTCAGGTTTAATACCAGCAAATTTGTACATACAAGCCAGTTTTTGTGGTGATCTAGTTCATGATGTAGGCAGAACTAATTTCTGGTAGCAATAATGGTAGATGTTTCTGAGGTCCATCTGAGGTTTTAGATGGTTATCTAAATCCTTCAGGTCACTTGGAGAAATGCTCTTATTACCATGCTCCTTTGAGAACTTTCCTTGGATGATCATCAAAAAATCATGGCCATTTGCACTGTAGACATTCATGCCAGAGATGTATTAGCAAGCCTTTGAGCTCAGAAGGTGTGTATCTGAATCATCTATATTTTCCATGCACAGTTTATTCTGCCTTCGGTAATTCACACTGTGTTTTTCTCTCCTTTTAGAGGCACACATGCATCTCTAGAGCAAGTCACTCCTCTCCTATGGTGACTCTTTATAGAGTGCATACAGTTGAAACTTTCAATGTTTATTTAAACCAAAGTACTCACTCTATGTGTAACTTTGTTCAGGTAAACCTAAGGTGGCTGGCATATGCTGTTGGTTTGAATGAACAAAACGTTTCACTGGATGGGAATTGAAATAGGAAAGAATTCTCATTTTCCTTCTAACCTCCTGAACTTCAGAAATAAAATGGTTTTCTAAGACAGCATTAAGATAAGAAGAAACAAGGCTTGAGGAGTAAAATGAAACTCATTCTGGTCAAAGTAATGTCTGCTACCAGGCAAAGACTGCATTTTTTTGTAAGGAGAGATCTTGACTTAGTAAGTGACAATGTGTACTGCTGTAATAGCTCTATTAAAATGATCTCTTATTACACTTGCATCTATATAAAAGCACAAATGCCTCAGGGTGCATCTAATCCTTTATGGTTGGTTGTAGTAGTTATTGGTCCTAAGTGGCTAGGAATGTGTGACAGCATTCTGATGGATGGCATTTCTTCCATCTGAATAGCTCCTACCTGGCATCATGACTCTACAATGGCTTTTTAGGTCACCGGTTTCAGAGCTTTTGCTTGGTTGTCATAGCTACGCCACAGATGGGATGATGTCCAGAAACACTGTTTTGCCAACATTAGCAATGCTCAGTTTCAGTACATTTTTAAGTACTTGGGAAATACCCCTTGGCTAGTCATTACACCTTTGACTGACAGGTAATGACTGCTACTTACAACAGTCTGCCTTACCTGTTTCTGTGAATAAGAAGTTAAATGTTTCTTAGAAGTTCAGTGTTCTTTCCTAACTCATATGTATATGGTTATTAAGACACAATATCTTTGAGCATGTGTGTGCATGTAGGTATGCATACTTATGTAATGGTATGATTTTAATGGCCGTTACATTTAAAATTACTGAAATATTCTTTGCATATGTATGTATTCAGTGTCTAGTCTGAAGGGGAATATGAGTGGATCTTTACCAAGGTTAATCAGGACTTTTCAGCAATTTTTTTTTGTTTGTGTATTAAAGTCCAAACCACTTTGTTAGTTTTTTTCACACCACACACAATGAATTTATTTTTTTTTTTCTGGAAATGTTTCTACTCCAGTATAGAATTTCTTGTTAAAATAAATGGTCCAAAAAGATGCACCCAGACACCCTGACTGGCTTAGTGCTTACGACCTGCAGTTGGGGGGGCCAATTCTGGGGCTTAAGTCTTTGAAATAGGCAAAGCAGCAACTACAGTCTCCTGTTTCCTGTCCTATGTGACCACTGATAAGATGCTCCTTCTTGCTAAAAAATGCTGATGTGTTTAGTTTTCTAAAATAAGCATTTTCCAAGTAGTATCACACTGTGATTTTGCATGAACATGGAAGAGGTACATTTGTGGCTTAGGACATTAAATTTTAATGAGAAAGTCTTGGAATAAATCACCCATGAAACATAAGGTTTGAAAAAAAAAACAAACACCCTCCTGATATTACAGAAGTTCATTGCAATGCAAACAATCACTTTTCTTATGTTAAGGTGTTACATTACTCTAACTCAAACTCTCGACCTGAAAGTGAGTGGTTCTCCTGAAGAACCAGCTGACATAGGTAAGACAGAGACCACTGAAGATTTAGGCTGTGCCCTTGGTATGATGGTGTACATCTTCAACTGTTCAGAATACATGGATGACAAGGTGAGATGTTCTGCTAAGCAGTATGGAGATTGGTGTTTAGCGTTTTTTCATGGGAATTACGCTGGAAACTGTTGCTTTTAAGAAAAAGATGTTAAACCTTCACTTCTGATTTTATTCTATAGAGAATATCTGTTGAGATTTGGTCCAGACAAGAGCTTGGGGGTGCTTTGATGACTTCAGTGGCGCCTTGGTAGTTCAGTCAGTGGTGGTAGTACAATTAAAGACTATCCATGATACAATTAGGAACAAGAAAAAGGAGTATTTCAGCATTGCATCTTTATTGTCCTTTGCAGGCTATAAATGCTGAACCTGTAATATCTTTTTCCAGAGTTCCTCTGAAACCCTTTGTAAATGAGGAAGTAGATGGAAACAGTAAATCCCCTGTCTGATATACTACCTTAAAATCAATTTATCTTCAAAATGTAGCAACAAATGTCAGTGAAATCCTGGTCCTGCAGGATTCCAATTGAAGCTTTGCTATTGAAATTCTGGCCCTGTTCAAGTCCCACCATGTGAAATCATGGCGTCATATGGGTGAGAAGTTTGACAGGATTTAACTTGGCAAGAAATCTCAGTGCTTCCAGGGTTTTCCAGCACTTTTGAGACATGCCTTGAGTTTCCACTGTCCCATCTTCTTCTTCTTCTACTTTCTTTACTCAGTGCTGTCTCCTGACCTTTTCAAACCCACCACATCCCTACTGGTCTCATTTATTCTGGGTGTTTCTTCCTATAGGCATGCTTCAGCAATATGCACTCCTTGTGACTCTAGCAGTCTGGTCTTTTCCTTCCATATTCAGTGCTGGCCAGAGGAGCCACAGATTACTAAAATCTGGTGGCTTCCAGGGAAATACCTCTGTGTGATAAGCTCTAGTAAACTGTCCCTTTCTATAAGTATTATCTTTCTTTTAACACTTTTTTGGTGTTGCCTTTCGTTTAACAGATTTGTATTTCTTGGTGAAAATATTACGTTGAAGTCCACAGTTGGAATATTATTACCATGATCCCCAGATGTGCAGGTCAGACAGAACTACCTGAAAACCTCATAGCTCTGTTCAGGCAGGTAGTGCTATTGTGTGATTTTATGGTATACTAATATCTCAAGTCCACATTTAGAGTACATATCCCACCTAGTGTTCCTAGCCCTGGTTTGCAATGAAGTGCAACTTCTTTTTGCTACAGAATTGCTGTTAAAAAAAGATCAGTATTCATGTTGTGCCTGCCTCCACACCATAATGACAAGGGAAATTAGATGTCTACCTTGCTGTTTTGTTTTGTTGTGTTTTTTTTTTTTAAATCTATATCAAATTTTAAAGGTACCTGTGCACACATAGGAGGTACCTAAACATTTGCAAGAATATTCACTGTTTTGTGGTGAATAGGAATCCTCACAGCTCAGTTAACCTAGTAAAATCACCATTTGAAAACTGTCTAGCTATCACATTCTTGGTTGGGTGTAGGCATGAAAGTATTCATAGATGTTTCGAAACTACCAGCTGAAAATAAAGCTTCATACCCTCACCTAGGAAGATATTGAGTGTGTGATTGTTGAGAGGCTGTGAAAAGTGCAGTGCACATCAAAAACAGTCATATACTTTTAGGCACTGTGGGACAGCCCATTATCTTTTTCTTAAAGTCTGTATTTATGCTTTGTATCTTACCACTAATATTTTGAGGAAGAAAGTTTCGAATTTAAAAGATCTGAATATATTTTACATGCTCTGGTCAGTGAGTTTATATCCAAATGATGTTTCTGAGAATGAATTAATTCCACAAACAATTGCTCCAGCCTGATGGGCAGTAAAATTGCCAATTTCTTTCAACAGACTTTTCGAGCTGTCCTTTGAACTACATGGTGCAGGACTTGCTTAAAAAGGAGTCGTCCCTCACGTGCTTGTGCAAAAGTTGTCACCTGACTCTTGCATTGACACTTTCGCTGATTTTATCAAGACTTGAGAAAGAAATCATTCTGTAATTTCATTTCTTAACATATTGAACTTCGGTGAGGCAAGCTGCGAGGCATTGTCAGGCTGTCTGGGGAGGCACAAGTATGCACATGCTATCTGCACAGTAAAGGTCTTGGATTTGTGAAAGATAGGTTAGAACCAGGCATCACTGTTGCTTTTGTGAGCAAGTTCAAATACGGGTAGTATTTTCTTCTGTATTAAAAGTACGTCCAGATCTTGGTGTGTTTTGTTTTTTCTGCTTTAACCATGGAATTCCTGATACCACAGACCTACATGCTTTCACTGCAGAAAGACACAAAGTCTGCTAAACTTAGAAAGCTGTTTGCTCAGGCACATCTCATCCTCTTGCCAGCCAAACATCCTTCTTCAGTTGGCAGGACTGGGGAGCAGCAGCAGCAATTAGTTTTCATGTTCCTTAAGCCCAAATTACACTCATTTGTAACAAGCAGTAAATAATATCTGCTTACAAGGGGGAGTTTAGGATTTGAATTCTGCAAAGATGTGTCTAAGTAAGATGCTATAGTTGAGTCTTAGCAAAGGTTGGAGGGAGACCCTGAGAGATATATCGTGCTTCCTTATAAATGGGAGGAGAAGGGGTATTAATGTTTCACAATTTGACTGTAGCATTACCAAGCCTTCTCATTAGATGCCATCTAGGAACCCTCAAGGCCAAGCAGAATTAATTTGCACCAAGAGAACAATAATAGACAGCTCCTCAATTCAGACCATTGCACAAAAGGGTACAAGGGGACAGGGACCCCTGTGTCTGTGCCATGTGGCTGCCACCCCTCCTACCTTCAGAGTCAGCTGTCTTGGTGGCCACATCTTCCACATTCAGCTGAGTGTAGTATTGACAAGAGAGCAGGAGGGTTCATTCCCTGTCACTACCAGGTGTTTTGTCTCTCAGTGGACTACCAGAGAATGGAAAATGCATGTGATTTGGTTTTGTTGTCTATTTATTTTGCTCCTTTTTTTTTTGTTTGGGAAGAAAAGGATAAGGGACATGCAATAATATTAATTAACAAGATCTCTGCTGAAAGATAAATCATTGCTTTCTACCATGGTTTTCTTTGGCTTTGGTTGGGGTTTTGGAATTGGGGTTTTGTTGTGGTTTTTTTTCTTTTTTTTTTAATTTTCAAAATCTACTTCTGCATAAAGCAGAAGTCTTACATTTGCTTGGTTTTCACAAAAAAATAAACCAAATAAAAAGTCTTTGGAATTATAATATGAACTGGAGCATTTGAGACTTGGGAATCCATGCCTGTAGCTTCTATGTATTGTGCAGCGCATGGGAGAGACAAGAGGTAACTGCTAAAGCATTAGCTCCACATATTTGCCACTTAATAAAATCCCACAAGAGAGAGAAGACATAATGAATTCTACTAGCCTGATATTTCTTGCATAAGCAGTTACTCTATTTGCAAAAAGTGTAATAATTATGGTAGGTAGAAGAGCAAGTAATTTTTTATAATTGACTGCAATGCATATAGCAGCCCTTGTTTGGGCTTATGAAGAAATGCCTCTTAGAGCATAGTTTGCTTAAAAGTTGTTTAGCAGAGAGGTTCTTACTCTTTTTCTAGACTATGTTATTGATTTCTGTCAGAAATATACTGCTGACTTAAATTACTGGTCTTAATTTCGTCATATTCAAATATGAATAGGGAACAAAAAAATATTTGTTTTGCAGGAGTGAGGAAGTGCTCTGAGGGAAAAAATTGCTGGTTTGTAGCTGACCTGAACAAAAAATTCAAGATTTCTTCTTTGCTATTATATAATCTAAGTAGTGATTTTTAAAATGAGGATATTGTTTAGCAATAGCAATATTACTTTGTGATACTTTTTAAATGAGATTTAATGAGATTTTTCTCATTTATATCACTAATATGTCTGTGATTTTGTTCTAAAAGTTTGAACAAGAGGTTATATTTAAAAAAAAAAACAGTGAAACCTCTAAAAGCAACTGAGACTTCACATAAAATCATTAAAGCCCTCCAAAAAAATCAAAGTGCTTTAAAAAATTATGGCATTTTTAGTAATGGTAGGGTGTTGCACTTCCAGACCCTCTACAGCTGTTGGCTGTGACCTCCAGTTGTCGGTGGCAAATGACACCACTGCAGACTGTGACTGCTCTAAGTTTCAGCAGTACCTGTCTCTGTGTTTCTCAACTGCCTCCTTTGTGTCCAGCAATGTTATTGGATATTAACAATCAACAATGCCTAATTATCTTCTCTTGCTTTGAAGTGAGGTTCTTGTTAGCTTTGACTGACACTCTTAATTGTGGCTCTTTTGAGCTCTGCTTTTAAAAATGTTTACACACATCAGACATTTGATTTAAATTACTTATTCTCACTATGTTTAAATACTAATCTGTGTATTTGGATTATGGGGTTTGTTTTCTTTCCTAGAACCTGTGGCATGGCTGTCCCTGACATTGAACTGATCTCTGAAATTAGGTTGGTTGCTGAAGGGTTTATTGATGCGTGTCTGTTAGCTAGGAAGTTTATCACCTTGTAACCACTCTGCTTGGAGCTGCTCCCTGAACAGGTGAGGGTCTCTGGGCTTCTGGGTTAGATACATGTCAACACATACTCCATACCAATGCAGGTGAATATTGTATAATAATAGGAGGGATTTATGTATATAGTCTTATCTTTTATTTTGAAGACACTTTAAATCACATGTCCATCCTTAATAAATTGTCAGATATGAATTTGAAAGAGTGTCCTTTCCTCTGATCTTGGTATATTTGTAATGTATTAATTGTGCATTAAAAAATTGTATATCTCCACTTCATACCTGGGATGACTGACTACACTGTGCTGCTGTGTATTAGAAAGACAACTTTATCATTTGGAGAAGAGAATAGCAGAGTAGGAATTATTCTGAAAAACAGATAGCATGTTCTAGTTGGACGAACATTTCTTTAAGCTTTTCCCAGTAAATACAGTGGAGGACTGTTTGAAAAATGGGAGGGGGGTAGCATTTCTAAATAATTTCATTATTATAATAGAAAGAATTCATATTCGGAAATATTATCTTAAAACCTAAAATCTAGAAATTATATAATTTCTCCCTGGTATGTATGCTGTTTTAGTCATTTTGAACTGTATAATTTTTCCCAAGGCATTCTTAATATTCAGTTTTGTCAGTGTAATAAGATCCTTAAACATTAAGCTATAAATGCAAATAGCGGGCAAGGCCATGATGAAATCAAAAGCAACTTTATTTCATGCCTGCATAATTTGAAATTATCTGTAAATATCCTGAAGATTTCCTGACACATTCTTGCCATTTTCTAGAGATAATGAAATTAAGACATGCATATCTTAAGATAATTAATATTGTTTACTTCAGCAGAACAAGGATGCCTCAAGTCTAATGATTACTTTGTCTTGGAGGCCCTTTCTGAATTGGGAAAAGTAATTTATACCACTCTTTGCCAGTTCAGTATTAATCATAGTATTAATAATAGTATTAACATTAATGTTTGAAGCAAAAGCTAGAATGTTCTTGTTTATTTACTTTTAAGTCTTATTTGTTTTACTTTTAATTGAAATGGGAGAAATCAAATCCCTTTGACAAAAATTCTGGGCTGCCAAAAAAAATATACAGCAGTTCAGAGAGTTCTGAGAATATTGGCCCAGTGTGGGGACTTCTAGAATTTAAAATATACCTTTGGGGCACTAAGATCCTAGCATATGAAAATTGCTGCAGAACAGGGTTATCAGGGCTTTTAGTGCATATGCAGTGAAGGAAGGGACTTCTGGTCCTGTCATGCCATGGCAAATAGCCTGGATGTCTTAAAGTCTTTGTATACTGGACAATCCACACACCAGGCTGCTGTTAAGATGCACAGCCTGCACTTCAATAACCCACAAGACAGCAAACCAACAACAACAAAAAAAATTAGCTTGATCTAACCAAAAGCTTATTAAGCAGAGTATATTCATAAATTTCCTAGTTTCATTATCAGCTCTATTCTTTGCCTAGGTGTACCATTTCTAAAATGTGGAGACTTATTTTCAATGCAGATAATTGGCATATTTATTACCTTAGGAAAAAAAAATCTTACTGATTGTGAACTATCCTGAATTTGAAAATTACTTTTTATTTTTTATCATTTGTGACACATTTAGTGCATTTGATTCACACTGTCATAGAAGAGGATAGAGACATCTGTCAACTTTAAAAATGGTATATTTTTAAGTTGTGAATTTGTTTCTGGTTTTGGTTTTGGTTTGAGTTTTTGGATTGGTTTGATTTTTTGTTTATTTTTTTCCTTTTTTTTTTAACTGTATTTATGTGTGATAACACTAACTAGGCTGTATTTATATTTAATTCCTAGGTGTGGTTTGCAGCATATGTTCTCAAACCTTACCCAACTGGTAGCCAGTTTGGGTGCTGACAGCAGGATGGTTGTTTGCAACCCCAGACAGATTTTTCAGATTGAGGGAAGGGTAGTGTGCACACACTAAGGAAACTGTGGACCAACATGAATATTGTGATGCATGCTGACATAAGGAGATACTAGCCACAGCAGCACAGAGGTCAGAGGAGCTGATTGTCCACATACTTAGCCTGCTGCTCTTATAGTAGCTGGTCCCACTGCTGGCTATACCAAAATTAGCCATCTGGGATCTGGGATCTCTGCATGAGCTGTAAGAACTCCTTTAGGTGTTGCTGTAGTCTTAAATTTAGAGACCTGTAACTTCGTGGTAATCCTCTTCAAAATTGGATATTAGAGTACTCCAGTCAGTCAAGGTGCTGTTCAAATTGTTTGAAAGTCCTTCTCTTTCTATTTCTATGTTACCTTGGAATGAGAGGGAGAGAGGTAAGTATTACATAGCCCTGAAAAAATTGAGAAGGAGGGACTGCAATGTATATGTATCATGGAAAAAGTTGTACCTTCTGCACTGGGTGTCTGCCTTCCCACTGGTAGGGCTTAGAAGAGGATACAGGCTTGTTCTCTACCCTTTACTTACCAAATGTTTTTACACTTTCTCTCTAGACTGAGTATCTATCTGTTTATCTTTAACTTTGGTGGTGGAGCTGGTGCAAATGTGTCCAATCTTACCTTTCAGAAACAAAAAAGCATTGCTAACATCAGGTCAAATTAGTAGAAGTTTGGAAGCCATTTTTTGCTTTCCTTATTTCATCATGAAAATTGCAATGAATACAGTAATACTTGATGATGCAAATATTTCCATTTAAGAATAAGGAACAAAGTGGTGGAATACTGAAGATTAAATAGATATACATTTCACCTTATTTTTTGTCTTTTTTTGTTTAGTAGAACTCTGACACTGGCCTAAAGCCTACAAGGCTACAAGTGATTAAAAATGTGTAATTTTCCTCCATGTGTAAATCGACTGTTTTCTTCATAAAAACCACTTAGTTTTATTTCCTGTGCTAACATGACTAGTTAAAATATTTTCACAGCACTGTTATGACTGGTGACTTCAGGCTATCAAGTCAGTTTTGGTAATTGCTGGGCCCTTGAAACAAGGAGACAAGAAATAGTCCTGAGGATCAGCTAAAATCTTTACTTAAAAGCGTCTAAGAGTAGGGGCTATTTCTGATGTTTTACCTTTGAATAAAACCAGAATCCTAAAAAGAGAATGATTTAATGCTCCTGCGATATGTTATTTACTGTCCTTTTCCAGGTGCTTATGGGAATCTAAAGAGACTTTAATTTCCATAAAATAGTAACAGATGATATCCCAATTTTCACAGGCCTAATCAGTGACCTGTTTCCAGCTCTGGATGTTACTCGGAAGAGGAACCTACAGTTTGAACAGATGGGTAAACAATCTACCCTGAAGCTTCATTTGAAGCCTGAAGAGAGCTTTATTCTCAAAGTAAAAGAATTCATTGCCTTTAATTACTCCCCTTAAGAGTTTCAATCAAAATAATTGCAAATGGGTTTGCAATTGCAAATGAAGGTTATTTTTGAATATATTACAGTATTGATAAGGTGTCCCTCGATGACTTGGTATTTCAAAGGCATTTTATCATGGTAGTAATGCTCCTCAGTATGATAAATATGCCTGTAAGAAAATATATCCTGTTCAAAAAAGCTGTGTATAGTTACAATCTAGAGTGACAAACATGTTTGTCTGTGCTCAGTACCAAGCCTTTGTACTTGGTAGAAAATTCATTGTTGGTTAATTATTTATAGTGAGGTAAGAAGAGTGAGGGAGCAAAAAACATAAATAAGAGGGTGTGGATTTGGAATGTACATGGCTGCATGTGACTTTTGCGTGCTCAGATATTTATGTATAATGTAATGCACATTGTGCTGCACACATTACTGGACTACTAAGAGCATATATTCCCATCTTTCTTCAGGGAACATCCACATCTACTGTATGTGATAGCACACTATTTACCTTTATTAGGGTATGTTGGAAACAGAAATAACCAGACTGGTTAAATGTGGCTGATCTCAGGATTTATACAGGATTTTATGCTCTTGTCTATCTTTTTCCATTATCCTGACAGAAGGGTGAAAGACAAAAACCTATACTTTGGGGTACTGTGAACTTTATGGTCAGCCTTCTGTAGAATATTTTGTTTTCCACTAGCTGGGTGAAACAGAAGCTAAGTGCTGAGGAACATGATCTTGTTCCTGTTAGACTTTGGAAAATCAGTGTAAATGTTCTTCACTAAGGCAGAAATCCACAAGCACCCAACCTATTTCCATTCTGTGGCTCATAGAACTATTTCTTTGGAAGAAATGGATTAATTTAGTAGACTGACCTTGTATTTTGCTGAATTATAGCTGTACAACTCTTCTGAGTGTGGAATTCACTCTGCTAAAGCAATGGCAAAATTGTAATATTGTGAATAACTGTTCTGTATGTCTGGGTGGGCACAGTCTTACTGGACTGTCTGGCAGAATAGGATTTGTTGTCACTTGTTGCGGTAACTGTTTTCATTACCTTGCACCAATTCTCTTACCGTTTTCTGAGAGACAGTTTTGCTTGATGCAATATCAGCCCAGCTGAGGCAAATCTGCCAAGATGGTGCAAGTTCATTTTTTCCTATTAAAGGGAATAGAAATGTAGAGGGGGAGATGATTTTTGTGAATAATTGTGTCTCTGTGATAAGAAGTACAACAAGAGAGGAAAGGCACTCACTGTGTGTCTCTTCTGGGTGGTAGGCTGTTCAACTGGAGGAGCTGCTGGCAGTGCATCACTCTGTGTTTGACGTTGGAAATGCAGGAATTGGAAAGAGTAAGGTACCTGCCTCCCTATGCAGCGTGTTTTCTATCTCACATTGTAAAGGAATTGCTGTGGTTCTCGCAGAAACGTTCTCCATGTTGCCTTTGCCTTAGGCTGCAGCGTAATAACGTGCTGTTCAGGCCACTCAGTCAGTCACATGATGTGCAATAGAAAGCTCAAATGTTACAAGCAAATTCTGCATTTTACATGTTGTTCACATGTCCCAAAGGACAGTCAATCATGGCACAAAGTAATGAGTATTCAATTGGACAGATAGGCTAAGTAATACTTTGTTCTGGAAGAAGAAGCAGGATGTTTTAATTAGGTTTCTAGACAGACATCAACGAGTTTATTGCCAAAACACTAGACAAATAATTCTAATACATAATGCTTGCCTATTTCTGCTACTAACTGTTGGCAGCTGCATAGATTTTCTTCTCCATTTAACACTCTCTATTAGAATTGACTACAGAGTACAGCCATTTCAGAATGGGAATATCCTTTCTTATCCTTAGGCTTGATGGAAATTTGGGACTAAATTAGCACAGAGGCAAGAGTAAATCAAGGTGAATTTTCTCTGAGTGCAGGGATTTGCAGTCCGGAATCCGGTTCAGGAAAAAAGAAAAAAATTCCTATTGTAGCAAAATGGTGTCACTAACATGCACCTTGTTCCTCTTCTTCACGTGCTGAAAGTTCTGCTCCACATGTATATGAACATGAAAGAAATACCTGTTTGGAATGATCTTAACTCAAAAGTCCTGACAACTGATGAACTGTTTGGCTTTTTACAACATGAAACCTGATAAGGGAAAGATGGCAAGTAGCACATGTGTTCTTGCTCGGACTTATTCCTGGAGGCATCATTCTCCATCCAAAATGGACAATGCCATAATTCAGAGAAGGTGTTAGAGAGAGAATTCTTGCATTTTTCTGAGCTTTGATGCAATGAAATGTGGGTGCAAAGCACAGGTGGTTCTGGAAAGACTGGAAGGCAGAGCAGGATGCTAGTGGAGAGAAAGGTATTAGCCTGAACAATGTTGATTCTACTGTCTTAAAGAGTGAGTTATTTTCTCCACAGACCCAAGAAACCTCCCATATCTCACCCACCTCATTAAGACTAATGACAGACTCTTCTGGAATTAAGAAATAGGTCATTATTGCATAAAATGCAGTCATTTTGTTATATTAAGTGTTCACTGATTTTTTTTTTTGTTTCATTGAATAACCATCTAATAAACAAGCAAAGGAAAAAGCATGGTTTTGACTCTACAAAAGCTTCATGTTTCAGTGATGCATCAAGTCTTCTGAAGTTTTAATTGCAGTGTCGTGTTGTTACTTAAGCACTGAAGTGATAAAATTCTATTGAAATAGAATCTGTCATCCCTTCTGAGAGAGTGAGCCAATATTACCCATGAGGGGCCAAAAAGGTCAGTTTTAAATAGAGATATAGATCCTATGTGGACTGAGTCACTCAACACTGTTATGGATGTTAATAAAGTGAGCAACGGAGAAACAATTACAGTGGCTTCCCCTCTACATGTTTTCCCATTTTCTTCTTCTTTTATTTTTCTGGAGATAGTATGCAATTCTTTTCTTCCATATTTTAGCACCTAATTAACGATATGTCTTGCCTATTTGGTACAACGAAAAGACTTAAAGTAGCCTATATATATTCACTTTAAGGGTGATTGTGCCTCCTAGAGTATGAGTTGGTGTAATTCAAAATGTCAGTTGTAAGATTATTGAAACTGTTATTTGGAAAACCTCTCAGTAAAATATATTTAAGATTCCATAACTGAAGTCCTTGCACCACTATACTACAGAAGGCTAGTGTTAGGAAATATAAATAAATCAATTGAAGAACAATAGCATCTAGACTCTTTATTCGCTTCTTATTAATTATACAGCTAAACCAGTTTTGTGGGCTGTCTGAAATGCTGTAACATAATGAAATCTGAATCTAAAATCTGACCGTAACCTTAGGAAAGTGATTGGAGTTTAGTCCATTCTCTTAAGCTTTCCTGTCTAGGAAATTAACTCTAGTGACATGGTCTCTGGTTACTCAGTTACTCAGCAGGGTGTCTGTTAGGGCGAGCCATATAACCTAACTTTAGCCAAGGAACAGAGTGTGGCTTTTTCAAGAGAAATTTTGGACCCTAAGTTTAGGGTCCTGCTCTGAATCATTTTCTGGTTATTCCCGTTGACACTGAGAGAGATTTTGCCTCTTCTGCTTTTAGCTGATTTATACTGAGAAATGTAGATATAAACAAGGCGTTAAAGTACATACCCCTTAGTGAGATTTTTTTGTTGTGATGCTACAAAAGTTTGAAGAGGAAAGTTCTAAAACTCTGAAAATTACTTGTCAGTGTTTTGCTTACTTGGTTTCTTGAGAAATATCTAGTCAAACTTGCTTGTTAAAGACTAAAAAAGTACAGATGTCTTTACTTCTATTTAAAGTAGATGAGGCCCATGTGAAGAAACAAATTGATGTACGCATCATCCATAGGTAAAGGAGCACCTTGCATAAGCTGATGAATCAGAAGCAACATGTTCTAGGAGAATGGGAAGATCTTTTTGGTCATATTAATATCTACTTTCCTACCAGTCTTCAGAGACTTGCTGTTCTGTGGCCATACTCAGGAAGGTCTTGTCTGAAGCAAGTCATCCCTGTGATCTCGCATGTGTACATACATGTACATTTAAACTAAATTTAGAAGTTTTAGGAAATAAAATATTTAGGCTGGATGTCTGGAGAGTTAGCCTTTATGAACAGCCAAACACCAGCTCAGACACTTGCTCTCTCTCCCTCCTCAGCAGGGCAGGGACGAAATAGGGTGAAAAAGCTTGTGGATCGGGATGAAGACAGTGAAATTGCTAAGCAGTAGCTCTCATGGGCAAAACAGACTTGATTTGGGGAAAATTAATTTCTTTTATTGCCAATTAAAATGCATTCAGGTAGGTGAGAGAAAAGGCAAACATTAAAACAAAACCTATTCCCCTAGTCTCAGCCTCACTACTTTACTGCTGACTCTTTTGCTCCCCCTACTCTAAGCGGCGCAGGTGGATGCGGGATTATGGTCCGTGCACTGGGATTTCTGTTTGCCACTCCTTACTTCTCACACTTTAATTTGTCCTTGTGCTGGCATGGGCTCTCTGTGGGCTACAGTCCTTCAGGACATACTCACCTGCTGCAGCATGGGGTCCTCAAGGGGCTGCAGTGTGGGTGATCATTCCAGCAGCATGGACCTCCTTCTCCTCTTCCTCCTCCACATCTGACTTTGGTGTTCTGCTGTTTCTCAGTCATTCTGCCTTCTTGAATATATTTTCTCTCAGGTAACCAGCAGTGTCCTGCAGGGGTTGTGTTTGAGCTGGGTGGAACTAGCCATGTCCAGCACAGGGACCCATTGTCTCCTGGCAGAGGCCACCCTGCAGCCACCCACCTCCAACACCTTGGCACCTGAACTCAATCCAGGATGTCATCACAAAGTGACCTGTCTTTAGCCCCTTAAAAAAACAGGAACACTACGATATTGCTTTGATATTCTTGGTTATTTAATCACAGTCTACATGTATACTCATTTACAAATAAGATTTTTTTCATAAGTCTGTTTTTCATATGTGCTTCACATGAACGACTAGGCATGGAAAATGTAGTGTAACAATAAATGCTTTCAAACCACCAAGCTGAATTTAGCTGCTGGTAGCTTAAGGAGATGAAAGCAGTGACGTTTCTGTCCCAGGGCACAGTGTTTGATTATTACCTTGGTCCAGAGATGAGGAAGTTCCTGCCCTGGGTGCATAAGGTACTGAGTCCCGATGTGTATCCAGATGCACCCCTGCAGGTACTGTGCAATGAACATTGCTAGATGCAGAAATGTTTGAGAGTCTTGTCACCCTTTCTAACATCAACTTAGATGTCCTGAAAGTAGTGCTCACTATGTGTGTTTGGATAAATCCCTGTTATTTGGGCCACATGCCTTTAGCTGAATGATGAGAATTAACAGTAAAGTGATGCTTTTATTGGTTTTTTTTAAGCACTCCTGAAGACATATCATGTTGAACTTCTTACTGGTTTATACTTTTTTCCCACAGTCAGAAAAATTCAGGCTCCAAGTCCATTTAACCATTGAAAATAATGCCCACAGCAACTGTACACCATATATTGAAATCTTAATATTTTTCTATTTCAACTTAATGCACAGGTAATTTTTTACCAGCTAAATTAGCTTCACACTAAGAAATGTTGAGATCTGGGGCAAGCAAATCACTTTATCACCTTTCCACTATGCTCTTGAACAACTTACAAAGTTGGAGTTATATTTGTGGAATACACATTGTAGGAGTTATGATAGTATGAAATATACTTGTCAGTGGAGATATAGGAAGCATGAGCTATTAGTTGTAATTGCTTCAATTTGGAGGTTTGGTTATTTTTGCTCTTTTGCAGTCTGTTCTGCATAGGATATGCAGAACAAGTGTTCTGTGTTCTGTGTGTTCTCAAGTGTTTCACGGTGTTTTGATTGCATTAACCTGTAGGTCTTTTTAATGCTTGGATGAGTAGGAATTTTCCTGGTAGGGATTAGAAGTCTATGGACATAGAAACATGGAGCTGATGATCAGAAGACATTATCCATTATCGACTCCTCTGTAACAAGTTCTCTTTGAGGGTTAATATTTGGTAGGAAAATACAGAGCTTGGAAAATAAAGATTTATCAGCCAATGAAGCTTTTAGGCACTCACAGTAGGTAAAGCTATTTATTGCCAACTATTTGCCCAAACAATTCTATGTATGGTGAAAGCCAGGGCAAACATTAAATGAAAATAATTGAGAAATTAAACCAACTACTTCTTGCACCAGCCTTTGCTTCTCTACCAGTTACAGGGAGACTGGTGTTCTGTAAAGGCTGAGATGGAACCAATGCATTTCAGCTACAACCGGATTTCAAAAGTTTCCTCATAGAAGAAATTGGATAAAAAATTTTAAGTAGAAATACTATGTAAAATCCAGTAAAACAATTTTTTGTAGTAAATGTGATTGAGAATTTGAGAATGGTGTATTCTGTTTCATCACGTTTTAGAATTCAGTCCTAGCCAGAGAGAGAGACAGAAATTACTATTTGCTTTTAAAACGAAACTGTGATGTGTAAGTGTTTGATGGGGTTTTTTTTCCTTTTCAATTTTAGGCAATCTTGTTCACACATCTGAGACTGCACATCTCCAATACTGTATTGATTTACTCATAACAAAAGGCAAACCAGTCTTGCTTGTTGGAAGTGCTGGAGTAGGAAAAACAGAGTTTGTAGGCAATAGAGTTGGTGCTCTCTCTGAAGACCAACATCCCTTTCAGCTACCACCACGACATCAGAAGTGCTCCAGAGTAAGTTCCATACAGATGCCAGAAACTTATCTTCCCTCAACAACAAAGATAAAAAACATTCCACAGTTATTATGGTCTCATCACAGCCGCTGGCTACTGCTGTTGTCTGGGCATTGGCAAGTTCATTGCTTTGAAAACTTTGAAATATGTGGCAGGAAAGAGGGAAGAAGGAGGATGAAACTGTTTGGAGCAAACTGGAAATGACACTGTGCTCCCACAAGTTGCTTGCTCATTGTGGACCAGAGAAAATTTGGCTTTGCCTATGTTCACAAGAAGCCTTGAGCCAATGTTCACAAGAAGCCTTGAGCCAGCTTTGTTTAGCCTGGGTGCCTCTGCATGGTGCCTGTAGATGTACCAAAAAGGACAGTCAGGAGCTGGGCTTGCTTTGCTAGGCACCATACAACACCCAAGGAGAGTCAATCCCTGACTAGTGACCTTTGGAGTCTCCATAGGTGAGATGGATGCAGATCAAAGTAAATGTTAATAGAATGCACCAGTGGAGGAAGCTGTATGTTGGTAGATTTTGGAACAGGAGGAGTCAGACAGTCAAAGCAAAATAGGCTTATGAAAGCTCTGTGTCTCTTTTGCCCTTCCTGAACAGAATAATCAAGGGAGAGCCCAGCTGTCAATGGATATGCACTCTTTGCCTTCCTTTTTATTTTTAACCCTTCCAGTAACTTGAACTGATACAACTATACAGAAAAAATTATGTACCCTCTTCACTGTACAGCTTTTCATAGCATTAAAAGCACTAGAGGAATAAGTTAACACACTGGTTTGTCCTCTCATATGTCTGGGAGAATATTCTGAAAACAATTTTTCACTTTTATAAACTTCCCAAAATTTTAGAAGTCTTCAGATAAAATCTTTAGAAACATTTGTGTTTGCTTGATGTGTAATTTAACTGATTTTTCAATCAATTGTCTAATTTTTAGCCAACCTATATTGCTGCTAATAGATCAAATTTTCACCAGGCTTAAAAAATACGTATAAATCCAAAAATTTTAATTGAATAAGTTTTTACCCTGTTTTTTCTTTCAAGTCTTGTGTTAATTTCTTCTGCATTCAGATCAGATAAGCAAAGACCATTTTCAGTCTACCCTGTACCTTAGTTTATTCTTTGAAGTGTTTCCAAATTCACATTAACATAGAAACCTGCATTAATAAAACCTAATCACCCTTTTGCCCCTCAAAATGAAGAAGAGATTAGGAGAAAAGAAATCTGCTGCGTGTCAGAGTGAGATCATGAGCTGTTGTAAACTGTCATAGCTCCTTTAATGGGGAATCAGCCTTAAAAGGCTTTCAGAAATTCCTCTGATCAGAGAGGCTTTTTTCAGCTAATGATGCCATTTCAGTAGCAACCATGACCATGGCACTAGAGTACAAAAGCATACTTTCCATTGCAAACAGAAGCTGATAAAAGGAGCTCCTGGGCTACAAATGTTGTGTATTCTTCTTGCAGGAAACTTCTTAAATAAACCAAAGATGTGAAGTCAGCATCACAGGGGCTTACTCTGCAAGTGTATCACACCCATCAACTGTCTTGTGACATAAACCAGTTTATGAACCTTTAAGGATTTGCTTTGAAATGTTAGTAGTATCCCTTCATATTTTAAGTCAGTGTTGTAAAACTTCCACCTGTTCCTTCTAAGAAAATTCAAGACACGAACAAAGAAGTGGACTCATCTGGTTGTCTGCAGCTCTTCCTTCTGTCTGCTGCTCTTCAACCAAGCCCCTCTTGTTAAATGCTCTGCTAGCAAATCCCTCCACTAATCACAGTGGGTGAAGAACTGCATGACAATCCAGAAACAAGTATATTGTGTTCACTTTCCGTTGTGTTTACCACATTTTTTTCTGTGAGCTGTGAGGGAACAATTTTGTACTCTCATGTATAGCTCAAAATGACTGCCTCTTATGTTATTTTTATGTTTGTGTGTACAAATGCTCCTTCCTGTAAAATGCATTCAAGTGATACACCGAAATGCCTTCATATGTCTTAGGCTATCACTCCAAGCAATTCTTTGGAACAGTCAAATTGGGAATTTTTTTAGTAGAAAGAGTCATTCACAGCAAATTACACAAATGAGCACTTTAAAGTAAGTCTCAGTTCATAAATAAGAGATTAAGAGCTGAACTTGAAGTGCAGTTATTCACTACATTGCCATGTTCTTTCCATAGTTTAGAGGTTAAAAGATTTTTCTTGCAGATCATATCACTTTTAATGTGCAGTCTTTTCTGTCAGTTCCCATCTTATCTGTATCCACATAAATTTTTTTGAGGTGTCTGCTAGAGTGGGTGAGATTAGCATGTAGTGTAGGGTTTTATTTAGCATTTCCCCAAGGCATATGACTCACCCGCTCTGCCTCTAGAACAGCAGAAAATTTCAAAATGTTACTTGATGGAGGAACGTTCTGATGCAAACTAATATTAGTGCATTAGATCTGGGGTCTTCAATAATACTAAAGTCTGGAACACTGCCACAGACAACTAAAATGTGTAAATGTTTATAGATTATAATTGTGGACACTGTATAAAATTTGGATAAGGTTAAGGATCAGAAATGAGAATTCCTAATTTGGGGTTTAAAAGTACAAGTATATACCAAGCTAAAAGAACAAAATTGTCTTTTACCTAAGATTTGAAGGTAATTAAGAGACTTTAAACTTATCATATGCAAATAGTTTCTGCAAAAAGTTTTTTCTCTTCTGTGGTAGAAAGGCAGGGTAAGTGCAGTCATGGCCTTTTCCCCCCCAAAATTTATGATTATCCAGTTGCAAATATGTTGAGGTTCTCCATTTCTGTCCTGTCCTCCAGCACACTTTCTTTCTTTATCTACTTACTCCTCCAGTCAGTGACCACACTTTAAGGTGAATGTGACTAGACAGAAGTGTCCTTGGATGCATTTTTTACCTTGGTTGAATTGGCCAGTCAAAATCACTGTTGAGGTTTGCAGATGATTAATTTCACTGAAAAATCTAAGATGACAACTCAATACTTCTGTAGTCCTAATGGAAACTGCTTGCAGTTATGTATTTGTTTATACTGCTTTGCCTAAGAAACTAAAAAGTCTGCTGCAAGTCAGAACTGTGGCAGTGCTGTGACATACAGCCTTCAGCTGTCCCTGTGCAAGTGCAGTTTCCATTTCCTACAAGCTCTGGTGACCATGTTGCCCAGTTTTTAAAGAAACAAGACAAGTTCAAAACCATACACTTACATTTTGCTTTTTTTTTTTTCTTTTTTTTCTTTTACCTAACCCAAAGTATTTAACATACAGCCCAATACAATGGAAAAAAAAAAGAATTGTCTGGTTTTTCCTATTCTACTTATTATACATGGAACTGTTAATCCTTTTTTTATTTTTCTTCCTCACACTCCTTTCTTATTGAAAAATATTAAAGTCTTAAAAAATGTGGCTTTGATCATCTCAAAATCGATATCAGGTGTATCCCAAATTCATGGTATTATTGACTAGACAAAATAAAAAATCTGTGTTAGATGCACAGAACTTTTGAGAAATCTTTTTCCTCTTGCCAAGAAGTATTGAGTCTGCATGAAAATCTCTCCTGTGCTGTAAGGATTTGAACCACTGTATTCCCTAAATTATTCATAGCCCCCTTTGCTTCAAATCTCAGCTCTGAATGAGGCAGACAAAACCTTGGAATTTAGCGTGCTCACTGAAGATGAGAGCTCAGTCACTGGGACATGCTGAAAAGTTTTCCTTGAAGTCCACCAATCACAGTGGTTTTATTTTGAAAAAACATTTATGTGATCATTTAAACAACAAAAATATATGACCTCGGAACAAAGAGCGTTAGTTTTCCAGTCTTGCTTTAATAAATTGCTAGTGATTTCTGCAGGTGCTTTTTTCCATGTACAAAATAGAAACAGTGCAATTGGAAATCAAATTTTCATGGATGATGAATCCCTTCGTATGTATCTGTGGAAAGTGGCAAAAGTTGAGGAACGCCTCATACTGAAGATGAGTAATATACTAATGCTTAATAAAAGTTGTTTGCTTCTGTGTTTTCAAGATGACTTAACAGCTTTCTGTAGTTATTCTTTCCCTTACACATCTAAGGGAAGCAATGCAATTGATAAAAACTTTATGAACTCAAAATTTGTCTCAAGATTTTACAGTTCTGATGAATATGTAAGGGTCTTTAAATTAATTTGTTGAGTGTTGTAATAAGTTTGTAACCTGATGGTCTGCATTCAGGATCATGTAAGTAACTCATTTGGAGTAATAGGCTAAAATTTAATACAATCAGCTTAATTTTCATTAGTATGGGAGATGCTGCACCAGATTCCTGATTAAATGTCCTGATCAAATGCGATTTATAATTCATATTTTCACACTTTACATATTTTGGCAAAGTCCTTGTTTAATCCTTCCAAGGAGAAGGAGAAAATAATCTACTCACTGATGAACTGAGTGTCAGGATACCAAGGGATTTCACATTCAAAGCATTTCAGTTTCAAAGGATGCAGATGGATATGCAATGACATTTTCAAAAGCTGCAAAGTAGTCAATCAACTAAATCAACAATACTCTTCTGGAATTCAGAACCCCATGGTGATGCTTTCTTGAAGACAACCTCTGAGTTTCACTGATTACCAGGGACTTCAGTGGTTAAAAAAACCACTTGTAGGTGATGAAATGTTTCACAAATTTTAGCCAGCATGATTTGGAATTCTTGATTTTGTTTAGTTTCAGTATTGCTTCATATGGTAATAATTTTTATGCATGTTGTGTTACATTTCAGAGTTGTTTGGAATTCCAGTTTGCCAGATGTTTAGCCTATACCACCCTCTATCTTTTGTTTACCGTGTAAAGGCAACAGACAAAATCCATAAAAACTTAATGATACTGGTCCAAATGAATGGACTTTCTCTGCCATGAGAAGAAAAACACAGAAGATGGCCATTGAAGTATAATTAAGTTGATTTGGGCAAATAAGGTTCTTCTTATTTTCCAAATGATAATTTTTTAGTATTTAAAATACATTAGCATCCTTTCACCAGATCTGTGTAAAAATAAAGTTTTAAGTTTAAAATCAACTTATTAGTATTTTATTTCATTTTGTTACAGAGGGACCAATATTTTCTGTAAATAATTCATTGCTGTCATAAATACATATCAGATTCTTGTTTATTTACAAGTACACCATTTTTTCGTAACATGAAGAAAATATGTGACTAACAAAGGTACGATTTGGTGAATGATCTGGTAAGTAAAGAAGTTTTCAGACATTAAAAAGCGAGTTAAATACACATAGCTGTCTTTCTGTGTATTGTCAAAAGGAGGTGCACAGACAAATAGGCAGGCATTCCACTCCATTAGGAGGCTGAGTGTTGAGTTCTCTGAGTACTCAGTTCTCTGCTTCTTCACCATGTATTCAAGGGTTTTATCCACACCCTTAAAACTTCTGTTTCATGGAATGTTCTTTTTTTCACTGGCATGTACACTGTGATCTGACTGTAGTTGTGACAAAGTGAGGCAATAACGTCTGTACTGTTCTTGCATCTTTTAGTGCAAATGAATTGTATAAGCTTTTTCTGTACATCATACTTCATCCCATGAAGGAATGACACCAGGTGTCAGCTGAATATCTTGTTAAGGCACAAGACGTAAAGACAAAAAAAAGGAAGTGACTGCTCAAATCTGAAACATCTTTAGCTTGGAGAAATCAATCTAGTCTAATTCAGAGACATGCAAAGCTAATGTCTCAATGCTCTTCTGTTTTATTCCCAGAGCTAGATGCTATTTGAGCATTTTTTTGAAGTCTCAAACAAAAAAAAAACTTCAAAAACCTTTGGTTTTCTCAGAAAGATTTCAGAATCAGATCTCAAAATTCCTACTGCTTAAAAGATATGATACTTCTTTCTTTTGAATTGTTTTAAATTCTTTTGAAACAAAACCAAACCAAAAATTAAAAAACTCAATTTTACCAAACAAATCAAATTAGGAAAAAAAGCTGACCATACCATTCAGGAAAATGAACCTAACCATTTGAGAATTCTAAAATAGAGTAAAATTTGTTGCGTGGGAGGAAAGAAAATGCATTATACTTTGAAGTTCTAGGAAGGACTTGTTGATTTAAGCAGGGAATGGCTATTTACGACTTTCCTTTTACAGTGTTTTTTTACCTCCTTGGCCTAGTTCAGATGTACACCAACTTCCAAAGAAACAAGACAGTTGGAACACAAACTGCCAGCAATTCAAAGCCTTTTTTTTTTAATTTTACCTTTTAAGTGACCTCCTTTTAATTCCCCTGGAACTGTGTCATCTGAAGAGCCAGAAACAGTATCTATTGGATGATGCTGCAGATAAAGGAGCGTACCACCTCATACTCTATGATGATCTTTGATGGTTTTTTAATTATTGAGATCTGTAAACTTTTTCTGCTCTTATCTGTGATGATTGTGTGCATTCTCAAACTGATTTGTACTTCCTGTGACTCATCCAAGTGTGTTTGGAGCCAGTTTTATTTAAAAAAAATCTTTATCATCAGAATGTTTTGTGAGAAAGTAATATCTTAATTGCAACATAAATTTTGAACAAAATATTATGTGATAGAAATTTTTGGGATTACTCTTAATTTTAAAATGTCAATCCTATTTTGATACTTCCATGGCTATTTGTATCTCAGATTTCTCACAGTACAGAAATTATTCTTGAACTGAGTTTAAGCCTGGAAATGTACAGCGTTTCAGTGTTTTGTCACTAATATTAATCATTTTCTTTCTCAGGTATGATAGGCAGAAGCTAACTAATAAAGAAATTCATAGTTGTCAATATGTTGCTCATATGAATCCAACTGCTGGCAGCTTCACTATCAAACCTAGGCTCCAGGTATGTTTTGAAGTGTCATATTATAGCAATCCTGTATTTAATACATGAAATAATTACTATTTAGTTTTTCACTACAATAGGTAGTAGATGAAAGGGAATAGGAGAAAATGCAGTGTTTGAAATTTAGTACAGATTCAAAATCTTGCTGTTCCTATAGCTAAACAGAAAGAGACACACCATATTTATTATGGTATTGAGAGTCCCCTGAATTTCTTAGCAATTGCAGTCTCATGTGGGCCTTCACCTGGCAGATGTGTCCTTGGGGCTCATAGCCAGACACGCAACTGCTGTGGAACTGCATCAAGGATGAAACTAGAATTAAAGTCTTTTCTGTGATACACAAGCAGATTTACGTTCACCAGGTTGTATTGTTATTTAACACTTCGTTGACTCTTATTTGCTGTCTGATGCTGGAGAATCTTCATCTCTTTTTCCCTTTTTATTTCCAGAGACATTTTACAGTATTTGCTTCAACTTCCTTTCTTATTGACTCTAAGACTACCTCAGTTGGTTAGAGCCTGGTGCATATAATGCCAGGGTTTGGAGTTCAATCCTTGTATAGGCCATTCACTTAAGAGTTGGACTTGATGCACCTACTTTTAGTCTTTCAGTGCAGAGTGTGTGGGTGCATCAATCACTACATTATTGTAGTGTTTTTTCTTGAGAACATTTTTCATGTTGTCCTTTTGGGGAATTTTTTAACTATTATTTTCCTCTCTAACTATGTGGTAGAATGTGGAAGACCAAGTGTAGCTGCAGCCTTGGCTCATCTATTGCCATTTTTCAAATGCAGAGCAGACCCTTGTTGCGAGCCAGTGAAAGCACGGGAACTGCTGAGTAATATGCTTCCTAGGAACTCCTCAAGCTACAATAAACTGCATGCCTCTATGCACCTAGTCTTGTTTGAGGGTGCCATGCAGCATGTGTAAGCAGAATATCATCTATAAAGGGAGCAGGTAATTCATCAAGATGCTACCAATGTTTGCATGAAGTTGCTTTTTACTGTTCAGAAGTTGTTGCAGTGCAGACTCATAACGCTCTTACTGGAAGGCTTATGCAGGGCACTATGCAGCAATAGTGCTGATAAATACACTTTATTGATGATGTTATAGAAGAGTAGATTGGAGATCAGTGTTAAAACTAACCTCCATTTTGTTTATTTAAACAGGCATTCACCCTTTTTTGCACTCTGTAGAAATTTACACCACTTATTTTCTGAGGTTGGAAAGACAGTCTATAAAGCTGTAGACTAAGTCTGCCTTATCTTTTAAGTAGTTAATGATGTAACAGGCCTTTATAAGAAAACCAATATTTACCTTTTGTTTCCAGGAAAGGGAAAATGCTTTTAAAATGAGATTAATTCAAAACAAGGACAAGTAATACCTTCAGCATATACTAACCTATGCCCCTGCATGGCAGACTTGAAGTTGCTTTGCTGCCCAGCCTTGTATTTTTTTAAATGTAAACCAAGCAAGACTTCTAAGTGTCATCATAGATTTATTTTATTTATCTGCAGCTTTTTTTCATAGGTAGGTTGACCTTATCTCAGTTTAATGTAATTTGTTTTTCTTATGTCAGGATATATCTTAGTACCCATTATGGCCCAAAATCTCAGCTTCTGTTTCTGAAATCTGATAAACTGCATTTGCTTTGTTTTCCTTCATGGAAAAAATCAGCCAGTTTTCAGAAGACAAAGTGAAGATTTTACCGAGTAAGTGAGGCACAGAGTTCATTGTTGCTCCTTGTCATTATTTGTAATCTTTCTTGAACATATGCAGTCATTCTAGTCATGCGTAATATCAGTGATTTCCAGAAAGAGACAGAGGCCCATGCTGGCAGAGATTAGTTTTGTTAAAGCAGTTTCTATTATTTGCAGTGTCAAACGGTTTAACACACAAACTTTTCTTCTCATTGAGTTGGACTAGGATTTCAGTGTCATCGTTTTTCACTTTGCACATAATCAGGCAGGAGCTATGTAAGAGAAGACACTCTTGACTAAGCAGTCTATTGTAGAAGTTTCTCTCCAAGAGGATTAAAGAAACGCTTAAATTACAAAGATAATCACATGGATCTTTCATAGGGACTGTAGATTTTGTTAGGCTGATTTAGAGGTTGATGTGATAATCATCAGAATTGCAGACAGAAGCCTTCTCAGGTATCACTAGTTTTGCTTGAAAATGGTGGTAAGCCATTATCTTCTCTCTGAAGTCTGGTGACCGAGAGTAGTATCTGTTTGCCAAATAAAGTGGCAGGGTGTCTTAGCCGTACAATTTGGCAGTCCTAGAAAAGTGATTGTGAAATTTGAACCTGTAAATTTTTTCTGCACCTTTTATGGGTTTTTTTTTTATGGATCCATTGTGAAATCATGAATAAGGCTGATAAAGTTCTACAGTGAAGTCAAAGAGAATTGGCTTCCAGTAATGTTTTGGTTGAACACGTTTCTACCTCTTTATTAGATGCAACCAGATTAGACACATTATCCCTTTTATTTAAGAAGGTTCTTATCAATGTTTTTTCAGGGGTTACTTTTTTCAGTGACACGAGACACAGAGAATGAAGGGGATGCTTTTTGGTTTGTTTTATTTATACATGAAAATAAATTAAGCACAAAGTCCAACTTGCTGCCTCTAAGATCTAATCTGCTGAATTAGACTTTCATGCCTTAGAATCTGTATCTGATTTTAAAAAAAATAAAAATTTGTGAATATTTTTAGATGCTTTTATGAATTATTAAAATATCAATTGCAAGAGAATTCTTTTAATGTCTAAAATATAGTTTTTTGGGGGAAGAATTACCTCAATACACACATTTAAAAATTTTAGAAATTAAATCTTGTCTGATTTGGGGGAAAATTCTTATCTGGCCTCATTCATCCTATAGTATTCCATGATCAGCAAATAAAAACATGCTTTAAATAGTCTGGACTAGATATTCCAAAAGCAAATTGAAGTTTGATGCAAATTTTTTGTTAGGTGATTTCTTGTCCTTCAGCCTTTGTGGTGCAAACTGCCAGACATGAAATTCTCATGTGCTTTTAGGGTCCAGCCAACCTCCCTTCAAATTAACTAGGTCTCTCTTCTGAGTCCAGTCAGGGCCCATCAGGATCTTGGGGTGATGCTTTGAAGCAACTCAATGTAAAGAACAAGCAATCAGACAGCTCTGGTCACTGTAGAAGTTAGTGCAGACCTTCAATATTTGACAAAGGAAAAGAACTTTTCTTTCCTCTTACTCAAATATTGGAAAGAAATAAAATACTGGCATGAAGGTAATGTACCTTTAAGTGTCGGGAGAACATTACCTCAAAAATAGAAAAAAAAAAGAATGAAAAAAAGAAAAAAGCAAGTGTGATGCAATAAAAAGAAACTTAGAAACTTGACTAAGGATGTTGTTGAAGTCTACATTACTTTATTGGTGTTCTGTCATCAGGTGCCAAATCACTCATTTCCTTGAATTCCCTAGGGGTTGTGCACTTCTGATTGGAGTAGGTGGTAAACTGAGCTTGTCAAGGCTGGCAGCATACATCTGCTCCCTAGAGCTTTTCCAAATCACACAGAAGAAAGATTACGGGATGCAGGACCTCAGGGTAAACTGATAGATATTATTTGAACCTTTTGAGTTCATTGCTTCAAGAATGTGTTTTGTTGTTGCACAGGCTTGATAAAATCACAGGTGAAACAGTAGAATTTACAGTAACAACCCCTTTGGTTTCCAGCTGGACCTCTTGTTTTCTTTATTTTTGAAAAATGGGTGGGCAAAATGTATTTTAATGTCTGTTTAAACGCTTCACAGAATTTTGGTAGTTTCTCCACTTTTTCCAAGGTGGCTGCTTCACAGGTTACAAAGATGTGGTTGGAGTTCTGGTAGTTAGCAGTTTGTTACAAATTTTTGCTGATCATTGAACCCTTATTGATTTAGGCATATAAAATTCAAGTGGGTGAACACAAGAAGAAATGTTCTCCTTGTCATATGTTGTCATTTAGTCACTTAAACTGTCCATATGCAAAGGCAAGGACTGTAGTTGAGTGAAGTGCTCTTATCAGGCTTACTGTCTACCTGTGCCCTGTCTGTGTGAGCAAACAGCGAAGAAAGGAACATTTTCTTCCTCTTTACTCCGTGTGGACAACAAACAGTAGTTCCGAATCTCAGACTTGGCCAAATAACAATCCAGTTATGGTCAGATTTGGTGGATGGCTGTCCCCAAAAAGCCCTTCTGTTAGCCTTGGGCCATGGCCAAACCACCACAGTGTGTGTAGACCAAGGCTTTTTAAGCCTTTGGCTTTCGGAGGGAGGTACATGCTGTTCTGCTTTGAAAAATGCTGTGTGTTTTTTAGTGTCCTCGTGGTGTTTAACTTCTTGTGCCCTCCTTCCCTCAACAAATGAGGTGCAGTGTAAGATGTGGGCTTAAGTGGTCATTTCCCCCATGCTGTTTCCAAGCAGGGAAACTTCTAAGCCTCTGTTAACAAGCCTGAGGATTTGCTTTGCTAGGTTGTGTGGCAGCTTGTTCATAACAGCCAGCATTAACCTTATCCTGTATTTCAAATGTGACTGCACTCAAATGCAACTGATGTGGGTTGTTTTCTTTCTGGAAACCCAAGCCAAAAAGCATTCCATATTTGTACCACTATTAGCACAATGGTCCCAACCATGTCTCCATCTGGGCCATAGCCAAAGTAATAGTGCACCAGAGCACACCTCAGTTTTATTGGTTTGGGGTTTTTTTCACATGGGAAAGCCTTCCTAAATAAATTCACTAAAGAAAAAACCAAGTTTTCAGAAACAACACAATTTAAAATTAATCTGGATCTTCAATGCAATTCCCAGACATTATTGGTATAGTCATGTCTGTTCTTGATGGGGACTTTCATGGCTGCAATATCTCTTTCTGTTACATTGATGAGAGGATTTCTTTGATCTTAACCACTAGGTCATGTCGAAATGTCCGTGTTTGATATGGAAGAAAAACACAAACTGCATCTCCCTTTGGATATTATGTAGCAAATTAGCAACATGTAAATAAAGCGAGAAAAGTAAAGAGAGGTCAGCAGTGTGCTGCCATCTGCTAACATGCATTCCACACTTTTCCTGTATCAACATTGTAACAGATTATGAGTGATTGCCTCCTTTCCTTACAGGTAGATCTTGCCAGTTTGTACATCAAGACTGGTGCCAAGAACATGCCAACAGTGTTTTTGCTGACAGATGCCCAAGTTCCAGATGAACGCTTTTTTGTGCTGATTAATGACTTGTTGGCATCAGGTGATTAAACCAACACATTTCTTGAAAGATCTTTTCCAATGACAAATGATCTGTGTTTTCATTGAACTTTAAAGAGATTATTTCTCTCTCAGGTATTTGTAGGGAGAGCTTTTAGAGAGGCCAAGTCAACTCATACAACTTGAGCATTGAATCTAACTTGCTTAAGAAAGAATTGCCCACTGAGAAGACAAATTGCTGAAGCTAATCATGCCTAAGTACATTGGTTTGGGGGGAAATGGAAATCTCTTTTTGACTTAATGCTATGTTTACTTTGGTGTGATTTCACTAAGTTCAAGCACTGTCTTCATGACTGCACAAGTGTAACATGCAGCAATGCAGTTTTGCCCATGTTTTGAAGATTAGAGAAACTGGATTCTGAATGTGGGGATCTAGGGATAGAGTGGAAGAAAAAATGAGAATAATATTCAGCACAGCTGAAGTGCATCTTGAAAGATTTTTTTAAAAGTTACTATTTACTTTTGCAACCAGACTTATAAACAATTCACTGACAGCCTGAAAAAAAGGAACCACTATTCTGAGGCATACATAATTTATGAGTGAACTTCCTATCAGGGCAAATACTTTTGTCATTTCAAAAAAATGTCATTTCCTTTCCCTTAAAGAAATAGAAAAACTTCTTTTTAGCCAAAAAGGCATAGGGAACAGGAGAAGACTCTTTTGTGACTGGATCTATCTGGTACCAGCATAGCTCTAGTTATATGCTTAAACCCCATCAGGCTAAATACCATGTAGATTATTTGTCACGTGTTGTGTAAGGCTTCTTTTACCTACTCCCTTATCTTTTCACAGGAGAGCTTCCAGATCTGTTCAGTGATGAAGGCTTGAAGGTCATCGTTGCAGGAGTTAGAAAAAGTCTGGGCCCTGGGCCTGATGGACACCAGAGAGCACTGCTGGAGGTTCGTCTTGAATAGTGGCTGCAGTTGAAAGTAAGGCATATTTCAGGGGCAAGAAACAGTCATGAGCTGATCAAAATAGCAACATACTTCAGTTATCTCACAACCCAGCATATGGTGGCATACTTCTCTTGAAAGCTTGCTCACTGACGTGTGGCACTGAATTTGCCTCTCTCATGTTACCCCTGTAATTTGCATCCCTGTGAGTTTTACTCCTAGATCTGGCCATTGACATCCTGCCTTTCATAGGAAAGTCACACAGCTGCTCTGTGTCTTAGTTTCATGGTCTTATGTCTTAAACACAATGATGCACTTCAGAGAGAAGTGAGGTGCTGATGAGGAGTTAGTGCTGCTGTTAACGCAATTATAAATATGTTCCCTAATTACACATGCAGTAATTCTGTATGTGTACTCAACTCTTAAACATTCACACAAATAATTGAAATGTCACAGAAAATGTTAATTCATTCTACTTTTTCTGCACCATTTAAAACTGGAAAAATAAAAATACCCATGTAGCTTTTAAACCTGTAGTTTTCAGGTTTAAAACTGTTTAGTGAATCGCATTAATATGACACCACAATTGCAACAAGTGTCTCTCCTAAGCTCTGTTTAAGAGACAATGTTGTTGAGGAAGACTGTAATTCTGTCCTGAAAGCAGAAGTGGGAAAAACTGGTTTTGGAGTGGCATCTTTAGGAACTTTCAGTTTATGTAGGCTTCCATTTCACACATCATCTGAAACATCTGTGTAGCTTATAAGAAAATGAGAAGTCTAAAACCCATTAACCATCTAAAAAGATAATGTTTTGAAAGGAATATATGCCCCATACTTTGTGCATTAGTATGATCTATTTGATTTGGGATGAGAAGAGCCTTCCCATAGCAGATTATTCTACAGTGGTCTTCTGTGCAGGCTTTTTTCTTCATTTTCTGAAATGTTTAACCACGACTGATCTAAAGACCATTCTGATTTGATTATGAGTTTTTTATCAAGTTCTTACACTTCAATTGTGAGTTCTGTATCGAGTTCTTACACTTTATAACATACCACTTTCTCTTTTTCCCCCCCTCATCTATTCTTTTTCCAATTCTGCTTTAGTTTTGCTGATGTTCTCTCCTGTCTCTAACTCTACTGCCATTACTTCAATCCCTCCACAAATTTATTCTGTAAGTTAAAGGTTGGTGAAGACCTGTATGGAATCTAGTGTAACATATTCTGTATTGTTTTCACTCTTACAGACTTAAATAACATGGTCAATAGTGGTGCTTACCTTCTGCATATCTCTTTCTGAAAGTGCTATTTGTCTCTGTTTCATGACTATTGTGTTTGTGTATGTTTTTTTAAGAAAGGACAGAGGAAAAATTATTTCTAACATCTCTCTCAATTTTCTCTTTTCACATTTTTTCCTTTTTTGTTTTTCTTGTTCCTACAGTCATTTCTTCATTTATTTTCCTTTTCTTTTTTCATTTTAAGTGCCTTTTGAAAGGCAGCTTTCAAATGCCTTTTACCTTGCAACCATTTCACCAGTCCCCCACTGTGCAAATTAGCACTACTGGAGGCAAGAACAGGAGATATCTATTCATGTTGCAGAGAAGGAAAGTAGAGACATTGTAGTACTGAAGGAGACATAAATTTTATGAGTTAACACACTGGCTAATACCTATATGAACTTTTAGTTAGTGCTGGGTGACCTATCACCTCTTCCTTTTCCTATATTTGAGGAATAAAAGACTAATATAATGTGAAAGAGAGCAGAAGGGACAATTTAGACTGTTTTATAATGTTAAAGCTCAGTGAAGTGATATAGTCTCATTTTTCAATTGTATTTTAGAAAAATACATGATTCCTACATGAAGCCACAATTCCCTTGTGCCCACTTACAGTCTTACATACTGCGGTTCTGTTTATGGTGAGGAATCTGTCACTCAGGAACCAATACTACCCAGTGCTATTCTTTGAATCACCATAGCTCTTTTGGTTTGTGTTGATTTTGTTTTGACTGTTTTCAATCTGGACCTTGCAATCCCTTCTGCTGCTAATGTTCTGAGAACATGTCATGTACGTAGGTGCAAGTTTAAATTGAAAGTATGTCAGGTGAAGACAGTGGGTTGCACTTTTATAAAATATGGGTCCACAACTGGAAGGGTATGTGAGGACATACATGCACCTGAGAATTTCAAAAACTTTCATGATGAATCATGAAATAAATGATAAAGGAAGAATGCTACTCAAGAAAAGAAATTTGATGGTCAAACACTGTAAAAGTTAATGTGCTGACAGTGCTAAGGCACACATAAGATAAGAGGTTTTTCTAAGGCTCAGTAATTTACTGGAGCTCCAGAAGTTTTTCAATATCTCAAATCTCTATGCAGTAATCATTCTTAAATACTCTGCATGTTACCAAAATTTCTTGAAAAAGTAAGGGCCAGAAGAAGCAATTATTTCTTGAAAGCATGGATATGAGATCAGTCAGTCATGCTGTCTCTTGAGATCCATCTGATTTTATTTCATTCTTTTGGTCATGGTAACCTTTCAACTTTTCCCCAGAAATGTGAACATCATGCCTAAATGCCTTGCAGCCCTCATGCCCTACATAAACATGCTCTCAAGTGTACTCTTTCCAGCAAGCATACTCTTGGTGTCATTTCATATTTGCATGTTTTTAAAGTTCTCATCTCAGTTTCCTCAGTGCTCTTAAACATTACTGTATATTCTAAAGCCAGACATGTTAAATTGGTTTTTTTTTTAAACTGAATCTCTGTTATTCAGTCCGAGTGCAGCCAGTTTTCTTCATGAGCTGCTGGTCTACTACAAATACTTGCTCCTCCTTCCTTGAACAAGTTTCTTCATTGTGTATTTTCCTCATGTTTCAAAGTTTGTAGTCCCTCAGTGACTGTTGTGAAGTCCCAGCATTAAGAACTAAATTTGCTAGTTTCAGGGGAAGGCCATTTCTCCAATTTCCTTCCAACTTGGCATGACTGCTTTAGTCATCACATCTTTATAATGGTCTTCTCTTTCTGTAGTCCTGTCAGGATTTAGCTGGCTCCCCATTTTCTATGGCATTTAGCAGTACAGTAGTTTCATGCTTTAGTCCAAATTAATGTCAAACATAGGCAGAGTGGGTGTCCTGCATTGCCACAGGCAATCTTGTCCATATTTTTACTATTACTTTTCTTTTAAATTATTGTCTTTCATTTCCACATCCTCTTTTATTAGGACACATTAGCCTTTTCCTTGCAGTCTGCTTGACCACTGATAGAACATCTATTTTTATCTGTGAATCTGAGAGGAACTTGTTGAAGAGCTCAGCTTTTGGCCAGCTCTCATGGTTTTTTCTTTTGAGGGCATAAATACACATGTCTATCAGCTTGACTGCTTTAATCCCAGACAAAAAGAACTATGTTTTCAGGGTTTCTGATTCTGTGTTAAACTAATAGTGACCCCAGATTTGTTTTCATTTTTAGGGTTGTTTTTGTTTGTTTGTTTGTTTGGGTTTGGGTTTTTTTTTCATTTTGTTTGATTCAGTGGGGAGTAACTATCGAAGATTTTCTGCAGCACATAAAACATCTGTTTCTGCAGTTGGCAGGCTCTTACAGTATGAGTTCCTGTTTCTCTATGAAAACCTCCAGGCTTTTCTATTTGGATGTCAGCCATCTCTTCTTGAGTACTCAGAGAGCTGACTTTCAAGGGTACATTTGTATTAGTAAATTTAGGAAGGGCATTTTGTGGTCCTGAGGACCAGTAGCATGACATGGCTGGCATCCATATGGCTTAGCTTTTCCCATCCTGTGCTTGCAAAATGATGGTAGTGGCATAGAGCTGGTCAGGACTGATTCCTGGTCTGTAAAGCTCCTCACTCCTGCTGCAGCACTGCTTATTTTCGTATGGGAAAACCATGCAAGTGAGTGCACTAACACTTAAATGGGATGGGCCCCATCAGAGCAGTGGTCAAGCATGTGCCAAGGCACTCTTTAGTTGTCTGTCTTGCTCTGTTTGAAGCACTTAATAAGCCGAGACCTTGCATATCTGAGATAAGCAGGAGGAGGTTGAGCCAAAAAATATAGTGTAAGAGACCCATCTGTAGTGAGAGTGACATGTGAGTGTGAAGCTCAAACGGGACACCTGAGAAAACAGGGGGTTTGTGTTCTAACTTAGGAGTGGTGAATGCTACGTGGAAGTTGATATTAATTTCAAATGATAACAGTTCTTTCTTCCACAATGATTGTCATCATTACTCAGTTATGAGAATTTAAATCTAAAAAATTTCAGATGAAAGATTCTTGCATAATCCCTCTCAATCCACATTTCTTTCAAAGAAAACAATGAGTCTATCTTGGAGAAAGTTTTCCATTACTGTATGAAATACCTTCTCTGTAGTATTTATATCCCAGTTGTCTTGCAAGACACTCTCCATTTCTTACAAGGAGAATTTCCTATTAATTTTTTTTCTCCTCTGTCAAATTAAACAGTAATGTATGGCCTGGACAGAAGATAAATGTTTTTAAAATAAGGCCTTCCTGCTTATGCAGAAATTGTTCAAAATGTAGCTGGTAGTACTTACTCAAATTTTGTCGTAGCTCTCTTACTATCAGACAACACGGAATCTTCATCATTCTGCGTGCAAAGCAAGCAGTGCACAAGGTCCTTTATAGTATAGGGAATTCATTGGGGGGAATGCAAATGAACCCCAAAGACATGCCATATCAAATCTATGCCTGATGTGAATTTACCGAGCTTCACTAAAGCTAAAGGAGAAAGAAAAGTTATGCTGTGGTGACGTTAGTCTTTTTACGACTAACTTTTGAAGTGTGTTCTGTACCCTATATTTTTGTTGTGCATAAAAAAATAATTAACAAAGAGATAGTTATCTAATCAGGGTGTTACATTATATCTAGGCCTGCGCTGAAATTTCCTGCCTAACAATACAGTATAGTAAAAATCTCTCAGTTGTAACTTTGTGTTTTCAGGAAAACTAATGGAAATTATAAATTGTGTGTTTCAGTTTGAGCTCTAGGACTAACTATTCCAAGAAGTAATTTTCCACATATGAGCAATGTGAGCAGTGTAGGAGGGTGTAGAAGACGAAACTTCAAGCAAGACTGTGTATGGTTTCACCTTTGGAAGTGTGATAGATTCAGTTTGGCACCACTGCTATAGCAAGGGCACTTGTAGGAAGCACGTCAAAGCAGAGACAGATATCTCCAGACTCTCCATTACTGCTGCTACCAGAGCAGAGAGGGCCTGCAGATCTTAGAAAGTGGCTACTAGTGGAATAGAAGAAGAGAAAATTAGGTGCCCTAGGTTTCAACGTTGCTTACCATGAGTCTTGGTGTTACAACTGAACATAGATTTTTTTCAGAAAATGAGGTGACATGAGGAAGAAACGGTGTCTAACTGAAACATACATGGTGTAACGAAGAAACAAATTCAGAAAAGTGTTCAAGGTCTTTGAGAATCGTGAAACAGACCTAGCGGATTCTTTCTGTACATTTCTTCTTTTTCTCTGATTCAGAGTTTTGGAGTAGAGAACATTTATTCTTGTATCTTTTGACTGTTTCTTCTGTGTTGCCCTTCTTTCTCATTGGCCTGATAAAATTTTGCAGCAAATTCCAAGATCTTTCTGTATCTTTATACAATTTTAGTGTAATTTTCACCACTTGGCTAGGAATCTATGTGGATATTTCTGCCATTTGCCTCTTCATGCTGAACACATTCAAAGTAGGTGATGTTTTCTTATGTACCTTAAACCAATTTGCAGATTAGCCTGTCTTTGTAACACACCTGAACAACCTGGACTCCGCCGTATTTTTGCATGGATGTCTACATTTCTGCCTAAGTTCTTGAATATGGAGGAGAAAGGACAAACCCTGTGGTTCAGCATAAAATCCAAGGTTTACAATATGTATAATTGTCCTAGCAAATGGTTTTTCTTCAAGAGATGTTTCTGAATAATGGTAAAGATTTTCTTGGTTTGACTTGGTTCTACAATCTAGCTTGTTTGCATAAATTCCTGTCCTGTGTTTTCCACTGCTGAGATGTATTTTTAGAAACTATGAGATAGTGACAGTTCTTTTCCTTTTTCCATGTAATCTTCTTTCCAGATACCATTGAACTCTTTTATTATCTATTCATCACTTTACTCTCTGACTGCTTTAAAACCCAGTGAAGTATTGTCCTGGGTCAACCTCTTCCTTTCTTCACTCCTTTTTTGATTCTTTTCTTTCAACATTCTGTTCTTCTTCCTTTTTTTATCCAGTTTTCTCTTAATAGGTATGTCAGTTCCCAATCAGTCCAGAAGAAAAATAAAGTTGTCACTTCTCTGGCATGCCTGACTGGGGTCTGTGTGGGCTCTTGTGGCTGTTGGACAAGTTATAAACTCTTCTGAAACCATCTGGATGTTTTCTACTGGAATTAACGATGTAAGTGCCATATGGTTTGAGAAGCCCTGTACAATAAAAACAGCTCCTTTACTAAGAAGTGTGTAGGAGAGACTCCAGTCCTATCTTAACAGCTTGATGTCTTTTTGCTAATGAATGAAGAGTAAATACAATGGCCAAAGCATGTGCTAACTGTAGTAAGTAGGTCCACAGATACAACTGAGGACTACAATAACCCTTCCTTCCCAAATGTGAGTTTCTTTGGGTAGGCTTGGTGATATTAAGAGCCACTCACAGTTTTATTTTCTTTTGAAGTAAAGACTTGTCCCTAAAAATTCCCATGCAAACTAAAATCCAGATCTCCTTTTCTTCCTGCTCTTTTAGAGGCATTGCACTGTGTATTGAAGTGTCAGGAAGAGGCTTGAATAGATTTAGAAACTCAAGAAGTGGGTTTCTGTCACCATGACCAGCTGAATGTGCACCTTCTGGCTGTCTGCAGGCCAGCCATTCCTATGCCTGCATTATCATCTATAGCTATCAAACTGAATAATGGATGCCAACATGGATAGAGGGGAAGGAAACTGCGTGTTTGTACAATGGAACAGGAGCAAAACCTATTTGCCAAGGTCACTGACGAAGTTTATTAGCTCCAAATTTGGTTTGGAGCTTTAGCTGTTTAGCGGCTGTTGCTGGCCTATGGTTAATTGTATACCTCTCTTTGAGGGCCTGCGATTCTTTCCTCTCCCTTTTTCCTCCCTCCTCTCCGCAGATTGTTCTGTGTTTCTTTCCAGCCAGTGCCGCCCTATGAGCATGAGCTCGGAAGTTCCCCAGCCATGGTTAAGCGCCCTGCTATTGACTGGTTTCAGGAGTGGCCACGGGAGGCCCTTTGCTCTGGCAGCAGGAGGTTCATTGAGGAAGCTGAGGGGGTCGAGGTACAGAGTTTCAAGCTCATCGGTTTTCTAAGAAAGAACGGAGATCATTGAAAGATCAATAACTGAATAAGCTGGAAAAAAACAATGCTCTTTTTACTCCTTCTTGCATATTTATTGCCTTTGGTGTTGTTCAAGCTCACCCCTGCTAAAAGCTGAATTTTTATGGTATGCCACTGCCTGCTTCCTTCAGCAGAGTTTAGAGAGCTGTCTAGCACAGGCAGAGAAGTGAGGGGAAAAGAGGCATATAATTGGTCTTTGCAGAAGACTGTCTTTGCAGAATCCTTCAATTCTAGGCAATTTAGCATCTTACAGATACAGAGTTTATTTAACCCTTTCCAATGGAGTTAAATATATTCAGTAGTGCTGTAGCATGTGAGGTTGAAATACTGCAGTGCACAGTCCAGGGGAACTAAAAAAGAGTTTTCCCTCTATTCAGCCATTAGACAGGTGAAAATTTCCCCTGTAAGGGCAATCCATGGCACCACATGGCAAATGCATTTAGAGTTTTAATATCTAGACAATTATTCTCCCTTTGTTCCTGATTGACATATTCCTGATAGAGTGTCACTTGTTTGTTTTCAGAAAAACAAAACAAAACCCCTCATATGTTAGTGAGTTTCCTTCTGGGGAAAAGGAATATACTCATATTATTCTAAGAATTTTACTAAGCTGCCTCTGTTGTCCCTTCCAGTGTGGGACAACACTGTCGTGATGTCAGTGAGACTGGTGGAGTTATTCATGTAGATCTAGAAAAGATTTAATTCCTTTCAGTGACTGCAATTGCGGTAGTTTCATTGTTATATTTGAGACTGTTTATTTGTGTAAGGGATTTTTAATCATAGTAGGCCAGGGATTTCAGGAATGCCCAAGGAAGAGCCGTCTGGTTTTAGTCGAGGGTGACACCAGGCAAATACCTGCATTGACAACATTTATTTTCTGTTCAGACCCATACAAAATACTTGGAGTCGTCGTGAAATTGAGAAGGAAAGGAGAAGGTATGTCTGAGGCTGCTTCCAGGAAACCCCCGGGCGTTTCACCTCCCCGGGGCCGTGTGGAGAGCCAGGCTGCGGAACCTGATCCAGGTTCCCTGGCTGCCGGCCCTGCAGCGCTCCGGCGGCACACGGATGCCTCCTGTAGGACTGCGGGGGAGAGAGACATGTTTGCAAATAAACCAGGCATTTGTATGTTCCATCAGCTCCTTCCGCTTTATTTTAGACTTTATTTTAGACTGTAGACTTACAGTGTCATCAGGATAATTATTTGTTGTCTGGTGAGCTGGAAGGGGGGGAGAGGGTGTTAATTGCATTAATTTTTAATGTGATACTAACTTCTTATTTGAAAGAAATGGATAGGATTGCACAGAGAAAAGAAGATAGAATTTATTTTGGTTTAAATATATTGTTTTTTCAGATCCTTAACTGAAAGGACTGTATTTTTCTTCTATGAAAATACATCTGGTCATCAGAATTCAGTCTTTTAATATTATTACATATAAATATATAATTATCATATATCATATATAGCAATTCATAATGTATTATATTTAATATATAATATATTGATAAACTCAGGGGTTTTATTTTTAAACTTTTTATAAAATAATTAATCACTGTGTTCCTCCAGAATTCATTTTTTTAGGTACTTAGGAAATATTTCACTGATCCTAGCAACTGCTGATGAGTTTCTTTTTTCACATTGTTGTTAACTGCTCCTGGTAAATACCTTTCCTGTTTGATTCCCAGCAAGTGAATGTCGACTAACTAAATAACGTGACACTTTATTAAAAGTGAGTTAAGGTTTCTGTGCCATCAATATGTGTAAAGCAGTACTGGGTGCCTGAATCATGTCTGCATGTGCAACCTATGAGAAGACCAACAGACAAGACAGCAAAATTAAAAAAATATTGAGATGAGGCAAGGGAAAGATTTGAAAGTGATGGGAAAAGGGAACTCAGAACAGAGGCATTGTAATTACAGAGAAACTATGACAATATTATGGGTGGGGAGAGACGGGGAACTAAGCTGTGAGAGACAGGAAAAAGAAGCAAAACTGAAGCAGAACAGTAGGAGAGGTGAACAGCAGGGATTCTGGGGCGAAGTAAAAGGAAGGTGAAGGGAGAAGGACCACAGAAAAACAGTTAATAAAGAGAGCGGCAACAGGACAGTTGTGGAGATGTATTAGAATATCAAAAGAATGAGAGAGGCTGGGTGGAAAAAGACCACCCTGAAGAAGAGGGAATCTTACCTGAAGTCTGCCATCTCCTCTCCATCAAAGATTTATGGGAGGTGGTCTCCTCTCCTCTCTAGTGCTGGTGTGTTAATATGTCATTTTGCTTGCTTCTTTTTAGATACTTCAGGAAAGCCTTTGTTCTTAGTAGAGAAATCTTGTTAGTTAGGGTTCACGTATGCCTGGGCTTCTGTAACATACTGTATGATTGATCAGCAGGGTGAGGTCTATTACTGACTGTTTTGACACTTAGATTGACATTGATGCTTAGATCCTCATTGTCCTTTTTCACAGTTTCAGAAAAACAGAGCAATAGTAATTGATAGGGGACTTTTTGTTTATTGATGTTTAACAATATTACAGATTGTTTTTAATTAAGGTACCTTGAAGTTAAGCTAATGATTTTTTTCCCTTGAGAGTTCAATACAAATATGATATCATATTTAAATTGCTTTGACAAAAGATGGAAAGTTTCTGGGTTTAAATGGTGAGCGAAAGCCATAAAAAACTCAGAGTGATTGTGGGAATTGAGAAGGAAGTTTTTGGGTTTTAAGTTTTATTTTTTTCTCTATCTCTTTGTCTTTGAAACTATTACTTTTCTGGAAGATACAGTTTAGCCAGGAAAAGAAGTGGTGTAGATTGAGCTCAGCAGGGAGATGGTGAACTGCAGTGTCAGTATGCTCTATGAAGGGTGTTGTGAACATCCCTTTTGCCCTGTGTGAAAGTATCTCAACAGGAAGAACAAGTGATCCTCCCTAATTATGGTGCCTGCTGAAAGTAGGTATTGTAAGATCCTTTTCACCTGGAGGGACATTGGTCAATGTGTGGGTTAAGAAAAAGAAACAGTGAGTTCAGAGGTATTTGAAGGGAAATAGAGAGTATCAGAAATTTAATCAATTGTGGTGTCTTTGATTTCTTGGGAGAGAAGAGAGGAAAAGAGCCCTCTTCTGTTTCAGTACTCAAATTGCTGAACCTAATTTTAAAAGGGCACAAGAACAGAGTGTAGCAGTTTTGAAATCTGTGTACTGAGCTTAATAAATCTACAAAGATGCCTTTATACCTCATCTGATATACGTGATCTACAGTATTTTAAAATAATCTGTGTTCAAATTCAACATGACAGGCAACCTAGAATAAATTAATTATGCTCTTAATTTATCATATTCCAAAATACTTTACAACATGTGGTGTGGCAAAGAAACAGCCTGGAGTAATACTTTTGCCTTCTCCCCTTGCCTCAAACTCCCCCCTGCCCACCCACCCACACCCCTTACCTTTTCTTCTGGCTTGGCTTTTTTTCTCAGCTTTGATAACTGCCCATGAGATGTGTTCATTTTCAGTGGCATTGGTCTTTTTTGCTCTTTGCTTGGCATGTTTCAGCTAGCTCAACTTAACTGCAAAGACTTAAGATTTATATATATGATAGTGATCACTATTATACATTCTGAGAAAAGTTATAGGGAGGATGCAGGCAAAATTCCTGTTTAAACTACTCATAACTTGCCTTGGGTTTTTTTTGCATGCTTAAAGTCAGTCAGCCAAGGCCTAGAGTAGGAAGATTGTATAAGGAAGAACAAACTTCACCCGTTATATTTTCTTTCATAGTGTATATAGATTTAATGCTCAGTTGTCTTTTGGACTAATGAATGGTTTTGATTTGTACCAGTCTTCATTACTGGCTTCAAGCTACTTTATGTTTTCTAGAGAACTGCAGTTAAATCAGATTTTGTTACTGTATCAACTCTTTTTTGTTTGCTTTTTTCTTTTCAATAAAGAAAACTAAATTAACAATAATAATTTCCTTTGCCTACAACCCTGAATGGGCATATATTGAAAAGTACAATGTAGTATTAAAAAAAAAAATCCTGGAGATAAATGAATGGCAGAATAAATAATTTATGCTAATGAAATTACTGCAATTAGTAGTTCCACAATGACCCTTTTAAAAGCCACAGCTGTTAATGTCAGGAAGTGCTGTCACCGCTGACCTTATCATAAGAGAAGGTGACAAATTGAAAATGCAGGGAAGACCAATCCTCAAAGAGGTCTGTTCGGGAACGATTAGTGTTTTCTGAAAACCAGTGTGAATTACAACCAGCTGCTCTCTGGCTCAGCGTGTCTCCCATGCTGTGCCATTTTGTTAAGCTCGATAACAATAGTTATTTTGCCCCATTGAGACAAGTTGTCTCGGGCCACTTCCAGCTCTACCGGAACCCACTTCGTCCCTCACTGATTTACAAATGAGACTGTTGTTAGAGGGCTTTTCAGGGCTGCTGAGTAGAGACCTCTCATAAGGATCATGTGTAAGGAGGTTGTCTTTCACTGGGAAGAGCTGTACTGCAGGGTGCGTCTATGTCACAAACAATAAAAAAAGGGAGAAAAAGGCTGAAACACATTTCAGTTGAAAGCTAAACACTGCTCAAATCTGCATAAAGTATCTATTCCTGCTGACTAGCCTTGCTTTTACAAGCAATTTTTTAAAGATGAATTTATGCTACTTTGCTTCAACTAATGGTGTTCTGATTTTTTTTGTTTGTAAAGCAATTTATTTGTTTTCCCTAAATGCAAATCATTCTTTGTTTATTTCTTGTTTTAATTTCTGTTTTTGTAATCGTAGGTGAAATAAGTATTCTTCTAAACTAGCTCTTAAAAGTCACAAGAAAATAATGAGTTTTCTTACTGAGAAAAATGGCAAGTCTTTCTGCATCAACCTGACTGTAATATTAATGATGTAGGCTTAAAACATCTAACTGCATCAACAGCCACTCGTGAGCAATTTTCCCAAAGTTCCCTAAGCATTATTGACAATGCTTTGGTAAATTATGTGTGACTTTCCTAAGAGTTGGTGTAGCTCATTTAATTCATATTAATTGATTTTTAGGCTTCCCTTGATTAATTGAACTGTGTTCATCTTGTACAGAATGCAATAAATAATCATTAAAATGAGGGAGATGTGACTCCACAAATTATAAAGTTTAAATATGCTGGAAGTCATAGAGGACAAAATGAAAGTTAGTTACAGTGCTGGAGTTAAATGGGTTTTCTAAGTATTTCCCTGTTTATTTTGCATACAGTACTCTTGCTAAGACACGTATATGCATATATTGTAGTAATATGCATGATATATTGTAGTAATATATGTGAATAATGTCCTTTAAAACAAAAAAAAATTTAATGTTGGGGCTGTCTTATTTCATGTTTATTCTGGGGAAGTATACTCTAATTCAAAGGAGTGTAGTGGTATCTTGTATTTGCTAGCTCAATTCAAAAAATTAAAAGAAGGACCTTTGAACTATAAGTCTAGAACTACCTCTCTTCTTGCTGTCAGAGATAAATAAAGACAGACATTTTATGTCTGCATTTTGCTCAGAAACACATGCCTAAATGACCATCTGGAGCTGTTTTAAATATGTCTAGCCTGTTTTGATTTTCACAGTGTGTCAAAAGAAATTTCCAGGTCTCACAGCTGCATTTTGGTCTCTGTGATGAGAGAGAAACTCCATGTGGAGCTGTGTAGCACCCAGCACAGCCCCCACCCAGGGCCACAGTAATGCTCTGGAGTCCTTTCTGCAGTGTGCTGAGATAAGCTTGGAACTAGAGTTATATTTGGTGGTTGGACACCTGTCTGGCACATGGGGAAGTGTCAACTGTCACAGCTCAGAGTGAATCTGAACTCCATTAAGTTATAACTACTTTTCTGGTCAAATCCCCCTTGAAACTGAGAGGTCACTTCAACACAGAAATGTTGCTGATTTTCTGACATTCAGAAGCACTCCACAGTGGTCTAAATCCTGCCCTCATAACAGTTTGTTAGTTTATCACTGACTTTGACAAGCACAGATAAGCAGGGACTTGTACAACTTCAAAAATCGAAATCATGGTGTCCAGTTCTGTTCAATCTGAAGTTAATGGCAAAAATACAGTTCACTCCAAAGAGGAATTTGATGATATATGAAGTATGTGGGAACCAGTGTGATTACAGCAACCTCTTGATTGTGTTTCTTTAACCTATATAGGATTTCCAGAGGTGAAATAGAAAATTCATGGGTTATTATATCTGCATAAAGCAGTATAGTGACTGACTTAATCTTTGCTTTTAGCTTTAGAAGTATATATCAAAAAATACATAAGTATGTTGAAGCACTGAGCTTCTGTGGTGTTGGGAAAGGTTCTTCACCCAGAGGGTGGTCAGGCACTGGAACAGGCTACCCAGGTAAATGGTCATGGGCCCCAAGCCTGACACAGCTCAAGAGGCATTTGGACAATGCCCTCAGACATGTGGTGGGATTGCTGAGGTGCACTGCACAGGTCCGGGAGTTGGATCTTTATGGTCCCCTTCCAACTCATCATATTCTGTGATTCTGTGAACATTTAATGAATGCCAGTGCAAAATTAATTGATTTGGATGCAAAATGGTTGAAGAAGGCTTATTTTGCTTATTTTGCTGTAATGTTTTTTACACGCTGACAGCATTATGTTTAGGGTAAACTGAAGAAGAGTTTTGTGAAAAAGCCATCCTTAGAAACTTTTATGGATATACTTAACCTATATAGATACACTGAATTTTGGAAATATTTCTTTGCTCCTGTGTTTACATTTGCTCTTGTTCCTTGGATATGTGCAGCCACTCATCCAGGACTCCATTATGCCCACACCAGTGTGAATGTATTGAGTGCAAATACAGTCCCAGCAAGAGGCAATACAATTACACCGCTCCAAATAGTTTTCTGGAGCAAATCATGCTTGATAGGATCCTCCTAGAGAAGAAAAGCAAGATGTCATGACACATGGAGCACTTGGTAAAGGGCACGCAGAAGCTTTCAAAATTAGGAAGAAAGGCAAAAAGATGTGAAAGGAAGGCAGCAGCTTTCCAGGTAAACTGTGAAAGTCGCAACCTTTTCTTTCATTCTTTATAAATAATCATAGTTTTATTGCACATAAAGCAAAGTTGTCACAGCACCTTTTCATTAAACTGTGTGGTGGCATTTTTGTGTTTTATTGAAACTACCTGATTTTTGAAACTGGGCTTTGTGGGTTTTTTCTTTGCAGAGAAGCTCTTTAGCTGTCTCTGGAAAGATGATACCATCCATTTAAACAAGGACAAAGTCTAGAGGGAGGGATAGTATAGTGGGGCTACACTAAAAGGGTGGAAGGGGAAGCAAAGTGCCACAGTAAAAGTTAAGCCCACGGAGAGAGAAGATGCAATTCCATTTGTGGGGGTTTTGTGCATGGCCAATGACAAACTGAGGAGTAATGAAAGCAGGAGGAACAAGTACGAAGCCTCTCCCTCAGCTGTTCTCATGTCCTTGTAAGGCTAGTGCCACTTAGTCCCAGTTAGTGCTTCTGCTTACAGTTCGTTTGTGGTTGGTCAGTCCACAAAGACAGAAGGGAGGGGAAACTGCTTGGAAGCCTTTCCCCCACCCCACCCACTCACATGTTCATAACCCTTTTGCCAATGCTGAAGATAAGCAATAGTCCAGTGATTTTGTAATTAAAAATAAAAAATCTATGTGTTTCTATGCAAATGAAATTATCATTTGCAGTCTTTGCATAACATTGCATCTTGGTGCTACTGCATGAGGTTAATAATTGGAGCTGGCTGGCTTATTCCTACTCTGTCAACTGAAGACCTGCAAAAAAATAGTCAACAGAAAAGAGTGGCTGGGTTTTTTAAGTCTGTTTTTAATAAGGGTATCCCATGATAGTAAATTATTAAAATGCTCTTTTTCTCTGATTTTTAATTTGATGATGACCAAATGGCAATTTGACAATTTCAAGTGCTGCATGCTATGCTGGTTGACAGACCCAGAGCTCCCATCTAGCCAAGCACTTGAACAGTGAGCCTTTTTCACCCTGCACTGAGGAGCTCTACACAAGAATATCAAGTACAGCACTGTTTAGTATTTTTCATAAAGAAAAAGACATAAAGTCAGCTCAGATAAATTGATAAATAAAATGAGTGGAGAGATTTGGGATCTGTTACAACTCAGTATTACAGCTTTGTCTTCTCATTTCAAAATGGTCAAATTTTGAAAAGGGTAATTTTGAAGGTTTTGTAGGATTTCAGGAGGCCACCAAATCAGAAGAGCTTGCAAGACCTTCCACATTATTGAAGTGTAAGACCTCTAACATTCGTCTTTCACTTTGTCTTATCACCTCTATCCAGATCAGGTTAATAAAACCCCTTTGGTTAAAATATAGGCTGTTATCATGAATAACTGCCAGATAAAATGCTTGGAGAGATAGCAGAAAAAAACTAAAAACAAACCAAACCCACAGTTACTTGAAACAATTCTTTTATATGTGAAAAGGTATTGTCAGTGGATATTTTGGTATGGGTTTCTCGACTGGCAGGCAATAAATTGCTATTTCAGCAGACTAACAGATAGTCTTTGTTTGTTAGTCTCTGAGTTTGTCTTAACCTTTCAGCAAACCTCTGCTGGAATTATCTGCCCAGAGTGAATACTAAGCATTTTCAATAATGTCCTTCTGCCTTTACATTGGTGCCTTTGCGAGGCGCTGCAGCTGCAGCTTTTTTGCACCGCTGAGACACCTGGTTACAACCACAACCTGACCAGCAGGACAGACATCTAAGCACCTTGGGGGAGCTATGGGGTCCCTGATGGGAGCAGTTAGGCTGTCATTATTAAATTTTTTATGTCAATAAAATTCTGTCAGGTATAAATGGAAACTAAAAAATGAAAAGACAACACTTTTGATAGAGACCCACAAAACATGAATTTTGTTTTGAGTTCAGCTTTTGGGCCTCAGAACCATGGCTAATGACCTGAATAATTCATTACCTTTAGCCCTGTAGGTAGGAGATCAAAAATCCAAGCTTCCTTCTCAAGAGGCAGAACTGCAACTGTAAAATCAAGATACTGAAGCTTTGATTGCTAAGATAGGGTTTCAGACTGGGAAAGTGAGCCAAGAAAAGGCCATTGCAGATGCAGAGGAGCTAAAGGTCAGTCTAATTCCCCTATTTACTGGTGTTGAACTATATTTAGCACAAAATAAACCTTTTTAGGGGAACAGTTTTGAACAACTTCCTCTCCAGGGAGCATAAAGTCTAAAGAATTATTATACCTACACATGTAACAGCATTTCACACTATGATTACCACTTGACCTTTCTTTACATTATGCCTTTTCCCAACCTTTTAGCTGTTTTAATGAGATGAAAGAACAATAAATACTGAGCTCGTTCAAGCATTTAATGGATGTGGATCTTGAGAATCAGACCTATTTGTAATACAGTAAAGGTCAAAGAGTCATCTCTTAGCACTTCAGATTTCTAAAGGCTTTGAGGCTCTAGGTAAATTGAACAACTCAATTGATACAGAAGTTCATTCCAGCATCTCGCAATATTGCAAGGTGCAAACCTTGAATCTTAAGATTATGATAGCTTTCCTATTAATATATGTCATCAGTGTTGAATCTCCTTTTTGCTCTCAGTTCAGCCTTTTTGCTCTCAGTTCAGTTATCAACATCCATGTCGGAAACACAGAGGTTTACAGGGTTTAGTCTTCTCCACAGAATGAATAGAAATTTCATCTGGACTCTCAAATTTCCACCTACTGTTACAAGCATGGTTTTGAAATAAAGCACCAGGCATATGGAATGATATAAACTGAAGTTCCTCTACCTTTAAAGTCTGAAGGGCTCATTCAACTCTGGCATTTTGCTACAAAATCTGATGTACATTGTGCCATTTATCAATACTGCAGAGAGAAGTTCTAATTGACTTGTAATAGTTTTTAATGCCTGATTTTGATCTGTGGAAACTTCAAGTTGCCAAGAATTTTGTAAACAGTTTCCAGATACTGACCAGGAGGGAAGACTATATTGTCTGGCAATCAAAATAGTCTCTCATTTTCTTCTATTTTGTTTCTTAAATATTTATCGTTAGATGACACTTAATACCTTTCTAATGACCTTGTGTCTGATCCTAATTTTATTGAAGGAAAATTGATTTTTTCTACCGACATAAATGAAGAGAGGATCGGGACCTTTTTATTTCTCTGGATTATACTAATTATGGAATTCATCCTTTTGCTGATCCATATCTTATATAGGACTTAAAAATTGTCATGAAGTTTAAAGTACAAATAGTGCAAATAGGTAAACTTGCACAAAGGGGATCCAACAGCTCTACATCTTACCATCTGCTTTTCAGTTATGCTTTTCCTGTAATGGTTCCATATGCTTCTGATGAATTTGGATGATCATAATACACCCTTACCACAACTAGTTACTTCGTTAAGCAGCTAGGTTAAACACATAGAGTGATTATTGTGAGATAATCACTTCTTTGGGCCACTTTGTTTCTGGAATGAAGTTCAGCACCTGACACTATTAATTACTGTACTCCACTGTCCATTGCTTTATTGCACTTCTGCAATGTTCTCATTGGAAATTAAAGTGTCATTTTGCACTACAATAATCTAAAACTCTTTCATAAGACTGACAATAGTGTCTAAATACTAATCTTCTATAATATTTTGTTACAAAAAGAAATAAAGCCCAGCAAATGAGAAGACATCTTCCAACTAAGTAATTTGTAAAGACTCTTCATAATTGATTAAAATGTGTCACACTTTAAAATTATTTTTGCTTTCCTGTTCTATAAATTTCAAACTGAAGTTTACATGAGTTTTTTGAGTTTTACAACATTAAGCAAATAAATGCCTTGGAGGTATTGACTTGGAATGAAGTATTACTTAAGAATGGAAGTCAGTTTAGATCAGACTCATAGGAAAAATGAGATCACTCTGGATTCCCCACAAATGTGGCAGAGTTACATACCTGTATAGCAACAAACAAGGGTCTTACCATAAACATGATGTTGGTTAGGTTTTAAAATAGCCAGCAGTAACACTACTGTCATTTTACCAGCCATTTGTGTGCTCTGAATGTTGCCAGAGTGGTTTACAGATGAAGTTGCATATGCCATTGCCTTTTAAAATACAACCTACTCCTTTAAAGGAAGAAAACATGCAAAGCAGGTATATATGTGATAGTGACACTAGCCAAGGATTAGGAAGAAAGATGGATTGAGCTGCTTTTTTGTTTACCTCCCTCAGCTGAAGTGCATTCTTTATTTGCTTGGTATATTTGAGCCACTCTACTCATGGTCTGATTGCGAAGGGCACACTGTTTTCTAACAATTTAGCCATCATTCAAAAGCTCTGTACTGTAGCAGTATTGATATGAAGGGGATTAAACTTCTGGAAACAGGGATGACAAACTCCTTCCTCCCTTTTTGAGGGGTAGTAGATTTGAGCAATACTGTCCTAAAGCTTATCTTCAACCTGTTCTGTTTAATTTTTCTTCCCATAAAAAACAATTATCTTGTTGCATATTTTCTTTGGGCATCAGCAAGCAAAGCATAACTAAGCATTAGGAAAAAAGAGAGACAGAAATATAATCAACTTATGTGACTTATGTTAGATGTTTATTTAAAAAAAATGGCACATTAGAAGCACTATGTAGTGTCAATTTAATTAAAAAAATATGTTGTGGCTAAGATGCAAACCAAGATACATTGGTAATTACATCCTAAAAATTACATCACAAGAGATGGAGGAAATATTTAACTTGATTAGTAACTTGTCATTTATAATGTAATGCATATTGATTTTTAATCTTTGTTATTTCCACAGACAGTGTCTCTGTGTGTCCCATCTAATAAATGTGTACATGGAAAATGCCTGCAACAATTGTAGAAACATGTTTTGTAAGGATATTAACTTCTTACAGAGGCTTGTTACTGCTAATGTATAGTGCTTGATCCAAAGATTAACATCTTCATCAGTGTAATATCCTCTTTCTCTGTAATTAGACTTTGTTTAAGCAAGACGTGACAGGAAATGAGCCTGTGAGATGAGCATGAGGTACTAGGATAAGAATCAAGCAAATATAACTGACTTCAGCCCCGGGCAATGTATCTTTAAAAATGAATACGATAATCTTCTGAATACGTAATTGCCAATGATACAGAACACCCTCCAGAGTTACTCTCTGAGTAAAATTTGTACCAATGAAATCATAATCCGCTTTTAAACAGATAATTAAATTGTTTCAAAAAGTTGTGGAGACACTCAGGTTTCACTTAAAACTGAAGATAACTGATGTAAAGTCACTGATCTAAGCCACTGTTAAGTCAAAATAAGTGTTTTGATAAAGCTTTTTTAACTGGTGTCTGTTTACTTTCCAAACCTGAAATTAAGGAAGTACAGTGTTTTCATATAGGATATTCTCTTTTCTCCCATTCTCTCCCTTGTTGAGACCTATGGTTTCAGACTTGAAACTGAGGAATTAAAAGAAAGAGGCAAATTTGGCAAAAGATGGAGGATGGTTTGACAAATTTGATATATTTGCCTATACCCAGAAACTGGAGTGAATGTTTTACTGTTTAGGGAAAACTCCAGTGCACCACTGAAGTGACCTTTGGCTCCTGGGTATTTCCTCTGATTTTCTAAAGGCAAATCCCCTTTAAAGGGGAAAAATTGAGAAGCAAGGAAAAAAGTTCATGGCTCCCAAAATCTTAGTAAAAATCTTCACTCTCTTTCTGCCATGTGTTTCTTGTTTACTTCCAGCTTTGACGTTAGGACACAGATCATGAAACACTTGCAGCTTACCTACTGCAATGGCATATGCTACGGAGTGGCCTAATATTCCCCAGCTTTTTTGTACAGATACCCTACCTTGTCTCCTATCCTGCATTACTAAATAACATCCCATTCCTCAGGCATATCAGTCACACCACTGACCTTGGTGTCATCTGCAAATTTGCTGAGAGTGCAATCAATCCCACCGTCTGTCACTGATGAAGATATGAAACCCCTGAAGGACACCACTTGTCCAGACATTGAGTCCATTGACCACAACTCTCTGGATGTGACCACCCCGCCAATTCCTTAACCACTGGACAGTCCAGTCAAACCCACATCTCCCCATATTAGAGAGAAGAACATGGAGAACTGAATCCAAGGCCTTACAGAAGTCCAGATAGACAACATCCACAGCTCTTCCTTTGTCCACTGATGTAGTCACTCCTTCACAGAAGGCCACTCATTTGGTCAGGCAAGACTTGCCCTTGGTGAAGCCATGCGGGCTGTCTCGAATCACCTCCCTGTTCTCCACATGCCTTAGGATAACTTCTAGAAGGATCTGAGCATATTCCTCAGAATTGTCTGAAAGTCATCAAGGAACATTACTTGAAGGATCCAGATTTCAACCCAAATTATGTTCGTACAAAATCCTTTGCAGCAGCTGGTCTCCGTGCCAGGATCATCAATATAGTAAAATTCAGTGAGGTATGTATATATCAGTTCCTCTCTTGAACTGGCCCTGATGGGGGAAGTTCTCTTACTGAATTTTTTTATCATTTTAATAAGCTCAACTTAGTGTTCTGGGGAGCACGTAACAACAACCATTGATAAGGTGGGAAGTATTCATTGCTTAACAGTATGTACACATGTATTTATTTTTAGTAGAAAGTGGGAAAAAGGATGTAGCTGTCTAGGGCTTTTCAATTGTCATCATGATGCAACAGTTGGGAAATATTCTCCAGATGTACATGTTTCACTTGAAACATCCATCTGAGTCTGGCTGTCTGGAGTGTAAGACAGAGCTTATCATTTGCGATTCCCTTGAGCACCTGGCAGCAGGATTTCTCCATTCATCCTAGTATTATAGCATGCTATCATTTAATTACAAAATAGTAAAAAACTTCTCAATTTTATTTGAAATCTACTCAAGTTTAATGACTGATTATCACCTGTATTCTAAAACCATGAAAGTGATACATGTAAATTAATTTTAGTTGGAGAGTAGACCCACTAAGGGTGCATTCAGTTCTGCTTAAGATATTCTTCTATAAACTATAATAAAATCTGCTGTAGTCTTTAAGTCAATAAAAAAAGAAATCTCTGTGTGTCCCACTGTTGGTTAGACAGAGGAGTCTAAAGCAAATATATGTAAAGAAAGATTACTAGGATTATCGGAAAGTCTTTCATCAGAAGTCACTGATAATTTTTGTAATAAAGTGAGACAATGTCTTGTCTAATGTACCTGTGTTGTATGTCTTTTTCAAGGTGCATCATGAGGCAGAACCAAAATGTTGTGCACTGGCTCAGGCTCACACTGAATTAGCAGCAGCTACAGAAAAACTGGAAGCCGTCAGGAAAAAGCTTCTTGTAAGTACTGCTTGATTAATAAGTCTCCTTCTCTAACATCTTGAGCACACCTAATTTCATTAGTTTTATTTATTTATTTATTTTTGTTAATGTATTTTAATTTTATTGATTTTATTACCTTATAGTTAAAACATTAAAGATGTGCTCTCATTATGATTATCACTATTTTCCCCCAAATGTACTGAAGAACATTCCATGGTTTGGGTAGTAGCACATGAACTGTTTATCCAAAATGATTGAATTTCCTCACAGCCACCTAGGCACACTATAACCAATAGATTAGTAAGCTGAAATGATAGTTAATTGAAGCAACTGGCTGTGATTTTTACAAGGAATAAATACCAAGTGTTTATGTGAGTAATGGCCTACTGGAGTATGGGAATAACTTCCAGAAGTGGCTTTAGAAGTTCATGCTTATTTGTGTTAATGTTTGTCATTAAACAACACCAAATCTCCTTTGATTTTTTGAAAGGCCCACAAATGCATATACACATGGGCGCACACATGCACATGGAATTGGAAACTTTGATTAGTCTTTTACTGACAAGTGTCTTGTGAGGTAATTATTGAACTGAAGACCACACTTGCTATCAAGTAGCTATTGAACTTTTGAGAGAGATTATTTGTTGTTTAAGTGTTCATTTAATGGAGCAACCACAACACAAAGCACTCTTGATACAAAGACATGGTATCTTGGGAGCCTGTGGGTGGAAGGAGTTTCTGCTGCAAGCTAATTACTGTTACTTAGCAAAGAAAGCCTCAGATGGTTCAAAAGCTATGACATTATTTAGTTTTAAAAGACTTTGACTTGGCTTAAGACTTTTTTTGTTGGTAATATTTAGATCTGAAATCTCACAATTTAAGACATCAAGCAATAAACGAAGGCTGAACAAATCTGTAGTGTCAGGATTATTCTTACTGTTTTCTCTTGAATTAACAATTTAAAAGAATGACTGAGATTCACTTCTTTGGAAACTCTTGGAAGCCTGTGAGTTATGGTTATTTGAGAATTTCATTCTTTATTTAAGCAATTTCCTGTTTTTTCTCCTGCTGTTGTATCCATTTTTTTCTTGTTCTGACGGGTTACTGATGCAGTTTTAATGGGTAAACAAAGATGGCTTTTACCATTTCACTTCCTCTTCTGACCCCTCTGACCTCCATCCCAAGAATCCCATCATCACCTATAGCAGATATTTGGCTACCATATGAAACAGCCTTAGCTGTGTGACTTTGGAGTTGCCCATTCAGGTCAAAATGCATCTGCCCTAAGGAAGCTTGTATCTATGCTAAAAGACAGCTTTACAGAAGAATCATGGTTTTTCTTTTTTTTATTTCACAAATCTCTACTAATGTATGTTTATTAAGTGCAAACCCTTACTTTTAGACAAAAATAGCCTTTTAGTGGTGTTTTGGGGAGATTTTTTTTTTTTGCTTATTTTTAATTCACAGCAGTCACCCCTGAAACTTATGGAATTTTTATTATTTTAATGTGTTCCTATGAGAAGAGCACTAATACATCTCTCTTCTTTGACTGACAGTATCTCAAAGAAGCCTTCCCTGGTTTAGTTGACCTTGCAGTTCAGTCAGCTTCCAACTTTGAATCATCCTGTGTTTTTATATTTATTTACTTCCCCTTTCCTCTCCTCATGAATTTTTCTGAAGGTTGTTAGTAGTGATTTTTCTCTCCGCTATGCCTAGTTCTTAGTAGGAAGAATTCTGCACCACAAAGTTGCAATTCCTTTGCAGTAATCTGTTTCCTGTGTTGGGCCAACAGTTGTCATGCTGTCACTTAATACGAATATTTTTCCTAGTCACTGCATGTTCAACCAGGATTCTGTTTACATGGTGGGAGGATCCTATTAAAAATATTATTTTTATAACTGATTCAGACCCTAGCTGATCCACCTGATGAACTTTTTAAAGGAACTGTAGCTGTAATTTTCAATTCTCCAGTAGATATTACTCATAACAATAATAAGCTCCAGAGCTATGAGCTCATATTGTTGAATGAATAACTCTATAGTTAGTCAAATTCACTGGTAGTGATAAATGCAAAATAATATATATTTGAACTTTTTATGACTACTTCTTGATTGCTCTTCATTCATTAGTGGCTTAGAGAAGATGTGGAGCTGATTGTGAAGAATTCAAAGAAAACTTTGAAGTTAGGCCAGTATTGAGCTGAGAGTGCCTTCTAGCCTATACCATCTTATGATTCCAAAAAACAGAAATTTAGTTTGTCAAGTAATATTTTGCAAGAAGATGAACTTCAGTGGAAGAATAAAAAGGAAATACTTGTGTGTGCAGTGTATATTATGTATGCTAAAATGTATTTGTGATCCCGAAGAGAGCAAGTGGTAAGAGAGTGTTATATAGTAAAAACTCCTGCATACATGTCATTCAGGAAAACTTGCTTTTGACTTGCTTTTTGTAACTGAGTTGTGACTTAGTCCAGAATTTTGAAGATGCCAAGAAGAGATTCAGTTTTTATATATGAAAACCCTTAAAAAATTTATGCACTTACATAATTTTGTCTTAATCCACCATTTCCTTACTGAAGATTATTGACAAAATTATTTTTTTTAAGGTAAATTATTCCTCTTGGTCATTTCTATATTTGCTTCTTGGGGCCCACATATTGCATGTTATCTTTCAGGAAGAATATACAGTCACCATTTTTAAGTATTCTACTATACAGCCTCTAATTATTTCACTTTGAAAGCCCTAGTTACAGTGCAATTCTTTGCATAGGCCAATGCAAAATATTGTTCATTCAAGTGTCTTGCAAGTTCCAACTAGGAATAGGATGCTTATCTAATGTGTCATGCTTTTTTCCATTTGTGAGATGATTGAAGTTACTAATTTCCACAAGCTGCTTACTTATACATATGCTATATCCAAACAGGGTATGCTGTGCATAAGCTTACATACACTTGAACTAACAGTGATTTATGTATTTATTGTACTTACGGAATGAAAACCATGTAATTCCTTGTTAGCTGAGAGAATTTAAAATGTTATTTAAAGAAAATATTTGAAAGTGATTGAAGTAAGCTAATTTTAATTACATGTTTAATTTTATCTAATAGCTGTATGGCAGACTAGAAATGATCAAAGCATCTGTAAGTAGTGCATAACGTGAAGGCACATGCTCATAAAAGCCATTGATAGTTTCCACAGGACTCTCAGCGAGAAGGAAAAAAAATAAATTGCAGGTTAGCTTGCAAACCAGAGCTTGCAACAAGAGCTTCAAACAATCTATGAATCTTAGAAGAAAGTTTATTATAGAAGAATTATAACAAGTTGGGGATGTAATACCCACTTCACCTGTAGAATATTCTGTGACTGACAGTTGCATTTCCTCTGATGGTTAGTGCCCAGTTTCCTACCTGTGAAATGTTAGAGGATGATGAGAGGCTGAGTTCATTAGTAGGGTTCAGTAGATAGAATGAGCTCTGCAGACTGATGGTCCTAAGTGTCAGTGATGGCCCTACATGTTAGCTCAGTTGGTTAGAGCATGGTGCTAATGATGGGAAGGTCACAGGTCCGATCCCTGTACAGGCCCTTCATTTTGGAGTTGGACTCAATGATCCTTGTGGGTCCCTTCCAACTCAGAATATTCTGTGACTCTGTGGCTGGTGAATACAGAACAGTATCCTTTCCTGTCTTTGCATTTTGCTTTTTAACAGAGTTGACACTCATTAACTCCATGAAAGCAAACACTTTTGTTTTAAACGTAGTTACAGCTGGCATTTCACAGTCTCCACTTTGCTTTCTGGGCTCAGCCTTCTTCTCCATCTAAACATGCACAACATGGTCAACAGTGAATAAATTTGTCTGTAGATTTTCATCCCTATTCGATTATCCTGAACTGCACTGTTCAACCTTACATTTAAAATCAGCTCCACTTCCTCAGCTGAAAACTTGTATTAATCCATATGCTAAAGAACATGATGTACAATAGGATGTTTCATGGGGAGGAATGTAATGTACAGCAGTAGCATTAACCAGAATGAGCTGATAAAAATATGCAAATTCATCATGAAAAATTGACATTTTGCTGTCATCCATTTTTAAAGTTAGAATGAAATGCTGTATACATATCCATCCGTATTCTTCGATTTTTCTAGAGAGTTTCACATCTAGCGAAGTTCAGCAGCTCCATTTTTCCAACCATGGTACTTCTCGATCTGCTTCATTTAATTCTTCATTCAGTATTTGGTAATGTGCACCCCTGCCCTATGCAACCTGTTCCAGCTGGCTTGTGTCAGGCCGACTTTTAAAGGTGAGATTCACTGTGTAAGGAAGTCTGTTAAATTAGTATAAAGGGAAGGCAAACTTGTATTTTTTTCTGGGGAAAAAAAAAAAAGAACCATGCAGGCACTTCTTAGCAACAACTACCTAGATTTTATTTACCTTAGCTGCTGATAATCCTGTGTACCCCATCAGCCTGTAGAAAGCTCTTTTTCCTTATTTGAGCTGTGTGCTTACATAGTCCATAAACACAAGAATTCTCATAATATTAAAGGAAAGTCACTCTCGCTATATGGACATTCTTCTGTATCTCTCTATCTGGGCTGTCAGCTGACTGTATCCAGTCTGTGGGAAGTTGCCCCTTTTCTTCAGTTCATTTCTTGCCCTTTTCCCTTCCAGTCATTTATTTCCCTCTCTCTTTCTATCTTCCTCTACCAGTTTTCTAAAGAATAAACTTGAAGGCAGAGCATCAGATATTAGTGACCTCTGGTCTTGCTTTTGTGGATTCTCTGTGCTCCCTGACTCATAATTCAGCTTCTTTCTGTTGGCAAAGAGAGAGAGGGAAGGAGAGTTGTACATATTTTTCATATGGAAGTTTTTGTGGCCAGCAATTCTCAGTGATGATAATTGGTCCAGCAGTTAGTAATAAATAATAAATCTTCAGTCTAGGCAGCACAGTTAAACTGATCTCCTTTCACTTTTCATGGGTTCCAGAATATATCTTTAAATGAGAAATGATGAGGGAATTGAGTGCATCCTCAGTCAGTTTGCAGACAACACCAAATCAGGAGGGAGTGTTGACCTGCTGGAGAGTAGGAAACCTCTGGAGAGGGATCTGGAGAGGCCGGATTGATGGGCTGTGGCCTAATGTATGAGATTCAAAAAAGCCAGGTGCTGGGCCCTGCACTTTGAAACCTATTGGGTCACAACAAACTTATGCAACACTACAGGCTTGGGGCAGTATGACTGGAAATCTGCCTGATGGAAAAGGGATACAGATTGACAGCAGTCTGAACATGAGCCAGCAGTGTGCCCAGGTGGCCAAGAAGGCAAATGGCATCCTGACCTGTATCAGAAATAGTGTGACCAGCAGGATCAAAGTAGCAGTTGCCCCCCTGTACTCAGCACTGGTAAGGCTGCATCTCACATCCTGTATTCAGTTTTGGGCTCCTCACGACAAGAAAGACATTGAGGTACTGGAGAGTGTCCACAGAAGGGCAACAAAGCTGGTGAAGGGTCTGAATCAAAGGTCATATGAGGAGCACCTGAGGGAGCTGGGGGTGTTTAACCTGGAGAAAAGGAGACTCACGAGGGACCTTCTTGCTGTCTATCTGAAGGGACGGTGTAGTGAGGTGGGAGTCGGTCTCCCAAGTAACAAGCAATAGGACAAGAGCAAATGGCCTCATGTTGTGTCAGAGAATGATTAGACTGCATATTAGGAAAACTTTCTTCACCAAAAAGGGTTCTGAAAAACTAGAACAGGGTGCCCAGGATGAATCACCATCCCTGGAGATATTTAAAAGACATGTAGATGTGGCACTTAGGGACATGGTTTAGTGGTGGGCTTGGCAGTGCTGGGTTAACTCAATGATCTTAAGGTCTTTTCTGACCAAAATTATTCTGTGGTTCTATGGGCAACATTATAATAAATATTGTTACAGTAATTTTATTTAATGGCAAGTATACACAGGCTGGTACCAGTACAGTATGTAATTTTAAACATTTTAAAAGTTTTAAAGATGATTAAAGATACTCTGTGGGAGATCATGCCTACTAATCCTTTCTCGCATGTTAAAGTTTTAATATAACATAAAGTCCAACAATTGCTATATATTTACAGTAAATTGAATGAAAATATGGTTAGGAAATAGGAAAAAAGATTGTTTCTTCACAATTATTTTAGAATTTATAATTTATGTCTTCAAAATTGTTTTATAAGATTTTGAGTGAAAATAAATCAGATTTCAATTCTTCATGAGACTAGTTATCTGATAAAAATTTTTGTGAGAATTATGATTTTATATTCACATGTGTATTACAATAAGTATTCCTAGGCTATGCAAAAAAAAAAAATAAGAGAAGTAAAGTTTAGTAGTGTTAAGGCTAAAAAGTTGGGACAAGTTCATCCTTTTGGATGTGGTGCAATTTGTATTATTTATCATTACAGTCATTGATATTAATATATGAGAGAATTTAATATACACTGTACCTGAAAAGGATTATACAAGGGCACTGTCCAGCAGACTTGCTATAGAGAGTAATGCCTCTCTGCTGTGATTTGTGAAGCATAGTTCCCTGGCACTGACTTTCTCAATGACAAGCGTTTTTGAAATATGTGATTTATCCCATAGAATTTGGAGTGCTGGGATATAAAATGCAATATGTAATTCTGCTATTGCAAGACTTTATTTATGTTACATGATATGAAAAAGTAACAAAAGGGAATGGTGTCTTTTGTAGTGACAACTTTCCTATTCTAAAATGATGGGATAAGCAGTACTTTGATAGAGGAGACTATTATGTATCAAAAAACCAAATCCCACAGAGATGTTGGGGCATTCCTTGCTGTTTGTCTCACTTTCTCATCTTTACTACCTGAGCCTTTGATGGATGAATGTACTTGAACAATAGTCAGATCTATGTTATCATGCAGGCAAACTTGAGATGTCTAGAAATAAGTCTCTCTTAAAAAAGAGTAGAGAGCTGTTACAGTGTTCATTCTTCTTATGCCTTGAATGCTAGACTGATGAAATTTTACTTACAGCCCAACTCTGTGAGATGCCCTTATTGAGTATAAGTCCTCATTAGTCTCTCGGTTTGAGATCCATCACCATTAAAAAGTGGATTGGCCGCTTCATTATCCCTAAAGAAATCAAGTCAGCCTTCTGTATTAATTTGTAAGGTGCAGCTTTCCCCCTTTGCCAATTCACTTCTTATTTTTAATTTATAAATAATTTTTTAATTTCCTGGTTGCACACCACCAATTCAAGCACCAAACATGGCAGAAGAGATCTAAATCTTTGATCCTGCAAAATCACCCAGCTTTTGTGGAGGTATGCACTCCTTACTGCTGTTGGAGTTCTTTCATTAAACCTGAAACAGGAAAATTTTGTCCTAAAGTGGAACTACCTGTTGTTAGCTATGTGGTTACTCTACAGAAATAAAGCAGTTTGAGGCAACTTGCACTGAGGTATGTGCAAGTATGAAATCCCTGAAAGCAAAGCAGGGGCATGTTGCTGCCTTTTGAGCAGGGTGCGTAGAAGTGTTGTAAAAGGTCTTTGGCCAAAGTGCAGATCAGCATGCAGGAGATCTGCCTGTTTTCTGCCACTAGCCATTCTGTCTGCCCATGAACAAATTGCTAAATCATCCTATGTCACCATGCCTATATACAAAATGAAAATAATAATTCTGTTCTTGCATTGTTTTGACCTAAATTGTTGTTAGAGTATTGTGCCAGGAGCTGCAGAAAGAACACAGAATAGCAAAACCCTTCCTCTAAAGTTTGCATCCTTCAGACTTAAAGGTACTGTCTACAACTATTGTCATTAAAATATATTATTTAAAATAAAAATAATAATAATTAAAAAAAAGAAACCACCCCCAAAAAAAGCTTTAGGCTATACTATTTACCCATCCCTTTTCTGCATAAGCTCACATCTCCACTCAACAAAGCAGTTGAAGACAAAGTCCAATGTCAAGATGATGTGAACTGAACAAAAAAAATTACTGAGCTAGCCAGCAGGTTGGTCAACTGACTTGATGTAAAAAGATTTTGCCTGAGTGTTCATCCTAGTGTGAGTTTTCAAATAGTTGGAATGTTCTGTTGAGCATGAGGTTAAACTTAAATTTTTGAAGACTGTCTGGGGAAAAAGGCTGGGGGAGTGCAAGGCAGGAGGGGGATGACAAAGGTGACAAGGTGACCCTTATTAGAAATCATTTAAATTTTTAAAAAAGACCCAACCAAACAACTCCAAACCACAAATAAACTCACAACAAAATCCTGAGAAGTAAAATGTGCTGTACCATAATTTTATCTCCTAAAAATCAAGTATTGCTGAGAAACTGATTTTGGCATGATTGCTAGAGAGAAATCTTGGTAACTAAGTCACTACATTTATATACAACTGTGAACACATTGTGACAGCCTGGGCAGCTTCTAGTTAATGAGCAGAAAGACTGAATAATCCTCTAGGTCAGGATGGAGTCGCCCCGCATCTGCCCCTATTGCACTTTAGATTGCAAATAAGTGGAAGGCACCAGTCAGATATTATTTGCTGATTGCTTTTGGTTTTTTCCTCTTTTACAGAAACTATTAATTTTGAAATAAGAATGGAATGCATTTATGTTAAAATTATATATATTTCAGTGTGGTTATTAGCTTTATTTGCAGACAAACATCATTAAAGCTAACACGTGCCTGTTTAACGGCCAGGAACCATTCAAGTCAGCCTCAGCATTGCCACCATTGCTGAGCAGTGTCTCTTAGGTCTTTACAGAAATGATGCTGTCTCAATTCAACATCTAGAATTTTAATGTCCTTTTTGACAAATAAGTGTATATGACAGGAAATAGAAAATACAAAGAATATTCACACTACTGTGTGAGTTCCCAAGGCAGCCTGAACAAATATTTTAAGTTGGATTTCTTAAAATCCTTGTGACCTTGCTTTCTAAGTTCAGAGTGTGAATATCTTTGTTTCTGCAAATCTGTCAGCAGAGGCTAGAAATCGAGATTAAATCAGTTTGGAAAAAATTATTGAAAGAGTATAAAGCTATCCAAAAAACCCAATGCAGATCAATTTTTTTACCTGATTTTGAAATTAATATGCTAGAAATGTAAAATATGTAAATAATCTTTTCTTTGGGAGAAAAACAGTGAAGGTGATGTATGATCTGCACATGAAAACTTTTGTTTGCCCCAGTACACCTGAGACGGTCCCTATTGGTCTGACCTTGCAGACCTCCAAATCCTCTGGAAGCTCTGTGGAAGTCAATGGCCTTCACCCACAGCTAGTCTCCAGGTCCTGGATTTGAAGATTTACACATTGTTGAAAGAAGGTTATCTCCAAAATCTGAAGTTTTATTAGTGATTTTATTTTGTAAATTAAGGGGGAAAATATTTTAAAGGATTAATTGAGAATGTCAAGCCTTTTCCTCTGAGAGTAAATTCTTTTTGACTAGAAGAGGAGACAGTTAACTTCTGAAAAGCATCAAGACTGATGATTTTGTCTATATAGCATTGACCTGGAAGCTCAGCCATTCAGACTAATAAATCAGGCAATTTATATTTAATCATTAACTAACTCCCGAGCTGAACAGCTGTTCAAAATTAGAAATGGGTCACCCCGGCCAGGATGACATTACAGGCAATCTATAATGCATTAGAATAAAATTATAGTGATTTTTAACTGTCTGGAAATTTATTACACTGCATGTTCCAACTCTTAAACTCTTGTTAGCCAATGTCACTAGTGATTTATGGTGCTTGGCTGGTATGGTAAAATTACTGAAGATTTAAATAGACAATCATTCTATGTTTAGTAAATCTTCAAATTTCAAAGCTATTTTGGAGAATGAGGTGGGTGCTCTTTATTGTTTATGACTTACCAGTTAGTGACAACAAGAAGAGAGAATGGATAAATCAAAAAACCCTCTTGTAAATTAATGGATTTATTGTCTTGTTGCCTTCAGTTAATGATTTAAAGAAAAATCCAATAACTTCTGTAGGCAAAAATGGATGTCTAAAGCACTTCAAAACAAAACTCCTGTATTGCAAAGGTTGCTGTTAGAGCCTTCAACAGGAATGGTCCTTTACATGTAATTTGTTGGGCATCTTTTATGAATGGAATTGGGGTTTAGGAGGCCTTCACACACCAAGTTCCTGTGTTTATACTGTGAAACATTTACATGATAGCTCTTTTAACCACATACTTTGATTAAAGATACTTCTTTTTTCTTAGTGGCTACTTTATATTCCTCTTTTATAACAAAAGAGTCTAAGTCTTCTGTGATCATAGAATTCTGTGTCTGTCTTCACAAGGTAGGATGTTTAACCATTTCAGTAAATATTTCTGATTTTTCTGAAAAATATCAATGGAAAATACTTAATGAATAAAAAATTTAACAATTAGTTTGTTACTCTGTTTACATACACATAGAAAATTATATTTTAAATGAGAGTGAGTTGTTATTTGATTTTATAATTTGTACAGCTTTCAAGAACAAGCACATCTAAGAGTATTATTTAAGCTCTTAGGCAGCTGACACCAACAAAAAGCAAGCATTTAACACAAAATGATATGAAGTATGGAGGATACATCCTATTCAGAGATTTTCATCGATATTTTATTGCATCATATAAAGGACTGGAAAAATATTATTTGATTACTGTCATTGCTCTGAAAAACAAATGTCTGTATGGACATACAGACAAATGTCTTTATGGGTAAAGAACAGTCCTTATAAAGTGCTTTCCTTCTTTCATCCTGGCCCTTGCTTTGCTTCAGTTCCTCTACTCACTGGAGAATGATTTCCTGAGGTTTCCCTGATTGAAGTGAATAAATTGTGAAACTATTTTATCTGAAGTATTTCAAACAAGACAAACAAAGAAGAGATGTTATGGCAGTCTATTCAAATTTTACATCTAGAATTTTTTCAGTTTGAAGATGACTCTAATGGATGATCAATTTTTACCTTCCTTTCCATGCTGAAGCTATTTGAACATGCATTCATGCATACATTCATTCCTTTGCTGGGAATTGCATACACAGAACAATCAAAGGTTAATGTGCCAAATACTGCTAGTTTGGGTTTTATGTCATGGCACACATCCCAGTTGAAAAAGAGATGATTCATGTCTTTAACATTAACTTTCTTTAAAGAAGATGCATTCATTTTTCTGAAATCCTTTAGCCACCATTTTGACATTTTAAATAGATGGCAGGCTGTCTTTATAACATCACTGGAATAAAATGACAGCTTTCCACATAACTACTTATAAGAAATCATCAATATTTGAGACCATTCCTGACTATTCATACAAAATATTCCAGGGTAAGTGTGGTTAAGATAACCTCTGCAGAGTGCACAAGGGAAATTGGGTTTCTCTGTAGGGAAAAAAATATATGAAGAACTTTGATACTATCATTGCAACTGGAAGGAACCTTCTGAGATAATCCACTCCCACTGCCCAAACTGGATTTGTTAAACCAGGTTGTCCAGCACCATGGAAATTCTACAACCTCTCTGGGCGACCTGTGTGTTTGGCCACCCTCATCTTTCCTTCTATTATAATTTCAAATCATTGCAGCCTTAACTGAGTAAAACATCTGGAGCTATTAGGTAAAAGAAGGCAGATAAATAAGAGTAAAAAATCATGCAAGTCTTCATAGAATGATTTGGGTTTGAAGGGATCCTAAAGATTATCTAAGTTACATCCCCCCTGCCATGGGCAGGGACACCAACTCTACTGCCTTGGTCCTTCCCTTGGAAAAAAAAGTGTGAGAAAAAAAGATAGAATTTACATCTTTATTGAGGTCAAAACAGCTTTTTCTTTTTTTTTTTTTTCTTTTGCCTTTTCTGAATGTTGCTGGAAATCCTTGCACTGGCAGTAGTATACCAGCTGCTGCCTATATTGCAGTGTGCCCACCATGCTGTATCTGATCTACACAAAACTGATTACTGAAAAAAGTCTGTAGATAGAATGTTTGATGAAGAGTTCTATCCTATTGTTTTCAGCTTCAAAAGTTTCAAATCACCACGAGAAAGTATGTATTGCTTCCAGCATTTGCAATCTTTGGAAGTGTATCTCTTGCTGACAGAATACTTCTGCTGTATTTTGTGTGCTTCAACTTTTTAATGTGGAGATTAACATTAAACATTCTGTCACTTCCATGTTGCTCAGGAGATAATGTTTTCCAATTTTGTTTTGAAGTCTGAAAAACATGTATTTGAGTCAGTCCGTTGGAAACCTCAAAGCAAAAAAGAAAACTTTATGTCGTGGTATCTTACTTACTAGCAGCACTCGTGTTTTTATTTTGGACCCTTCTCAAAAGAGTAACTGATGGGGCATTTCTGTATTCCTTTTCTAAAGGCAGAAAAAAGTAAAATTTACTGGACAAAATGGGAGTCTCAGGAGCCTGCTTTGTTAAAGTTGCTATCTTTCAAAAATTTGAAGTACAGATCTGGTATTTGTTTTCAGTATATGTATATATGCACATATATGTATATATGTGCACTAATATATATATATGTATGTGTATATATATATATATGCATGCGCACACACATACGTTCTTTAGATTACAGGTATATTCTGAGTGGCATGAGAGAGAGAGCGGTTCTCTTGGGCAAAAAAAAAATCCCTTCCCTTTCCAATTCTCAATGCTGAAGTCTGCTCTTTATGACAGCTTTGTAACAGTGAAAGTTATAAAAAGTGATAGACCTGTACAGACAGTCCTATTCTGCTTAGCTTTTCAGGTCCAGAAAGAGCATGTAGTTATGATAATTCCCATTTTTCTGTACACAGGAGAAACTGATAGTACTCAGTAAATGCATGGATGTTCTAATCCTTAGGGTTGTTTTTGCAAAGCTTTCTTTCTCCTTACTTGTGAAGCTTTGGACTATTCCTTTCTTCCTTGCTGCTGCAAATGCTCATCACCTCTTCCTACTTGTTTCCTATATTCACTGTGTTGCCTATATTTCCATACTGTTTATTAATAGTCATGTATAAAAGGAACATCAAGTTGTTCTATGCCATGAAGTATCAGCTTTGTGCAGATACAGTGACAATAGATGTATCTATATGTTAAAATATTTTCCTTGCATTGTGTGAAAATTAATATTAGGAACCCTGATAACACCCCAGTGCTAGTGTTTTTCACAAGGAAGTATTTCAGCTAATAGAAATGATTGTATTACTTGCCTTACAGTCCAGAGATAAAACAAATCATGTTTTCAGTCTTTTGATATATTTAGATGAATGTATTACACATGGAAGATAGATATGTTGCATGCTTGCAGAGGGCAGTGTATGCCTGTTGGGACTTTTGTTCCTATATTTTCAGCAAATTCATCAAAAGTTAGGTTTATTTGGGGCTCAGGGAATAGAATCAAGGGTTAGACAATTTAAGGTGGTATGCATTTTGTAATAATATGACATTGTGCCACAGAAACTGCACTAGAGGTGTGGTGCCATTCTTATTACTAATAATTGTGCCGTTTTGGCTCAAATTAAATATATGTAATGCTTTTAATTTAAATGACCACCCATATACATGGGTTATTTTGTTTCAGCGTGTACTTTTTTAAAAGATGCTCCAGTCTAGTCTGGAGCTCTAGTCTGAGGACTAGACATGTCCAGGGAGGAGGAAAATTTTGATGGAAGAGTTTTTAAGACACTTCTGAATGGGATAGAAGATTGTTCAGGCTTAATGCTGATGATGTTTTCCTTTATTTATACATTTTGAATTCAATCCAAAACCCACAAATAAGGAAGTCTGGGATAACACCATGAAGGAATTGGTGAGGGTTTGCCCTTTGCTTCAGTAAGTAAAAGATCAATTCCAGGCATCTGGTATAGAGCTTCTGTTATGCTTCCACGAACCACTTTTGTTTTTTCCAACTTAGTTATTCACTCTCTCTTACTCTGCATTAGGCATTTCCCTTCCCACCCATACCTGTTCGGTAAGCACTGATTTCAGATGGTCCATTTCTTTTTGATTTCATCTTCTTGTAAATGCCTGTGACAGTGTAGCATCCAACAAGCATCGCTGTCTGATGGCTGCTCTATCACAGCTTCCTTCTTAGTGAACAGGCGCTCACACAAGAGCATTGCTGTACCTGGCACCCCACAGGGAGCTCCAGGGCTGCCTCTGCCCTCAGAGATCATCCCATTCTCTGGCTTTTGAGCATAGTTGAACTATATTAATAAGATACCTTGGGAATCCTGTTTTTATAATTTTTGTGTGGATAAATACTGATTTATGTTCCAGAAATAGCTGCTTGAGAGCATACATAAGTATTGAATTTGCACTATCAGAATACACTGAAATTTATAATATACAGTGGTTTTTTAATATTATTGAACTATAAATATTTTTATGAAGTGAATATCTTAAGAGAAAACACGTTTTTTTGAATCTGTTATAAATATGATAAACTGCTTCTCATCACATTTCCTAGAATATTCTTTTGCATTTGAAACTCCACAGGGATCCTCCTTACTTTTCTGCCTTACTTTAATTATATCAACCCAATTTTCTTGTGCATTGCACTGAGTCATGTCCTGCTACTTGGTAACCTTGCTGGATGATTATATTCCACTCTGGTTCAAGAAGGTTCCTTTTCCTGTGATGGAGGGCCTGGACCCAATTGCCACATTGACGGATGATGCTACAATTGCAGCATGGAGTAACGAGAGACTGCCTGGTGATAGGATGCCAACAGAAAATGCCACTTCTCTAAGACACTGCAAGTGCTGACCTCTGATGATGGATCCCCAGCAACAGGGAATTAAATGGATAAAGAATACATGTGGAGCTGACCTTAAGTCATACGTCTAGGACAGAAAGGGTATGTACACGCTGAAGAATTGGTTTTCATGTTTACTGCTCTCAAGTTCCCCTAATTTTTGTAAGGGATTAGTGTTTGTTGGAATGCACTTACCTAAAGACTTGAAATATTGCAACACTCTGCTTATTTATCCATAGCATCATTTTTCATTTAAAAAGTTGCTTGAAAGGAAACTTGCTATTTGCAAGTGTTGGGGAGGATATAAAGTAGAGGTTGGAAAGAAAGTGGAGGTTGAGGTGCACTTCTTTTGAAGGGTAAATTGCTTTTTCAATCGTTAAGATGTAAAGCCGGATGATATGACCTTACTTATCCTGTACACTTTAGTCAGCAGAACACAGCATGTGCACCTCACAGAGGGAAAGATTCAACCCATTGTGCAGCATCCAAGGCAAAATATTACTGAATTATATGTAAGTTGATAGCACTAGCATGTAATTGATCTGTTCATATATTTTCTTATCTTTACGTAGATTTAGGGAGATAATGCTCCATTTCAAAGTTTATTGTACTAAATTCCAGATATAACACACAATTACACAACACAGTAAATGTTCATAGCAATGCCTGATTTTTTAAATACATCTTAATCATCTAACCCATCTGCTTTGGATGAACTCTTTTCCCTCACCTGCCTTGATTTGTTTTTCATTCTTTTCCAACCCATACAAATAATTGTGATTTTTCCATTTATACCCTGTAATACCCTGCTATGTGAAGCTGTATTGTCTGCTTACTTATCCTGACATTTTTATCTACTCCTTTTTCCATGCCTGTGGAAACAGAGTTCTCCCAAGCTATTCAGATTCTAACCCTTCGAGAAAGTATTTATTGTTTAGATGAGGATATACCAAAAGATGTAACACAAAAACATAAAATGTAAAAATAATAACAAAAGATGAAATACATATGTGCTCCCCCAACATCTCTATGTTAATTCCAGTATCTTCAATGTGGGGCTGTACCTCACATTTGCTTATAAAAAAAGCCTCAGCAATATATTTTTTGTTTAATATGAGGACTAGCAAGAGCATAGGTAGAAAAATGTTGAACTCAAGATTGTCAAACTCTCAACCACTAGGAAATTCTTTGTGAGCAGTTTTGCATGGGTTAATAATGCTCTTTTATGAAAACTTCTACATTTTTATTATATAAATGAAATCTTTTGATAACCAGCGTTTATCTAATATTTTTATTTATTTATTTTTTCAGGTCAAGTTTTCTGAAGACCATTGAAAGAACTTTGGCTTTTGATGAGACTGTACTAATTGAAAACATGGGTGAATCTATTGATCCCATACTTGATCCCCTGCTTGGAAGACATATAGTTAAAAAGGGAAGGTATGCATGTTTGAGTAATCATAATTTTTCTGTGACAACTGGATCTATATTGCTTTGATTGCCACATTTTGCTTACTGCTTCATAACACTTCATGAAATAAATTATTTCTTTTTAAAATGCAATGACTAAAAACTGGTGATGAGTGGATATTAAAATGTTTATATCTGCATCTGATTAGATAGCAAAATTCTCAGTTTGCAAACTGAACTCAAAATACAGTACAGTTTTTCAAACTAAGGTGGAAATCTTTACTTTTTTTTACTTCAAAAAAGGATTAAAACAAGGACGAGCAAATATTATAGTTTGGCTCAAAAGAAAAGAAAGTATTTAATTTTCTTGTTAGGCATCTATAGCAAAAGGGAAAATATTGGAAATTACAGGCTAGATTTGGATTTAACAATATAGGGGTTTCCAGCTGCAAAATCAGCTTAAGAAAGCTATGCCTCTGCCTTGCAGTGAATTGCCATAACTGCTTTTTGGGCCACCCCATGAAATAAATCAATGAACTGGTTTAAAAAGAAAAAATGAGAAACAAAAACAAACAAACAAACAAAAACCCAAACCAAAGCAAACAAGTAAAGCTACTGAGGAAAAACTAATATGGTAGAACCTAGGGCAGAAGGGCAGAAATGAGTAAGCCAAAGATGGCTTACGTTGGTATTGCCAATCTTCCATGCATCAAACCAGTCCAGTTGATCATGCTCACAAATCCATTGAGGCAGATGTCAAGGTGGTGCTAATGTCTCCTCAGTTTTACCTAGAAACATAGGCTGTTAGCAACAAAACTCACATACCCCATTTCTCATGTGAGTGCTCCAAATACCCCAGTTCAGGGACTGTTCTGATCTCCCCCTCCCAATGAAAGGGCTACAGCTCTGCCAGCCTTGTGAGCCCCACCCCAGAAGTTTGTAGGTGGACATTCAAGTAGGAGATTCAAATTCATAGCTGAGTTAGTTTGTTTTCTCTGGTCTGACATTGCAGCTGCAGGAGTGGTAGATGGTACAAGGGAGGGTAACCTTGTGTTCTGACCCTTTTGGAGTGTCTGTAATCTCATTTTTCATTCACATGCCCCTTTTTTCCCCTAGATTTTGAAAAATTATTGTCAAACTTAGAAAATGTCATCAAAAATATTTCCTAAGATCTAATTTAGATACCTTTAGATACACATTTTCAGGATGATAATAGGAAAAATAAAGAAGCTTGTACTCGGTGCAAGAGAATTTCAGTCTGTAATGTCTTCCATCACTTTTCACAGAAACTTCCAATGTGATTTTTGAGTCTTCTATGCAGCTGTCAACCTAAATAATAATGTTGCTTTGTGGTTGCATGAGAGTACACTTGGTAACCTCATCAAATGTTTCATCTGATGAACTGAAATGCTATGCCATTGTTTATGTTCAAATATGAATTTATTTTTTTCTGAAAGACTCTTATAGTCTTGTTTGCAAACAACACATCAACATGTTAGATTTGTTGTATTGAAAAATGTGGTGTTTATTCTAATATAAAGTCAAAGATCCTCCTGAAGCATTTCTGAATGGGTCTCAAATGCTACTCAGAGTCTTTAGAGTGCTTGCACAGTTTCAGATTGTCAAAAGAGAAAATATGTAAAAAAGGATAAATAAAAATAGTATCTAGTTTTGGACAAATTGCCCAAGCTTTCTCTCCCTTCTTTCTCCCATATTTCATGCACTGGTGACTGCAGAGAAAATCTAGGTAGTACAAAACAGTTCAAATCTCCTTGCATACATGAAACTTCTGGAAGATGCACTCTTGCTCTGCACTGTGAGACCTTGAAATGATCCCTCTTTGTTACATTTTTCTATAGTGGTATTTGAAATATTTCAGAGTAAGAGCATACAGGTTGCTTTATAATCCATAGTGAAGAAACTCTACCAAAAATTAGAATTATACTGATCGAAAAGAGAGATCAGAAATTCCACAGGCTAAAAGATTTTTAAGGCAAGAGAGAGGGAATAGAAATAGAAATAAATTGGATTGAAAAGGACAAGGGTCACAGCAATATAGTTTTGCCTTAGCAAAGGCTTCCATGTAGCACAAGAGAGCTGTGCACATAGATACAAATGCAAATATATGAAGCTATTAAAAATAGGTCCTTCTGCTGAATATTTTAGGCAGCATTACATGACCTAGCATTCTGTGCCTCACTGAAGATGCACAGGTCTCCTTTGTGGGATACTAGTAATATATATACCCCTTTATTACCAAATATGCAGAGTTTTCCTCATTCTGGATTCATTTCTGTCATTTGTTTGTTTTAGTAGTTGTGTCAGGTACTTTGAATTTTTTTTCCTAATAAAGAAAGACTAGAAAGGTATTTGTGATAGATATGGTGCAGTCCAGCAGTTGAAGTTCATTAATAATTGGAATGTTGCAGAGTATGAAGTAATGAATACTAATTACTCCTTTCATGTCTGACAGCACCCCATGGACCAATACATCAGCCTAGACTTTAATTTGGTTCTAGTAATGGTTTCATCAATAGTACATTAATTCTGTGTTTGAAAAGATGTACAGTTGAACCTGACCCACACAGTAGATACCACTGTCATAAAATGGCCACATACTGACAACAACTGGATAATTGCAAATAATTAAATCCACTGAGCTTCAGACAATCCTAATTTTAAGTAAAATATATCTTATCATATTAATCGACAGAAAGCATAGCAAGGGAGATGTATCAACTTGTACTCCTTCCAAAGCACATTTACTAGCCTTCTTATTAGAGAACTTGCTGATCTGTGAAGCAGCTTCATGAAAGTACTTTTCCCCTTTCTTGTTTACCAAGATGGTTCTTATGTTGGACTCTTGGATATTCTGTAACACCAGCTCCTGGTATTGTTTCTGAATGAAGCCTGCAAAAGAAATTCTCAGCCTTTAAGAACTTCACATGGATATAATTTATATTTTCCTCAAAACCACGTGACTGCAGGGTGAACTGCAGGTACTTGTTATCTCTGAAAAACAGACTTCATGCTTAAGCACCTTAGTATATATTTAAAAGCCTAACAAGTTAAAGGTATTCAAATTTTTAATTTTAATTTTAGAGCTGCAAAGATGCTCCGTTGTTCTTACTGTGATGCCTATGGATTTTTTTGATTTTTAGCTTTTTGTAGATTTTAGAAGTAGTTGTGTGGTAAATGTAGATTTTAATGTAGCTGTATAATCCCTTACACTTTAGCACAGTAGTTTCCACTTACCCAAACTCTTTTCCCCATTTCATATTGAACTTTCTAAATTCCTTTAGCTTGTTTAGACTTCCCTGAAGGTAGGCCTTCATTCTGTTGAAGAACATTTGCACCCTGACTTGAACAACAAGATACACCAACAGGCAAAGCAACCTTCAAAACCCAGAACCTTGGACGGGCTCCAAGGACTGGACGTGCTGTGACAAAGAGGAAGATGAGGAAGGGGGAATCTTAGAGGCCCCTGACTCAATTTCCAGAGGAGCATGCCAGGGGCAGAACTGGGGGGTGAATAGATCTGGGATTGAATGGACTGTACCTTAAATTGTGGAGCCCCCCGGACACATGGCGTGCACGTGCGTCTGTACCCCCATGGTTTGAAGGCCTTCTGTTAAAACTGCTCTCTACCTTATCTCTGCTGGTGCCTGGTGAGTAATTTTTTGGCTCCCAAGCGATTCTTTAAGGCAACAATGCACTTTAGACTGTGGCCTTATGTTCAAAATGGTTTTAAAATGATAAGATTTTTGCTAAAATATTTCAGGATATTTGCTTTAAGAAGTAGGAGAAAAGGAAAAAAAATAAAATAATTTTAAAAAAAATCAGTTGTAATACATAGCTGTATATAAGCATGAAGGGCACAAGAAAAAAGTAAGTAAAATTTGGGTCCAATGTATTAGCAATGTATGCAGCAATGATTTAAAATGCAAATACTGAGATTTTTTGAAGCAGATAAGTTAAGGCATAAAAGTAATCAGGTACCAATTCTACAATGGTGTATGATTTTGGCCCTCACCTCCTATAAGAGGAATGATGCCATTAAATTGGTTTGGTCTGGATGGCCTTTATTATTTGAATTTTACCTATGTGTTTCCTATCCTGTCTCCGCAGCACCGCTGTTTTGGAGATCACTGAATATGAGTATTAATTATAATAGATCAATGTCATTTTGACTCATAGGAGAGAAGACAGAGGAATAAATTTATTGTTCATAAGGCTCCTTTTTGCTGTAGCATGAGCTGTTACACCTGCTCAGATCCTTTGCACAGTCACAAAGAGGTAGTCATGTCTTCTCAGTTGCAAGATTAGGTTATTACAAAATTCTTTAAGATGTCTTGAAATTTGATTTATGTGCAAATGTAGCTTGTATGAACAAGTTTCCCTTCTTATGTGGCATGACTATTATTCATGAAACAGCAAGACAATTCACTCGCTTTCTCCACAGGGAGAAGCTTTCCTTGCCTTGAACGTCTCACCGGCTGTGCAACTTCAAGGCAGTGCTTTTCCCACTGAACTAGTTTGACCAACTTGCACAGTTTGCCTGCTGAGATTGCCTAGTAAAAGCTCCATTCTGCACTTTTTTCACCTGACTTATTCAACTTCATTCTTTAAATTACTTGTTGGAGTTTGCAAGTTGGTTCCAGAAGGTTTTCATTTTAAGCAGCAGGAACTGAAAGAAGGCTCCTTCAGAAAATGCGTTTATGCCTCTTTCTTCCCACTGAAAAATATTGTTTCCCTTTCCTTTGCTGTCCAAGAATTTACCACTTCTTTTTATTCTTACTGAGCTGATCCAAAACATCTTGCTGAAGGAAGATATGCCACCATTCTGCCATTTACAGTCATGGCTTGTTTTGGAGAACATCTGCCCTGGAAGGTACTCTCAAGCTGTTTCATGATATGAAGTCAGGTTCTTATACTCAAAATTTTTTTACCTTCATGAAAGAGGATCCTCTCTTTGAAAGACCTAGGCATTTTTACCTTAGGCAGGACATGCAGAAGGGAATAGCATGTCTTTGTGTCAATAAATCAAATTTTGACAGATCACAACAAATGTGGCACTATTCCTAGTCTTCTTATAGCTGAGAATTTAGTACTCGTGTTACATTCTGGAATTTATTTGGCTTTATATTTGCTTTTGCTAAAAACAATTTATTCCTCAAGGTGTATATAGAATTTTTAAAGTGCTTTGTGAATCCCTTTTGAATCCCTTAATCTACTTTATTTCAAAATCTACAAGAAAAAAATAATGGAGAGCAATGTCTCTTTAATTTACTTTGTATGTTCTTAAATAAGAGGGAGATTGAACTCATGTGAAAGATTCTCTGTCTATTCCTGGGTAGAGTGGTACATTAATTCCATCCATTCTATCTGCCTTTGCTGATGGAATAGGAGATTATGAAGAAAACATTGCCTAAAGTAGAATTTGTTTTTAGAAATTTCTTTGGTGACCATCTTTTAATATTCCTTCTATCATGGATTTCCACTATTAGTGCCTATATTGCTACATTTCTTCATAATCCAGAATTAACCTCTAAACAGAAACATTTCATTGAATAAAATGAAGTCGTCCTACTGGGTTACCCTACCTCTGTGTTTATCATTGTTGCATATACTCCTTGAACCGTGCAAGAGCAATAACAAAATATTTCTTTTTCCCAAATCTGTAGTTAACAGAAATCCTAGAACAGCTGCAGTAATAAAACCCACTGAGTCGTTATGTAGTTTTTGCCTTTCATAGGTGATAATCGCAGAAATTAGAAATTTAGTGCTTCTGTGAATTGAGAACCCATAAAGGACGTATTTGAATCCAGAACTCCAAAGCTTAGTATAGACCTTCTGAAATGTGGTGTGACTCCCTTAGCAAAGGTTTTTCTCCTGACAAAACAAACTGAAGAACTTGTCCTTTGTCAGATCTCTTCTTGTCCCATCTCTATGTGTGTGTAATGAAAGCAAAGGAAAATTGCTTCCTCCGTGTCAAGCTCTACTGTTTTGTTCCCTCCAGCTGTAGCCAGTTTTGAAAGCTGTGGAGACCATGTTGCAGAACTGGACAGTGAATTCACGTCCACCTGACAAAGGTTGTATAACCTGAAGGACATGACTGTATGGCTAAATTATTTCACTATTATACACACATAAGCCTGGAAAACCCATCTTCAGCAGTTGGCATGGCAGTGCTACACCATACACACGTCTGAAATTGAGTACTGTAGAGTCATGGGTTTCCTAGCACTAGACATATTAGGGTTGTTTTTAGGAATTCACTTGCAGCATACTGTCATTTCTTCCTGATCCTTGGTGAAATGCAGAAGGATCTCAGCACACCATTTCATTTAGACTGTCTTCTGGATAAGGGCATGTCAGAAGCAGGCAAGGATGTTCAGAGATAAAATGTATGTCCCTGACTCCAGCAATGCCCTGTGATAGACTTGAAAGAGTGCAATGTTAAAATTTTTACAGAAAGTATTTATTTTATTCATGTTCTGATGTGACTTTCCTGAGTTGTGTTTAAAGTGTTTAGTATCTATACTATTGCAATCACTTTGAAAATTGAGTTACCAAATGCATGTTTGAATTTTGTGAAGAGTTTGTGGCTACCTATGTTCCGTGGTATAAAAGTTCTATTGATCTTTTATTTAACAGTTTTGTTACTAATATTTGAATCTTCTTTCTTGTCAGAGAACATTCAAAGCCATTGCTGTACAGAAACACTGGTTTTGTGCTCGTGTGTGGCAGGTGAATCCTAAAAATTGACATACTGCTCACTGTGCAAGTAGATGATAAAAAGCTGTGTCAGTGGCCCACACCAGACCAGACACAGAGCACACACTGCAGTCTATAAGCAGTCTTTCAATTTATTTTTTTTTGATACTGTGCCACAGACTTAGGAAGGTGAACTTTATGTTGACTGACTGCTGGGCTCCAAATGGTATTTCAGCAGTAGCAGCGTTGCTGTATAGGACAGGCTGGCACCTTTCATTCAAGACGAGGAATCAGGAAATGACATCTCTTGGGTAAGGGATTTTATTCAGTGAGTAAAAAATGAGTTTAGTATAACTCATTCTTTCACCCAGCAAATAATTGGTTTGGAACAAAACATTTAGTAGACTACCTTAAAAAAATTATTTTTGTTGTTTCAACCACCAGCCATTCTTTCTCCTCTGGTCACTATCAGTTTGCTATAAATATGTATCTGCTTAGTTCCTTAGGATTTACTGCTGAGCTATTTCAGAACATGGAGAAGTGAGCTATATTTAAGGAAATTGTAGTAAAAACTAACAACTATCTCATTAGGGTTTGTTTGAAAACTTAGCTAAGTTTGTGGTAAGTAATGACGTTAGACATCCCTAAGCCATGGGCTCTTCAGGACAGCAGTGAATAATCTCCCTGTGTCTGCTGTATATGCAAACTAAACTATGCCAGTTAAGAAATACTCTGTGTATTCTTCATAGAATTTTGGTGTGTTCAATCATCTTCATTTTGTTTCTTAAGTTGCAGGCACATAAAGTTTGGTTTGTATCCATTTTCTATGCTGCCAAGATCATGCAGTACCCATCTTTTTCAATCTGAGATACTTACAGGGTTTTAATTCAGTGAGATGCTCATTCTCGTGCATTTTATTCCTTCCCAGATATATCAAGATTGAAGAGAAAAAATGTGAATTCAACAAGAATTTCCATCTCATCCTTCACACTAAGCTGGCTAACACTCACTACAAGCAAGAACTGCAGGCTCAGGCCACCCTCATTAATTTCTCTGTCACTGAGGACAGGCTGGAAGACCAGCTGTTGGCTGAGGTTGTTAGTCCTGAAAGGCAAGACTTAGAAAAACATAAGGTAAAGGCTATCTTTTGATTTGTCTGTTACCTGTTCCAAGATTTTAAGGCTAGAATTAATATGCCTGTTTGAATTGGCTGTACAGTAATTGTTAGTAGCCCATATATCAGAAAAATTTAAGGGTCAGATTCTGCAAAGTGTAGAAAGTACTTCTACTGATTTGCTCAAATCTATGGTCCCAGAGGGCTCATCTTGACCTAAAGCTCTCCTAGAAATTAAAATTTATTGTGATATTATTCCCACACTTCTCTCTACTGCTTGGTTTGCTCTGTACGTTGCATTTAATTTACAATGCAGGATTAAAGCCCTCTGCAGTGCTTTCTGCTTCAGTGATCTTAAGCCAATAAATGTAAATAAAATTTCATGCCAGTCCATAAGAGGATATGATGGCACTGTTAGGAGCTGGGATATTTGGTTAATAGATCACAATTTATCCCTGCAAGAATGCAGTTCTGTGGCTGCTGCAGTCGTACCAATGTATAGTAACCTATGAGGAGAAATGCTTTTATAGGTGGTTATAGAAAGGACTTTGGGCAGATTGTCATCTATGAGATAAAAAAAGAAATAAAAAATACTTAGGGCTGTGAAATTGATAACAAGAATACTTCCTATTTCTCTACTGTGTCTTTCCAGTTATCTCAGGTAATTTACTAACTTCATCTGCAAAGATTTGTTGCACCTGTTTGAGGTACTGTTGCTTCATGCAAGGGCGATTACCTCTGGAAGAATGAAAGCCATGTACTTGGGAACACAATCTGAAAACAGCTGTCCATTTTCCTCTGCATCTGCACGTTGTTCTACCTGGGACTGTATGCTTACAACACCTGTATCACCTTAGGTTTTTGGTGTGAGGGTCAGAGTCTGATTGAGAGCTCCCCATAAGACTAGTCAAGCTCTTTCACTGTCAGAAGGTCAATCCAGCAGAAAAGTTTTCCCACTATGTTTGCTGCCAAAGCGAGGTTCTCCAGCCTTGTGCTATTCTATGGTTTCCTCAGCTGCCACATAGATTACCACTTGCCATCTCTGGGCAAGATCTCAGTCCTTTTGTGCAGTCTCAGGAGGAAGGACCCTAGCAGAGAGATAAAGTTCTGGTCCATGACAACCTCGTCCTTCTCTCTATAGGTGTCCAGAGCCTTAGATCTAGTATACTGGGACAGAAGATAAACTGTCTCTTTCAAAAATTAAATTAAATCAACTGATGAAATTAAAGTGAAAATATAGCTCACAAATGCTATGAAACAGTATTTCTTGCTGTGGTTGTTCAAATACAGTGTTTTCATTCCCTCTGCTAATCAGAGTCCTGGCCAAGCAGCAGAATGGTTTCACGAATGAGCTCCAGCAGCTGGAGGATGACATGCTGCTCAGGCTGTCAGCTGCCTGAGGCAATCTCTTAGATGACAGTGCACTGTAAAGAAAATCAAATCAACAAAGTCAACTTCAGCAGAAATACAACACAAGGTAATAACAACTGAACTATTTTTTTAACAGCTTAAGGTCACTGTAAAATGTGTATTATTAATCATTTTTGGTGTAACATTTTTATGAGCTAGAATAAGGAATAGTCAAATTCCTGTTTATCCAGAAAGGACTGTCCTCCCACATACTCATGGTTTCATATGTATTGTATGTAGTTGTCTCATATTTGAGGTTTTTAGGTGCTTGAATTAGTAATCATAAAATTAATAAATAGCATGAAATTTGAACAAATGTATTAATATATGATTGCCATGTTTTCAGAGGTAAACAGGCATATTGCAGAGAATAGTCATTCCCTAATATTTGTCTAAGATAAGAAGCTTGGTTACTTGAAGTATTTACTGCTGTCTGAAATAAAGTCAGTTTTCTAGAGTATATCCATACTCTTTCCTGTATGGATAGGAATGTTATGGTAATTGTGTGGGATAATTATGGCACACTAAAAAATAAATGAGACAACAGTCATCCTATAAATAGCTGAAGCCAAAGAAAATGAAGCTCAGATTAACATGACAAGGGAGCACTACAGACCAATAGCCGTAAGAGCATCCATTCCTTACTCTGTCCATATCAGCCCGGGCAGCATCAACCCCATCTACCAGTTTTGCATAATTGGTTTCAAATTTATTTCATGCAAGGAACAAAATTCTGTGTCCAGCAGACAAGTTACTACTTGTACCAGATGTTTACATTTTCAGGGCTGTGTGTTTGAGGAAAGACCACAATGTGGTCTCCAGCTGGTCCATAACACGGTACATTCCCACAGGTCTCTTTGTTGGCTGTTCCCATTCTGACAGTGTTTTCTGATTGGGCTTGCAAGGTTCACCTTCCCTTGTGTTAAGCCATCCCACAGAGTCAGGAACGAAGAGTTTGGAGAAATTCTGTATAAACAAATCAGTGCAGTAAATCTACCAAATGATCTAATGCTGTGAATAAGGGAGATCACCCACTACAAAATTACCAGCTTGCTTAAGTGAGAGATTTTGTTTGCTGAGTTAAATAAGGAAGCAGAAGAGTATTGCTGTTTGCAACCTTCACCCCTGGTTTGCTGAAAGTTTCCTCAAAAGCCTCTTGGCAGAAATGCCTTTCATTTTAGGCTTCTCAGGTCACCTCTTCTTAGAAGTCTACTGTAAGAAACCAATTATCTTATGAGTAGAAAAGCAAAAAAGCAAAATTCAAATAAATAAAAATAATTGTATTAACTTTCAGGCCTTCAATGTGTTTTCCACAAAGCAATTAAATAGGCTGAAATATCAGGGGATATTCAATGTTGTATCTCTAACCTGAGAAAAGTTGTCACATATTCAACCTTTCTTTTCACAAGCCAAGACTTTTTGAAAAAGATAACCTCATTTTTCTGGCCCAAACAGCTTTTCAGATGAGGAAAAATCTCTGATTGATGGTGCTGACATTGGTTTGCAGTTTCTTCACTATAAAGTGATGCCTCTGTGCTCAAACCCTGTGGCTGTGCAGTTTCTGGCACAAGGTGACTGCTGCTTCAGTATCAATAATTGCAGAAATTCCAAAGATGCTTTCATGTAATTCTTTTCATTTAAAATGCTGCAATGATTTCATGAAGCTATTTTGAGGATAAATACCATGACTTAGCTGCTTATGTTTGGATAATTAGGGTTGATCTGGTAAGTAAAGTAAGAAGTAAATAATACATATCCATATCACATTCAGGCTGTTATTTTTCCTTTTAATTTTAGTATCTGTATGCCCTGGGAAAAATCAGGTTCAGTTGTACTGGAAGGCTCTGAAGCAAGTAGGACGACTTTTTTAAATTTTGTGTGCTGTCAAGATTCTTCTAAGAAGTAAAGAGATAGAATTTGTTGAATTGGATTTCCTTCTTCGATTCAGAATTGAACACATGCGAGTCCTGTTGACTTCCTAAGTACTCAGTGATGGAGTGTCATTAGAGTAGTTTGGGAAAATTGCTTTTCAGTTCTTTTTGGTGTTATTTCTGGACACATGCCTCAACTAGACAATTTCAAATAAAGTCATACATTCTACTGGGGTTTTTTTAGTAAAACTAGTGATGCTTTCAAAAAGGAGTTTTCTTTGCTATTTGGGTGCATTTTTCCTTAGACATCTCATACTGTACTTTGTGAGGAAATTCTATTTTGCCATAATTTTCCAGCCCCTAAAAATACAATTTTATTTCATACCACTCCTTACTGTAGTAAATGTCCCATACAGGGTTTCCAGTTTATTGTATCTTGATGTTTAACAGTAAGCAGACAGTATGGCAATACCAACCACAGTAAACTTTTATAAATAATATTATTTTTATGTATCTGTGCTTATGGGTATAGGTATGTAATTTAGTAGTTTAAGGCAAGTCCTGAGTCCCTTATAATTGGTTAAACTCGGGTTTTTACATACCTCAAAAAGTATCAGTGCCATCCTTTTTCAGTCATCATGCAGAAAGTACATCATCTGTATTTATGTCTTTGGCATACTTCCAGGCTATGGCAGTGATGGATGTGTTCAGTGGGGTAGATAAAGATATTGAAAGATCCACCAAGAAATGGAAGAAGTGGGTGGACTCAGAATGTCCAGAAAAGGAAAAGTTCCCCCGGGAATAGACAAAAAAAACAAACCTCTTTTGAGAAACAAATAATGCTGTCCATTAGGACAGAATGACATACACTCTGAGGTATGAAATCTGAGGGTACATCTTTCAGGGTAAGTGTGTGTAAGGGTGGTGGCTTGTCTGACAAAACTCAGATCTTAAGAGGAAAGAAAACTGGGTGGTCAAACAGAATTTGAGATCGATGACTGTGGTCCTTCCTATCCTGGTCTGCTGGTGCAGAGTTTGTGAAGAGGTAGTGTGTTGATACATGAGTCACAGCATATTTGGAGATTTGTGATTTCTTTTAGTTTGCATAGAGGTACCAGGGGAGAGTACTTACTCATAAATAGACATGCAGTAAGCTATCCTGTTAATATCTAGAAGTGTATTTCTTGGTGTTAGTTTTCATTATGGTATTAGGGCTGTATTAGGTGGGTAACCCTGCAGGATGATGATTTTTCAGCTCTCCCTTTTGAAAATTCTGTGATACAAAGAAAGATTCAGCTGTGGATACTGACCAATCTCCTCCCAGTTGTCTTTCAGTTGTACTGTTTTAATTTTTGATCCCAAGTGATGGTCTTACAAACCTATTCCTCCACATCACACCATCACAGTTTTTGTCCCTTTTTATATGACTTCTGAGAATGCAATTTTTGTCCTGGGTGCTTATTTTGCCCAGCTGCCCTGGCTTCATGTGCCAGTATTGCCTGCATATAATGACTTCATCAATTCAGTTATTGAAGAGGCCTTTTGCATTCAGAAGTTGCTGTTTTCTGTCATGTGGTCCCTATCCCACAGGGAAATGGGAATGATTGTCTTTCCTCTTGCTTCATCGCCTGCTTCCCTTCCTGCCTTCTCATGATTTCTCTGATGAAATGACCATCACTGTCAGATGCTCAAGTCTGCAATGGTGCAGACTTGAAGCATTTATCAAGGAACATTTTTTATCAAGGAACATCAAGGAACATGTTTAGTGGATGTTTTGTCATATGCATAGGAACTTTGTGGAAGAAAAGCTTTGGCTGAAGGTACATGGAAAGCGCAAGGATGGATTTAGCAAAATGCTAAGTGAGCAGTCCAGCTCAACCAGTCCTGTGTTTTCCATTCTGGCTTCCAGAGTAGACCCACTTGAAGATACTGAGACATTAGGTAAGCCTCTTACTTGCTTCACTCGCAACAGAAGCAACTTGCAACTGTCCTCCCATCAAAGAAAGGAAAATTGAGCTCAAAAGTGAAATGGAGCATGCAGGGCTAGAAATGAAGAAAAATCTATATATGGTTATATGCTTGTGTGTATGTTCTCATACACACAAGCATGTAGGGGTGTATTTTTTTTTCTACTAAACAGAAGAAAGCCTTCTGGAGTCATCTGTCGCTACAATGGAGTATGCACTACTATGGGAAAGTTGAGCGCAGTTTATTTTTGGCAGCAGATTCAAGTTCTAAAGTTTCTTCCACCCCCACCAGATGCATGGCAATGGGGTGGATGAAAAGTGTAAGGCCATAACCACTACAGTATGAAGAAATTTCTAGATTGAGCATTCCTCTGCTTGGCATAATGCAGGTTTCCTTTGTACTGTTTTCTACCTTTTGACTAGATGAGGGCCAGAGGGCAATTTTCTCCATGCTCATGTAATCTTGTGCCCCCTGTGACTAAATAATGGTCATTATACAAACTATATTCAATTGTATAGGGCTCTGTGGCTCTATACTTAGGATTACTATTCCCCACAGACAATAGTGAGAATACCAGGTTAATACATCTGTGACCTCACTGTGCTCAATTTAAGCTCAGGCCTCACAAGGTGAGAGGCTTGTGCATTTACCCACTGAACCAATCAGTTAAAAAACTGATGTGATATCTACCACATGTTGCTCCTTTTTTCATAAGGGAATTGCTCTGTACCCCCTGTAAGAGTTTCTAAAGCTCAGTAACAATGCCGAGCATCTATCAAAATGTCAAAAGGTTCATTATCTTAAAACCAAGGGAACAGATTTCTGCAGGCTTTTTCTAATACCAGCAATAAGGCCACTGTTGAGAGCTCGCAATTTTGCTTGTTGAAATTGTAAGGGTTTAGTGAAGTGCTTCAGAGGAAGTAATATGCATTGCACAAGTGATAGTGAAATTAATGGGGGCATTATCATTCTTTTTCCTTTCTGCTCTGCTAATTTTCCTATCTCCTCCCCCTCTGTCACTCACCCTTCCCCAATTATTTCTATTGCAGGCAAAAAGCTTGGGTTCATTATAGACTGTAGACTCTAGAAGATTTTATAACATCTCTTTTGGACAAAGGCAGGAGATGGTTGCAAATGAGGCACTCAAGAAGGCTGCCTGCCATGGCCATGGGGTTCTTTCCCAAGTGAGTGTCAAACAGTCCCTCTGACAAGGGAATGCCTCCTCGGCTGGAGGGATATTTCCAGAACACAAAATATGCAATGGATTACAGCAAAAGTTTTAAACAGCTAATAATCTTGTTCCATTTGCTTTTGCTTTTGGTTGTAAGAGGATAAACATCATATTAATAGGGTGTGTGTCATGTTTTGCTGAACAGCATCACCATCCTGGGAGGAATGGCAGAGATAAAGCAGAAGGCCCCTGGTGGGTAGCTAGAATTGCCCTCAGGCACACACTTCCCCGCCTAATTAAGAGCTCCTGTTCCATTCAGTGGGCCATAATGGAGAATTTAATGAAATGGGTCTAACTGCCCCTGGGGAAGCTGTATAATTAGCCCTGGAGTGCTGCTTTTCAGAGATAGCAGCCCTGGCTTTGGCCAGCCTTGTATGGACCAAGAACCCACTCTGCAGCGGACAAAGAGATCCGTGCAATCCCTTGGTGAGCAATGGTTTCCCAACACAGTAAAAGAGCGAACAGGAGCACTGCAGCTGTAAATGCTACTGAAAAAAAGATGCTGCCTTCAAACGTTTTGTGCCAAACAGCCAATGTGTATGTGTGACAACCCCTCTGCCCTCAAGCCAAACAAGAAATGCATGTTCCAGGCCTTGATATTAAAGTGGTCATGATAATGGACTGATTCCCTCCTCTTCTGGTTTTAACCTCAGCATCCTGGTTTGTCTGTCAACCAAGTTGCCTGCAACAAATGAAGAGATGAACTAGACTCAGTGTTGTCTGCTAGATGAAATCTCCATGGGATTAGTGAGGGGCCCTGATGTGCTAGGCACTGTGGGAGCACGCACAAACTGCCCCCTTTAGCATCAGTGAAACCAGAACTCTTTAACCAGATTTCACATGAGTAAGCTAATCATGCTAGTCTAAAAATAACCCTATTTTACTGCTAGTGAGCATAGAAAAGTTGTTGTGAAGAGAACAGCCAAGTTGGTTTTCAGGGGAGTTTCAGAGTTCTCAACCACTCTGGGGACAGGATGAGAAAATAGGAGAATGGTAGAAGCAGTGTTGTGTGTCTGAAGCCACAGGAATTAATGGGGAACATCTGAGAAGCTTCTGATGTTACAGACCTGCTCCATTTTTCAGCCCATTATTCCTGGCTTCTGAGGGAGGAGAGGGGAAAGGATTTTGCTGTGAAGATTTTTGATAGTGAAGGATTGGGGAAAGTCTGAAAGGACATTCCATAAAGATGTTGGACCAAATCTCAAATGGTGCTAATCTAGCTAGAGCTAGTGAGATTTGGATGTACTCAGTGCTTCTCAATCTTTAGTCTTCTGGGGTTTAGCCCAGAAACCCTGTAAGTTTATGTTTCAAAAAAAATCCTGGACCAAAAGATGACATATTTTACTATGGATTTTATTGTAGACTAGGGAGTGTATAATTAGATATTAAAAAAAAAAAAAAAAAAAAACCACAAAAAAAACAAAAAAAAACCCCACAAAACCCAACAACAATAACAAAACCTAAACCAAAAAAAAAACCCAAACCAATCTGCTATTCTGACTGATCTGGGAAATACTTTAAAAATTACTTTGGCTTCAGGTCTTGCAAAAGCAGTTGGCACAGTGGTTGGTAAACTAGCAGAATAGAGACTGACTTAAATTTTTTTGGTATCGGATTTAACTCTTCTATCAGTCTTAATTTCTCAAATTCAGACACCTGATATATTGAATGTTTATTTTGTTGTTATATCAAGGCTCCTGGTTTTATTCAGGGTAGAAACTTGTGTTGCATTTTTCATGGTTAAACTCAACATTCTGACTTAAGAAGGTTTTTTTGTCAGACATAAAATCCTTCACCTTTCCCCAGAGTCTGCTACCTGTTGTTTAGTTCAGTTGTTTATTTCCTTTTGAAAGCCAAGAGTTTATCCTTCTGAAGTTTCTTCCACACATCTGTGTTTCACGGGTATCAAAAGTAATTTTATGTCCATTACTTCTTAAAGTAAAAGACAGAATATATGTCAGAGAATTAAGGATTATTTTCTGCAGTTTTTATAGGCAATGCCAAATATTTTAAAAACCAGCTGAAGCCCTGTGCTGAATCTTATCTTGCCAAAATTCTCTACTAACACTACAAGCAATGGAGGCAAAAAAAATATACTCAATTTCAAACATGATTTTTGGGAAACTAAAATTTGAAGGACTTTGAAGGCTTTTTTAGTAAGTGTTAAACTGGTACATCTTCTGCTTGGGATAAAGTCTATGGATGATTTATGCTAAGAAACTGTAATGGTTGTCTGAGTATTATTTATAGACTTCTAGTTAAAGACTCTATTTTTGTTGGTTTCAGTAGCACAACAGTTCTTTCCTAGGGGATATTTGGAAATAAAAATGTCACTATCAACACTTGTGCATCTGGAAATTACTGCAAAAAATACTGCCCAATCTGTGGCATATACTGATCATTAAGAAACCTGTTTCTTACTCTCCTTCCAACCCCAGGCTTGTGAGTGCTCCCTTTCAGCTGCTGAGGCAGGCACAACTGTCGATAACACTGCCAGTTGTTACTGCATGTTATTCCTTTTTATTTGACAGGATACCCTTGAGCTGTGTACCAGAGAACGGAAATTTAAAAGCATCCTTTATCTTCTGTGCAATTTTCACAGTTGCGTTGTTGGGAGACTGAAGTTTGGCCCTCAGGGCTGGAACGGAAGGCAGCGGTTCAGCACCAGAGATCTCTGCGTCTGTGTCACTGTCCTCTGCAACTATTTGGAGGCCCATGTGAAGGTAAGAAGTAGTGGTCAGGTAACCACACGCCAAGGTCATTTCAACTCAATCAGCTGTTTATACTGAATAAGGGGGACACAATCCTTTCTCTGGAACTGTTATTTAAGTAGCTGGCATTATATGATGCTCTTGTTGAGTATGAAAATAAACCAGATCAAAGGGGGTGGGGGGCTGTGGGATTTTTTCTGGCAGTGAATGCTTGAACTTTGTAATATAGGTCAAACCAGTTCCACATCAGTAGCTAAAGGGGAAAAAAATGCCCTTCATTATGTTAACAAAAACAGGGGTTTACATGTGCATATATGCCAAATTCATTAGGCAGGTAATGAAGCATTTGCACAAATGTAATTACAAACAGCAATTCTGACAGTTCATAACACTGCATTAATAATCACTACAATTAGTTTTGATGATGGAAGCAATTTACAGCACGTCACATATATAAATAATGGTGCATTTCCTGAATGTGTCATTATTATGTATTAAGGATGCCACCTTGTTGTGACTTTTTCAGTAATGTTCCCCTTGAGTCAAAGTTAAGGGTAGATGAGTGATTTTATTTCTGAGCTACAGCATATTTCGGATTTGTATAGTTTAAATACCGAGTTGAGGTCACTTGTCTAAATTCTGTATGCGAAAATGTGAAATGCCTAAATAAAAGCAGCAATTATTTATTACTGAATGTTATAGTATATTACTAAATAGATCCTCCAATTTTAATAACTTAAAGAAATTTCAGAGATAATCATAAAGAAAAAAAGATAAGTGTAACCCCTTGATTATATGGTTTTCTCCTTATCTTCCAACTTGTATTTGCTCTTACAAATTGATTTTCTTTTTCTCTTCATACCCCTACTGACCTTTATTTAGCTAATAGGACATCAAAGTGGTTTTCCTTTTTGTAGTACTTGGTGTCATAATAGTGAAATAATTGGTTAATTTTATAGTGATGATTTAATAATGTTTCCCATTTAGAAAACAAGTCTATAAAATCAGCTTATTCCAACCGTTTTCTTTGCTAATAAGTCTTGCTGCTTTAAACTCTGTTCTTTTCAAACCACAATTCATAAGCTGGATAATTAATTTTGCTAATTAATGAGAGGGAGGATTCTGTTCTCAGAGAGCACTAGAAAGATCTGTAAGGTCAAGAGTTATTTCTTCTCTTGGTAATATTGCTTATTGGCCCTTCTCATTGTATTGGTTAGTGTTTCATTACCCTGTGGCTTTATAAGGATTTTTTTACATAGATATTGGAGAGAGAAATAAGATAATAGGTTTTTTTAAATGTAACTTTGTATACATGTATATATATGTGTATATATCTATATAAACCTCCCAATTTATTATCTTTTGGGGAAAACGTTCTTAAGACAACTATGGATTGACCAGAAAACAGAAAGCATAAGCTGGGCAACTTGAGCTAGCCCATCAGCTAGTGGAGATTGCCATAACTTGATCATCACTTGTACCAGTTTTATAGTGTTTTCCTGTGAATATCCAATCTCGCATCTCAGTTTGACTTAATCCATTTTCCTGCTGCTAAGACAAACTCCAACATGCTAACTCTGATAGTTAAGGCCTCCTTATGTGAAGTACAGGATGCTTGATCCTGCCTCATTGTCCCACTCTTGCCCTCCACCTTCTGATTCCTACACATGTGTTTGTGGAGTTGTCATTCAATGTTGTAAGGGGGATGTGGATTCTGTCTTCACCGTTATGCATCCACTGAGCAATGGCTCTGTGCTTTTTGGGGTACAACAGACTAGTTTTCTATATAGTACAATGGCAATTATGTGAATCTGACAGCCCAAAATATTTCTAATTCAAGCTTTTCAGTTTTCTTACACTACCAAAAATTCCCCTTTTGTATCAGCAGCTTTGATTACCCCAGTATAATCAATGCCCCAGAAATGTGCAGCTGAATAAGCTCATACTGAGTTAGAATATTGATATACTCTTGTAAAAGACAAAGGGAGGAGCAATTTCTTGAGATAAATATATATGAAATTAGAAAAACATTAAATGAAGTTTTGTTGCCAACAAAGAGAAGAGTAGGTTCTAACTCCAAGAATGCTTTGTTCTAAATCCAAGTTGTTCACATTTTTCACAGGGATTCTCTGATCAGTCTTCTCATCACAAGCATGCAGCGTTACATGTTATATTCCAGTGGCTTTTTTTAAAAATTTTTTTTTCCATTCTCTTTAAACCAGTTTAAAATAAAAATGGGTTAGAGTTTCACATAATCAAACTGCTACATACAAGTTTATGTAGTAAGCAGGCTGGAATAGCTGCAGCTATTTTACTTGTTCTGTTCTGTTACATCATGCAATATGTTAAGCCCATAATTAAGTTTTTACTTGAACTGTTGGGAGACAAATACTGCCCCCAAGGGCATAACGGTTCCTGTCTGCAAAGGTTTCCTCACAAACTGGCATATTTTGCAAACCAAAGGGCAGCAAAAAGAAGCTTCAAATGTTGTGAAGCCAAATTAAAGAGAAAGACAGTAGTTTCTTGAATAAAATGGTTTTCCTCTCTTAATCACATGCTATAACAATGGCGTTATGACTAGAATTCTACAATAAACTTAAAGCTTATGTAATGTGGCAGTCATGGGGTTAATATTAGTTCAATTTTCACTAAAGTTCTTGAATACTTACCAATTTCAAATAATGTAGAATTTCAGTTACTAAGTGTTTCCTAGTGAGAGGATATAAAACACTGCAATCAGATACAAGTTTTTTATTTCTCCTTTAAGAAAGGCACAGTAGGTTACCTTCCTGTCACTCATGAGGATTATGTTTTTAAAGATCTGTATGAGAAAATACATGCACTTGTTCATGAAGTTATGTTCTCTTATATCATGTGGAGTCTTGAAAATGTGCTTTTCACTTATAAGATTTTTATAAGGGATAAGGTAGAAAACATGACATAAGTCTCAGATAATTCATTTTACACTGTTACTGATTTTAGTCACAAAGTTACTGTTTTTACTCAGATACCTCTCTCTGGATTGAAATAAAAGAAATATGTTTTTCAGTGTAGTCTGATGAATAAACCAAACCCAGCAATGCAGACATATAACCATGAAGCTTTCTGAAAGGAGGCACTTTAATTTCTTTTGTTTCTCCAAGCAGCATTTATTCTGAACAGCTTTGGTTTCTCCTTTAGAAAGCTGACTTGTTTTATTCAGTGATGCATTCTATTCCCCAGGTAGGTCCTATGGGAAAACTTTCATTACCTCTTTGGTGAGATCATACAGAGTGGCCACCAATACCTGGGACCACAGGCTCTGCTCTGTACACCTGCAAGAACTCATCAGACCACTTGTGGTAAGAACTTTCACATATGCCTGAAGCTCCTGAACATGTATATATAGTATATTCAACCTAAGGGAAATTGAAGACCACAAACTTTCTCATCTATGCAGCTCCACCTGTAGCTAGGTCTTGTCTGACTGTGAAGGAATAAATTTACAATGATTCATCATGAGCAGATTTTGTCTGAAAACGTTTGTGACTTGGCATACTGCTTGTTTACTTTTTCAAGTACCCTTACTTGGTAACGTGAATTCAGTATTTTGTAACACTGCTTGTATAGTGATCTTAATGACATTGGGTACACTTAGGTTTTCATTTTCCTAGTAATACTATTTTACGGTGCTTCAATTTAGAAAGGTCTGGATTGGCACGGGAAAGTATCTCTTATGGAACTGGTTACTTTAACCAACATAACTGACAGATTCACCAGTTCCAGCAGTCCAGAATGGCACTATCCTCAAAACTTGCACTTACTGTTTGCATATTTTCTTCTCCAGAAAAATAGTAGAATGGAAATGTTATACATTTCCTTGCATTTTCCCATTTCCAAAATAGGGAAAATAGTTTGTAAGACTGTTTTTAATTTTCTACTACCCTCTCACACATCTGTAGCTTTGTCAGTTTATCACCAGCTGACATATACTGAATATTCAAATTTCACTGTTGAGTTTCTGTCCTGGACAGCAGTGTATGTGGAGCATCCATGAGTCCAAGGTGCCAGGTAGGCAGAGTTGCTTCTAATCAGCAACAAATGTTAGAATTTTTGAGGCTACAAAAAGAAAATGTTGCTCTAACTTTAGTTCTAGGAAGTCTTGCTTGGAAATTACTTTAAGCTATTTCCATATACATACATTTATATGTATTTATGTGGATGTATATACAGGGGGTGTGTGTATAAGATATATAGATAGAGATAAAAATATTAAAACTACCCAGTCAGTTTCTGGGTTTGCTGAAGTAGTTACTTCAGAGAACTGATTGTACACAATTTTCTGAAAACAGCCAAGAGATTTTTCAAGTACCCTTTGCAGACTTCTTATTTTTCATTTTCCAAAGGTAAAATTTTATTTGAGAAGAATAAAATATGGAAATTAGCATGTTACATGTGAGCAGGCCATTTGTGGAGCCTGGATAACTTGGGGGAAGTGCTCCTTTCAGCCCTGGCAATGGGCTGAAGCTGCCTTGCAGTTGCAAGCAAGATGAGCGGGCTGATGTCTCCTCGGTCCCTAACAAGCAGGTTTTCATATGTCAAAGAGCCACACTCAGATGAAGGTAATTGGAAGTAACTGCTCAGAAGAAGATGCCCAAGAGTAAGTTGCCATGGAGATGGAAAGGCTAAACACCACTGTACTCCTAACCTCGAAGGAGGCGGATTTCTCCACATGACAGCTGAGGTCACAGGGGCACGCTGGGAAGCTCATCCTGCCAGCTCGAGGTCTTCCTGTAGCCTATGGATAAGTGAAGAATTACTGCTTCCAGTTTTGGTAGTCCATTAACCTTCACAAGCCTGAACTTTCATTCAAATAATTGCAAAATAAGTATAGGTGGTGAAACCTGAACAGAATCACTGCTATTTGTATGGCCTTTGGAAAGTTTAGGGACCCAACCCTGAGCTTGGATCCACTGGTGTGGATCTTTCCAAGATTTCTGATGTAATTGGAAAATACTAAAGCTCAGAATTACCAGCAAAACCAGAAAATCATTTATTGACCGGCAACCAAATGAATGTAAACAGGATGGCCTTTCATCACTGGTGGGGCTTTGTGTTCACTGGGGCGATTACCTTCTCTTTTTACCTGTTTGCCTTACTGATGAGTTCTTTTAGATATAAATTCATTTCACAAGGTGCATTAGAATAAGCCACTATGCATGAGCTTTGATATACCTCACCTGGGATCTGCCATAAGGACAGAAGGGTGGCGAGTTCCTGCTATGAACCCCAGGAACCCACAGCCTCTGTGCACATGACTCCCATGGATACAGTAAAACCTGATTTAAGTGCCAGCAGAGAGACTGGTAAGTACAAACTGTCTGACAGAATTGATCTTCTGCTCAAGGTAAATAACAGGGCTTTTTTCAAAACCTCAGCACTACTTTAAAGTGGTCTTAAGATATAGCCTATTGTGGGTGAGGTTAGTGGTGCAAGTTCAGGCGCAGGTAAATGGCTGGTTGCAGAACCAAATGACTTCAGAAATAAGTGCTTAGTGATGTTATTTTGAGCAACAGCTTGTTGTTGACTGTTCTAAATGCCAAAAGCCGTTAAATGTTATTGTGATTCTGTGGAGTGGACCCTGCATTAGGAAGAAATAGCTCTTGTGAAAAGTACCACTTAAAGCTAGAAATATTTTTCAGCAAAAACAACTTCAAGTCTAGTTTAAATCCCAGACAGCCCTATGACAATAAGTTCAGATAAATGCTCTGAATCCAGTGAAGTTCTTACAGCACAGGAGCTGGGGGAGTCTGGAAAAGAAATGTGATTGCTACAGCTTTTATTCTGTCCTGTCATCTGTAGGAGTACTCTTATACACCAAGAATACATCTCACCAAAGCCCTGTCTACCTACTTAAATCTTGATCTGCTCTAAAGTCCCAAGTCTTATCTTAAATATCCTGACAGAGTTAGGGCCTAGGTGCTCTGTAGGAACAGTGCAGTTAATAGTGTTCGGTTCAATATTGAGCTGATTGAGACCTTAATTTTTTTCTCCTGCAAAAATCATCACCACTGTCTTTCTCACTGAGGCCAAAGCAGCATTATAAAACCCCAAGCAAGACTCCTACCTTTGGAGAGATGCAGTGGTGTAGCTAATTTTCTTTTCTGTTCCAGCTCCTGGCTGCTAGGGACATTCTCTTCAGCCAGGCAGAAGAGAATGGAAGGGACATAAATACTGTCCTGACTAGCAACCATTTCTGTGGAAAGTGGAATGGGATCACTGTTTCAGATAAGATTGCCCATATACTGACATGTGCTATCCCAGTTCCACACTCCACTTACCTGTCTCATCTACCTGTCTGTCCCTTTGACCACTTTAAGGTTATTATGAGTGCAGTGTGTTTGTACAAAGCCCCTAATTAATGACAGACTAAATAGAACTAATGTTGTGGCTCATATTAACACACAACAGGGTTGAGGTGAGTTGAGACTCCAGTCCTGCCTCTCCCACAGGTGTCCTGTGTGACTTTCCTCCTGCTCAGACTCTCATCTGCAAAATGGCATAATAATCCTTGCTTGTCTGCTGCAGGGATGCAGACATTCAGCACTTAAAATACACTCACCTCAGTAGTGACAGTCCCTAAAACAAACTCAGAGCATCCTCATGAAGGAAGAAGCAACAGTATTTTAACACTGCAGAAAATGGGACTGTCGGGAAATTATGCAAATAGTAACTATGCTAAAAATACTTTAGTAACCCTCTTCCATTGTATCAGAACATACAGGCATCATGTCCACAGACTCCAAGCAAATCTCAGAAATTTTGTAGATACAGAAGAATATTTCAAGAACTGGTCTCAGAATTATCAATAACATTATTGATTCTTTTCTGCAGCTTGAAGGGGAACCGGCACTAGGTTTCTTGGCCCCACGAAATCTGGATTGTGATGGATACCATAAATACATAGATTAAATTCTTGCATCTGAAAGCCCTGTACTATATGGACTGCACTCTGATGCTGAGATGAGATTCTTGACAACAATATCAGATAATTTCTTCAAAACTCTTTCAAAAATGCAACCTATGGATACATTTGTAGGAGAGGGATCAGGCTAGTCTGCAGAGAAAGATGTGAAGTTCTTAATCTGGTGTGTTGTCAGTGCTTTAATGACATGTGGAGCACACATCTGACTGTGTTATTTCAGCAAGAGATCTAATTTCTGGGGGGAAAATGATGCATCAAATTAGAAAAGATTAAATGAGTGTTAATACTAGTGATGATAATGCACCAGCCTGGCCAAGGTACTGCACTAGGAAGGAATTTGGACCAAAGATATTTGGAGTAGAGGAACATCTAACCTGTTATGCAGTTCATTTCTTTTTAACTTTGAATTAATTGTGGGGTGGGAAACAAGGTATGGATCTATCTTACTTTTTTTTTGTATGCTTTTATAAACAAGTACAGCAACAATAACTTACTATAAAAAAGGCACGGTTGGTTGAATTGGTGGGTCTAGTCTTCACCTCTGTCCTTTGTTCTCATCTCCTGCATGATAAATTCCCTTTGAGTAGCTTTCCTGCTCCTTCCCACTTGTACCAAGCATAGGAAGTCCCTCCCAGCCTGCAGTCCTGGATTCTTTCTGCCACACTGACAGCACAGCCAAGCGGCGATGTGCACAGTCTCCATGACACGAAGTGCAGCCCAAGCACAGTGCTCTCCCATCACTTCCCTTGCTGGGCCCTTGATCTGATTAGGAGCCAAGTGGCTGCTCATAGAGACTTCCCATCTAAGCAGTAGCCGAGGAGGTTTTCAGGGAGTTTTAGTTTACTGGTAGTCTGAAGAGGTGAGATCTGGCCAAGGAGGCTGTTTGACCATCTCTTAGCCTTAGCACCTCTCTTGTACAGAACCTGTAAGAGTTTAGCAGAACAATATCATTAACAATATCAATAAGCCATCAGATGCTAGGTTAAAGGGACCAACCCTAATAGAAGGCTAAGCTTTGTCATTTAATATGGAGTTAACTGGGGCACTGTAGTTCTGTTCATGGAACATCACTGGTGCTGTACTTAAGAGATTAAATGAATAACACATCAGCAGGGAAGGAAAATGTAATCAGAAATCTCAGCTAGTTCTGTTTCAGACCTTTCTGTCTTCTGCACCTTCCTTTCTGAGTGTAAGTCTGAGAAACTATGTCCAGAAGCCTCAAAACCTGCCATGTGATGAGACTGAGCCTTGAGCTCCTCATCCTTACCAGAGTTAATTAAAGTCTCCTGTGACTCCCACTCTTCTGCATTTCTCAGTCCCTTTCTTTACTCCCTTCTTTTCCTCTAGGCACTCTTTTTTTTTTCTCTTATCAGTATCCGATCATGGAGGCTTTGCAGGAGGGAGTGTGACAGCTCTTCTTGCAAGTGGCCAAACAGCACTTCATCTGCTGGGGGAAGTTTGTGCTTTTCACATTCAGTTCCCATCCACTTTAGGGAGTCTGGACTATTATATATGGCATTCATTAATTCTGCCAAAGCTAGGACTGAAACAGAGGCTGAGCTGCATTAATGCTGTGATTTCAATTCCTGCTCATTAGTACTGTTATGAATTGTTCTTCATTTATGTTCTGTCTCAGTTACAGAGCAGGCCTGCAGGGAGGGAGAGAGGCTCTTTTGGGGGGTGAGACGTGTGTGCCTGTGCCTGCACTGTATTTTGCCTAATGCCTGGGACAGGAAGGACTGTGGGTGGTGGAGAGGGTGAAGGAAGCTATTAGGTTCTAGAGAAGTACAAACCTCCAAACACACTCAGCTGAAAATCAAGGCAATTTCAGGGTACATCCTACTAACAGCAGTCATCCCAAGTCTGGAACAATGTGTTAGTGGGCTTCAGGGGTCAATATTACTTGAAAATGTGAAGCTAAATAGAAGCTGCTAAGTGTTAATTGTTTTGCAGTCATTTATCTCAGTACTGTTGCCAAAAAGACAGCAAAGGTGAGGGAGGGAGCATCACTGGTTTTTATCTGAGAAAACGAGATGTTTGCACTCTCCTGGAAAAGAAATCAGACTTGAAAGTAGAAGACACAAAAAGAGTTGACTGCTGGGATTTCTAATGGCACTGTTGTATTGTCCTGGACAAGTTAAAGAATGTCCTGGATGATATTCTGGAGATACTTCTTGAGAAATTTAATGTCATGCAGAAGACTACTGCCTGGAGCCCCTGTGCCCTTGTTTGCCTTCAAGAGTATAGGAGGAGGAAACTTTGTCCTTTCAGAGATCTGTAGCTGGACCTCAATACGAAAGCAAATGACTTTTTTATTAACAGTACTGTTGCTCTTCTGTGCATTTTGGGGCTTTTTTTTTGCTTTTTTTGGAAATGAAAGAATAGCTATTCTTTATGGTGTCAGTATGCTTTTTATTTTTCTGCAGACAAAGGGGGAGCTGATATTTTCTCCTCACATGGAAGTGCTGCAATCTACACTCTTCTGTGATGTTTTGCCAAACACATGGACTAAACTAGCATATTCCTTCCACATAATGCTTTACCCACTGGTAAGTACCCTACAGTGACAGGGTTTAGCTACTAAGCACAGAGCTATTCCAGCAGCTTTATTCTTTTTTTTCCAAAATTTTTCCTAATGAAAGTCAGTTTTCCTTTGAAGTGGGTTTTGTAGAAATGCCAAGCACTTTGCTGAAGGCTCCATCACCACCCTTTGTCCCAAGTACTAGGGGTGTTCAGCATCTTGCAGGATTCCTTTTCCCCCAGCCTGCCACCAGCAATAGCTGCTTGCAGGTGGCTAGACATGGATAAACCAGGCAGTGTTTTTGGAAATTCCTCTGATACCTCATGGCAACGTATGCTGCAGTATGCCATTACTCAAACAAAAAAACCAAACAAATAAAGACCCCAAACAAATAATAATTTAAAAAAAAAAAAAAAACCACAAAAATTGTCTTTCTCCTGTTTTTTTTTCTTCAGCCTTGGCAAACAGTTGACAGTTGTAAATAAACAGATCTAAAGAACTCTGATTTTTTTTATTTGCTATGCCATAATACTTATAAGCCTTTGGGGAGATATACCAAGAAGCAAGGAAGTACTTGAAAATCCCTGTATTAGCATGATATATAATGACACAAGTATGTGGGCAAAGTGTAAGAATTAAAAGAAACTTTTTTTCATCTGGATTTTCAAGCAGTCAGTTATTGCAGTAGGTGTAATATGGTTGTAGGCTGTCTCTCAATGGAAATCACGTTCATCTTTTGAGCTGCAACCCCTCTTTTAACAACTTTCAGAGGATAAACATCATACCTTGTTTTTTTGAATCTGTGTTTTCCTGAGACTGAAGCATCTCATTTAGGAATGCCAATTCAGGCCTGTCATCAAAATGAGATTTTAGTTTTAACTTTGAAAAGCTGTAAACTAAGTTACAGTTCATTAGAGGAAAGGTGAATGACTCCCAGAGGCAATTAAAGAAACATCATTGTTACTTGTACTCTTCACCAGACCCACATATATAATAAAAGGAAAGCAACACTTTTGGAAGAGAGTTGCTACTACAGAAGCCCCAAGGGGCAAGTCAGGGTGGGAGAGTGGAGCAATGACAAAGATGTCATTTGACTGTTGCTTTTTGAAATGGTGACATGCATTTTTCAGAGGATTTTTTTTAAAGCATTTGTCAATCCAAGGGTAATACTGTATATTCCTCCTCTGGATATGAGGGAAGTATCGTGGAACCTTGTGACTGAAGTTTGTGTTTGTGATGGTATTTGCATATATAGTTTCCTGTCACATAAATCCTCCTAAAATCCACAACAAGCATATGCAACATTTTATATGCTAGTTTATGTTAGAAGAACACACAACAAACTTAAATCCAGCAGCTTTCAGAAAGTGCATGGCCCTTCAGCAGCACAGAACTCATCTGTTTTAACTACACCAAAGTACCTGTTTGATATCTCACAGTACACATACAGGCTAAGTGTTCCAGCATAGTTCTCCACCCTTTGGTGGAGAATTCACCATAAACTAGTGGAGGATTACGGGAAAATCTGAGAATTTGACTTTGGCAGGAACATTCATATTTTAAGTCCCAACTGTAAATAGCTTCCAGTCCCTGCTTTCAATAAGAGGGCATGTTGATGAAACCACAAGTCCAGTCCAGGCAGATGCTACGTACTGATCTCTGCATTCAGACAAAGAGATGATGCACAACTGGACAACATTACAGCCTGCACTAAATCTGCATGTTCAAATGTAGCTTTATCTGTTTAGCCACTGTTAAAACCCAAATTATTCCAGTCTTGCACTACAGAACACTACGTAAACCGCGTGCTGTTTATTGCAGGCACCAGGCTGGACATCAAGCTGGGGCCGATTCCTGAAGCGCAGCTCAAGGAATTGACTTAGCAATGCCAATCATTTTTTTAAGGGCAATTCCAGTGGATCAAAGGGAAACAGATAATGTTTATGAATGTCCAGTTTATAAAATCAAAAGCAGAGGGCCAGCTTATGTTTGGACTTTCAATCTGAAAATCAAGAAGTCAGGTAAATGGGTTCTGGCAGGAATAGCTTTACTCTTGGCAGTTTAGTACTAACCTTTCAATAATACATGCTGCTTTCTCATTCTGCCTTGTAGTAAAAGTTAAGGAAGATAAACATTTTTCAAAGTCAGCTAGAGCAGGAGATTTGCCTCACAAAAACACAATCCTTAGTGTAACACTTATGTGCTCTATGTTGTTATTTCCTCATCCATCAGTGTTGTGTTCATGTGTTTCTCCACATAATGATTATTGATCTGCAAGCACCATTACACCAGCTACGGGAAAGTAAATGGGAAACATTAGCATCTGGGTGTAGTTTGACTCACAAAGTACTCCTCTTTAGATTAGTCTTTATTCTCTCTACATAAAATGAAACAGGTATCTTACAAGAATTTTAACATATTTTAACATGCAATACAAGCATGTTGCATTTAAACGAAGTTGTTCAAAAGCCTGGTTGTACAAATGAAAAAAACCTCTAAGTATGAACTGTAAGAAGCAAAAAAAAAATTAATCCTGAACTCCGATTTAGACCAGATGGTTCAGGCAGCAGATGCACTACACAAAAACTGCTGGTTTTACTGGGATGATGTTTAAAATTTTATTTTATATTTTTAAAGAAATACTCTTCTAGTTTCATGTTTCTGTGAATAATTGCACTTTGAAATAAAATAAAAAAAAACAATCATCCTCCCACTGGTCGATTGCATCAGCTTTGGTTGGAATATAATGGCATCAAATGAAAGGACACTTTCCTTCTTTGCAGGGACAAGTTCCATAAACTGCAGGTGGATTAACAGGTTCAGAAAGCAAGGGTTGGAAAACTGAATCTTTAAGGTCAAGTTGGGAGACAAGGGTGTTTTGTTTCTTTAAAGATACGGATGCTTTGAAGGTAGTTGTTAAACATCCTTTCTGCAAACTTGCACAATTATATAAATAAAAATATTGCTCAAACTGATCAAGTTCTCTATCACGTGCTTGGGTAGCTCTATTAAAAATTAACCACTCAAGGTTCAAGAGTGCCATTTCACTTAACCTATAGGTCTGTGCATGTAGATTTCTCTACCAAAACATTTTCCTGAGAGATCTTTTGCATAAGACCATATCAATCAAAAAGTTCCCAACACAGAAATGAATGTACTATACACAACAATTCTATCTTATATAAAACGGAGTAATAAACTTTTGAAGTCAAAATTTTTCAACATATTAACCAGTTGCAGGCACAGCTTGAGCTCAGTGTTGTCAATTGTCATCCGCCAGTTGTTTTTGTAAACTAGGAGACATGAGAAAACAATGTTAGTGCTTTTTAGGAAACTCAGGTTCCCCATAAACAACAGTTTCCATTACTGAAGATGACAACTTCCAAAACAGCACTTCTATACGCTTCAAGGAACCAGTAGGGATTTCAAAATAGGCAAAAGCATTTCAATTTCTTAAGCAAAACAGTTGTTTACACAGACAGTATGACTCACTTCAAAGAAGCCAATTTCAGCCTAGGAAAAATTCTGAAGTCCAAGAGACTTCATTTGCATAGGTGCAGGATCTGCCCCAGGGCACAAGAAGTCAAGTGTAATTTAAGGGGCTACAACAGTTTAACAAGGAATGACTACGGAGCATGACCCTCACCTTTCCAGGTACTCCTTGACATTGTTGTAACCGTAGAACTTGGCCAGGTGGATGAGCATGCCGGTGGCACAGCGCCCGTCCCGCCGGCGGCAGTAGCTGCAGTTGCACACCCCACGACAAGGAGGACAGATCCAGGCCTGCAAGGGCATGAATGTGGGACAGGGGGTAAAAGCAAGTTATGAGCAAGGTTATATTGGCCTTCCCGTTGCTCAGACAAACGTAAGTATGGCTTCCCTACCATGTGACTGCTCAGGGCAAGGTTTTAAAAGCCTCTATCAGCCAGGCAGTCAACCTTGTTAACAATTTCCAAATTCTGCATGATTAAAGAAATCATTAAATGCTTTAATGCTTACTCTGAAGCCTCAGGTTCTCTAATGTGCTCAGTATTGATTTTCAGATAGACTGAAGTCATCTGTAATGCCTAATGATAATTCATTCTGTGCTAGGCTGACCGTAGTCAACTCCCTAGAAGAAGATGGGTACCCATTGTGACAAGTTTCTTTGGCTCTGCCTACTGGTATAGCACGATTCCTGGAATTGAATACCCAGCTCTTACATGAGTCAGGCATCTCCAAGCTGCTCAGCAACTGCACACAGAAGCACAAGTGCTAATACAGCAGCCACTGCCAGCACCTCAGAGCCATTAGTTTTCTGCTGACCTTCAGAACAGCCCAGAAGCTCATCTCTAAAACAGAGGTGGAGGAGAGGAGGTCTCAGAACAAGCCAAGCACTCTGTTCTGCTAAGAGGTTCTTTGTGTATCCACGTGCCTCATTCTCTGGCAGCAGCCTGTGCTCCCTCCTTGCTCAGTGTCTCAGGGGACAACAAAGAAAAGGGAATCACAACCCTAAGACTTTTAGGGTCCTTCTCTTTTTTTCTCATATTTAAACAATGGAATCAAAAACAAGGAGCCTGCTTTGCATGCCACGTTACTGAGAGCATTAAAAAATGTGTCTGTTTTGGCATTTTTCTGAAAGTGGACGGATTCCATTTCTTAAAAGCTCTCACACTTGCCCTCCACCATCTGATAACCAAGTGGAGCTTCAAAGCACAAAGACAGGTGGCTGGTAACCCAGGTCCAGCACTTTCCACTTGAGTTCTAAACAAAATCAGTGTCAGTCATAACAGTACTACAGATCTTCTCATGGCAAAGAAGTTTAAACACATCATGTTACCATGAGCATATATTGTTCATTATACTTTTGTTCCAAGCCCAAAAAATGATACTTACTGGATCAAGCAGAGCTGATTTCACATCTTCACCGTATCGATTTCGAAGACACGGTCCACAAAACTGCCCTCTTACTCCTCCACAGCCCTGGTTGCGACAGATTGTCTTTGTATCTGTTGTCTTTTGTCGACACTGGTGGCAAGTACTACCCTAAAAGTGGAAAGGAGGAGAAACATCCTAGGACATCTTAAATGCTCAATGACAAACTTTCCTAATAATAAGCACAAATTTCAAACCGAAGTCAAATTCAGCTGTGAAAATCTTAGTAAGTTCTATTATTATGATAAATCATATAGCAATGGTAGGAATTTTACAGAGACAGCGTCCAGCTTCAGTTAGTTGTGCTGGAAGTCTCAAATTACATGAGCCTCATGTTGCAGTTCTGATCCTTTCTTCTAACTAAGAAAAAGCTAGAACTATTCAGAAAATGACCTTGTGACTCATCTCTGCCAATACAATGAAATACATAATAAGTTGATCTTTACAACAATCAATAGCCAAACCCAGTGAAAGAAAGGAAGGAGAAGTTCCATCAAGAACTTTAGAAACTACCCAACCTGTACAGAAATGTGATTTCCAGGGGGTACAAGGAACATCAGGGATCACTATTATTTAATGGTACAACCAACACAACATTTATATTGAGAATGAGAGATAAAAAGGATGCCAGCTCTTCTCAGTGGTGAGTCAGAGCTATAGCAAATTTTATTTAATAGCTCTGTGGCAAGAAAGCACTTCTCTCCAGAGGTAAAAAGCTGGTGGGGTGTATCAACCAGCACAGTCAAGCCTGACAAAGCTTTCAAGGTCGTGCTTGCATAACATAATAATGATGAGCTGCACTCTCTCCAGAACCTCAGGAAAGCACACCTTTCAGCAAACTCCAGGGAACTACTGAGAGACTTTCAATTTCAAGCAGACAGACAAACTGAAGAATACAGCAGCCACTTACTAGAACTTTGTCATAGATTTTGTCTCTAACAGTGACTGCAATGTTGTCCAAGTCCTCTTCAGTAATATCTTCTACTGGACGATGAGACGAGTACTTTGATGATCTCCTTCTTTTGCGCACTCCACAATCCCCCTGCTAAACAAACTCATCTCAATACCTTTTGTCTGATGTCACGAAGACTCTGTCACCAAACTTGGTAACAAATTCTTTCATTTTTAATGTGTATGCAGTCCAGAGTGGGCAGACTACAGGCTCATGCACCACTGGAAGAACAGGTAATAGTTTCCAAATTATCACTGCCTCTTTCCCTCTCCTCACTAACTTTTTCTCTACTACCTTTTTTATTAATTCTGTTTCAATGTTCTTCCTTTCCATCATTACTACTTCTACTTCCATAAATCCCTGACATGACTTCTGCTAACTTTTTTTCTTTGCATTCCCTGCACTCCTCCACTGTAACCCTTCATGCTCCATTTCTTCCCTCTCAAAATAAGAAACTATGATCATATGCCTTCCCGTGCTTTCCTCCTTCAATCTCCTTGCATACTCTCTGATTGCTTTCTCCAATGACAATGTCTAATGCCCTGCAAAAAACCCTCTACTGAAGTTTTAGGTTAGCCCTGCATACTCAGGCCTCCCTTTCTTACTATCCTCTTTGTTATTTGGAAGAGAGTACTCCACTCACTATTAAATGCTCTTTTTTCATTCCAAATATCCTTCTCTTTGACCCCTATTCATGGATAAATCTTATCTGATTCTTAGCCTTCCCCATACCTGTCTCTTCACTCTAAGATTGCCTCTGTTCTGTCCAAAACAGTCATTTGCCTGCTCAGGTTCTCATTCAGTGCTACTCCACTTTTTCTAATAGCCAAGTTCCCTCTATAATGCTTCAGCTATGCCCAGCACTCTTTCCTACAAGCAGAACTGGTATCCAGTCTGTGTGGATGCACACTTAAAGAGTCTTCCTCATAAGGGCTAGGAATTTTCAGATAATGAATAAATAACAGACTGTAAGTAAACTGCTTTGTTACGCTTGGACAACACAGGTCACAAGCAGAGCCCACTTAACAGGTGAAAGATGAGGCAGAAAGGCCTGGAGATAACTTTTTCTGTAGCTAATCCCAACCAAAGATTCTCAATAACTTTCTGTAAGATGTGATGTCTGGTCTAAGTGCTGGCCAACAATTTAAATGTTTCCTAATTCCTGACTACTGGAGATATCAAAGTCTGGCAAATACCACACTGAGTCTCTTCAAGAGGTTTTGTTGCCTATAGCTACGGATATGTTCTGCAAATTTCACAGCCGACACAGTAAATTTTTCCAAGGCAAATTTTTCTGGCGGACGAGCATTTCTGGTTGGGTTCATTCGACGTGCTATCTGGCCTTCAGAAAATGTCCTCCTTGGGGTTTTCTTCTGTTTCTAGAAGGGGAAGAAAATTCCAGTAACTGTCCTTTCAGTTATTCATAGCATTAAACACTAGAAACGATCTGAAAATGTCTGTACCACACGTGTAGTATCATAAATTAATCTGTTGTTCTCCCACTCCTTAATTGTTAAGCCAAACCTCACCAATTTCTAGCATTCTCCTTACAGACTATAACCTTCTACTCCTTTTAAAACTCCACACCTTCAGGTCAAATTCTATTCCAATTAACATCATAGAACTACACCAAAAATTTAACATGTTGTCATATTAAGGTAGAAGCTAGTTCTTACTGTTCTTTGATAGCTAAATGCTCAGATTTTCCCACAATCCGAATACACCTTTGAGGAACAATCCACATTCTAGTTTATTTTCTTTTAAACTTTTTAAATTGAAAGGGCATTATTAAGCTGCTTCTCGTGGTTCATGATTCCTAAAACTTGGAAATTCTTTAGAGGTGAAAGATATCCTCTTGATATTGTCACACCTGCCAATCACTGCGTGACTGAATTCATGTACCATAAGTCCTGCCTGGGCACCTACCATAAGGCAGCTACTAAATCTGACAGTATAAAGAAGATGTAGAAAGCAAGTCTGCTTGCTACCATACACTTACATTTTCTTTCAAAGAAGTGAAAGACACATTACAAGGAGACAGGCTGGAAGTCAAAAATCAAGCAGATGAGGTAACTAGAATACTTCTTGTGCCCTCTCCTTTCCTCCATTAAAGGTACTAAATAAAAGTAGCAGGCTTATGTGCGTATTTAAAGTATGTTTAAGTCTCTAAAACATTTAACTAAAGCTAGCAAGGTGATCCAGCCTTTCAAATTCTGTTTAACTTGGCTTCATCTTTTAATAGCCACCATACCAGCACTTCTAAATGGGCTTTCCAAAGACATGGCTCTTCAGTTTTTCCTCACATCTCTTCTGTTTATAATACATGTGGAAAAACACTAAAGAGAACTAGGAGGGATTGACAATCCTCTGCTTAAAGTCGAGAAAAGGCAGTTGAAACAACTACAGTCTCGTTCCAGTTTGTGTTGCCATGTTTCAATTTCATGAGCATTGCTCTACTGGGAAGTGTGGATTTTAGAAGAAAAGCCTGCAAGAGGGAAATGAACAGAATCTAAATCCAAAGGAAAGCAACTATTCTTCTCTGTTCCCACATACACAGACATATGTCTACCATCTCAATAGTATTTCTAGGGCAAAAAATATAAAGTAGCATCTCATCTCAGTTTTCTTATTTCTTCATAAATTAATTTATAAAATTCCATTTCCTCACATAATCTCTAATACTTCTTGACCAATAGCAAATCTATACAAATAAAGTACCCAAACTTCAAGAAAACCAGAACAAACTTGGTCAAAGTTTCTGATTAAACACTTTAATCCTAAGTCTAACAAAAACGACTGTCACCACTAGTCAGTACCGAAAACTTACCGAAGGAGTTGAGGTGGGCGTTTTCACTGGGAACAGGTCTGGTATGGAATTCAATTCTGCCAGCAGCTGAGCAAGCTGAAATCAAGTGATGTCACATTAAAAGCTCTCTGCAACTTGCAAACAAGCAACAACTACTATCCACTCTTCACATGCACTTCAAATTATATCTAAACATATGAAGTTTCAGTGCATGAAACTTTCTGGAGGCACTTTATTTAAATGGAGCTCACAAAAGGGGTTCATTTACTCCTGAATGAGCAAAACTCTGCAATCTAGCAGTGCTAACTTCATAGCTCCCACTAATTGTTACTAGGAACTAGAATTAGACAGAATTACATAAAATCTTGTTGAAACAGCACTAAGGGAGCACAATACAACATGGTAATGACACCCATGACCGATAACAAGAAATTCAGTTCATATGACAGGAGAGAGGGAAGAAAGAAAGACAGGGTGCCCTTGGCAGAAGACAGTAAGATGTTCCCTGTGGACTGTTTTATTGAATGACTGTTGAAAGACCTCTGCTTTTTGTCAAAGAATTCAGTGTCCCCTTAAGCAGTGCAGATACAATCAGAGACATGGGTACACTCTCTGTCATAAAGCAACTGAGCCCCACTGGCAGTTCCTGTAACCACAGCACATGCACTTCAGCAGGATGATCTTTTGCACTATGTAGATGTCCTGGAGGTACATCACCACAGCAGTGCAAAAATTACATTTATGATCCTTAGCAGTTTCTACCTGGCTTTCCAATCAATAACTGCAGCAGATCTGTCATGCACTAACAAAAAGCAGAAAATCTATTGTGCAAATGACACCATGAAACACCTGAAGGGATCAGCTGTTTTTCTGACATATTCTGAATATAAGGCCACAAAACTTGGGCATCTGTAACTTTGTTCACATCCTCATTAAAAATGCTTGGTTCAGCTCTGGTTTTAAACTTCACCAACCTAGTCCTACTTGAGGCTATTTTAGAAGTAAATGTCTGAGTGCTGAAAGACCTGTAGGGTTTTCCCAGGTAGAAAAATTCACCGTAAGATTTTCCCAGCATAGCACCAACAGGGACCCCAAAAATCAAATATGCTGAAGCTAAGTAATTGCATGTAAACGTCAGAGAACAAAACAGCACTCATAAGTCTTACCATGGCTTTATTTTCTTTTATATTTATGGCTCTCTTAATCATTGCACTGGAAGTTTCCTCCTGTGTTTCTTTAATGTCTTCTTCAGACTCTGAAGTGGAGCCCTCTAGTTTGTCTGACCACTTGCAGTTTATTTCTCTTGAAAGAGGTGTGAGGGATTCACTGTCCTTTACAGGTAAGTCAGACAAAGACTGTTCAGGCACTTTCTTCTCAGATGACTTTCTGGTGGGAAACTGCAAAGCAACACGAAGGCCAAAGCTGCTTCTCTTGGGGGAAACTTCCTCCTTTTCTTCCTCATTACCCAATAAATTAGGGCATTCTTCATCACTCAGGTCTGACTCCACCGTCTAGAGGCAGGAAGAATCCCATGTTACATTACTGGCTGTGACACAATAAAAGTAATTTTTAAATCACTAGTTCTAGACAGCAGTCTCAGCACCCAAAGACAGCATCATAAATTCACCTAAATCAACAAATTTTTAAAAGTTCATGGTACACGACTTCTTCCTGTGCAGAGATCAATACAAAATCTACCTATTAATATAGTCTGGGATACAGACATGGCTGTTTCCAGAGGAAGAATCTTGCCTAGCACAGTCAGTCTGCAAGCAGGGGAAGTTGTTCTCATTTCTAATATGTGATGCTACATTAAATAAATCTCTTTTAAGGTAACACATTTAAATTCAGGATGAAGAAAGAACATCACAGTGTTATCAGAAAAATTCCTACTAGAACAGGAGGTTTACACAGAAGAGACAGGAACAAAGAAGTCAACATATACATTGACATGTAGGTGTGACTGCCTTTACCAGAACTTCTTTCTTGTTCACATGCACCTCATTTGAAGCAAAGCCTTCAAATGCTTCTGTTTCAGAGTCTGTGTCTTCAGTGAAAATCCTCCGCAGTTCTTCAGTGAGGTATCTGGACTGAAATCGGCCTCCCTGCAAAAATACCAGCCAGTAGCTGTGAGAGACAGATACAGAGTAGTCACACAGCCACAGTAAACCAGTTTTGAGGTTCAAGCCGGTACCAATTCAATGGCATATAACTGTGAAAGCACTTAGCAGGCAGAGCCTGTCAAAACTAAAAAAGAAGACAACATTCAGTTTCTGCATTGAGTTATTTTAACCCAGAAAGATTTTTTTTTCCCTCATTTTGAGCCCAGGGCTTTAACTGAGCTGCTTCTTGTGGGGGAAACTTTCTTCTTCATCTCTTCCTCCCCTTCTTCATTACTACCCAAAAAAAAATAAACTATCAGTTGTCTTAGGAGTAAATTATCATGTTGTTTTGCATGTTTTCTTCTGCATGTAAAAAACCCGGCCTTGAATAAAAGAAGATACAAACCACAATTACAGAAAGAAAGAGCCCTCCTTTTTTGACATTGCAGTAAAACAACTACCTCCTCTAGGCTTGCTGCAGCAGTACAGGCTCCTGGAGATAGGAGTCTGCTCCTCCTCACACTGTTACACCGTCACTGAACTGCCAGATACCAACACAAATCCACACAGCTTCAAACAACCTGAATAACATCCCTCCACCTTTCAACTGCTCAACTCTCTGTTTTTGGTGCACTTTATTATTCACACATGTTCTAGGGCAGACAGATCCTAAATTTCTGCCTACAGACCAGGAAGTAAAAAGATCTTATTAAAACACTCTTCACGATATGCACATTACATACCAGTTAAACACAATACTTTTACTAAATCAGAAATGTATTTCCATACTTCCAGTCAGAACTAGTAGAAGACCATCTTGGCAACTTCTCTGTTAGTCTCCCAAAAGATTTGTTCACATGTTCACACCACACCTGCCCCTTGAAAGTCAGAATCATATAAGTTTGTTTCCCCAATTTTCCTCTGCTATTTCTTCCTCCCACATGAAAAACAAAAATTACCTTTAATACAATGCACTTGATAAATATCTTTATTCTTCCTTTCAATTCCTTCCCTTCCCAGACTTTAATTACACACTTCTTTACATTAATATCTGGTGAAAAACTTAGAGGGGACTGGGCGGGAGGGGGTGGGGTGCTACTGCATATGCACTTTCTTTACACTTAAAACATCTACAAATTATTATGGGTAATTGGAATGAGTTTTCTCTGAGCAAAATTACTTCATTCTTTTGATGTTGATAGCTGCAGTGCAGCTGCTTGAGAAAGGAACAAACACAATAGGGAAGTTACTTAAAAGTTGAATTACATTTCTTGAAGGGAAACTGATGTTTTTATGCATTCTGTGTTTTCATGAAATTCCACAATGAAGTTTGGGGGGGAGGAATATGCTGTTTGTTAGCTAAAGTAACTAAAAATAACACATGTAGAGCTATGCTGTTGCATCTATGAAGAACTGTCTGTACAAGGGATATACATATCCCTGATATACATATCAGGGATACCTATAGAAGAAATGGTGGAAGCTCAGCAGAAATGCAGAGATTATGGGAGTAGGACTTCAGAAAGCTCTGAGGAAAAGCAGGCACACAGAGGTCATTACTTGTTAACTCATTTATGCATCAGATCCAAGAGAACACCTGATGCACTGACATTCCATTCATCACCTCAGCAGGGCAGCTACCTTGCCTCCTCTCACAATAATGGCAGAATTTTTCTGAACTTCCCATCATTTTGCCCCTCACGCCAAAACCTTTTCGTTTCCTGCACAGGTACCTATAGTCTTTTGCAGCAACAGTGGTGTTTAGCATCATAAACTCCAGATGATGCTCATCCTGATGAAGGGCCCTGATGCACAAGGACTGCAGATTATGTTGCAATTGGATGGAACTCAGGATATTTTTATTATAGCATTCAGAGGTAAAGGAGTTAAACTCAACACTGATGGACATTTAAAGTAATTCTCAGCCCAAGGGAAACACAGGCATGGTGAAGTAGGAGGTTGCAGTGCCAGCTGGAAATTTGGAACAAGTCTCAGTGGGATTCTCAGTAACACATGTTAAAGTAGCAGTAGCATTTTTCATCACAGGATTTAAAATGCTTTTTCAGCAAAGACCGTTATCATAATCTTCATTTCACAAGTTGGGAAACCAAAGGAGAGAGAAGTGAAGTAAGCTGTCTGCAGTCCTCAAGCAGGCAGCAGAAGCTCAGGCTCCCACACAAGGCTTCCCCTCCACCACCACCTCTCCCCAGTGATCCTTTTTGATGCTCCACACAAAGCCACAAATACAAGAGTAAGCTACCTCCCGGTTTTATGAAGTTATCAGTACTGCTGTCTAGCAACAAGATTACAAACCAATTTAGACCCACTGTATTTCACTACATTTTAGCCATCATCTTTCTCCGTACACAAAGACACTGGCTCTACCCCCAAAAGGTTTCTGCACTCTCCTTACATCATTTGCCTATAAAGGCCCAGAAACAGCACATACTCCTACAAGCCTTGTTCTGTCTGTTTAATTTGCTAACACTAATCATCTTCCTTGCCATCAGCACCTCTTAACCAAGTACTGACCTGATGGACTAGGAAAAGAAAAGGCATTTTTAATTTTCTTATTAATCAAACAGAGGAACCTTTTTGAGAGTACAGACGACAAAGGTATCTTGTAATACATTAATCCCATGTCTATCAAATATAGGCTCCTAAAAGCCTAAAAACTAAATTTTTGTGCAGCCAAGACAGGACACCAGTTTATTCCTTTCTTGTGAATTCAGCTGCTACCTCCAGCTACGAAATCAGAGAAGGAAAAATATCAAATCATTGCGCTGATCCAAGCTCCTTCACCATCAAGAGAGCAGAGAACCAGCAAATCACACTATCACAGCAGAAGCTGATGGTTTCTGTGGGTCACCACTATTAAAACATGATTTACTACAGAAACAGCACTGAGATAAATTTCTGGAAGAAACACCTTGAAGTCTGCATACTCACAAATGGCCATCCAGTATCATGCATTTCCACTGCCTTAGGTATCCAGAGCACAAGAGTAATTCTGTCTTTCCAATTTCACTTAAACTCACCTTCTAATGAAACCCATTTTCTTTTTCATATTATTATGTTTTCAAAAACCATCATTAAATCCTATAAGGATAGCAAGTTTGTTTACATTTATTTTTCATATGAGAACTGCAACTTATGAGTTGTTGTGTGAGTTAGGGTTCACACAGCTTTGACACAGGCTCAGAGTACTACTGCACCCAAAGGCCATAACTGGACCATGGCAATCCATTCCTACCTTTTTTCCAGACTCCAGGGAATCAAAACTAGCATAGCTGTTCTCTGACAACAAGTTCTTTCTGGAAGCATCATCTTGGAACCCTGGAAAATCTTCATTGCCACTGGGGGCATTAAAAATGTTGGCCACATCCTTGGGTATCTGTTTCTGATTCAAAACAAGACAGAAGATAAGAGTCAGATGTGCCAGCTTAACAGGAAGACTCAAACTGGCAACAGTACAACTTATTTTTGTACTCCCGTGCAAGTACAAATCTGTATCACAAAATATGCTATGTGTAAATTGTACCACATTTAGCCAAACTCCAGGAAAATTCTGTATAGACTGTTTTAATCCCTAAACAGAAACTCAAGATCTGGGGCAAGAAAGGGAATGCAATAGGTAGGTTGTTTAACTCCATGGGAAAGTACTTCTCAGACATAAAAATACATGGTGAGAGGACAGTTCCTCATCTAAAGGAGTTTTTCTCCAGCCCTGAATGTTCAACAGAACATCACTGAGATGAAGTTCAAAATCAAGAGCAGTCTGCCCTTTTCCACTGTCACAGACAACGAAGGTTGCTCATAGAGGTCCACATATAATGATTAGTTTTTATTATTCTTTTATCTTTTTCAAAATTTAGTTGTGCCAAAGTGAAGGACCCAAAGGAGGCTCATTCTCCAAAAATAATGTTGCTGAAATAAGTTCCACCTCCATTACAAGAACAAGCAGTAACTTGACCAAAGTATCACTCTCTGAAATAAGCTACAGTAACGTGGGAACATGGGCCCGATTTTATTCTGCTGAAGTCATGCTGACCATACTTGAACCCCTTTGGATACTTCCTCACCCCCACCTCCTACAGCCAACAGCCAGAATCCGCTGCTGTGATGGAATTCACTCAGAACAGAGAAGTGTTAAAAATGAAGCATTATGCATTTTAATGGAAAAACATACTAGGAGCTATGCACCTCGCTGCTATGAATAAATTGCTTCCAGGAGCCACTGCATTAGTTCTTGTGCTAATGTACAGCTGAGTTAGCCACTGCTGTGATTACTGTATGCCTAATTTCTTCTTCTTCATCTATTGCTTCTGCATCTGCACCAGAGGAGTCATTATGGGGGTGTAATTACTGATTTTGATCCAAAAAAAACATAAACTCTTTCCCTGTAGAAGACTTTTTTTTAAATCTTTTATGCATTCCCAAGTACTAAGGTACTAGTATTGATTTAAGTAACTTACTGCAGAACTTCAAAGTTTTAGTTTGTGACTTGCTCCCCATAGCCTGCCTACGAAGAATCTCATTCAGTTATTGATGAGTCCCCATTTTACCAAAAGAGCTTAAGGTAATAATAGACAAAGCTGATGTATACAAGGTGGGCACACTTCAGAAGTCTAAAAAGAGCATCCTCACCATGAAGCTTGCTTATCAACACTATTTCCACAGCTGAAATCCTGTGTTTCTACACCCAAAATCACAAGTCAAGTTTATTCCCAGCAGAAGTCCACTGCCATCAGCAGACTGACATCAAAGACAAGCATGCACCAAACATCTCTGCCATGATGGGTTTGCTTGCTGTCATTTATTGTGTAGTCCTGGAAGCTACTGGTATTTTCATTTTTAACTTTCAGTCACAAATAACTTTTGAACTACATTCTGAAACTGATTTTCAATCAGCATCAGAGCCTAGGATTTTAACTTTGTCAACAAATTAGTATATGCTAATAAAGAAAGTAAATACATATATGCCTAAACACAAATGTCAAAATATTTATCTATTCTAAACACCTGGATGACACAGAACATTTTTGCCATTAAATCCCTTAAAAAGGCAAGAAGGCAAAGAGGTGATGAACGTTCCAAGTTTGCTCAGGGAAAATACTTCAACATGAACAGACCACACGTTCAGATACAATGGTCTGCTGCAATGTTGCAGATGTGAGAAGTAATGTCTTTTAAAGATACACGCTACAACGGATAGATACCAAAAGTCTAGCAAAAGCTGGAAATAATTCACAGCTGCTGAAAAAGTCATTTTTATTTCTAATAGGAGATTTCATACCTACTGAACTCATTTATTTTTGCATATAAAACACAGTTAATTGCTTAAAACTCCCAAAAGGTACTTTTCAAAAACAAAACTTCCCAGCTACAAATAGCACACAATCCAAAAACTGCCAGAATAATCAATCCTATGTTTTTTCAGCAGAAGTCCAAAGTTCAAGACATCCCCATCTCTCAGTTCTCCCTTCTCCAAATTTGACAAAATACCACCAGTACATCCAGGAGCACACTCAGATGTCTTGGACTGCGCGGAGTTACCATTCCCACAGAACCATGAGTAGGCAGTTCATGTGTGCCTGCGGAGGCTGGCAGGGCTGTCACCAAGGGCCAAGGCTGACAGAGACAGAAAATGAGGCCAGGAGGGTTGTCAGATCTGTTTCAATCACGAGTGATTGGAAAAGGAAGGCACCTGAGGTCCCCAGCTGTCACAAGAACATTTTTCCAAGCACTATTCCCATGAATTCCGCCTGTCTTGTTAGGCAAGGAAAAAAAGACAAGCCTGAGGTGAGCTGTTTTACTTTCCACATCAACAGGAAGAATTCTCATGTTTCAAGTGAAAAAGCAACTTTCCTGATACCAAAGCCAGAAAACATGCAACTTGTCCTTCTGTAGGCTGCAAGGAGAGAACGCTTGCCTGCATGCACATTCATGGATTTTGTAGGAAGCATCAGCTATTTCTATGCCACTGACTAACATATTTGAGTTTTTTAAGAATTATTTATATGCAACACTTTCCTTGTCAATTGTGACACTAACACATTCTTCTCTGACAGTGATGTATCAGAAGAACATACAGTATGAGAAAGCAGGGCTAGATGTAATTCTCTTATTTTTGCTCCTACCACGAAAAAAAAAACCATCAGTTGGGCTGTGTTCCCCTATTCAAGTTTCCACAATGTATTCCTATTCAAAGCAGAGGACAGACAATTTCAACCATGTTCAAATTTAGTCAAACTGAAATAATTCCAGTCTAACCCCAAACAGATGCTCACACAAACCAAATCTGTGCGAAGTCACACCTTCAACATGCATTGGAAAGCCTCTTAAGTTGTCCCAGGTTCAGCACGGAGGCAAGCTCAAGGCGTGCCACCTAAGGGTTACAGGCACTGGATTTGGCTCATACCCCAAAATAACAACCGAACAGGGAAGCATTCCAAGGCTGACAATTCTGAGCAGCACTACAAGAATAGAGGGCCCCAGCCAAAATGTCAATAGGTGCCAAACCAGTAAACCAAAACTGAAGTCAAGATCCTGGTTTTTCCACTGAAATCATAAAGGCGAACAGCATTGCAAAAGTTTAATTTTAGGCATCATACAAATGTGTGAAAGATGTGGAAGGCAAAGAGTCCCTTACTACAGCACAAAAGAATCACACAACTGGATGCACAGTCAACAGGACTGTCAACACCATAACCAGCCTGAGACTCAAGGGCAACAATGAAATTTAGGAAGGCAAGGAAGATCCTAGATGATCTTCACAATTTCTCAACAGCATTAGACCACAAACCCCTGAAACTTTCTGGATAGTGAAATATATTCCTGGCACAAGTGGCAGGAGGTTGAAAGGCAAGTGAGTGTTCAGAAAAAAAAAAGGAACAAGTGATAGAATGAGCAGTCATCACCCACTTTTATGATCTTTGCAGACATAATGTGATTCCAGTGAAGGTGAATTATGCCTGAGCCTGTAAATCTGTCACAGCAGTAACTCCTGGGACTTCCATGGTGCCCCCGAAAAAGTTCTGGCAATTTCACCTCAGACAACCTACTGCTAAATCCAAGTAAATTCTGCTATAGTCAGAACAGTGGAATAGGGTTTCTATGTTGCCTTATTTAAACTGATAAGCTAATGCCTATCAAGCTACTTTATCCTAAAGTAAGGAACTTCCAACTATCATAATCATATGGTGAGCCATTTAAAATGCCACCGTCCATAGGCAATACCTGCCTAAAAACTATTTCCTAGTTTTCAAAAACGCTGATAATACTGTGAATATCAGCATGCTGTCATATGAACACAGTTCAAACACTGTCAACTGCTACTATCTGTTCCTTTGTACTATCTAATCTCTCATCGATTCAAACAGTTGTAACAGCTATTTCTGAATTAATTTTGCATAATTCAAGAGCATCCTTTTCATCTATGGTGATGCCTAATTACTTTCCAAGCCCCGGCGTTCCAAGGAAAACGCTTTTGTACAATACCACAGGCATACTACACATCCCTGCTCTGTGTCTCAATTATTGGTGTCCAGTCTTTTTGGGTGCAAGTGCTTTGTCAGCCAACCTCCCTTTAACAAGTTCTGTGTACTGAAACTGCTGTGCAAGGACTTGGTAAATTAGACTCTGGGACGGAAATGGAACTGCAGGTATTGTGATTCAAAACAACTTTGTACTGTTGACTTCTTTAGCAATTGTTTTTAATGGGGGCACATACAAGTTAATGTGCCTGTCAGCAGACAGTATGTGACTTAAGAGACAAGGAAACCTTTGCCACCATATCCTTCTGGCCCAGGCAGAGCTGAACTCACTGCTCACCATTGTATCACAAAGACGAGGCAGAGCCAGCACAAGGCTGCACTCAGACAAGAATGAACTCCCATGAGAAACAGGAAAGCACCAAAAACAGACCGGGTCCTTTGCTAAGCCTTAAAAGAAACATGTGCAGCCTTTTAGCTCTGCACTAGAAAGGTGATTAGCAGAAGGTAAGAACCTCTTGTTCCAGCACCCGAGGTGAGAAGTGAAGTGCTATTTGCTTCTATTGTCAACCAGGTTTTTCCCAAACTGTTTTATAGCCTCTTATCTTCACATTGACAATGAGGGGCCTGAGGTCATACACAGGTAGAAGGTTTACAAAGTCTTTGACAGGGCAGAGGTCCTATGTTCTAGTACACTCTTGTCCCACAGAAACCCATATAAAGCCCTAACTTTCCATCATCAAGAGCTGAGATTCTGACTTTCCCCTCACTCCTTCCCACCATCTGGGAAGCTCACCATGACTGAAGGGAAGTCAATTTAGAGTACATATAAGGAGAACAGTAAAACACTGGAACAGGTTGTCTAGAGAGCTGGTGGATGCCCCATCCCTGGAAACATTCAAGGTCAGGGTGGACAGAGGTCTGAGCAAGCTGATCTAGTTGCTCAGAGCAACTCATTCGACGGCGGGGGGCTGATTAGATGAGGTCCCTCCCAACCCAAACTATTCTGTGAATCCACAGCTACGCCTCCTCCTAAGATGTGAAGCGCACACCAGCCTGACGCACCCAAGAAGGCGCCAGGCTCGGACCAGACCGCAGCCAGCGGAACCACGCCTGTGTTTGTCCCGAACCCTCCAGCCTCACCAATACTTACATGCGTGTTTGCGGTGGCATCGCGGTGTTTCAACACCACCAACAAAAAAGCGGCCAGAATTAAAAATAAATACACTAATTAGCTATTTCTAAAGTGGCATCCCCAGGCTCACAGAGACTAACTAATTAACACAGCTCCTCCACATCAGCCTTTATTAGAGCCGCCGCAGATCCCAGCACCGCTGCAGCTGCCCCACGCCGGTGCTGAGCCCCTCGGGCGGTTTCCACCCCCTTCCCGGCCTTTTACAAGCCCGGAGCCGTCGCGCCACGTGGAGGGCGCCCGGCGGGACCGCGGCTGCCGCGCCGGTCGGGACCGCGAGCACCGGGCGGGGGCGGCGCGGGGGGCCGGGGGCGCTGCCCCGCCGATGCCCGCCCCCCGTCCGGGTGCTGAGGGGCAGCGCCTCCGACCCCCCGCGCCACGGTCAGCGGACAAAGGCCGCCGCTGTCCCGGGAAGGCGGAAAGCTGCCGGGCCGGCTCCCTTCCCCGCCGCCCGACCCTGCTGCCCCGCTCCGTGCGGGCCGCCTCACCGTGCCGCGGGTCCGCGCTGCCGCCGCCCCCCGCCGCCGCCGCCGGCCCCTCCGCGCCATGGCCGCCCGCGCTGCCGCGGGAGGAGGAAGGGGACGGAGGAGGGAGGAGGAGCGGGGGGCGGTGGCGGGGTGGAGCCGCCCGGCGGCGGCGGGAAAGGCGGGATGGGGACGGGGCACCTTGTGTAGCCTGACTGGGGATGGGGAAGAGCCGTCTGGACGCTGCTGCGGAGCCCTTGGTGGTGCAGGCGCTCCCCCCGTGGCACCCGGCATCGTCCGTTCTTTCATACACACGCGTCGCAGTTGGTCTGAAAGGAGCGGTCTTTGCCTTGGGGGAATAAATAGGCTTTCATCCTCCAAATAATTTAAACTGTTAATTTAGTACAAGCGAGAAGTGTAAGCCTCTTGAAAACCTCTAAAAAGAGGGAGAATGCAGATGATGTAGCTTTAGAATCGTGAGGGTTGGAAAAGACCTCTAAGATTATCAAATCCAACCATTAACCCAGCACGCATGATCACCAACCCATGGCCCCAAGTGCCACATCCACGCTATTTTTGAACACTTTCGGGGATGTGATTCCGCCACTTCCCTGGGCAGTCTGTTCCAAAGCCTGATCCCTCTCTAAGGGAAGAAATTTTTCCTAATATGCAATCTAAACCTCCCTGGCAGAATCTGAGGCCATTTCGTCTTCTCCTATGGCTTGTTCCTTGTGAGAAGAGACCGACCCCCACCCTGCTACAACCTCCTTTTGGGTAGCTTCAGAGAGCAATCAGGTCTCCCCTGACCTCCTTTTCTCCTGTCTAAACAAGCCCAGTTCCCTCAGCCAGTCCTCATCAGGCTCGTGCTCCAGACCCTTCCAGAAATAGGAGAGCAATGGAAGACAGGATAAGGTCTGAGGGTTTGTTTCACACCCAGGTTTCTGTCTAGCAGCAGATGGGTGATCTTGCACAAGCCCTCTAGTCTTGATAGTTGGACCAGAACAGCAAGAAATTCACTTGCCTACGTAATCTGGCTGAAATAAACTCCTGATAACTACCTTTATTGTTTTTAATTGATAAAATCAAATCAGAGGAACCAACTGTGCTACTCTGTAGCTTGCCTTCAAACTCGATTGTGAACTACCATGCTAATAATAAATTCAGATTGTTTTGACTATTTAAATACCTTCTGGATAACATAGAATTAAAAGTTATATATATGTGTTCATTTAGGGGAGCGTTTCAAAATGTGCTGTGCAGTCTGCCTACTACAATGAGTTCCCAGGTCTGACTAGGTCTTTTAAATACTCTACTGTAATTATTGACTTAAAATAAAAGAGAAAAGGAACATTTTTGTTGGAAAGTGAAGGACAGATGAGAAAATGTTGTCTTTTGCCATTCTCTGAATAGCCACCCTTAAAAGTGGAAGAGCCTCTCCGTGTACCGTGGTATCTGATCCTCAGTGTAACACATGGTGGACTTCCCATTTAAGTACTTCCAAGCCTTTATATTCCAATCATATGGACAGTATTTGTTAAGAGAGAATGCGAGGAGAGTTGTTACATGCAAACAAAGAACCCTTTAGCCAAAGCAGGCCATTTAAATACTGGTTTGCATTGCAATATCCACTATAGAAGCACCTGCAGTTGTCACTCAGGCTGAGGAAATAAGAAGCTTTGAGCATGAGGTGGGGAGGAGGGAATTCAGTAGAAGACAAAATGCAGGAATTATGTATAATATCAGCAAAATTGAAATGTGGACTTCTTAAAATACAAAAGAATAAAGATCTCTTGTGCGATACATTCCTGAAAGACTTGCATTTTGTGTATTCCACTGCTGACCCTGGGTTTGGTTCTTTCGCTTGTCCCTAACAGTCTACATTATGAAGCACTTCGTTTGTTAAAAGCTGTCAAGAAGCTATCTTGGATTGCGAACAACAGATTTGAAATGACTGTGTTGACTGTCCTGTGCTAAATTAGAGTGAATAAAATTGCATTCTCTCACAATAGAGATGTGCAGCTATTATGCTGTTACAGATACATTATGAGCTGCCTGATATCTTCAGCTATTTTATGCAATTTGTTGCTTTGTTTCTCTTTTTTTTCTATTAAATTTACACTTCATTTTATACTTTCACAATCATTCTCCTTCTCAGCATTTCCAAGCCCTTCTTGTCAGTTGTTGCTCTTTATGTTGCTCTATTAGAAGTGTGGGTTTGGATTTTTTTAAATTTTGTTACTTTAATTTTTCTGCAGCTGTATTGCAAACACCTGTCAGTGTGGACTTTCCATCACTGAATTCCTGGCCATTTTCTTTACCTCTTTTCATATTACTTCAAAGTTCATTTTTCTACTGCCTAACAGTTTTTGTGTTATTGCCTTGTCAGTAGGATCTCATCAGCTGCTCAGATGAGGTTCAGCTGAATTCTGGGTACTCTTTAACTTCAGCCTTACATATTAAGCCTGAATTATTTTGCAATTACTGGGTCCAGAATAGTTTCTGACCTTGCTCATCATCTCATGAGAGCATTGCTGATAATGCCTTAATCCAAGTTTTCAAACTCATAAACTGTACAATGAAATTCATAACAATGAGTTCTGTCTTGGGCTAAGTATGATTATTATAATAAGACTATAACTTTCCAAACAGATCAAATGTGTACTGAAGGAATTATGAGCTGCTCAGAATATGTATCAGGTATAGCAGATCCATCAGTTTATGGGATACTCAGTAACACACTACTAACATCCTGATGCACAGTAAAATTACAGGACAGAACCACCATCTCTGAAGTGACCTTGTAAACAGAAAATTTGTTTACCATGAGTTTCAAATGAACAGATACCATTCTAGGTTATAATTTTGAACTTTACTGCTGTGAATTTACCAAGCTCAATAAACATTAAAATTAATCCTTGCTCCTGAACTCTGTTTTCACTGCCCCCTCTAACAGTCTCTAATTTGGGGGCCATTGTAATCACAACTGGGGGCTTTGCTCCCATCTTCCTGCCACCACGCTTCTCTGAGACCTGTCAAGCATTTTAAGTAGCATGCACTTTCCCACACTTCTCAATGAATGCTGACATACCTAACTTAAAAGGATTACTTTCTGCTGAGAGGAATTGTAATCTTCTTTTCCTGCTCTGCAAATCCTCTAGTAAGCGAAAAAGAAAGGCTAAGATCTGTTCTGCTGTGCAGGGCAAATCACTATCTCAGAAGGTATAGAAGAAAACAACAAATCCAAGATTTACTTGTGGTCACGCTTGTCCAGGAGTTGTGTCCCTGACTATTAACTCATTGACATCCTCCATCATTATTTTTGGTGCTTTGATATTTTCTGTTTTAGTTTATAAAAGCTATATGAATACACACACAATTGCTACTGTGAATGGTGCTCAGGACAAAACACTTCTCTGAAAGATATCTAAAAGGAGCTACAGATACAGAAATGCCTTAACTTGACCCCAGATTTTAATATTATGTATTCTATTAGCAAAACCAAGAAACATACTTTTAGCATATATGCAAAACCTAGCAGTTTTTGAAACTGTCTAAGGTCAATTTGCAGTATTTTCAAAAGCTGTTGCCAAAGATATTGGTGGTAGTGGTGAAGGTTTGTGCTCCAAGGATGGGTTGTGGGTGGTATCTGACACAACAACAAAATCACAAATGTTCCTGCTACGTTGATTTCCACCCACTCATCTCAAAACCTCTCCTCACACGTGGTGGTTGTTGCAACAAGTTGGCTTGTGGGTGAGGTTGAGGGCAAAGATTGGGTGATCTTACGCTACCAACTGAAAATGAAGCCGCAGGTTATGCTTTTGCAATAGCAATCTGAAAGCTAAGAGAGCCTTCCTTATGCTCTCTCATCATTCCCTTAAAAGAGTTGCAAGATGTGGAGTAGTTTGCCAATAAAGCTTTCATAGGTGAAAATTAAATTTTCTTGTTTCATATTTTGTTATGGTTATAAACCAATATTTTGTTTACAGTTATTCATAAAGTAGATGAACCAGATTCAATGTCCCCTCCCCTTTCCATTCAGTTATTAGACAGCAAGCTGTACTCACAAGGTGAATGAACACCAGCTTCAGGCTTCCTCACAGGGTGTTTTCCTTTCCAGTACTACACTGCTGCAGCAAAAAATCCAGACTCCAAATTTATGAGAAGATCTTTTACATGCTTTACTTGATCTAATCCTGCAAATCTAAGATCAAGGTGAACAGACATGTCCATTGCTAATGCATCGTAAAATTCCTTGTTGATGTTTGGAAGTGTCTGCCATGTGTTTTTGTTAAATCTTAGCTGTATTTCAGCCCACTCTGATGGATGACTACTTCCAAACTGCCCATGAGGTGACTGTGTTAGCTGTAACTGATTCCTCCTTGGGTAAATTCTGCAGCATCAGCAGAGCTGGAACATTTAGGCTGAAGATGGGAAATGCCCTTCTCTCCTATGCCTTTCCAGCCATTCATCTGGGACAAATGAGTCTTATTGTTTCAGAGAAACAAGCTTTGGATTTTCCTTTCAGTGGAAGTGGAGGGGTTTTTTGTATCCTGTGAGCTAGGATTATCTGACCTTTCTCCTCTTGCTTTGCGTGGTTTAGAAAAAGGCTAGGAACATGTAACAAAGCTCCATTTAATCCACATTCTCCAGTCATTCACTTCCCAATTCTTTCTCCTGTGTCATCCTTTTAATTTCTTTATGACGCTGATTTGTCAGTTCTGTAAATCCTTCTGAAGATCACTGTCACTAGCAAACTCCAGACTCACCAAAGTTTGCCTAGCATAAATTTCCTCAAATAATTGTCCAATTGCCATTCCATTTTGACATCTGAAGCTGAGAGAGCAATCTGCTCTGACTTCTCATTCCCAACAAAGTCTTTGCATCAAAGCTCTTCTCTTGTATGAAATGTCATCCTTCATGACTTCTTGGGGTGCTTTAGGCTTGCTATTTTCATTGCTTTTGCAAAGTTCAGTTTCAGTTTCCATTTCAAATGTGTTAGTCAGTATTTAATTTTTGCAAGTATTTCTACCACCTTACATAAGAATTTCTTCAACTGGATTACATGCTGACTCAATGGGATTTTCTCTTGGACTTCTTAACCTCCCTTAGAAAGCACCTGCATGAGTTAAGCAATGAGTTGAAAGCACAGGGAAACACAGCTCGTCTCATTTAGAAGCAGAAAATGAAGATATGTGCTAGGTATTTCTTTGGTGCATTCTGATTTACTTACAACTTAAAGACCCTTTTCTGCAATAAAACAGGAAAAACAAAAAACAGACTATTTTATTCTGCATGGTTCCATCCCATCCAGTGTCTACCCAGAACTAGAGTTCACTTTCTTTTAGCTTCCATTCAGGCTATGTGTCCTCACTCTTTTCTGCTTCTGAAACCACTTGCCATCTCAGTCTTGTGTTTGTATTCAGATTCCTGGGAAAGCCTTCCCTTCTTTCCTCTGAGATAATTTTTGCACTGGTGTTTTATATGGCAAACACTTTGGCAGGTGGCCTCTATTATGTTAGCTCGTTTAATTCATAAAAGGCTTAATCACTTCTTTTACATAGCATGCCTAGAATCTGGCTAGTGGACCCATCAGCCCGTATTAGACACACTTATTAGCAGCTAACAGTATGTTTCAGCATCACATATGGTGTCACTTGCCATGTGGGTTTGCCTGTGAATATCCTATCTCTACATTAGTGCTGGGAATATAGCGAAAGGAGAAAGGTAGAATTTTTTTGCTGTCTATAGTTTCAATTTCAGGTGAAGGAAGCTGTGTCTCTGTTCTGCAATCTACCCCTTTCTTTCATCTGACCCCCTTTTGGGAGTTCACACAGGAAAAATATCTAAAGTATGCAAGCAGTAATGTAATATTATGAATGGCACTGCACGTTAAATAACATAATAAACACGTATATCATTGATGTCCAGAGCCACAAGGTTAGAGGATGCAAAGACAAAGCATAAAGCACTATGAGGTAAAAGTGTGATGTTTTGCCTTTCTGTGACCCAGACGTTGTGCCACCTGGGTTCTCCTGAAAATCCAAATTATATAGTGTCCTACTGCTTTCCACAGCCACTAAAATGAAAGTGGAATTAACTTAGTACCAGGAGTTGCTAACAGTGTGCCATTTATTAAATCTTTGCAACAGGAAGGGATGGAGCCAAGACAACATGCCAGAGTGGATTGGACAAAATGCAAACAGAAGCAGGAAAATTGAGCAACAGCAGCACAGGTCTGAAGGTGAAAACTGGGAGACAAAAGCACAGAAGCAGAGAATAGGCTCCTGCAGCTTTTGTCTCTTCTCTCTGGCAGCCAAAGCAACATATCACTTGGGAGAGCTAAATAGGATTCAACCCTCGTCCTGACCATGTCACCACCTTTCTGCCTTGCTGGGACTAAGGTGGCTATATTTAGTAGTAAGAAACTCTGGCTCTCACCCAGCTTTTCATATGACTTCTAAATTAATTTACACAGAGCACAAAAGTGGTGCTTTTGCTAAGACACCTTCTCCTCATAGCCCAGTCTTGTGGGAACAGCCTTGTTTTCCCAATTCTTCAGGATGTAGCCTAAAATCTTGAGTTGCACTAACAACCTGCACTGGTGTAGAAAAGCAGCATCACTAACTCTTTCCTCTTTTCATCTCATAGAGTGGACAGAATCCTCAAGTGATATTCTGCCAGCACCGCACATCTGCTTAGGGCATCATAAAACCTTCAGCCAAATGTCTGTGATTCAAGATGATCATCATGCCTCAAAGAGCTAGGTAGTAGAAGACTACTGGCCTGCAAAGTAGGAGCATCTCAGGTATTATTTGGTGGCACTTGGAAGCTGCTGATGGGTAAGTGCCCAAAGACTTCTCTCAAACCTCTACCAGCACCTGTACGGCATATGAACGAGGTCCTTTCCTGCTGGCATACTCCAGAGGGAAGCAGATAATGGACTCCAGTGTGCCCTCAGTGGCCCTACTGCAGTTCTCTGAAAGCCTGCAATTATTTCAGGAACACTGCCCTCTTTTGCCACCTGCAAATGAACTGAAGCAATAATTTCCCCCAGCAAGCATTCATAACTACAAGTTTAGTGGGTGACTCAGCACTTCCAAACTGAATAGCCAGGCACCTTTTTCTTCTGTTCCTTTCCACCTGAGTCTGTGTGTGCTGAAACAACCTCCTCACATAGCTCCAGGAATACCCTTGCAGAATGTCCCACATATGCTCCCACATACTCATGCAGAATGTCTAGGGTCATTGTCAGGAATCCTGTCTCTGGCTGAAGGTGCAGTCTGTGACTGCAATGTGATGGGCTTTACCATTAACAAGGAGTGTTGCTGATGTCTCCAGCTCAGCAAGGAACGATGCACCCTCCCTCAGGAAGAGCTATCTGGGGCCATAGCCCTGAAAAAGTGTTTGCCACCATCTCTCGTACCTTACCACTGGAGAGAATGAGACTTCTGCCAGTGCTCAGTGTCTGGTAGACGTGACTCTCTGTGTTGGATCTGTCTATGTTTTGTCACTGACTGGAGCACAAATTGCAAACATAGGGCTGGACATTGCCCAGTGGAGTTAGCTTATTTTAATGAACTTTTTTGCCTGGGCTTTACCTGTCCTTCAGCTTTTAAAGGAGAAGATAAGCCTTCTTAAAATGCATGGCAAAAATTATCAAGAAATAGCATATTTCATTAGAAATGGAGGGTTTGGGGAAGTAGGTGTTCTGTTTCCCACTTTATAGTCAACTGTGTCATACCCCCTCTTGTAATATGAGGATTGAACTCCACCATAAAAGGATTTTCAACATCGTCTTCATGGAACAGTTTCAAAATCTCACAGCTTTCATGGAAGGATTACCTACCTCCCAAAAGCATGTTAGAGAAATTTATCCTTTGCATTTGAAAGTTGCTCAGGTCAAGAGTATTTACAGTCTACTACAGAAAACCTGGAAAATGTTGTCTACTATGCAAATTAATTTAAATCCAGCTTAAATCCAGTCCACAGGCTTGTGAGTACTTCCAGTGATCACTTCAAATTACTTTAAAGTGAAATAAAATAGCTTTTATAAAAATACATCAAAGTTCTTTACGGTTCTAACAATGTTTTAGGACTAAGTTTTAAAGGGTACTAGCAATAATGAGTGCAAGAAGTTCAAACCCCTGCAAGAGCCCACATGGTACCTAATCTGTACCTGGTGCTGCATTCTAGGGGGCCATTCTGTCCCTCACAGTCTAAGAGAAGGAATATGTAGATGCAATAATCACAAAGGAGGAAATGTAGGAAGAGTCACAGATTCCAGAAATGTCCTGATTATATCTGTGCTCTCAAACCACCCAGATTTCCTTTTTGGGGCAAGGGGAAGATATGTGGCACAAGGGAAATCTTTTGATACACCTATCACATTGCATCTGACTTTCTTTTAGTCTCGAGCACTAGGTACATAACCTGAGGCACAGCTGATGTTCATGCTGTTGGCTTTACTGGCAGGCAGGATCCTGTCGCAGTTATCAGGAAAGACGCGACAACCTACTGGGTTCAAGGGGAAAGCAGGTCTCTATTTAAGACGGCTCCCCTATTTGTAAGGGGGAGAAGGAAGGTTCTGGAACTGTGGGTGGATACATGACAAATAAGGAAAGGGAAGGAGGGCACAGGACTTATAAGGAAGAACATGGGAGGAGTCTTATACAAACAAGAGAAATAGGGGAAGGTTACAACCAAAGGACTCCCTGAAGCAACATCTCAGCCTTGGCCACATTGATCTTCATCACTGTTCTACTCTGGCCTCCAGTCGGGAGGTCTGGAGACACACTATCCATAACGCTGCTGCTTCCTTTGAGAACGCACGCAGGATCACCATCGAAAAGACAACACAGAAAGAATTGTGTCTTGCAGATACCATCCAAGGAGTCTTTCTGCTGTGCCTTTTGCAACTGGTCTTGTCTATCTCGCATTGGCCTCTTTAGCCACCAGTGCGCTTGTAGCAAATGGGGTAGAGCCCTTCCCAAATCTTTGTTCGCAAAGCCTAGCCATGATGATGATGACCAACTATTGAAGCCTAGCCATGATGATGACAACAACTGCACTGCGGCAGAATCCAGCCAATGGGATGACAGGGATAAAGCATGAGGCAGAGAAAACTGTAAAATTGAATAAAAATGTTGGGGTACAGAACAGTTGAACGTGCATTAACATTGGATTAAAAACTCTTTAACAACAACAGTCTCTGTTTCTGTAGATGTGTATCCAGTCCAGTCACACTACACTTTCTTCCTCATAGATCTCTGCCAAGGTGTCTTGCATCTCCTGTTTCCATAACCTAAATTTCTCTTCCTCGTCATAGGCACTTCCAACAGGATGCTATGGAAAAATTTGTGGGTGCTTTCTTTGACCAAAACAAGGTGGATTCTCCACCTGGTCCTATAAAGCACAAGCCCAAACTCAATGTAATTGGTTCTGTTTTAAAAATATTTTCCTAGCCAATTAGTGTTGCACTATGGCTCAAGGAAGTCAAGAATGTAAAAATAGAGTCTACTGTAGGAATAGCCCCTCTTCTTTTATTTTTATGTATTGATAACTAAAATTATCCTCTCCATTGTATCACTGCAAAGACTCTCCAGATCAGACCCTATCTTTAGTAAAGGTAATCCATTACTCCAAAGACTTATGGGCGTTTCTGTTAGAGAGGGATAGGTTTATACTACCATACAATTAGGAGGACCACTCTATATCTAAGGTCTTTCTGTCATTTGTTAAGATAGATGTCATTTTTCTGTTGTTACAGGAGTGAACTCATTACAAATAAAGCTTTCTCCACCCTTCCAAGGAGGGTAAGGTAGTAATTAAGTGAATTGCACACACCTCTCACCTGCCCTTACCAAAAGAGGAATTCAAAAGAATTGGTGATGGAAAGGCCACATGCCCCACAAATACACAGAAGCTTCTGCACATACCTGAAAAATAAAACCTTAGTCTCAGGACTCCTTGTACATGTTCTAGCATTTTCCCTTCCTTGTGTCTCCTGCTAAGTAGCTATCACCCACAATTTGCAAAAAGAATACATCCCTTTCTCCAGAGGAGATGCAGTAAGGGCTACAGTGTGCAATATTTACAGATTCATGAGGGGTTGTGGCCTCTGTTACACTCCTAAAATTGTTCCCCATAGGAACAAACAATGGTTGGTCAGAACAGGGGAAGCCCTTTGATCCTGCTTATCTTTTTTCAACATTAATATTGCTCAGTTGTCCACAGTGTCCCCTCTCCTGTGTGCACACACTTTACACTGAATGTATTTCTGAGCAATTCATAAGGCAGCAAGTACTGGTGGATTCTAGTATAGGAGGAACAGACAGGAAGTTCAAATAGGCAGCTTGAGAGAGATTGTGGCACCGTTTATGCCACAAGAAAAAATCCAAAGAGAGCAGTTATGTATCCTTGGTGGCTGGTATGTTCTAGAATGACATCTACTGGGTTAGTTAGAGAGTTTCTTGTGACGGTGACAATACCTCCTACATGTTTAAACAGAGCTTAGCAAAATAAAGCCTCAAGGCAACTGGCAACACAGTGAAAAACCATATATTCAGGTTAAATGACAGAACATGGAGAGACAGATCACTGTGCTTGGATTTCTTTTGGCAAGGTCCTGTTACAAAAGTGGTAAATCAGTCACCAAATCCACTAAATCCCTCAGGAGAGAAGACGAGCCCTTTGTTCACATGCCACGATAAACAGCAATGAGAGCCTGAAAATTTTTTCATGGGGAAGCATGCCATGCAAAAGGTGGTAATGCCTGGCTTGACTGATCTCCAGGACAGGCTTTGCACTTACTCTGCTCAAAGAAAGCAAGAACACAGGTGATGGCTGAGGAACAAACACTTATGCCGTCTTTGTGGAATCCAAACACTTGGCTGACATCAAATATTTATTCTCAAATACTACCTCCCTTGGAAACAAGCAGGAACACAAAGAAAGACTATTTCCCTGTAGCCACATAGAGAACGCAACCATAAGGGCAGGTTTGCACGAGCACTAGCTCTCTGCCTTACCCTTCTTTCCTTATGCAGTTTTGGTCTGATTCCAGATTGGCTTGCCTTCCTTTGTGCAGCTGGCAGGGCACTAGATCTTTCCCTTGGTAGGATGTGAAGGAAGTGGTGGCTGGCTGGCTTTACCTTTCTCTCTCCACTGATCACCTCCTTTCCTGCAGTAACTCATCAGTCCAGTGCCCCTTCCCCTTCTTCTCTCGTGGGTTCTTGGCAGCAATTCTTCTGTCATCAGAAGTGTAACAGCTGGACTGGGAAAGTAGGACTTTGGCAGATTGAGAAGAAGCTGAGTTCTCACGTCCCAGCAAAGAGAATGTGGTGACAGCCACAGCAGAAGTACTATATCTCCTCAAAATGGCTTGGCATCAGCAAAACTGTGATTTGAAGAAACTCAGATTTGTTTACTGGGGTTGTCTATGCTCACAGGAGAGCCTGTCAGGAAGGAAGATAAGTGGGTAATGGGGAAATCATCACTAGTGCACACATTTTCCCTCTGGTCTTTGCAGAGTTAAGGTGCATTTTTTACAGCAAAACTTGTTCAGCAGTAGGAGCACAAGATGGTCTCCAATGTCAAAGCATGCCCTGGCTACCTAAGATGTTCAGCACAGTCCAGAGCAGCATGACTTCCAGCTCTGCCAGAGGAGAATTGGGTTTTGTGTGTGCACTGCCAAATGTAGGGAAGTAAAATATTGTTTTAGCAGGATGATGAACAGATTAGGAAGAATGAAGGTCTGCAATGGCCTAAACATAAGCATGTTGCTAAAAGTCAAGTTTCACCAGTATTTTGACAGAGATCCTTCAAGAGTCTGTCTGACTCACCGTCTCTTGGATTCATATATTCTAACCACCATCTTTCTCCTGCTGCCCATTTCTGGCTGAGTTTCACTAGTTTGTTGAAGGGTACCACTTCTTTTCAGGAAGCATCATGTTTTATGTGCTTTTGATACCCAGAAGAAGGGATGGTGCATTGCAGTCACAGCCACTAGTTGTTGCACTTCCCAAGAGTTGGCCATTTTGTAAGTTGCTTCCCTGACTGGAGGCTAAGTAGGAAGAATATCTTCAAGGCTCTTATTAGCATGCTGTATCTCCAGCATTATTACCACACAAATCTTTTACTGTGAAAAAAAACAGACCAATCATCCTGAAACCAGTTCTGTACCTGCACTTTAATGCCTGTACTTTGCACTGAAACATGGGTTATAGAGAAATATGAGTAAAATGTATTTGCTTGTTCAGTCTAGCAGGCAACTACCTTGAGCCAAACCAATAAACCACGTTTCTAAACAAGCCTTTTGCTTCCTGTAGAATACTGCTTTGTTTGCCATCATTATTTGGCAAATAGGAAAGGGCTTATCTCTCCTTCCCAGAAACAAGTGCAGCTATAGAAGAGCTCCAGAAACTTGTCAGTTTTTACTAAGAAAAACATATTGGTTTAACAACTCCTGCCAGGAAATTATCTGAACCTTCAGAAAGAGAGAAGGTGTAAAAATTAGTTCACTGGGCTATACCATTCTTTTTTGATTTTTAGTGTTGAGTTCCGATTCAAGGATCAGGTGTATTTTCAAGGGCAAATTACAGTAACCTTTAACATTAGAGCATTCTGATATTAGATATTTCATGGTTAGCTGCAAAATTAACATTTAGCCCTCCCGTGCAAATTTTTGTCTGATTAATTCATAATTAAAATTTAAGCAACTATGTCTGCTTTCTAGCAGACAAAGAGGCAAAGGCATAGCTTTGACCCTAGTTACAGTTTTGTTTAACCCCCTCCAGAGAAACATAGTTACTGTGCATTAATATACAGCCTTTCACCACCAGACCTGTTAGTGTACATTATGGACTAATAATAATAATTATACTGTCAAACAATTCAAACTGTGTAACAATACAAGCTCCTCTGAAATGTGAAGCACTATAGGTAATGAAACCTACTTTTCTTTATACAGTCAGCTCAAACCTCTTTTTGAGAAATCTGGTGTTAAATAAATAATGGGCCTGGTTGCCCCCTCCTCCAACAGAAGCCATAGGAGGGAACAGAGTGGGAGGAAATCTCCAGGAAGTTTTGCCTTGTGCCTAAGCTTTCGCCTGAGAGTGGAGTTGCTCATTCTCTAGGTTGCCCTCTCCTCCCATGCATTTGAATGGACGTGTAAAAAGACATTTCACCTGGAAGAGATTTTGCCAAGGGTCTCAGGCTGGCCCAGATAGGATATATGGGCTCTTCTTGGCATGGCCATTGTCTTTGTGGTTTACTGCGTGTGCTGAAAGGACAATCTTGAAGCACAGCATCATTACCACAGCAATGTCTGTTTCTCTTTCCAGGAGTTATGGGGCTTGATGGCTGTGCAGTGGATCCTCTTGGGCCATGGCCAAAACTCTGTGGTAGGACAGTGACCCTGTTTTGACTCTAGTGTTAGTAATCTGCCTGTTTCTAGAGCACAGTTGTACTGTTTTCTATCCCATGGATTAACTCAGGATATCTATGTGGCTTGTTCTCACTAGCATCTTTTGTTAATTTAGTCCCTAATTGTAAATTAGAGCTGTGAGAGCAGGTGAAGCTCAAAGTCTCCTACAATTTCAGTGTGGTAGACACTGAAGGAATCTGGCAGATGTAGTTAATGCTACAAGCAGAAGTCGCGGGGTGCAGTTTGGTACTGGTGTGCAGATGAATGCTTTGAGAAACTTTGTTAGTAGCTCTTCACTTCCCACCTTTGGTCCTGAAGTTGTTTCCCCACAGGTGAGGTGTTGTAATAGCCACAGTTAATGACAGCTCCTGTGAGCCACTGCAGCCAATGGGATGGCTCTGCCCTGGACCTGAGCAGGAGCAGACACAGGCTCTGTGGCAGTGGCTGAGGGATGACAACTTCCAGCAGCAACAAGCATGCAAGGACAGTTCAGTGACTGCTACCCCCCCCCAGACATTGCCATGTGATGGAGGTGTGATGGAGGATGCTGTGGAAAGTGGTACCAGCAGCCAGGGCTGGGGTTATCCGGGGATATCATGGGGCTGGAGTTTATCCTGCTCGCACCTTGTGGACTGATTATGTCATATGCAAACCTGCTTTTCTAGGTCAAAGCCACGCGGCACAAAACACATCCACTTTTCCCCATGAATCCTTCCTCTCAGGTACACACAGGTAAAGGTGCCCTCATCCATTTCCTGCCATCTGCCGCTGGTTTTTGCTTCACCATTTATGCCCTCAGACTCACCTGAACAAAACCTCCAGGGAGGAGGAACAAGACAAGCCATCTACGCGGGGGGTCTCCCTCTCTGTGCCTGCGGGCGGCGGGCGCGGCAATGGTGCCATCTCATGGAGCCGACGCGAAGAGCAGGGTCCGCCCGGAGTCCGGGAGAGGGGCGAGCGGGAAAGTGATGTCCTCGCCGCCACAGCACTCGGGAACCGGCCTGCGAGCGGGCACAGGCCGACCCAGAGCACGGCGATAGTAGAAAGGGCAGGACCGGGGGGCACAGGGAAAATGTCAGCCAAGGCAGATCCTCGGGGCGAGCAGGCCGAATTCGCCAGCCTGAAACCTCATAGGAACTCCCATGAGGAATTCTGGGATCCGAGATGCTTAGGTGAAAACCACACGGATGTGAACTCCTCTGCTGTGTGCTGGTGTAGCTTCCTGGACTTTGCTAGATCGGGTCCTGTGAAACTGAGAGATCAGACTGCTGGAACCTAATTCATCACACTGAAAATCTGGCTGAGCCATCCCAGCTGGGACTAAGGGCTTTGGTTACTGAGCAAAGAGGTCCCTCATACCTGGGCTCTGGCCCCTGAACTACTTCTCCCCCCTCTCCGAGTTACCATAGCAATGCTGCTTAGGAAGGGATGGGAAACTTTGCTGGGGTGCCCAGACTAGGCAAACTTTCACTGTGTTCTTCCCTGCACTAAGCAGATGGAACAATGATTAATACCAAGCCAGGAAAATAACTGGGATCTAAAACATTCCTAAGAAAAAAATAAAAATCACAAAAAAACTGAAGAGACCTATGAGTTCATTCTGTTTGCCCCCCGGCAGTCAGAGAAACAACAGTGAGCAACAATTTGTCCTATAGTACACACACTGTACTGTACTGTGTGGATGCAGATTCTCCTCCTACTTAGATTGGTATAAATCAAGAAGCCAGCAGAATTACACAGGTATAAAAGTGGTATTATCAGTTCCTGGGTCTCTTTAAATATTACTGAACCCAACTGCTGATTCTTCTTTGTTCGCCTGTTAGAAATTATTGTTAAAAAGGCACACGCATTTATCCATAGCACACTGTATCATGCAAAGCGGTTCTTTTATTGGCCTTGATCTTTCTTTTTACTTTTATTATTTCTTTGAAGAAATGCAGGATTATTACCTCAATCTAGCCAGCTGGCCTGCTGAGGCTTCCTTGGCTACATCAGGGGTTTCTCTTTTTTCTAATCCTCTCTTTATGGATAATCCTTCTCTACCTTCTAATGACTCTTGGCTAAGTATCGTATTTTGTTATTACTACCTGTTGTTTAGAAATTCATTTTATTTGGTGTAGGTGTTGCTAATTGCTTGCTAATGAAAACCTTACTACAATCAATATGGTCAGGATTAGGCTGGCCTTCATGTCAATTAACTCTTTCTTCCTATGTGCTCTGATTTAGATTTTTCTCATGCACTTTTCAGTTTTTAAATATCAAGAAAAATTTTATTTTTTGAGTTCCAAGGTATAAGATTCTGTACACTTCCAGGTAGCATGGGGAACTTTTACTTCCCATGAGAGATTTTAAAAATGCAGAAGTTGGCATTTTGTAATCTGCAAAATGTTTGTACATGTAAATGCAGGGATATCTAAGGTGAGTCTTGGAATAAAATGTGTAGGAAAAATCTACAGCTTAGAACAAGGAATAGAGATCGTTCTGTTTCATGTAAATATGGATAATCTTCAGGCAGGGAAGACTGTAGACTCCTGAAGACTCTTTGTATTCCTCTATCATACATGCTATTTAGGCACAATATGTATCGTCTTTACACACCGAGAATGAAAATAAGCTCCATTTATTAAAGAATTTACAGTTTAAAAAGACAAAGGCAGATCAATAGCATTAGGAAGACAAAGAGCAACAGCTGTGCAACATAATAAAAATACAAAGCTTGTCAGTTACCATTCCCTCCTCCCCCTTTATTTCATTGCCTCAGCCTGATCTTATATCTCACCAGTTGCCTTATAGCTACCTTATCAAGAGGAATAATAGATTCAGGCAGGTGATGCACCAGCCCACAAACTGCCCAAACTTTTTAGGAAGAAAGTGCAATGCAAGATGCATCTCCTCAGGCAGAGATGCCCAAGAAGCTGCCTCCTGCCCCAGAACTCTCCTCATATTTGGGAAAAAGATGAACCTTCAGCAGCATAAAGTAGAACCCACCAGTGTCACCATCCCTCTCTTCCTTAGGGAGACGTGAGGTAGCTGACAGCTAACATGGGTCCAGGTGCATGGCAATGCCCTATTTGGGGAAAGCAGCTGCTGAAGTCCTGACCCCGCAGCCTGAAAAACCCTGGGGACTCTTTGATGAAGGATTCATTTGTCTGACTCCTGGCTCTGCTGCGGATAATCACAGCTCATCTGAGACTACACATCATTCCACTCAAAGGACCCTTGGGGCCTTTTCAAATTAATTTTACCTCAAAATGAGATTTGTTTTCAAAAACCTGAGCCAGAGTGTTCTGAAGTGTCTCCGGTATCTGAAGTTAGAAAACCATAGCTAAGAACAGTCCTTAACTTCCTGCTTTGCGTGCTGTATAATCCATCAGATATTGGAATGTGATAAGAATCCAGCACTGTAAGTGGCCAAAGTAAACCCAGGAAGCTACACTATTACTGCAGGTAACAGTTGGGACAAGTAAGGAAGAATTTAATACTGAAAAAAGAGAGGGAGAAAAAGGGTCATATCACAAAAGTCTAGACAGCGTTTGTTTCCTTGCTTCAGTATCATCCAGATTGCTGAATATTAGTGTGCTTTAACTCTTTTTCATCAGAGTCTAGACCTTTCTGAGTTTCTTTGACAGTCAAGGCATTGTGGTATATCACCAGGATGTTATTCAGCTGATCTTTCCTTAATAAAAATATAAATGTCTTTATTATTTTTTCTAGTCACCATTGCCAGTTCTGGAGGGTGCCAGACAACTGTGCTACTGTGTGTGACTGATGGCACCCGGCCAGTCTTGTGTAACCATATTATTCATTTGTTCATTTATGCTCAAAGCAAAAACAGATTGGCACTAGCTTTTCAAAGCTGGCTTCAGCAAAGCCTCAGTACTTTAAGCCACCAGTGAGGAGAACGGGGAAAAAAGAAGGGTTGGATTGGAGCAAAGAAGGACGATTGGAGCAAATCAGGAATCAAAATAAACATCCCAGAGAGCAGCATGTCAGGTTACTTGGGTGTAGATTCTGCTACCTCTCTGGAAAAGTGAGGGAGTGGGGAAAATCAGGTAACCTGGGTCACGACAGAAGCAAGCCACTGCTATGGCAGCTTGGGTGATGCCCCTCACCCTCTTCCATACACCTCATGCTTTTTGGCTCAGGTAGAGGCACAGCATCAGCACAGGTCCAGGACCGGCCGAGCTGCATGCCCTCTGTACTGATGCCAGGCTAAAGGCTGTGCTCAAAAGCAGGACTACAGAGTGGGGACAGACACGTGGCTCGAACCCAGCCAGCACTGAGGCTGCACTGAGCCATCCTGCTAGGATCAGGCACTGGCAAAGCTTCTTATCTTGGGCTTGATGCCACTCACCTGCAGGTGACTACTGGCTTCAGCAGTAGCCCTGTGGCATTTGCACAGCAGTCCCAGATATAAGCTAATGGATGTGGTTGGACCTAGGCTAGATTTCCCTAAAGTTATCATAAGCATCTCTGCACCCATATGTAAGCTATTGTCAACTAAAAGGATTAAAATGTAGGTCAGGCATGCACTAGTTACCATGAATAAAAACCATTTGGAGCCAGAAGGGCTTTTAAAATCTGTGCAGAACTTTTCTTTCATCCTTCTCTCCTCACCATGGAAATCATTTTGCTCACTCATCAACCATTCAACTCTTCATTACTGGGGACAGAGCCTTTTCCTGCCTTTGGCCCAGCGTATCTCAGCACCCTCAGTTCTAGGGTAAGCTTTGAAAACCAGACAGTGATCATCACTACTGCTGTCATACCCTGAGACCAGACATCCTGTTTCAGTTTAACTGCTTCTAATAGCAGAGGGCTTCAAAGGACTCATAAGGTTATTTTTCTTACAGCTTGGGCCTCTTCACCCAGCTCAGCTGCAGCCAGAGAGCATCTGACAGACACCTGGAACAGTGAAAACTCAGTGAAGGGTAACCAGCTCATCTTTTTGATGCAAACCAGTGTTGGGGGACAAGGGAAAGGCAGCTCAGTGTAACAACAAGGAGAAAACAGTAGTGCAGAGAAGCAGAGGCAAAAGGCCAACTAAAGGCTTGGGCTTGGTATTGTCCAGCAAAATCTGTAGGTAGGAGGTAAGTTCAGGCCTCACTTGCACATATTTGTGTGTTGCTGAAACTGTTCGCTTGGATGGTAATTCTGGCATGTGAAACTTCCCTACTTCCTTGCACCAGCAAAGCTGTAGATACTTTTGGTTACCTCATTTCACCAGCTACACTTATGTGCATATATCAATGTTCTTGCATTGGAAATGAGTTTTTGATTTTTACCAAGGCATGATCTTTCTGGAAGGATGCTGAAATCTCTGGGGGATTGGGCAACTGTTTTGAGATTTTTTTTAAAAACCTAGCTTATAGGTATGATATGTTCTGCAAGGGGTAACATAAACTCCTCAAATCACATCACATTACCACACATTTTCTGTTAGCTTAAGACAGTTTTGTAGTGTCCTTTATTATAACCAAAGTTTCTGCTTTAGCAGAAGTTGATTTGATATCCTTCTAGCTCAGAGAATATGACCAAAATATTTTTATTTGGATGCTCTCCGTGCATGTCTGGATTTAACTTGCATCCTTTTGTTTCATGACTGATGGTTCAGAGCAGATTGTGCCATATTCCACTAGGCCTGAATTCTCATCTGAGGTTTCTGCAAGTCCACAAATGTCTCAAAAAGTATAATCCATTTCTTTGAGCATGAGTTATCTGAAACATGTGACCAGTGAAATCCATGATGCTTCAGCCCATGCTAGTGCCCAAAGTCTGTGCTTTACAGGTTCTTATAAGGATCCATTAAGCCCTTACCCAAGCACATTTCTATGAAGTTTTAAGACTGAATGTGACAGATTACTGTTTCGTGCATTTACTTGTTCTTTTTTATCCTCACTCATCAACTTTTCAGTTCAAAATTTTGGGTTGGTCCTTGGGAGCTCCTTGCATGGTTTTACACCTGAGGCTGAAAAATATTTGTCCCAAATCTCTGTACTGCGGACTTCACCCTTATAGAAAAGCTGTCATTTGGATCTCAGGAGTTGTCAAAGACAATCCTGAGCTTTGGGGTGACATTTGAGTTATTGAGTGTCTTGAAGATGAAATCCCATGACTTTGAATTTGACTTGTGCAGAGCACTGCAGAATGGGAGGATGGAGGGGCACTTAGGCTGCTGGCAAGGAGGTACTCATAGTCTTTTGTGTTACATCAACATTTCATATGGCTCACTGCTCCAGCAAAGCTGGCAGTGTCATTTACTTCTCTACCTTGAGGATCACCTATTTTTAAAGTACCTTTTCTTAACCTTTTGTTCATGTTGTAACACTGTCACAGAGGGCTGTCTATATTTTGGTATCTGCTGCAGTAGCCAATATAATCCTGTGTACTCCAGAGGAACTATCCTAATTCATGAAACACTGGATTTTTCCATTAGGTCATCTGGTTTCAATCTTGCTGAGTTGTCATTATTTATTTGTTCTCAAGAAGGTCATCCCTGCTTTGAAAAGAAGCATCAGTGAATCTTTGTTTTATGATAGAAGACTTTCAATATGATGCATATAATGTTTCAGTATGAGTACCTTGAATAATATCCAGTGGGCCTCAAAATGCAGAAATACAAAAAAAAAAAAAAAACCACAGAAAAAACAAAGTCACCCCAAGGTCACCTGTGATTCCTTTTTTTTCTCATCAGATGTGGGTAAAATTTATAATGAAGTAAATCTCAGATTCAAAAAAGATAAGAAGTATTTTTTAATAAGATACTTATTAATTTCTTCAATAAGTATTGAAGAAATCCTTGTCGATGTGCAGTTGCCTAAGCTGGGTTGCTCTTTCTTGTCTCTTTTGGTTTGCCTTGGAAGCATCAAACCCCCACTAGGCTTGATAGGGTCAATATTTTATGACACAACATGCTTTTCTTCCTGTCAGCAATGAATTGATTAAGAATATCAAGATCTAGTTAGTATGGTAGCAGAAAATCAGAGATCCAACCTGAGAGGTAGGAGATGTGGGCTTAAGCCCCAGTTTTGCTTAAAGAAAATCAGCCCTGGGCCCTGACATTGAAAACAGGGATCATGCTACTCCTCTCCAGCCTTGTGTATTAAGCTTGAAAACACTTCAGGGCAAGTACTGGGCACTGATGTGTCCTAAGGCTGGAACAGAAAGCACAGCTGTGGTAGAAATAGTCAGCATAAGCAGCCATTTCATTAAATATGTTAGAAGACCGATACATGCAGCATTAAGCTTGTATATGCATCCCAAACATGAAGGTGAAATTAAGTATGGATTACAGTGTTTTTTTCACCTCGGATGCAAAATCAAGCAGTCATGGAATGAAGGTGGAGATGCATCCATAAAATACAATTTCCAGCAACTTTGGCTAGACATATGGAGATAAAAAAGCTAATAGCAGAGGTGCAGGAAATAAAATGTAGCTAATTTAAAATATCTTTTTAATAACATAGCTGTCTTTCCTACTTTAACACAAAGGCATCTGAATGAGGAGATTGTGTTTCGCATAATAGTATCTTTTTTTGTCATAAAATGCTTTTTTTATCCTTCTCCACTTCTGGAATAAATGAGTGATGAGAAGACACATGACTGGCTTGGTGAAATCAGCCACTTAGCAACACTAGGACCAGATGCCCATGCAATAGAGTGCCAAAGCAGAGTGCTGGCATCCTCCACAGCCTGGACAAATGTCTAGGTCTAATGACTCCATGGCAGCCCTGTCTGCAGAAAGTTCAGGGGCCTTGATGACAGCAACTCAACAGAGAGTGGAACCCAGCAGCAAAGCCTCAGGTGGCAAATTTGGGTGGCTACTGTATATGACAGCACCATTATTCTGGCAAAAAGCACAGTTTTTGTGTGCTTGGCCCATCTCAATAATAGTGAAAATCAGCCCACAAAAGAAAAAAAATCTGAAAGTAGCAGTACACCTACAGTCATAGTGGTGACAGCAAAGAAGTTATAATGTGTTCCATTAGTTTGTATTTCATCTTTGTGGGGATTTCAGTGTTTACTCCATAGCAGAAAGCTGCTTCATGTAGCATCTCAACAGCTTAATGTGACTGCACTGCAAAACACTTATTTAGACAAAAACCCAAACTTCCAGCCCTCCTTTCTGGGGAGAAAAGATTGAAGCTGTGAATAAATTAAACCCATATTTTCCAAGCAGAAGGAAAATACTAAAGCTCAAAAGATATTTTGTTTCTAAATTCATGGCTTTTAAGCAAAGTAATTGATTTTTGGTGGCTGAGAAATCTTTTTGAACATTTGATAACAAAACTTGTATTCAAAGCTACATTTGCTATTAAGGAAAATTATCATATTGCTAAGAGTAACTCTTAGCAGCCAATCAAGCAAATCCTCTGCATGGATGCTCTGTTTATCTCCTTAACATTCACACACCCGTGTATTCTACAGTGACTGAAGTCACTATAGAGTAAGCTCTTAATAAACAACCTGAAGCTCTGAATAAACAACCATTTGATAACAAATCTTTGTCACTGATTCCCTGGGTTGATTTGAATCATAATCCACCTGGAAAAATACAACCCATGTGGTTGCAGAGATTTTACCTCAGAGTAGTTTTTCAACACATGTCTAAGGAGTCAAAGAAGCACTGTGACCTTTCATCTTCCATTCCTACTAGGTGAGAGGAGGAAAGTTGAGCTTCTCAATTCAAGTAGTTGGCTGGCAGTGAGCAAATCTGGGACGAATTTCCATAATCTGCTTCAAATTTTCCTGCCTGTTGGTGAGCAAATCCCTGCAGAAAATTCTTCCCTACATCTTAACAACTTGATCAGTACTTCTGGTTTCTTCAACTCCATGAGAAGATGTAGCTGAGTAGCTAAATTGTACTCAGGAGCACCACAGGGGCTAAGGACAACAAGGACCAGGCTTCAGCAGGCAGGGATAAGAACTGGAAAAGAAATGAAAGCAGCAGTTCTATCCAGAGCTGTCTAATGTATTGAAAAGATGCTGCATCCTGAATGTCAGGCCTCGGACATGAGGGGAAGGCTGTTAAGATGCACCCTGTTGGAAGCTCTCTTTCCAACAAACACTTGTCTGTCACTTATAAACTGTGAGGAGAAACCTAAATTGCAGCTGAGCAGATTTACAATGGCTGATTATAATACAGAGCAAAGTATTTCTAGCAACAAAGGCCCTAAGCGCATTAATTCATTGAGCTCATTCCATTGTGTGTAATTCTTGCTTACACTTGCTGTCATGCAATAGATTTAAAATTTACAATCTTATTGATGTGAGAAGATGTTTTTATATATGCTACTTTGTTAGCCATTTTGCTTCCTAATAATTAATCAACTCTCCAAAGAAGTATCATGTTGGGGAGTGTGGATTTATTTGTGTTATTAAGCTATTCTATCAGAGTGTTTCTGTGTGGTAGCAGCTCTGTTACAATATGGCCCACTTGTTTTATGACAAGTTACAATTTTCTTGTAATGTTAGCTGCAATTCATCTCAATAATTATGCTAAATTAAGTGCTCATGCACATATAGAAATAAACATTAAAAAACATTAAAATGAAGTGAGAAACATAATTTAATCTCTCTCAAACTAAATACCGTGGGGATTGCTTAGCAGTCCTTAACTCACCCACCTAAACCTGGCTGAAGAGTCCTAGGGCTTTCAGCTTTCTGGGATGGGGAAGACACACACTGTGGGTCTGAAAAGGACTTTGTGGATGACTGATTTCTGCCACCTTCTAGCAAACCTGCAGCCCTTCTCTCTTTCAGTGGGTTTGAGCTCTGCCCTTATCCAGGCCTGGCAGCCCCACAGCCCCCCCAGAAGCTGCCCCGGAGCCTCAGTGATCACACAGCTGAATGTCTTCTTGACCTTTAAATCCAGAAGCCAGGAGATGTTATGGTCATGCTTCTGCCTAGGGAGGATGCCTCTCCATTTCTGGTGAGGTGGGTCTGGGGAGGGCCTTGTGCTGCTGTCCATGATGTGCTATAATTCCTGTCCTGCTCAGCCAAGCTGAGGGCTTGTGAAAACTAGTCCAAAAAGCAGTGGTTGTGCTAGGGACTGGCCTCAGCTTCTTGGTAGACTCCACATTCTCAGCCACAAGTCCATCCTCAGCTACTGTTTCCACTCAGCAGTAAAAGCCTCTGAGGAAGACTGCTGGTACTATATGGTCAGGAGCAGATATTAAGAACACAGAGACTGTGTTCTGCCCCACACGCAGCCTTTGGTCCCTTTGGTACAGAAAATTGATTACAGAGGGGAGACAATGATCTGCTTGCTTTTAGCCAGCAGAGTTTTGGACAGAATCTTGTTCCCTTCTCTTGGGGACACAGTTGTACATAGTGAAAGCTATTTGATGGGGAAAAGGGTGGTGAGGAACCTTGGAAGGAAGCAGGAAGGAGAAAATGTTGTCCTATTGTTTTGAAGAGTTGCTTAGCCTTCCAAATAGGAACTAATAAAAAAGCCTGAGGGTAGTTATTGAATACACTGTCAAATCATTTGTAAATGGAGTGTATGCTTCTATCTGTTTTTATATCTGTTTATCTGTATCTTTTTCATCACTGTTTATAAGACTTGTATTAAAAAAACTTTCAGAGAGGATTATGTGCAGTCTGGCACACCTAAACATACACTGAGGCTTAGTTCCTCAAACGATGAAGAGTCTTTGAAAAGGCTCCATCTTCCCCTCCAGAGAGGGAGGTGATAAGCAAAATGTACAGGAGACTCTCATCTTCAGCAGGTATGCTGTGAACCTTTCTAATGAGCAGCAGGTTTTTCTTCTCTCCTTTGAACATAGAAGAGGTTTCCCTAGAAACCATTTTCTGGTAAATAAAGTCACTGATCATAGGTAGATTTGCCTAGTACTGCTGAAAATGCTTTAATGGCCTCAAAACATAATGACAGGTTATGTGCCTCTGCCTGGCACCAAAAAGAAAACAGTGACATAAAGGAAACAGTGGCATAAAGGAAATAAGGTAAAGACCACCATAAAAGCAAAATACTTGGAGATAGAGATTTTCCAAGATCTCTTGCTTCATGCAGGTTTCCATTGTCAGATTCACCCAGATGGACAGTGCTACATCTGTCCCCAGCGTTAGTTAAAGTCACAAAGCCACATGTGGTGACTACATGGTCACCAGTTACAGCAAAGCTGCATTGTCCCATAGATATGACTGGGACTACACTATTGTCCCAAGAGCTGCAGAAGAGAGTGGAGCAGCGCTCCACAGTGCTCTTTTTCCATGATACAACACTTTCTTCAGCTGTAGTTCCAAGCTGACACATCATTATTATCATCCTGAGTAAAGTAGGGACTTCAGGATTAAAAAAAAAATATTTTATAGTCACTCACTTTTCCAGAAAAAAAATCTAGCCAAATGTCTCTTTGAAATATGTCTTCCTCATTGCCCCACCACTCTGAAAGTTGTATTGGCTTACTCTATTTGCTTGCCTGGAAGCCAAATCACCTGCTTGAATACAAAGTAGCCTATGATGCACCATGGATTATATAAACACGGTTGTATGAACAAGTACTTCGGGTTTTTGGGGGTTGTTTGGGGTTTTTTTGTACTGGAAGAGCCATTGCTGTAGCTATAAAAGGCCAATCCTCTTTTTCTTTTTAAGAAATCATATAAATTTGATATATTTTGTCATCTAAAAATAGAAACACCATCAAAGCTAAAGCCCTGGATTACTTCAGGACCATAAATGGACATGATGTTTGAGATTGTTTCAGCTTGTGAATCTAAATCTGGGCTGTTTTACCTGGTTTATTCATTGTCACCTACCAGGAAGAGATCAGCAGGTGTGTTCAACATTTGTGAATTCTTTTTCACTGCTTGATTTTTTTTGTAAAACCAGCCTGGCCAACAGGGAGAGCATGGGTCTCTAAACCACATATCACTGCTTGGGATGTCCCTTAGGAGTGCAGGTTCACTTGTAGATGCTACTGGTGCAACTGGTTTTGCTCCTGACAAATGGCAACTGTTTTGTTCTTGCAGTTTGTGCACTCATATGAAGATGCTGTGAGACCCTCCCTGGCTGAGAATGTTTTTCCTTTTCACATTTCTGTGGTAATCAATGTACTTATTTTTTGATCCTGACTTGTTTTTGGTTCAGCATATACAACACAGATTTCACTTGAAGAAGTTTCTTGTGTCTAACTTCCATGTACTGCATAGGTGAAAAGAACTTCTCAAGGATGTGTTGCTATACAAATAATGACATATGTTGTTATAAGCACCTTATTGTCTTTGAGCAAGTCATCAAGTATTTTCAGGCCCTGAATTTTATTTTCAAGATTGACCCTATTTACTATCAGTTCTTCACATTCAAGAATTCCTAACCAAGTTCTCAGATCACTCATTTTTGTATGTTGAATTTGATTACTTTGTTTGTCAAATGGAATTTGACTTAGAATTGAAGATATTTTTGTCTTGTAGGTGTTCAGTAGAAAGAAGCTCTGAAATGTTTTGAATCTGTGCTTAGATTTGTAATTAGCTAGATTATTTGCTTTTAAAAATAATTAAATATATTGTAAGAGGCTGAATTAAATAATCTATTATCTTCTGAAATATTTCTTTAGTGATAACACTGTCCTGAAATACTCCGTGCTTCTTAAATGCAGCTGGGTATTGGAAAGTACATCTGTACTCAGAAATCTATAATTCCTCGAGCAGTTTGGAATGTGTTTCAAATGCAAATTAAAATAAACAAAACCACTAGGTCATGAGCCTTTGCCAATAAGTCAGTTGTGGATTATTCTGATTTTTGGAGGCCATGTGCAATCTCTCTTTCTCTGAACAATAGATGACATATCAATCTGCCCACCAGTAGCTAAACCACCATATATTGTTATGCTTCACCAATCAGAATAGAGTATAATGATTATTTCCAACATATTTGGAAATGGTGAATGCTCAGTGCACGAGATATTGAAGTTTACTATTTTTGTTGCAATTTTCTCATTTCTTCAGGCTTTGCTCAATTATTTTCATCCTCAGTGTCTGTTGATGCCAAAAACGGGTGTCCAAATGCTTTTTCAAATACTGTAATTAACCCTACATTCACATCAAATACAGTTGGTGTGCACCATCTGTTACAACATATACAGTGTTTGATGTAACAATATTCAATTTCAAATTTTCATTTGCACTGTTGCTTCACAGGTATCCTTGTCTTTTGCTGTCCTCAGAACTTTTAGCAACTTTACTAATTCTTCTCTCAATTCAGTGCAATTTTTAGGTGTTTTCATCCAGTCAAATGGAAGACAACGCAATTTTCAGTTATTTAATTCATCAGTCACGTCTAATTCTTCATATTGCTGTTGCATAACATACATTGGACACATTGCCTAATTTTATTTTTGTAATCAAGCTCTCCAGGTCAGGACTCTGCACAAAACACATTCTTTCATGCAATTGCTGTCAGATTTGTTTTTTTCTGTAGAAAGCTATGCAGTGTGCCAGATGACAGCATCCTGAAACAATATTGGTGCTACTGCAGATCTTCACCATTGAGGTAGTGAAATAGTAGGTGTATAACTACATATAGATAGATAGACTGACCGATAGGATAGATAAAATATGTCTATATATGATAGATAGGTAACAATAACCAAAAAAGTAGGTAAACTAAATAAGCAGGTAAACTAAATTTATTTTATGTAATAGTTTAGTTAATCTATTTTTTCTTCCACTTTGACATCTGACATAAAAACAATCAAAATTTACACTGAATTTCTTACTAAAAAAAATTCACATTATCCTCCTAATTTCAAATATTTTAGCAACACTTGCATAATATGCATTTTTAATGTAGATCTAAAAATTCCTCAGAGAAAAGACAAGTATTGTTATTTCCACAGGCAGTGGCCCATGAGACTGCGCTAACTGGACCCTTAGAAGGCTGGTGGCAGAGCTATGTACAGAAGGAAAGTTTCCCAACCATACTTACTGGGACACTTAGCCCTCCACATAGCTTGCAGCTCATCCCTTAGGATCTGCAGCAGGAATAAAAGATCTGTCATTATGGTCTTCGTTAAAAGGCCCTGCTTTAAATCTGAGGCAGCTTCACAGGTGTAAAAGCTAGCTTGAATTTATGCTCCTGTGAGTGCAGATAGAACCAGAATCTTGCTGATTCCTGCAGGGCCCAAGCAGGAGATGAAGACACTGGTATCAAAATCAGTATTGACGCTACACAGGGCAGCTACATTAGAGCTGAACAAAGGCTTTTTTCTCTGATATTTGGTGACTCTAAACGACCTTAGGGAGGAGGAGGGTGGAGGGAGATTTTCTTTCAACAGACTCTTAAAGGTGAGAATTTAGACAGCTACAGAAGAAGGCCTTGTTAAATCAGCATAGCTCTGACTAATGAGCGAGAGTTAAGTTTAATGACTGCTTGCCTCCTTGCAAGGCTTGCCTTCCTGCTAGGCTTACTCACAACAGCAATCCGCCAAGAAGAGTGCTGCCTCAGGGACCATAACAATGAAACCATGGGACTCCTACGAACAATTTACTCTGTGGGAAAATCCCGTCTTGGAACTACTATTCTTTCCTGGAGCCTCATTTGACTTTTCATTACCACAGCAGGGGCAACTTTTTTCCTCTCAATTCCTTCACTGAAACTCGCCTGTGAAAATGGAGAGACTGGCTACAGAGGAGGCCACAGATGCTATCACTCTCCAGCACAGAAAGGGTGGCCATGTGGACTGAACTTACTTTCTGCCACTACATTTTCACCACAGTGAATATATAAGGAGATTCCTGGAGACACTGTAGAGAGAAGAAAGGGAAACTGATTCAGCTGAACAAATGCAGGATTGCGACGGTGAAAATAGATCACCTTTGCTTGGATCAAGTTTTTTACTTTCCTCTCACTAAAAAAAAAAAACAAAAATTCACCTGGCTGTAAACATTCCTTTCAGTTCTTCATGGAATACTTTGAAGGCTCCTGAAAGAAAAGAATGACTGGATTCTCAAAAGAGGAGGAAACAAGGAATCCTGTTTTCTCAGAAGCTCAAGCACTGATGCACTAACCCCAGAACAAAGAAAACTTGAGTTTAAATCCCTTCTTGTCTCTTTAGGATTTTACCCTTCCTTTCTCATCTTTATACCTTAAGCACTATGCTGGAAGTATGCAAACTTCATAACATTTTGTACCACTTTGAAAGTGCACATTTATATTTTTAATAAAAAAAAACCTACTTCTGTGAGTAAAACAATGACAAATGTTAATTTGGCTTCCAGCCCCATTACCTGTGGCCTAAGGCTGCAGTCTTAGGGAGATCAGAGGTTTTGTGGCTTTAGGTTTTTTTCCCTGGAGGTTGTGGCTGTTTCATGTTATTACCAGGAAAATGAAGGCAAGTGTTAGTGTGACCTACTAAAGAGGTATAATCAGTCTTTCTTGTCACCTACCTGCTGGAGTACAGGCACTGAAATACAGATATCCCATCATCCCAGAAAGGACACTGGGGCAGAGTACAACACATCTGTGTAGAGTGTGGCAGTCCCACTCACGGGGCTCTGTAGCTGTAATCCATTAGCAAAGACAAGCTAGAGAAATGAGTGAGCAGCTTTGACCTTTACACCGGTGAGGTCGAAGGAAGAACACCAATAATGAGTGTTTTATCAGACTTGGAGAACTTCCTTCAGGTATCCAGTGTCTTAGACAGGACATTCCAGTGTCCCAGACAAATTTGGTGTTTCTTTCTGGTTTGGTTCCAGCAATATTGATGGACAGCCACACTCTGCTAGACAATCCTTCTTCATCTCCCAGATTTTTCTTATTCTTTATTTAGTTTTCTGAACTAAAAAGAGACAGAATTAATGGCCACTACAGCCACACTGACTACCTTGGTCCCCTGTACACTACCGTGTGGGCATCTGGGCTCCAAGGGCAGGGTGGCTCAGCTGCCTCCCAACACCTTGATCATAAGCAGTTTGTGCCATGCAGGGTCTCTGGTGGATGGCTTACTCACCAAATTGCACAATTATTAAGGACTTTTCTATGCTATCACAGAATCATAGAATGGTTTGGCTTGGGAAGGATTTTAAAGACCATGTAGTTCTAACTCCCCTGCCATCGCAGGGACACCTTCCACTAGACCAGGTTGCTCAGAGCCCCATCCAACCTGGCCTTGAACACTTCCAGGAATGGGGCATCCACAACTTCTCTCAGCAACTTTATGGAGTTGTGGAGTGAATAGCTTTGGCAATGCTGATATTTATCCAGTCTCTGGTGGACTCCTTGAGTTACCCACAGTAGGATATATTCATATAGCTATAGGATTAGGCTGGATATAGAAAAACATGTCTGTAGTTATTTCATATTATATAGTACTTTCAATGGTTAAGAGACTTATTCAAATACCTGATTTTTTTTCTAAATTATAAGGGTACAGAATATGGAATAGATGCAAAATACTCTAATGCTTTTAGCTGAAGACAGAAGTAGCTTATGAAAAAAACAAAATGTGGCAGGAAGCACTGACAGCCTTGCAATTTGAACATTGTGCAGGAGTGCCAGCAGCAACAGCAGCATAATTGCTTTTTCTAGTTTTTGTTGGTCCCCATGCTGGCTCACAGTGTTAATCTCTGTATGACTCTTTTTTCTGAAACCAAGTAAATAAAAGAAAAACAAGGCTCTGGATGTACACACTGGTTTTACTCATTTCTTTGTCTAAATGCAAGAGGAGGATGGGTTATGGAGTGATATGTAATATACTGAAAGTTGATCTTAAACTATTCTGCTTCTATTTGCTGGTAGGGAAAAAGAATGTTATTTATAGTTCCTTGGTTAGGAAAGTAAAAAGGAGTTAAACAGAAATATTTTGAATTCAGACCATTAGACTTGAAAAATGTGGATGGTGCACTGACTTATTTTGAATTAAATTCAGATTTATTTCTTAATGAAGTTTGAAACAAAAATATCTAAATAATTTTCCTTGGGTTTTTCGGGGGTTTTTGAGGGGTCAGGGTTTTTTTGGAGGCGGAAGCTTGCAGATAGCTTTGTTTGATTCCTACATGAATTTTGTTAACTACAAAAAATGTTGGAGGAAACCAGACAGATCTCTCATTAGGATTTTGAAAATGGTCTGTACATCCTGCAATGTTTCTTTTGCTTAGTCCACTGCTTTTTTAAAAAAAACGTTTTTTTAAAAGGAACTCTGCCACCAAATATATTCTCAATTCGATGAGTAAATAAATCAGCTATAAACACATTTCTTAAATATGAGTCATTATACGCAGACAGCTGTCAGTGCGGGTTTGTTGCCATCAATTAGGATGCAGAGACTGCACCTCACCATCTGAATGCCTGAAACTCACAAACTCAACACGAGCCAGTGTCTATTAAATATTTTACAACTTTCACAATTTTAACATTTGGGTTAAACAAGTGTTCAGTTAGACTTTATAGAGTTCATCTTGCAGTACTTTCAAATGCCTGTCTCAACGACAGACTTTCAACATCATCATAATTTTTTCATTTAACTTGGAAAGCTGAACTTTTCCTTTCTCAATGCTGTGCTGGCGAGATGCCACTCCACTGCCAATTGAAGACACAACCAGTCGCAAATATATGTGAAAGGTTATACAGAACTTCTTAAAGCAGCGAGCTGAAACTCTCTAGGCAGACCATTATTACCCCCATCACTCGTTCTCCAAATCCCAATGAACACATAAGAACAAAAGACTCTCCTTTTTCATTAATATTCCTGTTTTGCCCTCCACAGCAACTACTGGAGAAGAGTTCCCTGTTCCAGGTGAAACTGTGCCACTACCTTTTATTTGTTTCAAAAGTGCTGTCTCACATTGCTCCTGTGTGGTGAGAAATGCAGTGTAACTGCATTGTTTATGATCATATGGGTCTCTTGTTTTCCACCCTGGTGTCTCTTTTCCCAGGTGGAAATCCTGGCCTCAAGTCTGGGATTTCTGCTGCCCCTCTCTACACCTTCTGTTACCCTGTCTGTGATGGACCAATTACGTGGGTAAACGGTGTCCAAGGTATGACCACAGTTGCAGTTTACGGAGGAGCAAGATGATGGTTTCTGTCTTGCTCGTAGCTCCTTTCCCAGTAATTGCCAGCTTTGGCTTTTCCCAGTAATTGCCAGCTTTGGATTTACCTTCTGAGTGCTCAGCTGCTGAAAGACATTTCACATGAGGTCACTTGTCTAAAGGCTGCAGCGCTTTCCCATTGAAAAACAGATTGATGGATTCCTAGAAAACAGAGAAATTCAGAGCATGTAGGCCTAGTGAATTTGAACTGACTAGAACAGGGAAATCCTGTAAGTCTTCAAACAAGGGATATACAATACCCACTGAAAAATTTTTACTCAAAATTTATAATGTTTTTACCAAGTGCAGGTGAAATTAACCTCCTCAGATATAAAGGTTTTCATGCTGGGGTAACAGGTTCTAGCAGGAGAACAGTTCAGTGTGATCTCCTCCCATGTAGGTGCAACATGGCAAATCCTGCAGACCACGTACCTACTGCTTTGGTGTTGGTGGACTAGGATAGTTTCTGTCCCAGTTTTGTAAGGAATCCTTCATTTCTGAGAAACCAGAGGATATGCTTAATGAAGTAGAGGACGCAAGCTGACAGGAATGTTGGAAATGGGTGGAGAGGAACCAGAGGATCACAGGCAGAGTTGGCAGGCGAGGCTGCTGGCCACTGGCCAGGGGGAAATAGAGTGGAGCTGAGTGTTGGCTATGGCCAGCTGGTGAGAACAGAAAGGGAGCACAAGGAAGTACTAAAATCACAAGCTCAAGCAGGACAAAATTTGATGTAGAAACACAAGTTACTCTTGAAGCAATAAACCTTAAAAAAATAACCAACCCTGCCAGAGCCATACGTTGTGGTAAGATGGTAAGACATGAATCCCTTGGCCTCCAAGGCTTGTAAGCAAATGCAGAGAAATGAAAGCTTCTCCAGGAACAAAAACGAGACATGAAACAGGAGAGAAAAAACAAAATGGTTTTTTCAGACTCTGGGTCTGCATTTTCCCTGTTTTGCATTTTTTCATCAATTAGAAAAGGTGAATTTCAAGTTCTGCTGAACCAATAGCAATGTGTATTGGTATAAAAAGCCATGTATTAAAGAAATTATTGCTTTTTTCTTTTCAGTGAAAAGTTCCAGTCCCTCCCCCCAACATGTTTTTTCTCTGCAGCCTGCTACCAAAATCACTAAAAATGACATAATTAAGTATTTCAGCTTTTCCAGTATTTTTGTACATTGTGAAGCTCTGCTGAAGCAGTAGAAGCCTTGCCTAGCTAAGGATGAGGATATTTTGATATCCATTTATACTTACATAGTTCTTCTTAGGAAATTATGTTCTCCTAGCTAATGGAAATCCATTATTTAACTTTATAAAAACTCACCTCTTGTTGATTCTTGTTATTTGACTGAAGGAATCCACATGCTCTAATCTTACTTTTTTACCAGTTTGAAGAGAGGGGGTGGCAGGGTGTGTGTGTGCATATGTGTGTGTGTGTGTGTATATATGCATGAAACAAAATGGATTATGAATTTGAAAATTGCCAATTATGTTGCATCACACAGCTCAGAGCACCGGCACAATGATGAAACCCCAATCCAGATTTTTCAGCTTAAATGGCTTTACATTCAAGCAAGCAAATTAACCATAAAATAAAGGGGGGTTTTTACAAAATATCCCAAGAAAGAATAAACTGCAGATAATAAGCACCAATCTGGTGTTGAATGCTGCCCAAGATACCAATTGTTTTAAGTCACGACAAAGACAGCTGAATGCTCATCTTGTGGGTATAGAGCATGGATGATTGCTTGCCATGAGTATCTTCTCTCACAAATAACAGTTTTTTCGCTCTTAATTTTCTGCTAAATTGGAAGCTAACTGCTTCCCACATTGTCGTCGGAGCACCTGCAGCTGTGCTGGATTTCTGCGCACCATTTCTTTTAGGTAAAACAGCACTCCACTTCCTTGAGCTCATCATTATGTTTATGTCTTCCTTTCATTGCACTGCCGCACTAATGATTCAGGCAGGCTGGTCAGTCATTAAGTGACAAGCAAATGATACCATATGCAACGTGTGACTAATCGGTCTGAACAAATGAAATCACAGACTTGCTTTTCCCATCATTCATTTCACAAACAGTAGCAATGTGGTGCACAGCAGGTAGTTCAGTTAAAACCAGCCTTGTAAAACAAATTTCCCGCAGCAGTTTAAGTGCGCTGTGACGGATTCGACGCTTTAGCAACCAGACGATGCCCAGGGGAACGAAGGATGGTTTGGGTGAAGGGAAGTAGAGAGGAGGAGAAATGCTCGGTACATACATTACAGTAATTAAAGGTTTAGTTACCTTATTGGTTTGGGTATTTTGTTTGTATGGATCACAGAAATGACTACTGGATTACCAACGCCAAAATATACATAACATACCCAATGCCTATTGAGACAGAATACACAGCTCTTTAACTAAAAGTTCCCCAAAGATGCATATTTTATGCAGATCTAAGCAAAATTATCTCTGATAGCTATAGTGGGAAGACATACAGATGCAAAAATAAGACTTACATCTTTCTTTTCTCTGTGCCCAAAATGTCTTCAACTGATTTTAATGCTATTTTTTGCAGCAACACTAGTATCGACATATTTAATATTAATAGTATTTAACACTTGCATTAAAAAGTATAAAAATTTTAAAAATATATGAAAGTTTAAAATTAAAGTCAAATGTAAAAAATAATGTCATCTGCTATCATTAAAATTTTGGTAATATTAAACAAAGGCCCTTTGTAGCTAAAGCCATTTCCTAACTGGCTAGCTGAATGGTTTTATTTTTGTTGTAGTAATATGCTAGTTCAGAGTTACATGCTGTCCACATCTCACTGAGAAGATAACAAAAAAGAATTCTGAGCTTACTATGTTAACTCCTTCAGCATGGACATGAAGGGCCCTCTCTCCTGAATTCTACCTGTTTTTTTCAGAGTTGAAAAAACCCACAAGAATAAAAAGAACTCAAACCAATTTATTGGTTTTAAGTCAGAAATCAAGAAAATCCAAGAGCATGGTAAAAGGTAGAATATAGATGCATTCCATTAACCCAAACCATGGCTTTGAGAAGTTGCAATCATAGTTAATGAGAAGACACAAGAAGAATTTTCGAAGTTGCTCCTGTACCATTGTCAGGAGCCTAGATAAGAAAGAACTGGACTCATTCATCTGCCAGCATATATGTCACCCCACAACCATTTCTCAAACTTCATGGAAATATTTGCATAATTAGAATGCAAAACTAATTCTTAGTGAGGATCAAACAGTCAAAGGGTACCCTCTTTTAACCTTCTTTGTCAAAGTAGCTTTGCAGTTTTCTGAGCCATTGACAATTTAGAGGGGGAAGATCATGAATACTTACATGTCAATCATCTAACAGTAAAAACACAAAGCAGGAGCAGGTGGTACTTCTTGCATATCACAGTGGATGACCACCTTCCACAGCATCCTTCTGAGACAAACGTAGTACATAGTTGTGCTTCTCAAGACAGAGCATTTTGAGTGGTTTGCGAAACAGGCACAAGCAAGAAATATGCATTTGTATTAATAAATATGAAACAAAATATACAGTATATCTTTACTGAATGGGGATATGATTCAACAGAACACTAACTTAGAGTAAAACCTTGGAGTCCTGGTGGACAGTGAAAATGTACGTGTCTTCTCAGCATACTACCATTGGCAAAAGACTAATGTGACCTGTATGTATTTCAAGAAAGGGCTGCCACAGAGCTGTAGAAAAGTTATATTGTTTTTCTTACTGAAACACTTCCTACAGTTCTTTTACAATTTAATACCCATACTGATGCATTCATAATGATCAAACAAACCACCCTGCAATCAAATCTGCCAGAGACCACAATCTACATATTCAAATAGCAGATAAAATCCTAATGTTACAGATCAAAACAAACATCAGTTTAGACAAATACCTCTCTAACAGTACCAGACATAGACATTTGGAAAAGAGGGTATGAGGACAAAGGAAATTTGTGATCTTTCTCTCTAAACTCTCCTGTCCCAAAACCATATTTATTTCAGGGACTTTTCAGGACCTCATGTTGACTCTCTCTATGCATTTAACAATCATCCGTGCATTTCTCTTTCATGAAAGTGCCCAAAGCCCTGCAGAACAGTGGCAACAAACTAGCAATCAAAGACAATAATAACATCTAAAAGCTGGAAATGGAAACCCAACATATTTAGGGTGTGGATTTTGCTGTCAGGAAAACTAACAATTCCAATGATGTAATGAGGGTTGTGGGCCACTAATAAATCTTACATCAATTTGACTAATACGTGCAAAAATTTGCTCTTGCTCAAAGGGCTGTTTAGGCAACCAATTCACCATGTACTGTTGCAGATATCAGAAAAAAAAATCAATACACGTTCCAGCCAACAACCTTCTAATTCATTAATTTTACAGATGTGAGATACCTTGCTACTATTCTTCTATAGAAATTTAAAACACTCTGTCTTCAGTGGCATAAATTATTGCATCCCAAAGAGCAGGAAAGGATGTTTTTATTTATATCATATTGTGGCTTACCATATTATTATAACCTCAGTAGTCTCCATGTGAGCTAAAGACATACTGACTTGGTTGTCATCACTCTAATTCTACAACTTCCACATGGTATTTAGCTACTGCTACAGTTTGTAAAGATGCCTTTCAGGAATCAAACATTTCGGGAAGAGTTTGGCGAGGTTTTTCCCAGGCTTGCTGTTCATTGTTTAAGTCATTGCAACAGGAAAAAATAATATATATTGGCTGTTTCTACTGCAATTTTACCTTATCATACCATAACCCAGAAGCTTCTGACATGTCTCATTCAGACCCTTTTTCCTCAGGGAAAATAAAGGCACAAATAACCCAATAGCAACAAATATTGTATGTGCCATTCAATAACTTAAAGCTTATCTGAGTACATGTTTATCCAGACATATATTGATATCTAGTACAGATTCAGAGAGTATACCAGAAGTACATATTAATGATGTACCTTTTCCACATCTTGCATCTCTGAAGAGTCATTTTAACCTTTTATAGAATAAAGAATGGTAAAATGGGACAACACAAGGTAAAAATATGTTACAAAACCTTCCTAGCACTGTGAACTAAAAATCAATGCTGGGATACTTCCTAGTGACTTTTGTTTCTTTCTCTCTTTTCTTTTAAATACTGCCATTAAAAAGAAGAATTACAAAGGAAGATGCCCCCCATGGCTTTCTGTCAGATACTATCTTATTTGTAAATACTTTTTGTGGTTTAATTACTCCCTTTGTTGTTATTTTCCCCCTTAGTTAAAGAACAAGTCTCCAAATTGTTCTGTGATCTTTGTATCTATGCAGATGAGGTTTGGAAATTAAAGAAACTTGCATCAGCTACATAATTAAGTGCATAAAGAGGTCTGCCACACTTTCTTGGATTTTCAGGTTTTGGGGTTTTTTTATTATTAACAAACACATATAATATGAAACATTTGGGGGGAGGGGGGAGTTAGGGTTTAAAGAAATATTTTCTGCAAAAGCCCTACCAACATCAAATTGTGTAAGCAAGTAATAAATTGCTGCTTTAGTAGGAAAGCTTTCAACATTTCAGCCCCACTGCTCTTGTCCATTTGGTATTACACCTTCAGCCCTTCCATCTACTCTAATGAAATATACAGCTATCTTGTGGCTGGTTTTGTACAAGCATCCTTGGAGCGTGCTGTACAAAACTGAGGTTATAAGCAAGAGGGTTGAAAAAGGAATATATCAGACTGTACATCTGGGACTGGAAATGTCAGATTGCCTGTTCCTAACTGTCATGAAACCTTTCAGTCCCCATAGAGGTTTTTAGGAGGGTTTGAATGCAGAGTTGCTATGGCAGAGTCCAACCAGAGGGCCAGGGACAGAGGGGAGGGAGGTTGAGAATAAAATTCAACATGAGGGGAAGATGCAGGCTCTGTTGTAGTGGACATGAAGGGGTTGAAAGTATAGAAATTAACATAGAAATTGCCAATTTAATTAACTGAAAACCAGGTTTCAGTAATTTCACTGTTCACAGAACAAAGTATTTAATAAAGAAATTAGTATTCAGCAACTGAATGGTTTTATAATGGTGGGTTGAGGAGAAATGTACAGAAGTGAATTTTACTTAAAAAAACTGTATTTTGCTAATGGAAATCTAGCTTTAGCCTTATTGGCAGCATTGACATTTGCAGTCACATTTATTAAGGAAACCATGTCCTCATGCAGAAACTGCAGGCAACTGCTGCCCAGCTTTAACCCCAGTAGTCAGTACTGTAGGTATTTTGTTAAAATTAAAGTCTTGGAAGCAGAAACAAGGAATTAATCTGAAAAGTTCTGAAAAAACTGCAGAACTGGTTGTGATCCTGATGCACTCCAGCAGAACATATTGAAGTTGTGGGTGTTCCGGAGAAGAAAGAACTTCCTTGTACAGTCCCCAAGTCTCCAGCCTTCGCCTTGAAAAGCAGAACCCGTGTGTCTGGCAGAGAGGAAGAAAAGGAAAAGGAGGTGGCGCCTGTGATCAAAGCTAACCCTATGCCACATTACGGAGTGCCCTTCAAACCCAAAATGCCAGAGCAGAGGCACGTGGAAGTTTGCCCCTTCTCTTTTGATGCCCGGGACAAAGAGCGGCAAATACAAAAAGAGAAGAAAATAGAAGAATTTCAGAAGGAAGAGGTGCCGAAGTTCAAAGCGCAACCTCTGCCTTACTTTGACCAAGTTAAACTGCCAGAAAAAAAAGGTCAAAGCCCCAACCCAGCCTGAACCATTCCATCTGCAGGTGGATGAACGGGGAGCTGCCAAGCTCAAGAGCTGGAAACACCAGCTCGAAGAAGACTTGAAAAAGCAGAAAGAGGCAGCATGTTTTAAAGCTCGTCCCAACACAGTGGTGTACCAGGAGCCTTTCGTGCCCAAAAAGGAACACAAACTACTATCAGAGAGCCTTTCTGGTTCTGTAGTTCCTGAAAGCTTTGAGCTGGCAACGGAAAGAAGAGCAAAAGAACGGCAAGAATTTGAAAAGCGATTGGCAGACGCAGAAGCTGTAAGGGAGAGGTATCAGGAGCAGATCAGGCAGGAAGAAGAGGAGCGTGAAAAGGAAGAAGTTGCTAAGCTAAGGCAAGAAATGGTTCACAAGGCAAACCCAATACGCAAATACCGCAGCGTAGAAGTGAAGCCCAGTGATCAGTTACTGACTTTGCCAAAGTCTCCCAACTTCTCAGATAGATTCCAGTGCTGATGAGCACCCACATGATATTAGGAGGGAGATCCCATCCCTCTCTACTCCCTTGATAGGAGAGAGGGAACAGTTGTTTTCCTGTGACTCTGCCTGAACTCCTACCCTTGGTTCCTTTGTACTGAATAGTTTAACTCCACTTGAGCCCACGGCATCCCACCTAACTAAATAAAGTTTCCTAATATGATCGCTGTCTCTGGCTAGTGGGCTGAGGCCCTTTCCTGCAGAAGAGTTTTTGGTAAACGCTGACTGTACAGATGTGTGCATCTGGCAGAGCTGCCTTGTCTTTGTACACTAAGTGTTGTTTTCAAGTGTCTGGTTTTTAGCCTTTTAATCTGTATTAAGCTTGAAGTTACTTTGCAAAACCCTGCTGTTTCAGGGAGGTGTGAGAGGCACCACACAAAGAAGTGGAAGGAAGAGAAGAAACAGAAGAGGAAAACCAACACTCTCACTATTGCCCTCCTTTCCCCAAGACAGAGGAAGGGCATCCAGAGGGTTGCCCTTACAGCTTGCTTGGATGAGATAAGCACAGCCCCAATGAGTAATTTGGTGCAGAGCACTCCCTTTTGTCACTGCTCAAAAGGGTCATTAATCTCAGGAGTTTTGACTTTCTGATTTACTAGCAGATAATCTAATTTATAGAGTGGACACTATTCTTTAGCAAGCTTGCTATACTGTGTTAACAATCCAGTTCCTGGCCCTTCACAAAAAGAAAGCACTTGTTTAATTTGATTATTTTTTTCCCTTAAAGATGTATACATGTATTTGTGTTGCACATATGTATAGGTTTTTCATCATAGCATCTAATTAACAAAAATCGATAATCTCTACTGAAAACAGACGTCATTTTTATAAATACTGGAGAATCTCTGTCTTCTGGTGTGCGACATTTTAAGTGAGCAGCAGTTTGGATCTGAAAGCACCCGGCAGGATTTGTGCTGCATTAAGTATGAAAAATAAACCAAAAGAAGCAGTTCCATTTTCAATGTTGTCTGCAAACAGCGCCCTGCTAAATTGCATGGAAATGGGCAGAAGGTTTGATATGCAATACTAAGAGAAAAATTCCCTCCAAAAATTAGAGATGGCAGGCAGCAAAATCTCTCCTTATTTTCTTCTCTTAAAAACAATATATTGTCCTTGCTTTCCCTCTCCCCTCAAAAAATACCCTTTCTTTTTTCCTTTCCTGACACCCTTTAATTAATGTTCTTTTTGAGGTGACACTGCACACTATGTTTGTGTGGCTGAGTGGATGCCCACCCCTGCTGAGGGATGAGGCACCCTGTGGAGCACCAACAAAAAGCCCCAGTGCCCGGCTGGGCTCCTATGAATAGCTCACCCTTTCTTTATTAAGATAAGAGATGTGTGAGCACCTGTGTGTGCTGGTTTAGGAGAGGGAGGAGATATGCAAATACAGATAGATGCAAATACAGTCTATTTACAGGAAAATTCAGAATGTTATAGATGTTGCTTAGCCCCAAATGGGTCATTATCCTTGTCTGAAAGCTGGCATGCAAAGGCTATCAATGTTTCTCAACCAAGGCCGCCACCACAGCAAAACAAAATGAACAGAAAATGCCAAAGAGGTGTGGGACCTGCTGCCCAGGACCTTGCCTGCCCTTAGGGCTGGTCTGGCATCCACCACTGGCTGTGGGAAAGCAGTAACCTCAGAGGCAATGGACCAATAGTGTGTGGCTGTGTAGCCAGGGCTACGCAGAAAGAGTCTAAGTTTCAAAAAGTAAATTTCTGCAGTAAAAGGTTAAAATCCAAAAGGCTGAGGAATACAAATGTGTTGCTGATGTCAACGGAGACTTGGTCAACAGCTAAGTCACCTACACAAATTTATATGGATTGGTACTTAAAGCTAACACCATATTAGGTTTCAGACAGCAGTCCCAGCAGTAATTTTCTCCTGACACTGCATCTGATATGTTAACATGACAGACCATTCAAACAATGCTTTCTTCTCAACTTTCTTTCAGCTTAATTCTCATCATACCTGTAGAGTCAAGAGGGTGCATGTCACCGAGACAGAGGTAAAACACAACTAATGCTGCTTGATGTGCAAGGAGACACTTGTTTACCTGGAGCACTATGGTGCAGAGTCTTCAAGAATTCTAATACATATGAATAAAATAATTAAGTAATCTATATTTTAACTGTGCAAGCCTGTCAGTTGTAGCAGTATTATCTTGAAAGTAAACAGAAAAAAATTATCTGAACCAGCACTGCTGTAGTCAGTCAAATTACACTGAAAACAAATTCCTGAGGATATATGATACGGAGCAGACCCCAAGTTCTTAGCTTTGCAAGAAATTTTAGGAACTCTGATCTAAATCTTTTGACCAGTTTCAAATGGAAGAAACAGAGCTTTGCTCTGTGTTAACTCTGATGCCCATGTGCTGGAAGAGATGCATGATATGGGTTGTGTACACTGAATTATACACCCTGTATTTCCATTATACAACCACCCTGTATTTTACCTTGGTGTGTATTCACCCTGTGACATCCTGTGGGTAGCTGTTAAAGTTCTGAAACCTTGGTTTAAGATCATTGTACCTCAATAACTACTGAACCAAATGTGAAGGAATCTGAATGATTTTCCATTCTTAACCAGAACTCTTCACGCCTTTTTCAGTAAAGCCACACATGCAGAAAGCAGAAGCTGCAGTGGATTATTTCAGGATGCAGTGTGGCAACTGAAGGGCTGACCTGTGGTAAAGACCCTGGTCTGAGGGTCAGGGTGCAGAAATCCAACTCCCAATTGTGTCATACCTTGCAAGAGATATTTGAGACACATTAGCTAAAACTAGTACCATTAAAAATTCCAGAGGCTTTAAAGTTGGGGCTTGCCCCCAGAATCAGTGCTGGCTGTCAGCCAGGCCACCTATGCAGCACCAGACATTGGGGAGGGCATCTCCTGAGCAATGTGGGTGCTGACCACATGCAGAGCAGGAGACAGAGGGCTCAGGCACGAGCCACCCATGCCACATGCCCCCATACCAGCAGCTCTTGGGCACCCTGCTGAAGAGCGAGCACCACTGCCACCCCACACACTCCACAGCACCTGCACTCCACACACCCCACAGAACCCGTACTCCTGTTATCAAATTAATAAACCTGATCCAACAGTGCCAGTGCTCTCCATTTGGCACCTGTACCACGAGAATAGAGTGTCTAGAGGCGTGAAATGAGAGATTCCTCCTCCGTGGGAAGAAGATCAAAGCCATATCTGACGCCTCCTTGCAGCTTGCCTGAGAATGAAGCTCCTCTGCCAGTTCCCTTGATGCCAGTGGGAAAGACACAAAATTTGACTTTGTAAACCAAACTAATTTGACTTTTTAAACCCTGGTCCAAGTCCCTGGGCACCACCTCGGGCTGGGGAGTCCCAGAGGCTAGACCTGGCATCCACAGGACTTTGTGAGCCTCGGGCTGCAGCCACTGAACAAATACAGACAGAGCTTGGAACACAGGGACCAAGCCCCAGGCTCCCCTTACCCCCTCCCAACACACAGCCAAGAGCCTTACCAGGATGCAGAGTCTGGCTCCCTCTTGTGCTCTCTCCTTTTAACAAATTAATTTAGGAAATATGACACAGTGGAATATTTTTACCATGTTGTTTAAAAGCACCTCTAACCTAAGCCTGGGCCCCTCATGCACGCTGCTGTGAATTTGAAGCCATTCAGGTAAGGAATTCAGCTTCTCACTCATTTGGGCAAGCACCCATTTGGACCAAAAAAAAAAAAAAAAAAAAAGAAGTGGAATGGATTGGTTTTCACATTTCTAATCTTTTTGCAAAAGACTTTCTATTACTGACAAGCTGCAGCTTGTGACCTGTCAGCCTGGGGTGCATTTGCACAGCCCAATAGGAACCACTTCTCTGCAGAGATCCCTGCTTCAGCTCTCTGGCAGCATATAAATTAGGAATTTCCAAGGGAAGAAGCTGAAACGGTAAGACATGACATTTCTAGTGTTTTACAGAAGGTGTCATTGTTGTGCTGTTCCATTTGACAAATTTGTTTCCAGTGTTCAGCATGCTGCAAGTCACTTCAGAAAATTAATCTTCTCTCATTCTCATTCAGCTACAGTCTATCCCATACTAAGCTCAAGGTTAAATATTTCCTGTCACAGAATTTAACTATACATATACATAAATATCACAGGCGACTTCTCCACTCCATTTCCCTGTAAAAGATTAATCCTCTTGTGTGTGTGTAATCTCACAGAATCTAACCTTAAGTTTCTGGCAATAAAAGTAAATCTCTGTTTTAACAAAGTACCAATAAAAAGCATGTTGGAAAGAGTGTGACACTCATTATAGAACGTTATCTGCACTCTTTTGCCATGTACAGCATATATGTGCTTTGATCACAACACAGGTGCTTGACATACAGAGACTCTCGGGAACAAACGTGGTCCTGGGAACATGTTTAGCAGCCAGTAGGAACCTGCTGGTTACCCCTATTCAGAGACATCAGAGTGGTTATCACAAATACCCCAAAAATGATGCCTCTCTGAAGAATACCTTACATCTTACTCACAGAATTAGAGCAGGGAAAATCATTAATGTATAAAAATAAAGATAGCCTAAAATAGCTTCTGCTGTGATTGCCCAGGATGCCAAATACCCACATCTTACTGTGATGTTGCACACTTCTAGTTTAACCATCACAACCCACAGACACCTCTGCCACTAGTGTTGCTGTAGTTGTATCTGATATGATGCCTTTGTTCCAGTACTTTTGCTTCAAACGATTATGATGATGCCACTTCCCCAAATCAAATTCTTCCATAGACAGCCACCTCACAAACAAATGTTTTTTTGACTCTCCATGTGCTTTGAGCAAAGCAAATGTGGAGCCAGGCCATAGAAGAGGAGCAGAATGAGGTGAGGACTAATTTTACCGGAGAGAATGGGCCGTTCAAGACCCAGCTACCGCATGAAGAAATAGAAAATGCTGATCCAGTTCCCTGCCAGAACTAAGATTTCTCTTCCCTTGTTTGCAGCTAGATTAAGGAAATAGTAAATACTGATCCAGGTGGTTTTCAAATACAGGATTTACCTGAGATCTCCCATGGACTGGGCATAAGTGCCTATAACTTTTGACAGCATAACTATAATATTGTATCGCGCTCTCCCATCTGAGAGAGGTTGAACATATACATTTTTGGAACTGCTCTTGCCAAGGTAAGAGCAGCTAAAATGCACTGCCAGCTCCCAGTCAAAGGGAACTTCAGTGTAGATGGTCCTCTCTCAAGCAAGGGAGCCCCTAAATGGCATTGAGAGACTCCTCTTCCACTCACCAACACTGAGCTGAGATGGGATTTTTCTTACCTTTCTATTTCTTTTTGTACAAAAAAAACCCCAAAAACTGAAATGATCACTACACAAATTTCAGTTCACATTATTTGAACTTACTTCAATATTACGTATTTGAACTCAAGACAGAAAATTTGATATGATTCCTTCCCAACTTGCTCCAGCTAGAACCATCACTTTGATTAAAAGCCAAGCCAATATGTCTTTCTCAAAAAGTACACTTGTATCAGTTTGTGCAATAGCAGCTCTGCCTCGGGTTTGTGCCTATATGGTATATTGAAGTTGTTTTGCCTGGTCAAACAACATTTAGGACCACTGTAGCTCCTTTCTTCCTAGAGCACTTTGCTTACACTCCTTAAGAGAGCTTCAGAAAAGATGCTGTAAGGTAGTCCATTAGTCTTTACATTGCAAAATATCCAGAGTAGAAATAGGACTGATATTCTATTTCTGTTCCCCTAACTGCTCTTTTCTCCATACAGTGGCTGAAGACATAAAAAGCAAGGAGGAAGAAAGCAAAAATTACTCCCTCTCCCACCTCCAATTAAATATAGAAAATGATACTTCTGCTTTCCTGGCAGCAGTCAGTTAGGAACGGGGTAGCAGGAACAATAGGATATCAGTGTCATTTACAGAACTCCCAAATGGTCAGTCTCCTGCCTGAGACACTGAAAGACAATTCATCATCTTTGCAGGGTGTACAAAAAGTCAAGTGTGCCCACAAGTTGATTCCTTTGACCAGCAAAATTTCCACTGGGCAAGAACTGACATGCATCATGCAAGATTTAGCTTCCTGCTGGCTGCAGAGCACCACAGGGATGAGGAGCAGTGCTGCAGCCTCCTGTTTTACCTCCCCTCATCTCTCCCAGCTGCCTGTTGAGTTCTCTCACAGACTTAATTATATCTGAGCCTTTCATGACTCTTCCAGATTTGGTAAAAAAATTCTCAAGTATGTGGAAACCTAATAAAATTTAAGAAAGGGCAAAAAAATTGGACATTTTTCTTTAGAAACTAGGTTAAAACAACTTCTTTTCCCTCAACTGTATCACTAGCGAGTTCTTGCTCCCACAGGTACTGCCCATGACTCCAGAAGTGACTGCTGCCATAAAGGAGAAAAAAGCTCAAAAGAAAAATTCATCAATCAACCGACAGTGCAACCCTGTGCACAAGACAGGACATAATTTTCTAGGTCAAGTTACCTGTTTTTCAGCCATAGTATGCGCTTGTTGGAATTCAATCTGAGATTCTGCAAACTAGGAATAAAAAAGTAGCCCTCTTCTTTCAGTGAAGTGATTCACTGAAAAACTAAACCAAACAAACCACATGCTGGTAAAGCCCAAACCATTAAGAGCTGGTTGGTATCTTGGCAGAATAAGAGACCCAGTGAATAAACCACTGTCATTGGCAAGCCATTGAGGAAGATGAAAACAGTCAGGCTGGAGATGTGCCTACCTGTAGCAAGTGAGGAGGCCCCACAGAGGAAACAGCCCCCAGAAAGAGGGGGATGTGTCTGCTGAAGCAGGTTGCTCCAAGGGGCCTGAGAAAGGTGCTGCACCTTTCTCCAGCTTCCAAAATGCCCCCTCCATGATTGCAGTTGCAGATTGTGGCATCTATCTCCATGCATGTCATCTTCCCTATGCATAAAGCCACTTCAGAGTATGCTTATCCAGCAGCCATCAGCCAGCATGGGGAATGGGGGGGGAAGCAGATAAGTGGGAGCTGTAGAAAGTTCAGCAGCTGGGACGGACACTCTGCTTAAGAAGGGGAAGATTTTCTAAGTCACACTAATTTCCTCAAAAGAAAGTATGAAAAGCCTTAAAGTCCACAGAATAAACAGCTTGTGTAAGCAACCCCTCAGCTGCTCTGGCAATCAGAAAATTGGGCAGTTCTCTGGAGACAGAGAGACCATGTGCAGCCATCCAGGAGGAGTCTGTGCCCTGCCACAGTTCAGCTCCCAGTTGTCTCTATCAGCCTCTTGCCTCTTCTGTTTTCATTGGCTATTGTTCAGCATATAACTGGTTTAGTGAGCAAGAGAAGTGCTAAGAGATGGCTGAAGATCAATCTTCATGGTGTCCTAGCACTGTGTGACCTTGGCCAACTCTCTCTGCATCTCTCTGAAGTTTCATCACCTGTGAAACGGCAACTGCTCTCTGCCTCCTGGTGCCCTTAATTGGTGAGCATCTTCTATTTGCCTTCAAAGCCCTCTGAGTGACACTAAATGAATAAGTTCTGTTGACATTTCTTTTAGCTGCTGTTCAGGAGCACTTTTATTCCCCAGTCCAGGAAAGAGCAAGTGTCAGCAGTCCCTGTTATGACCCCAGACTGTCACTGTGACCATAGATGCAATATCACAGTGACTAGTCTCTGGGGAAACCCACAATGAGCTCCACTCATTAAGCCCAGTGGTAGGGTAAAGCACAATTTCCAAGTTGTGTGTGCATCTGAAATAGGAGGTTTATTATGTAGAGGAGGCTTGCCTTGGATATGACCATTTCCCAGGTGCATGATTCAGCTTGATGCACAGGCTCAGGAGCAGCTGCATCAACACAGTGGTGGGAATGACTGACTGGGGCTCTCCCTAGTCCCAGCTCACAGCTGAAGTCAGCTCTTCACGAAGGCATTTCCTAAAGCACTTCCATATTAGATGTTTGGAGGCTTTTGCTGAGTGGGCAACATTTATCAAACGCTACAGCTTAAACAAGTATTTTACTCTTTTGGATACTTCTTCACAACTATATGATACGTATGTGGTTAATTCACAGTCCTCCTATTTGCCAGGTCACAACAAAATCTGATTAATCTTGACTCTCTCCATAGGCCCTACAGCCTGCAGCTGTCCCTGACCAACACCAGACATGTTCAGCCTTTCTGAATTTTGCTCACTTTAGCAGTCATTGGCTTATCAACCAGCAACTTATAACACAAATTACTCCAAAATGCCTCCCTGTCTTATCTATTCCTATTCCACAGCTTCCCTGTGACATCACGTGGCAGCTGCAGCTGGCTGGCCACAGCTGTGCTCATGGGGGTACCACTGACGTGGAGAACACAGCCACACACTATCACCAGACTGCCAGGAGCACTTGCACAACAGCACCTTCCAGAGAAAATCTACTCCTTGGGCTCACAAAACTGGTCCTTTGGTTAAACAGGGAATTCAGCCTCATGCCATTAAACCAGCAGGCAGGGGATTTGCTTGCTTTTGACAAACACACCCAGACAGCTCTGCAGCATGTTTGGAGAAGCTGCCCCGGACCAAATGCTCACACTGCAGCCAACAGCTTTGGATGAGACGCTGACTCCAGGGGCTACCGACAGACGAGAAGGCAGCAGTCTTTATTCCTATTAGCATCTATCCTAAGTGAATGTGCACTCTCATCATAAAGCCTGAAAGTTAAATCCATGGGGAAACATGCACAGAAGAGCTGAACAGATAATCCCATCAGTCCACTTAAATGGGCATCTGAGTCAACAAATCTAATAAACTGGGGTCAGTGGACCAGGCAGATGATAGAGGAGCCTCACCGCTGCATTACATCCTGCAGTCCCTTGAGGTCACACTGGCAGTTTTGATGCAATAAACTGGCTCTCCAGACACAGGATTTCACCACTAGATGTCAATGGTATCTGAGCTTTTGAAAGGGAAATACTGCTAAAAGCAGGTTAGCTGCTGGAAAAGTTTGTTCTAGCTGACACCATTTTTTGCTGCAACCAACCACAGTCAACCAAGCCCTTTTCTTGGACAGGATGGTGATGTGGTCTTTGCAGAGATGCCCCCAATAAAAACTCTGCCTGCCTTGTAGTAACACATGGCTCCAGCAGTTTTTTGTCTGTTTATTTCTGGGAAATGATACCTACTTTCACCATGTTAGTATCTCTCAGTGTCCTCTGAAAACCTTAACATTTAGCCTAAATCTTTCCTCATTTGCACTTTTATAAAGCCAGACCAAGTTCCCTAGAGTCACTCAAATTGCTTTGAGAAATAACTCAAGTTAGCAAAATGCACAGAATTAAATTTGATTGACTAAACTACATTATAGTCTTCAGCAGAAACTCTTATTTAAAAGTAAAGTGAATTACCTCACTTAATATCAAGTAACCTCATCAAATAAGCAGTAAATTAGGGTCTAAATGAATTTCAGACACGTGTGAGTTTTCAGATTTGCATGTTATTTTCCCTTAACAGTCCTCCCCTGTTCTACCTCTGCTATGTTGGACTTGTTCAATTCATTTACCATCCTGTCTTATACCTCTCTTCTAGTTTCTACTATTACATCATCACCTATTTGGCCTTAGAAAGTGGCCTCCAACCAACAATGTGCCCTGAATCTGGAGCATGTAGCTATAGCCTTGAGCCAAGGTCAGTGCTGGCAACTAGTGTCAGCCACAACAGTTTTCATCCTTGTAAGTATGATAGGGCAGCCAACACCCAGCAGCTCTGCTGGTCTCTGATGCTGCACCATAACCAGGGGATTGGCCTTGTATGAAGCCCAGCTTTAGTAGCACTTCACAGTTATTTGCGGCTTTAAAGTGTTTCAGTTTGGACCGAGAGACTATATTCTGTTTTATAGTGTAGCCAGAGACTCAGCCTGGCAACAGATGTTTGAGCATCCAGAGTTTTAAAAAACCAATGGAAATCAACCAAAGTTCAACTTGATTTCACACAGCCTTTCTAACTGAAAGGGAGAGACACCCTTAACACAGCAGCTGGCCTTGTTTTCATGAAAGTTTTTCCAAGCTGCTTGACATAATTTGAAGACTTCAAACTTTTGAGGGCTTTACGGCTGAAGGATTGTCACATGGAGCTGCTGAGCCAACTTTCTCAGCAGACACTTGGTCGTACCAGAGTTGCTCCCATTGACAGGCACATTTGGCTGGGGGCAAGCCCACGCAGGAATCAAGTCCACATGACCTCAGTAGCAGCTTCACTGTTTGTGAAGCAACAAAGCCTTTGCCTAGTGTTACGGAGAGCTCTCACAAACATTTGTCAGAACCCTCTATAACTTACCAAGGAAGTGCTTGATCTGAGGCTTGATCCTCACCATCCTTTGTCATTTCTAGGTCTGAATCATCTCTGTTTACATTTGCTAGTAAATTCCCTCCAGCAAAGCACAGCTCTTCGCTTTCAAGCCATCTGTCACAGCTGGCTGTGCCTTTCCCAAGGGACACTTCACCACTTAGGTTAAATGGACAAGCACTGCCAGTGCTGTTTTTCACTGCTAAGTAACACTCTCATCTAAACCATTTCCCTGCAGAGGCAGCTCCACGATTAGCTCAGACAATGGCAAGATTTTTCCTTTCCTTTATTTTTCTTTATAACCTTACCTGGAGCACTAACAGTTGTTCTGAAACAGCTCTTCCTACGCTGCAGGCAGGAAAGGACTTGCATTGGTATCAGCAACAGCAGGAGAACAAAACAAAAAGCTGCAAGTTTAAGAAGCCCTGGCAACTTTCTGCAAGCCAATCTCTTTGAAAGATCAAGCAATCTATAACCTATGTCTATTGCACAAACCATCACTTAAGACCCATCTAATCAAGGCAGGCTGTCCTTCAGTGTGGTTTAGCTCACCTGATTCTGCTTAAAGACATCTTCGTGTCTTGCTTGTATACTTCTCCAAATTATGCTACTGAATCACATTTTCAGGTAAAAAGGATAAGTTCAGGTTTCCAATCAAATTTTATACTAAACTATGTTGATCCCCTATTTCTCAGCACCTCCAGGACTGCTCTGACTTCTTACCACAGAGATGAGAGCTGAAACCTTACGAATAGGAACTAGAGGCACTAGGATTGTAAAGAGCACTAAAGGCAGTCCACAAAGACCTCTTGTTAGGAAACGACACTCCAAGTCCTACTTACAAGCCAACCCTGCACTACCCACCTCTCCCTGCAATGTAACGAAGGAGCCAAATATCCAGGTGCCATCAATCAGACCCATGCAGACAACACAAAAGAAGAGCTTCCCTCTCACCTGCTGCATTTGGGTGACCCCCTGAATGACTCTTCTCTTTCCTAACCCCAAAAGGAGGTTTTCCCTGGGTTTTAACTGCCTGGTTTCCCTAGGATTGTTGTGTTTTTCTAAATGGGGAAGATTGACTCTACCCTGAGGATTTTCCCTGGGGATATCAGACCTGAAAAAAGTCATCAGCACCCTTCAGAGTAAAGGAAGTTTTCCAAGGCTTTCAAGATCATGCCCCTTTCTCTCCCTGGCATAGGAAAGGGATGGAGAAAAACACGTTGAAGATCCAAAGATCTTCTTCCAGACAAGAGGGAATGCAGAACACTTCTCTCCTTGCTTCAACAGTTGTTCACTTGGCCCACCATTACAGGCCTCCTCAGTTCTCTGGACTTTATTAATTATCCTGCTTGATTCTTTTAACTCTGATACAACTACAAGCATTTCACAGTATTATTGTAGCCATGCATGGAGGGTGCCATCACACAAGTCTCCAGTGTGAAATGGTGAACATTGTAGCTGTGGAGCCAGAGGAAGACTTACCTTTTTTTGGGTTTTGTTATGTGTGCAACTCAGCTGCCACACCCATGGCAAAAGACAGCAGGACTCAGGGGCATATGCTCTGGGTGGCATGAAAGTCTGTTGGTGTGTTTTTCCAGTTGAATGCTTCCTCCTACTGAGAAGAGGAAGTAACTTTTACATAGTGTAGACCAGTTGTCCCCATGCTGGTCAGTCCTGCTCTGCACAGAGGGCAGTGCTGGCCCCAAAGCAAACTGCTCCCACCTGCTGTCTATCACAGTCATACAGCTCCTAAAGGAATGACTCAGCACAAGCCTCTCCGAATACTTCAGTTAAAATTCAGAGACCACTGAGCAGACTAAATGGCAGCCCTTTGCCAATCAAGATCTTTTTGGTGGACAGGGATAGAGGAACCCTTGTTTGAATAGTTTAGCAAGATGGTCTGAAGGGACAACATCTGCAGTGTAGCAGCCTCATCTTGTGGTTCTTCTAGCACAGCTGGAGCTGTAAGGCAGCTATCCTCAGCTCTACACTCTCCCATTTGCAAATCATCTTAAAGATACCATCACTCTAGCTTCTTATGAAAATCTCCCAGCAAGGCTGATGGATGGAAGGAGAGCCCTTTGGTGCAAAGTTAGTTGCTTGCATGTAGCCACATGTGGCAATAGGTTAAGGAGATTCTCCTCTGATCTTCTGGGCTACATTGTGGAGAGCAATGATATCCAAAAAAGGGCAGTGATAAACAGCTGGGACTGTAAATTCTTCAGCTTGTGCAACTGGATCTAGAAAAGGATGTCTGTCTGTAATGTTTCTTTAAACATCATTGCAGAGAAGTGTCAACAATTTAGGCTTGTTTTAAATAATAATATTAAAATTCACCCTATCTGTATATTAACACTGGCACTTTGTAGGTCAGGCTTAAGACTCCTTAAGGTGCAGGCACTCAGAGGATTAAGTACTGCCAATTTGTAAAGCACTTTCAACAGACATCACGCTAGTAAGTACCAGGTGTTATTTCTGTTTGAAATAGCCAGGTTTGGCTTACTGGTTCCCAGGGTTTGCAAGTGGAAAGGATGGAAGGACAGGGCAAGCCTCAGCTGTGTTACAGTGCACTTGTAGCTCATCTTGAGCTTTGCATTCCCTGCTGCAGACGAGCCCAGAGGAAGGAGAGGAAACAGCACCGTCAGGGATGACTGATGACAGGGAAAGCATTTGCTGTCCTCAGTGAGAGGATCAAGTGCCAATAAGCAGCCTCCAGAGGATATGAAGATAGATTTACTCCTCCCCTCCCCCACAGGGACTTCTCATGGCAGCTCGAGGCCCCTCTTTGACTGCACTGTGATGACAGGGCACAGCTGAGACCCCATTAACATCATTCCTGCTTTGAAACATTGGTACCAGCAAATCTGACTGACCAGAGATATACGAGCAGCTCTGAATGGGGTCAGGCTCCTGAGCCTCTATGTGAGTCTGCATCCACCTCAAAAAAAGCAGTGAGGGTTTGTGGAACTGAATGACTGGAAGTAAAATATTCCATATAGGAACAATAAGTATGTGTGGTAGGCATGAAGGCACAGAGCCCAGACTTCATTAAGGTAGTTTTTATATTTTGAAAAGCAATATTAAAAAACACTGGAAAATGCAAGATAAACATAACAGTTGCTTCTACAAGTTTTAACCTTGTATTGCTTGGCCATTTTGACATATAAATTATTGCTTACTAGCTCTCATAAATACACGACACAATAATATGTACAGGCAAACAAGCATGAAATATGCAAAGGAAAACATTGGCAACATTGATTCTGGTAAATAAGATTATTTCATACATACCAGGTCTCATAATGGTGGATAACTACTAGCTGTAGTCCCTGAGAAGTCAGGTAAATACCTTGATTTGGGGGCTTCTATTTTATTACTTTTAATGCAAGCTGACACCATTATGGCACTCAGAGAGAACAGGCAGGTGTTCTTACCTCAGCTCATTGACTTCATCCCAGTGTTTAACAGTGTATAAGATGACAATAAATAGGCTATGCAAATAAATATTACTCTGCTAAAATGTTTAGTATTTACATCTTTCTTTTTTTTGCCACTGTTATGCAAATGAAATTTATTACTATCCAAGATGGTGCTGGAATCAACAAGCTGTGTCATAGAAACATCTAAATTTGTTGCAACAAAATCCCACATCAAAGAGGTATAAAGTGACATAGCTCCTTCCTTTGTTATGTATAACTGATCCTCCTAGCTACTATAAAAAAATTGCAGAGTATTTAAGCCTAGGTGTGACTGTGATAAACCGAATTTACAAGATTTATTAGATTTTATCCTATGTAACCTAATTGCATTATTGAAGGATGTAAAAAAAAAAAAAAATCACAATATCACCAGTGCTGGACCCTGGCAGAGGCTCTATAGTATTATCCTTCCCTTTCACAGGGTTTACTTGTAGTTCTTCTCCCAACCACCTCACCTTCAAACTGCTTGCCAGTCTGCAGCAAAGCTCTGCAATACTTCACCTGTTGAATGAAGTCTCTGAAGGGCCTTTTTTTAAATTAGACATTAGCTACAGGTTAAGGCTATTTGCCTTTCTTTTATGGTAACAGTTAAAAGGTCCATATTTTCAATGTGAAATTGATGCAGACGTTGGACCCTGCGACCAGAAATTTATATCCAAGTTATACAGGCTACTATAAAAACTAGTTTTTAAAGTTATAAACAGTAGTCTAATTAGCTAATTAGTAGTCTAACATAGATAACAAGGTTAATTCTGGTTATATGCCTTCAAACCGATTTTATGCCAGCTGCAAGGGGTAGACAACAGCTGATTTAGCGTGAAATCACAGTGGTGCAGATAGCCAACACCTCAGCTGGCTTGAAGCCTACTGGTACAAGTTAACCCATCCCTTTACTTCATTTTGAATTGGCAGAGTGAGGAGCCTTCAAGGTCACTCTAGCAGGCTTTCAAATCAAAGCCGCAGCACAGAGTCATTGTTATTCCCCCCCCCCTTTTGTTTCCTTGTCTTTTATTCTTCTCTGGCATCGCTGTTGCTTCATCAGCAGTAACTACCCAAAACTATCACAGAGCCAAATGTAGTGAACTGAGAAACAGCGTCACTTTCTCACACTGAATACCTTCTAATCCTCCCTCTCCCACAGATTTCAAGAGAACAATTTGTGGACCAAAGAGTTACACCATAGGAGCGGAAGCATGGTCTACATACAAGGCTCCTAAAAATAATGCCACAGTAAAAAAACAATTCACAAGGGGGAGCTCAAAACCCAGGAAACCACCCAGGTAATGCAGTTAGGGTGGGAATTCTGAGTGTTGTAGCCAGAGGAAGAACTGCAATAACACAAGCAACAAATTGCATCTGGTTTTTGTTCTTACATTGCAAAAAGGTGCCCACCACAGCTAGTATCTTCATCTGAACAGTTTTGGTCTGTTTGCACTAAAGAGTTATTTACAATATGTGCAGTCACATCTACAGAAGAACATAGGAAATTTTTACTCCATGGCCAGCAAGAGTTTATTTTTTTTTCTTTTTACTGGGTAAAAAGAAGACTTTTTTTCTAAAAAAAAAAAATCATATAGTATTTGATAATAATAACAAAGTACAAGCAAATACATTTCTGAAACATCTGTTTCCTTTACAATAGATCTATACAATATTTCACAGATGGGAAAACTGAATGCATTCTACAGATTCCCCCACGGACTACTTGTTAAAGCTGCTTTTTTTAAATCCCTTTAAACCAGAGATAACACAATGATGAAGAGCATGCTACTTCAGTATTCCCATATTTTAGTAAATGAGCATTTTCTTGGAAGTCTTCCTCATGTGGAAAACATACAATAGAGATGGGCAAGCGATGCTATGTATCCTCCCTGCTGTGCAAAAGGACTGTTGCCATGAGTCAGTGTACAAACACGTGCCAGACCGTGCAGCACTCTGCACATTGCCTGCAGCATTCACTGGGTTATTTCAGGGCAACTTCTTAGCACTGAAAACCAGAGCTATGGTTATGATGGTGCTTGAGATGTAGGTCAACTGTAGACAAGACTTTAGAAATGCTGCCTCAGTACATGCCCAGATGTAGTACTTGTAGCTACATGAGAACTGGCTAGGAGAAGGGTATGAGAGGGACAAAAGCAGTAAAGGGACCCTGATGCTGAGAGCTCGGTGCGTATGCAGGCAATTACAGTGGTACCCTGTAAGGTGCACCTTTCTGTTCTTTAAAAATTAGAAGCATGTGCAAGTTAGGTAAAGTTTTACCTGCTGAAATGGTATTTCCTGGAGATGAGTTAGGAATATAGGTGGATCTAGGCATTGCCTCTGAATAGACATCAAAGAGGCTGTAATCCAAGCAGAAAACAAAGCTTCTGCTATAATAATTTATAACGTGTTAACTGCAGGACCCAGTGCTAAATGTGAGATAACTGAAAAGGAAGAAAATAACATGTTTTCAGTATACAAACAACTGTGTCCATGAATTGCAATGAAAGTGGATTGGCTCTTACAGTGTGGATGAACAGGTTCTTAAAGGGTCCATAACAGCATGGACTGTTTACTGCTGATCTCCACAACACGACATACACTTGAGTTTCATCTGGTTGTGCTGCCTTGTTATATTCCCATCCTTGGTTGTTTGCACTTATCTCAAATATGATGCTCCAGTGGACTCAGAGGAACTGCAGAGATTGCACATTATTTTTGGCAACAATACTTTGGCAGCCTTGAATTAGTGAGGTACATATGTGGTGAACTGGGAATCAATCCCCTTGCGGCATGTTGCTTGCTGAAATGTTTTGCTGCTGTGACATGATGATTCCTTTCATTCTAATACTGGCAGAATCTGCATTGAAAGCTACACAGGACCAAACAATATTTTCACAGAAACCAAGCTCCTGAGTTCAAAGGACGCTGCTCCGCTCCCTCGCATCCCAGTGACCAGTGGGAATGGCACCAAGCTTGCCCTGAAACTCTGTGAGCAGCTCCTTTGCTGGCTCTTGCCTGATTTTCCTGCGCATGTTGTGTGAGCTACTGATAAAACTCAGTAAACTGTTCTTATATAGGGAAGCAACATGCTTGGCATAAACATTCACTTAATTCAAAGTGCTGCAGTTACAAGGTTATAGGAAGCTGTGTATGCTCACACTCGTGGCTCTATCCTGTGAGAAAGCTCAAACAGAGCTTGCTGGTTGTCGATGACATGCAGGTGATGGACATATGGCTTCAGCTCATGATGCTCTTTCGAAGGAACTTCATTGCCTGCAAGACAGGAGAAAGAGGATGGATCAGAAAGCTGTGCCTTGCCTGCTTCTCTGTCCTGTGTTGCAAAGTCACTGGTGTGCCATGTGTCAGGTGCTAGACAGTCACAAGAAAGACAGACAGTAATCTTATGCAAAACCTTATGCATTGCACTTTAACAGTAATGCTGTTTAAGTGCAATACATAAGGTAACAGCTTGATAGAGAAAAGAGAAGAAATACATACACAGTGCTGAGCAGCCAGCATGCACAAAGGAGGGACAAGTGGACAGCAAGAAGCTGACTCTTCCCAAGAGGAAGACTTACTCCTGCTGGTAGTACAGGCAGTCCAATTCTCTGTTAAGGGTTTCCTTTGTGCTGCTCTTGCAGCACAACGGGGCCTTAAGCATGGGTGGGCATGCTTACAGGGCCTTAAGCATGGGTGGGCATGCATGGGACTCTAACTTTTAAAAAATCTTAACACAAGTTCAGAAGACAGCAGGCCCTGGATGAGTGTCTTCAGAGCCGGTGAAAGGTGACAGCACAGCAGATGGATACGAAAGCTCTTCAAAGCTGCTCTGACAGGCTCTCACGTTTTGATCTGTTATGCTTTTGATTTCTGATCTAGTAACAGAGGCAAGAGTCATGCTGTCATTTCATGGGAGTTAACACAGCAAGAGGAATTAGCTGTGTAACAGACAAACTGAAGGGTGGCTTCAATGGCAGATGTTCTCTGTTACAAGCTTTATGCCCATCATGGGCTTGTGGGAACTCGTTGTCTGGGAAATGCTCCACCATGGCTGGTACTAGCAGAAGTGGAAAAGGAAAAACTAAGCCCATGGCCACAAGATCCATCAAGACAGGCAGAGAAAGCAACACTGATGACTGCTGACAAATGAGCAAAGGTGGAAAGCTCGCTTCTAGTCCATGTCCTCAAGGAATTTTTAATATTACCATAAATGGACAAAGAAAACTCCTCAAAATTCCCTGAACCAATTAGCTTAACTCACACACTTCCTCCTTCTCCTTTGTTTTATTATCACCCTTTTCTCCACGCTCTCCAGCTATACGAGGTTTCCAGGAATCAACCATCCCTTGTTTCTGAAGATCACTGCACGATGCTGTGTGGGTAACATGGGATGTGAATGCGGCCAGTTCTGCATGTGGCTGCTAACAGAGTTCCTGGGCAACTATTTTAAAGAGCTATTTTGGAGCAGCCATCTAACTTGAGCAATGTCAGAGAGAACAGGACAATGTGATAAATCTGTGTCAGAATACAGAAATGACCTTTTTGTTCTGAGGGAACAGGATCTCAGCAGCTGTGCTGAACATACTGAAAAACATTTGTATTTCTCATTAACACCTCAAATGACAAAAGCTTGAATTACGTTATTTTCTAGGGCTGTTTTTTCTCACTTTGGAAATGCTATTATTTGTTTTCAGCATTTAGGACATAAACATGTTATTTCCATTAAAAAGGCATTTCAGTCTTACTTGGAACCTAACCAGTTTCTCATCCAGAAACACTTTGGCCTGCAAGCTTAATACACATGATACAGTTCATAAACAATAATAATATTCCTTGCTTAGTTTTGTTTGAATTCTTTCCTACAGTGAGATGCCTGCTGCTCTTAAGCCAATCTGGGAATTGATGCAGTAGAAAGACTCACATTTCTGAGAGCAAAATAAGCCCACTAGAAAAGGAAACTGTCCATAAAGTCTCAATAAATATTCAGTGAATTCATTTCATGCCTAAATGAATTTAAGAAAAAAAAGTGCCTACAGGGATGTCTGTATAAGCTGCTTTTTAAATGCCAGCTTCACAATAAATCAAGTCTGTAGCAAAATAAAATAACAATCACATACTTCAAACTACCAAATTATATGGTAAATCTCAGGTATTAACCTTGGATTTCTGTTGCAAGACTTAGAAAACCACTTGGAAAAAGAAAAGCCAAAAATGTGATGAAAGATGTGCAGAGAAGGTGCAAAAAAACCCTCACACCATTAGAAGGAACCAGTGCTACATTTTATAATGCCAAATAAGAGATATTTTAACTTACAGGCATGGTTTGGATTAACCAATATTTCCTTCATTATTGGAAAAAAAAATAAAAGGCTCAAGGCACATCTTGCTCCTTCTCTCCTTCTCTTATACATATATCTCAAAATAATACAGGAACCATAATTCTCAAAGGTACCTGTATTTATACAGAAAATGATTATTATTCTTTTTGCTGGAGTCCATACTGACAGCTGTTGAAAATTCAGCTGGAAAAAAAAATGATTCAGACTCTGTTTTCCCCAAGGCTGCAGCACAGTTCTGAACTTGTCTTTGAAAAAGAGGTTTTAGTGGCCTCAGTAAATGACATGTTTACTAGGTTTGGCTTAAAAACTAACCACTTCCTAAGGTAGTGTTGCTTTTGTCCCCTTCCTGTATTTAACCTCTCTGCAGAGAATAAGAAACTCTGAGAAGGAGAAAACGAGGTTTCTCCTCTGTGAGCAGTGGAACAAAGCAAGCTGGGTTCTTCTGACTTGGTCCCTTAGGGTTGGATTCTCTGGAGGCTAACAAGGCAGAAACAAAACAAAACAAAACAAACAAACAAAGCAAACAAAAAGAAGTTTTCTATGCAGCTGAGGCACTCACAACTGTTCCCATCAGCATAGATCCTCCAGTGTCTAAAGCAGACAGATTTTTATTTGCAGCTTCCCCTAGCACAGGTACTAACACAACACCTCCCATTTCTTCCTACTCCACTTTTGTGAAACCCACAGAATCTTCATACCTTCTGGACTTCTCCAATTTTGTGAAATGACATTAGGAACCCAAAATAAGCAAACAGTTGTTCTTGGTGAAAAGCCAAGTGAAAAGCTGTGGTGATTAATGCCATATTTTAGCTACTGGAAGCCAAGACAGCTGTGAATCCATTACCAAAACACACAGACTGGTAGGAGATTGAGTTAACTTGGTCATAGCTGGGAAAGGGAGAAACAGCAGCATACACCAGAGGCCTCCATTATTAAGTACAGCTGGCACAGATCTTACACAGGGTTTTGAAGAGGTAGTAATTTTTGTAGGAAAATAATTTATTAAAGTTTGGAAGCTGTTTCTACAAACATTTTGTAAAGTAAAATTGCATCCATTTCTGTTATGCTGATCTTCCAACAACTATGCCCTCTCTTGCCAATTGGTTAAATAATTGTTGTCCACATTTTGCTGCTGTAGTAAACATGAGCAACTGAAAAGAAAACAGAGGAAAAACACCAAAACAAAACAACCAACAAACCCTCAAGGGCGTACAAATGCAAAATAAGTAGGAAATTTTGGCTACTCACCAAATTGGTTATTTCTGCAATGTCTCAAAGACCGAACAGTGTCTGCAATCATGTGCTGCAAAGAAAAGGCAAAAAACATTAGTGCGAAAACCTGAGACAGATTCTGTCATTAGAAAAGCCTGAGAAATCTCCTTGCCCTGCACTGTACAGCAAAAAGAAACTGTAGTAAGGTAGAAAACTAAGACAGCAGGAGAAACTTTGCTCTTTATCTTAGTGATACCATTTGATGAAATAGGGTTACTCTAGATGTCTTCTTGGTACCACCCTGATTAAATGAGAACAATTCCTTAAGAGCCCATGGGAAGTGGTCATGGAAAATAATCAAACAATTGCTCATTTTTGTTCCAGTGACTTTTATTAAACTGAAAGCCTACAGCAAGGAAGTCCTGAGGACTGGGTGAGTCCTCAGAGCTCAACCCCAGCTTTAGTGCATTATCCAGGATATTCTGTAGTCTGCAACCTCTCCTCCTGTCTCCACATGTCGTATAATTAGACTATAAGCCTCTTTGTGGCACAGACTACACCCCTTGGCATATACTTGTATAATGCCTAGCACAATCAGGTACCAGTATCAGCTAGGCAGTTTTCTGCAGTATAACCAGCACAAAAAAAAAAGCAGCCCGTAACCTAAATGCTGCAGAGCAAGCACCCTGACATCTCCGCAGGCATGTACCAAATAAGACTATCCTGTAGGTATGCTATTTTAACAAAAGCTGGTGCTAACAGGGATATTGGATCTTCACTTAGATTACGCAGAAGAAATAAAGGGTTTAAGTTCAGTTTGTCATTCAGGCTCAGGTCTTCAACTTACAAAAACTGGGACTGTTCACTACAAATCAGTGGAGTGGGTTCATTTTCCCTAGATACTACCCATAAAGTTCTTAAACCATTACTTTTCCTAATTTCACTGCTTCTGTGGCAACTCTTCACCAAATCTAGTAATTAATTGAAGCAAATTGCAGTTATCAGGCATGATCTGATAGCTCATGCAAACAGCTAATGCTCTTCTCATATCTCCCTCAAAAATGATCAGAGGTGGAAAGGATTAACTCTCTTGAGCAGACTATGTTTAAGACCAGAACGATGCAAAACAGCTCATCTCTCAACCCCCGGGAGAGGTTTACAAGGCTTCTCCACAGAAAAGCTTATCACAAGAGCACGTTTAATGGAAACTTCATATTCCTTTCATCAGTGAATCAAAATAATTTTTCTTGTTACCCGCTGTGATTCATTTGCCATGAAATCATGAATCTCTTGTGCTGATGTCCTTGCACTGTTTATAATGAAGTTCTAATGAGATGATCTAGATTTCCTGATCAATAGTGTGAGTACTGGGAGAGCTACAACTTCTACCAATGCTGCTACTGTGATGTTTTCCGGCATTTCCCTTCGCATTTGGGTTTTAGAAGTAAGAGAGGCCCTACTATCACACACACTGTAACTTTTTGTTGTTTCTTCTTTGTAGTCAGTCAGTGTGAGGGTCCATCCCAAGATTAGCTTCCAGAGGTGATGCTCTGGTAAGGGAAGAACCTCTCTGTGGAACACTTCGAGCAGAATCCCAAATCTCCCGGCTTTAGTAGCCTAATTAGGAATTTCTCTCTGTTTTCAGCTCTCTGGGATCCAAAAGTAATACAGAAAATCAGCCAATTTATCTGCAAAGCAAATGCTATCTCCTGGCTGTTTAAACAGGTGCATGCATACTGTTAGTGTGATGAGTAACACACCTTTAACTGCAAAAACTCAGGCTTGAGGGTTGCATAGATATTCGGGGGGTGGGGGTTGAGAACCCTCAGCTGCAGCACACAGTCCTTACAGATGAAGGTGCTAGGTAAGCTGGTGCTATCAAAAATGGTAATGGCCACTGACCTGTATTAGAGTTTGCTGAAGTGTGGATAAGATATGTCATTGCTAAGATATGGCTGGTGGCTGACTGGAGAAAAAAACCTGAAGAAACCGCCTTTTGGTGGTTTCTGACCAAGCAGCTCAGAAAACACCATGGAAATACCTTGAGATGTAACAGCATAAGACCATATTTTCATTTATTCCTTCAGATTCAGTTGAGGAAGTAAGTATGGTACCAAAAATCAATCTAATGCTCCTGTAGACTAGATTTTACCCAAAATGGAGTTAAATAAGCCACAGCAATCCCTTCACTTTTTCCTAAAGCTAGGTAACATTCCTGAGACAAAAGATCATTTCGCTGTCTTCTCTTTGCAAATTTCCTTCTTTGTATTTTGAATTAACTTTGTCTCCACTGCAATCACATCATGTCAAATCAAATTCAGTCATGGTAAGGTTGTTGAGGTCCAAGAATATAAAAGAAGTGGGGACTGTAGGGAGAAATAAGATCTTTTATTAAACCAACTAACATAGTTGGAAAAAATAATGGTTCAAACTGACAAGTCCTCCTTCAGACGAGATGTTTAATGCAAAAATGAAATATTTCAAAATACTGATCCAAACAGAGACACAAGAAACCATCTTTGTGTTGATATTCATAAGTAGAAACTCTACTCATTTATAACAGTAAGTTCCTTCCCCAAAGCAGTAAGCTGCTATGATAGAATAATTCTTTTATTCTTTTTCTGCAACAGCAAATTTGCAGGTGAGGTTCAGTGGCTTGATCCAAACCCAGCAGGAGTCAATGTCAATCCTAATTTTTCTCAGCAAAGGCCAGAAAGTGCTCAGCACTTCAGTGTTCAGTGCAGAATACCAAGGAAGACATTGTTCTTTGGGACAAAGCCCTTATAATTAGAAAAGAAACGTGGCCTGATGTATATGTGATAATGTGTGATGCATCTTGTTAGTTCATGCCCACTGACTAAATCCCTTAACAGTCAAATGAGCCAGTGTAATACCAGTGCACTGCCTGAGTTTCCACTACACTGATATTTAAATCTCTCCTAAGCCCTTACTTCCTAAGCTTGCACTATTGCCTGCATTCATATGTACACAGGGCTGCATAAGACAGCTCATTTCCGAGAGCGTGATCTGACTAATAATTTGGAGGAAGTGTCAATCTGAATAACCCTTACCCCACGACCATCACCTCAGACTCTCCCCCCTGCCACTTAAAATGCCCATTATCCATTTGAATGGAAAAGGTGAAATCCTGGCTCACTGAAGTCAATTAGCAAAGCTCTCACTGCCTCTGGAGACACAATGGTGACAGGAAGGACTGGAATTCTCACCCAGCAAGCCCAGCATACATTAACCATATACATGATTAAACAACAAACAAACAAACAAACAAGGTCTGCTAAGACTGAAACAAGAATTAGATCCTACATATTCACTAAACAAATATATGGGCCAGTGGGGGGATTTTAGTAACAATTATTGTGCATCAAGGGCTAGTTTAATTTACATGTTAATTGGATGTACTTCCAAGAGGCAATGAAGAAGAACATGCTAATGAGTTTTATGCAAACACCTAAAGGTCAAATAGTTAATGGACTTGGGACAAGAAAACCCTTTGTTAAATGCAAATCAGTGTTCTCCTAAATTCTGCAACAAGAAAAGGTACAGAAATCAAATAGAAAACACAAAAAAAAGGAGCTCAGGTTCAAAAGTCAAACTCTACATCTGCTTGTAAGTTGAAAGACAATGTGCATTATGATAGGATGTGAAAATAAGTTCAACATCTGGTTCATGAATAACTCCACGGTTGCATGTTCATACTCAAACAAGCGTAAACACATGGAGAAAATAGTTGGGAAGAATTCACAAGGCACAGCCATCTGTCCTGTGGCATGTCTAGAGCAATTGGGAAAAACCATTTTGGTTTCTTGATCAAATACTACAGGCCAACAAGAAAAACCCAACCAAACAAACCACCACCATCTTCACCACCAAAATAATCCAAACTTCTCTACTCCATCACTGTTCAGATATACAAATTTTGGCTTTGTGCTGTGAAAATATTATATATATAAAAAAAAGGCAAACTAGGGAAATCAAACCTCTATCAGTAATATTATGCCAGAGTAGATGTCATATGATGTCTAGAGTGAATGTGGCCAAAGATACAATGTCAGTAAGTGCCCTTATGCATAAAAGTTAAAATAGTGGTATTTACAGTCAGTTTAATTCATATTTCAGGCATTATTTTCTTCATAATCTAACCTAGATCAAAAAACTTCTCTTTCATTCAAAATCCCTGGAATTACCATATCAGTAGCAGGTGATAAAGCAGAGAAACCTTTTCTTAAGTGAGAGACTAGAGAAGCCTTGAGAAAAAAAAAAAGGAATGAAACATAATTCAGAGAAAGCTGAAGCAGAACTTAACTGATAAGAAATAGTCCACAAGGTGGTGCAAAGGAATTGATCTCAATCAGTAAAAAAATGAGTGGACTGTGTGATGGCCATTACTGGCTTAGACATTTTACAGAGAAGTGGAGGAGGAAAGAATGAGAAGAGAGAGGAGCAGAGGCAAAGGGCAGGGGAGATAGACTGTTGACTGTTTTCTCATGCTTGCTCTTTTTTACCCGTTTTTCTTCCTGATTCATCCAAAAGAAAACCTTTTAGTCTTACAAGATAAGGAAGGGAAAGGGAAGAATAGGACACGACTCTCTTGAAAAACAGGAAGGACAAAATTAGCTTACCAGCTTTTCAAAATTAACAAGGTTATCCAGAAATGTTTTATTTCCTTCATGGATGAATGTTACATCTGAAAAATAAAATAAAGGAAAAATAATTACTTTTCATGGTTTTGTTGTTTAATGCAAAGAAATAAAATGACTAAACAGCAACAAAAAGGAAAAAAAAGGAAAGTATCCCATTAAAGATTGACACACTACCTTATAACAGTGGAACAAAAGTCTAGTTTAATGATGACATGCAGAGATTATTAGACAACAACACTAGGTTGCAACAAGAGTATTTTCAAAAGGGAGCACGGATTTCTTATTAAACCTCGTCTGTGTTACTTCCAGGGTGCATAACATACAGGGAATGTTTGGGAGCACAGGAGGGCATCCAGAGGGATGGCCCTGCAGGGCATGGCTGCTCTCCACACACAGCGGTACTGGTCCAGATATGCTGCCCATGACTATGCCTGGGCTGGAGTTGGTCAGTCCCTGAGCCCAGAGCTCCATGGAGGCAGAGACTCCATGGGGGCAGAGCTACCAGATGCTGGAGCTGGCTCTGACACCCCTTCATCTCTCTCTGTGGGACACTGACTCTGAAGTCCTCCCCCTACAGCAATAGGTAGCCAGAGAGGTTAAGCACAAGGCACTAAACCAAAGTGTTATGGCTAGGAAAAAACACTTGTATGCAGTGTTGTTGGGAGAGAATTTGTGAAGGCAACAAAAAGGTCAGAGGAAAAGGAAAAGGTCTATATTTGACTCCAGGAAGAGAACTGAACACAGTGTAATGAACTGGAGGGGGGGGGGAATATCAGGCAAAATAAATGTTGCCAAGTTAACACTACAATTACAACAGTAGCTGGAGGTCATTTTCTCTGTTTTTCTAATGCATATTAGGACAGAAATCAGAACTATCTTGGGCATGAAATACAAAGAACATGAATAGATCTCCCATGGGGACGGAAGGTCTGACTCCAACAGTACATCTCCAGATTACTGAAAATACTAGCAGGAGCATCACCACCTATCAGATCTCTCCTGGATGTGTGGGTATCCAGGAGTGCCAGGAGGAGTCAGCACTATTGTAATGAGATGGCACTCCAATATCACTACTTCTTAAAAGTCACAGCTGTGTCTGCCAGCAGAAGAATTGCACAAACAGGACACCTCCCTCTGCGCAGAGGTGCCAACCTCCAGCCCACCAGTCTGTGCATCTCAGCATTTCTTCTGTGCTCATCCCCAGTACTCCCTCTGATGCCTACATGGACCTTGTGGTTTTGGGGGATTTTAGGACTGGAAACCCACAGCAAATGCTGGAAGATGCTTTGTCACCTCCCCTCTCCCTACACACACACACTCTTCACCCACCCCTACCTTTACCCTCCCCCAAAACAGCCCAACTAATTTATTTCCTTGGGTTTCAAAGACTCACTCTGTGCCTGAAGGGTATTTTGTAATTGCTTGGAATTGGAATGCTAACGGCTTCATGTGCTGCTGGAAACCCAGGGCTGGGACTCTTCCGAGGGGTGATGGAGAGTTCCTGTGCCCCCAGGGCAGCTGGGCTGGGGTCTCCCTGGGGCAGGCAAGATGCCAGCCTGGCCATGAGAGTCCAGCCGGCCCTCCTGAGCAAATGCAGAAAGCACAGCGTATGCTGGTGATGCCTCCAGCACCTCTCTGTCCCTGTGCAGCATCCTAAAAATCAGGGAGAAAGGAGGGAGCAGGACCCTCTACACCTCCTCTGCTGGGCTGCTTTGGGGCACCCAGGGAAAGGTACACAGAAAGGATACGACTTCAGGACACAGGCATTACTTGTCTCTATATGAATGCAGTTAAAAACTGTCCATCACTTCTAATGAAAAACTTATACTGGAAGCAGAAAATTCCACACAGCTTTTTAAGTCAATGAAAGCAACGTGTATATCTCTGAGGGCAGAAGGAACAGAAATTTGCTTTGCAGCCAACAACTAAGAGTCTAGATAAATTCAGTGGAGCAGAAAATTGCGTCTGAACTAGGTTGTAAGGGTATATCACAGTATTTTATTACACATTTGAAAAATCTGCCTGATTTTCAAAAGCTGTATCTGTATGCTATGAGAGCTCTGCATTTAAATTTAATTAACTTTTAAAAGGACACTCTGATGTTATTTTTCGTAATTGAAGAATCTTCATTTTTTTTAATTGAAACTACTTTTGTTCCTCTTGTGTTGAAATAGAGTAATTTGTTGAGTTACTAATGTTTTCTATTCTATCCAGGCCTATTTTACTGGTCTTGGAAATGACCTTAATACAAAGATGTTTGATATGGAGTAAAGTCCTTTGTACTGTGCAATACTTTGGGAATTACCAACCTTGGCAACATCTCCTTATGGACCACTGTATTGAAGGAAATTACTGCAATAATTTCAAAGTCTCCTTGCTATCTCCAATACATGCTAAAACAGAGAAGTTGCTTAGGTGTATGTTCTTATACACCATATTGTAGTGCTGTGCAGACATCATTGCTACAAGTGACTTGTTTATGTTTGCTGCCCTTGTTTGCAGTCAAGACATACTCCCGAACACCAGGAAAATATTGATTTTGAAGCCTTAATAATTGTATCCATCTGAATTAATGCAAACTGCTTTGATATGTGCAAAGAGGGGAAGTGTCTGATGGCTCCCGAACTGTCACCGACTGATCTGGAGAACTGCCTGCAAACATTTTACAGCAGCAGCAACAGCAGGTTGGGATACATGGCCTAAAGAGAATGCTTTCAGAATACAGGAGTAAACAAATGAATTTGCCATGTTCAAAGACAAGGCAGTTAATAATTAATGACCCTAAGACAATGGAAAATTTTAAACACTTGCTACTTAATTAGCTGCCCAGCTCACTGCATTAGCAAGTAGTTGCAGGTTCTTTTAAGAGATTTTTGTTTTTAAAAATAACTTTAGATAGTAAGATTTTTATTTATCTCTTTCATATCTACAAGAGACTTGAAAATCCCCTCCTCTCAGGACAGACAGACAGGGCAGGTTCTGCCTTCAGGGTGACACCAGGTAGGTTCACCCAAGAGAAGCAGGGAAGCACCTCTGAACAGGCATGTCAGAGTAGCAGCATGACCAAAGCCACTGGTGCAGGTCCATTTGGGGGCTTGCACTTGCTTCTCCACTGAAGAAGATGTGGCCAAAGCAGTGGCACATAGCTCTATCCACACCTGACAGGACAACATGAAGTTTGAAAACCTGTGTGAAAATTGCCATCTTCCTCCTGTCTTAAAAGGAAGTTGTTTATTATCCAGACCAAGTGCTATCTTGTAGATACCACTATATCTGTCACATACGTATCTTAAGACCACCTGAAGGAAAAATCACCTTTCACTTATTTTAATTAATGACAACAGAGAGCAGCCAAGCTTTAACATTACCTTTCAGAAGTAAGGGCATGAAGGGGATTTTCGGAGATTTCATTTTCTTGAATGCATCTCTGTAAGCTTTGTGATTCAGAGAAGGGTCCTACAAAACCATTTGAGTAATAGAGAGAAAAATCAATAGGCTATAAAAGAGCAATTCTAAATCCATTATGGGCTTATGATCTGAACATGATTTAGATATAAAAGATCTCTTTGGGAAACAAGGTAGCTCAAGGTTTTCTAAGCTAGGTGACATGCTAAACTGAACAGGAAACATAAACAGTGAAAGGAACAAAAGCAATTATGTTCCTCTAGATGAAGCAGTGCTAAAATGGGAGTAAGCTGCAGAACAGATTCACTTGGACTGCTCTGTAATTTCCCCACAAATTTCTATTAGCAAAATCTCTTACTATCCAGCATGAAAGGCATCCCAGAATGTATTGCTGATTAATTTCTTCTTAAAAAAACCCCCAAAATAATACCACCAAACAGCAACAAAAAAATAAAATAAAAAAATAAGTGACTGTGTGTCAGTGGCATTGTGTAGGCAATTCAAAATTAATCTAAATTTCCCATATAAATGAATATTTTTGCACACCAGCTCAGACAGAATCTTGAAAACACATTCATTTACTACAAACTACAAGTATAGAAGCATGACAGCTGTTAAGGGCCGGATCTCATGTTCCCCATTCCAGGCAGGGATCTCACCACCCACCCACTTCCATGACAGCCAGAGGAAACATTTGTTTATTTAGCTTTGATAATGCTGACAAAGACCCTCTACCTCAGATTTTGACTTTTTTTTTTTAAAACTTCAGCTGTCCTCTTTTTCTCCTGATTTGCAGCATGTTGCTTCAGATAAAGGCTAATAAACTACCAGAGCAAAAGAAGAGCTGGGGAACTGATACTACATTTGCCTCTCTCTGCCCTTCCTCCAACTGTCAGGAATACAGCCTCCTTCCTTTTTGTGTTTGGAGACCACCTCTGAGCTCTGGAGAGCCACGTGGCCTTGGGCAAATCATGGATCTGACAAGACAAGTTCCAGCTCAAGACAATAAATTAGGAAGAAAGAAGGCAAGTAAAGCAAGCAATGCTCTTCTGCTGTCAGCACGGTACTTACTGTCAAACTTTCAAGTTCAGTGAAAAGTTTCTTGAACTTCCCAGGAATTTTCTGAAGTGGGAAAAACAGATAAGGGAAAAAAAAAAAAGAGAAGTTGATTTAGGCAGAAAAATGCTGAGGCAATTTTTTCCATGAGACCGCCATGGCTGAAGTGCCTGCTAAAAGTACCAACAGGCAGTTAACCTCTGCTCCTCAGCTCCCAGAGCCCTAATTACACACCATGTTCAGTGCAATGCCAGTGAGGCACTGAGCCCCACAGCTTTGCCTCGGGGACCCTGCATCCTTCTTTTATGGAAACTGCTTGTTAGCATCCGGTTTTATTTTCTTCCCTACCTTCCACGCCTGCTGCAGTTATCTGAATATCTGTATCTACTTGGAAGCAGTAACACAGGCTGAGAATTCAGGAACTGTGATCACATGCAAGTTAAATAATTTGCTGTAATCAATCTTCCCCTAAAATATGGGTTCTAGAAATTAACAGGCATCACGCTCAGTGCTGTTTGATACACCACCCCAGTGCTGACCAGGGTGACTGCCACATGCTAGTGCCAAAGGGAGAGAACTTTCCTTAACAAACTGATTACCTCTGCTATCTCATCCTAATCCCACAGGGAGGTGCATAAAGAACTTTCTAAGGGAGCCCAGGCACAAAGTACCATCTTGCCCCACATGCCAACACCTGCTCTACTCCACAAACATCCACTTCCTTTCTCTATAAGATGTTTTAACGGATTCACCTTATTACACGCTACAATGTTCTACAATTTGAATTTTGCTACTGGTATTTCGGACTTGAGCAATGGTGTGTGTACCTTAAAATCTGTTTATTTTTTTTCCAACCATATTAGTTAGTCTAGTAAAAGATATCCCCTCTTAGTGCAAATCCTGTCTGGTCTTTGTCCTTAGATCCTGACAGCCCCAGTAACAATACCAAGAGAAAAGAGATTTAGAACAATTAGATTAAGTGGATGTGCTGTATGACTAAAATGCTAAAATAACTGCATATGGAATTGCAATTGCATTTTTTTATATCTTCAGTCAGGGAAAGTTAGACTTATTAAAACACTGGATACTGTAAAAAAGAAAAGATGAAGAAAATGCTTGGGAGCATACTACTTGTTTAAGAATTCAAGTGTGGAGCCAATATAATTTAGTGTCTTAATGGCTGCTTAAATTTAGGTTGTTTCATTTACATGTGTAAGTAATTATAATTAATTTATAAACATTGCTCTACTTTCTAGAAGTCACATTACTAATGCAAATAACCTTCTGCTTTTGAAATTTCCAGTGCAATGAAGTTTTACGAATAATAAAAAAAAAAGCGCATGACTTCATAAATATTTTACGCACAGAAACATGACATATTTACAATGATACATATGCAGATGCACTCTTTGTTCCGACAAGCAACATATTCTGTTCTTCCTGAGAGAAGTCCACCGGTAGCGCATGAGCTCCAGAGGTCTCAGCACACAGCAAATTTTGCATTTCTCTGTGCTGGAGAGATCTATACTTTTGCCACTCGGTGCCTTTGATACAATATTTGGTTTCTTCCACTCTCCTACCAAAGCCCAGAGAAATGGGATGAAGGCAACCTGTAACAGCAGGCCAGGGCAAATGTTCCCTAGAGAGGCGTTTCAGAAATATCAGAGACAAGGAGTTTCTGTATCATCGTTCTCAGGTATGTATTTTTCTCTAAAACTTTTACTTTATCTCTTATTTAAAGTTAGCTCTTACTTGCCTATCTGAGTTCCTGTAAACAGCCACTGTCCTTGTTTCTCTGTGTGTTGAAGCCACAGACATACGAGTTATGTTTCCATAGGCATAGTTTCAGCTAAAGGGGAAGACTCTGCTCTGGACAGTGTTAGGTTTCTATCTGGTTTCATTCATTGGTGCTCAAGAGTGTCTTTGAGGCAGAAGATCACAGCCCTTCACTTTGCATTACAGATTGATATTTTTTCAATACTGCCCATTTGTAGTGTTGGGGGCATGAAGGAGGGATAAGGCTTCATCCCATTACACTCAATTACTCCTTTCCCAATTTTGGTTCATCAGCAGATACACAGTAAGCCTGCAGATGCTATGACTCAATATGGATACCACTTGGATGGAAATGAAAAAGCCACAATATAAATACAGATCCCAGTGGGATTCTCCTCTAAACACACCCATGCCCTGTCTAGTAATGGTAGTTTCTTTAGCAAATAATCTCTGTTCTCCAGTATGCTCCTTATTCATGGCCCATTTCCTAACTTTGTTGTTCAAGATGAGCAGCTGCAAAAGAGCTGACACAGGAGAATTAAAGAGGGTTTATTTCAACATCAATGGATTTTTTAAATAAAATTATTCCATAAGAAAGTATTGTTTCTTTGGAGCCACCTTTGTAAGACTTTCTGTTTTGACACATACTTAAAATGCTAAGATAATTTACATGACTTATTTTGTTTTAAAAGGATAATATCTCCATGCTCTATTCTTATTTAAAACTCTGGAAGGACACATTTAGGGGTTTTTTTTAATATCAAAGGTTTCAGTTCTCAGAGAATTTTTTCCACCAACACTCACTCCATGTTTGATTTCCTCATGAAAAAACAATAATTAGAAAGAGAAGGTAATTCTCCAGTATGCAACCTTTGTGAGAAATGGTTTTGATGGTGTCTAAAAGATATAAAGATGCATCTTACCTCCCAGGTCTGAGACAGCCGGCTGACAGATGCAGTGTTGAGACCCATAACAATAGCGAAGAATGAATTCAGATTTCTTTGGGCTTTACAGCTGAGGAATAAAAATATGATTTTTTTGTACTCAGAATCAGAGATAAATGGAATTCACAGGTATCCTAGGTTACTGAGTCTCATTTCAACCCTCAGCACTAACATACAATCATCTTCCACATAACGAAGTCATTAAATGTCCTCTCATAACCACCTGCAGTCTAGGTGATGGGGTCTCTAGGAAGTTTTTTAGAAAACATTCTAGTGTTTCATCAACCCTGTTGTTGGCAGGTTATTTTTTTCCCTTTGCTGTCAAAAGTAATTTTCCCTTTTCAATGTTCAAGTTACTCCCAGCTGTCCTTTACCATACAGAATAATTCCCTGACCTCTATTCTGTTGTATAATAAATATTTTCCTCCCCTTTTTAATCTTTTCTGTAAATTGTACATTACTGGTTTGTTCGATTTCTCTTTGTGGTCTTGGCCTGCAATCTGCTTTTCCATATTGTTATTATCCTTCATTGAATTCTTTGTAATTTATTTTAACTTATGTGTTTCCTTCTTCACTACTTTCTCATGTAGTGAGACAGTGGGAAGGGAAGGAGAAACATAATTACTGTTTTGGCTCGAAGTTCTTACACCTTTCTCTTATGCAAGCATAAAACAAACAGCAAATTATTTATTTGAAACACCATCACATTTTGTCCTTTTAATTTGTCATCTATTATCACCCAAGGACCTCTGTCAGACTACTGTTCTTTACAATCATGCATTTATTTCTTCAGCTCAGTATTAGCATTCCGTAGCTGAATTACTTGGCATCTATCTAAATTAAATCTTATCCTACTGTTGTTTGCACATGCCACTAGACTCCTTAGATAATTCTTTTTTTTTCCTATCCTCCAATGCATTTGCAATCCTTCATCATTTTTATTGTCTGAAAATCTGATTAATGTTCAATTTACATATCCCTCTAAACTAGTTGTGGCTAGTACTGGTTCCAGTACAGGTCCCTACGGAATTTGCTTGATACCTCTATTCTTTGACATTTTACTATATGCAATTAGACCATGCTTATTTCTAGTCCATTTTCTAGTCCATTAGGAAATTTGAAATCCTGAAGCATTGAGTCCTTTTCAAACAAAAAGATTCTCCCTTCTCGTGCAGATTTTTCAAGACCACTGTAAATATACATGTGCATTTGCATGTGAGAGTGAGAATCCTCTTTTAGGATAATTTTAAGTACCAATGAATTCACTGTCTCCACTGGGATTTATCATCAGGGAAAAGCACATGCCAAGGCCTTAGCCTGGAAAATCACCAGCACTTGTTACAAGTTTTATAAAGCCTGCACTTATCACTGTGTACTATCTTGAGATGGTGTATTTCTCACTTCACTTCAGCTGTCTTAAAGTTAATCCTAACTTTGTTGCTTAGAGTCCTTTTATCATTAAAGTCACACAGCTCCCAAAGACAATTCATTTCAAAACAAGGAAGGTGTCCAATGCAGCCTGCATAAACTGTCTGTTGGGTGGGCCCAGTTCTCACAGCAAGCTGTAGAGAGAAGGTATGTCTTTTACAGTGAGCCACTGCTTGGGGAGCAAGAAGGCTGCTGTTGTCATCTGTTTATTCTGACCCTACATTGACTTGTTTCTGTAACTCCACAGGATATTAATTTCTAATAACATGCTAATTAATTTTCTTTAATGAATCATTTGTTTTCTCTTTTAGACTACTCATCAACAGAAGCATATGTATTTGTGTTTCAAAAACTTTGTCTTCCTTTTATGTATTGACACACTCGAGTAAAAGCCTTCCATTTTCTTCAGGCATTCCTGAACAGCGAAGCACACAGATGTTGAACATGAAATCTTAGTCCTGGTGCTCTCCTGACAGGAGGAAAATCATAGACAAAGCTTCCTGGCTGAATCTAGGAGCAGAGATTAGGGAGCAGCCAAAGCTGTTCACAGCTCCCTACCTCTCTGCCTTAAGTCATAAACAAAACAGCAGGGCTGCTTGGTTTGTGCCTCAGGATAAGAGTCCTGTGCTTAGCACACCCTCCTTCCACCCTAATTGTTCCTCTTTCATCAACTCTTCCAGAACTGATGAGATATGATAATGTGTTCTTTTAGAAAGCAGCTTTTCTGATTAAAAAAAAATCCCAAGAAAACTACACACTCATTTTATCATCTACATGCTACAATGATGGCTGCTTCTGCTGTACACTGGGAGACCCTGTCTGCCATTTACTGACAACTGTATTTAGTATCCATAACTTTGGCTTTTCACATAACCGGATGGAATCAATTCAAATAGAGCAACATTTTAGTCTGGTGACAAATATGTCCTTATTCATGTGGGACAGACATGAAATTTTTCCTGGGATGCAAATTAACGCTACTGTGGTGCAAGCAAGGCACACAGAACCAACTGGGTTTTGATGTAATTGGATCAAACTTGCCCATCGATATGGCAGAAAATGAACATATTACTGGATACTATACAACTTGCAAACTAAATCAGATCACATTTATGAGTTACACTAGATTAGATTAGAAGAATTAATTTCTCTGATGGCACTGCTTCAGCAAAGAACAGTCCTTTGTATGTAAGTGCCTTGCAAATTAAGTCAAACCAGTCGATGAAGGGAACAAATTATACATTTTCCATGAACATGCATACTCAAATATTGTAGAAGTCCAGCAAGTGGAGAGAGAAGTGAGGATGGTTGCACATAGTTAAATTGCTCCATTTCCTTGGTTACTAAGACAGAGTGATTACAGAGAAAAGAACTCTCTGTGAATAGTACATATTTGTATTCTGTTGCAAGGTATAGTACTATTCAATACCAGTGGAAGAACAGACTGTCAAATCTAATCAATAAAGAAACCCACCCCTCCAATATATAAAAGTATTCCAGAGAAGATTAGAAGGGTTATGAAGGGAATGCCCCTTTGTAGCAACCAGCTTACTGCAGTTAAGTTTAGAGGTAGGGCTTTCAAGTTGATAGCAGTTTTTTTTGGTTTCCAGGTAGTTTTTGGTAAATGACTGTTTTGCAGCTCAAATAGTTCTGTCAAATGGTCCTCAGGTTATCTCGGCTAAGAAAGGAGCTATCTCTGCACCACCAGGGATGTTGCAGTTGACACTGCAGATACAGCAGCTAAACTGCAGGGAAAGCTTTGAGCAGCATATACTTTACCAGGTCTAGTTTTGGCCAGTGATTGCTATTGTTATTTATGGAGTGTTTTATCTAGGTATGCTTACTACACTAACAAAACACAGGATGACAAATTAGTTTTCTTTCATTGCTTTTGCACCTATCCCTCCCCAAATAAAGCATGTGGATTCAAGGATTTTTGTTGCAACTTTAGTAACTTACTGGGCAGCAATCTTGATGAACTTTTTGACTAGCTGCACACGTTTGCAGAGCTGGTTACAGAGGAGTATCTCGGTGGCAACCCAAAGCTGGACCTCGTTGCATCTTTGAAGCAGAAGACTGAGATTCTCAGTGTTTTCAGCATTGCCCTGTCTGCTGAATGTGAAGTATATCAGCTCTTGCTGGAAGATATTGACAGCATTATTAGGGATATAAAAACAATTTAAATGTAAATGAACTATAAATTATTTAGAAGCACGTTTTTGAAACAAGATCTGGTCACAAATGACTATTTTTTCATTATCCATGAGCCAATCACAAATGATTAAGGTTTGTCTTAGCAAAGTCTAGAGACTTATTACAGATGGCAGGTGGACTGGAAGTCCTGCAATATATGCTTTTCTTGTAAGATTTCCTGCAACTCCACTTCTGGCTACAGCCAGGTATAAGACATAAACAATCTTTTTCTGTATTTCACTACTTCTGTTACAGTATGAAAAAGTATCCATATCAGATCATTGTAGAATCTGAAAAATTTCCATTCAAATTTTTTTCCAAATTAGCCAATTTTTCATCCACAGAGGTGGGGGTCTTCATTTCTGTGCAAAAAACCCCCAGATTTGGCCTGCTCCAAATTTGAAATGTCTAACCTGAATAAAAGAACCTGAAATAAAAGATCATGGAAAGCATCCGATGAGAAGCAAGGGAATTTTCCATTCACTTTGTCAGAAAACCCACATGCTTTTCAATGAATGATATTTTCAAGTGACATTTTTTACTGTTAACTGTGTATTTTACTCAGCAGCTCACACCAAAACCTATCAAAGTCATTGAAACAATCCAATGGGCCCTGAAGTGGGCCATTAGCTCTTTAGTAAAGCCTGCCCAGTATTTTTCATCTCACTGAAGCCTAACAAGAACAGTGACATGACCATCTAAAATGCTGAAACTGTCAATTCTTTTGTGGATAAAGTGGTATCTAAGACAACTATTTGTGGAGTCCTGTATGTACTGAAACACTATGAAGTGCACAAAACATTTTGCATATACAACATATTCAGACAGACTGTTTTTTGAAGAATAATCATGGTCTTTTACTCTCTTGAGGCAAATCCAATAAAATGCACCAGGTATACCAGTGAATATATGAAATGCCCCAATACAGGAAAGTTAAAAACCTTTGACAATTTTCTTCAGTATCAAGGATTGCAACACATCTCTTGGACCACCCACCACTACTGACAGCTGCCAAATCATGTTGTTATGAGAGTAATATACCTGGAAGTGGATGAGGTGCTTCTTACCTCATGAATTGCATTGAAGAGGCTCCAGTCAAAATTTGTCAATTCTAATGCAAGATCCCAGGTGTTGATTCCCAAAATCCTCACGGACCTTTGCTGCAATTCCTCATTTTCAGCAAATGGATTCTAAATAAACAGCCAAGAGCAAAAAAATCCTCAGGAAATGCCAAAAGTTCTGCAATGAAATTGCTATTGGACTAAGGTACCAAACAGAGCCGACTAAGTCATCTTCTCTAAGTACACTTTAAGGGTTTTTTTTTCCCACTAATCAAAAACAGCTTGGGAAATGGGTCAATAGGATCAATGGTTTGCTATTGGAGAGGAAAGCCTTCTCCTTCTCCCTCTTTCTCTAAACCTTGAATATAAAACACTGACCAAGCAGACAGCATAATGAAAGTAAAATCCCTGAAAACATCAGAAAATAAAATCTGAATTCAGACACCAGGAAATTTTGAATTATAAGATAAAAGAATCATTCTGCAAACACATCAGATTTAGAATAAATACACACAACTTGCCCTCCAATCCACTTTTACAAATAACATAAATCCATACATTTTATGATTAATCTATGCCAAATATAATCAACAAAGAATAAAAACACTGTGTGTCCCGATTCATCAAAGTTACTTAGTGTATTACTGTGGAGAGCAGTGGTACTACTGGTGTTCAGGGTCATTTGACATTTCCATTATTAGCTTGGATTTTCAAAGTTTTGCATTTCTCTTGGGTTTTTTAACCTCATCGGGCTGAAACTTGGCACACGAACCATCTGCCAACATGAAAAATTGTTCTTATCGGTTAAGCCATTACTTTGGTGCTACATTTCTGACAGTTACAGCAAGTTTTGCAATTTTTATTACGTAGCTAATGAAACTAGGTTGGCTGTCACCTGTCTGCACTGGAAACGTTCCCTTAATATTCACATTTTCAGAAGTGGCTTGAACGCTGGTGATAATGGGGATGACAGATTACAATGATAGCGGAATGTCAGCTCTTCGGGGCACATTGATCCAACAAAATGTAAATAGACATTTCTCATCCTGAGGATGAATGCACAGATCCTAGAGCTACTGACAACACATAACAGTCAGTTGTGATACAGTTCCTGCTCTTTCCTTGAAATGTCTGCATAATTAGCAGAAAGCTATTGAAAGAGCAATTCTCTCAGCGCCTGACTGTGCCTGCCTCACTAGGGTTTTGGGAAATCATAGCAGAGAGAGAGTTTGCAATCCCTGTTTCTGAAGACAGAGGGAAGGATGAAAGAGACCTGCTTCCTCCCAACCCATTCCCCTCCCCAGCCCCAGTGAGAGGATGGAGAGACAGACAGATAGAAGGAAGAAAAGAGGACATACCACCAGCAATATATGCCAGCCACAGACTGACCATGTGGCTGCCACAACACTGGGGTCACACTGACACCTAGTAATTTTGGTGGAACTCACACAGCATCCACTTCTACATGTAATTCCATGGACTTTGCCCACCACTTTGTATGATTGTGTACCAGCCACTTTAAGTGTTACAGAGGCACAAGGCGGGGGGGGGGAAGTCACAAGAGCCCTGAATAATCCTCATCCCATCCATTTCTGTACAAACACAGGTCAGCTTTTCCAGGCTGATGTAGATTGAAAGATTTAAGCTGTACAGAAGCTTTGGTCTATTTGAAACTGATGAACAAATTCCATTACTGTTCAGTCAAATAACTTCTGTCAATGACAGATTTTTTTTTTAGGTGTAGAACAGCTAAGTAAGCTTTACTAAGGAAGCAAGAAATAAATTCTGCATTGAAAAAGCCCTCTGAGAGGAATATTAAGTTTATAATTTGGAGTCAGACAAATAAAAAATGGGAAGTATAGAATACTGATCCTTACCAAAGAATCAGTTAGATCTTTTCGGTAGACAAACATACGACTGGATGACTCCAAAGATTTTGAGATAGCCAAGTCATTTGGTTGTAGTTCTTGTTTTTCTGTAAAAACAGCAAACAAAACACAAAAGTTTCAGAACAGGAGTAAAAGCTGTAAGTGAGAAAAAAGGTACAATTATATTTGCAAAACCACATCAATTTCTAAGAAGGTAATAGCATCAAATTCAGTCCCAGTGGGAGCCATCACCTCCACCCTGTTCAGTCATAATAAAGGCAAGATGTCTCTGATAGACTAGAGCACAAAAACTTTCTGCTTTCAACCTGCACTCCACATAGGATAGAACAGAAATAAACCCTTAAATCATCTACTCTAACCTCCTGTCCCTTATAGAACATTTCATTGCAACACAGTGTATCTACTGTAAATATTTTTTTCGAGCAGAGCGTCTCAGCCTCCAGAGACTGAGCTGTTGCATGTCACTGGCAGACAAAACCAGAGGTGGAGATGTCAGCAGTAGCCACAGCTCATCAACAGGAAAAGAACTTTAAAGGATACCAACACCATTAAATTCAACCCACAGAGCAGAGCTGAAGAGTCTTTTATAACTCATTATTTACAGAAATTCTTCTAGACCCAGAATAATTAATGTGGGAAACGTGAGTAAAAGAGCAGGACACACCACACTGATAGCAAAGAGAAAGGACTTCTTTTTCTCCAGTTCAGAGTACTGATTTAGGTCTGAGCTATCTTGGATGCACTGGAGAAAGATATGGGGGAAAATAAAGCAAACCCCAAAACACTGCTTAAAAACTGCCCTAGGAAAACTGTCTCCTCCTGAGGGCTCCAAATAATCCTCTGGAGACCTGACACATGGTAGACCCATCAACACTAAAAACATGTTGACAGCTACCTTGGACTTTGCATTGCCCATGAGGGAGCAGTAGGACTAGGAGGAGTCTGAGTGCCAAACACAATTTCATATAGTTTGCCCTCTTATCCATGCTCACATTGATAAACAGATACATTGATGTTGAATTACCATTATATTTTTCAAGGTAATTTTGAATAAAGAACTTGCTCATCCATTAGTGGAGTACAAAAAAAATGAGTTCTCCAATGCTCACACTGCTGCCCTCTAAGTGGACAGAAGACAAGAGTTCTGAGTCACACAAATAGCAAAAAAACAAAGCAAAAAAAAAAAGTGCCAGGTTGGTGTTTGTTACTCACAGCACAGGAGTCACAACACATAAGAAGAGACTGAAATTGTTGCATTTCACATTAATTCAGGCAACGTGACTAAATAACATTTTAGGGGGTACAGTGGTCATGTACAAATGACAGTCCAACTGTACCTTCATTTTAATTATTGTTTTCTAGGAACCAATGTGGTCTAAAGATAATAGTGTGTTTCATTATTTATGAATTGTTGGTTTTCTTTAGCTAAGCAAACAGTTAGCACCAGATCTATTGCTATCAGAGCAAAACTTGCCCTGCTCTTGAACAGGAGAGCAAGACCTGAAAAACAACAGCAGCACAGTGATTTTGCAGTGCTGTGAAATGCCCTGGAGGCAAGTTTGGGTACACACGAGGGTAAAAAGAGTATGCCTAGAAACAATGTAGCCTGGCTCACCACAACACCTATGTGTAATGCTCCCGTATGGCTGCTCCATGCCAAGGCTCTCAATACCCAGAGCAGGGCACCAGCTCCCTGCCACCCACATCAGTGCCCTCAAAAATATGATTACTTAATTGAGCTCAGCATGGGGGAGAAAAATGTGACCTTCCACTTCTGAGTTGAATAAATAAACAGGACAAGCCAGCATTTGAGTGTATTTCATTTAACTAGACTGACAAAGAAGTAACAATGAGTGCTAGAAATCTAAAGATGCATCCTTTGTCTCAGGGGATCAACACCAGCTAATGTTAGCTGAGAATATGGCCAGGATATTCTACACTCTTAATCCTTTTTATAGATACAGCTTCGCATTTCTATGTACCTACTTAAAGTGCTTCTGAAAGACACCACAATAAGTAAAACAATATGACCAATGAGATTGAGACTTGCCAATCACCAAAGAAAATCTTGGGGGTTTCTCTGGTCCCTAGTATCAGCCCATGATCAGTCTAGTCTTCCTTAAAAAAGACAATAAGTCCATCTGTTCAACTAACACTAAAACAATAGGTAAAACAAGTCAGTTGTAAGCAAGACTGCTTACAAAATATTGCTGAGATTGCTCTCAGCATCTCAACTATGCAAATCTATGTCTTCCTCCTTTCTGCTGGATAATATTTGTCACTCATGCTGTAAATGAGGAAACAGACACGCATACAGTATTTGCTATTCCCTTTCATATTTTTAAAGCAAACCATGCTCATTGCCTTCAAAATTAATTTAAAGACCAAAGTAGGAGATTCATCTGTGGAGAAAAAATAAAACCTTGCAATACTGCTGGAGACAGAGTTCTTTACACTCCCTTTCCCAGTCAGGAGATGCGTATCCCACGGTACCCAAGAATGAGCTGTTGCCATGGAAACAACTCTCTGGGAAGGAGTTCCTCATTGTTCATCGTGGTCATCCAGCTGTGGGCCCATACAGAAACAGCTGCATCCTTGCATCAGAAAATGTCAGCTCTCCCTTACGTGATGCACTAAAAAGTAATTAATCAGATGAAGGGAAGCTATTTACCACCAGAGAACGCGACAGTCACCAGTGCCAACTCCTCCTCCGGGTACTGGATCTTTTCTGCCACAATCTTCAGTATCTCCTGAGCTGAAGTGCATACTTGAGCTTTCACACTGACATAGGAGTGCTCCGTTATATACACACGGCAGAAAACTGCACAAAGGAAGAAAGACATGCTCAGCAGACCCGACCATGGCAATGCCTCAGCTGTGTGGCTGCTGCAGCTGCAGGAAGGGCAGCTGCTGCACCCTGAGATGCAGGACATGAAACTAAGAATAAACGTCACCATTTTTCCCCTTCCCACCTCCTCTCCCTGGGAAATGAGAGAGTCAAACAGATGGAAACCTAGACTCCCACAGCAATATCTATTTAAGACCTCCTACTGTGAGGATTTGTCACAGACAACCTCCATCACTGCCTATCTTCCTTGTAAACCCAGTTGTCACCATCTTTTCCCTCGTCCTTTTCAGTTCAGATAAAACACTGTCCTTTCAGTACATTTCATATCTGCTGCAGAAATTATTTTGGACCTCCACTTCCACCTGGAACAGGAGGCTTAGCAAGAACAGTGCTCCCCGGTATTCAGCCACTCCTGATAACTTATCTGTCTACACATCTAAACTACTTGCATTGCCAGAATATGGTAGCAGCAGCAGAGGCTGCCCAAAGAGCAATGCATTTAATTCTGACAATTCTTTTCCTGAATCACTTGCAGCACACATAAAAGTGACTGGTTTGCAGAAAATCCCCGGGCTCATCACTTCCACTGAGGTCCATGAGTTAGTTTGGCTCTGAGAGGGAGATTCCTAGCAGTAATACAGTGGTCAGCTCAGCTAGTGGTTTTTTTCTGCTACAAAAGGGAAGTCCTCTCTCTCTCTGCTTGCCAGAATTTTAGGCTTACGTATTTTTCCAAATTTGCTGTAGCTAGTTCTTTGAAATACAGCTGCCATGCTTAAAGGGGAAGAAACAGACCTGCAGACTTGAATAAATATTTCAAAAATTACAACATCTGCTAATCAGAATCATCACAGCTCTTGGTTTCATACTCACTTCCGTGCTTAATTAAACTTTCCATTTCCTTCTACTCTAGCACTTCTTATTGTAAACAGTCTGTTACCATGTCAGTATAGGATAAAACTTTTCTTCACCAGAAATGCTGTATTTTTTAAAATTAGTTTTATTGACAGATGTATGGAGCAATAGCTCTTTGCTTGTCCTACAAATCTTCATGGCTTCAGGGTACCTTCATTAAAGGAAGCCATGCCAGAAGTAGTTAAGAACTCTATCCTCAAAAATATCTTTTTTTTCTGTTGTAGTAAAACAAAAATGAAGATGAGAATGAAGGAGGAACTTAACATTGAGCCTTGGGGAAGAAAAGTCATTTGATTTTATAATTCTCTTTTAGCTTGTCTCTGGCGACAGTGAATCGGATGCTCATCCTACAGCAGAATCTCTCTTCAGAGTGGATACAACTCATGAAGACAGAGACATCCAACTGCACTTTAAATAACTAGGTAGAAAAATAAATTTAAAAAAATCTGACAGGAATATTTGGACTCCTATGCAGAAAGAGACACAACTTGCTTCCAGTTAATTTGTTTGAAATGTCCTTCTCTTTCATTTGCAAAGAGACAATGACAGCGATGTTAATTTATAAAAGGGCTATTGATCTATCCTTTCTTCAATATTGAACTAAATCAACCCACAGGTCAGGTCCTTGAGCACAACCACCATAATGATTGTCCCCTCACACCTTTCCAAAGTTTTATCTGTGGTATCTATTGGGATGGACCATGCCATCTTTTTCAGGAGCCTATGCTGCTCTCCTGTGAGAAGGAGGGAATGCGAGTGGGAGGAAGTGGCCATGGACTGCAAGCCTCCCTGGTAATGATTTCATTAGGGGATAAAATGCCTCTGGTCAAGTGGTATGGTGTGGCTTGGACACACCCATCCTCCACAAGCACCATTGGTCGGGCAGCGCTCCACCACACAGGCTTGGACGTCCAACCTTCTCCAACTTCATGTTTGCTATTTCATTCCTTCACTCCCATCACAGTCCATGATCTCAAGGACTGCTCTCAAGGACTCAAGGACTCAGAGGACTGAGACAAAAGCAATTTAACCAGTCACAACTGGCTTTGTTGGGCCCTGCCTTTCTTGTCCCCAGTCACACAGCCTGTCCCCTCTCTGGAGCCAGTACACTATCCTTCCCAATCACCCCAAAGCTATGTCCAACTTTTAAGAAGAATGACTGTGGGGGTTCTCATCCAGAAATAACATTTTTAGAAGCAGCCTTGATAACATAAACCTCAAACCCCCCTATATTTGAAACAGAAAAAGAGAATTATCTATCAGCAACACGCACTGTGCAGAAAGATTTGGCATTGAAGGAGTTCAGTTTTTATTCTGTTACAAATGAGCACTAAAAATATACTGACTTCAAGTGAACTTCCAGGGTTTTGTTCCCAGTAGGAAACAAAGATATACTGTCAAAGGGTGAGACTGCCAGGTAGGAGGTCCTTCTGCCTGTTCCCTGCTCGTGTACAGAGTGTTCTCCTCTCTGCCTTCTTCCTCATACAGGCATTACAGGAGGGTGACAGCCTCACTGTGTTATAGTATTAGTAGTGATGGATGGAAATGGCTGACATTAAAGTGAAGTGGCACCTCGCACTCCAATCAGAGATGTTTTCAAGGAGAGAAGGAACTAAGGGACATTCCCAGAGTTAGTAGATCCTGGCCCATTACATGTGACAGGCTTATATATGCACCTTCACAACCAAGATATAGGTCAAGGGACCGAGAGCATGAAATGGAGCAGAAATAACACCTGGACGGGCTGCCAGCAAGCCTGGGAGGCACACAGCTCTGGAACAGGGGTGCTGGAGGAACCAGACAGAGCAAAACCCCCTTGACATACCATAGCACTGTTTACCACTGCAAAGCAGGAGGCAGAAAGTTAAACTTACACAGCCATAATATTTCTTCTTTTGTGTCCCTAAGGTCCAGCAGAAAAGCTGTCTGTCAGTTAAAAAATATTTACATTGAGGCCCTTGAGAAACAATTTCATAGTTTTTGAGTTTGTCCTGCACTTTTTCATTTATACTCACTCTCTTCTATTTCATTCATGGTTCCTCTGTGCTGCAGCCAGTTCTCCTTTACACTGAACTGGTGGAAAAAGGTTTTATTCTGTGAGGGAGTAGGAAAGAAAAAAAGAAAAAAATCACAACAGTGACTTTTTGCATCCCTGCCCTTTACAAAGCAGTAATTCACAGAACACAGCATGCAACCCATATGTCTGGCCAAAAGGTTCCCATATAGGAAATCCACCCACCCTTTCTTGGACCAGTAAACTGGGAGTTGCCTTACTAAATAATGACCAAGGTGGAGATTTTGCAGGAAGCAGGACATGCTAAGGCTAAGCAGCCTGCACGATTCAAGATTTTCTGTACTCATGTTCAAAGCCTGTTTCTAATACACTTATATATGTTTCTCATGTACCAATCAGCCTACTTAGCAATTTCACTACAATCTCATGTTCTGCCTTCCACATTTTTGCAGTAACATTTTAAGCTTATTACACACTGCAGCCTCAGTGCGGTACAATTGACAAGCACAGCAATTCACCTCTGAGAAGTTTGTACACCAACTTTGGCTGCATCTCCTTCCTTCAGTTAAATGGACAGATTCATGTTCCTCTCTTTTTCTCTGTCCCTGTCACAAGTCTGCCCTTTGCTCTGCTTACTTGACGTCCATGTCAATGGATGTGTGACAGTGCCTCTGCTCAGCCTGGTTTGCCCAGGTTGCTACATCTCTCCAGCTTGGTGGGGACACACTCCTGGACCTCTCCTGAATTTAGACATCTCAAAGCATCTTGTTAAGATGCTAACATTGTCACAGCCACTGCAGGTTAGCTCACACAGCTGATATCCAGGATGCACTGACAAGAAAAAAAGTTCCTTAAGCAGCATTGCAGGTCTAACCTCACTGATGTGTCCTGTCATGTTTTTTGGCCACTAGTCACCTTCAGTTAAGAAGCTAAGAAAAGAGAGGGAAGTGGGCAAAGGGGAAGAAAGTGAGATGGTAAGTTATCTAGCAACCAGCAACAATCAGGTTGGCATTACCTTTCGATGAGGTGAATACTCATCTACAGTGCTGAAACAAAAAGGAAAATCCAAATTATTCTTTCCAGCCAAAGTTTAGGAAAAGGAAGTTTTAGCTATTACAAAGTTTACAACATCAGAAAGTTTTTAACACTAAATGGTCACTGCAGAAGGGCTGCAGAGCTCCTTCAGGAAAAACTAAAGGCATCTGGCTCAGCCAGAAAGCTTTTCTTTGACTTGCACAATTGATATAGTGAAAAGCAATGCTGTCAGCCCACGAGCTGTTGGAGTAGACAAACACAGCTCAGGCCCCAAGGTAAGCAGTCAGGGTCACCCTCGAGGACACAGATCCTTCTGCTTCCCCAATGGCCAAACCATGGAAACAAACTCCTTTGTTGTAAAAAAATGCCAAGGAAAGATCTTCTATAAATACCATAATTATTAGTAAAATAATAACCCTGAGATGAGTGTTACAAGATATTTGCTTCTCAGTACTGACAACTGCAGAGAGAGAGAATGAGAATGAAGGTATCATCTGAAGTCACAGACTGCAGCTTCTGAGGGAATTTTTGCCAGCTTCTCCACAAAGTATTGCTCTTCTTGAAAGTAATCCCAAATAAAATTGATGGAAGTGAAGCCCAACGAACATCAGAGAAAACTGAATAATTTATCTTTAGTTTAAAAAAGAGATTATTCATAAAAATGAATGTGTTACTTGTATCGCTCATCACTTTACTAAATTACAGCAAGACGGCGACAAAAATAAATTACACTCTAAATAAAAGGAGACTTGATCACAAATATAATCAATACTTACTGACGGCGATGCATCCCAAGTATCTTCTGAAATTCTTTCAGGTCCTTCTCAAGAATGGGATATTCATACACATCATCTAGCACATTTCTGTATATTGTCTACAAAATAAAACAGTATCTGCAAACGTCTGACAATTCGAACATAAATCTAAGGCATCACATCAGCAGTCTAAATCAATTCAGGCACTAGCCTACTAAAACAACTTTCATCATTATATTTATGCAAAACCCATAAGAAGAGAATGTTCCTGTTTAAATTTCCAGATTGGTCAATATTCAGCTTGTCTTTGGAGAAACACTCTTAGTACTGTCACCAAGTGAGAGTCCAAAATGTTTATCCTCTTTTCTCTACAAATGGCAAAATTTAAAACACCACTTGTGGCTGTTACATAAAATCTGGGTTAGGTCAGAAGAACACATTCTGAAGCAAGACAACACACCACACCACCTTCACTTATCCAAAATGATTAATAAACAGGTTCCTTGGATTAAGACTTTTAAAATGGTAAATGTTCTACGTCACCTTTCCTCACATTTGCATACATTTTAAACTGAGTTATGTCTTCCACAAACTCCAAGAACTCTCCTTAGTTATAAACTAATAGATAAATAAACCTTTCTTCTAATTTTGGGGGAAGGTATTGTCATGATTGAAATTGTAGGAAATATTTTCTCTACACTTCTTCAGAATTTGCACACAGATCCTTCTCTTTCTCTTATAAGAAAATGACAAATATGTATGAGCTGAGTCATCAGGTTTGCTATCACCCAATTAACACTCCTATATTCACAGATTTCTGCATGAATGATTTTAGCCTACAACCCTAGACGCTGGTTTTGAATGTATAACTGCAACCATTGTTAACATCACTGCTGATTAATATTGCACAGAAGCTTCAAGAAGAGAAATTGTGTGACAGTGCACAGTCACACCTCCATGGCCCTTAGGAAGATCTCCATCTGCATAGAAAGAGCCTCATCAGAAAAAGTGGAAGATCCTGCAAAGTCTCCTAAAATACTCTCATCTTTAACCAGCAGGGAAAAAAAAATACATTTTTTAAAAAATCAACAACCAGATGGATGTTGGTCAGCAACAATGGGCTATTTGCAAATTTACAAGGGAATTACAAGAGCTTTTGGAATTCATACAGAAATATCAGAATATCTTTGCTAACAAGGACAAAATTTTATTTATTAAAAGACATAAATTTGTGCTGCTCTCCATGTGCACTCAGCAAAACACTGTGGAATACAATTTCACTCCTCAATCAAAGTAGCATTTCTTACAGAGACCTGAGAATTCTTAGTCTGTGATCCTCTGGATACTGACTGTAGATCCTGTTCTGACAGACATGATCAGTGTGTCCAAGGAACCTCCAAATCTTTGTAGTTTTATTTCTTATCTTCTTAACTTTTCCCATTTTCTAGAGATCACGGGATTTCTATAAGTTTCATATGTTAATGTTTTTGACATTGAATGTATTGATAATACAGGTTTTCTGTTCAAACTGACCATCTTTAAAGCATTTAAGGAAGCCACATGCAAATCATTTTATATTATAGATTTCATGGAAAAATGTAAGTATGAAAAAAGATGTTTTATAGATTTTTCTGCTGCGGCTTTTTAGACACAGTAAGTAATTAAACAGTGCTGAAGTGCATCAGAAAGTGTTTTGATACCTTTAAAAACTGTTTTAAATGCTCATCTTCATGTAACCAGTCTTTGTAGAGAGAAGTCCACTGAGATACCAAATGCAAGACTTTCCGCTTCCTACAGGACACATCAGAGTCATCTTCTTTCCCTTGGTGGTTCTTAGCACAATAGGTGCAGTAGGTTAAGGAATGAATAATAAGGTCTCACATAAACTTAAAAATTAACTGATGGCAAAGACTTTGCAATCATCTCATTTGCTAATGAAAGATTTTTTTTCAGTACATTGCTCAGTTTTAAATGTTTTATCCTGTCTGGAGCTTCAGGAGTTTCATCAAGTTTTTGGAATGAAATTCTCAGTAATAGACGTGCCAATTAATCCTCTGTGCCAACAGGATTTTTCTTCATTACAAATTAGAGAGGTGATTCTATAAAAATAAAATCAATTCAAAAGGAATTATACAATGTTGAGTCATATCTTTTCTGCAGAACTGAGAATGAACCTTTGTCCTGCACATCGATAGCTACGTGAGTGTCTGTGGGAAGGAGGGCAATGCATCGTTAACAATAACAAAAAAAACAGGCAAAGGAAGTCAGTTTCTTTTTCTCTGCACAAATTACAGTATCTGCAAGAATAACACTATTAAAATAAAAAAAGAGTGAACAACTATTTCTACCACTGTTCTCTAATCACAAAGCAGAAATGCCAAATGACAGACAATACCCACTTGTACATTGTTCCTATCCCTTCTCTATTCTTTCATTTAAGAGGTAAAAAGATGATGTTTTCGTCTCAAAAGGTAAAGAAGGGGAAAAAAAAAGCAAAGAAAGTTTATTTTATAGCCACAAGCTTATTTAAGCAATGCTCCATAGCTTATGCAAATCATTGGAAATACATGAAAATAATTCTTCTATCTCAGAATGAGTTAAGACTTACATCCTGTATTGCATGATAAAAGGAGCAGAGATTGGAAAATACTTTTTCTCTTTGTAGGTATTCTAAGAATGAACATAACCTGGAGAGGTTTTAACCGCACTTTAATGTTTCCTCATCACAGTTATAAAAGTTTATTTACCTTTAAACAAAAAACAAAAATTGCATCGTTGTTATGAGTTAGGCATCTGCGTCAATACAGGTTTATTCAGAGGCAGCTTTATCTTTGTATATTTGACTTCAGTGCAGGAATTTTCTGTTTATTGATTCCTCAGCTATGCAAATTCTAAATATTTTAATAAGTGTACGTGTGTGTGTATACCTAGTTACAGGCACGTGCAAATTAGGGGAACTCATATCCAAATTTGAATTTAATGTTTCCAGTTTGAATCTCTTCATCCTCAACCCATTTGAGTTAAGAATACAATATAACCTAAACTCTGGGAAGCTATAGATTTGAGTCAAATTCCAAGTATCATAAACCTTATGAAAACTGGACTGGAGAAAAAGAGACTTTGAAAGATCAGCTAAATTAGTCCATCCAAATCCACCCTAAGTAGTCCACCTTAATAGAGGCTCAAATATACCACTGGAATATATTTTCTGGTTTCTTCTTCTTAATACTCTCCAATATAAAAGATTCTACTGTCTTACACATTTTCCACTCCACCATTTATTTTCTTAAGGAAAAAAAAATATCCAAAATATTTCCTAGTATCTAACATGAAAATGTCTTACAGCAATTTATTCTCACTGCCTTTTGTCCCATCTGGCACTGATATGGGAACAGATTCTTCTATTCCTCTTTAGGTACCTGAAAGACTGTCTCAGTTACATATAGATTCCCTTTTTTCAGTAAAACAATCCTGTTTCTTTCATGTCTTCTTTGTAGATCTTTTTTCTAGAATACTGGTAACTCCCATTGCTCTCTTCTGAAGTTTCTCCAGTTTGTTCATGCATTTCTTGGGCTGTGATGTCAAAATCTCAAGTGCAGTCCACTTTCTAAGCATGCCATAGTAAATATTTGACAATTTTTCTCTTTTCTTACTAATTTTTTATGCAACCTCAAAATAATCATGCAGGACTGTATTTCAGTAATATGCAAAGAACAAAACCAGGCATGCAATTTTGATATAAGGTTCAACAATAGACAAAATTAGGAGAAAGTGTGTGACCCCAGTGACTACAACATTCAGTAAAAGGATATTGCCTCAGAAGTGCCTGGCACAAGTCATCGGTCGTCATGAAGACTGTGTATGTGAGCAGGAAGTCATCCAGCAGAGTTTCTGCAGAGGAAGACAAAAAAAGCCCAAGGTACAATACATTAGTGAGAGCAGGAAGAGAGTATCTATTCCTGCTACATGGCAGGAATTGGGAACACTAAGAAAAAAAAAAGGTCCAAAGAATGCAGAATATATGAAACTAAGTTTCAAAAAGTTAACAATATGTTGCCACTGCAGAGATCAGTCTCTTCATTTAACAAGCACATTCTCAGCTCCCAAAGCCCCAACAGGCACAGGTATACACAAATAAGTCACAATTCAGGGATCAGTAAGAAAGAGTCCTTATCGCAAACACCACCATCCCAGTCAGCTGAGCTGCACACAAAGCAACTTTTCCATACACTAACTTGTTCTGTAAATTCAGAAGAACAGCTTTTAGTAGTAGGAGAGAGAAAACTGTGATTGCCAAGTACTGTGATTAACATCTATGCACAGTAGTTGAGAACCATGAAATAAATATATTTAAATCTTTAGCTGGTTAGTCTTGTGGGCATCACTGTAAGTGTTGAGAAGTTTTCTCTAAGGTTCATTTAATCACATTACAGAAGGGCTTTTTCTTGACCTGGTTTCTATCGTTGTTATAAAGGTACTTGCTAATAGACCATCCCTACACACTGCAGCTGTAAGCATCTCAGATTGCCAGGACGAATGGCCAGTTTGGATGTCAGTGTATGTTTCTCATTCCTCATTCCCATTTTAGGATTTTTCCAAGCATTGACTGCACACAGCAGGAGGCTGAAAGCACTGGGTTTGGTCTAGGATGCCAGGGTGCAGGGGTAATCTCATGGTGATCTTCAACAATCCAATGGCAGAGTGGAGATAAAACCGATCCAGATTTTTCCTGGAGATGTGCTATAAAATGACAAGGGGCAACCATCAGAGACGGTAACAAAGAAAAATTTGTCTAGATCACGGGATTTCCTCTTTTCCTTCTGTGAGGAGGGTCAACAGGTTAACTGCACTATCTCCAACATCAGTATATTCAGGGCTTGCTTGTGCAAATCTCCAAGCATCCTGGTCTTACTGGACCTATTTCCAGCACAAGTTGGACCCAACGCTTTCACAGATCCCTTCCAACTGAAATTATTATACAATTCTGAAACAAATTTGCTTCCAATTTTAGTAAACTACTCAGATATGATGCATGGTCTAGGAGTGAATCTATCTGGTTCACACAACAAAATCCTTTCTTTTCTGCAAACATATTGGTCTTTTTAACCACAAACTTAAAATGTTTCTGTTTGGTTTTTTGGTTTTATTTTTTCTTCCCCAAATGGTAAGATTTCCAAGTTTTGAGGGGTTCCTGTTTGGTGTATTTCTTTTAATTTCAGCAAACACACTGTGTTCCTTTATACGAGAGAACAGGTTTGCTTTTCCCTACAAGAATAGGAACATGGACAGAGGCTAAACAATAACAGAAGTGATTCTGGTTATGTTGCAGAGCAAAAACACTTTACCGGTATAACTAGTTGGTACCAGCTAGCACCAATTATACTCAGTTGTGATTTAACTGGTGGATTTACAACTACAAAGACTAAGGGCCAAACCACACCTCACATGAGATAGACGAGGCTGAGCCCTGATTTCTGCATCCTGATTTACTTACTATTTGTTTACAATGTGTTCCAGTCCAAGTTAGTGCTTGTGTAGGAGTGTGCAATCGAGGGCATCCCAGCAGCTTTTCATGCTAAGGATGCAATTTCACAATACTTTACACCAATTTCCATTACAGCTGCCTTGGATCTCCTTGTCAGCAAATTATTGATCCTACAGCTGCGGTGCACGATGGCAATAAGAATTCATCCATAAATCATTCAAAGAACAGATATCATGTGGATATCACATGGATGGATAGCTAATGACAGATAACCCTGTGAGCATGGGATTCAAAATACCTCCATTGTCTTTTTAAAAAAATAAAATAGATCTATCTAGATCAATGCATTTAACACAGCTGGTCTAGAAAGAGTCCTGATCTAAAGATGCATAGCAAATCCCCCTTGCACTCAGAAACAAAACAATTAAATTCTTTATATTTCATCAACATTGTTAAAAATGATGGAAAGTATTATCTCTGCATAAAAAGGGTATTTTGTCTCAGTAAATGAAAAGACATGGTGAACAGCTTGTTCTCTATCCGAAAGGTCATCTATTCATTCTGTCACACGTCTTTTGGATGATACAATGCAACTATTAAAGTTGGAGGTTTCACAAACATTTATTTGGAAACAGCTGAGCTTGGAGTCAACAACTACATTTTACTTCTTTCTTGAACCATGTGACTGAGCAGTGATCCTCACAGAGACATTTACAACAGATTATTTCCCTAACTTGCTACTCTATGTAGGTGATATCTGAGTTTCAGCAATACATACCCATGTGTTCAGAAAAGAAATTAAGTCCTAGCTGAACAAAACTGCAATGCTTATCAATGAATTTCTGCAAGTGTTCAAAATAGCACGACTTGATCATACTAACAGGTGTTAAAAAAACAAGGTATAGGTTTATTTTTATTACACTATTATCTGTTTTCCAGATGTCTATCTTCAATTCTTCAATTCTTCCAGCATCCCAAAGTGTCAGGATGGAAAGAAAGGATGGTTTTGCTATGATATGAGGTTTTTTGCTTTTTTGCTACAACTTCTTGCAAGAACTATGCTACAGACATTATTAATGCAATTCTCTCAAAAAATAGTGAAGGGAAACCTAACATTTTATGTTTGTTCAGATAACTTACAATTGTTTTTAAGCCCTCTGTTCATCTCTCTCTCTCATGCTCAATCATACATCCCTCCAGTCACAGTTTCTAACAAAAAAAGGTATATCACTCAGCTGACTGGAAATTGCACACATGTATACATAGTGGTTTCTCTTATCCTCTAAATGCAGCAGAAATGCTAAGAAGAAAAGGTCATAAATTATGTTTCCCATGAGTTGTATATAGGATAAATTTCTTCAAATTGCTTCTGAACTTGTTTAGAAATTTAAACCCTAAAGGAATGTTCTGAACAAAAAAAGTCTGGATTATACATGTGGTCCATTAATAGCATCACTCATCCGTTAAATTACTTTAACAAGTAAGCAATGAAAGTGCTTTTGCTAGATTAAATATCTATTACCAGACGTCACCTAAAGACTTTACAATAATATTCGTATTTTTAAATGCCTGCACTAGCTTGTAGGTATTTCCCTAAAGTCCTACTGTTCACTGTAACTATCTTCTGTATTTTCTTCCTAAATACCCTGTAATTTAAAATCATGCCAGAATGGTTTTTCATGCCATAGCAGGAACACAAAACTTAAGGGTGTACTAATCTTTCAAAAATAATTTGTTCAAAACAAACAACTGCACACTTGTCAGATGCTTTTGGACACTAATACATGTCCACAAATTATAATTTCTGCTCTTAATCTACTGAGAGAAAGGGTAACCATGAGAGGATTTATTCACAGCATATTATTCATTCTGTTACTAATGGCCACTAAGAGCAGTAAATTTGAATGAGGAAGGGCTCTAAATGTACAAGCTGAGCTGACAATTACACACAGAAGGCTTTCTGTGCTTTTTCCTGTTTAGTCACAGTTGATTTAAGAGTTAAAAAAAGGCAATTCCAGTCAAATCATTAATAATTTACAGTCCACCATAACCCCACTCAGAATGGCACTGAAACGCATACCCCTGCTTTTAAATTTTACACTGTGTTCCAGTTTCTGCCTAAATTTGTGACCATTTTCTCTATTATTCCCATAGAAAAAGTTTTTCTGGGATTTGTAGCAAACAGGCAGAATAAAATGAACAGTAATTGCTGGAAAAGAAAAGCTCCTATTGGAAGGAAAGTCCTTGTGCAAAAGTCTGTGATGCCATGGTATTTTTTTTTAATTTCTCTTCTTTATGATTTTTTTTATATAATCTTTTTCTTCTAGCCATCAATCTAACTTTTCCTTGTTCCTCACAATTTTCCTTTATTTGGCTAAGCAAATATTACAAAGTATGCAGTTAACTTGCAGCCATGGAATATTTCATTTCAAAACCAATTTCAAGCATTCTAAAGCTTCATTAAGACATGCAACAGACCAGCATGTGTCCAATGGGCTCCTGCTCTTGCAGTTCTTTGGGGGCAGCCTTAGGCAGTAATCTCACCACACCAATTGAGTGTGAGTTCCATAGGCATAAAAATAATAAAAAAGCAGGCACTGTGCTTGTTTGTTATTAAATAATCAATATACATCAGCTTCTGCTGAGACAGTTTCTCCCAGGCTGTGTGTCCCCTCCTTTCCCCAAGTGAAATAAAGCATCATGGACACCAGCTTTACCAGGAGCAGTTAGTACTGCTCATCCCACTTTTCTGTGATGTACAAGTTCTTCTGCAAGACACATTCAGGGTGGCTGAGGGATGAAAAGCACAGTATATAGATATGGGATGTTCTCACATCTGTGAAATATCCAGGGAACGTTTGCTTTCAGCTGGTAACTAAAGGACTCAGCAATACATCTATGTGAGAAGAACTGTGTTGCATGTATAGGGTGATGATAGCCAATAGCAACAATGGTGTATTTGGGGGAAAGGAGGATCTAGGGTCCCAGAGACAGTAAATGGTAATATATTTGGATGAACAACACATCACATGTTCCCACCTACTTAAAAAAAAAAAAATCAAGAGGATTCCCTGCTGCTTTTCATGTGTCCGCTTACCCCTCTAACCAGATCATACCCTTTCTCTCCAAGAAAACAACTCTTCAAATACTAACTCAAGGTGATGGTGCAATTGTAAATGCCAGGAGGAAAGAAAGGGTTTCCTACATGGGTTTACACACCAAATATTATTCTCCAGTAGTTTCTTTTCTCCTTTCTTCACCCTCTTCTCTAGGCAAGGTATCAATTACTAAGGCATAGGACAGAAATTAATACAGATATGGAAAGAGAAATTGTCCATGGCACACATTTAACAAATCAGGACAGGTGGTACACTTCATGGTTGGACATTGCCATGTCCAACACCTGTAACCTCTTCTCAAAATTGAGCATTTTCTTAAACTACCACAGTGGTAAAAGGCATCAGTGGAGCAGCCTCACATGAATAACTTGTCATGTAAACACGAAAAGAGACTTAATTTAAAGGAAATGCCTTTGTCAAATGGACTGAAAGTTAAATTCTTTTGATTAAATACATTTGAGGACAGCTTTAAAAAGAAAACGTTTAAAGAGCTATCACATAGAATGAGTAAAGAAGGAAAAGTAGGGAAATATTCCAGTGTTACAGATAGATACATCTCTTTAACTACTCAGTCAGCAATTTGTATGTCTGGATATTATTTACTAGCATGCATGTGCATCAACCAGCATCTTTAGACCATCACAGCTAAATCAATATTGCATATACATTTACATTACAAACACATCCAACAGCTTAGACTATATTCAGAATACACCTATTGCTCTATTCCTAATATTAGACTCACTGTCCAGCTATGCCAGATATAATTATTCCTAATGCCTGAGTCATTAATCCCTTTATACCCACAAGAAGAGATAACTTGAAGACAAATTCCAGTTTGTCCTGGTTTTCTGATCACACTATTACATCCTGAATAGTTTTTGGTATGCTGCTTCTCAGTGGCTAACAACAAAAATCCAACAAACAAACAAGCAAAAAACTAAACAGAAAACCAAACCTGCTGAAAGATAAGACAAACTAGTCTCCCCACTCTCAGTGACAACCTGTGACTGCTAAAATGACAAGAACTATTCTCTTTTTCATTTACAGAGCAACTTTTCAGACACTGTTCTTTCCACTCTATAGCATTTCTGTTTCCATGTTCTGTCTGGTACATGCTTATTTAATTGTTAAAAAAAAAAAAAAGAAGCTATGCAAAACAAGGCAACAGAAAGGATTTAAAATATGCAACATATTGAGTTTTTTTCTTACAACTGTGTGGTTTATAAAAGGTAACTTCCTCTATACAGAGGAGTATAAGCATATATACTCCATGCATATAGACTCTATATTCCTTTATCTGCAGACTGTCTCTCATGTACTGTTAGTTGGGAAGAGGGTACTGATAGCGAAATCTGCTAAACTGCAAAGAAAAACAAGTAATCTTGGGTTCGTTCCTTTTTTTTTTTAAACTTATCACCATTCTGAACCCAAATCTCTTCGACTTGGCACAGTACAAATCCATTGTGAATGGCTGTGCAAGAATTACAGAAAGATTTAAGGGTTTTTCAGGCTTGTATTCCACACTAAATCGGATTATAAGAAAATATAGATAAAGCACTGGAATGCAAGTCTTTTTCCATTTTATGCAAAGTAGTGATTCAGCCTTCTCCAAGGATTTGCTGGTAGAGGCCAAACATGTATGGAGATTGAAGGGAAAACAAAACAACAACAAAAAAAAGGATAAAAAATTGCTTGAATGAACAAGCCACTGGAATTCAGTTAACTCATAGGTTAAAACTATTCTCGGCATTGTAGTGGCAACCCTTAGTCATGCTACAGAGCAGTTGTGATTTTCACTATGTGTATGAGAGAATTAAACTGAGTAAAAGGATGAAAACTCATGCACTGAATTAAAAATATGACACTCTAAAGTCTCTGCTTTCCAAGCCAAGGAAATCACTAAGTGCCCTTCCTGCTCAATTTACCTTTCAGAAATATAATAAACAGGACGAGATCATAAGATCTTCTTCATCCTGCAGCATGTTAGAACCTGAGTATAATGTACTGATGGTCAGCATGTAGAAACTCCAGCAGCATGAAATATGAATGGGGGCTACACAGGCATTTTTCAAACTCTGAGTTTTGTTTTGTGCGACAATGATGTCTCTTTGGTGTTTGGGGAGCATATTTTTGACAAAGATGAAGAGGGAAATAACTGTATTTTAAACAATATAAAATAAATTCTAAAACCCTTCAGCTATGCCATTTCCCATTTGTGATTATGGCAAAGATGATGAGATGACCATATGGTCAGGTCCTGACATCCCCTTATGCTAATACACTTACCAGTATTACCCAGAGTTACAAATTTAATAATCACCAACAACCCCAAAATTTGCTCTCTGCATCATCCCTACCTTGCAGGACCAGCCACTGCTATCTATTTTGTGAGGCTCATCCTTCAGAGTATATTTGGGGAAAAAAACCCGAACAGCTAAACCAGCTGAATCCTTTGGAATTTTTATCTTCCTATCTATGACTGAAAAGCTGGGATCAATAATACTAATGCACCTCTGACCTCATTGCACATATTGGAAAACATTTTTTTTTACAGAAAATATTCACTGATGGGGTTAGCAACACCATACTGATCAGAAATAGTTAAAACTTGCATGTCTCACAATCATCAAGAAAAGCAGCCCTATGAGATGGGGTTACAGCTGGGCAAACAGACAGATGAGCTCCCTGTGCATGAGTAAAATGGATGTTGATTGCTTACTATTCTATAGGGAATAAACACTTTTGCTATTTAAAATATTCAGTCACTGAGTTCAAATTAAACAAAATGATGGCTACAGCAAAGCATTTTCAAGTTTTTCAGCCTCTCTGTGCTGAAGGCTTGTAGGCTCAATAAATTCTTGTCACACCTCTTACTCCTTTCTGCAAAACGAGAAAAATTATAACCACACCTCAAGGCAGACAATGCTACATGCAGATTCTTTGTGTGGTTTGGTTCACATAATACTATGCAATGCTCTGAAACCTTTCAGCAATGCAAACACAGGTCCTGTGAGTTCTAATTGTAATCAGAAAATTGCTTATTCTGCAGAAACGGAAAAACGATTTGATGGCAACTCTTTTCAAAGATAGGAGTTTCTCAATAATCTGTAATTTCACAGCAATTTACTAAAAATGTCGAGATATCTCAGAGTACAAACAGTAAATGCAAATTGCTATCATTACTATCTGATCTAGCAAGATATTGCTCATGTCTGAGAGGGTGCTGAGCAGTCCCAGATCTCCCTTGCATTTAGCAGATAGCAATGGTGCTCAGGACCTTGCAGAATTAGCCCTTAATTCAAAATCAAATCCTCTAATAGTGCTATGCCACCATGGACACAGCATGAAGTAAAAAATGAAAATGATGTTGAGAAAGAAAGGTCAATGAAAAAAAAGAACATCAATATATAATTTGCTGCTAATGTATTAAAACAATTATAGTAGTTATGTCACCTAACCACCAAAGCACCGAAAAATCAATTCAAAAAGGACTAAAGAGCAAGCCATTTATTTCTGGCATTAGGTTAGAAAATGAAAATACATAAGGGTAAGATATTTAACTTGTACAACCACATTTTTTATTAGAGGACAGAAGTCAGAACTAGGAATGATTTCTAAGGTCATCTCCCAGAAACTTCTGGCAGTATTTTAACATCTGCAAAATGAATCAAACACAGTCTGTCTGGTAAGGTCAAAGATCCTCCTAAAGTTGCATTCCAGTTGCTGCTATCACATGTATTGGAGCAGTTTCTTATTTTGTTTGAAGGACAGAAAGCCCTGAAGCCACAGGCAGAGAGCAAATGTCAAACTTGTCCAGCTTTAATGAGACACTAATTCTTCCACATAGAAATCTGAAGCTCCCTTTTTCCTCCAGGTAGGAGGGAGACCTGGTGATTAATGTGCAGCTATAATGGCTGGGGTTACTTGAAATTATTGAACAAATCCTCTACGCCTTACACATTTCGAAGCATTAGAAAACGCTGCCTATAGCAGTCACCCTAAGATATTGACAATTTTTGTTAAAAAAGTGCCTTTGACTGCTGTAACTAAAACACTCAAGCTTTCCGTGCAGTAAAACTTGACAGTAAATGGAGGTATTTTAATGCACATGTGAAATGTGAAGTCCTCACACAAGTCTTGCTGCAGAAGGCAGCCACTCCTTGTTTGCATCAGGCACTTCCCAAAGTACTTTCGGAAAAAAACCCATCCTCTCTTTCCATTGATTGCTTAAAATAATACAGCCAGACCAGGATTGCCTGTAGCAGCAGGACAGAGGATAAAAGATTTAATGGTTCCCTTTCATCCTTCAGCCTGGAGTCCAGCTGCCTTAGCACAGCACGCTGTGATCTGCCCTCATGGGTTTGCAACTCCAGCCTGCACACTGCCTGGCACCCCAGGCACTATTGTGGCTCAGTGAAAGTTGCAAGAACAAGTGCAAGACAAGCTTCTACTTTTCTGCTTCTGTCTTGCACCTGAACATCTTTGCATCTCTGCCATCATGCTCCTCCCCAAGCACCCAAAGAGATGCAGTCTCTCTAGCCCAATGGCACAAGTTCCAGGTGCCACCGAGAGCTGTCACTGCCTCTGTGCCTTCTTTTGTTACCTGGTGGCAGCACAGCACACAGCCAGCAACAGACAGCAGCGCACAGAAAGGGGCTGTATCATCTGTCCCCTCTGCCACTGCAAGCCTGGTCCTACCAAGTGGGTACTCTAAGGTGCCCGTGGCTGCTCAAGTCTTTTGCCAGGTGCATCAGCTCTGCAAACATTTGAGTCAAAAGGGAACTTTAAAAAATTAGACATTCAACTTTCAGAAAGTTAACACTAAGGCAGGTGCATTTAATCTCTACTCTTTTTGTCTTTGCTGTCCAACACTTATATGGCATTTAAGAATAGCCAAGTTTCAAATTCAGCATGTCCTTCTCATTGCTGAACTGGAAAATCTACTCCTAGGAAACAGTAATCTTCAAATCTAATATTATATATAAATATAAAAAATCAACACATCTTCAAAGATTGTGAGTTCTTAATTTCAGGATTATCAAAGTGAAATGCTTTAAAACAGCCTACCTTTCAGAGACATTTCTAAGAACATGAACCCAAAGTTTCTGTTAGCAACATAAAAATAACATATATATATATATATATATATATGACTAAACATTTTTAATTTCAGTACCTACTTACAGGCATCAAAATCCAGTGTATTTGGACAATATCCAGTCCAGCAGATTATGACTATGCTGTAGTCAGTATAGTGACCAGAATACATTCCATGCTGGTACATGACATGGATAAAGGACAGATCAAACTATATATGGCAGTGCACCATCTAGAGCTCTGCAGGTCAGGTATAATGCCCAGACTTCAGTGTGCAGTGTTATCCCCATCTCCTGCTCCTAACTGCTTTCCATACTGACCAGAGGGACTGGTCCCTTAAGGGAATAGAAATGTACGGATCTGTGTTGTATGTTTTTTAAAAGTGTTTAGCAAGAAGGTTTAATCTATTATTTTCCCCCTACAAAGCAACAAGGGGAAATTTCTTTGTGCTTCAGCCTGGGGAAACAGATATAAGGAGAATCTTGCTTGCCCCTGGGAGCCAAATTATCATAAATATGCTAAGCAGTGCAAGCTCTCCAACATGTGGCACTAGAACATGTGCAGTAAACATCACAGCATCTCTTCAGGGAAGCCTAGCACAACAAAACCTCCACTGACAAAACACTCCTGGCTTCTGTAGATTTGGCAGAACTGCCTATAAAGGGAATGATGGCATTTTCATCTGAGCAAGAACTGTTGGATTTGGTCCAAATGTCTGTAGAAGATGGGAATAGCACGCACTAGACTAATGAACAGACCGTGCACTTCATTCAGCACATGAAAGGTCAAGTGGTGGGATATTTTTGGTGTATGGGGTCACACACACTAGGTTAGGGTCTTCCATATACACAGCTGTGGCTCACTGTCATGTAACCTCCTAAGCAGAGAGTCACCTGCCAGTATCTTCTGACACATGGAGGCAAAAGGCCCAGCAAAGAAGCTGCATGGCTGCCATGTGTTACAGGCCCTGCTGGGCAGGGGGCATGGGGAAGGAGGGAATACATCTTGCAAACCCACAGGAGACCCAGACAGACATTAGCATACTGCAGTGTCCCTGCTGCACTGAAGGATGCCACTTCCAGCATTTTGCCCACGGTGTACAATACTTCAGGCTGATGGGCACACACTTCTCAGATACCTCTGAAATAACTTATGCATTATCTAAACAGCTATAACACACAGCAGAGACCTCCTTGTGCTGGGAGAGGGATGGTACAAGAGACACAACATCCAAAAACCAAACAGGGCCATACGTGCATCTTACATTTCCACACCTGCCTTCCTCCCCCCTACCCAGGGCAGTGAAGCATGGCTTCACAGCTTAAAACCAGAACAAAGAGCATCAGAGCACTCATAAGGCAGCTACATTTTGCTTCCTCCTGCGGTGAACGGGTTCCAAAAAAAAAAAACCTGATAAGTTTCATGATAGTGGTGTTAAAATACATTGTTACACTAATTGTAGACTTATTTACATGATATACGTCCTTAAATTATAAACCTGAAATTGTACTTGCTATACTGAGACACTCAAATCATTCTAGTGACAGGTTAACATGTAATTAAAGATAGCTTTTTTCCTTATTATTACATCTTAATGTAAGACAGTAATAAAAAATGTCTTGCACATAGTCTGTATTAAGAACATCTAATAACTTCAAACTATTGTGTTTGTCAGTACAACACTGTGCTGACAGCTGAATGAAAGAAATAACAAAGCTTCTTGCTTGCCCTGTTTAAAGATCATTCAGGAGTAAGACATGAGGAACAGATATTATCCAGAGTTCAGCTGCTTGGGAGTAAAACACCTTCTTGGGTATATTTCCCCATGGCAGCAGAACTGTGTATGCATTTTGGCTGCTTGCAATACACAGTAGCTCAATGCTAGACTTTTAAGAATGAACACCTTTATTTTGATAATTTTCAAACTATTTTTACTCACTAGGGACCTCAGCATTAGATCCTGGATTCAGCTGTACCGTAACTACTCAGGGATTGTAGTTGATGGCCTTACTTATTTCAGTTAAATAAAGTGGAGATATTAAGCAATTTTGGATGAAAGCCTTTTGGGGTAATTTGCTAAAGGTGTATATTCACTTTTCTCATTATTTTGGATTTTTAGTATTCCTTATTGATTTAGTCACCAAAAAAAAAAAAAAGATCCAAAATACAACTCTTAGATTGCAGGACTATACCAGTCCAAAATTATGCCTTTCTTCCTTTGTATCTTTCTTTTATAAGTCTTATGAAATACTGTACTTTTCATGCACACACTGGAAATCATTTAATGCAAGAGATGCATCTGTATCTCATGGAAATTGTTTGTTCAGTTTTTAGCTCTTCATCAAGACAGCCAGCTGTCTCCTGGATTTCCTTGGGGCACAGAGGAATCTCCTTGGCTGACAGGTAAACCTTACCTTTCTGTACAAGCGTATATGAGTCTGATGCAATACTAAGGATAAAGGTAAAAATCACAAACTGTAATAACGCACAAGACAATGTGTTAAACGGTGCCTCTTGAATTATCTGCTCCACAACCATGTTTCACCACTACATGTAACAGCATCTGGCTGTGACTAGTGCTCACTGCCATCTTTCATTTCTATAGCTCTTTTAGACCCTAAGTGCCAACACAGTTTTCATAAAATGCACTTTATTTTTTCAGTGTGCAAAGAAAAGGAGGCAGATATGGGCTCAGGAGAGGTGGGAGGTACCTGCCAAGGCTGAGTACACAAATACAGTGCCCTCACTCCTTTTCTGCTCACCTTTCCACAGTCCCATGCAGACAATACCAGTGCATTTGGCCAACACCATCAAATGTGAGTCAGATGGTGATCCGTCTACAAATTGCCTTTCCCTATCAATTTTTCAAATCCTCTTCAAATTAAATAGGCTAACAGCACACTTTCTACTTTCCCTCAGCATTTCTTTTTCTTTCTTGTTCCCCAAAGGAAAGTGACTTTTGCAACTGAATTGTCTGCCCAACTGTCTGTCAATCTTGCTCTCCCTTAACTCTGTAAACTTTGAATCTGTTGACAAATTTCAACCAAATTTGAGACAGAGCAGCAAATTGTCAAAGACACTATGTTCCTGTAAGCAATGAGTAAATTTACTCTCATTGCTCACAGGAACAGTGTATTTGACACTTTCTCCAGACACAGCTGGCAGCCTTTATTTCAGAGAGACAATAGTGTCTCTTTGACAGGTGCACCTGAAGTAAAGGCTGCCATTAAGCACAGCTATGGCTGTAGACATAAAAGAACTCAGCCAAAGGAGATGCAGTGATAGTGCCTTAAGCTGTATCTGGCAGGAATGTTTTTTATTTTATTTTATTAAAAGATATAATCTCAAACACTGGGACTACTAGCATCACTGAGATATCTTCCTTATTTAAAATTCTGCAAATTGTGTCCATACCCTGTTTCTCTAACAAGGTTTCCTATCAGTGCTGTTCCCATCCCTATGCTGCACCAGGTTGCTGAGTTTTCTCTTAGTGGACTATAACTTCCCAGAGCAGATCACTGTCTCTGTGTTTGCACAACACCAGTCACACACACTGTGGTTTCTGAATTACTCTCTCTATATATAAAATGACAATTCATTACCTTTCTGCATTTTTTTCTGCAAAAGGGTATTTGGGGTTTGTTTGGTTGAGTTTTTTTTAATTAAACTCTTTGCTTATTCAATTAGTTGTTAAATGCAATTATTAAAAAAGGGGGTTTTTTTTCCTTGCTAAGAAGCAGTATCCTTTCTATATCACCACTGGTTAGCCCATGGAAAATCATAAATTATGTGATGACAGTCTCAGACTGCAATCACTTGTCCTTGGCTGCAGCCCAGTTAACACTTCTGCTAGGTGTAACACTTCCTATAGCTTTCAGGTTACAAAATAGTGAGCATATATTCATATTTCTTAAAGAGTGCCTGTCAGAGAAGGTAACAAAGCATCTTAAAGGAAGACTCTGAGGATTACATACCACCCTACAGCTAGATGAATGCTTCATATATAAAAACGTATATTTAAAAGCAATTTTCCAAATCAGTTTTTAGAAACACATCACTGATTACAGTAAATTTATAAAAGCTGGAATCAATTCCATTAGGAGCTGCTGTGCTAAGCACACAGTAGCCCACGTCCCAGAAGGACAATGAGGTATAATACGCAAGCTCATTTAATCACTGCATCCAATTACAAGGAGGAATAAATCATCACACACATGCCTATGTCTGAATTTTAAAAAGTAAATAGATCATGAATAGTCAAGCCAAATGCTGTGAATCTCTGGATTCACAGATTAGCAGGGGAAGTGGTGCAATCACTTTCCATTTGAAATTTTTTGTTCAGTTTGGAGCTTGATCATACAGAGCTGATGTTCTCTGCATTAGGGAACACAAAATCCTGCCAAACGTTCACCTCAATGGAGTTTGTGTATGGTCTAATGATGGACTTGCCTAGTCCTGATTCATACTCAGGACTACCCTAAATCACAGGGGTTCAAAGGACCCCTGTGATTCTTCAAAGGACCCCTGGCTTTCTTCTAACACTATGAACAGCAGCACTTTGGTCAACTGCTTTGCTGTAAACTCCCTCATCCCAGATCTACATGACCATACCCTCCAGGAGGATCTGAACGCTCTCCATTTGTCAAGAAAACCCATTACAGCAGCTTCTTGGAAAGTTGATGGCATTTTCATGTTTTTCAGATGCTTTTAGAAAATTGTTATTAAATATTTATCATTCTTTGTAATCAAGAACATAGTTGTAACTTCCCAAATTACATCTTACTAACCTCGATCCCCTGAACAAATTTCCAGTACTTTAAACTATGATGTTAAATCAAATGCCCTATGGCCCATCTACATGTCAAAACCCTCACCCCAGCAGGGAGATTTGATTCTCATTAATTCTAACAAGATCTGTATTCACACATCGAAGAAAAAAACCTGTCCAAAATATTTACATAAGCTGCACAAGTAACCCACGAGATGTTTGCCTGGAGAGATGGGCCATCATGCTGGAGATCCTAACAAAATTTCCCTCAACCCAGTGATACCATAACAGGACAGACCTCAGGAAAATGTCTCCTCGTGGCTTTGCAAAAGGAGAAGCCCAGTTTCAGCTGGCAGAGACCTTCCTTTGCCCAAGTTTAGACTTAGCTTGCCCAGCGTGCCTAGCTTTCCCTAATGACCACATCCCAAAATCTCCTTGTGTGTGCTTTGGGCTTCTGCCCACAGCAAACTTCGGGGTTCCAGAAGGCCCCACGATGGCAATGGCTTCTCAGGATCTCACACTGCCCTGGGGGAGGGCTCCCTACCCACCAAGCATCTCTGCTGCACAGAGCACTGTAGCCCCAGCACAGATGGTGTCTTCTAGGTGTTTGCAAGCTGTGTGTGGCCCAGGAGCCCTACAGTGCAGAAACAAGGAGAGCAAGCAGGGAACAGATAGTGTCCCTTTGCTTCTGTGGCCCTGCTCTGGGGGACATCCTTTCTCTGGGTCGGGGAAGAGGACAGCAAGGAGGCTGCAGCAGGGCTAGGGCTGCCTCCTTGCAATCAGGCTGGGCTCTGGCAGGCCAGAGGTCTGCACCTGTTTATGTGTCCTAAGAATTACTTGGCCACCTCTAAGCAGCCTCTTTGTTCAATGCCTGCGTAGCTGAAGGTGGAGGTGAGGATGTGTTTCACCTGCTGGGAAGTGGGGTGCACCTGTGTGTGTTAATTGCTAAGTCATACAGTTGTTGCCTCTCTGCCACTGCTTGCTGCCACATACCAGGATGGAAATTTCCCACCTGCCTGTTACAGAGTTAAATTCTACAGACAGCAATGAAGACAGTTAACCTCTACAGACACTAAGAGTAGAAGCTGTAGTCATCTTAATAGGCAAAATGTTTGCATTTGCCCATTATTGGTGGTTTTCATACTTTGGAGCAATGCGACATGGTCACTGCCACTTTAAGATTTTGAATGAAAACCCTTTGACAACCAGGATCTGACAAATGCTATTTGTTTGTGGTTGCTTTTCACTGTTGTTTGTTTGCTTCCAGCTTGTGGCTGTGTATCCCCCATGATGTACTAACAGTAACAACAAACAAAATCCCATGGACAAGGCTCCTATGGGACAGGGAATGAAACCACACAAGGGTTTCATTATTGTATTGATGCCAGGGCTCTACATTCATGGCTGAAAAAGAACAAAACTGGGATCTGGCTTTCTGGTTTTAACTGCAGTGGTTCCTAGAGAGGTCAACCAGCCCTTAATCCTAAGAAATGGGGGTGGAGAGGGTTAAAGAAAGGCTGCTTGTGGAATTGGCAGAACCTTGTGGGCAGTGGGAAGAGGAAGGATAATGGCAGGAGGGGGATGCAGGGTGTAGGGAAAAAAAAAAAGAGGGAAGAAACTGAAAAGCAATAAAATGTGAGGTACAAAAGCCTCTAGCAGTCCCAAGTCAGACAGCATGATTTCTCCATGATTACATTCCTGATTCTGACAATTTATATCTCCATCAAAACCTCAAGTTCAAGCAAAGGAATAAAATCACAGTTCATCCCAAATGCTGCCACAAGAAAGCCAAAGTTTTTTATTATTAACTACCATCAAAATTAGATCCATCAATGCTGCCATTTTATTTACATTCATCTATTTTCCCCAAACTCTCACCCTAGAATATTTTTGCTCTCAATGTCCTTGAAAACATCACATTTTCACTTCAGAGAGAGAGTACTGGTTGGGTTTTGGAAGGATCTCACAAGCACTTCTGAACTGAGACAAGGTCATCTCACAATCTCAGCCTGGCTTGGGAGATAGTGATGTGAGCTGCTGCCACAGCTACAGCTCACATTGGTGGTTTTCACCTTGTCTAAAAGACAGGACAAGTAATTTACTTTATTGCAGTAACTGATGCTATTCTGAAAAGCTCTTTCTGCCAGAGCCAGCTATACTCCATGAGGGTAACTGACATCTCATGAAAAACCTTTGGCTGTCAAAGTGCTGTAATTCCACTCCTATTTCAATCTCTGAAAGGATCAAAATTGACTTAAAAAAACCAAGCAGGACTGTCTCCAATGCCAACCACACAGAGTCTCCTAAAAGGTGTTATGTACCTCAAAATTATACCAAACTAGATCAAACCTTTCCCTCTAAAAAAGCAAAAGCAATTTAAAGCCTGCATTATGAGTTTACTAATTGCAATTAATACACAGGTCTTCTGAATTTATGCTCAGCTCATTCTGCTCTATTATCTCCTTTTCAGACAGGCCCCTCCTCTCTCACTAAAGTATTCCTACTACGACCATCTATTCCTACATCCAACAGCTGATCTTCTGACTTGCCCACTAAAATCAAAACCTAGCAAGATATCACAAACCACAGCAGAATGCCCCGCAAACCTCTTCCAGCACACAACAAATTTGGCCTTCAGCAGCTCTTGTCACATCTGCTCTTTCCCCTCTTATTTCCTCGGACATGCTAGAGAAGGCAGCAGCCAGCACTAGGGCAAGGCAGAGCAGAGCTCTGCTGCACCTGATAATTCAGTGTGTTGGTACCAGTTTGCCAATGCCCCAGACAGGCTTTCTCAAGCAGTGGTGTTTATTCAGCTATACAGCAAGCAGAGGCATTTGATGCAGTAATGCAGCTCGAGGTCTGCAGCTATTAAGGGAGAGCTTACTTAACAGCCCACAAAAACCCTCATCAGGCACTACCCACTGGGAAATAGGCAGAAATCTATGCTAATTAATGGTTCACAAACAGGTCTTGGGTTGTGGCTTTTTGTTCTTAATCTCCCCAGGTGACCCCTGAGCCTAGGGATTTATAGAAAGTAGTAAAATGGGAAAGAAAAGGACTGCATCAGTACACTGTACAACCAAGTATCACCTAACGATAGTAACAGGCAGTATGACAGCGAGCTTAGTAAAGAAACAATAATTGTAGTTTGGCTACAGCCAAAACCAGTCCCACTCTTGCTCACAAAAAAACCAAGGCTGCTACTTCCATAGTATCGTGAAACTGTTTGAACTCAGGACATATTAAGAAGGATTGTGGGGGAAGGAGGAATTAAGAGCATGAGAGTAAATTTAGTTCACAAGGGGGAAAAAAAGCTGCTTTGAAGAGCAGATTTCTTTCAGATTCTTAATACACAACCTCAAAGCACAGGTCTGCAGTGAATCCATCCTTCCACTCTGTGGGCGGGGAATGAAGGCACTCTTTATATTTCTCAGAAAATGTTAATCTCACAAAAAAATCATTGTATTATAGCAACTTGGAGCACTGGAACTCAAACCCCAAAGACAGTGTGTGAACTGTATTCTTGGACTCAGAGATGCACCAAGTATGCCAAGATACAGTTTTATGTTTTCAGTATTCTTACATAAAAACCTCCCCACTCCATAAAGGCTTTCTAAAAAAAAAAAAAAAAGAATTTCAGAGCACCATCTCCCAGTTTTATAACATTACAGATTCTGCTTTTAGTAAAGACTGCTCTGCTGTGTCCTGAGAACAAGTTCCCGTCTTAACAGCCATTGCATTAAGTGCCAACAGCAACACAGGAGTCATTAATGTACAAACACACCTACTTAAAACAGCAGGTGGGGAATCCCTGTGTGATTGAAGAGGAACACAAAAAGAGTATTGAAGATAGTGCCCAGTTTTTCAAGTTTGCAGATCAGCCTTTAGAAGGAAGGAAAGGAGAGCAATGAGTAAGCAGTAAGAATGATAAGCGGGCAGGAAAGATGGGGACCTGTGGTGAAAGGCTCTATGGTTGGGGTTTCTGAAGGACAGTGTACTCTGTGGCTCCAGCTGAAGGAGTAGGACATGCGGACACTTCATAAGAAGCAGCAGCACTGATATTTCAGTTTTGCATTTCCAGTTCCTACTCTCACAGATAACTGCCCTGCCAGCCCACACACCATCTGTTGCTATTCCTCTTATGCTACCCTCTTACAAATCAGGTCTCACTTTTCATCTACTAGAAACAGCACTTTTGAGATAACTGTATATGTTTTATTCTGGGAAAACATGAAGACAGGGCTGTATCTGGGGGCTGAGAGGATCTGGAAGTTATTTCACCTTCGCAGTAGGGGTTGTCCTCTCCTTTGATTGAACTGCTGCAGGGGAATGGATCTCTAGTAGACAGAAGTCAGCAAGAGTTACCACAGTTTAGACTCACTTCAGAATTTGGCTATGAGTTTTTTCCAAGATGATGTTGACTTGCTTTGTCTTTGATGTCTTTATGGCTCACTAGAGCCGGTATGACATCAGCTGCAACAGAAGGGACCTGGCCTGCTTCATTCTTCAGACCTGCAGCTGTGGAACTGACCCAACCTCCAGCGTAGCATTTGAGCCAGATGGGGAATCAACCCAAGTGGCTGGCATATTTCTAAGATGACATCTCCCTTGATGAGAGTGATCTCTTTGGCATGACCACTGTGCAGTGACTCAGTTTTCCCCTTTGACTTTATGGCCCTCAGTCCCAACCTTCTGACCTGGGAACACAAGTTCTTTCTGCTACATTTGACACTGACCAGCCCCACTTGAGTGATTAGGAAAGGATTCAGACTAAGGCAGAAACTAAGAGGCAACTCTGCTACTCCTTTCACCACTAAAATACAAGCATTTTTATATCTTGCAAGTATTTTTTATCCCTTTCATATACTTCCTTGCTTAGCAGCACCAGATAATTAGGAATTATTGAAAGCACCATTCTGAAAAGAGTTCTATATAAATGCTTCTGAAATATACCAACATGTGTCTTTATAATCTCAGTAATTTATCTGTTAATTTAGATATATCTACCACCACATATAATTTCATATATTTGAAATACTTAATCCATTGATCTGATAATTCATATCACCTATATTTCCAATATCATTAGGGAAAATGGATGTTACAAATAACTGATTAAACCTCTTTAAGGTCACGTTTCCAGAAACGTTACCAAATTCCCAGTGTCATAATGTCTTATCTTCCAAGTACCTCATCAAAATGCTTATATGACCCAAACCTATTTTGCAGTACAACAAATGAACACATTCTGCCTTTTTTGACTTCAAAAAAAAAAAGTTAAAAGCCTTTTCCACTGTGAAAAGAAAATTATTCTTACCCCTAAAAATATTCTCCTGATAGACCTACACTTTCCAATTCTTTTCTGCTTAAACAACTAAGATCATCAAAATCCCTGATATCATCTACAATGCACATCTTCGTATTAAATGGTTTCACACTAGGCTTTCATGACAGTTCCTCATCATTTTCTCACATAGCAAAAGGTGACAAACTAGCTATAATATATCATAGAATTACAGAGAAAAGACCGAGAAACTAAGAATACTATGATCTAATTGACTGTCATATAGAATAGGTAGCTTTTTCTTCTGCAAATTTTACTCAAACACAAAACACTAAACACTTGGGCTCTACCAGCTATTCTTACACAGAGTACAAAAACATTTATTTAGGTGCCTAGGTGCTGCTGGGCATCCCGAAACCATGTGTTTGTCTGATGGCTACCTCAGTTCCTTTCTCTCCCTGAAAGGGTCTAAATTGCTAGGTGTTTCTACAGCATAAAAGTATTTGCGATGATGAACTGAAAAAATACCATCAGTATCTACAGAGTCAGTCCTGATCATGAAGACATAGTCCCAATCACTAAGGATGTTTATCATTCCCCATGCTGACTCTGGTTACCCAGTCATTGGATATAATGGTGAGACAATTCAGGAGCAGCATTCCCAGACTTTGCCTTTCCAAAAGTTTGCCCAAACAAGTTTTAGTGCCCAAGTGCAAGTAAACCCTTTTCAGGCTCTGCATCCTCATTTCTCAGAAAATCTGTCTGAGCTCCTGACGCAAGACTGCATCTTAGACAGATTCCCCTCACTGGCATTTCCCATTAGCTTCGGCACCGCAGCGTGTGACACACTGTCTGCAGCGAAACCCAGACACGATGCTCCTTCTGCAAACTGATTCAGCTCACTACTGTGACAGAAAATAATCCTATCAAAGACGAAAAAAATGGATTCCTACTAAGATACCTAAACCTGCTTGGAACAAGGTCAAACCAAGTATAGCTGAGGAGAAGGGGTTACGCGGCAATGTACAGGCGGAAAACTACAGGATGTCAGATCTTCCCATTTGAGCAGAAGCCAGTTCAGCGCCGGCAGCTTTGGTCCCAACTTCATGATATCCCTAGAGCTCCTGCTTCTCTTATCCCAGCTTCAGGTCCCACAATGTCACTTGCAAAGCCATTCAGCAGAAAACTCTTCACACTCTGCTGCCAGCTGAACTGATAACTCACTCAGTTGTCCTACCTGAAAGAACTAGTATCTTATTATAATTTTTGGATTCTGATTAATTCCTTTCAAACTGCAATGTGCTGCATGTGATAGACCAGGTCAGATCAAAGACCCCCAGACAGCAGCCAACAGAGGATGCCCAGGGAAGAAATAAACTAAGAAAAAGACAAATACAGAGTTATCTTTCCAGGATACACCCTCTTAGCTTCCAGCAACTGGCAGTGTAGATTTTCCAAATGGGAAGTTGTATCGACATTACTGCAGTGATGAAGTTTTTGCCAGGATTTTGCCTAATTTGTTTTTAAACCCTTCCAATCTTTGGCCTCTCCAAAATCCTCACAACAATGACTTTCACAGTTTAGCTGTCCATTATATCAGAAAATTACTTCTCTTCATGATTTATAAACCAAATAATTTCACTGTGTTACAAAACACTTGGTATATTATAAGAAACAATGAACAATCTTTCCATGTCACCTTCCCCACACAATTCAGTCCTATAGATCTTATATGCCTCCTTTACCGAAGTTGCCTTCCTATGAAGACCAGACCTAGACTATTTATTCTTAGATGTATTTAATCTATAACTCTAATCACCCCTGCTTCCCTTTACTTCATTTTCAACCTTTCTGAGCTGGGGGAGAAGGAGGAACCACATTATACGTACCATATTACACATTTCTGCAATATTATAACTATGGTTCTTGCTTGTCTTCTGTCCTAATTAGCCCAAATACCATTTGCTTTTTTACCAATGCTTATCAAAAAATTTCCAAGAACTACCCACACTACCTCCAAAGACCTATTTTCTGCATGATAATAGCCAATTTGACACTTCTGTTGAATATGTATAATAAGGATTTCCTCTTTTCCATGGTAGAAAACGCATTACTTTGCATTTTTCAAATTTGGATCCCATCTGCAATTTTATCCTGCAGTCATGCAGATTTTTATTCCTTTCATCTTTCTTCAGCCACAGGGCTAGTTTGCAGGGACCCACTCCCAACTCATTTTCCCAGTTCTACACTGCCCTATTCTTACTACTTTCATGAGGCTATTTTTGAGTTGGATCAGCTTCCTGATCTATCACAACTCAAACAGACAGAGGTGGGGATAACAGGGTGTACAAGAATACAACCTTGCAAGGCCATCAAAGGTGAAACCAGGCTTTATCACAAGAGTCTCAACTGTTTAATAACATCAGCACATCATGTTACCTCAGATTTTCATTCCACACTCAGCAGCACCCAGCCTCCAATGGCGAATTCCCTCCATTTTAAACACTAACAACTTACTCTCACCTTTAATTTTCTCTCTTTTAAGTAATGATCAGTCCTGAAAAGCATCTTCTTCCTTATCAAAACAATCTTTAAGTTTCTTTAAGGACTTTTGGCAAGGGACTTTATCAAAAGCTCTTTGGAAATATAAGACACAGGCAGACCAGACCGTATATATCCTCACACTGCTTCATATCTTTAACAGCTCTTCAGGATACGAAAGATCTGAGCTGCCTGCAAAAAAAATCCCCACGTTTCTCTCTTTTCAGTACAATGTTTCTGCATACATTTCTTTCTTCTGCATTTACTGTACTACCACCCAGTTTCCCAGCACAAAGGCAAAACTTTATGCTGGAATTTTGCATCTAATCAAACTCCTGCAAGCAAGTCCAGCTGCTAAAGACACCAGTCCTTCTCTCCTGCTGTCCTCACCTGTGCATTTCCCACTTCCTGCTGCCGTCTGAATCAGGGGCAAACTTTGTGTCACTAACAGATTAAGCGGATCAGGAGACTGATCCATCTTAAAACTAATGATTTAATATTTCCTAGGTTAGTATCAACTAGAACCAGCTCCGTACTTGGGTCTGCTAAGAATCACACGACAGGCTGTAGAGGCACAGAGGTACCAGTGCAGTGGCAAGAGTGAGTGGCCAGGAAAGGCTGATTTGCTTCTTTTGACTACAGCGCCAGTTGATGCTGGAATAATGTATTGGTAAAATGACAACCTTATTACTTCGATGTTCCCCAAATAGAACCATTTCTTTTAATTGGCATCACATTTTCCACCTTCCCCTGCCACTCAAGCTGATTTATATGATAGATTACACACCACTGTTAGGAGTTCAGCAATTTCATATCAGAGTTCCTTTAGAAGTCTTTGGGGAATAATATGTGATCCTGGTGATTTGTTACTATTTATTTTATTGATTTATTCTAAACCTACTTCTACTGACACTCCAATTTGAGATAGTTTAGACTCATACTGCACAAAGCAATGGTCCTCTGCAAGAACCTCCTCAGGTTCTCTCACACTGATCATTGAGATATATTATTATTTTAGCTTTTCTGCAATGCTTACACTCATGTACTTCAGTAAACTTTTGATCCACTCCTATGGACACAGCAGTAATATGCATTTAGCCCACTCAGTTCACCAAATTTTCCTAAAACTTTGTGGGAAAGTTTATAAAATCCCTCAAAATTATGATCGACAACATTTCATTATAAAGGACTGGTAAGAGGAAGGGTTAGCAGGCATTTGTTCTATCTATCCTAAAAGCTGGAAGGTAGGATCACAAAGTGTTGAGTAAATATTTATTCCTGTTGACATCAGTCCACATGCTGATGATAACCTATGTTGACTATGTGGCAGTCAGTCACAGGAGTACATTTTTTAATACCTTTTAATCATCAGTAAATAGCGTAGTGAGCAAAAGACCCAACAACAACCATCGTAGCTAAGAAAAAAAAGATATAAAAAACCAACCAGATTTTTTTTCTTGGATCATTAAATAAAATACAGCCACCTGAAAAAGGCAGAGCTATATCCATTTTTTTTGCAACATCATTTAGCAGCTGACTATGATCAGTTCATGCAAGATAGTACCATTCTCATACAAGGTTACGTACAGTTCCACAGAGGTGTCATGGTCCAACATCAAAGCAGTGTCATTGATGCAAGTGTAGAAACAGAATGTACTAAACAAAAGTAACCCTTACACTAGTAACCCTAGCACTTCTAGGACAAATGGATATGGTCTGAAGGCCCCTCCTAGGTACTTTGTTATGATCCTAAACCTAGGATCATAAGCTGTCACACTGCTTCTGTGGGACAGAGGAGAGTTCCCAGTAATCCAGGGATCATGCACAGTCCCAGATAAGGTGACACAGCATGACACAAAGGTTATTACTCCTTTCTTTTCCTATTCTGAAGATATCCAGACCATACTTCTGTACCTCTTCTAGCTACATCATGAGAATCTGTTCTTTTTCTGTACCCTTAATCCTTCTCCAGGTCTTCCATCATTTGCCATCCTAATGTCTGCAACAGCCTAACAAAAATATCATGCCTCCTCCTTGCCACAATCCCTTTCACCCAGTCCACTACAAAGATACATCAGTTAAGACTGACACTGTCACGTTGCTCCAGCCATACCATTCCTCATTTCCTTTCTCTAGATCTCCATTTCCCACTGCTTCTTGCTCTCAAAGACCTTCACAAATCAATCTCTTCTTCTCTGTACTCATCCTCTAAAATGAATCCCGCAGCAGGGAGATAAAAGACAGGTGGTGTCAGCAGATGCAATGAGGGAGATTATGTTCTACTTCGGCAATGTTCTGTTTAAGCTGCCTGAGAGAGGTGGCCCAGTAGATGGAAGGAAACTATCTGAGGGATCCAGACAGGCCTGGGGAAGTAGCAGTGAATGTGATCATCACTATGTCATTCCAGAGGCTGCCAAATGTTGAATGCAACCACCACATGCCAACATAGTATGTTTGAATAGAGACCAGTCAGAATATACTCTGAAGACTACATCAGAATAATATCCAGAGAAGAAAATGCTGCTAACGCCCAAGAAATAAAAGATTTTGCAGAAAATCTGAAAGAAATGTTGTAGTCAATGGGAAGGGATTAGAGATCTTAAGACACTAAGATTTGGCCTCTTGGAGATTACTTGTTCAAATCCCCATCCTTGATGAGGATTAGCCCAGGAGGTATGCCTTGCATTTTCTGTCTCAATATTGACATATTTGAAGTGTCTCACTCTGTTCAGTTCTCAAAACTTCAAACTGCACTCTAAAATACACACTCAGTAGACATTCCCCACTGATTTCAACAACCTGAGAGATGACTCAGAAAAGTAGTTCATTACAGAAATTTAAAATTTCCATCCATCTCATGGTAGGGAACAAGAACAGTGTTCTTGGTAATTGGTACATTACATTACCGATTATATATAACTCAGTGAGACAAAAACTTCCTTCGAGATGGAAGTTAGAAAGCCTTTGTTAGTGGCAAGCCCAAATTTAAGGTGATGTCTCAAGATCTTGCACGTACTCCCTGACACAGTCATCACAAAAAGCCCTCAGTCATTAAACAGCTATTGAGTTAAGCCTAAAGTCTTGCAAACCTCAGGCTTTCAAGACATCCTGCCTACAGAAGTCACCTGAGCAACAGACTAGTCTAGCTGTGCAGATTGCAGCATCTTCTTCAAGTGTCCTCAGCTGCTATAACAGTGCTTTATCACGTCACAGGCAATGGCACAAATCTTCAGGTTGGGTCCCTACCTGTTTATTATAGCAGAGTTTATTAAGCTGAGTGCTTAAGGTACCTTGCTACAGGTTTAGCAGCAGTTGTAGGAAGCCTTAAGGCCTGGGCTGGTCCCTAGTTAAATTTATTCCAGACCAGCCCCAAAGCTTCCTTTACTCTTCCAAGTGCAAGTGGTACCTGCTGACTTGGGCTAGAAAAGGGAGGATAGCTGGAAGCAATGCATGGTGTATCATTCAGTCATGTCAGTGTTTAGCTCCATGACCATGCTAGCTCCAGGTCAGCGGAGTTTTTTGTTAACGACCATAGAGGCCTGCAGTTATGATTTGGTATACAAAAGGTGGGAATGAAAACATGCAGAGCATTCCTCCTTGGGAAACAGTGCAAAGGGTCAAACGGAACAACAGCCCCTTGTGCGTCAGCATATGTAAGAACAGCCCTTTCTCATGTTCTTTACAGACACAAATAAACAAACTCCATTGGGGGCTGCAGGGAAAGCGAGAGGCCACGGAATTCACCCCGGAACTGGCAAAGAGACAGCAGGAGCAGCAGCTGAGTACAACATCGTCCTTTTCTGTTCCACAAAGCTAGGTCTGCTAAAATACAAGCCTGTGGAACTCTGCAACTTGATATAAGATGGGCCAGATTGGAACTAGAAAAAAATACAAAAACCAGTAAATCCAAGCACACACAAAGATGTACATATGTACAGTCAACATCCCATACTTCCTCATGCCAAATGTCACTGAGTCTGCAAAACAAACTGATAAAAACCATTACAGGAGCCTCCTCCTCATAAACCACTGGGAAACATAACTCCCAAAGTCTTTTATTCTGATGAAGTTCTATATTACCAGATTAATAAAATCAGAAGAAAATGGCATGAGAAGCTACCCTTGAGGGGGTGAAGAGCTGCCGGGCAAGGTTTAGCACACATCTCTGTGATGGCAAAAAAATGAAGGCACAGCCACTTTTTTCTGTCCCTGGCTACAGGGCAGAGCCTAATTGTTTCTTTCTAAAAGGAGTTAGGATAAGGCAGAAGAGGTGAGTGGAAGCTAATCAACCTTTAAATACTTTACCATCTGCTGACAACCAGGCAGTGGTTTAGCATTTGTTTTGAGAACAGTTTACCAGCCCCTCTCACTAACAATAAGACCAGGCTTATGAACAGCCTTTCGTGATGGGAGGGAGAGAGACCAAAGAGAAAAAAAGAATAGGCAGCACACGGGAGGATGTATCTAATGCTTTATGTCAGGAGCGCTTTGCATTTACAAACACTAAAATATAATGCATATCACCAGTGAAATTCTCACTGTTTTCCAGCAAGATTGTGAGCTTATAAAATAAGATGAAACAGAATATAAAGACTGGGAGCTGATGTCCCCCAGTCTGTGTGTGATAAACATTAATGGGTAAACTTATTCTGGATTCAATATTTGACCTTAAAAGGTCAATGAAGGATCTTCACTACACTACCTATGAGCTGGTTCAAGTAAATTATACTCGAACTAGTTTGAGTGCATCTGTGAAAGGAAAACAACCACAGCCTCTCTCAGCACTAAATATTAATGTCCAGGCAGACAAAAGCGGCAGTAGGAACACCGTAATAATATCACCGGCAGACACTCTACATGTTTCTTCAGGGCATTGACACATCAGCACTAGGAATATGCCTATTGTCCCACATTAAACTAATGACTTGTTCTGAGACATTCCTCTGGGAATCACAGATGTCATTTATAATTTCAGACACTTAAAAGGATTAAAGTGTGTTTATTCTCAGTAATCTCATTTGTAGAGAAAGATATATACAGGCAGCAGGAGTATGCATTTTAACCCTATTGGGGACGACCAAATGCACAGCTCCACAGACAGCCATCTGCCCTCCTCTTCGGTATTTGGGACCTCCAAAAGTCTCACCAGCCTGGGTGCTTTCATTAAAACTATCTATGAATTGCAGGTTACAGGCACTTCTGATAAACTCCATGAGCTCCTGGTGACAGCAGGCTGCGCATACTGCCAAGAAATCCAGCTGAATATTAAACTGCATGTCAAGTAGCCCGACCTATAGAATAATTGCTCGAGGCTGGAATAAACTACTCTCTGATTGAAGACATGCAAGTAGAGCATCGGGCGATATGCTGTGCCCTGGGCTATAAGCCGTTTCTATGAAGCAGTTGTGTCAAAGTACTGGGGTGGTGTCAATACGAGTAGCTTGTCAGTAGGTGAGGTGCACTGCAAGTATCCTGATCAATAGCTGCAGGCTACGAGGGATGGCAGCCCTGCCTGCAGAGACATGGGTGCTGTACAAAGCCCGCCACAGCTTGCGCTACCCAGGCGGCAGCCAAAGCCGAACGTAGACCGGCCCGAGTTGCTGCTGTGCTCGCATCTGCCGAGCGGCTCCGGTAACGACGGTGCTCCTGCCCCGGGGCCGGCGCCTCGCTCCGCCACCTCCCGGCTGCCGCGCCGCGCTCACGGGTTCCTCGCATCGCCCCGGGCTGCACATCAGGCTGGCAGCGGCTTGCGGCCGGCGGTGCCCGGCAGCGACCCTCGGCCCGCCCCGCTCTGCCAGCACCGGCACCGGCACCTCTCCCCCATTCCCGCCCGGGGCCGGGGACACACGCTCCCCGGCCTCCTCCGCCTCCCCGACAGGCTCGCTCCTTACCCGTCTCTTTGTCCTGGGCGGCTTCCAAGTGCAGGTCGCTGAGGAGATGCTCCAAAATCTTCTCCGGCGTCCCTGACACCACCACGTATCTGTCAGAAAGCAGAGAGTCCCCGGAGTCATCCTCGGTAGAGGACTGCGAGCGGCTGCTCCACTCATCCTCCTCGTCCTCCTCGTCGATGTACTTGAAGTAAGGCACGTCGAAGGTGGGCAGCGGCCGCTCCCCGCCGCGACCCCCCAGCGCCTCCGGCACCCGCACCCTGCCGCTGCCCATGGCGCCCCGCTCCCGCCGCGCCCGCCGCCCCGTGCCCTAGGCGCGCTCCCCGGGGGCCATCGCCCTGCCGGGGGCCGCGGGCCACCGCCCCGCCCGCCGCCGCCGCCGAGCCCGGCCCGGCCGGCCCAGCCCCGCACGCCCGGAGCCGCGGAAGCCTTACCTCCCGCGCCGCTCGGGGGCCGGGCTGCGTGACCACACCTTCCGCAGCACCAGCGCCGCGCCGGCCGCCTCCCGCGCCCGCTCGCCGCCGCCTCCATCGTCCGCCTTCCGTGCGCAGGGGGGGGAAAGCGACAGAGAGAGCGCGGTCAGTGCCCGCCGGGGTCGGGGCTGGGGCTGCGGCTGCTGTCCCGCCGCGGGCTCCAACCGGGGGGAACCGCTGCCGGAGGCCTAAACTGGGGAGGGGGCTCTTTACACCGCGGGGCAGAGAGGAGGAACGGGCTCCCCTTTGTGAGCAGCACTGGGCTCCCTGTGTTGGATTTTAATTCACAGAAGCCAGTGGGGGTGGGAGAGGGGCTTTGACTATGCGGGTTTCTGTGTCCCCAGCGTGGTGGCTTTTTTAATTCCCTTCCGATCAAATAAAGCAGAGGACAGGTAACAATAGTCTGAAAGTGGCAAGTGCTCCCGAGCACGCCCGTAGCACAGAGGCAGAATACACCTTCTGTACTTCAATAAAGGCAATAAAACCAGCGGAACAGGCATGCAATGTGTTCCTCTGAGAATCTCCTAAAATACTCCATGTACAGATCTCCCTTCTTTTCAACAACTTTTTAACTCGGGAAACAAACACCCTCACAGAAAGGTCAGCCCAGTGACTGTCCCGGGTGTGAATCTTGGCTAAGCTGCAGTTTGGGCACTAACTTTCTCCCTCCGTGCTCCCTCAAACAGAATGGAGCTGAACCATCATCCATTTGTGCACACGCAGCCCGCATCCCCAGTGCAGGCAAAGCCAGCTGACTGAGCAGTGCGGGAGATGAGAGGTTGTTGCTGACTGAGCAGGGCGCATTGAAACACGGCGGCTGCCAAATAGCGGCTCCCAGCGCTCTGCTAGATCCTCCTGGCAGATTTAGTCACCGGAGGGTGAGCGAAACAAAAGAGGCAGCTGTTGCAGTGCGAGTAAATCCAGGTGCTGTTCCTCTAATTCTGACCTGGTTTAGTTATATCGTTCAGTATGTCAAACACACCTTTGAAAGCAATAGGTGTACTACTCAAAGGACAGAAAACAGCATTTGTGCATCAAGAGTAGGTCCAGCAGTGAGAAAGACTTCAAGTGGGCTAAAAATTGATGAGGAACAGATCTGTCTTGGCAAAACAAGGGAGAGAAATCGCTTTATGAGTCCTTTTTCTATTCTTTCATTTCTTATTCTAAGACCCGGTAAATCTGACTGCTACTTCTGGTTCTCACTGTGGCAGACGTGAAGATGCAGTCTCTGCCCTGAAAAAGTTTTCTTTATCAGTAAACAACAATGTAGAATTGATCTAGTAAATTTCTACAAGGTCAGACGTACAGGTACTGAGCCAATTAATGTCAGATATTCATTGTAACACTCCCAGGAGACATTACTGAGCAGCCGCATTACAGGAATACGGATACATAATTGTAACCTTCCATTCCACTGGCCATGGTTTTTTGTTGCCTACATATTTGAAAAACTGCAATGAAAGAAACAGCAAAAGAGGAGAAGAAGAACAAGAAACAGACACAGCATTAAAGCAATTCAGTAACAGGGAGATTTATCCAAAGAAATAAATTGCTCCATTTCTCTTTCCTTTCTCTGGCATCCTCTAAAATAGCCCTGTGCTCACTGACATTCCAAACTGCAGCACATATGGAGCATATATGTGATGTATGGTGCTGTATTCGTACAAACCATCTATTTCCACATAGATGGGAATGGATTTTAAGCACACCCATATACATTACATACATGAGCAGCTGGCAGCAAGTCAACAGGGAGCACTGGGAGGGTGAAAGCTCTCACACTGAAAGGGCATTAACAATGGTTGTTCTGGATGACGGTGTTTCCCCTTCAGCATTTCACTAAGCAGAAACATTTTCAAAAAACCTTTTGGGTACTTCTTTGTGAATTAACAGCATAAAGTGCCCCAATGGTGAAATTTTCATAAGGATCTTCCTCTTGTCCTTGCCTGTTTTAGCAATTTCAAAGAAGAGAAAAATCAACCTATTTTATCAGGAAAGACAAAAATTGTGCAAAGCTAAGGCCAGTCAGGTTCAATTTGGATTTTTATTACCTATAATAAATACTTGCCAAAAAAAAGGAGAGGGATAGAGAATTTCTTAATTTTGCTATCTTATATTGAAAAAAATTTAAGGGAATTATTATTATTTCAATAAACTCCCACTTCTGCAGGAGTTATTTTTATGTTCAGTCAGGCCCTTTAGTCATATCATAAACCACAACAACTAACCTGAACAAAGCAAAACACAAAGACATGTCCTATGTATTTTCACAAGTTCTGATTTAACTACAGGTATTACTCTAAAATGACATCAAGGCACGCTTCATTTATCAGAATCTGGAATGGTCTGTGAAATAATTAATTCTTGCTGTAAGAAAACCAGGCTGCTCTCAGCATGCTCCATCTAAATACAGTGGCAGATGAGAAGGAGGATGCAAGGGGCCCCCAAGTGATAAGCAGTGTGTACTGAAGAGCAAGGCAGCATCCTAGCTAAGTCCCTAGAAGTCAGCACACTGACTCGAGACATTCTCATCACATTTTCAATTAATAATGAAGCCTCACAGCACTTTTTCAGACCTTTACACCTGCAACCTGTGCTGGCCACGCGGGGTCACAGCGGCTCAGCGTTACCACCTCTCTCATTTTATGGCTGGGCAGATGAATTGAGGCAGAGAGGCTACCACTGGTCATGCTCCAGATCAACAGCAGAATCACAGTTCACTCAGGTGATGCTACACCAGCACCTCAGCTTTGAGCCCCCCACACTGCCTATCTGACATTTATTTCACTCCAGTGCAGAGGGTAGGAAATGACTCTCAGTAGCCTGGATCAGAATACATTTGGACTTGTGCTTTCACAGAGGTAGTACAGGAAGGGGCAGAGCACCAGAGACGCCACAGAGTTGAATCGCTGTCTCACTTTGCATGTGGCCTTGTGCAGACTCTCCCTGTCTCAGCTGTCCCTTCAAAAGCACCATTCACATCCTGCTTGGATGTTGTAATCAATCCCTGGTGCACATTACCCATCACTAGAAAATTTAGCTAGCTCTGCATCTGTCAACCATTATATTTCACATTTATTACAGCTTTTAATTAATCATCTGTTGATAGCTAAACACAGCACTATCAACCTCTATGTCAGTTCCCAGCAGGAGTTTCAAGTAAACAGCAAGGCCCTCTGGACTCTGTGGATCTTCCAACCAATATTATGGCCAATTTTCCACTCCTCTCATCCATCTTCCTAACACTGAGGTAAGCCATTTATCTCCTGGGTAATATATTTTAACAGAAGACAAGTGCTACCTTTATTTTCAGCATGAAAGGAACCCTGGGGTGGTATAAATATTTATATGCTTATAGGAATGAAACAGCTGGAAGTCCTTGCTTAGCGGGCCTCAACTTGTGGAAGTTATGCTTTGCATGAGCAGGAATATGACCCTCTGAATTACCACAGGGGCATAAGAAAGCAGAGGTACATATGCAGTGTTGAAAACAGCCACAGCGTGCCAGCTTCCTTATGGAAGGCATTAGCTTTCAGGGTTATTTGCAGTTGGCAGGGAAGAATCCAATCTCTGGCCAAAGCAACCAGTAACTTTGGTATCAGTCAGGGATATTTCTGTGTTCCTTGAATTCTTGAGTTTGGCCTTTTAAGTAATTAAAAGAGGAATGGACATCCAGAATGCACTGCCTCTCCTCTTCCTATGAGAAACCTCCACTGCTCAAAATAGCATTGAAAAATGTTGTATTTTCCAACAGCTTTCCAACAGAAAAAAACCCAGTATGCTCTGCAACAGACAGTATATTCATAAGCCTGCTTCACTGAAAAGAAAACACATTTTCACATAATTTCTCCACAGGACAGAACACCTGTGCAAGGATTTATTTCTTTATCTGTCTTACCCATTACTGAAGTACGTAAGGTTGGAACACCCCTAAGCAGCAATGCACACTATGCATTTCCCAATGACAGAACTTTTGTCCAATATCTCTTCACCTGCTTTTTTTAAAAAAGAGACCAGACACACAGCTACTCCAGCAAACCCCACATCCAGAGAGACTCCCATATTGCTGGTTTAAATGGATAAAAAAGTAATACAACAACTAAGAGATAACCTATAAGGCACCTATAAACTTAATGGAGCATGGAAAATCCAGTCTGCAGACAGATTTTCCTGCTGCCAAACAACCAAGCAAAGCAAAGGCAAAGAGAATCTTCTTTGGACGACATGCAACAAAGCCAACTTTACACAGGCTGACTGCTTCAAAATCACATCAAATAACAAAGAAGTTGCCTCATCTATGAGCTATGGAGGGCAGGAACATTTTGTTTTCATAGCATAATTTGGTAAAACTGACTCAACACAATCAGATAAGGCTGATCACTTCTGCCTCTATGTCTTTTCATGCTGGTGCCAGGTCATGCCCTTGAGAGGTATGGGAAAATGATTCCAAGGGTTGTTTGTGTTCTAAAGAGAAGACTGCTCCCTTCAATGAATCCATGGAGTTTCCCTGTGCACACGAATATTTCCATGCAAATGGTGTAAAATACATGAGCAGAGTTGGGAAGAGGGCTCAGAAGTACAAGCGTAGAGAAGCTTCCACTGCTGTGCAGGGAAAGTGCTCCAATAGGTGACAAAGCTGGACAAAAGCCTCAAAATAACAAGATCCTCATTTCCAAAGACTGATCGTTTTGCTGGGCAGGTGTCTTTTTGCTTGGATGTTATAATCAATCTCTGGTGTATATTACCCATGCAAAAGAAGAATTACAAGAACATGAAGAAGACAGAAAGGTCAAGCCCAAAAACTGGAAAAAAATGGCTGGTATTCTTTATGTAGTTTCTTCAAAAAAACCACTTCTAATTTTTTGGGGGTTTCTTGGTTTTTGGTTTTTTTGCTATGTCTTGCTGCTCTGCCCAAACACCTCTGCCTTGTTCAGCCTATGTTAAAACTTCACTCTGAGACTGGGTCCAAGGTAAGACAAAAGGTGCTTGTCTGTTGGGACCCTGCTGTACCGATTGCAAACGCTGGAAGCACCTGCCTCTGAGGTGTGACACTGAGAGAATGAGAACTAGATTGGACACACCAAAAGTGATAGTTACACCTCCATCCAGGCTCATTATATCCTACAAGCAGATCTGGTTGTAACAGCCAAGAGGTACAGCTGTAAAGAAAACCCTTTGCAGCTCAGGCTGAAGCATGCTCAGAGCTCACAGAGCCTTCAACTATTAACCTCAAAGCTCTAGAAACTCTTTAGAGAGCTTGTACAAACTGCATTTTTTGGCCTCTAACTTGGGTCAGATTTGGGCAAATATTTATGAAGATGGCAAAAAACCAAAGACTCTTCCCCAAAGGGATTTCAGATCCTACTTCAGAAATATAAGGGCGTAAGAGCTTCTCAGAGAACTGCTGCCAGAATTTTTTTTAACATAGCAAAACATATTTACCCCTAACTTCACTCCTAGCTGCGTCTGAACCATGTTGGCTGCATTTTTTCATTAGAAAATTAAATAGGCTGAAGCAGACACCTTTCAGAATGAACAGATAAGATGCAACAACTCTTAGAAGCAACGGAAAATGAAGTCTTATGATGTGACACATTTGCCAATGCTAGCAATAGACAAAGATGAGCCCTGGCTATAAAATATAAACATATTTATATTGCAAACATGATAGAAAGTTAAAAAAACTAACAAAATGCAACATTCTATTAACAGCTCTTTCTATAAGATACTCTTTCAGACTGCATCCATCAGGACTAAAGACCTGCTTACACTTCACTATGCTTTTTCCCTGGAATCCGTTATTGTGGAAATTGCAAAATTAGATTTAAAGTCACCAAAGTACAAACAGATATACGAAAATGACTATTCTTTGCAGGCTATTCCTCCTCATTTGACAAGAAAATGGAAAGGAACAGATCACAATTAACGTGGAGATGGACAACAATATCTCTGATCTCTGTGGATAATCCATCTCAGAATATGTTACTGTATTTCACAGCATTGCAAGAGAAACCAAAACCTGCATTAAGATGTTTGATTTTCTTTCAACTACAAGAGGACAAAAGCATTTCGTAGTTACCAGCACAGCTTAATCCAACTATATAAAGAGGAGACTGGTATTTTTTTTCTGCAGTGGTTACCCTCTCTTTATTACAGAAAAATGTAAATAAAAAAATAGTTACTACTCTACCTCTATTTAAAATATCACAACACAAAATGTTTTCAGTGAGCTGCCTGTTTTGTAGTTGCATGATCACCACTTTTTCCAAATTTCAAGGGAAAAATTACCTTACAGGACTGCAGGACCATCAAGAGCAGCTTTTCTTAAGAATAATAAAAAAAAAATCTTACAGAAGACTGTGTTATTTTATTCCACTATAAAATACAGCTCATAGGACAGACATATTTTATTATTTTTTCTCATGTCATCTTTTGTCCAGTTCGTTTTTGTACTCTAATATTTTTGTTTTTCTCTTCAGTTGTTAAATCCACTTTCATAAACATGGGCTAATTCACAGTATACCGGTAGAAACAAAAATCAACTAATGCCTCACACAGTGATTTCTCAATAACTTCTGACCGGGCTGTAAAACCATAAAACACTCTAAATTTTTTGACCACCACCTCCTTCAGCAAAAGGCACCCAGGGATTGTACTGAAACTTCCTAGTGGTCTCACACTGAGCTATCACTCTCAGAGATGCACAACGAAAAGCCGACATTCGGCTCAACACAACCTTCCCTGCATTTATCAACTTTGCAAATTGCGGTGAAATGAGCACAAGCCACAACATGGAAAAAAAAAATCAAAATCCTTTGTTGCTGAAGCCAATTTTGAATATTGCATCTGATAATGCACAGAACAAGCCCTTTTAGAAAAACTGTTGGTGCTGTCATCTGCATACTGAGTATCCGCAGCAAAGGCAACGTTAATAACAAGTTATCCTTGTAGAGGGGTCAAAAGGACACTGCTGGTAAGACAGAGATGACAGACAACAGGCATCAGGGAAAAGATTAATATCCCTACACAGTCATACATCAAGGAACTCAATTTTTGCCTGTAATCCCAAAACTGCTGAGAGTAGGATTATTTCTGCTTTCCCTATTACTAAGAAGAAAGAAACCGCTCATGGGAATAGGGCACTGCTAAATACGGGTCCTTATGTGAGCAGAAAGGCTGCAGTTAGGTCCTAGGGCAAAAAAATAAAGCTCAGTTGTGTGATGTTCCCAAGCAAGGGTCCCATGGCAAGTGAGGTTAGGGATTCATTTTGCAGGCACTTAAAAACGTGAAAAAAGTTTGTGTAGTTACAGAAAGACAAAGGAAGTGAGAAAAGAGGAACCTCATGCAGCTTTTCACAGAATCATAGAATCATTTATGTTGGAAAAGACCTTTGAGTACAACCACTGGAAAGTTTACAGTTAAAAAGGAAAAAACCTTTAATGTTCTTTGGAAAACAACAGAAGCATAAAATCCTCAACTGAAATGGGAATCCTGGTTTACACTTCCTTTGGCACACTTCGATAGTGCCATGCTGCAGTACAGATGAAGACACAGTGTTGGCCATGGCATAGCAGGTTAGCTGCAAGAATGCCCTAAATGGAGAACAAATTGACCATACCCCTGATTGGCCCCCAAATTTCCTCCAAATGTATTTAGGGTGAGAACACTTTAAGGATAGGGCTTTAATGAAAGGAAGTAATACTTTTAACACAGGGAAAAGGGTACAATTTCTAAAACAATATAAAAAAACCCATTACTGGTATCACAACCACTGAAGCAATGTTATCATAACCTTAACACTCCACAATTCTGTCAGATAATGAAAAATGTCTTCTTAAAACAATTGAAGGCTATGCATTTTGGTTTTCCCTTTCTTGGAGCACACACTCTTCATAGCTATTAGTGGGTAAGTGTGACAGCCTGACAGAGAGCTACCACCTTGGCAAGGACAACTGAGGAGGCCTTCTCTCTGTAACAGTACAAAAGCAGAAGGAAAAAAAAAGGAGGAGGGAGTGGAGAGAGAGAGAGAGAGAGAGAGAGAGAAAAGACGTGAGGGTGGTATTAATATTGTTATCATTCTCTCACAGCTGGCAGGAAAGCACTTACTTGAAAAATACCAGTATATGGAAGAATTGCAGGCTCAGAGCATCTGTATTTCTAGAAAAACCTGCACCACACCAGGGCAAATTAACATGACTGTAGAACAAAAGGGGCAGATGCCAACCATCCCTTCCAGTGGCCTTGCAATTAATGTGGTGGGATGTGGAGCTGATTGCAAATTTTCCAATGTAACTTTTTTTCTTTTACTGAAAAAATATGGATTCACTACTACATTCACTGAAACCATGCCAGAACATGTCAGTTTGAACAGAAAGCAGCCTGCTGGGCTTCCCCCACTGCCTGGACATACTGCCCACCCCAGGCTGGCAGGGCTTCTGCATCCCCTGCCACCCAGGAGCTCCACAGGCCTGGAGGTCCAGGTCCCAAGGTAAGTGTCAGGAAAATTCAATCTGTATTTCTGCCCTAAGAGAGTTTTGCAATTGTATTATTTTCACCAGAATCAGAATTGCAACTTTTTTCTTCCCAAGAATGTAAAGTTTCCTACAGGACAAAAATGCAAACACTAGATGCAAGTATCTCCTTTGTTAATAGCATAGCATAGCATAGCATAGAAAAGAATAGAATAGGAGTATGTAGATGAAACAACAGTTCAATACTCCAGTTACCTGGGGGATACACTGGAAAACACTGAAACAGTGTCTTCCATGATGTCAGTGACAGTAGGTCAAGCCTTAACTACAGTGAAAAGCAAGAGGGAGATGATATAAAAATTGCAGGACTTATGCTTTGTCCAGGAAGGGGAGGGAAGAGTGCCAAGGATTCAAGAAGGATTGCAGACTTAACCCAAATACCCCAGGATCGAAAACACATATTACTATTACCATATAGGTCAGGGAAAATACAATGGAAGATGATTGTGTAGATATACAGAAGTTATACTTGAGAATAATCTTAATATCAAAAGGGTGAAATTCTAGAAATTACTGGAATATAAGAGGAAATAGATAACAACTTGATTAACATCTAACAGGGCTGGAACTTGATTTCTCTGGCAGCCCCCATACAGTTTTCACTCAAGAATGAAAACTACAGAATACAGCTCACTAACATTAGTGGATTTAATTTATTAATGTAGACTAATATTCACCTTGGTAAGGACACATGTACAAAGGCCTTAGAACCTTTATAATGGAAGCAGCGATAAATAAGGTCTCCTGAAGGAATTGAGGACAGATGGCAGTAAATATATGACACTGTCAGCCTTATATTGCTCTAATTACCAATTCTGGATGCATACAACTTCTAAGTCAAACAGACAAGATTGCTGATTCCTTTCTTTACCTTTCACTCCAATTTATACTTGGTGTGTAGCAAAACATTATTTAAAAAAACTGACTTATCCACTTACTGTCTATTAGAGAAACCTTTGTCTCTTAACTTATGTCCATAGGACCTCTCAGTGCTGCCAATGCCACCACTCTAATAAAAATAAAATTAAAATATGTATGCTATTCACATTATAAGCCATAATTACAAACTAGGAAGATTAAAACTTGCCTATTAAACTGAGGTGCTGCTCATTACATTTATCACTGTAAGGCATATATCTTTTTGTGGAAGCATTATGCTCACAGAAGGATGCAGCTAAGTACTCAGCAAAGGTCAGGAGCTGGTTCTGGTCTCACAAAAGGCTTAAGATAAACCCTTAAAACTGAGAATACTATATAAAGCTCAATCTCATTCTCAAGAACTCCAGAATCAAACTCTCTCAAATGCACTGACATTTAACACGGTCTTCAAACAGCTAGTGTGAAAAAGCACTGAGTAAAGGAGTAAAAAAAAAAATCCAAAGCTAATGTTTAAAATCAAAACAATTTATTTAACTTATAGACCAACAGTAGTTGTCACAAAATCACAAAGTAGAATTTATATCTTGTGGCTTGGTGGTTGTTTTCAGCTAAGTTAGATATAACGCAGCGATTTCTTTTGAAAAAAGCATGAATCACAATGGCTCCAATTTTCTTGGGTTTGGATGACAGTTTTAACTCGCCCTGCAATAGTCTGAGATCACCAGTCTTTCTATTAATGCTTTCTAATGGTTCTTTCCTTGCTAATTAATTCATGAATCTAAATCATTCACAGATAGATAAGCCGCTAATCACTCACAGTCTTGATAACAGATCCTAGGTAGATAGCAATGCATAGAACATGCAATAAAGCTGCCAAAAAGGAAAGGAAAAAGGAGTTAGAAGGAAAAATAAAACTTACTTCTTCCACCTAATAGCAGGAGAGTTGATTCTGCATTTATCATGCAGGACAAAATACTCGCTGATGTCAACAAATAATCAACTATAGAAATGAGAAAAATCAGGCTGCTTCTATACGGATGCTGTTTTCTAACATTACATGCACAGGAGAAAATTAAAGGATTTTCTGGTTTGGTACAATATTTGTCATCCACGTTTAGCAAAAGGAAAACATTACAGAATAAGGCAGGTAGGAAAGAGGGGTTAACAACCAGCTGTTTTCAGCAACAATTCAAAAGTGATTGTTATAGCACACAAGAAATAAAGAAATTTTATTCCAAGATTACAGTAAGGAAAAAGAAGAAAAGTGCTTTGTTGCATGCCTACATAAAGAATAATCCTATAAAATGATAAATTTAATTAAAATTTCATGTATTGAAGAAAAGTGTCACAAAAAATAAAAATTACAGAAACATATACAATGACACCATATAATGAAGTACAATTTAATATTTCTCCCATTTTATGATTTTAAATAATCACATATTGCTTTACTTTTATTTTGTTCCAGATGGAGTCATGTACCTACTTCTTAACTGCCTACATGCTCTAAAAATTCAGCATGAATGTTGGGAGTCTCCTCTCTGCTTTCTTTAGATAATACAATCATGGCCAACTTTAAAAGGGAGATAAGTTAGTTATACCAAGGACAATCTCAACATTTATTCAAGTTATGGAATGAAAAATGCATCGTTACCATGGCAACTGTTAAATCACATGGTATCTGCAATGAGATGCAGGGCATCTTGAGTAAACACTCATCTGTGTGCTTGTGTGGTCTCCTCCACAAGGAACAGTTCCTTTGGGGAGGAACATGCGCAGAAGTGTGGCATAGTCCAGATTTCACTGTCTCTTCTGCAAAAAAAAGTTAATGGAAGTAATCCAAAATGTTATTTTTGCTCAGGGAGATTTAACCAGATCTAACCATTAGAATAGGAAGAAATATTGAGGAAAAAAAAAGATCAAATGTTGAATGTTTTGCTAGGATTTGCCTCAATCAATACCATGAAACCTTGCAAATGACAGCGTGCCTCTCAAGCTCACTTTGTACCCTTGCATCAGAAGACTATTCACAACAGCACTAGGAAAAAAAGCCTTCCTGACAGCATGAAGGCTGCCAAACATGCAGCAGCACATCTCGCTGGGGCCGTGGGAGCTGTTACTGCCTCCAGCCATCTGCCCCTCCCTTCTGAGGGATGTTGCTGCCTCCAAAACAAGGACATCTGATCTACCCTTGAATCAACCCTGAACCAGGCTGCTGCATGTCTTGCTGGGCTCTGATGCTATCATCTAACACACCACCTCTCCCTGAGAGGGCCTCTCTTCCTCCCCAGGAGAGAGGACAGCTCTCTCCAGAACAACCCCCTCAAACCATATTGCTCTACTGCCAGTCCCATCCATAAAGTTTCAGCCCATCCATCAGTCATTGGGCTTTTACTGTACTTCCCTGCTACCCTTTTCTAGCTCTTCTTCAGCCCACTATCATGCTCATTCCCTATCCCTTTAATTCACCATGAGGAGCAGCACCGACACCAGGTTCCCCAATAATCTCCCTTGAGTCGCTCCCTTTTTCCTCCTTCAAAGTATCTCCTCCTTCTTGACCTCTTGAGCAACCTGGTGTTACCTAGAGAGAGTGAGAGCCACACTGTGATGCCACTTGACAGCTTCTGATATACCCTTGTATGCCCAGGAGTTTCTTCAGCCAACAAAGGCTCCACTGGGGGATACAACTGTCCACTGACACATATCTTCTGATCCCATTCTCTTCCTCTCATCACATCCCATTACTTTCAGATTGCATAGTACAGACTACCTAGACACTGCCAACACCTATTATGCCACCCAAGATATATGGAAACTCTCCCATATCTCTGATCCTGGCTTCCCTTCCCCCATTTCCAGCTTTAATTCCTTCCTGACCTTCATGGCTTTAAACAACTTATACAGCTTTCTACAGGTTTGACCTCTTTTTCATGTATAACTTTGAGATCTCATCTAACCAACTTCTTTCTCCTTACTCAGGAAACTATTTTTATGTCATGCATCTCATAAATTCACCCTATCTCATAAGTCCTTCCAGAAATGACTTCTTAAACCTGTTTACTTTGTCATTGCTGGGCTCTTCCTTTCCACGTGGCTGGCCACTTGCTATTTGACCTGAACTTTGACAGGTAAGGAGATGCCATGGGTGAAGAAGAGAGACGCTCTGGAATTCACCAGATGTCACAGAGCATTTGAGTAACAGAAAGACAAAATGAGATGTGTGAACAAATGGCCAGGCCTTAACTCCTTAATAGAACCCTGTGGAGAGGGTTACAATATCCAAGTACTCCAGGGAAATAACTAATGATCCTTTCTTCAGTTCAGTCATGTTTCAAGAAGCAATTGCCTGAGTTACTAAGTGCTTGAGACTGCCTCAGTAATTGCAATGATTTATTTTATGCATCATCATAACTACAGCACTAGGTCAGGAGGATATGTGCCTTATGGATGCCTTGAATTTTAACACAGGCATTGGAGACAATCTGAAACAGAGACCACAATGATTTGAAGGGGATGAGTGAAGCCAAAGTCTTTAAAATCCTATCTAAAACATTAGGTTTCTGTTAGATTTATCATAAAATTAATTATATTTTCAGATGATCCTAAGCAGAAGTTGCTTACATATTCTTCTGCTCCCTTAAAATACAAGTGATCAGAATCTAACGTTCCTGAAATCTCTTAGGATTTTTTTTCCAGTGCAAGTAATGAATGTGCAGTTTACAGTGTAGCTACCCACTCAGTAAAGACAAAAAATGAAAACACTAGGCTGTTGTCTCTGACTTATACCTCTGTCTATTCCAGAGAAAAATCTCCCTGTGCAAAGCATGTTTTTTCATATACCCTTACTCTGTACTGGTGCATTGGCTGCCTGCTAACAACCAGCAAAGAGGGGGATAAGATTTGGGCTCATGAGCGTTTACTTGACATAAAAAGTATATCTTTACACATAGCTGATTACCTGACCTACCAAAATGATGCTGCACCAAGGATATTTTGTGAGGACATGTTTGCATGGCAACAGAAGGGATTGGTAAGCAGCTTCTTAGGCATCCCCATCCTCCTGGTATTACTTACACTCCTTTCTGCAGTCGCTTTTCCTTTTAGCTATATGAGGCTTCACTAGCACAGGACATTTTTAGGATAATGATAATTTAAAGGGCTGTCATCACCAAAACTTGCAGGCTATTTGAAGATTTTGAAGACAATTTCTTTCCATAAACTTCAAACTGCTCCCCTATGATAACTCAAGTAAAAGCCCTGCTAACATTCAGCACAGTTTTTCCAAGTAATGTGTTTCAAGGTTAACAGTGTAAAAACACTAAACTAACACAGTTTTCAAGGTCAAAAGAAAAAAATGTAGCAATTATAGTCCACAGTAACTTTCATTCATTTGGTATTCAGGATGCATTCTTTCTGAATATCAAATCACAAAATCATTGCCAATTCATCAGATTTTAAGCTTTAGATTATTAAACATTAGACTATGCTAAAAATAAAATACAGCTTTTTATTTGATCTTATTAAGATGCTTCTGTACAACATGATCTAAGCCTCTAATTATCTATATCTCTATATTATCTCAACTGTTATTTCAATATAAGCAAATTCATAACAATGCATTTTAATGGGAAATTAAAAAATTCATATACTAAAAAGTGGAGCATTAGAAGTCAAAAAGTTGAATGTCAAGATGCTAAAAATGAAAATGTTTCTCTATATTGTGTGTGCCAGGAAAGCAAGAGCTCACATGACATTTGGCAGTGATTTCCCATGATGAAGCAACTCTTTGAGGATTTCATTTTCGTAAAAGCCCTTGTCTATCTAGAACTAGCTCCTAGCTCCTTGACCTTAACAATGCAATACAGATAAAGTTCATTAAATATATTGTCTAAGGTAGAAAAGTGAAGAAGTTTTGCTGTAGCAAGCACTTAACCTGTGCATGGGGAAAAAAAAAGTAAAAGGATTGGAGCAAAGTATTTGTCATAAACGCAAAAGCAATATGGACATATTGTTATTGCATGTTCTGCTGCATTCGCAAAATTGCACAAATGAAGAATCTCCAGGATGGGAAGTATTATTAGATCTTAATCAATAGGATTTTTTTCAAACAGGCTGGGCATCCAACCATTTGACGCAGATCTTTTCCACGCACGAGAGCACTGGAACACTGGAAGCTGCAGCATTAATGAATTGCAAGGAAAATTGCAAATGCCCATGATTTTGTAGTCAATTTTCACATTATCATGGTCAAGCAACTTTTACAGCTTTTTGATACTTTTACTGGAATGCTAAACCTTTATTTCTTCTTACAGCAGGTAAGACATGAATTTCTAACATAATTAAGTGAGTAAATTGCTATTTTTTTTCTGTTTCTGTTCTTAGGAGATCCTTAATACATATTGAACATCACATGGATTAAAAACTAATACATTTTAAAACAACAGTTATATGCATGATTTATTGTATGGCTTTTGTCTAATGCAAATATTTACTATTTATATGTCACTGCAATGAAAACAGTATGTGTCAATTGATGAACCAGTAAATATGAGATAGAATTTGAGTGCATTGCTACAACAGTTGAAAAGGAAAATGGTGCAGTGAAACTGTAGCCTTTTTCTCTACACAGTACAAAACTAAGTTTTGCACCAGGGAAGAGACAGTCATATCTGTACATATACATATGTGTGTCTGTGTGACAGCTGAGGGTGGGAGAGTGCGAACAGATGAATTACAGGGAGCATACGGCCACCCAGTGCAAGAACAGAGCAACTCTGTTCTAAGGATGGCTGCAGATCCCACACAAATTAGCACATATACCCACAGCTCTTTTGTAAAATTGGAACATGTTCCTTCAGTTTCTGCACACGTTTCTACAGGGAAATGTCTAAAATGAAATAAGAGAGGCAGATTTTTAGAGGTCTCCTGAAACTAAAACTGTAGCTGACACTCTGAAAAAAAAAATTGATAGGGACCATTTTTAAGAAAGTACCTGACTTGGGTGTCCCACAACAAAAATCTGCCACCTGAAGCCACTTTCATGTGGTTTAGGTGTTCAGACATAAAATGGGAAGCTGCTTCAACCTATCTATAGTATCACTCAGCCAGCCAGTGCACTCTGACTACTCAAACCCCACATCAGTGTGGGAAAGCATCCTGAGAGCCAACATTCACAGTGCTCCTGAAAACAGGGAAGTGGCACTTCCATATACAAACAAGGATCTGAGACACATATGTTTGGTCATTAACCCAAGGTCTTGGAGGAAGCCCGTGCAGGATGGGGAGCTCCTGAGCCCCCATCTGACACCTCAGCTTCACCACTCACCCCTCCTCTTCAGAAAGGCAGGTAGTGTGTACCTACATGGAGTTACCTGCAAGATAAGCCAGGGAGCAGACAGCCTGCATGTATTGCTTTTTCTGTCAGCAGGCACTAGATGGAGAGGGGGAAAGGTGACATTCACAGCCTGACGTCCCTAAGGTAGGGGCACAGAAGTTTGTATAGGTCTCAAATGTGATGACCAAGACTTAGGTTTTAATCTGAACAACTGAAAAGGAGGTTGAAACTTTTCAGAATCTGCTAGATGAAAACCTGATGCAATCTGAAAAGAGGAGGAGAAGGAAAGGAGTGTCAGAACAGATGGGTCACCAGGAGAAAGCACCTTCTTTATGCTAACAACTGAGACTGTGTGTAAATGACTGGTTCTTTCTTCAGAGTGAAAAAAGGTTCCATAAGTAGTCCTTGTAAGTGATCATCTTTGCTTTTAGCAAGGTTTGCAGTCTGTTTAATAAATAAATAAATAAATACAGCATATGCACACATAGGCAGATATATCTACAGAAACAGAACTGGTGGACCATTAGTGCCAGAAGTTCCTTGGTGGAGAAGGATTCTGCCACGTCCTTGGTGAAATCCTGAGAAAGGCCCCAGATGCAGGAGGCCATCCCCTACAATGTGCAGGATTTGATAGGTTCCCAGTGGGGCACTGGGCACTGCTCAAACTCTGCTGGAAGAATCTTGTGATGCCAATGATAAAGCAGGCAGGAAAATCTTCTGCCCAGGTTTAATCTACTTCTTCTGCCTCTGCATGAAATAGGAGTAAAGAACTCACTGCAAATAGAGTTCTGTTTAGAAGCCACATGCTTCTTTTACACAAGTTCATCAAATCTAAGAAACAAAAAAGAAATCAATATAGCCAAATTATTAGCTCAATATAGGTACTGCATATTATTTAGACAGACTGAACTAATGTGTGGATTTCACTTAAAAGATTCAGGTTTCTCACATGAGGAGACAAAGCCAGAGTGTTGGTACACTTTCCAGCTGTTTGCCATCCACACAAGGAAGCCCAGACCTGAATATGTCTGTTTTTTAGCTCAAAGCTTGAACAACCAGGCTTTGCATATGAGAACCAAAATTATTGTCTCTTCAGTCAGCTCTGATTAGTGTCTTCTCTGACCCTGAACACATCAGGTCTCTATTAACTTGCTAAGTGTAGCCAAACAGTATATATTATAAACAACAAATCAATTTAACAGCTGTATTTATATCCACATATATGTTTTAAATTTTTCTGTGGTGAATAATCTGCTACTTGCAATATCAAAAGTATTTTGTAAAAAGGCCTCAACTGTTATTATATTCACTGAACAAATATTAGTGCCTCTAAAAACAGAACAGGCACTGTGATATTGGAACCAACCTATAAAGGTGATGCACGTTTGCATTCTGTGCTTGTCTCCTCCTCTACTAAAAAGAGCAGGTTTTCCTTTGTTTCTCCTAGCACCAGATTAAGTAGAAATGCTGCTCCTGATATACCACACACAGGTCTACTCCCCTCACCTCCCAGGGAAAATGGAGATGAAATAAGGGATGGTGCTCTCAGTCCAGCCACTCCAGGTGAGACAGCAGCATCAGCCAGGGGACAGAGCTGACACACAGCAACCTACAAAGGCATGTGAGCTGTAGGCTCTTCCCTTGATCAAACAGGGCTATGTAGTTCAGCATCACTCCCTGTTCAGGGCTTATTCTGGTTCAGAGCTTGGAAATCCATCTAAGATTTGACCTTCAGCAAGCTGTTAAAGGAAATACCAGCTACTATTCATGCTCTTCCTGAGTTAGGTCATCCTATTATTTTCCCAGTCACCAAATGAGGCTAAAGTACTTTTTCCTGCAACCAGCAGCTGCTGCTGCTCCCCCATGTCAGAGCCTTCCCCGCTCGGATGCTCACGTTCCAGCCAGTGACAGAAAGAACCGGGAACTGCCTGCCACATGGTAGCAGAAAATATATTCAAGGAAGGCCACAAGGTCATTGCTAATTTCAAACCCTGTTTCATGTTTCCACATGAAACATCTAATTAAAACTTTTCACTAGGTAGTTAAAACAAAATCCATGCATATGCACTTGAGACCTCATTTTCATGTGCTGTGAATTAGAACATAGGAGGTGCTGCACACAGCGGTAGGAACACTAATCGAGGAAGGAGAGGGAAATACCTGCTTTGATTTAGAGGAAGACAGTCAGCAAAAATACCACTAATCACCTGGGTTTTCATTCCTTTGCTCTTTGAGCTGCCACATACAACCAAGAAAAATGAATGCGAGTGGTGTATTAACTGCTACCAAATCAGCGTTCTCCACAGGTGACCGTGTGTCAAGCACATCTTGCAAAATGCCACCACCTTCCATGGCTACAGTGTGACAACAGTATTAGACCCTAAGGGCTATACCCTGCTCTCACAAAAAAATATCTATTAACATCAGCAGGAGCTGAATTAAATTTTGAAAAGCAGGCACAGTGAGTGACAGAATGGCCATAGCAAAAGGACAATTTTTTGAGATTTTAGAGATGTCTCATGATTAAAATAAATAAATCCTGGGGGGGGGGGGGGGGGGGAAGAAGCCTACAAGAAATACAAGGCTGAGATGTGCTTACATTCCTGCTGTGGATGTGGTTTCAGCAATGGAGGAAGAGATAAACACTTTACAGCTGCCCTTTTTCCAAAAAGCCCTCAGTGCAGATAGCCCCACTCTGGTACAGGAAAGACAGCTGAACATAAGGAAAAGGCTAAGTCTTCACACCAGCATGCTCCAGGTGGTCTCCAGAGCATGCCTGCAGGAACAAATACCAACAAATGCTGGCAGCATTTAGTCCAGTGAGGTCCTAACGCAGGCCTCATTGACTTCAGAGCATCCTGCCATTGGAACCACGCTGACCTTAGCATAGAAAGCAGATGGTACTAAAGAATTTGCTCCACTGTAGTTTCTACTCCAAACAAGAGCAAAGCTTGACATGTAGAAATATGTTCACCTATTTAATAACACTAACCATGTATCTTCTGTGTTACTGGCCCAAATCTTCATTTTGCACTGAATCCTTTTAACATGACTGATCTCTGGGCCAGCTACCAAATCTCAGACAACTTCCAAAGAGGATGCTGTAGTGGACAGCCATAAGCCTCTAGTTTATCAAAAAATTTTCCAGTTGTCTTGTATGTTTCTCCTCAGCCAGGTCCACAGTACGAGCCAAAGCCAGATGTCCTTGATTGTTTTCAATTCTAAGAGAAGAGTCTAGTAAAACAATGAATGACTTAAAAGATCTGCACCACTGAAAGGTGAAGGACAAAATTACTTCTCTTGAATTTCAGAATTCAGAAAAAATATCATACTTTTGCATGATACATATTCAGAGTATTATCAACTTTTCTTTTTAATCTTCCTGAATTTAGGTAACAAATTCCCTAACTTGACAGAGAGATCTAGGCACCTTTATTACTCAGAGTTCCCAGGACTACAGTACCACCACACCAGAACTGTGTAGTCCAACTTCCCATGAAAAACAGCACTCCTGTCCTCTTCCTTGCTCCTGGATGCTGACCTCCACTCATCATTCACACCCTTCTTTGTGCATGCATGCCTTCATGAAGCCACATGGTGAAGCACAGGACCTAGATTAAAATAGTGGCTGCTGAAAAAATGCAAGGAAATTTCATTTGACACAGTTCAGTTTCTGGATTTTGTAAGTCACAAGGCTTTTGTGAATGAAGGAGGATGGCTGTATTTCATCAGGAGCCTGCATGGGTCATCCCTCACACCATATCTCATTCTCACCCCATATCCATATCCCCATAATGTGAAGGAAACCGAACCAGTTGGAAAATAACCCCACAAGAAAGGTGCATTTATTTTATTTTTCAGCTTCATTATTCCCTGTGTCTCTTCATAAAGCTGCACTACATGGGACAGCCCAGGGCTGGGGACAAGCATTTGGGGCAGTACAGCCACTGAAGCAATGCCCAAGGACCCAGAGGCTGCGTAGTGACTGAAATCGCTTGGCCTTGCCTCAGCTATGCTAAGAATTTAAAAAAATATCTCCCTGGCCCTCAGCAGTTCAAAGTCCAACCCACCTCCAATTTGCTTGGGATCTCCAAACCACCCAAAAGGGATACCAAAGCAATTCATCAACATTCATTAACCACTGCAGGTTTTATGGCACCCTTCAAGGTCCCACATGTTGAAGACCCCATTTTATACCTGGTAAACAAAGGTGCAGAGAAGCAGCAAGATTTGAAGAAGGTTATTTATTAAATAACCAATGGAGTCAAAAATAAAAATTCAAAGTTCTGGGTCTCAGGTTTTAGCTTACTAAATACCATGTGCCCTTTTTACCCCTTTCAGCCCACGAGCTAAGATATTGTCCCATACAAGAATGAGTCACCATTCCACACCAAAGAAAGCCCAGCGTGCAAAATGTGTATGTGGAATTTCCTTCTATACAAAGTAGTTTAATGCTACCGAATAAATCAAAGAGGAGCAAATTAGGCTTTCTTTTCTTTCAAACACTAGGTCAAGCATCTGGAGGAAAGTATTGTGGGAATATGTAACTTGACTCAAAGGAAAACAGGGAGGTTTCCAGTAAATGTGTTCCTACACTAAGCTCACAACATATCATGCGAGCACAAGCATGACTGCAGAGCTTTTATTTTACAGGGAGAAGGACCATATAATTTCACCACTGTTTTGCATCCCTGACAAGAGGATGTTCTCCTCCAAAACTCTGGCCACATTAGACTTAACAAAAGGAATAGTAAGTCCTCTGAAAAGTATATAGCAAATAAAAATACTTTTCTCCTTATTTTAATAGAAGTGCTGCAAAACACTGAAACAAAGCTTTTGCTAGCATGCAAATGATCCCAGTCCTACATCTGAGCAGAAGGAGCCTTAACTCTGGGAAACTTTTTCCATTTCAAAAAGATGCCTGTGCCTGTTCTGCACCCAAAAAAAAAAAAAAAAAAAAGCCTAGGACCTGCAGAAGTCTTTTCTTCTCAGAAGATAAAGAGGTTGGCTTACAAAGAACAGGTGATCACCTTGGGCTATGCATTCATTCCAGCAGATGAAAGATCGACCATCTGGAATAGGACACTCTCTCCAGAACAAGACAGAACTAGATTCAAGTCCCTGTTCCCCTGATTCAGACCAGAGTCTTGAACTTCAGCTTACCTCCGCAGCAAGCATGTACATACCTCTTAGTCACTCTTACTCAATGCAGAGATATAAACTGACAACCTCATTGATAGATTCATTTTTTTCTTGGCTTGTAGTTGAAGACAAACAAAATTGCCAACTCTCATCTTACCCTGGTACAGCTCTCTCTGCTAACACTGGCAGATCTAGGAGGTATAAAGAGAAATAGCAAACTCCTGGGCTAACACGCTAAACCCATTCTGCTTAAAAGACTTTAGATATCTATACCACTTCATAGATATTCAAGCCATGAAAGTTCCTGCAAAACTGTGCTATAGTTGTGCTATAGTTGTGTATAGTTGTTTAGTTGTGCTAAACTGTGTCTAGTTGTGTCCACTTGATTCACAGTTCTGCCCGAGATGTAGAGTAGCGGCCAAGAGTGAAAAGCAGCAAATCTGCACTCAAGATACACAATAGATCTGTCCCAGACAGAGCAGATACAACAAAAGTGATGAATTTTTTAGAAAGTAAAATTTCAGTCACTGCCTGTATTCAGATGTCATTTGATATCAATGTTTTAAAGAATATTTTTCCATCGGAGCCCTGATTATTGACCATCAATCCAACAGTATATCAGTATAGTGCCACAGCTTTGTCTAACAAAAGCTAACAAAAACAGCAGCTCTGGACATGTCCTGACATTCATTCTTGTCTCCAGCTGGACAGGTACATGCACCCTAAAATAACCTTGGTGTGTCACAGCTGGAATTTCCTTATGAAATTCCTTGGTCGTGAGTAATCTATACAACCCAAGGCTCTAAGTCGTTAATCTTCTGTTGTTGTAAGCCTTTTAACAGCTTCAGTTCAACCACTAACCTGCTTCAATGAGCAAATCATCTGTCTTCTTAATGAGACCACTGATTACAAAAGTTAGTACCCAGTAAATTAACAAAACTGTTCTTCAGTATCTGTTGTCCTTCTGAAAACATACCTGCCTCCTATAATATATCTCTTTCATATTGAACTGTCACAGAATCAATACACTTAAGCTGTATGTACTTATATACTTTTAAACAGTATGTAACTCTAATTAAAATATACATTAATCTGTAAAGGGATTACAGGGTGGATTTAGGAAATGTTCCCCTCCCCACCAATGCAGGGAAGTACTGGAAGAGCCTCAGCCTAGAACATAATTTATATAGTTGAATAAAGAAATTAATACTCTTTAGTTCTCTTATGAGCACCTTAGAGAATCTTAAATTTCCTTTGAACATTACTGTCAATTTGTAAACAGCTTATTCAGTTGATCTGACCATGAAAATGATAATATAATCTAAAGAACATTCTCCCCATGTTGCTGGGATGAAAAGCACTTTTCCAACTCTACTAAGACAATGACACTATAAACAGATGTGATTTTCTTAATGAGGGCAACGCTTCATTGAAATAATAACTGGAAACACTGTACAAACAGTTTCACATCTACTATAAAGCCATTATTCAATTGAGTTATAGTTGCTTAAGAGGAGTTTCAAAAACTATGGTTTAGTGCAAATGTGCCTCAAATGCATCTCAAAAGTATGCTGGAGGAAAAAAAGCTATGATAAATTACTTCAAATGGCTTTACATACGGAACTTGCTTTCTATATTATAATTAATGCTACTAATAAGCAAACTTCTCAAAAAAAGTGGGCACATTTTATAGCTGAATATTTCAATACAGATTTTTCATCTCTTTTCTGTCAAAGCAACTTTTGAAAGGGAAAGAAATACTTAAATTACATAAAAATACAAATATCCAGTTTTACTTTTCCCTAGGCTTATGTGTGTGATTTGCATGCAATGATAAAATTAGAATTACAAGCTTGCACAGTTATTTTTACTCTAGCCCACATTTGATACTAAAATAATTTCTGTGTGTTTTAGACAACCATCTCATTTTCTTTATTTGTCAGTACACTGTATCTCATTGTAGGAATTCAACAGCAAGAGAAGAAGCTTACCTTCCTATTTAGAATCTTATTTAGTACTATTTACTTTCTACTCCCTAGCAAAACTGAGGTTTAGGAAGCCTAACACCTATGGTAGGTTCAGTGCCTTAATTAAGCACCTTATTCTAACACATTATCAAGCAGGAATGGGGGGGAAAAAAATCACTGTAATTTAGTTTTTGTTTTTCTTTATGAGTCTGAGAGTACCAATATGATTAGAGCACTTTGCAAACACTATATTCACCACAGAAGAAGTTGGCACTGTGAGCTACTGAGAAACACCAGTTCCAATATACCAGTCTAACCTGGTCATTGTCAGCTTCCAGTGCCAAAATCAATTAAGCAGCTCACATATAACAGAGTTTGAGCACAGAACTTTTAAATTATATGACTTTTTCAAAGCTCTTTTTTCATTCAGACCACAAATCTGAAGAGAAATGAGAGCACACAAGAAAACTGAAACAAAAGCAGTATGGACTTTCTGATAAGGGTACTTAAAGTATGAAGTAAAAATATATGCATGTACATCATGTACACACACCCCAATTTTACACCCTCCAGAACACAGCCAGACTAAAGGAATCCCTTCTCTCACCCACAATAGTTCAAAACTGAGCTTTTCTCCAGTGAACCACCCAGCTGTCACGTATTTTCCCTCTTCCAGACCATCTGCTTTTTCTGGGAAAAAATAATTATTTTTCATCTCCTTCTGAACTATCAATCCGAATCAATCCATGCCTCACCTGCCCTCTGTGGACCACAGACCTCCAACAACCACACCTTAAAGAATACTTTTAGCTACTTTATCTGCCCAAAAATCTCTTCTACATCCACATGTCATCTACCTTCCCTAAGTGAATCACTAACTTCTGTCCTCAAACTCAGATTAAGATAATGACTATATACTTGAATGGCAGGAGAGCTCACCAGTTCTCTTAGTTATCCAGTCTAGCTCCCCATCACACTCCACACCTCATTCACTGTACAGGAAAAAGAGTTATTGGGGTAGTTAGTACCAAATTCTGTGATTAGGCTGAGAACACTTCTTTACAGGAAAGTACAAGAATCATCAAAACCCAATTAAACTACATTTATTTTTGCTACTGATGTTGGAAATCCATGTGAGGTTGTACTAATCTGAAGAGACCTTCTTTAGAAACACAGTGGGTAGCACCAAGGGAGCCCCTACTCCATTTCCCATCACATGCCTGGAACAGAGTATATGTAGAGAGGAATTATGCATATGCACGTTCAAGCTGGGGTTTTGTTTTTTTTTTCATAATTCTAGAGGAGGACAACCTAGAACTCTGCTTTAGGCAAAATTCCCCATTGGTCATCTCGAAAAGAGCAGCTTTACTTCCAGGCAGGTTATAAAGCCCCCAGCTTTGAACAGTGACACTGGCCCAGGCTGAAAGAAACACACAGCCCTGCAAACCAGCAGCATTTCTGCTTCAACATGGGCTGCCAGGAAGCCAATCCAGTTAGCAAGCTCTCCAAGTGCAGGGAGAGCAGCCTGGCAGGGTGTTCAGGCATCTGATTTACAGACTGCATGCCATCCCTTTGAGGAGGACAGATCATCCAAGAAAACACAGTTTGAGCTCCCCAGGAGGGAAAGCTGGTGAAAGCTTTAGCACAAGGGTACTTATTGAGAAATGAGGGTCCTGTAGAAAACATGCAGAGCACACCCATTTCACTCCTACATTGAGTGCCCATCACCCCGTGTTTCTAAGAAAGCAAGGTAAAAGTAAGCTATGCTTTTAAAAATAATAAAAAAAGACGTGTAGCACATGGACATGTAACACATAATAAGAACACCACACCCTGAACATGTTGTTCCTCTAACATTTACAGTGAGCCCAAGGGACTGGGTAGTAAGCCAATGCCAATGAATCTGCCATCACTTTTGTAGCAGCAGGATGAGATGGGAAGGTCTGAAAGCCTGGATCCAAGCAGTACTCACTACAATTCAGCCTGCTGCTTTTCTCCTTTGAAAGGAGGGGGAATCGCTGCCTGGAACAGTGAACTCTGCCCAGCCAGTCAAATCTTGACACCTGCACGTGCGTCGGATCAGCTCTCAGACCACATGGGAGGAAGGGAGGGAGAGGAAGGGATGGAAGCTCACAGCTTCCTGAACGTATGCAACCCACCGCCCCTCCACAGCAATGTGTGCATTTTTCCCAGGGAAAGCTAGTTACCTGAGTCAGCTAAACTGAGAAGCTATGACAAGCCTTACCCATGTTCAGTAGTGCCTTCTTGGCGACTATTCCTAATGAAATCAATAGTCTAGTTGGGGGCTTAGCAAATACACCCACACTGTGGACTGTAGATCTGTCTTAGATCTGGGCATGGGCTGCCTGGACTGAAGGGAAGAGACACATCACTCTCACCCTACAATAACCAGTAAATTGTAGACTGGGAGAGGAAGCACACCATGATTTATTATTGCCTGCACTAGCTGTAAGACATTCCCTACCCAGAAATAAAGGGCAGATGAGGAATGACCTGGGCTTCTGCAGTCTCTCAGACAACATTTCTCTTTGCTGTCACCTCTAAAAGCATATCCTCAAAGTCTAAAGGCATATCCTTGCCTCAGAGCAGTAACTGCTGCATTATACTGCTCAGGATGGATATGAGCAGATTGCTCTAGCTCCTGCTAAACTGAAGTCACTCATCTCCTAAATAGCAGCAATTGCTAAGTACCACACTTTTCAAAAGGAGAAGAAAAGCTGAGTGCTTTTTTCCTTTCCATTTTTGGAACTGTACTGTAATCTGTGCAGCTACAGAACTGCAGCTGACACCACAGCACCCTTTGCAATGACTGGAGTAAGCAGCAAAAATATCCACTGAATTTTTGGAGTATCAGTCCCGACATTCCCCTCTCCTCTATGCCCACGTATCTGTAATCTTGCTTCCAAATCTTGAAACACAACAGAAACATTCCCTGGCTTAAAAATCTTCTTTATTTAAGCACCTAAACTTTTAATTGTGCTTTATAGATAGAGTTTAAAGATATACGGACATTCTGCCACTTGTCCATGGCCAGCGGGTCAGCTGAGGAACAATTCAATCTAGAGGACTTAGCCTGGCTAATTACCTTTCTCGCTTCTGCACACCTACTGATACAATTACATATTTAACTACACCAAACCAGACCTTATATGTTGCTGAACAGAACAGCATGAAGCTCTGAAACAAGATTTCATCATTATCTTTTCCTTTGTGCAGCTTTATTTCAGTAGGAATGAGCTTGCAGATGAGCTGAAAAGTATTTCTTTTCTAAAGCACGTGCCTTTTTTCTCCTGTCCAGTGAACAGAATATGGAATAAATTATATACACAAAATGGCAAGAGACACGAGGACTAGGTGGGATTTTTTTTGTTTCTTGCTGTTATTATCCTCTGCAGCTTTAGATTAATATGCAATCAGAATAGAAATCTTTACTAAGAGAACAATATTAGGAGACGTGCTATAAGCAGAGCAGTCAAGTTTCAGTGCATTTTCAATCCAGTTATTAACATCTGAATAAATACTTTCAGAAGCATTAAATGGAATGCTGCTTTCTTCAGTGTAACTTTTGATTGAAAACACAATTTAAAAGAAAAAAAAACCATTGAATTCCCTATCCAGACCATTCTTTTTAATTCACACTGAAAAGTTCCAGCCAATACTTACATCCAAATATACCAGCAATAAAGTAATTTTAAGACAATTTAAAGTAAGTACTTGATGTACTCATATACCTTATACATTATTTAAATATGCCCTAAAACCCAACAATTTGGTAAAAAGCATCCTGAAGTCATCTGCTACATCCTATGTGTCTAAGATATTAATAACAGCAACTGACAGCTAATGACAACATAATAATTTAAGTGCGTTGACAATTATTGACCTGAACGCACTTCAGAGAAATGTAAATGCCAGAGGAGAGCAGTTACAGCTCCATGAATAATGTGTGCCCTGGATTCTGACCATCAGCTTTGCTATTTCAGTTTTGTGACCTAAATCTCCCTCCCCAGTCAGAAGAAAACAAAAAAAACCCAAACAAGAAATGTCTTACTTGTTCTGCCTTCTCCAGTGATTTTCTATCCGCCTGCAAAAACTGGCAGTTCTCTCTCGCCAGCTTCTGGACCAGCTCAATCCGTCCGATGTCATCTCTTCCCTGAAGCTTGCATAAAACTCCTGCCTTAAGGGTGGGAGAAAGAGCAAACAAATACTTAAATCCACAATCCCAGGACATGACACCGCCACAAATTTCAACCTTAAAAGAAATGCATCTGTTTTCTCATATTTGCGGTACTTCAGTGCTGCTTGCTGAACACAAACAAGTCGCTGCTTCCCAGGAAACAACTGGAGAGGAGTGGAGGCACATCTGAATCTCCAAATGTATCTACTTTGGAGGGAAGAAGGCAGGGCTAACTAAATCAACCGCTCCTCTGAGTGCAACTATCAGATATGCTGTGTTTTATTTGTTCCTGTCAGCCTGTTTCCTGTTACATAAGAGAACAAGAGCAAGAGGTTAAAAACTCATGGGAAAGTTAGCCAGGAACAGCTCTGGAAAAAGACTGAAGTGCAACAAAAGGCAATCCTAAAAATAACAGGCTACAACTCCCTCTGCTCCCACCCCAACCATTTTTCACGTATGCAAGACTCAAAAGATAAGTTGTGTCACATTTATTTATTCCGTAAATAACAAATCAGTCTCTCTTGATTTTGTTTAGGGAAGAAAATTATATTTGCTTTAAAAGCTATTTTTTTGGCTAATATTCTGACAGTTATTCAAGTTATGCTTGTAGTGTTTTGCCAAAACATTGAGCACTGATTGTTTTCTAAAAATGCCATATATATATATATATACAAAGATGGATTCATGCTTGCACGCAGGCGTAACAGAGACCCTTTGCAAAGTTAGTTGATATGGGTTAAATTGCTCCCTGAAAAGTCAGTGGCTAATATCACTGTCCATGCTTTGCTTATAGATATAGCCACTGCATAACTGAGACCTGGTGTGATGATACCACACAGCTTTTATTAGCCCAGGTGTTTCCTGTGGGAACAGCATATGCTTTGGGAGGGCCCATCATATGGTACAGCTATGGTATTAGACTTCAAAGACAATCTGCAAATAAACATTTTTTCCCCCCTTCCTCCACCATTTTCTTGCTACTATTCATCTTGAGTTTAAACGAATAGCTATCTACTCCAAAATTCACAACACATCTTGTGAGTCAGGCCTAAAAGCTACGGATGCCCTGACTGCTAACCCATAGTGCCATGCAGGCTCCAATTCTTTGGCCTTAAGAAATTCCTGCCCATGAAGGTATGAGAGTGCCCACTCAAACAGTCTGCTGGTTTCTCCAAGGAAGAGGGAAGTGGGGGTTAAGACTTCTTCAGCTGAAGAAGAAAACAAATCCAGTTTACGAATAAGTGCTTTAACACTGATGGAAAAAACAGGCTTCACAACCAAGTACAAAGAGTCATCCTTACTGAATTCATTGAAATAAATTTGTACATGCCTACATTCTTCCAGTCTGGATGAAGACATCTCCTCACAAGCCTGTATCATATACTTCAGCTCTGGTGAAGGAAAGGATTTCAGATACAGCCTATACAGCCTGTACCCTGCATGTCCTCTGCTCTTCCTGAATCCAGCCTCCTGAGGAACCCAGCTTTCCCATGTGACTGCTTTGAAGGTCAGAAACCCACTGAGAACAGAAGGAATTGCATTGCCTAATCATAGAATCACAGAATAGAATCATAGAATCAGCCAGGTTGGAAAAGACCTCTGAGATCATCAAGTCCAACCCTTGATCCAACACCACCGTGGTTACTAGACCATGGCACTAAGTGCCACATCCAGTCTCATCTTAAAAACCTCCAGGGACGGAGAATCCACCACTTCCCTGGGCAGCCCATTCCAATGCCTGATTACCCTCTCTGTAAAAAATTTCTTTCTAATACCTAACCTAAGCCTCCCCTGGACGAGCTTAAGACCATGCCCTCTTGTCTTACTGATAGCTGCCTGGGAGAAGAGACCAACCCCCACCTGGCTACAACCTCCTTTCAGGTACTTGTAGAGAGTGATGAGGTCTCCCCCAAGTCTCCTCTTCTCCAGGCTAAACAACCCCAGCTCCCTCAGCCTCTCCTCACAGGACTTGTGCTCCAGTCCCTTCACCAGCCTTGTTGCTCTTCTCTGGATCTGCTCCAGCACCTCAGTATCCTTCCTGAATTGAGGGGCCCAGAACCGAACACAGTACTCAAGGTGTGGCCTCACCAGTGCTGAGTACAGAATCACTTCCCTGCTCCTGCTGCCACACTGTTCCTGATCCAGGCCAGGATGCCATTGGCCTTCTTGGCCACCTGGGCACACTGCTGGCTCATGTTCAGCTTCCTGTCAATCCAAACTCCCAGGTCCCTTTCTGCCTGGCTGCTCTCCAGCCACTCTGTGCCCAGCCTGTAGCGCTGCATGGGGTTGTTGTGGCCAAAGTGCAGGACCCGGCACTTGGCCTTGTTGAACCTCATCCCGCTGGAATCAGCCCAACTCTCCAGCCTGTCCAGGTCCCTTTGCAGAGCCCTCCTGCCTTCCAGCTGATCGACACTCCCCCCTAGCTTGTTGTCATCTGCAAATTTGCTGATGGTGAACTCAATCCCCTCATCTAAATCATCAATAAAGATATTAAACAGAACTGGGCCCAACACTGATCCCTGGGGGACACCACTAGTGACCGGCTGCCAACTGGATGCAGCCCCGTTCACCACCACTCTCTGGGCCCGGCCCTCCAGCCAGTTCCTGACCCAGCACAGAGTGTCCCTGTCCAAGCCGTGGGCTGCAGCTTTTCCAAGAGTATGCTGTGGGAGATGGTGTCAAAGGCTTTGCTGAAGTCCAGGTAGACACATCCACAGCCTTCCCCTCATCCACCAGGTGGGTCACCTGGTCATAAAAGGAGATCAGGTTGGTCAGACAGAACCTGCCCTTCATAAACCTGTGCTGGTTGGGTCTGATCCCTTGTCCATCCCGTAGGTGCTGTGTGATTGCACTGAGGATGATCTGCTCCATAACCTTGCCAGGCACTGAGGTCAGGCTGACGGGCCTGTAGTTTCCCCGGTCCTCCTTCCAGCCCTTTTTGCAGATGGGCGTGACATTCACCAACTTCAAATCATCTGGGACCTCCCCAGTGAGCCAGCCCTGCCACAAATATGGTCTGTATTCAAATTGGCAATTTCATTGAAGAATCATTTTGTCCTATTTCAAATAACCACCAAGTAGAGATACTACATTTTAACATGTCCCTTTCTCTGCTAATGGTTCATTAATTGAAAGAATTGAAGAGAACATGAAAAAGAAATTATGTTATTGGGTTTCAAGAGGATAAAAAATTTCTCAGAGGGTTAAGGTATTATTAAATTAATAGTACATGCTTGCCTCTGGGAGTAAAGAATGCACTTGAAATACAAAAGGCTAAACATGTTTTTTCATAATTAAGAAGAAAGCTATGAATCCTTCCCTTTTAATTCTGATTTCCTCACTTATGCTGACTTTCCACTATAAATCTTTCTGCTAAATACTCCTAAGAAAACCTCCAGGTCAATTAAATAATTGATGACAGTTTCTAAAAACTGGTTTGTAAGATGTTGACAGTCTCTGATTACTGGTCATTTTCACTTGTCAATATAAATTTAATTTTCAAGAAATACTTTTGAAGCTGTTAGACAAAAGGGTAAAGTCAAGTCACCCTACTTGCAAAGTGCAACTTTGATTTTATTTTGTGCAGGAACATCCTCTCTAAAACCCTGCATGCCCAGATGTCCTTGCTTAGTCCTGTAAGTCATGTAGACTAGAGATACAAGTACAAACCTATGTGAAGGTGAAAATCACAAAGTTGCATACTTTAACTGGCTTTAATTTAATGAATGATAAAAGAATGTAGGAACTCTATAGTAAGGCTTTACTACCATTCATGGCTCAAAATTACTATAATTAAATGTGTTTATGCAATACTTGAAATGAAATAAAAAAGTTTAATGGAAATTAAAGTAGTCACTACTGAGGTTGAAAAAGTGAAGATGCTGACAACACTTCTTCTGTCTCAGCACATCCATTGGAAAATGGATGCCCTCTGCAAAGGTCATAAATGAACATAAATGGTAACAATGACATGGAGGTGAATTAAGACATCCCTAGGCAGACAGGATGGGATCTTTTATTGACATTGTTTACAGCACGCTTGCTTTTAAAAATCCCCAAACCAAATTTTTTCCACACTTCTACCAGTTTTGTCAGCTAACTCCCATGTAAATCAAGCCTCTGTCCCAGAGCAGCGTTGAGAGTGGACACCACACCCTTCAACTCTGTTAAAGGTTTATGGTGATTTGTTTTTTTCCACCGTACCTCTATCTCCTTCTGTGGCTGGTGAAAACAACATAATTATTACTGGCTGCACCTCTGATCAACCTGAAAACTTAAAACCATATGCCGCTGCCTCAAAAGAGAGGATTGCTTGCTTTGCTCTAGTACCACACACAGTCTGACTAAAGTGAAAAGAATTATTCACTCCCTTGAAACAAACTGTATTTGTTCTTCACTGGATGTCATTTTTATGGCATTAACAAACAAATCTGAGCAACTACTACTCTGATAACACCTCTGCTCTCCTCCCAGTAGAGCACATGAATACTTTTGTTAACTGGTCATTTAGTAACTGTTAAATTTTAAATGTTTCATATTCTTTCAAATTTTAGAAGCTGGTTTCCAGTCAAATAAAAGCTGGGTGAATCAATATCCCAATAATAAATTCTTATGGGCTTTTATAATCAGTCCATGTATTTTTATTAGCTGGCTACTTAGGAGCTTTGAGCATGTGTTGTCAATGTCACAAATGGGAACAAACATTTTCAAAAAACCATAACTACAACAATCAAGTAGAACTAAGCATACATGAAATCCCCCACAAAAAACCCAGAAAGTCACTCAACCCTACACTGATGTGAATTAGGAATCAAAGTTGGGTAACAGATTTTTCACATATTAGGGCTCCTACTACCCTTTTATTTTTTAGTAGATTTGAAACTGTGTGCAATTAAGAAAAGAGCAGGTCATTTCCAAAAATCATGTCTGAACATGACTCTGAGAGTGTGCTAGAAAAGCCCAAGTACACACTGGTGCAATTGGCATGTCCACATGGTCCCAAGCCCTTCTGCCTGCACTCTCCAGGTGTCTGCCATGGCCCATGTCTACTACCAGAGCTGACTGGGCTCACTGTGGTCGAGCCAGCCCCTACCTTTAGAAAGAAATAGGTACTACTCACTTGGCTACATGGCTTGTACCCCTTCAGCTAGGCTTGATCACAAACGTCAGTGTAAATTCTGTCTTTCTTGCACACAACTTTTCAGTTTGGCAGGATGTTAGGGAGATAAACCAGTGGCATGAACTGCACGTTGCATGTAGGGGAAGGAGAAAAGGTGGCAAGGGAACATAACATTTGCAAGAGGAATAGAAGAATAAAAAAACAGCCCAGACTGTGAAAAATCAGTTTTAAATTAAAAGCAATAATCAGTACCAGTACAATAAGCAATGCAGTTACCCTTGCACAGCTTGAATGCATGAACTAAATGACTGAATGAATTGCAGATTAATCAAATAATATTCACAGAATTAAAAAGGGTAAGCAATTCCACAATAAAGTACTCTAAAAAGCAGTTAAGTTTCTTCTGAGCAATATCTAGAAGTGTGCTTTGGTTGTAAATGAGGGCAGTTAGGCAAGGAAAGAAGAAGGTTGTTGCTTGCACTTGAATGACTAATAAGTATCCTCATTTCATTGCATGTCTACTTACAGTGATTAAAATTCAATCAAAATGTCATATGCCCTCGCCTCCTAAAACACATCTCATTTTACTTTCACATCTGGTATATGCTATGTGTATTATCTAAAAAGAGCAGAAAGATAGCTGAAGAATGCTGTCCAATTGCAACATGATGGGATTAATTCCCAGAATAATCATCAATCTTATTCTAAATAGCCACATAAAATGAGATCCAGCAGACTTTCTCCTTCCTACATGCTTGCTGTACCAAACAGTTCTTCAATTTGTAGATCTAAAAACATTCCCAAGACTCCATTAATCTTACACATTTACCTGTGCATCAGAGGTATCCTTGAGCTCTTCTAGTCCTCTTATTTCTTGACTGCTGTTTTCCTCATTTTGACAGATAGCTAAAATAAGAAAGAATACATTGGAAGCAGGCAGATTTAAATCACAAGAAGCAGCAAAGCAGCATGGCCCAGTTTAGATCAAAGAGGGTGACCATTCAAGAAACCTTGTTCAATCTTCAGCATTGTAGTTAACTCCTTGAGTGATTTTGGACAGATCCTGTTAAGGTGCACCTTATTGAGTTTAGACAAATGCTAAATACAGTATACTCTATTTTCCCCCAGGCAGTAAAATCCAGCACTAAATAGTTATATTCATGCTACTGTTAGTCCTGATAAAACTATGACATTTAAGGAAACTCCACTTTTCCATACATTGTAACAAGATCTCATGACTCACAAGGAATAAAAAAATCAGGTCTCCCTTTACTTCCAGTATATTGCACAACATCAATTCAGACTAAACAAAATAAGCAGATTTATCCCTCACCTCAGACTTGGAAAATTCTTTGTAAGCAAAGTGATCTCAATCTCAACAAACACCACAACTACCCATGAGAGTCATCTCCAGAAATAAATGGTAGCAGAAGATGTTCTACTGAAAGTTCTTTGCTGCTGGCATAATAGGAGAAAACAGTAACCTTGCTCAATTAACATAACTTAAACCACTTAACATCAGCAAGTTTTGCCAGACTTTAAAAAAAAAGTTTTGTATCAAACTTGTAATCCCCAGAAGGGTCAAAACCAGACTGAGGAGTTCACCTAGCTAGAAAAACAAGGAACCTCTTTTGAAGGGACCACTCAGTCTTCTGTATTGTAAACAGCTGCATCTATTAACATTTTTGCTACCTATATCCCATGATACCCTTTCAGTCAACACACCCACATGCTGTATTTTGTGGGACATTAAGCCCTCAGACACTCTGAAATGTGACACATGGTAGGTTAGGAGTGTAAGAGCCGATGAAACACATGAAAAGCGACTTTACCTTACGCTGTACTCATTTACTTAGAAGAACCATACTTAAATATTGTCAATCTTGAGTACACATCAAATGATTTCCTGGTGTAGCCACAGCAGTTGTGACACCAAAAGTGTCCTTGAAGTGGTAGAGCTGCCAAATCCACTTCCTAAAAAAACACCAGGCTCATGGCTTTGAGGGATGAGTAGGAAGATTGAGCTAGTGTGTCTCCTCCTGCCTATCTCCTCTCTCCTTCACCCCTGCGCACCTGAGGTGGTTGTCACTGTGTGTGAACAGCCACAGCCCACAGCACAGTGTTTTCAGACAAGGATCACGAGTGGGATTTTGCCTTAAAACTATGTCTGCGAGCTGAGGCAGCCCAGGATTTGATTGATGAACAAATCAGCTCTTGAGGGAGCAGGAGAAGGGCTGGCAGGTAGCAGTGTTTCCTTGACCGGGTACCCTCAGCTACACTCTTCTAAGCCCTCAGACTGAATCTTTAGACATGCAAACAGCTTACCATGGCCTAGCTAATACATGTAACGTGAACCTTGAGGTCCAGTTTGGTGTGTCTGCTTGGGTGCTCTGGGGCTGCTGCAGACAAAAACCAGCCTAACATTTACGCAGTATCCAGCAACTTAAAAGAAAAGTAACTTTGGAGTGTTCTTGACCTCCAAAATAAAGCATATGGATTTATTTTCTTTTTCTGTGGATTTCTGCTTATACTGGAATGCCATATAGGATATAATTTTTCTTTCTTCCCCCACAGTTATGCTGTCCAAAAAAAAAAAAGTAATAAAAATGTAATTATAAAAGGGCAAATAAGTAATTTTGTCAATACAGTTTATTCCATGCAGGGATCTTTTTAAATCCATTATCAAAGGAAAACAGAGCTCTGATATAAATCTTCACCAGTGGGTTTGCACATATCACTTTACCAGCTAACCTCTGAAATTCAAGGTGGTTGTTGAAAACACAGGGTCAGACTACAGCTATAACCGAAAGCTCGTATAACGGGTATTAGATCCCAGAAGCATTTAAAGCTAGGCAAAATCAAAATGTGCTTGAGACATTGTGGCATATCCGTGCCCCAGTATGAGAGATAAAATACGGTTTTTTATATATAGGCGTATCGTGTAGTTGTAAGATATCCAAGTTCCAAATGGGACTGGGTGTCAGGGTCTTCTTCGGCCGGATAAGGGAAATATAAAAGTTCCTAAAAATTAAAATCTTTCAGGGCCATGTGGAAATTTTGTACACATGGGTTTCTTCTCTCTCTTTGGGCCAAGAACAAAGGAAGATCCATCATTTTTGACAGAGGATGCCTTGCAGCCAATCGGAAGGAAGGGAAAGCCCCTTTTCAGAGAAAAGAAACCTTTTTAGGCAAAAATGAATATATTAAACTTATCTGAAAAGGGTGGGATTTTGAGAAACTATAAAATGTATGGAATTTAAACCCAAAGGGTCTTTTTCCCCGGAAACTCGGTGAGAGAAAGATCCAGCGCACTGAACAAATCCTTTCCTTCATGAGTTTATGCCATCTTTCGAAATTTAAAAGAGGAATTTTTTCTCACACCAGCTTGGAAAAGGAACAACCCAATGACACAATAACTAGTGGGATGGCCTGAACAGTCATGTGTGGCCCCTGCTTTCCTAGTGCAGGTCAGGGTTTCCAAAGGCAACATGCTCCATCCAACCAGGGTGGCGGCTCTGTGCACTCCCTTCCCTTGTAAACCACCTCCCAGCCATCCTCCCCAAGAACTGTCTCATCCTCTTGCACACTCCCACATGTGCATGACCCTGTTCTACCCACTGACACTGTGAGAAATACAAAGTGTTGAAGACATCCCTTTGCTGAACGCTAGTCAGAACAACCTGCATGAGAGAGGAATGTTGCAATGCCAGAAGGCACTAACAAAAGCTAAAAATTGGTTGGTTGAGCAATTGCTCAAAATGTTAAGTCTGTGGTTACATTAGCAGGAACACATTTCCCCAGCTCTCCTTTCAATTTTCTGATTTCTCCTCAAATCAATTTGCTGTAGCCATGATGGGCAAAATATCCCCACAGACTCTGGCTATTAATCACAGCATTTAAAGGAGTGGCACCTTGCTAGTAACAAGACCACGCATCCAGGTTTAAGTGATTTACATTGATCCAGCCAGCTTTTCCAACAAGGCTGAGCAGATGGGCGCTCTGCAAACAGCTGTGCCAGGGGAAAAGGTTAGTGGCTGCCAATTGGCTTCTTGCCACAGGCCTCTGATACAAGTGTCCCCTTCCCTGCCCAGGGCCAATGCAAACACCCCAGAATATCTTCGACCAAAGTAAACAGGCAGACATTCAAGGAGCAGCACCGTGCTGAGGGGACGGTATCTCGCAGGGGAGCTAATGACAAGAATGACAAGCAGCAAACACCCGGAATTGAGGGCAGTAATAGCTCTTACCCGGCACAAAGGGAAAGAGGGTACATGTTCACGACCCCCAGTGAACAAAGGTGTCTTTGGGTGTTGAACAATTTTAGCCTGAGCAATTTTAAAGATGAAGAGAAAATTACCCCAGTTTAGGGTGTACCCTAAGAGAAAACCTTAAAAAAAAAAGAAATAATGGTTTATATCACCAATTTAATAGCTTAATTCTAAAAAACCTGAAGAAGTTCCTAATCCAGCTTTCTTTACCCAGCTCTCCTTGGCTTCAATGTTGTTTAGACTGTGTAAGGAATGTAGAAAAGAATCAGTAAATATTTTCTTAAAGGAAAGAAAAAAGTCCCAGACGTCACACTGATGTCCTTGCAGCTCTCTTGGGAAAGTGGGAGCAGTTGGTGTCTTTCTTATGACATTTCCATCGCAAACTTGATTTTTGTGACATCCAAACCCATAAGAACCAGCCACAATTGAACCATTTAACTACCCCCAGAGAGCAACACTCAAGGAGTCACACCACTTCACATTTTTTTTCCATCATAAGAACACGGTCCCTTGAAGGCTGAAGTGGCCACACCAACAAGCAACAACCCTTAATTACATTCTCTTGGTTTCTGTAGGAAAAGCTTCTTATATGCTTCATCTATAAAATAGGAAGAACACATTCCCTGAAATATTCTGGTGTATTTAGAAATTTATGGTACTGCATAAGAAATTGACTGCAGTATTTCTATACCCGTTGTGCCTCCTAACCCCATAACAACTCATAGACACCCCTTGAGTTGGCCCAGGTGCTGCCCTCACAGGCTATTGTGCATGCAACACAAGTTCTGTCATAAAATACAAGAATTCAAGGATAATTTCCCACTTACTGTTAGTTGGCCATTTATTATTTTAATAAAAAAGTTCTGCCATCGCAAATTCAAGCATAGGAAAAGTGAGCGGAAACTTAGGGTGGGATGGGAAAGTATTTCTCAGGCAAGTGTTGATTCTGGAACTGTTCATACAAAAAACTTGTGAACTTTGGAGCTGAGCCAAATGTTTCCTTCTCTGCCAGCATAAATCCAGCTTTGCTCCCTGATACAAACATCCCAGCATGTTTTACAAAGCAGCAGCAACAGGGAAAGGCAAAGATGGTTTACCCTGATCTATATGTATCTATTAAACGTTATGTTTGGGTTCAGACTTGAGACCAGAGACAGGAAAAAAAATGCAAACAAATAGAGTGACCAATTCCCTTTCTACCTGCAGCATTTCTCCTTCTTTGGAAGAAAAGTCACCATGTATGAAAGAAAAAGATGTAAAATGAGCAACAGCTTGGTAATGTGCAGTTCAAATGTATCCTTTTGCAAATCAGCCAAGGGAATTCAGGATGTTGACTTTTTCAGGTCACTTAAGGATCACAAGGGCCATCATCCAATCTAAGTTCCTTGTGCCCCCACAGACCAGAGATGAGATTTTGCTAGCAGATTCTTCTGTAAACTGATGTTGGAACAGAGAGTTCTTCTGCTGGAGAGCCTTAACCTTTAGTAATCCCATTTCATCTCAATAAATCAGCAGAAAAAAATAACGAAGAAATAAGAAACAAAAGTAAATCATTTTATACCAGCTATATCAGCAGAATCAGCCATCACCTGGGAGTGTTAAAGGAAAGGGAAAGTAACCATTGCTCACACTGGAACCAACCAACGGTGCTCCCTGGCTTTTACAGCCGCGCCACAAATTTAATGTAGATTTAAGGCATTGGAAAGACTTTGTCTTCTTCAGCAACATGGAGCATTACAGGCATGTTAAACATGCTAGGCAGACTGGCATGCAGTGAGGGTCACAACAACCACCGGCAGCACTGCCGACCTTCTCCTGCCTATGGAAGAATCTGCCAAGGGGGCCAGGGCTACCCGCAGAGCAGTGCCTCCATGATACACTGTTCTGTATGCCACCAAATCGAAGGTAAATTAATCGCATTGATAAGTAAGATTTTAAAGTCACAAAATAATACAATGCACATTAATTAATTTTAATACTTTGTCTTGCTCAACATAGCAGAATCATTTACCTAACTGAAAGTGGAAAGGACAGTTAAAAAAAAATCCACACATAAACCAAGTCCTGGAACCCACAGTATTGCAGTCTTCCCAGAGGCTTTGCTGTATTGTGCTTTCTTCCTTTTCTATAAATGAAATTTCTCCTTTCTACCCTTCTGGCTGCAAAGATAACCTTCACAGCACAAACCAAGGTACTAGCGTCATTCTGCTACTGCAGCCAGCCAGACTGGAACAATAACACCAGGAGAGGTGTGAACTTCCTCCCTTTGGCTTAATAGGGTGTTAACTGTGAAAGATAATTATTTAACTGTTTAAGAGAGGACTATCATCACAGTTAACCATTTTGCTGCTGAACAGCAGGCAGGGACATCTGTCCATCTCCAAGCAACTGGGTGGCACCCACATGGTCATTCCAGAAAGCCAACTTGGCCACCCATCACTGCTGGCTGTCCCACACCTCCAGTACTGACTACTCCCTCTCTGTGCTACCATATGGCATTTGGGACTTGTGGATTGGCAAAGGATTACTATTTATCTGCCTTGGCTTGATGAACTGGTTGAGAACAGAAAATAGGCAGCAGGCAGGGGACAGGGCACCCCTCAAGCTACAGTTGCTGCCAGAACCCTTGTGCCACACAACTTCCAGCTTCAGCCCTTGAGCTTGCTGTGAAGCCCACTGCACAACCAGGACTGACTGCTTTTTGGGGACAATGAGCCCATAAACCCCCTTGGCAGACACGCAGTTTGCCTCTGCAGTACCCTAGGCTGCTCCTAAGTCTTAACTTGCTTAGCCCATTGCAAATCCTCAGGCATAGCCTTGGTAGCAGCCTGATCATGCGGGATCCCAGCTGTACCAACACTGCCAGGCTCACCTGCCCCCACAGCTGCTCCAGAGCTAGCTCTGCTCGACATACAAAGCTTGGTCATCCCTTAGGCTACATCACTCATTTCTCAGTGATGCTACTTCATTTCAAATGAGGATGTTAATTTATTATTTAGTGTTGTTCTTCAACCTGCTAACATCCTAGAACATCAAACCACTCTGGCCTTTCTAAGATTTCAATCCTTTCAGTACTCCGTGATCAAACTTCATATAAGAATCTCTTTTTTCTAGCCAGTAAGTAAAAGGCATCTACATGCCCTCTACAGATAAGAGAGCATACCACCTTGGAAGAGGTAAAGAGCCTACTTCTGAACAGGAGAACTTTGTTTATTTGACAAGGCAACCGATTTTCATTGCCTCATCCCTGCAGGATGATTATACCCTGGGTTTTTTTCTGTCCCTGTCAAACCAACACTGTTGAAAAGACTGCAGGAATCTGCAAGAATATTCCCCTGGGGAAGGCTCCAGAATTGCCAGCAGCCTGCACCAGTTGATTTATTGTCAGCTGCTAGGAACCTCACAACTTCTAGCATTCTTATCTCCCGAATTTTTTGAGAGTCATGCTTCTCTTCTGGTTTGTTTTCTGGGTTCTTGGGGGGTTGTTTGTTTGCTTGGTTGTTCGTTTGGTTTTGGTTTCTTGTTGTTTTTTCCAAAGGAAGTTGTTGGCATGAAGCTTAAAGAAAAAAAACAGTAACACCCCCCCCATTTTTTTAAGTCACATAACTCTAAGCTAATTTCATGAGTTTTGAAAACTTTACTATTATTTTGAACAATGGAGCTTGTGGTATCTGTTGTTATTCTTTGTGGAGGGTATATAGCAAGCTCTAGAGAGATTGGTTACTATGGCAGCTCTGAACTGTTTGACAGTGTTATAATGTTTGCTGATGCTTATTAATTTATCAGAGTGGAAAAAAATGAATAGCTCATACTGACACCACTGGGGAAACTAAAAGCCAGATCCTCTAGGCTACATAAAGCACTAGTGCTGAGCAATGGAAAGGAAGATGAGCAGCCAGTAAACGCTTTGCAAACCTCAGATTTGGGGACCATTTTAGACCAGACCATGTCCTCGTGCATGCTCCTGTATTTTCCAAGTTCTGTTTCCAAATTAAAGGGGGAAAACTAACAAGCACTGAGTATCTCTGAAATCCCCAAAAGCTGCATATAAAAGACAGCGATAATCCCAAGAACAAAACCCTCCAACTGAGAATTGGTTCCTTATTTACCATGAAACTGTAATCTTTTGTCAGAAATTACTGAAAAGAGAAAGCTTTTTAAGCTCATCCTTTACATGTTTCCCTTTATTAGTAATACAAAATTTGCCTTTGAGCTTTCTCATTCCTTCCCACTATTTCTGCATATATATATGCAAATTATCATACAGATTCCCCTTCACTGAGTACACTACATATCTCTGAAACAGTTGGCAGACCCCTGGGGGGTGTTGCCCAGACAGCTGTGCAATCAGCTGAGTAAATCAGCTAATTAAAGAAACAAAGAAAATGCAAAAATTATTAAAGACAGACTCTGGCTTACATCATTGTTCAGCACCTCTGTATCTAAAAAAGCACAGCAAGCACCAAGCACAGGACAGAATAAAGATGCAATCAGTGAATGAACTATTGCACAAGTGACAATGATGACATTTTCTCTCAAACACTAATCTGGGATTCTACGATATTTATGCTTTGTGGTTTAAATCAATTTAACGTAAATTACTCCAGCATTTTATTTTACAATTACAAAAGAGTGAAGTATAGTGTTGGTCTCATAACTGATTTCTGTATGTAAAGAATGGTCATTAACTTCTGCTTGACCTTAGATGCAGAACTAATATTGAATTTGCACAGAGGAACTCATTATGCTGGTTTAGTTTCCACGCAGAAAAATAAGTTCCCAAGGGTCTCAGTGCTACAGGCCATTTCTCAGATCTCAAAGAGGAAACAGGACTCCCAAAAATGATGCAAAACCATTTCCTCTCATTGAAGAGTTTATCAAAAGGGACAGATAACAGCAAGGGTCAGAATCTGCCATCTAAGCAGAGCAAAGCCAGTGTGGTAAGAAAGGAGGCTGACAGATGTAGATTTGGTCTTGCTGATCCACATACCATTAAGGCGCCTTCCCACTGCAGCTGTATGACCACAGGAAGGACAAACCTCAGTTTAAACGAGGCTCAGGTCTGCCTACAGTATATAGACATGGTAAATTAAAAATTAGTGTACCAAGTAAAGCCACCTGTATTTCCCAGCTCAGTCATATAACGGTCGCTATTCTTTTCACAATATTGTACAACTGGTTTTGTTAGGAACTTCTATTTATTTAATTTATCAGAACTGAAGACTTTCATCTGGCTTTGAAGGGCCATATTTCATCCAAGGTAGTGGTGCATTAGAAGAACATAATTTGTAAAACACCTCTGGCTAAACAAGGGAGGCATTTTTTAATAGATAATCAACTAGTGTTGATTCATGTGGCCAGAGGAGGTTTGGTTTCCAATGCCTGACCCTTTGTGATGCATACAAAGATGAAACCACATTTTACACCCACTTTGTGAACATATGAAGTCCTATTTTTTATCAAAGGAAAAAAATTGAAAACGACATGCAATCACTCTAGGATTACTACAGGAACAGATAAAAGCATTTTTTTTTTGTACCAATAGCAGCCCAAGGAAAACCATTTAATGGCTGAATGCAGAAAGTTTTAATTTTACCCAGTACTTTTAAACATTTGTTCTCATGTGCATGATATTTAAAAATTTTTTTAAAACATCACATGGCAGTGAATGTATCTATAGCAGTGTTGCCTGAAACAAGATGACGGAAGGATGGAGAAGAGCCCATTATGTGATCAGAGAATGATTGCTGGGAACAGATCAAACCAGGAGGTAAGGGCAGTTGCTGAGCAGGCTGGTGCAAAGTGAAACATTGCTCTGTATTCCATGGAAACACCCCCCAGGCATTGCCAGGAAAGGAGCAGGAAACAAAGAGGACTTTGAATAAATAAATTCTGTGAACTCACTGTAAATGCCTCTCAGAAAAACCCTAGCAAAAAAACCACTCACCTAGAGGATGGCTCTTTTTTTTTTTTGCACAACTGCCGTCTTTCCCACCGTACTGTGCTAACTCTCTTTTTGCATATGTGCAAAATATCTTTCACCTATGCAGCTACTCTGCATTGCTCATTTCTTCTATGTGAGGACCTTATAGATCACACAGAAAAAACTACACACAAAGTTCTACAACAACTGCAAAAACAAAACCAAAAACTGCCAAAATCCCTCTCATCGTAATTCCCACCAGAGATCTCTTTTCTTTCTTTTTCCAAGACTCAGAGTCCATTCTGCTTTATATCAGCTACTGAATACCCATAGGCTGTCAAGTATTACCGTGTAGTCCTTTCACTGATTTTGTCCAGGACACTTCCCACCCCCAACATTGCCCAGGGTGGGCACAAAGCAGGTGGTCACAGATTCAGCCACAGCACAGCAGAGCTCTGTTTGTGTCACACATAGGGCCCCTGAGCAGCCAACACCAGGAGCACCATTCCCCAGGGCTAGAAGGGGTCTGACCCTGCCTTTTTGAAGTGTTGTCATTTTCTTGGTGTGCTTGATCTCAGGAGTAATGGAAGAATCCCATGTGATGCAACAAGACATTGGTCCCTAGAAGTAGGGATTCCCTTCAATAAGGCCTAAATGTTTAAAAAGGATTACTTAAAGAAGGTAATGTTATTAGAATCATAGAATCATAGAATACACAGAGTTGGAAGGGACCCATCAGGATCATCAAGTCTAACTCCTGGTCCTGAGCAGGACACCACAAGAATCACCACCATGTACATGAGAGCACTGTCCAAATGCTTCTTGAACTCAGACAGGCTTGGTGATGTGACCACCTCCCTGGGGAGCCTGTTCCAGTGCTCAACCATCCTCTGGGTGAAAAACCTTTTCCTAATATCCAACCTAAACTTCCCCTGACTCAGTTTCATGCCATTCCCTTGAGCCCTGTCACTGGTCACGAGAGTGAGGAGATCAGTACTTGCCCCTCCACTTCCCCTCATGAGGGTATTGAAGGCTGCAATGAGGTCTCCCCTCAGTCTCCTCCAGGCTGAACAAAACAAGATTACCTCCCTTACTTCAAGACATGAAATCCTTAAAGCACAGTGTAACTTTTAAAATATTGCTAGCTATGTTTTTGGGTGAAGCTTTTATTTTGAACCACATTTCAGTGGGCAGAGGAAAAGTAAAGATATAGTCACCATGACCTAACAGAAGCAAGATACTCCTGCACCTTCACTTTGAGTGGCCATTTCTCCAGGGTGAATGCTATTAGTACCATTTGAGGAAGAACTCTCTTTTCACACATTTTGCTAATTCTGACTTCTGCTTTAAATAAGTGGATGCTTGGAGGAATTAGAAGTTGTAACAAAATAAGGTCTTATTTGAGTGAGAGATATTGTACATCTGCTTGTTCATAAAACCTGCAAATTCAATGGTACTTAATATGTCTGAAATTTAAACACAATGCCGAACTGCTCCATTCTTGAATGACCTTTGATCATGCATTTGAAGCCTCATTTTTCAAGTATGTGTACAAATCTAATTCAAGTTTGTAATGTCCGTTTTCTATATAACAACACCTCTACAAGTAAATAAAACAAATGACATAACATAAGACATTCAGATAGCCAAATGACAAAGTTTTTGCTAATTATTGTGGAATAAAGAAGTCTCACAAGGATCTGAGCTAATTGGGGAAGTGGGCTGAATGGTAAAGATGCAGTTTTCTGAGTTAACTAAGATGATAAAATAGCTTAATACTGTCAAAAGAGTCTTGCTGGGCTCCTTCCCACAACTCTCCGCCTCTCCACCCTAATAAGAAGCTGACACCCTCACTTTGTGTCAACTCTAGCACATGCTGCTGCCATACTATAAGATGCTCTGGCTGCCCCATCTCAAAAATAATTCAATAGGTATAGCAAAGATGATCAGACTTAATGGACTAGATTTGGTATGAGGAATGACTACCAATATAGCTTGGAAATGAGACAACTCACAGGGGTATGACAGATGTGGACAAAATCTTGAATAGTATGATGATGAACAGGGAAAGGATTATTCACCACTTTCTGTCACCAAAGAGCTATATCACAACAGAGTGAGGGTCATGGGGTACGTGTTGAAAACAAACAAGAAAAAATACGCTTTCACATACTACACATGTGAGTTGTAGGACTTGCTGATGTAAGAGATGATGAAGGTCAGGAGTATAAGCAGGCTCAGAAAGCAATTCGATAAATTAATGGAGAAAAGGTCCAGTAAGGTCTACCTAACACAACAGTGTGGGTACAGCAAAATCCCTCTATCACAGGCTGGTAGATGCTGAGTGCTTACATCAGAAGGACTGTTTGTACTTGCTCTGTTTCTCTACTTTAAGCATCCGCTACTCATCACTCACAGTAGGATCGTAGCTGGATGGACTTTTAACCTGACCCAGTCTGACTGTTCTCATGTGTTTAACCGGGCTGACATTGCCTGGAGTGTGTTTGAGTCGAGTCACGCAATCAGCTCTGACAGCCGTGCTGTAGAGGTGGTGCAGTCGCTGGGAAAGGAATAGCTGTTCACAGCTTGCTTTTCATTCATGTCGGCAAAGCTCAAGCCCCAGTGACTGCTTCATATTGAATTGTCTGCACAGAAATAAAAATACTAAGCAAATCATATAGGCAGTTAGGTTCTGACAGAAGCAATTCAAAAGAAAAGGGGAAGGGTGGATATGCATATATATGTCAGAATACAGTAGAGGCAATCCAGAAGATCTCAAATATGAAGGTAATACATTGCAAAAGTCATCTTATTATAAATTATTATAAATAAAATGTAAATGAGCCACTGAAAAAATCAATAGAGGTAGTCAATTCAAGAATGGCATGACTAAAATGTATCTAATTATAGAATGGAAACCTGAATGTCATTCTTAAGAGGGACCAAAACAACACACAAGTGCTAGGGCTTTTGTGGCTGCCCTGCCCTCCACAGTGGAAGGAAAAAGTACCCACAGCCCTGCCGCAGCAATGCCTGGGGAGAAGCTGCAGTCACCCTCTTCCTACCTCATCCATACTTTGTCAGCTAGTATCTTAATTAGCCCCTGTGTTCATAAATACAAAGACTAGAGCCATGCCCTTATCAGTTGATCCTTTGCACTAATAAAGTTATAGAAATTCTTTTAGGTATAAAGGGATTTGCTGGGTGATGCCATGGGGTGCAGCCAGGTTCATGCACAGAAATGCTCGGCATCTTGTTTGTAGATGGGATTAACACCAGTACAAAGCATCTACCTGACAGGTTTTGATCAGTTCAGATGTACCTGTGTAGCTATGCCACTGGCTAAAGCCTTCAGCCTTAGGCTATTTGCTGCTTTTCATCCTTGTTTAGCTACCATCTCTAACACAAGAAACATGTCATGAGCCATGATGAGAAATTGAGATAAATGCCAACCTCTGTAAACCTTTAGACTAGAGGCTGCATTTCTGTTATGTTTCAGCACATTTGCAGAAGCCATCAGAAGCCAGCAAGGTATAAACAAACACAACAATTTAATGCCAAGTGCCTGCAATTAAAGACAAAAGTTCCCTTCTGCTCCAGTTACTTGCTTCGCCAGACCTTTTACCAAACCACAGAAGACATCATTTCATCTATTTATTTCTAAGGTTAGGCAAGAACAATTTCAATGCATTTTTATAAGCCACAGAGAAGTGCACAAGCTCGTTTCCCCCTCTTAGGTCACCTTTATCATGAGAGTTTTATTCTAATTAAATATAAATGTGCTTTCAAGTCAACAGTGTTACTGAGGTCCATCAAAGCTTCTGAATTACAGACCTTTATTTTACCCTGTTTTAGTTTTATTTGCAAAGAAGCTAAAAATGCTGAGCTCCCTCTGCATGAGGGCTCTCAAGGACCTCTCTGTCAGCCTTGCTATCAGAGCGGTATACTTGCAGTACACATCTGGAACACGAACACTGAGCCTTTTTCCACAGCACAGAAGTTTTTGATTTTTCAGGTTCCTCATTTTTCCTTCAGCATCTGTCAGCTTTATGAGTTTCTCCTATTCTTCTACCCCACAGTAAAAACAGAAGAATGCCTGTTGGGGAAAGGCATTTTACCCCACACCGCACTGGCTTTTTATTTACTGGTAGCTGACATTCTCCATCAAGTCAGATCCTGTTCTGGCAAGAACTTGATATTCTGCCCTACTCCACAGCAGGCTCAGGTGTCTACCTTGGTTTTCAAAACTTTTTGTCAGTAGATACAGTGTTTAAATCTCTGAAACAGCCAGAACTCTAACAGTTGTAATTACTACTTCACCTATGCATATACTAGGTAGCAAACCCCAGCTTCATTTAAAACAAAAACAATTTCACACAGGTAACCAAAGGCAATATTGTCCCCCCTCCAAACATAGCAAACCTTCCTACTTGGAACCTCTTCACCTCTTGCAGCGGGATCTGCGGTGTTTGTGTGCATGTATAGATAGCACTTTCCATGCAATGCAACATAGTGATTACTACAGCAGTCCTAGACAAGTAAGACAAAGGCTTTAATCAGCCAGTTTTTCTAGCACAATATCCAGAAATTAAAGTAATTCAGGAACAAATTACAGAGTCTTTGCATTAACAAAAAATACCTTTTTTCTTTTTTTTCCTCCTACTGGTAGTGCTAACCAGCTATCTAGATGAAATATTTTGAAACACCACAATTTAAAAACCACCAAACCACTGCAAAACAGCTTTGAGTTTTGGGCTGCTGGTCTCTAGGAAAGGTTTTGGTTAATGAACCCATTATCCACTGCAGGTTAGGACCATGCCTGTCACCTGTCCTCCCCACTCATGAATTCCAGGGTGGATGAGCCAAGCACCCATGCTGTTCACACACCAGTCTGGAAGCTACCCAGGGCAGCTGGCCCACTAGCCATGTTTCGATCTTTTCATGCCAAAATAAACTATTTGTCTGATCTTTGAGGCTTATTTCCTGGAACTATATGGAGTCTTGGAGAGGGTTAGAGGAACAATATCTTTGAAAGATGCTGTGGCTTTCAGCTCCAGAATTACTTTCTCTGAAATATGCTTCAGTTCACTAGGCACAGCATACCACAGCTTGATTGCTAACAGTAACTGCTATGCTGTGAATTTAACCATCAGCAATAAAATAAGCATAATCAACTACCTAATTTACTCTGCACCTACAGTACTAAAGGCATTAACTTAACTTAGACCTTACAGTTATGCCTGATCACGTACCCATTTTTTATAGTCATCCAAGATGAGGCATAAAGAAATGCAAATTTCAACAACAAGCACGCACTTGCTGTCTAAAGAGGTATCTTTTGTTCAGATCTAAAAAGTTATGTAAAGTGTTTACATTAATGTATTAGGAAAGGCTGGACAGCACTGCAAAAGTCTATAGGGAGCTTTGTTTATTTAAAGCTATGGTTTTTAACTAAAATATTTTTACCTGCTCAATGTGGGTTGTACACTAGTATAAAGGAGACTGTAAGACACATCCTCCTCTCCCATTTTCATCTCCTGCACCTCATTCCTAATCCAACCCCCAGCCCATTTTCTACTAAAAAAACCTTTTATGTAACAATCCACCAAAAGGAAATGAGAGGCTAATTCAGGTTAAAAACAACTCATTTTGGGAAAAGAGTTTTATTTATTGCTAGTAGCAGCAATAACATTTGCTGACCCACCTGCTGAGAAGCAGGGAGATTTCTTATACCTGTATAAGCAGCAAGTAGAAAGTACATGGCACTACACTCTTAGCCCATCTGACAGGAAAAGAAAATACTACCTTGAGCCCTTCTTTAAAATAGCCTGTTTTTCTCTTCACTCAATCAGGGCAGAAGGATTTCCCTGTTCAGCCATTATAAATCAGGTGGGACTGGGGTGATACCAGGTAAGGGCAAGTAGCTGAGAGGAGTCAACATCATCAACTACTACACCAGTTTCAGAGGCAAAGCTACTAAACAAAAGCAATTCAGGTCTGAATTCACACTTATGTTTGTGTTCTCTTTCTGCAGATTTACATCTGCAGATGACTGTGGATGTAACCTATGGGTACTACTATTTCTGGACAAATATGTATCCAACCATGTCTTGAATATTTTTATCACACTTACATTTTCACAAGAAAAGATATTGCAGAATCACCTGCCACATATTGATGCCTCCAATTTAAAACACCATGTTGTATGTTGTGCATGTGTTGTGTATTATAAATTTTGTGCTGTACTTGTAAGCCACAGATAAACATATACAGATATTATGACACAGTATTATTAACACATCAAAAAATAGCTCAAGAAGTGCAAGATCCATGACCTTGGTTTCTCAAAAAATCACTGAAGATCACAAGAGATGCTTAGTGAAAATACTCCTGAAGACCTGAATGGCTTTGGGAACCTGCTAAAAAACTTAAGGCAACTCTACCTCTGTTTTACTCCAGAAATACATTCAATTTGCTGCAGATTAGCTGCTCTATACATGAAGATATCAGAGAGTTAACCCCGTATAGAGTCAAGTCTGGCCAAGTAGGTTTTGTTAGATCCCATGTGCTTGGAAAACACAGCTCCCTTGCTTCCTCTCCAGCTCAGCAATGCAGACACCACCTCCTGAAGCATCTGTGCAAGCAAATGCTGACAGAGCTGAGATGACCACATATTTCAGTGCCTTTGCATTGTAACAGTAGCATTTGCTATAAATGTTTTTACTGTCAGAGACTTTCAATTATCCATTTACCTTTCCTCTTCTACTGCCCCAATCACAAAGATTTCCTTTACAGCCATACAAATGCCTAGACAGGAAAGGACACCTTTGTGCATGAAGCTGTCCTTTTGCTCCAGCATAAAGAAAAACACCTGGATGGGCAGGTAAAACACTGGTATAAGGAAAAGATGATATATGAGATACTGAGCCATAAAAAAAACAATAGGGAACTTACCAACTTATTGTCTTAAATGTAACTGAAATAAAGACATCAGCTTCTTTCCTGAAGTGCCAGCCCAGAGAAAATGGTGATTTTTGCGAGAAAGAGACCCAAGTTCAGATTCACATGATTTTACCACAAAACACTGACTTTATCAGCTAGGTTATTAGATGTGATGTGATGAGCTAGAGGAAAGGAAGCTTGACTGTAATTGCATTGTGCTTATACACAGATTCTCCATCACTATCTTTGCTTCCCCATGTTAATAAGACAGCAATGACAATTCAAGTACTTCAATAAATGATAAAAGGGAGCAGTGTTACAAAACCCCCTCTAAAGTTCAGCCTGACTCACCTGACTTCCTTGCTTTCAGGGCAATGACAGCAGCCAGTTCTCTCTGTACCTGAAACATCAGGAAAAGAAAGGATGGTTATAGTCCCTAGCACAGTCAAGCAAAACAAAGTTCAACACTGGCAAAATACCAGCTATCAATTCTTTGGAGCAGTCAGCTGCATGTGGAATTATGCAAGTATCTGGTTTTGAAACTACAGTCAGTTTTCCTAGCAAATCTGTTTCCTTTTCAGCTGGGCATTCTGTGACAACTTTTTTGTTTTTAATTTAATGTAATGTAAATACCACACATTCCTTAGGGAGCGGGCTGCAATTTATTTGCACAGTGTATCTGTTTCACAAGTACACACTTGAAGTTTCTCCCTTTCCTTGGTACATATTTGGTTTGCCTCTGATGAGCACACTGTAATGCTGATTTAACGTGTGACTCCAGGATAAGCAAGTTCTCCATGCTGAGGTTTGTCTGAGGTTCACGTATATAACTGATATTAACTTTTTGGATCTTTCAGGAGGAAACAACCTCTCCTAATAGCATGGCTGATTGTTTCAGGACCAAAATTTCACTTGAGATGAACATGCAGAAGTCAGAGGTATCTGATTTTCAGTTTTACAGGCTATCTCACTGGTCTGTGATGACAGAGCCCTGCCACGCTAGCCAGCTCCATTCCTCGCCCTCTTGTCTCTGCATTCTTCATATTTTCCCTATACTGTCTACAAGGCCAGCTACTGCCTCTTTAGCCAGCTTGACTGTACATCCACTTTTCTGCATAGGTCTATTCCTTCTTACATAATTTCTTTTTCTATCATTTTCCTATGCATTATTCTTATGCTTCAGATTTCTTCACCATCATCTGTCCCACTGCTTGCACGTGGCCTACAGCACCCCAGACACTTTCTCCTGCATACATCTCAGCTCTTTCCCTCCTCTGCCTCATCCACACTCTCAGATCCTTTGAACACCTCTCATCTTCTTCGAGTTTCCCAAATTTTCCTAAGGCAGCCTGCCTCTAGTATCAAAAATAAATAAATAAATAAATGGGACATTTCAACTGGTTTTTGTAGGGATTGTCTGACCCCTCTGTACAAAGTCTCCAACAGCACATACTAGCCATCTTGTCTAACAGACCTATGCAAAGCTCAAGGCTATTCTGCAGTGGGAGTTTTCACATCCAGCTTCTGAAAGCATGTAAAATTTCAAACATCATTCACAAGACGTGGTTTGATCGGAATAAGGCACAAAGCTCACAAAGGATCCCCCAAGTAATACAATTACTACTAACTGTCAACATCCCACTCTTATGACTCTGAAGAAAAGTTTGAAAATGTGAAAGAAGAATAGTTAATATTATATTGGTCTGTGCAGAAAGACAGACAAAAACACTCAGGGCATCTCAGTACAATAACTCCAACACCCACTGATCAGATACTCAGCAGCCACCCAGCAGTACGCTCTACATGTGTCAGAAGGCAGTCATACCAGAGGCCACATCCTCTGCTTGCATCCTTCCTTCCCTTGTGGCAAAGGACCAAGGAGATTTTTTTTGCTGTCCTTGCAAGGTACAAGGATCTTTTCTATTCCTTGATGTTGCCCTACTGAGAGGGACAAGAGTTTTCTGCCACTCCAAGCAGGAAAATATGAAGGCAGTGCCCCGGTTTTCTTAAATGTCATCCTGTTTCCAGCACAATTGTGCAAGATGGCAGTATTACCATCCCTTCCTTCCTTCCTGTACACCCATTCCCATGTCTGGAGAAACGTCATTCATGGCTAATGTAAGCATAAACTGAAAGTAAAATGGGAATGAACAGTTCTTCCATGGAAAAACAACTTGTGTGCTTGCTTGCAGCAATTACTATACGCTAGTAATAATACATACAAGCTATCCAGAGTGAGAGGGGGATTTTCGATAAAAGCTGAAGTTGTTTCTGAATAGCACCATCACAACTTTTCATGACTACACTGCTCAGAGCTTCTCTCCTCATTAAGCTCAGCAGGAGATACCAATGTTGATGCTTCGATTCTGGTCTATTCTCACTGGTTACTGACAGTAAGAAACAGTGCACTGATGCCTCATCTTTATCTTTTAGCATTTAATAAATACATTATCCCAAGATTAGCCTTAGAAGACACTACAACCTGCAACAATTGTAAACATATCACTTAACTCAATTAAACAATTGAAAAATGCAAATCTCTCCATGAGTGTGAAGAAAAACCCATCTGTTCAGAAGAAAAGGCAGCACTGTGGCATCCTGCAGTTATATTTGCAGTATTACTTTTGTATATAAGGTGGCACTTGTCAAGTTTGAAAGACAGTGTTAAAATCACAAAAGGCTGTTTTTCTATATTTTGTCTATATTAAACAAAATATCCCATTGCTTGCTGTGTGCCAGGAATGCAGTGAGAATATTACTTAACTTGAGCAAAACCCTTCAGCAGGAGAAAATATATTTCTCTAGTGCTACTATTAAGCAAAAGTTTCTTCATCAAAGGGTTCCATCCTGACAACTTGATGCTCTCTCTCACAGGATTCACTCCAATCACAAAGATTTGGTACTGCTGAGCATCCTTCTGGATTTGATTGGTGTCCCTAGATTTCATAATCAATAGGCTTTTGTCTATTTTAGCATAAATGCACTTGACATCTCTGCTGGACATGCAGTTCCTATGCATCATCACACCAATGGAAATCCATGCACAACATTCATTCCTCACTGCACAGATGCTACACATTATCATACTTCTTCCTAACAGGATTTCAGTTACTGCCTGTTTGAAAAGATCAATAGTGGCACATTACATTGAAGACAATAATGCAGACTCAAAGTAAAATATATGTTCAAATAAGAACCACCCCTACCATATTGAGATATTAAATTAAAAAAAAATTGGTTTATACATACAACTTGTTATTACAAAGCTACCACTATTTAAATACTATCCCATTTTGAGTAGCATTGCAGATGTCAAAACTGATTCAGTTTAAAGGTCAGCTTAGCACACGGTATTTACATAAATATTATGAAAATCTGAAAGAGAACATTTTGAGTGTGTTGTTGGTATGTTATCACATCTCAATCAGGTTTTTTTTTGCAATCTGAACAGAAAGAGTGTGCATACAGAGTGGTACCCAGGTATACTTCTGCGTGATTAAATACAAAAGGTATATTTACGTGGGGAGTCTTGTCTTCAAAGAATAGAGGTAGAGATTTTTGAAAAGTAAATCACAACTAATGCTCTTCTCTTATCCACGAATCTGGTCATTTATCATAGAAAGCATAGCTGTTCATCTAGCAGACAGTTCATACCACCTGTACTTTTTTCCCTTCTCTTTTTTCTGCCCTTAATAGTCCTTAGTGAAACAGTATTCCAGATATCAATGTGCCAAACAGGACCTCAGATCTTGAGACAAAGTGCCAAACCTCACAGAATTTCAAAATTAAATCCTGCAACAGAAGTCTCTAAACAGCAGGGTTTTGAAAAATGAGAAGAGTATAGTTCATATTTTTGCATCTCAAATTACAATAGTTTGATGTGCTCTAAATAAAAGTAGTATTGGCTGATGCCTTAAAGTACCAGAAAACCATTTTCAAGATACACTTCATTAACATCCTGACACTCTTTTCTGTTTTATCACAAGGTAAGGTAAAAGCTTTGCAGCGGAAACACTCATAGTTATCCCTCCATGCTCTGGTTTTAGCAGATAAAACATTGAATATGAAGCTGCTCTTCGGGACATGACAGGGGATACATGACAGCTCTGGAATGCTTTTTTAAACCTGTGGGTAATCATTGCATTTTCTTAAAAATTCATGACCAAAGAGATTATGTGATGCAAATGTATTTCCAAGGGCACTTTGCACTGCATGCATGTCAGCTGCCTTTAAAATTTAAGTTTGATGGTGCTGTCGATGCCTCGTTGTAATGAAGCATATGCTATCAGCATATAATTTGATAGGTTAAAAGAGTGATTTATATTTTTAGGCACACAGATTCCTCCAGTGTTGCTTGGGCTGGATCTCAACAATCAGTTTAGGTTTGAAAATTTGGGACTTTAATCCCCTGAAAAGAAAAGCTGACACAGAAACTTTCTTGTGACATGAGAAGAATGTTTTATTCCAAGAAAAGCAAAACGAAAAACAGAAGAGACGGCAGTGGGATTTGTATCTCTAAACCTCCAAAGTCAACTGTAATCTTGGACTGCTTTAGTGTTGTCTGGAAGTAGAGGTTTGGGGGTTTTTTTTCACTTCTCAAATACTGGTGTGGAGGGTATCATGAACAGGATTCTGAATCACGAATTCTTCAAGGAAGACTGGTTTGATGGTGCACAAAATACATAAACATTCAGTAAGCCAAAAAGCCATAGTGAACACATTTCCAGCCATGGCTAATACCTTCACTTTTTGTTTCCAGATCCTGCTTACAGAACCCTTTTTTCCCATATAAATTCTGAAGTTGTCTGTAAAGAAAAAAATAAGTGAACCTTTATACTGGGGAGTTCAACACTCTGTTGAATGGTGTAAGCTGAGGGTTCAAATTTCCTTGGACGTAAAAAGTTGCAGTGAGTGCCTTAGATCCATATCTACTCTATGGAGGAAAAGCAATATTCTAGAGGGATGAAAAGGAAAAGTTCATATACAGATGTTAACGTTTGGAGGATTCTGCTCTGGTCTTGTGCCTTCTCTCCAGGGTGGACTAGAAAATCATTACAGAGAGCCCTCAAAGTTCTGTGGAAAATCAGAAAATGCAGGAGAAAAGATCAGACTTCTTGAAATCACCATGGCAATAGATGGGCTCAGGCCATCTGGAGTTGCAACTGCCTAATTTTTCTTTAGCTAGTTAGCTACAGTAATAAAATGGTTCATTTAAAAAAAACCCTGTCCATGTGCTCTACTGCTGGAATAATTCAGCATGTAGTTCAAAGGTTTGACCTTGCAAGTTAGATGTGAAACACTCTGAATTCACTGTCAATTAGGTGTTTGAGGATATGCATGGTACTCAAGTGTATCCAGCAGCAGTTAGATCTAGTTCTTAAACTCAGAAAGTCACTTTGTTTTGTTCAGTGCTTCTCTTTTTCTTAACTGAAAAAATCCCCATTATTCTATTTTTGAGAGGTAAAGCTTTTGAGGGATACTGGCAGTGTTTTATAGAGTTGGTAGATTTTGAGTTTTTCAAAAGATATAACTTTGCAGAAAGTATTTAGTGTTTTTCTATTTTTTATTTCTTTGGAACTAAAAATGGGGGATATTGAGGTTTTGAGTTCAACTTTCATTTTCAGTTAAGAACAAAAGGTAAAGAAAACAAGGAGTTTGAATATAGAGAAAAATTGAAAAATATAAAAAAATTAAAACACAGTCTTTTCTCATGTCATACATTTTAAATTATTTTTGAGTAAGGTTGAGTATACAGAACCATTGGCTTTTCAAACACATTACAAAATGTCTTTTGTGAAGACATTTGTCTTTAAAAAATATAAGATAAATTCTCCCTCCCTTCCATTTTTCAGCAATTGCAAGATAGTACTTCACTTACTTTTCTTAAAATAGCTCTTGTCCTCATGCCTTTTTCATAACAACGGCTTCTTTCACTTTCATTTCTGTACTTTCTCACATACCCAAAACAGAACTAACACTAATTCCATGATTTATGTGTGACATTCACAGAACCATATAATCACAGAATGGTTGAGGTAGGAAAGCACCTCTGGAGATCATCTGATTCAAACCATTGCTCAAAGCAGGGTCAGCCAGAGCAAGTTGCTCAGAACTGTGTGTCCATTTGAGTTCTCAACATCTCCAAGGATCAAGGATGGAGAGGAGACTCCACTACCACTCTCCTGTAATCTGTTCTACTGTTTGATCACCCTCACAGTAAGTAAGTTTTTTGCTTATGTTTAAGTAGAATTTCTTTTAGTTTGTGCCACTCCTGTCACAAGATGTCACCGAGAAGAGCCTGGTTCCATCTTCTTCATTCCCTTCCCGCAGGTATTTGTACACATCGTTCCATGGTTCCATGGCCTTCTGTTCTCCAAGCTCCACTTCCAGTTCTCTCAAACTCTCCCTGTAAGTCAGATACTCTAATCCCCTGATCATCTTCATGGTCTTCATACACTTGCATACACTTCAGTACATCCATCTTTTGTACCTGGAGTTCAGAACTGGACCCAACACTCCACATGTGGCACACCAGTGCAGAGTAGAGGAGAACAATCATCTCCCTTAGCTTAAGGATAACACTAACACAGCCCAGGAGGCACTTGCTTCCTCTGCCACAAGGGCACATTTCTGGTTCAATCTGCTGTCCACCAGGACCCTCACTCCTTTTCTGCAAAGCTGCTTTGAGCAGCTTGTATAGAAGCCTGAGGTTATTTCTCCCAGATTCAGGATATGGCATTGCCCTTTGTTGATCTTCCTGAGAATCCTGTTGGCCCATCTCTCCAGACTGTCAAAGGTCCCTCTAAATGGCAGCACAACAACAGAATTATTTAGGTCTGAAAAGACCTGTAAGATCATGGAGTCCAACCGTTAACCCAGCACTGCCAAGTCCACCACTAAACCATGTCCTTAAGTGCCCCATCTACACATCTTTGAAAGGCCTCTGGGGATGGCAACCCAACTATTCCTCTCAGTTTTGCATCACCTGCAAACCTGCTGAGAGTATACTGAAATTATACAGATTTCATTAAATTGAGTGAATCTAGCCTAACTTTCTGAAGTCCTGTCTGTCTGCATCTTAGAACAATGATCTTACAAAAAGATAAACAAGATGTACAAACTTCTAGCAGAGACAGGATAAGCTGTTGTTTATTATGGTGAAGTTTACTGAGGCTAAACATAGTTGGAAAGCCAGATACTCAGTTTTTCCAGGTGGGTCTCCTCATAATTTTATGCTAATCTACACCAGGATTGCTGAAACCTTCTCTCTCCCTTTGCCTCCCGTCCCATCATTGCCTTCACATTGACATTCAGTTGACCAAGAGGGTCTGAGTGTAAAGCACATGGCACAAAAATTACCATGATCCTCCAAACTGGTATGTCCTGGGCTATGAACAGCATGTATTTGAAGACAGAAGGCTGCAGCAGTCCTTGCTTGGATTGATTTTAATAGCTTTGGAATTGCACACTAAGGCCTCAGTAAAACTTTCCCCTTCCACAGACTAAAAAAAGTAGTCTGCATAGACAAACATCCATTCACTAAGTCTTTAATTTGAAGGGATCAAAAACATGACAATATTTCAAACATGATCAGTACAAACTTTGATGCAATGACCTTACCGCAGAAGTGAGACGAGCAAGAATTTCAGCGTTGGTTTCTGCCGTATCTTCTATTTTTTGATCAGGCCTTAAAAAATAAAAATAAGATTTTTATCATTTCTTTCATTCTGTTTCAACATCTTTTGATTCCTGGAAAGTAAGGAACTATGCAGCCACAGGCACTAATGTAAAAGGGCCTTTGAGATTCCACATCAAAATGATGACTGCAACATGACAATAATTAATCGTGTCACTAACGACAGAGTACACTCTTTGTCCCTTGCTGTCAAGAACTCTTTTGATCAGACCAACATAAAGCAGTGAGAGAATTCTTCAGCTACAAAAATATGATGGAGAACTGAAGAATGCAGGACCCTCTAGATCAGAGTCGCTTATGAGACTGCGTATTTCACTTTGCTAAAAACATACTCTATCAACAGAGCAAAGAGTTTTCCATCTGCCCACCACCCAGCTTTGCTAAGATGTGGAGCAGGAATATAAGCTCATGTAGATGAAAACAGACAACATCAAAATAACTAAATGACATGTATGGTTTGATATTTAGAAATAATAACTGAAAGTGAAAATAATACATTTAAGAAGATATAAATTAACAAACTAAAGCAACAGTTGAGAACATTATTAGGTTGTCTTGACAGTTACTCACAAGAGAGAGAGACTTTACATGTCTTTGCAAAAGAGGAGCAGTGCAGGAAGAACCCTGCCAGAAACTGTCCCAGAAGTCTGGCCCACATGGACAGTCTGGCCACACAAAAGCTGCTATGGGCAGTACAGGATAGGACTGTGTTTTTCTTTAAAAGAGTCTAATTCCCACAACCAAAACATCTGTGTTTTAGCTTCTTATAGAAGCTTTATTGAAAATTGGGAGAAAGATACCAATATAGGTGTGTATATATAGGTTATTACTATGGAAGGAAGAAAGGAAAATGCCCTTGAGATCTTTATTTTTCATGGTATTCAAGAAGCAGTGGCATGTCAGCAAGCTGAGCAGATACACAGAACTGCAGCTGCTGTAATAAACATAAATCCCAGGTATTAGCAGAAGCTTCTGTCTTTGACTAAATTATTTAATTGCTTATGTGCCTTGATGTTCTCAGGGAGAGAGCTGGCAACACATTTGGAATATTCAGCTGGTATATTGTGGTTTTTACACCCCATGTCCAAAAATTCCATTCCTTGATTAAAAAATTAAGGTCAGAAAGCACAGAATGACACATGCATTCATTTTGTGGCAAGCGTATTCAGACTAAAATGGTAATTCAGATTAGAAATCACATTTTCACAACTGTTTTTCTATTCAAAGAAAAAATGTGATTTAATATTTTAAGTGTTATAAACAGCCTGAAAGAAATAAATGAATGCATTTTCATTTACAACGACTGATTTATTCAGGCTTTCTCCTTATAATTTGGAATAAGATTAAAACAGCTGATCTCTTTAGATGCCTAAGTTTCTCTACACATCTGATCTCTTCTGATCTCCCAGAACCAGACTAGGACCTGATTCTTCTACACTAGAGGCAGAAGATAGCAATTCAGTAGACACAGACACAGATGCAATCTATAAACCCATAACAGCACATAGCCCAGCTATTTCCATCTTGGGCCTTTATCACTTCATCTTCTATTTAAAAATACTCCCAGTATTCATCTGCATATAAGTATCAAATACTTCTGAAATCATTAATATACTAAAAATTAGTATGAGCTCTACAGAATCGGAGGGGAAGAGTGTATTATGACACCCAAGTCAGTAGAAAAAAGCAACATTTATCATTCTAATTTTTTCAAAAGTAGACAGCCAGGACCTAGTAGGGCTGGTACCAAACAGGAGCTCAAAGCCCAGGCAAACTAGCCTAATGCTTATACAGTTCAGTGGCCTGTGAGCTCAATCTGCTAAGCAGACAGAGATGTGGAGATGCTTGCCCTAGATTTGCACGCACACAAATCAGTCTCCATGCAATACCTGAGAGCTGTTTGTGTTCAGCAAAAGCTTTCCAAGAACTCCATAAGGCAGTAACTAAACAAATATCTCATCCTGTCTATTTGCATTAAAACCAAATTACTTTTAAAAATGATTACTTTTCTGAAATGAATAAAATGTGAATTCTTTCACTGAGTCTCATCAGTGGTTTGGGGAATTCGGTGTTGTTATAGACACCCCCATTTACAAGGAAGGAAAAAGAAGCACACAAGGATAAAACACCTGGTACAACACCATTGCAGTAACTGGAAAAGAATTTAGGAAGCATCAGATTAGAGCCTAAGTGATCACTCAAGGTTGTAAGGAAGTCCATGGCACAGTTTTCAATACAGATTTTTTTGTTCCTAGATTATTGCAATATTCACTTCTTTTCTACTCAAGTAGAATTGACTGTGATTAACATCAAGTGTTTAATGACTCCAAGAGGCCTCTGCATCAGTCCCATCTCATCTGATTTTACAGGATCTCAGGGTCTTAGTCCTATGGACTACAACAACATTAGCCTTCAGATTAGTGTGAGATGCTGAAAATCTGCTATGTCCCAATTTTTTTCCATGGTGGATTCCCCCCAATGTAGGGAATTTGCCACAGTCAAAATATAGGGAGCATTTATTCAGGAACCATAAGTACATCTCAGACTTCAGAATGGTGTTTTCATTGTAAAGCTTACTACAGTATTATTTGGTAACACCCCTAGAACTGACCAGAAACAAATATAAATCCATCAAGAATCCGTACAGCAAGTCAAATCTGAGCCATGTTTATTTAATGGCGTTTCCAGAACAGCTGCTAAAGGAAGTCCCCAGAGTTGCTACTGCCTACTCAAGTGTACAGACTCCTTCTGGGAGAGCAGTACCATGGTTCTGCTCAGAGATCCACTGAGGTACCCAGCAGTCCAGGCAAGGCAAGGCTGCTGCCCACCAGCTGCAGAGGAGACAGAGATCATCTAGCCTCTGGGACCACCAGGAGACATCCAGTGTTGCCTTCTGGTGTACAACCAAGCAGTAACTTCTGATTTCTTCAAAAGCAGGGAATCCAATTAATAAGGTAAGAATTTCTCTATCCCTATGTACATGCAGAATGCCATCAATACAAATTAGGAGAAAAGCTAGGACAGAAAAATGAGAATAAAAATACCAAATTACAAAAAATCCTGTGCTTCTAATGGTATGCAAAATGGCTTATATATTTGAGAAAAGACAAGCACTCACTGCAGGAAGGAGTTTTTAGAATTGCTGTCTTTCTTCATGAAAATAAGTATATGGGTTTATTTAACCTGGTCAGAAAACTTAACAAACAACTCATCACACCTATTCCTTTTCAGACTGTGTTTTAGTAGGGTATTATTTGCATCAAGCATGAAGAATTTTGAACCTGGAAAACCCTCCTTCCCCTTTAATATCACACTCCTTCAAGACTATACTGTTATTTAAAATTCAATTCCTTCAATATATGCTTTTTTAAAAAGCACCTTCACAATCTGACAGGTAAAACCTCCAGAAAACAATTCTTCTGTGAAAATATTCCCAAAAGGAATTCAGCTTCAACTAAAATTTGAATAATGGGAGCAAGGAGGAGCTGGAATAGTACATTAATGAGTAATTGTTCAATTCATGTGACAGGGATCATCCTCCACTGGAAATGACAATTGTACTGAAACGATAAAACTGTGAAGCAGACTGTAAACTCAAACCCAAAAAGTCTTCAATCCATTTTCCTACCCAGCATCCTTCAGGTAACACATCAATATGACCTATCTGGTCTGTCTTTTTGATTTGAAGCCTTTGTACAAGTAGTCATGAACCATGAAAAGTGGCCTGACTTGCATTGATAATGAGGAAAACTCCAATTCCCATTGAAATGAAGATGAAATTTCCCTGATATTTAAGGGATAGACAAACTGTTTAGCAACAGAGTCAGCTGGAAGACAAGAATTTCTATTTGCAAAAATAGTCAAAGGTTTTCTCCTATATGAATCATCTGCTTAGAAGATTACACTCAGTCCCCTGTTCTAGCCAACTTGGGGTCCTTGTCACTTGTCTACACTCACTCAAGCTGATGAAATTAAGGCATTTTAAAGTATAAATATTGGGTTTGAGGATTCATCATGCTAGGGACAACGAAAGAATTTAACCCAGCTTGTCTATCCAGGCCCACTCCTGCAGATTTGCTCAGGCATGAAGGGTCATGAGCCTCCAGAGTTCTCACTAACACCCTTTTTCCTATCTTTTGGCCTTATCCTGTGACACAAATAGCTATGATTTCCTTCTATCTCCTCTAAATAGCCAACATCTCCTCTAAAGAGCACAGTCATATCACCACAGAGCATATGATAACATCCAATAGTTACGTGAAAGAGGACACATATGGGCAGCAAAAATCTTAAAAGGCATATTCTGAAAAAGGAATAATAATGTGATACTACAGAGCTCTGGCAAACATGCAGTAGAAAACTAAAACGAGAAGATTGAAGCTACTGCATTTCCACCCATCTACTCTACCTTTCTGAAAGCTGATCCTGACACATCACGGGCATCTGATCTGCTAGTCAATCAGCTCCACAGCACACCTGCTGCCAAAATCACGCCAAAGGAGACAAAAAAATCATGTGCCTAAATAATACAGCAAGCTAGAGGCAGTAAGCCAGTGCTTAAGAACTACAATATGCCAAAAACCCCAAGCCAAGTGCCTTCATTTATTTATCCAGACTAATCTTCTCAGATGAAAAGCACATCTCTACAAAACTTGGGGTTGATTTTAAAGATCTTAAAGGTTTTAAAGCTGGCTCATTTGCAAGGTGATTTCAGAATAAACAGTGTCATTATAAGGCCAGACACTTATAAAATAGTCAGCAAAAGTTGTAAACAGCTGCATATGCACACTTACAGATTACACATGTCAATCCTGGGGGGAGACAATGGCAGTAGTTGAAGTAGGAGCTTTACTCCATTTTTCCATTCCTCCTCTTTCTCAAATTCACAGAAAAGATAGGTACATTCATCCGCTGAGAACTGGTAGAAAGCATGAGTGTCTTGAAAATAGAGTTGTCTGTCCACTGTTAGAAAAGATAACATTAGATACCGTTTAAACCTTCACCATGTAAAGATTCCATGTCCCCACCACATTCTGCATTGCACTTGACTTTAATGCTGAGTTGCACCACCACACGGGTCAAAAGGACCAAAACTTCAGCATAGGAACAATCCTGCCCTCTCACATTAACTCAGCACATCCAAACAGAAAACCTCCAAAACCTCAATCTGAAGATCTCCATGATTCTGAAATTCGAGTATTAAGACTGCTGACTATTTAATCAATTTTAGAATCAGTTCAGGATTAGGGGATAAAAACCTTCCTCTTATTAGACTTCTGAGTCTTGATTTCCATTGGTTTCTAAACTGTTGTCACTAATGGTCAGGCAGGAGTAAAAAAAGCTCAATAATGAGGATCAGGGCTACTGAATTTGTAGACTAGACCTGGGTAAGATGATGTGCCAGTCATCTTCCCTGAAAAAAATGGGATTGAACTAGGAACCAAGGACAGAGACCAAAGCCAAAAGCATAAGTTCCTGCATAAGTGAATCATTCAGCCTTTGTTGAGGGTGCATGACCAGACATATCGTCAGTGTAATTGAAGAAAACCTTTAAGTACACTGTCAGTGTACATAGGCAGAAATCTTCTATAACACCTCACCTTTTCACAAGAAAGAAGTTAACGTCTAGCACAGACCCCAGGGTGGGGTATGATCTGAGTTGAGCTACCTAAGTAGTCCCAGCCTCAAAATAATCATCAGATTTCCAGAGGCTGGTTATCAGTGTAGTTATCACCAACCACATTAGTTGGACCAATCAGTTTGGTGGGGAAGGTGGGAACAGCAGGGTAGAACCTGACCTCACCAGCATCTCAAGGATCTGAATCCCCTCTCAACCTATTTTAATCTAAAATTATGGAAAACAGAGAGGAAAGGAAAATCACTAATAGCTAGAGAAGTGATCTGGTGAAACCACAATCTGCAGTGACTAAATAGCTACTATCTTATGAAAAACCTAAATTAGCTTGCAGAGGAAAAAAAAAAACGGCTGAAAAAGACACACACACAGTCTGCAACTTGGTAATAGGTAACTAAATCAGTAAAAGCAAAAGTAAGGAAATTGCTGAAAATAGGGATTCATCTTTGGTACTTATGAAATGAAAGGTCACAGAGGTAAGCCTGCCAAAAAGATAGTAAAATAAAGAACTGGCAAGAAAATTGGATCAATCTGTGCTTTTACTCTTTTCCTCCTCCTACCAAAAACATGAGTCTTGTCCTATGCAAGAGAAATGCATAGCCTTCCTCATGCTAGAATTACTGTCAAGACTGACCTGATAATATAATGCCCATATCCAGAAGGAGCTGCCACACTCCAACTGCTGTAGATCTGCTCTTAACAAAAGGGCATTGCTCCAAAAGCCAGTCTACCAGTTCTGATCCAACACAGCTTCTCCTGAAAATAAGCAAAACATCACTTCTTACACTACAGTAATGTTAAAATGTTCTTTTATGATAAAGAGCTACTTTTTAAAGCTATTGGAAGTGAACCTTTTTGTTCAGCAGAGCAAACCCTTTGTCTCAATTGCTAATTTTTGTAATCCTACTCATTTCAAGGGAAGAAATTACTCTGGCAAGTCTCAGGGGATACCCCTAGCTACAATGAGGGAACTCATGTCAGATGAGCAAGTTCCCTAATTCACGTAGCACACTTTGCAATATGTAATATTTTTATCAGTTTGTGCTGCATATGGTCATCCAAAGATGCATAAGAGCTAAACAAAATACAACTTTTAGCCTCAGGATTTTATTTCTTTTCTGAGCATAAGCAATATAGCTACACAATACATGTAAGACCTTGAGTGCTGCTATAGAATGTACTTAATCTTTCACATTATTAGTAAACGTAGATATTTAAATAAATTTTTTTAAAAGTAGTGGATTTTTCTTAAATACAGTTATGAATGAACACTGCTATAATAGAGAGATGCACATTTTGGTATAACTTAAAAAAGGAGGAAGCATTTATGCTATAATGCAACACAAATGGAAAATCACTTCATTACAAAAATATTCCATAAATTACATGCCAAAATCACCCTGTCACTAAATCTTAGGAATCCAGTTAATCTCTTTTATAACTCTAGACCAGGGCTGAAATTAAGTCTTTCTTTTCAACAAAATAACTGACAAACACTATTGTATATGAAATCATAAGCAATTTAATTAATGCATAATTAATTCAATTAATTAATTGATTTCTGACAGCTAACACTGTAACATAAGAAGAGATATTAAGACACATGAGATTTTAAAGAATTTTTTTAGAGAAAATGTTTTTAATTCTTTGTGAGATACACAAAATCTCACACTCAGAGAAGAATTTACTCTCTTGTCAAATCAGGTCATAGATAAATGCAAATAAAACCCATAAAGTTGATTTAAAGAAATGATTTTGAGTTACCTGCAAATGCCAGTAAGGTACACCCTGTCTTTAATCAGGTCAGATGCTTGTAGGGTAAAAATATTCCTGAGAGCTCTCCCAGCACAGGAAGAACTTTCTCCATAAATCTGAATGAAAAGAGAAATTGAAAACTGTGACAAACAGGGATTTATTCCCGCTCTAGCAAATTGCCTTGCCACTGTCCGCTCCCTCCCTCTGAGCGACACCTTCTCCCCACCTAAGTGACAAGCAAGCAGTCAAACCCTCACAGGAAACGCACCCCAACCTCTGCCATGCCCAACTGTATCACAGGTTGCAGATGCCCCCATGAGCTGGGCTGCTTTTAGATTTGCTGCCTTAGAAAAGCAGAGGTTTTACTATCCGCCAGCTTTACCTTTGAAAAATAGACAAGTTAAAATGAAAACACATTATTCTAGCAAAGCAAAGTGACTAATATATTAACCATTGCAAAATCACACAAATACAGTTTAAAAAACCCATAATATCATATGTATTTGAGCTAAATAATTTAATACAAGAAAGAGCATTTCATAGACTTTTCTTTTTGTTCAGAATCTATGATAGCTACAGATCAGTTCATCCATGCATTGCCAGGAGGATGTGGTCTTTCAGAATGGACACGCTTTTTACTTCCTCACACCTGATGTCTACCTTACACCTCAAGGCTGCACATGTGCCTATCAAAACAGAACCCAACTTGATCTTCTATAAAACTGTGTTCCACCTGTACTCTGCATACCACTCCTTACTGATGAATCTACCTTGGGCTTTTATTGTGATGTTTCCTCACATTCCAACAAACACATTAGTAACACAAATAACTAAACTGAAAGGAAAACAATGTTATCTGGTTTCTTTTTTTGTTTGTTTGTTTCCCATGTTTAGGAATCTTTCAAGGCATATAAAATAGTCCTGAGAAAGTAAAGTTTTGTGACACGCAAAAACAAAGTTCTTAAATATTGTAAAACTAAGCTAAACAGTGGCAATCATTTAAATGACTGAGAAGCAAGTGCACATTGGAATTCACAACAATTCAGTTTGCAAACTCAGTAACAGAAAGAAGTGATTCGTATAAACACACACACAAAATGACAACTTCTTAACTGGATTTAACTGCAGGTCACATTTACAAGTGTCTTCAAAGCTATGATTAAGAGGTTGAACCAAAGCAAAAACATTCCTAATATGTTGTTTGATGAAACGGAATTAAAAAGAAGCTTGAAAAGTACCTTATTTGAAGGAGTTTCCAAATAGGGATTTGAAATTCTTCTGGACAGGGTCTGTAAGATAATTTGGTAGACCTTTAGTTTTGTTCTGGATTTTGCATAGAAAAAAAAAAAAAGTAGCAGCAATCTACTCTTTTAGCTATTGAAATCTAAATAAAAAAGAATTTATCAAATCATCTGAGTAGTCTAACTGACATCTCCAAATAATATTTTTTTTCACATCGGGAAAAAGGTTTGGTAAACTCTATCCTGTGTTGTTTGTTACATTTATTCTTGATCTGGAAAAGATGAGCAATGAAGTGGCAAAGTCTGTAGACAACACATAATTATTTGGGTCAGGAAAGACCAGAAATGACAGTGAAGAATCTCAAGATAAACCTGGAAAATGCTGGGTGAAAAGACAGTATCATGATGAGCTCAACATCGAAATCAGCACGTACTAGAGGGAGAAAATGTAATTACACATCCTCTTAAGGAAAACTTTATCAATTCAGTAAAGACACCTCAGGGTCACAGAACACTTCTCAAGGAAGACCACTCTTCTAAATTAAATTCTTAACTGTAGTTTAAAGAAATTAGGATAAATGATGAATAAAATGGTGATCAGCAGGGAGATAACTAGTGTAGATCAGCGTTATCTCTGACGTGCCACATGTTGCACTGGTAACAGCATCTCAAAAAATGAACACTCCAATATTAGAAGGGATTCAGACAATATTAGCAGTAGGAATAATAAAGGATTTGGATAAATTTTAATGTGAGAAGAGACAGAAAAGACTGTGTCTACCTTACAAAGGAGAGATTACAAGAGACATAATGCAATTATACAAAATATCAAAATTACACAGAGAAAAGACAAAGACAGGGTTTCTGTGCTCTGCTTTACATTACATGAGAATAAAAAAATCACTCAATGAAATTAGAGAGGATTCATATTTGAGGAGACAGAAAGTGATAAATAAGTCTTCAGAGGAGGAAAATGCAAATGCCAAAACCTTACCACTGATCAATAAAGATTAGGATTTAAAGTTATAAAATTAACAGTGAACCAGAACTCTGGAAGGCAGAGAGAGGACAAACATCTTCAGGTCACCCAACCTTTACTCACAACGATACTCACTGTCACTGTTAAAAGACAAGGTATTGTCTATGCTGATGCTTACTTGCAACTTCTATGTTACTATGAGCCACATATGACATAAATAAACATTGCCTAAAATAAACCTGGAAGCTGAACAGAAGATGTTATGCAGGTGCACTGGCATCACAATCGGAAGATCATGCAGTGCTCCCTCACATTATTCCAACTCGTAAGCAGTATAATTAATTCCTCACTTTGAGAAGGATCCAATTCTCACTTGGTATATTGCAATCATAAAAAAGCCCTCATCCTTCACACCTTGTAAGAATTACAGAATCCATATTTCAGTAGCACCATCTGCTTTTTTCCCCCTGTATTTTTGTTACTATATTTTTAGAAAGGGAAGGGACAAGGAACACAGAAGCATCTAACGCTGTTTACCCTTCCATGCTCATCCCAAATGCGTAGTGTAGTTCCACGCAGAACAGTAGCTCCATACGGAAATATTACAACAAACAAGCTTAATTCCCCTCTCCCATAACCAACAAAGACCCTGTAAGTGTGCAACATTGCCTCAGATCCCACTTACTTTTCCTAGCCGGCATGTCATTAACACCTTGGTTCTGCAGCAGCCCGACATACCACCACTTCACTTGGTTTCTGTCCAAGTCTTTCATTCAACAAGCCTCACTCCCTGCAGCAGCACAGTCAAAGCCGATACATCGATTTCCCCCCTTCCTGCTCCTTTCCCAGACTGGCACTAACAGAGGACAGCTGAGCCTCAGCTGGGGAAAATACTGCTACTGCAGTGTGAAGTTACATGACAGTATCAGATGAAACTCAGCAAAAAGGACAAATTTGGTTGCCTTCTACAACAGGGTTATAATAGTGATGGATAAGGGAAGAGTGACTGATGCTACCTACCTGGACTTGTGCAAAACATTTCAGACGAGGTAATGACTACAATGTACCACACCTGAAATGTTTCTATACCAACGCACACAGTATGAGGAACAAACAAGAGGAACTCAAAGCTTGGGCCCACTCCCAGAGATTTGACATCATTGGCATACGTGAAACCTATTGGGATGAGTCCTGTGACTGGAGCGCCCTGCTGGATGGCTACAGGGTCTTCTGGAGGGACAGGCAGGGAAGAAGAGACAGAGAGGCGGCACTGTATATAATAGAAGGGTTGGAATGTATGGAGCTCACAGTTGGCAATGATGCAGTTGAGAGTCTCTGAGTAAGAATGAAGGGGCAAACAAATAATGCAGATGTCATCATGGGAGTCTGCTACAGACCTCACAGCCAAGACAATGACACTGACAAATTATTCTCTGAGGAACTAAGGGACACCTCCAATTCAACTGCCCTTGTCCTTATGGGGAACTCCAACTTGCCAGAAATTAACTGGGAGCATCACACAGCAGATACAACCCAGGCCAGAAGATTCCTAAAAAACTTGGATGACAACTTTATGGAAAAGGTCGTAAGGGAGTCGACTCAGAAAAATGCTCTCCTTGATCTGCTGCATGTCAACAGAATGGATCTCCTGAGTGAAGCAGAGATTGATGGCCATTTTGGCCACAGTGACCACGAAGCCATTGAGTTTAAAATCTCTGCTGACAGGAGGAAAAGTGCCAGCAAAACCTCAACTCTGCACATGAGGAGAGCAGACTTCAGGCTGCTCAGGGAATTACTAAGTAAGGTCCCTTGGGAAAATGTTTTTGCAGGTGCCAGTGCCCATCAGTGCTGGTCACTTTTCAAACGTCAACTCCTAAGAGCAGGCAATTCCCAAATGTCAGAAATCAAGCGGGCAAGGCAGAAGGCTGGCTTGGCTGAACAGGAATCTTCCCTAGTAAATAAGGCAAAAGCGAAGGTGTATGCCCAGTGGAAGCAAGGTCAAGTACATTTAGCCTGTCATGCAGGAACTCAAACACCCAAAGTTTCTACAAACATAAGAAAATAGAAGCTAATTACAAGAAAATAAAACAAAAGTGGAAGTGGCTTTCTGGAATAGAAAAAATTATCTTTCCTGTTGATACTAGTGCAGCCTGTGTAATGTTGAAACACTCACTGCAGTTAGGCTGAAATTGATAGCGAATTTACGAGTTTACATCCTAGCTACCATGATAGAGACCTGTTTCTTTTCCTTTTTTTTTTTTTTTTTAACATGCCTCAATAAATATTTAGTTCACCTCTGTTCATTAGACTTTACTTTGGCTGCTGATGACAAACCGGACAGTCCCCTCTAAGAGAGAGGAAGAGGTAGTGGATTAGGGGTCCAGGCTTTTTTGAAAACCCCAGCCTTTGGGTGGCTGTGTGGGAGAAGCACCATTCCTCCCTGAACGTATCTAGCAAATATAGGCTGCTCCTCCCAAATTATTTTGACACACACGGTGATTCAAAATACATTTGCAAATAACTAAAAACGAGCCAAACTGTGCTTTTAAAGCAAATTAATTAGTCATCAAGCAAACATCTCTCATAAAAACTACCTTGGAACAGTTATTACTGCCCATGCCAAGTGTTGCTTTCTAGCTGCAGCCACCCTGGCATCCCCCTGTGCCTCTTCACGAACTTGAGGAGAAGCTTTGCCAAACTGTGTCAGGGAGAGGATGGGGATGTGGCAGCACGTGTGGTCCTGGGACAAGATCATATGTGGAGGAGATCCAGAGCACCTGGTGTCCTCCAGAAGGGCTGTCCCATCATACATGAGTAGCTGTGCATAAGTGGCTTCAGCTTCCCTGCTAGGGATGCAGGAAGAAAGAAGCAGAGAGCTGATGCTTTGGACTGGACAATCAGAAGCCTGAACTATGAACGTGGCACAGGGATGGCATTGTTCTAGGTTGGGAACACGACTTATATGTGGCAGGAGAGGACAGTTGGGACAGGATGCCCAGGAGAAGGTTTTGGGATAGGACTGCTAGGATCCAAATCTGAACACACCACAGAATTTAGCCTGAAATTGGGAAAAATTATAGAGGTGTTTACTGTGGTAAGCACATGGAGTAAGAAATGGTGTGAAAAGAATGGGAGGATTAAAATAAAATGACCAGCAAGAAATTAAAACAACCAGAAGGAAATACTTCTTTACACTCCATATGACAATGGAATTATCAGCCAAAGAATCAAATATTCTAGCTAGATTGCTAAAAGCACAGTATCAATGACTGATACTACTATGCAAGGTCTATATATGAGTTTAAATTAGTATTGCTTCAACTGGATAGTTATTTTTAAACAAGAAATTCTGACATTACTTAAAGCTAAACATGCAAAGGTATTGATGATAATATTCTGATTTGTGAGCATAAAATGATTTTTGAAAGGTTTGGAAAGCAATGCCCCCAAGACATACTACACAACAAGTAAAGTGTACATACTAATTAAGCACATTTTGGTTTCCACTGGAAAGAACAAGTCCTATCTTACTGTAAGATGCTGACTTAGTTCTTTACTCAGGAGAGTACTGAACCGGCTCCACTATAGCAACTCCCTGTGTATTTACTACAGCCTGCTTAATGTTCTATTCAAGGGCTAATGGTACTACAGAGTATGTTTTCAGTCATACCTTATAGAGATACATTTAAATTTTCTACTCATTTTTAAGCAGGGATTTTGCTTTGGCCTCATCTCAAATCGAGAGAATGATTTGCCTACAAGTTGCTTGTGCTTTGCCTCTTGCCCAAGCTGTTCCAACAACTGCTGATATTTCTGCCACTGCCAGCACTGCAGTCACAGTAGCATCAGCAATGCTCCATACATCTGCTAGCAATTTAATCGCCATGATGCTCAGAAAGAAAGAAAGCAAGAGTGCTTGGAGTTCCAGTTCAAGTGCTTTCCTCAGCTGGGATTTAGTATGGTGGTAGCAGCCAGCAACCTGTCTACACTAGAAGTCATGCTGTAACACCTCAAAAGAGGCTGCAGAAATTGCATGAAAATAATAATTTCAAATATGGAACGGAAATGTTTTGCCTTTCTTCTCAGAGCTTCTGATATTCATGTGCAGTTAGCAAGAAAAAAAAACTTTGACAGAAATCTTCTAGAGTGGGATTTACATTAAAACTAAAAGAAATAAGAAAAGGCAGAATTATGGATCTTCTTCCCTAACAAAGTGTTCAAACTTCCACTCCATGTTTTTCAAATATCTAGGTTTTTAACTGGTTGTGTTTCTAAAATACGAGCACAATAGTCTGTGCTTAGGAGTTTGCAGTGTGCAATCAAACTTTACCTGTTTTCAGTTACAACGTACTCATCGATATTTGCCTGTTTGATCAGGACTTAATTTACGAACATGCCCATGATCAACTCCACAGTGTTAAGCAGTTCTAGGAACATTTTTGTTATATACAAATATAAGAAAATAATCATCCATAGTTTCGGGGAACTATCACTGCGTCCCTAAAGAATTCAGTGTAACACTTGTGCATTCCAAATTGGATTACTCAATATACCTAAAATTAAGCAAATGCTTCTGTGCTTTTATTTCCTAAATATAAATAGCTTAAATAAAAAAATCTCATTTTGAAATGCACATGGTGTAGCACAGACTACCTGGTAATGAGATCATTTCTATTCCCTGGCAGGGGGATTTTTGCAACTACTCAACACCTGAATCCTAAATTGGCTAATGTGACCACAAAGGAAATCATATATTCAGACACATATCCAGCAAGCATTTAGCATCCAAGCCTAAAATACACTTTCACAAGTATTCATGTTGGAAACTTCTCACATTCCAACCACAAGAGCGTATGGAAAAAGATCACAAACAAAGCTGAATCCAAATTCACCTTCAAAAACAATCATCTGTTTATGCTTTTCTATCTTTACTGATCATTTGGTTTTAACAATACAGTGGCTCAGGAAAAATTTAAAAAGCCACCAGAGGTTTTTGTTTAATTTCCCTCACTTCTCTCCCACTCCACACACAAATCAAAAAGTAATTATTTTTGTCCTAACCAGATTTCTTTCTCTTATTATGAACCATGACAATGATAATGCCATAACAGCAACAGAAACCACTGCAACTGTTACAACTGATAGAATTCTGTGGGTTTTTTTCATCAAAGAGATTTGCTGGAGTTGCTCAAAGCAAGCAGCTATAATAATTAGGGAGTTTCCACTTCATCCCTGATCTGAACATGAATCCTGAAACAAAGCTGGGCTGTACCTGCCTGGCACACCCTCCACAACCTGCAACACAAGAAGGCAGCAATTTCTGCAGGAGTAAACGCTCTTTATTCCCAGTGCTTACTCATGCCAGGCAAGGAGTGGGGGAAGGGAAAAAAATTACTGAACAATATGACTTATCACTTTGCCACCCTCTAATTTTTTGTATTTGACATCACTTGCTACTGTCTAAATTATAGGTGTTCTAAGCAGAAATAAGACATGGGTGTTGCGTTTAGTAGATGAAACGCTACCATTGTTTGAGGGTGGCTGGATATAGGGAGTGTTGTCATGAATCCCCAATCCGTTTCCACGTGGCAACAGATTTTTTTTCTTGTTGCTAAGGCACAGCAAGCAGAGTTGGTTGGGAAACTAGATGAATTTCAGCAGATATAATTCATATGAAACCATAGAATACGCCTGACTTTTTGCCAAACAATATTCATAACAAACAACCTTCCCCCACTGCTCCTTAGGAAACCCACCGTCAGAATTCACGGGTAATGAAGAACAACCAATGGAAAAGTCCTCTCCATTAATATCTATTTAAGATTAAATATAAAACCCTTTATAAAGGATCTTCTTTATAAAGGAAAGACCTTCTCCTGATCATCTTAAACTTCATATACTTATGTGTAGCATAAAAAGGTCAAAAAGCTGTAAAAAGAGAAATCTGTATTCAGCAGAGCTTGCAATGTAGGGTTCCCAGATGAGTTTGCAAAGCTCTCTGGAGAAACCCAAATGGGTCATTAATAAAAGAAAACCAAGAAGTATATTCTCATCTGTTTTCTGTATAAAAAGAACTTACAAAATAACTTATTTCACAAAGGGGAAATCAACAACTCATGGTTCATTCTCACTTCCCTCCCCCAAAAAAGGCATGTGAGAAGAAAATGGATGCTTTTTATACGGACAAGCAGTGCTCTTTATGTTTAAAGACTTATTTCTGAGACAGCAACGGTCAGGAAAGCTATGCATTTAGAAGCATTTCTCTATTTTCCAGTACCTAGCAAACTAAATATGGCTGAATGGGTTTATGCTACAAATAAAACTCTTTTTTAGTTAATCTGGCACAAACCAGCCACTTTCAAAGTCTCAACAGCCTAGCATAATTTAGTGTCCAAGAGCAAAATTTATTTGCAGTGCCCAAAAAAAGTTAATAGAAAAGAATATCACAGAAGACAATATGGTAGGGCTGGCTGGTGTCTCTCCTCCATCTCCCTCCATCCTACCATGGAGAAAAGCCCAGGATAAATCTAGCTTCAGGAAGGCACCAACACAGCCCCAAACCTCCTCTGTGTGTATCTGGTGTCTCAAATAAAGCTACAGCATCCTGACACCTACTCAAATTGAGAGAAAGGGAAGAGTGGTAAACTGGCAGAGGGGGATGCTTTGGTTAGAAACTTTGCATTACTAAAAGAAGAAGACGGCCACCCTCCTGCTAATGATGAGTTCCCACGATCAGATTAAAGTACCATAAAATCAGGCTGCTGACAAGCAGGTCATATCCTCCCTACACCTCCTGATTCAACTTCCCATTCCCACCGCTCTTCTCCTTTGTGCTTCCACATATGTCCATGTCCTGAACCAAGCTGAAAGACTCATTTAATAACGATTAATTTTAACCCAGATTATTTCCCTCCTCCAGGTCAGCGGGGAGCCACGCAAACACAATCCGGCAAGGCGAGCAGCAGGGGCACAGGCAAAAGCAGTGGGACGTGGAGGGAGGCAGGAAGGAACAGCTGTGCTCAGAGGAAGCACTTGTTTGTGCTGAATTAAAACTATCTAAGGAATGATGGCATAAAACATGCCTAATAAATCCTTTTTATGTTGACAGAGCAGTGTCTCTGCTCTGTCAACATAAAAGTAAGTTAACTGTGCTCACAAAAAATGACAATACAAAATTCAGTGGTGTCAGTAATGGGGAACTTCAACTCCATGTTCACATTAAGTGCAACAGGATTCCCATCTCATTTAACTCCATAGATCAAATGTAGACTACACGGGCTACAGACATAATTTACAATATAGAAAAAGAGTTTAAATAAGTTTTCTCTTCTCTGTCTTATAAAAAGATAATGGACATTTTTAACTTATATGCTAATACAATGTTTGCAATGAGAGTTCATTAAATATGGAAAAAAGGAAGAATCCAAATTTTACTGCTTTTTATCATGCTTTATATAACATTAAAATATGCAGAGTACACTTAATTGTCTGTTCATGTTCCTTCATTAACCAAACTTTATTGCAGCATTTGTGCTCTAGTTTGCCATTTCAGCCATACCTTTCCTAATGCCACCTTAAAAGCTTCCCAGTGCATTTTACTGTTCCTGGTTGCCAGCAACATTTCATAGGAAAGTAGTATTCTCTCTTTTTTTCAGTACAAAATAGGCACTGTACAGACTGTCACCATAAACATTTAGCAATACTGCTGTACTTATTTCTCTTTAAAACTCAGCACCTAATAAATACAGTAGATGGTCTTTGCAATCTATCATTTTGTCCCTGGCCATCAGCATGTGGTTTGGTTTTGATCTGAAGGGCAGTACATAAGAGCAGATGGGTTTCTAAGTCATTATTAAAATTTTATGTAACAATATTTCTAATAATGCAAGTTCGAATTTAAAAGTACATTATTTGGAGCTTTCAAAGGAATGCATACTGAACATTTCACACTAGAATTAAAAAGATGTTCCCAGTGACAGGTTACCATTTCTTTTCAGCTAAATCTAAATGAAGACATCAACAAAACAGTTAAAAGAGAGATCAGGAGTAGGAAAACACAGATTGTCTGCATACTTAAAAGCTTTTCAAAGTACCTCTGTTGTCATATTTCTTGTGTTGCCAGCAAAATACCTTCTCATTTCCAAATTAAAAAAAAAAGAAGCAGCATAGCACATCAACTTGGCAAAGGCATTCTGAAAGCCAGGCAGCCTGACTCAAAAGCATGCATTAGTAAAAAGAAATTTCATTAGGAAATTGTGTGTCACACACAAGAATAAATGCTCAGGCCATAAAATCTTCTTCCTGGACTTTTCACAACTTCACCAGATAAGATTCTGCACAATTGCTCTGGCTTTGAAGTTTGCCCTGCACAGACCAGGAGATCGATCAAACAATATCCTAAAGGTCCCTCAGAAGCCAAAGCATTCTGTAATTCCCTCTGGCTCCATCACTCCTAGACAAAATTTAATTCTGCTTCTCCAATCAGTGGCATTGGGCATGAAAGACAAAGTCTGTGAAGCTTCAGGGCAACCAGAAGCACTTTACTAGATGCATCTTGTGTTTTAAAAAAGGCTTTTAAAATCACACATTTCATGTTAGCTTTCCACCAAAACTTTTCCCCATCACATTACCCAGTGTGCCAGGTGTAGATTGCTGATGACTTGATGTACCTGAGCTGTCAACATTACTGCAGATAATGGTGCCAGACCTTGGCCTTCAGCAATCCACATTTGTCAGAGATTAAATATATTAAAAATTTTAAAGCAGACAATCAATTAAGTGATTCATCTCACCTGTCACTACGAACCACCCATCACTACGAACCACCCATCAACTTACACAGATGTAAGTTCAAATGTTCCCTCTCTGGTGTCAGGCAAAAACCAGCATTGGTATTGGTAAGGTACTCAGTTTTCCCCAGTACAGGCTCAAGGGCCTTCTTGTGAACTGCCCCCATAAGTCAGCTGTAAGGATGCTCATCTCTGCCACAAGAATCCTAACAAGCAGCAGAAGGGAAAAAAATATCCAGTACTGCTGCAGATATTTCAGTGAACACAGATGCAGGAAAATCCCCTCAAATATTAGCAAATATTCAGCAAATCTGCTGTGAACAATGCTGACAAATAGCTAAAAATGTCAATATGGAGTGCATATATTATTGAATAAGAAAATGCATGAAAATCTTAATTAATTCAGAAGCAATTTGAAGTTAAAGAACCAGTTGTATAGTTTTCAATAAATACAGTATATTTAATGTTCAAGTACAAAAAAGACAAAGTTAAAATTCAGTGCTTTGATTATGATTTATGAAAATATGTCACAGTAAATAGCATCAATTTAGTTTAGTATTTGAAAAATGCCTATATTTCTGACAACCTTTTTTTAATAGGCAGCATACAAACAGTCCATGGATTGCTTTACAAGGTATGTTTTTAATATGCCTGTTATTTAATGCCCCTGCTCCCAGTGAGTGCCACATTCACAACTGCCTGCAGAAAAGGTAGGTCACCCAGTAATTTACCAAATCTTATTCCTAGTATTAAAGCACGGTTATTCCCTTCTGGCACAAGACACTGAAATTCTTTCCTCTTTGTTTCTGAGAAACTGATTTTCTGATTTTGCAGAGACCAAGTGACCTACAGGGAAAAGCACCAAACTGTTCAGTGTACCTCAGTTTTATTCCTGAACATGGCGTGGTCCAACCTTCAGCAAGTCGTTTCTCTTCCCATGCAACGGGAATGATCATGACCACTCTTTTAAAGCACTTTGAGACCAACTGGTAAAGATCTGCTCTCAGCTAGGGGCTAGAAGCACACAAGCTCTCTGCCATATACCCAGAGTAGCCTGAAGGCATACCTACAGGACGTTTAAAATGGAATAAATCTTGAGATTTATTAAAACTGCAGACTTCTGCTTTTCTTGCTTTCGAGGTTTTCAGAGAGCAGGAGTGGCCTCCAGGGTGGGTGAACAGGCTCTGGTTAAAGGAGTTTGCATTACAGCCTTAACAGTTTGAGAATCTGCAGTGCTGTAGTTTGTACTGGCAGCACTCTGTTATGTGACCTCTTGGGAACAATATTAATTTCACTGACAGTAGCTCTTGGCACAAGCCAGTGCCAATCTACTATGGACTGGAGAGTGGGAGTTCTTAACCACTTCCAGAAGAACAGTTGTAATTTACTTTTCTGTAAAAAAACTATTAGAGCTTAACTATCCTAGTTTCATGAAGCAATCAAGGCCTCGCTATACAGAGCTAAAAAGCACTCAATATGCAAAGAAAGAAGAAGTTTTCACTTGGATTACATAAGCAATTGAAGATCCAGGAACTCCTCACCTGCTCTCAGCAGAACCTCAGCACTACTTGGAGCTCAGTTACCAGCACCTTCAAACTGTCTGAAGGCTGGGATGGAACTAACTCTGATAACATCTTTTTTGTGCTTGCAAGCCCTTAGTCTGGTCATTGAAGCAGGAACAAATGAAAATTCAAGTGCACTCCACATCCAAAGGGAGGTTTGTTATCTCTGAGAAGGGGAGAGACCTGAAAAACAAGGCAGTTCAAAAGTCTGTGCTGGTGTACTGGAAACCACTGCACACCTATAATTCAATCCTGACTGCTTAGCACACAGAGTAACATGGGAATTAGTGTGCAATAATCATTAGATATGGAATAGGATTAGAAATTGAAGAAGAGTCTAGCATATATGAACAACCACTTAAAGCAGCTTAGGCAAATTTAGCTTTCACTAGACTGAGAACTTACAGAATCAGAAGATACATGTGTAAGACAGAGAAGAGTGTCTTGTAAATTTTTTTTGACACAGTAAAATTGCTCGAGTGCCAGGTAGCTAACATATACAAATTTTACTTAGTATGGTAAAATCAAAACCAAATAATATAAATTACATTCTTTATCTCTTGAGATTTTCCAGCAGGTACCAGGGAATTTTCTCATTTTTATCTCCAGTTTTGAAGGGAGAAGCCTTGGTCCAACAAGAGATTTTTGAAAATTTCATTAATAGAACCTGCCATTATTAGGGTTCTCCACAATCATCATTTATTTTCAAGACAGCATGGGCCTTCAGAGGTGATCCCTGCACCTCTCCTCAGGTTTAGAATATGTTCAGATGTTCAATAAAATGAAGTTTAAGCAAAAAGCCACAAAATTTGACAAGATACTACTCCAAGACTAACACCCTCTGAGATGATAACCCCACTCAAATTCATAGAAAAAGGATGTATTAAACTGTGTTGCACTAAACCTTTCATGGAGAAAGTACATATGAAGAAACTATTTTAGGCAGCCTAACTAACTAAACAAATAAACAAACAAATAAATCTTACTTCAATTTGTTCCACACCAGTCTCTTATCCCCCACAATGTCATTAATTTCCCTCCAGCAAAAGTAGACCTGGCATTTAAAGCATAAAGTTCCTATCCCTTTATTTCATTTCTTACACGTGTTATGAAGACTTTTAACAACTTAAAAGGCACATTTTTGCCTTTACAAGAAAGATACCACTCCATTAACAGAAAAAAAAAACCCCAACCTCATAATTTGAGTCAAAGGATTAGAAACTTTTTCTGCTTTTTACATCTGATTACATTATCTGAATTAATTAACCTTTAATTGCATTTCTTTTTGCAACTATTATCTAGTTTTTCATCCCAACAGAAGTCCAACCATATGATGTCTATATCCTAGTCAATCTTATTCCCATATTCAAAGTCATATGTAAAAGAAAAAAAAAAAAAGCTAGAGTCTAAATTTGCATGAAAAACATTTGTGCAGTGGAAAAAAGAAGTCCATAGCAGTGCAGGGATCTGAGGTGAATTGTATGTTATGAAGTTGAACATATATGTCTGTGTAAGATGTGTCTCTTGACAAAGACATTGAATTCTCTAAGATTTCAACAAGATCTCTGTATATCAGGTACTGTAAAGAAAATTACTCCTCCAGAGGAACTGTTTAGGGGTTACATCTCTCTCCATGGAACAGGCCAGACATCCACCAGACATAGTCCAGAAAAATACGTATCAGAAGGTCATGCTAAAGCTTAACTGTAGTTCTTGAAGTCTGGGGAAATTCTGTTAAGCAGCCTTCCTACACAACTGATTATAAACTTTCATTTTGAAACAGAAGTCTTTTGGCTTGAAAGTTGTGGATGACCTTTTTAAGGCTGTTTCAAAACATACATGAGGCAGTATCCACAGCCTGTACCTGCAGAATCTGAGATAACAACCCAGGAGTGTACCTCATCCCTCACTGAAGACAGCACCAGTGGCACTATAACTATTTTTAAAGAAATACTCACTAGAACATGTAAGAGAGAAGCAGAAATGCACAATGTGAACGTAAGTGTGCTTATCAGCTGTGTGAACTGGGGCATACAAAAGAAAAGTAGAATAGCCTCTGCATTACTCACAGCCAAAGTACAGCTGAATGTATCCTGAACAAAGCAATCAAAGAGCCAGCAGAACAGTCTGCTGATGTCGTAGTATAATCAGAGGAAAGGACTCACACATCACTGCCTTTCTACCGGGTCACATTTCCACCACCTGAGGACAGCCAGGCCTGGCAGCCAGTGCTATGAAACAGTACATTTGAGGAGCTTCCGATTACCAGATGAAGGAGCAGCTCACGCATTCTGTGTGCCACTTGAAGCTGCATCTTCCCTGACCTACCACACACCATGTTCTTCTTCACCATACTGAGTCTTCTCAATACTCTTGAGAAGATATTGAGATAGCCCCAAGATCCTTGAAGGAGTGCTTTGTGCCATGGGAATAAAAGGACAGCGGTAAAGACTGACAGCATTTTTTCAGGTCTAGGGGCAAAGAGAATTAACTTTCTTATTCTTTAATATTCTCCATCATAGCCAATGGTTGCAGCATCAATCCCTTCAGTACACTGTTATCCTCCTTCCACTTGCCCACTGTATCCTGGTTACCAGCCTACTCAGATTTAAAAGTCATTAATAAATATCATTTTAAGTCAGCAAATGTTTTTTGACCTATGCAAAGTAGGAGGTGGAAGACATGGGGAACTGCTGTGTTGAAAAGCCGGTTCAAGCAACGTGCCCATGGAAAACACTGATTTGTTAGAGAATTTAGACTGAATCAGGGAAATAAAATTATCCAAAAGATTAATTTATGACATTATTCCTCACTACAGTGACTGATATGTCAAAGACTAGCAGAGGTGGTCTACCTGTGTTTCCACGAACACTAACAAAAAGCAAGATGTCAGTGACATCTTAGTCTGCTTGGACACTCAGTTTGCTCTCATCAATTCACTAAAGAAGCCTGGGGCAGCCTGGATGCCCTACCAAAGTAGGTAGTATCTGTTCAGACTCTTCCAACCCCTTCACCATGACAATCTCAAAAGGCTGTCCACCTTGATAGCTCTGCAGCAAGGACACCCGAGCCATGGGTTAAACTCTGGTACCAGAGCAAACTGATGGCAAACCATCACTTCCAGTAAGAGACCTTCATTCTGAGATACACTATCTTCAAGAACCAGTTGATACTCACCCCAATCACCGTGCTCACTGCTCCATCCTTTCCCACACCAGCTTTTTAGAGGTGTCCTCAAACCAGTCCTTGTCTCAGTGGAACCACTACCAAAAGCCACAAGGGCTTTGCCAGCTTCATCCAAACCAGCCTAAGCCTACAGGGTATCTATCTATTTGGTCACTTCTCAACCACCAAAAATAACTGTAGCAAAATTAAATGGAGTTTACAAACCTTTTTTGGTATGGAGATACACAGAAACTTCTTCAAAAAGCAAAGCTTCCAAAAAATATTAAAACAAGAGGGTTTTTACCTCTATCTAATCTGTTTGCTGCTTTTTCTCTGTGCAATGCCACAATGTTTATTGTGGACACTGGACACAGCAGTAGAAGTTAGGTGAAGAGGGCCTCTAGGATACTATTCCTGGTCAGTAAACCCTTGCCTTGCAATTCACCTCCCTGCTCCCTCCATCAGGATAAGATCAAAAGATCAGATGGGTTCATGAACAACAAAGGAATAGGAATGGGAACACTCTGGGGTTTGGAAGATTAGATGGGAAGTTTGTTTGCATGTTTTTAGCATGCCTCATGCTTGCTGATGTTTTTAATCCCTCTATCCGTGCCAAGAGATAACAATGACTAACTCAGGAGGGAAAAAGTCATGGTATAAAGAAACAAGCATACACACACTGAAACTGGAGTTGGCTCTGGCCAAAAATAAGATGACTCACAGACCCTCAGCATTTAGCTTTGTTTCTGAAAGTCAGATAACACCAAGAACTGCTAAAGCAAGGGATGAAAATTCAGTCTGTTTTCTTGCTTAACTCAATTAAAAAATTTAAAATCAGGTTTCCAGTTTTGGAAGCTTCACAAAATTTACCATTATCTCTTCAGTGACAGGGGACTGTTTTTAACTCAGGTTTATAAAAAGAGATTATTGTCTCTGGATAAATTCTTTGGAACTATTTTTATTTACAGAATGGACAAATGTAATGTTTCCTTATCCACTCCCACCATCCTACCATAGATTTTCCTGTAACTTCTTTTACTACTAATAAACAATTGAAGTAGGTACTTTTCTACAATAAATAAATGATTATCAAAGCATAAATGGATTCTCAAAGAGCATAAGCTTACACTGTTTTTAATAAGACCACAGCTTTGATTCAATAGCAGGGTTGCTCTATTAGCTACACTTTCTGCTTAAATGCAAAAGACCACTCACTATTGGGACATTTTCTGTCTCTGTTTTCAGTGAAGAACTTTACAAGAATAGAGAACAGCTGCCTGCAATGCGACATTCTTCAAAAATCTTTGATGGTTTACCTGTTAGATAGTTTTGCTCCTAATAGCAGTTTGGCCATAAAGCTGCCTAAGCAGAAAAATAAAGAATAAAACATGCACTTTCCCTCTCTTCTCTTTCTTCTTTGATGTACTGGACAGGTAGCTACTTCTTAATAACTCTGCTCCACCAGTAGAGTTTTTAAAGAAAATAGTGATAGTAGCAGAGTCAAGAGATAATCTCTGAGCAGAGCTCTGAAAGAGTATTTGAAAAAGTTACTGGTTACTAGTCTGTGGAGAGCCTTCCAAACACTTATCCACCCACCAAACAGGAGCCTCACTGGTGGGTGAAGCTCCTACATCCCTTAGAAGAACAGGAAAGCCTTTGACACGGTGTGTTGTAACAAGGTCAAGACTGATGTGGTATTAGCTGGTTTTCTTGTATGTTCAGGGACCACTTACACAGTAATACTCTACAGTTGTACCTCCAGCTTCAACAAGGATAAGTATGCATTCACCCTAACACATAACATTCCTCAAAGGAAGCTGAAGCAGTCTTTCATGTGCAGACAAAACATTTTAGTTGATCAAGGAACAGCGAAGTAATCAAGGACAAAAGCAGGACTAAAAAGGCTGTTTTCAGGGAAAAGGAAAATGCAAAGATCCTACAACATTGTATTCTAGGCTGAATGCTGTTTAATGAAACATATTTGTGATGTCAGCACCAAGATAAGCAAATTTTGCTTATATGATTTTGGTAAGTCACAATCAGAAGTCAATAAACAACTTCAGATGGACCTAGTCAAGGTAGGTGAGTAAAGAACTTCATGTTAAATTTTGTTTATGCACATCAAATGCAAAGTAATGCCCACGCAAGGAAAAAAATGCTGACAATTTATATGGCTTTAAATTAACTATATCAACTTAAAGAAAGCAACCTGAATGGCTGTGAAGACATTTCAGTGCAGAAGTAATCAGAGCCACCAGGAGCTCTAAAAAAGATAGCAGATTGATAGGATGAAAAGCCTACATGAGGGATAGAGGGAGGAAATTGCATGATTTATATAAAACAGCGGTGCAGTGTAATCTAGAATATTACATTCAGCACAAGCCATCACAAGTTCAAAGGGACACTGCAGAACCAGACAGAGTTCAAAGCCAGGTGACAAAAATTATTACAGAATGGAAAGAGTCATCTAGAGAGACTGGGCTTGCTTGCTTTAAAAACAGCTGTAAAAAAAAATAAAAAGCTAACAGTACACAAAGTTCCCTGACTCATAGGAACAGTAGAAGGGTCATTTAAATTAAAGGTAGGATATTCAAAACTGATAAAAAATAAGCCTCTCACTAACAACAGAATAAATCAAAACTTCATTTTCCTTCTCCTGTAAAGTCATTCTCACCAAACCCCAGAGACAAGCTACGTAAATTTCTGTTCCAAGGTGAATCTGAAGGCAAAATACTATCCAGATTCATTAAAAGACTGGATTTGTACAGGCGTAACATGAAAAGCTTTAAGTAGAACGGTTACTGTTAACCAAGTCCAAGTATATACAAGCCCCCAGAGTATAAAGTACCTGAATATTTGAAACTAGAAAAAAAAACCAGTGTGGGAGGCAGGCTATACAACATTTCCCCACACATTCCTTTGAAAGCACAAAAAACTTTATATTTGTGGCTAAAACTATTACCTGTTAGAATAACCTAAAACTTATGGATATAGGACTAGATTAACCATCATCTTGACCCACTACAACATGTTTTTATTTACACCACCTTCCTCTTAAATAATTGCTTTGGGTTTTGTTTTTTTTTAATAAAACCTCTACCAGTACAATGTAAATATTTATTGCCACGTTGAATTGCAAATGATGAACTTAAAAATGAAACTCTTTAAGCAGGCCTTCAGATAATTTCTCAGTTTATGCATACACTGTATGAACTGAGGACAGACATCTCAATGGAAAAAAACAAGACACATCACTCCTGCTATTCAGCTTGGAGACTCACCAATATTAATGCGTGTCCTGGCAACCTAAGAGACCTATTGATTTGCAGCCATTCATTCAAGTGCAGAGAAAGCCATAATTAGATAAATAGCTTTGGTAAAACTAATCTGAAACTCATTTGTTTTGGGACTGTCTGTTTAATGAGATAAAACAAGAAATTAAATATCTGCTGAATGTTCCTCTTTATATCCTTCAACATAATAGTAAAAATATAAATAAAGAGGTATTAATTTAACTACTATTATTATTTTTTGCATTTTATGTATTTTGCTGCAGCAATTGCTGTCAAAGACAATTACAAAGACACTATTTATGAATTACTCTGCTCTAACAGGCTGAGCAGTTTTATCAATCTCTTATATACATGTGGATACTGAAGAATAAAGAGTTCTTTTAACCATCTGCAAACACTCTTCAAGCTGACAGAGTATAACCTTAAGATGGTATGCACAATATAAGTTTTTAAAGTACCAAAATTCCAACTTTGAACATGATTATGCTGTTCTTTGTGAATAGAAATTAAATTCTAAGTTTTCAAAAGTGTTTGTAACTGTAAAATCCAAAAGGATTAATAAATTTTGTCTCTTAACTAATTTTTTTCCAACAAAATGCGAGGAAGAGTACTTTAAAGTATTCCCATGCGCAAATCAGTGCTAGCCCTGACAGATGTTACAGTTTATCCTGCTCAAGCCAAAACATACTTAAGCTTGGGATAGGTTGTGTCCTCCCCTTTCTTCTTTGGCAGCTAACTACTAGATTCCTTTAGGGCTTGCATCTCCCATGAGTCTGGCTTTCCTTAACAAACACCACACAACTTCGTTGGTCCTGAAACATCGATTCAGGAGCAGAATCTCAGCCCATACCCCCAGATTTGCTTTCACGGTCAAGAGGCTTCAGGCACTGCAGAAATAACAAACCACAACAAAGCACTGGACTGTATGTGAGCTGGGACTCAGAGCAGATCTAAAGGATACTTTCAGCTCATTCCTTCAGCCATCCAATAAACAACAGCTTTGCAACTTTCAGAGCTAACCAGGCATGTGTATTGTTTTTCTCCCCTTCTTTCCATATTTTAAAAATCAATTGACATATCACTGAAGTGCATTCACCTATGGGATGGAATGGAGCAGTGTACAGTAGCAGTCTATGACAGCAAATGATTACCACATCCATCTGTATTTACAAAGTGTTTTAGGACCACTGGGTCTAGCTCTCTTGGCCAGAACTTGGCCAGGAAACCACAACTAAAAGCTTATCATCTTAAAAAAAAAATAAACAAACCCCAAACACATGTTGTTCTTTCCTCTCCCTCCGCAAAGCCACATCATAAATTCTTGATGCTCACAAGTGGTCTGGACCTCAATTTTCTGTTGGTTTTTGGTTTTTGTTTGTTTGTTTGTTTGTTTTGTGGAGTTGTTTGTTGGTTAGGGTTTTTTGGGGGGGGGGTGTTTGGGGGGTTTTTTTAGGTTTGTTTTTTCTGTTTGTTTTGATTTTAGTGGGGTTTTTTAGTTTTGTGGGAGTTTTTTAGGTTTTTTTCCAACCCAAAATGCAGTATTTCCTGCTCTTCAATGCTGACCTACAAACTGCATACTGTCTACTTCACCACGAAGGGCATAGTTTGACAAGCATTTCTCCTGCCAGTGGAATTATTTCAAGCAGCCACTGCTCTTTTCTTGGTGCTGCTTGTTTCACAGTCAGAGTTCTGATGCTGACACATGAATGACCTGCAGAGAGGCTCAGAAGGGGCAGCTGCAGGAAAAGCAGATCACAGTAAAACACACACATATAAAACCCACTCTATGGTTAAACAACAAGATCAAAGTTCAACAAGAGGAAGTGCCAGATTCTGCACCTGGGATGCACCAAGCCCGGATGTACACACAGACTGGTGAATGAGATGCCAGAAAGGAGTGCCTTGGCAGCCAGGAGGACCAACCATGTCCAGGGGGGCATCAGGCAAAGCATCGCCAGCCGGTCGAGGGAGGGGATTGTCCCACTCCGCTCTGCACTGGGGCAGCCTCATCTTGAACACTGTGTGTGGTTTTGGTCACTGCAATATAAGAAGGATATTCAGCTCTTAGAGAGTGTCCAAAGGAGGGCAACAAAGATGGTAAAGGGCCTTGAGGGGAAGTCATATCAGGAGTGGCTGAGGGCACTTGGTCTGTTCAGCTTGGACAAGAAGAGACTGAGGGGAGACCTCATTGCAGTTACAACTTCCTCGTGAGTGGAACAGGAGAGACAGACATTGATCTCTTCTCTGTGATGACCAGTGACAGGACCTGAGGGAATGGCCTAAGTTGTGTCAGGGGAGGTTGAGATTGGATATTAGAAAAAGGTTCTTCACCCAGAGGGTTGCTGGGCACTGGAATAGGCTCCCCAGGGAAGTGGTCACAGCACCAGCCTGACAGAGTTCAAGGAGCATTTGGATGATACTCTGAGGCACATGGTGTGACTCTTAGGGATGGTCCTGTGCAGGGATAAGGGTTAGACTCAATGATCCTTGTGAGTCCCTTCCAAGTGGGCATATTCTAGGATTCTGCGATTCATGTAGCACACGTACATCTCAGTCACATAAAGACTTAGGTATGAGGTTCAGGAAGGAAGGAAAGAAAGGCCACCTCCTCACCAACAAGGGGGAAAAAAAAGAAAGATGCATTCCTCACAATCAATCTTTAAAAAAAGGAAAACTAGAAATCATCTGGCATTTTAAGATTTAATGGGTTAATTCAGTTCCAAAACTGAAGGCAAAAGATCCTTACTGATACTATGAATACAGCTCCACTGGTATTTATAAATTGAAGAGTTTTCTTCTCCTCCAATCAGCAGAATATTTTCTTTTTGCACCATAAAAAATATATTGACTTTTAATCAGTTAGCCTCTCTCTAATATTCTCTCCAGGAAAATATCTTGTGAAAAAGGAAATGATCAGAGAAAATGGTATACCATAGGATTAAAATTATTAAATAAATAATTGACCCTAGCTTAATACAAGAGCATTTTGCAAGGTCAGACTAGCCAAGCCATAAGTTAACTGAGATAAAAGACACAGTGACAATTATGAATAGCTACTGCCTTTTATACTTAGAATTTCAAAATATTCAAATCCTGTTTCCACGGCTTTTAACTTTAGAGCCCCAATTACTTCTTTTTTATCCTTAAACTCATGTCAAAAGCACAGATATAACGAAAATTGTTTAAATCAAAAGGATAAAGTCATGGATTAAGTTTATACAGCAGACACTAAAAAGCAAACTAAAATATTCCACTGAAATGGATCCATTCATATGAACCCTACAGGACCTGCATAGCCTGATTTGGGGAAAAAGATGTTTAAGAGTTTGTGGACGGGGGCAGAGCAATGTACGTGTGGCCCAGTTAAGACAGCCCTAAAAGACTACAGAAGAACAGGGCACTGTCACTCTGTCCAGAGTTACAAGGTGTCCCATTTTATTTTCAGCCCTACAGCACCATACTGAGCCCCAACCAACATTAAGGCTCTTTTTTTGGGCATTAATATGAACCCCTAACAGAAAATGACTGACATCCCAAGGAGATGACTGTATGACCAGACCTACAGCATCTGGGTGCCCGGTGATCAGGCACAGAAACGCGGCGAAACCCATCTGAAGTCTCAAGCACTTAAGCAGAGCCAGACCAAAAGTCTGCATACTGAACATCATCACTTCATACACTGGCTGCTATACCCAGCACCCAGCAGGGACAAGGTCAGAAACCACGGGTGGACAGGAACACTTCATCTGGAACTGAATAAGCAAGTTATATAATAAAAATATAAAGTTACATAGTATAAGTATAAAGTTATATTGTACAAGTATGAAGTTACATACCATAAGTATAAAGAACAAGGATCTTCCTTTCCTATATGTAAAATGTTACTTTAATTGTTACATAAGTAACATAAATCTGTTTTATTACAATGGTTTCTGTGAGTTAGGTTGAAAAGATGGCATATTCTGCTTTCCTTTTTTTTTTCTTTTCCCCTTTTGAAAAGCTATCACTGTCTATTTTCAGCATTTTCATCAGCATAAAAATGCACAGCTTGTTTTGCAATTTCCTCACAGTGCGAACGGAATTCAAACCACTGGGGACATACAAATAACAACAGCAGAATACAAATCTTAATGGAGTTTGTCATAATTGTACAGTACAGTGTTGTTCATTCATCCTGGCAGCTGGGAAATCTAGAGTGAATTAACCAATAACACAGGTTTGAAACCAAGCAAATTAAAGTATACAATTTCCAAAGTAAATTTTGTTTATTTCCCTGTAAGTATGTAACTAAGGGGACAATCAGCTCACTTTTAAATCAAAACTTTCAACAAGATGTAACACTAGCAGAAGTTTTGCAAACGCGCAAATACATTCCTTTTAATTCCAATGGAGTTGATATTATTTCCTACATAGATTTCTCTGATAGGTTTCCAAGCCACACAGAGCAGCACCATATCTGAGGATCAGCAGACTATATCCCTTAGAAACAGGAGCAAAACCAAAAGTGAAAATAGTGAGATCCTTGTCCAACCAGAATTACAAAAAACATACAGGGCTGATCAATACTTTCTTTTGGAGTCCTTAACTGAAGGCATTACTACCAATACAAGACAAGAAGCACATAGGCAAAATGAGCTCAAGGTATTTTCAGCCTGAGCTCAATTTGCAGTCAAGTCTGTGGTTTATGGTAGGCAACTGTGGGTCAAAGAGGGACAGGATATGCTCTGGATCAAAACAGAGAAAAGAAACAGAACCTCTCCCATAGTTTAAAGCAAGCTGCTGCATTTTTTATGTTTCAAGGGATCAGTGTTCAGCTTCCATGAACACTTGCCACATAATGGTATCTATTGCCCATACATTGGCAGTGGTACCAGCTAGTGCTGCATCTGGGCCTTCCCAAGGCTGCTAGAAAGCAGCTGAGATGGCAGTCCAGGCATTGCCAGCCTCACTCCCATTGCCAGTGTAAGACCACAGGTAGTGGGCATCATCCTGGCAATCAGACTAATCCCCAGCCTCAGGAAGAAAAATAACTTTGCATTCTGCAAAACATACTAGGTTACTTTCTAGGACACAAATGTGTGTTTGCCTTCCATTTCATTCTACTGTAGTTAATCAAACCCAGGCACAATTTTTCAGATGTCATAACATATGGCCTAATTAAGAAGTATTCTCATTTCAGTAATTCACTGAACACTGACTATGAAGCAAATTATGCAAATAAACACAAGAGACACTGAAATTCCCCATCATCTACCATGGTCACTGTTGCTAAAGCTGTTTTACTCGTTGCTTAATATTTCATGTGTCACCAGTCACAGACCTGACAAGTTTAAGGATACTACATATGATATGTGAAAGACAATTACTTTAATCGAGTACATTTAACAGGAATACATAATAACCCTGATTACAATAGGAAAAATTCAAGACTACTTACCATGACTATTTTTAGTCACATAATAACTGCAAAGTGATGGGGGTATTAAGTTACTGAGTAGAACCTCTATGGCAGACTTGAAATCAAAATGTCACCAATATCAAACAGTCAACTTTGATAATACTTCTGACAGTAAAACTTTCAATCCACTGAGCCAATCCAGCATTTTTGTGTGCTGATTTCAGCCAGTACAGCATCTACACAAAACAACACTGCATCTTTTTAATGCAGAAGACACGTTAAATTTAAAGCCTCTATAGTATATATAAACATAGGAAAAAAATCATGAGAACAATTTCTCTATGTTTGCCTATCTTCTCATTAACAGCACTGGTCAAAAGAGCATAAAAGTGCTACTAAAATGTGTTGATGGCACAAAATTTGAGGTATTGTCAAAACCTATGTAAACAGAACGTCATACAGGAAGATTAGGTGACTTCAAGAACTGGAGTATTAGGGAAAGAATGTAATTCAGCAGCATGAAATACAAGGTCACTCAGGCACTATGAAGATGAGAAGCTGCCAACAAGGATATGGACTGCCATAAATGCCAGTCATTTGTGAGATTACCTGGGTACCAGGCAGATCTATATGCTTGACTCAATCAAAACGTAACTGTCAACTACCACCACACTGTAGCCATGGAAAGAAGGACTGGAAATTCTGAGTATTTCCAGCAGGCAATTTCCAATGTCGTGGCAAAAACCTCATTGACAACACTAGTTTCCCCAATCGCCAAATGAATTGATTAGAGAACAGCTACATGAATGACATTTGTAATTGAAAGTTTCTAACAAGAAATTAGGAAAAGCTTAGCAGAATGTAGGTTGAGAGGATCGGATACTTCATTTAATTAAAACAGATTGCATATAGTTTGATTTTTTTCCCCTGCCAAAGAAGAGTTGTCTCCAACAGCATAACAACTGCTAGTGCCAGAATATATGATAGATATCTCTAATACTCTCCAACCCTCCAGCTATTTTCAGCTCAGGAACCTTCTGTGCCTGATGAGGATTATGTATGCTCAATACATTTCTGTTCCATGAACTTCTCCAGTCTCACCCTGAACTCATGAAGACTTTTAGCAGCTGTACCCTAACTCCTGTGGTTAATTTTCAACCCGTAACCCTACAGTCAGTTTACATCCTGACATAAACATACAGCAAAGCAGTTGCTCAAAGTAGAGCTAAGGTGAAGACAGTCTGAGAACACCTGCCTGGCCGAAGACCTCTAGGAACTTCACAAAAGTAATTACAGGGTCTCAGAAGAGAAAATAGTCATAGTATCTCTTCAGCTTCCATCAAGCCAAAAGGTACATCCCACGGCGAAGGTTTGCACCGAACAGCAAGATCTTTCACACTATCAGAGTAATGGGGTTTGACACCAAAACCAAAAGGTTTTCCAGGTCCACTACTGTGACAAAGAGCAACATCAATGCTCACATATAACAGTATTTATCTGTGTGTAAATATAAGCCCAGAAAGCAGAAGAGATGATTAAAAATGTGTGTGTCTGTATATGTGCAAGGCAATTCCTCCTCCTTCTGAGCACTTCTCTGCTCTCTCAGGAGCAGCATTAGCTCCATTAAGAGTGCAACTGAGTGTGGTGAAAAGGACTTTTGGCATGATGGAGTGACTGCTACACTAATGTGCCTGCAGGACCTCACTGCTGGTGCTTCCAGAGGCAGGGAACTGTATTTCATCACTAATTATAAGAAAAAGGGGAGGAGAAGAAAATATCTTTAGCAGGCACCAGAAAGAGCAGCAAAGACAGTTCACAAGCAAAGTACTCATGCTTACTACATGTACACTTAACACATAACTCAAGGAGGCCAACTGGAAAACAGAAGGGTCTTTCCAAAGATTTTGAGAAAGGACGTGGCAGAGGGGAACAGTCCCACAGGGCACAATGACCCACTACAACAGATCCCTCCTCTGCCTCTGCACAAGCTCTGACACACACTCGACTCCCACAGCAAAAGACTGGGTCATTCTCTGCTATTTTCTGCAGCAGAAATAAAGAACCTCCAAGCAGATGATGACGAGTAAAACCTACACCTCGCAGCTCACTGTACAAGTGCAGTCTGATCACTGGTGCCATCTTGGGTCTCTGTGCTGTGCCTGCCCTAAGACTGAATTTAAGAAAAAAACACCCTCAAGGACAAGACCAACATCCAGGTAGAAGTTCAGGAGCTTTAAAAAAAATATTGGGCTTCCCTAGCCAAGGAACTGGAGGTCAGTTTTATCTAAATGACTGAAGCAGTGGAGTGTACCAGAGTGTACTCAGTACACAGCATAGAAATGTCCAGGTAGGATGGTTGCTACAAGTTTTTCTACAAGCTGTTTTTCCACCTCCAAGTTCTTTATACGTATTAGTATTGGATGTATCCCAACACAGAAAGCAAAAAATACCTACCTGCTCTCCAGTTTTGGGGTCACTGAACTGAGAAGGAAATCCTATTTTGTCAAACTGTATTTTCAATTATCCCCATCTCCGGTCACAATTTTCAGATAGCCTAGTGCCAAGGGCCAAGGACTGAGAGATCCAAACAGATTAAAAAATTTATTCCACCCCATACTGCTTTGCAAAATGTAATCAGTTCTTTAAATGTATACTACCCTCTACTACCCAATGCTTTCCTTCCCCCTGGAGCACAGGAAGTATTTGAACAGCATGCAGTGAAGCATCCTTAAAACAATTATAGTACCCTTAACACTTCCATTATATTTTATTATCCATAGTCCTCAGGCATGCACACATGTATATTATCTGTGCTTTATAGATGTGGAATCAAACTGCACTGCAGGCAGTCCCTGAGCAAGTCAGCATCAGAAGCAGACCCCCTGTTCAGGGGTCATAATATTTTTCTAGGAAATTAAACAAGCCAGAATTTCAGCTGGTCAGCATTTACTTGAAAACAGCTCACCTAAGTGAGCAACACTCCTGGTGAAACCAGCTGGACAAATAAGACTCTCAGCTTGGTGTTTGAACAAGCAAAAAAAGCACAAAGAAAAAGTCACAGGAGAGGAAGATCAGACTATGTTTTTTTCATAAGCAAACAAAACCCTCGGAAAATTAACTTTGGATTAACTTGAAATATTTTGTTGAGGTGGGAAAAAAAGGAATCTTTGTTTCGCATTTGTGTTACTCAACCTTTCCCCAAACTTATTTTAAGACTTTTTACATTTAAGAGTTATGTTTAAAAGGGGAAGTGTCCATAGGAGTGGGGTGTATAAAAAATGCTACATTTCACTGTTCTAACATATCCCTTTCCTCTCCCAAATACTGTCATTTTCATATGACTGTCATATTCTTCATATTAAATAGAAATATGGGAAAAGTGTCATGCCCCTAAAAGTCCATTTTTGAGGGGAAAAGACACATGCATAGAGCAGACAGGAATCAACACAGGGTACTACTAACAGAAACAAACTGCTCCCTGAAGAATAGCACATGTGGGAGAGAGCCTCCATGCACTCCAGGTGCCCACTTTGTCTCCAAAGGGAACAAGTGAATTGACAACACTGCTGGACTCTTAGTATGATCTACCTCTCAGAACACCCCACCAGGCACTCACAGGAGAGTCCCTGCAAACCCAGAGAAGGCAGAGCACAGCATTTCCATTCTCCACACAGGACCAAGACACTGGTCTGAAGGTCCTGCTGGTGCCACACAGCACCCCCATGCAGCATCGCCCACTGATACAGGATTACAGAATCACAGAATGGATTGGGTTGGAAAGGACCTTAATGATCATCTAGTTCCAACTCCCCTACCATCAGCAGGGACATGTTCCATTAGGCCAGGTTGCCCAAAGCTCCATTTAACCTGGCCTTGAACAATTCCAGGGATGGGGTATCCACAGTTTCTCTGGGCAACCTGTTCCAGTGCCTCACCACCCTCACAGTAAAGCGTTTCTTCCTAATAGATCTGCTGGGTTGACTCCAGACTGCCTTATAAACTCACTATCCTCTCTCCAGTCTTCTTCCTACTAGGACAGACAGTTCAAGAAAAACTTTACAAGATGACCCACAGGGCACCGGGAGGAGAAGCCATAGGTGATACCACCAGTAAATCTGTCACACTGTGTTTGCTGGTCTGTAACATAGAACATCAGCTGGGACTGTGTGAAACAAGAGGGGACCAAGGCTTCAGCAAGCACAAATGAGGAGCTGCATGACCCAGGAGCTACCCAGGCTTCTCACCAGGATGTCAACTCACCCACTGCAAATATTTACAGAGTAACTGCTGTACCGCTCACTTGTCAAATGCTTTCAGTGGTGGTGAGGAATAGCCATGAGAGTAAAGCTGAGGCTGCTCTGCATGGTGTCTCCCTGAAGCCTCACGAATTTGTTTTGCTAAAGCAGTGTTTCAGACCTGCCTGCAAATGAAGACTGTTACCAGCAGCAGTTCTGCACTGCTTCTTTCATCCTCCCTGCACACTTCACTTCTTTGGTAGTATGCTTTAAAAGTGGAACAAACTACACTCAATTCAGGATAGGACTCATCTTTGTTGGAAGAAAGATGTCTGTTGCAAACATCTTCTTAGAGCAGAACAAGACCTGGCTATTTAAAACTAACTGAATCCACTTGGCTCTGTGTTCTTATGGACAACTTGTTAGGTGAATTACTAATTCACTTGACAATAAAAATCATTAGGCATCTCCATACAGACTAGTCTTTATTCTGTGGGTTGAATGTCCTTGAGGAAAGAAATTAATCTTCCTTGCATGTATACCTTTTCATAACAAAGCATTCACCCAGGAAGTTTGAAATTCACACCCTACTATATTTCACAACTTCCCTATGCAGAGAAAGCATTTATTTACATGGGCAAAGTACTGCAAAGTTGATGAGGGCACAAACACACACCATACGGACCTCCCCCTGCTAATTCCCTGCACAGGTATTTATCAGTGCACCAAAACCACACAGCAGCTCGCCTGATTACCACACAGACAAACCCAACCCCAGGCAGGTAAACCCACTCTTTCATTTAGAGTGTTCAGGCGGTGGGTTGCAATCCAGCCTTGGCCCGCAAGTAAGGTTTGACCTGATCGACCCGTCATTGACCTGATGGCAATGCCACTCCCCTGATATGGCTCCAGTCACAACAGGGAGAGCTCAGAGCGAGTGGCTGCTTACCACCTCAGTTCCCAGCCACAGGAATGTCAGGCTGTACTTCACCGGAGCACTGCCTGACCTATAAAACCGCACCACCAGCCTTCTGAAAAATGTGTGAACTTCAGTGAAATTCGGCTAGGCATCTCCGCGATGCCCATCTGATCCCACGGCCTCAGTCTCCCGAGGCACGCGAGGCGGGGGGCCGGGTGTGTCCATCCCGGCTTCACACTCTCCCGGGCACGCTGGAGTTCGCTGCTGTAGCACGTGTGTGCACTGGTGTCCGGGCACAGCCGCGCTGTACCTCCTGTCAGCGGAGAGCGGGGGAAAAGGAGGGAAGGGCAGGCGAGGGACGCGGAGATGGGACAGGGACGAGCGCTCACCCTTCCTGTTATTTCATTTTTCACCAGAGCTGGCAGCGGTGGGCCAAGCCTGTAGCCACCCGCGGGCACCCTCTCCCAGGGACTGCCGAGGTGCCGCCCCGCCGCCTCCCGGGCATCCTCCTTCCCTCCCTTCCTCCCTTTCTCCCTCTTCCGTCCCCGCCCGCCCCCCGCGGAGGGCCAGCACCGACAGCCCGCGGCCTCCCGCTCGGCGGCCCGGCGGGCAGGGCAGGGCAGGGCCGGGCAGGGGCGCTGCCCGGGCCGCCCGCGGACTCCCCCACTGACTCACCCGGCCGGCGGCGGCCGCGCTCTTCCTCCGCAGCGTGAGCCCGCTCCGCAGCAGCGCGGGCAGCTCCCGCAGCTTCTGCCGCAGCTGCACCGGCTCGTGGGCTCCGCCGCCGGGGTTCCAGCTTCGGGCCAGCTCCGCGCCCTCACACGGCGACGGCATCTTCACGGAGCCCACGGCCATGCCGCATCCCTGCCGGGCTGCGGCGCGCAGACCCGCTCGCCCTCCCGCTCTGCCCGCCCGCCTTCCCCTCGCGTCGCCCCAGCCCCAGCGCCGCTCCCACCCACAGGCAGGCACACGGGCGGGCGGTCAGGCGCTCCTTCGCACGCACCGCCCGCTCACCTTCCCCCGCACGCCCCGGCCCCACCGCCCGGGCGGCGCAGGAAGCCCCGCCGGCCTCCACCGCTCCCGCTCCACGCCGCGGCTCCCGCGGTGATAAAGTGCAGGTAATGAGGAGGGTGGAGGAGGCGCGGGCGGGAAGAGGCAGAAAGTCCTGTTAACTCCTTTGCGTTCAGGGACCGCCGCCTGAGCCGTGGCCCCACCGCCCGGCACAGACCCCGCACCTGCGGTGAGAACACGGGGGACAGTGGCCAGCCCGCTCAAAGGCGGCGGGTCCGAGCCCAGACGAGAGGGGTTCGGGCTCCTCCAGGACCCGCGTGGCCTCGGCTTCCTCCTGGAGGCTGTCAAGACCAGGCTAGAGGAAGCCCCAAGCAGCCTGGTGTGACCCCCCCAAGCACTCAACTTGCCTGGGCTGGAAGCCTCCTGGGGTTCCCACTTGCCTGGGTCACCCTATGATCCGGAGGCATTATTTGTGTCTGCAAGGGTTGAAGACCTCCTCAGTTCCTTTCACAGTGGATTCTTGAGTCAAAGTATTTCATCCTCCATGACAGCATTGATACTGGAGAAACCAAGCAGTTCAGATCAATGACTTGCTTCTAGTCATTCAGGTAATCCTAATCCCTGGAAGAGAGCCCTCAATGCCAGGAACCAATTCCTTCAGTTCCATGAATTATGGGGGCTTTATTTAAGTCTCTGGAATCAGCCTTTTCTGATACAGATATTGCTTTCTGGTACAGGTATTGCTTTCTCTCTGTCAGACTCTATTCTTCTATTTAGATGAGAGCTGATCGCAATATGGGGCTCCCTTACATACATCTTCTGCCTCGGAGCTACAAATAAGGCTGACCTGCTCATCCAGGTTGAATTCACGAATGCCTGAATGTCTCAGTAAATGACATTATAGTCAAGCCAATCTCACAGCCACATTACCTTGTCCCAGCCAAGAGGTCCCACTGGTTACAGGACTGACCCTAGTACTCCTCCAGCCCCACAGGGAACTGGCTTAACCATGAAACTAACCTTGAGGGAAAAAAGGAATAGGTTTTTTCATCACTAATGTGCTCCCTAAACCAGCTTCTCTGGGATTACAGAGGCACCCATAGTAGAAAGATGGCAGATGTGCCCAACCTGTCAGGGGTTCTGAGACACAGAATAGCCCCTTCCAGCATCAGTATGGCATCTGAATGCAGCAGCAGCAGCCTGGCCATTTGGCTACACTGACTTGACAGCAGGCTGCTGTGAAACGGTGATCCTGCCTGCAACACATGGTGTGTACTCCCTTTGCAGCCCTTACGTGGGATCTGGTAACCATCAGACTCTATTCAGTTGATTGATCTGGTGGAAAAATAACACCTCAGAAAATAATGAATTTTCCATTGGGCAGACAGCTGAATTGATCCACCTTGTGACCACACAGCTGCAGGGTTGAGGAAAGCAGAAACCTGGAAGTGAGGTAAAGCAGAACTGCTCCTTTCAGTAGCTGTCTGTCGTTAAATCGGCTTAACTGCATCCTGTGTGTGTGATTTGATGAGCAGCATGAATCAGGCCAACACAGTACTCTTGTAAAGGACAGGGTTTGCTCCAGCCACATTCTGCCACCACCTCTTTCCTGCTGGTATCAACACTCATTGTCCATAACATTAGCCAGATCTGAAAGGTTAGGTGTAAAAAATAACCACCTGTGTTAGCAGAGTGATATGGCCCATTGCATGATGCCTATTGCTGACACAAAAGACAGAAAAGGGATACGACAATTGCAGCCCTAACTTAGACAAAAAAGTGTGCTGCAGACCTCAAAACACCAGAGATATCTGGGAGCCCCAACTGGCAACACCAGCACCAACCCTTTTGCAAGGACAAAGGGCATTATGACATAAGGATGCTTTAGCCAAGGCTGATCAGATATAAGAAATATGGCAAGCACTGGCTGTTCTGTGTGATACCTTGTGGTCCAAACATTTCTATTATTTCACTTGATTTGTGCTTTCCAAATGCCCTGCAATGTAGTTTTGACAGTTGTGTTGCCTGGCAGCGGCTTTGTCACAGCTCAGGATGTAATTATGAAGAGAAGTGTATCTACACCCAAAATAATAATGGATCTTTAGTGTATGTGCTTCACAAAAGGACCACGTTCCTTGTCTGAGTCTTTAGGCACTGCTACAATCCAAATAGCAGTCAGACAACTCAATAAAGTGGGACTTAATGTGACAGACTGGGGTAAAACCAGAAGTAATTTGATTATGTTAAGAAAGGGTAAAATTATGCCAGTGCTCAGATTTTTTGTTTGTTTTTTAACTAAGCAAGATAACTTGTGAACACTGTTAGAAGAGAAATAAATATGCCCTGCGATGTGTTTAAAATTTATCAGCTGCCAGATAACACAATTTGGACTAACAATTGTCAGGAAAAAAGAGTAGATAGTAACTAGGCCTCTCTATTTCTTGTTTGTACCATTCAAGGGATGGGAATCAGAGAGCAAAATAGAGCTGGTCAGGAAGTATTTGCCAAAATGGTTTCATTAAAAAAAAAAACAAACCACAAAAACAAACAACCAAAAAAAAACCCACAAAAAAAACAAAACAAAACAAAAAAACAAACAAAAAACCAAAAACAAACAAACAAAAAAAACCAGAACAGTGTGTTGCACCCAAAATGTGTTCAGAGCATCTTGCTTTCAGTAAAATGTCACTGAAGGAAGAGCAGGGCTCTGAGGGAACGTGGTCCCTATTTGCAACAGGTTTGGCCCCTGCGTGACTGGATTTCCTGTCTCTCACAGACGGCAACGGTAACACAAAAGAAATATCAGCTCCACTGACCATGTGCAGACATTGGATACTTCCAGTTTTCCAGATTAAACACTTATAATTTGGTCTGTTATAAATCAAAACCAAGGAGACACTCTCTCTGGTGCTTCTAGCAAGAGATCCAAGTTTGAATATACCTTCCAGAGTGGAGTCTGGACCAGGTTTTGTTCCCTCACTTGCAAGAGCCTTCATATAAATATAGAAATGTCTATGTTTAAATAGATACAGGATGGAGTCTGGAGACCTAAACAACTCTACTGCACTTTACAGATGTGGAGCCTGGGAGTGTCCGCTTTTTTGAATGTGTTTGTTTTTCTTCCACGGTGTACCACAATCAAAAGAAATTCAGTAAAAACAATACAAGCTGTTTCATGCCTGTATGTGTTTCAAATCAGTTTTTAAGTAGATATTGCAAAAAAGAGTTATCTGGAATCAGCCATTTCCTGACAAAGCATAATAAACTCTTATTTTGAACTTAAAGTATTAGAAGTTCTTGACTCTGTTGGAATAATTGATAGATGCCACTTTGGTTTTCCCTGCATGGAATGAAGATAGGCAGTGCAGGGATAGAATTGAGGAATACTGGGGTGCAGGAGCCAGATGTCATTGACAAGCACTGATCCTGAGCCAGCTGCTTGCAGCAGTCTGTTTGGAATAGTTGCTCTCCCTGACCTGGCCAGAGGCATTTAAAAGAAAGCAAGTTTTTTTCCAAAACAACACCCACTGTACAACCAGCCAAACATCACTTCCCCTTCCCAGGCAGTCCTGCTGAAGTGGGGATGGGGGTCAATGCTTTCCTATCCTTTCAGAAACTGAGTTGATTTTCTTCTTCCCATCTCTTCAGAAAGCAGGCAAGCAGGTTTTTCTTCGTAACATCTCCCATTCAGGAGGAGGTGAGCTGTGCACTGGCCACCGCCCTATATGATATCCAGATGAACATCAAAGGAGGTCCCTTTCTGTGGGACCCGTCCCATACTCTCATGAGAATTGTATCCTACAAATTTTAGTTTGCCAAATGTTACTCCAGGCCCAATGCATGTGAATCACAGACTGCCTCTGTCATGCTCTGAGATCCTGGCAGCTCTCAGGCTCCTGACATGGAGAAGCTTGGCCTGGCAGATTTTTATTTCTGGCTTTAAAGGTAACATGTGCAGTGACCCTGTAAAAGAGAAGGGCTGAGGAAGGCTTTGCACCACGCTACCACTTCAGTGCCTCACAGCAGTCTCAGGGCATGTTTTCCAGTCCCAAGAAGGGACATGTGTGCCCCTCATGACTTCACCCACAGCACAAGTGTGGCAGGTGACCATTCAGGCACCATGCTGTGGGCTGGAGGTACACTGCAGAAGTCTGGGCATCTCTCACCTTTTTCTGCTTTGGTTCACCAAACTTCAAAACAAAAGTTTTGAAGTTCACACCTCAGCCTGTTCACACCTCAAAGCTGCTAGGGATCTGCTTTTGGCTGAATAACTTGCTTCAAATTTTTGAGTTGTTAGCTCCTTTCCACCTCAGTTGCATTTTAAATGTTGAATATTGCCAACTTGCTATGGATATAAATAGCATAAGTTTATTATCAGAGCCATATACATCAGGGGCATGTATGTGAGTAACCCACACTTAAAAAAAAACCCTCACCATTTATTTTGTTTCTCAAGTAATTTTTTTTAAAGAAAAATTTCCAGCTGTTTTAGTACTGTGTCATCACATAGACCAAATATCCAGTGACTTAAGCTCTGAAGCACTGCTTGCAGCATTTCCGAGATGTGAAAGGTCTGCAAAATGTAATGTAGGCTCAGTAACAGAAAGATACCAAAATGGGAACAGGGGATGAGGAAACAGGAGATCAGTGCAGGATGTGACTTGAAAGACTGCAGAACAGGAGAATAACTACCAAAAAGAGGGAAGAGCTGAAAGATAAAGGAGATGTATGAGTAGGTGAAATATTTCAAGTAGTTTCATGATTTGTGTGACTCAGAGCTGAAAAGTCTGAAGCTTCCTTTATTAATTCAACCTCCAGTTTTCTCTTGGCAGCCTATGAACCTCTTCACTTCAGTGTCTGACCCTTTCCCCACTGCACCTCACTAACAGCCTCTGCTCCCAGCACCTCTTCCAAGCTTCAAAGTTCGAGGCATCTTCAAATTGCTGCTCGGCCTGTGTTCTGCTCATGAATCATCCATGAAACTGGGACATGATCCCTGCTATTGACTCTTCAGGACTCAAAAGATGAGAGAGCTCTGGAGCATCCTGAGCCACTGAGTTTGTTGCTGTTATTTTTTGAACCAGAATTATGGCACTGGTCAGAGGAGAGGTGTGCAGGCGGGCGTTTATAATCCTAAATGGATCTCTTTGCATTTCCGTTTGCAATTTGGTCTTTTAAAAGAATCACCGGGCCATGATGACAAGGGCATAACAAATGTAAATACAGCCAAAAGCATTGTTTGGTGCACAGCAAACTTTTGCCTTAATACAAACCTAAGGAAGAATACATTCACTGTGGTAACTGATTTGCCAGAGCTAATGAACCTGACTCAACTCTTCAGTTTGATTTGTCTTTTTAACGTACTTGGAAGCTGGGGACCTTATGACCTCTCAGGGAAATTAATACTCTTAAAGCTCTCATGTCTGGACTTTTCTGTCAAAACAATGTTGTCATTGAGCTATTGCTCTTTCTCTTACAGGGCAAAATTAAACTCCAAAGCCAATAAGATCCTCAGTGGAGTTTGCTCAGTTTGTTTGTTGTTTTTTTAACTAATCATAGAAATCTCAAAATGCCAAATCAATATCTTTTAATTAAAAATTGTAAAGAAACACATAAATGGACCTGTGAAATCAGGCAGTTTGTCTGACAGCTGCAAGCAAAATTCAAGTTTCTTTACTCCCAGGCATGTGGGCATATGCATAATTTTATTTTTTTTTTTAATGTCCAATGTGAGAAGCTTTACATACATTTACAGAAGAGAACATGTAGGAGATTTTGAAAAAGACAAATTGCAATTAGGAGCTAAATTCTCACAGTCAGTGAAAGATCTCCTGTGTGATTGATGGTTAATCTGCATATTTATCTTTTCTTCCATAGCTGTTAAATTTCCTATTTATGTTTAAATTCATGTTTTCTGTTTTAATTCGTATTTTTTGTTTCTTCTCCATATGTGTGTGAGGATGCTTTAGCCTCAATTTGTAGAAACTGTGTTTAAGACACTATGCTGCCTCTTTGAATGTCTGAGACCTCTCTGAATCTTCAAATACTTAAGCTCATCAAACACATTTGAGAGGTATTGAAATCCAAAAACTATTAAGCCCTTAAAAGTATTCTGAAAATAGGCAGCCGGTTAAGAGCTGCAGTTAATGCTTCACTGAGGTAAAAAGTGCAGCACTTCATGAGAGACCTCAAAGTCCAGACAGGGTCTCAACCTCAAGACACAAATCCATACAAAATCAGGCTTCATTGATCCCCAATGCTCACAGAACTGCTACAGAAGTGTGTGTGGCAGAGATACAGTTCTACCGCATGTACATCCCTCTAGTGTCTACTCAGCTTTCAAATGAGCGAGCTACTGTAATGCAATGACTTTCTCGTATTATCATTTGCAAAAAGGGATATTTGCATAAATGTGCACACAGATATTTCAGGTCGCCTTTTGTTTTAATTACAGTGTCAGTATCTCTCACTGTCTCCACGTGAACAGACCCTAGCCTCACATAATGTCTTTGATGAAGGAAAAATACAAAACCACACGCCAAATATCTTGAGTGTCTAGAATAAACCTGGATCCATGTTGACAAGCTTTTCCCAGGGATAGTAACATCAGTAAAATCTTTTCATTCCAATTTCCTGAGAGATTGGAAAAATCAACAAAAGAATGAGATTGATTGCCAGAAATAATATTAACATTTTAAACATGAAACCATCTCACAACATGAGTATTGAAACGATGTAAAACAATTTCTTTAATTTGTTTTCTTTGTGTTTGTTCTGGTTTTTGCTTTGTTTTAAATGTGCCTGATTTTTTCCACTGAATAAGAGCATCACAGCCGTTGAACAGAAATAGGGAGCCAGATGACTGGAAGAGAAAATCACATCTGACTGGGGAGTCAGTAGACAGTCTCCACTGCGCAAGGGATGGTGTAGGTTTGCTTAGTGGCTAGATAGGTTTCTTTGGTTTTGTTAAGAATAACACTTCCTTCTAGTAAATGGAGTGAAGTACAGCCAGACTAGCACTAGCAGAGGTAATAAGGCTGTGGACAAATCCAGGTGACTTTGTCCTTTCCTTTTGGGTGGTGGTAGAGCAGGGAGGGCTCACTCCAGCACATCTGTGTAAGGCCAGGAAGATACTACCATCCACATCTGCCATTGCAGGAAGGCCAGCAAACATATGCCTGTATAAGGGTATAATAAATGGCTTTTGAAGGGATCAACACAAGGGCATTTTCAATTCTGTGTCCAGAGTTACAGCCTGATCAGCCCTCAAGTCTCACTCCAACAGCCCTCCTGGGATTCCTGACTGTTCAGTTATCCTGTGGGACATCTGTTCAAAGGGGCTGTAGGAAAATACAATCAAAGCAATCTTGTCTTCAAGGAAGTAGCAGATTGCAGGGGAAGGGTTGGGAAAGGAGAGATGCCTGACCAAAACCCTGTGCTGAGATATCTAACACACCTCGAGAAAAGAAGAAATTGTCTGTGTCCTGCCCATACCAATCTCTTCCCACTTCAGTCCCCTCTAACTGTTTACAAGCACCCCTGGAGATTTCTGAAAAGCAACAGGAGTCAGGGAGTTAAAGAAATTGGGATAGCAAACCAGTTTGCCCTAGGATGACAACTGGTAGATCCAGTTGAGACCATCCATGGAAAATAATGGATGTTGGCTTGTAGAGAGGTGGGTTTTAGTGGAACCTTACTACAAAGGTGTACATCTACATGAGACCACTACTAGCTCTGGAGTCTGCATGCATTTAGCTGCCTGAAATGTGTTTAGGTTACCTGGAGCACCCAGAACAGTAAAACAAGACACCCATGATCCAGTCTCCGAACAAGCCACATCAGCAGCCATGTAAAACCTGCTGGAAGAGAGTCACAGTAAACACACAGCATTGTACTTGCAAAAGACATAAGATGAATTTGCCTTGCCTTCAAGGCCTGAAGGCCTGGAAAAAGACCTTCTTTTGTACTTTGCATACAAGATATTTACAGTGTTTTCTGAAACTTAGATACACTACCACTGTAAACAGTGTTGTATCTGTAACTGTAATGAAATAAAATTAAAAATTCATATAAAAATTAAGCTATTCCTAACAAAATACCAAACCAAACTAATCTAATTAACAAGTTGATATTGAACATATTAACTTACAGACAAGGAATTCGTAAACTATCTAATGATGTATTAAGCTAACAGCCCGAACAACAGCATGTATCAAAGGAAATTTAAGACACTTTGCCAACTAGAGGACTTGGCTAAGCTAATACATTTGTAGCTGGATCTAATTATTGAATTAGAGCTTCAATAATGCTCTTATGGCAGCCTGCCTGGACTGTTGTGGTTAGGCAATAGCAATTCTTCCCTTTTCTTCCAGTATTTTCATTCATTTGCAACACAATTTGTGAAGAATAGAACTTGAAAGCCAGTCCAGCTTCCCATATCACAATTAATAGTCAAACTTATAGGATAATAATTAGGACATACATTATTGCCCCATCCTTATATATGACTGCCTCAATACAGTCAGATGTTTACAGCTAGGTACTTATTTCTAAACATAGTCCTCATGAACAATTTTAAAAGGAACCCTAACAGACACTAAAGAAGAGAAAAATATTTAATTATATATTTATGTTTCTGCTTCCCACTTCTTGCCAAACTGCATGTGTCTTGGGAGACTGATCTGCTGTTTAATTAAGATCTTTCTGGTAATAGTAAACTAATGGAGTATTAAGGTACTCTTACCAGTTTGCAGTGACTCTAATACTGTTTGGTCCTTCTGACTTGTCAGAAGAGGAGAGATTCACCTGCTGTGAATCTTTCAAAGGTTAGTGTTTACTTCCCACAGATTTTGAACAAGCTAATAAAAGGCACCTGGGAAAAGAGGAATGTAAGTGGCTGGAGAAGGCTGACAAAAATAGGATGAAATATAGTGAGTCCCTCAAAGCTTATATTATGCCTGTGTTACAATCCAAGAATGTCTTCCTATCAGCTTTCACTGAAGCTGACAGTCAGTAAGAACTGATTACTAATTTAGTAATTCATGGAAAATTCTATTTTGGCAGGTGAGAATGCTGTCTAAATGGGAAGTTATTAAAACTAATTGGGTCATGTGAAATCAGACAGTTTGTCTGAAGACAAAGCTGAGCCAACTTGGGAAATGACTGAGAACTTACTCTTTTTTAGAACTTTGAAGCACATTGGATCTCATTAAAGACCAAATAAATGCATTTCAAAATGAAGAAAAATGTAACAGAACCAGTTCCTCATATTGATTCTTCACCTTTGAGTTTTATCCATCTGTAGTCTAGCTACAGATGAACCAAAGAACCAGGCTCCCTTTCTTGTCAATGGAGAGAAAGAAGTTTGTATTTTGAAGTCAGCCACTGTGTTTTGAATAAGGCAGGTCTTAGAAATGACGTTTTTAACTCCACTGACTATAAAGTGAATTAAGGCAAGCAGCTGAAATCTAGGCAGCTGCACTGCAGACACCTAAATTTTGCACTGGGTTTTCATTCCCACCTCGGTAAAATGGGCATGAAATGTAACTAAGCCAGGAGAGAACATTTACATTATCCTTCAGCCAGAGTTAACAATGCTCTCTGGTAAATGTATACCACACATGCCCTACATATTCATTGTCTTGGATATCAACTACATGCCTTAATTAAATAAACAGTGTTTAGCTTTTGCTACATCACAAGAAAATTATAAATACTTGATTTAAAACCATTTTTTCAGGATCTGCAGGATAGACTCCATGTCTGAAACCTTTGTCCTACCCAAGTTGTAGGGAAAACACTCACTTTAAGGTAAGCCATATACAAACAGGCCATTTGTTGCTTAACCTGTTCTCTGGAGGCTGTGTTGCTATGGATGAATACACAGCACTTAGTCTGAGGACACCATTCAGCCTCACTATGTTTTCCTGTTGGTAGGCACAACAGAAGAGAGGAGCAGTGAAGGAAGGGGGAGTAAAATCATGTTTGCATTCTGCCACCAACTCCAGAATGTATAAAAGAACTCACTGATATGATGAAAGTAGTGAAATAAATTGGAAGTTCATCCAGTTTCAACAACACTCTGGTGAGAGTGCTGGACTAAAATTGCCAAATTCTTTCCTTTTTCTTCTTTAGACCTGTCACAGATAATCTCTGGTCAAGTAGCTAGCCAGATGCTTCTCACCAGCCCAGCTATCAAGATTATGGACATCACAACCATCCTTCCATTAGGACACCAGCCATAAGTTCAGAGCTTCTGGCTTGGCCACAAAGACTTCAGCAACCACCAAGGTCTGCTAAAATGCAAACTTCTTCCCCAGAGGACAACATGAGGGGCTTGTGGGGCATTAGCACTGACACCACTGACAATCAGCACACCGACTGCCATACGGCTCTGTCTTCCTACCATTTGCATACACCTCCCCAGCTCTCTGCCACTGTATATGCTCCCCTATCAGAGGCATGAAACTGAAGTACTAAGTGGCAGAAAATAAAAGCTGAGGTTGTCCCACACTCCCGGAAAACCTTCCTGCCTGCATCCCTCCACTGATACTGACAAATCTCCCCCCAAACTTTCCAGTGATTCACAGATGATATAATTAGATGATTGTATCTGAAGAGATAAATCTCGTAATCAAACAATCACCAGAAATGCAAAGCAGCGTAAAAGGACGTCACCATACCCAGCAGTCCATCAAGGCTCCCAGAGCCAATTACCTGCAACCAGCACAAAGTTTTACACACTGAGGAGAGGGCATGAACCAAGAACTTTGAATACAACAGTTGTTTTTCCTCCGTCATGGTAAGCAGGACAGAATCAGCTGACATGGAACACACGGGAGAAGGCTCTGTTCTTTAAAGACACTATTTGGCATGCAAAGTGTCCTGGGTGCATGGGTAACAACCTGCAACTATGATCAACAGTCCTCCACTCTTCCTAAGCAAGTTCACAAATAAAATAACCAAGGATGAAGTGTAGCCTTGTATAAATGAAGCTTTATGTGCATATTCAGATCTGGGACTTGGATATGAAACCATTTTAGTGGATGCAAAATCTCCTCTAGTCAGTGGCTAGTAGACATCCTTTCTCACACTCCTGGAACTGCCTAAAGCATTTGATCCAGTCTCAGAGACTCAGTTCCTTTTCCTGAGAAAAAAAAATTATACCATCTGAAATGGTTGGAGCTTTTTCTTCAGCAAGGCACTCAAAGAATAATGAGAGAAAACTGCAGCTTTATCAGCAACTTTCACACAGCTCTTTTTCAATATCTACAAGCAATCACTAGGTACAGCAGTTGGAAAAACAGAACTTAAGTTCCAAGTTATTACTTGGATAGTCACTTGTATCACCTTTCTGAAATCTAGACATTGCATAGCATCACCGAGCAGTCATTCCTGGCTGGCTGGGAAACTTGTCTCTGGTAGATCATAATCTGGTTTTAGTAAGTCATGCTTTGATCATCCATCATCTGACTATAGCATGCAGTGTATGTTCACAGGAAACTGCAATTACTGTAAAATACTGCCATGCATCTTCTCAGAAAAGCAGGCTCTCACACGCATGCCAAATTTTGCTACTACAAGAAGCCATCCTGTTGTACACAGTTTTCCCTTAGGAGGAACACACAGTAAACAACACCATGGACCTGACCCAATTTGTGCAGCACAGTGCCAGAATGTGTAGTGTAAGAACCCCACAAAAGCAGGGAAGAACAAACGTTCATGCTCAGCTGAAAGACTGCAAGTGATGACAAATTGAAATTACTTTTGAAATTGATTCCAACAGTTAATTATGCTCAACAGTTAGAACTTTGCTTTCTAGAAAGATATTTATAATAGGCATTTTAGTCATCTAATTAAAATGTGATTCAGAACTTGTGAGCCTGAGAGCCCAACTTCCCTGCATGTCCAAAGGGAAAGCATGTCCAATATGGATAGCACCAGCTGGATCAGGGCACCTAAATAGGTGTGTAGAATCCTAAATATCTGTCTTTGTCTTCGTTGGTTTAAGATAACCTAAAGCCATGTTCCCATTCAGGTTGGTCACCTTCACATAATTACTTTTGATATAGCAAAGAAATGTTGAAGCAAAGTAAATCCGTTTGTGGGTGTAGTGAGAATCGTACCACTGCAGCATGCAGCCAGTAGCACAGCTGGAACTTCAGCCCACACTTCTGCTCCTTGCTGCCTTGGGATAGGCTTGAGTACATACTTATGCCCTGCTCAGTGGGGCCTGTAGAAACAGATTTCAGCTGTTATAACAATGCTTTTGTCTCTGGCACGCATCCATGCAAGGAACTTCGGCTCCTCCAATTTCTTGAGTATTGCTCGTTTCCTGGAACATTTGGAAGCATCACAGCCTTCTTCCCTATTTCCCTGCCAACCTGTGCAGCAGGGCAAAGGGTTCAAGTGACTTCATGCATTTTTACTGGTGTTTCTCTTTTATTTCTGAAAGGGTGTAAACCAGTAACCAGGAATTCTGGATAACAACGCCCTCTTATGCTTCATTTCTTGTCTACCATCCCACGGCAAAACTTCTCATTCCAAAAGATTTGCCTTGTTTACCAGCTACTGACTTCGGTGGCTACTTCTTCAGTCATAAAACTCGCTCTGTGTTCTTCTCCAGTAGCTGTTTTCTAGCATATCCAATGCAGTACAACTTTGGGGCAACTCTACAGGCTGCTGTCCAGAATGCACTGCTGCTCTTTTCTCCTAGTAGCACAACACTGGCTTGTGCTGGTGTAGGCAGGGTGCCAGGAGGTGTTCAAAAGCCACTGAGACTTCCACACTGGTTGTGTCCCCTCATCTCCCACCCTTGTCGCTCTAATGTTTTAGCCCAGCATAAGACTCAGGAGAAGAAACAACAGACATTATCTCAGGAGCGAATAGGCCTTCAAGGTAGATGATTTGCTTTTTCTCTGTATCAATACAACTGCTTCAGTTTCACATCTCACTGGCAAAATCAGGAGCAGAACAATGTAGGGCTGCTTTGGCTTTCTGAATGATTGAGCATGTGTTCTCCCTCTGCTCCCAGGTGGTTTAAATCACAATCACTGTCTTTTGTTGGTGATGTTTTGCTTTCTGAAAGGTTGAATGCTACATCCTGGCTTTCAAAAACCCGGTTCAGAGTGTTCTGCTTTTGCCTGCTCTAGTGCATATAGAGGCAGTAGCAAAACACCAGCATGGAAGTTAGTGTAGTGTGACTGCTGCAGTTTTTACACTCAGCCATGCAGAAGGTTTTGGTCCACATAGGAAATAGTTTTCTAACCCCTCCACATACACTTTTTTATTGGAAGTTCTCTACAGGTTATTGTTTCCCTCACTGGAAACTTTACAAATGCATCACCAACCCAAATCTGACTCTCCTTATGCATCTTTTAAACAGCCCATCCAGAAATCATTTCATATTCAAGAGGGTCTCAGTAGGGAGAAGAGTTAAAATCTAACCCCAAGTTGACAGGCTTTTAGAAAAGCAGGTCGTTCTACAATGTCACCTTACTTTTGCTCTTGAGGCTGAAGTTTCTAAGAAAAATATGCAACAGGCACATTGATAATGCATGGGTGTAGTCACACAACATCTCCATCTTGAAGGTGTGTTAAATTGCATTTACTCTTACCTTTTTTTCTTTAGCACGTCCCTTTAAGTCCCTGTGTGCATCTCAATACATGTTTTTAATAGTATTAAGAAAATGTTTTTTTAGTGGTATCTCCAAATCATTAAGCTGTCTTCCCACTACTGCCCCTATGAACAGTCTACAGACTATATAAACACTCACCATTTACATATGCATCAATCTGGATTATGTCATTGGCTCCACTATAGGCATTTTTTTAAAGGGTGTCCAGTGCAAAGTTTATATAAGAATAGTATGGATAAAGGCATTAGGTTGAAAACAACTGAGTTTCTATGACACAGGTGGTCCATCAGCTGAATCACAATAATTGACTACATGCATATTCTTAGCATGTTCCAACTGTAAAGTAAAATGTGTTAGTTTAAACCACCATGAAGGTGCTGCACCCTCAAGTAGTCAATAGGATGCAATGTGGCTATTCCAACTTAAAATCTGCAGCACGTCTTAGGGCAGATTTAATTGTGACTTTGGTGTAGTTTGGAGGCTTCCACTGTTACATGCCAGGCAATAAAGAGCCAGAAGAGTCATTCATTACTGTCAGATTACAGTGCAGAAAAGAATAGGGATCAAGAAGTGCCTACCAATACTGCTTTGAGTAATGATTGTCAGAACAGTGAAATCTGACCGTGTCACGAATTGTGAATTTAGGAAGCATGTGGTCCACCACAGGTCTCACAGTTTCAGAAAGTAATAAAGCTACCTGAAATAGAAAACTGACATTTCAAAAGCTCACATGAAACACTGTTTTGTAAATTTGGGGTTCACTGTAGGAAATTTTTCCATTTTGACCACACAACCTGATTATCAAACAGATGTGCTGTCATTTTATATTATAATAATGCTGCTAGTGTTTCCTGTGTCCTTTAATACAATCCAAAACAATGATTGCTTACTAATTTAGTGAAGCAGATTATTTTATACTATTGAAACATCTGCCTAATATCAACAATCCAAGCAAAGTCAAGTATTTCTTTTCAACCTGATCGAGTTTTATCAAAATCCAAAGTCTTCTGTGAAAATCTTTTATTTGAAGAAAGAAAGCACTGCTGCATGGGAAATATCTCCTTCCTTAGTCAAACAGTGAAACTACAAAGAGTAGCAAGAGTGCTTATAATGTCTGCTAGCTACAAATGCTTTTGTGTATATACAGGTCTTATCCCTGAACAAATCCATTCTTTGCTGGTCTTGGCTTCAGTCCCTTCACTTTAAGCCTTAGTCTTTCCCACACTCCTCTTCCTCAAAGATTTCTGGAAACCCAAAGGAGATTTACACAAGAAAAATAAACCCCTATTAGTCTTTGAGAAACACAGCTACTTTCTAAAAAAAATCTCAAGATGGAAAACTGGCTGAGTAATCAAAATCTGATTTTATTCAGACCACTGGTTAAATTCTGCAAGTCCTGAATATTCTGCTTTAAGTTATCTCCATCACAGGAGAGAGAAGCAATAGCAGAATTTAAGCATAGTTCAGAAATTACTAATGCTATATGGATGAGAAGCTGGACCATTGGGTTCAAAAGACAACATTCAAGGGTCATTATAATTAGCAGCTGGTTGTGTGAATGGGAATGGCAGTGCTGGCACTGTTAAACATCTCCATCAGCATCCTCCAGAACAGAAGTGAGATCAAAAAAATTGCATGAGTTCAGCAGAGGGCTACCAAGACAGCTGGGGTTGGAACCCCAGCCCAGTGAAATAAGGCTCAGGGAACTGGACTTTTTCAGCCTGGAAGAGAAATGGCTTCAGGGGGGGCCTAACAACAGCCTGACGGGACCTTTGGAGGACTAGAGAGAAGATGGGTCCAGACTCCTGTTTGAGTTCCACAGTAAAAGGATGAGAGGCAACAGACACTATTTTCATCAAGTGAAATTCTGGTTGGTTGGATGGAAAACAATTTCACTGTGAAAACAGTTAAGCAATGTAAAGAGGTTGTCTGGAAAAAAATTCTTGTCTCTATAGAGATACTCAAAATTAACTAAAGGCTCTGAGCAACCTGTTGCGACTTTGAACCTGGCCCTGTGCTGAGCAGAAGTGCTTTTCAACGTAATTTGATTTGTGATTCTGGGGCTCTCTTTATCTGTAAAATAAAATTAATTTCTACTTTTAAATGCTTTATATGAATTTATAAAGAAAGGAAAATTAATTCCTTAAAATGCAACCTTTTAATTTATACACTCAGGTAAAATGAAATTATTTATGATTTAATGTAGAAGTACTACACAAGACTTTAATCATGCAAATTACAACTATTGCTTCCCTTCTCTACAGGTTCATAAGCTGCACTCATCAACGTAATAGCTGATAAACTTCTTGTAGTGCTCTAAGCAGTGTGACTTAACATCTGGCATATAGCTTGTCTCATGGTTACTGGCATTCTCTTCTATCTGTTTAGATCTTGACTTCTTTTGTTAGGGACATTCACATAAACAGGATGTTTCTCTCTCTGCCTCTACTGATATCAGATTGATGTGAGTTCTCCTGGAATAGCCATTTTTGGCAAGGTAACATTAAAGGCTGTGATTACCAGCAAACAAAATCAAACCTGTATTCAAAATGACAAAATAAAATGGAATCTTGTCCAGATCCTGTTAGAAAAACTACTCTCTGTCTTCACTTTATCTGATAGCAGCAAATGTAATTTGCACAGCTGTTCTTCAGGGATTTGCACAAAGGCTTCAGGCTCTGGGAAGACCTAACCTTTGTTTCTTTCTGGGCTGATTCTATCTCATTTTTATAAGGTCATAAATCAAGGTGAGAGAAAGAGAAAATATATTTGGGCTTTTGAATGCAAAATGAATAAGGAAAAAGGATATAATTTAAAGCAAAGTCCTCCCCCCCTCCCCTTTTTCTTCCCAAGTGCAAGCTCCCTGCTGTACAAATCAAAAGTGTGCACCGAGACGGTACCTAAATCTTTTATGAAATGGGCCCTTCACTTGCACTTCAGTGGAGCTTGCTGTGCATTAAAATTTCTTTTAATGGCAGAAGGAAATAATTCCACAGTTAGGGCACAGTGCTTCCTGCTGCACCTGGTATTTGGGCTGGATATGGGCTGGATGAACTACAAAAGGTAAAGAGAATTTATTTGGTGCCTTTATGCTGTCTCCTCATGGACCACAAGACCTGAAGGTCCCTGAAGTCCTGTAAGGATAGAAAACATGTTGCTTTTGAGATCCATAAGGTCCCTATACATAGTCCCCTGCATACTCACACTATGTTACCTGACCTGCAATGTCACCCACCCTGCAGAGGGCATGTGGTAGCACAGGGATAGTTAAGGAATCCAAATCTCAAACCAAGGTGGGAAGTAAGCCAGCAAGGGTGGCCAAGGTCAACATTTCTGGGTTGCCGAGGGACATAGCTGCATGCCAGTATTCTCCCACAGGCAGCATATGGAATTCCCCATGGGAAGGTATGCTTTTTTCACGTGAATTCCTCCTGGTGTTCCCTCAGCTCTCCAATGTACTCATGTCGTGACTTAAGGACACATGGGGATTTTGACATGAGATACTTCATGGACATGCACCAATTTACCCAGCTATGGAGAACTGAATTCTCTGATGCCAGGCATATTCCTTTTTCACTCAGCTCTCTTGTTTCTCCCCAGCCACTTTGTTGCCTGCACAAGTTCCCTGCACTAACCATGAAGCAGAGGATATATGAATCCTACCTTGTTTTCCCAAATCCTCCCTCTTGCACAACATGCCTCTACAACCTTGGAGGCATCTCTACAGTTTCTCACCCTTGTGCAGGCATCTGAGGGTTGAAAGAATTTCATCGTTCTTTCCTTAAGTTGTTGACATTCATATTGCCTGGGCAAGGCTAACTCAGATCAATGCAGCTACGAGGGTGCGTACTCACAGATGTATTAGAACCAGCCTTCAAAGAAACCCCCTCAAGCCCAAAAACAACAAAAAAGGAGACTTCAAAGGATACATCTACCCCCTCCACAACATAAAGTCCTGTGCTCGCTGCAAACAATAGTAACAGAAAAATCTGCCCTAACAAGATTCAAGGAAGACGTTGAAGTAGACTCAGCTGGATTCCCTAGGAAGAGCAGACTCCTCCAACATGGAAGGGATATTTTATTTATAAATAGTATATGTTTAATAATACAAAAGCTGCAGTACCATCATCCAAATATTTGTTTTTATCTCTGTACAGGCAAGTCTGTCTGTCTCTGCTCAGTCACATCTTTTTTACTATACACTTCCAGTGTGGAATCCTTCCCTACATGTTTTTGAGTTTTTTCTATACCCGTGCTACCTCTAATGCACCCTTCATTGCATTATTTAGGTATAAACTCCAGCTTTAGACTGACAGGTAGAGCAGGGGAAAGCCCGAATTTCCTTATACTTTAACTGAGGACTGTAGTTTAGTGTCTCTGTTGTAGATCTATTTTTATGTGGCATCAGATGTGAGATATAACTTGCCTTTAGAATAATTTTTCATCATTCCTTCTTGAAGCTGCCAGTGAGTTTATTAAAACTGAAAAGGTAATGCCCCACATTCTTTTATGTATGTTGTTTTTTCTCTTCCAGTTCCTTTTGTCTGAACCAGAAATAATTGGAGCTAAACATATTTTTAAATACAAAGTTAAGGAAAATATGCACTAGAAGTTGGGGTTGGTTTTGGTTTTGGTGTGTTTGGTTTTTTTTCTGAGGACTAGATGTTCAGCTATGATAAAAATATTTCCAACATAATGTTGCAGTATGCCCACATTTCCTCATGTGCTGTCTTTGTACATTCTGTATCATATTTTATTTCAGCCTGTATTCAGAAGCAACTGGTAATGTGTATCAATGTTGGATGTTTTTGTGAAGACTTGTACTGAAGCAAAGAGCTAAGACCAAAGTTCATTCACGCTTTTGAGGTGCTACTGAAATTAAGTAATTGGCTCGCTACTGATAACTGTAGGAAAGTTTTGTAATGAGAGAAAAGATGTTTTATCTCACTTTCTCAGTCTATGTTTATTTGGACTATTTACAATAGGACACAAGAAAAGCTGTTAGAAATGGCACTGAACATCTTTGATTACAATTTGATCTTGACGACATAGTTTCTGCCCAGTCAGTGAATTCTCTGAAAATTAACAACAAAGAATTGCCACATAATGTTGGGAAGCTACATGCCATAGCTGCTTCCTGCAGTCATTCTCCATACTCATCTTCTCATGCTAATTTATCGCAGACTCTGACTGCACAGCTGAGTAATGACTACCATATATATAGGCAGAGGGATGGGTAACCCCCCCATGTATCTTTTGATTTCCACATCTACCAGAGCAAGAACCCACTATCTGGAATGGCCTTTCCTATAATCTTGTTCAGTAAAACATCTTTAATTCTGTTCCAACTTCAAAAGACAGCAAAAATGTATCTTTTAATATACAGTGACTGGCAGATGGTTATTGCCCACTGTTTTACTTTTCCTGAGTGTAGTTTATCAATGCTGCACCGATGCCATTCTCTCTTTGACACTAGCAGACTTCAGTTTGCATAGTGGGCTTTTTTTTAACAGAAATTATATTCCATTATCTCTGCAATCATTGTCTATTCTCATTTTCACACAATTGCTGCTTTATTAAGCAAACTATTTAGAAAGTTCCTCCCAAAACCTTTACACTGAGTGCTTTTCAAAAATTAAATGCTAACAGAACAATTTCTCTCCCATCACTAGAGGAATGTTAATTAGCAGGGCTGTTTTTCTCATTTTTTTTATCTTCTCCCTTCAAATCTACATGTGATAGTTAGACACCATACTGATGTGGGTGGCATAAGAACCAGAATAGAATAAAGAAATGTTAAACCAGTCCTAGTGAAGGTACACACAAGAAGAAGCTGTGGTATGTGAAAGGGAAAGCCAAGAAACAAAAGAGAATTTTTATAGTTTAGTTTGGACTGTCTTTCAAATATCTGCTCCTGAGTTCATACTCTCTGGACCTAACTGCATAATTTCAAGATCACGTTAGAAGGCAACAGCAGCAAACAAAGCCAGTACAGATGCTGGATGCTGTGTCAAGTCAACCATGGGAAAAGGTTCACATATTTAAAATGATTGTTTCATCACACACAGGCAACTGAATATTGCAGCACTGGCATTCACAGACTTATGCTGATGCTCTAAGTGGCTGCTCAGCTTTAATTATAGGCAGACATTGCAGGAACATACATGAAAATGAAATCTTGTTTGCAGAGGTGCTTGGAGAGCAAGTGTTCCAGCAGCAATCACCACCAAGTGGCAGCCACGACTAGAAAGATTACACCTTTCCAAAGAAGCTGGAGCCAAGAAGACAGTAGGATACCTTGCAATGAGGACACAGGCACAGAGAAATACAGGCTTTTCCTCCACACAACTCATTCCTAGTGGACAGTCAAGCATCACTCTGGGAGGAAGGCGTTTGAGAGGGAGATGAGGTAGCTCAAATCTGAAGGTCCACAGAGCCAAACCACTGAACTAGTATCAACAATGGGTACATATGCTACCCTATATTGGCACACATCATGGGCATGGCTCTTACTATCTCCCTCTACATACTACCTAATAAATAGCCACCATGGTGTTTGGTGTTTACTACAGCTTTTGACAAAGTGAATCCTTGCAAAATTGAGCACAATCCTCTGAAAAAGTAGAACTTTGCCCAAAGAGAACATTTCCTGACCATCTTTGTGGCACCCTCCAGTAGAGGCATCCACAGCATCACAGAATATGAGTTCAGGTAGTGCTTAAAGGAACTCTATAAGGAGCATAATATACGAATGTATATTGTAGAGGTGTACTGCAATATACACATGCACTACATACAGTAAACAATGTGGTGGGATTTCTTTGACAGATGTACAACACTGACATTAAAAAAACCAGCTCCTTCCACCATGGTGTGGAGGTTTCAGAAAACATCCTGTCTCACCTCAACCATGTGACTTACTGTCAATATTGAGCAGGCATTGTTCTCACCAATGCTGTATTTCTAAAACAATTTTTCAGGAACACATAGCCATCACATTGCCAAGGTTCACAGTTGATACAATCACAGAGCCACCGAGTCTTGAGGGGATCTTGGGAGCCACATAGACAGCCTCCTGCTGAGATTACTTATGGCTTTGCCTAGTTGGTGCCACAGCTTCTCTGGGTAACCTCTTCAAATTATAACCTTTTTCAGTTTTTCTCTTGCTGTTTGTTTTAAGGTTTTGTTTGTTTGGTTTTTTTTTGGGGGGGGGAGTGTTTTTTTAACTACTCAAAAAAACCCACACTTTTTCACTCTAGGAAAGAGGAAATATTTTTTCTCCTGATTTGCTGAAACCTGATGGTTTCAATAGATCTGACAAGTGTCAACCAGTCAGGAGGAAATTCCAGCAGCAGTTACATGCCTGAAAACAGGCATGTTTAGAAAGGGTTTGCTGTTACTGAGGCACAGCTGTGTCACTACAGGTATTGCTAGATTTAAAAGAGACAGCACTACATTAGTAACCCTCATCTGAATGACCCCAGGTCAGTTCTAGTTGGATGAGATGTACATTTAAATATCTTCACATCAAAGAAAAGGGAGAAATAATTACACCTACATCTGCCACCTTAATTTTTAAAACAATTCACCCATTGGAGTTGTCTCTAATCAAAATGCTACCTCCAAAAATTTCTGCACTAGATTTATTATAGCAAGCAGAGCAATCTCTTCCTCCTGTTGTGAAAAAACAGATCATTCAAGACAGGAGCCTGGGCTGTGCTGAAGGCAGATAAAATTGCAGCCAGTTCCCAAAATAAACGTCAAAAGCCCAGCAGGCTCCTCTTCCTTCCATGGCTGCCCATGTCATGGGAACAATTTCACCATCATTGCACTTGTTAGACAGCTCTTCTCGCACCTTCCCAGTCCTGAGGAAGAGACCTTACCTTCAGAAACTATTCTTAGTCCAGTCCACACATCCCTGGCCCGTCAAACTGGCTAGATCCATCTCAAGAATTTAGCCCTGGAAGACACCCAAAAAATGGTGTCATTAATTTGCATAGAAGTATAGTACAAAATTGGTATATGGCTGCTTTTTTCCTTCCAGACATGCATACTGAGGAGAAACTAGACTTTACATGGGGACGCAGATTTTAAGCCAGCACAGAGCTGGTGGAATAGAGATTCCCATGTTCAGCAGATGGCAGGTGAAAAGCCTCATGCACTGATCCACAATGGTGATACAGAGGGAAGGTCTCCTCATCCTTCACTGGTCACAACTTGTGTTGGCATCAGGACCCACAAAACCATTCCTTCCGCCCACCAGCAGAACTTGTGAAGGATGTTTCTGCTTTGTGTGACCCCCAAGCCTTTCTCTAGCGTCACACCGCTCTGTCTGAGGACGGAGCCAGGAACAAGTTCTGGTCTCCTGGTCTCAAGGGCACAGACCCTTCAGATGATGCAAACTCGACTTCAACAGCAGTTTGTTACCAGGGGAACTGTCCAATTCCTAATGCACTGCAAGAAAACCTCTCTCTCTCCCCGTGTCTTTTTTAGCGTCTTTAGCAAGTGTCAGTCTTGAGGCTACCAGTCCACTACCCAGGCTTGCTTTCCTAGCTCTCTCCAAAGTGCCAGTAACAAAGCAATCAGGACAGTTCAGCAATCAGTGTCTTCATATAATACTTCCTCTTTGTCAGTCAGTAGGAAATAAATCACTCACAGGAGCCTGCTACAAATATACCACCCAGGCACAGATAACATCCCTAAAAAGGGATGTGAAAGACAAAGACTCATCAAGGATTCTGCAGCTGTCAGAGGAAGGTATTTTTTATGGCAGAGAAAATACCTCATTTTCCTCAGTATTTCCCATATGATTTTACCTCCATGCAAACTGTAAGTGTAAAAACTGGAACCCAAGAGATCTCTAGAGGTTCTGTGAATTTTCAACATCATTAAGCATAAGATTAAATGAAATTGGAAACAAAACACAAGCTTTCCGGTATTTCTAGGCCAGTATATATGTTCTTACATGAAGCTTATGTGAGGTGAAGGAGAGTTATAAGTGGCCAGGAGAAAGGCCATATAGAATTTCAACTTTTGACACAATCTAAATGGCAAAGCTGGAATTCAAATCAAGAGAGTGAAACAGCAGCCACAGAGCACTTCTTGATTGCGATATGTTTACCTTAGAAAAGGATTCTTATGCTCCAAATATTTTTGTAGGTACTTCACTGATGAATGAACACATTGCTTGTTTTAACTTCACCACCTCTTAAGAGAGGATAGGCCCCACCTGATGCTGGACCAAACCACCCAGAACATCCAGATCCATGTTTGGGAAAATCCAGATTAGGGTGGTTTTTCTGTGATGTTTGATGATGAACTTGACCAATTTCTTTCTCACTATTAGAGGTACCTTTTGGAGCTTGACACATACATGTTCCCATAAAAATTCTGATTCTGTAGGTTTAGAAATGTATCAGCAGAGTGCTCTGTTCAAAGCACACTGCTTGTTGCTGGACATTTCTGGAATATACATTGATTTCAAAAAGGTAATAAGTGTATTTTTACTCCAACTTTGAACTGCTTAACTCTGCAATTTATCTTATCACTCCCCTAAAAAAGCTGATGAGACTGACAGCTCATTATTTTTTTCATCATCTTCTTTGTGATGATAGCATTAGAATTCATCACCTCGAGAAGACTCAGGGATATTCAAGTTGTGAGAACTTTATGTTTCAGGTTATAATTTTGCTTTGAAGCACCATGTCCTAAGACTTCAAAAAGAATTTTCCTCTGCAGTAAGGAAGGGATGAAGGAAGACGTAAAAAAAAATAGCGGTAACGTTGCAAGACATGTTTGTTGATCTCACAGTATAAAAATACCTGGGAACCTGTACCTGAATTCATCTTAGTATTTACTAAAGCCAAACCCTCTACAACCAGAGATTTAGTAACTGCAATTTGCAAATGACTGCTGAGTGTTACAATACTGACCATACTTCTTCATCATACTTTTGCTGTTATACCTTTTTTCACACCGTGTGTTAAAGGCAAATCAACTGAGACAATATAAAAAAAGTTGATAAGTCTTTCTTTTCCTGTTCCTATCACAGGACTGATGCACAAGCAGGACAGACCAAAAAAAGTCTCTAATTAACTATGCTAATTAGTTCAAACATGGGACTGAAATCTTTTTCACTATTGGGGGGAGGGGAAGAAAAAACAAAAAGTAATTTCATTTCCCACTCCTAGTTTCCCCAATTAAGACTGATCTCTTCTCTTGGTATTTACACACCTAATGGCCTGCCAACATTCACATACCCTGGGAGGTTAACACAATCAAGGAAACAGTGATATCCATGGGTATAAAATAGGCAACAGATATCCAAAGGGATGCACTCCTTCACAACTGAAGAGCACACAGATGTCTGTACCTCACCTGTTAGTTGTTTTAATTCCTTTGGATGTAGAAATCATTATTCTGATATTTTTGTCAAAAACAAGCTTCTTTTTTTTCCTACATCAAAGGAAATTGGAAGTTCTTAAAAATTGAACTTTATAAGAAAAAAATGAACTTTATAAGACTAGTTTTAATTCATTACTTAATATTCAATTTAAAAAAAAGGCACAAAACATCTGGATACTTTGAGAGTTGTCTTATCTGCAGTAATGTCTGTGTGATACAAACTGTCTCGTACCAGCCCTTCCCCAAGACAGTGTTCACCTTCCATTGAAAAACAGGGGAACAGACTCATGACCAAGACTCAGTCACCCAAATGCACACCAAAGGGACTCCCGGGAAGAGCAAAATCTTGGAGGATAATTCATCATTGAATGAAAATTAGGGTCTGGTTGCCCAGAATGAATATGAAGGCAACCCAGATGAAGAGGTAGGACCCATTGCATTTTTTTTTTTTAGTACATAGCTATGATACAGAGGTGATGGATTTTACATCCAAAGAAAGGCAACAAAGATGGTGAAGGGTCTGGTATATGAGGAACAGCTGAGGGAGCAGGGGGTGTTTAGCCTGAAGACAAGGAGGTTCAGGGGAGATCTTATTGCTCTTTACAACTATCTGAAAGGAGGTTGTGGCGAGGTGAGGGTCAGCCTCTTTTCCCAGGTAACAAGTGCTAGGACAAGAGGAAACAACTTCAAGTTGTGCCACAGGAGCTGTATATTAGATCTTAGGAAAACTTGCTTCATGGAAAGAGTTGTCAAGCACCGGAATAGGCTGCCCAGGGGAAGTGGTGGAGTTACCATTCCTGGAGGTATGTAAAAGATGTGTAGAAATGACACTTCTACACCATGGTTTAGTGGTGAACTTTGCAGTGCTGGGATAATGGTTGAACTTAATGATTTTACAGGTCTTTTCCAAACTAAACTATTCTTTGATTCTATGACTCTGTATCCAAAACTACTACCAAAGGAGAGACCCTGAACTGTATTTGGGCAGAGCACCAGCAGGTGCAGGAGAAGGCAGCAAAGGTGGCCAGTGACATGACATGAAAGAGGAGTGTTGGGGAACCTGGGAAGTACAGTGCACGGGCCTGGGTGTCCCACTGCCAAAGGAAGGCTGCACTGTCAGAGTGGGAACTGGACCAGGCTGGGTGGGTGAGTCAACGTGGACAGGAAGCATCAGACAGAAGATTGCTTGGTTGGTTGGAAATACCAATGATGTCTTCAGAAAGGCTGAGGAAGGGAAGTTCCCAGAGCAGCTGAGCTTATCCCCAGTCATTATCCCCTTTGTGCTCTCTGCTGCAGCTGGGTGAGGTCATTCCGCCTTCCTCTTCCTCTTCGCTTTTGTAGTGAAGTGACATCTCTGGCTCTAAACCGGACAAGGGCAGAGCTGACTGCATGATTATTTCCTTCCCAGGGCAGGTCAGGTCTCCCTCACTGAGCATAAGACGGGCTATCTTAAGATTTTCAAGGCCACCAACACAGAGACGATGAAGGACCCACACCTCTCGGTGGCAGAGGGGCTGCTGCATTTTCACTAAGCAGCGTAGGCATTTGTTGCACCCAACACACCATCCTGTGAAAGAGGAAAGGAGAAAGTTGTGTTCACAAGGGAAAAACTGCCCTGCAGTCAGGGGCTGTCCTCATAGTTTAAAGAAGCAGGGGGCACAGCTTTCCAGTACACACAAGATGCCAGCTCAGTGTTTCCTCTAGTTCCCTTGGTTTCTTCTCAAATAGTAGCTTGGAAATTCCATATTCCTAACAGACTTGCTTCACACTCAAAAAAGATGCCTTTACAAGAAGGGAAATGGCAGTCTGGTTTTTGGGAGATGTGAAGGTTAGTCCAAAAGAAATGAGTTGGTGATTCCAGACCAGGAGACAAAACCTGCTGCTTGTATCTAGCATAAACCCAGCATCATTTAGGCTCCCTTGGCTGGATCTGCACATCCTTTTTTTGAACTGTGGTCATACCACAGAGCAGCCACACAGCCCCACGTTCATCTTTGAATTGTGCATTTTGGGGGTGTTTGCAGGGGTCATAGTGGTCACAGACTAGGTTGTTTTCAGAGGAAACATAATCAGGTGCTGTGATCCAAGTGTGCAAAAATAAAAATGTACTTTAAACCTTGCTGGGAATGCAAAAGCCCAAATGAATGACTGGGGGCATTCATCTGAAGAACCAGGCTAACCCTGCTTTGGAGTAAAAGGGCAAATTTCATACAGTGGAAATGTAGGGGCTGCAGCATGGGCAACTTCAACCTTTGGGTTTACTCATCACATATAACCCAAATTTGACATTCAGAGAAGAGGGAAATAGACAGAAATCCCTTTCTCTCCTTGTCTCTGCCTTGAGTTAAGGCTTTGAAAACATGGAAAGGGCAGTTTGCAGAACCTAAAAGTGGTGGAGCTCAGTGGCAGTAAGTATGATACATGTAAGCAGAAATTTTGATATATGTGACTATTATCCAGCCACCTTTAGTCAGTACAAATTCAGCAAAAAGCAACCAAAAAGGGCTGGGGATTAGGGAGATAAAATAGGAAAAAGCGGTGCTAAGGCACTTGGGGCAAACCAATCACATAAAACTGCTCAAGCCAAAACAAGGCCTGACAGTAGATTTGAATAGCAGAAAGACACCTGCTAGAGAGTTCTTTATATGAGAGGTTAGGAGAAATAAGGACGAACTATTATTAGAAAATATACAACCAGAGTATGTAATGCCACTTACATCCAAAACACATTTTTGATCAATCTTCTCCATATTACACATTTATAAAGCTTTTAGAAAGCTTAGCAGCTCAATGGTTTTTGTAACTATAAATCAGGTGTGTCAGTGGCACTGCAGCCACATAAACCAAACCTTAGCTGTTAAATGAGCAGAATCTCAACTGATCTGATGCACAATTTAACTTGTCTGGTGGAAGCCTCCAATCTGTCTTGTTCCCAAGTTATTTGGAGGCAATGGCTGATAACTACAGCTCTGCATGCACAGATAAAAACGTGACTCTGAGCAATCAGCAAAAACGGATGCCTACCGAGACGCTTTTCCTGCTGCATGTGGCGCGTCTGACCCTCGCCCAGCTGCAAAACCACTGCCCTGAGCAGGATGGGAAGTCGGCCCCGAGGTCAGACAGACGCCAGCAGGCACCCCCCATGGGTCATTTCCCCCACCTCTACCCCAAGGCAGCTGCATCATTCTTGCCAGGGCCAAGGATTGTTCAGACACCAGCAAACAGCAGGGCAATAAGGTTGCTGAGCCCCGAAGTGTAGCAGGCAGCCTTAGGGGGTTGTTCTTGGTGTCAGGTGAGGGAGAGGAACAAACTTGGCAGGCCTAGGCAGCACCTAGGAAAGACAAAAGATTCAACCTGGAGCCAAAGCTCATCTAAACCCAGCTTTATTTCTAATGTACAAGCCACTATGCTAAAATACCCAACACACTGCAGCAGACTGAGCCATTCTGAGACAGGAGACTTGATACCTTTACCTAAGTCTGATTTTTGTTAGTTACTTCTTTCTTTTTTCCATTTCTGTGAGAATTCATGGAGTTTTAAACACTATTTAAATGGAAATGTCAAGCACTAGCAAACCACAACATGGCACCTAACACAATGCAAAGGTAAAGCCGATTTTCCAGCCTATTGATACATGAAACCCCTAAGGCAGTGTAGGGGAAAAACAGTAATCAATAAAATACTATTGCATGTGGCACTTAATACAAAAGGCAGTGTTCTTCAGAGAACAGTGCTTAGAGAATAGACTTCTTCTGTGAGTGCGCTGGTACTCAGAACTCATTAAATAAAAGCACTATCGAGTTAATTAGTTAATGTCTGGTAAGCCCTTTGAAGAAATATGATATTGTGTACATCAGTGCCAGCTGTTATTTATCTCAGGGCTAGTGTATTTGACTGTGCCAGTATAATCCCCTTTGGCTTCAACTGTGAGATCTGAATAAAGACAGGATGTAATATCAGGACAGAATTTGGCCTTTAAACTTTAAAAATGCTGCTTTTAGCACCTGCCATTTCTTCCTGACCTTAAGTTCTACCCCAAACCAGGGAAAACAAAGTTTTCTTATGCAAACAAGAGGTACATTACACGTGCAGAAAGCAGTTCTCCCTTGCCTACAATTTCCACACAAGCCATGAAACAGTACCAGCTACTCAGAGTGAAGCAAGCTTAGGCAGCTCCGAGACACACAAAACATGAAAAGAAGTACTACAGAACAGTGGCATGGACAACAGGGGAGTTATTACACTATGAAAGATGCATACCCAGACTACACTGGCTCCTGAGAGCTCTGCAGAAATATCAGAGCAAGGCACATCCGTGCCAATGTCAAAAGGTAAGACATATAAACACCCTAAAATGCAACCCATGCAGTCTCGTAAGTGTACTTGGGAGGATTGTGCTGTGGCAGGAAAATACTGGCTAGAAAGCTACCAATAAATCAACCCTCCTAGGAAAATATCACCTCTAGTCCTCCTTAGTATTCGAACCTTCCTTTAAATTGGCGTTCACACATTCCTTACGCAAAAAGCTGAGTGTAAAGGTCTCTAGTATACCTATAAAGCAAAATGCCTAAAGTTCAAAACAAGTGAGACATCCCTAGAGGGATGATGGGGTTTGGGTTTGTCCTCCAGAGAGGTGTTATAAGCATGGTAGCAGACACACACCTTTTGCCAGCAAACATCTTGTCCTAGTACTGGTCCCTGGCCACACAGTTATGCCTCTATGCTGTGGTGAGACCAGCAATTCAACCACCTAAGCCATCCATTTAATATCTGCACACAGAGAACATTCGGAAAACTCAGCTCCCCCGATGTTTTGTTTGATGCATGGCAAGCATCTTTCTGTGCATGAAGCCAATACCGATCTCAGTTCTTCGAAGATGATACAGGTAATTAGATATACACATAATTATATGTATTATCTCATCATAATTATAGAAGATACATTTATATACTGCAGGCTAGGTCAACTATTTACTGCTTAGAGCTTGCCTGTATTTATAAGACAAGTTTGTAAATTAAGAAAATTAAATTAACTATTATATGTTGTTAATTTTGAATTCTATTCTTTAATAAGCCTAAGAAAGGGCAATATGATATCAGAGGAAGAAGAACTTATCTCAAGATAAAGCAGCATTATTATTCTAGAATAAAATATTGTCCATGTGTGGAACTAAATTTGAGTATCCCAGGATTAAAAATGAAGACTCTGCCTGCATGTAAATACACCTCTCTGCCCCTTCAACTGCACAATCACTCTGCAAAACCTCAAAGAAAGCAATTTAGATTTTTTTTAACAAATGCAAAGAATGAAACAAATCAGGTAACTCAAAAAGGCCAAACTATGAAAAATAGATTTCATTACTGACTCAAAAGGCAAGACCATTTGGGAAATTGGAAGCATGGATTATTACCTCCAGAGATTCATAAAGTCTTTCTTTTACTACATTAACTCTCCCATCCATTATTCATCAGAGATGCCAAATTAGACAATTTTCATGTCAAATCACTCCTAGGCGAACCTCTCCTGTACCAGTGAGGGGCCAGAGGCCAGCAGGGCTGGTGTGGCACCGTTGTGTGTAGGGGGGCTGAGGGACCACACCAGCCCACCTCCACCTTCCTTGAACAGAAGCAGTTAGCTCAAGTGAACGGGCTCTGGGGTACAGCACATTAGGTCTCCTGCCTGCAGAAGCTGGGATGAGTTTTGCTTCTCCTTGAAAGATGAGCTGGACCATTTCAGGCCTCAATACCTCCCCACCATTAGAAAAAGCAACTCCTTGTAGGATTTTATCCTTGGCTTCTTCATATTCTTGCACACATCCACTAAGATGTTAGGCGGAAATTGAGAGGGATAGGAGCAAATAAAGGTAAAAGACAGATAAGATGGCACCAAGAATACTTTACTATTCTGTCAGATAAAGGCACATCCTGTCCCAGTGCCTGCTATGTGCCCCTTCATCTTTACTCCGCCCCTATGGCATTTGGTATTACTTGTTCCATATTTCCTGCACCCCTGGCACCCTTCCTCTGCCAGCATCTATTATTCTCTTTCTCCCTGCAAGGGACTTGCAACTCCACCCCTTCATTATCAGTCTCTCTCTTCTTTTCTCCTCTTTCAGAGTACAATTTTTAAAGGCTGTCCTGGGAGGCTGGGAAGAACTAAGACAGTATCTCTGTGTGTGAGTATCTATATACATGTGTATGTGTACATGTGTGTGCAACATTCCACCACTCTCAGGAGCAACAGAAACACCTTGTCCTTCACTGCAGTCAGAGGATAAGGAGTGGAAGAGTGCACAGCCTTGGGCACATGCAAGGTCCCACTGCTGAGGGGAGTAGCAGTGGTCAGGGACTGAAGCCCCTGGGGAATCCACCCCAGCATCCGTGGATGTCCTGCAGCACCAGCTCTCAGTTCAGTGTCTCAGATGGTGCCAGCCTCAGAAATAAGCTGAGCAGGCAAATAAAAGGGCAGCCCATTTATTTGCCACCGATATTTCAGAACCAGCCTTTCCCAGATAATTTTAGCTTGCTTTACCAGTTGATCTGGAGAGCAAGGGGAAATTCTGTTTTTTCTCTTAACATTGTTTATACAATACTGTGATGAGCTGCATACATACAGCCAGAGGGAAAACGAGGATTAGCAAGTACTACTTCTTGGCAAACAGTTTTTAAACAGATGTTCAGCTGTCGTAAGATGCATTGTAGTGGTGGGCTGGGCCCTAGTACAATGTGCAGCCAAGGATGTAGCGACAATTGTACGGGATTAATTAAACTTCCTGAATGACCTCACTTCAAGGCTCTGCAGAGACCAGATAAGAATCACACATCTTGGCCAAGAGCCTTAAAAGGGAAAGGAAAGGGAGGGAAAAGGACTTTCCGTAAATGTGGACTTCTTTCTCTGGGTTGTGGAGCAGCACCTGCAGGTCCTGTCAGAGAGGGGAGCAGTGTGGCTGCTCTCGCTCAGTTTAAGCAAAGAGAGATGAATGGGTCAGATGTGCAAGCAGATGGCCACAGGCATCCCTGGAACCTTACAGCACTGTGCAGAGCAAGCTCTCTCTCCAGCTTCCCCCCAAGTCCTGCTGCCCTCACCCCTTTTTGTGTAGCACTTACACAGCACTTCCCATCCATTCCAGGATCCCAGGGTATGGAAAGACCTAACAACACAAAGTTATGGGCACTTATGCTGCAAATAATGTAATTTCCTAATTCAGTCCCTCGATCCCCTGATGACCCACACTTCATAAATGCACCAAAAGCTGGCTCAGTCCAGCTGGCAATAATTTCCCATAATCTGAAAGCATGAAAGAAATCATTACTAATTTGGCTCATTCCTTCCATGTCAATCTTCCAACACTACTCTAGCAGGCTTTGCAACCTGAAAACACCCCATGTATGCCTGACTGCCACTTCATAGGATATACAAGCTGTACAACCTGGTGTCATACTACTGCAACAGCAGCTGGCAGGTTGTGATGCAGCACTGAGGCACTGAACTGCAAAGGTACTGCAAAACAATAACATCCTAGGTCATAAACAAAACACAGATACTATGGAACTAAACAGGGCCAGGACGTGAACTTGAGCCCAGCCCATATTGTTGAACTTTCAGCAGGCTTCCTGGCCTGATTGTGCCTTCCAAGACAATGCCCAAGCTTATTTCAGGTAACAGCGTGCTCTAGTAATTAAGAGAAGATGAGTGGTGCTACCTCATTCTGTAGAGAAAGAGCTCATCCATCAGCAGTGCAGCATCCCGGTGGGATGACCAGGACATGATCCATTTTACTTGCTCCTCAGGGTGACCACGCAAACCCAGAGATGTCCCCTCATGCTGGTCTGTGGACATGAGCCAGTTTACACACCTTCACCTGGGAATGAAGGATTGCTACTCAGGGCAGATGCCTCTAGCAGCATAGATGTAGTCAAAGGTATTCAAGTGCTTAGCTTCCTTTGATTTCAGGCACACAAGCACCTTAAAAAATAGAGTTTGAATTTCACCATAACGCTGGGAGCATGATTTCACATGTTAGTGCCATGCTCCCCTGGGATGGTCCTGCTCTCCACCATGCTCTCATCAGTTTTGATGGCTCTCTTTTCCATCACACCAAACAACTTACCAAGCCAGGGCATACTAGGTGCCTGGCTACAGAAGCAGTGTGATGTGCAGCTAAAGATGGTGTGAAACAGAAGTAATGCTCCTTTCTACTGCAGACAGCAGTTTGATTGTCTTAGATACAAGAAGTGCCTCTGGAGAAATAAGCAGTTCTTAGGGAACAGCATGGCTTCTGCTCTCTGCACAAGTGATGCTTGTTGTGTCCTGCAGCGCCTGGAGAAAACTTGCTGCTATAGAGCTTGGTCTGCACATGTTTTCCATCAGCATCCTGGTGCGTGCACCAAGTCCCAAATGAAATTCTTAGGCTCTACTCATTCAGCCCTGCTGCTAATCTCAGCGTATGGAAAGGAGTTCAGAAAATTACCCAGAGAATGAAAAATATTCTTATACAAATATAATATTTCTCAGTGTAGGAAATATCTTTGGCCTTTCCTACCCACAATCCTGAAGAGAAAATCAGGAGAGCAGTGAGAGGAATCTCAATGGTTTTAATACTACACATATATCTAATGTATTTACATGTTGATCTTATTGTGTTATATATAACATAAATGGTTGTGAAAAACTGCTGGAGAAGGCAAAACAGAAGAAAAGTTAAATAACTTGCTGAAGTCCCACAGCAAATCACTGATAAGAATCAAGGATAGAATCCATGTGAAACAGTAAAACAGAGCAGAACTCAAAGTGATTGGCAAGATGCCTATCGATTTCAAAGGGACCACAATTTAATCCCCGGAGTCTTGACTTCTAACCTGACCTTCTTGTGGCACAGCAGATTATCAGCTGAGAAACTCCTCTGTTTCAGGTTGATCAGCATGAAGATGCATGTGACATGCATCCTAATAAGCAAGCTATGATAAATTTGTTTTTAAGTACTGCTTAAAAAATAGGTCTAATAGATATTAGACCTATATAGATATTCCAAATATAGAGTTCACCCCATGAAATTTAGAATAGCACATTCAAATAGAGTTAAGCACTTCCATTTAATCTTTAACATGGGTTTAATTACCACATAGCTTGATCTCCTGGAACTTTCTTTTCACAATTAGATTCCACAAGGACAAGAACAAAGGAAGAGCTGTGGATGTCGCCATGCTCATAATGGGACATCTTTCATCAGTAAAATAATAAAGAAAATGGCCAAAAAAGGTTGTGCTGCTTCTGTGGCAAAATGAGACAAAGAGGAGAGGCATCCATGTCTGACAACACACATCTTGTAGGAACGCACTGGGCAGCCTGGATAACAAAACACCCCAGACCTTTAGCACCTCTGAAGCATGGGAAGAAAAGCCCACTGTTCTCTCCCAGACTGACCGTTCCTGTAGAAAGAGACAAGCACAGAACTGCCCCTGGCAGTACCAGAGAGCCACTTGCTTTCTCCATGCCCTGGGCTAGCCCTGCAAAAGGAACATGTGAACTGAGCTTACAGCAGAAGACAAGAATTGCTGGGGATACCAGCAAACACTGAGCCCCTACCAGAGCTCCTGAAGGGCAACACTCATTGTTTTCTTTGCACAACAAGAAAACAGCAGCGTTACATCCTCTGCACACTCACAGAGTAACCACATCTGTATTCTCTGTTGCTGGATGCTTAAAAGATACTGTTGTTGGAAAAGCTCAGCCAAACGTGTGCAAAGCACACATCTTCTACTTTGTTTTCTGCATGCAGGACTCAGTTTTGCTTTAATACCTTTAAAAGCACACACGCAAACACATTTAGTGACTTTGTGCTGATTCCCACCTGAATGCTTTTTGCACGATGCCCAGGCTTTACCTGTAATAACGTCTCATCTGGAAAAGTAACAATAGGAAACAAAAATTATGAAGAATTAAACTATAAATCAGTTGTTAAAACAAGTATATTAACCTGCTTACATTGGAGGAAGAGAGCATGATCTTTCCTGAAAGCTCAGTTCACCTCCTGAGCAGACGTGTCAGCAGCAGTGCCAATGCCACTATAAATTAATCACCTGTAGACCCAAGGTTAAAAGGCTGATTTATGTCCAGAAGTAGAACAATGGTTACAAAGGCCTTTCTCAGCCTAGAGATTCAGATGGAAAAAGTCCCCAGGTTCAGAAATCCTTAATTCCAGCTCAGACCTGCGATTAAAAATAAAAAGCAGAAACCTATATCTTATGATAAAAAGCATCCTCAGCTTAAACAATTATTATTTGACCCATAGGACTAAGAGTGTACATGATCCTTGAGGACTTATTCTCACAACCTCAACAGATGTTATTACCCAGTGATTAAGTGTTTTCCTTCAGAATTGTTAAAAAATTATATTGATAAAAAAAGAAACAGCAATAAAATACATCAAAACCTCATGATGGATTTAGATAAAAATCATCATCATCTGTGCTCAAATTGTCTTAGATGATACTTAGAAACCCTAAAAATGGCCCAGAGCTCAGAACTCTCAGATTTAGGAGAAAAATGAGAGTTTCTTCCACTATTGCATTTCTTTCCTGAGCTTCCTTTATTTCAAAAAAAAAAAAAAAAAAAAGACTAATTTGCACAGGGGAAAAAAGAACCAAACAAACAACAGTTTTGCTAAGAGAATTCCATTTCAGATTTGGCAAAATAATTTTGATGCTATTTCAGAAAAGCACTTTTGCAAAATGAGTGCTATTCCAGCTTCCACTTTCAGGCTTTTCCATCAGCCTTCTGTTGCACATCGATGTCTCCGACACTACACAAGCACACACCTTCACCTGGCTCAAGCCTTCCCTGTGCTGCTTTTCCCCAAGCACACTGATTTCCGGGCATGACTGGCAATTCTTGGTGATTGCCTGTCTGCATATCACAATGATCCTCTTAACTCCTCCAGCAACTCCAGAAACCTTCTCAGCGTTGTGCTCACAGAGGAAGGCAGCTAAATTCCCGCACAATCAACACTGGCACCTGCTGAGCAGCAGCACTTCTGTGTTGGCCCATGGATCTAGTTTATCATTAGATAAGATTGGGCCCATTCCAGTCAAGAAGAAAATAATACATTCACAGCATCGGCATGAGCCAAATGAAATATTTCCAGGTTTTCTTGTGACTGAAGTAATTAGCATTCTATTATGCCAATGCTACATTTTTATAAGCTAGAAAGCAATTATTTTGGTATCGAAGCCCAGCATCATATGTATAATCTTTAACATAGAAAGCAAATCACTACAAATAGCTAAGATACTGATGGAACAGATACTACGCAGGCAGAAGTGCATGTTGCTTCAAGCAGCTATATCCCTACCTCCCCCCAGTAAGCTATATTAACTGCTCTGACACCTCTTCATGACAGATAATAACCCCACTAACAAGCACCTGACTCTGCCTAAGTATCTGTTAAAAGTGTCACTGTCACTCCAGTGGGAGCTCTGCTTAATGCTCCTCTCCCGGTGAGGTGAAGCAGCTCAGCACAAACAGGCAGCTCCCTCCCTCCTCTGCTGCAGCCATCTTGCCAAGAGCTGCAGGCTCCTACATTTCCATGTCCTACAGCAGCCTGCTGGTTTTTCTGCCACACTCCCTAGAGATGCTGGAAGGATATGGTCTCAGTCCTAAGCAACTGGGAAGCCCTCTCTTATCTGCCAATGGAAGCTGTGGAATAGGGTACTAAAACTTTTAAATTGACATTGCATAAAAATTCTCGAATGCTTTCAGCATTTCAGTTAAAGACACTTCTGATCCACTTCTCAAGAAGAGGTAGAAAGAGCACTCAGCTGCAGATTTTCCAGGGCTTTTCTTTCCTGTAACAGCATGTTCTGCCCTGTGGGACTTTGGTTAGCAGTGCCCAGCTCTGGAAGCATGAGTGCAGTGCAATGGGCCTGTGAAAAGGTGTGATAAACCCAGTACACTGTGAGGTGGGGTGGGCAAAGGAAGGATTTTTAATCTATAGATATTAGTTCTGCCAGCTATCATAAATTTAAAGAAGAAACAAAACAGCAGTCAGAGGGAAACACCTGCAGCTCTTTGAGAGTCCCTCAGCTTTGAAATTCTTTGTTTCACCGATTTAATTTAAGCAATTAGTAATGTTCTGACAATGTTTTTTAACTTGCTTCCCAAGCAAATGTTACCCATGAGCCTTTGATAAGACCACAGCACAGAAAGGGCACGTAAAAGATGACTCTGAAATTTGTTGTTGTCACACTGAAAAGATAAAAAGCCTTTTCTCTGCCACAGGGGTGGGGAAAAGCAGAGTATTTGAATCAAATTAGCCTGCTGGGTACCTAAGATAGATAAGTGTATGCAGAGTGTATTGACCACATACTGTTCTTGAAGGGGGTTGATAGGGAACATATGTGAAGACCTGATGGTGCTGGAAGGATCTGAAGACTCCCTCCTCCCTGCCAGCAAGGTTTCTTTTGGCTGCACAGTTTGAATCTGGCTCAGTCCCTCTACTCCTCTGATCTCCACCACCATGCCTCTGCAACCAGTGCTAGACTTCCCTCATGAAAGCAAAAAGTTATACATACTCTGCCTCCTGGAAATGTTCCTCTGAGCAGTCCTTCCCTTCTCATGGGTCTTCTCTAAATCCTGCTGTTCTCTGTGTTAGTTAATCCCCCAGATAATTCTGCATGGGCTGAAGTGATGCCTGGGAATCAGAAACTTTCTCCGGCAGGGAAAGGGATGAAAAAAAAGAAGTTAAAGTTCACTTTAAAATGTTCTGTTGTTGTGTTTTTTTAATGTCTGGGTGATAAGTCCACTGAGACAGCATCAAACCACATATTTCTTAGGCAGTGGCTAGCACAAAAGCCTCGGCTCAATTCCCCTTAGACCTGGGAGCTTTGTGGAGCAGAAGACTTTTCCCATGAGACTCCACTTCCCAGGAAGTTTTATTTCCCCATATCTGAGATCTGAGACCACATGCCTGGAAGCAGAGAAGGGAGCCTTCCCATCCATTTTAACCCTTCATACCATGTAAACCACTAAGCTACTAACATCCCTAAGCTGCTGCACTTGCACCAGCTGCACTTTCCAGAACAGTAGAAAAGAAAGGCCATGGGAATATCTCATGAGCATTTCAAGGGCAATGTGCTGTGCTGTCATGTTTACAAATTTGAACATCCTCACTATCTCACATCGAGCAAAAACTAAAACAGGCCCCGGTGGCAGCATGAGCTGTATGTTGTCATATCACAAACTCCACAGGGCCCATGCAATCAAGATCAGGCCCATTCACTGACACCTACCCACTTTGGGTACCTATGCCATGAACAAGTCACTCAGCCTTCTGCTTGCATTGAATCCACTGGGTTTATTTTAAAGCTGTCTTTGAATCAACATGACACATCTGCAAATGATAAAACTCAAGCTACTCTGTTGAGGATTTAAAGAGGGCAAATAGGGCACAACTATAATGGAAGTGACAAGTCCTAGCAGAAAGAATATTTTAAAACCTCAGAGATGTTCTTTTTATAACTTCAATTTTTTAAATGCACATAAGGTTTGAAGATGAAGCCAGCATCACATGCAATCACAAACTAAAACTGGTCCAAAACCACAAAAAAAAATGGAGGCAGAGAAACACAAAGTTAAATTTCTGCATAGCTGTTTTTCCTCCTCAAAGGGGAGGAGCCACCACTGCCTCTGCCTGCCGGTGAGAGACGGGTGAGTGAATGGCTTTTGCCTTCTCTGGACCTTCAGGTGCTCCGGGTGGCCTTGAGTGGAAGTGGCAGACATCTCTCTGCCCCATCCCCTCCACCATTTGCTAGCCACTGTATTTCATGTTCCTCCATATGGATTTGTGCCTTCTGACCTGGTAGATTTAACCCAAATGACCCGGAAAGTGGCATCATGCCTGCAGGCTCCAAGCCAAAGAAGATTGCATGGGCGGGAAGTAGAAGGTTTTCCAGAGGAAAGCCCCTACAAACAGGGAAGAATGCCAGGCTCAGATTTACATTTGTGGTCCGAAATTGAGAATCAAGGGAAACTCCAAGTACTGTAAGAGCAACATTTACACTGTGAGCCTACTACACCACGAGACAGCTGTCACCTCTGTGGTGACACCCCCTGCCCTCTGCTGCTCCCAGCCCACTGCTGACAGGCTTCAGTTCTCCTCCATCTCTTTCTAATAGTGCCTGGCTTAAGTGAGAGCAGTCTTGAAAGTGTTAAGGCACCATGGTCCCATGGGACTCTGTCACTCCTTGTACACTGATGCTGAAGCCTGTCCAGCTCACACATCCCAGGAGCAGGGTCCTTCCCTTCATGGTCAGCACCTAATATCATCTGCTTCTGACAGCAGTCTATGAGATGACCATTGTCTAGCTTAACTCATGGACAAGATTTCAGAACAAAAAGCACATTTGTTAATGAGCTAATTGATTCCTACTTGTCAACATGTAAATGTTTCAGAATAGCTACCCAGGTCCTCCTCAATGCTGCACATGGCAAAGGGCCTAACTGCTTGAAACCTCATCTTTCTTTTTCCCCTGGCAAAACTCTGGATATTACCTACAGTTAGAAAAATGGCTTCTCCTACATGGCTCTACACATGGCTCTAGACCATATGGCCATGTTAGCAGTATTACTGGGATTAAAGACTTCCAGCCATTTGCTGAGTCATTAGCACCTATCTCCTGCCCTGAATCCACCACTGCAGGCTGCTCTGGGAGCAGAACATTCCCCAGGAGAGGAGGGATTTCTCTACCCTGCCTTAGAGCTGTGAACAAGGCGAGCTGGCTATGCCACAGATTATTGATTCAGGATGGGCCAAGCTTCTCCAGAAGCTGAGAAACCTCCTCTCTCTGTGTACAAGATGAGTCTGACACCAAAAAAGCAAAAAAAGTGGCCTTGTTAGAGAAGATACCATTCATCTCTCACTCCACTGATGCCATGATTCCCAAATTTTAGGCTAACTCCAAAAACCTTAATTTTTTGCAAAGCCTTTTTTCTTGTATTGGAATGAACTATGTCACCAATATACCTTGAAACCTCCTGGAAAGATAAAAGTCTGGCAAGGAGAAAAATCGAGCCAGGTGAAGACTTTTTATTTTCGCAGGATTCTAGATTGCTGTAGTTTATAGGTGAAGAGTATTCCAATTTTACATGTGCAAATCAGGCTATTGACAGGAGCCATTATTACATAGATTGTACAGAACACAGCCTGAATATAGTCCAGTCAGCATTAAAGAAAAAAATTGCTAATTAGGTGAGAGAAGTACCTCAGCCTGGCAGTGCAGAGACCCACAACTAATGAAGCACCAGTGTTGCATCTCGCGTGATCAATCTCTGTAACTTTTCAAACTCTTTGTTCTATATTTAAATATTTTAATATTAATGTATTCTAATGCCATCTCAAATGAATAATGAGTTCTATCACAATTGAGGTTTAAAGAAACTTCCAACAACAAAAAATACCAGACTCTTGTAGATCAGCCTGTTCTGGTTATTAAAACCCAGAACACCTATTTTAAGCAGAAAATCTACCTATAATGGACTCCCAAGAGGCTATTCAGCCAGCTACAAGAATTTTATGTTTACCTTGAAAGCAGCCATCAGTATAGGCTTAATGATGTCTAAAAACATCCCTAAAACCTGTGTTTATGGGCTAAATAACTTCTACAGTCTAAAATAAATTCAGTAGAAAATGCTGTAGTAAGAACAAGAGTGCAATAAATAACAATTAACATGGAGGCAAAATGCACCAAAAGTACTGACAGAATAGGATATCCCTGAAGGTCCCTGCATAATTTTTTTCTGAGTGCAACAATTCTTCCTATCCTTCTAAAATAGAATAATGGGTGTTTCTCAGGGCTTCTAAATAACTCACTTACAAAAGAGGAAAGAAAAAAAAAATCCTGAACTGCTATTTTGCATTTTCTTAGGCAGTCAGACAAGGTCAGCCAGGTCATGCTTGACCCCCAAATGGTGTTTCCACTCAAATTAATTTATCAAAGCATAGGGAAAAAATAGTATTTTCTACTTTCAGCCCTTCTCAGACACATTTACATCTGTAAAAACAAATAGTAGATTAAAGTAATTTTCCCCTCTACATAAAGAAGGAGAAAATAAGAACCATTTGTGTGCCTGCCTGAAATCTTCTCTCAACTCCATCCACCAGTCTAAGAAAAATATTAACTCTCCCTTCAAAGTCTGTACCTTTGTCAATGTCAGAGATGGCTCCAGTCTTCACAGTAATATTTCTTTGATCTTTATTCAGCACTTTGTGGGTTACAATTAATTTTTTTTTATTTGTGTTCCCAACAGCAAGTAATGAGAAACAATTTTAGGAAGGTGGAGTGAGAGGAGATAAGATGTTGGGAATAAAAGCAGATATTCAGAAAATGTGAAATCTATCTGAATTTGGTTGTCCTACCAGGTGGCAAGCTCCATGGGCTGGCTCCTTCTGTGAGAACTTAGGAAATCTGTGCTTAGATGTTTCTTTAAGTGCTTGTTCAGTGCATGAAGTTCCTGTGAATATTTTTTAATTTATATGTTCCCATAATGCTGGCATCAGTATTTCCAGTCCTGTAGCCAGACTGTTGTTACTGAGCCTACTAATCTCATCAATTAATCTGTGACAGCTCCTTCCAGTGAGTGTGGCATTTGGCAGAAAGAAGAAAATGTGGTCCAGGAAATCATCTTCATTTATGAACTGCTGCCTCCCTAAGGGAAAAGAGTTGTTTCTGTTTTTCCCTCCATTGTGGCTGTGATGGAAGACTGTACATAGTCCTGCTATACTGGCCTGCATGCATGACTACCATGCTAAACAAATCACACATTTTGGATGAGGCTTTCGGAAGCGCTGGATTGCCTTGTGGCTGTTGCTGCTGATGGTAGCATAAGACTGCCAGGTTTCAACACAGCAACTGCTCAGCTTCTTTATCGACAAAATAATAAAGACAGGTTTCAAATATGAGTCATTCAGCCAAAGCATCTTTCATGCATTACTGTTCTGAAAGGTGAGGAGAGGCAATCAAGGAAATTGAACCAAGGGACAAAGGACTGTAGCCTGGCTCTCTTTTCCTGGATGGAGCTGAAGCAGCAACATCCCTAAAATAAAATCAGTATTCAGCAGTGCAACCAGAACTACCCAACACAACAGAATATCATAAATATCCAATGCAGAGAAGGCTGGGGCCTTGCTACTACAACTCTGTTTCTGCAAGGAACAAAACACTCTGAAATGGATCAAATGAATAATTAATAACTGTTGCCTGCACCCACCAGCATGAAATTGCTCATTTAATTCTAATCAAAGTTAAATCTCGGTTTTCTAAGGCCCGACTTTTTATTAACTTTACTGCAAAATCATAAATGTTCTAAAGATGTTTATTCAATGCTATTTACAGTTTGGTTTTCATGATATCCTGAAAGAGTTTGTTCTCTTCGTGGCTTGCCTCACACAGGTGAATTACATACCAGTAACAATCTGCAGGATGCACAACCATAAGCACAGCAGTCAGTCAGAAATCCAGTAGCTGGCTGAGCAACTTGACCTATCAGTATGTTCCTCTTCAGACTGGCGGTACAGTATGTCAGCAGAAGCTGTAGGAGGACACAGTCGAGACCAGAAAGCAAAACAGTGATGTATAGCTCAGACATGGATTCCTTTCACAAATCATGTTAGTTTTCATCTCTTCAGATACAGTCTTTCTTCTTCCTTCGTGTGCCCTCCCTCCCTAGAGGAAGAGTTAACAAGTATCATTCACAGACGCGCCCTTCTCACCTCTCTGACTCTGCCCCAGGGTCCCTGGCTGTAGCACACCGGCCAAACAAGGCTAGATGCAGCTCTCCAGAACTCGTCAAAGAAACATAAAGGCTCAGACAGAAGAAATCAAACAAGCTGTAAACCAGGAGGTTATTCCAGAGGAAATCTCTATGGAGGTGCCTGGATTATCTTAACAGCTTTGTTGGCTTAAACACAGTCCACAGTTTAGAAGTTCCAATTTCTACCTCCCTAGAGGAAGCCCATAGGGACCTTGTTCTCTTATTTTCATTGCTTTTCTACTTTGATCCAAGGACAGAGGCATCTAGTTGATAGGAAATACTAGAGTTAGTAGAATTTAAGTTTTCTGAACATAATCATCGGAGTTTCTGTCCTGGGAATATGTCAGCTTCTTACTGTATCATGGCAGCCATCAGTAACATAGCTGACCTAAAAATTAATTTACTCTTAATATTATTATCAGCTCAACAAGTTCTAGCACTAATCACACATCCTCAGAGCTTCTGACCTTTAACAATTAAATTATTTGAAAGAATACAGAAAAAATGGAGGAAGTAGCAATATCTGTTTTCCCATTTGAAACAATCTCCAAGTAACTTATTATGTGGGGGGGTAACTCACAACTTACGTAGGAAAAAAAAAATTTAAAAATTGAACACTTCCCTGAAATATCCCAGCATATAACCATGAGGGTCTATTATGGTAAGCAGATTACGTCAGTGATGAACATGGGGAGTGAACACGTTAGTGGGATCTGACCAAGGCTCTCATCACTATCACAAAGCACTGAAGAAGCATTACTGATGGCTGCAACCTTCCACCTGCATTATCTGCAGAAATCTGAGGGCCCAAATGGGAAACTGCACTGACTGGTAGAAGAGAACTTAGGGAAATAGCAGTGATGATTTAATGATTTGGCCAACACTAATTAAAAGAAGCACAACTCTCTGTATTTTTTTTGTATTCCACTGAAGGCACACAGTACATTATGTGGGACATTAGACTTAAAAGCTCCCAGTGTATGTAATGAATTATGCAGCAGTGTTTATTGAATAATTTTACTAATAAGCCATCTTAGATTTAAATAATAATAATCTTGCATATAAGGCATAGAGTAAGAATGATTCATGCATTCCAAGTGCCTGGAGCAAAGCGTACCTTCCTTAATAGGAGGCTTACAGGGAGCCGGTGGCTGAGGGCTTACCAGCTATGCAGAAAAATGAGGACAGAGGAACAACACGCCTAGGTTTGTCCTGCCATTTCAGCCATCCTAGAGCCAGCTGTGTGCTGGGACCTCATATATTATATGTGTAATATATATAATATTACACATAATATATAATATATACACATAATATATAATATTACACCTATTATATATAGGGGCTTTTGCTGGCAGCTGCAGATCATTTTTCCATATACATCTAGAACGAGAGCTAAGCAGAAGCTTATGAAACACAAGTGAGAACTGTGAGATGGTGAAGTGACAATATATTGATGTTGGTGATTTTGGTCCCATTACGTGGGGATCACTCAAATATGCCATCAAACACATCAGAAAGGAAAACCAGAATTTTGCAGCACTGCTTCATGTGCTCTAGGGTCTTAATGACTTATGTATTAGCACAATGTAACATTATAATTTGCTACAATTATGTAATTACAACAATATTACAAAATATTATAATGCATAAAATTGGTATCATAATGTTGCATAATTATAATCTGCAACATAATACATGAACTGATTTGTATACTATGCAACACTACATTATAATGTTACATTCTGGCATTTCCCATGCTCCAATTGCAGATCGTCACTTAAAGCGTTCACTTAAATCCCTACCCACAGCTCCCTTGTGCTTCCCGGCCTACCTTAATTTCTTTTCTATCTTCATCACACAGTTTCTGCCTAATATGGCTTGCTCACCAGCTTGTGTTCCACCACAGTGTTTTTGGCTTGGCACATGTGGTATTCAAATCTGGTCCTGGTGGATTATAAACCGTTTTGAATTAATGCAGAACTGTTCAAGAATGTAATCACAAAGCTCCATAGAAATAAAGCTTCTCCACCACTCAGGGTCTGGCTTTGTCTTTTTCACTAACTAGAAAATAAAAATCTTTTGGAACTATTAGTGGAGCATAGAAACATCCTTTAATTTGAGTAATATACTGTAAATTAGCATATCTGCATACTGATTGTTGAGCATATCTGGAACCAATGGATCTGCTACAGTCTGTAACAGTTGCCTTATAGCTCTATTAGTCATGATAGCAATGGAGCCTTGCCTTGGATCACCCAAGGACCTGCAGCCTAACTCCCAGCTTTGCTGTCTGCTTTGCATACTCCTAATCAATCTTCCAGAGTTAAGAATCACTTCTTTTTTTTTTCTGCATATTAATTTGGCAGCAGTAAATAGCCAGGTAGTTGGTTTGTGCTTTGAAAATTTAAATCCAAACATATCATCCATATCACTAACACCTATAGATTTTGTTTCAGTTTTATCTACGTTTAAAAATATGGTAATTCTGTGTTTCTCCTTGAGTTTGCACAGGATAATAGGCAAATAAGGGAGCAAATGCCAGAGGCAGCCAGAAGTTTTGTTAAAATTTTTTCATGGATAGTTGAAATACTTTACTTTTTTATGAGAAATTTCTCTATTTCTAGCAAATTTTTAGCTATTCCCTTTTAAAAAGTCAGGTGACATTCCATAGAACAATTAAAAAAAAGTTTTATAATAAAAACATAAGTTTGGGATACAAAAAGTGAGAAATTGTGATTTCCTGCCATACTAAGTTGGATTTGTAGCTTGGGTGGCTGAATCTCCCCTCTTTATAGAAGCTGCCAACAGAACATACCTCTGATCAAGCATGACCAAGGATTCCTCTGGTACTTGAGCCAAACAACTGGACAGGAATTTTTGTGGCCATCAAGCCACAAAAAGAACAAGCCTGATATATTTCCAATAGCATTTTCAATGTTTTGGAAGTTTTCCATTTTAATTTTCACACAGAAGTATTATTTTATACAGAATTTTTAATACTGCACATCTTGAATGTCTTTTCTTTTGCCCACCAGCTCCAAGCTGAAAATAAAGGAGAGAGCTCAGCACCTCAGAGAGCTCAATAAAGCACCAACTCTGATCATAAATGATTCACTGTTTGACCAAAGGGCATAGCTGAAAAGATTAACTTTAAACTTATCTCTGCGTAATTTAATTTGCTTTCAATAGCTTTCTATTGGTCTATGTTGGCATTTTTGGCATTTTTGGCATTTTTGGTCTATGTTGGCAATTTTGGTCTATGTTGGCAGTCTATTTGGCATTTTTGTCAACCTTTCTAGGTTTTTCCCCTCCTCCATCACTTATAGACTATTCATTGGAAGAGAAATGGACAAAAAAAGCTTTTTAATTAATCCAGAAGATTTCTTTCAACCCCCTTTAAATCCTCTTGCCTCTATTTATTCATGTAATGTTCTATAAAGTTTGGCCTAGATTTTGTGACTGGATCACATCTTTCGAGGGAAACTTTTCCTAAAGTTCCTTGTGTTTCAGTACAGGAGTGGAGAGCTGTCTTGCTCACTGTTCACTCAGGGAAGCCATGTGCCTGACTCATCACCTTGGGTGACTTGTGCTGATGAGAGGCATGATTTTGGTTTCTGACCTTAAATACTTAAAGAAGCCAAATCTTTAACCACTGATCAGTCATCCTGTGACAAATAAAACCCTGAGGATATGCTTGGCTGAATAACAATTCATCAGGCACTTGGGAAAATTTTGGCCATTGTGGGCTGGTGTTTTAGTAATGTTTAGTTTGTATATTATACCATTGAAAGTATTATTTATAACTATTCAATATTTAGATTCCTATCTCCTCACCATAACCTCACTGTCTGCTTTCTTGTAACCTATATGCTTGTTATTCCTGTTTATCTTTAGCGATAGGTGGCATGATCTGGTTTTCATTAAACTAAACTTCATCTTCTCTTTGAACCCTGCTGGAGAAATAAACCCCCAGGTCACAAGACTCTGGAAGGCAGGGGAGGGTCCCACAGAGGACATCCCTATCCGTTGCCGTGGGGAGAGCTGGATGCGGCGGTAGAGCGGCCGGGATGGATGAAGCGGCCGGGATGAACGGAGAAGCCGGGATGGATGAAGCGGCCGGGATGAACGGAGAAGCCGGGATGGATGAAGCGGCCGGGATGAACGGAGATGCCGGGATGGATGGAGAGGCCGGGATGGATGGAGAAGCCGGGATGGATGGAGCGGCCGGCGGGCGCCCCCTGGTGCCGCCGCCCTGGAGGTGCCCGCGGAGCGGGACCGGGAGCGGGGTCAGTCCAGTGGAAGCTACTGGGTGGGGATAAACCTTTGGTTCGACCGCAGTTCGCCCTCACTCCAACGGGAACAGCACAGGGGAGCACAGAGATGCAGCTTCCCAAACACAGAGAAACTCTTCATATTTATGAAAAAAAAAAAAAAAAAAGAATTTTTAAGAGTGAGAATTAAACTGACTTCAAGGTATTTAAAATGAAAAAAACCCACCCTATTTCTAAATTAAGCCATCAGAAACATACTTACAAGTTCTCAAACAGGTGATTGAAAGACTGCTTCTCTGACATGCAGACAGGTGTTTGGCTGTGGTACCACTGAACAGCATTCACAAAAAAGTAAAAGTCAGGCAGTGCTCCAAAGCACAATTGAAAAACAAACAAACAAACAAAAACCAAGCAATTCCACCACACACCTTGTTTCTAATAATAAATTTTTTAAAACCACCTTTTTAATAAAAACCAGAGTTTTGACCATAGAAAATGAGAAAATGGAGTTTCCTGCAATACAAACTTGGATTTGTAGCTTGGGTGGCTGAATCTCTCTTCTGATTTAGAAGCTGCCACCAGAATACACCTGTCATCAAGCACTACCAAGGACTCATTTGGTGGTTAAGTCAAACAACCAGACAGGGGTGATGCCTTCCAGCCACAGCAATATTCTAGACTGAGGCATAAGAAACATATTTCAAGAAATAAGTTCTCAAACAAATAATTGAAAGACTGCTCCTCTGACAGTTGCTGGGTTCTTTGGCTATGGCACCACGGACCTTCAGGGTTGGGAAAAAAGAGAAAAAGTCTGGAGCTCCAGGTATGGTGGGACTGGGAAGCAGCTGCCACAGAGCCAATGCTGACAGTAAGTGGAAATGCTGGCTGTATTAGCCATCTGTTCAACGGATGGGTCCTCTTACCTGGATGGCTGGGGTTAAAAGAAAGCCCATGACCCCATGAGGAGTGGGGCTGGAAGGGCCCTGTCAGAAGGCATGTGAAGGATGTAATATAAAACCTATTCTCCTCCATTTCCCACCTCTCAGTATGGATGCCTTACTGCCTACTATTTTGGAGATGGTCTGCAAATCAGCTTTGGGAATTTTTTCCTTCCATAATTACATACACTGGTATTTTTAGTCCCTCCATTAAGTACATATTACCTCTTCAAATCCCCTGAGAGATTTTTTAATAGATTATAAGAAGTTTTTTTAATTCTTTACTTTTTCTTTAAGTAGCTGTTATTCACACAAATTGGGCTAATAACAAATGAAAAGTATTTCCATGGAATTCACCATAAGCAATCAAAAGCATCTGTTCAACATTATTTCAATTAAATAAAACCTATTTTGCCCTTATTCCCGGTTGCTTTATCACCTTTCAGCTGTGCACAAATTTGGCCTGATGCAACTTCTTAGTATTCCCAGTTCTACTTAGCTGACACCTGAGGCATTGTCCAGGAATCCCTGAGAACACCACTGTGTGGACGTGAGAGTCACTAGTCTGCACCATGCCCATAAACTGGTGTAAAGCAAATATGTCACAATCATTTGTCACATCACACAGTCATTTTCCCAGTCCCCTCTTCTGAACACAGCCAAGCACATCACATGCTGCTGTTACTCCCAAACCAGAAGGGTTCATGTTTTCTGTAACCACTAGTTTTCTCTGATGTCAAAATACTTCTTGTTGAAAAGATGTGGTGGTATATATATTGCTGTAAAACATGGGGTTTTTTCCCCATAAAACAAGGACTGGGTCAGGCTCAGTGTTTTCAGAACTGGGGGGACTTCATTGCAACAGGAGATGGGCAGGAAATCAATCTCACCTCATCTTTCTAACAATAAGGGCTTCTCCTATAAAGGTTCACATTAAATCTTGATTATGGGTTAGGATTTGTGTAAAGCTATACTAAGGCTCAGCAAGCCAGCTGCCTCATCAGTTAGTAACTTGTAACAAGCTTTTGACGAAGCCCTTGCAAACACTACATTGCCGTGGTCCACGGGCTGGTCCAGCAAAGAGCAAGCAGCTGCTCCTGTAAACACCCAAGGATGAGCTACAGCAGCTGCACAAGGTCTGTACCTGGGAGAAGAGGGTTTGAAGCCCTTGCTCCCCAGTGAGCACTGTACAGCCCCAGCAGGGACTTGGCATGCAGCAGAGCCACTGCACAGCTGCATCCTGAGCATGCCAACTGGCCGCCACCGCATGCAGAGACAGGCAGCAGGGACCATGCAACCCTGCTCAAGCTCCTGCCACCCTCAGCTATATTCAAGAGAGCTATCCCAGCCCATGACGTGTGATGGGAACTGGCCCTATGGCTAGCAACATTTGGGTTTGTGTTAGAGGATGAAGGGACTGAAACTACTGAAAACCTACAATATTCCCTGTGTATAATAACATACATTGCAGCTCTGGTTGTGGATTAGAAGAGACAGCATTGGGTAAGACTAGCCTTTTAACCATAGGAATCACGCTGATAACCCATACTATGTTTTTGCACTGATAGTTCTGTTTACCACTAGTTCCTTTACCATCTCATAATATCTTTTTTAGTGAACTGATCTCTCACATGTTCCAGTCTCTGCTCAGCAAGGGGAATATAATTTATGGGAAAGCCTGGAAATAAACTTGGCTTGCACTGAAATTACTCCAGAGCTCCCAATTAACCTTGATGAGAATTGAGGAGAGTTCTGAACTAATTAAAGCCCATTCTGATATGAGGGAACCAAACATGGGATAAGGGGCCCATGAAAGAGTCAGACAGCTCCTGGCTGAGCTCAAATGAAAAAGAAAGGCACACAGATGGTAGATGCAGAGACAGGCTGCCCAGGAGGAATATAGAAACTTTGCTTGAATTCACAGGATTGAAGCTATGAAGGCCAAAGCTCATCTAGGTTAGAACACATAAGAGGTCGTTTGGTCAGCAAGAAGGTCTTCTGTAAGCACACTGGCAGCAAAAAGGAATCAAAGGAAAACACAGCCATGCCGTGTAGTGGGACAGGGAACATAGTTACAAAGACAGAGAGTAGGCAGAAGTATCCAGCGCTTTCCTTTCTGGCCTTAGATTGCAACAGTAAGATCTGCGGTCTGGTCTCCCATTTCCCTGATCCCAATGCCTAGTCTGTGGGAGTATGTCAGGAGGCAGCAAGGGGAGGGCTGTCCTGCAGCCCCTGAGCAGGAACACTAACAGCAACAGGTCCTATCCCATGACCATCCCAACTGGGACCCCCTGCAATACAGAATTCCTCTTTGCTGTGCACAGCTTTGCTCTTAGTCCTGATGCTTTTCCCAGATCTATTTCTAAATCTCACAAGTACACCCCAGACCCCTAACTGAGTGAGATAAACAACGCATTGAATCAGTTGACTTGTTCTTCTAGTGCCAGTACAGTTTCACATTAGACTTACAGCAGCTTTTGTGGAGCCACTTGTTAAAAGAGAAGGAAAGTAAAGTAAACTTTGTAAAGTGTGTATGTGGGCATGGAAATCGGATGGCCTCTTTGCTAAAGGAATGGGATCTTCATCAATTAAATAAAACACAATCAATTATGTTAATGTTTAGGCACTGTTTTTCTTTTTCTTGCACTAACATTTAATGCCTTAAATGTGATTTTTTTTTCCCAAGTTACATTGTTTTTCAAAATTTAAAGATTATCATTTCTTATGTAATCCTTCGATGTTCTCTAAAACACAGAAAACAGGTTCCTCTGTCTAATACTTCTTTTACATTCAGATGATATTTTCATTACATTTGGGTCATAAATGTGAAAGACAAACTATACCAATGTAAGAAATTACTTAAATAACAAAAGGGGAAATTACAATGGATTGAAAATAAGTCATACTTACGTTTTTAAATGAGGATCTTATCAAAGAAAACTGTTTCCTGCGTACAGTACTTGGCAGAAAAAAAAATAATCAGGTGATATCTAAAAATGGACACACACACACACACTGTTCCTTGCAAAGTTCAAATGTGACTCAAGTGTGACTCAAGTGTTCAAGTGTGACTTGAGTGTTCAAGAGCGACTCGAGGTTCAGAGCTGTGACTGGATGTCTGATTCCTAGACAGACTCATGTGAGCACTTTTAGCATCAAAATGTTCTTCCTCTCATATCCTTCTGAGAACTATGCCTGTCCTTAATATTACGGGACCATGACAAATGGGCACTCCCTTTGGTTTCTGCTGTGATCTGGGGACAGCCTCTGTGCTGGCACCAGTGCCGACAAAAACTAGAGGTCTCTGTAGCCTAATTGATTCTGGTCAGGTACCACTACTCCTGGGAATACCTGCTAGTAAGCATGATCCACCTGTGCCCCTCACCAATGCCAGAACACACCTTACACATAGGCTTTTCTCTTGCCGCTCTCCAGAGCAATCATCTGCTTAAACTTCATGAATGTTTAAGACTAGTGTGGTTTAAAAGAGGCCCTTTGGGTTTTTTTTAATGAGTCGTGGAAAAAATGAAATTGTGATGATGGAAGAGCCATTGTAGTCATACTTGTTGCACTGTACTGTTCTTTCCTCTGCAACTGTATGCAAATTCTTCAGTGGGTTTTACTGAGATCTGATGTAGGCTGTTGTTCTCTGATGTTTAGGGAAATTCCCAAACTAAAATTTTTCCAGTACCAGTTTCATAATTCCATGAAAAGTTTCATCAAATGCCAGTCATGCCTGAAACCATCATTGCAATTGCAGGATATGTGCTTACAGTATAAAGAGGAAATGGTTTGATGAAATACACATTTTTAATATATATACAAGTTATTGTAACATATAATTTATATTCATGTACAATATATTGTTGTTACATCATTTGCTTTATATATTATTATACATATAATTAATAAATCTATTATTTTACATATATAAAAAATACATTATATTAGGCACTCATCTGTCAGCCTGACCCTCTTTCAGGGGAGGTATGTTGCCTACCGGGAGCCTGGATCAGGGACTTTACCGAAAAGCTGCCAAGTCTAGTCAAACTCACTGATTATTATACAATATTAGTGTTCCAAGTTGGGAGCTGGCAATATAGCTGGCAGCAGTCTGGGAAGAGGGACTACAGAGCCCTGGGAGAAGAAAAGGGCTCTGAAGCTCCAGTCATTTTTTCATCAATCCTCCAAATCCCAGGACAGATGAATCTGGTGGGTCAACAAATGATTAGAGCAATGGTTCCGTAGTCAGGTTACTCAGACCACGGGACTTGCTTTGCCAAGCCTGGTTTACTGGATGCTGATGGGGTCCATCTGACAAAGAAGGGAAAACATATCTTTGGTCGGGGACTTTACAGACTAGCGAAGGGGGTTGTAAAATAGATTTGTCAGGGGAAGGCACCTATCCATCCCAATCCTACCAGCTGGATACCAACACCTGTAATGGATGCCAGGAACAGTGCAAAGGCATTCCAGATACTCCAGCCAGCCAGTCGGCTCTATCCGGGGCTCAGCTCAGAAGCCTATACACAGGGAACAAACAAGAGGAACTAGAGACACGCACACACCTGCACAGGCATGGTGTCACTGGCATCATGGAGACACGTTGGGATGCCTCCTATGATTGGAGCATTGGAATGGAAGATTTTAGGCTTTTTTAGGAAAGACAGGCTATGGAGATAAAGAGGGGATGTAGCCCTCTATGTCAATGACCAGCTGAAGAATATGGAACTCTGCCTGGGGAAGGATGAGGAGACAGCCAAGAGCTTGGAGGTCAAGCTTAAGGGGAGGGCAGGGACGGGGGATGTTAGAGTGGGAATCTGCTACAGGCCACGTGATCAGGAGGATGGTGTGGATTAAGCCCTCGATAGGCAGGTAGGAGCAGCCTCACGCTCTCAAGCCCTGGTCCACATGGGAGACTTCAAAACCCCAGTATCTGTTGGAGGGACAACACAGCAGGGCACATGGAACCCTGGAGATTCCTTGAATGTGTCAATGACAACTTCCTTACACAAGTGATTGAGGAGCCAACAAGAAGAGGTGCTATGCTGGACCTTGTTCTCACCAACAGGGAGGAGCTGGTGGGGAAAGTCATGCTCTAAGGCAGCCTTGGCTGCAGTGACCATGAGATGATGGAGTTTGAGATCCTCAGGGCAGTGAGGAGGGCACGCAGCAAGCCCTGACTTCAGGAGAGCAGACTTTGGCCTCTTCAAAGTCCTACTGAGTATAGTCCCACAGGATAGAGCCCTGGAGGGCAGAGGGGTGCAAGAATGTTGACTGAATTTCAAGGATCACCTCCTTCAAGCTCAGGAGCAATGCATCCTAACAAGGAGGAAATCAGGCAAAAATGCCAGGAGGCCTCCATAGATCAGAAAAGAGCTGCTGAGCCAACTCAGAGCAAAAAAAAGAAGCTTTCAGGAAGCGGAAACAAGAACAGATGGCCTGGGAGGAATATAGGGAAATCGGACAGGAAGCTAGGGACAAAGCTAGGGAAGCCAAGGCCCAGTTAGAATTGAGTCTGGCCAGGGATATTAAGGATAACAGGAAAGGCTTCTATAGATATGTTGCAAGAAAAAGAAAAGACTAGGTATAAAGTGGGCCATCTCCAGAAGGAAATGGGAGACCTGGCTACCCTGGACAAAGAGAAGGTTGAGGTTCTCAATGACTTTTATGCCTCAGTCTTCGATGGCAAGTGCTCTACCCACGCTCCAAGTCAGGAAACTCAAATGCAGGGACTGGGAGAATGAAGACCCTAAGCCCACTGTAGGAGAGGATCTGGTCTGAGATCATCTAAGAAACCTGAATGTGCACAAGTCCATGGGACCCGATGAGATTAATCTGCGGATCCTGAGGGAACTGGCAGATGAAGCTCCTAAGCCACTATGTATAATTTTTGAAAAATTGTACAGTCAGGTGAAGTCTCTAATGACTGGAAAAAAGGAAAAATAACCCCATTTTTAGAAAGGGGAAAGTGGAAGACCTGGGGAACTACAGACCAGTCAGTCTCACCTCTGTTCCAGGCAATGTCACGGAGCAGATTTTCCTGGAAACTATGCTAAGGCACACGGAAAACAAGGTGATTAGTAACAGCCAACATGGCTTTAAAGGGGAAATATGCCTGAAAAATTTGGTGACTTTCTATGATGGCTACAGCATTGCTGGATGGGGCAGAGCAATTGACATGATCTACCTGGACTTATGCAAAGAATTTGACACTGTCCTGCATGACATCCATGTCTCTAAATTGGAGAAACATGGATTTGATGGATGGACAACTCTGTGGATAAAGAACTCGCTGGATGGCCACATGCAAGGAGTTGTGGTAAGATCTCATTGTCCACATGGAGACCAGTGATGAGCAGTGTCCCCCAGGGGTCAGTACCGGGGCAGATACTGTTCAACATTTCTGTCAGTGACACGGACAGTGGGATTGAGGGCAATCTCAGCAAGTTTGCTGACTGTACCAAGCTGTCCAGGGCGGTCAACAGGTTTGAGAGGTTGGCCGATGCAAACCTCATGAAGTTCAGCAAAACAAAGTGCAAGGTCCTATACCTGGATTGTGGCATTCCCAGGCACACCTACAGGCTGGGCAGACAAGTGATTGAGAGCAGCCCTGTGGAGAAGGACTTGGGGGGGATGGATGATGAAAAACTCAACACGAGCCGGCAGCGTGCGCTCACAGCCCAGAAAGTGAACCATATCCCGGGCTGCATCAAAAGGAGCACGGCCAGGAGGTCGAAGGCAGTGGTTCTCCCCCTCTACTCCATTGTGGTGAGAGCCCACCTGGAGTATTGCACCCAGTTCTGGTGTCCCCAACATAAAAAGGACATGGAACTGTTGGAGCAAGTCCAGAGGAGGGCCATCAAGTTGATAAGAGGATTGGAGCACCTCCCTGGTGAAGACAGGCTGAGAAAGTTGGGGCTGTTCAGTCTGGAGAAGAGAAGGTTCTGTAGAGACCTCATATCAGCCTTCCAGTGTCTCAGGGGGCCCTACAGGGAAGCTGGAAAGGGACTCTTCATGATAGGACAAGGAGTAATGGGTACAAATTGAAAGAGGGGAAATTTAAGTTAGATATTAGGAGGAAGCTTTTTCCTGTGAGGGCAGTGAGACACTGGAAAAGGTTGCCCTGGGAGGTTGTAGATGCCTCAACCCTGGCAGTGTTCAAAGCCAGGCTGGATAAGGTCTTGAGCAGCCTGGTCTAGTGGGAGGTATCCCTGCCCATGGCAGGCAGGGTTGCGACTAGATGATCTTTAAGGTCTCTTCCAACCCCTTAACGTTCTATGATTCTATGATATAATAAGATCTCAGATCAGAAAACACCTGGAAAATAGAGTATTTGCAGTGGTGGTGGCCATTCTGCTTCTCTGCTGGTAGTGTGTTCCCATAGCAGCAGAGCTCAGCCAGGGTAAGGGCACCAGAAAGAGATCCTGCAAAAGCTCTGCGCAGACAATGTGGACATAGCACACACAAGACAGAGATCAGACATCAGAAACAGCAGAGCAACAGGGTCGCAGCATCGTGAATTTGCCACACAGAGAAATGTCTTCAGTACCAGCACATGCTGTCTCCAGTATCTGCACATGCTTCACATCCCCACACTGGGTACCATTTTTGCACTGTTCCTCTAACAAAGGGTGATCCCTCAAAATCATGTCTCAGAAGGGCAATTGAAAAAGTCATATATTCATTAAACTAGAAAATTTATTTCAGTGTATCATGCCACTGTTCAAACTAGAGGAAAAAGCACTTTAAAACAAAGTTTTGTGATCAAATGTTTTAGATAATCGAAAAGACATAAAGTTTAAGACAATGAAAGTTCTCGACAAGAAATCCAATTTTGAGTAGAAGAGTCTTACAGACAGCTGAAATAGTCTTCCAAATCAGTAAAACTGATCAGCAATTAGGTATATGACAAGATACTGAGCATTTTTTAAAATAAGATATCTTAATAAAACAAAACACCAGGCAGAAACTTTTTTTTCAGGCTAACTTGTGGTTTCACTTCACTATTGTTTTCTTGACCTAATTGCAGAATCCATCATCACATAACTTGCTTTCATTTCTTTATATCAGCATGCTTTTCCTTACCCCAAGTGAAACAGGATATCCATCTTTCAGAATTTCTGCCCTACTTTTTGCAATACCATTCTTTGGATGAGGTAAGAGCAAAATACTTAGCAAATCCCACTGTGGTTAAAGGAAATTTGCAATAGAATACTATTGCAAATAGAATAAAGCTTTTGTTGATCTACAAGATTGACTAATGTGGGACACTTCCTACTTCCCCTTACTTTGATGTCATCTGTTTAAGAGAAGAACAGCAGAAATAATAACTATATTTTATTATTTATTTTTCTACTTTGCATGGTTGGCAATGGGGTAGTCTGCCTAAAGGTGGTCCAACCAATTCATGTGCTCTTTTAATCTCCGCTCAGTGAAAGTCAGTGCCATGGCAAAGAGAAGGATCTGTCTTGACCCTATTAATGGTGTATAGTGATTTTCTTTTTTAATAAATTTCTAACAGTTAACTGTCTGTGCTCCATTGTCAGTGGTAACAAAAATTAGCTAAAAATCGTGATGACAGGTTGAAAAATAAATTGATTTTGCTACAGAGATTTTTTTCAATTATATTTTACATGCTATGCCAAGTACAGTATACATAATAATTTCTTAATAATTTGCTCTCCAAAATTTTAGTTTTACTTTGGAATGAAAGGAGTCACCAAAATAGAATTATAGGGCCTGTTTGCTCTAGGAAAATACATAATAATGAGAAGTAACCAGGGAAGTAAAGACTGATGCTGCAAAGTGAAAGTTGAGTAACTATTACTTCTTGAGCTAGATTGCTTCTGCTTTTACAGTTTTCAGTTTTTCAGCTTTTCAGCTTCACTAGCTGGTTAACTTTCGGGCATCAGTTCTTGCAAATCCTGGTCTCAGAGTCATCCAAGAGATCCTCCACTAAATGGGGAGAATCTTGGCCAACCCGCTCCACAGGGTTAAGGTAAAAAAATGAGAAAAAAAAGGATGTATTTGAATGAAAATATCAGCTTTTCCATATTCATTAAAAAAGAAATGAAAACCAATATCACTGCTTTTTTTAAGAAAGGGTTCTTAGCTGTTTTTAAAGCATTACCTTTACTTGGAAAAGGATTTTGATTCAAATGAAATCACATGCGTATGAACCCTCTAAAAAGTATTTTATAGAGATGCTATCAAGGTTCATCCTCATCAAGACCATGTCTACTCTCCATGGTGAATATTACATACCACTTAGATAAGTGGGTTAGAAGTATATCAGCAGGCCTGGGTGATGAGGATCCTCCTGAGTTTATACATTGTGAGCCCTTTACTTCCAGGAACATGAGCTGTTTTCTCCAGGGGATTCTCACTTCATGCATAGTCCAGGATGAGTGCTGCTGGGGTGAGGGAACAGCTGCTCAGCACTCTCACTGTTTGTTTAACAACTGATCCCTCTCTCACCTATCACCATCTGTGTCTTTCCTGAAGTTTTCTGTACCTGGAATGGTGGAGAGCTGCTAACCGCAACAGGATTTGTACCATAGCCTTCTAAAACCTCAAAATATTAATTTATCTGAGGAAAACTATTGCACTGATATTATTCCCATGGGAAACTGAAGTCAAAGAGCTTTTACTGAGGCTTTACTTAGACTGGACCAAAAATAGGAACATCCTTCGTAAAATGTTTAATATGTTTCATTCACTAAAGTTGCCTCATTCATGAAATAAAATGTTTTCAAGACAGCTTCAGATACAAATAAATTAATGGCAGAAGAATCATGTCTTCCTCTCTTCTGATAATGTCTCCGTTCCTTCAGATATCACAGTTTCTTCATGAAGGTGCTGAACACTACAATGACTTTGGTTCTAGGTATCTGAAAAATGAAAACCACCACTGTTGTTTTAGCTTTTAAAGCCTGGTGATTATCAGTGGCCTACAGGGACTCCTCAGACAAGACATTTACAATGGTTTACCTTCTTTACTACAGAAGGTAACAAAAGGACCATGACTAAATCCTTCCTTAGTGGTGGTAACTTTCAGGAAAAACCACCAAGGAAATAAAGTCTTTGAGGAATCATAGGAATTAATATGTCTCTGTAAGTTCTTCAAAATAAGTTCTTTCATTTATTTTTTATTTTGAACTAAACATGTCTCTCAGTATGAAGTTTGGGGGTTGACTGGGAGGAGGGTCATTTTGAACACCTTCATTTTATGTCCTAAACCTGGGAGGGCAGCTGCTGTATCCTTAATATGTAGTGTATAATTGGTACCTAAATGATTATAAAATACTTCAGGGAAGATGATGCTTTAAAATGCTCAAAGGACTAAGCCTAAACAAGAAGATACAGAAAAAAAAAAGTAAAAAAAAAATTTTTTTTCAACATTGTTTCATTGTTTTTAAAAGGGTCAAGACCACTCTGCAGAAACAAATCAACCCTTGGGGACCTCTCTTCCAGTGGAGGTGGTTACAGCACAAGGAGACTTTCAAACAGTGTTCCTTCAGACTTCATTCCAAGTCTGCTTCTTCCTCTTTACATATAATTTCCAGAAGTGAATAAAGCCCTGGGGAGAAATAAACCTAACTGTTTTTACATGGCCCCCCACAGTCACCTACTTGTGTCAAGTGAGAGTCATTCTGCTGACGCACCTCTCGTCAGCCAGCTCTACATTATAGTGGTGGCTCTCCTGCCCTCATTTTGCTTTCACTCTCCACTTGGCAGAGGTATGTGCGTGGGATTTCACAGCATAGTCTGCCAACTTTGTAATGAGAGATGTGTCCAACTACTATTGGCTGCTTTCAATTTTTAAAGGCTAAAATAACATTATTTGAAGCTTCAGACAAATACCAGGAAGGAAAAAAAAATCTCTGCTGTTGATTTACTGGAACACACTATCATTGAGACTTGAAGGGAGGGAATTTAAAAGGAACAAATTGCATGGATTGCACAAGCTATAAATTTTACAATTTGATGAACAAGCCCAATAACGCATGCCCTAATGCGAGAACATAGGTAACAAGCACCACAATTCCCATCCACCACGTCTGTCTTAAACTGATTTCTGCATAACTTCCCACACTAACTAGTTACTACACTTTTTCAAAAAACAGCTGAATTTTCCCCTCCTTCTCTGTTGTTTCCAAAATAATTACTTTAATACAGCTAGTCTAGTAAGATTTTTAGGGATTAAACTCAAGATAATTACAATATACCTGAACTGGCTATTAATATTGTACAGATTCTAACAAGCACACAAAACCTTTCTCAAAATATAAACTTCAGGTTGCATTTCTTGTATACAGTGTCGTACCTCCTTAACACAGTATATCAGACAGGGTGTCTTATTCAAGAGTCCTCACAGGACTTTTGCAGGTGCTGGAGCAGAAAGAAGAATAACAGGTCTATTAAACAGTGAACCTAATGCTGCACTACAAAGCAAGAATCGGCACAAAGACTAAGTGCCAATGGTGTGGTTTTGCTCATCAAAATTTGTAGTCAGAGAATTCCCAAGATGTTAAAGCAAATTTATAGAATAAAGACTCTTTCTAAAAACTTGCTAGGCAGTTTTTGTAGCAATATTGTGCTAGGTAAGAAAGTAAAAATAACTCATAAGTATCTTAAGGTAAGAAAAACGTTTCAACCATTTTGGCCAGCCATGAGTTCTGCTATTTAAATAGAAATTGGGAAATTTTCTTTATTCTTAGTACTTCCTAGGCAGTTATCACTCAGCAGCCAGAGAGGACCTCATGTAAGTTTGATAAATAGAATCTTTCCTGGCATAAGACTACTGATTAGCTTTTAGAAAGGTAGTAGGAGTTCATTTTGCTATTTTTAAAACTCTTTTCATTCGATCCAGAAGTTCCACGCCATTCCTAAGAAATGTAAAGTATTCTGAGAGACTGATATATTTCTTTTTTAAAAAAGTTTTCCTCCAAGTTGTTTTCCACTGCCAAAAAAATGAGTAATGTTTCAAACCAAGTAACTCATTTGGGGATAATTGTTTTTGCATTGTATCGGAGACTATTTCACGTTCCTTGTACTTCAGATGGTTCTAAAACGCTATCTAATATAACTCTGGTACAGCTAAAAAACTCTGCACCTTGCAAATGCTTTAGTATTTCCCCAGACTGGGGCTGTACCCCCATGCCTTTCATCTACTGCTGCCTTCTGCAGCCTTCTCCCCTTGCTGCAGTCCTATTGCTGTCACCTTCCCCAGTTTCCCGTGCCCTTCTCTCAGAGCAGAGGCCTTGCGGAGTCCACAGGCAGAAGCTGTGGGAGTATATCACGGCCGTCCTCCAGAAAATTCGCCTGCTTTCCCAGGAGATATAGGACAAGCAAGACATTCTGGAGAAAATACACATTTGGTGGGGAAACTGAAACTGAGCTGCTTGAAAGGACCATTTGCCCAGCTCTGTAGCAGAGGAATAAGTTAAACTTGGGGAGGCCATACACGAAGACAGATGCTGGTCTCGGCAGCCTTTCTTCATGGCAATCTTCCACAGGCAGTTTAGTCTTCGGGGCATTTCGTATCCCTTTATTTTGTCCATGAAATTTAATACAAAATACTGTTAGTACCAAAGATCAACTGCAAATTCCAAGAAAGAGAATGTTGTCATGTGCTTCTCCATTCCCTGCCTGATGGAAAGACTACACACAGTATTGAAAATCTGTTCTAGCAGCACGTTTTTAAACCCTAAGATACAGGGCAAGGGTCAGACCTTAACACCAAGAAGATAAGTTTTATATTTTAGATAGCTGTATCCTGCTATACCTAAGCTTTTGAACTAGTCATGGCAATACCAAGTATAGGATAAGTACTCAATTAACTCCCCAGATTTCTAGGAGTTTTGCACTTCCTGCTTTATCTCATGCTATCATGAATGTTCTGTCAGAAGATGTTCAGGAGAGCTACTTCACCATGCAATTACCTCAGTCATTACATTTACTGCAAAAATCACTGGTATGAGTTCCTGGTGGAATACTTTTGCTTCTGCTTTCAATTTCCAGTAACTTTCCTTCCTAGAGCCTCAAAGGCAAAGAACTGGAAGGTTTTTACCCTTGCTAAGTAGAGATTAAAGGAGGTCAGTCTGGTCTTCTCCTAGCTTGTCCACAGATTAATGTGAACGTGTAGCTTTTTGTTTCCCTGCCAAAAGCTCTGAACTCCCCTTCCAGAACACGCAGCATACCTGTAGCTGACTAATGCTGTATTCCATGTTGGAAATGTGCTTCATTCTATCGACATTATTTTTTCCACAGTCAGCCCAAGAGTGATACTTGTACTATTTTATCTCATAGTAATGGAGTAGTTTGGCAACTCACCAACTGTTGATGGGTTTTGCTTTTTTTCCTTCTAAACAAGGGAGGCATTTTCCAAAAGCCATGGAGTTTGGTGGGGTTTTGCCAAAGAAATGAATGAGTCAGGCTTCTAACAAATAGAACATGTAGATCTCCTCAAAGCACATTAAGCTGTTCCTGGGAAATATCTCTGCCTTCACAGCCTGACACAGCCAGTAGGGTCAAAGTAGAACAGCTGTTACCATGTGAATCATGGTGGAACAACAGGTAGCTCAACACACAACGTGATGTCACTGTTACATCAGTATTCAGAGCAACAAAAGAGAGAATAAAAATAGAGTAAAAAAGCTGTATTGTTCAGCCTAATTACAAGGTAAAATCCAGAGTCCAGAGAAAGGCAACAAAGCTGGTGAAGGGTCTAGTGGGTAAGTCCTATGAGGAGCAGCTGAGAGAGCTGTGGTTGTTTAGCCTGGAAAAGAGGAGACTCAGGGGTGACCTCATCAATCTCTACAACTACCTGAAAGGAGGTTATAGCCAGGTGGGGGTCAGCCTCCTCTCCCGGCAACTAGTGATAGGACAAAAGGACATAGTCTCAAGCTGTGCCAGGGTAAGTTTAGGTTAGACATTAGAAAGAAGTTCTTTATAGAAAGGGTGATTAGACATTGAAATGTACTGCCCAGGGAGGTGGTGGAGTCATCGTCCCTGGAGGTGTTTAAGGAAAGACTGGACGTGGCACTTAGTGCCATGGTCTTGTTGATATGGAGGTGTTCAGCCACAGGTTGGACTCTAACTCAGAGGTCTTTTCGAACCCTATTGATTCTGTGATTCACGTACACGTATTTCCCCAGCTGTCAGTACTGCCCAGTGGGGTACAGCCCAGGGAAATGTAGTAAGTCAGAGAGAAAGATCACAACATCCGCTGGTCCAGTAAACCTTTGGCGAAGAGAGAGACTTTTTACTGCAATTTGATTCTGCCACACAAGAAAAGAAGGCTGGAAAAAAGTACACAAGGAAAGGGACTAAGGTAACGCCCCTGTGCATTATTAGGGAGCATTTTCTTCTCTCTATGACTGAGACTTAGATGTGATGAGGACACTAGGAATGCTTGGTAACCTTTCAAGGCCCTATGCTGCCTTGGTGCATGACTTGCTTCACTAAAACTCTGGTGGAGCAATTTGTTCACTTCCTAACTGCTCACAGAAATAACCATATGCCTTCTGTATGCAAACTAGCCAGCTATCTTAATGTCTGCTACATTGATTAGAAATACCTGAGTATAATTTATTCCAGAGAAACACCATAACACATTCAGAAGTGGAAAGACTAGCTTGTTGGGAGGCAGTCCAGTGACCCAGTAACATTCTGCTTCTGCTACACCACTGTTTCCAGCAAATTATTCAAAGGCATCATTTCCTGTAGAGTGGAGTAAGAAAGTCTTTCCTAAGAGGGTGACTCCAAAATAATTTCGGAAGCTATTGAAAACATGGTTTCTGAGTAGTAGGATTCACTGAATGAGACACCAGAACTGAAGTCCTGACTGCCAGAGTTGTGTTCTTTGATATAATTAATCTTATACAAAATCTTGATTCCTATGGGTTGGTTACCACTTAAGGTTACCATCTTAAGGACACTGAGACATAGCCCCAATCACTATTGAAAAACAAAAAAAGCAGTCAAACAGGGAGACATGGCAAGAGTACACAGCTATTTCAGAGGGGATATTGGTATATGTAGTTTGTTTTTTATTTCAATTATATTAACCTAAATATTATAAAAGTCTTAGTGACCAGTTCCTTTCCTCTAGCATACTTCTGGGAAGCTGCAGTGCTTAGGGGCTATGATCTCACTGATTCCAAGGAAATCTAGAAAAAAACATCAACAGCCAAAGAGATGGCAGTGAGCCAGGCCAGTTTCACTTGGCAATTTCTCCTGCTGCCAAAACCCTCAGTGAATTTCACTAAGAACTGGAGGAATTTTGCACCACTTCCCAGTGGTGGGGCACCTTCCCTTCTCTCACTAGAATATGCTTTACTGAATTCATTTTTCAATTAACCCTTGTTGTCGACCAAGAGGAAGTTTTTCTGTGTGAAAATTATTTGTAAGAACAGGAAGGTTAACATTTCAGCAGCAGAGATCAACAGTGTGACACAAGGTCAGTCAGTGTTAAAATAGGCACTCCTGGATGTACAAGGAAATTAGGAAAGATGACAGCTTTGGGGAAAAGATGAAGAAATCGAAAAACTTTTCTAGTGAAAGGCCCAAAGCCCCAAAACCAGTCTGAAAAGCTGTGGTTACATAGTGTGGTACATGGTAAGGAAATAAGAGGGAAGCTGGAAGAAGTGATACTGGAATAAAGTAGTCAGCCACACTCAGGAGAAACAGCCATGTTCCACATTCTTCCAAACAAACCCAAAACACTTGCGGGGTCTTGTTCAGTTTTGCCTGGTGTCTATAACTCTATGACATTGCAGCAAAAATAAATATTATTAAAAACAAAATGAAAGAGTAGACTTGCAGTGACAGACTTCTGAATACACAATTGCAGAGAGGAATGTGATGGTGCTTGGGAGCTAAATATTTTCCAGCTGTAACTCCTATAAGTTTTTTCAGACAGTGCCACCTGCACTTCTAGCCTGCAAGACCTGGAAGTTTATTAAAACCCCACTAGTTTGAGATACAGTCTGTGTTACCAGAGAAAATTCACAAAGAACAGTATCTTTTAAAAGCTGTAGGGAACAAGTGTGGCTTGTAGCAAACCCTGAAGCTGGAAGAATTTAGCATAGCATTTAGTGCTATGACAAAATACCTATCACAATCCTCATGAATATGTGTTTAAACTCCAAACATTTGTTCACCAACTATAACAGAGTTCTGGTGATGCTGAGAAAAATCTGCTATCTAATTGCAATGTGCTCTGCTGCTTTTCTTATTAGAGGTGTCTGGGCTCTCTCTTAGCCTATGCTACCAGGGCAAAATCTGCATATTTGCATTCAGCAGATTAAGCATCAAGGTTATGGTTATTCCTTTAAGAAGCCCTGGTCATTGAAACACCATCTCTAGAAAACAGGCAGCAAATTACCCTTGGGTTCAGGTTCATTGCATTTTATGATTAACCTCCAGGCCTAAGGTTTTCTTACCTCTACTTCTAACATTAGACATAATAATTTAAATTGTCACATGGTTTGAATTATCAGGAAAGACATGTGCATGCAAAATGCCAGTGAAATACTTTTGATCACATATATAATTGGTAATGTGGGCATTTGAAATATCATTTGGCCTCAAGGATTTTCATGTGGGCTTTGACACTAATTTGCTGTGTGTCTTTGGACAAGACAGCTTGTACTTTCAATTCCCTGCCTGTACAATGAAGAGACCAGCTGTAGCTAACTTCCAGTCGCTGCCAGTTTGATTAATTATTGTAATATCTCTACAGCTAGCAGCCGCAGAGTCAGCTGGGCATTGCTATTTCTTCACACATGGGAAGTTCGTCATGGTCTCCTTCACAGAAAAAGGAAGTGGGAGAGGACCCTGCACAATCCTGGAAAGCTTTGACTAACAGATCTTGCCCCTTCTGTGTTCTCTTGGCATTTTCCCTTTAGTGCCCTTGCTGTTATACTCTCTAGCCACAGCTCTCAAGAGGTGCTGAACACCTTTGGGTCTGTGAGTCATCTTCAAACTGTGAAAAATCAGATAATAGAAAGTTGGGAAGGGATATAAGGGGATAACATTACCTTTTTTCTCTTCACTGGCTTCCCAGGAAATACAGTAAGTGCCTCCAGCATTTCAGCCAGCTTTGGCATTTCAGCCTTTTTGGCTTCTCTGTTTCATTCTCAGCAGGTACCTCTGGTTTCTAGTCAAGGGACAGCCTTTCCTGTTCACTTTTAACTCTGAAATGAAACAAAACATCTGCAAAGAACTGAGATTGAAACTGTGTCATTCATGTTCAGGGAGACTGAGAGAGGCTTCCTGAAATCTAACAGGATGTGAAAGCAGCAGCAGCACTTTCAGCAGAGCTACACAAGCCTCTGCAGCAGCAGCAGCAGCAGCACATTTTGCTGCAACTCTACAGGCTGCCCAGGGGACTTCTGTTAACTTGACACACCTCTTCAAGTGACATCTTACACTAGTTCATTGCTTTGAAGTTGTTGCCTCTTGAAGTTATTGGTGGTCAGTCACAAGTGGTTCCTCAGCGCTCAGTGTTGGGGCCAGCCCAGTTTAACATATTTATCAGTGACCTGGATGAGGAGATCAAGTGCACCCTCAGTAAGTTTGCAGATGAGTTGGGCAGGAGTGTTGATCTGCTGGAGGGTAGGAAGTCTCTGCAGAGGCATCTAGACAGGCTGGATTGATGGGCCAAGGCCAATCATATGAGGTTCAACAGGGTGAAGTGCTGAGTCCTGCACCTGGGTTGCAACAACCCCACATAGCACTATAGGCTTGAGGTAGTCTGGAAAGCTGCCCATTGGAAAAGTACCTTGAGGTGCTGGTCAACAGCCAGCTGAACACGGGCCAGCAGAGTGCCCAGGTGACCAAGGAAATCAATGGCATCTGGGCTTGTATCAGAAATACTGTGGTCAGCAGGACCAGGGCACTGGTGAGGACACACCTTGAATCTTGTGCTCAGTTTTGGGCCCCTCACTACAAGAAAGGCAGGTGCTAGAGTGTGTCCAGAGAAGAGAAACAGAGCTGGTAAAGGGACTGCATGTCCTATGAGGAGCAGCTGAGGGAGCTGCAGTTGTTTAGCCTGGACAAAGGGAGGCTCAGTGGGGACCATATCGCTTTCTACAACCACCTGAAAGGAGGGTGTAGCCGGGTAGATGTTGGTCTCTTCCCCCCAAGTAACAAGTGACAGGACAAGAGGAAATGGCCTCAAGTTGCACCAGCAGAGGTTTAAACTGGATATTAGGAAATATTTCTTCACCAAAAGGGTTGTGAGGCATTGGAACAAGCTGCCCAGGGAAGTGGTTGAGTCACCATCCCTGGAGGTATTTAAAAGATATGTAGATGTGGCACTTGGGGACATGGTTTAGTGGTGGACTTGGCAGTGCTGGGTTAGCCTTTGGACTTGATGATCTTTTCCAGCATAAATGATTCTACAGTTCTCTGATGCTCCGACACCCAAAGTTTTTCAAGGGTGGTCTAATGTCGAAAAAAAAACTGAAAAAAATCCAAAAAATTCTTCTTCTGTTAATATTTAGGATATTTGGAAATTTCACAATCTCCAAATTTCATTTACATTTTCCCCACCTTCCTGGCCAGCTAGCCTTACTGCAGACCTCAGATAGAGTAGATTCAGCTTACATCCAGATATCCATTTATCCTAACCTTCTGTTTGTAGCAGTGTTGTGACAGCTGTTCCTTGTGTCAGGACTGACCAGCTGCAGAGAGCAGGGGGATATGACAAAAGAGATATTGTAACACTGGCTTTGTACAAAGGAAATGAAAGATTATGTTTCAAGTACAGCTAAATTGTGACAGCTCTTCAATGTGCATACAAATGCTTATTTTTCCCTAGGATTTCCCACTTGTACTGCTCTGCATTTTTTAAACTTTTAATCAAGCCCTGGCCACAAGTCTCTAACTGAAAGCAACTTTGCCTTTCCCCTCCTGTGTCAGAAATGACAACACTTTTGACAAACACAGGCCTCCAGTCTGCAACGTTTGGCCAAGTTGTGGTTCCTTCTTGTGCCTGATGCATGCTGTTGTCCTGTAGTATTATCTACGTTATTACAGGCAAGCTCTCAGGTTTCACTGGACAGGCTTTTCAAAAAATCTTATCCAAAAAGTCCAAAAATCTGACCCTTTGCTCTCTGAAACATGTAATAAATTGAAAAATAAATCACTGGCCCATATTGGCACCTGGTTTATTAAAAGCAGGATTTGAACCCCATGGTTTACTTTTGAACCTAACCTGCTTCAGCACACACTGTTTGCTTTTGCTGAAAATAGGTGCCTCTAGCTCTGTGACTTTGGAGGTCGGTATGCTCCTCAGTGGCCCTAGTGAGGTCAGTCCAGAGATGTCGAGTCCAAAAGGTTTCCAAACACTTGAGTGAGAAAACACAGCTCAGAACCCGGATTCCTGTCCTGCCTTGGTTGGGGCTGGGCTGCAGGCTCCGGAAAGCTTATCCACTGATGCCAAGAGTGATTTAACCTGTGACAGTGTGTGGAAACTGGCTGTGCAAGCTGTTGCAACATACAGTAAGAGCAGCAAAGGCAGCAGGAATACTACAGGCACTGTGCTACCATAGCAGTTTGTGCCAAAGAAAATGCCCATAAAGAGCATTTACAGACATCCTCAGCAGAGGTTGGTTAATAAGATGGATAGTAAATGGGATAACTGGAGGTTCCCTAAGGCAGCTGTGGTTCTTCCCATGCCCCACAGATAAGGCAGGGTGTGAGCACTAGCCAGGAAAAAGGGGGAAGTGATATAAAATAGAGGAAGATCCACTTTTTCCATGACCCAGGCACTTTCCCTAGGGCAGGAGAGAGCAGAAATCAGAAGCATGTTTGCTCTCAGAGAAGGGATTAATCACAAGGGGAAAATGCCTTGTCATACATACTGTGACTCAGCAGAAAACGTTACTTCGTGGAAGCAGCTGGAGGACACAGCCAGAACACAGCTGTGAGTCAGGAAAATCTGGGCTTTGGGCTGCTGCCTTCACCTTCCTTCCTGCCTTCATTTAACAATCTGAGCATCTAGGAATAAGGCGATTGCTTAAAAAGAGATACCTCATGTTGTCTTGTGTAGCAAAAATGGAAGTAGAGATGACATTTTTCCTCTTTTTGTGAAGTGCTTTTTGGCACTGATCTTCATATGGCAGCTCCTGTGGCATGGTCCTAAGTCCACAGAAGAGCCCTCCAATATGTACAGTAGTTTAAATTCATGGGAAAAAAAAATGTGAGGAAGAAAATCTCCTGTCACCACAGCTCTATACTCTGTGGTATTTTTAGGGGGAGATCCCTCCAAAAATATGATATACCTTCTAATAAATCCTGTCTTAGCTTGTCTGAGAACTAGAGCAATGGCACTGGAGCAATGGAGTGTGTTTCCAAGATGATTGCCTAATTTGACCTTTCGCCTCATGGAGTCAAAAAAGAGATAGGAATAAGACTCATCCTCAAGAAAGACACTGTGAGGGTAGGATGCTATCTGAATGTTCTCTCCTGTGTGATTCACTTAAATGGTGCTGGGGAGCAATGAAGGGTACCTAAGTACCATTTCATGCTGCCTGTCACACAAATGATCCAGAAATAGACTGCAATTAGTCAGATCTCTGAGATGACTAGGTCATGTAATGACACCTATCTTCAACATTACTGTGTGTCACCTTTCCCTTTTCTCTTATTTAATTATATTTAGGTTTTATTTATGCTGTTTATTTTACTTAGGTTCCCTTTTGTATTTACCTGCTGCCTGTTGTCTGTATCTTGGGTTATAAAACCAGGGTGGAGTAGGGGGGTGGATATTCTGGTGAATTATATAAATTCCCAGTGAGTTATAGACTGCCACTCATGTGAGATTTACTTCTGGATGGGTTCTCTAGACCGTCGTGTAACATCAAACAGTGAAAACAAAAACATTCTGTAGGTCCATCTGAAGGGTTTAGGGGAAATTAACATTTCCTAAAAGGTGAGCAGGACAGGCTAAAAGTCTGAAAAACCCCTTTAACTCATATTACAGAATCACAGAATCAATAGTATTGGAAAAGACCTCTGAGATCATCAAGTCCAACCCATGACCCAACACCACCATGTCAACTAGACTATGGCACTAAATGCCACATCCAGTCTCTTCTTAAACACCTCCAGGGACAGTGACTCCACCACCTCCATTCCAATGTCCGATCACTCTCTCTGTAAAGAATTTCTTTCTAATGTCTAACCTAAACCTCCCCTGGCACAGCTTAAGACTGTGCCCTCTTGTCCTGCTGCTGGTTGCCTGGGAGAAGAGACCACCACCTCTTTCCAGCCTCCTTTCAGGTAGTTGTAGAGAGTGATAAGGTCTCCCCTGAGCCTCCTCTTCTCCAGGCTAAACAGCTCAGCTCCCTCAGCCACTTCTGTGCTCCCCGGACACGGCCGGACATCGCTGCTGATGGGAAGTAGAGAATAAACCTTGTTATTTTCTGCTTCACATGTGCGAGCACAAACTTTCGCATTTTGCTTTAGTAAACTGCCTTATCTCAACCTATGAGCCCCTTTCCATCTTACTGTCTCTCCCCTGTCCAGCTGGATGCCCAGTTTGGTGGCACTGGGCATCCAGCCAAGGTCAACCCACTACAGTCAGTCATGGTGAACAATCACTTTCTTTGTTGCTGCTTTTTGTTTTAAGCCTTGTTGTTCAGCATTCTGACATTTCCTCAAACTAAAATGGACAGTGCTGGTGGGTTTTTCTCCCAAAATTTCTGCTGACAAACAGCGGCAACATGTTAGAACACCCTGTTGGTGTTGGGCCACTGACTGATGATGAGCCAAGAAACTGGTTGCAGGAAGCGTCAGCAGTCCTTACAGATGAAATTACAGAAGTGAGTTAAACTCAACTTTGCAACCGTTAGGCATGCATGCATACTCACAGATGTAGCAAAGTAAGACTTCTGGCTCAGTCCCTGGTTTCTGATCTGCCTGAGCAACATAGTTTCCAACCCAGACTGCCAGAGGTCATACAAGGACCACCGTGACTTCACTGGAGTCTCTCCTGGGTACAGCTGTGCACGCAAGCTCAAAGCTGCATGTATCTTCTGCTCTTATGAGTCTGCTCTGAAAAGAAGCGCTTTCTTCAGCGCTAATTAAAACAGAGGTTATAGCTTACCATATGTTAAGGAATGATCTATGTCAAAACTAAAAGATAGCAATAATCCCTCCAGTCCCACATTGCTTATTCCCATCCCTGTTCACCTTCTTCCCCCTCTCTTTTGCCTCCTCAGCAGCACAGACATGAACCAGATCTGAAAACTGTTTCATCTGAAATCCATACCTCACCATGTGTTTCTGGTTGTTGGTGGTTTTTTGTTAGGATGAACACACATCAAAATTCACTCTAAGAAAAAACTCAATAGACTATTCACCAGTCTACTGGCTCACTTGCATTGCCATTCCTTTGCTTTTGTCCAAAGGTACAACACTGCTCCCCAAAACTTCAAAAAAAACTGCAAGAAAATACCAAGGAAACAAAAAACACTTGAAAAACTCTTCACAGACTTTTGTTTGATACGTAGTTTGAAATTCATGTCCCTATGTAGTTCCTATCTGTCACCCAAGGCTGGTGTATGTTGTATATCATCACAGGCTCACTGATGCAAGTGACTACTCATAAACCCTGAAAAACATGCAAGACTGGAAGAAAAGACTGACAAACCATTTCAGAGGCTTCTGGAGGATGCCATAGAACTGAGGTTATACCCGTTGTCCCAAATAGCTCTAGTCTTTTATTTCACAACTTGATGTGAGGGTCAAATCTTCGCGGTCTTTCCTAAGTGTGACAGCAGCACCCAAAGAACGAGTTTGGTCCAGTCGGAGAAAGACACTGGCAAAAGGGCACAACAGCAAAGCAGCAAGTCAAAATGCTCAGGTGTAAAAAGGACACACCATGGTGAGTTTAGGCTCCCAGTCTGCTCCTGGTCGTACCCAGAGGGCAGATCACCCATACTCACCCACTTCCTCATCAGTGAGGGTTGTGAGGTTGTGCCAAAGTGAGTGCTCTAAGGAGACCAGGGCTCTTACCACCAGGACCACCACATCAGTCTGGGCGTCAGTGCAGAGAAGAGCAAAGGAAACACCTTGGCTTCAGAAATCCAGTCAAGAGCAGTTGTAACAACCATGGGAGATGGCCCCCTTGCTGTAATTTATGCTTTTGAAAATCACTGCCCAATAGATCACTAATTCCCAAACACACTAGGAACATTACTGAATGGAGTATCCCACACTCTCTCACACAGCTGAGGACTCTAAATGCAGCCAAGAAAAATTATAGTTTTCTTGGGATATTTTCAAATCTTGAAAGTTACGTGACTCTCATTTATCCTTACTGTGCATGAGTTCCATCAATGGCAGAAAGATAAAAGAAATATTTGAGATTTTACAGAGAGAAACCCAGCTATACTAGACTGATGCCAGCAAAGATGTTTCCTCAGTTGAGATGGGACCTGAGGTCTTTGCACTTGCTTGACACGATGTTTAACTTTGCTGTGACAGAAATGTTCTCTGCATATTTTATTCTGAAATAAAATAGCAGTTCTAATTCTGTTGTATTTTCCTCCTTAGGCAATTTATCTTCGGGGAAAATGACTACAGGCATTTGTTTAAGCATTTGTTTAAGTCTTACTCACTCTAGAGCCTCATGAACTCCCAGTACTTTATTAAGAGTTCTAATATGTGTGGTACCATTATTAAAGCCATAATACTTCAGAGACCTTAAGATGGACTGGACTTTCACTAATAATAACACTACTGACAATTATAAAAAAGAAGCAGTTGTCAAGGCTTCTGTTCATGGAGAGGAGTTTGAATAACAACCTCAATAACAGGCTCAAACACAGTAAAGCAAATGTAGGAAGAAAAAAACATTCATTATATAATTAGCCTCCTGCTCCCTGGGATGTTTGTTTAATGCATAGGATGAGAGTGGCAATACTGCTGTTGTATCCTCCTGATAGGATTCATGCTGTGAAACCACCTGCAGTACAGAACAGAAGTGGACAAATGGGACTGGCTAATTGAGTTCCCTTCTTTGAGAAGCTGGAAAATAAAGTAGAAAGGTGGTGAGTTTGTCTGAGGAGGCTCAAGTGGAGACGGGAGAAAAGAGGTGAGGATCCTTTCACTCTTCCCATCTCTAGGCAGAATATTCCCAAACAGCCCCTTCAGTAGCACCGTGCACACCAGCACCCAGGCTGGTGCAGCAGCCTGGACTTCCACTGCCATTCTGTCCAAAGGGATGGGGAGGGTATTTTCTTTCCATCTTGGAGCAGTAGTAACAAGAGCATTTCCTTATCTAACTTGCACAGCAGCACCAGTATGTTATCTGCATCTTCAAACCCAAAGGAGAAGGCAATTAAAATCTTTGTCAAAGTAAGATCCATTCAATGCAGGGACTGAAGAGGATCTTTTTTGCAGAGTGAGGGTCAGAGGGATGTGTCTTCACAACTCTAAGAAAGCACAGGAAATAATTTCTGTAAACTTCCCTGAAATGATAGTGAAAATGGATGAAAGATAAAGCACTTTAAAATGGAAATACTTTACCTTCTTCACTTGCCAAGATCTTCTTTTCTAAAACTACTTAAGCAGCCAGGCCAAAATGAAAATAGGCTTTGACTGAATTGTTTGGGGAAGTTTTATCTTTTTTTTTTTTTTTAAATTTCATTTATAAAATAAGCATTAACATATCTATACATATATTTTTATACGTATATATAAAGAATAATAAGCAAAACTTGTTCTCTAAAACTATGCATGTAAAAAACAAATAAGTTTGTTTCAGTTTTTTCCTTTTTTTTAGGACTGGGGCCTGGAATGGTGTTTTCTTTTCTCAGAAGACTTAGAAAGCAATTCACATTCCAAAAGCAGTTACAAGTTACAGGTTATCCTGCTTGTTTTTCAAGAAAATATGAAAAATACATTTTTAAATGGCAGAAATAATTTACCAGCACAAACCATTTAATTACCAGACAAGAGCCATAGGCTAGTAACACTATTGTGAAGTCTGTAAAAAGGACATCATGAAAAATGAAGCATTATATGGCTCATTTAGCTTACAGCTGTTCTGCATTCTTATTGAGTGGTATTCTGTGTAAAAGAATGACAGTTTTAATTTCCTTTGCTGGTTGCTCTGTTTAGATCACTTTGACGCAGATTATCGCTTTTACAAGAACATAGTCCAGCTGGAGGGCAAACATCTCTCCTAATAATTTTTCTTTCTTTTTTTTACTGTTGTTCCTTCATTGTGTGCAGCAGCAGTGCAAAGCCAAGTTGTATAACTTCGGTTTATAACAGCTAATTTGTTATTTTTAGACACTTAGGTATAAAATTTAGTCCCTAAATCACAGGGCTGTAATTCCAGCTTAGTCTAGAGAAAAGGATTTCATGAGGTAATAAATGAAACAATGACTGGATTAAGAAGTATCAAGAAAACATTTAAAGCATGGATTCAATTTCAGTGGATCTTAAGCATGTATTTCACCTTCTATGTGGATTTAATTGTTGTCTTGAACAAAGACTAAATGAAGCAGAATCTTCCCTGACCTTCCCTGATCCTATGGAGCCTGTGCTTACTGGAATCTATGCTTATAACCCAGGTAATTACATTGAAACAATTAGTGCTTCTATTATAACACCTGTCAACCAGAAATCAGGACAGCAAAATCTGACCCAGGAGTTCTAACACCCATTCAAACTTCCACACCTGGCAGTGCATCCTCAACTGACCTCCTTTCACAAGGGTATTTTGGTAAGGACCTTGTTCACTATATGGTATCTCAGATCAGACTGCCCTGAAAAGGCCCTGTGCAGTCAAGTTTCAAACTCTACACCGTTTCCTGCCTTCTTGTGCAAGGAGACTGTCCTGCATCCATCATCACTGACAGTCCTTCCTCTGAGAGGAAAAGAAAGGACCAACCTGCCATGAACGGCTGCTGTTTTTCCAACAATAACTTCTCCAATGAGACAACACAATGAAGGATGCATCTGGCACTTAGGGTGATGTAACCATGTCTCTGCTGGGGTGCATCCACCACGCATCCCACAGGAGGCTGGTGATGCTGACAGTGACTGACTCTTCATATAGTTCGTGGACAAAACCTCCCTCTGTCCCTGTGGCCGACTTCCAAACAAATCCCCAGGCACTCCCTGTCCTTTGCTGCCTCCACACACACCAAGTTCAAACCAAACACTTCCCTCTCTCTTCCTCTCCGTAGAGGACTGTGCACCAGTTGCAACTCTTACCTCCTGAAGTGGCAGCACTTGTCTTTGCAAGGTAGTGGTCGTCAGGTCCAGCACTGGATTCAAGCCACTGCAGAGGAGTCCTCGGCACCTTGGAGATAATACAGCTTTCAATGTTTTTTGGGTATGCTGCAGCAGCACTGACTTCAAGCTACATTGCATCCTCTACTAAGACAGAAAAGCTGCAGACAGATGGCTCAGGAATGGAGGGCAGCCAGTCCTCCTAGAAAAGGTGGATCAGATAAGGAAAGGTCTTTGGGATCCAAAACGGGAGATAGACACAGAAACCACACTGCAGGAGATAGATGCAGAGACCACTTGCAACTGAGTGCTCCTAAAGCTGAAAGGAGACATTGGAAGGGGTAGTAGTAGTAAGGATGCATTCAAGAGGTGACCCTCAAAGACCAGAGGGCTCATAAGAGGATGCAGAGCAAATTTTTAGCCACTCAGAGTATCAATCCTACTAACTATAGCTGTGGTGAGAAAGACAGTGTATCCTGACAGGAAATGTGTGCGATATGAAGACATTATCAGAGGCAAATGTCTGCAGCTGATTGGGGTTATTGCTTGTGAGACGGTTACTGTTTTGACCACAGCGGAAAAGAAAAACTTGAGCTAAGAGAAGTATAAGAAAGCATTTGAGAATTCCTCTTCTGTACAAGCACAGTCATGTTTCAGTTTTTGCTTGGCCTCTCTTGAATGTCCAACTGCCAAGCTATCACACTTGCCTGTTGTGACATCCTTGGGTGTCGCACAACGATACCGAAAGTGCGTGATGGCTTCCCCAGAATGACGTGTCTTCCTCCAGCATATGCGTAACTGCACTGGGTCTTTGAGTCACCAGGAGATGCCTGCCCATCCACTGTCATCTGCCTCTGGGCAATGAACACAGGGCATTTCCAAACAATTCAAAGCTTTGTTTTTCCTGGGGAGGTTCTTGTTTCATTTCTCGTAACTGTGTCCCTGCCCATGGCTGTGCTGAGAGAGCAGAGCAGCTGCCACCTGGGCAAGCAACCCCCCTCACACACACACATTATGCATGCAGAGCTCACAACGCAGGCTGAGAGCAGGGACACTGGGGTGTGTGCTGCAGGTGATCTGCATCACACTGAGCAGCAAGGATGGTCTCCTGAGAGGCACCAGGTTGCAGGGTAACAGTAGGCAGAAAGCTGTGCCCTGGCTCTCAGTGAAATGCTGAAACAGTGCAAAATCAGAGAAAAGCTGCATGTTTTGAATGTATAGCTGTCCTGCACCTCACAGATGCCAAGACTTCCTTGCCCATACATAGAGAATTGCATGAAGGCTTACACTTATATTTTGGATACAGAGCCCAGGGCAAGCTGAGCCTTAATACCTCTTTACCATTAGAAATAACAAGTGCATCTCAATTCAAAAATTACCAAAAGCATGGGAAATTTTTCCTTTCAGATACAAACAAATGCAATGAATAAGATATCATTTCACATGAAAATATCTTTTAAATTACTCAGGTTCCCCTTGTGTGTTTATTTTTTGCCTGCTACTTCAATGCAAAAAAAAAAAAAAGCCATTAAAAATATTTTTTCCTGGGCATCCAATTTTAATATTTCTATTTATCTCAAAAAAGTATCAGCCCACTCCTTGCACATGTATTTCTTTGTTAATAGTATTTCTAATGGATTAAGAGCCAAATTGCCTGAATTTATTTCAGTGAAATGACACTGGCAGAAAACTGAGTTACAAACAAGAAATGAATCTTTCCTGCTGGTATCAGGGATGAATTGTGCTTGAAGAAACAATTGCCTCCTTCTCCTAGAGATGATCCTACAAAACCCACATAGTCTATCTAGAGAAGAAGTGGAGTTAGAGAGAGAGATCTGAGTCAAAATACTGTAGCTGAGTCTGCCCGGGATAATGCCCCGTCTTTTGCAAGAACTATAATTCCATGATGCAAAAATCAAAGTCAGGTCATTTTGTTTCACCAAATCATTTCATTTTCTAAATGATTTAGGAGAGGCTGTGCCATTGGACTTGCCAAAGAATTTCGATTTTGCAGTCTCTTTAGCAAATCTGGGCTTCCCCTGACCACGTCTTTCTCCTTCTTCACTTTAATTCTCATTTGATTCTTTACCTTCCCCTCCTCCAATCTTTTTCTATATCCTAATTCTGCCTCTCATCACCTTTTTTGGTTCATTACTCAGCCATTCTCAGCTCTCCTGCAAAATAAACTGAATCTTGTGAAAACTATAATGAGGACTAGAGTGATAAAGACAAGCAATAAATAAGTTGCCAAATTCTTCTGTATCAAAAAGTACTCATTGCTGCTGCTAAGCTGTGAGTTCCAAAAGAGATGGCAAGACATGTTCTGTCTTGTTCCTACCTGTCTTCCCTGTAAGGTTCACAGCCTGGAAAGAACACCCTGGTCCTCAGGTCTCTTTCCTGCCTAGCACCTACATGTACAAAACAATCCTGTTGTAAAGGTCTGCCTTAACAGCATTTTGGGTTTTGAGGACTTTTTCTTTCTTTCCTTTTGCTTCTCACTCTTGTGCTGTGAAAGGTGTCTGGGAACTTCTTTGTTCTAATGGAGCATGGGATCATTCAGATGGAAGGCATCTCTGGTAGTCATCTAAATCTTACTTAAATTCAAAGGGGGATCAAGTTGTGCATAGTCTCATCTGGTCAAGTTTTGCACAGCTCCAAGGATGGAGATTTGGCAGCCTCTTGGCACCTATGCCAATGCTTGACCAATCCCACTGCAAAACATTGTTCTGGTTAGAAAATTTGTTCCCTAGTTAGAAAGCACCCTCTCATTTGAAGAGCACATTTCTATTCACAGGTAGGTTAGTCCCATCTGCTCATTGGCATCCTCTCTGGTATTTATACTGATAATAAGAAGCACTCTTGGTCCCCTCTAAGGCTTTGTTTTGCTAGACTAAATACAGCATCCACTTTCAGCTTTCTTTCCAGCACAAAGCTCTCCATCCCTCTGACCACTCTGGGCACCCTTCAGTCTTAGTTTGCGTTTGTTTAATGTAACAGTAAAAAGCATGTGCAAAATTTAAATGAAATCTCAATTAATCTCTTTGAATCAGGGCAGTAAGCTTCACTCTTCTCTGCTGGATATTCCTCACCTGACCACTCTAAGATCACATTAGCAGCACAACTGCCATATACAACAGGGTCCTTCCCTTCCACAGCTATCTGCACCCAGCATACTTGCTGCCATCACAGCACCCAGCTCAAGAACTCCTTCCTTACCATGTACTTATTAGCACTCAGCAGTACTCTCTCCCTTTTAGGCAGCTCTATGCATACCTAATCCCTGTTTCTCACAGCTCCCTTATCACTTCATCCAACAAGACTCCATGAAAAGGCTTAATTGAAATTCCCAGGAAGGAAATGTATGTTTCCTTTATGTAGGAAACAACTTCTCAAAGAGTCTATTGGTCTGACACAGTCCAAATCTATAAAGTCATGTTTCATTTTATCCTGTTCCCTTTCATTCAAATTTTTTCTGAGCTTTGTATACTATGGCAGCCAACCACATAAGACTCCTCTCCCCACCTTTTTAACTAAAAGGTCCGTTTTTGCTTTTCTTCATATGTGTGTTATTGCCCTTACCTGAGAAGTTTGAAACTAAGAACATTTCCTACCAGAGCTGCGTTTTCATGTAACAGTCCCTCCAAAATTCAGAGGCACACTTTTCCTCACAATAATCCAGGAGTTTTCTGGAAAAAAAAAATTAGAGATTCACTGTACTTTAAACAGCATAAGGGCCAGAAAAACTATGAAATGCACGAGATCCAAAATTATTTATAATTATCCCAAAAGCACGCAACAAGACACAAATAGAGCAATAGCTGGCAGTCTTTTCAAAGACTATCTCCATTCTCAGAGCTAATCTGTTAGGTTGTGGGCATCCAAAATGCTGCCATAGCTCTGCAGTTTTGTTTCTGGAGTTACTAGCTAGAAAAGCAGTGATGAGGAGAGCTGAAATCATGAATGAGGAGTTAGCTACCAATAGGAGAGATTTCAATTTCTTTTTAATCCCTTTCTTTGCTGAGACGTGTCTGGTTACCCCAGTTGTATTATTCTTTTCAATTACAATTCCCAGCAAGACCATTACCAGCATTGCTTTGACAGTATCTGTAGCTAAAATAGTTTTGCAATATGGGGAATATCAACAAGATGCACTTTGTTGGCCTCTTTTCAATTTTCTTGAACACTTCTTGAAGAGGCAAAAATCCTTTGGTACAAGAGGGATTACGAGTGTCTTACAAGGAAATATTTTATCCTGAACTCTCTATGAAATCTACATGTAGAAATAGATTTTAAACCAAGTTTTAATATGATACTCCACGTTTAAACAGTTTCACTTTCTAAGTTCAAATACAGTTGTAAATTAAATGCCTGATCCTCTGCTCAAAACATACTATAAAAGTCCTACGTGGTGAGTGGAAATTCTGCAATTTCATCCTGGAAATTTAAACCAGACTCAACTCTTTCATTTGCTCAGTCCCTTGCAAAACCTTTATTAAAAAGCCCCAAAATATCACACAAGAAAAAACTTCCAACAACAATAACCTCAGCCTTCTGTTGCAGCTCAATCATAACAACACTAAGCTTAAAAACTAAATTTTGTTGGCACTGCTATTTGTTTAGGAAAAAATGGTATCTGCATCACATGAATTGTCAAAAATTAAATTTAACAGTAGTGTACACTAACTGTGATGAATCAAATGCAGAAGACTGGAAAGTTAAAAGTCAGCAGAGAGAAATGGCACAAACCATGAGTATGTGATCTGTTATTTGTAATGGCAATAAACTACATTATTTATGTAAAACTGGCTATTTATTATGGCTAAACATGATGTTTTGTACCAGTATATTGCATGGGTTTTTTCTCCTGGTGTTCTCTTGCTCAGTCTGTGAAGCTTTCATTTATTTTCAGGAAACATTTAACATATTTCTGCCATGTTGCATAAAATTATGCCAGAGAGGAAGGTAACTACATCTGCCAGCTTCAAGTGTGCTGAGAAATGTGTGCTGAAGCTGAAGGCTTCAGATAGCACACCTTTAAAAAGCTTTGTCTCAGGAGAGCCCTGGCCCAGCAGACATCCTCATGTGTCCCACTGCTGTGTGGGCCCAGCATCACCATGGATGCCAACAGGATTACTCAGAAATATGGGGCTAAGTACCTGCTTGGTGTTCATCAATATCTAAGATAACACTGTGAAAGGAGCTGGGGAAATCAGTATTGGAACAGAGACACTTACACAGTCAGGAACAATTCCAGGCCATGTGAAGTGCCTGAGGCCATCGTCTGGCTCCTTTCAGAGCCAAGGGTAAAACTTACATTAGAGACCACCCCTCTGCCAGAGTTTCTCCACTACAGAGTGAAGTGTGATCATAGTTGCTGTCTGTCCCACAGCAGGAAGAGGAGCTGATTCCCACTTTCTTTGAGTCTGTGAAACACCACGTGAGTTTTCTGCAGCTTTGCTATGAATCAGCTCAAGGAAGCTTGAATCCAAGGAGTGGGAATGTTCTCTCCTCCCAGTGGGTGAACCAATTCTGCTATCCCCTTGTTTCTGTTACTGTTGGTATAGTTGACACACAGTACAGCAGACTATACCACAATGTAGTACAACTCTGTCTATTATATAGGCATGGGACATAGCTGAAGAAATCGTGCTTTTTTTACATATCACATGCAATACCACAAAAAGGAACATTCTAGGCAAAAGTTGATTTGGGGGAAAACACATTTGGTGAAATAGAACCTAAGTGCAGGAGAGGGGTTCAGGGCTACAAAAAGTATATGCATCAGTAGGGAATTAAGAGCAAACTTCAGATGTATCAAGAGACATAGAACTGTGGGGTTACAGATTCCTACAGATGTCAGGAGGAGCTATTCAGGAAAAGGCCCTTACTGAACAGATTAGAAGTGTTGCAACCTTTTTTGGAAATTTAAAAAAAATAATCTTCACACCTTAAAAAGAGTTACTTCAAACTAAGTCAAGATTACTACTGCTTAAGGGACTAACTCGAAGGAAGAAGTGGCAGGACAGGCAGAGTGACTTTGCGCCCTGGCAAAAAGAAGTGTCCTGCATCAATAGCAAGCAAAGGACTTCAAGCAGGTGTCATCTAATATTTGCAGCTAGAAATTCCTCCTTTTCTGATAAGATCGAACTTGTGGTATCTCCAAAAAATAGATCTATTTTTTACTATGCTAGCCTTGGTCCCGATGGTATTGCTTTTAAAAAAGTTTTCTCAAAGTTTGACAAGAAGGAGCTCAGGCTCAGAAGAGAGTGAACAAATTGCACATATATAATTGTACATTTTATAGTAGGAGGGAGGGTAGAAGTAATTTCCCACTTTTTTGGTCTTTCCTTTTACATATAAGACAGTGCCTGTTTCATAATGAATTCCATAGAAATGTTGCCATTGAGTTCACTCTCTTACAAGTAATTTTACCATGCCTTTGAGAAAGTTTTAAAACAGCTTTTGCCTGTGTGACACCAATCTTAACCTTCTGAGAAGTAAATATTTTCATTACCCCTCTGACTAGTTCTTGGCAATGATTTACAAATATTTTCTTAATAGGGACATAATAAGGAAGATATCAAACACCAAACAAAAAATAATGGAATTCTAGAGAAGTTAAAGAAGCCTTCCATGCATTTTTTTTGTCATGATGAGAAGCCAGGAAAGTCAGCTTTGTTTTACTGACTGTTTGCAGGCTTTTTATTCTGCAGAGGTTCTCAGTAGACCCAAGAGCACTGGGAGCTCTGGTTAAACCAGACATTCACAAATCAACATTCCTTTCAAAAGCTCTGCTTTCTGGAGGTTAGGAGCCATGAACTTCGCAGTCTAAAGGGTCTTGCAACTCCATCACATTGCTTAGCAGAAAAATTGTCAGCTGTGGACTTACCTATTCAGATGGCAAAGCATGCAGTGACAATAGTCTGTGGCTGCAAAACTCTTCATCATGACTCTCTTTGCTCTTTCATCAGACAAGAGAAGTCCTGTCAAAATCAGTGGAGTTACAACAGTTCAAAACATGTGCAATGGCTTTCCATGGGCAAGGGGGCAGAGCTGACAAAAAAGACCACTCAGGGAATAATAACAATAACAGTAATAATAATGTCCATAACATTGTCTGGAATTGAAAGCAGGCGGGGAGACAAAAGTCTTCATGAATTCAAATTGACTTTAGCTACTAGCTTTGTCTGTTAATAGAAAGTGATGACCACATCAATGTGTTACAACTTTCTCTTTTTTTTTTAATATGTTTTCAAGAGTATGCACTGCTTTGGAGGTGTGAGATGTGAATGTTGAGATGAGGTATAACATTTTTCATGCTCAACACAAAACCACAGTGATTTTTATTATTTGTTACTAATACTATCCCAGGACTCAGGCATTGCAGCTTGCTTCTTCATACTGACACAAGTGTTTGGGCAGACAGACCATCACTCAGATGACAGAACAGATCCTAATGAAAACTATTAAATTCCTTTGGTGGAATTTTCCAACTAGATCCCCTCCCCAGTCTGATATAATGGCTCAAACACCAGCACTGACACATATGGGACACAGTGAGAAAAAGTGACTCGTGGCACAAGTCAGACTACAGACTGGCAGTGACACTCTTTTTGGTAGCATCTTTCCCACATTTGTACTCATTTGTTCGCATGTTCCCACTTCCCAGGAGTTAGCAGGTCTCGTTGAAAGAGTTTTAACTAGATTTGAATAATAAATAAGCCTGGGGGCAGCACACCAGTGTTTCCATATCAACTTGTAACAGTTATGGAACCACATGCTAAATGTTACACAGAAAGCGGCAGATTTTACTAAATAGCCATTTGGGAGATTTAGCATGCAGCTGGTAACAGCATAGCAGTCTCTATGAAATATCTTCTATATGACTTTGAAAAAAAATAGTAGAAAATCCAATTTTAGAAAGTAGTAATTTTACAAAATGTATAAAATATGCGACTTCTCACCAGAAAATCTGCATAAACTATTGGAAATGCATAAGGAAAATACTGCGAAATGAAACACAAAAGTTTAGTTTTATCCTTTCTTAAAAATGCCTGTAATTCTGACCGAGGCCTTTGCTCTCTGTTCATGTTTACCAATGGTTACTGTATTCATAGGGAATAAAGAGAATACCCTTTGCTGCCTTCACATAGACATGTTTTGAAAGTCTAGAGCTGACAAGTCCAGACAAGAAGTATCAGAAAAAAGTAGACCATAGAAATCCCAAGATTTGAGCACTGGTAAGTAACAATGACGATCAAAGTAAGAGCAGCAGGGAGTGACAGCTGATGATGCTGAGCTAAAGTACAAAAGGAGATATCCAACAAGTTCCTTCTCCACACCAAAACTGCAGGTAGCTTCAGGCATAGGGAAGGGCTGGGGGTTAGTTTCGTATCAAAGCAGCTGAACTTGACTGCTTCTGGTTTTTATTTTTAACTTTTGGTCTCGCACGTATTTTTAACATCAGCAGAGGAAATGGAGTACATTCTGCATTTTGGATGAGCAATATCAGGGGACTTTACAGAGAGAAGCGCCTGACCTGCGCTTTACAGAGCAGGCAGAGCTGTGGTGTTCCCCTGACAGGCATGGGCAGAGCCACTGCTAAGGAAGGGGTGTGCGAGAGCTGGTGGGTTGTATGAGGAGCTCTTGCACCAGCCCGTAAGAAACTCCAGGGAGAGGAGCTTTTCCCTCTCAGGAAGCAGGCATCTCTGCCAGGCAGCCAGGATCCTTTGCCAGGGAGGGTCTGACATCCAATCCTCCTGGGTTTCACCATACAGACCAGCTCTTCCTTCCGAAAGACAGTCCATGGAGAAAGCAAGGCCTTTACCCATGCCCAGGCTTACTCAACAGCTCTGAGGTCAGAGTGCTCCCTGGGAATCACTTTCTATTTCTGCCTGAGGTCCAAATTTCTCGTACTACATATTTGAGCAAACTTCCCCTGGAATCCCAGTCAACCCACCAAGGTTGCACACAGGCTCCTGATCTCTTTGAGACAAAAAAGGTTCACCTTAAGAGGAGGGATAGAAAAACATCTTAGCCAAGACACTTAGGAGTTGGGGGACTTTCCTGTAAAGAAGTAAATCTGGGTTCATAATCCCTTTAAATACGGAAGGGATATGATTCAACATCTCCCACATCCTGGATGAGCAATCTAAACAAAAAGCATTAGACCACCTAATTGGCCACCCGAAGGAAAAAGCTAGTTGGACCTAGACCACTCAAATCCTCTGGTGATGGGATCAAAGTCTTTATAGCCAACCTGGCCCCCAGGATACTTTTGCTTCAATAACATCAGTGTGGGAAGAGTGAACATTACAGATCCAGCATAACCTACTAATGCTGTTATAGTGCACTGGCATGTCATTAGAAAGAGCCCCAGCTATAGTAAGTAGGTTCCCGCTCACGAATTCAGTTTAGAAGAGTAAAGAAGTTTGCTGGAACTCACCCAGAAAGGAAGAAAGACCCAAAACCCCCAATGCATACAGCACTGAGTAGTGATATTCAGGTTTCTCAACAAGATTGTAAGGCCAAATATACGACTAAAGTGGCAAACTCCACAGCAGCTCCACTGTACCCTTGAGCTAGAAAACTTTTATAAAAGTACACAACACCTACTGCACAAGCATAGTGCATTTTGGTTTTCTAGTTACTCATCTGCTAAGACAAAATTCCAACATGTATAAAGTACTATTAAAAAGTTATCTCCCAAAAGGAATGCACTGGAGCCTTGCATTTGATTCTGATAAGGGAGTTACTTTGTCAGTGGTCCTGTTAAGCAGTACTACCATGTTATAGATTATGTAAAAGATAGCCCTCCAGCTGGACAGTCTACATGTCTCATTGTACTTAGACAGGATATAAATTACAAATACCCACACTCAGCATTATTTCCCTATTCTAAGCTCTGAGGTAGAAATAAAACTCCCCGAAGGATGAGAAATACTCTCTCTTGCATCATTATGCATACATTGGCAAAAATAACTGCTGATACCACCCAACTTCTGTTCTCAACGCAGAGAGAAACTGCTGCTATCGAGGAAAAAACACAAAAATTTCATTAAGTGACTTGGGTTATGTGTAGGTAATTTACAATGTCACAGAAAGGCAATCACCAGGAAAAGAAATGAGGATGCACGGCTACATGTCAAACCAAGCAAGACAAGTCTGGTAATGAGATTATGGGCACAAAAACATTGGTCATGAACAAGTGTAAACACATTTAGATATACAGATATCTCATTGAGCAACATATGAACTGTTATATAAGAGTTGAATAGATCCTCTATTTACTAAGCTGAACTAGACTTGGTATGCTTTCATGAGTGTGATTATGGACAAACATTGGCACCCCTTCAGTTTCCTTTTGCATTGAGCAAGCTCCTTGGAGGGAGAACTTGCCTTTTGAATGCTTTGTAAAACACAATCTACGTCTAATGCACTATGTTAAAAATGGCAAACAATAAAGATAAATACTTACACCATTCAGTACCTCCCATACACTCAGGCTCCTCACTGTGTTCTCTTTTCAGCTTCTTCATCTTCCCCCATGACTTCCCCTCACTTTTCTGCTTCGTCATACAATTTCTTTGAATTTTCATCTTTTATGCTTAGAGAGCTCAAAGGGAACAAACAGGTTCCTTGAACACAAGTGGAATTTACACTCAGTTCATTTTTAAAAGGGGAAGGAAATTTTCTTTAGAAGTACGGCCCTACAAAATTCAAAACACAATACTCATCAAATGGGATCCTTGTCAAAACAGCGTGTTGCCACAGTGGGTAATGCTCACAAATAAGCCAGACAACAGCATGCAGGTACTGTGAAAGCGTGCTTGTGAAAGACCAAAGGCCATTGGGGTATTCCTAACTCATCCAGTTCTCTGATCTGGTGCCTGATGTAGCCCTATGAAGAGGTACCCACCACACCACACACAGCACTGTGATAGAGACAAAGCAACAGCTACTTTCATTCCATAAGAAAAGTTCGTGGAATTGCTTCCTGATGCCATTTATTGGTGCAGCCACAACAGCAAAGTGCTCCTAGTGCAAATCTAGTTTCACTGTCAAATGTCACGATGTTCCCATTCCAGCATTAAAATGCCTGAAATCATTTTGACTTGAAGATGTGTCTACTTAAAGTGATTTGTACCATTCAGATATTCCCCAAGAACAGTTATCCTTAGGACCTCTTTCTCCTAGGACTGCTCACCTGCATGCCTGGAAGTTGACTAGAGAAGACCATGGCATGATTCTTCTTCTTGAAATGAAGTAGATAAAGCTGAAAATCAGGACATAATTTAAAGGTAAGCAAGCATTTTTCCTTTAGACCTCTGGTTTAGCTGAAGGCAAGGAAATCCATGCTATTTGCATATGATGCACTCAAAGAAAAAAAAAATTAGGTCTTATTGTAATAAGACCTAGTCTTGTTTAAAAATGATGCATGTTTTCCTTAAGGAAAGAAAAATGAGCAATCCCCAGTTTTTCACCAAAAAATCCCCAAAGAGCTCTGCAGTTCCCTGGCAAACAACCAACAGAAAACCAAAGAACTTGCAAAGCCACAAAAGCAACAGGCTTTTGTCAAGTGCTCCATCAGTCTTCGGTGACATGCAGCTTGTCAAAGCAATGTTTGCTTATGAGAAACATGAACACAGGGTATTACTGACCTGTTCAACCTGTTCACTTCAAATACAGCACAGGGCAGCTTGGTTTAACACTACAAAGAACTCTGAGATTCTTTACAAGATCTGTAGGAACTCAAGTTCCCTCATTTTAAGCTTTGAGGAATTCAACCAAAAATATGTCAGGGGACATCGGCTTTCCAACCTCATTCAAGACATTTGGAAGTTATTTGCTCAGTCACTGTCATGATCCCTCTTGAACAGTCTTCTGACAATTGGTATTTTCTTCCACACAAAATCTAACACTTCTATAGAAGAACACCATATTTCCATTTGTATTTCATCTCTTACTATCAACAGTACTATTTAAAGTCATAATCCCCCAATAAGCATCAGTGGTTTGTCTTAATACTGTAGCATAGTGGAGATTATTAGAAAGAGAAAGACAGTCAAAGCAAACACACAAATCAAAGTGGATCATACTGTAACCCTAGTAATTCTACTTTACTAAAATACCTTATTTTTCTATTTAGGAATGCCATTTATGTAGCCATTTAGTTGACTCACAGCATTCAGCAAGCAAGGTCTCCTGCTGCTGTGTTTTACCTTGCCCCACGGTAGGGCTCCTTGCAGACATGTGCCTGACAGCTGACAGAAGAGGGGAGACAAGCTTTGACCGTGACAGCTCTGCAGTTTGTTGAATTCTTTAGTGGCACTACCATTTCCATGCTGTTGTCAACCACCTCTCCTGAAAACAGCCTCCTCTCTACAATTCTCCCAGGTTATCAGGAGCAAAAGTGGCATGGGCTTGCTCCCGGGCAGAGCAATTCTAGAAGAAACAGAACCTGTTACAGAACAGGTCAGTGAGTTGCACACTGATCCTAGAAAACAAGATATTGACACATGGGATGATTCTGGATTGGCTCCCTGGCTATAAACTCACACTTGACTGCAATCAGGAACAATTTCATGTGTGGAAAGTGTGAGAGGAGAGATTTTTTAGAACATTCAGATCTGGACCCTTTGCTCCTACAGAAACCTACAGGAGTAATTCTCATTTCTTCAGACAGAAGAAAAAGTTGGATAAACACTGAGAATTTCTGAAATCACACCTTAGGAAGGTTTTACATGTCAGAATGCAGCCATCTGGTTGATACTATAAATGCCAAGGAAAAAAATAACCTGCACAGTGAAATGAAGTGCAATAGAAATAAAAAGAACAGTAATCGGCAGCATTACAGAGATGTTATGCAGGAAAGAAATTCCTTGGTATCTAGAAACTACAACTTAGAGTCTCAGCAATACTACTCATGCATTTCAAATACCAGGCAGATCTTCTGACCTGTATCTAACTCATGAGCAAGTGCTGTTTGTTCAGGGCTTAATACATTTTGAACAACGTGACTACTGATAAATCAGTGTAACTCAGTGTAGTAGTACAGTGTGGATTAATTGACCTCCTTTAAGCACTCCACAAACTTTAACCATTATTATAGATAGATCAGTGCAAAGTACTTCTATTATGTACAGTACCAATTAAATAAGTGATTTTCCATAAGAAACTGTCCCCAGCAATAGAAGAAGTATTTTAATGCTGTTGTGTAAATTCCAGTTCCTTCTTCCCTTGAATGCTATGCTTTGTCCTAGATTATCAAATGGAGTTTCTAAGGCATTAATGAGCAACTTCCACTGGAGCATGTAAGTATACTTTGTACTTCTGAAAAGTCACATGGACATTCATATAAAAAAGTAAACAAAACTCTAAAATGAGAAAATAATAACTGAAGGCTTAGAGACTTTTATGTGAGGAACAACAGTTGAAACTTGCTTTTATTTCACTCTTAAAATGTAACTACACACATCATCAAGACTGTATAACAGTGATCATCACAAAAAGGTTCTCTGAAAATTGCTAAGGAATAGATACTTTCATGACATAATAAGAAAATGACAACCCATAAAATCAGGTTACAAAATTAAAACTTACAGAGCTACAGACAAGACTCAATTACAGAATGCCTGCTGAAAAAAAATTCTGAAGGAAACACAGCCTTCTACCAAGTTTTGGTCATTCTAAGAGCAGTATTTTCACTTTGGTTAGGTAAAGGAAAAGTCTGACTGTCTGCAGGGAACAGCCTATGAGTCGCCTGGCAGCGGAAGGAAATCCCTCTCTGAGACACGTACATCCATATGCTATGGCAAATGGAAAAAGAGGTAGGCAGGAGTTCCTTCCCTGCTGTACCTGCCTCTGATGGTCATCAGAAGGCAAATACCAGGCACCGAGCTCATCTGGTCTGGCTGTTTTAATCCTTTTGTACCATTGCAATAGGATCTTTTAATTGATACCAGTCAAATGTACCATTAGTGGTATGCTTTCTCCTATGCCTAACTCCACAGACTTAGTAAGGGAGAGCTAACATTACAGCAGATACTGTTCTGGCAATATCCCCTCTGCTGTGCTCAGGGACCTGATTGCTTCAGTTGAAAACTGCTCTCTCACACTTGTGTTCCAGCTCTAATATCTCTCAACTGGGCAAAATTACTGCAGCTCCCTTTCTGTTACTGGCAGAACGAGATTTTAAATAAAAAACAGTAGTACCCTGCTTCTTTCCTGAGGCTCTCTATCCAAGCTGAATGTGAATTCAAGCTGAAAATTAATTAGAAGTATCTGGGTTTTTTTTTAAAGGGAGAATCCAAATGAGGACACCCAAGTTCAGTCACTGTATTGTCTATCACCTCTCTTACGCCCCATGTTCTGTTCTCCTCACTCTGCACCCGCCTGTTAGCACTTCCCAAAGGAGAATCAGGTCTTACTCTGGTCTTCGTTATGTGAGAAAACAGAACTGATTTCATATTAAAAAAAAAAAAAAGTCAGTTTGGCCAAAATCAGTTCGAGACATTCCAGAAGTTCAATGTCAGCATGCCTTGCCCAGTTTGACTCAGTCTGCATTCTACAAGATTGATCTAAACAAGCACACTTGCCCTGGGTGAAGAGTCCCTCTGAAAGGTTAAAATTCCTGCAACACTGACCAGGTAGGCAGAAAAAGATAAGGCACCAGATAACAGGGAACTTCATGGCATTTCCTGCAGCCACCCTCCTGCTGGAGCTGTGGGAGCTGGTTTTGGTCCACTTAAAGTGTATGAACATGATGTATTTAATCTACCCATATGTAGTTCACAGGGGAAGAGGCAACTTACAACTTGTACATACCCTGCACCTAAACAGGAGTGTTTAGTTTCACATATATATATATATATATATATATACAATAAAAATAGCCGAAATACAGAGATAAATATACATCATACAAAATTCATAAAGAATTAAACCATATATTTTAAATAAACATAAAATATCAAAAAATAAATTTTAAAATATTGAAATACCAGAAAGTATATGGCATATATAGTGTACGCATGTAAAATAGGTAGGTGATTTCCAAGCCTTTCTGTGCGGCTGGAGCTGGCAGGCTCAGAGACAGCTGGACCACGGGGGCTCCAGCTCTGGCCCCGGCCGAGACCCCGCGGGGTCAGGTGAGCCTGCGGTGTGTGCAGGGGGCAGCCCAGCCGTCAAGGAATTACGGAGCAGGATTACTTCATGTTCCCACCGGCCCCGTTTCACAATCCCGCTCTCCAACAGTGTCAAACCGGCACGCTCCTTCAAGCACACACCCCCCCCCTCCGTGTTCTCATGCCGGATTTTCCCAGGCCATGAATAATCTCGAAGCCCCCTCGATAAATACACGTTCAGGGATGCCCGGAGCTCATTCAACCCGCCAGCCTCGCCGACGAGAAGGGGCCGGGGCCGGAGCCGAGAAGCCGCACGATGAAGTTCGCCCCGAGCTGTGGCTGCGCCCGTGCCCGCTCCGGCCGCCGCCAGCCCGCGCTGCCGATCCTGCTGCTGCCGCTGCTGCTGCTGCTGCTGCCGCGGGCCGGAGCCGTCCCGCTGCCCGGGGCCGCAGACTCGTCGGGGGAGGCCGAGCCGGAGGAGGCGGCGGCGCGGCGGGCGGCGCTGCCCCACAGCCTGCGGCTGGCGCAGCTGCTGCGCGACCGGGCGGCTCAGCTGCAGCGAGAGGTGGGTACGGGCGGCCCGCGGGGTCGCACTCGCGAACACACCCGGCCCGGGAGGGGCTGCCTCCGGCCAAGGTGCGACCGAAACTTCTTGGTGTCTCTCCCCAGATGTGCGAGAAGTTCACCGTCTGCGAGAACAGCGTGGAAATGCTCCTCCAGAACAACCTCAACCTCCCCAGAGTGACGGAGGAAGACGGGTGTCTGCATGCCGGCTTCGATGAGGCAAGGAACTCCTTTCTGGTCTAACCCTATGTGCCTGGGGCAACTTTTGCCTGCTAAAAAAACCTGTGGAAGTTGACCTAAAGATTTGTGCCGGCTCCTGCTGGCTTTAGCCAGACCTCCACACTCTGTATAAGCATCATCTGCTAACCTGCACACAGCATTGCGATCAAGGCGTTTTGAGCTGTAAGTGACTTTCTCACCTTTCTCTCATTTCAGGATAAATGCTTGAAAAAAATCTCCAGCGGGCTTTATACATTTCAGACATACCTCAAATACGTGCAAGAAACTTTTATTAGTGAAAACCAAAACCTTGAATCACTATGCTATAGTACAGAGCACCTGGCACATACCATAAGACAAATGGTGAGTTGGTTTTAAATTCACTCTGATAACTGTTATGGCTTAATACTGATGTGCAGTCAGAGATAGAGGATGCTATGTGAAGCTGAACATTTCCCAATGAAACAACAGGTGACAGTTCCTTATGCTCAGATCTTATGCTCATGACTAATTTAGAGGGTTTACAAAGTTTTGGTTTCTTTTCTTAAAGAACAACTCTTCTTCCTACTTTCTATTGAATTTCTAATTTCCAAACCAATTAAATGCATTTTAAAAAAAGGCAAATACATTTTTACAACAGTATTGATCTTCAAAACTCTCCAAAACAAACTTTTAAGCCAAGCTGTTGGTATATTGAAATATCTATCAGTAGCTTAAAAATCAAGGAAGATAGCTGCCTATTAAAAAGCACATATTTTGCTTGTAATGATCATGGGAAAAAAACCCTTTCTTGACAAATGCTATTTTGATTTGGTAAACTAAATGCTACTTATTTCTGACAGACATTTTCCATGTTTTGGAGAGCTCTGAAAGATCACACTTCAAAAATTCACTTATTTCCTGTAGTTCTTGCTCACATTAAAAATCCTTAACATAAATATTTCCTTTGTCATTGGGAGATCTACTTGCCCAAGTAAAAATCATCCATGTAAGGACTGCAAAAGTCTCAGGGTATTATTTCCTTCAAGATGATTTTTGGTGTGTGAAAAGTCCAGTTTGTTTGCCATACCTTTCCTAACATATTGATTTATGCCCATCATTCTTTAAAGAGAAAGGAAGTTGAACTGCTTTTTTCACACAGTGCTAGCTGAGAATAATAGCCCCATCATAAGACAGCAACTGACTACTGGCTTCCAACTTGATATATTAGTTTGCAGAAAGTTTGTTTCATAACTGAGGGAAATTAGGGGGTTTTTTTTTGAAAATTAGTAGAATCAATGTAATCAAACAGGCAGAATTAAACACAGTGATCAAAAGCAAAACCTGTACTTGTAGAAACTACAGAATTTTTGAGGAAAAGTCTTCATCTTCAAGTTGGAAATTTTTCTTTATGAGAGAAAAATCTGCTTTTTAAGGCAAGAATCTGTCACTTGTGGTTAGATAGATCCACGAGGACAATACCTGTCTGGATATCCAGACACAAACTTTTACAGAGTGCAACAAGGAGCTGGGTATATCAGTAGCAGGGGGTGTGATCAGAATCCACTTCCAAGTAGTCTGGACAGAAAGAATATTTATATTTTATATTTCACAAAAAAAAAGATGTTCCAGAAGGAGGCTTGCATAATAATAAAGTACATAACCCCTTTCACTCATCTTGTAGTTGTGCTCCCACACATCAGTGAAAGTTGGCGGCACTCAGTCTCCTCTGTGACTAAATGCCTGGAAAGTAAGAATTAAGCAACTAAACAAATTTGACATCTTTGGAAACTGTTAATCTACTACAAAACATGAGAGTTTTTACTCCCAATGTCAGCTTATGTAACTTAGGATGGAGCAGCCAGTACAGGTTAGAACAAACCATGATCAGGGCCTTCCCACCTCCCCACAAGACTAACAGACAGCAGGAGAGGTGCGTTGATCTGCTCAGTGCAGTGTTGGACCACAATGCCAGACGTTGCATTCAAACCAGAGCAAACAGTGCAGATCAGAGATTCTTACACAGGAATCGTAGCAGGCATCAGCATTGCTCAAACCCCTCCACAGAAGCATGGCTGTACAGAAGCACAGCTCCCAGGGAGGGCTGTTGTCTGCAGTACAGAAAGTGTGGATATGCAGCTGGTTGGGAATACACAAACTGATGCTCTCCAACAAGCTCAATCACAATGTTTTAACCAGGATCCCCCCAATATTGTCTTTTTTCATAGGTGATCAATCCCGAAGAAGTGATCATCCCAGATGCAGCTACCCAGGAATCCCTCCGCACAAAGCTGAAGTCCAGTAAGACCTGGATAGAGAAAATCACCACCCACCTCATCCTCCGAGACTTTACTTCATTTATGGAGAAAACAGTGAGGGCTGTGCGCTATTTGAAAAATACCAGGAGTTTCAGTGCCTAAATGTTTTAGTTCAGGCACAATCCTTTGTTACACATCTGTCATGTGGCAGACAAGAGTGTTGTTCTGTTTTAAGAACCAGAAATAGTAACAATGGTTTGCATTTATATACATTCTTATTTCCTTCTAGGAAGTTATTTATTGTATTTAAAATATTTATTAATTTCTAATGTGTCTTATTTATATTTTCAATATTTAGAAATAATTTAAGCAATTTTCTAATGGTACTATTCAGAATAGCAACTTATTTAATATGTACTCAACAAAAAAATATTTTCAGAACCCAGAAAAATTGCTGTATACCTTATGTTTTTAAACTATTTGAAAGATGCTATTTATGACTTATTTATATTTTTAAAACAAATAAAAGCTGATTTTAAAAAAAGGCCTGTATAACCCGTGTGAACTTTAAATAAGACTAAGGCACTCTAATCTATTCAAGTTTTTAATGCCTGCAAATATCAGAATAACCACTTTCAAGAATTTATCTGTATAATGAGTTCAGTTATCTACATAGCATGTATGTACACACATACACAGACAACTTGGTCAACATATAATTCATAAAATTGGATATAAAGGAACCAGATGTAGTGAACATGGAACTTAACAGTGTACACAATAAACTACCATTGCTCCTGAGAAACAAATGAACAATAAGTCCCCTATATTTAATAAGGAAAACTCCATAGAACTGTAATTGTTTGGAAGGATCTTCTTACAAGTTTAACAATCTCTTTTAAATAAATAAAATGGTGAGACAACCACATTAACCACTTTGACATGAATACTATCTTTTGACTAGTTTTATTGCTGTCATCCAAGGGAATTTTCCAAGTTTGATTAAACATTTCTCCCTCCTCTCTCAAGAAGCAGAAAAAAAATCTTAGGTTCTTTCCTTAGGTGCTATAAATCAACATATTGCTGCTGAGATGTCAATGACCATGGATGATACAATGCATCTGTCTTTTATATTCCACTAGGATGGACAGGCCGCAAACCACGAATGCATATTCTTGAACACTGTATAGAAAAAAAAAACAAAACAAAACAAGACCTAAGCCTGAGTATCAAACTGCTGAAACTTTCCTTAGCTGCATCACCTACAGCACTGGAGCTGTGCAAGTACCAGGTACACCCAAACTTTGAGGAATTCACAGGCCTCACAATGGATGCAGGCAGCAAAAGTCACTCGAGCTTTGTCTCTAAAATTCATAGAATATTAATTACCCTCTCTCTTTTTCTTCCAGCACAGCAGTGAAGATGAGGAGATGAAAGGCATGCCCTGGAATGTGGATAAGGATGCCAGTAAACTCTCCTCTTCCTCTGAGCGATCTGATTGTCCACATATGCATTCCACCACTGGGGATGCCAAAACAGTGACCAGTTCACTCACAACCCACATTTCAGATGCTCTAAACAAACAAAACCACTGCTTTGCCCAATATGGTAAAACTGTCATCTTAAGTTGTGCAACATCTTGAGAAAGAATGAGGAGACCTCAAGGTGGTCACTTTAAAGATGTTTGTGGTGAACCATTTTTCTCACAGCACGTAAGATCCTGCTCTAGCTGTCCTGGCACGTGCTAGGAAACATAGGAAAGCCTGGTTTGGCTTTTTCACTGCTTCCTTTCAGAAGAGATTTTTTTTTTTTAGTGACCATTTGATTAGTGATCATTCCGGCCCTTATTATCACAGTAACAGCTATGAGACCCAAATGTGGATCCCACACCGGACCTTATTACTATGTGAGAACAGAAAGGAGAAAAAAATAAAGACTGACCAAAAGGAAAGGCATTTCCTGGTTTCACCTCTCCCAGTAGAAGGCCTGAGATCACCACTAATTACTTATGTACACTGGAGCGAAACAAACTTGCACTCATCTCCTTAAAGGCCAGAAAGCATCTATGAATAGAGGTACTGAAATCCCTTGCAATTGATAGACAAGCACCCACACCTCTTCAGCTGGCAGCCACTCCAGGTGGTCTGCAACTGTAATAAAGATCTAAATGCTACCACATTTGAGGATGTAGAAGATGAGCAAAGATCACCACTTGTTTGGTGGGGAGGTCAACTTTTGAGTCCTTCCTGGAGTGTAGGATATTGCTGGTGCTGCTGCGGAGCTGCCATTATTTTACACGTGGCTCCTCCACAGCCACCTGCAATTCTCAGAGCACCAATGCAGCAGCTGCTCTGCTGGCCATCACTGCTGTCACAGTGCCAACTTCAGGGACTGCTGCCAGGATAAGCACTGCTTGCTGAAACCAACGCTCACCGGTGCTTGTGGCACAGAAGATTTGCAGTGGGGAATTCAGATGGAAGTCAGAGGAGACCTAAACATTGTTGAGCATGTTATGGTATGGGGCCTCTCAAATGACCCAACTAGTCGTCCTTTATCCAGTTTGCTGTGTAGGAAGTATTTGTCAACAATCAAAAAAACACACATAGGCATTTATTTTAGTTGGCAGACCAGCACGAACACGTAAAAAAACAGAACAAGAGTAAAAATGGGCATTCCTAACTACATTTAGCCACAATGAAATACCTCAACACTTCAACAGAAGAGAGCTCCTCCTAATTGACAGCTAACTCACTGAGCAAGGCAAAAAAAAAAACCTAAAAAACAAAACAATGACAAAAAAACCCCAAACCAACCCAAACAAAAAAAGACCTGCTAATAATTACCAAAAAAAATAGGAAATTACCACACAAAGCAGCATTCTGGCTCCTGCTGTACAGGACCAGCTTTGCCCTACAGATCCCTGCTAGCCCTTCCCCTTCCACTGCATCCCTACTCAGTAACCCCATACTGAGATTCTGGAATACTCAACAGATTACCAGCTCCCTTCATCCTGATTTTGAAATCCCAATGCAGGAAGAAGGTGAAGCTATGTTGAAAAGTATGCATACACTATATGCAAGAAAAAGCCCACGTATTAAGAAACAGTGTTAACAATGCTGCCATAACAGTAGAATGCTGGACAAGAGAGGAAAAAACCCAAACAACCCAAACAACAACCACAACAAAAATTAAAAAGACAGAATGCAACCTAATATTAAAGTCATCTGTAATACAAAAATACTTTTTTTTCCAATTATAGTCTCTGAAGTATCATTTTTCAATTTTTTTACCATGCTTGTGATATTGGGTGGGAAGCTTTCTGTAAACCCTTGTTTCTCAAGTCAAATGATTAGATAATTTCTTTCTCTTTGATAAGAGGAAAACCAAAACCCACCCCCTTGCTCCCCAGAAATGCAACCTCTGCAGGCTTCAACACTGAAGTACCATTTTCTCCCCAAACTCCTAGAAAAACCAACTAATTCCTGCAATCTAAACATATTTAACCAAATCTTGGCGTATTTTCAAGACTGACCTTGGCAGTCATCAGAAAACACACTACAGAAATTTTGCAATCTGAATTTCTATTAAGTGACCAGAACTTAAGAAGTTCAGTCTTTCATGAGAAAATCCATTTTTAAAAATATTAAACATTTATTTTCAGAATCAGAAGAGTGAGATTTGATTTGCCTTGCCAAAATATCCTTTTCCACTTAGCAGATACCCTTTTAGAAAATACCCTTTTGCACTTAGCAGATAAGCATTCCCTCCATCTCACCCATTCTCTAATCCTGAATTAATATAAGCATAACCAGGAAACAATGCATGTAACCCACAAGCTTAACCAAGACATGGCTATTGCATCACAGGCCATCATGGAAAAGTATTTAGAAATTGCAATTAAGTGGTTATTTGCAAAAATTAGATTAGTCATATGACATTTAACAGGATGTGATCTCTATTCCTGTGGTGAAAACTGATGTAATGAGCTTTAATTTCCAAATATCATTAGTATCATCATAGCTTAAATTCCAAGCCTGTAACAAAATAGTTCAAAAAATATCCAGGGTATATGCTTTATATATAAAGCCAGTATGATAGATCTCTGTTTCACTTACAACACAATGCAAGAAGACTAGACCTTAAGCAGCATTTTGTCACCCACAGCCATTTTGGAAGACAGTCGTACAAAGCAGCAAAGGACGGGTTTTACATGTCACCAACACTGGGGCCTGTTGTGACAAAACTGAACATTGCTTTGGTCTGCAGTGTTTATGTGTTTAAAAGTTACAGTTTAAACTAATAGGAGTTTTGCTCATGAATTAATTAACAAAAAAAAGGAGATAGCCTCTCTTTTATAACTGATGAGATAACAGCACAGTTACTTTGTACCAGCCACGTCTACACCAGGAATTTGTATCAGAAGGAAATACCTATTCCAAATTTCCTATCACCTTAACTTTGCCTCACAGCTGGCCATCCTTGAAGAGTTGTTAGAGTAAACATGTAGGTTCCTTTGCAGATTAACTTATTAAGAACAAATTTATACTGAAATCCAGATACTTTTTTTCTCCTTTGTTTAGTGATGACACTACACTGACCGTTTTTTCACAGCCTACTACCAGGAGATCCACGGGCCAAACACCAAGAAAACCACCAAACTCAAGACTCCCTCAGGATTGCACACCAAGTATCACAGAAGTCCCGCAGGGCTCTGTGGCTCCTCTGATGTGCATGCTTTTTTCTCACTTCTCACTTCACCACCTTTAAAAGTCTTGTCCATGTTTAAAACCCTTTGTTGTTGTTCTGACTGACCTCCTTGTCTTTATTCTCTTTTCAGGGCCCTAATTCTCTCCCTACCTTCCTTCCTCCTTGTCTCTTAGCCTGTCTTTATCCCCCTTTGCATTGCTTACTATGCCCACACCCCAGGGCCACTCCTCAGAGCTGAGCTTGCAGGAGATGCTTCGCTAAAAGGCCTGTCAGCACCGAGTGCTGGAGTTTCTTCCCACCATGATTACCAAACAGTACCAGGTTGTATCTGATCTTCTGACTTCATTTCAATACAGTAATGGGAGAGGCAGTTTTAAGAAATTATAGGAGTGATAAAAAATACAGAAATTGTTCCTGAATGGTAAAACCACCAGCAGCTCTTGCAGTCAGCGTGCCAGCGAAGAAGCTATTCAGCTGCCAGGATACTGTATTGCTCCTTGCCACCATAAGCTCCTGGGACTTTGCTGGTTTTTCACTCACAGACTGGCTGGAGGAGAAACAGCCCATTCCTTCAGTCCTGAGTTAAGAACAATCCTTTGTTCACAGACACCTTGGAGACTAAACGAAAGCCACTGCTACCTTTGTGTCTTTCCTAGGAGGAGGCCAAGAGACAGAGCAGCACCTTCTGACAAGATGTAAAAGGACCATGGGCACAGGACTGCAGGTCACTTTAGACAGAGAATGGGGCATTCTTCTTGCATTAAAATCCTCAAGATGCCTTCACTTATGGCAAGCAGGACACTGAGCAGAGTAACCTTTGATCTTCCTAAGACTGGTCCAGATGGAGACATTCCTCTGGTCGCTTGTGCAATTGTTTGTCACCAGGTACAACAGGCTCCAGAGACAGCCTCCCTCTTTCAGTATTTCCCTGACACTAAGACAACCACAAGCATGCTCCACTTCCACTTTGAAGCCACAAAGTGCTAAGCTGACCAATCCCTATCTCCAGGTAAGGTCAACTGGACACCCCAAAGTTAGTACAATCTCCACAAAACACAGTAAGGCATCAATGATTTTATTTCACACATCTCAACTGCAGCCTTGAGCTCAGCTGTGGAAGTCAGAGCTCAAGTTTCAGTAAACTACACTCACTGAGTTTATTCCAACACTGAGTTCACATGTGGTCTTACAGGACTGCATCACAAACCCCACCACAGAAAAGAGTCCGTATTTGGCTGTGGAAGCCACTGATTCACTGACAGAGATGATACAGTGAAGTAGGGGAGATCATATTTGTTCTTTTCTAAGTGTCTCCCATCTGACAGCAGAACAAAATTTTCTCAAGTTTTACTGGGACAAAGACGGAAAGGCAAAAATCATAGATTAAAACACTTGGAACAAATAACACCTAAGTCCCCAGTCCACAGCCTTGAAAAACATGAATGTCCTTCCCTTTCACTCCAGACACCTGCCCTCTTCTCCCTAGGACCACCGAAACTCCCCAGTCTTGCCAAAACTAGCATATTTGCTGAACTTATCGTAGGGAATTAAGATTCTTCATAGGAACCTATTTAATGTTCAGCTTCACAGAACACTAATCTGCCCTTATAAGAACATCCAAATTCTGTGAAAATGACAAAACCGGCAAAGTAACTTCAAAACATTAAAAATGAAGAAATCTTTGGTAGCAAACATTTTAAAACATAAACAGTTTTGCTACCTTACAAATAATTACCAAGATTTACGATTAATACTACTTTTTTTTTCCCCCAGGAAAAAAAAAGAGTGTTTATTTAAGGAGTTTCACTCACCTTTTAATTACAGAAAGCACACTACATGGAATTAAAATCTGGATGTATAAATGAAAAATACTACATATTGGCATTCCATTTAACTTGACTTGAAGGTGGCACAAAAGACTTTTTTTCTACTCAATTTGAAAACCCAAGGGTTCTATGCTAATGACTTTCCTGAAAGATACTTGCGTAGCAGTGAATTACCAAAAGTTTGCTATCCAATGTGCTTAAAGCAAGAACCACATAAGCAACACTAATCCAATCATTCCAAGTCTCAAAAAAACTGAACTGCAACTATTTTTTAAAAAAAAAATTTCGGGTTGGGGAGGTCACAGAATCTGGCCTATGCCTGACATATCCGTGCTTTTGTAAAACTTTTAATGAAAGAGGAAAGGACACTTCCCTGCTTCGCTTCCTCTTGCCAAATACTATCATTCTTGGAAAGCATCCAGAGCAACCATGTGGCGGTTAAGACCCACAAACCACATCCCCAAAATGGCTGACACAGAAGAGAAGACATGAAATACACCACTGCGGGTGTTTGGGTCTATCTACCCACTGCTGCATTTTGGGTATTGTACACCCTTGTGAAACGCAAAATCTAATGGAGAAATCTGAGTTACTTCACGCTGAACAGTATTAGTATTGAATACCTCAGGTTGTTACACCAGATTCAAGAGAAGAAAAATGTTCCTGATCATGATTAAAGCCACTATCAAGTACCAACAGATTATTTCATTACTGTTGTAATTAGGATCGGTCAAGAAAAAGGATCAGAATTTGAATTCCTTTCATAATTTAAGATATATGAGTGGTTACATTAATCTCAAGTTACCATCAGAAAAGCACTAGGAAAGCTGAAATAGCAAAAGGATATACTCACAAGAAAATGTTCTGCATTCAGTCCTTGCTCTATTCCCCTGTCAGCAGACTATTATCATTAGCTATTCCTCTATTTCATAACATTTGATTAAATTATCATGATTAATGGAATTTTAAGGAACATGGTGGTTTGCATTAACCCTCATAAATGTTTCTACTTTCTTCCTTCCCAATTCTTGTCTTTCAATTTAATTTTTTTCTCTTGGTTCATTTCTCATTTTTTTTCCAGTCATGTCTGCCCTTAAACACAGTAACAGTTTACCATGGATTTTCATGGCAGATTAAAAACTGAGGAATCCCTATTCCTTAAACATTTAATTAATGTAAAAATTATCTGAAAACCTATGAGGATTAAAAAAAAAAAAAAAAGCCAAGCCAAAATGTAGATTACCTTCATTGCAATCATAATTTGGGGCCAATAAACATTTTTTTCAAAAATCACTGTAGAGATACAAACTAGCCTGCAAAGTTCTGGAGGGGAGAGAGCAAACTACCCAACACAGCTTTTATTTAACAGAAACCACATGGTCACTATTTTAGTGTTTGAACTTCAGTGTTAAAAAGGGAGAAAACCAACTGAAAAAGGGAGAAAACCAACCACTTTGGACCAACAGTGGTCCAAAGAGCAAGACATCAGCATAAAAATGAAGCATACACCTTGTTAGTGTACTTGATTTCTTCCTTCAGTTATACATTAATAACTTCCTCTTAAACTAAGAGCACTATATACGTGCACACACAGAGCACTCCTGTTGTATCCTTCCCCTCCATCCTAAATCCCAGGAAACACAGATAGTATTTAAAGGTGAATTTGGCAGAAAAGTATACTTACTATCTGACTGTGCTAGTAAAAAAAAATAACTGAGGAGGGAAAAAACCTAAACAGGTCAGCACAGTAACCAGTCGCAGAGGCTTACCAATACTTGGGGAAGGAATCTTTGAAGAATACTGAAGTATTTAAAACATTAGCTCAGTTTTCTGGTTACTGTGAGGACAAAGAGGACTCTTTACCCAAAATATGATCATAAAAGAGATAAATATGGGGCTTGAATATCACCATATTTTGGAAAAAAAACCCCAACAAAACAGAACACACACAATGGGTTATCCTCCTTGTCATAAAGAAATTACTACACTTATACTTATTTAAAGACTTAAAAACAATGTTTATCCATTCGAATTGTATTTATTTAATTACACTGTAATGTAAATAAGTTAGGTCCATATAAACTCCATTTTGTTATATGTACAACCTATGTCATTAGCAAGCTGATTGTGCCAGCTGGTCTAAGTGTCGGCCTCATCCTCTGGAATGTACGTATCTTCAGACACTCTCTGTTCATCCGCTGGTTCTAGAACAGGACCACCACATCCTTCATCCCCAAAGTAGACTGAAAGGGGAGGGGGGGGAGGGAAATGAAAGTCAGATTTGCAGCATGTACTTGTCTTTCAATTGATATTTGTAAAACACAATTCTGAAGGAACAGCTCTATAAATGTACAGGATAAATGATAAGCTCCAAAATAATGAAATAATGCCATTAATTCAAAATTTAAGCCTACAGAGCACAAATATGGGCTCGGGAAAATAAGTGTCTGTAAGCTTCAGATTAGCCCAAACATCTGCTTCTGGTATCTATGTACATATATTCTGGTATGAAACACATATTTTACTCAGTGGACCAAGATAAAAAGTCTCAAACTGCTAGCAAAGCTAAACATAGAAAAACACAGAAACACTGTCAGCAAGCAAACAACTGCAGCAACTTAGTTCTTAAGACAACTGAAGATTCTACCGAAATTGAAACATGAACTTGACACTTTTTCCCCCATGCTTTCTACTGTTTCTACTGAATCACTGAATCCTAGAAATGGGATGCAGTTCCATTCACTGTAACTATGTGAAGCTAGAAGAGTTAATGTGTGATTTTGAAAACAACACAGTCCAATTTGTTTTAGGAATACCTGGTCCTGCATAGTAATCAAAAGTATTTCAAGAAAAATTGAAGAGTCACCCTTTCTTCATAACTTTACTTAGTTTGATCCATAGAAGCCCTTCAATAAAACTCAAATATTACTAGAATATAAGCATTACTAATGCCATGACATGTAGCACTAACAAAAAGTCCCACAAGAAAAAGGCAACATGAACAAATGCACTTTGCTTCGTGACAGTGACTAATACTGAAGGATACAGGCCTTTATTTCATGCAGCTTTTATGTAGCTCTAGTACCTCATTTGCAAAGGCCAAAGGAGATTAGGTTGTGTTTTAAATTTGTGCTAGAAAGCTGGTAAGTTACTCCTCAGTGCAGAAACTTGCACAAACTAGCTCTACAACAGATTGTCAGAAGGGCAGCTGCCACTCAAAAGGTACAGGAAGTTCCATATATTAAAAGCCATGCCAGATTAAGAGAAAGGCCCTCCCAAGAAGTAGAGCTTTGCTGACTTATCATTTGGATTTCTAAATAAACAAGAACCGCAACACTAAAAACAAAGGATGAACGCAATATTCACAACTCTTGTGCAGAGACAACACCCAAACCAGTAACTATCTGCACTGGGTTTGTAAATACATGCAGAACCAATACATACCTCCAGATAGTTGGCTCAGGCATTCCAGGATCTGCACCTCTTTTAAAACCTGAAGTGAAACATACATTACATACATATATATAAAAATATGTATGTGCAAACTCCTACTTAAATCACTATATAATTATTCCAGCTCATTAAATTACAATAAGAAAAAACTACTTAATAGAGAACTATGATTCATGAAGCTGTGCACTAACATGAATAAAAACTGTACATTCTTATCAGGGTTAGAAAGCAGAGAAAATAAACACAAGTGCACTTTTTTTTTTTTTTTTAAGTCTTACCTGCATCTTCACCTGACTTAAAATTCAGGGTCAACTACCTGTGAGATCAAGGAAGTTATCTACCCTGAAGAGCAAGACACAGCTTTACACACACAGATTTTAGATGATGTTCAGAAAGCAGCCAAGGCCCTACCAACAGAAATGCCTATACCTGGTATAAACGAGCACCTTGAGGCCTAACAGGCAACATTCTGCAATGACATCTGATGCAGAACTTAAAAGCAGTTTTTCAGTAACAATTCACTCAATTTAGGATGACACAATTCTAAATGTTAAATCAATGAAACCTCCAATCTTCTATTTTGACTGGCATTTTTTTGAAAAGCTACATAGTACTAAAGCTTACAAACAAACAAGATGTTTGTCAATCTACTAACACCCAGGAAAATGAAAGTTAATTACAAAGAGTTCGCCCCAGCTAATGACTCAAATATCAACTGACTAAAGTAAACAAATGCTGGAGAAGCAACTAAGGGTTAATATATGAAGTATCTTTGCTCCCTGGACTGTAAATTAAAAATCTTGAAGGAGAACCACACAATTCAGGCACTGTTCAACACACTCCCTCCTACATGAGCTATCTAGATGTGGATAATTTATGAAAAGTATATTATTTCCCTTATTTACAGAAATTAAATAATTTATGTCACCTTGCCCGAAACACAGGCCACAAAGGTTAATGGGAAAACATCCATTAACTTCACAGGCAAAGGAAAAGCTCTCTGAAGATAACCTTGCATGATTTGAGACTATCAAATACCCTGATACAAGTTGTTTGGTTGCCATACTGTCCAGCAACACAGCTTTAAAATTCATAAAGTTGTATTACAAGTCACACTCTCAGTGTGCGTGAATGTTTCTGGCTCCTTTCCCCCCACCCCCACTATTTTTAAATAAGCAAACCAGGTTTAACAAAACTACACTGATTTAATTTATCAACTTAAAACCAGGGCAGCCACTTCAAAGCAAGTTTAAAAAAATACAACAAAAAAACCCCAGTGACCTATAATTGCACATTCACGTACCAGGCTCCCTTGTACAGCCCTGGAGCATCCCATCCTGAGCTAGAAAGCCTTTCAGAGCAAATTAAAAGCTCAGATTTGCTGAACATTTCCTTGCCTACGTTTAGTTTAGGATGTATTTCTTCTACACAGGGATCAATAAAAAAATTGCCCTTCAATCAGCGACACTAACTACTGTGTAGCTTCTTGCCTTTCCACTGCGTCACACCTTCCCTCCCAGATTCAAAGGTAATCCCAGCATAGAAGAGGTTCTTTCAATCCTTTAGACTTCGAATGCATGCCACCTCCAAATGTCTATGGCAAGCAAAGCTAGCATCTACACATCCCCTTCCCATCTGCTTATACTTAATGTTCTTTCATTACTGCAGGCAAATTTATAAGAAGGCAATGCAGACATGGAACGGCACACTTATTTTCTGGAGGTATGAACCCGAACTACTACAACTTGAGTTTCTCACTGCTACATAGCAAAATTGTAGTAGGCAGCCTGACATAAGTGCAACTGTAAATACAGTAAGATGGCTTTATATAACTTGAAGTTTATACAGTAAGTATTAAGTATTTAATGTCCTCTGATGTCACTCAGAACAAAGAGCATCTTTCCCATATCCACAGATACTGTCTTGAAAGTAAAATCAAAACAAAACTTCAGCAACAGCAAAATCAGGTCACAAAACACTGCTGAAATTCCCACCCAATACTTATAAATTTAAATAAATTATAAACTAAAAATGGCAATGCAATTAAAGTTTAAACCTAATAATGCCAATTAGTTTTTTTCCATAGTTTTTGAAGTGACTTTCTTGTAGTTTTTGTTAAAGCACTTCTGCAACAGTTGAAGAGACCAACTTTTCCCTGATTGTTATCTATGAACAATTAAAGCCCTTCAAACTGGACACTGCATTCCCCTCAATTAAGCAAAACAACCTCTCAGATTTGACTGTAAATACATTAAGCTCCCGGTTCTCCTTCATGTTTGTGTTCCACGCAGAGATGCCTGCCTGGTTTAGCTACTTTTCCCAAAAGGCCCAACTGAGTTTGGGCAGAAAGTAAGCCAGATGAATTGCAGGGATCAGCCTTTCTGGGGCGCCCTGTAATAAAAGAAGTGAACGAAAGTGTCAGGCCTATGGCACATTGCCTATCTTAAGTGGGTCAGGCTCTTTAATAAGGACAGATGATGGCACAGAGCCCTAACTCAGCAGGAGAACTACCATGTGGTAGTGACACCCGCCCAGTCCCATGACAGGAGCAAGTGAAATACATCCTGGGCACCAGGCACGACATCAAGGCATCCCCTGAATGTTACACTGCAATTTGGAAACAGGAGTCCCATTTTGGGTGGGAGAGAGACCATAACCTGTACATTATGCTGGAAATTCAACCTTAGCCAGAGGCTGGCAACCCCCTCAGTGCCACAAATCAGCACTCCCATCACTTGGCAGCTTTTTCCTCCCTGAGCACGGAACACAGCCTCGCCTACTGAAGCAGCTGGTCACTGACACAGGTTAAATCACAGCTCCGTCTGCTGTTTGGCCGCTTGGGTACCTGCTCTGCCTGCTCCCCTGAGGGGCCCTCCCATCACTGGACACACACAGATCAGAAACAGCCTCCAGGGAGGAAAAGGAGCAGAAAACTCTTTATTACAGAATCACAGACCTGTTAGGGTTGGAAGGGATCTCTGGTGATCATTTAGTTCAACCTCCCTGCCAAGGTAGGGTCACCTAGCGCTCATTACACAGGAATGTGTTCAGGTGGGTTTTGAATGTCTCCAGAGAAGGAGACTCCACGACCTCCCTGCGCAGCCTGTTCCAGTGCTCTGCCACCCTCAACGTACAAAAGTTCCTCCCTCATGATGAGGTGAAATTTCTTGCATTTTCGTTTATGGCCATTGCTCCTTGTCCTGTCACTGGGCACCACTGGAAGGAGTTTGGCACCGTCCTCTTGGCATCTCCCTTTGAAATATTTATATGCATTAATGAGATTCCCTCTCGGTCTTTTGCCTAGACTAAACAGGCCCAGCTCCTGCAGCCTCTCCTCGTAAGAGAGACCAGACTCATCATTTTCGTAACCCTCTGCTGGACCCTCTCCAGTAGGTCCTTGTCTTTCCTGTACTAAGGAGCCCAGAACTCCCGATGTGGCCTCACTGGGGCCGAGTAGAGGGGGAGGATCACCTCCCTCGACCCGCTGGCCACACTCTTCTTCTTTATAAGGAAAGGAAAAAAAAGAAACCCACAACAAAACCACCACCCAACACGAAGCCTCACTGCCCCGCAGCTCTGCCAAGGGCAACCCCGGCCCTGCCCCTCTGCACATGCGCGGCCATGGCCGCGGGGCCCGGGCAGCGGGGCGGTCCTGCCCCGTCGGGCCCTTCCTCGCCCCCGCCGCTCCCCGGCGGGCGGCAGCGCCCGGACGGGCCGGGGGGCGGAGAGCGGCGAGCGGAGCCACCCAGGCTCCGCAGCCCGCCCTGGCTCCGGCCCCCACTCCGGTCATGGCCGCCGAGCGCCCCCCGCGCGGCCCCCGCCCGCCCGGCACTGACCGAGGTAGAGCACCACGGGGATGAAGCCCCAGCGGATGGCGAACTGGCCGCCCTTGAAGAGCTGCTGTAACCGCTGCTTGGCCTCCTTGCTAAGCTTCGGCATCCCGGCGGCGGGGCAGAGAGGAGGGGGAGGAAGAGGAGGAGCTCAGCCGATATCGTAACGGCGCCGTGCGCTGGGCGGGCCCCATGGCGGGGCTGCGGGGCGGGGACCGAGCCCGGCGGGGACCGGGCACGGCGCTGCCCGAGGAAGGGCGAGGAAATGGCGGCCGGGGGCTGCTTGCGCCCGCCGGCTGGTCCGGCCCGCGTGTCATTGCCACAGGCAGAGGGATTGGGGTCGGGGGTGGCCCACCAGGGTCGGGCGGCTGGGACGGGGGTCTACAAACGCTGTGGGTCTTCTTCGTCTGCCTTAGGTCCTGAGGAGTCATGTTTGTGTTCCTTCCCCGCAGCTCTCGAGGTGTACGCGCGCGCCGCCTCTGGAGAGCGGGAAGTGCCTTTGGTAAGTGAAAGGTACGGGTGAAGTGATGAGAAAAGTATTTCTGGGTGAAACTGGAAATGTCTCTCCATGAAGCTCTCCATGAAGCTGTGTCAAGCAGAGGTTTAAGTTGGATATTAGGGAAAGATTGTTCACCCAGAGGGTGGTTGGGTGCTGGCACAGGCTCCCTAGGGAAGCGGTCACAGCACCAAGCCTGACAAGAGTTTAAGAAGTGTTTGGACAATACTCTCTGGCACATGGTGTCCCGTGGTGACTCTTGGTGACCCACGCAGGGCCAGGAGTTGGATTTCGATGATCCTTATTGGTTCCTTCCAGCTCTGGGTGTTTTGTGATCTTTGATACTAGGCTGCACAATGTGTTCAGTCCATGAAAAAGAGTTCAGGGAATGAAAGCTTGACTAGAAATATAGGGAGAGACCTAATATCTAAAAACTGCTGGTAGAGCACATTTGCCTTGTCCTTACAACTCACAGCCTGTATAAGCACTGAGGCACTTTCTTTTTTAACAGATAAATGAGTAGTCTCTGCCGAACACATGCAGTGCAAGTGGCACATTCATTTGTCAGTAATGGCTTGTCATACTCAAAACAGAACTCAAACTATTGAACCTGCTTTTCTGAGTCTTGCAAAGGAAGAGAAGTGGTTGCTGCAGAAACCTATTTTCCAGCAGTTTGTATTAAATTGGTTTTCCTGTGTAGGTGAGGCCAAGTAAGATCAGTTTCCACACTGTGGTTACTGTTACAGCTTGTTCTTTCCAAACATACAAAACCAACTGTTCATTACAGCCCACAGCTTGTTAACAATCTCTTACAAAATAGTACAATAAAATGTCACCCACTGTAGTGGAATTAAATTCGAAAGGTATTTTTCCTTAAACTTCCTGTAGTTTTAGTGTAAGTGGGATTCAGAAGGTCAGATGTACTAATCAGCTGATCCAAAGGGTTAAAAAGCTCTGTCTTCTTTGAGAATTGGTTTAACTGTGTCACATGTGACACCGTATAATCTTATTGTGGATGTTCTTGAGAAAGGGTGTTCACCAAAGTGTGCTACATGTGCCAGCTCTTTCTCTTCTTCACTTCGTGCATTAAGTCAAGGAATAATTTTCAGAGCACAGAAACTTAGTAGCACTCATTTCTCATGTCTGCCAGTTTGAATGTTAGACTAAAAGCTTGTAGGTTATTTCCTTTATTTAACTGTAGAAGCCAGGAAATGAATAGCAAGAAAGTTAATATTTCTTTGCCAGTTTTCTTGCAAACAAAATCACTGCTGTGGCCTATAAGAGCACAAGGGGATGTGTTTGGTATGCAAATAAACCAGTGTTGGTTCTTTATAGCTACCGGTTTAGATTTACGTGGTTTTACGTACTGAGGCTGTGAAAGAATATCTGTAAGACAAGTGACTGGAGAAAGCACTATTTCCATCATAACACACATCCATAGTCTCATACTGTCCGAAGTATCATATTTGTAGTAAAAAAACCCAACCAACCAACCAACCAATCAAAACCACAAAACGTCCACAACAAACCAAAAAACTGCAGAGCGTGCAAAGAGTAAATAGTTGTACTGACTCCAGAGGTTTTCCATGCCTTTTTTTGGCTCCTGTGGCACCTAGGATGCTAGAGGGTCGAAGAGCTCGGCAGTCCTTTGATGAACTATTGACTCAGCCAAAGGGGGAAGAGAGCAGCAGTCATCCTTCCTGCAAGTTCGTGAGACAGTGCTATTCAAATAATTGAAATAATGAAAATTAACCCTTAAAACAAAGATTCCTATGATGGGGCATGAAAAAAATTAGCTGTTTTGAAGGGATAAGTAATACCCAAAGAAATGGATACCGTAAGAAATTGATGGAGGAGGCTTTGCCCAGAGAAGACAGAAGTAAGATGATGTAGGTGTGCTGTGGGTATTACTCCATGTAATTGTAGTTTATTGTGGTAACCCTTTCATGAAGGATTTTGATTTTATTTGATTTTTTTTTATGGCTGTTAATGAAGACAAAACCACTTGGAATGGTATATCTGTTAAATAAGAACAAGAGCCCCAATTGCTGGAATGAAAAAGAAAATTAGTAATACCATATGTGTTGAAAGATTTTTGTTACAAAAAATCTCTTTGAATTTCTTTTAGCCTCGTAGTTTCATGTGATCAGCAATAACAATAAAATCAGAAATAAAATTGCAGATGTTTTAACAGGGACAACAAGAATATGAATGCCTGCTCTTTTACTAACTCGATTAGCAGTAATTCCACAAGTGCTGTGTTTTCACAGCAAATAAATACCACTAACACACATTGTAAAATGGCCAAATATTTCCATTTTTATGGGTAAATTAGAGAACTGAGATTCTTGGAGACATGACTGAATAACTCTTAGTGTCTGTCTCAGGATTGGGGAAGTAATGTCACTCGGTCAGATGGCTGTAACATGTCGTTTTGGTTTTGAGTGCAAAGGGTACCTTTCAGGTTAAAGAATTTCAGACCTCTAAAGCTTATCTCAATACACCAGAAAGTAAAGCCATGCAACAGTATGTGCAACTCAGAAGGCTGATGAAGGAGAAAAAGTGCATTGAAGTCTGTGAAAAATCACTGTAAACTCAACATAGGAAATCCCTGCAAACTTCCATTATGTGCTTACCACTCTCACTTCTGAGATTTTTCCCTTCACTTTACTGACAAGAAACTGCATTAAATTCATCTTCTTGGGATGAAAGTTTGAGTTTGACTCTGTTTAGGAGGAGCTTAGATTTCAAAGACGCTATGGTAGATATTTCATACTTGAGGATTACACCATAAATCAGTATAAATAACACAAGAACATAAGGAAGAGGTCATTAATGGATTTCCATTGCAGGCTGAATCTTTACCATGTCAATAAAAATGGTAGCATGTTGTGACTAGACATTCTGTTTCACTTCATTATTATAATTAGGCTCTCTATTTTTATTGTGCCCTACTAATGATTTTCCTTCTATTCAATTTTAATATTCCTATTTATTTAGTCTAATAAATCCCAGCTCCTCTACAGAACTACTGTTCTGGGAAATGTTCCTTGTAATTTCACAAAGGCAAGAGGACATATTTTCAAAACATGCTTGGAATGCAGAGCTGTATTGCATATAAAAATTTGTCCAAATTTGAATCTTTTCCACGTGAATTGCTGTATGATACTTGTTGGATGTACCGTGGTCACTGTCTGATATGGCATATTTCCAAGAAAAGTGATATTGTCAGGTGCTGTGTTGGTTTTGGCAGGGGTAGAGTTAATTTTCTTCACCGTGGCTGGTATGGGGTGGTGGTTTGGATCTGTGCTGAACACAGGGTTGCTAACAGAGATGTTTTTGGTTTTGCTGGGCAGTGCTTACACAGAGCCAAGGCCTTTTCTGCTTTTCGTACTGCCACGCTGGCAAGAAAGTTGGGGGTGCATGGCAGGTTGGGAGGAGATAGCCGGGACAGGTGACCTGAACTGACTGAAGAGATATTCCATACCATGGAATCGTGCTCAGTATATAAAGTAGAAGGAAGAAGAAGGAAAGGGGGCACATTTGGAGTGATGACATTTGTCTTCCCGAGTCACCGTTACCCGTAACGGGGCCCTGCTCTCCTGGAGATGCCTGAACACCTGCCTGACCATGGGAAGCAGTGAATTTATTCCTTGTTTTCCTTTGCTTGTGTGCAGAGCTTTTGCCTTCCCTATTAAACTGTCTTTATCTCAACCCATGAGTTTTCAAGCTTTTACCTTCCAATTCTCTCCCCAGTCCTGCTGGTGGGGGAGTGATTGAGCAGCTGTGTGGGGCTTGGCTGCTGGCTAGGGTGAAACCACAACAGATGGTTATCTAGAAAATTAGTACAATTATCAGAGTAGTAGGAACAAAAGGGAAAGTGTAGTGTGTTTGTATATTCAATACAGTATACTACTGTACAATTTATTTATTTAAAAATAAACCAAAACTGAGTGGAGTCGAGTTACAATCATTACTTTTCATTACAGCTTCCGAGGCCAGGGAAGAAGAAACAGCAATCTGAGGTGAGACAGCAATCAAAGAGCCTCATCCAGTGCCTTTAGAGACCTCTAACAAGAACTGTTGATGTGCTTAAAAATTGAATATTACCTGCTGCAAAACTTTACTGTTGTTTGAAGCTTTCCCATTCTCCCCATCTTCATTCAATAATGAAAATTGTGTTACACTTAAAGATACTGCTACCTTTTACCATATCTAAAAACACCACAGTTCTTAAATGCATGTTTTTATGATTGCACTACTTGGCCAAGGATGAAAACAATAATCTGATTCTTTACATGCTTGATACGCAAAAATGATGAATGAAAGGATTTTCTGAGGCCAAAACAAATATATATATTTACTCATTCTCTGTTTTTAAATTAAGCTCTTCTTTTAGTATCTGAACAGTGGACATTTCAGTAACTCTAGGAGGATTTTCCTCTAAAGATATTTGAATGTAAACCTTTTCTTTGTCAACAGATCTCAAGTAGATTTTTGTTGCGAGAATATGTTGTTTTAACAGCACACATCCATAAAGATTTCAAAGGACTTAAAAAATGTTTATTTTAGGCAAATTTTTACTATGATTGAAAGAAGATGAGGAAAACAATGAATATATTCTGATTTTCAAAACAGTCTTTGCTTTGTATACTTGCCTTTGTACAAATTCTGACCTTAGTGAATTGTATTATGGTGAAACAACCATAAAACTGAGAATGTAAGTCTTTGCAATTAGTTGGCAGCATTGCACATGAAAATGAAATATTTCTCTCTGATATAGAATTTGAGATTTGAAAAATAGTAATTATAAGTCATAGTCTGCTTTCTCTCTTCTGTGAATGGTGTAATAGTCTTTCTTAACATCCAACTACAAAAAATAAATATGCTGCTGAAACAACTTTTTCTGACAATGAAGTATTTGAAAATGCAACTGAATGATGCACAGCATTTGCTTCACTGATTTACAGTAATGCTTTTGGATGCACTCTTTCAGATTTTACAAGATAAATGCAACAGCAAGAAGTTACTAACAACGTTGGTTATAAGCAAAGAGAAAACAGGTAGTAAAGCAAAAAGAAGAACCTCAAAGTTGTAACATGCCAGGTAGATGTGAAACATGTCTATGCGTTTCCTGCCAAAATGTTTGTTCTGGCTTTTGTGTTAAGTCACTGTTAAATTATATAGTGTATCAGTTACTGTGTATATCCCTAAGTATCCTTTTTTGTTGTTACCTCCAAAACAAGAAGGGTGTTTGTTAAAATTGAGATTTTTTTTAAAGTATAAATTAAAATTTAATTTAGCATGTCTTTAATTTAAATAGAATTTAAAGCACAGCATAGTCTAGGTTTTAGTGTTGTCATTATAATAGTTTTTAACAACTTGTAATAAAAATTATAGAGTTCAGAGCTTAATAGGAAATGCAAAAATATCTGAATTTTCAGATCTTGAATAAGATTTGCCAGTCAACGAAGTAAATCTGTCACGTATATGTACAAATGGAATAACTCATAGTATATTAAAATGTTGAATGAATTAGTTAGGTAAAGTGAATATAGGTATTAATTTATCTTCATTGTTCACTTTGTGTGAATTCACTTCAGAAACTTAAGGACAGAGCATTTGTCATATTCCTAATTCAGCATGGCCTAACCATGACCAACAAGGTGAGAGGCACTTCACACCTCCTCTGGCCAAGCTCCATCAGAGTGTGCTGCATGAGCTGCCTACTCAAGGTGACACTCCAGCAAAAGCTGCCATTCAGAACTTGGAAACCCAACCAATATGGATAAAAGTATCAGCAGGAATGTGTGTCTTTAGTTTTTGCATTTCAGTAGTTCAGATTTCACTGAAAATTCTTTGGGATCTTCAGCACGTGGAAGATTAGAATCAGTAATTTAGTATTATAATGAAGACTAATTAAGGCCTTTCCAAGATACCAGAAGGTGATCAAGGAAAGCTCTCTTCTTCCTTTGCAAGTCTAGTCTGGTGCTATCAGATTAAATGAAGCGCAACTCATGGTTAATGAAGTTTTTACTATTCTATTAAAATAAAATTTAGTCTCTTAAAATGCTTCCCTTTCATATACAATTTCTGTCCATACTTTGCCTATTTTAGCATAATCATAACCCATATTTAGCCCAGAAAAATGTTTTTAGATTTTACTAATTTCAAAACATTGTCGAGTAGACACACAAGTGTATCTTCTCTATGTATTGACAGCCTCATTCACATGCCTATAAGTTCATCTAAGACTCTTTCCACTTATGCATGGAAAACAAATGACCTTTCAGGGAAATACCTATCAGTGTTTCAATCAATGCTGCTGCTTTTCGGTTAGGATTATTAAAAATCTCAAACATTAATCTCCTGTAAGTGCAGAATGAGTCATTTTAGATACTGGTTTCTTTGGAGTCCGGTTGATTTGTAGGAGCACATACTGGAGTGATTAATGAGATTTCAGTAGCTTTTTGCATAGCTTCCTACCTAAAGCAAATAAAATAAAAGTTAACAAACAAACCAGCAAGGGCAAATTAGCTGTGTGCCTTTCACTGCTTCCTGTAAAATCTTACACTGACTCCTAAAGGTTTCATTTTGCATGAAAGCTATTTAAGCAAGAGTTTTAGCAGATGAAGAAGACATTCCGAGAACTTGTGAACGTTCCTTAGGTTCTGCCTTATAAAGTCTGTTAGGTGCACTTGGCACAGGCTGTGAGTCTGACCCTGATTTCCAGGCACGTGAACGGCCAAAACAAAATGCCGTTTCTGTAATACTTTTTTCCCCTTTTTTTAAAAGTGTATCTTAGGCACACATCTGAAGAAACAATATTCTACTCCTTTATTTTAAGTTTAGGTAGCAGTCACAAGAGATTAGATGCTGTTAAGTGTAATGAAGCATGAAGATTACAAGATAAATGAACCAGAGGCTTTTCAGCTCGATAGCATCATTCAGCACATAATGATACAGATTTTGTATTTCAGACACAAATGTCGCCTTGGGGTTGAAATCATGCTAGATGAATCTGTGAGAGTAAGTATAACTAAGATAGTTCCCCACACCCCAATTACCTTTCTATTTTAAATATAGAAAGGAAAATTAGTCCCCCTGAATTGAGAGATGAGTTATTTGTGTGTAGTATTTGTGATGGCAAATTCTTTCTAAAATAAACACAGTAATAAAAAATATTCTTCTTTCCTTTCATATTTTAAGGGGACAGGCTGCTTCTAGTGACAGAGTATTAGACTTAGACTGATCCTGGTCTCTTAGGGGATTAGTATTTGACTAGTACATACAGCACTATATATTAGAGTCATTAATTGTATCATAGCAAAATATTTTTCTGCAACTTTTCTGTCAAATGTCTTTAAAGCCACATGCAGAATGTTACTTTCCATGTTGTATATTAGTTCCAGCAACTCTAATATGAATGATATGCTGGTGGGCTTTTGAAAACCTGAAGGACATGAATCTGCCAGGGAGCCTAGATGGGACTTTTAAAAAACAAAATTAAAAATAATTTAACTACTATTAAAAAGTATAAAAAAATGCTGATTATCAGCCTCTATTAATTTAGTTCTTCCACTTCATTTCAGAAAGACACCTTTGATCCAAAATGTATTAGCAGTGTTCTGTTAAAGCCAGCAGAGGGCAGACTTGAATTGGAAACTCCTTTTGCTGCTTCAGTTACTTGAACGTAAAATATCAGATAGTCCCTTGAGCTCAAAGCTGATCACAGTCTCATTGCTTCTCTACTACTCTAATTACACTTGTGCTGGATAAAAGCTTCTTTGCAGTTGCTGTTTGACAAAATGAGTGTTTTGCGAATGTTTAAATAAAGATGCTAATATGAGAGTGAATCAGTCAGTGGATTAGCAGCTGTGTTTTACTCACCAGGGATAATTCACACTGCTTAATCATTAACCCATGTATATCTTTAAATGATTTTTAAAAGCTAGTGAATATCAATATACTCATTTTATAGATGAAGAAACTGAGGAATAGAGCTTTGCAGGTTACCCATCTGAGTGACTTACAGAAACAAGAACAAAATCCAGATTTCTGATCCAGCACTTTGCACACATAAACTATGACATTTCTAACTCTTGCAAACATTATAGAAATGATTGCTAGCAGCCCAAATCGCTGAGACTGAGGAGCTTACACCGATGAAATAGCAGACAACTGACAGCCAGGTTGTAGATCTTAAGAAAAATATTCTCCCCAAGATGTGTGGCAATCAGATCTGATGGCTAAAATCAGTTTTAAGAATATTATTTTATTATTAAAACGAGTACTTTGCATTTTTAGATATCTTTGTCATTCACCAAGTTGTAGTCTTTCAAAAACCTTTATGATAGCCTGTTACTGCCTTTTTAACTCTATGTTCAACATTTTTAAGGTCTGTGTGAAGGTTTGTAAGAATAAATTACAAAGGAGTCCACTTTAAGTTTCTTGGTGATTTCTCCTTGTACCTTGTGTAATTTTACACTTCACAAAGAGCTGACACCTCCTAATAGTCATCATTTTCCATAATTCACAGAAGCCCGAATATGCAGTTATCTCAAAAGGGAAAAGATTAATTTGCTTTTCTGCAGAACATAAACTGTCCTCAAAATAACAACTAATTGAAGGCATTTGTTTACAGACTTGTTTTATAGTCAACCACTGGATCCCTTAGCTCAAGAAGAAGGAAGAAAGATAATGATTCAATTAACTAAAACTGCTGCTTTGAAAAATGTGCTTTCCAGTGTAAAACTTATTTTATTCATCCCTAATTATACATTGCTGAAAACTGTTAACTGTTATTAAGGAGAAATAAGTCTGAGGTTTTGGGAGCATGGCAGGTTTTTCCTGCTGTAAGCTCTACAATGATCTTTTCCTATACTAATCCTAGATGGTGTATATTTTCCTTTGTTTCTACCCAACTTTCCTTTTTATTTGTAATGTATGGGTAAAATATTCAAAAAATTAGTGCCTTAAGAGCAGTTAAGATATTACTACCTCAAAAACACATCATTGTTACATACAGTTGTATTTGTTTTGCTGAGTAGGTTCCAGCTCAGTTACAGAAGAAGTTACAGATAATGCAAAAAAGCTGTCTTAGAACAGCAGCTGTTGCTATAGGCAGATTGGTCAAAAGCCTGTCCCTGTATTTCTTTACGTGGAAACAAAGGGATAGATGTATGTATTGTCTGAGTAGAGAACATGATGTTGTGTGGCTGTGACAAAAAATACAATAGTATTTTTTTGGAAAAGTATACTTACTTATGGATTAAAAAAAAATTGGAATATGCCATGTATTAAGCTTGTATTTGATCAAGAGCAGTTGTTCTGGTAATGTTCCTTCAGAAATGAGAGTTTTAGTGACAGGGTAAAGATACTTCTACATCTGTGGAATTTAAAGCCTGCTACTGTCAAGTTGCCAGGACCCTTAAATGTGTGCTGAAGTGTCCTTCTCTCTTTTAGTAAATCAAAAATGATTATACTTACTGTCACAAGTAGTAGAAGAATACCAACAATTGCTTCTGTGTTTAGAATTCTGTGGAGTCTGCTACCTGTGAGCAGACTCTGCTTAAATTCTCTGAAACTACTAATTGCTAACCTCATTCTTGACATACTTCAGCCTCCAACAGCCTGCTGAAACTTCTGTTGCACCTTCTGGGAATCTATCTATAGTAATTTCTTTCTCTCCCCACATGGCTCCAAGCCAGAAATATATCCATTTGCACAAATGCTTCTTAACCTTGCTCACAGGTTTTTTAATTTTTTTTTTTTCTTTCTGCTTCTCTGTTTGCCGGATGCTTTTCTAGTAAATTCAGTACTTGCCATGTTTGCTGTTTAATGGACTGGTGGTTACAATGCATTTTCTAAACTACTGTTTGTTTCAGTTTAAGTGCACTGAATAAAATTATTTCTCTGTTCTCATTTTATGGGCATCTTGCTGTAACATAGTCCAGGCTGGATGGAGCTCTGAGCAACCTGGTCTAGTGAAAAGTGTCCCTCCTCATGGAATGAGATCATCTTTAAGATCTCTTCCAACCCAGGCCATTCTATGACTCTGTGTACACGTGTCTAGACACGCATTATATGTATATAAGCACATACAGTATGGAACTGTAGGTTTATCAGAATTAATTGAAAATGAGCCAGCTGGGCTATCAATACCAACACCATTACTGAGGATACATGTATAGACACATAGAGCAAACCTCAGCTGCATCTGGGAAGTTCTCAGTGTTTCAGCTACCTAGAACCACCTAGGCAAATATTTAACATTAGAAAATTAGAAGCATTTTGATTGGAGTGATTAGGTTGATACATAGCAGTTCTATTGCAGAAGTAGGAACAGATAGTCTGGAATTTTCTGACTTCAGTTTTCACAACAAATTAAATATGTTTTTCATGCACTTCCTGTACAATTGTGATGAATGCTACACCAGAGTCCAGTCCAAGCTCTGAAAAAGCCAGAAAGTGTGTGGTGACAAAAATAGTCACATACCATGGTTCCATGGTTGCCTTCTTGATTGAGAACAAGGATTCTGCATTAAGATTGTACATAGGGCAGTGGGTGGCATCTCTTACTATGTTCTTCTATGGGATCTTAACCACATTTAACTTCCATTTTCAATTAGATCTCAACACTAGGAAATAAAAACGCAAATTGTAGCTTGTGCAAAATTTGGTTTATCTCCGACTTTGATAAATCCAGCCTTGCAGCTTCCAGTCCCTAGAGTGTCCAAATACCTGTCCCTAGAAGACATTGCTCTGCATTAGAACTCATAAACTGTTAGATCAGTGAAGTTCTGTTTTCTTTCAGGTATTGTATCATGAATCTGCACTTTTTCTCTGCCCTTAAGGCAGCTGGAGTTTTCAGGCTATCCCATTTGACTGCATCTGTGTCACAAGGCACTGACATCAGAAACACATCTTAGCCCCGGTATCTCAAATGAATCCGGTTACAGAAAGAAGAACAAGATTACTAAAAGAATGGGTTTTAAGATTTTACTTCCAAAGAATAATGAGAAGCAAAAAAAAGGCTAAAAGCCAGGAACATGCAAACTCCTGCTGGTCAGTTTTCAGTTGATCAACTTTGGCTTTTAATAACTAGCTGCAAAGACTAATTATTGACTTCACTGTGCTACCCTACATTTCAAAGTGTCTATTGCTGTCACTGCTAAATGCAGGCTCACCCTTCTTGACTTCACACCCAGCACCGGTCAGGACTAGCAAACCTCAGCTTCAAGATTTAGGGTAAAGTACTGTCTCCTGTCAGCAGTACCTATCACATTGCTGGGCACAAGTGAAAAGATACTAAACCAGCAATGGTTTGGTTTTCTCCTACTAACCATAAATTTAGAGCATTAACTTCATGACATCAGTGAGAGTGCTGTGTTCAAATCCTCCAGCACATGTCATGGGAAATACAGACTATCAGTTTTCCATTTACTATTTTGGCAGGCATAATTTTGTTATTTTCAAGCTGTTTATATTGGCCACCTCAGTGTTTTAGTTAATTTCACACATATTTCAGCATTTCAAGAAATCTGTGCTTCAGCAGACATGGGGGATGTTGTGTGTGTTTCCCCCCCACAAATTTTAGAGTTTCTTTCACTGAGCATGGTATATATTAAGATTTACAAGCTTAATTTACATTTCAACAGAGCATTCACCTGTGTCCTGTCAAAGACTCCACGGGGCAGTAAATTATATATTTTAGAGAGATTATGAATTCTAATAAAAGGGCATCAGGAATGTCCAAAGGAGGTGTAGAGATGTGTAACAGCACAGTGAAGGCTGGTATGAATGAAGTGTAGATAGAAGTTCGTGAAAGCATCATCAGGAACAGCAGAACAGGGAGTTAAAAGGAGGGACTCTTGTTAACACAGAAAACCATTCCCAGCAGAAAAATAAGGAATTGTTCTGTTTATGTCAAGGCCAAAGACCTGCACTTTGAAAACAGATGACCTGTCAGCAAAAGACCTATCCTGACCCCAGGGGGATGGTAACAAGGCTGCAGCACCAGATATGCCTTACCTTTCCTGTTAGCCTGTCCAGAAAACGTGTGTTGAAAACAAGATAAAACAGGCAATGGGCAGCAACCTGGCCTATCATTTATGGAGAACAAAGTAAACAGGATTCTGAGGTGAAAGATGACCATATACCACCTGATGCCTCCTAAAGGGGAATGAAAGATCTGTCCAGAAACCAGTTTGGTGTCCCCTAGTCAAGGGCTTGTAGTGAGGGCTTGGCAGTGGGCATCCCTGTTCCTTTGTGTCAAACTCAAGTGATCCTGGCCAGGCCACTGGGACTCTATGTTTTGGTGCTCCTGAATATACAAGTGTCAGATAATTAAATTTATAGGAGAATGAGTGTGAGTGCATAAAACCAACTTGCTTAAAGATTTTGTAAATAAATACCTTCTCCCCTTTCATAAGATCTCACACTGATGAACAGTCATTCATGTTGAGAATCATATCCTAACTCCCCCACAGACAGAGGGACAGAGATGCTCATGACTTGCTCTAACTCTTGCATTCCTTCCTAGATGTGGCATAATAATGAACTGTATGTCACTTTATCTACAAGTATATAGATGATCATTTCCTCCCATTGTTTTTCCAAATGCTTGGTTTGCTCAACCCAGAGGGACTTTGTACAGCATTTCATGACATAGAATTGAAGCTTCTCTGAGGAAATCCATGCACTAACAGAGTAAAATAATCATAGAATGATAGTTGAGTAATTGTTGATAAAGAACAAATTACTCCATAGAAAGCCACATGAAAAATAAAGGGTTGGAGAGAAAGTGAAGGGGGGAGGGTGAAAAAGTCTACTTTAAGTTCTGAAACAATAAAAATGAGGAAATAACAAGTTGGCCTGATACAAGGATGATATGGACTTGGCCAACATCACAGTATGACTCAAAGTTGGTAGAATGCTTGAATAATGCCTTCCAACACCCCACACTACTCTGGATCCATAGTGCCAGAGAAGGAGACTCTTAGAAGGGCTCAGTTACAATGAGGCTGAGCTGTAGCATGCAGAAATGGAGATTTGGTTCATGATAGTGTTCACATATAGTGTTTACATATCCTGTCTGTAAATGACAGGATTAGGGCAACAGACTGCACTGCCTTTTGCACTTTCCAGTAAAAATCTGGTGGAGAAATAAATATCGTTGTCCTTGCCTTTTACCATAGTAGTATTAAAAGAACCTACAATATGTGCATCCATTTAGCTGGTCAGCCAGATGTCAGTGAGGCTCAAAGTCCTCATGTTAACTACCACAAAAGCCTTTTCTCAGACAACTAGTCAGATGTTACCTGGGAGCTGGCTGTATTTGATCTTAGATCAGAAAAAGAGCTTAGATATTTGTTCTGGCACAATTATATGTTTATTCTTTCAAATTTAGTTTGGACTTTTGCAGAAAGTAGGAAGTCTACTGGTAACTCACCAGCCAGTTGGCTTCTGCTGTCCCCAGAGGTGACCATGAGCTGGTCTGTCTAAATGTATTGAGAATGTTACACTTGCTAATTTGCTTTGGTGTTGTGCTCACCTCTGTGTAACAGACTCCCTCAACAACTGAAGGAAAGGAGGGCAGATGCTATAAGGGATTGTTGCTACTTAGAGATCAATGCCTTGCAATGCTAATCAGAGGCCTGGTAAGTGTGAAAGCTTTGAGAAACTAAGTTTGTGTTCAAACACTCAAATGTTTTATTATTGGCATTCACAAACTGGATTTTCTACCCAAGTAAGATGTCTCAAATCCAGCACAATCTCATAATTGTCTTCTCTGCAGTGCCTCTAGATTTACAGATCTCAAGAGCAGAAATTTGCTCAGTATTTTCTTCTCTTACAGTTGATGTTAGAAGGCTTGCCAAGCTTCTGCCTTCATATCTGTTTGGCACTCAAATCAAAAAAAGGAGCATTGGGGAGGGGGAAAGCCTGGTTTGCTAAGAACTGTATCTGCCAGACAACAAACTACATATTTGGGGGGGAAAAAGTGATGTGCAAAAGTGTGTTTAAACCCAATTTTCTCCTTCACACAGCTGGACCATTTGTCACCTGGGTAGGTGACCTGAGGGGTACTCTCAGTCATGTTGGCTACCAAGAGCTGATAGAGGCAGAAGACCTGACTGCAAGATGTCCAGCCTAGCCTGTAGTGATAACAAATGCTGGTCCACTGGAGGTGCTCAGGACTTCTATGCTATGTCTGATCCCTCACAGCTTATCACATCAACTTTTGACTTGCCAGTCACAATGAATAATGAATGATCCACAATGAATAATCCACTTTCTAGATAATCTTCAAGGATAAAGAGTCTTAATTCAGGCATTACTAAATTACAGAACTCTAAAATTGCACTACTGAAGTTTAATTAAGCTGTGAAAGCAACCAAGCACCAGGTACTGACAGTAGTACAGACATGCCACAGGAACCCAGCCTCAGTTCTGCACAAGGCTGCAGCATCCACAGTAGGCAGCAAGGCAATAACCAGAAGCTCAAAGGAAAAGGTGCATGAGCTACAAATTTAGCAAGCTCTCATCCAGCTGCAAAACAGCTCTGTTTTGAAGACATCACAAAAGCATTTTTCTTAAAAAATAAAGAAGCTTATTGGACAAACCCTATCATTGTCCCAAAAAGACCCATGAACCTGCCTGCATAAGACCATGGCCCAGGCATCACTTGCAAATGAAGTTCAGACTATCAAATCTCCAAGAATATGAGGCACATGCTGACTAAAAGGCTTGGAATGTTACTCCAGCTACAGAGGGAAGGGGTGGTCTATCATCTGCTGGTAGGTACATGTTAAATACAGTTTTGGTTAACTGCTTGCAAGAGATAAATCTGAGGGAAGCTACCAAAAGACGGGCATGTCTAAGAATTGTCTTGTGAAATTTCCGTGACAGTGACACAAAAACAGTCATGGGCAGATCTTTGACCATGAATGCCAGAATCCAGCTACATGGACAGTCATCTTTGGGAGCTGACAGAGGCGGGGACACCTTCCACCAGACCAGGTTACTCCAAGTCCCATCCAACCTGACAGATTATTTCCTTTTATATATTTTATATGGAACACATAGATGAACAGTGGAGAAGACACATACCAGTGTTTCTGACGCACTTTCCTCATAAAAGTCCCATTTAGGAACAGAGCATTTTAAAATGCTAGCATTTCTGTGCAAAAGAAGTTCATGCTCCCTTCCAGCCCTGTATAGATGGTGGGTGTTTCTTAGATTGCGAGGTCTGCAATTATGGAATAAATGCCTTGACACTGTAACTATAAAATACCTTTAATTAGTGGGATCAGCTCCCTTCCTCTAGAAGAGGGTATGCACTACTGTCAGAAAGTCTGGTTTGTTCTCACTCACCTCAGGGCAGCTGAGTTTCAGTTAACACAGAGGAAAAGTGAAAAGTCTGATAAACACTGATAGGAGACCATATTATCTGAAAATGTGCAGTCTATCATGCAACAAGAACAAGCTGTGACAATGTGGTGTCTGTGTAGGCTCTCAGTGGTATTGGTGCCTTCGTGTCTTTTTTACCTGTTCACCTGGGATGTTCCATTTCCCTCCTTCACAGGAATCATAAATGGTAGTTGTTCCTTATGCAGAAGGATTCCTTATGTCTTTGTTCTCTGTCACTACAACTTCCTAGTAAGCCTACAAACAGCTCGATAGAGGCAGCCACCACTAACCCAAGAACAGCTCTCAGGAAGAGCTTGTACCCATGGAAGCCTGTGAAAGATACGTATGTTGCAAAATACCATCTGAGTAAAAGGGAAAAAGGGGAATGGTGTTTTTGTTTCTGCCTGACAAAGCAGATCCATACCATAACTAGACAGAAAAATGCAGGAAGTGGGATGTATGAACACTTACATTTTCAACTCAAATGCCAACATTTCTGGGCATGCTGCCCCAAACAGTCTGGTGAGTAGATATCAGCTCTTGGATAGATTTCTGTACTTTCAGAAGTAAAAGTGCCTCTCAGAAATGCCATTCATCTTGGCCTACTGGAACAGGGAGCCCCAGAATGATACTCTCCTGTTTTTCTGCTCATGCCTTCCTATGAGGGCAAGGTGAGGGGGAGCAACCCAAGGCTCAGTCAAATTAGAGAAGGCTCTTATGCCATAGAAGCAGACATGGCTGATATACCATTTGAGCAGCCACCATATGACTGAAAGATGAGCTCCAGAGATGCTCCAAAACCAGAGCCACAGCACCAAATACGTAGCACCAAGCAGAGCAAGCCACTACAGAAATCTCAGAGCTTGTGTGTTGAAAGCTCTGGTTCTGTGAGATTTCTCAATGCTGGCCTGGAAAAACAAATTTGAAAGCCACTGACTTTAAAGTAATAATCTGCATGCAACCAATGCTTATTCATGAAGCCATGTACCTAAAAAAGGAAGGTTCATGTAGGGTCAATAAAAACAGAGTCTATGAAGGAGGACATTGTGGTCTCATGAGCATCATGACCACCACTCTTACTGAATTCAGAAGTCAAGGTGTTTGCTGATAGAAAACAGAATATCCACCTTCATTCCAGGTAAGTGGAAATATTCTGAAAGGACGCTGAAGCCTCCCATGAAGTGCTGTGAACAGTTTCAGAAGAGAGCAATACTATATCTGATCTATTCAAATCAGATCATGCTGTGCTCTCCTTTTGGAGCAAATCTTTCTGGTTGCAGCTGTCATGAGTGACATTAAGGGCTCTGGTCTAAATGGGCAAAGCATTATCTACCCTTTAACCTTCCTTTAATTTTTTATCCATGCTTTGGAGTCCTCAGTGTAAGTTACTGCAAATGTTTAGGCAGATACAGAAGTCCCTGTTTTTCAGACACAGGTGGATAAATGAATAAGCAGAATGCCTTCTCTTATAGTTGAAGATAGCTGGATGCTTTCTCACCTTCAAACAACTAAATGTTGTAAAGACCCAAGTCCTGTTTTCAACATGTTTCTCACATTTTTACTAAGTTAATAGGGAATAAAAAAGATTAAACACATGCAATCTAATACACTGGACTAGCAATGGTTTTCCTGGCATCACAAAACTACATATGTTTTCATCCAACATTCAATATTGAGCTACCTGAAGCAGAAGGGAAGACACAATGGATCTGTGTTGGGAAGTGCCTCCCTTTCACTATTAGCCTCATTAGCTTCATTAAGCCACCTACTCCACCATGCTGTATTTGCCCTTCATACTACATATATACTGTTACATTCAGCTTGATCCTCACAGATGAAAAGTGCTTACACAGGGAAAAGTTAGAGGAATATCTGGCAATATATTCTAGCATATATTCCTTATTATCCTTTTTTAATTGCGGTAACTGTGCCATTATCTCCAGTTCCCAGTGACTGCTTTACTACACCAAACAGCCAGCCTCTGAGATCTAAGGCTTTGTCTTCATTCCCACACTCATTTGTGGTATCTGCACCTACACAGACCTGTCTTTGGGCCTGAAGGAGAGGGGAGGTAGAGGACTGATTTCTATGGGACACTAATTTCAAAACCACACTTGGTTTCTAAGCAGTATTATAAAGCAGGAACAACTACTTTTGGGAAAAGCAGTCCTTTAGACAATTCTGTATTTTAAAGGACAACCAAAGCTGCTATAGATTAAAAGTAGCCAATTTCCAGATACCTGGGAACATTAAATCAGTTCTACTTAGCTTCAAGAAGTCTACAGAAAAATTGCACTTGGCAACATCTCCTTTCTCAGTAACTCTGTGCCTGCTCCTAGGAGATACTTCTGCCACTTCATCTATTTTATTTTGATTTTAAGTCCAAAGAAGGACAATGAAGCTGGTGAGGGGTGCAGAACACAAGACTTATGAGGAGCAGTTGAGGGAGTTTGGGGTGTTTAGCCTGGAGAAAATGAAGCTGAGGGAGGACCTTGTAATTCTCTACAGCAAAGGTGGGGGTCAGTCTCTCAGGTAACAAGTGAAAGGACAAGAGTAAATGGCCTCAAGTCGTGTCTGGGAAGGTTTATATTAGATATTAGAAAACATTTCTTCCCTAAAATGGTTGTCAAACACTAAAACAAGCTGCCTAGGGAAGTGATGGAGTCACCATCCCAGGAGGTCTTTAAAAGATGTGTAGATGTGGCACTTGGGAACATGGTTTAATGGTGGGCTTGGCAGTGTTAGATTAATGACTGGATTTGATGATCTTAAAGATCCTTTCCAACCTCAACGATTCTATGATCTTTTACGTCTATTTACAATACATAGCAATAATTTAAAAAATCACAGACTGATACAACACACTAAATGTATGTTAGATTCTGGTAGGATATATGGCCTAATTTTAGTTCCCACACTTTGAGTGAAGATTAGTTTTATGCAACACTAAAACCAGTCTCCCCTCTGTAAGGCATTTAGCACAGGGGTAGAGCAGCTTTCAGCTCCACCAGTGTAGTGATCAATAACATGGCACAGTACTGTCATGCCAGAGCAAGTGACATATGGCCGTGTAGCTGCACATTATAATTAACCACTGATTAACAACAGAAAGAGGATAGACTGTTACATTCAATTAACTTGCCTTCCTTTCAGCTGACAAGCAGCTGAGTGTTGAACACTTAATATACTTTTTGCAAATTTCCTTCTCTGCAAGTATTATAATTGCTGTAATTAGCACAGATCAACTATGACAGCAAAACTCTCATTTCATCTATACAATGCAGTAGCTTATAAAAAGTTAGGTTTTATCTGTTTTATTAATTAGCTAACCAGTATTTCTCCTTTATCACATGTTCTCATGCAGTTCCATGTAGTTTTTTCAGATAATTCAGTCAGCATCTATATAACTCTACAGGAAAAGAAAATTTTCCCAAGAAATATGAATTGGGATAAGTGCAGTTGACAACAGACATGTGCACATCTACTAAGAGGTACTGTGGTGTCTGAAAAGTGATGCAGGTGTTTCACATTCGTTGTTGAATGAGAGTTGGTATATTCTCTTATGCTGTTTCCTTTCCCATGGACTGTATTTTAGTCCATGGAAAAAAGGCTGCCAAGGCACTTTGAACCTCCTTTTTGACTTTCCTCTGTTTTCCATATGATGGCCTGCTGTCATAGGTGCTTGGTGTTTCATTTGACTTGACATTTTGATTTGCCTGTGCAGAGATTAGAAGAGGTGACTGGCAAGGTTAGAGAGGAGTTTATGCTAGCTAGTAACTTGCCCACTGAGCAGATATTGAGAGATTTGAGCAAATGTGGTCAAGTCAGATCACACTTCTGACAGAAGGACCCATAGAGTGACTTCAGGACTGGAGCCCTGCTGTGCTTCATGTCATCCATCCAAGCAATGAAAGCTGCACAGAAAAAGGTTAATTCAAGTACTTTGTATAGCACAGTCAAATAAGCCACTGGAAGACTTCCATTACATTTCCTCAAGGAAATGTTATCTGCTGTGATAACTGAAAGGAGATCAGACACTGACCTTGTGAGTCACCGGATTGTTCTTCTTGGCATAAGGAGTCTATTCAGACAATGTACTGTGGCACGTAAAGGAACTTGTGGGGGTCACCGCGGTGCCTGCGGGGGAATGATGCACAGCTCAGGCTGTGCACTGCCCAGGATGCCTGACCTTCCACTGTCGTTTCAGAGAAGAAGTGGTGACACTGACCATAGGAACACCACTTTTAGCCTTCGTCCTTGTACTGACTGGCCATGGGGTGGCAATGTCAATCTTCTGGAAAATACTTTCTTACACTTGCTTGCCTCAGCCCCCACTCCTGTTCCTCCCCCTGTGTGCTTTTTCCCTAGTTCTGTTTTTATAGGTAAGGAATCTGTACTCATATTTTAATTTCCTTTGAAAAAGTTGAATTCAGCTTTTTATTCTAGCAATAGTTCACCACAAAGACCTTCTGACCCCTGTAGCTGGTATGTTCTCTTCTGCTCCCTCTCCTTTCGGTTCCTTACAGGTGCTCAAGTACATTCTTTAAGGGAATTCTACATGCAACACCACACAGGATTCCTCCCCTTCTTAAGGTGGCAAATGCCAGAGACTCTGTCCTTCAGCTAAAGTTTCTTTGAGCATTTGGTTTTTTGCTTTCCAAAAGCATTTCTTGACACCAAAGCATGACAAGAAAAACATCAATGCTTAAATCTATGTAGGAGAGTGCAGACACCAGTGCTGCCCACAAACGTTCTTCTAGTCCTGTGTAGGGTTATTTCAGCATTAAATTTCCTCTTTTTGTTACTGTGGTAGTTCCAGCACTCAGGTTCCTCTCTAAGAAGGAGGCAGAGGCAGGGAAGGGGCAGAATGCCATAGCAGGAGCTCTACTTGATAGGACGATGCCTGCCCTTGCAGTCAGGTGGGAGCCACGTGAGGTTTCTTCCAAAAGCTCTCCCTTCTCTGGTAATCTTTCAGCTTTCTGTGTGTCTCATTTTGCACAGTTTCTTCATTCATTCAAAACTGCCCACAGGGATAGGCAGAGAGGAAGCACACTAGATGTTCTGAACTGCCCTTAAAGCCTCTGGTTTCACCTCCCATTCACCTCTTTTCCCACAGCTCAGTACAAAGTATGCTTTATACAACACATTTCTCCTTTCAAGCATAAAACAAAACTATCCCTCAGCACTTGTGCTGTACACTGCCTACTCTTATTAGAGTAGGAAGGAGTAATTACAGGGATTATGACCATGGTACCGAATGTCAAGGCATATTAGAACTGTTCAATATCTCAAGAACAAACCAAGATTCTTCCAAGGGGCTGCTTTTCTGCCTGAAATTAAATTATGACATCAAGTACCTTATAAGTAGATCTACCTACTAACTAATTTTCTTTGTGGATTTAAGGAGTTACTCATCTCACATTACCAGAATGTGTCAAAACTCCTTGTGCTCCCAAACATCACGGGTTTTTATTCAATACTGCTCCTAAGGTGCAAAACCACGCTGCCATTCATCGAGAATAGGGCACACATATTGTGCTGCAGTATATATCACATATGCCAGGCTTTACAATAAAGACAGGTCATACACTGTGGATCTTGGAGAAATACATTACTTGGTAATTTCTTCAAGTTATTTGTCCATGAGTATGTTTTATTTTGGGTCGTGATGTCAAAGCAGGGAATTAATCCACCTAGAAGCTGGATTGCACTGGCCTCTGTCCTCACTCCTATGGCCACACACAGAACTGGCTGCCACACGAACACCTCAGCACTGGGCTGGCAGCATTTTAACACACCTGATGGTGTCAGGAAGCTTGTCTTGGGCAAAGACTAAAGAAGTGATGAAAACCTCTCCTCAGTCCTTCACTGAGCCTTGAACACCTGAAACACATTCAGGTTCATGCTGCATTCAAGGGCAATGTTTTTGTAGCATGCCTTCCTACGCTGATAGCAGGAAAAAGCAAGTTCTCACAGATAACCAAAGAAGCTTAAAAGTTATGAATTTGACACAGTACGGAGGCAGTCAAGGAGCTCTTTCCCAACTCAAATGGTTAAGAACCAAGATTTGTCAGAGGACTCAGCTAGAGCTGAACAGGTATCATCCAGTTGTACGGAAGCTTTATCAGCCTTGCTGCTATTCCTCTGTAAAATTCAAAAGCTGGTAAAGTTATTACATACTTTTAAGTGGGATCATGAAGCAAGAATAGCAGACACAGGAATGCTATAGAAATTCGTGCTCCAGTTCTTTCCTTCTTCCCTGCTTTAGACATTTAAAAATGCAACTACTTCATGATTAGTCAAATAATCTGAACAGATGCAGTTGGAATCTTAAATCCCAGCACCTGTCCACATCATTATAAGCTGATTTTTACAGCCTGGCCAGAGAACTACTAAACCAGATCTATTCTCCCTAGACATCTGCCTGCTTGTAAGGCCTTTAGCAAAGAAGACAGCTGCTGACATTCAGAGCTCTGCTGAAGCCACTGCTGCTATGCTAAAGCTTCTTTTGGCTTAATGCAGCAAGAAGGGGAATGTATGGATTCAATTCAGTCGGAATCAGTAAGAAGGCAGCAACACTAAGCCAGTTGTTCAGGATACGGGGAAGTAAGAGACAGGATGAACACTCTGCGAGTGTGCAAAAGGATCTCCCTAGCTCAGAAGGCCCTGAATCGGTATGACAGTGCCTGTATCTTTCTTCAGTCGATACAGGGAGAGCTGAAATTAATAGTTTCACTAAATAACAGTTGGATTGGTTTTCTCTAATGGCTAAAATGAAGAATATAAATCCCAATGAACTAAACAGTAAATAATTTCCTAGGAAATATTAATGTTGTTACCTTGTGAAAGTATTTCCCCTTTGTGATTTATTATAGCAGATTTCTTAAACACCAACATTTCAGGGGCAGGACAGTCTGCTGAAAGATGACATTTGGTATGCCAGTTGGCTACAAAATGTTATCGTATTTAATACTATCCCAATTCACTCCCAATTTTTAGCAAAGTCTGAACTGCAGGCTATTAACAATAATGAAAACAGTGCATTTTAAAAAGTAAAAAAGCAAATGAGAAAATATGAGTATTATGACTTCTTAAAAAAAAAAATCTTTAAGAAGTGCAAGAACCTTTATAATTTATATTCAAATCAATTTACTCTTGGCAGATAATACCACAAGGAAAATACACCAGTGCCAACACAACTTTTCAGTGCCTAGCTACATCTACTTTAGATGGTACCTTAGGCCATCAACATCAGTGCTGGTCCAAACCTTTGCCAGCTCCAGCAGTCTTACTGAGAGTTCTACAATCTCCATACCCAGCTAGCTGGAGAACATATATGTGTAAAAATGTATATATACACACATACATAACAGATATGTTTTTATGTGTATGTTTTAAATGAGTCACCGCTCTGTTCCTACTTTGATAGGCATCAAATATGATATTCAATGATTCAATGAAATCAAAGATGATTTATAAGAGCATATAGCAACAGGAGGAGGGGGAATGGCTGCAAACTGAAAGAGATCAGGTTTAGATTAGATATTAGGAAAAAGTTCTTAACTGTGAGCGTGGTGAGGCACCGGAACAGACTGCTCAGACGTGTGGATGCCCCATCCCTGAAAGTGTTCAAGGCCAGGTTGGACAGGACTCTGAACCTTGTGTAGCGGGTGGAATCTGGGCCCATGGCAGGGGGCTTGGAACTAGATCATCTTTAAGATTCTTTCCAAACCAAACCATTCTGTGATTCTATGATATTCATGCATGAAGAGAGTATCTTTTCAGAAAAAGCACTGGATGGTCATTGTTCTGGTTCACTATTTGTCCTGCATAAACACTGGAAAATCATATTCACACCATGGACTTCTTATGTCAATAGCTGACACATCTTCATTAACTTTGTTGTGTTGTGGAGGGAAAACCGGGTATTTCTTCTCGCCTCCTCTGAAATGTGCCCTCTCACAGTAATAAAACCTACCATCACGCTCCAGACCAAGAAGCTATGCAGAGGACTGCCAGTATTAGTCAGCACTAGTGATGAGAACAACAACTAGGCAGCTTGTCAGGAGTGCGGTGTGACTCAGACTGACTTCCACAAGTCTTTCCGCACCATTAAATTTCTGAATTGTCCCAGCACATGTAGAGTAACAGATGATTAAACACAACCTTATTTTAGGAATCAAGTTAATGAAGCAAGCACAGTACGATGTGAAGGCTTGTTGCACAAAGGTTTCTAGAGTCACGGTGACATTCTTCCCACTATCCTGAATTAGCAGATGTATTTATTATCTGGCAGCTGTGAGTTGGGGGAAAACTCCCACACTGAAGTCATCTTTAATACAGAGCTAGATTAACATAAAACATGAAAAATAATTATTATAAGCTCAATGCAGGCAACCAGCTGTGAAGTCTGTAGGAACAAATGTAATTTTTATAACTGGTTACTAATTGCCTGTAATACCTTCACACATCCCTCTCCCTATCAATTGTCCAGCAGGCTCTCAGCTAATCTCAGCCTCCAAGTAAGGGCTGCACTTTGGAGAATCACATTTTAGGAAGAGAAGAGGTATTCGAATTCATGTTGTATTTCACTAATCAACAGTTATTCCAGCCTGAAATGATGCAAAAGCCCATTCTAAGCTCTGCCTTTCACTCACTGTAACTGAAATTGCAAATCCTACACATTCATAGGACAATCACAGCATCAAGTCTAATTTGTACCTTTTGCAAAGGAAAACTTTTACCCTCTTCAATGTTCAAAAGCAGATTTCCTTTCTCACCCATTTAGATGAAAGGAAATTGAGTTTTGCCTATTCAAAACAAAAGGCTAAAGACTGACATTTGAAAAAAGTGGAACTATGCACAGTGGGATCTCCAACTGCTGCCATCTACTAGAGCTTTTCCATTCATCCAGGTTTTCCTACAGCATTGCACCAGAGACTACATTTATAAGGGGAAAGAAAAAAAACCTCAAACAAAATGCAGGATCATGACCCTGGACCAACACAGCAGAACTCGCCTTGCACAGGAATCTGCTCTGTAGATGCCCATGGGAGATCACACTAGAAAGAAGAGCTAGAAGAGCTGGTGGATGTTCAAGAACCATCTCCTCCAGGTTCAAGAATGGTCTATGGCCACATACACAAAAACAAACAGAGCTGGCAGGAAGCATGAATGCACAAACAAGAAGTTATTGACTAAACATGAAAAAACAGCATCGAAGAGGTAGAAGCAAGAGCAGGGAACCTAGGGAGATGCACCATCCACACATGCACAGATGGGGTTAGGAAAGTCCCAGAGTGGAATCTGGCAAGGAGGTGAAGGGCAACAAAAAAAGCTTTAGCAGAAACACCATCAGCAACAGGAAGACTAGGGAAAAATAAGGTTCCACAGCTGAGTGGGGCAGAGGACCAGCTCAGAGGAGATATGGAAAAGAACACCTTTGCTTCTGTTGTTACCACCAAGAGCAGCCCCCAGGAACCCTGGATCTCAGAAAACTGCCTCAAGTGTCAGGATCAAAGGGCTGTTACCAGTGCACAAAGCCCAGCTGGACACCTGGCCTTACTGGTGAACTCCAGGGGTCAATACCCAGGGCAGGATGATTTAACATCTTTGTTAATGAAGATGAATGATGGGACAGAGCTCACCCTAAGTGTGTTTGACCAGGAGGAGAGGCTGCTAGCCCAGACGGATGTGTTGCCATTCACAGGGACACCAATGGGCAGGAGGTGTGAGCCAACATGTGGATCACAGGAAGTTTAACAGAGACTGCCAAGTCCTGCTCCTGGGAAAAAAAACCCCAGCACACACAGGGGCCAGACAGAAGCAACCCTGGAGGTCTCCATGAAAAAGGGGAACATGAGCCAGCCACACCCATCCCTGCAGCAAAGACAGCCAACAGCCTCCAGATCACCATCAGGTCACAAACACAGTGATGACTGCAGCATAAAAAAATCTAGTTAAAAAGACACATTGCAGATAATGGCTGTGTATCAAACCACTGTTATATTAAGACCACCAAAACTATCAAGTTGCCCAAGTAGTGCTACATTATTGACAGGATCGTCATCTGCTTCTGGAGATTGACAACTCATTTGCTTGAATTCACCCTTCACCTGTCAGTGTTTCTCAGCCATAGTGTCGTACCTGAGAAGGCTGCATTTGCAGAGCCTACATTCTGTAAAATGGGTATTAAGCATATTTTAAGTAATGCAGTCAACCTTACTGTGACTTCTAGATGTGTGTAATGAAAAGTGTACAAATACATTGCTATGTAATGTATATTCATCCAAGCCTGTAAAGACACAAAATTTTCTGCTGTACAAAGTAGATACATAAGCATACAGCTTCAAAAAAACCAATTTATTTTACTGCCAAAATTATTAAACACTAAAAGACAACCTCATATTTTATACATTAGGAATGTAAGTTTTCAATGTAAGAGAATACTTCACTGCAAAAAAGGTGAAATGGTGTGTTACTAAAACAAAGAACAGTGTCACATAATGAGCTGAAGAATGAGACAAAGTGTGGCAGTAATTTAAATTCAGGTTCTCGTGTGAAGACAGACATCTATAGACTGAGGCAGATATTCCACAGACTTCAGTGAATATTAGGAAATGTACACATCTAGTCTTAGAAGTAGAATTATACAAATACAAAAAGCAATATATTACACACCTATATACAGCACTGTAAGCCACAAACACTGACAAAAGGTATTAGACAATTAAGTTAGGAATTTCTAGAATCCTCATAGGAAACCTCCTTACAGAGAAATGTGTCTAAAATAGCTATATATTTCGGTACCTTTCAAATTTGTTAGGTAATGAAGGCAATTCAAGACATTTCAATCAATTCAGAAAAGTCACTGCAGCTCTACAAGTGGTTAGAGGCCATACTTTGTGCACGAATGTTACAGATTCTCACAACAAAAATAATTCTCCTCAGTTCCAACAGAGTTTTGGAAGTGTTGCTGTTCAAAGCCTTGGAAACAGTGTTCTCCGATTTAAAACAGTAAGGTCAGTCATGAACGTCAGCATTGAAACAACTTCTCTTATTACCATCTGAGATGATTCACTCCCACATAACATTTTTCCTGCAGGATGTTGCAGCTGTGTATGCTCGGAAGGTATTCATCAGAACTACCCACTCCCAGGCAGACTATAATATGGGTAGTCTTAATAGGTTTTCCTTATGCTGTTAGAAGACATCTACTTTTTTAACATACATTTTCCATATAACAGTCTGAAGTGCTCAGATAATGCCCAAACCCCCAGAGTTTGACAATTTTAGAAATATCATGAAAAGAGAGATTTACTTAGAAATATCTGTTTCCTGCCCTACTTTCCCCCATCCCTCTCCCCAGTCCTGTCTTTTTTTATCTTTTCCATTTTTAAGAAAAGAAAGAAGCACAACTGAAAGTTTTGGTACTCATATCAGGAAATAAATTCTTCTGACTCGATCAGTATCAAGGTGTGATGTCAGCTCACAAAAACATGCTCACTGTGTAAACTGCTCTAGAGACCAATACATACATATTTACATGAAGCCACGTATGTATGGAAAGAGCAGCCCACAGTACCAAGAACCTTTCCTTTTATCATTTCCTAAAAAAAGTATGAAGTTTTATGTTATTTCAGTTGTACCAATTTGAGCCTATATCTTGGGTTCAAGCCAGATCAGCTGGATAAAATAAAAGAATAAACTACCTTTATTTTAACACCATTTGACTTGTAGCCAACAGTATTGTAAACATCATGTTACACACCTACATTGTATGGCATTTTAGATCCTTCAAAATCCTAATTATTTAGAGCTAAAGAGACTAAATCTTCCCAGTATAATAAATATCTTTTATACCAACACCCAGCTTGACAGATTGTTACCTTCACGGTAGACAATCATGAATTAAATGAAACAAACCAAACCCAGTAAAATTAGTTAAAAATTCAAGTCCCTTAACACTAACTCACAACTAATACCATCACAACAAATATTTGTCTATTGCAATTTTACTTATCTATTCTAGTTTACGTCTCAATTTAAATTACTGCAAAATTTTCCCAAAGTATTCTCAGGTCCTACACTGCAAAAGCAGATCAGGAGGCTGCTGTGAGATCTGCAGGTTATTTCTTTGTAACATTTATAACAAATTTCAGGGGAAGGAAGAGCTCTACATCCAGTGTGTGTAGTACTAGCCAATGCCTACTATCAGCTGCCCAACACCCTTCTGTTGCTCGTGGTTATGCCTGCTTCAGCAGCCACATGTACTAGCCAATCTGAAACAAACATGCTAATGTATAGTGAAGAAAAAAATTTAAAAAAGAGGCAAAATTTTCTGCTGTACAAAGCATTTACAAAAGTATACAACCTCAAAGAACCAGTTTCTTTCACTGGCCAAAGTATTAAAAAATTAACAGGGCAAATTTATAGTTTATACATTAGGAATTAAGTTTTCATGTACAATTAAGAAAACATTTCACTGTAAAAAGGTGAAATACTATGCTACTAGAATAGAACAGTGTCACACAACAAACTGAAGAATGAAAAGGTGTGGCATATTCCTTTAAGCTCAGGCTCTCAGGTGAACACAAACACCTACAGACTGATGGAGTTATTCTGCATACTTTGGTGAATCTTAAGGAAGGGACACATCTAGTCTGCAGTCTTAGTATCACAATTATATAACTTGTCTCTATCAACTATGTCTCATCTCTTTTCACTAATTAACCAGTTTATTAATTGCTATAACCCTGAATAACATTAGCTGCTTAAAGGTTATTTGTGCTTCAGTTTAAGTCATAAAGGAATATCTATATTTATTTCTAGGCAAATGGGAAAGTCTACCAGAATTTTAGTGATTGTTTTCTTACAAGGTTCTTGACAATAATAGATTAACAGCTGCAGAAATCTGGACAGTTGGGCGTGACTATGCCTTAGATCTTCATCCTATTTCTCCACTCATAATAATACACTGTTTATCAGCCAATCATTGCTACTGGAGTGGTTTTGTCAGCTACTGCTTCTTCAAATTTCTGCATAAGAAGTTTTAATGTTCTTTTTTAATTAAAATCCTGACATTATAGAAGTTGGTATCAAACAAACTCATTGAAGGTTAAGGGTTAGGTAACCTTACACAGGCTGCTGGTTTAGAATTTCAAACTAGAAAAATAATAGATACAAAAGACTAGGAATTACAGTGTTAGTTATATTTACATTATAATTTCCCTTTGTGCTTGCAAGTTACTGAAAGTACATATCCTTTGGTAGTATTCTCTTAGGCTCAAGTACAAAGTTCATGTTAAACACATTCACACTCCTGATTTGCTTGAGTCAGTGCGAAGGGCTCATATTTCCTACATAACATTGATTCACAAGCACATCTCTTCCCCACAAATAATAAAAATACTGATGACAGACTTTTCAATGAGTGGCTTTGCAACTGATATTTAAGAATCCTAAAGAAAGACAGAGTCTATCACATAATTAAGATTAAAGATTGACTACTATAGCAAGTGATAATAACTCCCATCCAGAAGCACTGTTGCTGTATGACATTTGGCCCAGTTTTGAAGACATATAGGAAAATCAAAATGCATCTATAAATTGGACTCATATAGGCATAAAGAAGTATGAACACTGCAACGTGTACTAACCACCATTACAAAACCAACCACGACATCAAATGCTGTAGTGATGCTTCTAGTTTTAACCTTACATGTAAGCACAGATTTCTCACGGCTAATGTAAGAGAATGTTTGTTCTTATGATGCTGTTCCAAAACTTCATGACAATATTTCAAGACTCCTCCCCCCCAAAAAAAAAGAAGTACTTGCAGTTTTGCCTATGCTAAGGGTAGTGAAAAAGCAAAATCTGGGAGAGAGGCTCTATTTGTTCCCACACTACACATCCGTAAGAAGCCACACACCTTCATCAGTGGCCAAACAACCAATTAATGCTTGTTCAATTGGGGAAGGTGCAAACTTCTCATGAAGCTGTAAAAAGAGTACACTTTCCAAGCTATCAGAAGTTGACTCAAAAATAATTACAACTGTTGTCTATTCACTATTACTGTCAAATGTGAGCCAAACAAGAATTTACAAGCTTGGGGTTTAAGGAAGTAACGTATAGCATATTAAGGAGTTTAATATACCAATATCAGGACAAATCCTCAATAATTTACTTTTCATAATGCCCAATTTAATATCAATCTGTTGACAAAGTTATGCTAATACTTGGAGGTCTCTGCTGATTAGGTGGTTTGCTTAAAATCGGAAGATCTGTTCTTTCTGTTCCATATATCAGTTTTTCCTCTTGAAGACTGCAAGCTGAAAACCTGTTTGCCTCTGTACCAGAGACACCACCATGATTATTTGGAACTGTGACACCACTGACCTGTTCAAAGGATTTACTAAACACAGTAGTGGTCGTTCTGGCCAGACTGTGACTGCCAGGCTTAGGCAGGGACTGGCTAGTTGTCAGTGTCAGTCTCTTCAGAGAGACAAGCTCTAGATTCTCACTCATGGCTCTCTGAGTTTGTTTTCGTGATAAGTGTTCTCTACAGGTTTCTCCTTCTTTTTCTTTTCCTCCAGCTTTGATTCCTCCAGACCTTCGCTGGCTCTTCCCTAGAAGGTTCTTGCTGCTCGTGTTGCTGCTGTTAGACAGGGCGGACTGACTTGCACTAGAAGTAGCCCTAGAGTAAAACCCTTCATCAGTTTCAGATACCTCTATTAGTTCTTCTTGAATTCCTAAATCAGAATTACCTGCATGGTAGAAACAGAAATAAAGAATTAGCAATTCACTTTCTCACATTTATTGATTTTACTTATTGCTCAATTTTGATATTTACAAGCGTGAAGCCAGAAAGCAATAGAGCAGAGAACAGAAGACAAAACACTTACCTATTCCATGACATTTTGGAATTAAGGTTCATTAGGATTAGAGTTACAGCAAATAATGCCACAAAAGCATGCCCCCAACCTCGTTTTCTTGTGATTTTAGGAAAAAAAAAAAAAAAGAAATGCGGACTTGTTAATTCATGCAGGAAGTTAGAAACTTAGAGATTAGAAGGTACCACACGGAACAAAAAAAAGTGTAAATCTTATTTTCAGCAAATGATCCATTACATGATTTGGCAAAGCTTGTTAATTACAGAGGTATGTGATCAATGCCCCAGGACACCCATTATGGTACCTGCAAGTTCAGCAACCCAAGAATGCTTTAGGACTGAAAGGTCACTTTCTGCATCACAGGTCTGGTAGTATGAGTTTGAAACTCAAGCACAGTGTTGAGATCTCCAGCACACCATGAAAGGTTGAATTTGGGAAGTCTAAGGTACACGGCAAATACTTTTGACATCCATTTCTATGGATTTTTCGTACCATTGATCACTGGATTTTGTAAACTCTGTATATATGTTTAATAAATTCAAAGGTAGGTTGAGTCTCAGTGTATTTTCTCCAGATTAAGTAAATCTACTTGTAAGTACATCATCACTGTCTGTGGCACAGACGAAGCTGTGTGCAATACATGCAATTGTGTTATTACACATGCAAATACATTAACTGCATACTTTAATTCTTGAAACATGCAGCAGTGACCCTTTCAATCAACAGCGGTACCTTAGAGTGCAGCTACAAGTGCTCTGCTAAAACTGCACTCTGCCAGATGAGTTTATTCCATCCTCCATCATTTTTCTTACAGATTTTTGCCTCCTGATTTCTGGCATGCCTTTGCTGTCAGTTCTAGGATCTGTAGCTGTTTCCTGTACTCCCTGTAAATGCTGAACATCATTCTCTGCTAGTGCTCTGCTCTTTTCCCCATTCCCGGTCCTCTCTCCAGCCACACTTGTGACACTAATCTCAGGTATGATAAAGTTGCCCAATTCAGTAGCATCATTACCATTCTCTGGTTGTTCTAGAATTAAAGATGGATAAGAAAAAAACACAAAAGATGTCTGAAACAAAACATGAAACAAAAGCCGATACAGATGACTTAAGCATTATAAATTAAAGCAGATGTACACATATTAACCTCTTGTTAATTAGCAATATTAGCAAGTATGGAATTTTGCTTTATTTCTAAAATTGCAGTCTTCAATCTTCCAGTTATTAGCCTGCACCACATACTGGAAAGGCCCATGCTTGATGTTGCAATATTGACATTTTTGAGGGTCATGAGGCAGATTATCAGAAACCAAGGAACAGCCCATACTTCACTTTCATGACTATATTCTCTGTATCACCATGCTAAAGTGAAGCTTATTTTTACAATGAAATGGCATATCAACTTCATGTATTAATATGCAAGACCAGAAATACACATACAATTTCATTGTGTGGCACAGTGGTCAGCCTGAAACCTAACAGTGCAATGACTAAGCCAGCTCAAGCACACTTTGATTTCCATTTTCTTTCGTCATTTGAAAAAATTCTTTTCAATCAGGAAGATATTTCTGTATACCACGGAAAAACAAGTGAAGAAGAGTGAGAACTACACTATATGCTATATAATTATATATTCTGTATGTGTTATATGTGTATAATATATGCAAACACTATGGCCACAAACTTGACAAGACTAAAAATGCACTAAAAGCACAGCTCCAAATAAAGTTCAACCGAGTCCCTGTGTTTTATTCATAACACAGCTCTTTCAGACCCAAGGATTAAGTAAGGACCACCCAGAGTATCCCAGAAGTTTGCTAATGCGCATGACAGAAGCTGGCAGTACAGACATTTAACTGACAGTATGAAGTCCAAAACCAGAGGAATTTACAATGAGATGATTTTTCACAGCGGCAGCTCTACTGCTCTTTTAACTGGAGGGGATCCTCTCTTCCTCCTGTCCCCTCACTGAGGACTCTTGTGCAAGTACAGTGTACTTTTAGGTCAGGTGGGCTCCAGCACTGGGCTTTTTGCTGGCATTTGTGCTGTCTGCACTGATCAGAACAGAGCCAGAAGGTTATTCTGGTAGGGATGGACATTAGTGTTCCGTGGTGTAAGAGCTATTCCTGATTTTACCTGAAAAGTCTAAGTATCATGAGTCTTTCTAACTAGTAAATGACTAATGAAAATATCTATTTAACAAGTTGCACTATCCAAAGGAAATGGTATTAATAACTGCTGCTACTAGCCACTGAACTCCTGACATTTGGCAGGAAACTCAAGTTAGAACTCTTTATTCCTTCTAACAGTACTTTCTGTAAAAGTCTTCTGCTGTCAATAACAAAGTAACAACTGAGCAACATGAACTGCAATAGTAATAATAATACCACTATCAAATACAGCCTTTTTTCCAAAAACACAGGAGCAGAAAAGTTATTGAAGAGAGAAGATCAATGTTCTCATTGGCCTCGTTGCTCTAACTTCACTAGGGTGAGGAACCTGTGCCTCTCCTATGGCATCTTCAAACTCCTTCCTGCTGTCCCAGAGAGAGGAGAGGGCAGGACAGAGCTACACTGTCAGTTCCTTCCCCACCAAGGGCAGAAAAGCACTAATTATCCAATTCCAAAGAGAGATGACTCAGTGTAGACAGCAGAAATCAGAAAAAGAGGTAGATTTTTTTTGTTAAAGATGCTGTATAAAAGCAATACCCAGTTATTGCTATTTGGTGGTGTGCATTTCCAAATGTAACATCCTGCTGTGATATCAGCACTTTACCCATCACTGCTGCATTCCCACAGCTGTGGGAATAACAAAATAGCCATTACCATAATGAACTGAAGAAAAGAAACCCAAAAATTTTAAGAATTTTACTCATTATAATTATGTCTAGCCTTTTAGGCAAGTGCTGGTAACTACTAACGAAAGGAAATACACCTTTCTTTGAGTTTAACTCAACTATAGGAGGAAGATAATGAAAAAATGGGATATTGGGTATCTCAGTTCCCATTAACACTGTCTACCATAGCATCCTGGGGCAGGATAAGACTACATAATGCATGTCCTTTATAGTAGCATACCCTCCTTCTTTTAAAACTTTTAAGAACACCTAAACCACACCTTCAGCTTCATAGTGCTTGGTTTTGAAGATAATACTGCTTCAACTCTGGGCAACTAGCCTTTGAGAGAGAGAGAGAGATTAATACCCAGCCCATAAGGCAATGTAACAAAAGAGAAAACAAAGGACACTGCTACATAGTGTAGAGACAAAACTTAAATAGTGTAGAGACAAACAAAAAGAGAAAAATTATGCCAGTTTGAATATTAATATGAATATGCCCATAGCAGGTGAAGAAAAATGCATTTGGAGTCACATTTCTGAAAGCTTTGAGTAGTACGACCAATCTTGATACGTGCATTTCCGGATTACTAACTGCTAAGACTTAATTCAAAAGGTATTTCAGTCACAGTCTACCTTATTATTAAGGTTGCCGAGATCATTTACACATTTACAGATTGCACACACAAACTGCCCACTTGGATTGCAATTCAATTTTAACCATCACAAGCTCAAGCTGCACAACAGAGTTAGCATTTTGAATTATTCACAAAAGCATCAAGCTCATATCCCAAAATTAACATTCGTTCCAGATTCTTATAAGTTACAACAATTTTGGGAATTAACACTGTTTAAAAAGAAGACTAAGAAAATTCTCTCCACAGAGAGATTTCAAAGACTAATGTTTCTAAACATTGTGTACTACACGAAAGCCAATTTCTGCAGTGAGGAAAAAAGTAACTTCTTTGCTAGTTGATGTCTTTGTTCTTGTGTTATGTATCTTACCAACATCTGCTTAGCTCTTCTTAAGTCTGTTAAATCACAGTATTTCTCTTACACACACTATCTCTACACCAGAGGTTTTTCCCAAGCAACTCCCTTATATGGCAGTTTGGAAGATTTTACTTTAATAAAGAAAGCACTGATAGGGCTTGCTGCTTTTTTTCCCTAGCTTCCATAAATAAAATTCATTTAAGTATTGATGCTCCTTACACACTGTATGGTTTTTCTGGTTTCCTCTATTTGTGAACAGAAATGGAGATGCCACTTAAGGCTTGAATTTAAACAAACTACAAAGAATTAATGCTAGATCAAAGAGCTAATGTTGATCTTTTTGAAGTTTTATAATTTATAGGCAATCCAAACCAATATCAATAAATAATTTGTTGCTAAACAGTGGCTAGTATCAACTCACTCTAAACACTACCCATTTGTGATTAGATTGATCCATTTTGCAAATCACCTTCACCTTTAGTACCTCTAAAGTATGTATCTCAGATATCTACATTCACAATACCGATTTAATTCTTAAAGTCCTTCTAAGTAACTGCTCTTAACAAACAACTTACAAGGTTAAGTATCACAAGATTCAATGTTAAGTCTACCTTTATTCAAAACTGACTTCAGTTTAGAGTTCTAGCAAAGGCCAGCAAGATCTAATGTCTGAAAACTTTTGTAAGAAACTGAGTTTTTTTAAAAGACAAGAAAAAAATAAAGTTCATGCTTCTCAGCTGGCAATGTGATCCACTTTAATTCTTCTATTTTATCTATTTTACACAAATAGCTAGTGATTGAAAATTGCTGCCCTTGCTTGCCCAAGAGATACGTTGCTTCATCAGATCTCCTGGTTCACATAACATAAAAGGTCAAAATGTGTCTCAGCTGTCTCATCTGGCTTCCTAATCCATTTATACTCATTTTTATTATACCAAAAATAAAAAAAAAACCCCAAACACATTTTTTCCCTTACACCATGAGAGAGAGGAGGTACAAGGCTTGTCATCTAATCTCTACCAACTCCAATATTTATTTTAATTCAAACAATCATCTGTAAGCACAAGTCTTGTTATTCTTTCTGCATGCTGACCCTGAAGATGTATTTCATATCTTTCTTTCATCAAGAATTGTAGGGCACTGAATTAGGTTATTAGGAATGTTGAAAACAGGAGACCATCCATTCTGATTTAAAAAAGGCTCTTCAAGTCACAAACACAGCATTCCACCCCATTTCTGAGTTCTACTATTATTCTCGTTTCCCTTTCACCTTACTGTTATCTGCTGCAGGGCACACTTGTCTCACACATTTTTTCTTGAACTTCACCAAGCATGACTCCCTGCCAGGAGGCAATAACTGTAAAAACTTCTAGATTCTGTATTTCCTGAAAATTTTGCATTCTTATAAGGATGGTTGTTATACTGATTCTGTAACATTTTCGTCTCCTGTTTTTTCTCCTGTAAACACAAATACAAAGGAAATGTTCATTTTAATACACTTGGAATTTCTCTGGATGAACTAGCACTCAGTATCTCTGAGCTGCCTTACTCTCCACCACCTCATTTGGACAAGCATAGAACTAGTCAAAAATAATAGCTAACAAAATTGCCAAGCTTCAGAGGGCATTTATCTATTTAAAAGCTGAGCCATCATACAGTTTTCTTGCATCTGGTCCATAATCCATCCTTAATAACTGTAAGGCTGAAGAAAGAAAAATAAAATGGTCCTTAGCAGCCGTGAGATTTCAATAATGACTTGCTCCTGGATCTCACTAGAGTTAAAAGACACAAATGTTTTGCTCCTCAGCTTTGTCTGACAGTTTTAAGCAGTTTTTAATCAATCGAAAAGAAATTTGTTTATTTTACTTTCCTCTGCTCTTCATCCCCTCTGGCAGCTTACTGTTGGCAATACTACCACCAAAGCATACCATTACTGCTCAGGAAGTTCTATCACTATTTTGAATCATAGAATCGATTGGGTTGAAAAAGACCTCCAAGATCATCGAGTCCAACCCTTGGAAGTCATCTTCTCCCAGCATACTTATAAATAGTTTTCTCAACACTTACCTGAACCTCTTGGTCATTAAAGACAAGTAGCTTGGTAAAATTTTTCTGACTGAACTGTCCATATACTACAAAAGCTCACATTGTACAGAAATTTTATTGGTACCACAAAATCTTCATTGAACCTATTAGGAAAGCACTCTTATCTACACTCACACTCTCAGCCTATCACCAGAAATACAACACCAACAGAACAGGCCATTGCCAATTCTCATCGCTGGTCCAGCAGCTCTTCCCTCATCTGAAGATGGCAAAAATGGTGAAATACAACATTTAGACTCATGAAATCCCTTTTTGATATTTCTGCTTTTGTAGTATATTCAGCACTAATTTTTGTACTTCTCAGCCCAGACCTATGTTCTGCTTTGCGGAATCCTTCATATTAGTTTGCCCGAATGTGCGGGTTTTGGCTGGGACAGAGTTAGTTTTCTTCACAGTAGCTGGTGTGGGGCTGTCTTTTGGATTTTTGCTGGAAGCAGTGTTGGTAAATCGGGAATGTTTTCATTATTGCTGAGCAGTGCTTGCACAGAGCCAAGGTCTTTTCTGCTTCTCACACCATCCCACCAGTGAGCAGGCTGGAGATGCACAAAAAACTGCTGCTCCCAACTGGCCCAAGAGATATTCCATACCATATGGCATCATGCTCTGTATATAAAGCTGGGTGAAGAAGGAGGAAGAGGAGGGATATTCGATGTGATGGCATTTGTCTTCCCAAGTAATGGCTATGTGTGATAGAGCTCTGCTTTCCTGGGGATGGCTGAACACCTGCCTGCCCAGGTGGAAGTGGTCAATGAATTCCCTGTTTTGCTTTGCTTGCATGCGTGCCTTTTGCTTTACCTAATTAACTGTCTTTATCTCAGCAAGTTTTCTCATTTTTACTCTTCCAATTTTCTCCCCCATTCCACTGCAGGGAGTAAGTAGCTATGTGGGGCTTAGTTGTTGGCTGGGGATAAACCCCAACATCAAAACATAATGTTTTATCTCTCTAACATTAACTCCAACTTTTATTCAAGTAATTTAATACATGTGAGGTTCTGTGGTAAAGTTGCTAAATATTTACTTTGCTCCAGGTACTAGAAACTACTTTTCAGAAGAAAACAGGAACATCAGTCTCTTAAAAGAAGCAATAACTGTTTACACTTCCCTTTCACAAAAAGGTTTTCTGTATGTTGTGTTGGTTTTTTTTAAACACGGTTAAGGAAATAAAGACTATACTTCAACTGAACTGCGTTGAGATTCCCACTCACCAGTCAAGAAAATAAAACCTTCCCAAATGCTGCCTGCCTACAAGTAATGAAGATACGAAATAAAAAAATTCTCATTATTATTTCAAAAATGTGTAAAAAGTTGAGATTTCATTGCAAAGTGTGTTTCTTACCATGCCTTTTCCATCTATGCCCTCGGATAGACATGCTAGTTACAGCATTTCTTGATATTCTGGATGAAGTAGGTGTAATTTCAACCTGAATGCATCTTGTACCTTCTTTATTAGATTTCATGGCACCCTGAGGCAGTGAAGCTTTTATTGCATTAGCAACCTAGAACAGAAGAGATGTAGTTAAGTTTTGAACACAAAGATCCAAATTTTAGAAGAATTCTGTCAGGGATTCTTACTACTTTAAGAAGAATACTGTGTGCAACTCCAATTTAAGGTCAAAATGCACACTAGCTTTCTTGCGCAGATTATAAAGAATGCTGGCTGCAATCAGCTCTCAGAACTAATACTTGCCACTTTCAAAACAGAAAGTTGCCTATTTAAAAGATGTGGCTATTACTTCAGAGTTCTTCTGTGCTATTATCTAAGTTCTGAAGACTTAGAAGTGTTCTACTGAAAATAGTTTGTTCATTAGGAAACACGACATAGTAACATTGAAAATACCTTACAGGCGGAGCTGCTCGCACAAGCACAGACACACAGATTTATCAGTTCCTGTATGATGTTGCATCATGCATGTTCACGGGAAGAATTTCCTAGACTAAAAATTCTACTCAACAAAATGTTGAAATACAATACTTACCAGCAGAGGTTCTGGATACAGTTCAAGCTGTGCTCTATACAAAATGTCATCCATAGCTTTACGAGCCAGATCCCATTCTCCATTATAACTGCAAAGGTAAATATATATGTAATAAGATGAACCTTCTTGGTCACATAACCTTCACAGATCTAGTGTTCCTTGAGAGCTCAATTTAAAGGATTTGAACTACTTGCGTTCTTTAGCATGAACTATTTATAGCATCTATGGAGAAAAAGCTTTATTTTCACTGGCCATGCCAAGTAGTTTAAAAATTTTATTATTAGCTATTGATCAGCTAGTCATGAAATATTCTGAAACTCAAACAGGATTTTCTAATATTCCTGCACCTTTTGAGTATCCCTGTATTACTAGTCTCTAATTATTTCAGTTAGCAAGAAAGCTTCACACATTGACATAACTATCAAAGGGTAGATGACATCAGCATTTCAGAGAAAAAAAAAACTCTTTTCCTCAACTCAACTGATGTCAGAACTAAACATGCAAAACTGTGGACAGTCAACAACGGTTGGAAAAGGTTTTTTAAAATATTTTATTCACACCAGCAGTTGCAACTATCAAGTGCTGTTCTAGTCATCCTTCCCCAGTATGACACAGGTAACTTCCGCCAGCTAGCTGGAGAACTGACTCTTCCCAAGGACCTTACTGCTAGACACAGCATCTGTCCACTAGAAAATGAAACACCTCCAATGTAGCATGCCTAAACAAGTATAGAAATTAGGCTGACATTTCTCTACTTTGTATGCATATTAAAAAAACCAACTTACAAGGCATAATAGATCCCTGTTAGCATTTGCACCATGAATTCAGATGAAACTGGAATTCTACTGTTGACCCCCTTGTACTTTCTCACTTGTTGGCGAGGATATCCACAGACACAAATTCTAAAAAAATCACGCATTTGTCATTAGCAAATAATGTAGAACCATCTTTGTAGTTTATATAGTTTCAATACTTCTCCAGTATTGATTAGTTTTTAGAAGCCCTGAGTTATTTTCTCTGAAAAGGCTAGAATGACATCAGCTTCACAGTAAGGTATGTTCTTATGAAAAGAAACTTAGTAACTGCAAAAAATCTGGATTTACAATTAGAGATCAGCACAAAATATTTTGTGCTGTAATTTTCACATGTACAGCTTATGTTTGTAAATAAGAAGAAATAGATAATTTTGATTCTTTAGAAAAGTCATAAAAATTCAATTAGACTTATTAGAAGAAAGCACATTCACTGCAGATCTTCAAAAAAAGCCCCTAAATTTGACATCACTCAAACCAATTAAAGGAGTTATTTTATATAGCCAAATAGCAGAATATTGATTCTACCACATCCAAGCAGGACACTGAAAGATATTCTGAGCTTCTGAAACATATTCTAAAATGCTGTCAAGGTGAGATTTTCAGTAAGCAGAGAAACATGGATGACAATCCTAAACATCCACTGGTCAGATTATGTGACTAATACATCTGTTCTAGAACAAGCAGCAGTCACAAGTATTGAGGCCATGTTACTGAGAACACAGCTGCGTTGGGCAGGGTACATCTCAAGGATGAAGGACCACCGCCTCCCTAAGATCCTGCTTTATGGTGAACTTGCCACCAGCTGCCGCAAGAGAGGAGCCCCAAAGAGGAGATACAAGGACTCCCTGAAACAACATCTCAGCCTTGGCCATATTGATCAACATGACTGGTCTACTCTGGCCTCAAATGGGGAGGTCTGGAGACACACCATCTATAACGCTGGTGCTTCCTTTGAGAAAGCACGCAGGATCACTTTAGAGGAGAAAAGATAACGCAGAAAGAACCGTGTCTTGCAGATTATACAACCTAAAGAGTCTTTCTGCTGTGCCTTTTGCAATCGGATATGCCTATCCCGTATTGGTCTCATTAGCCACCAGTGTGCTTTTAACAAATGTGGATAGAGCCTTCCTAAATCTTCGTTCATGAAGCCCAGCCATGATGATGATCCAAACATTAGACATTTTGAAGTAGGAAGACTTGCTTGCATTTACTGGTAGCTTACTTTTGGAGGCTTTCAAAAAATTATTTATTCCAAATATAATCAAAACCTAATCAAGCAGAATAAGCAACAGTTCCCTTTGCACAATCCTTAGCTTCTAAATATTTTCTACCTTACATTTTAGAGCAGTTTATCTACCAAAGATCTTGTAAAAACTCTTGTAAATATTGCCAAGTGCTCCAAAGTCTCTGGCCTCCTTTGAAGAGAAGAAAATCTTACAGACATCCATTGTCATGTTTTGGTTGTGTGAGGAACCAAGGAACTACAACTAGAAAAAAGGTGCTGTAGTTGACTTCTAGGTCTCTTTGGTTTCCCAGAGAAGGAGACCATTCTAATTTTTCCCTTAACCTTAAGTCCTTTCAAAAATCCAGACACAGACCTGTTTACTATCAGTTCTTTCCCTTTGAAAGGATAAATTGATCAAAAAAGAGACACTGTAATTAAAGCTGGGGTGGGCTTTTTTTTTTTTTCATTTTGCTTCAGGGTTTGGTTTTTTTTTTGGCCCTGTTATTTTGGTTTTTATAAACCAACAGCTGATTTTGGAAATACACAATTTATCTGTAAAAATGGATTTATTTCTAGTTTCAATATTCACTATAATTCCAAGAAAGTTTCAACTTGAAGAGCATTCAAATATATTTAGTAAACTTGCAATGCGAAATTTAACACACTTTTAAAAGACGTTTCTGGTTTTCTTTAGTTAACACAACTACAACTACTGTTATTAAGAACAAATAGTTCATTTTATTTGAACTCTCCACTAAGGGGAGAAGCTTAATCTGCATATAAACCAGGTTATTGTTTCCCCACTTTGAGATCCCAAAACAAAGTTATATAGGAGATACTTTGAAAGCAAATAATGCATCTGTAAATACTTATGAAAAGAAGTCAAGTTTAAAAGCAGCCTTTGGGAACACAAAGCTTGTTTTCATAAAAAAAGAAAGCCAAACTGATTGCACTTCAAGTTGAAAATGCCATTTTAAGTGTAAACAGCCTACAGAAATTACCTTGAACAAATTTGACACAATGACTGAAGAGACACTGCAGGCATGTAGCTTAAGGCAGCATTGTAACAGAGCAGAAGGAAAGTCAGCACTTCAAACCTAGGATTTATAAGAAACATCAGTATTACATTACTGATTTTATTTTTTAAGAGGAAACAAGTTTATATGAAAATTTCCAAGACTTATTTAAACATATTTGGTACTTTGTTTCAATAAAATTGACAACTGAGTAAGCTTTTCCTCTTCATGTAGTAATATGCCCTGCTAGTCTTTCTGCATCTACATTTACATGCATTTAAAAACAACAAAACAAACCACACCACAAAACACAGCTTAACACCTATCCACCTTCAGTCTACAATTATACTAAAAATTAGAAGAAGTTAAGATCCATTATTGATTCTCAAGCAAAATCCTATTATACAATTTCACCTGTTCTGCGCTGTAAGCATCTCCCTTTGAGGATGAGGTCCACTGTACACAACCCTGGACAAACCATGCTGAGACAAAGCTCCTTCAGTGAGAGCTATGGAGCCAATGCTGGAAGGCTAAAGGAAAAAGGGTCACTCAAAACATGTCCACCCCAAATCTTGTTATAATGCAAGTAAAAATAGACAACGATCAGCATAGCCATATTTGTATATAAATTTTCAACAGGCTTAAGATTAATTGACTGCTTAGCTGTCTTAGATTTGAGAAGTCTTTTTACACCAGATAAAGCATATGGTTTCAGAATAGAGAAAAGATACAGTTGGTGCACGGATACTATGCAGTTATGACTATTCAGCCTTGAAGAAGCCTCAGAGACAGTTACCAGTACTCGGAAGTCTGAGAAACATGTTCCTATGTCACCATGCAACATGCTAAAACTAATTTTCACTTTTATTCTTAGCAAAGGGGCTCAAAGCACGCTACCTTCCCAATCAATAACAACTTCACTTTGTGTATGTTACTTACTTCATGATAGACTGAAGGTTTGGACAAAGACGGAATTGTGAAACTCAGCACTTTGCTATGTCCCTCTTTGTCAACTATCTCCTGAAAAAGACAGAAGATACCAATGGTTACACTGTACTGCAGAAACCAGACACCCAAAAATGTTAGATATTATTATAGGGAAAGATAGGGATACTATAAAAATTTGAGCTACAAGCTAGAAATTATCTATTTGCTTTGTATCACAGTGCATTTGGTTTGTTTCTGAAAACTATTCAAATGACTTAGCAAAGGGCCCATGCATTTTGCATACATAATCCACCTTAAAAACAGTAACAGGAAATCTGAGCATGTTTAAACAGCATTATCTTTTTTTTAATTATACACTATTTGCTAATTGTAAAGGTTAGTGCTCAGTAATTCTGTTCTGAAAACTATTTAACCATCATGTAATGACTCTACGAGTAATTTGTTTTTGGAAATATTACAGCTCTGGAATGAATGATTGCAGCCTCATATGGTTTGACAATAGCAGACAGCATAGCATTTGCAAAAGCCAAGTCTGTTAACTCTCTCTAAGTATGGAATTAAAAGAAGCATGGATGCAAAGCCTTGGAGAAGCTACTGTCTTGAAAGATGCAACCATAGCACTATGCTGGCAGACTTCTCACTCCTATAAGTTAACAGAAAGCAATGGGTAAGGCAAAACAAGATGTGATTATGTATCACAGAAGAGCACTGAAGTATTTCAAGTAAAAAACTTTGGAAGATCCAAAGCAGGCTTGATCAATAACCAACACCACACACCAGATTTTATTTCTTCGTCTCTAAATTTCAGCAGTAGATTCCACATATCCAGAAGTATTGATTAGAGAGAAGCTTCAGTGTCTCCTATCATCCATATGCCTTGGAAGGCTGAAGGACTGACTTCACATAGTAATAATTAAAACTTATGTCTTAGAAGTAGAATATGAAGCAGTAAATGAAGAATGAAAAGCATCAAAAAGGCATACAGAGCTGTTCCTTCTGAAAAGCTACACAGCTCCTCCACTCTCCACTTATACTTTAGTTTTCAATATTGCTTCTGCATCAATATGGAAAACATTTTCCTCAATATACAGGAGAAGAGTAAAGAAGCTGGCCACACCCAAACTTTTAAAATCCAAAAATAACAATATTTGTATTCTTCATTCTAATCAGATTTATAATTAAGTTTTAGGAGTACATTTCAAGATCTGAAGCATATTAAAAAAGCCTGATACCTTTTTTGCCAGGAAAGCAAAAAATTTCAACTATGTGCACTACTATTGTTATGTGTCTAAGCTGAAGGTAGAAAAAAACCAGTTCATGATCTCAAGGTTCAGCCACAGTAATTCCATGCCCCTCACAACAGAATGAATTTAAAATTATTCTGAGCAATACTTAATTTTTCATTTTCCTTCAGTAAGAAACTGCAGGATTCCTACTGAACATGTTAATTCCCTCAAGTTTCCAAAAGCCACTATATATATAATTTACATAAGAATTATTATTTGTATTAGGTTACATATTTCCTCTTGTTTTTGAAAACAAAGTAGCCGGTTAAAGAGAAAAAAAGTATCTAAGCAGGTCACATACTACCTTTTCAATCTTGTATACTGAAGAACAACACCATCTTGATTGTTTAAATTACAAATTTTATATGAGTAACGTGGCATTATTTTGGCATAAGCATTCATTCTGTCTTAAAGCAGGAGAGGAAAAAAGTTTCCCAAAGCCACCTGGATCTACAGCTTCCTACAGAAGCTTGTGGTAAAATTCTTACAACTTCAAGCAGCTGGAGATGGAGTGCTAAGCTACTAATTGAGAAAGAAACTGTTCATAGCTAAGAGAAGATGTTACTGGACTAACTGGTTTTAAGATTAACTGTAAATGTAATCTCTTCTAGGAGAAAAACAAGTGATTATAGCCATATCCATCAACCATTTTAGATGACTTCATAATGGAAATATAGGAGGGAACTGACTTAAGGCATAAGACACATCAAATGCTTTCCAGGAGTGTTCTTGTCAGATACAACTAAGCACGCAGAAAGCACACGAAGCCTGTACTCTGCACCTAAAGAGGAGTAGAATATAAGGGCTCAGGTCTTTTTAAATGGATTCCTGGGTGAAAAAAAGGTTTTCACTTGCTTGGTAAAGACACTTGTGATTATTTCTAGAAGGAGGATAGCAGCCACCTTCTCCAGATTTTCAGAATGGGAAGAAGCGACCAAGTTCATCACTCTTTTCACTTCCCAAAAAGCCTTCCTAGAACATCCAGAACATACAAACCACACTGACAAGAATGCCAGTGGATATAATTACACTGAGTTTTTTATAATAACCATAAAAATACTAAAATGTGAGGCTCTTATAGGTTCCTTATTAATTCTGTTCTTCATAGCATTAATTTAGCAACAAACAGGATATTTTCATATAAAATATTTTCAAAATGTCAAAGTTATTTCAAAATGGAGACCTTTAATTTCTAAAAGCTGGGTAATCTGTTCAGCAGTCAAATACTAAGAATTTGTTGACAGTTAGGGTTTTTTGTGGTTTTAGTCAAGATAGTCAAAATACTGCGGAAAATATGGGCAACCACTTCAAAAGTAGTGACTCAAAAAGCTCTCAAGCAGAATGTGAATTTAATAACCACACAAAGAAATTAGTAACAAAAAAATTAAGAACCAGAGAAAAAACAGAAAAAACATTGACCAAAGAATAAAAGCTCATGTTGCAGATTTCTGACACAGACACCCATTTGAAGTGTCAAAATGCAATACTCAATCCCTTCATTTCAATTCTGAAACAAAACTGTTAGTTATTCCCTAGTAAAACATTCCATGGTATCCCCGGAAGCACACTAATATTTTAGGCCTGAATTACATACAAATACTAACCAAGTTATAAACTCCCAGGAGAAGAGCCTCTATGCACCCACTGCTCTGCAAATCTCTGCTGGTTGAGACAGCAAGATAGCACCACATCAATTCTGGCAGAAACTGCAGCGTAAACCGTAGCAACTGTTCCTCACCACTGCGATAGAACTCAAACAGCTGATGGCAAACCGGCTCCAGAAGCTGAAATAGAAGTTCCAATTGGGAATGAATAAAACATTACAAGAATCAGCAATTTTGTCTGGATTAGTTCTTTAGATAAAACTGTAAACTGATAAAAATTCCATTTTACTTATTAGGCAATGACTGATACAATAACTGTCCGACTCACATTACACAATTTCCATCCTTATAGCATACTTTTGGATGATAAAAGTAGAGCCACCCATCCCACATGAAGAAAGAATTACAATGGCCGCTTTTGTTCATTTTTTGCTCACTTCCTCTGGCCTCAAAGGCATAAATAGAGGATACTTGTTATCACATACCTCATACCATGCTCTCAATATCTTTAATATACAGGAAAAGTACCTGACCTAAAGGTCTTGCTATTCCAGAACTCCAAGAGCATACACACAAATTGCTGGAAGCTTTTTCCCACCTAGTGAGAAAAGCTGCGTAACACTTAAATTCCAAATATTACAATAACTAAGTAATTTTCCCACTCTCATTAAAATCTTCTAGAAACTTCCATGTATTTATACGTTTGAGACAGAAGTGGGAAGCCTCAAGAGTAATTTTAGAATCAAATTTGTTAAGCTGGATGTAATATACTGAACTGGAAGTAATACATTGAGCTAGATCAAGCTAAAAAAAGACTTAAAAACAATTAAGCAATCAGCTTGCATTGTATGTCTTGATTTAATATGCATTCTTGTGCTACCACCTACCTCTGCTATAGGATGAAGCATTGTGTTAACCATCATGCGTCAATGTATGGAAATTAAGAAATTTCCTAATCCAAGTAGAAAATACTGTTGAAAACAGTAAGCACTTTCAAAGCCAGATGAACTACTAAATTCAGTTCTGCTGTTTGTCTAGGTCACACCTTCAGTTTTATTGGAACAAGTTTTCAGAAAAGTAAGAAACCCAATTCTATATTCTGCCCTATATTGCAGCAAAGGAGGCAAAACCACCAGATCATGCTAGAAAAAAATCTGCTTGCTTTCCTAAGCTTTTCCTCCTGAACAAAAAGTTGCGTCAACATTTCTTACCTCATAAAGTTACTTCTGAAACTGAAAGATCTTAGCAGGTTTTGGCTCTTTTTTAAGAAGTAATTTGGGACAATCTCATCCATTCAAAAAAAGGAGGAACTTTTAGCTTCTGACAGATATAGTTTCACTTTGGAAAAATCATATGTGAAAAATCTGTAAGTAATCTAAAATCTACAGGAAAAAAGCCATGCCAAGCTGAACTAGTCATCAGTTTTAAGAGTATAGCAAAGATCTTTCTAGAAAACTTTACCAGCAGAACTACTGTCCATCTTCAGCTTACATATTTCCCATAATTTGCTTACATATTTCCCATAATTTGCTTACATATTTCCCATAATTTGCATGCTTCCCATAATGAAATATGAGTTCTGAATGATGTGCTTGAAATTTAAAAGGCACATAAATAGCTATGACAGGTATCCATGTTTACACCGTTATCTCTGTTGAGACAGCTTTGTATCAGCACATTTAAATGCCTAATCAGTACAAAACCAGATTTTCTTCCTCGAAATGCCACCACATGCTACAACCTAATATCAAAATGCACTAATGATTGTTGCCATTTCAAGATATCATTTTACACCAAGCACTCCTAAAAAGTATCTAGACTGAAAAATATTTTAGTGTTAGAACAAAATGTCCAAGCAATTTCATCCCTCTTCCTTTTAAGCTGCATCCAAATGTGTCACACATTCCAAAAACTATTTCCTAATGCAAATGTCTGCATGGCTCCTATCTAAAAGGACAGTGACAGTGAAAAAACAAACCTCACATATTTATTTATTATTGTTGGAGTTCTGAGTCAATTAGAAGTCTTTTAAATCTTCACGTCTACTGAAGACTCTCCTTTTATTGAATTACATTTTTCACCTAGCAGTGGCCCAGGAGCTCAAAAGTAAATAACAAAGTCTTTACTAACAAAGCTACTATGAAGTGGATATTGAACAAGCAGTTCATTTAGCTCAAAAATGGATTATTAATTTTTGGAAAAGCAAACCAAAATAACCCATATGAAAAGTAAACATGAACCAACAGGAAAATGCAGTTACAGATGCAAATACATGTGATTACTTTTCAAATGCTTAAAAAAAAAACAAACATCCATTCCCCAAAACAAGATAATTCACAATTTTACAGTACTGACAATTATATTAGAAGTACATATATTCAAAGGTGTACAAACGGGGTTGTTTGTCCATTTTTAATCTCAGCAGTATCTGTAGTGTTCATGCATTAATCCTCCCCCCTTGCAATACATCCGTGAAGTAAGAAAGGACAGCACATACCCCACACTGTATAGCAAGATGCCATTACACAATGCAGCTAACAGATCTCAAATAACAGTTGAAAAATATTACTTGTCTTTTTAACTGCTAGTCCGTAATTATTTTCACAATGTGGAAAGCTCCAAGTAACCCTTTCCACAAAGGGACAGCTACTTGGAGAATGGTCCAAATGAAGACTTTAGAACTTTTTACCAAGGCAGCACAACACAGTGTCAGCACTGGTTTTTCATTTTAATTCAAAGTCTCACTAACAAGGAAATCCTCAATACCTTGCCCCTGGAATTATCCCAACAACCTTTTCAAGCAGAATTTGCAGTAGCACCCTGTTACTAAAGTCCCTGAGAAACCTAGCGATAGCCAGAAGTAGTAAGAAATCAAAGAACATATGAAAATATTAATTTGGCTATCAACAGGGAGACTCAACAGATTAATTTACATGTTGATGTGCATTCTGAAGACCAGACAGGCTTGACTCAGTAGTTGGAATAACTCAGAATGCCTTTCTGAGCAGCAAAGAAAAATTACATTTCTTCTTTGCTGGATAACTTGAGAGTTTCACTATGAGCATTCTCTCTAAAAATGTATATACTGAAAGTGTTTTATCCTCTCACCTTTATTGCTGGCATAATCTCAAACTTTGAAAAGGTGCCTTATTGCTAGGCCTTTTCAGAAGAGGAAATAAGGACTTGTTGCAATCTTAAAATAATAGACACAAGGTTTGCTGGACCATAGAAAGTGAGTCAACACACAGCTAATCCCAGCTCAGTATGTTCTGAATTCACCCAGACACTTTAAAACAAGGGTAGTCATGGGATATGGAACCTATCCTGGTACAAGTACTGTGCAAATCTGCCCTCCTCCCCCCCCCAGTTTTTTTCATATTTTCCATTATTTCAGCAAGGGTACATCCAATTTATAAATCCATGTATTTATACTGTATGTATTTCAAACAACAACAAAAGGATCACAAATCTATCTTTGTTCTCTTGGGCTGTAACAGACAAGCTTCTGACATCTATAGATTCACATTCAATTACAGAAAGAATTCTGTCAGACTCAAACATCTCTTCAATTCCTTAATATATTTCTCAATTCTATATCCAAGTCCTGAAGTCCATGAGTGGGATCTACAAATTCAGCTATGATCAGGTTACAAAACTTATGATTCTCTTTTTCCATGATAGTATGTCATTGCTAAGAACAAACATTTTGAAGGAAACTCTTCATGTAGTTCTGTAGTTCACGTAGTTAGAACACAATTAACTAGCATGCAAGGTCTTATTTTTATTCTGCTAGCGTTGTGCCAGCCATTTTGGGTGAGAAATCCAATATACTTACTTCACTCTGTGGATCCTGAATTACTTTATAAAGAGATGAAATCAAAGCAGTCTTGTCTTTCAAACTGGCAGCATAGCTGGATATGGATGCTTCTGGCAGTGTCTGAAATAAAAATATTATAAGCAAGTTTATCACTAAAATATAACAGCTATTTCCACAACAATTTTTCATTGCAAGTTACTATTTATCAGAGTTTAACTATAAACTAAAACTTGTCTTGTAAAGAAATCCTTACTATGGAAATCGTTGCCAGAAGACACACTGCATCCTATCATTTTGCAGTTTTATACAGAATGTAATGACAGTGGATGGCAAAATAGATTAAAAAACCAAGAGTTTCAGAAGTGCAACCTTCACTGAAATTTCACTTGAAATGTCAGTACCATGAAACTTAACAGTTTTCAGATCCATACTTCAAGGAGTTCTCAAGACTGACTGTAAACAGGCAGTGAACATTATTACCAGATACAGTTTACTCTGCAAGAACACAAATTCCAGTTAATGCAAACAGCTCTTCTCTAACACTAAACGTATTTTCTGCCAGTACTTAAGAAGGTAAAAATCTAATATTTTTAACAGCCCTTTGGAAGCTGTATATTTAAACTTAACATAGCTCTTACAGTACTTACCTGCAGTCCTTCAAAGGAGATTATACTCCACTATACAGATAGGAAAACACATTCCCAGTGTACCTAAGCAGACCAGTAGCAAAACCTATAGTCAAGTCTAGTACTCAAACCAACAAAACCATTCACCTATGATACACATTTTCACTGCTCTGTATCAGGAAGTATATCATCCTCCAGGAGGCAAGGAAATAAAAAAATCTTTTCAAGCAGACATTTGTATTTATCACACGATCTCAGCAAAACCCAAGGTTACTATTTTTTGTTTTCTACAGGAATCAAGCAGTCCTGCATACTGCTCCAGCAGCAATTCAAACACTACTGACAAAATATATGAGAAAGTATTACCTTAAACTCTGATAACCACTCCTCCACAACCCCAGTATCCACAGCTAACATCTTCCAACATCCGTTTCCAAACCTTCAGCCTGAAAGAGCAAGAAAACAGAGTTTGTGGAAACTACAGTCACTGCATTAAGCAGATAATGAGAATTAAGTCCCTGTGAATGGTTAAAGAATCTTTTCATGCTTTTACTTGTTAACATTTCACATGCTAACATTACTTTGAACTTTTATTCTACCTCACTTATGCAAGCTGCTGGAAGCATTAAACACAGGAGTCTTCACATACAGCAGTTTAATAAATTCCAAGTATGAATTGTGTGGGAAGCTCAATAAGTCAAAGATTTGCAGAAATGGCATTTTGAAAACAGGAAATATTATCTTCTCAATTTCAATTTATTTTTCAGCTTACAAAACTCAAGAGAAAACTGAGTCTCTCTCACTGAAGAGAAATGACTGTTTAGGTTTTTCCTAGTCAACTCCTACTCCCAACTTGGAAAAGGTCACTGAAATAAAGGCGGATGGAAAACCTTTCAATCCTCCCCCACTGTGGCAACTGCAAGACAATGAGCCTAAGACAGACTTCCCTGCCCAGCATTCTGTCCAATCTCAGACAGAGCAAAATTATCAGTACTAGGACTTGAAGACAAGAGATGCAGAGTGGCTTCTGAAATTAATTTCTGATTTCTCTTCGATTTTGAGAAGTCACTTAAAAACAACTGTCCCTTGAAGCAGCTTATTCTTAAACAAAAGAGCAACATATCATTAAGATACAAAACTACTAGAAGTTTAAAAAAATGTGCTGGTAGTTTACCCAAATTGTGACCATGGATTTCAAACAGTGACAAAGTTAAATATTCATCTAAGGAAAAAAGTAGCACTGTCTTGGTGAAATGTTCAGTCATGGAAGATCCTCTCAAGTTTTGCTTCAGCAATTTAAAATTGGTTTTGAAGTACTGATATCAAAAGTATGGGCTGTCGATGAATGATAAACAAGGAAATGATGGGAGGGAATAACCGTCTTGTATAACAAAAATACAAATATTTTGTTCTGAGATACAGACTGTAGTGGAATATATAGAGAAAATTTTAAGAAGCCTGAAGGGAGAAGAACTAAATATGATAATAGTGAGAGCTCTCTATAACCCTTCAAAGCAAGGTGGAGGGGGAGAGGGGGAAACAAACTTAAATAAGGCTTTACTTAAAGAGAAAGTGACCAAAAGCAGGGTTGTGAGGAAATGATTGTTGAGACATGCATGTCAAAAGGAATAAAATTAAACAGGCTGTCCAGCAACTTCTTGAATCATTTTAATACAAAATAATAGTGTATGTAAGCAGAGACTTCTGTGCCTCCCTTTCCTCACTTGCGCTAAACATCATGATTACAAACATGGAAAAACTGGCCAGTGACGTCAAGGTCAGGGAAGACACGGCTGCAATGACAATGACATAGTAGAACACAGGAATCCAAGAAGGATCAAAGCAAGGAGGAAGACCAAGAATGTTCTAGAATGGTTCATGGGGTTTTGGAAAAATATCATCAGCAACAGGAAGACTAGGGCACCATGACTAAATTAGGCAGAGGACCAGCTGACAGGACACACAGAAAAGGCCAAGGTACTCACTACCACCTTTGCTTCTGTTGTTACCAGCAAGAGCAGCCCCCAGGAACTCTGGATCTCAGAGCACAGAAAACTGCCTCAAGTGCCAGGATCAAAGGGCTGTCACCAGTGCACAAAGCCCAGCTGGACACCTGGCCTTACTGGTGAACTCCAGGGGTCAATACCCAGGGCAGGACGATTTAACATCTTTGTTAATGAAGATGAATGATGGGACAGAGCTCACCCTCAGCATGTTCAACCAGGAGGAGAGGCTGATAGCCCAGCGGGATGTGCTGCCGTTCACAGGGACACCAATGGACAGGATTTGTGAGCCAACACATGTATCTCAGGAAGTTTAAAGGCAGTACCAAGTCCTACTCCTGGGAAAAAATGCAAGCACCAGCACACACAGGGCCCATGAACAAGGGGAACATGAGCCAGCCACACCCACCCTTGCAGCACAGATGGACAACAGCCTCCAGAACACCATCAGCTCAATGGAAGTGATCCTTCCCTGTGATGGGTGCTGGTAAGACACATTTGGAGTCCTGGGCTCCCCAGCACAACAGATATATGCCCATACTGGAAATAGTTTGGGAGAAGGCCATATAGCTGACAGACAAATTGGAGCATTTCTCACAGGAGGAGAGGCCGAGAGAGCTGGGACTGTTAAGCCTGGAGAAGAGAAGGCTCATGAGGATTTTATGAAATGTAGATAATTACTGGAGGGAAAGGAGTAAAGAAGACAGAGCCAAGCTCTTCTCACTGCTGTCCTGTGACAGGACAAGAGGCAATGGGCACAAAATGAAATACACTGAAAAAGGGTTTAAATGTAATTTCATGTAATGGTTATTGAACAATGTAACAGGTCACTTAAAGTCGCTGAAGAGTCTCCAGCCTTGGATGGAGACATTGAAAACCCAGCTGGATAAAATCCTGAGAAACCACCTGTTTCAATTTTCACTACTTTGAGCCAAGGAGGTTGAACTTCATGATTATCTCCAAAGATCCATTCAAACCTCATCCATTCTGTCATCCTGCATCAACAAAGGACTGTCATGAAGATTATTCATCTGGCTAAATTCCAAGGCTTTCTGATCAGCACTGATAGTCTCTGAAGATATAACAATGACAATACAGATGAGTGGCCTCTCAATATTCTGCATGGACTGTGTCAAACCCTGCTATGAAGTGAGACTTCTAAGGATAATACTGTGTGCTAACAAACAAAAAGGCTAGTCCTACTACAATTATTGAAGTAATCACCTTAGTTTCTATAGAATCCCACAATCTACTAACCCTATTTTCAGTCCTGTGAAGGCGGACAAAGGCTTTTGCAGCATCTCATGCTTCAGCACAGCTAACAATAGTAACCATTCCCTACCAAGCCCCATTAATAACACAAATACCTGCCCTAGTATTAACTGTTCAAAGCAAGAAAACCATGATTTTTAAGAGTCCAGAGGAGTCTTGGATACTCCAAGTCCATAGTTGATACCACATTTATCCAAGAGATGCACTTTTTCCACCTATTTCTACTGATCCATCAAGCACTATTTTAAGATTAAATGTTCCCAGAGAAATCTATAAAAAAGCTGAGATAAAAGAAACGGGACAAAGGTTTTGCTGATCAGGTCTTTGATTTTTAAAGTTGCAGAGGCATTCCATTGAGAGTTAAGGCAGTTGAAATGCACAGAAGATAGACTGTCCTTATTTTACCTTCATGCATTTAAAAAATGCATATATACCCATTTAACCTCAAGCACATATGCACCCACAGCAACACACATTTGAGTGTCACAAATAAGAACTCCAACTTTACACTTATTTTCCGTGAAGACAAAGACTGATCTCTCCCAAAAGGAAAAAAGCCTCAATTACAACATCAGCTGTGTGGGATCTATTAAAACAGGCAGACAACCTACCGCTTTACTGAGGATTGCCACATTTTGTCCTAGTTAAATAACAGATCAAGTTGGACTGCAACAATGTGTGAACAGAGATGGAAAACCCAAGACTGTTCTAAAACAAGTATCAACAAATTTCAGTTAATACAATTTTTTTCTGGAGCCCACAGAAAGTTTAAAAAAGTAACTCTAAAATGAAATTTCTAACACAAAGTGGGCCAAAGTAAGGCTTAATTTATAGCATCTGTTAATCTATTACAGAAAAAAAATCCCCAAAGGATTAAGAAAAGCATGCCTTAATTACAGCTTTGTTTCAGTGGATATAACTGCAAGATATAGGCCACTGTAAGCATTAGATGTCCCAGTCACTATAGAATTAAAGCAAAAAAGGGGATAAAGTAAATACCTGCTACTTTGGAGGAAAAAAAAAGTAAAATTATATTAGGAATGTATTTTATAAGTACCAAAACTGTAATGAAAATTCAAATAACACAGCAAGCACTACACAGCATTTCTCCAAAGAAAGTCTTGTTTTAAGGTACATTGGCATGTAATTCCCTTCAAATGAATTTTTTTCCTTGATCTCCTCCTGCTAAGTCCCTGCAAAGACTTCAAATGAGTGGAGTTCGAGAATTTCTTTAAAAACAACTTGCTTTTGTCACCACAAATCAAACAATACTTTGATTAAAACTGATGAGCAGCTTCAAATGCCCCCATGCTTCTCATTCCAAAAGATTGAGGCAGAGTCATTTGGATGTCCTGATGAAGATTGTTATGAGAAAGAGGAAGAAGACTCAACTATTAAAATGGTACCACTAAAACACTTGTGATGCAGCTCAGTAACAGTCAGGTGGTTCATCTCTGTTGAATTTTTATTAGACTCACATATATTTTTAGCTTATATCATACATGAAGTAAAGTCACTTTTAAGTGACACTCTTTCATTGGAGGTCTTACCTTCACATTTGCCACATGATGAAAGCAAGAATAGCTTCTGCAGTCTAGCTAACACATGACTAATTATTTATATGGTTAATATAATCTGTTTATGCTCTGTGAGTTAAAAGTGCTTTGGAGTACTTTCCACAAGATTCTCAACTTGGATAAGCTGCAAAAGATAGGATTTATACTAAATAATAATTAACACTGTTAATTATTATTAACTGTTATAATTACTGTTCCTAAAACCCCTATTTAAAGTAAGGGTACCTAAAATCATAGAGCCCTTATTAATCTCTAACATTGAAACCCTACCAATATTAACCTGAGAAGAATCAGTCTAACTTCCTTTCCACTCAAAGTCTGCAATCTGTTTTGATATAGATTGAGGTAAGACTGTTCTCTGGATCTGTTCCCAAGTACTAAGCAGCCTCTGAGAGCTGCTAATTCATCTGGCTCTATTCTAATACAATAATAAAAGTCTCCCTACATGGGAGATATCAATTTTTGCTTTGTTTCAAGATGAACAGTATAACTTGAATAAGAGACCAAGCAAGTTTACCTGACAAAAACAAGTCTCATTTAGAAGGCACTTCCTACAAAGTCCTCCAGAAGGTAATTTTCTTTCCCCTATTATGGCAAAAACACACCAGGAACCTACTGAATTAACTGTTTTTAATAGAAGAGAGAAAAAAAGCTGCTATGCATTGAGTTGGCAGAGGGCAAGCCAAGACGAATTAAGACATATTCTCTGGCAAACTTACTAATGCCTCCATCTACTTAAATGGCTTTGGTTTTTCATACCTGGCACTCAAGACTTTAATACAATAATATCAAATAATAGCTTTAATGAAATCACAGATAACACATGCACAGATTTTTCTTTAAAAATAAATTCTCACAATAGGTGGCTTTCTTGCTCTTTAAAGCTACCCAGTCTTTGTAGAATTCATCCATGGAATGCATGTGTGTAAATGAAATCTGGATTAAGTACAAGGAGGCTGGACTTGGATGAAGAATGAACTCGAGTTCTGCAGAACTGACCTTCTGAAACCACAGCATTAGATATTTGCTACGGGAAATCACAGAGCTGGAAAAAACAAAACCAGGAGCCAAAAACTGCTTAAGTCCCGTCCTCTGGGAATTGCTGGAAGAGGAGAAAAAGCATATACTGGGCCCTTACCTAATATGTAAAGTATCTTCTTGGAAGTCTGTATTATTTGCTAAGAAAAAAATTTTTAGCCTAAAGGAAACACGGAGCAGAAAGTTAAGCTATTTATGAACCACAACCTAAATTTGTCAGCTCATCCCAGAATAGGAATAAAGTAAACTTGTGACCATTCCATTAGGTTGTATCAGACCTATAAAAGACTGAGTCCCTAGTACATGTTGATCTTCTGTTCTATAGTAGTCTGCACACAGAAGTACGAAAGGGCCAATTAGGACGCAACTTTTCTTACCCTTTGAAGTGGTACAAGTAGTATTAAAAGACTTTTAGTCACCTCTACATGATACATCAAGTTCACTTAAGGACTACAGCCTACACTTAAAATTCACATTGTTGAACCCTTTTCTCTCCCACTTGTTTCACAGACCAAGACACAATCCTTGGTAACTCTCAAACAGGAAGCAGCACTTAGGCAAGTGTATTCTTGATTAAACTGCCAAAGAGGAGGATATATTTTCCTGATGTTAATTATCACTCGTTCTAGTGATACAGGGATCTGTTCATTTACTATACAAATTTGAATATGGTCAAGTTGTTCTGTCTAGATACTTGTAATGGTGGAGTAATGGGTAGCAAATCATTTGAAGTCTCTTGAGAAAAGAAACAGATGGTACTGTGGACTCCCAAAAGCCACTCTGACGGGTTCCAGAAACCATAAAGGCCAGGTCTGACTTCTTAGCATTTTTCAAACTTCCACAAAAAACCAAAAACTTGTGCTAAGCCTGAAACAGTCACATGCTCTATTCAAAGATAAAAATGCAAACAGTGCTCAAAGATTTGGTATCAAATATTCTGTGATAATTGCTATCTTCAGTGTAAAACAAGATAGCTATGGTGCACCAAAGCATCACTCAAGCAAGGCTCAAGCAAATTCCTAAAATGACAGATGAGTATTAAATCCAACCATAGGTGACAGGCTCAAAAGAAACAGGAGTTACCAAAAACAACGTGAAGGAAGTATGCACTGAGGTCCAACACATAAATGCACAGAAAAAACCCGCCATCTGAAAGAATCCATGGAAGAATCCATCCACAGCCACTAAATGCATAAGCATTTCTTCTAGTTCAGAAAGTTGGAGTCAGAAGTTGCTCCCCCAGCACACAATCATAGTTTCCCCTCTCATCTCCCTTTAAGCCTCTATTACAGCCACTGATAGACACTGAGGGTTCAGAAATTCTGGTGTGATTCAGTATGGTAATTTCTGCATTCTTTCTCACAATACAGTGGTGAGCCTAACAAAGATAACTGTTCTGAACATGGTTTGCAAAGATTACTGAACCTTAGGAACTGAAAACACAGTCAATTTTAATTTTATCTTGCCAAGGGCGTTATTCAGTTTTGCTTCCCTTTTTCCCCTCCCCTCTGTCAATGATAGAAAAAAACATCTTATCTGCAGCTTATACTTTAGATGACAGTGTGGAGCATCAACCTTAGAGTTCAGGTGCCAATAGACTTCTTCATGACATAGATTTAAATAAGATATCCTGATCCTGTGCACCTATGCTTCCTGAAGAGTTTACATCTGGGATATGACAAAGTGGTAGATATTTGCCCATCAAATGGAAAAGTCCTGAATGATATCCATTAGTTTTTTAAAACATCATAAATCTAATAATATTCAGTCACAGATGAGAGACCTCGATTCAGTTTTGATAACAGCAAATAAGGGAAAAAAAATTATATAAAAAATTATAGAAAGAAGCATACCTCAACTAGACTGTATAGAAACTATAAGTAACTTTTTAAATGCAGTTATTTCTTGTGCAAAGTATCCAGTACCATAGAATACTGTGTGGAGGCTTCTAGGCTGCAAAGCATCAAACACTTGGCATATCAAATTATAACTCAGACTTCTATAACCTTTCAATTCTGTCAATAGGGGAAAAAAACCCCAACAGAGCACATAGAGTTGAGGTCATAAGGCCATTTACAATGCTGGCACCTAGTCACATGGGCACGCAGGACCCAAAACAATAACGATGAAAGCTTTCAAAAAAGTCTCAAGCAGAACGTAAGATCCCTAATAGCACAGGCTTTGGAATATTTTAATTCTGATCTTTGACTCCTGGATTTGCTCAACTTCAGATTAGCAAACAACAGTTACAAACCACATTTCTACACAACTAACCTAGTATTTACCCTTTACTGCCAAGGAGATAACTCTTCCAAGACAACCAAATGACTCATGCCAGCCGAACAAGTCACCAGCACAGAGATATCAGATTACACACACTGATATATTCACTTGAATTTATACAAGCCATAGTAAATCAGATCTATATTGTTTAAGCAGCCCTAGCAGTGCAGTGTCAAAATGAAGTAAGAGGAAATAACCTCCACAGTCTGAACTTTATTTTGTCATCCTACTTTGCTATTTCCTTCTTGCTGCCTTTTTTAATCCCCCTTTACTATTTTTTCCTGTTGCCTTCTGCACAAAAGCACACCTTAAGTACAACTGCCATACTGGCAATGACAGAGTCAGTCAAAACTGACCACCTGTAAGCCAACTTATGCCAGTTACATCCCATTCTCTGGCATGCAGAACCCCTACTCTTTCAAGCTATTTCATTTGGAGCATATCCTCAAATGTTAGCTTTTCTATCACCTGTAATATACCGATAGTTACATTCATTATAGGAAAACAAAGTAAGAGCTATTACTTTCAAAGCAGCTTTTCTCAGCAGCTAAAATATACTTGCTGTCACTTTTGTTCCATGTCATGCAAACATTCCTGTTTACATCTTATTGACTCTTTAAAAAAGAACAGATATAAACAGCCCAGTCTTGGATAAAATAAAATATAAATAATTGAAAAGTTTTGTCGTAAAGTAAGTCCTTACTTATTCTGGATTAATACAGTTAAAAGTTCAACATACACAAAGAAAGATCTAGATAATAACTATATGCATCATAAGGAAGTAGAATTTAAAGTAACATTAAAAGGAGTACAACCATAAGCTTAACCAAATATAACCCAAACAACAAAAAGAAATGAGTAAAGGGGAACAGTGTGGTAATACTACACAAGTGACCTAACCCACACATATGTTCCAGTTTTTGTTTTAGTCATAAAATTCCACAGTACTGAGATAAAAGTTATCTTCTTTATCCTCAGAGACTTTTTACAAGTACATGTAGAGACCAGACAAGGGGAAATGGCTGCAAACTGAAAGAGAGTAGGGTTAGATAATAGGAAGAAGGTGAGGGCACTGAACAGACTGCCCAGAAAAGTTGTGGATGCCCCATCCTTGAAGTGTTCAAGGCCAGGTTGGATGAGGCCCTGAGCAACCTGGTCTAGTGAAAGGTGTCCCTGCCCATAGCAGGGGAGTTGGAATTAAATGATCCCTTCCAACTCAAGCCATTCTATGATTGTATGATAAGAACATGGAAGCTTTTTAAATTTTGTCTGTTTTTCTATCTATCAGGACTCCTGTAAGCTGTGTCAAGAGCATCTGTGTACATGGCACAGTGCTCTTACCACTTCTGTAAAGGAAAGCAGTGCTGCACAACTTTCCCACTTATCAGAAATGCTCTCTGCAGAACCCCAAGCGAAGTAAACTGACTGTTCTCATCCGTCCTAGTTCCCTAAGCCCAAAGCACACTACATGCCTATGAAGTCAGGATGTCTTCCCCAAAACCCAAAGACAAATTCAAAACAGTGAAATACAATAACCTATGCAGAGAGAATACCTGTTGCAGCTTTAATTTCAGTATTGCAGGTAAGTCTTTAACCAACCAATGGTCTTTTCAAAAGCACAGAGCATTACTTTTGGTACCAATGCAGTGACACAATAGCTTGAGAATGCCCTAAAAATCATGTGGAGAATTGAGCAGGGGCTCTACTTCATCTCTGAATAGCAACTGTAAAAGGCATGATTTCACCATCTTCTACCATTATAGCATGTAGTTTCAGTTAGCACAAGTGAAGCAGCATTCATCCGGCAAGAAATTTAACAGTGATTTATCAGAAGGAAAAAGACTCAGTTCACAGACAGGGGTTTGACAGGCTCTTCGCCTTCCAGTTTTAATACTCTTCACTTACTTTTAGCAGCAACATTAAGAATGCAAGACCTTTGTCCAAAACTTCCCAACTCTGATGGCTGAGAATGAGATTTTAGGAGATTGTGCCTATTTCCAACCCTGCTCTAGGTATCTGCACCTCATCAAATTTGAAAAGCTGAGACATCTACCTGCAAGCCAGAGGTTGACTTTAGAAGATACTACACAAGCCCCACAAGGAAGAAATTTTGTAGCAGCTCTTGGGACTTCACTTCAACTGAATCTTCCTTCTGCCTCCAAAAAAACTGGAGGAGCTCCACAAACTTAGAATTGAGTTGCAAATGTTACAGGTGCTTCAGAAGTGACTTATGTCCTGGTTCCAGCCAGGACAGGGGTAATTTTTGTAGTCGCCAAGAGGGGGCATGGCCAAGACCTACAGGTTATTTTCTATCACCTCAGGTCACTGTCAGGGGGCAGAGAGGGAAGGGGTCCCTCTTGGTCAGGTAAGCATGGAGGAGGGAGTGGGTGCAGAGAACAGGAGGGCAGCGCCAGTTCCACATGGTGAGCAACCACCTGTGAATCATTCATCTATCTTTTACACTTTGTTAATGATACTGTTGCTGTTATTGTTCATTTTCCCATCCCACTGCTGTTTCCAGTAAGTTGTTCTTATCTCAACCTGTAATCTTTACCTTTTGTGCCTTCACTTCACCTCTCCATCCAGATGCAGGGGTGAAGGGACAGGGGAGCAAGCAGGCAGTGCATGGCTTGGAGCGCTTCAGAGGGAACACAAAATTGGGAAATACCATCCCCGAACCATGACAGCCTTATTTGGTAAAGCGTGGGCTCCTCTCTTGGGGCAAACCCATTCCAGGGCACCTGGCCCTTCACAAAGAAAAAACTCTTCCTAGGGCTTCTGCTGGCTTCTCCAGGGTCAGCTGCATCACCACACTGGGAGCCTCTCAGTGCCTGTCTCTGCCGCTCCAGATTGATGGATCTGAACCTGACTTCCTATTGATCAGCTAAGGGCAACAGAGGCTATTGCCCATCCTTTTGGAATGGTCCTTGCCTAATCGCTCTGGCCCAGCTGACCCATGTTCAACTGTTGTTCATGTGGAACCTTCTCCACTTCGGCCCTCAAAGCTCTTGTGGGACTATTTGCTACCACCACCAAGATCTGCACGTGCAGCAGCTCCATCCAGGGCTGTGCCCCAGGCTTCAAGGCTCACTGCAGCATCCCTCCTACTCACAGTCTACTCTCTGCCCATGTTGGGCACCAAATAAGGCTATCACGGTTTAGGAATGGTATTCTCCAATTTAGCATTCCCACTGAAACACTTCAAACCACGCGTCAGTCACTGACTCTCCTTTCCCTTCCCTCCCCACTGCAGTGGGCTAGAGAGCAGAATTCAAGGCACAAAAAGTAAAGATCACGGGTTGAAATAAGAATAATTTACTGGAAACAGCAATGAAATAAGAAAATGAACAGCAACAATAACAAAAGTGCACAAGATAGGTGAACAATGCCTTGGAACAAGTGCCACCCAAACCACTCCCTCTGCCACACTTACTCTATCAGAAGTGATCCCTTCTGCCCCCTGGCAGTGACGTGAGATGTTATAGAATAAACTCCAGGTCCTGGCCATGTCCCCTCCTGACTACTGCAAAAATTAACCAGGACACTTATTTTCATTTGCCAAAAGTTAGTTGCTATAAATTCGAAAAACTTTAAAATAGTACTACTAGCATGGAAACCGTTTAAAGGTAATTCTGTCTCCTTTGAAATCATACCCTCCTTCAGCACAGCTGCACATGTCCAGTTAAAGTTTCCCTCTAAAACCTGGGCTCTTTCTCTGCAAGCATTTTTAAGTTTTCATTTACCCACAAATATGAACTATTCTTTCAAAGTGCTTCCACACGTAGCTAAGAAAGTCCAACACACTGCATTTGAAACAAGCACGAAACTATGCTTTTGGCATAAATACTGCAGTAATCCAGAAACAGACTTTAAAGAACTTAGTATGCTGCAAGAATAACTACTATGGTGTGTTTTACCAGGGTAGATCTACAATACAGTGTAATAATATCAGATATGACCAAATATAACTAGAATCGAAGGGTCTGATTTTACTTTGATGCCAAAGCCTTTATTTTAAATGAGTGATATGACACATCCCATCACCCAACTCAACCAAATGCAGCAGCATTAGCAATCTTGATAACTTTATATTTGCAAAATATTATCTCCAGTATACCATTCTACCATTTCCTCAAAGATCATGAGAGAAAAGCAGAAACCTTGCTATTAGGAATACACCAAAGGAGGTCTATGGTAGTCTATTGAAATGTGTTTTAGTAGCTCATTTTCACAGAAGAATAAGAAATGCTATACAAAGGTGCATTTTCCAGAAGAGGGGTACATCAATACTGCAAATATTCTTAGGACGTAGTTTTAGTGGTCGATAATTATCCATCAATACATGCACATAATGCTGTGTTAAACAGTTTCAGGAAAAATATGCTTTATCTCTCCATGGCGGTTCTCTCGTTCTTTCTTATCCCTTCCCTTTCCCCCAACAGCCCTCCTGCATGAGCCTGCTATACTCACCAGACAGGACACATTCATTTGATAAGCATTTTAAAGCAACTAAGAACAATTTTGTGAGTTCTTTAAATACTTTATAAGCTACAGAAAAACATGACTTCTCAATTAAAATTTTTAAAAAGATCAGGACCCACACTTTTGTCTCATTCAGAAAAGATATCTAATACATGAAATGTCCTATTGCCACATATAACTTAAATGCTGTAGTACAGAGTATATGAAACTCGAAGTCTCAGACAATTTACTACCCTGCATGTCTTGCTCTGCACTGTAATTTTAGAAAAAAGTCAAATCCCAAAAGCATAATAGTGTCAAAGCAGAAAAAAATAGGCTAATTGTCTTACATTTTAAGACATATTAATTTAAACTGAAATCCCATTAAATGAAAAAGCTTTTCAAGTAAGAAGTTCCCACTTCAAGAAAACATCTAAAGCTTGGAATATTAATTATTCCAAGAGAGAAATAAAATGCTAATGAAACTCAAATTACGTAGGTTCTGGAGAGACTCTTATTTGATTTCAGATTTCCAGGGTAAACAGGATCACCAAGTAATCTGCCATTGTTCCAAAGCCCCAACAACAGAAAGTTTCTATGGAATTTATATTGATATCAACTGGATAGCAGAAAACAGTTTAAGATTAAAAATAGCAGAGCATACATTCATTTTCTTTTCCTGTTTCTTTTATTTGCACTCTCATTAAGTCACACAATGTCTTCTGCTCAAGATAGGCCTGATTTTTAAGAGCATTCTTTGAGACCTTCCTAACTAGTAGTTCTAGAATAAGTGAGCAGTACTTCAATATTCAGTTACAAATTCAGAGACCTGGTTCAGAGCACAGACTTGATGATTTACAGCAAAAGTAGTCAAAATTTGTTTCTGTAATAATCTGAAGTCTTTGAACTTGGAATGTGATTTAGTGTATTCTGTTTACAAGCAGCAACTGAGAAGTCACTTGAATGGCAGATGTGATTATGAAAATACATGGATACTGGTCATTGACTACACATGTATTTGGGACACAGCGCACTCAAATGAACCAGAACAAAAAGATATCAATACAGCCTGACAACCCTACAAAGCAACATGTCCTGCTTGTAAAAACTGTCATACGCAAATGAAAGAAGAGTTGCAATGAACCCAATAGCAAAGTAAGCTAAATCACATGGGAGGAAAAAACCAAATATAATCAAAGTGAACGGCCACTTTTCAAACAATACGATGGGGTTAACTGCACAACACAAAAAAATCATACAACTATCATTTAACATCAATAGACAAATTTGAAGAACATCTTCAAAGGTAAATGTGGCGTCACTTGGTTCCTGTTTCATCACTCAGTTAACTTCCTATATTCCTCTGGTCAGTTCCTCTGTTTACTGTACAAGCATGGACTTTCATTTAGGTGTTCATTTAGGTGTTCCTTCTTCCCCGGACAACAAAGGTACCAATATCCTACTGCTGCTATGGAACTTATATAGCACTTTTATTCTACCACACCAAAAAGGAGCTGTAAATGGTTAAGCAGTCCTTGCCACTGTCTCACCGGATTGCTGCAGCTTTGTGAACGTAGGTGAACTAGCACCCACTTCTTTGCCAAAACAGGACAAAACCTCTACACCGCTTTTGAATACCACTAAAATGGGAATGGACCAAAGATTTTCATTACTTCCTTAAAGAATAAATGAACGTGTGTGTTATGTATGCAAAGGAACTGCGCAGCTTAGAGATCTCCTCTGCTCATGTTAAGTTTCAGGTGGAAAACTCTTATCAGTTTTCCCTGTGCAGCTACAGTTTGCCAATAACAACGGTCTGGGATAAAATATCACTGCACAAATAACCTTTACATTCTACTCAGAACTCCTGGTAACCAGTGCAAATTCACATGCTTCAGATACTCTTAAATCTTAGTCTACGACAAAAAGAATAATATTGAAAATACATACACCAAACAAAAGTGAGGAAGGCAGCAAAAAAATTAAAAGTAGCAGGGACTGCAAATCTACTCATCCAATCCCCAGCATGATACACAAGTGCTGGAAGAATAGTTCTGCTATATTTGTACACATTACTGAAAATTCAACAAAACTTTAACCAATTCCAGCTGAAACAACAGAATCCTGATACTTCAAGCTGTATCATTAAGCACTTTGCAAAACAGATGTTTCCTGTGTTGTGTTTCACTAAGTAACATGACAAATTTGATTGTCTTAAGTGTCTCATCACAACACAACTTTGGTGAAAATACCCTTCATTTACAGTACTGACACATAATGCTGCCGAGAAAACAGGGAGGGGATGAAGAAACTTAATTTTTTTTTTCCTTAGCTTTACAATTAAATGTAAATCACATCCTCTCAAGACAGGCAGAAATTGGTAAATATTATTCCAGCACTCACAAAGTTACAGAATGTACCTGTAAGCGGATGTGCAGAATTACTGTCAAAAGCCTCTCACCTGCTCCTCTGGCTGCTGCACTGGGAATTTAGTTCAAAGGAAGGGAAAAAAATGCAGGAGCCTATTAGTCTTTCTAGACCTGACATATGGAGTCAATAAAATTAGGGACATGAGAGATGTGAGCAGAAAGACTACAGCTTAATGAGCCTAAAAGCTGTAACTGAGTAAAAACAGTAGCATGTCCACACCACGTGACATAAAGCAGGTAGGTATTTTGGCACAACCTAATGAAAGTCAATAAGAAGTATATTCTTTTAACTGAGGATACAGTAATTGGTTCATCCAGATGTGCTACTAACCACAAACCAAAGGAAAATACTCAGAATTTCACTGACAATCCAGTGTAAATTCACTGCAAGGAACACAAATTATTGCTTTAGCATTAAGTACCAAGAGCTAAGGAACTCCCCAGTATCGCTCCTCCCCACACTTTGATCACACTTTCCTCCCCTTCATCAGCCTAACACAAAATATATGACATTGCAGTCTGATTTTGCAACCTACCTCAAATCTGGAAGAGTAACATAATTTACTTCAGCCAGCAAACACTGAAAAGGAGCATTACTGGGGGGAGGAGGCAGCAGAAATTCCATTTTTGTACCTGAAGATCCTTTAGTCTTCCTCCTCAGATAAAGATGTTACTATAGCATACTCAATATGTCTTATACAAGAGACTGTTTGAAACATTCAGTATCCTAACTGACAGAGATGGTGATTGGTGTTAAAAAACCTGTCAAAAGCCATTTTTTTAAAATTTACTAGGTCAACTTAACACTTTTACATATATTCCAGTTATTTCCTTTAATATAGAAAATACTGTGAAAGGACTGAAAATAATTAAAAATAAAAAACAATTGTCTTTACATATGAGAACACGACTCAAGTGCTTGAAAACAAATCACAATGAAACAGTACAGCCTTGTCCATCAACCAGACAGTCAGGGAGACCTTATATTATCCAGCACTAGCTCCTGTACAATACTCAGACTGCTAGACTGCTAAATTTTTGAGTATTAGATTTAATTCTCTAATGCATATTTAAAGTGTAACAGGTATCTTCCCCCTTCCTAAAAAAATAGAACTGCAATAAAAATATAGCGACAGTAGTGAATCATCATGTTTAGTATTAGCAAAATATTAAAGTTGTATGCACTATTCATCAAGTTGAAATTAATGCCTCGCTGAAGCACAAATATTTATTCAGTACAAACAGCAGGAAACCTTAGGAGACAGCACAGCTTTAAGCACTGAAGTGAGTTAATTAGTACCCAGTGCCGCTTCAGAGCATGCTATGCTATTTTTAAATAAAGGTTAGCTTCTGGATAGAAGAAAGTAGTAAAATGTAAAGGTAAGAGATAAGGTATCCTAAGAAAGCTGTATTTAATAGCTACCAAAGTGCCCTAAACAGACAGCTTTTCTCACAAAGTTTAGAATGAGAGCTCTTATGCCAATCAGGATGGAATACAGCAATACTTAGCAACTTCTGCATCAGCAACAGGCAGGTTTTACTAGTATTGCTTTCACCTAAATTTCTTTGCTACACTTTGATTGCTACATAGCATTTCATGTCATCAGAAGTTAGAGATGGAAGAACACAAACATATATCTGTTTTGAAAAGATAACTCATTTCCAAGTCTTCCTCTCAATAATCAGATGATTCTTCAGCAATGCTCACTATTTCAAATAAATTTAAGACAACTTTCATGCACTCCCTCACTTTTCATGGCATTCTCCACAGACAAAAGTGATGATAATTAAGTATCTGTCCAAATTCCACATGCTTTATTGATTCCAGATCTAATAAATAAGCCTCCTAGTAACAACTGTTTATTGAACCCCCCTGTATTACATTTGTACACCATTTAGAAGTCACACTGAAGCCTTATAAACAGAACCCTTAATTCATCACACAACTACACCAACATCCTCCCGTTTCTGGCACTGCAAGAAAAAAACGGGGTCACTTTCAGACAATTTCAGTACTAATTTGGCTGTAATTTATGTTATGCTGCTCTCATTATCTTTCCAGTTGTTACCAAAGCATGTAAGTTCATGTGGGGATGCGACTAAAGAAATTGCCATAAATAACAGTCGCCCTCATAGACTCAGCCAACATTCTATTTTTAGTCTGCTCCTCTTGAACGTGGCCCTGATTAGGGCAAAGGCTTCACAACAGTTTCACCAGAACTACAAGTAAACACTTCGTATTCAGCATTAGTTTAGAAATGCTATCAATTGAAAACCAGTACAGTTGTTAGATCTTTCAGATGCTGTTTCTGGTGTTTTGGGGGGGAGGTGGGGATGTTGTGTTTATATCCAATCCAGGATTATTTGAGTTTTCATGCTAGCGAAGTTCCAGCACAAGTTCTGAGAGAAATCTGATGATTTTCAGTACAAACAAATGCAGTAGCATTTCACCCCTCGACCTTGCAGAAACTTTTTAAATTTCACCAGTGATTTCAAATAACTTTAAATATTTCAAGTGTCAGTTATTTATAAAGAAAATCTCAAGGGCATGCAGAAGTACTTCATCTTAGAAGTGCATGCATACACTTACACGTTATGGAGCACAGGGAAGAGTCTGGCCACTGCAGGAACTAACAAAACTTTTTAATGGCATGCAGAGCTTGAGCAGCCCAGAAGCTTTAAACACAGCCTTGTAGCAATATGCAGTTGCTACACATTAAAAACATTTTTATACTTTAGTACTCCTTGTCTCCAATAACACTGATCTGACATAGATTTCAGTCCTTATTCTGACACCACTTTGGTTTTGCCTTCCAGGATTATCTCAAGAAGCATTTCAAATAAATTAATCCAATTTAAGTTCCTAACTAACTGTTGTTAATAAAAATTGCTTTAATTCCACCCCATTCTTCACTCCCAAATGTGCATTTAATACACCACCATTTCAATTCTGGCAGCTGAGGACAGCGAACTACCAAGAGGGCTATTTTTCCTGGAACAGAAAACACAGATTTAAAGAAAAGATCTCAGGCTTACAATTCTAATTTAAGTGATCTTTTTTATATATATACTTGCATAATTAAACAGAACAGTATTAACAAATCAAAAGCCGTAATTTTGTTGAGCAGGAAAACTATGAGATTCTAGTAAATCAACAAACTCAAGTACTTCCTACCAAGTACAAATCAACATACTTAAAGACACTGCATATAAAATGCAGGTTTTAAGCACACTGTATTTTCGTAATCCTATGGAAGTTTCAGAGATTACACAGAGTCACTCCAGACAAGCTATTTCACTTCAGAAGATAACCACAGATTGACAGTTTTCAGTTTTTCTAGAGTGTAAGAGATTTGGACCCTAGTTCTCCTAACTTCACTGAAGACTGAGTATACACACAGTCATGGTCACACTGTCAGGCCTCTCATCTCCCATACAGCATGATGGGATCTCCTGTTTAAACTTCATGCATATTGCTCCTGGAAGACTTGGTAACTGGTAACACTGGAAGTAACACACAGGTGCAGTGATTCACACGTGTAACCTCCATTTCTGCTAACAAAACCACCCACACAAATCCTATGGCAGACTGAAGTATAAGCTTTGTGCCCAATCTTCCACTCACAAGAGAGGAAGCGTGCCAGGTGACACAGAGAGCGCATTTGTCAAAGGGAAGGGCTGGGAATGAAACCTGACCTGGTGATTCACCTAACGGATTTAAGTCTAAGCTCTTCCTGATAGAGGCTTTGTATGTTTGCTGAGTGCCCAGGTGATCTTTGCTAAGAACCCAAATGCTACTGCATTTTAATATTCTCATCAATGTAAACATTTAAGCCTCACAAAAGTGTCATCTGAAGGCCTCAAATACTCCACAAGTTCTTAGTCCCTAAGGAAATCCTATGAATTGTGACTTTTCTCTAAGAAATCATGCAGGTTTCTCAAATTATGCATTTTCCATACAACCTGGAAAAAAACCCAGTGTCATATTGGGCGATGATACGTCTGTTTATTTTCTAATTAAAATAGCCAGACATTAGCCAACATTCAATAACTAATAATTTAAGTCTCCAGAATGAACAAGGTGATTCTCACACTGGATGCGTTAAAGTCAGTGACAGGTTAAGAGCCAACCTTATATTTATCTTAAGGTAGAATTTAATGAAAATTGATTTCCTGACATGAACGTGACAAAGGTTCAAGATATCTGGGTTTTACAGGAACACGTACTAAGAATGAGACTAACTCAGTGACTTGGCCCAGTCATAAAATATACATCAGCCAACAGGCTCTTCTCCCAGCTTAGACCCAGCCCCATTGTGCTAAGTACAATACAGATGACATATACCATTTGTAGTGCCCAGCCTTACAATATTTCACGCACATGCTTGTCTGTGATACAAGTCCTTGCAAAATTAGAATCCAAGTGACTTAACTATCCAGCTATGCCTGAGAACATGTCTACCATGGACTATTTCAAGTGAAAGCAAACCCGCCCATTCAGGAGACTACAGCAAAAGTTCAACATAATTCTGTCCCTGAAAACCTTGTTTCTGGGAAGAAGCTTTCTGATTAAATTTAACATGTACCTTTAAAACAGCTCAACGCTGAAAGGAAGTGAATTGCTACAGTTCATAAATCATCCTAAGTAGGACTGAACTTCCTCAAAATTGTCATCTCTCTGATAAAAGGCATGTTAGAGGTGCCTTGTCTCACAAAGAGATTATCACAGAAGAGAAGCAGCTGAGTTTTGCATTTCAAAAGTAGTATTTTCGTATTGTTTTCTTATTCTGGAGGAAAACATGCGTCCAAGAACATTGCCAGAAGAATCTGCAACTCAACTTCAAACTACATTACTTCTACCAAAAGTATTTCACTGATGAAAATAAAACAGATTGGAGATTAATTTGACCACATTATATAATAATACTTACTTTTTGCAACATAAAATAACTTGTTGGAAGGTGGAGAGAACAAAAGCGAAACGCTGGGGGCGGGGGGAAACTATATGATCTTTAAGGTCCCTTTCAATCCAAACCTTTCTATGATTTTGGGGAAAGCCCAAACTTATGAAAAGACACTGCAGCATATAAGTACATTACTGGAGGGAAAAACTTCAGAAAAGGCTTTCAGATGCCATGACATGCAGTCATCAATGTCACTTTACACTTTGCTCCACAAAACTGCTTTTTGCTTCTTTGCAATGTCATTCACGCAAGCTGCCTTCAAAACAAAGTCACCAAACCTGAACTTGCAGCTAACAAACCCAACGGCCAAAAAACCAACATCACTTAACAGAAAATTCCATATTTTTTTCTTCTACAGTCACTTCCTCACTCACTGGCAGCGTATGTTAAAAATTCTGAAAGATATTCAGCAAGACTTCATAATCCTCGAGAACATACATCTCTTCCCTGTGAGCATAAGACTCAGGAGCTTTTTCGGCACAGAGCTGGAATTCAATTGGACGGGAAACAAACGTGATGGCTGTCGGCATTACAGGGAACGAGCCAAATCCAGGGGCTTTACCTCTGCTTTCACCGTTACCTTTACAACACAAAGCAGACAGAAGGTTACTCCCGTTTAACGTGCTCGAAGTTAAACCACGAAGCCCACGCAGACACAAGCCCTGCAGCCTGCGGCTCTTCCTCCCCGGGCACCGCGAACTCTCAGCGGTTGTAACTGTTGCTGCCACCTCTCGCATCCGCACCGCCGGCACCGGACTCGACGCGGCGGCGAAAAAGCCAAACACACAGCTAAGACAGGCTAGAACTAAGATATTTCACAGCTCGCCATCAAACTCTGCCCTAACCCTTCCGATGAAGGTTCACGCGCGCGCCGGGAAGCGCCAGGCACGGCGCTGCCCGCCCTGCTCCGGGGACACGACGGGAGCAGCTCCTTTGTCTCGCCCGCAGCCCCGGCCGCCTTCTCCAGGCGGCACAAGGCGCCGCTGCCCCGCCGGTCCCGAGCGGCCCCGGCGCTGCCGCCGCTTCCCGGCGCTGCCCTTCCCGAGCGGGACCGGGCGCTGGCGGCCACCGCGGCCGGGATGCCGGGGGCGCCCCGGGGGGACTCGCGGAAAGGACGAAGGCTGTAGCCGGTGCCCGGAGCGCCGCCCCGCGGCCCCTCACCGGGGGCAGGGACCCCGCCCTGCCCCTCCATCGCCCCTGGGCACCGGCCCTGCCCCCGGCAACTCCATCGCCCCCTTCCTTCCTCCCTCCCTTCCTCCCTCCCTCCCTTCTCCGCCCGCACCCTCCTGCTCCCTTCGCCCACTGCCGCCCCGGCGGGTCCCGGCCGCCCCAGCCGCGCGCCGCCGGCTGCCCCGGGGCGAGGCGCGGGACCTACAGCCAGAGGGGCTCCGCTCAGCCGGCCGCGAGTTGCCCGACAGCCGCGGCCATCCCGCCGGGATGCGATAGCCCCGGACGGCAAAAAAGTTGTGCCCGCGGGAGCGGCCGCGAGCCGAACTCACCCTCCCACCCGGCGGCTCCGCCGCGGCTGCGACTCAAACTCCCCTCCCGCCGGGAGCGGAGCGCGGGCGGACCCCGCCCGGCCCCGCCGCTGCCTGGCGGCGCCCGCAGCCAACCAGCGCGCGCGGCGCGGTCACGCCAGCCAATGGCGCGGCGGAGCGGGCCGGGCGGGCGCCCCGCTCCACCAATGGGCGGTGAGGGCGGCGGGCCGGGGGGAGCGCGGGGAGGGGGGTGGGCGCTGCCGCCGCAGCCGCCGCGGTGTGGGGGCGCCCCGGGGGCGGGCACGGAAACGAGGGGCCGAGTCATCGCTTCTCAGCCGGGGCTGCATCGGGAACGTGGCTCTGGGGAGAGCTGAGGCGCAGCCCGGGACGCTGGGCAGGGTCGTGCCCCGCGGGGAGATGCGCCCTCCGGGGCAGCGGGGAGCGCCCGCTCGCGAAACTGCCCCTCGAGCGCCGGTGGCAGTGTCCGCTCGGGACACCGGACGGGCGGCAGCGCTTGGGCTGGGCTGCAGGGAGCCGGCACCAGAGGCGTGTGCTCTACCGCCGTCCCATGTCACTCGCACAGTCCCGCTGCCATCGCTTGGACATAAAAAAAGAGCTGGCGGCAGGGGCAGATTCGAGCTTGTGCTGCCCTAGCCCCAGCAGAGGTACGGCTGAAGATCCGAAAGGAATGTTTCCAGGCACCCTGACGGGAACGCCTCGAACTGAACGCCTCTGAAGTTTCATCAGGCATGTCTTAATCATTATTTAGATGCTGGATTCTTATCGGCCTTCTCAAAGTGAAGCAATTGTGAGCAAGTCTAATTCCACAGCACTCCAAGGCCTTTTCAATTACCTTTTTTTTCCTTTTTCTTTTTCTATTGACTTCATCCTTGGAATGCTCTGAAGAGTGATCTTGAAATAAATCTGCATACAGCACAATTAGCTGCTTTTGGTTGTTAAAGTTCAGTTTACATTTTTTTGTTACCAATAGAGTTACTTTGCAAGTGTGCTTTCAGGATGTAAGTTTTAATCCTCAGAAGCACATGCTTATAGTAATCTTCAGGATTAATAAAGATTTAATTAATCACTAATCTAATTGCTCTGTGGTGAAACCGAGGCAAGGAGGGTGTGATTTGATCAGTATCAAATATGATAATGAATGAGCCCAGATTAACACCATCAACATTTACTGTCACAAAGTGCTTCCCATACAGTTACTCATTTAAAAATCATAGTCTTCTGTGCCATGCCAGTCTTCATTTCCTCAATGACTGTACAGGTAGATAACATGTTCACGTACAAGTTTATTGACTTCCCTGGAGCCTTGAACGTGAGAAAATATCAGGTTCAATGCATTTCTTCAAGTTTTCTTGGCCATCCGGCATAGATACATCAGTAACTTTCTATCTGAGCTGTTTCTAGACTTGTGCTATTTTACCATTCACTTCCCTATATATATAGTATATCAATCTATTCACAATAAAATATATGTACTATTTTCAAGGATCTTTTGTAATACAAACTATAATAAATATTGCTTTTAGAATATAAATGTCTTACTAAGCCATTTGTCTTTATAATACTCCCACTGTGTTATGGTCTAAACTCATTCTGCCATCAGTTTCTATGACACTGGATAAAATAGGTCTGTTTTCCTGAAAAGATGGATATTAGTTCCAACAAAGATGTAAAAAAGCTTTATTATTTCACTAAGATGAAGAGAGACAGTTAAATGCCATAATCTTAGGAACAACCAAATGTAGCTTTTTGAGGGAGATAATAACCTTCTACCTTCGAAAGAATACAAATCTGAATCAGAGCCAGAATATTTAATGGTTTGGGGCTTTTTTTAAAGTTCTTTATCTGACTTTCTCTGCCATTATTTCTGCCAACAACATTGCAGGCATACACAGCTTCCATCACAATGCCTTTCCCACCTGCTGCCTATACCTATTCCTGAGACCCTTCTGGGTTTTGTGACCCAACAGTTACACGAAACACCAAATAATTCAGTCTGAAGAGAACCAAGTAGAAGAGACAAGGGTTTTTTTTAACACTCTTCTGTTCCCTGAGCTGGTTTACTGCTCAGTCCTGCAGTTCTGAGAGCAGCATGGACCAAAGAACAAGCAATGGAAGCAAAGATATGGCAATACAGGAGGACGTTATTAGCCTGCATTCTCAGACCCAGTGTCAGTAGGGACGCTGGGTACTGATGTGGCTCGTGACATACTAAGTGACCCTGATAATTGCAATGAGGTACTGAGTTCACACTGTCATTAGTTATTAATTTGTTGTTATTAATGTGTTGTGAGTCTAATGATTAGCAAAAGTAATGAATCATCCACAAACGAAAGGCAGGCAAATTCTTCACATGCAGCAGATAACTGTTCTTCAATGTCATGTCACATTAACAAAAGAAACCAGTTAAGTTATATTACTTCCACAGATTATAATTTTTTAACTCCTGAATTATATTAGTGTTTCAGGCACTCTTATCACATTAGCCTTATATCTTCTAAATGCAAAAAGATGTATGCAATAAATTTTCTTTTTAATGTGTTTATATTTCTATGCAGAGTTGGGCACAGTGCTTACTGCACTTTAGTCTTGAGTTTATGGGAGGTTTTTTTGCCATTAGCAATCCATTTCAAACTGCCCTCTCAGAGGAGGGCTACAAAGAATCAGAACTTTTGTTCCACTTCCCCAGTAGTCAGGACTGCTCAGTGCTGTTTCACAAACAGTATTTCCAGGAAGAAGTCCCCTTTGTATTTCAGAAAACATTGCTCAGAAACATAATTTGGAACCTAGAGCTTCTGCCTTCTTCATAATTTTTAGTCTCCGCCTTTTCATTACAAGTTCTTATATTTAGATATATAATGGAGTTGTAAGCTTCTTTAAAAATAGAAATCCTTGATAAATAAATACTTAACAACCTTAATCTCTGTCATATGACCATGTTCTTAAAGCTCAATTCAACACACAGACCATTTTTAAAAGATAGTACATCTGGACTGTGGGAAAAAAATAGCAGTTATTTCCAGTCATCTGATCTCATACCAAATCCATAGGCTGTGAGACACCAAGAAGGGCACCATTTAGGGAAAGAGACAGAACTCGAGAAGACAATTTGTTAGTCTTCTGTCCCACTGCCAGCCTAGGCCAGGCTGGCTGTGACTGCAGCAACTGCACATGCTGCTAGATGGATGGTAGGACCATCGTGGAGCAGCCCTTCTGTTTTCATTAGGATGGAAAAACACTCACAGCAGAATTAAGAGTAGTCTGTAGTCTTGATTAGGAATTCAGCTTACATTTCCAAAGACACTCAGAACTCACACTGCTCTCCTACAGAGCCTTTGATTAACTCCACTAATTGAAACTACAAGGAAGCATCGAGTCGTCCTTCAAGTCAGCAGAGGTCCAAGAGCTTTGTATCAAATGCAGAGGGCTCTGGAGACTCTTGGTCTGACATTCTCCATGAAAACAGTTTCAGTAATGAAAGCATATAAAAAGTCAGGAAGAAAAAAGTAAGACAATCATGCTGACGTAGGAAGAAAAACAGATATTCTGAAATTTCCTTTCCAATGGAAATAAAATGACAGCACTTTCTGCAAAAACACAAATTCTGCAATTCTTATTTTTGGACCTCTGAAACAACTGACAAATATGATATTTTGACAGTGTCAGATGTTCTGTTTTGACTTATGGTCTTCCTCTTTATATTCTAGTTTCAAGCATAAATAAAATATTTTGATAGTTTTCCCTTGAAAACATGAAAGAAACCAGTATCTTCCTACAAAAAGTTACATTTTATCAAATCCATGTTTTGACAGAAAAATGCTCTAGCAGAAAGCTCTTTACCAGATCTTTCCGGAAAGTGAAAAATCACTAACATCTGTTTGACTCTGAAACACTGAAGAACTCAGTGTCTCAGATTTCTCATGTTTTCACAAAACATTTTAAAGGAAACTGCTCAAGAAAGAAGGACTCTATAAGCATTTTGTTGCTTAATTGATTGAATAAAATCCTCTTACCAGAACTTCAGATTAGAAAAAAAAATACATTAGCATAGAAATATAAAAAAGTATCCTGTACTTCATAATTTACGATGTTTTATTTATTCTAAATAAATATAGCTTTTATCCTATGCTTTTTACTGACCTGGAGTTCTCCTGGCAACCTGGAGAACTCCTTACTTCGTTTTTCTTGGCAAAGCGTATACACAAGCCTAACTACACTATGCCTTTTATTTGCTAATATTGCAAAAGAATATTTATTACAAAAACATTACAGTGGAGTTAAAAACAAATTAGTTAATTTATTCTACTATGCAAAGGCTTCCCAAAATTTAAATTTACATAACTCAAATTTAAAACTGAGTCTGACTTGTTGTTGAAGGCCAGTTTTATAAACAATATGGTCCGTGTCAATATTTTGCACTAAGGGATGATGCTTACACCACTTGAAAATGCAAGGTAATAGCTCCTGATTTTGATTAAATCTTGAGAAGAAAATACTGTAAGAAATTGACAACAGAAAAAGCTTTTTCTAACTGTACCACTAATATAAGGCAAAATTTAAAAAAACATAGCAAGCAAATAATCATAAACATAAATAATACATAAGCTATCCTTACTACACAAGAGCTAGAAAATCCATTACTTCACCACACTTTAAAAGCAGAGGTTAAAAGCACATACATAGGTTTGTAAGCACAGCAGTTCACAAGATAAAATGTTTGAGTGGAAAGACACAAGCATTGCATCAAAGCCTGCGTAGCCCAGAATCCTAGAAACAATCCCTTAAGGTAAGGGAGGGGCAGAGGAGAACAGTGTGGAGATCGCTGTTATGAGATCTACAACCAAACACACAACATCATGACAGAATCAACAGCAGGAAAAGCTGGTTTGGGGAGGGGGGAAGCTAGAAGGAGACAAGGCTCTGCTACAGCAGAGCATCTTCTGTGGCACACGCTCCTTGCAGCGCTACACTCCTTCCTGCTCAGTGAAGTACTAAAAGAAAATCTGTTACCCACCAGGCCTTTTATGCAACATTCCTGCGTTGGTATTAGCAGCTCAATTAAAGTATCACAGCTATTTTAATTATCACAGCTGAGCTGGGTTTCTTTTCCCTAACCACAACTGTTTGTGGTCCCTGGCTGGGGGCTCTTCCTTGCTGTATACACAAGGAGGAACAGGGAGGGCTGGTTCGGATGCTGTGAAAGTAAAAGAGAGAAAGATGAGGAAACAATTGTGCAAGGCAATCCAAGGATTTTTGCATTTTCATGGCTCTTCATGCTCACTAATTGTTACTCCTACAGAAAATTCCTCTTCCAGCCCACGTGTGCTTGGGCACGTTGACAGTATTCTGAGTGTGTATATTTATTGTTTTGCTGCTGGACTACAGAAAAGAAACAGCTCAGTTTACAAGGGCTGTCAGACCCCCAACCAGCCCAAGAGCTGCATATTCTTTTCACGAGAAACTTACAGTCATGGGATGTCTCCCAGTGTTCCAGCCTGCCTCCCAAGAGGCCTGGGGGCTCCCCCATGAGCAGCCCTGTCCCTCTGGGGCAGCATTTGGGGCCAGGGCAGAGCCACTCAGCAGGCCAGTGGTGCTGGGTGTGTACGAGGCTGCCCAGCTGTGCTCACCACTTCCTCCCTCAGCGTGTGTTTAGCTGATGAGAGGCTGTGGTTGGGCTCAGAGCTAACAGCTGACATTTCATTGCTGCTTACTCTTGGGTAATGCTTGTCAGCTTTTCCTTTGAATCACAAGAGCTAGAAGCACACCACACATATTTCTATCGGAAGCTCTCCCTTCTGATGTAATCCTGTTAGCCCAAAAAATCAAAACACTAGAGCCAAGCCCACAAAGTTCATGTGTCTTCTGCTAGCCCAGAGAAGCAGCTTGATGTCCTGCTTGAACACCCTGACACCCAGCTGTATTAGGAAGCCCTTAGTACATGTACAGTGGTTGGCTCCATACAGGACCAGTGGAAGCAGCCCTGAAAAGCAGCACGAATGTGTCTGTGCAGCAACATCTTTTTGGTCTGACCCAACTCCTCTGCCATGGCCCCATCCTCCTCTCAGCTGTAGCTATTCCAGGGTACAGAACCAGCACTGATTTGAAGACTCCACATTTCAAAGAATTTCCCCAGGAAAAGCTAAGGCTTCAGCTACATTACTAAGTTTCATAATCCTGAGAGAGGATAATGTTTATTTTAAAGCCGAAAGGGCAACAAATTGCAAGGCTAAGCTGCAAGGGGGACAGAAAGTAGGAAGTCGTAGAATTATAGAATAGCTTGGGCTGGAAGGGACCTTTAAAGATCACCTTGTCCAACCTCTCTGCAGTGAGCAGGGACACCTTCAACTAGATCAGGTTGCTCAGAGCCCAGTCCAGCCTGACCTTGAATGTTTCTGGGGATGGGGTATCCACCACCTCTCTGGGCAACCTGTTCCCAGTCTTTCACCACTCTCGTCATAAAAATTTCTTCCTTATACCTAGTCTCAATCTACCCTCTTTTACTGTAATAACATTACGCTTGTCCTATCCTGATTATTAAAGACATGCTTTTTTTCCCAGGTTCTCTGGCAGTGCCCAAAGGAGATAACTTACAAAGAAATGCATTCTTTGCACCCCTTTCATTACCCCATTTATTTTAATAGAATTTTATGGAGTTTTTCTGGTATTTTTGCTTACTCAGAGCAGCCAGACAGATGTCTGTTCTTGTTCTGTGAAGAGCATCAGCAGCTTTGTTTTGATCAAATATGTTGTTTTCCTGCCAGTAGAAAGGCTTTCCACTTGGTCAAGGACAAAATTCCAGCCAACAATTTTTTTTTATGAATGTGAACAATGACAAAAATCCTGCCAATAAGACTTGCTTTCCTCTTACTGTGGGAGGTCACAAATTTGTTCTAATTGTTTGGTCATTTCCCCTAGAATTCATAATGTTGGTTGCAGAGACTTGCTTCACTTTCAAAGACTGGACTAAGGAGGAGAAGCAGACTCTTAAGTTAATCAGGCCATTAGTGCTCTGCTTTCTTGCTGTCTGCTTCCCCAAAGCCTGCCATTTTAAAGAATAAAAACTTATTATTCATAGGGCTATTATCTAGACAAAAGAGAACATTCAGATTATGTACTTATTATTTTATATAGCTGCACCCTGTTGATTTTTAGAAAGTCACATTTCAGCTCAGCAGCTTGCTTCATGCAGTTCAGCTTGTGCTATATTTTATCTGACAAATTCTTATATACTGTCAGTCTGTCATGAAGAACACAGACATAGCACTGGCTAAAATTAAAAAGGGACAACATATACTAGATACATATCACATATTCAATCAAAGCTGTTGGGACTTCCAAGGTGGGGAAAGGTGTCTGATATTTTTTTCTAGTCATGAACTTCACAATCTTTCTGAGTAACTCAGATCAGCTATCAAACAATAGCTAAACATATTTTCAATGTGCTTTTCAAATTATTTGTAGATGTGTGTGTTGCAGCCCTGATGCATGTAAAACTGCCAGTGACTGACTTGTCTCTCGACTTTTCTGGGGATTTGATCTCTGTTTGAGGGATTAAAATTATACCTAGTAATAGTACAAGGTTGTGGATTACTCACCGCTCAATAACCATCGCTCACCCAGGCAGCTGTGAACCTTAAAACTGACTGGACGCCAAGCAGCTCAGGTGCTGACACGTGTGGAGAGATTAATTCTTGGTAAAAATAAAGCAGGAAGATTTGGGTTTTCCTTTTAAGGATTTGGGTTTTCCTTTGGAGAAATTATTTCTAAAGAGGATTAGGGTGGAGAGGGGGAAATATAAATGAAAAGATGTAATAGTTTTGAGCAAGGTGTGTCATACAAAAGAAACTATATAGTTGGGGGGGGAAAAAGCAGTTGACAAACTGAGTATTGCACATGTGCGTCTGTCCATATATTTATGTCCACCTTCAGAGCACATAGATATCACTGCCAGAAAACTGCAGCCCTGTGTGACCTGACTGGTGACTGTGTTTTATCAGTCACCATGTTTTTCAAAGCATTATAGAAAGAAAAAGTTCTCCATGAATATTAAGCATTGAGAGAATTACCTTGTTTTGACAAAGTCTATTACAGCAAAGCTTGTTTCCTGCCTTGGCAAAGGAGATTTCATACCAGTATCCCCAACAGTATTCTCCATTGTCACGATGACATCTACTGGAGGGGATAGGGTTGAACATCTATTTCTCTCTACAAAGTATTCAAGCTTCTAACATCAGCAGGGTTAGTGCAGTTTCACACACTGAGAACTACTACAGTATTGAAATGTGTGGAAAGCAATAGGACAATGTCAGTGTTCCAGATACTTTAAATCGCAGCTCCCTCAAGAGACACAAGATAAAAAAAGATTAGAGGAAATCCTTCAAGCCTCATCTGGTATGTGTAAATAAAAATGGCCCTGCCAGATAATTTTAAATTATTACATGAAAAGAGAAGAAATCTCTTAAATATCTATTGAAAGAGTCAATAAGCATTAACTGTACAATAATACATGTTACTGTGGCACTCCCAAGATATGCTAATCTGAAACACAGCTTTGTTAAAACAAAGGAGCTATGCAAAACAGTATGAATTAGAAAAAAAAATATATGCAACACTTTACATGTGAGGTTTTTAATTTTCTCCACAATAAAAATACTATATGTTGGTATGAAAAATAGTATATATTCGTGCTACATTTTCACTTCATATTTGCAAATGCAAACAGATCTTCACAATAGCTGAGAGCTGAGAATGAGTATGTTTTCTGAAGCATCACATCTAACTTCTTTTGTTGGAAATGAATTTCTGCAATTTGTTTAACTGAAACTGGAGTCACCAACCATTCAAGATGCTTTGTCAAAATAAAAATTTTCAGGGAAGTACTCTTGTTTTCCTTTAAGCCCATTCATCACTGTTGGACTATGGCTGCACCTTGGCAGCCTCCTCCTAGCCTGTGGAGGTCCTCCACCTGGATGAGGGACAGCATATGCCAAGTTACCCTATGGTCCTCTTGTTCACTCTATTCTGTTCCTTTTCAATGGAGAGGAGCAGAGAATAATTACGTGGGACAAATTCTGTGTGCTACTGGTGGCATCTGCAGGCTCAGTCTGTGTCTGGGATGGAGAGGGTACATGTGGATTCTGGCTGTTGCTTCTGAGTAAGTTTATAGAGGAATTTCCCAGGAGAGAAGTGTGCACTCCAGACCAGATTTTGCCAGGAAATCAAAGCAAACAAAACCAGTCCTGGTCAAATAAACTTCTGCTATAACGCTACACAAACCCAGATTCATGGGAAAAAAATAACAAAAAAAAAGAAAGGGCTTTAATTAACAAAAGATTTTTTTTTTCCTCCTGGAGTTCCCCTTTCCTTCTCATGCAGGAAGAGAAACAGTAACAGGTGCCTGCAGATGAGCAGGTGGTCTGAAATGAATGAACTTTTCAGAAAAACCACAATATACAAAGTCAGGAAATTTTTTCCACGTGAAGGAAATTCACTGTAATAATGATGAGAGTTGATGAACAGAAGAATAACATGAAGGAATCATTTCAGTTGGCATCAGTTGTGAGAGAAATGTGATGGAAAACAAGAGGAGAGGAAATAGAGCCTAGAGAGGGTGTCACAGGGGGCTTTGACAGCAAGGCCCTGGATCTTAAACTTGGCAACAGGTAGAGAGACACCAAAGGCTTCAAACTGCAAAATTAGATCTAGATACTGACAGCAGTGTGAGATAATGCAGGACAAACTGGGAAGAAGCAATGTCTGCAGCCAGGGGTCCAACAAGGAAGAGAACCGCATATGACACATGCTGTGCATCTGCTCAGTCTACAAATGGGTAGGAATCCTGATGTGCCCTTTGTCAAACTTCCAGACCATGCCTGCTCTGGATTTCAAGTTGTCTAGAAACTTGGCAGCAGATGACTGCTGCTAAAAGCAGCCATCTACTGCCCAAGGTATTAGGGTTGGCAGGCTGGGAACGTGCTGTCAATGAACGTTCTGAAAGGTACTAGTCACAAGCTGAAAGAAAACCACCACACCTCTATTAAAAAGAAGAGAAGATGCTTCAAAAGGATTTGGCCAACAATGAAGATAAGTCACACTTCTGGGAAACACTATTGCCTTTTCTTTGAAGGACATCATCCACATAGCTGGAGTAATAGTTACAAGAACTACTAGTACATGCAACTATCTAACACCCCCATTCATCAAATACTACCCTTATGAGGATTATACATATCACAGAGGAGGAGACAGAAAAAGGCAAAATCACAGATCTGGAGTAGGAAAAAGACATGAAGGGAAGAACATCTCTCTCTCTCTCTCTCTCTTTTTTTTTTTAAAGGGGGAAAGTTGCTTATTAGCATTGCTATAACTCTGACCACAGTCTGAACAAGTTTCTTCCCACATCCCAAGGCTCTAGCTATCATCTTTTTTGTGTGTGTGATGACATATCATAATGCTTCTGTTTTCTGCTGGGGCCCTGTCTGCACTTTCCAGACTACTAGTTATGGCTCCCCTAGTCCTTCACATATAACTGTACTTCTGTTTTCTCTGCTGTTAGTGACACGTGTGAAGAACAGCAAGCTTAAATCATGTTATCTGTTATTTGCATATGAAAGATAAAGATATCTTTAAACCATGAAACTGTCCACATGTACAGCTATTAGGTTTGCTGTTCTCCTGGCCCATGAAGGCTGTGCTAAGGGAGAAGACACTGCCTGAGCATTCTCACGCCATTCAAGGAGTTGCACACACACCACCCAAGACCTCAACTGCTAGGACCAGAGCTCCTTTGCAGCGGGCAGCTCCAGTGAGCAAATGGATGCTCCTTTCAGCTCCTAGCTCACACACATTCATTCTCAGGAACATTCCCTCCTCCTCCAGGCTCAACTCTCAGTTTCCCACAGCAGAGTCTCAGGTGTTGGATTTTATAAAAACAAATAATTTAATACAGTGTTACAGCAGTAGAGTCAGCTTGAGCTGGGTGCCTCCAGAGAGCTGCTGCAAAAAAAGAAATCCCTGGACAACTACCTCCTTACGATTTATGCACCCATGCCTTACATGCTCTGCATGTGCCTTTTTAGTCCAGTAGTGACTTGTGGTCTGGGGTCTTCTAACACCTTGTGGGATTCTTTTTTCTTCTTCACAGAGGCCGGCTGTTAACTGATCTTATCTGGTGGAGTTGCATCTTCTGCTGCCAACCGCCTCTCTATCTTCTGGTTTGTGCTTCTCTTGTGCCTACTCATAGATAGAACACGGGAAACTAAAAAAGGCCTAGACTTAGTCAAAATGTTATTCAGCAACAACTGAAACATCAGTGTGTTATAAACATTGATCTCCTACTGAATCCAAAACACAGCACTGTGCTAGCTGCTAGGAAAATTAGCAAGAAAACAAGTTCTATTCCAGCCAAAAGCATAGATGTCAGTGAAAGTCCACAGCTTGTGGCCTAAGGCTTCAGCAAACCCAGTTACTCATGCTAAGCAAGTAAAGCTAAGCAAACAGCATGCTAAATCACACAATATTACAACTCTAAGTGACTCATTTTGTTTAAAACGTACTTATTTAATCTAAACAACTAACACCTCTAAACAGCCAGACATATTTAAATTCTCTTCACAATCTCTTACCTTCAATTTGTCTCCAGAGGGAACTTCTAAAAAGTGATCTTCCCCTTCTCTGTCTTCTCCAAGGATTTATAAGTCTTTTAACTTCTTTTGACATTCAAGGTCTCAGACTGAACTTTGTTTCTCCTTGGAGACTGCATGTAACGTCCCTGAATCCTGCTAGTTTCACTCATTATCTTTTCAATGTAGGCTTGTCTGTTCTTGTGTGGGAACAATTACATGTTCTTTGTTTGCTCTTCCCACAGCCTCAGGCTAAGTAAGATGAAGATGGGACACTCAGAATCCATCCTGTACCTAAAGCATTTTCCCTCAGTGATTAGACATGTATCTTCCATTACATTGTTTCATCTCAGTGCTAATAATTTTATTACATGCCCTCATTTTTTTTCAGTTACCTGTTGTAAGCATCCCAAACCACTGTCATTCACACTGCTTGGATCAAAGGTCAGCCTAAAGGTGACTCTGCACAAAGAACATTATCAATAGACCCTGACTGCTGATGTTGTATTAGGCTCATGTCAGCCTCAGAAAGTCCACCTTAGTCATCTGTAAATACTGAATTGTATAACTTTAATGAAGATCGGAACTGTGAACATTTTTACACTATCAGAATTCCTTACTTAAACAAATGTCCATACAGAAAATAATTTTGACCAAATTAAAAGAAAACATATTTTTTCCCCTGAAAGCTCCTGTTTACTTGTCTTCCATTCCAACACAGAGAATACCAACTCCTGAGACAGATGCAACTTCAATGGGAAGAACTGGAGTTCAACTCCCATGCAGCTGACCTGATTAGGGAACAGGATCAGCAGAATCTAATCTAATGTAGACATAGTCTATTGGAAATTTCTTGTACCAAAGGCCAAACAACTTGCTCCACCATGATTCAGGCACAGTAGTGTTGGTCTGGAACCGGGTGTTGAAGCCACTGGAGATCATTATGCCCTCCCAGCACTTTCTCCACCCCCATGTGGAGTTTCCCTTCTTCTCAGGAAAACAGAATAAAATAAGTCCTTGCAATCAGCAGTGACTGCTCTTAAGCTTGATTTCTGCAGTGCTGGTTCTCTGCTTCACTCTAGATCTGTGTAACTGGAGGTCAATGGACTAATGTTTTTAGACACTTTGCAAGATCAAGCCATAGCAGACTGCAACTTGTAAGATTAAGACTATTTTAGCAGCCCTTGAATATTATAGTCATGCTTCTTGCTGCCCATGTAGGGCCTGCACCTCTCTCCTATGCTCCATAGCTCCTGCATTGTGGGATATCGTGTTTATTAGGCCCTTGAGATAAAAAGCTTTATTTTTCCTCTTACAATCTCATACACTTCCACAATATAGCTAGTTCATCCAGCCAGACTTTAATCTGCTTCATAGAGAGTTGCAAGAATCACTTACATGGCACAAGCAGCTGTTTGGCAGCACGCTTCAGTGCTACTTAGGACAGGTTAAAACATATCCATCTAAAGGAAAAGTCCAGAGAATTGTAGAAAGATAGAATGTAATTGTTCCACTGAAATTCATCCAAAACATCACCACAAGCTGGACTCTCATTTTACTAAGTGGTTACAGCTCCGCTGACGTCAGTGGATTTGCAGCTGTTCACAACAACATGAATTCGGCCTTGGATCTAACAATCTTATTGTTTGCAGGGAGGAGAGAGAAGGGTTGTTCGTTTCAGATAAAAGTGAGTCAGTGATTGTCTTGTAGCCCTGCTCACTGCCTGCTGGAAACCAGTAAAGCCCCTATTATATCCCAGTTGCGCGTGTATTATTGGGGACATATTAACACATTGCCATGACTGAATAAGGGAGGTATCAGAGGTCAGTGTGTATCAGGCACCATCTGACTTTTACATATTCATGAAGACTTTTATATAATCATAAAGACATTTATTAATTTCTTGGAATTTCAGATTATTTTCTAAACGGATGATACACTACTGAAAGCAGCCATACCATTCCCATCATCCCTGCAACATGTACTCACTTGGCACCATCTGGGCTTGGATCCAAACAGATTACTTCACCTTGTAATCTCCTATCTAGTGTGTCTTTCAACCTCTCTTGGTCATCTCCTCTGTCAGCCCCCAGGGGTTCAGCTGTCTGTGCCAAGGATCTGATCCAATGTGGCCTAGCTGCATAACCTTGCCTCCTCTGGGAGAATTGCTAGGTTGTGACCAAATGCTGTGAGAAAATCTGGGCAAAATAATGGAAGGGAAAATTAAAGAGGTAGAGTTGTTGAATAGGGATAGTTAAGAGCTCCAAGAGTATTCAGGAGAAAGAACACTGAAAAGAAAGGCATAAAATGTTGCAGGTAGGGAAATAGGGATATACCACTGTCACTGGAGGCCTCAGTGAAAGATGGCAATCCATCAATCCTCATGATTGTTCCATAAAGCAGTTACAATTAACTGCAGAATAGCTTCTTTTAATTATCATTAGTTGTTTCTTTCAAAACCAGCTTCTTCCTACCCACAAAATAAATGTGCAAATGAACGTGACAAATACATCAGTGTCATTCTAACATGATTCCTCAAACCTAGTTACTCCCAATAGCATATGCATTACTAACACCAAGGATCACTACTCCTCCAGCTGTCATTCAGAGTCCAGGCTACTCCCAGGCTCTCAAGGTCTCCCACATCTGTGCTGTGGAAAACCTGCAAAAAACTCAGCCCTGTGGGAAGAGATGAGTTAGAGGGGCTAGGTATTTAATTTTCTTTAAGTAAATGCCGAAATGACAGGGTTTGTCTGCGTAGTACCTTTCCTAACTAACCAGTGTTTTCTGGATTTCCTTCTACAGCCCATATTATTCATCCTGGGCCCTATCAGTTCTCTGGAGCGTGTGTGAAGTTCAGCTTATCATTTACTCTTGTGCTAGCTCCACATGGCACATGCATGCTATCCCAGGAATGATGAGAGCAACATGACCTATTCTAGCAGTAGGATGGAATAACAACAACAGCAAGAAAGTATTACAACTGAACAGGGGCCTGCTGGCTGCAGGTAGGGATTACATAGTCTCTGAATTCATGCATCAGATCGCATAAAATGCTTTTTCTCCTTATAATTAAGGTGTACCATTTGTTTGTATTTTGTGAGACCCTCTATCCCTCACTTGCAATGAGCACGGTATATACTTACCTCTTCTCAAACCTTTCTCTCTTTGCAGTAATTCTTCCATACCTCTTGGAATGGGACAACTCAAAACTAGAGCCAAGGGGTTGAGAAACACAGCCAGCATTAAGCCCACGTATGACTGGGAATTTGTGAAAATCTGTTCTATAATAATATTTTCATAATACAGAAAGGTACACAGAAAATAAACCCAACAATTCGCACAAGTTTGTGAGTGTTATCTTACTCTGCAAATCCTCAGTGAGTTCTTCATCTGCCCTGAGCTTCCCACATGAATTAAGCCTCAGAAAGTATTTTTTACATTCAGACATTCAAACAAGTGTTAAACAAGGAGTAGAAGTTTTATGAGTCTTAAATGATCACAAGCTCGTATTTCTTAACATAATCCAGAATAAACTATCACTGAAATGACATTTTAATCTTTGTGTGATGTTATTCTAACTTTAGCATCAACAACTCACCATTAATTCTTACTGTCATAAAAAAACAGATTGCTTCTAAGGCCGTTGAGCAATTATGTGAGTAACATAATACTGTTTATAATTGGATATTTTAGATGGATGTAGATGACTTTGTTCCAAAGGAGGTGCCTCAATTGCATGTCTCTTGAGGATGACTCACATAATGTTTCCTTGAAGGCATCCCATTCCAGGCAGCATTTGGAATGGAAAAATATGATTTGTTTAAAAACACATATACAGAACTATCATCAAAGGTATTGTTGGGGCATAAACGCTGTGAGTTCCTTTAAATGATCCAACATGACTATGAAGGCAGTTCTGCTATTTTCTATTGTGCTGCTACCAAAAAAAATTAAATTTGTGCCCTGTCGCGGTCCGAAGAGGGGACGGGACATGAGGAAGGATGCAAGCAGAGTTCCCTATTCAGGCGTGCCCACTCTCTTTTTATCCGCTCGGGAGCGGAACGGGCCAGAACATAGGGCAGAGCATGAGACCAACAAGCAGAGGGACAAACCAGCATAGGGACACCGGCAAAAGGGGGAGGAGTGGGGGCAAACTCATGGCAAGCCTGGGCTTGTCCAGGCTGTGCACTGTGCAGTGTGAATACAATGAAACCACATAATAACAGCAAAGTCCACACGACAAAGTCCTGCCAATCGCTGCACGCTTCTCTCCACACCCGGAACTGTTCCATCCTGAATCGTGTTCCCTCACAGTGCCCTGCTAGGAGTTTTCGCTATATGAGGGCAATCCTGCCTTCTTTTTTCATTTGATCTTTGATCAAGAAGCAGTTAATTGGCTTGTTCAAGTAGAAGGGTCTGAGGAATACCCCTTGTGTACCTTGAGAAATCTGTAAAAGCTTTGAACTGGAACAGCTGATACCAACTTTTCTGTTTTGCTAGCCTTCATTTGTAGGTGAGATGACATAAACTTTGCTCAAGTGTTATTGTTACACTTCTTTTCTGTATCTCAGTTTATCTGTGGGTAAAGCTCACAGAGACAAAGATAAACTCAGATAAACTCAGTCCCCATCTTCGTTGTTTCTACATTGTCCTATATTTCCTATTTTAAAAAATTAAAATAGAAATAAGATTAAGATACTCAGTTATAAATTCATGTTGAAACTAGCCACATTCAAAGAGTTCAAATACAGATTTTTCTTGGAATGTTTATTATTTGGCTGAAAACAAATCTGAATTGATGGAACCTTAGTTATGGAGAGACTGATGGTCTCTGTAACACAAGGCAGCAGTTTTAACCATCGATTTGGATTTGGGCACAAATAGTTCTACTGCTCTCTGATCTGGTTTCCAGCTTAGGGGCTAACCTACTGTGAGCTTAAACAAGTTCAGACACTTAAGCACATACTGCCTGAATTCCCATATTTAGCAAGAGGATTTATTAACACTGAGAGCTATCCTTAACAGAAGCTATTTAAATGTAAATAATACTTTTCCTGATAGGTTTCTCCCAAGAAAAGACTAGTTCCCAAGAGGACAGGACAGCTCTTGGCGGGCCTCTGGTTGTTCGAACATGCAGAAGGGCATGCTGGAAGAAGACAAGGCAATATGTTGTCTCTTTTAGGTTATGGTATTTCAAAATAACTAAAAAGAATGCATATTTAAATGTTCATCAAATTGATGTCCAATAACTTTAATCAATAAAATCAAGAAGGGCACTTTTTTTTTTAATTCATTCCCCTGTACATTTCTTTTTTTTTTAATCCTATGTTTATTATGACCTTGCTACAAAAATCTCCCTTGCTAGGGCTGCTTGCTTTTCCCTCTCATGGGCAAGAAAGACTAGGACTTTTGCAGCATCCAGAAATTTGTCAGCAGGTTCAGGCTCCTCTGGCCCAGCTGCTGGCAAGCTCCCACAAGTCAACTCCAGAGGGCAGGAGCCTGTGCTACCGGCAGACAGCAAAGCCAACCTCAAATCCTTATACTTTAGACAGGCTTGCTATGTTCAGCTGCTCTACCTCTATGTTGTTGCAACCTCTGCTACAGCAATTACTGAATTGGCTTGAAGACACATCAAATATTATTTTTTCTTTGAAAAAAGGGCAGAGAAGTGGATAAGAATGATTGTAGACAGCCAAAATATTTATTGTTCTTCAGAGCAAAGAAGCTAAATGAAGGAAAAGATCAGGAATTACTTCCAAACATTAGCAAAGCCCAGGAGGTACATTCAGCCTACAAAAGATGTTAATGACTTTGTGCAACACCTCTTGTGGCAGAATTCACTTCATCCCACCTGCTGGCTGGGGTCAGCCAAATAGGGATACAGGGAATCCTCTGCTTTCCGTATTTTGTTTACTTTATCTGATCCTGGAAGGAGATTGTTTTCAGAGTATTCATTTGTCACAGTTACCTCCTTTGGCTGGCTCTGGTGATAAATCATTCCACAACAAGCTAAAATGGAAGTTCTGGAATGAAAAAGGACCACTGCTTGACAAAAGGCACGTCCCAGCCTGCTTGCCAGGACAAAGCTGCACTTGCTCCTCAGCCCGTCACGTCCCAAGCCTGACCACTGAAATACAGAGGAGTTATATTACAACAACGGTGCAATTAAATAGCATGAAGTTCAGGTTGGGTGAATGCAGGAGGTACGCTTTCAAAACCAAATATGTTAGGTATTGTCTTGCTGGAACAACTTCCCACATTCAAACCATAGGAGCCCTGAGTTCCTGTGCAGGCTGCAGTGCCCTGACCACCCTTGCCCAGGACACCTGCTGGCTGCCTAGGGACTGGAGCTCCTTGTCACCTCACCTCCTCTGATGACCACTGGACCACCAGCAGGTCCTGTCAACACCCTGGCCCTGTTCGGATGTGGGTGGCGGCACCCTGCCCAAGAGGGCACTCGAGCCATGCTGGGGTCTCCTCCACAGCCTGCTCCCTCCTGGGGCAGCCCCACTCTTCCTGCTCCTCAGCACAAATGTGCTGCTTTGAGATAAGCATTACTGCTTGGATGAACAAGCAGTAAAAATTACACAGTACATACAGTGAAAAAGAATCACTTTGCCAGTTGGGTCTTCAAGTGTAAATTATTTCTTGGTCCGGGTTTTAAAATGAGACCTTAATCTTTAAAGCAAAAAGGAAAAAAGCCCCTTCCTTAAATCATGAATAAGCAAATAAAGTGTAAACCCATCTTAGTTTCTCTTCCCCAGAAAATTTGGGATGCCATGGGATGTTGTAAGATACAGTTCACAGCATGGTAAGAAAACGAGATTTTTCCTTTCATTAGCCCTGAGGGCAAAAATCTAAAACTTCAGAGGAAAAAAAAGGAACAATTTCATTAAGAAAAGGGAAATAAAGCCATGAGAAAAGGGTACTTGGACTCTAGAAACAAGTGGTGAGTCAATTCAAGATGTTAAACAACTCTCCAAGCAAAAAAATCAGAAGGACCTCTAGTAAACTGTACAGGAGAGAGTATCCTGGAAATACTTCAAACATGAGGAAATGGTTCAGATCAAATTTCCCTTGTGCTCTAGCACGGCCCAGTGGGACAAGGCGTCCTTGCTCAAGATTTTGCTGGCACCAAATAAGAGCATGATCCTGAAAAGACCAGCAACAGCTACAAATGTACTGGTCAAAACCAGAATATTATTTTCAGGAAGCCTAAGCTCTCCTGCTGCTTTTGGGAGCACAAGGAAATAAACCTTTGATCTATCTAACGTATACAGTAAGGCACCCTGGTAGCGTGGTGATAAGCCCATTTTCTCCATGAAGTTTATGTCTCCTGTGAGCATCAACTTGGCCTGGTGCTCCTTCTGGCATAACACGGTATAAAGTCCTGTATGTAGCTATATGGAGAAAAAAAAAAAGACTGGGCTGGGATAAACAAAGAACAGCCTTGAAGTCGTTTTTTTTAAAAAAAAAAAACAAACTGGGATGGGTTAAGATGAAAAGAATCAGAAACATTACAATTTGGAAAGTATTTTGCCACTTTATTAGAAATATACCTGAGACCCTCAGGAAGTTCACTTCAAAAAGTTAAACTTGCTGACAATCCCTGGCTTAATACTGTCCCAACTAAGCATCTATTTTCTTCTTTGATGTACTATTTCCACTAATCCAGTGCTAAATGTATAATTAGGGCCTCATCTGAGAGATCTCATGCCAAATGTACCAGCTCCTCTTCAGTCATCATACTCTGAATGAAGCCTGTTACCGATCGCAATTCAGAGGTTCCTATTTGATTTCATTGCTTTACCTGGTTGTTGGCTCTGCCCATGACAGCAGCACTGCTTGCACCCATCAGTCCTCCATGCTGGCATGAGTAGAGGGCACCCGACCAGCCACAAAAGCTGACTGAAGGCATTTGAGACTCTAGCTACAGTACTGCCAGAAATAGGATCATAGCACTGCTAAGTGTCATAATAGAATGAAATCTTTCAGAGAGGATCACTGTGCTTTTGAAGAGAGGTGGCTTAGCGTGGGAAAGAGGGATTTTTCCTGATCTCTGTGGGAAGAGCGCAGCATTCCCTTGGCAGTCTTCCTTTCAGGGCAAAAGCAGCACTGCAAGTTCACACAAAATGTTCACTACATCCAGCACAACCCTCCCCTTCTCACTCGAGTTCCTACTAGGACCGACAATTCTCCTCATCTTCCCAAACACATACATGTTGCCAACAAAAGGCAGAGGCACTGCGGACAAGATGATGGGAAAGGAAAGAAGGGGGAGGACTTGAGAGCAGTGTTGCTTCATCTGAATGAATAAGTGGCATGTGGAGATGGGTTACTAGACCCAGGCTCGAGAAAAAAGACACAAAACCGGAATGACAGATGAATCCACAGGGTAGCTGCAGATTCCATACCACGTCCATATCATTGTGACATAATTGATGTCCATGTATTAGAAAGCTAAATTATTTGTTGGTAGAATTGCCTTGTTAAAGTCTAGGGCCTGACATGCTTCAGTGATCTCAGACCTAGGGGGAGGTTAACAAAGCCTGGGGAGAAGGAAGCACCACTGATAGCACACACGAAGAATGCAGAATCTACAAGCCATAGGGACATTTGGCAGAACTCCCAAGATAAGGAAAAAACTAAAAAGACAACTTAGCAACTGTACTGAAATCAGCTCCAACTGGGTAAAAAGGCAATTCTGGCAGGGGGAGATCTCGACCGCTGAGCCCTGAAACCCACCAACCGAAAAGAAGAGAAAGATTGAGTACACGGAATAACTAGCATGAGAATTGAGAGACCATTTACCAGTAGAAGATAGAATACTAATTAATCAAAGAACTAGTTAGCTTGTAGCCAATGAATATTATTGCTAAAATGTTTGTTTGCTAAAATGTATAAAAAGTCAAAAGTTTTGGTAGTCATGCTGGCTTTGTGGATTTGCCACCCAGCACCACTTTCTGTGCAGAACAGTAAATAAATCAAATACTTCTCCTCTGTGTGTGGATTGATCTCTTGCACACTGGGTGAAAGTACGTATTTTGGGACAACATAATGAGATATCACATGCATTCACATTCAGAACTTCTACATCTTGTGTTACTTTGTGAACTGGAAAAAAAACAAGGCGTAGGTGAACTACTAGCATTTGTAGACAGTACATAACAAATTACTAATGCCAAAGTAACTGAAAAGCATTCCTCCTGCCCAAAGAAGCATGTGCACTCCTGAGAGAAAAGGATGCTGTAAATATTCTAATTTTCAGTGCCAGGCTAGCATAAAGAGCTGAAGAAGTTACTCTGTGTCATTCTGAATCCATACTGTGAAATCAGGCCTTGCTAATCTTCTATATATCAGCACAACATGCTTATTACCTCGGCTTCTTGATTGAAAGATCTCTACCACAGTGCGGATTAGAGATTATTGGATCAAACAAACAACATTCACTAAACATTTCAGGAGAGCCATCTATCTTGCAGCAGTCTGTTTAGTAGCATTAGTTGATGGCTTAAAATGTAATTTGATACATTTTTGAAACCACAATGAATATGATATTGTTTGTGCCAGGCCAATAGTTTTCCTGTCGTGAGCTTCAGAGCATAATCCTTTTCTATTTTTAATTTTAACCTCACTTTGTGAATTGAGGGATAAAATATCATTAAACTATAAGTGTTTGTAGAGTGCTTTGAGAATAATAATGTGCTTAGAAGAGACATGGTACATTATGATGCTTTCATTTGTATAAAATCTGTTTAACTTCCTATTCATTTAAATTATTTTAATTTAATTTCTCAGATTTCACAAGGAGCTGACCCTTCTTTCCAATCCTTATCTTGAAATTTTGAATAAGAGATTTCTGTCTCTGAGATTACAGTGTTTTCTGCCATCCCTTCAAGCTTCTAATTTCTTGGACCTGAAATCTAGGACCTCTATAAGTTTGGGGTTTGGTTTGTTTTTTTTTTAATCTTGGCATGTTCTCCCTCTATGGCTTTGTTTAATTACACATGGCAGCACATGCATGCACATGTATCCCAACATAACAAAGACATGGAACTGTTGGAGCAAGTCCAGAGGAGGGCCACCAAGTTGACAGGAGGACTCGAGCACCTCCCCTGTGAAGACAGGCTGAGAAAGTTTGGGCTGTTCAGCCTGCAGAAGAGAAGGTTGCATGGAGACCTCATAGCAGCATCTCAGTGTCTGAGAGAGGCCTGCAGAGAAGCTGGAAAGGGACTCTTCATGTTAGGACAAGAGGTAATGGGTACAAATTGAAAGAGGGGAAATTTAGGTTAGATATTAGGAAGAAATTCTTTACTGTGAGGGTGGTGAGATACCAGAACATGTTTTCCAGGGAGGTTGTGGATGCACCATCCCTGGCAGTGCTCAAGGCCAGGTTGGATGGGACTCTGAACAACCTGGTCTAGTGAAAGGTGTCCCGAGCCATGGTAGGGGGGTTGGGACTAGATGATCTTTAAGGTTCCCTCCAACCCAAGCCACTCTATGATTCTGTGATTCTATATGTACACACACACAAAATAGCTGGTTTTAGTCAAACAGGAATATAGAATCTTACTTCATATAAAGTGACATTTTACCTTAAAAGCATTTTAATTTAAAGTAAATCTAGACCTCTCTTGCACAGCATGCCACCTCTTTGTTGATAAGGCAACTGCTCCTACCTGCTTTGGGATCATGCTTTGCTCCCCCCTCAAAATCCCTTTCGGAGCAGCTGGCTTGATCCCTCACAAGCTGTGCAGGTCGTACTGTGGTCTGAAATAGTGAAAACTTCATGAAAGAAACTGGCTTTGTGGTATGTTGCCCCTTAGGTTGCCCTGGCTTTGTGGTATGTTGCCCCAGAGGTTCTCTGCATCACAGGTTGCCCTCAGTGTCAAATCTCAGTGCAGCTGCTCACAGAATTTGGGTATGGCTGACCCCTCATTTGAGCCTGGTCTGGATACAGACATCATGTTACCTGCCTGCCTGTGTTACAGGCAACTTCCTGGACATCTCCACAACTGCTATGACTGATGCTACTATGCTGTATGACTAATGCTATACATTAATGCTAATCTTTAGGTCAGGTAACACTGTCCACCCTAGGCACAGAGCAGTACAAAGGAAGGTACCACACTGAGTGCTATCAGTGTTTGGAAGTGCTCATGTGGTGTCTATCAGCGCAGCAGGAACCAGCAGTAAATTCTCTGCTTAAAAGCAGCTCCCCAGAGAAAGGAAGGACAGAGATTTGCTTTTAGCTTTCCTCACCACAGCACTCATCAGCAAAGGAGTTGACCTTGGACACAACAAGCTGAACTCCTTAACTCGGCCAACTAACCTCCCAGAACAGGAAAGTGCACTCAGGGATCCAGCACAGCTATTTCTGCGTATCCCATGCAAAAAAAGCCATCTTATGATTGCCCTCAAGATGAAATTAAAACTCTATAGGTAAATTCTTTATACTGTGAAATCTGAAATTGCCCAGATGTAAATTCTGGGTTTTCTCAGGCTATCACTTTGGCAAGAGAGGCGTAGATTTCTCATTTTCATACTGTAATATGATAAAATTTGGTAAGTCAAGTGATAACTGTGTCTGTCTGTTTATTTCAACAAAACAAATGTCAAATACATCAAAGTTGTTACAACTTCCATGTAGTAATAACTGTTGGATAGCAGAACCACAGACTATTACAGCACAAAGTTCATCTTATTAAGGCTTGCCATATGAGATGTGATATCAGGAACAAAGCGGCTCATTCGTTTTATTAATAAAAGGAATTTGAGAAAATTAATAAAATAACCTCATGTTATTTCTGCACGAATCTCTCTCCCTCCAAGTTATGGCATGAAGTTGTTCAACACCTTCTTATCTGTGGAATTAAAATTGGAAACATCACACAAATGCACAAACAGCAAACTCACACTGAAACACAGCTTTGATCGTCACAATCCTATTCACAGAACGAGGATCAAAGCACCACATATTTTGTCCATGGCATTATTTCTGCAAGAGGGGTGAGTGCAGCTGCCAAGAGAACGTGGTTTACCTCTGGGTCACGTTTGTTTCCTTTCCCAGCCCACGCGAGCCCGGGACACGCACGTCGCCAAGGCGGGAGGGGGTCCCTCCAGCGGGAGCAGCAGGAACCACACTCACACATACGGGCAGCGAAAGCCCCGCCAGCCCCTGGGGCAGGGCAGCTTCAACCTCCCTGCGCGCTTGGCATGGCACTATCTCTACAAGCACGCCCAGAAACGGGAACCTCGGGGCGCGCTTGTCATTGGCAGGGATGGGAATTCCCGGGAAGGAGCCCTCTGACACCAACCGGAACGAGCCGAGGCCACGCCCCCTCGGAGCGCCTGGCCCCGCCCCCCATGGAAGCTGCGCCCCGCCCCCGAGGGCGTGTCCCTGGTGTGACCACGCCCCCAGCAAACACCACAAAGACGACCACGCCCCCCGGAATAGCCCCAGGCCGGTCCCAGCACTGCGCATGCGCTGCTCTCCGCTGGTCACGTACCGCGCCCGAGCCCCGCCCCGCTCTTTGTTTACCCCGCGTGGGGGCCGCGCGCCGGCCGAGAGCGTCATCGCGCCAGGCCCCGCCCCTGGCCGCGTCTGCCGCGGGCACAGCGGCGCTGCGGGGGCACTGCGCGTGCTCGCGTCCCCGTCCCCGCTTCCGTGCCTCCCTCCGCCGCCCGCCTCCCCGGCACCGAGCGGGGGGAGCCTCTGTTCGCCGCCCGGCTGCCGGCGGACGCATGTTCGCGGGCGGGGGCGGCGCGCCGGCGGTGAGCGCGGGCGAGCATGGCCGCGCCCGGGTCGGAGAAGAGCAGCAAGAAGAAGACGGAGAAGAAACTCGCGGCCCGCGAGGAGGCGAAGCTGCTCGCCAGCTTCATGGGCGTCATGAACACCATGCGCAAGCAGGTACGGGGGGCGCTCGCCAGGGTGAGTCCCAGCCCCGCGGGGCCGCTTCCTGCCCTGCAGGCACATCCCGATCCAGCTCCCGCGCGTGGGCTTCCGTGGGCTTTTCGTCCCTGGAGCGTGATGCGGTGAATGACCCACCGAACATGGCACCGCGGGAGGCCCAGGGTGTCTGGCAGCCGCACAGCGAGAGTAGCGAGCTCCGATTTCCCTTGCGTGGGCTCATTGTGGGCGCTGGAGGCAGAAGACGCCGTGGAGCCGCTTTTCCTTATCTGATAGCGCCTTGCCTGTGGTAGGGCAGGAGCGAGGCTGCGAGTGATGGCCCAGTGTCTTCACCTGGAGCATTCACAGAGCCCTTTTCGAACAGAAACCTGAGGGTAGTAAAAAGGTGGTGATGTGGAATTTTTAACCAGGATTCCTCTCTGAACGAACTGGCTGTGTGCCCGTGAACAGTGAAACTCCAGCGGGAGGAGAGGGATGACTGTAACCATGGTTTGGTTTCACAGGTAGCATTTCTTCTTGAATGCCTCTGGCCATCTTACTGGGAGGTCAGTGGCTCTGTAGGAGTCTGGTGGCCTCATCTGGCCTCAAATTCTGACGTTTTGGGCTGATCAGCTTTCTTGGTCAATAGTCCAATGATTATTAAAGGTGACTCCTCTGTTTACCAGTAGAGCAAGAGTAGTTACCAAAATTACAATTGTGCAAGTGCATTTCAGTTGAGCTGTTAAAACTAAAAGAAGTGTTTGGTTTTAAATTATTCTTCTTTATAAAAAAAGCTTAAATTTCTGATACAAGAGCAGACGGATCATCCATATAACTCCTTGCATATGAAGAAACCTTTCCTCTCTTTGGAGGAGCTAGCTTGATTGTGGAACTTTGATTCATTCAAACACAGTGATGTGGAGCCAGAATGAAAGCTACCTCTGAAGGCAAAACATGTGGGGGCTTCATACTTGGCACTGTCATGTGTTGTATCTTCTGCAGTTTAGATGCTTGTCCTCCAGTGTTAGTCTTGCCAGAGACTCAGTCCAGCTTTTAATGCTGTCTGGGTCCTGGCCTCAGAAGTGATACCAGTGTTGGTTCTGTTTTTCTCCAGCGCTTCAGCCCTGTTCTTCTCTCACTAAAGCACAGTCAATTATGTTGTCTGTATAAACCGTTTCATGGAACTAAGCTCCTATATATGAAAAACAATATTGTTTTCAGTGACTTCAGGTAGCAAAGTAAAGACTTGAAGCCCGGGATCTACTTTTTTGATGTAGGCTTTGTTTCCAATCTAATCACGTAAACATATCCCAAGGTGTGGCTGAGCTCATAACTTAGTTCATCAGTGTTCAGCTCATACCTCTGTCACTGTTTAAAAAGGGATATCAGATGCTGCTATGATTTTTAAGTAGATAGAAGAAATATTGCCCTCCCTTAGATGTGTGTACAGTCCCCAGCACAGGAAATTCGTGCTTTACCATGTCCCTGTTCCACTATGTGGCACCACATTGTCATTCTGTGTAAGTACCTCATCTTTCAGTGTAGTAAAGTGTAACTCTCATGTAGCTACGACTTACTCTAAAACACATGGAGTGAGAGCATCGGGATTAAGTGCTGTGAAATCTGTGTGTACTTGTGATTCAGATTTCAGACTCTGTTATGCCCAGGGAGATACAGCACTGAATTTTGCATGAGAACTTCTTATCTGACCTCAGATGGTGGCTTTGCATATCCCACCCAATGCTGACTGCTCCAGAAATTCTTGCATATTTCATGACACTTGTGTTTCTTTTAGGAGTTGTTTGTAAGAGGAGGTTAACTATTATTGAGGGGACAGGGGGAGGTGTGATTATGTAGGATAAAATTAGGAAGTCAGCAGGAGCCAGAGGAAAAATATTCTGGTTTCAGCTGATTAGTTGTGCTAAAGTTAAAGAGGATTTACAGGCAGCTCTTTCTTCTTGTATTTTGATAAGTCAAGAACTATGCTGTGGTTATAAAACCTGAATATGAGTTAAAAATTTCTTGTGATGGGAATGTCAACATGCATGTGGAACACTAGATATTTATCTGCAGTAGTTTAATGCTGTAGGAAGATGTGCTGACGGGAAAGTAGAGCTAATTCTGAAGAGGCTGCTTTTTGTATGAGCTGAGATCAAGAGGCAGCCTCCATGAGTACGGGTGTTTAGAGTAAACCATGGCCATACCTGCACTCAGTACAGGTGAGGTATTGGGGCCAAGTGTGTTTAGTGCAGGAGGACTTGTTGCTGATCTCCAACACATGATGACCCACATTTTTGTGGGTTTACAGAACTATTGGACAGCATGTGCATAAAGCCTTTGTTGCAACTTTGCAGCTGAGTGGAGGTCAGCCAAGAAAGAGTCATTGGAAATGAAGCTGGGATAGAGCTGGAAGGTGTTGCTGAACCTGTTACTTGGAAGGTGAAATGCCCTGCAGAAGCTCACGTTGGGGTGTGTCCTTTGGTTAACACCAGTCACTGGTTGCATCATGGAGGCGACCCAGTGACAACAATGGATTCTTCTGGAAAGAAGCGCAGAAATCCTTCGAAGAGCATTAGTTGAAATGGAATAGTCACACCTAGAAACATCCCAGGGAAAGAAATTAAAATGATGGTCTGTTTTGGTTGGCAAATGCACTCACAGAAGCCTTAGAACATCTGAGGTGCTTCTAAAGCTGAGCTGAGGCATTAAATGTGTCTTACAAATGCGGTGTGGAGCTCAAGCAACAGTTGCATGTCTTGGCAAAGCTTGGCCAAAGGATTTTGTGGTACCTTATACTGTTAATTTCTGATGCTTGTTTTGAACCAGAAGTGCTAGGAATTTCAGGTTTAAAGGATTTCTCTGAAATTTTTCCAGAATGGTCTCTTTTGTTGTTTCAGTCCTATATAGTTTAAAGCTACAGATGTACAAAGGAAGCTGTATGTCACCCCCATCTAACGTTCATTTAAATAATATTTTTGAAACATATTATTTATATTTTGTCCAACATTTGCTTCTGAATGTCCTTAAAAAAACTAAGAAGACAGACATATTTGAAGGGACTGTACATGTGGGTTATCAACCTCTTGACCTGGGCCCTAGATAATATTGTCTCTACATGGAAAACATTGACACAGTTCTAAGCATGTATATATTACCCACAGTAGAAGCATTCTTTTTCGAGTTTAGCATTGGGATGACTGTAGGTAGGTGTTTCTGAAGGTAGATCCATGAACTTAAGGTAGTAGTCAAAAATGAATTCCTGTATTTTGAGGAAGCGGTGCAGCTTGGTTTTTCTTTCTTAATAGAGAGTCTGTTATAATTAACTGCAGTATCATATGCATTTATTTCAGTCAGTATGTTCTTAGAAAGAATACCATTTCAGAATCTATTCAAATTACATGTTTTTACCCCAGTCTCTTACTCTCCTCTCACCTCTTCTGACAACTTTTGTAAGTTCTGTTGCTTTCCTTTCTCCTTCTAGTGCATGACAGTTCACATGTAGGGGAGAAACTGCCCTACATATAGATAGCAAACAAATGAGAAATAAATTATTTTTTTGTCTGGATGCTAGTTGCTCATCAGGTATGACCAGTCAAACCCTTCCACAGAAGTGGTATTTTTCAGATACATTTTCTTTAAAATGTTCCATTGAATGCTTTTAACTCATTCATAACTTTCACTCCAGTTGGGCAATATGATGACAGCCTTCTGATATGAGATTTCTGTGAATTTTCTTGAAAATCAGCAGCAGAGTAGAGGAAAGTGACTGAGAGATGTAAAGAGTGCAGCCCCTGCCAGATGCTGCAGAACCTACGTTATTGGAGGCTGATGTAAATGCCACAGGAAAAACTATAATCAGAGTTCATAAGTTATTTGTGGCCATTCTTAAGGTACAAATTCAGGGCTAAACTGACCTTTGATAGTTCTCCAGGTTTACTGAACTTTGACTTTCAGATAACCTTTTTATCACATAATGCTCTTAAGTTGTGTGGGTTACAAAAATCAATGAATTTCCATAAGTTGTTCTTAAAGAAATATTGCTCAAATATTTTAAAAAACGCTGATTTTTGTGGTTTTTGTCTGTTTTTTTCCTCTGATTTAGAAAACTCTCTGTGATGTCATTCTTATGGTTCAAGAAAGAAAGATCCCAGCTCACCGTGTTGTGCTTGCTTCAGCCAGTCATTTTTTTAACTTGATGTTTACTAGTAAGTCTTTTGAAATTGATTGATTTTAAACTTTTATTATTATGTCCTGCTAGATTTGTGGCTGACAAGTTTTTATTTTATGAAAGTGATTAAGTTGAGGGATAAGTATAAATGAAGATTTCTCACTTTCTGTCCTTTCATTCATCTCTGTTCACCCCTCCCCTCATTTTCCCTTGAACACTCTTTTGATCAAGTCAAGTGTTACTTCATATGTAAGCTCTCTTAATAATTGGGGCCCACACTCTCTATTAGAGTCGATCCCCTTCCCTTAGCCTGAAAACTGTGAGGTTTTGCTCCCATGACAGAATTTGTCTGCCCCGTTGCTTCCCACCATTAGGCACTTCTGCATATAAGACAGGCTTTCAGAGATTAGGAACATGGTTTAATGGTTGAACTCAATGATCTTAGAGGTCTTTTCCAACCTCAGTGATTCTGTAATTCTATAATACTTGTGTTTATGCTCTCTTTAAAAATTCTATTGCATGGTATCTTATCTTTTGTATGCCTTACCCATTAATTGTAAAATTACTGTGAAATCAAAGTCAAGTAGAAGTAAAATAACCATGCCTTCCAGTGGTCAGCTGGTAACCATCTGTGGGCAAGCTTAGTGCTGTGCCTGTGTGTGTGAAACTTGGAGCTGTCTCCATTGTTATCAGTGTAACAATTATTTTTCCCAAGAATGCCAAGGCAGTGGAAGGATTTAAAAAAAAAAGGTTTATTTCAGATGCAAGGACCACTTTTTTTATGATGTTGCACACATCAGGCCTCCAGGGGCAAAAGACAAAGCCCCACCTCCTCCAAGGCTTTTTGTATCTTCTCTCTCTCCTCCCTCACACTCTCTCTGGCCCAAGGAGGCCTTGTACATATCTGCAAACATGTTATCTCTCTGCATACCAGAGAGCAAGGCCGAGAGCTTCTCTTGCTATGGGAAGGGGGGGGAAAGCACTGAAACTGCCTTTGAGAAAGTTACCGTTTAGGCAGAAAGCCTTCCTAGCGAAAGGAGTTCTAACTTTCCGTTACAAATTCTTCTGGAAATGTATCTATTCCTAAACTCAGCTTGAATGTGGAAATGGCTTTTGATAGTGCAACGTGTGCTTCCTGGTTTTGGTAATGCTACCTTGGCAGTCTGTGCTGCAGTCAATGACATCTATGACCTTTTCTATTTAATACAGTTATCATAATTTACATAATACAAGCATGTACACACACCAGTGATCTTGTTTGTTCCACTGCCTCCTTTCTTTCCTGACTTGCATTAGTAACCCTGGGAAAACAGCAATCAACTGTATGCTGTTTTTAGCAGGTTCTCACTTTGTATAATCACTTTATTTTCTACTGTTTGCAAAACATACAATAACTGGAGTGGCTTTATTGATTAAAAGTTTGTTTTTTAATCTGTTTGCAGCAAATATGATTGAATCAAAGTCCTTTGAAGTGGAGCTAAAAGATGCAGAGCCTGACATTATTGAACAGCTTGTGGAGTTTGCTTATACCGCAAGGTAGTTTTGTTATTAAAGCTTACACTTTTTCTAGGAAGCCTGACAATTGTAAATGATAAAATCTTAAAATAATGCTTTTGTGATTCATCAATTTTGTTACTATTACAGTTCTTTACTTTGTTTAAAGCCTGATGTGACTAGACCTTCTATCCTTCCTCCGTTTTCCTTTTTAATGAGTAGGAAGGTCTACAGACCAAAGAGAACGGTATTTGTCTCCAGAAAGCAATTCAAAGCACTTCAAGCTTTTGACTTCAGTGTTAGAGTCAAATGATATTTCCCACTGTTCTGAAATTCAGGCCTTTATTGTTGTCAGCACAGTCTCTCTTTGTGGCCACAGTAGCTATGGCACGGAACCATTTCCAGGAGTTACACCTTCATCTCAAAACAGGCAGTGTGGGTAACTGTTCTGTGGACAGCAGTTCCCTCCTATCTCAGGTTGTCGGTGTGTTTGGGATTTTTTGTGGATTGTTTGTTTTTTCCCCCAAACAGAGCTCCTACAGATGGTGAGGATTGTAAACAGTACTTAATCAGCTTTAATTAGATCTATGGATGGCAGGCCTTTCATCTTTGTACTAATGGGATTAGCTCTCATTAGGGAGGCTTTCTCTTTTTTTTTAAGAGGAATCTTCTTGTATACTCCGTGAGTGGTGAGAGACAGTCTGTGTAGACACCCCACCCCAGCCACATGGTTGCCTGCCCTGGTGCCCGAGCCCTAGTCTGTGGGTTCTGTACCTTCTCTTGAAGCACTGCCATACTAGTTCTGCTGATGAACTCTGGGCAAATCAGCCAGGGCAGTTCTGACAGTGTTTTAGACACAGTTTGCTGATGCTGACATCTATTTGGGAGTAGGAAACTGTCACAAAAAAGGTCTTTTTGGGTTTTGGGTTTTTTTTGTGTTAGTGTCTAACCACACAAGTCAAAGCAATAGTATAGGACTGCAGTGGACCTGTGTTACAGGCTTATTCTTCACATCCCAGGACTGGTTACCTTTTGCCCTGCCTCGGTAAAGCAGAGCAAATGAAAGCAGTTTGGAAAGATCATAAAGGGAGATTGTGTCTTCAGACTGTGTGTGAAAGATTCTTGGGCATATAGCAGGGAAATAATTTTGCCGTTTCTGTGAATTGGCGTAAGTTGCTTTTTTTTTTTTTTACTGCAGCAAATGAGGTAATTTCAGTGATGCTAATTTTATACCTTCTCTTTTTCAGAATCTCAGTTAACAGCAATAATGTCCAGTCTTTACTAGATGCAGCAAACCAGTATCAAATTGAACCTGTGAAAAAAATGTGTGTGGACTTTTTAAAAGAACAAGTTGATGCTTCCAATTGTCTTGGTAAGAGAAATAGACTTAAACTTACTGTTTATTTTTTAAATTTGCTGTTCCTGAAAAGTAGATAATATTGTCTAAAAGACAGTAATGTTTGGCTAAATCCAGGCAAATAAAAATAATGTTGCTCTGGATCTGAACTGTTTCCCCTTGCCACAGGGTCCACTGAATGTGCAAGATCTCATCCAGCTTGGCAGGACACTGGGGCTTGGTTAGAGAACCACAGTTGAAAAGGTGGAGCTTTCAGTTGTTACTGTACTTGCAGACACAATTTGACAGATTTGTAACTTACGAAACTAGCATATCTTCTACAAGAATGAACAGAATAAGTTTAGGTTACTTTTGGTTTTATTCACTTTTCATTTTGACTGAAATCCATGAATGTCATCTGGGCAGGTTTGATATAATATGTTCTGTAGCTGTAATGTGAACTTGGTGTTACAGAAAAGATAAACAAGTAGAACTAAGTACTTTTTCATACTTAAGATTTGGTGCACTTCATTTAATCAGAGATTAAAGAGAAATTTTTTTTTAGGGTTTCTTACTGACATTTGTTAGGTAATTCTCTTAGTAACAGCTCAAGCATGTTACAGATGTTTATAATAGCAATAGAAATGTTTTGCAGAGTGTCTGAATTACAGATTCAACTGACACTTCGATGCAGTACAGCTGTGGCTCTGAAACAACTGCTGGAAGAAAGGCATTATCTACTAAGGAAAATGCCACTTAGGCTTGCTTTGAGTGGCTTTTATGTAGCTGGAGAATCAATTATGCCAACATTTGCATACTTTGTTGCTAATTTATAGCAAAAAGGGAGATAAAGATTAAATAATTTTTTTCCTTAAGGCATTGTTTGTAAGTTGAAACATATTCTGTGCAGACTTATAGGCAAATGCATGGTTTATTAAAAAAATGGATTTGAAAGAGACCATGGCTTAATTTGAATCTCTTGAAATTTTGTCAAGAGGTCATACACATGGATTTTATCTTTCTGCTTTGCATTTTACTACTTAGAGCAGCTCTGACTAGTTGTAGCCCATGGGATAGTGAGTTACTCCTAGTACACTTGCCATCTCCTCCATAAAAGGAGGAAGGCTGTAGCATGATGAGCAGGAGTTCCTGCTGAAAAGCTCTGTGCTTATGTAGTTTCTAGTGGGAAGGCTGGCAATGGTGCTTCTCAGTAACAGTTGCTATTTATAACTTTGTGCCGACATTCTGCCCTTCCAGCAACATGGACATGACTTTTTTGTGTTGGTCTGCAGCTGACTGAGCTACCTCTATAGAAAAGTCACAGTTCACCATGACTCTTGAAGGAAACTGGGCTTGGTTGGTGACTGATGCTGCATGAGCAGGTCAGGGAAGGTCATAAAACCTGGATCCAGTTTCTCAAGCTGTTCTGGTTAGACTTTGTTGTTGTGGCATGTTGGTTAAGGTACTGTTGTCAGCTTCATAATGGGGAAAGAAACATGAGGAAATAGTGCTGGAAAGATACTTAATACAGCAAATGTTGCAAGTCTGACATTCCAATTAGTTTGGAAGGGATAGGAATAAGCAGCTTGTCCTTGTCTTAGTTTGTCTTGAGTTGCAGATGAGTTATGATAGCATGTGTTTAAAAAAAGAAAACAAACATGGTAATAAATATTAAACTGAGGTTGCAAGTATCACTGAAATTATGGTAATTATACTCTATTTTAATATATTAAAGGTAATTGCAGTTCAAATTTGGAAGGGTTTTTTTCTTACTTCATAGGCATAAGTGTGCTAGCAGAATGCCTAGACTGCCCAGAACTGAAAGCCACTGCAGATGACTTCATCCATCAGCATTTCACTGAAGTTTACAAGACAGATGAGTTTCTTCAGCTGGATGTTAAGCGCGTGACACACCTCCTGAACCAAGATACATTGACAGTGAGGGCAGAAGACCAGGTGAGATCCCTGTTTCATACCAGCTAAGAGCACTGAACTTCACTATCTTTTTTTGATCAAGAAGTTGTTGCATGCATTCAAGTATCTCACTTCTGATGTTCCTAGAGGATATGATGCACATAGTGCTTGCTAAATTGTGGAATAAAACATGCATTCTAGCTTGGTCAAAATCAAATTTTAATAAATATTCACGTTTCAGGAGTGGTTTATGTATGTGTTTCAGCAAACTAGGAAGAAAGAAGTCACAGAGGGAATTAGCATAACAGTTTCCTTTATTGAGATAGCTATAGGGCTTCTGATTCCATAGCATATGAGCTAAATTAAGTTTGATGTATCATAGCAGTTGCTTCTAGATTGGGATTTATGTGCTTCGAAGTGTGAGCAGACTGGGCCTTAATGGCTGCATGTTTCTACCTGAGTATGGTCTCGGCCTATTCTAGAGAGGAGTTGCTTCTGATGGAAACATATGCATACACAAGTTAAGCCTGGGGAACTGAGGGACTTGGAAGCAAGATGAGCAAAACACTGAAAGCTAGATGCATTGGCAGTGATGGAAGGCCCTTATTTAGGGAGCGGACATAAAAAAGTTTAGGTCGCTGAAAGGAGCCTGGAGTTTCACTCAATTAAAAGTTGTAAGCTGTGGTAGAAGTTACATTTGCAACTGTCCTACTTGGAATGCTTGATTCAGCTTACAGCACAGCCCTGAATGCCTGTTGACCTCCAACAGGCAGAAGAATCAATTTGGAGCATTAAGGTTTAGTTATTTGTCTTACAGTGTGGTGATGTACTTTATGAAAATAAGAGTTCCTGGGAGTGGGGGATAATATCAGGTCATTGAATATAGTAGTAGGCCGGTTAGAAGTATAAATATGAGCTGTGTCACAGTTCAACATTCGTACCGAGTGCTGGATGAAAATCAGGTCACAGGGTAACATTCTCAGAGCTGGAAGTGTTGTTTGGCTTGCAGCCAAAATGACACTTTGGAATTCACGTTCTTGAAGTTCTGTTGGTAAGGTAGGATGGCATGCTTTAACCTGGCAGCAGTGGTAGAAAACATTGTACATCATCATTACAATTCCTTTAGGAAACTAGCAGTGTGCAGTATGAAACTACAGAAGTTTGCCAGTGGTACTATAGGAATCTTATTTCTCATGAGTACTGCTAGAAAATTGACATAGTACTCTAATGTCTGTATTGGTGTAAAGCATATTTGCATTTAGTACAAAAAGAAAGGTGGCAATAATTACTGCCTGTCCTATACAATGTTTCCATCCAAGTCATTCTGTTGAATGACTTTAGCTGATGGAATTGAGCCATAAGTATTTTTTTCTGTACTTTCCCTCATTCCCTGGTAATTTTGCAAAATTATAGCTGGAGTGGTTTAGTAGTCCTTCTGAATAATTCTGCCATTAAGTTTCTTTCCATGTTATGTCTCAGTCACTCACTACTGATTATTGTGACCAATTTCAGCTACAGGCATAGGTATTGGCTGTGCTTGTAATGAAGTTATCCTGCCACTTTAGAGTCAGTGTTACTAGATAAAGCCTGCTGTGTCCGAGAGCAGCATGGGAGTATCATAGTTCATATATAATACTAGACTTTTGTTTCATTTCTTCCTGACTCGCGGTACAGTCATAAATAGAGCAGATTTCATGATTACTTTCCCTGTTCTGTCTTCACTGCTCTTTAAGGAAACCCATTACCTTTTCCTGTAAAGAGGAGAAAGAGAGGAGGCCCTCTGATAAATTTACAGTAGTCTGCAGCTAAAAACTTTGATTTAAATGGTCCCCTGAGACACAACAATAGCAATATATTTGGATCCCTAACATGATGATTTGGTAACAGAAGCAGTTTGTCATCTTAGGAAACCATATCAAGTAGAAGCTATTTCAACATTTCTGGGGAATTATTACTGATGTTATGGCATTGAACTTCAAATACTAGACTTAACCTGGTACAGGAGTTACGCACATAAATGTGAATTGCAGATTCATGTTTTCCATTTGGAGGAAAAAAGTTAAATAGCAGAAGTAGTAGGAGGTTTAAAATTTGTAGATGAGTTTTATTCTATGGTTGTGTATTTGTTTTACTTCATGTCTGAGCATTGTCTTTTTTTGGGTTTCAGTAACTGTTTTGTTGCGGTGGGGGTTGGGTTTTTTCTGGAAGATGGCGATGGATCCACACATACTAAAATGATACTACAAATTAACCTCCGGTTTAGAGCATTAGGGTTCAGTTATGTGTCTTACTGTATGGTGATGTACCTTATTCTTTTCTTTCCATCTCTCTTGTTTAAGGTTTACGATGCAGCAGTCAGATGGCTGAAGTACGATGAGCCCAATCGCCAGCCGTTCATGGTTGATATTCTTGCTAAAGTCCGATTTCCTCTGATATCAAAGAACTTCCTAAGTAAAACAGTTCAGGCTGAACCACTTATTCAGGATAACCCAGAATGCCTTAAAATGGTGATCAGTAAGTGATCTCTAGCTGAAATCTTTATAATGTTCTGTATAATTAAAAAAATGTTGTGGAATTTTTGAGGATTGTTTGCTTTAAATGCTCTGACAACATATCCACATTAAATCCATCTGACTGTGTTCCCTCTAGCATGTTACCTTTAGTTGAAGTTGGATTAGGAGATTATTACGTAAATAAAACCTATCTTATGTAACAGTGTGACTTTCATTTGTTTTTTCCTAGCAAATGACATGAACTCCATGAGAAGTAATGGAATGGAGATTTTGTCAATGACTCATTAGAGTAATTGAAAGTTAGTCTGCCTTTGGGACACACTAGTAATTTCAATATCATTCATGCTCATATGTGAATTAATAAAAGAAATACTTCATGTCAAAATTTTGAGTATTATAAAGCTTCTCTAAGCAAATTAGAATGTTAACTCTATATTGCACTATTTTTATCTCTAGTATATACTGACCATTGATCCTGAAATGATTGATCCTACATTTGCATTCTCAAGGTGCAAATAAGATAGGGAACAAGCTTCCCCTTTGTTTTTAGATACCACTCGTGAAATTTTGTCATGTAAGAAAGAAAAGCCTAGATGTTAATAAATATTCTGGAAATAAATTTTTGATTTCAGAAGCAGTTAACTAGTTGGCTTCATTTTAGTGTAGATCTAAAAAACAGTACACAACTGCTTTCCTTCAGATTCAATGAGCAAGATTCAAATTAACCTATGTGTTGGTAAGTATTTGCTGACCTTTGACATCTCAGTCATACTTGTTGTGTAACATGGAGTTGGATGCATTGTTTAAGAAATAAGGATTTTTGTGTAGTTTTAGTGGCTTGTAATGTCACCGATATTTTTGCATTCTCTGGAATGTTTCTTAGGCGAATGCTTATTCTCTTCTACCAGTTATAACTAATATTTTGCATTGTCAGCTAAGAACAAAAGTAAGGGGTTTTCATGAGTGTGCAGTGTGCTAGAGATGCCTTCTTATCAATCGGAAAGTGTGGCGTGAGGAAGTGCCACAGTTGACTTCTGATTGTATTCAGGTCCCTTCTTTTAATGTTAGCACTGTCCTCTTTAGACTCCCAGTTTTGCTGTTCCTTTTCTTTGGGTTTGCCTCCTTTTGCCTGTTTCAATGCAACAAACTTAATTGCTTGTTAATATTGTATAAATTAGCTATCGATCAGTTGCTATATAACAGGAGTCTATATCCATGTCCTTGTTGTGTGGAGCAGGCAGTTTGAGACAAGGTGTAAGTCTGGATGTATGCCCTTATCCTCATGTGCTGCTGTGCATTATTCTTCCCTTTTAAATCAGAGCTATATATAGGTGTAATATAGAAACTTAGTTTCTCTCTTTTCCTTCTCTTCCCACTCTCCCCTGTCCCTGCCTTTGAAACCTCCCTTGCTATGTGTGAGCTACACTAGATCTGCAACAGTTGTTGTCTTCGTTCCAGGTGGGATGCGGTACCATCTCCTTTCCCCAGAAGACCGAGAAGAGTTAGTGGAAGGCACACGGCCAAGAAGAAAAAAACATGATTATCGCATTGCTTTGTTTGGAGGCTCACAGCCCCAGTCCTGCAGATATTTTAATCCCAAGGTAATCGTTACCTCAGAATGCATTAAGATTCACTGTTTGTAATCTCACCTGTTTTATTTGCTGATGGTATTAACTAAGAGATTATGAGCTACAAAATGGTATTAGGAAGGATGTATTCCCTGCCTCTTGGGTATGCAGTTGGAAGAATATGGTTAATTAACTATTTTTAAGTCTGTGTACCAAGATGTAATACGTCATTTTGAATAGAATGATTGTGTTTGTTTCTTGGCAATATTAGATACGGAGATCTGATCAATCCATGAGTTGAGAATTGATTGGTATGTGCATCACACAGCTGCAAAGAAATAAAAGGTCACCAAAACATCAGGCAATTGGTTAGGAATATAGAAAAGTCTGTATGCATGTGCATGCGCTTATGTGTTTAGAGTAACTCAAAGCAATTTTTTTTAGCACTGTTAAGTTATTGGCTCATATTTTAGTGTAGAATCCAGTTTTGAAGTGCAAGGGGTTTTTTTTTAGTGCATTTATTATAAATATGCAACCACTTCTAAATATTAATGGTTCAGGATTTTGTTTGTTCTTAAGAGTATGTAAAGAGTGGGATGGGGAATGAGGAGAAAGTATTACGTAAGTGGAAAAGAGTGAGTTTCTTCAACAAAAAACTTAGAGTTGGCCAATTTATAGCAACCAAGTTCTGCCTGAAATTTGTTCCCGTGTTTCCTGAATAAAATCGAGCCACGGGAATGTTTCAGCTATACAGACTAAATGGTCTAGAAACATCAACTGCATGCAGAAGGTTTACCCATACTCTGTTTTACCAGGCAAGCACATGTAGTAATACAGAAAAAAGTTGCTACATAAACATCAGGGCTCTCTAAGTTATGAAATCACATGCATGTAATATTTTGTGCAGAAATTCTGGTTCTAACTCAGCATATTAAATGCTTGTTATGATTTCAAACGGTTTTGTGTGTTATCTGTGTGAACTTTATAATCAATGTGAGCCCTGTCAAATCTAATTCAGAATGAATGAGCCTTGGGGATGTGTTTTGAACTTTTCTGTCATATTCCTATGTAAGATGAAATTGAAGCCACCTTCTTTGAGTACCCCTCAAGCCTGGGGAGAAGAAAAACCTACTACCTTTGCTGACTTAGATTGAGAGACATTTGATATGAATTTCCATTTGGAGTTCAAGATTCCCAGCTAATGACCACCTTTTTCCTTCATACACATACCCAAGATAAGCAGTACTCCAGCTGGGGATGAGGAGGTGAGGGGTGCAGAGCAGATAATCCTTTCCTTTCCAAGGTCTGAGTTGGGGAAGTCTTTGATCAGGGCATTCAGAACTTTTCAAACAGTTACATGGTTTTGGCAAAGAAATCTGTTTTGTGGACAAAAAGTACCATCCATGAAAGTCTACATAAAGCATAGGATAAAATGCCTTTTTCTTTCATAGACTGTTTGTCCAAGCATAACACCAAAAAGTAACTGAATTGGGAAGAAATTTTACAGAACTGCCTCCCGATCAAGACTTATGGCCTTGCATGTGGATTAATGGGCAGGGGGAGAATGGGGCAGGGAAGGAAAATTCAAGAAGTGGGAAATTGGAGATTGTTTTTCTAACAAGCATGTTTTCCTAGTGCTTGTATCCTTTCTTGGGTGTTCTTAGCTAGCCTGTCATGTCTCGTTGGATAGCTTTTACCTAATTTCCAGTTCTAATCTATTTAAAGGTCCTTTTCTGAATGTTTTGCTTGAATATCTGAGTTTGATATTTAAAACTGTGACAGTAGCTTCTTAAATGCAACAAGCCAAGGATCCAGAACTCCCGTCGAATTAGCATTTAACTCACTTTAATTAGTCTCATCAAAAGATGATGAAAGGGTCACAGAGCAGGGAATTAAGCTTGTGTACGTACTTTTGCAAGGTTAGGACCTTGGGAAAGAATTGAAATTTTGTTTATTGTCTGTTAATGGAATAGTGACCTAGTCCTTCACTTGTGAATTTAATTAAATTTAGTAATTTAATTAAAATCTTATGTCACCTAAATTGACAGTTGTTATACAGATTTCCATAATTCTGGTGCAAAAATTTTAATTTTCACTGATGCCTTTGCACACAAGATTAGTCTCTAATGCTGATTTTCATTTCCTTTTTGTTAAAAGGGTGCTTTAAATAAGACTGGATTGGATACTGTGTGTTATTTGTTGAGACTGTTAGCAGTATGAGTTTAAGACTATATTTGTCGTTTGTGTTGCACTGTAACTGGTATTTCTATTGATGCATGTACTTCATCAAGAGAGCAAAATGATGCAATGGGGCAGATGCAGATGGGTATAACACTTGTGGAGCAGTCTGGCACTAATTTGAGTAGAGATGTTTGTTTTCAGATGACTACTAGAAATCTTATTAACAGTTGTGGGAAGCATTTTCTTGTTGAATTTTCCACATATTATTTTTAAAAAATATATTCTTTTTTTTTTTTCCCCTAGGTTGGGAATAACATACTGGTTGTTTTGTTCTATGAGTTCTTGATAAAAAATTTATACATGACTTTGAGATTTCAGGTCAACAATATGCTTATTCTTTTGAAATTGCTGTCTCTAGTGACCAGAAATGGTTGGAAGTTTTAACTTTTTAGCAGTGTAAAATTCAACAATATCAAGTAAAAAGTGACAGATGCCTGGCAACGCTATTTCTTGATGACTAAGGGAAACAGCATACCTTTTATGAGGAGATGAAGATGTAGTCAATAAGCTGTTAGTGGGGAGGTTGTCCACATTGGGCATGTCTGCTGTTTTCTGTGACAAACTTTGAAGAGAAGGTATCAACTGAAAATGAGGGAAAAGTCTTAAACAAGAAATGTGCTTTTTCACATGACCCATAATTGCACGTGCCATTCTTATCACAGGGTCTTGTGGCTCTTCGGAGTTCAGATAGTTTTAATAAGTGGTTAAGTAAATTGATGAAATCAACCATTTGTTGAAAACAGAGATCAGCAGGGGAAGTGTTACTGTATACCTGTCTTGGTCTGTCTTTCCTTACTCAGGCCCCCAGAAATGAGGCTTGCACTGCCCAGGGCTGTGTGGATATTGGCTGTGGTGTAAAGCAACTCTTCTGCATAATTCCTAAATGTGTTAAATGCAAAAATTGAATCAATTCTATGTGGTACAGACTAACACTGAAGAGCATTACAAGAGGATGGCCTAAATTGCCTCCTGCTGAAAGAGGAGGATACTGCTGAGCATGCTCAAGTTATGGCTTTCTGTTTGATAAAGGTATGGATGAAATGGATACATGAACTGAAGCTATAAAAGTGGGTCAGATCACAGCCCTTTATAACAGTAAAGGAAAACAACAGGATTTTTTGTAAAATTGCCAGTTTAAGCTAGAAAGTATGTTGATCTTGCACAATGCGCTGAGACATTTTCTTAAGATTTATGCAGCTATTTATTTTGCCATGCTGTAGTATGGCTTTCCTTTCTAGGATGCCCCAGGACCTGTTTCTCACCATAAAGGGCCACATGCACCTGCCAGCTCTTCTTGATATGGGGGATGCTACAAGAAAAGATTGTAAGATGTTTTGGACTATAACATGCTCTGCCTCTCTTTCTTTGAACCCCCATGTAGGAGTCGCTGTTCTTCCTCATTGACCAAGGTGTTTGAAGTATGTCCTTGCTAAGAAAATGTAATGATGTAACGTCTTGTGTGAACCATTGCAGTGAAGGTCATTCAGCAGGTTGAGGTAGACCATCTTGAGGTGGCACAGATAACAGTTAAGGTCCCGTACTTTCCTGTTCGGTATAGGATACAAACTATGCTCATGGAATATGTGAGATGCTATTACTCAAGAAGTGTTTCTTGTGCTGTATGCTATCCTGGTCTGCCATCAGTTGCTGAGTTTGGTGTTATTAAGGCTTTGGGCATTACTGCCTATATTTGATACTCGCTGATTTTGCCAATCTGTGCAAAATCAGTTTCTAGGCAACGTGACTGCCAGTATTTGTGATGGAGCATTACCCTATTTCTCATGCGATCAACTGTGGATAGCTAGAGATCATTTGTGTTTTGTAAATTCTGTAAATAAGCTTCTAGTTGTCATGGTAATAAAGTATGTATCAGAGCTTTTTAACTGAGTTGCTTGTCAATTTGGATATTCTCCTTTTTCCATTGTCTTTGGTACATTCTGTATTTTATTATTTTTTAGAAATAATGTGTTACTATATGTAAGATGTCTTCTTCCATTGCTATAAAAGAAAATGCAATCCTACTTTATTGATCACATGCATTGTTTCTAACATAATAGCAGCAGGAGGTCAATTCTGTTGGAAAAAACACAACTGTTTTTCAGGGACGTTGTACTGGGTGCACACAGGGAATGAAATAGAAATTCATAATGTCATGGTTCATTGCAGCTAACCGTGTCTGTGTCTAAAAGAATTTTTTAAGAGTACGCCTGAGGAGTATTCTTCAATAAACAGTGTTCATGTTTTTTTTGAAAAGGAACTTAAAACTGACCATATCTAAATCTCTATGAAAAGCTGTGTTTGAAAAACACTCGCTGTGCAGGTAAGTGTTATAATCTATTAGACATTACTTGTTCTTTGTAATGCAGGATTACAGCTGGACAGACATCCGATGTCCCTTTGAAAAGCGCAGGGATGCAGCTTGTGTCTTCTGGGACAACGTAGTTTATATTTTGGGTGGTTCCCAGCTCTTCCCTATAAAGCGAATGGACTGCTACAATGTGGTGAAGGATAGCTGGTATTCCAAGCTAGGACCTCCAACACCTCGAGATAGCCTTGCAGCCTGTGCTGCTGAGGGCAAAATTTATACATCTGGTGGTTCAGAAGTGGGTAAGACACTAAAAATCTTTAAAACAAACAAAAAAGCACAAAGAAAGATAGCTGGAAATTTTTCTGGTTTTTGCATGACTGTTGACAAGAAACTGCACTTTGCCATGTTAGCCTAATGAGATTATTTTCCTATATTTAGGATTTTATCCCCCTCTGCCCAATCCAACAACCTGTGTTTTTAAAATGGTTTCACTGAATGAAATGATTAATCTTTACATTAACTAGAGCATAAAGTAGACTGCAGCTCTTAGGGGTTAACTAGGGACAAGGCCAGGTTGGATGGAGCTTTGAGCAACCTGTTCTAGTGGAAGGTGTCCTGCCCATGGCAGGAGAGTTGGAAATAGGTTATCTCTAAGGTTCCTTCCAAACCAAATTATTCTGTGATTCTATGAAATATATTTTGGGAGTCCCACTTCTATAAATCTACAAAACTTAGAGTGGTTTAAAATTTTCTGCGATATGTGGCCAGAATAGCTGCGTTTTGACAACAGCTTCCTTGTATGCAGCATATGTTGAGCCTAATGAGATTTTTTTTCAAGGGGAAAAAAGAAAGGTAGAAAGGAAATCTTTTAAAACTACTGCTCTTGGTGGTGAAATGATACCTGGTCCTCTAAAGGAATTTGTCCAATTTTTCTTTCAAATGGCAGAAGTTATCTTCTTTTATTTTGTTATTCTGTTGATTTGCTTCAGCAAAGGGAGATAAAATATTTTCTCTAGATGTTATTACTCAAAATAGTAAAGAAAAAATAAGACCATTGGGATTTTTTCTCTCTCCAAAAAACCCTAGAGGCTGACTTATGCTATCATGTTATAGGAACATTTTATTTTGTCTACACCTGATACATCATCAACAACCCAAAAGTTGTAATGTAGGCATGCTATATCCTTGAAAGTAGAGCTTTAAAAAAAGCTATGTTCTGGGGAAAAAAAGTCCTAGAAGAATGAAATTTTCTAGTAGATCCTTTTGAGTTCTGCATCGGTGCAGAGGGAGGTGAACAGAGGAAAAAGGTCATAATCAGTGCTTAACATTGATAAGTCATTTAATGGGAGGTTGTAACATGTAGGCCATGTAATTTGGCCTCAAATATTTTAAGAGGTCTAATAAAGCAGCAGAATAGGCAGTTCCCAGGTGCCACCTCACGTGGTAAATGTGAAATAGCACTTTTCCCATTACTTGAAATAGACTTAACTAAGGCTGCACTGAGAAACTTGAAACACTACAAAATCTCATAAATCTTCATAATTTCCCACATTTCAGTTCATGGGGAATAATGATAGAAACTTTTATTGTATAGTTTATTTTTGAATACGTGTTAAATAGTTAATACAACTGTAATGGAGATCTTAATTTAGCAGTTTTCTTTGAAAACTACCCTCACACTGTGCACAGCTTCACTTTGCTTTCCATAAATATTACTCAAGACAGAACAGTAAAAGCCCAAATTTAATAATGCAGTTTATTTTGCCTGTGCTTTTTTCTTTAGATTCAGTGCACACTGAATGTTTGGAAAAGTCTGTCTCTCCTGAATCTAGTATTTTCTAATTTGAAGCAGGCAATTATGTAAAAGCATTAATCTGATAAAATGCTGCAGTGTGTTTAGCTACAAAGAAATGTAAAAAAATTGCCTGTTTTTTGCATCAATTGAAGAGGTCGGATTACTGTGCCAGTCCATGGCTCATTTCCCCTTCTTGAATTGATGGGAGTCCTGTTTTATTTGCAATAACTAGCAGAGTTTAGAAGCTGAATTGTTCCACTGTTTTGGTACAGGACAAATACTTATTATACTGAAAATGGAAGCTTTTATCTGTTAAAAAAAGACATTAAAGACAGATCTGCCTTATTTTCTATGGATGGGAATTTCTACAACTTCAAAACAATAAGGATGACTGTTTACATCAAAGAAAAAATACATCCCACTCTGTACAATTTTTGGTGAAATTGAGAATTACAGAGTAGAAGTAAACAAATGCACAGTTTATAGGAGTCTGTTTCTGTATTTTGGGTCTGGAAACATAGCATTGTTTTGAAGGTTCAAACCCTCAACTGGTAGTGAGTACTGCTAGTATGACACAATTTTTGGAAGTAGAAATCCAAGGAAGAAGAGGCACAAGAAAAGCCACCTTGAACAGTTCTAGGTGAATATATCTATTGAAGCAAAGGGAAGAAGGACCCTGGTTCTTTTCTGAGAAAGTTGTATGCAGCCTTCTCTGCCTTGCCTGTGATTCAGTTACTTCAGCACAAGTCTTTAAGCTCCCATCTATCTTCATTAGAAAAATCGCTTTTGATTTCAGTAATAGTTTTCTTGGCCCCTGAGGGAGGAGTACACAGACCCTGCACTTCCAGAAAATGAGTATCTGCTACTCCTCAGGAAGAAAATAAAGTGGGGAGGGGTAGCTGTTTGGTGATTGCTAATAATTCAGGAGTATGGTATGACATAATCAAGCTATCAAAATTCCAAAGGCAATGAGTATTCTGGGAATTGGGCAAATCACATTGCATACAGAAAAAACTCATGAACTTGTAGTAAGTTTACAAAGATGGTTACATCTTTACATCTGAAAGTTCAATATATTTCCAAGTAGTAAGAGTAGCATGAGCTGATGACAGGGGATCAGTAATCTATATATATATATCTCTGTTCAGGATTTATTCCCCTCAAAAAACCCCAAACTTTATTTTTTTTCTTGTTGTTTTTAAACAAAAATAACAATTTAATCAACTTACTTACTGGAATAAACAAGTGAAAGAAACTATAAGTATGTGCTTTTGAATAGTCCCAGATTTCAAGTTGGTCAGCTCTGCTTTTGGAGGTGGGAAAGCAGCTTTCCCTTTTCAACTAAGAAACCAAGTCTCAGTTTGATAATTGCTGTTAGACTCTTCCCTTGAAAGACAACCATAAAAATTAATGCCACTTTGGTGGGTTTCTGTTTTTTCAAGGAAATTCTGCACTGTATTTATTTGAATGCTATGACACGAGAACAGAGAGCTGGCACACGAAGCCCAGCATGCTGACTCAGCGATGCAGCCATGGAATGGTAGAGGCGAACGGTCTCATTTATGTGTGCGGAGGAAGCTTGGGAAACAATGTTTCTGGAAGAGTCCTAAATTCCTGTGAAGTTTATGATCCAGCCACCGAAACGTAAGTATTGTATTAATTGTATTAATGTTATTTTTAGTCATTTGGGTCTTTGCTAGCTCTGTAAATGACTCAAGTATAGATGACTAAAGGAAAAACTGTATATGGTAAGGAATTTTCCTGAGTCAGCAGTGAGGAATCAGTTATTTGTAGCTTTACTTGAAAGGCAGTTTTTCTTAAGCAGCTTTCATCCCTGTTTCACTTTCTTAATGATAGGTTTCATTTACATATTTTATACTTATTTTCTACGAACTAGATGGTGACTCTTCCTCTTGTGTTTGGGTTTCTTTTTCCCCAGGTGGACTGAGCTGTGTCCAATGATTGAAGCCAGGAAGAACCATGGGCTGGTGTTTGTAAAGGACAAAATATTTGCTGTGGGTGGACAAAATGGTTTAGGTACTTGAATTCTATTAATTCTCTAGCTGGTCACACAGCAATGAATCTGCTCTTGTCTATTTTGCAATGAATTCTGCTCTCTTCAACTGAAAAACTCTGAGCAACACCATCACACATCCTGTTGTTGCCACTTTAGTTTTGCCTTTCTCTTTTCACCTCCCCACTTCACTGTATCTTATTTTTTAAATTCTTGTACTAATAAGAGTACCGTCAAGTTCAGATATGTACCCCTACTGTAGCCCAGTTCTGAAGTAGTTAATATGGCTAAACCAGGCATCTAAGAAAAGAGAATTAATTTTTTTTTTTTAGTTATTTATGATGTGTTTTGAGATATTTTAGCATTCTTTTGAGAGACAGGTAAAGGTATAGCCACTATTTTAGGAACTTCAGTCCAAAGACTTAAAGATAGTCAGATATTATAAAGTGGTGAAAATGTGAGACCTCTTTTGAGTGCCCAGCTTTGAAATAAGACTTACTGTCGTGGGCAGGTCATTTATGATCTGCCTGTTTCCTTGTCTTTAAAACTAGAAGAATAATAGTTTATCTACCAGAATAATTGAATTTTAATTACCAAGGGTTTCTAAAGTGCTTTTCAAAATGGAAAATTCTCATTTATGAGGTTTTAAAGTCACTATTTATGGTAACTGGTATACTTGATATCAGATGAATGCTATTTTAGAATACAGCTTGATTTTTAATTGGCTACTAAAACTATTCCATCGTGATTGATTCCTAATGCAAAAACGGTAGATGCATTTATTGCCCAAACATTTTATCAATCTGTAACTGCCAAAGCTGCCATCTTGTACAATGTTAGCTGAATGCTCCTTTTAGAAGTGTTAATGACTGTTCTTACTGGAATAGAATGAGGAAGAGTTATGTATGGGGTGAAAGACTCATACCTCTTAACATGATAGAAAAGTTTCTTAATCTCTCAGATCTAGTAATTCAGGACTGGAAGTGAAAACTGACTCAGAGTTGTTAAATAGGGATAACAGAATGTTTGTGGCTATTGTAAGGTGTAATTACTAACATATTTCTTGAAGAAGCGAATCTTAGTCATAAAATCTACTCTTCTCTAATAACTCTTGGTTTCTTTGGCCCTTATCAAAGGCTTTTACACTTCAGTGATTTTACTAGCATCATGAAGAGAGACATCCTCTATCAGTAAATGGCCAATTTTGGTAAAGGTATCTGTCAGTCCTCTAGAATAAAATGCCCTAACTATAGGGAAGTTTCAGATAGATTCCTAAGTTTTAGTCACTAGCCATAAATCCGTCACAAATTCAGCATCATTAGTTCTTCTGTTCATGAAGTAGTAACACATTGGAATCTCTAGAAAGCGTCTAATGTGAATTTGTTACAACACATCTTAGTTTCAATCTCCTTTTTACTTTTCTCTGTATTTATACAAGGGTAAACTGCTAGTTTAGAAACCTAGGGTGTTTTTTCAGGTTTGTTTTTTTTACTGTAGGGCTTTTAAAACCTTAAAAATAAAGACTTCAGTTTCATGGAATATTTGCATGCTCTAGTTCAGTCCATACAGTATAATGTAATAAGCAATTATCTATTTCATTGTTTTGTAGGTGGCCTTGATAATGTAGAATATTACGATATCAAGATGAATGAATGGAAGATGGTGTCTCCAATGCCATGGAAAGGTGTAACAGTGAAGTGTGCTGCAGTGGGATCTATAGTCTATGTCCTGGCTGGTTTTCAGGGTGTTGGTCGCTTAGGGCACATTCTTGAATATAACACTGAAACAGACAAGTGGATAGCCAACTCCAAAGTCCGTGCTTTCCCCGTGACGAGTTGTTTAATCTGTGTTGTTGACACTTGCGGGGCAAATGAAGAAACATTAGAGATCTGAAGACCTGTAGGAGATGCTGAGACATTCTTCAAGGACTTGGGGAAAGATGGCTATTGGTGCTTTGCTTCCATATTTTACTGAATCTTGTTAAATTTAATAACAGGAAAAAATGAGATGCAGTCTTTCAATTTGTATATACAGCATATTGTGTAATGTGGATTTTGTCATGCCCATTTTCTTGTCTGTTTTAAGAGATGGGGATGTGTTTTGAGAATCCACTTACCTAGGTAACATCACATGGCATCTTCCTTTAAAAGGGCTGTGGGTGTGGCCTTCTCAAACATAGACCAAATTAAAAATACTTAGAACTCTTCTAAAGCATTTGGTGAAGAAAAGATTTCTGGTTAAATGACACTTTACCAAGGTCAGTTGCAGATACTTAATTTGGTAATGGTGAGTAGGTATAGCTTGGGTCATGAGAAAGATGGGCAAAATTTTTTTCTCATTCATACCTACCTGCAGAAATCTTACCAGGATGCAATGAAGATATTTTCTCAGGAAAGACCAAGGACTGCTGTCTAATAAAGATTCCCAATATTTCTACAACTTTCTAGATCGTGATAGCTGCCCTCTTCCAATGAGTTTCTTCCATCATTTGCATGACTGCTTATCAATTTTTTAAAGTTAGAGAGGCCATATATAGAGATTAGAGAAACATTTTGATGGTCTCTGGCATTTTGGGGAGCTTTCACGGAAAGACTTGGATTCGTTTGGGTTTTTTTATTACACTGAGGTAAGGGAAGTCAAAGGGTGAAGTCGACAAGAATTGTGCACTATAATTAACAAGTTGGAAACTTGGAGTGAATTTTCAGTCTCTCTTCCCAGGCATCAGACTGTACATACTGTGGATGCCAAACTTTTAGCAAAGATGGGAAGAGGAATGGGAAAAGCAAATACAATATACAGATATATTGATTTTCTTCTTGAAAGTGACTGTTTTTAAAATGGCATGAACAGAGTCATTAAAGATACTTTACAGAAGTCTTCAGAAGTTGCGCATGGTTATTCATCTCTGGTCTAGAAGCACAGAGCTCTGTAAATGCTCCCAGCCACCACAATGGTAATTTCTTCATCCAGCATAGAAGTCCAGCCTGTCAAGCTCTCGGTGTCATCAACACTGTGTGCCTCTTCTCAGTTCTGGAGAACTATACAAATGATGTCTGTCTGATGTCTGTCCTGCTCCCATGCTAGTTCATTAATAGCTTCATTGTAATTTTGTCACCTCTCTTCTAACTTGCTAATTTTTTCAGGTCTGTTTCTATGAGACTATTGAGTTAACCTCAAAAGTTGGTGCTTGCCTACCTGTACCTTGTACCTCACTGGTGCTGTGGATGTTTAGTCTGTTTTAATTTTGAAGGTCCTCCAAATTCTCCTAAGTAGTCTAACTCCTGGTTTTCAAAGTCAGTGCTTCTTTGTAGGCTTCCTCCTGGTTTTCTCCCTCACCCTGACAACTCTGCCTGTACAGACAGGAGTAGATGCGCTCATGGGCTCAATAGCAGTTCCTGCACCTCCGTTCTTTATTCAGCAGTAAGTGAAGGCTGCGTGACTTTTTTCTGCTCCCCCTTGCCTTTCCCTACTCATAGCCACGAAACAAACGTGTCCCTGGTGCCTCCGCTCCTCGAGAATCCTGGCGAGAACTGTGCCCTTTTTAGGCTGGACAGGCTCTTTTGTCTGGTTTTATCCGCTTTTAAACTTGCGTAGCCCCGTTGTTCTAAGGGTTGTATATTCCTTGGTCCCCAGCGGCCCTCAGCACCTCACCGCCGGCGGCGGGGGGCGGCCACGCTCGTTCTTCGGCTCCTGCGGGGCTGCTGCCGCCTCTGCTGCGGGTTCGGGAACGAGCACCCGTGCTCCGGGCACCGCACCGCCGTCCCCGGGTCCCCGAGCGCGGCGGGGCGAGATGGGGGCGGGCAGGACGGGGGGCTGGAGGTCGCCCCCAGCCCTGCCCCGGTGCCCGCCTCGGGCGCTCCGAGCGGCCGCTGCCGGCGGGAGCTCCGGAGCGGGCCGGGGCTGTCGGCAGCAGCCTCCGGTGCGGCACTCGCGGGGTTGGGCTCCGGCGAAGGGACCGCGGGATATGCCACGAGGCCATGGGAAAGCGGCTCGGGAAACTTCCCTGCCAGGAGCAGCGAGCAAGTGTCCGGCAGCTGCCTGTTGTAGCTGGTGAACGTTGTTTCGGTTCACACCGGCTCTGGGTGTTCGGGAGCTCCGGGAAGGTGAAGGACACGACGGCGAGGCGAGGGCTGCAGTGATGGCACGGCAGGAACACGGCTGCAGTCGCTTCTCTTTATTTCTGTTGAAGGAGGGTGGTGGTTTGCCAGTTCATTTTGGGCGTTCACACCTGTGAAATTTGATAATGAATCCCTTGTGTGTCTCTACGTAACAGACCACGTAACAAAGGACCATTTCTTCGTAAATATGGAGGGCAATTGTAAGTATGAATCTGTTTTCTTGGAGGTTTTGACTGCTCCTGTCCTTGCAGGCTTTTTGGATGTCTTGCCAGAAGAGCTGCATCTGGAGTATTACAACTGCAGAGCAAAGAATATCATTGGGAATTACGTAAGAATTTTAAAAATGCTGGCTGGTGTGGACACCATGAGATAGGACTTGTTACTGTTCTTCAGGTTGCCAACTCTTGACTCACTTAGCTCCCAACTCTAGGAGATTATCAGAATGCCAAAATATCCTTCAATTCTGGTATACCAAATAGAGTACTGAAACAGCTGCTGGTCTGTATGCTCTGCCATAATGTCCTCTTTCTGCCTGAGATCCCTCACTCTAATTGTCCCATCTGATCTTACTCCTTATATAAAGTCAAAGAAGTTGACTTAAGGGCAATAGTAGGAGCATTTAGAGGAATTCTCTGTTAATAACAAAAATCTCAGCTTCTTGCCTTGAAGTTTCAGGAAAGCAAAAACCGTTTTTCTCGGCTTAATGAAGTTTCTTTTTTAATTCTGGATATCTTTTTTCAGTTCAGTTGTCAGATCACTCTTTTGTTTTTAAGTCTTCAGTAATAAAGACATGCTTTTCTTTTCCCCCTTTTTAGATAAATGCTGTTAGTTGTACAATGGAAAAATCGTCTGCTTCAGTTGAAAGCTTTAAATGCATCTACAAAAGCAATTTGGTAAGTGTTGAGGAAAGGCAAAATGTTCCTCTTGTCACCTTTGAATGAATTAATTTACGCTGATGTTAATTTCAGTTACAAAAGGCTTCTGAGATATAGCTAATTGTGATGTGTCACCTGGGTATATACTCTCGAATCCCGAGATCAGGGAATTGCAGGCAGGTATTACAGACCCCTTTAGTTCACTGAGGAAAAGAGCCAGTCAGGACAAATCCATGTTAGCAAGGCAGCAGCTGGATCCCAGCTTTGAAATATTTTCATTGCAAACCACATGAAAGGGGCCAGAGCTTAGCACAGGAAACTGGATGTGCCAAGGAGAGAGAAGAGAGTGAGTCAAAGCAGTGCCCTAGATAGAGTCACAAAGCACAAGATGAAACAGTAAGAGATGAGAACGAGAGCAGCAAGAGGTGATCAAGTCATTGACAGGAAAAAATCTGTAGTTTTTAACAGATTTGCATTTCTGGAGTGCTTTTCCAGAAAAGAATGTGTAGAGACTGAAAGCATTTTGTTCATAACTGCAAGAGCATGTGATTGTGATGAAAGTGATCCGTGTCAGACTGGGCAGCTCTATTTTTGCCTCAAGTATTTACTGAAAGACAGTTCCCTGTTTTGGAATCTAGTGTTCACTTATGACTTTGGAATTTTTTCAGCTCTCTGCTTTCAAGAACACGGGCATCCAACCATTGTCTGCCTTTGGACTGGGAGGACAGCAAACATCAAGCTTCTGCCTCACCTTCAAGTGGTGCTTTGTTTGGACAGACAGCCAGTGCCTCTGGACATCACGTCACCTCAGCGTCTGCTGCAGTCACCAACACCACCGCCTCAGAGAAGTTATTTACACCCAAGAGTGAATTATCAGCTGAAGAGTGGCAACAGTTTGAAGATAAGGAGTTTACCATTGGAAAGATTCCTCTTAAGCCACCCCCATTAGAACTTTTAAATGTTTACGACCTTTTAAGTTTATTCAGAAGTAACATGTTTTGAAGTCAAATCAAAGGCTTCCATTTTGTTACTTTTTGTCTCCTCTCTCAAGTCTCTTCTGCAGGAATAAACCCCCAGTTATAAACATCGGAACACTGTATTTTTGTCATTTCTTGGTTATTTTGGATGGACTTTTTACATCTAAGAAATTAAGTGTTGACTCTCTGCCCTCACTGTTTGTCCTAAAGGTGCCTGTATCACTGGCTGGGTATATCTCAGGACTAAAATCCTCACTTCCCACATACTCTGTATTTTGATCTGTATCTTCTTTATCCATCTCTGCCCCAATGTAGGGGTGGAATGGAAGAAACTAACATTTGCACATAAAACCTGATTATCCCATTTACCAAGTCATCAACTGTAAGATAATATTAAAATGCAATGACGTGTTTTCCCCATCCTCCAATTTATCAAGTGGCCACCAATGATTACAATATCTTTTCATTTTATCTTTAGTCATTTGATCTCCCCTAAACTTATTCCACTTTTTCAGGATGCCTCCTAGAGAGCTACAGGGCAGAATTGCGGATTAGCATGTTCCTGTTGTTGGATTTAGTAACATTCAAGTTACCCAAGTCCTCTACCCTAAGGCCCAGACCTTCAATAGTTACACGGCTCCACTGGGAAACATACATCATTTGAAAATGGAACAATAATTTAGGGGTTACAGAGGTAGTGCTGGGCTGAAGGTTGGACTGGATGATCCCAAAGGTCTCTTCCAGTCTCGATGATTCTATGATTCCATAGCCATGGGCAATACATTCCTTCGTCTCCCTGTAAAGATACGGCACACAAATATTTTACCACGCGGGCTCTGTGGGAAAGGGGCTTATGTGAGTAAGGTGCGATTACAGCCGACGGGAGGGTATTTTACTGTGCCAAGGACTACGGGTTTGCACAAAGCTCCAGCCAAACCCTACTTTGGCTCTGTCAGCAGCCCGTCGGTGTGTTATCCCCCGGTCCCACCGGACCGTGCCCTCATCCCCGCTCCGGCCGCAGCCCCCGCTCCCAGCGCGCGGGCACAACGGCGGCGCTCGCTCCTCCCGGCGCGCGCCGGGCACGTCAGAGCGGCGGCGACGGCGGTGCGGCCATGGGCGTGTGCCAGTTCTTCCTGCGGGGGTACTGCCGCTTCGGGGACCGCTGCTGGAACGAGCACCCCCGCGGCGCCGGCCGCCCCGGGGGCCCCGCACCGCCCTCACAAGGTACTCTCAGCGCAGCGGGCAGGGCCGGGCCGGGCCGGGCCGGCTGGAGGCGGCCCCCGGCCGGCAGGAGCTCCGGAGCCGGGCGGGCCGGGCCCGAGAGTCTCGGCAGCAGGCTCTGGTTTGGCACGCACGGGGTTGGGCTCTGGCGAAGAGTCTGGAGCACAAGTCCTGTGAGGAGAGACTGAGGGAGCTGGGGGTGTTTAGGCTGGAGAGAAGGACGCCCAGGAGAGACATTATCACTCTCTACAACTGCTTGAAAGGATGTTGTAGCCAGGTGGGAGTCAGTCTCTTCTTCAGGCGATCAGCAACAGGATAAGAGGGTACAGTCTTAAGCTGTGCCAGGGACTGTGTAGGTTGAGCATTAGGAAGAATTTCTTCACAGAAGGGGTGATTAGACATTGTAATGGGCTGCCCTGGGAGGTGATGGAGTCACCGTCCTTGGAGGTTTTTAAGGAGAGACTGGCCGTGGCACTTAGTGCCATGGTCTAGTTGACATGGTGGTGTTGGTCATAGGTTGGACTCGATGACCTCAGAGGTCTTTTCCACCCTACTTGATTCTGTGATTCTGTGACCGTGGGATGTGCCACAATGCCATGGGAAAGCAGCTCAGGAAACTTTCCTGCCAAGAGTAGTGAGCAAGTTTCCAGTAGCCTTATGTTGTGGCCAGTGAAGGCTCTGTGTGTCTGGGAGCTTTGGAAAGGCAAGTGATGCATCGGGGAGTTGAGAGCTGCAGTGATGGCAGGAACACGGCTGCAGTTGCTTGTCCTTATTCCTGCTGAAGGAGGGTCGGGGTTTGTAACACACATGCACAGATGTGTTTAAGGTCTCAGAACGGAACTCTGGAGCTCTCTGTGCTGCAGCAGAGCAGGAGGCAGGAGCTCCTAATGTAAACACGTGGTGAGTTAATTTTTTTTCTGCTAGGGTAGTTTCTTCGTGAAGTGACCTCAACAAAACTGAAACAGTCTCTTTCTGGGATGCCATGTATTATTGGCACGGTGATCTGGTTGAAGGTGTCTCTGCTCATTATGGTACGGGAGAGGTCAGACTAGATGATTTTTAAAGGTGCCTTCCAACCCAAACTATTCCATGGTTCCACATGAGGAGAAGGAGTTCCCATTTACCTCTGACTCCTGAACTACCATGCGTAACTCACTAGGTAAAGCTCACAAAATAATGAGGTTAATTCATTAGGAAAAAACTACATTTTCATTTTAAACTTCTTATTGCCACCATAAGACTGGTTATACTTACAGTTTTTGTTGGTGCTCTTTGTTTCATATCTTAATGATTAAAAATGTCTGTTGTTTGCTTTCTTTGTTTTTTTATTTGGAAGTTACTAGTGGAAGAGGAGGAGGATGGGGTTCCTCTAACCAGAGATACAGCAGTGTTATCCAGCCATCTACCTTCAAGTCTGATACATGGGGTGGCAGCAGAGATCATGGAAGAGGATTCTTTGGCTCCTCTGACTTTGGATCATCAGGCGGCAGCAGCAGAAATGCCGACTTCTCACAGAACAGGTTCTCGGCATTAGCGAACAGTCAGAGTGTTGCTGATGGCTCTAAAGATGAAGAGGAGAGACTTCTGTAAGTTATACTCCTATCTTACTGAAAGCATTTAGAATGAGCAGTTTAAAAGCTTACTAACTTCCTAGAGATAATGCAGAGAAGAGTATCATGAGGAGGAAGCTGGGACATGTAGAAAGAACGATAGAGAACACGACTCCATTTGGTTCTCTGGAATGATGCTGGCATGGGAAGGAAGCAATCTGTGCCTGGGACCTGAGCTGGGCAGCTAAACATCTGTGATACTAGTAAGATGGTATGGTATTTAAGTTGTGAGCAGGAGGATAAAGGAATAAAACAAATATTTCAGTACTTGAAAATAAAGGGTCAGAGCGCCTTTGGGAAAATGAATTATTTGACTTGGTTTTCCAGACAAGAGAACAAATTTTTCTACCAACAGTAAAACTATTGAAACCTGGTTTCACACAGACGTGTTACAGTCAGTTGAGAGTGACCAGCAGATTCAAGGGGATTACAGGGCATGTGCTAAGAAGCAGCAAGCAATGTGATTTCCCGAAGAAAAAAGGTTTTGGAACCACTTTCCACTACTTTTTTTAAGATTTTAACTGTTTAGGGAAACACTTTGTTTTCATGGTAGCAGGTATTGATTTTGACTTTGGACAGAAACCAGGCAATTGTTTCTGGTGGTTTTGTTTTGACCATGTAATTTCACCTTCATCTGTGGTTTTGCTTTGTTTTGTAGAGAATGTGTAGTGAAAGACATGGAAATTTGGGAATCTTCTGGACAATGGATATTTTCATCTTACTCACCAGTGAAAGAAAAGCTGAATGTCTCAGGTAGGTAATGTTTTTAGTATTGTTGCGTATTGCTGCTATTTAGGATGTTTCTGTGACTTGCCTACACTGTTGTACCTCTGTGGAACCATTTGCAAGGTGATGATTTGCCTTGTGATACAACAGAAAGGAATATGAGATTAATGCAAATTAACTTTGGACGTTCACACCTCTGAAGTTCTGTAATGGATCTTTTTCGTGTCTCTGACTGTGACTGACTTAGGACAGACAAAGTACCAAGGCCCATTTCTTCATAACTATGGAGGGTGATTGTAAATATGAATGTGTTTTCTTGGAGGTTTTTGAGGTACTCCTGTCCTTGCAGGCTTTTCGGATGTCTCACCAGAAGAACTGCGTCTGGAGTATTATGACAGCAGAGCAAAGAATATGATTGGGAATTATGTAAGTATTTAAACAATACTGCTGTGGACACTCTTTAGGACAGGACTTGTTACTATTCTTCAAATGGCAACTCTTAACTCATTGAGCTCCCAACTCAAGGAGATTATCAGAATGCCAAAATATTTTTCAATTGCCATGCACCAAATAGAATGCAAAAATACCTGCTGGACACTCCTTGACTTAATCTTGTCCCTGCTTTTGTGTATTATTTGTAGAAGTTACTGGAATGCTGTCTCAAAAATTTAATATCTCATATGCTATTAGTCAGTTTGATTAATATAGCTGGTTATCTAGTGCTTTAAATAGAAGACTGGGAAACTTTATTTTCCCTTATTCTTTTACATACCTTTATTGCAGGGAACTAATCATGAAAATAGCAGATACTTCTTTTTTAGAAATATATATATTCCTATGGAAGTAACACATACGTTTTTATATAAAATATCTCTCAATTTATGTGTATTGTTCCTTCCTCATAGTCCTGTCAATATCAAGGAAGCTAGCAGAGTTTAATGTTGTACCAAGAAGAAAATTAGGCTATTGGAAATTAGGCTGATGGCAAGTGTAAACTAATTTAAGCTACATTTCACTCTTTCTTCTTGTTCTTGGTTCTGTGTTCCAGAAGAAATTGCTGTTGTCACCAGTCTGGCTTCATATGTTTAGATTTACCAGAATTGCATTTTCAGAGACAAGAGATACATAATTTTTTTAAATTTCAATTAAAATAATAAACCAAAATGATTAAACAATATGCTATGCCTGGCTATTAAAAAAAATAAATTATGGTCTCACCAAAGTAGTAAATGCAAGTTCACAAAACTCTCAGTGTATAGATGATAGCTGTATGATACAGTTTTCTCACAAAGTGTTTAAGTACAACATGTCTTTTCCATGTTTCTATTCTTAAACTGGGTCAAAATCTGAATTTTCTGGTCTGTTGTATAAGAGCAGATACCAAGCAACATGATCTTCCAGCATGTGAGTAGACACAAAAGAATTATTGATGTGTGTGTTGTAAGACTCTTTTGAAAAATTAAGGAATTTGTCTACAAAAAGATTATTCATTCCATTCTTAGAGGCATTTGTGACATTAGGTGTTTTACTTTTTTAGGTTTTAAGGAAAATTCAATTAGACCAGGCATTGAATTAGATGTGTTGCTAAACGTAAATATAAATGTAGGAAATTCAAGTTTAAAATTCCCAAAAGGTTATTTGAAGACTTTGCAGTTTCTTGTTTAATACTAAATCACAGTTATCAAGACAGAGATGCTATTTACTGCTGCACTGTTCTGTGCAGTTATCTAATGGAGCATGTTAATGTAATCAAAACTGAATATTTCAGGATGATACTATTAAAATGTTCTGAATGACAGTGTTTTGAAAGTGGGGGGTTTTTTTCTGAAGATATGGAAAAATCTAAGGCCAATCTTAGGACTTGAGCTTACTGAGTGAGTGCATAAGTAGACAGGCCAGAAATCAAACAGAGATTGAAGAGTTTATTCTCATATATTTAAAACTTACATATCTTATGTCATTTGTTTCCTTTTTGCGTCTAATTCAGAAAGAGATAGAACTTGAATTTAAAAAGCCCCAGAATTTTTCTTTTACTATTATCCCTATGTAAAGTACAAAGGTTGGTTTAAGGGCAGTAGTAAGAGAGTTTAAAGGAATTCTTTGCTAAAAACAAAGGTGTCAACTCCTCACCCTGAAGTTTCAAGAAAGCAAAAATCCTGTCGTCTTGGCTTAATGAAGTTTCTTTTTTAATTCTGGATATCTTTTTTCAGTTCAGTTGCCAGATCACTCTTCTTTTGTTTTTAAGTCTTCAGTAATGAAAACATGCTTTTCTTTCCCCCTTTTTAGGTAGATGCTGTCCAACAGTTAGCAGCACAATGGAAAAATCGTCTGCTTCAGTTGAAAGCTTTAAATGCATCGACAAAAGCAGCTTTGGTAAGTGTTAGGGAAAGGCAAAATGTTTCTGTTCTGTGCTAATGTTGACTCTTCCAAGACAGAATCAGCAGACTGGACTGGAATTGCCCTCCAGGCTGTTTTAGGATAAATAGAGTGTTTGGGTAATGCCAGAATGAGGAACTGAGAGATATTTGAAGATAACACTTGAAGATAAAAAAAGTCATTGATTCTGGAAAGGTGACAAACACTTCTGAATCGAGATGTTTTCTCAGAAGCAATTGCTTGAGTTAAAGCTAATAAGCAATAATGGGGGAGACAGAGGAAGTGGCTTTATTTAAGTGGAGTTTCCATGAAGTGCATGAAAGGTTAAGTAGCATGATCCCAGCCCTTGGTCTGTTCGATGCTGAAAGTGGAGAAGCAGGATTTGGGCTTTAGCACAGGAAACTGGATGTGTCAAGGAGAGAGAAGAGAGTGAGTCAAAGCAGTGCCCTAGATAGAGTCACAAAGCACAAGATGAAACAATAAGAGATGAGAACGAGAGCAGCAAGAGGTGATCAAGTCATTGACTGACAGGAAAAAATCTATAGATTTTAACAGATTTGCATTTCTGGAGTGCTTTTCCAGAAAAGAGTGTGTAGAGACTGAAAGCATTTTGTTCATAACTGCAAGAGCATGTGATTGTGATGAAAGTGATCCGTGTCAGACTGGGCAGCTCTATTTTTGCCTCAAGTATTTACTGAAAGACAGTTCCCTGTTTTGGAATCTAGTGTTCACTTATGACTTTGGAATTTTTTCAGCTCTCTGCTTTCAAGAACACGGGCACCCAACCATCACCTGCCTTTGGACTGGGAGGACAGCAAACATCAAGCTTTGGGCTCTCAAGTAAGTTCCTGCCCTAAGAACCAGCAGATACAAACGTTTTCTGGAGTTTCTCTGCTGCTGCATAATGCAGCAGTGGTTTAATATGACTGGGGTACCCATTGTAATATTTTTTATCGATTCTGTACTTGCAGGCTTTCCTGTGAGCAGCAGCAGTACCAGTGCCAGCAGTTTCTCTTTTAAAGCCAGTTCCAGCCTTATCAATTCCTCATCATCTGGAACCAGCCCTGCTGCTGGGGTCTCTTCTGCTGCTGGTAGTGCTCCTGCGTTTGGGGTGACGTCCTCTCCCAGCGCACCCCAACCTGCTGGGTTTGGCAGCCCAGCAGCTCCATCTGCAGCCTCCTTCTCCTTTAAAACAGCTGCAACAGCTGGTGGCTTTGGGACTTCTGGGTTTTCAGGCTTTGGCAGTGCTGTTGCTGTGAACTCTTCCAGCACCACCACTCCGCTCCCAGCCTTCGGAGCCTTTAATGCAGCCACAGCCACTTCTGCCTCACCTTCAAGTGGTGCTTTGTTTGGACAGACAGCCAGTGCCTCTGGACATCACGTCACCTCAGCGTCTGCTGCAGTCACCAACACCACCGCCTCAGAGAAGTTATTTACACCCAAGAGCGAATTATCAGCTGAAGAGTGGCAACAGTTTGAAGCAAAGGAGTTCACCATTGGAAAGATTCCTCTTAAGCCACCCCCATTAGAACTTTTAAATGTTTACGACCTTTTAAGTTTATTCAGAAATAACATGTTTTGAATCAAATTAAAGGCTTCCATTTTGTTACTTTTGGTCTCCTCTCTCAAGCCTCTTCTGCAGGAATAAACCCCCAGTTATAAACATTGGAACACTGTATTTTTGTCATTTCTTGGTTGTTTTGGATAGATGTTTTACATCTAAGAAATTAAGTGTTGAAACTAAAATGAAATGTTCCCTTCTATATGCTGTCCTGTGAAATTCTGGTGAAACACTATATAAAAGGGCTGTGTCAAAAGAAAGAATGTTTCAATCATGTATTCACAGCCTACTGCTAGAAGGAAACAGATGCACTGCAAGATTGGTTGTTGTTGGACAGCCTTGTCTTTTGCCTCTTCAAAGGGTCCGTGCAGCCTTGGACAGTTGTGTTTGGAGAGAGACGGAGGGCTCCTGTGTGGTCTGTACCATGCCAGATGCTTCTGTCCCGCAGGAGTCATTTTCCTGTGCCAGTTGATGCAATTCAGCTGTTGTGAGTAGTTGTGCCTGAGGTCACCATGCCTGTATGAATGTCACACAGCTGGGGGAGGACAGTCCTGAAAGCATTCATCCTGAAGAAAGAGCTTGTGGGTTGCTATTTTGACACCTCTGAGATGAAACTTTGCAAGCAGTTGCAAAACTGCCTTTCTGTGAACCTACGGAGTTTTGTTGTCAGGTCCTCAAAACTTGATGGGTGCGCACATTAGCAGTACCTTTTCTGAAGTCATGATATTAAGGTATCCATTTTGTTACTAAGATACTCTAAAAGCAGGAGTTGGGAATCTTCCAGAGGATGTCCTAGACTCAGGGATAGTAAGATCTGGTGTTTTCACAAATGGGCTTCTGAGCATCTGAAGAAATGGCAGAGAGCAGTGTGATATGACCTACCTGGCAAGAGACAAGCTATATATTTGGCTGCAGAAGCAGAGATAAGGATAGGATGGAAAAGAAGGCAATAGTATTGCTCTAGGGGGCTCACCAAACTGCAGAAAATAGGCAACAATTTGTTAGACTGAAGAAATCTGCCCCAATATTTGCACTGTGTTTTTTCTTTTCCTGTTCATCCTGTTCTGCTTTTGGTATACTTGATTTCAAAGTAGGTTGCAAGTACAAAGGAGGCTAAATAATATCTTCCTTTCAGCTACAATCCTTTCATTTTTCTTAACTTCTCCTTTTTGCAACTGTTTTGCTGTTTGGTATATGGCTGCTCTCCAGAAAGTCATAATATTGTGGTCTGGCATATAAAAACACATATAGGGTGGCATCAAACTCACAGATGTCACTTACTGCACCTTGAACAGGAAATATGAGGTGACTATACAAGCAAAGATATGTAACATGTCCTGATTAGCAGAAAATCTTGGTCCGTGAAATAGGCTAGAACATTTAAGCTCCACATGATATTTTCAAGTACTTCCCTTGCTTTGATTTATGAGGATTTATGAGTCACTGAAATTCCTGGAGTGTGGTACAAACAACTAATTTGAAGAATGATTTGAAGTTTTTGTTTTCAAGAGATCATGGATTAATCCCCAGACAGTAGCACTTGAGACTGGCTGTATACAGGAGAAAAACCCTCCACTGCCCCAGCTGAGGAAGCAACCCAGCATCTAAAAAATGCTCTGCCCTTTTTCCTCCCAGTGATACTAGCAGCACTATCATCTCAAAATGTGATTTAGCAGCTGAGAAGGAAAATAAAAAAAGTGAACCTCAGAGAGCATTACAATTATGTCTTAAGAGTTAAGCATCACTGTAGCCATGTGCTCTGTAGTTTCACAACGTGCACTGGCAAGTGGCATGGTAGCTTTACACTGAATGAAGGAAGATGGACTGCAAATAACCAACTGACTAGATTTAAGCCTCAGAGGATAAGCTAAGGGCATCAGCAACAATAAATTAACCAGAAGGCTGAGGAAAGAAGAGCTTTCACAAATGTGCCTGGGAGGGAAAGGAATATGAAAACCCTATTAATACAGGAGCACTGAAGGGAGATTGATAACTCTGAAATGGTGGAAATCTGTTTAAAAAATATTTGAAATGAGGCACAGTTGAAAATCAATCAGGATGTAATGTGGTAACTGATAAAAGCAAGTAAGAAAATATTTGTGAAATGTGAGCTTACTGCAGCACAGAGGAAGTCCAGGCAATTTGCTGTACTGGTCAGTAAGGGAATCAGCTAATGGAGTTACTACAGTTCTGGTAAGTGATAGAACACAAGGGATGTGATAGTAGACTGAGGAAATAAGATATATTAGTGAGCAGAAGTACTTTGTTGACAGTTACAAATAATTTGAGGAGATTATAAAGACAGATCATCTGGCTTTCAGTAAGGCATTTGATACAGGCATTTAGGAGGTGTCAGATGTTTATGTGACAGTGATTAGGGTTAGCAGTTAATCAGAAACATCTACAAGTGAGTGAACACTTTTTGTTTCTAGTCCACCTCCCGTGTCCTAATGCAGAGAATAGAGAGAAACTGGGCAATGGTGGAGGAAGAAAGCCACAGGTTGTACTTAGACAATTTAAGTAGATGTCTAATTATATTTGACCTAATAGAAGCCAGCAGCTGAAGGAAGAATCTGGACTACAAGTATTTAGAGAGACAGAGCAAACTGTAGAGTTGAAAGGTGCTGAGAGTAAGTGATATATGAAGTCCTGGTGGTTCAGATCAGTAAAATGTATTTTGAGCTGTAGGAATATCCGACAGCTGCAGTAACGCGCTTAGTTCTGAGCACGCAATTGCCAGAGACCTGCGAGATGACTAGAAGGAGATTCAGAAAGCAAGCAAAGCCATTGGAAATGAGAATTTAGGAGGGAACTTAAGAGCTGAATAAGCTCTGCTTGGTGAAAGCAGAGACTGTGATATGGAACAACTGTCTTACTGAAAGGGTACCCTCTCAGGAAGGAGGAAACAGGACTTTTTGAGGCATTGTAGTAACCAGAATATTGCGCTACTTCACAGAAGTCTTAGACAGGAAGTTTTCCACCTGGGAAAGTACTTTTCTACCTCTGTTAAGATCTAGCCAAGCCAAAAATAAAACACTAGAATCAAATCCCTACTTGTCAGGATTAACAGTTCATGTTCTCAGAGATGCAGCAGTCAGAAGAAGTAGATCTGATCCCTTCCCTTTGAACCAAAATACACCAACACTTTTGCAGAGAGTGACAGAGTGCAACGCTGAGCATTTGGGGCAGGGAGCTGTGTGTGCCTGCCATCTCTCCTGGGAATGATTTAGGGGGCTGTCCATAAAGCAGGACCCTCTTTCCACTGAGTTTAAAGAGGCAGATTAGCTCTCTAATACTGGGAGTGAATATGCCTCCTGGTCTTGAAACTCACACTTGCCTTGAAACTCTCACTTACAATTGCCTGGTTTTCCTGTTAAGAATAGCTAAGTAAAAAAAAAAAAAAAACAACCAGAGAGTTGTTCATAGCAGCTCCGCCTTAGGCAATATGCTTGTTTAATCTGCAATGCTGTTGCAAATTTTCGATATTGTCTGCAGAATAAAGCTAGGCACCTTCTTACAACACAGTGTCACGCAACAGGCTCCTTGGTGGGACTTACCCTCCTGCGAAAGAACAAAAACAGGTCGTAAAATGGAGGGAAGAAGAGCAAGAACAACAAGACGACAATGTCAGCAGGCTGATCAGCATTTTTGTTCGGGTACACAGATTGCTTTGTCTTTCCTTCACAGCCAGTAGGGTTTGTTCTTACCATGTCGCATGAGAGACATAAGAAACAAGTTTTATGCCTTTCCTTTTCTAGTAAGCAGATCTGTTATATTGCTAGTTGCATATTAGTTATCAGAGAAGCGATCTGGTATTTCAAAATACCTGTTGTACCTGAATTTCTGTTTTGCTATGGCAGTGGGTTTTTAGCAAACTAAATGCTGTTTAGTCAACATCAAGTAAGGCTTCTGCAAGTCTTCCACAGAGCCTTCCTTATCTTTGCAAATCACATGAAATATGCCCGTTGCATATGCCCTACAAGTAATTAGATTAGGTCTAATTATACAAAATAAATCCACCCTTCTGTGTGAATGAAATGAGCAACATTTGCAGGTGTGCATGTAAAACCACGTCACGTCACTTTTAAATGAAGACTAATGAGGTACAGTTTTGATCTCTGATAGCTTTGCTTTTCTGTCTACCCAGTTCTGTTGTTGTTTTTCTCAGTCTCACAAGCATCTGTGCAGCACTGGCTTGTAATGCACTCTGGTAGAGCACTCTTTATAGGCACATGAGATTGTGTTGTTGTAGTTTACCTCTGCAAGTATGGGCTTCTCTTGAAGTATCTGTAATGTTGAAATAGAACTAAAATAAGATAAAACTGAAATAGCAGTTTGTAACCATGGGTTGCATTACAAAAAATAAAAAATAAATTAAAAAAAAGAAAAGCCTGGTATCACTTACTGTTTCTGTATGATAAATGGACAAAAGATGAGGTGGAGAAGAACCCTCTGTATTCAGTATACATAAACTCTTTGGGCAGAAGAGAGCCTTCAGCATTCTTCCACAGCCTGTGTGTTTGCTCAGAAGCTCCCACAGGGCTGGGGACCAACAGGTCTTTGCAAAGTGAAGCACTAACTCAAACTTAACCCTAGGAGCTTGGCCAAGCATAAAAGAGAGACCCAGCCTGCAGGCAGATCTGCCTGCCTTGAGATAAGACTGCCTTAAATTTTACTGCAGATCCTCCTCCCTGGAGTCTGCTTCAGACATCTCTGTCTCTATCTAACCTACCTTTCTGGAGACTGATGTCTTTGCTCCCTGCCCTGTGTGCCTCCCACTCCCCTCTTTTGCATACAGGGAGTCATGACTCCCTTGGCCTCCCCATGCAGGTTTTGCAGATGAAAATGGCCACCAGAAACCCCTCCTCTCCAGAATTCTGTGCCTCTACCTGAAGCCTACATGGGAATTCACATGATGCCACAATATTCATGATTTGACACCTCCAAGCCAGCCCACAAGCAGAACTGTACATCACAGGTGCTGATGAAGCTCCAGCATGACCTGTCTTTCCAGCTGATACTGTTTTAAGGTTCTGTCTCATCAGTGCCCTTTACTCACATGTTCAAACTCCATATCACACGATATTTCTAGCAAAATGAATCCAAGTTAACCTTTAATCATCCTCTATAACCACTGGTCAATTCCACCTGCCTGTTCTTCCCAGAAGCTGCCTCTGCCTGTGCTTCTGAGGAGGACACCTAGAAACTCAGAGGTACTAAAGCTCCCCCTGTGCTCAACAAGAAACTGCTTCTAGTTTTCTAGACACCGGTCTGAAACATGTCAGAAGGTTTCTTTTGTCCTAAAGAACAGTGATACAGTGATGTACCTTCCTATTTGGCATATCCTCTAGTCGCCTACCCCTTCAGTAGGGAGCTACAGGGATGGTCTCTGTCCTGAGCTGTGCACTGGGGGCAGAGGTGGCACCACCATTTTGTCATTCATCAGATGTACAACCCTGAAGGAGGTTGTACACCTGAGAAAACGCCTCTGGACCTCCACACAGTAGTGACTGTACTTCATCTGCTAACAGCTGCTTAGTTGTCTGTCTGCTAACAACTGGATTAACTTTCTCCTATTTTTCCCTTCTGAGCATTGCTGTACAGAGGATGAGGAAAAGAGGAGAAAAAAAAGGCACAAAATACTCACAAGTTTGGTGAAATACCGGACATTGCCAGAGGAAAAAAACCTGGACACCCTAACTTTTGCTTATATGCTTGAATCACAAGTCCATCCTTCTTTTAATAGCAAAACTACAGAGCAATGAATATCAAAGAGCACAAGCAATGTAAGTCAGTTCTTGCAGAAGGAAATACATCTGGGTTCCGATAATAAGTCCGTACTGAGGTAACCAAGGTATGTTGGACACCTGATGACATATAAGGCTGTCCTATCTGTGCTGAAAAAACCCCTTTTCTTATGTCTTTATCTACTTCCGTTTGGAAAAATACTGGAAAACATTAAAGAAATTAGTAGAGTGTCTCAATATTAAAGATACTACTGGAGAACAAACAAATAAATGCACATAAGACGCTTCATGATCACAGCTGAAATAAACTGGTTCTGGCAGCAAACTTCTACTTAAGTGGTCACTGGACAGATTCCATCCTTACGACGATCTACTTTGAGAAGATTTATTCTTCCAACAATAACAGAAACAGTCACGAACAGAGGGAGTCCTATAAAGCAACTAAAGAGTACATGAGAACAATATGTGGTGTTTTTTTGTTGTTTTAAAACTGTTGGATTGTGTGTGGCTGTAATTTATAGCTATGTATCCAAAATCATTTACTTAGGAGTCTGTATATATTGCAGTACTTGATGTACAGGAAGAGGAAATAAATTGCATTTTACAGAATTCCCACCTCTGACACTGAGCCTGATGATTCACACATCCCTGGAGGTCAGCCAAGGGACTCAAAAACCATGAAGCCCCAGTGCACGCTGCGCATCTTATATGCCCTGCTCAGCTCTTACAGACCCTCAGTGTGGACACATCTCTAGAAAAGATGCCCCAGGGCTGTGATGCTGGCTGTTAGCCATCTAAAAATTTCCCTATGTAAGCAGGACTCCCAAATACCAACTTGAGTTTCTGATGTAGTGCACAGGAGTTAGAAAACTGCTGAGGTCCAATGCACGATGTTTCCAGTTTATATTCAAACCACTCAGTTTTAACAGGTTTCCTAAAAAAAAACCCATGGTTTTGATTATACTGCCTGATCATCTGTCTGTGATTCCTTCTGCACGAGTCTCCTCTCTGTGGCACGTGTCTCCGAGATTTGTGTCCTGGATCACCAAAGTGTTACTCCGATCACACAAAAAAAAGGTGTAACTATGTTTCTTATTCTCTGCTGCCACGCTCTTCCTGCCTCCTAACTGCTGTTATTTGTATTGGCCAAACTGGCAGTCACCTGCTGGCCCTATGACTACCACAAGAGCCTGAGTTAATACAAGAGCAATCTTTGCTTACAATTAATGAATTGTATAGATAATAGGCAAGTACTAAGTAGGATTGTGTTTCCCAGGGCACCAAAGCTGGCTCGGTAGAAGACTGGCTGAGCCAAGGCCATACTGTAGAATCACAAGAGCACATGAAAACACTCCAGCAATGCTGGTGCTTGGCTACCTGGCTGATCATTATATGGTCATGAAATGCTTAGCACAAAGCAGTGATAGTTGATTATGCCTGCTAAATACTGCTGTGGTACTAACACTAAGTGGTTCTATTTGCAAGTCTGTTTTGCCAGTTCTTAATTGCAGTGAAACTTGGGAAGATATAAACATCAAAGGAACCCTTTTAGCTAACCAGATAAGTCTTGTCTTTATTCCTATGACCTTTTAAAATTTCTCACCCTATTCAATTTGAAAACCTGCTGTAGGCTATTAGAATTTAAATTAATACATCCTTATTTGGAGACTGTAAAGGTAAATGAAAGGTTACATATACTGGTACAAAATTGCTTCCTTTCAATGGTTTGCAGGTACATAAGAAATAGCATTAAATACCCCTCTGGTCTCCCAGATTGTTCTTTATAATCGCCCAGGCTAGTAATTTTTTAACTGAATTTAAAATCTCTGCTTAAAGATTGCGATGTATCTTGAAGATGTATCTGCCTGCTCTCAGTACTATTTCTGTAAATTATTACTAGCAAAAAACATGTCCATCACTTTCTCCACAAAACCTTCTGCAAAAGCATTAGAGGACTGACTTCTAAAACAACAAGAGAGTTGGGATTAGGAAAGGAACTTAACCAAAAGTCACTAGTGGGAAACAGACCCTTACAGACATTACTATGGCCCTTACAGCCATTTAAATGGCCCTAAAGTGAGACGTAGCAAAAGAACCCGTTCAACAAGAATGCAATGAGTAGGGATAGAGTCTCTTTTAAATTGCCTGCTTTGCCTTAGTCTATATTTGCTCTTATTTAAATAGTAAATAGTTCCCATTTATGTTCCAACCAGAAATAGCTCTTAAGAACCAAAGCCTTTCTTGTTTATCACAGATGCTTGTTTTAAGGAGAAGCCATCTCAAAGCTCTGGATGACTTGGTTGGTCCCCACCCAGCAGGGAATCTTCTTTCTTCTGTTGTAAATAACTGGAAACTTTTTTTTTTTTCAATTTAAAAATAGTATCTATTACAAATATATTCTGTGAGAGAGTTCTGTGTAATCCGAAAACACATGAAAAGCATTCAAATACTACAGGAATGAAAACTATAAAACACATTGTAGATCAATAAAAGACAGATTTTGCAAGTCCCTCTGCTTTCAGTACACAGTTGTGATAAGAGTCATGTTCTGTAATGTGAGCGAAGATTTCCATGAGATTGTATTTTCTGGAGCTTCTAATTTCCATCCGCATGAACACACCATGCTGAAGCTTGCTAACAAATGTCACCTGAAGTCCAAAGCTTGTCACTATAGAGCAGGGTAAATATCCTCCCTGGGCTTTTCAGGACACTCAAGTAATGTCCTTAAGCCTTGCTACATTTGACTTCAAAAATTTCATAATGCAGTTTGTTCCTTACTTTTTTATTTAAAGTTGCTGTGGTTCTAAGAGCCTCAGAGACCTGGCAGACGATTCTTAACTAAACACTTTGTGATTTACATACAGTGTTCTGTTTCCCCTGAATTTAGATAGCTAGAAACATTTTTAGCTACTTAAACAAAGGAGCAGTCGTCAGTGTCATGTCTATCCCAGGAAGACTGTATTAGCTCCTGGGAAGACCATGCTGGGCTATCCAGAGGGAGGGGGAGCTGCTTTACGATGTTTCGGTGGGCTGCTCACCGAAATAAAATGGCACCTTCAATCACTTTCTTTCAGAATCTTCCCATTTCATATGAATTAAAAAAATAAATCAAAGTTGCCTTCAAATGTTTTCAGTCACTGCAAGCACATCTTTAACAGGGTATTGGAGTTGCTAGGGGGATATACAGGGTCAGAAATACACTGCCATTCCTCAGCGCAGTGGGCAGAGCGCTAATGGTGGTCATTGATATCTGCATATACAGTTGCACAATGTTTTACATGTTGTTATACTTGCGGTGCTCATTTTGCTTAAAGTATTACTAATTCTCCCTTCTCTTGATTTTTCTACCTTACTAGTAGAAATCAAAGTAAATTATTTACCCAAGGAGTAGAGTGCCAAAGAAGTCGCCTTCTTTGTATTCATGTATCTTTTTTGCATCTGCAGATGATGTTTGGAACACCCCACCTCGTTGTGCTCTCTGTTTCCCCACCTGAGATGGAGAGGATGATGAAGAATCCTGTCTTGCAGACCCTCTGCAAAGCAGCCCAAGACAGTAGTTATGTTTTGAACATTTTTTTTCTGAAAATTCTCTTTCCCTTCTCTCCTAAATCACCTGGCCCTGAGCGCTTACCATGAAGCTTTCTACAATGCTTCAGTTAGACGAGGAGATAGGCATCGTAACTCCCTTTTGTGCTGTTAAGACACAACCAAAAAATTAAAGCAAATAAACTGATCTCACTATTGCAATAGTTCATCTGTGGTTCTATGAGAAAATTTTGAGATGTCTTATCAGGTAAAGACATCTGCCAGAATCCAGAGCTGAATTTCTTCTGAGGAATTGGTGGAAACCATATCCATGCAAAATACTGATCTGAAAAGAGGCTGCTGCTGGCAGTGTTCCAGCTCTGTGACATGATGCCTCAGCAATGCTCTCTACTTGTAGAACCATGGAACCAATTAGCTTGGAAAACACCTTTGAGATCATCAAGACCAGTGTTTAACCCAGCACTGCCAAGCCACTTCTCACTCCGCTGCCAAGCAGCAACACCATCGCAGCAAAGGGCATCAATTGGCATTTTCACCGGGAGGCTCGTTTTTGCTGATCAGTGACCGCCAGCTGAGTTTTGCTACTCAGAAGATTACTTCTGCCTAAAAATGTAAACATCTTTATGTTCAAAGTAAAAGTATTCGGGCACAGAAGGGGAAGAGAACATTAAGTGTGTATCTGGGTGAAATCCAGTAATTAAGCTGTCAAAATAGGTAAACAGTTTAATCGTTTGCTCCCAGTTTTAGACTTTTGAATTTCATCCCAGACAAATAACAGCATGGCAAGGTAAAGAAGATCTGACTTCCCATTATATTCTAAATAAAACAAATATAGCTGTTTGGGCTATAAACTACATTTCCTTACTTTCATCAATGTCATGATTAAACTCCTCAATTTGAATAAAGTTCAAGTACATGGACATTTATTAGTAATTAATCTGCCCTCAGCACCCATATATTGTAGTTTTTATTTGCTATCAGAATATCCATGGAAATTCTACTGTTAAGAAAATTGCTCACTGAAGAATTATTTGCAGCTTGGATTTCCTTGGCCTCTATGTCTTAGCAAATACTGACTTTTCTTATGTTTTTATTTTTCATTCTACAATACACCATTCAATAACCAGTTTTGTATTCAAAAGTTATTTTGTAAGAACAGAAGAACTAGATTTTCTGAAATGTAGCAAACAATTGGGAACTAAAAGATCAAATTATATCTATTTTCATTTCATCATTTTGTTCTTATTTTATAAAAACATATTATTTTGCCTTAATTTGAACACCACTCACCACAACTGCAGGATGAAAAATCAATGTAAATTTATAGAGGTTTAAATGTAAAATCTGTTTTTCTCCTCTTCACTTACACTTCTCATTTATTTAGTTTTTCTGCAGGACTATTCCATTTTTTATACTTTGATGTCAGATACTTACAGTACAGGATTAAATTCAGACTGTTCAGATTGGATATAATATTCCTTACTGAGAAGAATGTCAAATACCACACATTGGATCTAAATTTTTTTTAATAACTTAATGACTTCTTTCCATGTACAGCAGAACTGAACTTTTTGCAGTCTGAATCATTTGCAGTGAAACCTCTTATATTAGGCACGAAAGAGCTTTCTCTTCCTCCCAGGCCACTGGGTACAGTAGTGCTCTGATAAACCAGCTGCAATTAAGCAGTGTGGCTGAGGGAAGATTTGTTAAGCTATTTTGTTCTTTTAGGGGAGATAGTTTAAATTATAGATCTAAGAAGCAAATATTTCTATTACATGGTGCACACACATTTTCTGTAATGATTCTTGCCATGTTATACAGTATTTCTCGTGCAGAGCTCATAGATCTGGTGATCAGTGCTAGACACACACTAGACAGATTTTACCCTCAGTATTTCACTTAAGCCCAGGATTGCAAGTAGGCTGCTGTATTAAATCAATTTTTTGGTTCTCACACAGTAAAGCTGTGTTAGATTTCCCAGTATTGGCAAAGAAAGCTGAAATAAAATAACCATATTCTTGTGTAGACTTAGAACAGAATCAGTGCAAATTTACTGCTCCTATCATATAAATAGAGGATATTGGTATTTAAGATGAATTCAGAAGACTAACTCTTATATATTTAATGTATTTCCTTGCCCACATGTGATCAGAACTGTTAAAGATTATTATGTAATGCCTTTGGGATAAGGACATTAAAAATATACTTTTGTCCCAGTGAAACAGCAGTTCCTGTTGAAGTTTCCACAAGCAGGAGTCCCTGCAGCCATGGGCCAGGGCAGTAACCCTGCCAAAATGCTGATTTGGGGGCTGCACAGCTGCATTACCAGCTTCAGTGTCCTCCTCTGCCCTACCAGTGCTGTATTGTGACATCAGGGCCTGATCCTTGTGACATCAGGGCCTGATCCTGCCACCTGTTACTCTGCAGCAGCCAAAGATGAGTCGATGTGGTGATGGATGTGTGGGAATGGGCAAGTTACAGCACAGCCAGACTGTTCCTCCAGTGCCTCACTTGTCAACCCACAGCCCCAGAAAGCCATGACCAGTCTGTGCAAGTGGCAGCAGGCAAACTTGGAAAAACCCAACCCAAACCAAACCCCATATGACCTTTTTCCTTCTATTTCCCTCTAGGCCTTCAAATGAGTCTTCCTCAGTGCTGTCAGCCACAGAAGGTGGATCCAGGTGGATTTAAATCCTAGGGTGACACCAACATACCACTAGGAGCACAATAGCTCCACTAGCCCAGATTTTGCCTTCCTTTTATGCCATAAATGTTACTATCTAAATTGGGCTTCTAAATAGAAAGCTGGTTGCTATGTAATATAATAATCTTTTTTCTTCTGTCTCTATTCTGTCTATATTCACTGCTGGGCCCAACCTCTATGGAAGAGACTACTCTCTGAATTACTGCCGTGAGTCAGTGGGAATACAGTGCAAAAATGCAGCATTTTGCCCACTTTTTTGATGTTAACACATTAAAGAGTATGTTATGCTGAAGTTCAGCTGCCAGCTTTTTCATTAATTCTGAGTCCTATTTCAGGGAAATGTGGAGGTTAATTTTAAGCAGTCAAGGCAATTTCACTGGACCATAAAACAACTGAGCTTGTGTGGTGAACTCTTAACCGTAGCCCATAATAAGTGAAACAGCATATACAGGGTAATAAGGTACAATTGAGTACATTCAGTTTACCTTGTTTCTTAGAAAAGTTTTAAAGGAGCTTTACCTGTGAGACTACTTCTCCTTCGGTGTCCTCTCACCGAAGTAACTACATAGCAGATGTTCAGATGTTCTTCTTAACTATATTCACTTTGACAGGTCACCTTTTTGTTTGAGGTTTACTGATTTTATTGTTTCTGGATCGCTTTTTTTGAAGAACTTTTTCTTCTTTTCCTAGCCAAAATATCAACGAATATCTTTAGATATCTTTAGAGAAAAGAACTTTTCAGCAAAAATTTGATTTCTCTCTTGAGCTGAATGATACCAAAATCTATCTTTAATACCTCTGGGCAACAGGGAGGCCCAAATTGATTTCATTATAATATGATGCAAAATATGGGTCTCATGCCGCAATAATCATGTACCTTCACAACATTATCTGCTCTTCTGATTGGAAGAGGTCTGTGTCTTGATGAATCATGGTGACTCTAAACCACATCATTAACAATTCATTAAATCAATATGAGAAAAGTAGTAGAGTAAAACCAATGTTCAGATTGTAATTTAACTGTGGCAGCTGTAACACTGAAAGTGGGTCGGCTGAGTTGCACATGGAGCAAGCCAGAAGCTTACAGAGGCTTTGGAAGACTGCAGGCTACCACCACAGAGCACTGGGATTATCAGGATAGCTACATCTCCTCCTTCACTGTCATCATAGTTAAAAAACCCCCAACCAGCCCACCTGAGCAAACTTGCTTTTTTACACACCTTTGAAAAAAAAGTGTGTGGTGCAATCTGAGGGTCAGTATCTGTTCTCGTGCTTTGTCCTCAGCTGCTGGTCATCTGCACGAATTAGCACTTCCATGAGCAAGGAAGCCAAGTCCACCTGTGCAGGATGAGTGGACTGGGGCACTCTGTGGGTTTGAATCTCAAGGCTGAGCTCTTGTGGGAATTTGCTGATGTCGAATTCTGCAGATGTTTTCTTGGATTCCTCTATCTTCCCCACGAGGTTCTTTCATGAAGAATTTTGGGGCACTGTCACACACATGGCTATGACTAAGCAGGGAGTTTAGCATTTGTAGGGAGGGACCAGTGAGAAACTCCCCTAAAAAAGCAGAGAGCTGGCATGCTCATTCGAGCCTTCCCTTAAGAGGAAGTCAGGCCAAAAATAACTTGTATCACAAAAAAATCTAAACCTCCCCTGGTGCCTCTTAAGCCCATTTCTTCTTATCCAGTTGGTTGCTACCTGGAAGAAGAGACTGATCCTCACCTCACTACAACCTCCTTTCAAGTAGTTGTAGAGAGTGATAAAGTCACCCCTGGGCCTCCTTTTCTCCAGGCTAAACAACCCCAGCTTCCTCAGACACGCTGAGGTCATTCTGTGTTCCTGTACTGTCACCAAATGCCAAGTTTGGAAAAGATCTTTAGATTGCAAACAATTTTAGATTGGATATTAGGAAAAATTTCTACACAGAAAGGGTTGTCAAGCATTGGAACAGGCTGCCTAGGGAAGTGATCAAGTCACCATTCTGGGAGAAATTTAAAAGACATGTAGATGTGACACTTGGGGACATGGTGGACTTGGTAGAGCTGAGTTAAGGGTTGGACTCAATGATTTTACAGGTCTATTCCAACCTAAAAATTCTATGATTCTATGATTCTATGACCAATTCCAACACAGGAATTTGGAGAAATGTATGACTGCAAGGAAATACCTTCCCATAAAAAATGGTAAAATGCACAGCTTTAGCTACTACAAAAGCAAAAAATAAAGGTACTAGAATTACTAAAAGCCTCTTTGATCAGTAGCAAGGGTTAATGCATTTTTTAGTGATAAACTGAGACTGATGATACCACAAACTGATCAGGAGGGTTTTTTTCCGGTACAACAAGAACTGCAGACTGGTGAGGCAGCTTTGTTTACATGTTCAGTTCAGTCAGCTGATGGCCATTGTCCCATGTGAAGTGAGACACAGATGATTTCTTCCCAGAAAGGGAGTTTGTCCAGCCTTAAGCAGAGTTCCCTTGAAAGAACACTGGTAATGGCAGACAGCATTTACCTAAACATACCTGGTTGCCAAAACAAGATTGTCTCATTTTCCTTTGCTATCTTGGCTAAAAACCAAGTTCATTCTTCAAATCCCTTCTTTTTTTTTTTTTTTTTCTCTCTTCTTCTTTTTTTCCTTTCCATTTTTTTTCCTTTTTTTTTTAAGTTCTAGTGAGCAGTGATTAACAATTCCTGTATTCATGTTGCATTGATGGCAGTGTGATAGCAGTGTGAGCACGCCAGCTCTGTCAGTCTGGACATGCAGGTACATATGCTGTGTTCACACCCTGTCATCTGACAGGCCTTCAGGTAGCAGAGATGTGTATCTCCTCAATGAGATTTAATAACTGAGGCACTAAAGCTGTGAGATACCAAGCACTTCCTGCCCACGCACTTCTTTGTCAGATGAAGCCCTAAATCTCCCTGAATGTGTGTTTCTTTGCTAGGAGAATGTTTAGGGTATATTTTAAACCTTTTCTCCTTTGTAGTTGCACAATTCAATTCAGTTGTTTAAATTGCAAAGCTGTTTCTCAGAGACCAAGAATAATAATGTAAAAAGTATAAGGTTAATTTAAGATCTGGTGATGTTCCACCAGTTTCAAACAACTTTTCAGTGTTTCAGATAGGCTTATTTTCAGACACAGTCAGTTATGGCTGGGACATTTGGAGAAGTCAGTTCAGTTTGCAAGTGGTCTCTTCAGCCTTCACTTATCATACTTTTCCTTGGCTTTTTATTCTTATTTTCACTTCTTTTACACCTCTGTTCCTCCTAGCTCTTTCTTCTCTTCTTATATGGTTTCCTCCTCTCCTCTTTTCTTATAAATGTTGTTGGCTGCAGCCACAGCACAAGCAGACTCAAACATTTTCTACCTCAGCCCTGCAGGAATGTGTAGTCTTAAGGCCCAAGAGCTGAGTAGGGAGAACATGAAGGACTGCAGCATCACAGTAAAGCCACCTTTTAGTTATTATCCCAGCCCTGGTGGCTTTGGATTCTTCTAACCACAGGCCTGATCTTCAGTGCCTTTGAAGTCTATTTACAACATGTTTAATAATTTCCACCAGCTGGTCCTAATTGAGACTGTCACTCAAAATTTATGTAACAATTTCATGTATCAAATAACATGGCAAAAAACTCCATCCTAACCAACTTTATTGTTTTTAGGCTGATAAATTTTTGTTTTTAATTAACAGGCATTTGTTGTCAGCAGCTTTCCTCTGGAGGTTCTCAAAACCCTCCTGGGAATGAGTGTTCAAACCTCCTTTCTCCCCAGCAGACTTGTGCTGAACCACAGTGTTTGAAGGTCACTTTTCACTTCTAGGATTAACAACCTGGAAACAAAGGAGTGCAATTAATGTCCCACATGGTTTAAAAAATAATTGTGAATGGCTTCGAAACCTGACATTTCAACTGGGATGTAGTTGACTGAATAACAACAAAAATGCAACAATCACATGAGGATGTTGCAGTCATATGATTTTTTTGCATAGTCAGTCACAGCTTTGTCTTTGATTTATTCTCTCTTCCCTTTCTGCCAGATAATGATGGCTTAGTTTAAACAAGCCTGGTATCCCTAAGGCTATTGCCTTCACCCTTCTCCCTGGTTTGCAGTAAGAAGGAAGGTTAGCTCCAGCCAGGAGGGTGCTGAAGCATGGAGTCTACATATGCGAGATGCACAAGACTGGACATCAGAGCCTGTGTTACTGAGAGAAATGCTGGCTGTGGTGCTCAGGGTAGTGATAGTAACTTACACAGCTAATAGAAAACACTATAAAAATGGAAGAAACTAAGAACAAATAAAAAAATAAAAAATAATAAGTAGTCAGAGTTCCAAAACTTCCTTCCATTGGGCAATCTTTTAATTCTGTTGACAGTGCCTTGGACTTATGGATTTCCACCTTCCCTGCCCAAAATAAAAATGGTTTAGTGTTGCGCAGCTTGGTGGTTTCTGGCTAGCCAGTGTCTCACTTACAAGTGCTATACTTTGGGATCACTGCAACTACTACTGAATTCTCTCTTGAGGACTGTATTTGCTTCTGTGACATGTTGTCTCAGCAAAGCTTGTTCTTTGCTGCAAACAACAGCAAGAAACTTCACAGGGCTGCCAGGGCTGCAACAAAATTCAGCTGCTGCGCTGCCTGCAGAACAACACCTGGGCTGGTGAAGCCCATTGAACCTGAACCTGAACCATTAGGTGCAGAGTTTGCTAATCTGCATGTATTATGCTGCTGCTCTTGAGCCATTGGTTATACCTCATTACTAGGTTGGGCAGCAAAATCTATTTTCTCTTTATCTCTAAACTCCACAAAGTTTATACAATCAAGTCTGTGTGGGGTCATGGCAACTTGCGAGCCAGACATTGACTGGCCATCACCACACCAGGGTTATGATTGCACCTCTAACCATGGTTGCATGGGACATGCATGTACCCACTAAATGTTTAAATAACGTTTTCCTTAACGATCAAGTCTGATCAGGAGCCAAGTCAAGGCATGTGTTTGAATTGGCTGTTCTCCACTTAGTTTACAGTTGTTGCCCAGCATATGGGGAGAGCCATGTGGTTCAGAAGCGATGGGTTCATCAAATGCAGTGAGCTGTTGCAGTAACACTTGCAAATCAGGCTGGGGCAAGAATTAATTTGGATTTCTGGAAATAAATGTTCTTAATTTAAAAACAAATTAAGTACAAAAATTGATCACAGTGCAAAACTAGTATAAAAATGCCTGTGAGGTAAATGGTGTGGCTCTAAACAGGTCTCTTAGAATTCCCAGGGAATGCTGAAAGCAAAGGGAGTGAGTCATAAGCACATGAGCTGAAAGAAGCTGAAGACAAAATCATGCATCTCTGCTTAATTCCATCACATGATGAGTCCCGGGGCCCTTCATTTAATCGGAGAGCAGAGCAGTGGAGAAACTTCATTCTCACTTTGCAGTGGAGACCAGAGGAGTTACCGTACGCAGGCATCGGCCACGCTGCTCCTCCGCTTGCGCTGAGCTGACCCAGGGTCTCCTCTACCATGAGCAGTGTTCGCCACCACCTCGGATTCCTGCTCCTGGCCGAAGCGGTGCTGTGTGCTGCTGCCACGCGTGAGTACTTCCTTCACCCCGTCATCTTTCCCTCCCTGCCTCTGTGGGCTCGACCACCAAAGCCAGTGCAGTAACAACTGCTGCTCCTTGCACATGTGGTGGCTGCTGGAGCTGTGCCTGGGCACCAGTAGGTGAGAGCTAGCTCCAGCTCAGGGTTGCCTGGCTCTGGGTAGAAATGGTGCCTGAGCTGGAGAATTATAGAGTGAGAACTGTTCAGTTATCTATTCCCTGTGCTCTACAGGTACACAGAGCTGACTGGAGCTAAGCCTTGGCTCTTGTCAACAAATTTCTAACAATATTTCCCGTGCTCAAGCACGGCTGAAAAGGTAGATGCAGGGTGGATTTCTCACAGTTTGCTCAGCTCAGCTGTAGCTGGGAGAGGCCAGGTCAGAGACAGTGCTCCCCACTGGGATACCCAGACCTGTGGATCCCCAACCCCAACCTCAGGTAGTCCAGTCAAGGAACTAGATTTGCAAGCCATCATAGGCAGGGACTGGGCTGATCTGCTTCTTTCTGGGCTCTCAATTTGATTCCAGTATTGGGATGACTCCCTGAGCTCAGGGCCAGGAATGTAGAAATGGGATTTTCTGCTCAAATTCCAGAATCTACAGTACGGAAATTGAAGACCTTAAAAGCTGAGCATCCATCTAGCCTTGTACTTGCCTCCAATGGGAAATAGCAGTGGGTGTAGAACTGGGCAAATCAGGCCACTTTGCCAGCTACTGATGATTTACAGGAGCAGAACTGCCTCAGTCAGATGCAGAGTCATTGTATTTAGCAGATTTTACTAGACTTTCTTCCATTTGTTCATTCACTTGCATTTTGATTGCAACCCGTGTAAATTTTTGGGACACACTACATCCTGCCTGCAAGAAATTTCACACCTTAACTGTGCCTTACATGAAGAAGTATCTTTCATGCGCTTAGAACCTGCTGATTTCATTTGATTCTCCTTAACTTTTTACTCTTAGCTTCTTCCTCTGTGCTGTTCATGATTCTGTTTTTATATTCTCCTCTGTCACCTCTTCTCCAGGCTTCAAGACATAGTCTATTTAGCTGTTCCTCAGTTGGAAAAAAATCTATCCCTTTGTAGCATCCTCACCACCTTTCTCTGTATTTTTTTCAGTTTTCTTGTACTCTGCTTGAGTCACAGAGCAGCATGCAGTACTCAAGACATGGAAGTATACAATGCTGTAATGCTCATATTTGTTCTTTATCTAGCCTTTTCCTAGTTTTTCAACTACCAATGAGCACTGCATTCAAAACTGTAAAGCTACAAGACCTCATCCCTGAGTTTAGAGCTACTTTAGAGCCCCTCATTCTCAAAGTAAGGTTACATTTAACTATGCTGACTTTCATACAGTCTGATTCTTGAGTCATTGAGTCTCACACAGTCCTCCCCTCTATTACTTTAATGCACTGCCTTCAGCAGATTAAAGAACTTTACTGTTTACCTGTTTTCCAGATTATAAATATTTTAAATTATTTTAACAATTTAGAAAACTGGGCACTTATTCATAACTTTTGTTTTACATATCCTAATCCATCATTTATCCATCTGAAATCCTTTATTCTTATCCCATAGTAACTTAATTGCTTTATGTGCCTTCAGCAAGGGACCTCATCAAATGCTCTCTGGCACTCAAGCAGACAGTAGCAGGCAGGTCAGCCTTGTTCCCATGCTCTCTGTTTCTCTTAGCAAAACTCAGAATATGTTTGTGAGAAATGCACTCCTTTTACGGCATATCATATTAATGCATTGTCTGCTAATTCTGTTTTTCACTGCTGTTTCTACCAGTTTCTCCAATTTGAGCCTCAAACATTTTGTAATCCTCTAAATCTTCCCTGGAAGTGTTTTTAAAAACTGTCATCACATTTGCCAATTTTTTTTTTCTCAGTCACTGAAGCACTGTTAAGCAAGATGTTACATGCTACGGTTAATAGCTCATTTATTTCACTCTTGAATAACTACCATACTTGGGCCACCCTATCTAGACAAATCTGTAATTTTGTTGATTTTTTCTGTAATTGGGTTTTTTGTGCCACACTTCATTTCGAGGGAGGTTCTCTGTCATTGCAAAGAAAAATTCCAGCACAGAAACCTCCTATGTCCTTTGTGAAAATGTAAACCAATGTATTTGACTATCCTTTTATCTTCCCTGAATGCTTCTTTTGTATCTACATCATCTTTTGGCCCTAGATTTCCCAGCAAGCTTTCCAACTTCCCTTATATTTGAAAAAAAAGAGAAAATTCATAGTTCTTATGTTTTTGCAAGTTGTTCCTCGAATTCTTTTTGGTCTTGCTTTATTATGTTTCTATACATAACTTTAGAAAGTTTACTTTACTGTCTGATGCCAAACATCAGCCTTTATACTTCTAATACACTTTTATCCTCTGTATCTGAGTCATCTTTTTACTGCTGCTGTCCTAACACTGGCTTTTGTTCTCTCTTTCATGGCTAATACACTATCACAGGAAATACTGAACTTCTCATCTTTGCTACATTTTTCACCAAAATGAAAACCAGAATGAGAAATAAGAAAGTCAATTGGAGTATAAGATCTTTTCTCCTATGACCACCTCACCAAAATGATTACAGTAATCAGTAATGGAGTGTAACATTATTCTGTCTATTTCAAACTGAATTGCTCTAATTTTGGTTATGACCAACATCTGTTCTAGAGTGGTTTTCATTGTTAAAGAAGAAATAGATTTAAGTTTCTTTTGCCTTCAAATTCAGCAACTGAAAATCTTCAGTTCCATGTGTTAGAGAAACCAGTGCTTCTGCACTGGCTTTCCTCTTTGTCTTGTTCTGAAGCTTGTAAAATGTTTTATATTCGATTGAACTAAACAAAGCACATCAGGGAGGCAAAAAATGCCTAAGGAGCTTGTGATTTAGAAGCAGTGACCACAGTTATTACCAAAGCTGGCCCAGAAAATGAATTCTGAATTCAAGGATTGTTACTGAAAATTCAAAATTAAAAGCATTTATAAAATTAAAAGTGATCCAGATCTTCATGATGAATTGAGCATTTGGGGAAAAAACAATGATTGAAAAGTTTTGATCTGAGAAAATCAAAACATTTTTACTCATTAAATAATTTTTAGATAAAATCAAAGAGACTGGGAAAAAGAAACTACGAAAAATGTGTAGCCATTTAATTCAAATAAGATGACACATTAATTTAATGACCTAAAATGCAATTGAACTTGATAAGCCTTTCTGAAGTGCTTTTATAGTTGCTAATCTGTTTTTTTCCTGAGCAAAGTTTCTGAAGGACAACATTACCAAACTCTTCTTCTGACCAAGACTGAAAACAACACATCATGTGATACAGGTCATTAAGTAAATACCAGTCATAATGTTATGCTTAGCTCACATCAAAATATATTAAATCTGCAGGAAAGACTTGATTCAAGTGATTTAAGTGAGACTGCAGGGAGTTCCTGTAGGGCAAAAGACTGTGGGAGGTTATGTTTCTAAGTGCAAAATCCGTTCTTTTCCTCAAACCTTTCAGTCCTCAAGAGTGGGGAAGAGAGCTACCATCATCAGCTCAGAGTTGAGATGGCACTGGCCGAGGGATGTCCTTCCTGCCCAGCAGAAATCTCACTGGGTAATAAAACATAATGAGAAAGCAGCTCCTGCCTCTTCTTTAGCACTGTTTTTTTTGTTCTCCCTTGCAGTAAAATTAGGAGTCACACACCTCTGAAGACTGTGCTTAAACTGGCTACACCTGCTCTGGGCCTTTTCCAAAGCTCGGAGAAATTCCAACACAGGCAGTTAGGTTACAGCACGCAGGGCCATTCTTGCCCTTCTTACAGGTCTCTGCATTTCCCTTGAAGTCATCGAGAACTTTATTGCACTGGATCTAAATCTCAGAAGCATTCTGCATCAGCTAGCTTTACAAGAAAGCCATGGAAAACAGAAATCCTAACTTCCTTGATGTTGTGACAGAATGGCACGCCCAGCAGTCACCTTTCCTGCTTAACATGACAGAGTTCTTTAAAGCCTCCAGGCTCTAGTGGAACTCTGCCCATGAACCTACATAGGCACATATATTTTTATGGCATCCTACAGTGGCTGACGTGTTCCTAGAGGTTACTCGGATATTTACTTTGCTTTTCACTATGTGTTCTTTGCAACAGAAAGAGGAATCCCAGAAGCATGGGAAAAGTTTGAGCCCATCATTTGTAGTAATATGAGAAGAAAGAGGTTATTGATGTTATTTAATATCTGAGCCATTTTTAAGTAATAGGCATGAAGCTAATATGTTATTGTTGTTATATTACAAACACATTGAATTTACTATTCAGCTCTAAATTTCCTTTTCTGGAAATACCAGTTTCTGTTATAATTGGTTCCACCCCTCCCACCCAAACCACTAGCCAACTCACCAGAGGAGCTTCACTGAGCCAAAATTAATTCCTGGCATAACTTACACTAGAGCACAACTCAAACACAGAGTGAATTTATGCCGTTAGCCTTTTACTCATACATTTGTTACCAAGCAGGTTGTCAGAAATCAAGCAACCTCTATACAGCCAGCCTGACTGTTGCAGGGTTGTGTCAATTAATATAAACAATTACTCTGATATGGTCAAAATGTTGCAAACCTTTTTATTCTTTCACTGGAAAGCTTATAATACTGCAAGTAGGAAAAAAATATCAGTCTGACAGTGGTGGAATTGTCTTTATGTTGATCATAGTTGATGTGTTTATAGCTAAGATGATAAAATTCCCTAACTTTCTACTGGTGAAAAGTTTTCTGTCAGTACAAGAATATAATTATAATCAGAAGGCCGTTCAGCACAAGAGCAATATCTTTATAGAGTGTTAGGGAAAATGGCATTACATTACATGTTTGGTTTTCTCTCTAGGGTTTCAAGATGTGCTGAGCTATGGAAGCGCTTCTGCCACATCCTACAAGAAGCTGCAAGGCTGGTCTAGCGATCAAAACATATGGAACGAAAAGCTTTATCCTTTCTGGGAACAAGGAGATCCCAGATGGAAGGACTGCTGGAAAGGTGATTGCACATATGCATTTCAAAGATACTTAAAAAAATGGCCAGGAAATCCACCTCATTGCATGGTGCAGGTGCTTCAGTACATTTTCATAGGGGCAATATCCACTGCTGCAGAGAACAGCAAATTAGAGACGATTGGCTTTGATACCATTCCCAGTAGGTTGTCTGAGGAAGCAGAACAGTGAGCTATTACATAAAATGCTTTCCCATGACTACTAGTCTCAGACATTAATACTTTTTAAGAAGGGCTCTAGGACAGTCCATTATTTGATACATGCCCTAGAGGACAGCTAACTTCAACTGCTACCTCAGTAGGGCACATGGGCTTCAGTTTGACAGCTTTGGCAAAGATCCTGTTTATTATCACCTGGCCTGAGCTGCACCTCTGGGGAGAAACAAAAGTTTTCTCCTTTGGAATATATTGACTCCCGTGTGTAGAAAACTATTCTTAGCTCTATGAAGGAAATTTACAGCAGAGCAGTAAGTGATGTGGGGGGATATGATAAGTCCCTCTGTTTTAAGTTGGGGTTTTCATAAAAGTGCAAGTGACTCAGAAGCATGAAACCCCTTAGAAGCAGAGTAATCAATTAAGCATTTCTCATGTAAATAGTGTACAGTTGGTGGTAGCTTCTGCTCTGATGCATCCTTTACTGCAGTGAAGACCCATTTTCTTTTCTACAGGCGGAAGGGTGACAGCCAAATTGGATACTGATAGTCCAGCACTGGTAGGATCCAACGTGACCTTTGTTGTCACTCTCCAGTTTCCTAAGTGCCAGAAGGAAGATAATGATGGCAACATAGTATACCAGAGAAACTGTACCCAGGGTAGGTAATGGCAATTTCCCTGCACTATACACACATCTGCCTGGTGCTGGTGTGAACATATCATGAAGCTTTGAAAGCATCACAGGTGCACCCTATGAACAACAGCCAAGTTGCTTTTAACTCATAACAATACTTGTGCCTACCTAGCCTGTGCCACACATTTCTTTCCCGAGAAGATCACTGTGGTATTTTTCATGTTCTGCCCCACTATATATAATGACCAGGTAATTTAAGATTGATCATCACTATAAAATTGCCTTCCCAAAACAGTTACATTAATTTGGCTTCCTAACAGAACCATTACTGCTTTTCAGCTCAGGCACAACATTGCTCAGTCACACTGTTTTCTTCCAAACTTACAAAGCTGTAAATTTATAAAACTGGGAATTTTTTTTTGCAGTTAGGAATTGTAGAATTCAATAACCATATCTGCATCCTGAAAAACCCTCAAGAAAGAGTAAATCTCATACTCCCACATTTTAAGAATTAAAAAAAAAAACCAAACAAAAAGATTCAAAAGTCAAGCAATATTTTCCTCAAAGAATGACCTTCTTTCATCTTATTTACTGTTACATGGAGCAAAAAAACCTGTCATAATTTCAGTGTTTGGAGCTGCTGGATCCAGAATTAAACACGCTGTTGTACCTTTCATGCTCTGAATCCATAAAAGTTCAACAAATTTCTAAATGATCAAAGTAATTTTCATTTCAAGGAATATCAGCAATTTTTTTATCAGCCTAAGTTCTAGTTTTTAACTGTCTATTGTTTTGTTAACAGTAGATATCCATTCTCTACTTAATATCTACTTTGCTGTTTGGGGGAGGAAACTCTCTATTATTCAGAAAAGAACTGAAATTCATGCTTAAGTTATTAAACAATGTCATAGAAAACTTTTCTGACAAAACAGTCACTTCCTTACAGTGCTTCCATGGCCAATGTTTCTACTTAAAATTTTAGATTCTGCTTGCCAAACACTCAGGTAGCCCCATTAACTTCAGTGAAACAGTAGCCCCCTGCATACTCAACAGCAAGATTTTGGGCAAGCAATTTAAATTGTGTCTGCCCCACGAGACAATCAAATTTTTTTAAACTTCTAGATAAAACAACACCAAGATGAAACAATTCAGTGTTTATATTAAAACCAAAAAAAAGCAGAGTCTCAGAAAAAAAATGCACGTCAGTCTAAAAATACTCCACCTTGTTGTTTAGGTGCGATAACTCCTATAACCGGGGGTGCCTGCCTCCTGTTACCTGACTTTCTGCACATTTCTCAGTTGACCAGAACTCATCTTATTTCTACCCTTAGATCCTCCAGCTGCTGAGGATCAGCAAGTCTATGTCTACAACTGGACTGAATGGATTCACAACTGTGTCTGGGAAAACTGCACAAGCAATTACAGTCATAATGTATTCCCAGATGGGAGACCTTTCCCTCACCACCCTGGCTGGAGGAGAAGGAACTTTGTCTACGTGTTTCACACATTTGGTTAGTACCACAACATGTGCCTTGGTTTGGGTGATGCTGCAAAGCTTATATTCACTTTGTACACTAACTCGTTCATCAAGTATGTTTCAATAGAAGTCCTTTCAAAAGGATTCCACCCTCTTGAGTGGAGATACTGAGTTCATTTGCCACTTTCCAGAGAGGCCATCAGATCTGTGGTCTGAAAAGCATGGATTACCAGAAGATTCTCTTTAAATCTACATTCACAGTACTACCACTGAAGAATATTAATTTCCTTTCAGTAGTACTCAAAATCCTTTTCTAGGAAAATGGAAGGTCTGAGCAAGTCAGTCAGATGATCTTTTGACTGTTCACTGACACTTCAGACTCTTAAATTTAAGAGAACATAGCGCTGTATATCATCAGTTTAACGGTGCAGCACTTCTTGCCTCTGGGGAGGTGAGAACTGCCGCTGACTGTGTGACACTGGTCTGGTCACAGATGCTGATTTTCAGTGTTTCCTGCTCCTGAGTATGTAATGGTTGGGCTATTCCTGCCATTGGCTACGTACTAAATCTTGGGTAAGTCCGTATTATTGTCAGTATTGTCAGAGCATGAGTAATAATAATGCCCCAAATTTTATGTAGAGGTGATAGTATTTATCTACCTGAATCAGGTCTGTTAAAAAGACAAATAAGCAAATATACACAAATGGTTCTAGGGTGTGAAAAAAAAAAGATATTATATCTTCTGGCTACACTGAAAGCAAACACAAGATCTCTTAAAAGGCCTGACACCATCCACTACATAATCTTAATGATTTACTGTAGCAATTGCTTTGGAAAGATGTAGATGCTTTGGCAAATTTTTCTTGGATTAGTGAATTTGGGTCCTCCTTCTGACAACTTTGAAAAAACACAGAAATAATGAGAGTAAACACATTGTAAAAGTATTTAGTCTTCCAAAAACACCTGCCAGATTACTGGAAGAGAATGCTAAACTATTTGTTTTGATTTAGACAATCCAAGATTCTCAGAGATATTGCCTCTCATAAAACAACTCGTGTCTAGGCTGAAGGGGAAAACATAAGGTTCATGTTCTCTTTCAGGTCAGTATTACCAAACAACAGGACGATCTTCAGCAAAGTTTTCGGTCAACACAGCAAATATCACTCTTGGCAAACATGTGATGGCAGTGTCCATTTACAGGAGAGGGCACTCAGGATACGTTCCAATCGCGAGAGCAAAAGCCATTTACTCTGTAACAGGTGAGTGTGCTGGAATAAACTGTAATAAACTACTGCGGGTATTTGCTGTTTAAATGTCAAAAGAATTCAGCACAAGCATCGTCTGACATGAAAAGAGGACATTGGCCCAAGAAAGACTTTTAATATGAAAATGGAGTCTCTGGTAAATTGCCTTGAGTAGAGCAAGTTACTCTTGTGTCTAGCTCAGTAGTGACACCTCTACTTTGTAATGAAAAATTACTTATTAAAGGAAATGCAGACTTCCACAGATGTCTCTGATTCCTCATTTGTTCCCATACTTTTCTGGGTAGCTGTTTCCTACTGACATTCAGTCATCAGATCATAAATTGAATTAAAGTAGAAGCCCGTGTTAAAGATACTAATGTCTCATATTCTGATTGTTGCTGTTCAGGGACTTTGGAGCCATTTGTTGTTTGCAGCCAGGCATCTTTGCTTTGTTTATTTACTCCTTTTTTTTTTCCCCTCCAGACAAAATTCCAATATTTGTGAGTATGTTCCAAAAACATGACCGCAACATCTCAGACTCCATTTTTATCAAAGACTCACCAATTACATTTGATGTGAATATCCATGATCCCAGCTACTATCTTAACAACTCTGCCATCTCCTACAAGTGGAACTTCGGAGATGGAAGTGGCTTATTTGTAGCCAGCAGTTCTACTACATCTCACACTTACACTCTGCAAGGAAACTTCACTCTGAATTTAACTGTCCAAGCCATTATTCCTGTGCCCTGCAGGCCAGTAACACCCACGGCACCACCCCCCACCCCAGCAGGTAAGAATTTGTCAAACAACAGTGGCATCTGGAGCTATGCTAAAACTCTAACTTCTGATATTTTAAGTTCATATCTTTAGAAGATTTACTGTCATCATGAAAGAGCTGCAAGGCTCTGCAAACCCTCCATAACTTGGTTTAGAGACAGAATCAATAGCATAAACTCTTCTATGACTCTACGGTAGGGATCAGTTACACATTTAACACATTACGCGTCCAGTTCTACCACCACAGTGACAGCATACAGGTGTCTCCAGGTGGACATACAGTACACACAAATTTGATTGTATAACCCCTCCCACACCAGGTCAGGAGATTTTAGCCTTGCATAGTCAGGGTCATCTTCTGAAGGAAGATGTAAATTTAAAGTGAGAAAGAGATATTTCAGAACACCTTTGCAAGTTCCTTTCTGGATTGCATTAAATTCTACCCAAATTTAAATGAGATTGGATCGAACTAGAACAACTTAGTCATATTCAAAAATACGGGATTTCCACATGGCTTTAACCCAAAACAACTTTTCCACTTCAAATTTATTGACTATCATATTTCAGAACAACTTTCATCATGTTCAGCATTTGGTTTATGATCTCAGAGGGTTTTAAGGTTTGCAGAAGGCCTGCAGTTTCAGCTATAATACTACTACTCAGAGATTGTAAATGTGGCTATATTTTTCAAATTTCATATTTTTAATATGTGTTTTTGATTCTCACTCAACCAAAATGTTGAGTGAGAATCAAAAATGAAAGGAAAGATATAATTTTCGCCACTTCCCCTCTTCATTTTTCCACTAGCTGTAATGTAGAGCAGTTGGAAAATACCAGCTTTTAAAGAAAGCACTTTAAACCTTTTATTGGCCTTTGGATTTCTTATATAGTTGGTTTGGGGATTTCAAAGAAGTGTTTAATTATGTTACACCTTGTAGTCTCCCTTTTATTTCACAGAGATGGGTGACTAGCAAGGTGGCTTTTAGAGTGAGGCTACCCAGGCCACTCCAGGGTTCTACAGCTGGGCACATGTGTTTTCTTTAGGGATTATTGCCATGATCCCATACAGACACAAACATGACTGCTCAGCTGCAAACCAAAGTCACTAATGACCTATGGGATGAAGGCAGTTGGAACATATGGCCATGTTCAGAATACCCCTAAGTAGAGCTTGTTCTAAAGTTGTCTGTCTAATCCTTTTTCCTCAAACAGTAACAACCGGAGCATCTTCTAATTCAGACTCTTCTGCCATTGTTGAGTCAATGGAGGATAATCCTGATGGAGGTTGCCATATTTACAGAAATGGATACTATAGAAGTGGTATCTCTGTTGTAGGTAAGGACATGGTCAACACCTGAACAAAGGAATGGCGCTAACAATGTACAAAAAAGTATGGTAGCAATAGTATTTATTTAGACGACATTTTGTAAATACATGAGACCCACAGTAAGATCCTTCTTACAGACATAGTTGAGAGTTTTAAAGATTAATGTAGAGACATCTAACTGGCTGACTTTAGTTTCTTCATGCACTCTGCCAGGACCTAGTGGTAGAGGTTATGGTCGCTTGGTTTCAGACACAGGAGGCTGGGCTTTGTTCTGGATGCCTGCTGATGGCTGACCCCATGCTACATGTGGTGTTTCCAGGCACTTGGGCTGGAAAATGGCTGGTAGGGATGTGCACAGTATCACTTCTCTCTATATCATCAGCTTCTGAACCTGCCACCCCAGGAGCATATTGGCTGGAGAGGGGGTTTAAATAATGTTGAACTGACCTTTGAATGCAGAGAAGTCACATACAGTGGAAAGTGATTTAGTAAAGTAAGTAAGTAAATAATAAAAATGGGGAAAAGAAGCAGAGCAGAAAGGAGCAGCCTCACAGGGAAAGCACTGGAAAAGTTTCTCAACTTCCAAACCACTCAAGAGGAGTGCTAAGAAGAAGAGGTTACGGAAAACAAGACCTGAACTGAGCATCAGCCAAACACTTGAGGTTCAGTACACACAGACTTCAGAGCTTGTCATGTGTCCTACCGTTGACATGTGTTTCCTCTTCCAGAGGGAATCCTTGAGGTAAATATTATTCAGATGACGAGCATCCAGATGACAGAAAGTCAAGCTGAAAACTCACTGGTTGACTTTGTTGTTACCTGCCAAGGGAGGTAAGTGTGTGAATGAAGTGGTCAGTGATCTCTCTTTAAAAATAACTAGGTGCTGGAATGCTGTCTGCACTTAGATGCAGCTGCATGAACAAAATTTGGAAACTGCAGTGTTTCTATTTCTTGACTGGAACTAAAGATAATGCAAGCCTCATTTGTAAACTATGGCAACAGAGGTTACTGCCAGGCACTTAGGATTCAGAGCAAATGTCAAGTCTCAGTAAAAATAACAGAACTGGAATTGCGGGAAGAAACAATTCTGTATTTTCCTAGCAAGAAAAGATTTTAGCACCTATGTAAAATGGGAATCAGTTTACTGAAATTGTAAAGAAATCTTTCCTTTTTGGACGTGATTTTTTGACACTTAGAGTAAGTAGGCATCTCCAAGCAAGTTCTTGAATAGGAAAACATTGCACTAATAGTCCTAGCTCCTATTAGATTATAGTTGAGAGGACTAAGTACAAGAATCACCTTGGTAATACAACTGGAAAACGATTATATTCTCTTAAGCTAGTGTTTTCTTTTTTGACACATGATACTACTTACAAGAATCTGCATTCCTTTCTTAATTATGTGTATTAAAGGTAATGGACTTTATAAGTTGATTTGATACAGGTAATTTTGTGATCACCATAAAATGTTAAATGATAAGCAGAACAAGCAGATAACTATATAGATTGTATATATGCATTCTATATAAAATCCACATGTACATATATAAATGTATAGGTATGTAAAAAGTATATATAGTATTAATAAAACACTCTTAAATCACTATACTGCCACTGATGTCAACAGGCACCAGCATAAAACTGGTGTACCAGTGCAATGCGTCTGTGAACCAGGCTAACAGGACTCCACAGATGCAATGTGTTCTCTCCTCCCATCCCAGTCTGCCCACAGATGTCTGCACAGTGGTTTCTGACCCCACTTGCCAGGTGTCCAAGAGTGTGGTATGTGACCCCGTCACCATCAGCGATGAATGTTTACTCACTATCAGGAGATCTTTTGAGGAACCCGGAACATACTGTATAAACATCACCTTGGGTGATGACTCAAGTCAAGCCCTTGCCAGTGCACTGATTTCTGTAAATGGAGGTGAGTCCACACAGAGCAGATGTGGGTTGTCTGTGAATAGCTTCTCCCTGTGGTCATTTCACTGCAGGGGAAAGAGCACAGGAATATATATGGGGGGGGGTTTATGCCTGGCGGTCTCAGCTGAGACTGCGCCAGCTTGTGTGAGAGTCGATGCAAAGATAAAGAGACAATTATTTCCCTATGGGAATTTTAGGTGTTAGACCTCGGTTGATTTATGTTTACGATCCAGTGAGTAAGGTAATTATGCAAACTTTTCAGTACTACAGAGTATGAACAGTTCTTAAGCCATAATGTATTTTTCTGCAGAAAACTCTGTTGGGCAGAAAAGCAGGTGGGGGACATACCCACACATGGAGAAATAGCAGAAACAGAGAGGAATTCAGCTCACTTGATACAGAATCAAAGTCTGCAGCGGAGTTGGCTGCCCTAGGCCTTCTTTGTATCCCATTAACCTTGACCAGGTTTCTATTTCTACATGAGGATAAGATGAAGCAGGTCTGCAATGATCTGTGTGACATCCATTGACTACAGAGTCTGCCCAGGGTAACTATTTCAGAACAGGAGGTTTATCTTTGTTTGGAGGAGTATCACTGTACCTTGCTCATAGCTATCCAAGCAGTCTTTGACAGAACCAGGTGCTAAACTCAGCCTCAGTCAGAAGTCTAAATGATCATGCTGTCTCTCTGCTCCCACTCCATTGCCCTCCTGACTTCCCATTACAATGTCCTAGTGACTCTTCTGAACTCTTTAATTACTATCAGCCAAGAAACTGACCCTTTGTGGTATTGTTTCACAGTATTTTTGGCTGACTTTACTGAATCTAGGTATAAATTTAACTGTACTCCAACCAGTTCATTATGACTAAGGCCCGATGCCAGAGCTGTAAGTGCATTCTGGCTCCTAAAGATGAAAATAAGCATGCAGAAGGATTTTCCAAAACTGTATTCACAAAGGCCTTCAGCCCAACAAGGCTGGTCTGCCTAGGTCTCCTCCAGAGGGCAAAGCTGAGTGGTCCTTTTGGGGCTTCCACTATAATCAAAGCAGATTAGCTTCATCTCCTGGGGTGAAAAAGCACCACCTCCTGCCAGTCACTGACCCCCAATGCTTAATGTATTAGAGCTACTTCAGTCCATACAGCAATGAAGTAAAAATGGGATTTTCTTTAGAAAGTCTATCTCACTGTAAAACAGGCTAACTTTTAATCATTCTGTTTTCTGAACTCTAGGATCATCATACAGAACAACAGAAGGCGTCTTTATCTTCCTTGGCTTGTTGGCAGTTTTTGCCACCATTGGGGCATTTGTCCTTTACAAGTAAGTCACTAGTTTCTGTGATTAAAAACAGTTCAAGGAACTGTCAAAATATAAAGTTTAAATCAACAAACCAAGTAACTTAAAGTAGCTGTAGCTACATTTTTGTTTCTTTATCATTGCAGTTCACAAACATTTTGGCAAATATTCAAGAAAATGAGATTATTGGCTTAGGCTACAAAACCATTGGAAAATATGCAGATGTTAAGGGTTTTCATAGAAAATTATGTTCTGTGCCCATAAGCTACTAATACTAGCAGGCCTGGGAACTGCATGTAAGCAGAAAGCAAACTCAAAGTGCGTGATGTGATTTATATATGCAGAGAAACTGAACAAACAGAAATTTAATTTAGCTCTAAAACTCTTACAAGAAGTGTTTGCAAGTGACTGACAGATTGAGAATTAATCACCAAAATTCTTCATTAAATAATTGACAAATAAACTCTTTGGGAAAAAGGTGGTGGGGATGCAAGACAGTAGTTCACAGAAGCACATGTTACTACAATATTAGCTGTTTCTCCTGAGACTTTAAGACTGCACCAAGACTCCTGAGCCAAGTGTGTGCTCACCCTTCACAGTCAGTGGTGAGAAACACACACCTCCACAGAGCAACAGCTCTCCACCAAGCAAGGGAACCTTCTCTTTAACCAGGCCCTAATCACCACTACTGACCAGCCATTAGATGGGATTGGACAGGGAAGGAGGAGAGAGAATGTATGATGAATAAATGATTAATGCTCTTATGCACTGGTCACATGCTAAATGTGGACTTTCATTTAAAATGTCTTTCAGCAACTAACTGTGCACATTCCTTGCAGGAGATACAAGCAATACAAGCCTATTGAGAGAAGCGCAGGACAAACAGAGAAGCAGGAGGGACTCACTGCTTACTTCAGCAGTTTCAAAGCTGTTTTCTTCCCTAATAGCACTGAGAGAAATCCTCTGCTGAAGAGTAAACCAGGCATTGTTTAAACCTTTAGTCTAACACCGACTGTTAGATTAAGAACAGAACTCATATTAAACCATACTTTAATGGGGCTTTCTTGTTATTAAAAAACAGGGAGTAAGGTGAAAGCACATATAGAGGGAATGATAACTTTTGGGGCTTGGTGAAATTAGAAACATTAAAGTAGTCCTTTGTAGAAAACAAGGAAGTAGTTTTAAGCACTTGCTGTTCTTGCTTGTGATCCAGGATAAACTCTTCTGAATAACTAACTGCCCCCCACTACAACACACTTATCTGGGTTTTCTTACTTCTAGGTTAACAACCTGCAAAATTAATCATATCTATAATTTGGAAGGGGGAAAAAAAGGTAAATTTAAAAAAGACAAAAAAAAACCCAAAACCAAAACAACAACCAAGCAACTTGTAAACAGTTTTTATTGCTGCTTACTGCCTTAGCAGGATTCATGTCTTTGCTTGAAAGAGAGACATGGGGGGCAGGCACGTGTTATGTCTGTGGAATGAAACGTGCCATGGCCTATTCCCAGGCATTGACACCGAACTGCTGCTGCTGTTACGCTGTTCGGGAGGTCCTAGCACAGGCTTGCCCCGGGCAGCCTAGCTCCCCACCAAGCAAACCCTAGATTCTGGGAACCACCAGAAGGGACAGTTCCCCACTGGGAGTTTGGCAGCTGCCACCCTGTTTTGCAGGGTTCAATATCATGGGCGCAGCTCATTAAATTCCAGTTGGCCTCAGGGCCAGAAAACAGGGTTGGACACATTTAGTTTCCCACTGGACATGGCTACCAGTGCATGAGTCTCACTATAAACTAAACCACAGACACCCGAGCAACAAGATGAGGCCTATGAGCTTGGCTCTCCAAACTTTTACTCTGAGTCCCATGTAAAATCCTGAGATGCAATTGCTGATGCTGCCTTTGTCTCCTTTGTTTCCATTGGTCTTGAGAGACCGGATTGGCACCACCACTCCCCAGAGGGCAGATGTGTGGATATATGCTCTACGTACAGGGATCAGCAGAAGGAGGGGTCTAGCAGGAAGGGGTAGCACTCAACTCCCTTTTCCCCTTCTCTTCTAATTTCTCTCTCTCCTGCTGTAAAGATACAGCAATTTCTGCTTGCTCCTACATCCTTCTTTGACCACTTAATCAAATAAATGAAAACCCCAATATAAATAAAGCACTATGTTCCAGTTTCTGCTTTTGCATGATGCAGCTTAGAAAATATAAACTTAAGCAAAACCAATGTGCCTTGTTCACTCTAGCTGCAATTCTGTGTTAAAAAAACTAACTCCGAGGCTTTTCCCAAGCGATCTGGCTTTGTAGCCACACATGGTCACCACTCAGCATTGTGGCATTTCACAGTGGGAGATCAGCAGCAAACTGCTGAAGGCTTGGCCACTGGATGATGACAAAAGGACAGTATCTTATCTGTAGCAGGGAAAAGGTTGCTAAAGAGCTTTACTGAGATGAGCAAGCAGATCAAAAATGCTTTATAGTTCATGTTCCATAAAAGCCCTGCTGTTAATAGTAAAGGTTATAACCAAAATAGAGGCTGGCAATGACCTTACACAGTCCATTTCTAAACACTAATTTCTTTGAAGATCTATATTTCAAGATAGTTACCTTGTTTACTGTGTCTTGAAACATCTCTGATATATGCTGTTTTCAGGCAATATATAAGCATAAAAACACTTTCCTACTGTTTTAGCAGATCCATCAAATCCTCATCAGCCTATTTCTTCTTTTTTTCCCAGGTTTTCCCATTATTTTAATTCTTTTGCGGCCATTTCAGTTATATTATTAAAAGCAGTGTATTTGCTATTGTTCCATCTTCCTTATAGTTAACATCCTATTGTCTAACCAGAACTGGGCATCTAAGAATATTTTCTGACTTAAACAGAAAACACATTTTCTGCAAAAATTACTGCCTGAATGTTATGTCTTCTGTTATCAGTCAGTCAGGACTGTAATTTGTATTTTTTGCTCTAGCTTGAGGCAGGACAGGGGTTTATTGGAAAGCTTCAGATGACCTGAAATGAAGCATGAAAACATTACATCTGTCACGTCTTAGGATCAGTGAAGGCTACCACTGACCTAGGCTGTATGCAGAAAGCATCTTGTTTCTGCAAAACATTGCATGTTAGGAGCTCAGAGACATCTTAAGCTTTTGCATAGAAAACAGCTTTCGGGCATATGTTAAGAACTTTTTTATTCTTTAACTTAAGTATACAGAATATACTGCATTATCTCCCTTTAAGTATCATGTCAGACTATTACATTTTTATAGTGTGATTTTGCATTTTCAGCTGTAACTTCTATTTCATACATCTTTACTTTTATACAATGGAATTTAACTGCTGCACTGACAAATAAACCATCTAATGATTTTAAAGAGTAGACTTTCTTTGTCTCAGAAAGAAATACTCTGAGATAAGCAACTTGATGAGTTGCCCAATTATTGATCAAAACAGTATCTACCTCCAGAAAACACAACTGGATTTGCTTTACCCTTCGTTCACACCTGGTACTACCATTGGTTATCTAGCTGATTTTGCAGTCTCCCTTCAAGTGTACTCAGAGCAATGGCACCTCAAATCTGAGAAGCAAGACTTTCTCAACAACCAGATGACAGCTACAGAACCCAATTTCAGAACAGATCAGGATACAAATGAATTTCGTGTCCTTCAAAAGGCAAGAACAGCTGACAAACAACATATTTGTGAATGTCAGCAAATGTTACAAGACAGCTTTCAGGCATCCCCTTTGGAGAAATAACATCAAGAATGACATCAAACATAAATGTACATAATTTTTATAGAAAGAACATCTTTTCAAACATGTCATCAAGAAAAACTGAAATATCAGTTCGGTAACAAGTTTGTTAAAAATTACTTTAAAAACTGAACTATTATTTCAAACCATTTGTTTTGTTTCTCCCCCCTTTTCTTCTGGAACATTTTTATAGCACAAAGACACTCATCAGATGTGGCATTTTTTTCTTACCAAAAGTATTTTGAAGCTGAAACCAAGGCTAAGAACCACCAGTCCCTGAAGGAATAGTAGAAAAATCAAACAAAAGTATGCAAGAGACATCTAGCCACTGTGGCTCATTAGTACAACTGATCACCTCCAGCCTCATACAGCATAGTCAAATTTTCTTTAAAGATAAAGCTTTTATCACTACAAGTCTGTATATTCTCACAGAATCACAGACTTGTTAGAGTTGGAAAGGACCTCTGGAGATTATCTAGTCCAATCCCACTGCCAAGGCAGGGTCACTTACAGCAGGTTGCACAGGAATGTGTCCAGAGGGTTTTGAATGTCTCCAGAGAGGGAGACTCCACAACCTCCCTGGGCAGCTGTTCCAGTGCTCTGCCATGCTCAACATAATGACATTCTTCCTAATGTTGAGGTGAAACTTTATGTGTTGTAGTTTATGGCTACTGCTCCTCATCCTGTCGCTGGGCACCACTGAAAAGAGTCTGGCACCAACCATGATTATGTCCTCTAAACCATAATACCATTGTTTTACCATTATACTCAGTGAGAGAGGGAAAAACATTCTGAATGGCAATTCTTTCATTTTACCATACCTGTAAATGTCAGCATCTCCAAGGGGAAGGAGGTGCACGGAAACAAGTTTCACCCACATTAAATACAAATGCTCAGACATGCCTACCTAGGTCATGGTTTTTTAGCCCTTGACAACATTCTCCATAGCAAACCAAACACAGTGAGACTACTACCCTGTGCCCATTAACACTGTGTGGGAATTACACAAATGTAAAACACACTTTCTCAAGAAAAATCAAGTTTCAAAACAGCTGCAGCTTTTTAGCCAAAGCCACTGACTTTAAAAGGGGGCACAAGGCCTGAGCTGGGATATGTGATTTCAGTTTACATGGCAGTGCCCACATTTTGTATCTGCCCTTTTACAGATGCCCAACAACCTAGCACAGCACAGAGCTGGTTAAAGTGCAGGAACGACCTTCCCTCTCAAATTTAGATACATCAAATCATCCTTGAGTTGCTTGTTCACTTGTTCACTTGGTTTGTTCAAGTGCACCTGTAACCAGCCACCCGTAACAGGGAGACTGCCAGGGCACATCCCAAAAACACCTCCAGCTCGGCACCACCGCCCCCTCAGAAGTTCCTGTAGGCATCTACAGAGGAGACTGAGGGAGACTTCATTGCAATCTTCAACATCGTCATGAGGGGAAGCAGCAGGGCATGTACCAATCTCTTCATTCTCATGACCAGTGACAGGACTTGAGGAAATGGCATGAAGCTGAGTTGGAGGAGATTTAGGTTGTATATCAGGAGAAAGTTTTTCACTCAGAGGGTGGTTGAGCACTGAAACAGGCTCCCCAGGGAAGTGGTCACAGCACCAAGCCTGTCTGAGTTCAAGGAGTGCCTGGACAATGGTCTCAGGCACATAGTGTGATTCTTGGGGTGTCCCGCACAGGGCCATGAGTTGGACTCAATGATCCTGATGGGTCCATTCCAACTCAGCATATTCTATGATCCTTTAAAATTTATGCTTGTTCCCTTCCAACCCAAACCATTGTATGATTCCATGACGGGCCGAGCGCCCGCTCCTCGAAGAGGTGCCGCTCCGACGAGCAGAGCCGCAAGGCCCCAGGGCCGCCACCCCGTTGGCGCCGGAGGACACCGGGCGGCGGTTCGGGGACACCCCGCGGGCGGTTCGGGGACACCCCGGTTCGGGGACACCCCGGTCCGGGCACACGTCCGGCAGCGCCGCGACCTCCAGGCAGTCGCCTTGCGCGCGCCCGCCGCCACTGCCCGAGCGACGGCCGGCTGCGCCAATGAGGCGAGGGGGCGGCCCCGCCGCCGACCAATCGCTGTGCGGTACGGCGGAGGGGGCGGGGCGCGGGGCCGGCATGTGGCGGGCGGTGTCGGGGGCGCGGCGGCTGCTGCGGCCGCTCGGGGCCGCGGCCGGGGGCACCCCGCGGGCGGTGCTGCCGCCACCCCGGGCCCCGCCGGGTCCCCGCGGGGGCTGCGCGGCGGCGGGAGCCGGAGCCGGGGCCGGGGCACTGGAGGCGGCGGCGGAGCGGCGCCAGGCGGCAGGTAGGGCCCAGCCGCGGGAGCCGCGCTGCGGGGGTGGCCCTGAGCGAAATGTGATACCTCGGGAAGAGGGGGCTGCTCGAAGAGCGTGGAATCGCTTCTGCAGCTGCGGGAGGACCCTCACAGTGCCCAGTGCGGTGGGATCGGCCTCACCTCGGCTGCGACCGCAGCCGGAGTCACGGCATCGGCGCTGGGCCAGCATCGACTCCCTTGCCCGGCGGGAAAATGAGGATTCGGGGCTGGTGTGAATGGAACCTGTGTGTAGATGCCTAGAGGAACTTCTGAGGGGGCAGTGGTGCCGAGCTGGAGGTGTTTTTGGGATGTGCCCTGGCAGTCTCCCTTTTACGTAAGAGGTTGGGAAGCAGTTTCGGGTGGCTGGTTACGGGTACAAGCCTCGTGTGCACAGGGCTGGTGTGTCCCTGCGGCTGTTTTGCAAACCTTCTCTAGCCTGGATCTGGCCATGCCGATCAGCGTGGCACACCGTGCCCGGGGTTGTTTAGGCCATTCGCTCTCTAAGGAGGCACTGGAGACTTCACATGTGGCTACCAAGCAAATATTTAACTTTTGTAACCACTGCGTCTGGAGGGGCTGTGGCCATCGCTAATTTTCTGCATGTGTGACCACAGCAAAAAGTTGAAAGAGTGCATGAGTCCCTGAGCTCAAAGGCTTCCATTTACAGAAGTCTGATCCAATTTCAAATCCCCGTTCATGCATATAATTGTATGTAGCTGTTGTTCTTGTGTTTGGTTTTTTCTTTATATTGGGAAATATGAAGTTTGGCTCTGTGCTGATGCTCCGTCTGCACTAACGTTCACTTTATAGTGGTAGACTTGCATTGCTGACAGATTCAAATTATGTCTTAAGTGTGCACACAAATTGCATCTCCCTAATTAGGACAAATTATAAATAAACTGATTTCTTGGTGTGAACACAAGGTAGTTGCACAGATTTAATGGTTTCTAAGCTGGCTTGCTTAAACTGTTGAAGGACTAAAGCATGGTCTACAATATCATAATCTTCTGCAGCAGAACAGGCTAGAGAAAAAGAAAAAAAGTGGCTTTACTCCATGTGCAGATAAAAAATACCTTCACACTGCATCACATCAGCTCCATTTTCAGTACATTGATTTCACCTGCTTAAGGCTCTAGAATAATTTCATCATGTATTATCACAGGTCTGTTGAAAAGCATTGTTTTGAAATATTTTCAGTTTTGTCTGTTGTTTTAATAATGTCTGTTGAATTACTTAGGTTTCATTCATCTTAATTGACAAGTGTCTGATGATATCACTGACTTGTAGATGCTAACAACAATAAATAAGTAAGTTAGCAAACATCAGAGTTTCATTTAGGTAACTTATATGTAGTGATAAAGTGTTGTTTACCAGAACACTGCTTAGTTCTCAGCTTTAATGATTTTAAAGATGTTTTTGAAAAATCTGCAGATCATGTTGCATTGTCATATCAAACCAAACTTCATAATGAGTGACTAGCTTAGGCTATAATTCAGTTAATTGCTATTTTATGGCTTCTTAAATGGTTGATTTTTGCAATTAAAAAGATAAATTGCCACTGTGTTATTTTTTCCATCTGCTCCCAGATACTGTTCTTCAAAAATTCAACATTGACTTTGTTGTAGCACTGCTGAGGCAAGAAAACGCTAAAGACATCTGTGTCATCCAGCCACCTCCAGAAATAAAGTACTGTGATTATTTTATAATTGTGAGTGGATCTTCAACACGGCATCTCCATGCAATGGCACAGTACATGCTGAAAATGGTAAGACAGTTTTTGCTGCTCTCCCTGAGTTTTGGGGAATGGTTTTAAATGTTGTGAAAGGAATTTCCTCAGGTTTGCACGTATAAGGTTGTGCCAGGTAAGATGAACCTGATTTACATTATATCATTTAGTCCTGAATACATCTAGCAACTAACTATGCTTTTTCGCTTTAGCAGCACTACACAAAATGTAGTAATATGTTTTAAAAACAGACCTCACTGGATGTAGAACAGTGATGACATCAGCAGAGTTTGGTGGCTAGGACAGGAGTGATGTGAAATGGTGATGATGACCTGTGTCATCAAACCTTTGTCCAGCAAGCATCATAGCTGTTCCCAGTCATTCATAATACTTACTTTGACTGTTCTCAAACCCTAATCCCTAAAAGTTCCAGATTCTCAGGCATATTGTAAGGCTGGGAAAAAGATGGCATCCTGAGAGGCACAGGATCCCCTCCTGGGCTTAGTAAAGCAAACTGCTGTTTAATATTCACCCTGCTGTGCATGAAGAGGAGGAAAGGAAGCGCAGTGGTAGCCATCCTTGCATAGAAATCCTGCGCTGTTTGGCTTTGGTGGAATGTGAGCTTTTCAGTATAGAAATAGAAGTCAATAAAAATACAAGTAGAGCTTAGGGATGAGGACCAGACTCAGGGGAGGGGAAACTTCATGGCCAGAAAAGAACCGTCTGACTTTAAAAAGCGCAGTGTGAGGAGTATAACCAGTCCCCATCTCAGTCAGCTATCTGGACTCAGCCTGGAGTTTGCCTTCTCTTCACCCACTTTCTTTCCCTTCCTGACCCCATTTTTCCTTTGGCTCTTGGTTTTACATTCTTCCTTCCAGTCCCATTGGTTTCAGCTGTGAGACTTGAGGTGGGGAGGAAAGAGGGAGAGACGGTTTTGCTTTTCAGTGTATTTCTGAACAGGTTAGGGGAGTTTCTTTTGTTCTTTGAAGGAATTGATGCATCTTTGCAAACCAAATTTTTGCCTTAAGCTGGAAGTTGCATTAATGTGATTTGAATGTACTAAATCTAAGTGCTTTATATATATATTCTGTTGTTTGCATAACTTGCAACGACTTAAATCAACAGCTTTCCATCTCCTCCAAACCAGGAGATATCAGTGAGTACTGCCCACCCTGCAAAAACATGGCTGTGCTTCATAGCTGCACCCTCTGGTGGCTGTAAAAGCAGCGATTTTGTAAAGGCAGAGCCTCTGGGGAGAGAAGGTGTCCCTCCTGGGCCTCCTGAAAAACCGGGAAGCCTGACCAAGTACATGGGAGTGGCTGAGCTTGTCTCACACTGAAAGTTTTCTAGGCAAAAATAAGCGGAGTAGGTGCTCAGGAGTACTGCCAGGCAGCTGGCAAGCTTTACCATTACTGTACCTAAAAGCTTATGTCAGTGCATGATTTAGTCACAATAAAACACAGAAGTGCTCAGGTGTAGCATGAGATCTTCCTGCTTTGCTTCCAGTGGCTTGTAAATGGCGAAGTCCCAACTACTTCTTACCCATTCCCATCTGGTTTCATGTTAGAGGAAGAAGCTAACACTTGGCTTTATTATAATCTGTTCACCTTACACAGCCTCTAAAGACAGGGCTTGGAAACTTGTAGCAGAGATCAGCCTTTGCAGGCTGATGATAGCTGATGGCAGCGCACACAGGGCTTTTAGCATTTTAAGCCGACTTTCAGAGAGTCTTTGACAATTGCCTGCTTTTGAAGATGTCTCACAAGCCATCTTAAAGATAGGAAGGTAGAACTGGTTCTGAGTTACATTTTGAAAGTAACTCAGAACTAGTAGATTTTAAAAGTTTTCCTGCTGGTTTTCAAAAGGGTCATTATCTGGCAGCCAGCGTTGTGTGGAACAACCAGGAACAATTGCATTTGGTCATAATTGCATTCCCAGTGAAGTGGGACTCATTTCTTAGCCAGCTATGCTAGTATATGTTATTTTGTGTTTTGCCTCCATGGCAGAAAGGACTGTTAGAGCCCTTTCTATTGATGCTTCTTGTAGAGAAACAAGTAGGTTATGGGCAGATCCAAAAGTGACCATGCTTAAGCTTCTAGTTGTCAAATTTCCTCATCTCTGGTGGGTGCTTGGGTTCTTCATGTACTGGGTGGGGAGAGCTAAGCCTCTTAAGCTAGCATTTACAAAAGCCACCCTGTGTTGCAAAGGGAACTACCCACTTTCCCTAGCTGAGTGTGTGTTTTGAGCTGCCCCCTCGCCTCTCCCACAGCAGTTCATAGCTTGGAAACCTGTGTGCCTGTCATGCTTTTCCCCAGCTTGCAGTGAGTGGTGAGTGTGTGCACTCCAGAGACAGGAGGCTTGCTTGAATGCCTTCCTCATGGCAGGGGGTGAAACTTTTTCACCACACTCCCCTCTGAGAAGAGGATAAGCTTCCATTTCTGCATCCTTAACTAGCCAGTGTAAAACACCAATGAAAGGTATTGGAAAGGAAATAAAACTTGGTGGTAGTGGCAGTTCTAGGGACCCAGTAACTGAAAGACTACTGTAACGCTGAGCAGTTGTATTCAATATTCATCTCAATAAAATATGGATAACCTATAAAATTCATGGATAACTGTATGGGAATTCAGAGCATTAGGTTCCAGGTTTGATACTAAATCCCACTGAGAAATCTCTACTTATTTTATAGTACTGCAAGTGTATATTCTTTTTTTTGTGCAGACTCCAGAACCAACATGAAGTAATCTAACCCATTTAAGCTTTAAAGCAACTCAGCAAAATCTAGCTAAGTTTGAGTGCTTTTAAATAAATGCAAAGTACTTAATTTCCTGCCATTACCTTTTTTTTTTTTTTAGTACAAGCATCTCAAAGAAGAAAGTGATCCTCATACACAGATTGAAGGAAAAGAGACAGATGACTGGCTGTGCATTGATTTTGGTAAATATTTGTGAATCTGACAAGTACAAAGTTCTGCATGAGCTCCTTGTTGACAGAAGCATCTCACCGTGAACCCTGGTTGCTATGGAGAATTCGCAATACTTTCCTGTTTTGGAATTCCAGTTGCTGCTTGAACTCATTGAGATATTAAATGATTGTTCATTAAAGATCTTTGACACTGAGAAAAAAAGCATTAACTACTCTTTAAAACACGTTTTAATAAATTGCAGATAACAGTAGTGGGGGAAAAAAGCTACTTTTGTCAATTTTCTATAACCACCGGTTTCTATAAGTGGTTTTCTATAACCACTCTTTGGTTAAGTGGGTGCTTGCTGTATACTGCCTTAGTAGTGAACTATTAAATGGACTTTTTCACTGTCCAGATCATACCATGACATGGGGTAAAACATCAGTCCTAAGAAACTGAGTGTAATTCTTTATTCTTTAAGTGTGAAACTACACAAATATAAAAGACTGCATTCAAAAAGCATTTCTCCTTCACTCCTAATTCTAGAATATCACCCTCCAACTTGGTGTTTTGGCCTAAAAGAGAGGATAGATGAGTGAGGAACACTGCAGCCAGTGATATTAAGCCTTGGTTACTTAACTGTCGTAATACGTCACTGTAATAACTGAAAACCAATTGAAATTTAAGGACATATATATTTCCATTCTGAGCAAACAACAGTAGAGAATGTTTATTCCAGTGTTCGTCTAATGCACTTTTTTCTAAGAAAAACTTATCAAAGTTTGGACCTATTTCATTATAAAAACCACCTGAGAAGTGTGAACAACACAACTAAGAAAAATTACTTGGCTATAGCTGGATGTTGTTGGTAATAAAAGAAAGCTGAAAATCCATCTGTCACCTTGCAGGACTCTTTGAAGTAAAATTCCTTTTGACTTATTTTCTTCTGTCCCACAGAAGTCATAACTTCTTTGGTCTGGAGTCTTGTGATAGTGTCTTATTGTGAAGTATTGTGCCTCATTTTTGTGACTGTAGTCTTGGAGTCTTTTGAAGGACTGACCAATTCCTAACACTGTTTAAGAACTGGAAGCAGCAATTTAAGAAGATACCTCTATGAGCTGACCTGTTATATTGAGCCAGAATAGGGGTGGAAGACTTGAACTCTTTGCACAGCTGAAGGTGTAGTAGTGCTTTACAGTTCACATTAATTTATTGCAAATTTCTGTTCTGCACAGGTAACATTGTGGTGCATTTCATGCTGCCAGAGGCACGAGAGGTTTATGAATTGGAGAAGCTGTGGACTCTCGGTCCCTACGATGACCAGTTAACACAGATGACTCCGCAGTCCCTGCCAGAAGACTTTATATTTGGACTGACTGCTAACAGCAGTGATCATCTTGAGACAAGAACTTAATGCAGCTACTGTGTGGAAAGAGAACTGAGTGTGCCTTCACAGATCAGAGAGGCTTGGGAACTGACTGAGCAGTCAGTACAGTTATCAGTACAAAACAGTGTATTTAGTGGATGTGCCTAAGCAAAGTTCTAAACAAACTAAAAAAGTGATCAGAATCATAGAATCATCAAGGTTGGAAAAGACCTTTAAGATAAAGTCCAACCATAAAATATCAAAGAGGCAATCCTATCAGAGCTTCCTGGGGGAGCTACTGTCCCAGTGGAGTTTGCAGTGAGAAGAGTGGGCCAAAGACAGCTGCTCAAGCTACTTACCCTGAAACTCATGCTCATCCTCTGAAGTAATTGTTTTTTTAGTATCTTTGAAAGACTTGCTTGTACTGGCAGTGCAAAACAGATTTGAGTGCTGCAAGGAAAAACTGAAATAGTACAGCTGAGATGACGCTTCTTGTGTTAAGCTGTTTGCTTCTGGTCACAATAAAGCAAGTCATGGTCTGAGTTGAAGGGGGACAGAAAACAGACTGGTGTTACTGAGAACATAAAAGCCAAGAGCAGCAGTGACAAATAAATGTGCTTTGAGTTAACAGAACAGTAAGTCAGTTTTTCGGCCAAAGCCAATCTGTTTTTAATAATAATAAAAAACCCAAACTGAAGTGCTTCAATTAGTTGTCTTCAGTTAAAACATTCAGCTCAGTCTGCATGTGCAGTTCGCTCCTCCTCTAGCTTTTCTCTCACCTACTTTCTGAAAAGGGTCACTGAGACATACTCTGGCAGTAAAAACCTTCAGCTCTTCGAAGTGGGCAAAAATATAGGAAGCCCTTGGTCACTGAGCATTACATACTGCAGATGTTGGGCACTCTCAGAAGTTATCACACAGCTTGTTCTTAATCTGATTGCTGCATGCTCTGCTCAGTTAAGAAGACCTTCAGGGTGGTAAGCTTGTCTGTGTAACACACTCCACTACAGGACAGAGTTTTCATCACTGGATTAGGATCTCTTCCTTCTGGAGAAATTTGCATTGCTATGCATCAGGAAGCAGAAACAGGAGATTCTGAGGGTAATCACCCTTTTCACTCCATAGCACCACACATTACTTCAAGCACTGCACAGTAGCTGCTCTTTGTAATGCTCAGAGTGAGCCTGGTCATTGTGCTTATAGCTGTGGTGTTTAGGAGGATGTGTGTGTGTATTTAATTTAAAACAAACAAACAAACAAAAAACTTCTCCCTCTATTTCACATCATATTCTTGCTCTGCCTAGCCTCTCTTCTTTCAGGAATGACTGCCCCCAAGTTCACCTGCTCTTTGATACAAGGCAGCAGATAGTTCTGCAGTTAAGCAAAGGGCATTTATAAAATATAGTTAAACTATACAGATAAAACATCTTTGCCCACAAAACAAACATATTAGTGTTAAGTCTGAGTGCAGAGAAGGACTTTCAAAATGCTTCATGATAACTTTTCAAAAGTAATCATATGGGGGAAAGATAACCTTGGCTGTCTTACAGCCTGATGCGTTCTAAATCAGATATTTCCTCCTAGGAGTGATGTGTAGGAGTAAGTGACTCATTCCCTGAAACAATTTGCCTTTTACTGCTGCTGAGGATCAGTAATAGTAGATGGATAGAGGCAGGTTTAGCAAACATTAAACCATTATATGAACCCACATTTAGTAACCAGAACCACATAGAGTATCCTGTCTCCAAGAGCACAGTAGTGAAAGGAGCACCCAGAAAAGAACATTAAGAGATAGGGAATAGGTTCCATGGGAACAGTTTAGGACTCTTAAAGGTGAAAAGGGGTAATAGTCTGTAAGACAAGACAAAAAAAAAAATTAACAAAGGAGACAAAAAACCCAGTAAAATAAAGTGTAACTGACTTTACTGCTAAAGCATAATGTAAAAAGGAGTTCTATGGAACATCCACTGCTTGCTATTAAACAATCAGAACTACCAGCCCAGGAAAACAACTTTGTCCTTAGCCATTTAACAGAAGCATTGACAATATGTGCTGAGCTACTGCAATGCCTCAGACAGGTTACTTGCCTGCCTTGGTGAGACTTTGGCCTGATACTGTTAAAAGCTGGGGACTTACAAATTAACCAAGACAGTCTGGATGATCAGTAATGTGCAACATTAAACCCCTTTTGGAAAGAAAACTTTTGGAGAAGTAGTTCAATGGGTCAGGTGATTTCTGTGTAAAATAAAAATAATTGAGCAGCTTGTGCAATGAGTCTACAGATTCATCATTCAGCCCTCCTGTACAGAGGTACATGCAGGTTTGGCTCTGTGCAGGATCCCTTGATGATGAATGAACAGGGGAAACCATTAAAGTGGAACTTTTGTCGTCATTTCACTGATTTCCTGCACTGCATTTGAGTAACTTCATTTTCAAGCACTGTTTGTGTCCATCAGTTGAGCTAACATCTCTGTTACAGCCCAGCTTGAATGCTTTCTCCACAATTTTTCATGTTTGTTTAAAAATCCTACACCCTAATGCCATATCAAGCCCAGGCTGTCTTGCACAGCACACATGCTTCATTTAATGGAAAGTATTATGAAGAGCACATGCCTTGGAAATTGCAGCTTAGGAATAAAAGCTCTGGAAGGTTAGAAGCAAATAAAAATGTCATGATTAAGCAAATGCTTAAAAAACTCAGGAGTTGAGCTGTCACAAATGCACCCGCAGTACAGAGCAAGGCCTAACTTTATACGTTGCTCAAATGGCAGGATGCTGGTTCTGAGAAGATAGCTTGATATCAGCATGGAAAAATGAGTTTAGGGTGCCCTGTGAAATACAATACTCTACACAGTGTCTTCTACAGACATAATTTCTTCAATTCCCTCTTTCTGCTGGTTGGACCCCGGAAATGAGCTGTGAAGACAAGTAAGAGGCTGCAAGAGTTTGGAAAACAAGTTGGGTTTTCCCACTTCTGTTCAGAAAGATACAGAATTGTGTAATTCATGATGTTCCTTCATTCCCCAACCCCTCCATCTCACTCTGAAACGTTCAGTTAAACATCTAGTCTCATTTCTATTCCAAATAATGTTAACAAGGATCTAAATGTATTGCCATACCACCTCACAGGCAAGTGGTGTGTGTTTGGGTGGTCATGGCTGGAGTGAGATACAGGTTGCCAGCACACTGGCTTGCCAGCGTGACTGGTTCTGCCTATCCAGCCTTCTAGGGCCATGTTCGTTACACAGCTTCATCACACCAAAACCACCACAGTAAAGACTGGGTAGAAAACTGCCAAAAAAAAAAAAAATTAATGCATTTCAGATCTCACTTCAAACCTGGTAAAGATTCCTTCACATTTGCCCTGGGACAGGACTGTTGAGTTCACATCTGTTCCACAGCAGATCAACCTAAGAGAGCTGTGCAAGACAAACCCCGAACTATAGGTTCTACTACAGACTGTATGGCATTGTTAGATGGGAGGGAGAAGATGAATTATAAGCCACAGAAGTCACTGCTTATGTTGGGAAGTGCAGACTTTGTAACGTGGTTGTCCTAGCAGCTATGGAATACCTGTAGGTGACAATTCATCCTTATCCAGTTGTTATTGTGGACAGAAAACAACTTGATCAAAGCACCGTAAATATTTAGAACAGTCTGTCCCTATGCCTCATTAATTTAAAAAAACACCACACAACTTTATCTGATGATAGGAGTTAAACTCTTTATTCCATTCAGAGGCATCTGGCAAGTAGAGCTGCATTGGGGGGCACATTACAGATGAAAAATGATCCATACTTTGTGGATATTGAAATCATTTACAGCATTTACTTTCTAGCTATTCCCAAATACTCCAAATTACCAAGTCTCAATTGAAAAGAAAAACATGAATTACCATATTAAGTCTAGAAATTTCAGAGAGATGACAGTATTTAAATCAGCAGATGTAAATGCAGCGCCTATCTGTAAAGTAATTTTTTATGGAAAATAATGAAGTCAAATCCTTCTCAAATGTTAAGAAAGGAACATCAGACTGACTTACTTAAGCCTCAACAAAATTTAAAATGCTATGTACTTTTCATACTTCAGTAATTTTAAATTCATTGTAAGAAAAAAAATTATCCTAAAGGCTAGATGAAGGTCACTGTCAAAAAAGGAAAAGAAACTCATTTTTCTTTGCTAAAACTACAACATAAGTTTGTGGTTTTTAAACCAATTAGTAAAGAAGAGATGCAGGAAAAACACTTCAGACCATTTTCAAAATTACCTAATCTGTACAACAATGATCTTTGGGAAAATTATCTAGTCTATGTAGTAATGCCTCTATCTCAACATGAACCTAAGAGGTAGATAACAAAATGATGAAACAAATGTTTTTTGCTCGCTGTGCCCCTCAAATCAGTGCAGCATGGTGATTCTGATCATCTCATGCACAAAAAAACATCACAAAAAAGGTTCAGAGGTAATAGCATGGCTCTGTCGACCACACACACACAGGCGCGCACGCGCACACACACACACACAGCAGTCTTTATGCACCATGTGTTGCCACATTTTTTTTTTCTTAAACTGAGGTAGACTGAAGTTTATTGTAGAAACTTGAATGTGTCACTATTACCACAATCATCATTCAAATTACATTTGGAAATTATAAAATTTGGTAACTTTCCTGTTATCCCTGCCTTTTGAGATTTTTTGTTCTTCTCTAATGGTTGGTTGCAGAACGTGCATAAATCCTGCTGCATCTATTATAAGCCAGGCTAGAGAGGTTGTTGTTTTGTTTTCTTGTAATCATTTTTAAAACCTTCAAAGTGGCTTAGTGTGGCCCATAACAGCGGCTGGATATGTAAACTTAGCCTTTCATTATCTTTCAATGTGATCAAACACTGTTTGACCTTCCCCCATCGTGGTAACTGAAAGCAGTATGATGTGATCTGCAGACAGCAGAGACCATCCTGGCCTCAAATATGCTCTAGCAGATCAAGTGTTCTATCAAACTGAAGATGAAGCTTGCTCTTTGAACAAAATGGCAAAGTCCAAATGGGCTGCAAATGGTTAAATGTAGCATTATTAGGTAGTGATGGTCAAAGGCACAAAGGGTTCATGCATTCAATCAAGTAGCACAAAAAAAAAATTCAGCCTCTTGCAGCCTTCTAAATTTTTCCCCCAACCCCAGCCTCTTGCCATCACTTCCTTGTCCTGTTCCCAAAAAAGTACCGTCACAAACTTTTTCATCCCATCTTAAAAGAAAACTAAACGGCATTGCTGCTATCAGAATGTTGGCATCATTCACTATCTTTTGAACATTCACTGAATTTTTTTTTTAAACAAATGATGGTGTTGAAGCCCTCAGGAAATCTGAGGCTGTGTTTTTTTTACCCACCTTACTCCCATCAGCCAGCAGCTAGAAGTGCTCTACTATATTTTTCCCCGATAAGTCTGTAGTACTCCTGGCTGGTGGCTGATCAAATTTTAATTTTTTTTAAAAAAATAAAATGCTCAAGAACTATTAGCTTTATAAAGTATACAAAATACCAAAAAAAAAAAAGCAAAAAAGGAACAATTTCTCATTGAGGTACTAAATGCCTGAGGTAGTTTAGTAAAATGCATATTTATCTTTTTATGCCCTGGCCAACACCATTCAACACTTCCCTTAGGTTATTCATGGCAGTGTTATGTAAAAATGCAACCAAATTATTTTTAAAAAATGCCACTTGTTTCAACATTGGGACTAACACTTAAACTCTTGTCAATACCCTTGCTCTAACCCAAGCCCACCCACAATCCCACCCTCCAAATGTGTTTCTTCTTTTACAACTGGACCTATAAGAGCAATGCCTTTTCTTTTTTTTTTGTTGGTTTTTTCTTTTCTTTTTTTTTAACCAGTGAACTCAGAAGAGAAAGCTTCATTAAACCAAGTTCTAAAATTGTTGGGGAATAATAAGAACAATAAAAAAGACTAACGAGTTTATGTTAAATTGTGAGAATAGAACAAAAGGGAAGTGAAGGGGTCCTTATTTTAAAGCTGGGTTTCAAAAGTTTGAGAGAGCCTAAAGAATACATTCTCAGAGACAGCGTTCAACGGTTGCCTGGTCCTCGAACAGGTGATTGGCTTGGTGGATCTTCTGCATAACTTCAACAGGTGCTCACCACCCGTCTCTCTGTCGCACAGTCTGTCTTTGGTCTGGCATCTGTCTCTGATGGGCCATTTCCTAAACCTTTATTTTCGTCTTGGCTGAGGCTGTCCGCTTTGCAATGTTTTTTGCTGTTGCTGCTGCCTTCTTACCTGAGCCAGTATTTCCTGAATTTTTCTCTGAGCAAGCTGAAGGACACAAAGAAGAAAAAACAGCCCATCATGACGCCATGCTGCAGTGAACGCTGTTTACAACCAACAATAGATGCTATTGGCACTAAGAAAACATGGCATGACCAATGATTACTTGTTAGTTAAAATACACTTGGGTTATCCTGATGTACAACTTAAAATTTAATTCTTCTTTTTCCACCTACCACAACTACCTGCCATGGTCAATTTTCACATCTGTAATATAGAAAGCATGAGCATAGGAAGATGACTACCCATGTTAAGACTGAATCTACAGGCTACCTTCATTTTACTCCTCTGGAGATACTAATGTTTTATAAGAACCACTGTTTTAATAGTGTACAAATTTTTTTATACACCAGGGAATCCAGAAGGTCAGACTTACATAATTTCCCAGCCCCCTCCCATCCCATCTCCTTTCTGAAATACAAGTCACCTGTAGCAAAATATCAAAAGCAATTGGTCTGAGTTAAGACTTAAGTGAGGGAAGGAATCTTGTGATCCTTTTCTTTATGATATTAAATCAACAGATTGGGCAATGTAGACAAATTGCATATCTGGGGGCAGTTCTTGCCAAATACCATGATATCGCCTGTGTCTTAATTCCTTCTGAATTTCAGTCCAATCACAACTTGGGTTTTCTTTTGCTTTGAAAGTTTTAGCAGTGCCAGAGCCAACATATATTGACAGAAGAATTTAAAGAGATTGTTTTACATATGTAACCACGCAGATTTATTATTATAAATCTCTCACAGGCACGAGTAAAGTTTATTGCAGCAAGACAAGCAGAGGAGCCTGGCAAGCAGTGCTTTCTGTATCCCAAGTAAAAATCTTCCACCCCTTGGTTCCTTCCAAAATCTTCCACCACATGGTTATAAAAGAAAGAACATGGAAACATCAAGCTAATACAGAAGATCATTTCAGTCCTCCTACCTGGCATGCATAGAAGTGACCAGTTATTTTCACAACCACCTGATCATTTTCATCAGGTGTCTGGTCACGAGGGACTACAACTTCTGCACTTGTCAAGTTTTGAAGCTCATTTACCTATAAATAGAGACCAGAATTCAGAAAGTCTTAAACTAACAAATATTCCACAACAATCAAGCCTCAAAGATACTGCCCACAGAAACATCTTTCTCTTAAGTTACACTTAAAAACCACCCCTCACTAACACAAAGCATCCTTATGCAGCAGTGTGCATTCTGCAAGATGAGCCTCTTGTGTCTCTTACCATAAATTAGCACCAAGTTCTCTGGATTTGTAGAAGTGTTTTAAAGACTAAATACAACACACAGAAGGTGTTAAATACATGACTTTAAAAAAGCAAATAGATGCCACAGTGTTTACAGTTGAGTTTAAAAGTGTAAGGTCAGAAAACTCATATAATGTAGCAAGAAGAAAAATGCCAAAGTATTTATATGCTTTGCCTCGAAAAACCTCCACAAGATGGAGAACTTCAAACAGAACAATGAGAAGTTCTATTTGTTCAAATTATTTTCAGTAGCTTATTGGCTTCTATAGTGTTAAGTACAGGTAAGGTTAAAGCCTTTGTCCCATTTACACTCATTTTATTTTAGAAATGCACAGCATTATTTTATTAAAAATGTTTTAGATGAACAGCTTCTCAGATGTGTTTGTCCTTAAACCTCTTACCACTGCAAGTAATGGAAGCGGCCACATTGTCTTCTGACACTGAACTTAAAGACCTCATTGTACTCAAGGATGGACACACAAGACTGAACCATTTCTTTGCAAATATCATCTAGCTCCTGACTAATAACCATATGAAAATACTAGAGCACCAGCACCTTTTCGTGAGTGAAAAATTTCAGTGACGTTATTTTATACAATAAACTAAGCCTAAGAAATGCCACCAATTAAACTGAAACAAAAGTAGACACAGGGTTTTTTGTACTACTGAGGTCTGAACATGTCTTAATTTCCTACCACTTGTTTAGAAATTATGTTTTCACTCATTTTTGGACAGCAAAATCTGGCACATAAGCCAAGGTTCACAAAAGCAGATCTTGAATGGGAACATATTCATTCTAAATGGAAGAACTACATTTCTACTAATAAAAGCCCTGCAGATCTGACTGGGGCTATCGATTTTCGTTAGACTATTTATTTCTTTTTTTCCCCTGCCTTTTTTTAGATAAAAGAAATCATTCTGAGATTGGCTTCTTTTGAATCCACACTAGAAGAAAGGAAAGCCTAACAAGTACAGCTAAGGAAATAGCTCCTGCTTTAATGTAACGTCAAAGGATTAGCTAAAAGTTTAAGCCTTATGTATATATATATATGTGTATGTGCACACTGAAGTAAGAAATGTAACTGAGCAATGTTAAAAGTTTTATTTCAGCTACTTACTGTTTTGCCTCCTTTACCAATAACTCTACCAGCAGCATAGGATGGCACTTTTATATGAGCCTCAAGTTTCACTTCTTCTTTAGGTCCAAAGAAATTTTCTTCTTTAAGTTTTCCATAGATTCTCCCTTGAGCCTGCAAAAATGCTTTCAGTTAGAGAATGTGCTTATCGGGATCTAGTTAACGTCAAGAAATTCCACAGAAAGGTTCTCAGTACGCAATCCTGACACAGTGTTTTCCCTAATAAATACATTATTTTTCTAAAAGAAGTTATTGTACCAAACTAGGAAGCACCACTGTCCAGCTTTAAAGACTGAATGACAAACCAGGGAATCAAACAACATTTTAAAAGGAATCATTATTCTGCTATTCAGTAGAACTATTGCTTTTAAAAGAAACTATTGCATTTCTGTAGAGGTAAAGAGCGGTAGAGAGAGCAACTGTCTAGCTGAAGCTTTTTTATTGTACCCAGAAGCACAGAATGCAATTAATTGACTCAGTAACCCATTCTTTTAAGGATGCTAAACAAACAAAGCCATAACACCCCCAACAAGTCATGGGATAAAGACTCCAATTAGCACAAACAGCTTGCTTTTACAATCCATTACAACATATTGTTTAAAAATAAATAAACCTGAACTTGCTCAATTTTCTAAAGTGAAAAATCTATCTGCCTAGATCTAAATAGTACCACAGGAACAGTATTACTCCAACCAGCACATAGTTCCTTTTTCTCGGAAACACAGAAGTGCCAGGTAACAAGAAGAATGTCCATCAAGACTAAGCTTGTAAATCTTGCTGATTTTTAAATATATTTATTTCCTTATTCCCTGCCATTAATGAGTAAGTTCTTGAGAAATGGTAACCAGATCTTCTTCTGTGCTTCAAAAGAACACACATTACTGCTGAATTATAAAGCAAGGTGGGATGTGGACTTTTAAAGGGTTGTAGATGTTCTTCCAACATCCCAAATCTTTCAGCTCTTGAAAAGTCTTTAAGGCTGCAGCTGCTTCACAGCAAAATGGCAGCTGAAGTACGCTGTCTACACGAGATTCCACTTCGCTTGCACATCCCCAATCCAAGGCAATGCACTGTTCCCTGAATATTGGTGTAATGGATATGCCTAATCTCTAGGGAGCACAGCACCAGAGGCTGTAAACAGTGGCATATTCTCTTCCCATTGCCTTGATAATAACTAGCCCTGCATACTGCAACATCCTCAGGCTACTGCAGCTGAGGAAGAAGGGGCGCAGCTGTTGTGGCCACCACAGACACAAATCAGACAGCAGAGCACAATGTACTAAGGAAAGGAAGCCAAACTCAGCCTCTAGGATGACGCTGACTCTCCAAGAGCTGGTTACTCACCTGAGCAGCAGCTATTCCCTCTTCAAGTTGTTGAGCACCAGTTTACATTCTTGGTGCCCAAAAAACAACAGCCTACCCTCAAAGAGAAAGAACACCCTTCTTAAACAGAGCTTAAGGAGAGCACTAATGAGGCTTGGTCCTGACCATAAGGCATGCTTCAGGTTAGCAGTGGCAATAAAAGGAAGGACTGAGCTCTGCCTCTGCCCATCTTAGTCAAGGGGGCATTGCTTAAAGACTAGTTAAAAGACTTACAAGGGCTGGAGCTGAAGGAAGCCCCAAGAGATAATCCCTCTCCTTCACAAGACCAGCATACTCAGGAGCATTGACTGTGCTAGTACATTGATCCACCTTTGCAAACAAAAGCCCAGGTGTAGAGAAGTGATTGATTGATGTCATTTTAGTCTTATGTATGGGGTGCAGAAAAGGGAGACTTTTTTCCTTGCATGATCCAGGTTGGAGAGAAGAGCTGCCAGAAGAACTCTAATTAGTGAGGAAGCCTGAAGACAAGCCTTTGCCTACATAAAAAGTCAAGTTAAGGGATGCCCAAATGTCCTTCAGCATGCTATTCCCAGAGGATAAGTCCACTGCTATCTGATGAAAAGAAAGGGTAGCCAGTATCTGACCTTGTGCTGATCCCAGATCACAAGAGTACCCCATATGTAAAATATGCCACGTGGCCAAGCCCACATGCACACAAAAAACATCATGGAGGCAGACCTTCAAAGTTACCTGCCCTGATACTTTTCCAAAAATCCTAAAGGCATTAACGAAATTGATTCTAGATACTTCTGAAGTTTGTGCACCTCTTTCTTGCAAAATTACGAAGTCAAAAATAAGAAGATGCAAGAGAACAATGCCCGGACATAAACTCTCAGTGACTTTCTGTATTCTCTGGGCCTTATCTGTGATGAGGCCAGGCTGCTTCACTGAGCTGTTTGCATCACTCCTAGCCTGGTCAACTTCTTTTGGGGTAAGAAGGCTACTCCAGAACTCAATTTAAACAAAAATGAGATAATCAGGTTGACTATCAACCTGTAGTTGTAGTGGAAATACAATTAGAAATCTTGCATTTATCCACAGAGCTATCCAAAAAGCATTTTCCATTGGGCATACAACAGCAACCTGGGAAGACTCAATCTCTCATCTTGTCAGCTTTATTATTTCAATTAAGAACATGAAACTGTTGCACATATTAAGGCAAAATGGAAAGACTGAACTAAATGGTGCTTGCAGATAAAAGGAAAAATTAGGAATGTAATATGGCCATACTTTTTGCTAGACTCGATTCCTACTTACATGAAACTCCCAGTTTTCAGATGATCAGAATGTGGCTTCTTATACTACTGTATTACTCATATTCTTATGAGACACTTTTCAGCAAAACGAAAGCAAAACCCCAGTGTTTACTAAAATTCAGAATAAAGCACGCTTGGAACCAAGTGTTTTATTTTCAATATCGTACCTCATGGTCCAAAGGCCACTACAGATTAACAAGTTTTTATATGTTGTACCTTGAACTGAGCTTCTGGAGGTCCAGTGATGATAACCATTCTCAGCTTAGCATCTGGTCCTTCAGCAGGGGCAATCTGGAATGGATAAACATAGCTTTTGGTAGCTGTCTTTTGAAGGAATAGTTTAAAGCCACCTCCTCCCCATTTCGGTCTCACATTCTGTTCAAGAGTGAAAAATTATTCGTTACAGCAGCAGCATCACACTTCAGTCATGACGGGTTTATTCTCTTTAAACTGCATTAATGAGCCATAAGGTAATATGGAGAAACTGGGTAAACCATAAGCAAATTTACTTCTGAAAATTAAAGACATAGCTATTCATCCACATATGGCAGAATCCCACATGCCATTTTCATGTGGCTGTGAGTGATATAAGACATGTAGCCTTCAAAAAGATAAACATGGTTAATAAACTGAGATTCTCATCCCTACTCATTAGCTTGAATGAGTTTTGCTCATTAGCAAAATGTTGCATTCATCACCCTGAGAACAGAAGATCACTTTACTGTTGTAACTAATCGGATCCAAAACATTCCTCTATACTGGACAATGAGTTCACAGTTTCCAAGATGTTTGTATCTACAGACATGTGTGACCCAAATAAAAATTAAGCTCCACCAGAGCTGAGACAGAGATGCCTGTAGGGTCTTTAGCAGTTCATGTCACCACAACAGTAAAATTTCTGTGGGTGTTGTTCTCAGACTCCAGTGGCATTAAATAATTCAAACTAGCCTCTGACATTCCAAATGAATCTTTTGTTTATCACAACTGACATTTCCATTGTTGCATCTAGTATTACATAGCTGTTTATTGAATGAGCAATATATTAAACACTACAGAATTTCATCTCAGCTGTTGGCATAGGGATGTTATTCATATTTAACAGCTGTAAGTTTATTTCAGACAAATTACCAGTCATCATGCATCATTTTCACTAAAGAATTTTGCTAAGGAAAGTTTATAAAATTATTCATATTGTACCCTAAGATGGAGAAGGCATTACATCATTACATTAGATATGGTTTGCATATCTATTTTTCATAATTTCTGCATTCCAATTGGATATATCTAAAAATACACTAATTTTACAGCAGTACATTTTTATGACATGACGTTGTGGTAAGAGCAAGCACAGACTAAATCCATTCATTCTTTGGAACACAAGTATTTTAAAGGGCCAAAATTTCAAGGCACATTTAGAGGCAACTGACTGAACAGAGCTCAGCCTGAATTGTCATTCATGAAAAGTGGATACTGTAGTTTTTCTTTCAGTCACATCATGTTTTTCTTAGTGAGCACCAGCACCTTTACTGAAATTTGAAGAAAAATATTTTCCATCAAGCCTTCATTATATTTTACATGTGCTCAAATGTTCTGGGACATATCCTGCTTTGCTTTTATCTTAGAATGTCCTGTTCTCAGAAGCTGGGGTAAAACATGGCTGAGGGTTGTGAAAGAAACACATATCAACTAACATTTCAGTTTCTGAAGGGGTAACCTAAGAGTCTTCTGTGTTAATTTTGTCATCTGGTCTTGGAAGAAGTAGTTATATACATACAAATAGTATAGAAGTGGTGAATTTAACTTTGGAAATTAAATAATTTTACATTCCTAACCAGAAAACAACCAATCTTCCATATGCCAAGCCACAAGCTGACAACTTCATACTCCCAAAACCTGTAAGGGTCATCCTTCCATCACGAAAGGCTACTCTGGATAGAATTTATAACTAGGGAGATGACAATGGGTTCCCAACTGTAGTACAGGATGGGCAGACAACAGCCCAGAAGTCTCTGCCTGGCTCTTTTACTGAACAATTGAGTCTGCTGGAGTCCCACACTGAGCCTGCATTGCCAAGCAATGACCACCAGCACAAAGACACAACCTGATCTCATCAACAGCCACATGCACCTCTGAATTGACAGCCTGAACACTGCAGCCCTGTACAGAACCCCTGGGCACCTGCAGTTTTAGTCTTACTTCGCAGCTAAAGAATTGCATCAGATCTACAAAGCTCAGCATGAGCACAGTGAAGATGTATGGGGATGTAAAACATGTTCAGCTGTAACAAGCTACAGCACAACTCAAAACAAGTGTTATGCACAGAGACTACTTCCTCCACAGAGTATGATTACTGCAGCTTGGCAAGTTAAAAGTTACTCAGGCAGCACTCCCTCCAACTCTTAGCTAAAAGCACAGATTCCTTGATTCACAATGTATTATTTTGCTCCAAAGTTATGACAAAGGGCAGGTGGTCAACACGAGGGAAGTTCAGGAGCTTTGAATAATTTACCAACTGTCATATTTAATACTTTCACATAGAAGCAAGCATAGTGCTCCATATTGTTCTGCCAGATTACAGATGAAGTTATGTTTTTATTTTAATTGAAAAGCATACATGCAACTTCCCAATTTAGCAAGCATACCCTGTATCTGTATAGTTTTGCTAAGACCTAATCCCATTTTCACAAAAATGTCTTTATTTTATCGCTACTAAAGGAACAAAAGACCAGAACTTCAGAAAACTTTTCACTGAATTTCAATTAATACAGAACTGTTAAATGCATTGGGTAGAGAGGTGCCAGCCAGTAGAGGAAGCCTGAGGCCACTGTTAGCCAGGTGCATGAGAAACATTGGAAACTCCCTCTCCACTAAATTGTCTTTCAAGGACCAACTGAAGAACTAGTTTGGACGGGTTCGTGGAGGTCCAGGTTGTTTCACATTTCTCTCTCCACCTAGCAGTACCTTCCATACACTGCTTAAGCTTTAGATACAAGCTGTGGGAATGGAGAGGGAAAGAGGAAATCCATGTGATATATTACACCTCCATGCAAGACAGATTTGATAAAGAAAAATCCGCACATCTCACTGTCTTCTATTGCATTTTCCTCCTAAAAATATGATTATTAGTGCTCAAGTAACATAAACCATCTGGGTAGTATAACAACTATTTAATATACTCCTCAAAAAAAGGATGGAACTGGGCAGCATATCAGTTGGTTGACTGATCGGCATTCAGCAAACCACACACAAGACTCATTCATCAAGATTCCCCAATTACTTTGCTCTGCACACTTAGATGAACACCTTCCAAGCCAAGCCTGCCTCACTGGCTTCACCAAGCTCAACTCAACTGGTGCTCCTCTGCCCCTGGACTTCTGGCAGCTCCCCGCCATAGCACTTGCTACACAGGCCACATCTCCTGAGCAAAAACAAAGAGCTGAGAAGAAAATATTTGCTTTACCTGTGCAGGAAAACGTCAATCTAACAGCACATACAGCTAAACACTGTACTTTTAATTTTTTTTTTTTTTATTTAGGCCAAAACATTATTTTTACAGCACAGAATAGCAGAATAGCCTAATTAAAAGAAAAAAATGCTCAGGTGTTTAGAGAGGATACATGTGGTTACAATGGCATCAGTAGCAGAAAGCCAAGGCCTTCCTACAACTGCGACTGGTACCAACCCCTAACAACACTCAAGATGGATTTCACCAAGAGGTCAACCTCTGCAAAACATCTTGTACATGGAATGTCAATACACAAACAGCTGGATATTAAACCTGGGTAACAAGGTAAACATGATGTTAAAGAACTGACTGACCCCAGGAGCTTGGAGCACATGGATGATGCTAAAACGTGAACACTTCAGCGTGGAGCCATCTGAGCTTGACAGCCCAGACTGATCCATCTGGAACAGAGCAGGCAGAGCAGTAGAAAACTTCACCTGTGCTGCTGTTTTTAGAAGGGGAATTTACCTCACCGATTTTCACCGTACCAAAAGAAGAAAGCCTTTAAGCACTGCATCATTAAGACGCAAGTCTGTTTCTAAGAAATCGAGACCACCAAAGTAGTTTTCTTTGCAGCGTATATTTCACACCTCAGGAGACGTTTGAAAACATGCTTCTAATTATCTTGTCTTAAGGAAGATTAAAAGATGATTTATAAACAAATGTACCATTTATCACATCACATTCTAAGCACAGAGTTGGGGAGGATGTTCACGAAAGGACGACTTGTGCAAACTTGCTAGAAGTGACACGTAGAATAGACAAAGTTATAGTCAGTGTAATAATACCTTAATAGATGCGCCTGCAAAACGAGAAAGTTGTTTGATGTGCTGTCCCTGCTTGCCAATAATAGCTCCAACTGCCAAGGCTGGGATGAACAGATGAACAGTCTCAGACTCAGGCTGTTGCTGTGGGGAAGAAGGAAAAATGCAGTGAATGTTTTTGAACATTATGAATCAGACTGACAAGAAAACGGGTATGGAACAGGCATGCATGGAAATGAGGGGGAAATAAGATTTCCCCCTGTGATGTCTGAATATTAAGGGTCTGGCTTTTTCTGGGAATCACAGAATTCACAGAACATGATATACAGTTTGAGCCAAAAGAGGATTCTTTCATCTTGTATAAAATACTCATAATTTTAATGCTTAGAGCTTTAAAAAACAATTGAGGTGTTGCTTCTTTGCAAGGCTTTTGCTCTTACCTGTTGCTGTCTGAATTCTCTTCCACATGCAAGACTCTGCAGGTGAGGCTACTACAAGCAGAGGGGCTACACACTGACTAGGCAAGCTTTATAGTTTTCCTAGTTACATTTTTAATTTTAGATTGTGCTGAGTGCCACGAAAAGCCTCAGAGTTACATATATGCTACAATTTCCTTTGTGTGGGAGTGATCTGGAATGATAGCCAGCTTGAAATCTGCCAGTGATTCCTCCTGTGTAACATTATGCAACAGTTGGAGCCTTGGCAGCAGTCCTCACGCAGGCTAGTAAATTAAACACCACATTAGGAGTTCTTAAAAGCAAGAGGACCCTACCACTGCACCCACTGGGTATCAGGCATCACTGCATCTTCCTATTGCTTTCAAGCAGACATCCCAGCTGGAAAGCACAACATAATACTCGAGATCCTCTCTACAGGCTGCATAGCCATGATCAAGCAGCAGGGTTACATATGCCACAGTAAATCATAACTATTTTAGCAGCCTCAGAAGAGCCTGTCTCAGATTAACGAGTATGGACTATGCTACCACTAATCCATCTACTTATGTCAGGGTTATCTCTCAAAATAATTTCACACAAACCTTTCTTTGAACTAGGAGGTATTTAAGACATTACATCTCCTCTTTTAAAGCATTTCTTCCTCTGTGTAGCCCTCTTATGTATTTTCAAAATCCGTTTTGCTCATCCTCAACGAGACAAAAGCCAACAAGCCCTTTTTGTGCCAAGGTCTTTTAAGACAACGCAGACGTTCTCATCCTTGCTTTCTCAGTGCCCCAGCGCAGACCAGCACCAAGCACCAGCAAACAGTGCACATGGGACCAACCACACTCATCTAGCTTTGCTCGCTTGTATATTTTGGTAGGGATACAGACCCAGGTACAGAAGCTCACCAAAGCAGCTTTTTCCATGATGTTTTTGGAAAAAAACCCGCTATATTCAACACAAAGCAAAAAGCAGCTGCAATCCTAAGAACACTATCTCCCACTTAAAGTTTCAGTAACTTCTTTCAACTGGAAGTGAAGCCCCACTGCATTAACCATAAACTAATCAGAACAAAATGCTTGTTTCCAAGTTCTACCACTTCATTTTTGGTAAACACAAGTCAACTGTAACCTCAGGGGAAACAAATTCCAGGCACAGCTCCATGTACCAGGTGAAGAAACCCCAAAATAGGATATTGAAAATAGAAACACATTCTGCCAGTCGCTTCAGGTGATTACAACAGTTGCACAATTTACCCTGTGTTTTCACACTTACAAGGTATTAGGATTCACAGTCATTTCATGCTGGTTTAAGTCCCTGTTTTCCCTGGATGCAGCCCTCCACACCCAGCCTCCCCACTGCCCTGTGTGTTTTGTGGCCAGCAGGATTGCAGATTCAGACGATTTTTAAGACGGGCAGTGTGTTCCTGACCTGAATAACCAGAGAGCCACACAAGCAGCAGTCAGGATCAAGGGAGGAAGAAACAACAATTAGGTCAGGGAATGGGAAAAGGTGGGAGCACCCCTTCTAATCTGCCTACAGATCAGTTTACAATGATCTCAAAACTACACCCTAAAACTACATATTTGTAGTGAAAGATATCAGTCACTTCAGTATATATGTTAAAAAGACTTTCCAGAAGATTACTCATTTTCTCCTCCTATTACAAACATCCTGAGTGTTGTCATAGTAAGTCCTTTTACATGTTCACTGGGAATCCAACAAGATTTCCAGTAATTTGGAAATGCTACTGTAGGCACTCGCTCAATCTTACCACTTCAGAGAACTCTTTCTAAATGGTTACAAGTTCATGAGGCATTTGTTTTTTTCCAGTTTTGTTGCAAGGACCTATACTAACTGCACCGGGTGTAGAAGTAACCCCTCATTCCAATCCAGACAGCTTAGCCACTTCGCTTCCTCACTCATCTCCTTGTGCCCTACCTTCAGTTGTCCACACATGCTTCAGCTCCCGCAGAAGTCCACTGCTGAAGTTCTCCCTTCCACATGCAACTCCAGCCACCCTCTTCCAGCTAAACTTTGAGCTAACACACACAGACCTTCCAGCTAGTTTGCACAACAGTGCTGCAAATCAAACGTGTAACTTGACTTGGGTTTCAAGAATTTAAGCAGCTTCTACCTAAACCCACCTCCAGACACATTTCTGTACCATGGAAACAAATCAAACTTCATTATTTTTGTTTGCATATATTTCCTTCCTTCCCTCTGTTGCCCATCTGTCTGCAGCACAGTTTCCCCCTCTTCTTCCCAAAGCTTAATTTCAGGGCACGTTCTTTACTAGATTCAACTTACCACTGAAATTCTTTTCTGCTGCCTCACCCTTAAACATGAAACATGGGCAAAGGCAACGAAAGACAGAAGATGCACATGTGCCTTTCTAACTGTACAGTCAGCTCACTGTAGCATTCTTCCCCCATCTCTCCTTTTGACTTGTTGATACATTTCAACTTCTCTTTTTCCTAAAGGATTTTGTTATTTTTTATGTGACTGAGGATCTTTAACATTAAACTTGTATTTTGGTGTAATAGTGATATATGTTTACTAAAGAACAGCAGAGAATGTGGTGATACTGAAATGTTCATATACTCATTTTTCAAATTCTTGTCTGGAGAAGCACATTGGCACACATGTATAACCAAATTCATCTCCAGTATAACATGATACCAGATTTAGAGAAATCATATCCATTTCTTTACCCACACTGATTTTTAACCACTAGAAAAAACCCACTGTATATCTTGCTTTTTTCTTCTGGCAGAAACCAAGTCTAGCTAAAGCTAGAGCATCATAACACCAAGTTCAAATTATTTTCCATCCACCTCCTTACCCACAATAATTTTTAAATTCTTTTGTATTTACTGGAAGACTATCCTGCAAAAGAAACACATCCAAATATAATGCAATGACTGTACCGCCCATCAATCTTACAGATGCTTCTGGGGATCTTAGAATGGAAGAAAATCAGCTATAATTTAATCTTACCCATGCCATGCCACATAAGTCAGAGAGCTTTCCAGGAACTCCTAGCATGAGTTATATCAGAAATAGATTCCTAGATCTTAAACATATGTTAGAAGCACTAAATTTAGGGAACTGATTTCCCACTCTGTGAAATCTGAGCTTCAATGTTCACTGCCTTAACAAAGCCAAGCTTGTTTAAACATATACTTAAAATTTAAAAACTAAAATATACATGTGTATGTATTTTTAACAACAGTAAGGTCTCCTGTACAATTTTCTCCTCTTCTCCATTCACTTTATTTTCCCCCACACATAAGAAAATATTTTATTCAAAGTCAGCCCAACCCTGGGAACTGACAGAAACGTGGAAAGAAAATCTTCTAAAAGTAGTAACTTAGCTTCACCAAATATAGTCCATACATCCACCCTAATTTGCAAGTAACCACATCCAGTATCTGTGATGCACAGATCACCTCTTCTGCCCCAGCAATATTTGCGATATGAACTCATGAGTAGTCCACCCTAACCAGAAAAGTTTGTCTTGTGTAGCTGTGGCACACAGATGACACTGCAGTGTTCACACAGATGGAAAATCTAGGTTGTTTTGGGGTAGGTTGGTTTTTTGTGGTTTTGTTTCGGGATTTTTAATTCCAAGAAGAGTTCCAGAAACAGAGATTTTTTTAGATATAAGAAACAGATTCTTCGAGAGCATGGAGACAAGAAACAATTAATTCAGTTCATAAACAGCTAATAATACTTGCTTTGTTTCTACAAAAATCAGTCTGCTTCAGTTACAAAACAGGCTTGATAAGGAATTTTTGTCTATATCCAGAATATTTAACTAATGAAAACAATTTTAAATGCTGGTTTTGTTCATTAATTAGATTCCAATTTCCATCCAAATGTTGCCTGATGAAAATCAGAAGTTAAAAATTAATCAAGCAAATAAGAAAAGCACCACTCATCATTTTTTAACAGAAAATGGAAAAATACATTAAGCAAAGCAAAGGCAAACTGCATATTCACTCTGTTAGCTAAGAGTAGCTGTGGTGGTACAGAATACACACTAAGGCTTTTAGAAAGGTAACCAAAGTACACATGTAAAATTTGATAAGTCAAATCAGATTTCATGCTTGCTCATTTAAATCACAATTGAAAACAGTGACCTAATGCAGAGATGTAAATCAATCTACCCCACTGGATGACACTAAGCAACTGCTGCTGCACACCATTGGCTCTAATATTTTGCACTAGTCCAACTCTTTTTCCTGGAGCAGCTTGGATACACCTCCTTCCATACCTCCTGCAAGTCCCTGAGCACCAGCCATCTGTCCCTAGCCTAACAGTCCATGCCAACTATTTTTTTTATTTTTAATTTTTCCTTTCAATTGCCACCACCTCCATCCAAGATCTAGATGAATCTGTTCCTAAATCCTGTCACCCCTCTCTGCTTCCCCATTACACTGCGCTCACCTGGAGCCCCTGCACTGCAGGTAGCATCATGATGGTCCTCTTCATTCCAACCAGACCCTGCAGCCCTACAGAAGATTTTCCCAGGCCAATCATTTCTCTGCTGCCAACCCTAGCACATTGTATTTAACTCTTAGCAAACCGCCTTAGCACAACCATCATCTCTTGGTTTCCAGAACCTCAGCAGGAGTGAGGTTCTTCTCCTCCTTGGGATATTGCCACATGTCCTTCAGCACAAGGGCTATTGCTTCATACCAGAGCTAGAAGCTGAGGACTCCCACTCAAGAAAATTTGCAGGTTCACTCTTCTTTCTGCAACTCTTGCTTGCAGTGTTAGAAAGATCTGTAGAGACCAACTGCCCCTAGGATAAGGTTATTATACCTTTCTCTGCCAACTCCTGATGCATCAGTCCTACAAACTGCCCAAAAATCACACAGAAGGAGAGCTTTCTCCCTTACCTGATACATTGTCAGAAGAAAAATCATTCCTTCTCATCTCACACTTGGGTAATAGCCAAAGCACGGCCAGGCAAGGATGAAAACTCAGAAAAAGAAAGCTATGATCCTCCAGGTAGACAGTGATAGGTAAAAAAGTAGGTCCCAACTACTCGAGCTAGGGGAGTGGACATTCTATTTGGGGAATGGTATTTAAAAAAACTGAACCAAAAAACCAAAAACAAACCACAAGACAAAACAACTAACAACACACAGAAAAACCAAAGGAGTTTTGCCTCCTCAGTTCTTCCCTCCTCTTTTGCTTTCAGCTGATGCTCCTGCTAGGTCAGTCCACAGCTCCCTCAATCAGCATGAGTGTGTGATCCCACCCACTGCAGAGCTCCTAAGAGGGCACGTTTGTTATTTATAAAGTTCATTTCAGAATTAATCTCTGTCTTTTTCTGCAAGCCTGCCAATAGTACAAAATTTTTCCAGTCGTGCGTTCAAGTGCGTCCATAGACCCCTTGCTCCATCAAACACATGTGGTTGGTAAATCCATGGCAACATTTGGGATAAGGCTATAAATCTTTAAAAATATTGTACCCACTGAAGTAAATACGACTTTTATGCCAGACATCAATGGGAGCAGAATCAGATCTTTGCTAGCTTCTAAGCCTGTTACGTTTCATGTTGCCAATTAATTACCTTAGGATGAGACACTTATTTTAAGTCACAAAGTCACATTAGCCATTTCTAGTCAGAATCAGGTTTTTTAAGTTGTGAGGGAAATAATTTAAAACCATTTTAAGACTGCATTGAGAAGTCTCAGACAACATTTGTCTACCATCTAGCCTAGTGGGCTACTGGTGCGTTTTGGGGTTTTTTAATAATAAACAAATCCACTTTGTGAAGTAAACATATACAGACAGTAGGTAACAGCATTAAAAAGCTCTCTTTTGCCATTCTCCCCCTTCCCAACCACCATGATCACCATCACCAAGACAAGGCAGACTTACAGATAATTTAGTCTTCAGAATACCCTGAGTTTTGTCAGAAAGTGAGGTATCATTTTATTCAAACCCTGTACCAGACACAAAGCCAAAATTTAAACCATGTTTTTGCAATGCACTCTGAAGAATTAGTCTGGCCTACAGCTATATTAAATGTTCTTATTTAGTAATAAAGACTTGCAGCAACAGGAAACCAGCATTAAGCCAAGTATCCTTGAAGACATCTAGTAGGATTCAATGCATTAATAAGAAATAAGCTTTAGATAATGGTGAAAGAAATCCTACTGCATTCATTTTCCAATACTAATGCTATGAATTTAAGCCTCTGTTGGAAACAAGAGGCTCATTAAGGACAACTTAAAGTCTTAGTAGATAGGTCTAACATGGTTCACAGTTTTACAACATCCTTGCAAATACCTTGAGTCACCATCTTGTACATTAGCTGAAGTGGTGCTGCCAGTGTAGATCAAACCATAGCCTGAGTTCCCCCTCCCTCCAAGATTTTGGATTTATTTTGACCAGACTGAGGTCCATGCTGCAAGTCTAAAGCTTTCTGCCATATTCACTGCCTAAAAAGCCAAGACAACAATCAGAAGGTAATGGAGTTCTTCACTGCTGACTTCAGTCACTCAAGAGGTAGTAAAACACAACTTAAAAGAAGCAATGCATATTTTTAACTTTGATCTGCACACCCTGAAGCATTGCCCATTTTCCCATGGACAAACTGTACAGCCACCATCCTCCCAGGGTTTCACCTTCACATGAACCCCAGGTTAATGCAAGACGCAGGAGCAACAAGGATTTCCAAGTATGGCAAGAAACTCCCCCATACCAGCTTCAACATCACACTTGCAGCAACTTTCTAGTGTGGTCAGGAGCTCCACCACCTGCCTCCACTGGGTCTGTGTTCTGGGCTGGGAATCTGTTGTGTTCAGATCAGAGTTGGCTCCCCTTTGCCCTCTAAGTGTTACTGCTGCATTAGGTAAGAAACACGTGTCACTAGATGAACTGAGAATGTGAGCCTTTCTGAAACACACAGCCTATGGCAAGGCCATGCAGCTGTACCTCTCTCCTCAGCAATCAGTCCCAGACCCCCAAAAATTGTGTAGGAGTCTTCTGGCTGTCCAGCTGAGCTGATCCTCTCCTCTTGGTTGAAAACTTAAGCAATTACCCCTGTCTGCGTTTCCAGTTTGGGAGCTACTGCATTTAAACACCTGAAATTCAAAGACAGCTTGTTATCACACAATGGTCAAGAGTGAGATGCTAGTAAAATCCTTTCACTTAGTACTACTCACTCCACCTCTTGGCTCTTAAATTTAGTACTTTTCATCACCGTCACCTTCTACCTGGCAAGACATGGGAATCTCCTCAGACTACTAGAAGTCACAGTAGTCACAGGACCACACCTATCAGAAGCGTTTCCAACATGAGAGCCTAGCTAGGAACGAGGGGGTAGAAATCACAGAAGCAGAGAAGGAATGTTTTCTGGCAGGCTGGTTATAAGGCATTTCACAAGCAGGAACTGGTCTGACATATTTCTGAACATGGCATGAACTTTTTGTTTTTGCAAAATCTGACTGGCCACAATGCCAAAAAAAGCAATCTGCCACCTTTTATTCTGAATAGACAGCCAAAAGCAGAAATCAACACAAGGAACAGATTGTGAAACTACGTAAGCAGTAATTTTGCTGGTCATTTACAAGCAGCAAAACATAGGTATTTGGAGTTGCAATGCTGTATGACCATCAAAACAAGAAGTGTATGTATAGAAACACTTCCATTTTAAAAATCATAGCTGTAACACAGGAGCCACATGGGTGCTCCAAGCTCACAGAAGCTGCCCAAGAAATCAGTGGCTTTGGAAGACACAGGTAGTCATCAGCTCTGGTTTACAAAGACACTGCTCTCAGATTCCATGACAGCTGCCAGAAAAACAGGTTGTGTAAACACAGAAAGATCACTTATTTTTCCATCATGTTGAACTAACAAACAAACAAGAGGTGGAGCCAGATACAACAGAACAAGGACTTGACCTACTTTTGTCTCTGGCCTGAAGGAGCTCAGTACACTCCAGTAACAAAATATTTGGCACCCCGAGGAATTAAATTTCCCATTTAGTTTAACATTCAGAAGGTGCTGAGCCTGGTACTTAGAGCTTGAGAGTCTGAAGTGCTCCAGGGAACACAGATTATATCTTCCCACAATGAGAATCTAGGAGCACAAAAACAAATTCTTAATTCTCTTGTTCAAAGAAACTACAAATATCTCTACAAGTATTCAAACCCACAGAGGAAGACATTTTTATTTTAAAAAGCATGGATTAGTAGTTAGCAAGTGATGTTATTTGCAGTATGACAACCTCAGACTGTAAAAAGACCTACCATTGACTTGCCAGATCTTTGTACATCATATGGTGACATTTTTGCTTCCCTCACAGGGGGATGGTCCATCTCTTGAGGCAGAATAGTTTGATTGCTTTGGACATGGGTCTCTGCCAACACAGCATGGCAGGAGTAGGAGAGTTTCAAGGCAATGGGAGAACCAACCATTTTTTCCACAGGGCAGAACAACTCCATACTGTTAGGCACCATGGAGTGAACATCTTAGTTGTCAAAAAAATGCATCATTAATGAATTTAAGAAATTAATCATTGAGAAAGGTCTATTTCAAGGCACTGAGGTTACAGTCTTCAAAAGAAGTCTAATTAGCAGGTAGATTTTTTTGGTCAGACAATGCTGTTGTCCTATAGTGCCTTTCTCAAGATGGTATGTGTTGCACATGTATGGTTTTAATTTCACTGATAAAACTATTTTATAAGAACACCAGCAAATCCTTCCTCACTCCCCAAAACCAGATCCTCTTTTGGCTGTAGCATAGCTCCTCACAAAATCATCTACTGCTTAACAAGCTAGCCAAATTAGGGCAAAGCCACTTATGACTACACACATTATAGATGTACAGACATTACTACCTTTGGGTAGGTCAGACGTAACAGTTGCAAGAGCTAATCCTATCAAACCCAGACATCCAAAGGAGCCCAACTCCACCAAGTAAGAGTCAAAGTACCTGGAAACACAGGACAGTTTTTCCTCTTCCTTGTCTCTCTCATCTATGCTCAGGGCATCAAATGAAGGCCCTCAATGAAGCAATTTTTCATTTTAAATTACTTTTCTTTCCTGCCAAAAGCATAATACAGTTATTTCTTCTCTTACTTCTATGCATTATAGAAGATGTCTTCTTTACTATTATAAGAAAATTACTGGAGAATAAAGAAGGAATCTTTCTCTTGACCACAACATCTTCTAAGGAGAAAGTTTTCCATTGGCATGTTCCTCACCTGCAACAAAAAGCTTCAAGAGATGGCAAAAAGAATAAAGGAAAGTAACCTATCAGCTGAGCTGTACAAGACTTTGTCATTAGAAAAAGGTGGTTTCATTTTTTGGTTGTGTTTACTGTAGGAAGCTACCTTTTGTTTTTCCTTTCCTTTTTTCCCCCCTCCCTTCCTAGAAGTCTCTACGCACATCACATGACCTGAAAATTAACTGTGAAGCTAAAGAAAAGGTTAGAAAGAGTGCTTTTTGAAGGCAGAGCTTCAAAAAGCTACAATGGTTATGCAAAGAGACCAGCAGAGAAAGCAGTCCCACTGCGAGTGGAGGAGTGTCTCTTCACCTTAGCTAACTTTCACAGGGCATAAGTTCAGCTGTCTCTTCCATGACCTTACAGATGCAGGAGAGCAGCTAGTATGAACTTCTCCTGTGGAGAAAAGCTGTCTACTTCTCACCTTACTTTTAGTTTATTTGCCATGCGATAAAGATAATTAATTCTACTGCCCTGTTTCAGCACATTCAAGGGCAGGATGAGGTCTCCACATATGGTCTTCCCCCATATTCTTGGAATGCCAAATTTCAGACCCAAAGGCTACAAAAGAAATGCAATTGTATGTAAAATTAAACATGCAGAGTTCCAGTTGTGAAAGGAAGGATGGTGCAACCCGCTTAACCCAGTAGTTGGGCCAAGTCCATTTAACTGTACACAGCTGAACTTTAAGATAAGGATTTCTTATTTGTTTGGAGCTTTAGAACCTTCAGTGTTGCATGAGAACAAACTTCTATTCTTGAGAGACAAGTATGTGCATATTCTCCCCACAGTTCAGAAGACAGAAGCAACAACTCCATCAAAACAGCTTTGAGCAGTACAACACTACATCTGAAGCAGTTTGGCTGGGATACTTGTTAAAACATTTTTTGTGGCAACATATCTTCTAAAAAAAAAAAAAAAAACAAGCACAGGGTATATTCACTCTTACTCTTCTCCTCATACAAGTCCCAATGCTTTGTGCAGGTGCTCAGGTCATGACACTTTGTTATGAATGACAGTGGGCAGACTAATAAAGCTCTTTGCAATTGTGTCAGAACTGCAACACACACGAGCATTGAAATGCAGAGCTAAGGAGAAAGATTTAAGGGTAAACAGAAAGTGATGGTTTCTCCAGGCCCAAAAGCAGCTGGACAAGACATCAGCTACAAATAGGCACAGAAAAGCTACTGGTCCTTAGTATGGTCACACAAGGGCATACATCGATCAAAAAAACACCACTAGTTTGATCATCACCAAGATCACAAGAAGAAAATCTGATGGCAAAAAGAATCTTTAACTCCTAGTATTTTTTATTTATCCTACTTCTTCCTCAAACCTTGAAACATTTAAATGATTCCCAGTGTTTGTCTGATTTGTCTTTTTGGAGTCCAGAGTAATATAAACAGATCTTGGACTTTTGCAAATAGAGAGAAAAAAATTCAGAAATTGAAACAATATACAATTCCATTGCATTCCTTTTAAATGATGCACAAAACAAGTGCTTTAAAAACAGGGAAACAGAGTTTGGACTCTGCAAATTATACAATTGCAATATCAACAACTGTTGCTAGCAATAGGTAAAAATACAAAAAAAATGGATGGTTAGCCTGCACTAGATGTGGTGCTCAGACAATGTTAGCCACATGCAATAGACATGTGCACACATGCATGTTTGTATCTGTAAACAGAAAAGTACCCAGGACAACTTGTGCTTTCCTGTGTGGACTCTACTGCCAGGACAAAGTAAAGCAACACCGAGATTCTTAGGGAGACAGAAACTGCATCTCATAAGATTAGATGAGACTTTGGTGTTATACACCAGTGTGAACCATCATGGAGATGGACACTAGAGAGTAAGATATCTCAATCACATGGAAATCATTCTCCTGAATGTGACCCAGTCCAAGGAGCTAAATGTGAACTGGTGTTTGACAACACCTCCATCTCCTAAGTTAGTGACACTGGACTGTACCTGAAGCAGCTGGAGAACAGTGTTCATGCTCTTGTCAAATAAGTCTTATAGGTTTGCATGAAGAGGGATAGGATGAAGCATCACACACATTAGCATAGCTAAACCCACATTAATACAACTAAACCCAACTACTCAGTCCCAAACTCCTGAACATTCAGTTTTAGGAATACTTGGCTCCAGCTGTATGTATGGGTGTTCAGACCTGACACTAAGCTCTGGCACTTTAACAAAATCCTAGATCTGCCTACTATGTAGGTTTTTCATCTTTACACCCATATAAAAAAACAGCAGCAGAAATGCAACAGACACTTGTTCCAATAATTAGGATGACACCTCAGTTTCTTTGGTAACAAGTCCTGCAGAGGGTCATAGCAATACTTTGTCACTAGAAAACAGTACATATGAAGGATCAGCTCCATATGGAAACTCTGCTGCAAATGCCCAAAGTTCAACCACCTACCTCTTCTGACCCAAGGGAGAGCCACTTGTGAGTCCATCCCCACAAGGTGAAGAAAGGCTCCATACAAAGATATTACAACAAAAGTTTCATAACCTTCAGGCACATCACAGTGGAGTCTCAAGGCTCACTATGTGGTTTGTAAGCACACAAACAGACTTCAACAACATTTGGATGCCAAGAGGTCCCTGACGATGGTGTAGCTGAAATTGCCAAGGAACACCTTTGCTCAGTCGAACAAGCAGGAGACAAGGGAAGAGCCACCCATGTCCAGTCTGGACAAAGCAGCAAAATTCACACTACACAAAAATAAGTGAGACAGCAGCTTGTTATACCTTATACCCTGGTGCCAGGAGTGTTTTCAGAAAGGATTTTCAGCTGACTGAAAGGGATATCCTCAACATCAGCTAACCAGTGCTCCCAAGCATAAAAGAACATCCACTCAAAACAAGCTAAAGGGACTTAGGTTGCTCAAACACTTTTGCCAGAACAAGGAAATTGTTAGCAAATAGCTCAAAGGTAAATGGACATAAAGTCTCCTTGCAAGTTCTTCATTAATGTTTCTTCTAAGACCTTTTTTCCCTGAAGCCTCTTTTAGTCACAGATTTTATTTAAATCCCTCACGTGCTTTCCTAGATCTCCCTCCATGTTTACCTTTAGCCTTTCAAATTGTTTCCATTTCTCCTTCAAAATACAGCCAGACTTTCCCCCCCCCCCTTTCTACTTCTGTATGCCCCAATAACCTATTTAATTAAGTGTCTGAAAAAATTGTTCTACTAGAGGAAAAAAAAAAAAGAGGAGAGTAAAACTCAATTACAGAAAATTAATTCACACAAGGTTTAAAAGTCTTCAAAATGGAAGTTTTGTTTTCTGAACAACTGCATCCATTAAAAGAATAGACTCATACTTTTCCTTGTTTTCTCTCCCCAGAGAGGGACAGACACTCCAAGGAATCTGAGGGGCTAACTTGCCTTGCACAGAACCACCTTCTCTTTTCCAAATACGGTCACTTACAAGTACAAAAAGGTGAGATAATTTCAATTATTCATGTTCAGTTCTTCAAATTGTTAATTTGTTTTAGAAGCCCATCGTATCAGGTTCAGGGGCTGTATTGGTACCACCCCCAACCTCCACAAAAGCTGTCAGAGTTTATCTATGCAACCTGTGAGTTTATCTCTTTTTGCATGTTAGCTTGTCACACATCTAGACTATATGGAATGAAAGCTTTTTCAGAAGACTGAGCATGAACAGAAGCAAGGGAGTTCAGACAGTGTAGTCCTTCCAGCTGCAAAGTTTCTACAGTTTTACACAACAACACTTGTTTCTTGATGCCTTTTTCCAGATGTTGCCACTGTTCTATGTCCAGAACCCTGGAAATTGCCAGAGATCTTAGCAGGCCAGAAAAGGTGCATCTGGGGGGGGATAAAGGTGCACTAGCAACAGGGGGACAGACAAGAGTAATCACCAAATTCAGCGTTGTTTAGGTGCATATTTAAAGCAAAAGCAAAAAGAATCACAACAGGGGGAAAAGGTGGGAAAGAAATGAAAATAAACCAAGTGATGAACAGAACTGTGGGCTTACAGTATGCATCTCAAGAATAGCAAAGTAGTTTGTAAATCTGGAGTAAAAAGAAAGGAAAAGCCACACTTTTAATTACCACTACAGAAAGTTATATACTGTTAACAAACCACATCCTTTCTCTTAAGAAAAGAAGAAATAAATTGAGGCAATCCAGTATCAGAGATAACATTTTATATAATACAATGAAGCAGAAACCTGTAGTTTAGTTTAGTCTGCCAATCTAATTGAAGTGCAGAAGGACTGGGAGAGAATTTGTCATAAATAGAGGCTCTACTATTAACAATAAAATAACTAAGTATAAACATCTTTCCATTGTACTCGTCGTTGAAGCACTTTTTTCTGATAAAGCCATTATTATACTCAATATAGTTCATAATACCAAAGTTTTTCATTCCCAGAAACAATGCTATGAGTGCAGAATTTTTCCTGTTCCTTGCAGAGACTTTTTCTTGGCTTCTTCCTCTGGGAAAAATATTTAGGCAACAACTACCCTTTAGTGCAATGTAACTTGAGTTATTTGATAAAGTTCAGTGTGCTGTGATGCGTTTTTATTTTTTTAATTCATGAATAGTCTCAGACTTAGCTCTCTAGATGTCACTGCAGGGCAAAGAAGGGGACAAAGTGAGCAACAGCAGAGTTTGTAAAGCTCTCTCATCCACTTGTTAGAGTTGCTCTGAAAATTCACCTTCCATTGAGCTGCTAACAACCATCACCCCCAGAAACAGGGAAGAGATGAAAATCACCTTCTCTGTGTAATGAGGTAGTGCTTTGCTATTCAAGAAAAGAATCTCAATTCCAGAAAGACTCTGGAGCTTTCTGATATAAAAAATTATCTTCTGCTCCATAGCAAAAGACCTCATTATCATTACTAATCAGCACTAAATTTGACTAAGATTCTATTGAACTTTTTCACATATTTATTAGAGAGCAAAGTGGCAAGTAAATCACAGCTTTCTGGCAATTAATCCATGTAATTAAAATCCTATATATTTTGCAGTACTGTATTCAACAGGGCTTGTACACTTCTAAAATTGCTACATTCGAACAAACATTTTAGCTGCATATAGATTCCCACTTTATGACAAGAGATCATTTCCTTCCATATCAACAGGAATAAACTTGCAGACTAGCATTATTAATTGAAAATTTCATCAATTTTTAAATTCTATTTTATATGAGATTTCTTTCTGTAATAATTCAAATTCTCTATAAAATAGGATCTACCAGTTTTCTAAGAAACACTATTTTCTGGTTTCACTGAGCATTGCACTAAACAAGCAGTGACCGCCTGCTCCCAATTGCAGCCACATGAAGCTTTTCAGTGTGCAAGCAGGAAGACAAACATTTAGAACAGAACACAGTACCAAAACACTATTCCCAGATTTTTCAGGTAATTTGGCAAAAGATGCAGCAATCTGCTCAGTTTTGAACAGCAGCATTGGACAGATTAGTATCACCATCCACTAACCATCCAAAATCAGAGCTTCCCTTACCCCAAATGGTGGATATGAAGCAGCAGCAGCAGCAGATGCAACACTCACTGCGGGAGGTGGTATTCCTGAAGAAGAAGGTGGGAACAGACCCAAGGCATTCAGATTTAATCCAGGAATTAAATGTGCTTGAAGCTGCAATGGCAGAAGAGTTATTTAAGATTTACAGTCCTGGTTATTAACTTAAATAAAATCTGAGTTGACATAGTCTATCAACCTTTTGGGATGTTATTTAAAAAAAAAATTCATCCCCATTACTCCAAGAACTCTGCTTCAAACCTATTTCCCAGACACATGGACAGACCAATAACATTAAAAACATGTAGTAGGAAAGACATCTGGCAATCACTTGCTACAATTTAGTAAGCGAAATATATTTCAAACTCTATGGCAAGACATCCAGATAATAGTACAATTTACCTTCAGAGTGAACAAAATTATCAGAAAAATAATAATTTTGGCCTTATACTAAAAAGACAGTCCTGTGGAAACAGAAAGATCATGCACAAACCCTGACTTTTCATACTCTGGGGGCATAGATACATGACACTATAACCCCATCCTCCTTCCCCTATCCTTTCCCTCACACTCCTTGCAAAAGATGAAGTGAGATACCTCCAGCATTTGCTGGGAAAGGATCAGCTGTAAAGTTGCATGTCTCTTGCTTGACCACAGCTGAGAACAGTGGCAGCATCATACGGTAAGGAAAAATCTGTTGTCAGTGATACAAAACTTTTCAGTACCCTTTTCCAGATAATTGCCCAGTAATATGAATATGCTTTAGAAATACCTCAGACAGACGCCGTCTCAAACCGTTAAGATAAGTCACCAAAAAATCCCAAAACTTCACCAACTCTAAAACTACCCTAATCACTACAAACTAAACTTTAAATCCATACAGTAACAAAGGCAGTTTTTGGCTTTCCACATGTTTGCCAAACAGCAACACAGTCTCTAGCTCACCCCATGTTATATGAACATAGTCTCTAGCTCACCCTGCTTGTTATATGAAACAGAAATGCACCACAATAAATTACTTCATGTCCTCATGTGTAGCTTATGTCCTGCAATTTGCTTAGCACGGGAGGCAGGGGGGAAAAGCGGGAAGAATATTCTCTTTAGTCAGTAGGAAAACCATGAACACACATTTCTAGAAAATCAGGACTACTGTAAACTGAAAAATATTTCCAATCTAATTCTAGACCATAAGATTTAGATACACATACACAAAAAGCTCTTATAACTTATCATAAGTCTCAATCATTTCTCAATATGCATTAGTAATACTTTGGCAAACTAATGAGATATGTTGTTTTCATTACATAAGATCTAATCATCTTCAAATAGCTAAATGCCTTTATCATCTATATCAAGAAAAAACTTTTCATAAAGCCTTCTTAAATTAAATAATTGAAAACAGGAGAGATCCTTCTTCCATACATATGAAGAAACTGTGAATCACTACTTCATAAAACATGCAAGGTAGAGCACACAAACCACAACAGCACAAACGCACCTTCCTTCACGTTTTTGCAACAAAAAAAAAGTGAAATGGTCATTCATTTCCTCAATCTGAATCAAGTTATCAGTTCCCCCACTCAAAACCAACCAGAAAAGGCCTTCATTAAAATAACATACATGTATAAATAAAAACACGTGCCCACACTCCCACAAATTAATAAAAGAGGCAACAGAGGCTGCAACAGAAAAATTCTGATATTAGGAAAAAAAATTCACCATGAGAATAGTGAGACAGGGCACAGATTGCCCAGAGACACTGTGGGCTTTCTATCTGTGGAGATGTTCAAGAGGAGACAAATCCCTACACAATCTAGTTTAACTTTGAAGTGGGGCCTATATTGAATAAACCCCCTGCTGGGCCAAGAGACCTCCAGGAGTCCCTCACACCTAAATCTTTCTATGGTTCTAGTTTCAGAAAGAGACCACACCGTAAGAAAACTCACATTCATAGCAGCAATGTCATTTTCATAGGACTCCCTGATTTTCTTCATAATTTCTTCCTCGGCCTTGGCACAAGTCTCAATACTGCCTTTAACTGTAATGGTCCTTTCCGGATTATAGAGTGTCAAGTCCTGCAATCTGCAAAGGAAACAGAAGCACAGTTAATTTGCAAACAAAAAGAGGGTAATCCATGTTTATCATTAGAGAGAAATGACACCCGAGCGTGTCAAGTTTGCTCTCCAAAGAACCATAGAATCAATTCATAACAGGGCTCAAACAGAGAATCTGGAGAAACTCTGTCCTCCTAGGAAACACAGCAAACTACCACAGTGAGGTTTGGCATGAGATGGTTGAGACATGCTTAGGTGCTATGCAAAATGGAAACCATCATGCTGTGTAGGAATGCAAGCAACATTCTGCTTCACACTCCACATCAGCCCTACCAACAGAGAGGGCTTCAGACACTTTAGACACCCCATGAACACAGACCATAAGAAACTTTCTTTCTGTGAGAACTATAGTGTATTCCTTAAGGATGGAGGGGGAAAATGCCCAACTCTCAGTGAAACTGCAGGAGAGCCTCCAAATACTCAAAAGGGGAAAAAGGAAAGCTGTGTGCAAGTCAACATTTGCTGCAAAATGCTAGTAACTCCCCTGGGAAAACAAAAGGGTGACAACATTAAACGAGTGCTTTATTTGGTAACAAATGCTAACTTACTATGGTAAAACGGAATAAACAAACTGGGAAGCCATGGTATATCCATGCACTGAGAAATGGAAAAAGGGGTGAAGACAAAAAGTTCAGAGCAAGATGCAGGAGTGAGGAAGCCCGTGGCAGAAAGCAGAGAGGAAGCAGAATGCAAGGCTTTGCTTTCTTGCACAACAAGTAGCATAGCAACCTGCACATCTCAACTGAACAGTGGCAAGCACAAAATGCATCCACAAACAGTCCTTAAGTTTCCAGCGCAAAAGCCTCAAGTTACTGTCTCAGGAAGGAAAGTGATGGGAAATACCCCAAAGAAGAAAGGAAACGCTTTCCCAAACCATCTGCCTTACTTTACATTTATAGACAAGCTTACAAAATAGCCTAAATGAAGAGATCAGGAGAAAGACTAATTGGATAGAGCAAAATCAGTGGGCAAATATGCTCTCTTTACGTATCGATTATATCAGGCAACTTCATGGGGCTATTTCAGGCATAGCATGACAAATACAATCTTGAGACCAAGGTTTTAGTGCAAATAAACCATTAACTTACTAAATTAAAAAAATACTGTGTTTACAGACAATATGTTATTTGTGTCACCATCAATAAAGACAAGTTGATTTCACAGAATGAAGCCCGTTATCCCATTTACCCTGTACACATTTTTTTCCTTTAAGCAATAGCATTAACAGTCTGAGTACTGTTTGCAAACAGAATATTTATGCCAGCACAATTAAGAGAGCATGCTGGCCTCACATATTATTGAAGCACACAATTCATTTGTTTCTCTTCCTTACACTAGTTCCATAAACACTTACACACCTTTAAGGAGGGCCTCAGGTTCTTTCACCCAAATTTGATTTCCTCTTTTTGAGGAGCCACATTCACTCCAAACTTCCTTGTCCTCATTTGAGCTATTTTCTGCTGTACTTTTTTTGTTCCTGCATGTATTCACACCTCTTCATCCATCTTCATGTGTCTTTTTCCAAACTTTTTCCCCTTCCTACAGCCTATAAGCCTTATTCTCACCCTTTCTGGATAAAGACAAACCCAAGATGCCCTCAAATGCTTGAGGTTCATGCCAGAGCATTCATTATTCAGAACAGGAGGTTCTCTGTGGATATTACTCCGGGGTAAAACTACTATTGACTGCCAAGCTTCTACAGAGATGTTAATCTAAACAGTGATTTGCAGATTTCCAGTGAAGGTGAAAACTCTTGTCTAATCTCAGCTAAATTTGAACAGGTCTCACAGTTACCTTCACAGACTCATGGACCAAAAGCTATTACTTTGAAGCAGACTAACCAATGTACCACAGTTTGGCTGCTAGCGGTCAAGAGGGACAGAACTGCTACTAAAAATACTCTTTCCAGTATTCATTTGCTTTACTTCCTTCCCTCTAGTCCAAAAATTTAATACATAGTTGTAACTAAAACATCACTAATTTCACTCATTTTTGCACAAAGCTCAGAACTGATCCAGACTTACAGTTTCAAACACTCATCATTACATATGGTATAATATGTTAAAAACAACCAACACTTAAAATATAGTCTGACACAGGCTCCACATAGCCTATGTTATTTTTAGGCTTGCTCTTGACTGAGTTTGCAATGAAGACTCACTGTTTACATAAAATTTAACTGAGCTTAAGTAACAGTTTAATCCACATGATGGAAAGGCCTCTGAAGGGCTGTTATCTCAGCCTTCAACACACATAATATTTTTCTAAGAACTCTGTACCTGAATGTACTGCAGCAGCATTGCTGCTATTTGAGACATCTCACCAAAACCTTAGGCCACCAAAAACTTACGGAGATATCGTGATTTTAGTATCTGTGTCCTGTTCAATTTTCTTCAGGTTTCTTCCCTCTTTGCCAATAAGTCGGCCAACGAAGTTATTGTGTGCCAATATCTTCAGGGGAATTTCTTCTGTACTGTAATGGAAGTTATAACCAGTGAGACTTTTGGAGACCAGAGCATAAGTTTTTATGTGTGTTACGGATTAATTTTATTTTCACAGAAACATCCACAACTCCCATTCACTAACACATGTTTACACTAGATGCAGAACAAGTCCAAGTGCAGTGGACTTCTCAGAACTATCACCTAGAGCTTCATTGTAACGTACCTTGAGCTAAAGCTCAGATTGAGGTAGCAAGAGCTATTGGGAAGAAGGAGGTATATCTTAAAGCTTTTAGCAAGGGCTCACAACTTGTTAAGCTCACTCTGACTAAAAGCTATCAGTTGCTCAAGAAACTTCTGTATTTGCTCCCATTCACCTCAAAATCACAGGCAGACAATGACTGAAACAGCAGATGTGTGCTGGGGCTAATTAAGCAACAAGACTGTCCTGAAAGGTAAAATGTCTTAATTCCTTTACATACTTAGAAATGGATAACGACAATGAAGATTCACTTGTTAACAGTTTTTAAAGACTACATCTTTAAATGGAGTCAACAAGAATTCAGAATTTTTAATGCTTCCACAATGAATGCCTTTTACTCACAATTTAGTATCTTGAGCTTCCTTTTGCATGATCTCCATAATAATTTTACAAGCCGTTGAGCAGCCTTCAGGAGTTGAGTGGATGGTAATTGGTTTCTCAGCAGCACCTGCATTCTCTTTACGATGAATATCAATTCTTGAAAGAAAGAAAAACGCTAACTGTAACCATGTACTCTGTGGTAAGCCTTGTGTATTTTCAACTCTCATAAAACCAATTTATTTTGAGCTAACAGTGACTACACTTAAGTGATTTAATATTGAAACATTTACAACTACTTAAACATATCCTAAATACTAATTTTTATGTGTTATAAAGAGTCTCTCCTATCCTGATTTTACCAGTTAAACCCCATCTTTGTAGATACTGGGATCTCCTTTCCTCAGTAGGGTCCCATCCAGACACACAAGGGAGTTATTAGACAATCTGTAGTAAACCACTGAAGACATCTCATCAAGCTTTCCCAACACTCCATCATTAGCCCCATTGCTCTAGGAATTTAACAAAAATTAATTTTGACCTGCATAAAGACAATGCCTAGGATATTACTGGTCCTCTGCCAATAACTGCAGGTCACATGTTCTTTCCATCTCTGCTTTTTCCTTTTGCCCCTCTTCCCCAAATCATAGCTGTTTCCAAACTGAAACAACAATGCTGCTTTTCAATAAGGTCCTTCATTTTTGCAGTTCTTTCCAGTACTGAAAATTCATTTAGTTTCACAATGAAGCATTTTCCAAGAAGCCCATGACAATCCTTGGTAGAAGTGGAAGTATATGAAATTTCTTTTTTTATCCCTAAATCAATGAAAACATCTTTCTTGAAGTTGCATATCTGTAAAGTTAACAACCTGCAATTATTTCTGCTCTATCCACCCTTCTTTTAAGATATAAAAGTTTTCCTTATGCCAATTTTCCAGGATTTTTAGAGTTGGAGAACTAGATGTTTTAGATATCACCTGAAAAACTGGTTACCCATAGGCAATCTACAGCCGAGTCTTGTCAGGACATCACAAATCTCTTAAACCTGTGCAGTTAAACACACTAAATAGTCTCCTGGGTTACAAAATGCTAATGAGAATTCGGAAGGAGCATCATGATAATCCCAGGTTTGGAGGGTGGGGGAAAGCCTGTTTGTTGGGGGTTGGGGTGTAATTAGAGAGGACTCTTTTATCCTCATTAACTACTCTCAAAACTGAAGCCGCCACCCCCTCTCAATACCCCTCACACACAGCTTATTTCCACATCCTGCCTGCTGCAACTACAGAACTGGGGGCTCCTACCAGTGTACTGCTGAAGACAGCATTTTAACTCTGCTTTTAGGGGTATCCTGGAAAAGTTCTCGGAATAGGAACCCCACCTCCCTCTTCATCTGCGCTGAGCTCTTCCTTGTGGGTAGGGATTTAACACACACTGGAAACAATCTCCTCCAGCGTCTCTAGACCCCAGTTCTCTAAGCTTCTTAAGTCACTTAGCAGCTTGCTTTTTGCCTCCCGTGCATTTCCTTAATCTGCGTCTTGGTGTGGTCTGCAACTTGATAGCAACAAATGTGTTCTCCAGAAATACAGGGGGGTGAGGTGTAAGGAGTAGTGAGGGTAGATAGGAAGGGGTTTCGTTCGTTTTTATTCCCCCCCCCCCCCCCCTTGAATTGGCAACATTTACAAATCTTAAGAATGTCATAAATCAAACTAAAGCTAGAATAAACACCTGAAGACTTGGATATGTCAACACACTGACTGTATGTCCCACAGACCAACATATAACAGCTCTTTCAGTTTCACTTTTTGTGCCAGAACCATAACAGTACATCTGTAAGCAAAACTCTCCAACAGAGTACTATCCTGCTAGCACTGCCTAGTTTCCCTCTTCTAAGAAGGGAGAAACAAGTCAGTATTTGAACATACACCAAGGACAGAATTTAGTCCTTAAGTAAATCTTGCAAAAGACTTCCTGTTCACCGTTACCTTCATTTGCTCTCTGACCACACAGGTTAGTTGTGAAGTTTTACAAATTCCCCTTTACAGGAGCAATGAGAACACAATATGAAAGCTATTAATTACAGTTTTGTAAAATAACTTACTTGGACTGTGTCTGCTTTGTAATGTTTCTGATTGTTGCTCCTTCTTTCCCAATAATGGCTCCTACAAACTGTGTGGGAACCAGCATCCGTAGAGGAACGTCTGACTGTGGTTTCTGCCTTGTGGTTGCGCCAGGTGACCCTTGCCTAGGAGGACCTCTCTGTCCAAATCCACGTCTTCCCTGGGGATGTTGTTGCGGAGGTTGCTGGGCTGCCATTTCATCAGGGATGTATGCAACTTTCAAGGAATAGTTTTCAAGCTGAAACCCGTTCAGTTTTTCTATTGCTCTGTTTATTTGCAAAGGGGAGGAGAGAGGAGATTAAAAAAAACCCACAATCACATGCAGGGCCTTATGAAATGACAAGTCATTCAGACATGGACTTTTGGTCTTTATAAACTGCATGGTAAAGCTAAAAACTGGTTCTACAGTGAAGAGTTACATTTTAAATTCTTCAGCCAAGATTTTGATTACACAAAGTCACAATATTAAGAACTACAAGTTAGTTCTTGCTTGCTCTGGGCTGCTGTGCACTTTATAGGTTTTGCTGGTCCAACTCTATCAGCAAAACCTCACAGGAAACAGAGCTTATACACTCAAAAGCATTCTTTTGCCCGATTTAATTTAAATCAATTTCCCAAATAGAATTAAAGTTGCACCAGAGGGAAAACTTTTTAGTTGCTATCACAGCACCTTCATTAGGGTTTTTGCCAGCATAGCTATTTGGCTGTAGTTTTTGCAATGATATAGCTGTGACAGGAAAGAAAATAAAATATGAAAGAAGACAGTATCTAGTTCATTCACAGCAGGAAAGGAAGCAAATTCAAATGCTTCTCAATGGCATCTGAAATACCACTTAGCAGATTACAATAGCAAAGTGCAACTTACCAACTAGTCATGTTGTAAGTAAAGTTAATTTTTAAACTAGGAAATTAAAGCCCACACATGTTAAACTCTCAAGAGATGCAAAGTTGTTAGAAGGCATTTAAATGGTGCTTCAATTTCTCTTTTAATTAGACATTACAGAGGGATACTGCCCAAATATACACAGCCCACTCCCACCATGGGGGTCCATCACACTGAATAACCTTTTGGTTGCTCAGCATTCCCCCTCTGCTCAGTCCCTCTTTCTAAGCAAGGTGGGGACAAGCCAGCCAGCCTGACTTGCTGGTGGTCTTCTTTTTACAGGAGGAACACAAGTCAACCTAAAAACTTATTCTGTACAACTAAAGATCCAGCCAACAGTAGGAATAACTAAGCTACACACAACACCCTGGTAAACTAGTGGCATAAAACCGACACACTTGCCCAAGAAAGACATTTCAAATTTTGCTTCGAAAGGTATTATTATTATTCAGATTATCTGTGATATATTGATCACTGAAATATGCATTGATTTGGAGTAGTTTAAAAATGCCAGGCTTAATCTTGGACCAATGATTACCAGGAGATTTTCTTTAAAGACAAAATTTAAACTAAAAGCAGTAGTGGGAGGGAAGGGGTTTCCATCTGATATTAAAGAAAAGTTCCAAACAACATATGAGCAAGGCCTGTGACATTCAGAAACTTAACCCAGTCCCTCCATTCACACAGCTGCAGGAGCTTACTGCCAGTTTACCAAACACTCAGCCTTTGCAACACTTTTACTCCTGCCTCTGCTACAGAGATGAAGCATGGTGCTAGCTAATCACCGGCATTTTCAGTAGCCAGTGAAAAATACTATTAGTTTCCTGTCCCATTTGATAGCCTGGGTCTCTAGCAGCTGTTGAAGCCAAGCAGCAGCTTCAGAGGTGAGTGGTATTTGGGTACTGAGGATAACTTGCCCTTGTCTCTCTGGAGTTGAAACAGCATCCTCAAAATACTCCAGTTGGACAGTAAAGAGCTTACATGAAAACAAGTAATTTGTGTCTCTGGAATGGTGTTTAATAAGGGCTGGTAATAAATAAGGCTCAAGGCAATGCCAATGAACAAAGAAAGCAAAATATTGAATAACTGATCACTGCTCATTAAATACTTGTGCTAACCAAATGAAACATAGGTCCTCTGGGAATTGAGCAGGAGAGTAATTACTCCCCTAACAGAAGAATCCCTTACAGCATATGGCAAATGAGCTGGATTCAGATTTGGTAAGGCTATTTCAGAGCTGACAATTCTTAACTTTTACTCCATGGACTTTGAAGAACATTTTATTACACAATAAAACACGTTTACAAAACAGTAAGGGCAGTGAGCAGACTAATGAAACTGGTGTTTCTCTGGATTTCTCTCAGTTTTTAGTTTCTGGATAAATTTCCAATGCCTGAAAGGCATTTCACTGAAGTTCCTCTCTATGGACATCCTATCTGGGAAAGGGGTCTGGAACCTTTCCTTTTCGTGCAAACATGAACATATTAAGTTCTTGTTTTTTGCAAATATCTGAGATGTTTACTTCTGGGTTGAGTTTTACCGAAATCAACTAGAAAGGTGAATTGCTACCAGGGAGGGGAACAGCACTGCCAGATAGTGCAGTGGCACAAACCCTGTTTCTTTTGGAGTCAAACCTCAAGATGCTGGAGACATGAATACCAACAATTCTGCAAATGTGCTGGTAGGCTCCAATTTGACGTCCATCCCAACTCACTGTCTTCCACACTTTCATCTGACAAGTTCAGACACTGCTTCTTTCTCAAAATGCGTCAGTCTTCTCTGGCTTTAAAACATCTTTGACCAGAATCCCAGCACTAATACAAAACCTTACATTAAATCAGTGCACAAGACTTCTCACTGCTCCTCAGAAGTGGTATGGAAAGAAAAGACTAGGCTTTCTGTTTGCAACCAAGGTACATACCTATCATGTTTTCACAACAAACGCTTTATAGCAACAACTAGTGCATATATATGTGTATGTATATCTATATATACATTTCTATATGCACCATCCTTTTCCTGGAAAGAAAGTTGGAATTTTTCTACTTAATAACAATTTATAAATTGCTAAATGGTTCCATATGACTATAAGTACCTTAAATTCAATGCAAACTGAGAAAAGTTCATTTGCCATTGTGGAAAATCAATTATGTCAGCAGTGAACAATCCTTGGCCACCAAAGTCATATGATGACATGGAAAAATAACACACTAATTCACCCTGTGAGTCACAGAGTTCTCCATATTTTATAGGCTGACTTATTTTATAATTTGACTTGTTCAAGTGATGAGAAGTCAGAGGAGTCAGTAATTAAATGCTGCTCTCCCAAGCCTTTTGTGGAACTGACATTTTCTGGGTTGGTGGTCCCATATTCTGCACTGATTTGGGCACACACAGTGGAATGCCAAGGTAACTGATTTTCAGTGGATGCACCACATACACAGTTCTGGTGCACTTCTTACACAAGACACAACCCCAGTTTTTGAAAGGTCCCTTTGGCTGTTAAGCCTGGCCTTCACATTCCAGAATTTCACAATCTGCACTAGGTTTTTAAAATATTGTCATATATCTTTCTTTAGCTGTTCTGAATTAATTTTTATCAATTTTGTGGTACAAAACTTAGGGCTGGAATTAGGCAATGTGATGACTCAGCAGCTGTTCAGCACCATAACAAACTCAATTTTAGAGGCATCTAGGCACTGCTTCAGGGGTTGAGGAGAAAGATGTGGAAGAAAAACCATGAAGAGACACAAGTGACTACGAACTATCTTCTAGATGGATGCAGAATTCCTGTGAAACAGCATCTAGGACAGCACTCGCTATCAGGAGAGTCATCCCTGCTCCCTGGGAAAGTCTGAGCCTCAGATAAAAGCAAGATGGTTCTTCACAGCACTAGAGCCATCTGTTTCAGTCAAAGTTATCATCACTGCTGCAGTCCACCAAAGACACTTTAAATCAAGCTCCTCTTGGGAAGCACACACTCGTGTTGACTGACCACCTTGGAAACTCAAATCCAAGCCACAGCAACACCACCTCTGCCTTCCTACAAAGACTCTGCTCTCCCAAACAGGTTGGGAGGGAAGGGGGGGGAAATCTCCTTCCATGACCGCAAGTTAATAAAGGTCAAGCAGATTACCTCTGTCAGAGAGCACTGCTGGTACCTACTGAAATGAACCACAAACCATCTTTTACACAAAGGCTAAAAGCCTTAGTCACTTAATGAGGACAAAGATAGAGAAAAATTCAGTAAACTGCCTCATTAAGAAGTGTCCTCCTGCCCCAAATCATCTTTAAAAATTCCTATTTAGTAGAAGTAGAAAATGTTTCCATTTCATATACCAGCAAGACCCAGTACACAGACATCTCTTAGTGTAGTTCAGAATTTTTTAATAAAACAAATTCATTAAGAGACCACAATGACTACTGCCTATGCACCAATAAGATGTAGAGCAGCCTGGCTTATGTTCATGTAACACCTGCTCAGAAGCAAGAGAATACCTACATAAAAATGAAAGCTTTAAACAAACATTTTGTAAATTCATCACCAAAGTTCTTCCCATCTAAGTTACATCTCACTGCTGTCCTCTGGTGAGCTCCCTAACAGAGGATATTTGTCCAGCCTTCTCCCTTCTGATGCTAGTGGAGGTTAAACATCCTCGAAAATTATTACAGTGAAAGCACCGAGTCTTTTGCTGGAAATCATTCTTCCACTGATAGCATGATGACACTAAGCACTAGATGGAGAACATATTTCACTCCCACATGCAGCTTGTACATACACCACTTCTCTTTTTTCTTCCCTGAACAGATACATTTGCATACAAGAAGATGGATATACATGGCAAATTTTCTTTGACACGATAATTTTTTTTACATTAAATAAAAATACAGTTTTCATTAGTACTTCTGAAAACAAAAACAAAGAAAAAAACAAATCTAAGCTTATAATCATACACTGCTGAATTTTCACTATAATCGTTCCTATGGCAACATTAGCCCTGACCCACAACGGCATGTAGAAGTATTAGTTATGTGAACTCTCATTCATTCATCAAGGATGCATGTGTGCACACACAGGCATGCAGACAGACTTGTCCTTCACTGAAGGGGTAAAAAAAAAAAAAATTCTTTGTCAAGTATTCTAATTAAGAGGTTACCACTAGTGGACTTTAAAAATCCCAGGTAGATCACGTACTAGACACCTACACTGGAACATTTTGGGGAGCAAAAGAGAAGGTGGTGTAACTTTTGAAGGTAACAGGCATAATTTAGGTGGCAGCATGTCACAAGGACACAGGCAGCGTGCCCTGCTGGTTGCAGCCAGGGACTGATATTGGGAGAAGGAGAGGTGTCTTTTGGCAAGCATATCCCAAGCTGCCACAGCACCTGCAGCTGGGTTGTTCAGAATGAATCACAGGCTACAGGTTCTGTCGCTCACCCTCTCCTCTCTTCCAAATATTCCACAACCCACCACGACGTTCACAACTGCATTGCCACAGCAGCGTGCACATGCTTTGTAAGGCCCTCTCCAGTTTCTGAAAAGGACAGCAGCAGGAGCAGTTTGTGAGATGGAACAAATTCCTCCTCCTCCCAAGTAGTTGCAGGAGAGGAGGGGAGGGATGTGGTCACAGAAATACCCTGGTATTTCCAGCCTTCTCCTTGATACCCAAAGTCCTGAGAGCAAAGGGTGGTTTTCCAAGGCCCACACATGGTTCTGTGCTTGCTGTACACTCCTCCACAATGCTACCAGGCTCTCCAAAAGCACCTGATTTGCCATGCTGGCTCCCCTGCTCTGGCCACATAGTCGAGGAACAGCATCCTGCTTTTACTGACAAGACAGCCTCCTGCCTCTTCAGCTAGGAAAGAGCTGTCACTACACAGGTCAAAGACACAGACTTCTGTCCCAACTGGAAGCCAGTAACTGTGCACATCTCAGATTTTGGGTGCTGTGTGCTCTAAGACTTCTTTCTCAAAAAGACTGCAGCATTCTTTGATGATTTCAGCTTCCAAGTTAATTTTGAATGCAGCCCTGTATTGAACATGCTGCAACGGCAGTACCAGCCTAGAGGAAAAAACCTCTGTCACAACAACTTAGACTGCAAGATAGAAGAATTCTCACTTTCCCAGCTGGGTGGAACCAAAAGTTTTGTTCAAAAGTATCATCCTCCAAGCAATGCATACCACACTTGTTTAGAACTGCTTATCAAAAGTATCTCTAGGTTTTGTTACAGCACCTTCATTGCACAGTACTGCTGGTACACACCAGCAGGCATGGCAATGCCATACAGCTATCCAGAGGGGACATAGCCAACTCTGCATGTTTTGTCAGCCAACACTCTGTGAGGTTAGTACGTGCTCTGCAAAAAGTGCAGAAAAGGTGCATTTAGAACTAGGGACCCACTATGTGTGTTAGCACAGAAATCTTCAAGTCATGGTGTTTGATCCAAAACTCATGGCAAAGAGCCTCATTTTCCCTAACCAGTTAAATTTCAAACTACAAAGCTTGTTAGCAGCTGCTGACTCCTGACAACTCTAAATAGCTTTTGATAAAGTCAGTTCCTGTTACTGCACGTGCTTCATAGGATGACCAGCCCTGCCTTTATCAGCTATCGGCACTTGTACACTGCTCCCTCTCCAGTGCCACTGCTGTTCACCACAGCCAGTTCACATCTGGGAAAACCATTTAACTGAAACAGCATCACAGTCACTATGGAAAAGCCATGCACGTACAGGTCCTGTAATGACCCTTCATTGCAATTTCTCACAGTTTTTTCCATACCTCAATCTAGCCACTTCTCCTACGGATTTCCACATGGTTGCAAGGTCACCTCCTGAACAGAGACAATCTGAGCTAACATTTTTTTGAACAGAACGTGGACTCATCCACTTAGAAACCTGTATATCCCTATTAAACCACTCACAAATGCAAATCAAGGTTCCTCTGCTTGCCCTACCTGTTCAAGGGAACCAAACTGGGTCAACGTTCAACCTATATTGCTTCAGGTCCCATGCAACATTCACACTGGATACCAATTCACCTGCTTCGAACTCAGGATGTTTCCAGTCATTGTCACGTGATTTCTTATGCAAAACAAAATTTTATCTTGGATATTTCCTTCACAGTCTTTGCTTATCCCAGCATTTCCTCAGGATTGCTTTTAAAATTTAGCAAGTACAGTTTGAAAGGGGAGAAACTGCACGTTTCTTTTTCAGCTTCAGAAGGGAGTGCACAAGCCCGGGAATCCACATCACAGACAACAGACAGCTCAAAAAAAACATCATGCTTCTTTCCAGGATATTTTTGGTACTTCCTTCTTACATTTGCAGAGGAGAAACTGGCCCATGTAATACTAATCTGTAACATTTCATGGTAAGTTTCTTCAGAACTAGAAATTCAGCCTTTTTATTAATGACTGGGCAATAGAAGAACCTGAAGAACTTGTTGAACAATTCAGATTTTGAGAAAAGTTAAAGAGGGAATTCAAGGAAAACATTGTTTCCTTCAGCTCCAGTGTATACAGGAGATACCACCGACACAAGTTTCCCATCACATTTGTTTATAATGTACTAACAAGTAACCTAACACTTTGAAAGATTAAATACATGTGTTGCATTCAAGTTACGCACAGATCATAATTACTTAATTATATGTACAAATATTATTTCATTTGTAATTTTGAATTAATGCATACCATAAGTGCACTCTGCATTTTAACTGCTGGTTTTAGTTAGCCACAAGGTGGCAGAAATTTCAAAGTTAAAATAAAAAGATCATTGTAGGCTATTCCATGCGTTCGGTTTTGTTTCACCTACTATGACTAGAAATGGGGAAGTATGCTTATGTCACCAGATTAAAACTTTAAGAACACACAAACCCTTTTTCTGTATGTGGGTAGAAAAGCAAAATTAAACCTATAGCATAATGCATAATATAAATTTTTAAAGAAAAAGTATTTACAACCACTGATTAAGAAAGTAAAACATTATATTTTAAAATTTTAATATATAGATTAAAAGTTATCAACTATTGAAGATATAAGCAAGCATAAAATATGTGGCCTGAATTTCAAAAACACCAAAAAAGTTATTTTAGGTATTCAGATTATACTTTTTTGCGTGTTTGAAAGCAGCATTAAATTTTCTAATCTTAAAAAAAACCAACACCTGTCTGTCTTCTGGTTAGCAGCTGCATTCTTCTATTTTTTCCCTGTTATTTTGCTATGATTGTCCATTAAGAAACAGACACAAAAGAATGAACACTGTAAAAGGGTATCGCTAAAACATGGCTAAAAATCATTAAACAGTAACTCCTCTGTCACTGGCAAATTACTAACCTTCTGCCCTCGGCATTCAAATAAGTTTGCTCGATTTTTCCGTTTCTTGAAATTTAAAATTTTTTATCAAAGTGCAAGAAAAGTTGATGATAAAAATAGTTAATTAAGGTAAAGCACACTACACTTGGTGCAGGGAAAATAGACTTTCTTAAAAGTCAATGCTTAACTTATTGTTAAAGTGATGATGTAATTCGAAACGAAGTTGCATATGAATTCCAAAGTGCAAGTCAGATGACAGTAACAACTAAGTAAGATACTTACTGTCTAGCCTGGTCCTTATTGCCGTATGTTACATTTACAACTGCAGTCTCCGTGTCAGTGTTCACTAGAAAGGAAAATGCAATGAAAACAAGTTAAGTTCAATGTGCACTCACTTCCCACTACAAATTTGAAAGCAACTTGAGAGTAGAGCTGTACCTTGCTCACAGTTCTCCACTGTTCCATACTGAGCTAACAAACTGTCCAGCACCTATAAGAGGCAAAAGAAATGACAGATTTAAATTTCAAAGCAGATTAACAAAATAAAAGGCCTGTAAAAACACTAAAATTTGTAAAATAGTTGTATGAGAACATAGATCATTCAAGACAGCCACTCCAACAAGGAAGAAATGCTAACTGTTCTGGGAAAAACAAGCACACATTGTTTGTATGCTTTTTCTCCTAACAGAAAATCTGCATTTGAAACCTCATTATGTGAAAATACAGAACATAACTCAAGAAGTCACACTGAACTGCACCTCCCAAACTTTGAAAATAAACCTCCAAGTTCACCTGTTCTCAAAGTGGGCTAAAGCATAAACAGAAAGAATTAAGAGAAGAGTAAATCTGGGGTAAAACTTTCTCCATGTATTCCAAGAACACATATCTAATTTTGTCGCTGTTTGGAGTTGTTGGGTTCTTTCCTCACAACACCCTTAGATCATACATAAAAATGTTGTTTTCTTTCTCAGTGGGGTATTGCCTAAATAGACAAGGTAACCAGAATAACCAGCACACCGAGAGCTGTTTCACAATTATTTTGACAGCTTTCCCATAGATCCATTCCAGAGGAACGACTCATAACAGTATCTTCACCATTATTTTCAAGTCACAACTAATTTTTTCCTCAGCAGAAAGCTAGGGAGAAACAGGTAAATGTGTATGACAAGGAGCAAAAGCAATCTGCATGAATTACTTTTATCTTGTATAATTTCCTTTATTCTAGTCAAATGGAGGATGGAGAAGGCGGAAGAACACAGACTTTTGGGGAAAATCAAGGTTTCAGAATATTCCAGTAAAAGCATTAAAACACTCACAGTTGTACTGCTTCTAAAATTCACATGGTATATATTTTATTTTCTTCCTGGTGAGAAATAATGTTGCAGAAAACAGTGACTGTGGTAGTAACTAGCACAGGACACAAGTACATCACTGTGGTGTGCTGAGTCCTAATGTTTTCTATCAGAAATTAAACTGATTCTGGAGAAGTTCATTATTTACACCAAGAAGTGAAAAAGTAAACTTGCAATCTCTCCTCTGACCAAAGTGTCATTCTCCAGCTAGTCTCTAAAGCCAAAATGTCAGTAGGAAAGGGAAGAAACCCCTTCGGGAACGGGAGGAAACAAGGAAGCAAGGACAGAAGGAAAACAGTTAACAGTTTCTGTGCAGCTTCCCATTGCACTACACTTCCCTTCGCTATATCTAGCAACTGAGTGTGCACAAATCCCCAGCCCTTAAAAATGTAAAATTTAGTCTACGCCCTCACTAGATTAAAAATCCCAGTTTACGATCTACCAATGCACCCTATACTTTGCATGGTATATGTAAGAGACATTTTCAAGATAAGTTTGGGCATATAAACTGCAATTTAAAGACAACTTATATGAGTATAATTTCCACTCTTTACCACCTACTAACATTTAAACTGCACACAGACATTTCAAAGGTAACATTTCAGAACAGATATTTAAAGGCAATGTGGTGCTCACCAAGTTTAAGCAATGCATTACTGCTTCTAACTGCAGAATTTCCCCATCCTTCCTGTAGAGACTCTAGTAAGTTTTCTTGGCAACTGTTTTGTTTTCATAGACAAGTTGTTAATTGTCCTCTCCTTCTACAAGTAGAGATTAGCCTAGTCTGAGAGTTTGTCTTTTCAGTTCCCTGAAAAATAATTTTTCTGCCACTCCTCAGATCTGACAATTGGAAACTAAGTGAATGTTTGCTCTGAAATTCACTAAATATTACTGAAGCAGAGATGCTCCAGGGGATTAAAATAAATTAAAAGTCTGTGGAAGATCCTTTTAAGACAATTAAAATGTTGGCACAGATGAGTGGGAGAGTTGTGCGGTCTTGCAGGTCTGCAGCTGTACCTCCACACAAGCCAGGAGAGCCACCACATGCGATTAGAGGAAAGCCTTCTTCCACAGACAGCTTAAGTGATCCATTGAAATCAGGAGGTGAGCAGAATCTCAGGTGGGGTCAGGGGTTTAAAACAAGAAAAGCAGAGCAAGTCCCTGGCTTAGAGATCCATTCTGAGAAGTTTAGTTGAAATAGGACACTGAAGAGTTCATTAGTCTGATAAAGCAATTCCTTTGTCCCTACAATATGCCATTTGGTGAAATAAACACTTGAAGAAAAGTACAAAAATCAGTGTTTACAGAGCCATTGTGCTGTCTACTCTCTTATACAGATCTGAATCATGGGTCATTTACCACCACCACCTGTGTCTCCTAGAACACTTCCATCAACGCTGCCTCTGTGCAATCCTAAACATCCACTGGTCAGATTATGTGACCAATACATCTGTTCTAGAACAAGCAGCAGTCACAAGTATTGAGGCCATGTTGCTGAGAACACAGTTGTGCTGGGCAGGGCACATCTCAAGGATGAAGGACCACTGCCTCCCTAAGATCCTGCTTTATGGTGAACTTGCCACTGGCTGCCTCAAGAGAGGAGCCCCGAAGAGAAGATACAAGGACTTCCTGAAACAACATCTCAGCCTTGGCCATATTGATCAACATAACTGGTCTACTCTGGCCTCCAACCGGGAGGCCTGGAGACACACCATCTATAACGCTGCTGATGCCTTTGAGAACACACGCAGGATCACTCTAGAGGAGAAAAGACAACGCAGAAAGAACCATGTCTTGCAGAATATACCACCTAAGGAGTCTTTCTGCTGTGCCTTTTGCAACTGGACATGCCTATCTCGTATTGGCCTTTTTAGCCACCAACGCACTTGTAACAGACGTGGGTAGAGCCCTTCCCAAATCTTCCTTCGTGAGGCCTAGCCATGATGATGACAATATGCCAACACCCATGTCGTACTACACAGCAAGCGTTCTACAGCGTAAGCTAAAATCTTTAGTTATTACTACGTTTGAACTGTGCTAACCACCAGCTCATACCCACTCTGTCCCAAAGCTGCATCACTTCAAAACAACAGAATTTCTTTATCATCCTTAATCATACAGGAAAAGAGCAAGCTAGAATGCCAGAAGTTTCATGAGAGTTTGCTGGATAATAATTGATATTTTGTAAGGTAGTTCTATATTTAAAGTCACCAGCTTCACCAAGAAAAGAAATACTTTAAAGTTGAATTCACACAACCTTTCAAAGATACTACATTCTCTCAAGAACTACTTTCAGCATGTTTCTGATCAGCCATCAGAAACATCTCAACACACTATCCTTGCATCTGCTCCAAGAAGCCTGAGAACTAAAAGGCTCCTTCCCTGTTACTGCTGAGGAGCAGCCCAGGATGGCACATTCAGCATCCCACTCCTCTTCACAAGGAGTTCTCCACTTATGCTACTCCTTAATCCTCTTCTGAGTCATTTCAGTCAGAGACAGTGTCCATCTGGGCTTTAATCCAAGTGATTTGAGTTCCCATGTTCTTAGAAGAGTTGCTTTACCAAACAGATTTATGAAGAGTTTCCTCAAAGGATTGAAGCTTGCTTTAACCGAAATGAGAAACAATCCTCTTCAGTCAAAGACACTTGCTCTCCACAGCACTGTTCTCAGTAGAAACTTGAATTTTCATCACTATCAGCCTCATGCAGCAAGACTTAAAGCATGATAAACACCACAGGGGTGTTTTAATTAGACTGTAGTTAAAATGCACTAGTAGGAAAGTTTCTGCAGCAGTTGAGGTATATGTGTCCATGTCTAAGAAGCAAACTTCATGGGTGAGAACACTTTTAACTGAACCAGCTGATCCAGATGGGAAAAGTCATTGCAGCTGTATTCAAAGCTAGATCCTCTACGGTAATTCACTTTCAAAACACAAACTCAATTCCTGCATGTCTTTCTTGCTTCACGTGTCTTTACTGCAACAGTTAGTTCCTATATACATCTTTCATTTCTTCATATGTCTCTTTCTCGCTATCTTTTCTCTCTCCCCCAATTTTTCTCCCTAGCCCAAAGCCTCTATTTCTGCTGCAAAACAAACATGTTTTGTTTAAGCTGCTCTTCCGTAACACTCTCCGTGTACAGCCTTGTTGGGCAATCAGAACAAAATTCAAAGCCAAGTTGGTGGTGCAGCAGCAATTCTGATGAGCAGCTGAAAAGTTTATTTGTACAAATATTTAATCTAAGCTAGAAAAAAAAAGGTCTTTCCTTTTCTTCAGTTCTCCTTCTCGCAGTTGTCTAAATTGGGTCTCCTGCTCTTGTTATAGCACAGATGTCTCTCTCACAAAAAGCTGCAGTCTTATACTGTGGACTTTCATTCATCAGGCTCTAAAAGCCAATTCTGACTTCATTATAAACAGCATTACCCTACACCAAGACCCACAAATCGAGGCTGCTTTACATGGAAAAAAGAAAGAAGGAAACATCACTTTTCAGTAAAGCCAAGAGCTTGATGCACACATTAAAATATCCCTGTTCTCATACAAAATTTCACAGGTTTAGAAGTAGCACCTTTGAACAAATCAGAGCAGTTGTTTTCTGCACTTTCAGAACAGACTATTTCATACACATCACTTTATAGTGCTATAGGATTTCTGCTGTATGCCATAAGCAAATTAGTCTCAAGATATCAGGTCCGCAAGCACAGTTATCCATATTGTTTCTCTCTCACACACACACTTCACAACAGGAACTTCACAGTGGTGCTGTAGAACCTGAAGTTATTTTCTCCACTCATGTAGAGCAAATCCGTTAGACCACCACCCTTGTTTCCATGACTTTTGTGCCACATTGACTGGGAGTTAAAATTAGTCAACACAACTAAAATCATAAATAGCAGAGGCAAAAAGAGACAGGAGGATTAGGGTCATTCAGTAAAAAAGGACATGGAAATATTTGCCTGCAAAGACTTTGAGTGTACTGTGTGAATTAACAAAAACAAACAAAAAACCAAACCAAACCAAAAAAAGATAAGTATCAGGCAACAATATGAGGAAAGAGTAGTTGTGTGTACACATGGCTAATAGATTTAACAGAGGAGAGGTGGGGATGAAAGAAAACAAAAGAGCCAGGTAAGGAAAGGAGAGTGTGACTAGGTACAAAGCAATGCTGATATCACTCCAGATATCAAGCCTGGCTGAACCATTAATGCCATCTGCACACTTCAGGTACTGTCTTGGTATATTTAAGTCTACCAAAAAAAAAAAAAAAGCCATAATGCCATTTTCAGTTAATTATATTAATGGAGCCCAACTAGTCTGATGTGGCCCCCCCACTGGGCCCTGGTGTACTAGAATTTTCTGTGCAGTGGGAGCAGACCAGGCATTTTGTGCCTTTGAGGTGTGAAATCACCTCAGCAGAGATGCTACTCTTGCAGCCACACAAGCTGCCAATGGCTGACCATGGCAGAAAGGCTCTTTAAAGTTCCTTCAGTCTGGCTTAACCTTTTTATTGGTAAAAGTCATATCCCCAACAAGGGGCCCAGCTAGCATGACTTTACAAGGAAAATTAAATACGAATAAGCCCCTAATAAATCCTTGAGGAAGCAATCATTTTTGAAAGGTTTAATTGGGTAACACTGCATTGCCTGATTGGTGGCTGTGGTGGACAGGAGAGCTTGGCTCCAGGTTGCCCAGCAAACCTCCCAGTCTGGGCAGCCTGTCTGGACTACTGCCACCCATCCAGAGCCCAAAAAGAGCAACTTTGCCCATTTTCACCAAAAAGGAGAGTATGTTGGGTTCTTTGTAAAGGCAGAGCAGCATTGACATGGAGTATCCAATCCAGCACATGGTCTGCAGGGACACAGTTATTTGTCCAAAACCTTGTGAAGGCATTTGAATAGGCAAAGCCAGTCTGCAATGGCTCAATGCATTGCAGCATGTGGTGATGGTGTTTTTCATCCTGTAGGTCCTCCAATACCCAGTTTACTGTCTCATGAAACCATGACCATGGTCTGGAAGAATCAGAAAAATAAGCCTGGAAGCTGCTGGAGTCATTGTTTGCACACACCAGAAAGGCAGCGCCTGAAAACAATAACTCTGGCTTATTTACCACATCCCATACAAACCCTGGAGTGAATTCTTCTCCTGGGAACTTACAGTTATATCCAAATGTTCAAAACTAATAATAAGTTTACCCTATAATACAATTCTGTTTAGGTGGCATTACCAGGGTTTTAAGAATGTAATGCTGAACCACAGAGAACAAAGACAAAATTGTCAAAGGGACTTCTAATTGAGTGACCAATTTGGACACCAAGGGCTTGATTTTCCACAGTGCTCAGCACGTCTGCCTGTTCAAAGGGCGGCTTCAAAGCCACTTTTGGTAGTAAGGAGAACACGGCACTTCTGCAAGACCTCTGGCTCATCACAAGACAAGCTGAAGACAAGGCACACACTTAGCAACTAACAGTGACTTTTGTTTAAGGAGTTAGCACAGCACCGGAGACTAGAACATGCAGGATTCAGTTTGCCATGGCAACATTCAATTCCCCTAACCAAAAGGGTCTGTCTTCCTGAAAGTCCTCAACTTGCTGCAAAATTAAGAAAGCATGTGGTGAGTAAACTGGGTCACAACTCTTACAAGACTAATCATCTTCACTGCACAGGCTGGACTTGTGACAGCAGAGCCATCCTCTGGCCTAAGCCCATGTCTCTCCCTGCAGTGCAAAGAGCAAACATAGGTCCCTATTTACCTTGCTCTCATTATGGAACATCTGAAATGCTCAATTAAAAAAACTGAGGTAAGTGATGATGTGAACTATCACAATTTTGGTGTTTCAAATTAACCAAAAGATAGACAGCAACTGAAAAGAGGTCTCAAGAGCACCACATGCAGCCATGACTACAACTATTGTAACTAACTCCACATACCACATATGTTTGTAAGTATTTCCAGATAGTACTGCTGGACCATTTAAATTCTTATATATATATACATCCACCCACTTCTGTATATAAAATAAAAAAGGTAACAGGAAGAGTGGATTAAATGCTTTAAAACTGGTATTCAAGAACAACATTTAAAAGAACCCGCCTTGAATCTGCTAAGTCAAAAATTGTTTGAAGTATAATTTACATGATTTACCAGTGAAAGAAGGTTGGTTTCTAAAAAAAAAAAATAAAAAATTAAGCAATGCAACAAGTATAAGCAACATGGTAAATCATTACAGATCAACATCAGTACCAGAACTCCCTCTCCCTTTTTTTATATAACAATTCACAGAATCGAAAAATTCACTGAGAGAATATTCTAATGAAACCCTGAAAATAGAAGAAATTGAAAAAGAAATTTTTAGGCTACAAAATTAGCCCAGGTACTGAATGTAGCACACAAAAAGTTCTCCTGTGCTTTCATGTTCCCACATTACACCCTAAACTGGAACCAGTCTCTTAAATGTGTGATAGGGAGGAAAGATTAGTGTGGATTACACTAAGGAGGTATGTGATGGGGGAAAAAAACCCCCATAGTATCCAGGCAGATAAATAGCATTAAATGGTCTGCAAGGCTAAAAAAAAAGTACTTGAGAAATGTTTAAGAGAAAGGTAAAAAAATGCCACTTATTAGATGCATGGGTGGCCTCCTTCACAAAGAGATTAAAGGGAACAGGATAATTCAGTTTGGAAAGGAGTGAGAGGGAATATGATACAGGTATTATGAAATAACGAATCATGTAGAGATGGCCAAATTGGCAGCTTCTATTCACCCTTCATGTAAATTAAATGAAAACAAGTTTGAAAACACAGAAATAAGTATTTATGCAACATTATCTGAAACACCATTAAGCACTGCACAATATCTGCTACAATACTTCATTAATCTTCCCTCTCTTTACACTAAAGGTGTAACTTCAAGAGCAGTTTCAGATAACACTGGAGTTTATGAACCAGGTTTGCACTAATGCAAGTGCTCCTGATTCAGTCCCCATTCTTATTTCCTGAAAATTAAAAAGCACCGTCACACAGATTGGTCCTTAAAGGAGGAACTGCTGTTTTATGCAGCTAATCCCCTTTCCCAGAATCTCTGCATGGGCACTGTTGGGGCCCCATCCTCCTCAGGCAGACGGGCTACCAGGACACTTCTGCGGCTCGGCATGAGGAAAGGATCACATGCCGGGCTGGCAGATGGGTGTTGTCAAACGTAGTAGGATGCAGCAGCAACACTAGTGTTCATCTGCCTCCTCTTGCACTGAGGCGGCCAGTTTAAGTGGAAACACTTGTCACTACTTCCACGATCTCATTTGTAGTTTGCCAAAGGGAAGGAAAAAAAAGAGCTATAAAAGCATTACTATTCAGTGAACACCCACTGCCCAACTCTGATTAAACGATAGACTACACAAAAGCAAGGGAGCCAGCAAATTTTTAAAGAATGTTTGGAAAAGACACTGGGATAAAGGATGATTTTTCTGCTTTACTCACAGCACTATACCAAAATACAATTGGTGCCTTATAGGCAGTTTCAACACTTTCCTGTGGAGGCATCAGGCACCGGTCTCTGTCAAGAAGCCGACAGCTCAGCCCCACAGTGAGAGCTGCAGTGTCCTGCTCCAGGCAATGAAAACTAGAACAGAAACGGTTACGTTTTTTTCCTTTCCCCTTCAGCCTTTTGGTCCTCTCAGTTTTGCTAACTCCATGTCATTAGAGAAAAAGTGTTCTTTTTAATTGCAAAATTTATTAGGGAAAATTATACTTCTCCCATACGCTTTACTCTCTTCCGTGCGTGTGTGCACAAAAATAGCACTTTTAAAAGGTATTCTGTAGCTATTTAAAAGTCTTGATGCCACTTCATACTGCTCTACAAGGCTAGTGCTAGCCTGATATTTCTAGTTTCAGTATAATAACAGTTTGTTCATTTAAAAAATGCTTTCTGTAAAGCTGGAATGCTGCAATTATAAGAGATATCTGTCAAACTGAAAAAAAAAAATAATCAATTTTCAGACCATCTTCTGGAACCTATCAACAATTACAAATTCCAAGAAATCTCTCCACAAGAGCACAGGCATAATTCAAGAAGAGGCCATATGTATGAAAAGGGTTCCCTCTGGTACAGGTATGACAGTGCATTACAGAGACAGAGCCAAGTCAGTGCTTGATACCAGGGAATCTTTCCTGGGAAGGTTGTCCCATAATTTAACATAAAGAATTTCCTCTAAGATCTGCTTGTAACTAACCAAAAACAACAGAGGGAATAACAGAGGCAAATCCTGTAAAATGGATTTAATTCACAGATTAGGGTAGATAAAGAGGAATTATATTAGAACTCAGATGGAGATCACATCTGAAACATCCCCTCTATTGTGCACAAGATGCAAGATGACAAGCTTTTGGGAAAAAGAATTCTTAACAGTCACTTTATGAATACCTTCAGTCTCTTTATAATGAGGAAAAACTATAAAAAGATTGAAGCATTTTTCTGGAGTTATACTTATAAGACTCCCCTTTCCCCTTTTTAAAATGGTCATACATAAGATGCATGCCATGCCTTTGGCTTCACAGCAGTCCTACTAAAGTATGGCACTACTATTGACCAGACACACCAGGTTTGGCCTCTAAACAACAAGGTTCTGAAATACAAGAGACTACTGAAGGGAGGGAATTGTTATCTGCATTTACTGAGGTTTACAGACATGTTGTTGCATATTCTCATACAAAGCTTTCCTTTGAGCTATCAGTGCATGTCACTTGCCTCATCTCCCTAGTTATCTTGCTGGCATGACAAAACACCTGTACCTGAATGCAGAACCACCAGTAGCAGACTCATAACTCACAGGGTAGCCCAGTTACTTGAGTAGTTGCAACAGCTACACCTGAAATTGCAAAAGTCATCCCCACAACTGGAGAAAGTTTTTTTTTTTCTTAACCCACCTCTCCTGTTTTATATGGCTATTTCCAGGGAGAGGGAAGGAAAGAGGACAACCTTATCTAGTCCCTGCTGCGGAGACCAGGCAACAAAAGTAGGGAAGGTTGTAGCGGGACTCAAGAACTCAAACTTGGGATCAAACACAAGCAAAAGTTACATACACTTTAGGAGTGATCTTGGTAGAACAAGTACCCTGCCTTCAAGCGCTTGAGTTACTTCAGCTGCAGAATTGAACTGAAATAAAGTAAAGGTCTCCACAGTGCTAACACAGAGGTGAGAGCTTTGCAAACAACAACTATGTGCTGTCAAAGCCTTCAGACTGCAAAAACATGAACCTCGGAGCAAAGGGGAAACAGAGGAATTTTGAGTGCAGAAAATTTCTCTAGTAAAACACATTATCTAGCAGCTACCTAACTATTCAGATAGTAATAAAAATGAAAGTATACATATTTTCAACACTCAAAACCAAGTTATTCAAACCTCCCTTAAAAGGATACTACTTTGAAATTCTGTTAAACACAGATTTACTGAGATCTATGAGATTTCCAAGTCTACCTTAAAGAATCCCAGCATTAAGGCCAACTCATGTACTAATCTGAAAGATAAGATTTAAGAGGATGTTTACAAATAGCCAGAAACTTCTGAATGCAATTATCTAACATAGAAATTAAGATTGCAAGAGATGCACTATGCTAATACAATTTGACCTATATATGCCCAAACAAAACAATTCAGAGTGTGAATGCTACGTGCTAACTGACAGCTTAGAGACTATAAATTACTTTCAAGAGTCAATTTTGAAGGAGAGTCAATGACAAGTAAGATGACTGGAACAATTCAAGGAGAATGGTCATAGCTAAATGAGCTAATTACACCTAAAGTGGAAGAGTGATCTTTTTCCATCTACTTGCATTCAGAGCCCTCTACAAAGAGGTAAAAGAGTTTTCTGTTTGCAGCCTTGCAGGATGCAATTCAGTCACCAGCAAGTTCTCAACTCTGAAGTTTATTGTTCAGCCTCATCATTAATAAAACTAGAATATGTTTTTTCTTCTTATAAAGGGACAATGAAAGAGATGCAATCACGAAGGAAGAAAGTTTACACGGTTCCACTCACTCTGCAGTAATTATTACTCTGTAGTTGTACAGACCTGAAAACCAAAATACCCTCATACCTCATAAGCATTGGAATTCATAGAGGAAAGGGGGAATACTAAACAACATGGATGATATATGTTTTTGGGTTGTTTGTTTTTCCTTTATTCATCATTTATTCAAAAATAATTGCTTGCCTAGAACACCATTAATTGTCTGCTATTCCTCAGACTAACTTATAAAAAGCAGAAGAAATCAAATACAGCACAGAGGTCTGCTCTATTCTTACTGGTTTCAGCGGCCCTATAGGAAAGTTTAGGCTCAAGTCTCTGTCTTCTACTTTGTTCCTAAATTTTAAATTCAACTAATCCTTTCTGCTGAACACACCAGGCTTTAGCAGCTAAAAAAACAGTAGAGCTGTTCTTTGCTAAAGTCATCCGTGTGCCAGCATCTGAGCACTTTCATAACATCAGATGCTAGACTGATACTCCCAGTTTTGAGAAAAACCATCATAAACCTGCTATTTTACAGAAACCTGGACGCTTAATTTGGATGCAAACTTTTTCTTATGCTCTGAATCAGGCACTGCAAGTATTTGAACAAGTGGCTCTAGTCGTGTTTCACTGTTGTTCCATAAGTAGCTGCACAAGCTGTCCTCTGCTAAAAGTACTTTAACTCTCTACAGCAATAGTCCCCTGAACATTAATCAAAACCATCTCTAGTAGCAATAAATTTAGACTAAAGGTGAAGAATACCACAAAGCATGGAGAAGTTGTATGCCATTTACCAGTTTCACATTTACTGTACAATAAACTATCTTCCCTTGTCAAAATAACTCCCTCTCCTTAAGCTTAAAATTTAAATTTTTTGACATTTAAAAAGCCAGCACTGTTTAAAATAAGGGAAGTGGGAGTGTAAATCCCCAGTATACGCCTGTATGAATGCACACTTCATTCTGATTTTTCACTGATTCATAGCTAAATACTCAGCCCAACAGAAGGGGAGCTAGATTTTTAGGCACAGAGGGAAAGAGTACTTCAGTGCTTTGCTATTGACATGGAAAGAAAGAGGAGGCGGTGTAAGAGGAACTAAGAAATCTTGGTTATTCGCCTGTTGAATATTTAGGGAGCCACAGCTCTTAAATCCCTGCTCATGGCATCTGGATGAGAATGAAACGTGCTACTTGGAGCTGAGCATAGCAAGTAGATGCTGAGAGCAGTAGTAGGAGACTGCTAGAGCAGAGGAAAATTTTATATCCAACCATTAGTGCCACTCACCTCTTGCATTAGATCAGCAGCTGTGTGTAACAAGCAGCAAAAAACCAGGGTGGCCCAAAGAGCTTGCAGGTGTAGGCAAGGGTGTCTGGGTATCAAAATAAAGAATAGGTGGCCCAAGTGCTGAAGGAAGTGTAACCAAGTTGGGAGGCTGGGGAGATCATGAACGGACCCAAGGACCCGGGGCCCAGCCATTGCCTGGTCTCCTGGGGATGGAGGTGAAGAGTGAGGCAGGAGTGTTCAGGAGAGCTTTCACAGGGAACATGATCTATGCCTTGTAGAAAAGGACATTGGTGAAGTCTCCAGCTATCATAGAAGTAGTAAGTACTAGAGATGCTTGTAAAATATGAGGGGCATCATAAAAGCTCTCTCTCAAAAAAAAATCTGAACAAGAGACTTTAGTGATAAGCAGCATCATAATCAGATTAGAGAAAGGAGCAGATAGGAACATCAGCATCCCAGGTCAGTGACCACTCAAAAACAGCTTCTGAGTGCAAGGGAATATAGGATGAACATAAATGAGAGGCGGAGACATGCAGTAGCAGAAGCCTCAGTAGTCAACTAATACACTCCCTCACAACCACATACCATTACACACACCCCCTCCTCCCCAATGCTTGGTTTCAGGGAGATGGAAACAGCTCGGCATGCAGAAGCAGTCATATACAAGAGGCCTTGAAGCCAGAAAGCATGAAGCTACACTGATGACATGATTTTCATCAACCAGATACTTGAAAGGGAGAAAATCAAAAGCATGACAGAGACACTCTAAGAAAGCATGGCAGAGCTGTGCTCAGCATAGAGATGCTCCAAGATGGTCTTCAGATATGAGTCAACTGAATAAAGCTGGGCCTGTTGCACATATTCTACTATAAAGACAGGTTCTTAAGTTATGAATAATGAACACGAGTCACATACAGCACAGCATCCCAGAAGAGATGAGAAATAGTTATAATGCTAAAAAAACCACACAACACCCCAAATCAGAAACTAGAAAGCAAACTTCCCAATAAGCAATGAGAATGTGTCAGGACCTCTAAATAAAACATGGACACTGAATGTGGAGAACAGGCTTCTGCATCAGCACAGCTCCTGGAAGCGCTACAAATGGCACCTCTCTGGTGACTTACTACTCCAAACTGCAAGGCAGGAGGAGAAGCCGAGGGCAACCCTTTTTTTTTTACTTTAAAAAAGAAAGTGTTCTACATATTGGGGACCTTTTACCAACATTTAAGGTCTTTTACTTTAAGCAAATCTGAGAGGTTCAGACTAAGAGGCTGCCATATTGTCCCCTCCAGGACATCACAACGTCTCTGGCAGCAGGACTGACAACACTAGAAGAATTGCTGCCAGGTACAGAGGCAAGCTTAGAAACCTGAACACCCTTGGCTAGAATTTCAAGTCTAAACACTCTATACCACCCCAAAAATACATACGAGCATTTGGCCATTCTTCCACATAGCAACAGTACAATCACTCTTCCCTCTGCTTACTTGAGAGCATGCTTAACTTTCAAACCAGCATAAATAGTAAGCTCAGCTATGGCAGAAAAAAAAATTATGGGATGGGGTAACATGGCTGAATGTGCTGCAACAGCCTGTGGAAAGCAATACCCCATGAGGTCTGGCAGCAGATCAAGGGCAGTCACTTCAGTTGCTTTTTAGATTATATAGCTTTGTGAAATTATTTTGGTAATATTCAGCCTTCTAAAAACCTCTCTATGGAAAGTGGTCTTTTCCAGTCCCTTATTGTTGAGCTCTTACCCACCAGTGCACAATGGGCTACTGTAGTTGTGCTGGCTACCATGCCAGCAGCACAGTAGTGGTACATACTGCCGAACCAATGAGACCAGCCCAGAACACGAGGAATGTCTCCCTTTCCAGCCTCCTCTTTAATTTTAGTGCTCACGCAGCTCTGCTGCCAGAGCAGGCCATGCCAGGCTGATATTTGATTTGTAAACAGACACTCCAACATGCTCATCTTAGCTGCAGGCTCCAAGTTATCTGCTGCTATTCCCAACTAGCATGCAGGAAGATTTCTGCGTGTAACCTTATCTGCAATGGTGCGCTTTCACAAGAAAGAGGCAGACGGTTAAATATATTTTGGTTATTATACTGGTTTTTCCTCAAAGAAGGCGAGGGGAGGGAACCCAACCCAGACTTTTCCTTTGTCACCCTCCAGCCTGGGTTCTGGGGTGTTCAGGAACAAAAGCGCAATTAAGGCAGAAACACTTTGCCTCTGCACACTAAAACATGCACAGGGTGTGTCCTCTTTATGTTTAATAAAGGCTCTTGTGATTTCCAATATGATAAAGGAATCACCTCAGGGTTAACGCTCTGAAAGTATGAGTAGAAGGTGACCAGGAAACATACAAGTTTCATTCCTTGCATTGTCTCCCACCAGCACAATGCAGGGCGCACCTTAACCTCTATCAGCAGTGGCTATCACAGAGCAGCTCCTGCAGTGTACACCAGGAACTATCATAGATAAACTTAACATTTAAAAATTACCTTGGACCCACCTTTTTCTGGCAGCTATTTAGATACAGAGTTTCAGATACCCAATTTCAGTCAACTGGAGTCTTCTGAGGTTAAACTTAAAAAAATGTTCATTTTATGTTCATTTCTGCATGCTCAGAGACAGACAAGACAGATTTCACTTTCAATTTGCCTGGATTTTTTTTTCTTGACCCTTTCAGACGAATCATCACAAGAATGGACATCCATACAGATGTCAGCAACTTATTTCCAGATGAGAAAAAGACCACGCCTTCTGGACAGATGGACCAACTGGCTCCACTCTCACCCATCCTTCCCTTGAAGTCACCTCAGTGCTAACTTGTAGTGTTTCTTTTGTTTGTTTTTTCTTCTGTGAGTTTTGCTTAAAACCCAAGGACACAAGTTTTCCTTCAGTACATTTACAAGAAGAGCAGGGGATCATATATGAACGGATCTAATATGAGATAACCTAGCAGTAACAAGAAGCTCAGAAAGTAGCAGTGGGCTTTCTGGGGGGAATCAGAAATCATTCATTCCTCTGCTCTTCCACCCCACCCCTACCTTTTTTCTTTTTCTTTTTTTTTAAGCAGAAAAGCAAAAGTTACGTGAATAAGTTCTTTTTTCCCCAATATCTCACCAGAGAAGAAATGTGCACATGCCACTAATAGAGAACCTAAGTCCCTGGAGAATGATGCCTGTATAAGATTATGTTCCTCACTGTTTGGGCTTTGTTAAAACTCCCATTAAAATCTTCAGTGCTTATGGTATTTTTATACCTTCAGACAAGAAATCAGGAAATAATAACTCAAGAGATCTCCATCCAAATTCTGGGAAAAGGAAGCCTGATTTATCTGCACTCTGACTGCCTCTGTGACTACATGCTACATAAATAATCAGTCATTAATTTTTAAAAAAGCCAACAAATAAGCATTACCCACTTCCTCTCATCTGTTTCTTGTTACAGTGTAGGTATCAATGCCTTCAGCTGGCTTTTCATCACAGGAGAAATGCTAAAGGTAGGCTTTAACAAGAAGAATATGAAGACAGTGAAGATATTTGTCATATTAACCATGTTAGCATGTTCTCCTAGAAACCTCTTACAAAAACATTCAGACTGGTTTTCTGCATTCGATAGACGTAAGTCTTAGAAAATCCATCCTCAGGATAATTTAAAGAATTTGTTCACAGAAGTGGTCCAGCCACCCATTTCTCTCTGCACTCCTGCACAGGTCTTCACTACCACTGCTACAGATGTGGATTACAGCTGCTTGTGCTTGAATACATGCAGCTGACTATATACTTTTTCTAGGAGTTTAAATAGCTTCCTTCCACTGTGTACAAATGCGTATCTACACACACAACATAGTATACATATTCATTCATATCCCTCCCACTTGCAGGATAGCAGGACTCAGCATGGAAGAGCGAGCTGATAAGAGAAGCTGCTTCAGGTGTCAAAGTATAGGTTGTGGGATGAGTACACAGCACACACACCTCAAAGAGCCCTGCACAGCAGCAGCATAAGATGAACAATGGTCACTTCACTCACAATTGGTTCATTTAAAAAGTGACATCCCAAAGTCAGGTAGGACACATGGAATATTGTTTACTGAATTCAGCATCTTGTCATAGCATTATGTGTTTATTAGGATAAATTCAGTTCAAGCTGACTTTCTGAAGGTATTCAAAACTAAATACTCCTCAGGCAAAGCAGAAAAATACATGACTAGATCTCACATCAACAGCTGAGAGCAAGTCTACCAGTAACGGTTTTAAAACATGACAGAAACACCAAAAATGACTAATTTAGAAAAAGGTGTACAGTAGCCCCATGCACTGGCAGGCTTCTTGTGCATCTTACTGTGAGACAGAAACCCTGAACTTTGAGCCCTGAACCCTGTACACATACAGACCCTGTACATATGTTCCCTTATCTTAATATTGAGGCTTCTGTGGTGTTTTCCCCACGCAGACAAATGGGAACATTGTCCTTCAAAGCGGACAATGTCAATACGGACACACTGAAAGTTACATGCAGAGGTTATTGACTTAAAGTTCAAGTGCTTTCAACGACCTTCTCTATCTGCTGAAATTCAGTCAATTCAACCACCACTGTTCGTGCCACAGTAGAACTGCAGCTGCAGTCTACAACCTGCCTCATGACAGCACAGCTATCTGGTGTCAAAACCAAGACTGGTCTGACGAATCAGATCCTTGACTGAAGTTGGCTTTGACTTTTGGTGTGGCCCCCAAATTCCAAAAACAGCTATATGAAACATCATTACTAGAGCTATTAAAGGTCTAAACAAGTCATTTTATCCAGCATAAGGTACAATCAGCTACACTTCAGCAATTTCAAGCCAATGTTTGAATCTGTATCACTGGAGTACAGATGACTTTTAGACACTCACCACGACAGACACCCTTCCCATATCACCATAGACTTTATACTTATTAAAATGTCTACCATTTCACAGCAGATAATAAAAGATTTGATGCACTTGAAGACTTTCATCTTCACAGAGGGCAGTGAAAATACTTAATGACCTTAGGTCTTCCTTGGAGGTCAGGTTTTACTTGTCCTGCTGGAGATGCCTTCAAATTGGTCCACATACTTTTTACAGTGGCACACAAAGAGCAAACCCAGAGCTCCAGAGGGACTTGGCTAAAGAGACTAATGTGACAGAAGTAGCTGAGAAAAGGATGTTCACCTCAAAGAAGATGGTAGTGTGAAGTAAGGGGAAATACCTACAGCCATTCCACTCAGCACTGGGAAAATATCATCTGTTAAAACTCTTGTCTCTACAAATATAATTTGATATATCAGTAACTGGTTTAGGGTAAGCCTACATTCATCAAATCATTGAATAAATTTCACTTTTAAATCATCCAAGATACTTCAGAAAGTGAATGTTTAGACTCTGCACTTCATCATTCTCTATTGCTTTAGAAACAGTACCAAGGTGTTTGCAAGCTCCTTAGTTTCATTCTCAGTTTGAGCCAACTGTGAAGAGCAAGTTATGCAGCATTAAAAGACAGAAATGGGGTTGTAAAGCAAAACATGATTTGTTAATATAAATCTGTACATGAGTGCATGAGCACAAAACATCAGCATCCATCTATTATACAGTTCACATACCAGGAGAGCAAACATGTACATCTATGAAAACATACACTTAAAATACAAAACATGTAAGAAAAAAAGCAATATTACAAGAACATACCTTTTCTCTCATTTATTTTTTCCAAATCTACTTCCTATTGTGCTCTTAAATGGAAATGAAGAGCATTGTAGAAGTAGTATCAAGTAGGTGTGCAGTGGTTTGAAGAAAAAGGGAAAACAAAAGCTCTAGACCAGGTGAATGCTAAGGTTACATAGAGCTGACCACAGCTGTAAGTAGTAAAGGACAGAGAAGGTTTGGGTTACCAGTTTGTAGGTTGAAGGGTTTTTGCACTTAATTTTTTGCCCCCTCTTTTTTTTAAGATTCTATAAAATGGCAATGAGGATTGACCACAAAAAGCTTAGCACTCGGAGTACTGCAGAACAGGAAGTGTCAACACCTTTACCACTTGTGCCATGAACACAACAGGCAACAACCTGAGTTTGTAACAGAGGTGTACCAAGATACAACAGCGCAAACTAAAAAATCCATTAACGCTTAACAATAATCAGCTTTGAAAAAATAAAATTATTATTAAATTTGCTTTAAAAGTTTAAGGCAATCTTGTAATCCCAGCTTTAAAGCTATAAAAAGCTTTAATTGCAACATGCAAGTACACATCACCAGCACATGACCTGCAAGAAGAGCTATGAGAATACCAGGCAGGAAACTATCTGTATGTCTGTCCTTCATCTGTTACACCAGGAGGAAAGAGCAGACAGTCACTCTAAACCTTTCAATTAAACATTCATTTTCTAACCATTAGAGAGAAGACAAATGGTTCAAGTTCTGGAGTTACCAACTGCAAGCTTAACTAGAACCATAATTACAAAATTCCAAGTGGTAAATTATGCATGGAGAGGCTGAAATATTCTGTTTTCTCATGTAAAATACAATCACCTCTTCACACTGTCCAATAATAATAAAACTGAATAAATGTTCCACTGTGTATACCTCTAAATTATCCCATGACAAGTATAAGTTGTGCTGTAACAGTGGTTACAAACCACCAATCAGATCAAAAAAAGTGCATAGTTTTCCAACTTGGATGTAAAAACTTAGATTCCTTAATCCAGAACAAGTCAGCAGAAAAGCTCAGCACCCCTACCATTCTCAGTAGAGACAGTAAATATTCCAGATCCTCAAAAGGGGTCCAATCTTACTTATTTGGCTTTAGGAAACAATCCTTCAGAGCAGGTATATTGGGATTTATTTTTTTCACCTGTCAGCTGCTAGATAAAGAAAGCTGCACAGTTCTCTACTAGGCATCACCAAGAAGAATTGTATCTGTGCAACCTTTAAATATGCAGGCAACTATACGAACAGCACTTGCACACAGCTCCAAGTCTAATAATGAACACGCAGTTGTAAATCTGGTATGAACCAGACCACGTGAGGATATGGCCATCTGTACAACGACTGCAACGCACGTTACTGGTGAAGCGCGTGGTGTTCTTCCCTCATTAAAAACACCAGCACAAAACCATATATGTGAAGCACATGCCTGTTTACAACAATAATTCCCCCAGAAAAGCTCAGAAGACCGCAAAGCTGGCGACAAGATAGAGCAGTTCAGCCTCATGCAGCTGTGTGAAGTGTCATGAGAATGAGCTCATGCCCTGCAACGCTTGTCCGTGCCGAGGAGGCTGCGCTCGCAGCACACACGAGCAAAACCAGACCCCAAGGCTTCTCACTCAGGAACACCTGGTACTGGCTGTGGCAGGCAGAGCTTCCTTTTGACCACACACCTCAGAGCAAAGTGGGCACATGAGAAGCAAGAATGTATGCCTTGTAATCAAGAGAGAGGAGAAAGTCTGAGGCGGGAGTCAGACATGTGCCTGCAGCTTCACCAGCAGCAGCCCATGTTCTCCTGCACCACGGCTTCATGTTGCAGCTCCAGCCAAGCCAGGGGGTCCCAATGCCAAGAGCCATGGCAGCTGGTGACATTGGGTCAAGAGACTGGCTGGCCCCAAATCTCACCGAGTGAGCCCAGCTGCTGCTTACAAAGCAGCTGTACAGCCACACCAGCAAGGGTGTCAACCTGTTGGGTCCCAACAGAAGACCCTTCACTCACAGATATTTTATTTTATTTTTAAAGCTGTGTTTCTTCTCCTTTTAGATTGTTGCTTATAAACTGTGAAAGACTGCAGTGAATTATATATTTTCATGCATCATGAGTCACGTTTTCTTTGTCCCAGCTATACGACATTTCTGCATCTGATTCAAAAATGCAGGGGCATGCATTTCTCTCATACAACAAGGTTTTCAGAATTATTCATGATTTAGAAATCCACAGCTTAATTTGTACTGCTTTATAGTCTGGTCTCCATCTTTTAATGCTGTGTAACTTGCACTTTATAGTGGCTCAAGCTGGGAAAGAAACTAATCGCAGCTTGCGAACTCGTCAGTTCTGCTTCTAAAGCAATAGAGAGTGATGAAGTACAGAGACTAAACACTCATTTTCTCAAGGATCTCCTATTATTTTAAAGTGAAATTCACTCAAAAGTTTGATGGATATAAGTGTCAAGGAATTCTGTGCAACACTAATGGTTGGTATAAGGCAGGATACAGTGCAATCCCTGAGAGCAATTCTATTTGCAAGGGCAATCCTTTTGGCACAAGTCAGATTATATTTGCAGAGAGAAGACTCCCTGCAAATGCTGTTTCCCAGCACTGAACCTGCAACAGCTCTTCCCTCTACCTATTGGGTCTTTCCCCATAGCCCTGGTTGCTCTCCATGTGCCACCACTTGAAGAAACATGTGGACTGCTTTAAAGGAATCTGCAGTACAAGAGCCCTCCAAAGCCCACAAAACGTGACCTCCAAGAAACAAGTAAAAGACAATTAAAACAACTAAAAGACCAGTGACAAGAGAAAAGCCTGAGGGAAGTCTTGAGCCTGTGGATATGCATGTGGGAATGGTGAGAGAGGAAGCACAGGGAATTTCTCCATCTCAAGCAGTGGATCTGCTGAGCTGTAAGCAGGCTACAACCACACCAAGGAAACAGGAGGTTGAACAGCAGGGCAATGCGAGAAGGCCGTGAGATTCACCACTGCTCTCCCACCGGCAACAACAGCACCAACCTAGCAAAACAAGGCCCTGCCAAAATCAGAGCTTGCTCCCATCTCCCACACTTTCACAGGCATTCCCTGGCCCATGCGCTGCTTGCTCAGTCTATCCCGCTCCCCACCCACCGTGTTTCCACTGCCACAAAGTTTTCAGGGCTGCCAGATTGACGTGTTTCCTCTCCCTGGGCCGGGGGGTGAACACGGAGTCCACACAGTGACCACCCCCCAGTACTCTCCCCTGCCCAAAGCCTGCCTTTGTCTGTGCCATCCTCACACCACTGCCACACCACATGTCAGGCATGCTGGGGGCTCGATCTGGGGCAAAAACACCCATTTCTTCTGGGCAGCAGAGATAAAGCCACACAGACTATTGTATGCACTTACCATAAAGGTAAAGCAGGGGGCAAAGGAAGTAAGGAAGGAAGGAAGCTACATTAAGCTTACGGTTAGTTAAAATAAATCTCTCTTCCCCTCCCCTTCCCCCAGGCCTCACATACCCAGCTCCAAACATCCCCCTTCCTACTCCCAGCACAGACAGTTGCCTCCCAGGTTCAGGCTCCAATGTAGGCTTTGTGTTCCAACCAGTCCCAGACTCTGCTATGGAGCTGCTTCCTGCACAACCAGGGGAAACACCACATGGTACCACCACAGCACAGCACATGGGTCCAAGGCACAAGTTTTGGGGAATACATCTAAGGGAGGTACAGCAACCTTCACATTGTGCACAGTGTCACACTGATAAAACACGGTGTGAAATGCTTTAAGGAGCTTAACTAGTTCAGCTTTTTTGGAAGAAAGGTGTGACAAAAGCACAGTCATAAAAACAGACCAGCTATGGCTAATATAACTGATTATTCTTCTAACAAAGTCTCAACCACATCTGAAGTAGTTTCAATAATGGTGACGACAACAACCAGCACAAGAGAGTGATGTGACTTCACAAATGAAGCAAATATCAAAGAAAGAGCACAGATGCCTTAAAAAGACTGAAACCTACCTCTGCTCTCTTCCACTGAGATTATAAAAAGTTACTGAGAGCATTACAAACAGATATGCTGCCTAACTTTGTTCATTACAGAAAAAATAAATTTGAAAGCTCTAAATATTAGAGTAGAACACAAAAAAATCCCACTCCAGAACATCTGAGTGAAAATGTGCCCATTCAAACACTTGCTTAAATATGGGAGTCACTTTTTAGACAAGTAGGAAGCCTGCGAGTTTGTAGCAATGTCAAACTGCCCTATTTTTAGCATTATGTGTCAAGGGCACATGCTTAGAAAGCACTTTCACTACTTCAGCAGTTTACAGGAAAAACGAGGTAGACAAGCACTTGCTTATTTACAGACAGATGAGCCCAAATCTTGTGTGTGAATAATCACATGGGACTGCTTCGGTTTTACCAGGTGACTCACTGGGGCAGCATCAGGGCTCCTGACACAGTCCTTGAGCTCGATGCTATTGGAAGGAAATGGCTGCATAGCAATCAAAATCCTGAAGAGGGGTTAAGCAGTAAACTGAAAGGAAATGGACTACATTAATTTCTTTCAACTTAAAAGTAAATATTTCAGATAGGCAAGAATGATAAAGGGTCTGTAAAAAATTTAAAAAAAAAAAAAATCAACTGTTATCAAAGGCGTTGCATTCCCCAGTGGTTTTCTATTTTAGGTTCTACATATGACTAATTTTCAAACTTTTCAGTACCTCTAGCATCAGCTGTTCAAAAAAAAAAAACCAGAAAAATCTTTCATCTGTGGATGAAAGCCTGTTCAGTCATCTAAAGGAAGCAAGAAGCCTTATCATTTTGGCCACCATTTCTAATGTTATTCAGTACTCCCAAAATTAGACCACAGAGCATAATACTGTAAAGTCACACATTATCTGGTAGCTCTCATTCATTAATAAAAATAGTTATCAGACATCCAAGGTATTAGCAATACATATAACATTTGACCCTCTGCTTTCAATTAACACCTATATACCTGCAACCATCTTTAGCCACTCTCACAGGCAAGTCTGCTGCATTTTTCACTAGCAAGTGTCCTTTATTTGAAATATCATCTAAATAGTTTCAAGCAAATTCCTTACTGTGAGGCACTGGCAGACTCACAAAGTACTCTTACACTTAGCTAATAAGCTATGCAGTGAGGAAGACAACAGGGACTAGAAAATGCACAATTCCAGAAAACTGAACATAAATTCCTTCTTCCCCCACTCTAGTGGCACAGGGGTGCCACAGGAGCTGTACTTAGGTCATCTACAAGCAAAAAAAAAAAAAAATCTTTGGCCAGCAGCAAGGTCAGATCACCAAACTCTCACCAGTTGAATCAGATGAATCATGTAAATGAACAGAACAACTATGAAGCACTGAGCTACCTGAAACATGGCAATAAACACAACAATAAAATAAGATTTTAACAAGACAAAGGTATAAGCCAGACAGCAGCATTCTGCCTAAGGTTACAAAAGTGTTTCCGTACAAAAAAGTTGTTTTGTTATTTAAAGTTATGTCTGTGCCTATCCCACCATAAAACCTTACAATTTAGTAAGTGTGTGATTCACAGCATCCTCAACATGTTTGCAAGGAACAGAAATGCCAGAGCAGGTACTAATTAATAGCCCATGGTATGCTCTGCTCATTCTGAACACAGAGATCAAGATTAGCTGCCACATGCTCTCCAGAGCTCTAGTGGAAGAAGTCTTTCAGCTGTTGAGGACTGAAGTCAGAAGACAGAAGTTTTAAGAAAAAAAAAAATAACCTAAGTTGCTTTACATGAATTTTCTATTTGCACAGAAAATCTTCAACTGCATCAACTTAATAATCTGTTTTCACTAGTATGACATATTACCTTAAGTTCTGTTTTAGGAAACTTTACACAGGATATTTAAGAGTATCTTTAGTATTTTCTTTTTAAACTCCAGTGGATAATGAAACATTTAAGTGTTCTGCGCTGATCAGCATGGTCCCCAGACTATAGATACAGCAACTACCTGTGACAACTAAATCCAGTGTTATACACACAGAGTTCAGGAAAGAAGACAAAGTCAACTAGCAAACAGGCTGGAAGGCAAGAGTGGATGGTACAAGATGTGGACAGACAATGGCAGTGTTGCTTTAACAGCTTCATATGGCATTGGCTGCTGTGACTGGTCTGCATGCTGTGCTGCTCTTAGGGCAGTAAATAGGGACAGCACAGTGTGTAAAATTACTGTTGCCAGCAAAACAAGCAAACAAGCACAACTTTGGGGGGGGGAAGTGGGGACATATTTGCATCTCTTTTTGACTGCATTAGTAAATGAGCTGCTGAGCAACATAAGTCCCATTAACTTTCCATAGGAACAGATGTTTGCCTAACACTACCTCAGTTTCAACACTTGCTCGTAGAGAACACGTCACACAAAACATGCTACTAAAAGAATGAAAGGGAAAAAAAAGAATAAAGTATAAAAAACAAAAACCAGTTCCAAGTTACAAGATATTTCTGTGTTTGTATAAACGAAGTAGGATGTGGGCCTAACCCCCATACTACACAGCTTCTCTCCCAAGATACCTAAATGCAATCACACTCCCGTTCTACTTGTCAGGTGATCTGAACAAATCACATTCTCACAAACAAGCCCAGCATGGCTGCTTTGGGAGCATCCACCTGGCTGCAGTATAGAGAGCCCAGCTCTAAAGGTTTTTGGACACCCTACTGCTGAAAACAAATCACTCAGCTAAACCCTACAGCCCAGGGGTGAAAGGTACAGGTAGACTGCCCTCCAAGCATTTACTAACTGTATTGCTGCACATAGACTTAAAAACCTTGATCTCAAGTATGGCATGTGGCTACCTATACCCTTCTTCCCCATCTCTCCCAGTCATGCAAAGCACAAAGAGTCTCACCCCAGGCCACCTTTAACCCTCAGTTCCAACCTCACAGCAGCAAAAGCCTGCCCACACCACTGGCCCTCATCGAGACACGGGTTTGCACATGGGATCCAAGCTGGCTGCACTCTGTTGTGAAAGGGACCAGGGAAAGTAGGTGAGATTCAGAAAAAGAAGCAGCAGCAAAGGAGAAAAGCAGCAGGAAAGTTTTAAAAAAAAAAAAAAAGGAGGAAAATAGATATATAGCTGCATAAAGTTGAAAGCATCAAAGTTACGCTCAGGGTTGTTTTTTATCACTTTGTCTCAAACTATTAAGTAATTCAAATTCTAAATTCTGAATTAATTTGCAAAAAATGAAAGCAAATATTGTTTTAAAAGAACTACCTGTCTCAATACAAAATGCAACAACTTTTTTGTGGCATCCACTAAAACTATGTCAGACCAAGTCAACAGCTTGCTTATAAATCATGGTTCAGTGTTTATAATCTAACAGCAGTAAAATATTACACTTACACAAGACAAGTGGTTTTTTATTTTAAAACTGCAATTAATACTCTAACTCTTCACTGGAAGTGTTCTGAAAGTGTGGTTGCCTTTTTTCAGATGAGCAGAGGGTCTGACAGAAGGTTCCTCCAAAATCATGTACATCTTTTAGATAATGGAAAAGAACTATGGATTTCAAGACCTGATTATACACACATGAAGAGGCAAGGCTGAGAAAAGGAGACTGGTTTAGAACCTCCCACGAGTCACTGAATTTGGAGATCCCGTTACTTTAAGCCCAGCCTAAATGCCTATCTTTAGAATTAAGTTCTGTTAATTGGAAGATGTAAAGGCAACAATATTACTAAGAGACACATTGCTCAAGTGCAGAACCCACCTCCATTAGTTGCTTTTCTTGCATAGACAAGCCTCTGTAGTAATATGCACAGGTAGTGACAATTCTCTGAAATTTAAATACACTGATTTTTTTTTTAATCTCTGTAACTGATTTCCTATATTTTAGGAGATATGTGCACTGCTTTTAAGTCCATTACTCTCAGTAAAGTGCTAAATAAAACACTGATTTATATAACTTATCATAAAAAGAAGCCTCACTCTAAAGAACTAGTATTATAAGAAAAGATGCAGAGCTTTAAGTCTTCTCACACTTAATGACAGCTAAACATTTTCTTCTTGTTAAGATTACTATCAATGTACAAGGAGAAGAATTTTCCTGCATATAATGGCATTGATCAACCAAGGGTCACTGAGATAACATACAAGAACTTAGAATTATACTGGTTTTTAATCATGACTTCAATACAGCAAAAGGATATGATCTAGTACTGCAACAAGTAGCAAAAGTTACCATAATTTTAATATTAGCTTCATTCTAGCCCTTCCTTAAAGCTGTACATTTGCCCATGCTTAACTTGCCTGACATCGATATTTCCCCATTTATTGCCACTGTGTTAAAGGCAAAAAGAAAACCAGCAAAGTAGGCAATCATGGTTATGTTGTAGAGAACCGATAGGATTCCACTGAAAGTAACTCCCAAAATAACTTTAAAAAAACCCCACACAAAAATAGCTCTCACACAAACAACCAAGTTTCGTTTTTACGATACTGCTTTTAAACCATTAATGAGTCATCCCTTAAATCACTAGCTACATTTATAAAGAATTATTCACACAGTAAACTAGACTTCATAAAATGAAACTGTATATATTTCCATATTTCCAATACATCCTATATTTCTCCTTTAAGCTAATTAGACACACAGGAATTCACTGATTTAAGGGTGTTTTTTAATTTTTTTTTTCAGATTCGCATTTTGAAGTACATTTACCACAGAGGTTTTGTTTCACCACATAGCAAGAACTCAATGTCTCCTACTTACTTAGCCTACACAAAATTTTCCTCTTTACCAGAAGAGTTTTCCACCAAAATAAATGAGACCAAGAAAGATCGTGGTGTAGCAGAGCAACATAAAATGCAATTAGTGGTAAAGTTTTTGTAGGTTGTGTCATGTCATATACTTTCTGTGCCTTCATGGGGCAGTGAAGACTTCATTAGAACAAATTCCAAGCTAAGACTGACTCCTGCAATCACTGTCCACTTCGATTAGTCTTAATCTTAGTGGAAGCACAGCAATTTTCACTGATTGCTTGTTTGAGGGACATATGATTTGCACAGTGTTTATTTTGGGCCATCACTGAGGGAGGGGTGTAGCCAAATGGGCAGCCTCCCAATCCAGATCACACAAAATACAGCATTTGCACTCTAGGAACATCTCAGCCTCAGCCAAACCCTGTGAGCCTGCCAGCGTAGGGAAGGGTTGCACTCATCAAGACCCACCCAGAGGACTCCTGCAAGATGGAAACCACATTTCTACACCCTGGCAAGCCCCACCAACTGCAGCACAGCTCAGAGAAAGCAGGAGAGGGTGACATCGGTGACCTTTGTCATGAAGTATCAAAGGTTACAAAGTGAAGACCACAGATCTCCCTCAAGTATTGTACACCATGAAGTTGACTCCTCATGAGCAAGAGGGAATGCTGCACAACACACTTCAGGAATATTTTAAAAAAATTGTATTCCTCACCTAAACCAAGCTAGAAAGTCAAAATGACAAATACCTTTACTTATGGAGGTCTTGCATCCACACACAAACCGAGATTTCACTAAAATCATTGAAGATGCAGGACACACATGAAAGAGCAAGTGCCCTGCTCCTTCAAATGTCTCTGATGATCCCAAAACAGACTTTAATGTGGATCACACTACTTTCAGTGCAAGCTGTACGCATCATAGTACCTGCACCCTACAGAGTGCGGGCTCTGTGGGTTGTATATTTTGGTGATAGAGCATATTCTCACATTACTCAGTTATCATTTTGATGAAGTAATCACTATGAATAAGAAGTAATTTAACATTTAAGTGCACTCCAAAGTTACTGTATATATCCTATGTCACAAGAAAACAGAAAGGAGGAACCTGCCTTTTTCCCAATTTCCTCTCCAATTTTCTGTCTTCTTGCTCCCAGGAGTAAAGATCATCTCACTGATAAACTGTGAAGGGCTAGGCTGCTAGATTTAACAGATACACAACAGAGGAGACAACAGCTACAATAGCATGGGACAGCAGGAAAGAGCAAAGACCATGTTAATGACCCCCTTTTAGCTGCAGCTGGAGTCAAGCAGCAGGATTTCCTTAGACAGCACTGCTACATGTGGATCGCTCTCCAAAGGAAATGAAAAGCACCGCTTCTGCAAGATATACTCTCAGATAAGCCAAAGCCCCAAAAGCATGCAAGAGGCAGTGATGACATGAATTGAACTGATAAAAAAATATAGGAGAAGATAAATTAATGCGCATTAGCACAATAGTTACCTCAGTTCAGGTGACCATCATACCTCGGTAAGAAAAAACACAAGCATCATGACACAGATCACTAGAAATTAGTTACAATCAGCTGACGGGTAGTTAAGCAACGACACAGGCAGTGGGGTGAAAAAAGTGGTTTTATGAACTCATCAAGGTAAGAGACTTCAGAAAGCACAAACAAGGAAAGTGTTGCTCCGACTTTTTTTGAACATAAAAGCAAGCTTCAGAACCACAACTAATACCTCTAGAATTTCATTCCAAAAGTGCTATATAAGAACTATATAATCCACAATCAATTCTATATGAAACATTTGTAGTGCTATTAAACTTCATTTTATATCTGTTTTCCCCAAATTCAACTAATATTCTTCTAAAACCATAAGGCAGTGCAACTCGATAACAGTGGATAAGGAATTGGGAGATCTAAGCTTATGCATGGTCACATTCCTCCTGTATATTCCATTTGGTAGATTTTTGCATTCTTAGCAGCCACAAACAGTTGATGGAAGCTGAGTATTCTGTAGGTTATAGCTTTATACACACGACATCCACAAAAAAAAGTCTTAATTTAGGATCTTGTGTGCATCTGATACACATACTGACATTTATCAAAGGTGTAAAGAGTCCTATTGTGGGTTAGCACAGAATATAAGAGCTTTATATTATATGTATTATATTGGGCCAGTACAGTAAAAAACTTCCTTGCAGTTCTGGTTATTCAGATGTATTTTTTTTAATTCAGAAAATTAATTCAATTTTTCCTTAAAATTGAATAGAAGTAGATATTTTAGACAGAATTCATAGACAGCACCCATTAAGTTGCAAGTGAAGAAGTAGTGTATTAATTCTAAGGTAAAGTTTGCAACATCACCCATCAGTATTTCTTATGCCTACAATTATATTGTTTCTATAACTTTAAGTCATTTTCTCATTAGAACAAGAAAAATCAAAGGGATCGAGAACCTACTTATTTTTGTGAAACAAATACAATTATACAGTTCCAACTAGTTATTCCTCATAGTTCCCAAAAAGAATAGGTTTAAGATTTCCCATCCCTTTTCTGCATGCATCTTCAAGCACTGCTGGAATGCTAACTGTCTCTGTATCCCCCAATGTTTGACTAGCAAATGATTTGGAAAGAACGACATCTTTGGCATCAGGATAACACAAAAACTGAAAAAATCCACACACACATTTTCAAAGCTCTTTAGCTCGAGCTCATAGAAGACCTTCCCCATAACGATGTAACCAGACACTGGTCACTGGCAAAGAGGATGAGGATATGATGCCCTCTGCCCCTACCTGTCCTGGTCTTTGATGGAAGCAAAAGCCCCAGGAAAGCTGTGTGTCCTACAAATCCCAGGAGGCCCTCTCAAGCCCAGGGAATACAGCATAAGGATGTCACCATGTAGCTGCTGTGGACAGAGCATGGAGGAAGGTGGAGAAAAAAAAAGCAGCTTCCTCCAACAGTTAGTGGAAATGAAGGCAAGACAGGAATTACAGAGCACTCTTATTTGCCAGAAAGGATGGGACCTTGGCTTATAGGCTAGGAGTTTCCTTTTGTGGCAGCAAGTCTCCAGGTATAAAGCCTCACCCAACAGTTTGCAAGCCTTGAAGGAATTGTCTAAACTGCCTGCTTAAAATACACTCCAGTGGGCAACAAAGGACTACATGCAGCACCTACACTTCCTTTTCTACTAAAATGAACATCAGAAAAGTTAGAAAACAGGTAAGATAATGGAAGCTTATTATTTACCTCACATTTTGCTCAGCTCAGAGAAAGAAACCAAATTCATGAATAGCAGATACTTCGCAAGGGAAGAAGACAGGGACTTCAAGTGAGGGAATAATTAATGGACAACCACAGCTGGTGGTTTTTTTTTTCCAAGTAATGCTATGAAAAAGCTTATTAGTAGGTTTAAAGACAAGCAGAGAAAAGGTTGGGTTTGCGGGGTTTTTTTAGGTGATTTTTGTTTGTTTGTTTGGGGGTTTTTTGGGTTGGATTATTTTTGTTGGCAGGGGAACGTCTGGTTTTGGTTTTTAGTTTTTCTTTGCAGAAAAAAATTGGGATTCATCTCATGGCAAAATTTTCTTTTGCTGATTTACAGAAATACCCCTGAACTGTTCATCTGGCATCAGACTAACAGTCTGGGAAGTTCTATTTAAAAGCATTTTTTAAAGTTTAAGTAACAGTGCATGAGATGTTAGAACTCAACTAGACTTTAATTTTCAACCTTTTTATAATCTACATTTTTCTTTTGCCAAGTTTAAGATGTCAAAAAGAAAAGCAGAACTAATATCCAGTATCTATAATTAACTTCTTAGGCACAAATTGAATGTGATGGTATCAATGTTCTGAAAACTAGTATTCAAATGATCCCTCGTTTGATTATAAACTTACCATGCCTGAACGAGAGAAAACTCATGAGAAAGTAAGTTGGTACCTTTATGTGCTCCAATTAGATCACAAAAGATAAATACTCTTCAGAAGTGCTTTGACACTTTCAAAATCTTAAAACTCTTCACTTCTACAACTAGAGTATTTGCCACGACCCAAAAAAGTGACAAGGAGCCAAGCCAACATTCTGCAAAAGTCAATAGGATTTTTTAAGGCGTTCTCCCCTCACACACATAGAGCACTCTGGCAGAAAAAGTCAATGGTGCCTCCTCTCATGCTTTAGGCACCAGTTTTATCATTAATCTTTGAAAGTTTCCCATTGAGACTGAAGGCACCTTCCTCTTATTTGCCAAATAGAAGTTTCTTCTGTCCCAAACCCAACCACATGAATTTGGTTAGAGGTAGAAAGGCAGGAGAGGTCATATTTTCTACAACATACAGAGGAGAAAAGTAGTCAAAGTGCTGCTGGAACAGCTGTTGATCACTTCTGGTTGCATTTACTTCCACTAAAACCAGAAATCCAAAGGGAAAAAGTGTCAAATGTCACTGCAGCATGAAGATTTATCACTTCTCTAGTTACAGTGCAGTCTACAACCTGGTTGCTCCTCAAACACGATTTTCTTTTTTTTTTGAGTCAGTACAGAAAACAGCATATTACTTCACTTCCACTCCACCATTTCACACAACCTATACCACCTACTTCTCTGAAAGGGACAAATACTGCTGCAAGTCAGAAGCTCTGTGGTCTTTTCAGTTAAATACTTGATCCAGTGGTGTTCATGTTTATTAAAAATATTTTTTAAAGGCCTTAAAAATACATGGAGATACACGCATGCTGCAGAGTCACATATCTGATCACACTAGCAGGGTAACACACATACACACGGTGACCCTTCCTGGTGCAGAGCAGCAGTGCAAGGGATGGGCTTCAGGAGCAGCAGGAGAGATTTCCAACAGAAGGGTACCACCTGCACTTCTGTGCTTTACCATCAGAAACCTGCTGCCCCTCTAGCCCAGGACAAACACCTCCTGCCTTGCAGAATCCTGGGGTTAGCTCCAAGCAGCTTTACATCAGCAGCCTGGCATCGCCAGTAGCAGATTTTCAGGTTTGCCACTACCCCAGGACAGGAAAGGTCATAGAGCCAGACAGATTTGATGTGTTCCCTCCCCGATCTCAAGGTCAGAAGGCCTCTGCGTTTCTGAAGCTCCCACCAACTAATAAAACAGCTGGTCTCACTGCATCAAAAATACAAGCAAGAGACAGCATTATACCTTCTCTGTTAAGCAGAAGATAGACATTTAACAAGTAACATATAGTAGGGCGATGCTTTTAATCCCACAAGCTCAGAAGATAATACCATGCAGAAGAATCAGGAATAATGCACAGTAGTCAATGCAATCCAAGGATACTGGAGGCTGCAGCTCTAACATCTCTTACATGTTGCAGTCTCAATGACCCACGGCTTGCCTCACCTCTGGGAGGCTGCATTACTGCATTGTCTGAACGGTGGAGAAATAATAGCTCCTTCATAATGGAAACATGAACAAGAGAACACAAAGGTGGCCACTAAACGGGTTGGTTATGGGAACAAAACACTTTCATGCTGAAGCAGGCTAATGTATTTCATTACTCAGGTGGGGACGCCACTTGAGAGCTCTCCTATTTCATGAAGACATAAGTTACTTTTGTAACATATGGCCACATAACACAAATCACCAACATGTGCATTTCTACAGGGTCCAAAAGCATCACTGGACACTGGTTTAGACTAAAAGCTGTGACATAGTAAAGTGGAAGTCATGGGCACTTGTCTCTAACATTTAGCAACAACACCTGATTTTTTTTCCCCCCTCCTCCCAACTCCTGAGCTGGCAAAAGTTCATGTTTTCTTCTGATACCTTTTGTAGTCTTTCCACCCTCCTCCTAGATCCCACAATGAATTTCACAGCCAGCGAGCTCAGATAGCTGAAGGCTGATTCTAGTGGGTGTACCCAGCACAGCTAAGAGAAGTTCATATCTGCTATACTGCCATCCACATCTGCTAAAGGGTTTTCTAGTCCCTCACAACTCACTTGAGATCATACAGTTGGAAGAGTCATAATCACTAATCTATCATGAATCTCTGCACACTCCCACTACAGTCCCAGACATGAAGCTACTTGAGGTTTTCAGTATTTCCCACCATCACTTCCACCGCACTGTTTCTTCTTTTAAAAACTGTGATGTCACCAGGAGGAGATGCCTCCTCAGTATGAAACCCAAACCTACTGATGGATGACACATACTAAATACTGAACCTTAACAGGAGGCTGAAATGAAGGGGCAACAAGAAAAGTTTCCTATAAGGGTGCAGTCACTCAAGTACCTAAAGTCATCCCAGCTTGTGATAGCAACCTAAACCAGCAACCATTTGGGCTGCAACAACCAATACCCACAAATCAAATTAGGGGTAAGGAGCTGCCCACACCACCACCTGTAGCAAGAATGCTACAGGTCCACAGAAGTCCCACACTCAAAGAGAAGAAACAAACAAACAAAAAAATTGCTGTAGTTGGGATGTAACACACATCACTTCACTGTAAGTTCACATGGATGGCTCCTGTAAATTTCTACACTGTGAATATCTACATGCAGATAGAGAAGAAGAAATACCAGAAAACAACGTGCCAAGAAAATAAAACATGTACTGAGAAGGTAGAATGCAAGAGTTTTCCAGACCAAAAGCCTGCTGGATCTACACAAGGACACCAGATTCATAACTCAGACCACATTCAAGAGGGCGACAGCTGCTATAGGCAATCATGAAGGCTACAAATCTAATTACACATCCAATGCAACAAAGGGCTGAGGAACACCTTCCTAGAAGCCACTGGTACATCATTATAACCCTCTGTGCTTCAGAGTACATAGCTGAGGTTGGCCTCCTTGTTGCTGCTCATGCTGGGTAACTGAGTTTAGTATGAGAATTAGGTGAGCAAACAAGTGAAACTGTTGCATAAATAGTTATCTACTAGTCACATAGCAGCCTGATTCTATTACGAAGAGCAACAATAAAAAAACAACTCAACACCTAATAAAAGGTGTACCAAGAAATGTTGATTTGGACTAATTTCTTACACATGCATTCAATCCCCTATCAAGCTTTATAATAAAATGGCTGTTTGCAAAGATAGATTAAAACTATCTTCCCTTCCCCTTGCAAGTTAACGGTGGGCTACAGTTTTTAGAGTGATTTCCTGTTTCCAATATATTCTAAAAATCCTGCTCATTTGCTTCACTAAAAGGCATATGTTTGGAAGTGGTTTTTATGTCTTTTAGTCGTATCACTCCTTTTGATTGCCACCACACTCAGCATCTGAAAGTAAGGGAGCTATTTCAAGTTACATTCCCTTCTTTTGCTACTCACATGTACTTGGCTACCAGTTTGGGACACGACATCAGAGGGAGCTTCAGGCTTTAGAATAACACAAAAACTTCAAAAGGCAAATACAGTAACAGAACTTCACTCTCTTCCCCCTGCTCAGCAAATTTGGCTCAGTTGATGTTCATGAACATCCTAAAGATCTGGTACCCATTTCTCATGTCCTCATTGCTGCTTTTTCAAGGTCTCAGCCCAGCAGCCAGCACTTGAACCTCTGCAGCATCCAGGTTCTTGGACTGAGCATTAGCAGACTGGATAAAATGGCAGCATGCAGGTGCAGATTGTGTTGGTATCTCTTGCCTTCCCCATAAGCCTGTGGCATTTCTCCCTTGCTTGGTACAACAGCTTCGCTGCTTGCCTTTTGGTCATGTGTCTCCTCTGCAGCTGGGCTCATTTTGTTCCTTTCCCGTACTCATCCAAGAAACAACTCAAGATTTTTCTATATCACTAGATGAAAGCAAGCGAGAGCTGCAAAAAGAGACACAGATGGGGCCTCGAGTCCTGAATGGTCAAGTTCAAGACTACAACCAAAACAGTCACTGTGGGAGGGAACACACAGGTAATGCAGCAATGTGCTGGTACATGTAGAAATGAAGTAGAAGGCTTGTATCAGGAGCAGCACCACAGTAGACTTGCTCATTGGAGAGGTAGCCCAAGAGCCAGTTTCTGCCTGGCCAGCAAACAAGACAAAAGTCCCACACACCTAAAGCACAGCTGTGAGAAGAGATGTGCTGACTATCATTGCTTTATAGAATCAACTGAACAGGAACTAGCCAGCCCCTAGGAAATAATCACATTTTGTTTCCCTCCCTCCACACAAGAGCCACTTGCATAAAGTTAGGTCAACATGTGGTATGCATATGATTCAAATGTAACATTTCCTGCCAACCAGCAGCATGCCCAGGGAGGATCTGCGCTACTATAATGTCGATTTTTCCCATGGCCATCATAAAAAAGAAGTCTACTGATCTCTTGAGACACAAGGAGCTAACCCCATTCCAGTGATTAGCTTTCCACTAGCTTTATGGCAGCTCTTCTTTGTTTAAAGGAGCAAAACCCAAGGCATATACAGATACCTCTGACAGCAACTACCTTCATAAAGTGAAATAACCTAAAATGAATAACTATGTGCAGATTTGGGTCCTCAACTCCAAATCAATTAAAACTTCCATGAATGGACAAAGATAATCAAAGAATGGGAAACAGCTTCCAAAAACAACTCAGCAGGCTATAGCTCTTCAGAAAGAAAAAGAAATGGCTGAGGAATAAAGACCATTAAAATAATAAGGGAAATAGAAAGGGAGAAAAGGTAACAGAGCTATTACTATTCTACTGCTATTCACTCTTCCAATATAGGAGCTGGGAGGTAAGTGGAAGTTCAAACCATGTGAAATGAGATGGTTTTTCCTGCAACATGCCCTAAAACCATGTCGCTTCACTGCAGTATATTGTGGATGCCAGGAGTTTGCATTGGTTCAAGAACATGACCACAGAAATCCTAGATTGATTTCTCAAATACAAACTCACCATATTTCACAAATACAAACTACTATCAGTAGGTGTCAGGGCTGCAAAATGCCAGAAGCCAGTAGAGTGCTCTGGCATACAGTGAATTATCACTGTATCCTTGCCCTTATTCCTGTACCCCTCCCAAGGCACAGCAAAGGTGGCTTACATGACTACATTAACATCTCTTCTGACGCAGTGTTGCTGGTTTTATGTTCTTCATGCATAAACTAAGTGGATTAAGAATCATTGAGGCCACTTGAAGTTAACATTTTTCTATTCCTTTGGCTACCATGAACAAGAGCTCATAACATTTCTCCTATTATTGCCCAAGGAACAACTTTATGCATTTCCTTCACTTCTTTTCAAGTTACACAATAGGTAAGTCTGAAGCAGCAGTCGCTGCTAGTGATGTCTTCTTTCAAGGCAGGTAACTGAAATTAGTTCAGAACTTCTCCAAGAGCAGACAGAAGTAACTAGTTTCTTAATCACATTTATAACACACTGATTTTGCAATGCTTGAAGGGCATGTTTGTTTATAAAAGCACATAGCTTTACCAGCAGCTTCGTGCATGCCAACACAAAAGGTACAGACATCTAATTTCATCAGGAATTTTTGGGCTGCACTCCCAGCATCTAAAACCAGCACTTCAGCAGAAGACTCAACACCAGTACAAACTAGTGGTTCCTTATTTCACACAGAAAAACTAAAACAAGCAAGATTTAGATGTCAGGTAGCATGAATAACTAGGAAAGAGTAAGTTTCCATATGAAAGACAAAGAAAAGCTACGCCAATAGCTTTGACAGGGATAAGTACATTTTTCTTATCAAAAAAAGTATATTATTTCATAGGTCAAAAGCATATTTTGCGATTTTTGTTACAGTTTGCTAATCTGAGATTGCAGGTTTTTAGAAGCTACAGTTTTCACCAAGTAGCCCCCTGGCAGTTTGGTTTTTATGCTATTGGAGTACCACTGGGAAACAAGATCATGCGATTACATGTGAAATGAAGAACGTAGTAGTGTGTTGGTGCTACTTATTTTGCTTTTGGGTTGTCTCAATTAAGGGTGGTTTGAACAATGGGTTAATTTATCATTGTGTTTAAGGAAATTTAGTCAGCAGCGGCTAAACAGTCTAAGTTCTATCTGCAGAGATGCAATACAATTCCCAGGCAATACAATTCCCAGGCATGTTTCCTCTCCTGTGCATACAGGTGACAGACTTGCAGAGATTCCACATCTAGCTTAACGTTCAGTAATGATGCTATACTGAATAACAGTAGGGCTCAGAGGACGGTACCCTACCTGCCCACACTTTACCAGGACGTCAGTAACAAGTATTTTGTCCCAGGGCCTGCCCCACTTAACACCTATGTCAACAACCTGAAAGAGTTGTTGCACTACACTCTCACGTTTGGGGATGTGACCAAACTGAGGGGAACAGTTAACATGCCTCACAGGGAGACCTAGGCACAGTTAGCAGCAGCCTGATGAAATTCAACAAGGACAAATGCAAAGTCCTGCACTGGGGAAGAAATAGCCCCCTGGACATGAGTGCAGGCTAAGGACTGCCTGGTTGGAGAGCAGCTCTGCTGAAAAGACCACACAGACTGGTGTTGGACAGCAAGCAGAATATGAGCCACGTCTGTGTCTTGGCAGCAAAGAAGGTCAATGACAACCTGGGCTATATTAACAGAAGCACAGCCAATGGATGGAGGAAAGTTAATGGATGTTGAGTTAAAGGGGATAACCAATCACATGTAGATACTTCATCCAGTTTTGGTGCCTTCAGTACAAGACACCCATTGAGAACCTGAAATGAAGGGCCACCAAGATGGTTGGAGGCTGGAATGCCTCTCTACTGAGGAAAGGCTGAGGGAAACGGGCTTGGTGAGCCCAAGAATGAACAGCTTTGGGGGGAACATAGCAGCAGCCTGCCCTAGAGGTCATTGAGAAGACAGACCCAGGCTCTTCCCAGAGGTGTAGGGTGGGAGAACAGGAGACAACGGGCTTAAGTTGATACAACAGATGTTCTCACCAGGTATAAGGAAAACAATTCTCACCAACAGGATAATTAGTCCTTAGACCTGGTTGCCCAGAGAGGTTGCATGACCTGCATTCCTAAAGGTCTCCAATACTGGCCCAAACTTTAAGCAATGTGGCTTGAATTCAACAGAGCGCTGCTTTGAACAGAAAGTTGGACTATAGATCCTGAGATCCCTTCCAACCCAAATGGTCTCGTAATTCTAAGAAAAAACACATCACAATGCTGGATAAAGAGGTTGCATCATGAATAAAGTGACTCCTTAAGTAAAAATCATAGCTAAGGGATGTAACGCTTTGTCAACTGAACCCTTGAACAAAGGTTTTCACTGACACCTTTCTAGAATCACAGATAAAAAGTAAGACTTGGTGGCTGGATTCCAAAAAAGTGTTTTGAACTAAGCAAACTTTGTGTGTCTGTTAAGATTTCTCAAGTTTTGTAGTCACTGTTAGTGACAGGGTAAACAAGTAACTATGTCATTCTAAGCTTGTGAGCAACACACTGTTTTAACAGTGCCAAGCAACCCCATGGTGACAATGCCAAAATTCTTGCACACTAACAGCTGTTATAAGTATTAGAATATTTCTGAAAAGTTAAGGGATTACATGTTGTGCTTTTCTTTACCCAGAAGATCAAAAACCAGTAATGAAAACAGACATTTTCCTCATCTCAGGCACGGGACAACAGAACCAATTTGGATGGGGAGAGAAGTTTTTAATCAAAGAGTTGCACTGAAACATTCCTTTTTTTTTTTTTTAGACCCTTCACTTGGCTGAAGGGTCTCCCACTGAATTTTGAAAGAGAAATAGGATCTAGGGCCATAAATGTAGTCTCTAAAGACAAAGATTATGTATGTAGACAAAGATTATGTATGTCTTAGTTGGAATGGCCACTTTTAACACTTAAAACTCACCAGTTCTCTGTGCTTTGACAATTAGAGCCCATCACAGACAGAAGCAGCTCATACTCCAACACAGATATGTAGACAACACACTGAATCACAAAGCTGTGTGGCTCAGATGAGACAATAGATTGAAAGTCTCAAGTCTAAGTGGAAGCGTCTCTCCACTCCTTGTGTGCCCTCTCCACAGCAAGGTTAAACAATAGCTCACAAATCATGCCCCAAACTACTCAGCTTGCTTCAGATCATGGTCAAAAAGCTGTGGCATTTCACAGCACCTTCTTCGAAAGTTGCTCAGCCAACCCTCCTGCCTCCGCCAAACAACTTGAAGTGGCTGTGTGAACAACCACCCAACAGATTTCCTGCAGCACAGCCCAAAATCATCTACTTCCTCTTCTTTCAACTTACCACCTTGACCACCTGGAGGAAGAAGGGCAACTTTCACACCTCCAAAGTCTGTCAGTCAAGCCAGCTCTGACCCGGTGAGTCTTCAGATTTCTTTGAAACAGAGTATTAGCATTATGTCTAGCTCCTGTGGTTGGAAGACCACCTTCTGTATCTTCTAGGTGCTTAGCACAACAGAGCCCTGAACTCATCTCTAACTTCTCTATTTGTTGTTTAAGCTACTACAAGTTTCCTAGAGAAAAAATTGTGTTAACTAATGCAACGTTACTTTTCTAAGCCTACAACTATAATAAAAGAACAGCAAAATATCTTCAGTGAGGATTTCTAGGATATTACCTCTTACATGGGCAGATGTTTGATAAAAGTATCACTGTTAACTGCTTTTAGTACGATCCTGATTTAAATAAACACTGAAGCCCAATTCTTGAAGAAAATTAACTTTGCTCATTAGATTTTTCCCTTTTTTACAAAACCGTATGACAATTATCAGTAGTGCTGTAACCAACACATTCATATGAATAAATCATTCCAAGTGAGAAATACACATATTGCATGTTTATCCAAGGACCTTCACTCCCACACCCTGTCTTTTAAACACCTGCAAGAGGTATTTACTACTTCACATATACCTGTAAATATCATCCCCTATAATTAATCCAGGCAATTAAACCCCAACATAAGCCAGTACGTTGTCTGAAGTACAAAAGTGAGTGGTCTGCAACAGACATGGTCTCTTTCCTATATCAGATTGCCTCACCTGCAGCTAAGCCCAGCAAGATGATGGAAAATATGTGCAGCTCAGGCAAAATAGTTAATTCGGAGTGTGGGTCCAAGGTCAAATAGGAAGGAAAGATTATCATCCCCCCTTTTTTTTTTGGCAGAAGAGGAGCAAAGGCAGTCCTCTGTGTATAGATCCAAGACCAAGAGGAAGCAGTGCCTTTCTGAGGCTCTGCATTGCCCCAGAGGCTGCTCTATCCTGTAGTTAGGAATGAAAATAAGCAGGAGATCAACATTCAAACTTTGTTTGATGTGCATAATTCTTGATAAATCTCTCAAGTTTCTCATTATAACAGAATTAATGGGGGAAGGATGGGGAATCTCCCTTCAAAAGGCTTTTCATACTGTCCCCTACAACAGACTTATCAAGCAAACACTGACAACAGTACAACAGCAGGCGAGAAGCTGACTTTGTGATTACTGTAAGGTAGCAGTCATTACCAGCCTACTGTCAAACTAAAGGGCTCTATTACATAGGGCTTGCAAGGACCATCCCATGTAGTGTAGTACCAACTTTGTGTTTATTAAATTTGAAGATGGCACAAGGCTGAAATGAAGTGACATTATGCCAGAGGACAAGAGCTCAAAGTGATCTTAAACTACAGAAACTACTCTGGTAAAGCCTCATGGGACACCCCCAGGTGACAGACTTAAGAACAATCAATAGCCTAGAAATAAGAGTCCTGAGAAGAGACTGAAAGAACTTAAACTTTCCTCTTAACCCTCCCTAAGCAACACAGGTCTTCAAATATATAAAAGACTGATGCAGAGAACAGAAAAACTTGTTCTCCATTCACCTGCTGAATAGGACAAGTAGTAATTGCAAAAAGTACAATTTAGTGCCTAATGTAGCACACTGTTTTCTGTTTCCTCCTCAAAGATCCCTACCAGATTCCCATACCTAGCAGGCAGTAACAGATTTGTGCATGCTTAGTGTTCTGCTAGCATTTTTATAGCTATACATTATTTTTATAGCACTACATTAAGTTGGGATTCTTGGAGGATGCTTGAGGCGAAAGACTGTATTTCAGTATATTTTAAATGTTTTTACTGTTGATTCACCTTACTTCTAGAATTCTTTTCATTGTAACTCCGGCTCATTTCTGCATTTCCTCTTTACATCTTGGCTTTATGAGAAATATCTATTCTGTATAATCCTAACTTAATTGCAATAGTTTTATGGTGTTTTTTTCCTTCCTTAAAACCTACAAGTTCTCCACCTATCCTCTTCATATCCTTGGTATTCTAAAGTAAGCTGCATCTTAAGCAGGTACCATTCATCAAGATTAGTTTTTACACTGCATCTCTGGTTTAAAGAACAAACAACCCATCCCACACGGTTTAGCTGTCTTATTCAAAGCAGTGACACAAGCTACTACAGATCCTCAGGACAGTTATGTGCGCTGTAAGATTTACAAACATTTGCTCACAGAGTCAGTCTCCATTCTCTCAAAGAAACTGAAAGTATTCTTACAAAATATGCAGATGGGTGAAGATGATTCAAAGCTTTCTTGCATTGACGAATCTCAATGCAGAAACTGAAGTCACTTTGCAACTCTGATCCAGAAATCCTTTTTCATTACAACTTCTGCCTGGGGAATCTGAAACATCGGAAGTCTCAGCATAACTACGAGACTTCATTTTTCACTTCCATCAAAAAGTGAGGAAAAGCAAACCCTGTTTAGCAACATCCTTTTGCCATTGGAAGAGCTAAACCAGACCTTCCTTCCCACACGTTTCTGTCCCCGAAAGCAACCTGCAAGTCTCACAGCAAAGCTAGGAATACACATTCACAGCATTTTTCTTGCTTTCTTTCCTCACACAACAGGTTCACACTTCACAGGCTGGGCTTTTAGTCTACCTTTTTTGTTACCAAGTTCATCAACACTATCTGTTTATCTGCTCCATCCAAACCAAGAAGGAAATAAGCCCACAGAAGATAAGTAGGAACTCTTCAACAGCTACCTTCCTGCTGAGCCAGCAAGTGCCATTTTTGGCACCATCTGTGTCCTGGAAGTCTGTTCTCTAGTGTTTTATTCACTAAACATAGAAAAAATAATTGGAAAGAAAACTTCTTGAAGCATCTTCTAAACCGTAGATGCTAGTTTTAAAATGTCTTAAAAGAAAGTAAAGAAAAGGGGGTGGTATTGCACACCACAGTTCCTTCTCAGAGAACTCAACTCAAATCCCCATCATATTAAATCAGAAACAAACTCTAGGTACTTCAGTTTTAAATCACCACATCTAGATCTCCTTCCAGAAGGCATATAATTTTGTCTTGCAAATACACCTCCAGTGCTGAATACACACAAGCTAAGTGAGAGAGCACTTGCCATTACAAATTAGGAGTCAAATCAGTATCTTACAGACTGCAGTTCAGGAAAGAGTAATACAGGTCTATTTACTTTCCTGCAGTGACCATAGAGCCAGGGTAGTCGTTTCCAATGAGAAAGAGTTGAGACTGGTATATGTGGAGAACGGAAAAAGGTGGTGTGCCAAATTCTTCACTAGTCATGATTCTTAGGATCAGTCTGGACTTTGTATTTGACAAGTAAGGAGAGAAACGGGGGGGGAAGGTATAACCACATACTATCACTAAAAATGATGCACTAACTGTTTGAAGGTTTGCCTCACAAAAGACTTTGTAACAAGATTAAATGATTTATTTAAAAAATAAAATCTGATCATGCATGTGTTCTCCAAATTACTAAACTGATACAATAACCTCTATAGGCAAATTATATGCAAGCAAAACAAAAGGGAGAAGATGCACAGCAGAAGTGATGATGCTTTTATGGAACATGGTCACTGATCCAGAGTCCTCAAACACAGACTGTCCAGTGAGGGAAGGGGGAAGATGCAAATGACCTCCTGGATAAGTAGAGAACATGATCCTGGATAATCACCTACCAGTCCAGACTCCAAATGCAGACTGAGGCAAGTTCTAAATTTTCTTAGTTCAGACAGAGTTGCTGCCTTCCCTCCACCTCCTAGCTGGGCAAGGAGTATAAGAGTACCCAACCCACACACACAGGAACCTGCAGAACCTTGCCAAAAATCTTGTGAAGTTCAAATTAATCACCAGACAAGTTTTGTACAAACTTAACCTTGAATGACTTGGAATAAATTAGAATTTTATCTTTTACAGCTGCATTTTTCAAGTGAGCTCTTCAGAATAGCAACCTCGTGGTTTTGTTTCAAAGTAGTAACTCAGCAGATTAGAGCAGGTCATTATCTGCCTCTTTTTCCACCACTTAAACCTGAATATGATCTAAAAAGGTTATCTTACCTTTTTTACTTATACCATGATGGTCTAATAAGTACACAGCGAGGTCTTATATTACACAGAGGAAACAACTACAAGTCCAATTACTATGGCTGGTTGTAAGAGTCAGTATTTTGTTCAGTAACTTCAACCTAGGTGAAGGAGAACACTAATTGGAATATTTTTCTCAAAAAAAGGTAACCAGAAAAGCAAATAGTTAATCTGAATTTATGTGTCTGGTTCATGAAAAGTCTTGTTAATAAACGCTTGCTACTCTGTGGCCATTTGCTACTCTGTGGCCATTTACATCACTGTTTCCCAATCTATATGGAATAACTATGGGTTAAGTGTCCTATCACATGAGTTTTCAGAATACCCAGTTACTTCCCAGAGGAAGTCAAAGACTCCTTATCACTAAAGTTTGATGTTTTCTCTCTTCTGTGCTACTAAAGGCATTAGATTTTACTAAATAGGCATGCATGTCTCTTAGATAAGAGGGTACACCAGTGGAATAGTTTCAAGGTTTTCACCAGAAACTGATTTACTTCAGCATTTCATGAATCTCAAAAGACAGCTTCCACCTGCATGGAGAACAAAGGACCTGTATTAATAATGGAGCACCTTCATCAGCTGATGGATCTCAAAACATTCTCAATTCAAATTAAGCTTCAATATTCCCTGAAAGCTTTTCTGGTTTTGAAAACCAGGAGGCAGAACTACTATCTGTGGTGCTCAGAAGTGGGAGCTACCACCGAATTGTTACACTTCACACGACAAGCACTTCAGCTACATTCCTGCGGGACCAGCATATCCCACCCCTACCACACTTCCAGACCTGCTTTCTCCAAACCTGACAAGCTGCACTTGAGAACATTATGGATGCCTTCCTTATTATAAGAGCACTTTGTGGGTGGGGTTTTTTTATAAGCCAAGGACCATCAGTGCAGAGATGCTCACTGGGTCCCAGTACCACATGGCTCAAGGCATGCAGGTACCACTGTGTGACACACTGGCAGCAAGAACAGCTGAGAAGTACTGAACTAGAGGCATGCACACTGACTGCTAGGGACACTCCTGTGGGCTTCCCACGTAAAAAGCTTGTTTCTATAAACAACAAAATCAAAGCAAGACAATTACTTCAACTTTTGCAAAGAATGACACTGTAACCTTACTAAGAGTGGCTATACTAAGGGAAGAAACTTCACAAGAACAATAATCTTCTTTTCACATATCTATGTCACAGTACAAGGAAAGGTGTTGCAGGGTACTAAGTGTGTTTCAATATTGAACATACATGAGGGCCAATGGATTAGCTAACATAGGGACCTCTTTCATCAGTTGTTTTTTGGTTTGGTTTTAAGGATTTCACACCCATTAGAAGTCAGCCCTGATTCAAGGAATTAACAAAAGCGATGAGGCAAGAAAATTGGCACAGAGGGACTATAAGACACAATTTAAGTAAAATCACTCCAGCTGACACACATGCACACTAACACATCATTCTCTCAGAAAATATTCTGCAAGAACATTGCTTCAATATAAATACCTCTCTGCATGTATCAACTTCTACTCTCCCTACCAAGACTTGTTTTAAGGAAGAATCAAAAGCTTTCTTACAGAGCTCAAAGGAAGTTTTTTCAAGGATTTTTAGCATCAACAAAAGATACCAGAGCCCAAGGTAAACTGACATAAGACAATTCCCTGATGAATTTAATCACCAGTTGTTGTATTTTATCATCAGCACTGTTTTGCGAGTATACAAAGCTTACCTGTTTAAGTGCAGAGGTGCCAGACCACCAGCACTTACAAAGAAAAACTTTAGGAAGTTAGTGGACAAGCTGTACTTGACAAGCAGCCCTGATGTTGCAAGAGAATCCAAAAGTATTGTAGAAGTTTTCAGGTCTCTAAATTTTGTACTCAAAGAATCAGGTCTGTACAAGTAACTTGAGGACATCTAGGCAAGACTGAGATTATGTTAATAGGGACAACTTTAACTCTTCCTTGGGAGCGTTAGGAAGATACAGTGTTTTAAAAAGGTAGGTAAAGAGAACATCTGTCTGAGACCAGATGTCACCACAGAAACTGCAGCAATAGAGAAGAGGGAAATAATTTTAAAAAATCAGGAAATAGATAGGAAACAGAGTAGATATCTGTAACACACAAGCAAAATTAGCTACAAATGTGTAATGAGGCATAAGCAGGTAGAAGCATTTTTAAGTACTCTGCTTAACAGTGCTTACACCCCTGTTTATTCACATCTCTGAATTGTATGCCTCTGCTCTGATACTGTTCCTACACGAAATCCTCAGAGGAATTTGGTACCAAAAAATAAGTTAATCTTCAAATTAGTCACCCTCAACCGTTTCTATAACTACTCTTCCCAGAAGCTTGACCAAAAAAAACTTATGGATTTGAAATGAGGGTATCGGGTGGATACTGTTCAGTTGAGGGGTACACGAGGTCTGGGAAGCGCAGAGGAAAAGCTTATATAGACAGCAGACACCAAAAAGGCAGACTGAAGCAATGAGAGGCAATGTGGGCTGGTACCTTACAGAAACCCTGTAGTTTGACAGCCTAGGTTAAACAGACCAATGCCTCCATTTTTCTTAAAGCTAAGAAGAAATCAAGTAGTGCAAACAAAGAAGTTGCTGCAGATGGAAAGTTAAATGAAGGCAGACCAAACCTCCTGGAGAACTGCTACCAGAGCTATATCCTCAAACCCTCTGCCCTCTTATCTCCCTCAGGCAAAAGAATGACTTATCACTAATAAAACATGAAAATAACATTTTAAACACACACATAAGGCAGAAAAAAGAAAACAAATCTGTTCTTATGGTAGTCCATCTACTGTAAAAATGAGAACGCTATTTGTTAAGTGCAGGAAGTGTACACTATACTGAGGATAACCAATAACCATAATAACATGAATAAACAATTTGCCAAAATGCCACCACTATAGAGAAGCTAGGAAAATACAAAAACCCACCACTCAAAAAAAAAAAAAAAAAGATCAGCATTACGTTTCTGCTTCTGTAAAGGTTTGGCCAAGTATTTAAATATGAACTTGTTTTAAATTTATTGAACTCATACACCAGACACCAGGTCCAAAACGGACAAGCTTTCAGTCAAAGAGAGTGACTGCATCAGGAAGTCAGCATTCACCAAAGAATCCATTTCAACATTTTTTATGGTTAGCTGGGAGAGCAGAAATGAAGGCAGTTATCTGAATTGCTTAGAAGGCTCTATTGTTCCCTCTTCCAAAGGATTTTTCCCCAGAACAGAATGGGTGGTGTGTGCAAAGCAAGTAAAAGGTGGGGGAAGGGGAAAAGTCCTGTGGATAAAGAGAGAAACACAAACAGTTTTTAAGCAAAGATACAATTTTTTTAAAGTAACTTCCTACCTCCCACTGCAAGTGAGGCGGGATATTCCTGATCTGAAGCTTCCGACTCCTGTAGATAAATTAAAGAAAATAGCATTTAAAAAAAAAAAAAACAAAACAAAAAAACGGAAAGAAAACATCATTGCAAGATAGACTATACATAGCAGTGTCATACATTTAAGCATCTGTCATACTAAGAGGGGCAAAACCAAATACACAACTCAAAAAAACCCAACAGATCGCCGAGGGGGGAATGTCAGGTCAAAACCATTTCAAGTCTAAAGAGCTGTTACAGAAATACTTGTTACACATTTGACAGCTGTTACATTTCATGAAGTCTCCACTTTTCTTGTAGACTATTTCTATTTCTGCTTTAAGGCCTTCAGTATCTAATTCTCTGTTATAAATGGGTGTGATAATCCCATATATTTCTACTGGGTTCTCCTTCACACACTTTAAGAATTTTTTGTTGTTATTTTGTTTTGTGAATCCACCAGGAAAATACTTCAGGATTTTAAGTTCCTTCAAGATAGGGAATACAAATTTGAATTAATACATTTGCTTTGATATTAGATTAATGAAAAGTTTAATGATGGACTATTTTCCAACATTGACATGACTAACGTTCTTCCTCCCTGACTGGGAGGAGAGGGTAAGAGTCTAGTAAATTCCTTGTATTTTCACCCCAAATTTACATCGGTTTTCATTTATCTAGTAAACAAAACATTCACTTTGAAGTGCTACTGCAAAGCCTGGCAGTGTGCTGGCTGCCTTCACAGCCAAGTCCTTTGTCTCGTCCCTTCCCCCAAAGTGAGAGAACAAATAAATGCCGGAGATGCCACAAACCCCCTGGGATTTACAAGAATGTGTAGAGTAACAGTTTCGGCTGGGCTCAGGTAGAGTGAGCTAGTAGGGTCAGCCTGCCCATCCTGGGAAGCTCTGGGGACAGGAGAGGGGACAACAAAGAGCAGTCTAGTTTAGAAGGTCTCAGTTACGTTTTGGTTCACCAAAGCAGCTAAAATAAGTGTCTTGGGTCCAAACAGTTTTACTTCACATTTTAATTGCTCAATACTGACCTCTCACAGAAAAAAAATGCTTTACACTTTAAGGGCTTTTTATAACAGTTAAACTTGTACAGGCCAGTGAAGTCTTGCAGCAAAACAAGTTTTAGAGGTGTTCCCGTCTAGCAATAAAATCAAAAGCTTTCCTTTTCCCCTCAAAACCTTTTAAAATACACTCCTTTCCCTAATACCACCACCTACCCAGGCCTGCAGTGAGTGTTTTACATCTTGAAATGCTCTTCTCAACAGGCTTTGTCCAAGGCACAGCCGGAGGTCATAGCACAAAGCCACCTTGCCCAAACAGCTCCTCATGTGGCAGTGTCAACCCCCAACACTACAGCAACCATGAGATCAAGAGACAAGCTTTTCTGGCTTTTTTGCCAGAAAAGATGAACAGGTCTTGGTTGTGTGCAGCATTTCTCAGCTGTTTTTACTCTCTCTCAAGCAAGTAGGAGCACATTTCATCATTTGATCATATAAATAGGCAAGGAAGGGAGAACAAAAAAACCAAACCACACACAACCCTATTTAAGGTTTCATTTTCAATAAAGCAAGGGAAGTCAGGAGCTGCTTCACTGAGAGCAGAAAATTCCTTGAAGTCTGCAAAGTTTTCCTTAAACTCAGCTAGCAATAATGCTACAAAAAGTTGCCCTAAAGTAGTGATATACTGCTCTGAAATATCAAAATAATCTCACAAAGCAACCTGAAACTTGGAAGTTGGGTCCTAAAGTAGAACATAAAAGGGGATGTTCATTCAATATTAGAAATACCGGGAAATTTTAATACAGCAAAACCTCCAAACCACAAAACTGGTAGCTAATATGCTATTCAATGTGCTTCAAACTGTTGTGGCATTACTCTCTCCCACTTGTAGATTCAAATTGAAATTCATGAGTTTCACAGCAAGGAGTGCCACTCACAGAAGGATCCAAGCCCAATAGCCCTGCCCACCACGACAGGAACAAGAGGTCTCACCCCAGCTCCACATCAAGTTTGGCCACAAATGCCCACACTGAGCTGTGTATATCCACTGGTGAGAAAGGTAGGGTGGAAAAGTCCTTTCCAGAAGCACTTATGTAGGTTTTCCTTCTGAAATGAAATGTGAGGTGATAGCTGTGTGAAACCTGTGTGTCTTCTCTACTGTCCAACACCTGAGAGGTGGACCAAAAAAGCCATCTCTACTTTTACTCATCTATTGTTGAAGACTAACACAAGGTTTGGAGGTGGTTTTTTTCCTTCCCATGTGACTTCAAGGATCTGAAAAGTTTGATGCAATTTAGAACTTCTGCCAGCCAACATTTGTAGCACAGAAATAACTTGGACATCCTAAAAAGGAGGAGGACTAGGGGAGACGAGCAAGGAAGAAATGCCACCTTAAAATTACCAGTTCCTCTACCACATTCATAAACAGCCAAAGGAAATGGCAAGCCAAGTACAAAACAGGTACAGTCCTGCTGTGCACCTCAATTTATGGCAATAGTGAGACACCTATTGTACAAAACTGAAAGGTCACTTCAAAAATACAAGAATAGCTATACCCACCATTTAATTTGGAACTGTTTATACCTTCATCAGTTTCTTGGCTGCAAGTAATTTTAACTTGTCACCCAGTGCACAACTTTGAAATCTGGTGTTTACTGATGCATGTAAAAACTTATTCTTTTACATTATTTCTGTATTACAATTAGCAATAGGGAAAAAATATAATTGAATAGAGCTTTGCATGGCCAAGAGAGGAACCACATAGAACCAGTGTTAGATAAAAGATCATATATGAGATTTCCCTGTTTCAGTTACTATTAGCCCCTGTTAAAAAGGCATCGAAATATATCCCTTAAAGTTACCTAGAAATACACAAAGCTTGTCACCCCTTTCCCCCTCTGCCCTTCTCCACACACAGAAAGAATAACTAGAAATGACCAAAGTGGTTTTTTGTTCCCAGGACCAGAACGAGCACTGGACAAGCAGCGAGCAGATGGAGACAGAATCTCCCACGTGCTGCGATAACCTGCAGCTCCTCCTCAGAGATCGCTCCCTCCCGTTCTTTTCCTGCACTTTGGCAGCCCCGTACATCTCCTCTCGGCAGCACGAGTGATTTTGCAGGCACTCTCTCTATTACTTGCATGTGAGCACACAGAAAATCAGCTCTCAACTTCAGGAAAAATCCCAAACCAAACGCGAATGTATAGCAATGAGTAAGGGACAAAGGTGGGTCCTGACTGAATTTACCAGAGCAGCAACAGCTTCCACGAGGATGGGTTCTGATTTCAGAAAGCACACTTTTGCACAGGGTCAAAACTCCACACAATAGATGGGGAAAGGAAAGAGAAAAGTATGGAAACATCTTCCTGGAAATACACTTCCATCTCAGACACTGTCAGCTCTTCTAGGATGCTTTCCATCTTCCTCATGACACGGTTTTCTTTAGCTAAGTATGGTATATGCAAAGATCCTACAGCTATCGCAACCCAGGCAGCAGACCCCTATAGAGGGCTCTGTTATGTTCTGTTTCGAAGTAATCTCAAGTTTTGTTACTCTACAACTACTTGCAGTCACACTGAGTGCATAAAACAAGAAACAGTCCTCTCTCATCCCCTGACAGTATTTTATTACAATAGTTGCATTTAAAACATAGCTCACCTAGTCTTAATAAATCCTTAGTAAAACACTACCAGCATCTCTCAGTGTGACTCACATAAGCCTTGTGTATGCAGTTTTTCCAGTTTAAGCAGATTTCTTAGTTTGTTTCTCCTATTCTAAATAGGCATTGCAAATAGATGTCAACTGAAAAAAAGCACAAATTATGTTTGTGCTCTGTATCATATGAAGGCTTTTGAAAGCTACCTGTGTTCACAGCATGTGAACAGGTGTTCCCATTCGTTTCTCTTTTTCAAAGAGACCCAAAACACCTTTAATTAGGCAAGAAGAAAACAGACTTCTCTGGTTTCTGTGCAAGGTTAGTCCATAAGCAATTGTTTGGCAATAATTTACTTTTCTTAAGAGGAATTGCACACATTCTAATTTGAGAAATTGCACATATCGTAATTCTTCTTTTCAGGTACTATCCAGGTAACAGGATTCAGTTACTTTGAGCCACTGCTGAGGACCATATGCCAACATATTTATTCTGGGGATGTTGAGACATGGAGCCTTGTGTTTGGGGGACATGAATATCTCTACAACACTGAAAACAGGTAAAACAAAAAGCCGTTCTTGTGCCCCTTCACAAGGAAAGCAGCATATTTGTGCCACGTGTGCGCAGAGACAGAAAGAGCAAAGTACCACAAAGATGGATAATTTACTAAAAGCCATCTTAGTGATCTCTGAAGGGGTAATCTCTCTTACGTAAATACAGAGAACAAACATATGCACAGGGACACCCAGTGCTCCCAACCCACAAGAACCCTCCACACACACGAAACAATACTAGACATGTCTTAGGAAAAGGTGGTGGGAGAAAGGAAAAAGAAAAGCCATAATTTTAGCATTTTCTTTCTTTTATATATACATTCCTTCTTTCTCTGCCTTTCGCTATATGCATCACTTTTTTCTCCTTCAACATATCAAGTTCCTCTTGAGTTAAAAGGGTCTCAAAATTGTCTATTTTTGCATCCTCGTATTAAATAAAATCTCACTATACACTTTCACTAATAGAATCTCACTGTATGCTTTATATGACATTTAGCAAAGGCAAATCACATCAGATCCGCACATGTCCTTAAGGGAAAATAATTTTAAATAACAGAGGATAGACAATTTTAAAGCAAAGAACAACAAAGTATCATGCTTTTGCTCACAGTCCAAAACTTTTTGTATCTCACAGGTGTGTCAAAATTTGACTATTTCAGAGTGAATCATAAACAAGTGACTGCACTTCCACACAGTTGTAACTACACTCATACAAGACCCTTCTCACCATCCTTCCTCTGCCAGAGACCTGCTGCCTCCTGCTCCTCAATTCGCATTTCTCAACAATAACAACATTAATAGACCCTTACTTCAGCAGCCATACAAACTACACACAACCTTAATGCTTTAAACCCACAAAGCACAAACGTACTCCTTTTAAACAAGAGCCTATGGAAAAAGAGGGGCTTTTCAAATATGTTTGAAAGGAGATCAAGTGAACATTGACAATGTTAGTTCATTCAACTGTTTGAACTCAATACCTATGGGACAGAAAGTAAATGGTCTCCCTTCTCCATTCTAAGGAACGTGCAAAGAGCAAGCGCTTATTCGTTTCATCCATTCTCGGTAGGTACTGCTATGCTGGTTACCTGGAAGAAGTCTTGGCACCTCACACCAATGGCACAGATGCAGAGTATGCCAATACCCACCAGCACCCAGTGCTGGTACTCCCCAGCACTGTCTCCCAGTTTGTGGTCCTCAGCTCTGACAGCTACATGTGATGCCGCTGCAAACCCACTCACTGAAACAACCATTTTTCTCCCTGAGCTACAAAGAGCTGCATGAAGACAAAAATAGTCAATTCTCAGGCTTACTTCACTGACAACCCAAACTGAACATAGACAGCTGGAGATGAAATATTAAAAAATACCACCACACAGCAAAAAAACCCTTCTGTGAACTGTGGCTAATGCCACACGGTAAGAAATAAGTTCTGTATAAGAAGTCCTGACAGGAACAGCCATAGAGGCAAAGTTAGCAACTCCTATAGCCAAATGGAAAACTGCTGGCAACCAACTGATTTTATAAGGGAAAGGGAAGAGGTGTCTTATTGTTTACTCTGCAGCCAGTAAAATAAAAACAGGCAAGAAAAAAACCCACACAAAAGCTACCCCTCCACAAAGAGTTCATTAGTTTCTCCCCCTCAGGTTGCTTCAAGTAGCTGATGTTTGATGACAACAGAGTGAATCAGTGTTTTTAATGGTCTTCTGGTGGGAATTAAAACGGGCAGGTTTACAGGACAAAATAAATAATCCTTAACTCTCAATTCATATCAGTGTGATTAGGGAAAAAAGCAGCAGTCATTTTTTTAGTTACAAGGTGAGGGAAGGGGGTTCTTATTTTCTTCACAGTAAATGAAGGTGACAATACAGATTGAGCCACTGGAGTGACCTGTCCTGCAAGAGGTGCTGCAGTCTCTGCTGCCTGCCCCCTGACTTCACACAAACTCCATGGGTTTAAGCAGCCATTTAACTGTTTTTAAGATGTCCACATTTGGTTCCTGAAAGTACCTAACAAACAGCAATAAGTCCATTGACTGAAAGCTGGCTGACCAGAAGCATTGACTGAGGAGAGACTTCATTGCAGTTTACAACTTCCTTGTGAGGGGAAGAGGAGGGGCAGGCACTGATCTCTGTGGTGAGCAGTGACAGGACCCAAGGAAATGGCCTAAAGTTGTGTCAGGGGAGGTTTAAGTTGGATATTAGAAAGAGGTTCTTCACTCAGAGGGTAGCTGGAAAGTGGAACAGGCTCCCCAGGGAAGTGGTCACAGCACCAAGCCTGACAGAGTTCAAGAAGCATTTGGACAATACTCTCAAGGCACATGGTGTGACTTCTGGGAATGGTCCTGTCCAGGATTAGGAGTTGGACTCGATCTTTGTGAGTCCCTTCCAACTCCGCATATTCTGTGAAATTAAGCCTATTGGATGCTTATCCTAAGCCATCTTTTTATATATAAAATTTTATATGCAATTATATATCTCAATTTGCTTTTTCCTAACAAATAGTTCTGATAAATAGAAAACCAAAGGGTCACACTTCCTACCTAAAAAGAAGGTATTCTGAATTTCTTTTAAAAACCAACTCAGTTTCACTTAAGTGAAAAACAGAAGTGTTTATATCACTCCTATTAAAAGGTAATTAATTTCTAGTATATCACAAGGGACACTGATGACAGTTACTATATTTTATCAAATCAAGCCATTGGTTTGCAAAACAGATAGTTCGTCTTGATGAACTTACCTTACAGAAAAAAGGAGAATGGTTTCAAATACTGACTTGTTAAGAAACATCACCACTTTTTATTTCTACACATTGATCTGGACAGCAGAATACTTGAAGAGGAAATGCTATTGCTCCAATTTCAGACCCAATTCAGCAATTCAAGTAGACAAAGCCTGGCTAAGCCACAGGCAAACTGCAGCAATACTTCTCTTTGTGTTGATTCATTATTTAATCCCAGACCCAGATTTAAAAGCATTCTGTACTACCACTCAGAGTAAGGATTTCCCACAAAATTTAGACAAAGATAATTTTTTTCTCAAAGCTCATGCAAGACGTAACAGTTGGCTCCTAACTACACTGTTTCCCTTTCATCTTGCGCATACAAACCCACCAAAGTAGCCGCTTTGGAGAGGTGCATTATCTCAGCATTCAGGATGAAAATACTACTCTTGGATTACCCCACAGATCCCTCTGTGCTGATGATCAAATTTCCTACCAGTGCCTGTGAAACATCAAGTTTATTTACTATTTTTCACCAGGATGAAAAATCAGACAGCTGTCCGTGGGGCCAGTACGACCACACAGCTCTGCTCCCTAAAGCCACCAGCCAAACAACTGGGCACAGAGCTGCACTCTCCTTGCAGGATTAACTTGAATACCCTGAAAGAGACTGCGCATTTGTGGACAGACTGATAGCTCAAGAAGCACAACCAGAAGACTTACACTGACACATCCAAGTTCTCATGTTTATGTGGATTAGCTGGATAGTAGGCTTTCACCTGTTACCATTTGCTTTAGAATTTTAGCTCCACAATTCTTCACGTGACTAATTAGACTAAAAGCTTATATTCATTATTTGTAAATTCCCTTGAGTGGACCATAAAGGCATTTTAAGAAGAAAATTCTAAAGATTCTCCCATTACCATATTAATGTTGAACTCCTTGTTTTAAAAAACCTTTCATTTTCCAGGTGTTGTTAATGAGAGAAGGCTGTTAAATTTTTTTTAAATTAAAGAATTAAGCATTACTTTAAATTTAATGGGAAGTTCTAGTGTCCTTTAGAAAAATGGGCCTATCTTTGTGCCTTGTGGCATTTAAAGCCTCTTCCCCTATGCCAAAGCTCTTTGGAGAAACTGAATTATTTTTAATTGGGTTGATTTTGATTCCTTCCCCTCTGTTTGATGTGAGGTGCAGGGTTTATGTGTGTTTTTTCTAAATGCCACATTTTCTCTTTCCCTCCTCCTCTGAGCAGGGGTCTCTTCCTTAAACAACTGTACTACAGAGCTGATTTTGTTGATCAAATTTTTTCAAGCTATGGCCACTTGCCATTTATTCTCTCACCCTACCACTAACTTGCAATTAACTGGGATGTGGATAACAGTGAAAACACTCAAGAAAGACTGAAAATAACATTTTTAAAAGCAAAAGTACTTCTAAGCATGGAAAAAAAAAGTCTACTTAATATCCTAATAAGTATGAACTACTAATCCTTTAATGGTGGGGCACACTCATCTTTTATTTCTCCTCCTCACCCCTCCTTTCTTTCAGCCACCGAAAGAGCTAAAGGCTTCTTTTCCCCCATTACCTGTTTTCCTAGTGTCCACAGGGGCTGCTGCTTGAAGCAATACTCCCATTATGGATTAACTGTGAAACTTTACATCAGCTGTAAGAAGCAGCTCCAGACTGAAACTTGCATATGATGTGCCCCTCCAATACATGACCAAGCTAGGGGCTGGGGAGCAGCAGATTAAAGAAAAAAAAAAAATCCTTTTCTGTTCTCTCTCCCTTTTTTTTTTTTTTTAATTTCCAGGGAATTCAGCTTCTTTTAAAGAGCCCAAGGAGGAGAAAGAAATGGTGTGGATTAGGATACTTCACTACCATTTCTGAAGTAAAAGAGGATACCAAGACCACAATAATTAAAAAGCCAATAAGGTACTTTGTTCTAAGCAGCTGCTGGATACACCCTCACAGTGTATCTTCTCTACTACTGTCTCTTACTCCACAGAAGTTTACAAACCAGCTAGAAACCCGATGGAAATAAGTGACACAGATATCATGTACTATGTAAAATTTTGGCAACTTTTTTTGGTATGGGAGGTATGGCACTAGATTAGATCTCATCTAACAATAACTCAGTGATTCACCCTTCTCAGACTGAAATATCTAAATAAAATTAGCAGCACTCGTAGACAAACTCAGTAGCCACCATGCTGCTGAGACCAACTGCTCAACCACGAGCCTTGTGTTTGCAGAGAACATCGGAAATGCTTTCCAGATTCCTTACACCACAGCAACAGACAGGGAGTCAAACCTATTTTGGTCTCTTTCAGGTCCTGCTCAAGTGAAGCTAAGGTTGTTCATACTCAATTTGAGTTCACTATGCTCCAGATTAAACAAATTCAGTTCTGGTTTGGGGGGGCTAGAGTGGAAGCAAAACAGCAAGAGCTGCTCTTCCTTTACAGCGTGTAGTTGCAAGACCTCTGTTACACAGTCTCAGCAAGCAGGGAACCTCCCTTTGCTACTTTTTTTTTTGTCATTAAATATCCAATTTAAAACATTCAGGTTAGGAACAAGCTACTTCAGAATTTAAACTGAGCATGGCATTAGGGTAGTTCAGGGACTCATCCCACTTCTCCACTGCGTCGCTGTTTCACCCCACACACAGACTTTTTGAAAGACAAGACTGTTTGCTGCCTCTCTCAGGCTACTTTACAAAAACTGCACAAATTGATGTCCAGTTCCTAAAATTATCTCAGTAAATGAAGATTACCATGGGGTTTGGGAAATGAAAACAATAAAACACTCATGCTGCTGAAAACACCATCTAATTTCAAAAAGCTTACATGCTATAAGTAGAATAAATGAAAAATCTTCGCTAGTCTGATTTTAAGTGTATATGCACACTTTAGCTACCAGACGGGCTCTCTTAACATTTGCAAGACTCTTCGATGATATAAAAAAACATTAACAGGGGTAACCTACTTCATTTAGGCAACTGTCTATATAACAATATCTAAAAACATGAATAATCCTGGTGCTTAAAAGAGCTACATAAACTAAAAGTAGAATTAACACGAGCACAGAGTAAATCAACACTTTTAAATGTACAGCCACAGTTTCCAGGCTCTTTCCAGTGTGTAGAGCCACTCAAAGAATGTAGAGTGTGCATGTGCACGTGCATGCATGGCTTTCACTCTGCATCCCTCCTCACTGAAACTTCCATTTTTATTACTGTTTTTCATAAATATGTATATTACTCAATTTTGCAAGAGGACATCTTATACTGACATGATAATTGAACATTTGAAAGATATACTATGCTCCTCATCTGATGTTCCAGGGAAGCCTAACAAAGACCTGCAGTTAACTTGCTCACATGACAATTTTTTTTTAATTAAAAAATATTTTATACCTTTCAATCTCAAGACAAATCAAGAAAAATTTTAAAAATACTGGAAAGACAAATCATTTCTTACAAGTCTTCTAGACCACACTAACAGGTATAAAGTAGAATACTTCACCAGTTTTACAGCAGAGATATTAAGTCCACTGTACATTTCCTATTATCTTTGCTTTAAAATAAATAATTTCTTCCATCTCAATAGCTTCAGTACAATAAACCTTACACAAGTTTAAAATAGAACAGAAACTTTCAAAGTATAAATTGATGCCCACTAGAGCTAAGACTGCACAGATACCAATTTTCACTTTGATGCTCTAGTAATTATTTCACTAGTACACTTTGTTGAACTAATTGAATACCAACAAGAAGAAAGAGCACTCAAGTGCTGGCCCTTACTAATGGCAATTCCACGTGGCTTTAAACTGATTAAGTGACCTAAATCAGATGAGATATAACACCTTCACCGGAGCAGTGCTAGAACATGTGGGGTTTGTACTGTCACCACCAAATAATTTCCCTTCCTTTCTCTATCAAAATCCAAGTCACCGAATGTGAACACTCTGCTGTTTGGCTTTGTCATTTTTACGCTGAACATCACTAGATGCAGAAATTTTTAAAAAGCGACATTGCTTTTTCTGTACTTAAGTTACTTGCAAAGAGAAACAAATTCAGTTTATGGTTTCCAGACATTATTTTCATTTCTTTTTACTATTTTTTTCTGACAAATTCTCCCCCCAAAATTAAATCGTACTTAATTACGCAAAAACCTGTGTTGAGAGAACATTTCATAGCTGTACTTTCAGCTAGAAGTTATCTGTTATTTAGAAGACCTGCACATTCTCCTCTCAAAAAATTTTATCCCTTTAAAGTATACAATGAAGTATAGAATGCACCCTCTTTCAGCTGGTATGCAAAACTAAGTACTACCCACGCTTTGCACACATTTTCTGCTTTAAGGTTTAATCTAAAGACTGGTTACTGAAAAAATTTAGCTTTTTGATTTAAGAAGTTAAATTTATACAGTATTTAAAAACAACTAAGCAAAGTTGTCTTTTTTTTTTTTTTTTAGAGCAACAATTTTGGCCAGGGTAAGTAAATCTATGTAATCCACATGCACAGCAAATAGTTTATACTGGTATAGTTAAAGAATCACAGCTTGTGTGTAAAGAGTCTTTTGCAATTTTTTATATTTACTTAATAGAAATACTGTTAATTATATCTTTCATTAAACTTCATTTTTGAGAATTACCAAAACAATCTTCTGTGCTTTTGTCATAGCAGCTTTGATTAGTGCACACAGGCTTATATAGTATAATATATGAAAGCAATGCCTGAGCTTTCATACCAGGGCTTGATTAAAGCCTTAAAGTATCATTTCATTCTGTTCAACTGGAAAAGTCAACAACTAACATGCAATTGTTCACTGACTTAAAATTATGCAATATTTCAATTCTACAATTTCTTTCAAAGGCAAGTTATGCTTGAAAAATTGCTTGTATGTAAGAGGTGTAAGTATTTTCTTTAGCAACCCTTACAGTTAATATTTAATAATTTCCCCCACTTTAGTAATACTATTAAAAAATCTACCCTGACTTTAAGTAGTGACATATAAAGCAATTATAGGATAGACACTATCACCTTTTAAGTAACCCCATTATTTTTAATTTCTTTTTCACAGAAAGCAGAATATAGACCATGTATTGAGGATGAAGATCACAGCAATCATTAACTTTCTCATGGTCACTGTAGATTTGAATACACTGCCATGACCAGAGAACAAAAAATAGAGTTTACATTTCTGCACTGGTAACCACACTCTTTATGTAGCATTTAACATTGACACTATTTTAGTTCACTTTGTATTAAATTGAGCAAAATTGTAAGTTTGGATCTGGTAGTTTCAATGCAGAGAAAAGTCCTATATCATGCTACAGCTAACCAGTTGAAACGTAAGTACAATACAAGTTAATCATCATTAATGTCAAGATTATTTGCATTTAGTGACTTGGAATTTTCAAAGGCATAACACTTTACTGTGTATTTAAATCCAAATTAGGAACAAAGTTCATATCAATGAAGATGATAATTTTGACCAAGTTTAATAAATTATTTAGCAGATAATTACTTCAAATTTAGTTTGTATACAGATGTTCAAGCTTATTATCACATCAAGGCAGTAATTACTATCTTATTTTTACAATCATACAGTACTGATTCATAAACAGAGATACTTAAATTAGGTGGTACTTACCCCCACTAGTAGATCAAGTTGCTCTTACCTGAGAGCATAGCTTAAGTATAGTTTAAATACACCTTTCAAAGCTTTTAAATTCAACTGTTCCATCTGTATACAGATATGACCAACAACTGAGGATTTATGAACATTTTAAAAAAGAGCTAGAGAAAGCTAAAACAGCAAGTCAAAAAAAAAAGCTTAAGGACCTACAATGTTATGAGATTCACCCACAGATATAATTCATCCTTCTTTAGGGGTTACTAACCATTTTTTGCTAGAACTACTAAGTATGTCTTCTTCACTCATCTATTCCATGATCATTCCCCAAAATTTCAACTTATTTCAAACAGCTTCATGCCTAGTACTGGACCATACAATGAAACACAACTACCAGTAACAACCAGAACTGGAGCTACCAAAGGCCTCAAAACAAAGCATCACTCCCTCCCTCTCCTCCCCCAAACCTCAAAGACACACTTTAATAGTTTGTAACCACGCGCGTTATCCACAGAGTGCAAGGAAAGTTCACAGAGCTGAATGTTACAGGGAAAAGAAACATGTCAGGACACCTGCTCAGCCCCCCCAAACTAGGACAAGCCCTCCTCATATAGCCCCATTCTCACCAGGTAGGGCATGCACCAAGCCATCTCCAGAAAATTATCACTGCTCAAATGCCATTTCCTCCTGTGGAATTTACAGGCTTTCATCATGGTGAAACATGACTAAGTTTTGGACAGATTTTTTCATGCTCTGCCTTTTTTTTTTTTTTCCCCCCCTTCTACCTCCCTTTTCTTCCCCCCAGAATGATACATCCAGTGAAACAAGTTAGAACTATGTCAAAGAGAGGCTTTCTGCAATACAAAACCACACATGGTTTCCACCAGCCCTCTCTAGCTAAAAAGATAGCTTCAACTTTCATTTGAAAAGCCATTTTTTGAAGCCCTGCAGCACAAAACACAGCACTGCTATACAGCAGGAGACTGACCTAATCACAGGTGTGGTGCTGGATCTGAACTGTCCTTCATGCATTCAGAAGTAGCATTTTCAGGTTAAGATGCTGAACCTAATGTATGCAAACCCAGTAACAGTCATACTAAGTGAACTGTGTGGATCAGGTGATGTGAGCCCAAGGGCCAGGAAGAAAAGCAATGTACATAAGCTTATTATTTGCCACAGAGGCAGCAAAATCCAACCATGGCAAATGAATGCAATTTTGTGATTTTAGCAAAGCTAGTCAAATGCAAAGGTATCTTGAACTCAATTTGAAATCTCGATGGGCCCTAGAAATTATAATGACAAATTTTCCAACTGTTTTCCCAAGATTACTTTCAAGGAGCAATGGGTAGCTTCAACTATATATAGCTTAAGCACATTCTATATACCTAAAAACATAATTTTGCTCATGCTTTAATTGAACAACTGTCATAAAGCCCAGTTGTACAAAGGGTGTGTACACCACAACTTTAGAGATGCTTACCATTCTATGTTAAATGCAGAATTGGGGTATATTTACATGTTAACAGCCATTTCTTGTTTAAGAGAGCAGCCAGGGTAGAAGAAGGTGTAGAAATCACATTATTTATAAAATTTCTCTCTCAACCGCATCAGAAAAAACTGAAAACTTCTAAATAAAGGTATATAACTCACTCTAAGCAAATATAATAAGCAATAACCCAGAGCAAGTTATCAAATAAAACAGGACTTCACTAGTTGCTATTAGGGCTCAGATCATCACTGAGGGAAAAAAAACCTTAGTTCTTAATAAATAAAGGATCTCCTAGTTTTTGACTACTATAACTTTATGTAGGGGAGGGTTTTGGGGGTGGGTTGTTTTTAAATAAAATATTTTAGCAGAATAAGCACTCTAGTACATCTTCAAATTAACCAGTATTAGCAGTATAAGAAAAATTTTACACCACTGTTACTGGGCTGCAGAATTAAACTCTGAATGAGAGCACACAGTATTAAAAAAAAAAAAATAAGAGCTGTCCATTTCTCATTTATTTTGTTCAGGGTACAAAAAAAGTTGCACGTTTCTCAGAAGTATCCTACAATAAAAAGCTTCTGTGGAGGTAGAAAGTTCATACAATCAGGTAACAAACAAGCATTGACATACTCCAGCACTTCTCTTGGGTCGACAGTAGTGCCTCCTGATTAGCAATGGCAGCTTTTAGCGCTTTTTAGTTAGCATAACACCAAGTTATGCTGCTGCCCACCACCACCTAGAACTTCCTAAATAACTGAGCTTCTATTAACACAAACCTCACTGTGTAAGAACTCTTGCTGACCAGCACCCACTGTGATCGATACCACTGAGAGACACTTAGCATCGAACCCCTCTCACTTGACCCTGGTAAACAGCTCCCTCTGCACATCAGATCAATGGTTTTCCACAAAGAAAAATGTGGTTCATTCAGGGATCTTGTTCCCTTGGTAGGAAAGACCCATATCCTCTTTATGGCACAGCAGGACACATCTCTAACAGACCAACACCTCAAAGGCAAGGGGAACCTGTGCAAGCTGGTGTACAGCTAGCAAAGTCATCTGAAAAATTATTTCTAAATTAGCAACAATATTCCAAGACAGGAAAATTCTATTTTTTTTTCCTAACCACTACCTGCTCAAGTTCGCCACAAAACTTTCACCAGAAAATCATTTAAAGCATGTATATCAGAATTTTAATTCATATAAGGAAAAAGATAAGGTTTACATTATAAATGTAATCTACTGTCATGGATTAAACTGCTACTTAAATTCCTCTAACATCCCACAGATTATGTTTTTCAAGTGTAGTCCTAAAGAGACACTGTTTTCAAACTTTTATTTTAGATGTAGGAGGAAAAATTCAACTGTTCTCCCATGATAACCAGGAAGCCATCACACAAAGAGTCTCCCCTATGTGGATAAACTAAATAATCCACTCTACCATTAAAACTAAATTTCTGGACGATCTGTTCTGTAACTGCTTTAAAATTACTGTTGTTAAAAAAAAAAATTTAAAAAAGCAAACACAAACAAAACTTGTGTCTTTTGCCTTTGCTAGATTATATACACGTTTTCCCTGTCAAAGCTAGAGCAGTTTCGCCAACTCTGTTTCCAAAGAGTTTTCCCAAGAGTCTCCCTACAGCACGCTTAGGATTCCCTCTGATGGCAGGGAACAAGGGGCTAAGAGTCTGCAGGATCAGGCCCTAGGATGAAAGCTGCTTGGACCAACTGCACAGTACAACTCACTCAAGGTGGGGATTACCCCTCCCCTTTCTCATAGCTAGCCCTCCCACCCTGTTTATTCCTAGAATATCAGTCTCACCTTGATCCATGCACGTTAGACATATAATGAATAATTTCAAACCAAAACATAAGCTTTTTACTCCATCTCTAACTGCTCTTTAACATGAAATTTCAGGAAAATAAGTAACTGTAAACCCAACTAATAAGTTTATTATTATGTTCCAACAAATTTTGGTTCACACAGACTAGAGTTCCCTTTATCAGGAGTTTTGATTTCTGCACTACAATATTTACAGCTCCATTAAGATGAAGCAAGCTCCATTTTTGAAGGAAAACCTACAGGACCTGTACATTTAACATGTAAAAATAAAAGACAGTTTACCAAAACAATAAAGCACAGCTATTTTCAAAGAGGAAAAATGTATTGGACACATGGTGTAGACTACATATTTTAAAATAGCATTCCTAAAGTTCAGTTGAGCATGAAAGTTAATCTTTCAAAAGTGAACATTCAGCTCCAGTTGTATTCAAAGGTAGTGGCACTAGCAAAAAAAAAAAACAAAACCAAACAAACAAACGAAAAAAAAAACCTTACTATTTTTATAAATTCTCCAGATATTTTTAGCTGGTCTCTTCTCAAACCGCAAATTATTTTATGGTATTACAATCTTTTAAAATGCATATGTGGATATATATACACAAGCACACACACACAAGAGACACACATATACATACACATTTCTCTTTGAAACACTTCTGATTGGTGAGATGTAATGTAGAGGCTAGTCACAAAATAATCAAGACAGCAAAAAAAATTAAAATGGAGTAATGCCCTTCCCAGCAGAAGACCTTTCATTTCAAGACAGTTTCATTTTTGTACTTAGTGCCATACCCAAGAAAAGCCAGATCCCTCTGAATAATTGTTTTATCTGTGCTCTTATCCAAATTTTCACTTAAAAGTACAGAATACTTGATTTTACCTGTTAGTGTCACTTTTTCATCCATTCAGATTTGCAATACGACAGTTTGAGTTGATGCTGATTCCACTGCACCATGAAGAGGCAGGCAATAGAGGAGGTACATTGCTGCTAAGGTTATATTGCACAGGAGATAGTTTATAGTACAGGTTTCTCTTGTGCCAACTGTCATGATAATACTCTTCAGCAAATAAGAATATCATAATTTTTAATTTTGAAATTTCAATGCACTTTCAGAAAAAAAAATTGAATACACAACCTTTTTTGGTGCCACTCTTTTACTGTCATTACACATACAGTATTTTAACATTTACTAGGATTAATATTAGGGTAATGCACTTCATTTGCTAAGTATCCCACTACAAACATCAAGATCTCCTTCTCTGTTAAACAGATGCATCTTTCAACACACACTCACAAACCAATCACAGAATCACAGAATATTCTGACTTAGAAGGGACCCACAAGGATTATCAAGTCCACCTCTTAAATGAGTGGCCCATATATTGCAGATCTGGAAAAAAGAAAAGCCAGGAAGCAATACAAAATTGTATTTTTTTGTTAGTTACCTGAAGTGTGCCCAGGAGCACACACAGGAGCTCTTGCTACCACACAGAAATTTTTCAAAGCCAAATTACATATTCCAGTTGATGAGAAGGAACAACTGCCATTGAAGTATCCAGGTGGATAAACATGCCCAGACAGGCTGGGTAGCACCAGTGAGGACTGGGCTTACTGATCTCCTCAGCATAACCCAAACACGAACACCTGGGGAGATTTTTAGGTTGGCGCATTCAATTATATTTTCTTTATTTCTTTATTTGGGCACAGCAAAGATGCAGGATGAAAAGGCATATAAGTGCATATACTTGACATGTGCAGGGGGGGGAAAAAAAATTATGGAAGCCCAAGACTAGAACTACAAAATAATACACAAGTATTTCTGATTATGTCACATTTTTAGACAAAATAAGGGAGAGTTATGTCTTGTCTTAGCTTTCAACAGTAATCAGCATATAACTTAATATAATTCTATATTCTGCATCATTAGAGATGAAGAATGGACTGATGTGGAGATAAACACCTTGTGTATGAAAACAAAATGAGAGAACCCGCATTAAAAGAGAACAGTCTTGAATAACTCTGGAAATACATAAAGGACCTCAGTATTGCTAAGTGTATTAAACCTATTCAAACTCTTCAACCCATCCCTATCTATATATAAAACATGAAGAGTTATTGTCCATACTTAGATTTTAGAGCATTTAATTTTGCACATGTTCTCCACCTATTTACTGATTCCGAATAATCGGATTTCAACAATACATTTTAGTCTTAAATTATAGGAAAAAAGGTTCTACATCAATATTACCCTTTGCCTGTCTCACTGGGCTCACGTAAGGATGAAATCACCAGAAGAGAAAATGTCTTTACATGTGGTCCTATATATTTTTTACCAAAATCCAGGAGGATAAAATCTTAAATTGTAAAATGATATTAAGGAGAACAGGTTTAAGGAGCAAAGAATCTTTTTCGTGAAGTTCTCTGAAGGACTAGCCCTATCCATAGTTAAGTATTAGGTGTATTTTAATTCTGGGTCCTTCTCTCACAGCCATTGTGGGAAGCTTCACATTTTCTGTTGGGTAGGTAAATCTCAGACCATTTAAGAATTTTTCATCAAAACAAAGTATTTGAAGTCCACCCACTAGCTAGCCAGAAGCCATAAAAGGACTCCAGCACTGTAGAGTCCTATACTCTGCACTTAAAAGAGCAACTGAAATGAACACAGCCCCATTTTACAAAAATACCACCTTCAAGGTTTCAAAAAATGTGGAAAATGTTATTACCCCATGCTTTAAGGGGGGAAAAAAAAGGGAGAAATAAAAAAAAAAATCTTAAATATTTCCTGATTATATTTTTACTACCCTTGAATTACACTTCCAAAATGTTATTTTTTATTCCACCCCTTCAAAATTTACCATATCTATGCACAATTTAAGGTCCACTACAAGTATGCTCTCAGGGTACCTTCCATAAAAGGAAGGAAGCAAAACGAGAACAGGACTAACCCTTCAGGATATGCATTTAGAGCTGTGTTTCATGTGTTCCAGCTGATTTTTAAGAACTGCAACAAGAAGGGATTTTTTTCTTATTAATGATCAAACAGTAAGAGGAGCAATAAAAATTAAAATTCCAACGATGTAACAGCTAACATGGTTAGTGAAGAATTATCTGTTCTTGCCATAACAACTCATCTGTATAGGAATCACCACAATTAGTGTTTCCACTCTAATTGTAAGCTTTCACAGATCAAACAAAAAAATTTTGTTTGCATCTGCAAAAATAAATGGGGAAACAGAGAATAAAAACCTTAAATCACTAGGTGAAGTTTTGGCCCTTCGCTCTCAACAAATATTCTAAGTTTGGGCACAGAAAAGAGAACGAATATGGCTAATAAATTACATTTTCTATCATGTGTCCTTACTTGGAGCATGTTTCTCCCTACTTGATATTTACAGAAGCGAAACTACAAATCAATGCCACTAAACTATTTTTTTTTATGAACTGTGACCATTGCACACACCACCTATACCTTAGCATCACCAAACCATTTCCCACCGCCTTGTGCACGCAAGATACAAATCCTCATTATACTGAAAATCACCAACACAATCCAGTTTCCATCCACTGCTCGCCCCTGGAACAGAGATGGCTGCATGAGGGGGATTTGAGACCTATTTTCCTTAAATCAGCCTTCAGACACCTCTGCATCAGAGATGAAGCACAGCTGGAAAGTTGTTGCTCTCCCCATAGCAGCATTACCTACAGGGTACACCCTTGTTACCTGGTTCTTCTGCTCCCTTCCCAAACAGACTCCCCAGAAGAGACATAGTGAATCTATTTTCTCAACAAAGAGCCCTCGAGGTGGGGAAGAAAAATAATTAGCCTTCTAATTGGAAAAACACCTCGTCATTACCACAACTGAGGTGTTTGTGAGCATTTTGGGTACCTGAAGGCCCCAGTAGCAGGCAGAGGGGACCAGGTCTGGGTAGGAAGCCCACCTGGACATGGAAGCCAGAGCCAGGGGGTGTGCCTGGGGCAGCCTCCAGGTGCCCAGAGTTAGCGCCTGCCCTCCCCCCTCATTGCGCACAAGTGACATCAGGGCTATTTGAATAATCAGATTGCAGCCTACATCGCCTTGTGAGATACCAGCTGCTCTTGGATTGCAGCGAGGTAGTACCCAAAGCCTTGCACCACAAGTTCCACGTACGCCATGGGCTGCCAACATCCTCCCGCACTGCTGCTTTGCAAGGAGAAAACTCACCTAAGTAGTGAATGTGACTAACAGTGCCCTGCCTTCCCTCTCAGAGCGCGACTAGCAGTCAAAATCATTACAATGCCTCCTCTAACTTTTGCATGAAGTGACCTAAACCTTTAAATATTGCAATAGCCTTCCTCCACACTGAGGGGTCTGAATGCAGAAATGCTGCATTCCTTTGGCATTCCCTTGAGATTTCAATAGTAAGTCAGGAATCTACTCCGAGCTTATTTAGTACTTCGCACCTCCCCCAGAATAATTCCCCACCCTTCCATCAAGGAAACCTTGACCAGGCCCCTTCTTTCAACCACAGCATATCCCCTTGTCTGTTTTTAAATGCTTCCAGGGGGGCAGGGAGGAAGAAAGCCACACACAGGCTCTCTCCTTCCTTCCACAGCATGTAGGCAGGCAATTTTCAAACCTGGGTGTGCCCACTTCAAATCAGAAGATCCAGCAAGGGCTGGAATGCAGTGACTACTGGGCCCAAAAATTTCGCCCCGAATAACAAGCCAGGCACACTCCACATCTTCTAGATTCAGCTCAACTTTATGGCAACCCTAGCTGACACCACCTCTTGACCTTCCTTTATGTGACAAGGATATGGATTACCAAACCCTTACCCTTTCCTCCTGTGCACCTCAGGTATCTTCCTACAGAGATGGCTACAAACTACCTTTGTGAGCAATAATGTACACGCTCTGATTAAAAAAACCAAACCTAACCAAAAAAAGCCAGAAACTCTTCTAATTATCATGTTGAAGGAGGCTGTGAGGAGGGGAGCTAGGACTCTCCATGAAGCAGTCTCACAGCAGCAGAGGTCAATACAACGTATTGAATAATTTCAGTGCACTACAAAACAACTTTTGCTCTTATGAAGTAATCATTTGATCAAACTATTAATCGTACCCTCATGCTGAAAGACAGACTTGACACATCTAGGTTGTTTTTTTTTAAATGGCGTCACTTCTCTAACCGTATCTCGCACGCTGGAGTGCACAGGGCTCTCTGGAAAGCACTCCCTGGCCTTGCAGCATGAAAACACACTGGGTGGGCCTGCTGGGCAACACCCCCCACCCCAGCTGCATCTACACCTTTCCCTTGTGTAAAAATAAGTTACTTTGAAAGCACCTTATTAACCAGTTTCCCCAACAATACTCAACATTTGAAAACTATCCTTTCACATGTAACTAGCAACTAACTCTAAATATGCGCCCAGTAAGCAATGTTTAGGAAAACAAGGAAAAAAAAAAAATCTCCAAGTTTTTGACCCCCCTCAAAAAAGAAAAATATTAGACATCTATAAAAGGAACCAGAGAGTCACTTCTACATATGGAGGCCACTGAATGAATTTTAAGTGGCTTTCTATATTAGATTTTGGGAGAAGGGGAGCGGAAACAAAGGGGAAGGAAGTGCAGTTATGAGAAATGCAATTTAATTTTCTGTTAAACAGCAGTCTAAATCTGAACTCTATCTAATACATTCCAACATGATACTGCACAATAAAACAGTGTTTCAACAAATAAGGGCTTTGGGAGAAGCAACACCGGTATGCTGATACAGTTACATTTGCAATTTTTTCAATATGTCTATATGCAGGCAGTGTATGCCTACAAAAGTGCTTAAGTTCAGTACAGAATTATTTTCAACGAGTTACAGGCAGATAAATGTTTCTGATAATTGCTAATTCACAGACAAATAGGAGGACATGCCACCCAACACAAAGAATGGACTTTTACACCATTTCAGCTGACAGCTGAAAGAAGAGGAAAATACTTGTAAAGACATTAAACAATGATTAAAAAAGTTGAGGCAGAACCAGTGATTTTAAATTTATATTTATATGAGTGTAATGAATTTATTTTCAACAGCATAAATAGATTGCTGTTTGTGCAAGTTTAAGATTAATAAGCACGACAGTAAATTTATTTGAGACTAACAGGAAATTATCAATTCTTACATGGCTTATGGCATTTTCTTCTTAAATCTAAAAATATATTTCATCTACAACAATTTTGTATACAAAATATCTGAAATACAGGCTATTATAAATCCAAACCATATACCTTGCATATTAAATGAGAGAGAGCACATACAGCACATTAATTTCCAATTAAAAGTATCAAATAAAGAAAACCATGAAGATTCACATGCTATGAATTAGTCTACAGAGAGTTTGCCCCCTCCCTTAACTAGAGCAAAAATCCTCCATACTTTCTCAAGTGAAGCTCTCCTCTAACACTATTTAGTGATCAAACTTCTAATTCTCAAAATACAATGCCCATCAAGACAGCTTAATCATTTTTTCCAATCAACTATCTTAAAAACACTGTAGTTTTAAAAAATAATTCTGAAATAGTAGAAGCCCCTTTTAATAAAGTTACACAGACAGACATATTTCCCAGATTGAATAATGGAGTACAGGACCAAGCACGTGGAAAGTTTGATCTTTTTTTTTTTTTACTCTCTAGTGCACGGCAGGTTTTCTATAATCTAAATATTTGTGAAAGCAGGCTGAATTGCTATAGGCAGCATAAAAATACTACCCTGCTTTATTCCAAAGATTGCTTCTTTACATGAGGCCCAATAAAATTACTGACTCACAAAAATTAAAGGTATGTTTAGAAATTAAGGATGCATAAATCCTGTCCTCACTGGGAAGGAGTCATTCTCCTGCTGCTTCTATAGACCAACTCAAAATAGCGATGATAAAATCCTCTCAAATACAGATGAGACTTCTACTACATGCCTATAAAATGCTGCAGACTCCAACACGGCAGGATCAAAAAAATATATACACCAGTATATTTACAAGGTGCTTTCTGTTGCTGAAGCAGAGCTCACATGCTTGCCCGTTATACAGTTCACAACACCACATTTCATTTCCTGCTAGCACAGATTTTAACTCTTCTCACAGAACTTTAAATTTTAAAATCTTCACAATCATTTGTCATCAGACCATAATAACCTGCCTCTCCCACAAAAAGGCGCTTTTATTATTTTTTTTTTAAATAAATTAAATAGTACCACTGCTGCCTGGCCAAGACACTACATTAGAAATACATGGGGTGATACTAGAAAACCTCTCGGACAGCACTGAGTGCACGCCTGTGGTTTTAAGAAAGCGGTCCATTTATCTACAGGGAAGAGAAACACAAACCTAAGCATTTTTCAAATTGCTTCTCACTGGGTAACTAAGACCGAGGGGCAGGGGGGTAGGAAATAAAAATAAATTACCTTTGTCTTTTCGGGACCGAATGTTCAACTTCTATGAGTTTCCCATGCAGCTCCACTTTACCTGCCGAGATAAACAGAAAGGGGAAAATATTCGAGCGCGGCTGTGCGTCCCCGTCTCTTGGAGCGGGCTCGCAGGGGTGCGAGGCAGGGAACGGGAGCGCAACACGTTAGCCCATTCATCGGCAGCCCGGGCACCGCCGGAGCGGGGTCGCGGCGCCCGGCAAGGAGACACATCCCGGCGCCCGGGGCCGCGCCGCTGCCGGGGGGGAGCCGCGCTGCCCTCGGCGGGGCCCCTTCCCCCGCCCCGCGCTGCAAACAGCCGGCGAAACGCCGTGTGTGGGAGCCGGGCTCTGCCCCGTCTCGGGGAGGGGGAGCAGGGTCTCTGCCGCCCCCCGCGCTGCCAACTTCGGGCGGTTTTCAGCTCGGAAGCGGGCGGGAAGGGAGCCGAGAGGAGGCGCGGAGCGCAGCCCGAGCTCATCTCCTCCGAGGCAGCCTCTCCCGGCAGACCTGAGCCCATCTCCTGCGAGGCAGCCTCTCCCGGCAGACCTCCGCAGACCCGCTTCACGCGAAAATATTTTTTTTTTTTTTTTTTTTAAAGCACACAAAAACAGGATGTCGGGGCCAGGAGCCGGCAATGCTGGAGGCGGTGATGGGTGCGTGAGAGCAGCGAAGAGAAACCGAAATAAATAGCCGGGCAGCGCGGGGCGGGGGGGCAGGCAGGGCTCCCCCCTCCCAAGTTTGGAGCAATTCGGCGGCTCGCCCCCAGGCCCGCGGCCTACGCCGAACCGAGGGGAACCTCAGCCCGCTCAGGAGGGAGGCGGCCCCTCCGAGGGGCCGCGGGGGAGTCCAGCTGTGCCCGGGGGGCGTGTGTGTGCAGCCGCTGCTCCGCGCAGGGCTCCGCGCCCGCAGCCCGCCTCCGCCTCACTGCACTCACCGCCCCCCCCCCCAATGCAGCGAGGGCCCCTGGCCGGGCAGGGCTGGCCGTGGGGCTTGGAAAAACATGGGAGCTGCCGCGCCGCGGGTCTGTGGGCCCAGGCTCCCGCCCCTCCCCGGCCCCACTCCCCGGCCACTCCCGGGGGGCCCCCGCAGCGCAAGCCCCGCGCAAAGTCTCCGCGGGAAGGCCAGGCGGCTCCGGCCGCGCTCGGAAAACAACAGTTCGCCCCTCACCTGGAGGCGGAAGGGGCAGGGACCCCCCCAACATCCCCTCCAGCCCGGCGGCGGGTCCTAGCCCGCCGCTGCAGCCACTCCGCCGCCGCGGAGGAAGGCGGGCGGCGGGAGCCGTCGGGGCTGCGGGGAGAGGGTGGGGGTGGTGGAAGGAGCCGCTCACCTGAAAGTGCTTCGATGGCCTTCATGGCCCAGCTCTCGTCGGGGCAGTCCACGAAGGCGTACCCCGTCTTCACCAGGAATTGGCCCGAGAAGGGGATCTTGGAGTCCTTAAAGAGACTTTCCAGGTCGAGGGGGCTGACGTTCTCGCCGAGGTTGCCGATGTAGAGCTTGTTCATCTTCCTGGCGGCTCGGGGAGGCGCGCACCGCGGGCTGCAACCCTCGTCTTGCGAGAGGAGGTGGGGAGGAAGGGGGAAATAAAACAAAATGCGATGGAGGAAGGAGAGAGAGAGAGGGAGAGAGAGAGAGGACAGGGAGAGGAAGGAAAAAAAAAAATCAGATCTGCAGCTTGTGTCCCTCCCTCTCCCTCTCAAGGGGTAAAAAAAAAAAAAAAAAAAAAAAAAAAAAAAAAAAAAAAAGCGTAGCCAAACGGGAGCCCTAAGTGCCTGCCGTGCTACCCGGGCGCATGGGGGGCGCGGGGGAAACACCCAGCGCCGGGGCCGCGGATGGCGGGCTGAGGAGAGGAAAAGGAGGAGGGGAGGGGAAAAAAAAACTACTTTTTTTGTCTTGCCCCCGAACCCCTTTGGCAGCAGCAGGCGGACTATGAAAATGTCACACTACGTGCATGCAGGCGCCGCCTCTCCGTATAAAAAAAAAAAAAAAAAGAGAGAGAGAAGGGGAGGGGGGAGGGAAGGGCGGAGGGAGAGAGAAAAAAATTACTTGAATATTCCGGCTTTTTGAATGAGCCACGTGTTCAAACTACAAATCAACTTCTCACGTGAGGAATCCCAGCTCTTCAATTAGCGAGTGGATAGGGCGCACACACACTCACGGAGGAGGGCTGGGGTGAAGGACGGGGAGAGGGGTGGGGGGAGGCTGGACAGGACAAGTTTAGAGAGGGCCAGAGGGCGGGGGAAGGGGAAACCGGAGTTGGGTGGGCTCCGGTCTGCGCCGCCTCTGCCCTTCCGCCGGGGGAGACCGTTCCGAGCGCCCCCTCCGCCCAAAAACGGCTGGGCGGCCGCACCTCCCCCCGTGCGAGCGGGGTGTGATCCCAGGGAGGGAGGGGAAAAGGCACCGCAATGCCCGCCCCCCCCGCCCCGCTCCTCCCCCGCCGTGCCAGGCGGTGGGGATTATTCATCGGGGTCGTGCCTGGGCGATCCCGCTCCCCGGCACTATGGGTTGGGGGGGAGGAGGAAGAGGGGGAGGAAAAAGAGGGGGTGCGAGCGTGGGGGGAGGCGGCGGGGGAGAGAGAGCGGGATCCGCTCCCGCGCAGCGCCGCCGCGGCTGCGTGCTGGGGGGCTGCGGGGCGGGGGCGGGGGTCCCTGTAGCCCCGGAGGAGCCCCATATGGTAATGATCCCGCATTACTCGCGGTGCCCCTTGTACTGAGCCTTACGGAAAGGAGGAGAAAGAGGGGGAGAGAAAAAAAAAAAGACAAAGGGGTGGAGGAGAGTTGGGGGATGATGAAGAAGAGGAGAGTCCTAGGGCGAGGGAGCTGCCCGGCCCGGGGAGGGGGGCGCGCTCCCTGCCCATCTGGGCAATGGTGGACGGTGCGGGGGGAAACGCGAAGGCACCGTTGCCGTCGGCTGGTAACGGCACACAAAGGGATTTGGCGACCCCCCTCTTTTCCTCCCCTCCTCCCCCTGCCCGGTCTAAGGAACCATTCATAATTCTCCACATTCGTACAGATACAATGGTGGGCTTGTGGGGGAGGGGTTTGGGGGTGTGGAGCCTTTCCAGTGCAAACAAAACGTTGCCTGAAGATGAAGAAAGGATACGGAAATGAAAGCCAGCACTGTGTTTAATAAAGCGATCTAGTAGGTTTTGTTTAATAATTCAATGCACTTTAGCCGAAGGTTTCATTTATTCCGTGGTAGGCTTCTTGTGGTACGTTTTAATAGGTATATCCATGGAAAACGGTTAAATACTTTTATTAGTGAGCAGTGACTGGATTTCCACATGTCCTGTAGTATGCCTGGAAATCTATAGTAAAGAGGAACCCTTCCTAGTTTTGTGCCTAAACTTCTAACAAGTATACAATTAAAGAGGGGTGATTTAAATCTCCTTGGAAGCCGTGCTGGGGTCAGGCTTTTGTTACCCGCGCTGCGGCCGCCGCAGCTCGGCGGCGGTGGTGGTACCCAGCGCTCGCGGGGTGAGTCAGTCGCTGAAGATTTTGCTTGTGGTGGTATGATGATGCAAGGAGACATGGCTCACCATGAGGGCTGAAGCCCCAGACCATTGTGAAATTGTCAGGGGCTGGGTGAATGCTGCAGTAAGTTGGAAATACGGCCCTTCTGTTGTGTGCATCCAAGCGGTTGGCTGACCAAAAACCTAATATTTGTAATTTCAATCCATTGTTTAATCTCAGGGTTATTTTAATGAACTTTTAATTGTCAGGTTATGATTGAGGAAATCGAGTGTTTTGTGTTCCGCTAATCAGAATTTAATCACAACTTCCATTTTGTAGAAAATTTGCAAATAATTATCTTGGGAACAGAGAGAAATTTTTTTTTCCTAGAGATTTAACCTGTTTATGACTTTTACATGTTGGGTGTAGAATTTTTTCATAAATGAATTTGTATTTCATAACCCCAGTCTGTATAATCTGGCTGAAATAAATAATCGCTTCTCCAAGTTAAAAACAGCCCCCTTGGAACTACTGAATTCTTAGTTAAACTTGTGAAAGGAATTAGTCACTGTTTCTGCAGATTAATTGCATTCTTTATAAATTTGATTTGTACTGAATCTATAAGGCAGTCTGTATGAGCTCATTTCTACATGGTTGATCTATATTGTTATGTGGTATTTCCTCTTAAATTGCTAAACAGGGTGCCTATATTTAATTTAATATTCTAGTTTGATAATCTGTTTTGTTGGAAGATTTTTTTAAGAAATTAAGATTGAATGGTCATGATAACACTGTGCATTATTTGACCAATAACATCATAAACCGCTTTATAATCAGATGATTGGGGGAAAAAACCCCCTTACTTATTAACAATTCCCCCCCTTTTTTTTGTTTTTTTTTGATACTCTGAAAAACCTCTTGCTAATAAGCTGAAATATTTTCTGTAAATCTAAATAATGTATAGCTTTGTTTGTTAAGAAGTGTGGGTTGGTTAGTGGTTTCAAGAGTAATTCCACATCTTGAATGCCAAAAAAAGGCAAATCAACAACAAAAACTTGTTCATGCTTCCTGACAAATCTCCACTTCCCTGCACAGATGAACACACAGTTCAGACCAATGGGGCACTCCCAAATGTTAATATTATTGAGAATATAGCTTTGCAATTTGAGATGTAATTTATTTTGGCAGTCACAAATCAAATGCGTGAGCACACATCAGAGCATTCCCACATACTAATGTATTTTTCGATTCACTTCTGTAAGAAAAAGAATTATAAAAAAAATTAAGTTTTTTTCTGTATTTCAATTGTTTGTGTTTATTGCCCACAGAAGCCAAAAAGTTGTTAAAATACTTACATAAATATTGCACACAAGGAAGCACAGCCAATCTTTAATTAGCAAGGGCTTTTACGACATTCTGCCGTTTAGAATTAAAACTCAACCATGTGCTTCTCCCCACCCCCGGGTGAGACTCCGAGAGCCTCCGCCGTGTCCCTCCACCTCCTCTTTCACGGCCAGGGGAGGGCAGGGCTCCCTCCCTGCCCCTTCCCGAGGCTAAAAATCCCCGGCTCCCGCGGGGTCGGCGCACGGTGGGTGGGTAGCACGTCGGTCCGGCCGCAGCTCCAATATTTCCCATTAAATGTCTTTTTTGGGCTTTTTTTTTTTCCAGGTTACAGCCGCCCACGGACGGCTGCCGCGTGGGTCTGTGGCTGAGGCGCGATGGGCAGCGGGGGCCGGGCAGCCCCGGGGGGCGCTTCCCGCGGGCTCAGGGCGGCCGCCGCCACGACGGCGGGGGCGCCGCCGCCGCTGCCTCCGCCGGGGCGGCGCGGGCGCGGAGCCGCCGGTCCTCGCGGGGCGGGCACCCGCCACGACGGGACAGGACAGGACAACCGCGCTGACCCGCCCGGCCCGGCCCCGCCGCGCCCCCCCCCCCCGCGTCTGTCTGTCCGCCCGCCCGTCCCTCCCGCCGTGCCCGGGGCGCGCAGCCCCCGCGGGCGGCCATAGCCGCTCGTAGTAAAGCGGCGCGGCGGCGCCGCCTCCCATTGGCTGCGCCCTGCGCCTACCAGCGCCGCCCGCCACCGCGGCGCGGCCGCCTATTGGCCCCCGCGCCGGCCCCTGGGGCGCGTGGCGCGAAAGCGGCGGTGGGCGCGGGGGTGGCGGAGGCGGGAGCGGGGATGGGAGACGGGCGGGGGGCGCGGCGCCGCCGGCCAGGGCAGGGCAGGGCCGGCACGGGATGGGACGGGACGGGGCGGGATGGGAGAGCCAGCCCGCTCCCTCCCTCTCGCCTCCCTCCCTCCCGGCGGCGGGCCGGGTCTTTGTAAGGCGGTAAGTGGGTGCCACGCCGCAGAGGTGCCGATTCCGGGGCCGCCGTGCCGCAGCCGCAGCCGCGCCGGGAGGGGCGGCGAACAAAGGATCGGCGGCGCGCGGCCGCCGTGCGGGAAAGGGGAGCGCGGCCGCCGTGCGGGAACGGGATGCCCGCACCGGGGAGCCGTGGGATAACCGCACGGGGCAGGTCTCCAGCTCTGGGGGGGCGGAGGCGGCAGGCGGCCCCCCGCCGCCGCAGGGATCGGTGCTCCCGGGTCCCGAGCGGCGCTCCCGGCGGGTCGGGCCGTCCTTCCCGAGGCGCGCACCGCCAGCTGCCTGGGCAGGTCGGGAAGGCGGTGGCGCCTCGGTGCTGGCGGCCGGTCCCGCTGCCGAGGCTGGGAGTGGCCGGGCTCGGCTCCGCCGCTACTGGCGAGGCTGCCGGGGCTCGGCGGAATGCCTGTGGGAGCACCGGGATCAGCCCCGCTCCGCTCCGGCTTGGAAGTTTTGATCACAAAATGCTGCAAAACCCAATGAATCGGCGACGGAGAGCGCGGCGGTGCCGGTGTGGAGTGAAACAAATAAATCGCACGATGCATCGGAAGTTTCAGGGCTTGAGATAAAACATTGTAGCCAGCTCTGTTCGAGTTTCTTTCCAATAAAAAAGAATTACAAAGTGGTTAGCTGTCTGTGCTGTTTTGCTGACCGGAAAGTTACAGGAGGTTTTTTTGTTTTATAATGCAATGTGATCACAGTGTTACTGCACAAAAGTAATACAAACAATTTCTAAATAAGTATTCCGGTATATAAAACGTGCTGATTGTGACTTACAACGAATCTCTACATGCTGATTTGAAAGTAAGTATTTTTTTTTCCCATTTTGTCCAGGGATCTCTTTATTCAAGTACTGATTGCTCGCTTTATCCTGTTTTCAGCTTTCAAATATTTGCAAACAGATCTTGCAAAACAAAAATCTGATCACTTGCGTTTTAATGATGTGAAAATAGCTTACAGTCTTTTTTTTTTTAATATGTATACGTACATAAACTTTTCATCAGTGTTCACTTTGCTTGGCACAGCTGGATTTAAAAGGGGACTTTCAAAATAGAACTTATCATATTTCAGTTTGATAGATGAAACCTGAGATCTTTGCAATTGTGTTGGAAAGAGTATGTAGAAAAAATAAATATATACATTATAGATGGGCAAAATCAGAAGTTTATTTGATCTAGTGATAGGAAGAATTGCCAATATGGCTTCCTCTAGCTAAAGAATATTTTATGGGGCTTTTACAAGGAGTGGAGAACTGAAAATTAAGGCATTATTTAAGAAGTAAAATTGTTTCTCACTAGTTCAGTGTATTGTAACTCGTTTCAGATGGGGTTTTATTCTGGTTTTGTTTTCTTACAATTTAGAGAAATCAGAATTTATTTCTTGTTTTCTCCTCCTTTCATCAAGGAGATCTTTTGCCAAGAGGAAAAAAATATCAAGTAAGGGAGTAAAATGGGGCAGCAACCCAAGCATGAAATCCTTTTGGCGAGAACAATGAGACCCTCCTCTTCAGAATCTGTTTTGCCTTACTGGTACGATAACAGTGTTTTCAGCCAGCAGTATCATAGGTCTATTGTGAATTCAGCCTCAGGACTGTCCATATCTTAAAATTATAGGGAAAGAGTGTTAAATTTGCTTTTCGATACATAGTATTGGTTAGATTTTGATGCCCAGAATTCCTTCCAAGTACCCATTCTTTATTAATAAGAAAAAATCAGATCTCTTCCTCTAAAAATTCTAGCATATTGCTGGCCTTTGAATAAACTCTGTAACAATTTGATATTAATATTTTTTAAAATCTTAATTTGGATGTAAATTAGTTACTTTGTTATATTAAAACAAAATTGAGGATGGTAGCTGCTAAAGTTTCATAGTTTAATTTTTTTTATTTGTTTGAATATCTTAAAATTTATTTATTCTGTTGTTGGAGGTTGATAATAATTCATTGCTTTCCAGATCAAGCAAGAATTTGGTCTTTTACAAATTTTATCAGGAATAAGCATTCCAATTTCAATGTAACATTCATAAAAAGAGCTGTTTAAATTGGCCATTAGTACGTATATCCTTTCAAGAATGTGGTCATGAATGTTTGTATTTAGTCTATTTTCCCAATACAATGTGTGTTTTATCATTTGCTACGTATTATTTTTCTCAAGATCAGAAAGCATCCTAATGTTAAATATACTCCAGTTTTGTTTCCAGTCTGTTTCTTAAGCAGACTGAATAGTTGAGTCTGTGAATTATAGACTATATGGCAATTTAAAACTACCTGTGAGGCTGAAGGCTGAGCAGTGGGATTGTTGGTTCCTCCTGCAGACATTAATGCTTACATGTGAATAATTTCATTAGGTCATTTCAGTTATTGTTTAAGTGCTTTAAAATAAATTAGACTTAGTCTTTTGTGTTTCTCTTGAAAGCCATACCATACAACTGTTTCCTTTGCAATGGATTCCTCAGTATAGTGTACATATTTTTGGTATAAAAACCTAGGGAACTTTGATTGCAAGAGATCTATTTGTGTAGGTATTGTCAGTATAAAATGGCTGGCACAATCTGTTTATACAAGGAATTCCCTATATTATTTTTTCCCCAAGTTATGGTTCTCTGATAGGTAAATAGTCAATGAAGTTTAACCTTATTTTCTGAAACATTTTATGTACAGTCTAGTTATTTTCAAGAGCAAGATCAAGTAACTAAAACTTCTACAAAAGTAAGTATTTAAGTAGGAGAAGAGAGATCTGTAAAACAAAAATCCCCTGCAATCCCATAAGGCAAAGCCTGTAAAAATAAATACAAGTCTTAGTCTGACAAAATTAAAGTGCATACGTATAGCGTTACTTTCATGCTAATTAATTCCCATTTTAAAGCTCAATTTACATCTCAATTGAGCAATCCTTGATAAAACTGGAGGCAGACAAATATATCTTAGACTAGGTAGTTGTTTCTATAAATTTCAGATTCAGGTTTTTCTTCTAGAAATGTTTTTGGTTTCTTTTAAGTTTTGTAACAGTAAACAGTTTATCTGAGCTTTTAAATGCTTTTAAAGTACTACTCAAACCAAAGTTAGGAAATCAAGTAGGAAAACATGAAACAGATTATATATTTAGGTAAACCTAAGCCTGCAAGGCTAGTTTGAAGCTATTTTTTGCAAGCCTGTTTTGAGTCCATTGTTTGAACGTATAGTCATGCTGTAGGAGTGGGGCTGAGCTCACAGAATGCACACTAACAAAGTACCGTAATGGGGTCACAGAGGCCAGAGAAAAAATTCAGCTTTCTTGCATCAGACCTGTGATAAAGCCCCAGCCTGTGTGTAAACAGTCAGTGAAACATTCTCACAGGCAACAGCTAGAGGCAAAGCTAATACCTGCCTTATTTGCCATAAGTTAATAATGTAAAAAAAATATTCAAAGTTGCATTACCAGAGAAATGCCAAAATGTGTTTGTTTTCATTCTTTGGGTGAAAAAAAATGTCAATTGCATGCTTCAGTCTACTTTCTTACATTAAATGAGAGGTCCAGAAATATTCAAAAGTGTTTTCTACCCCTTTTTTTTTAGCCATGTGTGGTTTCTAATGTTAATACTCCATGCCTAAATACTAATTTTGAACTGAAATATGGTTCTAGTCAAATATGATCTTAATTTTTTTCAACACAACAAAAAATCCAAATATCAGTTCTGATATCAATGAAACATAGACATAAAGTAACTTAATTGAATTGAGTGTTCAAGTTGCTTAAATAAACCCTGAAACTGAGAAAATTTTGGTTTAAATTTCCTGCAGCTTTGGCAAGTTAGTAAAAATACAGCCTTCCCTCAGAGTAAAAAAGAAAAAAAATCAAAATAATTAAATCGATATTTCTAAGATTATAAGAGTAAAGGGGGATGTTTCATATCAGTCATTTTCATATCAGTCACGTAGTCTAACTATTTGATTGAAGGTAACTTTTTTATATCCTGACTTTTTAATTTTAATTGCACACTTTTAATGCTGCCTTAAGCTTTAAGGAGCTAATATTCACCCAAATACTGCTAGTTTTGGGTGTGCATGTTTTCAGCAAGTTGTGGTTGTTTACTTTGAGAAAAAGCATGGGCAGAGGGAGTTAAGCACTGAAAAGAACAAGACAAGAGTGTTTCCGGACTCCACCAAGTCAAAGGCCAACAGGTGCCCCCTCAGTTCCTTAGGAAATCTCTCCCTGGCCTGGCTAAAATGTTACACTCATGACCTACAAAGGGGATTTTCAAATGCTGGCTTTCTAAAAAAACAGAACAAACCAGATCAGTTTTCTGGATGCAAATGCTGTCAACCTAATTTATGGTTCTTCCCTTGTCCTGTAAATAACTTGCAGAGGTTCAAAACAAACTTCGAAGTGGTTCATGGGTGTATTCCAGTGAGAAGCAGTGAAATGTAAAGTTTCAAAGTTCAGTTGTCTTAATAATTAGGAAAGATGGAACAACTCTTTCTTTCCCTATAAGAAAAACAATGTTTGCCCCATATATTCTTCCAGACAATTTGAAAACTGTTTTGAGCAAGAAGAACTAAAAAACCCAAAAAATTTGACAAACTGTAGCCTAAGGGTATATTTTGTTTTATCTCTAAATTATGACTGAAAAAAAATGAGTGAAAAAGATATGAGATTTTTATACCTTAAATCCCCACAAGAACCCCGTTGCACAGACAGACAGTGTTTCCATCTGCTGCAAATAAAGTTGCAATTGATTTAGTTTTATTCTTGTACAAAATGTTGGGGTTTGTTTTTTTGGGTTTGTGTTTGGTTTTTCAGGTTTTTTTTGGTTTTTTTTTTACATTGGACATCTTGTTGCAAACCTATAGCATAAGACATTGTATCTCTGCATACATAGTCTCATCTGAAAACTTCCCTGGAGCCTGGTGAAAACAAGCCAGGACATGCTTTGCAGTTCTGAAGTTGTAGGTCAAGCAGTGGAAAGCTCTGAACACCTTTGAGATGTGGTTATCAAATGACTATTTCTGTTTTTAAACATCAGACTCGTCAAACTTGTAGTCAAAATTTAAAATATATACAAAATCCAGGGTTTATTTTCAGCTGTTCAATTTCTAAACTAATAATCCTAATGTTTTCTTTTATATCTGCATTAGACTTCAAAAGTTATCATTTTCTCCTTTATTAATTTGTTCTTGCTAGTGTTAATTTACTATTTTTTTTAACAAATGCATTTTCTGATAAGTTTTTTTAAAGATTTTGCAATCCCCAAACCAACTTTATAGATTATATCTTTATTAGTAATAATAACTTTATTTTTATGCACTTTAAGGATACAAACATTCTTGAGTCCTGAAGAAGTACATCTAAAATTAAAAAATAATCTTAAAAAATAAATTAAGAAATACTAACAACATAGTAAAATAAAAGGGCTGTTTTGTTGCTTTGTTGCAAGATGTGAAGCATTTCTTGCAGTTAAATACTGAACACAGCACTTAGTCTTTCCAGGATATCTATTATTTTCCATAACCTTTTTTACGTGATCCCTGAAATAAATTGGGAATAAGGTTTAGGTACAGCAAAACACAACACTCCTGACATCAGAAATTCCCATCAATTACTAAACAAGTGACAGATGCAAACCTTTCCTTGCCTTGGAAAGAGTACCTGCATTATGGTTAGTTGCTGTTTTAAACTCTGATCTAGGTGTAACTAAATTTAGCAGAAAACAACACTGAGAATATTTTAACACAAAATCTTAAACTTACTTTGGCTGTGGTCAATGTTCTCTCTTAAGAGTAAGGAGTTGTCCTAAAATAAGAATGGCTCAACAGGGTAATGTGGTGAGAAGTATCCTGGAGAGAAGTGGTGGGGCTGCCTTTGAGGGGAGCTACCAAGTCCTAGAGGAAGAATAGAGCAATAGTGACCAGTGCTGCTCATTAGCATCACAGATGAAATGCTGCCTTTTCTTTGACACATCCTAAAACACCTGCCTGTGGACACAGAGAACTGCCCTTTGGGAATGGGGGAAATTGTCCTTTTTCCACTCATCATGTAGTATTTTTTTCAAAAAGAACAGACATGCCCCACCAAAGGAGTCAAATCTACACTAGTGGTGGGTGTCTTCAGATACACCATTTTAACTCCAAAATGTGAATTTTCTGTATTCCTGATTTACTCTGTCAGTCCTCAGATAGAGGCTGCACTGCCTGCTAAAACACAACAGATTTAATGGCATTTACAGGATCATAAAGCAGGTTCCGTGAACACACGACCAAACTAACAGATGATTTAAGGACAGTAGTAGAACTTGGGTTTACCTAGACACTGTTCCCTTACAGTTGGGTGCTTGAATACAAAACTCTGGGGTGAATTGAGTTCGTTTATGTCCAGTGGGGCACTGACTGCAAGGTCACTGTGATGTACTAAAAAAATGGCTGGGGAGGCTTTTAAAACTAATAGATGATGCTCTCCCCTCTCTTTTTCCCATTTGCGGGCAACAGTTGCTGCCTAATGATGAAATAAGAAGCCTGTCAACGTGTAGGAGACAGGCTCCTTTGGGGGGCTGAGCAGGGAGGACATCTGCCTTGGGAAAGGTTTTGAGCTGGGTGAGCCTGCCTGAGGCAGGGCTGAGCCAGCCGATGCCGGAGCTTGACGCCACTCTGGACTCCTCAGGAGAACGGGAGCGGTGGGTGGGTACCAGCGGGGAGCGCGGCTGTGGAGGCAAAGGTGGCCTGATGGCTTCGGGGTGTCGGACACCTCGTGGGCTCACCTCCGGGCTCCCTTCCCTCCGACAGCCGCTTCCGTCGGATGGCTTTCTTTGGGTGGGGTTGATGCACTGGAATAACGTGTGAGGCTCAGCCCGCAGGCGTGGATGCGCAGGAGAGCCGGCGGCGATGGGGAAGCCCCTGGTCGCCCCCCGCCGCCCGCAGCGCCGCCCGCCCGCACCCTCAGACCCCGCATGGCCCGGGAGTGCGGGGCGCGCCGCCCTCCCGCCGCCGGCCCAAAAAAAGCCGGGGAGCCCTCCCTACAAAAAATTGCCGGTGGGGCTGCGGGCGGCCCGGGGGTGCTTCTGCCCGAGGGGCAGTGGCGTGAGCGCCGGCGGCGGGAGCCCCCCGGGAGGCGCCAGCCCGGCCCCCGCGTCCCCGCCGCCCCTCCTTCCCCCGCTGCCTGCCGCTGCTTTCCCAACCCCCCTCGCCCGCCCGGTGTCCCTTCACACCCCACCGAAATCCCTCCCCAGCCCCGTCTCCCCCGCCCCCAACCCCTGCCCGCGCCGAGGTCGGGGAGGGCCGGCAGATTGCGGCGGGGGGCCCTCGACTGGAAAAGGGCCGGGAGGGCAGCAGCTACTGGAGGACAAGCACACGGTGCCTTGTGGAAGATGCTCCTTTGCAGTAGCCACAAAAGACCAGGAATAAAGACAACAGAGATCCCGACTTCAAAGCAGCGGGAGAAGGGAAGACACCAATATTTTCCTTTGCAGTGACCTCGTGGAAGGTACCCCAACCTCACCGCCAAGGAAAAGCCAAACCGCCCCAAAATGTTTGAGCATGTGAGTGCTTTACATTAACAATTCACAATTGGCTCTATACATATTTAAATAGGGACATTATTAAGCTTGTGCCTATTCAGACATATGCCCTTAGCAGGGATGCTGGCTCCTCACATTTTCTTTGGCTGCGGTGTTGAAGAGAAGATAGTGGAGACAGAGGAAGAAGAGCGTGTATATGTATGGTTCCCAAGAAAGTGGATTTTACATACCTTCATAGATAAAATACACCATCTTTCCCAAATGCTATAGGTAAATCTAATCTTAGAAAGACTGATGTCCTAGGCAATTATTTTCAGAGTGTTTCCTTTTCTGCCAGCAAAACCAAAAGAGAAAAGGGTAGCAAGTGCTAAGCCAGAGGGCAAGTCACCTTGTGGGAGCTGTACCCCACAAACAGATTGGATACAATACAACCAGGGTACTGGCACAGTCCCTGCAGACTTATTCAGGATCTGTTATTTTCATGAAATACAGTCTTATCCTCCATGATGTCTTCACATTCTCATTTTCAGGGAATAGGATCCTTGCTGTTCAACAGAGGCATGTACTAGTGAAGTTTGATGTGTATTTACACAGGAAAAGCATGACAAACCTCTGGTACTGCTTATTTTCCTACTCAGTCTCTGCTCTCCTTTGTCTACTTATAGCCACGTCTTTCCTGTTTCATCTGGGTTTTTTTTCCACTCTCCTTCCCTTTTAAACTCTTGACTTTACTCTCCCACCTAATTTTCTTTTCCCAGCTGTTTTTCCCTGTCTCCTGGTCTCTCCACCTGCCTCCCTTCCCTCTCCTCCTTACTAAACAGTATTTGGTGCCTCCATCCCTCTGCTCCTCAAGGGGAGTTTACTTCAATCCTGTTGTGCATGGGTACCTGTGTCCCGTGGTAGGAGTTTTGTCCTGTCACCATACTGATCCATACCAGAAGGCTGAAGTCCGAAGATGAAGCCTTTTGTCAGGATTTCTACAGAACATTTGTCCCTGGGGAACCCTGTGCAGGGCACTGCTGCCTACCTGTACCCTGCTTTTAGATTTTCCTGAACAGTAGCTGGTGGAACACTCGCTCCCATGAGCACAAATATGATTGTGCTTTAGGCAATGAACTATGGGGCACTCCTCATGGGGGTTTTCTCATTTGCAGGGGGCAGAGAAGAAGTGCACTACACCAAGGAGCAGTGAAAGACCGGTTCAATATAACATGTTTTAGCAGTCCCTTCATGGGATTGTTCTTGAAAAACAGTCCTCACATATCTTACAACTCTCTTTTGACGACTGATCTCCTGTGAGTAGGACTCTGGTGGTGGCAACATCTCACCAGAGGTCTGGGTGGAGCAGCTGTGGGCTTGAGGAGCTGCTGCTGATGCAAAAGCTGGGGTCAGCATGTTCTGAAGCTCAGAGACACTAGCTATGGACACTAGTTACAGCAGAGAGGGTTTCTAGCAAGAAATTGGCACTGTGTTGGCGAAGAAGCAGCGCAGACCCCGAGCCGAGAGGAGGAAGTTAAAAGCAGATGAGATCTTTGTGGGTTTGCAGTAACCGATGTCTGACAGGAAGAACAAATTCATGCCAGCATAAAGGAAAGAAAGAAAAGGAGGAGGGGTAGCAGTTAAAAATCCATATTGTTCACTTGTTTACTAAAGAGTTGTCTGAGTCTGGAAGAAAAAACAATGTATTAGGTGCAAGAAGAAAAAAAAACTATTTCTGTAGCTCTCTCTGAAACTGAAGTTTTGCTTCTTTATTAATGCTAGACCTTTAGAACTGTAAACATCATCTTCTCCTCCTTTCAAATCTCTTGGCTGTTCATGAAATTTTACAAGTTCCATGGTTATTGATTCAAATGTTAATAGTTTGTACTCAGCAAAATACCATACAAATGGATTCATCACAAACCAACTTTCTGTAATAAGAACCTTCACTGCAGCTGGAAGCGAGGAGGAGTTCTCAGTGCTGCAGAGAGATGAGGGGACATGGAGAGGGATTGGCAGGAGGGAAAGTCTTAGCACTGGTTGCAGAAAGGGGATCAAGCAGAAAGCTCCAGGTAGTGTCATCCACTGACAGAAATGGCTTCCTGGACAAGTATAATGTTTTCTTCATCTTCATTTTCATTTGGTTCAGTCCCGCTCTTCTCCATAGACAGAGGTCATAAAATTTCCACATCCACCTGCTCTCACCACAGTGTCTTTATCCCATGCTATGTACCAGAATTTCCTCTTTCCACAAATTATTGCTCTCCAGATTCTTGTTTCTTGTGTCCTTTCCTTTCCTTTCCTTTCCTTTCCTTTCCTTTCCTTTCCTTTCCTTTCCTTTCCTTTCCTTTCCTTTCCTTTCCTTTCCTTTCCTTTCCTTTCCTTTCCTTTCCTTTCCTTTCCTTTCCTTTCCTTTCCTTTCCTTTCCTTTCCTTTCCTTTCCTTTCCTTTCCTTTCCTTTCCTTTCCTTTCCTTTCCTTTCCTTTCCTTTCCTTTCCTTTCCTTTCCTTTCCTTTCCTTTCCTTTCCTTTCCTTTCCTTTCCTTTCCTTTCCTTTCCTTTCCTTTCCTTTCCTTTCCTTTCATTTCCTTTCCTTTCCTTTCCCTGCCTTGCACTTCTCCTTTCTCTTCCCTTTCTCAATACCTTCCTAAGCAACTTCTGAATTTTCCAGTTTGCACTGCTGTCTTCAGCCTAGCACCTTGTTTTCCCCTTTCCTTGTCCATATTCCAGTGTGGTTTCGCAAAACAATGAGAAATTCCATTCTTACACCTCCTTTCTCTCTTCACTTCTGGTGCATTTGCTATTCCCATTGCTGAAGCTCACAAACACTGTTCAGCTTTTGCCACACACCCAGATGACTGGCAAATCCTGCCTGTCTCTCTCTTCTACATGACAGTTTTTCTCTTCTATCTTTGCCAAGGAGGAACCGTACTTTAATTATAAAGGTGATGCTGATTTAGATAAAACTCTCTGTTTTTAGAGAGGAAGACCATCTTCCCAGCAAAGGAAAGGAGTCAGTGGCACCTTCCCTGATTAAGCCTGATCTAATGCACCTGGTGAAATTTTGGAAATTCTTGGGTACCTCTTCAGAGTCTTACTCACATTCTTTGTGATTAGTGGAAGATTATGGGAAGTTTTTACGTGGATATCACCATCAAGAAAGTAAGCTGGCAGCATGTTTCAATGAGCAGTTGTTGTGCTGATATTTAAGAAGCTAACTCATAGAATTATCACTATAGCCACAGAGACTCATCTTTCTCATCCAGAAGAAGTTAGAAATCATAGAATGATAGAATATCCTGAGTTGGAAGGGACTCACAAGGATCATTGAATCTAGAAAGGTGAGACAAAAAGACTTTGGCAGCATTTGGAGCTATCAGAATTTTGGGGCTGCTTCTTCCCTGAGGCTGTTACTCATTAGGGACTTGACGCTGGTCCACGTTGCTTTTCAGAAGCAAACGGGTCAAACAGCTGCTTGGACGCATTTAGTTGCCTCTGACGCGTCTTTGGTTAAAGGCAGAGAGACAGCACAGTGTAGTTGTGGTGGAACTAATGAGCTAAAAGTAGAAAACAGGAGGAGACAACAGCAGGTGGCTTTAGCAGGCGGGAAAATGAAGGTTTATATTTCCACATGCCACAGATGATGATTTTAGCTATTTGGGTAGGTATTCAAGTGGAAATCCCCTCTGCCACTCACCAGGCTCAGCAAGAGGTGATCAGAGATGCCGTTCCTAGAGCCTAGTTACCTTCCCATATCCATTTGTCCAGTCCCAATTGGGTAGATGGGTGGTGAAGCCCAGAACTGGATACGTTGACAGCTGCTCTTGGTTCAACCAAAGATGATAGCAACCCTCTCCCTCGGATTTGCTAAGCTTCCCCATGCAGTGTCCTGTGACGGAAACAGCCGCCAGGATTTATTTTTCCCTCCAGAAGTTGTAGAAGGGAGTGACTTTCATCTTTGGGGCACAGACTTTGGTGGAGCCAGCCATCATTTATCACATGCAGCCTGAGGATGACGTGCTGGGGTGGCTCACAAGCTCATGCTGACAGGGAACGCAGCTCCTCCCTTGGCACCATGCACCTGGACAAGCTGGGAGGACAGGGAGCAGAAGCCAGATGCTCCTCCTGAGTGAGACAGGGATCACTGCGACACACACAACAGGTGTTGGAGGGTTGCAACTGTAGGTCTGTCCCAGGCAAACAGGAAGCCCATCAGGGCAGGAGGCATGACCTATCTGCAGCACTTCCAGGGACGTTTTCCCTGTGCTCTCTCCCTCTTTGTGCTTTATAGGACAAGTGGAGAAGGGGTGAGAAACCAGAAGGTGTTGCAAGAAAATTCACCCAGACCAATCCCCAACGGGGGATTCACCCAGACCAATTCCCCTCTTGTGGAAGCTGGAGAGGTTTTTTATAGTGTCCCTGTGATAAGCATAATTTTCCTGTCCATCAAACACCTTAGTAACTTTGTTCTCACAAGACATCCCAGTTACACCTCTGGAGCCAGACTGTTCCTGTAAGAGTGTGCAGACTAAAGGGCAACTCTTGTACTCAAATCACCCTGAAGCAACAAGTATGTTTCCGAACTTGTGAAGGTAGCAATGGCACCCTCACAGCACTCAAACAACAGGTAGAGCACTCCTGAGACACTTCTCCACTTCTTCATCCTTCTGCCAAAAAATTAACATAGGGAATGGTTTTATTCATGTAAAAGTGCATACCTTACCTTACAAAGAGGAAATTTTAAATGCATGGAGTGTCAGCAGTTTTGCTTAACATCACATAACCAGTAGCTGAACTGAGTGCAGAAGCCATGGGGCGAAACAGTGTCCCAACCCAGGAGATAGTACAGAGGTGGGAAGCCATCAGACCTGCTCTGCTTTTCCTCTGCTAACCCAGCCCAGCTCATCCTCAGGGTAGCACAGACCATCTGTGTGGAGAGACAGAGTGACACTGCCTCAAACGGGATATTGGTAATTCAGGCTGCCTAGTTTAGAGGGTAATACCTATGACACCTTGGAAGCTCGCTGTTTAAAAGTAGTATTCAGTGCTTTTTTTTCAGGGCAGGGAAGGGAAATGCAGATGAGTCTCCAGGAGTGATTACTCCAGGCAATGTGGACTTGGAAGCAAGCATTGTCATTCAGAGGGTTACTACACTTCATATAAATAAAACCGTCTGTTGAGGATGCCTGAACCCCACTCATTTGTTTAAAAATAAGAATATAAATAAACACTACACTCTGTTTTGCCACACTTCGTCTATTGCTCTAGTGAGCCAGAAGAAGCTGCAGTTGTCTTCAGGAAGTAACTGGGGGAATCCACTCATTCTGCTCCCATCTTCCCCCTTTCCACTCCTTCTTCTCCTCCTCCTCCTTTCTCTTTGTATCACCTCTGTTCCAGCAGACTAACAGTTCTCACAGGAATTTACAGAATCTGCACCTATTCCTTAAAAAAGTGTTATCACTAGAAGTTCTGGTCAAGAAAAAGACAAAGATGCTTTTTAAAAGATCAGGGAGCTGGATCCAGGCTGGAGCAGAGTTTGATCCTTCTCAGAGTGGCAAAAGCTATGATCTTGCCCCTGGTGAACATGGTGTGCTGGGCAGTAACTCAAGTAACAGCCTTGCTCCCCGGCTCACTTTTGCTGTCTTCTTCCTGGAAGAATGAATCCCAATTGCTACAGACTGTCAGTGGGTTTCTGAACATAGGGTAGGGGAAAGGAGCCACTGTTTTTCTCCTCATGTCACAGTGGAACAACAGAAATAGTTTTTGAGTGACATACATCACTAAGGGCAGGACATGACAGTTCATATTTGTCTGCCAATAACCCGTCTCTCATCTCTAGACTGACTTGTAGAAGTCTTCTCCATGACATTGTCTGAAGATCAGCCTCCTCCAGATCTCCGTGGTGCCCATCTCATTAAACAAACTCCTTTTCTACAGTGACTTTCTTTCCCTGCTATGCTCCAAAGCTGATGTTAAAGCTCTCCATCTCCTCAGAAGTACGTGAGGACCCATTTCTGCATGGGAATCCCCATGTTCTGAAGCAGGTTAGCACAAAACCATCTCTGGATGGATGCTCCATCCATGGAAAGCTCTTCTGCTGTTTCCTCCATGGGGTTTGAGTTCAGGATCCCTTGCAGAGGGATAGATCCACAGTTAGAAAACAAAGGGTTTGCTTTTAGATAGGTTTTAGTCTGCTTATTTTGCAGCAAACTTCAGCAAAGTCTTCATTTAACTGGTCCTTCCACATTTCACCTACTGTGGATACTCCAGCCCTATTATCTACTTAATTCTCATAATTTTTGCTTACTTACTCCTCCTATGCATTAGAGAAGTCTCACCCAATTTCTTGTTCCTTCACAGCTTACAATACCCCAGAAAGTGAGACACTAGTGACTGCAGCAAGGACCATAACAAGTTAGAACTGTACAATGCCCACGTTGAAAAAATATTTTGAAGAATCTAAAGGAGGACATAATTAAGTAAGGATCTGCCCACTATGAGGAGTTAATTTAAAGAACAGGCCTATCCTTCATAGGTCTAGCAATTTCCCAGCTACCTGCCCCACTTAGTTAATTAAATGGATTAATGATATTCTTAGTCAAAGAAGACCTGTAACAGTCACAAAGAAAAAGACACAGAAGCAGGCAGATGCTACCTTTGCACCCCTTGCTGTGCTGTTCCAACATGTGTTGAAGATTTCCTCTCTGTGAGTACCTGGAAACCCACTATTCTCCAGAGAAGTTGTTTCTTTTGGCAGTTTGGGAACTTAGGTAGAATGATTTCATCCAAAGTTTTCCCAGTTTGAAGTTTTGATACATTCTAGCTGGGTATCAGCCTCCCGGTTTCACTCTTCTTGTCTCTCCTCTCAGGCTTTCATGTCCTTTCTGTCCTCTCCGAACAGGGTTTGATCTGGTCATGTCACTGCATCAGGGTCTGAGTGAAAACCTCCACTTTTCTGCTTTTGGAGACAGCTGAGATGCACACAGGCACAGAGAGTCAGTGGCACTGTGTTGAGCCCTTGCTCATCTCAAGGTACACATAGTAGATGCCAAACTGTCACTTTGTGTTTTACCTGAACACAGCACAGTGGGGAAGTGCCCAGATGAGGGGTCCAATCCCCCATGACAGCTGACCCCTGTGCAGGCTTGCCTGGAGAGAATGCTGTGCTGTAGCATGGCTGTGCCTTGGATGAAGGCTCCACCGAGTGTTTCTCACAGGTGCAAGACAGAAATATCTTTCTCAAATTGAAAAGAAAAAGTTGCAGGCATGGCACGTCATGGCAGGCATGGACAGGTGGTGTATGGCAAGGCAGGGGTTAAGGCCAGAGGGAAGGGGGCTGGCTGGCAGAAGCAGACACAGATTCTGGACTGGCTCTTTCTCCATGCTCCCCTGTCAGAGGTGGGCACCAGGGACCCTCGCAAGATAAAATTTAATTTTTTTAACCATTCATGTCTGGACTCCTCTGGTAATTTAAAATGAAATAAAAATCTGGAGTACAAGTAGCACCTTCTTTCCACAGGACTCAAACAACATGATGGCCACAATTCAAGCTTTCTAAACCCTTCTGCTCCCCACAGCCCAAACATGGTAGGTTACTTCCAGGCCTACCTGCCCAAGCAGCCACTGGAACAGCTGGGCTTGCAGCACAGTGGGATCAGTGGGTTTGGGAGCTGCCCCAGAGGAGGTGATGGAGCCGCTGAATCTCTGGCCAACCCGGAGCTTCAGCTCTCACTCCCCCTTCCCCTGTGAGCAGCAGGACAGAGGATGGGGGATCCCTGAGGTGCTCCTGGCTGGCATTGACTGGTGTTCAGCTGCATGAGGTCTTCAAGCTTAGAAATCCTCAAGCCCTGGTTTTGGCTGAGGGAGCAGAGAAATGGGAGAATGTTTTGTCTTTTCTAGGGCTGGGGGTAGGTAGAGGAGCTCCCAAGTCTTGCCCACAGCAGTTCCCCAACTTTCCAGGCAGGGAACAGCTGCAGCCCAGGGTTGACAGTGGGCAGCTGTGCTTGGGGGGTTGTTGGGAGGTGGACAAGGAGCCTTAAACCCACTTGGGTGCTACTGGTGGGAGGTTCAGACTGCAGGATCAGCCTCTGGGCTGGGCTTTTGATTAACCCAGGGATAACCACGATCTTGAGTGACTCTGATTTCTGTAGTGAAGATCCCAGGTTTCTTCAGCTTTGGAGACCTAAATTAACTGTGTGGCACAAAGATGCACTAAACCCTAGAATTTAAGGGAATATTGAAACATGGATTCTGTAATATTCTTTAAAAGTCTTAGCGTTTGAGCTTGGATTTCCAACTGCTCTGCCATGTGCAGCTTGCAGGCACTGCCACGGGTGCTCAGCAAGGAGGGGCACTCCCCACTGGCACGGGGCTGGGGCATCACAGGTGATGTGGGATAAGCATGGGCTGACATGGAGCTCAACCCCTTCCTCAAACTCAAGCAAGCTGTCTGTTCCTTTATCATCTGAATCCACATCAGAAAGAAACCTCTCACTTTTTCATTTCCAGAACTGGACTTTCTGAAAACACATCTTGTCCTGTGACATCTGCTTGGGACTAGATTGACCAGTCCTTAAGGCTATCCCTGTGCACATGGATACTCTTACATGTTCTGCATCTGTCAGTACTAGTTTAGACTTTATAAACTTATTCTTACATTATATAAAATTGTTTAATGGTCTTTCACAGATCGTCTCACAAACCGCCCACCGCTCCACTTGTGTGGAGCTGGAACACACCAAATAAAAAAAAATGTTCCTACATTCCCACCACATCGGGTGACACTATCCCAATATGAACTTTCTTTTACAGGGAATATTTTCACCTATATCATTATTTAGTTCAGTTAACTTCTACAAGGGTTTTGTCTTTCTATACTTTGAAGATCTATTGTTCTTTACTCCTTCCTATGAAAGTCACAGATGAGATGCTGCACGGGTTCCCTTCTGTCTTCTAGTAGATGGAAATTAAACACACTGTATGTAAGACCGTCTAGAAATCTAGACTTTGAAAGAATGTTTAAAGACAAGAAAAAACCCTACACTTTACATTCCACTGTGTGTGTGAACCCAGTACCAGATTTTTGGGGGTTTTTTAAGTGAAGTTTTGCTCTTGCTACTTTTTCCCTCAAGTGCTGGCAGTGAATGTGATGGTATCAAACACTTCCTGGCAGAGCTAGCTGCATCGGAGGGAGGGTCAGGGCCACCACAGCCTACTGTCAGTGCTCAGGTAGATGATTTGGCATCAGCCCCTTTAATTATTAGTTATATTCGTTGTAAACATACGAAGGACACCTTGACACAAGCAAGAAGCTAGTCTTTGGCTTGCCAAATAACCCTGCCTTACTTGCTCAAAAGGGGCAGGAGGCCTGCTAGATGTTCCTTTGGACATGGTCCAGCAGGATGAGGCTGGCATCTTCCCTGCTTAGATGTCCACTGATATATGAAGAGGAAAGGCTTTGGAATGTGAAATGCAGGTTAGGACCTGTTTTCTCTGCTTTTTTTTCCCCCACTCTGTCAAGGAGAACAGAGCACTATCCTATGCACCTCACCGTGCACTGGGAGAGGAGAGCCAGTGAGAGCAAGAGCTGCCGAGCAGTAATCCCACACCTGGCTAGGGGCAGCAGCTGGGGAAGTTAGCGTTCAGCTAATGGGAAGCTTGACTACCTGTAATTAACCTTCCTCCAAAGTGAATTAATTGCTCTGAAAAAAAAACCTGTTAAGAGATGATCATGCCTCTTGGAACTATATAAATTATTCAGTCAGATTGAAGCTGTATTTGATGCAGTGTTAAAATCTTGGGGTCTTGTGGTTGTTTTTTATTGGTGGTGTTTTTTTCTGTTTGGGTTTTTTTTTTGTGGGGGGATGATTGTTTTGTTTGTTTGTTTTTAAAGAGACCAACTCCTAAGCATTTATCACACAAAACTGTTAAAGCCACATCGTATAAATTAAAATCGGCACCTCCTTAAGGAAGAGAGGATCCTCAGCCAGGCAGAATTCAGCTGTAAAGTAACCATGGAATTTGGCATGTGGGATTTTTCAGTGTGAAACAGATTACCTTTTTGTTTCCTAGGTGTTGCTCCTCTCTGCCAAATCCTGCACTGAATCCAGTAGTCCGAAGAAAGGGAAAACTGACATCTAGGGCAAGGAGTAGAAAAGAAATAGGAGCACTAGGAGAGCATGTCAGACTTTGGAAGGTGAGAAGCAGGAGAGAGCAGCTGCTGGCAAAGTCCTCCATTCTGGTGCCATCCTGCCACAGTTCAGATCACACCAAAATATTCCAGCAGTGCATGTGAGAGTCACGTAGCAGTTGAAAGTTCCCTGGTGAAGGCATTTTGTACGTTTGTTGTGAGATTAGATACTACACGATATTTGTAAAGATCTGTGTTGCCAGCGTAGTGAAATCATGTATCATCAACAGTGATTTAGTAATCAATGCCCAGCGGTTCCTCTCTCCTGCACTCCTGTGGGCATTAGGTGTCTGCTTCCACAGAACCTGTAGAAGACAGCAGAGTCACTACAAGTTCTTAAATCCCAACATCATACAGAGTATAAACATCTTTAGCCATCCATCAGGTTCTCTACATGTCCATGAGTTTTACAGGTTTCTACCATGAGACAGAGAGGGCCAGCTTACAGCTATTGAGGTAGTGCTGCAAATACACATCTCCCTCATAACCTTGCATTCACAAACCAAACTGGCAAAAGATGGGATAGTTATCATTGTGCTGACAACAGGAACAAAAATGGAGCAGTGAAAAAGAGGGATCCGAACATCCCACGGTTCCTCTGTCTAGAGAGTTGCAAGACCAGACTCCACACAGAACTGATCCATTGTTTTACCCCAATTAGTTTATATCAGTTTGTATGTGGGCAGTTTAGAGATGTTTTCATTATTGTTATTATTTTTATTTATTTAAAGCAAATATAAAGGTCTATGCAAGTTCATGTGACACACCTGTATGCAACTTGAGTTCTCTGTCAGTACTTTTGTTTAGAGTAAATCTTGAAAGACAAAGACACTGAAGCATCTTTGGAGGGTTACCTTGTGCCTATGCTGCTTACCACTGCTGTTATAATCCATTTATTATGGGACTGGGTCAGCACAAGAAAATTAAGGCTGGAAGTTTTAGCAGATCATAAATTACTGAACTTCAGATGCTGTGCAGACAGTATGCATCCTGGTCCTAATGCAATAATGGGAGGAGAATATGGGTAGAATCTCAGATTGGACTGGTAGAGCAGTTACATTAATACTGGTTCTTAGTGACCACAATTCTTCACTCTTGATCCCTAATGTATGAGACACCTTCACAGTTGGAAAGCTCAACCGAAAATGAAAGAAAAAATAGAAAAGTATGTGACATCAGAGAAATAACTACTTTTTAAGCTTAGAAAGTAATCTTACACAGGAAGCAGCACTAGCCTTTTGCACAGTGGGAAAATTATTTGCACCATAGCTGCTTGTTCTTTAAGAACAGACTTAAAGAAAGGTTTGCAGACCTTTGTTAACAAAGACCTTCTTTCATGTTTTGCCAAACAAATTTAGTTTTTATTTCAATGTGAAAGAGATCTGCTATTAGATACTGAAAATGCAGCCTCAGTTACTACCACAAAGGTTAAAAAAATCGTTCTGTGTAAGGTGGTCTCTCACTTCCTCAGGAAATTCAGCAACAGGCCCACTAAAGTGACTTGTAGCCTTTCCAAGGCCACTAGTTTATCTGCCAGTTTTCATGAATGGTTCAACTTGCGTATCTAAAGCAGCAGAAGGAAAAAGTATTAAGCTTATTTATTCCACTTTAATAACAAGTTTAACTCAAACTGAGGATGTGTGATGATGGTATTTTTTGTGCCACCTGGACATACTGACCTACGTAAAGGAAACTGCTTTCTACCTTAACTTGATCAAAGTGTTGTATTTACAAATACAACTGTATGAAACACAGGAAAACTTTCCTCTGCTGAGGCTAACAGTCCCTACCTGCCCCTATACAGAGGCAATCCTACCTGAAATATTTTAAGCAGAAGTAAAATGTAAGCAATGCAAGAAATTATGTCTGCAGGTACTGCAGGTGGGGTGGCTTGAATTTGCATTTCGTGTTCTCCTTTATGCTGGTGTTTAAAAGGCAAGGGCAGTGACTGTGAGCACGAGGGAAATTTATTCACATCATTTGCCCAACCAAAAAAAAAAATTGCTTTTGTAGGAAGCAATAGAAAATGTTTATCCCAGATTGTTTTCTTTCTCTGGTTATTCACATTGGTTCTAGGGGACTGCAGCAGCTAAGCAGAGCAGACTGATAGTAAAGGGTGGCAGTGGGGTAAGTCTGCCTAAACTGTTGTTACTTTGTGAAGCCGTGCAGCAGAAGGTGTTTTTCCAAAAAGCATTCTCCAGCTGCTTGGACCACTCCAATTCCACATCATGCACCACCAGAGTCAAATGCTTTGCCAAGTACTGCAATACCAAAGGCTTGATGTCATTACAGATCTGAAGTATAGTTATATAGGACAAATGATGAAACAACAGCCTTAAAAACCTTCACCTTATGCACATCATCTTTATGCATATACACGCACTTGGAAGTTATTCTGACCCCACATGTAAACCAGTATGTCTCTTAACTGTTGTCATCGGGTGCAAATTTTCCATTACATGCACAGTCTCAGACTAGTCTGTGTAGCAGCTGTTGCGAACTTCTTGTGGCCACTTCTTGGAAGCATTTGAGAACACAGTATGTTTAAGAGCAAGTGTTATCTTGCATTCTGTAGCCTCTGCCTAGAATTGAGGCTATACATAAACCCAGATAACCATCAAGTTTGTTGAAAGTCAATATGTAAATATTCCCTGCAATTCATTGTGAACTTCAGCTTCTTGTGCACTAGCACAGAGCAACAAAGTGTTTTACTTAGGCTAACTTGCTTTTACTTTGTTGCAAAACTGTAGTATTTATTCAGAGTTCTGACTATGCTTGTAATTCATCTAGAACTAAACAAAGTATAAAAATGTCTAGAAAAAAGTATGTATCTGTTTCAGTAGCTGTGTTTACAGATACAGTGTGAGAAATAGCCATGCTAATTAATTTCATAAACAGAAACTGGAGCTTAAAGAAATAGTCTTCCTAAATCCATTCACAACAAAGCAGAGATGAGGCTCCCATTCCTGGGAAGAATGCAAGCCCCAGAAGTTAAAAGAACCTGCACACACATATATGAGCACAACCGATCTCAGTTAAAAAAAAGACAAACAACCGACCCCCAAAAAAACCCCCATTTCCTCCCCATAAATGAGGAAACAGCTGCGAATTACCCTTTCCATTTCAGGACTGTCAGTTTTAGAGATGACCAATTAAGTCTAACAATTATTCATGCATTTCAGACATGTACAAGTATATCCAATACAGTAAGAATTACCACTTTCACCTGTTCTTCAAAGGGACTGCATCACATCACTGAACTCGAAGCACAAAATGCACCACATAATACAACGCTGTTACCACTGATAACTTCATATGGGCTTGAGATAAGTAGGATGTTTAGGTTGACAGATCTAACGGTTGGAAGAAACTATCTCCAAGCTAAGGATTGCAGCACTGCTTTAGCTTCCAGGCAACAGATTTGCTGAACTGCTCTCCAGCTAATGCACCTTCTCAAGCCTTGACAATTACAGGCCACAAATACCATAACCTGCCATAAGCAGCCACCTCTCTCTTTCGCTTGCTATTATCCTAATTCCCTGAGCCTCCTCCAACCTGCCCTACAGCTATTTCCCGTACTTTTGCATCTAGTTGCCTATTTCTGCACACTACTCCCTATAATTTTCACAGAATCATCCAGGTTGGAAAACACCTCTAAGATCACAGAGTCCAAGCTTTGACCAATCGCTACCTTGTCAACTAGACCACGGCACTAAGTGTCACTTCCAGTCATTTCTTAAACACTTCCACAAATGGGGACTCCACCACCTCCCTGGGCAGTCTGTTTGAATATTCAACCCTGTCCATCAAGAAATTCCTCCTAATGTCCACCCTGAACCTCCTCTGGTGTAGTTTGAGGTTATGTCCTCTTGTCCCATCACTGGTTGCCTGCCAGAAGTGGTCGACCCTCACCTGTCTACACTCTCCTTTCAGGCTGTTACAGAGAATGATCTGGTCTCCCCTGGGCCTCCTTTTCTTCAGGGTAAACAACCCCAGCTCCCTCAGCCACTGGTCACGCGACTTGTGCTTCAGACCCTTCACCTACTTAATTGCCCTTCTTTGGACTTGCTTCAGCACTTCTATGTCTTTCTTGTCATGAGGGGCCCAAAACTGAAGACAAGATTGGAGGTGTGACCTCCCCAGTACCAACCAGAGAGGACCAATCACTGCCCTGGTCCTGCTGGCCACATTAGCCTCAATCCAAGTCAGGGTGCCATTGGTCATCTTGGCCACCTGGGCACATTGCTAGCTCATGTTCAGCTGGCTGTTGACCAGAACCACCACCTACTTTTTCCCTGGGCAGTTTTCCAGCCATTCTTCCCCAAGCCTGGAAGCACTATGTCAGGTTGCTGTCGCCCAAGTGCAGCACCCGGCCCTTGGCCTGCCTTGTTGAACATCATACAATTGGCTCTGGCCCATTGATCCAGTCTGTCCACATCTCTCTGAAGAGCCTTCCTACTCTCCTGCAGATCAACACGCCCACCAAACTTAGTGTCATCTGCAAACTGACTGAGGGTACCCTCCTACCCTCATCCAGATCATCGATAAAGATACTGAACCGGACTGGGCCCAAGACTGAGCCCTGGGGCACACCACTAGTGACCAGATGCAAAATGGATGTGGCACCATTCACCACCACTCTCTGGGCCTAGCCCTTCAGCTGTTTTTTTCACCCAGCAACGAATGCACCTGTCCAAGCCATGGGCTGCCAGCTTTTCCAGGTGAATGCCATGAGAGACAGTAAAGACTTTGCTGAAGTCCAGGTAAACTATGTGCACAGCCTTTCCTCCCTCATTCACTAGGTGGGTTATCCAGTCATAAAAAAAATCAGGTTGGTCAGGCTGGACCTGACTTTCCTAAACCCATGTTGGCTGAGCCTGATCCCTTGGTTGTCCTGTACGTGTGATCATACTCAAGGTGATCTGTTCCATAACTGTCCTGGGCATCAAGGTCAGCCCGACAGGCCTGTAGTTCCCTGAATCCTCCTTCTAGCTCTTCTTGTGAATGGGTGTTACACTGGCTAACCATGTTTTGAAAGAACAAAACCAAAATTAAATATACCTACAGTTCTCTATCTTGAGATACTGGCACTTTGGTTTACAGAGAACAATTCTAACATTTCCTAATTTGTCTGGATCACCAATAAATACCAGTAAAATCATTAGAGCTGGAAGACTTAACTACAGTGTTTCTGATAATTAAGTTAGAACTTGTTTTGTCACCAATTTCTCCTGGCATATTCCATCAAGCTTTTAAAATAGCTGGATGTGTGCTAGTGTGTTTCTTTTAATTACCTGTTAATAGTTCCTGGCATTGACACCCAAATAATTAACACAATTATATTTCAAACACTTACTCTGGACAACCCACTCTGCTTAGCCATGCCATATAACTGCATACTGATTCTAAGGGAAGACAGGGCTCCCGAGATGACAGATAAGTGCTGACTTTATTACCCATACAGCAGTATTAAGTCTTGTTTAACCTATATTCCAAGGTGACAAAATGCAGAACAGAAGACAAGAAACCATGTATCAGTGGACTTAACTTTTACTGAGGAAGAAAAAAGGTTTACATGTAGTTGTAGGTTTTTCCATCCATACTTTCAAAATTCCAAAAAGGACTTGAAACAAAACTTTTTCAATCATTATTGCAATACCAAAAAGTCAGTAATTTTTTTAATGAACAGCAAATTATACAACTAATTGCTATGTTCAATAAATATTTTTTCTCCTGCACCAATTAAGGGGAAATATCCAACCAAGTACAATGAAAACCCCAGGATTTCAACAGTTTTAACTTCATTTGTTATCCACTGTGTAGCAATCCAGAAACTTTTTTCTATAAAACACAGCCTTAATTCTTGAGTGTACAAGGATCTATTCTCCCAGCCAGTCAAGTACCAAATTTTTCTCTAGCTCAAATAGTCTACTCTCAAAGCAACTACTTGACCAAAAAAAAAAAAAAAAAATAAAAAAAAAATTTCCTCTGGTTCATGACTATCTAAGCAAATTTCTCATTACAGAAAAGGCTCAAAGTCATTACTTGTTTATCAAAGTAATAGGTAAACATTTTAACAGAAAGATTAACAAGTTACTTGGAAATGCAGGTTTATGTTAAAGTATCTGAGTGTGTATAATACATGACATGCACGCTTTAAAAATATCAATGCTCTCTTCTGATTAGTCAGGAGTGCAACTGTTTTAAAAACCAAATAGGAATGACTTCCAAAATGTATCAGCACTTTGGGTTCTCTATTTCATTTTGCTCAAGATGTTTTACTACACAAAAACTACAACAATTACAATATTTAAGAGTATTACAATAAGGAGGGATGGAAAATAGGAATACTTCAACTGAAAACATGTATATTCTAAATGAACCAAAGACTTGTGAAAGAGCTGGAAAGAGGACAAGAAAGGGAGGATAGAAGGGAAAGCAGTAGGGAAGCTAGAGATCTGAACTTTGTATTTAAAAATCAAGTCCTCAACCGGAACTCTTCTGACCTTCAGTAGCGCCCTGGAAAAAACAAAAGATGACACAATTACTATAAACTTATTAACTGTACACACATCATCTCAGCTTTACTGTGCCCAGCTTTTTAGCTTTCACATTCAGAATTCCCATTGATCAACTCATATAACAATGTTTATGACAGCCAGAATCTATTTATTTACTTGCATTTACTTACTTGGACTATAGGAGCGGGATCTTGATCGTGATCGGTATCGACTATAGTAAGGCGATGGTGATCGTCTCCTTTAAAGGAAATTAAAAAAGAAACCAAACAACATCCATTATGAAAGAAGCCTTATTCACATTGCTTCTACAGAACAGAACCATTTCCTCAGCACTGAAAGACTTGGCTTGTCTGAATTATTTCTGCTTTATTTGGCTGTGGCTTACAGTTATTTAACAAATGCTTTTATATTTCTCTATTTGAAGTGTTTAAAACTGTAAGATATTCCCAGACAAAGAATTTAATAAACTCTCACTAGCCTTGCAAACACATGAAGTGCTTTTCCAGATGCCTACAATTCTTGTTGAACAACATTCCCTGAAACCAGATAACTTTCAAAACAGCAAGATGGTTATGAAATGTCAAGCATTAAAAATTCCATCTACAAATAATCCCTTTTTAAACAGCAGTGTGTATCAGCTGTTCCTGGTTCTATATACAGCATGGAAAAATGAGTTCCCTTTCTATCTGTCCGCTTGATTCATGGAGTACATGCTCCTTCAGGTAGCAAAATTAGCCCCCCTGCCCAACTGAATAACCAAATTACATAAAGACTGAAGATGATGACCGCTTTAATCCCATAAAACTCAAAGGAATGAGGCTCTGACACATCACAGGTATGTATGCAGAATATTGCTACATTTTTTTGTCATCTAACTTTTCAGTTTTCCCAACAAATCCTCTGTTCCTACAGAAATAAAATAAAGATTAAGTACCTGTATCTGTAGTCATATTCTTCATATCTGTCATATCCTCTGTCATAGCCCCTATCATAATATGAGTCCCGGCGACGACCAGCTCCACCGCCACCACCTCCTCCACTGCTGTTAGGGGAAAAGGCAAAAAAACCCTCTTTAGATATCTACTCTTCATCTTGATTTAAATTATTTAAAAGCTTTTTTTAAAGTCATCTTGTAGTAAATCTGACACTTAATACTATGCCATGAAACAATATACAAATTAAATACTTAAATAAAAACACCTTTAAAAAAAAACACAAACAAAAATCATGAGGGATTTAAGTCTAATTCCCATCAAAATCAAAGGCAAATGGCAACTTAGTATTTCAGCAGGCTGAGTGTATTAACTGATTATGCTGCATATTATTTTTATAAAAAAACCTGAAGGAGATATTTTTTAAAGATACAATAAACCACAGTAGGATTTAACAGTGTATGTGAATCACAGTAACACATTCTTCGTATTAGTAACTTTGTGATAAAATCAAACTGGCATAACTCTAAATTTTTTTTAAAAAGTATCTGTAGTTCTATTTCCTCAACCAGATTCCAGTATTAAGTTTGAATCCATCAAACTTACTGTGTTGGCCTGCCCATGTAGATGCCTGGGGTGGGTGTATGTGCTCTCTTGGTGATCGAGTAATCCACTCGAATCCTCCTGCCATCCAGCTCCATTCCATTTGCATGCTCCATCGCCTACAGGAGAGACAAGGAACAGGGACGTGAAATCTGCAACCTACTGGTAAATATGGAAGGCTATGTACAAACACATTATTTTCTATCAGAAAAGCAAGCCCTGAACTTGTTTTGTTTAAACTGGTTACTAGTGCCCCACTGTGGTGGATGGCTTATCTCTTGTCCCCTGGCCTGTTCGCCGGTGGTGTTAGAGGACGCACTGGGGTGCCGGACTAACGTGACACTCAATCCCTTCTTAAGAGAGCACAATGCTAACTACTAACAGTCACTTTCCCTAGACTTTGTCTTCTATCCATCAAGAAGTTAAACTGAAAGTCAAAACAGCTTTTTTCTAAAAACTGCACCTTTCCTACCGCTGCCTCTAACCCAGAGGGGACGGGCAGATTCAAAAGCCGTGTGAAACAGTGGCTTCCTGTAGGGTGCATATGGCCGGATTACTGCTAGTCGGCTGCCATTTCATGCTCTCCCAGCCTCCTGCCATCTCCCTTACAAGGACCTACTTCAGCAGAGCTTAGTAAAATGGCGGGTTCAGCCTACATGGATACCTAATTACAACCTTCCTCCCCACTCCCTCTCACAATAGCAGCTCGCTAAAGCGATACACAGAAGGGTCTGCGCTCGAGAAGCCTGTGCCTTCAGACCCGCCTGCAGCCCCTGCACACACTCCCTGGGTGTTCTAGCCCGATTCTCCACTCTTTGAGAGTCAATACAATGGCCTTTCACAAACTCAAAATCATGAAAATAAGTTTTTCAAAGGAGCACAGCATACTTTTGAGAATTATATTCATGCAACTGTAACTTAAAGCACCAAACCCCAAAAACCCCACACCAGTATATTTAACTGTTAATGCTGGACTTAAAAGGATTTTTAAAAATTTGCTTTTCAAATTTTAATAGCTTTTATTAGCTGCTCCAGGATCTCTGAAATACTAGTACACACCCTTTACTTCTCGATGCTAAGCATAGCGATTAGTCCAATATATATTAATTTCTTGTGTGTGCAAAAGAGACACTGTTACAATTTTGAGTTAAATAATATGACCACTTTGCTGTTTTTTATCTGCAGAAAACCAACACCCAGCCACAAAACATGAAGGTACATCTAAGCAGAGCTTTTTTCTTTTTCTTTTTTTTTTTTAATGAAACTACTACTCAGAAATTTACTTATTTGCAACTCTAACAAGAACCTTACTGAATTTATATACAAGTTATGGAGGAGATACAAAAATCTGACACCTTCAGGATTTAACTGATGTACTCAAATTGGAAGTGACTGAAGGACCACTAATCTATTTAACTACACCGAGTTTGTATTTTAATAATACTGTTTGTATCTATACTATATCGCCACCTAGTGAGTTCTGTTCCATACAATACTGCAACTACATTTAGCCAACTGCAATTTCAAATCTTTTAACATACTCTCAGGTATGTTTTGTGACTAAAACACACTCCTCAGCTTTTACTCTTCTAGCCTTGACATAATTTTTTTTTAAAAGTCCCGTTCCACAAGGATGAATTAAATTAAAATAAATCTGTTCACACATCCTAAGAAAGTCTGTGCACAAATCAAAAACGAAGGCTGCAAATACCTGGCTGAAAAATTAACTTCATGATGAAAAGCATCCTTCTGGAAATGCAGCAATACACAAGCTAACCTGTTAAGAAATTTTCTGCTTCATGGAATTTTTAAGTCCAATAACAACTTGCAAAATACTAAGCTTAGCTAACAAGAAGCCACCTCAATACAGAACATCTGGCATATGTCTTATTTAGTTAAACCAACAAGCACCTCTTCAAGAGGATGAGTTCTTCGACAGAGGAAGCAGTACAGAGAAGAGCAACATACCAACAAGAAAGACAAAGAGTTAATTTTGAGAGCTGATAGTTTGTTTTAGAAATACCAAGTAAGGTGTTACATTTCAATGGATGAAGATTAGTTCATAGTTACCAGTCTGCATGGAACTCCCAACACCCTAGTCATAATGTCTAATGCCCTACCCAATATTAAAACTTCATTTGTCTTAGGCTTCAGCAGCTGTCAAGAGTAACCGCTGATAAAAAATATTAAAATAAACAAAATCTTTAATAGATATACAAACATAACAAAGCCTTTTACAGTTGTGACTGCATTCCCCAAATGCAGAAAAGCCAAAACCTACAATAAGCCATTATAAATCCAACAATAATTAATAGTATGGATCACTCACACTCAGTGATTAGCAAATGGAAATTCCTTCCAAAGATGCTGCCAAATTCTCTGTACCACTCTTAATGTGCACATCTCAGGTATTTGACACAAAGTACTTAAGATGACATTATTAGGTAAGGACTGCTGCAATATGACCAAAAGCCCTATTTGAATAGCTGGGTTCAGGTAAGTGATACAACAGTATTTATTTTGTGAGAAGGCTGTAAAAATATATTGATGATTTTAATTACTGGCATTTCTCTGCTTTATTGTAAGTTAAAAGAGTTTACATTAAAATTTTGGATTTTACAGTTTTATTTCATGTCTATTCAAAAGAAATTTCAGTTTGCTTTTCTTGCTGTTTGTAGGTATGCATGACTGCTGTGCTGAGAACATGTAAGTGTTAAAGGGAAAAAATTGCACATTCTCCCTAACAATGCAGAAGACATTCTCAAATACTATTTAAGACCATCAAGTGAAACTTTTTAAAAAGAAAAATCAAATTATATTGCGGTTTAAGACACACAGTACCCTCTTAGGAGTCTTTAACTGTCAACAATCCATTTTTATTAGAATCTGGATTCTTTTCCAAATATCTGAATGTTGTTAAAAATACTCGTGTGGCTTTTGCAAAAGCATTCCTATAAACATGCACTATAAATTCTGGTAGCAAATTTTATGGAAAAAATTCATTTTGTAGGCCAGAATACACACCTGTATGTTTGCAGTCAGAAAACAGTATTAGGATTGGGAATGGCAGAGGTAATAATTCAATCTTAGATTGTATTTTCAAAGATTTGCAGTTTTAAACTTTCAGAAGACTATCCATAATAACAAAACTTATTATCTGTACGGTGTTAGTTTGTAAAAATAAGCAGTTCCCAAACTACAGCATCATGGTCTCCTGCGGCTCAAAAGTTAGAAAGAAAGCATTAAATTTAACAAAGACTTCAATTTCATTTGATATTTATTACAGTATGTGATGTTTTCTAAATGCATTAGCATTGAGGTAGAGTAAAACAAGTTTGGAAACACTTAAGTATATGCATGAACTTACACAGGTGACTGGTATTAGTGAAACAATCAACAATCCACCAAAACCAATATATAATCTTTCAATCTGGATAACGCCACAAAGAGCAGCTTGGACATGGAAACATGGGGAAATTTCTGCAACCTGTACCGTGGTCACTGGGGGGAAGGGCGTGGGGAGAAAAAAGGGAGAAGGGAAGGAGAGAATCTGACTTGGCAGAGCTGTTATCACAGTCACTTTACACTACACCAGGGGAGTTCAAAATAACATCTGTAATGTACAAAAGATCATAGAATTGTCATTTCAACTACGTTTAACTGCTTTAATTACTTCAATAACTTGACATCACTACAAAGTTCGCAACATACAGACTGAATACACTTTAACAGTCAAACAAGCAATTCATGTTGTGACTTATTTTGAAAATATTTCCACAATTTAAAAATAACTATATAAGACACTGTCTTTTTTTTGTTGGTTTTTTTTTTTTGTTTGTTTGTTTTGGTTTTTGTTTGGTTTTTTGGGTTTTTTTTCTGTTTGCTGTGGTTTTTGGGGCTTCCTGTTTGTTTTTTTTACTGGAAGTCCTTTCTGTACTGTGTTTAATACCATTGATAAAAACATCATCTTCTCTATACCACAGGTACAGAAAGGGATGAAAGACTCGACAGACTAGGCTTTCTCCCCCCCTGGATTCCGAACACTGGTTCAGGTCTGGATTTAGCAAGGACAACTGAAAGGAAATTCTGTGGGGAAAAAAAATCTGATGGGATGAAAAAAAATAAGGAAACACAGCTTTTTACACTTGCTGCAGCCTGCCAAGTTGAATTCGAGTGTCCATTTCAACTTTGAACAACAGTCCATTTACATTCTGAAGTCTGAGATCCAGAACTCTGTAACATTTTACTTCCAAACATTTGAGACCTTCTTGTGTTCTTTTCTGATATATCAAGGGTCCTTTTTGATACCACAAACAACACTGACAGCATTTCTTCAACAAACTGTGGGATGGTTTTAAGCTGGTCTGCTTCCACCACAGATTAAATGTTTTGCAAATCAAAGCGATAAACCCTGTTATTATTCTGGTCTTTGGCAACTGAATTATGTTAATAGTTTGTCTTGATTGCTAATGAACACTATTTGAGAAAGCAGTTCTGAAAGATGGTCAACACCAAGGAACCAGCACCAGAAATCAGAACAGCTGCTGTAGCTGATGCTTCTCAGATGAGTTCCTCCTACAGACAGTACATTCACAGTAGCCTCAGTTTAAACAACTAACACTTCTTATTCTGAGTTAGTGAAGAGCTGGTTACCAGCATATGGAATCTCTGGTAACTGTAGTAAGAATCATGTCCTAGAACAGCCAACACTTTTCACTCGTGATCTTCTCAACTTATTGTTAACCCTGTCACAAGCAATCCCCCCCATAACTTTTATTTTTTTCTCATCCTATACATAGAAATTTGTGATCCTCTAACACAGGAAGAAAATCCTAATGTGATGGGCAGGTGAATATCCTCTATAATATAGTGAAAATACTGCAAACCAACATTACAACACTGGCTCCATGCCAGCATTGCCAATATTGAGAACTATGTAAGAAAGATTTTTGAGAAGCAAGTCTTCAGCAAACATTTACACATCTTGTCCTTTGCACGATTTTGCACACACAGTTCTGAAGACTTGGTAGAAGAGTGGCCAATATAAGACACTGCAATACCCAAGGCAAAAAAAAGCATACTAAATATTACTTACATATTTTTTTTTAGAAAAAGTAAAACATAACTTCATAAAAAAATGAAACGCACTACAGCCATAACAGAGAATATGTTTTCTGAAAGAAACCTAAGATAGCAACATAAGCTTTTCAAATAGGCTTTGAACAAGCTCACAGACAAGAACATTGGCACAGCAAAAACTCAGGTTTTCTACACAACCACTAGACATCCATTAGATGTTTTCTAGACATCTATCAGCCCTCAACATTTCTTGTTTGCCATCACACTTTGAACTAAGGGCAGCGTCTGCAAGCGCCTTCAGAACCTAACAATCCGGTCACGTGCTATCTTGCAAACACCAGACCACTGCAATAAGAGACATTCGATGGAAAACGAACCTTCTGTCTGATCATAAAGTTTCATCTCAGCCTCAGCAGAGCTTCAAACAGAAGAGAAGAGATTCTACAAGAAATCTCCTGGACTGGGCACACGCATTGAAAACTGCATTGAAACCCCCTGTTCTGTTGAAGTGGAATGACTGAGGCTACTGTGATGCTCTGACAGATGCTCTATCTAGTAGTTATCTAAAGCTGAGCCTTTGCTCCTCTTTATAATCAAGGTGATCATAAATCACTAACAAGGCTGCTACAGTGTCATAATCTGAAGTTCTGAAATTTTAAACCAGTTACAGTAAAAATAAATTTTAGAACTGCCCCCCTTTGGTGTTCTTAGGACACTGAAGTATCAAGTTAGTTGACAACTCAAAAAGTTTTTACTACCATATGGAACTACAAACTGCACCACTTGGTTTCAGAATCTTAACCCACAGCAACATTTTAACCAGTTCAGTAACTGATCCAGTTTGTAAAAGTAACCAGGGATGACAAAGATCTTAAGGGATTTCAGCTGCAACACAATCCATGCATAACTGACACTGACCTATCTTAAAACAAATTATGAAAGTTTAAACGTAACTACTGAGAATTAATTTGGTGCCAAATCTTAGTATTGCCAGTGCTTCAGAGCATGTCTGCTGAGAGGCTTCCCTGTGCTACCTCTCCTAAAGGACAACAGTGAAGATTATGAAAAATCCTAATTTTTCTGTAAGGTTCCACTCTCATTAATCCACCTACCTTTAAAAAGGCTGGAATTTAGTTTGACATCTCATCTCCTTATTAGGATATTTGGGGTGTTGGGGAATTTGGTTCGGTTTTTGTTATTGTTTTTGGTTTGTTAGATTTTTTTAATTATTATTTTTAAGAAAAAGTTATTTACTCAGAACAAAAGTAATTCAAGTGTCATTGCTTTTAAGTATACTTTCAGCTTTTCAGACTTGAAGTATCTTCCACATAGAGAATTGCTTCACGTTCTTCAGGGTTCTAATACAGGGCCTGTCACAGAGTTTCACACCTACCCTACATCTATATATCTGCCCTTTTTCTACACCAGCTGTCACTTATCTGTCCTTAAGGCCCGTGAAATAAGTCAAATAAACAAGTTTTTCTGCTGTCCTTTTTGCCAAAGTATTTCAGTTATCTGAGTTCCAGATGTTGGGAGAGTCTGCATCCTTTCCATTTCTTCATGCACTAGGCTCATTGGGGAGAAAAATTTGGTCTAATTACATTCCAAACTATTTCAGTTCCTGCTTAAGGTGCTAATCTTTTATTGTACTTTTGAATGCAAATAACATCCCATTTTTTTTCTTTGCATTCCAGTTTTGTAGCATCTGCCAAAACAGCTTTATACTGAACAAATTACTTCATGCTATTTACACGGAACATTTTAAGAAATGCATGGTGTCATGCATGACCATTGTCCATGGCAACCAGGAAAAAAACCTCCTTCTAAAGACATATGAAGCTGTACAACAGACATGACTGGCACACGAATATGACAAGAAATACTCTGCAAGTATTTTGGACTTTAAATAGTCTACAAAACAGTCACTTTTACAAAACCCCACCGAACTCACAGTGCAAAGAAATACCAGGCTAAAAGAAGCAAGTAGGCCATTAAAGACAGATGGAGATATACAGCTATCCAACCCTATTAACCTCTCTCTCAACCTTCCAAGTGAAAGTGGGAAAATACAGAAGGGACACTAAAGTTTTATGTCCTTTTACTCACCCCTATATCCTGCAACAACCACACATACACACATCTACACCTACTCTTCCTATAAACTGATTCTCAGTTGGATCATACCGGAAATCAAAGGCGAGAACTGAGTATACATCAATCAAGTAATTCACAAAACAGTTTTTTTTCATTAAAATATCATCAACTAGCATCGATGTTCTCATTTTTCAGTTCCTGCTAGAAGGATCCACAGCTGTCATGCTCCCTCCCTCCCTCCCTGTGATGCTAAGTGATTTATGAGAGGAGTCCTATTTATTGTTTAATATCTCCTGATGAAGAAACTTATCAAATATAAACAGAATCAAACAGCAAATCTGAAACATCCGCCCAAGCCTATTAATCCATAAACAAGATGAAGTCTATGACTAAGTTTGCTTGAAAGAAAAAGATAATCCCCCAATGCAGGATTAAAGACTTTTTTTTTAGGGTATGTCTTTACTTTTAATAGCAATTTCATCTCCAACTTTCAGTAAATGTAGTAAGGTTCACAGTATCATCACAGGGATAAAAAAAATACTGCTTATTGTGGTGAGTCATAATATATAGGGTGCTGTTCATATTCTTTGATTCTTTCCTTACAAATCAATAATACTAACAACTCAGTCTAGTTGTAGATAGCCATCTGTATAACCAGCAAAGCCATTGGCCAAGGTACATTTCAAGACAAACCCCATTATTTTTCAAATGCATAACATGCTTTTAGAGAAGAAAATGCAAAGAGAATCTCCAGAATTTTGATACAGAAAACTACTTTCGAAAGTTAACTTCTAAAACGTTTCAAAAATACTACAGATACAGAAGCTTCACAAAGATTTATCTTCATTTTAAAGTAGTAGACTAAAATCAAAGCCCAATGCTCACTGGTGATTCAATACAACCAGCTCCTACTTAAAATTTGCCCAAACATCAGAACACTGAACTAAAATACCTGGTCTGTTTATAGGTGCCATATTGCTTGAACAAAGTATTTTCAATTAATCTCACTATGAGAACCTGCTAATGAACACACACTCAAAAACATGTTTCTTTTTTTTTAATGGAGAATTCATGATGACAATGCATAAAGTAAAAAGTAGTGAAGCATGAATGTACCTCTTTAGAATCGTCAATTCTCTCAAAGTAAACAAAAGCAAATCCTCTTGATCGTCCAGTCCGTTGATCATAAACCACATTGACACCGGTCAAAGGTCCATAGCGGGAGAAGACTTCACGCAAATCTCTCTCAGTGGTATACAAACTGAGACCAAACACTCCAAGACAGGTATTGGGATCTGGATTAGCCTGGTAAGACAAATGTTCAACTCCAATTAAATTTATATTAAAAAGTTATATATTCTCGTATAAAAATTTAGCAATTATAAAATAATTAATCTGAAGAAAACTAAACATACGGTATTATAAAGCTTAACACTTCATTGCAGGATATTTTCAAAAAGGCAACCACTTTCAAAGGTTTTTATTTCAGAAAAAAGACCCAGACAAACTACTCCTGTTGGTGAAAATCTCAGTTCATAAAAATTAAGCATTCTGATTACAGAGAAGCTATAGAGTAATAAGAATCCATTTTATTAGTATTTCATACTCAAATTGCCAACAGGCTGCAGATACAACATACAACTCTGTGCTAAGAACAGGTCTGCCAGCCTGAACTCCCACCTTCGGCCTTTCTGCACGGTCACCACTGGTACTAAAGAGTGCACACTGCCTCCAGCTGCACACACTAAATGCACTTGAGCTCCTAAGAACAGACAACTGAATTATAATTTAGCTTCTACCAAAACTTCTTCCCCCTCTACATCTCCTATCCAACTATACTGAAAGTCAATATTTACATTTGAAAGTTTATTTTCCCACTTGTAAACGGGATGAAAGTCACCTGGTTCTTTCATCTAGAGAAAAACAAGTGTTGAAGGCCAGTTCTGTGAAACTGTAATCCAAAAGAATGCATCCTTTTTTATTTATTTATTTATTTCACTTCAACTAAACAAAGTCAAATATGTAATTGTATAAGGTAAAATTTCTCTTTTGTATTTCTCTATATGGAGAAGTCAAAGTTTCTCTACATGTCACAGAGTTCATCTAATGCCAATTCCACCATAAGATTACTTGAATCAAAATTAAGCACTTCTTTCACTGAAGCTTCTGGCACCTGTTATACTAGATGCAGCAATTTAAAACAGCAGCAACAAGCACAGGGATTTAATGTTTCTGCCAAAATAATAACTGTACGTTGACACACCTGAAATTTGTATTTCAGTTTCAAATTTTCAAACCCATCAATGCACGGTAATTTATGCCCCAGAGCTTGCCTTTCAGCCTGATTCAAAGAGCAAACAGGTTTAGATCTTCTGTCATGTTCTTTTCAGTGCTTTTGTTCAGGAGTCTATTGTGAAAACAAGATGCCCAAACTACTCATATATTTGATGTTCCTTTCTTTCCATTTGTCAAAGTTCAAACTCTTATTTTAAGACACGAATCCTCTGCAATTCCTTATTATAGCTGAAGAGCACACCAAAACCTGGCAGTTTGTAATTTGAAAGTTTTAATTAAACAGGTTTAGATGGATTGAAACATGGAGTAAAAACATATCTGATAATTCAATGGCATTGGCAGCTATACCGATTTTTTTACTGAACTCTTGGGAGTCTAATGAAATCTGTCTTTTAAATCATTGTTTGGAGAAGTCTCTCCACACAGCCCATACCTTTTGCCCTTTTTTTAGCAACCCCCTTACACTTAAAAACCCTATTACCTTTTCTGAGACAAGAGAAGTACTAAGATCAGTCTGCACACCCTAAGTTACAACTGATGGCTACATTACCACTGGAAGGACTAAACTGACTGTGGAGGACTAAAAGGTAGCTTTTATATTAGGTTTTTGTACTGCCTCCCATCAACACAGTATGCAAGCTCTCTTTACAAGATCAGAACAAAATTGCTATCAATTTTCCTGGCATCTTTAGGACCTTGCTATTTAGGGGATTCCAAATCTGACTGACTTGAGTTTCATTTTGACACTACTAGAACTAGTCCTTAGAATTCTCAGAATCCTTAGAATTAATGTGAAATTCACTGTGAGAACAATTTTGGTGTTTCACAAAGTCATTTCCAAGGCAGAAAGACTTCTTCACAGAGCAAAACATCCTAGTATTTCCTGAAGTAGTAAAGCAGATTCTTCCACCTTTCACCAGAAGAACTGCTAACCCATTTGAAGTTCAGTTATTTCTGCAAATTTTTAAAGACATTAGATTAATATTTACTACATTGTGACTAGAGGCCGGCAACAATCCACAAAAAGCTTAACTACGAATGTTGCTTTACAACAGCTTAAACCACTATATGTTAACACTACTGGAGTCTTGCCCTTTTCCACATGCTTTTGCCTGCTCCCTCACATTGGTATCACCTGCTCCTGGTGACACGCTTCACATGGGTAAGCCTCCAAAAAAACGATGTGCTTTTTGACAAAATTAATAAAAAATTTGAAGACTAAACCAGATCAAAACTAAAATGATGAGAAAAGTACCACTGCCCTCAGCAAGGAAAACACTGAGCTGTATTCAACAGCACTCATTTAGATCAGCCTGAAGTAACGGGAAACCAGAAGCTATGGATTAGACAAGAAACTGCTGGAGTGGAGGGCTATGAAGAAGATTAGGGGACTGGAGTACCTCTTACGAAGAAAAGCTCAGAGAGCTGGGCCTGTTTAGCCTGGAGATGACTGAGAGGGGATCTTATCAACACATACAAATATCTCAAGGAAGGGTGTCACAAAGACAGGGTCAGACTCTTTTCAGTGGTGCCCAGCAACAGGACAAGGGGCAATGGGCACAAACTGAAACATGGGAAGTTCCATCTGAATATGAAGAAAAACTTCTCTCAGGGTGACCGAGTACTGGATCACGCTGACCAGAGAGGCTGCAGAGTCTCCTAATGAAAACCCACCTGAATGTGATCCTGTGCAACCCGCTCTAGGTGAACCTGCTTCAGCAGATGGGTCAGACAAGATGATTTCCAGAGGACCTATCCAAGCCCAACCATTCTGCGATTACAAAGGACACTGGGAGAAATCTCTCCAGAATGACATAAGATCAGTATCTTAAATTTTGGTTGTTGTAGCGATACTTCCTCCTGCCCATACAGAGACACTTCTCGTTTACATTTTGAAAAGCTTACTGAACCTTTTTGTAACTGTATATTTTTCTAGTTTATTAAGATTTATGTATTGCCTAATAACACAGGGCTTTACTTCAAGTTACACCAAGTTAAATAATCAGAGGTATAAAATCACAAGCAACTTTCAACATAATATGCTCTATGTTATAAGCAAATAAACACTTGGGAATTTCCTTCTTTGGATTCTCTAGTCAATCTTATCAATACTGGCAGGTTGCAAGCTCACACAGAAAAGGCCTCATTTTTGTGAGGGGTGTATCTACTAGGAAGTGTAAAAAAAAAAAAAAAAGGCAGAAGGGTTCAACTTCTAGAGCTGACGGAAGCAGATGTCACTATATCTGCACATACTGACTTACAATGGAATGTTTTTCAGTGAATTTCTACAACTTCCCTGCCAGTTACAGACCCAAGAAATAAGTGCCCAGCTGTAAGGACAGAGACTGCTCCACACATACCCCCCACTCCCACCCAATTCCCGTATCCTCCAGTGACAAGGCAGCAGGTCAAACTCAGCCTGCAGGTAACCTGGATAAGCAGCAATTGTTTTGATACTCAGCCTTGACGAACATACTCTGCTGCCAGTGTGCCTTCTCCTGTTGGACATAGGAGAATGACTACGGCTCCTTCGACGACGGTACTCTGGGGTGTACGATCTGCTTCGAGAACGTCTCCTATGGGAATGAGAATGGGATCTGGAACGAGTGTAACGTCTGTGCGAATGTCTTCTGGACCTGGATCTTCAACAAAAAGAAAGCTGTTAGTTAGGTCACATGCACATAATGTATTGAACTGTAAGCCTTGAATTTCCTAGACAAAAATCTTTTTTTTAGAGGTTCTCTACAATTGAAATCATTAAGCTGCTTCTACCTTGCACATCTAAAGATTGCACGGACCTCTAACAATCTGCTCGGTAGCACCATTTTTAACTCTGTGAAAGTACTTCTGGCATACACTAAGGATTATATTTCAGGCATTTCAAAGTTTCAACTTTTACCAGCTTGGCTGCTTATGTAACTAATATTTGCACAATGATACAGAAGCCAGATATGCCACATTGTAAAGTACTGTTTTGACTGAAAAACTGAAAGATCTGGCAGCACTATACTGCTGCAATATCTACAAATGAAGTTCAACTAGGGACAAAAATTACTCCAGACCAAAAAACCCTAAACACCTGCTTAACTCCTCAAGCATTTCTTTGCACACATCTTGCCAACAATAAGCTCAGTTTTGAACAGGTAGTTATCTGGCTAAACACTGCAATAAGAGAAACTATAACATTAGCCTGAACTTTGGGAATTCAGAGCACAGCAACTCTTTTTCAGCTGCCCTAGTATGAAGTGTATAAAGAAGATGGGTTACTGATCTCTCCCAAAAACTGGGGAGGAGGAACGACATAACACTACACAATTCCTCTTCCCCCTCCAGAGCTACAAATGCTGTTTCCCGGTTTCTCTCTTCGTTGATGAGAGAAAGATTTGGTAGCTCTCTTTTCTTTTCATCCATATAATGGTGCAAGGGAATAAAGAAGATCAGCAGTATAAGCCAGATAATATTTATGACATATTAGAGGAAAAAAAGACAGACATATCTCTTCTGTTCCACACAAGCTCTGTCAGAACCGAGAGCTATAAAGCTTTACCTTGCGCAGACTTGGAATAGAGAAGGGCAGAGAAAGATATGCAGCATCGAAAAATGAATTTAAATCTTAGAGCTCTCATAAATCAAGAACCTATTCACAACCGATTTAAGATGTAGTTTTTGATTATGTTTTTAAAGCCTCCAATGAAGGAACGTCAAGAACATACCCAACAAGTGCTTTCCAATATTTCCAACAGTTAGAGAGCCTACTTTTTTTTATCTAGCCCTGACTATCCTACTACAGTTCTCACTGAACTTCTTTTTCCTCTAAAAGAAAGGTCCACACAAAAATTCCCCCACGAAAGATTCTGGGGGGAGGAGGCAGGACCTTTACAGAATTGAGATGCAATCCCCTCTCTCTTTTGGAACAGACAAGCCTACAAATTGTAGTTGTGATTTCTACATTAGTCCTTCTATTTACAGCACTTTCTCCATTCATACTCATGAAATCTTTCCCCAACTTCGTCCATCTAGGAGCAGCACAAACAGGCAAATTTAACATAACCCCAGAAGCTTTATAATTTTTACAACAGGAGAAAAGAAATCTACCAAAAGAACACCAGTAACACTGAGTTGACACAAATAATTTTCTGGATATACCTTGATTTTGATCTTGACCTCGAGTGCGATTCAGAATGTTTGGAAGCCCTCGATGGACTGCGAGATCCTGACCTGCTCTCCGATTTTACACGAGCAGGACTCCCAGCTGGAGATTTTGACTGGGAGCGAGACTCCTAACAAAAAAGACAGTATTAAAAATGGTATTGGTTGCATAAATGCCTAACTCCTAACATTTAAAGTACAGTAATTCTATTATATTGATTGCTCCTGAAAAACAAATGGTTAGGCAATACCCTCCAAAACAAATTTCATTTTGCTAACCCACTGTTAATATTGTATGCTTTCCTCAAATAGGTCCCTGCTTGAACCAGATCACCAATTCTCTATTAACTAAGTAATCATGCAAATTCATCTACAACTTGATCATACAGACACTGGAACATAAACCATACATTTACTTAACCTAGGACCCATTCATTCTTCCAGATTCTTTTAATTCTACTTCACTCTTGCTTTCTACTTTTCTTCATTCTTCATTGAGTTTTTCATTTTTCATACTTCGTGTATTCTTCCCCAATTCAAACAATTCATTATAGCCTTAAAAAAATATTCAAGTGCTTCTATCTGACCAATCTTCTGTTCAATTTTTTCCCCCATTCAATTTTAATTTTCTGATCTTTAATACTTTTCATTAGCCTTCTTTTATCTTGATTTATCTTCCACATTCTTGGAAAAAACTCTTCAATTTCTTCACGAACATTAACCTTAATGGAAAAAGAACATTTAGTATATTTAAGCACGTGGGGATTATAAAACTCTGCTGGAGTTCAGATGTTATCTATCAAATTGAAAAGCCAGCAGGTAAAGTGCAAGAAACTATTTTATAAAACAATTTTTTTTAATATCTTTAAAACTGTATAAGTGTCTACGTTCTAACAATGAGCTTACTGAGTTCTCAGTGTTTTACTGTATTTGCAAAGCTACCCTCCTCCCCTCAGACTTTTTTTTAAGATACATAGATACACTAAAAACTAATTAGCACAATATACTGAAGTATTGGTATCATTGATTCCCCCCCCTAAAATAATAGCTATGCATTCTCAGTATTGAATATCCCAAATTTTACTCCTACAGATTACTAAGACACTATCAGTTCAACAGAATGGCCAAAGATTTCCAGTCAAAACCTATCTATGTACATACTTACTTGCATAATACATGCACATAGGCATAAGCAACATAAATTATTATTCTTCCTACTTTTTCTTCCTCATTGTTATCCTGTTTTCCTTATATAATCCATATAAACTAAGACATAGAATAGTATAATTAAAGCAATCCAATACAAGTAAAGACAGGAGGTTTGTTTTTTTTTCTTGCATGGTAAGACACACAAGAGAAAAACTAGGAAAACAAGCAAACAAAGAGCAGGTTAGGATTTCCTCATATTTTATAGTGCACAGCATTTCTAGGGAGCTTAGTTATAAAATCCCCTACAGAATAGTATGCTATAAAAATCTGTAAATTCACAAAAGCGTGCAAAATGCTTAATGACAAAATGCATAGCAAGTTCCCCTCCCATAGGTGTTACATTTCATGTTTATCTGTATTATTTCTCCTCCTGCCTGTCCTCACAGTGTTTTTCTCAATTTATTTCTTACTCTACCTATGTCCAGATTTGCATTTTTTCTTGCAGTTAAAATTCTTCAGAACTCTGGGCTGAAATTCTTTTCAAAGGATGCTGTCCTCATATTTCAAGACAGAAAGTCCACCAGAAATGGAACTTGAGAACTCCCTAGTAACAAGTATTATAGCCACACTACCATTCCCTTTTACCTCAATGAAAAGGACAAGGGACACATGGAGAATGTCACCTATTGGGATGACAGGCCTGCCAAACTTCAACAATGAAGGCCAAATTCAATGCTTGGCTGTGACAGGTGAACCATATAATCAGGTCTGCATAATAGTTACCCTTATTAAGATGGATATCAGTGAAGCTAATTACAGTACTTTCTCTGAAAAAATTATGTACACTCACTGAAATATTACCAAATTTTATTTAGCGTTTCTACATTTGAAAACCACTGTTCATGATAAAATAATTTTGTTTTGGAACCAGTAACATGATTTTTCATCATCTCTCCTCTGGTTTTGTATTCTTCAATGTTTAATAGCTTCCTAAATTCTTTCCTTTATACTTCATCCCTTGCGACAATTGCCAGTTTCTCTGGGAATTATTTCTACTTCCCCCCAGTAAAACTGACCAGCAATATAGAAAACCATTCAAAGTGACATCATATTTACAAAACACCCTTCAATAAAAAGCTTCCTCAGATGGCCCTTCTTCATGAGGATATTGAACTGTCCATATCTTTTACATTTGAAATCAATTCTTGAACAAGAACTCTGAAAGCCTGGACAAAAGCAACCCATCATCCCCCGTCTCACTCCCTAGACACTGCACAGCCTAGAAGTGTTGGGAGGTGCTAAAAATACTACACAATGTAAAAGTCGGCTTAGTGTTCTTAACTATTTACCTGAAGCACCTAAGGATTACCACCTGTAGAGTTTTTTTAATATCAGTTATGACAGCAAATCTGTATAAAGTTGCCAAAACCAAATATGACATCATTTAATGTACATCAAGTCCTTTTGGAACTGTTTAAGACCCTTAGGGGCTGCACTAACAAACATACAACCTCAAAACTAGAGCGACACAGGCAAAAGCCTTAATTCCTACATATTTCAAGCTTCCTCAACCAAATAACTGTAGATGTAAATTGCAGCTGAAGAGAAGCTACCTGATAGCAGTTGCACATTGTGCCTGTCATTGGCAAGCAATTACATCTCATCTTCTGATGCAACATAGATCATCTAGTTATACCTCCTACAAAGCTTCAAAAGGAGAGACAAATGGAATCACAGTAACCTGCAAGAATTTAAGGACTTAAGGATGATGCTGAAAAAGTACCTAATAAGATTTGTATGAGAAAGACTACAGGCAGGGATTAAGAGATTCAGAGCTCCAAGGAGTCACAAAGGAAGATTTTAGAGAATTTTCTTCCTCTACTTCCTACTATAATGAAACAATTAGCAAGCTGTATCTTAATCTATACCAACCCAACTGTTCTTCATGAACAATTTATATCCATTCTGCAATATGAATGACAAAAATATTTAACATTGTATGTTATCTTCAACATGAGAAAACAGACACCTCTACTATCCAAAGCACTAAAGTCTCTCGATTCTGTACTACTTCTTAAGCAACCTATACATTTGGATCTTAGCTCCATCATTACCACAGAAACTAAATACTGCACTCTGGATCCTCAGCACTTTCTTATCTTTCTGCTCTGAAGATGCTCAGTCATTTAAGGGCCAAATGACTGACTGGCCACTGTCACCATGTCAAACCACCTAGATCTGCTGTCACTACTGCCTGCAGGAATAGAAGCAACAGCTAACTTTGTAATATTTGTAAGATCAGACTTCCCTTTCAAAACAAATGCTAACACTCCCCCTACCCCCAAAAAAGCCAACCACACAAAACCAAAAAAAAACCCTAACAAAAACAAACAAAAAACATACCAACCCCTCACCTAAAATAATAACTACAGAAAAAACCCAATTCAATTGTAACAGGGTGCTTCTTCAGAATAAGATACACACCAGGAAACACAACTAATGATTCATCAAGAATTGGAACTTGGAGCCAAAGAAGTTATTGTAGACAAACACAAAATCCAAGGTCTGCAGCTTCAGTTACTGATAAGAGGAGCATTTAAAAGCATTTAAAGAGAGCATTGAAGAGTATTTTTAATCCTTGCCACCTTCTCTCTTCCCAGAAATAACTACAAAATGAAGTGGTAAGGATCTCTCCCCATTACCTCATGATCACATAAAACCAGTCACTGAAGAACTATCAACAACTTTTGATGATCCACCTGAGCAAGACATCAGCCATGTCCATGTATTTCATCCATACCAGTACAGCTGTTTAACTGATGTAAGTTCTATCACTTATCTTCCTTGCATCCTTCAAAATAATTCCTACTTTCCAATATAATTACTATTTTAAAAGCATTTACAACACTTTCACACAGAGTAGAATTGCAGAAGTCTTTCAGAAGTATTCTTTCAGTTTTCACTCACCAAGAGAAGATGATATGATAAAGAACATGGGGGAGGTAACCACAACAAAAAACCAAAATAACAACCTGCTCCTGTCCCCCATGAAAAACCCCAAGCAAACAAAAGAAAACCCCACCAAAACCTATTCTTTTACATTACTCTTCTGTCCTGAACTTCTGTCATGCCTTACCCTCAACTCACACCTTACCATTTCAGAGTATGACTGAAAGGTATCAAAATTTAGAGCAAGATGCTAAATAAAAAGAACAAAATAAGTTTAAACTAGGCTTTCTCTAACAAAGCACGGGAAATGAAATGGAAAGGAAAAAATCATTAAATCACACAGAAATTTCAAATGAAATTCATTTGGCCCTCTTAAGAGGAAATACACATGGGGTGAAAAAAGGACAGGACAACAAGCAGTCTAGCAATACCACTAAGTCAGTAAAATGATAGTTCAGAGTTTCCAAAAATCCCACTAAAAAATCCTATCCAAACTAAAAAAAAACCACAAAAGAAGTCAATCTCTAAGGGGACAGAAAAATGTTAGGAAAAAAAAAGGAATTTAGCAGCAGCCTACGTTCACTAGATGAAACTGTCAAGTTAGTGACATCTCACTTGTGAGAAAAGATGACATTTTAAACAGTTTTGACAGCAATCTCCCAACTTTCCCTGAAATTTATAAGAGAAGTTAAATCATTTTTGCTTCATACTATGCCCTGTTACTCTATAATAAAACCAAAACTGATCCCTTAAGTAGCTATTCGTCTATAAATATTATAATAGTATACATAATAAACTTCTGTATAAAAAGCATCTCGTAAGTTTTGCTACCTTGAAGACATGTATATTTTAAAAGTTACCAAAATAAGTAAACTTTATGCATTTCTCAATGTTCCTCTTTATGAAAAGGGGAGGGGAAAAAAGGCTTCAGTAATAAACTTTTTGAAATTACAAGTTGATCTTCTCACTGAGGCTTGAAAATACACCTCTTCAGGGAGGCTTCTGTAGTCACTCCTTTACCACACACGGAAGATGGTAAAAAGAATTTGTTTTCAAAAAGAGCAGTCTTCCCAGCTGACATGGTCCAGAACAACCTAGAATTTATTAAGCTCGATTAAAACAAACAAACAAAAAAATTAAAAGAAAAATAAACCCCTGACTTTCAGAAAAACTCTTGTTTCCCACACCGGTCATTAGACACCACAGGGCGATCACAGCACTCTCCAAGTGAACACAGAACCCCTGAGCATAAGCACACATTGTGCCTGTGTTTCAAAAGGTGTGGAAAGCAATACGCCTTCCTTTGCTCAGAGGTGGCACACTGCCACTTCAGGAGAGTGGAATACAATAGCTAAACGAGCCCGACCCCCGCACCGTTTGTGGGTTTTTTGGCAAAGAAATTATCTCAAAGTTGATCAGTTACGTAATTCCACAGGTAGTTAAGTATTTTGCATACAAGCTTCATGAAGAAAATATAAGGCACTTTCACAGCTAAACTAACCCAAAAGCTTCTCACATACCTAGGAATTATGCATACTTCCTTCAACAAGATGGCTGACGTGCAAAGTCATACATTTCTTGAAGTGCTTTATTAGTTTTTACTATTTAGCTCACTGTAACATTCTGCACAGAGCAGAAAGAGACATCTCATTAGAAGGAAGGAACAGAACCAATACACAGTTATAAAATGGGAGTTCAACCTTTGTTCTGTTAAAAAATTTTATCTATTTAGACCAACAGCACATTAATACTGGTACAAAACTACTAAACCTTTACAACAAATGTTATCAGAAGCTCGAAAAAAACTAATCAAAGTTTCACGTGGAGCTACTGAAGTGCAGATTTGTTTAGACTCCCTCTTGTTCGCTGCTCTGGGAAACATGTTAAGTTGTACCACAGAACACATACTAAATAAACAACACCCTATTTAAAATAATGACAAGTATGAAAGGAAATAAGAGTTGCCTGTCACCTGACAACAATAAAAGAAAAAAAAAAAAGCGTCATTTGTCTAACTTCCTCACCAAAAGCATTCAGTGGTGATAAAATACTTCGACTTTTCCAAAACCAAGTCACTGGATAACAAGCACTACTTAAAATATTTTTTTATTCTTAATGTCCATAAACTTAGCTCTAGCACATCCACTATATTTTTAATTCTTCTGTCAATTTCTTTCCATGAAATCATCATGCTTGAGGAGGGGGATTCTTCTGTTCAACCAGCCACATTCTTAATAGAGAACTTGCTGAAGTTGAAACAAAATGACACAAAACCAGAGTGGATGTTGATTAATATGAGCATATTTGGTTAGCATTTGCTTAAAAAAAGAATTTAATAAAGAGATGGGTGAGCTCAAGAAGGAAAAAAAGCTCTACAATGATTTTACCCAATACTTTAGAAATGAAAGTTTTTAAATAGTGCAAATTAAGCAATTTCATTGACAAGTTATTTCCATAATTATTTTCAATTTCCTGATCAGATTAATCAACATTATGATTTAAAAATAATAAATTAGAGGCAAAGCACATATGTGGACAATATCTTAATGCTGATAAAATAAGCTTTTAAAAAAAAAATCCTGATCATACTCAACTTTCATTGAAGTGTTTTGGGACAATGTGCATCTACACAGGTAAAACACAAAAGGGCATAAACTGAACTTAAAGCCCCCTTACTCCTTTGGCATTTAGTTTTTCAAAAGTGCATCACACTAGTCAGTACTTAAGCGTGAGGGGGGTGGAAGAACGGAGAGGGTACTCAGAACTCTTATTTTGCCGATTTCCAGGAAAACGGGTTCTTTACAAAGTTTTTTCTGGTTTCTGCAGTTCTTTCTCCCAGTGACATTTTTTGCTTTACTCTCAGGTTCACGTGCCTGTATGGAGCAAACTGAAGCACCAGGATATTCAATGCATGATAAGAGTCCTATCCAACTGGGAATAGCAAACTAAACACTACAGCCTCAAAGTTGCACATGCTTAATTTTATGCCTATGGGCACTTTCAGTGGAAGTTAAATGTAAAACATTACTCTGAAATGAAATTTCTTATTTCAAGTATTTTAGTAGCATCACAATAAAAAAGTATTACTGAAGAAAAAAAAAAACTTACAAAGGTGCTTTAATAGAAGCACAACTCCCCCAAATTACAAACTACTCAAGTACCTGCCGTTATGTTCAATTATAAAAAACACCAATAGACAAGACACTGGCACATGCCAGACTTATTGAGAAATCTCAGTGTTATGGAGCAAAAAGAGAAGTTTTCCAAACAGAGACTCGACACAGTCAGCAGCTCTTTCCAACATATAAATTTTCCACCACAAAAAAACCCAAACATACAAAAAACCCCAACAACTAATAAACAGCAGTCACAGAAACCGCTCCATAGGACTTTTCAGACTTTGCATACTCTGAAAACATTATTTTACTTCTATCTTTGGCAGGAGGCAGTGTGAATACTGAAAGCACAAAGCTATAGCAGCTTTGTAATACAAACAACAGATCCATCAAGGAACCCAATATAAATGTTCTGGATATTAACCTAATATAATTAATTCCTAACAATAACCCCTCAGTGGGAATACAGACAAGAAAACAATTCTTAAAAATATAAATATTGGTTGCAAAATGGGAGATTGAAGTAATAATAAAAAACAAAAAAAGAAAAAAACCAAACAACCCCCCCAACTAAGTATACTCGTTGCTTAACTTTCTGAGACTTAGCTATTTCCCCTTCAGAGATTAGTTTATTTACCTGAATAGATCTTAGCTACACAGCCACCTTTTGTCCAAGCAATCAACACAAGAACAGGTTTTGTTCACCTCCCCGAGGAAGCAGCAGCAGTCATTGCACAGCCAGGTAAAGAACTTTCGGCCTACGGAATTTATTTTTTTTTTAACTAACACCATAAAAAGGGCAACAATACTCGTGTAAAAATAATTATTGGAATATGACACTGTTCTTCCAAAATTTCATTGCTTGTTTCTCCAGACAGTAACTACATATAACTGCAAAGCTACTGTCACTGATTCATCAAAAAGAGTCACTAAAAGGATGCTCAGGTGTTCCTCTAAAGAATCAAAACACAAAAAAATCTCTGCAAGTTTCTTTAAAAAATAAATGGTGATGGAGGACTTGAACATACATTTTACTCCCGTTTCAAGCAGTTTCTAATTCCTGCTTGCCTCGATCATCCCTAAGAAAAACCCACAAAACAACGAACATAGAAGAGACCTGTCACACGTGTACGTGAACACCTGCAGCCATTAGAGGAAAAAGACACAGTCCTAACGAGGTTACAAAGCCACAGCAGCTCGTCCGAAGCCCTCCAGCTGCGCGATCGATGAGTTTCACTGGTTTAACAGCGACAGCCGGACCCCCCCGATGGCCGGAGGGGGCCCGGCCAGAGGCCGCTCCTGCAGCCAGGGGAAGCAGCGCACCTCGCACAAAAGGACGCGGGGTCCCTCCTCTTTCGGGCGGGAGGAGGCCTCGGCTGCCCGGCCCGGGAAGCGGGGACGGGGAGGGGCAGAGCAGCGACCCGCGGGCCCGGCGGGCAACAGGGCGGCTCGGGAGCGCGGGAGGGAAACAGCAGCGGGCAGAAACCCCGGGGGCTACAGCAGCGTCGTTCTCACAGAAACAACCTGCACTGGCGGGCAGGGGCCGATCCGCAGCACCGGGGCCCGGGGCCCGCACCCAACCGGGGCGATGGGACAAGCCACCGTGTGCCGGAGAAACGCAGAGAGCGGAGGGGGACGCGGGCCGTCACCCACGGCCCAGGCGAACCTCAGCCGCCTGAAGGAGCCATTTTAGAGCCAAGCTGCGCTGTCCCCACCCCCGCCGGGCCGGAGGACGCCGAACGCCCCCACCCCCCGCCCCCGGGCCCGGCCCCCCCCTCAGCACGGCCCGCGCAGGGGCGGCCACTCACCCTCCCCTCGAAGTTGTTCTCCTCCACGTCGCTCATGTCGGCAGAGTCCTGGCCACGGGGCTGCGGCGAACGGGGGACGCTAGTCCCGATTAGCAGCAGCAGCACCCACGGCCGCTATTATCGCCGCCGTTACCGCTATTGCCGCTATTACCGGCACCACCGCTGCCTCCCGCCCGCGCCTCCCGCACCGCCGCAAAATGGCGCCGCCGCGGCCGCTCCGTCTGCGCCCGGCACCGCGCGCGGGGCGGGACCGCGCCCGCCCCTCACAAAGGAGGCGAGAGCGCTGCGGGAGGACCCGCCGCGCATGCGCAGACCTGCCGTCCCGGGAGCGCGCGCGCGCGCGCCCTCATACGTCCCTGCCCGCCCGCTCCCGCCGGGTGAGGTAGTGTTGCAGGGAAACGTGGAATACGTAAAAAGATTTTTCTTAAGAAAGGATGTTCTTTGGTGTTTAATTTTTGTATGTTTTCCCCCAACAACAAAGGGGATTTAATCCATGAAACAGATAGGCAGCTAACAAGCAAGCTCTAAGTGATGTCCACGTGTTGGAAAGCTAAATTACTTGTCGGTAGAATTGTCTTGTTAAGGCTTAGGGCTTGACACGTTTGAATGATCTCAGACCTTGGGGGAGGTTAACAAAACCGAAGAGAGGGATGCCCACTGATGGTGAACACAAAGAATGCAGAATTTACAGGCCATAGGGCCATTTGGCAGAACTCCCAAGGTAAGGAAGAAACTAATAAAGACAACAACTGTGTTGATTTCACCTCTGACTGGGTACAAGGTAATTCCAGCAGGGGAAAATCGTGACCACCGACTCGCAGACCCTTCACCCATGAAACCCAGTGACCTAAAAGAAGAGAAAGACGGAACACGCAGGCTAGTTAGCATGAGAAGCGAGAGATCATCAACCAGCAGAAGATAGAATACCAGTTAATAAGAGAACTAGGTAACTTGTAGCCAATGAACATTGATGCCTTCACTTACTAAAATGTATAAATAGGGAAAAGTTTTGGTAGTCATACTGGCTTTGCCACCCAGCGCCACTTTCTGTGCAGAACTGTAAATACATCTAACACCTCAACTCTGTGGATTGGCTTCTTGCACATCAGGTAAAAGAACCTATTTTGGGATATTTAATATGCGAGGCTGGAGGACTGATTTTGTCGTACACACACGGAGGTAAAGTCACGTGATCCCATCTTGAGTGTTTCTAGGAAACAAAGGCCTAAATTTTCGCTTGCAATCTTGAGAACTGCCTTTTAAGCACTATTTTACTTAAAGGTTTATCCTTTCTGCTCAGTTACCTCAGAAAGGTTTCTCTGTTCCTAAATCCCGTGCGGTTTTGATGCTTCTTCCTCCAGCGTGCACCAATACCTTGCAGTACCTTGCAGGAACCGAGACTGACTGGTAGTTCCTTTGGTGAGAAAATTTCCAAAGATGATGAAACAGCTAAACTTGCTCTGTCAGCACTGGAAAGCCAGGTGAAGACGCATGGCCAGCAGCTGCAGATTGCCCTTCCCAGATTCTTGCTAGTAGTGATAGCAAGAATGTTCCTGCCCCAGCTCTGCATCTTTCCTGTGCTTCTTCAGGGGCAGGAGCTTCTCTTTGTGCTTTAGAAGCTGTTCTGTCCAAATTCCTGTGCTGGCTGAGGCTTGTTATCTTCAGTTTGCCACCATTGTACCCAAGGGGTGAGCAGCCTAACTGTGTGCTCATGTGAATATTTCTGAAAAGGAATGAGGCACTCAGAGGGTGAATCAAAGGCAGGAGGTGGTTCACCTTTGCTACATGAAGCACACTCCTAAGGCTATAGACAATGGCAGTGTTTACAGCACTGGTTGCTTCTCCAGCCTGTGGCACTGGGTTTCCAACAGATGCTGTGTCCCAGTGGAGAAGCCACATTAGCACTGGTAACCAGTGGTCACCACAGCTCAAGGTTCTAACAAGCCTTGACATACACTCTTCTTTACAGAAATGGCTAGTATTTCATCCTACCTGGACCATAAATAAAATTGATCATTTCTTGCTTCTATTGCAAATGGAAGGCTGGAACTGTACCTGCCAGCTCTTCCTCTTTTTCCTTGATGAGTCAGAAGCAAATTATCAATTAAAGAGTAAATTAGCTCACAGTGGTAAAGAAGGCAGTATGGGGGTATCCTAGTTAGAGGGGCTGGTACCAGTTTATCACTATGTGGGTATAACGAAAACTGGGTATTCTACACCTTGTATGTCATTTCTGATGGACTGTTAATAAATGGATTGTTTGGTGTTAAAACCAGGTGTTTTTTTCTGTATCACTGCATTTATTGTAATCTTTTTAGTAAATTGTAACTCTGACTTGTAATCTCCCTTGAGTCGGGTTCATTTCTCCCACCAGTTTACTCTTAAACCAGCACATGGGGAAAGACCTTCCTTGTAACTGAGGTTTGCAAAATATTTAATTTTGGCTAAAAAGTTTCTTGCATGTCACTTACTTCAAAAGTTTCAGTCAACTCCTTAGCCAGCTCTTGTTAAATTACAATTAAATTGTAATTTTCATTCCTAGGAGGCTGGCCTGAGTTTTAGCCTCTGCTGATATCTCACTTTTCAAAAGCCATTCTGAATACGTCATAATCTGTCTTTTATACCAGCTCTATTCCATTCAGCTCCGGTAGATAGATTTGTTCATCTCCCTTTTCAAGTGTAACTTTATTAGTAAAGTATTTATTCTACTGCAAGATCACATGCTGTTCTGGCATTATCTGATTCTGATCCTGTCTGATGTTGCCTATATTCTAACTCCAGGAACAAAAGGGAATGAGCATGAAGGCATGCCTAAATTCCGAGATGTAAATGCTAATCAATTCTCCTCTACCATAGGATGGATCACTGGAAAAACAGAATATGAAGAACCCACTGAAAATACATAGTGGTCACGCTAAAAAAAACAAACCAAACAGACCAAAAACCAAAAAACAAACATGCAGGGGAGGGAGGGAAAGGCCAGGAGAATATAAGACAGGAATATACTTTTTCTTAACCTGTACATATATAAGATCTAGCTACAGTACACATTGTGATTCCAGTTCCTGAGAGTTAGGCTAATCCTAATGCAGACATTCAAGACATTTGCATTATTCCAGCAGAATTTTTTCGTTCCTGTTATCCTAAGACGTTCTGGCAATTAAGTCTAAAGTAAAAATGGCAAAATCTATTTTTAAAAATTCTAATCAAGTTTATATTTTAAATTGAAAACTACAAGATGTCTTCACAATTTTTTCCATAACTCTTCTGCCTTCATTGTTCTCTACAATAACTTCACCATAGTTTCCTGGACTATAGAGACAACAATTATTTGATATTACTTTTCAGATTTCATTAGTTATTAGTCAGTAAGACTGCAAAGTTGATCTGCATCTTTGGGAGCCTCTCTGCTAAATGGGAGATGGTTTAAACACAGAAGACAACTAGAGATGACCTAAAGGATACACTAACGTGACACAATTACATGTACTTCAAGCATGCCTGATGGAGGTTTTTCAAGCAATATTAATATACTGTTGTAATATACTGTTAGCTTTAATGCAGTAGTGAGTATACAGTATTCACAATTTGGGGAAAAAATGCATTTTAGGGGGAAAGATAGGCCCAGATCAAGCCCATTCCCTAAAGTGAAAGGGTATAAACAACTGGTAAGGGATCAGGAGGAGGGAAAAATAGGAGTGGTAGTAAGGCAAGTATAAGGTTGCATATATTCTTATCTGCATATACAGATTAGAGGATTAATTGGTTAAGTAAGAAGGCAGAAGGTACAGTTATCACAGAGCATACTGATTAGTGTGCTGTTCACTAGCCATTACCATTCAGCAGTTTAAACATATATTATGAGAGGAAATTCTTAATACATATTTAAAAAGGACAGAGCAATAGTTATGCAAATTAATGTCAGAAGAACAGTCTACAGAAAATGAATGGCATGAGAGGAATGAAATAATATTGCAGCCTCAACCTATTTTTTTTTACTGTGAAAAATAATACAGAACACTGCAATATATCAAGTTTTTACTTCTCCAGTCCTGACCTTTTATCTGTCCCTTGAAATGATGCCCAGAATATTTTTACCCACAAATTTAAGGACCATACAAACACTGTTAAGTTTTGATTTTCATATGTCACTGAGGAGAAACACGGTGCTTGATATTGTTTTGTCATACAGTTTTTACCACACAGATAAGGGGGAAAAGTATCCCATGATATTGTGAGATGCATGTTTATGAAAGATGACCAGATAAATGATGCCTTTAGGCAATAGGAATTAAGAATGTTATAAATAGTTGAGAGTTCCTGTCCACAGAGGGTATATTAATAGTGGAGACAGATTTCTTAATATAATTTTGTGACCTTCACAAGGAAATCTTCCTGCTATTACATTATTGACAGATTTCCCTTTCTCTCCCTGGTAAAATCTAAATACCATATAAATTATATTTGCAAAGACATTACATCTGTTCACTGCATGTCTGTGAAAATAGAGGATTAATCACTGAGCAAACAATATAGTAATAAATGGTGATAAATAGCTGCAGTATATTTGTAATGTGAAGTCCATTTCAGACCATCTGTTTTTGATTTTTTTCAAGAGGGAATCTTCATAAGAAAATACCTACAGAAACTGATGAAGTGATTCTGCTTTAGAAAATACTTCTAGCAACAATATTGTTGGTGCTGCGCCATATATAGTCAAACTGTTCACTCAAAAGCTTACTTAGCAAATAATTCAGTTTTTATTGGTTTTGTTTGTCCTCATTTAACATTGTACGATTTAGAAAAATACTTTTGTCTGTGGGATGGATTGCATAATCGAATATATAATTCCTTTAATGCAGCCTATTCTGAATTCTCTGTGGTAATACAGCTTTCTATTCAGTTCCAAGATTGCCTATTTTCTCAAATTTAAATTAACTCTAAAGTGAACACCAATGTTTTCCAGACAAACAAGAAAAAAACCAATAACAACCAACTTTACCAAAACACGTTTCCCAAGATTCTGAAATAAGTGACTGTGAACTAGTTGATGTAAGAAAAGTTTTATATGCAACTTATTCACCAGCTGACATGATACTACCTGCCAACAGTTTTGTCTGTTTACTCAGGTCTAGGCCACTGGCCACTCTGATGTATAAATATCCCTTCTTCTAGAACAGCAACAGATTTAAATGCAGATTTTCCTGCATCTAACCTCTGAAAAATATAAAGGTTGGAAACCGAGGAGAAGCCAGGTAGCCCCTGACACCCACTGGAAGGGAGGGAAAGGTGCAGCATGGCATAGTGCAGGTGTGGGGGGACTGGTGGGGAGGTAGAGCAGAGGTGAGATCAGCAAGGTGCCGGGACAACATGGGCTGTAACTGTGTTTATTTTACAAGGGATGCAATGTTGGAAACAGAACTTTCACCTACACGGACCTATAACATTTGAGTTGTAACCAATACCTTGGCTTGTCTGGGTAGGGACAGTCCTGAAGGGATTGAGCTGAGGTGAACAGCAGATACTCCTGAATGCTATCAACTCTGCAGCTGTTTGATGTGACCTTATGTTCTTTGCTTTGCCCTTATGTTCACCTTTGCTTAACTGATACCAGCTTCCTTTAAACACCACCTTGCAGGAAGAGCCTGAGGTAACTCACCAGCGCAGTCATGCACCCACAATGGATTTTATTTACGCAATTATTGTAGTGGGAGTTTATAGACCACCCCAGCCGCAAACAGGCACAGAATCACAGAACAGTTAGGGTTGGAAGTGACCTCAGGAGATGTAGTCCAACCCCCCTGCCAAGGCATGGTCAGCTGGAGCAGGTGACACAGGAATGCATCCAGGTTGGTTTAGAATGTCTCCAGAGAGGGAGACTCCATGACCTCTCTGTGGGGCCTGTTCCAGTGCTCTGCCACCCTAAAGGTAAAGAAGTTCTTCCTCATGTTGAGGTGAAACTTCTCGTGTTTTAGTTTATGGCCATTGCTCCTTGTCCTGTCACTGGGCACTGAAAAGAGCCTGGAAACATCCCCTTGGCATCTGCCTTTGAGGTATTTATATGCATTAATGAGACCCCCCTCTCAGATTTCTCTTCCCTAAAGAGGCTCAGCTCCTGCAGTCTCTCCTCCTAAGACAGATGCTGGTCCAGCCCGCGCCTATGCGGGTTACAGTACCCGGAGCATGGACGATGGCAAATTCCCGGCACGATGCCGAGGGAGGGCGCCCGTTCCCGAGGCGGCTGCACAGCCCCCTCACGCCGCCAGGGGGCGGGAGCGGCGCCGCGCGGCGCGGGGGGCAGGGGGCGGGGCTTCGGGCGGTGCGGCGCGGGCGGAAGCGGCGCGGCGCGGGCGCGCGGCGGGGCCGGAGGTAGCGCGGGGCGGCCGCGGGGGGCGCTGTACCGGGGGCCGCGCCGGGAGCCGGGATAGCAGCCGGGATAGCAGCCGGGATAGCAGCCGGGATAGCAGCCGGGATAGCAGCCGGGACAGCGGGGGAGCCGCGTCCGGGGCCGGGCAGGGGGGCTGGCGGGGCTGCGGGAGGGCGGCGGAGGAGGCCCGGCAGCCCGTGCGTGCACGGGGAAAGGGGGGTGGCTGCAGGCTCGGGCGGGCGCGGGATGGCGCACGGCGGCTGCGGCTGCCGGGCGCGTCCGCACCGCGCCTGAGCGCCCGCGCAGTGCCGCCCCTCCCCTCCTCCGGGAGCTGCCCTGCTGTGGGACAGGTTTGTCCTCCTGGCTGCCTTCCCGCCGGGTGTCGGTCCCAGCGCCGGTGCTGCGGTGTCCTTGCGGGCCCCGCCGGCGGAGCTCTGGAGCGGTGAGTTGTGCGGTGATCCGGGCATCCCTCCGGCCGGAGAGCCGTGTCCCAGGGCTGTGATGCAGTGTCCTTGGATGGGAGGAAGTGGTGGAGAAAACAAGGGTTGCCTGGTTTCCTTCACCGTTTGCAGTGGTCTTCCCGTTCTAAACTATGACCGCAGTGACTCTGCAAGATCTCGTACCGTAAGGACACAACTTCTGAAGAGGCAAAGCTTGATTACAGTGATGTGATGGAACTTACAGGGGGGAAGAATTATTTAATTCATGTTTAAACAAAGGCAGTATCCTTAATAATGTCAGGTTAAGTGATCTTCGGGCACTAACATGTCTACATACAAACAACGGGTAAATGTTTCACTGAAATTGGTCTCTTCGGTAATATTGAATAAATAGGAAGAAGCAATATTGAAGGAAATTTGCAAGGTTTGAAACATTCAGTTTTAGGAGATTATAATATATGAAACTTCTTGACAGCAATAGTTGTGGGATGCTTCCTGCTTACAATATAATAAAATTGCTTTTCTATGTAATATCTGATGACGTTTTAACTGCACTTTAAATCTTCCCATTAAGTTTATTTTTGTAAATGTTTATAACGTACTATCATGTCTACTTTATTTCTGTAGCTCTGTTCATCATTCATTATTAGTAAACTTTCTTTTCAGTTCCCTAACCTAACATGGTAGCATCCTGTAAATTCTCTTTTATGTGTCTTGTCATCTAAAATATACTGACAGCTAGAGTGCAGTGTATTTTCTGTGTTTGTGTGCCACAAAACAAGAAGAGAGAATTTTTGTTCTATGCTGTGACATGATGTGGAATTTCCTTAGAGCAGTTCAGATAGGGCTAACTAGATCTTTTTTGTTGCTGTTGTTTTGGGATTTTTTGGTTGTTATGTTGCCCCCTGAGTTGGCTCATTGGTGTGTGTGTGAGGGTGTTTTTTCACCGTGAAAAGTGAACTTTGTAGGAATTGTGTCTTTTTTTAAAGAGTCTTCAGAATATGGACGTGCTGAACATCATAGTTAAGCATGCATGTGATTTGTTCCAATTGTAACGTAGAGTTTATTTTGGAGCAAATGTAATGAATTGTTGTTTCACTCTCGTGAGAATACCAAAGAAAGGAGAGAGTATGAAGATGATATTAGATTGTGAGTAGCATCTTGTTCTAGTGTCACAAGTGGAGTGATTGCAGTGTTATACCAAATATGGAAATTTATTGTTATCTTTGTTCCTGTTCTTGCTGGAGATGCCCGTGTGTATAAAGCCTAAATTATTCTGGCCTCTTTTTGTTACTTCATATGTTAAAATATATAACTGTTTAATAATTCACTTCAGGTACTTGAGAGCCCCAGAGAATTAAACATTTATGCTGCAATTCCTTTGTTCTAGCAAATAAATCTTTTTCCTAAAGCTTTGACAATTGGAAATAAAGCTACTTCCTTTCTAAAAAAAACCAGCAAACCCTTTTGTGTTCTCTACTTTTAGAGACTCCTTTTGGCTGTGATCTTCTTGAAGGAGGCATTAGTATTAGCTAATCCCATACTGTGGTTTAGCTGTGGGATTGGATGTCATTTAATTGCTAAAAGTGAGATATTTCCCCTGGAGTTCATGGTGACTTGTACGGTTTCCAAGAATAGTAAAAGGCACTTAGTTCTTGCATCTTGCCCAGAATGTAAGTAGGATAAATGCATGCTGTCAGCTTAAATTGTCAGCTGTGTAGTCAACGTATCTGCAGACTAGTAAGTGTCAAAAATAGCTGTTTTCCACTAGCTGTCAAAAATCTGTGAGGCTCAGTCATTCAAATGAATGTGTTGTGTCCTTGTACAAGTTTACTGCTAAAATGTACTTTATATAGTATTTACTTGTTATTTGACAACTTCTTTCACCTGTAGTTGAAAACTTGTGCCATTAAATGGACAGGGTTTCCTCAACTGAGCATTATTAATAGTCTCATATATTTTCTTTTGTGATTGTCAACTTTACAAAAAACATACATATATTAGCATTTGCCTATGTAGTTTAAAAGATTAATTTTGGATTGCTCAGAACTGAATCAGTACTTTACCTACATAAAACAGGTCCTAGACAAGAGCACTTAAAAGTTATTCCACTGAAATTGGTTTCTTCACTAATATTGAAGAGATAAGAGGCTACCAGTTAAATTTTTGGGTACCTTCTACTTAATTTTAAGAACAGTATATTTTGCAGTGCAGACCACTGTAGTGTTATGGTTAACTAATGTCTGTCATAACCCCTGTAGTGTGCTAAGATGAACTGACAAGTCAATCTAGAAATAATAAAAGATGTAAAAGAAAAGGATTTATCTGTCTTTAATATTTCCTCCAGTGTTAATTTTTCTGAAATCTTCAACTGGATCAGTCTCCTAGGAAGGAGTGTGAATCCAAAGCCTTGTCTGTTTTGCAGTTTTGCCATAGAAACGTAATTTTGATAGACAAATTCATATGCAGTTTGAATTGTACAGGTTTCTTGAAAGAAAACCAGGCAAGTTAAATTATTCTTCTCTTCCCAGTGGTAAAAGTCCTTTTTTGCTGCCATTCTACGGGAATTGTGTTTGTGTGGATGCTGCACTGTGTGTCCATGTATGAGCAGTGGCACTCGCTCCCCCACTGCAGCTGTCACTTTGTTAGTTGTCTCCCCCCTTCCCCTCCCCTCGTAGTTCTCTTTAATGACACCTACCTTCCTTTTAGGTCTCTTTAGAATGCTCAGTGAAAATCACTCTCTTATCAGTAGCCTACATTCATCATCCTGCAGGCTTGGCTCTCTGTAAAACTAGTTAAAATTAGCTAAACATTATCATCTCGGAAGGAAGTTTTGAAGTCCCGGGGGCTTTGGAAAGAGTGATACAAAGACAGCTGTGAAATTTCACAAGGGAGTAGAGGTACTAGTTAGGAATTTGCAGGGGAGGACTTGTCATAGCCTGGTGTTCAACTGCAATTAAAAAATGGTGGCAATTTTATGGGAAATGAGAAGCCAAGAAGGTGCCTTATGCTCTATCATAACAGACTCTTAGGAGCAAGGGTCCTACTGTGACCTGAAAAGCAGCAATAAAGCATAATGAGAAAATAAAGTGTCCGAGGGGGAATGAAGCTGAGATATCTTTTTTTTTTTTTTGTCCCCAAGAAGCTGATACAGAGATATAGAAACGTTTTGGGGCCCAGATGGACCCAGTGGGAGGAAGGGAACTTCAGCAAGTATAACATACTGTCTCTATTGATATCTGCTTGCTTTAATTTTCTTCACAAGCCTTGCCAAGTCATTTCCCCTCTCAAAATCTTGAATCTTGGCTGACTGCCCACAGGCAAGGAACAAAGAATTTCTGTTTTTAAATGGTTGGTTTATTTTAAAAGCATTTACTGACAGTAGTAGGCAAAATAAAGGGGGGAGGAGCTGAAAAAAAAAAGGATACTCTAAGATACCAAAAAGTACTTGAGCAGATTCCTTAGACGTGATGCAAAATAAAACCAATGCAAATAGGACCACATGAATTCAAAATAGAAAAAAGTCACCAATATTTCTAAAATACTGACATACAAAAGGTAATCTAGTGTTTGGGCTCTCAGATAATTTTATATCAGAGCCGCTGTTAGCTTGTTGTGTGAGTTTTCAAGTCTCAAGCAATATGTTTTTGCTTTTAACTTGAAGTTCATCTACAAAACAAATCGTGTGCTCTTCTTAGAAGCCTGTAGGAGGTGGAACTGTTTCTGGTTTAAGATATGTCTGAGATTATCCCAGCAGCTCCTCAGTAGCGACACTGTGTGTGCTTGATGAGCTGTGACTTTTATTGGCTGCACTGAGAGACAGGGACTACCTGGAGCACACAAGGAGATTTTCTTCTTTCTTTGTTGCAGCACTGCAGAATAGGTATTCTTGGTAGTTGCCCATCTTTGCTGTTCCCTTAAACCTCCCATCTCCTATGATTTCATTTGGAACATCCATTAAAGGTATTCCTCAAAAGACAGGTAGCAATAAGGCAAAAGGATAAATTTTACTTTTTATCAGTTTTCCTTGGTAGTTGCAAGTCTATGGCATGCAGAAGCAGGGAATGAAGAAACACATGCTGTTGGAGAAGGTATAAAGATAGATGTACTGGAAAAGACACGAAGACAGACTCCTTTGGCAGTGCACTCCAAAAGTGGTACAGAACTGCTAAAACCTGCAGCCCAGCAGCTGTCATAGTGATAGGGCAGCCTTTTTTTTTGCCCAGAAATGTGCCTTCATACCTGTTCTTAAGATGGCAATGTACTGTGTAGTGCTGATCCTTCCTCTTGAGCCTAGCAGGTACTACTATAAATTGTCTCTTCTATTAACTGATCTATGATGCAGTCTGGAAAGACCCTCAAGTTTCACCAGCACACAGGTACAGCATTTTGCTGGGCTCTGTTGTGTCAGGCATTGCTGAGGTTTTGTCAGGAATGTATCTTCTTTTCTGTCTCTGCTTTGACATTTTTGACATTTTTCTGTTGACGAGGTGACACACGCCCTACTAATTTACCAAAATCTACCCAGGCTCCATGCCATCTGGGGACTGGCCTGTCCGAAGCCCTTTGCAAAGTTCCAGTGAGTCCCTTTGAGGTACGATCTTTCCTACAACAGGGAAAGCAATACAACACCTCTTCCAATTTTAAGTAGCACTTCCATTACGTTCATCAATAACAGTATTGTTGCAACAGAATTTAGATAATAACTGGAGCCAATTGTAACCGTGGGGATCTCCTTTACAAGGCCTTTGATGTTGAAATTAAGAAAAGAAAAGTACTGGTAGCATTCATACTCTGGGCCTGGATGTTTCCCTGTGGGATAGCCCAGGACAGGCACAAACATTGCCAAAATCAGAAAGGAAATGGGTAAAATGGCCTTTAAAAGGAGAACCCTTGTGCTATGGGGCCGTCAGGCAATGCTGATTTCAGGGTCATTGTTAGGGCCACCTACGGAGCTCCTGCAGTAGTGACTGAAGAAGGTAGAGCTAGCACTTCCCGTTTTTTACCTTTATTCTTTCTTCGTGTTCTTAAACAAATCTTTGTTTTTGGAACAGTGTCCGAGAACGCCGTCAGAGCATTGGCAGAAAACTGCCAAGCGCAGTCTTTGTTTACAAAACAATTACCGGGAAAGCAGCCAAGAAAACTTTGTTTGTATAAAGAAGAGGGGAGAAAGTAGCAGAGGTTCCCTGACAGCTGTGGGATTTACCCAATGAAGACCTCTTCCCCCACCACTCTCCCAGAGACATTCTGGGAGAGCTGTAAGGCACATACGCAAGCAGCATCTACTATCATTCCCTCTGTGTCCACCAGCTTCTTCTGCAGCTTGACATACTCCTGGCAGAGGAGCATCAGGTGCTTTTCCAGCTTGGCCACCTCCTCTTCTTGTGCAGGTTGTAATCCAACAACTGTTTGCAGATGTTCTCTGTAACCTCAATTAACCGTATGTCCAACTGGGTGTACTTGACGGCAGAGCCCTTCCCATCCAGGAAGCCGTACTTGGTGTCAATCACCTCCTTGGTTCCTCACGGGCCCTGTGCCCACCTGAGGAAAGTCCCCGGACTGCCGGCAGAGAGTGCCCGGTGCTGCTGTGCCCCCACCCGCCTCGCCCCACGACAACCCCTGCCAAGACGCCCCCGGGCCGAGCGGGTGCACGCAGGGCGGGCTCTCGTCACGGCCACAGACACGCGGGTAGTGCGCGGCACGCGCGCCAACAGAACGGGGCTCACTCTCAGGCCATCCCCTTTTCAAAACAAAAACTGAGCTTGGCTGTCTTCCCGGACAATATTTTCAAAACAGACCAAACTTAACCAAAACAATCACCGTTCCCTGTACGGGCCACCAATTAAAAATGTGTGTGTAAGTTTGGCCTGACTCTCTTGCTGAGTCCAAGCTCTCCTCCCCTATCCCGCTCTCTCAAGTGACAAAAAAAAAACAAACCACAGAAAAACTGAAAGAAGTCCGAATGAAACAGAATTATATAAAAAATATATATTTACATATATATTTACAATTATATGTACAATTTGAATATTGTACACACGATAGGGAGCTCGGGGGAGGGGAAGAAAAAGGGAGGGGGAAACAGGGATTAAAAAGACCCAAATATCCTCCAAATATCCCGTTAATAGAGAGCTAGCGAATAAATACAAAAAACCGAATTAAATACTTCCCTGAAGGAGACAGCAGAACCGTGTGAAGCACCAACCAACTCCCCACGCCTCCCGGAGGGAACCAGAGATAACGGCAGGTCCGAGCAGGCAGGCCCTGGCCTATACAAGCAAAGACCGTGTGCGGAGAGACCTGTCGCCTTCAGCCACCGGAAGAAAGAAGAGAGCAAGCTCTCTTATCTCCGCCTTATTTATATCTTGTGTTACGCTAAAGGATGATATGGAATACTTCCTTAGATTTCTGACCCCAGTTGCTAAGGAAGGCCTAAAAAATCCAAAAGCCAACCCACTACACCAAGTTTTACAGCAACAAATAATAGGAGTACTTAACATGCTGAGTGAGAGTTGATTTTGTCAAAAGACAGCTCAAACGTGTTTTACTTTCCTGGGGACAGGCATTGCTATTAATTGTTGGTTCTGAGCATAATATCTTGCTCTTTTGTGGCGCTATGCAGCTGAGTGAACCTCAGTGATTAATGAACCTGGGCAGTGTTGGTCTGCAAAAGTCACCAGTACAGATGTACCAGTAAACTACAGTGGTTTTATTGGCATTCTCTCTAGAACTAATGTGCCCTTAAAAATATGAGGAATGTGATTTTTTTCCTTGTGCACCAGTTTTAAATATGAATGATGTGGATACAATGATTTATTAAATGGAGTTTGTGCTATGTGCGGGAACAGAGAACTGAAGGTTCTGTGTATTGCCAGGTATCAGGGTCCTGTTTTACAATAAACACTTAAGCTCTTTGAGAACCTGTTTGTCAGCTGCACCTCATGCAAATTTTTCTTCTACTTGCAAACCAACAGCAGTGTAACGCTGCAAATCACCAGAATGCAAACATCATTTTTGGCATTCCAAAAAGTCTCAGCACATAATCTCCTGGGTTTCTAGGTGCTTATTTCCTTGTCCCAGTCTTCTGTGATTAATTGGTCAGTAAATACATTCTATGCTTTTTTTGTGTGTGTCAGTCTTCTTTAGACTTCCCGTTTTCCTTGCTGCACAGGAACTCTGCTGTTAGTTTTCCAAATAACATGGAACCAGCCTGTCTGCTCTCAGAATGGTCAGTGCGATTGTTGCCTGTCAGCTGAGTGATGCTCAAAGTTTTCTATTGGAAAATCAGGCAAAAAAATATTTTGGAGATCACAGAGGTAGATGGGCCAGGGCGAGCACACTCTCAATACATGCAAAAAAAGAAAAATAGTAGAACAGAGTTTGATAGAACTGTGGAATATTTTTTCTGGTATTCTGTAATGCCCTGTGATATTTTTATTCCTGAAATGTTCATTGGCAATGAGGTATCATCCTGCCTATTTACAGCACAGCATATTGTTTACTGATACAGTACCCTCTCTGTACCCAGGGATGTTTGTTACCATGAATTTAATAGTAATTTCTTGCATAGATGTTCATTTTAAATCATTAGTAATTTCATAAACTTTTTGTGTTCACATTGAGGTTGTAATAAATTCTAATTTTGTACTGTACAATTATTTTATAGTAATTATTAATGTCAGCTTTTATTTGTACTGTCCTAATTTCTGTCTGCTGCCTGTTCTATTACAAGATTTTTTTTCCCCTTCCTCTGTAGTTCGATGCATTCTCCTATGACTATATCCGACTTTTTTTTTTTTTAAACCTCTATCTTGTTAAATCACGTCTTGTGTTTATACAGTTAATAATAATAACTGGTCACAAAGCCAGACCTGCTCTTGAATTCACAGTGTCACGTTGATGATAATTTGGCAGTGAGGAACCGATAAGTACTAAGTAATACACCGAGTAAAATTCCCATTTTTCAAACCTACTTTTTTAGTATATTAGTTCATTAGAGACCTCTCTAGGTCTCTAGAGTATCACTGAGGAACTATTGCCTCAGTAGTTGGCATTCTATCTTTAAAAATATGTAACCAAAAGGTGACTTTTTTGGACTGTATGCTGACAATTATACTTTCACTGCATTTTTCTTGGCTTTGTCCTTAAAAGTATTTTTGATCTTTGAATGAAATGGGATTTTCAGGCTTCAGTTTTCTGTATTCTTTACATCTTGTTGACTCTGTTTTGTAATTTTTTTTTGCTAAAGCCGCTTATTCATAACAATCAGAAATACCTGATGGACCAACTGCTTTCTTTTTCTCTTACAAATTATCTTCATCTGTCCTGTACATTTTTCAAAACTAGAAAGTACACCCATCTCTGCAGGACAGGTTGAAATTTGCCCTGCTGAGTGGTTTAGGAAGGCTGGAGTCTCTTGGACAGAATAGAAAAACGATGACAAAAAAAAGACTGAACTAGCAGAACCGACGGTGCTGTAAGGTGCATTGTAAGCTTTTAAGGATTTGGGTATGCCTTGTTTTCCTGATAACCTGAGGTTGTTTCAGAGGAATTATGAGGCATTCCTTTGCCTTACAGTCTGCTTCATTTCTGTGTTGTGCATTAGTATAATCTCTGGGTCTTTCTGGAAATAAGTAAAGCAGAATCTGAGGAAGACTTTGCAACAAAATTCAAGAAGGATGTTTTGTAAGTATGGGCTGGTTTCCACGGGGAAGAGTCAGTTTTCAAACTGAAGTCTGATGCTACTGTTTATTACAGTAGCATCTAGTAGATACTAGAACGTTGCTTTATTATGGAACATATAATGAATTTTCTGTTGCTTTTTCTTTTGCCTTTGTTCCTTTTGTTTCATGCACTCAGTAATATAACTTATATATGACCGATGTTGAAATACATAGGATAGAGTGATTTTATTTTGAAGGGGATGAGTGCCTTCCTTCATTGCTTTTGTTGCCAGATGTATGTCAGTGTTGTGATACCACTGCACAAAGTTGAATTCACATTGGTAGGTTTTGGCAAGACATTTCTCAGACAACCAGCAGTGGCAGCAGTGAATAAAACCAAACTCTTTATATGTCTGTGAAGGGCAAACTTAGTGTCAGATCCTCATTCAGAAATTGGTTGTAGCTCCAGGTTCTAATGTTGCCTCTGGCCTGGGCTTGTAGTTTTCAGAATAATTTAGATATGCATGCTGATTTTAAAGAACTTTGGAAAATTGCCACTTGAATCAGTGACTTCAGGCTGCTTATTGAAAGGATTATCTGGAAGATATTTTCTTTTTCATAGATTTTTGGATTGCCATTTTCCCTGCACAGTCAGGTCAGGGGTTTTGTTTGATTTGGGTTTGTTTGGTTGAATTTTTTGTTTTGTTTTGGGTTTGTTAGTTTGGAGTCTTGTTTCTTTTCTTTCCCTCCTTAGATTTTCAAATTTTGTCCTGGTTGTTTTTCCTACTTTGAAATCATGTGGGTATAAGCTTACTTTTATTTTTTTGTTACTCCATACTGTGTAATCTTGTAAGGGTTGTGCATGGAGTGTGTTAGGGGTCACTAGATGTGCATGCTTCAGGGGGAAAGAGAAGACCAGATCTCACAGAACTTTGAAATTACAGTGGAATTCATTATGGGCAATGGCCTTTAAAAATGCTTAGGAAAAGTACAGATAATTGCCTTCCTTTTGGTACACCTTGCTCCCATTTTCTTTGCCCAGGGTCAGTATTTGGGTATTATGCCATTTTCCCAGCAGGTTGAGTCCTTGATTTCCGTTGATTTCAGTAGTTATTGTGTGCATTATGAATCAGATACACAAGGCAAAGGCCCAGTCTGCAATTACTGCTGCTCCTTGGCAGGAGTTTATTCAATCTGTTCCTCTTGGCTAGACCTCTTATCCTGGCTTTGTGGTCTTATTTACATTGTGATGGCAAAGTTATTTCCACTCCAAAGCGCTGTAGTGATATTGTCTAAATGATTCAGGACAAGATATAGCTAGGGATCTGTGGAGACCTGAACTTAATTTAAATTCCGCAAGAACTATCTGTTATTTTCAGTCTTTATTATTATTATTATTACTATTATTATTATTATTATTTTAATTAATAGAAGATGTAGACTTTTTGGATTGAGGGTTGAAACTTCTTTTCTTGAGAAATACTGTTTGGTCTTCTGAGCCATCGTGTGAATGCCCTACTCCTGGACCTCATATGTAAATATTTTCCATCATATTTGATACCATTCATGGGTTATGTAGATGCATAATGATGTGGGTGCAGTTTATGCTTTAAAGTCTGAGTGCAGAGCCATGGATTTGGCAAAGAACTAGGGAAAAGTGCGTGTTTAGGGAGGATCTGTTTCAGGAAATCTTAAACCACACAATTCCAAATATTCGTGCTGTAGAATGTAAGTTTTTATTGTTTGCTCTCTTATTTTTTTGTACTTAAGATAAATTTGTCTCTTAAAACAGTTTTTTGGGGGATAAGCACATTCCTTGAACAAAGTACATCCCACTGAATTTCCAGTGGGAATTCAAATTATTGTTTGTTTGCTGTCTATCCATGTGCATGGTCGTATCCCACAGTGGAGGTGAAGTAAGCTGTTCCTCATTCAGTGATTTGTGATTGCCACTCGCATTAGTGCACCCAAAAGTAAAAGTAAGGCTTTATATACTGACATTTACTGTAGGGCATTTTACACACAGGAACTTGTTACTTTACAGCAGTTTTGGTGTCCAAGTCCTAATGTTGCCCCTGCCTTGGGTTAATCATTTTCAGAATGTTGATTTTAGAGTGCTTCAAAAATTTGCCACTTGAATCAGGCACGTGTGCCTACTGGTTGAGAGGATTATCTGAACAGTGAATGTGAAGGGTAAGCAACAAGCCCTGCTGGCAGTGACACTTGTGTTTGCAGCAGACCGTGGTATGTTGGCATAAGGGTGCTTGAACGAGTCAGGGGAGGCAATGAAAAAATGCTTTGGAGGCGGAGTTGTTTAGAGGAGAGCTTAGCAGCATGAGAAATTCGATCTCAATATTCTGATAGAAACAGAGACCTACGTACCACTGTAGAAAGTCTGGTGAGGAACTCTATTGAATGTGTAACTTCAGTCTAAAAAGTACTCATGTCAGGTAATGTATGGGGAAGAACAGGGAGTAACAGGGGAAAACAACTATTATGTAAGATGAGTGGCTTTATCCAGACTATGTTGAATGGTAGAAGTCATTCAAGAAAGTATTAAATAATTGGAGTAGTTTCAGAGATGGGTATAAAATGAGAAATACAAGGTATGTGCATGTAAAGAGGCTGAAAAGGTGCATGAGTTTGAGGGGTAAAAATTAAGAAGGAAATGACACATGTAAATATATGTGCATGTACATATATGATGAATCTGGACCATCTGCCGTCACTGTCTTAGAAGAAGAGGGAAATATTAAGTGAGATTCTTACCAAGTTTTCTTTTAAAACTGTGTTGAAGTCAGTTACTGGGCATTTAAATGTATGCATTTAAAGTAAAATGGAAATGAATTCTCTATTCTTCCCTAACAGTTGCTTCAAGTTAGGTTTAAAAATATATTTCTGTTTTAAACACATGTTGCTTGAAGCCCTCAACTTCAACCACTCCATAAGAAAATGAAGGTCTCTTCACTTTGTTTTGTTTAAATCTTTTTTTTTTTTCTTCCCTATTACAGAGCTCCCTGAAGATGTGTGGCTCATACTGCTTCAGACTGTCTGGACATTTGTTGTTTAACTGCTGAAGCTTTCCTACCACTTGTTTCTTTCTTGAAGCCTTAATCTATTGAGGGATCAGAATTGGCTGCTATGGTAAGACATTTTTTCAAGTTGTGGTAAAATGCTAAATGTGGGTGCCATATGCCAGTTTATTTTGGTTTTATTTCTTTATTCAGTAGCAAGACACCAAAACAAACAAAAACTCTTAATGGTGTACAAAATCAGAAGAGGAGACTTTGAATTAACTAAGCAGCCAAGAAATTTTATGCTGCGTGTTGTCTCTTTATACTTGCCCTGTGCTTCTAAGTGAAGAATAAGAATCATGTGAATCATTTTACAAGATCTTTTTCTTGTCTGTAGATGTATGTGTATAACTCATCAAAATGTTGTCTATAAATGTTTTACAAGTCTCTTCTAGATTTTGTATGAAATGTATTTCGGTTTAATGGCAGTTTAAATTACAGTATTTAAAATACTTGAGGTGATTTGTAGAGGCATAGAAGTTTTGATTTTTGGAGACTAAAAATTGGTAAAAATGGGAACAGGAAACCCTGTGAATAACAGGTGAGACAGAAAGATGACTGAACCTCTAAGCAGATAAAAATCCATAATTGTTTGCTAGATGATGATATAGTACTGTATTTAGGAACTCATACTTGTCCTTGATCTCAACAACTATAGCAATTTTGAATAACCAGGTGATACTTTACAAATTTCAGGAATCAAGACCAACTAAAACATGAGAAGATGTATTCAAGATGATCCAACCAGAAGATTTTTCACTTCATAGAAATCTTATTTTTGTTTAATATGTAATATAATTTCACAAAGCCAGATTCAGTTACTTTTCTTGAAATTAAGACACGCCTGTGGCCTTCATCAGAAATGTTTCTAACATTTTCAAGAAAAAATATGTCCCAGAAACTGAGTATGTTTTTACTAGTTTTTGGAATCATCTGGGGTTTGATGTTGCTACGCTACACTTTTCAGTATCCAAGGCGCCAAAGCAGTGCTGAGTTGCGTGGACAGATATTAGATCTCAGCAGAAGATATGTCAAAGCACTGGCAGAAGAAAATAAAAATTTAATGAATGGTGGCGGTGGAGCATCTATGGCAGGATATGGTAAGAGGAAAAAGCTATACTAGTAGTCTGAATATCTTCTTTTTTAAGTGAAAGCTGTAAAGTTACATTTTTTCTCTTTCAAAGTATTACATACTGCTCTTAAAGAGAAAAAAACTCCTTGTTTTTCAATCAGCAAAGGTGTAAATAGATAGATTTTTTCCCCCCTACTTTATAGCTTATATAATAAGCAGTAAGATACTATGTCATAGCAGTTTTTCTATGGACTAGATTTGTTATTTAGGGGAAAACTATTAACTACCTTTTTATGTTGGAAAGTATTTAAATATATTCTGTTGCTGTCCAAGGCTAAAAGGTGTTATAGCTGTGTATTCTAGTACTGTTGTCTGGATGAAATGTGAAATACTGCCTTTGAATAGTCACTTCTAGTGATTTTGTTCTTACACTCAAATATTTAATTGGCTGCCTTCACAGGTCCCTATTATGGTGGTATTTTACCATCCAATTTGGTAAAATACCAAAGAAATGGTATCAAAGAAAAATCAAGCAGCTATACTTGTATATCAGTCTGCATTCCTTTCCAAAGTGTATAGTAGGGAGGATAGCAAGTCTTAAGATGTGAATATGTTGAAATAGCCATTCTTTTCCACACATAGTAAATAATAGTGTCTTATTTGTTTTTTCCATTATCTTCAGCTGATCTTAAGAGAACAATTGCTGTTCTTCTGGATGACATCTTACAACGCCTGGTGAAATTGGAAAACAAGGTTGATTACATTGTTGTGAATGGCTCAGCAACAAATACCACTAATGGAACTAGCCATCAGGCACCAGTAACTTCAAATAAACGTGTAAAACCAGCCAGCAACATTAGATAGCAAACAGGGCTGCTTTGTGTTGCTACATCTGTGATGGGTAATATTTAAGATAAGCTTTTTATCTCTGGCTAAGGCAAAGCAGTAGTTGACTCTAAAAGAAGCATAAACTATTCTATTATACTATGTGCTGGATTTGTGTAGGCCTAACATATGTGCTTAGGTTCTCAAAGCATTATTTCATTGCCTTTGAGCAGTACTTCTGAAGTGATCTTTGTTGTCTTTAAAGATATTTTGATATCATGATTTGATGTAGTATGCCATCGGATAATAAAGCTATGTGGAAAGCAGTGGGGAACTTATAGGTAGGTTTATAAATATATTTATTTAAGTATGAATATAACATATTTTTTGGATAGGTGAGAAGCATTGTAGCTTATTAATTTTTTGTGATCTACATTTAAGCCAAGGTAACTAAGGAAAATGCGTTGTTAAGCAGATGTTAGAAAATGTGTATACTTAAAATATTTTGTTACTTAACTACTAAACAATATTAAATTGAGGACAACATTGGTGGTAATATTTTAAAATTGTGACCCAAAGAATGTCTTTATTTGCACTATCTGTCAGAATAGTTGAAGAGAATTTACTGTATATTTAAGAAAATTAATTATAAGAGGAAAATATTATAGGTAGTAACACTGTCCAGGTTTATCTTTGTGCCAGAGTTAAGGCAGTTAGATTATCAAAAGCAAATCATAATCTGTGATATCTTAGATGATTGTTTCTTACAAAGATATTTAAGTGTATGTATTTTGTAATTGCAGATGAAATTATTTAAGTGACGGAAATAAGTTTTGGATATGCAAATACAGTTTATTTTTATTCATTGGTGATTGTTTTAACAATTTAATACCTTGCAATTTGTGATGAGTATAGCACACGATCTCCCTGAATTGCTTTCTTGATCAGAAGGAAAATCAGTGAAGGGAAACAAGGCATCTCTGCATTTAACAGAGTTATATATACGAAGGGTGTCTAGTCATGGAGTATTTGAGAGGTAAGGTAATATTTGCCTTATGCCTAAGTTAGTCTTACAGCAAAGTGAAATGCATTCAGCATGGATGCACTGTATTTCAAAATGTTCCTGAAGTCATATTTAAGTGCCACTGAACCTGTTTTTTAAATCGTAGTGAATGTTTGGTGGGGATAGAGGATACGTTCAGAGACTTTTGCCAAAAGTGTCGTGTGAGTGGGGTTTTGGGGGTGGGTAAAACCAGAGGTGCTGGATGATACACCATCCAGAGTTATGTGTTTTTTCTTTTCTTCTGTTTCCCTGCTGATATTCTTGATGGTTATAAAAGAAAATACACTTGCAACCTTCATTAGTATCCAGAGGATTTTTTTTGGTCACATTGTGTGTAAACATGTACTCACTTCAATGCAGAAAGAGAAATAAATTTTTAATTGTACTTGTAAATGTTCCTGTTGTTCTTTTTTTTATTATTATTATTAAACAGTCTTGTCATTTTTGCTACATGTGCTCTATCTGTTTCCGAATTGGAAAGTTGTGTGTCTCTAAGGTTTAGTAGTAGTCTATCTGGTATTCTTCCTGCTCAGTCACTGGGTTCTTCTGCTCTTTAAATTCTTATGCCCTGAAACTTTCCTCAGGTTAGAGCTGCGGGAAGAAAGAATTGAAAATAAAATAACTAGTTTCCATCTTTAATAGTGAAGACTTTGCTCTTTAATCTAGGACTAAAGAAGATAGGTGCATAACTTCTTTTGAATCTGCAATTCTCTATTGACAATGTGAAGATACATTTTTATATGTCTGTCTGTCTATATCTATCTATGATTTTATTTTCCAGATACTTGACTACTACCAACCAGAACCTTGTTCTTGTGTTTGTATACAAAACTGTCTTTTTTTTCTTTTAAGGGTATGTGAAACAAAGTTATTGAGGATTGTTAAACAAGCAAGGTATTTATCAATATGTGCACAAGCAGGTTATTTTATGCAGGGATTTTGGAGACTGATACATGCAGTCATGGTAATTTATGGTGCCATTAGCAAATGTTGCTTTTTTTTCAGGTTTCATTAGCACAATGGCTCATTGGAATTAGCTTGTACTTGACAAATACATAGAGAAAACTGTGAACTACCTCTGTTTTATGGCACAAAAGTTCCATTCATTAATATAGTTGAAAGAAGTGTTTGTCAAGGAGCAAGTTAAAAATGGTCTAGTAGCATCCTATATCTCATTTTGCCTGAAACCAGCATTATTAGGGGTTCTGTAAAGAACCCGAGGGTTTGGGTGAAAAAGAAGCAAGAGAAAGCCTACAACTTACCCTGGGTCCAAAATGCTTGATAGTTTCACAGGATTTGGTTGTGTTGCCAAACAGTTAATTTTTTTTTCCTGAGAAATATTTAAGTAGTGTTTCTACTGTGCTGCAGTTTTTATGATGCAGCTGTGTATTTCCTATTTCAGACAACAACATAATCCCCCCCAAACTGACCTGCTTCAATTTTTGTAATATGGAATCTTCTTGAAGTTGCTTGATTCTTGGGCTGGATTTGGTTTGGTGTTTTGGGGTTTTTTTTTCCCTTTTCTTTGGAGGACAGGGGGCCATATAACTCTTATATAAAGAACTGCTGATTTGAAGGGAGGGGGGAGTGTTTTGGTTTTGGCCTTGAAATCTTTCGGTAAATTATGAGTCTTAAATTTTCCCAGATGTAATTTGCCTCCCGAGTGTTTATCAGCTGATTTTACTAGATAATTGTCAGTACTTCTGTGCCTGTGAATGATTTGCTTAATATAGGTAGCAAAAAATGTTCAAGATCCACTCCCAAACAAAAGTTCTAATGAAGAAAAATGGAAAGAAAAGAATATATATTGATTGCTGTCTAAACAGACAGTTCTTTTTGTTTCTTTCTTCATCTAAATAAATAATTTTGGAATTTCACCTTATTAACCTTAACATAATTAAGATGTCTAAGCATTGTCTGACAATTCTGTGTGAAGAAGAAAAAGTCCTGAGTGGCTCCACATTAAAGAACCTTTGGGATGAATGGATGGACAGATGAACAGATGCTCCTCTGAAACACACTGAGATGGCTCTTAACAAGCCACCTATGCACTGTTAGGATCACAGAAGTTTGCTGATCTGTTTTTAATGCAATAATTTTAAAATTAAAGGAAAAATACACAAGGGTATAGAGATTCTTGTATTTAGTGTGGTGAAATATCAGTCTCCTTGGTACCCAGTAATATGTGTCATATGTTGCACAGGTTGATCTGTTTTTCCAAGTAACTGCTAAATATTTGTTTTTCATCAACGCAATCATTTAAAGAAGCTGGCTAGATAGATCTAAATTTGAATTAAATATATTTGCTAATGCAGAGGTTTCCAAGCTGCATCATGTTTGTGATGTGTGCAAGTTGCTTAAGAGACCAAGCACCTCCTGTGCATGTACATGTTCTGGGGGTATTTGCTGCCATTGTGGCCTTTGTTCATGGGAATGCAGAAGCAGAGTAAATTTGGGAACAAGAAGTTTATTTAGAAAAATGATTACATAAAATTTAACATCGCAGTTTATTATGTTTTCTTGAAACCCTTTTAACTCCTAAAAACACTCAAACTCATTGAATAAGTTAAATGTCTAGAACATTCTTACTTAATTGATGTAGTATTTTTAAAGGTGATGTAGAGTGTCAATTGATATCTTTAACAATTAATCCAAATATGACCCCCCTTACCTAATGCCCTTTCATTAGTTTGTACTTTACAAAACAAAGCAGTCTGCTACCTGTGGGGTTCAATTTAACATATCTGATAGTATGCCACCTTCAAAGGCAAGAGTGAAATGGGAGACTTCCCTTTACAGTAGCTCAAAAAGTGAATTAGACTTTTTAAATGTTTTTCATGTAGAAAAGACGTTTACTGAATTGGTACTTCACTAATCTCAGTTTGTCAGGAATGATGCACATAGGCATTTGAATCTGTTTGAAACTATCATTTAGATTATTAAAATTAAGCCCAAGTTAAAAAAATTTCATGTTACATATGTTCATGGAATCACCTCTCTTAAACATCAGTGGCATCACATGCTGCTGAATTACCTTATCTCTATGTGATCTTAATTACTACAGATTTCCCACCTATGTTTGTCAGTACTTCCAGCAAAAACCTTTCATTAATTGACCCTTACTTGCACATGAGCTTACATATTCTCTGTGACATTCATCAGCTTATTCTGTCTGTACATGTCTAATCATGTTCTGTTTTCCTGATAGTAAACTGAAGAAAAACATGCTGTAATTTTTAAATACTGTAAATTAGGATTAATAATTAAAAAACTACTTTATTGTAGCATAATGTATGGTCATGGTCAGAAGTTTATAGAAGTGAGTACTGCTAGTATTTGCCTTGAAGTATATCAGAATATTGGTTACAAATATGGATGGAGGGAACAATTTAATGGAAATCGTTTATATTATTCTTTTTGCTACTTTAATTCGCGTTTCCAGAATAGTTGATTGACCAGATCCATAGAAATAGAATGACTGACTACTACTTCAAAGTGATGACTTGAGGTCAAAAAAATATTAAAACAGGTTTTTTTCTAAATTATTTATTCTTGTATTAATAAAGTGGCTGTCTTCAATTTGCATAGGTATTTCACTGAGAATAATTTTAAGCACTTGTCAAACTTGTAAGGGTTTCAAAAAATTTAAAGGGTCACACATTTTATTGTTAACAGAGGGTGTTGAGAGAGACTGTCAACACCCCATGCAGCTTTAAGCTGTTGCCTTTGATGTGTAGGCAGTACCTTAGGTCTCACAGAACTGTACTATAACTAAGTGTCCATATGTTCAACCCACTTTGATGTGTTCAAAGATCTTGGGCCAGCAGCATCCGTATGCTATATCACAACCATAGGAGGTAAAACATGCCATCTGGATTCCTGTTCCTTTTACTTACCTTGTGTCATGGCTTATTCATGGGAGCAGAAAGCCTTTTTTTTTCCTTTTTTGCTACTCAAAATTATTTGGTAGTTTACATGAAAAATCTGGTTTGAGTCAGTTTTTAATGAATTTTATTTTGGATGTCTATTAACAATCTCTTAGAAGAGATGAGAGACGGGAGAGGGTTTTCTGAGTCCAAAATGTACTCCTATACTCATGCTATGACAGTAAAACAGTGAGTGTTTCAAATACCTTTATTAGCTAAGAACTCCATTTCTCAAAGTCTTTCACCTTTCATATCTGTTCCCAAATAAGTTTACAGATCCAGATTTGGATCCAGGCAGATCTTGAGTGGGGTCTTACTAGGTAATAAGACCTGGATGCTAATAAGCTGAACACTGTCTGTATTGCAGAAAACACTTGCTATGATCAAATCCAGAAATAAATCCTCAATTTTTGTGATGGGAGGTAGTTCATAGGACAGATGCCTCAGCAAAAAATGACTTGATTTCCTGCTCTTGATAAGTTCTCACTGACTGTTCACAGGTAATCTGATGCTAAAGTGCAATATAGACTAACATTTGTCGCCGAAAGCTGCCTTATTCAGAAACCTGGCTCTGCTCTCCAAACCCAAACTGTATTTCAGAGGACTGTTTTTAACAAAGATCTTGCACAGATGAGGCACATCAACCCATGACATAGGAGCTCTGCTCATTCTGTGTGAACCAGGCTTGCCAGAGCTCTTTCCACCCCTTCCCCCCTTTATTGGCAATGCTGGAATCTGGCACCAGTGAAATGTGCATACAGATAAGGTATCTCAAAGATCTTCAATTTTGTGCAGCTCCTGTGCAGCAGTGTGTTTCTTGTTATGTTCAAACCCCCTGTCTGCAGAGCTTCTTGTCCTGCTTTCAAGGTCCGCTTTCCCCATCTCTTTCTTTATCAAAGTTGTGGTCAGAGGAGGAATTTTCCCTGGAGAAATAATGCTTATTTTTTTGGTGGGATTTTATTTTCCTCCACTAACTTACTTGAAGATGTATTGACTGCAGTGAGGACTTGCTCCCATATAATTTCTGCCTTTGAGTGACCTGTTCATGTTCAGATCTCAATGTGACAGAACGTGTGTGTTGCATTGTAGTGCTGTCTCCTCTGCTGAAATTTCTTATACATGTGGCATAGCCACAGGACAAATGCCCAGACCATATGCCCTGTCACCTTATTTAGATACTGCTGGAAACCTGGGAGTGTCCCTGTTGTTTCATTTCTCTTTGGGGGATGTTTTGGCAAAACACTGCTGTAGTTCTTGTGACAATCCTCTTCACCTTCTGCTTCATTGCTTGTGGCTTGCCCAGTTTGAAACAATCTAGAGATTTCCCCGAATTGCTGTACCTTTTTATTGCCAGGCAAGTGTCGTTGTATGGTATGGAAAAAGCCTCTCTTTGTGGGTTTCAATTTGACAGTCTGAGGGTTTGCAGCTCATGCTAGCAGGCAGAGCACAATTTAAATACCAATTTCCTAAAGCTCAGATAAAGAAAACATACTACATCTTTTCCTCACATATTTGGTCACTTTGTGGCCAGGGTGTTTGTATCAAGGGGAAGCAGTAATTTACACGGATAGTGCAGTACCTGAAGTAGCAGTCTCTGGTGTATTCACTACAGCCCTCAAACACATCAGAGGACTTGCTTCAATGTAGCGGCATTGCTTGTGGCACATGGAGAGGAATGGGGAATTGCAGTTTGCCAATCTTAAGAACCATCTTTGGTTAGCAGTGTTTCCCAAAGTTAGCCTCCTGTTGTCTTGAACTATGAACAAAACACACATTTTGTAATGGAACATATATTTTATTGTATAATGGAAGAGTGACGGGGAATCAGTGACCAACCAAAAATACCCATCACCTACCCACCAGGAATGAAGTGGTCTAAATAGCAGCAGCAGCTGAGGACCATGTGAGTGCAGGGCAGGTGCCGTGAGGGCTTGGGTGGACACAAGGTGCTGCGTAGCTGGTGGCACTCGTGATTGTGGATGCCTTTCTGAGGCACCTCAGGTGCGCGGATCTGCACACACACATTTCTGGATGTGCATGTGCTTGTGCCCTGGCACTGCCACTCAGGGAGGGTGTCCATTCTGAGAGGAGTGGGGGATGACTGCCATTCCTGGGGGATGCATGCACCACGTATGTCCTTGTCCTTGATATCAAGCCCCTCAAGATTTGAGCCGCTCGAGATTTGAATCAAACTTTGCAATTTTTTTTGTTGTTGTTAGTCAGTAGCTGTAGCTAGACAGTTATGATTAAGCAATTGCATTGTGAATGTTGTATGTTTGGCTAATCTTTTGTTTTAAGGAAAAGAGAAGACAATTCCAGGATAAATGGGCCATCTGGACAAGAGCCACCAAGAGTGAAGTCAGCAGAACTGAGCAGTAACTCAGGGAAAGGTAATTCCGGCAGTGGGCGATTGTGACCACCTACTCAAAACGGACCCCAGACTCAAATGGAGAGAACTGCACCTGCAGACTAATTCTCATAAGAATCGAGAGCTATAACTAGCAAATAGGGGTTTGAGTGTTAATAGAAAAGTTATGTAACTTGTAACCAATGAATGCCGATGCCCTTGTTAAAATGTATAAAGAGTATAAAGTCTTGATGACCAGTGAGCCTTTTGTGGGTTACCGCCTAGCTCCCCCCTTTGCGCCAACTAGAATAAAACACAGAAATACGGTGTGTGAATTTGCGCTGCGCACCGGGAAACGAGTCGCGTTCGGGAAAACCTCCTGGCGCGGGGCTCGCCGTGCCCGCGTACACGGCACACACCCCGTAGTTCCACGCGCGTTTCTCAGTGACCGGTGCGGTGCGTGCTGACCCGCCTGCCCCCCGCCTGCCCCCCGCCTGCCCCCCGCCTGCCTCCCGCCTGCCGCGCTCCGTGCGCGGGCGGCGCCCGGCGCTCCCGGCGCCCTGACGGCGGCTGGGCCGGTCATGGAGCGGCTGCAGGTGGAGGCGGAGGCCCTGGAAGAGTACGCGGAGTACCGGCGGTGAGGGGACAGTGCCGGCGCGGTGGGGGTCGCTGGGGCGGGGTGCCGGCGGCGGCGGTGCCGCATCCCCCGTGTCCGGCGCGCGGCCCGGGATTCCTCCTGAGGAGATGCTCGCGCTCGCCCGCCGCCCTCCCGAAGCCGCTCCTCCGGGGTTTGTGGCGGCTGCGTTGAGTCACATCCACCGCCCGCCGTTCACTGTCGCAGCCGGAGGTGCCGTGTCTGGTGTGCCCTGGTGCGGGCATGGCGTAAACGCTGTGCAGCAAAGGAACGCGTCGTTCACCGCATCCAGGCCCGCCCGGCAGCGTGTCTGTGTGATGTGCTGGGAGAGGCCATATGGGCTAGCAGGGAGGTTGGAACTAGGGTATCTTTAATGTCCCCTCCAACCCAAGCCGTTCTGTGATAATCTGACAGCTGTACTGCTCTTTCAGAAAACACGGACTTCCGTGCATCATGAGTTCTAGTTTTGCACTCTATAAAGCCCTCATACTACTTTGTGTGTCTTTGCTAATCTCGTCAGCACTCCTCTCGAAAGGCTGAGCAAAAATAAACATGAACACAGTCATTGTGCTGAAGTGTGATCTGAATTTAGCTTAGGAACAGTTAAATAAAACACGAGAGGAAGGCACAGTGGTATTTCTTACATAAGGTGTACAGTGATTCAGTGGGCGTTGGCTGGGTTGATGTGTAAATGACAGCGATGTGTTGTCACGTTACTCTGGTGCTGTACAGTACTGGCAATGCACAAATCCACAGAATATTTGACACAGAACGACTCATTCAGTGTGTTTTAGGGCACCCAACAAATAATAACTGAAATATTTACAGACACTAATAAACTAACTTTCAGCATAGCTAAGTGTTGCAATTAAGTCTTAATTGTATTTTACAGGTTTTACTTATTGTTATCAATTGTTTCTATAAATGCAGAATATGGATGCAGCTCAGGAGTTCCAGATATTCAGTGACCTTGACTTTGAATATAGTGGGCCTGTCTGAGTTGTGGGATACAGCTCCCATCAACTTTAGCTGCAGAAACTATCATAGCCTTCTTGCAAGTTAGAAGACAACTTGGATGTGTTGTTTGTTACTTTGATGGCAGTTTGTTTTCCTGCTTGCAGTAATTTCAAACTAGACTAAGATTAAATCACTTGATACGAACAAGTCTACAGTACAGTTAAGTGTAGATGGGTGAAGTGACTTGCCAGAGATCATTCAAGAAGTCTGATGCAGAGCTAGCTGGTTACACAACCCTTGATACTCATTGCATTTTCTGCCATATGAAAAGGAGTCCTGTGTAGTTTCCTTTATTTTTTCCTTTTGTCTTACAAGACTGTTTTTCAGTCTGTCAGAGCAATTTTTTCAAAAGAACATTATTCACAAAATTTCTCTAAAGATCAGCTATAGTTCTGTTAAATGTATATCACTAGAACAGTATTGTGAAATACAAGATTTTCTTTTTGCATTTACAGCAAAAGTACTGTTATGTATTATTTGAAAAAATATCTGGAGAAATCTACTTTTATTGTCTTCATATCCTTATGGTTCTTTTTATAACATGCTTACAGAATTGTAGGTGATGATGATGGAGGAAAGCTCTTTACTCCTGAGGAATATGAGGAGTACAAAAGAAGAGTACTACCAATTCGATTACAGAACAGGTTGTATGTGAGCTGGAGATCACCAACTGGCATGGACTGTAAGCTTGTGGGACCAGAGACACTGTGCTTTTGTACTCACCGGTAGGCAGCTTTTCTTTTTTCATACCACTGTTGTTTTTTTTTAAAAAATCAGGAAAATGTAAAGTATTTCCAGATACATTACCGTACCACATAAGCAAGTTAATTTAAGGCCTGAGTGTTGAGAAAATAAGGTTTTAGACAGTAAGAACTGTTCTTAAATCTAAATCTCAATAAATTTTTGAAACCAAAATGGTTTTGCAGTCTTCAATAAATTCAGCTTTAAGGTATGAGTTATTGTAGATCATATTGATTCTGATAGTGGTATCAATACAAAAGATAAAGATCTGTGATATTTATGTGATAAATAGTTGTAAAAGCAGCTGATACTATGCATTTAATTAAAAATTAACAATTAACAGTAATATAATTAAGGATACTTGAAACCCAAATTTGCGAAGTAAATTATAAGACTCTCAGTTACTTTTCTGATAAATACTAATAAAGTTATGAAAGTTATTATTTTTACCTCTTTTAGGTATAAACAACACAAAACAGACTATGAAGTGCTTCCCAAAGAGCGTCCTATTTGTGTGCCTTGCAGAGTGAGATGTTGTCCATGCCAGTCCTACCACTATGTCCCTCTGAATGGCACCCAGCCCATCCGCTGTAGATGCAAACACTTTGCTGACCAGCACAGTGCAGCACCTGGATTTCCATGTAACTCTTGTAAGTTAGGGATGGGCTTGCATCATTCTTTGCTAGGAAACTCAACAGAAACAAGAAGTTAGGGATCTCTATTTGTCCCTGGGTATTAGGTATATGCTGCACTTGTCACTGATGTGTACTTTGATCCTTGAAGGAGGATGAGAAGTGGGAAGGAAGACATCACCTTTTGCAGGAGGGTTTAGAACAAGACCCTTGGCTTCCCCAAGTCCTGTGAAGGAGCGTAAGTTTCTGAATGATTTAGTTAGGTGCTTATGGAGGCAGATGCCTGAAGTTAGGCAGTATGAAAGCACTGCATTTGCAGTTTGTCACTTCCAGCTGCATGCACATGACTTTTCTACCTGAACTTGGTAGTTTGTGAGAGAGAAGGGTTGATCTCCATTCCTCTATTGCCTAGTTGAATATAATGTTAATGTATCTTTTCTCAGTTCCATAGGAAGTAGCGCTCTGTTCTCAAATAATACTGTTGTTAGCACTCTAACAAAGCAGTTCCTGAGCATACAGATTGTGAGTCCAGAAAGGTAAATGGGATTGGAGTTTCAAGGAAGAGCTTTGAAAAAGGATTAAGAGGAAGTTTTTTGCTTCAGTTGTTTGAGGTTTAGGTAATGAAACAGCAGTAGTTATTGACCACATAAAATAAATAATGCATAGAGATGTTTTAGTTTGAAATTTCAAATTATGTAAGCTGAAGATTTTTTTTGCTAGAGTTCTGTTATTAAATCTCTTTCATAAAATGTCACTATTTTGTACAGGAAAAACTGTAAACAGCTTTTACTGTTTGGGAATCATATCCCATAGAATAAATCATAAAATATTTATATGACAGCCTTTCAAGATTTGCTCTAAGTAATGCAAAAATCTTAAATGTGCAATTGGACAATTCAGACTGAATCCGTTCAATAATAATATATATTATGCACTTTTTTCAGTGTTTCTCAAAAATACTGGACACTTCTAAGGGATTCAGAGATTTCACAGAGAAGTGTCAAGACTTGCTTCTGTTTTGGACTTGTGTTGTTTTAATGTAATGGTATTAGTTTAGTTCAGTGTTGATAAATCTAATGTGATAGATAAATTATAATTGAAAATACTGCTGTTACACTTTATATATCATATACACTGCATTCTGTGTCCAAACACAGAATACAGAGCTTTGTTACCAAGGAGTGCCCAAAATTATATGAAAAAGCCTTTAACATTCTCAAGAATATGATCCTCAAGCATATTACGCAAGACTTAAAAAAATCTTTCTTGGTGCTCTGCAAAATTAACTGTGAGTTGAAAGCAGAGTATGATGATGATGATGTATAATGAAACATTTGCAAAATCAGTTCCTCAATTTCTTGGTCACATCATTGCTCCAGCAGGGCTTTGATGACAGTTTTATCCCCGAGTTTAGGGCAGATAGGTCACTTCACTCCACTCTGTTTCTGAATGTCACATGACACGTGTATAACTATTTCAGTTACATCCTATGACTATGTGAGGTTAAAAACCCCCATGAAAGTTAGTCTAACTGTACTCTTATGTAGAACCCATTTTGCTGTTGCCACAGTCTCTGTTTACTACTGAGATAATTTTGCTGATTTTAAAAGGCATTTAAATTGTGATTTATATAATAAATTATGATATGAAGCTTTTTGGCCATGCAACACTGCCATGTGCTGTACAGCTCTGGAGGCAATATTGCCAAAATGCTGGCAGGTTGTCATCTTTACCAGTGTCAGAATTTCTTATCCCTTTATTTTTTGTCAGTGGATAGAGAGGACTGTTGTTAATGGCAGTGGACACAAGTTACAACACAGGAAATATAGTTACATATCAGAAAAGAAATGTCTGATCCAGCATTGGTCCAAGCTGCTGAGAGAGGTGGAATCACCATCCTCAGAGGTACTTGAAACTGAATGAGACCTTGTGACTGGATGGGCTTTATGATCTAATCTCCACAGTGATCCTTTATGTTTATATGATTTTTTGATATAGCTGGATGCTTTTGTAGTGAAGGAACTCTAGTTTTTTACGAGATCAGTTTAGGAAAACCATTTTGTCTGCAATGAGGTATAAATTCCATTATCATCTCACTCATTTTTTTTTTTTTATTAGGTTCCAAGTGTTCAGGCTTTCATAGTTGCTTTACTTGTGCATGTGGTCAGCCAACATATGCTCATGAAACAGTTGTGGAAACCAAAGAGGAGCGCTTGGCCCAAGGAAAGCCTGTGGGGCAGGATGTTCCTTATGCTGCTATGGGAGGACTGACTGGTTTTAGTTCCCTAGCAGAAGGCTACATGAGACTTGATGACAGTGGAATAGGTAAGTGCAGCTGACCTGAGATGAAGTTTTAGTTCTCCACCTAAGTAGCTTTGAAAAGTACTAAATCAAAATAGATTTTCAAAGTTTGAAGGCAAACTGGATCAATGGGAATAGGAATGCAGATAGATTTTTTTTTCCAGCAATCCTTTGGTGTGAAGAGATCACTGTGACCGTGTTGTCCAACTTCCTGTACTGAATTGATAAAATAACTCTTTATCAACAGTTCTGGTGTTCAGCTCAGTTGCTTCTGATTGAAAGGCAGCATATCTTTTAGAAGGAACTGTAACTTCTCTTTTTCTCTTAATACTTCCACATTATATTTATGTTAATCCTTTAGCCTAATAGTGCCCACGAATTTCTTGGTTATATATTTACAGCATTTTTGTTTTCAAACTCAAAGGTTAATAGCTGTTCAGCTTAAAAAACCAGAGATAATTCACAGAACAGACATGTTAGTTGGCCTTGATACTTCTGCTATTCTGTGATTTTGTGTCATTTAATAATGGATACATTTTGTCCTGAAATACTGTTTTATCTATAATTGCCATATATTCATTATTTCTTTTTTAAATTCTGATCTGGTTTCCTGGATTTGTCAGAAGTTTAGAAACTATGATAGTAACTAAAGAAACAAAGCTTTCCATTTCTTTCGAAGCCATCCTTGTAATGCTTTTGTTAACTCAAGTTTATGGGGACTGCACTGAGAGTTGTAGATATGAATTTGTAGCCTTGTTTTGACCCCATCTTGTATATTAGGAATCTATCTCATGAAGTTAATTATTGTTTTCATTCGACTTATTTTCTAACAGGTGCTCCTTCTGCTGAACTTTTAGCAGCCCCTGTTACCAGCATGGATCATCCATTTCTAAAAGCATTTCAGGGGCCTTCTAGTTCTGCTCAAACCATCTCACAGAGAGCAGGTGAAATGTTTAAGTAGGATAATACTGTTATACAAAAAGAATTTAATATAAAATGAAATTATTTTAGTAATGAATTGAAGGATGATTGAAGGGCTAAAATAAAAGTTAAACATTGAATATGGAAGCCTTGTTATGTGAAATATGTGTATATTTAATACAGCATTCATGTACTTGAAATGTTTAGAATAACTGTTTTCTTAATGCTTGTTATTTCTGCTCATGATGTGGTTTTTACCTGAAATGATTTTCTCCTAGCATTTGTTATCTTCCCCATTAATGGTGTCACCTATTCATTGGGTCAGTTTTTAAAATTTTTAATTCCTATGAGAAGCTCATTATACTGAACTGGTTGTATATATTCAGCATAATCCTGTGAAACTGCCTTCTGCCAGAAAGTCTTTTCTAGATGGAATCATAGATCAGTTATGCCTATTTTATGTCCCTTGTTTAGTATAAAAATTTAGCAATTACTCTAACTGTTGAACTTCACCAAGACAATTTATAATAGCTGCTAGCCTAGATTAAAGAGGTTTCTCTTTGATCCCAACTGCTGTGTTTTGTACTTGCCTGTAAAGGTGAGTTCTCATTATACATGTATTTTGCCAAATGTAAAACATAACTAATAGAATAACAAGTATCCTTAATGAAAAAGGAGTTTTGTTTTTTTGTTTTGTTTGTTTGTTTGTTTGTTTTTCAGGTAGTTCAAGTGCCACAGGGCAAATTTCTCATGGAAAACCTTCAGAAGAAGATGACATGGCTTACTTTGAAAAACGTTATCAAGAACGGGCAAGTTACCACATTTCTTCGCTAATTTAAATACACTTTCACAAGAGGATGTCTAAAATGCTACATATGTGATTTAAGTAGCATATAAATGTATTATATAGTTACTTCTCTTGTTCCTGAGGAAGCACTAGCTTCTTAACATAATGTTTTAAATACAGTTAAGGGCTATTATAGGATTTCAGAGGCCAGTCATGTGGGATGCCATTTACCTTAACTGGACAGATTTTAATTAAGTAACCTGCCATTACAGAAAACTGAAATATTTTACTATGTGACAAAAAGAAACGACAAAGCAGACTCACAGCAAGTCCTGTGACATTTAGGACTGTGTGTTTGCTACCTCATTTATAAAATTCATAGTGCTTTTTTTTAATGAATGTCTGAATAAATTGGGCTAAATCTGGTCTGTCTTTCTTAGATGATCTGTATCACTCCCTTAGAGGTGTCTCCTCCACCCCACTGACTATCTTAAATTTAAATGCCCTGTGGTATAGGTTACTTACATGCTTAAATACCAATTCTTTCCCCACATAAGCTCCTTAGCTCCGCCATCTCAGCTGAAGTGTGTATTGACTGTTTATGAATTCTTTTGTAAGGCAGTGTTGCATAATTAACTTTTAAAATTGAAACTGCTATTATGCTTGGTGCTTGAAACAAGGTGTTTGTTAAAGAGAAAGCTGTTCTAGCTTTGTGAAATTTTGGAAATATTTCCTTATTTTGGAAATAATCACAAAATATGGTCCAATGTTAAAAATATTATATCAATTAATAGAAAACATGTTACTATCAAATCCAAATTCCTCCATTTCTTCCCCCCCCCCCAAGATTTTATTTTCTTTGCAAAAGGTAGTAGGAATTTCAGCTACAAACCTCAAGCCTCCAAATAAGGAAAAATGTTTTAAAATCAGCTCCTGTGTAGACCAACAACAGGATTGCTTAGCAGTGAGTTCATTTGTAGGGACATCCAAATGAGGAATGAGGCTTGACTTCCTTTTGACATTATTTTATGAGAGGGAAAAAGCATGTTAATTTTTTTTCTTGAGTTTTTGTTACCAGTGGGATATCTAGTATTAGATGCAAAAGCCCATGCATTCTTTTTATGTAATTACTCTAAATATAATTTCATTCACTAATGTAACAATACATGAGAACAACAGATATATTGGTTTGGATTGACAGTCTTACTACAAAATGGCATAGTTAAATGTATATGTGTTGGTAAATCATACCATGCTGTAAGAGCCTACTGTGTAGAAAAAAATCTCACGAGAGGAAGTCATGACCTTGTGGATCAGTGAGGAGACACTGAGACGGAGATTTAGCATCTGTCTCAGCACCATTCCTTGGTGACTTTGTGCATGCTGGTTCATCTTACTGTATCTGTTAGACATCTGTAATAACGCTGCTTTACCTTACACAGAGATAAACTCATGAACATCTGTGAGGCACACTGGCCTTGAGGAATACATAAGTACCTAGATTGCCATTATCAGAAATAAGGCAGCCCTGGTTTGAATAGGGGAGGAGCAGCAGAGCTATGAAAGTGCTCCTTTGTCCTATGCTGCAAACATAAGCAATGCTAGGTTGGGTTAATAATGCTCTGTAGCTCTCTTCACTGCATGTATCACTCTGGTAAATTTGTGGCTGGATGTAGCAATTTAATATTGCATTGTTAGCTGACTTGCAAATTAGTGCTTCAACCATTGTTGATGTCTTTTCTTGTTACAGCTGAAAATGGAGAAAGCTGCTAAACGGAGAGGGAAAAGTCCAGTGCCATCAAAGAAGCCATGAGATTAATAAATAAATAAATATTTATTATTTGGCACACTGCTCAGATTGCATTGAGTATTTTTCTCTGTGCCTACCTGCATACTTCTGCTTATTAATTTATTTATTCTTATTTATTCTGTTGTTTTGTTATTTTGCTGAAATTAATTTTTAATTATCTTGTTATAATAAAATTGATTCTTTAATCAATGTGTTTCTAATCTCCAGAACTGTTACATAGATATTTATTTGAGAATGGAAAATCATATTTAGAGAGTTGCAGAACTGTTATTTAAGGTCTGAGAGAATAACCATATATTTAAATATTATTGTCAGAGGGCAAAAAAAATATGTCTTACTCTTAGACTTCTGTGACACATTTTCTTTATTTGTAGAGTCCTTTGAACTCATCTTGTTCATGGATTTTTACTTGGTGAGATTTGTTCTGTTAATACTGACATTTTAATATTTCCTTTAATTTTTTTTTTCCTTTCTGTTGGCTTCATCTCCTTTACATAAAATTCAAACATACCATTATTCTGTCACACTTCTCTAGGCTCTGTTCTTGCCATCATATAAATCTTTTTTAACTGTGGCATTCTGTACTCTTGTAAATCCATCTCCACACTTATGAGCTACTTGAAGGGATCTTGCTTGTACACTTTATCCCAGATTTCTCTGGTGGTACCATTCTCCCAGTTTTGCTTGTCTGTTACTGTCCATTACAACTATTACACTAAACTTCTGCAAACATTGAGTGTAAATGGATTTGTTATTTATTAGATGTAAATAAATAATTGTATTGTGTTTGATACAATTTATTTATCCAGCAGATTCATTATGTCTAATCCAACACAGACTGAGGAGATGTGCTTTTGCATTCTTTGTCCATATGCACAGCTGTGGCAGCATATGTTGTATTAAAGGTAGTGGACAGGAAAATATAAAATTTGGTGACTTTGTGTGGTAGTTTAATTCTGTGAAGCAGCACAGCAAGAACGTGGTATGGAATAACTGGCAGAGGGTGCAGCTTAGGACGTAAAAGCAGAGCCTGAGCTAACTTATTCTCCTTTGAAAAGAGAGAGGTGTAAGTCAGTTTGTCCTTAAAAATACTTGAAGATGTCTCTTGGACTGGAGACTTTACAGATAGTTATGTGTGTACTGAGACTTTACAGCAGGAATTGGGAGAAGCTTACAAAGCTTTGTTTCCCATCGGAGAGAAAGCCTCTATGTGCCTGATCGGCAAAGGAAAAGAGGTGAGTTTGAAGGCATTTAGTGCAGGGCAACTTGCTTTTTTGTTCAGACAGGGAAAGGGAGTTCTTAGGAGTGCATGTGGGTCATACAGTGAGTGATGGAGACAGCTGGAATCTGAATGAGATGGGAGTGGAAGGCTCAACTGCTGAAATTCAAAGATTTAAGAGAGCCATTTGCCTTAATTCTGACCTATACAGCCATTACTGCAGATGCCAATCAGACAAGCTAATCTGTTACTTTAGTTTAAATGCATAATACATCAAAGCGGCTAATTAATGTTATAAAAGTACCTTTACTGTTAAATTCTACACAGGTACATGCTGCTTTATCCCTAATAAGTGAAAATACTAATTTGAGCTCCCTCTTCTGGCCCTTGCAAGCAATCAGTTCTACGTATCCTCTGCTTGGTCTTGTAAGTAAATGGAGATTTCCCAATGATATCACGAGAAAAAAAACCAAATATAAATAACATTGGTAAAAAAAAAGGTAACTAAAAATACAGAAAAAAATATTTCAGTTTTCAGAGAGATTATCACAAACTTAATAGCAGAAGTTTATTCTAGTTTTGGATATATGCCTGTGACTTTACCCACTAGGGAATGCAGTTCTGGAAATGTATGTGTGTGTTTCAGGGATGAGCTTTCTCACAGAGAAATATTGTTAAAGGCAGAGGTTTTAATAGTTACAATAAACTTGTATTTTGCATTCCTTTTTATACTGATAACGTAACTCTTGGGAAAAAATGTATTCTTCTTTTTTGACATTACAAGTTGAAAATATTTGTCAGTTTTAAATGTTAACTCTGCCAAATTCAGCTCTACTAAGCTCTACTTTGATCATCATGAACTGGTTTTGTTAAAGTAATTTTAAAAATTTTTTATTCTGTGCTTAAATTTATTTAATGTTTCCACTTAAATGATACAAAAACATTATTACATTTATTTTATGGTATTACTTTTTAGATGGAAAACAGGTTGGATCATAAAAATATCAACTGCATTTAAATATTACTTAGGAGTTCTGACCACTTTTCACTCATGTTGAGGATGTCCAAGGAAAAGAAACTCAGTTTCCTTACTAGAAGGCATACTTTTGCTTCTTGGTATTCACATAATACTTTTTTTCTGAAATTTTATTTATATCTGTACATGAAAAACCTGGTACAATGCATCTCAATATTGCTGACTGTCAAAAAAAGGAACTCGGATATCATGTCTTAAGTGAAATTTGAATTTATCCTAAAAAAAATAAATTTGTAGCATAAAATTGCGACCTCCAATTCTATTGAAAAATCTCTTTATACATCTATTACAAAAGAATTTTTTTTTAAATAATATAAAAGCAGAGACCAAATGCTAGTGTGTTTGCCATAAACAGTTGTCATTAAATAAAGAGCTCATTTTAACTGGTATTTGTTGATGGTTTGTTTTCCTGAGAGCAGCCATGAACTTTGAACAAAATATCATAGAACAGATAAGAACTATTCATGTGTATGATTTATTGGTGGGCGTTTATCAGTTGTTCAGCTAGACACATTAACTCTTTCTGACCCTGATCCAAGGAATCAGGCACGAGGGAAAGGCTTTGTTGTCATACACAAGAGTGCTCTAAACTGTTAAAGCCTAATCCTATAGGTCTTGGGCAAAGACTAAGTGATCCTAAGTGGAGGGCAAGGGTCTCCTTCCCATCCTGGGTGTTTCTGATGCTAAATATAAACCATGTCTGTCTGTCTCAGGTTCGGGACGAAGGGGAATGTGATGTGTGAATTCACAACCAGTAATGGCACCCGTGCAGATTTACTTTGTCAAGCTGTCAGTGTCTTTACAGCATGTTGTGCATATTAAACAGTTGGTGGTCTTGTGGCTGTATGTCCCTGGAGCCTCTCTAGAAGTGCTTTGTAGCCATGTGACCTAAGAAAAAAGAGACAACTGTGCAGGTAGTGATCGTATTTTTTCTTAGCACAAAAATAATTGAAAACAATAACAAAGGTTTTCCAGTCTAAAAGACCTTGCACAGGTGTACCTGTTGTTGGGTGTTTTTTGGGTAACTAAATATAATACTTTTGCCTAGAAGCCTAATCTCGCTTTGGAGTCTTTAGCATTTATCTTTCGGTGGAGTGAATCATTCCTTGCTTCACACTGGTTTTGCATTCACTGTACCCATGCTGTCTGGCACAGCTGGGCACTAATCTCACAGGTTCCTTCATTTAGCTCCCTAGGGAAGGTCCGAGGCTCAACCATAGCATGTTGCCTACATAATGCTGTGTTATGGGCAGAGTGGGAGCTTCAAACAAAGTTTATTAGAGAAGCCTTCCCGCTGGGTCAGGAGGTGCAGCAAGGACTCCTTGCTTTCTGAACTCCTGTTCAGAAGAGGAGTCTAGTTGGGGCTGGATCCAATCTTAGCCCCAGACTTGGTCAACATTTAATGTCTAAACAATCATACAGATGTAATTGAACTTTTGCACAACTTTATCCCACAGAATTAAGGATGGCAAACCAGATATATTTATATTAAAAAAATATTTATTACGATAAGGATTAGACTAAAATATCATAATCAGAATTATTTACTACACAGTATAGAAGTTATAACTACTAGTATAGTACAGTGCACTATTTTGAAGCAATACTGAAGCAATTATATTAAAACTAACAAAGACAATTAATAAGTAGAGATTGGTGTTATTCACCCATACCAATGACTGTGGGCAAATATTTGCTCAGCCTCAAGTGAGGAATCTTTACGCGCACTCCAAAAATGAACATGGTAGAAGACCCAGCTATTAGAAAGTGGGACTGGGCTTGACTGTCAGTCAGTGATTGATTGACTGTCAGTCAGATGTCTCCAGGCCAGCTGTGTCAGCTCAGCAGCTTTAGGTAAGTTCTCAGTAGTATCACTTGTTTGTTCCTTTATCAGGCACTTTATCAGCTCTGCCACATCTTCACCTCACCATCAGAATGTTTAACTTTGCAGTTGATGAATCAGACTCATCAACAGATTTCAGAATCCTTTGTCACAGATAGAAACACAAAGGTAAAGTGGGGTGTTTTTTGAAACAAACAAGTACATAATCCTATGCTTGAGGAAAATTTATTTTTTTCTTTTCCTCAATATCACAGAATTACTGAATAGTTTGTGTTGGAAGGGCTCTTAAAGATTATCTAGTTCCAAACCCCTGTCATGGGCAAGGACACTTTCCACTAGACCGTGTTGTTCAAAGCCCCATCCAACCTGGCCTTGAATGCTTCCATGTTGTGGGCTGCCATGTTGAAGAAGCTGTAACATTTTGGGCACAGGTTAATTCAGAAAACTATTTGATTTTAACTGAAATGTTTAATCTTATCTCCTCCCCCTCATCAAGTTTCTGTATAAGTAAGCAATTTCAGAATTGCAAGTATTATTATTCCCTTTTAAAGGGAAATTTTAAACAGTTACTCTTTTCTGAAATGTCAAAAAGAATTTTCATCCAGTGAATGCATGATGAATGAGAATATGTTGGACAAATATGTTTGTAGCTACGCTTTCTTAAATACTTGGTAGGTCAAAAAAAAAATGATAGCTAAAATATTTGCTATTGACTGAGGAATACTGTACGAGGCAGTTGGAGTCCTGCTGGGGGTGGAAAAACTCTTCTTCTCTCAGCCAAACCAAAACACAAGTCTTGCATGTAAAGAAAACGAAGGGTATGGCAGAGCTGTTGTCTCCTTTTATTAAATAGTGAAAGAAAACAGATACCACATCCATACTAACATTTGTGAGGATTGATAAGTAAGATCTGCAGACACCTAGCTGGTAATTAAACTGTTAAAATTGTTCATTGCAAACTATTTCTCTGAGGTACATTACCTGCCCAGATCTGTTTCATTAATTCTTGGAAGAAATTGAGAGCAAGCTTGCAAGTGCACCTAAAATCGTGAAGACTGAAAGATTAGGGTGGGGCATTACTTGTCTCAACAGCTGTGCAACTATTTTGATTTAATTTTTGGCTGTTATAAGCCATCAAGTATCTATTAAAAATGACAGTTAATAACTTTTATGCTCTCTCCACCCTTTGAATGTCAGTAGATGTAATGACCTCTTGAAAATATGTTGTGCGCTGACTGAAGCTTGTCCTTGTAGTAATGCAGTTTTTGGCAAACCTGATATTAGTAAGGTAAGTAGGTTTTGTATGTGGGGGTTTTTTTCACCTGCATATAAAAGCTTTAATTCTGTGCAACCACTGCTTAAGTTATTTTCTTTATCTTTGATTATGCTGTGTGCTCTATTCTCTAAGTTCTCTTTAAGAACTGTTGGCTCTCCTAAAGAAAACACTTATTTTGTGTGAGCAAGTCTGGCTGGACTTCACACTTCAGTAAAATTATGGAAACACTGTTCTTTTTTTTAACACTCATGAAATACTACAATAAGGTAATATACAGAATGCTGCATTGAGTTTTTTTTTTCCAGTATACTTCATGGGTTTTTCTTTCACAAGAGAGCAGTGCTTTTTTCAGAGAAGTGATTCTTTGCTCCATCTCAAGAAGTGTGAAAGATCTTTTTAAAATCTGTAATGTTGAATGTGCTGGATAAAGTACTCTTGAGAAGATAACCAGGACATATTTAGTAGCAGTTCTATGACAAACATCCAAAGGCAGCTTTTGGCTCTGATGGAAATGACCTGAAAGAGTTGCTAATCAGCATTAGGAGACTGATACAGAGGGCTAATAGTTCCTATTTAAAATTATCATTTCTAGACAGGCTGTTTGGCATGGAAACATTAGATTACATATCTGGCCATAAAAAGTCTTCTATATTGCTTCTTAATTGTAGCCTTTAGAGAAAATAATTGCCAGCAGAGATCTGTTTTGTTACTTAAAGTTTTGTCACTAAGCTTTTAGACAGGTACCAGTGCAAGAGATTTCTCTCAGTTCCTTCCTCTGAAGTGTATCTGGGCTTAGTATAGAAGATTCTTATCTCTTAAGCATGCTTATATTCTAGTAGTTGTCAGTGCACATTTCTGTAGGAGGTTTGAATAACCTCTGCTGATTTATATTTTATCTTATTATGCAGTGTCAGGTGTTGTACGTTGACTGTGGAAAATCTTAAATTCCGAATAGACCAAACACAGTTAAAATTCCACCAAACTTGCAATGTTTGCAGTGTTGATAAGAAGTACAGACTCTGGGCACTGCACAGACCAGCTGATCAGAACTTAAACACGTGTAACCAGGTGAGTAACAGATTTTATAGAATTTGGATTACTTGACCTGAAGCAGATGCTGCCAAATACCCACACAGTGTTCCCGGGAGGAGTCCTCTGTTTAACTGTGAAGGCAGGGCATGCTGGGAAGGACCGTCTGATCTGTGGCTGTGAACCTGCTCTAGAGATTAAATGGTTTGGTCAAAAATGGTTCAGACTGTGCTGGGGAGGTGATTTTTAGAGTGCGCTTTTGCCATCTTCAGAGCCTCAAGTCTATTTCTGTCTGACCCAAGTTCTTTCTGGCACTACGGAAACAAAGTACCTCTGTTTCTTTCCCTTCAGAGGAAAAACATACCTCCCTTGCTCACAGAACCTGTGATAAATTCACTTATATCCATAAGCTGCTTGAATGCCTGGGTACTATGCAAACTTTTGGTCAAGAGAAAGAATAGCAGGATGGAGTAGGAACGCTGTTGTTCCTGGCCAGCACTGAACATAAAAGTCTCAGGAAGTGATGGCAACAGGACTGGTAAGTTTTACCAGTGGTGGTCTCATTTTCTGGGACACCTTTGACAGTCATAGCATGCCACTTCAAGGATTGTCACTGGCACTGCCTGTGCTTCACTAGCCAGTGGCTTGGGAGCAGATGTTGTGGGAGGAGGAGGAAGTAGGAAGCATCTGTCCAGCTTGCCTCGTCTATCATATAGAAGAGATCCCAAGAGCCCTTGTGCATGGCCTCATCCCCATGGTCCTATTGACATTACTAAATGTGATTTCAAAGACAGATAAAAATCTCTGTTGTCAATTCCCTGAGGTTTTATGTTTTTTTTCTTTTTTTTTCCTTTTTTTTTTTTTAATAATAGTTCTTACTGCTCAAGCTAAAGCTTTATTTGCTTGTTCTGTGTAGCTTTCCTGACCCTACAACCTCCATTCTTAATTTTTAACAAAACAGCTTGTTTTCAGAAGTGGTGGGGAAATAAGAAGGAAACCCTGTCAATAAAAGATAACTTTCTTGCAGATGTCTTGCAAAGATCTTGAATACATTCCCCAGTCTTTCAAAACTGTGAAACTGGTGAAACTGGTGTCTGCCAATTCTGGCATTTCCCAATTTCTGGATTAATAGTTTGAGTAAAGTAAATTTCAAAAGGAATTGGATAACCCACTTGCCAACTTCTATTGAGAGTTGATGGGACTTTGGACTTCTGTCAGTTATGATACTGAATTCTTCAAGGCTGAACATTGAGGGAGAGCTATTGGTGTTGAAGTCCAGTCTGATGTTGACAGTGATTAGGTCAGGCACAGTTGTAGTTATACAGGTAGTAGGAGTGTTTCAGAACAAATGTGTTGAACATAAGATTTACCTGTGCAGCTATTTGGGTTTTGGTTTTAAAGATGCCATCTTTTTCTCAGAAGAGAGATGGTGGATTTCAGCTTAAAGTTTTCTGAGTGTCCAGTACGCAACTTCATCATATCTTTATTTTAGAGGGGAAGAAGTTTTTGAGCAGCCTAGCTTTTGAAAAAGAAATAAAAATACATCACAAAGCCAAGCATAAAGATGGTACCATTGTTGCCCAGAATACAAAAAAACCCAGATATTGGAGAAGAGGTGGTCAAGACAGGGTTTACTAAAAATACACACCTCCAGGAAACACTAAGGATGAGGAAAAGAAAAGTAGCTGTCACACAAAACTAACATTGGAAGGTAAAAGTTTCAGTTCTACGGTGGGTAAACAGGTCTGATCAAGCACTGTACAGCACCCCAAGAGGATGCTCTGACCAAGTAGCTGCCAGCTCAGGGAATCAGAATTTTACTGGAAACCATATATTTGGCCCAAAGCAAGCCAGTGGAATGTCACAGGGCAACTGGTGTGAGTGATCTGATAAGCCCAGTTGCCGGGATGGTGGTATATAAGAAGATGGAAGTGGGTGCCTAAAATACAAATTTAAATCCTTCTCTTTTCCAGCATCAGGTAGTACTACTGGTACTCCATGGAAAGGAAATACATGTGAGTATGTGTGCATGCTGTCGTGGTTGGAATTAGGACATTAATCCATAGAAAACTATGCGTTAGTAGTCTTGCTGCTTGGAGAGCTTGCTCTTCCTTGTTTGGTTTTGAGAGACAGTTCCTATGTATCTTAATGCAAGATTTTGAAAAGAAGGAAGGGGTAGCAGCCTGTAAGCAGAGGGGAAGATACTAGAAAGCTTAGCTGAAAGTAAAGGTTGCAGGATATTGGGCCTCTAAGCAGATTTTGCAGTGATAGCCAATGCAGTGCTGCTTGTTTTAGCATCTGTGTAATTTCCATAGGCTTGTCCTTGAGCTTTTTTGTAGCTATCCCTTCCTATTTATCTCTATTTAGAACTCACTGGACAAAAATATGGATTGTAAAAGTACACTTACCTAGCAGGACAGACATATTATGGTGATTTATTTGTGTGGGAATGTAAGAATGTGTGCTTATAAGAAATAAAGCCAGTAATCACAGTTTGAAGTAAGCTTTAGGGGATAACGGTTTGTCTGCAGCTTGTAATTACATTGACAAGAGGTGGTGGTAAGTTGGCAGATACAGTTGTTGTCAGAAATCTTTTTAAAGAGACTTGTCCTGCAGTTGCTAGGATTGCCATGGCAACGGGCTGCTGAGGAAAATGTTTGTGGGTGGGAAAGATGTTACTTGGCATTCAGAAAGTTGAGATGGTGTAAGAAATATAAGGTTCTATCACGAAACTTATTTAGAATTTGCCAGTGTTCCATAATCTGAGCTTCTTGAACATTTTAAGGAATCATCTGAGGGCATGCCCTCCCACATACCAGCACAGTATCAAAGTCTGTTTTACAGTTAGATCATTTAGGCAGGTCTATGCTGTTAACATATATAGTAATATGAAATGAGGTGTTCTTCAAAATATTCCAACTTTATAGTAAAGTGCCTCATCCTGAATTATATTGATACCCTGGTCTGCCCTGTTTTTTGAGCTACAGGTATGCTGTGAATCTGATTCTAAATAAGGAAGAGGGCTTTTTTCTTTTTGGCAGGCAGTGTTGAGGCACTTTTATGTATAAAGTTGTCCTGACTGGCCTGAGCAGGAGGCAGCCAGGAGATTCTCTATTCCCTTTCTGTATATTTTGCACATCACAGGCATTTTTGGGGTGGTATGCCTGAGAAGAAAACAAGCTGGGATGTAATCAAAGCCGTGCAGGTGAGGATGGAGTTGATGTGGGATCTAGTGGAGCTCTGGTAGTGTACAGTATTGTCACAGTACTTGGAGACAGATGGCTTTACATCACTCTTCTTTGTTACAAAAACAACTTCTAGGGTATAGATCCCAACATTTACTCTAAAGTGCTTTGGCTTATTTATTAGCTAGGAGATTTGAGTTGCAATGGAGTTTGACTTTTGTGGGTTTGTAGTGTAAGTGCTCATTGTAAGATGTAAGTGTATTATAATGGTTTTTGGATGGAAAAGACTTTTCAGTTAGTGATCGGGAAAACATACAAAGGGTTGTCTGCAAATTATGTGATTTTTTTTAAAATTAATTCCTCTTAATTAATTTTTAAAAGGAAAATATTCTAGCTTCTACCTGACTGCCAGACACCAGCTTGGGACAAATAAGATCAGAGCAGAGGCTGTCTGAAGAGAAACAAGTTCTCAGAAGGAAGAATATAAATCTCTTGCAGAAGCAGAAGAAATTAGAACTGAAGGTTCAAGAGCTGAAATGTGAACTTCAGGTATACGGCAATGCAAAGTGGATACTTCTCACTGAGAGTGTTTCTGGCAATAATTCTGTCTTATGGTTTCATCATTCTGCAGCTCAGCTCTGAACTGTTCTTTGGAATAGAGAGGGATTAAACTGTTTGAGTGAAGAGTTGTCTTGCCCTGGTGCAGGGAGATGCTGTCAATATGTGTTAGCACAGGTTTTTCAGTCCAGGTTGGACCTGAGCTCCCCTTGGTGTATGTGCTGGCTTGCCACCATACTTGATGCAACTTCTGGTTTGTGTGAAGGTGTTCAGGTTAACCACTTGGTGATTAAAAACGTGCTTTGTGAGTAAGGGTGTGATCTTTGCCTTTCTTTTTTTTTTGTTTTTTTTTCCTCACTTAGAGGGAAAAACAGTTTTCTGTGTGTGGGGCTGAAAATCTGTAAGCATCACAGAATCATAGCAGCTGTGGAATTTTAGAACTGCATAAAAATGAGTCTTTCCTTAACTGCTGCTTAATAGAAAGGACGCTTATGTTTCTTTCCAGGGGAGATTCCTAGCGTTATAAGGGAAGCACAGTACTTAGTAATAGTTACTGGTAGGCTTAAAAAGGCTGTGAATGGTTTTAAGTGTGATAAACAGCAGAAGTATAAAGAGATTGTGTGAAAAGATGTTATGTATGCATGAATTTGAAAAATGTTGTGCAAACTCTTATCCCTACAGATATAAATGGAAAATCTGCCATTTTGTAAATCTTTTTGACATCCCCAAACCCCAAATTTGCACACAGCTGTTTCTTTTCCTTGCAGACTAAAACTAGTCATAACTAGCTTTGCTACTTGGTTAGCTTTTCCTAGAACATCTATTTTCTACATAAACTAACTTGTCATTGCACAGATTCTGCGTCCACTGAAGTGATGATATTTGTTTCTATGCAAACTAAATTAATAAGCAACAGAATACATGATTGCAGCTAAAAAAACCCATTTAAATGCAAGAAAATCTTAGAAGCATTTCTTGCATATAGTCTGATGATTTTTAAAAAACACCCTGTTTTCTACAAATTTTAATTTCTGTTTTGTGTTGATTGCAAGTAAACTATTTTAAAAGAAAAGGTTATGGATATTCTTTTAAGTAAGAAAATATTTCCTTCCTGCTAAAAATGCTATGGTAGGCAACGATTTATTTGAGAAGGGTGTTGTGTTGTGGTGGCTTTGAGGGGTACTTCAAAAAACACCCTGCCATCATAAGACTTTGGATGCATATCTGCCAATACAAACCTATTTATATCTCTATATGTTTTTGTTTTGTTCATTTGTTGGCATTTCTGGTTATGTTTTTAATATCATGTAAATGAGTCCGAAAGGCTAAAAACATTTACAGTCTGTGTTTCGTTACCTGGAGTTTATAAAATCATCTCTGTGGAATCAGAGCAGGAGTTTTCATATTTAGGTTGCCCCTGGAGGAATATAGCCTGATGTGGTGCTTGGGCTTTTTTTTGGGTCAAGAGTATTCCTTATTTTTTCTTAAGGATACTCCTTCTAGGAAGGTCAGGCTGGTTGTAAGTAAAATGAGAGGTTTGCTGCACTATTTAGAGGTGTGAGGAGTTTAATGGGACCCTGGACTTGATTTCCCTGAATTAACAGATAGGAATTTTTCAACAGGGGAAGAAAATAATTCCATGTTGTCTGAAGACTTGCTAGTAAATGTGGAGTAACTGAAGAAATCCACTACTGAAATGAGAGGAATAAAATTAACTATTAAGCCCTACAAAGCTAATAATAAAATTATTCTCATTGGTTTGTATGTCTTTCTAGGCATTTTGTTAGTGTTTTGAGGAGGGCCAGCTCTGTGTGTGTTTATCTCTAGTTTTCAAAAGTCTAAATTGTAGTCTCCATGTTAGTCAGCCTTGGCTGACTGTTGTGACTTTTGATCTATCTTTCCCTGACATTGTTGAAACGCTGCTCCAAAAATAATAAATAATTCATAGAGAAGGAATCATCTAAGAAAACTGAAAGCTTTGAACAACGCACTTACATTGGAATGAAAAAACAAGAAGTTTGGCTGTTGGGGTGAAGGCACTGAAAAAAGTTAGGGTTTTTTTTCTAAAATATGCTTATCCCTTGAAGCCATGCATGCTTTTTTGTTCCCCAAAAGTTTTGTTTTCTTAATTTTCTAAGAAAAATGCAGTGTTCCATGAAGAGGGGAGTATTTCCCAAAGGCATGGCTGAAACCTGGGTGTTTTAGGAGCTAACACTGCAATTTGCATGATCTTTTTCTCAGTGTTTATCAGATAACTTTGGTTCACTTCTGTCCTTTTACCATCACTGTAGCAAGAAGAGTTTTCGATTCCATCTTCAAGGAAGATGCTAATTAGTAAATTGTTAGAAGTAACTGGGTAGTCAGAGTTCCTTGGGTATCTCTATTGCTGGGAGAGGTGTATGTCTTTGGGTAGCCCAAATTACCCTTCTACTTTTAAAGAAGAGACAAAAGTGCAGTGGGAAGAAGACTTGAAATAGACTTGAAATAGAAGTGACCATCATCTCCTTAAGAAGGAATGTGTAAATCAGTACATGTGTTTGTGGAAGACAAGTTAAAAAAAAAAATACCAAGGGACGAAATAGAACAAAAGGAAAATTAGGAGCAGGAGGGAATTTCCATGTACAGTCTTGTCAATACTGAGGTATCATGAATGTATTCTTGATCCTTCTTCACTTAAAAAAAAAAAAATTAACAGCTGAATGAGACAAATTGCTTCTGTTACTTTTTGAAAGAAACTAAGTTATTAACATGGCAGGTGCTATCTCAAAATCAAGAGGTCTGAATAGTGTTAATTTTTAAACTGCCTGAGTTGTGAAAAAAACTTCTCATAAAATGTTGTTTCTTCCTTATAACTTAGGCACATAAAAAAGAATAGTCATTTTGGGAAGCAGCTCTCACAAGCCATAAAAGTGGTTACAGATGTTTCTCTCACTGTTCTGTGTTCCTTGGAAAAGCTGCAGAGGATTTGGACAGAATATGACTTGGCTTAAAAGAGGATTCAATTATGCAGAAATGTGGTAGGTTGAAATTATTTTTTTCTCAGAAGCTATAATTTGACAGGTATTGACAGAGTATTTTAGTTTTTTAAGTGTAGCTGGACAGCATGAGCACAGCACGGAAACATTTCTCCTTTGCTAGACAACATTGAAGGCTTTGCTACCTTTGCCACAACTGCTGTATTTGTGGCAGGTTTTTTTTTTTGTATGTGTGTGTTAAACCTACACTTTTTGACACCCTTGATTTTACAAAGAAATATAAGAAAATCGGGACATGGTAGCTTAAAGGGTTCTGTGCTGTAATAAAAAGTACTCGGCTCTGCAACTGCGTTGCCAGGGTGCAGTGTGTGCTTCCCTCCTATGGAGAGCTCAGGGGGAGCGGTGTGGAAATGCGGTGCTATAGGAAGATGGACTTGTACGGGGGAAAGCTGCCATCTAGTGCAACTTCTCTGGAGCCGCAGATCTGAACGAGCCTGCGTGGGTGTGCAGGCTTGGCTGTGTTGCCAGGGATGGGTATGTGCTGCTTTTGGGAACGGGAAGTGTCCTCGGTCTGTGGCAGGATTTGTGGTAAGGCAGGGAAGGGATGGTAGTTGTGCATCTAGGAAAATGTGTTGTGGCTATTTTCAGGTACAACTTAAACCATTTTAAACGTGTTTGCTTAAGAAGCTTTGTTGTGTTTTACTGAATTTAACAGCTTGTGAAGTGGAATAGAAAACATTGAGCCATGAGGAAAACCCAAGTAAGTTTTGTTTTTGTTGCTTGTGCATGGAAAACATCTAGAGCATGGCATACATTTGATTCCTGTTGGTGAAAAGAAATTCCTTTGTTTACTAAAACCCAGGTCAAATGTTTAAACTTGACCACACTGAGATTAGCGTTAATAAGCAGATGAAATTTTAATGTTGCATCCTGTATAGGGGAGTATTGTGCAGAAGAATAGCTAGGTTGTGAGTTACCCAGGAGGCAGGACTGCTTAGGCATTCACTTGCACAAGCTTTCCTTGTACAAATTCCTCGTGTAATGATTCCACGTGAGATAGTAGCACTTGTAGTTTTCTAGAGATTACATGGGACTGTAGGAATAGATACATTTCCGGAAGAATTTGTAATGGGAAGTTAGAACTCGTTTCACTAGGACGGCTTTCTGCCTAAGGTGGTGCCTCTTTCTCAAATGCAGTTTCAATGCTCCCCCTCCTCCCCTCGCATAACAAGAGAAGTTCTCAGCCTTGCTCTTTGGTATGCAGAGAGATAACATCTTTGTAGACACGTACAAGGCCTCCTTGGGCCAGAGAGAGAGTGGGGGAAAAGAGAGAGAAGATAGAAAAAGCCTTGGAGGAGGAGAGGCTTTGCCTTTTGCCCCTGGGGCCTGATGCACGCAGGATCTTAAAAAAGCGATCCTTGCATCTGAAATAAACCATTTTTTTTTTTAATCCTTTCACTGTCTTGGCATTCTTGGGAAGAATACCTACATATGTTTACCTTACAGGCTGATTGAGCTCAGTGGGGTCCATAAGTCCGATTGAACAACAGCCCATAAGTAAAGCAAAGCCATCTTAGAAATCGTTTTCACCCCACTGGACAGTTTTGCTTTGACTCAGTTGAGCTGGAGATTGAGGAAAAGAAAACTGTTAATGTGGACCAAAGTTAGGATGGATGCAGATTCTGTAGTGTGACTAATTAGTCTCAAAGGTATTTATTTAATAGAGGAGATGGTTTCTTTGGTGCCATTCTGGTGACACTGTGTGTGTGAGGTATTTGGGCTTGTGGTTTTGTTTTGGTTTTGCGTTGCCAACCCCAGCAAGCAGCATTCTTCCATGACAAACATAATGAAAAAGTGTTTCATTCTTGAAGACTATTTGAGTGATGGACTAATTTCTTGGAATATGTTAGATGATCTGGACATTGTCACCCATTTCAATTGTGAAACGACTAACAATGAAGTCATGTCTGCATGATGAGTTGTAGTGTGTTACACTGCCAAAATACTCAAAATACTGCTGAAAGGAGCTTACAGCGCTTTGCTGCTTCTGGTAGCTCCACAAGTATTTGTGTAGCCCTCTTGTGTGATCAGTGTGGCCTCATGTGTGGCTTAAAAACTGTTTTTGTTCAGAAACCAACCCCCTCCACACCCCTCCAGGCTGCCCCACCCATTCTGACATTATTCCTGGTTGCCTAAGATAAGGTGCAAAGGAATGGTGGATAAGGTGCAAAGGAATGGTGGCATGAAATCATAACTTTCCAAGAACATGCTGTTGTAAAAAAAAAATCCTGCTATCTGAAGTGGGGAAGTTGCCGTAGCAGTGTCACAAATATTTTAAATCGGGAAAATTAAAGCAGACAGAAGTTCTACAGGATGTCAGGTATCCCCCAGAGTGCCCAGGTGCTGCAAGGGGTATGCAAGTGGGAATGTGTTTGGAAGTGTAGAGCTCCCTGAAGAATTAATGTAGTTTTCAAGATAATTAGGTAGCAGCTGGAAGCAGGACATCTTAAGGGTCTTGTGGAGTTTGTTTTAAGTATTTTGAAGTCTTTGGCAAGCAAAGGATACAGAACAAGAGTTTTATTGGCATCATGCTTGTCTTGCAGTGCCACACCAATTACAGAATTACAGAATCATAGAATCACAGAATATGCTGAGTTGGAAGGCACCCACAAGGATCATCGAGTCCAACCCTTAGCCCTGCACAGGACCATCCCCAAGAGTCACACCATGTGCCTGACAGTATCGTCCAAATGCTTCTTGAACTCTGTCATGCTTGGTGCTGTGACCACTTCCCCGGGGAGCCTGTTTCAGTGCCCAACCACCCTCTGGGTGAAGAACCTTTTTCTAATATCTAACCTAAATCTCCCCTGACACAACATCAGGCCATTCCCTCAGATCCTGTCACTGCTCACCACAGAAAAGAGATCAGTGCCTGCCTCTCCTCTTCCCCTCACAAAGAAGTTGTAGACTGCAATGGGGTCTCCCCTGGGTGTCCTCTTTGCTAGGCTGAACAGACCAAGTGTCCTCAGCTGCTCTTCATACAGCTCCCCCTCAAGGCCCTTCACCATCTTCGTTGCCCTCCTTTGGATGCTCTTTAAGAGCTGAATATCTTTCTTATATTGCAGTGAAAAAACCTGCCACAATGTTCAAGGTGAGGCCACTCCAGTGCAGAGCAGAGTGGGACAATCCCTTTCCTCAACCGGCTGTCAATGCTTTGCCTGATGCCCCCCAGGACACGGTTGGCCCTTCTGGCTGCCAGGGCACTGCTGACACGTAGTCAACTTGCTGTTGACCAGGACTCTCAGGTCCCTTTCCATAGCACTGTTTTCCAGCATCTAATTTCCCAGTCTGTCTGTACATCTGGGGTTGCCCCATCTCACGTGCAGAATCCGGCACTTTCCCTTGTTGAACTTCACCTGATTGGAGATTGCCCAGTCCTTTAATTTGTTGAGGTCTCTCTGCAGGGCCTCCCTGCATTTGAGGGAGTCAACAGCTCCCCCTAATTTTGTGCCATCTGCAAACTTGCTCAGTATTCCTTCCAGTCCTGCTTCCAAGTAATTTATGAAAACGTTAAAGAGCACAGGGCCCAAGATGGAGCCCTGTGGAACCCCACTAGTGACAGGCTGCTGGTCCTGTTGGCAGACCCCATTCACTATTACCCTCTGTGCTCGACCCATGAGCCAGTTGTTCACCCAGCCCATTATGTATTTATCTAGCTGTGTGCTGGACATTTTGTCCAGAAGGATCCTGTGAGAAGCTGTATCAAAAGCTTTACCGAAATCCAAAAAGATGACATCAACTGGCTTCCCCTGATCAACTAAGTGGGTTACCTTGTCATAAAAGGAAATCAGATTTGATAAGCAGGACTTTTCTCTCATGAAGCTGTGCTGGCTGTGACTGATGACTCTGTTGTCTTTCAGGTGTTTTTCAACAGCTCCCAGAACAATCTTCTCCATAGCTTGAATTGAGACTGACAGGCCTGTAGTTTCTGACATCCTCCTTCTTGTCCTTCTTGAAAATGGGGACGTTTGCCAACTTCTTGTCATCTGGGACCTCTCCAGATTCCCAAGACCACTCAAAAATCATCAAGAGAGGTTTTGCAATGACATCAGTCAGCTCTTTGAGGATTCTTGGATGAATCCCATCAGGCTTCATAGACTTGTAGGGATCCAGCTGGAGCAGCAGATCCCACAAAATCTCAGGTTCAACTGGGAGTTGATAATTCTCACAGTCATGGTCCTCTCAGTTTCTCCACTGAGATGCCCTTGGTCCATCATCTGTGTTGAAGACAGGCAAAGAATGTGTTAAACACCTCTACCTTTGTCTGTCCTTGTTTGTGAGGTGACCATCCTCATCCTGTAATGGGCTGATGATATTTCTATACTGCCTATTGCCATTCATGGCTGGGCTTCGCGAACAAAGATTTGGGAAGGGCTCTACCCACATTTGCTACAAGCGCGCTGGTGGCTAAAGAGGCCAATGCCAGATAGACAAGTCTGGTTGCAAAAGGCACAGTGGAAAGACCCCTTGGATGGTATCGGCAAGACACGATTCTTTCTGCGTTGTCTTTTCTCATTAGAGGAAAGACAAAAGACAACTATTGTCATTAATGTATTTGAAAAAACTCTTTTTATTGTCCCCCATGTTTCTGGCAGCTTCAACTCCAGCTGAGCTTTGGCCACACAAATTTTCTCCCTAGAGTGGCAAGCAGCATTTCTGAACTCTTCCCATGTCACTTGACCTTGCTTCCACTGGGCATACATCTTCCTTTTTGCCTTATTTCCAAGAGAAGACCCCTGTTCAGCCAAGCCAGCCTTCTGTCTTGCCTGCTTGATTTCTGACATTTGGGAATTGCCTGCCCTTAGGAGTTCATGTTTGAAAAGTGACCAGCACTGATGGGCACTGACACCTGCAAAAACATTTTCCCAGGGGACCTTACTTGGTAATTCCCTGAACAGCCTGAGGTCTGCTCTCTTCATGTCCAGTGTTGAGGTTTTGCTGGCACTTTTCCTCCTGTCAACAGAGATTTTAAAGTTGATGGCTTTGTGGTTGCTGTGGCCAAGATGAACACCAATCTCCACTTCTCTCATGAGATCCACTCTGTTGACAAGCAGCAGATCAAGGAAAGCATCTTTCCAAGCTGGCTGCCTTATAACCTGTTCCATAAAGTTGTCATCCAGGTTTTTAGGAATCTTCTGGCCTGGGTTGTACCATCTGTGTGATGCTCTCAGTTAATTTCTGGCATATTGAAGTCCCCCATAAGGACAAGGGCACTTGACCTGGAAGTTTCCCTTAGTTCCTCAAAGATTAATTCATCAGCGCCACCATCCTGGCTGGGAGATCTATAGCAGACTTCCATGATGACATCCATGTTATTTCTTTGCCCCTTGATTCTTACCCAGCGGCTCTCAACTGTGCCAGTGCCAACTGTGAGCTCCATACATTCTAAGCCTTCTATTACATACAGTGCCACCCCTCCGCCTCTCCTGCCCTGCCTGTCCCTACAATGCGCAGTGTAATGACTTAACTTTTTATTTTGCTGAGAGTAATTTTGATTTTTAAGAATCTCTTTTCTGTGCTGTTCCATGCCACAGAGTCTTGGCTACTGTATTTTCAAATACAAGAAATGTCCAAGATGCACACAGTAAATGGTGTGCTTGTCAGTCTGCCTGTCATACACGCTTAAATTATACTGACTACAGGTTGGCTAGCAGACTTTTTTGATAGTGCAACCAAGTGTGATCATGTCACTGACTTCGTTTTCTGCTCAGTTAAAATGAAGTACATGTAAATCCAGTGTACAGGAAGTCCACTGAACCCAAACAGGAAGTCCAGTGAACCCGAACAGATGGATGAAATAGTTGGCTATTAAACTAAAGCAGAGTGTTTAATTCTGCTCAATCTGTCAACCTAGCTGTCAAAATTGGCTTTACTAAGTTATATCTTGCTGTTCAGTTGCCTAAGCAATGTGCTCTTCTTTTAACCTCCCTGAAGCGCTGGTGCCCTCTCTCACTGTCACGAGGCTCATTATTTTTAAGCTCTTGGAAGTGAACATCTTATCTTGGCTTGAGGAAATGTAATGCATCTCAAACAACTATCCCAGGTGTGAGTACACCCAATAAAAGTTTGAGTGCAGAGTAAGTGGCATTGTTTCAGTTTTCATTGTCTGTGTTTTCTTAGTTGGTTTATGGTGGTTTTACTGGGTCTCTCCTAGATATTGTCCCAAAAATGAAGATGGGAGACTGGAACATTTTTTTTTATAAGGTATTTATGGAAATGCTTAAAATACATTCAAAACTAATAATAGAATTTTATGTAAATTCTGTGTCCAAAGAGGAATGTAGTGGTGATGATGACTTTACCAGCTCTCCTATAGAAGTATTACTGAAAGGATGGCAGCTTTACAGATGAAAAAACAGGGGAAATTAGAAGTTCCCCTGACTGCAGTGTAAGTAGGTACTCATTGTGATAGGGTGTAATATACATACTGACTTCTCAGACACTGTAGTTAGTGTTGTATGGATTTGTCGCTTATTTGTGACTTCAGTTTTGAAACTTATTGGAGACTGTAGTGTACATATTCAGCTTTTTTTTTTTTCTTGGTGGGAAAGAAGAAAAAATAATCATGCTAATGTTTAAAAAAGAGGAACTATTCAGTTGCTCATTAAAAAAAAAAGTGGGGGTTGCTGGGATAATTTGAACAATTTAAGGATGGATGTTGATGCCAGACCTATCTTTAGATATTCCATATACTGCAAAGTAGTAACTTGCACTAAAGGGAGACAAAAACTGCTGTTGTGGACTTTCATTTGCATTGCTTTAGTTATCAGAAACAAGATGGTGAGCCAGATTGGCAGTGATATTACCAAGTCTGGTGGATGGTTGTGTGGTGCTGTTTGTGCAGTTGTTTGTGTTGTAGGTTTTGTTGTTGTGGGTTTCTTTTAATGAACTAAATTTTGTAATTTGAGAAGCATTTAGTCTGTTTTAAAGGAATTTAATCGTAATGTTTACTACTGTGAAGAGCTTGCATCTTTGTAAAGCAGACTATTAAAATACTGCTTGTGTACTTAATGTTCTGTGAAGTTATCTAATGGGCATTAGCTGAGCCATGAAGTGTCCCATGTACACAGGTTGGAAGGAGATTTGTCCTGTGGCTCCTGAGCCATCTGTTGAGCTCCTTGATAGTCATTCAGTCATGTGTAGACTGTTAAATTTTCTCTAGTACTTTAACTGGTATTAGCTGGAGTTTCGTTGCCTGGTTGAATCTTCTGCTACATTAAGTGTCTATTGCTCTAGTTTTTGAAGTAACATTCTGTAGAAGTCTTGGAAAGTGTTCTTTATGATGAGGGGTCCTTATTATTTTTTATGCAGCATGTTACAGAATTGGTTTACAAACCAGCTCTTGCCTTATGCAGGAAAAGCAGCAGGAAGTCTCCAGTGATGGCCAAAAGTGCAGGAGGGCCTATTAAAATCTTTTCTGTTGTTGTTGTTTCATGTTTTTAAGTGCTAAAGCAATACATTCTCTTCACCTTCTGTAGTACAACTTAATCTACTGATTTTTATTATCCAGGCTATTAATGTGTGGCTGAATTACAGCAACTGTTCAATTGCTAATCTGTTTATAAAGCATGTGTGCTACAACTTGGGGTTTTATTTTCAGTTGGAGCTTGTCCATCTTTCAATTTCCAACCACTGGATCTCATTCTGTCCTTGTCTGTTACTGGTAAAAGATTTCTAGTCTATGGTGGATACTTAAAATTTGCTGATTACATCCATTTCTAAGATTTCATTAAACCAAATTGAAGACCACATTTGAACCTGTGTTTGCGTTTACATATTGATATTACAGATACATTTATATTATTTATTTCTTGTTAGCAGGAGGTGTTCATTTGACTGTTCTTTGGCTCCATGGTATTACTGCTATGATTAACTCTTCTGTTGTTTTCTGTTTCCTCACTAATAATTGCCCTCCACACCAGACTTTCCAAGGTTTTGAAGCAGCATGTGTGTGTGTGATAGGGAAGGGAACACATATCAGGACACCATGTTATAGCTACTTCAATCATTTTACTTCTTTTTTATTTTTGGAGATGGATGTAGAAGGAAGTAGCAAATCTTTACAGCAGGTCCATAAAGCTGCAGCTTGATCTTCCATGTTCATATGTGTTTTTATATATCTATGAGCATGTTGAGTTAAATCACTCTGAAAAGAACATTGCAAGCATACTTCCAAGTATGGATTTTTAACTTCTTTCATCCATTTAAAAAGGTTTAGTTTTGGTAAGTCTGATAGGTACCTTGTCTGTTATGAATATGGGGTTCCTCTCCTATTAGCAGAACTAATCCTGCCAGTCATTCAAGGGAAGCTTTGTTTTGTTTTGTTTCTAGAAAATTACGTTTAGTTTAATAATTTTTCTGCAGATAATCAGTAGGAAGTTCACAGTTCACCTGCTTTTCCTACTAGAAGACAAGGATTTTTTTATTCCAGAGCATTGTTTTCCAGTAAGAAAACTTTTGCAGTCTGATTTTGTGGATGTAATTTTGGATGTATGAAAGTGTGGATAATCCAAATTCTAATTTCTGTAATACAATCAAAAACTACAGGACAACCAGGACATTTTAAATTTTCAGTGGCAGTTAAGATTCCCACTGTTATCAACAGTCATGCAGAAACCGTTTCTTTAGTTTTCTGATCATGTAGTCATATCTTTACACTGTGAAGGGTGCTGTATTTGTGCAAGGTAGTCATGCCATAGGAGTGGAGGTTAAAAAAATTAGGTTAAAAAAATTAGCTTTTTCACTCATTCCTAGTCAGGCATGTATTATGTTGCTCATACTTCGCAAGGATTAATGCTTTTTTTGTATCACTTTCTACATTCTTTGGGTGAGAGTTGCTGACTTGCTTTCTGCATAGGATGAAAGAGATGAATTGTTTATCAAGCAAGATGAGGTGCAGCAGAACTTGTATTCAGCAGTGAAAGAATTAATTTTGGAAGTGGATCAAGTGCCCTCTCTGGGCCCTCAAGAGTGTTACAGGTAAGGAGATTGCTTTGATCAGTATAGATTCTGAAACTCTGAGAATCTGTGGAGGGCATTTCTTCAATGTTAAACATTTTATAGTTGGAGACTGACAGCAGCAGATGAAGTTTTAGGTAACACTTCCAAGGTAAGCTGTACATCTGGCTCCTGTAATACTTAATTTACTTGTGATCTTGGTCTCCTAGATGTTTTGTTTCTAGAGGGAAATTATTATCTAGATCCTGGATTTAGGGAACAGCTTTTCCTTTATGGTACTGTGTTGGGCGATTAACAAGACTTCACTAAGCACAGAATATTTAGTAGAAGATGGCTGTTAATGAGAGAACCTACAATTAAAAAGTCAATGCAGTTATCCTGTAAATTGTGGTCGTGTGTTGTGTGATTTGATTATATGCTTTCCTACCAAGAGTCTCTTTCCCTCTCAGACAACCCAAAACCAGAAAGTAAGGATGTAGATAGGGAAATAGGCTCTGTAGAGGCAGTAAGGACTTTTGAAGAGGACTTTGCCAATAGAAGTGTTACTGGACTTTGCTATTAGAAATAATTTATTTTCTTCTTTTTAATATCAGAAATATTACTTGCCTTAATTTTGACTGTGCAAATGTGTGTGGAGAGGCGAAAAAGGTTGTTGGTATTTGGGCAGCTTGTCTGTACAAATTCCAGGGATTTATTCATCCACACATATATGAGATTGAATTCTTATGAATAATCACCAAGATTGCAGTCTGCACATAAGTTTGTATAAGACTGGAGCAGCATTAATAAATTGAAGCATTCAAATTTTCATGGAATTACTCAATTTCCAATGGAATTATTTTTCAATGCTATTAATAAAATGTTTCATACTCTTTTTTTTATAGTCTGATATACAGATTGGTATCTAATTGTAAAAAGATACTGCATAGGTAGCATTTCATGGTTTTTTATCACTAGAGGCATTGTGAGAGTCCTGCTCCTTCAGATAGAGGAAAGTTGTAGTGTGTTGTTTGTATGTTTTTTTCTGTTTTGTGTTGGTTTTGGGATATTTGTGAGTGTTTAAAGGCTATACTGTGTGAATCCACTAGGTGGTAGGCATCAAGCATCTTCTACATAATTGTACAGAAGTGAAATTTTAAGAGTGTTTTGAAAATATTTGAAGGGGTACTGAAATGCTGCTAAGTGTGTTAATTAAATGTTGAGCTTTAGCTTAACTGTGTCGATGGTCCTCTCTTGTGTTTGGAGCTGGAAGACCAAAATAGCTTTCCCATATAGGGAAAGTGAAATACGTGTTTACCAAATATTAATGAGAACCTTGTTTGCAATTTTATAGAGCTGAAGTGGTCATGCTGTGCTGTCCTAGAGAAACAAATATTTTTCCATATCTCTCAGAGGAGAATTTTGGGAGCTAATGCGCCTTTCACTGAGCCTGTGTATTGCAAACTCTCTTTTTCATCAGACATCTCTTCTGACTTGTGTTTTATACCTTCTGGTGAGAGTTGTTGTTGGCCAGTTCAAACAGCTTCAGCCACAGTTGGGTTCACCTGGCTAGGACTGAAATAACCAGTTGATAAGCTCCATGCTTTCCAAGTGACAATACTGCATTGCTTGAGAGGAAAGCCGAGAGTGGGGGTATACACATAAATTACCCTAAAGCAAACTAGGGTGTGAGCTGAACAGTTGTTATCTATCTGTAAGCAAGTTTCCTTTATCTCATGGATAGTGTGTAGTAGCTTGTTCTGCTCCCTTTGAATTACCATGCTTAGAGATAGTGGCTGGGAAAAGTGCACATAGGCCACTGAGCCATCTTCATATGGTAGTTTGTTGTCCTTCTGGAAACTGCTTCTGTATCCCTATGCTGATGAAGTTGCTAGTGTTTTAGAGAAATGTGTTTAAAGTATGAAAAATAAATGGGATGAAATAGGACCTAACTTACAGGATTCTTTCCTTGAAGACAGCCTGATGGAATATGTGCAGATACTGTCCTGGTGTGATTACTGCTACTATTTTTGTAAACAGAGTGTGATATTGGATATGAAACTGTTACTGAGCAGTTTTCTCTGCTCTATTACCTACTTTTGTTTGCTGTTAAATTGGTTGATTTTTTTTTCCTCCCTCCTTCAGACTGTTCCATTTGAACCTGGCTTTTACCTTGCTGTGCCATTTTTCTGTCTATGTGTATCCTGGTGTACTGAATCCCATCTACTCAGAAAAATGTGAGAGAATTCTGTTGTGCACTTGGATGATTTCAATAGCCTCCATAAATTTAGCACAAACCTTTTCCTGGTATTTGCTTGCAGACAAGCAGATTTGTATAAAGCTCATGTCACTTGGCTCAGTAGGAAATTGCTGTTGAAACAGTCTATTATACTGAATGAATGTTGTTCATTGTAGTAGCTATTGTTATGAAAGTGGTTTTGTAATTTTTATAAAATACTGTTCAGTGGAGGATTGGGTTTTTTTTGTTTTGTTTTGGTTCCTTTTTTGGTCACTGTATTATAATGTGAGGAAATTCTTATTCTTTTGGCTCCAATCTGAACTTTTGCTGTGGTGTGTCTGTAGTGCTAGGTCTGGTTGCTGGATCATCGTGTGTAGTCCTACAAAATTGGTTAAAGTCAATTCCTGACCTTCACAGTATCTGCAGCCCTCAGCAAGGGGAGGCCATTGCTGCCCCTTTCCAGCTTCTGGAAATGACTTCAGTCATTTTACCTGGTGTTCTGTTTGGTTGCTCAAGAGTCTAAAAGGCTCCTGACAAGTGACTTTACAATCAGAAGAATTCCTCGGCTGCTCACCTTATTTCTTAGTACAAATTCACTTTGTTTTCTGAAGTTGAGCAGCTCTATAAGGAGCATTATAAGTTGAACTCCATTTTGTTCTTTATCCTGATGAGTATGACTTTAAAGTCCACAGGGAACAAATAACTAGAACACAAACGACTTCTTATGAGCTGTTAAGCTTTTTGTGGTGCCTTTTTCTTCCATGTTTTCAAGGAACAAAAATCAAACTTGATGATCTCTGAGATCCTTTTCTGCGTTGCATTTTCTGGTAGACATACTGGCACTTGATCTCAAAGGAAAGTGGAATGTAAAATATACTTCACTGGACATAGAAAGAGGCCTTCGTAGTAAAAATAATTTTATACCAGCAGATAGTGCTAACTTTTTCTATGTTAAATATCTTGATTTTTGTAGGTAACACATGGTCACAGAATTCGCCTTGTTTGCAAAACTGTTTTTTCTGGATTTACTTGAAACACAGGAGCTGACAACTTCTCTGGAGATGATTTATGGTCAAGAATCTGAAGCATATGACCCAGGAGGTATTTCAACAGTTCTTTGAGTGCAAGTGTGTTAAAACAAAGAAACTAAATTGTGTCAGATATAATATGGACACAACTATGCAAATTCTTGCTGACCGGTTCAGTGACATCTTTAAGGTAACGCAAACAGTCATTCTTTCTTGTTGCTGAACATGATGAAGTATGACACTGTCTAACCAAGGTAGTGAGGAGTAGGCATTAGTAGGGCCAACTACTTATGGCAGGGAGATTGTGCATATGAACGGTGGCTCTAAATGACAGTGCTTCAATACAGAGGGAAAGGTAATGCATTGAGGAATAGAGTGTTACTTTACCTTCACTCTTGGTGCAGTGAGCTGGAATTTATACAAAAGATGTCCTTTTAGAAGAAAGCATAGATGTCAGTACTTTTATGGAAGGATAACTTGGGGTGTGCTTTTCTATCTGTTCACTGTGTGACTGAAATGGTTTAATTAGACCTTTCAAGAGACCTTTGGATAGAAATACTTCGGATTTTAAAAGGTTCTAGTTCATAAATGCCGCTGAAGGTGGCGATGAGAGATTGGCTGCAAAGAAACAGCCCATCTGACCGGATGTGATGTGGGTACAGGCTGCAGAGAAATATACAATAGATTTTTCTTCCTCATTGAAATGTTGAGCGTGGAGAATTTGTGCAAATAAATTGTCTACCATTATGCAATACCATTCTGATGCTCTGTGTCTCCCACTCTGAGTTGTAAGACGTTTGGAGCATTGAAGTTGGGTGTGGGTTGTTTCTCATAAAAGGAGATGGGTGGTGCAAGTGGATCACCATCCATTGAGTTCTGCTTATGGAGAAAATGTGAAGTAGGAAGGTAACTGTGACTTTCCTGTCTCTGTGCTTTTGCTCAGTTTAGGACTCCTAGTCTTCCTGGAAAGACTGTCAGCTCCTCTCTCCCCATTCCTGCAGGCCCAGCTTCCCTATCTCCCTGTCACACTTGCATGTAAATGTTCTCAGTTTGTGTCAACATAGCCTTCCTGCCCATGTATATTGTACGTAATGCACAAGGGTTGTGCCCTTTCCTAGTGTATAAGTTTTCTGCTCTTGCATTTCATTGTACCCGGAGCATTTACTGTGGCCAGATGCTGTTATGAGTATCAGTGTTCCTTGACCAGATGATAAATGCTCAGCAGCAGTGTAGACTTGGTGCATGTCATGTGGAGTACAGTGTTAATGAATATAATTACTTACAAATGTTTATAATCATGTCAGTTATTAGAGGGGGCAAACAAACTGGCACGTGGGTTTCTGTGATTGCAATTCTGAGTGCTATTCTGCATGCATGAAAGTGGCTCAAATTTGTCAGTATAGTGATGAACTTTGGTTTCAAATCTGAACTTTTCTGCAAATGCTTCAGAAGTAGAGGAAATGTACAGACTTTTGGCATGGGTTGGTAAAGCACTGGTAGATAGACCGAGAAAGGAATTTTCGTTTATCCTTCTTAATCGCTTTGACTTTTGATATGGAATTTTTCTGTTGCAATTTAAGTTCTACTTCCTTTAAAAAAGAAATACTGAACAATCATGTAAAGGAAATGTTTCTTTGAAGTGTTTGCCTTCTCTTTATTTTAAATAGATACTCCTTTTCCTCTCTTTCTGAATCCAAATTAATCTACTGTAGCATCTGTATATATATATACCGTGAGAGTATATATAATAGGAAATGGGTCAATGGCAGACAAGGAAATTTTCAGAGCCTGTATGACTTCTTTCCAGTATGCAACTCCAGGCTTTTGGAAGAAACATTGTTTGAACTTGCATTGTTAAAGTTTTTTTTAGCTCCATTAAGGTTAAGACAATAAAATATTTTCAAGTATTTAGTGGAATACACAAGCTTGATAGGTAAATGAACAAGGTGGGGTTTGCAGGTTTCTGTTATGACTGGTATCTTGCCTGTTAAATACAGGACCATATTTCTTTTTTAATTCTGCTTACCAGTGTAATATTTCTTCTTCTCTAGATATGAGCAACAAAACTTTGCTAAAAACAACATTCAGTGTGATTATAAGTTGATTTTACTGATTTTTCTCTGGCACCTTCTGCACCAGCAAAGTTATTTCTGACTTTTATGAAAGCACTTATGGTTTCCTGGTGAAATCTTTAACCTTATTTCACATTTGATAAACTGTGAAATAGAACCCAGGATGTGTCTTTATGTCAGACTGTACCATATAGGAATGGCACCACTGTGTGGGCAGCACATGTTGATTTTTGACATGAAACTCAGGAGGATTTGGATTCTTCTTCTTTGGTTTCATTTTTGATAAAAAACAAAATGAGATTAGAAAAATAAAACCCAGTCAAGGCAAGAACCAACTTTACTTTTGCCTAGTGAATCTTAACTCTGTTAATTCTAGAAATTGGTATATTACTCAAGTGTGAGGTGAGATCTGACTCAAATCCTGATTAGATTTCCAGTAGTGCTAACTCTTTGCATTTCTTACTTGGTTTTGCTCTCTGCTTGCTAATTTCTTATTTTCAATTGCAAGGCTGATTGTTTCTTTCTGCTCTTTGAAGTGTTGTAACCTGATGTTAGAAGCATTTTCTGACTTAGGTGAAGTGGTTGGCAGTGCAGATTAAATTCTCAAAAAGGTTGAGTTGACTGTTTCTGAAGAACTGGATATAGAATTAAATGTAACTTCTAATCATGCCAGCTCTGTCACGACTTTTGTATATTTTACACATATTTGATTTCAGTTTAAAACTTTTCTTAATGTGTCAGACAAAATATTTGCTACAAGGCAGCATTTTTCTTTGATTTTGTGGAAATGTGATAGGAAGCCGCTTGGGTTGCTCCCCAGAGACAAAAGAATGTATTTTCCAGGCAACAGGCAGAAAGGACAGCTTCACATTACAAGAACTTAGCTGTATGTACAACTGGCTTAAATAAGAAATATTGGGAAAACTGGTTCTTCCCTCTCTATGTGCAGAGAAGCTTTCTTTGAGCCTTACCAAGTTTTGGTGCTTGTGTTGAAAATACACGTGAAAATTCTGATTAAAATAATGGGATTTCCTCTCTGGGGGAATGTGTATGGATAAACTTACTTTTTCCAGTGTTAAGAGATGAACAGTTTTTCATCACTTTCATTTTACATGGGGCAAGTGTTCTTGCCTTACTGATAATAATTGTCTATGATAGTGTTAGCCTTTTTCTCAGTTATTTATATTTTCTGATAAGCACTTCCTCCATTCTCTTTTGCTGATGCTGAGATATTTTCCTTGTCTCTGCAATGAGAGTCCCTGTTGCGCCTGAGAATGGTCATGTCAGCAAAAGTTGCATCTGTCCTTTGATGTAGCATCATACTAACAATAAACCAGTAGTTTAGTCTGCTTGTGACTGCTCTTGGTGATAGAACCAGTGACTCTCATTGGTTGCATGTTCTAATGTTCCACATCTATTTAACTGTGGTATCTTTAAAAAGAATTCTTGTGTAGCATGTGGAATGTGAAATTGGACTTCTGCATAGAAGTGCCAATCAGTTTTATTCTACTGAAACTCTTGGATGACTTGCTAACTGCCCTTTTAGAACCTCCATAAGAAAAGAGTGAAAAATCTGATAAATTACTTTTTTCATTAACAATGGAACTTCTCAGTAAAGGTTTTACATCTTAAATATTGTTGTGTATAAATGAAGAATGACTCTTAATATTTAATCTCCCTCTATGTAATTCAGTCTAGGAGCATGATGAAGCAGAGAAGGGAATAATTATAAATACTTACAATAAAGTTATGTGTAAAGTTCATCATGAGCAAAGTATGATCACTGTCATACGAAACAGATACTTGGCCAGTGCTGAGGTCTGTTTATGCCTTATCTATTTCTATGACACTGATCTATACAGGTAACCTTTTCTCACATAATTTCTTTTTGATAAATGTCTCTATCTTTTTATGAGAAAATTCTAGGGGTATATTGGTGATGAGAGGTAGGTTGGGTTAAAGCTTCAGATTTCCAGTGGTACATTTTAGCCAACGCTTCATTTCAGTTAAAGATACTTTCTTAAAAAATAAGGCAGTGGAAGCTGGAATCTCTGGATTCATGACAAATCAGTAGTATGTAATTTAAGGGGATTGAGCTCTAAGTAGAATGTTGGTTTTTCAGAAGATTATTAGTGTAATGAAAACGAAACACAGTAAACCCCCTATTCTGTGGGGCAAGACCCTGAAAAGGTGAATTCGAATAGGCTTCAGGCAGCTTGTCTAATGCATTGGACTAAAGCATATCAAAATAGAAAGCTTTAATACTTCCTGATTTTTTTCTTTTCTTCCTAGTTCAAAAAAGCAGGCAGAGGAATGACTGAATAGAAGACCCAATATTAACAACTTATTATCAGTTAAGAAAACTGTGAAAAGCTTAAAGGCCCAAACACAATGGAAGCTGACTGAAAAGAACAACCTTGAGGAAGTATGAAAATGTTATAGTGTTGGTATTTTTGTCTGTTGTTTTTCAGATTGGTTTAGAAACATTAATTTAGTCTATTCCAAGTAAGTGGTAACTATGTCAAACAGTTGTCTGAATTCAGTTTTGCCTTTAAATGTGGAAGTTTTACAGCCCTGAGGCCAAGCTTGCATGGCATAAAAACCAAAAAACCCCAACCAACCGAGCAACCAAAAAAGAAAAGAAAAAGTCAGTATGTAGTAATTTTTCTGTTTCAGTCCCCAGCCATGGCACTATGCTTTTAACTTATTCCCTCCGGTGGCGGGTATTGTTCACAGCATGATAAGTTTTGTCCATCTCTTTCTACTGTGCTGGTTTTGTATAACTAACATCCAACTTTGTTGATAATGCGTGTGCCTCCTCTTTGGTGACAGAAGTCAATGTCCCAGTTTTCAGGGTTCCCCACTACCCCTCAGAGAAGTTTAAAGAATGTAAATATTACTTCAGCTTCACTGGTAATATTCACTTCAGCTTCGCTGCTGTTTGTTTGATCATGCAATAATTATTCTGATGATGCTTAAGGGAAAAAAGAACTTGCACATGTGCCTCAAACACTGTAAAGGGGCAGTAAGCTCCCAAGAGGGATTTAAAATAAGATACAGTGATGAAACCTATTGGGAAAAAGATTCTTGAATAATGAGGCGACATGAAAAATGTGCCTGTGTATGAGAGAAAAAAGTGAATGAATTATAGAACCTGGTGTTGCTCATAGATGAATGATGTTGCTCTTATGTTTATTGGTAATTAGCTAATCAGAAGGAAAAAAACAGCTTTTTGATTTAAGAAACAAGTAGGCAAAGGGCTAGAACATTTGGTGTGTCACATAAATGAAGGGAACACCTTTCTCAGTGATTAGGTTTTAGGGGATTCACTTGGGTTTCCAGGAAGGAGACTGAGTAAAATATGTGTTTGAGAATATGTTCAATTTCTGAATTGTGATACAGAAGCAGGTTTTAAATCCTGTTATAGTAGATTACTGTTGCTTGGTATGATAGTCAGAATTATACACAAATTTTGCTATTCCTAATCCTGATGATTACAATGAATTTGAAATTACATCAAAAAACTTCCCCTTCCACTTAACATAAAATTAAATTCCAACTGTAATAGACAGGGAACCTTACAAATTTTTGACAGCTGAATTTTCTGAAAGGTCATACTCAGTACAGATGGTGTAATTGTGAAAATTACAAGAGCTGAGGAAGACTGTCCTTCCCTTTAGTCCTTCCTGCAGGTATGGGCTGTGCTGAAATAAGCAGCTTGCATGATAGAACAGGAAAGTTTCACCATGGTTCACAGCCTGGGTCCAGTGTGTGCCTTCTCTGCAAAGGTGTCAGTACTGCTCAGGGCTTGTACTTTCTGCATGATCACAAATGGAGCTGGTAACTGGTAACTGATGTGTTACCAAGGACTCTTGGCAATCTGCAAACTAGTCTTCTCCAGTCTGTCTATAGCTGGTGCTGGCTGCTGTCATGGAAGAGGATAGAAACTTGGGGTATAGCTCTTATTTTGACAGTAGACAATTCTAAAATATGCTGGAAAGCAGGAATGGGGAAGCAATTAGTTCCAGGTAAAGAGCAGAAAGTCAGAGAAGAAAAAATAGGAAAGCTGGCAGAAATAAAGTTCTTGAAAATAGTGCTGAATGTCTTTGTATATTTGTAAAGTTTTTTTCTTACCTGAGAGGTCTTGCAATTTGTATTCTCTGCCACCTTATGAGCTTTAATAGTTTCTTAGTGTGTGGTATGCCAGGGAGGAGAAAGCAGCCTACTTTCCTTCGTTAGGTGGTATGTTGGACAGCATCTCCTCCATGTCTTTTTCTGGCACTGTACTGCTGCCTCCCCAGCTCAGGCTGGCAGTGCCATGTGTTCTAAATGGGAAAAGTTCAAAGCTCCCAAACTTGAAAAGCCACAAGCTACCCAGCAAGTGCTTATGTTCCCATGCAGCGATTTTGCATGAGCAGTTAATGTATTGGAACTGGTTCACTGAGTATCAGCTGGAGCTCCAGGTATATGGGGGTCTTCCTGGGAAATACTGGCAGTTCTTTCATCTGCACAGGGATGGCTTCAGTAATGCTTTCTGTGCTGCAGCATTTTAAAAACACTTCCTAACAGTGCAAGTTGATAGGTAGCCACTGGCAATTACCTGGGTTGAGAAGATGAAGCTGATTCATATAAAAGTAACTCTTCATTATGCTTTATTCCCAATTTAGGAAGCTGTTGCTTAAAATTAAGTAATTTTTCTACTCAGATGAATAAGTGATGAAGTAGATGAGCTAAAGTGTAGCTTGATGTAGATTTTTATAATTTACTAACATTGTAGGATTTAGTTAGAATACTTCTACTACCATTATTCAGATAATCTGTTCTAAAGGGTTTTGTAAGTAGAAGTGTAAAAAAGGGTAAAAAAATAAAAAAAGTAAAAAAACCACAAAAACCCAAACCAAACAGAAAACCCCAGAGAAACAAAGACTGAAATGAATTACTGATTCTGGTTGAAGAGACTATCTGGGATGCAGCAAGATTGGCATTCTGAACCCTCATCCAAATTTGCCAGCTGAATTTCAGATTGCCCCACATGTAACTAATCTTCAGCTCAGACTTGGTCTTGCATTGATCATTTGATGGAAAATTCTAGCTCAAGTCTTAATATTACATTCCGCAGTTGCCAGTTTCATGTTAGGCATCCAAAATTGTGTTCTCCCTCATTAAGCAGCACAGACACTTCAAAAATGGAGACAGTGATTTTTCCGAGTTCTCTGCTGATCTGTGTCCCGAGAGCCCAGCACTGACAAAACACATGCTTCCTTTTGCTCTCTATGTAATTGTTCAGAGTAGAGGAATTTTCAGCTCAACCTGCAGGCATTGTCTGGAGAGTGCGGTACTCGTCCGCGCTTCTGGGCAATAGTGAAGACTGGGGGGATTATACTTAGTTTATGGGTACAGAGTTCATATTTGTCTGCTAGAGTACACTTACCCCTCAACATTTCTTAAAGAGGATTATGTAACATAATTTGGGCATGTACTTTTGCGTCATATTTTTAAATGTCTATTTCTTTTGACCTCTAACACTTTCTTCTGATACTATTTTTTCCTCTTGTTTCTGTGTAAGGGAAACTTGAGCAGCTTGCATGTTTTACCCTGCTTTAAAATTAGAAAACAGTCTTTCCTTGCCATTTTATTGTATTAATCCATTTTCATTTGAAACCTGGTGAATCTTCTTGACTGATGTTTGCTTTTCCTAACTAAAGGGAAACAACCCACCCGTGTTATTACAGCTTTGCATTCAAAACCAGGAGTTTGGCATATAAGAAGATGGAACACCTGAGGTAGATGTGGTTGCCATGGTATGTCAATTGTCAGATGAGGAAGATAAGACTGCTCTTGTTTGGAAGTGGTTGATCAAATTTTAAAGTCAAATATTTCATTTTAAGTGCTGGCTTGAAAAATGTTCTTAATTGACTATTTGCATAATTCTAGATAGAATGCACAAATAAAATGATGATTGAGAAGGTAGAAAGCCCCAAAGTTTTCTTAATATTAAATTCAGACCTCAGAAGGAGCAACTTCTTTACCATTAATTGAATGACACCAAGTTACAGACTTGGGGAATAAGTCATTGAGATTCAGCCTCAAAGGAGGTGTTTGAATTAGAAATCTATCTTTTCTGAAGTCAGGAAGTTGACTTTGTTCATCTGTCTTACTACATAATGACAGCACAGTGCTTGAGCATTAATAAAACCACCAAATTCCATTTTAATCACTTAAATGCAGTTAAAAAACTGTACTGTGCCCTTTACTCTTTGGATTTGGTTTCTTTTTTGTGAAACAAGTTTTCCTATACCTCTGAAACAAATGCACAGATATAAGTAAACCCTGCATGATACAAATTTGTGTTTTCGTTTTTCTACTCTCAATACTGTTATTCTCTCTCTACCTTATGCCAGCAGCTGTTTTTCCCTTGAACTCTATTTTCAGACCCTTTTTTTGAAACTTATCCTGTTCCAGTGTCCCAGTGACTATTTGAGAATAAGATCTGTGCACCTTCATGCTTCACAACTTGGGTCTCCAACTCTGCAGTTGTTCTTTCACTAACTTATCTTTCTCTTGGATGGGCACCCAATTTTATCCCTCATCTCTGTGCATTCTTTACTTGAGTGCTTGCATTTCCTTGGGTTTACTTTCTTGTATAACTGTCATTCCCATAATCTTTCAGTCTTCTGGCTAGGAATTAAGACCAAATAATAAATTCCTCTTTCTTGGTTATACTCGTGTATTAATGATTTGCCAGCTTTACAGAGATGACTGTTTAAGATGGAGTTAAATTACTGGAGTTGTGTTCATTATGAGCTTAGTGTATCCTGTTTACTGTGTTTAGGTTAAGAAACTGTCATGATACAGTCCCAGACTAACACAGCTTCAGTGTCCTGGCAGGGTAGTTTGTGTATCACTGTATAACATAGTACTGCAAATAATCTTGCTTTATTAGATGACTCCTCTACAGTATGTCTTTTAACAACTTCACTTCAACAATGTTCTTCAGTGATGAAAACATGACTGATAACGCACAGGACTGTCTACCAAATCCTTCTGCAAAATTATTTCCAGTGGGACACTACCATGGAAAATAGAATAATAAAACATGCAGCATTTGAGCAGAAAGGTGATCCCGTAAATGTGCATCTTATAGCTCATTACAGTTGCCTGATTTTTTTTAAATTAAAGTGACTCTCATGAAACACACAATACTATAGGAAAGAAGATTCAGTACTTCGTGATTGAACATTAGGGCCAGCTAGGGGGTTTTAAATGTATTTCACAAAATTTGTACAGAGCCATTTGCCCAGTGCAGCATTCAGGATTAAGCATAATAATCCTTAGATACTAAAAATCCCTAACTTTCTTTCATGTATAAGGGAAACTTAATTGTCCAAGGAATTAGGAAAGATTTTCTGGGACATTAAAACTTGTCGGCTCACTTCTGGTTTCCATAAAATTTCTGCTGTGACAATGCTTTACAAATAAAGTCTGAAGGATACAAATCAAAGTTTAATTGGCCAGTTTCAGGGCATTGTATTTCTGTATTCTTCTGTAACAGGTACCTTCTGAAGTGCAAACAGCTGCTTTTGTTTCAAGAACAATTAATTAATTTAGTTGGTATTGTTTTTAGCAGGCATGAATTAATATTACAGCTTTTAATAAGAGCGAATTTCTCTGATTTTTTTTTTTCCTCCTGATGAAAAGAAGCAGCATTGGATTTTTACTTTGTTTTTAAGGATTCATCCTGCATGCATGTACATGCATGTGCCTCACCACTAAAGTCCGCCAGTAAGCAATCTGTGTTGCCTGCAGTGCTCAGAAATACAGATGAGGGTTTTACTAAGAAATGTAGTACTAACAAATATCTTTCAGCTGTTTCTTGGGGAATCTTTTAGACCTCTGGCTGTTAATCCTTGTCCCAGTTCTTGGGGAAAATCTATTTTGCTTTAAAGTGCTTTATCTATAATCAGCTTATTCGGAATTAATCTCCATGCCCATCTGCAGGCTCTTGACAGACCGTAATTTCCCTTCCATCTCAATCTCGTGCCCAGAGGAATTGCACACTTGCAACTAGCAAAATTTTTGTTGTTTTCAACAAATGCAAAACTGCCACAGGAAGATAACATAAAGCTTTAAAACTGAGATATTAATGTTAGGTAACTGTTGAGGAAAGGTAATGTTTAGTGGAAAGATCTTGCAGCCACTCATTTAGCTATGTCAGCCTTCAATGTTCAGAGTGTTTCAGCATTCAGTTTTGCATATTTGAAAAAAAAAAGTAAGTAAGATCAAACAAAATGAAATGGAGTAAAGAAGATGAAATGTTGTCCTACAGCAGTATTCCTTGTGGAATCAATTTTCAGTTTCCTAAGTGTGAGAAGGTGATATTTATTGTTGATAGACATTTGACAGTATCTTGAAATGCAAATACACAAGTACAAAGCTTTTCAAGCTCTTCAGGTGCTCAGATTTTCCTCACTTTATTTTACAGAGGAAGTATGTAGTCATGATTCACTCCGGTATTTCATTGCACATCCCCTTAACTAGAGATTTTCCTTTGAGTATTTAAAATGTTTTACAAATATTGAACAACCCTTTATGCCTGCAAGATCAACAGTTTTGAGACCCCATCTTTTAACCCAGATTTCAGATTATTTGGGGAGTGACTAATTCTCCAGAGTCACTCTGATAATTAGTGAAAGAATTGGAAATTGCTTGTTTCTGTCTTCAAGTTTTTGACTACTCGTGTACATTCCTTTGCTTCACAGTGATTCTTCTGTCTGGGTGAAAGAGGGATAGATGAGAGGTGTACAGGTATCTTGTGCTTTGCTGTTAATATTGACCCTGGTCAAAAATGTTGCTGGCTTGGAGACTGTGAACAAGCAAGCCTTCCCATGGAAAGATTCTGTTCCAATTGAGGTTTAGTAACCTAGATCTCTAGATCAGAATTTGAGATTGTCTTTCTAGTAGTCCCCTTGTCCAAATCCAGTGTGTTCTCTTTCTTGCTCAACAGCTGATGCTTAAGCATATGTGTAGCAGCTGTGGATTTGTGTTTTGTCTATGGAGTCTAGTGCTGTTAATGTGCTAAGTATTTAGGCACATAATCTCTTCTGATAAATCCAAAGAGCCTAAGTGTAAGTGATGGGTTAATAGCAGAATAGCTGCTGTTGATTTAGAGCCTGTTACTTTGGTTTTCTTTTCCCCCATGCTCCTGTACAGTGATGAAACAATATGACAAAAATTAAAAGATGAAGTTATAGAAGGTGAATGGCACCTGTTTTGTTCCTTCTCAGTAGAAAGACCAATTTGAGTATTTCTGTAATTTATAGTGGTTCAGTGAATTTATATTTCAAAAATTTCAAAACCTTATGCTTTCTGTGAAATCTACTGGCACCAGGTTGACAGACCTAGTGCTGAACATTTGATTGTATTTTGCTCATAATGAGCATTATGACTGTCAATGCTGCTGTCTGTTGGGAATGCTGTGGCACAACATCTTGTGAAGGCTTTGAGCCCTAAGCACTTAGAAGATGTGTTCATCAAATGCTTGGTTTTAATTTGTAATCGAGTTTGTTTTGCTTACCTATGAAATCCTTCTCCCTCTGTAGGATGATAAAGTTAAATCTTTTCTCTTGAATTTGTTCTACTCTAACAGACTGATGCCTGAGCAGGTGCTGAGGAATGATTGCTTCCTTGTAGTAGATGCAATTCCAGTTTCACTGCAAGCAGGTAAAGAGTATGAGCCACATAAAAAACATGATTCTGAGAAAAGACATGAGGAAAAAAAAAGTGATCAACTGAGGAGAACGGAGCAAACTCTGCTTAATGGATGAGAAACTTTTCCATCAGGTGTTTGATTGAGACTTCTGGTTTTGTTTGGTTTTGAAATCATTGACCTGATCTGAAATCTCAAAATATAAAAGGTTAGGTAGGTGCAATCATGTTTTGTGATTATACAGTCTTCACTGTGTTTTCTTTTAAGTATATTTTATTCTAATTAAGTGTTTGGGGAGATAAGTGTGATATTACTCATGGTATTCTTAGTTTGTCGGCCTTTTTCTTTTTCTCTATGTAGGCTTTAAATTTACAGAGATTAGTCTTGTTAGATGTCAGAGATCTTTAAGATGAAACTTTAGTGAGTTGTTTTTGTATCCAGTTATCCCTCTTCATGCTCTGATTCCAGATAACATATTCCTCTTAAAGATGCTCTAGGGTTTTTTTGCTGGAGTTTTGTTGTTATTGCATAGACAAGTTGTTCCCAGAGCAACTGCCTTCAGGATTTAAGGAAAAAAACCAGTGTACTGCTTTGAGAACTGGTGAAAGAAATGGTGAGCACCCTTCCTCTTTCCTGCCTTTCTGCTTTTGAAAAATGGAATTGGCTTTGTAGAGAGCAGTCATCCTTCTAGTTGCTCCTTTGTAGTGCTGCTGCCAGCCAAAATACTATACACACACATAACAAAAACTACTGCTTATTTGCTCAACATCACTGTGTGTATATATCATTATATATATATCATTAGGTAGAATGGTATTTATATATATATAATATATATATAAATATATATATAATGATATATATATATCATTAAATGTTGTTTGCAGTAGCTATAAAGGTGTGATTTTCATGAAAAGGTTTGTTTGCCGACAACACTTTGTTGTTGTTGTTGTTACTGTTGAAAGAGTTTTGTCAGCTCTTTATCTTTACAGGAAATTGTTGTTTATCTTTATGAAGGTTTTCAATGCTCCTCAGAAAGAAACTGGTCAGAATGCACAGTGTTGCTGTAGCAGTATATTTAGCCTCTGGGTGTTGCTCTTGGACAGCACTGTTGGCAGACTACTATTTTGCAGAGGAATTACTGAAGCTGCTTGTTGTCGGATGAAGAATGTAAAAATGCAGGCAAGCAGCAGCACCAGGGGAATTGGGAGTCCTCAGGTACAATAATACGGTCCACAGTGGATAGAAGACACCACCTTGGCAGACTGACCTCTGATATTAGACTTGGTTTTCTATCCTTAAACAAATCAGATTTCTTATATGGAATAGCATGTAAGATGTTTCATCCTCTTTTCATTAAATATAATTATTTTTTGAGTTTTGTAATGTATGTATAACCAATGATAATAAAACCTTTGTTAAAAGTATTTTTATATCGAATTTTTAGTTAATATTTTCATTACAGAAATCACACAGGAATAATACCTTGTCAGTGAATACGAACAGTTTAAAAGTTTTGTGGAATGCTTTCCAAATACTGATTGCAGTCTTTCACCATTAATAAAATGTTAACTTTAATTTTAATTAATGTTAAACACTGAAGAGAGGTTAGAAGACTAACCTGAAGGTTTGTATCATGCTGTGTAACATATGTTAGAATAAATTTTTGCTCAGTTTTCCCACTTCAGAGCCCGTGCAACCTAGAGTGTACTTAAATCCCCAAATTGTTAACCTTCTTGGTTTTCTGAAACCAGAAGTCTCTGTGTATGCTTGATTAAAAAAAAAAATTGCAGACCCTTCAAAACCTCTTCACCAACTGTAAGTAATATGAAACCTTTTGTCATGTATGAGCCTTTTCCATTTAAATTAAATGCTGATTACAGTTTTAGTGTCACTAGTTCTGTTTGTTTCTACTTTGACATTTTCTATGGTAATTTTGTAGCTCTGGCTTTCTTTTCATTTCTTACTTGCTGGAGGCCTTAAGAAAATAGGTTGGTTGAGGATCATGTTGCCAAAGCTGAATACTAATCTATGGTAATGGACTGCCTGCTATGTAGTTCAAGACACAGCTCCTTCAACTGCATCTCTTATGGCTAGAAGGTGATACTTGGAGGATAGAGAGGGGAGGTTGAAATGATCCTATAGGAACCATCTGCCTTTTTTCTCACTTACTGCTTCTTCTAAGAAGCCCAAAGGAAACTCGCCTCAGTCTTCCTTGGTATCAGCATTCTGCAGCTTTGAGCAGTGTCCTTGCAGAGACCAGGATGGTTGGGGCCTGTCAGGGGCATTCAGTTGCTGTCATGGGCCCCAGACACTCATATCTTCTTACTTACTCATGCCTTTAATGGTAAACCAGCAGGTCCAGCTCCAGGTGCTGACAACTTTCTTTCATGAGGACTGTTATCTTCATTACTTGTTCAGATTTGTGTTCTCTGTGCACTCACCTTGGTGTTCACCAGTTGTGACTTCATATCAGCCTTGGCTTTTGCTCACAATGTCATACCCAAGTCGGCTACTACCATTGCCTTCTAGGCTGTAGATCTGGTAACAAAGTCTTCAGACACCTGTCACCACTTCCTCTGCCTCTACCTAAACTAGCCTGCAGACCTGGTATAAGGCTGGTTTTCTTTGGGAAGAGGAGATCTTTAAGCAGGTTGGGAGAACATCAACATTTCTTATCTCCATGGTTTGGGTGGAGCTGGGGGAACTACTCCTCTGGTTCTGAATGCTGCATCTCCAGTCAGTTCTGGAGACTCCTGCTGTTCTGTTCACCGCCTCTTAATCTTCATGCTTACACTAACATCCATGATAATATTACTACATCTTTCCAAGTTGTTTGCTGCTCACTCCTTTAGTATTTAACACCAGTGCCTGTGTAGTTTTGAGAAGGGTTGGGGTGGGTGTGGTCTTTTGTACTTCAAAGCAGCTCTCTGCTAGTACAGAGTCCTACTTGTCAGCACTCACTAGTATTTTAACGATTTTTTTCCTGCAAGTTTGTATAGCCTGCAGATTGAATTATATTCCTTCACAGGTAATTGCCTCAAGAAGTTCCCCTAAATGAACAAAGATTGATTTCATTTGCAGTCACTTCATTTCCTCAGTTTGTAAGGAAACTGATTTCAAATCAGGAGTCGAGTAGCTTGCAAGTTGATGACTTTCTTGACCACAGTGGATGTTTGAGAGTCAAATCTTCATTCACATAATTTAAAACCGTCATGACAACTTTCCTCAGATTTCTGGGTGCGTACTGACAGTCACTAAGTTAATGCACTATGCCACAGCTCCTGCGGTAGTTGTCTTGGAAAGTGTTTTTCCCAGCTGGCACACTACAGCTAGATAGACCAAAAACAATTGTCAAATTGTCCTAAAGCTGCTGTTATGACATGTGGTAGAGCTCATGGGTTCAGGTGCTGGATTTGGGTTTTGGCAGCTTTAGATTCAGGGACTGCAGTACATAAAGATCACACTGTGTGGAAGCCTACGCTAAAACCATTTGAATTGGATTTTTCTAAAATATGTTTTAGAATCCTTTCTGACTGGCATCTCTGTGTTAAAACTGTAAGATATGTTATTAATATATGGGGAGAAACAAGATGTGACCTGCTGCGTGAAGATGTGATGATTTGCGTTTTTTACCTGCTGTGTTACTAGTAGCCATTTAGCTGCCTCAGGCCTGTGGGTGAGACTCCCTTCCACTTGCTGCATAGCAGAGATGAGAAACCTTACCAAAACTCCCTGATACACCTTTCTTCACTGTGAACTTCCAGCTATTCAACTTCCTTGCAACCTTAACAATTGGTTGTTAAGATCCAGCAGACTGGATCTGTTCTGTCTCATCTTGACCAGCCAAGTGTGGACTAGAAATTTCTGATATTCTGAATATGGTATGGCAAGTTTAATAGCAACCCTCTGACTTCTTTATGATCTCCTTTTCCAACTCTGTGACCTGGTGTTTTGGCAAAGCAAAGAGATGTACCACCTGGCATCATTATACTGGGTACTGGCAGATTTGACAGCTCTGGAGAAAGAGTCCTTGTTTGAAGTGAAAGAAAATGGTGCACATTTTTGGCTTTAAGATGTTCACTTTATATTCCTTTAGATGACTCAACAGCAGATTTTGCCCATGCCAGGTCTGTCTTTGGTTTTGTTGTCTTCCAGATGTGGCCTAGGACACCTATGGTGTAAAAGTGCATGTTGCAGCTTCATGATTAGTACATGGTGACATGTACTTAGTTCCAGGGCTGAGGGAACTCCAGCACTTACCAAGCACTCTGTGCATTGCTGCAGCTTGTCTTTCTAACTAAATTCTTGAGCACTTTTCTTCTTTCACTCTGGTAATAAAGTTTTTCTGTTGTTCTCAAAGACAGTCTCCTGTGGTGTTACCAGAACCTGAAAATCTGTGAAATGCAAGTTCTTAATAGCGTTGCCTAGCGTACGCTGTGGTGGATTAAGTTATTGTCTGCTCCCCTAGTCTTGCCCTGCCAAGGCAACAGTAGACACAGGAACAATTCTAGGAGTTGAAAAAGAGTTATGTACCCGGGAGACAGTCTTGAAATTTTGTAGAAGGATTTTTAAGTGGTAATTAGCACACTTCAAATTTTTATGCAGTTTTTGTGTAACTGTGGTAAATTGCAAGCTGTGCAAGCCCAGCGGCTGAAATACTGAACAAACACACAAGAAACCTTGTGCAGCAAAAAAGTCATATGCAATGTGAATGTGTATGGCCAGCACAACTCAGAGGATTTCTTTGTGTACAAGTATTTCAGTTTACAGGATCGATTTAGTCTCCCTCAGGAGAGAAACTAGAAGAATTCCTTTGGAGCTAATAGATTGAAGATGCTTTGGTCCAACTACTCTGATGAAAGCTGGGTGAATACTCCAAAGGAGAAGCCCACTGACCTCCATATCAGGAAGTGAAGACTGCTGGAATTGAAAGTTATTTGAAAAACTTTTTTTTTCCCGCATAGAACTTTGGTTAAAGTTGAAAACTGCTATTGGGAAATGCAGCTCTATTCCATAAGCAACTTCTCTTCCTTCTAACTTAAGATAACTGTCAAAATGGTGATTTCACAAAAGCAATGCCAACCTCTCTTTGATGGCTGGTTGTGACTTGAAAGAGCAGTTAAGGCCACAGTTTCCAATGCATCTCATGAAAGAAAAAAATATCTCAAAGTTGTTGTGGTTGGACAACAGTATGTTTACCTTAATGGCTTTTTCCTAATACTCTTTTGAAATATTTTGTTAACTAGAGCTTTACTTTGTTGTATTACAGTGATCTGCAAAGCTGTTTTGCTTTTGGGACTGCTTTTGCTATCGGGGCCTTATGGTTCAGTTGCTGTGACTTGACAGCCTTTCTATTTCAGTACTTAATTCCTTATGTTGTCTCTACAAACATAATGTCACTATTGCAGAGGGTGGGAACACTTTGGTGCTGGTGTTCTGTTGGAGACACTGTTATTTCTTTCATAGTGCCATTGCAAGTAACATGAGTGCTAATGGGCATAAACTGTGAGACCGATCGTTTGGGTATGTTGTAGTGATTTGTCACGAAGTGGCCTGTTCCTCTCCAACTTAATAGGCTTCCAGCCTTGTCTGCATGTGTGCTGCAGATTGTCCCAGTGTTTTACTAGGGAAGAGCTATCTTTAAATATAGAATCAAAAACCTCACTCTTCTCTATAGCCTATTTCTACTGCTGCAGATAGAAAGGGTGTGGGGAACTCAGGGAGTCCATTGGATAATACCAGCGACTTTGGTTTTGAACACCTCTTTTTCCTTCCTGGGTATTTCTGTTTCAGTGAAAGTCTCTCTAAAAAAAAAAAGAAGACAAGTTTCGATAAGAAGCTTAAGTAATATGCACCGAAACTTGCTCTAAGCAGTACATCTGAAGAGTACTTGCTAGTGTCTGTACTGTCTACACTATTTTAAAGCATGGGTGGCAGTATTAGTTCCTCTTGGTCCTAACTCTACCAGAAGCTACCATTTTAGTCCTCTGCAAGAATGCAGTGTCAGGAAACAACCCATTAATGCTGTTAGACAAGCCAAAATGCTGAACTTTTACCGAATACTCAGTGTATTGAAAACTTTCTAGTCAGAGCATGCTGACAGACCAGCATGTAGTGTTAATATCTTACTACTATGCCTCAGGGCATTTGTAAAATTAAACTTTTGACATTTTTATTTGCTTTTTGGCTCAAAATCATGATTAATTTTTTATCTTTTAAAAGTTCCGTTTATGACTGGTTTTTAATTGATGGTAACTACAAATTATATTGCAAAGCAATAAATAAAAGAAATGCAAGTAGTATAATTTGAAATGTGGTAATCTTAGTAGCCTGAGTCATGAATTCCATCATTTGCTGCAGTTAGTATCGTTTTATGATTCATAAGCCTATTAATTTCTTTTTTTAGGGTGCAATCAGATAAATAGCTCAACAGTAAGGTGTCAGAATCTTCTTGTCTCACCCCGGTTGTAGGAGAGAATGGAGGTTTGATTGTTCCTACATATACGTAGTAAATTTGTCCCTCTGACCTCTTAAATCTGCAAAACAACCTCCTGTGTTTCTCTGGAGCAGTAGCTGATTAAGGCATTCAGATTATGACCACTATCTCAATCTAAAATTTACACTTGTTCAAATTGTTTTGAAATGCATTTGTTCATTTACTGAAGGTGACCTACCACCACGGATCAGTGCACAGACACTTACAGAGCAATCCTGGGCTGACTTAAGCCCGAAGCAATCAGCATTTGCTTAATGTTAAGTCAGGGCTGCTACAGAAGTACTGTCAGGCCCTTGAATGGTTGATGCCTCTAATTTAATTAGAGAAAATTTACTCTTTCCATTACTCTCTGTGGGTTCACTTTCAATTTAAAATCCTCAAGTGGTGTGATTTGTTTTGGAATGTCCCCTCTTTCTATGTGCCATACTAGCCATAACACCTACCACCTACTTAACTTTATTTTGAAGTTTGAAAAGCCCTACAGAAAAGATCAGTCTTTATATAGATAGGTAGGTAGAGATACATTATTAAATCAGAACTTGCATTAATTCAGGAGAATGAATGTGCTCTAGTAATGTTTATGGCTTTTTTAGGAATCAGTATGGTGAGGAGAAAATGAGCATATAAATATATGACCAGCATCTTTGAACCCATGGTCATTTGTTATAAAATCAGTATCCTCAGTTCACAGAATCACAGAATGGGTGAGGATGGAAGGGACCACAGTGGGTCATCTGGTTCAACCTCCCTGCTCAAGCAGGGTCATCCCAGAGCACATTGCACAAGATTGCATCCAGGTGGTTCTTGAACATCTCCAGGGAAGGAGACTCCACAATCTCTCTGGGCAATCTGTTCCACTGCTTGGTCACCCAAACAGTAAAGAAGCTCTTCCTCATGTTCAGGTGGAACTTCCTGTGTATCAATTTCTGCCTTTTGCCTCTTGTCCTATTGCTAAACACCACTGAGAAGAGCCTGACTTCATCCTCTTGACACCATCCTGCCAGATGCTTATAGACATTGATATACAAATAGGCTTAGGTAAATGTCCTGCTAAGGTATTGTCATACAAGCCTAAAGTGCTGGGGTATTGGCTCAAGGCACTGTCTTGGCAAAGTAATGATATAATCACAGTGTCACTTTTCACTGACCCAAACCTTGTTTTTATAAAATGCTTTCAGGCTCCCCTGCCACATGGCCATCCGCTGTTAAGGAGAGATGAAACTATCCTGTCCTTGCATGCATACCTGTGTGCATTCTGGTGTTTGTATTTAGATTCCTCTGGGACTTCTGCTTCCCAGTTTTCATCTAATTCACCTACATCTCTTTTCTGTGGGGCTCTGTGAAAAGTGGTTCAACTGTGCCATTAGAAAAGCTGTGTTAATTCTGGAATGATCAATGAATTGTCAACCACTGTTTAATATCTCTAGTTTTTTTCATTGTTTTTATAAGTCTTAGTGTGAGAACTCACTTCCATATGTGTAAGTTGCTGTACAAGATTGGGTCACTTCTAAAGAATATGGAAAATCACGTATTTTGACCATGCACTGATTATGATAGTAGCCTCAGAAACAGGGTAAGTTAGCTTTATCAAATTAAGTGCCAAGCAGCTTCAGCATAAATTTGTTGGAGAAGACAGGGTTTTTTTGAGACTTGAAACACCTCTGATGACTTCTTTGCTATGATCTCTTTTTTCAGTAAAATAATGGGGAAACTCTTTTCTTGGCCAAGGTACATTTTCCAGATTTGGACATCCTACATAAAAGGAAGAATAAAAACTCATCAGAGACAGTTCAGAGAGGAACAGATACCTGCAAACCTGGATCTGTGGGCAAGAAAAAAGACTTGGGTAAAGAGTGGATGGTTTTTAATTCTTCAAAGAGGTAAAACCCTAGAACAGAGGTGAAATATAGAGTTGTTATTCCTACTTCTGCCCTTTGAGCATTAAAGGATTGAGTTTTACAGCAAAGGAAGTTAGATAGGCTTCAAACTGAGAGTAGGTTTAGATGAGATATTTGGAAGAAATTCTTTACTTTGAGCGTGGTGAAGCACTGGAACAGGTAGCCCAGAGAAGTTGTGGATGTCCCATCCCTGGGAGTGTTCAAGGCCAGGTTGGATGGGGCTCTGAGCAATTGGGTGAATTTAAAATAGTGAAAGGCAGGGAGTGTTGGAATTAGATGATCTTTAAGATACTTTCTGACCCAAACCATTCTATGATTCTATGATATTAGGGGAAAAAAACCCCATTCTAATTCAGCTTAATTAAACTCTGCAATGTATAGTTTAGGAAGGCTTGAAACCTCCAGTAGTGAGATAAGATAACTGTCTGGCAGGAATGACACAGGTATGTGTAACTACTATTGGGTGGAAGATGGGCTGGATAACTATTTTTCTGTTCTACTTGGCTCTGTCTTTTGTATTCTTTTTTAATGTATTACTTTGCCTTAAGCCATCACTATTAGTTAGGTTCATTTCAGCAAGAAAAAATGTGTGAACTCAAGAGTACCTTGAAGTGGGTAAATTAAAAGGAAGAAACCTGTGTCATAAATGCTCTTTTGCAGAGGGTAGGGAAAGGAGACCTAGGTTAACTGCATGCAATTGAGATGTGTCAACCTCAGGAAGCTTAAAAAGTGGCTGGCATTTTTCCTTTATTGGAATCTGCACGCAAGTTGCTCTGTACCAAAGGCAATCTGACATTTGCAGAGACCTGCAGAACCCAAATTAATAGGTTCTACTTTCAAGGATGACATCAACAAAAGGCTTTATAAATTGTAAAGTCTTGTTCAGTACATCTCTAAATAATGTAAAAAAAATTTTAATCTCTTTTATGAAAGACCTGTTGCCCTTAGCTGGCTGTGAAATGCATTGCTCCAAGCAGCAACTGCCTTTTGTAGCCAGGATGTTAGGAGTATATGATTAGTAAGGTACTGAGCTTTGTTTGGATACAAGGCTGGAAACACCCACAGATGTCTCATCCTATTGGAAAACATTCTATTTAGAGTATACTCTCTATTTATCTTGCATGGAGGAAGATTTGTGTAGCAGGTTTCCGTGGCTGGGTTTTGGTAGCGGGGGGGTGGGTACAGAAGTGGCTTCAGTTAGAAGCTGCCAGAAGCTTCCCCTGTCCCGGGGAGTCAATGCCAGCCAGCTCCAGGATGGACTTCCTGCTGCTGGCCAAGGCCAAGCCAATCAGGAGTAATAGTAACACTTCCGTGATAACATACTTAAGAACAGAAGGTTGTTGCGCAGAAAGAATTCCAGCCAGGGAAGAGCAGAGTGAGAAAATGGGAACAACAATGCACACACCAAGGTCAGTGCAGAAGGAGGGACAGGAGGTGCTCCAGGTGCTGGAGCTGAGGCCCTGCAGCCCGTGGTGCAGCCCATGGTGGGGCAGCTGTGCCCCTGCAGCCCATGGAGGACCACTGGGGTGCAGAGACCCACCTGCAGCCCATGGAGGAGCCCATGGTGGAGCAGGTGGATCCATGAAGGAGGCTGTGACCCTGTGGGAGGCCCAGGATGGAGCAGGGTCCTGCTGGAGACCTGCAGCCTGTGGAGAGGGAAGCCCACACTGGAGCAGGTTTATCCCAGGCAGGACTTGTGGCCCCTGTGAGGGACCCACGCCAGTACAGCTCATTCGTGAAGGACTGCACCCCATGGAGGAGTGACCCACGGGACAGCAGTTTGGGAAGAACTGCTGCCTGAGGGATGGACTCACACTGGAGAGGTCCACCAAGGACTGTCTCCCATGGGAGGGACCCCATAGGAGCAGGGGAGAAAAAAGAACTGACTGCAACCCCCATTCCAGTCCCCCTTCACCACTGGGGGGGAGGAGGGAGAACATGGAAGGAAGGAGGGGGGGGGGGGGGACGGTGTGTTTAAGACTATTTTATTTCTTGTTCTTTGGCTCTTATCCTGTTAGTAATAAATTTAAGTACTATCCCCTCTTTGAGTCTGTTTTGCCTGTGAAGGTAATCAGTCACTGACCTCTCCCAGTTGTTTTCTCAGCTCATTAATCCTTAGCTGTTTTTTTTTCTCTCCTCTGTCCAATTGCAGAGGGAGAGTGAAGAGAGTGGCTTTAGTGGGTACCTGGCATCTGGCCAGGATCAACCCACTACAACTTGCCAGATACCACGTGCCCGCTGGTAAATTGTCATCGGGCTGGGCAGGGAGCTGCATTTATATATCAGTATTCATATGGGACACAACTGCCTCCCGAATATCTGCTTCAAAATAGGACTGACTTTGTCCTTTGAGAGGTGTTACCAAAATCTTATAGGCTGTTTTTATACCTCCTCTTTTTTTACGAACAGTACCTGACTGTGAAAACAAGGTCTCTTTCTATACAGGTCATAATCTGCTGTTGATTTCCCTCTGCTGTGCTTGTTTGGCATATCTGCTGCAAATGTAGTTACCATGATCTAGTCATAGCTGCCTTCAGCCAGAGAAACAAGCAACAGAAGAGGGGGAACTTCTGAGAAATACACCTCCTGCTTTTGTTCAGCTGTCCCTGGTAGGAGTAATATTAATAATAATACACAAATATGACGCAAGCAGACTTGTTTTTTAAAGGGAATGATGTGCCGAGCATTCCAGAAGAGAATGTTTTAGACCATTAGCTCATACTGAATTTTTGCTATTAGCCTCTTTCTCAGGAAACCTGAAGATCGAATGTTGAGGGGGAATCCTGATCCAGGAGAGGGTAAAGAAACCCACCTCACTCTTTGCAGGCATTAAATTGTATAAATAGACACCTAAATCTCCCTTCGCTCACAGTTCATTTGTTGAGGCAGTCTTGGCAATGAGCATTTTTCTATTCACTGCACTCATACAATCAGGGTAGCATTTATCTTGGAAGAGTTTTCAGTCATCTGATATGACCCTAAAAATTATTCTGAGTTTATTTAGAGTATGCACCACTGGTCTAAGTCCACCATAGGCGGTGAACTCAAGGTATAGACTAATCCCTCCCAGCTCTCTGTTCCTGAATGTGTGGTGTTTTCCCATCTCATCAGAAAGATTTGACATCAAGAATGCACTTAAGTCTATGTCTAAATGCTCTATTGAGTGTAAGTGGATTGGATCAGATGTTTTTAGAGGTTTGAACTGGGACCAGTTCAGTGCTTCCCTTGCTGTCTAATCAAAGCTTTGCAAATCCTGTGTGACAGAGGTCTAATACCTAGCTAGGTTCTGTTCTGCTTTTTACATCAATGTGTTGAGCCATGAACATGTAAATTTGATTGAGGATAAAGGTATTGGGAGTGTCTAGAGTTCTGCACAGGAATGGAATGCATGTTGTGTTGCAGACCCAGAGTGGAACAGTATGGATAAAGCATGTGTTTTCTTTTGAGCTACAGCATTAACATATATATGGCTCCTGTAGTAATTCCCAAATTACATATGCACAAGAAATACTGTGATTTTCTGGAAAAAATTAAAATCAGTTTCTCCTGGTTCAACTTTTCCAGATGGCAAAGCCTTTACAATTTTTTCTGTAACAACTGTGTAAAATGCCTGTTGGAAACTGTATTTGTAGTTGTTGATTTTCATGAAGGAGGAAGGGTTTGTAGCCTCATACCTCCTCAAAGTGCCGCTATGTGGAATAAGTGCAAAATTCTGGGGTGATGATTAGAAAACTTGTATGTGTGTGTATGTGCTTGCATCCACTTCTTTTTTGTGCTGTGACTCAACTTGGTTGCTCTTCTCCAGGAGTCAGTAAGTGTTAGAGCAAAGCCTGTTTGCATCCAAGATCTTTGTCTCCTAACTCTGCTGCTGACAAAGATACTAGAAAGACACTCAAATATATCTAATCTAAAAGCTGACATTTGAATTTAATATTCCCCAGAATGATGTGAACAACTTTGGGCATGGCACAGCAGACCTCACAACTGTCACAGTGTGTGAATAGACAGATACATGAGGTACAGATGCTATGAAAAGAAAAGAAATAAAAAAAGATAGAAGTTTAGTCTGTGTATCTGTTTATGTGCTTATTTGTCCCTGACTTTGATGCCACTTGCTTGTTTGAATATTAGGCTGATATTAGGAAAAAATTTTTTGCAGAGAGACTAATCAGGCATTGGAATGAGCTGCCTGGGGAGCTGGTGGATTCACCACCCCTGGAGGTTTTTAAGGTGAGTCACTTAGTGCCATGGTCTAGTAACCATGGCAGTGTTGGATCAAGAGTTAGACTTGAAGATCTCAGAGGTCTTTTCCAACCCAGTTGGTTCTATGACTTAAAACCAGTATACCTCAGAATCACAGAGTGGTTGAGGTTGAAGGGGCAGCAGGAGACCATCCAGTCCTACCTCCTGTACAAAGCAGGATCACCTACAGCAGGCTGCTCAGGACCATGCTCAACTGGGTGTTGAACATCTCCAAGGATGTGGACTATAAACATCTCCAGGTAGTTTGTTCCAATATTTGACCAGCTTGACAATAAAAAAGCTTTTTCTTATGTTTAAATGGAATTTCTTGTATTTCAGTTTGTCGCCTTTGCATGCTTTCATTGGGCACCACTGTGAACAGTCTGGTTCAGTTTTCTTTACATCCTCTCATCATCAGATATTTATACTCTCTGATCACCCCCAAACCTTCTGGTTTTCAGCCTGAGTTCTCCACCTCTCCTCGTGTGGCAAATACCCCAGCCCATGTAGCATCTTCATGAATCTTTGTTGTGCTTTCTCCAATATGTCCACGTCCCTTTTGTACTTTCGAGCCCAGAACTGGACTTTGTCCTCAGGGGGACTCAGCAGTGCTGAGGAATTGGGAGGATCACCTCTCTCAACCTGCTGGTGATTGGCACAAGCAGGTGCTTCTCCTCCTGCCCCAGTAAAGGGAAGATTCCTCATGAGATGTTTTGGATGAGGTGTTTGAATGTACTGCTGTGCACCTGCAGAGTTGAGTGGATTTGCAAGTACTTTGTACATGTACATCATCTTGGTAACTGATGGGGAAAGTTTGAATCTGAAAATACCTGGTGTAGTTAAACGGAAAGAAAAATCTTTTGCCACTTGAACGGCAAAGTATTGCTGAGGTGATCAGCTGCGTTGCAGGCATATTCAGCAGCTATAAGTGGGTGTCACGGTGATTGGGGGGGTGTTTTTATGATCCAGGGAAATCCTAGCAAGCACAAGGTCCCATCGGGTGCTGGCAGCTTGCACAAGTGCAGCTGACAAGCCACGGATTGGAACAGGGGTAGTGATGGCCAACCCTACTCCAAAAAGGATAGCCCTGAGAAAGACCAGGACACCAGTAGCCTTCCTTTCTATCATAAGTTGGCTCTTAGTGGTTTCATCTCTCTGTCTGAAATGTTAACAGAGTCATGCATGCTAATATAATTACTGAGGTCTGACACATAAAAGCAAATAAAACACCCCATAACAGCTCAGTGGTTGTGCTCCTGTTCTCCACAGCTGGCTGGTGGATAGCAGGAACAGGGTCTGGCTCATACAGATTGAGAATCTTGCCTAAAGTGAGGCATCACTAGCGTTTCTGTGATAAGCACCCTTTTTGGTGCCTAGTGTGTAATTTCACATTCTGAAGCACACCACATCCTTGAAGGGCAGATGGGAAGTAGGGGGAGGGTGAAATGACCCAGGAGACTTTGTACTAGGCAAGAGTCCTTTCTGCCCTTTTACTGCCAGCTAAGTCCCACTAAGAACTGAATGAGTGTTCAGGTATGGTTTTGCTGAGGACTAAGCATTCCTGTTCTCCAGCAGATAAGGAAAGGGACAGGCCTTGAGTACTCCTATCCAATGTGAATTTTACCTAGGAGCTACTCCAAAGGGGGAAGTGTGCTCCCCTGTTGTGATCACTGAAAGACAAAGCAGAGTCTCAGGCCTTGTGGCTGGTGTTTGAGATGGTGAACCAAAGCCTTGATGTTCTTATTCTCTTCCACGTGCCATCAGTGGTGCAGATGTTTTCATGGTAATCTTTTGCTGAAACTAATCAGTATTGGTTAGAAGGCCAAATTTAAAAATGCTTTAGATGTTGGTAATCAGACTTCTATGCTGAAATTGCTTTGAAAGCGGGAAAGAAATGAGAGCTGACTCCTGTTAAAGCAGCTGTCCTTGAAAGAAGCCATCTGAATATTTGTATAGATCTCTTGGCTAAGAGTATGCTTCAAGTAACTGATACTTATTACTCTTCCTTCTATGAAGAAATATAGGTATTTTGAGTCCAATATTTTACTAGCTTTTTTTAATATTTTTTTGTACTACGTGGATCAATCAAACTCACTGACAGACCAATCATCTCATGACACTTTAATTGTAACTCTTTCATTATGAAAATAAAGAACTCTGCGCAAAGTCTCCTTCTACGAGGAGGGGCACATACATGTAATTATAGGATGCTTTTGGGGGTAAAAAAAAAAAGAAATTAAATGACTAATACATTTTGCTGGTGGAACTGACAGCTGTAACAAACCTGATTCTGTCATCAGCTGTAAGCTTTTATCCCTGCCTAGTACTAATGAATAAATCATCTTATTACATAAAATTACATTCTAATTGCTCCCATGTCAGTCTATTTCAGGTTAGGCCTAGGCAGTAAGGTTCCCTTGGTGCCTGGGTTTTCCCTTTCTGCTTCACTGCTGAGCAGTCACATTTTCAAGTACCTGGGAATGGTCTTGGGGCAAAAATGGCAGAAGACAGGAGCCAAAGAGAGAGAAGGACAAGAGAGGATATAAAGGGGACAAGGAATGTATGTAGGAGACACAAGAGAAATCTGAAGGAGCTGTTGAATGGAAGAGCTAAATTAAAAACTAGAAACTTAGAAAAACTGGTGGGATGTGAGTGGGAAGAGAGGGAAGATGAGTCAAAACTACGGCAAACGTTTCTGTGTTAGGCCTTGTGTGGAGCAGCTTGTGGGAGTTCTTGGTGTTGCCCAAACAGCCACGGCCGTTTTGTGTGACAGGAGGTTTTCCTCGAGCTCTGACAAGTTGATATCATCTAAGTTTGGCTTTTCCTCATTTAAAATGTTACCTGGAAAACATTAATTAGTAATTAAATACTGTAGAGTGAAGAGTGAAAGGATGTATCCCCCACCCCTTCCCATAATCAAGTCAAATGATTGATTCTCAGGTAAGAGAAAAAGGCAATTACGGTAGCAGAGAAAGTGTTTCCAAATTAACTGTAACTAAATGAATTGGAATTCCTCCTTCAACTACCAACAGGCAGTATCAGCTCTCATATATTGATTTTGCTTAGGCTGATTAGAAAAAGGAGCAAGAGCAAGTAAGGCTCCCTTGAACAAAAACAAGTGCACCTGTGTAGAAATGATGCAACTTTAATTAATTAGGTTTAATAACTAATGTAATTGAAATTTCCTGTGGTGGATAATGTGGTTGGAAATGATGGTGCAGCTCCTAAATTACTGATGTAATCACTTACAAAAGGGAAAACTTTTTGTTGCCCTTCTAATAGTGTTAAAATGACATCTAGAATTTTTGCTTCTGTTTGCTTTCATATTCTGAAATTATCTTGCATACCCCATTTTTTATAAAACAATAGAGTACTACTAGGATCATTCACTATAAGCAAAAGAATTTGATTAACTGAGGTAGGGGGATTCTTTGTTTTAAGTCTGTTTACAATTCTCTTTTGTAGATTGTCTATAAAATATATTTACCTTAAAATCCTAGCAAACAGAAGAAAAGCTGTCAATGCTAAATGTTTAGAACCCTATTTCCTACCTGGTATTTCTGGGTTGTTTTGGAGTAAAGATGTAGCATTTTCAACATCCCTAAATTTTGTTAACAAAAATGCTAAACAAGAAGTCGTGCAGTAAGCAAAACAAACCTTTTGGCCTGGCTTTCCAGTACATAAAAGAGAAAGAAATAATTTCTTGCTTTTTTTTGTTTGCTGAGTCTCTGACTTAGAATATCCATATTACTGTAACTTATTCCAAGAAAAAGAGTCTCTTTGTAGAGGCTGCAGAAGGAGTGTGTGGAATCCTTATTTTTATTCCAGGTTTGAGTGTGGAAACACACAGGCAATCGTTTGGTTTTGTTGGGAGGAATGAATAGGGAGTTCAGTGTTTGTTTCAGCACTGTGAGGCAAGAATAACCCAAACAGTTGAATAGAAGTAATTCCATTTCTTGATTACTTTTTGTGTATGAATGCAGGCAAACTGTGTTTAGCATCGACCTAAACAGAGAAGTTTGTTACAGTTCCAAAACCTTATGTTGTGTCAAGTTTTCCCCTCCAGTTTAATTGTCACCATGGACATTACTTTGAAGGAGCACTTTGATTTCTGGGGATCGCTATTAACGTTTGCTTTTGATTAAGTGTCTTTTAGATAAAGTGCTTTTTATTTTTTGTTTTATTTCCCTTTACCAGTTTTCTCCCTCCTGGTACTCGAGGTACCTCCTGCTACCCATTGCCATGGTGTGTTTAACTCTTCCAGGTGACAGGACTGCTCAGTACCTGTTCTAAAGCTGTGAGATTTCCAGCCAGAGGTTGAAACTATTCACTTACGAGAGTATTTAACACCATTGTCCATGCATCTTCTGGAAGTTGTTCTTGCAGCTGGATTTAAGGACTCATTTACACTGACTTCCCACACAGTCCTCTGGGAGTTTAAGCAGTAGGAGGACTTCATGAATGGGCATTAATTACCATGGGAAATGGAGTAGGTGCACTGAAACGACACTGGTGCCAAGTTCTGTTAACAAATGAGGAAAGAGGGATAGGCTATGATATCACAGGGTACTGATTCTGACCTGTTATTTGTGTCTTTGGCCGAAACAACTGAGAACAACATGTAATTAATCAGCAAAGAATATTTTAAACCTTTAAAAGGAGGAGAAAAAAAATTGGATTGATAATGTCTGGAAACAGAGATTAAAAACAGAGAAATGGGATGTGTGACTCTTGGGAAGGTCCTGTGCAAGGCCAGGAGTTGGACTTGATGATCCTTGTGGGTCCCTTCTAACTCGGCTATTTCTGTGATTCTGTGAAATGCCCTGTGGCAGACCAATATGCACAGAACAGTGAGAATGGGTTAAATCAGTAAGAAAGACTGGATGGTCAGTGTAAAACTGTTCAGGTTCCTGTGTAGGCAGTATCTAAGGAACTGAGCAAAATGGATGAAAAGTGTTTATGGTAGACTGTAAGAAAAAACAGTCTATAAGTATAGAGGCTGTTTTGAGGGAATTTAGATGGTTAAACGTGAGATGGTAGGTTTGGATGGACAGTGGTGCTGAAGAAATGTCTCTGAGCAGGGTGACTTCTCCAGGCTCTGAAAGAGGGGGCAGCAAGCACTGGTTGTGCATGGGTAGAATCAGCAGAGAGAGGGAGGATGCTGAAGGTCTGCAGATCCTTAACATCACATGAAGCACCACAAAAATAGCAGCAGAGGCATGTGCTGTGGGCAAAGATCTATTTAAGGAAGCAATGGTATGAAGGCTGAAAAGTTAGTCTTTGGAATATCAAGCTTATTTCTATATAGTATCTAGTGAGAAGGATGTCTGAACACTAGATGCGCAACCACAACACTGCTGGGATGTCTAAACTATTGTGGCCACTTTTGCCATGTGAAATGAAGCTGAACTGAATGCAGAATAGAGGGGAGAAATCTCAGACTAGAAGGCATGTGTGCGAAGGCAGACCTGGTAACACCATCTTTGTGGTGCTTGTCAGTAAAAGCCTTGCCATGACTTCAGGTGGATTTATTCTTAGGTGCTGAAGAACCAACTAATTTGAGGTAGAATCAAACACATTTTTCCAAGGAAAAATAAAAAAAATTATTTTCCCACGAGCCTTCTTTCTTTCTAGATTTCATGTTTTTGTTAGTTTCTTGAAGAGTGTAAAGCTTAAATGGCAGGAGGAGCTGATTCACATGTTATCCATAAATAAGAAAGTCTGCTCTGCTGAGCTGGCAGTGCAAGTAGTGCCAAATACTTAGGTTAGGTCTGCCCTCTGCATTTTCTGTTGTTTTTCAAATAGTGTCTCAGGCATTTGAGATTTACCAGCAGCGCTTTTTAGTAGTCTTCAGGCTTTGCATATTTTTTGTTGTTGTCCTGTATGCTTGATTGAAGGTCAGGTCTGAGTGAGAGCTCTTACTGATTTCAGAAGTGCTTAGTAGAGATTGTAAGTTTTTTTCCCTCTATACCAATGCTTTTCCCATTATAAGTTGATGGAAGCACATGTCCAGCCTGTAGTGTGAGCAGACCTAATCTTGGGCTGTCATAGTGGGACTGAGTCAACACAGAGCCAGTAGCAACATTGAGACCTTCGTGACTATTGAACAGGAGGTGGCTTGAGGTGTATGAAAACTGCTGCCATGATAATGTAAATGAGGGAGAAAACCAGACTTAAGTAGTTAATGAAATGGAAAAAAAGGTAGTAAAGGGAACAGTGATGAATTGTTAGAACCTTGTTTAAGCACTTCTAAGAAACAAACTGCTGGGTCCAGTGTCAGTGGGGCATGCATTAAATGGGCTGAGTGGGAAGTTAATATCAGAGGAGATGGGTGTTGCTGAGAAGAGCTCAGTGTGCTCTTTGTCTTATGATTCATTGGAAGGACCACAGGATTGCTTTTTCTGGAGATACTTTTTCTCAGAAAAGGAACTGCAAAGCTCTGTGGTTGTCAGATCAGGTACACCAACAGTTGCTGCCATTAAGCAAAGAGTAATGTGTAGTCACATCACCAGAGAGTTCTGCTAATACAATCAACCAAAAAAGCAGCTTAATTAATGGTCTATGCATTTTAGTTACTTATACTGAGAGCTCTAGTAAATACAGAATTTGTAAATTTATTTCTGTTAAGAGTTCCTTGCTCATTAAATGTGCAACACCCCAGGAGATGCTTTTTGTACAGTTCACCTGTGTAACAGGCTGGAACACAGAGAAACAGACCAGCAGCTGTTAGGGTTTGAGTGAAGTGTATCCTCTACAGCTTCCTGGGAGAAAACAGTCTACAGCTGTAAATCTGAATTTGGGGTGGGAAACTAATAAATACATATTAAAAGGTTTTGCTGTTTGTTTTACTTTCTTTGGATGCTGTGATGGTCACGTTTTGTTTTCCAAAGCTGTAGTCATACAATCTGTGTGACAAAATTGAGCATATAATGATTTTGCAGTACTTCACTGTTTTGTGGTCTCATATTATCTGTTTGCTCCCTGATCTCTGCTGCTGTTTTATGGATTTTCATATTCTCTCATGTTGTTCTGTGAAGCCAAGTACACACAAAGGCAGGAGCCTACAGTAGCAACAGTGGTTTTGTGTGTAATTTCATAACCCCAGACAGCACCATGCTCTTTCTGCTTTAGGGGCTGTTCATGTGCAATAGGTCTTGTGTGTCACTGGGGCCAGTGTCAACCAGCTGTCATTCTGCACAGACAGAGAGAAGTGGTATGAAGAAGATGAGTCTTCAAGAGCATCTTAAGGACGCTGGAAAGTGAAAGTGAAGGACAAATGGCATGGATGCTTAACACAGTGGGGGAAGATGGGAGTAAGGGAGACAGCAGAGAGAGGAGAGGGTAACAGATAGGAAGACAGATGGCAGGTAAACCTCGTTCATTGCCTTCATTTCAGGTTTTCCTGGTTCTCTCTTGCTGAGTCTTAGATGGGCAGTGTCGTTTTGTGTCAGGACTGTAGCTGAACCAGTATTCATAACACTTCCCTGGGTTTAGTTTGTTTCATGAACTTAGAAAGAAAATAAAATCATGGCTGAGGCAAAATAATTGATCCCAAATCTGTATTGGGACCTGGAATCTCATCCCTTGATTGAGATGCCTGTTGTGAGGCCAGCCATGTCACCCAGAGAAGTCCCACAACTGATGTGTTGCTGTTTCTGAAATAGCATGTAGATGTGTATTCTTCTTCACAAAGCCAAACTGAAATCTGGGCCCTCCTTACCTCCTCAGTGCCTAGAATGGGCATGCCTGTCCTAACTGCTTCATAACCATGGTTTGTATATGTACCCTGACAGCCATTTTAGTGCTTTCTTCTTTCTTTATTTATTAACACAAGCTCAGTCAGTTGTGTTTCGTCTAATCCAGGTGTTTTTGAGACTTGGCACTCTTATACATCTTACTGCATCCCCTGTCTTTTCTGTTTTGCATTTGTACTTTTTTTTGTACTTCCTAGAAACCTACTCATATGTTGACATAGCATCCAAGCAAGCATGCCCTGCAGTTCCCCAGTAAGAGGCACTGTAATTAATTCCAAAGACCTGAAAGAAACCTTTGCCTTCCTCTGAACAGTGAGAGCTGCTCAATTATACTGTAAAACTGCATGTGGGCCTAGGCAGACAGACCACCCCCCACCCCCCAGCACTTTCTGAAGGACTGCTATATTGTCAGCTGACAGAGTCACTCATTTCCAGATAATTGGCTTTTTAAAGGGCATCTATAGGACCCAAATAACTCCTGGCATACTGTTTGTACCATTGACCTGCCAGGTTACAAAGGTTAGACTTAATTGCCTCATTTATGGCTAATGCATTCCAGTTTTGCCGTTGCTTTTTCTCTGAGGATAATTGCTCAGACCTGTATTTTTGTTTCTGAAATCTTGATGAATAAAAACAAAGGTCCTGCTTTGTGAATAGAGATGTTGCTTTTATCGGGAGAGACAGAGGTCACGCAAAATCCTTATGTTAAGGAAGTGACCACATACGTGGGTGAGAGGTTGTTCGGGTGAGCCTGGCTCAGCCCTTTGACAGCTCAGGTTTCCACTGCACTCCATCGTCAAATCTCTTTGTGTGGTGCAGCTTATTGCAGCAGAAAGCAATTTCCAGGCAAGTTGTGTCCGGCCCCACTCTTCTCAGAGCACATACTCTGTGGACACAGGGGTGGTGTAAGGACACTCTGCAAATGCAGCTCCCCTGGTCACAGTCTGTGCCTGGACATCCCTGGGTGGATGAAGGCTGGTGCTGAAACAAGAGAAGACACAGGGCACCTTCTGGGCTGGTCTGGGGTGTAAACACAGCACTACTTTTGTGTCTTCTGCAGAATTAATCCTGACATTTCTACAAATACATTTTGTCTGTATCTCGTGTGTCTCCAGAAATTTGACTACTGAAGATGGAGCAAACCTGTGACAGCACATGCTTCAGTTTCATGGCAGTAGTCACTCTGCCTTTTCCAGCACCAGGTGATGTCTCTGTTTTGTTAGGAGTAAAATGAGAACTGCAGACTTCAGTGTTTCTGTTGCAGTTTTATAAAGCCAACATTATATGCACAATTGTGGAGTTTGTTTATTTTATGGTTAGAGTAGTTCTGGCAGTAGGTTTTGAATTAACAGCTCTTGGGCAACAATGTCATGGCTATCAAGAGTATGCCTACACCCTAGATTTCATTAACTGTTTCCCGAAGTTTTCCAAGGGCCAAACAATGACAGCTAGGAGAAGAGTCCTCTGTCCCTGGCATCCCAGGGCACCCTGAAGTTGCCAGCATGGGAATGGGGTGTAAGTTGGATGTCCATCCATCTGGTCTTCATATGCTCAGAGCTCTGCCTCCAAGTTCCCACTAGTGACAGAGACACCAAGTTGTCAGATTTGGCCTCCTTGATAGCTTAGTTTGTAAGGCTTCCCTGGATTAATTCCCATTTGATTAAGTCACATCCTTTAGATAAAGAGCTAGTCTTGACTGACAGCCTTCCTTTGATAAAAATGCCTCCAATGTTCTTGTGCACACAGTGAGTGGGGGTCATAACTTTGCTGTAAATGCTTTAAAAGGTGAAAAAGGGCAAGATGACTGTCAGCATCAGTGTCTGATGTGCCCGGGGCTTGCTCCCTGTGGTATTTCCCCTGTGGGAATAGTCACACCAGTGGCACCTACAGCAGCAATATGAGCTGAGCAGGAGCATCTAAGAGCCAGATCTAATCCAATGGGTTTTTCCATCTGATCTGTTGTCTTCAGATGGGAGCGCAGGAATGCCAACTTGCAAACCTGACTTGTGATACATCTTGAATGATTCTTTACATGCTGGTGCTCAACCTTGCTGCACCTGTACAGAAGGAGGAGAGCACTGGGTCTGAAGATTAGCATTCAGCCTTTCGCAGTGAGGAAGCTCGTTCAAGGAATAACACCATCATGATAGATTTTTGGGAATGTGTGTGTGTTGCACTAGATCAACAGCAAAAGTAATTAAGGAGACAACTTACTGTTGGAGGTGATGGATCTACCATCATTTAAAGCAGGGCTAAATGTCTTTATAGATGTGTATTGTACTTCTGGTGGAAGTGATAAGTTTAGTGCTGGAACTTCTGGTGTGAATGTTTACAGGGAAGTGTACTCCTCCTGTTCTTGGAAATGAACCTCTGAAGAAGGAACTCAGAAGTTCAGTTGTGGTCACTGGCAGCATATATAGAAAGAAAGGAAGAAGAGATGAATACATAAGGAGTGGTCACAGATGCTAATGAATACTGGATTTCATTTGCAGAAATTTTTAAGAATATTGCTTACTCCTCTGGCCCAACTGTACTGCTCTGTTTCTTTCAAATTGTCTGCCTTCCTGAGGAGAGAGTAACAAACCTCATAAACAATGGGTTACTTTTGCTGTGGAAGTGAAGGTGGTTGTGCCAGTCTTTAACCACACAGTTGCCAGTCTTAGCGTGAAGATTCTATTGTTCGTAACATTGGAATAGGAATTGTACTTCTGGGAAAGAAATGAGAAGCTGACTGCAAATGGTTGTTTAAAAAAAGGAGCCCCAAGATTTTTAAAGACACTTAAGAGATGGTTTAAAGCAGTAAAACAGATTACACATTTATGCTTGTTTTATGGAAACTAGCAAAGAACTTTTTAGTGTAGTTTGTCCTTCTCGTGGTTTTGATCTAATGTGAGATAACAACCAAACTTCTAAAATGACTTTGCAGAGTGCACACAGTTTAGGTGCTGCCCCGAATGAGGGGAAATTCTAACTCTGATCTTGGCATGGCTGGTTAAAAGTGATGTGTGTCCTGGGAGATAGGAGTTAACATGAATCCCTGCCTCCTCCCTGGACCTGCCTTAATGAGCAACTTTTGTTTGCACAGCCTGTTTGCTCCCGTCATAATGCTCAGGCTGGGGCATGTCCACGGCTGTGACCACTTGTGTTTCCGCCTGTGACCGCTTGTGTTTCCGCCTGCTTGTTTCAGACAACTGAAATAAACGCTGAAGGTCAAAGATCTGCTCTCTCAAGGATACCACCCCCATCAAGTCTGAACACACATCAGTGAAAGGCCATAAAAGGAAAACGCCAATCCATAAAAACAGGTTGCTAACGGGACCTTGGTAATTAAACACCTGCATGCAGTGATTGTAGGACTAATTACTGCACTCAGAGCAGCCTTTCAAATGCAGTTGTATTCAATCAGTGCCTCAGTCTTTGTAGATGTTTAGAAGAAAACAGCTCAAAACCCCACCATAACCCACCTCTGGCTTTGTGCTGGTGAAACCTTCAGCAAGTTTTATCTTGCTCTTCGTCTCCTTCTCTCTGAGGTCTCATCTCAGAAATGTTGTTTGGATGACAAAGCCTACATATTGAGCATTAAATGAAAGCCGCAAAGATCCTGAAATTGTATACAATGTTTATCTTGTTCTTGCTGAGCCCAAAGCTCTGTGGCTATTACTTATACTACTGATGATTTAAAAATGAAGAAGAAAAAAGTGCAAGTGCTGTTATTTCTAGCCAGGTAGTAAAGGAAACATATTTAGAAGCAAATGTTATATTTCTGTGCTATTATTCTTGAAATTATGTATCAGGATTCAGTGCTGATACAAGTCAGTGTTTCACCCAGTGATCAGGCTGTATGGCATTGGAAAAGGACGTGTGTGTTTCTTTGAACACTGATCAGTATGGCGTTGCACTCGAGAGGACTGAAAAGATTTTATTCTGTATAATCGGATTTAGATATCTGCCACATATGTGCTCCCCAGAACATTACTGATATTGATTATTCAGTTCTCCTTGACCTTAAAGTAGTTAGAGTCCTTCCCAGTTTTGACTGAGAAACAGTAGCACTATTTGAATTTGCTGTAGCAAGACCACTGTGAAACAAAATCATGATAAGAACAAAGCAGAAAAACCTGGGGGCATTACTTGAGAGGAAGAAATAAAAAGTAGGGCAGAGCAAAGAATAAAGCCTTTGGGAAACTGCTGCAATCATACTTGATCTGGGTTTTCTTGAGAGAAAGTATCTACAGCTAGAAAATGGAGAGGACTTTTTTTGTTTGTTTGTTTGAATATTACCAAATGTAAACTCTAGTTTGCCCATGGACAACCAAAGAGATTATTTTTCCTTGAGCATTGTCATACTTCTGAAAATTGCCCAGTCTTCAGATGTGCAGAATTTTGTGGCCAGACTTTAGCTCCAGTCCTACAAAGGGGCTCAAAGTCAACAGAATAATAAGCTGATTTCTAGCTGCAACATTTTAATGATTTAATCACAGACCAATAATTATTTCTTTTTATTTTGTTCCACAATGCTGCCTGAAATGCCTCCAAATATTGCTCAATACTGAAAAACAGGGTGAAATTAATCTCCCTGTGTGGTATTTTCATATGAATAAGAAAATTCTGTAATAAACATGTCTAATTCTCTAAGATACAGAGCTGTCTCTTCCATCTTAATCTTGTTCTTCAGATTTTTGAGATTTTTCTGTGCTATGATGCAGAAGATATAATCATGCCGAGATGAGGGGGTTTCCTATTTAGTATATAGCAGTACCACTTGCCAAATTTCACCTAGTGAAGCACTGATGCCTTCAAAAGACTCAGTGGAGCTCAGTGCTCCTTGTGACAGAAGACAGTGGAAGGGGATTTATTCAAGGTATTGATCATACATACAATTTGCACAACTATTTAAATGTATGAAAATTAAATTCTTGCATGTTCTCTATTGAAATGCCAATAAGTTTGCCATTTTTGAAAAGACATTTCCTTTCCTTTCTAACACTGCAGATTCATGAGTTCATTTCTACGTTTCTGCTGTCTGCAGAGATTTCTAGATTTCTCCCAGTTTGCATGGCAGGTTTTTGAAACCAGCAAGGACATTCTCTCTCTCACAAATGGCAGGTTTCAGAAATCAATGCTTAATCTGGTATGTACCAAAATACCCAAAGAGCGGGTGTTGACACCAGGCAGCTGGTGCAGAAACTGGTAGTGTGGTGCTGCCTCCCTCTACCTCTTGTTGTATTGGGTGACCATGTCAAGGTGTTGGCAGCAGGGGACTGCTGACCTCTGTGAGAAGAGGCCAAGGTTTGCCCCAAGCAGAATTTTGCTGGCTCCAGTGACCCAGAGCAGGACACAGCTGAACCCACCAGCCAAACTGGTGGTGCCTCTGGGAAAACATACTCAAGAAACATAGAATCATAGAATCTCCAGGTTGGAAAGGACCTCTGAGATCATCAGGTCCAACCCTTGATCCACTGCCACTGTGGTTACTAGGCCATGGCACTAAGTGCCACATCCACTCTCTTTTTAAAAACCTCCAGGGACGGAGAATCCACCACTTCCCTGGGCAGCCCATTCCAATGCCTGATTACTCTCTCTGTAAAAAATTTCTTCCTAATGTCTAACCTAAACCTCCCCTGGCAGAGCTTAAGACCATGCCCTCTTGTCTTACTGATAGCTGCCTGGGAGAAGAGATCAAACCCCACCTGGCCACTACCTCCTTTCAGGTGGTTGTAGAGAGTGATGAGGTTTCCCCTGAGCCTCCTCTTCTCCAGGCTGAACAACCCCAGCTCCCTCAGCCTCTCCTCATAGGACTTGTGCTCGAGTCCCTTAAGAAAGGGTAGAAAGTACTGGATGGGCAGAGGAGGAGGGAAAAATAGAGTAAGAAACAACTGGGTTCAACAAAAATGTTGGAGGAGGAGGTGCTCCAGGTGCCAGAGCAGATACCACAGATACCACAGACCTGATGCCGGAGCAGTCTTTCCTGACAAGGACTGTAGCTCATGGAAAGCCTATGCCAGAAAGGAGGAAAGATGTCAGGAAGAGGGAATGGCAGAGAGGAACTGCTGTGTACTGACCATAATCCTCCATCCTCATCTAGCCCCATACCTCCTGGTGCTGGTAGAAGAGGCAGGGGAGAAGGAAGGTGGTTGGCTGTGGGAAAGCGAGGAGGAAAGGTGTTGTTTCAATATTTGTCTTTTTTGTTTCTTGCTACCCTAATCAATAGGCAATAAATTAGTTTTCACCAAGTTGTGCCTGTAACAGCAAGCAATCTCCCTGTTCTTGTCTCAGACCACAACCTTTCTCATTTCTGTTCTTCCTATTTATGCTCCTGTTAAATAAAATCAGTTGTGGGGACATGAATGAGTGGGGACGTGTGAACATCTCACTGAGAGAATGAGCAGCTCAGGGGGGTATTTGGCTGTTAGTCAAAGCTAACCCACCCCACTCATTCATGAAGATTGATCTCCCCTTCAGTTCTGGAAAGCCTGGAGTTTCAATGCAGCTCATGGTCCAAAGGATATTACTTAGAAAGAGCCATAAGATTACAACTATTCTACTCTGTGACAATATTATAGCTGGTTTCAGCGTAAGTTCCTGCCATAGTGATGGAAAGACTGATTTTGCAGCTATATTTCTAGGAAAGATATCTTTTTTTGCATCCTTTGAGGTATAAGGATCCAGAGGTTCCTTAATGGCAGTGTACATCCAGTTGATTCTTCTCATAGAAGTAAGATTTCTTCATTTATAGCAGTTTTTGAAACCCATATATGCGTATACCCAAACACACTATGCACATTGTATACATATTTAACAGAAAGGGATACATATTTAATAGCCATTGTGTCACACAAGAGCATAGCAATACAATGTAAAAACTGTAAATCTAGGCAGTCCTTTGAAAGTGAGGAAGTGTCTCAACAGGAATTTATGAGTTTTGAAGCAGAAATTGTTTTGTCTGTCATTGGTGCTTCATAGCAGCCCAAACTATATAGTCATAATCTTCCTGACTGGGAATAAAGATCTGTCGGTGTGTTTGGTAAATGTTACAGTTGTTTTTAGAGAAGAATCTTTGTATTGCCATCCTCAAAAATTGATCTTGGTGCCTTTATTAGCACAATGTATCTTTATGGCCATTGCTAAGAAAAAGAAAGAACATCTTATGGAGTCACGATTAAATTTATACTGTTCATTATTAGTGAAAAACTTGAGATTTGATACATTGGGGAGATTGTATTCTGCTTGCAATTATGTGAATTTTTAATCTAGAGTTTATAAATTGTGCAGATATGCCATTATTTAATATCCATTATTCTAGATACCTCTTTTCGATAGGTTAACCTGTTTCAGTTGCCGAATTTGAACAGTGACATGCAGAAGTATTTGTTTCTCCAAAGGCACAACAAATCTTGTTCAGTCGTTCAGACTTTTGTCTCCCAAATGGCACTAACAGTCTTGTCTATTGTATCTTTCCTTATGATTTATCACTGCAGATTGCCAAAGAAAGTGAGTTAATAAACTATGAGGTATTGCATAATTCATATTCTCCTATATTACTATTGCTTGTTTAGTAATAGTCTGTTCTCATTCTTGTCTTTTCTAATTCGTGTGTCCCTACCTGCAGTCATATCCCAGAGAAATACAAAAAGGTTTAGCCGTTTAAGATTTAGCAAAATTAGGTGCCTGAGTCCTAAAGTGTAATTTTCAGATGTTTCCAAACCTCCTTCAGGACCAAAATGGTAAATGTGGGGCTGTAGAATTTCCATCATATCTGTCAATCTCTATCTCTGCAGGGGAGCAGCTGCTATCTAAAAGGTCTGCTGGAAATAGTGCTCATAGACACTGTTGCCCAAACAAAAGGGTAAAAGAGGGGTAGTGGTGTCCTGTCCCCATGCATGTGGAGTTGGTTGGTGGTTATGAAATTCTTCTGCGGGAAATGGGAGACCTGGCATGAGCTAGCCATCCATTTTCTTCCCAACATCTTGCTCTAATGATGCTGAAATGGGAATGGTTCTTGCCATCTCTGCGAAAACATTGCTGGTTTCTTTCACTCCTGAGAACAAGCACAGTTTTGGCCCAATATTGTGGCTTCTGGAAGGCTAAAAATCTTCCTCCCTGTAGACATCTGCAGAACTCCAGTAGCTTCAGGAGCTTAGGTGTGTGGATTTGAATCCTCTTTGATGCCAGGCATGCAGAAGTCTTGTCTGCAGTGCAGCCAGGATGCTCAGGCAGTGATATTACCATACAAAGAGTGGGGGCTGTTGCTGCTCACAGGCAACATCTTGGATGGCTCCTGCTCTGCTTTCAAAACAATCTGTTGTGATTGTGAATCTCAAACTGATACAGGTATTTAAGCCCTGAGAAAGACTGGGCCTGAAGGCAGAATTTCCTTGCTGTGTACTTTACATGTATCCCTCAAATGCTTTGACTGCTGTTTCAAAGTTAATTCTGTACTGGGAGCCTTTTTCTACAATTCAGAACTATAGATCCCTCTCCAGGTACCTGAGAGGAGGTTACACATCACAGAATCATGAAGTGGTTGAGGTTAGGAGAGAGATGACCTCTGGAGATCATCTGATTCCACTTAAGCAGGGCCACCTGCAGACAGTTGCCCACAGGACCACGTTCAGACGGCTTTTGAATATCTCCAAGTGGGATATTTTCCTCACTTGTAACTCTTCTGAAAAGAGTCCTTTCTTTCCCTGAACAGTGATAGAGTAGTCTAATGCAAAAATGGCAATATTTGCAAAGGGCTGATCATCTGTGAGGAGGAACGTTTCCTACCAAGGCTTTGTTCTGACAAAGCACCCACAGAGTAAATTGGGTGAATGAAGAAACAGGGGAGAGAGGTACTTCCTGTCTGACTGCAATAGAGCTCCCAATCCAGAAAGGTGCTGAAGACACCTGATTGCCATTGACATGCAACTTGCAGGAAGGTGAAGTTACATCTTCACCTTTGAGAACTAGGTCCCAGATTGGTTGCTTGCTTCTTGTGTCACACGGTACATTCGGGTAAAATCTGGTAAAAATGAATCAGGATCAAAAGGGCTAGTTATTCACTTTTCCTACTAAAGTGTAGTAGTGATTAACAGTGATTAACAGCTACAGCCTGTTTTATTCCTTTTTACAAATTGTTTCTGCTCTCTTTGCCTTGATTCACTCTGAAGTACCTACTTGCATTTTAAGCTGTGGAAGGCCAGAGAGCAGATGCTGTCAGCTCTGAAGGCTGTTGTTACTGCACATGAAAGTACCTTGGGAAACTGTGGTTGCTATTAGCCTCAAACCATTGGGATTTGGTTGTTTAGGTTTTTTTTCTTTCCACTGACATTTTCTATAATCTATTTATACATTTTTTCTTGTATTTTAGGTTTGTATGGCAGCTAGTTTGACGTATGTTTAATAGCTTCTCTCCCAGCAAGGACCTAATGATAGCTTTTGTCTAGGATTTAGTTGCTTGGAAATGCCATTACCATATAAGATATTGACAACTATCAAAAATCCCCTGTAGAGCTAAGTCTGTATAGATGCTCTGTGTATTTCTGTGAATGGCATGGACAAACAGGTATAGATTATAAGCTGTGGTAATAAATGACTGTAAACAATCATATCATCAAGAAAAATGGATCCCTTCAGATATAGACTCTGATATTCAGATGTCTTGGTGATTTACTGCTTTCCTAGAATCTGTGAGAACGAGGTACTCAAAAAGGATTAAGGTTTCTTTATTTTTTACCACATGTAAAATATCAGCATTTTCCATTGTTCGAACAAATCAGATTTCTTGTCTACTTTAGGAAAAGGAACTAAATTGTTTGGATTAAGGGATGGTGAAACTTAATGCTTTTCAGTAAATGAGGATAAATCTAAAGCTGATAGCTGACTACTTGATGACTCAAGAAAAATTTTGCTTATTGGACTGTAACTCACAACTTTGAAGAAACAAAAAATATAGAGTGGTGGCTATCTTAACCCACTCTTAGTGATTCATCAGGAATGTTGGGATTTAGTGAGTTTCATGTCAGTAATCAAGAGGCAAACCTTCCTTTACTGGGTAGCTGGCAACTTCATGCCCTGTTTTACTGTTTTAAATTCAAGTTTACCTCCTCTGAGGCATGTTAAGCCTGAATCATTCATTTCTACAACTCACTCATCAACTCTTGCTTTGTTCTATTTTCAAATGGGAAAAAAGGCTCAAACGTTGATAATTGTTCTCTGATTATTTTTATTTTCTGAAATTGGAAAGTATATTTTTTCATCTGGCTTTTTGTTTGAATTGTCTGCTATGCATATCTTGTGGACCTCATCATGTGGGTATCTTAAAGCCCTGAAATGTGACCAAAATATAATCTTAAATTTTGTTTGCATGTTCTTTATCTATTGCATTCACATAAGAGCTAACACAATACTTATTGTCACCTGGCCTCCAAAATTATGCTTACATGGGACTTACTTACAAAGTGCCTATATTTCTATAGTGTCTAGTTCTTGGACCTTTCTTTCCTTGGAGTGAACTTCATCCCATGTAACACACTTCCAGCACTGAGCACTGAGAAAGACCTTTGAGGGAAACAGTTTTGTAGATAATCTGTGATTTAGATGACCCACAGGGACTGACCTTCATTTTATGCATGTTGTAATTGCATCTCTGTTATGAGATTCTGTGGGAATTCACTATGGTCAACCTGTGTGGAACCAAGTGGTTGGGGTATCTGTGATTCGAACTACAGTTTTCTTCCAACTTCTGCTATTTGTCTTCTGTCTGTACATTTAGGTTTTTAAGAAAATAGTCTTCTAACCAGAAGGAACCTCTGTTTTTCAGGCAGAACCTCAAGAGATTTTGGAGTGGAAGACAGTAATCATTAGTTAATGAGTTGATGACCAACAGATAGTATTTTGATAGACAACTATAGACAAACTGACATGCCTGGGAGCCTAGGGCTCATGAACAATGTGGGGATTGATTTCAGGGTGCAGTTTGCTGACATGTTAAGTTCACCTAAGTCTATGACACCTCTGAACCAGCCACTGCTGCCCTTTGTCTGCCTACCTGGTTCTGCTCCTTTCCCTGTGCCAGCACTGGCTTAGGGACAGCTGTGCAGAGAACTGAATCTGTTTTCAGTCAGCCAGCAACCTTAATTTTTAGGGTTAATTTTCAAATGGGCCTCAGCCTGTGAATCCAGACAGCCAGATGTTTGTGTGAGCCCGATCGCTGGCAAAGGGTATGAGCAAGTGGCTGGGGGCAGCTCTACCTCTTTTGGTGAGAATGTGGGTTTAGATCATCTTCATTCAACTGTGCAAATGCACCAGGAGCAGATAGACAGACGTGCTGGACTGAGGATCTTGTCAGGTGATGAACAAGTTTGTTTGGATCTCCCTTGTTAACTTTGGCAGCGCCGCTCATCGTGAGAACACTACATTGTGTGGGAGAAAGAGAGGGAGCAGATAGTACCACTCAAAATACCCCTTACATATTAAGACTGTAAGCAGTATTTATTCCCCTCTGAACACCTCTCCTATACTGCTGGAAACCTTTTTTCTCTCAGTTAGCTTTGCTATGGAGTGCTTTTCAACTGTTTTACTGTAGTCAGGGGAAAACCCCAGACTTGGGCCACTCTAGTGACAAGCTTCACAGTTATAATGATTATGAGTGAATTTAACCAAGTCATGATTAAGCTTTGATTAATCTCATTATGTAGTAATTTTAATAAGGTTTTGTACTTTGTGTTTTAGCTTTCATCTTAACTTCCTAATTTAAAGGGAGACAATTGCATCTGTAAGTATTGGTATGTCTCCAGTGTTCTTTGCCATGCTTTCTTATAGCAGTGTATACACTCAAGCAGAGCTACTTTAAACTAGGTGGCCAGTCACCAGGGCTAAAATACTTAGATTTAGATCATTCTTGAATGCCTGACTTCTAGGCATAAATCCAGAAGTCTCTTTCAGTAAGTATTATAAATATCTTCATCTCCTTCCTCGAAAAATAAAAAAGGGAAAAAAAAGAAAAAAAAAGAGAAAAGGAAGGGAAAGATTTGATTAAAATGAAGCACTTCCTTAATTTGATGAAGTTGGAAACTGCACATTTTGGTTTGCCATTTTTATGAAAATGTAGGATCCTTCAACTGAGCTTAGTATTATGAATTTGAAAATTAACTGAAATTGAAGAGTAAAAGAAAAAAATGCTCATGTTCTGAAATGCTGCATACCATATGATTTGAACAATGCAGTGGTGTAGTGAAAGGGTAATGCTTGTCATTATGACATTTTATATTACAAGAATGAGCAGTCTTGAACTGGTCTGTGAAGGCTGCAAATGAACCAAAAGAGGTCCGTCCTTACGCAGCATCTGGCCAACAGTGAAAATCACTGTTACAGAAGGCTTTATTCCCAAAGGTTTATCTGTGCCAAAACATAGAAATAGTAAAAGAAGAAAAATCCTTTGCTTGCTAAGCAGTAGATCATATTTTTGTTTGAGGATGTGCCCAGACTTCAGGCTGTTTGAAGCAGGGAAGTTGCACGGGGGGAGGTATCCTGGCATACTTGCCCAGTTCTTGTTCTGTATTAGAGACATCTGCTGCTCGTTGCTGTGGGAGCCTGGATGTGGGGTAGACGTCTCCTCTGTCAGATTTAGAGGGGCTGTTCTTATTAAATATAGCTGTTCCAACAAGATGGTACAAACCTAGCTAACGTTGTTCATATGCTGCAGGCTTTAAGAAGCGACAACTCCCAAAATGTGTCCTCCCCCAGAGCTGTTTGATAGAAGAAGCAAGCAATTTTTCTGTGGGTGTTTGTGATGCTGCTGTGACTGGTAGAATTTGTTACAGGCTGTTGCTGTCCTGCAAAATTTTTCACAGTTGAAGTTTTGTCTGAAAAAATTCTGATCAGCTGTAGACCAGAGAGTTTATAGGATGCAGTGTTACTGTCCTGCAGCATTGTTTGGTTTGATTTCTCTTTTTAAAGTTACAGGAGAAATGCAAACGTGGTAGAGTTTAATAATTTGTGGGGTGGGAGATAAAGCATCAAAAAACTGAGAAGTTAAAGAAAGTCTTTGCACAGGTGAAACAAGACTGTAATGAGGGCAGGATGGGGTTGAGAGTCTCTGGCTTTTTAGATCAACAGGAGAGTTGGTTTCAAAACAAAGACTAACAACAAGAAAACTGTCGAATTCGAAGCTGTGTTTGCTTTATAAAGTGACAGATAAAAGCTGAGAGGCAAGAAAATTGCATTCATAGAGGTAGGCTCATTATGGAAAGGAAATAAAAGATTAAGCAAGCCACTGCTGATTCTCATTGCTTTGGGTGATTCAAAATCCAAGATCTCCGCAATTTGTATGCTGTAATCTTACCATGCCCTTTCCTTCTTGCCTCTTGAGATCATTTTTGAACGTGCTAGGCAAACATTTTATTTAGACTCCTCCTGAGATTGAAATGTGTTGACAAGCTGTATGTGTCAGGGATGCTTACATATGCTGTTGCCTAATAATAACAGCAACTCCAGCAGCTCAGAATCACAGTGAAGCTTTTTTGTAAGGCTTGCAGCTCACATAGAAGACTTGAATCATATTGCTCACTGCAAAATTGTTGGTATCTTTCCTCAAGAGTGAGTAGTTTCCTGTGTTATAGCCAAACTTGAACCACATCACATATTTTCAAAACAATTTACAGACCTAGGATTTGGCCATTTATTCTTGTATTTAAGAAATTGAACATTTTTTTTTCCTTTTCTTTAGCATGTTTGCTTTTCTCTTTACTGGTGTTTTTTTTTTTTTTTTTTTTTTTTTTTAAGATAGGATGGTATTTTCATAAAAGAAATGCTTGCTCTGCAAAGTTTGTTCTGTTTTTATTTTTTTGCTATATGAAACTACTGTGCAGCAAGGGACCAGAAATCCAGCCAGGATCATCGTCATCAAAGCAGCCTGGAATTGAAGAAGAATATAGACTCTAATAGATAAACCCACTGCTTCTGCTATTTCAGTCTGCACACTGGCTTAAGCTTGACAATTAGATGAGTGGAATTCAGGAAAAGAAACTTTCCTTTGGCTTTTTAGAAGTCAAGACTGATTGGTGCAATTAGTGATTAAATACATTATCCCTTAATTGCAAACAGGATGGAAAAGGCTTGAATTAATGGGGAAAAAGATTCCTTAAATGTCTTTTTACCTCAGACCTTTAAATTGCACCGTGGGCACACCATGCGAAGCTTTGTGGGGCTGAGGCCTTCCTTTTACACTGCCTATAGCATTTTTTCTGATTCCATGGCCAAACAGATCCAACATTTTTATAGCTTCCCGCCCTTAGTGATGGCTGTTGGAAGTAGTGATGAAATATCACCCCTTCAGAGCATTTGGGGTCGTAGTGGCACTGACAGTCCAGCACTCTCTTGGCCTTCCTGAAGTGTTGGGCCAGGTGCTGGTTTTTGGGCACTGCCAGCAGCCTTTTCGCAAAATCATAGAATCATTTAGGTTGGAAAAGACCTCTGAAATCATCAAGTCCAATCTTTGACTGATCACACCTTGTGAAATAGATCATGGCACTAAGTGCCACATCCAGTCATTTCTTGAGTGAAGAAATTTTTGAAGTTTGGAAGCAATTGCTTTTTTCCACATAGGACTGGCAGCAGTTAGTAGGGCTGTCTGGGAAACCATGCCAGAAGACTGTAAGCAGGACAGGTACCATAGAGGCCTTTGACCTCCCAACCCTTCCACAGCTCCAGTCTCCTCCTGAGGCACCTGGTGCTGATGGGGCTGGACCTGGTGGAGACCTCTTGTGGGTTGGTGCAGGTTGCCAGACCACCAGCAGGACTGTTGGGGCACCACTGGCCAGGTGGTGTCACATGGATGGATAAACTGGTTTGTGTGTGCCACTCATGTTGTGTTTGAAAACAGAAAAGGGCAGCTACTCAAAACTCTTCTTTGCTATGCTAGTTTTTCATGAAGGAAAATGCAGACTAGTGAAGATTCACACACCTGCTTCAAGAATTCAGTCCTGTGTTTCCTCTGAATCATGTATTGCCAGATTTGGGGTCAATGAAACCATGTAGACATACTTAATTGCAATAAATTTAAGGTGGTGAAGTGCTTCTTCTCTTCTTTTTGTGAAGTACTCTTGCTTTCGTGATTTATTTTCAAGTATCCTGTTCCTTTTCTTAAACTCAGTGGAGAAAGCAAAAAGGCTAAAGTTTCAGTTGAGGCTACTCTGAGATGCACTGTCATCCATATATTACATCCTTGACTTCATATAATCTGGTTTAGAAAAATGCTACCAAAAAATCTTCTCTGTCTACAAAATCTTTTTCTACTATGGCTGTGCTTTGAGATTAAGAAGGACCTGCTGCAAGTCTCACCATCAAAATGGGATCAAAGTAAGGAAAACTAATCTTTACATGAAAAAACAATCATTTATGTATCAAATTATTAATTGATTTATAGCAGCATTATGTAACATCAAGCTATATATTTGGCCTTGAGGAAAGCAAACATTAAGTGAAGTCTGACAGTAGCAGTGTCTTGATGTCCCTTTTTCAGTTGCTTCACTCTGTCGGTCAATAATTTAAAAAACAAAATCAGAAAGACTTCATTTGAATAAATGCACTCAGCACAGGACATCTGCCCTGTTTGCTCCTCAGGCATCTTGGCATCACTGGCAAATTGACCTTTATAGTGGCAGTAGAAGCATTTTGGAGTAGAAAGGAGAGAAGGGAGGAAGGGCTCAGCCTTGCTCCTGCTTTGCCTGCCCCAGCACAAATACTGAAGTTGAGTATTTGGGCTGAGAGGAATTGACTCAGCTCCTCCCAGGCTACAGGGAAACCTCATCTTCTTTTTCATTCTGCCAAGTTTGACTTTGTCTTTATAACATTGTCAATAAGCAAGGGCTATGAAAATTTCAGGCAAGACTAATCCTAATGATGTACAAGGGACAAAACATGAGAATAGTCACAAAAAGAAATATTTTCCAAATACATATTTTTACATCAGGATCCTGTCTGTTTTATCTGAACAGATACGAACCATTAGTATTCCAAAATAGCTTTTTTTTCCATAAGGTAAACAAGGCATGCCATTTTGGGTAGTGCTAGTTTGTGTTGAAGGGATGATTAAATAGAATAATCTAGCTATTCTACCACTGATTACACACCTTGTGGATTTTATATTTCTGTGCAGTTTTCATCGGGATTAAATCTTTTAATACCTGTTTGGTACCCAGTAGGCAAGTTGCCTACTCATTTCATCTCATTGGCATCTTATTGGTAAGCGAGGAGGAGGAACTCGCATATCAACTGTGCTGCATAATTTCTTTAACTTTCTGGACTTGAAAAGTAATCAGTTAAATTTCTTCCCTAGAAATAGCGAATAAAGCTCTCAAATTGCATCCTCTATATCTTAGATTGTGTTCAAAGCCTGCCATTACAAAATGGGGAGAAAAAGGGGTTATTTCATGAATGTAACATTAACAAAGAAAATGAGAAACATGTTGGGCAGAATCCAAGAGTAACAATCAGGTGGATCAGCTCAATGAGGAGTAGCTGTCACACTTCCTTTCCTATGAAGGAAAGGAAGCTATTTCTCTATTTCTTTTATCATAATAATCAGCCTTTATACTTGTTAGTGAGCTGTAACGAGTTTGAGACGTCAGTAGGAGTTTATTACATTTATAGCAGTCAATGCCTTTTTTCCATTTGCTTGTTTGAAAATGGCGTCTCTGTAGAACATCTCACCTGTCTGAATTTCTTTAAATAAATGTAATATAGTCAGTTCAAGACATAATTAATAATGGATGTTAGATAATATCTTGGATACTGCAGCATAAATTGTAAGATGACTATATTCTGTCATGATGAATATTAGATAATGATACCTTGTCTCTATAAGAACAACTTATTTTAATATTCAGAATGATCTTATGAGCTCTTTGGATTCATGGGAAATAACTTAGTAGAAACCATAAACTATTCAGATTTTGCTGAATATTCTAATCACACTTGTATCATTCTTAATTAGAAGTTGAGGGGTTGCCAGAAAAGAGACAGAGGCAGCATATAACAGCTTCCCATTAACTCTGTACTTTTGGATGGCTGGCACTGTGAATGCCCTTGTGTTGTAAGCTGGCTTGGATGTTTTCTGTTCCCAGTGTTTTCCTTAGCACAGCTCTTCCAGATGTTCCACATCATCACTGTCCAGCTGTAGGCTCTAGATTTATCACTTAAGAAGGTTTTTCTCACATATTTGCTGCTTAGGGTGGGTCAACAAAGTTGCTCACCTCAGTGAGGCAGCAGGGCTCAAGTCTCCCCATAGGATGGGTTAAAAATGCTCTATCAAAACCAGTGCTGGCTAAAAGCTATATTTCCTGATGGTTATAGCACTCTGCTGTCCCCTCTTGAAGTGGAAGTAACCAGTGGTACTTTATCTCCCATTGAGCACCTTGGCCATGGTGCCAAGGGAGTTTCATGGGCTGTGGGAGGTTCATATGTGCCTAGGGTGTTAATTTGACCAGAGGTTACTGTTGGCAGAGTAGGAGCACTGGGCATCCAAACTGAGGATCTTGAGAAGTGTTTCTAGATCTGTAAGACAGATTCTTTAGATCTGAAATGTTGTAACTCTAGACTAGAAGGCTAACAATTTTCCTAGGAGAAAAGGAGCCCTACCATTGCTGGTTTTGGTGCAGATTACAGGCTAATTGCACAGATAAACCCCAACATTACTGATTATTTTTGCAAGAGTCTCTGAAGAAACATATTCCTTAAAGGTGCTGCTTTTCTAAGGATGAGTAGTATGTCATCTGGGGAAATAGCTAAATACAAAAGGCATTCAACCCTATGTTTTCTCCTTGATTAACACAGGGTTAGCACAAAAGTGGGCATGCTGGGAAGGACAAGTGAATGCATGCAAGATGAGTGAGTAATAAGGGTCTGCAGTCTTAGAGATTCCAGATTTTCACAGCTTTGTATTTTATAGTGGGATGTGTTCAGGAACAGCATAATGTATGTTAATGAAGGGGAGTTTTTTTACCTTGGGCAAAAACTAGAGGCTCCCAGCAATGTTAATACAGGTTGAGTAGTCGCATTGTGAAATCTCCTAAGCTTGAAAAGAGCTGGTTTTACTGCACGAGCCACAAAACAATTAGGAGAGCTCTAGTTGTTTTTACAGCAAAGCAGTGTTTACTAAATAGTAAACAAATATATTATGAAAGACAGTAAGTGATGCAGAGTGCTCAGGGATATAGTGTAAATATGAGAGGCATTTGTCTGAAGAAATCATTCAAGGCATAGATTTTAGGGCTCTGGCTGCAGACAACCAACTCAATGATGCAAACCACAAAGCAATGACCATAAACTCTGTTATGAACATACATTTCACATCCTCGTGGATATGGGGAGATATATAGTAAGTGGAATAACATAAGACTGATGACCTGTCATTAGTGGGGTTCCACAGTGCTCCATCTTAGTCCCTGTGCTCTTCAACATCATCATAAATGACTTGGACGCAGGACTGTAAGGAATACTGAGCAAGTTTGCAGATAACACAAAACTCAGAAGAGCTGTTGACTCCCTCGAAGGCAGGGAGGCCCTGCAGAGAGTCTTAGACAAATTAGAGGATTGGGCAACCATATGAAATTCAACAAGGAAAAGTGCTGGATTCTGCACCTGGGATGGAGCAACCCCAGATGTAGGTACAGACCGGGGTGTGAGATGCTGGAGCAGTGCCTTGGAAAGGGACTTGAGGATCCTGGTCAACAGCAAGTTGACTATGAGTCAGCAGTGCCCTGGCAGCCAGGAGGGCCAACCATGCCCTGGGGAGCATCAGGCAAAGCATCGCCAGCTGGTCGAGGGAGAGGATTGTTCCACTCTGCTCTGCACTGGTGCGGCCTCACCTTGAATATTGTGTGCAGTTTTGGGCACTGGAATATAAGAAGATATTCAGCTATTAGAGAGTGTCCAAAGGGGGGCAACGAAGATGGTGAAGGGCCTTGAGAGGAAGCCGTATGAGGAGCATCTAAAGTCACTTGGTCTGTTCAGCCTGGAGGAGACTGAGGGGACACCTCATTGCAGTTACAACTTCCTCGTGAGGGGAAGAGGAGTGGCAGACCCTGATCTTTTCTCTGTGGTGAGCAGTGACAGAGTCTGAGGAAGTGGCCTGAAGTTGTGTCAGGGGAGGTTTAGACTGGATATTAGAAAGAGGTTCTTCCCCCAGAGGGCAGTTGGATGCTGGATGCTGGAACAGGCTCCCCAGGGCAGTGGTCACAACACCAAGCCTGACAGGGTTCAAGAAGCATTTGGCCAATACTCTCAGGCACATGGTGAGACTCTTTGGGATGGTCCGGTGCAGGGACAGAAGATGGACTGGATGATCCTTGTGGGTCCCCTCCAACTCAACATATTCTGTGATTCTGTGATCCTGAATGAATCCCACAGAACTTGTTTCACTATGGATGACAACTTCTGCTGTTAGCTTTCAGTCTCTTTGCTGAAGTTTCAGGGTTCTGGTCTTGGAAGTTTACTTCAACTCCAGAGAATTTGTGTTCTTAAAGCCCATATGGTGAGACAAAATGTCTCCAAAACATTTTAGAACCAAGGCTTAACCCTATTCCAGCTGTGCAGACTTGTCAGATTTTGCTCCAGGAGCAGTTTGCACTTAAAAGCCTACCTGGTCTGCATTGTCTTAGCTTAGCTTGCTGTGTACATATGGAATTTGGAATATACAATAATGCCATATTTTACAACACAGAATTTTTAAAGGTGGGAGAAGCACAATAAAATTTCACCTCCTCAATGAGGCCTGAACTCATGCTGGTTCCCACTTGGCAGACTAAGCAACACGTTCTTGAGGCAAAATGTCAAAACCAGTATTTTAAACTTAGGCAAAAAATTACAGCAAGAATAAATGTTATGAAGTACAGTAGTAAATATTGTACTTTTTTATGAGCTCACAAAAACATGAAATTCCCCATGTGAAGATAATTTTTCTTATGATATCTCTGGAGGGTAATTTCTTCCTGGTCTTTTCTTGCAGATTTTTCAAATAAACAGCAGTCCATGAAATCCTGTTTGGCTGAAGAGAGCATGAAAAAAAAACCTTCATCAATTAATTGGAGAAGAGGAGGAGAAAAATGAAAGAAATCTTGGAGTTATTCCCTTCATGTTCAGATCATTTAGAATTACATCTCGTAAGGCACTTTCAAAAAAAACTGTGCAGACAAGAGTGTATTTTTAAATACTGAAGTTTTTAGCAATTGCTATATAGTTATGTATATACAGCACTGTAGTTATGTGCATGTGTATGTGCATTTATGTCTGTGAGGGTGCAGGTGTATCTCTGGTTTTGAAATGTTTCTTATGACGAAGTGAAACTTTTATTCCCAGAACCTCTGTCTGAAAATCCTTGATTAAAGAGGGCAGGTACTTAGGGAATCTATCAGGCAAGGTGGCTTGGTATGATATTAATGAAGGTCTGCTGAGCTCTAGAAAATACTGAATATATTAAAAAAAAGGTGATGATGACATATATACCCTGGACATATCCTCTTCCATAAGATGTATGGAAAAATTTGGGAAATAAATTGCTGCTGCAGTACCAGAGGAGTAATATTTATGTTCTTCCATTTAGTTCAGCTCTAGCCTTCCAGTGGGTCAGAGTCTGTGAAAAGATACAAGTGAGCCCACAGTCTGGGTCCTTAGAGCTGGCTGAAAAATGTCCCACGTTGTTATGTGGACAGGCCATCTCACACTGATTTTTGCTAAGTCTCAATCCCTGTAATTCCAGTTCAGCTGTATTGACTGATTTCCATGGTGAACCAGAACATCCCAACCCAATTAGCCGAGACCACAGTAAAGAGGTGATTGTCATCTGGAGATTGATGAGTATGGACAGTAAGTTCCCTGGTGCTAGTGACAATCAAGCATACAGCTACAAGAACTTCGGAACACCTCACATGATATTTTTAGAAGAACAGACAAATATAGTCAGTCAGAATCACCAGATCATGGCAAAGTTCAGAAGTGCTGGTTGCCTAATGGAGACTCAGATCACTAAATGCAAAATAATATACATGAGGGAAAAAAATCCACAGCGTACCTATACAATGATGGGCTCTAATTACTAGGAATTATACAAAAAAGCTTTCTTAAAACACCAACTCAGTGCCTTCCAGTGGTCAGAAAGGGAAATAAGCTGTGAGAAATTAATTAAGAGGGAAGGTGAGTACTGAAGAAGAAACATCTTTTCACCACTGTATAAGCACATGCTGCGCTCATATCTTGAATATTACCTTATGCAAAAAGAGTAGCTGAGCTAGGGGAGTGCACCAGAAAAGGGAAACTGGAATGACCTAGCACATGGAATAGCTGCTCCTTGAGAGGACACTAACTGGATTAGAACTTCAGTTTATAGAGAGACTAAGGAAGAAATGAGAAAAATTTATGGAAAAATAAAGGGATGGAGAAGGCAAGTGATTATTGTTGCTTCTCAAAGAGCACAGTTACAGGAAGGTCCTGGGGTACTGACTACAGGAAGTGGGAAGAAGGTCTTCAGGAAGAACCAGGACACGTACAGAATATTCTCACATTCTTCTTCTGCTGCTGAGAAGATATAGGGATAAAGAGGCTTCTTGTCTGACATGGTGTAACTGTCTTTATAGCAAACCTAGCCATCGGTCCAACTAGTGCTGTGTGGTGTGTGAAAATGAACAGTTAAGGTGCAGGGATATGTCAATTCAGAAATTATGGTTTTTATGTCAATAATGGATAGCCTCACATCATACATGATTTGTTTTAGGTTATCTGGGCTTCAAATGTACCCTGTTGTGTGAATTTCATTATATCTATGTAATGTTTCATATCAGCTATACTATCAGTTTTCTCAGAATAGCTCAGGACACCTAAAGGTTAATGACTTTTTTCCAACTATGTGCTGATGGCCCCAGTGGGCTGGATCTTTAGTTTGATACCTCTTCCCAACAGAGTATTTACAGCAGTCCAATCCTTGCTACCAGTGTTTTATGTGATTTGGTTGGGGAGCAGATGTATCTGGACTAGTACTGGCACTAGTAATCCATGTGATACAGTCCAGGAGAGCTGATTGATTTTTCAAGGATCACCTCCAAACTTAAGAGTGATCCATTCTGACAAGCAGGAACTCAAGCAAAGGTGGCAGGAGATCTGCATGAGTGAACAAGCAGCTTGTAGAAGATGCTGGGAGTCCTGCAAAGGGCTACAAAGATGTTGAGAGGATTGGAGCATTTGACATAAGGAGAGGCTGAGAGAGCTAGGACAGTTCAGCCTGGAGAACAGAAGATTTGGGGGAGGGATCTCATCAATGTGTGTAGATACCTGTCTTGTGACAGGACAAGAAACAACAGGCACAATTTGAAATACAGGAAATCCACTGAGTTTCCACTGAAACATAAGAAAAACCTTTTTTACTGTAAATGTGGCCAGTGCTGGAACAGTTCTTCCAGGGAGGCTGAGGAGGTCCTTAAAGATACTCAAAATCTGATGCACCGTTCTGAGTATCTTGCTGCAGCTGATGCTGCTTTGAGTGGGAGGTTGGTCTAGATGATCAAGAAGTACCTTCCTGCCTTAGAGATAATGGTTAAACCATCAGTGTTGGAGCGATTGCATCTCTGTGAGCAGCTGGCTGCAGTGTAGCCATGTTGCAGCTCTGTGGCAGCAAATCTAATGGAAAGCTTTAGCAGAAAGACTTTTTCAAGCGCATTATATACAGATATGTCCATGCATGCAAAAATGTAGTGGGTGGGTATTTCATGTGTAATTTGTCTAAGTGCCTGGAGTTCTGTATTTTTACCTGCAATAATTTCTCTTTCCAATAGTGATGTGCCTGCACAGCAGTTCTGTCATCCACTTTCGTATGTCTTTATGTGTTGTACTGGAAGTCGTTAATGAAGGTGCTTAATATCCTGCTTGGACTATCCCCTAGAAGCTTATGCCTAATCATAACTTTGAACTTCTGGTCCTAATAAAATACAGCATTTTCAGCTGTATTTTAGTGTATTGTGATGTAAAACTTTTGTGAAAGAGAAGATGCCAAAAGAGTTTTACAGAAGAAGCTTCATTCAGCCTCCTGAAAAAGTCTTGATTAAAACTGAATAAAGACAGATAAGTAAAGTTTTTACTTTTGTGTGATAAACATATATTTATTGGATCAATACATTGTAGATTTTGCACAGGTACTTTTTTCCAGAATTTTGTAAATCACTTTTCAATTACAATGACAGAGTCTCCGAGAAATGCTGCAACTCGTGGGTAGAAAAGGAAGAATGCTCTAAATACCAGGTCAACAGATTTCTTTGTGTGTGTTAATAGCAAAAGAAGAAAGAGTGTTGCTCAGACTGGTAGTATATCTTGACATAAGATAAATGCTCCACAATCTGTTTAATTTATATTTCTGTCGTTTAGAGATAAGAAAATTAATTTTTGAGAGTTCAGTGACGGAATGAAGATCAAATTTACCATAATCTATGAACTGTAGTTCAATTTGGCCTTGTAAAGACACTTCATCAGTATATAGTTAAGGAATGGAAAGCTCAAAGGTTTCAGACCTTTACAATCGAACAAGGACAAAAGTTTGACTGCCTCACCCAGTACTTTCCTCTGAAACAAAACCTACTGTGATGTGGAGCTGGAAGTAGTGGGGGATATCTGAGGCTGGAGGAAAGAATATGTATAGTATGAATGCTATGAAATGTAACAGCTGAGAAAAGCGGTGGTAGGTAAGTGTTCTATGGGCACTGTTGTATTTGTTGTTGATATGCTAGTGGTTTGCTGTGTTATTCTTTTAATCTGATCTTCGCAAAAGTAGCTAAAATCAAACTGTTTATCAGAGGCATGATACTGTCTGCTTTAAAGAGCATCAGATTCACAGCTTGAAGTCCTGTCCCTCTTAAGGGATGTTATCTTTCACAGTAATGCATGCAAACAGGGAGCTCTCTTGAGACAGTAACTGCATCAGTCCTTAATCCAGCAGAGGAAGTATTCTCCTTAAGAAGTTCCAGAAAGGTGTAGTAGAAAAAACTTCCCACTGAGGCATTAGAACTGTGTAATGGTTTGAATACATAATATGTGTTTAAAAAAGAAACAAAAAATCCTGAACCCTAAACTTTCCTTTTGATTGCATATGTATCTTAGTGATAAGGATGTTTTAGCAGAACTGGGAGAAAACACTGCTGGAAGAATCTGTAGGATTTTGCTTGAGTAGGCACAGATCTGTCATGTGTATGTTCAGAAATGTAAATCCTACCTGGCTCCTTCTGAAATTAGATCTGGATTATGCTCTTCAGGAAGAGCCATAGCCTCATGGGACAGCTTAGACTGCACTGAAGCTTTACTGTGATTTTTATTGTACATTAAAATGATGTGGCCAAAAGATTATGGGAGATTAATCTGAAAAATGCCCACAAGATGATGTGGAATCAATTTATATACACTGAAGCTGAAGAACAAATCTTTTGGCTAAAGTGTGCTGATTTGCATAAAACATTGCAATTTCTAGGAAAATTTACAGAGCAATCTCTTTTTATTTTGTACTGCATAATAGCTTCTCATTTTTATTCAGGTCTTGAAAATTTGAAACAAAAGGGATGTGCTAAAAAATAGTATGACAAGGCAAGTTCCCTTGACATGAAAGTAAGAATTGACTTGGTACAAGGGGACAGGTCATCTTTTTACTTTTTTTTTTTCTTTTTGAGGGGAAGAAGATAAAGATCCCTATATAAATATTTATGTAGAACAGATAGTTAAAAGTAATATAGCTAAATTGTAAAAAATAAAATAAAAAACCCCAAGCCATATGTGTTTTGTTTTTCCAAAAAAGAGAAATTTAAAATACTTGAAGCATGAATAGGGCATTTAATCAAATAAGTCTAATTTCAGGAGATTTAGATGCTTTCTGCTCCTGCTGAAACTCTGTAGAGCAGATGATCAGTTTACATATCCCACTTGGAAAACTTAGAGTCATCAAATGAAGCAGACTATGGTATGTTTGCTCTGGGTGAGAAGTGCATTTTTTAATGAGTTCCTTGTGATTTTGAGGACAGTTGTTGGATGAAGCTGTATTGCAAAAGTAATGCAGCCTATTTCAAAATAATAATTTATAGTTTGGTGCACAGAGAACATGAAGGAAATGAGAAAAAAGGAGGGAAAAAAATTAATGCTGGAGAAAAGCCATCAGGCTGAGCTAAGCTGGGAGATCAAGGAGAGAAGTGTGATGCAAGAGTTTCATCTCAGGATATTGCTGGTTACAATTACTTCATTGCTGTTTAAATACAAAACCAAGTCCCCATACATGGTTGAAATAAATGCAGAATTAAGTTGGAATGCTTTGTCTTCATAAGAAATCAAGGAATGGAAAAACAGGAACTTTAATTCTCTTTTTAAATTCAATAACTTCTCGGAACCTTCATGCTAGCTTGCTGTGGTGCTGTGGTGTCTAGTGGGTTGTGGTAGCTGACCAAGGAGTGAGGTGAGACCTGTTATCTAGGCTTTCATGCTTCTTGGAGGCTGGTGACACTACAAAGATATGTTGCCTTGGTGTGTTCCTTGGTTATGGTTTGTAACAGTCACAGTGGTGAGAATAAACTTTTGACTTCCCTTCCTTTCCACAGGGTATATGTCCGTGTTCCCTGCTGCCTTCTCTGTTAATTTTCCCTCATTATGTTTGTAGAGCGCTCCTCTGATTCCCTCCCATCAGCTGTGTTTCTAGAGTGCTGCACTAGGAGAGGTGTTACAAGTCAGAGGCGATGGACTGGGTACTGATCTGAAACCTGTACTACTTACTGTACCTCTAGCTTGTCTTTAAGGTTGTTAACCTCGTTTTTTGTTCACCTTCCAGTCCATGTGACCATGAAGTAGGAATATAATTTCTTCCTGAACTCCATATTGATTTAGGTTCCAAGTTTCTACTGATTTGTGTAAGAAGTAACAAAATCTTGCACACCTAATTAATCAATAATAGAATCATAGACTAATTTAGATTGGAAAAGACCTTTGAGACCATCAAGTCCAACCATAAACCTAACACTGTCAGGTCCAACACTAACAGTACACGTAAGAGGCAACAAATCTGCACAGCATAGGTGAACATAGATATTAAGCCATACATGCAGTAGTCATCCACTGAACAGGTAGTGAAAAGACTTGATTTCTTTCTTTGTTAATTTGATTGAAAATAATGTTGATGATGTCAACCATTTTGTTAAGACACAAGCTAATGGAAATATTGTGAATAGAGTATTGTTAGGTGCATCTGAGTAGGAACAATTTCTGGTGATCTGAGTTTAGTGGGATGAAGGTGTGAAGGTGGAAAAAGATAGTTAATATATTTTTAGAGGAAGGAAACAGTCATACTGAGACAAGAAGATGAATCCATAGATCTGATTTTGTTATAGACATAGAAGAGAAATCCTCACTGGATCAATCTGTTAGCTAATGAACCACTGAAATGGCCTTCACAAATGATGCTTATTTGTTGGTATTTTGTCAACTAGCTCAGGGAGGAGGCCAGTTGGTTTTGAAGACTAGCATAGTCCCACACGTGCATCTCCCTGGGTGTTGGCTTAGGGAGGCAGGCAGAGTGTGTGGGTCTGTTCTGACAGGGCTACTGCCAGAGCAGGTTTTAGCTCCTCGAGGACAGTGTGACTCTGCACCCTTGCTCAGTTATAAATTTCATTACAATTTGTTTTCACTGAAAGTGTGAATACGGGGTAGGAATGGCATTGTTAAGAATGGCAATAGAGACTTATTAGCATGAACATCAGAGATTTTAAAAGATTTTAAAAGTAACTCCAAATCCCCAGATTTGTTATTGGTTTGGGTTTCCTATTGCAAATCTAGTATGTGTATCCAACACATGTTTAACTGCAAGAGGATACTCTCATTGTGAGAGATTCTGAGCAGAAGAACTGGTTAATGCCACTCCCAAGGATTCCAGCCCACTGCTTGGGAGTTGAACCTTATTTCTTAATTTTCCACAACATACTTTGAAACCTCCAACAAAGCTGGTTTTCCTGACATGCTGCTTGATTAAAATACAACAGTGGATATATAAAACATATCAATGAGTGGCATATGTAAAAAAAAAAATAAAAAGGGTGGTGTGTGTGTGTGTACAGATGTATATATATGTAAAATTTATGACGTAAGTAAAAGGCAGGAGTCTGTCTATACTAAAGAAGCTGCATGATGTGGAGTAATCAAGGTGTAAAAATATGGAAAAATTGCAATTAATGGCCCTAATATCATAACTAGTAATAGGGTTATCTTGCTAGTGTACGTTTATAATTACTGGTGGTAATAGCCACCAGAAAGAGAAAGAAGATAAATATTCTGGTCAAGCCAAACTCTTACAAACCCTAATTATTCTTTTTAGAATCCAGATGTACACATGAGAGAGAAGAGCTGGGGAGAGAAGGCAAAATGCCTTCCATTAAGCACCATTCCCTTGGCTGCCCAGACAAGAAGACTGGAGGATCTTCCTTCTGCCTTTTCCCATCCCTCAGTATCCGCCATGAAGAAATGATACCTTCCATCCTGCCCAGCTATACCTTTTTGTCTCTCTAACTCCTTCTCAGGTCTGCAGGCTGAAAGCATTGCTATCTTAGAGGTGAGGCCATTCCCAGGGCTCTGAATCCTCATATCACGTTGGCAGGCAGTGTGGTGCAGAAAACGTTTGGGTTAAAGCTTGGTGTTTTGTTCAAACACCTTCTCATTGGTTTGTATCAAGAAGAACTGAGAGGATGCCTAGAGTATGGTGAGTGTCACAGTGACATTAGAAGACCCACTACAAGACTTCCTTTGCCCAAGGACAATGTTGTGAGAACGTTGTTCCCTGGGAGCAACTGGGAGCAATCTCCAGTCAGCTTCATTTCCAGCTCAAGTTAGTCTTTGTGAGAAAGCAATTAGTCATTTACTTTCTCTGAGGCTTTTTTTTCTTTGCTTGAACTGCCAAAACAACTCATTTGCATTAAGTTGAAGGTATACCAGTGCTCTGCATAATACTCAGTGTGTTAGTGCCCTCTCAGATGCTGAATGGTCCTTTATGTCCAGGTGAACCAGTGCATGAACTGAGTGGCCCAGAGATGTTGATTTGGGCATGGAGAACATCAACTGTGATTACACAGGGTTTAATGCAAGTTGCAAAGAGCCAGTCAGTACTGATATTCACTTTGCTCTGGCCACAGTGTGATCAGCACCTATGCTAGGTCTGTCAGAGATGTCTTAGGGCTTGCATGTAAACTGCAGTCCCATGTTCTGAGCATGCTGTCCATTCTGATGAAAACCTGATCTTTATTTCTTTAAGTGTAGCTTAATAAATCCACTTTACTAATGTATGTACATTAATTTGATTCAGGTATTTCCAGACCTCCTCTCTCCAGTGGGAGCTGAATGCAAACTGCAAACTAGGGCTTCCCTCCTTCTTTTCAAGTCATGTAGTCACAGCACTGAGAACAGGACAGTGTTTATGGTATTTCATAAGGAGCAAAATACAGTGAAGTTAACCTTTTTTTTTTTTTTTTACTTTGCAGCTAAACTACTAAGTAACAAGATGAGTGAAATGGTGCAGTTAGTGCTAATCAGTGAATGCTTCTTAAAGGTCAGGAAATGCCATCTCATTCTTCTCCACTGTCAGTCACAAAGGCTGGGTCGCTGCTCGGTGTGTGTGAGAGAAAGATAGAGAAGCTCAATTTGGGAGAAAATAATCCTGAAGACTTTTATTTTCCCTTTGAGGAGATCTGTATCATCACCCATGCATGTGTTTCAGCCAATATTGCGGAAAGCTGGGGTTATTATAAATGTAAATTGTTGAAGGTCAAAGTTTTGATGTTCTAGGAAGCCCTTGGCAATTACTCGGCCATAAACCATCACAAAGGTCTCAGGTCAGGATTGCCTTTGTGAGTGTTACTGTACTGCAGTGCCATCAAACCCTCATTTAAATTCAGTCTTAAATGAAAAGAGAAAGAGTTTAATTACGGCATCTTAGTGCAGAGGAGCATTAATTAGTTTTTAAGTGTGCTAGGTGTAATAGGATAATTGCAGGAGAGGGCTCTATGGGGTTGGGTGTAATGGATACTTACTCTCAGGGAGTGTGGAGCAGCATTTGGGAGTGAGAGGACAGCACAAAGCTGCTTTAGGAGTGATCAGTGCTCTTAGTGATTTTTGCCAGAGATGTCACGTGCACTGGAGCCAGACCCTGTGGCTGGATAGGCTGCTATTGACAGCCCAAAGCACCCCACAAGCGTCTTCACAAGCCTCTTGCAAAGTATATATTGTTTTACCTGTTGTTTCTGTCTCGTTGGTGTAATCTCTGACGCAGGTTCATAATTTTTTCATACCCAGGAGTACAATTGTCAGAGGCAGTTAGTAAGACTTGCTGAAAAATTGAGGGATTCAGACCAGCTCTTTCGTTGACTGAGACTGCTGGCAGACACTGAAGGGGAAAGGTTGTCCCACTGATAGACACTATGGAATAATCTTCCTAGAGGGGAAGTTGCCTTCTAATCCAGTGCAATTATTCACTAAAATATTTTTTTAAAAATCTCTCATCTATATTTTAGCATACCAAATATTACTTAAAGGCTTCTGCTTTTCTGTGAAAATGGTGTCTTTGGGGAATCCTGAGCAAGTTTGAGCTGGCTTCCTGCCAAAATCTCCAATGCTCAGCAAAAGCCCTTCCCCTCCCTCCCCTTTTTGGCAAAGAAAGGAAAGGGAAAAAAATTTTAGAAACTGAGAGAAACCGAAACCAACTGAATTATACCAAAATATATGTATATTTTTACATATATACAGTTATATACAGTAAGGATATTATGTACAACTCCCAAGAAAGGGGAGAGGAGAAGGGAAAATGGGAAAAAGGGGCAAAAAGGGACAAAAAGAAAACAGGTATGCACAATCGAGAAACCCGGTAACTAACAAAATAAAGAACTATTAAAAATCTCACCACTTCCCTTGAGAAAAGCAGGATGGCTGGATGCAGTCCAGCACTCTCCCCTCACACGTGGTAGACAAGAGCAGTCACTGCAGGCCTCAGGTCCTGATAAGCAAGACTGAGACAGGGACCCACCGTTCCCAAACCTCGCTGGAAGAGAAGAGAGTGAGGTCTCTCCGGTCGGCTTTGTTTATACTTCAGGTTATGTAAAGGAATAGCATGGAATACTTCCTTGGTCACTTCCCTAGTTCCTTCCTGGTTACAAGCTGGTCTGCAGGAAGGCCTAGGGTGAAAACTGTCACATTCTTTTAAAGATATTTAACCTTTATGGTATCTTCTGGCAGCATCTTCCCCAAGATAATCCCATGGGAAACATTCTGACACTCCCATAGAATACATTGGTTTTTAATAGTTTATTTGTATATGCCATATATTAGTTTATTTGTATATAAACATATGTTTATGTTTTCAGTGACGGTAAAGGGCTGATTTTATGGCATTTGCTGTTTTCACACATCTCTTGTCTATACACTCATTAATTATTATTTTAATAATTTTAATGTATCCAACTCTTTGTTACAGGCTTCTGTGCTCCTAAATATTTATTTGTTCTTATGGGATGAATTCTCTTCTGACTGCATTTTTTCTGAGATGGGAGGGGCATAGAGAAGGTCAGTTTCCTAAGGCAATTTCAGTAATGCTTCATGTGTTAATTACTACATGCTTTATCGTTGGCTTCCTTTTTTTCTTTTTGTTGCCATTATCTGTTTTCATTACACTTTTACTAAGTTATTGCAGTGCCCTCCTGGCCATGTCCTTTAGAAACCTTATTTACATATCAGATCAGAAGAGAACGCTGGATAAGGGAGATCCAACCACACAATTGTGATTGCACTGCATATTTGTATAAAACAAATATTTAAGTACAGTTTGCAGTTTCTGAGCTTTGCAGTAATACAACTAGTGTCAGATTCTTATTAAGTTGAAAATCCAGTTATTTAGCTGGACTGCATTGAACTAGAAGAGATAGAAGAATATTCCATTTCAGGCTAGAACAGGACTTCACAAAATCTGCAGCACTGTAATACTAGTGGAGCTTTTAATTTTTCATTTTTTTTTTCTTTTGCTGTTTGGTTGTTTGCTGCCTTTACTTATCAAAAGCAATGAGAACAGAGTGTAAGGAGCTGAATTGTACTGCTAATTCTGTGGTTATTTCTGATTAAATTGCTTTCCTGTCCTTTGATTTGTGAGGAAGGGGAAGCATAAATGAATGACTAAAGGATTCAGCTGCACAACTCCCTTTAATTTCTGTGTCTGCTATCTGGTTGAACACTGCAACAGCCTTTAAACATCCCTACTGGTGCCCACAGTGTGCTGAATAAGATAGAAAATGTTGTCTGGTTCAGCTCTGAAGAGTTCTGCAGTTTAAGTGAGACAGCAGCAGAGTGATACTGTGAGAAAAAAAATACCGTACAGATTTATTGTTTTCAGTGATTAACAATGCTGTTTACTCCCTTTATGTGGAACTTGTCAAAAGAGTGAGTTGTTGTGCATACAGTGGCATACAGTGGGCATACAGTGGCTGAAGACTAATGGGAAAGGGCCACCTCTATGTGTGGGAGACAGAAAAAATCACTAGGAGATCATGACCTCATTGTTGATGTCATTATTCTGCTGATGTCACATGGTGGCAGTGCTGTGACCTCACGAAGATATAACTCAGTAGACTTGGGCTTCTGCTACATACTGTAATGCATCTTAAAACCAGTCATTTAATACTTCCATCTCAGTCCTCTCTGGAGATACTTCTGGTTCCCTAACTCAGTGGTGAATTTGCTAAAGTGCAGTGGAATGCTCAGGCAGTAAGCCAATCAGTGGTGTATGAAGCAGCACAAGTGAGAAGAATTCTGGGAGATGTTAATGTGTTTTAGTCGTAGAACGTGAGATTTTATGTGGGTGGAAGAAAGTCCCTTCTGCCTCTTTCAATAGGTAGTGGACAAAGCACATAAAGAATATGGTGAAAGAGCAGCAAATCCCGGTAGAAAAGGCAGCTGGTGCTCGCTGTGGAGTGGTGGATGACTCTCCCCTTGCTGACGCTGGGAAGCCGCAGCACCGCTCACCTGTATAGAGGACTCTCTCTTTGTCCTGTCCTGGTTCATTTTGGATGCTGTTAGGCTAAACATGCAAAAACATGGAGCTACATGTCTAGAACAGTTGAGCACTGGGCTCTCCCAAGATGCAGGAATGGAAAAGCTCTCTGGGATTCTTGAGTCCGCTCCATAAATGCTCTCAGTAGCCACATCACGCGAGGCTTTGAGAAGGGTCTTATTTTCCAGCCAATGAAGATGTTTGCCCCTGTGACTCTCACTGCAGTGACTATGGCAGAATTACAGCCTGCTGATGGAGCTATTTAGCATTTACAGACCAACTTTAGGAAGCTTAATATTCCACTCTTGTATTCAGGTGGATCATATCTCAGTTCAGGATGCTCTGTAAAGATTATACTATTTACAATTTAGTTTCTGGAGTATCTTTCTCTTTTTTCCTCTCTTTCTCTCTGTATTTTAAAATATTGTATTTATTTTAGCATTGCAGGCTGCTACCTGCCTTCATTTTACCTTTCTTTGGCTCCTTCCCTTAGTGATGGTGACAAGGAAGTACACATTGTATTTAGTCCTTGCCCATTAGTGTAATTTATTTACTTGCTGATGAATTATGCTGACATTCACCCCTTGAGAAAACTTGCCCTTGCTACGGCAAGACAGACTATGGACATTACCTGCCTTGATGTGTCCACAGGGCCAATTGTCTGCATCTGGAGAAGGCGGAAATTAAATGAAATCACAAAAGAAAGCCAAGAGGAGAAAATAGAAGAAGTGGATATATTTTGTGCCATAATATTTCTGCATCTGTTTATGCGGCCGAGCTCAAAAGGTGAAGTTGTAAGAACTGCTTTTCTAAGACCCCTACCAGAGATTGTCTCCTTTGCCCCATGTGCATCCTTTTCCTGGTTGTAGCAAGCAGAAAGAATGGATCAACAAGCCATGCTGTTTGATTTTTCACTGTTTCTAGCCGGGCCATCTTTCATGGTTTCAATGTAAAGTGCAATGTAATATCTGTGGCCTTGTGGATTAACTCTCTTTCATCTGTGCTGTGTAATTTGACTGAGAAAAGTTGTATTTTTATAACTATCAGTTACAGACCATGTCTAAAGAATTATAGTGTCAAAATCCATTAACCAGTATGTAGAAAAGAATGGATATCATTGAGACCTGTTTTGCTTATTTTTTAACTATTTCCAGCTGGAACACTGGGAAAAGTGCTATTTAACACTTATTTTCTTGCTAGGTATAGAAGCCATTTATGAATTGCCTTTAATTTCTGATCATTGATAAACTCCGGTAAACTGTGCTCTGATTGCTGTCTGCAAAAGAAAAGGTAAATGAAATTGCTTTTCTGTCATCAAGACTGGGCATCTCCTATGTTTAGATCCATATCAGAGGACACTGTTTGGACTCCCATGTACCTGGGCGTTTCTGCCTTTTCTCTTGTGCTCAGGCCACGGGTTGCAGGAGGGGGTCAGAGGCAGAAGATGGCCTCACAGCAGCAGCACTCTAGCATGGCTCAGTCCCTGCATCAGTGTAACACTTATATATTTTAATATTAAACACTTAATTTCTAGTGCCTTTAAAAGGTACTATTAACTTATGTTCAGTCTTAAATAACAGCAGCTCTTTACATCGTTTCACACTACCCAGAACTTATCTTGGTAAGCTTTGTAAGCTGTATCTGTGGGATGGACCCCACTGGGGGTTTTCAGGACAGGAGCAAAGTAATTGCAGAGCTTGTCTGAGTTTAGGCAAGAAACTCAGGGCAAAGTTAGGACTTCCTGACCTGTGCTGTTAGCTGGGTGCTGTTGCTTGAATGTGAGCCCTTTTTTCCTTGGTTAGGCTGAACTGAGTTAATGTTTCTGTTTATTCTACTGTTGTACAACTAAATTCACTCATTTGACAACTTTCATTGTGAGCCAAGTTATTGTTGCGTTTCAGCTTTTGAAATTTATCTGTTTCTGCTGTACACTTAATAACTGCATGGAAGACAGAGAGTCTTTGCATTTTCCTTTTGGAAACAGTGGCTCAGTTTGCTGGAAGGAATATGCATCATGAAATCAGATGTTTCTAATTGCTCCTTGTTTCAGGAGTTGCTATTGAACACTGAAAATCATCCTTAATGCATGAATAAGCCTGGTGTACAGATAGATTTAAAAAACATTGACTCAAAATAAATTTCTCTTGGAAGCAGAATAATTGTTGACTAATTCTTGTGGGAGAGAGATGTGAGTTTCTTGCAGGCTTTTTTGAACAATAGGACTTGAAAGAGGCTTGATGAAAAGAAACAAAAGTGCCCTTAATCTTGTAATATTAGTATTGTTGATTGCCTTTTGTCATTAGGGCATCTTCCTCATAGTAACAAAATTTCACACAGTCCTGAGGGAGAGAGGTATCTTCCACGAAATGCCTGTAAGGAAAGAATAATTGTCTTGTTGTCATCATCTGAAGCACATACAACCCATAACTCCTCAACTGACATCATCGTTCCTGAAGCATTTTCTCTGGAAAGAAAAGGAAAACAAATGTTCTAAGGCAAAGTAATAAGTAACTTGAAATAAACCATTAGTCAAAATTAATATTTGTGGGTAAAGATTTGTTGCTTGTAAAGGTGAGGTTTTGCAAGGGGAAAACTGTTCTTTAGTTACAAGTAGGAGGGAATGCCTGTGTGCTTCTATCTCAGTGTCCCTTCTGAGCTGTGGCAGCAGGTAGCACCCAGCAGCTGAGGCAACACCTCTTCCTGTGGCTGCTGGTTCCTGCCCAGTGGCCGGCAGAAACACCTGGAAGTACCAGGTTTTGTAAAAACCTGTGAAGGTGGGGGGCAGGGGGTGTTAGGGCTTGGGAAATGCGGGCAGGTCAGAGGACTCAAAAGTATTGCAGTATTTGCATCCGGATATGTAAGACTGTCATTTAGAACAGCATCCAGTAATTTTGGGTGCACTCAGTTTTGGTTGCTTAATCTGAAACCCTTTACTGGCACCCAGAAAATGCAGACCCTCAAAATTCTTGGATGTTTGAAAATTTTTGTCATCCTGGTTTTTGTAAAGTAATGAAGTCAGTGACTGTCTGTCAAGCAGGGCATGGAGGCACTGGGAGCATGGAAGCATAGGAGGTTTGGTTGTGTGCTGCTGGGACAGCCTCACTGTGTGGGGAGCCTTTGCTGCAGGATGGCAGGGACTCACATGGAGCTGGGGTCTGGGGGCTCCTAGGTTGGAGCTGTATAAGGCCAGAGTGGTTAATAACCACACTCCCTGACTAATAAGTGCAGATATCACTCCGAGCTTCCTTTTAAATAAAAAATGAAAAATAGCTAATTAAATCCTGCTTCTAAGGTTGTTTGAATTCTAAACCAAACATATTTCTGAAGATTTTTTTCATTAATACTATGTCATAAAATGTAATTTAAACAATCTTTATAGCCCAACCAATCCATTTTGCATATTATCATAATGGGAATATACAGGCAGTATAAATACATAGGTTAAAACTAACTTGAATTTTTCTCTGCCCCCCATCCCATACTGAATCCAGTTAAAAACATGGAACTAAGTCTGTTGTAACCCCATTATGCTTTGTGCCAATGCCATCTGAGGTTTAGAAGATAATGAACTTTGTTCCAAACAAGACTATTAAAAACATTTTTCTCATAAGCTACGGCTTGTGTCTATCTTGCATCTGCCTAACTCATTTCCTTTGATGTCTTAGATTTAAACCAAAGGTTTTGTAATGAGAGATTTCAGGGAGTTGTTAGTTATGCAGACCTTAGCAGCCAGCCCCAGCAGTCAGTGTGAGACAAATCGTATATCAAAAAGTGACTGTCGTCATCCCAAGAAATATGAAGACACGTAAGCAATGTGAAAACAACCCAGCAAAAAAAGCTTCAAATGCTTTTGATGTTTAAAGCAGCCTTTAGAGATAGGGATTTTTTTTTATTTTTTTTTTCCTGCACAGTCAGATTTTTGGAGCTAAAATCAATTTTTAATTTCTGAAGTACTGTTTTAGTTGTTGTGCCTGTATATGGAGAAAAAGATTGTCAATAGATGTTTGAAAAGGGATACATGACAAATAACCTGCTGAGAAGACAAGACAACGCTAGTCTATATAGAATTTGCAGTTAAAATTCACCAATAAAAAAGCAGTGTGTCTTGCTTTTGTGGCCTACAAACAAGACAGTTTGCATGGTTTTAGAGCTTCATTATGAGGGAAAAATACTAGAGGAGTGATTAAAATGTAATCATGAGAACAATCTTCAGGTATTTGTGTACTTTGGGTTTTTTTTACCACAGCTGCCCCAGTGTTCTCCTGGGTCCAGCAGATGATGTGTTTGAAGAAACTGGTTGCAAGGAACTTTATCTGAGTATGCTTGCATCTCCCGTAGAGCTTTACAAACATTCAGTAACACAGATATCTGTGAAATTGTTGTTACTCAACATCATTACAAATTGAGGTAAATTAGATGATCCTGTTTGTGCAGCTTGTTCTAAAATTTTTTTATGTGTTCAGTTTTTAAACAGAAATATTGGAAGACAAGCTTTATGGAAATAGAGGGAAGTTGTTTCAGTGAATTTTTGGTCATGGTTCAATTTATGACAGTTTCAGTTCTCCCAGAATGAGAATTTGTTTAATCGTATGTTGTGAACTGTCTCAGCTACAGGCTGAAGCCTGTGTGATGCTTTTCCTAAAAGCTGCTGTTACAGTCTTTTTTATGTCTTAGATTTAAACCAAAGGATTTGTAATTCGTGGTCTTGGTGAGTTAGTTATGAAGACCTTAGCAGCCAGTCCCAGCAGTTCTGAGCTCCAAACCCAGGATAAGTAACGATGCCATATCCAGCATATGTGAATAGTCAGAGATTAATGCTTGCAAGGGTCAGAGTGTTTTGCAGCTTGTGACAGTTCTTTTATATTAACTCTGGCTTTTGCACCAGACTCTGCAACTGCTGCACTCCCAGGTGACTGTAAATTCTGCTGATTAATGCGAGCATCTCTGTGACCCGGTGGCAGTGCCACGGTTATTGCACAGTGGCTGTTGTCACAGAACGGCTGTTTTCTCTCCTGGCAGGAGCCAGCTCTACATCTATCCCTCAGCACAAGGGCTAATGTTTTACAGTGAACCATCAGGAGTTAATGGAGCTTCCTGCGGTTACAAGCAGCCTCAAAGGATAAAGTTGTTCTTCTCACTTTGACCTCTCTGGATGGTTTAGTAGGGCATCATCATAATTTTGTGTCCTCTTTTATCCTTTATGTTGGCCCCTAAATTTCCTCTTCATGGATATTTTTTTGTGATCCCACCGTATAAAATATCTTCCAGTTTCTGTCATAGTTTCTGTCACAGCAGAACAGATTCAGGTGTTGAAGGCCTGGTACCTCCTGCTGTCTCTGCTCACTTCCAGGATGAAAGTTTCGTTATCGTAAAGTAAGTTCACATTGCTTTGCTGATGAATTTGCTTGAGCTCCAGGTGAGCTGGCACCTCTTGTGGAAATAGCCCTGTACACTTATAGGGATGAACCAAATAAGCATTCTGCTTATATAGGGCCCATTTTGCAGTGAGGCTGTGGTTAAGCGATGGGAAGATATAATGATATGTGACCAGATCTTTTTCTCAGTACACCCATTATTGCTTAAGACTGTCTTATTTTCCATATGTGAGAGAAAAGAACCAGTGCAAGAGGTTCCTGAATACTGTAAGGAGAGCAGTACTTGGGCCAAGAGTGCTTGACACAGACAATCTGGCTACCTGGCCATCAGCACTCTTTTTTTAAGTCCTTAGATATCCTGCACTTTGCTCATTGGTCTGAACTTGGTATCGTAACAAATGATCTGTGTTGCCCTGTGGAGTGTAGGAGGTGGTGGTTGCTCCTCTTCTCATGATGCACAGACAGTTGATGTGAGCAGTGTAGCTGCCTTATGGGACATTGAGAGGTTCTCTCTTCTTATTTCTTTAGTCATTGGGGGTTATGTGAGACCAATTAGAAAGTCGGTGAAGAGGAGAATGGTGTCCCACAGCTGTGGGACAAACAGTGCTGAGGAGGAACCAGCACCTCATGGCTTTCATTGAGCTCATTAGGTGCAGTATAATCTGAACAAAATACCAACAATGATGTTGGGGGGCTGGAGGACACTGCCAGAAGATATGGAAGTTTTATGTGGCTCCTGGTCATGCGAGGTGATAATTGGATATGGGAAAAGCATCTGTTCAGAGCAGTAGCAGAAACAACAGTGTTGTCTTCATTGCTTGGAGCAGCGGGAAAGGCTTCTCTTCAGTACAGAAAGGCTGAAAGGCTTCTCTTCAGTACAGAAAGGCTGAAAGGCTTCTCTTCAGTACAGAAGTTGTTTCAGATGGGCCCAGCCCGGGATGGGAGGTTGTAAGGAAAATGTAGGGAAATTTATGGCTGGGATTTAAGATTTTTCCATTGAATTACATGCATAAAACCACAAGAAAAGGTCATAAGAAAACATGGCTATATTGGATATGGCTACCTGTGAGGCAGCCACTGCATTGGCATAACTGTACAATGGTTGCAGATGGGCAGGATCACTCCCCAATAGCTGGGGAAAGTATAATCATGACTGTGATGGGAATCACACATTCTTGTTGGGAGATGTACCAGTGTGCGTTGTGCTGATAAGGGGGAGTGGGCAATTCCCTGTCCACATGTGCCTGGTGTTAACAACACTTAGAGCATCCAGGAACGGGGATCCTAAAGAGCTCCTGGGATCCTGTGTGCCTCCTGTGGCAATGCCGGTCCTCTCTCAGCTTAGGGAGGATGGATTCAGAGAAGCTGTGTGATACAATCCATCTCTTGAGCCCGCCTTCCTCCTGAGTCACTGGCACCACTGATTCCTCCTTGTGTACCTCCCGTGTTGTGAATTCGCCTCCTTGCTTGGGAACTGCTGGTCTCAAACGAAAGAGGAAAAGGTTAAACTTTGATCCTGGCCAAAACTCATGTCTAAGTTTCCTGTACACCAGTTTAGCTTCATCCACTCCCTTGGCAGACTCCCTCCATCTCTTAGGATATTTCCTCTGGATCTTTTGTAATTGAGCTAAAAGACATGCCTACATTGTTTAATTGCATGTTTTTAAAGTTTTGCACTCTGCATCCTGGAGCTAACAACATAATGGACATTGAGATCCAAGAATTCTTAGAAAACATTGATTTTTACATTATTTTTTGCAATATTTATTAATAAATGAATGTTTTCGCAACTGTGTTAGTTGACTTAAATCAGATGTAAGGTAACCAAAATTTCAATTTCCATTTCTATTTCTTCATGAAAAGTATTGAGTGATGTAGAAGACAGTTCCAACAAATGTCTGTGTTGTCAGTGTGATGGAGTCACCCTAAACCAACTGATTTTTATGAGCAAAATATGGTGGGGGAATTAGGTTTTGTTTATTTGATTTAATCATCTAAATCCAATTTTGACACCTGTTATGTCATGTTTAGCTTTTAAATTAAACTCTCAGGAAAATTAATGTTATGAATGCAGTAAGGTGATTACAAAATTATTGTTCCCCAAGATGCATGATTTGCAATGCTGTGTTCTGCAGGCTGTAACAGAAGAAGCGAGGCAGAGAATAAGGGAGATGCAGAATGAGCACAACAGACATGTTAATGAAGTGAGCTTAAAGATCATGGGAAAGGACATGATTATTTCCCTTACTGGCATTTGATATCTTAATGTCCAATCACTGTAAACAGTAGCAAGCTTGTCTGAAATGTGGGTGAACAGGGAAAGATTTGTAGCACAGGTGCTTATTAGCTTCAGTACTTATTAGCCCCACGTTGCAGGGGCAGTTTTAATAGGAGGTATCTGTTTTAATTGAAAGAACAAGAAAGATGTAACCAAAAAACTTCTCCAGGGAGCACACCTGTCCTGGGGTAGGAAGCAGCAGTGGCCTGCCTCTGAATGTCGTTGAACCACCAAAGTACCTTAATTGTTGGACATATTCTATAATTTTTCACTTTCTTTTGTAGCCAGTGCAAGAATTGGAGAGAAAGTCATAGAGATTATCTTAAACCTATCCCAATAAACACAGTATCTGTGTTTCTAAGGGAATCTCTAAACTATATGTAGTAGGATATAAGAAGCAAAATTAGATATGAATATAAAGTGCTTACTGTTTGCCAGCTTAGTCTTTGCTGTTTATGCTGACTTGTCTCTAATCTTTGGAGGCCCAGATCACAGAAAAATTTTATTTATGAATATTTCTCTGATCCACGTCACATAGCTGGAATTGTGGTTATATGCTGCCTATTGTGACTTCTCTTTATACACTACCAATGAAGATATCTCAAAAATAAGAAAAACTTTTAGTCACTAGCCAGTTTTTCAGAGCATTGGCAATGTACTTCAATAGCAAATATTCTTTCTTTGCCAAAGCAATGACACATATAAATGCTGTGCAAATTCTGTTGCATTCAAAAGCACATATCAAGACATGGAGGAGAAAAAGCTTGCACCGGTGAATGTGAATAAGAAAGCAATTATTTGTATTTAATTTGCTTCAGGGATCAATGAACCTTGTATCCCAGTGCCATATAGTGTAGCTGAATGCTCACTTCACTGTGTAGGTTTCCAACTGGTACTCTGGGCAACTGAACAAGCCTTATAAAAATTAATAAATAGGACCTAAAACAAACCAAGACATTGCAGTTTAGAACAATCATGTAAAAAGCAAAAAAAGCAAGCAAACTCTAAATCTTGGGAGGACACATCAATATTTTAGTATAATCTGTCCCTGGTGTAAGGAGAACAGGAATTTGGATTACACTAATTTATAATAAAGCAAAGTGAACCTCTACATGCTGTAAGGTGGAGTCTTGAAAAGCTCTGATGATTAATTTAATAACCTAGAAAGCTATTTACTATGGAAAAATAGCCTACTTTTGTATAATAATTACTTATGGAGTAATTATGCATTGTGGTGAGCAATAGGTTTCAAAGGAAGTGACAACACTAATTCAATCTATCCTCATCCCTGTGAGGTAAGTAGTAGAAGTGAAATGTTAATTGCTTCAGAATGGACCCTGGAGCTGGCAGAGGTCAAAACTTTTTACATGCCTAAAATGATACAGTGGAGACTGGTCTGACAGTCCAAGATCTCCATATGCTTTTTTCTACTTGAGTTGTTTGGAATTCCTAACCAGTTTGCTGCACAACTTATATTGTACTTGCATGAACTTCCAGTCTCCAAATTCTGCAGCATATTTTATTGGGCAGATTCTGAACTTCAGCAGCCTTGATCAGCTTTTCAAATGAGTAATCTTGCAGTAGTACCAGCTAATATTGAGATGCAGTGTCACATTATATGTAGTTGCATGTCATGCTGAGATGATACCAAAGGATTGGTTCCACTAACCATATCACCATCAACCATCTATTCGTTCATTCGCTTTGCCTTGGATTAAGTCTTGTAATCAGCTGACTTTACACAAGAAACAAGCCAGAAAAATGTGCCCGAGGATAAGAGGATGAAGAGTGGGAATGCTTCCTCTGATGGGAAGCCACTTACCTACTTAACATTGGTGTAACATCAAGAACTGATCTTCCATGCATATAAAAGGAAGTACACCCTAATTATTAAAAAATACTGAAAATTACAGTTAAATGTAATTGTATTCCAAGACGTGGCGTAAGAACATGCTAATTTTTTCCATCTTGCATTTGAACAAAAATGTTGCACAAAGCCAAAATTCACGTAAAACTTTAGTTTTTCGGTAGGTATGAAATGAGACAAACTCAGTAATGATTTCTCTTGCCCTTGTCTGGTGCAACATAAGAAAATAGAACAGAAGAATCTATAAGAGATCTATAAGGTATTCACACATTCCCTTACTCCACGACACTTTGGTAGGATAGAGGACCCCCTCTGCATAACTGTGAGCTGGCAAATATGATCCACTGCCTGAAATGATCACATTGCCTGAAATTTAACAATTTTCCCAGACAATCCATTCTGACACTAGTCTTCTAACTAGTCAACTTCAGATGGTAGTCTTTTTGTAGGGTTCTTTAGTCCCTGGTCTCAAACCATTCCATGTTTTCTCATGGTCCTGTTTTGCTCTCAGGACCTTCTTCTGCCCTGCAGCTTGTGCCAGTGACCAAAACACATATTTGTAGAGTTTGTTCACAATCTGTGCAATGCCCATATATGACTTGGCCAAGACATATACAGCCTACTGTCCTTGAAGATATTTGCTTGGACTTAAGTGTTTTTTCTTGCTTTCAGGATGTGCTACATACAGAGCAGTTTCCTTCAAAGGTTACATTTGCATTATCAGCAAAGAATATGGAAAACTGCACAATTTTGGTTGATTACAAACTACAGATTCTCAAACCATCACTGTAATTCTAATTGCTTCTTTCTGGGTTCTTCCATAAAGTTTACCAGCTAATTTGCACAACCACGTTCAGCTGTGAAAAGCTATGGCTCAGTCAGAGGCTGCACCAGCTTCTTTTCTTTGTCTGGAGCATCTGTTGTGAGAGAATAGTAAACAATTTCTTTTTCTGAATAATTCCGAATAATTCATCCAGTGTAATTCACTCCATGGAAATCTTAGATAGCACACACACGCCTTTTGTTCTTCTGCAACTTCCTAGGATTAAGAATATGTCTGATTGTTGTATGTGATGCTAAGTGGAATGTATTAGCCAAATGGAATGGGAGCCAGTCAATGACGGAATGGAGTGGCTGACCTTTATTGATGCTGAAAACAAAGGAACCTCCAGCATTCAAAACCAAGTGTCTCAGTACGCTTTCTTTTGAATTCAGCTCTCAGTGGACAGAATGGGATGAAAGAGAGAAGAAATTTCTCTCTTTGTACAAGGACAACTAAATCCTAAAGGAACAAAAACGGTTTTGTGGGACTAGGACTATCAATGGCTTCTGTACTGTTAGCAAGGGCAGGAATGCTGTTGTCATTGGTCTCCCACCTGATAATATGCTTGAGTATATACAACTTATTGCAAATTGTTTTCAATAACTGTTAAGACACTGTTCTATGAAGAACTCTTTATTATTTCTCCTCTGCTTCTACAGGAAATAATACTGTTTCAAACAGAGAGGGAAGAAGAGCTGGCAATGCAGGGGGTTTGTAAAGCAACTTTTTGGGCTACAGGTTGGTAATTTACAACCAACTCACTGATAGAGTGCTCTCTTGAAGTGAAAGCAGCTCTACAATAAAATGAAGGAGAGCTTAGAGTGCCTCGTAGTCCAGTGCTGAGAGGAATCACTTGTCACATGAGTGTTTGTGAATGTAAAATCAGGAAAAACCCACCCGTTATTAATTTTTGTTTCTAAAGCTAAGCTAAATCCCAGTGCTTCCTGTGAATGAAATCAAAGATTTGCAGAACTTAAGATGAAGAGTAGTCACAGTTTACTTCTGAACCGAGTGTGAAAGGAAGGGATGGTTCCCTTACGACCAAATAGCACATCTGGTTACTTCATATTGTTCAGTGCTGCTCCTCACAGACAGACGACCAGTTTTCGCTCAGCTGGCTTAACAGCTATCCCAAATGACATGTATTGACAGCATGCAGGAATCTCTCTGCAGAGCTCCAGCGTGCAGGGGGCGTTCTGCCTCATCCGGAGTTTGCTGCCACTGAACAAGAGCATCCTGGGTGGTCGTCGGAACTCAGCTGGAGTGTGCTATATGGACTATTCAATGGTGAAAGAACAGGACTAAATAAAAAAACAGCTGAGCTTTTCAAAGAGTGAGAATGGGCAAGGCTTCAGTAGTCTGTACTTGTATTCTTATAATTTAGGAGAACTAAGTGATGATGTATCATTATTTTGAGCAGGGTATAATATTATTTAGGTAGAATTTACAAAAGGATATGAGAAATTCTAGAGATCTAACGAGGGCTGAGTGATTTGGGCATCACGGTGACATTTAAAGTTTATGGTAGATGAAGATTAATTTTGGATAAAGGCAGGACAAATCTATGATCTGAATTACCCATGTGAATGATGGGATCTAAATTAATGGTAACCACTCAAGAAAAAAAACCAAAATATAATGCTGTAGACAGCAATTCAGTAGAAACAGCAGTCATGAAATAGAAGCTAATCTTAAAGTTGAATAAGGAACTGGCTGGAACAATTTGTTTCTAAGTTCCTTAGAAACTAAGGTAATAAAGATCTAAATAATGAAAATTTGCCACTTAAAACCGAGCACAACTGGCAGCCCAAGCCCCATCTGCTCACTGGGCTGAAGGCTGTGCTGAATTCCTGTCACAGACATCCTTTGAATTTCCTGAAGTCAGTTAAGGATCTCTACCCTGCAAGTGAGATTAAGCATTAGGACCATTGTGGCATTTGCTATCAAAAGTGCAGCTCAGCTGGACTGTTCTCTGCTGCCATATTCCAGTTTTCTTCCCAGGTACTGGAGAGACTTGGATGAAGTATTGTCTCTGCCTTTGTTGGGCACTGCTTAGCTGTGGTGCTGCAACTGCTGCTGTCATTGACTGTGTGTCATGGTGGGCTCAAACACCAGGTGGGAGATGATGATGATGATCTGGTTTGCTCTTAGCTCAAACTGTTCTGCAGGTAAGGAGAGCTGTAAAAAAATGTTGCTTTCTCCCACTCTGTAGAAAGAGGTTTTCACAAGAACATAGAATTTAGGACACTGCTTCTAACAGTGCTTCAAAATCCCTTTGGCACTGCTGGTGTGGTGTATGGCTCAGGCTGTGCATGCAAAGATTGGATCTACCCAGCACAATGGGACTCTATTGAGGGTGGGGTCTCTGCATGCTGCGGTAATACAAGTGACAATATTTTGCTTTTGCTCAATTCTACAGCTGCAGTAATAATCCTGATACTTTATTAAGACCTTGTAGTCTGTTAAATTAAACCTGAATACATCACTTAAAGATAAGCACAGGATCTCTGGTTTTGAAGCCTCCTGACATATAAACAGTGGACATGATGATTGAGATCTTGAGACAACGAGTGTGACCAATTTTCTGTATTCATTTTGCTTTGATGAGAGATTAAATTGAAACTACCACTGCATTGATTCTGGAGGTTTGGAAAGAATTTCTGTCCTATTTCTACAGATACTTGCTTTGAATGACCCTTCATTTGGGGTAGGACTAGGTGATCTTCAAAAGTCCCCTCTAACCCAAGCAGTTCTGTGATTCTGTGATTCATTAACAATCCATGTGGAAGTGAATGACTGTATCCTGGGAGATTTCTGTCTCTCATGCCATCTCGTTGTTGCTTCATAAGCCTTAAGTGAGATCTTTATGTGTAGAGGGACTCGAGAGCTGCAGCCTGACAAAATGAAATGTTCTGCCTTATTTTGCCCCAGGGAGAACTTGTAGGTAACTTTTCTCTACCTTCAGACATATTTGTTCATCATATGGCAACACTGAGAGTTTTCTGGGAGAAATCAGATACTACTTTTGCAGGAGCTGGGACTGCTCATGTGAACCAATGCCACCACCAGTGTACTGAGGGAAAGTTGTTTCCCTCATGTAATACAGGAGAGAATAGATAATTGCAAATACTGCTGAAATGAGAAAGTATCATAACTACATTCTTATAAGTCTGTATTCTAACCAAACAGGAGGCATATTTTGAAAGACATATTCAGAGCCTTTTATCAGTTGTTAAGTAATGTATTTAAAAAAAGTACATTTCCCTTCAAAATCAAGTGTCATTCCTTGTGCAAAATGGCATAATGTCAAATCCTTCTAACCTGGTAAATTAGAAAATTAATTCACACTTTGAATATTTTGAACAACCATAGCCATCTCTTTGCTTGCATTTGGAAATACAACAAATCTTTACAAAATTAATATCCAGAGAGAACTGGTTTTATTTTTTTTAATGTTTGCAGTTATATCAGAACACAGCAACATGACCATATGCCAAAACGAAACAGTAGCAGAGTTTGTAGAGTATTTTTGTTTTATATCCGGTGAGATTTTTATTGATCAAATTTAATACTCAAATTTAACACTCAAACAGTCAAAGAAGCCATGTTATTTCACTGAAATAAAAATAAAAACCAGTGTTTACAGGTCTGGAAAATATCTGAAAATTACTTTTCTCTTTTTACTGGCATCTATGTTTTTAAAAAATGCAAGCTGCTTCTTGCTTCACCGATAGATTTAGTGGCAGTATGAAGGTTTTGTGATAATTGCTTGTTGTGATAATTGCTTGGCAACCCAATTCGCCTCAAATTTAGGAATATTTGTTTTTTTTTGATCCTCTCTGCTGAAGCCAGCATTGTTTTAAAATTAACACTATCTAGTTGCACATACAGTGTTTTGCATATGGGCCAAGGTGTGCTCTAAAATCCACCTGCTACTTTGTGTCATGCAGCAGTTGCTTGCCATGGGACATTGAAAAGCATTTCTTTTCTGGGCTACTGGAACAAACCTTGTTTTAGCGTGACCGTGACAGAAATCTGTAAGGGAAACAACATTGCTATGCCTAAGGTTAGTTCTGCCAGGGTAGGTCTTTCTGGAGCCTAACAATGGGGAGAAAGCAGAGTTTCTTTATGTGAACATTAAATGAAAATGAAAATCACGAAGTTTATAAAATTCTTATTTTTATTGTTGCTATTAGTAACTCCAGTTAAGCATCTACAGGTAAAATGGTGAACCCTTAGGGAATGTTTCATGGAAGGAGGACTGACAGATTGGACCTGAAACATAGTTTGTAGGAAGGGAAATATGTAAAGCATTTCCTGTTTGTCACCTGGCATGGATCTACCTGTGAGATACATACACTGCAAAATTAATCATGTTGATGTTCCAGTCTTATAACATGTGGCCCCGGAGGTACTTTACTGAGTTTGTAGCCTATTGGAAAATTCGAATGTGCCAAGCTTAATCATCAGGTAAAGTAAGAAAGTACTTTATCTGAATGTTTGATCTAAGAAGTACTGGCTCCTTTTAGGCTGACAGTAAGCACCATTTTTACATATGATTTTGTATTTAAAGAGAAAAGCCATGAATATAAATCCTGGAATATAAATGCTGTTATCTAAATAATTATTTTGAAATATTTATATTTCCCCCCCAAGATTCTATGGTATTTTTAATCAGAGCAATGAATTTAAATTAATTTATTTTTGTGCAATATTTTGGCCTTTTTTATTCAGTCAGGAGAATTCATCCAACTCTTCAGTGTCATCCTTATGCTACTAATGCCTATTTTTATTTAAATTTTTTTCAGATATTTTCTCAGTTTGTATTAACTTAAGCCCTTATTCCTTCTTAATTCTCCTGCAATGCACTTACAACTAGTTCATTGACTGGAACCTGCCAAGGCTTATGTTTTTCACTGCCTTGACTGTGCTTATACTGTTTCACAGAATCACAGAATATGCCAAGTTGAAAGGGACCCACAAGGGTGGGTCCAACCCTTAGCCCTGCACCCATTCCCAAGAGTCACACCATGTGCCTGGGAATATTGTCCAAACACTTCTTGAACTCTGCCCAGTGCTGTGACCACTTCCCCGGGGAGCCTCTTCCAGTGCCCACCCACCCTCTGGGGGAAGAACCTCTTTCTAATATCCTGCCTAAACCCCCCCTGACACAACTTCAGGTCATTCCCTCTGGTCCTGTCACTGGTCACCACAGAGAAGAGATCAGTGTCTGCCCCTCCTCTTCCACCCACAGGGAAGTTGTAGATTGTAATGAGGTCTCCCCTCAGTCTCCTCTTCTCCAGGCTGAACAGACCAAGTGCCCTCAGCCGCTCCTCATACGGCTTCCCCTCAAGGCCCTTCACCATCATCGTCGCCCTCCTTTGGACACTCTCTAACAGCTTAATACCTTTCTTATATTGCAGTGACCAAAACTGCACACAGTATTTAGGGTGAGGCTGCACCAGTGCAGAGTAGAGTGGGACCTGAAGGTAATAATCTGCAAGCTTGCTTATTTATCTTATAATTAGATACATAAAATGGCATTTAATGACTTTCTCTTTAGAAATCCTGCTGTATCCCGTAGAAGCTCAAGGTGCACTTAAAGATGCTTAAGGTCACAAAGCATGGACTTAGCAGCTTCACTGGGTTGTTCAAACATGAGCATTTTAGCCCTTTCCTCTGAGGGACTTTTACAGAGTGAACTGGCTGAGCACACCAAGGTAGGTTGTTTAGTTTGGAACTGTAACCATAGAGAAGAAGATGATTTTCTCAGGGTGTTACCATAATTTTCCTTCAAACACACACAAATCTTTTCATGGAAAGTTTCATCCATTAACTCAGCTTGCAAATTGTTAAGCCCTACAACTAGCTGTTCTTTTTCTGTCCTTATTTTTTTGTTTCTTTGAAGTAGTAGTTATATACCAGAACTTACAAAGTGCTGAGCACTGTATTCCCCATCAAGCAAACTTCTTGTTCTTAATCATGCACTGGAAAATGCTGCCAGACTGGAGCTAAATCTCTGCACGTCTCCTGTATTTTTCCAGCTGGACACCTTTTTCATTCTTGTGAAAGGATGGATGTGCTGCTATGACACTGAGCTTGGGCTGGGATGATTCGAAGTCCGGTTTGATATGCTACAGCCTCATTTAATCATTTTAATTTAAAAAATGGAGGTGACAAATATTTTGTCTTTTTTATTCTGAACTCTTGGGATGGCATTTATTTCTTAGCTATATAAGACCATTAAGCTTACGGACCTTACGGCCTGCTGTAAATAACAGCTATCACTTATGGGGCAGACGTTCAACCCCCGGGGTGACTCTGATTAGAACTCCTATTACCCAGCTTTGGTGTAGAAATGTCTTGAGAGGGCTTCTGCTCACCAGTTCTGTGCAGCATTGTGAAATTGCATACCAAACAGTACTGATGCTTCAGATAAGATTTTATTCAAAGCCTTGTACTGCCAGATATGCAAAAGAACAGATTGTCTTTATATGGCTTAATTTTAAGAAATGCAGTGTTTTAGACCTGAAAGATGAATTCAAATAATGAACATTCACTGTGTCTACATTTTAGAGTGCCAGTTTCCAGTATCTTTCTGAGCAAAAGTATATCCTACTTTTTCTCTACCTTTGTTAGTAATTGTCATAATTGTAGGGTACCATTTCATTTTTTTTTGCAATTTCGTATATTACCTCTCTACAATTCTACTCAGATGAGCTCCATATTGCCCCTTTCATTTCATTAAACACTAAATCGATGAACTTTAAGCACACCAAGTTTAGTAATGTGGCATTAAGTATTAATCCATTAAACACCCAGACAGTAAATCTACCACCTATCTCTTCTGAAGAGGTTATAATATGCCATACAATTAATTATCTGGAACTGGAATACCTTTAATTTCTGTGAACTGCAAAATGGAACTATTAATAGAAAACATTACACTTCCATTATGAGAAGAAACACAACAGATTTTTAAGGTCTAAAAGCCTTTTAGCAATCTCTGATGTAGCTTGCCTAGACAGCACCTTCTGTGAAATGTTTGTGCTTGTAAAGACACGCTCACATCAACTGTTCTGATAACAGTGATTTACACTGGCTGTGTGACCTGTCTGTCAGCACATCTACATATGAGTTCATCTGCTCTCTCTGCTTCCTTTTTAATACAAGAGGCAGAAATATCATAAGCATCCTATGAAGCATACAGCTAAACTGATGAGGGATGAGAAGGCTGGAAGGTAGAACTGAATTACCTTTCTGTTGATTACCATTTCTGGATGCTCTTCTTGCACACCAGCAGAAGTCAGTGGTAAGAGATCAAAAGACATCTCTGTGCTGTGCTAATGCCCCGATCAGCACGTATATTAGTGAAAAAAACCCTCAACATGTTTGTGTATAAACAACTCAGTGCTAATTTGAAAAGCTCTGTTTAAGTCACATCACATTCTGCAGTTGCATGTGATACTGTTGGTCATGCTTAAGATCATGTCCTCTTGGTGCTACACACAGTTTTCCTTAGTATGACTGAATAAAAATAGGGAAAACAGAGTCTAGGGGCTCATCTTGACTAGCTCACAAAGCTAGTCACAAAGCTCTGCAGTATCCCCCAGAGGGAAGGCCGTAACACTTTGTGGGTCATATGTAAAAATATAGTTATAAATAACCATTAGAAGAGATAGGACAAAGATTGTAAGTTGTTGTTTTAAAATAACCCCACATGTTCTCCTTGTTTGTTTGTTCTTAGTTCATTCACAGAAATTATTAGATGTATATATAAGATATATAATATAGACATCCATAAATGGGTAAGAGGGCAAGGTCATTAAAATTATAAAATAATTTACATTAAAATACATAAATGAATACTGTTGCAGATGAGAACTGAAAAGACTCTTCATCCTTGCTATGTTTTCCTGTCATATGCTGTAGTCCCTGTAGATGTTCCACTGGAAAAAAAATGCCTTCTTTTGTTTTGATGATGCTAGTATAGACTTTTTGGGGGGGTTTTGCAAAACTGAAGAAATAATATCAATGTATTGTTAACCTGTTTTCATGTATATTTCAGATTTGCTCTTATTTAAGTTTTCAGTAAACCTCTCCTCATTTTCTTGTCAGAGGAGGTGTCCATAAATAATTTGAAAACAACATAATGAAGGGCAATGTTGCCTGTGACATCTCTCACGTGCGTACCCAGCTGTTCTGTTGTCTTTGCTTGCTATCATCCGTCACCAGATGATAACAGAATAATTCTGGAGATCCTGATTGTTTAATTAATTGGAGTGGGAGCAGGGACTGTTGCTTCTCTAAGGTCCTGGTTGGCAGTAGCAATTGCAAGAAAGGCTAATACAATACATTTTTTATGGTCTTAATGATGTGGGCTTTTCTTTGCCACGCATAATTAAAATTCATGAAGTAGTGGGTTAATAGGTATTATGAAAAGGTCCCTGTGCAGAAATGTTACATACTGCAATATAATTAATAGAACAGCAAGTCTTTAAAGTTAACTGCTGTATTTGATTTGGCCGTTTAATGATAACTTTCAAATAGAAGCGAAGAGGGTTGAGAGCAGCCTGATGTTGAAATAAAAGCACCCCTTTAAAGAAACTGATCCTAAATAGTTATAATTATGGATAACAATAATTAACTTTGTCTCTGGTAAATCATAATAAAGCTATAAATGTCTTATGCTGAACCTGTTGTGATAATGCTTTAAAAAAATATATGTTCTATGTAGTGCGTGAACTCTCCATTTTCCTAAACCTTCAAGATTTTCCCCTAAACAATGAAAATTTTAATAACATGAAATATAGTGAATACTGAAAAATTCACTGGACCTTGCCCATGTTCTAAAAAGCTGTATTTACTAAACTTGGGTTAAACACCTCTTAGTGCTCTTTGGTTTTGATACGTTTAGCACTGTGGCAGATGATGTGGTAAACAAGATGAACCAGATAGAGAATAGTCACTAGCAGTTTAGTGCAACATCGTAATCTTTCTCTTCACTGCAGATGCAGGGTAAAAATGGTCCATTACCCTTCTGAATAGTCATCTCTTGATGTGACTGGTTTCTAGGTTTCACATGTTTCTGGGACAGAAAAGCCTACTCAGCCTAATTTCTACTTCTAGCACTGAGACTGCAGGATCTGCTCTCAACCTCTCAGTATTTGTTGGGCATCCTAAAAACAGGAGAGAATCACCCACCACCGACTTGTTCCTCAGTGGAGATTTCCCAGTGCATCCTGCACCAGAGCCCTACAGTGTGCACATCCATTTCTCCTGGAACCTACCTGGGGAATTTTCTAGGTCAAGGAGTGTCCATGCTGGTAGTTTAACCTATCTGGTAAAGACATAAAAGAACAGAGAGGATGCAACTAAATATATCTCTGTGCCACAAAGACATTATGCCTAAAGCATTGTTAATTATATATTCTTGAAAATAACAAGAGATGGGAGACATTCCTCATTTCCTGAGTACCTGGGCAGCATTTCACCCCTGTGTCCTTCTGAAATGTGGCAATGGTGTGTCCTTCTAGCTCAGGCTGGACTCTTATATGTAAGCAGGTTTCTGTCTCTCTTACACAGTGCTCTGGAAATGTCCAGCTGTTTTCTACTTCCTTTTCACATGGAAACATATTATTCCAGAAGAATGAGAATAATTTTATGTAATTAATGGATCTCAGCTCTGTGTCCAGTAGCCTTTCAGAGCTGGAAGGCAATTCAGTAGGGCAAATTTAGACATTTATCATATGATAGAGGTGTATTTTAATTTCATTTAAGTTTTTATTTTGTGTATTGTGAAGGCCTAAGGTAAATAAAGCAAGTTTCATTTGGCATGCATATTTTAGCTTATCTAAACTTCAACCTGTCTATCTGTCAAGTGTCAAATAGCCCCAGTTCTGCATATGTGATAGTTTTATAGGAGGAGAGGGAGTAACACTAAACAACCTGATAGATTATTTTCAAATGCTGCTAGGACAGCTGAAGATGTTGTCCAGCTTGTCACAGCCTGGAGCAGAGCCTGTCTTGCTGCTGCTGTTTGAAGTTGTGTGTGTTTGGTGGGGTGAGGGAGTTAGGACTATGACTGGATTCAGCCTGTTCTGACAGCAGACATTGCCTGATATTCTTTTTTTCTCCCTTGTCTGGTGCAGGAAGAGGCTGGCTCAGCTATCCTCTGATCCAAGAGCAGTGAATGTCATGGGTGGTCTCCTGTCTTCTCTTCCTCATCCCCTTCTTTCCTGGGAGCTGCTGGATTCACCTGTCCCTTCAAGGACCACAGAAGAGCAAAATGTGTAGCACCCCAAAAGATTTCAGGAAGTATTAGGTACATGACATTCAAAGGAAGGGTGCAGTTCAGGTGCAGGGCAGCCCCTGTTAGAAGCACTCTGCATTTTACAGTGACAGGACTTGCACCAGCAGTTCATGCATAAAAGCACTCTGGTGTCTCTATAGGCCACTGGCAAGCGGTGCTTGGACACTTGCTAGTGTTAGTTCAACATCAAGATTGAAGTTAGATCCCTTCAACCTTCTTTTTCGGTGTACTTAACTAAGTTTTCACTATGACTATTTGCTTTTACCAAAAGCCAGTCAAATGTGAGGCATGGTGCTAGTGAAGACAGTTTGCTGTGATGGAGTAACATGGTTAAAGAACATAAAGTTTTAAAAGAAATGATAGTGCATCTTCTCTGTAGAGGAAAATAAAAGTAATCCCAAACAAAAACACACACACATCTGACAATAGATGAGATTTGTGCCTGGAAATACCTTTTATCCTCCCACAGAGACCTCTCTCAATTATTTCTGAAGTGTAATAGATTTAAATTGATCCATACGACTTTACTAATGATATAATCAAACTTGCATCTGTACTCTGTGCTTCTCAGCTGAACTAATTTGAATGTAAGATAGGAATCAAACAAGTGACCATTGTGCATAGGAAAGAACAAAGAGAGTTTTAATTCTATTTGCGTTGCAGGTGTTTTGAGCTATACATTTAAGTGATCAACAATCTATATTTGGTTCAGGGCACAATGACATATTTTATGAGATGTGTCACAAGTCAAATTCTTCTGCTGTAATTTCTAACCTCAGTTTTAAACACTGTCAGCATCATCTAGAATTTAGGAAAAAAGAGCAACTCATCACCACGCCAACTGAACAAAAACTGCTGTATGATTTAAATACCTATAGCTTCATCATTTACCCAGTTGTATGCTTTCAATTTGCTAAGCACGAGGTTGGTGATTAAACTGGTGCATAATTATTAGCAACAGAGAGACTGTTGTCAGATCTCGCAGATCTGACCAGGTGCAGGCTTCTCGGATTCAGTCAGAGCCTGCCTGTCAGTTTTACGAACAATCCAGCAAAATAAGTGACTGATTTTCTGCTATCATCACAGAGGCAGTTTTCAGCAGATTGTCACAGTAAAACTCCCTTTCTGAATAGTGTAATGAACATTCTGATGTTTGCAAAAGCCATTTTTTATATATAGACAAGTGTGAGTGTAAAAGCGTTAACAATTTGATCCCAGTATCTGTCTCTTTAGCTCTTTATCCATATCCTTTTATTAATATCCATCTATTTCACTCTAATGTCAAAGCCAATCAAAGACTTTGCGATAATGCAAACAGAATGGAAGTGTGGCCTGATGAATTAATCCTGTGTGATGAGGACTTCAAAAGATTAAATTTCCTTGCTCCCTTTCTCCGACATACTTTCATGTTCAAAACCTATATGGCTGGTTTGTCCAATTGTTTGTCCAAATCCGAAATTTAGGCAGGATAATGTAGGCTGTGCATTGAAAGAGCAACGAGTTTTTGCATCAGCTCCCTGCAAGGGCAATCTCATCCTGGATTCTGAGTGTCTTTGTGGGGCTTGAATCTCATGTCTCTACTGGTGCTTGCTGAGATGGTGGCTCCCTTGCTGGGCTGGTAGATGCAGGAGCTTACTCTGTAGAGCAGGGAGAGATCTGGATGATGCTTTCTGTCATTCCAAGGCGCTTATTTATGCTCATCTCTTCTGAGTACATCCTCCCTTTGGTTTTTCTGTACTTGCTGTTCTTCAATAATTTACCGTTGGTGTAGGAATATGGATCAAGAGCAGAACCCCTGCAGCCAGAGAGGCAGTGTGGTGGCAGGGCATATCCTTGGGCTCAGGCTCTTTGAACACTACTAGTGCTCCACCTTTGCTCAGGGCTGCAGGAGCCAAACTCTGAGGGTGCAGCACTGTCCCCAAGTAATATGCAGCATCATGACTGAAACATAGCAGATAGTTGTCCAGCTTTTGGTCTGGAGCTGCTTCATGTCCTGCCAGGTCAGAGCCAACAGCCTTTGCTCCAGAGAGTGGCAGCCAGTGTGGAAAACTGCACAGAGCTGAGTGATCAGACAGCTAAGAGAGGACTCAAGCGGATAATCTTGGTTTGGAAAAATTGTTTTTAGAGGATGAGGTTTCTTTTTCTGCAGTGTGCCCTCATTTTTCACCCTCTCTCACTGTAATTTGTAGTGTAGTTTTTCTAGATCAATCTAAATACACATATATAATAAGCATCCAACATAAAAATATGGACTGTTCAGTGAGAAGAGAAACATTTTGTCAATGTGCTTTTAAAGTGTTATTCTGGAGGATAAACAGTACCATGTTGGAGAAAGCAATCTATAAACACTGTTTTCCTCTTTCACCATATTGTAGTGTAAATTTGTTACTTGCCTTGACATTTCTACCCCTCCTTGAAAGTATTCACCTGCTGTACCAGTATTTGAGCTAAATAGATGCTAAAGCTTTCAAGTGATTCCTATTTGCTTGTGAAATAGAAACAACTAACCAGAAACTCAGGCACAATAATTATACACTAATAAGCCTGTTTATTCTTCATCTTCTTTCAAAATATGGGTCCCATTACTCACAATTTTATAAATGCAACAGTAAATAAATTTGAGTGTTTTAAAAATAAGTCATAAAAGCAGTCTAATTTCGCTTGATGCATATATACAACAGTATGAAAGAGTGGGCCATGTTCTCCATCACTGGAGGGAAGCACAGACCTGGCAAATATGAGTAAGGCTTTACACAAGAGCTGTCTTAGAGTTGCTGGGGGAGAACAGGTTTGGACTGAAAAAAAATAGATTGAGCTGTAAAGACAACTTTAAATATTGATAAAAGGGGAGGAAAAAGTTTAAAAAATTATATATTTATGAAGTGCATTATTCTTTAATTGACAGTGACTTATGTTCTGATGCAAGTAATTTTAAGAGTCAAATCAGACTAACTTTTTGCTTGAAAAACAATGTCGCATTATTAGGTTTGTGGTACTGTGTTAATATCTCAATGTTTTAACTGCCAATACTATTGGAAATGAATATTTGCATTGCAAGAAGGCTTCCTTCCCAGGTAGAAATAGGGAATCTTTCCAATAATAGTGGTTTTACAAAGTGGTAGCCCTTTGAAAGTTCCAAGTGTCTTCACAAACCCGAAAGAAATTCAGTCATAAAAATAGGTTTGCACCTGGATCTCAAGCTGGGAGCCTGAAAATGGGTTTTGTGAAGGAATCATCATTCTGAAAGAAATGGCTTTAGCATCTTGTTAAGGGAAATATATCTGTCAGCTACAATTTCTACTTCAACTCATCAGCAACAAAAAGAAGAAAGGAGCAGGCTAGTCTGGGAGCATGGAGAGATTTATACCTTCTGATGTTCTCCTAAGTACTCATGTTCGTAGTGCTTCACAATTTTTCATGTAATACCCTTGTAACTTCCCTCTGAAGTGGAGAAGAGCCATGACTCTGATTTTACCAATGGGAATCTGAAAATAGGGAGGCTAAACTCCTTTGATTTGGATCAAGCAGTTTGTTCATGGTCACAGAGGAGATCTGTGGTGAAATGGAGAGGGAAAACAGGCTGTTCTTAACCCCAGGCTAATGTCCAGGTAACAGGGACATGTTGTCTTCCTGGAAAACTGTTGAATCTGGTCTTTGGCTCTAATTCATTCACATTACAGGCGATAATATCTGTCTCTAATGCAGCAGCTTCTGCTGGCCTACACTGAGAAGATAGGCTCTGAAGAAACATTTTAAAAGCACTGGAAGAGGCTAGTAGGAGAAGTCTTGCTCATAAGTCCTGCTCATAAGTCAGCTAATCCTCAACGTATCTCAATGAAGAAGGAAGTATTAGTTTATTAGAACAACTAACTGTGTGGTTCAGTTTTCCTAAATTCTGCTTGAAGCTGGAAGATGACAACCTCAAGGCTAACTTCTCCATAAAGTCAGTGGGGAGAGGTGAACCTTTAACTTGGATGGCCCTGACTATCTGGAGACGTGTGGCTACCTTTCTTTATGGGACCTTTCTTGATCACTTCATGGTTGGGGCAAGGCTTCTGAGGCACAGACATCTCAGTGGCTGAGTTAGGCTTCTACATAAGTTATGATGCCGGTGATAGGTCATTCCTTTCCCTGGTGTGTTATGTAGCTCTCTCTGGGATGCAAACTGGAGAGATGACAGCAGCACGTGGCTGCATGTAATGCCATGGCTGATGCACCCACAAACAGTCAAAATACTTTGGTCTCTCTTCTTTCACTGACAACTCCAAATTCAGGTTTCTGATTCTCCTGTCCTCAGGGGTCCATAAATAGCAAGCTGTTTGTGTCCTGGCCTGTGGGAACACAGGCGTTGCACCTGGCCACAAATGTCTGAATTACACTGATCATGAAATGGGACAAAGTGGAGAGAACACCTTGCATGTGCCTGAGCTGGGAGAGCAAAACCTTGACTTGGGTGTTTCCAGACTTCTGATTGCTCACCAACATAATTTTCCACATACTATAGCATTTTATTTCCAAGGCTTACTTGATATGCTTAAAGAAAATCTGCAAATAATTTAAATCAAGTATTGAAAAAAACATACCAGGTGCTTGAGGAAAAATAGCTGACTCAACACATGTTTATTATTATTTTTGTTTTAAGGTTAGCATTATAAACAGAAGGTTATGGTCATTTCTTGCCTAACAAATAGCTGCCTTCATCGTAATTTCTTCCCTAGTTATTCTCTGAGAGAGGAAATGAGGGGAAAGTGGGAAGAGGAAGGGAAAGAGTAGGTTTGCAATTGACTTGACGTTTTATCAAGGCCTGTTGCAATAGAACAAGAAATAACAGTTTTAAACTGAAAAGGGGTAATTTAGATTAGCTGTAAGGAAGAAATTTTTTACAATGAGGGTGGTAAAACACTCCTTGCCCAGAGAGATGATAAATGCCCCATCTCTTGAAACATTCAAGATCGGAATGGATGGGGCTCTGAGAATCCTGATCTAGTTGAAGATGTCCCTGCTCACTGCAGGGCAGTTGTACAAGATTACCTTTAAAGGTCCCGTCCAATACAGACCATTTTATGATCTAATGACTTGAACAGTTTTAAAGGATATTTTCATTCTCTCTGCTTAACTGCTCCCAGGAAGAGTTGAGACATAAGCAATCCACTTACTTTTAGTGACTTCAGCCAAAATACCAGGATAATTGTACCTGAAGGGAGAAGTGGTGACTTCACATACTTTTGCAGGCAGACATGCGTGCTCCAAGCCAGAATCTATTCCTGACCTACTTCACTCAATACCAGGTTTTGAATAGATGATTAGAGCAGTAGTTTATTTCAAATATGTCAGTTAGTCAAGGCTAAGTTTACCCTTTCTAGTGGTATCTTTAAAGGTAGGGCAATATTCACAGGTATTATCAGAGGTGTATCTTCTCACTTTGAGCCAAAAGAAAAGAAAAAGAAAAGAAAGAAAAGACTTTTTCCAAACAAAAAGACAGGTGGCAATTTTTCTAAAAGACATCATCAAACAAACAAGAAATTCAATTCAGTTTTTATCTCTCACTGCCAGAAAGCAAGGACGATTCCATTTGGGTCAAATGTATGAGCTCCGTGACTGGCACAAGAAACAGAAATATTCAATGGATTTGTAATTTACCCTAGAAACAGACTGGTCTGATTGAAAATAATGATGTCTGACTGTGCAGGGCCAGTGAGTTGGCCTTTGTTAATGCAGAGCTAACCAAGATCTACCATGCACAGATGCTGGAAAACCAATTAGCTATTCTAAGAAGCACTGGCAGATAAAATGTCCCGATTAATCACACAAAATATGTATATCCCCTTATTTCTGTAACTCCTGTTTGAAAATGGTCACTAATAGTTCTGAATGAACTCATTTAGTTGCTGGATATCCCAGCAGGGTTTTTCTGGAGCCAGATATAATTTGAATATCATTTGATGTATGAATCCTTGGGAAAGAACATAGCTGTGCATATAAACTGATGTCAAATGTATTTATACATATAAAACGTGTATGTGCAAGCAAAAATCAAGGCTTGCTTACTCTGATGTATATCATAAAAAGCTGAAGATTATCAAATTACAATTGCTATATCATGCTGACTTATTTTTTATTAGCAGCTTACTAGAACATTTTACTGCTGAATGTACTGTTTTCTTCCTGTATGTTATTGATGCAGACTTACTAGTATATTAATGCATTAGTGTCTAAACCATTTAAACAATAGAGTTTTACCCAGCTTTCACATGACTTGTTCAACTAAAATTATACTTGTATAAAGAATTCAGTTACTCTTTCAGTGCATGGATACTAAATAATATAGAGTCTTTTATTTTCCACCACAGAAAAGGAAGCAGAGGAGAAATATTTCCCTGACGTGAAATCACACTGATTGTTTGGCAAAACATGTTTGTTTGTGCAGCTAAATGTGAGAGAGATCAAGAAGAACAGGTAGAAGAGAGGCTGAAAACCAGATGAGTTAGTTCAGGAAGAGGATCCCTTTTAAATAATCATTTTCTACAGCGAAGACACTCAATACAAGGCAGCAAAACAACTGCCCATCCTTAAGAGAGAGGATATCTGTCTACCGTTCATCCACATACCAACACTACCCATTTTGTTTCAGCCTTTCCTCTCTCTTTTCTTTCAGGAAGGAAAAACAAGTTACTGCAACACTTGTGAGAGTGAACTTTACTTTCCTCTGCTCATGAATTCATGACTAGTGACTAGAAGGAAACAGGACAGGAACTTCCCTGTTTTCTGCCTGCACCTCTTCATCGTCTCTCAGAAAGGGCGACCCAGAGATCAGGGTGTGCGCTTGGTGTCAGGCTTGGATCAAGCTTCACAGTGACTTTGGGTTGAATGTTTTTGCTCTCTAACCACTTGATTGGTGTCAAAGTAGATAGGGGACAGTGGACAATGATGCAGAGAGCTCCCAAAGGAAACATGCTGATTAAGACCAAATGCCTGTGTTTTCTTCTCTTTTCTCATGCTGAGGATTTGGCCATTCATGCATGTTTCTGTTGACATTGCTGAAGCACCCCATTTCTCTCTTCTATTTGAGCTGATCCTGGAGGCACGCTGGGCTGTCATCCAGCAAACAGCTCATGAACACTCACTAAAAATACATTCTGGTATGTTTATATCCAAACACATCTGTCCTGCAGATATTGTTGCGCAACAGAAAGAGTTCATAGGCTGCCAGTTGCAACCTTGGAACCCAACTCTTGTCATTAAGAAGTTGATTAAAAGGGTAACATTCAGTCCAGGAATGAAAGCACATGGGGAGCCTGTGGCTTCCACCATAGCCTCCCACTCTACAGGTCTCTCAGAAAGAACACTGAGACCTGTTAGGCCAGGACAGGGAGCATCTATAAAAAATTTAACCCCATCTCCCCTCTATTCTTCCAGGCTGCCTCTGAAGCTCAGCCACTGAAGACACATTGAGGGGGACACCCAACATGTGAAGGGAAGAGTGAAAGGGGGTTCCTGCAGCACTAGGACCAGAGCCTTGTCTTCATGCATCTTGCGAGTAGATGGCAGGATACCATTGACTGTGTGCTGTATGAAGTGTCAGAGTACTTTGTTTGGGTAAACATTGCTATAATGTAAACAGCTCTCTGTCTCGGAAGAGGAGATGTTTTGCAAGCATAGCTGTTTTTCAACCCATCTTTTTAAGTGGATGTCCAAGCTGTGAGGAGAAAAACAAAATGCACAAAAGAAAAAACCAAGAGAGAATTTGAGCAGGTGCATATCTGCCTCTGTTCTTGGTAATCGCTTTAAGACGTTAATGAAGTGATCCTTGTATTTCAAGGAAAACATGTTCTTCGTATTTTTGCTATATAAAACAATGCACAACATGAGAGAAAATGTATTCAATTATGTCTCACTCTGCCTTAACAAAAAATTGCTTAGTGTTGTCTCTAATAAACCTAAAAATGAGGAATGAAAGTACAGATTGCTCTGTGCGAGGTCTAATTTTTTTGTGTATGCATTATATTAACTATCTCTGCCCAATTTTGTGATAATAAGGCAAATAAGGAAAAAGCCTCAGTTGAAAACCCCAACGTATAATCAGAAATTACAAGTGGATAGTGCTTCATTGTAGGGGTTTTTACGGTCATTATGGATGGTAAGAGTCATGTTTAAATATTTGAATATAATTTCCCAGAATCAGTTAGGTACCCTCTTTGTAATGACTATTGATGGAGCTGTCCGTGCACTCATTACCCTGTTTTTTGAGACTGTGGACTCTCAAATCTGCAATGTTAGCTTATCATCTGCCTCAGTGCAGGGTCACTTTCAACCACCGAGGCCCCGAGGTGGCACCACTACAGAGAAGCTCTGTAGAGCTATAGGAGCACAGATACTTCTCCTAAAGGGAGACCACAGCTTTATCTGCATGTCCCTAGCCTTTGGTTTAGCAAGAGACCAGAAGGATGTGACTTACTCAAAATTACTCCTTTCTTAAAAAATCTGGGAGATGATCTGGCTTACTCACATTGAACTAAAATGAGGAGATTTGTATGCTGCAAAAACAGAACTAAAGAAAGTTCCTTACCTGTTTCACATTCATAGTTTCTAAGACTTAACAGACCACAGAGAGGATGATAGACACTTTTAGCTTAAAAAAGGACTGATAATGAAATTCTCCAAAGTTTTAACGGAATAGATCTGCTTTCAAGGACCATGTATGTTCTGTAGTACACAGAGCCAAAGACTCTCAGAGCATTAACAAACCTCTCCAGAATACAAAGGAGCTGAACTACACCTTTGCATTACCAGTTGATACTGTGGAAATTGATCACTTCCTTAAAAATCATAGCCTTTCTAATTCCTGCCTTAGGTAGTTAAGAGACAATGCTACTAGTCAAAAAATAATTTGTTAATTGATTTTGTAAAATTCTCATCCAGGAGGTAACTTATATGGTGGATTGGGCTAGGAAAAAAAAAAAAAAGTAGTTTCTTTCTACCAAATACATAAGTGCTACAAAGGGAAAAAATGTTTTTTTTTCTTCTTGGTCAAAGAAAAACAGTAAAGATGTCAAAAAGGAGCTGAAACAGTTTAAAGAGCTAGCTTGTGCACAGGAGATAATCTTGGTACTTTCATGCATCCAGAAGAAATTTTATACTGTTTGTGCTAGAGAGTGCATATATAAGCCCACACTCATGCAAGTGCAAGTCTAGAAAAGGTGTAAGCATACACAAGGTGACTAAAGATGGCTTTGCCTTTACACAACTGATAAAGGCTCATTGATTTTACCCTACATGCACTTTGTATCTTTGTATCTTGGATTTATTTCTAGTTTGCACCCTTCATTTGCAACACCAAACACCCCGAATTGAAGCTGAAAAATATCATGTGCCGTAGTGACATCACCTTCTGGGGTGGAGGACATCTCTGGCTTACCTCAATCCTCTGTTTGCTTCTGGAATCTGGTACTGCTCTGGAAATGTCCCTTTTTGGGAGTATCTACCACCTACTTTTGAATCAAATTCTTCTTGGTGAAAACAAGTTTGGTGATCATTTTTCTCACATCAGCCATTCCACTGCGTACTGCTGGGGCAAGGGTAAGGGAGGCTTTCCCTGTGGTGGAGTTGCAAAAAAATGATTCACAAAGCAGAATCAAAGGAAAGACATAAAATATATAAATGGATTGTGCCATTGCACTGAATCATTTAGCACAAAAGACCAAAAAACAAAAAATCTGTGCATTGACTGAAAAGACCCATACCTGCAGCGTATTCAGAACTGGCAAAAATTTCCAGCTGCTCCTCATAAAATGCTTTTGTCGATGGTTTATAAACTGTGCATTCACTTCCTGCATGACAAAACCAAACAGAGACATGCACATGAGAAACACTTAGGCATTAAGCTGTCTGGGTTAAATTCATCCTTCGAGTAATTCCAGCAACATTTCTCTGTTGGATTTGGATGCTCAACATTTACAGAAAAATCTGGATGGAGTTGAACTTGCATGAACCACGCCAAATTTGTAATTACAAGGCCTGACAAGGAATATATCTCCTTCCTGCCATTGTTAACAGCGAGTGATTGCCTCTGTTATTCACATACTAGTATCAAATCTATGGAGAATTCAGGGAGATGAGGAGCTTGATCTGAGAGAAATTGAAAACGTAAGGCTCAAATTAAAGCACTCTGCAAGTAAAGGGAAGGTTTTTAACTATCAAAATGGAGGAAGAAGTGGGTGGCAGATAATATTTTTCCTTCATTTAATTTGACAGTTTAGAATATCTATCACCTATTGTTTTGTGAGGGAAATTGGTACATTCTGATTAAATCTTGAATTATATACCACACAACACAGTCTTAGATATGGCTTTTCCTTTTATTGCAAACTGCTTCTGTGAAGAATTACTCCTCTTACTCCTTCTTTTTCTGTATCTTCACATGATTCCTGTGTTCACACCTTTTCTACAAACATCATTCTATAAGTTTCAGTGCGTATACCTTTACAAAAACTGTTGTGGTAATTTATAGAGTGGATTTGCTTTCTTCCTCTTTATCTGTAGCATGTTATTCTCACAAAGCTAATAGTATTTCCCCTTCCTGTGCTATAAGAGTGTTGTTGACAGAAAGGACATAGGATTGATCCAGCATTCACAGTTCTTGTAAGGGAATTTGTAAGGGTGAGTGCCTCATGATAGCATAACTTTTCAGGGAAAGCTAAACCATCTTGCAATCTTAGGAATTATTGAATCCCATTCTACAGCTTTACTCCTTTACCCAGTACAGTATATCACCTTGTTGGGGTGGTAGATTACTGGTATGGAGCAGCCCACTGCTTTAACAGCCAGCTGCAGCACACCTGCAGGAGCTTGCCTTGCGCTTTCCTGCCATCAGATTTACAACCTCCTCCTGATGTCACACTGGGCACTCCAGCTCAGCAAGACTTGGCACATTAACACCACTGAGCCTGGTGGCAGTGTTGAGCTCTTCAATTTCTTATTTCAGGCTCTCTGCAGACTCAGACAGACATCCCTGTGCCAGTTATACTCAGTTTTGCCCCATAAATATGTAGTAAAGGTAGGAGTAGTTTCTATGGTCTGACCTGTTGTGTGTTGCAGGCTGTAGGACTCTCCTAAATTACTTTGTGTTTGATCTAGACTACTGGCTTTTGAACAACATTCAGTCTTTGTTTAAAAATTGACATTGCCAGAAAATGCACTTCAAAGACTGTTTCTACCAAAACCAGATTTTTATCACATGCCCACTGTATCTCCAGCCTTAACTTTCATTTACTTGCTTTAATTTGTCTGCTGAACTGAATAACCCATTTAAAAAGTTGTATTCCCTCGTAAATACTTACAAACTCATCAAATTACCTTTTAACCTTTTCTTTCATTAACTAAATAGATTGAGTTCCTGCAGTGTTACTAACGGATGCTTCCTCTTGTTCTTTAATCTTTCTCAGTGCTGCCTTGATTCCTTTCAGTTATTAATGTCCTTTCCAGGACATGAAATTCCAGTTGTGATTACATCAATGTTCAGTGCAAAAGCAGGACCAGCTTCATGTCTTTTTAAGAGATCTGGGGCTCCTTTTTTGGCCACAGGACTGAACTGAGGATGCATGTTTCTTCCTAAGACTTATGTTTCTGCTTAGATCAGATGTCATATTCATAAGGGACATTGTTTCTCCAAATTGAGCCCCCAGAGATGCCCTACTTCCTTTGTTTCTAGACATATGACCACCAGCTGGTCTTAATACTGTGGATTTTATTTATGTCCATCTTGCCATGTGGTAAAATTTGGCTAAGCATCAAATGTTTGGTCTTGTATTTCCCATTTTATGTGTCTTTCTGTTGATCTATGTATATGTGAGAAAAAGGGGGCAATTTTTGATGTGCAGTAATATCATACATCACCGATGCATCATAAATCCCTCTGCATAAGCCATCTATCATCTTAACTATATACTTCTCACCCAGTATTTGTGTTATCTACAGTTCTCATCAACAATGACTTTATGCTTCCTTCTGCATCTCAGGCAAAAAAGTTAGCTGGTGCAGGACTGGATCCCCCCGAACCTCACTAAAAGCACGTATCTTTACACTGACTTTCTGGTATGTAACTGCTTGCCAGTTTTAATCTATTTAATGTGTGCAGTGTTGATTCACAGCATTCTTAATCAATGTTTTTTGCAATATATGGTACTGAACTGCAAAAGATGTCTTGTGGGAGCCCAAATATAGCGACACCATTAGCTCTATCAGCCAATTTGTAATCTCATTATTCAGAGCTATCAAGTTATTCTGATGGATCTGTTTGCCAAAAAACCCCACTGAGTAGTAATAATTATACTGCCTCCCTTTTATTTCTTATTAATTGGTTCCTATATCAACCATTCGTTTATTTTGCCTGGGATTGATGGTAGTCAGTCTGATGATCTTGTAATTACCCAAGTTGTGTAAGTTGTATCATTTATTCTCTCTTAATTTTGTTTTTATTTTTAATATTGGTGTTACCTTACTTTTTCTCATCTTCTTGGACTTTCCCAGTATTACAAGTTATTGAAAAAAATCAACGTTAATGGTCTGGAGTGACTTACATGTAGCTCCTTTTAGACTCCCATTTATTAATTTTGAGACTTAGCACTTATGTATAAAATCAGTAGCTCTTATTTGACTTCTTCTGATGCACTGTCGAAGTGAAAATCATGAAGAAATTTTCTTATGAAGTGATCACATCATCTGATCCCTGGCCAAAGATACATCAGTTATTTATTGAACACTTCTGCCTTTTCTGGATTATTTTTGGCAGTTTTATAATTTCCAGTCCCTCTAAGGATTCCTTTTTTCTCCCTTCATGTTCAAAATATCTTTCTGACTATTGTTAACTCTATTTACCATAGATTTTCACTCTTTTGCTTCACTTACTAGTTTGCTTGTGTTAAAAGTCTTAGCTTGTAATCTCTGTTCGAATCTACATAATCACCAATTTTCTTTCTTTTGGCACTTCTTTTTTTCAATTGTGACCTTTGCTTTTATAACAAGCAAGGATTGCTTTGTAGCTTGTGTGGTCTTGGATGTCTCCCAGTGCTCATTCACCCATTGATTTGGACTCATGAGGACCAGGAACTTCCTTAAAAATAATCCCAATTAAGAAATTAAAAACCCAAAATTTCTGCAAACAGTAAGTTTCCAAGGGGTGTCATGTGTCAGAGACAACCCAGCTGTTTATCAGAGACTGTTCAGAAAAGACTACCCTGTCTTAGGGCTGAGAAAACAGTTTAGTGTGTTGCCAAAAGCTGTGCTGGTACCTTGCCTTCATGGCCAGAGAACTGCCCTGGGTCATTGTAGTTGCTAATGGAGATTTCATGTGTGCTTCCAACTATCTGGTTGGATTTAGGGAGACTTTGTTTGACTTTTGGTTTGACTTTTGCCCATATGTTGCTGCTACATGTACTTAAAAAAGAGTAATCAAAAACCTGGGAATATGAACTCAGTAATAATATCATTGTGACAATGCCAAAATAGTGTCATATTAATTTTGAATTGCAAAGTCAGTCCATTAAAAGCAAATGTGTTATTTCGTTATGATGGTGAAACTACCACAATTGAACAGCACCGCTGAGTGTGAGAAAGTCACGGTAGGGATTGGTTTGATCTAACACCTTTAAATAATATTTTGAATGTGATTTTCTTCTGCTTGATAAAAAAATAATTGTCTGGAAACTTCTGAGAAATCTGAAACCTCTCTAAACAGTTATGATCATAAGAGAAATACAGAACAGATATCGGAGCAAATGCCAGAAAATCTTTGCAATAAATTTTGTGTTTGTATCAGTTCTTATAACTGGAGAATTTTCAGCTGATTTTACAAATCTCTATCAAGTCTTTTATGAAACAAACAAACAAACAAGATTTGGGGAATTGCGCTGTGCAGTTGAGATTTTGCTTCCTGAGAAAAATGTTTTATTGGTTCCATTTGAACACGCTGAATTTTGCAAGTGATCATAGGTTTGGCAAGTTCTTATATGCCCAGAAACAGATGTACAGCTAATTTAAAAGATATGCATGGTTTATATGGTTGTAGACAAATACTGTGGGGATGGGTAACAGGAAAATCAGATTTGTGGGTATCTTGAATGTCTTTCCTCCTCCTCAATGAAATATACTGTTCTGCACTGATTTCTCATTATATTTATTTGATTAATAGTACTTTGATCCATGTGTAAAAATGATGAGTTTTTTGCTACTATGTTGGTTGTGAATGAGTGCTGACTCTTTAGCAGTGAGGTGACAGTCTCACATTACCAGGTAGTCACAAAATTGTTGGGGAGCTTGTGCAAAGTGCTGGCAGATGACAGTTTAATCACATCAATTGCTTCAAAGAGACATGTGCAACAAATGGGAATGAAAGGATCAAGCCTATATAAATAACAGCAGTGCTATTTCACATCCAGATGTTTCAAGATTCAAAGGATGGACACCCTGTGGAGCAAATCTGTGCTTTGCCAGGTGCATTTTGCAGAGCAAAGGCCAAAAGCTGTACCAGCATGTTTTTCTGCGCAGCTATTGCTTGAAGGTTTTGAAAATCTGAGTAGAGTGAACACCTGATCTGCTCCCTTCTCTGTAGACCATCCTTCCAGCTATGAGCAGAGCCCTGTTACTGAACATGTAGCAGAGGCTGGCAGTATGCTACCTTTTGTCTTCCAGCCTACAGCTTGTCCCTTCATCCAACTACATTGATGCTTCCCAAAATTTGGTTCCTATTCAAGCATTACAGCTTTCCTGAGATTCTGTCTTTTCTTGCTTTGGGGGGAGATTAGCATAATGCTTAAAGTATTCCAGTCTGTTCCTTCTCTCATGGGAGAGTGTAGAAAGAAAGACATTTCCCCAAGATCTTAAATATAATCATGACGATTACAAAGTGGGTAACTCCATATTTTCTTAAAAAACCTCTCAGTTAACAAGTGAGGCCACAGATAGCACAGTAGTACCATATCACAATGTGGTCAGTGGCCTCTATTTGCATAAATAATATTACCGCTAATTTTAATAAAATAATGTATGCTATTAGCAAATAAGAACATATTGCCAAAATACAAACAAAGGAGAGAAGTGCAAATGAACTTCAATCAGGCATAATCCATTTTCAGTCATGTTTGTTAAAGATGTATTTTAATTTACTTTACCAGGAACTTAGTGCCTGACAGAAAGTTTTGTGAGTGGATTAAGAGGAGAACTAAAATATGAAATAAATAATTAGTTTCAACAGCATAAGGGCTTCAGAAGAAATGTTTCAATGCTGGAGATTTTGATGCATATTCTTGTTATGCTTGTCATATCCAAAACAAGCCTACCTTTACTGTTACAGCTGTCATGGTCTTCTACTCCAAACTGCATCAACGTGTAATGAAAAAAACCCCACAGAATAATGAATAAACATTCCTTTCCTGATTTCATAATTATTGAATTAATGGTTGAACATGCAGTTTGTTTGATGGAACACATCCAGTTAGCAGGAGTGAAAAACCATTAGCTAAGACACACTCAAACTGCATAAGGCCGATGCACAGCTAAGGCCATTTAGACACGTTTTTAGGCATGTTTCAAGACATTTCCATGTGTCCCTGCTCTGTGAGACCAATACAGTTGGTGTGACACTACCTTAAATGTATGATCCTTTCCTAAATCCTGTGCCTATAATTTCAAATGTCCTGTTAGGCTATAAACGAAGAATGATCTCTAGTATGGACAACTGTTGTAGTCCTCTGTGGTATCCAAGCCCTTGTGATGGAGAAGATTCCCTGTCACCAGTGTGAGGTTTGTTCTTCAGTTTCTTTGACTGTGTGCAGTTATGTAGTCTATGATCTCTATGCTTTAAGATGACAGGGAGAGAGGAGGATCTCCTGGAGGGTTCCCAGTTGTGATGGACATTTATCTTAGGTGAATTGCTCTGCAGCCACCTTCTGTTTTTCTTTGATGATAAGGAGAGCCTGGACCTATGCTTAAACTAAGAGCCTACTTTTGAACAGCCACAGCTAGTAGAGTCAAATTCCACCCACTATTAGCCTGAAATCAATCAATCTATCACCTCTGTCTCTGAGTTTAGACCTACTTTTAAAAAGGGCTTCAACTTTGGCACTTGAGGTTTCCTATGCTGTGTGCCATGGCAAGCAATAAAGCATTCAACACACACAAAATTATGAAAACATAAGGGAGAAAGTTAAGTCTCAGCTGTGTCAGTGTTGCAGGACAGGAAGAAAAAATGATTCTGATTGTGCATAGACTGGGAGTCTCTTAGAAGAGAAGATTTTTGTGTGTATGTATAATATCCACATTTTAAGCAGAAGGATGTTTTTCAGCTCTAGTGCCTTGGATGTAGATGAATTCACTTCTGTATGTGTATCAGTAAGTGGTAATATTCTGCAAATGAACACACATAGCAAGCTTTTTCAGAAGCCTTTGCAGATGTCTTTCTTATATCTGCCTCTCTGATTTACTCCCTGCAGGTAAGAAGTGTGACAGTTTTCCATGCAAGTGTGATTGGATTCTTCAGTCCTTGGCACAATCCCATCGACCTCTGATATCTCTCACATTTCAGGCAAGTCTTTGTTGTTTCAGTTTCAGGCAGAGTCACTCAGCTCAATGTTGCTGTGTAGCCTGTCTGGATTTGTCTCACTTTTCCTCCTATTTCCCTCTTTAACAAGGTTGAAATCAAGACATGTGTTGAAGCAGATAATGGTTAATTCTAATAATTCTGGTTGTCTTTAAGTCATGACAACTTTGCCAAGTTCCTCATCTCGTGCACATGAAAAATCACTTTCAGTGTGGAGAATTTATTTCTGTTATAAATGCTTGATTCATTTGCTTTAAACCACTACCTTTGTATAAGCTGCTCCTTACTGACTTTGGTCTCAGCAGTAGTTGTTTTGCCAGAGGTAGCAATTTGATCTCTATCCTACTAATCTGTCTTTTTTTTTTCTGTTTCCTGAGGGATTGGGAAAGAGAAAAAGGTGTAGGAAAACAAGTGTCATTACAGCTGCAAATGCTGGGTTTGGTTTGGTTTTGTTGCTTATTTGAGTATCGTTGTGCTCCTGTCAAAACTGCACTGCACCATGTGTCCTCAGGACAATTACTCATGCCCCTCTGACCTTGTTGCAGCATTTCAGAAGTCTCTTTGGCTGTGTTTTCTAGAAAAGGAAAACAACAACTTTCACTGTAAGACTCCACCAGTTTTAGTTTTCTGATTTCCAGTCATATGTTGCTGTGGTTGTGAGTCAAATGCTTGCAGGGCCTTTGCTGTGAAGCTATGAACAACATTGCTTTAAATAGCAAAGAATTTATTTGTATTATATCTTGGGTCTGCAGCTCACAGTCGCGTAGTTTTACAGGAGCCATTTGTGTACCACCAGAAGTAGTTCAAGTCAAGAACTGCCTTTTCTTTCCCTGCTGGAGGGTAGGAGGTGTCATGCAGATGGGTCTGGCTCAGTGTTGTAGCTTGGTGCCTGTGGTGTCACGTCACCATGCGCTGTGAAGGCACTCACTGCCTCAGTGTGTGAATCAGAGTCATGGAATGGTTTGTGTTGGAAGAGACTTTAAAGATCATCTAGTTCCACCCCCCTGCCATGAACAGGGACATCTTTAACTAGACCAAGTTGCTCAGATCCCCGTCCAACCTGGCCTTGAACACTTTCAGGAATGGGGGATCTACCGCATTGTCTCTGGACAACCTGCGTCAGGTCCTCACCACCCTCATAGTGAAGAATTTCTTCCCAATATCTAATCTATATCTACCCTCTTTCACTTAAAAACCATTACTCCCTTGTTCTATCACCCACCTCCCTGGCATCAACATTGGACTGTCCTGGTGCTGTGGGCAAAGATGACATACAGGCACAAGTAGTCACCTAGATGGTGCCTGTATGCTTTTCTTGTTCTGACAGTCCTAAAAATAAGCTTTTAGATGTCATTCAGGGCAGGATAGATTGATCCAATAGTTATTTGCTTTTCTCTTATGTTTTCATGCTGTTTGTCCTTAGCCAGAGCCCTGCTTTTTGCTGGTATACTACAAACCTGCTTAATGCTTGCTGGACTCACAAGGATGCCTCTTGAAAACAGGACTACTGCTGAGCAGGCAGGAATGGGGGTCACTTTAGGATTAGAGGGTGCTCTGTTCAACTCTTACCGGTAGGTACAGGTGGAGGCAAACAGAAGTACTGAAAGGGACACATAGAAGTTTGGAAATGTGGATAGTGGTGTGATGTATCAAAGCACAATGTGAGGCTGTTCTGAAAGTATTGCTAAGCAGACTGAAATCAGCAATACTGTAAAGTTTGTGAGAGTCTCATTTTGTGAGATTAACAGTTCCATTTCCTGACCAAATAGGTTCAGATAAATTCATGTGGCTACTGAATAATTATGCACTGCTTATCTGACTGAACTTCCAGTCCTAAGATACAGCATTTCTGGAAGGTTTGCTCAGCTATGGAAACCTTTAGTGAGACATTTTAACTACAAGAGCATAGGCAACATCAGCTGATAAAAGCTGCTATTTCCATGTCTCTAGTGCCACATGAATCTTTTCTTCTTGGGGCTCCAGTTTTTACGACTTTCTCTCTACTAGGAGACTGATCTTGTTCTCCTATTTAAAACAAGGGCTATTAATGAGCTATTATGGGATGTTAGTTTAGGGTCACTGACGCAAACAACCTTACTTGGTTGCAGTGAAAAGATGACATTAGGCATATTTGTAATAATAAAGAACGGCTTTAATTCCGTGCCTACCACAGAAAGCATGCTATAAATAATGCTCTGTCCAAAGTTAATCACGTTAAATTTTGTCTTAATTAAGGCAAATATCATACCCCTCTTTAATTCAATCGAATATATTACCATTAATAAATTACTTGAATTTTCTTTCACATTTATGCAGTTTGTAGAACACTATTACCTTTTAATATGTTGATACCTTGGGAGTCTTTCCATTCTTAGTATAGTCTGAAATTTGTAGGCTAAAATGCTGTCTGTTGAATCTTTAAATGTCATAACACTAAAATGTAGGCAAAATTTAACTGTCATGTTCCTTTTCACTTTTTAACCATCAGTTCTGTATCTGGCATTGATACCTACTCAGAGCTTTGAAACACCCTTTTCTCTCTGTATGTAGTTAAATACTCTTCTAGATTTTGATTCTTTAGCTAGGGTGTAACTAGGAGTTGCACATCTGCAAGCCCATAATACCTGGCAAAGGCAAAATGTGGATATCTAGCAAAATGTGCTGCTAGACCTGTGCTATGCCTGAGTCTTTCTTCTCTCTCTCTCAGGCTGCATTCTTTAACTCCATTAAGTTCTTTTTGACTTTCTTCATCACCACTTCTGAGTCTTACTCACTGCCACCTTTCTGGTTCACTTTTATAGCCCATCCTAAAGCTGCTTGTGGAAAATGCAGCTCTGCCACTTGCCAGAATACAAAGGTCTGCCTGATTTGTGAAAGGACAGCAACACTGGGCAAACATCCACATGGAGGAATCATCAACAGGTGAAGTGGAAGTGCAGGAGACCTTGACTCTGGAAACCGGTTGTAAAACCCCCATAAAGTTAACTGAGACTCAGGGACACTTGGTCTCATTGGTACACCTGAGCCTATATATATATCTGTAATTGTAGGTATAGGATTTGTTTCATCAATTAAAAAATGCCAGTATTTTTTTCATTGAGATTATACTGATGATTATGTTATGCATCCAAATTATGTTTTATCCATGTTATTTAATATTAACATAATTATTAATTATCAATCACTAATCATTAATATTAACATAAGTAATATATAATACTTACCTGTAAGGGCATGAATTGGATGATTCTGTATGGATTTAAGTATTTAAAAACAGAAGAGAGGAATTATTCGTAAGAACTTATAGGATGGCTCCAAACATAAAAACTTCCAAACTCAGGAAACCTCTAAGGTTTATGCTTCATCCTAAATGATGAAATGGGGCATAGACACACAGTGCCTCAATACTGTTATAGGCACTGAGGAAAGCAGGATAATCAAAATTTTGGGTTCAGTGTTTTGGGCTTTCTAAATTAAATGTTGGAACTGTATGGAAAGAAGTGTTCTCCTGGAGGTGCAGTGAGAGTGGTAAGTTTTGACATGTCATTAACCTTTAGGCCACTCAGAGTGGAGGTGTGAGTCCAAACTCGGCACAAGCTGGGAGATGCTACTTCATCCAAAGGTAAGACACAACAGATGAGTTGATGGGGTCATGGTGCTCCACAGAAGAAAATCTCTTCCCAAACCCTGTCAAGCAGTCTGTAGTTGCAGGAGCTGCTGTCTCATATGGGAGGCAAATTTTATTCCTCCTCCTGCCTAAGAGAGAGGGTTTCCCTCACTCATACTGTCAAGTAAACCGACTGTTAGTTTGGACCACACCTTATTTTTGGGGGGAGTTGCTGCTCCAGACCCAGCATTGTGTAGAGGGACTTAGCCAGTATGATTCCTTAATCATTTTCTTGGAGGAAGCAGCTTACTTCTTGTACCTCATCACTAGGAATAGAGGAGGGATCTGTCCAGGGTTTCCGGAGATGCTGACAGCCAACTGCCCAGGTGGTGCTCTGTGCCAAGACGTGTCAGCGTGTCATACTGCTCTGTCAAGGAATACACACATACCTGGGATGGGGGGAATGTCACTGCCTCCTTATAGCCCAAGTAAGCATGTAGATGCCAGACCTCATGTTTATCTTGCTCTGCTTGCTAGTCTCTTGGCTCATTCCTCTTTGGAATGCCTTGAAGATTGATAGTGTAAAAACAGCGGTGCTGGTGGGAGAGAAGCAGTGAAAGTGTTTAACAATGAGAGAGTCACCCCTGGTCCCGTGAGCCAGTGGGAGATGGTTGTGCCAGAATCATTCTGAAGCTGGTGACAGCTGTCCTTGTGGTACACCTTCCCAGATGCTTCAGTCTCCAGTGCTGTCACCACTTATTCCCTACACCCCATAAAAACTGATAAACTGGATCTATGCAAGCTTTGGAATAGGCAGCTTATTGGATTCAGCATAGCCAAGGGAAAGTGATGGAGCCAGTTGCTTTTTAGGGCATCTGCAGTGTCATATGTATCAGGCTGTCACATGAACTGCATCTCTTGAGCTGACATGAGGGCAATATGAACACCGAATGTGCAGGAGTGTGCTGGTGGGAGGACAGAGAGCATGGGGATGCATGAGGCCACTTTGTATGATGTGATGTCACCCTGTGCACAGACCTGCTGAAATTAGGAGCTGGAGTTGCTGGCTGTGGCATGGAAGATTATTCACACACATTAAAATTCTTCACTCAGTATGTGATATAAGGCAGCCTATAATCTTGCTGTAAGGTCTGTGGCCAGTGCACTGTGGAGTCATGAAGATTTCAAAATATCTCTTGATGTTAAGAGTTCTGGAATTTTCTTTGCTTCAATGGCTTGAAATGGACATAGTCCCATGAGCTTAATTGTACACCACAAGAGCCATTCATTTGCCACTTCATTTTTTTTTCTTAGATAATGTTGAGATTCTGTTTCTGGAGTGATGAAAACTATTTCTGACTTTGCTCTTGCAAACTGAATATTGTTTTTCAGAATCTGCTGTATTATTATTAAGCCAATAACTGCATATGTTAATAACTATAGAAATTAATTACAGTAGCATATGAATGATATGATTTTAGAATGTGTCTTAAAGTTTTCTGTCAGTATGTCAAATTTTCCTGCTTGGGTGATTGCTATTTTGCCTTCAAATTAAAGTAAAAATAAGATATGATGAGAGTCATGATTTGTCATTCCAGCTGGAATTAGTCATTGGTCATCAAGATGCTAATGAAATTATCTGTTTCTAAAGAATTAACCTTATTTTACTAATATATAAGGATTGTTCCCAACTCTACCAAATTCTTTCACAAATTCTGAAACTTTATTTGAGTTGGATTCATCTTGCCTGACTTCAGGCACTCTGGTAGTCAGGTATCTAGCCTAGCCCAATCACCTAGGCTGGTCCTGTCATCAGCGAAGGGTATGTTGCCAGAAGATGCCCATTGTGCTTATCTCAGACCTCTATTGTATGAGGGATCAGGGTGCCCATCTCTCTCCACTGACTCAGGTCAGGACAAGTTTAGGGAGACATGTAAGTCTGACACCTTAGCTGGATCAGTCTCTGTAGTCCCATGTTGCTGGGAGAAGCTGCTGCATCCCAGATTCAGCAGTGGCTCCCTTGGGTCAGGACAGCTATTGGAAAGGCTGTTGTGCTCCCATGGTGTTGGTGAGTTGCCTTCTGTGACATGTGGCTCAGATGCAGAAATGAAACAGAACAAAGTAATTTTAGCACAGAAACTCAGAAGGTAGCCCTGAGCAGGGGGGCAGAGTGGGCATGGAGGGAGGTACAATTTGCAGCTCTGCTGCCAGTCTCCTGGGGAGTTAAGCCTCAAGATTTGTTGTGAATGCCCCATCCCTGGAAGTGCTCAAGATCAGTTTGGATGTGTCTCTGAGCAGCCAGGTCTAATGGAAGTCATCCCTGTAAATGGCAGAGTGGTTGACACAAGGTGATCTTTAAGGTCTCTTCCAACACAAACCATCCTGTGAATCTTTGATTTACCCATTTTGTGGGTATGATGTCCGAGCCTGTGGCACTGATTTGGTATTTTTGTTTGCCTCAAACCGGCTTGCTTTCATGGCTTTATGTCTGGCGGCACTACTCATACGAAGCTCAAGCTTTGGGCACCTCTGGTGCCACAGGAGCGGGGCCAATTCGTTCCCCAGAGTTCCCTCGCCGCCTCCGGGCACCAGGCAGCACGGCGGCTGCACAGGTACAGGCGGCCGGGCTCCCACGGCTGGACACGCAGAGCCGCCTACAGAGCCCGGGGGCAGAGTCCGGGGGCAGCCCGCGGGTGGGACCCGCCGGGGCGGCGGGGGCGGTGCGGGGGCCGCGGCGGGGGCTAAGGCAGCGACCCCCCCTCGGTGCCGCCCGGCCCCGCCCGGCCGCGGCCGCGGTGCCCCTCCCGGGGCCGGGGCAGGCGGAGCGGGGCGTGGGGGATCGGAGCTGGCGAGGCGTGATCGCCCGAGGCCCCTCCTGCCTGCTGGGGAAGCCTTAAAACACCCCGGCGAGGCGCGGAGCCCCGCACTCGGGAGCCCCGACGCACGGGCAGACGCCTCGCCGAGCCGGGAACCGCTCCGCTGCAACCACTGCCGTGAGTGCCGCGACGGGGCGGGCACGGGAATGGGAATGGGGACGAAGCGGGGGACGTGGGGCGGCCGGGACCGGCCAGGGGCTGCGCTGGTTTGGCCGCGCTGCTCCCGCCGTCGGGGCAGGTGCTGACGACGGCTCCCCTCCATCCCGCCCCGCCATGCAGATGCAGGGCACCGTGAGGCTGTGGGTGTCGGTGCTGACTTTCGCCCTGTCGCTGCTGGTCTGCCTGGGGACGCTGGCAGAGGCGTACCCATCCAAACCGGACAGCCCCGGCGAGGACGCCCCCGCAGAGGACATGGCCAGATACTACTCGGCGCTGAGGCACTACATCAACCTCATCACCAGGCAGAGGTAGGCAAAGCGGGACGGCAGACATCCCCCCCTTCTCCTGCTCCCCGGGCAAATTTTTCCTTGTCGAGGCTCAGGGGAGGAAGGTGGGGTGCCCCCTCTCACTGGGTGTCTTTCCTTGCTTTCCCAACCCACACGGAGAAGGACGTGGTTGTAGAGATTCCCTTTAGAGAGCAACACCCACGAGCCCCTGAATTGCCTCTGGGTCTGGAGCTGAATTTCCACCATTCAAGTTGTCAGTAGAGGGAGGGGTGTCCACGCTACCTCTGCTATCAGCTTTTCCTAGCTCAAACAGGCTGGCCATCAGGAACAGGAACCACAGGGCATGCATGGGGAGAGCCCCCCCCAAAAGGGAAAGAAAACATAACTAACCTGGGAACCAGGGAAAGCTAGACAGGGCAGTAGGAGCAGTTTTCCACTTCTGTTGCTGCCACTCATTCAGGTGAAGGTTTTCATGAGAAAAAGTGCCCTCTGAGAAAACGTAATAGTCCAGATGCTTTGTGGTTTGCCAGCTACCTATTCCAGCTGTGGTTGCCAAAAAAACCCACTAGTCCTAACAAAAATCTCTCTCAAGATCACAAATAAGAACTCAAGCCCAATCTGAAAGAGAAAAGAGTGTGAACCCAAGCCTACCTGGCTCTAAACCAGCTTTCTGGTTTTGACTGTGCTTGTTAAAGTAGAAGTAAAGGCTCAGTCTGAAAAAAAACCCTGACAAATTATTATAAAAAATCATCTTCTTTGGAAGCATCTGTCCACTTAGACTGAGATTGAGAGAAGTTTCCCCTGAGGTACCACAGCAATGTGTGACCCAGAAGAGTTTTGACGTATTTATCTATTTGTTAATATCAAAACCAGATGAGAGGTCTAAAATTAGGCATTCATTTGTCCCTCTAGAACTCTGAAGAATTAAATTAGAAGGGAGGCTATCGTGTAACTGAGGCCTTTCTCAGCAAGTCCATAACATTGTCTGCCAGTGCACTAATAGTGTAAGACAGATGAAGATGCTGATAGAAATACAGTTCTTCAGTCCTGAACTTTTAAAGCAATATTCACAGATCGCACATGTGTATGGCATGGTTCTGGATGGCAGACTGCTCAGATAACTTTTTGTCTAGATTACTGCTAAAATAATCTGATCCTCGAGTTCTGCCTCTGCTACCCTTTTCTCTTGCATGTGGTGGGATCTCCAGGCTGATCTTTCATCCCTTCTTTTCTTCTTTCATCTTCCGTTTCAAAGGTGGCTCCTGTCCAAAGCCAGGTCATATTTAGAAACAAAACAAATCCAAACCCAACCAAACAAACCCTCCTTTCTCTATTCAAACACCACTTCTGGTGTGTGCCCTGTATGCTTGCTTTAATGTTGACTGTGTAGCTTTTTTCCCCCTATTTTCTGGTTTGTACCTATACAACTCAGAGATTGAGACTGGTTTAATTCTTATGTGTGGATTTGGGGTCTGAAATGAAGTGAAATAGTGATTGTTGCTGATGGATAAAATTTAAATTTTGTTCTTTAGATTTTGCCCAGATTTCCTACCCATCCTCATATTTAAAGGAACAGAATTGACCTAGAAGTATAAGAAAGTTGGCAGAAAAAAGCACTACAATGACAACTTAGTGATACACATTTAAAACTTGACTACATAGGTTAACTGAAAATCCAAAAAGGTACACTGTTTCCACTGTGTGGTGAATTAACAGTCCAGAAATAAAGCAATTACCTCCTCCCTTTGGAAAGCTTAACTGAGCTCCTGGAGGTTCCCTTTTTCGGCAGCGACACAGTCATTTGCAAAATAAATCAATAATTTTTGAAGCACTTTGGACTGGTTGTTTTGTTGGTTTCAGCAGATGTGCTCAAAGTTTTCTCTCTTTTTACAGCTTTTTACTTCTGCTTTTTGTGCATAGTACTGTGACGGGGGGGAGACAAGGTGTCCAGGGGTTCTCCTGGTCCTGCTGAGGGTGAATGAGCAAGCTGTTGCCCTCTCACCTGGTGCCTGTAGCCAGTGAGATGAAGCAGTAAGAGCATGTTGGCAAAGGAGAAGATGAGGAGATTTTTTTTTTTTCTCTTCAGGTTCATCTGTCCTGCCTTATTTGGTGTTTCTGTGATTATGAATAACCTCCTGGCTCATCTTCCTGCCTTCTGCTTCTGGCTTGACCCAAGCATTTGAGTGCCATTTCCCTCCGAGCTACTGTGACCCACAGGGTCTTCACCTCAGCTCCCATGAAACTTCTTCCTTCCAGACCATCTTTCTCTTCTTGTCTTTAGACCCTGCCAGTCTGGCTGTTTTGCTCCCACTCTCCTTTGAAATCCTTCTCCTTCAGATTCATCTTACTTAGCTTTAGACATCAGTGTCAGCTTTTATATCCCTTTGAGGTTAGCTGAGGGAAACAGGTACTGGTGTGATGCAGGTCACCAGGCCTGTTTCAGGATTCTTGTTTCTGATGAGATCCCTTGTTCCTTGTGTGACAGTCTTTATGACTTGAAAGAGAACTCAAGATGACCAGCACAGATGCAGACTCCTGCACTATAGATGTCTGTGTGTCTTTGGATTAGTTCCACCTCTGTCTCCCAAACCATCCTGTGGTCTTGCCTCATATCCCTCTACCACACTGTTCAGGTAGCTTTTTTCACAGCCCATTTTTACTTGAATCACTCCTTCTTCTGTTACTTGCTACTACCTGTACTCCCTCTTGAGAACAGGCCACCTTCTTTCATTGTCCTTTGTAGCTTGTTCATGAATCCGTGACTCTTCTGTGCTGTAGCAAAACAGTAAGGCCATTCCTGCTGGAAATGGCTTGAACTATAGACAGAGCAGAGAGTATCTGGAAGGGTGTCTGACTTGGGCAGTGCTGATGCTCCTGCTTCATGTCAACACCCTTTGATGGGGAAGGGAGCAGCTCTCAAGAGCTTTGGTTTCTTGGCAGTTTTCTGAATCAGACACACATCTTTCTGAGATCCCTCAGCTCCTGTTGCCAGCCTTGGACATTGGGATTTGACTCCCACGACCCAAGTTTTCATAGGAAGCTTTGAGATTTTGCTGAGTCTGCAATAATATGTCTCTAATCAGAACAAGTGTGTTTACTCCTCAGATCTCTTTGACTTCAGCTAGAGCTGTGAGTTATCAGCATGCCCCAAAATAGGCCTTGATGTCTCAAACTGAACATAAAAACTAACCAGGTATTTTCACCTGGCTTTCAAGCCTTGTCCTTTAAAAAAACCCATGATATTTGATAAAAGTGTTTCCCAAACAGAAGATAAGAGTCTGGCTTTCTGTGTTCTTGTTATCTCAGAGCTGGGCAGGGTAGACAAGGAGACAAAGCATGAAGCAGCTGGAGTGGAGCAAAGATCTCTCAAGTCATTTGCATCAGAAAGAAGAGACTGACTTTGACAAGGGAGATCTTTTGCCTCTATTTAGTATGTCTGTAGCATGGTTGTTTCCCAGGCGCAATATTCCAGGGTAGACAGGAGACTCCGGCATCTTCCTGTCACAGGAAGAATGACTATTCTTTGGCCAGCCCAGTTGGTTGCAGTCAGTGAACACCTTGTGTGCAGCTTCGCTGTGTGAGGACAAGGTGGATCCATGCAGCACAAGCACAGGTAGCAGTGCTAGTCTAGCCAAGAGGCTAAAGGAACTCATATAAAAGATATCTCCCTAACACAGTCATCTTCATTATTTGAGCTAATCTCTGCACTCCAGGTGGTTGTTTCCTATTTCTTACTCAGACAAAACTTTCTGAGAGATTCGTGGGAGTTTTGTCCAAGTGTGAGCTATTAGAGCAAGTTGTTGATCTGTTAAATCAATTTCTTTAACATAATGGAAAATTAGATTCCTCCTCAGTTGAACTGCAGGTCACATCCGTATTAATCAGAGTAGGGAACTAGAAAGAAAGAAATCCCTTTGTGGTGCTGGAGTGCAAGGTATTTGATTCAGCATCATGCCTGATTGCACTGTTGTAATAGCATTTTACTGTGGTAAATTTCTGGTTCTTTTCAAATACCTGCTTTCAATCTGCTTAGATTAAGAATTTTACCTTAACTTTCTGAAACTGCTGGTTTGTCTTTCTGGAGCACAGGTGATGCACTAAAATGATTAAGGTGATGCAAAACTACAAAGAGTTGAATAAAATGATTGAAAAGTGAGATATGTTTCCACTTTTCAAGAAGTTATGTAATCAACAGTTAAAACTGCTAGCTTTTTAAATGTAGTTTGGGAAGGTTTTGTTTGTTTGTTTGTTTTCTGCCAAATGTAGATCACTGAAATGACTGTGGTCACTGGATAGTAATGTAAGTCTTTACACCTTTTTCTCTGGAGTCAGAATTTCACTCAAGTGACATTAAGAAAGAAAGCTGTTCATGTACTTTGTGATTCAGAATAATTGCATACACAAGTTGCAAAGTGCGATCTTAATTCTTTCCAACTGAGGGATCATTTGCTCATAGTTATCACTCTTAGGCTAATGAATCCTTACAGTGATGAAATGTCTGTCAAGCAGGCTGACATTGTTGCTTCTGTTTTCTCAGGAAAAGAGATCGAATTCCTTCCCAAGAAACAGAAGTTGTGGTACTTTTAACTGTTGAGTAATGTACAGTATACAGAATTAGGAAAAAAAAAGGCAAATAGAAGGCTGGCTGCTGTGTAAGTTTAGGACAAAGGTAGCCCATGACATTCCATTTAATTGAAGAACTCTGAATAAGTAAGTTTTTGTTCCCATAGCCACATAGTTCAAGATGATTACCCTGAGATAGCTCAGTTTTGACAACCTAATGTGCTATGTGTTGGGCAGCCCCAAATGTACTAATTATCTTAAAAAAATCTCATTTGATTCCTTGGCTAGTATGGCACACTGGATTTTCTCTTCTATTAACCTAATGGATGAATTTCACTCCTCATCTGAATAATTTCTGATGAAGGATAGGGTATCATTTAAACCAATGAGAAAATTAAAGAGATGATGGAAATGGATTTGTAAGCAAGAATGACATGCTTGGAGGTCACGGCATGCACAGCTTCTTCCCTCTTCCTCCATGCTCACATCAGTAAGGTACAAAGTCCTAGAATATCCAGGAACAGCCATCAGAGTGAGAAATATTCAGAGTTTCTCAATACCACAATGTAAAATGATTATGGAAAAAACGTAGAAAAATTTGGGGGGGGGGGGGAAGAGTACTGAAGAATGAATGTTTTCCCCACATTGTTAAGTTAAAATACTTGCTGAAAAGTGGTATTTATGTCTTCTCTGTTACTTTTTCTGGGGAAAAAAAAAGACTGATGGTTCTGTGCTTAGTCTTCATTTGTAAAAACTGACATATACAAAAATGCAACTTTTTAAAATTTTTCCTTAGATATGGAAAGAGATCAAGCCCAGATACACTGATCTCAGACCTCTTGTTGAGGGAAAGCACAGAAAACATTCCAAGATCCAGGTATGTATGAAGAGGTTTTGTGGTGGCTTTCACTTCTAATTTAGATTTAATGGTTTAATTTGTTATCAGTAAATATGTTTCACAGAGAAAAAAACATACCACCAATAGCTGGTTAGACATATCCTTAAAAAACTTTTTTAACTCCTTTTTTAAAAAAGAAATATCACCATTTATGAGTGCAAGAAACGTCTTACCAAATATGATATAGTCCATATTCCATGATTTTGGGAGTAGGCCATACCTGTTACTTGGAGGAAGGGAAGCATTCCCAAGGCACTTGCCCCGTTCTGGACTTAATTATGCAAAATTGTATGCTGATGTTTGATGATGATTCCTTACATATTAGAGCCCCAAGGATGACATATTTCTACTCATTTGATACTCACATAGGTGGTAAATATGTTCATACATTAACTCATACACAAATGCGTGGCTATGACTTGTCTTTAAAATACAGTATTTCACATTGGCTTTGTATCTAATATTTTACAAAGGGGAAAAAAGGCTTTTATATTTCCACTTGCACTTGGTTTAGAGTAACAGTGGTGTTTCAAACAACACAGGGATTTCAAATGTACATAATGTATTTATCTAGTTAGGTAATGACACTTTAGCTGTAATGTAAGATACTGTAGTAGTGACTACAATTTACACAGCTGAAAAGTAAGTATGTTGAAAAGGTAAGATGCAGGGGGAGTTTTGGCTCATGAAGGAAAATATTGCTTTTAATTTTACTCACAATCAAACATAGATGAGCTCAGTTTAAGCCTTTACTGATAGTCTGAAGTTTGCTGGTAATACTTGTAATGCAGAAATAAATATTTTATGCAATTGTCATCTCAGGAGCCTACAAGCAAGTGCTATGCACTCTCATCAGTTCTGTAAAGGCTCAAATAGACTAGTTAAGTACTTAAGCATAATAGTCTGTAGCACTGAATTCAGGGCATGATCATGACACTGAAAGGTAACCAAAATTTTCCACTGTCATCCAGAGACATTTTCCATGAAACTTGTGGTTCTGCATATAGGGAGACCGTTGACTTATGTTTTGATGACTAACTGCAGCTGTGGGGATGCAGTTTTCTCTGCAGATGCTTATCTAAAAAACTGTATGGAGTGCAGTGAAATGTATTAGACTATTTTGTGTTTGGTAATGACAAGGCAGAGCCCTCACATAATGGGAAATTTCCACTGCCATGAATTTGAGGCAACACACAGGGTAGTATAAAGTCTAATATTCTCTGTAATTTTCACCTCTTCATAACAAAACTTCATGATTATTATTATTGTTTCAATAATGCTATTTATAACACACCGGGGAGCAAAAATTCATCAGCAAAATAACCAGCTTGTCTGCATTTGAGAGCAAGAATTGATGAGAAGCAGATTCTTGTTTCATACCCCCTGTAACGGCACTTTAAACTGAGTGTGGTATTTGTCACTCATCAGTGACAGTTATGGGAGTATTGGGAACAATGATTTCTAGTTTCCTATGGATATGTTTTCTAGGATAAAACCCAGTATGGATTCTGAACTCCACTCCAGCTTTTTCCTCCGTGTGAGGACATAATTAAATCTTCTTTCTATCCAGTCCTGTGTTTCATGGCACATCGGGAGCTTAATATCTCTGAGATCTGAAACCCCGACTTGGTTGAAATTGTCCAGAGAGTGTGAAAGCTGGGGGGGAAGTTAGGGGAACTGCACAGGAGTGGGCAGCTGGACACACAGCAGATATACTCAGGTGCAGCACGACTGCCTAAGCCTTCCTCATGGAGGAAACCATGCTGAATGAATGAAAGGCAGGCTGCTATTATTCTGAGCTTAAATTAAGTAAATGTTTTAGAAATGGTTACATATGAAGCAAGTTAAGGAGCAGATGTAAATTGCACTCAGTTAATCAGTGACATAGAGAGATACTTCCTGAGTTCTTGGGAACTGAACTTTGTAACTAAATATTGGGATATTAATAAATTAAATAATTGTCTTCAGCTTGGCTGGCCTGGTTTGACATTTTGCTTTTGCTGACTAAAATACTCCCCAAAATATTTTGTAGTCTAAGTGTATGCCTGACCATATGAAGAAATTTTAGAGAGATTCTTACAGAAACTTGTTACAAAATAGGAAGGTAAAGATTAAAAAGAAAAATAAAAAAAAAGGTGCCTTGACCTGAGTACAGGTAAGTTCTTATGACAGAAACATGTGATATGGCATATTTCTGATTTTGTCTTCCTTGTGGAGTGATAAGAAAATGTTTAATACTCAATAACAGGATGTGTCTCTCATAATACTGCCTCTTAGGAGTTAGATACCTAGTGTGAAGTACTTGTGTAGACTGCCTTTTCAATCAATCAGTGGGATGAGTATTTCCAGAGTGAGTTTTCCATGTGTTTAATGTTTTTTTTTAAATACATATTCTCTAAAATGTATTACAGGTTTGAAGACCCTTCGATGTGGTGATGGAATTTTCAGCACACCTTCAAAACTTTTCCTAGTTTTCAGTTCATACTCCATGCCTATGAAGCAAATCATGGCATCATCCCCAATGCATGCAGCCATTGTACTGAATTCTGTAGAGTTTTTCCTTCATCATATTTGTATATATCTTTATTTAAATAAATTATTTGTGCATTCCAAAATATAACATACTTAATGAAAAGAACCAACCATGTCATTGGTATAACAATGCATTGTTTTAAACTATTAAAACTGAATTATAACCTCCCTGTAGACTGAAGTAGTGTGGACAACAATAGTGTCTCAGTTATTATAGTAATTACATCATTTATTGTAAAGACATCATTTATTGTGGCCTCAGACTCATCTCAGATGCTTGATCTATGCAAAACTGTTAAAATAATTTATCACAGACTGCATAACTTAGGAAAATAGTGTTCTGAGAGGCAATTTTTCAGAATGAATGCACTCACATTGACAAATGTAGTAAAGTTAATGGCATTTTCAAAATACAAAGGAATAAGTCACTGCTTAATTCTGCTAACTCCTCAAAACTGGTTTGAAGCTTGGCTGTAAGCCTGAATTAGTACTTTTAAATGAAACAGTTGTAACATCTTTGTTTTGGCAATATGCAAAGTAGCAGAAAATACTATCTAAAATAACTCATAAACCAAGACATAACTACAACTGTTTATGCCAGAAAAGAGACATCTAACATTGCATAAGGCCTTGTAAGGTACTTGCACTCTGAGCCTCTCACATGTGGAGCCTCTCATATGGTTTCTCTTTTACCATGACAAGGTACACAGAACAAGAGCAAGGCAAATTATATCCACGTTTTCATTTTCTTATTTTTTAATTTTTATAAATTTACTCACTAGCCAAATGGGGGACTTAGACACACTCAAAGTTGTTATTCAAAGTAACATGATAAAATGGCAGCACACTATCCTTGTTCTTAAGTGGTTTTAGTTCACAGATACGTATCTTGCGGTATGGTCAGGACCCACACTGTGCATAACATAAATCATGGTCTTTGGTTCCTGATACACAACTTCTTTTCTTTAGACACTGTGACTAAAAACTGTAGAAAGCAGCACATAAGAAAGTTCCAAACTGGAAAAGAATCAGTGTGAAGGTTTAATGTATTTACATCTCCTTTCTGCTTTTCAAATGTTTCCACATGGCTGTTGTCCCCAGGAGAGATGCGTCAGTGCAATTAAGTTCCAGGTTTCTATACATATTTTTGCAAAGCATTACCAGCTTACTAGGACTGGCCAGCTTTTTGGTCACACTGTCTTCAGTGAAGCATAACGTAGTTTTTCTTTTCATAAAACACATGGGTGTTATTGGAATTGGCAAATTTAGCTTTTAGCAGCATTACTTTGACTTACAGACTTGGTGATGGGTTCCACACTGCTACATGCGAAATTTAAGACCAATCTAGGTTCACAAAAATGTTTGGAGCCCCCAATGGTATAAACCTTTTCCAGCCACAGCAGTAGGCGGTGAGGTTCACAGGGACTCCAGGATGGCCACAAGTTGCTAGAGCTACCAGGAGCCATCACCACAGGCTGGGACCTGTTGGGGTAGAACACACATAAAGTTCTGCTTTGAGTAATTATCAAAATCGAAATTGGAAGTTATTGAGGTATATGATATACAACATCTCCTGCTAATTCTTGGTATCTCTATAAACTAATGACCATATGAATTATAGTATCAATAATTATAAAAAACTAAAGTTACTTGTACTATCATTACAAATGTGACTTAGTGGAGAAAGAAAGAGTTAAAGGAGAATTAGTGCAAGCTAAATGCTTACGCTGAGCTGTTCCGCTCAATTACCTCAATTTTCTGGAACTTCAAGAACACTCATCTGTATAGAAAAGCTAGAAAAACATAAAAAAATTCAGGTTTATTACCTCATGAGCTGGCAAAGAGAGAAGCAAGGCAAAACACTCACATGATATTTATCTATCCACTTCATGCTATTATTTTCTTTCTAAAATCTTCCTCTGTTCTCTGGGGTAGACACAATATTGCCATAGAAGTCCAGTGTGCTTAGTACTTCCTTGTGTACTTCATATACCACTCCTGACAGGCCAGGACATTGAAAATATTGTATCAGCTCTCCAAATCACAGGATAGACTTAAAAAATGAGCTGTGTAATGAAGATGAATACTGGAGTTGTATGGCATGGCTTCTGCATTTTGACTTCAGGGTTAACCTTTTCATCTTTTTCTCTCTAATCGTGAGAAACAGAGCCTTGTTTCTGAAACAAAGGCTGAATTTTATGTTAGAATCTGAGGAAGCACCAGGAAAAACAAGAAGTAAGAACCATAAAAGTAGGCAATAGTATTTTCTCCTTTACTTGTTGTGGATTTGTACACAGATAGGTGTAAAACATTTAAAAGACAGTTCACCTTTACCTTTGGCAATTTCTGTAATATAAATCACAGTTATGCCCAACTTTGATTTAACCAAGGAAGAAATCTAGATGAGCCCACATCTCTTCTAGGATAGGAGATTCTCTCTATGCTTTTCTCTCTTCACCCCTACAAACCTAGCCCACTGCAATGCTTTCAGCTCTGAAATTTTTCTGTATCAAAAGACCCTCCATCATGGTACAGGGTGGGCAGCGCTGCTCCAACACATTGCAGTGTGTTGGGGTGAGATGGGATTTACTTGGTAGATGGCAAATAAATACCAAGTTTTAGCTGCAGCATCAAATGTTTTCCAAAGTGGTTTGTGCCACCTCCCGATGCTCTGCTGCCCCCTTACCCTGGTGCTTAAGAGTGAGGTGCCCCGCAGCACTCAGCACACGTGGGAGAGGTATTTTTAAGCTGAACTGACCATTGCTCTGTGTTTCCTGAGGGATTGCACGTGCACTTGCGTGGCCACATGACCTTCAGAAGCGCCTGTGTAAATCCAACATGGGATCTTTTTTCCCACTGCCATGCTGGTTATCACCTGATGACCATTAGCCACTAAAAGTCAACAAACATTTAAAATCAAAATCCAGCAGAATCAATCACAGAATCATGGAATACCAGGTTGGAAAGGAACCTCAAGGTTCCTTGTCCATCGTTTCTTGGTAAAAGCATGGTATAGACAAGATGGCCCAGCAACCTGTCCAGCTGAATCTCATAAGTGTCCCACATTGAGCAATCTCCCACTTCTCTGGGGAGATTCTTCTCATTGTGAAAAATGAGTGGCTGATTCTTATTCTGAAAATTTTTCCTCTCGTGTCCAACTGGAATCTCTGAAAGAGTAACTTGTACCCTTTACCCCCTGTCTTTTCCTTGTGACTCCTTGTAAAGAGGGACTCCATCTTCTCACTAGCTGCACTTTAAATTCTGGAACATGATGATAAGGTACTCCGAAGACTCCTTTTCTCAAGGCTGAACTAACCCTGTTGTCTCAGCTTTTCCTTTGTGTCCAGCACGTCCACATCTTTTTTTTGATAGCACGTACCAAAACCGAACACAGTATTCCAGGTGTGGCCTGACTAGGACTGAGTTGAGTAAAGAAAAGAAAAAAGAGCTTCCATACAGAAAACTAAATCCAAATCTATCACCTGGGGACAGCTTACGAGCCTGGGATAGTTCTCAGGAGCCCCAGCTTTATAAATCAGTTTCTAGCTTCCAGTCAATAATTCACAAATACTGTATTATCGCATCACAATCTGACATTATGTCAGATCTGGCTGTTTAATATTTATTAATGGTTTCCTGTTAAAAATTATCAATGAGTAATTTAACACACAGTAGTGAAAATTTTAAAATACTCTTGCTTTGTTTTGGTGGGTTAGTACACTGAGTAAGAAAGTGCTACTGAGTGGAAGTCACCTAACTAATGCAGTAATTCATATCAGATCAGTGTATTTTATTTATCTGGCTGTATTGTTATCAGTCATTTATTTATCTGTATTACAGCAGCACCTGGAGACTCCAGATATGGGGCTCATTGTGCTCCAGTCTGTAAGACCATAATAAAAAAAGCCTAGACTACAGAAATATTCCATCCATGTGCAAAGAAAGAAAGTGGAAGGAAACTTGTGCTCATAAATAAAATGGTAAGTAGGTTATAGTCCTACAGCACCTGCAGCCTTGCCCCTATAGACTCTTCAATTACAGCAATTAAGCATGTGCTATAAAACAGGTAGTGCAACATTATCTTGTTTCCAGTTAATATGGGTGTTTGCTAAGATATCCCTTATCTAAGTTATTTGCTTGTCTCTAATGACGTAGTCTTTGCCAGGCCCAGAGACCTTCCAAGCTATATTTAGCCCGTATCTACAAGCAGTTCCCACCTGCTTGTAATGAACACCCAGCTCCAGTCTTGCACTTGCTGCAGAACATGAACTCCCTCTAAACTCTTATTAAATTCAAGATTTTAAGCATACCCTAGGCCAATCCGGTTAAGAGGGTACAGAGTGAGCTGACCACTCGATTTAACTTCAGCCTGGGGCCAAGCTATTGTTGCTGATTACTGAGGGTACGGCTACTAGACTGTGGTGGAAACTAGGTATGCTCTGAATGGGAGAAACTGGCTGGAGATAACTGTCGTGCATGATTTTTAGCCTGTTCTGAGATTATTATGGCTAGTTGTTTAGAGATGTGTTAAAGGTAAGGTTGGACCTGCATTTTAGAAAGGTTAGTGTATGGTGTGTGACGACAGGCTTATTTCCTGTCCTAGATTTGCTAGATGCCCAGTCATGCAGATGGAGGAGCAGTGGGATTTTTAAAACACATTATCTAATTCCTAATGAGCCCCAGCTGCTTAAATGCATGGGAAAATACCATGGACCACCTTTAGCCATATGATTGCACCTAAATTCACAATAAACTTTATGGATTTAGGATCCACATTACAAACTCTCACAAAGAATAGTGGTCAGCTCAGAAGATTTAAGGATTCTTTCTTTATCTCATTTTCCCTTGCACTGGATAGAAGGTCCTGGGCTGTGGGCTGCCGAGGGTGTCCATGTCTCTGCCTTACAGGTGTGAGTCTCAAGGTGTCTAAGTTCTGTGGAAATGTGTCTGGAGTCATTCCACCTTTGAAGGAGTAGAACTGATGTGAGCAGGAGAGTCATGAGGTGCCTTTGCAGATAGAGTGGACAGTGACTAATACTGAACAAAGCCATGATAGCCTTTCCACAGCAACTTTCCTGGTAAGATGGAAAGTGGCTGCCTCTCCCAGAGGTACAAGAGTGTGAAATGCTCTTTGTCAAATAAATATGTTAGTATCAAATAAGAATGAGGGTTTAGGAGACTCTGTGCTAAGTAAGTGACTGGCTCTTCAGTAGAGCTTTCTTATTTGTTTTTCCACAGGTTCCTGTGTTCTTTTTTCTCAGAGTCATAGAAAGGTTTGGGATGGAAGGGACCTCAAAGATCATTTCGTTCCAGCACCCCTGCCCTGGGCAGAGACACCTTCCACTAGACAAGATTGCTCAAAATCCACTCTGGCCTTGAACACTTCCAGGGATGGGACATCTGCCACTTTTCTGGGCAACCTGTTCCAGTTTCTCACCACCCTCACAATAATGAATTTCTTCCCCTTTTTAAGCTTTTTTCCTTTGAAAAGCATCTTTTTACTTTCTGTTCTTGTTTTGCTTTCTTTTATATGGAAGAAAAGAAGGACTGCAATTTGATGTTATTCTGCATTTATGATCCAAACTATTCTGCCAGGGATGATTTTCTTGACTATACCTATTCATTCACATTGCTGTGTTTCTGATGATTACTCTGGTTCAGCTATCTTCCCACTGAAGTCAGCTGGAAATACTGTCTTTCCACATGCCCTTTTACAAATCCTGTTCCATCAGTAGTGACACAGAGTCTATTTTTTAGACAATAGCTCCAGTACTTGTTTCATTGCATTATAAACCTTGAAGGTGGATTCTAATTAAGTCATCTAAACCAGGAAATAAACTTTATTAATTGAATAGTCCAGAGGTTTGGACACTTTTTGGTATGGTCAGCTTTTTCTAAGGAGGAAGAGTTAACGTTAAATAATCAGATCAATCAGAAATGTTGACTTGCTTTTAATGCATTCATCTGAAACATTTAAACTTTGACATCAGTTGTTTGCTGCTCTCAAATCAGCAATCAGAAATGGCAGAAAATTATTGACTTTTGACGTGAAGCTTTTTGTTGCTACACCAGAGCCTTAACTCAGATCTGCTTTTAAAAGATGAAATGCATTTAGAACTGCTTAAAACCACATCTTAAATTGGCTGCCTCACCTGCCTTAGCCGGCAGTACATTTTACATTTCTCCATAGGTGAATGAATGGTGGTACGCGGGTCCACCGCAGCTCGGCCCACGTCAGTGTCTGTGCTTCAGTGCTCATCGTGACTGTCACAATAGCCTGAGAGGATTAAAATGTATTTCCTGTACTGTGAGTCAGACCTGGGTATTAATAATAGGCTGCATTTAAGTTGGAAGAAATGATTTTTCATTTCATTTATCAGTTCTGTTTTACCAGCTTCTTTAAAAAAAACAACAAACAACAAAGCCTACCCTCCTGAAAACCACCTGCAACAAAAAAGAGGTTCAGCCTAATGTTCTAGCAAGGGAATGGGCTGAGACAATGTGCTACTATATTTAAATTTTCTAAAGCATGTTTCTTTCTGTTACTCCAAGCTCTCAGTTAATGTTGCTTCTCTCCATGCCACCCTCCTTCTTTCCTTAGACTGTTAACACTCTTTTTGTCCTTTATATCATTTCACAGAGAACCAACCCCAAACTTCAAAGTTTTCAAAGGGGTATTGGCTGTCCTCAGGCTAAGTTGCACAGAGAAATGTCTGCTATCCTACAGCACAACAACCAAACATGCAAAAATACAAGCCCTTCCTCTTGAAGTGTACCTGAGGGTCTACAGGTATCTTTCTGCTTTAAAATGTAGTTAAGGTACCTTAGATTGATGTTTCTCATTTCTTCACCAGCTGGATAGCTATTATCCAAGTGACTCTGGCTCACAGGCATTGATTGCATTTACCCTGCACTCTGCCTTCCCTGTTCATAGTCACACGGCTGCCAACAAAGAAACCAGTTTTTATATGGAAAATGTGAATTTTTATTGCACTTTTTTACCTCTTTTAATGTAACTTAGAAGCAGGAAGCATTGATTTTGCCAGCCATGCAAGTTGCTATGCTAAAGCCATGTTCTTTTGAACTTGAAGTACGTTACTCCACATACAATGCAACATGGTGAGCTTTTCCATGGTACTGTGACCCCCTCCAAGCTGCACCTCTCCTTTGAGAGCTCTGCTCAGACATCTCTGTTAAACTTAGAGTAGAATGACAATTTCCATTAGGTGATCTAATTAGATAATGTGGGGCAAAGCTAAATCAGATAGAAAATTTGTTATTTGGAAATACCAGAAATTAGTTAATTGACAGGATTTTTTTAAAGTAGTTGTAGAAGATTTTAACATAAATCTTGGGTGAATGGAGATCTGTGTGGTGTGTCAAAGAGCAATTAGGAACCTGTGTTTTCCTCTTTTAATTGCGGGGAGAAGTGACTTGTAAGGTGAATGCTGAATTGTGGTGGTTGTCAGACATAACAGAGAATCAGCTCACTGTTGTACTGGATAAGGTATCACCTTACTGTCTTAGCAAGACTTTGGCTCAGTCTCCCTGTGGGAATTGCAGGCAAGGTACATTTCAGGCAAGGTACAGGGATAACTGATTAATGCAGGTTGCTAGCAAGACTTTGAAATTCATAATGAAGATTCTGGTGGGGGCTGGCAAAGGTCCTCTGAGCTTTAATACAACACATGACCCATCTCTGCCCAGCAGCTGTGCTGACCATGGAAACCTTTTGAGCAAAAACCCACTGGTGCTTAGGGAGAGGTAAAAAATTATTCTAAGAAACCATTATGTCCCATGATTTTTGGGGAACACACATCTTTTTGGCTGTGTAAACTCAAAAGGTGAACATATTATTGAAAGAGAGTCAGGAAATATCAAAGATGAAATCAGACTAAAGGTGAACTTGGGTTTTATCCTCAAGCAGCCACTGAGCCACTGCCAAGTCTGAGGGACAGCAACAGGTATCAGCCACTTCCCTGCCCTTTCCCCCCATATTCTTCTTCCTCCCGTGCACTTTTATTGGGCCACAAGCCCCCAGGTAACACCAGTATCTGCATTCATGTGGATTTATGAAAATCATGGGAACAGAGCACATACCAGTCAATTCGTCATTTCATCTTCCTTTCTCAGCAAGGATGTTTCTAGCTACATATGAAGGAAACTGTGAAATGCACACCTGGATGCCCAGGTAGGAGAGGCTTATAAAAAGACCTGGCCTGCTACTTGCTAAAATAGCTTGGGGTTTAATTCCTTATAGTGAATGGGGAAAGAGGGAAAAGAGAGCTGATTCATGATTTTTGGGTGCTACGCTGCAAGACAGATATCCTGCCTTCTTCCCCCTTCTCTTTTTATGCTTTTGGTCAGCTGTAAACAAAGGGCCCCAGAATTCTTTCTGTATCAAATCCATGCTAGCACAAGAGAAAACTGTACACAGCTCTCACCTCACCAAGACAGCTCAGATGGCCAAGCCCAGATATTTGGTATCCAGACTGGGGCTGCTGCTGAATCCATGTAGTTTGTCAGTAATGGTGATACCAACTTCTGTTCTCACACCTTGGTTCCCCGGATTTTTTGAACTATCCTTGCCTGGAGTGCAGAAGTAAATATCACCAGAAAAGACGTAGTGAAAAGCACAAAAGTAAAAGCTAAAGCACCCCAGATAATCAATATGTGTCCTCTGAAAGGAGCATTCTTTTTTTTTGTGGATCCCATATGGCTGGGTTGTATGCTAAGAATATGGTATGAAAAATAGAGGGATTTTTGTTCTTTTTTTTAGCTTATGTTACTGTTTGCTAACTAAAATAATTTTGTGCAATAAAATAAAGAATTAATTCCCAGTGGGATCATTCAATGAATTGACTAAATGAAAACATATTGGCACACCTCAGGTTTTTTATGCCTCTTTTTTAATCCATCTAGCATAGGATGCTATTAGAGACATAGAACTAAATTCAGCTGACCATTTTTAAGTGTCATTGTGGCAATTCCTATATCTGTCTAGGTAAGCAGTTTCATTAATACCATGTATGCTGTCTGTAAATGGTCCAGCTTTCTTCCTATCTCTGCTCTGGTAAGTGCTGGTTCTAAAACCACAGCTCAGGAGAAGAATATAAAACATAAAACCGACCTCTTGTCAGGCTGTAATATAAATGGCATTGGGAACATTTCCATGATGAAGAGATGCTTCCAGAAAGCCAGGTGTAATGGCAAATAAAAGCCACTTTATGATAACTTTACATGCCCTCAAATATTTAGCATTCTGCTGGACCGTAATGGGTATGAAACTACACCTCACACTGCAAAGATCTCCTCTGCAGCTTAAAGGTTTCAATAACAGGATACCTCAGACTTGTATTTAAAAAGCTCCCCCCTGCCCTCTCCCCGCTGAGCATGCAGTGGATTTAGGTTTTCTCAGGAAGAACCTCTTAGGACTCCCAGTCTTAGATATTGTGGACTTGATTTTGACTTACACATCAATGCTTTCTCCTTTTACATTTTTACCATTGCAGCTGAACACCCATACCCCTTCTGCTTTGACCAAAGGCTGGACCTGCTCTGCTCAGTGCCCTAAAACTGCTCCTTGCTCAGTGGAGGCAAAGCTCCTGTGCCCTGTGGGGTTCTGAGCATGAGTGTAAGGGCTACAAACAGACAGGGAAGAGTGTGTGTGGAGAGGGGTGAAAATTGCTGTTTCACTCCTCAGTCCCTAGTCAGCCTGACCCCCTCAGGGGCTGCAGAAGGAGGGGGATTTCAGAGGAGCATGATGACAAGTGGCATTCCTCAGGGATCAGTATTGGGACCAGCACCATTTAACATCTTTATCAGCAGTATGGACAGTGGGTTTGAGAGCACCTTCAGCAGGTTTGACGAGAGCACTGAGTTGTGTAGTACAGCCAACATGCTGGAGGGAAGGGATGCCATCCAGAGGGACCTTGGAAAGCTTGAGGTGTGGTCCTGTGCAAAAGCAATCTCATGAAGTTCAACAGGGCCAAGTGCAAGGTCCTGCACCTGGGTCAGTGAAATCTCAAGCACAAATACAGGCTGGGCAGAGAATGGATCAAGATTAGCTCTGGCGAGAATGATGCGGGGGTGTTGGTGGAAGAGAAGCTCGACATCAGCCAGCAATGTGCACTTGCAGCCCAGAAAGTCAACTGTACCCAGGGCTGCATCAAAAGCAGCATGGCCAGCAGGTCAAGGGAGGTGATTTTCCCCCTCTACTCCACTCTTATGACACCCCACCTGGAGTACTGTGTCCTGCTCTGGGGCCCCCACCATAAGAAGGATGTGGACCTGCTGGAGCAAGTCCAGAGGAGGTGTATTGGGTTTGCTTGGCCAGGTTTTGGTAGTGCGGAGGGCTGTAGGGGTGGCTTCTCTGAGAAACTGCTAGAAGCTTACTCCATGTCCAGCAGAGCCAATGCCAGCCTGCTCCAGGATGGACACACTGCTGGCCAAGGACAGGCCAACCAGAAACACTGGTAATGCCTCTGCGATAACATATTTAAGAAGGAAAAAGAAGTTATTGTGCAGATGTAATTGCAGCCAAAGAAGAGTCGAGTGAGAATATGTGAGAGGAACAACTCCGTGTACCCCCAGGCCAGTGGAGAAGGAGGGGGAGGAGGTGCTTCAGGCCCCAGAGCTGAGATTCCTCTGCAGCCTGTGGTTAAGACCATAGTGAAGCAGGCTATCCCCCTGCAGCCCATGGAGGATCATGGGGATGAAGAGATCTACCTGCAGACCACAGAGGAAACCTATGCTGGAGCAGGTGGATGCCCAAAAGAGGGCTGTGAACTTGTGGGAAATCCGTGCTGGAGCAGGGTCCTGTCAGGGACCTGCAGACCCGGGGAGAGAGGAAACCATCCTGGCATAGGTGTCCTGGTAGGACTTGTGGCCCTGTGGGGGACCCATGCTGAAGGACTGCAGCCCATGGAGGAGGAATCCACGTTGCAACAGTTCATGGAGAGACGTCGCCCGTGGGATGAACTCATATTGGAGAAGTTCATGGAGGACTGGAAGCTCTGGAGCATGGAAAGAACTCTTCTCCCTGAGCAGTGGCAGGAACAACGTGTGATGAACTGACCATAACCCCCATTCCTGTCTCCCTGCACCACTGGGGGGGAGGAGGTAGAGCTCAGGAAGGAGGGGAATGGGAGGGGATGGTGTTTTTAAGATTTGTTTTACTTCTCATTATCCTGCTCTGATTTTGTTAGTAACAATTCAATTAATATCCCCAATTTGAGTCTGTTTTGCCCATGACAGTATTTGGTGAGTGATCTCTCATGGACCTTATCCCAACTCATGAACCTTTGTTATATTTTTTCTCCCCTGTCCAGCTGAGAAGGGGAGTGATAGAGAGGTTTTGGTGGGTGTCTGGCATCCAGCCAGGGTCAACCTACCAGAGGAGGCCATGAAGATGATCAGAGGGCTGCAGCACCTCTCCTATGAGGACAGACTGAGAGAGATAGCGTTGTTCAGCCTGAAGAATAGAAGGCTCCAGGGACATCTTGTAGCACCTTCCACTACCTAAAGAGGGCCTACATGAGAGCTGGAAATGGACTTTTTACAAGAGCATGTAGGGATAGGAGAAGGGGTAATGGCTTTACACTGAAAGAGAGTAGGTTTAAATTAGATATTAGAAAGATCTGGGAAGTTGGTGAGATGCTGGAACAGGTTTTCCAGAGAAGTTGAGGATACCCCATCTCTGGAAGTGTTCAAGGCCAGACTGGATGGATCTTTGAGCAACCTGGTCTAGTGGAAAGTGCTTTTGCCTGTTGCAGGAGGTTTGGAACTAGATGATCTTTAAAGTCCCTTCCAGTCCTATCCATTCTATGCTTCTATTAAACAAGGGGATGATGCAACATTTCCTGGAGCGCGAATTACTTGAAGGCAGACTACAGTCCTGAGGCTCACTTGCCAGGGAACTGTCAAAGCCAATACAGCTCCTGGCCCAGCAGTGAAATGGTGAAAAGCAGCCTAGTAGGGAGCTGAAAGTAAATTTTACACAACTTCAGGGTGGATATAAAAGATGAAGCCCATCAGTGCTGGTTCAGCTGGCACAGCACCACTAATCAGCGCTGCACTGGGCAGCCCCAGGTGATCCTCAGGGGGAACACTCCCCCCTTTCTGAGTACAGTGTGGTGAATCTATTGCCACCGAGATAATTAGATCGAATAGACTTCACACTCGCATGAAGTAGGATTTTTGCAAATCCCCCCATTACCTGCTGTCTGCCTGTGAAAACCAGTCAGTTCACAAACCTGAATATTTTTGGTGGTGATATTACTGTGATGTTAACAGGATCTGGATGTTACACCTCATTGCCCAGCGAGTGGATGGCATATTTTGGCAGATTAACTCGTTTATGCCCCTTAATGAAGGGAATGTGATCAGACCTTTTTCTGTACTGTTTAGAGAAAAGCTCGAAGGGAAATACTTGCAGAGTGCAATGACCTATTAAGTTGCCTGATTTGTGGCTGCAGCTGTTTCCTTTGTGTGAGCACTGGCAGGACTGGTGATTCATGGACGGGAAAAGATCACTCTTGCATTTGGTTTGCTGCAAGCTTCTCTTTTGTACCTTCCTCACTCCCCACAGCATGGGCAAGCTTGGGGCACTCAGCCAGAGCATCTCAGTGCTGCAGGAGGAGGCACAGTCATCCTTGGGTTTTGAAGAGCTGTTTTGATTCTGCAAAGAACCCATCACTGCTGGGGGAAAAAGCAGCAAGATGCTGTGTTTCTACTAATCAGATTAAGCCAAGAGGCCAGAAACATGACTCTTTAAGGAATATCAATCAAGTTCCTGTGTTTTTAAATAGGAATTTGGAAATCTACTTCCAGAAAGGCATGGTGGGCACCAGCCTCTGCAGCCTGAGCATCACTGCTTATGCATGGCTACCATAGAGGTGAAAGCAGGGTGTGAGTGGGAGGCATTGATCAAACTGAGGGAGAATTTGGCTCTGAGGTTTTCAGAGTAACAGACTGATACTTGCCCACCTCTGATATGCTTTTTTATGCAAAACTATGAACATCATGTACCCAGCACTGTCATTGCTGGAAGTGCTGCGTAAATCACGGGGCTGTACACTCCCATCCTGAATGGCAGGGGATGTAGGTGACTTACAAGGACATAGGTAGAATGGCAATCTTTAGACAGTTTCTGGAACAAAACCTAAAACCTGCTAAAGTACTTCAGGCAAATTATAACACCCACCTTACATTTTAATGCCACCTTAAGCTGTATTCTGCATCAGTCAGCTGTGGGAGGAAATGACATAAACAGACAATTAATATTTCTTTTCATTTGCCAGTTAAGATTGAAAAATGTGGTCACTGAGCTGTCTTTTTCTGACATTTTCTTAACAGCTTTACACTTTGCAGAGAAGCTTCTGTCAGTTCCCATGCTAGAGCTGTGCCACAAGCAAGTGGGAAGCCCCTCCACTGCACCAGGTGGACTATCAGCATTCATGAGCACCACATGTATTTCCACTGCCCACAAAACTGCCTGCTTCTTGTCTGGGGCCACATGTTTTGCCAGGTGTGGTGTGATAAGGGTTTCAGAGGGGTGGAGAAGTGTTTGCTCTTCCCTGATTGGCCCCAGACAGGGTTCTTTTGGGGTAGTCCAGCACTCAGGTTCACCCAGAGCTGGACAGGGACAGGCAAAGACCTCTTTAGCATCAGAAAGCTGTGATGGCTGGTAGTCACACCATTTTGACATAGTCTTTCTGTCTATTTAAGCTATATTTTTACTTGAAGTATTCTGTAAGTACAAATAACAATCTCTGAATGAATACTTGAGTACGCAGTGTTTTCTGGAACAAACCCCACCTTCCCTCTGGTGCCCATCACATCATCACAAACTCAGCTACCTGTAAACTTTGGGTTGTCTCCACCACTGCATGTCAGACACCTAGTAGTGAGTTATACCAGCAGTTTTAGTTCTATGAGTAGAATTCTTTAAAATAGTTTTGGGTTCCACAGCTGTAATCTGCACTGTCAGCAGTGAGTCTCTGGGTACTGACAAGCTGAGCCCAAGATATGCTGTTTTACAGGAGGTGGGTGATGGGGAGAAAAAGATCTGTCTTTTATAAATGTATTTGGATAATTGCATTTACCCAAATCACCTTCATCTCCTTTCCCACTCCTTTCTGAAGAAGAGAGTGTTAAAAAAAGGAAGTCTAATATTTTATCGTTATTGGGATAACCAGATTCCTGACTTTTCAATTCAGATATTTTTTTATAATGTCATGCATAGTGAGTGTGATTGAATTTCTGCCAGAATTTTATTAGATAATTGGCACAGCACTTCTCCCATCAGTGAGCCACCGAGGGGAAAATGCTGCAAAGAACAGAAAAAATAGGAAGATAGAAGATACAAATAGGAAGAAAAGAAAACTGAAGTAGCAAACTAAAAGGCAAATTTTTTTTTGATAAAATGAGTGTGAATCACAGCCTAACGTCAGCTTTACAGCTCGGTTTCACTCAGTTAAGCGAGCCTCCATGTGTGATTTGAGTCTGATTTAGTTACCTTGCTGCAGTCTCCTCTGTAGAGAATCTCCGTTTTATTTAAGGCACTCTTAGTCCCAATCATGAATATTTGACCTAAACCTAAATTGGCACAATTTCAATCAAATCTGTCCACAAATCACAAATTATATCTACTGAAATCTGGGTGTGTGCTGATAGCATGATTAAGAAACACTGTCTCTCTATAACATGGGTTCTCCAGTGCCCTTGATCGACTGGGGCAAGCTGCTTCCCACAGTTACGCTGTTTAAGCTGGTCTCGTGGTAAGGGAGGGACAGACGATCAGGGTGCTGTGAGGTAAAGCAGGGTGTGGACTCCCAGCATTTCAGATCCCCTACAGAAAAGGCCAGACTGCATGTTCGTGCCTGCATGGCAGCCTCCCAGATACCTTGTGTGGGTCTGAACGTGCCCAAAGGATCCACTGATGTTCTTAGTGTGCAGCAATTGTTCAGCTGCCTGTAACCAAAGTCACTCCTTTCTGAGTAGAACAAAGCCACTCTGGAAGGATTCGTTCTAGTTAAGTTGTATAAATTTTCCACAAAAAAAACCCCAAATAACAAACAAACAAAACTCCCCCACAAAAAAACCCCAAACAAACAAACAAACAAACAAAAAACCAGAGAGGGGTTTGCAGCAGCTGGGGTTGTCAGACGTGGAGTAGTCTGAAGAGAATTGAATGAGTCTAAGTATATAGGCTTGATAACTACCTTTACCATTGCTGTAAACAGGTATCAAAACCCCATAGTGGAGAAGGGATTATATGCACATATTTATATATATCCCTTCCACTACAGTGAACAAACACAGGATGAAACCAGGCCAGAAGACTGCAAACACTGATGACCACATTGATCAGAGCATAATAAAAGAAATAAAGCTTATTTGTGCTAATGAAGCCATTAGTTGTACTATCAGAAAGGGGCATCAGAAAGACTGTTTACAAAACCAGAGATTTCATTCTAGAGGAAGCTGTATTTCTTAACAGGTGGTAAGGAAAACCATGAGCCTTGTGGTGATCACATAACTTGACCATATATAGAACTGTGTAGCAATCTATGACATCAGAACTGTACCTCCAATATCGATCACTTAGCTGTGCTCAGTGTGTACACATGTACAGGTGTGCAAGCATGTGTTGTATATATACCTATATCTGTATACAGACACACACACGCTTTCTTTCTTTCTTTCTTTCTCTCTTTCTTTCTCTCTTTCTTTCTTTCCTTCTTTCTTTCTTTCTTTCTTTCTTTCTTTCTTTCTTTCTTTCTTTCTTTCTTTCTTTCTTTCTTTCTTTCTTTCTTTCTTTCTTTCTTTCTTTCTTTCTTTCTTTCTTTCTTTCTTTCTTTCTTTCTTTCTTTCTTTCTTTCTTTCTTTCTTTCTTTCTTTCTTTCTTTCTTTCTTTCTCTCTTTCTCTCTTTCTCTCTCTTTCTCTCTTTCTCTCTTTCTCTCTTTCTGTCTCTCTTTCTGTCTCTCTTTCTTTCTTTCTTTCTGTCTCTCTTTCTTTCTTTCTTTCTGTCTCTCTTTCTTTCTGTCTCTCTTTCTTTCTGTCTCTCTTTCTGTCTCTCTTTCTGTCTCTCTTTCTGTCTCTCTTTCCCCTTCCCCCTTCCCCCTTCCCCTTCCCCCTTCCCCCTTCCCCCTTCCCTTCCCTTCCCTTCCCTTCCCTTCCCTTCCCTTCCCTTCCCTTCCCTTCCCTTCCCTTCCCTTCCCTTCCCTTCCCTTCCCTTCCCTTCCCTTCCCTTCCCTCCCCTCCCCTCCCCTCCCCTCCCCTCCCCTCCCCTCCCCTCCCCTCCCCTCCCCTCCCCTCCCCTCCCCTCCCCTCCCCTCCCCTCCTTCAGGTGTACTCTCTTAACCTCCATTTTATATTCTTCAGCTTAAAATATCTATTTTTGGGGGGGTGGGGAAGGACAGGGAGGATATTAATAATAAATAGGAAAAAGTATTAATCACATTATTCTAGGAATTCAGACCATAGATCTTATTATTTTCAAAGATCATTTAATCATTTTGTTCCCTTCCCCCTGAAGGGAATCAGATTACTAACCACTTCGCTGCACCCTAGGGCTGTACAGCTTTTTGTCAGTCTGCTTGTGGTTAACTTCTTTGTCATAATATTGATTTTTAACAAAAATATCCTTTCTGCCTTACTTAACTTTGATATGCCACAGAGCCATGTAACTATAGCTATCTTTAGATCATTGTCTAATCTTAGTATTTGAAATTGAGTTACTATGTCTAATCAGTTCTTCCCAGAAGTGCCTTACTAAGGCCATGGAAGAGTTCATTAAGAAACACATCTGACTTCAGATTTGCCTCCTGCAGGCTGCTCTTGCCCACAAAATTGCCAAAGTATTTTGAAAGAGACCAGTGAGGACAGCCACTCTTCCTCCCCTTCTCCCCATCCATCTCTGAAGAGCAAGGCAGAGCCCGAGGTGTGGCAGAGCCTGTGCAAATAGTGATGGCTGTGTGCAGTGTCTGCTGGGAGCAAGGAGGGCTGCTGAGTTCTAGGAGCCCAGAAGAGGAGGTGGCAACATCAGGGATCTATAGTGTCGATGTGATGGCTGTCAGGGACAGTCAGCTCCATTGTGCAGGCTTTGTCTCCAAATTTGTGGGATCTTGCTTGGATGCAAACAGTTGGAGCGTGGTCTTGGCTGGGAGGTATGTGTGTCTGTGGTAGTCACGCTCCTGACAGTGCAGTTGAACCCATACACCTTCCAAGCAGCTCACCACAGGCTGCCAGAGCATATCCCACGGGTTGGGTGCCTTCTCTGATCTTAGCACCCACTAGCTGCTGTAGCTTGTTCTCTCTCATCTGCCCCTCTAAGGATCACACCCTCAAGTTGTCAATCTGGCCCCTCGCTCTCTGAGTGTCCCTCACAGCAGTGTGGCACTGCTGGCTGTGTGCTGTAACCATCCAGCAAGGACTCAATTAATGTTCCAAGGACAGAGACTGCTGTCTGTACAGCATGATGCACTCTCTGCAAGGGGCAGTTCACCTCTGCCATGGCCTGGAGGATAAGGAGAAGGTGTCCTGTTGAGAGAAAGATATGGAGGAAAGACTGGAGCCTTCCAGGAGATGAAGAGGAGTCTGAAGCAGAAAGAAACTCCCCTTGGGTTCAGAGAGCTTGCTGTGAGTAGACTAGCTGCCTCCTGCTTTGTACCTCTGGGGAGCTCTGGTAAAGGGAGATGATCATGGTGCCCAGATCCTGTCCTGAAACCAACTCAGGTCCTAAAGATGAGATCTTGGTTGAGTTCGATATGCTGACCAGGGCACCAGAGGTATTTCAGGACAGCCCTCTCCAGACTCTGTGCCACGGCTTTTTACTGAGCTACTACATCCGCCCCTTCCTTTTCTTACCTTCATGTACACACACATTCTGGCCTTTAAGGAAACGCTAACCTGGGTTGTGCATCAGCACAGGTGTCACTTTTCCTCATCTGATGGCGGGCTGTAAGTGCAAAGGCATGCAAAGATTTTTGCCAGATGAGATCCATGCCCATTCAGGTAGTGCATGTCCAGGAACAGCCGACAGCCCCAGCAGGAGATATTTCAGTGATCTGTCTGGCCCTGGATGTTCATATCCCCTTAGTGACTACTGCTTCATCCATGGTAATCGCTTCTGGTTCAGATCCAACCTTCAACTTTTCCCTCTGGTGACTCCTAGAACAAGACTGCACCCGTGACCTGCAATTTCTGCAGCCCTGTGATGTTTTGACATGATATTCTGCAGCACATGTGGTCTGCACACACACACACACACAAACATACACACAGATACACATGGGCATATGATCACACTTTGCTACCATCTAGGCATCTGAGGGAGCACTTGCCTTGCATGTGCTGGTTCCAGAGGAGCAGAAAATAGCACATTGCTCTGTCATTTTGGTTTTAGAGAGGCAATTATGCCGATCCTTGTGAGCGCCCACTGTGTCATTACCACCCTAAGCTTTGTTTTGGCGTTCTTTTTCAAGGGATGCCTAATTAGGAGTAACAAACGTATACACCAGACAAAGGTATTGCATTTGTTCATCAATTTGTAAACACTCATGATTGGAGTATGTAATGCTTTATGAAATGCTGGTAATTAAGTCCAGATAATAATCCCTCCAGCCTTTCAGAACCATCAAGCAAAATGTTAATTAAACAATCACTGTCCTCCATGCAGCAAAAAAATAGTTCAGGTCATGATAATTAATTACCTTTTTCTCTATTCCCCAAGCAGTTTTTATTACTGTGGCCTGTGAATATTAAAAATAATCTAGTGATGAGAGACCAGATGGCTAAGGAGGTTGAAAATGACATGTGTTGCTTTTCACTTGAGGATTATGTGTTTCATTCAGATGTTGCTGCTTTTGATGGCTGTTGAATTGCCTAGATGAAATGAGTTGGTGAACCACAAAATTACCCCCAAAACAGGCCATAATTTGCACCAGCGGGGAAGAATTCCTAACGAGACTGAAAAAAATTTGAAGAGGTTTATAGCTGGTAATATTTGGCTATAATGAATGATTATAGATATCATCTTATTTTGGGAGTATTATATCTATGTATCTCTATATATCTCCTGTGGTTTAGAAAATCTATTATCTTAGGAATAATTATACTATTCATAATATAATATTTATATTATGCCTAATATTTCTAATTATTTCAAAATTATTCATAACAGTTTTAGATTACTCATTTTAGTTATTTCAAATTATTTCTATTATTTTAGGAATAATAGCACTTAATCTTGATTTCCAAGTTAGACTAATTGGGTGGAAAGGCTTCACTAATGTCTGTGAATTTTGGATCAATCCTTTAGAAAGCAGTATGATTTACACAGATTATGAATGCTTGTTTGTTTCTTAACTCACAAAACATATTAAATCTCTTACCCTTTACAGAAGTTAGATATGTTTGTGGATGTATTACTCTGTGATCTCCTTGTCTTCTGGGAGCTTCAGTTTCTAGTGCACAGTTCTCAGTACTTCATCAGGAAAATATGTTTTAAAAAGATAGAATAAAAAGCGGAAGAAACTACTCTCACACAAATAGTATCAAAGCAACAAAGCTGGGTTTTGTAAAAGGGGGAATGGGGCAGTGCAGCACAATTCTATGCCCACACTGCTTAGACCCTTCATTATTGAAGAGAATAAGGTAATTCCAATTCCATTTTACCTCCCTGTTGCACTCCTAGCTTTGTAAGCAACCCTGCAACTAAGGCATTTTGTGTTTTATTGCAAATTCCTGGAAGGCTCTTTTGTGCTGCAAATTAAGTTTAATGCCCCTTCCATCATTTTTTTTGTTAGGTTTAAAGCCTATGCTCCGAATGGGAATTTAGGTGGAACCTGAGGTTCCTGCTTCTGTACTCCCACTGCAATTACTCCTAATAGAAGAAGAAAGGGAACTAAATTGCTCCAAGGCAATTCCTTGCACACGGTGAAAAACACTTGTCCACAGGTGCAGTGAAAAACACTCATCCAGAGGCCCTTTGCCAAGTGGTTGCACTGGTGAGTGGTTCATATTGTGTCTAAAGGGACACTGGGGTAGGCTCTTCCCCTGCTGTTACAGGATCTCTTTCCAAAAATCTATGAAAGAAAAAGCCTTTGAGAAACATCACTCTTCCTTGTTCCTTCTAACCTGAATTATTCTATCATAGTGTGAAACACATTTAAAATGCTGACGATGGCACGTGCATGTTTCAGGGATGTTTGAAAAGGTGACTCCAGGGGATCCTGCTGTGCGTGGAGAGATGGTCAGCAGTATCTGTACCCAGTCTTAGCATATGTGGCCTTCTTGTTAGAAGAAGCAGAAATGCATTGATTGCAGGTCTGAAATGCAGGTTTGAGAACTGAAATGCACTGGAGGTAGGTCCCAGTTCATTGCTGCTTCCAAGCCAACACCTTGAAGAATTTTACTTTAGAGCTGGCAGCTGAAAACAAAACACCATTTCTGGACCTGTATATTTTCTCTAAGAAGCCAGTAGCAAACCCTTCACAGCAAATACTTTGTGAAAAAGTCAGAGACTAGTAACAGCAAACATTTAAATAATTTTTCTACTCTCACACGAGTAATTCCAGCAAATAGTCTGTACAGTAATAACAGAGGAGAACTAAATGCTAAATCTGTTTTTCTGCTTTGTATTTGGATGAGAAACATGATTAAGAAAAAAAAAGAGGAAACTAAAGAAATCTGTTTTTTTTATAGAAAGAAACAACAATAAATAAAGTATTAGAGATTGGAAAAACATGCTCCTATCACTTTGGAAAGCCCTTCAGGTTGAAATTCATGAGGTATAATTAAGGGCCTAAATGAGTTGCTTAAATCAAGAGCATCATCTCTGGAAGTCCCTTTTACTTAAAGAGCAACTCCTATTTTGGAGCTGCCTGTGCTCAAAGATCTGATGGTCAGGAAGGTGAATCCTGGCCCTGACTCTGGAGATGTCAATTGCCCCCCTGTGAAAGGGAGATGAGGGTGTATTTTTCTATATCACAGAGTTTTTGTGAGAGTTGACATTTTTGAGGCATATCTGAGTGCCTCAGGTCATTCTGTATTGATTATATGATTTTCTACTTAAGCCATGACATTTATATATAAATTTATAGATGTAGTACTACTTTTTTTCTCCCAGGGCTGATATTTAAAATCATAGAATGGTTTGGGTTGTAAGGGTTCTTAAAAATCATCTAGTTACACCACCTCCTGCCACGGGCAGGTATACCACCCACTAGACCAGGTTGCTCAAATTCAGTACATTTAAAATAACAACCTTTCATACAAAATGAGTACATCTATAAATTCTATAATTCTGCTTTGACTGTTTTGTTTCTTCTTCCTTTACAGGCACTGGGTCAGTAATGCATGGTACATTCGTGATTTTATGATGAGATGTTTTACCTGTTGCTAGGTCACAGGAAGGTCACATTTTCTTCTGGAAAAATGTTCAGTCAACACAAATGCTAATTTTCTCAACAGGATTTAAAATGCACATGTAATTTTGCAACTTCATATATTATATAAAGCCTGTCATTTCTCAAGATGTGCTACTGACGATGTTTGATTAACACTGAGCACTTGTTATCTCTTATATGAAGCTCTGGCTAGTCAGCAATGACAGCTAATCAAATAGTTGCTATAAAAGGCTCACCTTCTCTTGGGTAGACAAGCCTTCAGGATGAATAAAACTTTATGTGCCAATCTGTCAGGGATAATTCTGCCATCTAGCAGGTGCCCAGTGCTCAAAGACTGGCCTTTGTTACCCCTTCTTAAAATTGGTCACTCCAGAAAAGAGTAAAAGCTTCTCAAGACCTGCACACGGAGCTACACACTGGATGAGAGGGCTCCCGGTTCAATTCAAAAGCTGAAATCTGGCTACAAGAGTCAATCCTGCCAGAAAAGAGTTTACAACTAATTCCAGGTCTGAAGTGTATCTACACAAACTAACATTCAAGTGTTTCTAACGAGCGAATTGTTCACTGACAATTTCAAGGCAGAAAAATATCTCAGAAGAAAGGTATTTCCAGTGTTGACTTAAACAGCTCCATTTTCAAGAGATAAACCAGAGCTATATTCCTGTTGTGAGGTATATATGCCTTCAGTAGCTATCACTGAAGACCATATTTTTCTTTTCCTCACAGGATCCATAAAGCTGGCTTCATACCTATCTCTCACGCTCTGTTTGTGAGTACATAAAACAGAGTATGCATGATACTGTCTGACATGTGGGGAGGTGTGGGAGTCTCTGTTCATAAAGATTTCCACAGAATAAGTTATTTTGGGTTTTTTCTTTCTTTTTTTTTTTTTTTCCTGCTACAGCTCTGATTCTATTGTCGGTAGAATGCTCTTAGAATTCTTCAGCTTTCAAGGACACCATTTCTTTTGCAATGGCCTTTCTGAAAGCAACTTCACAGCTCAGTCAGTTTTAAGGGTTAAATTCTATTCAAGCACTGGTGACAAGAATTTCTTTCAATATATAATAGCCAAATCTCCTCAAAGAACTAATCATGGGACTACAGAAATCAGGGGCTATTGGATGCCTTTCAGTGCATATTATGTAAATGCTCATCCTCTGAAGAAAGCCAGAACAGAAACCCAGAGCTATCCATGATCCTATAGTGCAGCCTATTTTCTTCCCACAGCTATGAGAAATTATGGGAGATATGAAGTCTCTGTGGAAGAGACCATGTTTATGTTTAATCACATGTGGTCTTTGTTCCTGGCAATTATAGCTATTAATCCTATTATGGGACCAAATAATTGGATGTCTCTAGGAATGGATTTTTGTCTTCTTACAATGCCACCTAATGATTTACCTGGTTTGTGCTGGTGTGTCTGATCACAATCAGGGCACACTGATCAATCTTGTTCCCACTGACACTAGCAAGGGCACAGCACATGTAAGGTTCCCTTCCCAAACCTTCCATAGTGTTTCCCTGCAGGCTGTGTTTCTGCTCCCAGAACCTCAAGCACTTCTGATGCTTTGCAGGGGCTTCTGTGTCAGGTTTCATGGTTGACATTGATGGGGCATTGCTACTCAGGCTTGGAAGGGTAGAAATGCACGAAACACCTGATTATGGAGGCATTGTTGTTTGTCTTGACATCTTCCCAAACATCAAGACAAATTCAGAATCATGTGTGTTGTGTTGAAGGGTCTAGAGAGTATGTTGTATGAACAGTGTCTGAGGGAGCTGGAGTTATTTAGCTGGTCACCAGGCTAAGGGTGACCTTATCACTCTCTACAACTACCTGAAAGGAGGTTGTAGCCAGGTAGGCATTGGCCTCTTCTCACAAGTAACAAGTGACAGGATGAGAGGACTTAGCCTCCAACTGAACCCTTCATGGAAAGGGTTGTTTAGCATTGGAACTGACTTCCCAGGAAGGTAGCGGAGTCACCATCCCTGGAGGTGTTCAAGAAACAACTGGACATGGTACTTAGTGCCATGGTCGATGAGGTGGTGATTGGTCAAATGTTGGACTTGATGATCTTAGAGGTATTTTCTAACCTAAATGATTCTGTGACTCTGTGAAATACTGTAGATATCTCCTTGGTTTTGGTCTATAGTGGCAAGCAGAACAGCACAAAACCCAGGAGAAGATACCACATAAGGAAGACATTTATCTAGTCATCCTCATTTTCTGGCCACCCCGAAGAGAAAAAACAGAAGCTGTGATTTTTCACCTTAAGCTTCCTCTTCTCATACATGCACCCCTTTTGAGAGAAGTTTGTTCACTTCCATTCAGAAAGATCCACTACCATTTCAGAGAGCTGGATCTTATACAACCATTGCCAGAGTGTGAATTAGTCTCTCTCTCTTTCCTGCTCTGAAATCTATCTATCATCTGCTCTAAGTCTCTACAGTTTCTCTCAGATGAGTCTGGTTTGGCAGAAAGTGAACTCTGTACAGGCCTTGACTGCAATAAAACTCTGTTTCTTGCACCTCAGAGAAAAAGTTTTATTATAGTGTTGTTTTTTTTTTTTAATGCCAAAGCAGAATGAACGGTAGTAATGCCTAGTGGACTTAGAACTGTAAGTATTTTTACCAGCTCAGATTCAGAATTGACATTATCTCTGTTTTCCCGACCATCTCAAACTACCACATATGGTAGTAGGCATTTTGAAGGCCAAGAGATAAAAATTTCCCTCGATGGAGGGAAATACACACACCATATACATACGTAGGCATCTTGTCAGAAACAATCTTTATTTCGAAGTGATCTATCAATTTTCTCTTTTTTGGACTCTGCTCTGACTCTTCTTAGAAGTGCACAGGGATAGGACAAGAGGAAAGGGACACATGTTGCAGAAAGAAATATTTCCATCAGATAGCAGGAAGAAAATATTTTCTCATGGGGATAGTCAAACTCTGGAACAAGCTGTCCAAAGAGACTGTGAAATCTCCACTCCTGGAGATATTCGGAGTGTGACTGGATGAGTTCTGAGCAGTCTCATCTAAGATGTTCTTTCTTCAAGTGGAGGGTTAATCCGATGACCTATGGAAGGCCCTTTCAACCTAAATTATTCTATTTTTTTATGACTCATATCCTCCTTATCCACCCCTGAGTTCACTAGAACATTGGTGCCTCCCTTCCCTGAGTCAGGCATACAGGTCTTTGTTGAATGGTGGCCTCTTAGCCAGCACTAAAGCAAAGTCCTTTCTGGGCCTGTGAAATATCAGACTGATCACCTGTATGATAACCCACTCTAGATGGCCTTAAGTCTTATCAACTGCTAAATTATCTGGAAGAGGCTATCTGCAGTGATCGGCTAGATTGACTACAGCTTACCTAATAGCTCATTAACTGATGTAAAAATTACGTGCCAATTGCCTGGAAAAAAAAAAAGACTCATCACTGTAAGGCGATGTACCTTCACATTTGTGTCCACAAACATCTATACTGTTGACAGTCTGAAAAATGCCATCAGGAAGGCCATGAAGGCTCTGTTACATAGAAATAGCATCAGTTGCTGAAGTTACAAAATGTTGTGATACTTCCTCATCCACCCTGAGGTGTTTCAAAGTGAGAAATCTTTTCCCTCTCTGTCAGTTAATCTCATATTTTCAGAAGTTATCACAAACCAGTACTAATGCATTCAATAGTATTACTGTATTCTTAAGCAAGTGGAGTACACCATTCCATTAACTGTAGGGCAAAAGTATTAATCTTTTCCAGTTACCCAACACCAAAACACCATGTAATGTAATTGTTCCATTTCTTTCCAAAAACTAGAATCATCACAGCCTTGAAAACATATTAGAAATTTTCTTCATGACAGAAATATGGTCTGTACTGTACTCTCTTTAAGTTCTTATTGGTACTTTCTTGGGAGATGGAATTTGAAACAAAATTAAGTTGTGAGATATTGTAAGATTGTACAAAAGCACTTTTCTCAAAAAAAAAAAAAAAGATGATTTTTACTTTTCTCTGTGGACAGCTAGAAAACATAACAGCCTTGTTTTACAGGTTTTATTGTGCTACTTTAATTTTTTCCTTGTGGGTACACTGAAAAAAAACCACACCATATTTCTGAATCATTATTTTCAGAGTTGCATGTAGTTAGCAATGAAGAAGTGATCACTAGCTCTGCCAGCAATAGATGCCAGAATGAAATGATTATGTGAGCTGGAGAGGTTGGAATAGGTGCTTTGCGTCAGTTACCTTTCTCCCTGAATGTTGCTTTCTGCACGTAGATAAAATGTGCTTAGACTTTGCCTGATGTGGCACTTCGTTTCATCCCTTCCCGGGGTGCTAGATGGCACCAAGCAAGGTAAAATAAAAGCCCTACTTTATGCTGCATCTTTTGGGGGTCAGAGGACATTGTCAAAAGGAGTCGTAGGGTTCGAAATTAATTTGTTATTGTAGCTCAACACCCAGGTAGTCCCAGTGCCCTGGTACTGTTGAAATGTTGCAGATTCTTAGTCTGGAATTTGCATGGCTGCAAGGCATCAGGTAACAAAAGAAATGAGTTTCTGCTGAGTCAATATAACCCACATTTTAATGCCCTGCATCAAATTTTAAAGTACTTTGCTAAATCAGTCACATGCTATGAGGCAATACTGCATAGAGGAGAAAAGGAAAATCCATTTAGAAATCACATAATGAGGTAAGATTTCTAGTGGTGTACATTGCTGAGGAACAGAAAATTGGCAAGCTATGAAACATTCATGAGAAATGCAAATGATAAGGTTCTTGTTCAAAACTGTAAAATCAGTGTTTCTATTCTGAACTCTTTTTTTGAAGTTGCTCCCCATTCCTAAAAAATTGCTTTGTGCTGTAATATAGCAAAAAAGATGGTAGTCCTGGAGAAAAGTTATCTTATTCTTCTGGGTTTGATTCTTATTAGAGAAAGGTAGGAATTTGTTAGTTGAAGATCCATTATTTGGCTTTTGGCCAAACAATAAGTGCTCAATTTCTGGTTAAATTAGTACATTACCCAAACATCCACAAGCAGGAAATTGTGTTTAGGAAGAAACATGTATAACAGTATCACCCGTCATGATATAATGGTCAGTGTCAGCCTCCATCATGGAATCCCCATCCCTGAAAGTGTTCAAAAGACAAGTAGTGGCACTTCACAACATAGTTTAGTGAGCATGGGGTATCTGGTCAAAGGTTGGACTCGATGAACTTGGAGGTCTTTTCCAACCTTAAAGACTCTATGATTTTTCTCTGTGGCCCCCATTTTAGAAGTCAGAGGCCATTTGAGTTTCAACAACATGTGGCTTGGTCCACCCTGCAGCTGGGGCTTGGACATCAGTGGTGCTTTGTGGCAATCAGTAGTTTGAAGGACGTTGGTGGCACTCCATGGCTGCTCTTGGGGAAAGCCAGTTGTAAGGAGATGACTCTCTGCAGGCTGGCAGACAGAGTCTGCAGAGCCTCCATCAATTCTGAAAATGAGGAAAAGTTTCTCAAGGTCATTTAGGACCATATTTTTTTCCCTTAAAGCATTTAGGTGTCTTAATGTGGGAAATTAAGCTTAAACATGCTCATGATAAGCTCGCCAGACGCCTGTCTGAAACATTAGTTTGTGAAGTACCTGTTAAATCAGGCCTCTTGTCAGAACTGAACAAAGCCTAAACAAGTTTTTTATTTGGGACATAAATATTGTGACAAGAAGTAGGTGTGCCTGGAGCTTGGGCTCCTCTCTGAGACAGCACCTCCATTAGCATCAGAGAACATTTGGCCTTACTGAGAAGTGCATGGCCTGACCCACAAAATTTCCTTCTACTTTTTGAATTGCAGAGAAGTGTCTTGCTAACACAAGGAAACTTCAGAGCGTGTGTCAGTTCCATCCTGATGGCAAGCAGCTGAAAGAGCAGCCAGGAGGGATAAAGGTGTCTCACAGAATTGAGGCAACTGAAGATCTGAAGATAAGCCTGAGGCAGATGCCATTTCTGAGCCTGTCCTGGTAGCAACATTGAAGAAATCTGTGTACATTGTTTACCTTGGCAGGTCACTTACATATATTCTCATAAAAGTCTATTGTGCAGATATTAATATCTGCAGCTCCCCTTAATTTCTTGGTTGTCATGATGCACTTTTATCACATTAGAGTGACCTGAAACTGTGTCCTAGTCTCACAGATCACATTTGCACAGCTTGCACTGTAGGTTTAATTTCACAGTTTTTAGTTTCCCAGCTTAAAAATACGAACAACTTATGGAGAAAAATTAACAGTTTATTAGAAATATCACTCACTGCAAAAGTCTTGGGGTAATTCACAGCTCTATAAAAGGTCGTGATATAAATAATTGCTTGATGAATATGGACCATGTCTGTTTGTCATTAAACACCAGCAGAGAGTTAATGCACTTTAACAGTCCTGTTAACTGCTATCCGACAGGCATAGAAATCACAACCAAATACAACAATTGGGCTGAACAATCACTTCTTACCTTTTTTTCTTTGCACAAAAGGTAAAATAATGACATATGTTGGTTTCTTGGCACTTTAGTAATAGTCGTGACTTCTTACTTCTATAAAATACTGTAACCAACATTTTAAATATTGCAATGCAGTTGCACTGCAAAATGCCACATTAATTCCACTCTTACATGTTGAAAGGCTGCATTCACAGTGTGTAACAATGAAATCTGTTACTCACCTTCCTATTTGTAGGGAACATGTTCAAGGTCCCTGGTGTAATCACTGTAATCACTAGGCACCTGTCATCTACACGTCCGCGTAGTTCTCCATTAGGATTGGAATATATAGATTTAAATCTTATTCAAAACAAAGAAGCTTTTTGGTCAGCTTTCTCTAATAAATGTAATTTTTATTAAGGACTTAATTGTGACTGAACCTAATTATAGCACACCTAGTCCTACCACTGAGGATGAGGCCACAGTCTGTTGTGCTTGGGAATGAATGCAGAAGTGATAAAGCATACTGATAGAGACAGGCTCCCCCTTCAAAAATGTCTGGGTGTTTTCCAGATGAAGTCCTACTGTACTTGGCTAACGAGGCTAAAATATACTCCACACCCTTACTCCCACTTACCTCATAGCATCTGTCCCAAACTCTAGGGATAATTAACCTGCCTTCTCCCAGTTTCCCTTGGAGAGGCTTTTCTACACACCACAGACCCCTTTAGGTCTGCTCCAAGCACCTGTGAATCCAATCATCTCCTACCGTACCCATCCTGAAAGGTCCCTGCAAAGTCCCCTTCGGTTCTCTCCATAAGTCTCTGGTAAAGTGACTTTATCATGCTTCATGGAGTTGCTTTATGTTAGGAACTTCCCACAGAAAACTGGGCACTTTCGGTGACCTGAGTTAGAAAGTAATCCATTTGTGTAAGAAATTATTTAGGCAAAGAGAAATTATGTGGTGCTGTGACCCAGCTGACAGGAAATAAGGCTTTAAAATGTAGTAATTTCAACAGCCACAGTCAGCTCCTCAGACTACTTTTGGCACCTAAATGCAATGGTGAATTGAACCCTAAGGCACTCATAGAAAATCCATGAGAAAATTAAATCTTTATTCAGGTCAGGATCCGACATGTGCCAGAGGCCACGTACTGGTTGAGACAAAATAAAATTGCTCATTAATTGATCTCTGTCCATTTAGGGCAGTAAGTTGTCCAGCAATACCATGAAAGAAATACTGTATGACCTTGCAATTAAATGCTGTGTCATGTTGAGTATGCACAAGAGCATGTTGAAATGAAGTAATGTAGGCATGCCCTTGGTTTTGGAATTTATTCAACTTTGCAAGTTGGTAGGGTTTGGCCAATGCAGTTTCTTGGTTACTGTGAGACAGATGTTTTCAGTGAATGTTTTAAAGTAAATAAATTTAATAAAGAAACTACTTATTGAATATAGGACCAGTATTGGCAGGGAATTGATCTGTTGATCACATTCTGATGAGATGGGATTACATAATGAATCTGAAATAACATCAAGTAGAACCTCTTCCTGTTTTCAGAGGCAAGACAAGACCTATGGTGTCATGATAAATAAACACATGAGAAATTATGACTTATTATCACAATCTGATTGCCCCACTGTCTTTTGTTCAAACGGGATTAGTGGTTTAAGGAAAAGAGAGACTTACACTTTTAATGAAAGGATTTGTTTGACATTTCTTTTGCCTGGACCTACCTGAGGAAGTGACACTTGCACAGTGAGAAATGAGCAGCTTCCCAAGAGGAGAGGCAGGTTATGCTTCTCCAGCAGGTTTAGAAGTCCCTGCCCTTCCAGTTACCTCCATATTTCTTCTTGATTGTGAAAGTTCACTGGGGTGGCAGGATATTTAAAAAAATTGCTCTGACTCTGAACCATAGTGGACTGTGTGTGTACATGTGCACTTACCTGCAGCTTACCCCTGTGCTGTGGTCAGCAGGGACTTGCAAAAAGGCCATTGATAAACCCTGCACAAAAAGATTGCTTCCCGCAAACACGTTTCAGTGTGTCTGATTTTAATGACCAGGAGAAACTTATTTGTTGCTTTTTCCTATTATCTCCCTGGAGTCTTACACAGCTGGCATTTCTAGCCTTGATTATTCAGTCTTAACTGAATGATTTACAAAAATCTAATTGCTTACCTACACAAGCAGTGGAATTGCACAGCTGCCAGGGATGGCATTTTGGGCACTGTGACCATCCAAATATATTCCCTGACGAGAGATCCTTGAAACAGCAAAGGAAAGTCTCCAGATGCTGCTGTCTTCAGTTGAGTGTAACAGAAAAAAGAAGAAATCCCAGGTTGCACTATGGTAAATATCCCTCTCTTTAAATTTAGAAAGGCGGCATAAACTTAGGGAACAAAGAAACAAGAAAGAATTTATTCAACGTGTTGGGTCTTTCTCGCACCAAATTTCCGGGGAAAAAGACAGAGGAGGCATGTAAGGATCACACCATTGCCCAGGCTGGAGGACTGAAATATTAGCTGTTCTCAAGTTCCAGATCCAAAATATTGGGATACTGGGGCTTTATTTTTTTTTAAAAATATACTTGTGGTGATATTAGCAGAACAATGTCTCTCTCCTTTAGCTTGTGATGACTGTTTTTGTAGAAGTATTTCAAACCAGTTGTATCTGTGCCAAATATTATTAATTGAAAACTTCCATATCACCAGTCAAAAGTCTTAGAAAGCTGAGCTTATGATATTTTCTTCAGAGCAAGAGAGCATTCCCCTGCCCCAGGCAGTGTGACCCAGACCAGTTTTATTCTTAATAGATGAGTGTTCAAATCATCATTCAAAATCTCTAAATACAGTCTACATCCTCATTAAGCATTCTGTTCAAGACTTTACTTGCATTACTGTTTTTGTTGGTAATTCTAAATTCGTTTCATTTCAACTCATTATTGCTTCTCTTTCTCAGGATGGACATAGAAAAGAGTTTATTTATACTCTGGTTTTATCTGTCTTTTATAAATTTGAGAACTGGTCTCATTTCCCTTCAGCCTTCTCTTCTCTGGACTAAACAGCCCCATTTTCTTCAATCTCTTTGCATAGCCTAGGTCCTACTTTCTAGACTTGTTTTCATTCTCTCCATTTCCCTTCAGTCCCTCTCCTGTTGGCCAGTATTTTTCATGGTTAGTGCTAACCAGAACTGGACCCTTATTGCTACCAGGTACAAACAGAATTCCTTCATGTGGCTCAGAGACAGAAGTCTAGCTCAGGTACACCAGGATGCTGTTTGCCTGGTTTGCAGCTGTGTGATACTTTTGACTCATGATCAGTTTGTGATTCACTGTAAAGCTTGGTGTTTTTCTGCATTACTGCTGCGTAGTCAGACATTTTCCATTCTGCATGTGGAGAAATAAATGTAGAAATTTGAGTGTCCTTATTGAATTTTTGCCTATTACTTTCAGGATATTTTCCTAATTTATCAAGAATATTTTAAATTCTAATTCTGTCCTCCTACATGTTTGTAGCCTTTCCAGTACTGGTGTTGCTTGAAAATTTAATAAAGTGTACTTGTTAATTCATCATCTAAGTCATTAATGAAAATATTAAATAATACTGGACGGGGGACAGATCCTTGGGGGATCTTGCTTGATACATCTTTCCACGTTTATTGTGAACTATGGGTAGCTATTACTTAAGTATGGATTCCCCAGACAGTTCTATACCACTGATAATGCCTCCAGCTAGTATACATTTTACTCACTTATGAGTCTATTATATAGGCCAGTGAAGAGTGGGTAGTGACAGTGAAGGTAATAAAGAGATGACAGTGAGTGCCTCTCTCCAATTCACACGGCTTGTTTCCTTGTCATAGGAGGAAATAAACTTCCCATGATTTATTATTGACAAATCCATGTTGGCTGTCATTTATCTCCTTTATATGGTTACACATTGCTTGATTATTTCCTCCAGATTTGGGAGAGGAAATCAAGATAAGCTGACTAGTCAATAATTTCTTTGTCCCTCTTTCTCCCCTTTTCAGAGGCAGAAACAGCATTAACCTTCCTCTGCTGTGAAATCTGTTTTTATCTGAGCTCTCTGAAGCTCCCTAACAGCTCTGAGGCTGCTCTGGCTGGCTCCTGAAGGGTTGCATTGCAGAGTGACTTCCCAGCAGAGGTTGTGGCTGCAGCCATAGGTCCCTGACCCATTACCCCACTTCCACTGGACATGGCCAAGTAGGGAGCTGGACCAGGGACTGCGACTGGGCTGAAAAACGGCCTCTGCTTTCAGTGGGCCATGGCAGCAGGAGTGCCTGGCTCTAAGATAGAGAGGAGCTGGCATGTCACCATGAACACTTAACCTGCCTTGAGCAATGCCCCTTCAACTGAAATGTGCCTGGAGTTCAATACCCTGCAGGGTCTTTCTGAACCACCAGGGCTGAGAGAGACTTCCATGAACACTGTCAATCTACCCATTCCCTTCTGTAGCCTGATCTTTTATTTTCAGTTGTTGGTGTTAAATACATTAACTACCTAATCCCAAGTGGCCCTTAGTGTCAACCGAGGAAACTTTTTACAATGTAATCAGTAGATAATTTTCCTGCCCCATTACAAGTTTAGGTGATTCTTACTTAAATCATTTCAATATTATGAAGGTATTAATATACCCTGTTTACCTGTGTCTCTGGGGAGCTGTATCTGGTTTTGCTCCTGTGCTTTTATAGTTGTGTCCCTGCACAATTATCCTTTATGTCTGTGCATAACATGAGGTTTCTGGGAGCTTCCCTCCTCCCCTTGAGGCAGCAGAAGAGCTTGTGTCTGGCAGTGCTTATCTGTGACAATGTCTCACAGCCTCCTCTGCCAGGAGAGGGAGTTTGTCCTGCATGTACCTTCTTCAAGGAGATGCAAAGTCCTGCAAGCTCATTTCCCTCTAAGATTTCCCATAGGATTTGACTTACCTGCAAAAAATTTTTATGCCTGTGAAACCCATTCTCTTTACCATATCAGTTTGTCTCTTTTTTCTTTTTTTTTCTTTTTTTTTTTTTTGCAGCAGCAGCAGTTGTAGACCCCCTCACACTGCACATTGCCCTTTATCTTCCTTTATTTTCATCCACCTCCTTCTGTCTTGATCCGGTGCCTGAACACTTAGCTGTGTGGTACTGATGGAGTTTAACAAGCTGCTAACACACAAGGAAGTGTTTTCAAGAAAAAAAAAGAGACTAGCTGAGATACAACCAGGGAGAGACATTTTTGTCTGCCTGAAATGGAGTCAGACACTATTTTAACCCAAGACTAGGTAAGTAGATTAGCTTCCAGGAGAGCCAGATGAAGCCAGATGTACCAGAGAACTTTAAGTTGGCTTCTCCTAGGTCTCATCTGGATACACTGAAACTCAGCCATTGCTTATGAGTAAAAAGTGAAGGTAAGGCTACTATTTCTTTTATTCGTTCCACCATGTCTCACTCTATTTTCTAAATTTATATATATATAATTCTGCACAAGGTTCACAACAGTCTCCAAAAACAATGTTGTTTTTAGTTGGCTTCTTCCTGTTGAAGTCAGGACAACCACAGCAGAATCCACATGCCGACAGCAGAATCCTTTTCTCATGGGTCTAAACGACAGATTTGTAGCTTATAATAAAACTGCCTTCAAGTTTATTACTGTGCTGTCATGCATTTCAAACGCTACAGTAGAGTGAACCTGAACAATACCCCAGCCACCACTTGCCATATTTACCTGATGATAAACGTCAGGTTGATTTTCAGCAACAGAGCAGATAACGGCAGGTAGAAGAACTTGGGTGTAGCAACATCACCAACAATCTGACTCTGTGTGACCAATCACATTTTTTTATAACATGAAAAGATTACACACTGCAACCACTCCTATGACACGAGCTAAAGGAGAACATTTTCCTTCCATTCTTGTGAAGCCGTGATCTTCAGGAGAGTTATGAGGACAGGTCCTGTTCGTATTTGCCTTCTAAGTTTGAAGACTGAAGAGTCACAGCTTAAGCCTGTCTGCCAGTGATGGCTCCTCAGATGTTCACAAGGATTTTGCTGATGGTTTCAGAAGGGGTATATTTTCATTAGTTTTTATGCCAAGGAACATTAATACTTCTAAGCAGACAGAATGCTGTAAGGGCTTTAAAAACAGTAACAAAAGCAAAACCTCTTAGTATCAGAACACTCACAGTAAAATCACAAAAATTAACAACCCTGCAAATCCTGTCAACAGCAACTCTGAATACAGACTGGTTCTTACCTGTGTTTGTGGAGATCTGACACAAGATACCAGGTACCAGCAACCTAGAAACAAAATGCAGTGACAATTTTGCAGGGCAACTGCTATTGAAAGAAATTATGACCCCTAACTTTTTTTTTGAGTTTGTGTTGTTTGCATGCTTATCACACGTGCACAAATGCAGCATCCTGGATCCATTATTGCAAGTTTTTCAGAGAGTCTCAAAGAGTTGTTGGTCTCCAATATGCAAAGTAGTTCTGTAGCATGACATCTATTATGAAGCATTAAATCAAGCATTTAAGATTTACATTGCTAAAGCACCCTCTAGTGGAGCAGTAACAGAACAGTTGGTTTTAGCACAGATGAGATAAGTACCCTGCATATTAGAGAATAGCCAAGTAAAAGGCTGGATACTGGTGGGGATAGGCAAACACACTGAATCTTTAGTTTACAGAATCCCAGAATCATTTAGGTTGGAAAAGACCTCTAAGATCATCGAGCCCAGCATTTGACCAATCGCCACCTTTTCACTAAGTGCCACATCTAGTTGTTTCCTGAACACCTCCAGGGATGGTGACTCCACCACCTTCCTGGGAAGTCGGTTCCAGTGCTTAACAACTCTTTCCACAAAGGAATTCTTCCTGATGTCCAGTCTGAACCTCCCCTGGTTCAGCCTGAGGCTTGTTCTCTTGTCCCGTCTGTGTTCAGTCAATGCTTCTGCTGTCCATGCAACACATGGAGTTCACAATAATATGAAACGTGGCTGTGTGATTTTATTGAATATAAACCCAGAATAATGATGTCATTTTGGTCAGAGAGCTTTGGAAGTCATCTCATCTAACCTCCTGCTCAGAAAGATCAGACGATTTGTGACTATTTCCGGATGAGTTTGGAATATCTGCAGAACAGACATTGCACAACTGCTCTTCCCAACATATTCCAATATGTGACCATGGATGTCATGGTGACAGAATTTCCCTTGTTACAACTTCTCTCTGTTGCCTCTCACCCTACAGCTGTGCACCCCCAAGCATTCCCCATAGTTCCTCAGGGTCTTTAGAATGTTGTCATGTTGAAATATTGGAAAAAGTATTTGCAGTCACTGAAAGAGAAAGAAAGCTTTTGGGCCAAGGGCTGAATGAAAGTGAGTTGAGGTTTGTAGTAAAGAAACTCTTCCTTGTTCCCCCGTTAAGGGAAAGGACTTTTTTTGTGTGACTTGTAGAGAAACACAATGCCTTCAAAGAAGATCACTCATTTTATTTTACTTTTTAAAGGAAGCAGCTGTGTGATCCTGACTGAGGGTAACTGCTTGGCTGGAGGTGGGCAAGAGTGGGTACCCCAGGATGTTCACACAGCTTTGTGGGTGAATGCGCAGTACAGAGCATCAACTTCCCATAGGCAGTACAGTACCTGATGCTTTCAAATAATTAATCTTGTTTTAAGGGGAAGGAGGTGGATATGACCAAAAGCAGAAAACAGCTGAGCCATGGGAGCTGGGTCTGGAGAACCAGAAGGTCACTGAAGATGGTGGTGGACAATGGTGGTGATCTCTGCTTGCTGCCTGGCTCTATGTGTTCCCTGGCTGCAGCAAACAGAAGAGAAGGCAGGATGAGCTGGCCCCTACATTTGGTGATGCACAACATAGTGCTGGCTATATTTTTCATTAAAAGTTTGGCCAGCGACATCATGGCACAACTTTAAGTGCATAGCTTTGTGTATTTTTAGAAAATCAACAGCGTTGAGGTCTGCTATTTTCTGTTGCTTCCCAAAGATCAGACTTTGAAGCTGCTGAGATCCGGATAGATGTGGATCCCAGGTGAACACTGATGATCCTTCTGTACCTCCTCCAGACCTACCTGGGGCCATGGTCTGTCCCTGAGGATGCAGCATGCCCCCTTCCCCCCTGCAGTTTCATTCTCACACTGTGCATGCCTGCTGCCTCCCCTGTGCTGCCCTCAGCCTGGCAGGCTGTGGGCAGGATGTTTACGGGGAGGATTAGGCAAGGAGTAATCATAGTTCTTTCAGACTGGGTGGATAAAATTAGATGTGTATAATCAGTGGTTAGGTGGCTGGAGGAAAGGAGCTTTGTTTGTGAGTGGTCAGCACCTGCTGACATCCAAACTCATGGCCTCAGTATTTGTGTTTGCCTTTAGCCACCTCTGCATGAAAACACCCACCAAGGCCAGACACAGGGATTGAGCCTCCCCTGGACCCGGAATCCCTCCTGTGTTTTCTGCTTCCACCTGCCACTGCTCACACTACCAAGCCATGTGTTTCTGTGACCTTGTTGGGCAGGAAAATCAGTGTCTCTGCAGGTGGCCAGCTGCCAGGGACATTCATTTTTTCCAATTAGTGGAAAACAGAGGGTGTTACCTCTACCCATGATTTAAAAACAGCATCAGAGCAGGAAGCCATGGAGGATATCCAAAATCCTGGTCAATATGCCACTTTTGGAAGTTAGCAATGCTCTCTTGAGTGCAACAGAAGACACTTCTTTCCCCAGACTTTTGGAAAAACTAGCAATGATGATTCAAAACAACTGGGTAGAGGAGCATGGAGCCCCTGAAGTGTGACTGCCCTTGGCTCTCTTTGAGCAGAAGCAGGGATGCAGTGAGCATCCTGTGCAGCTGAAGGGCTCAACCTGGTGGGCTTGCTATGCTAAGAACTGCCCTGAGTGCTCCAAGAGCCTAAAGACCTATGTTACTGAGCTCACAAGCTGTGGTAAAAGAAGATCTGGGAAAACATATTAAACCATCATAGGTTCCAAGGTACTCAGGAGACTTCCTTTTTATTCTCTGTTGAAATTCAATAATCCTTCTCTGGATTTTCTTCTGATTCTAGCTCTCCCCTTTGGAGTGTTTCTGTTGCACAATTTGGTTTTTCAGATGTTCCCTTTCAAAACGACAATTTGGAACTGGAATTAAAGAGGGTGGCAAAAAGCCTTAATCAAAGACCTGCTTTATAAATAAGACAAGTACTTATTTTATTTCACTGTTCAATAATATACTTCTTTTCTATAGCTGCAGTGCTGAGGAGACAGAGCAGCGACAAGTAGGACTGTTGTTAATTCTACATAACTTACTAACCTTGAAATGTGGAGAAATGAAATTGCACTTTACTTTAGCATTTATAGCAACATTTAATCAAACGTGGTTGAAGCCCATATATAATTTCTGACGCTAGAGGGAGTACATAATTTATTTTATGAAAATAAGAAAAACCAAGTCTTGCTTTTTAAATAGAAAATAGATCAACAGGGGAAAAGCAAAAATATTCAAGGAGAACTTTATTCCCCCACTTCAAGTTACAGTCAAAAAAAAGAAGCTGAGAAGCTGCCCTATGTGTTACCCATATCTAGGTAGGTTATGCAACTGTGTCTGTAAAAGCCAGTGTGGGGCAGATAACCCAGTCTGTGCTCAATTTGTGTGTGTGTGTGTCTATCGAGTCTGCACACACAGGGTGAGTAACCAACCCACAGGATAACATGCACAGACACCTCTGCCCACAGGTTTCTATCTCTGGTGCTGCTGTATTCCCACTGTCCCCTCCAACCACTGCGGTGTCTCAATAGTTATGATCACTCCAATGTGTTTATCCTCTCAACATGCCTGGGAGGTAGGGAAGAAGTACTATCCTCTTTTATGGTTGGAAAAATCAGGTGCAGAGGGGGTGAAAGATGCACCCACAGCCCAGTGGGAGGCTGTGGCAGAAATTAAGACCATAGCCTGTCTGTGCACCCTTGCCCAGGTTCACAATTCATCTCTGGGTACAGCAGGTTGTTAAGTGACAAGGTGCCCTTGCCTGGCTGTTTTTCCAGACCACAGGTACAAAGGTGCCTTCTTGTTTTGTGTTTTTTCTGTAATTGGATAGATGTGTCACCATGACCTTGTGACCCTTTGTCCAGTTCTGGTTAGCAGGAGATGAGTCAGGCTCAGGCTGATTTGGAGATCGTGCCCTTTGCAGGGTGGTGTGGGTAGAAAGCAAATCCCTCACCCCTGTGAGGGTGAGAGGCCACACAACATGGCCCCTGCTGGCACTGTGACAGTGGCTCTCACATAGGCTGAAGCAGATCATCTTGGCCTCCTACGACAGTAGTCATGAAATTGAGAGTTAAATACAAATGCAGTCATCCAGGACAATCTGAATGGTTTTGCAGCCCAAGCATCTTGATTTTCATGTGAGATCAGTCTGACTCGAAGGATGCAACAGTGGTTTATCTCCATTACAACGTCATTATCTGATACAGAAATCTTCTAAAGCTCTCTTTATCAGGGGAAGGATTTTTTTTAAGTGGTAGAAACAAAGTCAGTTCTGAAAATGCTATTGTCTTGTTATCATTGTACATGCCAACAGCTTCTGAGATTCCGTTCTGAGCTCTTCCACTGAGGCCTCCTTCAGCCCATTTAGCACTGCAGTTATTAAAGCAACAAGTAACTTCAGCAACTCATCCCATTAGGGAATACTAGGCAGTGAAATTGCACTGCTTTTAAAATAAATTCTAATATCTTTAGTGAAGGATTTGGTATGTTACACAGTAGTTTAGGGACAGATATTCAAGGGTAAAAGCACTGTGATGTTTGTAGGTGGATCTTGTCTCCTGCCAACACAGACACCAAATAGTAAAGTCATGCAAATAAGACTGTCTATCGCTCTTTGGCTCACCCACAAACACACATGTACAGGCTAAGAGAGCTCAATGAATACAACCACTGAATAGTCCTTCTTACCCACTCCCCATTGCTCCTTCAAAGCAGTCAGCATTTCCCTCCTTGCTAACAGGGCGGGGGGGGGGTCCCTTATGCTCTGAGACTTCCTGAGAGACAAACCTCAGCAACTCTCCACTCCTGGGACAGACCCTATTTATGCTTGCGATTTAAGGAGTTGAGTCTCATTCTCACAAATGTTTTCTAGAATCCAGGTAATGATTTGTTACCAAGAAAATGAGGGTGCCCCTTGAGATCCTGAAGAATTCATATAATGCAATGCAGCTGCATTTGAAGATTTCTTTTGTTTGCACACACAAAACTTACAGAGAGCTTTGTATGCCTAAGAAAGGCAAGATCTAAGCTAGGCAGGGGGCACCTATTGTTAAGCATCGCGACCTTCTTGTCTCTTTTGTTCAGATATGAAATATTTATCTTCCTTTCAACTGCCATCTATTGAAAATATGTTTTTTAATCCCTCCTGTGTACATATTCAGAAAGAACAACAACCAAAAAATCGTAAGTAGGTGATCAAACACAGTATTCAGTGTATACCCAAACACCAGAGCGCATCAAGTCTATCTCCTCACTTATGTCAAAATTTTATGTGGAATAGAAACTGAAGATCCCAGGAAACCCCTGCAACCCAGGAGCATGAAGAAACTGAGGCAGTTAACTCCTCATCAAATTCAGCTTTTTCTGCATCTAAACAGCCAAGCCTTGAAACACTGAGCCTCTCATTTGTCAAATGAGGCTGTTCAGCCTGGGGAAGAAAAGGCTTCAGGGAGACTTTATAGCACCTTCTAGTACCTAGATTCTTCTGGGGAATCTGCAAGGAAACAGGAGAGGGATTTTTTACAAGGGCCTGTAGTGAAAGGAAAAGGGGCAATAGCTTTAAACTGAAAGAGAATAGATATTAGAAGATCAGATTAGGAGATTAAGAGATTAGATATTAGGAAAAATTCTTTTCTGTGAGGGTGGTGAGGCACTAGAACAGGTTTCCCAAGAGAAGTTGTTGTGGATACCCCATTCCTGGAAATGTTCAAGGCCAAGTGGGATGAGGTTCTGAGCAACCTGGTCCAGTGGAAGGTGTCTCTGCCCATGACAGGATGTTTGAAAAAAAATGATCTTTAAGGTCCCCTTATGAGCCAAACCATTCTATGATTCAAATAGGGGAAATATCTCTACATGTTGTGAGAATAGACTTATCAAAAGATTTTGAGACACTTGGGTCAAACAGTGTAAGAAGGGTCACGGAAACAAAGCCCAAATCTTATTAAAAAGAGAGGCAGTCAACAGAGGAAGGAATGAGTAACTGAGCAGAGGAAGGGGAATAGAAAGCCACAACTAATTTTAGAAAGAGAGAAAGATCGAGAAAATAAAAGGCTGTGAAGAGCAAAAGCCTCAGGGACAAAGTCATAAGTTTTTTTGTAAAATCTCATGTGCAGAATATCATAATGAAAAATACAGCAGCACTGTCAGGGGACATAGCTGCTTAGGAAAGAGAGGTTGAGCATCCTGGCAGTGAGGAAAGAGTGCCAGTGTCCTGTGTTCATTATTCAAAGGCAGATATGTTCAGTTTTTACATGAGCTTAGTACCACATAAGCAGAAATTTGCCTGGCTTGATGCATTTTAATAGGTGATTAGGAATACGTACAAGCTTGGTGCTCTGAGACTATGGTCCACCTTTGCTGTGTGCATGAGGGCACATTCATAGCCACTGGCTGGGAATCATGTGTGAGAATGCTGCATCTTCCAGCTTCTTGTTGCAGCAGCTCCTCACAGCTAAGGATTCCACCTCCCACTTGTACAGCTCACACTGACATTTTCCCCTTAATTGTGTTTAGCTATATGCAAATTCATGTGCCTATAGACATTGTATCTATGTATCTCTCTCTCATGGCTCCTGGTTACATTCATCTCTTTCAGATTCTTATTACGTGCTGTGTTTAATTCTGCAGCTGAAATTGGCATTTTGATTTGCTCATATTGCATTAGATGTGTGCACTGACTTTTGAAAAAATCAGCTGACTCAAATGGCGGGATGTCAGCATGCCCATCTCTGTACCACCCAGCCCAAACAAAGCTGCCAACCCTGCTGGCAGCCTGCAGTGTTAGAACTTGGGTAAATGAGATATTTAGCTTTTACATTTTTCGCAAGATATTTGATAGAGAAAGGATATCAAATATCCAAAGAAATTCAACAGAGACAGATTCCCCCCAAGTGTGGTTTTTCTCATCACGAGAAATGCAAACATTGAGTGCTTTTTAGACTTGTTGCTGAATTTAGGATTCACAGAAGGGTTGAACAGTCAGAGCAGTGCGTAGTCAAACCCATTGTGGGGAACGTGCAGCATTAACTCCTTTCCTGGGTTCCTGCTAAGGCATTGCTTCTTGGCTAAGTTGCAACGTGCTTGCTATCCTGGTTGGCACCTCTTCGGTAGAGGAGTAACATAAATTTTTAGTGCTTGAGCACTTAGCATTTAGATTGAAATAGGAGAAAGCAATTTACCTTTGCCTACTATTACCACATGGTAAAATTACGCTGACCTTGACAGTATCTTTTGTTTGCCTGGAGTGCTCTGAATTCAGGGCAACTTTGGCTGCACGATGTACACAAATTCATCACCATCATGGTTAAAATGAAACACCTGAATGAAAGCAAAGGGAATGTCTTTACCTCTACCTGGATTCCTCAAATCAGACTCACAAATTGAGCTCAGTATCTGAGAAAACCCTGGCTTTCAGATAAGATCATTTCAGACGAAAAAATCCTCTTCCTGGTCATGGGTTGCTCTTCATATAGTACCCAGAAGGACTTTTGCTTCAGATACAAAACAACACAGATCTTTTTCTGATATAAATGCAAAATAAGCCAACATATTCAGTGATGTATGGAAATCTGTGTTGTGGAAAGCCAATTTACAGATAAGAATTTCATTTCCTGTAGTCAGAAACTATTTAATAAGAAGTGGGGGTGAAAGAAATTGAAAGAATTAAAATAATTGCATTTAGCTATTTTCTTCCTCTTGAGATACCCCATTATCTAATCCCTTGCATTTCTAATAAGCAGTGATCAGGCACCTAGTTTGTCCTGAATGTTCTATGGAAGAATTTCAACTAAAGAACGATATTGTAAACTTCCTACAATAAAATCTTTAAAAGTGTGACTCAGCATGTGTGGCCATAAAAGATATCCAGTTTTTACAGGAAGGGTGATGAAAATGTGTGTATCACATCAGAATTAACCCCTTCACAGGTGAACTTTTGCAGGAAAAAATCAACCCACCCAAGTTTTCAGCCAAAGACTTCTGCCTGAAAGCTAACATTTCTAAGTTGTCCTTCTGTTAGAAGAGACAAAAAAAGCCTGAAGTACTCAGGAAGAAAAGCATGAGCAGACATTGCAGCCAATAGAACTGATAGAACTGTGAATGGCAGGACCACTCCTGATGCCTTTTTCACCCCTTCAGAAGGGGTGAAAAAGCCTGAAGCATGCAGGAGCTTCACTAAGAGAAAAAACAAAAGCAACACCTGAAAGATCATAGAATCATTAAAGTTGGAAAAGACCTTTAAGATCACCAAGTCAAAGAGTCAACCTGGAATCCCCACCATGCTCATCATTAAACCATGTTCTCAAGTGCCATATCCACACATTTTTTAAACAATTCCAGGGATGGTGACTCCCCCACTTGCTTGGGTAGCCTGTTTCAATGCCTCACAAACCTTTCCATGAAAAAAAATTTCCTAATATATAATCTAAACCTCCCCTGGTGCAACTTGAGTTCATTTCCTCTCATCCTGTCACTTGTTACCTGCAGAAGAGACCAACCCCCGCCTTGCTACAACCTCCTTTCGTGTAGCTGGGGAGAGTGTTAAGGTTACCTCTCAGCCCCAGCTGCTCCAGCTGCTCGCCATAAGGCTTGTGCTCCAGACCCTTCACCAGCTTTGTTGCCCTTCTCTGGACAAGCTCCAGCACCTCACAGAATGAGAGAATCAGAGAATACACCAAGTTGGAAGAGACCCACAAGGATCATCAAGTCCAACTCCTATCCCCGCATAGGACCAAGAGCCACACTATGTGCCTGAGAGTGTCATCCAGATGCTTCTTGGACTCTGTCAGGCTTGGTACTGTGACCAATCCCCTGGGGAGCATGTTCCAGTGCTCAACCACTCTCTGGGTGAAGAATCTTTTTCTAATATCCAACCTAAACCTCCCCTGACACAACTTCAGGCCGTTCCCTTGGGTCCTGTCACTAGTCACCACAGAGATCAGTGCCTGCCTCTCCTCTTCGCCTCACCAGAAGTTGGTTTCCCCTCAGTCTCCTCTTCTCCAGGGTGAACAGACCAAGTGACCTCAGCCACTCCTCATATAGCTTGCCTCATAGTCCTCCACCACCTTCATTCCTCAATGCCTTTCTTGTAGTGAGGAGGGGCGAAAAGCCAAATACAGGATTTGAGGCGCGGTCTCACCAGTGCCGAGTACAATGCCAAGATCACTGCCCTGGTCCTGCTGGCCACACTATTTCTGATACAGGCCAGGATGCCATTGGCCTTCTTGACCACTTGGGCACTCTGCTGGCTCATGTTCAACTGGCTGTTGACCAGCACCCCCAGGTCCTTTTCCTCTGGGAATCTTTCCAGACACTCTGCCCCCAGCCTGTAGCACTGCGTGGGGTTGTTGTGACCTAAGTGCAGGACTTGGCACTTCAAGATACAGCTGTGTGTTTGATTTTCAGGGAAAGAGAAGAATGCACACACTTTTTCCTCTGAAAGAGCAGTTTTCTTCTTCACACCGATTTAGAACCATGAATGTACTCTTAAGTAAGGGGAATGAGAGAAATATTAAATCTAAAGACTGATTTAAGAACAACACAACTGTCAGAAGGATGACTTTGGCATTACTAAGTTTATAATATGCTTTTAAATGCAAGAATGGTTAATGAGAGGTTCTTGCTTCTTACTTTACAAAGAGATGTAAATGAGGCATATTGTGAAAAAAAACCTCAGGAAGTTATACTTACAGTCAGAGCAACCTACAACCTGTTAAACTTGCGTAAGCTAAAAATCATACCTTTCTACCATCATTTGAAGGAAAGGAATAATTTGTTACTGAAATTCTGATCAGACAGTGTATCTGACATATTGTTTGATTTTATTTTCTGAGAAATCTTAACTTTTTAACCAAGTGAAAAATAAAAAATTACTATTTTGTAGCTTTCCATGCTCAGAGTTTAACGAAATATTTCATATTTCCACTGTGAGCATATGTTCTTCCATAGAATGAATATATCTTTTCAGTTTAAAAAAATCCATTACTGTTAAGATACAGTCCCTTTAAACACCACCACCACTGCCAGCAGCTTCCATTGCTCTTTCCTTGGCAAAGGACAGAACAAAGAAAATCCCTGTCTAGAAGACTATCTTCAAAACCGAGAGCAAGAACTCTTCTCCTCCTTTAGCTGGGCTTCTAGGAAGAAGAAAGGTAAAAAGCCAGCTCTAATCCATTGGGCATGAAGGGATAGGAAGCTGCTATGGGCTCACAGAAGTTAGTAATCAAGTGGACTGAGTAAGAGGCTTTGTGACAACAGAACTAACATAAAAAGAGAAGGCTGCAACAGAAGAGAGCTCAAGGATACTTAGCTCAGGAGTTGGCTGCCATAGTGGTTATTCTTTAGCCTTTTGCAGGATGATTGCAGTTGATCACCTGCCCACAAATCTGAGGGAACATAAATCTGGAATTTGTGAATTCATCTGTTGTGTTTTGACAGGAGAGAGGCTTTTGGCAGACAGTAAGTGGAAATAAACTCTCTCTCCAGGGCTCAGAGCCATGTTGCAACTGCTGGAGAGTATTTATGCCCTCTCATTCTCTCTTTTCAGAGAGGCTGCAGTTCAACCAGCTGCAGGGCTCTGAATCAGAAGTACTGCTTTAGCAAGAGGGAAAAGTCCTTCTGTCTGACAGATAGAGCTGCCGAGTATTTTTTTTCTGAGAAGTTGGCAGCCTGGTTTTGAGCATAGGGTCTTTTCAGGTACTTCAAGAAGATGTAGACACAAAACACCTCTAACTAATGCTAGGTCAGTTCTAATCCTTGATGTCATCAGTTTTGTTTCTCGTGTGAGAAGATTCCATTCTTCTGGAGAAAACAAAAACATAAAAACCAAAGTACTTTTTGGTTTAATTAGATCTATGATTACTAAGCTACATCCTTAGTACTGCGGCACAGTATCACTGATGAGGAAACATGAAAAGCTTGCCAAGCTTAGGTCAATTAGATAAGTACCCCAAGTGTGGCTGCTAATCTGAATCACTTCATAACTAGTTTTAACCACTTGAGACTGAAAATGAAGCTCAGTATTTCACATGAACAGGCACTCCCATGTGAGTTCTCACACTTTTTTGCTTCCATGGAGAATGGAAATTCCGATTTCAGTATATGTTTCCATTACAATATGAATAGTACCTTAAAAAAAAAGAGAGAGAAAGTTTGGCTCAACTTAAGTTTAAGTTTTAAATAAACTCTCTGTAGGGTGTGGATCTCTGATGTCCTCAGGAGTTGTTACAATAAGATGTAAGATAGTGCCAATAAAGAACTTCAAGTATTCAAACTGCACTCTCTATAAGCCCGAAGAGAAACAAAGCAGGAAGGTGGAGTGGATTCAAACAGCTGAGGTTGGGACTGGCCTGAGCTGGCCTTAAAAGAGCAAGGATGCGTTGATCTAAAGACCATTTCTAACGGTAGACTTTGTGTAGTTGGTCTGGGCCCCATAAAGGGGCTTGAGCCAGTATGCAAACATTATCTGTTGCTGTTTCAAATCTTCTGATGGGACAAGCACCCTGTGGATTGGGCTGTGACTAGTGGGCTGGCTTTCAAGGCTTAATGCTTGCCAACAGCCTCTGGGCGAGGCCAGTACAGCTTGCTGTAAGGAAAGGTTTCTTTACACTTGACAACACCGTGTTATTTCTGGGTTTTATTACATGTTTATCCTCCAGGCTCAGTAACCCTTGGGTGGACTCATCACGACCCTGGGTGAGAAGGACCACCCGGCACTGCTAGGCCCTAGGTCTGTTAGCTGCTGGCAGAAGAGAGGGACCCCCCAGACAGCACCTACCTGGAGGAAGTTGCTGACAGATCACAGCATGGATCAGGGGACTGGGGAAGGGAAAGGCTGGGGAAGTGCATAGGCAGTGTTCTCCAGGCAGGCTTTAACATTTCATTACAACTCTAAGGAGGAGTTGCCCCTTCTTTTTGTTAGTCTTGCCCAGCAGATCTCCATCTCTCTCTCCTTCTGGCTTTACGTCAAGAGCCATTGCTTCTGAATGGCAGTGGCAGGGATGGACAGGGCTGGAGGTGCAATTGCATGAGCACATGTTTGTGGTGCAGGTTATGGTCCTCCCAGTTTGGACTTTTGCACAAGAAAGCCCAGCGTAGGATGGGAGAAACCACTCTGATTGTGTGCTGATAGCATAAAAGCACACAAACAATCACACCCATTCAAACCAAAAAACTGAGCTATCTCAGTATCCTCTCACTGCTTTAAGTGGATGCCTAGTGAAGAGCAAGAGCAGGATGAAGCTACGTGAAGTTTCCTTCAGATATCCAAAATTGAACTCTCACAATTTCAAGCTACTTTCTGTCAGGAACTTCCTGAGATAGGTGTGAGGTTTGTATTCTCTAGCTACCAAAGGCTTTCCCATCTATGAGTGTCTCCAATGTCCTCTTGTGTCCTCTTGAACTTATTGTGGCTCTGTATTAACACCACTCCATGCCCCCATTCCTTGTGTTGCAGAAGTGACTGGTTTCTGAGCATCCTCACCAAGCCACTCTTCATGCTGTAGACTACTTCCGTTAAGTTGTCTCTCTTTCAGACTGGGATATTCTGTTCTGGTAAAGTAATTGCCTAAACTGAAGCTTTCTGTATACGATCAGAGATTGAAGATGGTAGTATTTATTACTTTCCCATGAATTTTCTCTGGTTTGGCTGTACCAGTTTTGATCTGAGAAGACCTGAACCCCACAGACTAATCATAACGTGAGTCAGTCATGAGTTTACATGCTAGCATAACGTTCTTCCCTCTTTTATTCTTTATTCCCATCCTGTGATGCCCTAATACTTTATTTGAGGGTTTTTTACCACTACTGAGTACTGAGCTGGCATATTCATGGAGCTGTCAAAGAAGTCCCAAGATCTTGCTCCTGAGTGCCAATCATCATCTCATAGCATGCTATTTTAGCTGTGCAACTATGATTGCTTTTTCTCCCCTATGTATCCCTTTATATTTATCTACACTACATCATATTTACCATTTTATTGTCTAGTCACTAGGTCTCATAAAGTACTACTTAAGTATTACTCTTAAAGTCAGCCCTTGTTCTTAACAGCATAAGTATTTTGCTATTGTCAACAAACTTTCCTCTCTGTTTACTCCCTTTTCCATGCTGCTTATGAACACCTCGACAGCAAGGGTTGCACTGCACAGCACTACAGAATTACTCCAGTCCCCTCCTCTGTTTCCTATCTTTTAAATATCTTTTTATCATGCAATGACTTTCCTCTTCATGATGTAGCTGCTTGACTCCCTTAAAAGCCTGTAATGAAGAATCAAGGGACAAGTTTGCTGAAAGTCTTTGGATATCCAAGTAGACTGTATCAACTGAATTGCTCTTATCTATAAATTCATTGATCTTGTCAAACAACTCCAATCTGTAAAAATGGAAAAGGTCATGCTGACTCTTCAGAAGTAAATCAAATTTATTGAAGTGTCAACGGATTTTGTTCCTAATTACACTTTCTACTAGTTTGCCTACTGCAGATTTCAGACTTTCAGGTCTGTTTTTTCTCACATCTCCCCTGGAACCTTTGCTGAAAAAAGTTGGCATTTGATATTTGATAACCACTCTTTGGATATCAAGGGACTTTTAAGCATAGAGTTATAATCTGCTATTAGACATTTAGTGATTTCAACCTTGAGGTCCGTTGAAACTCCTGGGTGTCATAATCTGTTTTTTGGCAACCTGTTGCTGCTCATTCTGTTTCAGTGTTCCCAGACCAGGTTCCTGGGCATAGCTATTTCAGACAGACTTCCCCATTCCAAAAAGGCTTCTGCTGTGGGAATCTACTCTTCTACAGTGAACAAAGTGATGCAAAGGATTCATTTAATTTCTCTAATAGCTTTATTTTCTCAGAATGCTTCCTTTGAACTCTGGTAATCAATGGGCTCCACTGATTTCCTGGTAGTCATCCTGATGTTCAGGAATAAAGATTTATTGCTAGTTTTAATTCCTTTTGCTAGAAACTCATCAAACCCCTTTTTGGCTGTCTAATTGTTATTGTACATGTAATCTTCCAGAGTGTCTGTTACTTTCTAATTTATTCATTTGGATCCAACATCAGTTGTTCGAAGGATTTGCAGTTATTCTTCTAATAACTTCCCTTATCTTGCTGTCTTCAAAGCTACCATGTACTGCCCATTTTCAAGCCTACTTGATGAATAATGTGCACTGGCCTTCTACTTCCAGCACAGCATCCTTTAGCAGACTTCACATCTTCAGGAAACAATTAATTTTCTTTGTTGTCTCATTTTGCTTCTTTTAAAAAAAATTCCTCATTTATATAGGTTTCTCCTCCAAGCCAACTCCATAATTGCCTGTTTTCTGATCAGTATCCTTAACCATTTCCTCCACGCATTAGTTATTGACTGTTTCATATTACACTCTTGCACAATACCTGGCCCATTTGCATGTAAATAATTGAAGTCTGGTGTTTGATATTGCCTTTCCTGCCCCTCTGGCATCTTGGAATTCCCCTGTATTGTGCAGCCAGTGACAACATCCTGGTCACAGAGGCAGTATCATACACAATGTTTTTGCCATGCTACGGTATATTAGATCTGAAATTTCCATCCCCACAGATTTTATGTTTCATGCTGATTAAGTAATTTGTTAGTTTTATTGATTCTAGCATGGCCTACTCTAAACTTGCTGAATATTTGGTATTACAGTGTCCCACTTACCATCCTCTTTCTGCTGTATTTCTGATGTCTGTTATGTTGATGCCTTCACTTAGACTACACTGTCTGTTCTTTTACCTTATTTCTTAACATTTCTTAATGTTCTCTCTTTCTGCCTCTCTTTCCCTGGCAGCACATGGATACCAGGAGCATTTCAGAGACAGCTACAGTAAAAATCCTTATTGTCAGCACCTCAGAGCTTCAGCTTCACTTATAGCACCTTGCATCACCTCTCTTCCACTCTCTTCTCTCTTGCTTTTGCTTTCCTACAGTATTGCTATCCCCATGGACAGCAACCATCTGGCCCTCTGCAGCACTTCTTAGAAGCTGATCAAGGTTCCTCATAGACTCCTTCCCCTTTCTGCTGTCTCCACACAGATGCTGTGGCTCCCTAAATAGACTTTCTCGTCTGTATGATCCCACTGACCTTAATTTCCTTCCCTGGCTTGGCCCAAGCATCGCGTGTACCTCCCGTGACCACAGGCTGCAGGAGCCATTCACGCCAGCACTACAAAAGCTGCAGTAATACGAGTGGAACCAAGTGCATCCTAGGTCGGAAACTTAGCTGCCCCTGGGGTGCTTTCAGGAGCCTGCAGGTACTTCAGTGCAGATCTCTGTCAGTGGAGTACCACTCCGTAACAGCACAACTGGGTAGCTCTGACTCCTGAGGGGCTATTCAGGTGTATAAAATTAAGCAGGTGCACAGGAGTTAGCAGGGTTTGGGTTTGGACATGTAAATTTAAGGCAGGCCTTTGCCTTCCTCTCTTCTGTTAATTAAGTGTAACAATTCCAGCAGCTCGAACAAACATGTGGGATTTTAATAAAATGCACAATTACAGAGCTGATTATTGGGATGGTAGCAAATACCATGTAAATCTTTTCAAAACATTTATCTGAGTCAGTATTTTTCCCTCATTCAATTTTCCCTGGCAGAGGGACGGGATGTCTAGGCAGGCTGATCATTACAGAAACATTACTAAGAGCGACTGAATGCTTTGCGTAAATTTTCATATGCAAAATCTGTGTAGAATGGGGGGAGAGACATAAGGAAGTAGTAGGCAGTTTTGTAAACGTCTTGTGCTTTATCTTGCATGGAGCTGCTTGTTCTGGTAACACGTGAATTCAGTTTTAAACACGAGCTACCAGGCGAGTTGTTGATCCTGAAAGCTGTCGTAATTTGTGTTCATTTAATTAGCTCAGTGTTGATGTTGTTGTCGTGTGTACGCTGCTGACCAAGCCACATAATCTCCTCCCCGGTTGTGCTGTAGCACTCCTAAGTCCTGTGATGAGATTCTGCAGAAAGCATTAACCTTCTTTGTCTGACCCTTTTATTTTCACTCCCCCCAGGCTTTCGTACATGTCCGCTGCTAGTTTAATTAAAAAAAAAAAGAAAAAAAATTGCATTTACATTGGCTAGTCCGCCAGCATATATGTATCTGGCATGAGAATAAATGCTCATAAATGCAGTGAGAGCTTGATGACTGTGGGTTACCTTTTAAAGACAGTGCTCAGAGGTTTAGCAGCCTGATTCCCACTGACATTAATGGAAGGCATGAGGCTAAATCATAGTGCATTGCTTTCAGATCTGACCCCAGAACACATTTCCTGATGGGAAGGGGCACAGCCTGAGAAATAAAAGTTTACAAAACCAGAGAGCTGAAATAATTGAATAAAAACTAGGAGGCATAGGTGCAAAACTGAATGAATTATAATTCTGATAAGCTTGCGTGTAAGCAATAAATCCGTAAGAGGAGCGGAGAAAAGAGAGAGTTTAATCACACTGGAAACATTTATGTATTTTCACTCAGTGGAAAACGTTATAGGCTTGACCTCATTTTTATTTACCAGATCTGAAGATGCTGATATCCTATGACAGTGAACACTGAGTGACAGCCTGCAAAGCCTACAAGCTGCAGGGCACACAACTTCCCAGCAGGTGGCTTGAGCAGAGCAAACCAGGCTTGGGCTTTGGGGAAAAAGAACTTAAAATAGCTACAAAAAAGTATCAGAGAGTTCATTCATGGCTTATTGATGCCATAGATCTTAGTTACATTTCAGGGACTGAGGAGTAAGGCAAAAGATCTTTCTCAATCCTGAGCACTGCATCAATATTGCACGACTGTTTGGTCTAAAGTATTAAGCTTTTTTGTCTTTTATGATTTTGAGTAGGCAGTGTGATGCTGGTTTACATAGCTTGGCATCTAGTTGTAAGATTGGAAGACAAATTTGGCCTTCACTTGAGGACTGGTGAGCAGGAGTGGATTCTACAGAGAGAGGATGGATTTTGTGGCATGCAGCTCAGTGAAACGAAAGGCATTAGCACGCACCCACTGCAGAAGGTCGCATGAGATGACACCAGGATGACAGCACAAGTAGTGGGTTCTTTGAGGCTGACAGTAACATTTTCAAATGCTTTGGAAATTATCAGCTCGAGTTTCTCAAGTTCCTTAAGTTCTACTTCCATGTCACTTGTAAGGCTTTTAAAATAGTATGCCTCAGGTTTAGAAAGACAGCCTGATGGAAGAGTGAGATAGTAAAAGCAGGCAGGAGACTGGGTTTTCAAAACAAAGAAATAAAAAATTCTTTTTCCCTTCTGTTCATCTCACACAATCTTCTGAAATATTATATTGTTTTGATAATTTGTAATTTACAAGAAGGATTGTCAGCATAAAGTAAGCAAAATCCTAGGATTCAAAGTATAAGTGAGTCACTATAAAAGTGATAAAGAGTCAAGAAGAGAAAATCCAGTTTTGGAAAAGGAATAAAAGAATAATGAAGACCAGACCTAGACAGCTAACATTTGTGACACTGTCTTACAAAGAAAAAGTATCATAAACTCTTCAAGTCAGGATGCCAATAAGAAGTATCCAAAGAAGGATGTACAGAAATGGTAGAGTTTCTCTCTTCCAGTCAGAATAACAAATGTGACAGTTCAGCAGTCCTGAGAAGGAGCAATGCCTTGTATGAGCTCCACAACAGAGGGAAGGCTTCATGTCACAAAATAGGCAAAACACCGGCTAGACCGTAAAACAAACAGTTGTTGCAGCCCGGAATGGTATGAGCAGGAAAATGAAGTTGTTTGATGAGCTTCCCCTTCAGCAAGAGCCCGTGCCACTCCGTCCTTCTCTAGTTATGTGCTTAGGTGGGAATGAGTTCAGGGTTTATCCATGGTTTCACCTGACACAATAACTGAACTTCAAAGACTGTGTTGCTCACACTTTAAGAAGAATGTCTCTCATTAACAGTGGGAATGTTTTGTAGAATATGAAAATATCCTTTTAAGCTGCAACCACACAGGCATGATCATTATAATTATGAGTAGTGAAATGCCTGTAGATTCTGCTCTATGTTTAGCAGTCAGAATCAGGGGCATTAATGTTGCAGACAAAGATAGGATCTGATTTCTCTTCCCGGAGTGGCTGCTCACTCCTCTCAACTGAGCAACCACAACATCCATATTCATATACTATTTTTTTCTCTAAAACATTGCCCTTGGTTTTGCTTATTTCAGTGTGAAAACTGCTTGCAGTCTCCTAACAGCCCCACAAAATTTCCTGCCCTAATTGCAAGTGTGCTCTGGAAAGAAGTGCTGCCACAGCCAATATAAACAGGGTCAAGGCAGAGCTGAGAAGCAAAAAGGACATACCTAATCAAAAGGGAGACTTTTCTGGTCATAAGCTGTTTCTGGAGGCTCTGCCAAATCCAAGAGCAGTGTCTGATTTGACCTCTTATGTTAATAGCCTTAGCATTTCCAACCTTTTTCTGACACTTGTCTTTGGTACATCTGCTGTAAGCGGTTATCTATTTAAACGAGCATTTTTTACTTGGAGTGGATTTGGTTTAGTTCTTATACAAAAAAAAGTAGCCCTTTCAAAACAACCAGAAAAAACTCAGGAAAAAACCTCTGTGTGGCAGGAGTCCCAAAATTCATCTCTGAAAACACTGAGCCGCACTCTTTTTGAAAGTGCCAGTTCTGTGAAAGCCTTGGCAGTCTCTGCAGGGTACCAAGTGCCCTAAGTTTTCAGGATAGTACTTGCAATTTAAAGCTGCTCAGGAGGCTGCAGGATCAGGCTCCTAGGGCTAAAAAATATCTCCCTCTTCTTGCCCATGGACATACCCAACATGTTAATTCTACAGTCATTAAAGAATTACAGGCTCTCACAGAAGGCGTGATCTCATATCCTGGAGATTAAATCTGGTTCTTAGCCTTACTTTCCAAACAGAAAGATAAAACACCTCCATAATAAAACAGATTAGCAGAGAAAATATGGGGTTACTAAATAAGTGACAATGTAAAGCAACAGTAAAGCAGTGCAGAGCTCACTAGAGATTTTTCTGCTTCTACAGTGACACCAACTGAGGAATTGCATCTGGTGATGACATCTGTGTATGCTCAGTGGTTATTTATGCCACTGAAGAAAAATTAGCCATTTAGTCATCCTGAAAATACTTTCTTATAGAGCACGAAGATGTTGCTTTGCTTTCTAGGGATGAAGAACTCAATTTTGCAGGGGTTGAGTGACCTCCTTCCTCGATGAGCTTACCTGATGCCAGCTGAGGATGCTCAGCACATTACAGAAATGCATTTCACTTCCAAGGAGTGAAATCTTGACTCTTTTGAAGTTAATGGGAGCTTTGCCATCAATCTGGCTAAGATTTCATCCTAGGTCTGTAAAAGAGATCCATCTACAGTCTGCATACATGTTCTTTGACATATTGCTGACCTTGACCACCGTTACGGTGTGTATAAAACCACAGATCATCTTCTGGAGCTTACCATATTTTATAATGATAACAAGGAACTCTTTTTTTTCTAGGACCTCCTATAAAATATAAACCTCCGAAAAAGCCTAAGCTCTTCTTCCATTCACAACCCCCTTTGAAATGTGGAAAAATGAGAAAGAGAATGTTTGCCATGATTTAGGCATCTGCCAGCCAGCTCTGATGTGCCTTGCAGAAGGATTGGCCCAGCTGTAGACGGGAACACATTACTCTGAATATGTATAGACATAAACAATGCTTAGAAGCTACTGCCCAGTTTCAAATCCTCCTGTCCCTCCCCCACATATTGAATTAGTGCATTTATAATGGCATCTCTGTTTATTTAATAAATCTAAATTTCAATTACAGACCACTAACAATTAGTCATACAGACTAGATATGACAGATGGGCCTCATTCATGGTTGATTACACTAAAAAATGTTATGTGAGTCTACTCTTAAAATACTATCATTCTAATACCCTTGTTGAATGCAAATAGCTGAGAAGTCCGTAATGTATTAGCGAGAAATTTGGCTTCCTGATAATATTGCAATTTGCACAGAATATGAAGTTTATATTATAAAAGGGGTTCATTATTGTCTCCCATTTTCTGGAGTTCATTAGTAAAAATTATGGCAGTGTTTATGTAGATAAATGTAACATAGTGTGATAATTTGGTTAGTCTTATTTCTCTACATGGGCTTGATTTAAAACATCAAACAAGAAAATGTACCCAAGATAGACAAATACTTGCATGGATCATGGCAAGGGTGTGCCTGAATAATGTAGGGGATTTTATATTTGCCTTTGACTCCCTTGGAAATCTGATATTCTAAAATTCAGCCATGAATTGACAGCTATGAAAAATATCTCTTGTGATGAAAAAATAGGATCCCCCCTTCCTCCCAGCATGAAATGAGTATGTTGTATGTGTTTTTCCTTTCAAAATGTTCATATAGACTCGTGTAAAATACATAAACGGAAGATTTTATGTTCCTTCAAAAGGACTTTAACTAAGACTTATATATTCAATAATACTTGTATATTATATATATATTTTATAGCCTCTGAGACTCTAGTCAGAGCAGGGGAAAGTGATCACAAAAATGTTACATAGAGGAGCACATTTGAATGGCATTAGACTTCTGATTTCTATTCTCTTGTCCTTTCAACCCTATTCACAAATGCTTCCTTTTTTTAGCTGGCTAGCAAAACTGAATTATAATGCCATGCTACAAGGAACAATTCTGACAATCTTTCCCTAAAAAAGCACTTATTTTAAAAAGAGATTTATTTGTTTGTCTTGAAACAACTTCAGAAAAAAAAAATCCTGTATTAAAGAAAATGAAAAGGTTAGGAGAAAATTCTTTTGAGGAACACTAATGAGAAAATCAGGAAAGGGCATATCAGATAACACAAAACTACCCCAGAGAACAACTGACCTTGAAAGATCTAAGTTAAAATCAGAAAAATTAAGGAGAAAGGGCAATTTTAATCTGAGATGTAAAAATAACCTAATTCAATTGAGCTCTGTGTTTCATATTTATGGCATAAACCTTTGTCCTTTTCATTTATTTGTATGAGCGACACTAAACATTTGATATCTGGAGAGCCAGTTTGTCATTGATAATCTCTGATGGCTATGAAAGATGAAATATATTCAAAGTTCATACTTTAGGCTTATAATATATATAGCACTTCTGCAACTCCAGAGTAACAGAAAAGACCATAAAGCAACTTAAATGGTCTCCTGAGGAGCCTTTCCATCCCAGCAGGACCCCGGGTGACAGCTCTCACCACAGAGCAGGTGGGTGAGGAGGAGGCAGCACGATGTAAATGCTACTATAGGTCAGTGACCCCTTGCTGTTCAACAGCCCTCTTAGGTATGGCCATAACTGAGGTTGTTCCTGAGGCCAGTATCTTTATGGTACCCCTTGAGGACACCAAAAGAAAAGAATAGACAGTGGAAAGTCCCTCTCTCTTTTCTCTCTCTTGGATCTGGTACTGTGCCGAGCACAGCTACGGGGGCGGTGACAGGCCAGTGTGTGTAACCCTATTCAGAAAAAATCATGGTTGGTAATTCTGTTAAATCACTTTATCCCAGAGTAAAGCAAACATCAGAGCAGATTTTTGTATTCTTATTTTTACAGTTTTCTTGCTTGGCTGACAAAATAAATAAAATTTATATGCCTGTCTGTCCATCTGAGTCTATGTGGGTTTTCATGTTTAAGCTGGCTGCGTTCCCTGGAGTATATGCCATGTTGCCATTAATCACTATGTGATGATATGCACTAAAAGCAATGTCTGTGTATGTGGTAAGAGAAGAGCTACATACTACTCTGGAATTATATGCTGAATTCACTCACTTGCATGGCTTGCAAAAATCTCTTTGTCAGAAGGGAAAATAAAAGCAACGTATCCAAGGAGCTTCAGGGGTGTTTCCAGGGCAATGTCTAACTCATGATTTGCTCAACATCCCTTGGAAATTCTTCATTCTGCGTCAGAGGAAGAATCTGTGCTGTTACATTACTGATTGCAAATTTTAGCAAGTTTGAACTGGGGCTCGGTAGGCAAAGGTTAAGCCCTTCTAACTGCTGAGACAGCTCTGGACTGATCCAGGGTTGACACGCTCCAGTTAGCTGGAGGTCCAGCACTGTACAGAGTTCTTGATAAATGGCTCTTGGCTAGTTCACAGGGCAGAAAACCTCCATGTCATTCCAAAGGGAAGAAAACATCCAGCTGAAGGGTCTGCTGCTTGTGATTCGTTGACACCTCTTGACTCACCCAGGTTCTGAGAAGGGCTCCTTTTTGCAGTCTGAAATGCTATATTTCTCATCCAACTAAAAGAAATGCCTACCTGCTTGCACTCTTTTTGATGACAGACACCATCGGACCAACTGTCCTTGCCTGAGAGGAAGCACTGATGTCCAGGAAGCCAGTGAAGCTGGGATGCCTCATATGTTGAGGTCCCTGCCACCCTGTGGGGGACCTGAGCTTCGGTGATGCTGCATTTGAGGAAATCCCAGGGCTCCACACCACAAGTGTCTCATGTCTTGATGCAGTTTGGAGCAATTTCACATTATTCTAGCTGTGAAAGTTCCTGTTACCATTCTCTACTGGAGAGATTTGTGCATGTTAAATTAGCCAATCTACAAAATAATGACTTGCACCTAAAAAGTAAGATAATAAAATGATTGAGGAGGAAATAATTGTAATGCTCATGAGCAGTAGTAAATTGGTTATAACAAATAAAATACTTGCTTTAGCTTGCAATTGTAAGAGAGAGAAAACAGTGCCTACATATATGTTTGAAGTCTGAAAAGGTGATGAAAAAGTTTATTTTCTAGTTTCTATCCAAATACACCAGTATGAATGATGATACAGAACTCCTGCTGCTTTTTGCTGCAGACCATTGTTATTCCTGTGGGTGAGATATGGAAGATATATGATATTTATATAGTTTTAAACTATGAACTCTCTCTCAGACTGTATCCTGTGGGGCCACAAGATGGATCTTTTAAGGGATTCTCCTTTCCCGTTTCTCCTCTGTCTTTCTAGTCTTCTTTGCAATACAAACCTGTGGGCAGCACACAGTCCAACTCAGATTTTCTTTTCCACGGCAGCTCTACAGAAGCAAAGAGGAGGCCCTGGGAGAGTTAATTCTGTGTCAAGCAGCATTAGCTGTAGCTCTGATTTCCAGTCGGAAATCCCTGGGGTTGGCTGAGGACAGTGCTACAGACAAGAGCTGGTCTCCTGATCTGTCTCTCCCGCCTCACTGATTACCCCAGGCCCACTGAATACCTCAGGCCATCTTCTTTTTATCCAGCTGATGGAGGGGCAGTGCTATGGAGGAATTACAATCCCTGCCATTGCCCCAGATTATGTCAGGCTTTCATCCCTCCCACTCAAAATCAGAGGGAACAGTTTGATACTGAGGCTTATAGTACAGTACTTCAGGAAAAGAAATAAAATCTTTTTTCTTCCATATTTTTTTCTAGTTGTTGTGGTTTAACCCAAGCTGGCAACTAACATCATGCAGCCACTCACTCATTCCCCCTTCCCAGTGGGATGGGTGAGAGAATCAGAAGAATAAAAGTGAGGAAACTCTTGAGTTGAGATAAAGAGAGTTTAATGGGACAGAGCGAAAGAGAATAATAATAATAATGATGATGAGAATAATTATAATAATAATAACAACAACAGAAAAAGTAGGTTATACAAAGTAAGTGATGCACAGTGCTATTCCTCACCACCCACTGACTGATGCCTAGCCAGTTCCCAAGCAGCAGCCCCTGTCCAGTCCCTCTAGTTTATATACTGAGCATGCCCTCATATGTATGGAATATCCCTTTGTCCATTTGGGGTCAGCTGTCCCAGCTGTATTGCCTTCCAAGCTCTTGTGTCCCTCCAGCCTTCTCAGTGACAGAGTATGAGAAGCCGAAAAGTCCTTGACTTATTATAAAGACCACTTAGCAACAACTGAAAACATCAGTGTGTTATCAACATTATTTTCATACTAAATTCAAAATACTATACCAGCTACTAGGAAAAAAATTAACTCTATCCCAGACAAAATCAAGACACTAATATTTCTTTTTGTTATTTCCCCACATTATTAATATATTGACATGTGATATAATTGGAGCAGAAACTTTTCCCTATATAAAGCTTTATATGTGGTACTGAACAGGCAGTAATGTCCTTCCTTATCCATGAAGTTGTATGGCTACATGAAGATTTTTCCTGTGAAGGAATCAGCTTGGATTTCCTACTATGACTTTTTCTTCTGTTAGCATAGACACTTCTAAAAAACTATTTCAGCTGAAAAAAATAACTGAACAATGTTTGCCACAGAAGCAGCCAGGAATACAGACATTTCTCTTCAGTCTGCGCTGCACTGGGGAATCTGCAGGGCTTTTCAAGACCTTTCTCTGACCCAGCCTGCAAGAGTTTTGCTACTTCAAGAGCCTGTAGCTCTTGAAGCTCTTGCTAGCTGATGACAAAAGACATTTCATGGTCACCTGATAACCTTGTTTTTATATGTACATTACTTTTAGACGTGATTGACAGTTCAAGCTCAATCCAGCATTTCTAACAGCAGCCTCTTATGATTACTCTAACCACTCTGTTAAATCCCAGGCTTTTCTTAAATCCCGGGAACTGACAGGAATCTAAATACGTGAATATTAACCTCGGGTCACTAGAGCTTAAGTTTTTGCAATGCACAGGTCTTGCATTAATACATTGTTAATTTTAGCAATAAATGACAGCAAGACATAATCTGATTCTGTTTCATTGTACTTATTATTCCTTCAGTCAGATATGGAACTTACAAAAGTAAGTACCAAAAATGCCATTTCTAACACTAGTTTTATTAATGTAAATTGCAGTGCCCCTACATCCTAAAAATATGGTGTCTTGTGTGCGGTAGGAATTTCTCTACGGAAATGAATAATTTTTTTCTGAGAAGAAAACAGCCCCATTCTCTGCTGGCTTAACTCTGGTGGAGTCATATCATGAGAGAACTGCTTTTTGTTCTAAGGTCTTTATCCCCCCAGACCGCAGAAGTGCAGTTTCAGTCACCCATTCCTTCTGTTGTGCCAAGAATGGTCAATAGTTTCAAACCACAGTGACCATGAAGTAAAATTCATCAGATCCTCGAAACAGGATTGAAGTGCTCTCGAGTTCTCATCCCACCTGTTTACCAATAAACATTTTCTATCTCTCAGGAAAGGAATACAAAAAGATTGAAGTAAACATTACAGTTGTGATTTTAAAATCAAATTAAGTGGGAAATTGCTATTTTTCACTGCCTCACAGTTATCTTCTTGTGTAGGCCTGGAAGTTTTTAACATGATATTTCAGAGAAATCTAATTTCCTCCTATACTAAAGTCTGTTTCTGAGTTATCTCAGCAATGCCCAATTCTATGGAAAAGATTTCTGATCTACACTAGTGACACAAACAGAGCTGTGTAGTGTTTGTTTCCTGTTATCTGCTGGAAACAGACAATTAAGTTGCCCTGACAATACCCAGGTGCTCCTTTTCCGGAGCAGAAAATTCTATTCTTCCCAGGAACTACTCAGTTTACCTTTCATCAAATGAGAAGGATTTTCACTTTCATTCTCTATTTTAAAATTCACACAGGATTTATCCTGCAAATGTCAGGTGCTTGATAACAAAAGCACATATTTACTCTGAAGTCAGAAGCAGCTCATATTTTACATAAGACTTGGAAGCGCAAGGAAACAGTGATTCCTCTTTGACTAAGCTGTAAGTCAACTGGTTGGTAGTGTTTATATTTCTGAATGGTTTGGTATAGTCAGTAATTTATATTGATCCTGGCTGTGTGTATATGAGAAGTACCACTGGGGATGTTTAGACATAGTGTGCAAAGTTTTTCAGGTTTCTTTCTTCCGGATGATGAGAAGTGCAGGGCTGAAAGTGCCATTTTGAGTAGCTCTTTTAATCGTGTACCTTACTCCACAACATCATATCCTACTAGCCCATGATTAGGACACTTGCTAATGTACTCATTTAATTTGGCAAATGGAAAAGAAAGCACCCTGAACAAACGGTTGGAGCAAATATTGTCAAAAGCAGCCTCTGACCTGAGGGTACAGTGCAGATGAGTGCAAGTTTGGTAATATCAGTATCTGTCTAGAAAAACTGCTCTTCAGGCACTGGAGCAGGTAGCTGGGATCTTCCCACCAGCTTCCTACCATCTCCATAGGTGCAGGTTGAATTAAACAATCCCTCTGTGCACTGGGACTTGATAAAAATACATGACTGAGAGCTAAATCACGACCACAACCACATCCAGACTTATTCAACTGTGGATGCAGGTTCCAGAGTCTCAGTCTCAAGCTCAGTATTCACATATGCACAGTCTCACACACACTTTCTTATTAATGGAAGCTAGGACAAAATATTCTATACAATTATGTATTCAATTGCATACAAACTGCCATTCATCAGTTGGCTGACTCATTGTCTTTGTTTCAAAGTCCTTGCTTGTGCTTCACTTCTGCTATTCAGGTATCATCAGTGAACTCAATTAAAACTTCAGATAGGACATTCTTACACTTTCGTTTCCTCATTAAAATACTTTCCTTGGTAGAAATGTAAAGTTAAAGGAAATTTCAAGCAGATTTATAGAGTACTTAAGGGGTTTTTTTAACAGCTCAAAGTAATAACTTGTGTATGAATCTCCATTTCTCTTTAGGTAATTGAAATTGCTTGAATAAAAAATAATAAATAGAGCATAAATCCACTACCACCAGAATGAGTTTCATTAACATGTTGAATATTTACCGGAAATTTGGTTTTCATTAACGTTAAATGATAAAAATTCTCTTGCTTGCTAGAGTTAGATCCATGTTCTTTGAATTGCTGATCACCTTTTTTGAAGTGCTGAGGGCTCTGATGTTCAGAAATTATTCAGCAGTAGAAGCACACCGCCTACAATGCAGTTAGACTCTTAGTTAAAAAAAAATGCTTTTAAATTAAATGTAGAGCCACCCTCAACTTTCTATTTAGAATTTGACTTGGAGCTTTTAATGGGTTTGCATATTGCTGTGAATGTAGCCAAATGACTATATTAATGAATTAAATTCTAGTTATGATTCTTTTACATCTGAACTGTAAATCAAATTATTTAGATCTTTGTACACTTTCCAGTACAGAATTGTTTTTTAAAGCCCCTGAACTATCACACCAAGGAATTAGACCAGTTCTACCAGCTACACAGCATGCAACACCAGTCTGATTCTACTGAGAAGCAGATCAGAGAAGGATGTTTAACAGCAAGCTGCATCGTTCCTTTCTTGAGTGAATCGAGCAGTGAATTGGCATGTTTCTAGCCATGCATTGAAAGAGGCACCTTTTAAACATTGTAATCTGGTGGTGAGAGTACTAAGGAGTGTGATTTTACTTAAATCTATCTGTGAATAAGAAAAGAAGTGCATCTGAAATTTTGTAAGAGATCTCCCGGACACCTTTTGCTCTGCAAACTTAAATCATTGCATAAGAGCCCACATCTGTGAGCTGTTCTATTTCACTCAAATCCTGCATAGTGATTTTAATAGTCTTTACACAGTTCATCAAACCTCTTCACAAAGACTAATCTGCTCAAGAACGAAATGGTGTTACAGATATTTGCATGTTATGCCCTCACTAGTAGAATCATTTTAGATTTAGTGTTTGTAATGATTAAGTGGTTAAACTTAGTGTTTGCATTGGGGTTATCTGGTGAAAGCCAGTGATGCTCACAGATGGCAAATACATGTAAATATCCATGTTTGGCCTGAGAAATGGGGGAATGCTGCAGTAGTCAAATCAAAAGCAGATAACCTCCAGCTATATCGCTGGTGAATCATGATTCCACTGAAGTCAGTAGCAAAACTCCCATTGATCTCACCTGAGATAGCACATTACTGACCCTGCTATAGTAGCAAATTCGTGTAGCGCTGGGTTCGAGTGTCAGAGCAATCTCCTGAAACGGGCTGATTAAAATCAGGCAGATTGGTATATTCTCTGCCTCTTAAATCAGTCTGATTTTAATCAGCTGCTTTCGGGAGTTGCTCCGAGGACTTTTCTGTACGTGCGTAAGTGCTTTGCGGACTTGGGCCCCCTGTACCAAAGACAGTAAAACACACTGAGTTTTATGAAGAGTTGAAAGAAACAAACACATAATGCTACTCCTCCATTGACTTTGGGAGAAGGAGAAATGACAATTTATAAAATAAAAGCCAAAGCACTCTTAATATCCCCTTAGCAGTTCAGCTGAAAAATGTGACCTTGGCAGAACTGGATGTTTTTCAGCTTCATTTTACCGATTATTTCAGTGTAAGAATTAAAGCTAGTCTAAGTCCACAAACTCAAGCAGCATAAACATGTAATTTAAATAGAACAGTCTATACTAATAGGACTCCTTTTGTTTGAATTAACAAAAGAGATACCCGCAGTAGTACATTTTTAGAAGTTAAGCCAGCTACTTGCCCCCTGCTATGGAGTGAGCATGAATTGCTTGAAGGGCAGTGGCAGAGCAAGCACAAACAAACAAACAAACAAATACTTGGAAAGGAAACAGACTGAACATCCAAAATAAAAGGAACACTGTTGTTCTCTACAGGAGTGTTTTCGCTCTTATCTGTGCTACATAACCAACCTAAAACTCTTCAGCTAGCAAACAGTCAGAGCTTTAGAGGGACTTGGATGGCTTAGGGGATTGCTTTTGGGATACAGAAGCTTTCATCTCTACGTCATTGCTTCTGGCTCTCATCCAAACAGGGTAGTGATCAAAAGCTGCTGTATGATGAGCCCTTCAATACTCTGCATGAAACAAGCGGCGGGTGTCGCGTCTGCCTATCTGCACCCACAGCCCCCAGCTGAGACCCCTGCCAGCCTTTGCTTGTGACACAGGCTTGGGCTACCCAGGGGGGTACTGGGGTCCCCACCAAATCTCCACTAAGGATTTCTGTATCCCTGCAAAAGAGACCTACACTCACAGGGTTCATATCACCAGGGGTACCAGAAGAGAGTGGGTACCACCACACTGCATTGCTCCCAACCCCAGAATCTGGTAAGGGCATGAGGAAAGAGATCCAGAAACACACCTCCAGATGGATGGAGCTTTAGGCAGCAATGTGGGAAAGGCTGTCCTTCCTCTCACAACTGCAAGCAATATCATCAATTACACTTCTCATTAGGCAGAAATTACTTAGAGGGGAGGGAAGAAGAGGAAACACAAACCTTTTTGGTTAATGTTAACACTAACTGCAATTATGGCCAAACTCCTGGCAGCCCTCAGTAGTGGAGTTCTTGGATGAGATGGTAAGTTTCAGACATCATGGAAAGTTTTCTAAATCAGGTATGATATTCTCAGCTATTTTTTTTCTTGTGTCAGAAAAGGGATTTGAAAGAGTAGACCTACCTGCTAAGTTCCTCAAGCTGTGTGGAAACAAAACTTATCTTAGTGGAAGAATAAATTTGAAGGACCAGGTTGGGCTGGAGAAGGAAGCTGAGTTCCTGTTATCAAAAGAGAAATGAAACTCTTGGTATGATCACCCAGAAAACTTACTGCTGGCAACTGCGAAATTGCTGCTATATCAAAAGACATCAGAGACACAAATACATGGTTTTAGAAGGAGGTACTATTTTAAGTACAAAGAAGTCTTAGAGGAAATAAAATGAATTAATGTGGATTGACTCTGCTTTATAGACCAGATTTCGAGAAAATTTCATTTTACAATGAATATGGCCCTCTGCATAAAAAAGAGGTGAAGGTTTTAGTCACATATCTTCAAAGCTGTAAATCATCATTGCTTACATGGCTTAAAAAAATGGTTCTCAGAATTATGATCTTATAAAATGACAGCAATGTTTGGTATTAATTACCTCATGAAGGAGCTGGAATTTATGTTAATGAAATCTACCTGGTACGAATGCATTTGTTACAGGCTGTCACCCACTAATGTGGATGAACAAGAAGTGTAAGAGAAAAATCACCTGAATTACTGCCACTAAATAGGTACAAGAGTTCCATGCAGGGCAATGGTTTTTAAGTCTCACATGGAATTCATACGACCGATGAAAGTGATGTATAGGGATAGGACAGCTCCTTCTCGACTGAAAAAGTATGTGAGGACACACTGCCTCTGAGGATTATGAGATACAGAGAAACAGAGCAGGAGTTAACTATAAGAGCTGGAAGGGAGGGAAGCTTAGCTAGAAGGCAGTCGTGTGCAAAATAGCAACTTTAAGGTGGCAGCTGCTTTTCTCTCCCAGTTGAAAAAACAGCATTGTAGGATGGGTTTGCATCAGACATGGAATTAAAATCATAGCATCCCCAGGGGGCTGGGCAGCTGCATAAACCAAGCTCCTTCATTTGTGTCCTTGCTCCTGGTGCTTGTGTCTGAGAGCCTCAGTGATGTACTTGCAGTGTGCACCTGGCTTGCAAGAACCGCATCCTCCACTACACTTTACCTGTCAAATAGAGCATATTGCTTCTCTTCCCATGACATTTAGGTCTGCTCGAAAGGGCAGAGTGGTAGCAAGAACTTGGCTCTTCACCTTTACAAGCTGGTGTGCGCACATAATCACTTGACTCAAGGAACTGAGACTTTGGGAAAAGCACCAAATGCTTATGTGCCTTGAGATAAAATTGTGAGATTCAGCAGCACTGCTGTTTGGAGTGCCAGGAGCTTGTGGGTGGAGCACAACTAAGTTTCTATTGACGCAGATTAGTGTACTTAAGATGACAAGTCTGATACAACCCCGAATTTGAGCTCCTAATGCAGAACACCCTCAAACCCCTAGTGACGTTATGCTGGGGAAAGGGTACTGTGGAGTTGCTGGGCTGGCTCCCACTGGAGTTCCCCTGGGAGACAGATTTGTGGCAGAGCCAATGTACACAGAGCAAGGTACAAGAGTGAAATCAGCCTCATGGATTTTTTTATTTGCCCTGATATCCTCCTTACGGGATAAAACCAGTGGCTTTTGGTACTCCAGTTAAAAACTCTCTTATGAAAAGGGCAGATGGAAGTGACTGATTGTCAGCAAATGTCATGGGTGGGAACTAATCACGGGTTTGTAGAGTGGTTTTGGGAAGTGGCTCTGCTCAGGAAAAGGCTCTTGGCTGCAGGTCCTGTCCAGGGGGGCTCAGGATGTGGAAGAGTTTAGCATCAAAGAGCTCCGCTCTGAGTGGAGCTGAAGAGTTCTTGAATTATAAATGCATTAAAAATACCAAGCATTTTTCAGTCGTATTTCAGAATTTTTCACTCTATCAGCAGAGTAAAAGAGATGAAGAAAGATTTTGCAAGGTGTAGGGTAAAACAAAGCAGAGAGTAATAAAATACTACTTGTAAACGAGCCCAGTTGGAAAGAGAGGCTCTTTATGACAGCTTGCCGAGGCTGTAGTGTTTTGCAAAACTGTGTGATAAACTCCAAATAGCTTCTCTGCAAATCTCTGGAGGCAGAACTGAGCTAAGGCTGGCTGCTGTTGCTGCCACAGCTTTCAATGAATGAGCTCAAAATGGACCCTCTAGTGACAGCTCTGTCAAAGAATAACAAACAGATGCTCTAAACAACAACAACTTCAACATACATATTTTTGTAGGTATAAATGAACCTTAATGTGCTGGCTTCAAACAAAATGAAAAGCTCAAAGTTTTTAAGATGAGTGGTTGGACTGTGAACAAAATAAAAATGAACGCAGATAGTACTGCATTTTCTCCCCTATTTAGTTTGCAAAGCACGATTCTCACTAGAATTGTGATGAGAACAGAATACAAAAATAGTTGGTGTTGGTAGGGGAAAAGACTGGATAAAGGTAGCTCTGCCATCATCTTCAGAAAGGAATTGTCAGAGGAGTCACCATCACCTAACAGTTCAGGTGAACTGGCTCCACAAGGGAGTGTCTGAATGATTTTGCAAACTCACAGTTTTGACAAGTAGCAAAACAACCATGTTTTGGAGGAGACACTCTAGACAGAAAAAACCAATTGCCTAGAAATGGGCTTAATCAGAACCAAATTATTACCTCATGATATTATTTATGTCTCTACAAATACCTGATTTCATACTACCAATAAATTCTGCATTTGGAGTATTACGTTGCTGCTTCTCTCACAAGCAGAATAAACCAGGAGCACCTGCCTCTGAAAAGCATGAGAATCTTTTCAGCAATGGCATGTGGTGCAGGTGAGATGAATCTCCACACTCACAGTTATGTTGGGTAAAATAAGGGTTGTACTGCATGTGACAGTCAGTTTTAGTTGTGTGACTGTCAGGAGGACTCCCCTGGCACCAAAGTACTGGGAGCTCTCTCACGGACACCATGCAAGAGTTAACATTTCTGTGGGTGGAAGCAAGGTGTCCTTTTTGGATTCTGCTCAGGTGTAGCTGCTTGTGCAGTCTCAAGGAGCTACTGCTATTGCCAAAGGAAAATTAAAACAAATCTGGCTTGGCTAATACAAGGCTATGAGTATTAATGGCTTTTTCTCCAATTGCCAGAAAGTTTCAATCTCTGATGTGATAAAGACAGATTATGTACAGACCAATGTTATCATGCTACTTTTAAATTTTGGTATGCTAGAAATTGTAATAATTTTCCCTGGTCTTTTGGCAAGCCAAAAGGGAAGGTAAGAATCACAATAAGAACGTGATTGTTATTTTCAAGAAAGGAAAGAACAATTCTTAGGCATTAAGACTATTAGTTTGGACAATTATAAAAACAACACCACTTTGTGGACCCAGGTCTCAGAATTGCTGAACATTCGCAGCTCAGTAAAATCAATAGCCTCTACTCAGGATTACTTAAATCTAGAACATGCCAACATTCAGTGCTATTTAATACCGGATACCTATTAGCTTTAAATGATTGTATATATTTTGACAGAACTGCTAAGATATGTTGTTACAAATAGGAAATTCTTAACTGTACCACACAGTGAAAAATAATCCACTCATACAAGGAAAATTATATTAACAAATGCTGCTAACAGCAAACATATTTACAAACCAAAGCTGAGCAACAAACACATATACCAGATGTTACTGGGATATAGACAGTCTGAATTGCTCAGCTGAAGTAGCTGAAATTCTACAGAGGAATTTTTTTAGAGCATGTATTTCATGATGGATACCCTAGTTCTTGAGCAAAGTGTCATGGGAGTCGGAATACGGCAGTTTTGAAGTTGTCTTAAAGATTCGGTGGCAAGTAAAATTTCATCAACTTCATATAAATTTTCCCCTTTTTCTTCCACATTTGTAGGTATGAAAGACTCTTCAGCCATACAAATGATAGTTTGTTTTAAATGGAAATTTTTGAAGGGACTTCACACTGTCAAATAACCACCTTCATCAAGAGGCAGGATTTTCTCTGAAGTGACAGAGGAAGGCCCTTCTTCCCCATTGTTCCGTCCAGAGCTAACTAGGCTTTCCCTTGCCTAAACCTCCTTATCTTTTCAGCAAATCCCATGTTTCACAGTGGTTGAGGTAGTTGGAAGGTGGACCTACACAGTGGTGTTCATTCATTGTGTTTGCACTTTCACTCCCTGACATTCCCTGCTTATCTTCAGTTATCTGCAGTTTTGTCTCATCTGCTCCCTCCAGCTTGAAGAAAGCATCCTGGTTTCCTGGCAGGAAAACCTGCCAGGACAGAGGCAAGGATAGAGGCAAGCTCAAGCTTTGCCTTCACAGTCTATCTGGATCCATCGAGGTCAAACCATTTGGCTCTGGAGGCTCAGCTCTGAAGCAGCATAGCCACTTACAGGAATGTTTGCATTGTCTGTATCAGGTATCTTCTACCACAAATCCTCCTTGTTCAGCTTTCCTGCTTGTGGGCTGTTTCTGAGACTATCTCAGTATTTCTTGTTGATGTTTCTTTCAATTCCTTGAAAACCAAAATGAAAAACACCAGTTTTTATTAAAAACAACAGTCCAACCTGAGAAAGTGAGTCCCCAGACAACTCCTGCAGTGTGTAAGATGTTTTTTTATGAGACATGAAGGGTTACTTCAGACCAACATAAATGCCTTACATGTGCTCAGCAGCTGGGAGTCATGTTGAATTGTCCCTCGACATTGTACACTGCACCTCAGTGAACATGTACAACTCTTCCAGGGTTTGTACTTAACCAGGAAACAGCTAAAATTATAAATTTTGATTATTGCATTCCACATGAAGACCCATTTTTTTTTATTCTCTGATAGTTTCTACCTTGCATCAAATGTTATCAGGTTGTACTTAAAGGTTCCATCAAAGCAAGTGGAGGTATTTTTTCACAGAAAAGACCTGGGTTTTACTTATGAAATAAAAGTTTCTTGTTAGGATGAGGGAAGCCACAACTTTTCTGCTGTTCTCTTTTGGCACATCAATGAAATTCAGTAAATTTGCAGAATGCTCCCGGTATGAATCAAGCACCACTCCAGCAAGACAGGTATCCCTGGGGATGCTCCTTCCTTGCTGAGCAGAGATTGCTAGCAAAAAGTCATGCCCTTTGATTGCTGGGAGGCAGAGCACAGAGATGGCTAAGGTAGAATGTGCAGCAGGTGCTGTGGAGCTGATACTGGTTAACCAGTGGAGTTATAACCACCCTTAAGGGTGGCTATGAAAAACTGGATTAAAAAGAGGATCACTTGTAAAAATTGGAACAAGGCTGACATTGGGGAACACTGGGACATGTTAACTAAAACCAGAGCTGTCAAGGAAATCAGTTGGCAACTTTCTTTTCTGACCCTCCTGCACAAATACAGAGGTGGTTTTGGATGACTTTCCAGCTAGGTAAGAAAAGCTGTCACTATTAAAAATACATTAGTATTTCTGCTGTAGATTATCATAGTGTTTCTTCAAGGATTCACTAGATGCCAGAACAGAAATGCACCAAAAAAGTAGAGATGGGTCTCAGTGTTAGTAATCTGCTACCCTTGAGCAGCAGAGGCGTTAGGATGAAGAACTGAGGCAGTCCTGATATTGTTACCGAGTTCTGAGGAAGCTGGGTTGTTTCTTAGCCAGCTCCCAGTGTCAGTGTCCCCCAGCCTTAGTGGAGAGAGCAGCTCAGTGGGAAGTGACTCAGCTGTGCTGCTTGTAGCAGTGAGCACGAGTCAGCACTTAAATTCACTGTACTAATTGGCTTCACACAGTTTGTCCACACTGCAGTGCCTTGTAGGCACAGCTTGCTTCAGCCCCGTGTCAAATGTGTCCACACTGCAGCTCCAGCTCTGCAGATTCCCATGCCCTTTTGCACTATGACAAAGGTATTTGAGAGCATTTGTCTCCTGATTTCTCTACACCATACACCTCTTATCAGCCTCCAAATACTCTCAGGTGAGGAGTTCTCCACATTGCACTCACATTGCAAACATGTTACACGTTACAGGTGACATGATGTGTGATACCACTGCCAGGACTCAGGAGAGTTTTCTCCCAGCCTGACAGTGCCACCCGCAGCTGTTAGAGTCCTGCAAGGAAAGAGGAGACTATGGTATGGAGTGTGTCTCTATAGGTCAATGTTAAAGGGCACTGCATGCATATATTGTAGTCTCTATGCTCTCAAGCACTGCTTTTTTTCCAAATACCTCAACCATCTCTTGCCCCTCCTGCTCCTAATTCCTCTTTCAGAGTCAACCATTCCCCTGACACTGTATCATATGAAGCCTGTCTCCTTAAGCAGCTGTCCTGCCTTCCATACTCCCTTGCCCAGTACAATATATACCGGGCTTTAAAATCCTCCACGTGTTCTGTCCTAAATCTTAAAATAACATTTCCATGTCATGAAGAGCTATTGCAGTCTAGCAGTTTCCTTCTCCCTGTGCCCTACACATAGCCAGGCTTTTCTTCCCACTCTGAGATACCCCTGCAATGCATATGCAAGCTCCCTGGTATAGACCCTGCATGTAGTCCTCAGGATGCTCATCAGAACTCTAATAGAAGCAGATCATACTACACCCCAGCTGGTGGCTGGGATAGATGATAAGAAAACCTTTAAGAAGCCAGAGAGCATTCAGCTTCAACAGGCTAAATATATTTATTCCCTCAGGAACATTGTAAAATATGGCCAGTCTTGGCTTGCAGTAAAAACATAAGTAATTAGGAAATCTAGTGCCCAAATGTACATTACATGCCAGCAGAGAAAGTGGCAGCAGCAGCAAGGTGTGACCAATGCAGGCTAGCTAGGCTCTCTCAGGAGTCAAGAGAATATAATGAATGTTTGGAAGTGATATAGATCAGTCGCTGGAAGGAGCAGATATAGAGCCCCTGGAACTGATCAGCCTTTTTTACCGAGGCATCCAGAAAACACATCTAATTTTTTGGCCTAATTTTGCACAAAATATATTCTGGTTTAGAGTAGAACAACTTGATTAATAGAATGCAAGTGAGATCTCTGCCTCCTACCTCCCAACACACCCATGCAGACAGCACTTCAAATATATTCCTTGAGGTTTCTTATCATTGAGCAGATGTCATTCTGAAGTGAACATGTCAGGCATCCTCATCCTTCTGAGCAAAGCAAGAGATGGCTTGCTGTCACATTTGTGTCTCTAAGAGTTCAGTTCACTTAAGTTCAAACACTTAAACAAATACACTCATTGCATTACAGCAATGTTGTTAGTAGGAGGATCTATAGTCCTTTCCAGCTGTACCCACATCAGAATTGCATCCCATATCCCCATGTGTCCTCTTCCATGCGTTGCCTGACTGAAGAAAAGCTGGGCAAAGGCAGATGGGGAGATGCTTTTCTGTCTCTGCACTTGCTGCTTTTACTCCTCTGGGAGGCAGCTGAGGCAGGAGAGCATCCAGCAGGTAAGTGCAGGAGAGAGACAAAGGAATACGGTTGTCAGACTGTGGCTACAGGTGCTCCTGGGAGGCTTCTCACCCAAATGTTAATCTGTTGTCTCCATTCCCTGAGGTCTGATGAGCTCAAAACTCACATCTGTATCCTCTTTGTTGGTTTTTGCCTGAGGAAAGCAAGTTGTAATTCTCTGGAAGTATCGGTGATAAATCTGCCCCATTACTTCCATTTACTCTGGTCCTCTTGATGCTTCTCAGTCAGCATGGCTCAGAAACACCATCTCACCAGAGCACTGCCTGCAGAAGGGGAGAGATGGAATGTGAACGTGAGCACTGAGTCTGGCAAAGAGCACACTGTGTAACAGATGACTATGGGTTCTTTTACTTTAATGATCATAATAATAAGTTTTATTTATATAGCACCTATTTTCACAGCAATAAGAGCAATATGTGTGTTTCAGTGAAATGAGACATGACAGCAAACAGATTAAAAACTACAATTCATCTTGAAATGAGGGAAAACAATCAAATGAATCACAGAGCCAAGCAATGGCAAATCATTATCCTTAAAACAGCATTAAAGCAAAACAAATGAAAAATACACTGTACAACACTTTTTTCTTGTCTGATGGCAAATATTGAGCAATGCTGCCAGCTTATGCAGAAATTGAGCCAAGTTCTCCATTTAAGTTTCATGGACACCCTGAAAAATGATATTATGTAAGTGAGACTTCAGCTGTGCATTGGCTATGTGCTAACTCCCAGTACACACATGGGTTTAGACCCTTGCAAAAAGTACTATCTCCAAATCCTTGCATTGCTTGTCATGTCACAAGGATAAGAAAATGTGTTTCCTCAAACTTTAAGCCCCTTCAAATTTAACAGATTTAAAATTGCACAATAATGGAGCAGAGCCTCTTAATATTCAAACTACGTTTTCTCATATGGAATTCATCAGCTTCCTCAGCCCTAATTAGTTTTCCTGAGGCTGTCAGTTGCAAGCAATAGCAGCACTCTGGTCATCTCTTTTGCCTTCTCCTCCCATCTCCTCACCCATATTCATTATTCCTATCCCCTTCATGCCAAAGTGTCAAGCCTTCTCCATGTTCATTTCTCCTAATGACTCATCTTCCTGTAAGGCACCAAAAAAGTGATACAACAGTCTATACACAAATGAAAGAATCTTAACATCATAAGTTTGAAGAATCTGATTTTATTTACAATGGGATGGTTATGCATCTGATGCCCTATCAGATGCTGGCCGACTTTCAGGATGAGAGTAGTCTCCAGTTTAGTGAGAGAAACCATTCATTCAAATTTCTAATAATTTGACTTCAGCTGCTCTGTGAAGCTCTCTTCATGGGAAAGTTAGGCTTTTCCCTAGAATGTGCATCTCTAGACTTGTATGTTTCTGTTTATTATGTTTTTCTACCAATAAAGCTCTTCTCAATTTATTATGATACATAAATATTTCAAATAAGAAATGGAATATAGGGAATAGATGTCCTCCTGGCAGGTGACTGGATCTGCCCCATATTAAAGAGTAGCAGACAGAGCAGCACTTCTGTCAATTTAGAAAAGACTGTAACTCAGATTAACAAGGTTGTCCTTTCCTGGGCTGGTAGATGTACACGTCCGGATGTCACGAAAATGTATAAACACATGAAGAGGTTTTTACTCTATTAGCAGCTGTCCAGCTAGAGTTTAATCATGCTGCACTAAAGCTGATGGCAAAACAGTCCTCAACTTCTTGTGTCAAAATGTTTAGTTCTGGTGCATTCTCCCATTCCTTAGAGAGAAAAGAAAATATCAGCATGATTCAGGATATTTTAAGAAAACAACACAAGTGTCTTAAGCACCTGGGTGCCCTCTGTTCCCTGTCACTCCACTACTGTTAAATTAGGTTCTGACATAAGGATCAATGGAAAGATGTGGGAGCCAATAAACAATGGGTAATTAAGCTGAGGCATTGAAAAGCCTGTCTTTCCTGAACTTGGCCCAGAGAGTGGGAGGCTGTGCTCTGTGGTAAGCACCTGAGCTCCTAAACTCAGTTTGAGGGCTTGGAAAGGATTTGTGGCTGTGAACAGAGAGAATGAAGGCACCTGGGACTGGCTGATGGGAAATGCTCTGGCTGTATATGTTTTTCTCACCACATGCTTGCATCCCTTGCCCAGCTGCTTTACAGGGATATGAGCAGCACTTGGTATTTTCCATTAAAACGAGAGAGAGGCACCAAGAAGAAAACAGCTTGTTGAGAGTAAAGTCTCAGTTGAAAGAATCCAGCTAAAAAAGGTCACTGAAAACTGCTGTTGATGTAAGTTCTCAGACAGGACATAGGAAGACTTCCATGGTCACTTTCAGCAAAGTTGAATTTAAGCCCAAACTGGATGAGCTCAGGCCTGTTGTCATAGAGCTGTCAGCTGGTACCTACTCCCTCAGGGACATAAAATTATGTACATGTCGTCTGCAGATGTTTGTATGGACCAGGGACCTACAAACTGTCAAATGCAAATTAAAGATGTTTGCAGTGCTGCTGCACAAACACAATCGCAGTGTTTCTCCCTGTCCAGCTCTATGAGCACAGTGCTGCTGCCATCTCATCTGAGAAGAATACTCTGATTTGGTGAAATCACTTTTTTTACCAGTGTTTTGTAAACCCAGTAGAGCCATTTCCTGACAATGTTCGTCAGAATCTCAGTTTGGGAAACACTGTTGAAGAATCCTGTAAGAAATATGATGTGACTAAGGTGGAATCTTAGTTTAAGCATTTTGTTTTGTGATTTTTTGAGCATTTTCCAGCACAAAAGCACACACCATCTGCCTGTAAGCTCCTGCTGAGCCACAAGGGATTGCAGGTGCCCTTCAGTAGGAGCCACTGTGTTAAACAAGGGCTAACTGTTTAAATGATCAACTTAAGCAAGACACAATTCAAGCTAATCAAATGATTATGCCCAGGTCAAAACCATCATATGCAGTAGAGCTCAAGAAGCAAAAGGAAGAGTTTGGTGTATGAAGATATTTATAACTCTTCTTTTTGACTGACATTAATTAACTTGCCAGCTGGACTAACTCACAATGAATCAACATCCTTCAGAATTGCAATGTTCCACCCAAAGTGGGAATAGACTTTGCTACTGAGCTGTCAAACGCATATTTATAAAACACCACGATGCTGGAAAGCAGTTTTGCAGTGTGAAGAAGTGCAGATATGAGCTATACATCTCGGCATGCAGTATCACTTTTTTTTACCCATTTGGTTATTTTTACACAGACCACTTTTTGCCTTTATATTCATCTTTCAAAAATTAGTAAGACACAACAAAAAACACATATAAGGAAAAAAAAGTGAGGGACATCTTGATATATGTGTTTGCCACAGTGGTGCTATTTGGTGCTACTGAAATGTATAGAAGATAAGTAATGTTACTACTCAAATATGCTGGGTAAGGATACTACATGAGGGAATTAAAGGACAATGTTTTGGCCACAAGAGACATTCTGTATTTTCCTGTTAAACCAACAGATACATTTTGAAAAACCTTAAAAGGTTAATTTGAAAATTAAATATAGACATTGTTCATTCTGTGCTTTGCCTGTTTTCTATTACCTGCCAGAATCTACACACATACTTGCTTTAACGGAACGTCTGTCTTAATCGCCTGTATTTTGATTCCTGAAAGAGAACAGTCAATTGTATGTTATTAAGATTCAGATTATTTTGGAATGAGTAAGATAATTACAGGCCAATCCTGCCTTCAGTTTCCTATCATAATTTAAAAGTGCTGATTCTGATTTCCACTGATACAAAGCAGTTTAAAAAATTTCTGAAGTAAAATATTTCTTAAATAGGAAAGATGTTTTTTATTTTTTATGTAAGATGTATTTTACATAAAACATTTCTGCTAGAAATTAATATCTTGATCCCTAGAAATGGAGTCTGAATCTCCTACTGAATTTAATGGAAGCTGTTGGGGTTAGGTCACTGGTAGAACTAGAAGAGGGACACAGGGTATGGAATCTTTTGCACTCTTTATTTTCATCATCTACCTTGGACATTGCCTCTTTTCAACACTTAGTAAGAGTTATCAGGAGGATTAGAACCTTGTTTTGGTTGCCAAAGTTATTGGTGAAATTTGATCAAAGATTTGAAACACAATGAAACCTATTTCAGGTTATGAATAAAAAAAGGCAAGAGAGATAATGTTGTTCATGTGCAGTGTTCTTCATGTGCCATGTTCTTCATGTCTCAAAAGCTGCTAAGTGCTCTTCTCTTCTAGGGTAGCTTTCAGCTCTCCAGACTATAAATGAAGCATTCTCTTGCTGAGAACAGTGTACTATTTTGTCAATTAATAACATCTGTAAACACCCACATTTAATGACAACTGCAATTCATTTTCAGCTTCAAAACAAAATTCGTGATTTTCTCTATGAGAACAGTGACAAGAATGTGAAGATGATGAAAAATGCAATCTATTTTGCCCATACATTTTTAATAAATGAAGCACGTATTACAGTGCGCTATTTTTAAAGCTTTTTCGTCTGCGATGTTAAAGTGTGTAGGTACAAAATCCATCAAGATAATACATTAATGTTTAACAGTTAGCACATCAAACTCTGTTCTGAATAAACAGAGATGCTCTTTTACCAACTTGATTCTATTCTCTCCAACATTTCTTTATACTGTCAGAGCTTATTTACTTCACTCTATTTTTGAAGCACTAATATAATCTTTTTTTAATGCACTAGAAAACTCAAAAGCCTTGACATATTTGTAAGTTATCACAGCATACAAGTTTGGGATAATATATTATTATATGTTTATTAAGATCTGATAAAATACTAGACACAAATATAGACAACTCTCTACTGTAAAAGTTTATACACTAAACCAAGAAAATATGTGTTGAGTAACAGGCACATTTAGAACATTTTTAAATTAGTCTTCTCTAGCTTAAGAGTTAGTTTCCCCCTTCTTTCCAGTATCTGCAGCAGTTGTGACAATGCAGTTCTGAGCTCTGATAAGACTGCCTGAACTGTGACAGGATATGGAAACTTCAGCGCATCGGGTTGAAACTCCTGTCATTGTTAGATATCAACAGAGAAGACACTTGAAATACATGAGATGCTTAGTAAGGTGTTAGTTGGCAGCTTTCCTTAGTTCAGTCCCTTCTTAGAAAGAGCCAAAGAACTTGTGGAGAAGACCTTGCAGGAACTGATCTTTGAGGCAGCAAAAGTTCCTGGTGAGAAACATCTCAGCTGGCTCAACTGCATTGGAGCAACTCAGTTACTTATCTCCTATCACCTTGGAAGAACCAGAATGCCTCAGTATCAAAGCTTTGTGGAAAGTCTGGAGAGAGCTTTCCTATCCACCTCTCTATCCATATGTCATTCTATCCATAGCTCATGGCTGAAGTATTTTTGTATTAGTCTAGGAGGTTTATTATAGGAGGTAGAGATTGCAATGGTAGTCAGTCTGATGCCAAAAAGTAGGCATATGAAGTTCTTCAGATGACATGAAGTATGTGAGACATCTGGGTAGAAATGACAGTGAAGATGAAGAGAGATCTAGAAGAGGCTGGCACCTTCTGGAAAGACGGCTGGACACCATGCAGGCTGCCTGCAATGTCAAAAATGTCTTCGTTTAGGCAACAATTTCCTACCCAGTATGACTCACATCTTTCCATGAAGTTCTGTGTCATCAGGGAGAAATGCCACAATTTGCTGGTTCTCCCAGCATGTATGGAACACAGTGTTCTCATCGATTTTTTAGGCCAAAAGCAGTCAATATCTCAGTGAAATGCAGATTGTTTCACTCCATAATATATTACAGAAAGACACAAGATGCCATGTTTTAATGGTCTATTAAAATTCACCTGCTGTGCTTCAAAACACTCAAGGCTGGGGAACTTCAGCTACCCAAGAACTGTACTAATGGTCGAATAATACATGCGTTATTGTGTGCTATTCTTATAATAATTTGGTTCTCTAATATTTATCAATAAACATCCATTTTAATGAAATCTATTTCAATGAGTTCATACTCCTATTTATGGAAAAATAGATTGCTATAAAAGGAGAGGGCTTCTAGTGCACTCTGATACAATTTTTTAAAGCTGCCATTTTAATATAGTACACTGGAAATGTAAGTGGTAATCACAAATCACATTCACTGGGGTAAGATTTCTGTTAAATAAAAATCAAACTCAAGTGTATAGTTCAGATGATTACAAATTTGCACTTGGTTACTAATGCACCACTGAAAAGGTAGGATTTTTTCAACACTCCTTTTCCCTTATGCAGAGGTAAAAAGGTCATGCCACAGAAGATAAATGTACAAAACCATATGCTCCCTTCTGCTTCTGTGAGTGGAAGAGAGCAGACAGCTGCACATCACAGCAACAGGATGGATCCCAGTAGGGACTGCCAGCTCTACGATGGCTTTCAGTTCGACATAGAAACACTTCTCTTACCCTGGAAGGGCTAATTTAGGCCATACTCCTTACGATGATTTGGCATCCCTTTCTTTCTCTGGTTGGTCTTACTCCTGAGACTGGAGCTGTGAAGGGCACCGCTCCCCTGCAAAAATCTGTGTTTGCTCTAAGTGGCAGAGGTTAGCCTTCATCACTGGGGAAAGAACTTGAACCTTAGATGAATTCAAACCTCTAAGAACTTATTTTAATTTTTTAACAGCTGATACCTGCATTCAATGGTTAGCCTTTTAAGCCTGGTTTTGACATCAAGTGCTTTGCATTTGGAAGACCCCAATTAATTTCCAGGTTAAGAAATGAACATATTAGCTGTCACAAAACCTCAACTGCTGGCCTTACCAGTAGCGGTGTGGGGTACAACTGGAAACATGAGCTTTTGTGACCGTGGTACTGGTGATTGGAGGTGGATTGGAGAGTGGATGCATCTTTTCCAGAAGCATCAATGAATTGAAAATTAGTCCTGGATTCTGCATCCAGTGTGTAGTGGACTATGTTCAGTCCTGTACTGGGACAAGAGTGGTTTTGCCCAGTCCAAACATCCGCAGACTTGCTGTAGATACAGAAACAGTGCAACTGCAGCCTTGCAATAGTACCAGTGGGTGCAGAGTGCTGGGATCCCATGATATGGAAGTAGCACGTGGCTAAGTATGCCTTTGTGTCTATAGAGTAGTTGCACTGGCCTTGCTATAAGTCACTTTTTCCCTGCCTTTGAGCTGTGTCTCATATTCTTCAGACATAGATGGGAATCTAGATAAGATATAAATTCAGGGCCCTGAAATAGCAATCAGGTTGTGATTAGAAGAAATCACACGGCCTTGTGACCTGGCCAAAATCTGTGCACCACTTTCATAAATCCAACCTACTGAATACTTGAAGATGAATACTTTCTTTATTTCTTGTCTTTTTTTTTTTTTTAAAACAGCTGTGCACTGTTGAATATCAATGGCATGTCCTCTTTCCTTCTCCCTTCCCCCCTCCAGATTCCAATATTTGACTGACAGACAAATAGATAGTATCTCTGCATAACATATATATGAGTTTATAAAGCAGTTTGGTCTCTCATAGGCTGAAGTCCAATACAATACTAGGTTACAGGTAGTTTCCACTCTTATCTAGCTTTCCTTTGAGTAATCTTATGCCTGGGAAACTACTGCTGCCAACTTCCACTTTTGATTGAAGATGTATTTAATTTTTGGTTGGTTTGGGATTTTTTCTTTAATGAGAAATGAAAAGCCAGGTAGGAAGGAAGTGCTATTAAAATCACTGGCAGTCTGTTAACAGAAAGAAAAAGGATTTTTACCCTTGTCTGATAGAACTAATTCAACTGTGACTTTTAGCAGCAGCTTCTAAATTTTGCTTTAAAACAAGTCTTGAACTTTACACCATTCAATTTTTAGTAAAATATTTAAGAAGTAGAGAGGAAGCCCTATGGCGTGTACACAGCTTTTGAAAGGCACAAAAATGCTAGAGAACACCTAGGAGGGGGTCTGCTAAAATCTGAAGTCAAAATAAAAATTAGGACCCAGTGTATATAATGTTGTTAGAACCTAAAAACCACAATTTACTATTTTTACCAATTTTATTCATAGAAGTGCCTGTGGGCTAACCAGAAGTGGAATTTTAACAGATTTGGCACTCTTTAGACACAGAATGAAGATAATCCTTGCCTTATGAATCTTAAATGCAAATAAATAAGTCTGAAAAACAACAAGGAAAAGGGTATACAATCAATAAGTACTGTAAAAAGGATAGTTCCTTTATGTAGCAAAACCTCTTTAAAACATTTTCTTGGTGTAAAAGAACATAGAAGCTATTCTAATAATCCAGTGCAATGTAAAACACTGGATAAATATAATTTCTATTTGGTTTATAAATCATTCTCTATAAATTACAGAAAACTAGGAATGCAAAGGATCTCAAAAGTCAAACAATCCCTGTCCCTGTTTCAAGGCAAGATGAACCATACCTCTGATAGTCTGAAGGATCTCAAAGACTGATGATGCTGGAAATTCTGCCATATTTCCTAGGTGATTTGCAAAAATAATATCTTGTATGAGAGAGTTTAGCCAATAAGCAGAAATTCAACCCTGCCAACAGCCTTAGTCCTGTGAAAAACATAAAATAACTAGCCTGTACCTCCCCTTTGGCATATGCTGCCCCAAATTAGTCAGCTTGTTCTCAGTTGCCTCCTCTGCCAGAAATTTGTCTGAGGCAAAGGAAATAAGAGCTGTATCTGTAGCTCCCACGGACAGATTTGTATAGTACAACTCCATACATTTGTATTGTAACCATCCCTGTTCCCCAGAAAAAATTGGACAAAGAGGTTCAGGAGGCTGTATTTTCCCTGGCTTTCCAAAATGCACGCCACAGCAAAAATGGTGTTTTGACTGGACATAAAACTCAGAACAAAAGGATATCATTAGTCCTACAAGCCAACTTTTCTCAAATGAGAAGCAATTTTGTGAAAGAAATTAACTATGGGAACAAAACCTACAGATTTGGGGTTGGTTTAGATGATGCAGTATAAGTAATTAGTCTTTAAATGGAGATATTGTATTACATGTGCACACAGCCAATTGTATTTTTTAAAGCCTGGTTTGCTCTGGTGGCCATAATTAGATTTCTTTCAAAGACTTTTAGGACTTTTAGGATGGGCTCAAATCTTAAAATTACATATTACAGTCTTACAAGCATTTGAAAATTAAAGAGGAAATGGAAGTTATGTAAGATCAATACTATTGAAATAATTCCTTAACTACTCTTTCCATGGTATCATATTTGTCATAAGAATTTGATCCCTAAAAGTGGCTGTAAGTAAATGATTCCTTTCTAAAAAGTAAAATACCTAATCAGCAGTTCTTTTCCTCTCTGTTCTCCTTTCTAATCTATGCACCTTTTAAAATCATCCTGTATTGTTTCTTCAACATTTGGTCTTTACTTCCTCATTCAACAGAAAAGTGTCTTCTGATGCTGTTGTTGTCTCTGCCAGACTGACCTATGGGTTCCTTTAAACGAATTTGCTACAGCAGATAGCAGGGAACAGGCAGCAAAGCTTGCTACTGACAATGTTTGTCTTTTACTAGATTTTCACTGGAGACACATTTTTTTTGCTGGTATTCCATTGAGCTGGAGACATGAATGGCAATGTATTTCATCTTAAAAAGATTTGCAGCTAAAGAGTTTGGGGAAGGAACTGCCTTTTGTAGCCAGAGCTACAACACTTTAGGGAAGAAGACTTTGCAGTCTGAAGCTGCTAATTTGCTGTTCATTTCTCTCTTGTAAGGGGTGGTTCTTCCTGCCCTCAGCTGACTGTTAATTTGGCCTTGAAGCATGAGGATACAAAGTTTCTCTGGCAACACTTACTGTAAGAAGAACACTGCTAGGAAATGAGCTGAGCCTACTCATATAGGCTGCAGAGCTGTGGCTTTTCTGATATGCTTAGGTTCACAAATGATTTGATTCCCTGGAGTTTATTTGAAGTTTTTAATTAAAATTCTCTCCATTGGTACTCTGATTTTATTGAATGTGACAAAGATTTCTTGGGACTTGATTTTTCTTTAAACTACGGTCCCTTTACAGCCATCACATAGTGTGAAAGAATTTTGAAGTGTGTGTAAATGACATAATTTTAACAACATAAAGGAAACCTTTGGGAAAATGAGAATGTCTGTATTCTATTTTTCTGAAATTTCATCTGTGTGTCTCTGGACTGAAGACAAGACTGTGAAGTAGGAGAATTTTTACATTTTCTTTCAAGAAATTATTTTCAGATATGAGTTCCGTGTCAATACATTTTGCAAGCATTATTTTCACAATTTTGCCATGCTTCTCTTTCACTTTGGGGAGGCCTTCTTCTCTGGGAAGGAGGCCATGGAAAGGAAAAAAACTAAGACTTTTGTGGTGGCCAAAAAAGACTTCAAATATGCAAGCCTTCTTCCTAAAGTAGAGCAACCAAAAGTGCATGGTTGCTGAGACCAAAAAGAGAGTAAACAATGGAGAGTATGGCACTAAGCTCACTTGCTACTGCATAGCTGGGCAGTTGTAGCTTGGATTCTGGCCCATGCTCCCAGTGTAAGTTAAGATTTACCATTTTATTGGATAAAATATACCAGAGCTGTCTTCTTTTCCTGTCCTTTTTTTCCTTTCCTTTCCTTCTGTTCCTTCACAGTCCCTGTGAAGTTTTTGAGTCATTGAATCATTGAGTGATTCAGACAGGGAGGGGACCCAGGGGGTCTCTAGTCCAACCTCATGGTCCAGGAAAGGACAGGTATGAGAGCACACCATATTGCTCAGGGCTTTATCCAGGTGATTCTTTAAAACCTGCAAAGAAGAAGACTGTAGAACTTATTTAGGCAAACTCTTCCACTGCTTCCTAATGATGAAATAGGAAGTCATCCTAATGATGAATTAAGGTTGTTTTCTTTACAGCCTGAATTTCTCTTGATTTCATCTATGTCTATTTTTTCTCAGCCTTCAGTCATGCACCACTGAGGAGTCTGGCTCCATCTTCCCAATAACCTGCTAGTAGGCACTGCCAGGCTAGTGTTATGCCCTGCTCAAAGCCATCTCTGCTCCAGACTGAACAAGTCCAGTTCCCCCAGCTTCTTCTTGCTGGACAAGTGCTCCAGTCCCCAACCCTCTTGGTGGCCCTCTGCTGAACTTGCTTCAGTTTATTCAATGTTTTTCCTGTACTGGGGGGTCCCAAAACTGTATTTAAATGTGATCTAATGAGTGACCAGTAATGGGGGCAATAACATACTGACTTTCCTCTTATATTAATAAAGCTGGGTAGCTGTTGATTTTCTTTGCTGCCAGAAGACACCCCTGGCTCATGTTCAGCTTGCTGTCCACCAACACCCCTTGGGCCTTTTGAGAACAGCTGATGCCCAACCAGGCATTTTTGCTCAACCACTAACATCTTCTTCCAGCCTGAATCAGTGCAAGGAGTTAGTCTACCTGTGATGCAGGACTTGGCATTGGTCCTTGCTGATTTTCATGAGGTTGGCCCATTCCTTCACTATGTCAAGGTCTTCCTGGAGGGCAGACCTTCTCACCAGTATTTCAGGTGTACCCCAAACCGCTCTCATCTGCAAATCTGTTGAGCAACTCTGTGAACTCCTCCAGATCATTGTTAACAATGTGAAGCAGGACATGTTCCAGGACAGATCGTTGAGATGCTCCACTTGCTAGATTTGCTACTGTCCTCTGAGAAGAGCACAGTCCATTAACCACTGCTCTCTTGGCCTGACCATCCAATCCATCTGCTCATCCAGACTGAAACAGGTGAACTCGGGTAAAAGGGCATTGTGAGAATCAATGTCAGAAAACTTGCTGTATTTTATTAAGTTTTTTAAGCCTTGCTTAAGTCTTGACATCCATAAATCTAGCCATTTTACCATAGAAATGCTTTCAGGTTGGTTAGACATGATTCAGTCTTTGTAAATCCACACTTTCTCCAGTCACCTTCTTCATATGCTTAGAAACGTGTTCCAAGAGGACTTGCTCCAGGACTTTCCCAGGAACCTAAGTGAGACTGTCCCTCCTGTAGTTTCCTTTTTCTGAAGATGGGTGCAAATTCTTCAGTTGTCAGGGACCTTCTTTAATCTCTATTACTTTACAAACCTTGTAGAGAGCAGCCTTGTAAGGACATCAGCCAGCCCACTCAGCTCTTTCAGGTGCAGTCCATCTGGTCCCATGGGCTTGCATGAGATGAGTTCTTGCAAGAATGCCCTGTCATGATTTTCATCTGCTGCTGGTACTTCTCTTTCTCCTTGCACAGAACCCTGGGAGACCTTGCTGGTGAAGAATGAAGGAAAAACAAGGCACTGATCACCTAAAACAGCTATGTCTGTTGTGACTAAATTACCTACCCTATTCAGTAAAGAGAACACTTTCATGGTTCAGCTCTATGAAACTTTCGTGCCTTGTTCTGTATTCAGGAGAATACTGTAGACAGTAGATGCTTTACTGAACTTGTTTCTGAGACCTGGGGAGTAAACAAAAGTTTTATATTTAATTCAACTTCATTTAGCTGAACCTTCTACAGCTCGGGGCCATGCAGCCTAGTGAAAGACAGTGGATGAATATTCTTTCTGTAAGAAAGATAAGCACTACTGCACCTGCAAAGAATTTTTGAAATTGTCTTTGTTTAAGCTCCTCTTAGGTTTTCAGATTTTCTTGTCATGTAACCCAAGTTTCAAGATGCCAGTGAGGTTATGTTTTGGTAGACTTTTTCTGTGCTCTGAATGTGGGCTGAGAGTTGAGAATGCACATAGGCTGGGCACAGGGGAAAAGTATAGGCCACCTGAAAATAATTAGTACTTTTAAAATAAATATAGTTGAGATACGGGTCAGGGTAATGACAGTTCTTTCGTTCGAGGTATTGCTCATGGAAACAGAATTGTTTTCATAATATTGGTTTACAAAGAATTCTGCTGTTGTGCTTCCTCTACCTCCCAAGAAAAAACCCCACCAACTCATAAAGAGTATCACATTCACATAAATAACATAAATTTTGCAGAAAAATAGCTAAATATTTTCAGTTGCAGCTAATATAATTTCCCTGATGCACACACTGATGGAAAATAAAATATAAGTATACACACAAAACACCTACAACAATATGTTCAGGCAATTAAAGAAAATCAACAGTACTTCCCAAACTAAATATTCCAAACACATGTCATTTCAACTCCTAGCTAAGAGCTCATCATCATTTGGGGCTGTGTCTTCCTGCCTAAACCGCTACTAAGATGCAAATTCTGTAATGTTACTGACCTAACCAGAAGGAAACGTGCACTTGCAACCTGCAACATCTTAATCAATGCGATTCCCATGTCTAGTCAGTGATAAATATTTTTGAACTGGAATACCAGTCTCAGGTGGAGGAATTTTTGATAGATTTCAGACAGTAATGCACTTAGGTAATCATGTTCAGGGGATTTTTTTTTTTTTTTTTTTAACAAACATGAGAATTGTAATTCTAAAATTCTGACAGTTTAGAGGAGCAGAAGTGGCACAAGAAAATAGTGCTCTTTCCTCTGTCTGGCCAAGTACAGCCTCTGTTCTCTAATAACAGCAAAAGCTGGTTTCTTTAGAAGGTTGTACCTCTTTTTCCCAATAATAACCTTGCTAATTGTATAGTGCTGTATACAGTGGAAAGATTTTTCCTGACCCCGCAGGGAACTAGTGCTATGATGCATGAGATTTGATTAGCCTTATTATCTTAGCTTGCCCAGTTACCAATGTTGTAAGCTGCCATGAAATTATCCACCCCTTTTAAAAATAAAGCCATACTATTTGTCTTCATTATCTCCTCCTGTGGAGTTGAATTCCACTTGCAAACAGAACTCAGTGATGAAAATAGCACAGGAATTAGACATATACCCTTTTAACTGTATAGGTGCTGTTTCATTCTATTCTTTCATGTTACTTTTACATGTAAATCAACATTCTCCCAATTATTGTGGTTTTGATAACCCACCCCTAAAAGAAAATTGGTTTTATTTTACCATCAATATTTGTAATCATCTACATGATCTTTTAATGAGTTCCTCTGAGATAGTTTGGAAAATTATGTTATTTCTTAGAGATTTTGCTGAATTTACTGGATCTTTTTTAAAATCTTCCATGATGTCTTATGTACAGACATGTAATCAAACTGTACACCAAAACCACATAAAAGTAATAATAAAAATTAAAAATCCCGTGGTTCATTTCTTTGGCACAAAGAACTTAATAAAAAATATCTTGGATGGTGTGCCAGTGGATACATAAACATCATAAGATTCCCAAATGGTGATAAACACAGCAAAGAAACTGATACTTTATTGTCTTAATTTATTGGGTCACGAAGAAAGCATATTTTAGGGGTTATCAAATAAAGAAGTAGTCTAGAATTCCAGCTGTCTTAAGACTGATAATAACAACTGATCCAAGCTAGACATTGGTTAATGAAAGTACACAGAACACTGGACTTGCTGAGTATGCCACCAATCAGTTTAAAACTTCCTTTAAAAATATACAGTGTCTCAAAATCTTTCACTCTAAGTGCTCAACAACACTTTGCCACAATAACTAAATGTGAAAAGGGTAACTAACTCAAAAGAAGAAGCTCTTCTTTGGGTACATCTATTCATTTCATCATTAAAATTGTCATTGGAGCACTGATAGAGAATTCAGAATTCAGACCCAGAGTTCTGCACAGCATGAGACAAAAATTTTGGCATAGTTGACACCAGGCAGTAGATAATTTCTCCACTATTGTGGCAGTGCTGGTAGTGATTACAGGTTTTCTTTTTCATGTGTACATCCAGAACTGTAAGTGGACTGAAAACCACATCGTCCTCCTTCTCACTTTCTGTATACTGGAGTGTCTGCTCCTCTAACTACTCTAAAATCAGGGTGGGAGCCCCAGCAAAACTAAAAGACCCTGGATAAAGACCTCTACTTTGTTACTTGCAGCATCAGCACGGAACTATCACAACATTAGCCACCCTGGTCCTTGCAGTTTTACAAAAAGGAGCAGCAGACTTCATGGTAAAAGAAACCCTTTGCTTCAGTGAGATCTGTATCATCAAAGGCAGAGTTCAAAGCTCTGTAGAGTCATAAACCCCAGTTCTAGTGAATGCTAATCAGTCAGTCCAAAATTATGAGAGTTGGAGCTGCCCTATCATACAGACTTTATGCTCCCTGAATCCTGTGGTTTGACAGAGACTGAGACAATCCCTGGCATAAAGCAACTTGGTTTTGGCACTATTCTAACTTATGCCTAGCTGACCATGATTCCTAGCCAGACATTGCAGGGGCATAAGTCAGCCCTGGCTGGGTCCCCATCTTCTCTGCCCTAAACTGGGAACAGGGTGAAGTTTGGCTGAAGTGCAGTAATTGCCCATTAAATGGATAAAAGAGATTTACAGTCATTTTTGCACTGCGGGAATGGCACAAAGCCATCAGATTGAACAGGACCAGCAGGGTCCTAAGGACCATCCTTCGACAGCAGATTTCTTCTATGAGCGGCATTTGAATGTAAGTAGTTAAGAGTCAAAAGGATATGATAATTCCTGCCGGAGGGTGAACATCAAATTCTAAATTCTTCTCTGAAACAATACATCTCTAATTCCTTCTTGACCCTAATGGGTCAAATGTATTAAACAGTGGGCAAAATATGGTGTGTGAGCATTTGGAACACATTATCTAGGGGGCTTTAATAGCCAAACAGCAGCTGTGGAGGCAAGGATGAAAGATGTTCAAAGGGCTGTGGAGCAGTCAAAGTACTCCGTGTTTAGATATTTCTGTTACAGCCAAAAACAGGCTCTCATGTTTCACAGGTTTGGATTCAAGCTTTAAGTAGCACTGTAATAAGGAACCTCTAAGTTTTGCAGTGAAGCAATTTTCTTTCATAGGCCATGAAGGTAAAGTCAGGATGTCATGAAAGATGTCAGCATAAATTGCTGCAACCCTTTCTCCTTAATAAAATACTGTTCAGTCTCCACAAATGCGGGGACTGTAAGAGAAGAAGTCAACAAAATGTTGAGTTGTGAAATACAGGACGAGATGACATTTATGCATTTTGTGGCTCTGGTTCAAAAGATTTTCCATTAGAACACCACAAAAAATAAGCAAGAGGCAAAGGAGAGAGAATGATGTGGAGTTATTTTTTGAGGAGCGAAGATTTTCTCTGCCTGTCAGTTTTTCCATCGTAGCTGCAGGGGTTCGAACGTCGGAATGGTGGTGTAGGTAATTTTGTAGCTTAGAATTCCTGATGCCGTTTTAAGTTGCCTTTCAGTTTGATAAGGAAAAGATAACTGCTTGTGAAGCAAATTACTAAAAACATGTTCAATTTGGACTTTTTAACTGAGAAATTGCAGGAGGGCTGTAAGCTCTTTGGACCTGGGGATGCATAATTTCACATGCTTGTGAAGCTCTCAGCACAGGGTAGCTACTGTAATTTTAAGAGTAAGTAAAAATGATTCCTGAAGGAATTTTACATGCTGGTTTCCTGAGATGAGGTCCACAACATCTTGTTTACTTGATGCAACTTTATTGGTCAATCCGAGAAAGGTTTTTCACCTGCTGACTGCTGTTCCACAGTTTCTGTAATTATGCCCATCATATATATAGGCTGCTTTTTTTCATATCTTTAGTTGCATAGAAATCAGCTTATTTGTTATCTGGTAGGAAAGCACAATCTGAACCCATTAGAATGAAAATTGGTAACTGTGGGATTTTCTGTTCAAACTCTGCCCCCACATAGTTCTGGCTTTCCCTTTTCCCCAATGGCTCCCAAAGGAAAAGCCAGTGTGAATTGCAGACTGCTTGTTATGAAGGGTTACCATGTCACACCAGGCTATCAGGTGTTCTTAAAACAGCAAAATTAAGCAGATTTGAAGCCAAACTGTACACTTGGATTCAAAAAAATGTCAGGAAAGTCAGTATGAGAAGGAAAAAAGTGAATTAAAACAAGCTGAAGAATGAAGGGTTGTTTTGGATATGAACATTTTCTTTTCTGGGGCAAATTTTACCCTTAGGTAAAAACTAAAAAAAAATCCACCTCTAGTTAGGGAGAATTTTTCATACAGGACTGACCGAGTGCAACCCAAATTTCCCGAAGTCCAAGAGTATCCAAAGGTGAGAGCCTCTGTAGAAGCAAAAAAAGTGAAAGCTACTCTATTATCACTGTTCAAAGCAAACAGTGAGCAGAAGTGCGGGAAAATCTTTTTTCTTCGTTGCTGCTTCCAACTCAGTGGTCTTGCAGGTTATTGGCATCAGGGGAAACTACCCGCCTCCCCTTTCCCCTCTGAAATGCGTGACTTCTCTGCCAGTATTTCTCGCACTCGGTGACTGATCGGGCAGCGCCACGTGTCACGCCAGCGCGTCCCCTCCGGACTCGGACCGAGGAGAGTCCAAACCAGCCCGGGCAAAGCCCGAGCCCCGTCCGGGAGCGCCTGCGCTCCGCGGCGTGGGGACACGGACACGCTCGCACACGCTCGCTCTGTCTCTCGCCAGTGCTCCCCGTCGACAAACGCGGTGGCCCTCACACGCCTGTGCTTTTACACGAACACGCGCGCTTTTACACGAACACGCGTGTGCTTTTACACGAACACGCGAGTGCTTTTTCACGAACACGCGTGTCCCCTCACACGGCCCCGCGCCGTCCCCGACACGCCCACACGTGCCGCCTCACAGACACGCGCTCACACAGGCACGGTGACACGCGCAGTCACGCACTCGCGCGCTCACACGCGCTGACCCCTCTCGCCCTCAGCCCCCGGCACACTCACACAGGCTCTGCCACACGCGCGCGCGCGCGCTCTCACGCGCAGTGACACGCACTCTCACACGCGCCGACCCCTCCCGCACACACACACACACACACACACGCACACACACACACGCACACACACACACGCACACACACACACGCACGGAGGTGGGGGCCGAGTAGAGGCGCGCGCGCTCCCTCCGGGAGGTGGCTGGAGCGGTGGAAGGGGGGGTGTGAACGGGAGGCGCTCGCGCGCCGCCGCCGCGGAGGCCGCGCGCGCGCGCGCTCGCCGGTGGTGGGCGGGGGAGGAGGAGCGGCGGCGGGAGCGCGTGCCACAGCCACGCCGGCGGCGCGCGCCGAGGCGGGCGCAGAGCGGCTGCGGAGGCACCTCCAGCTCGCGCCGTCCCTCCGGGAGACCCGCGCGCCAGGGATAATCCATGGGGCCGAGCGGCGCCCGCTGAGGGAGGAGGGAACGAGGAGCGGCGGGAGTCGGTGCCGGCCGGTGAGTCCCCGTACCGGCGGGGAGGTCGCGTGTGCGCGGGGGGGGGGAGGGAGGGTTGGTCCACGCTCTTCTCCCCTCCCTCCGAGCCGGCGGGGAAATGGTGGTGGGAGGCGGGGTCCCGCAGCCATCCTGGCCGAGCCGCTCGTCCCGGCGGCGGGAGCGGAGGCGCCCCGTGTTCGTGTGGCGTGAGGGGGAAGAGCCGCCCGCAGGTAGCGGGGCCGGGCGGGCCTGCAGGGGAGCGAACATGGCAGCGCCAGAGTCCGGGAAGAGGGATTTTTGCCCCCAGAACGAGGATTAACCCTCCTCCTCCCGCCTCCGGATGCGTCCCCGGGAGACTCGCGCTTCATCTGCCGCTCTGGATTATCCACCCGCCCACCCTCCTTCCCCCACCCCCTTTCCCGGTATTTTCTCTCCTCCTGGAGATTATCAGGTTTCCCGCCCCTCCCTCTCCGGGATCCTCCGCCTCCCCCCCTCCGAGGGGATTATCTCCCCCCTTCTCTGCAGGATTATCCCCCCGGTTCGCTGTCCCTGTCCCTCACTCCCTGCTTAGGCTCCTCCGCAACCTCGCCTCTCGGGGATTATCTCCTCTCCCTTTGGGGTGATTCTTCCTCTCTTGATCTCTGCCCCGGCCTTTCCCTGCCTTTTTTCCTCCTGAGGAAGTCAGCCCTCCCCTTCCGTCTGCTTCTGACTGGGGAAAGGGACGAAAATGTGGTTGTGATCGGGTGGGCAGGAGTTTCCAGCAGTGCTGTCACCTCCTCGGTCGCTGTACGAGTACTACAGGCAAGTGGATGTAGGTGGTAGGAGAGAAGGCACCAGGGATGGATGTGCGGAGCTTGTAGCGGAGTTCAGCCTGTGGCGTTGTGTTCCGTATGCAGGAAAATATCTGCACCCTTTCCGCGATGTTACATCTGATGGAGGTGAAGGAGAGCCGGTCTAGATCAGTGCTTTAAAAAGACACGCATGGCTGAGTGGTAGAGACTGCACGCCAACAGCCTCCGAGTTTCTTTGAGAAAAATGCAGCGTACAGGAGTAACATTATAAGTGGGAGGGTGCTTGGTTGACATTGCTGCTGTCCAGGGGTCAAAGCTTACTTGGATAGCTTCTGTCTTGGCTTGCAAGCTGGCTTGGGCTGTTGCTCAGTGGTGAGGAGGAAGAAGGCAGGTGTGTTTTTCTGAGGCTCTGATGCTGATGTGGTTCATTGCCATCAACATGCTGGCAGAGAAAAAATGAGTGTTCCTAAAGTGGACAGGGAAGGTTTGTGCCATGTATTTGGCTGCTATGTAGGTTAGATCAACCTCATCTCATAACCCTTGGTCTTCACGCACGTGGGTTCGCTGGAGGAGAGTTGCAGATCTGGCCATCTTGCAGCCCAAGGCCCAGCATTATATCCCTTAAACTTCTCCCACTTGGCTTTGAGAGGAGGAGAGGCTGTGAGAAATTGTAGAGAGGCTGGGCAGCTATAAATAGATGTCGGACTAGAGGAGGCTCTGAAATCTTAGCATGCTGCTTCTGAACAGATAGTATCTGTTAAACTGCTTGGTTTGACACCAACATCATAATGTTTCCCTTTTTTTCTACTGAGGTAGTTGGCTTTTAACACTTTGAATATGGCTGGACCATACAACATCTGCCAAAAAATTCTTCTTCAAAAGGATATAGACAAAATTCTCGTTTACATAAAGTGCTGATAATTGGAGTCTAGTTTGAGCTTATTTAAATGTGATTTTTAAAGGACCTTTCAGAGAAATCTTTCATTTCGTCTTCCCTCCATTGAAATGTTTGGAATTCATGATCTTGCTCTCCTTAATTTGTTTTCAAAGTGTTCCACTATATAGAGTACCTGACTTCCATGTTGCTGTGAAAAATCTGCAGTACTGAGGTATGGCCTCTAGCACTGTTAGGTTTTTATTTTATTATTGAGCTTTTGGAGTTTTTTTGTTTATTTTCTTTTCTTTCTTTCTTAATGGAATCTTTGACATCTAACCAAAGTGTGTATATTCAGCTTTTTTGAATTCTGAGTGAATTCTGAATTTGTTTTAGATCCTATGCATCACTGCTCTTTCACTCTTTCAGCCTGTCTTGTCAAGAACTAATTAATATGGAAATTATTGACAAATATACTGTACTAGCTCTGTGAAATGGTGTCTGTTCTGCTGCTGTATTAGTGGGCTAACTGCATACCGAAACTCTCTGAAATGATTGTAAAACTGTTGCAACATAAGTTCAATTGGACCTTTATTGAACTACCTCTTGTGCCTTTTTTTTTCTTTAAAAAATAATGGAAGCTATTAACTTAAATCATGGGTTTGTTGGTTTGGTTTGGGGTGGTTTTTTGTTTGTTTGTTTTTAATTAAGGAAAAATAAGAAAGAAAGTAATGAAAACATGCCCGGCTAATTGAAAGAGTCTTAGTGAAGGCTAATAGAGAGGATGAATGTCTGCAGGAACCCTGACTTTTAGGACCTTTCTTATTGAAAGCATAAAATTTTAATCTCATCTTTTTCTTCTTTTTGTGAATTCTTGTATATGCAAACCTCAAGTAGGTAGAAAGGAACAGAAATCTTGGCAATATGACTTACTAGTTTTGGCATTTTTATTTGAGGTTTAACCATAGTAAGAGCAGAAAAACCAAGCCAAAATTATTTGGCTTAATTTTGAGCTGTTAAGGATGTGATCAGAACATTATCCTCAAACACTGTGTGTCTTTGGCCAGCACCAAGCTCCAGCTTGATATTAGGTCCTTGGGTCCTTGTGTTGGGTATTTCTACACACAGAAAAAAAGGTCAGTGGACTGGAGAAAACTTTATAGTACCGCAATGACAAGAAAAAGACTCTTTAGTGTGTCTTTGTACAGTGTCTCAGTCCCTGAATCATTCTGTTATTCTAAATGCATTTGTTTGTAGAAATTACTTACAGTTTGAGTGCAATTTTATAAAAGTTCAGTGTCCTGCTTTAAACCCATGCTTTCTGCTATAGTTATAGGTGATTTAAAGTTATCATTTGGTGGGACTGTCCCAGGCTCGTTACTGCCCTTTGATGCTCCGTGCAGGACACTGATCTCTAGATCAGGGAGTCTTTTCTTTATGCTGTAGAAAAAGGGGGAGGATGTTCCTTTTACTTAAGAGACAGGTATGCACTTAGGATTATGATAGTGTTTGTGGTCGTAATTTAGGTGTTGCACTCTCCATACAGATGTGAAATGAATTATACTGTCTCAGGATTTGAAAGGTAAAGAACTCACAACTTTAAATAAAATGCCCTATTGTGTTTTGTGTTTGAGGTAAAAATGGATAAAAACTGGAATGGGTTGGCCTGGCTCATGTGGTGAAAACTTGACTTTTTAGAAGCATCCTGCGACTGGAGGGGTACAGACACCATTGGACTTATTTGTCCAATACAAAGTATGAAGTAGAATATGATGGCAGGATTAAGAGTGAGTCTGTTAGTGGGAAAGTGGTTGTACTGTCCATGATGAGAGAAGCAGCTCATAGAAAGTCCTGGAAAAGGGTGAGTTTAATTCAGGCTGACATGTGAGAGACAGGCTGAAATACAGGTGTGCTGGTCACAAATGCTGTCAGAGGGCTTATCTGAGCCCATGGTCGCTATAACCATTTCCACATGGATCTCAGGTTATACTACAGCAAAACTGTAGTACAAAAAAGCATGGTGATGGTATTGTGCTATGCTGTGGCTTAGAATTGCGTTTTTTCAGAATAAAGCAAGACTGAATTGTGTGGTTATGGCTGATGTCATTCTTACAAGAGTAATGGAGATAAAAAAAGAGAAAGGAGAGGTTAGGGAGAGGTGTTTTTCCATATCAAAACATTTACATTCTTATTTTGGGTTAATTAGAGTCTTTTAAAGCTATAGCCATTTCACAACATGTGTTCAATAATAAAAACTTAAAAGTGGGAGGTTCTCTACTTTTACCATCATGTTTAATTATTTTCAAGGTCTCTGGCTTAAAGGAAAAAAGGTGTTACATACTGAGAATGCTTCATATTAGCAACCATTCTGTGGGTTTTGCACAGCAGTTATTTAAAGAACTTGTTCTAATGTTAGTGTCCAGGTCTCATGAAGGGATAGTGGAAATCAGCAAGATACTGAAATAAGATGACATTTCAGATTTACTAGCAAAAAATGTTATTTAAGAAATGACTTATATATGTTTTTTAGGAGTATTAATTAGTTTTGCATTCTGACAGGCAACTGTTTGAGAGCAGGGACTTTGTGACATCTGTGTGAACTGCAGGGAATGGCAGTGGTTTCTGCAAACTTGTGTTTGGGACATGACACGTGATGACACATGTCACACGCAAATTCTTCTCATCTTACACAAAAATCATTGCTCTTTTACTTACCCAAATCCCAAAGTTTCAAATTACTGTTTCAGTTAAATTTATTTTTCCAGTAGATGGAAACACAACTGTTGATTTCAAGTAAGCTTAAGCTTTTACTTTTTTATTGCAAACATTTTGTCAAGACTGTTGAAATAATGAAAATTAGAACATAAGAAAAAATTTAAATTTTTATTTTAAGATAGTTCATTTGATCCTCTTTTAGTGAGGTAGTGTTGGCATTCAAATATTATTTTTGTAGAAAGTGTCTACTCCAATAGTTTGGTTTTAATTTTCTAATTAAAACCTTATCTCCACCCAATGGTCATATGTGCATGAATGAAAAGTTAAAGTGATACCTTTTTAAATGTCTAAACATAGGATGGGGAAAATAGATTGAGGGTAAATGAGACTGAGGGTAAAATGATTGGGTAAAGTTTGGTTTGTAAGACTAGTAGTGCAATGTAGGGAGCACTCAAGTAAATCAGCAGGGGAATAAAAGAAAAATGTATCAGCCATTCTGACTGTTATTCCATTCCTTGATAATTTTTTTTTTTTTTAAATATTTGATTCCATGTTCATTCATTAGTTGTTTAGGGATCTGCATGTAGGTATCATGTGAGAGGTTTTGTGTGTAAAACATGTCAGCAACTTTTTATGTGACATTGATTTATTTTTTTAACAAGTCAGTGGGCCAGTTGGTAAGTCAGCCTTTACGTATCTTGTTAGAATTCCCCCCCATGCCTTTCCTGATCCTCTGTTGAAGTTTACAGGAGTCTTTTTGGCAAGATGAAACTGCTTATGCAGCAGAAGTTCTGAAACTGGGAAGGCAAACTGTAGTCTAGTGAGGGAAAAGTTTTATTTCTCCTTTCCAAGCACTTCTGGCATACTGTATTGTGAGCTGTTGTTCTGTAGCAAAGCACAGTGTTGCTGGACAGAAATTGCTTGAACAATACTAAGTTTGCCGTAGTCATACTGCTGCTTACAGCTTCACATGCATTTTTCAGGTCACTAGAAAGAGGTGTAATTAACAATTTAAAGTTCAGTTTACGCATTCTTTGGTAAAGAACATGAGGGCAGGGAGAAGTCAGTAAGTGAAACTTAATGTTCATGGAGTGTGCGATGGGAAGGCAGTCATCTGAATTCAAATCAGGCAGACAGCTGTGCTTCCCAGATCTGCTGGTACGGCTTTGCCGCTTACACCAGATTGGGTATGCAGCAGCAAAATGGGATGAGCGGGGCTTGATTTGGTCACTTCTGACCAGTGCAGCTGCTTTATATAGATTTAATATTTGCACTATTTAAACAACTTCCAGAAGTGTATTGCTTGATGTAGCTGGCATTTGTCATATGTGATCTTCCCTCAGAGGACAAACTCTGTGTACACTGCTACGTGCGGTATTTAAAGCAGGGTTCAAGTGAGGCTTATTTATGAAGTGAAACTCTGGTGATACTGGGGCTGGCTCTGTGATTTTTGTTTCCTTCTTTCATAGCTTTCTATGCGGTGGCCCACTTGCTGCATGGATAAAATTTAACCTTAGCATGAGCCTGTTGTGTGAGAGGAGTTGTCCATCCTTAGCTCTGTGATAATCTTAGAGGTGTCGTGGCTCAAGGGGGTTTAAATGAATGGACTACCTTTGAGTTACTGTGCTTTGGGAAGCAAGATAAACCGGTAACCAGTGTTGCTGGGTTTTAAACAGCACTTCTGTAAAATTAGCTGGTCACACAGAGGTAATGATTGTGCTTGAGTTACTCTGACTGATGGTTCTGAATCCTCATCATTCTGCTGCTGCCTGCGGGGATCACATCCGCTTCGTGTTCCCATTGGTAGAAGGGAAAAATGTTTGGACAGTTTTGAGGACAGGCCATAAATGCAGTAAGAGAAAGGGTGGGAAAGGAGTTGGAGAGCGTTGAAGAGTTGGCAGTCGAATTGTCCCTTGAGTTTGACACATAATTCGATAGGAAAAAATCTGTCCATCCATCTGTCTGTCTGCACCTCCACCACCATTCCCCTGCTTATCTCCCAAGAGGTAGATCTTAGGGATCCAGGCATTGTTAGAAATCTTGCTGTTGGGATGGGAGAATAACGGGGTGTGTACACTGGTGAGATGGGTAAGAGGATTTGGATGTTGTTAAAAGGTGCAGAAAGGTGTTTTTTATTTAGTGATTTCCAAGTGTGGAGCCCGAGCGCTCCGGGTCTCCTCAGAAAGGTGGCTCGAGCGCGCCCTCCAGTGTCCACACTGGGACAGCGGCGCCGGGACGCGCCAGGGGCTGCCGGAGCCACCGCTCTGAGTGAGAGTCAGAATCCAGCTCCGGCTGTGCGGGTGCCTGCTTGCTTAACTGATTACACCGATAAATAAGCCGTGGCTTCTTAACAAATAAGTAGATAAATACATTAAAAAAAAAATCTGCTGTAGCCAAAACGTGATGCAGTTAGAAGGCTTGCTCTGGTAGTTGGATCAAGAAGTGACTCCTATCCAGTAATCTATTAGTTGAGGAAACTGGTGCAGTCTCTTTGCTGGGACCGTTTGTGCTGTCACCTGGAAGCAAGTTTACTGCTGAATGGAATTTATTAGCTATGAATTGAAGCGTGCACATTTAACTGTCAGATCTTGGCAAATAACTCTGCGAACAGCACGGGCTAACTAGACAGCAGCAGAATGAAATGTGTAGTTCTTACCAAGTTTGCCATACAGTTTTCAGTCTTAGGTCAGATTCCATGCTGTTCAGGAGCACAGCAGGGACTTTCTGAAGGAAGAAGTTCATGGTACTAATGAGTAGGAAATGGAAAAGAGAAGGGCGGACTATTCAGCAGCTGGACTCCTAATAAAGTGGAAGGTCTCAAGGTGTATTGTCATAAGTAATTTGAGATTTCCAAGATTTCATAGATGTTTCATAGATGATTTCAAGTTTCTAGTATTGTTTTGCTTTGTTTCTTTTTAACTGTTCAAAACTTGAGCTTCTGGCTCCTAGTAGAGGTGTTTTTTTAGACAAGGTGTAAGGTTAGGCCTTGTTTGACCACACACCTTATTTCGCCATAAAGCCACCAAACTATTTTGAAACAGTTATATCACAGTAAGACTGTCAGAATGGTCCTCTTAGGTCTTGCTGTTAACTGGAGTTGTTGAAATAAAACACTTCTTTAAGTAAGTTTAAGCTCATAAGAATATAGTGTTTGGTTTTCTTTTTAAAGTAATCTCGTTTGTAAGGTATTGGCAAAAATCTACATAGAGAAGCTTTCAGTGAAACCCATAGGAATTCTTTCTTTAGAGTTGTAAAAATTAGTATAATTACAAATTTGGCAAGGAGTACTTTTATAAGACGTTCCAGAGCAATCTGCTACTTAGCTTAGAATGTATGGGCACTATATGGAAAAGTGCAACTGTATGTCTGTTCTTACTTGACATCTGGTGTGATACAGTCTCACCAGTTACATGTATCTGTTTGCCACCACCAGGAAAGACCTTATATGGAATATGTACTTTTGTACTCAAAGTTCTTTTCTCAGTATGTATGTCATTGTGAGGGTTTTACACATTTCAAATAATAATAAAAAAATAAAATCCCTTGGGCCTCCCTACCCCAGGCATAAGTGATTTTACTTTAGAAATATAATTACTGTACTTCCAGAAGGTAATCTCTCTGGACAGCTATAGACTAGTTTGAATTAGATTACTCTGGTTTTTCCTCCAGGGTGAGTTAATACATTGAGTTTTATTTTTCTGTAATTACTTCAAAATTCAGATCACTTCTAATGCTTGCTATTCTTCCTTATTACTAGATTGGGAGAGCTAAGAGTACTTGCATTTGAAAAGTTAACATCAACTTTTTTTTACCTGTAACTTTATTTCTTTCAGGTAGGTATCTGCTCTACTTCTCAGCTGCATACAGCTTATGTTGTACTCATTTAGTCTCAGTTGTAGAGTTTCTTAATTTGAAAATACTGGAAATATTTACTTAATAAGCAGAGAGTAAGCACACTAAATCTTTCAGCTGTGACATTTAAACAAGTCTAGCTAAAGCAATGTTTTTGTTAAATCTGTATTTCCAGAGTTCTGCATTTGCAAACCTTTCAAGTAGTTTGGCAGTAAGCTGCATGGATAAAACAAGTTATTACTTTTACCTCTATTACAAAATCTTAGGACAGAAAGCCAGTCAGTATGAAAAAACCAGAGAAGCAGAGTCAGTCGTGGGAGATACTCAGTCAAGAAAATGTTTTTCCCATTTTTTTCATGAACTTCAGCAGGAAGTGCAAATCTCTGGATAGATGACTGTGAACCCCTGTGGGACACTAATTCCAAAATGCAAATGCTTTTATATAAATGACCTGTTTCTATGTGGATTTTTCTTAGTTTAAAAAGTAGCAGTACACTTAAGCACTAAATGAGAGAAATCTACAGAGATGAATTTGTAAGTGAACCTCGTTGTTTGATAATATAGTGCTGTTTTGAAATAGAAGAAAATCTTTGGTGTTTTGAGGTCTCAGGACATGACTTCCTGGTTGTGTTGAATACAAGACTAGCCAAGATGTCTGTAGAGGCAGTTCATTTTAGTTCTGTAGTTGGCATCTGGTATCAAAGTGCGGGAGTGTTATGTACTAATGCAAGATTTGTCCTGCAGCCTAGCTACATAACACCTGAGTCCATTGCAAACCTGAAAGTGTTTTGGTGCTCTTAATACAGTAGGTTTTCAAATAATAACACCTCTCATTGGGTCGAACTGAAGGTCCATCTAACTCCTTTTTACAGCGTGCAGTACAACTTCTGAAACCATTCAGAGTCTGTCAGGAGCTCCTGTTAACATTATCTCTAAGCAGATTTTCAAGATGGCAGAAGTCATGGATGTCTCTACATGAGAAGGAGCTGGAGCCGGAAAATTTAATGTCTGGATAGCCTTAAATTCAGCTTCCAGATAGGGATAAAGAAGAATAAAATGATCCCTGAGTGCCTAGACATCATTATCCAAAAACGGGTGAAGAATTTCATTGTGCTAATCTGCAACAGTGTCAGAATCCAAAATTTAATGCGTTGTTCACGACTAAAATAACATCTTATGTAATTGCCCTGGGCCTGCACATTAACAGCTTCCTAAAAGATCTGATAGCTTTGCAGAGGGGATTGAAAACTAAGACAGCAGAATGACTGATAATGATAAAGATGTAAGACTTGAAGGTCTCCAGAAAGTCCATCCCTTTGTAAACAACAGACAACACACTTGCCACACTTTCTCTGCTTTTCTGCAAGTCATAAGGGAGCCAGCGTAAGTGCAAGAGGATGAACTACAATACCAGGCACAGATGAGCAGCTATGGGTATGGCTACCTGTAAGAAAAGGATTCCATTTCCCTAATATTACCCTGAAGAAAGACCTTGTATCAGGACCTTTCTCCTGTTTGATGTGATCTTGCTCTATGTTAAGGTATTACCCATTTGAGCTGAACAGGGTTGTTAGCAGTAATCGGTTGTAACTGGCAGTTCAGTCCTTTAAATGCCCTTTAAAAAATATGTTTATTTTATTTTCTTTGTATGTGTGCATATGACTGTATACATATATGTATACATAAATAAAAGGAGGAAATTTTTAATAAAATATGGTATGTTATATGTATGTGTAGAGATGCATGTGTGTATATAAAAAGAGCATTTGTCTCTAGACAGGAAGCCCAGCATCTGTGAGCTGACTAGGAAAGCATAAAAGCAAAGTAAGCATACGTAACATTTTCCCCAGGTAATCTCCCAGAATCCAGCTAATATTTAACTTGAAGATTTTTTTAACCAAATTAGGTTTGTGGATTGCTTATGTAATTTGTGTTGTGTGCTTTTGCTATTCAAGATGCTTCCATTTCAAAACTAGTCTCAACTTCCTAATGGACTAGTATTCATACATAAATTGCTACTGAGCACTGGAGATCTGTTTGATTAAACATGAGAAACTCTTATCCTTGGATTGGATTACTGTTTAGTTTCTTTAAATAATTGATATGGGTTTTCACTGAAGTGCTTGATAACTGAGATGTGATACATGTATCATTGTAGCCTACTGTGAAGATTGAGCCAGTGCTAGTTCTTGTTTTGGTAACAGAGCTGGTGGCAAGTTTACAGCAGATTAATGATTACCCATATATTAGTTTCAGAAGCATGTCAGACTGACCAGAAGCCCACAGATTGTTCTTTGGTTGGCCATTGCTCCATTCTGCCTGATAATGTGTCCAGGTGGAACAGCAGAAATAGATGTTTAGCCTCCAAACACTGGAGCCTGTATGCCTTTACATATTCACCTACTCTCCAGGGCTGCTGGAGCCCTGTGTGAGGTTGGACCTAGCTTTGGCCGAGATCCTGGTGTGGCTTTAAAGGTTCTTCTGCTTTCAGTGTGGGGTTTTAATGAACACAGACAGATACTGTGTGTGTAATGGACTAAAGGAATAACATTGTAATAGTTTGAATTTTGGGTTGGTTGGTCACTGAGCCCTTTTAACTTACATGTCTGTGCTGATAACAGGTGATAACTTCTATGTCTATGGTGATAAGCTAAAGGGAAGACTTCTGGATTAGCAATAAAAGTGCTCTTTCAAGTTAGACTGGACCTTATGGTATCTTGTACCTGGCAACATCTTCAACTGATCTGTGGAAATGCATTGATAATATGGAAACAGATCACTGTTTCAAATTGCTTTCATTAAAAAACATTCTTCCTAAAGTCTCTCCTCACATGGTCCTATATCTGTACTCAGAATTGGGAACAAACTGTAGCAACTGGCTCATCTTTCACTTACTTCAGTCATTCTACAGGTAGCTAGCAGTTTGTTACATTCAGTATAAGTGAGACTTGAACAGACTTGTGTTTTCTCTTGCTGAAGAAATAGATCCTTCGGAAAAAAATTGATATAAAGTGCAGCATGCATATACTTCTTATATAGAAATAGGAGAAAAAAGAGAAGTAAAATTTACCAACTATACATTGAATATTGTCTTTTCAAGTGATGCCCAAAAATACTCTTGCGCATCTGAAGATGTTGAATGCATCATAAATCTCAGCTGATATTGTCTAGAATTGCTATACTTGGTTATCTGTGACCAAAATTAGAATCCTGCTAAAACTTCTGTTACATACGTTTTAGAGTTCATTGGCAGCTTCGGCTGAGTTACAAAGAAGAGGAAGGCAAAAGAAGTGAGGAGTCATGAGGACTCTAGATCCTGACCATCTTACTTTAAAATAGAATTTAAACTGTTAGAAAAATCTCTAAATGTCTATAGCATAGGTTCTTTTTAATCAAACTGCTCATGGTTTTTATGCAGCTAAGCTGCCATTTTGGTTTTCTGCTGTTTCTTAAGCATTTTTGTATACTTAGGAAACATTAGGAGTACTTTCTTGAGTGAACAGAAATATGCAATGAATGGAAGGAGAGTGGAAAATATCTTGAGAATATATGAACCAAATGGGTTAATCAAGACTTACACTGTGTGACATTTCACAGTTTGTACTTAAGGAAATATATGCAAATACCTCTTGTCAGCCTATTTTGAGGGGATCTGAACATATAAACCTCCAAATGAGTCTTTCATTCAAGTAGGTCACTTCCTTTTTTCTTTTTTTTCCCTGGAATAATTCCCTAAGCCAACTTTAACAGATGCCTTAACTTTGAAGTCACAGGGACTACTTGCTTGCTTGCAGGCGAACATACAATTAAATGCTTTCCAATAGTATTTTAGCAAATTCCACTTCTCTCTAATATTGTCTAACCCAACTTTTTTAAAGTCAGCAGACTGAAAGAGGAGCACAATGAGTGGCAAGTTGAACCTACTCAGCTTGGGGAACCTCTCTTTCTTTCTCATCAAGGAAGAAGTGTAATGTCATCTTCCAGGTAAAAGTGCCAGGCTGTGTACATGAAGACAGGGGGAGCAGGTGACAGTGCCATTTAAACACCCCTTCCAGCATGGTGTAAGCACCATGTTTTAGTGCTAGACTGTGTACAAAAAGGACAGACCAGGCATGGTTTCCTGGGCCATCAGCTGGAACATATCATTAGACATTTCACATTTTTTCTTTTTCCTTCTGATCCATTCCTTTTGTTGTATCTAGTTTTTCTAACTTCATCATAATGCGTTGCCTACTTTCTAGCCATTTTTTCCCTTTTATTCAATACATTTTCAAATAATTCACTATTAAATAAGTGTTTGGGACTTTGGGTCTCAAACAAAATTTTAGTTTTATTTATTTATGTGTTGGAGAGATGACCAACTCTTCTGTGTATGGTAGGGTTTAAATTTTGGCTAAATGTTTTAAACACTGATGTTGAGGTGTGTGCATATGCATATGTTATGATGGCTGGTTTAAACTGGAGAAGATTACTGTAAAAAAAACCATGAGAGATAATCTGACTCTAAGATGATCTTGAATTTCTGCATCTCGGTGGTGTTTAAATTCATTAAAATATATTTTCCACCCCTTCCAAAATATAATCCAAAAAACCTTCAAAGGATTAAAGTCAGTTTTTCTAGAGGCATCTTTTACGAAGTGTCAGGAGTGGTATGTCTGTAAGCTTGTTTGGGATGCTCTTGTGGTGGTATGTGTCTTTTGTGGAATCTGTTTCCCTTCCTCTGAATTCATAGGACACTCCGTGTTATTGGCTTTGCTGTGAGTGCTGTAGATTCAAGTAAAAATGTTTGGGGAAAGCAAGAATGTCTCGGATGCAGTTGCAGTGATATTTCCATGCATGATATTTCAAATTTGTGGTAGAGTCTTGCAGCTGTGCTGCACTGTGCACTTCTCATCTTGTCAGTCTTTGCATTGTTTTTCTGTATCTATCATACAGAAAAATCTGTATCCACCTGTTCTTAGAAAGCCCCATAACTGAAGAGCAAGGCTGGTAGAATTACTGTATTGATTATTTTATTAAGTCTTGAACTTAAGATAGTCTTCCTGATAATTTAAAATAAGAGCTCTGACATGTGTGCACATACAGCACTGTGTGAATGTTCCTTCATCACAAAAAGATACCTGGTTAGGTTCAGGTGTCTGCCTGGAACAAGAACTGTCTGCCGAGTGATGGACTTCATTAAAGAATTAGGAAAACTGACAGGCAGTGCTTTATCTGTAAGGCTTTGGTAAAAAGTCTTTAGGGGAAGGGTTCTACAGTATCCTCTTGTTAGTATTGTGTTCAGAATGGATGAAAATGTTTTTCAGTTTATATTGAAGTTTCTGGTTTGCTCACGAAACCAGGAAATTACAGGGCTTTTTGGTGCACTCTGCTTTGACTTGTTTGATATGCTAACAATTCAATTATTTAGCACAGGAAGATTGGTTTTGAGGACATGTGAAATTTATGTAATTGCATTGTGAATTTCAAGTACTTAGAATGTATATAAAAAAATTATCATGAGACTATTTAATTCTCTACCCTTTCAGCCATAATTTAATCCTGTGTTGAGCCAACGCAATGCATGCTTGATTGTATCTTTATCCTTCATAGCCCTTGATGTCCATTGTTCTGAACAGGGGGATGGTAATTAATTTGTGAAAAGAATTTTTCAGTACAGACACCTGGCTTCTTTTTTGAACTACTGGCAGGAGCTCATTCAAACCAGTCTCTTTGGTATTAAAAGGCAAGTGTTGATTCCTTCTGTGTGAAAGTTGGCTTGTCTGGGTCTGAACTTGTGCTGAGAAGTGATGTGGTATTTAAATCCTGACACTGTATTTGGAAAAACAGAATCTCTGCCAGAGTTTCTGCAGTTGAGAAAGCTCCTTTCATGTTTCAACTGCTTCAGTCATTGAACACAAATTCCTTCCTGTGGGATCAAATGTGATTGCTATTTTCTACCATGACAGGTTTCTGTAGAGAAATACTCGGTGCCATCAGTAAGCTTGATTTGTAGAAAGGCTATTATGCTAATGAAAATAAAAAAGAAATCTCTAAGCAATATGGTGTTATTACTGCTAAGGTCTCTTCCAAACTGATCATTCCAAAGGGAGTTTCAACATGAAGATCTGATGCTTCTAATGCATCTCTCTACGTGCAGATTGATGACAGTAGGTAGACCTGCAATCCAGTGCTTGCTTGCCAGGCTGCTGGGCTTGTGCCTTTGTTAGTGTGCCACTGGATCTGTCCGGGGACGGATGTTCTGGCAGTCTCCCTGCATGGGGTTTACTTTATTAGATCTGTTTGTTCAACCTAGTTTTCCCTCATCACTGGACCAAAAACCAAGCTAAAGTCTAGCATGTGACCTTGCAGCTTAGCACGTACTTGTAGCTAACTCGTAGGATGCATGTAGCTGAGCTATCAGGTTCTGTTGATTTAGGGAAGTGCAAGCCTGGGTACTTAAAAATATCAGCTGCTCTTTGAGTAGAGAGAGTCAGCCAGATTCTGTCCTGAGTGTAGGACTTGTTCCTGAACCACATGACAGGTGGAATGTTTACAGGTCTGCTGGGGGCCATGTTAACAGACAGGGTTTCTGAATAGTTGAAGCAAAATCAAGATTTCATTTGGGTTTTGGGCGTGTCTTCAGGAACAGTGTAGTGGAAAACGAAAGAAATACAGTTGATTATTTGAAAAATAATTGAACAGATTAATTTCCTTTCTACAAAGATGAATTTACATTTTCTGAAAATGCATTCTTAGGCTATGTTCTGTTTCATACCTTTCTTAAGGAAGAATGGGGCCATTTGACTTCAGTGCCAAATTTGCACGAGACAGTGACTACTCCATCTGTTTCTTGTTACCTTGTGCACTGCGTAACCTCTCTGCTGAGATAGGACTTGTTTTCTTTGTTGCCATAAGTTATGAATGTCATTAATGTGGTTTTGACCTTGTAACACCCAGGAAGCTTTGTATCTTAGCATTATGGAAAAAGACATCGTTGCCCTTTCAAGTTTTCTTGGGAACTTGTGGGTAATTTCATGTTAAATTATTCCACAGTCTTAAAGCGAGTTGTGTCCAAAGAACCGATTTATCTGTAGGAGGTTACACTGCTCTCCTTTTATATTGCTCTCAGGCCCAATACTCTTCTGGGAAAGAGGAATTTAATGGGGAGTATAATAAACAGAAACTACCATGAATGGGACTGACTGCTCTGAGAACTCAGAGTGTGAGGAGGCAGTCCTCTCAACTGCCATGCTGAAGATGGTTGGCAAAGCAATTGCTCTTTTCCAGGTCAGGACCAGACTTCATAAAACCTTCTTGTGGAAAAGCTGAAACATGGAATTATTTATGTGTTGCAATGAAATTCCAAAGCTGGGGACAGAGAATCAGGGTCCCTAACCTACCATTTCTCATTGTTCATGGGAGGACTTTAATAGGCTATTTAAGGAGTCCTTTCCAGCTCTTTTCTGTTGATGGTATTAGTAAGTGGTTCTGGCTGCTGATAACCAGGTAACTGGGCCTCACAACTTGTGTGAATCTGAGAGGTTCTGTTGTCAAAAACCAGTGAGGTTCTTGCTTGTACTTGTATCTTCTGCTCTTCTCTTCTCCCATCCCTTTCTCTGAGACCCCTAAGCAGTCTGAGGAAACAACAAAACAAGGGGACTTGAGTGAAAGCCAAGATAATGTGGCTTTTATTGCTTCAGCATAAATAGATTCGAAGAGATTGTATGAGGATGTATATGAACTGCTTTTAAGAAGCAGCAATTGCAGTTTAAAGTCAAGAAAGACGTTATCTTAAAACTTTTTCATTTTTTTTTTCCCCTCTGTAGACTTTCTCATGGTTCAGATGCGGTCAAAAAGCCAAGTTCCATCATGGCCTTATTTTTACAAGAGAAGACATTGTAAAAGACATCATGTAATAAGCAAAGGTTGTAGTTTTAGACATCTCTACTTCCAGATTTACAGCAATTTGCCTGTCTCAGAAAATGATAAAAAGCCTCAACAGACATGATTCTTCACTGAGTTTCTTCTTGTCCAAGAAGAAAAGTTCAGCTGTCTTTACATTTGTCAGTACTTCTTTTGGGGAAAAAAAAGAAAAGAAAGCATTTGAACTGAAAATGTGCAGCGCTTGGCTTGTGCAACAGTAATGGAGTGATTTGTGTAATGTGAGTGAGTGGAACTATATACTTGAATAATTACTGCTATCAGGGAAGAGAAATAAACTGAAGTGAGATTCCTGGTGGGCAATGTGAAGCTCAAAGGCAACCAAGGCTTTCTAAAGAAACAGTGGAATGGAACAATGTTTAAAATTCATTGTGTAATTAGAAAAATTGTAACTATTTGGTCAAAAGTTATTCACTGTAAGCCTTTACGTAAAAGTTCTCTGGTTGAGAACTTCAGTTGAGGTGACAAGGTACATGACTAAAAATTCAGAAGTTCCTAGGCAAAACTTAATGAAACCAAACTTGGTATTCTGAGGGAATGGAGTAGAAAATTTCCAGCATGTCAGTATGCATCTTGTGCCATTTAGAAGATACCCTTTGCAGTTTCACTCCCTGTGCCCACCTTATACACACAGAACGGTGTCATTCAGGGGTTACGGCAGTGAGTTGGAAATTGGCTTTAGAGTGAAGGTGGTGAACATTCAAAGTGGCAATTTCCTTAAAAACATGTAGTTCTTAATGCAAGCTGCCCCGAGACCACTAGAAAAAACTTCCCCCCCTTATTATTGTGCCTAGATATTATTAAATTGAAATTAGATTTCCCACTTCTCATTGAGCATTTGCAATTGTAAATAAATCCTGATAGCATAATGTGCAGAAGTAGTTCAGAAGGTGAAATACAAGACTAAGGGCAGTGTGACTTACTGCATGGAGTTTTTCAGTTCCCTTCAAAATGTGAGTGTCAAGGTGATCTTTTCATTCCTTTTCCAGGGTTCTGGAACATACCCTTCAAAGGACTAAAGGAAGTGACTGCTGAGGATAACGAATATGCAATTGTGTAAATCTCAACTGCATTAAATTGAAAGAAAAGTTTAGAATAAAGTCTCTTAACTAGGGAAGGACAGAGATGTGTTTTGGGCATTCCTACAGGTCAGTAAACCTTTAACAAGCCGTCATGTTTTGCCATCTCTGTATTAAATTACAAAGGTTTTATGTGGTACTTTTTCATTATTTAGAAACATCAGCAGTGTTGTTCTGCAAACAAATTTGGAAAAGCCATTTTATATCTACTACATCACTGCTAACATTCCAAGTGTGTTTTGGAAATTTTCTTTTTAGGTAAAGCTTTAGCTGTGTCCTTAGAATAAACAAGAACTGTGTCATATGACAAGGGTAGCAGAGTAAACATTTTTCTCTTTTCCTTTCGCAAGTCACCCTGAACTATAACATCATTAATTTAGCAAATTGCTTTTATTGCTTCCTATTAAGTTTGTTTGGACAGAGATGGGGAGTGCTTGCTTGAGAGAGATTAGTTTAGTGGAAGTGGGAGCATTAGAGTTTAGGGATGAACTGCAAATGAAACTCCTGGAAAATAATCATGTAAAATTGAAAACTGAGGTCCTGGGACAGAGATAATTGAATTTAAAATTTATAAATTTTGTAGATTCACTTTTCACCTTCAAACTGGGATGCAGTGGAAAATCGGATGAAATTAAGTTGATTCTGAATTAACTGAAAACTTCCCAATGGAAGTTCTGTATGGTGGGTCTTCTTCCCTCTATAGTAAAATGGGCTAGATATAATATAATCAAATATATTTTTCATTCTTTATTAAAGAATATGTTGAAATAGTCTAAATATTTTGTAAAGTGCTTTATTTTGTGCTCCAGAACGCTGTCTCATATTTCTGTTTTCTGCATCTACATTTATTGAGCAGTTTTCAAATGTTTGTGTAGCATCTATAATAGAATCTCAGAAATATTTTTAGGCATCCATTGATACATATCTAATTTAAATACTCCAGTGTTTTGGGTTGAAAAGGATAATTTAATAAGTACTTCACAGGAGCAGAAACCTGAAATAGGGCATGCATGAAATGTTAATGTATGGGTGTGATGTGTTAAAAGGGCATAGGTGTAGTTTTTGAAGTGGCTGAATCATAATGGAGCAATCAGATTCTGAAAGTGCTGTGTTTGGATGCTTTCATTTAGAAAAGCATTCTGCTGTTATGAAATAAGTCTGAGAATGTGTTATAATACAGCCTTGCTTCACTTGATATCAAACCTCTTCATCATAAAATTCCTTATTGTTAGAATTCCTCAATGGCTCCTACATTTAAAGCTGTAGAAGGAGGTTGTGTTTAAAGCAACAGTAGTATCTGGATGATGTGTGGTTTCTGGTGGATTTTGTTGTCTAAGCATTTTCACTGAAGCAAAAGAAGATCAAAACCAAAGTACCAAGAACTGATTTGAAGCCTAAAGCAATAGTAGCGGACAAAATATACTTGTAGTGTTTTCACTGAAAAAAGAAGACACTTTGTTCAGCTACAAGTGTCAGGTTTGGAGAAGAGTGAGGTTCAAAATGATGTTTTATACTGTTTTGTGACAGACCAGGAGATTAAGCTGACAGTATGATATAACTATAAGAAGGACAAAATAGATCTTATTATCTATCTGTCTCAGTAGAAAGGGAAGATTTTGAGTGTTGGGCAAGGCACTCATGAGACTCTCGTCTAAAATATTTTGCACAGTTCTGACTGTATTGAAAAAAGGTGCAGAGTGGAAGAGGTACAGGGAAGTTATGCCAGGCTTGCTTCTTTCCTGGTCAGTATAGGAGTGGAGAAGTTGTCCTCCGTAGGGCAGAAAATTGCCCTCTTTAGGTTAGAAGAATGAGAACTGAGATATTAAAAAAAAAATTGGTTTGGGAATAGGAACCAAAAAGAATTGTTTAAGCTAGATTTCCTAGACTTCCAAGATTAAGGAAACACCCAAGTATCCGAAGTGTGGATTGTTTTTAATGGTATCCTCCTGAGAGTCTGATGAGTGATCAAGTGCTTTCAGATTGAAGGATACAAGTACCCCTGAGATGCAAGTGACAGTGGAATCAGCAACATCTCTGGTAATCAAATTCCTCATAGGTCTCTGGAGGTGCACAGTGTTGTTACTTTACTATACAGTGGAATATCTAATTCTGTTTATTAAAAGTACATTGTCTTGTTTGCAGATGTGCACAAACCACATTATAAAATACTTCTATCAGTAATGTTCTGAACCATGACATTTACACAGACAGTAGAGTATGTTACAACCCTTGTGAATTTTAGCTTTCTTTGACTATGCTTGCCTAGCGTTACTAGATGAAAGTGCAGGTGGTTGAAAAAACATGTTCATAGCAGAACTTGAACCAGTTGCTGTTGGTGCCTGGTCTCAGAAGTTGGGCACAACATACAGCCTGCCTTTATGCACTAAGACCGTGTTGATTGCAGGCCAGCAACAAGTTGCAAGGAGGTAACAGTTGGAGTGGAATTCTGCTTCCCTTTGGAAGGGTGTTCATTATTTTCTCTTCAGGTCTAATTTTTGGACATGTGTGAAGAAGGGATCTAATTGAGGAAGAAATTATTTGAGTTTTAGTTGGCCCAGGCTTGAATTTTTTAATGGGATAAAACTGTATAGATAGTTCTGCATGGCTTTGCCTAAAGTTTTCCACAAAGAAAAGTGGTATAATAAACTGATATTTTGTTTGTTTGTTTTTTGTTTGTTTGTTACACAAAACTTGTTCCTGTGGGTATGTAACTGTGGTCTTTACTTATGTTAGTATTTTGTCAGTTTTGCTATCTTCAGGCTCTGTCCTCCTGCAACAGATAAATAATTTTGAGTCCTGTGGCAGAAATATAGAGATACAAAGCTTTGATTAATTTGGAAGGGTGCACATTGGAGGAAGAAATACTTCAAAAGATGTACTTGCTTTGTTGCATCTGTTTTGCTGGCATTTTGGACTTCATAAATACTGGCATTGATTACCAGAGTGACTGCAGAGAATACAAGTTTCTTCATCCAGCTGCTGCTTGCAAACAGTAGGGAGGATGATTGATGTGATGCAATAAGCTCAGCCTATTCTATAAGTCTAGTGGAGTGCAGGATACATCCTGAAACTTTGTTGAATTTGTACTAAAATTTTGAGTACAAAGTACTCAAAATTAAACTGCGTATCTTAAACTGCGTATCCACTGAATGTGTTTTGCCTTCATTTAAAAATCTGTTTTAAATATTCTCCAGTACTTGAACTACTAAAGTAATTGGAGAACTAAGGGTAGTACAGTCTTTCTTCAGCAAAATTGAAATTTCTCCTGGGGCATGTCCTAGTATTCATTTAAAGTACAGTAGTTTTTGTGTGACATCATCATATACTTTCCTAACATCCATAGCTAAAATGAAAGAAGATTTTGCACTAAATGCCTTCTATATTCTGCATACTTGTGTGTGTGTGCATGTGTGTGCTTCCTCAGTTAATCACATCTGTGCCTGAGGCTTGCATCAGTCTTCCTCTCATTAAAAAAAGTCAGAAAATGTGGTAATACCTAACACCTGTATAGGCTTATCTTCAAAGCATCAAGCTTAGTGAGCATCAAGTTAATTGCCTTTATACTTTAGGAAATATTTTTCTTTGCAATCCTTTAAGAAAGAGAAGTCTAACAATTTCTGCAATACTGGATTTTAGTGTATCTCTTATCAATATCTTATTGTTTGTCATGATATATGTATTCAAATAATACTTAACCTTTTAATTCTGCTGATTTTGGAGTTGTGATGCTTTGTTCCCTTTTTATCTTTGCTGAGATAATTTTTAAATAGAGCTTTTCTTTCCAAAAGATGCAGCTGTGTGGTCCATCTGTTCATCAGAAAATTTGTGCTTCTTCTTTTTTTAGACAAACTTCACAGCCTGAAAGAAGTATGTCTGCAGTGTTCAGGATGAGAAAGGGTTGTTCGCTCTTCCCCACAGCTTTTGTGACCTTCACAGTCATGAAAAGTGGGCTCGTAAGATTGAGCCAGGTTTGATAAGGGTAGGAACTGCTCGAGCTTCTATTTATAGCTATGCTAAAATAGCTCCATCTTGGTTGCCAGTAGACTTGGAAAAAATGAACTAAAAAGATTAGCAAACATTTCTAAGCATTTATGTTATTTCTTTTCAACATGTGAAAATTCAGTGGGCAGAATTTGAATATCCAGAACACTCATCCTTATCAATTAGACTTTCCTTCTTCCTTTGCAAATTCATTGCCATATGTGATTATGCAGTCAGTACAGTGTGCATGCTGCAGACAACAGCTTCCTTCAGTAACCAAGCTTATTGTCTTTCTAGAGGAGATGTACTGTATTTACTGCATGAGGAAGGGGTCCTGTTTGGAAAAGGTGCCTGTTACAGTGGACTGCTGCCCAGGAATGTCTGAGTTAAGGTGGCTGGCTGCAGGACTGGAGTGGCACTGGCCCAACTCTGTCAAATAGTAGATGCAAAGTCTGTGGATGCTTGAGAGCCCAAGTGCTGTCGTACCCTACTACAGTCAGCAACGTGTGTGGGATTAGGTGTAACTAATTTGTACCCTCTAAGGAGAAGCAGAGGAGCTGAGCTGCAGTGGTCCATCACTTCTGTAGCGCTTCTCTGGAGCAGTTGCTGAACGTGATCTCTGCTCAGTGGATACAGCTGCTGGCTGTGAAAACAGAAACATAATGTTGTATGTCCTCACTGCATAATGCTTTCCCAGAGACTTATGTTAAAATCTGGTTTCTAGCAGTAGTAACAAACAGACGGCTTTGTTAGTGTTTCATACACTCTCGGTCAATAGTCTGTTAGTGAATGAATTTGTTACATGTTCTCAAAATGTTACCTCATCCATAGGTACTCTTTTTCTAGATTGCCAAAAATACTATACTTTATAACTGGGGAGAGAAGTGACCAACAGAGAATAGCTTCTTTTCTTTGCCTTATCTTGAAGCATAAATCCGTTATTTTAAAAACATGAATGCAAATGGGAAAAAGTTAGTGTTTTCATTGGTTAAGGGCTAGAGAAGTTACAAATTAATTTTCTTTTGTCTGAGCTTATTTGGTGTCTTGTGAAACTTTTCTTTTTGATATATCCCACTTGAAAAGGTTTTAAGTCACACAAGAAACTATTTCCAAAGTTTCTGTATGTACCAGGTTTTAATCTAATTTCCTAGACTGTGTGTGACGCATCTGCCTCACCAATAGTCCTTGAGGTATTTATTATACCTTCCTAGCCAGATGAGTAGGCCATGTGGAAATAAATATGCATGTTTATTTAAATATATTATACATAATTTTCTTTTCATTCCTGTTATTTTGTAAGCTTGGAGACTAATAAAATGAAACTGAGCTAAAAAAATCTGTGCAAGGTATTCACTCTGGAAAGCTTTAATTTTCCCCAGTGAGTGACACATTTGTCTTCTGTCTGCAAATCTGGAAAATTTATTTAAATGTATGCTTCCTCTTTCCTTTACATAGAATTAATATAGACGAGAATTAGGCACTGAAAGAAAGAGTAAAATCAAATTTGATAGAAGAATCACAGTTGAGAGCTTGGTGAAAACCTGTCTTTTTCTTACAAATACAAGAAGAGAAGAGTTATCATAGGATCTTTTACTTCTGTTTGATCTGAATTTACTATTGTAAAGTACAGTGTGTAGATTAAACCTTTGAAGCATCCTTTGGTTGTCTGAAGAGCTCTTTGTGAATTAGGAGGAGTTAATTATGGTTAGTAAATTTTGCATTAGGAAGTGGGATTTCTGTATTCTTATGCCTCAGGATGCATGCTGTTTGCCACAGAGATAATTAACATGTCTTCCCCCCTTTTACCTTTTTGATATGGGGTACAATTGACAAACTAGTTTCCCCAAGTATGGGGTCCTGTGCATAGTGGATTAAATTGTTCAGTGCATGTACACAGCAGACCAGTAGCTCCTGCTGAGTCTTGCTTGAGGCTTTAAACTTGCTATGGTTATGAAAATGTTCTTTGAAAATTGACTGTGGAAATTAATTCTATGTTTGTGTGTGTTCCCTGTCATCAGAGCCAGGGGCTGGAATGGAGAGGGGCCCATTGTAATCTCATTTTCTCTTAGGAATCCCAAGTCAAAACTCAGTTTTATTGTCACTGTTTCCTAAGAATCGATTAATTTCAACACCTTGCCTCAGCTGAGAGCCTGTTTTTGCTGCTGGGTTCATCCTGTTGTGTCTGGAGGCTGTTGTCAGTGTGTGTTTCTTGTAATGTGTGTGTTCCTAGATGGTCTGTAGTCAACATCGCCTATCTCATACTGTCTTCACAAAAGCAAATCCTCTTGTTTTGTGAGGAGACTTTAAAGTTTCATGCAAATGGCTCTTTGAATATAGAAGAATGCTTGTCTTCAGAGAGAGAAGGAGATGCATGGTAGAGCTCTCAAAGTTAGTATGTTCTTATTAGTTTTCTCTAAATGATGGGGCAAGAGAGACCCAATTAATTTTCCACTGAAGAAAAAGCTTTTAATTGGACACCAAAGCTTTCAACAACAAGGAGCACTTCTGCCAGCCTGGTTTATGCAGTTTGTTCATGTAGTCCTTATTCTGCAGGGCTTTCCACTCCAGCAGTGGGTAACTTCTGTCAATATTTCAAGGGTGGATTTGCCACAAAAGAGATGTGAGGCTCAAAAGGCAATTTTTGATGGAGTATTTAGATTTGGTAGTTTCTAAACTCCTCAGTTCCATCTGTTTCTTGCTTGATAGGACCTGCTCTTTTAAGTAAAACTTTGCTACATAAGTACTTCCATCTTCAGCTTTCATTCCTGCTCCTCAAAGATAGGATAAGTGCTAAGGTGGCTTTACCCCAGAAAGAAAAGAGTAAAATAGTTTAAAAGACTGCTACTTGAAATTCCTGGTGTGTATACATTATTCTGAAAGATCATTATAATTAAGCCTGGAAACAGCAAATCTCCCACTGTTTGTTTTTTAATAAGATCTTTTTTCCCTAGAAATGAATAAACAAAAGCCTTTTGAATAGATACACAAGAAGAGGGCCCATAATACATTTCCCAAAGTGTCTTCACCTCCTCCCTTCTCTGCCCTTAAATAGTTTTTGGATAAATCAAATTGTTTGAAAGTACATGTATGAATATCTAAGGCATATGTAGGTCAGTACGTTGCTTAGACTTTCAAAGTTATTTTCACATGTAAGCAAATATTAGCATTTCACATTAAATGGGAACTATGACTTGCATAATAAATGTAAAACACTAAAATTAAAATGCTTAGTCTAGTCTGTCACAAAAAGTACTCATGTATTTGTTGCCTATTCTTCTTATATAAACCAGCTGACATAATTCCTGTTGGAAAATGCTCTTGGTGACTTTTTGAAAAATAACATTTGATCATGTTCTGAATTTTTTTGCCAGGTGAATGTAAAGCAGTGAAGCATATAAATGTTCCTCTGCCTACCATGTGCTAGGTAAGAGGTGAAAAGACTTTGTTGAAGGTCAGGCTTTCTCTCCTCTTAAAAATTTCTTGCTTAACATTGTAGCTGGCTAAAATAAAGGGGTACTTAACAGTAGTATTTTTTTTATTCAACTACTGGGAAAGATCTTCCCTTTAAGATGGGACATTAGCTATCCTGAGGCAATTGGGAGCCTCCTACTGTGAGGATGAGTAAATGAGTTACCTTTAAGTAACCAATTTGCTTATTCCTGCTTCTTTGTTTTGCTTTCTAATATTGAGGCAACAGTACTGATAGCTAAGAAGACTCTTGCCATTATGGCTGTACCATGAGAGAAGGCAACCATCAGACACACAGCAATAAGAAGATATTCCTGAAAACAGCTGATTTGGGTTTTGATGACCTGGGATGCAAGTCTGCCTTTGTGGATTTTTTAAACTCTGAATGTTGATAAAGCTGGTTGCTGTTTTCCAAGAATGCCAAAATATAGTTAAGTAGTTCTGATGCTAGATGTTTGTGAAACCTTTATTAAATAAAATATTATTTTGAAAATACCCAGACTACTTGTACAAAGGTTGAAAGACATTCTTAAGAAACTTAATATTGCTCTTAACAGTTTATCATTGATTATAAAGTTTTTATGTAGGGACTTTATTTTTTAATTTGATCTTTCTAAGACTGGCAGAATTCTGAAAGATTTAAGTAAGAAACAGCCTATTATCATGGAGATGTGTAAAGAATGTCTGTATTATGCATGCCTTTGTCACCATCAAGTGCCGGAATCGCAACTGGCAGTTGAGATAAATGCTTTGTCCTGAAGGAAGTTTTATATTTTCTCTGATTATTTATATGAGCAAAAGGCTAACCTGAAATCCTTTAGAAGCAATTTACATAACTGTTAAAAATGTAAAGAAAGCTTATTATTATAACACAGTATTATGCAGCATCTGATACATGACGTAAATTCATGAGAAACATCTGTCTACTTCTGCAAATATTATAGCTTGCAAGACTTATACAGTAAGAGTCTGTAATTGGAAACTGAGAAAACATGACACAAGGCAATTGCATGTGCAGCTGAACTAGTCAAGATGTGGGACATACCTAGTCTGAGGAAGTTGTTGTGACTGTTTACAAAGCAATTTAGTGACTTTATGTAATGTGTGATTGCTGACAGCACTCTGTCTGTTATAAAGTAGAAATAATACTGCTTCAAAATCTGAAAGCATAAAGTGTCATTTTCCCTCCTACTCATGGTTTCACAGAAAATTCACTTTTTGGAAGCGAGAAGTATGGCTAAAACACGTTTAAAATAATGCAGTCTTTTGACATGCACTGCTGTACTTAAAATGTGACACATGAGATGATTTGATTGAAAAGTCAGTTCCACTTTACAGAAAGAATAGCCAGAATTTTTTTTCTTGTGATGGAATTTTCTAGGAAGAATTGAAATCAGAAAGTAGGTGTTTAGAAATGCTGTTTGTTCTGTTACTGTGCAGTGTTTCATAATAGCTTTCATTATAAAGCAGTGGGGAAAGTTAAGGGTAAATTCCTGTGTGGGAGAAGGGGCATATAAGCTTTTCTAATTCACGTGGTATATACAGCTCTGCAACATGCAGAGCATTGCAGAATGCAGTGGTTGTTCCAGGGCTTTTTATCTTCTTGGGGATCTCAACAGGAGATTTTGTTAGTATACCTGTATGTGTGTCTGATCATGTATATGTAACTCTGCAGTTAAAAACAAGAACAAATTCTTCTTAGGACAAGACAGCTGGGATGGTGGGATTTTCTGGCTTTTTCTTGGGCAGTATTGTTCACTCTCACCCAAGCTGCTGCAGTTCTCTCTTGAAGTCTGTAGATAGCCAGGAAAATCTCCACTGAGGGCACTGGGCAGGCACAATACATTTCTCATTGTAGGATATCCTTCCCATTGCAGTGTTCTGTGGGACCAGGTTGGTGTTAGCATCTGCACTTAGTGCCAGTCAGAACTGGTTGTAAAGGACTGATGGGGATGGACACAAGGGTCCCCAAGGTAAGAGCTGCCTTGGAAGCAAATTTTTGGTTTAAAAAAAATTATTTCAATAACAATGAGTCTGCTTATACAAGTATTGTAAAACTTGTAGTTGGCTGGTGTAGATATAAGGTCTGGAAACAACTTCTGAGAGAGGGATTAAATGAGAAGAGTAGCGAATGAGTTGCTTTTATTGTATTTGGAAGATTATGCTTACCTTGTACATAGTTTGTACTTGTTTGGTTTTTTCCACCTTTAAGTGGTAGCGAGTCTTGAAAGGAATGTGCTGGGCCTGGGTCTAAGTTGATGTGGTGGTCAGGGTTTGGATAGATCCTTTATTTCCATCTGTCAAACACACACACAAAAGATCCTTTTCTATTCTGTTCCTTTGTTCTCAGGAGATGTATTTGACTGCTTAACGTCTATAAAGTTAATATTGTGGTATTTCCCAGAGCTTTTGCTCCTCATGGAAGCCTGTTTTGGTCAGTACTTACTCTTTGTTTTTGTTTTGTCAGCAGCCATGCAGCAGGTCTTAGACAACCTTACCGATCTGCCGACATCGACGGGCGCTGAAGAGATAGACCTGATTTTTCTTAAAGGAATTATGGAAAACCCTATCGTAAGATCACTTGCTAAGGTATTTAAACTTGCTACTTTGAGTAGAATCTGGAAATATTTTAACTCTTAAATTACTGTGTGAACATTGAGTATGGATTGAGGTGTTAATGGCTTTCATGTATGGTATGTCTAATTAAAAGAATAGAAGGCAAGCTTGAAGGTGAAGATTTGGTATAGTATAATTTCTGTGTGTGCTGATTAATTGTTATATGTAAGATTCTAGAGAAAGAAGAAGAATTCAGAGACTACAAAAGTAATGTGGTTACATTGTTTATGAAAAAAAAGTCAAAATACTTGAAATTAGACTCAGTCGATTTTAATGTAGTCTTGTAACCACTGTTGTGTGCAAAACCCATATGCCCTCTGATTTTTAGCATTTTTGCCAAAGATGAAAAGTGAGAGCAGTAACCTTCCTTCTCCCGTGGCATAAACAAGTTTTCTTTTTGTCTTTAGCTCAAAACTACTTTCTGATCAGTCCAGGAAAATATTGTCTTCATGCCCTTTCCTGGATCTCAGAATAATGCTGTTACCTTTGATTGTCAGCTCTCTGAGACATCAACTATCCTTAGTTTTGGTCTTGGGTTACGAAAATCTTTTATTTATAGATGGTAGCAATCAATTATGAATACGTAAGGTGATATTTGCAAAAAATCTTGGGGCTCTGTAATTAAAATGTAGGTGATCTTACCAATAGGAAATGCAGTCAAATATTGTACAGCACTTACATTCTTTCTTAATTTTATTTCATAAAAATAAGCTTCTTTCATGAGGAAAACACAGTTAACTTAAATGCAGCTGTGTCTTTAATAGGAATAGACATCTGAAAGCAATGCCCTCTGGGCAGGTGTGAAATACTCTGTAAAGCTAAAGGATTGTTGTGCAGGGATTTTGCTCAGTATAAAAATCTGGAAAGGAAAACTTCCCATGAGAATTCATAGAAGAATTTACTTCTGTTAAGCTGTTCAAAAAAATGGTGTTGAGTCAAAGACATTGCATAGTAATAAACTGAGAAGTAATAGAAGTGCCTCATCTGCTGGTGAAATGACTGTGGAGGGAAAGATTTTGTACTAAATTTAGTAGAGTAAGTAAAAGCATTTTCTTGCTGAAGTTGGAAACAACTCGTTAAGTATCTGCTCCATAGGTCATCTTTAATTTAATATTTATCATGAAGAAAATGTTCATTGCAAAGTTTTTTCCTGTCAAGAATTTGTGCTTTAATGACCAATTACAATTATGTGGAATTTAATGACTAGCAGATGTAAAAAAAGTGCTTGTAATGGAAACAGATTCTTAACTGTACACATGCTTTATATAGAATGCTGAAAGGTTTAAATTGTGTTCACATGGCACGACCACACTCATGTTTTCTTTTGTAATTATTTTGGAAAAAATCTCAGTCTTAGCCATTAGAACTAAATAAGGGTAAGTTCAAAACACATTTCATGGAAGTGTGTGTAGTTCATACATTTGTATGATATCCATTTGTCCCTAATATCCATTGTCCCAAGTATCCATTTGTCCCTAAAAATACATAAGCTTGTTTTTCTATTAAAAGAGCTAGTTTTAACAGCATACAGCAATTCTCAGAACTCTGAGATGGCCACACTATTTAAACAGAATAATTTCAAAGCAGGCCAGAACTATTTTCATTTTCCTTTATTAGCCAGTTATTAAGGCTAATCGTTATGTAAATTATGCCATAAAGGACAAAAAGAAACTTAGGGAAATTGACCACAGGTCATACAAACTTATTTTTTCTTTTCAGTCCTTAAAAAAATGAAGATAAACAATAAGCATAGTAGTTAGTTTATAATATTTTGCAGTGCAAAGCATGGGTGATCTTTTGAAACTGGGTTAAGTTCATTTCACACTTTTTCTGTGTAGAATAAAGACATCAAGGTAGAAATTACAGATCTTTTTGGGGATAGGGTTCTTTGATGGTATCTTTCATTTTTTCATAGGTAGTAGGAGAAAGGGGAAGTAACAGTAATCATTGTAAAGTGTTTTTTCCTGTTACTTACTGATGTTTATAGAATCATACAGTAGTTTGGGTTGGAAGGGTCCCTTAAAGGTCAGCTAGTCCAACCCCCCTGCAATGAGCAGGGGCGTCTTCAACTAGATCAGGTTGCTCAGAGCCCAGTCCAGCCTGACCTTGAATGTTTCCAGGGATGGAGTGTCTGCAACCTTTCTCTGGGCAACCTGTTGCAGTGTTTCACCACACTCATTCTAAAAACTATCTTTGTTATATCTGAGCTCAGTCTACCTTCTTTTAGTTTTAAATCATTATGCCTGATCCTATCTTTGTGGGCCCTACTAGAAAAATTTTTCCCATCTTTCTTATAAGCCCCCTTTAAATATTGAAACACTGCACTTGGATCTTCTCCTCACTTAACAACCTCAACTCCTGTGCTGACATTTGTGTTCAATCCTAACTAGCCTTTAGAATTATTATGCTTTTTGGAAAATAGATGTTGAGCTTGGAACGTGCATGAAGTTTACTCAGTTTTGCTACTGCAGTTTACTCAGTTTTGCTACTGAACTGTCTTATCAGAATTCTCTTCTCCTGGATTGTTAACTATTCTTTCAAACCTCAAAACTTTTATCTTCTTTCTGCAGTCACACTATTGCTTTTAGCATTGTATGCCTGCAGCATACCAGCACAATGCCTAACTCAGACCAAGGAAACATCTTAGGACTAATCTATAAAATTCGAGTCCAGTATTTAGGATGTCGTATTGTTGGAGGTAAAAGCCTTACTGTTTGAACATTTGGCAAGTATAATAAATATCGAATGCACCGAAAGACTCAATTCAGTATCGCTGTTTCTGAAACGATGAATTGAAATGAAAAAAGAATTGCAGTATCTAAGTTAGGTATTCCTGTTTGTCTGTTGGGTTTTTAAATTATTCATACTACTCTGTATCCTGCTACTCCTCAATATATTACAGGATCAGAGGTTGTTCACTGATAAAACTTCCTGTTTCCTACTATATATGTGGCCTTTATTTTGGAGTAAAGGGTTAGGATATTTGTATTTAAATTATACTTAGTGGTAGTATTTTAAAATGAATATATGAGAAATAAGATAACCCATATTCTCTCATATCATAAAGGTTCTGCGGTTGGATTATGTTTAAAAGTCATAAGATTTGTATTTTTACTTGCTGTAAAAGAAGTAAACTTTAAAAGAAGGATATTGTTTACTGTATGTATTATGTACAAAATAGCATTCCCTTATTAAGAAGAATGTGTGTAGGTGCCAAGCTTCCTATGCTTTGTAATCACAGTGATTTGGTTTGTGTGTGTTGGTGTTGGGGAATGTTTGAAATGTCTTTATGTTAAGTTAGCCTTTCCAGAGTTTGATCATCAGTCTGGCAGAAATACCATTTTATAGATACAACGTAGAATTTAATATTCAGATCATTTCAGGAAACAAAGTTTTCTCGCTTTAGCAAAATTTTATTTTAAGGTCTGGTTTAAAGTGCTAATAAGAAAGTAGAAGTGCGTGAATACCTTCAAATTATATATATGGGAAGTATATATGGTTGAATCTCAATTATATCTGCTATTTGTTTGTTTTTTATATGCCAAAGTGATTGCTCTTTTTTAAATTTCTTGTTGCTATGGTGTTGGAAATAACTTAATTAAGTGAGTTGAGAATCAGTTATTTTTGGCCTCCTCCTTTTCCCCTAATTCTATGATACAGCACTACCTGTAATAAGTTAGTGAAGTATTCAGATTTATGAGATGTTTCTCTTGCTGTTTAAAGCTCCTACCTTTAAATGAATTTCAGTATCTGCAGTGTTTAGGAAAGTGTTTATGTCTGCAGGAATAGCTCTAGAAATAGATGAAAAGTTGTCAAAGAATCACAGCATAGTTGAGGTTGGAAGGGACCCTCTGGAGGTCATCTGGTCCACCTGCCTGCTCAAGCAGGACCTCCTGGTTGCCCAGGACCACATTCAGACAGCTTTTGAGTATCTCCAAGGAGTGAGACTCCATCCTCTCTGGGCAACCTGTGCCAGTGCTCAGTCACCCTCACAGTGGCAAAAGTGTTTCCTGATACTCAGACAGAGGCTCCTGTGTTTCAGTTTGTGTCCCCTGCCTCCTGTCCTGTTGCTGGACACCACTGAAAAGAGCCTGGCTCCGTCTTTTTTGCAGGTACCTGCAGGTACTTATACACATAGATGAGATCACCCTGAGCCTTCTCTTCTCCAGGCTGAACGTTCGCCTTTCCTCAAATGTGAGGTGCTGCAGGCCCTTCATCATATTTGGGGCCCTTCACTGGCTCTCTCCAGTATGTCCAGAACTGTACACAGTATTCCATGTATGGCCTCACCAGTGCTGAGTAACACTCCCACTTCTGGTAACATTCCTCTTAATGCAGCCCAGGATGCTGTTAGCTGCCTTTACCACAGACTTTTCTGTAGCATTTTCTTTAGTTATGGAGGGTTTCCTTTAGAATGTGCTGTTTTGAAGGTGTTTCAATGGGAGGAGTCTAGGGTAAATGCTTCTCTTAAAGAGTTTATTTTTTTTCTGAGCTCCCATAGTTCCTTTTTTTTTGTCCTTCTTCTAGAAGATGTGCTTGTACAGGGTTCTGAAGCAGAAAAGATCCTGAGGCACTATACTGTTCTGAGAGGACTGTTGGGTGTATATATAAAGGTTACAGGAAATGAGGACATACAAGCTTCTCTGACAGGTGTTGCTTATGAAGTTTGTTGGGTCACATAGTTAAGCATGCAAAATCCTTCAGCAGTATAAAAATAAAATATACAGGTTGTCCTAAATGTAATTTTTCTGGCTTTCCTGCTGAAGGTTGCACCAAGAAATTACTTAAAAAGTTTATAGATGGGAACCTCTTGAAACTTATTTACAATATAGTCTCATATATTTAACCTTACAGGCTCATGAGCGACTGGAAGATTCTAAACTTGAGGCTGTCAGTGACAACAACCTGGAGCTGGTGAATGAAATTCTCGAAGACATCAGTCCGTTAGTAAATAAAGATGAAAATATTGCAGAATTGGTTGGAATACTCAAGGAACCTCATTTTCAGGTGCCACCTTTTTACTGTGTGTTACCAACTTACTGTATCAGTCTCCACATATGAATCTAGGAATAATAATGAAACAAAACCTGACCTGTAGCAAACTAATATGTAGAATTTTACTCTGAATGAAAGGTAAAGCAGAAGACCTGTGGGGTTACAAATAAGCCTGATTTTATTCTTTGATATCACCTCAAGAATATCTTCACTCACTGTATTATAATCTACTGGAGTTTCTGTTATAAATCTCGAACAAGCATTTACTTTCTATATGAAAGTTTTCATAACAATTCCCTGAAGGCGTCACCCTTAACATTTCCAGGTGATCTACTGGTAATTCTGCATTTCGGTTCAGCTCATTCAAGCTCACGTGTAAGACGTACGGTTTGCAGAGTGAATGAACATGACTCTTCTGTGATCTGATCTGCAGCTGAAGTTCAGACACTGCATCCTTCTCCCTATTGCTTGCTCTGCTTAAGTGAGGTGTTGACGTGCTTGTCAAAAGCAGATGTTTTTCCATAGCTGCTGTTCTATGACCAGCTGCCATACTGACTCTTAAAGATTGGGGTTTGAAAATCTTTGGTAGGTTCTGGCCTTTCTAGGTGGGCTTCAGCAGACTGTAGTACTTGGCTGTAGGTATCCCGGAGAAGAACAGAAGCAAACCTTTTGCCACAGTACAAATGAACTTCTTTTGGCACACGAGTATGGGGTCGTAGACATTTTTGAGGTATATGAGTTTAAACACACTTTTTTCCCTAGGTTTTCAGTTACAAACTATACAAACATAGCAGTGAGGTGCCTTACTGTTTAACATGGATAAACACTGGAAATACTGTGAAGCTGTATTGTGGTCTCTTGGAAGAGGGAACACTTTAAGAGCTCAGCTTTTGAGGTAGTAGCTCTTGTGAGTGATGACAGTTCCACTGCCTCTCCTGAAGAGCAGTGTGTTGGCCTCCTGTCCAGAAAGGCATCATAGCTAAGTGATCAAAGGCTACGATTTGGAGACTTACTGGTGAATAAACCTGCAAATCAGTTTTTGATCCCTTAGCAGAAATTGATACTTGAATAGGAGAGGAAGAGCTTGGAGGAACCGGTATTAAAATGTAAAAGGATTAGAATTGGGGGCCAACTGGTGCAGTGACACACTTGACAACGATCTATTGTGTTAGATAGAGAAACCAAAGCTGAAAGTTAAAGAGGATGAATCAAAAGATGAAAAGGACATAATAATCGAAGTGCTGCACTTTGAAAGGCACTGTAGCAGTGATTTCTGGAGAGAGATGGCAAAGACCAGAAAGCAGCTGGGCAAAGGATCTTTGGGGTGGAGACTGAAAATGACCTGTAGGAGAGTGAGGTCAAAAAAGAATTATATTTAAAGTGAATAGCCAATACTGAGGCAAGCCCAGCATTCACTCCTGTTCAGTGGTCAAATTTACAGAAAGGCACAACATGATGCTGGTGTCAAATACTCCATTAGTTCAGGCTTAAGTAACTTAAATGGGTAATCTAAAAGTTCCAAAGTAGCTGGCAAACTAAGATGTTAGTATTTATGCTGTTTCTTGTATGTTTTTTGTTGTTTGCTTTATAGGAGCAGATGTGAAATTGCATATTGCTACCTTAACTTTACAGTTTTCCTCTGATCTTTTGTTAGTATTTCCTGATTCCATGTTAAAGGTTCATTTAACAAACATCTCTTCTGTTTTCCTTCCCTGTCCCAGCAGTAGTGAAGACTGTAAGGCTAGGACAAGCCAACTGTGATACCTCTCAAAATGTTTTGTGAGGATTTAGTAATTTTTTTGCTCAGACTAATGAGTGAGAAGTGGTATCATTCACCCATGGTTCTCCTCCATGAGATTGTTTTCTGAGTTGTTTTTTCAGTCGTTTTTTGAACCCATATGAAAGTCTGTCACTCACAGCATCCCCCATCAGAGTGGAGACTGTGCCTTTTTGGTTTTGAGACTGTCTCCTGTCAATTTAACTTAATATTCCCTTGCTTTTGTGTAGGAAGAAAGTGAACAGTTTTTCTTAATCAGCTTTTCCATGTTACCAGTATTTGAGAGATCTCATTGTGTCTGTCTGTCTCAAGTAGATAAAATGAAGGGAAGCAAAGCTGTATACAGTGTGGATTTATGAAGTGGTGTCATAATTTCCATTGCATCTCCTACTCATGGCCTAAAAGTTCTTAGTATTTGGTTCGCCTTTTTAACAGCTGATGAATAGACTGGAATAGTTCAGTTGGAAGGGACCTGCAGTGATCATCCAATCACTGCCTGACCAATTCAGGGCTGACTAAAAATCATGTTATTAAGGGTGTTGTCCAAATGTCTGTTAAACACTGACAGACATGGCACATAGGCCACCTCTCTACGAAGCCTGTTGCAGTGTTTGACCACCCTTTCAGTAAAGAAGAGGTACCTCTAGAGTCAGAAACATAGAAGTGGATTGGTTGTTAGACTTGGATTGGTTTTGTACTGTTTGCATCTCCGAGATACCATTTCTGAGTCTGTCAGTTAATATGTTAAACTAGGATTATGTTTTCCCTTGCAGTCTGTATTGAATTTATTTGCTCTGTTGCTCATGAGGTGCCTCTGCAGGTTACAGTCAGTAGTTTTAGTCCTTGAATAGCTGAGCAGCATCAGCAGCATCTGTCATTTCACTTCTCATCCCTGTTTCCTAGATCATTTATCTGACATGTCAGTGTATCGACAGGTGTAGGACTGAGCACAGCTGCCTGTGGGAAATCCCCTGGTGACATGAATTCTGGAAACTAATACTACTGTATTCCTGGCACCAATTTTTCTGTCTTTTAACCGATATTTTCTTCCACTCGAGTGTCTTACTGCTTATCCTGTTGTAGTTTTGTTTCTTTAAAAGACTTCTATCAAAGGCCTTATGGAAATTGATCTATATTAACAACTTTAAGCTGCCTTGTTGCTGTGCCTAATGACTCTTCCAAGGAACCTGATGAGATCTGAGAAGCATGTCTTCCCTTTATTAAAGCATGTTGATGCTTTCCTGTGATCTATTTCATCCAGTCATTCTGGTTTTTATAGAAACTTCTAATTTGTTTAGTATCAACATCAGACTTACTGTTTTGCCATTTGTTGACTCTTCCTTGGAACCCAGTTTAAAAATTCATGTCATGATTATTGCATGCTGCTGCTTCCTGGGTGGGTCATGGGTATGTAAGAGCAATACGCTATTTCTAGAGCTCCCAACTTCATTTGCTACACAGAAAGGACAAAAAAGTGTGAAAGGAAGAGAAAAGACTATTTGATGGTTAAGATAGTAAAATACTCCCCTGGAGAACTAACCTATTAATCACTCTGTCAGAATTAGAATTCCTTTAAAAAAAAAAGTCTAAAGCAGCTTTAACTTGTATTTTTTTAATATATTTTCAAAGTACCTCTTGTGAGGCCTTCAGTATCATTTGCAGAAACAATGAGCACTTTTGGCTGCTGTGTACAGGCAAAAAACTACTTTGAAGTATATCTGCTGTGATTCAATTTTGAAGCCTAAAATTAGAGCATACTTTTTGGCCCTTCATTTTGTGCTTCCATTACCCATGGCGAGGCAGGCAACAAAACCAACTGAGGCTGAAGTACTATTATTTTGATTAAATGTTTTTATTTAACTGATATTATAGTTATGGTGTCTAGAAGAGCTTCTGGGGCAATTTGCAGACCAAACTGTGGATACAATATTCTTTCTAAGGCTTGGGGAAGCTATATGTCTCCCTCTCTGAAAAGGAAAGAGAAAATTACCTAACTACTCAAGAAATAAGTGCTATCTTTTATGCCTCATTTGGTGCAAAGTGGCATATTCCAAATTGTGCAAGAAGGGAAAAAGGAAAAATACGTCAATTGCAATTATAGAAAATGTCATTTGTATCCTTTCTCCAGTTCAGTAAATGTGTAAACAAGCCACCCTGACTCTTCTGAAGTTTCATGGACACTATTGTGTAACAGGTTTAGAGGTTGATTCTGTATTTTACAAATGAATGGTGCCACTTTATCACAGCATCACCTTACAGTTGTAACCTACCTTAGCATACAAGTATCAAATGTGGTATACAAATCATCACTGCAATAGCTTATTTGAATGTATCATTTAGTGCTAAAAATATCAAATTACAGGACTTAATTTCTTTCACACATTTTTATAGTAGAACATTTGGGAAGGACTAGCTTTAGGAGTACAGGTGCACGCATGGCTATAGGATTATGTTTGCCTGACTTCCCTCCCTTTTCTTGTTTCTCCTTTCATTCCATTCCTTTTCTTCCCTTCTGGTTTTAACTCTTTTTAGTTTTAACTGAACCTTTCAGGGGTCAAAGTGTGGAAGTTCTAATGAGTTTCACAGTATTGATGGCTGGCCCATATGTTTTGAAGAGCCAGCTGGCACAGGCAGCACATGGCAAAGGCTGTAGCAAGTCTTACCAGGCAGTGGCTGGAGAGCAGAAGAGAAGAGTGGTAAGAGAAGTTGCCTTAAGGGAAGAGGAAGCAGTTGAAAATTACCAGACTGTTGAAGTGGTTAAACATGCAGAAGAATCACTTCTGCTGCTTATGGAAGACCTTTTTCAGTTACTTTCACCTTTTCAAGAATTAGGCAAGCCATTCATCCTAAATAGTAGATTCTGCTGGCAATAAAATACTTAATCTGAAAAGCAGCCAATATATTATTCTAACAGTTAGGTTTATAATGGCTGATCATACCTTTAAAATGTTTCATATTGAAAAGTGATCTTAAGTTGCCTCCTACACAGATATTAATTTATAGGGTTATTTCCCCCACATATTCCTGTCTCCTTACCAGCCTACCTGATTTCTCTAAGTTCATAAATGATTTCTTCACATTTTCAGAATAGCCTTTAAAAATGCTTCATAACATGTATACATTGTGTTGAGAATTTTTTTAGGAAAAACAAATTCTGAATTTGAACTTGGCTTCAGCACTGCAGAGAGCCTTGGATGTTTAACGTTTCTCTGAGTTTTTACTTACTTTTGAAATAGTTTTTTTACCTGTTAAATATGTGCAGCCACAGAAAACTACTGTAAGGAAGTCAATATCTCTTAAGTTTATGGGTTATTTTGTGACAGCATCTTGCATAAAGGGATCATACTGTCTGCCACAGGACTGTGTGTCTTTTGTGTGATATCTCTTGTGCTTTGTAGAGCTCTTCTAAATGTCTTATTCTGACAACACTGCCATTTTTTTCCATGACAACCTTTCTACAGCTATCCAGTCTTGGATAGTCAGCTGATCCTGTTTACAGGAGGAAATCTTGTATGGAGGAAACTTTGAACTGTTTTATGGTTGTTAATTGTTCAGTCTGTGTTGTTTTGCAGACTTTGGCAGTGGTTTTATAAGTGTTCCAGGACCAATATGGAAAGGTCAGATTCCAGGGGAGCTCTGGAGTTGCAGGGGCACGGGATATCACTTTTTCCAATACCACAAGAAAGAAACAAGAGAAGTTCATGCAACTGTATTTCTCAGATCACTCAGCCACGTTACTGAAATAAGAAAGTAACTTAGCGACATAGTTGGCGAGGGGTCCTGCAGAGGTACAGACACATGGCTCCTGTTGCCAGGTGGCTGTGCTTAAGTGTTCTTCAGGATTGTAGGCCATGACCTGGCTGGCTGGAAACAGCCTCATAAAACTGGTACAGATTCTTCAGTTTCAGATCTGAGAGTTGGGGGTGGGATGATAATAAGTGAACTATGATTGCAAGGAAACCAAGGAACTCCTTTTCTTAAAGAAACCACCTTATAGTTCTGGGCAGCAGTGTACAGTTCCTGATAGTCCTTCTGTGACCCAGCCATGAAATAGCAAAAAAAAATCCTGTGATTGAGAGATGGTTAAGTAGCAGTTAAAAGACTTTTTGCTGATCCATAAAACTGAGTGGTTAAAAAGTATCAGAATGTGGAATGGGATCAGATTTAAGAACTGAAGAATCTAACAGAGCACATTAATTTGAAAAGGATAACACAGACTGTTAGCTTAGTAGTCATTTTGACTGTGGATCAAATGATAATCCATAAATTGCATTACCATTAAAGGGCAGGGAGCTGTACAAGCATAGTTATGTGTAAGGCTTCATGAAAAGTATAGTGGTTGTGGCTTGAAAGTTTGGGAACAATTTATTCTAGCACATGACCAAAAGAAACCTGGAATTATTATGGTGATGTATCTACCTGGTTTTATCAGTGGTAATGTGTTAAAAAATGTGTAGCTGATGCTAGTTGGTTTCATTTTGAAAATACAGAAAGATCCAAAAAAAAATGTTGCTTGCAAACATTGGCAGAGAGAGAATTGGACAGTGAAGAATTAGAAACTGCTACCGTCTGACAGCTGCTCGATTTAAATAAATGATTGTTTTTCCTATTTAATTTGATTTCAGAGTATCAGAGCATCTACAATAAGCAGCTGTCTTTACAGTCTTAATGGAAGGGGCAAAAGTGGTGAATTAATACTTCCTTCTAACCTCAAGTTGAAATATCAGCAGGTTCATTGTGTAATGGGCAGATTAAAATGACTGTTCAGGTTTGTGACCCTTTGAGGGCTTGTATGCTGAGCTTAGCACTAAACTAATGTGGTTACACAATGTTTAGCTTGAAGGTGGCTTACAGGAGGATGGAGTGGACTGCATAGCAAAATCATTAACGTTACCTACTTGCCTGCTCTGCTTTATAGTAGTTCTCTGTCTTCCTTTGGCATGTGCATGTCCGTATCAGTGACAGTCCCCGTGTGTCTTCCCTTTTTAGCTACTTATGTGACACCGGTCAGTAATCTGATTTAAGACTGTATCTCACCAGGTCACTGTTTGAAACAAAGCTACATTGTTTGAGGCTAGTAGGCATCTCCTCTGCTTGCTTCTTTTTTTCTCTCTGTATCTGTCAGTGTGACTCTCTGTGCTGTAGGGGGCTTTAGCTTGAACTACTGTATATGATAGCTATTGGGTGTCCCTATTTTTCTCGTAGATTCATTGAACAGTGGGTTGGAAGGGACCTTTAAAGATCCTCATTCCAACTGACCCACCACAGGCAGGGACACCTTCCACTAGAAGGTGACAAGAAGACAGAAAGTCTTCACTGTCTTATTTTACAAGTTTGATCTTGGTTTACCTGTATGTATTGTCTTAGAAACTTTTCTTTAAATCTTGCATTGTCTTCCAAGCATGATGATGTTTATTTCGATCTCCTCTTTTGGCTTTGTATTTGTGTGGACTGGTGAAAACACTTTTAACTATAAGATCTGAGCTCTTGTCTTCCAGAAAGTAAATTCTGTCAACTTGGATTCATTTAGTGCTAGCATTCTGCCTTGGCTTTGTGCAAGCAGGAAGCATTCATTCTGCAGATTGCTAAAAATCCTTGCTTACCTGTAATTATCCAAATTACTGGTGAGGAAAATTTTACTACATTAAACACAAGTATCTAATGATGAGCTGTCTTCATTTTTTGCAGTGGGTTGTTCGTTTACTGTAACCATTTGCTGGGATACTTTCTCATTAGGTGAAAGACTATTTTAGGTACTCCTTTTTCTGTCTCCTTCCCTGGCAAGGTCACACATTCCTCCCAAATTAATTACATTTCTCCTATATTTCCTTAAGAAGCAGCATTTACAAAAGAAAGCATATTTGCCAAGACAGTAGGCTTATCAGTCCATGTGAGCACTGTTGATGTCAGTTTTTTCTTCATTCCATGTGAAGTGAGAGTTTTATGATCTGGTCCCAAAAGATTATTCAGCACTAAATCCTTTTGCAAATGATTATTTCAGGATTTAAAGAAAGACCTTTTCTGTTCCTTTGCAGTCACTCTTGGAAGCACATGATATTGTTGCTTCAAAGTGTTACGATTCCCCTCCTTCTAGCCCAGAAGTCAATAATTCTTCAGTGAACAACCAGGTTGTTCCAGTAGATGCTATTCGTATCCTTGGAATTCACAAAAGAGCAGGAGAACCACTGGTAAGTAACTGAAGATGAATTTGTCTTTAGATTAGTACAGTTGAAAATGTTTGCATGTGCCTGATTTCTTGCATTATGTTTTAATTATTTACATTATTATGTTGTGTAATTTAATGGGTGATAAGATCTGTATAGAGAGGTTGAAATAAATGATAAAGTGATTTAAATAAATGATACTTATGTGTTCTCCCTCTAAGATATAACAGGCTAGTGAATAAGCAGTCACTAGGCTGAAGGACTTGCTAGCATAACTGACTAACACATGTTTGGTCCCGAGACAAGATGGCAGGGTCGCATGCATTTGAGAACAACACAGTCATTTTTCAGTCGTATGAAAACCCTGTCTGAAAGCACTTTTATGTCACCTGATGCTTCTCTGTGTATTGGGAGCTCTTACTCTGTAGTAACTGTTACTGTCTGTTTTCATTGGAGTAGGTGGAATATCCCGTAGCTGTGTATTTCTGCTTGAGATAATGGTAAAATGAAACTGAGATTCAAACAGTGGTGAATTGGTTGTCACATCTCTCTCTCAGGGTGTTACATTTAGAGTTGAGAACAATGATCTGGTAATAGCACGAATTCTTCATGGAGGAATGATAGATCGACAAGGTCTTCTGCATGTAGGTGACATTATTAAAGAGGTGAATGGCCATGAGGTTGGAAATAATCCAAAAGAATTGCAAGAACTGCTGAAAAACATTAGTGGCAGTGTCACTTTGAAGATTCTTCCCAGCTACAGAGACACCGTTATTCCTCAACAGGTGAGTAGCACATTTCTAATGGTTCTGTCAAAAGAACTTCTTCTCAGTACTGTATTATGTAAGGTTATTTTAAGATTTTGGATTAAACATAGTTTGATTATTTTGTGTGTATAGTGCTAGGAAGAAGGCTAAAATGTAGATACCTGTATTAATTTAATTACATTTTTGTAATGTGTTTATTCATTACCTTAATGTGCTACATCCAATACGCCTACCTGAAAAAAATCTCTTATCTGCAATTGCTGAGCATTTGTATATTACATATAAAGCATGTTTCTTTGACATCGAGTGACCTCTGATGACCCAGCCACAATCACACTAACATGCAGTGAACTCTGCTTGTGTGTCTGTAACATGTTTGGCGTCCAAGTAATCTGTTTCATGGAATTCAGAAACATACTGAATTCAACAGATTAGCTTGAACCCACTGATTTACATAGGAACTTCAATGGTGGCTATTCCTTATCCTTTCGTTGTTGCTGCAGACTGTCAGTTTCTCCATGGCAGAAGTAACTTGTTGCTCTAAATCAGTGCCTTTGAAACACCTTTTAAGATGCTCCTTCAGTGGGTCTTAATGCCCATGACTGTAACAGGCTATGCTTACACTGAGTAGAGGCTGAGGGAATGATGTGCTGTGTTCGAGGCAGTGCTTCCTCTGCTCCCCAGCCTGATACAAAGAAAGTCAAAAGATGTTTCCAGTCGACTGATGCACCTTACTGTTTCTTCCCTTGCATCAAATTTGAATCTTAAGCAATCATGTATCTTATCTGTTTTAAAACATTGAGTTCATGGCAAAAATAATTCTTAAGCTTCCGCAAGCCTTGAATTCAGTGCTCACATTCTGAGAATTTTTCTATATTTTTAAGTAATTAAAAGTCAGAATACTAATTGTATATACTGAAATGCAAAAATGAGTGTTTTGTAATACATTGTCCAAATGGAGTGGTCGTTTTTTTTTTATTTTTATCATGAAGCTTTTTCAGCCAAGGTTTGCACTGTTGATTATTCTGTCTCAGCTGGTATATGCCTTTTTTTCCCATAGTTTGTATTTTACATGTCAAATGCAACTTTCATCATGTCAAGCTTTTTATGCTCTAGGTAAAGACATTACTTCAGTTTGACAGATAAATTAGTCAGAATGTATTTTATAATGTCTTAGCTTTGTTAATTTTTGCACATTTCAGGTTTTTGTGAAGTGTCATTTTGATTATAATCCATATAATGACAACCTCATTCCATGCAAAGAAGCAGGTTTGAAATTTTCTAAAGGAGAAATTCTTCAGATTGTAAACCGGGAAGACCCGAATTGGTGGCAGGTTGGTAAAAATATTAAAATAAATAAAATAAAAAACTGAAAAGCATCAGTAGTTGCCTTAATAATAAACTCTTTAAATTGTGATCTGCTTCTATTTAGCAGTAGATACAAGAAAAAATATTTACGCTGCAATTCAGTTTCAAGCTAATATCAAGATATTAACAGTTGAAACTAGAGGAAATGAAATGTTTTAAATTGTATGTAAGGCTTATTTTGCTGTTAGGGCTACTTGTTTTGTTTTTTATCATAGCCTGGATGTTCCAAAATCAGTTTAAGTGGAAAATTTCTAGCAAAAAGTCTTAGGTTGACTATGTTAATTGTGGTAAGCCTTCCCTGACAGCGACTGTGGAAGAAGTGGACCCCTTCCTGAGTGCTCAGAGTTGAGGAGAGAAAGAGGGAAATTAATCTTATGGATTTGAAGAAGGATGAGAATAGCTATTTGGAGAAGCTGTATCTATTATTTCTACAGTGGTGATCAGCGTCTGTGAGCTGTATCATGCATGTTCATAGTGCTAGTGTTTGTCACTACTTCAAATATTAACAGTTCATCCTGCTTTAAGGTTGTATTTCTACATTCAGTCCTTTAGTAGAAATGTAATCCAGTGCTTCTGCTATTTTGATTTTTTCCAAGACACCATACAGAGAATTAAACATCATGAGTGCCTTTGAAAGTGGGCCGAGTGAACCTTTAGGATTTTTTCAACTGAGGTACTCAGAATTAGAAGTGTCAAAGAGTTTAGCATTATTAATTTCCCTTGCTGCCCCTACATTGTTCACCCTTTGCAAGGTAAAAAGCAGTAGAGAGCCAGACATTACTTGAGAACAATACAACTTCTTTAAAAGGAACAAAAATATTTGAGTATGCATAATCAACTGCTGAATTTTGTTGCTTGTCAGTGACAGAAAGAGAATAAAAAGCATGAGGGAAGGCAGAAAATTTATTACTGCCAACTTAATTAGTTTCAGAAGTTAGACACTCCAAAACTCTGGAGTAGTTTGACATTTAGCTACCATGCTGACTTCTGTATTGCTTTTCAAATTCTCCAGCTGTAACTTGTGGGAGTCCAAGAGAAATAAATCTTCAATACTCGATCAGTGGCAAAATTGAAATGTATTAAATCGCTATAGTGTATTGCTATGCAGATCATGCCGCTGGAAAAAAAAGTTACTTTTTCCTTGTGCTTTCTAGAAATGCCAGACTGTTAATGAAAACTTCATACTGTAAAAAATGAGTTAGTCATAGGTAAAAGCATACAAGTTGGAAAGCAAACATTTCCTATTAGCAAATGAAAGATTTATGCAAGCGAAAGATGTATGGAGAATTATAACATTTCATAACTGTGTGTTTGTACGTGTTAAGCTTGCTGAGAATTGAGCTTGCCATGAAATTATTTTTTAGAGAATCTTAGCCAAATTTTCATTACAAGGAATACTTGAGTTACTAAGATTTTAAATGTGTAGTTACTTAGTGAAAGGAGTTTGAAGGCACAGTTAGGCACGTGTTAATGGCATTCACTGTGAAATGACAGTTAATAAGCTGCACTGGAACCTGTTTGTAGCAGCCCAAAAGACAAAATAAGTGTACTGTGTACTAGAAAATCTTGTTTTGTCACCTGAGAGTTCAATATCTGGAGCTATAGAATTCCATTTTATATTTTCATGCTAAAGGTTTATGGCTGTAGGAGCTTACTAACTTAATGGGAACCAGTAATGAAACTTGTATCTATTTTATTTAAGTTTCCAGAATTGTAATACTCAATGGCAAGACAGTGTTCCCGTAAAGGAGAATTTTAATATCCACATCTGAGTTTGAATTTCCAAATTTCAGTAGTAAATGTGTCAATATTCACCACTGAGAAACTCTGGTGGTATGGAAGTCAAGTCAACACCGTGTTGATGAGCTCAGTGCTTCTCACAAGTTATAATTTTTTTGGATTATTTTTTCCCCCAGGCTAGTCATGTCAAAGAAGGAGGAAGTGCAGGTCTAATTCCCAGCCAGTTCCTGGAAGAGAAGAGAAAGGCCTTTGTTAGGAGGGACTGGGACAACTCAGGTGAGATTTAGTGAATTTCAGGAGTAGCTTTTGCTCTGGCTCCATTCGTTTTGCTTTTCCTGCCATCATAAATAATAAAAAACTGCTGTGTGAGATTACACAGAATATTGTGAAACGCTAAATATTATATTTTGACTTTGATTGAAGGACAAAGGCTAAAGTCTCTGCTTAGTGTTCAGGGATGAACTGATTCAAACCTGAATCAGTTTTGCCATCTGCTGATGAAAACCTGAATGAGGTGGGACAGGCATAAGAATTAACTTTTCTTTTTTTAAATTATGGGATTTTTAGTATGCACTGAAAGTTACTTAACAAAACACGGATTTTCCTGCTGCTTTTAACAAAGCTTTGTAGGAAAATATTTTTTTTCTTTGTGTTCAGTTCTTCCTATACCATTTGATGTGTATGTAAATAGATGTGATCTCCTGCCTTAGAACATACAAAATTCTAAAATAGTCCTTATATATTAAATTAATCTAAAATTTCATATATTTGTGTAAGTAAGATTTGGAAAAACATATTTAACAAAAATTGCTGGTTCATATGATTTTTTATTTTTAGGGCCTTTTTGTGGAACAATAAGCAGCAAAAAAAAGAAAAAGATGATGTATCTCACTACAAGAAATGCAGGTATCTCTTAATATTACATATGAGTCAAAGTTGTCTAGATTTCTGAACTTGCAGAGTCTAATGTATCTAAAGATTTGCAGTAAAATATTTGATCATAAATTTCATAGATCAGATAGTTTTTATGGTTTAAAAGCAATAGTAACCAGTGAAGATATGGTTGTGCTGAGTGCATCATTTGGTAGGTGGAAGTCAGAGAAAAAATGGAGTTAAAAGAGAAGAAAAGCAAAAGCTTTGTTTCCAGCAGGTTGAGGGGATGTGATCCTTCCTTTCTACTTGGCATCAGTGAGGCCACATGTGAAATGTGGCATCTGAGCACCTGAGCATCTCTCCAGTACAAGAGAGACATGGGCATACAAAGGTAGTGAAAGGACTGGAGATCTCTCCAGTGAGAAAAGGCTGAGAGAGCTGGAACTGTTCAGCCTGATGAAGAGAAGGATCAGGGCGGGTCTCATCAATGTGTATAAATACCTGAAGGGAGGATGGAGCTGGGCTCTTTCAGAGTAGCTCAGTAACAGACCAAGAGTCAACAAGCAACAACGCAGGAGGTTCCCTCTGAAAACACTGTTTCCACTGTGAGGGTGACCGAGCAATGGCACAGGTTGTCTAGAGAAGTTGTGGAGTGTTCCTCCTAGGAGATACTCAACAGTTGTCTGGATGTGGTCCTGGGCAACCATCTCCAGGTGGTCCTGCTTGGGCATTGTGGTTTGGCCAGATGGCCTCCCAAGGTACTTTCCAACCTCAACCATCCTGTGATTCTGTAATAACTCATTAATTGTTAATCACAGTTTTTCCCCTCTGATCAAACTCCAGTTTTCTCTTTGGAAGTAAACGTGAGAATCTGACCTTGATGCTGTCCATGGAGGGATAGCTATCTCACTCCCAGAACAATTTAAAGCAAAAAAGCTCATATTAGACTTATTGCCCTTTGAGTACTATTTATATTCACATGGGGTCTTTTGAAATGTGGCAGGACTGCTTAGTTGTTTTTTTTCTTACAGCACTGACTGTGTATTAAACATTTTTGTACATTTCTCAATCTAGAATTTGATCGCCATGAAATCCAGATCTATGAGGAAGTGGCCAAAATGCCTCCTTTTCAAAGGAAAACACTAGTCTTGATTGGGGCCCAAGGAGTGGGGCGAAGAAGTTTGAAGAATAGGTTCATAGTACTGAATCCTACTAGGTTTGGAACTACAGTGCCATGTAAGTTGTCAGCATTCCTATCATCATATCATACTATAAGTCTCTGATTATCTGGAAAATACCTGATGTTTATCCCAATGATTCAGTGTAGGATTACTTTTGTCAGAGTATAAAAATTATATAGAGTGGGAAGACACTTCCTCTTTTCAGACAACTGAACTAACATATGATGACTGTGAAAATATTTGTAACTAGCAGTTAAATGTTACTGATGCTGCAGAAAGCCAGTTTTTGTCTGTGCAGTATTTCAGTCTGTGGGTTTCTTCAGTGTCAGTCACCATCCCTTACTGGGGAGATTCTAGAAGTTTCTAGTAGCCTTCTGTAAGGAACAGCCAGTGGAGTTTCTCAGGTCTGCCTTTTAGTTTTCCACCTGTGAAAGCATCCTAGTCATTATAAATTGTTGCTTTATTATTAGAAATGTAGGGAATAGCAAGAAACGTCCAATAAAACTGAAGTGTTTGTACTCTCCAAGATTTGTATAACAAGCTGATGTTTTTATATATCTAGCTTGAAGTCCACGGTCCTTCATTTTTTCTCTCTATCAGCTGCAGAAAAAATGCTCCTCCGTTACTGAAGTATTGTTTCCTTGCCTACCTTTCAGATACTTTGCTCATTCTCAAGACCTTTATGTTTTTTAACTGCTCCCTCCTGTTTGACTGCTGACCAGAGAAGTCAACCCTAGCCACATTATTATTCTCTGCCATATGCTTTTCAGAATTCCAAAACCAGTCTGTTCCCTTCTGTTTTCAGTGGGAAGAAGTAGATCTGATGACAACAGGGGAGGAGGGACAGGTCTGAAAGATGAATTGTGCAACATGAGAGAACCAGTCTCTCTCATTTTCTGAATCTCTAACACCAAAACTAGCCAGGGTGTTTAGAACTGGTATATAGGACTGATAATAAGGTCGACTTCTCAGTGTTACTTTTCTAAGGAAATCTTGCCCTGGGAACCTCATTATTTTATATTGGCAAAATAGTAATAGACTTTTTATTGCTTCTAAAATTCTTATTCTATTTTAAAAAAGCCCTCAGAAATAATTGTTTCTCTAAAATGCTATATAAATGCTTAAATATATATAAGTAATGTAACAGTGTTAAAATACTTGGAGTTCTTGAACACACTTCAAACACATAAAAATTAACTTTTCCCAATCTTGACAGTCTAATCATGCACATGCAGTACCTAGTTTATTATATGTAGATTCTCCTCTCTGCTTCAGATTTTAACTGGGATAATCAGTAATCAGTAATTTTAGTTGGTCTCAGTTTCTTTATTAGAAGAAAATTCTCCAGGTTATTCACAAAGTAGTATATGTGGGATTTTTTAGGGGTTGGTAAATGGCTGAAATGGATCCATTGTGCTATGGAGACAACCATGTTCTTGGTGTTGAGCTCTAATCCAGCACATGCTGCTGTGGTTTCTCTTCAACAGAGGTACCTGAACTGTTAACTCGTCTTCTGGCTGTAAACTGTTAAATCCCATTCTCTAAAATTTATTTCAAACTGATATGATAATATTTTTTTGTATTGTATTAACCATTATAGTGTTAATGTTTCTATAGAATTATGGCTAAAACCAGATGTTCTAGTACTACTGTTTATCATTAATAGCTTCAGAAGATCATTTTCCCTGAGACTTGAGTTTTCTATCATATTGAAGTTGATAGAAATTACTGGAAGGGAGAGACTTCTTTCCACTTGTATCACCAAGTTGCACCAAGTGCTGATAAAAGTATTACCAAAGGAATCCATTCACTGTAACATTTAATATGTTCAAGAGTTCAAATCTGATTAAATACAAGTAGTGGGTAGTTAATATGGTGAAAGGATTGCAAAGTCAATAATAATTCAATAGGGTATTTTATTTTGTTTTTACTTTCTTGCTTAAATAATGTCTGTACTGCACAGTTTAGTCAATACCCAAGAGAACTGATAATGCTTTACTTAAATATTGGCTTTAATCTTTCTGCAGGGAATTTACCTTATTTTAAAGGGTAAGTTGTCCTGGAAAGCAGCATCAGTTGGCCTCCTCTAAGATTCTGCAACAGTGGCTGCGCTGCTTCTGATATTTAAGTAACTTTCTTTATAGCTAGCTTAGATAATTCTATCCTGAATAGCAAGGGCAAATACAGCGAGCAAAGGTTTGGGGGTGGGATGAGGCAGATCTTGTTGTGTGTTCAGTTATTTTCAGAAGTACATTTGGCATTTGAGAGTTAAATTTCCATTTGATTTCCAAGTCACTTAAGTAATTATTTAACTAAAAATACGACATGAATGAGTATTGTATATTGTGTGAAGGAGTAATACAAAGGAAATAGGCAAATGAGTAAGAAACATAGAGGAAAGAATAGAAATAAAGGGAACAGGAGGGGCTGTGTTCAGTTTTAAAACTTACACTAGAATAATGAATTAATCTGTACATGGAACAATTACAATTGTATATTAATGTATATTATATTCTCCCTAACTTAATAGGCAGACCAGTCTCATATTTTTATTCCAAATATAAAAAGAAAACATTCAATTTATATTTTAAATTTTTTGTTTAGTTACTTCACGAAAGCCAAGGGATGATGAAAAAGATGGGCAAGCGTACAGATTTGTGTCACGAGCTGAAATGGAGATGGATATTAAAGCTGGAAGATATTTAGAGCATGGAGAATATGAAGGAAATCTTTATGGCACCAAAATTGATTCCATCCTTGAAGTTGTTCAAACAGGAAGGACCTGCATCTTGGACGTAAATCCACAGGTATGTCATTTATAATGTTCCACTACAAATGTAGGAGTATAACGTTGAAGAGTTATGTGTTAAAATTTGAAGGCTTCTTATCTGGTTTCAAGATTACAATATCAACTGGATTCATGCCTTTGTGCCACCTCACTGGAATGAGTTAGAGAAAGATGGAAAAAACCCAGCCTAGATTCTGCATGAAAAAGGAGACTTGCAGAGTAGTAAATAATCTTTTTAGCCAAGGAAGGAAGGATGTCGAGCATTTCAAAAAGCTGTGTAGGAGTTTCTAAAATAGAAATAAGAATGTTTGCTTATGTGTTCCTGTCCATTGTAACAGATTAGTTTTGCAGTGCCCCTTAAGTAAAGGGGATATGTGGTGAGTCATTCTCAAACTTTGGGGTTTTTTTCTTTTTCTTTGCTTCTAGGCCCTGAAAATACTGAGGACTTCAGAATTCATGCCCTATGTAGTGTTTATTGCTGCTCCAGAGTTGGAGACTTTGCGAGCTATGCACAAGGCTGTGGTAGATGCTGGAATTACAACAAAACTTCTCACTGTAAGCAGATTATTTCTTATTTATTTGCTTTTGCTTTGAACAGGTTATTCTTAGATTTTTTAAAAAATTTTTACCTTTATTTTAGGTTGAATTTGTTCTGAAATCAATGTCTATAAGAAAAATTAGGCAAGACTTTTGCTGATTACTTAGTAAAAGTTAATAAAATACTACATATAAGGAAGATTGCTTCTTTCTTAAAAATAGACCTCTTGCAGGGAAGTGTCGATTACAAAAATTATTTGTAATGTGTTCTTTGAAAAGTGTCACCTTTGATTATTTGCAGGAAGTGGTTGATATTTCATGGTGGGAATTGTTCTTTTATGCAAATGTCTTTCCTTCACTTTCCATATCTCTCCCCCAAAAATCTTTGTTCAGTTTTGTCTTATAATACACGTGTGCCTTAAAAATGGAATCTGTCATCCTTGGGAAAATTATTGCAGCTTTTGTAAACCAAGCCAAACAAACAACAAAAAACCCCAATCATCCAAACAAAGAAACCTCCAATAAAAACAACTAAGAATGCAGGTAGTCCTTGTTTCAACTGCTGCAGCAGCACGTGCTGCACTGAGAAATGGCTGAGAGCTGCCAGAATAGGAAATGTTGAGCAGCTTCTCTTCCCCTGAAGTTCCTTGGATTTGTCATATAAAGCGAAGTGGCCCATTTTATTAATTAGATCTTCCCTGCCTTTCTGAGACACGGTGTGTAGCAGAGGGAAATGAGGCATGCTTCCTCAGGCACAGCAAATTATAAATATTCTGTGTGGGCATGAACTTCCCCAGCTGCAGGAGCAAAGGGAAAAAGCCAGATTGAGCAGTTAAGAAAACTACCCTCTATGTTCAGCAGGGCCACTTCCCCATCGGAGAAAAGCCGAGGTTTGCTGACGACTCACAAAGATAGTGCTGCAGCTTAGTAGCAATATCCTGAATAATGCTGACAAGGCATTCAGAGCAGTAAAATGGGGGGTGGGTTAGTATTCCACTAAATGAATGTGTGATTTTTAGTTATGGATTCTGGTTATCTTATATTGTATTCTAGTATCTCCGTGGATGCTCAGCCTTTCCTTCTCCCTGCCCCAAATGTCCCCTGAATTTTGTGGTGCATATACAAGAAGCCAGTGTTAAAAACTGTCCAGACAAGTATAAAAATGATTTCCTGCACTTTCTAATATTTGATTCCCTAAGGGACATCCTTGCCTCTCTATTACTTCTCCTTATGAATAATAAAGAGCATAGTTATATTTCAAATATGCATTTTTGTGTCTTTACGGATTCTGAATTGTATCTGTGCACATGTGTATACAGTATGATTTCCTATTTCATATTCTTGTGCTTCCTCAACAAATGAAAAACAAATGTAATTTTAAGTATGATATTCTGCTTGTTAGTGGGTCTGTCTGTATTATTTCTAGCATTCTAAGCCATTGCATTACAAAAATTTTGGCTCTTGTAGTCATACATTTACTTGTCTCCTTCATTTACTGTGAAGGAAAGGCTATTCACAAACTTATTTTTCATTTTGGCTTTTGTATTGACAACTGTGTCAGGACTTGAAAATATGAAAGTAAATATTGTAAAGGGGGACAAATCTCATAATTGCTTACAAAAAAATTCTATGGTGCAAAAGCAGAGAGGAATTTTCTAAGAATGTAGGACTAATGAAACACAGAAATGTACTCAGAGGTACCTTCGTGAAGCTTCATAATGTAGGAATATAAATTTCTTGCATATTTTGTAGCTTATGTCAGAACTACAATAATGCAGCAGTAGTTCACAAACCAGTGTCTGGTGAGCAGGGCTGAAATGCTGCCTCTAAAAGCCATTTAGTATTCTAGAGCTTTATTCTGATAGAAATGTATCTTTCATTGGGTTTTGTTTCATACTGATTTAAATCTTGGATTTTTGGTGCTTTCTGTGGAAGTAAAAGGGGTACAAATATATTTACAAAACTGATTGACTCAGTCATTCCTAAAGCATTAATTTTATTCTGGTTGGATCATCAGTTGCGCGTACAAAAGGATTAACTACCCATTGTGCACACCAGCCCAAGTTCACGTGATTCTAATGATTCAAAGTTGCAAGACTGGCAAACATTTTCTTACCATATTTAACATTATTGGCACAGCTTGTAACTTTTTCAGCCCTTTTAATGTATTTTAACTAAAGTTCTGCATGGATTTACTATAAATGAAAACTTATTTTTTAAATATATTCAGTATATAGCTTTGTAATATGTACTGAAGGGATATTCTTCTGTGTTTATAAGGATTTGCCAAGTCTTATCATCAAATCTTTAGTAAGATTTAGATTTAGTAATCCTTCAAAATCTCTTCCACAGGACACTGATCTGAAAAAAACAGTAGATGAAAGCGCCCGGATCCAGAGAGCGTACAACCACTACTTTGACCTGACCATTGTCAATGACAACCTGGACAAAGCCTTTGAGAAGCTGCAGACTGCCATTGAGAGACTGAGGCTGGAGCCACAGTGGGTCCCCATCAGCTGGGTGTATTGAGATGTCTCGAGAGGAGCTTAAGTACAAATAAAATCAACAGCAGCAAATGTGACATGTAGATACCGATGATAACCTACAGCACCTGTGCATTTTTACTCTGTGTATATTCAAAAGTACACTGTTCTGAATTTTTATAAAAATGTTGAAGAGAAAGTGTACTTAAATATGTAATTTATTTTAATTTTTCTAACTTTTTACAGATAACCTTTCTATTCATATCACATAAAGGAAATGCGTTTAAGCATTTTTCTATGTTTTGATTTAGTACCTTTGCCTTTTTCATCTAAGAAACTTTCAGTCATTCACTTCAACATTTACATCTTGGTCTTACATTTTCACTGTGATTAAAAAAAGGATACTTGAAACAATTTTTGTAAAATTTGTTAATGTCAGTGTTTAACGGATCAAAAGTCTCTTATTAGGAAAGAACACTAATTTCTTTGTTTTTTTTTTAAATTCCTTAAAAAATCAAAATTTCATGGGAGCAGAATTATAAATATTACAAGCAGCAACAAACAGCTCCATTGCTCCAGCTTCTTTCGGCTTAATGTGGGTGCATTCCTGATGTTTCACAAGTTCTTGATATCTCTTGATTTAGGTAACTTTTATGTAGGTTCCCCTATATCTGTCTCCTAAGTTAACATAGAGCAATACCTTGCAAGCTGCTTATTAAGCTTTCTTGGGAGCCACCCTGTTTGTTAGCCCATTAGAGTTGAAGTACTGATATTAGAAAGTCATATGCCAGGTAATTCAGTGCAATTTGAATAAAGGTGAAGTAGCTTGAGAGAGAACCTGATAATGTGGAGCCTTGTAAGTGACACTTAATGTTTAGGACTATTTATTCACACTTGTGAAAACAGACTGCTTTAAGAAAAAAAAGGCATTTTCTTTTCTTAGAACATTGTTCTATATTTGTATAGTGATCTGTGGCTTCATTTCCTGTGATGTCTGGCTGGGTTCTAAATTATCTTTTAAATATTTGTGTGTGATCAACTGCTGTATTTTATGAGTGTTGCGTAATGGCATTACTGTGCTTTTTCTCACATTGTTTTTAATTGCATTTTTCATTAGATAGCTTGTGAATTGGAAGCTTACTACTAAAAAGCAATGTTGTTTATACCTTTTTTGTTTTACAATGTATTTTCTTTTGTTTAGTGACAGTTCTCCCCTCAGTAGGCCCATTGATATAATTTGTATTAGGTTCAAGTTCATCGATCAAAACTTAGGCTGATGTAAATTTCTGCTTAATGAGAACAGAACAAAAAGACAGCTTGTTGCTCAGACAAGCTCTTTTTGTGACCATGTTTTATATTATAGTGTCAACTGTTGTATATAGTCAGATTCACCATCGTGTACTGGGTTAGGTGTCTAAACTGAAGTCATCTGTTTAATTTCTCTTCCATCTGGTGACAGGCACCTGGCTTCTGGATTCTTTCTCAACACCAAAGTGTGACACGGAATGCTATCAAAAGGCAGCTTCCTCAGAACTATTTCTGGAGGAAGACAGGCTTAGACACTGAAAAACAGTATTGCTTCCTAGGGCTCTCAAAAGACTTTTATGTGCACAAGGAAAAGAAAAAATGGAGTTGATGCACTACAGGAAAAGTGTGTTAAAAAAAATCCCTCAAAACACCCGTATACTACAAATGATTTTTACAAAGCCTATGAAGTTGGTTGTTGTGGGGAAAAAGGGGCAGAGGGGACTTTAAATCGCAGTGTATGTGGAAAATGTCAAACTATAGCACAGGAAATCTTTGTGGCTCTTAATACTGAGATTTCAGTCTTTTAGAGGGAATCTGAAATTCTCTAAGGAAAATTTGTACCACTACTTTGTTTTACTGCTATACTTTTCAGGATGTGTTTTCTCTGATTTTGTTTAAGTTTGGCAGAGCTTTTAAATGTGGCACCAGCATGGGACTCTTAGTTTCCTTTCCCAGGAAACATGTTCTGTGATCCTATCACTCAGAGGCTGCTTTGAGAAATGGATCAAGTTTTGTATGTAGCAGTAAATGATAGCAGGGCCGTTGCTTGGCTATTTTAATGATTTGCTTTTGGCACTCTATGCTGAACATGACTGAACTGTGTTTGTGTATTGTGTCATAGGAGACCTCCATATGCTGTAAATAAGATGTGCTGTCTGGACAGATATGATGCCTTTTCATTATGAGTTAGAAAAATACTCTTATTTATGATGCCAAAAATGGGCTGAGTTCACTCTTCCCTAATGAATGGAATGAGAAGATTCTTCAGTTTACACACCGTAGTACTTTATATTGCAAACATCACTTATTTTTATCTTTTTTTTTTCTGTAAGTTTACTTAACCAAATGAGACACATGAAACATGGACACCAAGGTTTAGTCAGGATAAGCTCTCTGCTCCTTCTGCTTCCATCTCAGAGAGAACACTGTCGAAAGAGTCTCCTAGTTAGCAATCTCCAAAATATCCACATATTTGCTGAAGCCTAAAGCTTTTGCATTTGCTACAGGTTCGCACTGTGTGTTTAAATCAGGCAGTGAGCACAGTGCAGCCTGGTGGCTGAGCATTGGGTGGTGGTAGTGCAGATGCCAATGAGCAGTACAATTCTTAAGCAATAAGAGAAGATGGCTTGCTTAGGTTGCAGGCAATGATTGTATGGAAGTGTCTGCAGGTTTTATCTGGATGTCCACATGCCAGGTTGTAAGGGGGAAAACAACCCAAACACCACACTCCTTGCATCTTTTAAATCTTGAGGGTTCATACTGGCGTGTTTAATGTTGAGAGAGGGAGAAAGGTTGGCTTGTTTTTCTGCAGTGGTGGGTCTTGGTTTTGTTTTTTAGCAAAAACAGATTTTCATCAGATATTCTGCTTAGTTTGTCACTACCTGGTAGGATGACTAGCATGAGAGTGACAGTTACTTTTTTTAAAAAAAGCATTCTTGGGGGTTCTTACAGGGCTGGTGCCATTTCAGTGACATCCACAGCAGTGATAGTCCCTACCTGCCAGGATGTGCTGGATCAGCTGTTACACAGGGACCTGTATATTGTGCAATTAGGGGAGAAAGACACTATGAAAGGCTCATTTTGAGCAAGTGAAAACATTTCATAGAACAGCTGTTTGAAGTATTTCAGAGGAGTTAAAATAACTGGGATTTCATGTATCTCATTCTGTACTAAACATTAATTTTCCAGATACTAACAGGAAAACTTTTTACATTGACTGTTAATGATTACAATAGGTGTGTCTGAGCGAGGTGAAGATGCTGCTAAATGTTTAAGATATGTGGTATGTATCACAAGATAAATATTTAAGTAGTTTAGAAAAGTAAATTATCAAGTAGTTGTCTGTGTATATGTATGTATGTGGATGGTAAAACAAAAAATGCTCATGTTGGTTATCACATTACTAAGCTACCATGACTTAATCCAGAAATGTACCTGCATGTGAGACTTTAGAACTGGTACACTTCTCTACCTGGTTTATTGTGTTTACTAATGTATATTTTTCTAAATATACAGATATTTCAATCTAAAAAATTCTATATTTATCTGTAATTTCTATCTGTTTTGGACAGTGCATGAGGTGCTGTAAAATTCTGTACATATAGAGACTTATAGAAGAAACACTGTCGTTGCCCTGTGAATGAAAAGTTATACACAGAAGTACAGTCAGTATGCCAAGACCTGTAAGTTATTTCCCTGAATTCACCAAAAATTCCCTTAAGCGTGCACCAGTCTCAAGTTTCATGTAAATACCCTGGTGCATGTGTACCCAGGTGATTACCTTGCTGTCTCTAAATGTTACTGGCAGGTCTATTTTAGGTTCTGCATCATGTGACAAGATGCAGTTCAAGTTTAGTGGGATAATTATAATGGAAAGTGGGATAGTTATAATGGAATATGTCATCTTGCATAGATTTATAAAAGTCTTTCAAAATGTTCTGCAAATATACAGTGAAGGTAAAATTGGAGCACAATCACAGACCTTTGTAGGCAAGGAAAATTGAATTTATAACCAAGGCAGTATCTGTAACTTGTGCCGTGTTCTCAGATCAGGGCAGCTCTGTGTACTTAGTCATACAAAAGCTTTGTGAAGCAGGATGGTGGATCAGCTCATCGCTTTTGAATTTGTGTTTATATAAGCTGTCACATCTTGGATAGGCTCAAAATGTGACATTTATTTCCCCATCCTCTGTACTCACTGCATCTTCTAAAATCACACCTAAGTGACTTGCTGTACAAATTGCCTGCAGCTCAGTGCTCAGAAGTCATCTGGGTTTGGTTTTGTTTTGAAAAGGGTGATTCAGCTGAGAAAAAGGAAGACTTTTTTTCTCTTTGAAACACAGAAAATCCTTGGCTGGGTACCCCCTTGAGCCCAGCTGGCCTGTCTGGTATGCTTAAGGACCAGTGGAGGACAGTCAAGCAGAGCAGTCCACAAATAAGGAACTATGGGTTCTTACCTGTCCTTATGCATGAGCTGATATTGTGTACATAAATTCAAACTTCTTTCACCTATTCCTTGGTTTCCCATCCAGGCTTCCTCTAGCTTACTGCTCCGTTCAGACTGAACCTTGAGGCAGATGCTGTTCCTCGCTCGCTGTGCCTCTTAAATGCAGCTCTAAAACAAATACAGCTGGAGCTCTGTCACATCTGTCACGCAAATCTGTACAGACTGTTTCTTTCATGCAGGGTTTCTTTCCTGCCTCATCCAAATTCTGAAGGGTTCAACTACCACATTGTTATTGCCAAACTTCATGATACTATCACTTTATTGATGTCTACGTAGCGGTTACTGGATACAAAGACTTGTAGTCTGCTAGGCCTCTTGCCTTAAGTACCCCTCAGCTCCCAGCTGCCCCCCAGAACCTCTCCTGGGCCATTGAAAGGGTTTCTGTACTTAAAGGTACTTTAATTTGCTTTCTCTGGTGGACTGTCATGACTGACGGTGCTGAAGTCCTGGCCCCTTGTTCTTTTTTTCCGGCTTTAATTTTTTTAGCCTCTCCTTCTCAGTTTTCAGGTATGTTTAACAGGCTTTCTGATGGAAAGTGTCTGGGATTCTCCACTCATGTCTTGTAGGGGAAATAATAGTCAATATAAACATTGGTATTTAGGACTAGTGTAACTTACTGGTTTTAGGCCCAAGAGAGACACTTAAAAATAGAGTAAAAAATGCTTGTAAAATAACCAGTTTGGGTTATTTTACAGGCAGTGTTGGCTTCCAAAAATATTAAAAGTGTGCTCATGTTCACACACATACATATAAAACTTAGGGGTAAATACTGCAAGTAATTCAGGCAGTATCTGCTAATTTACCTGAATTCTCCATGGTGGGATGCTATTCCACAAATGGTCCCATTTTCAACAGCTGAACTCTTGAGTTCATTTGCTGGTATTGCAGCTGAGATTTACCTGTACAGGCTTAAAAACAAACCCCAGCTTGGTGAAGGCTGTTAAGCAATTTCACCTACAAAAAGAATTTATTCAGCAGGGGTTCAGCAATATTTATATTTTATGGAATAAATTACACTTGAAGTAAATTAATTTTGTTCTCAGTATTTGGAACCATTTCTTACTTTCAATGGGTATGGAGTTCCTTTTGCTATTAGGGCAGTCATTGGACAACATAGTTGAAAGTAGTCCTGGAAACACTTTTTCCCATTTAGCCTTCTCCCTTTTACGGCAGCAGCTCCACGCCAATGCTTCTCCATGCAACTTTGGCTGTCCTCATGGCTCAGCCAAGTATTATTCCACAAGTAGCCAGCATTTACCTAAAACACAGCAGAGCCTCTTCCAAAACCCCAAGTAACTTCTCTGTTATTTGACCTCTCACGATACGTAGTGTAGTGCAAAATGAATGGCACTGCTTTGTACAGTTCCAGGCTGGCAGCCAAATTGTTGGTTGCAAAGAAAAACTTGACTGATTTTTGGTTGGTTGGTTTAGGTCTTGTACACAATTATATATGGAGATAACTGTTGAAATACATTTTTCCCCCTATGAAAATGCATGTTGAGCATCCCTTTCCTGCCCCTGGTCCCCCATCATATATTGCCCGTGTGTAACAATTGTGCACTGTGGTATAAGGAGGGGAACCACCTCTGTGGATTTTAAAATACAAGAAAGTTTGCCTCTCTCCCACCCTACACTGGGCTAAGAACTGTAGAATCTTGGTTAAGTGTTTGGGTTTAAATGTCTGTTAGAAGTCTGTCACTTTGTGTTTCCTTACCTTGCTTCTTCTCACAACTGGTTTTGCCAGTTGGAAGCTCTTGTGATTTTTGTTTGTTTGTTTTCATTTCTACAGCATATTAAATTAAACTGGATTTGACATTTGTAAAATTTTCAAAACTGCTCTCCTGTAAAAAAATTAGTTTCTTTAGCTGAAAACTTCCTACAAAAAAAAGTTAACTATTAGCTAGACTTTTAATGTAAACCTGAAAATTATTTAGTACCTAATTGTTTGAATACTGTACTGTAGAGCAGGCCTAGGATATGGGACTTCTTAGCATTGTGACTTCATACTGTAAAGTCAGCTACTACGTGGGATGTTTTTAAATTGTGACTTGTTTTCTAAGACCCCCCTCCTTGTCTTTTTCACAGCTAATATTTTCACAATAAACACAGCCAAACATAAAAATATTAATGTACAAATGATGAAATTCTGTTAATTCCCAACAAAATATTTTTGTATATAATAAAGATTTAATATTGAAAAAATGTAATTGGCTTTTTTCCTGATTGTTTTTGGTCATACTCTTGAATTCTAGCCACATAAGGTATCAAGGAACAGTCAGTGCACCTCTGTCTTTTTATCTTCAGATCTCAAGTGCTCCACATTCAGAAAAGCAGCTTTTCAGTTGGTCTTATTTAGCTCCATGTTCATGCATATGCCAAATCCCCATTCCATGTGCAGGAAGACCTCGGGGCCTCTTTGGCCACCCTGTGAACGTCACCATTGCTGAAGCTGGGTGCCCTGTTTTCTGAGCACTGCAGCACTGAGGGAGTCACTCTCTGGGGCCTGCACTGTAATTAGCCAGTGTACAGAAGCCCGGGGGACTCAGGACTGAGCAGCTTGAAGGAGGGAAGTGCTAGTTCCTGGCAGCACGGCAGAGCCTGCTGGCCTCTGGAGATAGCGCATGCTTTTTGAAAAGAGGCTGCTGACCTCCTTCCAGATTGCAAAGGTATGGATTCTTCCCCCTTCCTCCTGGGGAATGCAAAGGGAAGCGGTATTTTCAGGAGGTAAGTCAGGATGTGGAATCAAATCTTTTATGAGACAAGCTTCAGCCTTCTCTAAAGCACTCTCCCCTCCAGCTCTTTCACCAACTCCTTTCCTAGGGAAGACCACATCTAAGCATTTTCTGTATGAGGTCAGCCTGTCACAAGGAATTGCTGGTTTGTCCAAGAGGTAGTAGATGCTCATCCAGCTCTTCTGAGGTGGACTGTGAATTAATTTGGGCCAGTGCAGCTTCAGCTGGGTCCCTGAAGAGGGTGTGCTCTTAGCTTAGGGAAGGGCAAGAGAGGAGTTATTTGAGAGACAGGCTGCTTCTCTTGCTCCCTTGGATCTTCTTATTTCCAGTTTGACCTAATTTTAAAATTCACGTGAGTAACAATCCTGCATTCAAGAGCATGGAAGAAGGAACCGGAGAGAAAATGGTGATCATACAACCTGCCTTAGTGTTTCTTTTTTTGCCCAGTTGTGCTGCTCACCCAGTTCTAAAAAGGCCATTCTACCCTACCTGCTGTTCTAGAGGTGCTTCTGTGGTCACAGGAGTGCTGCCAAATGGAGGAAAGCTGGGAAACCCTTCCACAGAGAGCACCTAATGGGACAAAGCCAAGGCTGAAGTGCAGCCAATGACTTCTGCAGATGCACTGATCAATCCTAAAAGCACAGCAGCAGATGAGGTGAGGACCCAAGAGACCCAAGCAACCCTCACAACGAGCAGGAAGCCTGGGCTGCCTGGGACACACTCCTGTTGGCCAAGTGTCTCTCCTGTTGCCTGAGTCCGAGGCTGCCCATTCAGTGGGTTGAGCTGAGGCAAAAGCCTAATCGTATCTGAAGCCAAAACAGCAGGAAACAAACAAAACCTTTTCTTTTAAATGATGTCTCCATAGAACATCCAGACTCTGGGGGGTCTTCCACCTCTTTAAACAAGTTCCCTCTTCTACATCTGTGACACAAAATCACATCCTGACAGCAGTTACACAATATAGTGCACAGAAGGCTCACACCAAAGCTCTGTAAGGAAGATCAGAGCACATGGACAGTGGCACTGTGTGGATGCCCAAACAGCCACTTGCCATCTGTGCACCACCTTTTAAAGCCAAGGGAACCCCCAAAAGAAAAACAACAGAAATTATATTCATGATGTTATAAGTTGTTTTCTTGTTTTGACATAACATTAAACAGAAATTTTTGATAAATTAGTTACAAAGGCAACTTTTGAGTAGTGATTGGCAAAAAAAGACTTTCCCATTTACACACATCGTTCCAGAAGCAGAGTTACATGCTTCCATCCTCCTAAAGGATCTTTCCATCTACACCAGTGCAAGGTTCAGGCAACACCATCAGCTTCACTTAACAGATGAGACGCAGAAATGCCCACGGCGCAGTGTGCAGAGCTACCCTGGGCTCTTGGGGTATGGAAAGGTTCCACGGTGCTTTTCTGCAAAGTCCATGTCCTCAGGGAAAGCTGAACTGCGGTGACTTTTTGATAACTTCTTAGTCAATCTGCTCAAGATCATGTGGGAATAGAGCAAGAAACAACCAGACTCCTATCCACCACCTACACTGCAGGGCCTGGTTACTGATCACATAGGTTCCTGCTTGTTTGTCAGCCATCTCAGAGTCTTATCTGCAAGCACTGATATTCCACTTACCTGGAACATCATCTTCCCAAGCCCACATTTGCAGTGATCTCTGCTGCATTTCTGTTCCATCCACAATTACAAAAAATTATGATGGAAAAAAAGGCAAAATAGTTCAAAGCATGCAGTGAGTGCTTTACTGACACTTTGCTACTAGTCAAAGAAATGAGCAAAGTATCTGCATTTAAAATATCCTATGGGTGAAATGATCATTTTTGTGGTGTGCAGCAGGGACCCTTCATGTGCACACACCAAAAGGCATTGCCATACCTCAAAGTTCCAAATGCAATTTAAGCTTGCTAAGGTGAGTAAAAACTTATTAGAAAATAGAAATGCTGTACCGATGCATAAATCACTAAGGTGGTCTTGGTTTTTGAAAAAAAGGATTTTATATTTCCTGCATTGTGCAGGAAATGCCAAACAACAATAAGACAACCTGATCAAGTACCTCTTTGAGATCCCTCCATTCCTCTTGCTCTAGAGTGAAGGATTCTGTACATCCAGTCTTAAAGGAGCAAAACAACTGCTGCATTGCAGAACCCTGGATTTCCACAGCTTGCTTGTCTGCTTGCTTGAAAAAAGCAGTTTGTACTTTGCTGTTTTCTCCCACGCATATTAATGCAAGCAATCAGGTTTCTACTGCCCTGCAGATCTGACAACTACCACAGCAGCTCTGTTCAATTTCTGTTCCTCACTTCTCTTGTTTAATTCCCCCCCTTCATCCTTTATTTGTGTATTTTCCTCTGGAACCGCAGAGGGGTGGCACACCTGATGGCAGCGCAGAGCCTGTACCCCTGGGTGTTCCGAGTGCCCCCTGACCGCCCTAACCCCTGGCTGTGCTGCTCTAAGGACCCAACAGAGCAGCTCTACTGCTTAGCCCAAACACACCAACACTATGGAGCTATAGAAGAAAGAACAGACTAGAGCAAAAACTGGATACTCAGTAAAGCTCCTATACATTCCCACCTAAAGCATGAAGCCCACACAGCGCAACATAAAGAACGAGTGGGAAGAATCGAGGTTCTTTCATAGTTACAGCTTTTACAGAAGACTCTGTCGTTTCCAAATCAATGTTTGATGAAGCAAACAGCCTTTTCACGACATCAAATCTTCTCCTGTCAGTGAGAGTGGCCACCAAAGGACTGCTCAGCGCCACGCTGCCATCGGCTGAAGCAACATCAGGCTGTATTTATGAGAGCAAAAGATAAAAGACATGAAAACATTTTCCAAGCAGTGCTATTCCTGCCATTGCACAGCTCAGTTCTTTCATACAAAACCACTGTAGAGCTTACAAGGCAGCAGCAAAAGGGCAAGATTCCCTTTACTATTGGGCTTACTGATCCAGAACCAAAGCTCTACGGCATCCTTTAAGGAGAAACATTCCTCCCTACTGTCCCTCTGTTCCCCTACTTCAACTTCTCTCAATACAAATCACATTTAACTCTCACTCTGAGCAAACAGTATTACTCCTCTTGCCCCTACATATTTAAAGGATTTTACTATTGGTTTTGTAAGTGAGCTTAAAAAAATCAAAAAATGAGAAAAACATAGAATGTTTTGGGTTGGAAGGGACCTTAAAGATCAGCTAGTTCCATCCCCCTGCTGCCACGGGCAGGGACACTTTTCACTAGACCAGGTTATTCAAAGCCCCATCCAATCTGGCCTTAAACACTTCCAGGGATGGGGCATCCACAATTTCTCTGAGCAACCTCACCACCCTCACAGTAAAGAATTTCTTACGAGCACCTTGATTTAAACCTACCCTCTTTCAGTTTGAATCCATTCCTCCTTGTCCTGTCACTACGAGTTCTTGTAAAAAGTCTCTCTCCAGCTTTTTTGTAGGCTCCCTTCAGGTACTGGAAGCTGCAATTAGGTCACCCCAAAGCCTTCTCCTCTCCAGGCTGAATAAACCCAATTCCCTTACCCTTTCCTCATAGGTGAGGCACTCCATCCCTCTAATGCCCTGCACCATTCCTTCAGCAGTTTCAATAAATGGCCTCAGAGTTTTGGGACTTCAGAGTTTGCCATGGCTCAAGCACTGCTGCTGTCAAAGGAGAACTTCTTTCCCAAGGGAGGTGATTACTGTTACTGAGCCTTTAAAACAGGGAGACTATTAGTAAACTAAAATTCAAGCTTAAGTTACAATTTTCTTTTGCTCACAACCCACGAAACCTCTAAACATTGGGAAGTTAGGTATCCACCTGCAGTAAATTATGTACTTCATTTGCCACTGTCAGACTGACCTTGGCTAAGCTCTGCCTACGGCTGAAATTCGCACTGGAGCCTGACATCTCCTTTATTGGGTGAGAAACGTGGTGAGGCCAATGACATGGTCATTCCTGCTGCTGGGCCCACATGCCACACAGCCACTTCTCCATTACTCACCAAACAACACAGCGCTGGAACAACCTGAAGATCACAGCAGGCACGCAGCAGGACCAGGGTGTAATCAGACAGCTCTGCGAAGGAAACATTAACAGGGAAAGATTGTTTCCAGTGAAGGCTGCACGAGGCTGGCTGCTGGAAGCCAAGGAGCTCTGCTATGGGATTCTCCTTAGCTGGATGTTTGGAAGAGGCTGATCCAACCCTTTCCTGCCTGAAGAATAAAATGGGATGGGCAATGGGTCTGATTACCTCTGCCCTTGAGAAAAGGCACTAGTAGAAAAGGGGATTTCCTTCCCATCAGCCTTCTCTCCTCCCTAAGTATCTCCCCAGTGTTTCACCCCACATCTACAGGCTGAATAAATGACTTAGGCCTTGAATAAATCAAGAACCTACGCTCTCAAAATTTATACGAGCTACCGACTTCTGCAAACCACAGTCTGAGAGGAAATGACACAGCTGAGACTGCCTTCAGGCTGGGAGATGGAGTAAATGATCCCTGTGGTGCCCTTCAACTCTGTAACAAAAAGGCTGTAATTCCTAACAGGCAACAGGGTTAATACAGCTTTTGAATCTTGATCCGGCTACACTTATGCCTGGACTTTAGCAGCAGACATTATGTCCAAAGTCAGGTGATAATGCAACACACTCAGTTAACTGCACCCTGCTGTTAATAGCATCTGAGAAGTCTCACCACATCAGCAGGTTTCTGTTTTCTATTTCTTTTCTGTCTCCACAAATGAGTTGAACTATCCTACCTGGGTACTGTCTGTATATGGATGCACACTGACATTTTGCTGCAGAGTGCCACATCTACACTGGACTTCCCTTCGTTACCTTAATGTCAGGAAATTCTTTATATATGAGAGAGAAGAGAAAAAGCCAGGGAAGTCTGTCGTGGACTTTGCAGGTAGCTTTTAATTAACACTCTGATGCCAACTAGATTGTGAGGATGGCATTTGTTTGACATTTATGTTTAATCTCCCATTTCAGTAGCTGCAAAACAACCTTCTAATTGCAGTGTCTCTGTGTTAAACTCATTTTTACTGAATTTAGTTTGCATCTCAACAATATCCGCTGTTATACAGGAGACATCACCTAATTTGTAATTCTCAGCACTTAGGCAGGAAGAACTCTGGCATGCAATAAGTACAGAAATTAGCTTGCCAAACTGCAAATGCCCACACTCAGCAGAAGCAGAGTCGAGCAGTCTTGAGGGAGTGTGTATTTTACACGCAAAATCTGTCGGTGATTGAGGGCTGAATTTAATTCACAGGCAGGAATGCCAAGCATAGTATACCAAACTCATAAAAAAGGAACAGAACAATTTATGTTCACTCAGCCACCAACTGCTCAAAGACAGCCATAAATGCTTTAGCAAGGAGGGAGCTTCTAAAAGGAAAATCAAATTTAAAAAAAAGGGCTCTTAACAACGTACCAGAGATAGCACTGATGAGAAGGTGTGCAGCTGAGAAAAGTTCTTCATCCTGAGGCTGATATTTCTGCAACAACAGCTCACTCTGTAAACTGCACCCTAAGAGCTGCAAGAAGTCAAGGAGGTCTCTTTGTTGTGTAAGTTTTAACTCCTCCAGATCTGGCTCGTCTCCTGTGCAGATATCATCAAACTGAAAGCAAAAGAATAAGCAAAATTTCTTGAAAAGAGAAAAATTCAAGCAAACGAGAATGTTCGTGCTATTCTGAAATTACTTTTAGGAAGCAAGCCAAAGTTTCTTCATCTTACCACATCCCCCAGGGCAGTCACCATTTCTTCATGGAGCAAGAGTTCACAAAGGGTTTTATATAAAGCTCTTTGCTTGTCTTCTGGAAGCTTCACAAAGGGCTGGAACTGAGTCTTCAACTGTGACAGATCTTTCCCAAGAAAGCAGTAAAAAGTAAAACTAAGTACTTCTACACAAATGCCAGTAAAAACAGTTAACATTTTTGCTATGTGTTTCATAAGTCCATTTATCACCACACCCTGACTACCTGATTTCCACGAGCACAAGTTATAATGCAAGGCTGAAACAGATGTGATTATAGTTCCTAAGGAGCCAATGAAGCCTTAATGAAAACGCTAAGAAAGAAGAACAGCTACCAAGGATCACCATTTGGTGTTCAGTATTTTTAATATTTTAAAATCAGTATTTTAATGCTAACCAAACCAATCACATCTTAAGTTTCTCACTTGAAATTTATCTCCAAAATATGTACATTTATACGGCAGAATAACGAGTTCTGCTCATAAATTTACTTCTGATCTGTGGTTAGTATGAATTACAAAGTCAATGGTGTAAGTCCACACAGAGATCTATTAGTATCCTACATTGTTGTCCTCGTATTTCATCAGGTGAAAGAAAGAATTACAGCCCTTCACCCCTGACCTAATTATTATTAAAATAGTCAGGACAAAAATGCCTTCTTAATTGAAATTCCGAATCCATTACAGTACATACAATAGAAGTACAAGAAGTGCACTGCACTTCTTTCACCACAATTCAACTATGATCATGTAACTAAATACTTTGTGACATCAAATTACCACTTTGCTGAAAGAAAATAAGTTTTCAAATCAATAACGCCAGCTGGAAGGTTGGAATGTTTTTTCTCACATTCCAAAAATATAGGCATGCAAGTGTTCTCAACCTTGTTTAAAAGAAATTTTCCTTCATGTCACTCTGGTCAAAAACACGCTCTCTTTAAAAGATGTCCTTTATATCTAAAAAGTTACTTCACTGGGGAAAAAAAAAGCCCAGCCACAGGCAGATATTTTTTTATCTGATGCAATTGACTGTCTATACAAATAACAGAGAAGGAAACCTACTTTCGAATTCCTTAGCAAAAACAAATTTTTTTTAGGTTTTTTTCCCCCCAAGAGACTGTGCAGGTTAATTAATTAAAAGAAATCTCCAAGCCTTTTAAGCAAGAAGGGCAAAAAGGTATTTCAAGCTAAAACAAAACACAGAACTGTGGCATACCATTCTTTTACAAGTAAGTGGGTTTTATATACACATGGAGACAGTTATTCCTTTCAAGCAAGTCTACATAGGAGAATGACAGAATTTACATAGGGACAACAAATATCTATTCTGGCCACAGTCTACTGAACAACCATTAACAAAGGGTGAAATTTATAGATAACAGAATTGATGTTCATCAGTAGAACCATTGTAAGAACTCTACCAAGAACTGATGAAAAGCAAACTGTGTTCTGAGGCCTTGATTGGTTTTCCCTTTTTTCATTCCTCCAGTAACAATCCTGCCCCTTCTTTCCACAGTCCTACAACAAACAACTTGTACCTGGCCCTGTTTTAATTTTGTCAGTTATAAAGCTTCTCTGAAAATAATGAGGCTAAGTCTTTGTAATTTTGAGACTTAACCTCTAACTACGAAGCTTTACAGAGAGTATTTTTCAAATATGAAAAAGTATTTTCAGTGACCCTTTATGAATGAAAGCATAAATCATCACTAATCTTATAGAGGTTATCTGGAATGTAACAGAACTGACATAAACACCTGACTTTGTAAGATCATATTTACGACAAATGGATTCAGGATGTTCCTAAGGAACAGTCTACTGCGTATATCTATTGCAGAACTAATTTTTTATATCCTTTCAGTGCATTCCCCAAGAGTTCCTGATAAGAGTTATTAAAATGAACTAACGAGATTTCTTATGTACTATTGTACTAGATTATTTCTCCCTATCATGTTGCTTAATTCACTGTAATGTAATCATTTCTGGTAATACCTTGTTTCAATACACTTATAGAAGCATCACCGGGAACGAGGTTTTTAGCCCCAGAGTACATCTCATTATCAACAGCATCTGGCTGATAGAGAAATGAAGCATCTCTAAACAGAGCTGAATGGGGATAAGTCGAGCCTTCTGTGCTTTCCTTTTCAAAACCTCCTTGCTGTTCATCTAGCAGACAAAACTCTGTAATTAGAAATTCAATTAAAAACAATAATTAATAAAATACACAAGCAATTACTAAATAAGATGCTAGCTTGTATTTTCTAGTGTTCTTGCATGTGATTTCTCCATGTCTCGTCTCTTCCAGATGGAAAGAATGCCAGCTGTTGCTATGCATGTGAATTATTGAGCATTGCTGCAGCCCTGGTGTTTGGTACAGCGTGTACAGATTGAAGGTCCTGTGATGCAGCTGCCACCTACAAAATGTGACACCAGCTCCTGTGAACTAAAGTAATGTAGACAGCAAATACCATGAAACAACACAGTAAAACCTGAATGCTGCATACAGGAGATGCAGGTATGAATTTCTGACATGCTGGAATGCAGGCTGCTGATCCACTCATGATGGAGACACATGACAGCACCCTCTGAGACTCGTAAGAACTCTTGAGAGTCCTTCACAGAGCTTGTTTTGGTCATGGCACTGACAAGACACTTCTTTCTCAGCTAAGCCACAGGTCCATCCTCAAGTTCTCCAGATGAGTGGAAAATAGAGAGTCTCGAAAGGACATCACCTAGGCATGTTCCCAGAGTCACTGCAATATACTGTCTCTTTGCAGTAACTTCAGGGAGGAAATAACGTGTCCTGGCTGGATTATCCTTTCTGCCTCATCTTTGTGACAAGCACTGACTGACCTCACCCAACCAGGACTGCCCTTTTCCTGCCACCCTCAGCTTAAGGGACTCCTGCAAGGTACAGGAAGCCTCTGTAATATGCTGAGAAAGCCGGAGTATCAAGTTCTGTGCTCATGTGTCCAGCATTGTGCCCCAAAGATGCAGAATACAATCAAAGCTCTATGCATATTCTGATCATCTTTTATTGGCTCAAATGCAAGATCTGAATCTGTTCCCCTGGGACACTGCAGGAGGTCTGAGGAGAACACAGGCAGGCTAGCAAGAGAAACTCAATTTTAAAATAATACCTGACAGCAAAGAGGGGAAAAAACGTAACTAATCAAGTACAGTGCTCACGTGTACCAGGCACAAAACCTAAATATAACCTTCCTGCAGTTGTAAGACTCTGTCTCACTAAATTAAGGACATTCAAAGCAGATGAGAAAGCATGGAGAGCACTCCATCAGCAAAAAGCTTTTTCAAAGGGAAAGCAGACAAAGAAATCTCTGCCACAGAGGAAGAAAGAAGACAGACCTTTATGCTTGCATAACCCTTTGCAGAGAAGAGCGAGTTACAGAGAAGCAGAAAGTGATTAACACAAGCTAAGAACTTCCCAAAGCATCAAGACTCTGGACAACAGCTGAGGCACCATCAGGCCAACTCACTCATGTTACTTTCCTTGATAATAACAAAGCTTTCACATGAACCCTGAGGAGGAGGACAGTGCTGACAAACTGACTCCCCTCCTGAGGCAGAATGATGCTAATAAGGGAAATCAAACTTTTCAGATGATGCTGTGTGTTAAGAGATACAGACCCTGCTGTTAACTCTTGTAAATGGGACTCGATTCAGAGGAAAACACAGGACTCAAAATTTTGTATTAATAGGACTGTTAATGAATTCTGTATTGAATGCTATCACATTAATCGATGACACACCTCCAACAGTGCAGTTAGAACTTGTTAGTTATTCAAAAACGTTAACAAAAATGCACGAAAACCAGGGATGATCAATGAAAGCAATTAAAGAGACTCCTTTGTGTGAAAAGGTGGAAAAGATTAGGATGGTTCAATTTACAGATACTTAAGAGGAAGCAAGACACACATTTTACATATAAAAATGTCCGAGCATGTTTCGTCACATCAGCCAGAACATTTTAAGGAAAATTCATATAACATTCTTCCTAACAATAACTCAAGCACTGCCACTGGCATAGAAAAACAGACAGAAAAAAGTTTATATGCACCCTATTCCATAATTATCTCTGAAGAGAATCCCACTAGGTTACACCTGCTACAGGTCACTTTCAGTCTCATGAGGAAGGACTACATTAGGCCCTGGATTTAACTTCAAAGGCCATTTCTACTTCCATAAACAGACACTGATCACTGCTGCTTAGACATTAGCAAGCTGAAGTTTAGGCTCCACCATACTTATTCTTGCTGGCAAATCCTTAATTTTGTTGTTAATTTCTACCCTTTACCTTCTCAGTGATAGTCAGGCAAGGGAAAATAGCTCAAATTAAAAAAGAAGAGGCAAGACATAGGTTGTTTGAGATAAAACATGAAACAAGCTGTGCTGGTTTTGGAGCTTGAAAGATATTAACATTAAATATGAAAAAAAGAGTGGGAAAAGAAGCAGAAGTGGAAAAAGAGCAGAGAAATACAGATCATTAACAAGACCCATGTATCATCAGCTAGCAGGACACAGGAATTTCATCTGGAAATCACTTAAGTAGGTTATCAGCTACACACCTATGTAGTCAGACAGCCTTAACTGCACCTCATTACTCTAAATTACAGTTCTATTATAACCATGAAGTCAATGTCCTTTGCCATTATCTCTGTGTTCAGTCTACGTCAGAGCAATTCCACATTTCAGAAACTTTTTACAGGTTACATAATATTTACTTCTATTCCTGAGCCTATAGACTTCCTTAATATCAGAAGTCAATTGAAGGAGAATGATGCAGAATTATCTTCTGCATTTCTTATCCAAATAAAGTGCATCCTGGATTCAAATCTCAACTGTACTTCAATTATTTCTTCAACGTATCTCCTGTTTCTCTCCACATGAGTCCTTCCCAACTTCCAGCTCTACCCAGTCCATCTGATTTCCTTTCTTCTCGCATAAAATCCCCTGAAACCTCCTTTAGGTCAGGGAGTTTAAATGAGGACAGACAAGAAAGAAAAACCCAAGTGATTCTGCAGAGCAAAGTTACATCCCCCCAAAGCCAACTTCAACATTTTTTTTACCCTGAAAAATATTCGACCTGACATAAGTAAAGCATGACCAGAAAACATGACAAGGACATTTCTGCAAACATTCTGAGGGCAATCTGTATATGAAAGTGTAAGTTAGAAAAGTTTAAATTCCAGTCCTGTATGAATGATTCTTTTCTTAACACGACTGTTGTCTAAACATTCCTGGTTGGCCCTTGATTTACATTCAGGTCACTCTCCTGCCAACAGGTAAAGGGAACACTACAAGCCAAGGGCCAGCTAGTTAGAAGCAAAATTGCAGAAAAAGACCAGGACAACAAATTTGAGAGGATAAGCAGCGTGCCCCTGCAGTTACTGAAGTTTTCTGCATACTGGGCTGTACTGACAAGAGTGTAGCTAGCAGATTGAGGAAACTGAATTTTCAATTTGGGAGACTGTATTCAGTGTTGTGCCCAGTTTTGGACTCTCCAGTACAAGCCCCACATGCACATAATGGAGCAATCTGGCAAACAGCCACCAAGATCCCTGGGGGCTGGAGAATATCAGAGATGAGGAGAGGCTGAGAGACTGGGTTTGTCCAGCCTGGAGAAGGCACTGCTAAGGGAGAACCTTACTGCTATCTATAACTACCCAATGGAAGCGTGAAGAGAAGACAGAGCCAGATTCTGCTGTATGATGACAGGACAAAAGGCAAGAGACACAGATTAAAGAAAGGGACATTCTCATTAGATATTAAGGACAAAAACCTTCACCATCATGGTGGTCACACGTGATAACAGGCTGCCCAGAGGAGTGATGGAATCTCTGTTTCCAGAGATAATAAAAACTTTAGAATAGACAAGCAATCTGATCTAACTCTGAATTTAGATCTAAGTTTAAAAGCTGGCCCTGCCTTGGCTGGGGCTCCAGCTAGATGACCTCTTCCTCTGAAACCTAAGTAATTCTGAGTTTAAAATGTATTCAAGCAAGTAAAAAAGCATTATTAAATCAGAAGTGCAGCATTTCCAGCACAAATAATTATCAAGGCAAAAGAGACCATACAACATCATCACCTTCATGCACAGGGAAATGCAAAAATCATTGCCCAACGGACAGCTTTGTGCACAGCTGAAGTGAGTGCCACAGAAAATGAGCCTTTCACTTACCAAACTTGCCATTCTGCTTTATAAACAGTTCAATTACACCATAGGCAATAGTGGTTGCAGGAGGAATTTCAAGAATCACACTAGAATCCTTCACCATACTTCCGTTTTCACTTACTGAAACCTAGAAGACAGATTTATTCACCATTTATCTGATTCAGCTATTGCATAGCTTAAACCCATAACTAAGGTGAAAAATACAGAGAAAGAATGTGCTTTATTCTCTGTGATGTCTAACTTAAGCATGTAACATTTGACATCTGCAAAAGGAAGTAGATGAAGAGCGAGGGAGAGCACAATGCCAAGAGCAGCTCTCAAACTCTTAGCTACCCTGTCTCAACATGAAGTTGAGTTCCAGGTGCAGCTTTTGCCACACATAAAACACCATGTCACTAGGAAATGGGCACCCACTTCAGTATCCTGAGCTGCCCAATTCTATCTTGAGATATCTTTTGCCCAGCTGGAGACTGCTACCCAGAAGGTGGCACTTGCACAGAGGGTGGTTGTCCTGCAACTCCCAGATTTCTGCTACTGGAAACACCCTGTACCCAGAAGTGATTCATCTCTACCATTAAGAAAAAACCTTAAAATGAATAAGCATATGTTTTGGCTTTGGTAATTCCTTCTCAATTCATAGGCAATTTTTCAGATATCCTCATAATGCAGTTAATCTCCAGTCCCATGATCGAAACCAAATAGCTTCCCAATAAATATGAAAACTCAGTAGACACTGCAACCATTTGTGAGGAATGATTACTTGGCTTTTCAAATAAATTTGCTTCAGCAATGCATTTTTCTATTCAACTTCCAATGAATTGCTATACATTTGCTTTATGTTCTGCTGTAGGCAGGAATCTACACAGAAACTGAATTGCAATTTGATAGTGTTGATGGAAACTACATTCCAGACTCACACTAAAAGATGGCATCTTTTGCCAGAAAGGCAAAAGAAAAAAATATTTTGCCTTTCTGAAGTTTCACAATTAAGCAGTACAGCAAATTCAATATGTTAAGGAAGCACAAAAAATACTCTGAAGCCTATCTGGAGAACCCAAAATTTCTTCTCAGATAATCTGCAAATGTTCCATTCCTTGCACATTTTTAACAACTTTTACCTTTACTGTTTTTGCAGTGCATCCCATCACACCACTGACTTTTTCTTCTGTCTGGATATGTTCAAATATTGTACACCTCTGAGTTGTTATTATCTTTTCTCTCAATATGCACAGCACTTCCCGTTTTCTTTCTATTACTTGTTGCAGTAAACTACTGTTTAGATCTATTGTTCTGAAAAAGAAAAGACACCATTAACAACATAAATACTAGAATTGTGAAAAAAATATTTTCTTAATTGCTTGAAGAAGCTTTTATTGTAAAAACAACAATGGTTTCTGTATGAGCAGTCCCCTCAAAATTATTATGTCCTCTTTTGTTATTTGGTAGCAGTAAATATCTGTATTCCACAGTAAGTCCCGACACACAAGCTGAAGTCTTGATTACTTACTCTTGAGCACAAATGGCAGTTGTCTGGCTACTTTCTGAGCAAACAAAAAAAGCACAACTTGAGACAACTTTAAGCTTCCCGGGTAATATGAAAACAACCAGCCAGGCTTGTGGACACCAGACTGAATCCTCTCCTACTCTGAAATTACCACGGCCATAGCAGCGGATGCCACACTAAGAGAGTGTTGCCTCAGTGCCAAACCTCACTGCTTGCTACAATCTGTGTCAGTGTTCACTTAAACCCTGAATGGGCTGAGTGGGATTAGCACCAACCAAGTACTTCAAAGGGCTGGATGAGAAAACACAAGATTTCATGGTTTTTAAAACTGAAGATCACTGAAAAAAACACCTGCTACAAAATCCTGTGTATAGACTGAAAATTCAAAATTAGTGACCAGGACTGTCACAGTCAAAAGAAAAACTAACTGTGGGAGGGACCTCGAATCTCTAGCCCATGCCCCAACTTTACAAGCCACCCTACTGAACAATGTAATTCAGCATGTTTTTAAATGCTGCTGGAGATAGTTCTAACATTAAGCTCTTCTTAGAATGAGCAGAAGACAGAAAGTGAATTCCCAGAAACAACACAGAAGGTTTATTTTCTAAGAAAATGTTACAAAATCCTCTGTCTTTTGGGGTGTTAACAGATTTTTGGTAGCAGTTAAAGCAACTTCTTAATTGTATTTAATTGATTAAAATATGTCAATTATATTATACTTTTGCAAAATACTCACTGGAGGTCCTCAGATGAGATGTCGTATTTTCTGTGAACAGATAAGTCCAGCAAGACAGCTGGAAGATTAAAGGATTGCTATCCCTGGCTCAAGTTATTCAGTCTCTTCTCCTCCCTTTTACTGTAAATGGCTATTCATGGAGCTAAATGGCAATTCCCCAAAAATGTGACAGAAAGACATGTCTGACTCTACTTCATCTAAATCGAGATATCTCCACTTTTAATTAAAAAGTTTTAGATTTATTAGATTCTGGAGTTTGGAATTTATGCAGTCTGTGTAAGTCTGAAGTCAGCTTGGGTTTTTATTGAATTAAAAATATCCTCAGGCAAATTTTGATCTTTGGAGAGTTACATGCTTATATGAAAGTTCAATCAGTTGGAATGAACTGTCTGAAAACCTTAAAGTGGATTGTTTAAACAAGGGAAAGAAAATACCTCTGAAGCAGTGCAGCAGCCACTAGAAAAGCACCCCCAAACATTCCTCAGATTATTAATATAACTCTTCTTTTCTTTTGGTGCAAAGCCATGCTTTATGCTTGGAATGCAATGAATCTTTGGATTAAGCAAAGATTGAAGAAATGTCAAGCAATCACAAACATCACTGCTCTCAGAAGTGTCTGCCAAACCAGAGCCATTAGTTATCACAATAACAAGCCATCAAGCCTATCATATACTTCACAATAATTATTTATGTTTCTGAAGTGGTGTGCTAAGCATCTCAGAAATACAAATTAATGCAGTAAGATCTTACAATTCTAACATTTGACCTAGGAAGCCACAAGGGGAAAAATACAATGAAAAAGCATAAAAGTAATTTGGTTGTTTTTTTTTTAATGTATATTTTTGGCCGGTTTTAGAGGATGACAAACTTGCTGGATATCCCTAATATTTAGAGGAAAAAAAACCCCAAACAATGTAAGGTAGAAAAATACAGATTAAATAGAGACTTGCTATTTCTGAATGAATGTCAATAAAAGAAGCATGACCTAACTCTATACAAATGAGTTACAAAATAATTCAAGAGACTTTTTCTTCCATCTGCTTCTACAGTATTCTGCCTGAGGCAGGACTGGCTCAGACCCTGTCACACTCCTGGCTCTGAGGTCCAGATGCAGAACTAACAGGAGTGTGGCAGAGTGGAAGAGTCAGAAGACACAAGTTAACATGCGAAGAGGCATAGTGAACAAATTTAGGAGACAGTGCTGGAGGAGCTGCTGCAGCACTAGAGGCTAAAGAGCAACAGCAACACACAAGAGCACAGAGCTCACTGCCTGGCCTCTGATGCAGCACTCTCACCTCACAGGTGACTGGGGTCCTCCACACAGAGCTGCATGTGTGGCAGACACATGGCCACTGCCTCAGTCCCAAGGTTTGAGTGACTTCAGTGGGCTGTGTTCAATTGCAAAGCTGTCAGAAATGCTCTCCTCTGCCCAGAAAGTTTAGCGTCTACTGAATTCAGAGCTTTAAAACACATACCCTTACCCACAGGTACAAATACCTTTTGTTCTAGGGCAGCACAGTTAAATGTTCTCCTCTAGATTTTCTATCATAAAACAGACTCTAGGGTTGCGTGTGGACACATCACGAGTTACTACTGGGGCACAGCCTGTTGAAGGCAAAACATTCTGCTCTTCTCAGTGACTCAAGCAGGAGATGACATGAGGTAAGCAAATACCCAGCTTATCTAAATTATCATTGAAAGCAGTCATCAAGAGCAAAAAGCAACAGGGTTAAAGTTTGACAATCAGAGCAGGGCTTCAAGTATTGCAGGGCAATGGCCACAATCTGTAACTGTATTTTTGCAAGAGCTCAACTTACTTGCTAGCATAACACCGAATAATACAAGGTGAGTTATACATGCATGCAGGTATATGAACTGCATTTCATTTTATTATGTTACAGGTCATGTTTTAGAGCTTTTATTTCTGTTCTACAACCATCGCTCTTACCGTCTCTTCCACTCTCTATTGCACAGGAGCCCTCACCAACCCTGTGCCACTTGTCCCACATCACTGTACTCCTGAGCTGAAGCACTATAAAGTAACACTGTATAAAATACAATGAAATTTTGGTTTGCTAAGTCCCATTATCAACACACAGAGTACGAGCCTGTATAAATAAAGATAATTTAAAAGGATTATAGCATTTTGCTTGTTTCTTTGTTCTGCTTAAATAACCTTCCTGGGGTCAATGATTTACTATGCTGGAAGCTCTATAGGTCAAACATGTACAGAAAATAATCTCTTTGAGTTTTGGTCTCAGTCCCCATTTAACTGGATTAAACACTTCCATTCTCCTATAATGCAAAGACTTCCTTCACCCTCATTCAACTTTTTTCTTCTTGCATGAGAAAAGTAGTGGAAAACAGAAGCACAAAGGCAATTTTCTGCATACTGAAGGCAGAAAAGAAGGGAGAAAGGCAGAAACCAAATGAAGATAAGAGAAAACAGACAATACTTGGCAATATAGCAGACTCACAGTTAAAGCAGAGAGCAGGTGCCTGGTCTAAACCCCACTGCTGAGACTGAGGGTCTTACCTTTAGGCACAGAATTTGATCGAATTGTCCAAAAAGGACAGGCCTTAGGACCATTTTTCCATCAAATCCTGCCTAGTCTTCTCAGTAACCCACCCAGGAATCTTCAAAGCAAGAAGCTTGCCAGTTTACAACAAATACCAAGAACGGTTACTGCTGTGAGCACTCCCTATCCTCACATTGGACTCAGCACTGCTGCCTGCCTGCACAGATTTTCACTAGTCCAAACTACCCATGAGTGAAAGCCTTTCCAGTCCTGCACCGGGCAATGTCACTGCAGCACACCTCCTTTCCTAACTCTAGAGACACGGGCAGCCCACACTCACAGCCTCCACTGCATTTATAATGTGTAATAGTCTGATGTCTTCCATACCAATGCTGCTTGTTGCACAGCGAGAGCCTTCAGCCAGCTTTGATCCTGCTCTAATAGAGACATCTTGATGAATGCCATGGAGTAAAATCCACCAGACCTCGGTCTGCCACTTTCTGCCAAACACAGATGGCATAATATTTATTTTGTTAATCCATTTCAAATATAATCTCTCTGACCTACTTCTTACAGAACACAGCACCTGCAATAGTCAGCTTATTGACAGCATTTCACTATTTTCCCTACAGAATAACCTGACAATTACTTCACAGAACATCTTCCCCAAGAATACCAGAGACTTCTCAGACTGCAAGAGACAGGTAGTTCCTCTATTTTCTCCTTATTATTTCTCCTTTATCCTTATAAGGCATGCTCCTTATGTTTTAAATCACAGACACACACAATTGCTTTTATTCAATCCTGTCTCATAACATTCTGTGACTTCATATTACCATGTAGCACCTTTGGTGAATGATTTTCTCACCATAGTCATAAATGCTCAGAGAGGTTTAATAAATAACAAAATGGTCTGAATCTCCATGGTACTCAGATTAAGAACAGGCACTTATTTTCGTCTCAGTGTGGACAATAATATGCACTTTCACTGATTTAACTATAGTGCAATATGCAATAGTGTAAAAGTATGTTTCAACTATGCCAGAGTATGATGCTAATAACATACTGTTTTCCTAATATGCTAATCACAGAGTTAGGAATCATTCACATGGTATGATGAAAGAGTGACAGGCAATTTTTTCTGCAGCTGATGTGAAGTGACTGGCTGCTGCCACTTGGTCCTATTTCTGCCGTCACTGTCAGCTCAGAACTTCTCTTTCAATCACCTCACATGACTTTTAGTGAAATGGTAAAAGCAAACAAGCAAATTTGTTAATCCATGGGAACTACAGAGATTATAACCTCCTCATAATCCTTTTTACTGGAGGGAAGAATACAGAATGGTTGAGGTTGGTCTGGTCCAACCTCCTGCTTAAGCAGAGCCACCTAGAGCAGTCTGCCCAGGATCATGTCTCCAAGGAGGGAAACTCCACAGCCTCCCTGGGCAACCTGTGCCAATCCTCAGTTACCCCCACAGTGAAAAAGTCTTTCCTGATGTTCAGACAGAGCCTCCTGTGTTTCAGATTGTGTCTAATGCCTCCTGTTCAGTCTCTGGGCACCACTGAAAAGAGCCTGACTGTCCTTCAGGTATTTATATACATTAATAAGATTCCCTCCTAGCCCGAGCCTCCTCTTCTCCAAGCTAAGCAGTCCCATCTCTCTTAGCCTTTCTACAAATGTGAGGTGCTCCAGCTGTTTTCATCACCATAGCAGCCCTTCACTGAACTCTCTCCAGTATGTCCATCTCTCCCTCGTAGTAGGAAACTGTACACAGTACTCCAGGTTTGGCCTCAACAGTGCTGAGCAGAGGAGAAGGATCACCTCCCCCTCATGCAGTCCAGGATACCACTGGCTTTCTTTGCAGCAGGCACACATTGCTGGCTCATATCCAACTTGATGTCCACCAGGATCCCCAGGATCTTTTCTGCAAATCTGCTTTCCAACTGGTCAGCCCCCAGCATGTACTGTCACCTGGGGTTGTGCCACGTGCAGCACTTTGCACTTCCCTTCCTTGAACTGCATGAGCTTCCCACCAGACCAGCCTGTCCAGGTCCCTGTGCATGGCAGCATCACCCTCCGGGTGTTAGCAGCTACTCCTCCCAGCTTTGTGTCATCAGCAAACTTGCTGAGGATACACTTACTGACTCCATCACCCACATGATTAATGAAGGTGTTCAACAGGACTCGATGCAGCATTGTCCCCTGGGGTACATAATTAGTCACTGGCCTCCAACTACACTTTGTACCACTGATCAACACATTCTGAGTCCAGCCCTTCAGCCAGTTTTCAATCCACCTTACTGCCTGCTTCTACAGCCCATATTTCATCAACTTCTCTATGAGGATCTTATGGCAGACAGTATTGAATGCCTTAAAATAGAAGATGGAATATACTCTTAAATCCACAGCAATCCAACTAAGTTAAAGGCACAGGATTCTGACCCAAAATTGGTATGTTACAGTACTGTGTGAACTAGCAAGCACGATGTAATACAAAAACAAGACTAATGTAAAATTAAATATGCCAAATATTGCTTAACTTTATTTTAATATTGCATATTATATGTTCTGTCTTTACAATGTCACTGCTTCTGCAAACCAGGAAGGATCTCATCCCACATCCTTCAGCTGTCATCCCTTTTCAAAAAAAGGAGCCATTGCAGCATCTGGGATCTAATTAAAAGATCAGTAGGATTCTCCTTCAGAAGGTTCACCTAAGAAGCGACAGGAAACCGATCAGCTGCCACTAGCACTTCCAGCTTGCTGAACTCTGAAGACTCACATGACTTAGTTTAAAAGGCATAATGGATTTGACTTTTTAGAGTTTTCTGCTATTTATCTGCAACCTTGACTTAATCAGCCTAATACAAGAACATATTTAAAATGCAACTTAATTAGGCTATATATGTAGAAATAATAAATAAAGCAATGATTGATCAAACAATAAAGCAATGATTGATCAAGCATAAGCACTATGTGTCATTTAATGACATCAAGAATACTTTGCTGATGCTCATTTCACAAGGACTGACAGGTAAACATCCTCTTACTGCCATTAATGTTTTGCATCCAAAAATCACTAATCTGTAGGCACCAGCATTCCCAAATTCCACAAAAAGCTCCATGAACGAGATGCAAGCTTGAAGCTTGGACACAATCAATCACAAATCATAGAATATTTATGAACAAGTAAGCAGAATTTAATCTATAACGCCCTGCCACCATTTCCAGTGAGCCTCTGCATTATGCTGAAGAAAAAAAACAAAACTGAATTCTGCTATCATCATCATTTTCAGTGACCTGGCAGAAGGCAGACTGACTTGATATCAGTTATACACTGTGCATCATAAGCTTTAATAAGCTATGAGCACCTTGTCTATGAATTGAGAACTAGCTCCTTACATAAAGTGGCACACACATCAGCCTTATTTACAGTTACATATACATTGGTGTAGAGCTACTGATTTACTCAAAAGAAGATAATATATTTCTGAGTATTTAGTTACACTCAGGATTACAACCCCAAGATGTGCTGCTTAGCTACGGGAGGATTCTCTGTGTGAATCTGCTTATTGATCTGAATCAAAGTTGCTCTAGTTTCTTCCTCTGTAGGACTTTTTCTAGTGCTAGAAACAATCTTGACTGACACTATTTTCCTGATATTAGATGCATATTAATTTTACAGACTTGGTACACACATTTAGCCCAGTATTTTCTGCTTTTAATAAGGCATTTAGCACAAAGAGAGCAAGGTGCCTTACTAGAATAAATCTATTGCCTTGTGAGTGCTCATTATAAAAAGAACACCAGCCATTTGTTCCCATGAAAATGGAGAATTGATTATTTCTAGAACATCAGTGTATCTAAAGCAAATTAACACTGCTTCTGACAACTTCTGCACTGATAACAAAAAGCTATCATCTGTACCTTCAGAGCATCAGCAAAGGTTATTAAATTGCATTACACCCCCTGCTGCAGATCTAGAGTACAATGCTGTCAAAACCAAACCACCCTCATCTCCCAGGAGTCAGGACCTGCAATACACAGTAGATCCCTGACTTGTCAGCTGGTTGCCAAGTAGACAGACTTTGGTCCATAACTGTCTTATTGCAACATTAAATAAATCCAATTTCAGAGTAGGACAGAAAGTGAGGAAGTGTTGTGTTTCTTGAAAAACACAGAATATGGTTCCCTTCTGTTAATACAGCATATAACAGGGAGAAGTAGATCTGTATTTTGTTCAACTAGTAGAACATGTGTTGACCATGCTTGCTCACCTTTGCTATTCCTTCAAGTAATCCAATTTTTTAGCACAGTTGCTCACACACACACACACACACACTTACAAAACCTTGTTACAAGAATATTAATAGTTCTGAATTCAGTTTCCACAGCATTTGCTCCAGTAACATAGAGACACTAATGCATTTTTTTCCAGACTCTTACCTCAGTACAGTCCCACAAAGAAGGGAGTAACGTATTCATGCAAATATGTAAGATGAAATTACAGAGAGATGTTTTTAAAATGAAAGGGAAAAGTTTGATCATCAAGATTTCAAACTACAGAAAATTTTGGTTTTATATATATGATTGATCACCTGAATACGAGAGCTTACAAGAAAAATCATTTTCAAACTACAGCAACACTATAAAACTGACTGCTCAGCGACTGTACCTGGCCCAAGTCTTTTGAGCTCTAACCCTTCCTGGCCATTACAATGCCAACATTAGAAACATACCTGTCCTTGACGTCTTTCATAAGCTGCTGCAAGTCAATCTCCTGCTTCCTCAGGTTTCCAAATGAGGACTGGTTTTCCACATAGCCCTTCCTTCCAGCTCCCAGGGTGATCTTTGCAAATGATGCTTCAATACTTCCTTGAAGGAAGTCTTCAAACTTCCCCATATATTTTGCAAAGTCAGACTCCACAACCACTAGGAAAGCAATAAAAGTAATTTCTACCTGTGAAGGGAAGTACTGAAACAGTCCTGAAGTGACTGGAACAACAGACACTTAATATGACAAGTTAGTGAAGGCAGCGAACAGCATCGAAAGGTAAATAATGAAATTTACAGCTCTGCAACTCTTATTTCTGCTTCCTTCATGTTTTCATCATCTTTGCTCTGCTATCTTTTATATTTTTGCCATTTTAGGAAAACATAAGGTGACTGAAATACTGAGCTCAGATGCTATGGAAGATTTATAAAGAAGGATTGAAACTTATTTCAGCTACAAAAAAAACCCAAACCAAAGCACACGCACTTGTACAACAGGGTTAGTATTTTGGCATTATCTTGGCATATCTCATTACAGTGCTGTCCCAAAGCTCACTGAAAACAAACTGAAGCATCTAACTGTTTTAAAACAACTCAGAATCTTATATACCTACAAACCTATGAACTGACTCAGAATCAGCTAATCTTCCAAGCTAACATCTTAACTTACAGACTTATTTATTTTCCTGTATGGAATTGTGACACGTCCAGAAATACAGGATTCCATGTTGTTAATCCTAAAACCTGGATGATGTAGTTGGGTGAAGAAAGAAGTACAAGAGTCAACCATTTTTAACAGCCTGTGGAAGATGAAAGGAAGCAGTGGTAAAACTTGCTTGGCCTGGCCTGGCCTGTGCAAGCATCCCCTGGGCTACTGTCACCAACAGGACACTGTCTATTCACCGCTTTTTGACCCGGAGCACAGTACAGTTTCACACTGCTATCACATACTGGAACCACCCAAAAACATTATATGGGAGTTCCTGTGACTACAGACAACAGTGTTATTAAACAGTAGGACTGACAAGCTTCAGCACTCAATTTCAGTAGTCTACACAGGCAAACATTTATTATTATTATTATTATTATTATTTTAGTTAAATAAATAGTCAAGTGAGAAAAGAGGCACTCATCTCATTTCCACAGATGGAGAACACTTCAGAGCATTCCTCTGAAAGAAGCCCTCTAGTAACATGACTGAGAATAATAACAAAAAAGATCAGGGTTTGTATTCTTTTTATCTGCAGTAATAGTGCTGACCGAGTATGGCTTTACCTGGTTTTATCGGTTTGTCTTCAATAAGCACATCACTCAGGGTGACTGTCAAGAAATGATACTTGGGCTTCTGCCAGCACCAGAATTTCCTCCTCTTCGTAACTAAGCTCAAAAGCTGCAGCTTCTCTGAGGCGTTCAAGTGGGAGACAGGGATCAAGTCACCTCCACTGTCAGTTTCTCTCACAAAATTCTTAGTTGCTTTTGCAAACATCTTGAGGAATCAATTAAAGCCTGAAAGAATACATCTGCTCTCAAACAACTACAGTTGGAAAGTACAAATATTTACATTGTCACTTTAAGAAGTTCTTCATAGCATTGGTATTAATGCAAGAACAGGTAGTGTTTTCATCCCATCTTCTCCACTCTGTCCTGGGAATAACAGTTCAAACAATTTATCCTAAAGTAAAAAAATGTTCACAGTAACTAACGAAAGAATTTTAGTTAAAAGGAACATTCACAGGTAATTAATCTATTAGAGAAGAAAAAACTTACTCAGCCTACCTGAAATTCTATGAAAAAGCTTCTACTAATGAGCTCCCTGCAGAGACTGGCTGGGCTGAGGAGAGCACTGGGGCAGTGGCAAAGGATTTTTTTTTTCTTTTATTACCTAACATAAAACCATCTTGCTCCATATAAGGTAGTTATGTAGTTAGTTATTACACAAATTATCCTGATCTTTTTAACAGGGAGTAAACACATATAGGGATAATAAAAATTATTCCATAAAAAGCAACAAATATTTGAGCTGGCATCTTTGTTACTAAGTTTTGTTTCGGAACTACACCCCTGGAAAGTTTCAATTAATTTTTTTCTTTATGAAATCCTTTTTTATCTCCAATATTTTCAAATTTTCTATTTTCCATTTACATAACTACAGCTAAATTGAACATATATTATTTGCAAGTGCTATTCATATCCACTAAACAGCTACATACATATCTTATTGTAACTTTTCAATGATTTTAATTCAAAAATATCAGCATTTCTTATCATGTAAGATTTTCTTTATCCCCAGCAACACATTTTGCGGTATTTACAAGGAATTTTTTCAATAAGGGAAACTGGCTAAATGCACAGAAGAAATTGTAAAAATGACCATTCACAAGTGCTAAACATGCAAGTCTAATAAACTAATATTTGAACCTCTTAAGAAATCTCATCTTTTTTAGTTTTTCAACTCCATGGTTTTTGAGCTAATGGTATCTCCAGAACTAAATCAATTTTTTTAAAATCTGGCAGTGTTCCTTTGAATCCCCCAGCTGACACTGACTGGAAAGTTCAACTAAGATCATAAGCTGTCTCAGCTGGCTATCCACACATTCATGATTAATTACCTGCCTCGTTCTGCAGAGATCTTAGATTTGTCATTGACAAGTACAGGCCAGAGTAAGATAGAACAGACTTCAAACAAAAATGGATATTGCAGTGAGCACTCAGCATTATTAACAGAAAATGGAAACCTGAATAAAGATATTACTGCTTGGACTACAGCCTCCATATTTTAGTATCGGAGGGGGAAAAAAGCCTTTTTGCAGATGGAAACTTACCTTTCCATTAGTCTTTCCCAAATCCCATTTTGGATATTTCAAACACTATTTACCAATTCCTGTTGAGGTAGCTACCACCTCATGAATCCTCCATGGCCTAGTCGACGTAAGGAGTAAAGGGTGTACAAGTGAAGGGTGTTTTCCAACAACACCTGCCTCAAAAGGATTTGAGCAATGTCAAAGTCACATAACATTTTACTAAAGAGTCTTCTGGGGCTTTCACTGTAATTGCAGCTGCAACAAACCCTGCAGCACAGCCTCAGCCGTATGCACTGGGAATACTTCCACTCATTTTCTTGTTCTCTGACCTTTTCCTAAACTGAACCGAGACTGACTTTTTGCATTTCTCCTCTTTAAATTTCCCTGGTTTTAATCTCAGTGAGAACACTTTAACAGAATAAAGCAATGAAGCTCCACTGCAGAAGAAAAAAAAAACCAAAACCAAAACAAACCAAAACTAGTTTTCTAGTCCCCCCTGGGACTTCTTTCGCAGGACACTGTATTTTGCAAACAGCCAGATGACTGCTTTGTAATGGAGGGGACCACCAAGAAAATCCTCATGAGGGAGAATGCATGAGCTTCCTGCATGAGCTGCCTTTCCCTAGCATAACCTTCTCCAAACATTTCTGTGCTTTACATGTCTGCTTGCTCATTCTGATCACCTTCCTACATAGCCAACTCACATGGGCATAGTCTCTGAAAACAAAAAGGCCACCAATTTCTGAGGAGTTTATCATAAAAGAAATTGCAAAAAACAATTCCTAGTATTGTTAAACTTCATGTGAAAAACCACTGCACCATTCTATTAAACTTCCAATTCATGGTATTTTGGCTTCACTCCTAGGCACCACACTTGACGGGCAAAAAGAACAACCAGGAGCTTGTGAGGACTGAGGAGACTCACCAGGCAGGAGAAATGGGACAGTTTTCAGCCTCAAAATGGCATGTCAGTGTCTTCCACACTTTGCTGTGCTGGGAATGTCTTTGCAGGGAGCATAGTTGCTGGTGCAGCTGCCCCTGCAAAGCAAGAATATTCTATCCAAACTTCTGTTTATGTCTCTTTGGATATAGCACCTTTAACACAAATTTGACAATGCACCCAAATATCTTGTTTCTGAAGTTCACAAAACAAAGGCAGAGAGCAATTGAATATGCCATTAGCCAAGATCAGGGAACTCCTATGCAGCCACCAGGATTGACAGTGTCCTGAGTAAAGGGATATGGATTGGTTATGGACCCAGCATTAAGAAAACTCTGCCTCTGGAGCTTCTTCCTCTGGAAGTTTTAGTAGAGCTGTGCTTGGTTTGGTAGAATTAAAAGGGAAGGTATCAAAGCTGGTAAGAAACGCCTGTCAGAGTGAATTCACTCTTACAGATTGATAGCCAGGCATAAAAGCAGAAAAGGAAGGAAGAGCACCTTTCTTGCCTACTGAGAAATTTAAAATTAGCCTGAACCTAAGCTACAGAAGGATTATTTAATGACAGGGATGAGATCAAGTGAAGATAATTACAGCAACTTCACTGTTTACTTAAATAATCTCACCCAGTTCCTTTGCTTTATCACAGCTCCCTAACTCAATAGAGTGGGGCATTAGATCCAAAGCAACATTTGATGAATAATCAGTGTTTACCTCTGTCAGCACAAAAGCAAGTTCTCAGCAGTTGCCTGATATTTCTTACAGTCTATATCCTTTACAGTAAATACAAAAATGTTTTTTTCTATTTAACATAAGGTTACACAGCACACTGGGCACAGTACACAGGGAATTAGGGTACAGAATGGCAACTGGATTGCCAAATGCCGGCATACCCCTTGCCAAAACAAGCTGTAAGAAAACACAACTCCTGAAGGCCAAAGAGGACCGGGCAGGAGCCGCGGTGTTGGAAGCGCTATTAAGCATTACGAAAAAAGCATCCGTAAGAGCTAATACACAAAGCCTAGCAGGACTATTCACACAATGCATTTCAGTCTTTGGACGCACGTGGTCTCCAGAAACACATCCAACACATTTTAGCCCTGGATGTGGCCCTCTTTTGTGCCTCAAGGACTGCGCAGCACGTGTCTCCAAAGACTTGAGCACCGTGGAGGGACGCGGCGTCCTTTCCTGGGATGCCAGGCGCCGTCCTGCCGGGTGCTAGGACTCTGGGAAGGGGCCGAGCTGCCCTTGCCCTGGGTGAGCACACCCCCGCCCGCCTCACGGGGACCGGCTCGGGCAGGCGAGCATCGCCCCGCCGGGCCCCGCTGAAACGCCACTCAGAGCCACCGCTCGGAACTGCGGCCATTCGGCCTCGCCCCCGCGGCGGGAAGGACGGCGGGGATCCTCCAGCCCCCCGGGAAGGGCGGCGCGGTAGCGGGGGAGCGTCAGGCACGGCAGGGCCTTGCCGCCGCCCCGGGCCCGCCCCCGTACTCACGGCATTCCCGGCGCTCCCCGCCGCCGGCACCGGGGATGCGGCGCGCTCCGCCCGCGGGCGTGACGAGCTGAGCCGCGCCCTGGCCGAGGCGCCCCGGGAGGAGGGAGCTGTGCGAGCAGCCCCGGGAAGCTCCCGTGGCAGGCGGAGGGGCTCCTTGCCGGGCTGCGGCGCAGCGGGGGGAGCGCAGGCCCCGCCCGGGTGCCCCGGCCGAGCGGGCGGGCGCGGAGCAGCGCCCGGGGCGCCTCCGCCGTGTTGGGCGGGGGCCGCCGCCCCGGCACGGGACAGCGGGAGGGGCCGGGGCGCTGCCCGTGAGTCCCCGCGGTGGCTTCTGCCCCCCTGCCATCCCTGCCCGCAGCTGCCCCGGGCGTTGACAACCCCGCCGTGAGGGATGGCGGGATGGGCTGCTGGCCGTGCTCGCCGTGTCCCGGGCAGCACTGCGGCACAGCGGGAGGTCTCGGTGTGGGGCTGCCCTGTGACGGGCTGAGGTGCCGGGCTGGATCATTCCCAGGTACTGTCACATTACACAGGCCTTTCCCTACAGGCAATTGCCTGACAGCGATGTTCTATGACAGGGTTGAGGTGTCTTTATGACATCCTTTCAAACCTGGCTCGGGTCAGAAATGCACAGAGCCAATGCAGAGTCTGCTGGAAGCAACAGCCCTGCCATGTCTTGGGCTGCAGCTTTGCAACTTTAAGTTGCCACCCTTGGGTGGGCCTTGCGAAGCTGCCGTGGTCCGAATGGAAGCTCCCAATCCAAGGTCCCTAGTCTAGGGACCTTGAACAGAAAATGAGAAATGTGAGTGGAGCATGGAGGGCAGGTTCCTGAACCTCAGCATGAAACACTGAGCTCCATCACCATATCTCAGCTCTCTGAGAACAACGCAACACCACAATAAAACATCTTGGTTGTTTATGATGCCAAGGGAGTGATACAGTGAGAAACAGATGAGTCTGCAGAAACCCAAGCAGTATTTCAAGTTAATAAATATCAAAGAAATTTTTTTCACGTGAGCCATGCCACAGGCTGGGTACTTCCCTTGTGGTTTGAGGAGAGAGCATTTGAGGCTGTGGGGTGTAGTGACAAGTATCGCATCACCAGATCTTGATGGACAAACACTCAGGCTTTGGAAAAAAGGGAAGTTGAAAGCTGAATGTCCTTAAATGAACAGTCCTGGGTGAGAGGTAACAGTTAATGCATGTAGCTGAAGTAGATCCATTTCTTCCTTAGCTACTTACAACATCTCAACCTTCCAACTAATTTCAGCAGATTCTAATCCATTGTCTCTTTCTGATTTCCCGAGGTGACACCCTTATTGAATCCATGATAAAATAGATTTTCCTTCTGGGGTTGCACCTGCTTACAGAATTTGAAAAAATAGCCAGGATGGAACTAAGTACCAGCATTTGTGATAATTTAATTCTAATGAACTAATAAAAATTATAAAGCTCCATTCTTAGAGCCTCATCCTGAGAAAAAGCACCCACACATCCTCAAGAGATATCTTTTTAGGATCAGCATCGAGCTGCAGAATTGCTAGCTCCAGTAATAATCTGGCCAGTAATAGCACATGTTTCATAAGCTATCGTGTTTTTCCAGGGAGTGGCAATGTGTGATCCATTTCACATGCAAGAGTCTGCTAAAGCATATTTTGAGAAATCAAGGCAGGAAGTTGCACTGAACCACATTGCCATGGAAATGTTCACTGGGGAGGGATGACTGAAATAAAACTAGTGAATCTTTAGTGAATCTTGCTAGTCATTTTAAGGACATTGGCAGCAGTTGCATGTACACCAAATAAAGGGTGTCCACACTAGGAATATTTCCACATTTTCAAGAAAAATCTTCAACAGAAATCTTCTATCCACTTCAAAGACACACACTGATGTAGGATAGTTTTCAGATGCTTCTCATTAGAAGAGAGAGAAACATAAGTCTGGGTGTTAGCAAATGCTTTTGGGGATATGCAGCAATTAACTTAGAGGCTTCAAAGACTGTTACCAAAACTGGCTGCAAATAGGAGACATTCAGGATTAAACACCCACTTTGAGTCTTCAGTCTTCGTGGAAATGTTATTTAGGTGCACTGCACAGACAAAATTCAGAGCCCATGGTTACTTTGTGATCAGCTGGGATGCCGGCAGGGAGAACATGATATCAGAGAAATACACATTCTGAGTGTGGTCTGTACTGGGATCTGTCTGCCACATGCTCCATCTCCTGAGCTGAAGTATGAAATGCATCACTGCTGCATTAGGAGATCCTTCTGCATTTCTCCTGCATAAGAAAATCCTCTTGCAGAAGGAAGGGAGGGAGAAAATCTGAAACTTTTTTCTGCTGGGACAAACTGGGACAAGTTCTGGCTACCTCGTTTACATGAGAACTTCACAGCTGCAACTTAAAAAATGAGTAATGCACATAATAAATGAGTAAATAACAGAAAAGACAGTAGTCTGAAGGGAAAAAAAAAATCCCCCAACAAAATAGTTGTATGCTTTTGAGCATGGCTGTGTGAAATTCCTCAGGTGTAATATTTAAGATAAGAGATCACTTAGCAAGTCACCACAAGATGTCAGCATTGCAGAATGGTTATTCCTATGAGGAACAGAAAAGGTCTTTGCATTCTATAAGCATTTGGTATTAGATTTATTAATGGTATGTAACGCCTTGTAGCCATTAGTGTCTTGTTTCAGGCTGCATCCAGCCTGACTAGAAAGCACTCGCTCAGATTTTGCCTGTATATTGAAGTGTCTGGAGGTCATCCAAAGGTCTCTTGCTCAATGCTAGGCTGTTTTTAAAACCCTCACACTGGCTGGAGAAGGGTCTGCTAGCCTCAGTTTTGAAGAGGAAGTGGGAAGAAAGCGTGAAACTATTTTGGGCTTCTATTTAGAAGAGAAGGATATTTGGTGTAGCAAATCTTTTTGAAGGTATCCAGCAACATAAACCAAATCATCAGCGAAAGAATGAACTTCTTTTTTCTCCATTTCCTTTCGTGAGAATAAAAGATCTGAGCAGCATTTTATTTGTTTATTTCCTTATTTCTTTCAAATCAACTAACCAGCCTCATTTGTCTTTCACATTAAAATTCATCTCCTGTTTTGGTGGGATGCTCTGTCCTTTTCGCCTATACCATTCAGTCCTCTGAAACATTTCCTGTTGCAAACAACAGCTTTGTGGCTCTCCCGCTGTTACAGCTGTCACCAGCCCTGCCACTGTGCCAGCAGCAAGTGACAAGCTTAGCAAAGTGCAAGTGACTGCGTTGTGCCTAGGGGAGGTGAGTGGGACGGTGCACTAAGCCAGGAGGGACTGTGTGAGTTCAAAGCAGTCAGAAAACCATTCTGCTGCATTTCCCTACCCACTCATGTGAGCTCCTGTCTGTTCTGCTCTGACACCTTTAACTGACTGAAGATTTTGCCTGTAAGATGAGTTTGGCCTCTACTTAGAGGCCATCTTGTATTGCCAGGTTCATCTCTGCTACCTTTACAGTCCAATATGAGGAAAAAAGAGTTCACTTCTGGACCTTTTAGTCCCTTGGAAGGACCACTGGAGACTGCCATGCAGAAGGAGGCAGACATGCTCAGGATAACCTGTTTCCTGTAACTCAGATCTTGCTGCCTCAAATATTGATGTTGGCATAGGGGAAAGCAGTATTAATCCACCTTTCTGTAGTACACGTGTTGTGGCACAGGGCTCCTCCCTGCCATTGTAAAAGCTCTCTTAACCCTGCAGTGAGAGTGTTTTTGGTATCTTTAAAGATCTAGCTATGAAAACCTTGTGATTATTTGATGATTTTCCCATGATTTTAAGAAAATCGTCAGAAGAGGTAGACTAGGATCTTGTCTAATAGATTATGGTTACCTAAAAAGTCATCTAGTGATGTGGCCCTTCTGTTGGAGGAAGTCCAGAGGAGGGCCATGAAGTTGATAAGGGGACTAGAGCACCTCCCCTACAAAGACAGGCTGAGAAAGTTGGAGCTGTTCAGCCTGGATAAGAGAAGGTTGCGTGGAAGCCAGAGAGCAAGTCTTCATCAGGAGTTGTAGTGACAGGACAAGGGGGAATGGCTTCAAACTGAAAAAGAGTTTAGATTAAACGTTAGGAGGAAATTATTTACTGTGAGGATGGTGAGGCACAGGTTGCCCAGAGAAGTTGTGGATGCCCCATCCCTGGAAATTGTTCAAGGCCAGGCTGGATGGTGCTCTGAGCAACGTGATCTATGAGAGATATCCCTGCCCATGGCAGGGGGTTAGAATTAGATGATCTTTAAGGTCCCCTTCCAAATCAAACCATTCTATGATTCTATGATGTCTCCAATAATAATATGGAGAACAGACTGCATGAATCTGCATGAACTTGCTGTTTCTAACTTTAAATTGTAGATAAGATGGCAGTCACAGAACTGTATTTTTTTTACAATAACGATAAATGAAGACTTAGGAAGTGATACTTTTCTTCGATGTCTCAAAAGTCTTCCATAATAGTTTGTTATGAACCATCTGGTCTCATTAATGTTTTATTAAAAACCATCTGGCTGCTATATTGTTCAAGCTATTTAGCTGTAAAACTTCCTTATAAATTAGCCTAAAGGAATGGCTATCAAACTATTGTGTAGGAGCCCCAAACATTTATGTAGGTCCTATATAAACAGTTATTTAAAAAGTATTAAACTATAATGAACTTCCACATTAAACTACAAAAGTATAAAAAATGTATCAGTAATAAAATCTCGAATTAAGTATATTCCCTATGCTTCTTAATTTTTCTTCTTTTCTTTTTTTTTTATGTCTTTAATTCTTGTCTAGTTGGAACAGGACCTACAAAGTTAAATGATGAACTGCATCTAAATAACACATATTAGGGGGTTGTGTTTCAATAAAACATTGCAAACAGAGGATACCTGTCACTATGACTCCAAAAAATGAGGCCCTTCATCTTTATATCTCTGCACACATACACATTTCATACTGAAGCACTCTAAAGTGTTCTCTTTAAAATCAAACTGTACAGCACATGGCTCTATTTAAAGTATAGTTGTACAGCACCTAGTACTATGGACAGCTAGGCACAACTGATTGTAAATGATTATGTAATATGCATTGTTTTATAAACTGTACTTCCACTCATAATTGTTCTACTGTTACATTTTCAGATCAGTAAAAAATTAGGGCAATTCATATTGATTTTGCTATTTATAGACAAACTTAAAGTTACAGTGAATGGAAGAACTAAGGAAAGCATGGAGTTTCTTTTATGCTTTGCAACAGCGTTGCCCAAAAGGACAGCAGGTAAGGTGCTGTGGGTCAAAACAGATTTGTAGATACAAAAGTATTGTGACCAGCTCCAGGCTTCTCAGTACAAGAGAGAGATGGAGCTCTTGGAGCCAGTCCAGCAGAGGGCAACAAAGATGATTAAGGGACCGGAAAGAAAGGCTGAAGGAGCTGGGCCTGCCTCAAGAAGAAACGACTGAGAGGAGACCTCATCAATGTCTCTAAGTACGTGAAGGGATGGTGTCAAGAGGATGGATCCAGGCTTTTCTCTGTGATGTCAAGCAATAGGACCAGAAGCAGTGGGCAGAAATTGATGCACAGGAAGTTCCTTCCACTGGAACATGAGAAAGAACTTCTGTACTATGTGGGTGACCAAGCACTGGAACAGATTGCCCAGAGAGGTTGTGGAGTCTCCCTCTTTGGAGATATATAAGAATCATCCAGATGCAATCCTGTACCCTGTGCTCTAGGATGACCCTGCTTGAGTAGGGAGGTTGGACCAGATGACCCACTGTGGTCCCTTCCAACCTGATCCATTCTGTGATTCTGTGAAAAGGCTGCAGCTGTCCCTCTGAACAGGGCAGGAACCACTACAAAGCAGTGGTGTCCTGCAAATTTATACTGGTGGTGGCTAGGGATAGTCACACAGCTCTGAGTTACTGACATTATTTGTTACATTGCAGTTATACACACAGACCAGCTCTTTGCTATGCTGGATAAAACCCTCATGTATGAAATAACGTGTTGGACTGTTCTCCGACAATTAAAAATGTAGTTTATTTGCTCTATCACAGGACTAAAACTGGTGTCCTTGTTCCTTGCACTGCCCTTGTTTTTCTGAATGATGTATTGATTTGGGTGAATAGCATCTGTAACAGATGATGTGAGTACCCTTGGGTGGATGGCTTTCTTACTGACAAGGAGGGTACTCTTGCCAAGTGGGAGATGGGAACGCACTTCCTCCTGAAAAACTGGTCGCAGTCAGCCAGAGCTGGGGCTTACTTGGTCCTTCTGCAGTTACTGTCCAGCCTCACCACTGCCAACACACCACAGTGTGAGCAATGCAGTTTGTAGGAGAGAAGGAAGACCAGCTGTGTCCTGAGAGGAAGCATTAGTAGGAAAGGAAACAGTGAGCAACTGGTACTGGGAAAGCAGGAACCGCAGTTATTCTTTTGGCCAGGACCACATGACTGACTGCACGCTTCAATACTGAGAATTGTATTTCAACAGTATATATTGTTTCCTCTCATCCCTTTCCCCTATCATGTCAAACAAACAATTCCTGCTGGTATTCGGACCAAAGCATTCACACGAGCATCAGCTTCAGGAAGCTTTGCAGCTAGACAGAATACAGTGGAGCTCTTACTATGGCCTTTCTTGCAATGTGGCATATCCAGATCTCTTTTTCAGTTCCTGATATTCACAAAAGGTGAGAATGTAATATCCTTGAGTTCTCTACCCTCCATCAACTTTAACAGAAGCTTTATCTCCACAATGAAAGGGCACAGGTTAAGGAGGGGCTAGGCTCACCATCCTTTTGTCTCACCAAAGGATTTAAGAATTGGGTGTGCTATTTTCAAACTTCATAAGAAAATTGATTTTTCCATCCAAAAAAACCTGAAAAGCTCTAGTTGCCATCACAGGATTTGTTTCACTGACTGAAGTGCAAGTAACAAACAATGAATACAATTAGGATGATCTCCTGACTTCATCTTCAGTCTGTCAATTGCTGAAATGATAACAAATCTAAGAGTAAACAAAAGAGTAAATCTCTCCTGCTATTAGACAAGTTCTCATCTATTGATAAATCTACATAATCTTCCTTGCTCTAGGTAGCAATCTAGGCATTGCAGACATATCCTCATAAAAATCTAAGGAGGAAAGGATTTTTCAAGGCATGTACTGCAGTCATTCAAAGTAGACTTACAGCAGCCAGCCATTATTTTTATTTTTTTAATACAAATTGAAAAGTAAGAAATTGGTAATTTAGGAAAACAACTTTTTATAGAGAAGTTTTAATAAAGAAGAACAATGTTAACTAAGCAAAATAAAACATATTTTCAAATTCTAACAACTGGTCTTAGTAAAATAGCAAGTGAAACATCAGCTCAAAAAAATCCTCAAAGGGAAGTAGTGCCTTAGAGAAAGACAATAATTCTTGAAATTACAGTCAGAAACATCAGATGATGTTCATACACAACATCTTGTGTTCCAGGAATTTATTACTGTTTCAAGAGTCTGTAAAAACTTACGCCATTGAACCCACAGAGACAAATTCTCAGTTAACTTAAGCCTCAGTTATACTCAGCTCAGCAGAGCAACGCTGATTTACCTCAAATGAGAGTTTACACATTGTAATTTCAAATATTTCCCCTGGTACAGAGTAGGCAAAGATACAAATTCATAAGTATACAGCAGAATTGGGTATCTGGCCAGCTTTTTAACCCCATTTAAAAACACAGAGTAACCCTATAAATTCTTATGCATCTGCTACACCAGAGGGGTCTAAGTTAAAAATCAATAAATTGAGCACAGAGAGCAACATTTGCAAGATAGAAGAAATATAACATAGGCATTAAAACACAAACCAAACCAAAAAAGCCAAGGTGTGTCAGTTACTATGTAGGGCAAGCTTACCTGTCAGTGCTTTTCCTCACACTGTGGTGGTTTGAATCATTTTGCAGTAAGCAAAATGACTTTAAAATAGAGATTAATGTAAAGGAACAGACAACTGAGCTAAAACACAAGCTGGATGCAAGGTCTATATGAGCCAAGTTTATACCTTGCACTTCTGTAGGGGAGAAAAACCTGTTTTGTCTGGGTAGCACTGACCCCACTGTGGGTACTTGGCATGGTATAAGCTCAAGGAGCGAACATGAGAAATTCACTCCATATCCATTTATCTCTGAAACAAGTTCCTGCTGCCCTCCATGTTCACAATTAGGGCACTAATGAGCATCCCATGCCATCTTTCTCTCCCTTTTATAAAAAAATATTACTGCTTCTATCAACAGTGACTTTCCCAGCAACTTGAACTAAATGCTTGTTATTTCAGATACCAATTAAACCATATAAGATCTCTATTAAATTAATCAACAACAAAGTAATTCTCCCTGACATGATGAGAAAGTTCCAAAGTTCTTAACTCAATAGAACCAAAATGGCTGGATTTCAAAAAACAGGAACTGATTCTTGCCCACTGTAAAAGCTGTTTTTCTTTTGGCCTCTATCCTAATTCTGCCATGTACAACAGCTGAGGATATTTTGTGTGGTAACAGATTTAGAGATCCAGTTTTCCCAGCTCTTCTTGGAACCTCCATGCTCCCTCCCACCAAATCTTTGTAGACACTGAGCCTGGTAAATGCTGGAGAACTGCAGTCAGGAATCTCATGTTGTTCAGGAATTACACTCACTGTACTCCCATGTTTTTCAAGATCCTAGTCCATCCATATTGCATCTTATACACATATGGTGGGACTGTGAGACATAGCTGAGATCTGACTGGAACACCTGTCCTGAATCACCATCGCTAAGGGAAAAGCCACCACACTGATCTCCTTTCTTTCCAGTTATTTATTTTATCCAGTAAATACTATGTTTCCTTGTTTTTAAAAGTTGTTTTATGAACATTTGGTTTGTGGTTTCCACATTCATGCTAGAGCACAACATTTATGTTGCACATCTGTCTGCTAAAAGCTGCTTTTAAGAATAAACTTCCAGCTGTAAATGGATTCCATCAGCTAACCCCTTTCCCTGCGCCAGTGTCTGGCATGATAGCCATGAAGCAGAGCTGTACAGAGCAGTACAACTGGAACACTGCACAACTATACAATAACCAGACAGATTGTAAGAGTGATAAATAAGGCTTCTAGCAGAGGGAAGCTTTTTCCTACTTGCCATTTTGGGAACTGTAAAAAGCACAGCAGCAAGACTTGGTTCAGCTGTCACTAACAACCTTTGAAAAAAGGTGCTTACAACCCCTGGGAAAAAGTCAGGGTGCTCTATGACCTTTTGCAAGTATGATTTATTGACATCCAACTAAATTGGTTACAGAGACAAAAATAATAAATCAAATTTTGCATCAAGGTGCTCCAACATTATAAATTTTTGGAGTAAGTGAAGCAAAAACTGGGAATGGTCCTGATTACAGAAAGGTTTCCTAAAAATCTGAAAGTCAGTGATAATCTGAAAGTCAGTGATCATTCTAATGTATAAGATATCATTCCTTATTCTGAAATCACTAATGCTCTATCAAAACAAACAACAAATTCAGCATTTAGCAGCTTTGTGTAATACGTCATACAGGTGGCATGTTTTTCCAATACTGGAACTAATAAAATACTGTTAACACAGATACAAGACTGCCTGATTCTCGGGAATACCAACCATCTCCAAGGTGTGGAGTTAAAGGAGTTCATCATCTCTTGTGGATCAACCTCCGAAATATTCTCATAAGCTTTAATACAGTTTTGTTTTATACAACAAAAACACCAAATCCACAATTTATATAAAAAAATGAACCGTTTAAATAAATCTTTAACATATGGCAACTATTTATGTTGAAAATTTCTCTTATTGCTTTCAAAAGCTGCAGAAAGAACAGTATCTAAGAACGGAGGAGTACAATAATACATTTGGTGATAAGTTACAGTGTTTACTAAGTTTCAACAGATAAGCAAGATAATGTGCAATTTATTAAGAACCCACAGTTGCTGGAGTAAGTTGCATCCACCAGTAGCTAGAAAATAGAAAGAATGAATTAGTGAATACCGTGAATTTTATTTATAATAAGCATAACCCATGAATGAAAACACACTCAACCAAAAAAACCATTTTATTTTAATGTCACTCCTTTGCATAGCACCGTCTGTTTCTAGCCCTTGCAAGATGTATTCAGATATGTGGAGAGGCTGGATTTCATCCTTCTCTCTAGTATATATGCACTGTGTGCCAAGTTTTGCACTCCTCTTCACCTTGCCCCCTCTGAGCTGTATACCAAAAAAATGCTGTATTGAACTAAGTAAGATATGCCAAAAGCTTCCTGCTCTGCCAAGCTGGTCATTTGGAGAGACAACACAAGAGATTCACACAAAAGCAGATGCAAGGACACTAATAACTAGGAGTATGCTGAGCAGTATAGCTGCACTTTTCCCCAGCACACTACCCTTACCAAGTCTGATTCCAGAGTGTAAGTGGGAAAAAAGTCTTGTTCTCAGTCAAGGAAAAGATACACAAGTAGGCCACAATGTTTATGGGGAGAGATTTTAACTATGGTTTGAGGCATGATTTATCATTTAAAAGCTTTTTAGAATGGACTGTTTTCCTATTCAGAGATTTTTTTAATAAAGAGAAGAACAGGACATTGAATAAGGACTTGAAGACATAAGGGACCACATAGAAAACCTAAACAGGATTGTAAACACCTGAGGGAAAGTAAGGGGCATGGAAAGGGGTGAGGTCTTTGTTAGGCTGGGGTTTTGGAAGCGGTTGGTTTGTTTGTTTGGAGATCAGCACTTGACCTTTGTGCAACCTGAAAGCTGGTTGGGCCCTGGTTCTGGCTCCATGAATGGTGTTCCTTTCTGCACAGTGATCTGGATTCAACACTAAACTAGCAGACAGTAAGGGGACTGTGTTTGCAACCACTACATCCTTTAGGAGCCAGGTTTTAAAAGAAAGCAGCAATCTTGTTTCTAGTCCTTCAAAGAAAACTGATTGGTGGAAGAACAGATCTCTGGGATGTTTCCTTTTCAGAATTTGGGTTTGTTTTGGTCTTCCTTCCAGGCATCTAGTTTTCTGAGCTCTTTATAAAGAATCTAAGTCCAGACTGCTAGATCTGTATTTTAAAAAGCATCTAAAAGAAGTAGATTGGTGCTGGCAAACTAACACATCAAGCATACCTTAGAGAACAGAGATTCAGAAAGGAATGCAATTATTTATGGTGCATTCCAGTTCCACTTGGTCTAAAGGGCACTTTATGCTACCTGGAGTCGCCTCCTGAACCAGTGATGCTGTTTCATAATTCCAAATCTACATTGTACCAAAATCAGAAACTAAGCATCTAGCCTGCAGATCTGGAAGTAGAGCTGTGAGTTTCTGTTCCTATGAACACTATTTCCCTGGACTTTTTTTTCCTTTCTATGCTTTGCAAACTGAGCCAGTGGTTTAACACCAAAAGGCCTGAACTGCTACATTACTTTGACATAAGTTTGCAGTGAAGGTTTTACCTTATGAACAGACACACAAAGAAAGGAAGAGCTGGATGAATTCTTCTCAAACTGACCTCCAAGATCATATTAAGTGATGTTTATAAAGTCAATAAATAAGAGAGCTATAACAGCAGACAACGGCCATCAGGAAATTTTAAGACTGATCCATTGAACTAACACAGCTTGGGGATCACTTCTGTGTATGAAACGTAGCAGTTAAGTTACTTGGTGCATTCTCTTTACCATTCAGGGTAGAAATAGTGGGAAAGAAGTCCCCCAATGTCAGTTATTAAAAACAACTTGTCTTAATTATATTGCAGAACACTAAAATAAATTTGGTACCCATCAACACAGCTGAAGTTTTGGGGAAGAAACTTACCAGAATTTGATATTTTACCAAGAATAACTTTATAGAATATATTACGGTTTGTGAATGATGAATATATTTTTATGCAGAAATACACAGAAGTAACATCAAGACAATTTCCTTCCACTTCTTAATATATAGCTGACAGAAGTTTAGTAACTAAACCCAATTATTTAATAAAAAAGTAAGCAGGGAAAACTATACCGCTGTTGGAAACGCAGGGTCAGAGGATCATTCACAACTGGTTACATCGTGCTTGCAGGTGTGTATTAGAGATTTTAAAAAGGATCTATTACTTGTTCAATGATTTTGCTTCATGCATTTAAGAAATGCCCTAGATTATTCTCAGGCATTGTTTTTCTGAAGATGATATTAAAATTCTTCAGTTTACCTTCTTGATATGGAAATTTTGACAAAGAAAATTTTATATAAGGCACTGCTCAGCCCAATGCTTCTTGTGATCAATCCCATGTATTTTAGACAGTTTAGATTGTAAGATAGAAGGCAACACTTCCAGTCTGATTTCTCAAAAATCATGAATCAAATAATGAGATTTGTTCTGTTTAACACCTGCTGCTTTTAATGCATTACAACTTTTAACTTTCCCTTTTGGCCTCTAATTCTTTAATTTTAGGTGCTATCAAATATTAGGTCATATGACAAAGTATGGGGGAATCCTCTCCACACATAGAATATACAAACCCAACAATATATTCAGATATATAACTGATATATATGCAGATCAGTCAGTATCACAGTAGTTGCCAAATATGACAATGAGCAAGCTTAATGTATCTTCCATAAATTTTGCTCCTTTGCCTAGAAGCTTTTTTTTTATTTCCGCTACCCTCTTTTGTTGTTAAATGAATGTTATTTTTAGTATAAATGGTAATTACCAACAGCAAAGATAACTACAATTAACCACTCCAATTGATGCCAAGTTTTCACAGTTAATACAAGGATAAAATACAGGAAGGGAACAAGTTATGACAAGAACCTCATTTTCCTTGAAAAGCCAAACAGCCCCCAAAGGTTAAGATTTCCTTTGGAATCAAAGCCCAGATTTTGTCTTCATATAAATGTGAACCTTGCCTTGTTGTAAGCTGTTGGCATGGTAGTCAAGTCTTAAAAAGACATATTAAATATAAATAATTATGCTAACTTCTTTGGTAATAAATTACAGAAATTATAGTGAGGCAGAGTTCCTGGGCAAAGTGAAAAATAGTGAAAAAGCATTCATCTGCCTCTGAGACAATGAGGCTTCAAGGTAACAAAGAAAATTCAAATATACATCTAATCTGACATTACAGATTTTGTTTAAAATGGAAAACCTTCATAGTTTTTCCTTCATCTTACATATACTACACGGATCCATTTTTAATGGGTTTTCTCTAGGACAATGCAGCACAGTTGCAGTAAAGTGCAAGCTTTTCTAAGCTACTAGTCTGTCTGCCTGCCTAGGAGTCTACCTTATCCCTGCCACACCCAAGTGTTCCAGTCATAAGCCAGTTTAACATGCCAGCTTTTGTATTTGTTTCATGCCATTACAGTGGCATGGAAGAAAAATAAAAGGGGGTGGTGACAGGATATAGACCTATCACATGGAAACTGCATTGTTGCCAGAGTCAAAGACACACAGAACAGACTTAAAGAATCACAGATCAGGCTTGAGTTGCAGATAGGTAGGAATGCAAATTATTCTGTTAATGACTGTGACATTGTGATTTGATGGAAAAAAACCAAAAAATACTGCCCATCTCTATAATATTCATTCAAAAGTGCTACATTTTTTTCCTGCTCACTTTCTGACCTATGGTTTAGTAGCTTCACAAATCAAGCCATACATATAAAATATAGGAAAGGGATGCAATTGATTTAGTGCAAGACACTTCAATATTTATCTGAAAATAACAAACAAACAGAGGAAGATCAAAGACTCCATACACTTCTCCATAAGGCAGATGGTAGTTTTTTAAATATAAGATCTAAAATATGTTGTTTATTTCTTAAGAGGTAGAAAATATCAAAATACTAGGAAAAAATTTCTAGCTTAAAACAATCAGTTTGCTTACTTTTTAAAAAGTCTTACTGTTGCAATTTTTAGGTTAATAAAAACAAATGAAGCTATGGAAGCACAGGATTTCGTGCTCTGTATAGATTTCACTTACTGGAAAGAGAGAGAGCTTCTTCATCTACTCAGTGCTCAAGCAGTATATACAATAATCTCCTCCTCTTGCCCTGTTAGGGGCTATAAATTTGAAGTGGAAATTTTTCCCAGTGGAAAATTTTGGCGATTCCTGAATTTCTAGCACTACATTTAACCTGGTACAATTTATGTATAAGGCAGTAGAACCACTGACGCAAGCTCAGAACTACCTCTTCCATAATACTAAGAAGAAAGTTATTAGAAACAAAAGCTTATTTAAATCTTTTCTACAGGCAGCAAAAGATCATATTCAGATTCCAGCACCAGCTGGTAATCTTGTTTTAGCAATTTATACCTGCCCAGAGACAGCTGAACTACTCATTGCACTGTGGAATCCAACCTACAGTTTGAGTTACTAAGGCTTGCACTCTGATTCCTCAGCACAGCTAGGAGATGCTGATGCTACTGCCTCCAATGCAATTTAATAAGGCATAAGTTAACTCACAGCTGATGTTATTACACATTGAAAAAGTAGTGTAAAAGCTCCTCTTTTCCCTCTCACTGTTTACATTCAGGACTATTTATTAAATATTTTATAAAAAGAAGTTAGGGTATTTATACATTCAAACAATCATTGCAATAGTCGAGTAAAGGAAACAAATTAATTATGAGATTCTAACTTAAGCACAATTTTGAAGATATGCACATTTGCACACATACACACACCCCACACATACACTATGTGTGTGTATGTGTATATATATATATATATGTGTATATATAGATATATATAGTTATATTTTACATATATGTCTTTTGAATCAGATCCAAGAATACAGCACAGAATATCTTCACTTAGCTCCTCTTTCACCAGAGGACAGGATTGTCCAGTTTGGAAAAACCAGGTTCTTTTCTAAGGTCCATGTAGGTTCCATTGCTCACCCAGGAGTCATCATTGGATTTCCTGTCAAAGGTTAAATAAATGTCTTAAAAGTAAAGCTTATATTTTCCACATATATGCTGTGTAATGCAGTGTAGTACTATGCACAGATACCCAATCCAGCCCATGAACCAGGTGCAGTGCAACTCATTACAGCCTGCAAACAAGCCAATATAGCATGAAGAGTCGAACAGGTATGTCTGCACATTGAGAGATGCATCTCAATAACCCACTATTCACTCTCACTGTTATATGTCTGTGCTTGGTACTTAAAATTACAGCCCAGGTTTATTTCATGGTCTCAGAAGCAGCTTTGAGGGGAAACTTGACTTCTTACCTGTCCAAAGATGGCTCACCATGTTTATTGCATAAAGAGAGCCTATAGCTCTCAGTCAAGAGCCAAAAAATCAGTCTGCTTTTAATCTAGTGCACAACATGTTTGGCACAATCGCTAATTACTCTTTTAAGTAAATCAAGGCTTGTGGCAGAGAGAAATCACTACTGAAAAGCCAAATGCATTAATTTATATCTGCTCTAATACTTTTGCTATATAGTAATTAAATTCTTTATTCCACTATTTAAATCTACAGCACAAAACTCCGTTTTCAAATCCTCATTGTAAGGATTCAAATGCTGATCCTTATTCGCAATTCTCATTGTGAATATACAATCACAAAGTATTAGACTGCCTCTATCCTGCTGAAAGTAATATTTGCTTCTCTTTAGTAGGTGTGATTGGCAAATGATGAGTTAGCTCACCAGCTTATCAGATATCTAGTGGTCTGAACCATTCTCTTTTTGCACCTATTTATACCTATTATAAATATTTCTGTGTTCCTCTATTTTTTCTATTCAGAAAAAATAGAATCCCAATCTGTTAACTGTGATACATAGGCCCATACAGCATTCACCTTGGCTCCAACTCTTTCACTGCAGGAGAAGAGAGAAGTTGGAGGGCAAAAGACCACATCCCCACTGGCATTCATTTTTGTCTTTCAATGGCTGAAGTCTCCTGTTTAATTAATTTACAACAGGAAGAGATAAAGTGCCCTCAGAATGATAATTCTCTCCCTATAAAATAGGGGAAACCTGTTTGAAAACAGTGCTGGAAATGAAAGGCTCCAACTCAGCACACTTCTGCACCAGGCAATCCCACTGAATTTAACTGAAGTTCAGCAGAGATAATTAAGATAAATCCAGCTATTTCACCTCGTTTGAAAGAATCAAAGATTCTGTCAGTCAGGCAGATTCAAATGTAGACTAAGTATCAATTGCCATCAAGGCAAAAAAATTAAAAAGAAATTCAAGGATGCACTAATGAAAAAGTAATATATAATTCTGAGTTTTAACTAAGTCTGGAGTATGCTACATCACCAAAGTATAAAAAAACGAGTATCTAGAAGAAACCTGGAAAAAACTGGAGCCTGCTCCATGATAATTCATAATCAGATCTATAATTAGGAATTTCAATAAATGATAGCATATGCTAAATATTATATAGTACCTGAAAAATCTAGGCTGATGCTCTAGATTGTTTTCTTCTAGCACCTTCCGTCGTTCTCTCTGTAGCTGCTCAATCCTCTGCTTTTGTATTTCAGCTCCTTCAATATTCCCTTCCTCTAGAAACCTGTAGCAGCAGCAATACAAGACACAATTGGTGTTCCTCTCCCCCATTTTGTGGCAGATAGTTCACAGTGTTTCAAAGGCAAACAGCTACATCTGCAGACAACTACACTATCAAAAAGCACTTAAGGAAAACTAACTCAAAATAGTCTGAGTTTAGGCCAAAGTGAGTGTATGGAAGATTAAGAACAATTTAAGGAAGGTATTTAAAACTTTTTACCTTTGGTCTGGTCTAAAACGTGTATCAGTGGATGGGAGTAATGACTTAGTTTGAAGGTCCAATTCATTTAACTCCAGTGCAAATTGAGTAAATCCATACCATTGTTCATAATCTTTAGGCATTGGATCTACGGAAGAAAAGAGTACATTCAGAATTCCAAGTAAATGTTATTATCTTTAGAATAAAAATTCCAAGCTCCCTTCAGTCATTTGTTTATCCTTGATCCACAGCCTCAGTTCTGTGGGAACAAGAGGTTTTTAATAATGTAACAAAAGAGAACATCCCCCTTGATAATTGCTCTGCAACAAGACAGATTTCTGTTCTCTCAGCTGAATCAGAGCACAACTGTGATGAAGGCCATACTATTATCATAGTGCTTTTTCAAACTACAGTAGACAAAATCCCATGAGTTTGGGAGGAGTTCAGTTATGGCTGTCATTACAGAACTGAGCTTTGTGGGCTATCCTCCAATGTTTAACACATGAAATACATGACACTTCTTTATACAAGCAGTGGAGGGGTTTGTTCCTTTTTTTTTTATTTCCCTCCTGTTAGAGTCCTCAATACCTACGTCATGCCCAAATACGAAAATGAGGGAGAATGGAGAAAATGCAGGAAGCCACAGGATTAAGTTCTCCATATTATTTAAATGATGTTCTTCTGGTCTAAATTCTAAATGCTTGACAAAAATCTAATATTTTACAGAGAAATAAAAAGAAATTGAGGCCTAGTAAAGAAATAAAAACAGTAAGCTCCTTCTCAAGCAGATCTCAGTTCCTGTACAACAGCTGTTCTGATCACTAACTTGCTCTCCATATGCAGTTTGAAGATGAAGTTGTTCCACAGTATAAACTTTCATGCCACTTCCCAAAGAGTCGATGCACAACTTTCCCAGCTTTATCCATGACACTGCCTTCAATCTCATGTGCGTTTGGATTCCAGTACTTCGCCTAGAATTAAAAGGAACAAGGGAAAAAAGGTGCATAAGAGCTCAAGTGTGGTTCATTTTGCCATGCCAGTAGCACCATGCTGCAGAGCAGTTTTCTGAAATGAAAACTATTAATTTCGGTGTGCATTAAAATATCATATGCAAACAACTGCTGTTAGTACTATTAATCAGCTTATTAAAATACTAACATTGAGAATCGTATTTATGTGGTTTAACTTTTTTAGGGACAGTACTATGCGAAGCATAGCTGATCTTTAATTTTGCCCAATGACAGTTGACACGGACTCCCGACTTAGTTATCTACATCTTCCCCAAATTTGCAGAAGAGGAAGAGAAGGAACTGATACTTTAATCTCCCATTTAGACAATTTACAATATCAAAAGCGTGAGATTTGTAGGCTCTCAGTCTTTAAAATTTGAACTCTAAACATCTACTGCAGCTCTGAAACTACATTACAGTATTTTCAAATAAGTGTTTGAAAAAAATAATCACCCTAATGCTTCTTAGAAAGCACTAGATATTCAGGAAAACAAATAAGAAAACTTTCCTCCTGCTGCTGAGCACCATGCTGCATAGGTACACTGAAGTAATTCCTTGTATCTGTATGGTCTGCTCTGTGTAAAGCACAGCCTTTCTCCAGCAATCAGACACAGAAAATGCAGATTAAGGTAAGTCTCCTAGCATGCTTTGCAAAACTATTTCTCGGGTTGGAAATTTTAGCATTGCTTTGTATTTTCATTGATTTCCTTTATTAAGAAGAAGACATCTATTACCAAAACCAAAATTTGATTTCAGTTCTAAGGACAATTCCTGAAGAAGTTGTATCTTGAGGCCTTGTAGTGAAGAAAAAGCTTTGAGTAACACCATAACCTACAGCTGTTGAATGAATACAACCACAGCACATGCCAGTGGGTTAGCAGGAGGCATGTGGTAAACCGCTGTCAGTAGACAGCTTGTACCTATGTCTCCCATCAAACTGAGAGTAAGTTTTCCATGATATTTCTTCCTTTCCTTTCTCCATACTTTTCCCTAACACCAGTGAAATCACCTGAGAAAGCTATTGTTTCTCTTTCTTGTCAGGCTCTGCCTAGTAAATGGCAATTCCTTCAGAGTTAAAGTTGCTCAGAATCACAAGTAATTACAGCTTGTAAACAGTAGTACTGAGCTTCATCAGAGAGCATATCCACCCACTGCTGTGTGTTAGAAAAGACACTGCCAACATTGCTGTGGTTACCTTTATGAAAGTCAGTTTGCAGTGGCAAGTGTCATCATTAAGATTTTTGATGATGATCTCTCCATAGTGTTCAATCCATCTCTGCCCACTTAAGATGTTATGGATGCAAGATGTCACCTTGTTCCATGCAAAATGGTCTTTAAAACTGTAAGGAAAAATACACACAAGAAAAATCATGTGTCTTGTTCAAATGAGCTCATAAACTTGTGAAAATATTTGCAGAAAACTTGATCAAAGAAACTCAAAATACATTTTTTTTTCCTGGAATGCCTCATTTTCTTGTTCCACACCTTCTCAAAACAAACCCTATGACAGCAATCCTGTCTCCCACAAAACCTTTTTTGCATCTGCTATAAACTTTGGTCTTGAATTCAGATTTCTCTCAATTTACTTATCCTTCTTTACCAGTTTTAAGTTTCCAAAAGAAATCATTCTAATGGCTTCTACTGTCTGAAATGCCCATTTCACAGCTTGTAACACAGTGACAACGGAAAACACAAGGACATGGGCCACCAGAGTCATCTGACAACTTAGTGAGTGGGATGAGCTTGGCTCAAGCTCTCAAGGCTGAGCCTATGTTTTCGCTTTAGGCAAGAGCAAAACCTCTCACCAGCTACTTCAAGATGCAGTTGCACACTGGAAGATAGCAGACAGGGAGAGATGAACAAATGCCAATAAGGTAACACAACATTCTACCTTTTATTAAAGAAGGAGGTGTTCTTATAAAACAGCTTTATAAAACATCGAGGAAAGTTTCATGAAGACATATTCTACAGTTTGTTCTGGGTACGAATAGCCAAGTCACTACTGGTAAGGTAAAGGATAAACTTAGAAAGCACCAGTTTCCCCATAGCAACTGCTTCACACACATTCCATGGAGATATTGGAATCTGTCCTTACCTCCTATTCGTCCCTTGCTTTCACTTACTGCTTTATAAGAGCACACACACAAAGACAGTTTTTACAGACCAGCAGATACGTGACCAATTTACCCCACAGTAACTTGTTTTTCTGCCCCTAACTATGCAGGTCACATGGTCTATCACAAATGCTAAAAAACTGTAATTGCTCCAAAATTAACCTTAATACTAATGCTTTATTTTTCCCTATAGCCTTAGCACCTTTTCTGTACCTAATTCTATATCAAATACACAGGGATAGAAACCAGCACATGGAGATCACATATAAATCAAATTGTTTTCCAGTTCATCAGCCCATTATGAGTTCTAATATTAGTTATCTTGCTTCTGAACCCTCATTCACATCCTAAAAACCTTTCATTCCACAACTTAGGCTAGCTGCTATGAACATAACATGGTTTATACATTACCTTTTGGATAACATCTTACGATATCACAATTTTATCCACTTAAAAGAAAAATGCTTGCTTAGTCCCTTAGTTTGATGAGTGCTACGTTCTTGAACTATTTTTATTCTTTTTTTTAAATTGGCAAAATAATTAATTTTGTACTCTTTCTTTGGAAAACAGATTTGTGCCTATGTGTGAACAGCAATGCACAACTGCAGCACTTACGCTGGAAGAGTTACATGTGTTGTACCAACTGGAACAATTTCCATGGACTTTCCCCAGAATTTGTTTTTCCATCTTACATCTGAAACAGGAAGAAGAAAAAAAAAGATAGGTTTAGTCATAGGCATGGATGAATCAGTCTGTTCCTGAGTTCTACTTTATTGTCAAGACATTCAAAATAACAAACTGCAACATAAGTGCTCAAAGAATGCTGTGGACCTTTGAACATTGGTTGTTGGGTTTTTTGTTGTTTGCTTGTTTTGTTTGATTTTCATTATATTATTATTAAAATAGCAAAGTAAGAGATGTTTAAAGTCCTCTCAAAAACTTTTTCAAAAGAAAGGAATTTGAAAAGCTATAGGCAGCATATACTTGTCTACAATTCAGTTGCTAGTGAATGAATGCAGACATTTTCAAAAACAAAAGCAGAATTTCAAATACAAAAGTATAACAAGAACATCCACAGTGAAGAGGTCAAAGAATGTTTCAAAAGGCACAAAATTACAGAGGGATTTAGTCTAACTTCCTCTGTAAGTTTAACTGTCCTTTTAAAATCTTGACTGAATCACAGAAAGATGTCCAAGTCACTTCATTTCTTAAAAAAAAACCCAAAAAGATAAGAAAACTCAATGCAAGTTTAACCAAATTTATTGAGCAAAAACACCTGGAGGAGAAAGAAACATAGAGAAGCATGGCAAAAGGGGTTTAGATAATCAGATAGTAACTTCCATAATAACTTCAGAGCTCAGGGGAATAGTACCTTTCCTATATCAGACACCAGGAACTCCATTTCCTACACAATCTGAAAAAGAGGGGAAAATTCAACTCTAGTCTCAAAAAGATGTTAGTTCTAGCACAAGGAAAACAAAACACTGTTTCCCGTGCAATTCTGGGGGGAAGCTGTTATGGTGGCTGTGAGATAGATGCTCAAACCACAGTTAGGAGATTACGTATCTGCCAAGTATATATGTACAAGTGATGACTGAGCCACACCAAGCTGACTACCATTGCAAAGACTGGAATGGGACATAAGGCAGAATGGAAAAAAAATGATCCTTTTCTTATCAGTTGAGAGAAGGACCTTTTGGGTTTTTTTCTGTTTTGAAGTTTGATGCTTAGTCAGCATCTTCAGTGACAGCGATTCTGTTGTGATTCCTTCACCGCCCTATAACAGGTCCAACACTACTTTGAGTATGACATAGTTGAGCTGAATTCTGCACTAGCTTTCTCTCTTCTGCAGTGGGATGGAAGAGAAAGAACAAAACAGCAAACCCTGCTGAGTTTAACAGTTTAAATGCATTACCAGACTGTTTCACATTCTATGTTCTCACAGATGGCAAAGCTGTCCCACAGTGATCAGTATGTGGGAGACATCTTGGGAACCAGTGTGCAACTTGATCATGCAAGAATTTTACGACAGCAGAGAAAAGCAAAGTGTTATTTCAAAGATATGCTCAGACTAATTCAGGCACAGATGTTGTAATAACTGGAACTTTCTTAATTTCTATTGCTCATGTGTCGACACTGTTTTGCAGAGTCAGCTTCCTAAGTCATGAAAAGCTACTTCCAAAATATCTGTCCCTGTCAGAACTCAGTCTTCTAGTTCACTAGAAATGATCAAGAGATTTATTGATATTGAAACACATGAACTAAGGTCTGTTTCTGGTGGGATGACAGCACTACTCTGGCAATGTTGCTGAGTACTATCTCCTTTTCAGCTGAGAAGGTAATACAGCAAGTGAAAAGATCTTTGCATGCAGAAAGAACTAAACTCACTGACAAGCTGCCTTTATGATTAACTTGATGTTAATCTTTCTACACATAAGTTAATATAACCCCATTACAAGAGGTCACAGCATTTAAAAACTGCCTTTGCTATGGAAAAAAGTCACTGTCTAGACCTCCTGTAAGCTCAGCTAGCCGCATTCAAAAACGTAACAAACAAGAAAACCTAAACCCTACCGTACCCTGATCAATTCTCCAGTGCTCATCAAGACCAAATCTCAGACTCTTTCTCATTAAACAGATTCTCAGCTCTCATTATTACAGCAGACCTTTTTTCTCTAAATGGAAGTGTTAAAATATTTGAGTGATAACAGTTGTCAAGATTCGTTAAACAAATCAGTCTCATCTATTTTTATTAAGACAGGCTGCTATCTAGTCTTATTTATACAGTATTCAGTTACTGAATATGTTTTTGGTCATCTTAGCTTTTTGGCTAACAACAAAAGGATTCTTGTGTCTCTGTATTTGCTTACAAAGCAAAGAATTACATGGAATAATAAAACTCAGACTAATGGGTTCCAATTTCTTTATGGCTACATCTGTAATAACTATAATCAAGTCAGCAGAGTCAATCATAAAAAAAAGATTATAATATGGCTACATTGTGAATTGACAAACCTCTAGGTGAAGGATTTTAACTGAGTTAAAAGGCATAGTTATGTTTTGTGCACACTCCAAAATTATCTAACCACACAAGGTACTATTACTGGCTGACATCTTCACCAGCATTACACAGCAAACAAAGCTTCAACACACGTCTTTTGAAACAATGTTAGGAGTTACACAGCACAAAATCTTACATACTGTAATAATGCCAGCATGTAAATGTATTTTCCCTTGCTGCTAAGCCCATTTTTGAGAATTACTTTCAGAACAGGTTTACAAGATTTGCCAAGGTTCAGGATTTAACTTGTAGGTTTTTCCATGCTGTCTTCTAGATTGTTTGTTTTATAAATAGCTTGAGGTACAATTCTTCTTTACTAAAAAAAAACACACACACACATCCAGAACCCCCTGATTTTTAAGAACTGCAGATATTATTACATTAAAAGAATAATCAATGTTATATATAAAAAAACAAACCAAACCAAAACACTTTGAACTTTTTTATAATAGCAGAAAATCCAAGTAAGAAGCATGCAAGTAAGTACAGGTTAGCATTTCTTAAAGGCATTCTAATACACTTAAAGAAGGAATTTCAACTTTTCCTAATTTCTGCATATTTTGTGTTAGACATACAATGAAAATATTATGAACACTATAAAAGTAAATGAGAGAGTGAAGAGTTACCTTGCCAAAAAGCAAAATTCACAGATTCAGCATGGCATGCAGAAATAGGTGGATGGTGACTGACCTAACAAGACATAAAAGGGAGGATAAGAAAGATGAACATATTAACCCTTGAACTGTCATTTTGGTTTGTGTTTTTTGGTGTTTTCCCCTTTCACTCCCATACGGCATTTACAATTTGAACATTTACTTTCCCTTTGCAGTTGTGCCCTGAAGGGGGAGGCAGTGAGATTAATAAGGTACTGAGGCTTAAGGAGCCTTGAAAGAAATGGGAAACACTTATTTTAAAAGGCCTGTGAATTTTGTTTGAATGAAAATCTAGCTATATATTTTATACTTTGTTTGTAAGGTGATAATTAAATTTACCCTTTGGACCTCTTAATAGATTAAGCCACACTTTGAGCACACAGACAAATTAAAACAAACAAACAAAAAACCCCCCACACAACAAAGGGCCTAAAGCTTCTGTACAGTAAATAACCACAAATCCCTGACTATGAGGGAGGAGACAGCAATCAGCATCTCTGAGGGGGCCACAGGTGGAGAAATCAAGCCACAAAATTCCATCCAGCAACCCCTTCCACTGCAGTAGTGACACCCCAGGTGTTTCTACTGCAAAACTCTAACCACGTACACTGCATTTCATCAGCTTTGGGTGATGGCTGTGCATGAATTAGGGCAACCACCAAAAGAGCAAAGCAAGGACTGAGAGTAAATAAACAAATACACAATGCAGACTATTCAAATGCAATAGTAAATAAAAAACCTGCACAAAGTGAAAGCAGCCACTACTCCTTGCCTTAGAATTCTCCCCTCTGGCTGAACACTAAGAACAGATCAGGACCAGCGCTTTGATGCCTACAGTCCTTTGGGCAACTCTATTTTCAAAGTCAAATTGCTATTTCCCACTATGACTTTAATTCCTTAACCACCTACATGGCTCAAATGCAGTTTTACTTTCTTCTTTGTTACTCACTTTGCAAATCCGTTATTGAGCATTTTTTCCACAGGCTTCCAGTTATTTATTGAAATCCTCTACTTGGTTTAAAAAGAAAGATAAAAGTACTAATTACTCTCAGCTATGGCCTAATCCACCAAGAGCATCACTCACTCTTACATACTGTACCTAGATTAACCCCAGATGTCACTATAATACATGGGTTAAACTTGGCTCTCACTTAAACTGTTATAATTCCAGAGTAAGGTCGTGGTGCTAAGAGGAGTTATTCTAAACTCACTCTAGTAATAGATCAGAATCTTTGTTATTTTATACATTTTGTCTATTCTATGGATTACATATTATCCACACTAAAAAATTATGTATTGCATAAGCAATAAGCAACTGTTCCTGATGCAAAGAGAAATATTTAATACTTGCAGGCTGCATGAAATTTATTTCCTCCCTTCCTAATATTTATCTACCACATACTCTTACAGTAACTTTACCACTCTATAAACTCACGTCACTTATTTCACGTATTAGAACAATACAGCCCAAGCCTCCTCATGTATTAAAAATCCTGCTTATAAAAAGTAGCCTTCGTACTGATTTATCCAAAATTCAGGTGAAAATTTCTCCTTTTAATTCAGTGTAACGTTAAGCTCAGTATCAACCATTTTCACCTTTGTTACTCCAATTTGATGTTACACTGGTAACTGCAGTGCACTGTACATGCAATCTTACTACTGAAGTAGCACAGTGAAGAACCAGATACACTGCTTGAACTTTAAATTTGATTCGTGCTTTGAATGTTTTTCTTTCTGTTGGGTTTTTTTCCCCTCTCCTTATTTTTGCTCTTGCTTGTGGCATTTCCTGAGACCAAGGAAACATCATAGAGCACTCCTTTTTGTCAGCTCTACAACATATTGTGCAAAATGCTGTACCTTCAGAGCTGGTCAAAAATACTTTCCATTTCATAAAGGCTCTTAGAAGTCTTTCTCTGATCAAATTTCTGGGTTGCACACCTCTGCACAATGCACTTGTTTTGTTATGTCTAGACAGAATTAGACACTTTTCAGTCATTCTTACTTTCCTAGGCACCAGATATTTAAGTTTTATACCTCTTTAACATATGTTTCAAGCTTAGCAATTTTGGTAACTTGGCTTGTTTAAATTTAATAATTTTCATCCATACTTAAAAATTATTCTCCTACTGAGGAATTGTCTTCATAAACACTCAGACCATGATGGGCTGTATACATCTTTCACCTACTCAGCTGTGGTACCAGATATGAAAGGCTTAGCCTACAAAAGTATTTGTAGAGGAAGCAGAAATATTTATGGTGCCATAGAAAATACTTGTGGTTGATTGACTCACACAAGGGATATATTTGTTATAAAAGACGATATTAAATAGCTGAAGATACAGTATTTGTAACGATCACACACAAAAGAAAATGGCAAGAATGTAAATGCTTGTTGCAGTCCTGATCAGATTTCAGCATGAGGAATTGCACTCTACTTAACTAAGTTATCTAGTTACTGGAGCAGGCAGCCTGCCAGCCTTTGCTTCTTGAGTGTCAGCTGTTGGTTGTCACGTTCCATGCCAGACTTAGCAGACTTTCCTCAAAAAAACAATTTCCTTCATTTATAATTCAGCAACATCCCTTGATTTTTGCTGGGCTCAGGTTATGAAAAGTAATTTTGTATTTTGCTATTAATTCCAGGGGATTCCAGAAACACATTTAGAATGATGCAACGTATCAAGTAGCAATTCTAGGGGTTGCAGCATACAATACCTGTTCTGCAAAGAACTGGAAACCCTTATCTTCACGAATACATTCATAGGTTTCTCCAAGTACAGGATTAAATGGCTTACTTCCAGCTCGGTAGTAACTGGATGCATACGCAGAGACTGCAAATGCAGCTATGTACACCTGGGAAGAACATGTTTTGCATTTTGATTAACTAATTTATGACAGAAATGAAAAAAAAAAAAGTTATCCTAACATCAGATTCTGTATTTTTCCCATCATTTGCAAAACTATACACGTGCACGTCTCCTGCAAGTTAAGCCCTAGTTCACACATCAGAGAATTATTCAGTTTTCAGAGAGTCAGTCAACAGTCCAGGAATGGAATTCTTAGTGTCAGACACTGCAAATCTCGTCAATCGAAAAAAGCATTTCTGAAAAGTGTTTGAAACAGTTTAGCATTCTGCAACAGAGCTCAAAGCAGTAACCTTAAAAATCACTGTTAGATTTTGTATAATAACTGACTTTTATAGTTATAGTCTGTGATTCCATAGATCTACCAACTATCCTTTATCTAAACATGGCACAGGAAGCATTGTATGAATTTTCACCAAGCTTGCTATTTCTAAGGCAGTTTGAATTAAATTATCTTTTATCTACTGTGTGCTATGACTTAAGCATGAAACTGTTCTTGATTAGGACTGAGACACAGGTAACCCAAGTCAGCTCAAGCACAATTCCCTCTAAACATGAGGATTTAGAATTTGGGGTTGTTTCATTCAAGTATTTTTTGTACTATTTTTCTGCTTTCATTTCATTTTCCTCATCTTATGAAGGTGTAGATGTTCTCCTTTCACAGTTTCAGAAACCAAATCCACTTAAGAAAGTCTCTTTTATGAACTATTGCAATTACCATGCAACATCCAGAAATAATTTTGCCTCAGGAATTTCTCAAAGGCAAAGATTACTCCTTTCTGATGTAATTTCCGGACACTTGGGAAAAAGCTTCTTTTCACTCCCCTATGAAAAACTACTGCTCATTTCCTTTTCCTGTTAGCATATGTTCTCAAGAGAACAAAAACTATGGACTGGAAAACCCCGGTGAACAGCCACACCCTGGGAACAAACCCTAAATTGTCACCCTTGAGACTGTCAGAATGAGGCAAGAGGCTTTTCAGAAAGTATTTGTAACATGACTATTTACATTCATTTATAACCTTATTTTAAGATAAGATATATTGAGTTGAAAAAGCTTAATTCAGTTTATGGGAAAATCTTTATCTTCCTTTTAAGAGAATTTAGGGAGTTTCTAATCCTTTATTTATGGGCTTACATATTAAGTAGCTCTTGTACACCTGGAAGCAGAACAACTGAAATGCATTTTTCTCTTGTTCTTTTCAAGTGCAGAATTCAAAGTTCTGCACTGGCAGAAGATGACACCATTATTGTACCCAACATACAATCGTATTGCCTGGTTTTGAGATCCTGAACATTTTGGATCAACCTCAAAACTTCAGAATACCAGTTCATAAAAAATATTGAGCTCATTTAGTCAATACAGAGATATCACAGTTTTGTAGGGCTGGAAGATCCAGCATCCACTATGTACAAATGTGTTACCAGATCAGGCACCCTTGAAAAAAGAGAAATTGTAGTTTTTATACTCAATCCTCTCCTCCCTTTTTGCTGTAAATTTTTAATCTTACAGAGCAAGAGCTGCAAAACAGAAGTAAGTTCCTTTTCTGTTTAAACTTGCAGAACAGCAAGGTACTTGAGAAAAGAGAGGCTTCCTGAAAAGGCAACAGAAATGATGTAGAGGAGTCAAAAGCAGTGGCTACGTAAATATGTACAGGCACATATTTGGAGAGTTTGCCTCTCTCAGCTGAGAGAAACAGAAAAATGCAACTGAACATCTTCATTTCTTTAGCACTGTTTTTATATTTACTCTATTGCAATTATATTGAATGTTACCAAGTATTTGGAATAACATATTTACCATCCGTTCAAATGGGTTCGCTGTGTGTGCTGCTTTATCCAGTAGTTCACTGTACTCCAGCTCCTCGCAGAGACGCTGAAGGGTGTTAAGTGGTTCATTTAATTCAACTGGCATGGCCACTTTGGAGAGATCCTTTCCGATGTTGTTTCTCAGGATGTTCCATAGGCTGATGTTACTCGTATTAGGACATGGAGCTGGTAAACATGTTCTCCGTTTAGAATTGCATCCAATTCCACTTTCAGAAATACAGTCTGAAAAGGAAGTGGCAGAACAAGTCAATTCACACTTACTTAGTTTCATCCCCCTTGCACACATACATTGAAATGCAACCATCTTTTCTTCTGTCAAAACTTCCTTCCACCCACAATTCATTCAAGTATTTCACTCGTGGTTTGAAGATAGCCTGTTATAAAAATGACAAAATTAAGAACAGGATTTTATGTATTTTAACTGAGGTAAATGCCAGGTACAAAAGATGAGTAAAAAAATTACCTTCCTTTCCCTTAAAGGATGTAAGAAAAGACTCAGACTTTCCATTGAATTTGAAAGAGTAAATATTGTAACCATTTTATTTGTAACAGAGATGGATTCCTATCTGTTTGAGGGACATAAAACCTCCTTCCTTGACAGAGCTTCAATTAAATTGACACTTTTCAGAAGGTGAGATGTAACTTACAGATTTAGGGATAATAACAACTCCTACTGATCTTTTCCTACTTTTTTGAATACTCCTACCAGGGAAATTTACTGCACACAAATTTACATGCAGACTTTTCCACAGTGTTCCTATATCATTTAAACTTTTTTAGTGACGTTAGCTTTGAGATACGCCCATACAGTGATGGAGAAATGATGTGTTTTAAAGGGGGAAAAGCTGTGGAAACTGTGGAGCTATGGGTTTGCTAAAGATAAAAAAAAATAAAAATACTCGAGTCAAGAGTCCTTGAAATGAAAATCTGAAGTCTGTGTTGCTACATCAAGGCCATTGGAACACGATAAATAGTTCTAAGTGTGCCATGAAATGATTTGTAGCAGGATCCAAATAGAGCTACAAGCTTCTGCAACAGGCACTAGTCTGAAGTGATTACATTGCTTAGCTGTACATCACTTTCGTTTCAGAGAGGAATGTGTTTGCCACTACAGGAACATATTTTATCTTTACACATCCTTAGGAGCACCTAGTAAGCTGCTGCCTTAGAATCACTTACTGTTTGGAGACCTTCGGGCATAGCCTCCGTCTGTCAACCCCCATCCTTTCCTGGCTTTCCTCACACAGCTTTGTCTCAGAAGAATTAAAACCACACTGGGCAGCACATCTCTTCTGTGCTGCACATGCCCAAAGCATCCCTGCTCTTAAAAGCACAATTTCAAAAAGCATTTCTTCTGCTGTTCCACTGACATAAGCATGGTGTCAGCAGTGCTTCCAGCAGTGACAGATAACCCCAAGGACAAGCTTCTCCGTGCCTGCTAGCCCACACCTCACATGGAGATTTTAAAGTGTAGTCAGCAGCCTCAAAATTTTGAGAAAGAAGTTTCCATCTTTCCTGCCACTTATGTGGCTGAGTTACTGTAAAAAGGACAGGTGAACTATTTGCAGTCCCTTGCCTGTATCTTTCTTTTTGCATAAAAATGGCATGGGCACTATGAATCAAAAAATCTATCTGAAACAATTATACTGTTGAGAATTAAAAGATTGGCTCCTATACTTCCCTATTGGAAGAATTTATTTAATATCAGAAGAGGCCAAAAACAAGGATGTTCCCTTAGATACCTCAGGAATGAGGAGATACCTGGAGAAGGAGGTAAATGCTAAAGATTTATCCTTGATTACAAGGGATCCCAGAAATGGGATTCTGGCTACTAACTGACTTATTTACATATTCTGCAGTAGCCTGTTAATTGGGGTAAAATGGTGAAAAAACAGAGTAGAGTAAGAACTAAGATATTCAGATACCAAATTTTCTATACACTGAAATTTGCCCACCCCCCATTACAGAAAAGCCTCTGCAGTTCTGTTTTGCAAGAGCTGTGACAAATAGACAGCATCAATACTTAAGGAGATTCGTACATCTGACTTCCAGCTAGACTCAGTGACCTTTAAGGCCAAACTGGACCATTATCAACATCTGGTCTGACCTTCTACCTTACAGTGGCCAGAGGATTTTATCATAATCACACAATTTATGGTGCAGCTAAAGCCCTGTAGAAAAAAGACACTCAAGCTTTCTATTAATGGCAGTGGCAGGCTGCCCAAAGCACAGAAATAGCAGGTACCAGAAGCAGGCGGAGGTACTGCTGATACAGTGACAGCCTTTGTTACAAGAAGATGAACAGTCACACCAATACAGTTTTCTAAGGTCCTGATATGATATGAAATAAATCTGTATTCTTTCCTATCTTACAAAAAAAACCCCAACAAAACAACAAACTCTTCATTTTTGAACAGTTACAAAATACAACAATTCTCCAAGCATATCAAACTACCCAGGTTCACAGGGATCTACGGGTCCTTGGAGATGATCAGGAAACAGTTGCTAGTGAGAAATCAGTGTTCAGCAGTTTTGAAGATAAAAATACATTGTTAGAGTGGGAAGAACATTGTGGTTAGCTGAAAGGAGTTCAAGGCACAAAGCTGATCAGTTTGTTATGATCAATTCTTCTCCCTCTTTTTTTGAATCTCTTTCTAATTTGAAAGACAATTAAATTAGCATATGTACTAACAAGACTATCATGATTAAAACATGCACTAGGCCTGCCAGTGTGCAATTATTCTCACATTCCTTTAAACATGAGTTCTGCTAAAACAACACAATTCTGAATGGGGTTGTTAAATTGCAGACTGAAAAAAACAGTGTGACAAGAAGAAAATTACTTTTTGGAAAAAAAATCAGTTAGGCCTTGCTACTTTGAAAAATCCTGTGGCCATGTGAAACTGAGAGGGAGTGGAAGCTGCACCAAAGAAGTCAAGAAAATAAGTGTTTTCCTGCTGATACAGAACCACTATCCTGCTTAATCAACGGTAGCCAGGCCCTGTTAAACAGTTTAGCCAGAATCTGCTGATCAAAAAAAATCTGAGGCTAAAGAGAAAAAACACAGACTGTTTACATCTCTAAACTTATAATACCTAATTATCTAGTGAGAGAAGAAAAAAAAGTATCCCAACCAAACAGAAACAAAGAAAATTCTCAAAACATGGTATAAGAAAAAAACTGAACACACCTAAAGTTTGTCTTTCATTCTCCATGTCATTGCTTAGGTTATCTTCTGAGACATTATCACTGATATCACTTACATACGAGTCATCATCTGATACCTGAGTGTGGGGGAAAAAAGCAAGATTATATTCATTCATTAAAATAACCCCATATGCATGAGAAAATTGTTACTGTACACTGCAATTATTGTTTTAATATATCGGAACCATTTTCAGTACTACAGAAAAATGCTACAAACCCCTAAGAAGACACCACTGAGTTTAGGAGATATCATCATCACTGAAAATTCAACTACTCTTTTAGTGGAGACACGCTTGGTCTTCTTGGCCTCATAGCTAAGAAGACCAAGCTTTCCTCATATCAAAGACCAAGGTTGTTACGGAACTCAAAAAGAGGTGACAAAATGAGTTAATAAATTTCAAAGTGCACGACATCAGCCACAAGATACCTACAGATACCACAAGGACAGCTATGAATAACTATTTCTGTGATGTGACTCCCTAAGCACCTGTATAATGACTGAAGGCAGACAATACAGTATATGCAGTATCTGCATAGTAGCTACCTAATTGCCATCTGCCTCGATGTGTATATAAGAGTTCTCCATAATTGCTACACCTTATTGTGAAGAGACAATGACAGAAAATAAACACAAATGGCATATTACTTTCCAAATGTTTTGAAAATTCAAATTTTCTGGAATTCTAATGTACAGTTGGCACTCAGAAAGACTACATGTCAATTAGCAGATAAGAAACTACATCAGAATGATACCAATCTTATTGCTCAGACCTCATTTTCTGAAGAACTAGCAGACAGTAGGACTTCCTGTGCATCAAAAAATTCTGTGAGAGAGTCAGCTATAGACAGTCGGCTTTCATTGGAGACCTGGTGAACAAGACCTCTGCCTTCTTCTCTTGAATTTTCCTGTTTAAAAGAAATAAAAAATTTTGAGAGGGGAAGTACCACAAACAACATTTATGCATGCAATTACACAATCATAACTTGAAGGGCTGTAAAACACTGGGAGAAGATTGTACATGCTCCTCTCCAATTTAAGTGAAAGGTAACATGTGTTTCAAAGAGGGATTTAAGACCAAAGTAAAACAAATCAAAGAGAAGAAGGAAAAAAGAAGGCAAAAAAAGCAATGCCTATTCAGTAAATCAGTTATATGCTGCATGTCAAAATGTTTTGCTATTTTAATGATTTAGCCAGATATATACAAGTGTATCATCAAAAAGCCCACAAAAGGACAAAACTCCCACATCTTTATATTACATCCTAGATTCACGCTCCTTTCTGATCTTGGCAAATGAATCAGTCTTTTCCTCCCTAAGCCTTGCTTATTGCAAAGCCTGCAGTACCGTGGTGTACAAAATTCAGAGGGGTAAAGTTGCTTTCTTTATAATAGAGTGTTTTCCTAGCTCTTTTTCTTCACTAATTTTTTATGTTGTTCTTTGGAAAGCTTTCCTTTATATCCCCACCGGAGATATCTCCCATGTTATCCAAAACCAACACACTATCAAAACCATATAAGCGGAATTGCTTTTGCTGCTGGAGGCACAATCTCTGCCACAGAGATCTTGATAACTCCTCCCATAGAAGCTCTACAGACTGGTGTAAGCGAAGTTCCAAAATGTGGTCTAGCAAAGGTGAGGTGACCAGTGAGACCTGGCTCATTCTGTGGATACAGTAAAAAAGTTGGAGAACACTGAGCACTATTGTTTTCCCTGATAACTCCACCAATACAAAGGAAGCTGGCCCAAAGGACTGTATTAGCTGCTTTTCAGCATGAGGTGCTTTATTAACGTGTAACCATGACTGCTCTATCATAATTTTGCAGGAATTGTAGTATTTTATTTTCAGAAAAACATAATGAACAGTCTGATAAATCTATAATCAAACTGACAAATCTTCTTTCAAAGCTTTTCTGTTGGTAGGTTTTACTATTGTATGGAACGTTATTCAGCACATGCTGATAATGGTGACATGGAAAAAAGCCAAACTGCTATACAAAAGACTTAAAAAAACCCCTTCTGATACAGCAGGGAAAAAAGAGGAAACCTCAATATTGTCTCTTCTGTGGGAAGGCAGTTACACTAGCCTACCAGTAAAAAAAAAAAATAAAAAAAAAAAATCTTACACACATAAGCATTGCTACTGGGATTGTTTCCAATACTATTTTGAATCTAAGAAGGAAAGTGAGCAGGAAAGACTCATAAAAGAACAGCAGGTTTTTATATCTAACACATAAGTTTCAGGTTGTCTTCTTCCATGTTCCCACTCTGGCATGATGAATTACAATTAAACTGCCCAACAGACAAACTAAACTTTTCCTTTATGCAAAGGCTTGAGATACTATCTTACACTGCTTCAATTTTCACAGGTCAATCATAGCACCTGATGTATCATTTAGTAACAAGTTCTGTGCAGTGACCCTGTCTTCCTCAGAGCAGCACTACTGTATCACAGTCCTCAAACAATTTTAAAATTAAACTTCTCCAGTATAAGTGATTTTATCTTTAAGTTCCATCCCAAACCTTGCCAGAGGGAATTTGTGAATGAAACCTCTAAGGACTTTCTGAAATCTGTTTCTGTCATGTATGTCTCTATGTGTGTATAGTGCACAGAACAAGTTTCAGAAATAATCCATTGTCACTGCAAGGATGTCCACTAAATAAGAAAATAAAGAACTCCTGAAATTAAATAACAGTGCATTAATGCTTTTCTGGATAGCAGTTTAAGTGTTATTCAAATTCTCATGGGATTAAAAGCAAAAGGCATTAGAATGATCAACTACCTTATGGAAGAAAACCCCAAAAACTGAACAGCTAAATATGACCAACACACAGCTCCACTGAAACAGAACTAAGCCAGAAGTGAACAGATGGAATGACTAAACTGTCTTTAAAAAGAAAAGGAAATAATTAGTTATATAAAACCCCCAGCATTACATCCACTCAAGTTCTAATGGAAGATTTATACTACAAGCACAGCAGAGGTTTCTGTATGAGTTAACATATAGGAAAATCCATCAGAAATAACACTGTTCTGGCTTCCCTCACTAACACCATTAACACTTAGATCTTATGACTTTTAATTACACCATATTCACATGCATTCTGCAGTGAGCCAGAAGACTGTCTGAACATCAATGCATCTCAAAGTGGCTAACTGGATATATAGAAGACTTCCTGCCTTCACAAAAAGAAAACTAAATGGTGGAAAGAGCTCTTGTATGTCCAATTAACTTTGATCCTTTCATGGAAATGTCTAAAAAGTGTTCTAAACCTTACACAATCCACACCAGTAGCCAACATTGTGGGTTAACAATACTTCAACAGTCAACAAAAGGTCTACAGAACTTGAAAGTTAACAAAGGACTAAGGGCGATAGAAACAGCAGCATGAGGGTAACAAAGTGGCAGCTCTGTTCATGCTGAACGAGAAGCAGGCAGGAGGTGAGGGAGAACACCAGGAACCAGTAGCAAAAGGCAACGGAAGGTGTGCTCAGGAAACCTGCTCACAAGGAAAGTCTTTGAAATCAAATATCACACAACGCATCATCAGACATGACTCACAACCACAAAAGCAGACTCGATTTGCTAACACAATACACCACAGGGGAGACATCAAGAAAGGACAAGATGCAGCTACGCAGCGCTGTCTAGATGTAGGGGCTTGAGGAACAGACATCACTGAAAGAGGAAATCCATACCCACCTTCACCAAATCTGGACTTGATTTTGCATTAGATGCTGAATCAAGGATCATAGATTCGGCATGTATTCTGCGTAACCGGTCTTTAAGATCTGTATTTTGTGCTATTGCCTGGAATATTTAACAAAAATATTGGGGATATAAAGTTCTCTCAACTAACTCAAATGTGGGTTTATTGTGTAAACAGGGGTAAAGAGTATTTAAAGTGCAGTATAAAACACCACCACATAATTTTTTACCGATTCAGCAAATCATTTACCTTAAATTCTTCAAACCTTACTCGTTATCTCTCAAAACTATTTTTGTTCAGTGTGAGGGAAAAGACACATAAGTGGAAAAAAAAAAGTCAGAGATGGTAGGGATATTTCAAGGTTTGCAAGCTGATTTCATAAGTTATAAATTAATTTTGTGCATCTTTTTTCTTTTCAAGCTCCCTTCCTTCACCTCCATTTCCAGCCGAGCCTCTCTCAACATTAGTTTTTGCCACATCCAAAAACATTTGATTTTCCCATACTGACAGTTCCCTTTGCCTTCCACTGACAGAGAAATAAGACTTAAATTCTCACAGGTACAGGTACAATTCATGTCCTATCAGATTATAATAACAATGATCAGAATAAAAAGCCTCTACCGCAAACTCATGCTTGTTACATGTTATTTATTCATGCTGGGTGCATCCGATGGACAAATGTCAACTAAAGTGGACTTGTAGGAAGAGAGTGCAACCCTGCCTGCAATGAAAATACCTCTGAAATAAAAGACTGGGTTACTAATTTTGGAACAACACTGAAGACTCAGTGATCTGAATCAATACCAGGACATGGAGAACCCTGCTGTTTACACATCCGTGTTATCCCACAAATGCTTCTGATTTTGGAAGTGCTTTTTGTTGAAAATCACCTTGGGGGCAGGAAAGACAAGTAAGCTCAAAGTGATGATGGAGGGGAAAAAATAATTTCTGGCTTGAACTATATGTGGGCTGAATTTGCCATACAGGTGTTTAGCACTTCTGCATCAAGCATTCAGCACTGTGTTATACCCACAGCATCAGGTAAGTGCAAAACAGAATTTACACAGCTGCCCCATAATAGCATCTTCCCATTTTCATTGTTTGCTACAGAATGTTTTTTTCCTTCTGCTGTCTTCTTCCTCTCCCAAAACCAAAACTACTGTATTTATTCTCATTCTGTATTTGCTTTTCTCAGATTGTGTGTAGGTCAAGGATACTATCTTAATTAGGGAGAAGCACAGCCAGAGATGCTAATTTTGTGGTGTTTTATCCACTTTAAATCTGTTCACTTTTCTTCCCCTGCCAGGCTGATGAGAGAAAAACAGAGCTACGTTTGATAGCTTTAAACCTATGAGTCTGATTTTTTGTTTCTCCTGTACAGAAAACAAATAAAATGAACAACAACAAACATGAAGTCAAAGTCATCAACACAGGACACTCTCGCAAGGAAATCTTCAAAATATGTCAAGTTTATCATATCCATCTTTCCTATGTTTCCAAATGAAGCTTATTCCTTTCTCCTATAGGATCTCTGCTGTACAGGGTGAGAAAATTTCTTTTGGCATCATGGCTTTGCAGATCTGCAGGCCCTCAGAGGCATTAACCTCTGCTGAAACTGCCAAGGTTCACAGATGACTTCTGGATTGGCTACAAGAGGCTTATTAAGTATCAGATAAGACCTAAAAGAATTACTTTTAAAAGACATGTACAGGATGAAGATGGACAACAGAATTTCACTGCCTAAAAAACCAAAATAATTCATGCTAAACTGAGTGTTCACTGAGTTCAGCAATCTTAAAACTGATTTTTTGATATAAAATGGTAGGCAAATAACCCTGGAAAATAAAAGTCACCTATTCAAATATCAAAAGAGGAACATCTGAAAGCCAAAACCAAAGAAGTGCAAGTGAGCGAGTATAGTTATGCACCAGGCTTCAGCTTTCTCTAAATGCTATGAAGATATCATGGCCTTTAAAGGTCTAGGCAAAGAGGTATGTTAAAAAACTATAACCACATGAAGCTTTTGTAAAGCAAAGGGATATTTTCATACTGAAATAACTCTAAGATGATCTGCATCACACTGATCAGTGTCAGAGAGTCTCCCTTGCCTCTGATGCGGTATTTGCAATAAACACTGAAATTTTAAGGCCATAGTAATGATGGCCTTCATTGCTCTGAAATCAGATCACTGTTCAGTAGACACACTGAAACATGACCAATCTGAAAGTTCTGGTCTCAATTACATAAAGCACACCAACCAAACACTCCCCCTCTCCCTTGTTTTAAAGAGCACAATCTTTTGTCATTTAGAACTCTGCCCTACCAGCTCATTCCCTGCTATTAGAGGACTAAGAGATAATTAAGGTTGGAAGTCAATGCAAACAAGTTGTACTAGAATTTGCTTTGCAGTGTCTTGGTGCAGCACGGTGAAGCTCTCGTGCATCAGAAGGGACAGAGGAGTGCTTTCAGCCACTCTCACCTTTACTTTATGCCAGGTCATACAGTGAACACTCAAGTGCTGTTTAGGTAAAGAAAAGGAAAAGGAAACCTGCAAGCTACCAGAACTGGGTGATTAAACAGTGAATGTTTAGAAAGAAAGTAGACTCATAGTCACAGAGCAACCCTCTGATTCTTAACACCAAATGATACAGATTATACTATATACCTATATCAATCCATCTCTCAAACTTCAATGGTTTGACAATACCTTTAACATTTAGGAAAGAGTCTTTGAAAAACTCCATATGTAGAACTTGCTGTGATTAAATTCTGCACATTCTAGCACAGAATAGACACCAAAGAATCAGAAATTATCTACTATAAAATTTAAAAGTAGTATCTGATGACAATGAAGCTCAGTGAATTTCAGCATGTCACTTACAGATGATAAGGCATTCTTCAAGCCCACTATTTGTGCAGATGGAGATGAAGATGCATCGTGCTCCAGCATCTGCTTCAGCTTTTCTCTCTCAGTAGATATGGTGCTGAAAGCTGACCTCAAGGTGAAGTAAACTAGAACCATTTTGTAAAAAGTGACAGTTAAAAACAGCTGCTACCAATTGTATGCGTACTAATTACATAAAACTTAAATAAAACATTGTTTATGGTGACAGAAACAAGAATTTAGGTTGAGAGATCCAGGGTGGGTTACTAAAAACAAGTAATATTAATCAAGGTTATAGGGTAGATTTTTAGTAGGAGAAATGTTTATGGTGAATGCTACTGTGTTGACTATATTAGCCACAGTCAAAATTACTCTGATTATTTGTGACAGATGGCAACAAAGCTAACTAACCACATCTGCTCTTCACTTGCTTTTGTTCCCCAATTAGCTTGAATCTTCAGATGGTCATGATTCTATTCCACATTCCTTTATAAATTCCAGTGGGGGAGAAGAAGAGACGAAAGAAAAAAAATTAAGTAGGAAAAAAAAAGTAATCAAAAAAAGCAGCTGTAACGCATATTGTGCCACAGCTATAGGGTTAGTAGTTTCCCTGCAAGCAAGTCAACTGTGGTGTTGAGTTTTGTTATCTCTTTCTGTAACAAAGAAATTTCAGCTTGTTAGATGATTTAGTGACTCAAAAGGCCAGAGCCTGAATGATATGCATGTTATGCTGCTACTTCTACTCCTTCCTGAGGCACTACCACCAGCCTGATATGTTTAAATCAGACAACAGATCATGCAATTTTAAAATCATTGGATTTTTAGAGGGAAAATACACTTTTTAAAGTTTTTTTTTTACCCTTAAGACATTTAATCTTCTCTTTGACCACAAGAAATAAAAACATTATTTGAGCAATATTTATTTATGTAGGTTTTCAACATTCAATTAGCTGGAATATCAGAGGATTTCTGAGGGTCTAATCAAGCCCTGTAATACTATCATGAAAACTGCCCATGCAAAAATTAGCCCATTTACAGGGAAATTAGGGTAAAAAATCTGGGCATGGATGTGTGAAAAGAGCAATGATCAAGAAATCCCTGATACTCCTCTCTTCTAATCATCCACTCTGAGTTAACCTGAATCATCACTACTTCGTTAATAAGTTATGTAACCCAATTTAGTCTTCTAAAAAATTAAAGTATGTTCCAACACTGCAAACCATTACCAAAGCTAATTCTCATACTATCCAAAGAAATCTTTAACAGTATCACAGGCGATGGGGAGGGAGATATATCCACTATGATCTATTCTGTTAAGCTTTCATACACAGATAACATGACCAGAACCTTCAGTGACCTTAAATACCATTTAATATGTTGTATACTAACTTTAATTTTCAAGTATCATTACATACTAAACAATGTTACATTTTATTTAATTTGTATCAAAAAGCTGAAGCAAATGGTTTCTTCGCTATTATTTTTGGAATGGGTGTGCTATAAAGTAACTTAGGAAAAAAATTCTTTGTCCTCTTAGTAAATTGATACTGCAGTAAACAGTACCAAGTTAATTGTCCCTTCTAATGCGTGGATCAATATAACCAAAATTTCCAACATGGACATTTCTGGTAAGATGATCTTGAATAGGTGGTTTCTTTGCTCTGCTTAACAGCAACTTCTCCAACTGCACCCCACCCCCATTTCTTTTCTTTTTTTGGAAAACATACATCAGTTTTGACAATAATTGACTTTATCAAGTTTACTACTTAGATACATTCCTTGCATAACAGAATCAAGACATATCAGCACCAGAGGGGAAAACAAGCAGAGAGTGCTTATTGATAACATCAACCATTATCGTGTGCCAAAGGGGACAAAGCCAATACTTCCAAAAGCCTTTCAGCTATAAATGCTTAAGTGCCTTCCTCATCAAGATCACTTAAATAATAAAAATGCTTCTGGTGCGAGGGTGATGGAGCAAAGCACTGCTAATGAAAAATGATTTTGAGGGAAGAAATATTTCTAGTCAAGCTCCCCTTCTGGCTGCTTTGCATGATTTTACTCTTCTTATTCACTAAAAATAGGTTACTACCATAGCAACCCTTGCATCATCAACAATTGTTGACTCTGAAATACAGTGAAGCACACCGAATATAGAAACATACATGTGCTCATATGAACACATATGCGTGCAAACACGAAAGAGTATAATCTTCTGTTGTGTTTCTAACACAAAAAGAGTATAATCTTCTGTTGTGTTTCTAGCAATTGATTTTAGGTATTTTACCTCTTGGCCAAAAAAAAAACCAACCATGAACAAACAGCTAGGTTTTTAGCACATAAAACAAAGGGCTGTCCTCTATTAATTAAAAAAAATAAATCAAAAATGATGATTAAGCCACCTTTTTTAAGTGACCCACAAGTTCAACATTTGCAATTCCTAAAGGAAATTAAAGGGTGTTTTTTGCATTTTCTAAACATAAAACAGGAAGCATTCTCAGAATTCACACCATTATTTAAATTGTGATGATATAAAACCATATATGGAAGACAATTTCATTTACCTTTATGTGCAACTTGAAATAAGTCCTCTTGCATTTTTGTAAATTCTGATGATGTTTCAGAGCCATCAGAGTAATTTTTCTCCTCTACAAAATCTATTGTAGATAAGTTTGGATTGGAAGCATGCAGTCTCATAGGGGCAGAAAATACTGAAGGCACCTGTAAGGAGGATGGTAATTTGTGATATTTTTATAAACTGTAAAGAAAATTTTGTTTTATTGTACCCACCTGGGTTACATGTTGGAGACAAAAAAATGAAATAATTACTGTCAATTACCAGTAAGCTTGGAACAGATGACACCTGGCAAATGAAACCAGAGCTACAGCTTTGCCCAATATACCATAATGGGATAATTGGCAAAACTCAAAAAACCAAGTCCACTGAGAGTTGTAACATATGCTATGTTATTCCCCCCACCTGTAAGTATCTAATCACATGGCCTCTGGATGCAAATGTGTACAAAACTATCTAGAGAATTTTAAAAATCTGTACTGATTAAAAAACCCCACCAGCACAGCCCCCCATATTGGAGACAGACTGAAAACATGGGTAAAAAAAACATGGCCAGTCTCCTGAAGGTAACAGGACAGATCCTATTGCAGATATCAAGGACAACATATTTGTGTTTTGTCAGGTATATAACCACTTAAAATGAGCTAGCACAGGACAGTACTTGGAAAGGATTCGTATTTCCTAAACAGGTCATGCCAAGAAGTGATCAATAAGGTTTGGAGGAAGATGAGCCCCTGGAAGGACTGAAGTTACCTGTAACGTTCCTTTAGCTTCTTTCCCAACAACTCTGGATCGCCACCTCCTGTGTGTTCTCTTTTCCTTCTTTGGGCTTTCAAAAGGTCCAACCTTTTAACAACACACAGGACAAAAAACAATACAGATTGCCATATATCTAACAGAGCTAAGGAAGAAATAACTTGATTCTTTAGGATAAGGGTTGGTTTTTTGAATTGTAAGGGAATATGCTTTTTGCTTTTGTTTCTAAACAACAAACCTGCATAGCATTTATAGCAGGCGCTGAATACGTCCTGTGAAGAACATCCATGCTCTGTAACAGCTGGTTCATTTCCAGTAAATATGTGTGACAGTTGGAGAGGTCTGTTTAGAACAAAAGAATATTTTCAGTTGACCTAAAGTAACAGACACACTGACAATTTTTTTTCTTTGTAGGTTAGTCCTATTTTGATCGTACCTAGCATAAGTTATTCACTGAGTAAAAGCACAGTATTAGACTGCTGGATAAAAAGATTGTGTATTATCTTCAGGTTTAAATTCAAAATAGTGAAATGCATCTATATAGTATGTGTAATGATCGTGATATTTTTTCCCGGTTGGTTGCAGAAAAATGAGAATAATGTGATAATTACTGCAATTTGGGACTTGTCAAAGCTCCTCATGGTGAGGGTAACAATGACACAGTCTTCAAGTACATTCAGAGCTAGAGGTGAGGCTCTTCTGTATTTGAGATGAAGTTCAGTGTAGGCAGAAATATAACGAATAAATATCACACAGACACTAGCAGCATGAGAAAGATCTTCTTAGGAAAGAATGAAAGCAGAAGGTGACTTTGAAGTACAAAGAATTAATGCTTTTTAAATTATTAGATTTTGATGCTTCCCTTTTTTGAATACCCAGCCTAAGGAAGTTCAAATCTTACAACTGAATGTGATTCTCCTGTATAAAAGAAAATGTATTGAAATATGTAGGTTTCTTGAAGAGGTGTCCACAACTGATACATCCACATCCAAAATTACTAGTCCTTTTGCAAACAACTGAGTAGCCACTAATCAATGACCACTTCTTTCCTCCCTCCAGTTTGAGACAAAACTCTAACAGTAATGATGACTTACGGTATAATACTTTTGTTGTTAAGAAAAACTAGGGGAAATATTAGGCTACTTTCACTTTCCTTCAAATATCATTACCTCTTGAGCATTTTTCCATCTCTTCAGAAGACTGTAGCCAAGAGGAAATCCTGGACTCATTACTTGAAAAGGAAAATGACAAGTTACCTCCAGCTGACATTGAATTCTGTTTGGTCAAGCTGCCTGTCTGTTCAAAAAAAACCAAAAACAAGCAAATTATTAACAAACATTATTTTAATGTTATATGCACAAATTTTGACAATCGACAGTCGAGTTCCATGATCACAGCCAAAGACATCAATTACATGAAGGGAAAAAAGTGTATGATCTAGACTAGGTATACAGTCATTGAGCATAATGGCAGGTTATCTAACATAATTGCTGCCTACAAGCAGTAGAAATACTAAAGGAACCATAAAATTTGCTGAAAACTAAATTTTGAGGAAGGGCAAAGTTCTGCATAAATTAGGTCAACTTAATACAATTAAAGTACCATATCTGAGCAGGATCAAATTTGGACATTCTGTTCCTCCTACATGATCCCCAAAGAAGCCCCAGAAGTAACTTAAATGTACCATGCACGTGTTTGTTAAAGCTATTTTTTCAGCAAGATGCACTAGATATTATTTCAAAATTTTACTCGAAGTTGTATGACTTCAGCACGCATTTGGCTCAACAGGCCTTAATACAGGTATGATCACACACCTCATCTGGGTAAATACTACCCTTTTACAACGTCTCTGTACACATCTTCAAACTTAGCTCAATTTCAGCAGTGTCCACTATCAGGTGTGTCAGATGATGCTGGAAATTCTGTGTAAGAGCTAACTGAGCAGTACAATTAAATAGTTTCCAATGTGAAGAAATTTCTGCCCAGTACTGCTACCAGTTGATGGTGGCCTATAATGCTGTTTTCTTCTGTAATGTAACTACAAATAATAGCCATTCAAATGCTTAATTATTTGTACACCCTACTAAACCTTTCATTTTCAATAATACCTACAACATCAGGAAGTGGCACAAATTACATGCTTTGTCAACATCTTGTTTAAAATCAGTTTTAAAATGTTTCACCTTAAGTGCCATTACACAACCAGTTTACTGGTTATAAGAAAAGCTGACTAAATTGTTTGGCTCTTCTCGGAAGCATACTATTTACAAACTTTGTTACCTCCTGCTCATCTTATATCAAAGCTCTGGTAGTACTAGTTTTTAAATCTATTCCTCAGAAACATCATCTACATCTCAGTCTGTTGCAGTCTTCTTAGATGGTCTTTTTAAATTTACAATATAACCTCCAACATGAGTTGCGGAATAAAATAAAATGCACTATCCATGTGACATCATTCAGTACTGTGTCAGTATGCAATAGCAGTAAGCACCAATAAGCACACTTATTTTAAAATTAATCTATGCAGTTTGACTGTTTTATTCCTACATAAAGCTGTATGAGCTTTAGTCATATATATATGTATACCCAAATAATAATCTCAGCACCTTTAAAAGCACAAGTAAACTGAATTTAAAGATGAGGAATTGTATTGGCATTACGTGAACAAATTCCATATTTATCTCTTCAGAAATCTATCTCACATAACCAACTTCTCCAGAACTCATAAACATAAGGGACATGAGTAGGAGAAAAGAAGGAAATAGGCATTGCCAAACACCAATACACAAACAGGCAGGAGTTTGTGTAGCTCCAGTTCACATAGTTTTGCTTTGGATCAGCATGGCTAAGCTTTAAAATACAAGCATTCCACATAGACGTATGTAGATACACACAATAAAAAAAAAATGTGAAAACCGATCAGGTGTTTCTAAAAGCAAATAAAATACAACTCGAAGTTCACACGTTATATTTTTCTCAAAATAATCTTACTGCTGGATTGATATCAACTAACATCCAGCTAGGGCTGGTGTAAATTGGCAGAGTTCCATTTAGCTTCAGCAGAGCTAAGGTGATTAACTGCAGCTTAAGAACTATCCCCTTCTATTTTTCACATGAAAATAAGTAGGGCTTCTTTGCAGTGAAAATCTGGATTAATAGTCTGAATTAAGTCTTTCATGCCAAAGAAGAAATGGTTAGTTTCCTTGCAGTAAGCATAGATTTTAGATATGCTGGTCACATGGATTCTGGGTTTTTTTCTTTTTTTTTCTTCTTTGAGAACACCGGCATAAATATATCATGGACTCTGCAAATGTTCCACTTCTGCCCTTGATATTCTTCCCCACTTCTATCCCTGCTGTCTTTTGGGAGAAAATAACTAAATGGACACAAGAGATTTGCCATTTCCCTGCAGACACAGACTCAGAAGAGCAGGCTGTCAGAGTCATAGAGCTGCTGGCACCACAAAGTACGTGCAAACAACTCTTTGCAGAACGGCCTTGTTACTGCAGGGTGAGTTACTGTTCTTTCAGCTGCCTGCTCACACAGATCCCCTCCCTCTCAACCCTGAGCAAAAAGCTGTTCAGGCACATGTTCGTGTTTGCTAAAACTCAAACTCAGTTACAGGATAAAGTGATGAACTACAGGTGCTGAGGAACAAGCCCATTCAGATCATACAGCAATTATCCCAGGGAAAAGAAAACCTTAGACAGTAGGATAACCAGGAGTTGGTTGGTACTTAGGAGATACTCTGGAGCTGACAGAAACAGAGCACCATTTCAGTTGTAGTAAGTAAAACATATAGATGTGAGTCACAAAAGACACCAGTGGTTCTACATTGGAGCAGAAGAGCTTCTTTGGGTGAAAGTCAGCCAGTTAATGTACAGACAGCTGAAGGCACAGAGGATGTGTTCAGACACAGAACCCACACACTCTTCCATGAAGCTGCATCAAAAATGTCATTTATGGTGTTGGACTAAACATTTGTCAAGTCATTTGTGAAACTATCAGTCACAGACTCTACCAAAAGATAAGTACACTGTCAGCTGGACCCATTCAGATCCCATGCCCACCCACAGCATGGTGGGTGGGTATTTAAATATAAATTTAAATATATTAAATATATAAAATATAAATTCAAATATAAGTAGTGGCCCCAGGTGATGGATTCTTGTATAATTCCCAGCTAAGTAGCCAGCTTCATTAATGTAAAAGGGCAGAGGGTTTATTAGCTAAAGGATATATGGCAAAATACTAAAGAGAAAAAAATACCTAGCTGAGTGCTCTTCTGTGACCTAGACTAATATTCACCAGCACATATCATACAAATACTGACATATGTCTCAAAAATTATGAGGATTCTAACTCAATATACAGTCTTGAAAGTCAATATAAAATACATTTGTCTGTAATATATATAAGAATATAAAATGAAAATATAATTTACTGGATTAAAACAATGAAACATTATTATAAAATTTAAGAGCATCATAAAGAAAACTGCTTAGGAGTAAATCAATAAATAATTTAATTTTTCTCTTGACATTTTAGAACATAACTTAAATGCCACCACAAACTTCCATTATGCTCTTTATTTAATAAACACAAATCAGACTAATTTAATTCACCATGAAAGCTCATTATTTATAATTAATAACTATTACCTTTCTACCTGAAGCAGAATCACAGAAACCAGGGACAGAATCCGTAGTAGTAGACACAGGGAAGAAAATATTATTGGTGTCATGAGGAAACATGGAGATTTCATTCTGACGGTACATTCTGTGATGACGAAGTTTTGCTACCCATTCATCAAACAGCTCCTGAGATTTCACCTACACAAAATTTCAGGTTTTATAACATTCACATTCAAAAATCACTTACAGAGATATTTTGTGTTTCTTGGACAAGTAGCCTGGTTGGCCTTTATTAGCAAACTATCAGAAGAGTTTTTCTAAGGACGGTCCTATTAAAAATGCATACTGTATGAGCTTAAGAATGACAGAAAATCACAGGATAAAGTCGGGAATAAGCGAAACTACAGTTAGTAGTTATGAGTTCCAATGCAGAACACAATAATTAGCAACTTATACATAAAACCCCCTACAATATAAATAAAACCCCACACATTAAATTTGTCATTTTTTAATTGCCATTGTTAAAGTTAGGTCAAAGAAAACAGAAACTTGATTTTGGTTATGTATTTTAAAACTATTTATTCCACAAGGATAGATAAATCCCCATACTTGACCATGGAAAATACTTCCTATAGATAAGACAAAGATATAACTACTGAAAATAAAAGCACTTGTGCAACAAGTGAAAAAAGTGCTAGGTGAAAAGAATGCTGCTAAACATGAAGCATCTTCAAGGTTTCTGTTCAGAACAGTGTTACTGATTCTGGACTCCGAAACAGAATAATAATGCCTCTCAAGTTACAAGTGTAAACTAATCCACTGAGACTACCAAGTTATTAGTGTAACTAACAGACCTCTTGCTATTGAAAAAAGCAACAAAAGGGCTCCGTCATACACAGCTATTGTTATTAATTTGGGAACAAGGTTATAACAATCTTGAAGACCCACCTTCAGATGGTATATCTGCTCTTCTGTATCCAAATCTATACATTTTGTTGATTTCTTTACAGACATGACAGAAAGTCCAACATCAATACAGCCATGAAGTTTTCCTCTCTCTATCTGCAAAAAAGTAAAAATACAATTGCTCCAGGATAAAGCAAAAGGACAACCTCCATTCTTTACTGGACACGGGCAGGAATATAGTTATCAAAGATGATGAAAAGGCTGAGGTATTTAACACTTTCTTTACCTCAGTTTTCAACAGTAAGACAGGTTGTCCTGAGGACAGCTGGCTTCTGGAGCTTGTAGAAAGAGATAAGAATCTGAATAGCCCCCCTGTAATCCAGGAGGAAACAGTTAGCAACCTGCTGAGCCACTTGGATCCCCACAAGACTATGGGACCAGATGGGATCCACCCTAGGGTGATGAGGAAGCTGGCAGAGAGCTCGCCAAGCCGCTGTCCATCATCTACCCAGATGATTGGAAGTTGGCAAATGTCATGCCAATCCACAAAAAGGGCCGGAAGGAGGACCGGGGAAACTACAGGCCCGTCAGCCTGACCTCAGTGCCTGGCAAGGTTATGGAGCAGATCATCCTCAGTGCAATCACACAACACCTACAGGATGGACAAGGGATCAGACCCAACCAGCACAGGTTTAGGAAGGGCAGGTCCTGTCTGACCAACCTGATCTCCTTTTATGATCAGGTGACCCATCTGGTGGATGAGGGGAAGGCTGTGGATGTGTCTACCTGGACTTCAGCAAGGCCTTTGACACCATCTCCCACAGCATACTCCTGGAAAAGCTGCAGCCCACGGCTTGGACAGGGACACTCTGTGCTGGGTTAGGAACTGGCTGGAGGGCCGGGCCCAGAGAGTGGTGGTGAACGGGGCTGCATCCAGTTGGCGGCCGGTCACTAGTGATGTCCCCCAGGGATCAGTGTTGGGCCCAGTCCTGTTTAATATCTTTATTAATGATTTAGATGAGGGGATTGAGTTCACCATCAGCAAATTTGCAGATGATGCCAAGGTCGGGGGGAGTGTCGATCAGCTGGAAGGCAGGAGGGCTCTGCAGAGAGACCTGGACAAGCTGGAGAGTTGGGCTGATTCCAGTGGGATGAGGTTCAACAAGGCCAAGTGCCGGGTCCTCCACTTTGGCCACAACAACCTCATGCAGCGTTACAGGCTGGGCACAGAGTGGCTGGAGAGCAGCCAGGCAGAAAGGGACCTGGGAGTTTGGATTGACAGGAAGCTGAACATGAGCCAGCAGTGTGCCCAGGTGACCAAGAAGGCCAATGGCATCCTGGCCTGGATCAGGAACAGTGTGGCCAGCAGGAGCAGGGAAGTGATTCTTCCCCTGTACTCAGCACTGGTGAGGCCACACCTCGAGTACTGTGTCCAGTTCTGGGCTCCTCAGTTCAGGAAGGATATTGAGGTGCTGGAGCAGGTCCAGAGAAGAGCAACGAGGCTGGTGAAGGGACTCAAGCACAAGTGCTATGAGGAGAGGCTGAGGGAACTGGGGTTGTTTAGCCTGGAGAAGAGGAGGTTCAGGGGAAACCTCATCACTCTCTACAACTATCTGAAAGGAGGTTGTGGCCAGGTGGGGGTTGGTCTCTTCTCCCAGGCAACTATCAGTAAGACAAGAGAGCATGGTCTTAAGCTGTGCCAGGGGAGGTTTAGGTTTGATATTAGGAAGAAATTCTTTACAGAAAGGCTAATCAGGAACGGGCTGCCCAGGGAAGTGGTGGATTCTCCATCCCTGGAGGTTTTTAAGATGAGACCTGATGTGGCACTTAGTGCCATGGTCTAGTAACCACGGTGGTAGTGGATTAAGGATTGGACTTGATCTCGGAGGTCCCTTCCAACCCAGCTGATTCTATGATAAATACTACCTGCTGAAACCATAATTTCTTCCCCTCTCAACTTACTGTTTAGAATGCCTGAAACTCTATTTCTCATTAGCAACAACAGGGAACTATTGCTACTTCCAATAAAATATTGTTGTATACTTTATAAAGGCCTTAAGGGGTTTCAGATCACTTACATCAGCTTGGCATTTAGAATACTTCAAAATCCCTCTGTCCAAAAAGAAGTATCTCTGTAACCAGAAATGTAGAAAATTAAAAACAAACAAAACACACACAAAAAACCTAAACAGAAAACCACCACAAACACACCCTCCTCCCTTCCCTTTCTTTGGAGAACACTTTCTCTGCTTTTAAGTAAGCTTTTTGCCACAAAACCACACCAAGTGAGTCCCACTCAGGTGGCATCAAGCTTTCAGATACACATTTCTTTCCTACCTTGTGCCAGCCTTTCAAAGGCCATTTTCTCTTTTTCAGCAAGCAGCCCTCCTGCTTCTGCGGCTCCTGGGTACAATTCATTGCTCCCCGGAGTCCTTCTACAATTTCCCAGCTGTCCTGCTTAAACAGAAAATCCAAATGTAGATCTTATTTCTTCCAAAGAACTGAATTGTTAAGAGAGATTCAAGAAGAAGAAGGCTATAAGAAAAAAAACAAAACCCAATTGTTGTTGAAATCTAACCAAAGATCCATCTTTGCACTTTTAAATATCTTCCAAGAGATAAGATTACTTTTTATCTTCATAGAAACAATACCAACTCAACAAAACATAATTTTTATGACAACATCCTTCATTGCATCTATGTGCTTACCAGAATGTTATATGTATATTTTCGTGTACATACATACACGCAGTACATAACCACAGCGTAGTCACAAATGAGCATAAAAAATTTTCTGCTATCACAGGCAGAAACAGTCTTATGTTAAAATGATATGTTTTTATAAGTTATGAAGCTAAAAAGAAAAGACAATGAAAATGAAGAACTTTTCTATAAAACTCTTTTGCCCATATTCAGTAAGTCAAAGTTTTTTGCCTGGTGCAAATTGCAGTCTCCCTAAAGGAAAAATAATAAAATAAAATATAAATTAAAAAGCCAAGGAAGTAACTTGAGTACTACAAGGAACATGACATAAAGGGAACATGCAAGAAAAAGAAAAACAACCTTTCGTAAGATGCAACTGTATTTAAAAGAGAATCTCTTTTTTGTCATCAGGAACTCTTAAATTAAAGACCCTGCAGCAACATACAGAGAAGAGACTAAATGTCATAATATTTTTACAGTTTTTATATGGAACAACTGCAAATGACAAGATAACATGAGTTTCAATGTTTCTGATCAGAGATCTCATTAATTAACTATTGCCAGCTACCACAGGGTTTGGCAGATGTAGAACAACTGGCAGAACGATAACAACTGACAGGAAATGGTATGTGCTAGTACCATCCCCTTATATTTGAAAAAGACAAACAATACTTTAACACAGATGGTAATGACAAAAAAAGGACTAGTATGAAATACTTTAGGGAAAACAGAACTATAGCAGGTAGATAAGTACTCATAGTCCTCCCTGTAAGATACATAGGCAAGTATTCCCAAAATGAACTTGACTGGCTACAAAAAAAAATTTAAAACTAAAAAGGAAACAAAATGAAACAAAAATCAGCAAGAGTGCTAATTTTCCTCATTTATCTATCTCCAGAATCCTTAACATTCACTTCTTTAAACTCAGAGAAAAAAATTACATCAGGTATTATACTTATTACTTGTGAAACACGGCATTAAAAGAAACCATCTTCAAAAAGACATTCTTTAATTTCATCATGTTACTGTTGGCACTCCACTTCTTTATTACTTTCCTTGTGCTGCACTTAATGGAACAAACTGGAAAGCTGCTCTGCTTTCCTGTTTTGAGTTCAGTCTCTCAACATTCACTACACAACAAGCCACAAGCAGTAGAAATGTGGGGCTGAGCAGCTCCTGTCATTCAACATCTCACAGATCACTCAACGATGTCGTGCTACCTGAACGCAAGTCAAGAGTGCAGTTGTTCTAACAAAAATTTTTATCAGGGCACACATTTTTTGTCCCTACAGATCAGTAGGGATTTGTCAGTTTATCCCTGTCACTTTTGTAACAAATAACTTCTTTACTCCCTCCACCAGTTTAAGAGACGTTTTGACAGCTCCTTAGATACCATTATTTCTAACCAACGATCATGAAAATATTTTTTTCTATTGAAAACCAGAAGTTACACTCCATATTCTTTTTTTTTTTTTTTATTTGTACTACTTTGGGACTCAGAATTCTCAATAATCATGAACCCTTTCCTGCTCTGGGGTAAATTACTATGGATCAGATCAGGGAGCAGAAAAGTTACTCATGGATATCATGAGTCAGAGGACTGCAGGAAGACAGGAGGCCTCCTGGGCTGTCTCCAGCACATCAGTCCAACACCAGCAGCAAAATCTGCTGGTCGAGCCCATCAGCATTGGTCTTTCACAGGGTGATGAAGCAGAGAGCAAGTCCGTGCCCATGCAAGGACAGTTAGCTAGAGCTTGCTAGCTGCTGTTTGACAGCTCCTCAAGTGCAAAGACAGATCTAAGTCTCCACAATTAAGGACCTTTCCACCACCACTACCTTTTTTTTTTTTTTTTTGACAGAACATTCCCATCTACAATTTTGGAAGCCAAAGAGAAATTATGTTCCACCACCTCTTTCGCTTTAAATTTAAATATAGGCAATTAAATTTTTCCTGAATGGTCTTGGATTTCTCTTTCCTGTAAAGATTATTTATTAACCTTTATATAATCACAAGGACTGGGACTGTTATGATGACAGAGAGCAGACTCTTTATATATCATCAAATATAATGTAATGCTACAATTTACACTAAGTAACACCTGAAATTGCTGCTGCTTAAATGCCCACATGTGGATAAAATCTCATGTCCTCAGAAAATATGATCTACTAAATAAGCCAATATAAAAAATAATCTTGATATTAGCTGATTTCAATTGGGGACTTGAATAAAGGCAAACATTTTAACGGACTTGAATAAAGGCAAACATCTTTCTTCTTGGAAGAGCTTAAAAGCTGTTTTGCCCAATTACCAAGCAAGCTCTTTCCTTTGTCTTGCCAAAATATATTAAACTGCAGTACCCAAACACCTAAATTTTCCACGGAGAATTAATCTGGTAGTAGTTAAGACTAGCAAACAGTAGATCCTTTTCAATATTCTAGTGTTGTAGCTAACGAAACAACTTCTCCAACTTTGGGATCAAGTTCCCACAGACTTCAGTTAAGCATAATAATAGTATATCATTGACAGATCGGTCTGCTTGCAGGAGGCAGGCAGAAATTTGAGCACGGTCAAAGAAAACATAGTAATCCAGATTCACAGAATCATAGAGTATTGTGGGTTGGAAGGGACCTTAAAAATCATCTAGTTCCAGCCCCTCTGCCATGAACAGGGACACCTTTCACTAGACCAGGTTGCTCACAGCCCCATGCAGCCCAGCCTTGAACACTTCCAGGGATGGGGGCATCCACAACTTCTCTAGGCAACCTGTTCCAGTTCCTCACAACCTTCACCGTAAAGAATGTCCTCCTAACATCTAATCTGAATCTCCACTCTTTTAGTTTAAAACCATTCCCCTTTGTCTTATCAGTATGTGCCCATGTAAAAATTTGTTCTCCATCTTTTTGGTAAGCTTCCTTTAAGTACTCAAAAAGGTTGCAATGAGATCTTTGTGGAGCCTCATCTTTAGATAAGTTTAGAAAGTTAGAAGTTAGACAGACCCACGCTATATTTGAGCGTATGAGGTGGAAAAGGAAGCAGCTGAGAAACAGCTCAGCCAATTACACCCACCTGGAATATACACGGTGTTAACAGTTTTGATCAAACTTTAAAATACAGAACACATTATGGCCTGCATTACAACTCCAATTTTGTCTGGATCTCCCCTGCAGTTCAGACACAAGGTGTCTCACATTCCTGCAGGAAAGCCACACTTATCAGTGCTCTTCAGGTCAATGAGGTGGCCTAGAATGTGCCTTCACAATTAAAAAGTGTGAAAATGCGAATTAAAACAGAAGTGGGAGCACTGATTCCCGTCAAGCAGGCTCAATGATCTGCCAAATCTCAGGTGGTGAAGGCAAGCTTCCAGCTCACCTTTCTGCCCTGGGAACCCCACACTTCAAAGGTAGCTTAGTTGCATTAGAAATTGATCCTCTTAAAAGCTTACAGAATTAACAGTTTGGGGACCCGCTGGATACATGCAAGGTGTAATGATGCATTATCAGCATCTGGTCCTCTTCCATATACATCCTTCCAGAAGAATAAAACCTATCCCACCTGAACAGCCAAACTCTCATATTTTCCAAAACACTGCTGCTGTGACTGGTTTTGGATCCATTTGCTCTTGACCCAGACCCTATACATCTTGATTGGGACTTTGATTTGCAAGAGATCTAACACCTTACTGAATGAGGAAAGAGTGTCAGCTGGCTATTGCTGGGAGCAGCTGCAGAAGTGAAAGAAAAATGCTTACTCTCTAAAATGAAGGCAAATGAATCAAGCTGGTTGATTATCATCTGTACTCATCCATCTGAAATAGCAGAGGAGCAAACTGGAGATACAGGATTTCCTGAAAAAATTCAGGTTATGCTGCCTTTTGCTGATTCTTATCCCACAATAGGGAACTGAAAGAGATAGCCCAAACCACAGCACTAACTTAAAAAAACCCCAAACAATGACACTCCCTCATCTTCCCTCCCCCCGCCCCCCAACTCCCAGACGAATGGCATTAACAATTCTAGCATCAGTCTGATGTCCAGATTGGTTGTGTCTTAAAATTATGACACTACAAAAGATACTTTGCATCATTATGGGCCAAAATCTGCACAAAATGATCAACATTGCATTTCCTGCCCAGGAAGAAATTTCACTCGGGGCTAAGGGAGGAATAAAATCTTTACTTCTCTAAGGTCCAGAGGTGCTCATTTCAGATCAGCACTGAAAAACCACCCTGTAGATGCTACTTGGCCTATACCCACTCTGTGGATGAGGGAAAAAACCCATACACTTTGGTCTTCAGAGTTAAGCCCATCATTATGTAAATGTAGTAATTTTCTTTGTTCAGTGAGATAAAACCTCCTCATTTTCTGCAATATTCTGCACCACACAGTTCCTCAAGGCAAATTATTTCAGGAGAAAGTACGAAGTAATGATTCTGAAAGGCTCTCAGACTGATGCTCGCAGTTTCAGCTCCCTGAACGAAACAGATGATAGTGACAGACTTTCTTCCAGTGCAAAATGCAGCCAGTTGTACCAAATATTTTAAAGTGCCAAAAATAGAAAACTGCTTTGTGGAGGATAAGGGTTGGCATCAGCTGCAACTAAAGCATTTGTTATGGTTCATAAAATTGGCAGAAATGATTTAATTTTATTTTACAGAACATGAGGTTTTTTTAAGTGGTTCTCCTGTCATAAAGCTCTTCCCTAGTGGACCTATTTTAAAAGTTAGTTAACATATTAGATTTAAAAATAACTACAAAAATATATCTTCTTTTGATCACAGGTCAACTTAAATTTGAATAACATCAACATCAGTTTTCCTTCCTCACAAAACACAGTTTGTTTGTCTCTTCCACGTCTTGGGAAAGAGATCCCTTTCCATAATTGAAGGAGAGAGGCAGAGAAAAGCAAAGAGGTGGGAAGTGGCAGTAGCCTCCAACTTGCCATGAGGCTCCAAGATGAAGGTGAACTCAGTGGAAGAGGACTACTTTTTCACCTGTTCAGTTCACACTGCAAGTGTGTTACATCTGGCCTGAAACGGACACCAAATGCAGCAAAAGAAGTAGATCCCTCCAAGTCTTGCAGCCCTGCTTAAGTCAACTCCTTTCTAGCACAGTGGCCCATTTTCTGCATCACAGGCATCATGGTCCACATCAGCTGCACACCAACTAAATTTTAGCAGACTCAGCAACCCTGCACTACTGTGGTTCCATATCCCGATCTCAGGTCACTTGGTCCTGGTGTACACCAGCAACAGTCTGTGCCTAGGAAATCAGAGAGACTCAAAACTCAGATCCTGCTGTTTTCTGGGCAAACCTCCCCCCACCCCAACTTTCCTCTCCCCTACACTTTTAAGAATTTCTTTCTACTTAATCAGATTCAAAGAACTGCTGTCAGAGCAGCAGCACAGAGAAAAACACCTGTCAGACAGATCTGTTGCTAACCTGCAAGCCACAAGCCTACTTCTGAAGGTGCCTGAGAGAGACACAGGTGTCTGAAGGAGAAATAATTAGCCCTCCATGAAGAAGGAGAAGGAAGATGAAGGAAAGAATATCAAAATCATAGCATGTCACTCTAACCTGCACAGCACACAGCAACATCATTTAAACTTTCATGATACTATTAATAAAAAAGTATCTGTAACCGTGTTACATTCTACTAGTCCACCAGCATTTTGAAACAAAAAAACCCCAACAAAACCAAATCCAAACAAATAGACAAACAAAAACCTGCTGGAAGTTGTTGCATATGTGGCCCTTTTTGGATTAGAGGATTTTTAACAATTTTTACAGAACTTGAGATTGTTGCTGTTTTCTTAACAGAACACTTAAAGTACTGTCATTTAAACTAATATACAGATGGAAAGGGCAAATTAAATAACCCTCAGGCATTGGCATCACTCATTCCCAGTCTTGTCAGCCCTGTGTTGGTGGGTATTAGCAGGGACAGACTACAAAGCTCCAGTTTGCCAATACAAGAAACAGAAAAGAAGCGATTAATAATATAAACCAAACTACTCAATCTGGAATGACAAGAAATCCTCTGTGGGAAGAGGGGAGCAAAGGGACAGGACACAAGAAAGATCTCAACATCCTCACTACCTGCACCAATAATTAGATTTTATAATATATGCTATACTGTATGGTTTGCACCACTGAAGAGAGGGTCTATCTAGCAGGGTAAAGATCTGTACAATCTATAAGACCAGAGCCTTCTAGAGAACAGGAACAGGGACAAGACATCTGTTCCTCACCAAAGCACTGCAGTGTCCAGATCAGTATGTCTGGCAGAGTACTGCCTCTGTTAGACCTAAAGGTCCATCTTCCCACAAACAGCACAGAAGAGTATAGCCAATAAAACATTCACTGAAACATGCTACCATCACGAATTATAATTAACAAATAAATTCAAAAAGTAAGGTAAAATGACCCATACACATTACTTTCAAGTAAATATCTGAAGTGCATAGCACACAGCATGTTTAAATCTTATTAAAGATATTTAAAGCTTTTTTTTTCTTTAAGTATTATCTTACTTAATCTCTTTTCCCCAGCAAAACAGTTTGCTGTGTAAACTGCGAGACAACTTCAGTTTGAAAAAACAGCCACGTGAAAAACACCAAAACCATCAGGGAATTTAAGAAGGAACAGCAATATGCAGCCATGCACATAAACACTGACAATGCTGAAATGAACTCTAATTTAGAAATTTTTTTTTCCCATTCTAAATATCACTACTTTGAAGTAAGATCTCTACATCACTTCAAGAGTTGCAAACAAAGTTATAGGATAAGCTAGAGAGTTATTGCACTTGGTAAAGAAGAAAACAGAGAAATTATTAAAGTATTCCTTGCAGATATTAGAAATCTCTATTTAAAAAATAAAAAAATATCATAAATACCAGTGTAACCTTAAAAAGTGCATATAATTTCCAGAAAATATGTTTGTAAATTTTCAGACTGTATAGAAAAAGCAAGCAAGCAGAGCTCTTAGCTCTGCTTAGTGGTCACTTCCCAGCATATAACAAGTCACACAAACTCCCTGAGGTCTGTGGTTTGCCTCTATCATCATCACCGTCTAGAAATATGGACAATCAGTCAACCTGTGTAGGTTCCCCAGTGAAAAAGTATATTGTTATTTATACTTGGTAATGCAATCACTGGCCATGAAATGTTTAATAAGGAAACACTGATCTAAGTGGAGATATTTATCACAACACCTCATAGTATCACAAACAAATATCAACTGTATTGCCCTTCATTATACATTGGGAAACAATCTACTTTATAACTCCATTTAGCTTGACTTGAGAGGTCTATAAGGCCATTTACCATCTGCCTGACTCCCATGAACAAGCATGGATGTTCCAGGAATACACACAAAACACCAAGCTGGGTCTCTCACCTTTCTCAGCTACACCTTGCTTGTTTGCACAAGGGTCAAAGACTAAAAAATTGGGGACTGACAAAATGACATTAAAACTTACTAAATTTTTCCTTTTCTCCAAACAGAGCAGGTGAGAACAAAATGGATAAGAAATGGGACCCACTAAAAATAGTTTCAAAAGCCCAAGCTAGCCAACAGATTTTATCATGTTAAACGGCAGTAAGAGAGGTTCTTGCAGAAATTGCTTCTGCATAAGTATGGTTGTTCACATGGCTGTGTAACACACCAGTGGATTTAGTCATGCTCACATAAATCTTATTATTTAAATACTATATGATAACACTTGATAGACATGAACTGTTGAAACAGACAATACAAAATCTTTTAAATCACACTTTTTAAAGGTAATCTCATACAGAGGATGTGAAAAATAATGCTGCAGGAAAACAAAAAAAGAAATCCTGAAAGCAGGGATTTCATTGTTTAATATACTAGAACAGCACTTTAAAAGGCATAAATTGTCCAGAGATTTGTCTGCCTTGCCAACTGTAGGTACAGGGCCAAAAGTCCCAGAAAAGCAGGTGCTGTTTCAAAACACAGCTGAGGTCTCCAAAGCTTTTGGGGGATTGGAATGCTCAATTCCAATTAAAATTTCAGCCTGAGGCAGTTTCAAGAGCTCCACTAAGCCAGCACTCACAAAGATAAAAGTTTATGTTGAGCATATTGCTCACGATTTTGCAAGCATGGATTGAGCATGTTTAAGCTTAATTTTCAGTGTGGCTGCAGGTCAGTGCTTCTTGCCCACAAACAAAAGCAGCCTCACCTGTCAGGTGCAAACACCTGTGGACATGTCTTTTGAAATGGAGAGGTTTAACGAATAGATTCATCTCCACGGAAAACAAAGCAACCTTTACCTTAGGCACCCAGATGCATCGTGTTACATGAATACTTATTTTCCTATCTAAGATCTACAGCAACAACCAGCACAAATGGGCATTCAAAGAGGCCTATGTCAGGTTTCTGAAAAGTGCATTATCTTTCACACATGCATGCACACCTTTTTCCTGGAAACTCGAAGTAAACAGAGCGGTTACACAATATTCTATCACAAAAGTAGTATCTTACAGGGAAGATTTGGCATTTCAGGATCAAACCACTGAGACCAAGACACTACAGAAGCTCTATTTCACTATAAAAACACCATACATACAACATGACAGAAATCAAAATTTACTGCTAGCATTCCAGTTTTACACATGCCTGCTGTTCAGTAATGTGTGTTTACTGCATTTGACTCAGAGCAAGATGCTGTTACCAACAAAAAATTTTAAAAAAAGAAGAGAGTAAGGAAAGTAAAGATGTCATGAAATAAAACAAGTAAGCATCAGGAAAGCAGAGTTTAAGAGATTTGCCAATATTCAAAAACAAAAGTAACAGCCAATCTTAGCAATGCTTTCAGTTTGGATAAAAAAAAGCTTGCATTACCTGTCGACTTCCCTGCTTGGAGGAGCAGCTGCTAGTACTTCTGGAAGGAGACAACATTTTCTGGGATGCACCAAAGTTTTTTTCTTCACTCATGATCCAAAACTATTTGTTTCACATAAGCTCACTTAGAACACCATTAAAAGGTAATTTAGAAAATGCTTTGGAAGACTCCTCAGAGAAACAGTGAACTCATCCTTTACCCAAATGCAGTCCAGTGGCAGGATCTGCATTCCATGGAAAATCCTAAAAGGGAAAAGCAAAACAAAAAGCCAAGTTATCAGATGCTGTCACCTACTGTCATCCTGTAGAATGAATCATAATAAAGCCTTTGGTAATATAAGATGAGCACGTTGCTGTACATTATAAGACGTTAATTCAACAATCACTTCAAGATAAATTTGCAAGTCTCAAATAGGAATTACATGAATTTTGGATCCTAAACATGTTTTAATTGCTGTGATTTATTCAGAGGACAAAGTACAGTATCAAGTATTTTTTTACAGATTTAAATTAATTAAAAGAGATTAATAAAGACAAGCAAAGAGAATAATAAATACCTATATGAAATGGACCAAAATAGAGTCCTAATGAGAAGAAAACATCTAATAAAATGTCTCATTAAAAAAATGGTGTATAATCAAAAATAAAGCTCTTTTTCTCAGTTCCTTGATAATTTAAACAAGTAAGCATAGCTTACGGTTGTAAGAAAAAAAACCCTCTATACAAATAAAGAGGAATACCTAAAAGTAGTGAGCATGAAAATTCAGCTGCATAGAGCTGTACATGACTACTTTTACCTGGAATCAGAAAGTTGTAACTACTATCACATCAGTTGTCTCAGTCAGTGACTGGAAGAATAATTAACACTCTGTTTAATAACAGTGCTTCTTGCAGCATATGCAAATAAAAGCCATGCCAGAAACTTGCAATAACAGATTTCCAGTGTGGGCAAGAGTTGTCATGGTAACTGCATATTTTTTTAAAAAAAACAAGCAGAGGATATGAAAAGAGGGTGACACTTTCCAAAACTTGGGGTGGCGGAGAACCTGTATAAATTGTATATCACTTTGAATTTTATTGTCTCAGGCAAGGAATTTGCAATTAGAAAGAGTCCAAGAACCACTAATGAGAAAGGTGAGGAAAGTAAGGGAGTTTCCACAAAGAAAAGGGAAATTTCATTTCCAAAACTGGAGGCACTACTTCACAATTCTCTTGCTTGCACTGTCACAACAGTCCTGAACTAGGATCACTGTTTATTGAAGTTTGTCATTCATTTTTTCTTGAAGAGGCTTAAAAACCTATTCTGAGAGAAGTAGCATTTTCAGATCCCTAGTAAAACACTTTGGGTATTTTAAGAACTCATTTCCCTTTTTAAAAAAAAACAACCAACCAACCAAAAAAAATCAGATCAAAAGCCACAGACAAAAAACCAAACCCAGAACACACAATTAAAACCAGGTGCTACATTTAAGATGAAGACAACACTGCAGCAAAAAACCTCTCTCCCTATTGCTGTAGTCTGAAGCATCCAACTTCTGAACACAGACCTTTTCCAATCTACACTGCCTTTCTCGCAATATAGTTTGCTGTAACATTTCCATCAACATGCCCTCTTTTCACCTGAAACACAGTCTCTATGGCATTTACTTTACCTAGTTAGAAACATTCTCTTACCACCAGAGCAAATCTGTGCTCAGCAACAGTAATGATACAGCCCCAGCCTCCCCAAGTGAGGTGAGAGCTCTCCTGGGGCCCTTCCACTGGTGAGTCAGCTTGGCAAATATTCCAGGAACCATCAGACAGCTCCAAAGCCAGGAGCACGAGGCAAGGCCGAAGAAAACAGAACAGAACAGCAATGGGATGGCGAGGTCTGCGTGATTTGGGCCCAGCACGTGGACTTTATACTGAAATTATGACTGAGATTAGGAGTAGTGCATTTCGGAGAAGGTATAGTCGCTTCCTATCTGGAATATTAATTTGTGTGGCATTTCATTTTAACAGGTTTAGATTTATCTCACTTCATTTTTTTTGAACAGTTTTAGAAGTATCTCAGTTTTTTAACTGTGGAATAAGTATAAAAGATAACTTCCTTCCTTACTTGCAAGCTCCATTTAGCAAAATAGTTTAATGGTAACATCTGTATTAACAAGCAAAGGTCAAATATTCACAGCAGGAACAGAAACACTCTTCCTGCAAACTCATTGTTCAGATACCCCCTTGAAAGTACAAGGCAACAGGTGCTTTACTTTTGAGACACATTGTTTGCTCAGATAACCTCTCCTCTTCACTGCTCCATATTCAGAATGAGCACCTTGTTACAGCCTTCATTGGTGTCTATCTAGAATTTTGGCAATGATTGGCATAGTTCATGGCAAGAAACAGGCTCTAATTTGCAGCAAAATGCACTGAAAATTACTGCTATCAGTACCTTGCAGGTATATCTCCAGGACACACTACATTTAAGATATACAATGCCCTTTGTCTGTTTGAACACACAGCACAATAGTTGTGTATTGACAAGTAACTGAAAACAACCAGAGGTCTCATGGACTTTGGCACAAAGAGAAGCCATACAATTGGGGGAGTATTTCTATCATCATGTTTTTGTGTGGAGTCCAAATGAAGTTAAGGTTTGGCTACATTACCATTTTAGGACAGAGCAGAGGGGTACACTTCCACTGCAATCCATTTGGGTTTCAACTGCAGGGCAATCCTGGAACATGGAAACGAAATCCCTTTTGGATTAAATATGCTCCAGGAGTGCATCCAGTGCTCAAAAGCATTAAGCCTATAACACCTGACTAGAGTTAGTCCTGACTAGTCTCATCCAGGGGTCAACGTTGGTTCTTCACCTTTAACTGGATGACTAAAAGGATCCACTTTTGCTGCACTGCTCTACATGCTAACATTGACATCATATACACACAGACTTACACCACCTAAGAAAGTACTTAAGATCTCCTAAGGCATTGTCATTTGTCCTTTTGGAATCAAAAAGAGCGAGATGGGCACTTTTCCAGAATTCAAATGAGCTGAAGATGACTCACTACCTAACAAACCAGGAGTAGGAGACAGGTGGGGTAAATTTGGCAGAGCACCTGAAGGATTTTGTCAGTCTGCTTCCAAAATTGGGCTTTTAAATTTTCCTTTATTCCTTCAAATTAATATCTGCATGGGCTGAAGGAAAGGCTTTTGTTACCAACTCTGAAGAACGCAGGAGTGAAATATGCCCTCTCCACAATGCTTTATTTTATTACTGTTTCCCAGTAATTTAACTTATTACCTTGAGACTTCCAGATCTGAACATGAAAGTGTACGTGAATAATGATCATGGCCACAAATACTTTGTGAAAACTGCTACATGCTCCAGCAACTACTTTGTGCTCCTTTTCTAAAATTCTCCTCAGGAAGACAAAAACGCCCCTGTGGCTGCTCTTCAACTATTAAGTCACTTATTCTTCCAGGAAGGTGAGAAAACACTGATCCTGCATCCCAAATTGACTTTCACATTCTGGCTTCCAGCAGCAGTGATTGGGCCTCTTGAGGGCAACTGATATTTTACATTACCTATGGAATTTAAGGCCACCAGGTACAAGAGCAATTACAACTTTAAGGCAGGCATAAAATCAGTGTTATGCTAACTAAGCTAAGATTGCAACTAAAGTTGATGTTTTGAGGTCATCATGACACAATTGCTTCAGGTTCTTTACAATTTGCTCCTCTTCATGCCACAGGATGGCCTCAGAACTATATTTGTTCCCACATTTCTCTGAGCACAAAGCCACTTCCTTTGGTCTACTCCAAAAAGATAAATCAAAGGTGTGAGGCTGAGGCAAATCTAAATAAATTTAGGACAGTAATTTTCACAGTACAGCTAAGTATTGTCCTAATTCTTTGCTATAAAGTCAACAGCTGCAAAAGTAGGACAAGAGTACTTCTGCAAATGACCTCACCAGGTGCATTTTAACGAAGTAAGAATACATGAATATCAAATATTACTTACAGCTACTACATCCTAAACCCATAAACAGCACTTATCTCTACTTATCATCTGTTACTGAGAGCCTTATTCTGCATCAATTAAAGCTAATGTAAACATACGATATTATGTAAAACAGTAATACCTTCTTTTTTATTTTAAAGTACCATCTCAGGTTGTCCTCAAACCTTTTAAATTGCAAGGGTTCAAAGCAGCGTCTCAGTATCACGTCTCATCTCTCACAACTCTCTAAGCAATAAGCTTACAGAAAAATCCAAGATTTTCCACATCTCACAAAAGAAGAGAAAGTAAAATTCAGAAAAGAAATATGTAAAACTGCAGTAAAAAAAAATTAACACTGGGCAATTATTTTTGCTATGGTTCTGGAAGAAAAATAGTCTTAACAGCTGCTTCAGAGCTGATTCAGCAGTGAAGGAACACTGTAGAGATTTTGAGCGGCAAAACTGGAAGCGTACATCTCATTCTATAACTGCAGTCAATTAAGGTTTTGTGGATAGAAGAATAGGAACAGCAGAAAGCCTGATGAGAGTCAGGTGGGTACAGCAAGCACAGAACTGAGCAATCCAAATCAGAGTTGCAACACTGAGTGACTTTCACAGAATTAAAAAAGAATTTGTGCTGAAACCTTTGCTCTGTAGCTATTATTAAATTACATTCGCTCATGTCTGCCTGGATAAACAAAGCAATAGTCTTTTCCAAGTATTGCTTTCATGTCTTTCTCTGTTATATTTCAATTTGCCAGCTTTAATCTATCCTGGTGTCTCATCTGGCTCAAAATAGGAAAGAATTATTTATAGACTACAGATACACCATGTACAAGCATGGGAGATGTCTTTTCAAGGCAAGTATTTGCTGTTCCTGAATTACCATAAGATTCCCTCTATTCAAGGTCAAAGCACACAAATTCTGTTCTGTTGCTAGCTATTCTCTTTACAAAAGGAAACTTGCAGAAACAAACATAAAACAGTTTAAAACAACTAGGTTATTAAATCTATCTTTGAAAGCAAAAGTTCAAACAGCTTAGGAAGACTAACAATAACAGGAAGCATTTCAGAACTGCCTTCCATCAGATAAGTGCTCGCCCAAATCACAACCTCCCTTGAGAAGATGCTTTCATCAGCCATAAACAAATACTACTCTGAAGTAGTCCGAGATGCAAAGAAACAGTTCCATTCAGCCTGCCTCCTTAGGAAGGCTATTGTAGCAATTAATCATGCTATTTCAGTGACCTGAAAAAGGAAAACGTAACTCAAACAAAACTCTCCTAGTTGTCTAATCAAGAAAGACAAAGAGAGGAAAAGGGAAAAAGCTAGACAAAAAACAAACATACTGCATTTAACACCAGGTTGCTTATCATGTGTAATGTTCATCAACTTGATGAAAGAAAATCCTGTGTGTTCCATTGCACAGAAAGCAAAAATAAAACCACCAAAACCAAAACACAACCACAAAACAAAACCCCAGAAACAATCCAGTAGAATACATCCCAAGAAAGGTATCAAAGAAGAACATCCTTCAATGTCAAGTCTAGTTAGACTCTCCTGAAGCAAAGCAAATATTTGCTGTTTCACCAACCCTTGGGGCAGATAATTCAATCCTTACATTAGAAAGATCTTATATAAATTTAGAAATAGGTCATTCGGCATCCTGAAATATGAATACATATAAAAATACCACCTTTTCCTGTCATCTGCCATAGAAAGTGACTATAATACTGCACATGACATGATTCATTTTAAATGCATAATCTTGACACTGTTTCCATCCCCCCAGGAGATCTGTGATAGATTGCACTTCTATAAAAAAAACTTACTGAGTATATGTTCTAATAGATATATTAAAAATCTTGGTGACTAGTGATGCAGAAAAATACATGCAGTAATGGCAGTGTTATTACAGTAATTAGTCAGCTGTCATACCACCTTTTCCACTCAACTTTCAATCGCAGTTGAGAATCATAACTAACAGGACTGACCTAGCTCACAGTCACATCTTAAATAATTAATCATTCCTCTCTCCTTGCCCCTTGCTTAAGAAAGAGCCTTGCCTAGGCCTTGCCTGTTAGCCAAGCACTTGCTAGCACAAGCTGCTAGATTGAGGAGGTCCCACATACCCCTTCCAGTTTTTAGCATGACTGAACACTCAACTGATAAACCAAAAGCTGGAGGACCACAAGAAACATTTTGTGACCCACTAACAGAGAGGTCCACAGTCTTCCTGTCAAGAGGGTGGAGCAGAAAACAACAGCTGTGATCAAATCCTATTGCTGGGAGGAGGTACACTGCATATAGCAGTGCTAAGGAGGTTGAGACTCCTCCTTCCTCAAATAACAAAGCAGCAGTGAGTCTGCTTGCATCGAAAGTGCTGTTCATCTAGAGAAAACCTTACAAAGGATGATCAGGCAATAGATAAAAGAGACAAGCTTATTATAATTTTCAGTAAAGAAAATAACAGGCACATGGTATCACTTTACAGTCTGTACTAAAAACCTTGAAAAGCCCCTTCTCTTAGTGATAACATCCCAGAGTGGGAAACATTTGGCAGGAGCTTGGTTGTCTTTCATTTTTGTGCACTTACTACTGCTCTTTGCTTTGTTCACTAAAACAATGCTACTTCAGGGTGCCCTGAGGCTTATTCCTTTTCAAAACTGCAGTCATTATCGCTAAAGTGTTACTGAAAGACACGGTGTTTGTTTTCCTGGATTTGGTTGTGATAGGCACAATGTTAGTTCTGGAAATATCTGTCAGTCTGCCAGCATGTAGTCAAGATCTCAAGACAGCACTGCCTGCACATCAAGAAAAGACATGACTTTTCTGTCAAATCATTGAAGGCATCTGTGTAACATTGAATCAGATAGTCTCTTTGTGATCCCATAAACTGCATAATGCTGTGAGATGCCCAAATCTACCAACGTTAATATAAAACAATATATTTTATTAAACCAGCCGGCATAATTGGTGTAACTATGGAGAAAGAAACCCAAACCCAGTCATCTCTGGTTTTAGGTAGAACAGCAAATAGAAACGCTGGAAGAGTTTTGGTGTCCCAGAAATGATCCTCACCAAAGTCTGAAGAAAAACATCATGAGGGATGTATGAACAGCAAACACAACACAGAGATTCTTTATTTCATGCAGGAGAGCTAGACATGCTCATTAAAAAGTAGCAGGATCCAACAAACCTACTTTGCCCTTTTTGATGTGTTGTTATTCCTTTCACACTTTGGCATCATCTACTTTCTAAAAAAACCCTAACCAAAATACAAAACAAAACAAAACAAAACAAAACAAAACAAAACAAAACAAAAAAACCAACAACCAAAAACCTCAAATCACTTAACAGATCTCACAGATTTTACAGAATATGAGTTGGAAGAGACACACAAGGATCATCAAGTCCAACTTTAAAGTGCATTTGGATGCCCCTCCCAGATATCTGTTTTCCCATGATACACAAGACAAATGACAATTCCAGTGTATGTCACTTAATTATTAAAAGAAAAAAAAGTACAAAGGAAACAGTACTTCCTTTTGAGAATGTTTAGTATTTCTCCTTTATAAGCAGGCCTATTACCTCAAAATTTAAATCTCATTAACTTTAATAACCGTGGTAACAAGATCAGTTCTTCCTAGGATACACAGAAATTCATTTACCCATTTTATACAGTGTAATGACCACGAGTTATTAAAATGTCACATTTCTTCTTGATCGACTTAATGTATCTTTAGAGGCTTCTGTCTCTAAGTCCATTCCAAGACACCTTTTCCAGTGTACTTCACATTAATATTTACAAATGCACCACTACAGCTTTCTTTTAAATATTATGCAGATTATTTCTTTACAGGAGGTCTTTCATATTAAGACAGGTTGAACCATCAAAAGAGGTCTGTAATATTCCAAACAACGGAAAGTAGTTGTTAGCAGATCAGTGTTAACACTTTCTAACATCACCTAAGGCAAGGGGTCACTACTTCCTAACACTGTATTTCTGAACACTCAATATGTAGATGAATGTTGACACTTTAGAGATGTGTTGTCGGAAACAATTATATATAAATTATACTGAGGACAATTAGTACTACAAGTGCTAAGTATTTTTGTTATTAATGCCAAAACGTAAAATTTTGTTAATTCCAAGTTTTCAAATTTAAAAAAAAAAAAAAAGCTGCTATTAAGGAAAAAAGTATACATAGAATCACAGAATCATCAAATGGTTTAGGCTGGAAGGGACCTTAAAGATAATTCCAACCCCTCTGCCATGGTAAGGGACACCTTCCATGAGACCAGGTTGCTCAGAGCCCTGTGCAACCTGGCCTTGAACACTTCCAGGAATGGGGCATCCACAACTTCTCTGGGCAACCTGTTCCAGTGCCTCACCACCCTCACAGTAAAGAATTTCTTCCTAGCACCTAATCTAAATCTCTTCCAGAAATGTGTTTGATTTAAATACAAATTAAAAATGTTAAGGCTTTGGCTGGAGCTCTTCAAGGACAGACAGGATGATGATGACAGACTGCAACTGTCCTGTTGCTTGGAAACACACATCATGCATGTATGTATATGCAGGTGACAGGAACCGTGAGTCACAGATGCAGTGAACCACGCTCTTAGAAGATTCTACATCACAGTTGCTCTTAAATCCATTCATATTTATGATTGTAATGAACACCTTGACAATGGGAACCAGAAAAGAGGTTCCATGGATCAAGTTTTCTGCAACATTATCCTCATGGCATAGGGTAAAGATGAACTGAAAGAGATCTAAAAGCAGAGAGATGTAAAATGTGGGAATTCAGATTATAAATCTGAATGATTACATGCAATGTTTTGCCTAATTAATATGACATGGGGAAGTAACAATCACAATAGCTGGGTCAGCCAAAAAAGATGCAGGCTAGAGGTGAGGGTCTCCGAGTAGCTGACATGGCAGCTCTTGAACAGGAAACAGACCATAAAAGGGATCCTTTCCTCAGATGATACAGTCCCACAATCATCTCCTTAAGTTCCAAAATGCTGGAGGGGAAGACAAATCCAGCTAGGGTTACCATAGAGGCGCAACATAGACAGAGTTCCTAAGAGAACTTTTGACCTTGAAAAGGGAAGAAAGCAAACACAAAGCTGCAGGAGTAGCACCCATATTTGGGAAGAACAGAAGATCCATTTCAGAGTGAGTGCTTCCATGTCAGATCTTGTCCTGCCTCTGCCTAGCTACAAGGGTACAAAATCTAAAAGCAAATTCGGAAATGGGCCAAAAAAAGAAAGCTTCAATTAAGACTCTATTACAGACAATCCAGAACAAGGAATATATAGAGAGTTTTAATGCACTAAGCTTGCTTATACAAGCCTACTATAGTATGACATCCAAATGTAAAAATATGACCTGCCCCACCAAGAGAGCTCAGAGTTAAAACAAAACTGATGAGAACTTTTACAGGTCTCAGTAGCAGCTCAGAGTCTCAACTGATAGTTTAGAGCTCAAATTCATATTCACTTTTTAAAAATGCCGAAGTAATTAAAGAAATTCTTGCTCCCAAGCAAGTTACTGTCCCTTTTCTCGAGATCAGTACTTCCCCTGTCAAAAATTAAGAAAACTTTTTAAAAAAATATTTACAAAAAATAAATAAATCACAGCATTCCTCCCTAATCCACTTCAGTGGAGTGCCATTTGCCACAGGGAGTAGTTCACATACTGTGCTTTGGCCAAAATGAAGGCGTCATCACCAACCTGTAGTCAAGAAAGTGGAAAGTGTGTTATTTTCAATTGATCCAGATAGTTCTGAAAAAGATACTCTGCCTCTGATTTTCAATTTAGATTCAGGTTAGTGCAAGCTAGCAGATATGTATTTGAATTTAATTAAAAACAAATTAAATTCTAGGTGATTAAAAAAGCCTAAACTACGCTTTCATTCTCAAGTATTTTTAGAGGTTTAAAAGATGGAAGGTTTTAATTAGGATGCCTCAGCAACATGAATAATTTACAAAGAGCTTAGTGAAAGGGTGCTACAACTTAACTATCCGTATCTTTTATTTCTAATGAGTGCATTCATTTTTTCTTCAGCTCCGGTCATGGCAAACAGGCCATAGAGAAGGCAAACAGCAACGTGAAGAATTTTATATGTGTACAGTCTAGCATCTTGGTTGCTTCATAGCACTTTTGAGGTTGGTTATACTTGACCTGCAACTAGCAATGTGGATTTTAATTACATGCTATAAAAGCAGCAATAAACAGAAGTGTTTACAAGTCATGTAGATTCCCCTTGAACAGCTTAATATTAGAAGAGTTCCACTGTTCTTGGTCTTTGCCTTCTATCTCTCTACTCTCCTCCCAATCTCTCATCAGTTTTGTGTTTGTTTCCAAAATGCTGGCATTATAGCACTGGTTTTGCTAGACCATCAGGACTTACAACACAAAAATAAATTAAACCTGTAGTTAATTACAATTAGTGCATAAAGTGCATTCAGACATATTTAAAAAGTCTTATTTCATATAATGCTCTTGAATTTCTGGAAAGGAAAATAAAAAAAAAAACAACAAAATTTCTTAGAGGAAGGCACTAAAAGGTTTGGTTTCCTTTTTTTCTAAGTGTCTAAAATAACAACATATGAAGTTGCATGAAACATAATACTGAAAGCTATTTTCTTAACAGATGGCACTCACACCTACTTCACCTGCTGACCTACATATTTTTTCCCTTAACTTTTGCTAATATTCATCTTTCATAGAATGTGTTTTCCACAATTTTGCCATCAAGTGATAGTTTTAGCAAAAAAGGTTTGAGAAATGTATTCAAGGACATCTTTTTAACATTACAAAATACAGAATGCATAAAGGAGGAAAATACCTCTACAAAGCATATAATATAAAATTGCACTTTTGACATGTAATTGTCTATTCAAAGGCTGTTCAATATTGAAACTCTATGCACAAAGTTTTCATTAAGTCTTGACCAGAAAACTTGACATTTGCAGACAGTAAAGAATTGTCATAACTCAACTGTCCTCTAGAAAAAAATGCACCTATGCAATACAGACAGTTAAAACAGAACCATTGAACTGAATCTCCTAACATTATGTTATACTGTTTTTGAGATCATATCATAAAACATATCAAAAACCCAAATTTTTACTCATGTTACACCAAAATAACATGTATTTACATGGAACATCACATTAAAAAATTAATCTTGGAATGACTAATGGCAGTTGGAAGGATTACATTTGGAGAAGTTACATCATCAGCATATTCAGTTTTACAGTCCTCTCTTCCATACTCAGAAAATAAGAAAATCAGTCCACTGTCTGTCCTAGCAGCAAACAAACAAGGTGTCTGTGGGTGCTGGCAGTTCCCCAGCTCCTATTTCAGACAGTCGTTCTCAAGTCTGCTGACTCACCTGACTGCTCACCGGCCCCATGATGTCCCTTATTATAATGATTGTCCAGAGCAGAAAACTCACACTAACAGTAAGAATAATAAAATAGGTGTTTTTGAAACTATTGCCACATTGTTCCCAGAGTGAGATGTTGAAAAATTGTTCTCTAATGTGATTTTATAACACCAGTTAGGCAGATGAACGGTAGGGGTGATCACTGCTTCAAGTCAGTATTAAGTGATAAAACATAGTGACAAAACAAGCAGGATCTCCTGCCACACTCCAATATCATTTGCATCACAAGAGAGATGATTTCAGGAATAGATCACTTATCACTTATTATGCTGAATGGGTGTCATACTTCGGAAAGGTGGACACCGAGAAAATACAGTACAACACAAAACATTTTTGAGCATCTGATTCTGTACTACACCTCTTCATTTTGGCCAATTAAATTAAAATGCTATTAGAGCCACATACCAGCTCATTTAGGAAGTGCACACATAAAAACGCTAATAATTTATACGTGTGTCAAATACAAAAAGGTTATTGAATTACTTGGAGAAAAAGATTCTGATTTCTCTCCTTATATTTTTCTCCTTTCAGCAACACTAGGTTTTTGAACAAAGATTTTGAAAGTGGGACAAACGGGAGTTACATGCCAGACTCTGAACAGCATCCAGTGAAAGCTGATTCCATCCTAAAATGAAGTTCATTTAGGCTGACACAAAACTGTAGTAAAAGCTTTCATACCTCATATTTTCCTTTCACACAAATGATAGTATTCCCAGACACACAAATTCTGACCTATTACCAATTACCAATCTATTCAGAATTTCAATATTATTCCCACAATCGTAAAGTACATTTGTCTTACTCCCTAAGCTACCTAGCAACTAATTTTGAAAAGTCTGTAGTTTGTTCTTGCAGGTTGTTCATACAAATCCAGAAAACAGGGCTTTAAAATAGTTTGAGCTTTCAATAAATGCTGCAACGCACTGCATTTGCTGCCTTGTGCAGAGGAGTCTGACTTTGTATCAATTTTGCTTGGGAACTTCACAAACTACTTGAACAGAGTTCACATCTCCTGTTGCCACTACAAACGTTCACAGCTCAATTTCTCTATGTCTTCCTCCCTGCCCCATTCCTCTTGCCTGGATACTTTGCTAGAGCTAGACAAGGACATGGAAAAAGGATGAGGCACTTAGAAGCTAAAAGCAGCAGTTTAACCACCTTACACAGCAAATCTAAGAAGCTTAAAGTCACCAAACAAATGCAGGAATTGTCAAGTTGGACATTATGCATTAAGCATGAGAAAGTAAATACATGTGACAAATGCATTACTTTCCATGTGAATGCAATGATTCTCAGCTAATGTATCTAAATTAAGTCACACATTAGTTATGTCTGAACAGAGCAGAGTAACAATTAATATTTTGTACATAAACAACCACTGTTTTTTTTATACTCAGAACCAATTCCAGGGGCTACAGGCTTGACTTCTCCTCACCTAAGCAAGCAGCGAGATATTTCAACAGCATCCACTTAGAGTAATCAGCCTTCATGCCCACATGCACTGAAAGAGGGTATTTCACAGGTAGCAAATGAAATAAATCACATGAAAGCAAGCAGTTCAAATTGCGTTACCATGGTTTGTCCGAAACCACTAAACAGCCTTCCATTTGATCTTGCCTGTAACATACTGAGCCAGAACTTCTTTTCCAGTGCTAACTTAAATAAATAAATAGCAGCAATGTTGGATTTCACAATCATTCTGAAATGCAAACACATGCAGTCCAATAAAATAGTCTTTATAAAGGAAAATACATCCTCCTTGTCCTGCACTTTCTATCATGTTATCCCTTGTTCTCAAACTCCAGTCTGAGAGGAATTTTACTAATTGTCATTTGTAGCAGTAGCAGCTTGATGCTGCAAAGCCAAAAGGCAATTAGAGATCACTGCCTATCAGAGTACACTCAGGACAGAGAGCATTTGGTAGCCAAGGCAGAAGCCCCTTAGCTCCAAGTCACCGCAGAATCTCAACAGATCTGGACATTTCACTCAACACCTGCATCCTGTGGGCTTTCTGAGCTGGCCACTGTACTCTGATCCATCAGTGTGCCACATGCCTCAGGTGGAGACTCAGGTGGACTGCAAGCTTCCTCTCTACTGAATACACCTTCAGCAGCTGTATTCCACTAATCAGGCTAAGAACTTCTGCACCATTTTCCATGGCAAACTCCATAATTCTTGTTGGTCATAAAGCTGCTTTATTTCCAATACATATGCAAAGTATATGCATATTGATATTCATGCTCTCTATATATCACATCTGCAGTGATACTAGCACCTTGTTCAAGTGTTAATGATCTTTTTCTAATCAAGTCTTAGTATGCACATTTATTTTTTTCTATGACAATGCCTTTGTGTTTTAAATGAATACATCATATCCAGTGTGTTATGGTCAGATTTTTGGGCTATAAGTTAAATAAAATGTGGTGCATAGTTATGTAACTGAAAAACATGAAATTATATTCCCACAAGTGACAACAAAAATCATAGATTCATGGAATATTCTCAGTTGGAAGGGAGTCACAAGGATCATCGAGTCCGACTCTTAAGTGATTGGCCTATACACCACAGCTAGAGCACCTCATACACAGCCAGACACCAGGAAAAAGATGGTATTAGTGGTGCCTTATCCCTTTCAAGCCACTCTTAAAAGGGCCTCCAGCTTAAAGTCAAAGATCCCACTTCAGAAGTATTTCTCAAATTCTGTGCTGGTAGTCATCAATTAACCCAGTCTGAAGATGCTAACAAGATAAATCCCCAAATATTCAAATCTGCAGATGCACACTAAATAATCTGTGGCTTGACAAACATAACCTCACAGAGGTATTTATATCCCACTCCATTAGGGTTTCAGAGAAAAGAAGTCACGTGATAGTCACGTACATTGAATTGCATTTCAGTCTTAATGGAGGTTTTAAAAATCTTTACATTTGCTTTTTCAAACATAAAAAAGGCAAGGCAACACTGACAGGAATAAAAATACATTTTGAAATAAGATTTTAGCTTGGTTATGTTTTACTGAACCCTGAAATCTGCTCTTCATTTGAAAATGCCTTTCTACTTCTGCTTTGAATACACGTATTCAAGCAGAATATCTTGAATCAAAGATATCAAAATCAAAGCCCAATATCTTAAATGCAGAAATGCAAAGTTACAAGAAATTCCTATCACTCTTTTCTTTTTTCCTTTCATTCCTTATATTTCCTTAAAGCCTGTAGTCACTGCCCTCTGTACTTGCCACAGCCTACAGAGATGATGACTATTGATATGTGGTGCCACTTTCCTACCCCTACTTTATTAAAGCACAGCTCATTTCAGTGCTACAGTTTTGGTATACAGACTGTCTGAAATATACTCAATATTCAGGAATGTTATACATTTCTTCTCTTAACAAATACTTTGATATTGTTCACAAATCTTTCATCTGAAATACTAGGGCAGGGAGAAAACAAATTTAAGAACACCATAGCCAAGAACAGTGAGAGTTTGCAGGCATATCTGGAGGTGGGAAGAGAACAGCCTCAAATGAAAAGTGAAGTTCCTCATTGTGTCTTTAACAAGACACCTCAATTTTGTCAAGTGAGATTTAATGATATAGTGTAAAGCTACTTCACTGGGGATGAGGTGTTTATTCTCTCCCCTTCCTTCCTTTCATTTCAAGGGCAAACTGTTATTGCAACTGTTACAGTTCATTACAGTCATTCCTTCAGCTTGCTGCTTGGGGAGTTTGTAGTTTCACTTTCTTATTTAAATGAAATGAGCATTATTTTTCAAGTTAATACATTAGGTCATGGCAATTGTTGCCAGTAGAAGTAATATACAAAACCCTTGAATACAGGCTTATCTTTGCCAAATATATCCAAAGTCAACCCCTACAACATAAATGTTGTGTGGATCAAGATATACATGTATTAGGATATGTAATTTCTATAAACTCTGAAATTATTTAAAGACAGCCTTTCTCACACCAGATGATAAGTGATGCTGATGAAGATTCTAGAAAGGGTCTGACAAAAGGATATATGCTCTATAACTACACAGGGTAAGGATGGACATACTTCCCTCTGTGGCATCTGGTACTAGACAGTATCACAGACAAAGAGAAATACAGAGTGCAACTTTATTGTGCTTGCATGGCAACATTCTGGTAGGAGGGAGGGTACAGGGGTGGCTTCTGTGAGAAGCTGCCAGAAGCTTCCCCTGTGTTAGACAGAGCCAATGTCAGTGGGCTCCAAGATGGACCAGCCACTGGCCACGGTACAGCCCATCAGCAACAGCAGAAGCACCTCTGGGATAGATTTTAAAAGGGGGAAAAAACCCTCTACAGTTGCAATTTGAGAGAAGAGTGAGAATATGCAGGAGAAGATGCTCCACAGACATCAGAGTCAGTGAAGGAGGAGGGAGGAGCAGAGCCTGTGGTGAAGACCATGGTGAGGCAGGTTGTCCCACTGCAGCCCATGGAGGTCCATGGTGGAACAGGTGGATGCTGGAAGAAGACTGGGATCCTGTGGGAAGCCCATGATGGAGTGCATTTCTGTCAGGAGCAGTGGACCCGTGGAGAGAGAAGCCCATGCTGAAGCATATTTGCTGGCAAGACTTGTGACCCCACAGGGGATGTACACTGGAGCAGTTAATGAAAATCTGTGGCCCAGGGGAATGGCTCACATTGGAGGAATTAATGGAGAACTGGTTCCCATGGGAGGGATCTCACATTGGAGCAGGGCAAGAGAGTGAGGAGTCCTTCCGCTGAGGAGGGAAGAGCAGCAGAAACAACATGTGGTGACATGACCACAGCCACCATTCCCCAACCCCTGCATCACTGTGAGGAAGGAAATAGAGAATTTGGAGGTTGAGCTCAGGAAGAAGGGAAGGGTGGAGAGAAGGTGTTTTAAGATTTGGTTTTATTTCTCACTACCCTATATTTGACTGGTAAGAAATTAAATTAATTTTCCCAAGTCAAGGCTGTTTTGCCCATGACAGTAACTGCTGAGTGATCTCTCCATGTCACTATCTTGACTCACAAGCCTTTCTTTATATTTTCTCTGCTCTGTTCAGCTAAGGGGAGTGATAGAGTGGCTTTGGTGGGCACCTGGTGTCCAGCCAGGGTCAACCCACCACAACATCCATTGTGGCAGCCCCTGCACCCTGGTCACCTTCATTTCTTCATCAAGGACTTTGCAAATACAGGGTAGATTGAAATTTCACAACTTGCAGGGGAAGCTAGTTGCAGAGGGAGATGGTGAATCACACCTTTAACAGCTGTTACTTAGCTATCACCACCTCTTAATTAGTGTTTGTTTTAGATTTCGTTGATAACTGCATGGCACTGAGAAAAAAAACTAAAACAAAGCAACAACCCCCCCAACAGATAATTCAAACCCAAAACATAAGCCATATGTAAAAATGTTAAAGGTGAAGTACAAACTACAATTTGACCAGAGAGAACAGACAGCCAAGTACAGGCATAGAAAATTTGTGACTTTGTACTACCCTCATGACAAATAAAAATCCACTGTACTTTTAAGTTCTTAACTTTGCAGCCCATCTCACTCCATACAGTGGAAAATCCAATTTCGGAGTCCCAAAGCTTGAGCTAAACAATGAATGCTTTTTCCAATTCTCCTGAACCAAATGTTTTCCCTCAAAAGCTACTGGCCAGATGCTGGACCATATTAAGGGTAAAACTATAAACTAGCTTTTCTTAGGGTACATTTTACCTTGCTAACCACTCGTTCATATCATTTTGTCCAGTGACGACCAAAATAAAATCAGCAGCTAGGGAGTGGCACTTCACTCACACATCACAATGTGTTAAAAGCTACATTAACAGTTTTTAATGTGTGAACTACATTAACAGTTTAAACCTTTAGAAGCAAATAGTTGCTACCTAATAAAAGCTGGCATTAAAAAGTCACACAGAAAGGGACAGGGCATTTCTGCGGTCCTCCTTATACTTCTCAGCACCTACACCGAATTCTATTGGTGTCTCTCAATCACAAGCAGTCTCATTTTTTTCACTGTCAACACACTGAGTACTGCTGTCTCTGGTCTATTAAGGTAGCTGACAGTATCTAGCTTTTAACCAATGAGCCCCAAGAATTAAAATTATTTCATTTTGTAGCACTTGACAACTTGTTAGCAGTTCCAAACAGATGTGCTACAGAAAGACAATTTTCTAGTGTCAAAATTTTCATTAATCATTTAGTATTAGACTTCTAAAATAGAATATTAATATAAATTTCTTTGATTTTTTTTTTTAGAGAACAATTCCTGCTATTTAAAATAAGGTACTACTTACAGTACATTCAAACACACCTATGAACAGTTGTCAAATTGTTCAGATATATATTTACTGGAAGTAAAAAAAAACCTCCAGGAGACAAACAAACATGGACAAAACTCAAGGGGAAAAAAAAAGATAAGGAAAATTTTTAGTACTTTTTCAGGTAATCATCGTATGAAATCTGGTCTTAGAACAAGAACTTTTCTTTAATAACTTGCCATCCTCCAAAAATACAGCAGCAGAGCCCAGGTCTCCTCCAGGACATATGGAAGCACAGAAGTCACCTGGACAGAAGGGAAGACCAGTGAAAGTTACAGTAAAGCATGCTGCTGCATTAAAGCTTTCTTAAAGCTTTTTAAAAATAATTTCATACTGTATAGTTCTGTGCTCACTATTGCATCTGCAAGTTAGCAGCTTGCATGTTTAACTCCCTATCAGATAAGACTTTTCCCAGTTTTCTGTCAGGATCTTCTAGTTCTTGCAATATAACTTCAGTTGGCCTGAGAATATATTTTTCTTCTGAAAAGTTCTTGCTATGGTTTTGTAACTAAAAGGCATGTGTGTCCACAACAGATATTTTGTTTTGTGTGTAAGACATGAATAAAGTCAGCAAGTGTAAACAAGTCATTAAATAAATACTGCAAATGTTACATTTTCATAAACACATCTCTGTTTGTTAATCACTACAGATAGTTGTCCTTGGTTAGGTTTGACCATTTTTCATCCCTCATATATGCCTTGATAAGAAGTGCAACCAAAAGAAATCTACAATGGATTACATGCTTGGACAAGAACATGAGGATAAAACAAGATTAAAACGCATTAATACAGAAGCCCACTGATTGTGAACTTTACACAGATGGCTCAAAATAAATTATACTGTTAACATTTTACTCAGTCTTTAAAAAGTAATCTTTATTTCTCCTTGAGAAATAACTACTTGAATAATCACAGTATTTTCTGCTTAGTAGGAGGTTTCTTCCAGCCTAAAATAACAATGTAATTTTCATTTCTTCTTCAAATACCTAGTGCTACAAGAACCTGCCTTATGAATTAAAACAAGCATATGACCTTTTCCAAAAGGAAATCGGAGTGTAAAACATTTATACTAGTAGTCAGTGAATGAGCAAAGGAGTCACTAGAGACCAAAAACACACCACATTCACTATTACACATGCTAGGATTGGAGATTCAGCCACACATCCTCATTATCATATCAGAGGAGTTCACCAACAACTGCAACCATCTCTTCAGCTCTCCTGCAATTAGCTTGCACACAAACCTTTGCTGTTGCACAACTGGAAAGTGAGGGGCCCTGAAGCTATACAACTGTTTCTCTTCATGAATGAACTTCTAAGGCCATCCTTGAAATGTGACAAATCTTCTGCCTTCTGATGTACCTGAAGCATTATTTTTATTCTTCAGCTGGTGGTCAAATTAAGGATTTGCCAGAATTTACATAGGCAAAGACAGGAAAAGATATCCAGTCTTTTCTAAGAAAGATAAGGCTGATAGAAGCACACTTTCCAACACATATTGAAAGACAGAGATGGTGTCTTAGAGCTACTCTTAAAACAAGGAGTAAGTTTTTATGGCTTCGCCAAGCACAAAAATTAGGTACATCAACAGACCGAGCTCATGATCTCCAGATGAAAAGTGTGTGCTTCTGCTCAGTGAGGGTGCAATGAAAACATTTTCAGTGGTAAGAATCTGGACTATCTGCATCACTTTCTGTGAGCGAAATGCAGAATCTCACTTTGTAAAATCCTCACTGTAATGTCAGTAAGAAGGCAACTTGTTCCCATCACTGAAATGAAGGGTGACCCACCTGACTGTCTCTGGAACAACCCGACACACAGCAGTTGCTACTTTTCTCTGCATATAAGCATAAGGAATAACGAGTTTGAATAACAGGAGGCAAGGTTCATGATCTAAGTTACTTTTGGCTATGCTAATTACCTATTTCAAGCACTTAAGTTCATAGTCTCTCCCAAAGTAGGAAGCAGTAACTACTATAAAGACCTGCATTTCCATACCTGAGACCCACTGTGTCCCTAATGCAGGCAGAATAGTCTGTGGCCTTGAATAGCCACAGGGGGAACACCACTGGGCTGAGGAGTTCACAGCCTTGTCACACCACTTCAAGTCAAACATCAGCCTGACACATTTGGCATTTACAAGCAACAACTTGCCCTAAAAAGATACATTTAAACTATGACTGATTTATAATGCTGTATGAATGAAAATGTGCCTGTATATTTGATCCACCTTTTCATAATTTCACAAACATTTATTTTCTACTGAAACAAATCCTAAAAATTACTTTATTCTGTAATCGTAATTTAACATGATTACAAAATAAAGTCCTGCTTTAACAGCAGTCCACTTGTTTCAAACAGCTCCCCTGCTTAAGCAGGTATTATCTGTTTTAGAACAAAGTATCTATGACTAAAACTAAAAAAATACAAATCATTCTTCCATGAGGTAGTTTATCCTTCTTCATCCTTCCCTTCCACAGATGCTGTCCATGATACTCAGATGTATAGTTTATTTTGTTCTTAAACAATAATACAAAAATAACTTGTTTCAATAGCAACTAGTAAAACAGTAAGTTAACAAACACTGTTTTTCTTCCCTTCTCCATTTTTTTTTTTTGCAGGACATCTACCTGTGCTACTAAACATTGAACAAGTTAGTCCAACTCTTCATAGCTAATTCCAAAAGAAACACTTTGGAATTGATCTAAGAGAAGTGGTTTAAATTCATAGTCATGAGCTGTACACAAAGAAGAGCTAGAGTTGTGTACATGGGTTATTTTTGCATTTACCACCATATGAACACTAAGACTTCACTTCCTTTTTCTTCAAAGGAAGTACTGAATGACATTATACAGAACTAAATTCTGTGTTAAAAAGACTTTTCCCTATAAGACTATTAGTAAAGAGCCAGCAGACAATGTCAAGCTGCCAATATTCTTAACATAATCTGTTCAGGTTACAAAGTAAAATTAAATACTTTTCACAAGTGAGATAAAACAAAAAAAAAAAGCCACCAACTTACATAATATTTGTATTGAAGAATTCAGCTTGGAATTTTAGGTTGGCAAAACTAGGAGAAAATACCAACGAAGTAATACATAGGGGTTCCATGAAATTTCTTTAATGCAATTTATGAGGATTAAGGAATAAGAATCACTTCCTTCACTATATTTTCCTATGTTCAAAAGAGCAGTAAAGAATTCCTCTGAAGGCTCAGTAACACATGGCAGCTGCTTCTACAACAGCTATAGATTTAGTTTTAAAGTTTATGAAAATGAATTTAAGATAACTTCACTTAAAAGTGAATTCACTTTGAGCACCAGGTACTGTTTCTTTTCATTTTCAAAAATACAGAGCTAGACAATTAATATATCTTAAAATAAAAAGGTATTACAAAGTATTAATGCATTCCAAGAGCATATGCCAACAATATTGTACTATGTCAGAATGAAAATATTATTGTTAAGATAAATCCTAGTTCTCATTGCAGCCTTCTGCTACAGATATTAGAGGAACTATGAAGAATTCCCTTTTTGTAACTGTTCAAACTCTTGTTTGTTTTGTATCCCTGTAAATCTACCACCCTTCCTTTCAGCAACTATCAAAGTTGTCTTTCAATGGAGCACACTCTTGCACTGAAAAGATTAGGATAAGCAAAATGAGGTCTTGCCCAGAGTTTTTCACAGGTTTCCTGCATGACTTCACACAAAGTCACAAACATATCTGTTCCACAGGAACCCCCTCAGTAAATAAAATTGCCATGGGTTGCACTCTGGGGTGGGGCAGGTCTACATTCATTTCTGCCATGTACTGAAACTTTTTGAAAGTCATTAGGCAATCATGAAACATTGGTTTGCTACTTAAACATAAAGTTTCCCAACATTATCAGCTAACTATTTTGTAATAGTACTGATAAACACCTCTATCTTCACAGGTAAAAGGATGCTATAGCAACTGGGCACCTCCCACTGGAGCAGTATGGCAGTACCTACCAAAAAAAATAAACCATGCAGAAGTATTTTCCACCCCTTTCTCTCCTCTGACACCTTTTCAGTTTCTAATTTATAGAAGCTGAGAACATACACGGCTGTTAATGTGCTTTCCAGTATCCACATACTTCTAGCAAAGATTCAACCCTTGTGCCTGCTGCCTACTTCAGTTTCCATGACTCATCTCCAGCTTTCCAGAGGAAAGCAAGTTCCTACTGAGCAACATACATTTAGCGATACCTTTTACACGCTCACAAGCAAAACTGAAAGATCTAGCCTAAAAATTCACCAAGCTTAAAGTAGTGATTAAGCCTACACAAACACAGATGCAAGTATAATAGGAAATTAGTGCAGAACAGCAATGCTATATTCTGGTTTACAAGTGTAAGATCCATGTAAGCCTGTTAAGACAGATTTCAAAACATTAGTTTATATATAGGACTGTAAGAACTGCGCAGTTCAGAATATCCAGCCTTCCACAACTGCAAGCAAATGTGTAAATTATATGCATGTAAGGCCTACAACATCCTACCTATCCTATGTGCCCTAAGATACTAATCTAATGCCTACACGTTTAAAAGGCCAAGAAAACACACATATAAATATATAGATATATACACACACATATACATACATAAAGTTAAAATGCAGCACAAGCAGCTGGTCAGGAAGTTCAAACGCATTATCAATGTCACTACACCAAAAGAGAAATTGTTAAGTATTCAGAATGCACTGTGACTATATTTACATACTATTAGAGAAGATAAAATGCACAAGTGCCATGACTGGAAATGTGATTTGGGACAGAATTTCCTCCTCGTGATAAATCTCACAACTAGTGAACACTCAGGCAAAAACCCCACCAGCAACACAAGTTTTTCAATGTCACCGATAACATAATCTCAACCTTGCCAAAGTCCTATCTTTGGCTGCAGGCTATAAAGAGCATTTCAGAATGAGACACAAACCACAGAGTCCAACTGTGCCATGGGTGAGAGTCCTCCTTCTGACCTAGTGAGTGATCAGTGGAAACCCCAGAGCCTAAGGCTGAAGGGAACTCCAACATCATACAATCCTACAAATGGTATTTTTTTTCCCAGTTACCACAAATGTAACACACCTTTGAGGTATTTTTGAACATTTACTCTTATCTCAGCAGAATAAAAGGTTACATTAGCACCACGTCCGCTTTACCTGTTCCATTTCTTTGATACATCCTTCAATTCCTTTAGACATAAAATTAAGTACAATGTATTATCCCAAAAGAGGACCGAGGTGCTGCCTCTTTGCCAGCTATACTACAGTCCTCTCCCATTCTCCACTGACTGAGCAATTCTTCATAGCAAGAAGCTTCTTACACAGCTTCTTTGATGATGTTCCCTCTAGGCTAAAACAGGCTCCACACCAATTTAACCTCTACTTTCCTATAGGAAGGGCAACATATCCATGAGGCAAGAAAGACTGACTTACAGTGAGTAGGTAGGCTCAGTGCCAACCAGGAAAAAAATCTAAGTATCTTCTTCTTTTACAGAAGTGAAAGTATGAGCAATTCCATTCGGCAAGATGTGGCAAGCTCACATGAGTCTTGTGTCGGATCTGAAAAACAAGCAAAAATCAGATGAGAAACACACTTCCTGCTGCATTGTCTTTCCATACCTTGGAAGCATGAGGGAGATAAGTACAATATATGAATATCTGAAAAATTTTCTACCTAGTTTTTTTATGCGTTCCACCATCCCAAAATATTTCCCTAAAATACAACATCTACAGCTTTCTGAAAGATATGTATTAGAAGTCCGAGTTAGCCACATTCTCCCATACAAGTAAGAAACCTGAGTTTTAGTCTAATAATACACTAACAGATCAATACATTTCATAACAGAAATCTTTCTTGCCCCAAGGATCCAGAACTCTGCACACATGTAACTCTACTGAGGCTGTGGGTAACTCACCCAAACATCTTGTCAGCACAAAACAAGAAAGAAGAATCCTGCATAGAAATAGATACCAGGGGTACTACTCTTTGACAAACTTGTTGCTTTGAAGCAACTAACACACAGTTTTGACCGTTAGTCAAATGCACTTTTTCTGAAGACAATCCAATTTTACAGTTTTAGCAGCCTGCAGGACTTCTCTGTACAACGTGAACACTACCAAACAGAAACTGCTTATGACACACTTTAATGTGTTCAGTTTGAGCTAAAAAGGAACAATGGTTTAGGTTGCCTTTATACTCATAGAATGTATGGGTAACCTTTCCAATTATTAGATTTGAGTTTCTATTATACTGAGTCAGTTCCCATATCAACATGACGATAATCTTTCCAAAAGCCTACAAGCAATCACCACCGGACAAACCAGTGTCTGGGTACCATATACAATTTATAAAACCTAGCATATCATTAAACTTCCTCTGCTGCTTTCCTGATCTTTCTTCAAAATCAATAGGAGAAATAGAATTCCTCAAGTTATTTGTGATAACAGTTTTGAATCTAGATTATTGTTACAATTCAACTTTTTTTCCTTAGCTATTATTTCTACATGCTGTCATAGACTACAGCTTTATTTCAGGAATGAAAATAAATGCTTCTGCCTTTCTTGAATTGACATTACTACCCTTATTTAATATTATTCTTACAGTGTTAGCATATTTTCCAAGGGAAAAGGATTTCCTGTTTTCAACTCGGAGTTTTAAGCAATGCTTTTGCCTTCTCCTATTGGTTGTCTACATTTAATATTTTCTAATTTCACATTTACACTCAATTTCTTGGTTCTTCTATTTGTTAAGTTCCTAAAATGCCACCATCCCCAGCTGGTTCGGAGTCTAAATTTGTGATTTAACTTTAGGATTATTTAACACATGAACCTGTGCATTTTTAAGTAGTCCAAATATTAAGGGAGAACATTTTTTAAACTAGAGTAAGAAAGAGCAATCGATGTGTTAATTTTGATATTTTAGTTTAATCTAAGGTTCTTTCATTTTTACAACCTTTTAATATTAGAGTCCTAAAATAGGTATTAATATAAGAGCCTATTGACATTTTAGCCTGTAGGAGCATGCAGTGGGCAGAGGCAGCTGAAATAATAACATATTTGAGTGATGAACCAGCTTTATGATTTTATTACTCAGACTCTTCCAAATCTGTGGCTGGCATTTTTCCCAGTAACTCAAAAATTAAGCTGTTCTACATTTGAAACTTCCAACAAATCATATATTAAAAATATCTCATGGGTAAGGCAACAGATTAACCTTATAAAAAGCCTTTGTGAAAAAAAAAAACAAACAAAATTACTAGACCTGAAGAACAGCACCTTTAATTCTCTGTGCTATTTGCATCAACAACGTAAGAGAAACAGGAAAAATAATTTGATATATATATTACAAATAATTATCTTAGTTATTAGGAGTATATTACATATACTGAAGTAACAGGGACCCTAAAAGGACCCTAAAGGAAAATGACAGATGTAAGGAAACACGACCTAAGCATCCCCCACTGGGCACATGAGGCCATCAGCAGTTCTGTGCTAACTTCCAAAACAAGTGATAGCCTAATGGAAAAATATCCCCCAAAACCCAAGAAAAATAACTGAGCTTTTCAGTACAGCCCACGAGGTCAGACCTTATGCAACAACTCCATGGGTCAAGGGACAGGACAGGAGACTTGCCATTTCCACCATTTCAATCTCAAAGCCTTTATTTAGCTATGAGTCACCCAAAACAAGATCTAGAATTTTCCACTTTATTATGCAGCGCCCTCTGTAAGACTTCAATATTGTCTTCACAACAGCAGAATTCACAAACTGCATGCCACCCAGGACAAGCCAAAAGCAGGAGCCTTAAGTCTGAAAAATGTTTCTAATGGTATCTGAGAAGTCTCAGATATCTGTTGATGTATCAACCATTCAGTCACTCCACAAAGACAACGGATGACTTTGTTGTTTCACAATCTTTCCACATTTTTGCACAGACAGCGAGTTTTCCTTTTTCTAGAATGAAATTTTCTCCACGATTTGCTGGTCCAAAAAAGGTCCCATGTTCCCAGTTTCTCCCCAAAACATTGTACTGCAGTGATCTATTCTGACAGTGAGCATTGAGAAGCAGTCATGTGATATTGTTTCTGAATATTTTGCAATACAGGTACATATTTTCTAAAATCATTTGGGAAATCGAGATCAGCTTAACTGCACTGTTGATTGATTTATAACTTTTTTTTTGTGTCTGTGTAATGAAAAATAATCTGCACTTGTACAGACATACTCACAAACAGTAGACATTAGAAGAATTCTAGAGCCTGATGCACTGGAATAGAAGGATAAATTGAACAATAAACATATCTCACAGTGGGTGACTACAGCTCATGTGAGCATCATAGAGAGATGTCATTTAATCCAGAACTGAGAAAATTAATTATTTGGTACCCAAGGAAAAAAAAGAATGAACATGCAGTAACTGACCTTTCAATAACTTTATAGCAATTAATTAGGCTGGTTTGTACTGTATTAGTCCTAAAGAAGCTACAAATTTCTGGAAGAGCCTACCAGGAGTGTAACAAAGACCTAATCTCGCAATAGAGTGCAATTTGGTTTAAGTCTGCATCAAACACAGCTGGGCCCTTGGGGAGGAACCACCTAATTCTCTCCCTTCTCAAAGTTAGCAATTTATTTCCACAGCAACTTCTACTAAAACCAGTAGCAACACGACTACATAGTGAAATGAGAGCGGAAAATTAATCGAATTAAGAACTAAAGAAGAAAAAAGCCAGATTTTTAGCAATAATGTTTTCAGAGTCATTTCACTGCATGAACATGCTGCAAGAAAAAAGATGATGAAAAGAACAAACCAGGCAGCTGCCAATAGGAGGGTAGGGTAGAGCAGAACTATCCCTTTTGAAAGCAACATAGGATTATGGTGGTTTACACTGAAAATGGAACTAGGAACAAAGTAGCATAGACTAGTAAGAAAGCAGGTAACTTGTCCAAAACAACGTGCAACAGACACACCTTCTAAAAAGCAGAGTTTAATGAATGTAAGCAAAAGCTAACAGTAATGTCAAGTCTGACTGAAACCAAACATTAAAATCTTACATTTTGCATGATGGATGAGCTAGTCTCAAGTGTTATTATGCAGTGCTAGCTTTAATTGCTCCGAGCTAAATATAGCTTTCAGAATTTAGCAGCTCCCCCTCAGCTTTTCTGTCTTTCAAGGAGGCAAAAAACGTTTTCGTTAATAAAAGCACACAGGCATACACAGTGGCGTTACTACAGCAAAGCAGGAAGCAAACCATTAGGATGATTACATTAGAGTCTCCAACACTCATTGAGAACTCCTGTTTTTCAAGACACCAACTGCCTCCCTATTCCACTACTCTGGTTCCAGTTACAGCAGGCGATGGAAGCGTGCATACCTGCACCTTTTCAAACCAAGTCATTTTGTTGCTTTATTACCAGACTGTAAATCTCGCTTGCCCCATGCTTGCAGTCAAGATGTTGCCTTTACCGGCAAGCTGCCCTGGTACCCACACACTTCTTGCTATGCCACCCAGATAGGCACCACAGGGGAGGAAGAGGAGGAGCAAGTCTGCACACACATGCAGCCTGATCCTTTCCTGCAACCATTGTACTGGCATAACATACACGAGGTGGTCCAAAATCTGCTATGGCAGCAGAGACTGCAGCACTCTGATAAAGGCATGAAGCGAATTCTCTCTTCTGCCTTCTTATACCCAATAAGGATTTCAAAAAGTTTAAGAAAGAGTTCTACATGGCAGGCTTCATTTTCCCTGTCTGAGTTGATAAGGGGTTTCAAGCAGAAAATTTGGCTGACAGCTAGAAATGTGTTCTACAGATTCAGCATTCCTGTTCACCTTCATTTTAGAGGTCATTATGTAATTAAAGCACTACGATTTATCTACAATTCATGGAATTAAATTAAAAGAAAAAGTAGCCACTTCTGCAATAAGTCATCTTTTCAATTCCCCTCAGGCCATAACTCCAAACTCTCTTCCCTCCCCCAAAACCCATGACCTAGCCCTCTACCTATTTTCTCTCTGGCTTCATCCATCCTCTTCTCTCTTCTTTACTGAGCTGAACTCTTAAAAGTTAAGAGGTATCATCTTCTTCATCCCTGTCTTTGGTGAGTAGGGAAAAGAAGAATAATGTTACTTATGGAAAAGAAAATACTTATCAGATCATATGAATTACCAAATGCAACATTACCTGGTCCATCTCTTTAGCTGTAAGGCTCCAGAGGTCTGACTGTGTTAGAGCTGTGCATGCACTACACGAGGACCAACTGGAGGGTTGCCAAGAAGTACCTACTACACTAAACAAGACCAAAGGTAGTATGCCACAGCTCTGCTCTCTGACCCACCATTTCTGAGGTGCAGATCAGCCTGGAGAAAACAGGTCAAAGGAACTATGTCTGTTTGTTGCTTACAAGAGATTTTAAAGCAAGCCTCCTGACATGCATGTTCTGCACGGGGACATCCATACTCTACTGCTAGCTGAGCTGCCTCACAACAGAAAGGCTCCCTACAGTCAGTGCAGGCACAGACTTCATTTACCAGCTTCTGATAAAGCACAAAATCATGACAGTCATTGCCATGAAGATTTTTCTTTCTGAAGTAACAGACTGAAGTGTGGATAAAGAGCATAAAAAAATAGGGATAAGTACTGGAAGCACTTCGTATACTAACTAGAACTATTACTAAGACAGAAGGCATTTTTTAAAATTCTGCCAATCACAACAGACTATTTAGTACAGATGAATGTTTAAAAAAATACCCCAAAATATACAAAGCATCATGCAGGTACCATGGATAATCTTACAGCTATGTGTTTAACAATCACGAATCAGAGCTGAGTGCCCCAGAACTCCATGCAGTCCTTCTGAGTTGAACTGTTCCACTCTCAAGCAGCAGCAACCAGACAGAGGCAGGGCAGGCAACTGGGGCTGCACAAGTCTCAAGCACCAAACAGCCTCTCACCCTCTCCCCACATTTAAAACCAGTATGTAAGTTGCACATGCTGCCCTTTATGAAATCAGCAGAAAAACCCACACAGGTGACAGGATGGAAGAACAGTGGAGATCAGCCAAAGCAACTATGGTATTAATCTGGGAAAGAAAGCATGCAGCTACAGTGGATAGTCACATAATGGTACGAAATCTGGATCTGGAGATTAGCAGGAGAGAAAAGATACCAGAAAAAGGTGATTTGTTTTTTGCCACCCATAATACTAGAAAGATTTTGCTTTCCTCTCCAAAATTAGAACACCTACTTAAGTGTAACTCCTTCTTCCCCTCTTAGAGTCATGTGCATACCCAGAAATCCACAAAAAAAAGAAGCAGTATCAGCCTCAGGTCAGGACAATTGAGGCCTAAATGTTCACTAAACTGTCACAGAAGCATTAATTCAAAAGAAATTACGTTAAAACAATAAGACCCATCAGAGTAAATATATAACATCCACCAGAATAAATAAATGCCATCCTGCAGAAGCTGCAACTTAATCACAGTAAGTTTATGCAGAGAAGTTTTCCTGCACAAAAAAACCCAAACAAACAAATAGATATGGTGAGTAACGATGTCTACAAATTTCAGAATTTATTTACCAGATGTTTTTCTCTACATGTGGTGACCTGCAAATTTGCCTCAGCTGCAGCAATAGCTCCTGAAAAACCTTGGCAACAGCTACTACTTCTACTATATGTGTGACTTTTTGGGGAGTTACATATAAATATTTTCAGTTAAATATGTATATTCACTTAAATGCAACTTAAGTGTTTTTTATGTTTATAGAATATATAAAATCACATTTAAGTGAATACTTTCACAATCCGAGCAAATGATTCATATATATTGCCTTTTCTCTTCTCCCACTTCATGTATTTCCCTGCTGACTTGAAACTATATTCTATCTAGGTGTTCAAGGTTACTAAGAACAGAAGGCAGAGAGACAGAATCTAGAGGTTATTTATATGGCAGGACTTCAAACAATTGATCCAGCTATATCTCAAGTGAGTTGATAAAGAGGCATTAAAATAATGAGGAGAGAGAAGGATGGGTGAAAGACTACAGCATTCAGAGTCACTCAGCAGGCCTCTCCTGCTCAAGGACTCTGAATTACAAGACAAGGACATTGACCAAGGACAAGGTGACACACCCAGAAAGGGATTTACAGATGAAAATGAGAAGTTGTTGGGCACCCATGCAATCTTCACATCTAACCTTGCTGCACAAGCAAAGGAAAAGGAGAATGTGACCAAGAAGGACTCTTATCTCTGATCGTTTGATAAAGGGCTGAAAGTATTAACACAGATGAGAAGAGGGTTCAGTCAGACGAGTAGTCTGCCCTGATAAACAGGCATGACCAGATAAAACATTCTAAAGTATTTGTGTACATACAAAAAAAAAAAAAAAAGAGGCCTCCACTGCAAAACTAATGAACTTGAATTAAATACAAGACTAAATATCACAGGGACAACAGCATCTGAATGGGTAAAACATATATTGAAATGCACACACTATTCACACAAGTTCACACACTATTCAAGCCAGTAGAAGTTGGGATAGTGCATAATTGTGATAGATCTAAAAAAAATAAAAAAAACCAAACCACAAAACAAATAAACAAAAAACCACCAAAAATCCCCACAAAACTCCCCCCCCACATCACTGCAAAAGAACTAATAGAAGTAAAAAAAAAACAAAAAACAAAAAAAACCACCAAAAAACCAACCAACCAAAAAAACCAAACAACCGAACAACACCAAAAAAGCACAATGTTGCTCAGAGTCTGCAGCAGATTCAAAGAAACCAGCCTTGCTACAGGCTTTATTTTATTAGAACAAAAAAAATCACAGTGAGTTGGGCATTATGGAAGATTAGCTTCTGATTCAAGCGAAGTTTAAGTAGTCAGGTAGATTGAGGAGTTCAGACTGTCTAAATTGAAAATGCTGAGCTGCTGCTTCATTAGATGTGCAGAAACAAATCTGGAAATGCCTCATGGGATGCTGCATGCAGTAGACAACTTGAAAGATGAAATAGGCCCAACAAGGTAAATAGCTTCCCCACACCTCCCCAAAAGGCAGGGAAGAAGTTGATTCAAGAAGTTGCATCTTGTATGTCAAAGTACAGGAATAAAGTTATAGCTTTCAAAAAATTTGATTTAAAAGATATTAAAAAAAAGAGTTCTTCAACAATTCAAAGAAACTATGTGAAGTAGTAACCTGGAAGTGAAAATTTCTTAGTAAAGAAAGAAAGACAGGATGTCTTCTATGAAACAGACCTGGAAACCATCAAAACCAGCACAGAATCACAGGGAACTGCTTCTTGAGCACAAATGGAGAAAACCACATGAAACCACTGCAGATTTCTGCAAGAAAAGGCAGATTAAATTGCATATAGAGTTGCAAATAAAACTTCCATGCATTCTCAAGTTATTATGCCTACTTCACCTCTAGTCAATAGAAAAACTTAAAAACTCTAGTCTATACTTCTAAAGCAGACCAAAAAACCAGTGGGAGGTACTCTGTGATGACAGGAGAGCAAACAGAATACCTGTCTTTAGAGCTAAAGATGAGGGGAAAAAAAGTAGAAAGAAATCAGCCCTACTACAATCATTAACACATAGTCAATAGTAAGAGTTATTTTTTACAAAAAAAAAAATAAAAACAGACAAGAAATCTTAGATCTTATCTGGACCTGACAACAGCTGCATTAAAAAAACCTAGTAATGGTCCTTTTTGGTAGAAGAACTGCAAAGTGATCAACTGGCCACAGAAGACAATAAAAACAATTATCAGGTTGGACAGGGATCACCAGAAGAGGTTGCCAAGAATTACTTTGGGGCTAGTTTTATTTAACAGTCCTACTAGTGGCAAGGGAATTGAGATGTCTAGTAAAAGTTGCTGCTGACAAAAAGTATACAGGCACCTCTGATGCATTAAACAACTAGAACAGCAGGTGAGAGGAACCATATGAACAGAAGCAGCGACAGGAAATGCAGTTCATCAGCCCTGAAGGCAAGGTCAGGACCCCAGGAGTAAGACTGCTGTGACAATTGGAAGTGAACAAGGAAAGCAAGGTATTCACATGCACGGAGTGAATGTCTAATCAAGTCATGACCAAACTGATGAAGTTAAGAGGAAAAAAAAGCTACCCTTGACATAAACTAAGGCATTTCCTACAGATCTGTACAGGGAAGCAGTCAAAAAAAAGTCACTGTGCAAGGCACTGCCAGCACCTAATCTGGTCAGAAAACAAAGAATAGCACCTAAGACACACATGAGATCAATGTAAGTTTATGCAAGGAAGATTGACAGCAGAATATTGTCCTGAAATGAGCATACCTAGTCACCCACATTACAAGATTCCCTGCATCTCTTCAAGTCTAAATGTGAGACTCCTAAACTGACTGGGGGAGAGAGCCTCACTCACATGAACAGAACAAAAAGTTACTGCTTTACAAAGGTTTAGATGAAATGCAGATGCTTTTATAAATACCAAGAAAAAATACCACTTTTATTCGGGCGTACTAACTGGTTGTAGGTACATTTAGGCAGAATACTGGAATAAAGTTTTAGTCCAAACAGGGAAGCTTTGAAATAATTTGTTAGTGGGACAAAGTTTAAAATGATGCTTGGTCACTTTAAAAAAGGGAATATACAAATGCATTGACCGCTACAAATACTGAACCTGAGTAACCAGGAATTCTCTTCCAGTCCTGTGATATGTCAGTACAGCCACTTTCAGCATGGAAGTCTTTATATACCACTTGCCAAAGTTATTATTGCTGATTTAATCTGGGCTGCAAAACTGACCTTGTCTTAATACTCTTAAGGTTCCACTAATAAAGAGAAATTACTTCAGCTTTACTCACTTTTAAGTATTTCTTTTGTGAACAAAGTTTTAGTGTGTTTTTGTGGGGTTTTTTTTAAGGAATATAATTTTTAAAAGTGGCAGATCAAGGAAACTACTTTTTAGAATCTATGTTTAGGCAACTAGACACAGGTAGCTTCAACTATGTCAGTTCTGAAAATGAAATTTGTGGATATTTTCTTCTTGACTTGATGTCAAGACTTTGCATGTCCTGGCCTTTCCAAAGACAACAACTGCAGTTCTCAAGAGTTCTGGGACTCAGACACAGAGAAACAAGTGCTTCAGAATATCAGTGCAAGGAGGAAGCAGGAGATCAGAATAATTCCCTTCCTCAAAGTCAATCTCAGTACAAATCTACCCCATCTATGCCTTGCAACTTTTGTTTGCACTCCTCCTACATTTCACAAAGCATTTTTGCATGCAAATGTTTCAGTGGCATTAACAGACTGGGCAAAAGAGCTTCATAAAATGACTTGGCTGTATTTACTCAAAACACCCTCATGACTTTCAAGGGCCAAAGAAATGCACAAGGAAATAAAAAAGCAGTTTGGTCAGTCAAAATAAGAAGTGAGAATTAAAGTTATGTACACTAATACATAAGAAAAAAAAAAAAATCTGTTTTCCTGCCCTTCATCCCTAGTTCCCTTACCCCAAACACTACCCTTCCTCTCAGCTGTAAGTGCATTACACTAGACTAATATAGAAGATATGATTTTTGTCAATAAATTAATGCACAACAGACGCACAGCCTACACCTTCTCTCTTCTTAAGTAACCCATCACAAGGTGGATCAAGTAGCAATGCACCTGCAGACTGTTGAGCAATGATATTAAGAATGATAAACACTCAAGAATTCTAGTTCTGCAAGATGTGAGTACTAGAAGACAGTCTACAGTGAGAAAGGCATTACATCTCTTTAATAGTCAAGAGATGAACTTTTTTCTTTTTTTTTTTCTTTTTTTTTTTTTTAGTTTAGAACAGCAATCAAAGATGATCCTTTTGTAGAACAGCTCTGGAGACTGAACTACTATTTAAGAGTTTAATTTGAGAAAGCTATAAGCAAACAATTCTCATCTGGCACTGAACAGAGGGTGTGCTTATGCTAACCATGCATTCTAGTCATATTAAAGTAAATAATGCAAGCTCACTTGACAAGGAATGTTTTGTAGTTCAGTGTGAACTGTCATGTCTGAAATGTCAAGACAGAAATGGCATCCCCAGTTAGAAAAACATGGATGTTTTCAAATGCTGAGTCATGCCTCAGAAACCAAGATTTCCTAAGCCTTTTCAAGTAGGAAGTGGTTACCACCCTAAACAAGTCCCACAAGCCCTTCCCCAGGTGAGAACACTCAGTCAATTCATGTCACTGAGATACAGCCACTGTTATACCACTGTATTACTATGAAATTAAGGAAACTACTTGTTTAAAAACAGAGATGGCAGACAATACAACCAGAAATAAATGGAAAGTTGCATTTTCCTTGCTCAGCTTATCAAACTAATGAACTAGGACTAAAAGCAAATTATTAAACCTTTCTGATGAAAACAATTACTTTGTATGCATTTAAAAATACCCAATGGTATTTTTATTCAAGTCCCATTACTTGAAATTTGGTCTTTCAAAATGTAATATCACCTGTAAGGGATCTTCAGTACACCAACAACTGCATGCACATGACACGGCAGAAGAAAATGACCTTGTATACTTATGTGTTCCTGCAATAAAGGAAAAAAATTTACAAGTCACCCTTATCAAATATGCCATTTTATCAAAGCCTGACATTAAAAGAAGAAAAAGGGAAAAAAAGTAAAAACAAGTAAACAGCCAGCAAGTCTCGTTGACCAAAGTGATATCCTGATAATGGCTCTGCTGTTGATTTTCAAGTAGAAGTGTTGATCCTGCTGAACTTCAAGAAGTAAAGTACAAAATAGTACTGTACATAGGAAAATAAGCTGTTAAATTGTGTGCATGCGTGAGTGTGGAGAGAAGACTATGATTCAGCCATCCTGTGGAAAATTATAACCTCTTATGTCCGAATCTGAAATGAAGTTCCATATTTATTCAGTGAATGAAAAAACATGATTTCAGCAGTGCATTTGTATACTTATTCTAAGAAATAGGATGTTAAAAAGCTTGTTTCAACAAAACAAACTGGATATCAACTAAAAGGCAACAACTTATTTTATCCACAACTGCAGTTCCCTACCTCAGCAAGTTCTCCTTCCTCAACAATTTGGTTTTCTCTAAGCACTGGGAGATATTAAATAAGTCAGCCTTAGTTTTATAAACTTATAGTTTTAAGTGCTTCTGGTTTTAATGTTTTGCAATTGAAATAGGTAGATTTGTAAGACAGTAAGAAATCTGCAAATGAACTCAGTGATATCACTTAAAAAAAAACAAAACAAAACAAAACAAAAAAAAACAGGAAAGAATGAATGGGTTTTATACTTCCTGAATTCAGCAGCTGTGGCAGTAGTGTAAGGGCTATGAATTGTTACTTCCTAGTTATGTCACCCAGTAAAAAATATCAGTATCATTCAGTTAAGGGAAACAAGAATCAATTATAATACTTTGGCTCAACATTTTTGGCACACAAATTTTGGATTTCCTTTCCTGTGGATCTGTATTTTGGGATGGAAAGTTAAGAATAACATAGCAAAACATTCCCCTAAGCCCAGCTGGCTGCCTCCTCAGCCTAGAAGTGGTACAGATATTACAGTTGTAGGCAAATGAGGGTTCATGATACATCTTTGTTGCCCATCATTTTTTTCAGTAAATAGTATTTGCTGATACCAGTAAGGGCACAGCTACTGAATTCACATGTTAAAAAAACAGTATCTTTCTTGCCAAGTTATGACAAACTCCTAAATCCTTGTATATTCAAAAAACAAACAGGAAATATTAAGTCTTCTTTCCTAACATGGTTGCTACTAGAGTTCAATAACAGGACTAGATCTAGCCTAGATTCTCCTTTCTTCATATACATATTGTTGTTATTTGACTTCAGCATCAGCAAATTAGAAAACCCCATTAGTTCTAGTTCTCCTCTTTCTAAAAGTCAAATTCTCTCAGACAGACACCAGCAATCCTCCTGAGGAAGCCTACTACAATAATGTTGTACAACACCCTGCTGTAAGAAAGATGACCTCTATCCAAACCACAAGGTTGCTTATTGGCTTAGGTAAGGCCCGGGCAAGCCCAGGAAAAAACCCAACTCTGACTGGGTTTTTAAAAGATCATTTATAGATCTAAGAGTTTGACGAGCAGAGCTGCACTATACTAAGATTCAAAATATACTAGTAAAGTTATCACAGAATGGTTGAAGTTGGAAGGGATCTTTTGAGGACATCTGGTCCACCCCCTGCTCAAGCAGGGTCAGCTGGAACAGGTTACCCAGGATGATGTCCCAACAGCTTTTGAATATCTCCAAGCGAGGGAGACTCCAAAACATCTCTGGGCAACCTGTGCCATTGCTCAATCACCTTTGCAGTGAAGAAAATACTTCATGATGTTCAGAGGGAAACTCCTGTGTTTCAATGCCCATTGCCTCTGGTCCTGTCACATATCTTAACAAGTGACAAAACCATTACTGGAAGGTTATCTTTTAAGAAAACTAAACATGGCTGTTCCAAGTGATTCAGCTAACCCTATTTGACAGTAACAGCAAGTAAGATGGAGTTCTGAGAAGTTTCCAGGGTAGACCATAGAGCCTTATTAATCACTCTTACTAGCAAAAAAAAAAGTTAGGGAGAAGTCTGCTCCTCAGGCATAGTCTTAACACCTTTTCCTTATTTTTTTTTTTGTTGCTTTATTCCAATATTGCTTATTTAAAAAGCAAACACCTGCAATCTTTTAGCAATTATGCCAGCTCCAAATAGCCTGATGCATGCTAGGTGGCCTGCTTCTTTTGACTTGGCAAAATCATTGCTAAAAAAATGGGCTACCAAGTTCTTAAAACATCTGCTACCTAAATTGATGCATAGTTCTCAAGAACTGAGAGCTCATGTGCCTCTAAGCTGCACAAATGCAGATACATCCAATTGGGGGAAAACCCCACACAGCTACCAAACTGTGAGAAGTACCATCACACAGCAAGCACCAGCCTGCCTGCCTTTGGTGAGCAGCAAAGTATCAGGGAGTAAACTTCAGAAAGCCACCACAAACTCCTAACCACAGGCATCTTAACAAACTCGTAGAGACTCAGCAGCCCACATCCTCTGGAGTTAGCTTCATCTGCTCCCAGGTAGGCAGACAATAATCACTTGCACATCTTCAGGATGACCGTTGCTACTGATGATTTACACATTGTTATTTTAAATCATTCAAGCAGTACCACAGAAGATTGACACTTGCTGTTTCTTTTTTTAAGTTATACAAGACAGCATCATGTTCATATTGAAACTTCCTCCTCCCCCTGCACTTAAATTCACAGTTTATGCTGTCAAAGCTTTGTCTAGGGGATCTCTGCACTCGTATTTGTCACAAGCAAAAGACACAGAAAAAAAGATAGAATCATTCACACTCCTTCAGAATACAATATTTTATAAGACTATTAAACAAGCTTTTTTTTTTTCTAGCAATAAAATTACAGCCAATGTAGTCTCAGATGCCAGCATGAGCAACATGTGTTCCACATCATATTCAAGGGAGATGCCACGGTTCTGGCCTTGCAGCCTGAGACAGCACCAGAAGCCTTTTGACAATAAAACTTACCAAGACTGGTTTCAAAGTCATATGTTTTCACTGAAGATAGGACAGAAAAAGTTCTGTAAAAATAAGAATTGTACATTTCACTTCAGCAACTAGGAGTATGAAGTAACTCTATTCCTCCTCAAGGCTATTTTTCTAGGCACACTGACAAAGCAATTATCTTGGAGAAGAGGGAGACATTGCAACAGAATGTTTTTAACATATGTGGCTGGCAAAATGGAAGAAAGTACAAGAGACCTATATCCTACTCTGCTCCCATGAAAACTTGAAGGGCAAGACTTAATCTTCTGTAACAAGTAGAATAAATAGTGACACAGATGGGCTTGTGCACTGAGAAGGATAAAGTCTCCTGCACACATGGTTCTTTTGCTGATTGACAAGCTGTTCAGAAATTGTCTCTTCAGTGATTTCATCTACTCTCTGGGCAGAGAAAAGTATACATGTGAGGCAAATGGAGTACACCCACACAGCTGTATGTATCTGAACGATTATGAACAGTAGCTTCATTCATTTTCACTGGCACCTATATGAAAGTGGAACAGACTTAAGTCAGAAGAGTAAAACTGTGGATGCTGCTACTAAGAAAACCCACCAAAATCATGAGAAAAAGTGGTGTCGCATTAGTGACCTAAAAATGACCTAAGCAACTGGTAGAACAGATAAGAGATTACACTTGTGATAACAGAATCTTTGCAGTATCATCATAAGCAGTAATAACGGAATTGAGTGCAATTAAAATGAGGGAAGAGTATGAATGCATTCAGTGAGGGAACATTTCAGACTTCTATCCAGAAAACATTTATCAGAGGATACACCAAATGGCTAGAAAGCCCATTACTTTATTATTATTATTAATAATAATTAATAATAAAAAAATCATTGCTGAAATTCAACAGATATCACCACAGTAAAAACAGAATAGCTAGAAACACTGTCACAAACAAGGATGGGTTTCTCACCTTCACTATTCTGTATTGTTACTGTCTTCATTCTAAGAGCAGCAACTAAATACAAATGCTGCATGACAACTGTAGCACTACATAGTATCATGGTTTTTAGGTTTCAATTCAACCAACATGCAGGCAGAATCTGAAGCTATCACTTAAAAAGTTACTGTTATGGAAAGATGAATCAAAAGAAAAATCTCTTTAATTGTCAATCCCTACATTACAGTGGAAGGCAGAGGAAAGGAAGATTTGTTTGCACACTCGTGTTAACATAAGTGCCAAAGAAAATGTTCAGAAGGGAATAATTATATGTTGACATGGCAGCAGCTGTGTTTGCCAACTGAAATATGACTCAGGCATCAAAACCCCACAACTTAAAGGCTAAAGAGGAAATGTTCAGTTCAAGTACTCGTAATTTAACAACTGGACTTGAAAGTGAGAAATCTAAAAACATAGATGGTCCAACCTCATGGTTGGACAAGGAATGCAGAGCTTGCCTAATATGTTGTTCAATGACTTCAAAGGAAGAATTTTCAAATTCAGACTAAACTTATGAAATTGAAAAGCAATGCACAGAAGCACATAAAGGATCATAATTGCAGCCTTCCTTCTGTGACTTACCAAACGCTATTAGGCAGCCCCTATCTTTATGTCAGGTTGTCTTACAGCCAGATATACAATTATTTAGTTTAGAGATATGTCTAAGACCTAGATGCACATAGCAATTCTCAATGCACTACTTCAGCTTGGGGCTTAGAGGTCAATGAAAGTCAGTTCTCTCTCTTATTCCTCCCTCCTGTTGCACATAGCAGGGATTCCTGTCAAGTTTTGCTTATCAGTACGTATTTTCCACAGAAAACAATTCAAGAGGCGTGTCTAGAATAGCCTTCATCTAAACACTGGGAATCATTAGCAAATAGCAAACAAGCATTGCAAAAACTGCTCAGCACTTGCCTCATTGAAAGCAGCTCAACTATATTTCTTTACTTTTGTGGTTAACATCACGGAGCACCCAGACACCGAAATAGGATTAAGCCCTGCTCTGCTCAGTGCTACACACTGACACGTGACTTCTACCCTAAGGAGCTTGCACTGAGTCAGTGCTCTTCTGGCACACCAGACAGGCAGGACAGCATGGGCCGAGCTGCAATGGCCAAATACATTTCTCAGTTTCAGCCAGCATTCTTAGAGTCCTCACAGCTTTTACTAAGAAGGCAGGTACCAGAATTGCCATTGAATTTGTATTTTAGAAAAACAAAACAAAACAATGCCACAAACCAAACAAAAAAATCCAACAGTACCAACAGCTCTGATCATTTAACAATTATCTCAGTTGGGACAGCTGAATACAGAAAACCAGAAAGAATTTGTTCGTGTTTTTTGTTTTCTGCCCTGGCTGGGGCAGTCCTTAACCCTACGTATAAATGTTTCAGGTAACTTGCAACAACAGGCCATGAGTTTCATGATGACAGAGCTCCAAAACTACAACTCCAACGATGTATTCATTCATGCCATAACTTTACATATAATAGAATCTATTTCTGAACATATGCACCATGTGAAAGTCACAAGCATCTTCAAGAACTTTGCATGAACAACGAGCTAGAACAGATTGAAAGGAGAAGGAGTTACAGATATCGTGCCTCCCAGGGTCAGACCCACAGCTGTGCTTTTCTTAGCTATTATGTCTTCGACTTTATGTAGACTGTCATATTCATTAGCATCAACACCCACATCACTCAACCTTGAAGGCAGACAGAAAACTTTGCTCTAAGGTAATTAGATAACACAGAGATATATTTTATGTTAGCAGAATAAGGACAAATACCCACAAAAGGACAATGTTACATACACAAAACCTCCTTGTCCTTCAGATAAATGAAAAACTAAAGCAATGAAACATGTATTTCAAACCACAATATTCAAAGACTTAAAAGTGATAGCTGTAGGAGCCTAAAAACAGCATCCCATAAAGTATAACGCTTTACCATAACCATTAATGCAGAAGACAGACACATAAATCCAGCATCTCAAAAAGCAGAGCAAAGTAAATTTGGTAACACATTAGTCCCTATCTGGATAGTTGTTTGTCAGATGTCACAATATCTGCATCCTAGTATCTGAAATTTGATACCGGAAAAAGCAATTAGATTCTCCTAGAAGTTTCTTTGGCTACATTAGTTGCAGCATATCACAGTATCTACCCCTCAGCCCTTTAGCAGCAAAACTTTGCAACTTTGGCAAGTCAAATCTTAACTGAAGTAAAGTAAGATTGAATTCAATAAGATCAAAATATGCTGATACAGATACTACGCTGCTTCTGACCTATAAAAGTACCCTATGACTGCACAGTCACATACTCATTCTGCTGCCTCCTTCATCACTGCATGGTTTTGAAATGCACCTTACAGCATATCCAGTTTAAATCTAAAACATATTAGCACTTAGTGTATGAATTTACTTTTCAATAGAAAGGTTTTTCTCATTTTGTAGCTAAGAGAACCATTTGTAGCAACTGAAAACTCAGTTTTAGAGTTAGAAACCATAAGATACAGGAAATTCCCTGTTTGACTCTACTTCCTCCACAGTGTGTAACAAGACCTAGAGAATGCAACAAATGAAGGAATAGCCATTAGGCTGACACGCATCTGTTTATAACAGATGTGGTTTGAACAAGACCCAATTCTTTATGACTATGTGCCCATGTCTACTTAAAAAAAAACAAATAAGGTTCTGTATAAAACACAGAATACTTACATTTGCAACAGTGAATGAGCTAGCCAGACAGTGTTGCAACAAGCAGACTCCAGCTGAGTCCCACCATCATTTCCTGTCCTGAGTGAACACCCTAGGAATTTCAGCACAACCACAATTGTCCAGTGCACACACAGAGAACATCTCCAATGCCTAAAAGTCCTCTCCCACCTTTCCTGCATGCAAACCAAGATATTACACAAAATGATTAAAGAGAGGGCATAAATCGGCCTAAAGCAATGTATGGGGAAGACAATATAAGAGTAAAGACAGTAAAGACTTGTGAATGCCACTGTTTTGAAAATGGCCTAAGAGCCACAGTGCAAAAGTAGTTAGCTTAATCTATTGCGAATACAGGTGAGGGAGTATTATTTAAAGATACCTTTTTTAAAATATTTTCAACAATAAAAATAAAAGCTCATGAAAATTAAAACTCTTGTTACCCATGGTTTTCAGAAACTGTTAATGAAAACACATGCTTTAAATAACCAAACTAGGCTTACAAAGCTCTGTTGAAATTAAGTAGAGTAAAATGCTCTGAACTCTATGAGTGAAACATTGTGAACTCTATAATTAATCGATGAAAGTCAAGGGATGAAGCAACTACTCCCTGTGTCCTTTCTCAAGAAAACAGAAAGAAGAACACTGTTACCATCATTAGAGACCTAGGACAAAACTGTAAAGCAGACAAATTACCTTACATTTATTAAATGCCGTTCCAGACTAGCCATTCCAGATATCCTCTTAGTAAAAATAAAAGTCTCAGTGAAGAGTACTTCACTGTCACTGAGGTGTACACCAAACAGTTTTCAAGTAATGGCGTATTTAAAAGCTCATATTGCTTAATTGGTCCACAAATGGAAATTAAATCAACCTGGAAACCGAAGACGGATTTAATTAACCTATTTTCTTTAAGATGCAGGGGAGAAAAAAAAATAATAATAATGGTGGCTTTTCCTTTTTTTATTATTATTTTATTTTACGAGCGCACAGAGAAACACAGAACTAGAGGAGAGTGACGGCTTTGCAAACACCTCCAAGAATTCTGAAGTTCCATTTCACAGCCAGCCGGCTGCCGGGCGATTCCCCAGAGCCCGCAGCCGGCGAGGAGATCTGTCCCAGCCCACGCCGGGAACGGCCACCGCTCCCCGGGCAGCGCCAGCCCGGTGTGACACAGCCCGCCCGGAATGCGCTCCACCTCGGTGCCACACGGAGCGCACCAGGAGTCAAATAACCCCGTCAGCGGCACCCTCCTGGAGCAGGGAAAGATGTCTAAGTTGGCTGCCGCTCCAGAACAGCCGCGTGGGGCTGTGACAGCGCGGCCGGGGACCACGAGGGCCACAGGAGGTGGTTGGAGAGGGGCTCGGCGGGGCAGGCGGGAGAAGGCGCTGCACCGGCAGCAGCCCCGGCCGTCAGCCCTGGGCGCCCTCGCTGCCAGCCGGGCGAGAAAGGTGCTTTCCGTGCGCTCAAACGCCACTCTCCTCGCGTGCCCAGTTCGCCGCCGCCGCCCCCCAGCCGGGCTCGCCCCGCGGCCCTTCAGCGAGGGCAGCGCCCCCGCCCCCGCCCCAGCCCGCCCGGGGGTGCGCCCCGCTACACCGCCCCCTCCCTTCGGCGGACACCCACCTGAGCTCCTCACCTACGGCCCGCCGGGCGCCCCCGCCATGGCCCCCGGGCAGCGGCGCCCCGCAGGCAGGAGCGAGGGAGGGAGGACGGAGCCTGAAAGCAGCGACAGCCGCCACCATAAAGGGCCGCTCCACCTGCGCCGGTTCGGGCGGGAGTGCTCGCTCCGACTGCCGGGGAGCGCCCACAAGCGGGACCGGCGTCGGGACCGCCGCGCTCGACTGACGGCCCCGCCGGCCAACAGGAGGAGCCGCCGCGCTGCCCCCGCCCCGCCGCCCGCAGGAGCCGCTGCTCCCGCCCGCCTTCCCGGCCGGCGGGGCGGGGGAAGGGGGTGTTTCCATGACGTCACGGGCAGCGCCCGCGGACAGGTGGGGAGCGGTCCCCGAGGGGACGCGGGGACAGGAGTCCCGGGCTAAGCCGGAGCTGAGCCCGCGAGTCGGCCTTAAGCAGCCGGGGCAGGGCGGGCTGCGGGCACGGCAGGGCAGGGCGGGCGCGGAGCTAATCCCGCAGCGGCCCTGCGGGAGACTCGGAACCGAGGGAGCGATGGCTCCCTGAGCCGCCTCGTCCCGAGGGAGCGGCTTACCACGCCGTAGAGGTGAAGTGCGAGCGGGTGCCGGCAGAGAGGGCTTGTCGGGGGCTCGCCGCACCCGCGGCAGCCCGAGGGCATCACTTCCCGCTCACTGGGAGCGCTTCCCGCGCCTGTCCTTGCCCGCCGCCTCGGGAAGAGCTCCTCCGTGGGAGAGAACCACCCCTACCCGCCTTCCCCCACTCCCCCCGCCCAGCACCGGCATCCTAAAATTAGCGTGTTCCTCTGCGCCTTATTTGAAAAGAAACAACTTGAATGACAAATTAGATACAGGCCGTTAGAAGTGCGCTGGACGGCTTCCACGAACTCTGAATGTCTGTGCTAAATCCTTCAGAAATTGTTACTGCTTGCGAGGATGTAGACGGGATGTGACCTAGCGCACCATTCACGCCGTTTTTATTTACAAAGTGCGATTTAATCCACATTTAGGAGAAAGGGAGGGGTGCGGGAAGAACCCCCGGTTTCCTTACTCAGCCTCATGTGCCCAAAACTGATCAGCTGCTTTTTTATTCCATTCAGAACTCAATGCTTTTCTCAGCTGGAGAGAAAGAGAAACCCTTTTCTTCATGTATACTATTCATACAGCCAGCATTAAAAAACAGCAAAAGCATTTGGAAAAGCAAGCTCGAGTGACATTCCAAAAAGGTAGAGAGGGTATTAACAGATGAGAACTTGTAGTAGCATAACCCAGGAGTAGAGTAGTACCTTGCACTTTGAGTGAAACCTTGTAAGGGTGTGAGAGACACCACAGAGTATCACTTTTATTAAGAACGCTATCCAGTGGAGGCTTCCCAAACCATAGGCACCAGAGTGACCCAACACCGTGAAAGCTGCTTTCAGAGCTGGCCTACTACAGTGGTGAGGGCATCTGTTGCCTCTGCTGCTGACTGACACCATACAGCCTGATGATAGCTTAAGGAGGTGCTGCCTACACAATGAAAACTCAAGCAATGACTTCTTGGTCAGCATCAAGCATGGAAGTCAATGAAAAGCTACAGAAGCAGTTTTAGTTTTCATTATATTGTTTAATGTAGCTCCAAGTTGCTGCTGTATGGGAATTCAGGCATTCCTGGAGGGTATATATCAGCATGCAAACAACTGCAATTTAACAATAGCATATGGCAATTCCTTAGGTTTCAGGTTTTATAAAAGTTTGCTTTTATAAATCCAGGTTTTAGGACAAAATTAGCACTCACTGTCATTTTAAAGAGCACGATTGTTGAACTAAGGGCCCCAAATAGCCTGCAGCAGCAAATCGGTTAAGGAAAAATTAGACATCTGGAATATGTTGATGATACACCTTTCTAGTGATCACATGATATAACAGCACGCTGTTAGATAACAGCATGTTTCCTATGCGTGTGCGGCCTGTTCCAGCTTCCACTGAAACCAAACTTAGACCACCTCTTGATTTAAAAGTAACTGGATGTCTCCCTGAGGATGTACAGTCTCAAAGCTCTGCAACAGAAAGGAAAAAAACAATGTAAAAATAAAATTCTCTTTGAGACCAAAATCTCCATCTTGAGTCCTGCCAAATAGACAATCCCTAGGCAATCCCTGTTTGAGGTTCCTGAAATATTTAGGACCTTTACTGTTCTTGTGTAAAAAACATGGACTAAGCACATCTCTGGGCTATATTAAATTATTTCACTGGAGTTACAGCAGAAAGGAGTTTGATCTTTCTATGGATCTAGGGCTTTGTTTCCTTTCCTTTTTTCTTCCCTTCTGTTGAATAGAAACAATGAATATTGTAGTGCTCTCTTTTCCTGGGCTAAAGAGAAGTTTAAAAAATAAATTAATAACAAGCCTTTTAAGAATACACACAGAGAAATAACGACAGTTCATTAACTGAGATGGCAAAATACAAGGTGGTTGTAAACATCAGGGGAAATGCATGGGCAGAAAGTCTCTGTGTGAATATAGACTGCTGTTTTTCCTTCTAAATAGATCCACCAACACAAACTCATCCGGTTTAGAATCGTAAAAGGAAGGTGGCTAGAGTGTTCCTCAGCACCATGCACTTAACCTTTGATTTGTCCTTGTTCTCTGGGTTTTCTGTTCTGATTGATGGAGCCTCATGAGACTGTAATCTTTTCAGAGCTATTAAGAGGAACTCCATTCGACATAATCCAACAGGTATTTTTTTATTTCAGTTTCCCTTTGATCTATTATAATTCAGAATTAAATTATATGGTCTGAATTAAAACTCTACTAATACGTGTGTCCTTTTAGCTTGCTCTTTCCTGTGGTTCTGTAAAGATAGTTCAAAATAATGTTTCCAGTGGTGCAATGAAAGGGATTGTCTTTTGATTCCCAGCTTGATTTTTTTGTCCTTTAATTATTAGGTGAAAATAATTACTGCAACTCTATTGAACTCAAAGACATGCAATGATGTTTCATGTTTAAGCAAACTTAGTCTCGTGAGTAAGCAAGCTTCCCTACCATGTATATGGACCACAAAGAGAAAGGCTTGTTATGAGACACAAGTAATGACCTGTGGTTTGAGCTGAACAACTGACAAATAAGACTTGTGAAGAGCTTCTACATTTACAGCAGATGGATATATTTATCAGTATCCTTGTGGCTGAGAAGGTGTGAGCTGCAGGAGAGTTCTGCACATTGCAAAGTTATTGGATTCATCTGTCTTTCTCTTCTGATGACTATGCATATATATCTTCAGTCCGGTGCAGGAGTTATCTGTCTTGAAATTCAGAAACATCTTTGTGCACAAAAATAAATCTGTCTTTGGTACCTTTTCTCTTGCTATCAGGCATCCCCATCATGTAATTTCTGTCCTTATGCTAGTACCTTTGATTTTATTCTCAGTCAGTGCTGAGAAGCCTCTATCCCTCTGACAGTGCCTTGACAAACATTGCTGTTGTCCTGTTGCACTTACTGGCTGGTCTTATGGAAGCTACTGGCATTACTTTTCCTGTATCTTTCTTGCTGGTACTTCTAAATGTTGCCTATCTCCCCAGGCTGCCCAGGCCTCTTTTCACATTACCATAGTTACTGGGTTTTCTTCCGTGGTCTGTCTGGCTTCCCAACTAGAATTATCCATGTTAAATTCCCTTTGGAGCCCTTCTGGATACCTCTGAGGTAAAAACATATTATGTCTGTTGCAAAATTCATTAATTGTTCAATACTTCAAGCAGTCTTGACTGTGCCCTTCAATTTGTGTGGTGGTCAGAGCTCTATAGCTGTGGGCGAAAGCAGACCTGCTGTCACAGCACTGTTTACTTTTCTTCCCCTTACAAGCTGCTAAACTGATTGTCATTTACTTATTCAGGTGAGAGTAGAGAGCTGCAACGCTCACGTCTTTCCATGTTGGCAAAGCAGATGTGTGACCAGAAAATGGAAAGGTGAAAAACTGAAAAGGAATGAATATCCTCCAGCCTGGCACTCAGCGAGAGGGTCAATGTACCAAAAAGAAGTTTGCTCTAGCCCAAAATTTACAAAGCTGGAATACAAGGAACTGGACAGCAAACATTAAAAAGATGCACAGATTTACCGTGTCTGCCATGACCATACATAGTGTATACCTGCTGCATAACATGATATACGCAACATGACATGACATGTAACGACATGATAACACAGCTTTACAGCCTCTTTCCACAGCACTGCTGATGCATCTCAGGAGGTGCCAGTGCACACCAGAGAAATAGAGAAGGCATGCAACATATATGGCTTAAAAAAGACCCAAAAGCCAAAAATGCAGTCTCTGCAGAACCTGTCTTTTGTGTGTGCCTGTGTTTGTGCATTATTTGCCACAGTAGGATATGTGGACTTGGAAATCACTAAACTACAAACAGTAATATTAATCACTGCTGCTAGAAGTACTTTCCTTGCTTTTGATTTGAGTTTTATTTGTGTATTTTATTTAGCTCCAGGGAAACTGGGAGATCCCAGTTGTATTCCATCTGGCTCCCGGGCTTACTGCATTTGAGGGCCAACTTCTGAATGTTAAGTGGTCACTGTGTGGGGAATGACCCAACCTAACATCCAGACCTCTAGAAAAACAGAGAATTAAGAATCACTGTTTCTTATTCTTCACACAGATGAGGATATTTTTCCAAGCAGTAACTTTAATACTGCCTTGGAAATGAGAGGCAACCCCAAGGTTTCCAAGAGGAAGTAATTCTGATTTTTAGTTTTTTTTTTAATAGTAGCACCTTCCTTTAAGAAGAAAAGCTAGCAAACTGGCAATTGAATATTCTGGATTTCTCAGTCTTGTGCTGGTTTCATACATACCAGATGCTGTTTTATAACATTTATCCTCCTCCCCCTCATTGGTGACTATTACTCATTTGTCCAAGTGTTCTGGGATTTTAGTATTTGTCTAAAATGCAGTCAGATGGAAAAAAAAATTAGTCCTATTTTTTTCCATGTTACTTAAGGCAGAAAGTATCAGAGTACATGGAGGTTTACTGTATTCAGAAAGCATGTTTACAGATAAGTGATACAGGTCTCTGCAGAATCTGGCATCCAGATGCCATTCAGCTGGCAGAGAGCAATACAGCTATTAGGCAACAGTGTAATTCAGTGCACTGTGGGCCAGATTATCCCTCCCTATTGATGCAGGCCTGGTTCTTGCAATTGCTAGCGAGGGGTTCTATCTGGAGTAGGAGAGACAGAAACCTCCTGTGGAGTGCAAAGAATTAGTGGAGATACTCCACACCCAAGGGTCCTTTGGCTTTCTGGAGTCTGAGATAGATGCAGATGGAAGACTTATCTATCAAGACTTAAAGCAACCAAAGTTTCTGCTTACTTCATTGGGCTCTGGGTGAGGCCCAGGCATACCTCCTGTGTTATTCTTTTTCCTTAACTATTGCACACAGCCTGGAGCACTTCAAATCCAGAGGTTAGGGCTCTGCTCTCCTTTTCTCAGAGGATCTGAACACAGACTCTTTAATCTTTGATTACTGTCATGATTTCTGCGGTGAGAATAGGATCTCAGTTTCTCTTATTAGGACTAGCTTTCCTATTCTTTTCCTTTGAATACACACAACAGGTAAAAACATGGAAACAGTAATGCACAAAAACTGCTGATGTCAAATTACTTCATTCTTTTGGGACCATGAACAAAAAGTAAGAATAAGACACTGAATTTATATCTGGAAGGCCATGGGATAGATGCCTTTGCACTTAACTTCAAAGTAAAAATAAATTATATTGTTCAAACCCTGTAAATTAGACCTACAAAGTATATTTCCTGCCAGCATGAACAAAGTTTTCCATTGTGTGAACCTTAAGGTTGTTAGTACTTCATTTGAGTGCATGTGATACTCAGCAAGTGTCAATAATAGCAGTAATGAGCATGACCCTGACAATGTGTGCATGTCCAGCTGCAAACATTAAACTTGTTAGTGAACAGTTATTCCTGACTGGTGTCAGAATGAAAGAGCAGAGAGTCAACTCTCCTCATACTCACTTGAAAGTTACGCTTCTGGCCTCCAACCAAAGAGCTGTTCCAGAGCCTCCCTGCTCCAGTGATCAGACAGTCTCCCAGTTCTCAGACTGAGCACAGTTACATCCAGTTTGTGCCTATTGATTCTACACACCCTGTTGTGGTTTAACTACAGCCAGAAATCAAGTACCACACAGCCTCTCGCTCACTCCCTCACCAGTGGGACTGGGGAGAGAATCGCAGGGGGAAAAGAAAACTTGTAGGTTGAGATAAAGAAAGCTTAACAGGAGAAACAAAAGCTGTGCATGCAAGCAAAGCAAAACAAGGAATTAAATCACTGCTTCCCATGGGCAGGCAGGTGTTCATCCAACTCAGGAGAGCAGGGCCCCATCACATGTAACGGTTACTTGGGAACATAAACTTCTTTCTCCTTCCACCTCCTTTTTATACTGAGCATGATGTCATATTGTATGGAATATCCCTTTTGGTCAGTTGGAGTCACCTGTTCCATCTGTGCTTTCTCCCAACTTGCCAAGCATTACCAGCCTCCTTGCTTGTGTTACAGTATGAAAGGCAGAGAAAACCTTGGCTCTGTGTAAGCACTGCTCAGCAATAACAAAAATGTTTCTATATAATTGACACTGTTCAGCGCAAATCCAAAAGACAGCCCCAGTCTAGCTACTGTGAAGAAAATTAACTCTACTCTAGCCAAAACCAGCATACACTCCCAGACCTGCACTTCAGTAACAGGTTAATGTAGGAGATCCATCCACTGCCATAGCCATTAGGTGCCTGTACTGAGCTAAGAGTTTCACCAGAGGACAGTAGAAAGCATGCCTGTTGCTGTGGTGAATTAACTACTAATTTTGCAACAGGTTTCCAACAGGAAAACTGTTCATTCTGACTGCCGAGTTGCCGTTATCTGGGGAAAAAACTAAGATAGGTTAGTTCTGTTGATGTACAGTAGTAGCCTCTCCTCCTTCTGTATTGCAGCCATTACTGTCAGGGCCTGAATTTTAAAATGGTTCAGATACATACTAGTAAGCTTACTTCACATTTTCAGGGCTGCCAGCAGACCTTATTTGACAGAATAATACGTCTTCCCAGACATCGTAACCCTGGCTCCACACAAACAAGTCAGTAAGTCCAGACAGATTTTTTTTTTTTTTTTTTGCCAGAGGCCAGCAGTGGTTCCAGGCAGAAGGGACAGCCAAGAAATGAAATCTTCTGCTTTATTTGAAGAAGCATTACTGTTCCAGGCAGCAGCATCAGACCACATCTAGAGCTGTTGAAATCAATGGAAAACTCATTCTTTAAGTTCAATGAGTTGTGTGTCAGATGCCTCACCTAATGGATCAAAATGTTGAGTGGCTGTGATTTGCCTTTGCCTTTCAAGATATTGATGAGAATCCAGGCAGCTGTGGGAAGACAACCTTCTCCATCCCCCACTATTTCTTCATGATAATTGAGGCAAGACTGACCACCCAGTCTATTACTCAATGTATCCTTTCATCCATGCTGTTTTTCTAAGGGTTTACTGCTCAGGAATGGATCTCTGTGGTTAAGGAAGTTTTGAAAATGATAAAGCAATGAGAGCTTTTAATTGAAGTCAGAGGTGATTGCTGAGAAAGAGAAAAACAATAGTATTTATGGCATTAGTGCCACAGTTTGACATGACTGGCTGATAAAGTAAAGTAGAGGAAAAGCGAACTTCCCATACAGCCCATGTTGGGTAAAGCACAAATATAGAGGTTACTAGCAAAAGACATGAAAGGAAGTTTACTCACCTGCAAGCCAGGTATGGCCAGTTCATCATGATCACCTCAAATCCAGTCAGTTGCTGATTAGGCAAGTAGTCACTTAGCACAAATTCAATTAACAGTGCCCTCAACCATGACAGAAATGTGCAGCTGCCTTTCCACTTTTCTGCATCCAGAAGAGGTGTAGGAAAGGGATATCCACACAAGGTTTTAAAGCCAGCCACTTCTAAAATCTCCTTTTGAATACAAATAGACAGAGATTTCTCAGCTGTTAAGATTTTTATTTTAATAAGCTGCTATTTTTAAATGAAATAAAAAAAAAAACCAAACAAATAAAAACAAACCTGTTGAATAGTTCGGCAAATATTATACCAAAAATGTTGAGATCATTGGTCTGTACACACTTGAAGAAACCAAGATTGAACAAATGTATTTTATAATCTTTAAAACCAGAAGGTACTCCATTCACAACTGAAGAAGGAAAATATTTGGCAGAGACACGGAGCTGCTTATATACATTCATTATCCCTCAGGGCTCAGTACTGGGGCCAGTTCTGTTTAATATCTTTATCAATGACTGGACAAGGAGATCAAGCGCACTCTCAGTCAGTTTGCAGATGATACCAAGTTGGGTGGGAGTGTTGATCTGCTGGAGGGTAGGAAGGCTCTGCAGAGGAATCTGGACAGGCTGCATTGATGGGCCAAGGCCACTTGTATGAGATGCAACAGGTTGAATGCCACATCTTCCACCTGGGTCGCAACAGCGCTACAGGCTTGGGAAAGAGCGGAAAAAGACTTGGAAGTGCTGGTTGACAGCAGTTGAACATGAGCCAGTAGTGTGCCCAGGTGGCCATAAAGGCCAACAGCATCCTGGCTTGTATCAGAAATAGCGTGGCCAGCAGGACGAGGGCAGTGATTGTTCCTCTGTACTTGGCACTGAGGAGGCTGCAATTTGAATCCTGTGTTCAGTTTAGGGCCCCTCATGATAACAAAGGCATTGAGGTGCTGGAGAGAAGGGCAATGAAACTAGTGAAGGGTCTGGAGCATAAGTCATATTAGGAGTGGCTGAGTGTAGTGGGTTTCTGTGGCTGGGTTTTGGTAGCGGGGGTGGGGGGGTCAGCTACCGGGGTGACTTTTGTTAGAAGCTGCTAGAAGCTTCCCCTGTCCGGTGGAGCCAATGCCAGCCAGCTCCAGGACAGAGTTCCTGCCACTGGCCAAGGCCAAGCCAATTTGGAGTGATAGTAACACCTCTGTGATAACATATTTGAGAACAGAAAGTTGTTGCGCAGAAAGAATTCCAGCCAGGGAAGAGCAGGGTGAGAACATGGGAACAACAATGCACACACCAAGGTCAGCGCAGAAGGAAGGGGAGGAGGTGCTCCAGGTGCCGGAGCTGAGGCCCTGCAGCCCATGGTGCAGACCATGGTGGGGCAGCTGTGCCCCTGCAGCCCATGGGGGACCATCGGGGTGCAGAGACCCACCTGCAGCCCACGGAGGAGCCCATGCTGGAGCAGGTGGATCCATGAAGGAGGCTGTGACCCTGTGGGAGGCCCAGGATGGAGCAGGGTCCTGCTGGAGACCTGCAACCCGTGGAGAGGGAAGCCCACACTGGAGCAAGTTTATCCCAGGTAGGACTTGTGGCCCCTGTGGGGGACTCATGCCGGTACAGTTCATTCGTGAAGGACTGCACCCCATGGAGGAGTGACCCACGGGACAGCAGTTTGGGAAGAACTGCTGCCTGAGGGATGGACTCATGCTGGAGAGGTCCATCAAGGACTGTCTCTCGTGGGAGGGACCCCATGGGAGCAGGGGGAAGGACTCCTCTCCCTGAGCAGAGGCAGAAACAAGAGCTGACTGCAACCCCCCATTCCCCAGCCCCCTGCAGCACTGGGGGGGAGGAGGGAGAACATGGAAGGAAGGAGGGGTGGAGGGAAGGTGGTTTTAAGACTTTTATTTCTTGTTCTTTGGCTCTTATCCTGTTAGTAATAAATTTAAGTACTATCCCCACTTTGAGTCTGTTTTGCCTGTGAAGGTAATCAGTCACTGACCTCTCCCAGCTGTTATCTCAACTCATGAAGCTGTTTTTTTTCCTCTCCTCTGTCCAGCTGCAGAGGGAGAGGCTTTAGTGGGTACCTGGCATCTGGCCAGGGTCAACCCACTACACTGAGGAAGCTGGGGGTGTTTAGCTTGCAGGAGGCTCAGGTGTGACCTTATCACTCTCTACAAGTGCCTGAAAGGAGGCTGTAGCCAGGTGGTTGTCAGTCTCTTCTCCCAAGTAACATAGTATATAATGAGAAGAAACAACCTCAAGTTCTCCCAGGGAAGATTTAGATTGGATATTGGGAAAAATTTGTCCACCAAAAGGGTGGTGAGGCATTGAAAAAGGCTGCCCAGGGAAGTGGTGGAATCACCATCGTTGGAGGTATTTAAAAAACATGTAGATGTGGCACTTCGGGACATAGTTTATAGGTAGACCTGGCAGAGCTGGATTAATGGTTGATCTTAAAGGTCTTCTCCAACCTACAAATTCTATGATTGTCACAGTTATTAGTATAATGGAATGGCAGGAAATAACTACCTGTGGGGAATTCAGGGTTATCCTTGTTTTTTCAAGTAATAAAGGCAACAGACATGTCCCAGAGACATCTTTGAAAAGATGAAATTAAACATAGCTGGAAGCAAGTGATATAAGAATGTCTAGTGAGAACTAAAATAAGAAGCAGCTGAATTTGAAAAATCCATCCCACAAAATGAAAAATGGCTCTTGAATTAAATGGGTTGTTTATTTGACCTTAGAGAGCTAAGGCAATGTGTTATGGCAAACATTTCTTTGCAAGGAGAAAATGAAAAAACGCAATATTCACTCTTAAAGTGGAACTCATGTTGATTTTAGGAATCATCTGGGTTATAGATTTTTAGCTTCGTATAAGGTAAAGAATTAATGGTGTATTTCTGAGGCAGCTGAAGGACTATTGTAGGCTGGAAGCAGATGGTCATAACCATAGGGGGAGAAAAACAAGCAAATATGCCTCCCATGCACTGGCTTTGATAAGCCAAAATGAAGTCACTTAATAATGGTGGAAAAACCATTTATTTTCCAAGATGTAAATGTTCTTTCAATATTAAAAGGCTAAGGAAGGATGAGAGATGATGTTGATTTAGAGCCTTGAAATGTTGTCAATGAAGTTTTTTTCAAAGAGGCTGTAAAGGAACTTCAGAATCAGAAGTGAAAGGTAAAGTCATATCATGAGTTAAAAACTAGCTGAGAGAGAGACTGTGAAGAGCTAGAATAAATTACTGCCTCTTAAAATGGAAAAAGGTTAATAGCACGATGCCCCAAGGACCCTGATTGGAGCCACTGTTCTGTATATTATTCAGAGTCTGGAAGGATGAATGGTCTGGTAGTAATATTTGCTTGTGATACAGATTATTTGGGTTTGGCACAGTTTGGGAGGATTATGAAGAATACCAGATGGATCTAATAAAGCTACTGTAAATGTCTGGAAGCAATATAATTGTAAATGAAGTATCAACTGCCATGGTTTAACCCCAGCAGCAACTAAGTACCATGCTGCCACTCACACACTCCCCCTCCCCAGTGGGGCATGGAGCAGAACTAGAAAAGGGTAAATGCAATGGTTTGAGCTAATAACAGTTTCATAATTGGAATAAAGTCAAGTATGATACTGATACTACTACTACTAATAGTAATGAAAAGGGAGGTAACAAAAAGAGAGAGAGAAATAAAACTCAAGGACAAAAAAACCCCCTAGTGACTCACAATACAGTTGCTCACCAAGCATAAATGATGCCCATCCCATCCCTGAGTGGTGGTCACTCTTCCCAGCCAATTCCCCCCCAGTTCATATACTCAGCATGATGTTCTGTGGTGTGGAATATCTCTTTGGCCAGTTCGAATCAGCTTTCCTGGCTGTGCTGCTTCCTCCCAGCTTGCTGTGCACTGGCAGAGCATGGAAAATCTCAAGTCCATGGTTTAGAGTAAGTACTACTTAGCAACAACTAAACATCACTGTGTTATCAACGTTATTCTCATACTTAATACAAAATATAGCACTGCACCTATAGCTACTAGGAGAAAAATTAACACTACCCCAGCTGAAATCAGGACACCAACAGACAAAATTCAAGATAAGGCTTGTTGAAAGAAATGTAGGCTGTGGCACACTTGTGTGCAGTGGGCTCTGACTGAACTGCAACATCCAAGGACAGGTCTAAGCACAACTGGCAAGAAGACCATTAGAAAAACGCCAGTAAAACTACCACTGTGGTTGCTGTCATCTCGAGGCTGTTTGCAAATATGATTAGGGCCAGATTCAAAAAAGTGAAGTAGTAACTGAAGCACTTGGAGAAGATGTGTGAGAACCAGTTCGCCTTCCTCCCCGTGAGGGAAGTCTGTATCTCCTGGGGGAATGCCACAGGGCTACCACAGCAGAAGCTATGCCAGAGGGTGTGGGTTGAGGGCTTTCATTTACTTGGAGAAAAAAAGGGAATCCTTGACTTTGGCAGTGATTAAACTATTCCCAGGAAGATGCAATGCTTTAATGACTTTACCTATCTAGTGCGTTTGATTAGTTGCATCCAAAAAATTTGATTCCTTCCAGCTATCCCAGAAAATGCTTTAGACAGGACGTTAGGGGTCCCACGTCATGCTTACTCACTGAAGAAGCAGGAACAGTAAAGTTGGAGGGTTAGACTATATTTTGCTCTGCTTTTATTCTAAGCAAAGTATTTCTCTGAATGGAATATTTGTGTCAAATAAACCAGTGTTTTTCATGGTTTGTTTTGACAAGGAGAATATAGACTGTAGTCTTGATTGTAACCAATTTTTGTTTAAATTGTCCAGTTTAGCTGTCAAATCAATTTGTGGTGCTCAAGATGCAAGTGCATGTTGTCAGCTCAACCGGGACATCTGCTGAGTGTTCAGTAATTGTCAAGAAGTGAGTAAAGTATTAGCATTTGTAAGAAGAAAATGAAAGGTAATAAACAAAACAATGTGATACCATACAGTGTTCTTCTTGTCTTCACTTTGTCAGTTAACAACAGGCTGCATCTGAGCCCTCGAAACTTAAAGGCGTTTTTCAAAGACATCCCACGTTGCTTTCTTGTGTGGCTTTTTTCATTTCTACTCCCTCATTTCATCTACCTCTTTTTTTCTTTTGTTCCTTCACCAGACTACCATGTACCTAAGTTCAGACCCAAACACTCCGTCTACTATTTTTCCTTTATTTCCTCCTCTCACCTCCTCAGGCAGCCGTCCTATCACTTCGGTATATATTCGAGATTGAGAATAACTTGAATTTGAAAAGCATCTTTTTTTTTCTAAAAATCTCTATGCTTTCAATTCTTGAAATCTCCCACTTAAAAGAAAATGATCCAGACATAACCAGCTGACACTTTCACAAATCATCACTGTCATCATAAAAGGTCTCCAGTGGCAATGTGAGTTGTATATTCAGTATCCACTCTGAAAAAGAATAAAAGGAAGGAAAGTAACAGAATGTATTGGGGGAAGAATGCAGTGTGCTGCTCGGGCTTCTGTGAGACCAAGCAGCTCAGGGAGGAGATGCCCAGAAAGGTGACTCTTTCTATTCAGCAAATGTAGGCTGAATGGCAGTGACAGACTTCTGCCTTCAAACTGCCAGCTGAAAAGATCTGAGTCATTCGGGTGAGATTTCTGAATATAAATGGCAAAAAACAACTCAGAGTAAGAAACTTCAAAGGGAAGGAGAAGACAGTATTACATCGGTAGCAGAACTAATGATCTCCTACATATTTGTTTCCCTACGTATTTTTCCTACAAAACTCCACTCAATAACCATGGATTTCCCCTCATCTTTCCCAGTTTACCTACATGTCCCTCAGCTCTCCTACAATATTCTCACCTCACTGCAGATCCTCTAATTACCAGGCAGGGAAGAGGCCAGATGTGCTCTAGCTGAATTCAAGCTCTGCAGCTGGTCCATTAGTAGCACAGGCTAACAGGTCAGCCCATTCTCTCCCAAAAGAACAATGGCTGAGTATTTCCTCCTTTTCCTGCATCACAAAGGAAATAATATGATTTTTTCTACCAAACCACAGGTTTTTTACATAATTTGCAGGAACTTTGCGAATTTGCCAAATATGCCTGAAATCAGTCTGAAGTTCATAGTTAGTAGAACTAAATTGATAGATGGGTGAACAAACAACCTGGGTGAGCAGGCATTGCTTCCATATGAAAACAGACTAAAAATAGTTTTCCATTGTGAACGCCCAACACTCTGGAGCCTCTTTTCACAATGAATAGAATTAAATAATCTCAGCCATTTTAAATGAAGCTGAGATATGTGATCCAGCTGAAATAACTTTGTAAATGGAAATCAGCTCCTAGAAATACAAAAGATGAAAAAGGCAAAAGAATCTCTAATAAAATCTGGGTTGAAGCACTGCAAGTATTGAGCAGGCTTCTGGTAAAATACTATCATCCTGGTCACCAGATTCAGTCATTCTTGTCTTTTTTTAGCTTGTATGAAATAGGCAAGTGAGCTTTAGTTTATATTAATCCATCCAAAACCAAAATAATGACAGTCTCCTCCTAGCTAGCTGGTGTAGAATTAACTAGGTGGCATAGTAACTCTGGTCTCGGTGTGGAGATTTCCACATGGGCTTCTTGTGAGCCAGGTTGATTCTGGAAGCAGTATACCCATGCTCTCGGGTGGATGCTCTCTAGGACTCACTGGGTTGAGCTTATGCTAGTTTGGACAGCCCTGTACTGCAGAGTTATCTACTATTTGCAGGTGCTGATGTCAAGTTTTACCACTGTTTTTATTAACTTTGTTATTGTCTTGTCTAGCTTATCCTAACACCTGCCTGCCCTAGGTAAAAAATGGCTTGAATTGTGAAAGCTACAGGGGACAGATAGTTGTGTGCATGTGTATGGGGGAGAATGTCTGAAGCTGAACTCCTGAACTGTCAAGCTCAGCCTAGAAGCCTCCTGCTTACTAACTCCAACTTGTACAGGCTGGTAGTGAATTTTGGTAACACCTGGACTAAACAAAAGCAGCACGTCCTGAATCCTTCAATTAATGAAGAGACATGAGCCAGAGCCACCAATTACAAGGCTGATCATATGCATGCACTTCAGACTGTTGAAACTAGGGAAAATGGGGTCCTTGAATTTTGGAAAGAATAGCTGGTGACAAAATGAAGGGTTCCCAAAAAGAAGTGGTCTCAGTAAAAAGAAGGTGGCCTGGAAAAAGAAAGGTGGAGATCTTGGCTAGAGGAAAGGTCCTGAAAGTGGAGGAAGATCCTAGAGTCCTGAGGGCTGTGTGTTGCTGAATGCTAGGGGATGGCCTTCCTGGATGAACAGTGATGTTCCTGCTGTGAAGAGAAGTTGAGACATAACACTTGGGGTGGTGGCAAGAATGAGAGAGTGCATGAAATAATTAAGAAGGGTAACAGTTCTAATCTTGTTAGTTGTTAAGTAAACCCCAGTTCCCAGATCCATGGTGCGTTGTCATTTGTTCTGTCTCATCCATGCCACTGCTACTTATTTAAAGCAGTCTGAATTTCCTGGGCTAGAGATGATGTTGGATCATGTGAATTTTATACATTTCTTTGCTGTTGTAATACAAGAGATAAAAAGAACATTGTCATATAATTACCGTTTTCCTCCAAAGATTTCTCAGCTGATACAAAAGCACTCCAAAGCACACCGCCCAGTGGAAAGGAACACTGACACTTTTAACCTTGAAAGTAGACACCCAAACCAGAGTAATGGGATATAAAAGGTAAACACTGGCCTGATTAAAAAATTGCTGGTGTTCTAAAAATGTGTGCATGTAAAAGGCCTTTTCCAGATGTAATAAAAAAACCTTAATATGGAAACTCATCAATACTAAGAAGTCTGTAAACTGTTAAAATGTGTGTAATTAAAATCAATTTATCAGGAATACAACATATTTACAATACAATAGAACTGACTGGTGCCTGGATGAGTCATAGTAATAGTAACTTTTCAAAGAAATTGCCCACAACTAACAGTGACATGTTTTTGAGTGACTAAGCCCAAGTCCTTTTCGTGGTGTGAAGTGAACCACTGGAGATTTGCAATGACATCTCACTGTGTTTTAAACCCATCTAGATTATAAGCACTAGTTTTGTATTAGCAATCTGCTTCTCCTTTCTCCTCTGTCTCCACAATAAACTCTTGACAACTCTTTTTGAAGGTCAGATGAGCATGTTAAGCTGTCCATGTGGATGTAACATTTTTTCACTGTTTTCAACTGTCCTGTAAGCAGAGCTGAGAAAAGTCAGAGGCCTCTAGTTCCTTGATTAGACAGAACCACTTGCTTTGGCAGCTCAATATCTTGTGGTAGCTCAGGGCAGGCATTTTCTTCTGACAGCATTCCAGTGATGTAATCATAAAAGCTGCAAACAATTATCTTCTCAGAATGTTTCTGAAACTTACTAGTGAGGGCAGTAAGACAAACTAGTGAGGACAATGACTGTGACAGAACTCTTGGAAGAAAAAAAGGGTGTCACTACTTTGGCATGTCATTTCCATTACACTTTTTACTGCTAGATCTTCACAATGCTAGACTAGGACAATAATAAATGATGGCCTTCTTATTTTCTGCAGAGTAAACTTGTGGGCTTTTTATGTTTTGCACCATTTTTGCAGACCTGTGCCCACTGTCTGTCTACAAAGAATATAGTTGCAGCATCTTTCATCCTGGTAAAACAAATATCATGCAAAACTTCTGGTTTGCTCTCTGCAACCAGGTTTTCCAGCGGCCATTTGTTCCCTGACAAGGCACAACACTGCCTTTTACAGGTCCTGTAAAGTTCCACAAGGCTTTTCATCAGATCACATACATGATGAATAACATGGATCCTGGAAATCTGGGGGTAATTATCCCAAGCCTTTTCACTTTGTTGTATCCCCCCACTTTCTTGGAGGCTCACAGAAATCTTTTTGCTGTTGCCTTTTGCTTTAGGACTTCAGTAAAACTCAAGTCATATAAGAACATAACACTCAACTGCAAAAGGGTGACACAGTTACCTCGACAGAGGGAACAGCGATCAGATCTATTGCAAATGCTATTGCTGGAAGTAGGTAACAGATCTAGACTTAGTCTTTGTTTGGGACTGACTCTGAGCTAGGCATGCTGCCTAGTGAAAAAATCTCCAGTCACCGAGAAAGTGGCAAAGTACCCTGTTGTGGACTGCTAGTGACTTTTACACAAGCACTGTACAGCAGAATCTGGTTTCTTGCAAAACACCAGCTCTGTCAAGGTCACAGCTTGATAAGTCCTATTCATGTTTGCAGAACACCCACACTAAACACATCAGAAAGCCGAGAGTAGGAGAAGGTGCTAAACACTACACTTTGGGTAAGCTCTGCTTACATGAGCTGGCTCTGTAGTGAATTCTGCCTCTAATTTGTACAGATCGCTGCACTGAGAGAACCACTGTTGACACAAGTGCACACACGGTTCAGAACTGTGGCTCTTCCATTTGCTTACTGCAGTTACTGGGGAACTGTTCCCTAGCTAGGAAACACTATTTTTGTCATGCTAAAATTTCAAGCTGCTGTGGGAGCTGGTGTCTGCATTTCTAGTCATGGTTGATGAGGGAGCTGATACAAAACCAAAGCTATGGCAATTGGGACTAAAGAGGGAAATTACTTATTCCATTAGCAGGAAAGCAAAATAAGCCTGACAAGTTACAAATCCATATTATGTGTCCTGAGCCCTAACCAATATATGTAATCCAACTTCACCTATGTTTCTTGCAGCATTGCCATCACCAGTCTTTGTCTCTCCTAAATTCTCCTCAACTCCAGCTCCACTTACAGTCTCTTGATCTGTTCATGTAACATCCGAAGAGCTACTTATGTATCTTGTTTATAGCCTTTGGGCTTTCTGCTGAGCACAAGTGAGCACAGGGTATGAAGAGCTACAGGCACGGTCACTGGTTAACCAGCTGCTGTCAGAAAGAAACCTCAGCTGAGTTCCCCTTGCTACTCCCTCTTTCCTGCTCCCATCCGGTCACCTGTCAGACCTTCATGTCTTCCAGATCTCTGTTCAGCCATCCCTTTTGCTGAAACTGGCCAGCATGTTCAAAACTCTTTGACAAAGACTTTATTTCCTTAAGATGTGACATCGAAAAATACAAACCAACCTCCTCTTTCTTCCTGTTTCTAAGAAAAACAACCCACTAAGAAGAGTGCGCACACTTAGCATCCTTATTCACCGGACAGTGAGAACTTACAGAAGTGAGAACCTGGTGAAGGACTGAGGTGCATGGCACTCGAAGTAACAGAAAAACTACCAAAAATCTAGGGAAGAAAACTCAGATTGAGCTCTGTATTCCTTTTTAGTCAAGACCAAAGTGTCACTTATGCCCAGAGGTTTATCTGTGATATAAAATGCGAGTGAGACAGCTTTCCTGCTGCCACCCTGGATTCCAGGGGTTGATTGTGGCTCTGCTGCAGCAGCACCACCACTCTGCAGCGGGGGAGGTACGGGGTGACATCCAAAGCATTACTCATGTCCTTCTATATGCAGATAAGTGATGATGGCAGCCCCTGGCAGCTCTCCCTGGCTGCAGCCCCGAAGGCCCATGATGTCTGAGGGGGTCGGCTCTGTGCAAGTTCTCAGACTCTTAAATCTGACTTCTCTCTACCCAGCCTCCCCAGAGCTCCAGATGTTGTCTAAAAGGCCACACACAACTGTATCAGCATTAACAATTATGAGCAAATTCTGGTCTTCCAGTACTCCTGAGGTCTACCTTGGTGTGATCGCTGGCAATACAGGTGAGTGTTGTATCATTCATTGTAGGGAACCTGAGACAGCTACACAAAACAATCTAACAGCTTGGTTGAGCTCCACACAAATACTTTTGCTAATTTCAGGATAAGAGTAGATGTGAAACTCAGCCAAAAGCCGTGAAAATCCTGTGTCGGTCTCAAGCCCAGCATGGAATGGCACATACCTCATTGCTGGTAGAGATCACTAGCCCTACAGTTAGCATCAGGGAGGAGGAAAATGCAGTGAAGTTGATTCATATATATAATATTCCCCATGTAAGTGTGTGGAACTTTAGCCTTTTACCATAACCTAAATTTTAAGAAAAACAACAACTTGTTTTCCAGTTCAATAACAAAAGCATATTTTATATTAGCCTGAGGAATAAGGGAGGGCAGGGTATGATGTAATTGTCTTCTTTGATGCTCCATATTTTGCAAATTCATGATATTTATGTGCTATGTTAAGCCATTTGAAGAGATGCTCTCAGCCAGAAGCAGCAAATAAATGAGAGCGGAAGACTACATTTGGAGAGTCGTAATAGCACATTTTATCAGACTTCTAACTAATAACTAGAGCACAGCTATGATGAGATCTTACAAAGGTGTCATAAGATCTTTTGACTTAAAGAAAAATAGAAAAGACAAGCAAAAATCCCAAGTAAAGATTGATATGAATGACCGGATTTAATGACCTGACTTCCTTAAACAGCAACAAACAAGTAGATAAGGTCTTGTTTCAAGACACATTTCTATCCATAGATTCTTCGCCGGAAGCCAGGCTACAAAGATCTGATTTTCTCCTCTTAGTGGTCATAAAATGTTGGCTGAAGCGGATTTTAGGTGCCTCATTCTTTTTTGAGCACTGACTATGATCTCCTGCAAGATGCCAAGGGGATCCCAACTAATTTACACAAACCAGAAATCTGACTGTGAGAAACTATAAACAGAAGTTAGGGATGACTGGCAGGATGGGAATACAACTTCCAACACCATCTTGAATTTGGAACCTGTATCCTGACTTTTTTTCTAAAGGTATTTTGTCTTTTTTTTTTTTTTTTTTAACAGTACTCCAGAAAAGAAGAAGCTATGCTAGCAAGAAGGGGGAAAAAAATTGCAGAAATTTTTCAATGTTTCTTACTCTCCATTGCTCAGTGGCATAAAGTTACAAACCATAAAATCATTGTATTTCTTGGACATTCAGTTCCTTACAATATGGAGAAATCTCTGAATTTGACTGCTGTATATTAGTAGTCACTTTAGCTATCACAGAGACACTTCCTATTCTGCACAGTTCCTCTGCTGTAACTCCATGCAAGTTATAGCCAAGAGTGTAACTACAGAAATCTAACTTTAGATCATTTGTTTCTGAAGCTGTGCTGCTGCCAGCAGAAATTCACTGAAAGAACAGCTTAAAAGGACATGTTTTTCCTAATACTATGTATTTTTATAATTTTATTGCTCATTGCCAAATGCAAGAGTTCAAGCTATTGTAGCTCTAGCAAGCTAATGGAGATGAGCCAATTTTTACCACTCAGAATCCTGGCTTTATTTCTACATTCCTGTCCACCCACTTGTTCTGTATTGTTCCATAAAACCACCTCATGCCTGATTTGTTTATTTTCAAATGTGTTACATTACTGTCTAATTACAGTGAGAGAGTAGATGGACTTACTATTTCTATGTGAAATATGTGAATTGTAGCATAATCAAAATAATTTTGGAAAAATTATAAGCTTTAAATAAAGAAAACAGTGAATGAAGGAGTAAAACACAACCATGAAGTAGTCCTGACAACTCAGGAGTGTGAGTCAGGTGTTTCAGAAATCTTGAAGATTTGGGGAAATTGGTTTCTGGCACTGTACAGAAAAAAACCCAACCAAATAAAATCCCCTCCAGGCTGCTTGCTAATACACTTGAATGAAATTAATTTCTTTATATAGGTTACAGCATACAAAACTTTGCAATGAGAGTCAAGAGTTGACAGAAGCGATGAGTCAGTGACTTAGGGAACAAAAGAGGATTGGGCACACGTGGGGTAGCAGGTGGGAAGCAGCAGTCCTTTCCTGCAGGACAGTGCAAAAAAGCAAAACAAAAGAAATTTTGAGTCTGTAAGCAAAGAGACACTCGGTAAGTTAAGCCAATTTACCTGACCGTGGAAAATCACTGTGCATTAAAGCCCCAAATGGTTGTCCTCATGTAGGATTAAAGTGGTCTTAATGTGACTAAAGTGGTCCTTGATCCTTGGGGATTTAGTCCTTGATGAAAGAGTGTTCTGAATTGATTTAAAGGCATTTTGTAGGATGAAATCTTTAACACGCCAGTTTCTCCCTTTGTAAGTTATGCCAACTGACTTCATACTTCTCCTTGACTCACTATAATGTTGCTGATTTTCCCCATGAAACACAGCATTACTTTCAAATACAAACACTCAGATTGACAGGACAGAACTAGTCTTGGGCAAATTGCAGCCAAGCACTGTATTGGGAACACTGGAGACTGAATAATTTCATTCAGAGAACAGGTAAAATCAGAGCAAAACCACTAACTTGACTTGTCCTGAGATAAAAATTTCTAGGCCAAATCCTAGATGTAGCCACCCTAGACCAAGAGCACACAAGCTACTGATCCCAGGGTAAACCACATTTACTACATAGGAATCACCCTGTGTTTTAGCTGTGGTAAAAATTTCCATCCAGGGCAGATTTGCCTTAGTTCAAGAGATTGTGTCACATCCTTGAGGGTGGAAAGGAGGGAGTAGGAGGTAGTTAGGATTTTCCAAAGGTATTTCATAGCTCAGGGTTAGTCCCTGCCATGGGCACTTCCCCATCTCGGATACAAAACACACTGTGGTACTTACAGATGAGGAGAATTACACTCCTCCTGATTTCCCCCTACAAATCCATCTCTGCAAGGCCTAAGAAGATAAACCCAGAGGAAGGCAGGATATACTGATCTCCAGGGCATATCCAGCTTTCAGCCTTCTGCACTCAGCTTCAAGATGGGATGTCAGCACCAAATGCGTCAGCTTGTGCAGAGCAGCACCCGTCTGCTAGAGCCTGGACATGGCTCAGGTTAATTTTACACAGCCCCAGCAGCTGTTCCAGGCTAGTGGCTTCTTATGAACAGCCAACAAATTAAAATTGACATAATTAAAGGAGGAAAATCTCAATCCAGTCTCAGCTCCCAAGGACACTGGCAGCAGGGAGAATATGTGGATAATTCTTGACACTTGCACACCTGTTTTACTCTTGTTTTAAAATCTTCCATTGAGAAAGACACAAAAGCATTTATTTTCTAATGAGGAAAGCCAAAACTCTGAGACTGATAGAAACCATACAGATCGCATCAGGCTTTGAATCTTTTGACATGCTTACCTAACCTTGTAACACGCACTTACTTGCAGTTTGGAATCATTTATAGTCTACTTCTGCTATCAGTCACAGCAAAGGTTTTCTCCATTCTGACTTCTGCATGAGCTGAAGTGTGGGAAGACATTTCCATCTCGACTCCTGTTGAAGAATTAGGCTCCAGGCTCTGCAGATCAGCTGTGCTGGCCTCCTCTAATAGATGTGCAAAAGAGTCCTATCAGTGCTCTACTATTCCTACATAATGGCCTCTAAGTGAAAGATACTTGGGTGGGAAGTGCTGGGCAAATATTGGTCATGAAACAGGTAAAGGAGTGGTTCTAACATAATTATGCCTCTGAATGACAGTAAATACTTAAACACAGATTGGAGTGCTGAGTTCAACAACCACTGTCTGCTCAGTCCTAAGACAGACAGTGAGGCAATTCAGGCCGAACACTGAAGTACAAGTTCACTACAGATAGGGGAATACAACATCTGCTGATATTGCCAGTGCACAGTGGGGCTTCTGAGCCACAAATTCCAGATTGTAAGGGATGCTCTGGATCTTGGCTCTCTTCCATGATGTAGGATGTCACTGGACCAGTGTAATCATACAGTAATGGAAACTTCCTTCCATCATGCTATAGCCTGCTGGTGTGACAACCAGGCCCAGAAGGATGAGAAACACCAGGTATGAAGCTAGACATGTATATGTCTGTGTGTGTAAGACACACAAAAGCAAAGAAAACTTTATTTTCTCTGTATCAAGATGAATTTTTCTGGTCTAGTACCAGTGAGACAGAAATCCTTATTGATGCACTTATCATCCCAGAGGCTGAAGCATGTCTGGAAACAGTCTCTAGAAAAGAGGAATTGACAACATGGTCCTTCCCTTGGGAGTCATTGAGAAATTAGCTGCATTTCTGCATAAACAAAATAAAGCAGACACAGCAGAATGAAAATGCAGGAGATACAGATGAGGCTTGTGTTGCTGTAGCACTCCTTGCACCCTTGCAGCTAGGTTAAATCCACAGCCTCTGAAATCTGGTCAGCTGGCATTAGCATTCAGCCTCTTTAAGACACAGCTTTCTAATCCAGCTGTCATGGAGGTGTGAAGTCTTACCTGCTCAAGGAGAGGGAGAAGGGTGAAGAAGACAAATGAAAATGGGATGGGATGAAGTAGAATGTAGAAGGGACAGGCTGGTGGAAGAACAATAAGTTTTGGGTATGAACTAAAGCCAGTGGAGAATATGGTGTTTCCCCTGAGTCCTTCTTTTTCTTAGCAGAACTAGGATGACAAAAACCTGTCTCTCAGGAAAAAGGAAATGATAGCCCTGTTATGTAACAGAACACTTCAGCAAAAGGTAAAAAGTAGGGTCATGTTTGTAAAGCTGGACTTTGAGTGACTACTTCGCACTTCTAGCATCAGTACCAAAGTGCAAACATAACTAGAATGGCTAATTGCCTCCTTTATTTTTTTTTCAACAATAAGGTCTGATTTCAGATTTACTGGAGTAATCGCTTTGATATCTTGTTAAATGCACTGTTTACCAAACATGATTTCAACACAGGTTTTAGGCAGCGTATTCTTTACAGATTAAGTACTTTACTTTTCTTTTCTTTTCTTTTTTCTTTTTTTTTTCCTTTAGTTTTTTCTGATTTTTTAAAAAAACAGTTCACAGAGCAAGCAGAATTTGAGCTTTGCTGCTTAATACACCTTAGAGTGTAGTCCCAAACACAACTGCAGCTCTGCTCTTTTCAAGGGCACTCTGCCCAGGGTGCAGCACAAAACCGCCCTAAGGAGGGCTGGATCTGGGTCATAATCTTGCAACAAACAGCTTCAGGAATAAATCACAACCATTTTTGTCTCATCTTTCTGATCATTCTTTAAGCAGCAAATATTTGGAACACTTGCAGCAAGTCCTGCAGAGGACATGGTGAATGTTAAGCAGAGTTATGTACATTCTTGACAACGGGTTTATGAGACACAGAAATGAAGACATTATGCTTTTTTCAGACTGTCCTTTATACCTATGTCTAAACATCAATTACTGTTGTCTAGAGGAAAGTGATTGAGCTTAAGATAAATGTTACAGCCTGTGATCAGCAAGTTATTGCTCAGTGTTAAATTAGATTTTCAAGTTTACTTCTGCACTGCAAAACTTGCAGTATCACAGTCATATGATGCCAAAAAGCATTTCTTGTCATTTGGCAAAAGGAAAGCGAGTGTTTCCCAGTAAACAGCTTTATTACCAGGTCCACTGACAGTACATCCAACACGCAGGCCTTGCACTGTTCGAATTGTACCTCATACATAGTTAAATATCAGTATTGGCATTTAGCCTCTCATTTGCCTCTGGTTCTAATAAGCCAAGCATTCAAGCTGATTTATAGAACTGCACTCAGTATGAAATTTGGCACAATACTCCTTCTCTCTCAGGACAAGCAGAGCCTGGCATAACAATAGATTTCCAGAAATGAAACAGAAAGACTGTATACAGTCCTACTGCATTAGGCCTAGCTAATCCCATGAGCTCCCTGAACAGTGTGTGGAGGGGCAGCAGATCTTCTGCTGACATTATTCTAATGCAGCTTTTAGAAGAATGGAGTCTTGACTCAGCTTGATGATAAGAGAACAGAGCAAAATCAATAGCACTGTTCCTGGTGCTGGGTGAAACACCGGCTGTAATGAGTACAGAGCCTTCCTAGGCATTCCCATTGGCACTTGACACATGCTGCTCCGCTTTGGGACCCTGCACAGCCAGTTCCCTTCAAAAGCAGGGATCCTGCTGTGCTCAGGCTAGAGAAAGAAACAAATCAATACCCAGATCGATGTTCCCGGACAGCCGCTGCCTCTCCTCTCTTGGAGGAGTTTGGTCAGGAGCCAAAGATGCAAAGGTCTCTGGGCCTCAGTGTGTCACCCATGACTGAACACATCCTTTGGAAGGCCAGGGGACACCACACATGGAAGGTTAACAGGTAGGCTCTCTCACTGGTGAATCACTTGGTGAAGCAGTCAGTGCTCTTCCCCTCAGAAACACTGCCCGCGTGTCCATGCCAGGACGTGGTACCTGGCTGTGATACCTGAGCTACTGCTAAATGAGTAGAGGCATCCAGGCTAGTTTCTCAGCAGGAGAACTTGGCTCTGATCCAGTGTTCTGCTTATGCAGCTCTTACCTCTTTGCTACCAATGCTAGCTCACTAAGAATTAGCCTCAAAATCTGTACATTGTGCTGCATTGAGCAGCACAGGTGTACATATCTCTTAGAGGGAAAAAACAGAGCAAGCCTAGAGCAGCAGAGAATAGCAGAAGCTCCCATTTCTGCTGCCACTTTGGAGTACAGAAACACTACTTCCTAAAGGAGTTTTTACTTGGCTGCTTAACATCCTTTTAACCAGGCCTTTTTCTAAGCACAAATTCAAGAACAGAGAGAGCTGATCAGAAATGAAAATACTATTGTCAAAAACCCAGTGATGCACCTAGCCTGTGAGACACAAAAACCTCTTTAAGACTTCATTTCCATTTGAAATTAAATCTGTGCTTCAGATGTTCCCAGACTTTAACTTAATAGAAACTTTCTGTATATTTACTTATAATCAAAATTTTGGTTATTACTGAAGTGTAGGTCAATATTATTAAAAGGAAAATAAACAGAACGTGGGTAGTAATTTTCCCTACTCCATATTTCCAAAACTACTTTAATCAGAAGATGACATTACAGGACTATCAATTTCAGCAATGAAAGATGCTTCCACGAATCACTATTATTTTATCAGTTTGCAAGGAAGGCTTAGCTCAATGAGCTATTTAGTGCTACCAGTGCTATTCTTCACCCTGAAATTCCTCCAAAGAAAGTGCAATCATGGGTGTTCTTTTACATCTACATGAGAACAAATTACAGAAATAAAAGGATTCATATCTTTCTGGACAAATAAGATACAATGCTCAAAACCATATGAAAAAGAACATGATTTGCTTGGGCATTTCGGTAAGTGTGGTTTCAACTGAATAATTTACAATTGTTTCAGTGTGTGTATATGTGGTCCTGTTATGTACGTTCTACTTACTAATGAAGTAGCTACATAATTAATAATATGAAGCTTCTCCATAGTTTTCAGTTGTTACCTTTTGGTTATCGCACAGAATGAAACCACAGGCATGTGAAAGTGCTCAGCCAAAGAGCTGATCAGAGTGAAAATTAGACCCCTTTTCTCCAGCTGCTGCCTGTGGAGGCACAGTGCTTTGCTATTTTAATACTGCTTTTTGCTATAAGATTACTTCTTTTGAATTCTTATGGACTTTCAGCTGTATAAATGCAAGATCAGGCAGCTTTTTGATAGGAAAAAAAAAGAAGATGGTGTAGACTGTATTCAAAGAAGCGGAATCTAGGGAGGAAAGCAAGCTATCAGTCACCTACAGGCCAGAATGCTGGAAGGGCCAAACACTCAATAAAACAGAGTCAATAACATCCTAGTCCTGCTCTTATTCTTACTTTTCCCCCAGCATTATCATTTTATGTCTGGGTGAACTTTCTGTAGACTTCTTCATTTCTCACTCTTTTCATAGAAAGTTTTTGATCCATCGAAACTGCATTTCTTTGCTCCTTCCTAAACCCTTCTGCTTTTCCTATGATTCTCTCCCTTCAGCAGTCTCCCCAGTAAATCTTATCAGATCCGCCTCCATAATTTTTGTGTGAGCACTTCACCAGTTTTCCTTTCCCTTAACTATCTCCAGTCCTTTTGTTCTCTTCTTCCCAAGGAATGGGAGTCTCAGGGACTTTCTTTCTCCCCTGCAGTCTCTTTACCTTCCCCTCAGCCCCTTCTACGTTTCTCTTACCCCCTTTCCGCAACTGAATTTTAATCCTTTTGTTTCAGTGCCTATGCATTTCTCCATCTAGGTGCCGGATATAGAGCACACCAACCACCTTTATGATTTGTTCTTTCCTCTCCACACACTTGCCAAATGCAAATTATGTAATCGATTTTTCAGTGACTGAAGGAAACTTTGCTTTCTTTGGTGACATTGCAGCTCGGTCAGGGATACCAAAGCCCCTCTCAGTAAGTGGCAGCAAGGACATATATGTGCATCCAGTGCTGGCCAGTGCTCAGAGGGAGCAGCGCCTTGCAGTGCTCAGGCAGTTCTTTAGTGCCACAGGGTGGTCTGCAGTGATCACTTCCACAACACAAGCTTTTGTGTATATATGTGTTGCTGTTTAATGGCCATTATTGTTGAAAACATTAGTAGAAATTTAGATGTGAACAAGAAAGTGAATATTCCATGCACTTCCACTGCCCACTGTTAACTGTCATAGTGCCCTTTTCCTTCTCTCCGGGACTTGCTGATATCTTGTCCACACTCTTCTCACTGTAATGAGCTGAAGAACAGGCTTGAATTTACCTTGACTTTATTTACTTTTCTCCTTTCTTCACAAATTTCTTTAAACTTCATTTTTCATTCCCTTTAGTATGACAGCAAGAGTGCCCAGCTCCATTACAGAAGAGGCTATTTACTCTGTTGACATGTGGTGACAAAAAATGAGGCTTGCATGACTTCTCTAAGTGCCTCGGAGAGAAGTCTGCTCTGCGTCAGCTGCTCCAAGGCACAGCAAAGGCAGGGCCTGCTGGATCTGCAACACCTCAGCCAACGCAGCTGCTGAGAGGTTCTCCTGTTTTCCAGAAACTCCCTGGGTATTCTCAAGCATGGCAAGGTGGGTTTGGCCTCCGCAGCCAGCCAGAACCAGTTAGGACGTGGGAACAATGTATCCGCCTTTGGTTTCCTTTCTCAGTCCCTGGAGCTGGAGAGAAGGCTTGCATCGCATGATTATGTTCTCTTTCTGTCTGTCAAACGTCTTACCTGTATATCTTCCTGTCCAAAGAGGCATATCTGGAAACACGTAATTGTTGCAAGACTGGGAAGGGACATCAAATCAGCTACCTCTTGTGCTTTCCTGCAGGATTTGAGTTCAGATTCCTGTCCACTTCAGATTCACGGATCTTCTGGTTTTGCCCTCTCTGCTTTGAAGATCATGCACTCTATCTGTATGTAAATACTCTCTATTTTGCCCATTGTAGGCCCAAATTCTTTCATCCTTCCCCCCTGCTTTTATATCAGTCTACATTTACATTGTGCCTAACATTTATGCCTCATTCGTATCACTGTAAAACAGAAGAGAATCAAGACTTACAATTGTAAACAAGAAATCCTCAGAGACACAATAGCATTCCTACCCACTTTGATTTTCTTTTTCTGTAAGTAAAAGATAATTTGAAAAGCTTAATTGAAATTGATCTTGATTTTCTCAAACACTGAATGATGCTGTCCTAAATCAAAATTGTAGCAACCATTCTTTTAACAATCATGAGATTGAAGAGAAAAAAAAATAAATGTCAAAATAGCTAAGAAATATTATCAATATTGGTTTGCTGGCTCAGGAGACAATACCAGTATTTGAACTGCAGAGTGGTATATTCTTACTCAGATAGGTGGCTTGCAAAAATCCAAGAAATCTATCCTGCTGTTTCCAGAAGGATAATGTCACAAGAGCTAAACCTCAGTGTGGCAGTAGCAGTGGCAGCAGCCTAGGAGAGGAGTCACTGAAGGCTAGATAGAAATAAGAGATTATCAACAAATCCTGCCAGGGCTGAAGAAAGGACTGATGAGAATTATGTAGGTTTCACATACAGACATGAGGATGGAGGAGAAGCAGAAGGAAAAAATCCAACTCCCCCAGTCCCAAAACTGAGTCAATTCTAAACAAAATTATAACAGTCACAAAGTAGCAAAATTTAGAATATGTTTCTTTTTCTACTGTGAAGAAAAAAAAAGTCTAAAAGACTGTATTTTTAGAAAGGTACTGAGCATAATTACCTAGGAGACATGTCTGTGGTTTTAATTTTATATGAACATTAGTATACACAAAACAATCTGCAAAATGTCTTTTTAAAATGAAAAAATTAGTGCAGTAACAATTCTTCATATTATTTTAAGGAACATTGCTGTAATCTTAAATGCTTTTAGACCTGCTGCCCTAAGCTATCTGCCAATGCATATTAGTTGAAATATTAAAAAAGTTGCTGTCATTCACTGAAATGCGTGCCAAAGTCGAGCTTGCCTTCCCATAAATGATAACTTTTAATGCTGTTAATGAAGTCATGTTCTGCTAATGCATTCAATATTTTTCTTGGAGCAAGAACTGCAGCTTTCTGGATTTTAGTCTGTAATTGTGGTGCCATCCTTTTGATTTTCATAGCTGCTCCTAAGTTGTAGAGTAGCCATTAAACTCAACTGCAATGACAGTTTTGGAAAGATAGTAATACTGTATGCTGGAGATAATTCACAAAGCCTTTATTACTTGAGTGCTTAGAAACAGAGAAGCACTATAATGTCTAAATCCCACAAAAGCTGATTATTTTCCTCCTGAGCTTCAGACACAAATCAAGAAAATGCATCTGAATAGTAGGAAAGCAGCTGCAAAAACAGGATTGCTGAAAACATTGTTCTGGGCTAGATATCTTTGTCCCACATCCTATTTAAAAATTCTGAATTACTAGGGACCATTACTTATAAAAAATAATCACATTGAGTCTGATGCACCGATGCAATTATTATTGAAGTAACTTATATGTTGCAGACTTAATTTCTTGTTTTCTGTACATAAACTGTGAAGCAGCGAGAGTATAGAACACACACACACACATATATATGCATATATATATTGGAGACAGAAACTGATGAGCAAACAGCAGAGCAAAACCAAAAACAAGACTTCATTCAAAGAGAATATAGAGACACCACAACTTTATCAGAAGGAACTCGGCTGGGGATGGGGTGAGGTTCATCATCCATTCATTGTAGACAAGCTCTTCTCAATGGACTATTTAATGCTGGACAAATGAAGGATGAAGAGTTGATCCTTCTAGGACATAAATCTTGGATTCCATATATAGGATGTCTCTTAAACCAAAGTTGTTGCTTCAGTCATTAAATTAGCTTTTCTTGTTGCATGAGATTCAAGGTAACATCAGTAAACATTCACTTTTTAATTACTGGGCTGCCTCTGCTACATCTTCCATAACATGGAATTCAAACAAGGAATACAAATATTGGCCTCTGAGCTTTTCTGAGCCCAACTTTGAAGCTACAGAGGAATAATCCAGAAAGAAATCCATAGAAGCAATCAAAGATGAAAAACAAAAGCCCAAACCTACACACATATATATATATATATAATATATATGCACCAGCCTTGCAAGCCCCTATTGAGATGCTTTAATGCAGTGGTATACACATGAAATTCCCCCGATGAGGTTTTAATTTTGGTCATGGTGGCAGGGAAATAAAAACAAGGCAAATAGGGAGAGTAAACCCTTTCCAACGAAGTTTGGGTGTAAGAGCCAAACTTCAGGCAGACATGTGAGACACATGGCCACATTAATTTCTAGTTGACACCTACAATTTTTTAAGACCTTGGTCTTCCAGAATCTGGCAGGAAAGAAACAGTGAAGTTCACACTTCTGGCATGCTTTGTACACCTTGTGTAGACTTCCTCGTACTTGCATTTTCTGCAATTAGACATACTGGCAGATTCACGGTCTCATATATGCATTAAAGCATAAGAGAAAAGCTGTAGCATTTCTGAACTCACCAAAGTCTATAAAATACTTACAAATTGCTTGTAGGGCTATGTAATTCCTACAAAGCTTGGCAAGACAGAAAAAAATCCACCTACTTGCAAATTTTAAACAAATGCATATTTGCCCACAGTTAAAAAGTTTGAAGCATACAATTTTACAGTTTTAAGTGCATACCATTCCTCAGATTAGTTAAAACTTTGCTTCTACTTGTAAAATAAAATGCCTGCACCACTTAAAACTTGCAAAGAAACGGTTTCAGAGACAGCCACAAGACTGTACAAACTCAGACTGATTCCACCTACATTTCCTGGAAAACATAGGCTTAGGTAACAACATAACAGGCCTTCCTTTAAAAGGTGGCTTCATGAAAAGGGAGAAGGTTTCCTCTGTGGCTGGAAAGAAACTGTAGGCATGAACAAGTCACAGGACAGTCTCACCCATACAGAGTACATCCAGAGCTATGGGAAACAGCTCTACACAGCAGAGTTCACAAGCCCCTCTCTTTCCTATGCTACCCTCCATGTGTGTGAGGGAGAAGGACCTCAGTTAAACAAAAATAAAAGAAAAATGAACAAGTGATTGTGTTTATGCAGGTACTCCGTTAAAAATAGCTTAAACCAAACATCTTCTGGCTGAATATTTTAGCAATGACTACAACCATTTATTTGATTCTCTGGAGACATGTATCTGTAATAGCTGTAGACAGCAAAGGAAAGCAGGATGGGTCACCAGAGGAACAAATATTTCAGAATTTCATTAATATTTGCTTATTCTAATATGAAACTCCAAGTTAAAGATTCTCGTCATGCTACTATAAAGCTTTTATTTAGACTTATGCAACTGTGCTACTGTAAGTTAAGAAATCTGCCTCTGAAACCTTTTGATGTTGAGTACTGTCATAAAACATACACTTGATATTTACTATTATTTTCAGTGAAGTTACAAGCTCTCTTATTACATTAGGTCGATAAAGAGAAATTGAGCATATGATGCGCACCAATGAAGTGAACTTCCACAGATGAAGTAATAAGAAATACTTACCCAATAATTACCTTGTATTTGAAGTCCCTCAGGATCAACTTCAAGCAATTAGACAAATGGAAAAAGAAAGGAAAGCCCTTATGATTATGTTATTATATTCTCGCATGAGGAAGGGGCTGGCTGGGCCATTCAGAGACTCTCTGAATTAAAACCTCTTAGTTCTTGCAAAACAAATGAACAAACAAATAACAAACAAACAACTTAGAAGAAAAAAAAAAACAACATCCCCCTGAACTTAGAAGAGCTTACAGAAAATGAGGATCCCAACTCTTTCAGTTAAGCAAATGAGTGATTGGATTGCCCAAGAAAGACCTGGAAAAATCTGAAGACTAGCTAAGGAATCACTGATCTTAGTGACTCTAAGATCCTGTGCTGTTCCTTAAAAACCCAACTCTGTAACCCTAAGGTGAGAAAGAAAGGATGTTTGGAAATTTTAACATAATAGAAAGAAAATTACACCTACCTGGAAGATCAGTGGAAGCTGTCCCCCTTTTTGAAGAAGTCAAGCGTGTCCGAGACCTGGTTACTGGAGGTTACTGCTGCAGCCATGCAGGAAAAGGAGCTGCTTTGAGGGGAGTTGAGGGGTGGCAGATATTAATGGTAACGGGCAGTGGGAAGGTTAAGATTTAAGATAAATCTGGGTGGAAAAACATCTCTTGGCATACCATCCCAAACAGGAAACTCCCCCAGACTGAACCTCTACATCACAGTGCACAAATTGATAACAGTTTCTGTCTCTTTGTCCATCCCGTTTTACCCTGTTTTTTTTAGGAGGGAGCATGGGACTCTGAAAGGCTTCCCAGAGCTATCAGCAAAAGCACTCCAGCTGCCAGACACCAAACTGTCATGGGTGCAAAACTTGTGACAGTGCTGTCTTTGGGTCATGGTGTGAAGCCCTTGGAGGGGAGTATCCCAGTTCACTCAGGCAGTGGGAGAAGCCTTCACTGTGACCTTTCCTTCTCCTGCTTTCCTGGCAATAGCACCAGTGCTATACACAGCATTGATTTGATTGCATGAGAAAAATAAAACCAACTGCTTTCTCAAAAGAATAGTTTTCTTGAAATCTTAAGATTATTGGAAACCATTTTCTGAGAGAAAAACAAAAATTTGGCTAAAACTGATCAGTCAGAACATCAGGCTGCACTATCTAGAAACTGAAAACTGCTGTTAAAGAGCCAGACAGGCAAAGAGCCAGACAGATTGCACTGCAGTAGATGTAGATTCATTGGGTTTCAGGTCCTTTTATCTTCACTTCAGGAGGCTTTCACAATGACTTGACTTTCAGTTGCATTCTAGATTGGCACAGAGCAGTTCAGAGAACTAGCATCCTTAAATTTAAAACAAAATATATTGGCAATGTAAATGTAATTTAGGCCAAGCTCCTTATCAGTACTTTTTATACAATCTGGCTAAAAAACAAAGGCTCTTTTTCATCCTGACTCAACTGTGTGACTACTCTCTCCTGTGCTAGAGCCCCTTTTGTTACCCTTTTATCTATAGTATATTCACCATGTCTACTGAAGGTTACTGACCTGTACTTTTCAGGTAAGATCTGAAGCTGGAGCAAACTTTAAAGCTATGCCATGAACTTCAGTGTAACTCAAGCATGTTGTGTCAGTGGTGACATTCGGCTCTGGCATTACTGAAGAATCAGAGCTCACAGCCCTGCAAAACATCATTTGATATGTGCACTGAGTAAACATCACACCATTTCTCAGCTGGCTGATCTGCTAACATGGAAAATATATCAGCAAAATCAGTGGAAGCAAAGTGCAGACTGCTGGAGCCAGGTAGCTTCAATTGGATGACTTCAATTAGCTGAAGCAAAATTAAAGGTATCCAACCAAAGGATATACTCACTGAATGCACACCCCACCCATCCACCCCCTCTAAACCTTCCACTGAAGACAGACAAGTCTGGTTTTTGTTACTTCTGGGTTTCCAGTGCCTTTCCTTTCATACTGTAATATCTATCTCAATAGGTGAAAGCACAGGTGAGTCTGTCCCTGGTGAACATATAATACGTCACCCTGTACTAACTTTGTTTAATTTCCACTTTGTTTCCCCTTTCTTTGCTTCATTTGTGTCATCTTGATTTATACCTTATGACCATGTTCATTTGTAGAAGACTACCCTATGTTTTTGATATATTTTCTGATGTGGAAGAATCTTTCAACAGCAATTGCACCTCTCTGTGGGGAGATTTTTCTGATATGTCATTGAATGCTGGTACAGAGAGAGATGCTGTCTTTCTGAGAATTCAGAGTGACAGCAAACACATATATGAGCTAAATTATTAATGTCTGATCAGACTGTTCCTGGTAGAGTTAGGCACTGCAAAAGAAGCTTAACTTGTAACATACACATTGACCATGAATTGATAGGAAAAAAAGGCAACATGGTCTTTTGAAGAATTGCAAAGGCTTCATGGTCAGGCACGTGCCAGAAAATCCATACTGATGGTTAAATAATGACCATCGATATCCTCATGAGAAATACTCCAGCTAAGTAAAATTCTGACTCAAGGTTACAAATATTAATAAATAATAGTAACAATGCTAATTTAGCTACACGAGTATTACAAAACATCACAGTTTTCAGAGTAATGAGACTGTCATCAAGCACCATCCATAAAATAGTATTAGAAGCAGATTTAAAGTGCATTTTTGTTAACAAAGGTCACCATGTACCTGCCTAACTGCTAGTGGAGAAACTATATTACAACCTGTATGTCCATTTCAAGCTTAATACTTCAACTGATGACATCAAAGTGAGCTCCACAGTAGGAACAAAGCCAGAGTATGCATTAGAGATTGTCACTTTTGATTTAAGATTCTTTTGAGAAGTCAGAAAGAAACATTTTGCTAACTGAATCTTTCACCATTTGAATAGACCGAAATTTAATACAGGCTATTTCAAACTCGAGCTAGCCTCATGAAATATAAAACATGAATTGGCTTAGGACTTCAGAATAACCCAAACTTACTGCAGAAAAACCAATGCGTTCAGCTCTACTAATCACCTTCAGTGCTTTATGCTGGGCACTTACATTAAAACCGCTTCTTGTACAAATGAAATTCGTTTTTCAAACTGTCTGATGTTTGTTTAAAATTACCTTCAAGTGCAGGTTACAATTCTTCTGCAGCTTTTTAGTACATTGGCTCCCTCTCCTGTTCATTGGGTGTAAGCAAGAAACCGATCAAATGCCGCCAGTTGAAGACGTTTCTCCACACTTCCATCATTGCTTTTTGGAAGCATGTTTCTGAGGCTCACAAGAAAAGACATTTTCTTGGGTACCCAGTTGAAACCGAACCGTTTTCAGTGAATTAAGAAAAAAATAAATAAAAAAAATTGAAACAACACAAAAGGATTTTTCAAGTCTTTAACTGGAAACTTTTTTAAAGCCCACTACAGAGTTAAAGAGATGTGTAAATTAAAGACATCTGAATAGTAAAGTACAAGAAGCTGTTTGCAGTTCAGACAGTATAAAAGAAGTATAAATTTTAATAGTAACATAAAATGAAGAAGAGAAAGACCAGATGGGTAGCCAACCAGTGACAATTTGTACATGATAATTACGATAATTCTTTATGGCAGAGATTTGTGGAATTGAAAATGTGGTACCTTTCCTATAAAAATACCACTGGAAGGACTCCAGATCTAATATCTAGTATTTGGCCCAGGAAGTGATTGTTCCTCTTTACCCAGCACTGGTGAGGCCACACCTCAGGTACCATGCCCAGTTCTGGGCCCCTCACTACAAGAAAGACATTGAGGTGCTGAAGCAAGTCCAGAGAAGGGCAACGAAGCTGGTGAAGGATCTAGAGAGTAAGTTCTATGAGGAAAAGCTGAGGAAACTGGGTTTGTTTAGCCTGGAGAAGAGGAAGCTCAGGGATGATCTTGTAATTCTGTACAACTACTCGAAAGGAGGTTGTGGCCAAGTGGGGGTCAGTCTCTTCTCTCTAGTGACAGGAGGATAGGACATAGCCTCAAGATGTGCCAGGGGCCATTTAGGTTGGACATCAAGAAGAACTTCTTCATGGATAGGGTTGTTCAGCATTGGAACAGAATGTCTAGGGAGGTGGTGGAGTCGCCATCCCTGAAGGTGTTCAAGAAACAACTGGATGTTGTTTGCACTTAGTGCCATGGCCTAGCTGACAAGGTGGTGCTTGGTCGAAGGTTGGAATCAATGATATCGGAGGTCTTTTCCAACCTAAATGATTCTGTGATTCCGTGATTAATAGCAAATAAACTGACAGAATAACTGGAAATAAAATGACAGGAGTCCTATAGGAAACATGGCAAGGTATGGAGAAATCTGATTTCCTTTCCTCTCTGTTTGCCAATTAACAAATCAGCAGTGGAAAGAGAAATATGAGACATGCCTTCAGGGAAAGGCTGGTTACAGTCAGCATAGGCACATTCTTGCAATGAAACCTAGGTAAGCAAGAGCACCAGATTCTTGAGGGTACTGGTGACACGTAGGTGACACTAATGATATATTTAAAATTCAGTGTATGTGATGCATCTTTCCTACTTGTCTAGAAGCATTATACATCAGGGAATGCTCACATCACCACACTGCATCTCATACCAAAAAAACCCCAAATAATCTTGAGGTATAGTGCAGGTAAAAGTTACCTTCTTTAGTTAGGTCTATTAAAAATTTAGAGTTAAAGATCAATAAAAGGCATTGTCCCATAGATTAAGAATCATTAGATATCTTAAAAAGAAATTGTCATCAAACTCTCACAAATGAATGGGACCATCAGCAGTGAATTTCTGCAGATTATTGTAAAAGTAAGAACACTACTCAGCGTTTCCAATAACAGCTTTTGATTTGAGTGCTTATGACCAAAATCTGGCAGTGTGGTAAGATGGGGACAGCAAGCACAGCCTTATATACGAAAGTACACTTTAACATACGAAGGAAGGGGAAGATGCATCTGGAGAGTGGGTGATTCTGAAAGATACAAGGCAGAGGCTCACACTGCATAAGCAAGCTGCATTGAACAGCTTTAATGAGATGTAAAACCACCAGAGTAATAACTTCTGATTTCTACTGCCAGGTTTATTTTTATCCAACACTGTTTAAAATTACATGCATAAATAATCTGGAAAGAATATACCTCCCCTGCTCCAAGGCATGTGTTTTGAACACTTTGCTATAGTTAGTTCCTCCTTTGCTAATTTTCTTTCTAGCTCTCCTTTTGCATGACAGCTCCAACAGAGGCATAGAGCATCTTCCTTCCAGCACATACATTCAGTTTGGTGGTGAATTCAGCCTTCTGGAAACTTGGGGATGTGAATCTGTATCATGTCACAGAAGGAAACATCATCCATGTCTCTTATCTCCTGTGAGATCTCTAACCAGAAACTAATATTCAAAAGGCGACCATATTTTCTGTATTTCAGATCAAAAGAACAATCCTGGAAAAAAACATGCAAGTACTTACATGCAAGCTCTGAATCATGAGCAGATAGTGACAATTATCTGGAGTCCTGACTCAGCCACTGCAGCACGGGAGGGGACAGGATTTCACATCCTTCCCCAGCGTAACATTTCCTACTGCTCGCTCTGGGCTGCTCACCTCCCAGAATAACCTGCTTTTCAGGACATCAATTTGAAATGGTTCAACTCATCCTGTATGCAGTAAAACAGAGACTTCTGTTGGCTTTGACCCTGGAAGAGTTTTTAGGATGTGTTTTGGATAAAGGCAAATGACAAGGCTTAATACAGAGGTAAATGTGTGCAACTCAATGGTCTTTGATATATGTAAGAGACTAGAATATCTAATTCTTATCTATTAGTTGTTTAATTTTTGTTCTTCCCCACAAAAGAAGCATAATGTATCACACTTCTTTTGGATCACTGACATTGTATTTTATACTGAAAAAAAAAAGTATTACATAATCCTATACAAGACAAGATCTATCAAAATGAACACATCTTTAACTGAAGCAATTATCTACAACTGGATAGGCAGCAACAAATGGAACTTTCCCAAGTTAAGTTGTTTGTAGAGTGGTTACACTTGAATTAAGACTCTAAATAAACAAAATAGCTTCTGTATCACTAAACTTCAATGGAATGCATAACTAATAGATGTTATAATTTTAAAAGTATCCTACTTATTTTGAAGTCATACTGTGAAAAGGTGTACTTTTGGATTTTACCTTTTCCTCTCATTATTGACAGTCTTCATTCCTTTGCATAAGTACATGTGAAAATATTACAAGATCAGTTTTAAAGGCATGCCCCACCAAAGCCATAAACTAGTAGCCAAGAATCATTTCTATGAGATGTTGCAATGTTTGGCAATGGTGCCTTGATTCCCTAATTTGGAACTGTAAAGGAACCACTGAAATGCCAAGTGTCTAGACTGATACCACTGTCAGAAAGAAAACCACTAAACGTGGTACCTCATAAAACAAAGGCAAACCCCACTCCTCCTACTCTATAATATAAACCAGAAATCAAAGAACTGAAGCTTGATTACACAACTGACCTGGATATCTGCTTCCCACCCTGCAAAGAACCCACCCAGGCCCTTGCACTAAGACTTACCTCAAGAAGTGGTAGTCTAACCTCCTTCTGTTTCAGTATTCTTTATCAGATACTAGAAACACCATAGTTTGTCCAGTGGCAAACAGCTGCGAGTCGCCTACAACAAATCTTTTATGTATAGGGCTGTCTAGGGCTGTATACATAAAAAGATGACATTCTAAAGGTCTGAAGGGCCTTTTCCCTAAAATGTAAACAAGGATGCATGCTCAGTCTAAAATTAAAAGTTACATTTTCTCCCTCTTCTGTGGTACATATAAGCAGCACTTTTCTTTGTACCAAGGTCTCTGAGGTACAGATAGAACAGCCAAGCTCAACTGTGTCCCCTGCTTACTCTGGGCAAAGGACCACTCTGCTTCTTCCTGAAGTTTTTCTGAGGATAGGTAGCTTACTTTTTGTAAATGGTTGCCTGTGCAGAATTAAATGGCACCTTACCAAAAAATACTCTTCTCTAATTGATCTGGAGAAGAAACAAGTTGTAGAGAAGAGGAACTTAGAGATCATGGTCTTTTTTGATCTCATAAAGGTGCTGACAGAACAGTGTCACAACTCTCTCCCTGCAATCCATCATAACCATTTTAGAACTCTGCAGAGTTGGGTATGGTTACATTCTGTATCTACAACTGCTCTATCAGGATTTTGGCACAGAGAAAACCAAGTTCTGCACAGCCATAAAGGTGCTGATAAACATCAGTTCTGAAAACTGGAACAGTAATAAATTACTGCAATTTGAAGCTCTCTCTTAGCAAGCTTCTAGTAAAAGAAGTTGCTGTTGGTTAATATTGTCTGTCTCCCTAATTGTAAGAAATGGTGCTTGCAAGTTAGTTTGGAAAGAAAAAATAATCACAACACATATGGTAGCAACCACTGAGACCATGTTAGTAATCTTAGTTCTTTTCATGCTTAATTTTGAATAACAGCTCTTTGAAGCTTAGGCACTAAGCACACTATTCTATTTGATATAATTCAACTCAGTCCACCCTACAAAACAGCTACAGCTTTCAAGCTACCTTGATTTAACTCCCTTCTTACTTGGGAATCACAGCAAAAGTGCTGTTAACGAGCACATTGATAAAAAAGCTTTGCTGGTTCTAGTCCAAAATATTTTCTAACTCTGCCACACTTTTAAGTACTTCTCCCACCAACTCAAGTAGCATTTACTTTTTTTTTCACATGGAGCTTTTGTTTATTTGGTTTCCTAATGATGTAAACCTGGGCACCTACAGTTTTTCACTTAATTCCAGACACACACAGTAAAAGAACTTTAATTTTTTTTTTTAATTTACAGTATTGATTGCTCCAAGTTATGCCCTACTGTTGGTACACAGTAAATACATTCTTCTGAACAACTTGCTTAGTATGAAAAAAAAAAAACCAGTTAAAACGTTAAAAATGCTTTACAATGGGCAAAACAGAACCTTCAGAAGTAATGACAGGCTACAGCCAGGCACAGAGGAAGACCATTCGTTTTTAAGTCTACCAGCACATTCATTCCTGTACCCCTTCATCTGAAATAGTAACAAGATTGTAGGTGAACGCTTCTGCTGAATTAAGAAGATTAAACAACTCTCAGCTTGGTCTTTAGCACTTGTATTTCCAGATCAGGATGTTTTTCTGTTCTATTCATTACACTAAGAATGGCTGTTTTCAGAAGATTTACTGAACAAAGGGCTTCAATAACACTTCAAAACTGAAGATGTTTCTGAAGGGGAGTGGTGCATGCAGTGTCAAGTCTGGATGAATCAGGTAACATACTTCCATCAGATAAAAGACAAGTGGCTGGGCACAACTGCCATTTCACAAATACTTAAATCAGATGAAATGCATTTTTAATGCAAGCTTTAGACAGATTAATATATACTGCAACACCTAGCACTGATTAAATTTAGAAAAATATTATGTTGGGGTTGAGCGTTTTAAAGTCTTTCTTGTTTAGCTGGTGGGGGTTTTTTTAAGTTTTTAAAGTAATATAACAGAAGATGCATGGTGGAAGATGCCAAAAACCACCCTGCTTTTTAATCTGAAAGAGTTGGGCTGTCAAAGCTATTATGCTGCTGACAATTACTCATTTGATTATTTATATACATTTTTTTTAAACAATGAAGAGGCAGGAAATGCTTTTTGTTTTTTTTTGTGTTTTTTTAATTTTTATGATCATGAAACCAATTACATAGTTTCTGTTAAGTTAATGGCTGCCAAACAAGTTTGTACTCCAGTGACCCATCGTGAGCAAGGTTATCTGATGGGTCAGACAGATTTTCAGGTTAGACACAGTACATGTAAAAATAGAAAGTTTAAAAACCATCACAGACATTTCCATTGCCATCTCCTTTGTGAAATAAATAAGGCAGCAGATAACTTTTACTTTGAAGTGGCATCTTTGAGGTATGCTATTAAGTCTGCTCTCTCAGCCTTCTTCTTAATACCCGCAAAAATCATCTTTGTTCCTGGGATATACTTTTTTGGATTTTCCAAATACTCCATCAGAGTATCCTCACCCCAGGTGATACCTAGAGAGAAGGAAAAAGAAGATAGTTAATGACTTTGAAATAATAGCGAGAACAAGAATATTAAGTCTGTTTATTATTTTAATTTTTGGCAGATTTTAGTACTTCTAGAACTATCATCGAGAACTCAGTATTTTTGTTCCTTAGCTCAAAAGAGCAGCTTTAAGTTTACCTTTGTTCTTATTAGCATCTGTGTACGAGAAGCCTGCAGCTTGTCCAGTCTTGCGTCCAAACAGGCCATGCAGGTTGGGTCCAGTCTTATGCTTCCCTCCCTTTTCAACTGTGTGGCACTGGGAACATTTCTGGACAAAGATCTTCTTGCCCTTCTCGATATCTCCCATTTTCAGCACTAGACCAAGCACACAGAGGTCAGTATTGCCATTTCAAGGTCAGCGACCGAACAGAAACTTTGAAAGTGCCCCGCTGGTTTACAAAACCAACATCTGCTGCCCGTGGGCCTGGGAATTCTCCAGCACACGGTGTATCCACAAGCTACAGCTCCTGGGCTTGAAAATTAGTACAGAACTATGTATAAGATACCAAGGTGTTAAACACGCTTGAAAAGCAGGAAAAGCCTTCCCTCAGACAAATCGCCCCACGGCGCTTGAAGGGCACGACGATAGCTTGTGAAGAGCAAACTTAACACAACGCCTACGTACAGCCCGTACACCTGGAACAGGAGAGTTTCCTGGTGACCAACAGCCCCGTGCAAAAGCACAGGACTGTTCGCAGGCTTTCCTTTCCAGCGGGAAAAGCGCACCAGTAGGGCCGGAGGGCGGCGGGCACCGGACTGTCCCCGCGACCCCGGATGACCCCAGAGTCCCTGTTGGCGGGAGCGCCCAAGGGCGCCCGCGCCGCCTGGCCCCGGCTCCTCCTGCGCCGAGCTGACCTTGGGCTTCTCCTCCAGGTCCCGGCCCGTCGTGAGGCCGCCCAGCCCCGCCGTGACCTTCCTCTGCCCCCCGGCCACCGCCTCAGGCCGCGGCCCCGGAAGGCGGAATGAGGCTCAGGACCACCGGGCGCGCCGCCCGCTCCCCGCCCGGCGCTCGCCGCCCCCACACACAGCCCGGCTACCCCCGGCCAGTGCCCGCACCTGCCTGCCCAGCTGCCTCGCTGCGCCCTCAGACCCAGTGACCGCGCTCCGACACCTCCCGCTCGGTCTGTGCCCAAGGACACGCCGTACTCCGCCCTATGTAACCCGGCGCCGCCGCCACCAACCTATGCCGGCGCGCGGGACCCACCGCCCCCTCACGACAACCAATCGATTGCCGGCCCCTAGAGCTCTGACTGGTTGCAAGGGCTGTCCGTCAAGTTACGTCACGACGCCGGGCGCTAGCGGGGTAGGTTGCGACCGGCGGGCCTGCGGACTTCCTTCCTGCCCCCGCCCCCACTGCCGGCGGAAAGGCGTCACACGTCACTCTGGGACGTACGGCGCGCGTGGGAATGGGGGACAAGGCTAGGGGAAACGGGCTCTAGCGCATGCGCACAGCGCCAGTCGAAGCAAGGGTCGCGCGGCGCCCTCAGCAGCGCGCGGTCTGGGCGGGCACGTGGACACGGAGTCGCGGGGGGCGGGGCCTGGCCAGTGACGTCACGGGACCCACCCCCCGTCCCCGCGCGCTGCGGGGGCTCCTTGAGAGAGCGGGAGGCGGGGCGGGCACAGGGCGGGCGGGATCCGCCCCGCGTGTCACGGAGCCAAAGTGAGGGTATTTCACCTCAAAATCCCCCTTTTTGACACTACCCATAGCGCCTGCAGTGTGCTGCCACGTGGGGCTGGATGGAAGCAGGTGCGCGGCTTTGTGGGATGCCAAAATAGTACCGTGCTGACGAAGATGAGAGGCTTGCAGAAGGGACCACTACCTGACTGTATGAAGGTGTCTCAGACGTCAGCCCAGCGGGCTGGGCAGCGTGGTGGTGCTTAAAGAGAACGTGTTGATATTCGCACAGTGTGGGCTTCCAAGCAGAATATAAATAATGAATTTCAGACATGACTGCCATCTCACTCTGCTTGGCGAGGTGGAGGAAGAGCTCTTAGAAAAGCCCAGTGTCATAACGTCCAGTGTTCAGAAGAGGTGGACTGTTTGCCTTAACAATGGACATTAAAACTGTGAGAATTTCCCACTGTCTGGCATTTGAAAAACTTTTTTTTCTGTGTGTGCTTTTGTGCTGTGCTGGAACTGGTGTGAGTGTGCGCCCGTAATTGCTTGTGGAGCAGTTCTCATCTGAAGTGCCAACATGAAACAGGAAGGAGTGAGTGTAAAAATACATCAAAAATACATCAAAGGTTCTTCTGATGGCAGAATTTTGCAGATAATTCTAAGTAAGAACATTTAGAAATCATCACTCCCTAGCTCAGACAGTGTATTCCCTTCCAGTGCTTGTCGTGTCTATAGCACTCCTTTTTTAGACTTTTTACCATGATTGTAAGGACTGAATTTGATTTAGTAAGGCCTCTGTGTCTTAGATGATTCCAGGAGCCAGATGTATGTAACTTAATATCACAAGACACGTGATAAAACCCCTGGTCTCTCATATTTTTAAAGGAGGAAGGAGCTGAAAGCACCTTTTAAGCTGCTCTAAGAAATTACAGCAGTGTAAATTCTTAAGCTTCTTTAAGCACTTGATGTGGACTGATGCCCAGCTGACATCTATTCAAAGGTTCTCCCTTTCTTCACAGAATGCAGACTTCAAGCATCTGTAGCTCTCTTAATTTCTGTTGCATTTTACCTTTTACATTTTTTCGTACTGAGCATTGCCCGTTGTGCTTCATAGTTAACCCTTCTGATGCACGTGGAGGGGCATTGTAGCAATGTCTTTTTAGGTTTTTTCCAGGAAGCTGTTTTTGAAAACTGGAACTTAATTCAAGACAACCAAATTGTTTTTTGTTAAACTTTTGAAGTAAGAAAATAAGGCTCTTGGGGAAAATACTGAACCTGTGAGGTTTTCAGTGCTAAAGATTAGTGTACTGAAATCAGTCTGTAAAATGAGCTGTTATTTTCTGAGCCTTACACCTGATGTCTGCAATGAGACTGACTGCCAGCAGTCATGATGTAATACACTTTCCTGAAGGTGGAAATGATACAACAGAGAGTATTTGTGGGTTTGCATACTGTATTGTTACTGGAAGCAGAAGTTCTGCCTGATGTAAAAAGACTATAGTTTAGAAGATGTGTTTTCACAGTAAAAAGAAGTATCTTGAGTGGAAAGGATTTGTCTTGTCTGATTAGGTCCATTTGGGCATTACCAAATGTGGATTTGGAGAGACACAGTGGTAGGAGCTGGTCTGTAAGTAAAACAGGAGGTGCAGGAGAGGGATTGTTCAAACTGCCCAGTGTTTACTTTTTGAAATGTTCTCTGGTAGGACAGACTAATAGTAAAATTTTAGTCTTCTCTGCTAAATATAGCATCTGTAGTGTATGTGTGAATCCTGCACATGTCATATGACTTCCTCTGCAGGACAGAATATGTTGTGGGACTTCCAGAGGCAACACTGAAGACAAAGTCAGGGCTTTTCTGGCTTTGTGGTTTGAATTGCTGCAGTAAACTACAATGACTCAGGGTGCATTTTCAATGCTCTATATTCTTCTACATATATTAACATCCATTAGACTGTTTGCCTAGAAGGCTCATGTTTTAGTCTTTCAGTTATGCACTGTGGTTACACCTGGAATACCTTTGCCTTTTTACTAGCTCAGGCTAGTAAAAAGGCACACTGGAACAATACTTATTTTGCAATCAGAATTCTGAATGTAATTCTATGTAATCCTGTCCTAAAGGAAGGAAAAATAAACCAACTGTGTGAAGTCCAATAGTAAAGGAAACATATCAAAAGAGCCATCTAGCTCTCCTTAGGAAGTACACTGCAGATGAAAGAAGAAAGATGGCATTACATTATGGACCTAGACTGGAACTCAGGAGAACGTGTGATTTTTTTTCTCAATTCTGTGATAAACTTGTTGTTCGGTCTTTGGCAAATACTTTAAGAACCCATTTCTTGTGTTGAAATCTTCAGGGATGAGGTGTTTGAGTACCTTGGCCTCTTTTCATCCTCTTACCACGTGGAAGTGGACTAAGCCTGAGCTGCTGCCAGTTATCAGTGAATTGTGCCAGCCTTGGGGAGTCTGTGATTTGTGCTGCAGTCACAGTCATGTGAGCCGGTTTTAAGAAAGAGCTTGAGTTATGACCTGAGTCATAAATCTTATCTCGTCACAAAACACTACTGACTAATTTGCACCATTATGAATTGTTCAGAATACCTGCTTGCCTTTTTTATTTATTTATTTATTTATTTATTTTTTTAATATATTAACCTTTGCAATTGTTTGGGAGAAAGGTGTATCTCCATAGTTTTTTCAAATCCTTGTTTGGCAACATGAAAGAATGATTCTAGGCTGGGTTTGAAAAATCCTTGATGCTAGGACTTTTCAAAACTGTTACAATGCAAGTCCTTTCATTTGGAATATACTCATGGCTTTATGTTTATTTTGTCTTTTACCCATTCACTCAAACAGGTGACGAAAAAAGTTAGGAAGCATTAGAGACTGAAATGCTAGGACAAAAGGGCACGATGTTAAGCTCTAGCAGGGGAACTTTAGGTTGGATATTAGGAAGAAATTTTTTATGGAGAGAGTAGTCAGACACTGGAATGGGCTGCCCAGGGAGGTGGTGGATTCGCCGTCCCTGGAGGTTTTCAAGATGAGACTGGATCACAGAATCATGGAATCATAGAACCAGACGGGTCGGAAAGGCCCTCTGAGATCATCAAGTCCAATCCTTGATCCACTGCCACTGTGGGTACTAGACCATGGCACTAAGTGCCACATACAGTCTCATCTTAAAAACCTCTGGGGATGGAGAGCATGTGACTAGCATGTGACTTTTTAGCTTTCTCAATCATAGTTTGATCCACTGCTTGTATGAACTTTAGCAGTAACTGTGCTGAACAATCCTAGCATTTGATATTCAATGTATGTATGCTTTAAGTGGATGAATATTGTCCAGACAAATCAGCATGGCCCAGGGTAGGCCTCTGCCGGTCACTTTTTGGAAGGCAGAGGGCAATACAACTGCTCAATTTTGAATTAATGTAAGCTGCTAGTTTGGATTTTCATTTCCAGAGACAAACTTCTGAAAGTGTTCTTTGAAGCGTGCAGCATCATAGAGCAAAACATTTGTTTCTTCATCACACTAGAGAAAAAGTTAGGCAGCTTTTCCATTACAGATACAGGGATTCAATTATTAGAAACTTGTAAATGCTATTTCAAAAGGGATTTCCTTCCTTGGATTTTTTTTTTTAATGCAACAGAAAAAAAGCAGGAAAATTTGGGGACTTTTTATCCAGGCCCATTTTGAACTATAACTAAGGAAATGATGGCACCTCACTTAGTTGCCCTGCTTCTTGTAGGTCTGTGCTGTTTGAACCTGGAAGTGCTGTAAAGCCAGCAGAGCAGGAAACTATTCCTTCTGTTTTACCTGCATAATTGCTTATCAGTTGTAATCAATCAGAGCTGTGTATGTAAAGCCAGGTAATGATGCATTAGCAAAACGCAGCTCAACTTAATTTGCTCTGCTTATATACCAAGTTGTGCTCCACTTGCATGAGTAGCATTGAATACAAACAGTATCTTTTCACTTTTCTATAGGCCACAGAGAATATAAAAACTGTTGAAGACAACAAGCACAAGAGTTTTTCAGTATAAAACTGTTCTATTCTTTAGAGTAAATATTTGCATTAAAATAGAATCTGTTAATATTACTGATGCACCCTGAAGGAAGAAAGGCAAATCACTCCTGTAAGTGGAGGAGGATAAATCATAGAAATTCTGCCGAACTTAAACTGGTATGGTGAGTAAGGAAACAATAGTCTGTAGTGTTAATACATCACTTATGAATACACATAGTGCAATAAGGACAGTAAGTTGATGAGTTCAGTGAGGTTGCCCATATTAATACCAGCTGAACATCTAGGCAATACTCTGCAGTGCTGTGCCATTCACATGAGAGCTGCCAAGTTGGTTTATGGAGACTGTACTCATACTGCTCAAGGCAAAAGGTCTTTTGAATTGCTGTCTTGTGTTGGTGCCAACTTAAAATGATAAGGTAAAAAGTAAGCAGATAATCACAACTTCCCCGTCTGCAAACCCTGAACAAATCATTAATCCATTACAGAAGTTCTGTCAATCAGCTCTGTCAAGACTGATTTAGTATACTGAACTTTTGCCTCTGCTTTAGAGTGAGCTTTACCCTGTGCTTAAGTATTATCGAAGGGAAGGTTTAATTCTGCCAGCTGAATCTGATAATACTCTTGCCAGTATTACTTGTGGTGGAAGCACAAGATTCTTAGTAAATGCAGTATTTACTAGTTCCATGTCTTCACCTAGTTCTCCAATTAATATGCAAAATGCTTTCATGTGGTAGCTATCCAGGATAAGGGTAGGACCTCTTCCTTAACAGAGACATATTTTGTTGTCACGCATTTTTATTGGTTAGGAAAATCAGAATTAATGCACAATCCTCCTGAAAAACCTCAGATAATTTACAGTTTGTGTCCTTTGTTAAATGACAAAAAATAAATTCCTTTGAGAAATTTAGGGGATAACACTTAGTAGACTCTCACCGCTATCCCAAATGCTTACCTGTGAAGTCCTGACTCTATATTGTGATTTCCAGAGCCCTTACAGTGTTTTATAGCATGTTGGTTGTTCTTGGAGACAGATTTTATTCTAGCTGTTTAAAAGTGGTGTTGGGGGCCACTATCTTTGGTGGATTTGAATAATACATGTGACCCTTTTCTTCAACAAAATTAGGAAGCTGAATGATAAAAGGAAATAGGTAAGGTATAAACCAAATATATGTGCTGGATGGAAAAAAGTATTTTAAAGACTTGAAATACCCTGTGTTGCATCATGCTCCTCTCCCTCAATTGTCTGTTTAGCAAGTGCTAATAAAAGTAAAATCTGGTAGAAAAATGTATTTGCTAAAATGTTAGTACTCAAGTGGAAGTTTCAACAGCTACATAATTCAGCTGAACGCAAGTAAAATAATTTTGAATCAAGTTCTCCGTGGTAGTCACATGTGGTAGGCAGGGAAAGCTATGTAAGCTTTCTTTTGTAGTCACAATTATAGACTGCCTTAAAATGGACTGCCTCTTATTTCTTCCATTGCCACATCTGTAAACAGGGTGTCTACAAAAGCTGTATCTTTCTTTTTTCACTGCTATTCTACATTATTCATAGCTTTTATCTGTCATCAAACTTCAGGCTGTATCCCTTTGGGAAGAGATCTAGTGTTTAGCCAAGCTGAAGAATAGTAAAAATGTGATAATTCATAAACAAATTCACTCTTCTGTTTTATGGACCAGCCCAGTCTCCATCATTACACTAGGCAAGGCACAGTTGGAGTCAAAGAACATCCACAAAGAGGACATCTATTTTCTTGAAGACAGGGAAATAGACACCAGCCTGTCAGTATGTTGGCAGGACTTGTGGAGATGTAAGGAGGAGCAAATATCTACTGTTGCCCAAATCAATTTTTTTGGTGGTCTGCAGAGCACAATCTGTGCTCCTGAATGAAGCACACCCCCCATCCCCACCTTCTACTCTCCCAAATATGTGGTCAGAAGCTATTATTACTTCTTCTTGTTTCCAGAGCTACTGATGCCTAATTCGTGACCTGCAAGTGTTTGGAACAGTACAGGAGCTCTCTGTGTAAAAATGTCTTCCATGAAAGAGATGCAGAGAAGTTTAATTTAAAAAAAAAAAAAAAGGCCTTTTGCTCTTTTCTGTGTGAGCTACATACTTGGAAGTTCGTGTGTGTCCTTGCCAGTGCACAGCCTTCTTCAGGGAGTCAGAGAGAATACTGGCAGCTTCATGCCTGAACATATTAGGTACAGGGGAAATATTTAATATATTCTAATGAAACACCATTGCTCAGAATGACAGATGAATCTGCATTTTAAACTGTAGATGAATGTTCACTATAAAGACAGCTCTGCTGATAGAAAAGGTTCTTCTGTGAGCTGCTGCTAATGTCTCTTTTACCTTTGGAAATTGACCTGATGGATGTGCCAACAGAAATCCTCTTCACTCTTTTGGTATAAAATCAGCAGAATTAGATCAGATCAGCTTTGTAATCAGCATAAGTTAACCAAATGATGTGTGATGAAGTCTTTTTGGGAGCACTCAGTGTGATCATCTGCACCACTAGATCTGCAAGACTAGTTGTCTTAGGCTAAGAGGTGGTAACAAGCAGCTGAGGGCTGGATCTTATACCAGAAAAAAACCTGCCTTTGCAGAAGGCCATCTTTCCATGGCCAATTACAGGAGCTCTGAACTAGTTCACACCCCAGCAGGGAAGATTCTTGTTGCATTTTCTGTGCGTGATTTTTACAAACAGCAGCAGCAAACAATAAAACTTGATGAATTGTGAAGCTGGCTCTGAACTCATAATGTCACCATCAGGAATAACTGAGTGCTTGTAGATGTCTTGTAAAAATCCAATGCAGTACAGTTAGTTTCCAACCCTATTTCTCTCACTACTTTTTCTCTCCAGAGTCTTTCTGGAAAGACTCTACAGAGTCTGTCTACCTCTGTTTCCTTATTTAACTTACAACGATGCTGCCAGCATTAATTACATAATAGCTACAATGAGTTTTGTAAAGGTGAGATGTGGAGAAGGCACAAAACTTTTAAACACAATCTTCTAGTAGTAAAAGTCACCTGAGTGTGATCTGGGTTATTGGCACTTAACCAGAGATTTTTCCTTCAGTCACTGAGAACTGGAGTGTCCACATCTCAGAGGAAGTAAAAACATATGGAGGGAATAGCAAATGAAGTTAAAGTATTTTCCAAGTGCCAGTGGTAGCTGTCCCCTTAGCTAGTAATTCTGAACCTGCTAAGCTTTGCTGGAAATAGGTCTTGGTCTCTGATGACGCTCCTGTTGTGCAAAAATAGGCTTTGTAAGTCCACCTCCACACGATTAGTGTTTCTTAAATTGACCAATGATAAATGAAAACTGATTAAAAATTACTAGTCCTAGCATTACATATTCTGTGAAAACATTTTGGTTTTGGATGGACAAATACTCCACTAAAAATACCTCATGCACCCAGTTACATATGTAGCTGTACAGCACTGTGCTGATGACTGGGAATGGCAGCTACGTAATGCAAATTGACCTTCAACTTAACATTATCAGCTTCTACTCTCTTGAAAAGCTTCTCCTGCATGCTAGCATATGCTTTTTCTGTTTCACCCAGTTATTGCCAAACCCTTCCTGACAAGCAGTACCATGGCACATAGGGGTGCCGGCTTTCTTCTGTCCTAAATTCCCCATAACCATGTGTGGTCATTAACTGCCAAGGACTCTTCATCAGTTCATGCAGGTGATCTTTAAAGTACCTCTCAATTGTAGTAGAATGCCTACAGGAAAAAGCAGATTAAGAACAAAAATTTCATGCCCTTTCCTTCCAATATGTTATGTAAAACATTCTCAGGGTAAAATGCTGCTGAGGTTAAAAACAAACACCTCATGATGGCTTACATAGTGTTCTGTAAATAATGAAGTCCAGGGCTTCATCTCAGTCTTTGTAAGGGGTAAGAAGAGTTGTTTTTTCTCCCTGAATCTTGTTCTACCATCTATGTAGTGATAAAATGTTTAAAAACATTCAACTCTTATTCCAGGGCTATTTCTGTTGTCCTCAGCAAAGGTATAGCAGGCATAACTTTGGCCCCAAAAGTGCTAGTTTTTGATCCCACTGATGCTTTTTTTTTAATTTTCATTTTTGTTTCCCTGCTTTGGACTGTGAAGAATTATTTGTCTGACAGAAGATATCAGATGCACTAAATGATCCATGCTGCTTTTGTGGGGAATAGCAGCTATGTTAGTAGCTCTCTTGGCTTCTGAGGCTACAAGTCCTATGGGGAGAGGCTGAGGGAGCTGGGGTTGTTTAGCCTGGAGAAGAGGAGGCTCAGGTTATAGACCTCATCACCGTCTATAACTACCTGAAGGGAAGTTCTAGCCAGGTGGGGGTTGGTCTCTTCTCTCAGGCACTCAGCAATAGGACAACGGGGCACGGGCTTAAGCTCTGCCAGGGGAAATTTAAGTTGGATATCAGGAGAAAATTCTTTACAGAGAGAGTGATCAGGCATTGGAATGGGCTGCCCAGAGAGGTGGTGGATTCACCATCCCTGGAGATTTTTAAACACAGATTGGACGTGGCACTGAGTGCCATGATCTAGTAAATGGACTGGATTTGGACCAAGGGTTGGACTCGATGATCTCGGAGGTCTTTTCCAACCCAATCGATTCTATGATTCTATGATTCTATGATTCTAAGGTAGTCACATGAGTTGCATTTATTCATCATTCTCAGTGCTGAGATACTCTCCATGGAGACTGCAACTATCAACATATATAGATCTAATTTAAGCCAAGGTGCTCACCTTGACCACTGATGTATTCAGATTCTGGCTCTGTTAAACTTCACTAAGAAAAGAGTCGCGGCTTCAGTAGTGTTTCTAAGTAAGTTTCAAGAATAAATGGTAAACCAGCAGAGCACTGTCTTACCTCTGGTCTTCCTCAGAACAACCATGTCAAAAGCCTTGCTAGAAATATTGGTATGAGAAGGCTGATGACTGATCCCAGTGTCTCGATCTGAAGTTTGGGAACACGGTGTACCTAGAAATGTGTGCAGGGTAGGGCTGAGAGGGGGGAAATGGCAGGCACAGTGGTCTTGCATTGGTTTGAGTTGTTAGGAAGAAGAAAAAAAGAAAGAAAATTTCCTTATTTCACGTTTCACTGAGTTTTAGTTTAAATATGACACTTTGCAAGAACTGGGAGATACATGAGAATCAGAAGGGTGATGTCTTAATTCTTTAATCCTCTCTTGCTTGCACCCTGAAAAGAATTCCCAATGATGCTGCCCTTGCAGCTTTCGTACATAATCCGTCATACCGATTCTCATTTACTTTTATGGGACTTAAGGGAAGGAGAACGTGGACTTGCTTCTCGCACAGCTCCAATTAATAGTAACTGAGTTTTTGCTTGTGTAATCAAAATTTGCCTCATTTATTTCTGGAAGGAAGGAGGATAAAGTTAAACTAGAGATTTTTATGGGATACTGAGAACTGGGATTTCATGAAGTACCCACATTCCTGTAGCTATTCTTTTCAGCTTTCAGTTGTTAAGGACAAAATAACTAAAAACTTTTAAAATCAGGGGAATAATGAAATCTGAGGAAAACTGAAGCAGTGGTTTATTGCAGTAAGAGAGACTAACAACCTATCTGAATTCTTCTAAACTTTTCCACAACTGCATACAGAAGCTTACTGGGAGCAAAGACCTTCGCCCAACTGCTGTGTAAAGCAAAGTCCCAACCTTATATAGGAGCCAAATTAATTCTGTTCCTGAAGTTGTACATCATGACATAATGAGACTGGGCTTTTCTGAGACTTCTCTCTCATAAATCTGCTTTATGAGAGAGAAGCTGTGCTTTGTAGGTGCTCCCAAACACTTTTAATTCACGTTAGGTAAAGAGGTCATGAACAACACAGCCAAGAAAACAGATTAGCCCATAGGCCAGTCAGCAAGATCGATATTTGTTAGGAAAGTGGGTGTGCTGGGCAAACACTGCTAATCTGCTAAAACTAATCATTACATGCTTCATTCAAGAGAGATATTTTTGCCTCATAGTGTTACTGTTGCTCATTGCCAAGGAACCTGCACTGTGCAATTATGGCTGTAAGAGGAACAACTTGCCCTTTTATTTCATTAAGGAAAGATAAGATAAAGTGGAAACATACTTAACCATATTGCCTGGTGTTTTGCAAAGCCTATATTAGGGAAGGAATGTAATAACTTACCTGAAGTGACCCACATTCATTTGCATCTCCCACACTTTTATCTGAATCAGTGCAATCAATATACATTAGGGACTAATCAATGTGTAAGCAGTGCAGACAAAATTCTTACTGATACCACTTATTACATGAGGAATGTTTTGTGTTGCCAGGTGCCAAAGACTGCAAAAATATCAGGAATATGTGATGTGCAGACTGTCTTTTTAAAAGGAGTGAGGAAAAAAATCTAGCTTTTACACTTTTATGTAATAAATTCTATATTAATTAACAATTATATGTGGTACTAGTAAAAAAGAATCCTTTTGTCATTAATGCAAAACAAAAATCATATCCTGTTTACACTTGCAGAGAAAATACTCATTCTTTCCATGCTGATAAATTATTTATATTTTTACCTTGAAAACTTATTTTATGCTTCAAATATTTTTGTTTAAACAGCAAAAGAAATACTAATTTTAAAGGGCAAGAATTTCATCACTGAGCCCAGCTAAGAGTCTCTTGGCAATTGCACTAAGCCAGAAAAATATCTAAGATTAAAAAAATAACTAATTTGCTTAATGGTTCTTTTGTGGTATAATGAAAAAGAAAAAAAATGCCTGAAGGACAGTATTACTAGGCTAATCTAAGTGGTTCACCTGGAGCTCCAAAATCTTGTGTATTTGTCTGGAAAGAAGGATCCAGCAGTGTTTCAAAATTTGGCACTGAGATGCTTTCAACAGACTTTTGCTGGAGTCTTGCAGTATCACACAAGAAACAGTTGCTGGTATTATATTATCTGCCCCTTTATTTTTAGTCCACACAGGATGTGGAGTCTACCTCTCACTTGAAAAGAAGTCAGACTCATGCTGAAGGGATTTATGCTCCTCATTTGGAAAGGCCCAGAACCAATCCAGGAAGTGGTCCAGATGGACAGCATCCCATTTCCCTAGCAATGAGTGCACTGTGGGCACTCTTCAAACATTTTTTGATAAAATAGGCATAAATGAAGTTTCACATGAGAGGGAGTGTGAATCCTTATGGAGACATTGATTTCCCTGCAGTAGCTCTGCAGCTCCTCTCCTGATGTAGTGCAGAGGATTAAGTGGAGAGACACACTTGTTCAATAATAGCAATAAAAGACACATTGGAACCTGTGTGACCTTCATGAGGGTCTGCCACTTAGCATTATTTTTCTACTCTACGACACATGCTAGGAACCTCTAAAGACCTGTTTCTTCTCTCAGGTGTGGTTTTGACCTGAAAGTGATACAGCATGGGGAGCCTCATGACCTTCACCCTCTTTGACAGATCAGGCCAGAGAACATTTTGCTGCTCTTCCCTGTTAACTTCCCCCACACTCAGTAAAATATTCAGAGAATAAGACGTATCACTCTTACCAATTTTAACAGAAAGGGAATTATGACTGGAGAACAAATTGTTTCATATGTGTGAAGTGACTTTCTCTGCAACCCTTTATTCTTGCAAAGGGAGGCAATCTTGCCTGACCTTAAAACCTGCTTGGTCCGGAATGTGCAGGTCTGGGAACCACCCCAGGTCAAGGAGCTGGGGGACAGAATGTAAGTTCTGTGTGGCATGATAAACAGTGAAAACATGTTAAAACCCACAGGGGAAAAAAACCAAAACACCACAGTTTTCATTCATTCTATGCTGTCACTAAACCCACTGACAACCTCATTGGTGTGGCTTGTCAGTGGATGGACAGCTGCCAATGCTCAGCCTGATGTCTGTGTGTATAACTAGGGTTCTTGGCAGTGGCTGAAGGGCATTTTTCAAGGCCTTTCCTGATTTTTGCAGTCTTGTTTGATGTGAACTTAAGGACTCATTACACATTTAGAAGGGAGGAGGCAACTACTTTTCTCCAGTATGTTTAACTGGCATATGTATGTGACTCACTGCTAATGAGCTTAGAAAAGCACATCTGCACAGATCCAGTGATTGGATCTAGTGCAAAACTGCACAAGGATAGATAGTGTTCATCCTTAAGGCAAAGGCATAGTTGACCCATGAAAGTGTACAGAGTTATTGCAAATACCTGGTAATTAATTTCCCACAAAAGATAGTAATAGCTCAAAGGAGTCCTCACAGGCTATAAGGTAAATAAACTGTGTGTTAATAGCTCCCAGGTAGGTCTGCAGAGCACCACTCAGAGGATATTTTTCAGGAAAGTTTCCATATGGCTGTCACTGTTTAATAGCCCCTGATGGCAGGAAGAATATTTGCTCTGAAAGATCTTGGACTATGAATGTGGAAGACTTCTTTTTTTGTGGTTTCGCTTTTTGATTTGAAAGATAGATTCTTTCCTTCAACTAAAAGGTTTTGTGAAGACCAAGAATATAGAATATTATGGGAAAAGAAAATGCAAAAACTAGGACAAAGCAGAAAATATTTTTAGAGACCCAGCATATTTCAAGTCAAGATGTGAGTGCATAATAATGGAGAAAGTACTCAGTGTGCTGTTGATCAAATATTTAGAGTCCAAGGTTATGTACTTTTCAGTATGTATGGGGACAGAGTTCAATCTACTCCTGTGAAAAACCTCCTTCCTCCTTATATAGCTCCATAGGACATGGAGTCACAGCAGTCCCTGGTTTCTTCCTCTTAAGGAAGAAAATCCCCAGAAAGGTGTTGTGATCTCTGCCCCAGCCTGTGTACCTGGATGATCCATTCTGGTGAGCAACTGTCACGAGGAATGCACCTCACAGCTGTATAAAAGTGACTGTGAAATCATCACAGAATTATTCTTAGGTTTCTAATAGACTTATCAGTGCTAATATGTGAGGCTATTAATTTTCTGCCTTTGAAGAATTTACATCTACATTTTAAACTACCTTAATCTAAAATCTCAGTCGTTTGATCAAATTTAGGTGTTTTGCTGGTGCCATCAAGTGGTAAAATGTTGGATTGCAAAACTCCAGCGCATCCAAATTCAGTCTAGTACCTCTTGAACAGCAGCAATGAGGAAAATAGCCCTGGACAAGCAAGCCTTCTCCAAAAATACAGATGTATATAAATATATATGAGAAAATGGACTGAAATACTCATGGTGTCATATTATTTCAATTTGATCTGGATTCTAACTAGTAGAAAGGCTAATATTTTTGGGTATTACTAGTAATATCCAAATACTAGTAATACCCAAATACTAGTAATAAATATAGGCAACCTGTGAAGCAAACTCAGAAATGCTTGTTGAAGAGATACGTAAACTAAAGTGGCACAATACTGTATTCTGAATTTCCTTTCCAAGTGTGTTTGCTGTCCTTTCTTACTAGCTAATCCTTTTAACAGAACATGGCCCTTTGACTTCGTATCGTATCTGCACTTCATATCACCAGAGTGTAATGAATATTCACTTTGCTGATATATTCACTAAATTCACAATTTGGTTAACAGACAATTTAAACATACAGTTCATCGTTCATACACACACAGCACGTTTTTCCTCAGCTGAGTGATGTCATAGTACTGTTGAGTAGGAAGGCCTCTGTGCAAAGAAAAAGCATAAATATATAAAGCTTATGCTCTATTTCCTTATAAATTTGTATGGTTTTGTCTTGATTTTTCAGATGACTCTAATAGCAAAACTCATAGACAATGAGTTCTGAAAATTATCCTGGGTTTCAAAATCTACATCATGCAGGGCTGGGTTTTCAGAAGTGCTGAGCACCCATACCTGAATTTAAAGTTCCCGAGAACGCTGAGCACTTCCCCCCATGAAAGCCAGGCTCTCAGAGACCCTCACCACACACGCACACCCCTAACACTCAGCAGGAGCTGTGGGAATGCCTCAAGTGGGCACAGCTTCTAACTTTTGACACTATAATGAGTTATTTCTGTATCATGGGGATCACTTTCAGCTCCATTTGATACTAAAGAGCTCACAGCATATAGCCAAACTGTGTGGTACTTTTCACTGATGAGAATCTGAAGAGAAGACAGCTCCACACCAAAACCCAAAAACAACAGAAAAGGGTGAATGAGAGAGCCAAAATGATGGAATTGCAGTTGGAAAAATCAATCATAACCAGTAAGATTTTCCTGGTGTTAAAAAAAGACTTACAGTTCTCACCTGCCTTTGCTAAAGCTGAGCTTTACTTGAAGCATTTAATCAAGTGTCTTTTGCTAGAAGGAATGGGTGGCCTTAATTGCATGGCTGAAGAAGAGATGCTGGCTGCAAGAAAGGCAGAGAAATTAGCTGAATCAGAAGATATTTGTTTGATTTCTGTAGCTGGTTCAATGGGTTTAAGTGTTATGACACAATTGAACAGGAATATACTTATAATACTCTGGCTCTAACCACACATTGATAATGGTTATTGTCTTTCTTCTCTTTCCTCTTTAAGCACATTCCCCCATTCACACTGTCCAGGGTGCTGTGTGCACCTGTGCCACGTCGGGTGAGTGATGCGGGCGTCCATGGTCAAACTTAGCATTCCAGCTCTTGTGCAAGACTGTGTGTTCAGAAGTACTGAGCACCTCCACCTCATTCCCCTCCTTCCCTCTCAGCTCCATCACAACACAGTAGTACCCGACTTCCGTCCAAAGGCCAGGTGCCGTGCACCCTTCTGAAATGGACAGCTGGTGCTGAGGGAGCTGCCTTCTGACAGACTGTGCCACAGGAGGATGCTACTATGGAGCAGAAGTGCTCCCTTTAGAGCCAAATTCAGGGATTTAAGAGGTCTGAATGCTGATTTGGGATGATCAATGCATATGTAGGATTACCATGGCACGACTTCTCTTTCCAGCACTAAAATGGAAACCTACTAACCTGGCAACGCTTAGTTTTTGCCTAGTTCAGTGCTTGTGAAGATGCACTTTTCACTGCTTCTTTGTTTGATGCATGCAGGTGGCCTGGCTCAATAAGAAACACATTGCATTTGAAGTCTTTCGGAGCAGTGCTTCTGCAAAGTGGCAGTAGCTGTATCTGTAGGAGGATGTCTTGTTCCTTGTGCTTTGAATCAAAAGGTGGATGACTTTCCCATTCATATCTGTCTGCTCCTCTCAGAAGAGTATGTAATTGTAGTATTTTGACTGTAACTTGGAGAGGGGCCTGGCTGTGCATGGGGTTTGGAACCAGAGATCTCTTCCAATCTGAATTCGGCTGTGACTCCACCACCCAGAAAAAGAAGCTTTCATGAGCTGTTCTTCCTGTGTTCTCCCTGCATCTTGGCATCTTCTGGGTAGCACTGGGCATTGCTTCATTTCGTTCTCCTCTTAAAGCCAACTTTGCCAGCTCCTTGCCAGCATATGTAAAAGCCACAGATTAGTTATGCAGAGATGCACTGGAAAATATATTCTTCATTATTTTCCTAATAAATTTCATACACGTCATACAAAATGACTTAAAAACAAGCACAAGCAATCACACCCCTCTTACCACTAGTTTTAGAACCACAGAGTCAGTAACTTCGGTACTTGCCCTATGTACTATACTTTCACAGCCAAAAGTTCTGCACATATATAGAAAATACCAATATCAGCATAATTTAATAGTGCATTATTTACTAGAAAGTTATATTTAAAACAACCCTAAGTGTGGGATATTATTTAAATACTTTTATATGGTTCTTATGAAAAAGCTATATTGCCTCAATAAAAAATCGATTAATTCTCACTGTGGATATTTCCTGAAGTGTTATTTACAGGGTATATAGTAAACATATTTATTTAGGCTTCTTATGCTTCCCCTGCTGAAATTTGTGGCGCTACTATCACAGGCACAACCATGAAAATACTTCATTTGCATTTTGCCTACTTCAACTTTCTCCTCTATAACCGCTTTCAGTAGTGTAAATTTTTAATTAATTTCTAGCCTGTATCTCTGGTATGTTTCATGGAGGTCAGCGAAACTGTTGCTATTGGGGTTACTGTAGCCCTGCTGCTTACTGTTTTCTGTGTATTACAGAAATTTAGTGTGGAGGAGAGGCTACTCTATTTTGCCCCTACAGTAGCACCACCAGCATTGTGGCTACCTGGGTACAGGTAGCTTCAACTTTTCTGTAGTAACATTTCACTGTGAGAGTTGCCCAAGACAAACAAAAAATGGATGTCATGAATGTAGGTTTATAAAGTAGCTTGCAAACCTCTTCTCCCTTTCTGACTGCTACGCTGGTTTTCTGACATGGGGCATGTAGTTGCTGTGACTCATCTACTTTCTCATGAGGTGTTACACCTGAGTTGGCTAAAAGCTTTCCTCGCTTACGATGTGAGGGGAGGAATGCAGAGACACAGACTATATGCCATCTAGGCAATTTCCACCTTGTGGAAAAGGGAAGGCTTGTTTCTGGGCTTCTTTTTCTCTTCAGAATGGGATTCAGTTGGATTGATTAGGGACTTTACACTAATGTGCCTGGACAACAAATAATCCAAGGGATTGCATATTTAGAAAACAAAAACACAAGAGCAATGAAAATTCTTGTTTTGAAATCATTTTACAATCTTGCACCAATTGTATCACTATGGGATCACAGCACCTTGTCGTGCTTCCGAGTTGGAAGTCCCATCAGCATCAATTAACAAGCACAGGTGCTGGATTCTCCCCCTGGGATGTGGTAATCCTGGTTATATGTACAAATGGGAGGATGAAAGTCTGGAGAGCAACCCTGGGGAAAGAGATCTGATGAGTTAACAGTGTGCCCTGGCAGGCGTAAGTCAGCTTTATCCAGGGGTGTAGGAGCAGCTTAACAAGACAACAACAGCCATCTGGATGATAGAAGAAGAAGAAGAAGAAGAAGAAGAAAATACTAAAGCAAAAATATTGTGGTCCTGAGTGAGCCAGAGCTCAAATTAGTGTGTGTGTGAAAAGAATCTCAAGGTCAAGCTGGAAAGCTGCTTGACATGATTGTTCTTTGTGGCTGAAGGCAGCCACAGGAGTGTCTGTGTGGAATGTGTGCAGATAAGTAAATTCTGGCCTGGCTTGATAGTTTGGACCCTTATTCTGTATATAAATGGAATAATAAAGTTACAAGAGAGTTCTGCCTGGACAAAGTCTGTCTCCTGTGGATTCATTAGCTGAAAAGGGTGCTGAGTGAGGGACCTTCTCTGCACAGAGGTACATCCAGCACAGCACAGCGAGCCAACTAAGGGAAGTGACTGTCCCACTCTACACTGCACTGATGTGGCCCCACCTCGAGCACTGTGTGCTGTTTTGGGTGCCTAAATATAAGAAGAACATCAAACTATTAGAGTGTGTCCAGAGCAGGGTGACCAAGATGGTGAAAGGCCTCGAGGGTGAGACTTAAAAGGAGTGGCTGAAGTCCCTTGGTTTGTTCAGCTTTAAGAAGAGAAGGCTGAGGGGTGACATCCACACGAGTCTGCACCTTCCTCAAGGGGGGCAGTGGAGGGGCAGGTGCTGATCTCCTCTCTCTGGTGACCAGTGATAGGACACAATGGAATGGCATGAAACTGTGTCAGGGGAAGTTCAGGCTGGGTATTAGGAAAAGGTTCTTTACTGTGAGGGTGGCGAGTCACTGGAATAGACTCTCCAGAAAAGTGATCATGGCACCAAGTCTGTTAGGGTCCAAGAAGCGTCTAGACAATGCTCTTAGTCACATAGTTTAGTGTTAGGTAGTCCCGTGAGGGGCAGGGAATTGGACTTGATGATTCTTATGAGTCTCTTCCAACTTGAGATATTCCATGATCCTTTTACCTAGAGGTTATCTTATGGTAACACAGAGGAGAACAAGGGCTGGGAGTCATGTCTCCAGTCTTTGAGTCACGTTTTAACTCTTGGATGTCGGAGTCTGCATCTTCCATTCCTGTTCTCCAAGGAAGACTGCAGGACTATTCTTGGACTTTTCTGAGCCCTAAGCAACATGTTCTGCTTCCAGAGCTTCCTTAAAAGTCAGTAATGGTGATTTGAAACCTACCCAAGTACAGTAGATTTGGCATCATCATTTGCTCATCTATCAGGAAGTCTTTCTTTTTTCTTTCTTTTTTTTTTTTTTTTAATTTATGTTGTGATGAACAAGAAGTTTTGGAACTGGTTTCAGTGAAGGTGGCACCAATCCCACTATATTCTAAAGAAAAAATTGGCTGTAGAAAGAGGCTAGGAAAAGGAGCCTTGACTCCAGAAGCATACCCCAGAATTCTACCCCTCAGCTATTGTCTAGACAGATCTCTTCTTTTACAATAGCTTTCTGAAAAAGCTGAGCACTGACTTTTCATTTTTATACCTATGGTATTTGTGGATGCTGTAAATTAGACCAGAAGTGAGATTTCAAGGTCAGGAAGGGTGTTTGGGGGAACAGCCAACAGGAAATAATTATCAAATGATGGACAAAAAATAAATATGTAAATTAGGAACTTCAAGTGTTTTCAGCAAAATACTGTGTGGAGATTTGTGAGTACCAATATATGTCCACATTATTATTTAGGTATTGTGGAAAGAATAAAAGCTTAAAGTGCCCATTTTTGGAGTGCAAATACTTGCACATCTCTACATTGCTGTCCAACCTGTTAGCTGTCTGTTTCTTTTCTTGGTAAAAGCACTTCCCTTAAATATTTTGACGGTGAGAAGTGTATGTGTAGCCTACACTGGCCAAGAGTCTGTACCACTACCATAAGGCATTTATGTCTTTTGTCCTTTAACAAATGTACATGGAGGTTCTTTGTTCTCTTGTCTTCTGGCAGTACAGGTAGTACAATTCCTCCATGCTCCCCTTCTGCTCTCCAGGGAAGATTGCAGCAATGAAGGAATTTCCTGAATTCTTTATATCTGAAAGAAAAAAACTGAAAAAACCACCCTCCAAAATATCTTTTTGTGGCAGCAACAGTGATGGTTACCTGAAGTATTTTAAACAATGACAACTTGGCTTTATTTTCATGGCTCTGACTTACTCAGCTTATTGTGAGTAATGCTGTTATGGTGAACTGTCACCAGGAAAAGTTAGTACAACACTGATTGGCAATTGTTTAATGAAGGTTGGATGAAGTCTATTATGTTTTGATCTGTGAGAGGAAGAAAGAAGGTGATAGATACATGCAGCATGTACATCTTGCAGTGTAATTGAGTCCCAGATGCCAGCATGTAGATACCTGTGCTGTCCTCCCAGTACTATGTAAGTGGCATATGGACAGCAAATATATGCAGTAGCAGAGATGGAAGCTTTAGTATCTAATTCCAACTGATTTCAGAATTTCTTATTTATGCCTTTGAAAACTTTTCCTCTCCATCTCTAGAGAGGGAAGAGAAACGTTATTGTTTAGTAGCTGTAATTCACACTGAATGCAAGCTGTGTCAGCCACTTCATATAGATGTGCTAGTGGCTGAGGATACTCAATACATTTCCATATGTTGGTGTAATTTGAAATCAAGCAGTTCGATGTGTTTTGATGCGTGTTCACCTCACATAGTTCTGGTTTACAAAGTTGGACATCAAACTCACAGAAAATTTAAAACTTCCTTTTCTTTTGGGTTGCAAGAATTTTTCAGTCAGGAGAATACATGCACATCCAACCATCTTATTAAGGAGTCAAGTCCTGCAAGAAGCAGGAAGTTGTACTCATGATTGTTATGGGTCCCTTCCGACTTGAGATATTCTATGATTCTGTAATTGTGTAAGAGCCAAAGTGAGTGAGCCCTTCCATCACTGAGTGACCCCCATTCTCGTTTAGCTACACCTTATCTCTACCGCCATCTTTTTCTGATATTGTGTGGTTTTTTACTAAGGAGTGAAGCAGCTGGACATGGCTGCAGACCAGTAGGAGTGCCTTTGTTGACCGCAGTGTAACCACAGCACTGCTATCACAGCATAGGCTGTGGTGAATCATGGAGATATTCCAACTTGCTCTGACAGGGCACAGTTCCTCTGCACTATGTTCCAAAGTATGGCATTGCTCTAGGTTTCTGGATGTGTGTTCCTGATGGAGCAATGTGTATCAGCTAAAGAAATTCTTGTTTAAGCAGAAATGTTATTAATCTTTTCTGGCACTGAGCATTACTTTGGAAACGAAGGGGAAGGGGTGTTTCTTATTAATCTATACTGGGAAAAAGTGCCATTCTACAGGTACTACCTGTATTCAGGCTTATGGTGTGTTACAGTTGTAAGGTTCCTCTAATTCTGATTTTGTCTTACATTGTTTCAAAGGTAGAATAACACCCCCAAGCACATATCTCTTAAAAGGTGAGAGGAAAAGGCTCATTATTATGTGCCTATGAGCATTTCAATGAACATTACAATCGTAACATTGGTTTTGAGTATAGACTTTTAAGTAATTTACAATAACAGCTCCAGAAACTTCTCTGTTTGACTCAAACTGTGACAAAGTCCTAGATATCTAAATAAATCTTAGGAAAATCTATGGGAGAGCTCACAATCTATAACACACAGACAGGGCTGGTACATTGTGTTTTGTTCTCCCTGGTTTCTTGGCAGTGCAGTGTCCTTCTGTCATATAGTTCCTTCTGTGTGGTTCAGCATCACTGCTGCTGTCTGATGCTGTTCCTTTATCCATTTTGCCAGGGAGCAAAGGACAATATGTTTGTACAGTATGATGAACCAAAATAAGAATCTGATGTGCCATAGATTATCAGAAAACTTTTCAGGTTTTTAGTTTCCGAAGGAACCGAAGCATCTATTTCTTAAGTTCTATCTACAGCTTTGTTTCCCCTTTCTGAAAGTAGGCAGGCAGATGCCAAGTCACCTGTGTTGCTGTGATGTTTGTCTTCATTAGGCCAACTCTCATTGGAAACATTAATAAACCATTCCTGCTGAGTGCTATCTATAGGCTACTAAGTTGCAGAACAAGCACTTTACCTTAGACATAAAAGAGAAACATTGTATACAAAGGTCTGATCATCTATTCAAGTCAAATAGGACTGTGTTAAACCTAAAATATTTTCATGTCTCCTTCTCACAAAGGATCATTTATAGCTGCTATTGAAGATCTCAAGGACACATTAAAAAATGTCTCAGCCCAGAGACTGTCAAAAGAGGGCTACATTGAACACATTTTTAAAGACTGGATGATGAACAATCCTTAAGAGTCTCAGTAATATAGTCAATGATTTAGTAGAGACTATTAGCATTTATAACTTCCACAATTATAGAATTATTCTGAATTCCGACAGACAACTTCCAGCTTTCTGGCTCCTTTGTTCTGGGAAAACCCCCACACCACTAAACAACTAATGTTCTGGGATCAGAACATCAGTTTGCTAGTGCCTCCTTTGTTATTAAAAAGTTACATTTTCCCCTTCAGATTTGTTTTCTTGTGGGGAGCTCAAACCGGAGTGTATGAATACAGTGTCTTAAATTGTGAGCTTGTGAAGGGCTCCAGGTTTGATCAGTGCATGAAGCCAACACATCAAAAGGTGTGTGTTGCCAACAACTTCCAGAAGGTCTTTGGAAAGAGAGTTCTTATTCACACTGGCATTTTAATTTGGATCAGGAGTCTACTTTTGACATGAATTGTCCAATAGTCTCTATGTTGCAGTGCCTTGGCCTTGGAGTACATGAACTGGGTTCCTTCTGGATGAAACTATCTGGAAGATGTACTCCAGAAATTCACCAGGAGGGTACTGCAGCCACAAATGGACCCTCAGTCCCTGGAATCACACTAGAGTTAATCCAAAGTAAAGAGCACCTGAAATGTATTTTTTCTGCACTTCACATCCTCAGCACCGACTGTATCACTCTACACATCTCCCATAGTCCACAATACTTGCCAAGTGGCATAGTCACTGAGCAACATATTGATTTGGAATTCAGTGGGGTTTTTTTAATGGGATTGGCTGAACTTTTTAAAATTAACTCTTTCCAATAAACCTATATATATATATATATATATAAGAAATCTTAGTATGTCAACACTGAATCTGACTACCTTATCATAGGGTATAATCTGTACCTAGTCCAAGAAGATAATGTATTGAAATTCATGGCTGCATTATTTTTAAAAGCTGAGAACAACTGTTCTATCTGTTTATTTGTTTGTATTTATGTGACTAGGAAAAAATGCAACATTTTAAAAACATGTATGATACTGTAAAACATGCAGCCATCTTCTTTCCAGGCATGGATTGCTGATTTCATGTGAGTGTGTGTTTACAGTAGCAGAAAAATGTAGTTTACTTACATGCGTTACAATACAGATTTTCCTGTTCACAGAGAAAAGAATGTTACAACCTATGTTTGTAAACCTTTCATGTTTGTGTTTCAGAGTTGGGTCTAACATAATTGTCACCTGAAAGATGCTTTGCTAATGCATTCAGATCCTGACATCACAGCCCATTTTGAGCATAATATTTCCTTTTGTTGGGTATCTTGTGTAGCCAACATGATTCCTACCTGTACATTTGTTACAATTTAGATCAGGCCTATAATTCAGTAAACTTTCAAGTCTATCAATAGTTAAAAAAGTGCAGATGGAAATTCACTAAATTCCTGTACTGGAAGGAATACCGCAAAAACTTGCCTCAGGGCAGAGATATAAGTGGGAGGCATCAAGACGCAGTTTGACAAGTGTGCTTATTCAATAATATCAAAGTACTGTGACTGGAATTCAGATGTTGTATATGAGACATTACAAATAATGGAAGAAGTTATCAGTAGTAGTAAACCAGAAGGCTGTCAGAAAGATGGAAACTAAGACCTGACTGTGCTAACAAAAGAGATAAAATCTCACATGAAAGAACACTGGAGGATTTGAGGCTCACTCTGGAATCTGTAATGTATAGGAAAAACAGAAATTTAGATTAAAAAAAAATTGTTGGGAGTACCAAGCAGCATGGATGTTCAGCTTTACAGACCTTTGAAAACTGCAGGAATTCTGCCATATCCTGCAGCCTAGCTAATAGTATGACTGAGCCTGCAAAATATAATAAAAACACATTGATTCCTGGAGCTTCACAATTACACATTAATGACTATGAAAGCAAAATGCAGACTTCCTGTAATTTTAAATTTTAATTGAAAAGTTTTTCTCAGTAATTCTAGGTCAACCTGTAATCTAGAAAAAGGTATTGTTTAAAACAGGAGTAGATCAAAGACTAGCATGATAGATGTTGGTGATTCATTTTTGAAATATGCTCATTTTTTCCAAATTAGAAATGTAATACACATATTGGTTTTATTATTTATGAAAATTATTTCAGGAGAGTTTGAGTGCTAAAGCCACAGTAAAATGTATTTTAGCAGTCCTCTTTTCAGCTGTAATGAACATCTTTCCTAGGAAACTGATGGATTATTGCACAAAGTAGAGGATATTTTGGTTCATTAAAGGAAAAAGAAAAAAATGTCTCTTGCCAGAAAAACATAACTATGAGAAAATACTTTTGGTAAGAGTAAATTGATCTAAAATACTTCTAATGGAATAATTTACCTTTACAAGTTATGTTCTTACCTGTCTTGTGAGACAGCTGGACAAGAAGGAATTTGAAGTGGAGTTAGTACCTGTCGTGGTTTGGACCTTGTTTTCCCCCAGAGGCCAAGAGAAGTGGTAGACCCCAAGGGGTGGAAACCCTTGGAAGTTTTGAAATTCTACCCAATGGGCGCTCCTGCAGAAATGTCAACATCTCACAACCAGACTGGAAGAGAAGAGTTGTAGTTTTTGGTTGTTGTAGGAGAGGTGGCCATGTTGTAGGGCCACGAGGAAGGGGCTCTAAGCCCCTTGGGGCCTCTGGCCCCCTCCCAGCCCCTGACTGGGGGGCTGCAGGGACCTGGAACAGCATAAAGCTGGGCTAGGTGCCTGTAGTTATGCCGGGAGAATGTTTTCTCCATGGGCACAGAACAGCAGCCGGCACTGACCAGAGAAACGGTGGCAGAGAGCCAGAGATAAGAACCTGAACTGGAGAAGCAGCAGAAACAACATGCAGCACCGGAGAGAAGGACTCCTGGAAGACAGAGCCGGGAGAAAGAGAGCCAGCAGCTGAGAGACAGAGTTTGGGGTAAGACTGATACCAGATTCCCCAAAACTCCCTTGGAGACCCTCTTGGAGAAGAGGGACATGGACTCCTATTTTGGAGAAGAGTTTTAGACATGCAGCACCGGAGAGAGAGGAGCTGAGAAGCTCAGAGCGTCCCGGGAGCTGGACCAGGACGGCCAGATGGAATGTGGGGGGAATTGACCTTGGCTCCCCCCCCTTGCACTGCTGCCGCGGTGGCAGCCTGAGAGACAGGGCACAAAGGCCCTGCAAGCAAGGAGCTGAGTCTCCTGGAGATACCAGACCTTCACGAAGACCCCCCTGTGTCTTCGTGATATGACGTGGTGATACGACCTTGTCTGGGGTTACGAAGCCCACGGAAGACCCCTCGGTTGAGGCGATGGGGCCGGGGGAGTTTGATACCTCCCTCGTTGAGTGCTGGCAGAAAGCCAGCTATCAGCTGCTGCATGTGGAGAAGACAGACAGACTGCTGCCTCAGAAGATGCTGCTGCTTAAAGACTGGAAGGGATCTGTCCTTCTTTCCCTCCTGGACTTTTATTTGGAGGGGAGAGGAGACCTGATCCACTGTAAATACTATATGTCATGGTAAAGATAGTTTGTGATCATGTGTATAATGTGATATGGTATTTATTTGTACAGTCATTGTAATATATTCCCTTTCCCCCACTTTGAGTCTGGTGTGTTTTGTCTGAAAAAAACCCATCTCACATTAGGTTGAGATGTGGGAGGGGGGATGGAGCTAGGGAATTGGATTTGGGGACTATCTCAAACCATGACAGTACCTCATTTGAATCAAAGGTTCTTGGTAGGATTTCGGGTCCCTGATTTTCTCCACAGTATTGGTGCAGGTCATGTGGTAGCGTCATATTTCATATATGAACTTCTGGGAGAAGATGCAGGATAAAATACCAAATGTCAAAGAATTTGTTAGTCCACCTGGATACTGAGGAGGAAACATGAGTTCTGCCTAATTCTGGCAAGTGTCGACAAGAAACAGCGGTTGCTTTTACTACTGCTACCTGGTTATTGTACTGGGCTACAAAAGAAAACCAAACCAAAAAAAGGAGGCAGATTAAAGAGATATGATGCTGTTGCTTTCTGTTATTGATGGACATAAGCTAGAAATAAGCTATCAAGTAGTCAGAGGAGGAAGTTTGGACCTAGAAAGTCTCACTTGGTGAATTCAGATTCACTATAAAGTTCCAGTCTCACTCTGAAAACGATATTAAATCCATGATACTTTTAAAATAAAAGAATTTTTTTCCTTAATTGCCATGATTTTTGTTTCTACTTCTGTGCTGACAGGAAATGCTTTAGTCCTTCTTTCACCAGTATTTCAATACTGGTTGATTAGCTGTTTGTGAGAAGTGCTGTGTTAGGTCAGTATAAACTCCTGTGCTCTCCAGAATGCCATGTGGGCATTTATACCTAAACAAGTTACCTCTGTTGTGAGCCGCTCTGTTGTGCAAGACAAAAGCACCAGGACTTGCACTTTTTACCCAGTGAGGCTCTGGTTCACAGTGACAAAGAGTCTTCTCTCTGAGATGGAGTAGACGAAGAAGCACTATTGCTTCCTCCCCCATCCACCAAAAGCCAGCAGAGCATTCCCTTGTATCTGTGCCCTGCTTCTTCTGGGAGAATCTTGAGGAAGGCCCCAGGAGACCACTTGCCCTATGACAAGCACAGTAGGGGCATGTAGTAATGTCTAGTATAAGTTCACAAATACAAAGGGAAGCACTCTGCTCTCCACAAGCAGTGACAGAACTTCTTTTGACTCATCATGTGATGACCCAGTGGTTCATCACATGGAGAAGGCTGAGAGGCCTTTGTTTGACCCCCTTACATTTTCAGTTGTACCTTTAAGCCACTTCTGCACTGCTGTGCTCTTAATGGTCTGCTAGGTTTCAGATATAGATTTTAAAATGGCAAAAGGAATCTGAGGGGTCTCGAGGAGAACAGTGCAATATATATTCATCTCACTGGGACATGTTTGCCATCCTGACTTATGCAAAACTTTGACAAAAAAAGCTATTATGATCAAGCTCTCTCCTTCTCTGGAATATGTCAATGAAATGCAAAAGACTTTGCTTTGTCTTATTAAAATAGGAAACTAATTTGAAAATATTTTAAGTATGTTATTCTTCTAGGATATCTGGGGGTTTGGGCCATATGGTTTTGAAGAGAAGAAGCCGATGTGGCATATTCAAGTGAAAAAAAATCAAATTAGTTCTATCACACTGGCAATTTATAGAGTGTTGGGTGGTCTGCTATATGCTACATGAGCACGGGGGAATCTCATCCTGGTGATTCAGATTCAAGTACAATTGGCTTGCAATGAGAAAAATATTCCGAGTTGTTCATCCACAATCTGCAAGTGGGCAAGAAACAGAAGGTAGACATTCCTTCCAGCAGAACTGCTGTGGTTCTATAATGTAATGCACTTCTGAGTCCACATTATTCAGAACTTAGTAGAATTTCCTCTCTATCCGGCTTTATTAACCTTTCACAGACATGTATTTCTGCCTGCCAGAATTACAGATGGAGCCTGTGACTAGTAGATTTTTTGCCTCTGCCTGTTGCACATATAGGGAGGTGCCACATTTCACAGGTTTTCCTTGCAACTCCACAGCAGCAGATGTCCACTGAGGCAGGGATCTATGCCATCAATTTTACTTCATCGGTCTCCTCGCATTTCAATCATCATCCGTAGCACCAGATCATGATCTGACTGCATTCAGCTCCAAATCCACAATGTACATACAGCCTTACACCCCTCTTGCAGTCTTACCCAGTGTATCAACACAAGCGCCACTGATAGGCAGCAACCCATACGCCCTCATCAAAAGGGCACTGAATGTACATGTACCATGTCCCTGCAGCTGCACTAGTCCAAAGCCACCATGCAAATCCTAAAACTTGCCTTCATCTCCAGAAAAATTTTCATTGCACAGCACTTCCAGGTGGCTGTTTTGGGGACCGCAAGTTCGTATCCATTCACACTTCCCTTTAGCAGCAGGATCCAGATCAAGGTCCAAGACATCCCTATGAACAGTGGTCTCTGGACACAGTCCAATGCATGCAGAAAGACGCACACTGTCTGTTCAGTTCTGTTCCCTGGCAAACTGGCCTGATTCCTTGGTAGAAGAAGCCAAGGGGATTACAGCTCAGTGACTGAAGTCCCAAATCCTATATTGATCTAGGGGAAATCACCCACAAAAGAACTTACTAGTTTCCAGGATGATATCTCTCCAAAGGAGGAGCCATGATCATACACATTTCAGCCCCAGAGCTTTCATAAATTCATGGTCAAGAGAATGAATCATCTCACTATGGGGCTTTGATGAGAAAAAGCTTCCAGTGGGAGAAGGCAGGAAGGTATAGGAGAATGATACATTATTATTCTGAGAAATGATACCTATACAAAAGTTGATTTCAAATATTGTGTTTACAGAACGCCAAAGAGCTATTATTCCAAAAGAGGAGACAATTTTTGGGGAATAGCCTCTCTCATCCCAAGCTTTGTTGTCTGTCTCTTTGGAAGAAAACATTAATAAGAAACTGTGAAGGGCAGAACTCAGAACGAAGCCTGCCTTCTTGTTCAGTCCAGTGCACTGTGACTGTGCTTTGTCTTGTGTTCTGGTAGAATTTGACATCACAGTGAGAGGGTGTTTGGGATCTTCTGGAGTGACATACAGAGAATGAGACAGCTGGTGATGCCAGGAGGTGGTTAACTGTTGTATGAGGGGGGAGGATGTTAGAGAACACCTGGCATCTGGGATCCAAGACATACATAGGCGATGTGCAGTTTTACCTCTCCTGAATAAAGCAGTAAATACAACCACAAGTCGAGCCAGTTACAGAAAATTTGATTGGGAATAATTGAGTGAAATCATGTGGGTGTTGGTTCCATTTCTGACAAATTGGCTGAGCCTAAGTAGATTTCAAGTAAGGCAGGCAGCACAGCAGCAGGACTTCTGTGAAGTGTCAATTTTTATTCCCACTCTTGGAGATACCAACATTCTTTGTTTAGGTCCTGTGTGGGATTTTCACGCCATCCTTCAAACAGTTGGACCTGGCCACTGGTGGAGTTTGGATTCTGGTTAGTTGGCTTGCTGGATGTTTCTGCCTTCCTATGTTTGACAGACATGCTGATAGATTTTGATCTGGTTTACTTTCTTCTGCTGACCTTTTCTCTCAATGTGGTTTTTGTTTGAGTTGAATTGGCATCAAAATAAATGGATATGTTTGAAAAGAGTGTTTTTGTTCTCTTTTTCTCACCAGTCAGAGCAAAATTAGCTGGAGGTCCTACTTTTCTTGGAAAAGCAGTGTGAAAAAAACCTGAAAGCATGTCTTTTGGCAAGTGATAATACATAAATATCTTTTCTGAATATCTATTAAATGCACTGTCATGTTATTAATATCCAGTAGAGCCAGTAATGTGTTTATTATGATTTTGGACCACTGGTTTGTTTTTAACATGGATGACTTGGCCATCACATTAAAGTGAACTACTCTTTAATATTTGTGCCATGTGCAAGTGATATAGCTCTATCAGTGATTTCCATAGTTCACAAGTTCAATATAATCTGAAAAAAAAATATTTTCTGTGTTTCTTTTTCATACTTCATCCTAGTCTAGAGCTGGATGTATGGAAAAGCTAAGCAGAATATTTTCATTCATTTCATTTATTACTCAACTGTTGAAAAATCTCTGTTATTTCCTTCCAAAAAAATACTATGGAAGATTTACAGTTGTGGTTTTAAGATACGATGGGAATGACCTGCCTCATTTGTTGTTATAGAGGGTGTGCTGACTGGAGGAAAATGGCTTAGGACATAACTTCTACACTCTCAATCTTCACACAAAAGAGGTCACCCCCACATGTAAATCTATCAGTACCTAAGTTATATGTTTCACTGGCACCTGTATCTCCAGATTAGTGAGTTCCTTTGGAAAACAAATAACTGTGACGGTGAAGGTCCTTCATACATCTCTGTACAGCTCCCTTACCAGGCTGCAGTGGATTCTGTGCTGATGTTCTGTGCTGATGTGACAGTGGTGTCGGGGAAAGATGGACATCACAAAATCACAGATTCGCAGAATGTTTGAGGTGGGAGAGGACATCTGGAGGTCACTCAGTCCCTTGCTCAGACAGGGTCACCTAAAGCAGGCTTCCTAGGACCGTGTTTCCAAGGAGGAAGACTTTTCAGCCCCTCTGGACAACCTGGCCATTGCTCAGTCACCCTCACAGTCTAAAGTGCTTCCTTATGTTCAGACAGACTCTCCTGTGTTTTGGTTGGGGCCCATTGCCTCTGGTCCTGTCACTGGGCACAAATGAAAAGAGCCCGGCTCCATCTTCTTTGCAGACTCCCTTCAAGTATTTGTACACATTGCTGAGATTCCCCTTGAGCCTTTTCTTCTCCAGGCTGAACAGTCCCTTTCTCTCAGCCTTCCATCATATGAGAGATGTTCTAGGCCCTTCATTGTCTTAGTGGCCTTTCACTGGACTTCCTGCAGTAGCTCCATCTCCCCTATTCTGGGGAGTCCTGAACTGGACCCAGTATTACAGTTGTGGCCTCACCAGTGCTGAGGAGAGGTGAAGGATCACCTCCCTCAACCTGCTGACCACTCTTCCTCATGCAGTCCAGATACCATTTAGCTTCCTTATAGAGAAGGCATGGTGTTGTCCCCTGTCCAACTTGGTGTCCACCAGCATCCCCAGGTCCTTTTCTGCAAAGCTGCTTTCCAGCTAGTCAGCCTCCAGCATGTACTGGTGTTGGGGTTGTCCTTCCCCACATGCAAGACTTTCCATTTGCCTTTGTTGAATTGCATGAGGCTCCTATCAATCCATTTCTCTAGCCTATTCAGATCCCTTTGGTTGGCATCATGACCGTCTGGTGTATCAGGCACTCCTCCCAATTTTCTGTCATCAGCAAACTTGCTGAGGATGCACTCTGCCCCATAGTACAGATCATCAATGAAGACATTGAACAGGACTGTCCCCAGTATTGGGTCCTGAGGTACACTGCTCCTTATTGGACTCCAACTAGACTTTGTACCACTGATCATCACTCTCTGGGCCCAACCATTCAACCAGTTTTCAGTCTTCTCATCCAGGCTATAATTCATCAAGTCCTCTATGAGGATTTTATGGGGAATAGTGTCAAAAGCATGACTTAAAGTAAACAGTGTGCACTGCTCTCACTATGTCTACCAAGTAGTCATTTTATTGCAGATCATCATCAGGTTGGTCAGCCATTACTTCCCTTTGCTGAATCCATGCTCCCAACCACTTCGTCCTTCGTGTGCCTGGAAGTGGTTTCGAAGGTTGTTACCACACTCTAGCAGTTATGTGGAAAGTCAGATAAAGAAAACTATCCCTTTTGCTGGGGCAGAGGGAGGAAGGAGCCTTACAACAGGGCATCCCTTGAATTCAAAGGATAATCTGCCTTCCTAAGCAGAATATTCCCCTTGTAGGGATTAAAATCAATTGATGGCTCTGCCAGACAGATAAAATAGCAATTTGTGGTTTGCTGTGGTAGGTATATGATCTCAGGTCAGGGATCTTATAACCTTTCAATTGACTAGTGCAGAAAAGATGACTTGCTAAGGCAGTCTTAAACCAGTACCCTCTCCAAGGTGTATATTCTTCAGATGGTGAAATGTGACATAGCCAGTGGAAACCAAAAATAAAAACATAATTTCTAAGTGAGTAAAGCTATGTTGCCTACATGGTGGTGGGCCAAGGAAAGATGAGTCCCATTCAGCTAAATAGGGAGAAAAGTAATTTATCTAATTAATACTTTCCCCCTAAAATAGAGGGATGTGAGCATTTCAGTGAAGAAGACTGAGACATCATTCTCTGGACTTCTTACTGCTTTTAATAGCCATGATATTGTGAGAACTACACATACATTCAGATCCAAAAAGAGCCAGATCAAGCTGTTTATTGAAGTGAGAAATTATATGTATTCTTATCCCTAAGCTGGTGTTAAAAGGCAGAAGTTAGAAAGCATTGATACACAGCTTAATAATACACACTGCAAGAAATCCTCTCTTCAGGCTTTATGTCAAATGCCATTGTAATTTTTTAACTGTTTTTCTTTTTTTTTCTTTTTTTCTTTTAATTTCCTTGTTCTAGGAATAGTTATTTAAAGACAGAAAGTTGAGATGCCCAGATTTGTTAAGGCTGAAGTTCATTAGGTAGATTTTGTAAAGCTGACTGTGTAGTTTGCATTTTCCTAACTCCTCCAGGAGCTTCTTGTGGCAATTTACAGCCCAGGTTCTGTGAGGAAATACAGGTTTCTCCCAGAAATCAAGCTTTAGAAGGACTGTTCTTTCTGCCCTCTCGTGGCCACAGGCCAGTTTTGCAACGATGGGAATTCCGAAGGCTTACATCGCATTTCAGTAATCCCAAATGTCTTGCTTCTACTTTAGAGAACGGACACCAAGTTTTGTATCTCCGAGTTAGGTTTTCTGTATACAATGTATTTATGTGTATCTTTCATTTGAGCATAACAGCTGACTATTTAGATTATCAAATTAGTTATGTACAATTCTTTTAGTTTTATGTCATAAACCAGAATATGAAGCTGTGACTTGCATGTTAGAAAAAACAGTTAAACATTTATTTTCTAGGCACTAAGGTAGTTTTCTTCTAGGGCTTGTGCCCTACTTTTGCCTTGTTAACATGAAGAATGTTGCATAATTGCATGTGGCAGCTTCTTCACACACAACTTTGGTGAGTCTTTAACTTATTTATAAGTTAAATTGCACTCAGTTTCCATGTCGTGTCATGTCAATCAATCGATCAATCCATACATTGATTCCACTGGAGTTACTTTAGATTTACCCCAGACTGATGGCAGGATCAGGCCACAAGGTCAATTTATGTTTTGCAAAGACCTTATACACAGTTTCAGTGTGATGATGTGTCCCTTGTATGAATAATGCTGTCCAATACAGGCTTATAGAGGGTTGAATGGTTTTAGTTAAGGCTGCTGCTTATCAAATTTTCTGATAGTCAAGTATCTAGGGACAGAATAGGTGCACATGCGTGTACAGTGATGTCATTCTCTGGTGAGGGTCTGAACAAGAAATTTTGTAACAGATCTATGAGAGCATATAATGCAATAGTGATTTAAGAGAAAAGTATTAAAAAAATAATAGATTATTCACTGTCAAAATAATACTAAAAATGAGAATATTTTTCTGTTACATGTTGGAAAACACTGGAAAAAAAACCTCATTACCTTATATATTACCTGCAAACTTTTTCCTGCATGTTCCTTTTCAGTCAGCCCAAGTTACTGTATCCTCATCTCAGTGATTTCTGGGATGACTAAGAAAATCACTTTTGCACATGTTGCAGTATCTGCACCATCTGCACTTAGCAGCAGAGGCAAACAAGATCCAGAAAAAATTTATCGCTAGTTATACATCTGAGACTGGGGTGGGCTCTGCAATCCTCCAGGCCACTCTTGTGGCATATCCTGCATATACATACGCAGTATAAATGTGCAAGTATACATTTGTTAGGAAATATCTTGAAATATAGAACTTCTAGAAGCATGTCGTGGTGGCTGAGCTGACACAGGAAGTACCATCTGAAAACTCTCTGCTCTTTTCCCTTCCCCTGCTCTTTCTGCAGACTTGTCACATCAAGAGCAATTCAGAATCACCCGTGTTCACTTCTTTCAAGATTCCATAAACCATATGTGATCCCAGTATATCTACACTATAGGTACCCTGCAGTACCTCCACTGGTACTTTATGTCTTCACACACATCTAAATTAAACTTCTGACTTTTCTTTCATAGCTGCCTGAAGAAATCAGCTGCCTAATTAAGCAGTACCATTTCATTTGAAATGTCACTTGAGGGAGAGGCAAACCTGCAGCTCTCAGAATTGATGATGGTCTCTAAAGGCAAGTAGGTACTTAGTCAAAATGGTAACCACAGTGAAAGACAAGCTCAGCACCCAACATATGCTTTTATGTTTTCCTTGAACCTCTCTCTTCAACAGCAGTGTTTAAAGAAAGCTTGTCTCCATTCTTTTACAAGTAAATTTCTCCGTATTGGCCATATAATAAATTCCAAACACTTTTATTACCCCAAGATGTAGATGTATTTTAAATATCCACAGACCTAAGCAGCTAGGAGAAACAGCTGATTTTAAAAAGTTCCTCTCTGCTCTCCTTCACTAATTCATCCAAATAGGAAGTGTTCCAGGTCCAAATGCTTCAAACCCAGAACAAATATCCTAAATATGACAAAATAGGGGAAAATAGCTAAGTAGTCAGCATATTCCAGAAAATGAGAACTGTTAAATGCTCCTGCCTAGTTGTGCCATTATTGCTATTGACTAGGAAACCTTCTGTTGTTGCAAGTGACCTACAGTTGGTAAGGGACTTGGGATCAAAGTTATAAAGGTATATAAGGAAATAAAGATTCCTTTGTGAAGTGTTTTGTCTTAGTCTTACATTTCCCAAGCCTGAAGAACTGTAGAATCACCATAAAATGTTTGGGTTAAAAGGGCCCTCTGAAGATCATGTGGTCCAAGCTCCTGGTGAAAGCAGGGCCTTAAAAGAAGTAATTATCTGCCAAGGTGCTACTATGTGAGACAAAGTAGTACTTGGGTGCTTCTGAAAATTTGAGATTTAGCGAAATTAATTTTCTTGTGCAGAGTTTTTCTGACCTATCTCTGTTTTAATCACCTGACTCCTTTTTTAAGACCTGTAAACAAAGGAAACAACCTTCTGGTTTTCCCTTCACTTTATGCACTGTCAGCAGGTTGGAGGATGGTTATAAAGGGATGGAATGAACTTTAACAGCATTTAATACCTTCTGTTTTTAGAAAACTATTATAACCATATACTTTTCTAATATTACAAATGCCATGGTAGCCTACAAAGTTGTTTAAGTTTTCTGAAAGCCTGTCTAGAATATTTATTTCACCAGTTAACTTTAGGCCTCTAAGTGAATAATTTGGATGGCAACTGTAAGAGACACCCATTTTTTGTTGGTTTTCACCAAAATTTTAGTTGGATACAGTTCTGAGTAAGGCCATAGGACTGACCTTTTGGCGAATTGCTGTATAGGATAAATGTACATAGATATGAAAAGAAGAAAAAAACTTATTTGACACTGTCTGTTGTTCTTGAGATAAAATACACATAAGGATACCATAAGCCTCTCTTTTCTTTCTTAATGCACAGATTTTTCTCATCCATACTCTGTGCTACGAAAGATCTGAGTGGCACTAGCTGAAGCCCTTCTACACTTTGTGTGATCAGGAGAGCAGCACAAATGCAAATCAGATATCTGTGGTTGTCCACGCATCTGCGCTAGATGTACTTTAGTGGCTGTCACTAAAGAAAGCATTACCAATTCCTGCTTGTAGCTGCTCTTAAATCTGAGGCAATTTTTAAAATGTTTAGAGTTTGAAAGTTTCTAGTGGTCTGTGATTGCTAAGGCTAGCCCAGTTGTAATATTTTGAAGAAAATGCAAAAGGCAGTTGCAAAAGCAGTTGAAGGGAACTTAAGATTGACAGATTTCAAATGCCAGGTTCCCAGGTCTGGCTCCTTCTGAGGGTAAACAGAAAGTGTCAATTTACATTCTACTAAATCTATCCAAATGATATATTGAAATCGACCACATGATGAACCCTTGGACTTATAAATTAATCAGTAGATTGTCAGCTGTCCTCTCTATAAGCTTAAGTCAGAATCTAAAATAAGCCTGGTGTTTTTGCGTGGAGACTTTAATAATAGACATAAATATTACTTATATGGCAAGGAAGGCTGGGAGCACCTGAACCCTACTGGAATTCATGCCAGTAAGCCTCAATTGTCTGTCAGTTGATTTACTCGAGTCCTTTCCTTGCTTTTTCACAATTCATGAATAATATTTATATATGGATAATAAATAATCTGGTGAGTGATAACTAGAGCAATGTGTGTTGCCTGTTGTGCCACTTCTTCACCCATTGCACTATCCAGTGATTGTTTTCTTGACTCACATACTCTCAAGCCAAACAGAAATTTTGCACAGCATAGCATAATTCCTCCTTTATGTAGTTTTCACCTGGCTGTTCTTCTGCTGAGGGAAAATAAATCAACAGCCATCTCCTGTATCCATGCTGTGAAGTTTGCAATAAGAGGACCACCTGATTGTACTTGCTGCTGGGCCAATATTTGGGCTTCTGCTTTCCTCCCATAGCAGCCATCATTAATGCCAATTGATGTGTACCCTTTCCCTATTGCTAGGTGATATGTGCCTTAAAAAGGCAGCTTATATTGCTGCTCAGGGATTCTCACAAACCTTATTTACTCTTGGTTTACATGATGTGCAGTGAGGTTTGCAGGACCAGAAACACAGCTCAAAGTTCCGGGCATTTCCTTCCGCTGTTCGTTTGACTGTAAATCACTTAAAAGATCCCAGTTTTCCTGACTCAAGAAAGAATAACACCTGTTGTTGTGGCAGGTTTTTATCCTGTGTCTTGGACTTTCACTGATCAACAATCTGTTGATCAGTGTCCTTCATCATGGACTTGTCCATAGTACCAAAAGGTTATACTGCAAAACAGGTCTTTTGCCAGACCTTGTTAGGTAAAGTGTTTTCTGAGGCTTAGAGAGAAGCCCAGGGATTGGTTTTGGATTCTTTCATTCAAAAGATGCAATCGCATTGTTTTTAATCTGTTTAGATCTCTTTGTTATTTTGAGTATGAGTGAGTAGAGAGAATAGATATTCTCAGGACAGTGGTCTGATTCCTTTGGGTTGAATTAGACCAGCTATAGGTTGAATGAATAGTGTTGTGTTTCAAGTAGCCTCATTAACTTTGTAGAGGAATGGCAACTCAAGCTCTGTCCCAACTATGAATTTATCTGATCAATTTGATTAGGTTTTTTTTCCAGGTTCCTCTAAAGATAATGTGGAATGTAAGGATATCTGGTTAATGGTTATTCAGCACAAAAGACTAAGTAAGACAAGAGACAGGAGAAGTAATAAATTAAACTCTTAGATACTGAAACCTTGAGCAAGAGGAGATAACAAAACTGTAACAAAGAGCAGAACTCTTAGATCACTGCTTATGGGACTCTAGAGGAGCCACTCAATGACTTGAGGAGGTTCAGCCAGAGCTCTGTATCTGGTATCATGGATCTCATGGGAAAGTGCAAAACAATGAGATATTTGAGAGGGCTTGTAGGATCTTATAAAACTTATTATGGGATGCTGTAAAGGATGTGGGAAAGTGCTAGTCTTGTTTTGGGATGTTTAGGGGAGCACAAAAGACAGTTACAGGAAGGGATCAAGACAGAAAGAGGGAGAATGAGCATAGGAAAATGGAGAAGAGGAGGGATAAAAGAGACTGACTGCATGCAGTCAAGCTGCTGCCACTAATTTTAGTCAGGCTATGTCCTGTTCCTGGTCTCATGTCCTTGTTAAACTCAATAATTGAATGTTTTCCTGTATGAGTGTGCATGGACACTGTGAACATATGTGTGTATGATCTGCTAGCAAATCTCAAGCCGGGCTAGTTGGTGAGTTGAGTGAGTTGAGTGAGTGGTCTGCTTGACATGCAGGTCTAGGGGTGGGAACTGGAGAGACATATTGTCTGGATACAAGCTATTGAAGAGACTGAGCATTGAATGGCTGCTGCTGAAGGGACCTATATGTGTGTGTGATTCCAATATCAATTTAAAGCTGGACTAGCTGGTGAGCAGGAGAAGAGATGTTGGAGCCACCTACCAGAGACAAGTTGTCTTTGAGATTTATATCTAACATGACTCATAAACAACAGGAAAAGTGCTTTCTCAACATTTTACTTGATTTTGTTTAGGCTACTGGTGGTTTTGATCCTGCTTCTGTTTGTTATTTACATTGTAGGTTTCTTTTTATTTGAACCATGCATCTTTATGCTTCTTTTGCTTAAAATGCTTTCAATTATGCAGCCATTGTTCTGAAATTAGGTTTTACAACCAACAGGATATGAGTTACACAGAACTAAATAGAATTTATATTACACTGCCACTGAAGTAAAGTACTACAATAATCACTACAATTATCATTGCCTTATATGTCAAAGGTTTGTACATAATTAATATATTATTCATAACATGAAGACAGGTTTACATTTCGGTTCACATTTCCTTTTCATGACTTTTGGTTTTGAACACACATTGCAGCTTTTCCAAGTCTTTCAGATTTCATCTTCATAATTTCATCCCAGTATTATTGTGACTCTTAGAATTCATATCCCTAAAAATAGCAGACAAATAAAACAAAATCTGTTATAATTAGGTGAGACAGTGAGAAAGGAATGAAAGGAATCAAATTAAATAAGAAAAAAATCTTGGCTTCTGATATATCAATTATGTTTCCTGGCCTGAACTTCTACTCTACACATGTGTCAAATGCAAGTCAGGGGTAGCCAAACGAAACTTGGTTACAAAACAAATGGACAGTTCCAACAAGGCAACAATTCTGATAAGAAGGATGGTTATTGAAGAGCTGGTTTCAATTATTCTTAGTAATGGGCAGGAAATAGCTTTCCTATCCTGAAAAAAATTCTAAGAAGTCAAAAAAAATTTTTTCATCTTAACTTGGAATGAACAATCAAAATTCCAAATATTATCTCTGTAAGACGATCTGGGAAAAAAGTAGCTTGAGTGAGAAAAAAACATTTTCAAAATGCTGCTATTCAGCTTGGGTTTTTGTCTCTTTTTTTAACTCTAATTTGCATACACTTAGAAAATGGAAGAGTAATTTTTAGGTAAGTTTGTCATTTTATAGTGCTGAAATGGGATATTTTAATGATTTTGAATTTTTTTCACCAAAACTATAAATTTTCAAAATGGAACCTGATCTAAAAAAGCAGCAAGCATTATCCTGTCATATGAACATTTTCAGATATGGCTATTTGGTGACTTTTCATTAGAAAAGATTTTATGAAGAGATTCTTTATTCATTCTTTTGATGAAACTTTTTGATTTGATGAACTGCAAATCTTTCTTTTGGCAAATCGAACTTACGTTGAAATGTTTAGGAATATTCCTTGAGGAATTCTAGCTGTATTTGATCATCACTAACCTATGATTTAACATGCATTTTAATATATGGCGTGAACACTGTGTAGTATTACCTGGTTCAGATTCCTGATTGACAGTCAGTGACTTCCCAAATCTCTGTGGCAAATTTAGAAGTGATTGACTGGAACTTCTAACAAGTGGAGATCTCCCAAGCCTGTGTGATACCTTTGGAGCATGATAAGGTATGTTGTCTCCAAAAGCTCTTCCAAATCTCAGGGGCAAATTAGCAAATGGTTTAATGCTTCTTTCTTCTGGATAATTCCTTCCAAATCTAAGAGGTAAATTAGAATTTGGCATCTTGTTTACTGTAAAAGGGTTCATTTTAATGGTATTTTTTGATGCCCAGTCTTCCATTTCTTCAAAATTGAGACTCCTCTGCTTTTCTTCCAAAATATCTTTAATCTAAAGACAAATAATTTAAAAAAGAATAGTATCATTTTATAGGGCATTACTCCAGCTACCAGTCACACAAAGTCTTCATTTTCATCTTGCCTTAGAAAGCTGATGGGTAACAGTCTTCTTTTTTTTTTTGAATGTGTAATGCTTTTTAGCTGCGTTTGCTAAACTCCATATTACCTGTGTCATGATGTAAAGGGTAGCTGTTGCCTGAAAAATAGCTGTAACAGCATGACCCCTCTTATAGAGGAGTATTCTTCCCTGGGCATATTGAAAATCAGGCACTTTTGTTACAAAAATAAGTTTCCAAGCCTTAACAGCAAATATGTACAAATATGGTTTTAAATTTCAGTTAAAAGACACAAATGCCACTTAACCTAACTTCAATTCCTTGCCCCTCTTTGGTGACTTCCCTGTGAGCTTCTCCAGTTACTGGCAGAGAAGGGGAATGAGCCATTCCAGTTCATACTTCATGATTAAAACATTAAACAAACTATCCCTCTGATTGCACCTGCACACCCTTTCTAGAAGTGTATAAAAGACAGTAAGCTGAAGACCAGAGGATTTCACTAGCACAATTGAAATTGTATTTTGGTTTGAAGAATGTTTATTATACCATTGATGATAAGTCAAAAAGACAGGTTGGCTTTCATTTCCTAGGGAGTATTTGCAGGGCAGATATGAAAAATAATGCAGATGAAGTGTGCAAATTTCATTTGGCATCTATCGAGACATAATAAATGTGCAACCGTGCAAAGAAATTTTTATGGTCAATTCCAGAGTAAAATGTTAAGACCATTAACTATATTAGGCTTAAAATGTTCTCTGTTTATTATTATTCTTTGAATATTACAAGCATGCCTTTATTAATTTTGGATTAAAAATCTATCTGTTATATTATGTGCATAAAGTGCCTGACAGGAATATCAATTGAGACCCCACTGTGTAAGAATCATTTCAGAAAAAATCTCAGGCTAATCGAAAATCTGTATTGCAAGAAAATTGAAACATGAATTGATTTACATGGTATATATGTCCAAGCGAATGAACTTCCTGAAAATTCTTTCAGCAAGGTTTTTTCATACTGCTAGTGCTGTAATGCTGAATGCTGCACAATGAAGTTAGGAGAGCCTCTGCCAAAAAGTGCAATATGCTCAGGATCTGATCTACAGTTCCCCCAAATAAGGTCATAGTAATACAGATCTTACCTCGTAATATTTATCATCATCTTCTCTGCTCTCCAGACTGGACTTCATTGGTTCACTTAGGCACATACTAGTTGATGTTAGAAAGACCACTGTAGCTAAAGCAAACAGAATAAACTTCTTGGTTGAAATTACTTTCATTTTTCTCAGGTTAAGCTTGTTTAGAGAGCTCAGAATCTGTACAGAAAACTTCCATCTTTTTATATAATCAGAAAACAATTTTTTTTTTTTTTTGCTATTACATCAGCCTCTAAAGCTCCAATTCTTAATATTAATTAGGGAACCAATTTGAATATATTTGAAGAATGTTCAGAATTTCTTTTGTGAAGCTTTTTAAACAACATAACTTCTTATTAGGGATACGCTGACCTTACAAATGTTTTCTTCTGATGAAGTATGTCTTAATTAGCTAATTAAGCAACAACAGTAGGGATATACAATAGTCACAATGCTTCATCACCAGTAGATAAAATCACCTTGTTTCTTTCTTTTGTATTAGTGTCCTCAGAAGGACTATGAAAGGAAGCTTTCTCCATGTAAATATTTTTCTGCTTAAATGATCCTTTTGGATCATAGAATGCTCGTTTATATACTTATGTAGAGCTAGGGACATTTGGCCCATTGAAATTAAGTGCTGTCTATCGAAGTTGTTGATCAGGTCATAGGAGATGTTATGCGTCACTGTGATCTATTGACGTGCATAGAGTCTATGCTCTAAATTGGACAGGTTAATTTGCATTCAGAATGGATTAGACACATGCTTTTGGAACTCTGCCCATCAGTTAAAGTTTTAGAACTTTCAAAGGTTACGTTACATCTATATTCTTTAGGCTATATTTCCAATAGTATTTTTTAAAAAGGCATCTGCACTTTGCTGCATGCAGTGAAAACACTGGACTGCTCATGCATGTGCTGTCCCAGAAGGAGATTCAGGATGCACACTAAATGTACCCTTAAAGTTCACATTGAATCAGTTGCTACGTGGGCTGGTGAGCCAGACTAACATAAAAAAAAAAAAATATTGTGTTGTTCTTCCACTTGTTATTCTTAAATTCTTGAACTGATTTAAGTTAATACTTAAAATCAGCCACATATGGAGGAAACCTGATTACTTGTGATAAATACTCACACTGGAAACTGGACTCTAGACATGTTATTTTGCAATTTATCACCAGGGTTGTAAAATGTCTGTTCCATGCAGCACAGGAAACATTGTCTCAAGAGAACTTGTTTTATGCTGTGGCCATCATGGATAGTATGGACTGTTTATCAATTGACAGTATGTTACTGTCTTTGCTGGACAATGAAACTGAAGAAGTCGCAAGTAACCTCATTTTAGAATTAAGGTGACTGTTTTTATTGGTGCATGCATGGAGCCAATTCTACCTTAGATTCCCTGAAACTGAGATCCTGAAAGCCATAAACAGCCTTCAGAGGGAAATCCCACTGACAGATTTAAAAGTGAAAAGGGAACAGTTTCTCATAGATGAACTTCACCAGGTGGAGTGGTGTGAAAGATTCTGCTCATTTTTTATGTGACAGGAGACCATCAAATTGTTAAAATAGATGAGAATGGTATCAGCAAGCTAATTAGAAGCCCCTGTGAGAAAAGAATGAATTTTGATCAGTCACTGGCTTTTGTATGCCACTTTCCCTTGTTGTTGTACATACTATTTACATAATCTCCTCTTTGTTTCTTTGCTGTGTGAAATCCTTCTGGCCCTGGCTGACAGCAGAAAAGGTTGGGTTCAAACATCATAGAATCATAGATTTTTTGGGGGTTGGAAGGGACCTTAAAGATCATCTAGTTCCAACCCCCCATGCCATAGTCAGAGACACCTTCCACTACATCAGGTTGCTGCAAGTCCCATCCAAGTTGGCTTTGAACACTTCAGGGGATGGACATCCACAACGTTTATTGGCAACCTGTTCCAGTGACTCACCACTCTCGTAGTGAAGAATTTCTTCCTTATATCTGATCCAAATTCACTTAAGTTTAAATCCAGTCCTATCACTTGTCCTATCACTACAGGCCCTTGTAAAAAGTCCCTCTCCAGTTCTCTTGTAGGCCTCCTTAAGTTACTGGAAGGTGCTCTAAGGTCTTCTCAGAGCCTTCTCTTCTCCAGGCTGAACAAACCCATCCCTCTCAGTCCCCATAGGAGAGGTGCTCCAGCCCTCTGATCATCTTTGTGGCCCTCCTCTGGACCCACTCCAATGGGCCCATGTCCTTATTATGTTGGGCAGCAACTGTCTCTTTTCATCAAGGGCTGAATGTGGGTTCCTGGCTCTCTGGAGCCTCATGTCTGGGGGCTTTTTCAAGTTCCTTTTCTTTATAGCTACAATAAAGACAATAATGAATGCAATTCATGCTCTGATATCTATCTAAAGTGGTCATTTACCACTGGGCCTTCCTTTTATCTAGCTGCTGGTTTATGAACCTCTCTTGATCGATGGTCTCTCAATTAACTGTGTGAAGATATTTGCTTTCTAAATTAAATGGAATTGGCAAGATCCAAAAACTCTTCTGCATTTTTTTGGCACAAATACAAATTTTGTTTTCCCTAGATAGAACAGGAAAATGTATTGCTGTTGTCTAAGCCAAATCAGGCTTTCTTGACATTCAGCTTACCTCCTATGTATGTTGATTTTCTAATCAACATAAAGTGAAGTTTTCAGGTATTTTTCATGCCAGGCAGTCAGGGAATTGTATGTCCCTATACTTTCTTATGAATTAATTTGCCTTTAATTTGCCAGGAACTCCTTGGAAACTTCAAGTCAAGCAGTTACAATGATTGTTCATTATTGTTCATTCCTCATTGCATGAGGAAGAACCTAGTGCTCAAGTACCAGAATGGATAACGTGAGAACTCTTCATCAATGTGACTGAAAATTCTGCTATATTTAAGCCATCTTCAGTAGCAGTGTAAACTGGCCCAGATAACTTCAAACTGAGGCAGCTGAGGCATCCTGGCATGATCTACTAAAATTATTAATTTGCAGAGGGAAGACACATTTATTGGAGGCACATTGTGTTGGAGAAGTGGGCTGTTTATTCTCGAATTGCTCCAGCTTGATCCACAAAGGATCTGATTAAGGCATATAGAGGGGAAAGGGCTCTGAGTACAGCTGAAAACAATTTTCGAGTTCTTAGCCTCTGGTCCTACACTTGTTTTGTCTTGCTGTCTTACATCACTCATCAGCCAAGCTCTTCAGAGGACTTGACCATAACTGGACTTCTGTTTTGAAAATTCCCCAGTTCAATAGAAATGAGCCCTGACATCTATATGTGAAACAAGCCTCACAGGTAGGGTTAATTTTAAGAGTTTTCCCGCAAGTGCATGCTACAAACTAGGACAAGGTAACGTTTGCTTCTTTTTGTCTTTACATTTAGTGTAGGTAAGCACATTTGGCACATTTGACTCTTCATTTAGTGTAAGTGGGCACATTTTGGCACATATGTAGGAGCATTTTCGCTAAGTAGTACAACAATAAGGTGGCTCTGATTTGTCACAAGTTGATGGATATCTACTTAAAAAATTGGACATTAAAATAGAATTAGTACCAATGGCAAAAGTAGCTCAATTTCATAAGCAACTCCAGCGCAGTTATTTGATTCCAGTAAAAGAACAAGTTTTAATATTTCTCTTTCTTTATATAAGAATATACTTATAAATCCTTATCCATTATTAACAACACGTTGTGTGAAAATTGCATGTTATATGACTCATGCCACCAATAAGCATATGTGCATTTCCATAATGATAAATCATTCATAATATATTCATTTTGCCATTATGTATTATATGGCCTATCCTATGGCTCATTTTGAAGAAAGAAGATTTAAAAATGTATAATTTTTTTTCATTGGCAAGCAATTCTATTCACTTTTCACCCATTCCTATGACATGAAGTGGGTTTTGCTGGTTTTGCTCTGTTGTGCTTCGGTTCTGGTGCATAATGCAAGGGGCATTTGCCCTGAGTATATATGACTCTAAGCAGATAAATATACCTTCATTCCACTCAGTATCCTGACACTGTTTACAGATGTAGGCTGGATGTCCCTCTCATACTGATAATAAATATTTCTGTGATCAGAGAAACCAGTGAAGCTCAGTTTCCCATGACTTTTTGATTGAAGATTTAATGACAATGTATATTCTCTGAGGTCCAGTAACTATTAACCTTACTGTAGGATGTCTGCATGAGCAGCGTGTCTATTCCTGCCAAATTTTACTGAACTTGGCTTCTAGACTTGAGAGTTATCAAGGGTGACTGACAGACACACACTTATGGACAGAGAAACAGATTTGCCTCATTTCATTAGGAAACCAGTACTAAATCAGAAATGACTCTGCTGAAATACCACAGGTATAAAGCCTCAACATCAGTACAATTACTGAGGACACAGTGATGATTTCTATCTTTATTAATGAGGCATTAGCTCAGCTATTGGGATTTTTTAGAAGAATAGAGGAATTCACTCTACTATGAAAGCCCCCTTCTTTGTGTACTATAGGTTGGTATGGAAAAATAACATTTATGAAACCATTTTAAACCACATTTTCACCTATATGTAGCTCTAAGCTTTCCTGTTAGCTGGGTAGTAATAAACAGAGGACAAATGCATACAAATACCAAGGTACAAATAATCTTATTTTAATGTTAACCCCTAGGAATCAGTCACCAACTTTTGAAGATATTTTCCACCTTGATTAGCTGAATCCAGGATACAGATGTGTAACTTCACCTTTTTTCTTTCTTTTCTTCCTTTGAGCTTTTGGAGCAGCAGAACAGCATGAGAGACAGAAAACAATGAGAGGCTTGAGTTATTATGGTAACAAGCTGAAAATGACTTTGTCTTCTTGGTAAATAAGGTGTGAACAATAATTCCAGATTCGACAGGTTCTTCAGTTATACATTGGTGCTAGTAATAAAATAAACATGTTTTCAATAACATTTGAGATATAAATACATTCTTTTTTACTAACTACTCTGCAGAGTGTAATACTGTCCTTACCAATCTACTACAGCATGTAGCAGCTCTTGCCCATTCTTGCCTATTAAAAATTAAACCCTTTTACCATATATTATTAAAAGTGCTTTGGTTGGCTGCAAATCAAGAAAGACTTCATAAAGTCTTACAAGAACAAGAAATCTGATTAAAGCTACAGTCCACAGGCAGCAATGGAAAGTGCATGAGAAAAAAATACAACAATAAATTATGTCTTAAAAACTCCTTCAGGACTTTAAAAAATCATTAGTAGATTTTATTTGAATTAACTATTAGCCAAAGGACTCTTAATAGATTAATTATTCCATGTTCTCCCTTTACTTTTTCACTTTGGAATCTGTGTTAGTTATAGATTCAAATACCTTCAATCTTTGTTCTCCCACTTTTCAGAATGTTATTTTTCTAGAAGTATTGTGCTCATTTAATAGTTACTCTATGCCTTGTGTATAAACTCTGAGGAGTTTGAAGATTAAACTGCAGGTTAGCTGAATTGTGTGGTGTGGGGTCTGATTTTCACTGTAGGAAAAAATGTAAGCAATTTAGGAAAGGAAAAAATTAAGGGAAAACATTCCTGGGGAGAGAAAAAGGCTGCAAGCATTTTACTGACAAAGCTGGAGAAGCAGGTCCAGATTATTTGAAATAAAACCTCTCTATCTCATGTAGCTTTTAAAGGGAAAAAGGGAGAGAAAAATATGTTCTTCTCATTCTTGCTGTTTTACGATATTGATGTTAGACAGTATTCTGGAATAGAAAGTAATAATTCATTGGAAGTCCTGGACTTTGCATGTGGTGGTGAAGGAGCTGACAGTGCCATCACCGAACTTCATGTTGAGTGTTAGCCACAAGGCTTGTAACATCTCCCTGAAATTCTGTGGGATCTGCTGCTCCAGCTGGATCCCTACAAATCTATGAGGCCTAATGGGATTCATCCAAGAATCCTCAAAGAGCTGACTGATGTCATTGCAAAATCTCTCTCGATATTTTTGAGCGGTCTTGGGAATCCAGAGAGGTCCCAGCTGATTGAAAGCTGGTGAATGTTGTCCCAATCTTCAAGAAGGGCAAGAAGGAGGACCCTGGACACTGCAGGCCTGTCAGTCTCACTTCAGTGCCTGGTAAAGTTATGGAAAAGATTATTCTGGGAGATATTGAAAAACACCTAAAATACAAGACAGTTATTGATCACAGCCAGCACAGCTTCATGACAGGGAAGTCCTGCTTATCAAACCTGATTTCCTTTTATGACAAGGTGGCCTACCTAGTTGATGAAGGGAAGCCAGCTGATGTCATTTTTTGGATTTCAGTAAAGCTTTCAATACTGTCTCTCACAGGATCCTTCTGGACAAAATGTCCAGCACACAGCTGGATAAACACATCATGTGGTGGGTGAGCAATTGGCTCATGGGTTGAACACAGAGGGTAATAGTAATAATGGGGTAACATCAGACTGGTGACCTGTCACTAGTGGGGTTCCACAGGGCTCCATCTTACGTCCTGTGCTCTTCAACAACTTCATAAGTGACTTGGACGCAGGACTGGAATGGATATTAAGCAAGTTTGCAGATGAGACAAAACTGGGAGGAGCTGTTGACTCCCTCAAAGGCAGGGAGGCCCTGCAGAGAGACCTGCAGGAGACCCTGCAGACAAATTAGAGGACTGGGAAATCACCAGCCATATAGAGTTTAACACAGGGAAGGTCCGGATTCTGCACCTGGGATGGGGCAACCCTGGGTGTATGTACAGATGGGGTAATGAGATGCTGGAAAGCAGTGCCATGGGAAGGGACATGGAGGTCCTGGTCAATGGCAAGGTGAATATGAGTCAGCAGTGCCCTGGCAGCCAGGAGGGCCAACCCTGTCCTGGGGGGCATCAGGCAAAGCATCACCAGCCGGTTGAGGGAGGGGATTGTCTCGCTCTGCTCTGCACTGGGACGGCCTCACTTTGAATATTGTGTGCAGTTTTGGGCACTGCAATATAGGAAAGATATTCAGCTCCTATAGAGCATCCAAAGGAGGTCAACGAAGATGGTGAAGGGTCTTAAGGGGAAACCGTAGGAGGAGTGGCTGAGGTCACTTGGTCTGTTCAGCCCAGAAAAGAGGAGACTGAGGGGAGACCTCTCTACAGTCTTCAGCTTCTTCGTGAGGGGAAGAGGAGCAGAAGACCCTAATCTCTTCTCTCTGATGACCAGTGATAAGGCCAGAGGGAATGGCCTGAAGTTGTGTTAGGGGAGATTTAGGTAGGATATTAGAAAGAGGTTTTTCTCCCAGAGGGTGGTTGGACACTGGAATAGGCTCTCCAGGGAAGTGATCACAGCACCAAGCCTGACAGAGTTCAAAAAGCATTTGGACAACACTTGTCAGGCACATAGTGTGACTCTGGGGGATGGTCCTGTGCAGGGCCAGGAGTTGGACTCGATGATCCTTGTGGATCCTTTCCAGCTTGACATATTCTGTGATTCTCTGATTATGTTGAGGAAAAGTGAGAAGGAATGTGAGGCAACACAGCCACCATGCTGGGGACATGGCCAATAGCTGGAAATTACTTTCGAAGCTTGCAGAGAAATAATAATTCACAATTCTATCTCTAAAGGTCCCCAACCCACCAACATGAGCCTGGGGAGAAGTGGGGTAAACTTCTGACTCATTTCAGGCATGCATCTTCCAGTGCCAGTGTCAGGGATGTGGTCATCTCTGACAAACCAGGCCACCTGATGCTTCTTGCCAGCTCCAGAGGCCTGCCAGCTTCTTCCAGCTTTTGTTGATGTTGACCAAATAAGCTGGAGCCAGAAAAAGGCTTGACAGATGTCTCTGCTGTCATCTCACCTGGGAAAGAAATGAGGACTATCCAAGAAGGCAGGAAGCCATTGAGCAAGCCTCCTCCCAGGTCCACCTCCCAGGAAGAGGGTCAAGGTCTTCTCAGCTGGTTGAAATAGGTCTTGGGAAAAGAGGTACCAATTTGACAGAAAACAGACAAAATTACAATGCGGACAGCTGTCTGATTATTGCAGATCTTATGCAGCTTTCTTTGAAACTTGCTACTGGATATTTCTGGACAGCTTGGCTGCTTTAGCATTGACATTTTTATGGGCTTGTGAAAAAAAAGTCACTTTTTTACCCTACTTTTCCTCCATCTCAATTTATATATATATATATATATTATTTTTAATCTGAAATATAAAGGACAGATGCTTGTGAAGATCTGATCCCTGTGGTGTGACTATGGGACCAGAAAGTTTCTAATGGGACGACTTGGAATGATAAGGTACAAGTGAGTACTGGAACCCATGCATTGGCTGTTCTGCAGCTCATTGTGGTATCTCAGGGAAGTTGAATGAGGAAAGCTCATGAAGACATACATGCAAAAATAAAAGCACTGACAGGACAAATCTATCCCCATACAGGATGGGATATGCCATTTTTAAATGAAAGAATCTAGAGGGAAACACCAGGATTACTCGGGTTTAATTGCTGCGCTGATTTGAGGCCAATATATACTAAAACAGCTGTGTGCAACCTCACTTCATTTTGAAAGAGAATATTTTGAAACTGTTGCACAGGGGTCTCTAATTTATCATAGAATCATAGAATATGCTGAGATGGAAGGTACCCATTAGGATCATCGAGTCCAACTGCTGACCCTGCGCAGGACACCCCAAGTCACGCCATGGGCCTGAGAGCGTTGTCTAAACTATGAGTAAAGAACATCTATTGGTCCTTCCAGGAGTTACCAGTAGTGTCCAACATTTCTGGGATGGCCTGGAAATGGCCTGGAAGAGTCACTCTTTAATTATGTATTGGCTTAGACATCAGAAACTTCTAGTAAGACGCTGTTCCTCAAAATCCTTATCAAATGCCAAGTCAGTTCATTTGCTACTCAGTTCCCTGAACCTCACACTAATTTTCTTAAGAGACAAAATCAAGGGGTTTTAGTCCCAATAGCAAAGGAGTTCTGGTGGCAGTTGCTGCACTGCAAAGGAAGTGCCAGGAGCAATGAGAGCTGTGTGTTGTGCCAGTGCAGTAAAAGAGTAAGAGGCAGAAAGTGCAGGAGGAGAAGAGCAAACGTGGGCAGTCTGTGCAGGACATCGATTTAAATCTTAGTTCCTTGCTCTTGAATGTAAGAACTAAGTAAATTTTGAGTTATAGTGCTATAATTCCATTGCTGCATTGTGGTGACTGTGTAAGGCCACTTGAGCTCTCCTCTTACAGTTTATGATTTCACCACAATCCTCTGGTGGATTTACAGCCTTGTAATTTTTTACAGTAGTGAGCTGTTTATTTTTCTGTTTACAACAGTACATCACTGGAGAAATTGGTAACAGCCACCTAGTTCTATCAGATAGTTGACTATAGTCTTGCATTTGTTTTTGTAGCAAAAATTAAAATTTTTCTTTAGGAACAGGCTGACAGAGGCTGGGGACAGAGAAGGGAAGCTCCTTTTCTGCCTCTCTGTCTCTTTAAAAATTGTTTAATTTAGCAACTCTTTGTCTCGATGCAGGAGAGCATAATGACTACCAATTTCACATCTCTCTGTGACAAACAGCTGTAAGACTCCTACTTTCACACGGATTCCTTTCTCTTTCTTGCCCTCCTGCTGTACATTAATTTCTCAATTAAAGTTCATCTCACCAGCCTCTCACACAGGATATCACTGTAATAGAAAGCTGAGGGGAGGTCAGTGTGGAACACCACAGGTGGATGCAAGGACTGAGCAAGAGGCAGGTCTTGAGCTTGATCTCCCCCTAACACAATGCCACGGATTTTGTTTCAGAACAGATGGATGTAACCATTAATTTGATTAGTTGTGAGTGTGGTAGGGAGGTAATCACAGCAAAAGGGGATGAGCACAGTAGGCAGGTAATTTAAGTGTCATATGCTAGTCTGCTGTAGTGTCACAGCCGTATTCTGCTCCACAGGTAACTGTGCCAATTACTTAGTGCAAATAAATAAATATAGGCGTCTAACAATCAGCTCGGTTGGCCAATCTACTCATTGTACCCTGAGCACTGAGAGAGAAGACATCACAAACTTGGCAACAGTGCTGAAGAGCTGCTTAAAAGAGTTAAGTGTTTGAATAGAGAGGTAGGGGATACCCAGAAGCTTTTGATTTTATTGGAAGTAACTGACCTTGGCATTCAGAAAAACTCAGTGTCTCTACTAATATCTCTCAGTATAACTTCCAGTGATTTTACTGTAGGTCAAAAAGAATATCTGAGGCCAAAAGGAACCAAACCTCTGTCTCCACATGCAGACTAATGGACGTATAATAGACATGTTTGCAGGACTGTGGTTTTAGATGAACACAAATTATTAGAAAGAAGTTTTATTACAAACTATTTCTAATTCTAATTAGAAAATTAATATTGTAGAGTCATGGGATCAGTTACATGTGGGGGATTTTTTGTTTCTTTTTGTTGCAAACAACAAGGTGCTGGAAGTGACATATCATAATCATTCTGTCTTATTCTTGAGCCTGAGATGTGAAGTTATATACAAAAAAAATCTATCTTGATATCTACTTTGCCAAGAATCCTAAGATTGGACATTTGCTTGGGAAAAAAGCCCACATGTCCCCTACCTTGACTCTAAATCTACTGATTTAGATTGTAAGTTGGTATTTTCAGGGCGTATTTTTAACTAAACTATAGATAAAACCCTAAGATGCTTAGACATTAACAACTGGTTTTAGCTGGTGCTGTACTCAGCACTGGTCGATACAATATATACCCCAATTTTTAGTCAGAATTTTGTATGCTCTGTCCTAGATTAGGCCGTGGTAGTGCCTAAAACAGCTCATAATTTTCTATATTTTGCTTAAATGTAGACCTTGATTATTGGTAAAAGTATCTAAATTGAGCTATTACACAGTTTGGCTAGCATTCTTCCTTTGGACAAACACTGCTGTGTGCAAACGAAAGAGAAAAGCCACGCCAAAGGATTTATTCAGCAATGTCTCCCTTTAACCACATGAGGGCATGAGATGTTTATTTAAGAGAGTTTTTAGGCATATGATTGGGAAATGTATAAGGATAGGAAGCCTGCCTGCTAAACTGGGATCAGAATTGTCACTTGCTTTTTTTTGCAATCAAAATAAGCAGCAAACAATTATTGAAAATGACATTAACCTAAAATATAGTAGCAAACAAAAATACAGCATGAAAGGGAAAGAATATCAAAACAGATTTTAAATATCCCCATTAGTTAACCTGGCCTTTAAATATAGTTTTATGATTCTCTGTAAATAAAATCTGAAATCTTCCATATAACCCTGCATGTATGACTTTAATAACCTGAGCATTTAAATTAAATGAGGAGGCTGCTCTGAGATATAGCAACCTATATCTGGAGTAAATCCATTTCATTAATTGCCTAGATTACATTAATTTTTGTCATTGACTTGCAAGATGAGTAATATGCTCTATACATCACAGCCCAGATCCAGCAAAGCACATAAAATCATAGTTAATGATGTTAAGTGCTTGAGTAGTTCTCCTTGAGCACATGCCTTAAGCCGAATATGTATTGAAGTGCATTCCAACACAGAGAAAGTGGCACAATCAAACCTTTAATTAGTTTTAAAATGGAATTCAAAATGCAATGCAATTCTTTGCACTTTACATTGAAAAAAATGCATGCTTTGAGACTCTCTCGGGACAGACATGACTAAACCCATTTATCCACTTTGGTTTCCAAAGGGAATGAATGTGTATTGTTTTCTGCTGTTGTTCTACCCTAAATTTATAAATTTATTTTGCTCAGTCAACTGGTTTGTTTACAGCAGAATATTTAAAGACTATTTCCAAGTCTGGTTTTTATGGATTTTTTATTTATAAGATAATTCACCGATCTTATTCGTATTTAAAAGGTTGGAATTTTTTTACTTCTGTTTCTGTAATTTTAAATCAAAGCAAAAATGATCAGCAGTCACACTGTATAAGCAAGTGTTCACAGTACCTGAAAGCTTGGTTTTTTTCAAAATAAGTAGAAAATTCTTTTCAAAATAAGTAGGAAATCAGGATTTTGTACTGCACATTTTTGATCCAGGTATTTGATCCAGCTCACACATTTCAGAGGAACCATAAATCTAGGTCTTGTATTTCATGCCATTTTGTGCTTTCAATTCTGCAGTATTTGCTATGTGCCTTTGACATACTGATGCCTGTCTAAATAAGATTGCTGCACACAGGTGAATTCAAAGTCCAAGAGGGAGCACTGTCCTGTTCCTCTCAGAGAGAAGAAACTGAGAGAAGGAGTTATGAATTCAATCCATTCTTCAGCAAAACTTGAAGTACTGTCTTCTTTGTCTTTGGTATAAAAGCCGTTACTTCTTTGTGGTAAATGTATTTCTACAGGGAGTCTAAATAATGCCCAGAGTAATAGCAGGCAGAGGCAAAACTATTTCTGAATATAATGTGGTTGGTACAGCACAGCAGAATTTGCTCTTGAACTAGCAGACTGCAGGTGTTGGGTACTTTTACCTGGGCTACAAAACCTTCCTATGTCAATGTCTAGGGTTAGATCCATTTTGTTTGCTCCAACGGTTTAATCTTGACATCTTGCATTTTTAAGTGCTCTATGAAAGCTTGCCTGAAAATCCTTCCCAACAAATGATAAAATAACTTGAGACTACTGATCCACTTGTACAACAGAGAAGCTCACACATCCCTTGACTGTGTTGTCCCTCAGAGTTAAAACACAAGTATGTGAGAGGAATTGCAACAAGAAGAGGATGTGTCCATATTGCATTCTTACCCTGGCAAAATGTCTACTGACGCTAAATGTGCACTTTCTGTCCCCAAAACAGTCTATAGTATGTTTGACTGCATTTCTTTGATGTTCCCTAATGTGTCTGCTCCTTGCTAGCAATGAAGCACTTGCGTATCTTAATCTCCAAAGCTATCAGCTCATCTCCATGCTCTCTTAAATGAGTGAGGCAATGAACACGGTGTCAGATACTGTTTTCCAGTAAGTTTTGCTGATCCACTAATGGATCAAATATATTTGAATTTATTATTCACATAACTTTTTATGGAATACTATTATGCCAATTTGGTTGATAGCCTTCTTAGTAAGTTACAGCATGGTGAGGTCACTATTCCTGGATGTGGTTTGCTGTATCATGCACTGTATGGTGAGGCCATGCCATCCTCATATGAAGCAGGAGAGAGCAGCTAGTTGTTTTGATTTGTGGCTTTTTAAAAAAGACGTCTTGTTTTCAAATGGAGAACTGATTAGAGTGAACGATTTAATATTGCACTTCTTCAAAAGCAGTGTGGTCTTGGGAAAGGATCAAACAGTCCCTATAAGCTGGCTACGACCTTCCTGACTTCATGTTGTTTTTAAATGAAATATCTGACACATTCTCCGGCTGGGTTGTTATTTTGTTCTTCTTGACAAAGTAATTCAAAATTCACTGAAAAACAAGCTGAATGGAAGAGGGATTTTTTTTTATAGACATCTGTAGCTTCCTTTCAGAGCAGATATGATCTTTCATCTAGACAAAAAAGGCTTTGATCCAGACTCTAAGATCCCCCTGTCTTCCAGTTAATTGGTGTTAGTGAGGTAGGTTTGACAGTCCCTAACGCAGTCTGCAAAATTCCTTACTCTGTTAAGACCTGTCTATTGTGGCTCAGTCAGCTCAAAGACATCAGCTTTTTCTCATTTGACTTCTGTCCCACTGGGGATGGTTACAGGTTTTATTTGCTTTCATTATTTTCTCTTGTAAAACCATTGAATGCCAACGAAGCAAAATACTTGTGAAATCAAGCTAAAGCATTGTCTTACAGATTTTCCTGTAACCTTTAGTTTTCAGAAAAACTCACAGATAAGAGAGGAAAGGAGAGGATCATGTTAAAAAATGTGCTCTTTTCTTTTAATATCTTGCCCATTCTTGGGAGTGGTCATATCTGCTTTCCTTTTACATATTTGCTAATTGAAAAAAAAAGGCAAGCATCTTTCCTCCTACCATATCTACATCAGTTGTGCACTGTGCATATTGAAGTATTATTCTCTAAAGAAAAATGGTCATTTCAAAATCCCAGTTTTATTGAAAACAAAATCTGTTCCCTTCCTTCATGGTTGGACACGACAGAATAAAAGAAATCTTCTCCACTCTATAGCAGTTGGCATTGATTGTAAGTATTTGGCAAAGAGATCATACTGTGTGGGGCTTTTTCTCAGGCTCCTGTGTTAATTCAGACTGTACACAGTGAATAAACAGAGCCCTCACAAACACACTATTATCAGAATGAGAGAAGAGACAGGAAAGAAAGACATAAAATTAATTTCCTTTTCTGGCTGGGGGGCACTGCAAAAACCCTTGTCACCTCCATCAGGGACCACTGCAACTCCAGATTGCCATCCCTAGACTGCAAGGAATATTACAACCAAAGAACAAAACACTAACAATTACACTAAAAGAGCACTAATATTACACCTAAAGAACACTTACAATTTCCTGTGTGGACAGTCCAAGTTTCTCCTGCTGAAAACCTTGCTGCTTCATAATCTATCCTTTTCCAATGGAACTAATCACTTTTTTTCTCAGACAGTCTAACAATTACAATTACTCAGTTAAACTTCATATTTAAAAAAATTATGTACCAAAAGTGTGTCAGTTTTTTCCTGCAACAGTGATTAGTCCCATACATTGCATTATGCTTTTACTTAGATCCTGCCCACTTCTTTAACTTTGCAGCTATGGTAAAGCTATAACTTCACCAGAAAATGCAATTTTTTCACTTTTTTGTGAGATGGTGGAAGTGAACAACCCCTGATGAAAAAGCACAGGTGAAAAGGATCCTTAAATAGGTGATTCAATCAAATGCTACCAGAACATGCAGCTGTCATGTTCCTGAGAATCTCTGGGCAGTGACGATTTGCCAGCTATTTTTAAAGTACAAGCAACAATACAATAGAGAAAAAATCCCATTTAAGTATCATGCTGAGCTATTGCAGTATTGCTTTGGGTGCCAGCAGACAGGTCCCCAAACCAAAAGCTATTGACCATTGCATTACTGAAAAGTCTGACTCCAAATTAACTCAACATTCCAGAACTATATTTTGGAAGAAGTGTAGTATCTTCGTGGTGTGTTTATTGTCTGCAAAGCTAGGGGGTAAGCTTACTTGTGGCCCTGGCATCTGATCATGAGAGCATATATGAATTTCAATATTGAAAATATTAAAGAAGAAAGTAGAGATTCCTCATCTGCTAGGCATAAAAAGCACAAAGCAAAAATCACTATTAGCTGATATGTTTGAGAAACTATGTGACAGCTATGACCCTACAGCTTTTATTGATCTTGGCAGTTAGAGATTTAATATTGATTAGAAACTGATATACCACTGACATGCACATATCCATTTTCTTCTGAATATATGTCTCATCTTTTTTCTCCAGGTTCATCTCTAGAGCAAAGATCTCAAGAGTTCAATGCACTACTCAATAGTAGCTTCTGCATCCCACAGCTATTTTTTTTTAGTGCAACCTATTTCTAAAAGCTGATAGGAAGGTAGTGCCTTTGAACTGAAGTGAACATAGATGTCTGCAGAGGATAAGGTTTGATCATAATTGAAACTCAGGTTTGGGAAAAAAAAAGGCAGAAAAATTAAATGAGGCTTCTATATAGATGAAAAAAATCCAAATCGCCATTGCAAATAAGAAGAGAAGCCAGCATGTAAATGAAGACACACATTTACAATTATTTTGCTAATGAGGGCTGAGACAAAAGACTGTTAAAAGAGCTAGTCCTCTGCTCAACAAAGAAGAGATATCGAAGGACAAAACCTCTTTTCACAAGTAATGCTGACATGCCCAAGTTGAAACCATCTGTGACAAACACATCAGTGGACATTGAGATTGTTCAGATGTGGGTGACTTTCAGATTTTGTGGAGAAGACAGATATATAGCTCCAGTGGCTGGATCCTTGGGTGAGGAGCTCAGTTAGTTCATGATGGGGTTCATGGCCATGTGTGTGCTGTAGCTTGGAGGGCTTGACCAAGCTGCCCTAGTCTGATCTGTTTTCCACACCAGCAGCTTCTGCCTCCTGTGGGATGGAGTGTCTCATCTCTGTGAGATTTGCAGCCTTCAAACTGCGGTTTACATGCTGTTCCAAGGGCTTCCTGACTTTCTGAAACATCCTCAGACTGCCACTTTTAGCAGTCACAGTTGCAGAAATGAAGGACGTGAGGATCATTACTCCAGTTCTGCAGCTGTGAGTAGTTGCTCTAGAGTCTGAAGAAGAAAACATAACATGACCAAGTGCAATAAACAGCCACTGTGTAGGGGTTGCCATTAATTTTGGACTGCGGATTTTTGTTTGTTCGATTGTGTTTAAGAGGTGTAATAACTTATTTTTAGCATAGTAGTGTGTAATTTTTCCATTGGCTGACTTCCTTAGGAAAGTGTTACAAATGTAGTGGTTATTCTCTAGTATCCTGAGACAAGTGCCTAGCTGTTTCCATATCACTACTGAAATCTGAAACCAATGAGAGATTTGGGGCGGTTGTTAATATATACAGTACATATATAAACTCAAAATCTCCTACATGAGCTTAGGGTTTTTCTCATGTTTAAGCACTTAGGATTGATTCAAAGCGACTGATGGAATAACTAGGCTTTATGCATTAGACATGAAAGGCATTTGAACAAATTCCAGTTTGGCATTTAGGCCTGGCATTTTCAAGATTTACTCTTAGCTCACTTTCTTTCAAGAAAATTGGGATTGTGCTTTCCTCAGCTCTTCAAGCATTTCCAGATAAATACCTTTGGAGAAGAGAAATCTGGCTAAAGAATGTGCTTGTTTTTCTTCTTATTCACAGTTTCAGCAAGTTTTTGTATTTTTAACCTCTTCAGGTCTGAATTTGTGAGAAAGTTCAGTCATAGGCCAAGGAGCTTCATTTACTTATCTCTAAGATTTTGGACTAGCATAGATATAATCTCATTAGGGTATCCATGGAGAATGACATGCAGGGGGAAGTAGCTTCTATTGTTTACTTGTACTCTATGTTGGGATAATCTGTGAAGCCCTAGTGGAGTTGTAACTCTGAACATGCTGATCAGAAGCATTAAGGAAATTAACATAAAGCTCTATTAATGGCTTAAGGGAATCTGACTAAACAAACAAGGCCACACTGAGCAATAAATGTGAGTCTCAGACTGCATGACTTTCCTCATAACTACTCTAATTAATTGCTACAAAAGATTAATTTTATAATACAGCATGGATATCAAAGGGAATGGCTTAGTGATTTAAGTGTTACGTGTCTCCCCAGGAGATTCAGATTCAGTCCTTCATGCAGCTGTTGTCAACCTTCCAAAATATAATAGCTAAAATGAATGTCTTGTATTTTACTGCTCGAGTTTCTATGGAATAAAGACCTCAGATGTTCTTCTGCTGAAGTCAGTGGTAGGTTGCTATTAATTGCATTAGAAGCAGAAGCAGGCCCACAAACATAAAAACCAAATTCAGCTTTGAAACTCTGTTTGCACTTTTTCATAAATTTAAAACCGTGTCTTCACACAAAATGTCCTTCACAAAATATCCTTGCCAAAATTCTGCTTTCCAGCAGTGGTCCAGCTATACGTGTTGATATGAGCTTCATACAACTACTTTACAAGCTCACAAGTTGGATGTATAATTAACTGAAATTGATTGCATCGGTTTCTCAATCAAGATGTGGCAGAACTGTGATTTAGTGTGTTTGGAAGTGCAGCAGAGCAGGATCCTACCTAGGCTATAAAATTCCTTATGAAATATGTTAAAGGAGATGACTGTAATGGCATGGCCTCTCCTTCGGTCACTCATTCAATTCTGCCCTAGTCCAGAAAAACAGTGATGTGGGGTTCCTTGGAGGAGTTTGAGCCCAGTAAGTGCTTTCTTTTTGGATTGAAGCAAAGGGCTTTTTTATGTGCTGCTCTGCTGCTGCCTAATAACCTGTATGTAGGATTCTAAACTGGAACTTTCAGGTTAGAGGACAGAGCACTTGCCCAAGAGCTCAGGCACACAGAACAGGACTCACACCAGGTAACACTATTTGTCTAGTTGTCTGAGGTGATTGACTTTGCTCCCTTCATGATCCGCAGAGAAAAATATGCACTTTTCAGGTGCAATTCCTCTGACTTCAAGACTTGGGTTTTAGGAGAAGGTGAATGGCACCCAGACCGACTCTGTAACTCTACTTTTGGTTAAAGGTTTCCCAACTGTAATCAATCTGTTGGTTTGAATAGTTGCCAGCATTGCCTTTCAGTGGCACAACTGAGCCTGTGGTATCTATATGAATAGTTTTAGTGACAGCAGATATGATAACATGACTTTCATTAGTCCCAGTGAAGAGAGTGAAGTCAAGTCACATAATCTTGTATTTGCAAGGCCACACACATAGGAAGTGCACTGATAGCTCAGCTGATGTGTGATACCCTAACTGTACATCTGAGCCCAAAGGGTCATCAGCCAGGCTTGTTAATCACCTCAGTGAAGAACTGCCAAGCAGAACAATGTCCCTCTACTTGTAGATCTTGGCCGAAGCTGTTCTTATTTGATGGCTGGCCTGATCATTCCTCTCCAAAAACTTGTGAATGGAATCCAATAATGATTCTTGGTTTGTTTGCACAAGTGTTTCCATTGCTTCCCCCTCGCTTAATATTTATTTGCATGAGCCAAGTTGGAGGCTTATGTTTTAAAGAAAATGAATGGTGAAATAAGACTCTGAATTCAGAATTAGGAGCCTAACTAGGTGACCTGATTTTTAAAAATGTCAATTGCCCAGAAAAGTCTTCCAGCTCTAGAGACCATTAAGAAAATCTTAGCTTTATAAGTTTTATTACAATTATTATTTATGGTATGTATTGCCATAGTATCCTGGCAGCGCACAAAGACCCATTGTGTGAGGCACTGTACGACCACAGAGATGAAAGTTACACGGATTAAAATTCCTGTTCCATGCCTGTTTCGCGGTGGAAACAAACTCAGAATATGCACACCTCACACAGCCCCTCTTTGGAAAATGTCTGTCAGCTATTCAGATGTTCTACTTTTAAATGAGACAGTCAACCAGTAGCCTTCGCAGGGCAGAAGAGGAGCCAAGAAGCTCTGTCCTGTGCACCCCATTATTTCTGAGACCCCTCTGGACAATGGTTAGAGACCCTCTCTGTTGCTCTCCATCCCTGGGCATGCCACAGTTGCTCAGTACGAGCCCAGCCAGCTCCCTGCATGCAGCACTAATGGCTTTGGCTGAACTGACAGGTCCCCTTATTTGCGGCTGTTTCTGTGCCTTTCACTCCCGATCAAAAATGTTTACAAAGGTGCAGTCAGGGGATGAAGGCGAGGGGAGCAGAAGAAAAAAAAATCCAATTTTGTTTGGAAACAGTTTCAGAGCTTAATTAGTAAGGAGGGGGGTGGGAAGGGGGACTGAACAGGTGGTGTATTATTCTGCCAGGGATCTTCAAATGGGAAGGAGTGCATATTGTTGGTTTGCTGCAGAATGAAAAATGAGAAGGTCGACAGTACCTGGATACCTAAGATTGGGTGAGCTGCCGAAGTAAGGTCAGAGTTATACGCACATACATACTCAAAAAATCTGCATAGAAAAAAAAATTCCTTTTTGCCCACAAGGGGACAGATCCCAGCTCCGCATCAGAGATTTACATGGATTCATATTCATTACATTAGCAGTAGCCACATTTAGCAGTGATTCCCAAAGGAGCAGGAAAATGATGGCCTTGAAGAAAGCTGCCACATTTCAAACTCTCCAGCTGTGCCTTGCCACCATTGCTACATTCCACTGCCAAATGCAGTAATTTATGAATTTGTCTTTTTTATCTGAAAAAAATGTTAATTTACAGAATGAAAAGAAGAATAGGAAAGGACTAACATGCCTAGAAAAGGAATGTCTGAATTTTCTTTTAACTGCTTTATAATTATTTCTCTGATGCTAAAAATGCTATTTGTGTTCATAAGATAATTATTATTTCGCATTAGATGCTTAAAAGAAAGTAGGGATGCCAACAGATACAGCAGTCCAGCTTACAAAAATCATTCTAAAGACATGGTAGCCCAGCAAGACTACTACAGAGTTTGAATACATAGAGAATGAATTATGAATAGTAATGATTTTTTGCTTTGTTTCTTTAAGTACTGAGCATGTGCCATAAAAGAATAATAGATATTGCAGTTGTTTCAAAAAAGCTATTTTATGTTGCATAGGGTGGAACTTTGTGCATGTAAATCTGTTCTGGCAGGGCAAACTAGGACCTACACTTTTTTTTTTGGTGAAATTACTAGAGTAAAGCAAAGTCCTTGTAATTTGTCTGGCACCAAAAGGAAAAAATAATTATTCCTAATTAAATATCTGCGCTTCCTTTAGCATTGTTGCTGAAAGTATCACGCAGAGCTGTCTCTGGGACCACTGAAAGAATTGACATTTGCAGGCTGAAAAACATGCGTAATAGTCTAACTTGTGGTTTCATTCTGTTTTGCAGTGTTTTGGTTTTCAGTCTAAGGGAAGCAAATCATACTGCATACATTTTTGGATTTTATGGAATACTTTAAGGCAGGAGATTAAAAGCACATCATCCTGAGGCACCAGCTTGGTAGAGTCCAAGAGCAGCTTTGCCATGGCTTTCTTACATTGCAGATTGTCGTGGTTTGGGCCTTGTTTTCCCCAGAGGCTGAAAAGTGGTAGACCCCAAGGGGTGGAAACCCTTGGAAGTTTTGAAGTTCTGCCCAATGGGCGCTCCTGCAGAAATGTAAACATATCACAACCAGACCGGAAGAGAAGAGTTGTAGTTTTGGTTGTAGAAGTGGTGGCCATGTTGTGAGCCACGAGGAAGGGGCTCTAAGCCCCTTGGGCCCTCTGGGGCCTCCCAGTCCCCAGCTGGGGGGGGTTGCAAGGACCTGGAACAGCATAAAGCTGGGCTAGGTGCCTGTAGTTATGTCGGGAGATGTTCTCTCCATGGGCGCAGAGCAGCAGCCGACACTGGCCGGAGAAGGTGGCAGAGAGCCAGGAGATAAGACCTGAACTGAAGAAGCAGCAGAAACAACATGCAGCACCGGAGAGAAGACTCCTGGAAAGGGAGGAGAAGAAGAGAGCAGCAGAGAGACAGAGTTTGGGGTAAGAGACTGTACCAGATCCCCCAAAACTCCTTTGAGACCTCCTGGAAGGAGGAAGATGATGGACTCTTACTTGAAAGAGCCTTGGAGTGCTACAGCACAGAGAGAGAGGAGCTGAGAAGCTCAAAAGACGTCCTGGAGCTGGACCAGGACGGCCAGATGGAATGCGGGGGGAGTTGACCTTGGCTCCCCCCCCTCGCACTGCTGCCGCGGTGGCAGCCTGAGAGACAGAGCACGGAGCTCTGCAAACGGGAACTTGAATCCCCTGAGGAAGGGACTTTCACGAAGATGCCCCTGCATTTCGTGATATGCCTGTGGTGATGCGAGTCTTGTCCCTGCTGGCAGTCCACAGGTGAGGCCTTCGCTTGGACCGAAGGAGAGCCGAGGGGCTTGGAGACCCCCTTGTGTATGTTGAACAGAGATCCAGCTACAACAACCCAGTTACTGCTGCATGGAGGACAGAAGAGGAGCTGCTGCTTAAGGACTGGAAGGGATCTGTCCTTCTTTCCCTCCTGAACTTTTATTTGGAGGGGAGAGGAGACCTGATCCACTGTAAATACTATATGTCATGGTAGAGATAGTTGCAATCGTGTGTATAATGTGATATGGTATTTATTTGTACAGTCACTGTAATATATTCCCTTTCCCCCACTTTGAGTCTGGTGTGTTTTGTCTGGAAAAGCCCATCTCACATTAGGTTGAGATGTGGGAGGGGGGATGGAACTAGGGAATTGGATTTGGGGACTATCTCAAACCATGACACAGATTAATAAGTAAGTTCAGCACTGTCACTGAGATGCAGAATAAACCCTTTCTAATTCAAAGAGTTTTGCTACTGTGGTGTTTAAAAGAGTGAGCATCCTGTTCAAGTGAGAGTAGTTCACATCCAGGGATATCTGCCAGTAGATCAGCAGGTAGACCTGCATTAAAAGCTTTTTGTGCTCCTTTGTGAAACCAGGCATTTATAATGATGACTAATTCTGGTGTCTTCCCCCTGGTGTTCAATGATTCCTAGTTTTATGGGCTACTTATTGAAGCAAAATTCTCCATTAACTTTTATAATGTCTCCTGCTCTCTTGACAAAATGAAGGCAGGGCACTGACAAAAGTCAATAATCAGCTCAAGATTCCAGGAAGGAAAGGTACATTTTGTACCTTACTGGTGAAAAAGAAACTGTATGGGGTGAAAAAAATACCTCCTTATGGAGACTCTACCCATCTTGTTCTGCACAAAGGTAATGCAGATTAACAGCCCGAGGGGAGACAGGATTCTTCCTATGGTCTCTGTCCCAACACTCCTGGCATTGCAGGTGAGAGGACCCCGCATGCTGTCCCTGCTGTATGTTGCCTGTGGCTTAGCAACCAGGTGGCATCTATGAGCGAGGTCCTCGAGTGCCTTTGACAGCATGCAGAAAGTGTTTTGTTATGAGTTAAGGGGAAGGCTGATGTTGTGGGCTTAGTCAACACTGAATTCTCTGTCTCTAGATATCTCCTAGGTTCCCTGCCAGTAAGGAAGAGAATAAAACAGTTCTCTCAGAAGGTCATTCTCATACATCACTGATCCTTCTTATTGAACCCCTTAAGGGTTTCTTCTGTTCACTTTGTGCTATTCCTTCTTTTCCTTGCTCCCATACTGAAAATAACAATCTCCTGGCCTTGCAAGTTTGTTTGCTGCTAGTATTTAGGGACTGTGAAGCAAAGTCTACTTTTACTTGTAAGCCTTTTATAATGCCTCTGATTTTGACCATGGTATGTAGGATTTACACTCATGTAAATGAAATCAGTACATGACCCATGACAGGGGCTCCTTAGCGGTCTTTTTTCTGGGCTGTGTAAATTAATTTTTCTTGAGTTTCCTCTCAGGATAGCATAAATTATGAGGCAAAATCCTATAATTCACTGCTGGGCGAGCAGCAGTAACTCCCCCTCTACTGCTTTCTTGCCAAAATTATGGGAGAATAGCTGGTGGTCTCAGCTCACATTTGCATGGCATGAACAAGAACAAGACAGAAAAATGCTTGCTCAGGTGACATAAAAGTCATGTACTTATTGTTTCCACTGATTTGCTTCCAGTGTGGGAAATGCATTGGAGAGCACAGAGGCACTGTCTTGTGCCCTCTTGCTTCCTGGTTCCTCTTCACGTGTGAAGTAAAGAATATTAATGTTATGTAGAAATTGTGTGCTGATGAATGCACAAAATATTATATTGGATACCCCTGTTTGCTAAAATTTCATCATCAAGGCTTCTCTTTTTTTTCTTCCCTCTTCTTTAATTCAAGAACTCTCAGTGTAAATATTAACTATAGCTATCAAGAGGCAGAGGAGCATTTCAAGAGACCTGGCCATTGGATGCCAACCTTTTAAATCATGATAATATTTCTTCTTGCACTGTGTTCTAAATGTTATGCCCTGTACTCACCCCACACAGAGACTTCTGCCTGACGGAAGTCTAAAAGACACAAGGCTCATCATTCCTCTTGGTCTGAGGGCTACATCTGCAGATACTGAGACTGCCTGTTACTCCCTCTGACTGTTCACCATCAGCCCCCCCCTCAGAAGACCTGGAGTGGATCAGGTGTCAAAGAGCAGAGCCTGAGAGGCAAGAGCTCTGCAAATCCACTCCCCATTTCACAGCAGCAATGTCACTGCATAGGCTGCTGAATCAGATGGTAAAAGTGAAGAAGCTGCCAGATGAATGTATTGCTGATACACTGCCTGTTGTACTGCAGTCAGACCAACCCAGCTGGCTGAAGATGCTCCTGGCTTCTAGCACAAATCCAGTAATTCCTTGCATTAAATAGGCAGAGATTACAGCAGCCCGGATTTTTCAGTTGTTTTGGTGACTGCTCAGCTTCATTTCAATTTGCTAATATATCATCATGCTTTTGAAATACATTTAACCTTCTTTATTGGCTTCCCAATGTAAAAGTGTTACTATAAGCTCACTCATATTTGACAACAACTGGAGTTTTTCACGTTGAGATTCAGCCCTTACTCTCTGCTGAACTGTGAGAGTGAGTTACTACCTTGTAAGTGACTCACATGTATTTATTATTCTGTGTATAAAGGTCAGGTTTTAATGTTCTGTGTGATATATTGACATGGCTCAAGATCAGGCCATCATTCAATCTTGAATGATAGATCTTAAATTATGATCCTGTGGAAGAGGAAAGAAATGAGAAATCACAACTTTAGTTTAACAAGCCTGAAAAAACACTTGCACATATGTGAGCTGGTGGTGGAAACCTGCCAATTTCAGAGGCTGGTTTGCTAAGCCATATTATTGTGGCTCATGGAGCCCAGCTCAGAGAACTGAGATGGAATTTTTAGAAGCCAGATTCATTTATATGCTTGCTTTCTGCTAAAGTCTCTTGAAATGGAAAGATGCAGTATTAATAGATAGCAGGGCTCATAGCAGACTCTAAAAGGAGAATCCCCAAATATCTTTCTGAGTGTGTCTTGACATTCCCACATCTGCAAGGGACTTCTAGGTGACCTTACCTATACCTATGCAACAGAGTTGTTCTCAGGTATCTTTCTTCCTATCCATATGCATAGCTTTTAGGCATTGTTCATTGAGTGTGCCAATAACCTTTGTGGATATTCCTGCAAATGCTCATGCCCTATGATAAAATTTTCAAGAATTCAGATCCTAGGCCCCAGAAGAATGTTGAGATGGCAGAAGGGCAGCAGTGGCACTGCTCTGCTTCCTGCCTTCCCACATGGAGGCAGGGCAGTGGTTACAAGAGGGGCACGAGAAGTGTGGCTTTCAAGGGTAGAGGCAGGACTAGAGCATAAAACACATCTTCTGGTGCTCCACCAGCTTGGCAGTCCCTGTGAGCTCTGCCAACAGTGTAACACAGAACAGGTTAGGCCACTATAGGGAAAAAAAGCTGAAAACTAGCTCAAAGCTGTCTTCTTATCTCTCCTCCTGAGTTGTTCTAGGACAGAATTTCATGCAGTTGAAGATTTACCCACAAACCTTATATTTTTAAAATGTTTTACACAGACAGCCTACTCACCCTCAAGAGACTTCAGAAATATAAGAAAAATTTTTTGTTGTGATTTCATATCTGATGAGGAGGAACAGAAATTCTTCTATTCTATTAATCTGCTTTTAATGTTGCTGAAAATTAGTTCAAACCTTGCTCAGTAAGTGGCAGTTTTCAGTGTCAGCACCAACACTCTCTGACTTCATTCAGAAATTAAAGACCTAAGAAATATCAGTTACATATAGCTGTTGTGGGTTTGGCTATCTGGAAGAAAATATGGAACTGGAGAAGAATGTAATCCATTATCTGTTTTAACTTGTGTCTCTCTGTATCTTCATGTCTTATACTACCTGAGAACAGTAATTTTATGCAGTTATTTATACCAGGGCTGTGATAAACAAAGTACAGAAGTGCATAATGAAACTAAGATTGGGCAAAATTTTACTGAATTTGAGAGCTGGGAACTTAAGTGGGAAACTGAGTGGCAATGATTTTAGTGACTTTCAGCTCTTTATGTAGATTTCTGCTACTGCACTTTCTCTGTCCTGTTAGTAGTGATGGGGTCATTCTACGTTCATACTGCCATAAGGGAGAATAGAATTTCATGCAACTCTGTCTACTGTTGGGAAAGTAAGTTCCTTAGGAAAAATAATAATAATATAGTTAAATGTGGGATCAGTGTTTGACTGGAATAGTTCAGTACCTGTTATTCTTATTAATAGAAAAAATCCTACTTACTCTGTCATGCATATGGAAATATGACTTCCTTTTAAACTCCAAAAGGAAATTACAGTAATGAGATTGGTTATTTAGACAGGGAAATGTTAGCTGCGCATAGCAAATGAGGGCTTCCTGCCCCTTCCACTTTGGATACGTTCTACAGATGTGGCCCTTGTTGATTTTAGTCTTAAATATTATTATTTAGATTTGACTTATGGTACTTCTGAGTCAGTAAAAAAAATCAGAACTGAATGGTCTTAAAAAGTAATTTCTTACTGATTCTTAAGTAAAATAAAATAATGTTTGTAAATAACATGGTAATTAGATACACCATAGGAATAACTGTTTTCCAGTGTTGTCTAAGTTACTTTTTTATGACTGCTGTATACATGAGTTCCAAATCAGTGTCTTCATATAAACAGTCATTTCTTATATCTCATCACTATCTAGCTGACTTCTGTTATATTCTTCATCTCAAGTAGGTGAATAATTTATATTGTTTATCGTGCACCCAGTTTACAAAAAATTCTACTATTTCTCTCAAATAAGTCTGAGAATTCAAAATAAGAAAGTGTTTGAAATATCCCCAAAATGTCAAAATCAAACTCTATTTGATGAAAACAAAACATGAGAATTCCTGTGTTGCAACATTGAAAATAACATTCAATCTTTTAAATCAGATTGAATCAGATTTTTTTTTCTGTCTCCACTGAATGGCATCTTGAAAATCTTATTTAGCATTTCACCAGGGCTGTAGTGTGCATTTCTACGAGGCCACACCTGTCATTATATACTGGGTGCATCTGATGCCTTTGATGCCCTTAATAGGTGAGGAGGTTGCCCAGGAGAGATAATTTAACAAAGGTATTCAGCCTTCAGAGAGAAGCAGAAATATGGAAAACACAAATGACAACTCTGCTCAAGCATTGTAGCAATCAGCTGAGCCCCCATTAATTTCATGGAGTCATAGAATGGCTTGAGTTGGAACGGACATCAAAGATCATCTAGTTCCAACCCCCTGCCATGGGCAGGGACACCTTCCACTAGACCAGATTTCTCAGAGTTCCATTCAGCCTGGCCTTGTACACTTCCAGGGAACAAATTCTCTGGGCCACCTGTTCCAGTGCCTCACCACCCTCATAGTAGAGAACGTTTTCCTAATATCTACTCTAATCCTACTCTCAGTTTGAATCCATTCCTCCTTCTCCTGTCACTATCTGCTCTTGTAAATAGTCTCTCTCCATTTTTCTTGTAGGCCCCCTTCAGTTAAGGGAAGGACGCAGTTGGGGTACCCTGAAGCCTTCCCTTTTAAACGGATCCAAAATATTTTCTTTTGATTTGGAAAAAAACCCTCAACCCTACATTATTCCATGCAAACTGCCCTTGCCAAACTACACACTTTGTTTGCATTTTTTCTGTCAAAATGTTGAAATATTAAAAAAATTTTTGGACATTATCAGTATTTTTCTTCTCCCACATTCCAAATGAAGAGATAAAACTCATGCACTTTGAATAATGATTTTACGTGTCTGATCTGATTGTCCTGGTTAAAAAATTGTAATCCTTACAGCTACACTGACAGCTGTATTTAATGCACAAAAGTTAGGGAATATGCATGCTCTGCCTGGATTTGTGAGAGGTCGGAAAGCCCCAAGCCAAGAATTCTGTGCTTGTCACGCAGCGCGGCCATACACAGCTGGCTTTGTGGGGGCCAGCCTGGCTGGTGTCTATACAGTCTTGGCCAACATTGCACTGTATAAAACCTGAGCAGATCTCACACCAGAGAAGGTCTTTGCTTGGCACAGAGCATTAAGGGCTGGGGAATGTCCTTCTGCCTCCACTGCCAACCCAGCACAGTTGCAGAACCTGCCTCATTATTTATTCATTGGCATCAAAAATGTTTCTCTGCAGTGTGACATGCACAATGGAGACAGCCTTGAAATTAAATAGCTTTCTGCACTTGCTAGTATACCTAGGCAACATCATTAGATCATGTTCATAGAATTTGTTCATTGCAATCTGTTATGCAAAACAGAGAAATATTTGGGTCAGATGGATATAAAGAGGCTTGGAAAATATATTTGCTCTTCATTATTTACATAAACAGGAAATTATTCAAAAAAATCCCAAACGTGAAATCTTTCAAAATTAATGGCAATTTTTTTATATTTATATCCAGAAACCTTTTTTAGTTCTGTGTGTCTCAGGTTTTCAGGACTCTTCCATTAACTCAGAAATGAAATCCCAAGCCTTAGCTGTGCTCTCATTTTATTAGTGTGATAGAGTGATAATCTCACAAGGATCCTAATAAGTGCATGAGAAAAAAAAGAATGAGCTAAATGGGGATGTGAAAATGATCTGGCCCAATGCTATTACATAGGTCTTATACTTTTTTTTCTGGTTGTTCCATAATAGGATATTTGCAAATTCTTCTCTCAGCAGGTTTTGAACATGAACTTGCATTACTATTCTTACAAAATAATAAACAGCTTTGGGCTATAAAATCTCTCAAATTGTTTTCCACAGAAGGGATTTGCATGCTGACTCATTCCTACTGTATTTATAACCTATCGCCAAACCACTGCCACTGCAGGATTTCTAATAAAGCTATGGAAATTACATGCATTGCAATGGGAGTTGAATACATTTACATTTGTAGTATTTTACCATTTCAAAATTTATGGCAGATTACCTTGTTTGTGCATGTCTGACTTAAATGGTTGTTTTTTATAGCAGAAAATAGTAGTTTATGGTGGTATTCCCAGTAGAAGGCTTTTATGAATCCACCATATGGAGTATTACATAAAACTAAACTTGTATCGGTAGTGATTTTATGTATAGTAAGACAGGGAACATCACCAAGAATTAGTAATTACAGAAAATGTCCAAAACCTTGAAATTTTATAAATGTGGGTTTGTTTGGATTTGGGGTTTTTTTGTTCAGTTGGTTGGGTTTTCTTCCAATATTTTTTAACTTCTCTCAATAACTGCCCAAATCCCTGCTTTTTCATGCAGGAAAAATCTTCATTGTCTGCAGCAAATCCTGGGCAATGCAAGAAAATAACATTTACTGCAGCTGACCATCTCTCCCTGCAACCTCCCTTTAGGGAACCCTTCATGGAGTTGTGATGTTTGGCACATGAGAGATGTGGTGATTTATGTAGAAGAAGACTAAGGATATCTGTAAAGTCTTCCTATTTTTCCAAACACCTATGTCAGCTCATATATTGCAATCACAGCTCCTTTCTTCAACACTGGTGATAGAAAATGGTCATTTTGCTGTGTCTTCCTAAGAAAGTAAGGACCAAACTTCTGCTACCAAAAACTGCAGCCAGAAAAGTATCATAATTCCGTAGGAGAACATGAAGATGAGCAAGGCTATTCTCATGGAAATATGTGTTTGCATAAGTACTGACATCAGGAGACTCTGCACAGCTTTCTCAAAGAGGACCTCATGGATTTGGGAGTCAGTCAGCCAGCAAAAAGAAATGTGCCATGAAAAGTAGGTAACCAGTCACACCAAAAGAGCAGCAGATGGTGCATCCGTGAAGCAATTGTCACTGCCAAGAGCCTGGCATATTCTGCAGGCTGAAATGTATCTGCCTCATTAATGGAGCACTTGGCCAGGGAATATCTAAGGAAATCTAGATATCTCTGCAAATACAAGCTGTGAGGTTTATATCTGAGATGTAAGGAAGAAGATGGAAAAGGGATGGGAAAGAGAGCCAACTGTAGGTATCCAATCCCACTTCTTATACTGGTCCCAACCCTAGCAGGAGCTCCTGGGCAGTACAAAGCAGGTGTTGACCCCAAGGCACAGTGTGTTAGGGATGGTGACCCAGGTAACCATTGCTTTTCTACACTTTTCCAACCCTGTGTGGCAACTCGCTCGTTACATCAAATTGGTTTAGGAATGAGGCCATATGGCCAGCTCTGCTCACTGTGGGGAATTCACACATTAAGGGAACTGTGCATTTTCCAGCAGTGAGAAAGGGCCAAATCTGAAAGAACAGTCCAGCCCTTAGGACTTGATAGCCATATCCGTAGAATGGCACCAAAACCTACAATATGGGTTTGCTATATAGCTTTAGGGTAATTTGTGTGATCAGTGCAGAATTTCGTATTCTTGCTCATTTTCCTACAGAAATCCCTCTTACTTCAGAGTCTTGAAATCAGAGAGGATTTCAGATCAGGCTGCCACATGTATATCGACATATCCTGGGTAGCTGTCAGCATCTGAAACATTTCAAGATCAAATAGGGCTATTTTATAATCTTAGCTGACCTTTTTAGAAGCCTGGAGCCTTTGTGGCTCAGAAATCTTGCCACTTATACCTGTGGAAAGGATGTTGTGTGAGAGAGCTCACTCTGTGCTTTGCTCTGGGAGAAATCCTCATCTGGCTTATGGGCTCGGAAACCCAGGAGTATGTGCTACCATCACTGCTCCCACCAGCTAAGAAGCTGCCTCTTGGCCTCTCTACTGAATTGAATCACTCTCTCTTTGCTTTTTCATTAGCTGATGTATCATAATCTTACAGCTGTCTTCTCTCGATCTAAATTGCACACTAACACTGTACATTATTGATTAAATGAGTCTACAAATGTCTTTTTAATACTGTATGGGTTGATCAGTCTTCTCAGTTAATGTGTAGCACCTCCAGTGGGCTTTAAAACCTACTGAAGCAGCTTTTAACCAGATCTTACTGAAAAAGAAAAAACTGCATGAGAGGCTGTGCTCACATGCACGTCGAGGTATGTGTTTTGGCAGTGGGGAATTAGTAACGATTTCACTTACTATGCTAAAAAGCTCCCTGTGTTCACAGATTTGGATTTTGATAATCACAACTGCTGATCTTACTCTTTGCAACTAAAACAATTCACAGGAGATGGTTGTTATGTACTCCAGTGGCAAGGCTGCACTGTAACAGTTGAGCTAGTTTAACAGCTAATTTGGCTTTTTGTGTGACTTTTTTTGGAGGACAGGTTTCAAAGTTTTTCTTAATTTTTTTTTTGGCTTTTAAGAAATTTTATATACACAGGACTGTAATAACTGCATTGCCCAAGTTTGACACTTGATAGTAAAAATAATAGCATTCTGTCTTTTTCAAGTGAGTCTTTGTATTACATAAATGACTTTCAGGAATTACTCTAGTGTTTACCACAGCTAGTTTGTTTATTATTGTAATTTTCCTTTTGCTTTCACTTCTTAAATTTAAATTCCTCTCTATTGCCCTTCATGATCCAATCTACATGCAAGTATTGTTCCTTTTACAATGCAGTAGAAAAACATGTTTGTGTTTTTGGGTAGGTGTCATTTATATCTGCTTTCATAGTATTAGAGAAAATTGGGCTGAAAGAGCTTGGAGAGATCACCTAAAATCTACCCCGTTCTATTTTAAACAGGGAGACAAAAATGAGATTTTATATGCACATATTTCCTGAAATACAAACTTTACCTTTTTTTTTTTTGTGCGAATATTTTGCACAAAAAAGGCACTGAACCAATAAAAACAGAGCTCTAGTCAAAAGGAAGAGGTCTTGTGAGGGCATTTGTGCTCTCTGGGTGCCCTTCTCATGAGGGGCTTTCCCGCAGGTGCATAGCCAAAATCAACCCAAAGCATTTTCCCTCCTTTGTCATTATTCAGATGGACATCTGCATTACCACCAAATAAACTCCAAACCTCTGTGCAAATTGGGTTGGTATGGGTACATTTAGTTCATACAAAGCTTTGAAAGGCAAATAAATGGTTTTAATTCTTAACTGGTAACAGGGCTGAGAAATGCCACCTGCCCAGTGACTCTTGGAGTCACTGACTGTGGAGAAATGAACAGTAAGAAAAAGAAGCCTCAAGACAGGGCATCAGACCTGAATTAAATGAGAAGGTAGCAGCTAGACTGGAGAGACTGGGGAAGGCACAGCAGCAGGAATAATATTGAGAATGTGGTTGGTTGCTGCTCCTGCTCCTGGGTGATGGACATCTCCAGAATCCATGTAAGTTTTAAAAGATGGAAAATTTTACTTATACCTCAGTAAAGCAGCTTCTCCCAGGGAATCAAACATTTAGCTCCTTGTCAGATCCTTTGAGCCATACATTAGCAATGAAAAAGTGATATTACCACTATCGTCCCTGATGATTCAGCAAGGAGCAAAACATGATAGCCTTTCTAACAAGGCTGTTATTCAGATATATCACTCAGCTTCCACACTCCAACTGCTCACTGGTTCAGAGTGTTAATGCTCTGCATATTGTGCTTAATAGAATTTTAAATTATTTTGATTAAAGTGTCAAGGGATGAGGATTTAAGATTGATCAAAACTACTTGCTTGTGCTGTGGCAGTTGTTAACCAGCCACTTTCCAGAACAGGCTTAAGTGATGTAACATTCAGACACGAGAAATACAAGGAAATGCTTCTCCTAAGTTCATACTGGGGGACTGAGAGGGAAAGGCATATACTAAGAGAACATATATTTCATAAACAGTGAATGACTTGGGGTCCCAGTCCTTCTTTTAAGGAAGTTGATGGTACCTTTACCATTGCCTTCTGTTCAACGGCAATTCAACCATGGATGTGCAATAATGAAAATCCAGTGCAGAAAGTCTTCACTATTTTGAGCAGACATTGTAAGTATTAAAATATGATTAGATAATGGAGGAAATAAACAATGGAGGTTTGTCTGACTATGAAGTCAGGTATCTGGAAGTAGAGTCAGTCAGAAGTAAGCTCTTGCTTTGAAACTCACCTAGTTGGTAGGGGCAGGGCTCTTAAGTGATGGTTGTTTAATTATGGTGACAAAGAAAGAGTAAGATGTTCCCATCATATATAGCTTTCAGCTAAAAAGAAGTGTTTTGACATGTGTAACTTTTAATATGCAAATAAATCCACTGAAGTGAATGTAAGGAGAACATTCGCGATTCTTGCATGTGTATGTGTGCCTTAGTCATCCTCTGAGTGGAATCTTAGAGTACATGGTGCCAAAATCATTGTCTTAGATAGCTAGTTTGTTAATATTTTGACATGAATCGGAGTACAGTGGCCTGGACTGCACTAGTAATGCCATGAAACATAATCTATTCCAGTCCTCTTCAAGGTGATGCAGTGTTCTTCTCTACTTTGCTTCTAAAATAAAGAATAACACTTCATACAGCTCTTGCTATGGCATTTAATTAAAAGATAATTGCTTACAATCTCAATGGAATTTGCATCCAGATCTGTAAATGACCATATGGCACTTTATGATAGAATATCCTGGGCCAGACTGGTTGGTATGATCTAGCTGCCCATGTTCCTTTAACAATGCAAAGCAGTCATAAACTCACCTTAAGTGTCTGCTTACGTCAGGTTTACAGCCACTCTGAGTGACTGCACTGCTGAAGCCACCTCTTGCACTACATAGCAGGTTGTTTAAAATGCATTGTTGAAATGACAAGCTTGATGGGAAATAGCATTGTCTTCCACTTGGTGTAACCTAAAGAGTAATAATAATTGAAGCTGCTACTACTAGAATTATTGCGATAGAAGCAAATGTTTTGATTGTTGACCTGTTCAGTAATTAAGTGCGAAGTACAGTAACAGTCAAAAGCCATTTACCTGAAATGGCTTAGTGGTGGAGTTGGTGGTGCTAGGTTAAAGGTTGGACTTGACCTTAAAGGTCTTTTCCAACCTAAATAATTCCATGACTCTATGATTCTGTGAAAATCGGACTATTTATTGTCCACTAAGTAAATCTTAGATTAAAATCAGGAGAATAGGTGATGCTGTGAAAATTTTTTAATAGAATAAACTAAAGAATATAGAAGATCCAGAAACTGAAAATGAAAACGTATGATAGAAGTCCATCTTAATGGTTCTTGATTTGTGTGAGTTGACAAAGTTACATCTGTGGTCTGTTGTACAACATGAAGAGAGCAGGAAAAGAGCATTTTAAGTACAGCTGTGTTTTTCTATAGTCACTTTCAAAATAGTTCCTCAAAGTATACTTTCAGAGAAACAACAAATATGAATATTTCATATCAATCCACAAAAAAATGTACCTATCTATTGTTGCATAATACAAAATATCTGCTTATGCACACTCCTCTAGCCATTGAACAGTCTGGTGGTCTGAAGGCATTTGATGTATTAATTTCATTCTCTTTGCAGTGGGGACATCCAGAACTGCAGCCATTTAGCAGACAAATGAATATACAGAAGCATTAAAACATATTAAATACTCATGTATGTGTTTAACTGCAAGTATATGACTAATCTTTTTGAATCCAGAGGCAGCAAGGCATACATCTTTAGCAGGTACTTAAGAATTTTGTTAAATGGAGATCATACAGCATTAGTTCCTTTACTGGAGTATTATATGGTGTAATTGTCAAAGGGATTATGATGCAGAAAGCAGGAGAGCAGTGCTGCAGTCACACTGCCTGCCTTGTGCACACTCACTGCATTCACCATGTAGCAGTGTGTCCTCCATGAACTGTTTGGACCACCTATAGGCACCTGTAGGATAGACCTTAGATGAAATATATGATGACACCCATGAGTTGTCAAAGTTGACCTTACACTGGGAATGAGAAAATCTTGACTAAATGGAAATTAGGGAGAAAAAAAAGGAATTTAGAGCTGGGGGGACACTGCAGGTAGAAGCAGCACTGAAGTTTTTGTGCTGTATTTCACGGTATGGAGCAACTTCCATCCCTGTACGCAAGTCAGAGTGCAGCCTGCACCAGATCAGGGCTAAGTTGGCACTGTTGCTACTGCCAGATCAATACATAACCTGGTGGCTGCTGCTATTGAATGGACTCAAATGCCTTGTAAAACAGGGCAGATACCGGATTGAATCAATGAAGGTGTTGCCCGTGGTTCATGGACCTTGGATCCTGGCATAACCAGGGAGCTAATGCTGCAAAGGTAGAGCGAAGTTAGTTTTCTAGAGAAAAGTTACATCATAATTTACAAAGTAACCTTTACGTGGTGAAGAAAAGGATTTTTCACAGTGACAAAAGGCAAGAACCTGGATCTCGTTCTGAAACTTTCCATTTTTTTATACCTCTGTCTGCATTTAAATTAAATAGAGGGACACATCTGCAGCCAACAAAATTAGGTAAAAGCTACCCATATAAAGACAGAGATTTCATTGAAATCTAAGCCATATATTACCTCAAAGGAACAGTTGTCCAGAGTTAATTTCCAGGTTAATAGGCTGTTACTGCCATTTTCAAATAAAGCAATTAAAAGTAATATTCTTGTACTGATAAAGATGATCATACTGCATTGAATTGTCAGCTTATTTTGTTCAGTGTTCTCTGTCAAAGAGCATCTAGCACAAATTACTTTAGGCCAGGGTGGAAGAAGTCTGCCTAGAAAAAAAAAAAAGACTTCTTTGAAGCAAAAGGTATATTTTTTAAATTAAATTTTGAAGTAATGAACTCTACTTCTTAACTTGTGAGGTGTGTGAAAAGTGTTTCTATCTAAATGTCCTTTTAACAGTTTTTCTGAACTGAAAAGCAGAGGTGAAATGAGGTGTTAATCATACATAGACATGTTTTCCTGTACATGTTGAATGCTCTCCATGGTGCAAGCGTAATATATTAAACTTTTTGTGGAAACTCACAGAATATTCCCGGTTCTTTACTGCAAGAAGATCTGTACTATATACGCAAAAATCTGATTGAGGAGAAACAATGTAATTTGTCATGGGGAATTATCATAACATGTGAGCTAGAAAACTTGATTTTCCCTTTGTAAAATAGCATGACTGTAACATATGTCCTGCTCCAATTAGACACTGGTTTTTTTGGGTTATCATCATGTCAGCCTGTATTTGTGAAAGCAACTTTGACAAATCTGAGGCAAATTTAAAAGCAAAGGAGATATTAGCCTTAGAATTTAGTAGGTGACATTAATTTGGCCGAGAGGATATTTTTTGTCTGTTTGAAGAAGAGAAAGCACTAAGCAAATTCCTATTATTCATGCTACTTTGATGGATAAATGCCTATGCATTTTACAACAGCAAAACAATGTACTCAACTACTTTGAGGGACTTACTAGACTAGAGCAATACAAAGTTTCTTACTTGACATTGTTTTTGTCTGATGAAATCTCCAAACTAGCTATTTTTCTAGGGTGACTGATCTAGCAGAAGAGCTTGTAATTGTCAGTGTTCTGGAAGAGTTTTACTGAACAGTGTGAGTTGATTTCACCTGCATTTGGTCATCAGTCATTGGCCGTGCAGGGAATCCTGACCTGGGAATGTACCTCATAATGATGAGATCCTGATGTTTCTGTGTCTTTATGGATCTACAACACAGATTTGCAGTACAGCAAGAGGGAGTCAGTTCCTGACATTCCTGTTCACAGGCCTCCAGACAGTCTTTGGATTTATGGGACTCATTGCTTCAACATCCCCTATGTCAGTAAACCTTTTCATCCCTGAGAAAACACCTGTGGCTTATGTTTAATCCTTAAGACCTGTGAAAGTTTTGACATGTGCCTAAATAATGCTTTACTTTGAAAGGTATAAAAAATGATCTTGCAGTACAGCCTTCCCAGTCACTGGCATGTATTCACCAAGTGAGGCAACATAAATAAAAAAGTGGCAAAGGTCTCTGTTGATTTCAGTCATTCTAGGATATGAAATTCTTGATAAAATTAATCCTCTGGGATCTGATTCAAAGGTTCAGATGCAAAATGCACCTGTCTTTAGAGAGTTCTGGGTCCAGGCCATGCCAAGCAAACTTAATTGTAAAGCCAGACAAAGCACTGCTGATTTAAAGCACATGCTTCCTTGCTCAGTGGTACGGGGGAGGGACATAAGGGAGTGGACTTCCCAATTCCAGTGAAGTTGCGTTCGAAGTGCACGGGGTACTTTGGGGTTGTGCTCTACACAAGTAGTGGCATTCCTTCATCCCCAAAGGCCAGCTCAAGACCTATGTTCTTCTCAGCTCTCATATCAAACTTGTTTTGACGGTGTAAATTGTAGGTTTGTCTTCAGACAGGTTTTTGCCGGAGGGACGTGATGGTGCTGAGAAGGATGTAAACTGTCCTCTGCTCCACACAAAGCCTCAAGAGCACATGAGAAGCACAAAGTAGTACTTCTTGCTGTCAGCAAGTGACACTTTGCCTTTCAGACTGAAGTTTTTAATTAAAATGGGCATTTCTGGCCTGAATATTGGCAGCCACAGGACTGCTGAAATGTGACGTCATTTATGACTCCAGCATTAAGGAGTTCACTGTCCATGATCGTAAAACAGATTCCAGTCTTGATTTGATATTGATTTAACAGTCAGCATAAGTTTGCCCTTTAATATGTCAGACCAAAGCATTAAGAGTATTCTTCTTTTGGGTTTCTCCATGGATATTACCTCCACTTCTTCCAAGCAGTGATGTCTGGCATCAGACCTCTGTCCTGCAACACCACTTCTCTGAAGCAGCACTTTCTGCTACCCTGCACTGCCTCGTACAGTGTAATCTCCTCACTAGTCTTTTGCACCTAACACAGACTAACGCCATTTCTGCTAGAAATCTTCTGTTACAGTAGTTGCCAAAAATTGGCAAATCCAAGCTGTATTTCTTTCTGCAGATGCTGCTAATTTCTAGTGCTGTGCTCAACCCTTCCTCTCCAGCTATCCCTGTTCTAATGGCTTTAGTCCACTCTTGCAAGTCTCATTTATTTTCTTGCTTCTTTTTGACATGGGTGATACAACACATTACCTCTGATTTGTCTGCCTCCTCTCCCCATGTTTCTGATGTTCATTAAGAAGATGTTCGCTTTTCCAGCTCTGTTTTGCCCCTCAATGAGCTACACTCAGAGACTCACATCAATGTCTCTTTTAATGGAAGTTTCTTATTCCCATACCTGAATTTAATCTCTCATATACTTCTTCCTGGATTTAACTGTAATTCTCCTACCATCTTTTGTTTCTTTGTTTAAAAAAGAGAAAAAACCCATGCAATATCTTTTGGGTTCTGAGAGATCAGGAGGGACCTGGTCTTTTCAGAAAAACAGTCAATCCCATCAGAACTCCAGAATTACACTTTAGACAGATCTCCTGACATCAAGTGAGGTCAGTTTTGATAACTTACTGCCATTGTGAGCTAAAATGTCCTGATAGCAGTATATAAAATTTTTCTCTCAATACCACCTCCAAGCCTAAATCCTTACTTAGCATTAGAGGCAACACTGTGATTTAACACAGAGCTTGAGTATCTCCTCTCTATACTTTTCTCTGAGAGGCTGTTTTGGTAGAGCTGAGGAGGAAAGGATCATTTCTTTTAATTGTAAGTATGTGACGGTTGGGAAAATTTGTATTCATACTGTATTGTGCAGCTGTTGGGATGGGGAGACTCCTGGGATATGTGATACACTTCGAATGTTTTTTAATTTTAGTTTTTCATTAAATATTGGGGCTGCTGAAAATACAAGATAATAATATGGTACACCTATAATATAAATGGAAGTAAGCATATGCACTAGCAATATGCTTATCTACTTAAACATATCTTGCCCTTGTATATGTACATCCTTGCTACCATTTCCTTTTGTTTGCCACAGGGAACTAGGATTAATTTGATCAGACATTTTAAATCCAGGCTTGGTCAATAATGCTGGCTTTCTGAACACAAGAAGTAGTTGTCTCTGTGTCACCATGCAGAAGTTTATGGATGAGAAATGTGTAAACTCCACTTTGGTCCTCTGCTTATTCTCCTTATGAAGCCAAAGGTGGAAGCAGCTGCTTTGTGATATTTTCCTGCCATATGTGTAACATATCTTGGAAGTGAAGTTGACGTCAAATAAAAGCTTTGTGAAAATTGGTTGCTTTTTACTGGTCATGGTGGAAAACATGGAAGTGGCAAAGAAACAGTACAATCAGAGACAGACAGGAACTGTTAGTTTGCAAAATTATTTCTACATTAATTTCCCCTGCTGTTAGTACTACAGAAAAATCCCTGCTAGTAGTTGCAGTACAGGGGTTTCAACTACAGCAGTCAAGAAAGGCAAATTTCACTCACAAATTTCCACCCAGACAAGGTTTAAATATAGTTAGATGAATCAGGCTTCTGTTTTTAGATCTTGGTGCCCTGAAGTAATACCTAACCCCCACTCCCTGCAAGCAAACAGGGCATCATTTGATTCTTCCACATCAACTACATATTCTCCAACTGGTGAGTAAGTTTAATTTTGTCCTATGATTACCCAAAGTAATCTACCCAAAAGCACCGATATTTCCATCGTCTTAGATGATGACAGCCCATGATTTACATGCAGCAATGTGGTTCTGAGGGATCTTGCAACCAGCTGAAAATAAAGGTTTAATGATTGAATTATATGTTCTCTCTCTGTGATAGAAAATAAGACAACTGACTTGGCTATCAGACAGATTACATAAGCCCAAGTTAAGTGGTAGAATAAAAATGAGTGATATTCCTTCTAGACTTAAATGCAGCACTAAGTAATATGCCCTTGAATTCAGCATAAAGCAATTTCCTCCTCTTTGGTAACAGCTAGGGGGCATTCCGAATGCAAATAGAGTCGGCTTTGCATTTTTAATATTTCTTATATACATAATTCACTGCCGCAGTTTAGAAACGTTATTGCTACCTCTTCTGTACATTTAAATTATTTTGCACCTCTGAACTTTCATATTAACTTTAATGTCAGCTCTTAAAGTGTATTTAGTACAGGCGAGTTTGTGCTCATGGCTCTTGAAATTCACAGATTGAACAAATATGCATCCAGGCACAAATGTACTGTACAGTTTAACCTGTGTCATTTCACTGGGATGTGGGAGGTTTCATTGACTGCACACATAGTTATACCAGAGCCCTGAAAATCAGTAGGTAACAAAGGGGAGCAAACCAAGAGCAATTGGCATTATATCACATTTATGTGAGGTCCACTCTGCATATATGACCACGAGTATAATGAAGATTTTAGCTGGTCAATAGGAAACAATGCTTTTTTAAAGTAGCTTTCAAAAGAATAAAAATTATGGATGGAAGAAGATGTCCACAATGGAAAGAATACATCCCCTCAATAATATGGAATTAATGAATGCAGCCCTTAAAGCCAGGAAGCATGAGATGATTCTGAGCGAGATATACTTCATTGCATGTTTCAGAAGAGAGAAGTGGTTGTGACAATCTTCTCTGGCCATGAATGCTCCTGAAATTTTTCACTGCAGAGGAATAGAGACAAAGATTTACAGCATCTTGCTTGACTCATTAAACTTCCTCAATCACAGGCTGACATTGTCAACTGCTTGAAACCACAGATCTCAGGGATGTGATGGCTTTGCTCAGGGTGATGGCTTTGCTCATCTCTGGTCCAAATGTTTTTGAGGGCATAGATTTGTCTGTCTCTTACTCGCTCCATGCTGGAAACGGTGCCAGAAACATCCTTTCTATTGGTCCCGCCTCTCCTGCAGCCCATCAGAGCAGGCAGGTGGGGATCCGGTTATGTTCCTTCTGTGGGAAGAAACATCTTCCCTGTATGACAATCTGAGATGGAAAGTGAATGGAGTCATCACATCTCCTGATCCACCTCATCCCTACCAGACCAGTGTGGTCACACAGGAAAATATATGGCAACCTGTACCAAGTGTTTCCCTGGATGCCTCTCCTAAGGGTGGCAAAAATGAATCTGGACTGAGCCAACTACAGTGTTTTGAGTGCTTACAACTGTACAGTCAAGATGACTGGTACTTTCAGATTACAAACTGCCTTCTAACTAAAAGAGACTATAAATGAAAAATATGGCCAAATTCTCTCTAGGTTTGATTCTACTGATTGTTTGTCAAAGCAGATGAAAATCAAGACTGCTGCCTCCTGCATTGCAATCGATTATACATGTCCTGCCTCTAATTCCCCATCAATTTATGCCAATGTAAGCCCGATGGGATGATGGAAAATCCACCCCCAGCGTGCACAGATTTTGTACTTTACACAAGCTGCTGTAGCTCTGCAAAGCCAATGCAGAGGCCGTAATAGGGATGACAGTCACAGGGACACTGGCAAATGCCTGGAATTGTCATGTACCAAAGCTGTGACTTCTGTTACTGAAAAGGAGGTTGCTTCTGGGCTAATTGTGCCCTGGCAGGCAGCAGCTTAGAGCCCAATCCTGTATATTTTCCACTGAATGGGTAGTGGGGTTACTCTTCAGTTTAATTTCTCTCTTCTCATCTGAAATAGTTGCTACTTATGAATTTATAGTAGGAAATAAAATGAGCTCAGGGTTTACACTGATGTTACTGGGCAGCCATGAGAGTCAATAAGACAGTGAGATCAGGGCTCTGCAAAGCTGGTCTAGCTGAGACCAGGACTTGGGATATGTATGAAAATGCGTTGCTTGTCATCAGTGCACAGTGCTCCCAGCAGTGCCCAGTGCAGTAAATGGGGAACCACAACTGGAGCAGTGCAAACAGCTCAGGGTGCAGTCAGGGATCCACTTGAGAAGCATCTAGGGCTGCCTGTGTTCCCATCCTTCTGCAGTGAATTACTGCCCTTGAAGTGGGGTGTTGTCACTGGGCCTGCAACTGCTCCAGGTAAATGAAATATGTTCATTTTGATCACCCCAAGGACCCCTGTCATTTAACTGTGCCTGCAGCTATTCACCCTATTTGATGCAGTAGGTAGGGTAGCTAACTTAGTAATTGTAGCAGCTGTTCCGCAAACAAATACCTGACTCGAGCCTAATGTTTTGGTTTGCTGGACAAACCAAATGAAGAATTGAATTTGGATTGAATCAGAGGTTACTATTATTACTTTAAATGGCAAAATAAATATTCTCCTTCAACCTCTGCCCTTATAAAATAGACCTATTTAACAAAATACCCAACCTTAGGTGCAAAAAGAACAACTTAACAAAATTGAAGTAGTTCATTTTGTGGCCCTTGTAAGAGAAAGCCTTGGGCTAGATTCATGCTGACTACCCAGAGGCTTAGTGGTTAGAACACTCCTCCAAAATGGGAAATCTGAATTCAGATCTGCTCCTCTCCCTGAAGGCAGTCATAGTTCCCTGTCCTCAAGGAAAGCCTTCACTACCTGCAGTGCTATAAGGCATGGAGACAAAAGGCTGTATGGCATTTTGAGTGGGCTGGGGTGGGGAACATGACTGGTGTCTTTAGTTGATGCTACTCTCTTTGAATAAATTGTTGAAAACAATCCATGTCTGTCACCTTTACGTGAATATGTTACCCGTCAACCCAGAGAGCTGTGTGCTAATATATTTGGAGGGACATCTTTCAGTATATCCACTGTATAAGAATAAAATTGCTCAGCTGAAGATTCATGTCAAAACCTGGGCAAATCACTCAACTTCTTTGTTAGAATTGGTTAAAATAACTTCACTTGATTTTGCAGGAATTTTGAGGATAAGTTAATAGTGTGGGCAATACTCAATGCAAATTTTGCTGTAAATAACAGTGCACTCTTATTATTTAGTAAGTTCTTTTGTAAAGGGGCTTGTAACATAGCACATATGTCTTATTGTACTAATAGCCACTGTGTTGAGTCACAGAAAAGCTTGTATTTGTGCAGCTGTTAAGTCCCCCTTTGTCCATGACTCCTCATTTCCCTCTGCTCTAGAAAAAGTTGGAATTCTTCAAAGAGTGACCTCCTCAGGCGTCACCTTTCCTCTTATTTATTTCTCGATTCTGCTGTCATTCATTACATTAAAGGTTAGGGAGAAATAACTTTTACCTTCTGTTCTAATTGATGAATGATGTGTTAACTAATCAGAAAGCTTTTCTATAGCCACCATTAAAGCAACAGATGTATGTGGCTTGGGAGAGATTTGTTGAACAGCTTTAACCTGTGCAGAGGATAAATGTGTGGTGACATCATTGTACCTTGCCAAATAGAAATTATATCATTCTTTCTTTTTCGTTACTGATGGTTGATTTATTTCTATGGTTTTCATTTTCATGAGATCCATTCATTGCCTCTAAAGTTAAAACCTTTAAAAATTGCAATACATGACTAAAGTAGTTATAATAATTTGCACATGATCTTCAGCATGTTGTCTTCTGAAGTTTTCTCCTGGAAATTACTTTTAATAGAACAGTACTATGATGTGCAATATGGTAAGACAAAAAGAAATATTTGAAATTCACACTTGGGTTCATTTTTCAGCTTGCCACAAAAACAGCACATAAGGAGTCAGAGGACTCAGCACATAAGGAGTTAGGATGTGATTATAAAGCATCTCCACTGGTTGCTGGAGGATTTTATTTTTGCAGTGAACTTGAAGCCTTAGAAGAGAGACAGTTGTTCTGCACAGCAGTTCTGTACCATAATAAACAAGAAAATGTTTCCCTCTCACCCATATCTCCCCAGTATATTTTGAGCTCTTCCCTTGTTTGATTGCATTTTTCATATAGTCACTGAGATGGATCAGAATTTCCCTGAAAATTTCAGTTATTACTGAAGGTTGCATTTTTTCCACTTTTATTGCAGCGTACAAATCAGAAGCTAAAAATAAAGTGTGCATCTGTTTGGATAATCTATTTCCCCAGAACAGATTAAAATGACAGAATAAATCTTTGGTGTTCTTGGAAGAGCTTTGAATGCATTACAACAAGAGATGAAAACAAGGTGAGTTTTGCTTGGCTAGGACCTCAATGAGGGAATTAAGCTGATGCTGTGTCAGGGCAAAGTTGGCAAGATAAAATAGGGGTCACTAGCATGTACTACAGAAGTATAAACAGAAGATTAAGGGTGACTTTTCTGCCAGAAGGCCTTTATGTACAGTGGGGAAAAAAGAGATCAAGGTTAGTTAGAAAAGAAAGTCAGGAAGGCAAAACTCATATAGAAGATCTCATGGTGCGAGCAGGGTTTCCCTGTCCATGGCAACAACTTGGAAAGCAAGGGCTGATTAAGTGCTCATCTTTGTACCCTGGAGTAGGGGCAGGCAAGACATGGATAACGTGTGCTAGCAAGTTCTCTGCTTCTTCAGATTCCAGGCAGGAGCTTTTAGGCTGAAACTTCCCTGTATGAGAAAACCTTAAAAAAAAAAAAAAAAAGAGACCCTGAACATGTGAGCTAATCCTCAGAAAAGCTGATGAGCTAATCCCAGCATGCAATCCATTTTGAAGGGATACACGGTCCAGGAACAAGCTAGTGGGTGCCTCTGCTAATGATGCCACCAGCGTCACTGCTGCTCCTGCCAGGAGTAGTAACAGGAAAATAACAGTGCAGTACTCCTGTTCAGGAGATTCTTTGCTGAAATTTAATGTAAATAAGTGTCTGTGTATTGTTTTAGGAGTCAAATTTTAGCATTCCTCTTGCTGTCAGCAGCATTTACAGTGGTAAATTATCCTAAGTGCAAGAAAAGGAAGATGCAATTTATTGTAAACATAGAAAGTTTAAGTGCTATCACTAAACTACAACTAAATTCACTTTGGAAAAAGCTGTGCTTAGCTTCACAAGAAGCAATGCATTTGCTTCAGGAACAGCAGTAAAAAAGTTAGTGGTGTTTTTACAAGAGAACTGGGAGCAGATGATCATTCAAGTCCCTTCTGGCCCTAAAATCTGTGAATCTAGGAAATGATGCCTCATTTTACAATCTAAGTCATTAAAAACACACTTTCATTATTGAAGTAATGACATTTCTTGGAAACGTGGCTACTATCTGCTAAGATGATATACCAGATGATCAGTGTTTTACTGAAATTCATGAAAAGAACAGTGTTTGTTACCAGCATTCTTCTTTTTTAATATTTCCACAAGCTCATTAGAGCTCTAAAATATAGAAACCTACTCAATGTTATATTATAAGAAGTGACCAAAGTAGGTCTTTGTGTTACTCCTCTTCCCCATAAGAGCAAGGAAGGCATGAAGCACTCACAAAGGGAGAGGAATGTCTGAGGATCACAGTCACATATACACCCCTGAATAACACGTGCAAAAGGAATTTGGTGGGTGGAGAAGGGGAAGAAAGGTGCTAAGCATTAGCTAGTACTTTTAAATCATCTTAGATGTATTTCAAAATACTTTTCAATGTTTTCTCAGTACTGGGATCATTCCCATCATACAACTTTCTGACTGGAGTTCACATCCTTACCCTCCACCCAATAAGGAGATCTTGGGGCAGAGCTGGATTTCAAAAAAGGGTATTTCCTAACCTTATGGATTGTACTGGGCCAGACTACTCTCTTCTATTACATGCTTTTTTGTTTTGCTGGGTAAGACAGAAAGATGCTCTAAAAACTTCAGGAACAACTTACAAAGATACTGCTCAATCCCTATGGGCTATAAGTGTGTGCTTGCAACAGAAAACATAGGCAGGCAGTCTTTATTTTTATCTCTTTCAGTGCCTAATCTAAGGAAGATGGACCAATTTAACTTGAATTTCTCGATGGTGCTGTAAAACATGACCAATTAAACACATCTGATGAGCCTCCTGATGAGCTCCAGTGTTGGCACTGCAAACTAGCATTTACTTTCCTATGCATGAGGCTGTAGTGACAGAAAACTCTTCTTCAGATTGGCACTTCTGGGTAAATAATAAGCTCAGCCAGAGAGGATGAATAAAGGAAGAAAGTAATTTTTCATCCTGAATGAGTACAAGGTAGGACTGAAGTACATGAAACAATTTGCTTGAGAAAGGGGTTCAGTAGAAACTTCTGGTTTTGATGAGCTGTCTCTCTGAAGAACTGGATATACTTTAACAGTATCATTTCTGATTTATCTGCTGTTACCAGATAAATTTTCTTCTAGGGGGAAGAGCAGAATTCTCTTTATTTAATGTACCATGTCTGGAATGTGGACTAGATTCAGCTACATGTCGCTTATAATTATTTATGTAACTTATTAATCACTGGGCTGTCACTCAGCTGTTTATAAAACACAAAAGAACACTTGGAGCCTGAAAAATTACATTTTTCCTCCCCTACACCTCCCCAAAGGCCTCTTTGCACTTCTGAGAAGACCTCCATTTAAATTAAAATCTCTTGCCCAGTCTAAGTAGCAAGGAACTCTGTAATGATAATTTAAAGAACATGCTTGTACTTTGTGCTTGGCAATTGAAAGATTTGCTTTAAGGTGCTGTAAAACTTTCTTTTGAACTTTCTGGCCAATGTCCTTGGCTTTTCATTTAGATTTTTTCCCCAAATAGGTCACAGGTTGGGTCCCCCTCCTGCCTGCTCAGCAACCTGTTTTCCCCATACTCAACATTTGGAAAACCGCAGCATCTCTCTGATGGCTACCCATGTATCGTGCCTGCTTGAAAGTGGCCAGTGCATACAAAAGTTAAGATGCTTATAAATAGACATGCTCACATGTACTCACACCCTTGTTTCATACATCTCATTTCCCTCCCACCCCCCTCTGTGGAAAGTTTATCTGTGTGGCTTTGTGCAGCTCTCTCCTGAGCTCCTGTGCAGGATAACTCACAGCTTGTCTTTCAGGAGAAGGTACTATCCCAGTTCACAGAGACCAACATCCGGGCTTGTAAGTGGTGCACAGAAGAGCAATGATTCCATTCAGCTGAATTACATTTAAAATTTGATTATGAATGGCATCTTTGAGGCAGGCTATTCATCATTTGAGTTCTATGTGGGTCCTAATGTCTTGAAGCTTCATAAAGGCAATTCATTAAACAGCTTTAGCCATTCCAGGATGTGACTCAGCGGGCTGGTAAAAAACAGTGGATAGCACCCCACTGCTGGCCAGGCATTCTTGCATTATTGTGTCGGGCTGCAGTATACTGGCAAGGTGCTTGTCCTTTCTGTGCCTCAGTTCAGCCAGTGGTGTAAAGGTTTTACCTGCCTTCTCAGTGATTTGGTGGGCTGATTAGCAACATGTTTTCAATTCTTGCATGAAAGGCTCTGCATTAATCCATGCCACAATTTGCTTTGTTTGCTTTTACCATTAAAATTGCTTGTTTCCCCCAAAGATCTGCCATCTGTCACTGTTCATCTTTTACATTTTTTTTCTCCACATTGTTTTTGTTCAGCAAACACCAATGCCTGACTAATCCTATTTCCCATTATCAGCCCTTGGAAGTGCACTGAGGTTGGGGAAGTTGCACAGTCTTGCCCCTGGCTGGATTCCCTGGGATCCGAGAGCTCACCCTGCAGCCTTGCTCTCACTGCAGCCACTAATAACATCTCGGGGTTTTTTCTTCAAAGGGGTTTCCCAGTCTTTAAAAAAAAAAAAAAAAAAGTTCTGTGTGCCCCACACTGCCATAATCTGCAGGATGTAACATAGAATTGTAGGAGGGAGAGGCAGAGAGATGAGACGTTGTGTGGGTGGATGTAGGCAGCTGAGGGGGACTGCTCTGTGCTCTCTGCTTGGGTAATGATATGGTATCCTTGGGTATCTTTGTCTGCACTTGACAAAGGAAAGGGGCAGGCCTTGGGTGACAGCTGGGATGTACAGCTGTGAGGCGCAAGCCAGTGTCTGAGTAGCCAGTTGCAAATGATTTTTGTGTTTTCATAATCCTTATGAGTAATATCCTGTCAAAGTCTCATCAAAAATTATTAGTCCCTCCATAAACTGGTACTTCAATATGTAAACTTGCCTTGTAATTAATTCTATGAGCTATGCCCCTGGCACCATAGAGCTCTTATTTCATTTTAGGGGCATAATTGATTAGGCTTCCTGTAGCTGTGATGTAGACCAAGGATGTCGCCACCAAACAAGGAGTTATTTGTGACAGCTTATTTGTGAGGAGATATCTACTGTTTGCCAACATTAAGCGTACACATAAGGCAAAGTAAAATATTTTGTATTGCTACTGCTGTGCACTGTTTGAAGTTAAAAAAGCGAATGGAAAAACAAAGAGATTATCTAATTATACAACCAAATTATTATGGTTAATTATGATATATTTGTAGAGTATCTTTTATTCTCCATTGTAAAGGTTTTTGTTCTCCACTAAATTCCTTTGAAGATGTTTGCCTCAGTATAGCATCAGACGACATTCCTGTCTGGGCAACTAGATTTTGCATTGCTAAAATTTCCTTCTGTTTCAATTGTGTCAGATGCTTTTCTCTACTTCCCACAACTATTATGGCACAATGAAGTCTCTCTCTCTCTCAGATGTGCCTTTTAACAAATACACAGTCCATCTTGATGCCAATGGTTTAGTAATAGGTTTTCCCTTCTTTTCTCTCCCTGTTCAATATTTGAGTGAATGTTACCTGAGAGAAATATGTTGGACACACAGGCTGTATTAGCTTAATTTATGGCTAGCATAAATGAGGCAGTATTTCCTGTGGGGTAAGGTCAAAAGGGCATTGTTTTCTATTAATTAAAAACAGGCCCATATAGGACAATGCACGAAAGTAATAAAGACATAATGCGTATTTGTGTGGCCATAAAGAAAAGGAGTAGGGTTATTCATAAACCACCAATCATAGCTGCGGTCTCTCCCTGACCCTGACAACTGAAGCAAAAAAAGAAAATATACTATTTTATTGTTTCCATACCTTGCTTATGTTAGCTAGGGAAGTGAGCTGAAGGTCTGAGAGAGACAAGTCCTTGATTGCTGCAGCCCCTTAAAGCCTGTAAGCACAAAGTTGAAATTAAAAGTGTCTGATGCTTGCTGCCTCTCCAGGGGAAGCTATGTATGGCTGAATTCAATAGGAGCTCTACCTGAAATAAAAAGAAAGAAAAACCTCAAAACCTGGATGTTTTAAAAATGAAACTAAGAGAGTAACAGAGGGAGAGTCAGAAGAAATGAGAAATGCTACCCTCCAAAACTGCAACAGAATGATAAATTACTTTTGCCTTTCTGAAGCCAAGCTAGAAAACCTCTGCTCACCTCTATTATCTACTTCTGGTCTCTGAAGGTGCATTACCATATTAATTCATTGCGTTATACAATTTGAGCAACTAAATGAGTTTACCTTATGCCCTCTTAATAGCATTTTCCTCTAATGCTAACTTTAAGTGATACATTTGAGGGGATACTTGAAGCAGAATGCATCACGAAAATTTATTTAAACTCAATTTTGTTTACAAATTATGACTTAACCCTTCTTGATTAACCCAGTGTAGGAAAACCCCAGCCCCTCTTTGGATGCAACATCTCTCGGCATTGGGAATACTGTCATCTTCCAACTACTGTGAGGTTTTACAGGGGCTTGGGAGGTGAAGAAGGACTGTTTGCATAAAAAGACAACCATAGCATCACAAAGAAAATGAGATGCATGATGAATCAGGATGGTTACATCTGCAGCCCATCAGAGAGTATGGAGTGGTGCTGTGCCCCACATCCCACCCAGCGTGTACCAGGGTGCTCAAATGGCTGCATCATGAGTGGGCTCACCAGGCAGCAGCTGCTGAACACTGGGTTTGGGCCAAAGGCCAGCCTGCAGTGCTAAACATCAGGAAGTCTTCCCTAAACATTGAGGTTGTGAGAAAGAGGATAAAAAGTGGGTTAACTCAATTTTGACAACACAGGTACTATCAGAACAGGAATTTTATGTCCTGTGAATGTGGTACCAACAGGGATCCTCCATCCGTGCACTGGGTACAGTTTTTTTCTACATGCATATGTATTTCTATGTACATGTAAATGCATACAAAAAATATGCTGACAAGCAGCTTATAAACAGGAGCAGACACCTGATCTGTGGCCTCATTTCTTTGTTCATTCCTTCCCCATTACCCAAGGGACTGTGGAACTCATATCTCATGGAATTGCCCCAGGATTTATGAACTGACAAGCATACCAACTGTAAACATATCCCTGTGTCACACTCTTAAAAGTTTCAAGGAGTGAGAAGTCTGGTTGGAAGCTCTTGATACAGCTGGTCCCCAGTTCTGTTTGTTCTCGTTCCTGGTCAGGAAGATTTCTGTGCATATAACAAAATTCTTAAATATTCTAGTTTTAACAGAGGTGAATGTTTATCAAAATGACCATCGTGCAGCTCCCCTCTATTCATCGGGGCCTCATTCAGCAAAGCCTTTGAGTACATTCTTTAGCTGAAGCATATACTTCTGTATTTTCCTGAAACACTGAGGATGGACGTAATTTCACTGGATAAGTTCCCATTTCAGTCATCCATGGGAGAAACAAAGGCAATACTATGCAATTTAGGTATCTAAATTTCAAACACAAATGTTTTGCAAACAATCTGAAAATCAGTCCTTCAGTGTAATGATTACCAACAAATTCTGATCTGATAGCTAAAACTCATCTCATGGGCAGAAGAGAACTACAGGTCTGCTGCATTCAGTAGAACCACTCTCACATGTGAAGTCGAGCACCTATGTAAAGTTTTCAGGCTTGAGGTATACATCTTAAATTATGCTTTTGTCCATGAATGATTGAAACTCCAATATTACAGACAGAATTATTACATTGTTTCAAAAACCCAGTAATAGATGCTACAAATGTAATAGTTCTGACTCAGATTCTTAAAATGTAACATTGAGATGAACTCAGCTCCTTTGTTTGACTGTCTGGGTTGTTTACCACTCTTGGGGTTTTGGTTTGTTTTTTTTTTTTATATTAGGAATCAAGTATTAACTATTTACTATGACTGATAGAAGTAACATTAACTTATTGCCAACTGGAAATCAGTTCCTATTTGACCTTCTGACATGTACTAACCACCTTTCAACTTTAAAGAGAATTTCATCCCGTCTTTGTGTCATTGACATAAATTAGTAAATAGAAAGTATCTTCATGTGACACTTTCCATTGTAAGTACATCATCAACAGTCTTATGTTCAGTGATTTTAATTTAATAGGTTTATCCCTGTGCTAGATATGGTATTCATTTAAACTGACCTTGCTTTATTTGAATTATTGCTCAGATTTACACAAATACAAATGACCTAATCTTCCAAAATACGTTTTCTGATCGACATAAGCAAACAGTCTGAAGAAGCAATTATGTAAAAGAAATGCTTTTAGGCAACAAATGGGTCTATAAATAAAAGACTACTTCCTAATCACAGGCTAAAATTGTGTCATTTCTCCTTTTTTAATAAAAAAAAAAGTTAAACTCAGTGAATTTTAATGTTCCTGAAAATGAGGGGCCAAGATTGCTTCGCAAAACTGAATACAGCAAAATCAAAAGCTGCACCAGCTTTTTGCCAAAGTTCAATCAGCATAGCTGCATCTGACCAATACTGCCTCTGACTTTCCAAGTCTGCACAGATCATCAAGAAATTACATGGAAAAAAAATGTCCATTTTTATATTTTCAACCTGTAGGAGGGAATGGGATTTTTTTAAAGGTCAGACTTTTTTTTTTCCCCCAAGTGAAAAGCAATGCAAAAGTATACCACCCTCTGTACGTTTGTGTCTTTTCTATTTTTTTCATTGCCAATACCATGGGATGCCATTATTTATTTGGATTAATGCATATTTTCCTAAATAAAGGCAGCATGTTGGGAAATATGTGTTGAAAAAATGTGTCTGAATGGGAACTTTTATCCATCCTTGGTATTTGGGGAAAAAAGTGATTGTTAACAGTTGGAAAGGTATTATTAGAGCATGTACTATATTGTGTCAATGGGCCTGAGAAGAAAAACAATAGCTGAAGCTTGATACTAGAGACATCAATGTAGGTGAATTATTTTCTCACAGAATCAAGACTACTTAACTAAAGACAATGGATAGTTGCACAGTTGTACATTGGTATGAGCAGAATCTCAAGCCTAGGAAAAATAAGGTGGGTGAAAAGGCAGAAGTCACTTGACATGAGGAGAAATTACACTGCTAAAAGAAGAGAGGAAGAGCAGCATGACAGAAATAAAAGTTGGTTAGAAATATCTATCTGTGGAAAGAAGACAAAGAGATGCATCAATGGAGAGTGCATGATAGAGAGATGAGAGGGAAAGAGAGGACCTTAAAAAAAACCTGAAGAAATGTAGGAAGGCAGAAATGCTAAAGCTGAGCATGAACCCTAATTCCATATACTCCTCCAAGAACCTGTGCCTGGTTTGCTCTGGCTTTTTTGTAGGTGCATGGGTTGGGCTGTATCTCAGGCAGGGAGAGGACCCTCAGATGTGAGGGACCAGCACTGGAAGCCTGTGGAAAGATGATGAAGGAAAAACAGTTTTGCTGGGAGAGGGGGGTGTGTGTGTGTGTGCATATGCATGTGAGGTTTAAAAAAAGATCTTGCAGCTGCAAGGAGAAATCATAAACTGCTAAAAAATTGAAAGGAAATCAGATATTGTCCCTGTGCTGCTCAGAAGAAGGCTGCTCAGAAGAAGGGTGCAGGAGTGAGACAAATCGATATTCACTAGCGTTTTCTAACATTAATGACAGTTCTTTGGCTAAAGAGAAATCAAAACTAGAAAGGAGAAGTTATGCAGAAATTAGTCGTCTGCTCTGTGACACTGGTGAATACCAGGAGCTGTTTCTCACCAAAATAAAGAAATTAGAACAGAAAATCTCAAGTTTGGCTCTGAGGTCAAATGCTGCTCCATTGTATTTCTGTGGAAGAGTAAACAGTTTCAAGAGCTGAGATTTTATGAAGGCAGAAAATTGACTTTATATTCATAAACTGATGACCTTTTACCTGTTAAAACCTTCTAAGTCTTTTCTTATGATCATTCCCAGCATTCTGGAATTCAATTGAATTACTTAATGGCTCTTGTCTGCATCAGAATGCTTTTGGTCATGTCCAGTTAAGATATTTTTTTCTATGCATGGGATATGCACACCTCTACTGTTTCCACAGGGAAATAGTAGAAGAATGGGCAAAAGCATTTGAACTGATGACCCTTCTAGGTCTCAAATCCTTCTTTTCTTACCACTTTCATTTTAAAGCTGGTTTCCTGCTTTCTCTTCAAACTTGTGCTGCCTCAGCAGCTCAGACAGCATACCTTATTGACTTTCTGAGCTGGACTGTAGGTAGAAATGCAAATGCTGTTTGCGGTCATCATGCTGGTTGGCTGCCAACGCCCTGAGCTGCACTGTCTCCTATTCCAGGGAACACAAATACTTCCAAATTAAATGTTCGAGATGTTGCTTACATGCACATTTTGTGAAGATTGTGATCCTTGGGTGTGATGCTGGCTTCCTGTCTAAGATAAGTAACAAATTATTTTGTCTAGAGGTACTCATTAATGCAAATGTTTTCTCTTCTGATTTCCTTTGTCTCAGGAGATAGTATGGAGTATCAGGAGGACACATCTTCCCAAGTCTGTAGCTCTTCAAAATCCTAGTAACAAGAATGTCTTTTCACATGAACTTTAGTGTTCTTCCAATGTCTGCAGTTTACCGTAACACTTATGATGAAAGACTCGAGCAGAATAGACTGTTTTCACCTTGATCTTGCAACAGCTGCTATAGGGGAAGTGCAAAAGGAGGTATCCAGGTCCTAAGTAACTTACATATTGTGTAAATGAAAGGCATATCTCTATGGGACTTAGAGGAGCCAGCATGGGGCCACCTCGGCATCTGTGGCCAAGCAGGCAGGATGGTCAGGTCCCAGGACGGAGGAGACATGTTTGTCACATCTCCAGGTGACTGCCTACACAATGTGAGCAGAAGCTGAGCTTTGTTGATGTAAATCAATACATCATTTATGTTGCTTGTGGCAATGCCTTTCTAACTTTGATGCATAATATGAGAAGAATAAATGCAGTGTCCCTGGAGAAATAAGTGCCTTTTAGATGTACAAATAAGGCAGTTATTTACACACCTCTCCCTGGCAGGGAAGAGGGAGAAAACACTAGGCACAGTAGGTACAGCATGTTAAGCAAATGTTAAGCTTTGTCTCCAAAACGTGTTCTGTGTTTTCTAAAGTAAGTATGCTTGTACTCGAGAGAGGAAAGAAAAAATAGCAAAGTGCAAAGAGATACAACATGAAGTTTTAGGTTAGATACTTGCTCATTTTCTCAGTCTTCTGAGTTTCTCAAATACCTCTCCTTTGCATAGTTTGGATCATGCAAGATGTTTCCATGGTGACAAATAGATGTTATGTTTATTTACTGGGCAGCAGGGAATGACAATGTCAGCAAATGACATTTCTGTTCCTTTTTTTTTCCAAAGAAGATGTGTTTTATTTAATGAAGCTGGCAGCAGCAGCAGTTTTTTAGATATCCTTCCCAGCCCTGCTTTGAGCGTGTACGTGCATGAGACAAAAAATAGGCAGTAGTTACTGTGGCTGTGTGATTCGCTGATCAGCCTTCTGAAGCCTTCTGCTCTGTTCGGTATGCACATAGTTTCTTGTGAACAACACTGCCTGTGAACTGTCTAAGAGATTTCAGGCTTTACTCATGGGAAAGGACCTAAATATTTCTTGCATTAGGTGCCTGGCCTTTTCTTCAACCCTCCCACACATCTGTTCTTGTTGACAGCTCTACTACATTGTCCATAAAAAAGGTCTGATAGCTAAATCTCAACCATGTAGTTGATGCTGCTCTGGTAAAAATAAATAAATAAATAAATAAATAATCTTCATTTTTGCAGTAGGCTGTGGAAAGTACAAAAGAAATTTTCAGAAGGACTGTTCGGAGATAAGAGACCAGGGTTTGAAAAAGCAGCAGAGCTTTTGCAGCTTGATTGGTTCAGGAATTTTATACCCATTGAAATATTTTTCAATCTGAAACCCTCTGCAGCCCCTCAGGGTTTTCTATCAGCTCTACTGTGTGATGTGTGGCTCAGTGGGAAATCAGAAGGTGGTAGATCTATTAATTGTTCCTTCTCACATCCGTCTCCATAGTAAAGTAGTGTGAAACTTGCCTCTCCTAACCCTGGAGACCTACAGTGCTGGTGCCTGGCTTCACCTTGATAACCCTGTTCCCTTCATGGGCCATGAAGCAGGGACTCTGTTTCCCACTGGGATTCAAGAGAGGTGTGAAATTATTGCCAGGAGTGTGAGGCTTTTGTGGTTGATCCTTTCCTCCCTCCTACCTTGTGTGCTTGAACGAGAGCTGGCTGGTATCTGTCTGTGTCTGTCAAATAGGGGATGACTACAGAAACATGACAATCAAGAGTAAGAGTTCAGAAAAACTAAATAACTGTATGGCTGGAGGAAAAAAAAACAATAAAAACCAATTATAGCCACCCCTCCAAAAAAAACCCCTCAAAAACCAACCCAAGCAAACAAACTCTATTAGTTCAGGAGCCATTGTGTTCTGGTTTTGGATGCAATACAGTTAATTTTCTCCTCAATAGCTTGTATGGTACTATGATTTGTATTTGTGATGAAAAAAAAGTGTTGATAACAGAGGGATGTTTTAGTTACTGCTAAGCAGTGCCTGCACAGCATCGAGGCCCTTATTCCTCCTCACACCACCCCACCAGCGAGCAAGCTAGGGCTGCACAAGGAGCTGAGAGGTGACATAGCCTTGACAGCCGACCCCAGCTGACCAAAGGGGTATTCCATATCAAATGATGCTGTGCTCAGCATATAAGAGGTGTGTGTGTGGGGAAGGGAGAAGGGGAGCTAACAAAGATACACTAAAATGGTACCTACGTGTTACACAGACTTAACATATTCCCAGCAGAAGCAGAATCCCCTCTCCATTCAAAAGATGCATACTCTGCACCAGTAGAAACACAAGTCAGTGCTTTCCTACAGCTTCTTATAGTCTCACATCTATGTGTGTATGCATGTGTGTAGAAATTGGTCTCTCTGTAACTGATTACAAAATCAGCTTTTCCGAGCTTTGAGGTGGTTTGTTCTTGCAACTTTTTCTTTTTTTTTTTTTTCCCTAAGTGTTCTCTGTTATGGACCTCTCCTCACATTTCTTCATCCATCCTTCTGCCTGCTGCACCTTGGGCCCTGGACCAGGATTTGCTATTTCCACTCAAATTTGCAGAAATCTAACCCAGAAAATATTAAATATAGCTGAGTTTATTCACAGGCCATAGCAGGCACACAAGAAAATATGTTCTCTCCTTTAAGACACAGTAGCTCTGTTTATGCCCTGTTTCCAATTGTCAGTGAATTTAGTTATGGAGATTTGATCCTTACATCTTGAAAATATATTTGGTGGGCTTTTTTTTCTCTTTCTGACTGCTAGGTCAGGCCCACCAAAAGCTGGCACATCTCTATAGTTCCAGGAATGTGAAAGAGAACTCTCACTATTGCATGAGATTTAAAAATGTGGAGTCCTATTCTCATCAGCTCCTTGAAAATCATGTTTGTGTGCTTCAACAAGGAAGTTTTCTGACTAATGTCAGACAGATCCCTAGGATGGCTATTACATTCCCCCTATCAGGGGTTCAGAAGTGTCTGTGTAGTTGTCTTTGGCCTTGAGACAAAAACCCTTGTGGCATGGTATCAAGGAAAGGAGCAGAGAATAACAAGGAGAATGAAATAATGACTTGACCAAGCCAGAAAATGTGAAATTGGAGCTAAGCCAAAACCAGCCCTGAGACATAGTTTGAACTGTGAAAAGCTCTGGAACAGCTGGCCCATTGCTCGCTGTGGGTCAGTGGGTGAGCAACAGTGCTGGACCAGGGAAGCTTGCACCATCCCTTCAGCTCAGGGTAGGGATGCCAGGCATCAGTCCCAAACCTGACTGGAAGCCAAAATGGGAAAGAAAAACATACAGAATTTATTGAGTTTTTGGATTGCATTTGAATAACTCTGACAATTGATGGAGTGCCAGGACTTTCGGTGCACTTGAAGTAAAGAGCAGGTATTTGATTTTAGACTGTGATGGACTTCTCTGGTCTTGACAAAGGACAGTGAATCCTCTGAGAAGGCTGACCATGTTTAGCATGTAAGCTGGTAAGGGGAAGCTCTGGTGCAATCCTGCTCTGTATGAAAGATGATACTAGCAGACAGGGAAGCTTTAGATATCATCACTGCTCATCATAGCACTCTCCAAATTTTCCCCCCCACAAAAAACACATGCCTTTTGGAGACTGAGGATTTATTGGGGAATTATGTATTCCCATGCTTAGTGCTTTCTAAGGGTCAGGTCCAACGCCCTTGAAAGTCTGTCAGTTTACTGTGGTGGTTGGTGGCTATAGCTCAATGTCTTTTATATGGCTTTTACCAACAACTTCCTAATGATGTTGTAACACCTCATGGCATTCCTCTGAGATTGGGCTTCACAATGAAAATACTTTTCATGCTGAAAAGGGAGGAAAGTATCTGCCAATCTGGGTTCTGTGGGCTACGTATAAAGCTAGGAAAAAACCCCAGATTTGAAAAACTGGTTTTCTTCTTCTTCCCACAACAAACCCACAATATCAATCTTCTGTGAGTTGTTGACCATCCTGGTGGATCATATGCAGGCAAGGACATCCTCAACATTGAAAGACAAAGGTGGGAAATGAGGCAGAGGTGTGTGTTACAACAGGAGGGAGGAGTGGAAGATGGTCTGGGGATGGACCTGTACCAACCAGAAGATGACCATGAAACAGACTTCACCATTTGACAGTGGATGTTCCATCCGAGTAACAACCTCAGTATTCATCATTACAAAGGCTTGTGTTTTGTGGAATAAGATCTTGCTGGTTGGCAGAATTGACATGGAGGAACACTCAGGAAAGTCTTGCCCTTACTAAGTGCTGAAGGCTTATGGAGTCTGGGGAATCAACATTAGCGTTTCTCTGTGTTTGAGACATTGTAGTTCTTGATCAATTGAGTTTATAGTTTCAAGTCCTGGCAATTTATATAGTTCTAAAACCAGGCAAGGAAACATCAGCTAAATAGATAAGTGTTCTATGTAAATCTTCTCACAAAGGCAAGTGAGAAGAGGTAAAAATGTCTTTCTATAGTATACAAGCTTTCTTTCACCTCTGCTTGGATTCGTGCAGGCAAATCATAAGTCTTCCAAGTAACTCTCATATTTTCCTGTTGCTGTGCATTCCCAGATTCACATTTGCCCAAACCTGAACTTAGGAAGAGAAAACCTGTAGCAGTGCACTGGCTAGCACAAGCTGCATAGAGACGATTCTGCTGGAGGTCCAGCCGCTTATGTTGGAAAATAAGAAGGCTTTCCCAACACAGACAATTCTGTCATCATTCAAAAGAAAAAAGGTTTCTTCTTAACCTAAGTGACTGGATGAGGTAAAGTCCTTGTCAAGATGATGACTGAGGTTACCAGGATCGGGCAAAATCCTACTCTCTCATAGCCTTTAGTTAGACCCAGGCCTCAAGTCAGTGCAGTATTAAATGATGTACAACTGTCACTCATTACTGGAATTGCCCTTTGATATGTTAGTAGACCCGTGACCCTTCTTAAAAACATTCATTTGCGCAGCAACTGCTGGCATGGATAATTACAGGAAGGCAGGAAGGGTTGAAATGAGCAGCATTTGCATTACACATGATCAGGCTTCAATACAGGAAGTTTGGTGGCAAATCATGAAAAGATAAGTGTGCATGTGCCTGAGTAGGATCCTTAAAAAAACCCCAAAAAAACCAAACACCAAGAGATCTGTCAAACAACTTTAAATCACAAGCTTTTTCCAAAAGCATTTCCAAGAACAGTGTCCGGTCTCCAGTGTGGAGCATGCTGCTGCAGCAATCATTTAAAATTCTGCTAAATCATTCTGCGACTCTCTAACCAGCACTAATAGCTTTTAGACTGGCTGGCAATCTCACTTCAGTAGGAAGCCTTGCACAGGCTTCCAGACCATTTATGTATGTGGTTGAGTGAGAGAGAGCACTGCAGATTTAATTTAGTGCCCTTGGTGCCTTTCAGTAGAATATATATATGTTAATCACTTGTGACTTCTGGTTTGGGGGGTGGGAGTTCATCTGGAGTACAGGAAAATCAAATGAAACTCATAAAGATGAAAGTTGTCTTGATTTCATTTGCTGATTTTAAACAGCAAATTGTTTCTTACTCATCCTTGCATGATAATTGGTAAATGTACTGAAATGGATTATTTCAGTTTCAATGGACTCTCTGGGCAATCATGCCATAACTGGAGTTCAGAATGTGCCCTATAGGTACGATTGCTAATCACATTGCTCAGATAATTTCTGTCTGGGAAAAACACATTGTATTTTAAAACTGGCATATTGCAATGAGGAAGCAGGGCCATATTTAGCTGTGTTTTCCATGGGGTCCCCAAGCAGATGAGAGGCTGTAGCACATCCCTGAAAATGTGAGCCATTGACTCAGCTGCAGGGAGCAAGAAATGGGAGTAAATTGTGTGAGATGAATGAGACTCAGTAGGTCTGTAGGCAACATTACTCTGCAGATGAGAGTCACTTCATCAAACATTAGGCTTTGAATATTGCACTTTAATTTGGTTGAGTAGTGGCTCCCTGTTGCCCTCAGAGGGCAATTTATCCTATCTGATGCCAAGGGCTTGCATTTCCAGAACATGAGTGGCCTCCTTATCTGTGGATAACTTACCTTCTGCAGGTGCCTTAGAGAATGGATGAAGCATGTCTTAGCACACTCCTTAGGCAGTTGTGGCTAGGATCAGAGGTGTCATGCCAGGGGCAGAGTTTGATCCAAGAAGCTCCAGGGCAGAATGGTTTTGTTATAAGAAACTAAATCTGGAGTAGGAATGAAGCTACAGGAGTCCATGTTGATGCAGCTGAGAGCAGACTGTGCCTGTAGTTAGCAGATTTCCACTCTGGGGGCACTTAAGGTATTCTTTTATCTCACATCTACAGAAAGCAAGGAGGAATTGTGTTAAATGAGTGAAAATAGTGCAAGGGAGCTCAGGGTCTAGTGGGGACTGGGAGCACCCTGTGCTCAGAATGGTGCATAGGTACCCGCAGTCCATGGGCAGATCTGCCCAGGTGGTACTGCTGGTGGAGGGACATCTGCCCTTTCGTCCTTCAAACACAGCAACACAGTGATGAGCAGTTCTGCTGAAAATAAGGGAAAAACAATCACCCAGCCACAGCTGGTGCCTCTCTCCTCCTCTCCCACATAGCTGCTGTTGCCATGGCAGCAGTCATTGCTGTTGGAAGATGCTCTGGAGGGCCTCCTCCTCCTCGCCTGCTGTTCTCACTCCCCTAGGAACATCATGCTGCTCCCATAAAGGAGTCAGCAGCAGGTTCCTTCACTGCCTTCCCTGATAAAGTGAAGTGCTTGGTCTCCCCTGTCCTGAGAGTCTCTGCAGCAGCCTGGCCGTTTTGCTGACCATTGGCAGCACCACACAGAGTGACACAATTGCCTGCTCTTACTGCAGCAGGTGCAGAGGTACTTCCCAAGCTCTTGGTCCAGTCCTGTGTGTGTCATTGCAAAATATGTTCTTGCACTTAGCATGTATAAGAGCATTCTTCAGGGTGGTGGCATTTCTTTGAGCTTTTAAGATGCAGAGAGCAAGTTTTCTATTCCTCTCATTGTGACAATATGAAAATCTGCCTCTCTTTGCTCATTTTTTGTGCCTTCATCAGATAGTGAGAGTCAGTAAGGGTTTGTACACTTAGTTCTCCCAGTTCTTCCTCAAGAGTGCACTGTTTTCTGTTTGAATTCCTAAGCTGTACTACTGAGCCCTGATAATTCTCAAACACCAACAAGGACATGGAGGAAAAATTTTGAGGGGTGTTGCTTGCAGAATTCAGAGGATGTGGGATGGGTAGATCTTGTGGACCAGTTATCAAAGTACGTTCAGGTCATTTCTGCAATTCACTTCCAACTTCTCTCACTTCACTTCTTCTCTAACTAGCTGAAGGCCTGGATCAGACCTGCCTATAAGGTTTAAAGCAGGGTTATGGTTGTGGCTACCCAGAACTTTGAGGGGTTGTTGTGGCAGGCAGACATTCTGGTGTAGGTATTGTCTTTTTACTCCCTTATCCTATAAGTGGTTCTCATGCAGAGGGGATTAGAAAAGGAGGACCTAAAGGTCCAAATGGCAATTGTAGAACAACGAAAGATTTCTCCATATAGGAGAAATTATCAGATGTCTTCATGTTCAATTGCATCTGTTCTCTCTCTGCTCCCATAGAAAATTTCAGCTGTGATTGTAGAGTTGATATTATAAACTTTAACTTGATTTAAAATAAAAAAAGTACTTTGAAAAATATTTTCCTGTTTGAATCCAGACTAAAGCTAGACTGTTTGTTCTCTGGGAAATTCAGACCAAAAAAACCCTCAAACAACTTCTTACATTCCCCTCAGCAGGGATTTTCTTAAAGGAAGCTATTATAAAACTATCTAAAATGTCTCACTTCAAGGCTTTCAGAAGGCAACATCACTGGGGGAGTTCAAGTTCTGATATCAGTGAGGTACCTCTTCCGCTGCTTCCTACTGTGGGACCCAGCTCTGCACTCTGTGAGTCCTGGTTGATGACCTGCAGCCACAAGTGTTTTTGAGCTCATGGTCCCCTTCTGGGAAACGTGAAGTTTTTTCAGCCTGCAGGATTTTGATGACTGCTAGGTTTAGCAGAGAGAGGAGGGGAGAGGGTGAGCCGACAGGAAAGCAGACGGTGCTCTGCTGGAGCCCCTGCAGGGTGAGTGAATATCACCATTCCTTTTCCTGAATGAGCAATTTTTAATGGAAAATTGGTTTTTGTCAGAATTTTTCTGCTCAGCTCTTCCCTGTGGGTTTTTAGTGCCAGTTCTCCATTTCCCTACCCTTCCCTGCAGGCCTGGCATCCTGCCCAGCCTGAGTCCCATGGACAGCAAGGTCCCCTGTCTGGTGGACCCACTGTGTTGCAGAAGAGCAGGAAGGTTTGAAATGGGGCAGGCAACTGAGAGCTTTCCAATGGGAAGTGGGAGTCTGGGCTTACGAGATACTTAACCTGCAGTACTCAGAAGTCACTGCACCAGCATTTCCAGATAAAATAATCTTGGGTACTGGACAGGGATATTGCTCATAGGTCCCATTTCTTAGAAGAGTAAAACCTTTCAGTTCTGAGGTAACCATGGAGTGGGCTTTTTTCCAAATTCATCTTTTTCTTAAGGGAAGAGAGATATTTTTCATTACTATTTTCATGGAGGTGGAAAGCAGAGTGTCAAAAAGAAAAACAAAAGTTTTCAGATTAAAATTGGTTTAAAATGACCATGTAGAGGTGGACTGGGTATAGCTTTTACAAAACAGACAGTGAATCTTTAAAGGAAACCCTTGTGTTTGCTGCTGCCAAGGTTGTATCTCAATAGTGTTGTCTCGAATTGAGGCTTAATAGGATTTAGATGTTATCTGTACCAGGATTTCTACTGCTAACTTCAGACTGAAATAAACTGTGTTGGTTCAAGCCTTTGTGCTGGGCAGTCCGTTTAGTGATGCTACATCAATTTCATAAAGAATGCACTGCAAGCCAGTCACTGTTTAATAGGAAATGCAGAAATATTCAGAGATGGCTTAATCCAGAAACTTTTTTTTGCTGCTGCTGACAATATCATCTTTAAAATTAAAGAGGATCACATAATGAAATGCCTATGATCCCTTAGTGTGTGACATAGTTCTCATGATAGGGTTTGAATTCCTCTGTTTTCCAGAAAATCTCCTGGCAGTTCTGCATATCATGCTGCATGCTGTTAGGGACTGTTTTTGCCCCGGAAGTTGAAAGGATGATAGTGGTCCAAATGGTACTGGTATATCCCATGCCTCTGTCAGGCAGGAGCAACTGGTTGATTCTTGAAGGAATTATTCTGAATATTTTTAGTGTACTCCATACTCTGTGCAGGGGCAGGTTGTAAAGTATTATTAAAACTAATAAGTCTGAAAGCACATATTCTCTCCTATCAACATGACACCAGCATTACTGTGGTACACTTGAGAAAAATCCACAGCTTAATTAAAAATATGCTGATCCTGAGAACTGCTAACTTGTATGGCAGGCTAGATATAAATTAAATTCATCAATTGTACAAATTAGCCATTTAATGATTAATATTAAAATGAGCGTGATACTAGCCGAGTTTAAAAATAACCCGTTTCAAGTGATGTTTAAAATTCTGAAGTAGAAACACAGGTAACATTATAATTGTTATTAAAATACTTCCTGAGTAGTTCTGCTCTGGAGGGGAAAAAGGAGGGGAAGCAGTCCAGTGTCTTATAGATAGTTAAGGAATTTCCTTCTCCTTTATTAGTCATTTTGAACTGCAAATTTAGATCTATCTGGGGAAAAACATTGAAATAGATCAGATCAGCTGGGAATCAATAAAGGAAAAGACTTTTAACAGCCTAGCAAAAACAAAATCATTGCCTCAAAGAAAAGAAACCTACTCTTAAATTCACAGCCAGAGCAGGATTGCTCATGCACAAGTGTGGAAGCAGAGGAGGTCTCAGATGATTTACCCAAGGGTGAAGAAAAGAAGCATATGAGGTATTAACATTAAGTATTCTCTTCTCTATTGGTCTTTCAAGCAGTTATGTTTAAAAATAATAATTGTAAAAACATGCTTTATAAAAATTAGCCCTCCTGCTTGTGAACACAATTTTAAAATGTAACTGATTTATTTTGTTTTCCTAACTTTATTGTATTAACTGGTTGCTAATAGTCTGTTAATGCAAATAACCAGCCACTTGCTGAGAATAAAGTATATTTTCAGACCTGTAAACCATTAGATGTCTTTTATTCACCAAGATCAACCAGCAGATCATGCTGGAGCATTGAACATTCAGGTGTTTGAGACCAAAGCCTGGGCTGCGGTAATAGCATTACTTTCCATAATAAGTAAGCCTTTTGTAGGAATCCAGTCAGATATCTTGGAAGGAGTAATGATGATGGTCTAGGAGATCAGGTAGGGAAGTTAGTACAAACTTTCTATTTCTCACCTGAAATGTCTCACTCTGATGATGCTGAACAACACTGGACATGGCAAAAGTTCTGTTCTGAGCCTCTGCACTGTGATTTAGGTTTTAGACATTACCATTAATTATTGAAACTCTGAAGGCTGCAAAAACATCTTGATTCATTGGCAAACTGACAAACATATGGCGTGTTTTGCAAACCTCTAGGTTTCTGTTCAGAGGAGGAGAACATTAATTGCATGCAAATTCTACTGGGAGTTCTGAAACCAGCCATCGTTAACATTGTTAGACGTCTTATCTGGGAAGCTCGGTGCATTTTAAAATCTGAGTTAAAAATTCAGAGCTTTTGTAAAACTTTCGAGAAGGAAAATGCTGAAGTGTAAAAATGCCAAAGAAGGGCATAAAAGTATCTAACACTCTTTGATATCTGATGTTGGCATATCAAGAGTTGATTGAGAGCCTGGCTAATAGGTTAATATTTGTCTTTGTAGGTTAATATTTACCTTGTTTATATATCCTGGAAACTGGCATCAGAATCTGTTCTATGTTGCCTGTGGCCTCCTACCATTTCTGGTTTTGGCTATTTGGTTGCCAGTTTGACATCTGAAGTCCTATGAACATCCAAACTTCAAGTGTAGATTCATTAAACTCGGAGTTTAATCGACACTGGCAATGGACCTTAGATGAAGGGGACCGTACTGTGATTATCGGCACAACCCAAAAAGTCTCATCAGAGAATGTTGCAACACACTGTGTAGAAAATAAATTACCTTTCTTTTTCTAAGCAGTAGTGTGTGGCAGCTGTTCTTCACCAGATGAAGAAGCATGCTGTCCAGCCACCTCTCTGGCTGAGGATGGGTACAAAGATATGGCATTACAGGTAGACATGGAGGGACAAGACCATATGGGCTGTTTTGACCAAGGGCTGTGGGGTCATCCTGCCTGGTGATCTACCCATCAGGTTTACTACACTTACATGAAAGAAGCTAGTAGAGCACCCATCACAGGCCATAACTTGCAGGACAGTAATTCTATTGCAGCATGGCTTCAAACTCTAGAGTGATGGGAGTTGTGATGCCCCTGACTTAAAGGATGGTCCAGCTGACCAGTCCATGAGCTTGTCCTGTAGCCCTGGCATGGGCATGCACAGCAGAGACTAACTCTGTGTAGGGCCTCTCTGGGACACAACACAGGGAAATCCTGGGCTGTGTTGTGGCACAAAGTGACAGGATGAGAGGAAATGGCCTCAAGTTGCACCAGGGGAGGTTAGATTAGGTATTAGGAAAACTTTCTTCATGGAAAGGGTTGTCAAGCATTGAAACAGGCTGTCCAGTGAAGTGTTTGAGTCATTATCCCTAGAAGTGTTCAGAAACAATGTATGGATATGGCCCTTGAGGACATGGATTAGCACTGAGCGTGGTAGTGGTTCTAGGTTGACAGCTGAACTTGATGATCTTAGAGGTCTTTCCCAAACTTAATAACTCTGTGTTTTGATAAGTCTAAAGGGCCTGTCCTATTCACTAGGTCATTCCCCCACATCACTTTATGTTAGTGCTTTCCCACTTTTAAATCCCTTTCCTGACTTGTCTCTTTCAGAAGAGTTAAATTTTATCTTGTTTAGCAACTTGTACATAGTGATGATTTCTCTGTTAAGGGCTACCACTGCTCTATTCAAACCTCATATTTCAGTGTCAGTGGTCACCCTCCAGAAGCAAGACAAATCTCATTGTACCTATGTGCACACCCTTGAGAACACCCACCCTTCTACAGCAGCATTTGGAGCTGCGACTTCTGGGTGGATTTCCTTGCTTTCATCTTCCATCTCACTTTCATTATGTGTGTGAACTAGTTTAAAACTGAGCCCCAGTGTGCTTATAAACTGCCAGGTCATTGACAATAGTGGCACTCATTTGCTGTGGTTAATTTAGTACTAATAAGCTGAAACTGTTCTGCAGGGATTCTTCTACATGGAACATAAACTCCTTTTCCCTCACTTAAGAACACTTTCCTATGAAATTATTGCAACCTAATAGTTTTTGTCCTCATTCTAGTAACCAGTCTCAGTCTCTATTACTGCTATTTTCCCCAGTAGCTTTCCCTATAATCTCTATTTCAAGGCACCAAATCAATGATTACATGATATGCAGTCCATTGAACTGTCCATCCTGGGAACCCAGCATATAATAGAGCCCCTAATATCCTAGTGACACAATAAAAGTAGAATTTACTGCAATAGGCTAAATTTAACTCTCAGACTCTTTTGATTTTTAGTTTTCTTTCTTTATATCCAGAGATCTTATAGCAGGTGGGACACCTCAGGTGCCTTTCAGAAATGCTGGGTCTGCACATGGATTTCCTGATCCTCTGCAAATGCAATAGCAGCAGTGAAAAGGAGGTTTTACACCCTCCTAAAGTCATTATTCACTCAGCTCTGAAGACCGCAATTGGGTATGTTAATTGCCCTGGTCACTGAATCTCTTTTCCTTTTAAACTTGTTCTGTCCCTATACCCAGCTGATTACCAAAATTCGTGCTCCTTTTGCTCTTTTCTCCTTTTGCTTTTCCTGTGGTTCTGATCCTTCATATACAGTAATCATTCTTCCATCCACATTACTCTGAATGTCTTTCAAAAGTACCCTCTATGCTTAATTCCTACTTTGACTCGCTGAAATTTTTACTAAAATAATCTAAACAGAACTGTACACAAAATCCAACATGCATAAATGAACGCGATTCATTCCCTACCTTCTTCTGGTACCCTGTTTGCACAAGGCATTGCTTACTCTCTGAGCAAGTCTTGTGGCTGGTACAACTTCATATGTATTGTTGATAATATATGCATTTTCACCAACTGCTGATGAGATCTCCCTGACCATACATTGTGTGTATATGAAGCCACAGCTCAATGGGGCTAGAACCTCTGATTTAGTGGAATTTTTGTTAATAATCCAGTGTAAAGCTTTCCAGCAATGTAGTTACCTTGTCTGATCTCTCTTTTACAGCGTAAGTGGGGTCTCTTGTCTACTTACACTCCAGGAGGAGAACTATATAATTCCCTGATAAAATGACTCTTGTAATTTTATCCCCAATAAATTGACTGTGTGACATCATTAACTTCCCGCACATTCTGTGTGGCCATAAATAACCACCACTTCCACATGGAAAATGGAGAAAGCACTATCTTTCTGGCAGGCTATGTGTTGCTATAAAGACTTATTAAATAGAGTTATTAATTTTATATTAATTAAGCAAGTATTTTAACAATAACATCACCGTCCTTATGTTTTCCTCAGCAGTAATCAGATTCCTTCATTGTGATAAACTGCCTGACCTTCAGCCTCCTAGCTTACTCACTAGGGAATTGAATTATTGCTTCATAAAACAGAGGGTTGATTATATAATCACTTAATTAAATGTTGTACTCAGTCATTGCTGAGCTATTCCTGAAATGCATTTGGCACCTGTACTCACTAGTCAAATTTAAACATCGGAAGAGTTATTTTTTTCAGATGTGCTTCTTTAAAGGTTATTATTTTCAATGTTCCTTTGTCTGTGTGGTCTGGTTGTTTTCCATGTGTCAGGCTCACTCTTAATCACAAAGGAGATGAAATGCTCTTTGTGTTGCTATCTGACTTGCAGATTGCAGTCAGATTCTTGCTGTTATCATTTTGAAGAATTTTTCTTTCTTCTGTTCGCAAAAGCACTTGGAGGTAAAGAACCTGCAGTCAGTTATTTGAAAACTCAGTTCTGAGCTGGTATTCAGGACCTCATCAGTGACCACTAAAATTGTGGTATTGAGCTGTGCATCAGACCTTAGAAACAGGCACAATCCCCCCTGCAGCCAAGCACCAGAGCGGTGCCACGGGGCTGAGCATGAGACAAATCCTTCAGTTCTGCTGTGCCCAGCCAACATCCTGGCTCTGTACATGGTTTTCCAGTTCCTAAGGGAGAAATATCAATGCCATCATGCTTTCACAGGGTACAGTGCAGCTGCAGGTCCCAAGACCATAAGGCACATAATTTATCCCATTGCCAGCTCCTGCAGTCTTGCCCAGAGCTTCACCCTTACAAGGCTGTGTGGTTTTACCCTTCAGGGACTCAGTGACAAGGGAAGATAAATAAAACACTAGCCTCGAGACTACACTTCTAGATAACATAAACATGCACAGACTAAGAAGTGAGAAGCAGATTTGTGAGGACAAAAAAATGAACATACTTGTCAGTGAAACTTCTCAGTTCCCGTGCTTTGCCTCGATATTTCTTCAAGCCTTAGAGGATAGGTGCAGTGCAGAATACATCAAGAAACTCTTTCTGCTTCAATATTTGCATCTTCTTGTCTTATCTGTTCCTGCATCCACTACAATCAGAAGTTACATCTTAGATTTAAACATTGGTTTATCACATTAGTGTAACCACATGCCCTGGCCACATGGTACAGATACATAACTCTACCAGAGCAGGATAGGGGATAAGAAGAGCCGTGGGCAAACAATGCTTCTTGAAAGGAAGTCCCAGTCTTACCAGGATCATGTCAGTTGTTAATTTTTCCTAAGGTCTATCCCTATACACAGCTGTCAGTTATTTCTCTTCTACCAGGAGAAAGGAGGTGCTCAACTTGTCAAAGGTCATAAGATTTTCTGCCCTGTCCTTTTCCAGCTTGGGTTTTGCCCTCTGTTGGCTATATGTCGAGCAGCACAAATCAGACAATCTTACCTCTTTTCTTCATCACTGTCCCAGTTCTCCATATATAACTCCAGGGTCTGACTCAGTCTCCTGCCAGCTTTAATAGTATTCCTTCTGTTAACATCCAGGGGAGGGAAGAAATAGGGCAGAAAGCACAGGCTGACTTCAAATTCATGGGGTTTTTATTGGTATAAAAAAGTGAATCTAAGAGCATTTGCTCTCTCTGTTCCCATTTCTCTCCGAAACAGGGATGTCTAGGAGAGGAAGGCAGTAATATTTATTCTGAAAAAAACAAGAATTTCTTGCTCATGCTCATTTTACTCAGCAATAGGCAGCTGCAGTCACTGAAATAGCAGGATCTCATTTCTGAATTAGATTCAGTATCCCTCTATTTCTTAATTTAAAGAATTTTTCTAAATTGCAAGACTCTGTGACCAAAAGGACTAAATCTCTTTTCATAAAGCTGAATCAACCATGTCTTGGCTAAGCACTGTATATTCTAAAATATATTTCCCCCTCTATCTTGTTTAATTATTTCCACAGGATTAACTACTTTCTATTGTGTGTCACTTTCCTCTGCAGGAAGCTCTACATGGGGTAGCATATCTTCTCTTATTATGCATTTGCTTGGAATATAAATTGCTTTTCAATCAGATCTTTGTATTTCTAACAACATCTTCTGTATTGCAGCAGGTGCTTTCCCTAGTGGCTACTTATATGGACTCTAATGGCATGTCATCTGTCTATGCAGCCACTTTGCTGCCAAATATGTAATAGAGGAATTTTCTAGTAGCAGAAGCTTCTGGTAATTTTGATTCTTTAAAGCCTGAGACTTTTTTGTTTATTTTCACATAGCTCATTTCACTGGGCTTAAATAAACTAAATTAGGAAAGTTTAAAGAGTCCTTCTAGAAGCCTGATCTCATCTCAAATCAAGCTGCTTCCTTTTCTTCAACTTGATTTCATGAGAGAGTTAAGAACTAGTTGTTTGGGTTTTTTTCTGTCCTATTTTAAAAACTCTGATAGATTGAAAGATTCAAACAAAATTAAATAGCTACTTTTTCACACAACCAACAGTTAAACAATGAAACACTTAGCTATGGGCTGTTGTGGAGGCCAGGGGTATAGACAGATTCAAAACAGAACTAAATGGATTTCTGAAGAATAGATCTGATGGTGGCTTTTAAATATATTTGATGTAGATGCAACCTCTGGTTGGGTAAGTTCCCAGTGCCCTGCTGGCTGATAGCCAGGGGCAAGGGGAGGGTGGACTGGGATTGTTGACCCCTGCTCTGGGACTTGGGCTCTGTGAGCCTCTGCAGCCTGTGTTTTGGGGTAGGGTCCTGGGCTGGATGCTGACTCAATATAACCCAGGGATAGGGACCAGTCTGATAAAACTTAGGAGTAGAAAAAATGCTTAGGGAAGAATACAGTGGGCATATAAGGTAGGTGCTTCCTAGACTTCAGGTTTCTGTTCTGTCAAAAAAAATCTACTAACTTGGTGGAGCAAGTGTGGATGTTGAATGAAGGCAGGGATCTGCTCTCCTCCAACCAAACAAGGTGCAATACTGAGGGCACTGCTATCCAAGAGGAATGAATGGTGTGTCTGCTATTGGGCCACTTCTTTTTCTCATTGACTTGAGTTTCATTGATTTCAGGACATCAACTTACCGGTCCTTCCGTTAATCAAAGCAGTGAGATGATCACTGCGGCAACACTGAGGTCATGGACTCTGCCACAGTTTATATGTATGAGGGCAATAAGATAGTTGCTCATGGTCTGCAGTGAAAAATCCATTTCCTCACCAGCAAACAAAGATCTGCAAGTCCATAAAACTTCAGAGTGGTCTTGTTAGGAATACTGTTGGGTTTTGTACAATTTCTATAAATGAGGAGATTATTTTTTTTTTCTGTTTTTGTTTCTTTTTTTTCCTCTTCCTTCTCATCCTGAAGAGTGCCACAAAAGACAACAAAAATCAAAAGCGGGGATGGGAGAAAAGCTGTGGTAGGAGCAGAAATAACTAAATAACAGAACTGTCAGTGCCCATTTGCTTCCACAACATCTCCTATATAAGAAAGGGTAGAAAGACTTTGTTTATGACATGATATCAGCAATGACTATTGCCCTCTTCCATCTCCTGCTATGCCCAGTAAAACACTTATAAAATAATTTTGGGCTCTACGTGGGATTTTAGCCACTGCAGGCAAGCTTACAAATAGGAAAAGCAGTCCACCCAGGGCACCACTATCTCTCTGTTTAGTCTGCAGAGGTCTGAGGCTGCTAATATACATTTCATCTTTCTGAGGTGGGTGGCTGTTTGTGACCTGTTGTACAGTCCCCTGTGAAGTAGTGCACACATTGACTGAAGGGCAGGAAGGACTGAGAAAAGCTGCTTAGCCCTAAACTCTGCAAGGGCTGACCGCAGGACTGCGGGGAGGTGACAAAGCGGATGGCATTGCCACTTGGACCTGCCTTGCTCAGTTCTCTGTCACAGCCTTAGGCAGGACAGCACCAGCAGAGAGCCCTGGGGAAAACAGTGCCAGCAGGAGCCTTTGGAACTCTGAAACAGCTCTGAAAAGTTTGTCTTCACTCAATGTGCCCACCTGAATTAAATCGTATGTGTGTGTGTATATTCACCATTAATATATATCAACTAATGGATTTAGGAAAATACAGAAAAATGTGAAAAAAATTAAGACTTTCAGGGTGTGATATGAGCCCCAACTACACTAGTGTGGGAGAGACTGGGAGAAGCCACACTCTGGGCAAGTTTTCGGTTTGATTATGCTCTTCTACTGCCAGGCTGATTTCAGCACAATTGAATTTCCTTCTGCTTGACATTTATGGTTACATACTGGATTTTTACTTGAAATCAGGGTGTTAGGAACTTAGGCTGAGACTCTTAACAATAAAAACAAGTGATAGTTATAAAGGCACTGGCTTTATTAATTCTATCACCAAACTAGTTTTACTTTTCCGCTCTGAATCTGCTTTTTATTCATACCCTTGTATTGTGGGAATAAATCCACTTGGTATTAATGAAATTTTATCATAATATGTGTCTCAGAAATATATTTTTAGAATAAATCTTTTCTTCCACTTCACTGTTATCTCTGGAGACACTGAATTCCAAAGATTTTAGTAGCTATAACACAAAATGATGGAACACTTGTAAAACAAAGATGCCTCAGTTCATGCTGGATGGACCACAAGGAACAGCTGTATGTTCTCACTTACCCACATTTACAGTTTTATCTTATAATTACTTTTGTTTCCTACATATTAAAAAAAGCGAAATAAAAAAGATGCATCTATACAATCTAGTGTAATAGAGGAAGAAAGGCAATTCTAAAAAAACCCAGATGGTGGAGCTACTTCATTGGCGGTAACAGTACACTGCTACGCAGGTTTTGCTTCTCAAGCTCTGCGGAAAAGAATCAGCAACAACATAGAAAAATCCCCAAATGCCTCTGCCATCACACCCTAGATCTTATATTTCCTGACTAAAGAGTGTAAGGCAGTGTGCACCACATTCTGCAAGCCTTTCCCAGGCAAAAGTCTTGATTCTTCTATGTATGTCCTCTCTTCCTTCCAGAAAAAAAAGTACTATTTACCTTTTTTTTAACTAGTAACTCTTGAATGAATTACATGCAGTACACAGTGGTAAGCAATTTCCTATACATTTGCAGTGACAATATTTATACAGCATCAGAACTCTCCCCTGTTTTAGTGCAAAGAGGATGACATAATTTGGTTCTTTTTTTATTTTTAATGCAGAAGTGTTAAGATCCATGGAAGTATATAATGTATTATGCTCTAAAATGCAGAATATCAGGATGATTTTGAAGGGAAATCTTTCCTCAAAATAATTTTATTTCTGACAGTAATTCTAGAAAACAACAGTAAGAGAATGGTAAGCTGGCTACTCTCACTGTGAATTCCCTCAGTTTTAGTCTTAAAAAGCTCAGCTACCCGTGTCTGCTTGCAAACATACAGCAGACACACCACCATGTCAAGTTAACTGCAGACATTGCTAGTGAACCAAAAAGAGATTAACTACTTAGGAAACATGGGTCGAGGTTCAAATGTCCTGCTTAGCTGGGTGCAGGCTTTTTACTAGGTGCTGTGCTTTAAACACTTGCTAGGCAAACAGAGGAGCAACACTGACTTTTATTAGAGCTGAGCTGTGAGGAGCTGGGCATCAGTGAGCAAGCACCTGGAAATATACAGATCTCCCACTCCTGGGGTGTCATGAGACCTGAAACACTGGTGTCTTGCCACCAGGGGCCATACAAGCCACCCATTGGATCTGGAAGCCACTTTCCTGAGTTGTCCAGGAAAATAGGGTCATTTTCCCTTCCTCAGTGACCTGTCAGAAAAGTCCTCTCCTGCTCATAAGGAGCAGTGAATGGGGAGCCATCCATTCAGCCACTGTCCTTCCAGCAAGTCCCTAGAGGCAGATCCTCTGTGGTTGGATGGGGTGGAGGCAAACATCATATTGTGGATTTTTCCAGGGGACCAGCTGAGATATTGCATCACTGTGGCAGCTCCCTGGGGTCAGTAGGAAAGCCTAGGGGAACTGCCAACTTTGTCAATAGTTGTTATTAGAATTTATATAGTCATTTAGGAAATGGGCCCATCTGGCTCTGGCGATTGGATATGGGATGTGAGCTTTTCGTCTCCAGGTCACCTCACAGCTGTTGGATGGCCCTGTGATGTGTGTGACATGAGTGATGGTCTGAGGAGGAGACACAGGTCTGCTTTATGCACACACATACATACCCATAAACACCCATGCAATTAACAATATTTGGCACTCGCCTTGGAAACCACCTCTGAGCAGCTGGGGATCAAGTAGTCGTATAGGCAAGCCCAAACTGTTGTACTTCTCTTGTAATAAAATCTGGGTATTGGTCTTGAAAAATCCATTTTGGAGCTCTTGGACTGAAAAGGTTAAACTTGCCCTGGAGCCAATTTCATGACTTCCTTTAGTATCAACATTTGGAGAATCAAATAATTGGGCAAAGGAGGACTGGGTAATTTCCAATGAGTTTATAGAATAGATTACCTGGAAGATGTCTACCTGCCCCTCAGGCTCTCTGTTGTGCATAAAAATGAACATATACAAGAACAACAAACAAAACCATAAAAAACTAGCAAAAAAAAAATAAAAATCCAGAGAAGCTTGAATGTCATGATCCTGGGCTCTGCGACTCCTCTCTGCTCAAGTTCTCAGGACTTCCCTGGTCCCTTCAATGCAGAAAAGCACCCTTCATTTCGAAGGCATCACAGAAAATTTGCAGATATTTTGCTGTTGCTGAGAGACCCAGTCTTGTAATCTTCTGCTCAGCACAACAGGTACTCTGCCCTGCTCTTGCTACATTGCAGCAAGTGTCATTTCTTGGGTGTTACGTTGTTGACCAAATGTCCCTGGAGCTCACCTGGAGCTGGAGCAAATACCCACTGCTGTCCGTGTGAGTACTCACTGGCTCCAGTGAGACTTGGCCCTGATTCCCCTTGGAAAATGCAAAATGGTCTCACATATAGAACTGCAGTGGGCTGCCTTTGGCAGTGCCTGGGTTCAAACCCTCCCACCTCCCTTTGAGTGTACTGTGTTCCTGTACAAGAAGGACTGCATGAAATACAGGCAGAAGCAGCATCGCTCATGATTAGATTACCTGTTGGGGACTCCCGAGTCCTGTGTTTTATCTGCTACCTGTCTCTGGTGCCTAAGAGCACACCTTGGTCAGGTCACTTCATTTCGTGCCACCTTTAATCCTGCTCCAGTTTCCTACAAACATCTGCTCTAGCAGCACAGAGCCTTTTGCTGCATGCAGTGTTATCTTAAAGTGTCTGACGCAACTGCTATCAATATCAGGGAAGCAAGCTTCTGACTACTACATTTACATTTACATATACATACTTTTTTTATTTATCATCATTGCATTTGATATAATTTCAGTTTCCATTATGTTGCTTTTCGAAGAAAATTGATATATATTTGAAATTAATACCAATAGTACCAGCACCTAACGATCCTATACAATGTTACATACAGATGTAGTTATGAAATTTCCTTAGTTCATGTAAGGTGAAGGTTAATTTTAGAATGGAATAAGAGTACCAGAGTCTTTAAAATAGTAGGGAAAAATGTTACCAGATGAGAAATTGTTCAAAATAAATTAAAACCATGATTTCAGTCATGTCTTTCCGGACCACGTTGATACTATACTATATTTTTTCTTGCCTGTATTCCTGTCAGAGGTTTTCATAGCAATAATACTAATTTCCAAGGAAATCCTTTCTTCTTAGGTTAACAATAAGGTAGTGAAGGTACTGTGGAAAAGCAAAATATATCTGATCTTCTGAAAAAAAAAAACAACAACCCTTCAGTTTTACTTTTCTTTTGTGTTAACATAACTACTTATAATCCACTATATTATAATGTTAGTGCCAACACAGTATGCTACATTATTTTGACACTTCTGGATGTGTTTCTTCTTTCCCTCCTGAGCTTTATTATGCCACTGTCAAAATAGCTACTGGTAGGAAATTTTATGACTTGTGTGGCAAAGGATGTGGTGCCAGAGATGAACAAAGAATGGGTCAGCTACAAGATCATCCATCTTTCCCCCTCTGGACTGCACTCCCCCTTCCTCTTCTCCTTGGAGGACTTCGAGGCTTTACCGCAGAGCAGAGTGTTGCTGTGAGACGGGGGGTCACATTAATGCTGTGCTGGATACCTTCCCGCTCCTTCATCCTTGTGAGGATACTCCTGATGCGACTGTCATTTGCCAGCTCTGATTTAGCATGGTTGGTATGTAGGAGATTGTGAAAAATAAAGCCAGCTTTATGTGAAAAATAAAGCTAGTTTATGTTCAACCTGTGTTTTTCAAGAGCACTCTCACTGATATAAAAAGGATGGGAAGATGTTTTTTGAAACCAGGGTCCAGGCTCATCTTCCTGCATGTCCTTGTTTCTGAGATGAAGTTTTTATCACCTCTATAAAAAAAGATCATCATCCCATGTTTTTCTGTAACATTGGGCATGTTTGTTAAACAGTACCCACTGCAAAACCTTGTCTCAGGACACAGTTTTATTCTTGTACAGAGCCCAGGCACTTGGCCTGAGCAAGGCATATTTTCACCACTCAAAGTCTTTTCTTGTCTCTCCTGAACAGCAGCAGCATCGGCAACCTCCTAAAAGAGACTGCATTTCCTTCAGTTCCCTCCTGGAGCATAGTTTAGAGCAGCCACATCTCCCAGCCTGTTTTAGTCTCTCACAGAGGGTAAGGCCTGTTTTACAAGGTCAGACAAAAAGAAAAACAAAAGCTGATGGTGTAATTGAGAGGTAAGACATAGTTTCATGTCATGAGATGTAAGATGGGATACCCTATATGATGATTTTTAATATGTTTGTCTTTTTCTATAAAAAGTAATTTAAATACAGAGGAATAGAAAAGCCTTGTCAAGCATTGGCTGAGGACATTCATGCGAAACTTCAGCTTGTAAGAAATGCTTCTAACAGTCAGCATATAGTACCTGTGTTCTGTAATAACTTTCATTCCTCCCCACAATTTACGTATATCAACATACAGCCCGTGTGAGAAAGCAAATCAAGTATATCCATGCAATAATTATAGTCACATTAGCCATTACTTGTGAACATGCATAAACGAGAGCAGCTCACTGAGACCTGCCCTTCAATGCTCACTTAACATTGCCAGGATGACAGCATTTCACATCCTATGCAGGACAATTCAGAAAAGCAGGAAGGATTTGACTCTCCTCGGCTTTTCAGACACAGACAGGTCTTGACCACAGAATTAACTAGTTCATTTTCTCTATTTTCTTCTCACTGTGCTCTGCTAAAATCCAATTAGACAAAGACACAGCACACAGAGCCTGTTTCCTGCCATAGGGCACTTCTGAGGAGACAGGCAGTGTATATTGAGATTGCTGCAGGAGTTCAGACTCAAATGATGATTTAAAGGGAAACATGTTGCATTAAGAAATGTTATGTGCTGCTTTGAATCCATCATTTTGCATTCACTCAGTTATTCCCTAGGTGGCTTGAGCTTTGGCAGTTATTGCACACATTATTTTATCAAATTAAATTTGATCAGGGGGAGGAAAGTGAGGATAGGGGCATAAGAAGTTTACAAGCCCTTGTTCTCCCATTTTACTCTCCCACAGCTTTTTGGCTGCGATGTCATCATTCCCCATTCAGACAAAACCCATCTTGTCATCTTTTGCCCTAGGCCCTGATGCTGCAGCAGCTCAAGGGCTGCTCTCAGTAGGGTGGGTGGGAGCAGTGCTGGCAGTGGCTGCAGGATAGATGGGGGGGATCTGGTTGCTCACACCATGAGCTGGGGGTAACCTTCCTGCTGATGGATGATGGAAAACAAAGATCTGTCAGAAGGTGAACAGGATGTGGCTAACTCTAAACAGTGTTATGAAGTTCCTGTGGTTTTCAGGAACCACAACTTCAATAGATTATTGAGTCCTGAATAAAACGTCAGGAAGATTGAAAATCAGGTTTCATCTCAAAAGATGCAGAGAATTTGCCGAGCACGTGAAATTCACATTTATTTTATTTCTGCAGACTGCCAAAGAAGCCCTTATAGGCTCATGTTTCAAACTGGCCACAGTAACAATATCTGGGAAGTTAAAAATCAGGGTAGACTAATGGCAAACATTTAAAAAAATCACCTACTGGAATTAACCATTTGATTCCTCACATGTGTTATTGATTCTGTATATGGAAAATCCAATGTATAGCCAAGGACATCAGTCACTGGACCAGCAGTGGCAGTGAAGATATCTCTGTACGAACCAGATCTTCCACTGAGCTGGAAAAGAGGATGGAGAATGGTGTTTGCTATACTGTAATATCATTTATCACTGCAATCATATTAACTTTGGCTTGCACTGTCATGAAAAACTATGTTAGCAGAAATACAAAACTTCTCAGTTAAACAAAGATAAAGTAGGAGTTAAAGGATTAACAGGATAATTTTGTTTAGAGGCAGCTGAAGAAGAGTAAGGCAGACTTGTACAGAGAAGACTGTGTCAAGGACCACCTTGTTTTCCTCTTTGTACTGCAGGTTTCTAGTTTAGTATTCATATGCATTATTGTAAACAGAAATGGTTTACACATCCTTATAGCGCAGAAATAGTCACATGGTAAATTAATTTAGAACATGAAAATTTTAAAGTGCAAATCCAATTTGCGCTTGTACCAAAAAAAATTGGAACACTTCAGAAGTGTGAAAGAAAATCTGAACTTGGTATATTTAACTTATTGCGCATTCTAGTGTTCTATGACCTTACGCAAAAAGCTTAAGAATTTATAATATGAAATATTTATGCAAACAATAAGGAAGTATATGTAGTTACTGTATCTAGGCTGTAAGTTCATGGTGAAAAGAAAGTCTTTACTTTCAGTGTACAGATCATTTGATAGCCTCCTGCATTCAGTTAGAAGTACATTATTGTCAATAGTTCAGTGAAAAACTTGTAAGAATTCTGAAGAATTTAAAAAGAATGAAGCTCAATTCTCTAATGCAGTCTATCTTATCTTAAGTCATCTGCTTATAAAAGCTACAGAACAATAGAGAGTAGTCTCTGTAACTTTACTGGGATATAGAACTGTACAGTAAGATTTTAATTCACAATTAAATTTCATTCAGTTGTTCAAAGACCTTTTGATTAGATTTAGATTTTATTAAATTAAGTTAGATTTTATTACGTTCCACAGGATTTAGCTGTAAGAGAAAACAGAATTGGATAGCATACAGTCTAGTACTCCAATATATATTGAAATCACCTTTCCATTGCTGGTGACATCTTCAGTCTCCTGATTCCTGAACATATTTAGCACTTCATTTTTATCCATTCCAAGCTCTGTTCCTAATAAGCAAGTTCAACAGTATCTGTGCATATGGGTTAGATAGACTGAATTTCTCTTCTTTAATACCCAATCCAACTTCTATTAAAGAAAACAGGGATGCCTACTGATTTTATGGGGGGCTAAATCAGTTGCAAATCAAAATATAACTAGTGCAAGTGGGAAAGAATTTTGCAGCCTCAGAATATCAAAACCCTTGGAGTGAAGGATCTGTGTGAGTGTCTGAGTTCTTTTCTGAATAGGCATTTCAGACCGAGGTCCTCATTAATGTTTAAGCCTCCAAAACATTTTGAGTATCTGGGGGCTTTCTGAAAGTGGAGAAGTTGTCCACAGTGTAAAGTGGTGCTTACTATCACAGATTCAATTCTCTCTCTGCCTATGGATTATCCTTTAGTCTTCAGCAAGGTTCCAGATCCTTCCCAAATGAAGGAGATTTAACAAATATCTAGAAAATGTAAATCCTGGATGTTCTTTCCTGTCTTCACATGGCCCTGCCCAAGCTGACTTCCTGAGGAAACTGTAAGTACACAATGCCACATGTTATTCATACAAAATCCTAGGTCATCTGCGCAATGACTGGATAGAAACACTTTCACACCCTTCTAAAATTAACAGTACACCATCTCTTTGTATTTTAATATGCCTTGAAAAAACGCAGGCCCGGAAAATCAGTGGAGCTGTGTGGAATACAGTTTTGCTTCTATTATAACACTGGGACAGTCTAATGGTTACACAAATAATTACATTGGAACTGCAGAATGAGAATTGTATAAAACAGAAATCAAAACAGATGGAAAGTATGACTCAGCTCCTCTCTTCTTCACTCCCACCACACCTCAGAATTACTGTTTTCCCATAGAAGTGCTTTAGATCTGAAGTGCATCTGTAAAGATAGGACAAAAATTTTGATTAATATTTCTTCCCCTGTGAGCAGAAGTCTCTAAGCAGACCTTCTGTGAGTAATGGCATGGACAGAATCAAGAATGGATCAGAGCATGGGAGACTTTTTCACAGATGTGATTGCCCATGGATTCCTCATGATTGTCCCATATCTGTATTCTGCTCTCAGTCCCTTCATTAGAGATCTACTGAGCTGGTTTGGGAACCACAGCAATATCTATGATTTACAACTCTAAATCTGAACAGGTTAAGGTCCATTCTTTTAGCAGTATTTCTCTTTGTATTGCACTGAAAGACAGATCATGTTCTGACCCCAATGTTAGTGCTTCACCGGTTTCTGTCTGCAATGACTATGGTATCAGTGAGGGCAAAAGCAGGGTTTATGTTTTATTTCAGGCTTTGAATTTGGCTGCAGCCTTGGCATTTCTTCAGAGCTACACAAGGACTGGACCCATCTTTACAGCTGGCGGCAAAATATTACAGTCCAGCTAGCAAGAGGAGTGTCTCACTGTCCTGAAACTGGAAAGGGGCTCCTGTTCCAGCTGCTGTTGCTTTGGGTACCAAAGAAATATAAGTACACAAGACTACTTTGGTGTTATTCAGCAAGACACCCCTACACCCTCATCTGTTTTATTCAAGCTGAGGCTTGTTCAGCAAAGAATAAGAGGACCAGATCTGATGGCCCTGTTCCCCAGGGCAAAGCAAAGTGCATAATCCCATGAAAACTGAGTGCTAAGTCTGTTTTTGTGTTTTTTCCCAATCCACTTTCCTAAAGCCAGCAGTATTTCCCTGGTCATACAGTCTCAGCCCAGGACAGAAGAGCTGTTCCCATCACATAACAGATCCATACCTTCTTTTTCATTCTGCTCTGTGCCCATCCTGTTTATCTCTTCTGAACTGTGTATTGTTTCCACTTTAACAGCTCCTGCCAGCTGTTTTCTTTTGGTACCTTTTATTGCAGATAGAATTTCAAGGGCTTCCAGGGGGAAGCTGCTGAAAGCACTGCAGCTCTCGGACTCACTTCAAAGCAACTTTCATCATTTTTCACGCGCTCTTTTTAGGACTCTTCTTCTGTTCTTTCCCCAAAACAGATTCTCTCAAAGATCACACTGGGAGATAGCACTATTTATGGCACTTCAGCAGGAGACATCATGTTTTTTGTCCAGTTTGGACACATCCACTGTCCTGTAAAGGTTAACAACAGAGAGGTTTCCTCCCCCTCTCACTTGTAGTTTGTTGTTGGTAGGATTTTTTCCAAAGGAAAGGGTGGGAGGGAAGGTTATTGCTGGAATTTAGCTGCCAGAAGCCTGAGGGTCAACTTTAATTTAGTTGAACCTCCCATCATTAAAGAGATTGCAGCTTCTGCACTGGACCAGGCAAACTCATCTGTGGGAGGCCCTGGCTTCACACCAGTGGTAATTGTGGCTGAATTATTCTTACAAGCTGTGAGGCTTTGTTGTTGAACTTAGAGGAGAGATAGCCCATCAGTTTTGCAATTATGTCTGGGTGGAGAACAGGACAGAAGAGAAAATTCCTGCCTAAACCATGCCCTTGATGAGCAGTCTGCCATCCTCCCCAGACTGATGGGCACAGGGCAGGGCTGTGCCCTGAAGAACTGAAGAACTGAAGGCTATGTCCTGAAATGTGATGGGGGAAAAAAGAGCAGTAAGTCTTGAAACAGAAGGTTGAATGGCCATGTTGATGGGAATGGCCAGATCCAGACATGACACAAAGTGTTGTGACACTGTGAATTCAGTGCAGATACACTCCTCCAACTGGGATGCTTTCATGTAGACCAAATACAAGGAGGAAGTGGTTGGAAGAGCAGCTTGTGGGAACGCATACCATTGTATGGATCTTCTTGAGTGACATACCACAGTTTGAGCCATTCAAGAAATAAAGAACAACAAAGCACTATCTAGAGATTTGTCTATTTAAATGCTGGTTCTTCTGCTTGACCACCCATAACAATCACTGAAAAGAGGGGGATATACTAAGTGTGGCTTGCCATGTTTGTGAGGGCTCACACTCCATGACCACTAGCACAGTACACAAGGTGGCAAGAGCAGTGAACAGTCAAAATACTTAACCCTCCTTTCCTATTGTGCATCCAGAATTTAACAAGGTGTCATTAGCTGAGAGTAGAATCCCACATCTCTCTCTTCAACGACTATGGCTCGATGTATCACAGGAAACACATCCCTCTGCTGCCTGCAAAACTAAGGATAGATTTCTGTATTTTGTGATGCAAAACTCAGCAAAGGACACAGCAATCAGTCAGGACCTGGGGCCAGGACTGAGGCAGAATATCCTGGGCATTGTTATTGTTCACTAGCAGGCAAGAGGTGATTCATGACTGCTGATTCTTCTGTGTTGTGAGTTAGTGGTTTTGCAAAACTTCCCAGCTGCCTCCACCAGCGGCTTGGATGGTGGATTCTTGAGGCGCAAATTGGTCCTGAATGTGCTTTGCCCCAAACCTCTCTACTTGAAGCCGTGAACACCCCATGGCCCATCTTTCAGTCCTTGTGTCTTAATTCTTAAATAAATCAAAAAATGAAAAGCAACCTCTATTTCTCCTTACCTGTCCATTATTCAAACAAATGAGTTTAATGATACAGGACATCTTGTCTCTATAGCTACCAAATATTCCTGAATGATATTGCCCACACATTCATGTGGAAGACTGCCAAACGTATAGATATTTTTTCTCTTAAGCATAGAAGGCTAAAGGACATATTGAAGTTAGTTGCTGGATTTGTGCCTTTGGAGCACTTTCTTTGGGTTATTTCAAAAGCAAAGGTAAATCTTTTCCTGAATTATAGCTGCAAAGAGTGGGGCAGAAAATTAAGCTGAACTTGAAACATGTGGGATGGTTTCCTGGCTGTTTACTGACATGAAAAGGTGGTGTGATGTGATAAAGCAGATGAATTTTAGATGAAGTCCATCTTGATTTCTGGGTATGGAGATCCTGGACTCTATTTGAAAACTTCTAGTGAGTTCCTGGTGACCTCAGTCTCTTTCTCAAACAGATACTCCACTGAAAACACTGTCTTAGAACCTGTCAGGTGAAGCATTTTAAATTTTCCAACTCTAAATCTCAAACTTTAAAGAATTTTTACCATCAATAAAACCCTGAGAACTGCACAGTTCTGAGATTTTTTTTTTTGTTATATATTAAAAAATTCTTATATAAACAAAAAATGCGGGTCTACAGTGAATCCACAGTTTACCAGCCTGAAACAACCTTCTTCAGGAACAATAATGAACTTTTGGTGGAAAAATGCTTTTCTTGCTGTATAAACCCTGCATACATAGGATGTAGATTACTGCAACTGTTTTCTTGCATAAATGGACAGCTGTGGGCAAAACATTACACAAAAATAGATGAAACTCACAGAAGCTATAAGCACACATTTCAACTAATGGAGGCTTTTCCCAAGGAAAGGCAGTAGCAGTATCATACTGGCAAATCTATCACATCATTGGGCTATGAAAGTTGTAAGAAATATTCTAGGATACACTAGTATATTAAAAGAGGAGGCCTGTGGCAATTGTAGAGACTACAAGAGCTCATAGCCTAAGGCTTACTCTGATTGCAGGGAAAAACGATCTTGTCTTCAATTTCTCAAGATACAAACCAAATGCCTTACAAATTGGTCACATTCCATTTAACTCATATTAATCTACATCATGTTGCCTGGAGGGTCAAACCCATGTTTTGTTGTATTTTTCTTTTTTCCCTCTAGACTACATCTCTTTTTTGTCTGTAAAATATGCTGAAAGCTGTACAAGAGACATTCACAAATATGCTTCTCATTACCAGCATGGTCTTTACAGTAATGCCTATACAATCATGCTAAGGTGCTTTGCTTCAGGTTCATGTAAATAGTGCTTGTGGGTCAGCCCATTTTAGCTGTGTTAACGCTGTGAAAGATTTTGGTCAAGGAAAGAAATATTAGACATAATTTGTTTTTTTTGACTCCAAAGATACAGAGATCCCTTAAATGTAACAACAAGCTTGTTAACTGCTGTGTGTAGAGTCAGTTTATCAGGAATTTCCAAGACTCTCAACGCAGACCATGCATGGTCCCCTAATTCATCCTCCAAGGAACAGCCTTTAGGACTGGAAGGTAAGTACTTTTCCTCTAACTAGCTTGCCTGTGATGTAGCCAGTGAAAGCTGAATTAAATGTTTCGGGGTATTAAGAAAGGCGTTAAGCCATTTTAAGATTAAACTGGGCACATTTTGTATGCTCAGAGAAAAACTTCCTCTCTTTGGTGCCAAAGAAAATAGAGAGAACCTCTTAAACTTGTCTTTTGGTCTATAAATACTTGATACAAGGAGGTCAGCTCCTATGTCCTAACTGTAGAAAATGTTGCTTTTTACTATACCAGCTGGGATTTCTCTCTGATGTGGTCAGAGTAGCATGGTCAGAATATGCCTTTACAGTAAAAAATTTGAGCATGGATTAGAGATACATGGAGATACCCTCAACTTACTAGTGCAGGCTTTTCCCAGAAATGCACAGTGTACCTGTACTTGAAATGACTCATCTCGAACTTGATGTCCTGATGTTTTCAGGTCTCCTGTCTGTGATTTCCAGCTTCCAGAAGACCCTTGATCAGGCAGATGTGTTTTAAACCACACCTTTTTAATGCATTAGCTTAGACTGTCCCTGCCAGAGGCCCTCCTCCTCGTGTCAAAGTTCCTGGTGTCCTCCTTCCTTATAGCCACTGCAACCTGGTGATATTAGGTCACTGTTCTCTATTGCAGGAGAAGGATTTCCATGGAGATGGAGTGCAGTTGGGGCTCTGCTGATGTGCAAACATCCCTTTTGGGGGCTCCAGGGGACAAAAGAATGGCTTCCCTGGAGGGCTGTGAAACCCATTCACTTAGATAACTCCCACCCTCAAGGAATGGATAGTCTATGGACAGCCTCTGGCATGGCCTTTGAGGGGCATGCTGAGATGTTTCCAGGCTTTGCATGCCATTGACAAACCCGTGAGTAAGCCTCTAAGCCCCACTGAGCATGGGCTCACATATGCCTATCCATGGAGGTGTGTACCTGCACGAGACTGACTGGACAAGGTGCTGTGTATGGAGGTGAAGCATAGTGGTCTGCAAAGGACATTGCTCCTGGCATGACCTGCTGGATGCAAACGTACCATTTAAACTTCATAGGCATTTTTATAATACATCCTGAGAGAAAAAATTTTGACCCAAGGACCTCACAAAAGGAATCTGAAATCACATATGGATTCACCACGCCTTCACTCTCTCTTAAAAATACCAGCTTGACTGAGTCCCCAGCCTGACTGAGTGCCCAGCTGTCTCCCTCCACACTGGTCCTGGGTGGGGGAGAACCAGACTTGTCATCTGCACCCTCGAGTTCCCTGATGTGACAAGCCATATTTGCCTTTAACACAGGCAAAGGGTTCACCTGCTTCTTGATAAAAGAATCAGTGCATGAAACCATTGCCGTGGATATGAACAGACACAGAGAGGAGAATGGGAACAACAGCAAACAGTATGCTCCTCCCAGAGCAATGCTCCTGTGTCTGCCCGTGCCACATCTGTGTTTTTGAAGGGAAATGTCATAACGTTGCTAATCAATAAGAAGAGTGACAGGACCATTTGTCAAGAACGAGCCAGCATTGCAGCTGTTGCAGTCATCCTCTCCCTGGGCTTTGCGACAAGAAGCCTAGGGAAGGACCTGATTATTTGCCGGCGGCAGCCCCTGCACGCCTGCGGGCAGGCACTGTGCGAGGACAGCTCCGGCCAGCCTGTGAAGATGCCGCGCCAGCCTTGCAGCAGTTGGGCTGAGCAAGTGGGCAAAAAGCCTGGCAGGAAGTATAGAGTTTCGAACAAAAGACACCAGACACCCTGCAAGGGAGAGATGGTCCTGGGTGTCGGAGGAGTCTGTTGACCTTTAATCTTGAGACCGCTGTTGCATATGCATCACGTTTGAACTGCAGACGCTCCTCGCTGCTCCACCGGTCAGGGCGACAAGCGGCTGATCTTAGAGGAGGAGATGGGGCTCAGGGAGAACTTAATGAAGACTTTAAGCTGTGGGTTGCAATTAACATGGCCTGGCGGTGTTAGCGTGGGGGGGGTCACCAAACTCCTGCAGCTGCTCTGCCTGCAGTAATGTCCGCGCTGATAGGCACAGCTCTCCTCCACAATGAGAGCAGTCGTGCATGCCGAGGGATGTCGGCGGAGGTGACAAAACCGAGCTGCCCTTTTCCACCCCATTAGAATAATTCTTAAATTAGGAAATTTATCTTGATCTGATGGTCTATCTGTGTGTTGCACTGCCATGTATAATGCTCGATCTCTTTTCCCTAGATATCTCTGGCCAGTAAATTAAAAAAAAAAAAATCACTATAGTGAGTAGCATATAATATAAGGAAATATAGAGAAACAGCCCTTCTTTTTCACACCACAACCTGCTTTTTTCATAGGCAGAGTTTGGCCCTCAACATGGTCTCCACAAGGAAAGAAAGCTGCCTCCTGCAAAACAGAGATCTGCTTCTCTGTTCCTGAAAACAGACAATTAAAATAGAATCTGCATGTCACTTTTGGCGTCTGTACCCACCTGACAGGATCCCTACAGGCTTAAAATGATGCAGGCTTGAGCTTGCATTACAGAGTTCTGAGCAATATCCACCAAGATGCAAATATAATATTGATCCCACATGAGATTTCTGAGTTCAACAGTAAATGCTGTTTAACTAACAGCAAGGACAAGGATCCTCACCCAGTGTCACCTTAGCAGCAGCTAATGCCACCTGACGGTTGCTTCCTGACTGTTGGGTTTGGATCACAATGCTGGAGCTCAGCAAAGTGCAGCCAAACTATTTGTTTTGTAATCAAAGTTTCTTATAATGGGAAAGTGCCTTTTTTTTCTCTTATTCACTGTTTTGAAAAAAATTGTCAGTTCTGGCAGTATTTTGTTTCCAGAACTTCTTGTCCCAAAACAAAGCATTCCCTTAAGGTTGAAGTGGCCCGTGTGAACATTTCTGGAACGGAATCTTTTCAGTTTTAATTTGGAAATGATTTTTTCCTACATGCAATTCACTGTTATTATTCTCACACAGAAACACATCGACAAGCTTTCAAAGGGCAAACTTGGACCAAAATGCTTTGATTTCATAACAGCGGAAAGTTTTGGTTGACCTGAAGTAACATTTTATCAGACCTCCATTCCACACAGAATTTTGCTTGCACATAAATATTTCCATTTTTGGGGGAACCAGGCAAAATATTTCCACTCATGAAAAGGTCTGGTTAACCTTGATCTTATGAGTCCTCCCAGGAGCTGGTTCTTCCTCCCTACCTCCAGCTCAGTCTAGAAGCAGGCAAGGTTTTGGTACTGCCTACTGCAACAGCAATCACTGGATTTCACCCCCTTGCAAAACCACTTATATTGCCCTCACAGCCTCCTCCAAGGGCGAATTCATTACAGCTGGGAGGTCTGATCAGAATGCATGAAGTGCTACAGCAATGGCCAGGCTTGAGAGATAATTCGTCAAAGTATTTGTCGTTTCTCATCTTTTTAAATATGCTGCAAGATCTTCAGGCACCTGAATTCTGTACTAGCAGTCCAAGAAGTGGCCAAATAAAGAGATGAAATTTTGAAGAAAAAGGGTAGGTCAAGAAGGTTGAATTCATTTTAAGGAATGATATAGCTTTCACAACAATATATCTACTAACTGTAATTTATAACCCAGGCTGCCCTAATGCTTCCATATCCCTTTTTCTTTCTGCGGTTCCAGTTCAGTGAAGAACTTCAGCATACACTTTGATTGACAGGGCAGATGGTAACATTGTTTGCCACTAATGTTAACCTATTATTTAATATATCTGTTAGTTTTATTATTTTTTAACAGGATACTAGTGACTATAAAGTTTAATTGACCTTTTTTGCCAATAAATAAATCATTGCTGGTTTCAGCAGGGATTGTACTTTTATCTGCCAATAAAAGGCTGAAGGAAACCTCTTAACTACACTCCTTCCTCTTTCCTTTCCTCTTTCATCTCCTTAAGCCTCTTCTTACGAACAGTGCCCTGGACGAAAAAATTATCCAGTGATGGAAGGAGCAGCTCTATATATGGATAAGTTAGGGTGTACACCAGAGGAAGAAATGGGGTTTAAATTGATTGCATGGGAAATTCTGCCTCTTAAAGTCCTGACATCAGTGGAACTGAGATTTTATCCCAGGAGAACGCAGTCTTGGTTCCCATCTTCATTGCACAGGCTTTGCAACTTCAGGGCCCTTAATGTCACACTTGTGCTTCAAGAAGGTGGAAGAAGGGACAGTGGAATCAGGCTGAATATATTAAAAAATGGGAAACTTTAGTGAAGAAAAATTAATCATGAATATGTTTAGAATAAACTTGCCCTACTTTATTTACTGTTGAGTGGTAAAAAAAAGAATATGCTATGCAGTTTTACACTTTGTACCAGGAGTATATGATCAAAACAGACACTAGAACCCAGGAGAGGCTCAGTGAGTTCTGAGGGGATAGCCAGCTGCACTTTACCAGAACAAGCTGCTGTTGCTCCTGCCTGCTTTTTAATGGCTCCCTTCCTCTTGGTTTTCTCATCTCTCTGATTTAAGACTATCACCTGACAGATTTTTATTTTCCCTCTAAGCACTTCAGGCCAAAGCCATTAGAGAGTAGAAAAAGAAAACTCGGTTTGGTTATCTGAACCTTTTTGCTTAGCTGACTCTGGAGGTAAATCCATCCAACCAGAGAGAAAGAAAAGTCTCATTTTTCAAAACTGTGAATTCATTAAGAGAACTCATATGCAAGAAAAGCAGTGAAGCTGAACAAAATGGAGATTTTTCTGGCTGAGAAAGATTTTCTTATGTTGTTATAAGCATCTACAGCTGAGACACTAAATTTCCATTTGGGTTGGGTTTTTTTTTCATCTGACTTCTTAACTATGTGGCTCAGGTTTTCTAAGGGCTGGGGTTCAGGAAAGGAAACTTGCAGTTGGATAGCTAGGAGAAATAATGAAAAGCCTATGAACAGGCATACACAGCATGTGCCATGCCACTATAAAATTAATATGTTCTTCTGGGTAGAATTCCTTAGCTTTTTGCTCTGCCACACATCTGTCACAGTTCTAATTGCTTGAGAAGTAACAAACTAATATATGTATGTATTACATATGCAGACCAAAGACACAAAGAGCTCAAGAAAAGCCAAACTAGAAAGTGGGATTTTTTTTTTTTTTGGCATCGATCACAACCCCCATCAAACACAGAGCAGAACCCTTTTCTTGTCCTATTCAGTGGAAGCAATTAAAATTAAGAGTGGCTTTAGTGAAGGTGAATCCAGTGGCAGGCTAACCTCAGTGAATAGGGCCTAGTCTGGTTATTAATAAATTTCTGGGTACAGTAATAAGAACAACACATCTTTTAGCTGCTGCAGAATTGATATATCAGGTGAGGTCAGAGGGGCTGCTTTAAAACCAGTGATTTGGGGAGCTGGGGTAGAGCTCCTATTACACAGAACTCTGGTTGTACCAGTGACTGCTCCTTTAGAAACCCCTGGCTTTCCACCAGACATCTGAATGATACTCCTTGACAGTCTGATCCCAAAGAGAGAAAGGCTCTGACGTGTTAATATGCAAAACCCTTTCAGAGGTGAGAACAGAATTATTACTTTTCACACTGCAGTTGCAATGCCTTTTCTGGTAACAGCATCAGTCAAACAGGCAGGTGCTGTAGCTATGCTGGTGTTATTATGGAAACCTGGCTGTCATGGGTAGTAGGGACACAGAAAGTACAAGTAACCAACTTGTACCTTCATCCAGTGACTCCAATGCCACGGCAGATTTCATGCTGTGTTTTGCCATCAGTTTAATGGTGAATTGGAAAGGAAACATGGGCAGCAATGGGCTGACAGCCTTGGTATGGGGTAGAGTGTCTTTTCAGTCTTGTTTCTTCAAAATTTTTTTTCATTGTTACTGGAATAATTTTCCTCCATCTTTCCATATCTTAGTCTATTTGTGGAAAATCTTATTTGCCCTTTTGCCTTATCTACAAATTTAAGTGATACCAGTCTTGTTTCTTTCTGTGGACCTGGAAGGCCTCTTGCTCTTGCAGATGAAAAATAATGAATTTACTTCTCTGTCAGAAATGACTCATGACCTAAAGTGCCTTAATCCACACATACTCTATTCTTTTGACACTAGAGTCTGGGTGGAGGCAACTGTCTCTCTTAAGATTAGGGCTGCCTCCTTTCATCATGTTAGCTTTAATGCAATGAGGTATTCCTAGGACAGCTCACCTCTCCCTTAAGATCCTGTTAGCCATGAAAGAAGCCTCTTCTAAGCAGAGATGACAACCTGTGGGAGCTTTTTTTTGTGCCAAGGGAGCCACATTAGAGAGGGTAACTGCTTCAGTATTGTTTGGAAAGGTGCCGAGCTCACTGGCCTTGGTCCACTAAGGCAGGAAAGCACTGTTTTAACTTCAAGCACACGAGTATTTGACTTCAGTGGGACTATCCAAGCCTGCAACATGAATGTGTATGAGAAGACTCTGGTTCTCAGAAACTGCAGCAACAACAAAACTTCCTCTGTCATTTCCTTTTCTTTTGGGCTGCCTACAAATATCTTGGATTATTATACAACTCCTCATTATTCTGGCAATTTAGATGATGTACAGCTTCAGTCCCAGAGTCTTGAATCTGTGTCTGACTTGAAACTATTTCTATACTCAGCTACATGTTACCTCTGGAGATCCATTGGTTTTGTTTGCTCTTTTTTTTTTTTTTTCTGTGCCCTGAGACTAGTAGAAACAATGCACAAAACCAATGGAGTTCAGGTAAAATTCAGGTTTTCCACAGCACAGTATTTTGCAAAATAGGCTACAAAAATTTATATTAAATCTTTTTATTATAGTTTACAGTAGTGAGGAGAAGAGAGGAAGATATTAAAAGACCAAGCAGCTCCTAGAAGCAGTTTTTATGACAAGTCAGCTGGTTTGAAAGTAATGCAACTGGTGACCTCATGCCATTTACTTCACTGTGCCTGAATCTAGCACTACATCTCATTAGTGCTGCACTAAAATGTATGAAACATTTTATTGTCCTCACACCTGTCTTTCAAAGATGAGAGAAGCTGTTTTACGTGGCTGAGGAGCACCTCAGATTCTTGCTGCCACGGAATGCCAAATATTGTTCTGGATGGATATAAATTGTCAGAGGATAACTGCCGGAACTTCCCTTTGTCCATCTGACAAGACTGGGCAGTCTTTAGGATAACACTGATTTTAGTTCTGTGTTCAGAATGTTATCCTGTGAAGTTTCCTATGTCATCCTGGATAACTTGAAAATGACATGTCAGCTTTACCAGTTTACTCTGAACAGTGATGGCAGCAATTCTTCATTGACCAGTAGCAGCTTTGGGACTGTCTAATAAATGTTTCTGCACCAGGCAGATATTTAGTGAGCTACAGGTGTGATTATAAGAGGCTTGTGTCAATGTGGGCTTTCCACGGGATCATAATGTGATGGATAAATTATTCTGAGAAGATGAATGAAATAACCACGCTTAAAATTCAACATATATGAAAATGTAGGCCAGAGTATTTTCAGTCTTGTTACAGAGAGAATAAAGACTTATATCTGAGAACTGCAGGATTTGCAAGTGCCAGTGTAGGACACTTCTTGTGGATGGGAGCTCTGGTTTTGAAGGTCATTGCTGCTCACTTTCTGTGTAATCTGTGCCAGCTGAAACAGGGAGAGCTCCAGGGACAGAAATGATGAACACAGTAGCACCTGGCACCTGCGATCCTTCCTCTACTATCCTGCATGGCAGGGAAGCATCTTCTGTTGTGCAGCAAGTCCTGCAATGATCTCATTTCTAGTCTTTACAGATAGTCTTGGAGAGATCCTAACTCTGGGTCTACAGAGGCACAAGCAGAAGACTCTAGGGGGAAGGACACAGTAGGTTAATGTTCACAAATTATAAAAATACCAAGGTATTTCTCTGACATCAGTAACTCTTCCCATGACCTATTCCTTACCTACAACATATATAACTGTCAACAGTTGAAGGGATGAGATGCCTTACGTTCAGTGTAGGTGAATTCAAGGCTAAGCCTAATGACTACTATCCCTCCATCACAGAGGAAAAATGAACAGCAAAGTTAGCCCATTGTCATAGAGCATGTTTCCTGGCATGTATTCCTCTTCCTTGACTCTTGGAACTTTTAACAGATGTAAGTGGCTGACACAAAGATACAGGAATAAAAGAGAACCTCAGCAGTTTCCTAACTTCAGCCACCACTGGCCTTTGCCATACCTTTTCTAACCTCAGTGTTTGTTAACTCTGCCATTTACTAGGCAACCTTCAGTAGGTAAGTCTATTCAAGGACAGGATCTCTGGGTATTCATGGGCTGGAGCAACAGGTGCCCACGAGAGCCTAGAATACTCAAACGGGTAAAAGGAGGCCCTTGGCCCACCCTATGGGGATATGAGACTTTCCCAGGGGCAGCACAGAAAGGGCACCTCTCTGGAAGAGTAACTGAATAGGTGCACCAATGTTTCTTCTTCCTATTTTCAGCTGCTGCTGACGAAAGCTGGAGTGTCAAATGAGGCTGTGAGGACTGGGAAAGCATCTCTAGGCATCAGTAAAGAGCTGCCAGGGGAAAGGTTGTATTGCAGGCACACAGGGACACTCTACAGCCATAGCAGTGGCCATCAGCATCCCAGAAACTGTTTTCCCTGTCATGACATAGTCTAAGAGCTGAAATCAGGACCACCAACTTTGGCAGTTCTTTGACAAGCAATTTTCTCACTTTACCTCTCTAGAAGATCTTTCAGAGAAAACAGCCTAATGCTTTCAGTTACCATGTGAGCAGCTTATTCAACCAATCTCTAACCTCCCAAGAGCACTATACTGTTGCTACAAAGCTCAGAAAAATACTCCCCATGGTTTCTGAGATGGGTTTCAGGATAAATAATTTGCTCAAACTGTCTTCCCCTTTTTCTGGCAAACTCAGCTCAAACCTGAGTCCAAATGGAGATTCTAGACTAATCATCAGCTCCCAGGAGCTGAAACCTTCTCCCTTTTCCAAATGCACCAATCCCTATTTGCCTACCAGCCTGCCTTTTCTCTGACACAGGAATCTCAGCTGGAAATAACTGGCAGCCTGCACAACTTCTGCTTGCTGTAGCTTTTAACCCCGAACTCTCCTGATGAATACTTCGGAAGTATTCATCTCATCACTAATCCAACTAGTATTTAAAATAAGTAAATGCTTATTTAAATTCCAGAGAAATGCAAGGGTTTGGGTCCTAAATCATGATTTTTTTGCTGAAGAATCTCTTACATGTTCCGACTTATGCGACTCCAGCATGACCTGTGTATGGGATTCTTTAGGAGAGAGAGTAGAAGCTTGGGGTTTCAACACAGCTTAATCAATTTGTGTTACAAAGAATCCATTTATGCAGAACGGTATAGAAAAAACATAGGAATATATACTGTCAGTAAACAGGATAGAGATAATATAAAATCTATTCTCGTAGTAGAAATATTGCCAGTGGTGCTGATAGGCAAGAAAATTAAAATAGACTAATGTTGAGCACTGTATTAGTCCTGCTTTAGGTAATAACTAAGTCACTGAGTTGTCATCTCCCTATCAAGGGTGGATGTTAAAAGGGGTGAGGAGGGGAACATTATATTAAAAGGACTTAAATGTGCTGTGCCTGTCTTGTGCATGCAAGGGCTGCAGGTCTGCTCTCCTCAGACTCAGCCTATGCTCCCTATATGCCCCAGACTAACAGGTATGGACATAAGCACCCTTTTGATTATGCTGCTCTTCAGCATTTTAAGTTTGGAGAAACAGATTCGATTATTCTTCCCCACCATACTGTCTTAGACTAAGCTTTCAGATACTGAAGTGTTTCTTCTTTGAGTGTAAATTCCTGGTGATGGTGCTTTATTTGGTTTGTAAATGACCACAGAAAGTACAAATTCATAAAGTAATAACAGTGTTTTGTCTTCTACCTTGCTGCTTCTGTTTTTACTGACACATCAGCATTTCTGTGATCCAGTGGGTCACAATGGATTGATGAGGTGGACATCATTGTAGGATACATTTGACTTTTCAGCTTGACTAGTTAGGTGCCTCTGCAGAGCTGGATTGAGTGGTTGAGACCATTCGTAAGCAAAACTTGGATATGTTTGCAACTATAACAAAATATCTCTGCCACCATATCCCCAGAGAGTAAAGCACAAAAAAATTTGCTTTGCAAAGATACAATCACGCATAAAACACCCCTCCCAAACGTTGTGACTCCTCTACCTCTAGGAATGTCCAGGTCTCTGGTGTAACCATTACATTTCAGAGTTGCTTGTACAGTAACTATTCGCACAGAAGGGTTCCAAAATGAAGTGCTCTACATATGCATAGGAAACTACCCCATAATACAAGGGAGATACATACTGGCTCAGGGGGGCATGGAGGTGGTCCTGCCCTTGCATCAGGAGACAGGGCTCAAGGTGTCCATGGCTTTAGGGAGACAACCCTGCGAGGGAGGTTTAGCCAAGAGCCCTGGAGTCTGTCTGCAAACGTGGCTGCCTGTCAAGAGCACAGCATTCCAGTGCAGCCCTGCCTCCACTCTGCCTGAAGAGCAGAACCATGGGCTGCTGGAGGGCATGCATGGTTAGGGGCATCACTTCCTGCCATTCAGGCTTGCTCTGATGCCACTCTTGAAACCTGGGACAATGCAAAGACCTTGTCAGGTAGCCCCTTGAGGTCAGGTTTGATTTCAGGGGTATATGGAGCAGCAGACAGAAGACAGTAATTTCCTATTGCGTTCTGGCAATGAAATTACTCACATTTTGTATGTTTCTGCTAATTAAAAGACAAATTTTTGCACTTTTATTTATATTTTCAGAAGTTTTCATTTGGGAGACATGTTATATTTAGTTTACCTCATTGTTATCATCACCTTAATTATTTTTATAGCTGCGAGTTTTTAAGGGAAACAACCCTTTGTATTGTCACACCTGAATTGTCAAGGGAAGCAAAGCCTTATGTTTGAAAATAGGCTGTGCCCTTCTGACATGTGGTGGTATAAATGACCCAGGAATGGAAAAAAAGGTACAGTGATAAAATGGTAGTCAGTTACAAAGACTTTTCTTAGGAAAGAATTCCTTGAGATCAATTAAAAAAAAAAAAAAAGGCAGACGAAGGAAAAAGCTTCATGCTTTTAGAGATGTATTTCACAAAGTTTCTGAATAGTGTTTGAGTTCACAGCTCAGATGAACTGTCCTTATGTTCCTAAAGGCAGAATTTCTTTTTCCCTTGAGGGAAATGAAAAGTCAACAGAAGACACTATTGAACCATTAGATCAGTGGCCAGGTCTAGCTAGGCTTTGAAAAAGGAAAGTATGCAGCAACACTAACCTTTAAAGACTTCTCTCTAAAAAAATTCAGATGTAACAGGATAAGGATAAAGGTAATAGCATGAAAAGATTTCAATAGAGAGAAAAGAATAAAATGGCTGACAGCAAAATGCTAGTTAAAAATAGATGAGGATGATTAAGATACTGCAAAAAAATTATACACACCAATTTGAAAAGGAAAAGCAATTCTTACTCTATTAAATTGGGTTTTAAAACATTTCATTGCTCCTAGATTTGCAGAAATATTTCTGTACCCTTCAAATCCCCTGCTATTCATCGTCTTCTATGCTTCATGAGAATTGAAAAGATCGTATAAACGGATGTTTGCATGTATTTTTTCTTTCCTATTTCACTCTGTGTTGGAGAATTGTTTAATCAGGATATTTCATCTAGGTTTTTTTTTTTCTCAGTCAGTACAACAAGTACATTTCAAATCAAGTTTGGTATGTACTTCCTGATTTTCTTTTGGAGGTCATTCAAAGACAATATCAACATTGTCATCTCATTTAATTCTTTGAGGAGAATCTATTTTGTTTGAGCCAACAGAGATCTCCCACTAAAGTACAATAGAGAAGAACATTGTCCTACTGTGATTAAAGCTGTGTTCAGGGCAGCAGGTCCATTTGGCAAAGGATTCTGAGACTTTGACCTTTATCTTCCTCTCGAATTGCAATTGCCTCCTCCTTCACCCCCAAATACATGACTCGTCTTTGAAAAAAGTGAAAAGCAAAATAAAACAATGTTTTCAGGTAGGATAGTAATCTTAATTTCTTTTTTTTTCCTTTTTCTTGAGATGTAGCTAGATGAGAGCTTTGTGATGAAGCAACCTGTGTTCCAAACAGGTGTCACTGGGGGAGTGCACTCCAGTATGAGTTTTGTTTGGCTGGTTTGTTTGCAGTTTGTTGCCATGGGTGATGGGACACTGAGTCTTCCCATTCCCTTAGCTTGGTGTTACTTTTCAAGCTGAGTCAAGCCAGCAAATTGCAGAGTTTCTGTGCTCTGCAGCTGCCTTCAATCCCAGAGGGGAGCCCTTGGGGTGCTCATCCCCCTTTAGAAACACCAGAGACCCTCCTTCAGGTTGTCAATTGAGTATATGAACACTGTTAAATCCTTGGTTTATATTCAAGATATCAGGACTCCCATGGTCTCTATCTGAAAGGGTTTTCTCCAAACAGAGTTGAGAGGGAACCAGGAACCAACTAAGGCCTGGATGCTGAGTGAGTGACTCAGCTGCCTCAGGGATGCGTTCTCTCAGGCACGCATGCTCTCTGAAGATACGTAACAAAATGATGAAATTATACTTAAATGAAACCTTACTTAATTTTCCATAGGTAAATGAATGACTGGATCTGTCATGCTGAAAGAGATTCCCTTCTTACCACAAAGTGGCTATATTTATTATGGAATCAACATTCGGATTTTTGAATAGTGATGTTTATAACTTAGAGCTCACATTTTTTAAGAATATTTTGATTTTTTTTTAATTGAAACATCAAAAGAATTTGATTTAAAATATTGAAAACATAAGGAAAAAATATTTCCCATTTCTCCTCCAAAACCTTATTTTGGCCAAATCAAATCAGTTTTGCAAAGCATTTCTTATTTGATGAAACTGCACATTCTGAGGGAATGACAGCCTGCCAATGTTTTGGGGTCCAGCTTTAACCACAGCTCTGATAGCCACAGAAGGGCTGAGCTGGGCAAAAAGCCACCAGTGGAAAATCCCGTAGATATCTGTTTCTTCTATGGAATACATCTGGATGGTGTGAGGAAAATGAAGCTCACTTTGTATCCAAGTCTAGGGGTTTGATTTACCTCTACAAAACTTTTGCAAATGTCTTTGGAGCCGTGTGGGTTTAAGTCAGTCCAGCAGGACACAGATAGTTCTGGCCCCTGCCCAGGAAAGCGCTTGAGCACATGCTTTACTGAAACCATGCCATTAGTCCCCTCACAGGCTGCACAGCCCAGGCGGCCAAAGGGGGCTCTGCAGCATCTGGTCCCAGGGAGCACATCTGGGGAACACATTCGGCTGCTTGAACTGTTACACTGGCGCAGGTAGGGCTGCAGTGCAGTCTCAGTTGGGGTTGTCTCTAATGATGTACACGTATGTCATCTAGCATAATGGGGCCACGACCTGCCCTAATAACTGCACACATGCATACTGAGCCTGCATAAGAAGGATGTCGTTTGAACTGTGCTGTAACACACAGAGAAATAACTTGTGGGATACCCTGACTGAAGTCACTTAATCCACTGCCAGAGGGTAGAGGAGGTGTAGTGTAATGAGGCGATTTATGTTTAGCCAGGGCAAATGAGGCGCTAATACTGGGAGTCAGTCTGCCTAGAGGAAGCTGAGGAAGGTTTTTCTTTGCCCTTTTTTCATGAGCAACTGAAAACATTGAGCTAAATAACTATGCCACAGTTTGTCCAGAAGAATGTCAGATAAGTAACTGTGTTCCACAATATGCTCTATTTGCAGTACCTCTTCCAGGCTGTACCACTCGTACTCACAGGCTTTTTCAACCTCAGATTACTAGGCAGGCGTAGACCACAAACGTCAATATCCTTCTCTCTCTGAGATTATGGTCTTCTAACAAAAAACTACATTACTACTTTGCTTCCAGCTGCAGCAACACAGATAAAATCAAGAGTCAAGTCAAAGTGATCTGTTCAGATCTAAAATTAATGAATGCCAAATCCAGAACTAGTTCTTAATCCAAAGGCTTTTTGAAGTGAGAAGTGTTTTTAATGTCATGACATTCCTTGTGTCCCTGAAGTACCAAGAACTCAGTCACAGATGTGTGGGTCACTGACTCCCTCCTGACTCCTAATTGTCACATGGACCAGTGGATGGCACATGTTCTTTGATGAAAGAGCCTGTTTGGAAAATGAGCAGTTGGCTGGTAGGAGCTGATGCCAGGACCTGAATGGAAGCAAGTGGTAACTTTTAGATACCATTCCAAGATACGGTCATGACCTACTTATGTAGGAGGGGTATCTGAAAGTCATTATAAATCCTTTATCATGCTAGTTATCATTCAGAGCTGTTCACAAACATGTGCAGACCAATCCCCCAAAGTTTTCTGTTGTATATATCCTCTTGTTTAGTGGGAAGCAACAATTTGAAATGTCAATAAACCAGAATGAGATGCCATGCCTTTTGTGCTGTTATAAGGGCTTTGCAGTGCAATGAACAGGGCTATCTGAATAATTCTTTACAAGGTTTGGAGACCTGCTGTCCTAACACCTACTGTGGCAATAACAGGAGCCAGCAACTGCGCTTGTCAAGCCACAACTCAGAATCTCCATGCTAGTAAAACTGGAACCTAGGGAATAAAATGAAAGTATTAAAGACTCAGTATTTTTTCATAGTTTGACTTCAAGAGGAGACACAGTGACCCCTTGCTTTCCAGGAATCCATTCCATTTTGTTTTAATATTCAGTAGATCTCATGTAAAGTTCGTGTTGTCATCTTGCTTGTTACAAGAAAATGTCAGCAGAGACTCTGTGAGAAATGCCCTGTTAGCTCACTGAGTCCCAGACCCAGCTGCTTGGAATTGGCCGGAGACATTTTTAGCTTTTGAAATTAATAATTTGAAAACGATGCTGTCCCTGCTTCTAATGTCTCCATTCTGTCTTCAGCAGTAAAAGAAACTGTTCAAAACAGCAGTTGCTACACCAAAGTAGGTCTCATTAAGTGATGTTGTCATGCAGAAGCACAGGTACTGGTGTCACAGATGCTATTTTGTAACTGCTTAACTGCAGAAGTAATAAAACAGCAGAAGGTAAGAGTGAACATTAGCAGTGATCTTTATTCTGCTTCATGTTCTCAGGTTATATTAGATTCTCTCTTTGTGGTACAATTGCTGCAATGTACTACATTAAACTTCAAGAGCAAAAATTAAGAGCAGCTACTGTCACATGCATAAAATGCAGAATAGATTTATTTTTGACAAGGACACATTTCTAAGAAGAATATTATGCCATGCCTACAAAATTTAGTAAGCTCTCAAACCAAATTCAAGCCAATCTCTTCAGTAAAGCCCTGGTTAAGAGGAAGACTTGAGGTTGCCAGGTTTTATTCTTAGTTGCCTTAAATTAGGGGTTAGTGCTGAAGGAGCATTTCGGGTTTAACTCCTTCTTTGTGCAGATACAGTAACTCCTTGCCAGTGCTGTGTATTAAAGACATCATTTTATAATGAGATGTGAAGCAAAGGGAAAAACATTTGCAGAGGTTATGGGAAGAAGACCTGGAAGGCTCACATGGAATTTCAGATGCACATCAAACAGTGGGAGCAACAGAAAGTTCTCTATGCATATTTCACAAACAGCCAGTAGCTCCAGTTTTCCAGTGCCCTGGGTTACGTTTTAATCCAAAGGCATAACACTCTCACTCTTTCAATAGATGATCAATCAGAAAGGCCATTCTTGGGTTCACTTACACTCCACATAGCCATGGTCAAGCATTCAGTACCTTTGACCTGACCTTTGAATGGAAAAATGCAAAGACAGCAAGAGTCGGCTTTAGAAAGAAAAGCACCAAACAAAAAGGCAGAGAAACATTTTCATAACAATAGGAACTGTTTTATAAAATGCTGACTACAAGCTCAACATAGAAATTTGCCTGTTAGAGGATAAAACTGTTCGAAGAGTTAGTCAAATGGAGGAAAATTTTAATATGCAGCAGCTACTGAAAGCAAAAGCTTGCAGGGGTTAACTTACAACCATGAAAAATTATTAGGTTAATGACTCTGGCATGTAATAGAGACTGTCTTTCTCGTGTGACTATGCTACCATACTGCCTTTGCAATTTTAAAGGCAATGTTCTTGATCTGAAATCGGAAATACTATGTACATGGAGCACAGAAATTTGGAAGTAGTTCATCGGTCACATACTGGCCAGTTTTTCCTAAATCAACCCTTTGGAATGAATGTGCCTTTCAGATCTGGCATGTGTTTGTTATTTCTGTGGTTTTCTAGAGGTATTTTGATTAAAATACCTGTTTGCCAATTGCCTCATTTGTCTTGGTTTATCAGATTACAAGATTAAATTACAGTTTTCCAGTCTTTAAGGGAGTTTGGATGTAACTCACTTCTTCTCCCTCCCTCTCTCTCACTGAGATTACAATCATTTTAATTCTATGAATAAACTTGAAATTAATTTCATTGTAAAGGAATCAAACTACTGTTCACAAATGAAATACCTAGGAAATTATACAGTTGATGTTTTCAGTCATATGGGTCTTGATATGGATTTATAAACTAGTACATCTGTTTATGTACATACAGGCTATCTTTTTGAAATTACTAATTCTACAAACATTTAAACTGTCAGCTTTTAGAAAAGTGCAGTACAAAATTACATCTGTCCTGTAAGAAGGGATTTCAGCGAAAAGTTCAATAGGACACATTTCTTGCAATGCTGAACAATTCATTTGTACCTCTTAGCCCGGTTTCTGGGAAGCATATGATGATACACGCTTGATTAGAGGTAAGTGGTTTTTTACAGCTGGAATCTCAAAAAAAAAAAAAAAAAAAGGAGTAAAACCACAAAAATGCTGCAATGCGCATAGTAATTTAGGATTTAATGCTATAGCACTCCAAGAGTCTGGTGGGGAAAAAATGAATTTCAGGATAAATCTTCTAAAAGTCGTCTTCAATGAGCACTCGACTGTTCATTGATACATATTGTTGCATTTTGGAAAGGATTATTTACTTCTTGCAACATATGGACCCTACTTTTATTTCTAACGGAGTTGTTATATACATGAATATTTATGCTTTACAAGATATATTTCAGGAACTAATCTACAAATTCTTCAGTTTTCACCCATAAAGAGAGATCAGAGTTGCTTTACCACCACCTTCCCTGGGGCGAGTCCATTCGTAAACACTAGTTGGTGCCAAAGTGCATGTGTAGCAGGGCCAACCCCTTAACCAGCTACTTTCAAATATTCATTCCTTTTCCTTGAACAGATAAATCAGCATTATAGGTGCAACACATCTTTATTCCTCTCCATTTGCTGGGTTTTGCCTCTGCCCACCTCTTGGTCTGGGGTTTGGGTGGCACAGGGGAAGGAGGAAGGTGAAGTGCAGCATTGCTAGCACCTCTCATGTTGGGCCACTTTCTTGGGGCATCTCAATGAGGACAGAGTGGGGATGGCAACACACAAACCATGGTCCCTTTCCTCTCAGTACCACCACCCGACTGAGGATGATTTTGTAGCACTTGGCCACAGGGTGTGTCCCTGGGTGTTGGTCCCCTGCAACGCCATCAGGAACTGCCCATGCGACAGCAGTGTTCAAGCCCCATGGGGATGAAAAATCACCTGGACACTTGTGCATCCCTGAGAGTGCCCCACATGACGTCCAATTCCTGCATGTGCACCAGAAGAGGAGCAAACCCCTGGTGGCCCCAGAGAGCAGCAAGGCAACGTGTCTTTGTTTTGTGGTTTGTGTGCTCAGAAACTCTCTGACAACCCTGTCCAAACAATCCCCTTAGACAAAAATGCAAACAACTTCACGCACAGGAGGTCTTCTTAAAAATGCCTTTCATTTCTTGAAGGGGAGAGATTTGGGATCTGGGCTGTGGTGAATTAACATGCTGACCTTTTATCTTGAGAGGCCACCGATGTTTGAAGACAGCCCAATTCTTGAATGAAATTACTTTGGGTGGTCCTGGTCTGCTTAGGAAAGAAATTTTTTGTTGGTTGAAAATAAGGGCATGAGAGTACATAGACATAAACACTGAATTCAATCTCTCTGTGAAGTGAGGGAGGCAGCCTTAGGCCAAAACAGAGGTGCATTAATGAGCTTACATCAACCAAAAGAAATGACTAAATACCTGTGAGTTATATTGGTGTTAACTGAGATTGTCATGTATGGCTCTATTGATTTAATGTAATAGAAAATGCATAGGGTGATAAAAAAGGTATTAATGTTATTTTATCAGTCAAAAGTAATTTTCAAGCATGAATATATTGTGAGTGTATGAAATTGAAACTCACAGACAATTCTGAGAAAATTACTCTTATTATTGGCAATTTCAAATAAAAACAGGAATAATGATTTGTTTTATGTCTGTGTTTGCAAAGCTCTCCCAGCAGAAACTTTTCAGTACCACAGCCTTGTAGCAGGTAGGAAATAAGAAATGCTGCAGTATATCTCTGGCCTTTCTTTTCTCAAACTTCCAGAAAGAGAGAGAGGGGACTTAGGAAATAGAAACTTCCGGGATATGCTGCAGAGTTTTGCACAACCCAGACTGCATTTCCCTGTTGTCAGATGTTGGGGGTTCTTGTTGTGTTTCTTTGCCCCTTCTTGCCATGATGGATCTGCAAAGAGATACCACCTGATCACATTACTTTCTGTTACCATATGTCACTTAAAAAACAAATTTTAGAAAACCTGAGCCCTACAGCAAGCCTGTTGGCTTCTCAACCTGCCCTGACGTATGCCAGAGAAGATTTAAAGCTGTCAGGTTGTTGGATGGTTGCCATGGGATTGCAAAGTGGAGGAGGGAGAAATTCCCCGTCAAGATGCAGATGGAGGACTGGCTGCAGTGGCTGGGCTGACCTGGCTCTCAGCATACTCAGCTGGGAAAGTACTCCTGAAGATCTTGTTTAATATTATTGCCCTTAAGCCTTATTTACCTTGACATTTTGGGCAACTTAGATTAGGAAATAAGCATAAGATATTAGTCTAAATAAACATGCAGACAAACACCTGAAGTGACTGAATTGCTGTCTGAGCTTTGTGCCTGACCAGAGCGAGTCTCACGTGTTACCCTGGGGTAAATATACAATGTAATACTCGTGGGAACTGCACATGCATGCCCTTGCCATGTCTGCTTTCTATTTGGCTAAACACATATGAAACTGTCACCAGTGCTCCCGCTTTGTTTGACCTCTGTGCTATTTGAACTATTTGTCTTGCTGGTTGGAAATTTTCTGAGCAAAATAGACTAATTGGCCTTGATTAACAAGCATCTGGTGTGAGTACAAATGGTTATTTGAGCAATAATGAGAAAGAACATGGGGAAGTGAGTTGGCAGCCTAATTTCTGGCAATTGATCCATTCTCCATCCCTAGGCTGCTGAATTTCTTTCTCTGGCAAGGTGGGGGAGGTGTTTTTTCCACAAGCAACATACAATCCGGCCTTTTTAAACCAAATTACTTGGCATGCTTTCCCATTGCTCTACCATGCAAACTGGGGCCTGCAGCTTGACCATTAATATGGTATGCCCAGCATGAGGAGATGTGAAATTGGACTCTGTCATTTGCAGATGTCCTCTTCAGAGAAAATTATAAACATTGCAGCAGCAGAAGTAGTTTTCTCCTTATCTTTGTACCCAATTTAAAGTCTGCAGAATGGCTGTTGTTAAATAATGCCTAAAACATGTGTGCTTTTGATGCTGAAAAGTCAGGATTTAGGAAAAATAACCTTAATGGAACTTCTAGCTACATTAACATAGCATGGATTCAAAAATACATTTCTTATTTCCTTTAGATGAGTGGTTAATTTCCCCTTCCTTCAGGGGGAACATAGTTTTTTTCCCTCACATATATACAAATATGTATATTTTTTAATTTTTCCAGTGGTGCAATTATGTATGTTCTTTCTGGGGGAAGACAAGATTTTGCACTGCCTTAAGCTTATATCAAATTGTCAGCAGATGTGATATGGGTGTATTTGTATCAATCTAGTAGATGTATATGAAACTGGTCACTTTTTTCAGTCAGTGTGGTCACAGGATGAGGATTTTTAAGAACGTACTATTATAGTACAGGCTACCAGTATAGGCATATAGGTGCTAGCTAGCTGCATTATCCCTCCTCTCAACGACAGAGGCATGGAAAGATAAGCTTGAGAAATTTCTAGTACTTTGTCCAGTGGAGTACAAAAAATCCTGAGGTCTTTTTCAGAGATGCTGGCCTTTTGGAAAAAATGGATTATGATTTGATTTGTTGATGAAAGCCAAAACTGAAAACTTTAAAACTTGGCACTGATGAAGAAAAATGAAATCTTTCTGAACTGTCAGCAATTCAGAGCTGAAGCACATCTCCCTGAGTAGCACTGATTTCAAGGTTCTGTCCCTCATAGACTCATACCTTTTATTACGGGTCAGCAGACCCATTATGGGTCTGAATTATGTTTTTGTAGCTGCACAGGTTTGCTTTTTCATTCTACTTTTTCATCTAGTATAGGCTTTTGGAATGTGCATTTCTAACACTTTTGATAAACATTTTTTGCTTCTCTTTGTTTAGTTTGAGGAGCTACACGGGACACACTGCTACGGGGGAGAAATGGCGAAGTCCAAGCTTCAGCAACTACCATATATCACTCTCAAAATACTAAAAAATATTGGTTTTATCATAATCACTTAGAAAATAAACAACAACAAAAAAGGAACATCTCAAAAGTAAGCTATTCTTCAGATATCTAATGAATCCTGAGTTAAAATGCTCAGGCTTAGCATTTCAGCAATAAGGTCACACTGGGCATCAGATTGGCACAACATAGTGCATGCTAACGCATTTCTTTATGCACACATTTTAAAAAAAACTGTGCAGAAATTGTTCTGTATAAAACTCTGCTAACCGGAACTGAAAGCATGTTTTCATCCCACTCTTCTAATTTTTGCCAAATTAAAGCAAATTCAGCTGCACAGAATAGGCAAAGAGATGTGTTACTCCTCTGGATACTAATCATGGTGAAGCATTTCTTTAATTACTTTGCTTTGAATGCTTTGAAGTATTTCTTTAATTACTGCTTTGTATGAATCAAGAATGGCAATTAGTTTCTCTCAGGAAGTAGGTAAATGTGGAGGTTACCAACACCTCTGTGAGCACTCAAAAACATGTGATGAGGTATGCGTTTTCCTGGAGTGCCCCATCTGGAACATCTGCCTTGGCACAGCACAGCCATTGCTCCGTGTTGGTAAGCCAACCTGAGGTGAGCTTTTTAATGTGTGCTAATTTGATACTGAGTATCAAAGTATCTTGCTATTAAGTATCTTGGGGTTTATGCTGCGGCATTATAAATATCTCTGTTCCATCGCCTCCCCTGTGCTCTACAGAAGGAGCTGACAAGTAGCAGTTGTGGTGCCGCACAATGATAACCTTGAGTATAAAATTGCCGCGATAACATTTACTCATGGTAGGCCTACAAGAGACAAAAATGTGCTTCTGTGTTTGGGAGATTGCCAGCTGTGGAAGGCAGAACTGTCAAGATAAAATATCTAAGGAATGAGGTGTTTGAAAGAGAGTGCGGGATATCCATCTTTCACTAAGATACATTAGGAAGCCATTAAGGAAGAGGTAAAGAAGTTTATAGAAGAATTTGCTGGAGACAAAAATGTGTAAACCCCACCATTTAAGGCTGATAATTGACAGAACACACATCTGCAGCAGCTGAAAGATGCCTTTCTCAACAACAATTCACTATAGGGAGGGAGAGGCTGGGTGTTGAACTAAATGGATCTCTTCAGGAGCAAACATTTTGGGCTCTTTCATTCACTCTGCCTCTTACCAGTCGAAAAGGAACACTAAGGCTTTTCAAAGAGAAAAACTCGTCTCCTGAAATTCTATCTAAAAAGGCCTGAGGGGAAATTCCGTGGGTGTTTTGCAGTTGGTTCAAAAAATTACAAAGATCATCAGCTTCCAGCTGGTAACTGCACAGAATATAGACTATATAGAATATAGAATATATGCAAAGCTTCCCTTAGGTTCCCTCATGAGCTGAACATGATACATGAATTAATTTACTTATGTGTGATTAATCTGCTTATGTATATATACATGCATATGTATCATACAGCATGACAGAGTGCAATGTCTTCTTTAGACAGCAGAGAAACCCTTGCAGATAACAGCGCTTTGTCCCTCCAGCCCCGATGTGCCCACGTTCTCTTCATTCACATTTTTTAGCTCTGAAAGTGCAAATGTCCTACTACCACATTACCCTCCCTTTAGTCCATGGATCTGGAAGTATTATATTTGGTTGTTATTGTTTCCTCTAACCTTAAATCCCAAATGTAACATAGTTTCAGCTGTCCTGAATTTGAAAATACAAGGAATAAAGTAAAAAAAAAAAAAAAGGCAAGTAGTGATAAAAATATACTGGCTTTCAGTAGGGACTGTCTTTATTTCTGTTGTGATCCCACATTTTACTCCCATCATTAGGGGAGTAAAAGGAAGGAGATGCTTCTGTCTTCCCTGACTCCCTAATTCACTTCTTTTATTAAAAACAAGGCAATCCAAATAACTTCAAGACCATTTGTTTGCCTGGACTGCTGGATAGGGCTGAAGTACATACTTAGATTTTTTAGCTACCTGAGTGCTGAAGTGGACCCTAAAGTTTTATTCAGTAAAATAAAATAACAGTTTATGTGTTCAAGCATCATTCTGGTAATCACCACTGTATTTTCTTATATAACTGAAAAACCCCATATCACTTAATCACCTGAGCTGTCCATTCTCTCACATGATTAAAAGAAATGGTTCACAAGTCCAAAATGCAGGGAATTATTTGTAATAGAGATTGTCTGAGACCAAGAAACTAGAATCAGATCTTAGGGTGTTGACCTTGTTTATCCATGCCTGAAATACAATGAAATTTAAATGACAGCAGGCTGAAATTTATTTTTATGTTCATGTATTCTTGGAGTTAATTATTTTTTCAGGATTAATTTCCTATCACACTTCCTATTTTTTTTTTTTTGGCATCAGCTGGAGCTGTGGTTGAGAAAACATTCTTATTTATAAATATCCTTTCTGATTACAAAGGAATGGCATAGTATTTTCATTTTTGACCTTATGATTTTTATTTTATTCTAGATTTTTAGGAAACCCAACTATCTGATGAACATTTTTTGAGCAGCAAAGTGTTCATCACTCCAATTTTTTGCTAAGCTACCACCTTGCTGATAAGTTCCTATCCATTTAATTGACTGTATTCATCTTTCATGTGCTCTCTGGGACAAATCCTCAGCTGAGCCTGCCAGATGCCTGCCAGTCCACAGCAGCTGAAGATACAGTTCCCCTGAACATGCAACATGGCACCTTTGGGTTCAGTGGCACCTTTATCCTAGTGTGAAGGATTATCCAAAGTCAATGGCACCAGACTAAGATATGTTGGGCAGAGAGGGGCCTTGGAGGGCTAGGATTTGCTTTCTATTCTTCAAGGCAGGGCAAGGCTCTGTTTGGATTCAGCACAGTCACTGCGTCTTCTAAAACTATTCAAACACCATAGGACTTGCTGGAAGACTTCAAAGATGAAAGTAAAAGCAGAGGCTAAGGTATGCAGTCACCAATAAATTGGCTGTTAAAACAGGAGCAAAAACAGGTAGCTATGACAGTCTGTGGGGCCACGGCTGGGGAGAGAGGTTACTGACAAATGCAACAAGAGGCAATGACTCACAATGGACAGAACTGGGAGATGAGCTATCAGGAAGCTCAGCAAGAGGGGAAAACACCACTTGTGACAGGTAACGAGTGCGTTTAGCAGAAGCAGAGGTTGGGACCTGCCATCCCAGCAGCAGAACAATGCCTGCCTCAATTTTTGAGAGTCCTAGACACCCTCTTCTGCAGCACAGAGCATCCCTCCCACAGGTGGGAATGGTCTGTGACAGCGGATGGTGTGGAGTGCGGGTGGGGAAGAAAGGTTGGGGGCTGGTTTCCTCTGAAATCCTCTCAGCAGCAGGGAAACCTTGCCCTGGCTAAGGCTTTCCAGGATCTGCTCACTCTGATGTGTCCAGGCCTCCCAAACTGATGTTATTTTCCCCTCTCTTTCTCTCCACTCTGACAAAGATCTCTCTGTTAAACCCATTGGTTTAATTGACTGCTTGGGACCAGAGGCACAAATCCAATTTCCAAGAGTGCTGTGCAGGGACCTGTGATAGGGTCATTGTTGTTTATTTATTTTGAGGAAAATTCTCTTAAAATTTGAATGCCAGCTTGCTGTTGTCCACCAAAAGGACTGCAGAGTGATACATGATCTGTGAAATAACCACATGGCAGAAGAGAGATTTTAGAAGGAAGAGCTTTGGCCAGCACTCTTTAGAAAACTGTATTTACAGTTGCAAGATCAAGGCCAGGTGTTGACAGAGCCAGAGTAAGCAGTTGCTCATGTGTGTGAGGAAATTATCCCATATCCCGTTGCCTCCTTCACCTCTGCCAGAGGGCTGGAGAGTTGGGCCAGCAGCTCTGCTGTCACTGCTGCCACCAAGAGAGCATTTGGGATGTGTGAGGGAGCAGTGGCTGCTGTTGTGGAGTAGTGAGACACGGAGCAAGCACCTCCTGTCACCCTGCTAATGTCCCCTGTGCCACCTATGCCACCCCACCTGGAGGCAGCAGCAGCAGGAAACTTGCTTAACTACTCTTCATTTACAACACTCTAAACTAAAGCAGAAGCAAAGGGGAAGGGCCAGATTATTAGCTGGTAACAACAGAAACAGCTTGGTTGAAATTAGTCTACTCCAAGTGTGTGGTGAGCTCTGAGAGGGTTGAACAGGGTAGCACGGTGTTGTCAAGCCTTGGAACAGGCTTCTCAGGGATGTGGTGCAGTCACCATCCGTGGAGGTACTTAAAGACATGTAGATGTGGCACTTAGGGACTGGTGGAGTTGGCAGTGCTGGGTTAACAGTTGTACTCGATGATCTTACTGGTCTTTTTCAACCTAAAGGATTCTATGAATGACACTGAATGACCATGTCACCTTTCTTGAAAATAGCTCTGGATTTCTACCATCAATCTGATGCATCGAATGACTGCCAAAACCAGGAGCCTAGGACAGTCCTCAGGAGACAAGTACCCAGATCATTGTACTGGAGATCCTTTGTACTCTTTGAGCAAAAAAAGTGACCAATTAAAGACCCGGAAGTGAACCACTGAGTACACAGAGGGTACGTAGGAGAAGCACTTGGCTTTGGGCCCCATTTGTGCAGGAAAAGACAAGTGTGACTTGGATGGCTTCCCCCTCAGCAGCAGAAACAATCTTCCCCTGGTACCATCTGCTTAACCTGGACAGGTGAGCACTAAATTAAGAACAAAAGGGAAGAAGAAAAAGAAGGGACAAATGAACATTTATTTTTCACAAAAATTAATCTGTCAAGAACAAAATTAATCAAGATATCTGGGAACATTAAGAGAATAAATTCTTTAATTGCTTGCACACTACTGACAGGGGTCTAGGCAATAACAGAAGGAACTGAAAATGGTTTTTTATGATCATACATTCAACTTCAAGATGGCATTAATGAAACAAGGGGGGAAATTTTCATCGATCAGGATGCTAACCATCAGCTACAGTCTGTTTAGGAAGGGTCAGGTAGTGAAATGTGGTGTTACATGTTCTGAGTCACTAGCAACTCGGCAGCAAAGGTTTGTCTATTTCTGAGGATCAGTGACTTGGAGCACAAAGTGAGAGATAAAGTAAAAATTGCAATCTATTACTGAGCATGAAATAACACTAGGAGAAAAAGGGTGCCTAGCTCTTTTATCGATACCCTGCATTGAGGAAAACAGGAGAGAGAGATGCAGACTGCAAATTCCTTGATGTAAACAATGTGACAGTTTTAGAATGTATAAAAACCTCTCAAGGCAGTAAGTCTTTCCTTTGGCATGGTATAATTCTATTTTAGGCATAATTGGGGGAGAAGAGATCTTGATCACAGAACTGGTATGGAATTCATCTTACTTGACTTTATTTTTAAAATAGCATCTAACCTACATTTATTTTATCTAAACTAGATGTCTAAGGTCCTTTTACAGTCAATGAGTGAAGCTAGGTATCTCCTGGAGATAATTTATCCCATCCTAAAAGAGGTATGCAAGCTGCAAGGGATTAATTCCCTCTGGAATGACCAGCCTTTTAGACCAACAACAGAACCACCCAAATTGTTGGGCATATCCAGTCTTGAGAAGGCAAAATCTGGAGGAGGTAAACCCCATTCTAACAGACCCCAGTGTCTAGGTAGGCCTATCACTAGTGGGACTTTGTCAGGATTTCGTTTATATCCTGCTAAGAGAAAATAGAATATCTTCACCGACCATTTTGCCTCTTCCTTTTATCTGACAGGAAACTTCAGTCCTCTTCTTCACATAAGTGAGGGTGATAGATGATGTTATAGTAGCTAAAATAAACAGCATCCCCAAGAGCTCAAAGGATATGTAGAATCACACTACTTTTTTTCAACACTCATTTTCTAAGAATACATTATTTTTGTGTTAAGAACACAAGAATAACAGATTCCTTGTAGATCTCTGAATATACACTGGGCATCATTCTTATCAGTAAAGAAAATTTTGTTGACCTTTTTTATCTTGTTTTGCTCTGGGTTTTGTTTTTGGGGGTTTTTTTGGATTTTTTTTGTGGGGTTTTTTGTTTGGTTTTGGGGGGGGGGGAGTGGGAGACTGTTTGTTTATTTGGTTTTTTGTTTTGTTTTGTTTTTACTTTTTACAAAATCCCAAACATCTTTCCATGGTCCGATGCTTTATTATGAAAGTAGTGCACTTTTTTTCAGAAATAGCAGAAATATGTAGAGTATTTAACTAAGAAGTTATATGTCACAGTAACTTTTGATTCTTTGGTTTTAGCATTTGACCAAAACTCTTGATCAGGGAAAGTAGCCTGAGGTAGGAGGGACTGCCTGGTGGCACATGACTCTCAGAGAGCCTTGGGATCTTCCCTCTCTGTACTGGCTGTATCTCAGAGTAAAGTGAGAAGGGTTAGGGCTCCTCTATTCTATGGTGCTCTTTAGACACTATTTTGGTCCCTTCTTTCAAGCCAGAGAGCAGCAGGGTAACAGAAAAGCTGTTCTCACACAGGGCTGTGGGAGAAGCAAGGGAGCCCTAAGATGAGGTTTATTCCATATTTATATGCCACCTTGCTGATCTGGATCAAGCGTTCCTCAGGCTCAGTCCTGAGGGAGCAGTCAACCTTCAGTCACAGTGGACTCTCAAATGGACGCTTTTCTATCCTCTTTCTTCTTTACATGTTTAATTATCTTCCATTCCACAAATCTGCTTTATTTTTGCTTGCTTTAAAAGAAACAAGAAATAAACGTGAAAGTGCATACATAATTGGTATAAAAGGAAAGAAATGAGATTTAGTTCTCATAAACTTCTGTTTGTTTTCAGCATTGAAATAACAGAGACTTTTTACAGATAGAGCAATGGATCTGCGTATCTGCAGACGCACAAAAAAAATGAAGATTTTATTTTTGTGACAGGGGGAAATTCAAACACGCACCTGGTTCCCCACTTATCTGATGAGCCAAAGCAAGGCACACTTGTCTTTCCATCTGGACTTTCATCTTGCCTTTCATCTGGACATTTCAATTTCCCTTTGAAGTTGAGTCTGTGTCTTTTGATTTGTAGTGTTTGAAAAGGAACGCCACTGTTGTATCAAATGATTTCAGGGAGGGAACAGCACAGCGCTTGGGTTTACCATCAGTTCAATAATAGCAACATCACTCACATATAACTTTGTTTCGCTGGCTGATATTAAGAAAAATGGTTGCTTGCAGAATGATGCACAGGTCTGTCAAATATACACACACATGCCCTTTAGACTGAAAATGATTTTGTTTTATAGCACCAATTCGATGTTACAAAGTTCATAAATTTGTATTAGGAATGTGATTGCATCATTCCGATCCCGTGGTGTGAAATCACAAGAGGAAAAAACCCAATTACAGCAAAAAAACAGTAGAAGTTTTGCGTAAAAATCAATGGCAGGATATGACCCATAGTTTGAAAACTTTAAGCATGTAAAAAGGACTTCAATCTTCATGATGAAGATTATGGTTCTGGCCTCTAAAATAATAGCAAGTATTAACTCCACCATCTGAACAGTTTTATGAGACAATAATCTGGTTCTGAAGTGGATAAACTGTGAGGTCAAAGACTGGGCAGTTTATCTCAATGAGAGACTGGAGTATGGCTCACTAACACAGGAGTATCAATAGTATTATCAGTTGACTAATAAGCAATATATATATTAAACTAAAAATAAAAGTAATTCAGCAGCAGCAGACATAGGAAAAGTAGCTATAATCACTGGAATAGCTATAAGGACAGGTTTCTGGTTTTTGACTCAAAGCTGGAAGAATACTAAATTTGCAAATACCTAGTAGGCAAGAGAACTGATTTATTTGAATCTACTATAAGGCCCCAAGTTTATCTTAGCCTGCCAAAAATATTGGGGGTGGGTATGTGTGATGGATATACTCCACATAAATAGAGGATTAGAGGCCATGAAAGAAACACATAATTATACTTATGTGACTAATTTTCTTTGTCATGCTGTAGACAACGCACAGCTTTTTTTTTCCCCTCTGGGTAACACCTCCCCTTGTGTCCTGAAGCAAGAAGGATTCAATCACTGAAATGATTTCAGCAGAAATTCCCAAGGAAAGGGAAAACTTAAAAATGAGTTTGAGGTAGCAAATGGTTATGGTCTGTGTGATAAGTTTCTTATAGCATTTCTCTTTTGTGGCTTGAAAATATAGCAGGTATTAAAAAGAAAATACTATTAGGAGTCTTGGAATTAAACTCCTTGAATGTGAACTTCATAAGACCTTCTTGCTGCTATGTTCTGCCTTTGTGTTTATTTGCTTGCAGACACATTCATTACATGAGGAATGTAGTAAAAATAAGTTTAATGAAAAGGGGAATTAAATTCCTGAGAATGCTTGATGTGCAGCAATAATCAGATACGACAAAACCACAAAACCTTCTGAAGGTGTGAGAAGGTCTGTGAGTTCTTTTTCCAGTATGTTGAAATAAACCAGCCCTATTTTATTGCAGGATGAGAATAACATCTAAAATGAATTAATGTTGCTCTTCAACTTAAAGAAGATGATGAGGCATCGAAATAAAAAGGGACAGGACCCGACTCTACCCATGCTGCACTATTCTTGTGCTGAAGAGTTAGGGTTTGGCTTCATTTAATGGGAGAAAAGGCATTTTTGCCCCGTCCTTTGTTGAAGGCAGTAAACTTGCGTGGGAGTAATGAATAGCAAAGGATCAGGATCCCACTCTCCACCTTCAGCATGCTTTGGAAATACTACTTTGCCATCAGGGGTCCTGGGCACAGTCCTGCAGAACTTTTATTTCCTTCCCCGGCAAAGATGTATAATTAAATGTGCTCTTTTATTACTTTTTACAAAGTTACACACTGAGAAATGTTTTGAGCAAGCTTCCCTTTACCTCTGAGCGGGGAAGAGCTGCCATGTTCCAGGGCTCACTACTCAGGCAGGTACAGGCAGCAGAGCCTCTTCTCAGCTGTGCTGTAGAGCCCCTGGGCAAACTGGAATGCTGGTTTCCAGTATAAATAGCATCATTCCTGTGCAGGTAGAAGGAATGAGGCATGCAGCAGTACAGCTCTCTTCTGCCATTCCTACTAATTAGCTCCAGTAGTGGATTAAATACTTACCATAAAAAAAAAAAAACAAACCACACAAAAAAGTCAAGAGACCTTGGTGCTTTTTGTGACAGTTCATTCCAGGTAACTTATTACCAGGAGCAGCTGCTGGCATAGGCATTCTTTGGCATAAACATGCATAATTAAGCCTGATACCACACTACCTTGTTATGAGTTTGTTATGGTAGTTATTATATTGTCCATTAATGTCAGTGGGAGTCCCATCAGCACATGGAAAGGAGAACAGACCCTGGCTTAACTCTACCACTTGGCAAGCCTCCAGTTGAGTTAAACTTCAGATTTTGTCTTCAGACTGATACGCAACAACACGTTCAATAATGACCAGTTTCAACTTCAGAGTGAAGCTGAAGTTGTACAGCTGCATTCCCGGCATCCAAAGAGCAGCTCACATGTGCAAAATATTTTAGCTGCAATAATAGGAGCTACTTACATTAAAGCATCCTGAAAGCCTTATAGGAAACCCTTCCTCTAATGTTAGCAAGATGATTTATATATGTATCTGCAATGTGTCCCCAAGTTCTCTTTTCAGGAACCAAAGTGTACTAATGTTTCACATTCCCAAGCTCCTTTTATTACAACATGAAAGTGATTAAAGATGTTTATCTGAGCTAAAGAACCTTAAGACGGTAAGGCTTTCATTGTAGGAACAATTAAATCAATCCCAGGGGGACCTCAGCCACACAAAAGAAGTATTTGAGAACTCTCCATTAACTCACTCGCCATTTGCTTAACAGGAACCCCTAATGCATAAACAAATAGCATAAGTGTGACAGGAAATACAACTGAAGAAACAAGGAGATTTGCTAAAGGAACCGCTTTCCTGATTTAATGACTGTGTAGGACTTTCTTATAAAGGTTTTCCTCCCCTTCTCATGATAAAGAGCAGGTATTCAGCTTTGCTTTACTATGAAACATGATTTGGGGTAAACTAGACACCGGTTTTGCACTAAGGGGAAAAAAAAAGTCTTTGCAGCTAAATTGTTTGTCGTACATATTATATTTCAATAGCAGAATAAGTTAATTTTGGCCATAATAGCCAAAAGACTAAATCTTACCCAGTGCCTAAGGTTTTTGGAGGAAAGCCATAGCTCCACTTCACTGAGGGAATCAAAGCTTTCTGTGCTGGATTTACAAACAAAAGTCATATTAAGGAAAAAACATGGGGATTTCAAGAGCCTAGCCACATTTTAGGAATGTGCGTGCCCAAGAACACTCTCCATGGCACAGCAGCTCTCTCATGGCGTGCCACTATGGGCTCTGATAGCCAGATGTATGACGGCCTGCTGCTGTTTTCTTCTCTTGTTTCCAGGGTTTATGGAGGGACACAGGGGAGAGGCCAAGCACAAAGCTGAAAACCACGTACTGCACTAAAATGGACAGTAGAAAGAGCCTTGCCATGAGCTGGCAAGCAGAGAGACGACAGAGGATGTATTGCTGAGAGAGAGCAGCAGCCCTGGGACTGCTGCAGCTCAAAGGCTCGATTTGTAACTGCTCCGCTGCCTAAGTGTCAAAACCATTTGGCCCTCCAGGGTTTGTAGAGTGATAAACAGCTCTGTTTTGTCATTTCATGCCAAACTCATTGTATTTCTACAGTGGAGGCTATAACTAATATGTAGTTAAAGGAGCTGGAGATACTCTGGTCTCTTGAGTTGGGGGCAGGAGTGACTTGGAGAGCAGCTAGCTTGGCTGGGTGGGAGAGTGAACTGAGACCACTTCAGCTGCAAAGGGAATGGGACTGATGTGCTTTCCGTGAAGCCTCTGGAAGTCAGAGCTGCAAAGAGGGTGAAGCTCTCTAGGTGGATCTAGGCAAAGGAATATCGAGGCTCTCTCTCCATCATACAGCCATTGGCAGGAACCTGGAAAATAAGAAATTGAAGGTAAAAAAATGCTTGGACAATATGGGCTTACCTGAAAGCTAGTTCAAGGGGGGCTATAAAGTGGAAGTCACTGCACCAGGCTGAAAGACAAGGCCCTGCTTGACAAGGCGACCAGAATTGGAGGTGAGACAGGCTTGGGCACTACAGGACATTCTAACACAGTCCCTGAGCCTGGTGTTCACTTTATGGGATTTTACTAGATTTCTAGAGCAGGATGGTTGTGTAATTCCTACTGAGTTCAAACCATGTAGGTTGGACTCAGTGATCTCAGAAGTCTTTTCCAATCTTACTGATTCTGTGACACTGTGATATCTACTTCCAGGGGATACCTGTCTTAGTGTTTGTGTAAATCCCACCAGGGGGATTTTCTACAGTTTGCAGAGTAGAAAAGAGATTTTACCAGTGCATCCTCCCATGATAGAGCTTTGACACAGTGACTGTTGTCGACCTCTGGAATCCAGGCCCCATGCTATCTCATTTCATGGACACCACTGAATAATGATAATAAGGGGAAGTGCCTCAGACCTCCAGATCCCAGCCACTGCTGCCCACTGCTTTTCAGTAAGCTTGCCAGGCCTATAAACTTGGTAGTCTCTATTTTTGCACCTAGGAATGGGTCTCCTTCATCAGGTTTCTCCAAAGTTCTTGCAGCTGTAGTTTGTTTCCTAATTCTGAACTCACTGTGATGTATGACATATTATGTTTAGAAAATAACAACACACAATTCATCTGTTATTTTATTGGTCTTATTTTGCATGGAAGAAGTGGAATACTTCTCACCACAGGATAACAAGTTTTGCTGCCTGTCAGTGTAGCACGATACTGGTGCTTACTGAATTGGGGGCAAGGAGTAATCCCTATATTCACTGGGCATTCATTTAGACTCCTATAAAGCATGACTACAAGTTGGTCAGCAGGCTAAACTCCAGAAGGGCCACAGGCTCTAAACAAGTATCATTCACTCGCATTGGTGGCTCTAAGATTTGCCCCAGTGTGACTAGCAGCAAATGAAATCAGCTCCCCATACAACCTGCTCATTATGTTGGTAATAAAGACAAACATATTTGATCAGATTCCCGGCTGGATCAATAGCAATTTAAGTAGCTGGAAGATCTCACTCATCTTGTTATTGCGAGCCCAGTTTCCATGGGGATTGTAGGCCAGCTTCCCTCAAGCATTGTGTGCCCAAAAATCCGCTTCTTATAGGTGTGGGTGGCAAAACCACACGCTTGAAAATTAGTCACTGAAACGTTATTTGGATTATTTAAGCCAGATTTTCACAAGGACTAAGGATATATAATTCCCTGCAAACCAATACTGTTGCAACCACTTTAGCCACTTAAAGTGAAATTTCTACTGATCCCTGAGTAAAGGCTGTCTCTCTACCAGTATGTTAACTTGGCACAAGAATTCAGACTGGGGCCCAGCTCCTTGATTATCCATACTGCCTGTGGGCTGGCAATTACCCTTTCTCTAGACACAAGTGGATAAATTGGCTTCCTAGGCAGGAAAAGACCATCACTGGGGAAAATGGTTTCACCTTTGAGCTCTGCCTTTACAGGCAGAATGACCACAATTGCCTCAATTGCAAATTTGAGCACAACTCCCCCCACCAAAATATAGATGTGAACTCAGGGTCCAAAATTATGCTTACCAACAGCTTTACGTTCTTGTCCCCTGGGCACACCAGAAACCCTTTCAATTAGCTTTACAGTCAGACATGGGTAAAATAAAAGAGAAGCAAACACAACTGATCCAAGCCCCTGTCAGACAGATGATAGTGACCACAGGAATGATAGTGGAGTTTGGTTTCTTTCTTTCAGTTTTCACTGGCTAGTTTGTTGCTTTGGATGGGGGGAAATGATGAAGAAGGACTGTATCTCAAGTATCCTAAAAAATCTTATAATTGCAGTATCATTGGTTTATCTGGGGGGAAAAAAAAGAATCTTATGAATATGTATAAAGCAAGCTAGAATCTGATATAGACCCATGAATTCCCCAAAATAGAATTTCCGAAAAGTTCTTTCAGGGACTTCACATTTTGTGATTCACTAAGTGAAACAGGTTAATAAAACCCCAAGAATTCAAGGTACTGGTCAGACATGCACTATTCCTCCCCTGTATCAGCTATACCTCCTTTGATTGGGCTACTGTGATATAAAGTGCATATATTAATTAAAAAGGCCCATTAAATATCTATAATCAACTTGGCACAAGCACTATGCTTTAACATGTGTGTGTCTATCAGATTACAGAATGGAGCCCAGTTCTCATTGGACCCTCTGTTCTATTTGGATGCAAGTAAGTATTAACAATCAATAGTCATTTCAACATCCTTCTGTCAGAGACCCTTGCCTCCAGAAAATATCTCCAAGCCATATTTCTTGGCTTGGAATAGATTCTTCTGGCTTTTAGTCTGACTGTGAAGCTAGAGGCTCCATGTTTTCTAAACTTCTGTAGATGCACCAGTGTCCCTTACCTAGGCTAAGCTGTGACCTAGGCTAAGGTTCTGTGGCAGCACACTGGCAATAGAAGCGAAGAGGGGTGAATGTCCCACTGTATTCAGCACTGGTGCAGCCTCACCTTGAATGTTGTGTGTGGTTCTGGGCCCCACAATTTAAGAAGGATGTGAAGGTCCTTGAATGTGTCCAGAGGAGTGCAACGAGGCTGGTGAAAGTGATAGAAGGCATGTCCTGTGAGGAGCCATCTCATCACCCTTTGCAGCTTCCTGAGGAGGGGAAGTGGGGAGAGAGGCACTGATCCCTTCTCCCTGGGATCCAGTGATAGGACGCATGTCAAAGGTTCAAAGCTGCCCCGGGGGAAGTTTAGACTGGACATAAGGAAGCATTTCTTTACTGAAAGGGTGGTCAAACACTGGAACAGGCTTCCTACAGAGGTGAACAATGTCCCAAGACTGTCAGTGTTTGAGAGGCACTTGAACAATGCCCTTAACAACATACTTTAACTTGGCCAGCCCTGAATTGGTCAAGCAGTTGACTGATGTTCATTGTCGGTCCCTTCCAACTGAAGTAGTCCAGAAATACTTTAGAAATACTGGGTGAAAGCATTTTCCATTTTGATCTGGGAGCTCAGACATATTCAGCACATTGTTCTCTTTTGAAAATAGGAACAATGAACCCCAAACATTGCCACAATTGCCCATCCTCTTCCAAAACGTCCTCTCCCTTTGCTAAAATGAAAATCTCCGAAGAGAACTCTTGTAAGTTTAGGATTTGCTTTCCTATCTTGGCAGATGTAGAGCTACAGTCTTAAAAAGAAGACCTATCTTGCCCTTCAAACACTGATGGCTCAACATCTAGAAGCACTGTATGACTGAGTGATCTGTGAAGGAAGCCTGGAGCATATGTAAGAAATTGTTCACATCTATTTGCATCTGCCCTGGGGCTTGCACAGTTCCCATCTTTAGTGCCAGCAAGTACGAGACAGCTCTTGCCTCATATGGAGAAAGTAAAACAAAATTCTTTTTTCAAGGAGCTGAAGAAGCAGAAATAAGCAGATTTATACAAGCACAACTTCTTTTATCCAAAAGAAATAGAGGTCTCTGAGCACCACTTCAGGTTGCTTCCATGAAAGGCTTAACATATCCATACAAGCTGGGGTGCCTTGAAGGTATCACGTGCATGTTAAGGGAAAATGGCACTTTACAGATGGTCACTTGCACAGGCTACATGGCCGTTCCAGCATGCTGAGCCTTCCCTTCTCAGCCAGGCTACAGGAAGAGAATAGCCTTACTAAGCAAATCTGCCCAAATTCCTTTTCTTGGTGTGTCATGGGATCAGGTCATTAAAAAGAAAAGGGGGTGGTAGAAGGTCAGCTCTGCAGCATTCACCACACAATTGCGTGCTACTGTTTCAAGCCAGCTCTGTCCGCAGGTGGCGAGTGGGCACCTAGCAATTTTTAATAATACTAAAATGTTACAAAATATATGATAATACTATTATTAGTCTATAAACATAATATTTATAATTTTATGTTTCTAAAGTATCAACAAAACTTCAACATTACAGTGAGTTTTCAGGAAATATTTTTACTAAATTTTCAATCAGCTTGATGCACAGGGAAACCAAGGGATTTCTGCTGTCATCTCCAGGTCACAATACCAATAGAAAATATTTGTGTTTCCTCCAGATGTTTTTAGTGCCTTTGCATTCCCAAAGTAATAGCTTTGTTTTCCAGCTGGGAATTTTGAGAACTGTCATCATTTGTTAATCTAAAAAGCTGGAATAACCTGCTCCTGTCACCACCACTGTCACTGGCATTTTGATGTGTCAATATTGTGTGCCGCAGACGATCGTCCTTAAGAGACAGTTTCAGTTTTACCCTATGCGTAATGCAAGCTGCTCCAAGGACACCTTTATGAAATGGCATTTAACTGAAAGTGTTCCCAAGCGATGCTCCATCTAGAACGAAAACACCTTTAAACACTTGCCTTGAAATTTTTCAGAGTCCAGGTTTTCCCAAGCTTCCTATTAAAATCTTTACCTGAAAGGGATGAATTGCTTAGCCCATTTTATGGCTGCTGTAGTATACAGATCAGTGTTTACATCTCTACTTGCACTGAGTCTAATTTATAATTTAACACTGTTGAGACCAGCCTGACAATGTAAACATGGTATATTGATGACCTGCAAAAAAGAGAAGCTGTCTTCTATGCCAAGTGCCTGTGGCTCTGTTTATGTTGGAAATGCATTATTAAAGAATGTGTGTGGTCAAGCTATAACCTTTCTAGTACTTTCCATTTTACTCTGGACCATTTCTTTGTTTCTCCTCACATAGTCTCCTAATCCAACAACTGATCAAGTTTCAGCCTTTCACTTCAACTCCCCCAATTAAGATAGCATGATACACAGTGTGACATAGGGCTTTTTGGTCTTTATGAACCATGTGTGGTGTGCCTTATACTTGACAACTGAATCAGACTAATTCTGGGAGCAAATATACTATCAAGGTAATGCTGAGCAATTTATTATTAAAGCAGCAATTTACTGTCATTTAAGCCTTTGTTAAAAAAAAAAAAAAGAAAAAAAGTCTGGATCATTTTATTCTTCGTTAAAATCAACATGACAACTGCTTCAGACCGTAGTGTCAGTCACAATTGAACTTCTAAAGAGAAATAGTTATGGGGGAAACTAGGATGCTATCTCAGTTCTATCCTGATCATCCATTTCTCTGTACTTGGTCCTGGGTCACTCCTTTTTCTGAGCACCCAAGGCAATCAAATAGGGAATTTTCTATGAGTGCTCACTCACATAGCCTGGCTGAAAGTTGTATCAGTCTTTGGCCACTAAATATACATAGGCAACCTCCTAAAAAAATCTTTCCTTTTACCATCCTCAGAAGATGACCTATCCTAGATGCTCAGGGAAAAGAAGATGCTACGGCATTAGCACTAAAAACTGGGCTCTGAATGTCAGGAACAGCAATCTAAAAGCCTTTGGCAGCATTATGCTACAACTAGGCTGGTGAAGGAGAGTTCTTCATCCTGCTTTGGAGATGTATTGAAACACCCTGCAAAATTTCCTTCCTGAAAATGCATAAAACATCCCATTTGACTTGCAATGCCAGTGTGTTGGTGAAAATATGAAGCAGGGTTATCCTGCAAATATTCCCAAGTGAACCTGACAGATGTTTCACCGTCAGCTGAAACAGCCACTCCTTGTTTTTCTGAAGAAAAACTCGCCAGCTGACTGAGAGGAAAGAGTGAGGTGAAGAGGGAACTGATGTCCTCCTCTGTGGCAGCTGGGGTTGTCTGTTTCTCATTAGAAACAGCAACATGTCACTGTGCTTCAAGATGTTGACAACTGTCTGCAGTACCAATAGTGTATGATGGTTGCTCTTGTCCTTCATCTAACATTATACAATTCAGTGTTTCATTGCATATATTTTATAGCATAAAGTGATTTTTTTAAAGGCAGTCCAAGGTATACCAAGAGATGTGGTGTGAGGAGCACTCAGACATATACAAGCAGAGCCACCTGTTTTGTTTGTCGAGCTCCAGTGTCACACATGGTCCATTTTGATCAGTTGCCCAACAAAAAGGCTCCAGTGAACAGCTCTGAACCACAGACATTAAGCAAAATTCTACACTTTTTTATTTTTTAAGAGAAGTCTGCACATCAATAAATTTACCCTTTGATATCAATAAGGTTAAAAGAATGATCATTGTCAGTTGCAAAACAGTGTTTGCAAGCGATAATAGAAACGTAGGCATTTAATGCAAAGCCACTTTTCCTGTATGTACGTGCAAGCAGTAAACATATTTAAATCTTATGAGAGAAAGATAACAAACCAACAGTGGATTAAACATACTAGTATATACCCAGGTTCCCAGGCACCTAAATTAGTAGCAACCCATTCAGCATTGGGGGTATCTTTTTGGTGAGGTTACAATATAATTGTGCCCTGGTTTTGTTGTTGTTTACTCTGTGTGACATCTATTGACTCAAATGAGCCATTTTTTATTCCTTTGTAGACATGAGAGTGAATTTAGCACAGTATGTTATCACAGAGCTCCTCACAGACAGTGCTGACAAATAGCTATGTGGACAACCCATTCAGGCTGTAGGACTATCCATCAGCAATGACAGTAGCTGGCAAACCAGTGCTCTTTATATCAATTTGTTATTTTCTAGGAAGTTACCCGGCTTCATTATTATTGGGGGAGATAAAACTAAGATGAGAGGCCAAGACCCTCATTTGGTTCTTAATGCACTCTCATTGCTTTGATGTATTACAGAGAACAAAATTGACTGATGTGGTAGCTCATTACACAGGGAAAAACACACACTAAAATAACATATTTTCTTTACCAACAGTTCTGTGGCAACTAACATAGTTTAGGAAGGATCCAGGGACAGTTATTTAAAATACATCTTCCCTATTTGTTCCTGATAAAAACCAAAATTGGTTTTATGATGTGCAGACTTTAGGTGCAGAAAATTCTGTAAGAAGGTGCATCTTAAATACCAAGTATATAATTTTGACACCTCTTGCAATCCAAAGGATTTTACTGATTTTTACACAGAGTTGTACAGTGCTGCTTTCACAGCACTTCTTCAGGACATTCTTCCTGGCTCTCTGTGATACTTGAGAAACAAATCCTTCCCGTCTCTTGCACAGTAGGTGGAAACCATAATTGCTTCACCAGAGATGGGGAACATGAGTCACTGAGAGGCTAAATGACTTTCCTGGGGACCCATGAGACCAAAAGCAGTATCTGGAAAACCCAGGATTAAAAGATTGAATACAGATTCTGACCTGAGTTACATGCTGGCCTGAGGGGGGTTGTAAGTTAGGGCTTAATTTATTTGTTATTAGTATGTCTTATCACTCACACGGTAATAGCTAGGCAAAAAAGGCTACTGCTTTGTGACAGGAGTTGGAGTCCAAACAGACAGGGATATGCAGCTGGGTTGGGTGACAAGACATCTGTAGTGTCTAGGGGATGTTCAGAGGGCTGTAGTTGCTCATGGTGACTATGGCAGTACTGCGCAGAGATCCATTCACAGGCTGTTTACACTGTACATAAAATGGCAATTATATTGCATAAAAAAGGCCCCAAAAATTAAACTAAAGTTAAAAGCAGTCTAAATCAATACTAGCTCATTTTGTGTTTGATCCTTAAAAATCCACATTGTGTCCATCAAATGCACCTCTTGGACTACTGGTATAACTCTCTTCCAACCATGATGGGTAACAGATAAATAAGCAGGCATGGTATTTGATTCTCTGGGAGTTTCCTAGTATATGTATGACTCATCTGAGGCCTATTTCCCCTCAGAAGTAAAGGCTCTTCTTGCTAATTTCATTCTTATGTTGGAATATGGAACTTGGAGTACTTGCAGTGGGATTCATCTTGTCTACCTTTAGGCTTGGAAAGAACTGGGACAACATTTAGACCTGTAGTCCATGATTCTTCTGTCCTACTTTAATTGTCTACTGTAGGTTGCATTTAGTCTGACAAATCTAAGCCCATTTTATTTTATCTGTACTCAAACCCAGAGGGCTACCTGTCTCACCATCTGGGAGTAAGACCCAGAATTCAACTTCACTGATGTCATAAATAATGTCATATTGTCACTAATGACCAGAAATACACAGAGCCTTGAGTTTGTCTCTGATCCCAAAGTCGCTCTCCTTGGAAAAGTCCTAAAATTTTTGATTCACTACTGTCTCAAAGAGGGGAGAGTGATCTATTAAATCACGCATATTGCTCCCTCATGGCATAGATGTTTCTCAAACCCTTATGTTCGTGCTGGGACTCACTCTGTACCTGCTTATTTGTGAGAGATGAGAAGCTCAGAGTACAAGCTGAGACAGCAGCAAATATGCACAGGTGCCAGTTCTTCTCTCAGCTATAATTAGACAGATCTCCTAATGTGAGGACAGAACGATCCTTCGAGCTGTAAAATATTTGTCTTTCATGATCTGTCACCCTCTGACTTTTAGTTAAAGAGATGCTCCTTTTCCTGGAACATGCACATAGATAGGATCAATATCATAATCTCGTCTGACAGCTACTCGAAAGGTTCTTTGTGTTGGTTAGGTTTTGGCAGCTGAACAGAGCTGCCACTGCATTTTCTTTCAATACTGACTAAGCAATAGGCTTGCCAAAAAGTAGAAAAAAGAAAATAAAATTCTTTAAAAAAAACAACTCAGCCCTTTTGTTACTCCAGTGAAGTGGAACAGATACTTCAGATGCTGGTGGTGGTACAAGCAGAAACCTGCTCCTACTCCCCTGCCACCCTCCAAGGACAGATGGATGAATGGTAGTGGCTGGCTTAAAGATGTCTTCATCTGTTCTGTTCATAAGGAAAGCAGGGACTTGACACCAGCTTTTAAAGAAAACAGAAGATGCAAAATTCACTAAACTTTATTGGTTTGAATGTATAATGATGATAGTTTAATGGCAGGAAAGAGGCAGATGATTAGAAGTGAGTAGCTCTGATTGCCCTTGTACACTGCTCCAGATAGCTTCACAACACTCCTGAATCCTTGTTTGCTTTGTCTGAAGCTGAAATCCCACAAGGTCTGGATGTTACCAGCTGTCTAGCTAACTAACTGCCAATGCTTTCCCTGAATACAAGCTATCAGCTTCCACAACATCAGCCAACTCCCTTGAGCTCTTCCTCACTGTCTCTCTCCTGTGTGATTGCTTTTATCTATTGCTTGCAGGAGCTTCTTCTAATCATATTGCTTCTTGCCTCTGAGGGTCAAACACAAGACCATTGCTACCTACACAAATGGGGAAAACTGTCACCTTCACTAGACTGATAAGCATTTGGCAGGCAGGACACTGTGAAGTAGAAGAGCAAACAGCCAGCAATCTGCAAACACCATAAATATGTTACAATCTCAGCAGGAAGATGGGCACTATATGTACCAAGAGGCCTTTGTTTAATGAGCTGTCAGAAAGCAGGCATGAAATTATGTTTGAAAACATGTGCAAGCTGCCGAGACAGAGCTGGGGCACTAAAAAACCTCTTTGACTTTTCTGTGGGTGTTTGGAATGTCTTATCAGTTTGAGAACTGTCATGCGATGAGAGTTATCATTAGCAAGGTAATAGCATTTGAAAGCTACTGATTTTTCTCTCTCAGCTTCATTTTGTGACCTAAATGAGCAAGAGAAAAACTTACGGTTTCCTTTCTGCTGAATTTTTTTCCTGAAAACATAGCCAGAAACCCCAAAGCGAGCATAACAGTAGGAGATAAATCAAAATCATTGTAAATTGTAAAGGACTAACCGTGGAAGTCAAGAATATTGCTGCTAATCCTGTGGAGATTGTGTTCGTATTACTATAAAGCACTTCCTGCCATTCATTTGTTTCAATCACATACACAAAAAGCATCTGAGTGCAGATGACTGCTACGTGTGACGGCTATATGAGGGATACTAGGGGTCAGGGCCAACAGTCTTCAATTCACTGGTAGTGAAAAGCATGATTGCTGAAGTATATTGACAGTGTTAGGGTCAGTTTGGGTAGGTGTAATAGGGTGTGCGCAAAACAGTGTGTCCATGCTGTTAAATCATGTAGAACAAGTTGTTAAAGATTTAAAACAAATCCTCAAATATCCTTTGGGGTCACAAAGTTCTCTATTTCTAAGATAAATGAAATGGTTTTCTTAATGCTCAAGCATCTGTGTTTTCTCTGCTTTTAAGAAAACATTTTGCTGATTCTTTTGTTACTTGAGCATTTTTGGTCCACCCCAGAGCTTAAAGGAGACTGTGAATTCTGAACTGAATCAATGTCAATCAGGGAGGTATTAATTTTCAAAAATGGCTTCTTTGTCTTTCCTTTCTTATCAAAGATGGGGATAAAAATCCAAAACTTCTAGGTTGGAGCTATTGGAACCCAGATCCAAACAAACCGATGGAAGAGGACCTTTATAGGTCCTATCATTTTTTTCACAACATGAACCAGTCAGGTCAGCAGAAGGACAGTTTCACCCATGTTAAAAAAATACATGAAAAGAAGCAAAGAAATGCTTGAAAAATTACATTTTTGGAAATTTTGCAAAGGAAAGTGTGATGTACAAGTAAAAAGAATATTTTGCAGAAGTGATTTACTTGCCAATTAATTGAAACTGGAAAAAAAATCACATGTTGGACAATAAACAAACAAAGAAGTGTTTCTGCCATGAAATGCCTCTCCGAGTGTCATAACATTTGTAGTTTTGTAGCCCTCATTGTATGTGGGCTGTGTTTATCTATCTATCTATCTATCTATCTATCTATCTATCTATCTATCTATCTATCTATCGATCTGTCTATCCCATTATCTACCTGCCCCTCCTTACTCAGCCTCCCCATTGCACCATGGAAGATGTAGCCTAGCAGGGAACCATAATCTTAAAGGGTAGTACAGCTGTAACCCCTCTGCACTTCACCTATCACAACCCTGAGTGTTTCCAGATAGGAGAATTCAAGCCATAAATTTCCAGGTTTGGATTTTTCCCTTAACAGTCAAATATTTCCATAGGGAAATGTTTTCCAAGCAGCATTTTCAATGTTATTGCTTTGCCAGTGTAAAGCAGATGAGGACAATAGAAACAACAGATAACCCTTCCATCTTCTGCTTTCTATTAGGTAATCTGAAATAGGTCAAGTTCCACAAACGTGTTTCATTTTACCTCTGCTAATATGCTTCAGAGCATCAGGCTACTAAAGCAGTGTTTGATTCTACTATGAACATAAAGGTATGGATACTATGGAAACCAAAAATATCCTGTTAATTCATACAAGAAACTGTTTTGTCTGACTCTGCATAGATCATACAGTGCATGCAGGAAATCCTTCGATACCGCTGCCTTCTCAATATCGCAAACTTTCATGAAAAACCACACCAGTTCTTTCCTTCTCCTGAGAGGGTGTCTGGCTTCCAAAGAGATTACATACTGTTTGAATCAGAGTTAGGTGCTGAACTGCAAGGAGATAGAGTAACAACTCTTAAGACCAAAGGAAAACTGAAAACCATTGTGCAATTTTTGAAATTGAAGCATTTTATAAGGTGCTCTTTTTTCACTTTATTTTCTCTTCTCCATGCCATCTTCACTATTGTGCTCAATGTAAAAATTAACACATAATATTTGTTTGATTTTTGCTTTTTTTTCCCCCTACCTTTCAAAACACATTTTGCAGGGTATTAAAGGGAAAAATAAAATTGTCATCTACCATCAGTATAGAGAAGGTTATTTATATACTCTTAATTTTTGAAAATGCCTAACACCATAAAAAAGCTCTGCAAAGTGCTGAATTAAGAATCTTTGGGCAAGCCTATCAGCACATCCAAGGTAACTACCTCTCCACAAAGAACAGAAGGGGAAGTGCTAGAGATTGATGGGGAAGAAAGAGGGCCAAGAATAAAAAGAAAAGAGGATTGTCATTCACAAGGCAGTGTTCGTTAGAATGATCTCATGTACCCCATGGGCTGGCCAAGGAGTCGTCACAAGCTGGGGTTGTCACAAGCTGGAGACTGCCCAAGCTTATTGAAGTCATAGTACTATGAACTGGTGCACTTTCCTTCCATCCCATGCCAGGGGACCACTCCAAGTGCCTGCCACGCTTCAGCCAGACAAGAAACGGAGCAAGAAGCTAAGCCATGAACAAAGAGAGGGAAAAAGAAGAAATTATTAGGAATTTTAGGGATTGTCCATCACATGGCATCACAAATGTTGACAATTGCATTTAGAGCTATTTAAGGTGCTGCTAGCTGGTCTGTGACCTCGTGAACGGTATCAAAAATGGTGAACTGGGACCTGTTTAGTCACTAATTTCTTCCACCAGAGAAGAGAGCACACAGCAAAGGGGCTTCAGTCTGTGGAAAACCACACATTCCCATGGAGAAACAGGGCTGTTCTCTAAGGCTTGAAATCTTACATAAGCCTATTTGTTTAGTCAGTGGAAAGGTAGGCACCTTTGAAGGCCTCTGAAGAGCAATTCAAGTGCCTGAAAAATATGCTGAAGGGGGAGCCAAGGGCATGGGGACCTCAGCTGAGGAAGCTTGGTGTGAGGTATTAACCACCTCAGTCAGAGTGGGGCCCGAGTCCCCCTCCTGCTGCTCTCAGCAAGGCAGGACACAGCTCTGCAGAGCATGTAATGTGGTAGGAACAGCCTCCGGGAGCCTCAGGCAGCAGGAACCACACCTTTTCTCCATTCTACCTTGACAGAATTGGCCAGGGTTGGAGGCATCTTTCATTTCCCAGTTCTGTTTTTGCTGCAGAAGACACAGCTTCTTTCTATTTTTCTAGACTGGCTGATCCCAGCATGCTCCAAATCCATAAAGGAAAATAGGAAATGATTTTCTTAGTCCCTGAATTGACCCGTGGGTCTGACAATCCTGCTAGGCTCGGCAGTTTCTCTGTTGGCTTGAGGAGCACATGTTTATGCACCTGGGATCATGCAGCTTGAATTATTCTTTTAAACATTTTCATAGAGAGTGGCAGTGTAACAGAAATCACTAAACAAAATGTACATTGTGTGTGACAGTTAGCAATGGGCCGGTTCACAGATTGTTAAGGGCTATTGAAAGTCACGCTTATGTTTTTCTTCTTTAACATTTTTCAAGGACAATTTGATTGCATTTCCCAGAAAGGTTAATATAAACAATCTGCTCCCCTCATTTTTATGAGAAGCGTTTAAAAGTAAAACGTCCTGCTGTTATTTTACTATTGCCTGTGTTATTGATGGCTGAGGATTCCCAAATAGGTTCTGAATTTTTGCAGCTTTGCACATTTCTGGGAGAATTGCTCAAAACTTCACTATCTCATTCTCCATCCAGCAGCACTGAGAAAGACACAAATTTCTTCAACATTTCTTTGAACACAGTAGGGCAGAATTCATTGCCTGGACTTCAGCCTTGTGAAGGATAGATGTCACCTCTGAACTCATTATTTAAATGGCCTCTACAGCCACCAGAGGGGCAGAGAAGCAACTTGTCTCTCATAGGTGCCAATTTTTGATAGAAGATATTTACGCTATGGAAGTGGCTTTCTTTCCCCACTGAAAATAAAGCCAGTCAAAGCAACTCAAACTAAGCCATTCTTGTCTTGTTCTGGTTTGTTCCCTAGCTCTGCCTTGCAGATTATGTCAGCAGGACACCTCTGCTGTCACCATCTTCCACTGTGATGACTGGCTCCAGTGCTTAGTCATGTAATCTACACTTAGTTAATGAATAACCAACCAAACGAACAAAACAAACCAAACTAGACAAACAAAAAAGATGGAAATATTCCCTTTCAACAAATAAGTTCTGAATGCTAGTCAAGACTATAAACTATTCTCAGGCCAAATTTGCAAGTCTGCAGTAAGTCTAGGTCCACAAATAAATTTTCCATCTTACTGGTATTTCTGGTTGACCTTTCAGGTTAATATTGTTATTCAGTTTATTTGGATGCTTTGAGCAGAAGTTTGGACTAGATTATCTCTGGGGGTCCCTATGATTTTCACATAATTTGATGAGCTTGTAACATATTACCTGCCCACTAGTCATTCAACACTATTCATCTGAATGCCAAAGTTGGATGTTGTATTGGATTTGCTCTATTTAATTGTATGTGCTATTTTCATGCACACCTTTGAACATAAAGATGATAAAAACGTCCTCTCTCCCTAGCCAAGTGTAAAGCCTCCCCACTACTTTCTCATCTGTAAAGATAACATGGACTGTACTGACTGTATTTTGAGAACATGTTCAGATCTGTGTCCTGGCTGCTGACCAAGCTGGGGGACTGCTCTGGCAACTAAAACATCTGATACTGAGGACAGTAGCAAAACTGTCACTGGCCTGATCTGGGCTACATTCTGGGGCATTATTTGTACACATGTACCATAAAACTACCTGCCTTTTTGCTGTAATATCAGCTGAGGTATCCCTCAGTTTCTGCCAGAAATAGCTAGCTTGTCAGTTCCTAGCACTTAAAAAGCAGATGTAGCTATGAGAAGTGCACAGATTTCAGTGCAACACAAAATGATCCCTCCACAACATGATATGTCAAGCTTTAGTTAACTTTAGCAAATTTCTCTATTTTAAAACTTATACTCTTTAAATGGATTGATTCATAAGATGTATCTCTGACAAAGTCAGGACCTTTTTCTCTTGGGGCAGACCACGTCTGGGTTTTGCTCTCAGATGCACAGATGCATTTGCCATTCCCTCACTTTTACCTGCCCTTTACATTCAAACAGATGCATACAGCACTTTCATTCAGATTTTGTGGGGTGTATTTGATCTCGCTACTGTGGCCATTGGTGCATAAAAAAAGGTTTGTCAGTTTCTATTAGATACTCAGTGGCTGCAGGCACTCAAATGCAATTGACCAATTTGCATTGAAAATTCCAGTGTGTGCAGGAACATGTGTGGGCACATCTGTGGAAGGATGCCTGTACATGTATTTAAAAGTGACTTTTTTTAGGAAAGAATAATGCTCATGAAGCTAAAACAAACAAACAAACAAAAAAAACCCCAAAAAAACTAAGACCTACCTACTCCTGTGTTAAAGCAGTGTTTACTATACCTCTTCAAGGCAAAAGGAAAAGGCAATAAAAATTCAACCCCAAAAAATCCAGGGTGTTGAATTAGGTAGACAAGTGGAAACTAAAAGCACCTGTGCACACTGTGGCTGATGGAGCCAAGTCCCACAAGTCTGTTGCAACAGATCCCACCACAACACCACGGTCTGACACAGGGGGTGGCAGCAGGGAGAACCCCATGGGGATGTGTGGGAGAATATGAAGGGAACACCGGGTTTGCCAGCAAACCTTTATCGACAGAGCTGCTTTGGATCTTTCCCAAACAGATCTGATTCTGAAACATATTCATTCCTGTGTTGTAGGCAAATCTCTGGGCATAAGGTGTGAAGCACAGTTACTGAACCAACAGGAGCCATTTCCTATGTTCCACCAGCCCACCTGGCAGCTCAGTCTCCCAGTGGCATTTCTGCAGAGGTTACGTGTTCAAGGCTGGAGACTAAGCTTCTGGGTTTAGTCCCTGCCTCCAGTCTTCCTTCTGCCCCCTGCTCCAGGCTTCCCATGTCACATCCCTCATCCCTCCTCTCTGCAGCTGCCACCTCGTTAGTGGCAGAAGGAGGAGAAGGAGTGCATGGTTTGGGTAGCAGTGCCATGCCTTGCTCCTCATGCCATGATCCTCAGGAGGCATACCTTCCCCAGCCCTTCCCAGCTGTCTCCTTTCACTCACCCATGGGATCTCACAAATCTGGAAGCTAATCTTCCTCCTCGTGTCCCTGTATTCAAACATGCCCATACAGAAATATATGTAACATATCTACATGCTCAACATGTAGGTGTGCTCATGGTATAACTATTTGCTCTTAGGAGTTCTATACATCTTTGGCAGTTGCTGTTTTTTACTTTTTTATGTATATAATAATATATATATATAGTTTTATACCAGACCCAAATTAAGGAAAGTTCCCATTAAAGCCATTCTAAAAAGGCAAAGGACATGCCAGGCCATTCAAGGTCTAAAATTTTCAGAAGTGATGCCTCCAATATTTTGGCATGTGGCTTGAAACACATAGTAAAAAACTAGTTTTCTGAAGAGTGATGATGGCACTCTCTAGTAATTAAAATCCTATAAGAGGCAAACCCAAATCAACAGTCATTTTCCAAAATACAACTTTCCAACATTCACAGAGCCTTCAAGTGGAGAAATGGAAGATCTTACTTTATGCTGAGAAGATTATAGCCCACATACCGGTGAGAAACTCAAATACATCTTGGTAAACATTCCCTATTTAAGCAACATTTTCCAGAGTCTTTCATTCAGTCTGTAAAAGCCCACTACAAGACAGCTAACATATCTACTCTCCAAGACTTACTCACAAATCATCTGGTTTAAAAGAACACTCTCCAAGTACACTCCACAAAGTTTTCCATTTTGCCCTCTCAGGCAGCCTAGCAACATTACTGGCAATAAATAATACTGCAAAGGAAATTCTGTGTCAACTAGGAGGGTTAAAAAACAGACAGAAGAAAATGTACAAAAAAAGAGTAATTTATTGCACCCTAGCATCTGCTTTTATCTGTATCCTTTTGAGAACAAATTAACAAGTCCTGCCTATCTCCATATGTTTCTTTATGTGGAACAACATGGTTCTGAAAGTATGTGTTCATTCAGTCCATAATAGCAAAGATGTATGTTTGTTATGCACTGGAGAATATGAGAATTATATGTTGATGATACTTTTATAATATGATAAATCACTGCAAGAAAAAAGAAATATTTTATAAGCTAGAAGGGAAGATTTGGGGGTTCTTTTTGTTTGTTTTTTGTTTGTTTGGTTGGTTTTGTTTGTTTTTTGGTTGGTTGGTCGGTTTTTTGTTGGTTTTTTTCTACAGAAAGCAGCTTAATCTCAGTGTTTCATGTACACTCTTCACAATCCCCATATGCTCAATGAAATCACTCTTAGAAGGTCAGTAATGAATGTATTTTTGTTTTTAACAATTAAAAACAAATTTAGTGTAAAAACCAGAATGAAAGTGACTTTTATTCTGAATAAAGCTCCTTTTTTTCTTGGATATAGCCTATGTATTTATGTACATATGTATTTAAAGGACTTTAGCAATTCAGCTGTAAATCCACTCAAATCTTTGAACTAAATTCTCAATAAATATGCAGAATTTAAGGTGTAAAAAACAGTATTGAAAAAAGTATTTTGCCCTAAATTAGCTGTGAACATATATAAACCAAATAAAATTTCTGCTGTAGTTATTTTGTTGTATAAAATAGCTTTACCTTAAGTTTAAAACCTAATACTGATATAATTTCTATACTAACAAGAGAGTAAAACAATTACAGGACTTTACACTAAATTCAATTTTCATTTACATTCAATTCAATTTCAATTTTCAATTCAAGATCAAAATATTGTGGAAACATGGCTCTTAAGGCAGAAGAAAAGACATATCTGTATCTAAAAATGTGGATTATATATGTTAGGATTACAGCTCAGAATAGCTGAAAAAGTTAATGAGATTGTATTGACTTACACCAGTTTGGGATCTGCATCTGAACAGTGGTGGGGCAGGGAAGAGATTGTTTACTTGAGCCAGACACCAGTGACAATTGCAGAGATAACATTTTCCCAGTTGCAAGGGGGGGTTTTAATCATACGAAACCCATTTAGGGCGTTTTGTTAGCAATCATTAAGCTTGTGTGGTGCTTTTAGGCACTTAGCATATTTCTGTAAAACTGTTAACATACTAAATTAATATACTGAGGAAGTGCCAATACAAATCAAGCAAAAGGCAATACTAAGATTATCAAACTTACAAGATGGCTTTAAAAGTTATAAAACTGTCTAAAAACCCTTGGATAATTGGATAATTCTCTATTTCTTTCACTTTTCGTCTTGGTTCTGGGGCTTAACAGGACAATCAAATTTTAACTTTTTTTTTTTTTTTTTTTTTTTTTTTGATAAAAGTAAAGCTTAGAAATATTTTTTTTTGGTTTTTTTTCCATAATGAAATCTGACATCCTCAAACAGATCCCTCCAAGACCATGATAATTAAGAGGAAGAATAGCACATGTTGGCAATAATTGTTTGTAGATGCCCCCAGTCAATTTAATTGAGAACTGAGTTCTATGACAAGGTTGTTGAACATGAACAGGCAAATTATTTTTATTATGGAGAAGGATACCAGCCATGCTAACAAAAGGCATCATAGGTGATAAGTAAAGCTTGCTCATCGAAAACATGGTGATGTCTCCTCTCCTTAATGATTCAACATCAAAAATTATTCTAGCAGCTCTAGGAATTAAGCTTCGAGCTTTAAGTGCATGTGAGGCTTTTATTAAAATGGATGGGTTAGAGATACCATAAGAAAATTAGCCTAGATAATTTACTACTTTAACTTCAATAAACATGGAACTTTGAACTAAACAAATCAGTTCAATTCTGCAGAAATTTTCTACTGCGGCTCTGTATCTCTGAGTGATTTTTCTTCTTGGAAATCACATCAAAATGGACCAGACGCCTACACAAGAGAGAGGCTAATTCAAAACATAATTTTTGCCCATATTAAAAAAGGAAACCTTTCAGCCACTCAGTTGAGAAGTTTCAGCAGGATGACTCTCTGGACCAAGACGCTGAGACCTGCCATCTCACAAACAGACATTTTTTCCAATCTGCCCAAATCTGCCCAATTTATTAAGCCTTTGAAAAAAATCTTGCTCTACACGTGTTCAGTGCAGAGTCTTTAGGCTTGTCGGACACACCACATCTGTACCTTTTCCTTCACTGTACATCCCTCCTTTTGCCACATTTGCCATCCTTCATCCTGTTGCTGCAAAGCAACCTCTGCTGGAAAAGGGTTGTCATGAGTTTAAAAGCTCTCCTTGGGTGTTTCAATGGTACTTCTCCACACACGCAAGGGGGAGTAACTACTCTTGCATTTGAGCCACTTGGTTGGGATTCAAGGTGTCTGGGGGTACTCCTTAACCTGCCACAGCTGTGGTGGCTGTGCTCCATGGACCCTGTCATCCTGACTCTCCTTTTCTTTACCCTTGTACCACAGGACTGACAGTCTATTCCCCCTAGTCCTGCGCCTGCTGCGAGTTTAGATAAATAAAAATGTGTTGTGATTTTAAGGGAGTAAAAATACATTAAATTCAAGGGTTTTATATATAATCTCCACATGAACATCTGGAAGCAGATGTTTAGAATCCCTTAAAACTGGATGTTTATGGCAGGGGGAGAGGGCAACTGGGATCCTACCAGGAGGTGTCCAAAGGCAGACAGAGGCCTGTATGCACACACCCTGTCTCTGCTGGGGGGTAAACCGGGATGTCCACTGAGCAGGCTGGTCAGACATGTAAGAGCAGCTCCTTTCTGAGTGTCCTCAGCATCATGCAATCCTATGGGCCTAGAATAAAAAATACATGGTTGTCCAGAACTTTGTTAGAAGGGGGAATATCTTTTATCAAATTGTATATTAACATTGAAAACAAAATCAAACTAAAACAAGAAAACTTGCAGTCTTTCAAGAACTTCTACATGTCTGACAGAAAGGTAGCAGACTCCCAGTACAGGTTGGAAGAAATTATGCTAGCTTGATTATTTTAATCTATAACATAGTTTGAGAGAAAAGAGTGGTACTCCTACCTCTCCCTATACAGTCTACATTTTATAGAACTGCAACTACGACATAGTATATAACATGCTGTGCATTTGAAATATGTTTATATGAGGCTCCCACAGAATAGGAAAGCATCATGTAGTGAGGAACAGAGTATTTTTATACACATGCCAGAGGCAACGGCTGGCCTGGGGGGGACTGACAACTTCTGAGCATATAGGTGCATGGTTTTCATCCTGGTGTTGTCCTGCAAACAAAGCAAGCTGTCCCATACAAAATCAGACAAGTGAGTTTCCAGCTACAGAATCTTTTTTTCCCCCTACTCTACTTTTCCTGTGGTATTGAGAGACCCAGGGCAGCAATAGGCTCTTTACACCCAGCCGACTTCAAAACAGTTTCTATCTCGGATTACCAGAGTCTGCAGAATTCAGCTGTTTTGAAAGCAGTCAGAGGTCACTGCAAATCAGCAGTCTTTGAAAAGTAACCTGTCAAGGCATCCACTTCTCATGGTTTACCACATCTATCTAAACATATCTATACACAAAATGGATGACGTCTCCTGCTGCCCTTTCGAATAGTTTAGTGTAAGACCTCTCTGTTTTCTCAGCCTTTGTACTGCTCTGATACACAGGGCCAGCCGGCAGTTCCAATTAAAAGAGCAGAGGGAAAAAAGAGTGGGTAGATCTTCTTCCAGATGGCTTTGAAGAGACATCAATCTGCTACAGAGGTTCACAAGACCCCAGACAAGTAGTTAGATAAATCAAGACTATGCATTAAGGCTAAAATCGCAGCATTACATCAAACCCAAATGTTTTTTCAGTATATTAATTACCACAGCAATTTGGCTGACTAGAAAAGGTGAAAGTGTAAACTTTAACTGAAGAAATCAAGGACCATATTACCAAGTTTTAATACTTTCCCATTATTCCTATTATATGCTAGTTATTCTTATTGTCACAATCCTCTAATGTATCCAGCAAATGTGCACCTGTACACACATACATGGAGTGCGGTCTATCTGAGAGAAAGGCGGGGTAAAGAGCACAAGCCAGTGTGCTCCATCATCACATGTAGCAGTTAAATAGCTGCACAGCATCCTCCCTGCAATGGCTGCATCCTCTCCTGTCTCTCTGTACTTTCCTGATCAGTTGATGCCAACACAGGAATGTCTCTTCTGGCACTGGATTTTGAAGGTTAGACCTCCAGCAGACTGAGAAATAAACAGTACCCTGAATCACTGTCTTTTGAGATGGCTGAACTTGCCATGGCCATGGATAGGCTAGAATGAAAGTTTGTGAAATTCCCCTGCACAGGACAAATGTGAGGACACTAAAAAAAAAAGAAAAAAGAAAGAAAGAAAGAAAAAAATGTTCCATGTTCCTGCAGGAATGACATGGTGCTGGGGCAACTGCTAACCATAATAGCTTGGTGGCTTTGGTAGAGCATAGCATGGATCGCCCCATCCAAGCATCACATTTCCTGCACTCATTTATACCAACAGAAAATCCTCTGCTCAGGAGTAGCACGGATACTTTGTGATCATGAACACTGGTCTGTGAAAACATGAACAGAGAATGTCAGGATAGAAAGGAGGAATTTGCAGACCTCGGCGCTTCCCAAACAGTGTCTGCACCCGCTGCTTCAGCGAGTGGCTGGGGGAGAGCAGCGGCAACCACACAAGCAGTGGGAGCCCGGGAGGCCCTGCTTGACCCCGGGTTGCCCTCGGGGAGCTCGGAGGTGGAGTCTGATTCTGAGATCCCCCCATGGTGAGGCCATTTCCCCACTCCATGCAGGCTGCTGCAGCCGCTGGGGAGTTCCTGCTCCAACAGTGAGGGCAAGGGGTGAAGGGGGCTGGTTGCTTTTGCAAACACGGTTAACAAAATGTTGATATTATGCTTAGCCGTTGTCTCCTTGTCACTAGTCACTTGCAGTTATAGGTCCAGATGTTAAAAATGCCATCACGAGGCAGAGCTGATGAACTCTGCTGTTACTGTTACGGTCTTCTACATATTCAGGAGGTTCTGTAGCCTCATGGGACTGTGACCGAATGTCTAGAGAGGGGAAGGGGATGGCTTTAGGTTTTATTCAAACTTCAGTACTTTGCCTCTATATGGGAACTTATTTCATTTAAGACATCCGGGGGTATCCGACCTATCCTCAAGAAGACCACAGTTCTCCCTCAGGTCCTGTGCTGTATTTTTCAGCCCTGTGTGGACATCCCATTCTGCCCAGGGCATTTCAAATGGCCCTGGGCATTTATGCTTCAGCAAATTAGCTGAGTTGGCAATGTTCTCCTCTTGTCAGCAACTTATATCACATGCTGGTGGTGTGGTTGGCGAAACACAACAAAACTCACAGGGAAAAACTTAGTGATTTTATGGCAGGATACAAATGGAAAGAGTGTGATTCCCCTGGAAACTATGTTATTCTATCACCTAGGATTTATAGACTGTGCCTAAACTACAGGTGAGAAAAGTTGTCTTCTATAAAGCCACTGAAAGATGGGCATCTCCCATCAGGATATTCTGACTCAGACACTCTAAAACATTTCTTTCTTCTTACTCACACCTTTGGAAAAAAATTGAGAATCCAGATTATAAGACTGAGAATAAAAGGCCTCCTTTTAGGTAAGGTTATGTACTGTTTATTGCAGAGTAATTTAAAGCCACTGAAGAAGTTAGTAATTTAAAATTACATTAGGAAAAAAATTATTTTCCCAAAGCCTAAGTTAGACCTGAAGGAAAATACTTTTTTTTGGTACTTCAAGAAGTGTCCTGTAGCTCTCTTTAAAGCTAGTTTTAGGTCCTTTTCTAGGAAAAAATAAGATAAAATTTATAAACTGATAAATACATAGGTGTTAAAGAAAGACATGGTCATGTTTTACATTTAATTTAGTCGGACTTTGTATCTTTAAGGGGTGAGTGACTCCAGATGAAATCTCATCAAAGACAGTCATTTACTGGAAAGAGTAACAGAGTAAAAATTTCCCAGTATGGTGCTCCGTCATGAGATGAAAAAGAGAGTATCCAATCTGATCCAGCTCATCTACTGGACATAAGGCTGGGTCCACAAATCCTCCAGTTCCTCTTTGGTCTGTTTAGGCTCAAAGTGTCCCTAGAAAGCTATGAGGCTCACTCTTTGTCTGTCTAATCTTTCGTCTGAATAGTGGAAGGCTTTGGATTAACCATTAACAACCCAACATGCAGCTGATGGTTGGTTTCCCAGCTCCACTCTTGGGGGCACTGGTTTACAATGCTGTCCCTCAGATACTCACAGCCATTCAAGAGACTGAGACATGGTCTCGTGAAGGACATCTGTGACAATCACTGTTTGTCTTGAATGCTACAAAATATAAGGAACTATACAAGCATTATTCTGAAGAAATTATTTTTTTTATATATAAATAGCAGTGAGAATCCATACACGGTACATGTATAGGTCTACTAAGTTATCACAGGCTAAAGAGGGAACCTTCTCCCAGGTCCTTTTCCCAGATTAGGACCAATTTCACACCCGGGAGATGCTGCCTCCAAAATGCCAACACTGACAGACATATTGACACTTCAGCATTGATAGGGTTTCAATACTCTCCAGGTGGGCTATTTTCATCCCAGACTAGTAGTGTCTGCTCAAGAATTAAAGAGATCTAGATAGACTTACCACCTGTCCTGCTCCATTGGGCTTCAAGGCTGATAGAAGGGGGTCAGCAAGTGTCAGTGTGCTCCTGCGTCAGGGTACCCAGGCTGTAGCTGTTTCATATCTTTGAAGACAGATGTGCTTCTCTTTGTTTTACTATCTTCTTGCCTAATCATCCATCTGTGAGAAAAGAAGATATTATGAAGATACAAGTTACAGAGTAAAAGTTATGGCCTGTGTTATTTAAGAAGTCAGACCTGGTGACCTAGTGGCCCCTCCTGGCCCTGAAATCTGGAGTCCCTTCTGACTGACACAATCAATTCACTTACTGGAGAAGCCTCTGGGCCTAGGCTGTTGGCTCATCTTTTACACTGTTCTGCACTAATTGACAATAATGAAGGTATGTGTAGTCTCCACTAGATCACGTGTTTTAAGACAACTTCAGAGTAATCATAGCATTCATCAGCCTATAGATGTCATCAGCCTATAGACTCACTGTCAAAAATGAAATGAGACCAACTTTATGTCATTTTGCCTTATGTTCAGTTCCTAATTTTCTGGATGAAAATTTCCTTCTGTAAATAAGTCATCTTCCATAACAAGCTGAAGGTACAAATGCTCATATATATCTGTGCAATATTCAGCCTGACAGAAAATTCACTAAGTTCTCTGATAGCTAATTATTAACCCAAAATTTCAGATATAATGTTTTGCAGGCATAAAGTGCTGCTGAATTGAGTGCAGAAGGTGAGAAACAGAGTATCTTCTAATCCTTCCCCATCCAGTTCTCCATTGTCATATTTACTTCATTCCACTGGGAGTAGCTTTTCTTGGGGAAATATCTGCAGCACAGAAAATATCCCTAGCAGGATGAGAGTGGCTGCAGTGGCCAACCTTGCTGCCTCATAATAATCTGTGTGATTGACCTATCATCAAATATCAGTGGGACAAGGCATCTTGGCTATTCTCTGTTTCATACAGGTGATATGGAGAACATGAAATTAAACTAGAGCTGCCTTCAGGCTAGCCTCCAACCTCTATGGATAGTTTTCTAGGCAGAACTAGAGAAACAAAAAGCTATAAAAGAAAGATATAAAAGAAAAGAAAGAATACTAATCGGCCAATGAATTTTGATACAAAGTGTGTACAACACTTCTTCCACCTGCATTGTATATTTTCAGTACTCTGAAGGAAAGGCCAAAAGGGAAGTAATAAAAACACCCTTGGGTACTAAGAAATTGGCTCATAAAATAACTACAGTAACAATGTTGATTATTAGCTTTACAGTACAAGATAAATATAAATGGAGTATATCCTCGAACCAGCAAAATATGAGGAATCAATCTCAATAAAAAGAACTGATAGGATAAGCTATTTGGGAAGCAGATAGCAGCCCGGACTGGCTTAGAAACATTAGCCTGTGCTTCTCTGTAGTGATTGATGTCTTCTCCTGCCAGATGACACTGAACTTCACAGAGAGTGAGGCTTGGAGGGAGGTATTTGTAATGCCTGTCTGTAATCTCCAGAAGCATTATGACTTCTGTGAAGGATAAATGCAGAAATATCTGTATTTCTGCTAGAAGACAGTCTCTGCTCAAACAGAAATTAAACATATTTACAAGACAGTGAGTTATGATAGAAACCTGACCAGGCATTTTTCAAAGTGGCTGGCATCATCTGCTGACAGAGCCACACTCAGAAAGCCAGTCTTCAAACCTATAATGGGAAGCATGGATGTTATCACAGCACAAAAGTGCGAGAATTCAGATTTTTTTCCTAATCTTTTTCCTCTGGCAAAATTAAAATGGCTTTTGATTTTCTTTTACTTTGAAACAAGGCTAATGGTCATATTTTTGAAGGGAGAGGTAAAGGTGAAGTAATACCAAAGTTGATTTCATTGCAGGTCAATTCATCATTGATCTTTGCTCACCTGGGCTGCTATGACACCTCGTCACTCAAACATGTCTTCCTTTTACTCACTTCCCCAGCCAGACTGCCTCTCATGTGCTGGCTGTGGTCTCCCTTCCACTTGATCTGACATGGAGCAGCTTGAAAGATGGCTGAACCAAGTGCAGCATGGGACACAAATACCCAGCGGGAGACCTGTTGAAAAATGGCATGAGTCACGTCATTTCTTGTTCCTTGTGACAGAGAAAAGTCCCTAAGCTTCTGCTTGGGTTCACATCCTGGTTATAATTTCCTAATCATTCAGGGTGATGTCATGGGTAAAAAATGCATGAGTGACTGAAATTAAATTGAAGGCTAGGCTGTTCCTTGCAGTGTTACTTCATTACTAGAGAGGGAGAGGGAACACAGAGGGGTTTTTTCTTTTATCGCTTATGGTATCCTTATTTCTCAAGACAGGAAGGTCAACTTTTCCACAGCATCCTGCTATGCTGCTCTCCTTCAAGACATTAAAATACACCTAGAAATGTACCCTCTGGGCCTGTCTAGTGAACCCTTCCCTGGCTCCCAAGGTCCTTGGAACAGAGAGATTCATTATCTAACATCCCAATGCTGCAGGAAAATGGTCACCACAGGCTCAACTCAAATAGTTCTTTGCCCAATGCAGCTATTAAAAACCAATTTGTTAAATAGTATGACTAGGAAAATGCTTAAACAGGTCAGTTGTTCTAATTTTTCAGGAGGGAAGGAGGAATATCCTTCAAAGATGGTACATAAAGCACATAAGAAGACTTGATTTTAACCAGATGGCTTTTCAGTCTCAGGTAATTGTTATGATCAAGACACTATCTTTCTGAGGCATCTCCAGGACAATTTCTGTTCCAAGCACAACCAAATTATGTAGAAACAGAAGGCTCTATCCATAGCAGGTGAGATTCACAACCCCTTTGTATCATTACTAAGACCACTAAATGTAATGCTATGCTGACTTAAGGGAAGTATAACAATGACAATTATGATTTAAGAACATAACCCTAATTACATTAAAATAAAATAATAATAACATCATTAACAAAAAGCCACTTCTGAAGAGCAATTTTCATTCAGAACCAATTTGCCTGTTCTGGGCAAAAGTCCATCCTAATCATGCTGAAAGTCAATACATTACTCTGACTTGAGGCAAAGGCGCATCAATTCTTGACAGCTTCTGCAGATGCTCTGTCCTTCTGCAAAAAAAAACCCTTTAGTATTTGGACAGAGTGGTTTGCAAAAGGGTTTTGTGTCACAGCTATTAGGTAAAGTATAAATTCCCTCCGTGGAAAATGCAGTCATCCTCTATAGCAATCTAGTTCTCCCTTTCATGCATGAAATGTATCTCTAACTTGATACAGAACAGTCAATGGCTTGAGTGAGTGCTCTTTATGTGGCAGAAGCTTTCCATTTTCTGTGTTGCATTTTTAAAGCTCTGCAGACATTTTACCACGGAGCTCTGGCACATGAAGTGGGTTTGTGGTTTCACTGGGTTTGTTATTTCAACCACTTACAACAAGGCTAAACAAAGTCACCAGTGTCTCCCCTTAAGAAGAAAAGTCTGATCAGACCCACGGTCTATTATATGCCAATTCCATGAACTAGCAGTCTAGAAAAAGCAGCCACAGGGGAAAAACAGAAGTTCCATCTTGTCTGCAGACAGCGGTCTGGGCAGCGCTCTCCAGAAGCCCATGCTTTGTCTGCCCTGTGTGGCTCTTGGCCACACTCAGGGGCAGACCCCCAGACAAGGTAGACTTTGGCATGACCTTGCAACCATTCCTGTGTCCTGATGGGAATTAAGTTTATTCAGAGCACATCACTATGCTGGCATATGCCTGTCACAGCATGTCTGTATGTCTTAGCTTCCCAGCTCACACAAAGCAACAAGGTTGAGAGATTTCTGAACGAGTTCCTCCTCTCTCCTTAGCTTTACCACTTCATCTTCCTTTTTTTTTTCATTACATCAAGAATGTTTCATTAACATTTTGCATTAACATCAAGAATATTCTCTTTCACACTGTACCATGGCCCCAGCTGTGGTAACAGAGTGAACAACCTTGGCCAAGTGGCCGCAGAGGTAGATGTCATAGGCACTGGAACCCCATGACTCCCAGCCTCAGCTAGACCTGAAGAGTTACTGAAATGCTAACTACATCCTGAAAGCCCATTTGCTAAGGCATAAGGTGCTTTCCAAATCAGGCAAGCCAGATCCTGTTCCCAGACAAAAGAGTCTGGAGTCTCAGGATACAACATTTCTATGAGAAAAACAGGGAGAATAGCACAGGGGGTTCACATCTGTGACTGTTCGCTCAACTATTTTGGTAATGAACCTCATGCAGAATATAATAAATATAAACTTCATCTCATCTTAATAGAACATATTCCAGAAAACATATTTTCATAAAAAAACCCAAAGTTAGAATTCTCTTTGGTAAGAACACTCTCAGAAGGTGGCAGAGCTAATGCTGAGATGTGGCTGCAGCACGGCTTAATTTTTTTGTGTTGCATAGGTAATAAATTATTCTTTCTACTTTAGAACATAGATATATTTGCTAAATAGCTTCATATCCATTCAAGTCACATACCACCCCAAGGCTCTTCAACATAACAAATATTTACGACTTAAGTCACATCTCCCAAGTTAGATTATACTGCTTTTATGCCTAGGCATGAACTAAAAGAGACCAAAATACTCTTGCAAAAGAAAAGCTACAGGGATGCAGTAAGGTTTCTGAAGTTTTATAAGTTTACAAAAAAAAAGAGAAAGTAGACTGAGAGTGGAAAAACATCTTGTCGATATAGTAGCCAAGTTAAACCAGATGCTGCAAGGGTAACTTACCATTAGAAATCCCAGAGGTGGTTCTATTTACCAGGGAAGGGATGGAAGGGCTAAGGGAAATTAATATTAATTTGGTTTATTTAGCTTGGCCATTGGCCACAAAGTTCAGATAAAGTGCATTTCCCAGCCAACTCTTGTACATGTAAAGTTTCACCAAGTCAGATGTAAGTTATTATGTGTTTTGTCACTTCAACACGAAAAAAGAAAGAACTACAAAGCCATACAAAGGAGTGGTTTCCCTGCTTCTTTTGGCCATATTAGATGCTTTCATTGTGCAAACATACCTGTTAGAAATAGTTTTTTAACAATCCTGCCATTGGCCATCCAACAGTAAAACTGCAAACATGGCACTTCTCTGTAACTAAAGGATATGAGGAAAAGCAAATTCACCAGAGACCTTAATACATCAGATCCAAGCTTCTTTTTAGTATAGTATTTTTAAACCTTCTATGATTGCTGAGGGATGAAGGCTTAAAGATGAAGTGGAATTCCATGAGCAGGGCACTTACGGGGGCTTCCTTTGGACTCATGAATTGTTGCTGGGCTTGTGCCTATTTCTTGTGGTCAAACAGACAAAGGTGGACTACCTTCCATGAGATGTTCTAGATCACAAGAAAGCTAGGCTAAAACCTTGACTGGCATGGCAGATGAGACAACAAATTTCCAGTACAGCAGAAGGATGGGATGGGATGGGATGGGATGGGATGGGATGGGATGGGATGGGATGGGATGGGATGGGATGGGATGGGATGGGATGGGATGGGATGGGATGTGTGCTCGTGATTCCAGTGGCCCTATAGCTGACATTAGTATCCTGTCTACTGCACTAGTGCTTGCCCTAGACAAGAGATGGGTAACTTGTCTCCCAGCTTGGGCTGTAGACTGCTTACTATGTGCTGCCAAGAGGATACAGATTTGGAGTAGCTGCTTTTTTTCCCCTTTTTTTTTCAGTTTACAGAACTTATAGAGCAGTGACTCATGCTGGAACTTTCTTCCCTTCACTTTAAATTGGCTCCTTGTCACTTTTATGGAACAGAATTTATTTGAAGTTTTTAAAAAAAAAAAGAAAGCAAAAATATCTCCACACTGGTGCCCCCATTACACTACATTGTGTGTTATCTCCTGACTTCATTTTTCTGTGTCTTTTCTTGAAGTGCAGTGCCAGTGGGAAGCTGCATTTGTGACATGAAAGGCTTTTTAGGGGTGAGAAAGGCCTTGTATAAGAGAAAAAACTTATGTTTGCTGTCTGAGAGCAGTCTTGAGAAAATCTTGGCAAGAAACTTGCTCAGAGAGCAAGAGAAGAGCAGGTCAAGCTGGAGTAACATCCAAGCAGTAGTGGAATGCATGGGCTGAAGTTAAATCTCTAGCAAGATGGGCTTTAGCAAGAGCTGCGGTACATTTACCTATGACAGTTTCACTGCCTGTCACCTACTGTAGGCATCTTTCTCCTGTGCCATTTCCTGGAAAGGAACAACCCAGCTGCCTCATTTACTCAGTGAATACGTTTGGCGTTCAGGAGGTTGGGTGACAAACGTTTGTTAGCTGCATTTGCTCAGGCAAGGGCACTTGGCTATTGGTCCACCCCCGCTACACATGGCCTGTTTGTTGATCTGGCCATCAGTGCTGTTATGTTTCAAACTGTTGGGACCATGGCTCACAGTTGCCTTTCAAAAGGGAGGAAAAAAGGAAAACAAACCCCAGCAAGCTTGCTGCTCTTGTACTTGATGTGCAAGCGCTAAGCTGCCTTTTCCCAGGAAAGAGATATATCTTTCACACATAGGTCTTGATCCAGTTCTCAGACAACAAACAGCTGGATAACAAAATATCATGGTGGCTGGCAATGACTGGCAACTTTGCTGGCAACATCAGCTACCCTCTGGCTCCCAGGGGCATCTTTTGCTCGAAATAATCCATGGGGCTGGTTTGTAAAACATTTTCCATCCAAAGCTTACCTAAAACATTGCCAACATGAAGCCACTGTTTTCAAAGCAGGAAGGGAGAAAGAAGAGATCTAAACTTTAATTCCTGTGCCCTTGGTTGGATATCTGAGAAGACATATTACTTTCTGAATGGACAGAACTAACCATGCTTCCAGATCCAGTGAGACCTGTTCAGTTCCAAGAAGCCCACCTGTTAATCCAGGGATCTGGAAGTGGCTGAAGCTGACAGGGAGATGTTTGGCTGACCATCTCCTGGAAATAAGATGTCAAATATGACTTGGGAAAGGTGGCTAGTCCAGGCCAAAACCAGGGAATGGATTATGACTAAGAAAACTCCTGCTGAAGCAGGAAGCAGAGGACCTGGTGGAAATCACTGCCTGCCAGCATTTACCATGGTAGTTGTCAGCTGCCCCAAGGCCCTCACTGAAAGGCAGTGGGCTTACAGCAGTGTCCCTCCACAAAACCACTAAAACCTCATTCCTCTTCCCACTCTATCCTCATTTCACCTCCTCATTTGTGACTCTGCTCATGTCTCAGTGAGGGCACTAGGAAGAAAGTTTGAGAGACATCACTGTTCATGAGAGAAAGGGCAGCAAACCACAGTGGTTTTAGGCATGTCAGTCTAATTGCGAGTACCCAGGTGCACAATGCACAGATCACATCAGCATACTGATTTCACAGGTGTGACATGGAAATGCCAATCAGAAATGACTGTATCTAGGTTACATGAAGGGAGGGGGCAAGTTGAACCCATCCTATGCTGCAGCCACCAGGCACAACTTGGGAAATGGGCACTCTTGTTGCCTAGTCTCCCCTGTCATCAGAAAATTGCAACCAACAGCAGTATCAGCCACAACACCCTTCAACCCTCCTGACTCCTCAGGTTCAGCAAGAAATTTAAGCACATGCTCGTTACTAAACATAGTAACTGAAACCAATTGGGCTGTCCATGTGCTTCCAGTTAGGCATGATTTCCTCCAAGTCTCTGCTTCAAATGTACTTCACATTAGAAAAGAAAATGTCTGTAACAATATATAACAAGAAGGCAAACTGCTGCACATTAATCCTAACCAGCATGCTTCCTCCTGCCTACTGAAAAAGAGTTATTCAAAGCACAGGGTTCAATAAGTTGTCTGTGACCCACACATAGTTAAGTATTTTACCCTGAGATCACATCCACAAAATGAGCACAAGAAAAAAAAGAAAGAAAGGGAAAAAAAGGAAAGTCTGCATCCCACTGCGTTCATCCAAATCTTTGCCAGCATCTCCAAAAAGGAGAGTTTGTTAAACAGAAATTTAAGTTACTAGTAAATTGGCTTGGAGAAAAATAGAGAATCTTCTTTCCTGTCTTTGGGCAATGTTCTGTAGGGGCCTGTGGCACAGCAGAGATTTCAGAGGCACTGCCTGAGGAGCTACAGAAAAGACAAGCAACAATCTCTTCACTGAACCTCAGAGAGAGACAGTAGAAGGATTTATTATTCCACTGTATGCACTGCTTGTAAGCAGTTCATCTTTCTCCCTCTGTTTATTTGTGTCTTTTACTGTCCCTAATGAAGAATCCCAATGCTATCAAGTCTAAATTACAGTCATTTTATGTTTCTAATATTTATTCTGCTGATCTCCCCTCTTTTCTGGTGCTTTTGGCTGCTGAGATGTGTTTGACCCGCTGTTGGGAGGAGATACAGCTGCTGACTGCATTCTTCATTTCATCTGTTTTCGTCTGTTGGTATAACTCCACTAAAATCAATGAGACAGCACTCATATCAAGCTGGTATTACAGAGTTTAGAATCGGGACTAAAAACTCTGGACAATTTGGATTTCTGTAAATAATTGAAAATCTATCACCCAAGTTTTTCTGTGGCACTTCAAAATCTTCTGGAAAGTACTAAGCATTATACAGACATAATTTCATGGACAGATGGAAGACTGCCTATTAAAGAATTTGGTGCGGGTTTGCTGGCAAACAGTGCCCTTTGGTATACAGCCAGCTCTCAAAATCTGACACCTACATCATCTTTGCACTAAGAGAGAAAGGGGGGGGTTGTAAAAGCATGTTTCTGGAGCTTCTCTGGATGCTCAAACTTGATGGGAGAGTTCCCATGACAGGAGACACTTCACAAAGCCAGCAGTGAACAATCCACAAGTTTCTTCAAAGTCAACAGGACCTCACAGGGCAGTGTTTGTCCCTGCCTGGATGGTGGCTGTCTTACTTCCCTCAGTTTTATGGGTTCTAATCTATTTCCATCCCTTACCCTATTTTATGGTTGTGGTTGATAAGATAAATTAGTCTCTTTTTTGAAAGTGTCACAGTTTAAAGAGCACACAACTGTCAACCAGAGCCCACTGTTCTGTAGGCTTGTCCACTCCATGACCTCATGTAGCATAAAATAGAAATTAGAATTATTTTAAGACTTGAAAACACACATGCAGACATTTTTTCAGAGACTTCTGTAAGATCAGAGTGATTGTTTTTTTGTTCAGCATCCCACCCCCCACAGTGCTCGCTCGCTGTGGCCTGTGTGCATATCGCCAGCACATGTGCACGCACGCAGAAATGTGGCAAGGGGCAGGTAATTAGCCTTTCTGGAGGGGATATGCCTTTCTCCTGAGAGCAAAACAAGAGAGGTCTGATGGCAGGAGGAGAGCAGATGTAAGCTATCATGGAGGGGAGCTCACAGACAGGACATAAGGGGTAACATCTGACCAGCTGGAGGGACTGGTACTCACTTCATCTGAGAACACCAGAAAGCCAGATACAACCGAGCTTTCGTCGACGGAAAACTTTTCAGATCACATAGGCTATCCAAATGACTCACTGAGACAGGATTTCTGGTGTATGTGCTGTTCTATTCTGCTGATGCCCTGTAATATCCCCAAACCAGCCCTCTCCAGGGTGCTTTGGTGGGGTTTACAGATGCAGGACCTCGAAGGGGATGAAGGCTCACTGGGCACTTATAGAGCAAACCAAAAGCAAAACTCACAGCACTTCCAAACATGCTTACCCAAAGCTGTAGTCTTTTCACACAGAGTTGGTCTTGATCAATGATCAGCAGGATTTTTTCCAAGCCTGTTCACCTATTCCTAATGAAAATGGTAAGCTGAGGACAGTAGTTTCCTCTATAATGTGACCATTTCTTTCTCTTTTCCCCCACAGGTTTAGTGCTTGTGCTGACTGTTGAAAAATCAGTCATTAACAGCCAGGAAATGACTTTGCCATCAATCAGAATATTGCTCAGCCATGTTTCAGCTTTTTCCCCCTTTCTCTGCATAATTATTCTCATCCTCTGCTGATTACAGTTCATAATACCTATAATTCTCTCAAAATCAATCATTACTTGACTTTACCACAGGGTTACCAGTAGAAACAAGAAGGAACACAGGTATCCTGGATTTCTTTTTAGTTATTATTCTTATTTAACAACACACAAACTTTTAGGTAGATTACATTTAACCTTCCTCTTGGCAGTATTAAGCATCAATTATTTTATTTTAATTTTGTTTTAAATCATTAAGTGTTTGATTACACAGCCTCACCAGGTGTTGTGATGATATGTTACTAGCATGTTATTTTGACATGTAGTCTCAATGGTTGTTCTAAATTAAACCACAGTAAAAAGACAAATGTGTCTTGTTTGCCAGTACAGATTCTGCACTCAAAGTAAACCCAAGTATCTGATTTTTTTGATTGGGATTATTAGTAAACACAATTAATTCAAAGGCTGGCTTACAGTTCCGTAAGGCAAATTTTGAGTTCACTAAATTAAAAACAACACTAGATTAAAAAATCACATTTTGTTGAACAGAGTGGAAATTTGTAGCCCATCACACACAATTGTATTCCTACTACAGCTGAACAGGGGGTATCTGTAATTCCACTTGCACCATGTTAACTTGAAACCACTTTGCCTGTAAATATTTTCTCTTGCCCGTATATTTAGTAAGTTTCCCTTGCTGATTATGTGGTTCTCTCATGCAGAAAAAGGAAATATTTTAAAAAATGAAGGAAATAATTACAGGGAATAACCAAAATTGGAAGCTGGACTGAAGAGCAGGTGTGGAGTCCGAACTGACTTTTAAGCTAAAATAAAGCCTTAATTGAAAATAGACTTTCCCCTCCCCCTCCTTTTTTTTTAAATTTTGGTTAAGGAAAAGTATTGTATGACATCATACCACTATATAGAAAATAGGAACTAAATGAGCCTCCTCTGTGTAAGGGTATTGCATAAACACACACTAAGGAAGCCATTTTCCATACAGAACATTGTGATCCTGCAATTTTATATATATTCCTGCACAAAACCTATTTAGACATTTTTTATAGACTATTTACACGTCAGTTTCCATGTGCAATGTCCATGTTAAATGTCTGACTTTCCTTGGTTTACCAGCTTGCAACCAGCAATACATTGTTATTGATTTTGACCTGATGAACAGGACATCTGCATGTTTTGCTCGCGAGGACAAATCTGGGGGAAAACTCACAACGGTTAACATAAGAAAAAGGTATACCCATAAACTCTGCCCATTATAATTATTTGCCCTATGGAAATCATCTGCTCTGGTGTGTTAAGGTAGAAGACGTGCATTACTGGAGACAGTTTGCCAGCCTGATATTAAATAGCTAACTATACTGGGCCTAATGTTCCCCTGCATCGCCTCAGATTTGTTCATAAGATTGGTAGGAAATTTTGGAACAGGAATGAAATGAAAGAGTTCCTGTTTGACCCACCCTTTCTTTATCATCACATGATCTTGCATTTCACTAAAACTCCTGTCTCTTTTCAGCTGCGCTGAACATGGGTGCAGCAGGGAAATGTCTGTTGAAGTCATTTTGCCAAAAAATAACAAAGGACCAGATTTCTTTGCCAGATACCATGACCACAGGCCTAGCCACGAGTAAAAAGCCACTTGGACTGTGTAGCTCACCTAGTAAAATGTTTTTTTCTTAGTCTGGTCGGGATTCTGGTTGGGTGACTGAGACTTCCTACTGACCCCACTAAGGAGGAGGATGGTGCTCTTGGCAATCCCTGCCTCTTGCAAGGAGCTCCAACACAGCCCAGGGGTTTCTCAGTCACATGAGAAATGGTTTGTAGGCTCAGGGCCCCAGGGGCCATTATTTCAAAGTTGTACAACCATCATGTATCTGCAAGAAGCACCTCCTGCAGTGTCTGTGCCTTTCAAGAAACAAAGCTGTGTTGTGAACTAATGGCGATGTTAATAGCTTTCTTCCCTCTAGAGATTTGCTCCCGCTTTGGCCCCAAATATTTCAAAATAGCTGAAGCTGGCAGTAAGAGCCATGGGAAGAAAAATGTTAATGCATGTTAATTTCTGGCTTAGACATGATGAGAATTTCATTCTCTTCATTAAAATTCCCCAGTGCCAATGGTATTCTCCTCTAATTCATGGACTATAACTTACAGCGCTCCTCTGTGAGAGATCATGCATGCAGCCTGATGTTTTTAAATAGTTTTGTTTTCCTCTCCTTCGAGGTACTCATGTTACCATTCTCCTGACACATAACATGCTCTCCTTTCAGTTAGATAGTGGCATGTTTGTGTAGGGATTTCAGAGTGTGTTTTTAGTTTTCTATAAAAAGACTGAAGTTATCACAAATTGCAGATTCACGTTTACTCATTGTGAAATGGAGTGACACAGTGAAAGGTTTGAAGAAAAGCCTGCTACTAGTAAATAGAAAAGTAAAATGAAAAACCGAACTGGGATTCAGGCTGACATGAAAGTGAGTTGAGGGGGCATGGAAGAGCATTTGTTTACTCCACAGAACAAAAAAATTATCCCATCTACTTGTTCCAAAGGAATGCCTGAGGAGGACAGAGGGGCTCAGTTGCTGGATAATCAGATCAGTCGTAAAATGCCTATTAAACATACACCATCTGTGGGAAGCTATGAAGTTTTGCCACTCAGAAAAAATAGGTATATATGCTTATGCTTTACTTAGTCAAAGAGGGGGAAACTTGCATTTAAAATCAGCAAATATAAAATCCTCATAACACAGCACTGTGTGATCTCTCCTTAACCAGCTTAATCAGTGTAGACCATAGCAACTGCCTTCCAAACATACAGATAGAGCTCTTAGATATCTAGAGTAGACAGAGGCGTCAAGGATTCAGAGTAACAGGCTGCAGATAATAATGTTCCTTCCCACTTTGCAGAGTACTTTTATTCTGCTGTGATCTTTAAGATAAATGTGGAAGACAGACATACAGCGCTTTTTCCACTGAGGAATCATTTCAGGAGCCCTGCATTCCCTGTGCCATGAAATGCACTTCTCAAAGTGTGAGCAGATTGACACTGGAGTGGTGTGAAATAGGAAATAGATGAAAATCAGGATCAGTCTCATTCTCTGGTGAAAAGGAAGCACACTGCAAGTACAAGTAGTTGCCCTGCTAACCAGGCTTTTGACTTTAACAATCTGAAACTAACCACCATTCATCCAGGGAAAACAAGAAGACCAGAAGGCTACTATGGTCAACTGAATATGGAACTGACATCAACACAAAAGTGCTTAGTAGCACAACAGGGCAAGGGATGAACCAAAATTTCTGAGGAGACATACTGGGACAACTGAGTAGAGAGGAAGGGTAAATATGAATGCCACAAGGACAACTCCCAAACCTACGTGAAAGAAGTTAGAGATTGGGTGTGAATTTCTACTGTCCACCAAATATTTTAACACAGGGGACCAGATCACCAGTACATATAGTCAAGTGAGGTTCTGCTGAATGGTTCTGGTGATTATTTATATGTTTGTTTTGAAATAAACATACTCCATCGTACCAACCCTGCTGCTGTGAGTGTGGTGTAGTGTCAGCCCTCACCAGCAGCCTTTCCCAGGGAATGGAGCCAATTGAAGAAACCATATTTGTTCTGAGAAGTCACCTAAAGGCTTCCAAAGAGCAGCATGGAGACCTGTATCTGGACTGTACATTCGTTAGGGAAGAAGCATGCAGCATGTAGAGCAACAGGATGAGGTGTGCACAGTAATATTGATTAATTTTTGTACCAGACAGAACTGGTACAAAAGAACTTAGTTTCATTGCTAGGTATGAGGAAGAGGAAAGCTCAGCAAACTGGAAGGTCAGTGTTGTTCAAATCACCATGCAAGATGAGCAATAATCGCAGTCCACAGTAACCTCATTGATTCACACTGCCAGGCATCACCACAAGCAGATCCCAAGGGAAGCACTTTTTCCCTGTTTTCTGCCTTGCCAGGAGACATTGTTCACCCTAGATGAGCTTGACCTATGTGACTGAGTGCAAAGAATAACCAAATACACCTCTCACTCCACGACTCTCTTTCACCACCTCCACTGTCACTGTATACTCTGCATTTTAAGAAAAATACACATCATGCTGAGGTTTAAAATGCCATGTTGTACCTCGCTGTGATGAACTCCATCGGTGCTGGAAGAAAGCTGACTCTTTCAAACTGAGAACCTGTGCTGAAAGCCCAAGAGGCCAAGCCCAGGAGCTTTTTTATCAGTGTACAAAGCTGTCATCATGCAGGGCAGGACCACTGAATGATAGGGCATGGCTGCAAAAACAGATAAAGTTTCTCTAAAAACCCTACCTAAAAAAAAAAATGCAAATCAGTGGCTGCATTCACACTGCATTATTCTTTAAGTCACCTATTTAAAGTCACTTATTTTTTTTTCAAACTTCCCTATGGTGCCGCATATGTTTTCAAGTCTAGGTATAGAGTGAGGGTGTTTTCGTGCCAAGTACTATAGACCACACAGAAGAAGCTGCAATTAATGGCATTTCAGTGTTCTGCATTGCTGATCTACTTAACAATCCATTTTCGAGGACATTTTAAAAGTTGTTTAGCTGACTGCCAAAAATGAGGGTCATTAAAAATAGATTCACAGCTGTTTGGGAAAGCTGAGATATAATTTTGTCTTCATTATGCCTTATTGCAGATGTTATTGATTTAGTCTCACTGCATTTTGGTGGGCAATATCAATTCACACTGTCTTTGACTTTGGAAACTGGGAAGTCCATTTATTCTTATTCTTAGAGCTCACAGTGTATAGAAGGAGGGAAAATAACCATGAAGTCAGTCTGGGAGAGATCCTCTTTGTGCAGCAGCACCATTGTGCTGGTGATCAGAGCTGATCAGCTCATCAAAATATCCCTACACATCAAGCCTCAGATTGCAGCAGAATGTGTACAAAATATCCCTGAAGACAGAATTTGACTCTTATATGAGAAGGGCCAACAGCCTTAGACCCAGTACTACAGATCAGAGACAACACAGGAAAGTGTGGATGTGATCTTATGCTCTTTTTGTGATACCAGTGCTCTTTTTCATTAATACACTATTTTCACTGCAAGTTGGCACTATTCAGAATAAGAATTTACAGTGAAATATTACTAAACATACGATATCACTGGCAAACACAGAAGAAAGTAATTTTCTATTTCGAGGAGCTTTCATTTAGTGAGAGTTTTCACATGCAGCTGCAGAAACTGGGTCTATGTACATATGGTTGTATGTATGTTGGTGTGTATGTATCTGTAGGACCAAATGCTGCTCTTTAAGACATGTATGAAGATTCAACTCACCCTGCTATAATCAACTTAAGCAGGAGCAGAAGACTAAATTCCCTGGTATTTGATCATAACTATAGGAAGCCTTCAAGAATTCCTCCAAAAGAAATTGCATAAATAATTCTTGGAACTTTAATAAAATGCATATGTAAAAGCACAAAGGACAAGGCATAAATAGAAAAATTGTAATAATAGCTTAAACACTGAATCATACATTAAATAAACCTCTCAGTCACTCATTCTCAACATGAACTGCACATACACAGTTTTGATTATGCAACACTTTTAATGTTGCCCTTTTGGATAGAGAACAACCTGCAAATACCTTTCATCTGCCCAGCCAGTTGCTTTAAACAGTTGTGCTTCTTAACACACTGACACTGAACTTTGGTGAGCCTTCTCACTCAGCCCTACTCACTCAGCTGCAGTGCTTTGTAGCCATTTTCAGTGGAGTGAAAGGCAACTCACGCTTCAGCCCACTTCTTTATTGGGCTGAGGAGGACCTACACATGACCAACATGTGGGTTGGGAAAGCAGCTGTGGCATTGTTAGCCCGCACTCACTTCCCACATACAGTACCACCCCGGGATGAATGAACTGACCGCAGACAATTGTCACCCACAGCATTTCTAAGGAGCTTTTTGTCTGCTTCCATTGCTTAATCCAACAGACTTCCTAGGCTGAAGTTAGCACTGTGTATACTGATTTTCACCTTAGGAATGTTCATCTTGGAAACTGATGATGGTGTGGGACAGTCTTTCTGCTTCCCTTGAGTACAGATCAATCTGCAGTAAAAAAAAAGGGGACAGGCATTTTGCAGTGAAGAACACCTGGTTTTCTCGTAATTACACCTGCTAATCTCATAAAATATGATTTTTCCCCAGAACTGCTGAGAATGTTTAACATTTTGCAACCTTCATAAAGGGCTCAGGACTGTAAATCCCACACTAGTATTAGCAAGCCTTCAACCATAGTGAGTCTATGGACGTGAGTAACTGCACACAAATGGAGGTAAAGGAATTCACAGATTGTCTCACAGAGTCTTAAGAGGAACCCAAAGGTCTTTACAGACCACAATATATCTCACACCCAGGCCCCCTGGTGGTCTAGTGGTTAGGATGCGGCTCTCTCACTGCCGTGGCTCAGGTTCGATTCCCGGTCAGGGAACTTCCCCAGGCAGATGGAGCTCGTCAGCCCTGTAAGGCCATCCATCTAAGAGAAGGTCACTCTAAACAAACCTATGTCCTGAGGACCTCGCTGCCACTGTCCAAGCTTGCTCGGCCCTGGCAGTTGAACCTTAGGATTAAAGGGTGGGCTCAGTTTAGCGAACACTGTGTCCCACCTAAAATATCCGCTGCGCAGGCTGGAAGGGTAATGACCTTTCCCAAATCTTCGTTCGCGAAGACTGGCCATGAATATCTCACACCCACAGAAGGATCTCTCTACAAAAGGACTTCACACATTGAAACCTGAATTGGGAGCATGTCAGAAGAACAGAGAGATGAATGATCCCCTGTGGCACTGAGCCCTCTGCTGCTGCCTAGACTAGTAATCCAAATGCTTTGCTAATTTAATTCTTTATTCAACAGAGTGTTCATCCTGAACTTCAACCATAGGAGCTCTGAAGGGAAGAAGAATGATTCCCGTGCTTAGGTTTATGTGTTTTGCTACCCTGGACTTTGGCCAGCTAGTCTGTATTAGGGCTATGCATGGCCTCAGGACATGCTATGAGCTGGCAGAACTCATTTTGGCCAACAGAGAATTGCACTTTTCTTTCTTGCTGGTCCAATTCTTGGGCATGTGATCCTATCACTTGCCATGCACTGGTGCTGACGCTCATCATACTAAAAACTGTGTGACAGAGGGGTGGAATGGCATGGTCAAGGGAAGAAGACAGGCAGGAAGAAACGGATAGAAAAGGACAAAAGCCTCTTGTCTTCCATAGGTGAGAATCTTTCCCTGGACTTGTCTGTCTTTTGAACTGATGCTGACATATTACTGTCATCAGTGAGACATGGAGAGCACTTTCAGCATTTTTCCAACTAAAGAAGTGAATTCTGACCAAACCACCATATCTTTACAGAAGAAACACTTGTGTTTCAGCCAAGATATATAAATGCGTAACGGGGAAGGGATATAGAGAGCTATAGTGTGTTTGCAGAAACATAAATCCTTTTGGGCAGCACAGACTTCTTCCCTGTACTTTGGCCAGGAACATCAGCTGTCTCAAATAAGGTGGACATAGCCTTTGCTTCTTGGCTGATACATAAAGGATCAAACCAGCACTTAGAAACATGAACTGCAATTGCCTTAACTTGCAGCTCAAGGCTGTAACTGTATGTCTCTGCTGCAGATTGGTGGGCTGCTGAGCAGCATTCCGTTGTCCCTTGTTATGTGTCATCTTTCTAAGCCTCAACAGAGAGTAGTAAAGGGCTGTATTTTTTATTCCTCACTTTGGCTTTGGCACATAAGCCCCATTGTGCTGTCCATCTAGTCCTATTATTTACTGCTTTCTTGGTTTGCTTTTCACATTAAGCCTGTGAACATCACCAGTGATACTTCAGCATAGGCTGTGGCCATTCTTTGTGTCCTTACTTGATTGTTGGATCTTGCCCTAGTTACTCACGTATGTAAGACTAAATGTGTGACTCTTAGTAGCTCTGTGCAAGAATTTCCTAAGCACTTCTATGCACTGTCCGGCATTATACAGCTGGACCACACTGACTTTCTCTTCAGGGAAATATCTGAGGTTCTCAGACCCATCTATCTTTACGCTCAGTTGCTATCTGATCTCCAGGGGCTCCACTGCAGTGTTCCCACACTGTCAGGCAGACCTGCTTTCTTGCTTCTTTTGCACTGATTAACAACTTCGTGCCTCTTCTGACTCCCAGCTTCCCATTGCTTTGTGGGTACTTTGTGCCCAAATTCCCAATAAACACTGAACTGGTTTTGAGCTCTGTTGATGAAAGCTGTGATCTGTTGTCTAGGTACAGAGTCATGACAGCCAGACCTTGCCAAGGGTACTGCAACGTCTTATTCTCAGTCCTTGCCTGTATGTTCTTCACATAGCATCATTTTTGCTTAGAAATTAAGTAAAAAATTAGTATGGCTAATAGGATGATTATTCAGGATCAGGTTTATATCTCATGATGCAGTCAAGTGGCTCCTTTTCTGTTCTCCTCTTCACTCTGTACACTCTGCACTGTCACAGATCTGCTCTGCTTTGTGCAGTCATGCCATGACACTGGATCTTCTTTTGTCTGTCTGGTTTTGCCCTGTGTGAGAAGTATGGACACACCACATAGGAGAAGACCCTTTCTCTGACATTTAGACAACCACAGTGCAGATCTAAACAGATGAGCTGTCCCTTGCAAATCCTTGCAGAGCCAATGGAAAGAAATAATCTTCAAACATATTCAGCTGGTTTAGAAAAGTTAAAATAGAGCAAATAATGAACTACAGTCCACTGACAATATTGACTACATCTTCAATGACTAAAATGAGAACTCGGTATCTCTATGTGGAGTTCGATGACACGATCCCTCCCATGACACTCGCTCCTAAGTTGCTTAGCACTTTTAAAAAACCCTTCATCTTGTGTTCTCATCCCTCAGCAGATGTGGCTAACTCATCTGCTGCTGCATTTGCAGCTGTTGGTTGTCCCAGTCCAAATGTACTGAACATTTTAGTGCCTTCAGTACTGTTGTGTTTGATGCCTGATTTGACTGCCTAGCACTATCTTTGAGAAGGACTTTTAGACAGGATGGTAAATTCTCTTTTATTGCATAAAAGATTTGTGAAGGCTCACTAGAGAAAATGAGCGATGCCATTTTCTCTCATTCCAATCTAATGTTGAGTGCAGTCCACAATGGCTTATTCACCACACTGCTTGTTGTCAGAAGGCATATTTCACTAACAGCCAAAGGCAAACTGGCAAAAAATTTCCCATCAAAGAAGCACAGGGAATGGGTCATTCTCAGCCCAGACATTTCTCCTTTCTGTGTTCACATGATCTCTACTTACAAATGCTACAGGCTAATGGCTTCAGAATAATGATGCTGCTAGATTTCCTTTCCCAGTATTACCCTTTACCTCATGTTGCTGCACAGAATAGCAATGTTTTATGGTATGTGCCTGGCTTAAACTATCTTTATGCTTTCCAGTGCCCACCTGGGGCTTCTGATTTAACTCCACCATGTGGCAGCTGCCTTACTGCTTAGCAGTACTCTGCTGCATGTGCACAGCATCTGGACATCTCCACTGATGAAGGCATTTCCTGAATGAGTCTGAGTGTGTCTCAGAAGGAGAATGGAGCTCAGCAGAGATTGCCAGATGCCCAGAGGAGCTAGTCTCATCCTTCTCTGCTGCATGTAGTCTGTGGTCAGCCTCATACCCCTGAGCAGCTGCCATAGCTTGGTATCATGAACCTTGCTTGCCTCTTACTCAGGTTTCCCTTTCTCCAGTGGTAGGATTTTCATCCATGAAAGACAGCTGATGCCAGACCTACAAAAGCCCTGTTTGTGCCCACTACCTGCCACAGGTAGAGTAAGCTGAATTAGTGTCCTGTGACAAGACAGGACTGAGCAGAGGATTTATTTCACTGTCATGCTCTGTGTATTAGGATGAGCACATCCAACACCTCATGGATGTAATGGTTCCTTCTCTCCAGAGGAGCTGATGTAACATTTCAGCTGATCCTGATAGAGCTGGCACCTGAGTGGCCTCTGAGCCTGCGGGAGCTGAATGGTGGGCAGCCCTCTCCCCTGTCTGTTCTCTCCCATGAAGATCACGGTGCAGAGATCCTCCTCTGTAGTGGATGTCTTGTTGTCTGTCTTGTTGCTGCCTGAGTCACTGCTTTTTTATTTTCTGGAAGAGCTACCCAGGAGTACAAAATGGTCCTGCTTCTCTCACCTCACAGAAGACAGTCCTTAGGTGTGGCAGGTTGGTCTCCATCCTGCTGTGGTGAGGCTGTACATCCACCTGGTGCCCAAACAGTGAAGTGAGGGTCTGGTTTCAGACCCTGGGCAGTGTCTCCCTTTCTCCCTGGATGCGGGTCTTATGTCTGCTGGTCAGGGAAGGTACTTTAGCAGAGGTTTTGCTCCTTTCTCTGGGCAGATCAGCTGCCCTCCAACTGTAGGAAATCCTTCTAAAAGATCAGATATTTCTACTGCAGAAATAACATGTAGACAGGTTGCCTGAGAAACGGTGTCTCTAAACAGGACCTTTCTGATGTAAAAGTGGCAAGCCAGAGTTTCAGCCCTGGACACACCCTCTCCCTCAGCCCTCCTGCCCTCACATGAAAGCAGGGCCTCTCCAGCTACTCTGACCGTGGTCAAAGTGGACATCAACTCTTCCTTACCCAGGCTTAGCTTCTGGCAACTGCATCTTGCTGACTTCTTTTTCTTGCCTTTCATTTATACTTTTTAATTGCTCATCACCCTTTGCAACATGAGGACTGAAAGGGCGTAGATTTAGATTAGACACTGGGAAGAAATTCTTCACTATGAGGGTGGTGAGGCACTGGAACAGGTTGCCCAGAGTAGCTGTGGATGCCCTATCCCTGAAAGTGTTCAAGGCCAGATTGGATGGGGCTTTGAGTACCTTGGTCTAGTGGAAGGTGTCCCTGCCCATAGCAAGAGAGTTCTAACTAGATGATCTTTAAGGTTCCTTCCAACTCAAACCATTCTATGATTCTATGACGATTCTATGTCTGGGCTACATCTATGATCACTTGAGGTTGTTCTAGTTTTAACTCCATAGATTTTACATTTTTCCCTTTTTGCAAACATATTTACTTCTCTCATTCCCCATAATTAAAGTGATAGCAATCCCGTTTAATTTCTGCCATACAAATCCATGCTCTACAGACAGAATGACAGCACTTTTTAACTTCAGCTCAAATTAAAACTGAAGTCTCATTGCTGCCACTTTCAGAAACCCAGAGCCACAAAGATTAAGATAATTAATAAAAATAATAACAGATACATCTGGGGCTGGCAGCTCTGCTATGTGGAGGGTAGAGCACACCATGGAAGCCTCGAGATGTGGCAGAAGGACCCCCACAGCAAGGTGACCTCGGGAGAGAGGGACCCCTGGAGCATAGGGACCCTGGGGCAGAGGGACCCCCGCGGCAGAAGGACCCTGTGGCAGAGGTACCCCGGGACAGAGAAACCCCCGCGTCAGTGTGACCCTGGAGCAGAGGGACCCCGCAGCAGGGTGATCCCTAGGCAGAGGGACTCCCACAGCAGGTTAACCCCAGAGCAGAGGAACCCCCGGAGCAGAGGGACCCCGGGGGCAGAGCGACCGTCGGGGCAGAGGGACCCCCGCGTCAAGGGACTCCTGCGGTAGAGAGACCCCGAGCCAGAGGAACCCCGTGGCAGAAGGACCCCGGGGCAGATGGACCCCCACGGCAGGATGAGCCCGGAGCAGAGGAACCCCGCAGCAAGGTGACACCGCGGCAGAGGAACCCCAGGGGCAGAGCGACCCCACGTCAGGGTGACCCCGGAGCAGAGGGACTCCCGCGGCAGAGGGGCCCCCGCGACACAGGGACTCCCGCGGCACAGGGACCCCGGGACAGAGGGACCCCCGCGGCACAGAGATCCCCGGGGAAGTGTGACCCCGCAGCACAAGGACCCCCGGGCACGGTGACCCCGCGGCACAGGGACCCCGCGGCACAGGGACCCCGGGTCAGAAGGACCCCGGGTCAGAGGGACCCCGGGTCAGAGGGACCCCCGGGCACGGTGACCCCGCGGGCTGCTGCTGCCACCTGGTGGCCGCCCGTGTCCCGGCGGCGGCCGCGCGGATGCAGCGCCCCCCGGTGGCGGCGCGGCCCGGCCCGGCCCGGCCGGTCACGGGGGGGCGCGGCGGAGCGGAGGGAGCGGAGCGGAGGAAGCGGAGCGGCGGGAGCGGAGCGCAGCGCGACGAAAGAGTCCTGCGTTTGTGGCGAGTGCGTTACGAACCGGTAACAAACGACCCAGATCGGGGAGGACTTACGTTGTTTGATTTCCCCTTTGTTTTGTCTCTTTCTCTGCGTTTTGCTTTCACAGAATCACAGAATCATCCACGTTGGAAAAGACCTCTGAGATCATCGAGTCCAGCCTTTGACAGATCACCACCTTGCTAACTAGACCATGGCACTAAGTGCCACATCCAGTCATTTCTTGAACACCTCCAGGGACGGTAACTCCATCACCACCCTTGGCAGCCCGTTCCGATGTTATACAACATTTCCATTAAGAAATTCCTCCTGGTGCCCACCCTGATTCTCCCCTGGCACATCTTGAGGCTACGTTCTCTTGTCCTGTCGCTTTGCCACAGCTCTCTTAGAAATCTGCACGGGAACCATCACAACTGCACCACAAGAACCCAGCCTAGCTGCAGCTGGTCATGGCTGAGCCACTTTTTACCCCGCATCCACAGTTGCTCTCCCACTATCCTGTTCCTGGTGGTACTGAAGCATCTCAACACCCATCAGCCAACAGCTTCATTCCTTCAAAGCAGGTGAGGTATGCTCAGTGCAGGTGTGGAACAGGGAAATCCTGACAGACTGTTGCACGACAAGCACCATTTTCTGGTGCTTGAGGGATCCCTGATGACACGCCAAGATGCAACATCCACCCTGGGCAGGGGCAGGCATGGCCTCTGTCTCTGTCTCTTCAAGTCTGCTGACCAGACAAATCCCGACTTTACACTGGTGGGGCAACAACTTTATGGAGTCCTGGCTCCAGTCCAGCCTTTCCATTAATTACATTCAGGCAAAGGATCTGCTTAAAAAAAGCAGGTGTTATCTGTAGCCCAGGTTCTGTTGGGAAACAACTTACCTCAGACACTGACAAGCAGTGACAACCTCTATTATATCTGTGTTACAACACTGGTAATAAAACTGACCAGTAAATCAGCACAAGCAAGGCAGGACTACTGAGGTACAGAATAACTGATTAGGAGTTAGGCTGAAAAAACCCTGAAACCTAAGCCTGGCTCAAGCCTCAGGCCAATTTGTGTTTCAAACATTTTATTATTTTTGCAAATATAAACACAATAATTACATGAGCATGGGAAGGAAGCTCCGTTTTGTTCCCCTCCCCACCAGAAAGCTTCTTGCTTGGCCTGGAGTTAATAAATACATCACGAACCCTGCCTTCCCCTTTTCCTCCTTTGCCCCCTCAAATCACTGAACCTTTCGAGATAGCACTGATCAAGGGAGGTTCTCAAAATGTGTTGCAAAGGTGGGCAGGAGAATTTTTGCCTCCCTTGCCCGCAGACAAAGCTACAGGTCTGGTGGTAAGGTTCTTTGGAGGTCTGGGGAAAGCAACAGGTAAGGAGATGGGAAATTTCAAGACTGTGAAAGCCCTTGGAGCTCAGAGCTCACTGATGAGTGGGAGAAGGCAGCAGCATGATGAGAGGGGGGAGGATGGAGGTAAGACAGTAGGGCACAATCCAGCATCTATGGTTCCCCCCACGCTGCAGGAATTGGCTGCCTCCTATCCCTTTGTGACACTCATCTTCATAAACCCATTTTGGGGAAACAGCATCTCTGTTTTGTTGACAGGGAAACAGGGGATGGTAAGTGACCAGGATCACAAAGGTAGTTCATGTCTTGACTGGAAATAGAACTCTGGCCATAGGAACTAGGTGGATAAGGAATAGGGAAAGGCAAAGGGAGGGAAACCCAAACGGCTGTGGCTTTTAAAGGTGGAAAAGCACTGGATGCCTTGGGGTCTTCTCCAAACAGCATGGGAGTCTGTCTCTTGCCAAAAATACTAGTTGAAAGTACTGGCATTCTTATTTTGCTACAAAAAGACTTGTGGACAGGACTTGGCCTCTAAACCACAGCAAAAACTGTGCAAGAAAAACAAAACCAATCCCAAGTTTACCTGGCAAGAAAAGTATTGATCCAAATCTCAGCCACATGACATATTGAATGTCACGTATAAAATGGTATCATCATGATTTCATAAGTGTTTGGGCACATTCAGCATAATAGCAGCTGACCTCACCCTACAAATGTGTGGGTGACTCCACCGGGGCAGGCTGAGCAAAAGGAAGAGCTGTATGGTAATAGGGAGCAATGCTGGGGGCAGTCCTCATCTCCTTAATAGTGAGCCCCACACACTAGAAGTGGCTTCTTCACATATGGCTGAAGGCAGAAAAGCCCTTTCCCAGCCCACTGTTGCAGAAACAACCAGTACTTCTGCAGATGTCTCACACTGCTCAAGTATTTTGTCCGAAGGTTTTTGCTGCTTGGACACTCATGTGTGCAGCACCAGCAGCACATGGCATGCTCCTTCAGGGAGCAAACCTCCACCAGCCTTGAGAGAAGGGATTTGGTTTAGAATATAAAGCTGGGTAAATGGATGAGAAAGTCACATTCCTCAGAGCCTGCCAACAAGATGGGGAGTCCTTCTGCAAACAGCACCATAGCATAAGGTGAGCAGCTGTTTGTGGTGGTGACAGAGTCCATTTCCTATTTTCTCAGAAGACCAGTTTTTTTCCTGGGCTTCAGGACTTTTTAAATTCTTTGGATGCTGTTAATGTGTCTCTCAGTAATGCTGCTTGCTCTAGCTCGTGATACTGTGTCAGAGAGACAGTTGTGGCCACAGCATAACTAGAGAACTATTCCTTGTCAGGAAAAGAGGCCAAGTGTTGGCCACTCCAAAGGGAGGCAAGGAGCCAGGGCAGACACCAAAGGAGATGACACATTACTGGGGACTCTGTGAAAGGCAGTGAAGAATCTCTTTCCTACAAGCTACAGTTTATTTTTCAAAGGTTGGGGCTGCTCCAGCTGCTGCAACTGGGAGTGTCCTCGCCTTTGATCACTCGCAATTATCTGGCAGATTTAGTGATGCCTCACCTACCCTCGTTCAGCTTGCCCCTGCCTCCAGGTTGCTGATTTAGAAAGGCTTTAGCAAGCTTACTTTTTTTCCTATTTGTTTTGGAAAATAAAAAGCATCTGCCAATTCAGTGTAGATTAGATCTTCCTGTAAGTCAGAAGCTCTGCAAGCTGCTCACAGAAATATTTGTAGTGACACTAAGATGAGAAGAACCACATCTGGCCTACTCCACACCCTCTTGTTTAAGCAGCAGCACACAATCCATACACTTTAGTTACAAAATAGCAATATCCTTTAAATTTGCATGGAGTGAACCCAGAAAAAGAGTTTCTGGAAACCAACAAGGAAATATTAATACAGTGCAAAAAGTGATCCAAAGCCTATAGCCCCACAGAGATATGTTGTCTAAAACATTGCATTAGCTAGTTTTTCTCTCTTAATCCAATAGGACTGCATCTCTGGAGCAATCCTTTGTGAACATTAAGCCTCCTTGACCATAAATCTTAGCCATTTGACACCCAAGTTATTAAATTATGTTTGTGTTGTTATATCATAACATGAGGCTTAACCATATATCATGCCCCCATGGACAGCATAGAACCAACAAATGGTAAAACAAAGCTCCTCCTTCCAGACCTCTTTAAAGCTGAGGGAATCTCTGTAACTTGCTGGCAGTGCTGGCCTGCATTTGGAATTGTGTTTGATTTCACTTAGTAGTAGACCACGTTACATTTCCTTATTGTCTAGGTCATTAAAATATGGCTACTTTTACAAGGAAAGACAAATCACTAGCAGTAGCACATAGTCGTTTCTTATTACAATTCTTAATTGGCATTTCAGAGGGGTCATAAATATTGTGTCATCAGTAATAAAATGTTTGGGACTGAACACAACTGAAAGAAAGAATCATGGCATTGAATTATTTAAGGTTTAAACTCTACTGCATAGTCCTGGGAGGGTCTTTAGGAGCATTCTCTCCTCCAGTGCGGATGGAGGGATGTCTCATTCAAACACCATATGGATGCTGTCTAACAGTTCCTGTCAGTTGACTGTGTATTGAGGATCAGCTGCGGTTGCTTAGCAGTTTCTGTCTGCTGACTGACCCCTGGGGGAGCAGCACACATGATAGCTGGAAATCAGAATATTCACCTCAAGTAGGGCAGCGTTTTTTATGGTGAATTATGAAGTCAGTGATCTGCCTCTTGACATTAGAGATGAATACAACCATCACATCTTGCCTCAAATCGTATTATGACTTCTTCTTGTGGTTGGTCCCAGTTGCTCTCGCACCTTGCCTAAGAATATTTTGGGTCTCCCGGGGCTAAAAGTCTTCATGGTAAGCACTAACACTTCCAGATTCCCTTTTGGCTGTGGTGCCAGTATGTGTGTGGCCACAGATGTTTTTCAATTGCTGCAGGCTCCTCCAGAGGAGCCTTTACAAGAAAAACTCCTGCCAGGTGTCCTTCTGCCCCTGCATAAGAAGGAATATGGACAATTCCTGACACCCAACAATTCTTGCATTACTTTCCAATTGCTTCAGCTTTCTGCATGCAAATTTCTTTCAGAGTAATTTCTCTAACATCCTCAAAGTCTGTACCAATGTTGTAACAGTGCCTTTCTCATTACTATAATGTCTTTCTAGTTATCGATTCTTGGGGCTTATTATGTGAAAATTAGAAATACATTATTACCAGAAGATCCATTCTCTCAACTGTGCAGACTTTTACAACCTGGCATAATCTCTTAAAATCTGAATTGTTTGCCATGAAACAGATCTTTTTTTCTTCATGAAGATGTCAGAGAATTTCAATTTCAGCTAATTCTTGCAACCCTAATGAGTTTCCTTCTCTAAGGAACTGGCAGTGTTCTTTATGCTGTAATAGTTCCAGGAACAATTGGAAACCACTTGGATAATAACATAAGGGGTTTTAGATCAATATCACTTTTTTAATGTGAAACTTTTGCCAGATCTGACTATCTAAGCTGTATTTTTTTTTCTTTTCTTTTTTATGAGGAATTTCCTGAAAAGTTCTTGTGCATTGAGAAAGCTTGATACAATTATGCACACTAAAAGGTGACAATCAAAAAGTTGATGGAGAGAGTCCATAATATGATACCTGGAAAATTCTAGTGTTGCGGCATTGTAGGGACGATTTACAAATAGGAGACTACTTATTTTATGCATTTTGTATATTTTACTTTGTATGCTATAAGGACTGCATGCTCTATGAGTCTGACTGGAGGTCAATATGTCTTATGAACCCACTAGAGACATCCCTTCTGTTCATATTAATCAGTCAATATATTAAGAGTTATTTTATTTGTGTTGATTGAAGCTTGCATTGACAAAATGTGCTTTTTTTTCCTGGCAAGTTAGGCTGACTGAACTGTACTACCCCACAGAGGAGAAATATCGACTCAGGTGGCAAGGACATGCCTTATCCAGCAGTGACTGGGAAAAGTTCCCGGGCTTCAAGAGGCTTTGTATTTGGCCTAAGAAGGCTGGATACACAGCTGTTGTCATAAAGCTTGCGTTACCTGTCTCCAGATAACTATTTCTGCATTGATTTCCTGTTCACATCAGCTCCTAGCCTTTTTTCTTTGCTCTGCAGAAATGCCAAGCTCCTGTTCGTTTCAGGATTTCCAGGGTTCTGGAATCAGCTCTCTGGGTGATACTACAACAAGCCTCCTGGCATTTCAACCATATGCTGAACTTCTCCAGAGTAAACCTGCTCAAGGTCTTCATGCCTTCAAAACCTTTAGGGAAACTAGAGGATATCCTGGGTGGTTTTCAGACATCTCTATTCTTATGTGAAGGAAAAGCATGGGTACCTCTCATAGCCATCCTTCTGAATGGAAGAAAAGTGGTTCTGGGAAATGTCTGTAGTCTGTAGTCTGCCCCAAAGCTGCTTCAGATTTATCTATTTTGCACTGGGAAGGATCCTACCCTTCTTCTACATGTTGCCTTTTTTAGGGGGGTAGTGTCTCTGGGCAAGGTTCTGTCTTTTTACCTGCTCTAATAAGTCCCTCAAATGTGAACTTTTGAGCACTATAAAGTAGCTGCTGAGTATCATTACTTGCCCCACTACTAGCAAGTGCATTCAGATTAACAAGTTCCCCCTGTTCCTGCAGTCTCGCCTCTGTGATTGCCTTGGGCCAGTATGTCACCCCTGCCAGGGCTGTTGTTTTAATGCTGTTTCTTTCTGGGCTATTTTACCCCGCTTTTTTGTTGTTCTTCTTCCTATTCACTCCATCTGCTCTTAAAGTTGATACATAAGGTTGCTATTTACTAAGACCATAGGAGAGTAAATAGGAGAGTAAAAAAATTGCAATTCCCAGTTCAGACCCTGCTCATGACTTTAAGCCCCACCCTCCTATCTAATCACATTTGAAACCAAAAGCATAAGACAAAAGTTAAAAGCATGCTCTGACTGCATGAGATTTCCAGATCAGGCTTCATTCCAGTGCTGTGAGGGTCCAGAAGGTCTCATGCCTACATCTACATGAAGGAGCCTGGGCGCTGTTGGGTTTGTCTCTACACCAAGATTCACAAATAGTGGAGGACTGTGGCTCCTGCCCTGCTTCCAGTACAACATGTTCCTTGTCTGCAAGGCTGAGGGGGTGGAGAGGTCTGTCCAGTTTACAACACCATCTGCTTAGTTCAGCCAAATCGCTTAGTCTTAACCAGTTTCCAAGGGAATGAGGTCAGAACTTCAGAGGTGACCTTAACTCTTCATAAAATATTTGCTGTCTCAGATGTTATGAAGAAAAGGTTGCTTCAGAGGAGCAGAGATCACTTGCCAGGATTCCTCCTGACACTGAAATGCACTTCCTTCTCCCTCAGCAAATGCCAGAAAACTCATCGCTCCTCAGTCCCTGGCAGCAGCAGCAACCTACCCTTATAATCTCCCCTAGCTTCCTCAGCACTGCAGCTTCCATGGCAGCCCATGTCTCTGCTCATCTTCTGACCCATATCTCACCTCTTGAGTGCCCAGGGTGCATCTCTGTACACTGAAACAGCTTTACTTCCCTGGGAATTTTTAACTGCCATACATCCTATAATCAGCTGGGACACCCTTCAGCTATCCCACTTAGACTTCTCTGGGTCTAAGTGTGGGACCTATTCCAGGCTATCCTTCAGCGAGCCCTTCCCTGCTCAGGTCTTTTCCAGGCATATATTGAAAGTGCCGTTAAATGGCTCCCAAACACTCTCTAGCACAGGATTTTTTCAAGACAGGACTCTTCCTTTTCTATAGGTCAGATGAGCACTCTTGCAAAAGATTGCTCTGCAATTTACAAGTACAGAAATAATGCTTTTTTATTCACAATACACACAGCAAATCCTTGACTTTAACATCTGCCCAGAGCTCTTCAGGTTCATCATGCTGTAAAAACAAGAATCCAGAGCACTTCAGAGGACTTGTCACTTTCTTGTGTTTGGTCATAAGAAGAAAGCACAGAGACATTTAGAACATGGGGACAGTAGCCTTTCAGAACAGAGTACATTGCTAGAAACATCTTTCTTTCAAGCATTCTCAGCTGGATCCTGCTTTTCAGCTGTGCCTTGTCTCAGGTGTGGATTTCCCCCAGATGGGAGACAGGAAAGAGCAGTGTTTCCATCTGATGCATGGCCCATGACAAGCAGGACTCAGCCAGCTGGGGTTTCATCTAGAGGCAGAGGAAGAAGACAACAGAAGCCCAGTGTGGCCTTTGAAGGGGAAAGAGCATTTTGACCTCTGACCTCCCCTCAGAAAGGGAAGATGTGAAATATTTTTATGTTTGTAATTTTTTTGAGGGAGAAGAGCACCTAAGAACCAGGTAGATCAGAGACAACCAGCAGCATAAGTGCAGTTGTGCTACACTCATGTGAGAACAAGAAAACAGCACATGCTATTTTAGCACCAGACTCTGGCTTGAAACGCAGCTGAGGATGACAAAGGGTATCAGCAGAAAACCTGGGGATGCTAAAGGCTGCTTTTCCTCAGCCTCTTCGCTACTCTACATAACATAGGTTGGTTCAAACCTTGATGTTGATCTACCAGGAATCTCTGTCTGTAAAACACTGTTTTAACAGTTGGCTCCTTCTTTGCCAGGAACGCTGGAGGGACATCAGATACCTGAAAGTTTGTCAGTTTTTCATCATGGTCTAATAAAAGACACTGACTTTTCCTATGAGCCTTGCTTCACTCCGAGACTGAAGAAATGTTGCTTTTTTTAATCAATCTCTTCTTAATGTCCTTAAATCACTGTTCCATGGTGGCAAGAGGGCTTTAAAAACACCATAAAGAAATTATCTTCTTTGATGAGGCCCTAGATATGCAAGCAGGGGTCATTAGTCCTTGTTGTTAGGAGTTGTTAGTCCTTGATGGCCTTTCTTGAGCTTCCATAGGGGTTTTAACAGAGAATATGAGTGCCACGAAAGTAGAATTGAGGGAGACTTGGCATTTTTATTTAGACAAGTGTGTGGTTTCAGAAACTTGGAGGCAGATCCGCTGCCACCAGGGATGTTATGCCTGGACAGGTCCTATCTTACAAAAGGGAACAGAGCCTTTTGAAAGCGAACAGACATGGTGGAATCCATCAAAAAGGTCAAAATTTTCTATGAGTTATGCTTTGGCTGCTTTTTACCCAAGGGCTGCTGCTGAACAAGAATTCTCTAGTTCATATTATTTTTACTTTCTATTGGGACATCTCAGCTCCCACAGCTGGAGTACAAAAGATGAAAAAAAAAGTTGGAAAAGATTTCATTTGCATCAAGCCCTAAAATCCTAAGTCAAATGAGTCCAGAGTGCTGCTGCCATCAAGATCCTCTGACATTCAGTGCAACAACAGAAAAGACAAAGTGCCATTCCCAGAGGGAGACTGGGCTCTTTGCTGGTGGCACACCCCATCTTTCCCAGACAAGCTCTCATGAATGCCATACAACATCAACATGAACACAAAGCCCATTTGACTCCATCCCCTCTGGCACAGAGCCTTGTGCCAGGACCCCCGCAGTTGCTCTGATTGCACAGGATGCAGAGGAGTGAGATCACTGTGCTGAATTTTGAGGAATGGCTGGCAGATGGGAACAATCAGATAAAGCCGGCAACCATCACAGAGGAGGAAAAAGATCTAATGAAATTCTCCTGAGAAACATGAGAGCTAAGAAAGACCTTTCTTTCTAGTGCTGTCCAGCCACTGCTTCAAATCTTCACCTGAAGGAATGAAGCAACTGTACAGCCCACCAGCAGGAGTGAAAGGCTGTGTGAAAGACAGGCTGGGAGAGGCATGTTATCTGCCACTGTAAATACAAGAGTGCCTGGAGGAGATCTGGCTAACCTCGGATCTCTCCTGGAAAGCCAGTGTATGTGCCTAAAAGTTCAGTGAAGCACAGAAAGGCTGCAGAGCAGAACTACTGGTTTTGGTCAGGCTGGCAAAAGAGAAGCAGGGAGAGGTCAAGGAGAGTGAACCTTTGTCGTGATGTTTTAGAGGACAAAAGCAAGGCTAGCGCTGTGAAGGGGCTTTCAGCCTTGCCTCCCTCTTTGGGAAAGCATGGTGTGGGAGCACAGCAGTGCCCAGGGAGTGTGGGAGCACAGCAGTGCCCGGGGAGAGGGAAGCAGAGATAGGTGATGAGACCTCTCCATGGACTCTGAGAATTCCACGTGTTTTCTGAGGTTGTAAATAGACCTCGTAAATGAAGAAGGTGGTGCCAGTGCTGTAAGCTCTTTGAGGCAGGGACTATTATTTTGTTTAGTGTTTATGCAGCCTCTATCACTGCAACAACCTGGACAACAACTGTATCTTTTCTACACAATTGTACTATTAAATGGTCTGGTTATTATTAATGAGGTAACAATAAACACTAACAGCAACAATATCAATCCCATTCAAGATGAAACAAACCAGTGGGGCCAGTGATTCCTATTTCTTGTCATGGAGTAATGTTTATTTCTAGATACTATTTCTTTTTTCTTCTCGAATGCAACTTCATTCAAAAGAGGATGACTTTGATTACTCCTTGAGGGCTTTTATTCTGTCTGTGCCCGATGCCTGCAGAAGTCTCCCTTGCTACTATAGTGATGTATAGAGGACTATTTAAGCAAGTTAGTACTATTCCATGCTGCATCTCCAGCCCCAGAATTCTTGCAGTGTGCCCTATCTCCATGGGCAGCTGCACAGAAGGGCACAGACACTACCACACACAGCAAACATGGCCAGTGCCAGCAGGAATCACTCTCTTCTTCACAGCAAGAGCAGCTCAGAAACACCTTAAAAACATACTCTGTCTCAGGACACACCTAGAAAGAGTCATTCTGAGGACATCTGAGGTGTGTGCATCTCCTCCAAGCCAAAGTGATTAAAATATTAACAAGAGCTTTTAGTCCTAAATCCCAAAGCAAGTTACATCACTACTAGATATGTATAGGCCTTTAAAAGAAACAGTGCAAAGGTTAGAGGTTGGTTCAGAGGCTGATGCAGAAGTTCATCCACAGTAAAGGGCAGTGTACCTATGAGAGAGGTTGGTATCATCATCATTGCCATCACTTTTTAGCTCTGACAAAATGAGACATATCATTTCAGTGATCTAGCCCAGCAGAGTCACAGGGTCTGTAAGGGAGCATAGCAGCACACACCACCGAGGGACATCAAGAAGTGACTTGCAAAAAAAAGAGCTGGAATTTGACATGCTTCCTGCCCAAATAATGTATTGCATCAGTAACACTTTGTTCTGGTACTTAATTTCCTGGCAACACTCACCATACAATTTCTGTTCCCTGGCAATAACTAACAACACTACCTGTGCTTTCGCAGATGGTTCAGTGGTGTACATATCTTCCTAGAAGCAAGTAATTTGTTTTTTTCAATGGGATGTATTTGCCAGAGATTTTCAAATGTCAAAACAACTCCCTCCCTCACTCATGATCTCACCACTGTGTACCCATTAGGCTCTTGTCCAGCCCAGAAAGACCATGATGACATTTGTTGCTGAGTGCTGGCCTGTGCTCCTGTGATGAAGCGTTAAGTTGAAGTTGGCTTGAGAGAGAAGCAGTCAGCTTGGAGGAGTTTAACATCAGAAAAGTTTTTATCAGCTAATTCTGTGAACTAATGCAAGAATGAGGCTGGCCGGGTCAGTGTTTGGCAGCTGGGATTAAGAGGAGGGTAAAGAACATGAGGTGCTTTGTTTGTCCTTTTACATCTATCTATGCAATAAATGAGATGGTTACTCTGGCTGCAATATTCACCTGGGGAGAGAGACAGGACAAAGAAACTGTAGTTCTTAATCTGTTACAGTTTTATTAAAATGTATACTCTCTGGCTTCATCTCATGCGGTGGGAGCAAAGCGTCTTGGGGTAACATCACCATATGTGGAGAACACGTGGGACAGCTCTGTCACCAGGCCATGTGCCTGGCATTCAGCAAGCAAGTAGCATCCTCAGGGCTGCATGTCACAACAGGGTGGAGAGGACTGGAAGCCTAACCCATTTTTGAGAGGATTTTATAGAAAACTCTTCTAAAACAGACTGTGCCATTCCCATCCCACCATTGGCTTTCTCCTCACTGGGGTTTTTTGATAAAAAAGTTGATCTAGAAAATACACATCTCTCTTAAATCTGAAACGATTTTGCATTTGGATAAGTCTCATGGCTGAAAAGTGGTTTTTGGTAAGGAGGAAGGAAAAGAAAATGTTTTGAAATGGTCTAAGTATTCCACGCCTGTGATTTCTGAACAGTAAGTTCATTTTCTACTTCAAAAGAATATTTATTGTTTGTAAAATGTATGGTACTGAAAAAAGAGGTTTATCTTAAAGAATATTAACATTAAAATTAATTATTTGTAAGTAAACAAACATGGATTTTATTAACCTATCTTAATTAAAGAAGTATCTTTTCTATCTATAATTGTGTTGCAGAACTCTTTTACTGGTTTTGACTTTTAATCTTGATTTAGGAAGAGCAAGAAAAAAACATCAGATTCCCTGTGAGTATTTTCACAGGGACTGAGGAGAACATTTTTCCCATGCAGCTCTACAATCTAACTCTTCAGATGCCAACAGATTGTTAATTAGGCTTTCCTGCCCTTGAGCTGGGATCATCATATTGCAAAGCAATTCAAGATAGAGCAAAAAGCACCTCTCATCATATTGTTAATGATGTTTTTCCACACATAAAGCAAGTACGTTCCCAAGACATGCCTCAAGTGAAAGACTCCAAAATAAAGAGTGAAAGTGACCTTAGAAACCTCTGGCTTTCAACCTCGCTGTGACTTACATCTTCAGATATCATGAAACTGGATTTAAAATTGCATGAAAAAAATTAAAATATTTGACTTGCCTTCTTGTTTGTTTTCTGAATTACACAAATATTTTCAAGCTTTTTAGTACTCCTGCCAGCACCAGAAATTTATCTCTTTGCACATGAAAGCTGAGAGTCTCATGGAGGGTAATTACAAGAACTCACAGAGCACGAGCAGATAGAGCTGCACAGGCACACTCCCAGGGGGACATAGGGGAGAGGGGACCTCCAAATGCACTACTCTTTAGCAGTAGCTGTCATTTAGGCATTGAACATTCCTCTGAAAAATAACCCACATCATCAGGCAGCTTTCTAAAAGATGGTATCTTAGGGCATCTCCCAGAGGTACCCACACTTGAAGATGGAAGAGTGATGAGACCTGCAACAGAGGATTTCCCTTGTAAGACCAGTGTCCCCAGCTCTTTCTCACATCCCATCCTGCTCATTTTTTAAAAGTATGACAAGGAGGTTTTCGACCAGAGTAGGTTTGATGTCAGTGAAAAATGTGTCATGCCAGTGAATATCAAGCCGGGTGTTTGCTCTGAGTTTTGCCATGAGAGAGTGGAAGAAAAATTCACTCAGCTCTAATCAAACTGTGAAAAAACAGAGAACAAGGCAAGATGGGAACCTCTGAAATTCTGCCTTATCTCAGCCATTTCATCTTCAGACATAAGAAACCAGAGCTGCAGGGACCCTTATGGGATCCTTGGTAATTCTAGTGGCATTCCTTACACAAACACCAGACCAGAGCATGATTCTCTTTGCAAAAAAAAGCTAACTTACAGCATTAACAAAAAAAATCTCACAGGCATTTAACCAGCACCCAAATCTTATTTCTGTTCACAAAAATAATTTGCTAGCCTGTGACCTTCTTTGAGGCCATTTTAGGGCCATCTCAGTCTAAAGGATCAGATCTTCCTTCCCTTTCTATTGTAGACCAGAGAAGAGATGCTAATAGCTTTCCATGTGCTAGAATGAAGAGTAGCTCACAGAGAAAGTATGGAACCACAGGAAAAAGTGAGGCCACTGCTTTTGTAAAGGGAGCTGTTATTTGGCAGTTTGCTGAGGCTTGTTATTACTGGTTTTGAGTCAGAGTCCTTTGTCTCTTCAGCCTTGGAGAGAAAAAGAAAAGAGCTAAAATGCAGAAGTTGCTGTTTAAAAAAAGCTACATTTTACTGTAATGGAGTATGGTCACTCAGCTTCATTTTTAATTAAGTTCCAGATCCAGGAAATCCATTAATCACAATTCTGGAATGCTGGAAAACTCACTGAGGAACTACAAAGGGCAGGTAAAGCAAAGCATTTAAAATAGTTGCAGATGAGCTGATAAGAGGCTCAAAGAAACAGTTAAATTTGTGTGCAGATAACTCAACCACAGTATCTGGAATGTATAAACATAGCACTTTTTTTTTCTTCTGGCCTTAAAATTTGATCCAAGTCTGGGAGTTAAAAAGTCCCATTTTGTGTAATCAGGTTCTGGTTGAACATGATTGCTGAATTATTTTAAATTGAAGACACATGTCTGGATGTTGAGTTCTGTATATTATTCCAAGATGGTGTCCATTAGGTCTTATCCACAGGGGCTATCTTCATTCCTTATGCATCAGGATTAGCAAAAGGTGAATCATGAATATGGAGACAGTGAAAAGAATGTGGTACTAGTTAAAGGGTGATTTTGGAAATTATCTTGCATGCATTATTCAAAACTTTTCAGTCTCTATTGCATAGAATCCCTATGGCTGTTTAAAAGTGTTATTTTAAAAAACCGATCATACAAGGCGTTTACATTCTTTCGTTTTGAGTCTTGAATTTAGCAATGAACTAACATTTGCCTTAACCCCTTGTCAGTCCTAAACCATTCTCAAGAGTATGAGATGCTCATCTAATGGTTGTGTTGCCATATGCTGTCCTTCCATAATAGATCTGCCCCTGACCTCTGTATTTTTATATTGCTTCTTTTACTGGCAGATGGACCATTACATAAATTGAAACATATTTTCGTGGGTATTCCCAGTGGTAAGAGAGTATTGTCTCATTAGCTCCACAGGGAAAACAGTATAAACCCAAAGCTGAGTAACTCACCTATCCATATGGTAGGCAAAAAGAAGCATCCTTACGGCACTTGCTGTCAGCAGTGATGCCTCCTGGATTACTGGAATATACAAGTTCTGAGGCTGTATTTTTTTCTTTCTAGGCTACCCAAATGCTTGTGTAACTTCCCGACAGCTTCAGAAGGACTGGACTGGGTGCTTTTTAGGACCTCTGCAGCCATGTACCACAGATCAATCACTACGGGATGCTTCTGCCCACATTTTTTTCCTACTGCATTTCCCTTCACAGAACTCCTGCAGAAAAATCTCTCAGTCTTCTGTCCACCAGAATTTCTAAACTAAAGTGGCTTTCTTTTTTTTTTAATCCAAACAAAATTGTCAAAAAGAAGACTTTCCTTACCATTCACGTTTTTCAGTTTTCCCATGTTTGTAACAACTGTAATGGGAATCTTATCTATCACTTAATTGAAACTATTTGAAAAATCACATCACTCAACCTTTTCAACAAGGGAAAACACTTCTGTTGCTATGTGGAAAACATGATGACAAAGTCAACAGTGATTCTAACATAATATTTCATAAAAAAAATTGAAAGACATCACAAGTCTGCAGAGGTGAAATGGCCACAAAACTGAATAGCTATACTCTTTGCAAAACATGTTCCTCCATTTTCAGTCCAGGAAAGAACAGAGTTTGCTGTGCAGAAGGGCTTTCTGATTCAATTGCGATGGTATCTCCATACACTGCCTCCCTCCCTCCCTCCTCCCCTCCCTGCTTAGGCAGGGCTAATCTGCTGGGCTTTAAATCTTTCTCAGCCAGGAGGAATTCTGAAAGGAGAAAAGCAGCTGGGAAACACATCCATGCCTCCTGCAAAGGTATGCACCTTAAATATTACTGTGAGGTGCAGCATCATTTTTCAAAAATCTCTCACTCTCTTAAATAACACGTAACCTATTGTTTTGAGCTGAGCAAAGGTGGAGCTGGCAGCCGAGACGTCTGAGGTAATTCGATAAATGGGCGCAAGGAAATAGTCATGGCTAATACCTATTATAAACTTAATTTGAATCTGAAAATCCCACAGAGGAAACATAATATCTTTTAAAAATGATACTGCAATAATGATTCTAAATCCTACAGCTTACAATAGTGTTACACTGGTTTGAGCTGTTATGATTTTTTTTAGGGATTTTTATTACAGCAGATAGTTACATTAAAATTACATCTAAGTAGGTAGCTGACAGACTTTCTAATGCCTTACTAAGAAACACACAGTATATACGTGTGAAAGCACTTCCCCCTGTCACATACAAATGAGTAATTTACAATATGGCTGGAGGTGACATCTTTAATTAGATTTCTTTCTAGGAGCTCATGCTGATGGCTAACCTTGGGCTGGAAAGAGTGTGACACTCAGTTGCCTACGGCTTAGGACAAGGGTCCAAGAAACAGTCTTTTTTTCTGGCATAGTTATAAAAGCAGGTAAATATTATCTTATCTCTGCAAGTTAGGAAAATGGGACCCATAGGCATAATGTCCCTTGGAGAACACTATCAGTCTTATAGAGGTAGAATTACGGTAAAAGTGGAGTCACAGGCCATGATCCCTCTGTTTGACTCAGCTGTCTCTCTAGCTCTTTTCTTCTGCTATTCTAACACTTTCATCACATCGCTGATGTCGTCACTACTACATGTACTTTTAAGGAGGACGTGGGAAACAGATACTGTGTAGCTTTCCCAAGATCTGAGTACCAAAGAACTTTGATGCATAAATTCCTTTCATGCCACCCCAGTGAACCACTGAGCTACTCTGGCTCTCCAAAGGCTGTGCCCATCTTTAAGTTGGGTAGACCCCCAAGCTTTCCTCCTTGTCTGCCTTTTTTCTTTCTGGCACACCTCCCAAAAGACCCATATTGTATCCTGCACCAGCTTTAATCCTCAAAGTCTCAGAGCCACTCAATACTAAAAAATCCCAAACAAACCAAGAAACAATCCTCTCAAAAGAACATCAAATATTGTTTAAACAGGAAAGAGTTTATTTCAGTTGCTAAACAGGAATAAATGTATTAAACTATAGTTTAATACATTAAGCTCCAGCAGTAATAGAGCCTGCAATTGCTGCCTTAGGTGCAACTCCTTCTCTCTGTTGATTTTTTTGGTCTGACACCTCCGGCTAGGCTGCTCACTTTAGGTATCACAGCAAGCATTTGGGGCTGAACAACTGGAGCTGATAGTCTCAGTGCAACTCTGTGATGCTCCTTTTTCCCTGAAAAAATTCTTAGGCAAGATTGTCCCAGTTCACTTCTCCTGGCTTCCCAGCTGTCCCCTGGGAACAAAAAACACCAGAAAAAAGTAGGATTTCAGAAAGGTTCTCCCTGATCAAACTCATGCACACACACTCCCTGTATTTGTCTATGATGTTTCTTATTCTTGGGTAAGCTAGTCTATCCCTGATGCTGCTCATCAGACAGGCAGGCAGAACAGGACTTTCCAGGAGACATTGACTGTTATTCTCACTATAACACCCCCTCCAGAGAAATGGGGATAATTCTGGCCCTTTAGGATACCTAAACCCACTGAGGACTTGCAGGCAATGTCTGGTTGACAGCGCTGGTCAAGAAACACCACTGCTTGTATTAGTAAATTAGTACAGTCTCCATCCAAAAATCACTTTCACATGCAGTTTCTGGGCTCAGACCTGGGACCATTCCAAAAAGGCACCTTAAATGTAGTCACCTTTTTCTGGAAGGCAAAAGATGTCCAATTTTCATCTCAGTTTGCAGTCTCAGAGAGCACTGCTAAGCACATTAACTCTACCAGGATGCACTAAGGTCTGCAGTGCATTGACCTTCCTTTTCTCTGGGTCTTAATAAATTCCCTCACCAACAGTCAGAAACTGTGGAAAAACAATTTCAAGAGACATCATCAACTGTAAATGTACAGTTGTGACTTGGATATCAGCTTGCTGTGATAACACGCAGCATAGGTGATAACATACATATTTGTGTGGAAATTAGGAATAAATACTGCTTATAGAAAACAAGATTTATATGATTCAGATGTACATATATATTTCTGTTGTGCAGAAAGGCAACAAAGTTGCTAATTATCTCAATAACATTCAATAACATTTTTAGTTTCTGAAGTACCCCTGGAGATGCTGTCTTGTTTTACAGACTAGCCTGTTGCTGCTCCTGTTCTTTTCTGTTCCTGCTCTTTCAGTGGGAAAAAAATAAAAAAGGGCAGGTTTCTGTACCTTCACAGGTCAGGCAGAATGACAGGAGGATAGGAACAGGCAGAGTAAATACAGAGGAATTCAAAAAGCAAAGCAGGATATAAGGTACTGCAGAAAGTTTTAAAAATTCCTGCATTATCTATCAGTTATGTCACAGTCTTCCTTAATTAAAAAGGTTCATGTCTACCAGCAGCTCGTTATCATCCCTGTAAGAGACTCTCATACAGCAGGTAGAAGAGCAGTGTGAAATGCCACATCCTGAGGTTAGTCTGTTCAGCAAAAATCCTTTCATCATTTGGCTGTGTTTCACTGAGCTCTACAGAGTAAGGGAAGCAAGAATAAAATGTAGAAGAGCTTTAGCACAGCTCTCCTCCTGTGAACCCCCTGGAGAATTAGCACAGCAGGACCATGCAGAGTGATCTGGAGTTTTCTCTTTCATCCAGCAAAAGCCTTAGCTGAAGCTTATTGAAATCAAATTGGTTTAAACACAATCACAACCTCCTCCCTGTGCTCCTGGAGATGACTGCAGGTAGCACATCTGCCTGTGAATCTCCTGCTTTAAGTGTGGGAAACATGTGTCCTACATTTTGAGAACTCCATATACTGTTAACAATAAGAACTAGCTCTGGAGAATGAATGTATGTGTTTTTTCTAAAGGTAAAATTTTCTTAATTAGAGTTGGGTAATCCTGCAGTAATCCAGACAGGATCTGGCTTTGTGCATGCTGAAGACCCTGTAGAAAATCTGAGAATATATGATCCATCTTCCCTCATATCCCAGAAACACAGGTTCTAATTAGTAAGGCCAGGCCTGTAAAAAAAAGTTTTGACTGTGCAGATACCAGAGAACTCTTTACCCCTAAGTGATTTAGCTATGTTGGCAAAAAAAGAGGGGGAAAAACCCACCTAAAGAACATGTGGTAAATAATGAAGCCAGCAAAATGCTGCCTTTTGCCAGTGTAAATTAAGTCGTCCCAAGAGGTAGTCTTAATATGCAAGAAGAAAAAAACCCTTTTGCCAGTATAAGCTGTATCTCCACAGGGGGGCTTTGCTGCTTTTGCTGGCAAAGTGTTTACAGTGCTAACCAGTGTTGCTGATATTACCTTGTAAGCACAACTGAAAAAAAATTATGTGCAATTATAATTGCTTTTGTCTGTCTGCAGTGGTTATTTTTACCCCTCAGCTGGATGCTGGCAAGCTGCATAAGCATGGCTCAGGATTTGGATTACAATGGGGTGAAGTTTCCAGGGGGAGAGCACGATATAAGAGCAGGAAAATCCCAAACTGAGAATAAAATGATAAACCGGGGGTCATGCTAACCAGTCAGTCAGGTGTTGTTTAAGAGAATTTGTGTAGTTGAGCTCATTCATCAAATTATTGCTGCTGTAAATGTATCAGTGTAGCTAAAGTAAAACTGGTTTTTGGGTGATATAGTTACTCCTTCATGAAAACATTCCAACCGTTGTCATCTGAGGGGCAAAATTTCTTTGTCTGACTGGATAAATTGATGTAAAAATTCTGTTTGATTAACCACAAAATCGTTACCAAGCCACTGGGTTGGGAAGTCTAATCCTCCATTGCTTTTCCCTTGTGTACCCATATACCCAGTTATACCTGGATAAGGATGTCAGGGGCTGTTCTTGTTCCAGTATAACTCTTCTGCAGAGGTGATGACACACATGTAAAGCAGTAAAAACCAGGTCTGATTCTGTAAAGCAGAATCCTCACATTTCTACATAATCTAGACCACCTTAGAAAGCTTTAAAAGGAAAAAAATATATCGCTCTTTTGAGAAGACTCCCCTATTTTCCTTACACAAGGTGGGAGTCATCGTATAGACCTGATCATCAGACTTTTCAGGAGAATCTTGCTTAGAATCTTTCTTAGACTGCAAAAAAAGTGCCAGCTGAATATAAGGACAAACTGCAGATTTGAACCCAGATCTAGACCAATACATATCAGTGATTTCACTGATATATAATGTTATAACATAATACAATATTTAGATATCTAATGTATATTATATAGATTTTTATACATATATTCATTGATTGCATTGCAAGCAGGTGTTGTGAAAGTTGTGGTATTAACACAGTCAAGATAGCTTAGAATTTGAAAGATGATTCTTCCAGTCCTGGGCTGGAGTCAGGACAGTACATTCTGCTTACCAGAGGGATCACCAAATGGCAATGCACATGAGCAAATATTTAGCAGCCTGACTACCTCTTGGAAAAATATCAGCTGAAGCTAAGTACTTTCACTTGAACATTCAGAAAATGAAGAAACAAACTAAATAACATTTCCACTACCACTGAACTCAGCTAGGTTGGGTGAGTTGAGCCAGCACAAAATCCAGTCTAGAGTGATACCGAGGAAGAAAACATCATGGGAGCACAGAAATAAAGATGCAGGCTCCTCATATACCAACTGAGGAAAAGGAGGTGGTGGTATCATGCATGTGTCTTTGTTGGCATAACAAGCAAAGAGAGGTGAACTGTGCCTGCATCAGGTGATAATATTCAGTTGCGACTAATATTTTTACCATATTTCAGTTTCCATGAAGGAAATTATTAATTATGATGATGCTTAGCAATTATATAGTGTGTTGCCTGTTCAGAATCTTACACATGCGATAAGCAGGTGCGAGCAATTTGCCATTGTAGTGGGTGTCTGTAACTAGAGCCATTTTTCTTTCTGTTAGAGCTGAAATGGGTTGCCTGCATACATTAAACACTGCAGTACTAATCACATCTCCCTTTTTCGCTTGGGTTTAGTTGATGACCCGTAAGAACCATCTGTACATTTGAGATTCAGAATGTGAAAGCCATGGATTGTGGATGATGGGTTAGTGGCCCTGGATGTCCTCCATATTTTGCGTAGCCAAGGGGGTTCCTATGGGTGCTCTCTAAGTGCCGATGTCACTGTTATACACCTTGTACTCTTGGGATCTGCCTCATGCTACCCAAGGTATCCCTGAAAAGCCCCACAGTGTACACATGCAAGGCTGCTTGGAGCTCCTGTCTGGAGAAACCAAGGAGAGTACAATCCATCACAAACTCAAATAATGAGAACACAGTCTCAGCTTTTGTTCTGCTTCTTCCTCCCTGCTCCCAGGTGTCCATGTGTCCACGCAAGGGAACATCTCTCCTTGCCACAACACCTTGTGCCCAGGAGCATCGTGGTGATGAAACAGGTGGTCACCACCAGGGGTCTGAGGCAAAGAAAAACTGCAGAAGGAGCACTTCTACAGCCATATTTCATTGCCTTGTCAAAAGACAGCACTTCTGGAAACATCAACATGGAACTGAAAAGAATCCCAATGGCTTAATAATAAACTACTTGTGTTTTATAAAATATACAGAACAACAGAAAGTTCTCGTGGAAAATAGTATTTGGAACAATGAATCTCAAATGCAGGTGAAAATTTTGCCTCATCTCTGCTCACTGGGTGGCAGTGCAGCAGAGATGACTTCTGAGATATATCTACAAGTTTCATCTACATGGTAGCAAAATTTGGCCCTAGAGATTGGAAAATCAATCCACAGATGCACAGAAAATACACACCTCTAATCACACAGCAGAATTAAATGTAGAAGGAAGAGAAAGGTCAATTAGATCTCTACTCCTTCTATATTTAAAATATAGGAAATAGTGTCTTAAACATAGGGCATATATGTCAGAGCTAAGAGCAGGTGTTTTAGATGTCTCTAGCCCACTGTCCATTAGCTGCAGACTGTGGCCTTGAAGAATTACAGGCAACATAAGCATAAAATAAATATGAAATATTTCTATGCCATGTAATTAAAAGCCCTATTACCGTGTAATCTCCCTTCCAAGGAAATACACAGTATCTCCAGATGCCACATAAGGGTGTCAAAATAATCTAATGCAATGAGGCTGCTCAGGGTTTTGAAGCACCCCCCATGTCTCTCCCTGGCACTGAGTGCTGTTCCGGCATGAATTTGCTCACTTGAATGCTGCTATCAGGATAAAACTCCATGAGAAAATTGCCACTCTGTTATATATGTTGGTTTATATAACACCATCATGCCCATGGTATACACCTGCATTTGCCATTAGTTGCTCTCTTAATAATAAATTATTGAAGACATATTTCTTTTAATGTTTACCTAAAGAGGGAACAGCTAAGAAATGCTGCACACACTGAATTCAAGAAGGGGATATTTCTTTCCTACTATAAACAGAACTGATTATAAAACCAGATCGCAAACTGAGCTTCCTGCCCTTCAGTTTTGTATGAGGTTACATTTCTTTGCAAGACTCTAATTTCTTCAGTTTTTTACTGCATTCCAACCCAGGGAGATATAAACCAAAGCAAACAAAGTACCCCCCCAAAGGAGTCTCTCCCCCTTAAGTAGGACTTCTATTTTTAATTCTCTACAGCTTTTAAAACATTTGAATGGGAAGCCTCCATCAGTCTTTGGTGGAAACGAATTCCTACTGGTCTCTCAGGACGTCCACTCCAGATAATCTCGACTGGCAGCTCGATATAAGACCAATATCTCTTCTCAGAGGGGTTCCTTGCAGTTGTGTTTCAGCATTTTCCACCTTTGCAAAGAAATTCTTTAAACAGTCATATTTTCCTCCCTCAAAGATGTATTAGGAAAAAGAAAAGAATAAAAAAAATTAAAAAATATGTTGACTTTCTTGTTCATTGGCAATGAATCTTTCACTCTTTGCTGGTGCCTTTCCCCATAGCAGGATCTCAGCAAAATACTGCACTAACTTTGCTCTGGACGACAGCAGGAATGCAAGCAGGCCCCGATGACAGGAGGTCTGACACTGTCTTTCCCCATCACATCTCCAGGAAACTTTGTCACATCTTCAAAGACCTGGACCCTTCTCCGTGCTGATGGTGATAGTACTGAGCAGGAAGCAAGAGAGCTCTTAACAGCCATCACATGAGACAGAAGAAAATCACAAGAAACTCAAATTATATTCCATATTTCCAGCAGCAGAGGAAGAGAGTGGGAAAAACTTTAAAACTTGTGCATTGTGCCTGCAGTATTTACAAGACAGAGCTTTTAAAAAGCTCAAACTCAAGTGATTTTTCTGTCTTTCCAAGAATTTCAAGGCAGGAATTACCTACCCATGATCTCCAAGGAAGGAACCAATTGCTTATCAAGAGTGAAAATGTGACTGAAATGTGATAGCAAAAAGCAAAGAGATCTCTAATAAATTAGACATTCTTCCTTGAACTTACAGAGTGCAGTCTGCTTGGAGTCTGGTTTAATCTACTGCCATAAATAAATCTATTGAGGGAATTTTCCAGAAGCTTTCTCAGACAGCAAAATTCTGCAAGTCACATAACTGCACACTGTGTGATGCCTCTGGCAGATTCAACCTGGTTAATATTTATGCTGCAATCACCAGTGACTTCTTGAAACCCTAAAGGCAGTATTGCAACAACAACAAAAAAAAAGCCCCAGAGCTCTTGCAGATGGACTATAATCATAAATTCACCCCAAAGTGGAAACTCAAATAACAGATGTGTGTTTATAAACACAGAAAATAAAGCAAATTACTAGGTATTCTTTCCAAATGCTTAGAGCTGCAAGATATCCTCTCACACAAAAGTCCATATTCATACTTGCCCACACCAAAAGGCTTTCCTGCTTACCTGGGAATTTGGATTGCAGTTGCTGTTACCGAGGGGCAAATTCTTGACTGGATGTTGCTCTATGGAATGATCTCTGGATGATTAACACTACCATTAACCTCCCTGAAGCAACATTTGTTTCCTATTCCTAAATGATGAGAGCACAGAGGCACGCGGAAAAATTGTGTTGGATGTGGCAGCTGTTGACAAAACCTTAACATTTTAGAGGCCACCTATCTACCTTGAAATATATTCTATGCCAAAAGGCAGATGAGGGGTTAAGAGCTCTCCCCCACCTTATCTCTTGCACACTCTTATCTGCCCAACAGTTCGTAATAAATCAGAGAAATTCTTCTTCCATCTGTCTCACTCTAAATTCCTCACTTCCACGTGATTTGGGAACATTTTCATGACCTTTTGTGACTTTTCTGATATTGCACAGAGCAAGAGGTTGGAACCAGGGAAATTTGGCAGGCATAAAATATGCCTGCAACTAGGGGGAGTTGTCAGCAATGTATCATTCCTAGGACTTCTCCTGGGCTTTGCTATCTGCTACTCTTTCTGCCTTTGAAAGGATGTGCCCAATGTAGCATTCCATGGGGAATGTCCAGCATGGATCTACCGCATAGGGGGTGGTATGAGAAAATATAAGGCTGAACATCTCAGAGCCCAGAACCGCTTAATGCGTTCCCAAGGCCCTTCTGACATTTGTGTATGATTACCAAGAAGCATGGAGGAGCTGTGGAAAACACAGTTGGCGTGTTGGTGAGATTCAGTGGCAAATGTCACAGATATTTGTCCTTTGCCCCACAATTGGCCCTTGATGTTAAGAGGTGAGAGGTTTTATGAAAAGAGGAAAAATTATTACTCCCATTTCCCGGGGTTTTCATTATATTTAAACACTTCCACCTTTCTGCTTCATTGTTCTCTCCCATTCTCCTCACTGAGCCCGTCACCTGAGGCTGAGCCACCATCCCAGTTTAGGCCACTATTTAATATCCAGGTCTTCTTTTCCTTCTTCTCTTAGGAAGCTTACAAAGGCCATGTGATGTGTCTGCCTGCAATAGCAAGGGTTAGAGACACCTAACCAAAAAATCCCACCAGATCTTTTAGTTTTATAAAGTTTCAACTAGTCCTTGGCACATCCAGGAAAGGCTCAGGGTTAGTCACCTCCTTTTAGGTCCCAACTCCACCCACCAACCTGTTCTTCACCTCATCTCTGTACACTTCAATACATCTCGTACCAGCTGTTGCTCAAAAGGCATCCATCACACAGAGCAGCAGTTGTTCCCTAAATTGGAATATAACACTGGATCATTTTGTTTTGTCCCAGTGATTGCCCAGAAGGGCAAGCTAGAGAGTGAGAGAAACCCAGAGGGACACAGGTTTTCACTGTTTAATATAAGTCTTTTCTGCAGAGTTAGGACTGTGTTATCCAATCATGCAAACCCAGTCTGTGAGATGGGATTCTCTGACGATGGTCGGAACATGAAGTCCTACTGCTGCTTCTTGCTCATGTCATTGCCTGCACAAGACTTTTTCTATTTAATATATATACCTTGAAAAATATAAATTTTTTTCTGCCCTAAATAATAATTTTCAGGGAAGAAGTACAATTCGCACATAGATTAACAACTGCCACACTGTAATAACAACACGTTTGCTTATCCAAATAGTGATACAATCCTAGGTGTTTAGGTTAGTGACCTTATACTGTATACACATGAATGTGCATGTGTTTGCCTTTGTAGTATAGTAATGGCTAAATACAATACACACATATGTGTTAATAAAAATACTGAGACAAGTTGTTTGGTGGTGTAACTTCACTGGCTTCACTCAAGTTACCCTGCACTGAATCAATCCCTTATATCTGTTACATATAATTTAAAAAAAAAATATTTTATGGTTTTCAAGCCAGATATCTTTCACCTCAATAAATATGACATGAGAGAATATAACCTAGAAGGAAGAGATATCTGCTACTAGCAAAATGATTTCTGAAGAAAAAAAATGCAAAAGGAAAAGAAAACTAACCCTATACCTACATATGGTATTTAATACATACCTTTAATGGAATGAGCTTCATAATTTATTCTGGGGTTTACCTTTTCATGAACTCTGTCTTGTTCCTGCTCATGAAAGATCTTCTGGTGCTTCGGATATATTAAAAGCACAACATCTCTGTCTCTCTCCTCTTGTTTCTGTGTATTCATATATTGATATATTTTTCTGGTGCACATGGCACAGTAATAGCAGTAATACCCTTTGCTTCTGCTCTGCTTTTTGTCTCAGGATCTTGTGCCAAGAGTTATACAGTGAAGAGCCTGAAGTTAGGTTTTTGTATTCACACTGAGGCCCTTAAACTACAGCCCAAATTTCAGAGGTGCTGACTTCAGACAGAATTGGGGATTTGCAATACCACTGCTCAGAGCACTTATCACCAGGATAAAGGCTCAGCTCACTCAGATCTAATATCACCTGTGAAGGTCTTGTGTCTATGGTGGCTTCTGCATCACTGCACCAGTTCATCTTAGGACATACAAGTTTTGACCAAATTGACGGGGGGTCAGTGAGGGGCAGCAGTTGCTGATGGCAGCCACAGCAGGGAACAAAGGGCAGGCAACCATGCCTAACATTCAGTTTGGTTAGATAAACTTTATGAAGTGCTTTGGAAGATTCACACATCAGAGCTGGTATTTTCAGGGGCTTCCAAATACTTATCTGATGTTCAGGCACATTTTTACCAGCCAAACCTTTTGTGCAGAGCAACTAATACCAAAAAAAAAACTTTTGCTGACCTACTTGAAATGTGTTACTCTTACCCCTGCTATGAAATATGGCTTTTTTGATCACATAAATCCTACAGCTGTCCTTAACATCCCGTCAATAAAGACAGAGTGAGCAACAACTTCCCAAAGCAGTGGCGCTTGCTGCCCCGCTGATGCAGCCCAAGCAGGAACGCTCTGCAGAGGGGCAGTGGGGAGGTGGGGGGCGTGCTGCTCATACCAGGAAAGGATGGGTGTCTGTAACCTGACAGGGTTTATTTTTGTTTTCTTAATTGAAACAGCTCTGTTGGTATGAAAGATGTGGTAAACCAGGCCCAAATCTTCCAGGAAAATCCCAGCTCACACAGCCCCTATTTTATTCAGCCATCCATCTCATGTTACAGTTAATGGGAATAACATATGATTTTTAAAAGACAAACTTTTTTGCCCAACTTCTCCTGTGTATACATTTCCCTCAAATCCATAGATTTTTGTTGCATTCTTTTGCTTTATTATTGTTAAACGATTTCTATCATTTAATGTCGATTTGTCCTGTTTATTCAATGTTCTCAGCAAAGGAAAATGGAAAAATGCATATACCAAAAGAGAACCCTGAGCGCTTATCTCATTGCACAAATATTGTTGTTTTAGGAAAGTGTGGGTCTGATAGAGTCAATTATTCTGCCAACATTCTCTTCCAATTTTTCTGTTTCCCTTTTCATCTCAGTTTTTCCCTGCTCTATGCTTTGCATATTTTATTGAGAAAACAAACATACTTTGCAGTCCAAAGACTGGATAGGACATGTTCATATGAGAAAACTTCAGAGAGTGTGTAGTTTATTTTTTGTGTAATTGATTTTGTAGTAGATAGAAGCTGTGGTATAAACTAACAGGATAATGGTTTTGATCAGTTTCCAATGCTTAATTACAAGTCTGCTATAACTAATTTCCTTCGTGTGCTCACAGCTGCTATGCTTTTGTCATTGGCTTATTTTTCTTTGAAAATCTGAAAGGCATTGAGTTTTTCTGTGAAAGTCATCTTCCCTGATTGACTCCTGCAGACGCCTCATTACCACAGTCATTCTACAAAGCTGTATAGCCGTTCAGAACCTTGCATTCAAATAATTTCTCTTTTTTTTCCTTTTTAATTAAGGAGGAAAAAATGGTGGCTTGAAACACTATGGAATATCTGGCATCAGACCAGTTCACTTTACAATACAAAAAGCCTTGTGGGAAGAGCAGCAGAATTTGCTGGACTGGCTACACCACTCATTTGTAAACATTACAAATTTTGAAAGCAAGCATTAGGTGATGTTGGGACGCTTGTTATTTGTTTGTTTTACAGAGATACACGAGATGTCCCCTTTAACATTGTATTTTAATAGGAAAATCTACTTAGTGAAATCTCCAAAATAACTTCTTTTTTGTAACTTTGTAGCTAACTAGCAGCTATGCTAATATATTGTAAAGCATAAAGGGTACTGTTATCACACCAATCTCCTGGGGAACACCTGTGTTGGAAGCAGAAGCTGGGAGCAAAACTGACAATCTTAACTATCCCCAAAACTGACAGATCTGCAACTCTGTGCGAGAGATAGAGACTAAACCAATGTTTAGGTAGTGTCTTTGGGCCCCTCTCCCATGGCAGACTAATGCAAAACTCACCCTGCTCACTCAGTGTCAGTTATGGATGAAGGGTCAGGCTGGGTAAACTACACATCATGGCAAGACTGAGCAGAATGTGACTCATGGATGTTTCCCCCCCCAGTTTTTTTTTAACATCCTACTGCTTTTTTGTCTTAGTCTATGGTGACCCATCCCTTATCTATTCCAATCAAACCTACATTGGGCTTATTCTCTGGATCTGGATGTTCAGCTCTCATTATTGTCAGCCACTCCTTATTAAATCTTAAGGTACTTGAATAATACAGTCAAATGAGGAGAATTAAGTCTGCTCAGTAGGTTTAAAAGCCACTAGTCCCTATTTTACAATAGGCAGCTAAGTCAGGGAACATACATCTCCATCTCCTAATATTAATGAAGACGACGTTTTGTATCAACGATTACATGCAAATGCAAATGTATGTAGATTGTTCGCTTAGACAAGAGATTTCATACATCCATCTCTGTATTCCTCCTCCTTCCCCTATCTTTTCACCCAGGAAGAGATACTATTGTTATTCTAGTCATCTTTCTCTTGATTTTATTATCTAACAGAGCCATAAAAATGACAAGAAAATGGATTTTTCAGACAAGAGTCTCCTGTTCCTAGTGTAATTTCATGTTGAGCTACAGATACTGACAACATCAGATAGTTTATACATTTCTTCTTTAATTGTATAGCACAGCCCCATTTTTAGTGGGGTGCTCACCACTACATAATTAAGAAAGTGTTTAAAGTGCCTGGCTGCTGTTAGATGTTTGATGTGGAAAGGATTGCAGGCATGAGGCAGCCACTGCTGGAGATGCTGTGCTGGAGTGAAATGCAGAGCTGGAGGTGTAGACTGGATGTGGATGTGGAAAGGGTGATTGTGCAGTACTGAGAGGGGGCACCAAGAATGAACAGGAGATGTGAAGGGGTGGCAGAGACCAGCACTCATCACAAAGCCACTGGGCAATGTGCATCCATGGGAGGTTCTGTACTGGAGAGACACAGCATAAGGCTTTTATCAGGGTCCTACGGATTTGGACTGAGCTTGAGGGTTTTGGCAAGGACCTGGCTCAGATCTGCTCACAGCCCCTCACAATAAGCCTGCAGGTAAAATGTTGAAATGCAGGTAAAAGTTGAGAGCCAAGCATACAGGTACATGACCACAGGAGTGGCTGAAGACTCAGAGGGAAGTTGATAAACTGCCCTCATTGTCTAAATGCTCAAGCTATTTTGATTTCTTTAACTTCTTCTCCTTCTACTACAGAAAACCAAATGCATTCACAATTTGGTCTTTTCTCTGGAAGATCTCTGTGACTAGTATTTCTGTGCTATGCAAGAGATTTGAATACCTCACACCCCATGGTTTTCTCTCCCTGGGGCAGCTCTGCAAATCCCAGCATAAATCAAAATAGCTAGCGGCAAGCATCAATAAGCAGATTTGCTTGGTGGTCTGCTAAAGCATTGCCACAAGAAGGATCAGAGCTAGGCTGGGGAAAGGGGCAGCCAGGGACTTTTTCTGGGATGACGTGGTGTGGCTGGGTGCTGATGGATGTGGCGTTTTTCAGGGTGAGGGCACAGCAGAAGGGAGCAAAAGGAGAAGAAAGGTCCAGCTCGAAGAATAACTGAGAAGAACACTCCTCTGGGAAAAATATTTCTTAAATAATAAATATTTTGATTGATTTGGAGTAATGCTTAACAGATGTGGACAGAATATCTTTCCCTAAAATAAGATACTCTTAACTGAAACAATATTCCTTGTATCACTATCTGCAAATTCAAAGAGCTTATTTTAGCTTAGGGATAAAATAAGCTTAAGCAAAGGGAAAGATAGCCATCTTCCCAAATTTTTTTTCAACAGCTACCTCTCTTCCCTCAGAATTGTTTTTTTTATTAAAAAATCCTGCAGTCCAAAGCTGTGGGTTGCAGCATTTTCATGAGGGCTATTTATTTTTTTATCAGCTGACAATTAAAAAAAAGTTTCAGTCTGTTCCATATGCAAAGCAAAAGATTAAACAGGAGGGGAACACTAATAAATTTCTTTCCTTGAGGAAAGAGCCAGCAGAGCTGCGACTTAAATTTGATTTAGCTGAACACCATTGCCCATTTCTTGAAAATACCCTGCACCCCCACCAGCTGGTATTACAAGGAGCATCGTTTGCAGGGAAAATCACATGCAGAATCATATCTACAACTAGCATGCATAATTACTCCATGTTTTCTCCAGAAGGGATTATCCTGTGGCAATAATTATGCCAAAAACATGCCCCAAAGAATAATATTTCAGACAACGGCAGCCATCAAGCAAATACGCTGTGTTATTTTTCCCCCCTGAAAGCTCTCACTCATATTTGTATCTTGCCTGCCTAAGACCTTCTCCAAGGGAAGCACCAGATTGTTTCTGATGATAGCACATATATCAAAGCGGGGATGGTGAAGCTGTCCTAGCCAGGCTCTCGCAGCAGCCCCCGGCAGGTCTGGCTCAGATGCAGAGCTATGCTCGGACTTTGCCCCGAGCAAATGATGCCACCTCTAATATAAAGAACTGTCATGAATTTGTTTTTTGTCATAAATGAAGCATGGGTCTGTGCTTTAATTTTCCTCACTGCCCTCTGTCAGGTAATAACCATAAATATTGTCCTGAATCATTAAGTCACAACCTGAAATGTGATCCTGCCCAGTTCCCAATCAGACAGCCATCTGGAAGATGAAAGAAGTCTATTTTCATTTTAGAATGATCCAGACTCTAATTTGTAGTAACAGTCTTAACAGGCTGTTTTGGAGACATTAACCAGAGGCTGGTCGTGGTTGCTCAAGGAGGGGGCATTGTATGTGCTGCCCAAAGCATGTGTCGCAGACAAAATACCCCATCACTGCTTTAAGCTTGCAGCATCTGTGGCTTTTTATTCCAGTACCATGTTTCTAAATGGGCACAGGTTATGCATGCAGGGTGATTGGAAATATACAGTGTCATAAAAAATGCCAACACGTTTGTGGGAAACAGAAAATAGTGTTTCCACAAAGCTAACAGTGGTACCACAGGTCATATAAATGCCTTCTATCTCAGGGTTAATTCAATGCTGAAAGCAAATATTTTTTTAATGTATAAAAATGTATTTATACATACATATATCTTATGATTTTGTGGCTACGAAAAAAAGTGTTTTCACCATCAAAGTGTTCTTCTATTGCAAAACAAAATAATTTTTCTCTAAAAGCAAAGACAAAAAAGAATCAAGTGATTATGTAGCTGAGCAAAAGCAATGTCAGTCAAGATCTTCTCATTATATATCTGAAACCACTAGCCCCTCCTGACCCATGATACCTTTCCTTAGTGAAGGACATCAAAGACCAGCTGGCCTGCGATTGCACTGAACGAAATGGGAAGCATGTGCACCCCGCTCTCCCTACCGAGACGCAGGAATGCTGCATTTCTCTGCCCCCCCGACAGCTGCAGTCTCAGGGGTTCCTCAGCAAACCCCACCAGGACTCATTTTTCTGACTTGTGGAATTACAATAACATAGTAGTTTGGGAGCACAGTGAATCCACTACTACATTCTGTGACTAGTATCTTAAAATTAAGCCAAATTAGATTGTTACAGTACAAAATACTAATAAGCTACAGCCTTAACTCTGAAAGACAGGTGACTTCGCCCTAGCTCTTTTTCCCCTCGCTGAACTCTGAGGAGTTCAGAGAACTCTCCCTCATTCTTAAACCATGATGGAAGACTGTGTTCAGTGCATCCTCGTTCTCACTCCCTTGCTCTTGCAAACTTGCCAATTAAAGATGGATGCAAAGATAGAGAAGTGTGAGTGCATCCAACACCAGTCACCTCTCAAGCAGAAATTCAGAGAGGTGATTGTTTGGCTGAGCCTCCTGTTTTCCTTGATGTTTTATCATCCTGGGTTATGTTTCCTTTAAGGCTTACAGAAAGCATTTGCTATAACAGATGTGTGTATCTGAATGAGCTTAGCCCAGAGACTCGGAAACGACCACACAGGGGTCTCTTACAGGTAGAGATAACTGAATTAGCATCCTTCTGAATAAGCCCTTCTGTTCTTCTAAACTGCTGTGAGTTAGAAATGGTGCAGAAAGAAGATAAGGAGCAAAATAAATGCTGTAAAATAAATGCTGTTTGCCTGCATCTCTGCACTGCAGATGTATGTTAAAGCAGGACTATTTTCTAGCAGGTAGGATTGAAGTGTGTCTTGCGCAGGGAGAAGAACAGGGAAGGAAAAATAAGGGTTTCATCTTCTGAATGTTGTTGCTGAGGAAAAGCTATACCCTGCTGTATGTCCTGCATTCCCAAAGTCAGCTTTAGCCCATTTGAGTGCCCAGATTCCCAATGTGGGTTACTCTTTGAAGATTTTGTGGACTCTGGGGCGCTATTTCCCTTGTGCACACTACCATGTGCATACCTGTCCTACATATTTCCTATCAGATCACTGAAATACTGGTGTTTTCATCTAAACTGCACAATGACAGGAATTAAAAGGCACTTGGGGTGCATTTTCCCCATGCATCACTGTATGAGGCTTGCCACAGCTATTATTTGCATCCCAACTGAGATCGATAGTCTCTGGTGCTCAAAGCTGCATGTGGCAAATGGAAATCTCCATTCTGAACCTGATATATTAATAGACAAAACAGTCACATAGCAGGGGAAAGGAAATTCCCTACCAAGTTCCCACTCTCCAGATCAGAAACTGATGGAAGAGTGAAATCCTGGATGTCCCAGCACCAAAAGAGTTGTCCTCCCTGACCTCTGCAGAGCTTGCATTCAGCTGCGGAGGTGATGAGGTCTGTGGAAAAACCAGACTTGGACCCCTATTTCTATGACCAAGAGACTATTTTTCCTTCCCTATTGTGAAGTAAGCATGTCTGAGTAGCAGACACCAAAAAACCAGCAGGAGCACAAAGCACTGAAAGCTTTGCTAATATTGTCTTTCCAAAAACATATCAAGGAAGCTCTTTTTCATTTTTTTTAAATGTGAAAGCATTCATGCTGTACTATTACAGTGCAATGGACCGAAAATAAAATCACAAGCATGATTTGACATATCATATCATGCCTACTCAAAAATGTCCACTGCAGCCCTTTGAAATTGTTTGGCAAGCTTTTATTTTGCTTTTTTAAAAGTCACATAATTTGGACAAAGCACAGTTAGGATAATAGGGAGCGTGCTGGGTCTTTCTACATTCCATGGCTGTAATAATGAAGCCATTAAATTACTAGGTCAGAGGCCCCAATTCACAAAGAAATAATATCAGTTTATTATTTCTAATCTTATTAAGTTAGAAAATTGTCTCGAGATGTAACATCAACCTGTAATGGCTGAAGTATTGATTATATTAACCCAATGCTCATGGATAATTCAGAGAGCCTGATTTCATCTAATTTCTGTAATTTTTAAAACAGTCCAGCCCAACTTTTTTATGGCAAACTAATTCAGAATTATTTCTATAAATAATGAAAATGTATTATAGGATTTGCTAAGAGTAAGGCAATAAAACATTCTGTGTGATGGCTAACAGAGTGGGGTTTTAATCCCTTTCTTCGTCTTTCTTGAATCATGAATCTTCTAAATCTTCTTTAATTCCTTTTTTTTTTCCTCCTTTTTTAATCTTCCACTGTCTCTTTTGGAAATATATACCAGCATATTATAGACATATTCATGGACCTGCTTTGTTCATCTTCTAACTGAAATCAATGGGTCTTTTGAAGATTTTACCTAGGTAAATAGAACAAACTCTGCCAAACTTGAATTTTCCTCAGTTTTGTATAACAGCTATACTAGTAAGAGGGATGGTGTAAAATTCCAGAAACTCCATGTTGCTTGGTTCCCATAACAAATTTTTGAACTATTTTAATTTGCTCTTAAATTTTTAAGAAATGTATAGTAGTGTATGTGTGTGCACAAGTGCTGCATACATCCTTGTACTTTCAGGCACACCTGGATGTGGTCCAAGGTCCATTAAGCTCAGTGGGAATCTTTCCATTACTTCATTGAGTTTTAGATCGAGCCTTGGAGGATTGGTTGATTTTAAATATACATTTTCTGAGGTTGTTTCTGATCTTTCCCATTGACCTCGCTCTGCACCAGTTCCCCAGTTTCCATCCAGAAACCCCAGCTTGAGAAAAGTTGTGTTTGGGGATTTTTCTGTGCCTCCTTTTCTGCCTCCATCCCTGTGGCTTTCCTATCAAAACACTACATGTATTAAGAAAATTAATGTGACTTAAGTTACTGAACCAACCTGAAGCCTAATTCACTCAAAAATATCTCCTATAAGGATATTTATTAGCTCAGAATACATGTGTGGGCAGAGCATGTTATTTAGTGACCTGTAATGCCCGAATAATGATCACAATAAATCAGTACTCATTACTATGTAAGGGAGGTCTGGATCGAGTGACTTAGTAGGTAATGAGGTCTAATTTAGTGCCATGGTATTATTTTACAGAATATTTGGGGCAGGGGGCAGGGGGGAGGGAAGTAGGGCTGAAGGGGGTCTAATTACCTCAGATTTCTCATGCAATGATGAGCCTCTAACTTTGGCCAGCTGCTTCAAGAGGGTGTTAGAGGTCAGGCCTTTAATTGCTATTGGGTGCATTTGGCTACATTAAGTGAATAAATATTTAAGGTCTGGACCTCTAACACTGGGTTAAATGGAGCAAGACTGGGGCTAAAACCAATATAATGGGGTATAGGGATGGAGGAACAAAACACTGAGGTAGAAGATAAAGAATTGAAGTCCTTTCTGATGAATGGGTGAGAGGTGGATTTGGGCGATGAGGGACAGGGGTACAACTTACAGGCAGCAAAACCCAGGACCTCAGAGGGACCAGCACAGTCCATAGCATCCAAGTTAAAGGACCAAATACCTTGGTTTTTCAGTCTTTATTTTGAGCTGACACCTCAGAGGTATTACTCCTCCCTTGCTGGGGTGGGATTATTCCCTCTGTCACCAGTGGCCATCCCTTGGTTATTCACAGGGAAGAAAAGGTGCTGCTGGCACAGCACATTCACTGGGGGGAATCCCAAGGTTCATCCTCAACAGCTGTTGAGGTAGTCTGCAGGCACCAAATCCCAGAGGCAGGCTCCTTTCAAAGCACATGTGCATCCCAGCATGCAAAAATCCTCAGAAGTACAACTTCTGCAACATGCTTACTCCCTGCCTCCAAGTTTTTAAGACAGGTTAGCTGCACATCAACTAAAGGTTAGCTGCACATCAACTATTAAAAATAGTAGTGATGATTAGGTGCTGAGCTTGCCATTGCCAGGGTCCCTAGGTGAAGTTCTTTGAGTTGAAATCCCCTAGAAGTTAGTTACTCCATCTTCTGGAATGGCCTTGAGTGATTCCAGTTCTGGGAATTCACAATCTGAAAAACAAAGCTGAACTCTTGCAAACTGCGAGGCTTTGAATTTTAGGAATATATGATACTCTAAGTGGCAGATGGGGATACAGACCCCAGGAGCCAGGCACTGACTGAGCTCAGCCTATCTCCTTGGCATAACACTTCGAGAACAGAATGATATATTCTTTAGCACGCACGAAGCCAAGTTGTTATCCACAGAAATGCATACTCCTTCTGGTAAAAGAGACTGTGCCAGCTCATCTCCAAGCCTCTGCTTATACCTATTATGTCTGGATGTTAGGAACTGATGAGGCTCACGGGAGACATCAGTGTAAATCCTGCCTGGAAGATTCAAGTGGTAACTAAAACTTTTTCTCACTCTAATACTCAAAAGAGCAAAGAAACGTTTTCAAAAATGATTCTACATTTCAGATTTTCCTCCTTTTTCCCATATTTCTCTTGAAAAAACAAAAGAAAGAAAGGAAAGAAAGAAAGAAAGGAAAGAAAAGACAGATGAAAGTCCTGAAAGTGACACGATACGTGAAAAACTTAGGCAGAGTAGACATCAAGAGCTATGTAGCAGCAACCAGTGTGTGCAGAAAAATATCATGCTTCTGCATAATTCAGAGCAGACATTAGCATCTCTGCAATGGGCATCATTTTACATGGGAAGGAAACAGACAGAGACTAGGCTGTCTGTCCATGAGTTTTCCTATTGCTAGTTGTGGTTAACTGCACAGGTTAACACTGTGTGCTACACAAGGCAGGCTCCAACCAGCTCTTCAAGCCTTGTCAAAGAAACATGACTACAGCTATTTTTAAATCCCCAAAGAAGGGCTTGCTACTTTCACAACTGTCCTCTGATTTTCTGAGAAAATTACATGCACAGTGATGTGCCAGAATGCACCAGAGTGCTGATGTGTCAGCGCCTTCTCTCTCCTTTCTCTCCACGAACTTAGGAGCTGATTTTAACTAATCTCTACAGAGCAGTAGGGATCTCAAAGATGTGAAATTCTCAAAGATGCAAATTTCATTAAGTACTCGGTCATATAGAGGAGACAGATCCCAATGGTTCCCATGCTGGCAAAAAGGCTGCCAAGTGAGCTCGGCCACACAAACTCACAGGTACTAGATACTAGCAAAGCCACAAAGAGAGCACTACTATGAATTCCCCAGCCATAGCTAGAGAAAAGCCTCATAGCTCTTGGACAGCAAAGACTCCAAATACAAACTACAGAGAGTCTGAAAACCAGATTTCATGGATTTTACTATTTAGGATTTTAGTGTTTTATTTTCACATGTGTATTCCAAAGGGAATTCACAAAATAAATGAAGAAGTCGTGGACAGATTGAAGCACTGAGCAGACTCCAGGACTGCAGATAATATACAGAGGATTTTCATTCTAGTTCCTTTTCCATTCCCTTCCTTGGCCTTCAAGTCCTCCCTCTGCTCTTTTGCAGGTTATCTGAGTACTGATAACTCTCAAAGGTTGCAGGTTATAGGGAGACTGTGTGTCTGATAATGTAGTGTTATTTTTGGCTTGGTCTCCTTCATGTTTTTTTTCTGAATAGAAGGGGCTCCATTGTTCTAGGTGTGGGCACAGGCTGAAGTGAAATACCCAAAAGTCTGGATGTCTTTTTGATGTGTCCAGTCAGTGCTGATTTCTTACTGTCTGGAGGCCTTTGACACAGCAATCCATTATTTCTTGCTTTAATTCTTTATGCACGGTTTTTCATATTGATTACCTAACATCATTAGTTTTGGTCATTCCATACAAGAGACAATGGAAAGATCAATTTTAACCATATGAGCTAAAGGAACTTACTCTTAAAGCATCCAGGGACTGGAATCATTTGTCTTCTGCTCTCTGAATCATAAATCTTTTACAAGTGCAGCATTAGATTCATTGTTTGCTACAGCCACATGTGATGTTGTCGAGGATCATTGTAAAAGTGTCCTACATTGCAGTGTGAGGCTGTACCCATAAAGCATATTAATGTACAGTATTACCATGAAAATTGTCACAAGCTGCTGCAGAGGGCATGGTTTTCACAAGCACTGTGCAAATCATCATTTTTAATTTGGTGGCTGAACTGTAACAAGATAATTTTTTTCTTTTAGACCCAGAATGAAAAATATTTCTTTCCTCAACTAATCAGAAAATGTTTTGCATCTGAGAAAATATTTCTTTCAGTCTTTTTTCAGTAAAAGAAAAGGGAATTTGGAAAGGAATATCTAGCTTCACAAAGAGATTTCAGTGACATTTTCAGAATCGGGCAGAAAATGGTAGGTAGTCTATTTACATGCAGTAACTGTGGATAAGGCTCTCACACAAAATATAGGAACATACATTCAGGGCAACAGCTGCTTGTTTAGGACCCAGGAAAGAAGGATAAATGCTGAACTACAGAGTCTCTCTTAAGCACATCCATAAAAGCTGTATTGCTTTTCAAGATAATTTATACAAATTATCTTGAATAATATACAAAGAAGAAGATTTTGAGACTCTCATATTCTAAGTTGCTACCACTGGGGACAGATGGAGGGAGTGGAAAGACAAGACATATCTGAGCTTCTGCTCAGAGCCTGTACTGAAGCTTTCCAACAAAATGTGAAAGAAACTATTTATCATTCTTGTGTAACAAACTAGCAGTATCCAAACTCTCACAGGTACTGCAGCAAGAGGGGAATGGGACAGGCCGTTGTTGGTAAGTTCAGACTTGGATGACCTGAGTTGATGGAGCTTTTCCATGGCACCATTACTGTGGTTAGGGCTTGTCACTGGAAGGGGACATGATCAAAACCAATAGGCCAATCTAATAAACAGATATTTCTGCACTGGCTGCTTCTGACCAAGATCAATAGAGCTGTGCAAATAACAAGAGAAAAGGTATTTTTATTGGCTTTGACCTAAAAAATAGTCATATGGACATCTATGTTGTACATTAGTATTTGTTGTATATAAGGATTTTGACCTCTCCAAGACATCTGATCCAGTTTTTCAGCCTCAAGAGAGGTGAGCTGGGTTGCTTCAGACTACAATACAAATTTGAATTTTTGGATAGTTTGCCAATTAAATGGATGAGCTGAAATTTTAGGGATATTTCCTATTCAGGTTTTGTTAACAATAAAATTAGGAGAACAATCTAAAAAGCACTAGTATTTTTTTCAATCTCATTAGAAAGAGCTGTTCATTAAAAAAAAAAAAGTAAACACTTTCAAATGAGTTTGACTCCTTTCTCACGATTTTCAAACAAGACATTTTATCCTTCCTGAAATTTCAACTCTTCTGCCTGCAAAATTCCTTTGGGGAATTTGGGAATTCTTCCAAGGCATGCAAAGTCATAGTCTCTCTCCTTTGTTGCAAAGAAGTAATGTCCTGTTGATAAGTCCACCACTCTCACCAAAGACCTCTTAGTAATTCAGAGGTTTTAGATATTCTGGCCAACATTCAGCTGGTAGTATTCAGCGGAGCTTCAAAATCCCTTCAGAAGACCTATGCTGAGCCACAAAAATTGAAGACCTAGGAGGCAATGAGAACATAGCATAAATAAAGTGGTGATAAAAATAACAGGAAAGCTGCAAAGACTCCTTTGTTCTGGACTGCAATACTTAAGCATGCAGCTTCAAACTTGTCCCCAAATGAATGTATTTAGATTTCTTTCTTACAGTTCTCCCAAGATAATGACAGATAAATAGATAAGCGCAATGCCGAGAAAAAAAGACAACCAAAACCAGAGGCTGAGACCATCCAAGCAAGCCCCCTGCTCAAGACAGTGGGTAGGATGGAAAAGCCACAGGTGCAGTAGTTGCACGGGGTGAACTAAGGGATGAGCCAGAAGAAGATGTATAGTGTGTTATTATACGATCAGAGGTATCACTAGTGGGTCTGTGAGCAGCTAGAAGGACCCTCTGCAGCAACTGCTTGCAGTAAAGGGTTTTGCCCAGGAAATGCTGCTCTTTGGTCTCAGGAAGACCAGCCATCTTTGTAGAGCTGATGGCAGTGGTGAAAAATACCTTATTAATCCCCAGTAGCAATGTGATTACAAGATGGAGGTTTGGTGTAAAGAAGCAAGTACATGAAGGGCAGACTCTGTGCAACCTACACGTGGAGTAGATAATAAACTGGCTCTGAGGGAGAATATTTTATTCCAGCATGGCTCTAGATGATGTATGAAACCAGCAAAGATTACAGTCAGTGATGTCTTGGGAGTGATTTGATGTTTATGGTTAACCCTAACATTGCTTTTGTTTATAGACACTATTTCTAGAGTAATCTTGTCTTGTATGGCTTTTATGGAAACAAAAATTATCAGGCTACAGCTTTTATGGTACAGAGGGTGACATGGATTTGATTTACACTTCATTATAAACCAGTCCTACAAATATTGCTCAGGTGCATAGTTCTTAGTTTCCCAGTGAAATTCACAAAGGAAATAAGATATTTTTGAGCTTGTGTATACGACCAGGTAATCTGTCAGACTCACCTACAATCTCTGATGTTTGTACACCCTTAGGCATCAGAACCTTTTGCTTGGAAAACTCCCTGCATGAACAGATTGGTTTCTCTGACTAACTCTTACACATCAGGGTGTCGACTTCACAGCCTCTCCTTAAAAATGGCAATAGTGATACCTTTCTGCAACCCTGAGTACCTCATATACTTCGAAATTACAGTGAGTGAGACAGATTAACCACAGCCATACCACCAAAATGAAATGACAAGACGGCATAAAATTGAGTATATTCTGTGTAATATCATGGTGTTGGATTCACCTCCTCCCCACTCAGGTCCTAGGGTTTTTTCCAGGTACAGACCTACATACCCCACTCCAGTGAAGTCCTGAGAAGAACAACATATCTATAATGAGTAATTAGTTTTAGACCGTGCTGTGTAAATGGGAAGCTTCTGAGGTGAGCTTTGAGCTTCACAGACTCCAAAGGATTTCCAGGGAAGTCCATTCCCAAATTAGCCCATCTACATAACTGTCAACACTCTTAAAGAAGCATCCAGAAAACCTATGTGAATCATGATACTGAGTGCAGTCAGGCCTACAGAAACAGGAAAGTCCACAAAGGAAAAAAAATAATACTTTTACTTTTCAAGGAAAATCATTAATTTCCATGCATCTGTTCAAAGGAAGGGGGGGGAGGAAGAAAGAAAATCTGTATTTTACAGTTTTGCCAACTTCTTAGCAAAAACAGCTTTCCAGAATGAAAAGGCAGTTTCCCTGCTGTGAATAAATTTTCTTTGGTTTTCCACAAGCATTTTAAAGAGAAAAGGTAAAATTGTTGTTCAGATTTTTTTTTAATGAAAAACTGTAAAAATTATATTTTCCATCTGCTTTACCAGAGGGGAGAATTTGTAGCTACAGACATTTCTTCAGTGGCTACTTGAGGAGTCAGCTGGAGACCATTTGGCTGCCTTGCTTTACTGTTGATGCTGCCCCCATCTCTAAAGCGGTTCTGGCAGCTGCCAGTGCAAGGGCAATGACCATCTGTTAGCACTGTTTGCTGCTGGGTGGAACCACAGCATTAGGTCTCACCATGCAGCATTGTCAGCCTTTCCCTGTGCTCTAGAGTGGATATTGCTGCACTGCTGCACATCACCCATCAGCCTGGCTGGCCAGTGTGCGTGTGTGGTGTCTGCTCCAGGCATGTCACTGTCACTCGTTAGGGGCCACTGCCAAGAGGTCCATTTGGGAAATTCACACCTCCCAGACAGACCAGAACCAGTCCAATACCAATACTCATCATGTGAGATGATCGTGGAAGAAGTATCTCCCAAAACCAAAACACAGTCTTGGGGATGAGGTGCTCCAAATGCCAGGAGTTCTTTCTGCTTGGAGCAGTAGGTGCGATCTCCTACCAGCAACCCAGTCATTGTTGCTGGCTGCTACTGGCCTTGCAGGGAAAACAGGTTTGTGGAGGTGTTACTGGAAATTTCTAGTCCCAACTAGGCCTGAAGCATCACTGTTGAACAAAAGTGAAACACCAGAAGTGAATTACTGTACCATGCTGCACAGCTGTTAAACCCCTTCACTATGGCCTGGAGACTCAGGAATTGTTACTAATCCCTTCACTGTTTCTCATATTTAGAAAGCTACTCTGTCTTCATCATATCTGGCACTGCTCTTACTGCTAGGATTTGATATCTCTGGACTAACCATGGGGCTGAGGAAGCAGGGTCTGGATGCTCACAGAAGCCCGGATGCATGGGAAACAAACTGCCCTGGAAACGTGCACTCTGTAAAATGTCAGTACGGCATTTTTGAAAGCCAGGATGTTATCAGAAGGGAACTGCTTGATGTCTTCCAGGGGTAACACTTCCTAGTATGAAATTTCAATCACTCCTGATTTATGGCCCTTGGCCTTACCTCTGTGAGTGGACAAGGTGAGCATATATTTAGGCCCAGCTGACCACCATGTTCCTGTTTGGGTGTTGGCAGATTGCTGGAGGAGAGGAAGACAGCAGAGTTTCACTTTCAGAGTTGCTTGAGTATTCATAAAGTTTCCTCCATAAAGGGATCATGGAGGAAAACAATTCGTCTAGCAAAGAATCCTGGAATTAACTGAAGAAAGCTTCAGGTCTGATTATGAAAAGCACAGGAGGTGAGCATTTCTGGTTGCTGTTAGCATGCAGCAAATTGAGGTATTGTAGTTTTATCTGTTACCAGAAAAGCCCTCTACTTTAAAAAAAAAAAAAAAGTAGGAGCCCCACCGTCTCATTTTTAACAAGGACCAGCTGAAAAATGAAGGCAAGCAGCACACAGACCATCTTATGTCTGCCAATTCATTTCCTGGCCCTGAAAGTAAAAAAAAAAAAAAATAAAAAAAAAATAAAAAAGAGAGAGAAAAAAAAATCCTCTTGTTTCCTCTCATGCAGGCCAAACATGGCAAAGCACCAGGGGAATTCTGAATGGAATCAATTGCACTTGTTACTAACTGAGTTTTCTTTTATTCTTATATTACCAAGGCCTGGATATTCAGCTGCAAGCAATTATAATGAAGAGTTACTGAGTAATGGTTTCCAGATTGCTCCATGATGGGGCATTAATTGAAAGGGACAATTTAAGAGCTTAGGCCATGTAAATGCATTTCTTATTCTGTCAGATCGAGAAATTTCTGCAAACAAGAGGCTGAAATGCTCGGAACTGATAAAGACTTAATAGTAGCCACTTAAGTGAACATTTGGAAAGGGGATTTTACATTTAAGGGATCAAGAATAATTAAAATAAAGTAGAGAGTCAGGGTTTTATTCGGAGTCAGAATGTGAATGTTATCAGCAACCTGGAAACTTTTCGTGGAGTTACGAGAAATTTGCACAGGGATGGGTGACAAGAAGGTTTGGTTTCTTATCTCTCTGTCTGCTCTCATGTCAGTCCTTGACTCTCCTGAGTGAAAGGCCCTACTGAGTCCCAAAGAATCAAAGGCAAAATTCCCTATAAAGTTAGCAGGACGAGTTCAGAAGGATAACATTGCATTTCTGGATATCTGCCCTTCTCTAAACGTCACTTAAGAGAAAGTGCTTCCTATCTGGGGAGTTGATTACTAATATAACAATTGGCTTCAAGTATTATAGTGGATAAATGATATTTTTAATTCTACTATAGCGAGAAAACACAAATTAAAAATATCCCTTGGAAAACACTACTAAAATCTAGGATTGTTTTTTGTAGTGAAGGGATGAAGCCCTGGAATTTGCAAGCTGTGCAAGCAGTACTATTCCCATTATGATATAACTGATGTTTCACAGATCCTAAATAAATATTTGTCTGCAGTTAATGATAAAATTAAACATTTCTTTCTTTTCTTCAATTGATATTTTATTGTCTTAGTAATTGGTAGAGATAATAAATGAAAAATACATTTTATCTACGTTAGTGAGTGTTCCTAATTATTTTGGGAATTTGTATTAAAAAACAAATTCTACTAATCAAGAGAAATGTTTATTTTACTAAAATATCAAGTCACTTTTAGGAATAATTCTGGTAAGAAGGCAGGAGAAGGGAGTTTATGTCTCAGGTTTTTGCCATTGTCTAGCTTAAACAGATCGAAGCTGAACCACTTGTGATTAAATTACTCAAATGAAGATGGACATCACTGAAATGGCGGTTCATCATTTGCCCAATCCTATGTGAAGATCAGCCCCTCCGAAGCAAGCTATAGCCTGCCAGAGAGCTATTACTAAGATACCAAGGGTTGAAAATATAAACACCTTGAAAGTGGGTGGTCAGCTCGGGTCAGGCTTAGGGTTGACTCACAGGCACTAAATTAATCTGTAAAAAGGGATGTTGCTTGACTGCAATCTGGAAAGGAGGGAAGCATGGTGTGTGCCAGTTATCAGGCTCTTACAGATGAGCAGGCCAGGCAAGAGTCTGTGTTTCGCTATCTGACACAAAAGCAAACTGGAAATGAGGGCAGAAGTGAAATAGTGGTCCTGCTCAACCACATGGCAAAATCCCCTGGATTTCACCAGAACACCTCTTCACAGAGCCCTCTTTCCCTCCGCTGCCCCATGCCACTGGTTGGCTTCCCTTCCAGCTGCAGGAAGAGACTTAGCTCAGCATGACTGGGAAATCTACCAACCCGGGAGCACATGCAGAGGCTGTGGCCAACCTCATGGGACCTGGTGGGGCCAGAACCATCCCTCCCTCCGGCAGTACTGGGACCTCGGCTGTGCATGTGGTGGTTATCAGGTGGCTGGTCTTCTCAGACTAGCTTCAAGATGTAGTTCAAAATTGGACTGAGATGGCATCCAATCCATCTTTGTATCTGGGTGGTAAAGTGTCAGGAGGGTCCTCTAGAAGAACAGCCTTGCAAGTGAAGCGAAGTGAGGCATCTATACACTGTAATTCATGCAGAAACCTGGGAGGGGCCAAGACTGACTATAGGTACAGCTGAAACAGAAGATATCTGATAAAATGGCCCTGGATTCCGTGCAGGATTTGCATGTGCTAGATGCTGTAAGAGCAATGAAGAGGAATTGGGAGCTTTGGCTAAGTGGTTACTGCCAGGACCACTGGACCATTCACTTGCCAGGAAAAGAAATTATCCCCCCACATCTCTCCTGGTCTCTCAGACTGGCTGCCCCACCTTGGAACCTCCACCCCAATTCCACTGCTTCCCTGCCTCCTCCCAGCTCCTCCTCCTCCACATTGTAAAACCCATGATTCCCTGCATAGCTGTGAAACCCTGAATGAGTGCTGGGGGGGATGCACACAGAAGCCCTGTCAAAGGGCAGCGATGTAGACAAAAAAACACCCCAGTGCAGCCCATCCACCACAGTGTGCACTGGGGTGGCTCCCTGGGGACAGGGGGCTGCATGTTTGGCTGTTTTGGCTTCTCTGCCTCTCCCCTGGCACTGGAAGTCCCCGATACAGTGAAGATCCTTGCTCCACACCACAGAAGGTGTGGGAGAAAAGTCTGGGAAATGCAAGACAGAGGCAGGGTGGCCTTCCATGGGGTCAAAAGAAAGAAGGTGGTATGATTAATCAAATACATATATATAATTCAACTAATATGTGGAGGAGAAAGGGTGTGCAGTGCTACTTCACAGAAGTCACAGGAAAGCAGGTTACTGCAGAATAGGAAATTTAGAAAAGGCTTTCCCTATTCCCCTCAAAAACATATATTTATGTTTGGTAGAAGGGTTTCTCTTTAAATCAATGCCATTGCTTTCTTCATTGACTAATAAATGTAGACCTGGAATTGCTCCAGTCTACAACTAGTTAGAAATTCATCCAGCAAACCCACACATATAGAAAATAAATTAATTTTTTTTTCTGCTTTATTACTAAAAGCATAGAAAATCATTGTTTGGGAATAAATAATGGCAGCATTAAAAATAGTTTGTGAGAGGCTAGAAGTGAGGGCTGGGTTGGCTGTTCTTGTTTATCAGTTTAGGTTTCACCCCCAAGTCCAACTCCACTTTGAAATGTAACACGTCATTAAGGAATTTGTAGTTACAAAGTGCAGACACTTGCTCCTGACAGTAAGCATGGCCACTTCTGTTAACAGAGAGAAGCCATAACCACTCCTTCCACCTTGCCCTTACTCCAAAACAACAAAAATCCTGATTAACAGCCAGGATCAATATGGCAGCCAACCAAAACATCATCCAACATGAAGTTTGGTCAAGCTATAAAACTGCCAGCAAAAAACCCAGAAGCAAAGCTTGACACTGAATTTTTAAGTTTAGAATAATAGTCTAACCCAAAGAAATATGAATCTGATAACCACTAAGGAAGGAGTCTGGGATTTTCATTAGTCACTTGCATGGAGGGGGTGGTGGTGCTGGTGGGAGGTGGGATGCATAACAGCACAGTGGTGAAATGTAGAAAAGGGGCAGAATGGTTCAAATCCTGAGAAGGAAAAGGGAGGGGAAAAGTGTGTGTTTTTTAAACGGCAGTTTTACATTAAGTCACACAAGTGGTTGAAAGACCCACTGTTGTTGCAAATTCTAGGCTAGGCCTCTCTGATACAGCATAAAAGTTGTTCTGTTTGTGTAAGGAAAATGGGTGTATGTTCAGCATCCACAGAATTTAATGGACTGTACACAAAGTCATTTTTTTCTCAATTGTTCATCTTTTTTTTTTTTTAAGGAAAAGCCTGTGACCCCATCATATAATGAAAAGTCAAATGCCTCAAGGTAAATCAAATAATTAGAAGGATATTTCCTTTGCTTAATAATTTCACAGGGAAAAAAAAAAACAAAAAACACACAAAAAAATATCTCAAGCCTCCAAAAACCTTGGAGGTAGTTTACTTGTTTTTTTCTGGCTGAAAGGATCATTGCATAACTGGCCCTTACACATCTTAACTTTTTGACACTTAGCTTTTAGTCATGCTTAGCCTTTCCAAAAGATAATAGTAATAATAACAGCAGTGGCAGATTTAACCACAAGAAGACAGAAAGTTGCCGCACGGCCCCTTCTCTGTAATGAGAAGGGTTATTTTGGTTGCTATTTTCTGCTCCGCAAAGGGTTTGAAAGCACTTACACATAACTCCTGGCACCAGTCCCATACCTTAAATAGTATTTAAAATCTAGCCAAACATAAATTGCTCACCTAGGCAGGATTAAGCCATTCATTGTCTACGTGCTGCATGCATATATATAGATGTGTAGGTGGAAGTTCAGATCTTGGTTTTCTATATATCTGCATACCTTTCACATGGTCATAACATGCTAGTGATAGGGAGTGTGATTGCTGTCTATGATTTTTGCAGTGAACCACAGAAGTCCTCTCTTCTTCATGTTACAGAGCATTGTGCCAGACTGTTTATGCACAATTTCCTAAAGCTCTAAAACTCAGCTCTGGTATTTAAAGGCCAAATCGCAAGCTGCTTTTAGTGTAACAAAGCTGACAAAATCTTTTTATTATGGCTCTTTAGCTACACTTTGAAGATTTCTTTAAAAATAAAATCTATTCACACCTAATTAGTGGGATTTTTACTTGAGAGAAGAAAGGGGAAAAGAGTAATATATTAAGGGGAGGAAAACCAAATAAAATTTTCTTGTGTGTGTGAATTATATTTTATGTAGGTTTTTTTTATAGAACTTGACCTCACTGGATGCTCAGGAAGAGCGAACTGGAACTAACAGGTTATGTATGTTAGATAATGTGCTGTGTGCAGTTCAGTTGTGCTGATACACAGTGGATTTGTGCAGCTCAGAGGAACCATCAGCTTCCTCTCACCTCAGAGATCCTCAAAGGCAGTTACAAACAGATCCTCAGATTTCTGAAGATGTCGTTATTTGATAACTGGGTGCTAGATAATAGTACCTGTAAAGCCTCCATTTGCCTCACAGTGTCTGTTCTATAAGTGCAAAAGAGGCAATTAGTTCTGAGCAAACAAAACTACATAGACTACTGTGTTTGGAATTGTTGGATTTATTCTGAAGGTTCTGAGGTCTCTGTGTAACCTCTCCTGGTATTTACTCATGCTAAATAATTCCATTTTTATTGAAAATTTTTGAAAACCTTTTCTACACTATTTTCAAAGACATCCTGTAGAGTTTAATAAAGTCACACTATGGACTGTTCCACATTAGCTTACAGATCCTACTCATCCTCTACACAGTGCCAGAATATTTTTCAGTAAAGTGGTAGATTGGTTTCTGTGTCAATACAGTCTCCTTAAATGGACATTGCACAGCTTTACAGATGCAACAGGAATTTAAGGTGTAGAAGATGCAACTGCAGCGCTGCTGACAAAACTCTGACTCTAGTAACTGCAGTCACCACAGGCAACACTGCAGGAAAAGTGAGAAATGGAGGAAAAAGTGGAATATGTCCCAGGAAGATGACTTGTCTCCCGAGTTTTATCTGTCTCTGTATTTCTCCCCTAGCCTGCCACAGAATGCAGGAAAAACAAACGAAATCCTGGGAGCCATGTCATGATGTTATACTGCCTTGTTTTCCTATCAAACTCTGCTCTAGAGCCCATAGATACTTTGCAGGAACAATGTTTTTTTCCTAGAACATCTGTATCCCACTGAAGGCTTTCAAAGTGGAGCTGTGACAAATATGCTATTGACACTGGCAGCTACAGAGGTGTGGGCATGTTTCTGTCAGAGGGCTGTCGGAGATAGATGATCAGCATGATAAATTGTTTCTCATTATTCCAAAACAGAAAGAAATAAGGCTTTAGGTGAATGCTTTGGTCTTTCATATCAAGGGGGAAAGGCACCAGCGTGAAAGGACTGCAAATATCAAGGACTAATAAAGTAAAATAACAATTATGGTAAAAATGTGTTTATCTGTCCAGTCATACTTTGCAGCGAGGCTACTAAGGCATCAGAGAGAGTTAGAGGTAATGGTCAAAGCTGAGGCACCAACAAAGTTGAGGGACAAGTTAGCCTGTGGCCAACATGTCTTCCTTAGTAGCTATGGAACACCTTCAAGATGCATATGTTCATCGTTGTTCTGTGAGATTTAGATGCAAGTAAACCCAAAGATTTGCAGAAATCTTAGGGTACACCTCTGACCAGAGAGAAGGTTTTCCCACACCATTCTGATTAGCTACAATGTTAGCTCCCTTATTTCAGGGACAAAAGTTAAGAATAGTATTTTTATTGTAAAAGCAGTTTGGAAAATATCTCCACTATTATCTACAAATGCAGGCACCAGGGGCACTAAGTATATTAGCAATGAGTGAACTACTTTCTTGGAAAGTGTCTGTGGATGACAGTCGTTCCACCCCACCTCCCAGAAAACCTGACACTTGAATGGCCACTTATCAAATATAACCCTAAGCAGCTGCAAGCCAGATAGATTGAGCTGAACATGAGCTTCTGCTGAACCTACTGGAAACTATGTCACTTGATAATCACCTGATTGAAGGTAATCTTATAGGAGAATTTCCAGCCCACGTACACACGGGCTACCCTGGGGCCAATCCTTGCAAAAGGTGCAGCATCTGAAATTCCCACTAAAACTTCTGAGGCACCAGGATTTACAAAGATTATTAGCATGGTCTTCCCTTGGCTGTGGTAAGGGCTTTGTACACATTCACACTTTTGCTCTCCCTAACTCTAATGCAGGGTAGGCAGCCATGAGCTTCAAGACCCTGAAGCCGTGAGCAAGATGGCAGAACTCTGCCTGCAGCTCCTGCAAGTGATTAATAGACTGGATCTCTCACATCTCAGCTCCCTAGCTGCACCAGGAGCTGTGTGTGAGGTGCTGGCAAAAGCTTCCTCTCACTTCCCCATCCCCCATATGGAAATGAATAGCTTGGGTGTGGGTCATCCCACAGATCGCTGACTTGTACTTGGCCTTGGAGCTTTTGTGCTTTAGGGAATGGAACAACAGAAGCCTATAATATGACATGTTCCCCCTTAGTTACATAATATGCCCCCTTAAACCAGTTAATCCATCAAAACCATTAATAGGATCATTCAGAGACAAGTAGAAAGACCAGAATTTGCTAGTTACTATTGGGGTCTGATCCTAGTCCTGGGGGAGAGTCCCTGCTCTCCTCGCAGTGCTCCAAGACCCACTATGGGCTGTATTAAATGGCACTGTGACTGCAAGGTCCACTCCCACATTTCTGCATAGATGCAGTAACAAGGATTCTGCTTGCCACTGTAGGCAGAAGATTCATGCAGCCAAAGCTCAACTGGAGGTGAAGCTGCCAGAAACGTGGGGGACAATAAAAAGATTTTTTTCAAATACAATAATGGCAATAGGCAGTATAGAAATATCATCCACTCATTATAGGATGAGGATGGTCACCTCACAAACAAGGACAGATATAAAGCAGAAGTGTTTAATGCTTTCTTTACCTCTGTCTTCAACACAGATGATGGACCAAGGGGGTCTCAGTGCCCTGAGCTGGAGGACCATGACTGTAAGAATGATCAACTCCCACCCAACCCTGAAATTGTGTGGGATCTACTGCTCCAGCTGGATCTGTACAAATCTATGGGGCCCCATGGGATTCATCCAAGAATCCTCAAAGAACTAACTGATGTCGTTGCAAAACCTCTCTCGATGATTTTTGAGCAATCTTAGGAATCCGGAGAGGTCCCTCCTGACTGGAGGTGGTGGACGTTGTCCCGATTTTCAGGAAGGGCAAGAAGGAGGACCTGGGAAACTACAGGCCTGTCAGTCTTCAGTGCCTGGTAAAGTTATGGAGAAGATTATTCTGTGAGGTATTGAAAAACACCTGAGAGACAACGCTGTTATCGGTCACAGACAGCAGGGCCTTCATGAGAGGAAACGCCTGCTTACCCAACCTGATTTCCATTTATGACAAGGTAACCCACCTAGATGATCAAGGGAAGCCAGTTGATGTAATCTTTTTGGATTTCAGTAAAGCTTTCCATATTGCCTCTCACAGAACCCTTCTGGACAAAATGTCCAGCACACAGCTGGATAAACACATCATGTGGTGGGTGAGCAATTGGCTCACAAGTCGAGCACAGAGGGTAATAGTGAATTGGGTAACATCAGACTGGTGACCTGTCACTAGTGGGGTTCCACAGGGCTCCATCTTAGGCCCTGTGCTCTTCAACATCTTCATGAATGACTTGGACACAGGACTGGAAGGGATACTAAGCAAGTCTGCAGATGACACAAAACTGGGAGGAGCTGTTGACTCCCTTGAAGGCAGGGAGGCCCTGCAGAGAGACCTCAACAGATTAGAGGACTGGACAATCATCAGCCATCTGAATTCAGCAAGGGAAAGTGCTGGATTCTGCTTCTGGGATGGGGCAACCCTGGATGTATAGACAGGTGGGGGAATGAGATGCTGAGAAGCAGTGCCGTGGAAAAGGACCTGGGGGTCCTGGTCTGTGGCAAGTTGACTCTGAATCAGCAGTGCCCTGGCAGCCAGGAGGCCAATTGTGTCCTGGGAGGCATCAGGCAAAGCATCGCCAGCTGGTCGAGGGAGGAATTGTCCCTCTCTGCTCTGCACTGGGGCAACCTCACACTGAATATTGTGTGCAGTTTTGGGCACGCAATATAAGAAAGATATTCGGCTACTAGAGAGCGTCCAAAGGAGGGCAACCAAGATGGTGAAGGGCCTTGAGGAGAAGCCGTGCAAGGAGTGGCTGAGGGAACTTGGTCTGTTCAGCCTGGAGAAGAGGAGACTGAGGGGAGACCTCACTGCAGTTACAACTTCCTCCTGAGGGGAAGAGGAGGGGCAAACCCTGATCTCTTCTCTGTGGTGACCAATGACAGGATCCAAGGGAACAGTCTGAAACTGTGCCAGGGAAGGTTTAGGCTGGACGTTAGAAAGAGGTTCTTCACCCAGAGGGTGGTTGGGTGCTGGAACAGGATCCCCAGGGAAGTGGTCACAGCACCAAGTGTGACAGAGTTCAAGAGCATTTGGACGATACTGTCAGGCACATGGTGTGACTCTTGGGGATGGTCCTGTGCAGGGCTAAGGGTTGGACTCAATGATCCTTGTGGCTCCCTTCCAACTCAGCAATTCTGTGATTATGTGATTGTGTAACTGCATATATACAGTGCTACACGTATGTTTAAGAGGCTCTTGCAAGTATAGCAATGGAGTTAAACCTTTGCCCTGCAAAATCTCAGCTTCATGTAGTTTTGCATTGCAGATCTTCCACCAGAGTATCCAAATTCAAGCATGTTTTAGTAGGTGATGATACAACTTGAGTAATATTCCTTTCCAATGTGAAAACAGTGCAATAAAATGAAATACTTAAACAAAAACTTGCTATTGCACTTTATTCCTCCCATGGAGAAAAGTATGTTAGAGCTTCCCTTGCCCTGTTCTTTACCAAGACTATTGGCTGCTGTTATATGGGTTAGAGATTTATCAATCTCCTTCTGTCAAATATTTCTCCAGCTTTAATAAAAACTGTTTTTCAGCAGCTGAGCTTGTGAAGACCGAGTGTAAGTTTGAAAGAGATGAAAAATTTATGCAAGGATGTTATTGAACTAACTGCATACAAAATCTCAAATATCTACCATTGGACCTGGATATTTACTAATGCATAGACATGCACAAGACCCCAGTGGGGCACCAGGGGTGCAAAGCACTCATAAACCAGAATCAACAAGGAATCTTAGCTGTTAGAGTGCTTTGGATTAATAGGAAATAAATAGATAAACAAACAAACAAATAAATAAATAAATAAGAATTTTGTTACGGTTTTTTCTAGTCATATAATATCTATAACATCCAATGTGCAATCTGAGCATACCCATAATTCATCTTCCTTTAGAAGATGCCTGTACAGACGAGCTTTAGAACTACTTTATGAAAAAATTGTAAACTGCATTGTAAACTTCCAAGTGCAGGCATTCTTTTGCTCTAATTCTCTGTTAAGATCAGTGATGACCCTTCCAAACTGAGACATCCCTTATGGAAATTTCATTTCAGGAAAGGACTGCTAAAATTCAGGCTCTTCCATTTCTCCATAGGAGAATTGCAACCCACAAGGTCAGTCAGGCCTCCAGCTGTTTATAAGAATTATACCATCCAGCCAGAGAAGGTAAAAGATACCATGCAACAAAAATGCACCCATTCTACTTCAAACCAAAATATCCGTGTACCTACTCACAGGGATCAGATTATGTACAAACCATAAGCCCTGCATGCACAATGTGTTTGTCAAGAATCTGCAAGAGTGGATCACCAAGTGCAAACTGAAGTCTATTTTGTCAGCATTTGTGAAGCAAGACCTAAACATAGTGCATGAAACATTCTTCATGAAAGACTCACCATGCTGTGATTATAGTTCACCTCACTCCAAGCATTAAACCAAGAGAGCACCAGGGACTGTTTTGCTCATGCTTTATCCAATCTGCTCAACTGACACAGAATTTGCAAAATATGCTTTGCAGTCTTGACATGCCAACAAAGCACTTTTTATTTTGGCTCCAGTCCAAGCCTGGTGCTAGTTATCTGATACTTTGCATGGAGTCATCATATTTTCTTCTTCACATACACTTTACATTCCTGCATAAGTTGTAACTCAGCCTTTCATTAAATTAGAAGTTTGGAAGAGCTTTCTTTTTTAAACCTTGAAGTCTGTAGGTTGTTTGACAAGCGCTCTACACTTGACAGCACTTTTTTTAAGTTTGACAGCTTCAGCCTACAAAGATAAAACACTAAACCAATGAATTCATCTGATTTGTTCCATTCATTTCAAGATCATTTCATCAAGCTTGGCAAAAACATCTGAGAAATAAATTTACCAGGAGACACATACAAGGCAAGCAATTCACATTCAGCAGTTTATTTAGTAGTTACCCCTGAACAGTAGCCAGTTAACTTCTACCTAATCCTTAATAAGGTGGTTTTTTTCTCCCTCCCATCAAAAATCTAACTCTCTGACCTTAATGCAAAGTGATGGATTAATGTTACACATGCTGTTCTTAAACTTCAGTCACCCTCTGCTATGACAGCAGGATTAGAAGGGAAAGTATGGACTGAAGGCACCCAGCAGATTTGGTGATTTAATTGTCTGAGCTTCTGGTGTGCAGGCTTAACTTTGGCCTAAATAATGTCTCTTTCCCACCAAAAGAAGTCTGTTTGAAATAAATTCCTTTTACTGAAACCCCTAAGTAGAACACTTTCAGTTTTTAAGGTACTTTGTGCATGACAGAGGTGTTTGTTTGCCTTTGTGCTCCCCAAACAGTAATCTGAAGCTCTTTGCTGTGGCCACTCTCTGCATCTTGTTTTGGAGATGTCTTGATCAATTAGTGCAATGTCACAGTTACATGTAGTTATTGTACCTCCAGCTGCAAGCTGTTAATAATAAACTTACCCACAGGACAAACCTGCCATATGGTTGATGGTCAAGCAAGGCTAAAATATGCATTAGAAAAAAAAATGCAACTGTCAACATGAAGTTGGATATGGCTTATTGGATTTGATGCAGGCATCTGACAGCAATGTTTCTTTTAGCAACATTCTGTATTGCAGGTCAGGAATCTGCCTACTGTGGAATATTTGTCATAGGGAGATGAGGAGAGAAAAACCAAAGGAAACATTTGTGAAATGGAGAATACAGGGTAGCTTTGTGGTGGCTCATTTTTTTTTCCAAGGAAGGAAGAAGGAGGGAATGTTGATCTGAGGCTTTTTAGTAAGAATGGTTTGCTAAAGAAAGTTTTATTCAAGTTTCACAATCAGGGGAGATCAGCTACACATGACAAGAAGACAATATGTGTTTTACCCTTGCAGATCAGAACATGGCTTTTTTCCTTGCAGATTTAAAATTAATTGGGCTGTTACATAAAACATGAGCTATAGAGAAAAATATACAAATTCTATCTGGTGATAATTATAATTATTGTATATATTAGATTATATTGTTAGATATTATCAGTATTATTAGATTATATTATTAGATTGTAATTTCTTTGTACAAGGGAAAAGCTCAGCATTTGGATATTTTTTGTAAGTTAACACCTATTCTAGCCGCTCAATGAATGGTACAGGCACAATTTCTTGCCTTGTTGATAACACCAGTGCATCAAATACTTAATTTAGCTTTGTAAAAGCAGAAGGTATCACACCTGGGTTTGCCATTAAGTAAGACAAGTCAAAGAATGATGTGAAAGTAAAAGCAAGTCCACCTCTTTTTTGGAGGCCTGCAAGTCCTTCCCCCTCAACTCATCAAAGGTCACCTCCCAGTAACTTCATTTATGACTTAGAGGGTATGCAAGCAGTTTTGTTCCACACTACTGCTGCTTTATCAATGGGAGCAGAAACCAAACTAATTGCTATCCTAAGAGCAATCATGCAGTGGAGACCTTATTAAAAGTCCCAGAGTCCTATTTACATGCAAAAAGGCCTGATTTGATTAGCTGGTAATTAGAAGCACGCTGTTAATCACGCAATCTAAAAGGGATAGCAGGGAGCCACAGTTGCTAGGAGAACTCTCTAATATATGAGACAGCATTATTGTTTATAAGTCTTTGGTACTAAGGCCTGGTTCTAGCAAACGCTTCTGCATGTGCTCAACTGTGACATGTGACGCGTCTCTCAGAGTTGTTCCCAACGTCACGAGCAGACGCATTCTGTGTACATCATTAAAGGACTGGGCCTGAGATACCAAAAATCGCTTCCCAAACCCCTATCGTTTTTCAGGTTCCCAAATGTATTTCTCTGTGTTATGCTACACATCAAAAATAAGGGCAGGCTTTCCTGGTAGTTTGGAGACGTCGGGCCTTTACTATGCATTTCATGCGATAAGCAAGAGTGCTCTGATTTAAACTTCAAAACTTCAGCAGCTGGTCTAAAACTGGTGACATTAAAATACTTTCTTTCTAAATATGCCATAATTTTCCCTTAGATCAATATTTTTCTCTCTCTTTCTGCTCAATGCAAAAAGGCTAATATTCAAGCAAGGCTAGATATTCGACCAACTGTTTTCAAGGGCAGGGGTGTGTTGTGTGTTCAAAAATGGTTTATTTTTTAATTACAAACTTATCGTGAGGAGCTTCACATTCTATTAAAAAACAAAACAAAACAAACATAAAGGTTGGGGTTTTTTCTGGGCTCAAAAATATTTTTGGTGGAAATTAAGAGTCTAGATTCATTTAGGCCCTTTCTTTTCTCAGTTTTAAAAACATAGAAGAATAATCAACACTGCAAATTTAAACTGATTTTGAGTTCATATGCCACCAGCTATTTCTGTGGGTTATTCCTGAAGGACTTATATGTTAGAATGTTTTTTCTTTCAGCTAGCTAAATTTGTACTGAGGCATAAATAGCAAAGACAGCTCCCAATTAATAGGACAAGTGAAGCAATCAACAAGAAAAGCCTCAGAGTCAGAGTTCAAAGAGAAGAAATGAAATGTTCAGTAGATGAGGGAGAAGAAGTCCTTTTCATGTGGTGCAAGGTACAAAGTCAAGAGCAAAGGAAGAAGAAAAGTTAGGGGGATAGTGAGGATTGAGAAGAGAGTAGAATATGAAGAGAAAAAGTGTTGTATGAGCTGAACATACCTGAAACCAATGGAGTCCTAAAACAGGGAATTAGCCCTGATTTATGCTATAATTTTTTTTTCTTCCTATTTCCAACAGAAGAAACATGCTTACTTTGATCAGAGAAAGTTAACTGAATTCACCAATTCTTGGTAGCATATTTACGGACTATCACTCACATTAACAACAGCTCTGTGTATGTACACAGTAGCTCACTTTTAAATCACCACTTGCTTATTGTTGATCCATGTTTATTCATTATTTCATCCTACCTGTTTTGTATGAAGGGAGAGTGTGTCTGTAACACATCTGAATCTTCATGATAGCCCTAATTTAGGTGTTATACATATACATTTTTTGTGGCTTTCTGGGCCACCCATCTATTAAATGTCCTGCCACTTGGCAGGTTTACATGATGTCAGCTTGTGATCTGGCTTTTTTTACTCTGTTACCAAATCCTGGCTCCTTAAAACATTAAATAAAATGTTCTTTCAGGGTTAATTATTTTGGAGTGTGACAGAAACCAGCACCCATAAAGTTTGTTGACATAAAAAGAGTAGATGTGAAAATAAAAATGTATACACTGAACTCCTGAGCTAATGCATTGAGTTTCAGATCTTGACAGAAACTTGGCCTCCATCAGTCTTGACTCTGTTTAAGTGACAGGATGGCTGGCAGCACTCACCAGTGCTTGCAGGATGTACTAATATTTACAAGCAAAAGAAGGTCTCTGGCTTTGTTGAAATAACACCACTTTCTTAATTTGACTGCTGCTCCATAGCAGACCTTAATAAACAGCTACCAAGGGAGGAGGTAAAGGACTGAGCTTTCATCAATTGCTAATGTTTACCTTAAACTGAAAAAGTCACAATTATATTAAACAGATTTCTGAGGGCAAAGTATAAATAATGATATCATTCTTCTGGAATATCATGCTCAGGATGACAACGTAAACACTAAGGAGTTCCAAAAGCAAAATGCATAAAGAAAAAAAAATAGTGGACAAGATTTCCTCATATAAACAATCAAAAAATGCTTGCAAGTTGCTTTTCCAATACTGAGGGGTACAATTGTTGTATTTGTATGGGGGGAGAGGTGGAAGTGGATCTAGCATTTCCCTTTGGCTTGTTGTTAAGGCAGGGAGAACTGCAAAGTTTAAATCAGTTTTCAGCCTTGGATCCAAAGTCACCTGAAGCTTCAGAGCAACTTAACCTCACACTTCCATTTCTGCTTAATCTTTTAAATAAGTAGGTAAAATACACAGGATTAATGTAATTTTTTTTACACTGATAACATTTCCATTCATCTGAAAGGACAGTCATGTTGTTTGGCAGAATGCTGTGGGATTTAGTCTGATATATTGCTGTCTGAGTTTCTTTGCGCATCCGTACTGAATAGGTTAGTAATATATACAATCAGTGTAAATTATACATTGCTGTATATAAAAGTTATCACTTATCTAAAGAATTTGCATGACCTCCATCGATAGACTGATTCACAATTTATAAAGCAGTTGCTCTCTTCACCACCCGTGCAGTAAAGAAATAAAATGAATGGACACAAAGACTGGGGAATCTATGTGGGTTTGCCCAAGATCATATGGCAAAACAACAGCAACATGTAAACGTACATCTAGACTAAAAGCAAATACATGAAATATTCCAAAGAATATCTGGGTGAAAAACAGTTCTGTGCAAATTAAAATTACCTTGCCTCTGATATTAATGGGCCAGCTTAATTTTGAACTCACGTGTACATACACAGAGAACCACTGAAGTCACTGGAATTCCCTCCACTGAAACCACATGAATTTGGATTTTGGCTCCAGATGAAAATGTTACACCTGGAGCATTTGATTTCAATACATATTAAGATGGAAAAGTATCTTTATGGGTGCTTTTGCATTGATATATAGCAACAGAAAATAAGAGCGGGATAACAAACCAACAAACACGTTGTGTGTAACTGGAGATGTGTACTGCTAAATAAAATAGTCAAATAAGTCTTCAGCTGCCACTTATAGCAAAATAGCTATAGAGATCTTTTGCTTTTTTATGAGGGGAAACCTGACAGAGGAAGAGGTATAGCACAAGCAAGAGAAGCACATGATACTGTCAAACTGCCCCAAATACCATTGAGGATCCCAGGAGCAGCGCAGCATCAATGGGTACCTTGTTTTCCACATTACCACTCACAGCCAGGCAGTGAGACTCTTCACAGAGTTCAGGTTTTAATGTTTTCTCTGCTGGGGAAAAAAATATCTTCAGATAGAAAGGATGTGATCTCAAGTGTTGAGGTGTTCAGCCAAACACAGTGAAATACACAGCCTAAGGAATGAAATAATGAAGCTATCACTGCTGCTGGGTGTCAGATTCACAACTTGTTAATCTCACTGGGTATTGCCAACTACAACTCACAGAAGTTTCATCCTCCAGGTGGAGGTAATTTAGGATTCCAACTCTTCGATGCCATATAATACACAACTTTGACATGTATACTTACATAAAATAGCTATCTGTTTATTTCCTTGTTCATTTCATCAGTTTTTAGGCATTGTAAGTCTAACTTTCATCACAGCCATTTTTTGTTTTCCACTCATATGTGGTAGTGGTTTCAATACACAATGCCACGAAACTGTGAAATCTGCTAATCCTTTGGAAAACCACCCCTAAGGAAGTCTTGGACATTCCATTGTATGAACATTTTTAAAAACTGTCTGTGAGTAGCCAGAGGAGAGATTGCTGGCACTGGTAACTCCTACACAAGCCAATATGACACAGATGCCGCACACAGGCACAAATACTTGACCATAGCAAACCTTGGCTGAACTGGGTCATCCAGTGGATCATTGTCAAGCAGGTATGTCTGGATTTAGATGTTTAAGTTTCTCAACTTTGAAGCTCTGAATCAGGATAATGAGCAGAATTTGACCTTCACGGAGATTTGTGGCACATTCACTTTCAAGGTCTCGACCGCCCCTTTGGATCACCTTTTGAATGCATCGTCACTTGCACATCTCCCTGACACAGAACAGCATTTTTATTTGTCAAATTACTCTAATTTCTTCACTTGTCCCTGAATGGAAATGGAGTTCTGAGTGCCAGAGCAACTTCCAGTGAATTTTGAAGACCTTATGACATTGATGGCTCTGTAAAAGAAAAAACATAATTGAGTTTTATTTATGTTTTCCTGACGGAATTTTCAAGTAGATTTTTTTTCATCTTGCATCTTATTTCGGGTCACCGTTAGGAGCTTTTGCTGCTTTCCAGGAGAGTCTTGGCAGAAGCTATTATGGTGTGAATTTAAAAGGTACTTTAACATGTGGTCTTTTAGCAGTCTTTTTCTCTGTATGTCTAGCTCTTTCCACCATAGTATTACAGCAGCTGTACCTGTGAAAAAGACTCACTTTTTCCCTTCTGCTTTTTGTAATGTAATTTCAAGCCAAATTCTGTGACACTGTGAAACATCTACAGTTCCTGTGGATTTCAATGTAGAAATACATTCTCAGTATTTCTTAACATTTCAGAGCTAATTTTGTCAACTTGGAAGCTTGCAGATCAGGAAATAACAATCAGTTTCCTACCAGCCTAACCCAACCTTGGAACCAAAAAACCTCTTCCTATTTGTATGGCTTTTTTTCTCTAAGTTTTTATTAAGAAAATTATTAGGAAACTAAAAACTGATTCAAATGGTCCCACTTAATCTGGGAGTTTGAAGTTTGGCTTCTTCTATGAAATAAAGAAGGAGGAATTGTGTGAATATAAAACATAGCCAGCAAATTGTGTGGCTGGCATCAGCACTCCAGCAGCACTGCCTTTCAGATGCAAAACATTTCAGTGAGAGAATAATGCCTCAGTTGAAGTCTGGAACTTTGTATGATGTTGCTCTGTGTAAAAGGTAGTGCTGCCTCATGAAATGTCTTTTCACTAGCTACAGTTATTAAAAAAAAAGTGCCATCTTGATTAAGGCCTATTGTTATTAATTACTAAAAAGCTGATATGATTCCTTGAGGGCTGCCCAGAGGGCACAGCTGTTTCCATACTCTGAGTTGTTTTGTTGTACCTTAGAGCATAAGGCTACAGCAACTTTCAGCCCAAGACACCTCATACGTGCCACGAGCACTCCTGTGGCTTCATAGAAAAGACATTGTGGTGGCTGCAAAACAGTGCAAAAAGTTGTCAATGCTTGTTCTTAGACCAAGGCATAACATGCCCTCATGCAACCTGGGCTCTCTAACAAGCATGTGATGGACAGTGCAAGAGCTAGTCTTAAAAAAATGGGTTTAAGCAGCCTTTTAAAACTTTCTTAAGTCTGTATTGTAACAAAGAGGTCTTTTTAATACGCTCCTTTTAAACAGAAAGTTCCTTCTTAAAAAGAAAAAACTAGGACTAGCCTCCTGCTTTTTGTCCTCAGCAAAGATCAAATGTTACCTTTTCATCTACAAACATTTGACTCCAGGTCAGGAAGGAAAAACAATTTTAAAATCCCTTGAGGAGAAAGGAAAAGAGCATAGATTTCAATTTTATTGCTGTTAAACCTTTTATGCCCCAATCCGAAATATTTGAGTGTCCATAGAGCTCCATGTTTGATGATCTTTATTGGATACATATATCTCTGTTTACAGAAACATCATTTAATGGTTCAAACACTGAATTGCAAAAATTATTCATTTTTGAATGATCAAAATATACCATTCTCCATTCTAATAAAATATTGAATACCAGCTATAATATAGATTAAGGTAGTAATGCCTCTGGTAGGATCTGATGATCCAGACTTGTTTTCATGAATGTCCTGGAGTTAAGGTTAATGCACCAAAGAGCTGTTACTCATCAGTGTGTAACAACAGCTGATACAGTACAATAATCCTGTCGCAGCAGCACAGGGCAGCAGAGATTGCTCTTCTAAGCTATGAATATGGGCTGTATTTCACAGGATGCTTACCTACATACAAGACTAGCTTCCAACCAACTAGCATTTTGGGGAGCACATGGAGGCTTCCTGCGTCTTTGTACAGCACCAGCCACCAGAGGAGGTGGATGCACTGATTGGATGCACTGGTTTTTATACCACAAACAAAATATCAAGAAATACCTTTACAGTGCCCCTAAGTAAACCTCCTAATGACAAGAACTTGGACCCTCCATCCTTTCCATCTCTATCTTAGCTCTCTCTGTATCTTCACTGTCAGTTCAAGAGAAGATCCAAGAGCTTGGAACTCAGGAAACAAAGTTTGCCTCAAGTCAGTAAAATGCACTATTCCCCTTGCTCACCAGGGAACATAATGGATAGGTGGGGATGGAAACTCCAGCATCAGAAAATCTGCCAGGGCAAAACTTGCCTGTCAGCTGTCAGTAAGCTCACAGGAGTCAGGCCATTTGAGAGACTGAGATCCTCTTTGGTTTCTGTCCTAGCACAGCCTCCAGACTGGATTTTGTTTTGTCTTCACAACCAGAATATTTATTTCAGGGAACAGTAAAAGGATTGAGGCTGCACACCAAAATTTATGTTTTTTTGCCAAGAAGCAGAAAATTGTTGCAGTCCTTTTGGTGATTTAACCTGTGTGGGACATGCCATTAAATCACAGGAGGATGAATCAAAAAGCAACCTCTTCCCTGGCATTTTTGAAAAGCTGAAATTAACATTGCCCCATGGCAGCCCCTCTGTGCTCATCATCTACTGGCTGACCTAGAGCCAATTACCCACATCCCGTGTTTCCACAAGGCCCATCTCTAGAGAGACCTTGTGCTGTACCAGAGGAGTATTTGCTGAGAAAGACTTTGCTTGGGGTTTGAGGGGCACACAAAGAAAGAGATAACAACTTCTCACAACATTTTTCTCTCAAAAAGGGCAAGAAGGGGCCAGCCTGAATTTGCCAAGTAATAACTTTTAAAGCCAAATAAAACCTGCAGAGCTCCACTGCCTGAAAGCCTTGGGAACTGCAGCACTATGAATCACCTAGTAAATACATGAGCTATCAGAGTCAATGAATAGTAAGAAATGAGTGAAGTTTGTGCAGGTTGATGAACTAAACTTTTTAATACATGCCTATTAAGATGCAAAAACTGGTTTATTTCTGGTGCCTGCTCATGATATTGAGTTTGTCAAAGAAAACACATAAAATGTTGCCACCATAAATCTTGACAAATCCACAGGATAATCTAATAATACACCTAACCAGATGAAAATTAGAAAAATGCTGCTATCAAAGCTCACATTGGAATCACAGACTTTATGCTGTTACAATTGGAAATGTCAGAAATATTGGTCTTGAGAAACTAGAGATCAATAAATAAGAGCAGATCATAATCTATGCATACTATACTTAGCCTCTTCACATCAATGCAGCATTAACTTTTTGTTACCGATGAAGCATCCTTTTCCCTACTGCAGGGTATTTTATCATGTGGATGATGCATTCTTTACTAGGTTGCTGTTTAAAATGTTGCCTTCTGATGGTTCATTTTAGCTTCAAGACTCTGAAAAAGTTTACTCACAGCTAGTTATCAAGGTTGGAGTTTTTCGTTATTCAAATCCTAAATCTGTATCTAGCATAAGTTTCATTGCAAGTATTCACTCAAGAAGAGTGTGAAATATATTGGGCATTAACTCCAAGGCATTTCTCTGTGTAATGGATTAGGAGGGATCTTCACCCAACTGAGGATGCATAAATCACTGAAGAATTTCTCAAGATAGAACAAATATGTTTTGGTATTTTTTCTCAGAGAGAAATCCTATTATTAAGGGCATCTACTAATTCCTTCTATAAGATTTCATTTTCAATTACCTCAGTAAGTTATAACCAGTTAAGCTGAAATTCTCTGTGCCAGAATACATCCAGATTTCTGTTTATGCTTCATCTACAACCATTTAGCCACTCTGCAAGTAGTCATTGAAAAGAGCCCATACAAGAACATTATAAACCTTTGAAAAATCTTCCCATGAGAAGCTATTGTCCACCTAACTTTGGAGAAGAAGACTTAGGCGTGTCAGGTCTGTCCTCCCTATATGGATGTGCCTTCCGAATATGCTATGAAAATTTCTGCAAATTTGGTGAGGCTTTGTGTCTCACTACATTATGAGACCTTAAGTGGTTGCCAGTCATGTCTGCTCAGGAGACGATGGAGACCAGTGGCAAAAACTGCAGAAAACTTACGCCCTTGCTAAACCTCCTGCATCCCTTCAGATCAGCGTGGAACTGGATGCCCCTTCAGAGCCAGCCAGAAAGGGTAGGGGGACTGGTCCCATTGAGGGCAGTGGGACTGAGCAGTGGCAGTAGCTGGAGGAGGGGGAGCCAGGGCCATGGCAGGCACCAAGCCTGGCACCCACACCTCAAAAGCAGGGAGCAAGGGATCAGGAAAGATGAAGCAAAGCAGGGAGTAGCACGACAGAGAGACACAGAGAGGAGTGCCAGTGCATCAGGTCAGGAGGGAATGGATGGATAGCGCCAGCTACTGCTGGAGCTGAAATGGTTTTAGGAGTCCTCCACCTCTGCATTCCTCTGCTGTCAGCAAATACTGGCCATTAGCGAAGTGTACTTTTCTCAGGTACTTCCCAACTTTTAAGTGATTGAATTTGCAACTTTGATATTCTTTCAATACATCTCTGGTGTGCAACCCATACTGACATAGCCCGTTGGTACATACACATGCGAGGTACAGATGCGCATACATACGTTCTGTATTTGAAATGCCACAAAAGCAGAAAGAACAGGAGTAGGTATCTAAACTATATACTTATGTGTCTCTGATCACATGGACATTCTAGGAAGACCAGAACTTAAAAAAAAAGTAAGGACAAATAAAATTACATTTTTTCGTTTCCATATGAAGATGTAATATTTTTATAAAGCATCAGGGCACAATTATAGGAGTCCTTCTCAGAGCCCAGCTTATCAATCTCCCAGTGATACAGATCTCAGAAGAGGGCTTTTATAGCCCATCAGCTCCAAGAAATAACTGCTGAATATAAAAGACTCCTGGCTCTGCAGCCCAGGTTTCTGTATTTCCAAAGACTGAGGGATGCATGGGATTAATTTTAAAATAAAAGCCATGGATGAGTAGGTCCAGCCATTCATAGAAAGACAAGCAATGCACTACCTTTAAAAATCAAACTTATGGCTGGACTCAACAAACCCCAGAAAAAATGGCAGTTATTTTCTTAACTTAAAAGATATGCTCTTACTGGCCAGCTTGCAAAGGGAAATTTTAAAGGACACAAATTTAGATTTTGCTCAAAAATTGGTTTATGGAACAGAAAGATCAACAGAAGAACTTCAGAAGTTCATTTGAAACTTAAATTGAATATCATATTTATTTTGAATTTAAGATAATTAATTACCATTTTTAAATCCCAGCAGCAGAAGACACAATGGGAAGTGAAATAAGTAGTTAAGTATCAGAGTCACTGAGCAACAGAGCTAATAATACAGAAAACAACAGAATGCTTGGCATTAAGGTACAGATAAAGATACTCCTAAGAGAAAATGTTTATGTACAAATCTTAATGGCATCAGACCCTTTTAATAACTAGAGCTGAAATAGTAACAACACATGATTCTTATCACTTACCAGGTAACTCTTGATCCCAGAATATTTTCTAATCTGTATAAACTTCAAGAGTACTTTCTTCCAGGCCCCAAATAAAAGAGTATTTGGTGTGCATGTGGATGGCCAGAGCCACTGAAGCATCTGACTGCCCACTGAAATCAGGCAAAACCCTAAAGGCACAGGAATCAGGTCCAATTTACTGGACTTCTGTGGTGGCCACTGTGATGGTGGAGCAGATGCTGCTGAGTGTCTTGACGTTGGACAGGGGCTGAGAAGCCCGTCCCTCAGGCACCTCATCCCCACTTCGCAGGAATCCCAGTGTGTTCCTGGAGCCGGGTAGGCAGCAGCACCTAAGGATGAATAATGCCTCCAATGAATTTAACCTGGGTTTCTGATGGAGGCTGCTCAGGTTTTTAATTCAACATCACAGCTAATAGACTTTGCTTGGTTTTTCATCTTCAGTTCAAGTACAGTTTCTGACAAATAGAATAATATTTTGCTACATAATTTCTGGAATGCAAGCTGTATTGATCAATCATTCTTAGTCCTAATTAAACAATTCTTTTCCCAGATCAGATAGATGAGTTTAATTCACATTACAAGGAGGCATAAATGTGAGCCTGACTATTTCAGAGAAAGCAACTCGCTAAAACAAATTTCCAATAAACAGGATTATAGTGTTTTAGAGCATTTTAAATCTTTCTTTTTGGATCTCATAGCACTTCCCTTCAGCAATGTACCTAAAAGTATTAAAGCTGCTATAAAATTTATTAGCTGGGAACAGAGTATAAATGTATTCTTTCTCTTACTGTGTATGACCCTGCTGCTCCTGTGCTTGTTAATAAACAGTGTCCAATCCCATATAAAATGTGCTTGATACATTATTGCATTGCTGATTGTAATTTTTGTCAGCACCTTAGTGACTGGCATCGCATAATCACTTGTATGTCTGGTTCCTAGCTGAGAAAAATGTAGTCAGATCGGTGTATGTTTTATTTAACTGCCTCTTTACCTGGGCCCTGGTAAATGGCTTGAGGAAACCTGATCTACTGATGTCTCATCCCCTAAAAAATCCATCACTTCCAATGCAAATAGTTGAGCATGTGAACTTACTTCATCTGCCATCAGTTATGCTGGGGGCAAAATGTCGTTGGTAGAAAACAAACGTCAAAAGAATATAAATGCAACTAGAGCAATTTCTGGGTAAAGTCTGAATGCATCTTCATGAGAAATTTTTATACTGCTCACACAGGGGTAACTAATAATTCTAATAAAAAGGCTTATTTTTAGAAACATCAAACCCTTGGTTAAAAGCTGAAAATAGATGGGAGTCCTATATATTTTATTTGATTCAAACAGTTGCTGAATCTTCATTTTAAAATGCCTAGGACAGGAAATAGTGATCCAGCTCATTACTGCCCAGTCACAGACACTGGGGTCACAGTCCACCAGTGATCTGGAAGCAGACATATAAGGAACACTTTGAGTACTCAAGGGTACGTTGTGGAAAATAGTTTAAGTCTACAGAGTAGTCTAAACCAATATTCAATAATTTCTGTCAGCTTCTAAAAACAATCCTGAGTAAAAATAGAAAATTCCACAGAATTGCAAGAATGTCTTTAATAATGACCTATAACTTTGTAAGTGCTGTATTACATTACATTTATGGAAAAACAAGTGTCTGAGGCTTATTTAAAGAATCTTACTGAGGGTGAAGGAAGAAAGCAATTGCTTAAGACTCTGAAAAGAAAAAATATAACATCCTGGTTATTGCCTACTAAGCTATCGTAATAACATAAGACAGATAGAGATTTTTTTATCTGATTGTAAACATTTTTGTGCCTGAACTTGCACACTGTTTTCTTCACCACTGTAGAAGATCACAAGTTGAATTAGCCCCTTACAAATATTTTTCCACTATTCTGTCTGCCTAGATTTCATTAAAAAAAAAACCAAAACAACAAACTCTTACAGATTCTTGTTGGTCATCTTAGCAGCTCTGAAAATAGAGACAAAGATTTTTAACAAGCACATAACAAAAATAAAATAAAATATAACCTGCTTTCATCAGAATGTAATGGCAATGTCCCCATAACCTTTCCAGACCAACTAGATCCATTCAAAAGCTTCTCTTCTATTTCGAATTCTGTTTCCTTCTCATCAGTGAACCTTGATCCTTTTTCAACCACTTCTAAAGAAAACAATGCATCTAATTTTTAAAGGCATAGATGGTTTCTGCTAGGAATTTTCAAAATGACTAGCCAGTTGTGTATCCATCTTCAGATAATGCAGATAGTCTCTTAAAATAAAGAGGATGAAGAGGCAGCCAAGCCTCCTATGAAAAGACACACACTCTGTTTTCTACTGTCAGGTCACAGGCTCTGAGAAGAGATTTCCCTGTAAAACTTGAAAAGCAACCCCAAATTTTCTAGGAAGAAATCCGTCATTGAAGCCTGCCATGATGAATAGAAGTATTTTTAACATCTGGAGTATTTGAAATTATTTCTATCAAAATGCTTCAGTTCTCTAGAATTACACAACAAGAAATCAAGTGCTTTTTGATGGTAGAAAAATTATAGTATTCCTTTCCACAATTCAGCTCAAATTTCAGATTCCTTTTAAGAAAAGAAAGTTAATTTGTGTCCAGCTGTGGTATATCCATATGAATGGTTTATTGTGTACAATAATCTGTGCCATCTGCTTTGGCTATTGGAAAATTTGTTAGTAATTGTCAAGCTTGTCTTCTTGTGCAATGTCTCAGCTTTGCCAGTGTAAAATCACAGAATCCGGCTTTTTGTTGTTCTACTACAGACGAGAACATCAAAATATTTCGCAATGGCATTTCCAGAATCACAAAATTGTCATATAAAAGATTAGTTTTAAAAACCTATGAAAGAACTTATGTCTGCTGATTTGTATAGCAGCTTCTAGCTTGAGAGTGGCTTTGCATATTCCTCAGAGTAAAGAATGTTTGCCAGAAACTTAGCATTATGAACGAGTTTGTCATGAAACTTTAACCAAGTGTTGCTAATGATCACCTTGAGTATATAAACAGCTTTACTGGCTTTTACAGTCCTGCATCCTTTTTTTTTCTTATTTGCATCATGAATATCACTGTTCTTTTTCACTTCACTGCTCTGTTTGTTCCTGGTAACAACAGGACACCACTCTGCTTTGTAGAACTAGGTGTCTTGAGCAAATATTGAAAGCTAATGTTTGATGACTGAAATCAAAACCAGGGATGCATCAAGTATCCTAAAGAAAATTCCTGGGTCGTTCCTGGGATGTTCTATGAAAAGAAAAGGAAAAAAAGTATCATCATCTTAGAAATTAGGTACCACAGTTTAAACATGTATCTACTGGAGACAAAGAAATGGAATAGGAGAACTTGCAGAAAGAATAATGACACAAAGTCATGCCACAATTCTTGGCTGAGAATTAATGCAAGGAATAGTTGCTAATATGATATCCATAAGTGAAAGGTAAGAAAAAACCCATGCTCATATTGAGTTAAAGGTAGCTAGCAGATCCAGCTTTGAAGAACCATTTTCTGACTCTACATCAAGCAGCCTTCCCTTCTCTATTGTCTTCTCTTTCATCCTAATGTATCCAGTGAGAAGACCAGCTTTCCATACCATGTCTTACCTCTTTATTATTTCCTAATATTTCCCTGTGGTGTTGCCTGATGTTCATATCCACATGAAGTACCCCCCTAAGCTTTCGTGATAAGAATTCTTCTAGCAGGTGCTTGCAAGAGCAGCAGTAGGTGTTTATACCTAGGCTGACCCTAGCCTTTTGTGTATGAATAACAGACTTAATTACCTGCATGTAGTTACTGTATGAAGACCAAAAGGCTCTTGCATCAACTTTTTCATCTTGTAGATAGAGCAAAGAATGATTCCCTCCAGTCTGCTGCACATATTGCTGTGTTTCCTAAGAGGTGTTCCATTTATCTTAGATAAAGCTGCAACAGGAAGTGCTGCTAAGTCCTGATATTTTTTTTCATCTATGTCACAATTTCAGGTAGGTCTAAGATACTAAGCTGTTGGAGACCATTGACCAGGACACAATGGACCTGTCATAGAGTTACACTTGCTGAAAGGCAAGTGAGCACACACAGACAGGACCTATGAAAGCAAAACAAGCACAACGGAGCTCCTTGTCTTCTGTTGGAGGTACAGTAAACTGACAGAAGCACAATCTCTCAGAAATCAGTTAACTCACCTAGCATATCCGCCTGTTCAAGATCATTATAATTCACCATTTGAAAGCCCACACCACTTAACTAAGAGCTTCACCTCCATCTTCTTACCCTCCCTTCAGGTATTTATATAAATTGATATGATTCTGAATTAGCAGGGCTGCTCATACTAGTCCATGACAGACATGATAGAAAATAAAGTCAGATTTGGGCTCTAAGTGTACAACATCAACTGTGATCAGTAACGCCCCATTAGCTTCTGCACTACCAAGTGTCCAGGTGGATCTCCCCTGAGGCAGCTGCAATGGTTTTAGGCTCCAGAAAGACTACCTATAATTTGTTGTGCCCTTGATGTGGAAGCGGGTGCAAATATCTTAGTTTTGTACTTTTTATCAGAAAGATTCAGAGGCAGGGTCTCTGTAACTCCTGCATTACCTCCAGGGCAATTACATATTTTCTGTCAATCCCCTGCCACTATGGTATTGGATTGTTCCTTCAAGTCGTCAATTAATACATGCATTTCTCTGCATGATTCATAATCTCTGTAACATCTTTTTACATACTCAGAAGCTGTATTTGTGATGGTTACAGCCTCAGTGTGATTGCTCAGGATATTGCACCCTGTTTCCTGCTCTCTCATGTATGCTATTTCCATTATATGCTGATGGTGTTTGTTTAACTGTTGTCTAACAGATGTGGCTCAATCCAGAGTTGCTAGGAGCCTCTGATCATGTTTTTCCTCCCAAAACCCAAGTGTCATCTAGGTAGACTCTAGTAACCTCCAGACCATTACTAATCTGTTGTGTTTCCCATTGAGTTGTCATAGATGCCAAGGAAAACTCAACCAGTAGGCAGGGGAAATGGCTTTTTTTGCATGTATAAGGTGTTAAATCTGAACAAACGTATTCTGTGTTTCTCCTAAGGAGAGTTCCAGAACCCTGCTGATGTATCACATGTAAAAAACTATCTGGTTTCAGTAAGGCCTCCACTCAAAAGTAATGGAATATGATCCTTTTGCACATTGAATTTCTTCCATTTGGCTTATATTTAAGCAAGGGGGTGCATCCTTTTTGTACCTCGAGTGTCTGGGATTTTTGTTTACGCCTGTGTGACCAAAAGCCAACCCACCTCTGCAGTGCAAAAGGAACTTTTCTTCAGACTTGAGTTGTGGAAAGTTTGTCTTCTTCTAGCTGCTCTTTCTCTTTTTCTGCCGTCTTTAAAAGTCAGGCTTCACCTTTTCCTCAGAAAATAGGGTCTCTGTCTTTACAGGAGACTGGGCTTTTTTTCACTGAGATCAAAAACCACATATGTTTTTACCCATTGATGGATGCATCCTGTTGTGCTATAATTAAACATATTGTAGGTATTTTTCCTCCTTTTTGTGGCATATCAACACATTCAGCCAACATACTGCCACTCCACAGAGAAAAGTGACTGCTCTAACTCCTATATTCTACTTTCAGTTGGCTTCAATTGGTGCCAAAAAAGCACCAAAGGAACGATTGTAATCACTCTTTCTAGCACCAAGGCAGATCACGTCCCTGTGGCCAGCTCAAACTAAACAAGATGACCTTTTGTTTGCACTTGATGGTCCATACATTTTCTATTATGATACTGTACTCAAGGCAGTAACCCTGCTGTCGCTTGGTTTCACATGCACTCTCCTTAAAACCTATTGCAAAATGAGGTCATCTTCCCCCATGCTTTGCCCTGTTCTTTTTAATATGCACTTCCTGCTCCTCATAAGCCTCATTTTAGACCCAGGAGAGGTTTTGTCTGTTGTACACATAACTTATCTCCAAAGCTCGCAAGGAAGCTTTCATGGAAAGGAGACTGCAAGCACTCAGCACTGTTCATTGATGATGTAAACCAGCCAGATGCCTCTTCACTGTGATTCACTAGTCCTTTAGCTTTTCCCCTTCACTGCCCTGGTCTGAGGGAAGTGCACAAGAGGCACAGAGAGCCCTTGAAGGGGGTTTGACAGGGAGGAGAAAGCAAATATCCCTCCTGGCTCTACACCCACAGTGCACTTCACCATGTGCAGGACCAGAGACAGGAGGGGAGAGGTGGGCAAGGCGGCACAGATGGCAGATGTCAGCATCAGCAAAACTTCCTGAATCTCCTCTGATGTTCAGTTTCCAAAGGATGAGCTGCTGTTCTACGCGAAAGTTGAAGAGCTCTTTACTGTTTGTTATTTATGTGGTGGTGAGTGGGTCTGACTGCACTCATACTGTTTTTCAGTACACACATTTTTAAGTTTAATATAGTCCTATGTTGCGTGGGTCTTTATATAATAAAGAAAATGGAGTCAGCTCTCTGATGAGATGGCAATCAAAGAGGTTTATTCAAACTCGGCGCTCCTTCTTGTCCCTTAAAACCATGTGACCTTGTGACCAACGGGGTTATCTGTTTCAGCGCATGTCCCTTGGGCTTCTCTGCCCTTGGTGCGTCCCCCGCACCCTTGGACATGCCTCCTACAGTCCTACACTGGTGTAACTGCCTACTGGTGCTGACCCCAGTGGAAGGACACAGGAATTCACAATCATGCCAAAACTGTATTGAAATATAGATCTGAAAAGGCACAATGAGCAAGCTCGTTAAAGGTAAACACATGGGTTAAAATTAACAAGAAAAATTGTACAAAAAATGATATTTAAATCAACAAAAAAGATCAGTATCTACCAGACCTTTGTGAGGGACCATCATCCCACATATGTCAGTAGAGAAATTCAAATGCAACAGGTGACTTTAATCCATGTAACATGGCAAAACAATGCATACCAAGGAATTTGGCCACTGGCAGAGCCTTGCTATTAGCAGGAGACTAGTCATCCATGCGCAGATGATGTCCATCAGCACCTGCAGTCTGTAAGCAGCTCTATTCATTATCCCCCTAATTCCTATTGGGTGTCCTTGCATGGGAGCTGTGTTTGCTGGGTTCATTCCCAACTGCAAATTGGTGAGTGTAATGATATGTCCACACTGTGCTAAAACCAGCCTCTTGCCTTGCAGACTGTGCAAGGAGAGAGACTACACAGGCAGACAGTGTTAGTAATATGGCACCCAGCAATTTTGGAGGAAAGGTTGTCTGGCTTTCAGCTTTCCAAGAGTGCACTCCACCTCCAACCCACAGTAACTAGTCCAGCAAGGGCCTTTGCCAAACCTGCAAATCCTTCATACCACTGCAAAAGCACAGCAACAAGCGTTGTCTGGGGTGGCATAAAGCTTCCACGGGTGGAAGAATTCAGAACCATAGGATCACAGAAGATGACGAGTTAGAAGGGACCCACAAGGATCATTGAGTCCAACCCTTAGCCCTGCACAGGACCATCCCCAAGAGTCACACCATGTGACTGACAATATCATCCAGACACTTCTCAAACTACCAGGCTTGATGCTGTGACTACTTCCCTGAGGAGCCTGTTCCAGCACCCAACTACCCGCTGGGTGAGGAATCTCTTTCCAACAATAACCTGAACCTTCCCTGACACAACTTCCCTTGGGTTCTGTCACTGGTCACCACAGAGAAGAGATCAGAGTCTGCCCCTCCTCTTCCTCTCATGAGGAAGTTCTAGACTGCAATGAGGTCTCCCCTCAGCCTCCTCTTCTCCGGGCTGAACAGACCAAGTGACTTTAGTCACTCCTCATACGGCTTCCCCTCAAGGCCCTTCACCATCGTGGTTGCCCCCCTTTGCACACTCTCTAAGAGCTGAATATCTTTCCTATATTGCAATGCCCAAAACTGCACACAATATTCAAGGTGAGGCTGCCCCAGTGCAGAGCAGAGAGGGACAATCCCCTCCCTCGACCAGCTGGTGGTGCTTTTCCTGATGCCCCCCAGGACACAGTTGGCCCTTCTGGCTGCCAGGGCACTGCTGATTCATAGTCAACTTGCCACAGACCAGGACCCCCGAGTCCCTTTCCATGGCACTGCTTCTCAGCATCTCATTCCCCCGTCTGTCTGTACATTGGGGGTTGCTCCATCCCAGGAGCAGAATCCAGCACTTTCCTTTGTTGAATTCATAGGGCTGATGATTGCCCAGTCCTCTAATTTGTCAAGGTCTCTCTGCAGGGCCTCCCTGCCTTCAAGGGAGTCAACAGCTCCTCCCAGTTTTGTGTCATCTGCAGACTTGCTTAGTATCCCTTCCGGTCCTGTGTCCAAGTCATTCATGAAGATGTTGAAGAGCACAGGGCCCAAGATGGAGCCCTGTAGAACCCCACTAGTGATGGATCACCAGTCTGATGTTACCCCATTATTACTATTACCCTCTGTATTCAACCCGTGAGCCAATTGCTCACCCACCACATGATGTGTTTATCCAGCTGTGTGCTGGACATTTTGTCTAGAAGGATACTGTGAGAGACACTATTGAAAGCTTTACTGAAATCCTGAAAGCCCTGCACAGGACCATCGGAGGAGAGAGAAAGAAGGTGTCAGGAGGCACCTCTCCAGTGCCTGTATTCCCTTTCAGCAACGTATGGTAGATAGAGTAAAGGCTCATATCTGAGGAGATTCCTGCCCATTGCAGCTCTGCTTTTGGAAGCTGCTGCATCTTTATTTTCCTACCTGTAAAACAAGGTACCTGTTATCTTCTACCCAGACCACTCTGAGCTTTGCTGATGAAAAGTACTTCATCGGGTGTTGTTTCCATGAAACACTTTCTATCCATCATGACACAAAACATAATGTTCACGCAGATAATTTTTTTGCTGAGTCAGTTAGCCAGCCTTTGAACATATGTAATGCAAGATGCAGGCAATGTACTACCAAACTCAGAGCTTCGGTCCCTTAAAGGGATTTAGATTCACCATTTCAGCAAATGTAGCCCAGTTCATCCACTCCCTGTAAAGATTCACTCATTGTAAGTTTAAAAAACCCCGTAGTTTGTGATTTTCTTGCATATTTTTCTGTCTGAAGTAAAAAAAAAAAAAAAAGGTAACTAAAACTCTGTGTCAATATATTTTACCTTTATTTAACACACTTTATTTTAATTTTCTTCTTAGATATTCACTCTTTTTTTAAGAGAATTAGGAAGCATGTAGAGACCCTTGGAGACTGCTTTTTTTTCTCTCCTGAATTGGCATATGGTTCTTCTCTATTAATGTTTCACACCTCTGGCTGACATATAATCTGTTTGCTAAGAAAATAGGCTTTTATCGGTTTGTGAAAAGTTCCTTACAAAAAGAAAATCCAGTGTATTTTGATAGTTCGCAAAACATCTGGAACTTTTTCTTCTCTAAATTCATTAAGGCTTTGCTCTTCAAATGGACTGCAGGCATTAGCAGGCTCTGAAGGTGATGGGCAAGAGATGCAAGTGTGTGCTGTAACCAAAGAGTTTAGAAACCACAGCGATGTTGTTGAAATAACAGAGATAAAAGGGAAAGTAGTGCTAAACCACTAATGCGTCCAAAACCAGCTGGCTCGCAACAGGAATTTCCATTTCAGTTTTGAAGGGGCTTGGTGAGGTCACACAGGCTAGAGCCAGTCCCCACTGCTTTCCCTGACTGGTGGCATTTGCCCAAGAAACGTGGTTGGTTTGGGGGCACAAGGCGAAGAATGGAGGTCAGGAGACTGGTGAAAGGCTCAGGTGCCCTGGGGACTTGGCAGAGAGGGAAAAGAAAGCAGAATAATTTCAAAGGGAATGGGTTTCAGATCCAAAACTAGTAACATCTCATCATTTGTGGTGAAAGAAAAACAAATTCATTTTGGTCTGGGGGGGAAAAAAAAGGGTGTCCAAGCTTTTTCTTGATGAAACAATTATTGTGAAGTTATAAATTCAGAAATATTCCTTTTGAAAATGTCAAAGCAAAATATTTTGAGATTTAAAAGCTTGGCAGCAATTTTTTATTCTAAGGAGAAGTACCCTATGAGATGAGTATGCATGGGACACGGATTGTTATTTTGCTTATCTAGTGGCTAAAAGTTTTCTCTCTTTCCATCTTTGGGGGGTACTTACTGCTTTATAAGGGCATTTAGCATTCCAAAAGCTTTCTCAAAACCAGCTGTAGATTTCTCAACAGAGAAAGGAGCTTCCCTTCACAACTCCCTCACAATTTTTTAATGCCTAGGACAATGCACTGGTGACAAATTTTATTTCTGCTCACATGGGGCATTGGCTAATGAGTAAATATTGCAACTTTAGAATCCATTTTAAAAATTCATTCAACATTTATGGCTCAAAATGAAATATCAGTTGCTAAACTTTATATGACAACATGGACCATACTGCAGACGTTTAGGTAAACATGCTATGTATTTTCAAAAGCTTGCTATTTGTTAAAAATCAGGCACACAATCCAGTAACATAGGTTTAATGAGCTCCTTGATGTCTGAAAGGAGATTTAAATGAACTCTGGTTTAAATAAATGTATCTGACTGCATTTGCCAGTTGCAAGGAGAGGTACAGCAATTCTGCCGCATGGGAACCCACCACGCTCTCTGCATGCCAACCCATCATGCTCACTGCATGCCTCAGCTCCCACTACAGTCCAGCAGGCTCTTCAAGAACCAGTTATTTTTTCTTACCTCATAGTTCACAGGGCTGAGCGTGACCTAGATCAGTGCAACCGCATGACACTGCCGTCAGAGGGCTCCGGGTGCACTGTGATACACACATGGAAGAGACCTGTGGGAAGGTTTTTGTGGAACTAGTGTGCAGCAGCTCTGGCACCTGGTGCAAAAACCACTTATGTAGTCTCATGACCCCCTCTGGTTGTATTGTTTTACAACTGCAAATTATCAGACACGCTAACACTGTGAAGCCCCACGTAGTGGGGTTTTTTTGCAAAGCCATTTTTTTGCCCAAAGCAGCCCTGTTTCTCCTGCAGAATTCCTGCATGCCAGCAAACTTTGACCCACCTGGAGGTACCACAGCTTGAGATAACATTCAGTTCTCTAACAGTGATGCTGTACTCCTCTACTAGAGATCCAGGGTAGCCCACAGATTTTCATCCTGGACTGGTGAGCAAATGTTACACAAGCCATCATCGGTAAATTGATCTGCACTCTCCTATTGGTCACCATAAACACTCCAGGACACTCCATGGACTTGGAATCACCCTGATGACAATAGCCCCAAATCACAGTGGAAACATATTCACACAATGGTACCAAGGTCCTTGTGCTGTCTGAACTATCTGATCCATTGGGATGACAGCAAATTTTAAATTCTCAGAGTCATCACTTCAGTGTTTTTTGGGAGCTGAACATCTACTTTCAAAGGAAAATAACAGGAGACTGGCAACTAAATGCAATTGGAAAACCATAAGGTAGAAAATTCTGTTTTGTTGCTACCAGAGATAACTGAAGCATATATTTACATATTTGTCCTGACTGATAAAAGCTCTAATCATTTCAGAGGAAGATAGGATGCATAATTATTACTAAAAATAAATGATTCCCTGTTTTTGCTGCTCAGTGCACAGCTTTTGTGTAGTACTGCCCAAACACAGGTGACCTTCCATTGTATTATAACTTAATAGCTATTAGTTTCTTACCTTCTCTTAATTTGAATCGGAAAATGGGGTTTATCAATAAAAAATATGAAACAAATTGTTGCAAGCAAGCATAAATGGTCCCAAATCCCAAAGAGGTGTACATTTCCATAATGGCTACAAGATTCAGAAAGTTGTGGGACTTTGTTGCATGTGTCTTGGAAGGGAATTAATAATCTTCGTGTGCTTTATCCTAGTGACTGAAATAAATTACTTGCTTAAATTGCTAAGCAAGATGACCCATCTGTTGGCCCATGCATGTTCAGATTCTTGGTGGATTTATTATTCCAAATAATGACTGCCATATGCAACAGTAAACAGTTCTTTTAGAATTGACTGAAAGATCCTGTGCTACTTTTGAAAGCAATTTACAGAAATTGTTCATGTTCCCCTCCAGAACCTGCCATTCAACCAACTTTTAGAAAGCAATCCTGAGTGGATTACCCTGACAGATCTATTGCACTGCTTTTCTGTGAAGGCAGAGACAAAACTATAGCAGAAGCCTGGATTGGATCAGATTTATTCTTCATGAATGGAGAAGACTGAAAATTATGAATTATACAGCTCTGCGGCCCCAAGCTGCACCGGGCATGTCCCAGTTTATTTGTTTATTTGCATTTCCAAAGCAACTATCATAAAATCAAGTTGTGAGAGTGATCAATATGTTTAAGCATTTATTACAGAATATATCTAAGCTGACAGCAGCCACCATAAAACTCCCCAAGCCAAAGAAAGAAAAAGATTCTCCTGATCCAAACTCACCTTCCATTTTAGAAAATGCCTGAATGACTAGGCAAACTCTATAGTGCTCCTTCATGGTCTGTCAGACCTCCTTCTGCCTGTCAGACCTGGGAAGGTGGAGTATACCAGGGGCAAGTGCTTTCCCTGAGCATGTTGTCCCTGGCACCCCCAAGAGCACAAATCAGAAGACCTCCAGCATGAGTATCACTGTGGTAGAATGGAGCAGAAGGCAAGGGTAATGGCAAGACCTGAGTCATCATAGAGGCATGCCACTTGCTGTCAGCATGCCCAGAATGAAAACGATCATGGCACAGGGAAATTTGTCTAGAGAGGGGAGTGGTTTCCTTGCTGACAAATTAATGAGTGCATCTAGAGATGAACATCAGCCTATGAAGGAGATGAATACCTTCAGGTTATTCCCTGGGCAGTTTCTTCTTGCCTCAGTCATGTGTAAGCTCCCTGTTCAAGTTAAAGCTGGCAGAGCCAAAGCACGGAGCAATCACAGTGCAAAAAGGCCATCTGTTCTCAGGAAAGGAGACAGTGGAGGGGGAAGCCCCCAGTTGACCACCATACTGGTGTGCAGGTGCCCACAGCTCACGGCACGGGGTGTAACTAAACAAAACCAGACTTACCATCAAACACTGGGCGTGCCTTTACAGGTTAGAGGATGTGCCTGTGTGTTGGATTTGATCACCTCCCTTTGTTTTACTGTTCCTTATCACTGATTTTCTGTTAAATCTCTCTGGTTCCCATCCTCTAACCTTTCCCTGTTAGGGAAGGGCTGAAAGCCAGACTTTTACAAACAGACCTCATATACATCTACTTAATAAATAAATAATAAATGCTCCTTTTCATAACTTCCTTTGCCTCTAATTTAGACCATCCACATTTCAACCCCAGGCTGAACACACATTCAATTCATACAAGGCCCATAAACCATAAGACCACAGAGCATCCATGATTTGTTCATGATGTTAATAGTGACTCACCATGGCCAGATTACAGATGTTAAATTGCTGATGGATGGCCCACATCCAGCACGTGGTATTCAGCTGAGGTATTAATCATGTGTGGAAAGATCTTTCTTTTTTCTTTTGGTCCCTGTGAATAATGAAACCTCTAATACAGTATATTGTACTTTACAAGCTTACTGAAATGAACTCCTTCCTAAAAAGTGAAAAGGATAACACTATTAAAGCAGCTGAATGCTGTACATGACATGATGACATATTAGGACTTTCTGGATAGCTAAATGAACACACTTTCTTCTGTTCATTTAAGCCAGCAATGTGGGCCTTTCTTTAAAAAGCTCTTTCCCATGAAGGGAAGTTTGCTTGTTTCCCTCTTTCTTTGTTGGAAATAGCTAACTGATTGAGTGCAATACTGGCTTGATACAAAACTGTCCATTAAGAATGCAAAAGCAAAGTGTATAAAGGAGCAAGAAAGAAAGAATAAGGGCAGATTTGGGTAGGAAATAACTCATCTGGAGTTGGATATAATGTTTTCCCTTGGAATGCTGGCAGAGGTCTACCTTCTTCTGAGGTAATAAGTGAGAATCAAGTATGGGAATCTCCCACACCATTTCTTGAAGTCCCTTTTTCTTTTTTTTTTCTCTTCTGACATGAGTATTTTCATTGGTAAAAGCATAACAAGTTGTACAGGGCAGTATACTTTACTGCCTGTGATAAGAATGCCTATTATCATTGTATTTTTTATTTTTTTCTTCTGGTTTAATGAAGATATTTAAGAATTCGGACAACTTGATGCAGAAAATCAGTATGTACTGGGTCTCCAGAAATGGCCATATGCTTCAAGAGAAAATTAAAAACTCCAAAACCAAAGTGGCTCATTCCTCTTAAGGCTCTTCTTAAGGTGTGAACCAAGACAATAATGAATCAAAAATAAATTTATAAGAGTAAGGAAATAACTAAGGGAAAGGACTGACAGTTTCTTCCTGAAAGAATGAATAAATACAATAAGGTTCTTCTTATGAGGCACTGCAGCCATATATGAAGCAAGGATAACAGTAATTCGAAAAAAATTAGAGCCTTGGAAATATTTTCCCATGCTGCTGAAAATTCCGCCATTAATACAAACCATACAATACACTGTGCTGTTCTCCTCAATACGACAAAAGCAGATGGTTTTGATATGGCCATGACTGTCCCTTCAGAAGGCAAATTCAGAAGTGAAGTGATGGCTTGCTGGATCATTCAGCTTCAAGGCTGATGGAGATTTCTGGTAATGGTATTACGGATAAGTAGGGACAGTCCCTGGGCAGTCAGACTTAGCAGAAATGACATCCTGATGTCTGTAAATGCTGAGGGAACAAAACACCTGGGAGAATATTTGACCTCAAGGCTGCTGCTGTTTTGGAAGATGTGGGTTTACTTTTGCAAGGAAGGAAGTAATATAGGTGTATGTGGACCAGCTGAAGAGATACTCCAAATCTCTCCTCATGGCCATGGCCAACTATAAATACTTCTACGCTCTGTATGCCATAGCATGAGATGACAACTGATATGTTCAGACAGGGATGTCAAGAGGGGGATGGGTACTGGAAACTCCATTTCAGGCACCAAGACAATTTTCTTGAGAAAGGAAATCTGAAACCGGCAGAGGATGGAATGCACTTCATGCAGAGGCACTGCTGTAGGCTTTGGCCTGCACACCTCTCACACCCACTTCAGTCCTCAAGACACCATTTAGAGGGGGCTTAAACAGGGAACAAACTATCTTGGGGTCAACATCACCCTAGTTTAATTAATCACTACTGCATTAGAAGAAGTAACTAGGGAAATATAATGATAGTTGGGTCATACAAAGCAGCTGCAAAGTTTCTTAGCAACTTTAAGAATGACCCTTCAACCTTTTCTCATTACTCATATGATTAATGCTCATCCATGTGAATAGTCTCATTGATTTAACTCACACTATGTTCATGTGTAAGGACTTCAGAATCAGAAATATAGAATTATACTCTTCCCCAGTTATTTCAAATCCAGATTTAGTTAAATGCAGTGATTAATTCAATAGACCTTGCCCCACAGAGAAGGGCAATAGAGGAACTACTCTGTAACTAGGGGTTCCACTTTAACTAAAAGGACAGTATCAACAACCATAGTGTAATCTGTCTTTCTAGTCCCACCTGTATCAGTGTTATTTAAACTTATTTTTAAGTTGGATGTTCATAAGTAATCTTTAAAAGCAGTCTCCACTTTAATTCAACATGTGAAAATTCAAGAAGAGCAAAAAAGACATTGAAAGAATAATAGAATGTCTTGCTAAAGTATCAATTAAAAAGTAACTTTGCCCAAATATATTCAGTTGCATATTTTCATATTCCATATTTTGAAATATATTTCAGTTTTTCACAAGTCCATAAGTACTTTTGGATGGTAAAGTGCTTATTTTTCACTGGAACACCAATGTAATACTATTCCACTCAGTGTAGTCTATATTTTTGACATATGCAACAAGCCTAGACAACTTTCTCAGTATCATTACTCACTGTGAATCTTTAGCCCATCTCTTGTTCTGTCCCTAAGTAGCTTTCATCTATCTTCTTCAACAATTTTTCTTCAACTCCTTATGAATCACTTTTCTGCTGTCTTAGAGAAAATCCCCTCTATTATGATGAGCTGCTTCTCTGAATGGGGGAGGAAAGCTGGGAGAATACCGTTCTTGTGGTGATGACTTCATACAGGTTTTCATCATGGAATCATCACAGGTATCATAACCCGTATTCCAATTAAAACTGTAGGGTATCTTTTAAGTGACATATACTGGGGAACTTCCATTGAATGCTCCAGCATGTGCCTGCTATTAACACCTCTCCATCAGGTTTGCATTAGATATATGAATCACACCTCTGCAACTAAAACTTGTCTCTGTTCTAGGCAGAGTGCTAGACAGACCCAATCTGGCAATGGTAGCAAGTGATTTATGGTCCACTTAAGATAACATTTCAGCTTCCGTAAATAAGGACATGAACTTCTTTACACCACCAAGCTAAGCCATGGCCTTATTCTCTGTCCATATACTAACACTCAATTTTAGGCAGCATGTGGTATTTTTTTCTTTGCTGCTGTATTAGGAAAGTTGTTCATCTCCAGGTTTACAACACAAGCAGAAGAAAACTAACCAAATAAACACAGTAGGAGCAGCTGTGGATAAACTCCTTTCATATTTACCAGTATCATATCTCAACTCTGGATCTTTTCATTACCTCCTCCATTTCTCAAATTCAGCTAATGTCTATTCCCATGAACAACTTTCCCATTGCTTGGGGCCTTCATATCAATCCCTTTCTGTGCCAAAAGAGCACAAATACTTGTGACAGCATCAGTCCTACCACAATCACATACTTTGTTGGGTTAATTTCGCTTCCAGGTACATTTATTCTCTGGTGCAGAATTGTTAATATTTATTACTTAAATTTATCCCACGATTTCTAGTCTTGTTCTAGTTTGTCCCAGACAAAAATATCACCTCTGTAAAATACTCTTGCTCTGTGTCATTAAAATACATTGCATTCTCAGCAGAGCACCTTGACCACCCCAAAAGCCCTTCACGGAAATTGTGTTTCCCAAAGGATGTGTTAAATTTGCATAAACAAATGTTCTCAGTTTTAATGGAATGTGTGATCGTGGAATTGTGTCTTTCAAACAGAAATGATGTAATTAAAGAGTGAAACAGTGGGTCAGTGTGGTATATAGCACCCATATGGAAAGGTCTCAGCACTCAGCTCAGAAGTCTCACCACACTGCTTCAGTGTAACAACACACCCACTGTGCCATTGTCTCTTCTCTGCTGCTTTCCAGTGTCCAAAAAGTCCAACTGTTTGAAGGCACACTCACAATGTCACACACTTCCCAGCACCACACTCTTCCAGCACATCCAAGACTGCTTTACAGAACTGTCCTTTTGGTGTTTCTTAGCACCCGAGACACTCACTTTACTGCAGTTCATTTACTCAAAGCAAAACAATAACAGTGATCTGTTCTGACAGAAGGACTTTCTACTTCCTCCTTTCCACAAAACTAGCAACAAATAAAGGCAAAATTTGACATTTTCAATTTGCATGTTAAACTTTTCTCCCAGCTCCTACTGACTTGGAGCAGCTTGGAGCAGAGCCAGACAGATGTGAGGATGTAGTTCATCTGGGAAGGGAAACTAGAGTATAATTTGGCAATTCTTCTGGGAGGAAAAGGCATGCCAAAGGGAGCCAAGCCTCTGAAGTAAAACATACATCACTCACCTCCTCTCCCACTCTTCCAGCAGTAAAGTGACATACCTTTATTAATATTTATTGCCACTGACCAGTGTACAATAGTTTATAGAAATTACTGGCAGCAGAAGAAAGGAGGTGAGTAAGGAGGGGATGGGCAGGAGGGATGGGTGAAGATGAATAAGCTGTTTCAATCAGCGATGATAGTGGGTTTGGCTAACCACTCTGAAAAGCTGCTATGACCAAAGAAGCAGAAATTTCACTGTGAATGGGCTCTGAGCTGAAGGTTTCCTGTGCAAGAAAGTCCTAATTACAAATTAACCAGGTTAACTCACTATAAGATGAACACTGTCAAGTTTGCTTTCTACCAGATGCACAAAGCAACTTCCAGAACTAAAAGCAAAAAATTGACCAGCAACCAACCCTGCTTCCCAGCTATCAGGGTGAAGGGAGATCAGAGCTGTCTGTATATGGTGCAGCTGGGTCCCCAGTGCAGGAGCAGAACAGCTGTGGAAGGACTTAATGGGGGCGATGAAACCTATCCAGAAGCAGTGCAAGGCATAGTCAAGAGTTTTCAGTCTTCACCAGCCAGTGATGGAGTTTAAAAGCCAGCAGAAACACTTGACTATAGCTTACATATTTCACTCTCCAGTGAAGTCAGTGACAGGTCCCCTCCCATTAGCTGAACACTGGATTTATCAGGAGCAGACATCTGTGGCCACTGTCTACTGGGACCACCCATCAGCAGCAGAAAATGCCTCCATGCGCTCAATGAATATGAAAAGGTCGAGGGTCACTTGCTCCTACCAGTTGACTAAAACTACCTCCATACAGCCTAAATGAAAGGTCATTTTAAGATACTGTGCAATTCACTGGCAGGGCACAGCTCAGGACAGGACAAAGGCAGCAGAAGGAGCCAGCCTCATTCCAGCCTTGCTCCGACTTCAGAAGTTATCACATTCCCTACCATAACAATATAAACCATAAGCCTCTTATCAGTCACACATTGTATTACAGTCAGAAATGCAAGCACAGATATTTTCCCCTTTCCAAAAATAGCTTTTTCTCTTTTTTTTTTCTTTGTAGAAAGTGACAATATGAGGAAAAAAGACCATTTTGTTTTTCTGTAAGCTTTACGTCTTTCTGGCTCCAGAGAAACTGGTAGCAGCTGGTTTAATTTCCTCAGTTTCGGTGTCAAAGGTTCAAACACACTTTTAGATACTCTTTATGAGGTAAATGTTCTCCTGCTCTTTGGATCAAAAAACTTTAAACAAAGTCAGATGACTCCATTTCAGTGTGCTGGGAAAGCCTGAGCAAACTCTTTATAGATAATTTCTCCTCACATTTGTAAACGTGTAACATTTGTAAATGAACTCCTCTGTGGTGAGATCTCTACGGCAAAATATCTGTCTTTTCAGTGGCCATCCAATTTTCCTCCTTTGGTCAACTCTTCTACGCAGTCCAAAGGAAACTCACCCTTTGTCGAAATTCCAGAAAAGCCCGATACAAAATCTAGATTCAATTTATATTTCATTTGCCCCAAAATATTTTTCATCATTAAATAAAGACCAAGTGGAAAAAAAGAATGAGCAGAAAGGAGAGTCAGTAGAGAATGAGTTAGATAGGGAAAGCACTGAGAAAGGTAGGAAAAAAAAATGACAGGAAAAAACAGATGCCAAGTATAGGACTAGAAGACTTACAAAAGAATCTGCTCATAAAGAGGCTCTGACAGCCCAGAAATGTCTCCCAGCAGCAGCTGTCGGGAGTGGGAGGACAAGTCCTATTCCTTTCCTCCAGAAGAGATGATAGTTCCCTATTGTGAGAGTAGGTGCTAATTATCATTTCCTTTCTAGGACCAAGGGAAGCTTTTAAATCTATCCAATGCATCAGTAAAATAAGCTGTGACAAGATATATAGATATAGATATAGATATAGATATAGATATAGATATAGATATATGGCAAGATGGAACAGTATGAGGCTCTCCCTATTGAGGTTGAGAGGCAAAATCAAAAACAAGTGTTCGTGGCAAAGTGCTTCTAGTATGGGTGTGCATCTGGTTATCCACGTGGGAGGTTTCAGGCAGTGGGATCACAGGCTGTGTGACCACAGGGTATGTGATAAGCTGCATTTCTAGCAACTTGCAGATAATGAATGGGAAGACTCTTGGGTTTTCCCTGTGTGCATCAAGTGCAAAGGTTCACATTTCTGTTCAGCCATACACACCGGCAGCGGAAACCAACGCCAGTCACTGGGGGAGCCTTTTCACTTCAGCAGGTGAAGGTGCTGACTCCACTTCCCGCAGGCAAGCCAGACCTCATTCCGCTGACTGAAGAAGATGCCACTTAAATTAAAACTTGTGTAACCATATGTTTCAAAACTGTGAGTCATATTTTATACAAGAATTACTGTGACAGGTCATGTATTTGTGTTGATCTGCTGTATTTCTCAGTGCCCTGCTGAATAAAGCTATCCAACTTCATCCTGTTTGTAAGGTAAAAAAATAACAAAACAATTCTATGTGTCAGAAAGATTCCTTATGTGAACTAGGTATTACAGCTAAAAAAAGACACAACTTCAATATTAATTATAATTTTCTATAATGTTTAGAGATCAATTTATAATGTGTGATTGTATGCACTTGAACCATTCCATTTAACCTCACGGTATATTGTTTGAACATTGCATTTCACTTATGCTGGAAATCTTGGGCTTTGAACAATGTGTAACACAATAGTGCAGAACAAACCAAATAGAGTGGCCCAAATCACAGTCCATCACACCATCACATAAGTAAGGGAAACTCCAGCATAGCAGATGGGGTTCAGCACATAGGTAAGTGTAAATGAAATACATAGAAAACTAAACTTTTGTCAGTTTTGACAGTCACAACATGGAGCCGAGAGTTGTTGCTAGGCAACGCATGAGGCTCTGTCACCAAGATTCACATCTCCAGACCAATAAGTGCAGCCATCCAGTAAATCTCAGTGAAAAATGCTGAAAAGGATATTGCTTGGATCAATGGACTACCTGAAATCCAGGAGAAGCATCTTATTTGCAAGGAGGCATGAGGAGCATGTGGAGCAGAAGAAGAGTAAGGAAGACTACACAAAGACACCAGTGGAAATCTGCCTGGACTTAGATCCAGAAGGGCTGGGGCAAAACAAAGTCTTAAGTCATTATCAGCAGTTTATCTGGAAGGGAGTATCCTGTCAGTACCTGGGAAGTGAAGGGAAACACTGCACAAGGAGACCAGTTGTGCCCCAAAGGAAGAATGAGGCTGGGAACTGCCTCCAGAAAGTTTCCTGCTCTGTTTCCCTCAAATATCCTTAGAAATATCCACAACATATTAATGACCAAAATTTGTATTTGTTTTCCCTATCTGGCATCTCCATTTGTGATGGAGATAACTGTACTGTAGGCAGTATGACTGCAAGGGCTGGGAATATTTAAGACATGGTGTAAACCAGAAGAGCATGTCAAAGCTGTTTCAGGTGCTTGGGTGGAAGTAAGAGGCACGGTGCCAGTGTCCAAGCAATGCAGGAAGAGGCACTAAAAGGAAGCAAGTACAGCCTCAGGGTCAGTTTTAAAGCAGTTTGAGATTCACCAGGTGGACAGCTTTACCTCATGGTCATAATCCATCAGTGGGAGGCAGAGGGGAACATCCTTAACACTGTGAGAAAAGCCATGTCCAGGTCTCAGACCCCAGCTGTCCCAAAGATGGTATAGGAAGGCCTATCTCCACTGGTAATGTGGCTGGGATATTCATGACTCCCCATGGTCACACGAACATTCAAGACAGCTCCCAGTTAAACTCTGAGATGAAATAACATTTTAATCACACTGGGAGTGAAGGCAAAACCACGTTGTTAACACAATTCTCAGGTTACTGACACCTCACTTTATGTGTAGCCTAAATGGTCGTCACCGGAGTATTTACCAAACCACTGGATTTTACCAGATTTCTAGGGATTCACAACCTGCAGCTAAGTAGTCCACAAACGTACCTAAGAAACTCAAGCCCTATTCACTTTGGGAATAAATTAGTTGTATAAGAATCCACACCTCTTTGTGCAGCTCTGCTCAGCCAGTCTTCCTTCAGCATCCTTGGGCTTGGATGCTGTCCTCACAACTTTGCACTTTTCAGGGAAGAGAAGAGTTGATCCTCCCCTGCTCTTGTACCCAGGGCACCTAAACACTCTGATATACTGCCACAAGGAAAAGCATTCATGGAGACACACACACAAGAATGAGGGAATTTTTATAATGAAAAGAGCATCCAATATTTTATCCTCTGTTAGGGTACAAAAAAGGGAGAACACAAAGCCTTTTATTTCAAGGCACATGCTAACTGCTAAATAACAGACAGCTCAGTCAAAGTAGCTCTTATCTGATCAACTGTGATGTTTCTTCCCCCTTCTCTACAGCACACAGAGAGTGTGTGGCCATGGTCACGCCACCTCTCAACTAGGCTGGTTTTATCCAATATGGTAAGTCCTTAGTTACAAAGAAGAGTCAATGCCAGAAGCAGCATTCCCATTTAAGAGCTATTGACCCATGTTCTTCTGAGGTGGATCACTAAAGCTTCCAGCTCCTGCCCCACCAGAAACAGGGCACGGACCTCAGGAATCTGATGTCGAGACTGTGCCTACAGAAGCTGGCTGTGATTTGGTCTCCTCTTGCCCATTACCAAATAACAGGTAAAAATGCCCCCTTAGAAAAACAGTTTTGACTGAAGGAGAGGAGAGTGTGTAATTCTATGTCAGGTGAAGTTTCTTTCACAACATCTGGCAACATTGCAGAATTTCTACACTCCGCTGAGATTTAGAAGAGCATATGGTTTCCACTACAGCAAAACAAATCACTCCTTGAACAAAAAGCTCTGAAAAGGAGTGGGAAAAGGAAGATGAAAGTTTCAAGTCTGTTTGTAAATTATGCATTATCCGTGCCTGTAATGCCCCAAGGAGCCATAAATTTAGAGGTTTCAACAGAAAAGCCTATAGCTGACACCTTACATTCGTAAAACTCATTACTATCCCTGGAGTGAAAACGAAGGGGAAAAAACAGTGAATAAATAATTGAGAACATAAGAACTTTTCATCATTTCCTTTTGCTCTTTTTTCAGCTTTTCACTACCGTTTCAAGACCAATATAGGATTCACATCAGCTGCAGTCTTAAACATGAAAAATGACAGTATTTTTCTAATGCCTTTAATTGTAAAATTGAAACACTTCAATTAATCTTACAAGTATACAGATCATGAAAACAGGAACTTGAAATCTAAGATATTATCACATTCAACATTCAGTTCTGCTTCTGATGCAGATACCAATTCTATACACTTAATCCAAAATCAACCTGGGCAGTAATTTTATTTTTGGTGAAGATGAAATCTCAAAAGAAAAAGTGGCTGAGAAAGCAGATATTGGCCTTCAGGAAATTTTTAGAATATTTTTGATGATCCAGAGGTTCTGCCTTTTTTTATAGTTTGTGCCTTTTTACAAAATCGTTTTATTCTTTTTTCACCTCTTTGTCCTTTCCATTTATTGCCCAAAATCTACAGAAGGGTTATTCTCAGAAGCCTATGTGACATTGAACTCAGTATGATAAGGAAAACAGAAGAATGAGTGAGTCATGCAGAGGAATTTTATCCAAGGATTAGATGCAAACAACTCTCAAAAAATGTGCTTTTTGTCACTCTTTCTACAGAAACATTAATGCCCAGCATGGCACAGTGTTGCACTTTTCTGCTTTTTCCTCATTTCACTTCCCTCATTTTCACTTCCTCTGCAGCACCTCACTGCCAGGAAACACAGGCTCGATCTCACCTAGAGCCAAGGGCAGCCTCTTCCTCAAAGTACAGCCAGGGCCTTCAGTTGTGACACATGCTTCAGGAAATAACTGCACTGGAATCAGTGGGATGGCTTCAAAAAGCTGCTGCTTTCCTATCAGATCCTATGTGAAAGTCAATGCACAAGCCTTGGAAATAAATCTGTGCAAAATGATGTGTTGGTCTGCAGACACAGGCAAGGCTCACCTCCCAGTCAGATCCAGTAACCAGAAGACTGGATATCCACATGCAACTGACTGTCAGTCTTTGCTTCACTTTGCACTGGGAGAGAAGTCACCTACCCTCTTTTTGGGAAGCAAGCCACTTCTCTAAACAAGTCTTGCAGTGGCAAAGCACAGTTAGGGATCCATCTGTCCACAGTTCCCTTCCACTTTACTTGTCCTGGAGGAACTTATGGGCCAATTGCTTTGACACCTTCCCTGGGGTCAAAACCATGCAGACAGGGCAGCTGACCACAGCACCCACTCTCCCTCTGGATCACAGCTGCCAGCTGGGCACCTCTTCTCACAGAGCCCAGGCCTGGTCCTGAAGCCCTCCTTCTTTCTCCCTGCTCGCCCAAGACCTCTACCTGACACACACCAAAGAGCTGAGGCTCAGCAGGCAAATGACTCACAGATGCTATTGAATAGCTGTAAAAACACTGTGTGCAAATGAACAACATGACACTTAGGGCTGCTAGTATTCCTGCCAGTCAAAAGGAGTCCACAGGAAAGCGCTTTGAGTAGTTTTACAGACAGGAATGCCCCATGGAAAATTATACATAAACACAAAAGATTGGCAATACACTGCAGAGCAGTGTTCCCACATAACTTCATTTAGATTGCACTGAGCTGGTATATTTTTGTATGTCTTGAAGAAAAACATCTTTCTCATTTGAAGAAGATAAATTTAAAACATCAGTGATATGCTAGTGCCCAGGGCCCTTTATACATCAGTTTTTACTATTCTAGTTCATGAGTCATAAGTTAGAACATTTATCCCATAGGAACTTGTATTCCCTGGGCTACTCATTCAGATTGGCAGGTTTAGCAAACCAGCATGTAGTCCATAAGAGGCCGAAATTAAAAAAGGGAAAGGTGACACGAAGAGTTCCCTTCCAGTAAAATAAACAATGGCAGTGGAAAGCTCTATTTATTGAGGCAAGAACGGGTCTTTGCAAAGGAAAAGTGAGTTCATGGACTGAGCAGCAAGGAGCAGAGGAGGCCGTCAAATCTGCCCTTGCATGTTGGGAGTCAAATTAAAACCATGCTGACAGTGTAGGCTGTCTTGTGATGCCACCCAGCCCACGATCACTCTCAAACTGTTCTTCTTCTGAAAAGCCAAGACACTCACCAAGTCCTGGCAGACATCAAGACCTGCCTGGGCATTGCATCTTACTAACCAGTAACCTGCAAGGCTATGCCAGAGACCTCCGTGCCTTGAGCATTGTGTGTGCACAGTAACAAAAGCAAGTACCTACTGTAGGCTTAAGCCCACTGATGGAGGTTATTTCACAGCTGACATCTAGGTACCCCCAGGGCTGATGAAAAGAACAGGAAGCACAACCCATGTTGCAAAATGGTTACTGAGCTTTTTTTATTAATGGAGCTGACCACATTAAGTCTAAAACAGAGCCGCATCCTGCCTGGTCCTTTGTTTCTGTGGCACTCCTGACATGCAAGGAAAGGACTCTGCAGTGGGAACACAGAGCAGATGCTTCCCCTACTCCTGCGCTCCACCAGCTCCCTGCAAATGACTAAAGTGCAGCCTGATGATCCCTTCAAAAGGAATATTAAGAGCTTCACATCATCATTTGTTCCAGGTGGTAAAAAAGGTGTATCCTACCCACTGGTTTTCAGCCTGTGATCTGAGGACCCCTGGGAGATTTCCAGGCCCAGGGAAGATGATAAAAGAAAGTAAGATCATAAATATTAGATAGTGATTTACAGATGCAGCTTTTTTAAAGAGTTCACAATTTTGATGAAGAATGGTTGAGAAAGGATACATTAATCATAAAAGGGTGGAAAATTACTGTGTTAGATTTCAAAATAAAAAATCATTGGTGCAGAAAACTGCATTTCTTTCTTTATAGAGGCATAGATGCATATGACATCATATAAACATCATGTTTAACAATAGCTAGACATATCCAGATGGCTACATCTATTCATAATAACAGCAGTTTCCAGGAAGCATTGTTGTGGATTATTGCTGAGTTCAAAGGTTCACAATGCATTTTGGATTTTGCCAGTACAAGAAATTATTTGTTTCACAGGCACAGCTGAAGGACCCTTTTTGATCCCACAAAATTCAGGACTGTTGTGTTTCTTCACAGGCTGTTGAACAGCTCAAACACTTTATTTTTTTTACTCTCTGCAAAAAGGATTTTTCTAAGAAGAGTCTAATCTACCATACTAGTGAAAAACTTTGCATTTCCATGCAACTCAGGCAAGGATGCACTCTGGTCTCACTTACTTACCCAAATTATCTTCCAGACATTAACAGGACCTCTTGAGCAAGAACTGCCTCATCCACATTTCCAGAAGGTTTATTAAGTGTCACCACTGGAACTGATAGTAAACCCAGCAAGGTAGGGTGGATGCATTGCACCTCCAAAATGATCCCACAACATCGAGTTCAGGGGAAAGGAGCATTTCTTCCACATTTTGCTCCTTTTGACTGAATGGGTAAAAAGACAGGATGATATTAATTCTTCCAGAAGGACATTTTGTTGCACAATAAACAGTCCCCAGAGGACATGTACTCCTAGTTAACAAAGCTGGCATTTAGAGGTTTGACTAGAAGCCAGGGTCTATAAGATTTCAACAAGTTAGGCAGTTTAAATGTACAGTATAACTAATTTTCAGGTACAGGGTCAAAGTTTCCTAACCTGGCTGCTATTGCTGTTCTAATCATTAGCTGAAAGGTCCAATTTAGGCTATTTATGTGTCTAGGTACTTAATTGTGCCTTCAAATCAAGTAGTTAGACACTGAGGTCACTTAAATTGCACGTATAATTATTTGCACACAAGAAAGGAGCAGGAACAAAGAGCTCTTGGTGGGCCAGACTAGCTCCCAGGCCCCAGCAGAGCATTTGGAAAGCCCATAGTTCCCACTGCCTTCATGAGGGCAATGCCCCAGAGGTACAGCTGCCACTCATCCCAAAGGCAAACCCACCAGCCCGTGGGAAGGCAATGGGGCTGTCACTGTAGGGGCTGACCACTGCATCCGACTTTACTCAGCCAGGTGGAGGGGGGTCCGGTGTTCAAAGGATGCCCTCACTGAGAGGCTGCAGAAGGTGTGTCTGCCAAGCTCTCAGGTTTCATGGCTGTTTTGTTAATGTGTAACAGAGGGTGCCAATTTAATATCCTGCTATAACACTCAACAGGAAGGGTGAAAAACAACATTGAAAGAACTGGGGCAAACTTAATGAAAAGAAGCTTAAACATCTTGAAAGAATATGGCTGTGCAGGTCCAGGAGCAGCTCGAGGACCTCATATAGGTGATTACTAGGGAGAAGAAGATGGCACCTCATGGTCTGTAAGACCTCCAAGTGGGAAATGTCAGCAAAAGAAAAAATTAATATTTCGACTCCCATGCAAAAGCAACAATGGTCTACTCACAGCATCGGGCTTGCAACTCTCGTGTTACTCAACACTGAAACCCAGCCCTGGCCCCTGGGCCCCCAGCCTCCTGACTCTTCTCACCATTGCTCCAAGCTCCAACCTCTTCCTTCACCCACAGGCCATCTGAAGCTGCCACCTTCAAGCAGCAGGAAAAGTTGCACAGTCTTTTCCCTGGAGCAACCAGGATCTTGAATCCACCAATGGGGATTCACCTCCCAGGTCCCAAGCAGGACAGACAGCAGCACCTGTTTAAAATTAAATGCCTGGATTAAAAGCAGGACTTTCAAGCTCACTGCTCGAAATCACCATACCACAGATGAGGGTCTTTCCTCCCCCCACCCCCTATTTCTTTTCAGGGGTAATATAAGCTTCTTTACAAGAGAGATTTTTTGAAACTTTCCATTCCCCTTTAACAATAACCAGAAAAAGCTTGTAGCACGTTAGGGCTTAACTTAAGGAAATGAATGAAGGAAGGATCTCCTGTTCATTGGGCTCTTGACCTGGTCTCTGATTTTGTAGGCTTTATTTCGCAAACAGGAACACCTGCACTTTTTCCCCTATGCGGTTAGCAGGGGCACACACACATACAAACCCTTCTGGGCATAACAGTACAAATTTCGAACAACTTCTCCCTAAAATACCCACCCACATATCACTAATTGCTTCTGCAGCTGCAGATTGTGCTGGGTGAAGACAGAGCCAACTGCATTTAAAAGTGTGTGTGTGTGACTATGACTATTTGATTGTCCAGGTTCACAGATTTTTGTCAAGAAAATTCAGTGCACAAATATTTTAAAATAAGTAGTAACACCTTGTTAAAAATATTTTATTGTCTCTCTTGGAACAGGAAGGAAACTCTCAGGGAAGTTTCAGGGATTGCACTCAGCATCAGTACAAGGAGTGGGGAATGTTGGATGTGTCAGGACATGGCACCATTGGGCAGCCATTACTGCTGGCATATGTATCAATGAGATATAGCCCTTCAGCAAGATGACAGCTATTCCAGTAGGAGACCCAGGAATGTACTTTATTTGAATGAACAGCTTCACTTTCTAGTTAAAGTCACAGTTAATAAATAGCAAGAAGTGCTTCTCAGCATGGGAACATTCAGGCACAGCCTGAACAAATGGGGTGCAGATTTTTTTAAGGGTTTATTTTCATTCCCATCATAATATATGTCTCAGCTTGTAAATGCTTTTATGCCAGCAGTAAAAATTTCCATTTATATGGGTTGAATTGAGCCTTTGCAATTCAGTGGTAGTCTGGCCACTTTTAAGCAGATGTTGAGATGGCTCAAAACTTATTTAGCTGAGTGACAAGCTGCTAGAGCCCAAAGATTTTCCATGGCTGGGCATGCAGACAGGATAGATAGATATCCAAACTGATACATCATTCATTCCTATCAATGGAATTACATTTTGCTTGCCTGCATGTGCATGGGATCATACCATATATACTTAAAAACATAGAATAGCCAGACCAACACACAAAGGAAATTTGTTTAGATCATTGTAAATTAGGGATCTGAGAAAAACAAAACCAAACCAGAGAATCAAAAAACAAACAAACAAACAAAAACAAACAAAACAAACAAAAACAAACAAAACAAAACAAAAACAAAACAAAAAGAAAAAAACAAACAAAAACACACACACACAAAAAAACCACCAAACCAACAATAAAAAAAGACCAAGGACACTAACCAGCCTGGGAAGACCCCAGTGCATTCTGAGAGTGCAGAAATTCTCTTTCCCACATTTTTCAGCCTATGTTGCAGGCTAGCCCAGGCAGTATGGCTGGGTTTTTGTTTCAGCTATCAGCTAAGGCACTGTTAAAGGAAACTTTCTTTACAGAGAGGTTTTCAATACACATAAAGGACTATACTTTCCCTTAGATCAGCTGAACTCCAACGGGGCTGTCTGATCCTTCTCTGTGAAACAAGGACAGCTTATGTTCAGCAATTACATTCCTGTCCATGCGCAGACAAGAGGCCACCGCCTTTGTCAGCCAGTGCTCCTCGGGCTTCTCTTGCCTTTCAGTGGGGACGATGACCTTTCTGACCACATCAAGATGCACCATCACCATGTGCTCCACACGGGGCCCAGTGTGCAGCACAGTTTTTTTCTCTAAGTATGCTGGAAGAGGAGCCAGTCCGTCTCCACTAATCCAGCCTGAGGACAGTGATGGACTGCCCTCTGGGCCTAATTACTCCTCCACATTGAGGATAAATAATCTACATGACAACAGACTCCATTCACTCATGCCCTCCCACACCTCCCTCAGCCTGAAGCTTAGCTTTGAGTGACAGAAGGAGCAAGAGTCCATGCAGATGAAACGGGTTCCCCTCTTACGGACTTGTGTTAGCCATCCCAGCCACACTGCGATATTTTCGTTTTGGAGCAGAGCAGATACAGAGCAGATACCCTACTAATTCAGTTACTCAGTAAACAAGCTTGGTTCCTAGACAACATTAATCAATTTAAACAAATGCAGGCAGCTTTCTGCAGCCAAATGCAAACAACTTCAACTTGCCATCCTTTTTGGGACTCCTGTGTGGCTTATCAGGATGAACTCAGGCTATTCTCCACCTATAGTAATTCTTAACTAAATTATACAGGGGGGCCTAGGCAGTTTTCAAATAATTTATCTTTCTCTGATCTTTTCCTTTGACTGTGAAAGGAAACAAGTCAAGACCAGGCAGAGGTGACCCCTTACAGACCTTAGAACCCTGCCAGGGCTCTGTACCCCACTGGCTGTTAGTTCTGGTCGTTGTTCTAGTTCAGTGAAAGGATAGCACTCTGTTTATCCTAGGACATACCCACTGACTTGAAAAATTATGGTAAGAGTTGCCAACACTGTAAACCTCTTCTGTCACTGTATCAGTCAGGTGCTGTTGTTCAGACTCTGTCCAAGTAAGCCGTATATCTGAGTTTAATCCGTTAGATAACCAGAATAGACAGTTTTCTACAGCAATGACACTTTCTATAGACATAGTTATCTGCATTCATGAAAGGTAGGTTTCTAGAAGTAGCTGAAACTCCAAAATAGTCCTTGCCCAGGGCCAGTCACAGTCCAACAGGCAGATAGAGCTTCATCGCTCTGAGCAAATACAAGGGAAATTTTTTAGGACATAGCAGAAGGAGGCTGAGGGAATGAATTTTGCTGCAGCTTTTAAGCAGATACTGGCATGACAGACTGTCTAAACTAGTGAATGACAAGCTGTGAGGCCACTGGTTTTCCCTGGCTTTGCAGACAAGTGAAGAGACAGGTTGGGAAACAAGACGCTACCCCATGCAGCATCCTTCCCAGTCCTTCCCAGAGAATCCCTTCCAGCAGCTCTACTGGGCCTGGTATCAGAACACAGGTACACAGAACTAGAGGGAAAGTGCAACAGGCCTGCAGGGGACATAAACCCACATTATAAACCCACTTTCTTACAGATGGAAAGCTAGCATATTTGAGTGCATCAGAAGTCCAGCTGCCACAGTAATACAGAACTACATTGTGTGCTGAACCACAGTTTGCCATCTCTGTAAAAACAGGCAAAAGACATTTCCTATGAGATCTGATAAGAACAGGAGCTGTTTGTTTAAATCTACTCCCTTGACGAAAAAAAAAAGATGAAATAGCAAACCCTTGAAATGCAAGTAAAGGGTCATTATTCTTATTAAAGCAACAGTGGGCACTTATAATGTATAGTGAAACACTGGCGCTTGAGTGAATAGGACCAACTGTTCAACCCCAGAACAAATTGCACATCAGTCTTAACCTAATAGGTAAGATTAATGGAATGTCATATAATGGGGGAAACTCAAAAAATTAAGGTAATTCGGCAGAAATAGCTTGGAATCGTAGTCCATCTAAATGCATTTCATCTGGAGGATTACTGTCTCTAGTGTTTTAGTTAAGAGTTATATTAATTTGAAAGCCATGCCTTACACAGACCCATCCTGTGCTTAAAGGCTGGCTTTCTGCTAGAAATGCTTAGAGCAAAACCTTTGCTGAAAGTTTGCCCAAACATCTCACAGTTGACTGCAAAGCAGAGCGTCTGGGGGCTCAGAGCACCATACCTTGCCGTGTTTATGACCTGTTGACTTTTTGGCTCCAGCACCTGGATTTGTCAGGGCCTCTTAGCTGCTGCTGGGAACGTGCCCCTGCCGAGCCCGGCTGCTCTCCCTATCACCGCTCTGACAGATTAAAACACAACAGGGTCTGTTGGATGACTGACACATTCTTCCTCTGTCTGACTCTGAAAGGACTTCATTTAACAGCTCTGGAGTTGAGCTCTTGACTGACAGATTGTGAAGGGGAAAAGTCATTCAGTTCCATTAAGCTCGGTAACTGCTGTAGAACAAAACACCTTTAAAAAAGGGAATGAAAAAAGAGCTGCGAAGAGTGGGGGCAGGAGCTTTAGGAAGAAAAAAAAAGGGGATTCTTTTCAGGTTCAAAGACAATCTTTCCCTTTGCTTTCTGTCCATCAATGAGGGCAGCATTCCCAGAGGGAATACAGTCCAGCGCTCATTGGTGCCATTCAGCTGCCAATCTCCCTGACAGGGAGACCAAAGGGCCTCATGTTGCGCTGCGGAAACTGTCTGTCAGACAATCAGCAGCTGCCATGACATCATCTGCCCTGTTTTTCTAGGACTATTATATGAGACTGAGTCCAGGAGTGCTGCTCCAGAGCGGTATTCATGTTTTCCTTTTGCCCCCCAAAATGAAATTTCTTTACAAAAGGAAATGTGGTCTTGGTTGTGCGGCTGTATTTGCAAGAGAGCTAACTCTGTGCCAAAGAGAGGGGGTTGCATGGCTTCTAACTCGTCTTTTCCAGTTAGAATATATCACACCAGAGTTGCACAGCCCCTTGATTATTTTCTATTGTAAAGTGGGTTTTATTTTAAAAAATAATGCACAATAAATATCATTGACAAACCCTTCTCTTTCTTCATCTGAAATCTTCTCTCAGTTGAGTCTCTCTGCTTTTGCTATAAACATTAAAATTTTCATAGGATTGCTATTCTTACACGCACATATATGCATACACATACACAAATGCATACACACAGAAGCCAGGTTCTGGCTGTCTTTACAGGGCTGTGCAGTAGCTGGGGCTGCATTCACTAGACAAAGTGCTGCAGAAAGAAATTATTAATACTGATAGTAGTGGGAAAGAAGTAAAGTGTGAAACACAAACAAGCTACCAGCTGTAAGTGTGAAGTCAGGCAATAAGCAGGGCTGGGACATGCTGCAGTCAGGACACACTGCCTGGGTTGTCCCCACCATCCCGTCACAGACCAGCAAGGACTGACAGGCTTTGGTGGGGCAGGGCCAACACTGGGAAACTTTAGTCTTTCTGGTCTTCCAAATCCTTACCTGTAAGAGTAATATAAATATAGTACAGTTGACCTGAAACTAAATTAATTAGTAACTTTACAGCACACTGTGCTTACTTGGGTGAAAATCCCAGGGAGTTAAAATAATTTTGCCTGACTAATCCCTGCCTACAAACCATGATATAGACTGGTCCTGTCTGGCAGTGCCAACACAAGCAAGATGCTGGAGACTCGTCCCCTCTGTGATACTCATAGATATTGTCCTCACACTTCAAGGGTTTAACTTGGCAGGCTGACTCCTTCCCCGGTGCTGGGAGACCAGCCTGCTAAAGAGGGAGCATTGAAGGTATGGAAAAGAATGTGTGAAATGAGAGAGGGAGGGAGAGCCTGAGAGTGGTGCCTCTGGGTCTTACGCCACACCTGGGGCAGGTCTGGAGCATTACAGCCAAAATTCAGTCTTGAGGAATAGTTACGGGACTGTCCAGCTCTTTTGAATGGTCACAGCTCTTTTGTATTCCTTCCCTTGGCTGGCTGGTCAGTCAGTTGTTTGGTCTGTTGGTTTTAGGAAGGCATTAGTTCAGGCATTAGCATTAAGGCCAAGCTACACGAAAGTATAATAGCTCAGCTCCATATGGAACTGTGCACAGAGTTGTTCCCCTGCCAAAGTCCTGCTGCATGAGACATTTTCAGCTGTTAAGTCTTCTGTCTTGTTTCAGTAAGGGATTACTGCAAATCTTCACACATTCCACATGGACCTTACAAGACAGTTAGTCAGATCCTGGATGAACTTGCACACAAAGGCATCCTGCTGCTGCTAGGGTCAGAATGTCTCCCTTCTTTTAGTATTATTTGTATTTTTACAGCCCTGCCAAAGGTCTGCAACTCTTGAGCAGCTACCATTTCAATTTGTTCCAGCAAGCTGCAGTCTGATACTTCAGCTATGTTTGCTCTGTACATTCAAGCATTACTCTTTTTCGCCTGGCAGTGAACCATGCAAATTAAGACAGTCTCCAAGCACACACACACACACACAAACCCATGGAAACCAGAGCTTGCCAGATTTTAACATAAGAAGCGTGCAAGGGGAGAGGGGCAGTGATCACTCAGGCTTCCCTCTTTTCTGTGCCCTTTTCTTCACAGTGAGAAAGACAAATACTCTTCTGGCACTCATACCAAGAAGATGGTGCTGTGCAGTAGGAAGAACTAGTAAATCCTTTGTAAGAAGATCTCCAGATCAGATCTGTTAAGTTTGCCTCTAATGTATTTCAACATGCACATTTTTAACTAATATGGCACAAAAACTGACAAAGAATTAACTCTCTGTTAGGGTTGAAGAGCAGCATATACTATTTTTGTGATTATACTATTTCTGTGGACACCAGGAGGTATCACAGAAGTCTGGAAACATCAGAGAACCCTGTCTGCTTGTGACTCTCTGCATTTTAATGTAAGAACAGAATGGAAGAATGAACCAGAATGGCATGGACAAACAGGGACAATACAGCATAAAATCATTGGGCAAAGCTCTACATAGAGTGAGTCATTAGAAGTGGAGGAGACCTTTACTACATTGTACATCTGTATTTCAGCTCTCAGTGGAGTGGAAGAAGTTGCTCACTGCCCTGAGACACAAGAGTCTTTCTCACACTCTAAAATGTGGAGAGATTCCCTTGTATCAAGTCTCTTTCTGCTTTGAGATTTGATATGAATAGAGACACACCAAAGTAGAAGGACATCCTATATCCATTACTCCATTCAGCTTTCTTATCAATCCAAATAGTAGAGAAATCTAGGTCTAAATTCTCAAAGATGTATCTCTTGCACAGATGACTAACTGGCATTCAGGAAATAGAAAAATGGTATTTAAATGCCTTTGCAGGTCAGAATCTTAGTAGTTAAATCTTGATTCCACATAAGGGTGTGCTAGAAGTCTTTTGACAGTCTGCTACAATAGGCTACTTCAAAAAAACTATCTTATATGTCTTTTTAATACTAAATTCATAGTGGGACAGACCTTACTGCTTTACCAGTGTCCCTGAGGTGAACAACAAAGTTGCTGTTTCAATACTTTTTTTGTTTTAAGTACACTTTAAATGTGTCCACTTCTAGTTTACAAAATGGCTTTGTACAGTGCATTTAATTTTCAGATTGTTCTGGAATGCTTTTAGTAAATCCTCTGCCAAAAATACTCAGCCTTCTTGTTTTTACGAATAATGGGAACTTACAGCTTTTACAGCAATTTACTTTTTTTTTGTTCAAACTTTATATGAGTTGTGAGACCTAAGGTGGGGTCCTCCACACAGTCTCAGTCCATAATAATCCTTAAAGAAAAATAGTTTCTCTCTTATTCTAATGCCAGACTTGAAACTCCAGGAAAGAAATCAGGAAGAGTGTGGCTTCAGGTTGTGCCCCAACCAGCTCCTCTGGATAGGGAATGTCAACCAAAAAGCTCATCAGTTCCCAACACATCTGCAGCACCATCTCTTCAAAAGCCTAAAGTGCTGTGGGACTCTGATACCAAGAACTCATGGAGGGCACACAGAGGTGCAGAGGAAAGGAGGAAGGAAACAGGGGATTTTTGGTGGGCTCCACAGTCCTAAAACAATTAATAGGTGGCTGTGGAAAAATGAAGGCCACAGTAGAGGTAAGAGCTGAACCATTTGTCTCTTTGTCTTTTTGTCCTGGGATATTTCCCTAATACAGTGGCACTGCAGCACCACCATTATTGATTGCCTGCTAATAATTTCTTAGCTAATGAAGGCAAATTTCCATTGGAACAATAGATTACACTGTTTCTCAGAAATGCTCTCCGTTTGATATCCTCTCACAATAAAACTCAATATTTTAATTACTTCCCCTTCAAAATGAAGACCTAGAGGTAACTTTCAACCATAAATTTGGTAATTTTTCAATTATTTTTGCTAAGATCAATTGTCCGTGGCTTCAGATGGGAGTTTCTAATTTTCATCATCTCTGAAAATCAGATCACAAAACCAAATTCAAGTATCTAGAATTATTCATTTCAATCTCATTTATCTAGCCACCGAAAGAGAACTGACTTGAATGTGAGTACCTGTGATAAATTGCTGAGTGCTTCAGTTATTCAGAACCAGGGAAATCGGGCCACAAGAAATTAAGCTGATGTATAGATTTAGATAATTGTCTATAATTAGACTTCAAAATACTAGACTTTATCTCTGTATCCCGGTTTTATCCTAGTTTTCCTCCTTTCTCCTATCCTAATCTGAGTTTCATACACAGGGCCAACTTTAGGATAACATGGTCCACAACAGAATGTCAGTGCTTGCTCAGGACTGCAATTTTATTTATTATTCCCAAAAAATAATGGATTCCAGGGCTTCCTTCTATACAAAATCTTTCCTGATCAGAAATATATGAATATGTTTTATATACTGGATAAGCATTCCTTCACTGTTCAGGATTACTCTGTCTCCAGCCTACCTCCCATCTGACACATTCATCGAGGAAAAGGAAGCAACGTGGGTAGCCTGTGCTTGGTGGCCAGCAGGCTGCTGTCAGGCTGAATGAATCTGTTTACTTTTCCATCTGCAGGGCACTCATTTGGCCTTATCTCCTCTATCCAGATGCTTATTTTCCCCAGCTTTGTAGGAAGGTAATAATCCTAAAGCCTTTTACCTTCTGTCAAATTGAGTTGAAATTGGCCTGTGGACTCAAAAGTTATTAGGAAGAAAACCAACACGAAGTGCAATCACATTTGCTTCATTTTTTGCTAATTCATTTCTGTAGTAAATGCAGCCAGCTGGGGAATGGCCTTCGAGTGTTGCCTTCTGTATTTATTTTCACAATGAAAATACCAGCATCAGCCAGGAGACAGGCTCACGGAGATGAGTCCCAGTGAACAACACCAGAACATGCTTCCTGCATTTAGTTGGCCTCCACTGCTAAACTTGAAGATACCAAATAACAAATACAGGCAAGAATGGGATGTATTTTTAATTTGATGAGCAGGAAGTGATGAACAAGTGAAAGATTTGTGGTCTGAGAGTCGATGAATACCTGGCCTACCCAAAACTGCCTGGTTTTCACAGCTTCTCATCTCCTTCTTCTGCCTTTTGGGTCCAGTTGTTCAACTCTCCCTCCTGTATTATGCAAAAAATCTCCTTAAAACCAAAGTGATAAATTCTGGGAACAGAGATTACTCCTTTAATTCCAAGATTTTAGCGTGGTTTGAAGTGCAGAACAAGGCCAAGGTGAGGGCAAGGGGGAGTTGTACTTTGTCACTCATGTTAGTCCTGATCCAGTTGTTGAAATGGAAAGCCAACAGCTGCGGTAAGAATTTTAAGGAGTACAGAAGCTGTAACTGAGCACAGAAGAAAGGGATGTTAAAGCAACAAACAAATTTACATTCTTCTCCCAAATACATGGGGGAATAGGCATTACTTTTCTAAGGGAGGGAAGCAAACTTCAAGTAAATAATGCCAGTTTTTATTTACTTCAGATTTGAATCTCTATCAATTATTTAATATTTGCAAGCAACTTTATGCAATTAATCTTTCACAGAAGATTCTTTACTTTTTAGCAGTAACATTAAACTCTCACTGACATGTACCCAAGCCCTTGGAGACCCAGTCAGCTAAATGGTCTGGATGTCTTTATTTATTTTTATGTGCTGCAAACAAATCTGTTTCATTAGAAAAAGTCTGATATTTAGTCATTGTTGTCCTGGTTTCGGCCAGGACAGAGTTAATTTATTTTTGCAGTAGCTGTGAGGGAGCAGAGCCTGGAGCCATGTGGTTACATCTAGGCTGTTATTCTGAACCACCTCACTTCATCATCACAGGGGCAGAGGTACGGGACTCTCTGGCTTCCAGAAAGAAGGGTGTGGCTAGTGGTGGTATAAAGTGTGGCAGGGTAGGGAACCTATCCACCATTATTTTTCATTGTCCTGGGCTTGGTAAGCATTTTGCATGTAAATCACCCTCTCTTTGTACACTTTTGTCATTAATATTGTTGCTGTTACTGTTTGTGTTCTTATACCATAGCTGTTTCCCTTAAATTGTTCTTACCTCAACCCACAATCTTCGCCTTCTGTGCTTCCAGCTGGAGGGGAAGGGAAAGCTAAGTTCCAGCATGGAGTTCCAGCATGGTTTTGGTGGGAGCACTAAACTGGGGAATACCATTCCTAAACCGCAGACAACTGTGAAATCAACTTGTTTGTTTGTTTGGTTTTTTACTTGGGAAAACATCTAGCACAACGAATAAAATTAGGGTGAACCACACTATTTGTATTGCCACAACACCAATAGACACTAGTGATGTGTGATAGGAACCCCACGTGCTGTATGACTAAAATGCAAATGTGTGATCAGAAAGACAGCCCTTGAGCCAAGGCACTCAAAACACAAAGCAGAGGCCTCTAGCTGCCCATGGACAGGCAAATGGCACAGAACAGCAAATTGTTAGGGGACAACAGCAAGTTCTGTGCTGTACAGTGTGCCAGAGGGACATACCAACTCACTGCAGGGAAGCCCTAAATTCCCACACTCATGGGACCCCTTTCTACTTGCAGCCTAGCCACATATTCCTGTGCTGAGCACTTGTAGGTATACAGTAATAATTGTTATTTTCCTGCAGTAAATGCCCAGATTTCAGGTGTGTTCATTGTTTCATGGACTACATGGCTTTTCTAGAGCAACTAGTGACATTGATGCCCAGGTTCTGGGATATGCTAATTCAGACATGCTAATTGAATCTTCCAGTTATACATGAATATTCCCTCTCTATAATATGCTCTAAGTTAGTGATATCCCCTACTCACTTGCCCATAACGTGCAGTAAGAAGTTTTATATTTTTTTCTAGCTAATCCACAAAATGTAAGTTCAGTGATCTTACTATGACATTGTTCATGGTTCTGTGTCTGTATTTTGATTTTCACTCAGTTTCTTTATTATGACACATCTAAATTATATTATGTGCTATATCAAATTACATCTTTCAATTTTTAAATATGTATGAGTGTATGGTAGGAGGCACTTTTTCCCTTCCTGCTCTGACTATCCCTTGTTTCAAGGGACATGACAGATAGATCCCCAACTACCATTTTATCAGCTTTTGGGTTGGTTCCTAAGATAGCAGTCATTGTTCTGAATGTTAATTGCTCTTTTTGATTTTCCTCCTAACTTATCCCCTTTGAGATATAAAGAATAATAGATGAACAGACTTAAAAAGCTCTTTTTCATGTGAAGGTAATTATGTACAGTTGTTGAAGTAGACACTAATTTGATTTTATCAATATTCAAATTTTTTTCCTGATATTAAGCCTATTAAATGCAAGTTGAAGGAACTGACCTTCCCTACAATAAGATGTGCAATGACAAGTGAAGTTTGACCTCTATTTATTTTTCAGCTGAACATATTTAATAAAGTTATGGAGAACATAATTGTTCATTTTAAATTTACTTAGTGTTTTCAGATACTGCTGCGTGCAGGAAGAGCCTAAGTTCTTATCAGCTACTGGGTGCATGTTACAAAGCCCAGTGTGCCACATGCTGTTTAATATCTTGATAGTAGTAAATAAGATTAGCCCTGTCACAAAGGCAACCGCCTACTGGTTTGTGTAATCTGAATTTTCTAAATGAAAGTAGTATTTTTATGTCTCTATTAATGATAAAAGCATAAATCTTGCTTATGTAGGCACTTCTGTTGACTTGAAGGGGGAATGCAAAGGAACATGTCCAAGAAATTAATGAACTAAGTTGTGCAAGCACATTTCCTGGCATTATTTTATTAACACTGAAAAGAATTATTCAGCCAGAATATAGGAAGTATAAAGGTTTAAAGGTTTACAAAAACTAGAAAATAATCTAGACAGGTCTGCTTCTGACAATAGGCACAGAATTTCCTATCATATTTAAGAGTACAAATCTCAAAGGACAGAGAATCCAGGGTCCAGTAAAAGCTCTAAGTATGTGCTTAACTTTTACACATATGAATAGTTCCATTCACTTTATTAGGCTTGGACAGGGTAAATCACAGTCTTAAAAGATAAATATGTATTTATGTGATTTCTGGACTTGGATTTTAAATGGCATTTCTATTTATCCATAACTTACATATTCACTTCCCTTTTTCCCATGTCCCCTTATAGCACAGAATTATGGGACAGTTACAACTGGCTTAACAGGAGTCTGAACTTTGCATTTCATGTCATCTGTGAATTTTTAAATCACTCTAATTAATATAAGGAGTTAATTTTTCCTCTGAGTATACAGCAACTGGATTTTATATACACTATTTATTTACTCACTGAAGAAGATAACTTTTGTATGTTCTTTGAGTTTTTACTTCTTGCAAGAGTTTAGGTCATTTTGCTGGCAGTGGAAATACACTGTGATGCATCACAACCCAACATCACCCATGTGGAAATTGGGTGCCCCCAGAATCCCAGCACTACCCTCCCAGCTCACACCTCCAAATGGCAATGGAATGCACCAGAGATAGTCACTAGGATTGTTTTTCCCCGGTTAAGAGTTGTTTCACTCTGCTTTCAAGCATTATATGAAATTACTCACATTCAAATAACTGTGCAGAGACTGGAATTCGAAGCCAATTAGAGAAGGATGATGTAAGGCGGCCAATTTGCAATTGCCGCAACACCTGTGACATTTATAAATATTACCTCACAACATGCCTGTGTCTTTAGGTAAATCCTTACATGTCACTCTTGTGAAATGGATCACATACATTCCCTGCTTCTGTGACTTGACAAACATCTTTATATGAAGTAAGCCACTTTAAAATAGTTTGGTGTTTAAAACATTTGACAAGCAGGATTGTTCCTAACAGTTTACTGCTGTAACTAAGAATCAGGAAAAGCTGCCAAACTTGTGATGAACTAAACCATCTGCCTGAGCACCAGGAAATACGTGAAAACCCAGAATAGAGATATGAAATCATACAATATAAGGCACCGGGGTTTAAGTGATGCATAAATGTATCAGTACCATGCCTACATTAAAACAAAACTGTTTCCCTTAACATTTGTTTAGATTAATAACATCTGCAATATTAACAGTGTTCTTAGTCTTTATAAATGGTAATAATAATGAGAAATGGTTTCCTGATGGTATCAATTGGTGTCACTAACTAGGCAGTTGCAACCTGTCAGTTTCTTCAGCCCACACGAGGTTTGGCCTCAAAATATTTCCAACATTTATTCAGGAGAAGATATTAACTGAAATCACTGTTTCTACAAGTAGTGTGTGAAATATCTTCGCAGCAGCTGAAAATGGTGTTCAGCCAGTTCTTTTAGCCCTGCATGAGTGGAGGAACACTGAGGAAGCCATGAAAAATCTCAAGCCACCCAACGTATTTTCTTGTACAACAGCTATGGAAGCTTACAAAGGCACCTCAAGTTTTTGTCTAATAATTCAAGTGATAGATGGTAACCTGACACCAGGAAAATTCCTTGTACCATTTTCTTCATATATATAGGCAGTAAATTTAAATATGAAGATGGTGGCGACTAACATCTGTGAGACAAAAAATCTTTAAATATTATGATTGTTTCATGAACAGACACCAAGAGTGGTAATGCTACTTTAAAATGTTCATCTCATTGCAGACCACTTCCTCACAACTGTTAACAATAAACAGATTATTAATCACACTGGGACTATTTCTTCAATTACAAAGGCAGGTGGACAGTAAGATACAAATGCAGGTAGTTATCAAGCCCAGCTCTAGTTGTTAACAGTAACATAGATATTCCTGATTTGTGTAATATTAATTACTGAATGAGTAATCAATTACATGCAGATTGCATTATGGGACTAAACTCAGAGATTACTTATTTATTCTTTGAAATTGTATTTTTTTAACATTAAAAACCAATTGTGAGTAAAAGTGACTGTCAAACTCAGTTAAATTCTACTTTTATTTCCATGGGATGACATTTATATGAAACAGAGAGCTTGCCTATGACTTTAGTTGCCCAGTGTAAACCCCGAAAGAGCATCATGTGAGCCCAAGGGAACTCTTCAAAATTAACACTAATACGAAGTGTGACTTGGACCTGTCTAATCATCTTCAGAAGTAATTGTGTCTCTGTCATGCTTTCCCACTCACTCTTCTGTCTCTCGTCTGCAGTCTCTATCTGAAATATCTTTCATATCTGTCTTGTCTCTCTCATGTGTCTACCTTATCTACCTCCACTTAGGATGAAAAAAACAGGCATGAGCAGTCATATCATATTATAATGTGATATATTGGCAGGTAATTTCTTCCTGCCATACTTGGGTAAAAATCATGCTTGTGTCACATGTCTATCCCAGTTTATATTTCTGGATTCAATTTCAGATGAAACACCTATAATTTTGATGTTTCCACAAATAGTTACGCCAGAGAAGAGTCTTATCTGATTGCCTTTTAACCTGCACAGCCATGCCATGTAGTTCAGTTGGAAGATAGAAGCATTTTCATAAGTATCATAAATTCACAAAAATCCTAACTGTAACCAATTCCTATTTGTGGAATCAGTTTCCATTTTTAGGTCTTAGAGAACCTCATCTTCTGAAGTTGTTAGTTTTCCTTCATCAGGGAAAGACTACCATCGGTTACCTCCTTGTGATCTAAAACTCTCATGTGGGAGGGCTTGAGAAAAGGGCATTCTTGATAATGAAATATTTACAGGTGTTAAATTGTAATATCATCCAGAATGCCTTGGTTCTTATCCCAAAATAACACCATGGAGATGAAAGAGTTCTTAGACATCAAATAACCCCTAAAGAGTAAGTGGCTTTCTGTTTTATGATGAAATACTATGAAGTGGGAATGGCAGTGTGATACCCTTGAAGGAAGGCAGAGTCAAACCATAAGGACAAAAAGTCAATAAATTACAGAAGCAAACTGAAAATACAGACACAAGGATTTCAGCTGTATAAATCACGGCAGCTCCATTCCCACTATGCTGATTTATTCTTTCTATGGGCCTTGCCAGTTAAGCTGTGCTGGCTCACTCACAGAACATAGAATGAAAATGAAAATACAGTGAAGTTAATTTCCAGCACTCTGTCCCACCCCACAGTGTCCTGCAGTATTGGTTACCAAACCTGCAACCTCATCCTGGGGTATGAAACGAGAAGAATGGTGTCAGTCCTCAAGAGACAGGAGCTGCAGCTGTGACAGGAATGAAATAAGGGTTGCAGGTGTGACAAGGCTTGCCCTCTACCCATCTCCCCTCATCTCTGGCATTCTCAGGCAGAGTCAGCATCAGATTTATGGGGACCTCAGGCAGAGGTTAAAGTATGGGCCCTTCTCCTTTCCCTTGTAGTTGACTTTCAGCACTACTCAGTTTAGTGTGGTATGACCCTCTGCCCATGTACTGGGCCTTTGAGCAATTATTCACCCCTAAAGACAGTCTTCCCACAAGTGTACAGCAGAAATTCACCTATTCCACTCCAAAAGTCTGCTGATATTTAGCTTTATTTCTCACATTAGCAGAAGTCTCTTTGTCTTTTTCAATACATCCCACTATTTTGCTCTTTCTCTTCTGTTTTACTACCGGCTATGCAGTTATATTGCAGTTTTAAAGATTTAAAGTCATAAATAGCAGACATCAAAAGAGCCCTCAGATCATCTCTCCACCCCCCTGAATTTTCCCCAGGGTACCTTCCCCAATTTGTTCAGTCCTGTTCCCTATGACTTTACTAATAGGGCTTTCAGCAGCTTCCTTCAGTAGACAGCTCCACAGTATTATATTTCTGAAATTTGACAATGGCTATTATTGTGCCTAAAGGGGGGAAACTAGGATTTTTGCTTTTCAGTAATTTTCTCCTCCATTACTAGAAACTCTAGCCCTAAATTTCAGTTGACCCTCTAGGTCACTATTAATCAACATTATGTATCATTTGAAACTCCAAAACATGCTCTTCATCTTTCTAGTCTAGTGTTTTAAAGTCCAGTAGTGGGTGTTTTTTTAACATAAATGTAGTAAATACAGCGTAGGGGAACATGATATGAGGATATCGTATTCTTGACTAGTACCACTGGTCACTTTTAAACATTGACAAAAAAATCACCCAAGCCTGAGCTTAGAAGCCAGGGAATAGGGATCCAAGAGGCTTCCTGGGAGTTAATGAAAAATCATGTAGCGATATTCCAACAAAAACCTAATAGCTACATACAAATGGAATTCTGCAGTCTCTTATGCCTTTTACAAGTTCTTTGGGTGAGAAATGTGCTTCTCCATCTAGCACAAACATCTTGTCTCTATTTAAGTTTACTAAGTGCTGTGCATTTCAGAACACGTAACTACTATAAAGTTTGGACCCATTTCACATCTGCCTCAGTAGAATTTACATGTAGGTAACATCTCTTCCCTCTGATCTTGCCGCAGTGCTGTACCTTCCAGCAGAAAATCCTCTTTAGAGTTGTTCCCCAGATTCCCTTCTTCACTGGGATGTCTGGAGAGCTTTTTTCACTCTAAGCCTTCAAATATTTCACTTGCATTCTTACACCGCATTTCAAGTGTGTGTCATAAGGGTAATGTTCAGGAGCTGAGGATTTCCCTCAGCCCTGTAACCCACCAGGCTAATTACTAGCCCAACACCTGACACAAGTTCATAAGCAGTGCTTGAAATGGCCATTGTTATAACAAGGACAGAGCATGAACACTATGTACCCTTGCCCTCTCCTCCCACCCAGCCAAATTTTTTAAAGTATTACCCCAGGGCACTATAGACAGGCATACCCATCTCTTGAATGGGGTTGGATAAAGTGTCTAAAGATTATGTCATTTCTTCTGCAGAAGAGATATTTGTCCTATGGCTGTATCGGTAAAACAAGGAGCCTCCAGGACTAGTGTGGAGTAACTTAAAGGTATGTTAACAGCATTATTCACGGTTCTCATACCTTAGCCCTCAGCTTTGTAGTGACAGAGCAGGCTGCCCTATTCTTGTTTACACTACTATAAATTTGGTGAGCAACTATTTTACATGTTCTGAGTATGTTTTATCAGTGATCAGCACTACGGCATGACTGAAGAAAAAATGGTCTCTCATAGCCCTATCAAATGTCTGACTCTGAAATATATTCCAAAGACATACCTCAAAGCGTCCATTCCTATACCTGGGCAAAGACATGGACACCTGAAAATAATACAAGATCAGATGAGGGGTGCACATCTGGACACAGATTCAGGGGGTGATAATTTTCACTGATGCATGAGTTTCAGCTCTTACCCCAGGCAACTGTTCTCCTATCAGCTACCCATGAAAATTGGTCACATATGTCTTCTGAACTCTTTCACTGCTGCAATTTGATAGGATCCTGCACTTAAACATCTCCCCTGACCCTTTTTAGCTTGCCTCGCAAATTTTTTACCCAAATGATAGAGGGTGACCAAACAATTTAGGGTAGTTGGGGATAAGGTTGTGTAAAAAAAAAATAGGAAATGTAATATAATCATACTAAGAAAGAGGGGAATTTTAACAAGAAGATGAGAGGAGAGATTTCTTTGTAAGCCTCATGAAAACTGTGTTGAATTTAAAACCAAGATGATGCTGGAACTGTAGGTAACAATCTTGCCTTGGGTGTAATCGTCATTCCTGTCTTCAATATGTAAAATTTTGCAGTATGCCACAAAGGCAACCAAATAGTATGGATTGAACAACCAGCACTGTAGAGAGCTTAATCCTTCTGAGTAGGTGGTATAAGCCTTCTCATACAAGGCCAAACCAAGGCCAGACCTGAGGTCAAGAGGAACTGAAGGTCAGTTTGGGTGGAGCTCTGAGCAATGTTACAGTGGAAGAGGGACTAGATGACCTTTAAAGGTCCCTTCCAGCCCAAACCATTCTAAGATTATATGAAGATACTACATATTTCTTAGATGACACCTGGCATTTTTCAGGAGCTAGTTTGGTCCAAACACAGTGTGTTGCTGTGTTGCTCATATTATCATTATTAATATTGTTATTATTACCCAATATAATAATAATTTCTGCAAAGCTGCAGAAAAGAAGTGTGTTAAGACTGTTTCTGCATGAACAAAAAGAAAAAGACAGAAAGACCCTAAAACCCACCTTTTTATCAATACAAGAAGAAATTTAAAAAAAAAAAGGCAAACCCCACCACCACCCCACCCCCTACCCCCCAAAAAAAGAAGATATATTAATTGTGTTTTCTGCAGGAGACAAGAAAGGCTGAGCTCAAGGGAGGAGCCTGGGAAGGTTTCTTTCTGCTACTCCCACCAGCCTCAAGCCACCAATGCTTCTACTGCAGCTTATTTTTTCTTTTAACAGAGAAGGGTCATGAGCAGAAAAAGACCACTGCCCACTTTTGAGAATGGGATCCATGTGATTAGAGTCTCTCTCCTGGCATAATAAATCATGTTTTCCTATGCTATTCACTATTGCTGAATACTTCCAGTGTTCAATATTTCAAGTATTTCTGTTGGTCAAAGCCCATACTGATTTTCTGGAAGTAGTTTCATTTGCATTATACTTGTACAAAAACATGATTTATTTTAAATGTCAGGAGTAAATTATAGTTCTACTGATTTTGTAGAAGGTTTTTCTCCCCAACAAAATAGATTATTCTTCCCCAGAATTACCAGGTTTCCTCAAGTCTTGGTTTTCCTACTCTTTATTTAGAAAGCCACACATATGAGTACACTAAATATTTATGAATATAATTTATGAGCTCAGTTGGGGTTTTTTCTTGTCAAAAGTAAGAAGTTGGCCTATGTGTGTGGTCTGAAAAATTCTAACTATGACCAGACTGAAACCATGGAAGTGACGGCAACTTCACATTCATTAGGCAAAACGTCCAAAAATTCCATATATGACATAGAAAATATGTCCTAAATAGTAAGGAAACATACATCATCTCTAAGCTAACCAGGTTGTTAATTCAAAATAAAAGGCCATAAGGGAAGTTAAGAACAAGATATTCGTCAGCAACATTACAAAGAACATAAATAGTGTACTATTTTCCTGGCTGAAATAATTTATTTTGCTCTAGTGTATTTGTTTAATGGTTTCCTTGTCGAAAATTAAAGAGAGTCTCTCCATTGAGTGTATGGGAAGCTAGATCATGCCTCAAGAGAAGACACGACACATCAAAGTAACCTCCTATGACTTCCAAAACAACCTCCCATTGCACTCGGAGAAAATCCTGCCTCCTCTGATGCTTAGCAGAGTCCCTCAAATGTTGCCCAGATTTCTGGAGAATGAGAACCAGTCTTTCATCACTGCAGGTCATCCCAAATAGTGGTTTTCATTGATTAACACTGCTTCACAGGCAAAACTGCTTTTTATTGTAGGAAAATACAGGATAATCTGGAGCAAGGCAGTAGTATTTGTTTTTCTCTATTGGAAAAGACATCAGACTAATTTCCCAAAGATTCCAAAAGCAAAGCTTCCTATTCTCTTAGATTTATCAGGTTATAATTCCTCGCAGCCAATATTTTGACATGAGTGAAGCTAAGAAGTATATATATTTTTAAAATAAAGTGAAAACTGAAATAAAATGTTTGAGTTGGAATTTCAAAATAATGATTCCTTAATTGCTTTTACATGGTGAGTAGAGCTGAAGAGACAGTGACAGGGAGTGGACTTTTTTTGAAGCAATTGTTATTTCAGTCCCACTGGACATGGAATGGGAGAAACATATTCTGGCATCACACAGTCCTCCACATTTACTAGCTTGTCTCATCTCTTAAATTGAGGAGTTCCTTCTTTCTTGCCTCTAGTGTACAATTTACCATATAGTTCAAGTATTTATAACTAGGTTACTTTTCATGTTCCCCTTGGTGCCTGTTTTATGAGATTTTGGTAAAGAGAAGCATATCCTATAAATTCAAAGTTTGAAATCCACTGGGACTTATCAAGTTTCGGTTTGAGGATTCAGAAATTTTATTAGGGACAGCAAAATTCTCAGCCTCCACCTATTGTACCCCTAATAAAGGAAACTTTCCTGTTTACATGGTGGTTAAAGAAAAATGTTGATCAGAGATCTTTAGCTAATCTTGTGTTCCGTAGAAATGCAAACAATTTTCTGAAAGAGGAATGTGTTTGAAGCTCCCAAAGAAAGAGGTCTCTGGGCATTGACTACTTGTCCACAGGAACAAGGAACACCTTCAGGTCTGTCGTTGATACTGTTGGATCTGTGGCTACTGTAAATGGATAACCTTCACAGGCCATTAGTTTTGTTTTTGTTAACCCACAGAATTAAACCCATGGGCACATTTAAAAGGTTTATTTTAGTCTGATATTCCAATGACCTATCATTCTGCCTACAGGAGTCCAAATATTTCCAGGGTGGATACATAATCAATTATCATTTTATATGCAATTTATCCTAATGGAAATTCGGTCGAATGTCATAATCTTCTCGAGCACTATTCGTCGTGTCTGCCTTCAGAGACATCTTGAGGAAGAGGGTCCTTAATGGGTTTTACAAAGCACTCATATGCAATGCCTGACACTTTAAGTCAAAACCAGTTCCTTACTTATTTCCAAAATCACGCAGCACCATCTGGGTTTTCAGATAAGGCACTTCTCGCCTTGTTTTTCATGGGTTGAATTTCAGCTGGCATTTCTCAATTATCTGTCCTGCCATCTAAATTTCTCAGTCATTTGAGTGCTCAGAGTTGATGAGGACGGTACTGTTGTTTTAAACTAGATACTAAGTTATTTTCAAATCTACTCCAAGCTTTCACTTGTAAAAGACCTAATAAGTCTATCAACCCTGGGTAGTCCAAGCTTTGCAAAGCAATGCTTTAGGAAGATACCTGAGAAAGAATTTGCAATTTTACTTGACAAGTCTCAGACAAAAAACCAGAGAAGCTCCAACATAAGCAACTTTACATTTGCAACTATTTGCTTCTGATGTTTTTCCCTTCCTCTGGCCAGTCTCAATTAAACTTTCAGCTTTGTTTGGCTTTTAAGTAGACTATATGCATTGGATCTGATTCACTGTAATGTCCTCTTGCACATTTGATGTGGTATTTCTGTTGGGTGTTCTGTATTGTCATTCGCATGCAGCAATGATGGAGCAAATGGGTTGTGTGAAGCTTCACTGCCCTCTGGAGTACCAAAAGCAAGGAAAAGGGAAGCAAAATTCTCCTGGGGTGCTCAGGACACAAGCATCTCTTGCTGTATCCCCCCATCCCTGCTGCTTCTTCAGAGCCAGCTACACTGGGTACCTGGGGCGGGCAAGTCTTCCCAGCTGAGCAGAGCAGTCTATGCTAGCCCTCCAGATCACACTTACGTTTTCTCAGAAGTCAAAAAATGCCAACATCAACCAAAGCTGCAAAGGTATCTGGCACAGATCTCTTTCTTGCAGGCATACTGGGACCTGCAGGACCAATGCCTTCGTCTCCTTAGCTCAGTGTATCAGCCTTGGGTCTGACGGACAACCTGCAATATGAGCAGAGAACACAGGTCATAAGTTTTTACCTGCTCAAATACACCTGCACGTCTGTGCTTTGCTCTGTTCCACAGCTCAACACAAAGCTTTAGGAGATCTCACAGCTCTGAAACACTAGCAAGAGTACAGTTTTAAATCATCTTTCACACAAAGATCTTAAACCAATTTGCTGGCATTAATTAAGCCTCATAAACTCCTGTGGGAGTTAAATAAATGTTGTTATACACATTTTATACCAGATCTTACCTTAAGAGAGTTTTTCTAAGTCCTCGTTCCTGCTGACGTATGCAAGAGCTACAGTCAGTATGAATATGCTGACATATTGAAATGCTGCTTCTTGCAGGTAAGCCTCAGTTTAGTTTTCCATTAAAGTAGCATATGGAAAAACATACTTAACTATGCCCAGTGTGATTTAAATATGTTGCATACTCAAGGGCATACATGAAATAAGACATGTCAACCAGACTCTTTCAGGCTTTGTAAGGCAGCCAATAGACTTGCAAGTAAGGTAGACTCTGGACATAATTATAACATTCATTTTAAATATCATGAATGCTGATCAATCCTGGTTTAGATTTTAGACACTGGGCAATTTTGGACATTTTGTTAGCCTTTTAACTGACAGTCATGTGAAAGGTGCTTTGATTTCCCCACAAGATCCCTTTAAAGCAGGCCATACACAGTCAGTTGAGCTGATGCTGTGCATTTTTATGGAGCTTATATAAGTTTAACCCCTGGATTGATACACCACTCTTCAGAGACGGGGCTGTTGAAGTCCCTTTACTTATTCCTGTAAAACACAGGTGATATTTTTGGCATTGCTGCAAGACAAACTGTCTACATTACTGAGCCTCCCATCCAGTCATGAAATGAAATGTTTTCTTTTTTTCTTGAACACCACAAGAGTTGCTGAGGTTTCATTTCTGACTACTATGAAACTCCTAATTTTGTCATTGGCTTTACTAGGACTGAAACATCCCCTAGACCAAAGGTATTCTTGACAGTCAGTGGACCCTTGGGCACAGGGGGACCACTTCTAAGGCAGGATACGAAAAGCCAATCTGTCATGTGTAGTTTTTAATTCTCTCTGTGGACACCCTAGAAAATCATTACAGATCCATATTGAGAAAAACTTTGAAAGCCATTTCCTTTAGCCACTGAGAAAGCTAGGTTCAATAAAAAATTAAAATCATATCAGCACTGCTCAGTTTGGGGCTGTATTGAGGTCTCTTGACAACAACAAAGGCCTGTTTCTTATATATATGTCTGAACTGTGGTCCAGTCTGTGGATGTCCCAACTTGATGGACACTTTGTTTCTGTGTTTAACAGCACATATGTCACATATGTTTCTTGATGGGCTTGACAGCATCATCTTGCCCCCAATTTCAAATCTTCTTATGCTAAAGCTACAGTCTCTCTTACTTTCTTTTTCTGGATTTGCCTTCACCTTACAATGTCACAAGTCCACATCTTAGGGATTTTGTCAGTGCTAAGATATGCAAGAAACCTTGTGCAACAGAATTAATATGGTTTGAGTGTAAATCTGCCAGCTATACAAGTTTAGCTCGATAAAGACATTTTTGGGTTATTTTAGGCTTTCAGAAACTTTGCAACACCAGAACTGAAGGAATAAGGTAGAAAAAAACCCCACTTAGAAATCCTAATGAGAGAGAGGAACCCACTGAGCTGTTTGAAAAGTGCTCCTGCCACAACAACTAAGGCCCGAAATACAGCCATCTGCCTCTTTTTCCCTTTCCCCTTTGCTACACTGCCTCTTTTTCCCTTTCCCCTTTGCTACACTTCCTCTCACAGATGTTTTTCATCATCTAAGGTAGCAATTCAGGCATTCTTGTAACTGATCCTGAGGAGTGTGCTGCATGTGATTAGCATCAAGTCACCGAAGAACAAAGAAATGCAATTAATCCCTGTTTAAATAAAAACCAGATTAGATAAGATTAAACATATTAGAAATGGGTAAACCTCAGATGGTTTGAAGACCAGAATTGGGCTGGAAAAGCATTTGTGAGTGCCAGTATAACCCAGATCCTATCCAAACTTTCTGATCCTTCCATCCAAGAAGACTGGAAAGCACAAGAAAAGTTCTCCTGTATCATACTTCACACTTCCTGTGCTCAGATACAGTTGGAAAAATACCCACACTCATGGTATATTGACTTCTGGCACTGACACCTCTGATTGTGCTCAGCACAAGAACATATTGAGGGCAGAGTTGCCCACTTATTTAGTAGGGTTTAGTTGAAAGGACCTGCTATTGTTAAACAGATTTCAGAGTTGATTTGGTTGGTTAGTTGGTTTTGTTATAGGTTGAATTTGTTTCTGAGCTTTATAGTAGTAGCAATGACCACTGCTCTGTTATCCCCTTGGTATTCATGCTATTCCATGTGCCTCCAACTGAGCATTTTGAGCAACTCGTCTTCACAAAAATAAGTCCCATTTGTTGATAGGGGTTGGGTTGTCAGTATTATGATTTCAACAACATTTTTGTCAACATCTGAAATGGAAACATTTTGACCAGCCCATAAAAGTGATTGCAAATAGCAGCAAAAGACTCTTTCATAGCAGCTTGCAGATCTGGCCTGATCTGTCAGCAGGACTGGGCTTCAGTTCATTTCATTACAGGACTTGCACCAGTATTTTTAAAGCGAACCTGGAACCTCAGCTTTTAAGCAACATATCCTAAGAGTTCTTGTTTTATCAGAACCAATCTTCATTACCCTTGTTCACAAATTTCTACTATTTCTCCATGTAGGATAGAATTACATAATGAATTTTTATCAATCAGGAAAAAACTTATTAAATGAACTGGATGACTGGACAGGCACTTAGCAAACCTCTTTGAAGAACTATATTAAGAGCAGTGCCTCCCTAAAATGAGCATCTTCTACACCTTTCTTTTACATACAATCCTATGAAAGTAGAAAGTGGGGAACAAAAACACTGTCTCTGGAAAGAAGAAGAAATCACTCAGTATCAGAATCATGAACTATATTCAGAATTTTCCTCGTAGGAATGGTCACTTCAGAAAATATGTTTATAGTGAAATGACAAGCAGAGGTTATTGGGAATTAGAAGTATATACATGCATCACAATGTAATCATTTCCCACATCCATGACAACTTTCACAGTCTTTAGTTTGAATAAGTGAGATCAGAGACAGTCTGGGCCTCTCCTGTTGGACTGGTCCATCTAACCCCTGGAAAGCAGCCATTCAGTACACATCATAATTTGCTCTCAGACTGAACTGGAGTTGCCATTAAATCAAACATATGGGGCCAGATCCTCAGCTAGTGTGAAGTAAAGTAGCTCCACAAAAGGCAATTTATGGCAGCTAAGATCTGATCTATGGTGTTAAGTACACTGGTAAAGTTTCAACCATCAGGCAAAAATGTTTCCCAAACATTTATTATTCATGGCTGGATTTCAAATCCTTTCCTCAGGGTGCCTAGCACCCTCCTCAAGGAAGAGCCTTACTGAGATCTCAGATCTACATGGAAAATAAAAAAAGGGCTCAACAGGAGGAGAGCAGGCTCTTCAGTGCTAAAGAAGTAAATGCCTCAGAGATCTCAAATCCTAACCCTTCTACAAACTAAACAAAAATATCTCCCTTGCCTGAAACCCACACTCAGAAAATTTTAAAAATATAGTTTGTCAAACATTTTGGACTTTATTGCTAATAAAATACTAATAAAAATGTGAAACAGTAATTTATTTTGTGGTGCTGCACTCAAAGAGTGAGAATACTTGGTAGCTGTGTGTTCAAGATTAATCGCTGGGAAACGCTTTTAAAATCTGTTCTGTCCTTTACCTATTTAGATTTATACCACCTCAGATGTTAACAGTCTTTTGGTGGTTTCTTAATGCCAAATGTAAATACAAAAACAAAAAGAAAATGTTCCTTGTGCATTCATACTTGCCTTTACTGGCAGAAGGCCACTTCTGTCACTCAGAGTTCAGACTGTTCTTCTTTTAATTTGGCATCAATTCCATGGCTGCTCTTAATAGTATTATTGGTGTTGGAGATAAGCCAGGCAACACACTTTTCTAACCAATTTGTCCAATAAAATTGATTATTTTGTTAGTTAATCTGTCACTTCTTGAAAAGAGAAATCTTTAATGGCATTTTTACAAATATTCTTGGTTTATGTCTTATGTTTTCCCATTGCTCTGCATCAATACCAAAGCTTCTACAAGAGCTAATTAAATTTTGATACATTCACAGAAAAGTGACTGCTCAGCATTGAGCAGAATCTTCATTTTGACACCTTTTTTTTCCTCTAGAGATAAAAAATAGTGACTGTTTTAACTCTGGGTTGATATTTTTTCTTGTCTTACTCCTACAGTCCTTTCCCCCCACAACACACCAGTTTTCCTGGGTAAAAATAGAAAAAGACACTGCAAAATTAACAAAGCTGGCTTTTCTACAGTCATGCATTCCGTTCTGCAGTAACTGCAGGTCCTTGGCTTCATCCCCACCACTGTTCCTGTTCCCTTCCCTTTCCCACTACTGAACAGTACCATCAGCTGACCCCTCCCTCCCCTCACTAAAACCTGAGCAAATGACTGGCTCCAAATGAGGCACTTGTGGCTGACCAACCCATACACGTGTGGCTTTGATGAGCTGGAACATTAAATAACACTAAATGTTTGAATACCCCCTACAGATTTTCTTCCCTGAATCTTTTTTCTATCTTTGCACATCTATCAGCTTTCCAAGGTTTAGGAGCACATATCTGAGATGGTTACTGGTCTGTCTAGAGATGTTAAAAATGGTCTGCAGGTTCAGCAGTTATACTGCAGATGGCCTGCCAGATGAGCAGATGAACAGGTTGCGGCACCCCCTTCTTTTAAAGAGGAGCCAGACAACACAGGGCAGAGAACAAAACAAAAAAATCTTCATAACCATGTCTAATAAAAATGGTTATACATAAAAATTGAATCAACAAAATATGTTATATTTCAAGAAAAATCCTGGGGGGGAAAAAAAAAGCCAACACACATTACATCCTAAGAATTCGTTGTTTCCTGTACTGGACTGCAAAAAAAGTCGAGCAACAGATTGTATGACAAGCACTGCATGTTCACTGACAGTCTGGTTTTACCTCTAACAAAGCTTAAATCAGAAGCATAGTAAACAGGGCTGCAAGGAGGCATTGAACATAAACTAGGTACTCCTATCTGGCCCTGGAAACTGTACCTTCAGAGGGGCAAGCTTAAGTACCTAGTGCCTCCACCCCACACGGATCCAGGTGGTTAAGTGCATTTCAGCAGTGTATTTGTGTCTTGAATATTTTCTAAGTGGAATGTAGGCGCCTTGATGGAGCTTATATTAATTAATTAATTTATTTTCTTTGGCTGTAACCATCTGTATGCCAACACACTGGATTGGTCATCATTCCCTGCCCTGGGGTGAGCCCACAGCCCAGGGCAGTGTTGCAGGGGCTCAGCTGTGTGCTACTGCCAGGGCAGCAGCCTGCCGGGCCGCTGTCATTGGGCACACAGAGGATCTGTCAGCAGCTGCCTGCTGCCCACACACACCTCTGGGCAGGAAGGACTGTGCAGGAGGAGAAGGTACCGATACACAGACCTACTGTGCACTAAGGGTGCCCGCAGCAGCTGTAGCACAATGACAGTAACACCAAGCTCTAGTGCAGAGCAGCACAACTTGGCCAGCCAGGTTAGCATTGTGCCATGCCCAGCTGATGTCCCCCCAGAAGTCTCTCTGCCTGAGAAAAGCTCCTCCTTGGAGCTGCAAGTATCCCTCAGGGCAGGCTATATAACTTGGCCTGCCAAAAATTTAAACCAAAGGCTATTTCCTCTTGTGTTTAGGAGTATAAACAATGGCAATTTGTATCTGACATCTCTTAACTCAGGGAATGGCTTTATATAAACATGTTTGGTGTCTTCTGGTTTCTTTCTCAACCAAACCCTTTAGAAAGAGTATGGACACTTTTTAATGATATGAGCAACATTTTCCTACTGCTGAGTATCAGAGAAGTGCTTGGCATAGCCTTTCTTCCAGCTTCAGTCTCGGCATTCAAATCCCCCACACATGGTGAGGCTGAAGCCTGGGCTCTGTACTTGCTTTTCCTGATGAGATGTGCCTGCAGTCCAAAGGTGAAGGTTGTTTATGAGCCCCGAGTCCTTGCACCTGGTCTTCTGCACTGCCAACCCCATCCCAGCACTGGTCTCCAGCCTGATTGGAAGAGATCCTCCGCATTCTGCATTCCTTGGAAAGCATTCTCTGTTTAACAAAACTCAAACATTTTATTAAAGCTCAAATGGAGGCTCTGCACAACATTAGCCATTTGTGGCCAAACAGTGCAATCCTTATAGCACTCAACATTGTGAGAAGTCCCAGAGTGACATTCTGTGTTACCCATGAGGAACACCATGATCCCAGACTGTTCTACATGTGGCTTTGCTCACCTGTCCATTTCCAAATGGGCTGGGGTTTACCAGACCAGTCCCTATGAACCTTCTTACTAGAAAACATACTTACCTGATGACTTGAAACAACAAATTGAGAGAACTTCTTTTAAAGCTTTCAGGGGTACCTCTGTTTCTGAAAAACAGATAACTATATAATAAAACCAGAAACATCAGAGAGCAATTTACTAGAATTGGAGGCTCAGATGTTTCCTAACCTCTAAGCAGACTACAGAAGCCATTCCTTTGAAAAATCCTCATGTTTTCCAAACCGTGTACCACTTTGTGCACATTTATGTGCTTACACTGCAGACACCTCAAGTGTTCAGAAAGGATAGAGCAGCAGCAAGTGAAATGAGGGTCAGGCCTAAAGGAGTTAACTAAGATAGGTCCCCCTAACATCTACTCTGCCTGTACTGCTAAGACTCGTTCTGTTCTGTTCAATGGACCAAAAACTTAGAAGAATGCTAGAAGCAGTATACAATAAGCCTAGAGGTAATAAATTAGGATAAGGTTACATAAGGTAGACATTTGAATAGGAGAAATAGGCATGGAGCCAAGGCTTTCTCCAGGCTTCAGTGATCAGGGCAAGAAAGGTAGAGAGGTTAGAAAGGTAGAAAGGTAGAGAGGAAGATGAGAAAAAGACCCCCGACTCAAGGCCAAAGGCCGGATCTACCACCGAAATTATTTGCCAAGAGAAGCACTGCCCCAAGCTCTGCCTAGACTCTGCCTATCATTAATATGTACAGATAGATGTTGCAATCATATGAATATGTATAAAAATCATGTATGAAAACTGTATAAAAACCCTGATGTTGTGTGATACCTTTGAGCGAGTTTGTGTAGGGTGACCTGCCTTGCTCCCAATGTCACAAATAAATACCTTTGCTGCTTAAAGACAAAAAGTCTCTGAGCAGTTCTTCATGCTGGGTTTTTCAGCATCATTTGGTGGCCACAGGCATGACATCTTCTCCACCCAGCTACGGAATCTGTCAGAGTTCAGGACCCCCTTGGGTGCCCTCGGGTAAGTTTTTACCCAAAGGGGCTCCCCCTCTTCGGTAGCTTCCTGCAGGGGCTGGACAAGAACGCTGCCTGTTGACGAAAGGTATTTATATTTGGGTTTGTCTATTTTGGTTTTGGAGTTTCCGTAAGACAAAGACAGGACGCCATCTCGCTGGAGTAATGGAAAAGGACATTTTTCCTGGGGGAGATAGCCCCTGAGAGCTGGTATGTTCCAGATTTGTTCGTATTTGGCCAAATATTGCATATTTTGAAGGAAACAAGGTATCTAAGAGATTTTGGCTGAACCACAAGGTTTTGCATGCATGGATAGGTGTTGCAACAAGATTTGTCCAGAAACATTCCAAAACAGAGACTAAGTTACCAAAATGCCTAGCAGTCAGCTTTCAATGTGGAGAAGTAGCTCTCAAGACAGGTGGTCTCACACTACCTATTTACTGAATAGGAGTAAAGCCCACTGTAGTGGGGGAAGGCAAAAATAAGTAACCTGAAGAAAGCCCTCCAGCCTGAGTAACCTGCCCAAGAGCAAGAGCTGCATCCATTGTAAGGAGTGGTCCTGGAGCTTGTGTCACTTCACACATGCTGCAGGTAGCCAAACACACTAGGGAACTACAACCAAAAAACCTCAAATTACAGCTAGTCAGAGTATTCATATGGTGTCTATCTTGCTGAGTGGCTTCTAATGGGCTTTGAGGGGCTAAGAGATTGCCTCTGTCCTAATCCTGACAACAGGCTTGTGGACAAGGGGCTGCAAACCTCAACAGGGTCACCAGCCTGACAGTGGCTAAGACTATCACTGTCATAAGAAAAAAGCTTAGAAGCCATTGCTGGTGGTATCAGAGCTACATAAATTTAGAAATTAATGCCTCAGAAACAGACAGGTCCTTCCTGAGAGGTCACAGAAGGAATACAGAAGGATACAGGAATACAAAGTTCAAACTGCTTTGTCCAATCCCAAAAGTCTTATACCTCAGCACTGAAATGGGATTGACTCTAACAGATGTACTAGCACTTTGTCTCAAGACTAAAAATCAACCACTGGTGTTGCTTGATAACAAGCATCAGCTTTGCCATCTTCACACTGCCAGCTGCTCCCTCAGCTTTGCTATTTTTTCTGCTCTAACCAAGAACCCACAGCTGAGCTCCTGGGCATCATTTCCCACCTCAGCCCTGACAACTATCACCCTCACTCCACCCAGGACCTGCCCTCCGTCACTGCTGGCTGCAGTCTGACAGATCAGCCCCAAACATTTCAGAGGCACACCTGCAGCCTTGCTTTAAGTCCTATTTCTGCCCTCTTCCTCCCAACCCACCAGCTGCTTCCCAGATGCTGATACCTTAACCCCTTCCCTGTTTTGCAGAGCATTAAACCCTGTTAATGAAGGTGAGATATCTATCTGTACTATGTGGTGCTAAAACCTCTTTTGGTTTTATCAACCTACAGGCCCAGTCATATACTTCCTCTATTTCTTGTGTACCCTAGGATCTGAAATGAGGGTATGGAACAGCCTGATTCTACAAATCTGATAGTAGGGGGAGGACTGTGGTGTAAACAATTCCCTTCTGAATGTAGAATTCAACAGATATATTTTTCAAGAGAAATCTGCAGAGCTTCTCAGCACCTTTAGCTGTATCAAGCAATGCCACACCCAAGGGTGAACACTGCTGGTGCAGGGTTTGCCTTGTATTTAACAAAAGCCTTAAAAATCTCTCCTAAATAGGCAGGGGTTTATACACTACATGTAGACATAACTGCAGCAAAGCTCTGTCAGACACACAGATGAAGCCATCTCACTTTCTGAAGACTGCTGTGGTCAGCCCCAGTATACTGCCTTACACAATGGGTCTAGCAAACCTTCTGATGTTTATACTTAGAAGTATGAAGTGCTACAAGCAGAACTGAATGGAAATGCTTCAGGTTCTGAGTGTCTCTCTAACCTGCAAGACCACTAAAATAATGTAAGTTAAAATAAACAAAAAAATTTAAAAAAAAAATAAATTTTAGACAAACATCCCACAACAAGCTCAAGGTAAAAGCACACATGGCACAGTGTTCCAGCTTGGTGGTCTCTATCCTCACATAATACTAAATATCTTTAGCATTAAGTATTTCTAATTTATTATCATTTGCAAGCATCTGGACAACCTGGCAACTGTGACAGGGTTGGGATTTGAATCACAAGCTAATAAAATCTGTAGCGAAACCTTTAAACCAAACACATGAAGTCAGATGGGATTATTAGTTAATGTGTGTCACTGATGTGTTAGCTTCAACCCCATACTGGCCACACGGTGAAGGTGTTGGGATGAAACAGCTGAGGTCTGGCAGGCCACTTTCAAATGAGCTTCCTGAGAGATATTTACAGAAGACAAGTACATATCACTGCACTGAGGGAGGTGTCAGTGAGCCACAGCAGTGGAGCACTTCCAACTTTTCTACTTTCTCTCTGAGGGCACACCTCCTTCTGCCTTAGGATCTTGGCTTTTGCTTAGTGGTGGAGGGGCCCAACAGTTTTACTTTTCTGATGCTGTGCACTGTCTTCAGCATTTTTGCATTTTGTTGCTGTTCCAGGGAATTCCAAAAAAAAGCCTGAACTGCATTTGGCAGCCCTGCATGGAGCAGGCACTTATAGTGAGAAAATTGTTTTCCAAAGTAAGTGAAACTCTAACCTTTGACATGGGATACAGTTTTGCAAGTCCAAACTAGAAAAGACTATGCACATACCTGAACCATCAGTATCATATGTTGCTTTGACCTAAAACAGTCAGGAGGCCATCCTCTCTCTACATGGGCAACAGAATTTTTATGAAACACCCTAACACCTCTCAGTTTCTAAACTTAGGTGTTTTTCAGACTAGCTACCTCCTGCCAGCAGTCATTAAAAGTCCTTGCCCAGTCCCTGGTTGTCCATAGCACTTCCCAAGTCACTCTGCTCATGTGTTGGCAGCTGTGACAGCTCAGTTCTGCTCAACTGGGACTAGCCATGTAGAAACATCACCTTTATCTTGTTATCTGGTCACAGGGAAGAAACCTATCTCTCCTTCCCTAGAAGACCACAATGGAAAGAAAAATGGGGGGGGGGGGGAAGTTTAAAAAAAAAGGAGCTAAACTTTATTTCAAATAGTTTTCATAAATGTTTCTCAAGAGGTTGATTTTATTTTCCTTCTGTATCTCTTTTTCCTTCCTTCCTTCCTGCCTTTACTTGGCTTTTATTCTCTCATTTTTCGACTCCACTTTTCCATCCTTCATTATTTTTTCTCCCACATCTTCTCGAGCACCAGCACAAGAGAGGAAATGCAAGAAACAGAAAAGTACAACAAAAAAGTACAACTTTACTAAGTTGTAGGAAAGGTGGGTGTAAATTTCGAACTGGTTTGTTAGTACTTTTGAAAACTGGCAATTGGAAAAAAATTAAAAAGGTCTTTTCTGTTTTAAATAATCTGTATCTATTTTATCACCAGCTCTAACTCTATACCTATAGAAAATATGCACTTTTGGTAGAAGTCGATTAGTTCAAACCCAGACTATGAGAAGCTTATACAGCATGTCTCTCCTTTTACAAAGGTTTAAAGACAATAGATCAGGATAATTCATGACACTAACAAATTGTCTGCAACTAGATTAGGGAAGATTTTTGTTTAGTGGATTGATAATTTTTAAGCACCCTGGTGCAAGATTAACCTGATTTGTGAGCAAATAGGACAGTTTTTGCCCTGAGCACCAGAATACTTTTTTTAACTTGATAAGCTAACAAAACAGTTGGTGTAGTGCACTCTATGTACACAGGGAGAGGGTAGCATTGCATATTTCACTCACAGGGATAAAAAATAGCTAAGTTGGTTCTGCTCAGATGTAAAAATTTTTCCATTTTTTAACTGATTTTTAATACCTAAAAGGTGATTCTTAATCTAAAACTTGATAGGAAGATATTAAAGAACTATATTAAAGAAAAAAAAAAACCAAACCAAAACAAAAAACAAACCAAGCTTTTTTTGTTGTTGTTGTTTTGGAAGGAAACTTCATGTTCCTTGACTTTCCCATGGAATTCATTTGAGGCTTCTGGTTTCCAAAAAGCAGTGTGAACACATAGCCCTCTCCAAGCTTTGTCCAGCATCTCATGAGCAAAGCATCATGAGTTGCCCTAGCAGAGCAAAAGCTGGTGCAGTAAATTATATTCTTCTTTCAACACCAGAAAACATAAAAGGTGACTCCCAACTGTTGGAGAGCGAAGTTTCAAAACTAATCTCCATCTGCACATCTATCCATCCAGCACTGATCTGGGTAATAATCACTATTCACGTTTGGATCATCAATGATTATGTCTTATTGTGAGAGCTATGATGGTATCTAACATTATGAGAAGTTAGATCCCTGCCCTGAAGAGTGCTGATCTCAAGAAGGAGGAGTCTGAGTGATGACTGCAGACTGGTACAAAGGCAAGGAAAGAATTTAACCAAAGTAAACATCACCAGGTTTGTATGACAGTGTTGTGCCTCAGCAACAGGAGCTGAGATTTCAGGGTTGAAGAAGCCATGGAAAGAGAAATTTTCAAGTATTCTTTTCACCATTTTGGTAGCTGGATGAGGCCTATGGGCTGTTCAAGGCAGAAATACGACTTAGAAACTGTGGGACTGTGAGGAAGGAAAGCCTTCCTGACACATAGTGGGTAAAGGCAAGAGACAGCAAGAATGAACTGCAAGCAGACATATACACCATGAAGAGGCATGACCAAGAATGTGAATGATAAAGAGACAGGATATAAAGTATAATGCTTTCATTTAAGCCCATGGTTTAAGAAAGAGACTATAACCTGCTGGAGATATCATTTCAATGGAAACATAAAACCAGAATCCAGATTACTTACTCTCATTAAAGATTTGCTGGCCCTTTTTTACATACACTCTGGCCCCAAGGATCTTTACCCAGGCATGCTGGTCAAACTCCATATGCTACTTTCCTATTATTAGTCACTTTCCTACAATTCATCCCATCATTTCACTTTAAGCATTTGTTCCTAAAAATACTATTATGTAGCCACTATTACATAGCACACAACCTCGAATTAATATCAGATGATAAGCAATAAACCTGGTCTACAGCTCTGGCCCTGTATGTATCTATCTCAGCAGGAACCCATCCGGACAGCTACATGCACACAAATTATTTTAGATCATCAAAGGTGCCATCACAAGCACAATACCCCCCTGTGTATGCATCTGCATTTATAGTCATTCACTTGCACACATATATAGCAAGATGCCATGAGCATAAAAAGACCTACCCACTTCCTGCCATCACAGCCCTCATGAAGGTAAGACTACAGTTGGGGAAGGGGACAAAGTATAAAAGAAGATAGTAGGAGTAAAGACAGCCCACATTTCTTTGTGTAGGGCTGAAGATGAAATGGCCTTGAGTGGTTATTACCCAGTAGTTCAAGTTGATTTTTTCTGTCTGTGATTTTTGATTTGGAAATACAGCAAGCCTGAGAAAAAGGATATGAAGTGACCTGTAGTTAGGACTTATATTTTTCCTTCCCCGGTGGATGTCCCTGCACACCTGCTTGTGGTGTAATAGTGCAATAAATTGAGTGCATTTCTATATCCACAAAGGGTCAAACTCTACTCAGAATTACACCCGTGTAAATCCCCAATAACTCCACTGGCCTCACCGGAGTTGTTTGGCACAGATTTACACTTATGCAACTGAGAACTGGTTTTAAGTTACAGTATGAAAAGTGTTTCACCTTCAGGGTAAAAAAAATGCTTCCAATGTCAGTTGTTGTTACATTTAAAATAACCAGAAGGAATTTCACCTGGATGAGATCCATCCACAAACCATGACATTTGCATGAACCTTTTCCCTTTATTTCTGGTGTGCATGGAAAGATGTCAAATTTTAATTCACAGCGCATCCATGCCTCTTGTTTTGGAAGGACTACTATGTCAGATCAATCATTAGGAAAAGGTGTTTATATTGATAACACATTTGTCTCTGAGATGCTACGGGATGTTCCAAGCCCGATTTCCTTTGAAGCAAGGCACCACTTCTATTATCAAAGCATGAAAAATAGCACACATTCATGACATCAAATGAAGACAGCACAGGATGCTGAGGGCTAAAGTGAGACTTCAGTTACATCACGTAGACCCAGAGGAGTTCTAGCCACTTATGATCCCATTCCTGAGATGCAGCTGGGCTCAGAACAGGTTCTGAGGCCCAGGGGCTGCTCTGCTGGCAAGAGGCAGTGCACAAACCACAGTGGTCACCCCTCAAGCACAGGGCAGGCTGCCACGCTCTGACCCACAGACACTTAGGTAAGGAGAAGTGTAAGGATCAAAAAATATAGGCTGTCAATTGTGACCTTTTGCATCCATTGATCCCAAATTGAGCTGAATTCCTTTAAAATATCTGAGCCATCAGTGATGATGTCAGAAGGCTTCTGGCTCTAGGGATTCAAGGGCTAATTTTCCCGAGGTGTCCCCACCTCATTCTGGCTCCATTTTGGATATACAGGGGGAATGATTTGACACTCCTCCCTGCCAAACAGCTAAATTTCATTAAGATACAGCAGAAAGGTATGTGAGCTTGCTTTGTAACCCTATTGGAGCTTACATTTATCCATAGACCAGATTTAGTTAGAAATACAAACTTTGTTCTTTGAATAACCTCAGCTTGAACTGAGTCCTGTAAGCACTATCTTTGAGTTAAGGTAATACAAAGCAATAAAGCTTCCTAAGAACAGAAGACTGCCAAAGTTTAAGTGGTATATTTTATGATCTGGATTATTGTCCACTGGGGGACTCAGATGAAAACACAGACTCATTTCATTTAGTTCTCTAGTTGTGATTTGAACCATGATCCAAATTTCTAATAAAAATACTCAAAAAGCAAAGCTAGTGCTTTATCCACTACATACCAAGCCTTGCTGGACCTTTTCTAAAAAATCACAGTAATCCGAGGTCAAATAATACATGTGCAACAACTTGAATACTCCACAGAATTTCGGCTTCACCATTTCTTCTTTTTCGATAGCACAAACCACATACAAAGTGAGGTACAGTGGGATATATCAGATGTGATAACAACAATTATGTAAATCACCTGCAACTGGAAGAACAAGAAAGAAAACATCTTGGGTATCTCCATAGAAAGGCAGCATTTCTACAAATTATTTTGTGCAATAAATCTTGACTGTTTCTTGGGCTCATTCCGGCAAGCAGTCAGTAGAGTGAGCATATTCCATTCTGTCACAGGAGGCACAAAACTACATGGCCAAAGATACGTACCAAGCATATCTGTACCTGCATCTCAGGAAGATAGTCGTATTAACAAATGATCACAAATACGTTTCTTGTTTTTCCTCCAGGGAATGAGATTCAAATGGTTTCTGTAAGCAGCATGGGAACAAAAGAAAAAAAAAAAAAACAAACACTCAAAATTGGCTGCAACCAGCTACATTCTCTCATGCAAGATGACAAATGATCCAAGTTTTCTGAAAGGTCATTAGTCAAACTCAATTTTAAAATATCCAATTCAGGAAAAAAATATCTTTAAATAAAAGCCAAAGCTCTACAGAGCACTAAATAAAAAACCTCTACCAGTAAGTTTTTTCTCACTTAACTATATTAAAAAAAATCTAAGCTGTAGGCTACATTCAACTCAGGAGAAGACAAATAACTATTTTTTCCTCTGACAAGAGTCAAGTGCTCCATAGAATTTAGGTCTGTCCTTACACTTAGCCTAGACAGGAATGCAGCAGAACACCTATATTGTCCTAAAGAAGAATCAGAGGTAGCCTGTAATACAGAAAAACTCAAAATACATTGCAGAAAATCCATAGAACAGAGAAGCAGCAGTTCCTTGTCTCAATACAGCACATTACAATGCAAGAGGGAGAAGAACTGGTTCTCCCATTAATTTGTTTTCTACCAATATGCTAGTGACTTGAATTTGTGTCAGCTTACAGGCCCTGGACAGCTTTTATAGTCACTATCCATTCCTGGTCATGGGTAAAAAACGTTTTCCTCCTACACTGAGAAAGCAAAAAGTTTCAAAAACATTCTCACTCCATTTCAGGCTGAAGATAACTTCCTCTCTTCTCCCTCTTTCCATGCTTGCAAGTAATGTTATGATGGACTACTGATCCAGATACTGTCTGGAATCACAGTATCTCAGATTCAGGGTCCTGCTTAAGGACACCCACAGTGACTTGTATGAAGTGGAATTGCCTGCCTGGGAGAGACCAGGAAACACTTTTTCCCAAATGCTTGAGCTATGGGATTTCCCACCCCTCTAAGGTGCCAGAAAAGCCCTCTGGACTACTGAGCGCTCTGGGTTTCTCTCTCACGTTTTGTCCTGAAATTCTGGTCTGAATCTGAAGTATCTCTCTCTCTGTGACAGTTTTACCAAAACAGGAACACATTTGCAAATTGTCGCCGTCTGTCCCAAAATGCACTCTACTTTGCCAAAAACTACCAGACTACTTGTGTCTGAGATTAGCTACTCAACAGTTACTGTTTTGTTTCACTGTCCTGATTGGAAAACTGACCCCTGAGAAACAGTGATAAATACACAGTATTTATCAGAAATACTATTCTAGTGAAAGTTTTAACTAAGATGTCATTTGTGCATCTATATTAAATTCATGAAATCTACAGTCCACAGAGCAAATGCCCTTAGATCTGCATCAACAATTGATTTGATATCAAAAAATTAGAAAGAATTTGACTCAGCAGTTTCAGAACATTCACAGCATTTTTCCTAAAGGTGTCTATGATCTGTTCTCCAGCTAATACTCCTGACTACATGGATAGCTCAGGCAGACTGGGAACCTAAAAGACATACAAGGCCCTTAAGGCTGAGCATTTGGATTGCCCCTCATCTTTGAATCCCACTCACCACCACATCTGGATTTAAAAGAATTAAATTAACCAATTCTACCAAACCCAAAGGAGATTTTTTTGTGTAAGACACAGGAGTAATGAAGTGAAATAAATCCACTTGCACATTTTGAATATGAGCTGCATTACCTCAATGTGACTTCTTTTTGTCAAGATTTTTGACCACTGGTTCTGCATGAATACAGAAACTCATTATTCATTATTTGTACTTACCATTCTCCCATCTTTATTACATAAGTAAGGAAGCAAAACCAGGCTATGTGGTCAATCACAAGTAATAAATAGAAAAAAGCTCATGAGAAAACCTCTTGCCTGAGAATTATTGATCCAAATTTTCTGGCAAAAACTTATGAATACTGAATACAGCCATGGCTAATAGGACTGGTTGGTTCATGTAGGATTCTCTCAAGCTGCATGGTTTTATTGAAAAATGTATGACTAAAAAATTCTCTATAAAAATATATTAAAACTGTCAGATTTATAAAAGTTAGACAAATCCTCTATTTTTCTGTTCACAACCTCTTTAAATCCCTTTGTGGAAGATCCCAGACCTCAACTGCATTCCTCAAGGATTTACAGGGCATCAGAGAAATGGCAATCAGCTCCAAATGAATATGTGCATTCAAAAGCATATGGAGGCTTTTCCAGCTTTTCAGGTACTTCACTCAGATTAATCTTCCTGAAGGCACTGGATGTATTTGCAAGAGCAATTTTAATCTCTGCTCCACTCTGCCACTTAACAGCACATCCACTGTGTCTTGTTGATGGGAATAACTGCCATGCAACTAGAGGTGAAGGGAAGAGTGGCTGGAATATTGGAGGGAACCCATAAAATCAGGAAAAAAAATCACACATACTTAACAAGGTTTACTCCTCTTGGAACAATATGAGCTAAGGCTGTGGATCAGATTCTGAGCTCAGTTACTGTGGTCTTAATCTGAAGTACCAGCACCAATATCAGCAGAGCCACCCTGGATTTGAGGCCCAGTCCAAAGATTGCCACTGACCTACACTGATTGTATAATAAATGGTTATTCTAAAAGAAGAATTCATCTTAGAAAAATTAACAATGGTTTTATCAACACTACATTAGGAAATGCTTTGTACTAACTTACATAATGCTTAATAAAGTTTACTATTTTCTCTTTTCTGCTTATTTAATCCATATTTATGTCCTGCTCCAATTCTAATTATATGTACAGGTAAGCAAATTTTACTCACCCTTTCTGCTATGCTCACTTCATTTCCGATAACATTTGTAAGATATAAACAAAAAGAAAAATGCTACAAGAAAAGCATGGAAAATGGTACAATGCAAACACATCACTATAAAATAAATATCAGACAAGAAATTATTTTTGTTCTTCTTTGCATTCTACCCTGTGTTTTGTCTGGGATAAGTTATTCCTCATATTGCATGCCATGTTTTTTTATTCTCTTGCAAGGAATGAAAATGTCTTCAGACATGGATGCTGAGAAAAAAACTATGTTGTCAAGATTTGCCTTGTTAAGTAAAAATTACACTATTAGTCTACACAGATTTTTAGTTGACTATTTACATAGATACTTGGATAAGCTGGATGCACCAACATTTCAGCATGAATTAGATTAATAGGATGTGATTTCTTTGGGTCGATAGAAAAAGATATTCCCAGTTGTCCTGGAGATTTGAAAAAATAAATATGGCCACTGTGTATTTTGTATAACAGGTTCTGAGGAAATCTCTGCACACTTCTGAAACAATGTTTTAAAAAAGAAAAGGCTGCAAGGATCTTTCTTGCTCTTCCCTCTTCTGTTTCTCTGGGTAGAGGCCTTGTTAGATGCCTCCAGTAGAAGAGATGATCAAATATTTTTCTTGAGGAAAATTTTGACAAGCACAAAGGAAAAAGAACATAGGTCAGGTTTTTCCTTTTAAAAAAAAGTAAGGGGGAAAAAATAAGTTCAAACAAAAGAAAAATATAAAATCCAGCAGCTGCTCCCTTTCAAAAAAAATGTATGTTTCTCACACAAATGTTTTGGCCTGACTGATTTTTCTTCTCTTTCTTGACAAAAATGTTGGAATTCCCCAACAGAGGAAAGTTTTCAGACGTGGTGTCGAAAACAAGTTTCCTGGTGAAAACCAGTTTTATAAAAATGTCAGTGAGGCTCTAGGCAGAGCCACTGGGGAGGATGGCTGAGGAACCCAGCAGTAGTGGCTGCCTGTGTTTTTCTGAAACAGCAGTGTAGGACTTGGCAGTGGCAGGTTGTGTCACTTACAGCCATTGCCTACATGGACTGTACGTCAGGTGCTCCAGCTGTGCTTTCCCCATGCCTCCCACTGCCCCTGCTAGCAGTAGGATTTCAGCCTGAGATGAATCTTTCAAGGACAAGTGGCTTTCAGCTCTTGCCTTGTCTAACAGCCTTGGCAAGAGGTTTTCAAGAGCTAAAGGTGCCTTTTGGAACAATCCATCATGGAGTATTAGGAGAAGAGCATTACTTGTCAACACAAGAAAATTATGTTATTTTGGTGCTAGAGGAAAATCAGACAGTGTTGCAGGTATGGTGAACATAGTATGGCATACAGACCAGGAAACCACAGAGTGGGGAGATATGGAGAGGGCACAGCTGCTTCCACAGTGTTTAACCATACCATGTACCCTGAATTAGGTGATATTTGAGGCGGGGAGCAGAATAGGTCACTCTTTCAGTTCCTTCATATGCCAAAGGTCAGACACATAATTATGGCAAACATTATTTGTTTGCATGATCAAATAAATAAATAAATAGACAATTTCTTGTGTGGTTTGGCCAGGCGGAAATTGGACTACCCCCAATCAAAACAGAATTCACTCTCCACCCAAAAATCTAGAAAATTAAGCACTTCTAAAGCCACACATACTAAGAATACCTTCTTTATGTTACAGGCTGCTGCCTTTTTCCACCCAACACATGGTAAGAATTATATTTAAATAAAAATTTAACACTCATAAATGGTTTCTTTTAATATCGCTGTAAAGTAATGGATCTTTTATGGTCAAATTTAAATGTAATTCCCCTGTGTACAGCTGCACCAAACAGTATGGTATCATTTTATATCGCCATAAGCAAGGAGGCACATTGACCAACAGTGCCTGTGGGTAGCGTGTGGATTTTATTAGCCAATATGAGCTGATGACCCATGAGCAGAGTCAGTTGTTGCATCCTGTAAAGTCAACCATTGTAAAGGTACCACCATGTTCAGACAGTGAGTGGCTTCCAGCCCTAAGCAGCTGAGCACAGCCTCCCGGCTTGGACAGCAGGACATCCTTTTCAACTTTCAAAGGTTTTTCCCAACAACACTACCTATTCAGGCTTCGCCTCACCTGGAAGGAATGTGACTAGGCGGCTTTGCAACACTGCTGAAGAGCTTGTGTCAAACCCTCTTGTTTACAGATCACCAATTCTCCGAGCATCTGCCCAGCTCAGCCAGCATCAGACTCCCTGTGGTCCCAGGAAGAAAATCAGTTTTTTTGCTCCCATCCCTGCACAGGAAAGCTTGCACTGCTGCCTAACGCAGCCTACAGCAGCTGGCATATGCAACCAAGCACAAGGCTGTTTCAGATTAAAACTAAGAGTCAAGTTCCCAGCCCAAAATATCACATGGCACAAACAGTCACAACTCTTTCCAGCCTCACAAGAAGAAGAACTTGGTGACTTTTCAGAACTCAACATGGACTTTTTTCCAGAATTTGTGGCTGGGATGGGTGATTATTGCCTGGTTTAAAAACATTCTTGACTTTATAAAAGGGCAGAATTATTTTGCTGCCTCATTTTCTCAACACTGTATTCCTTGCATATGTGAAGTTACTGTCATTCTAGATATGAATATCCATGGAAATTATAGGCTGGAATGGGCCTAATTGTTTTAAAATGATGGTCTCTCCCCTTGCAAAGTTTCATGTCATATTTCTGCTGCCACAAGATCTCATACTCAAAGACATCTAAGTAATTATTTATGTACTTTCCTGACATTATTTTCTTCCCGTTTTTAAAAGAATCTTAGTTTCTGATGTTTAGAATAAATAAAATATTTAACAAAATATCTCATTAAAAAAATGTCATGGCCATCCCTAGCCACTGGAAGTTCTCCCATGTGCTCTACAATCCACGACAGGCAAGCTCCTGCCAAAACAAACCCTGGTGGATCAATCTTCCCAGTGGAATGAGGGATGAAAAAATGTTATCCAAATCCCACTGCAGCAGAGCCACTTTGACAGGGTTTTTTGACATCCATGCAACACACAAAAGAAATCTGTTATATATTTCAATCAGCTTCAGTCAGCTTCAGTCAGCCAAATAAAAGGTATCCCAAACTGGTTTTGTGTCTTGATTCAGCAAATCATCTCACCAAGTTTCAGAAAAGATGTGACCATGAAATATGTTGGCCTCATCAAAGATGCACATTCACACTCTCTGTTGTGTGCCTCACATTGGCATGGGAGATGGCCAGGCAGAAATTTCCACGGGTAGCTGACCAGGGACCACATTTTCAAGGGTAATTCCAGGCCAAGAAAAGAGACCAAATGAGCAGCAGCAGTTTTCAGCAGAACTACTCAACTCAGTTTCATTTGTTCACTAAATAAATCTCAGATATTTTGTACTTCTCAGATATTTTATACTTCTCAAAAAGACAGCCATGAGAAGCAGTACACCCCACTGCAGAGCAGCAAAATTCAAGTAGGACTCTTTTTTCCTGCCTTTTGTGTGACAGAGAAATGGACTTGCCCAAAAATCTGAACATAGGATTTACTCCAGAAAATGTGACTTTTTTTTTTTATTTTCTTTCTTGGGGTTTTCTTTTGTTGATTTTTTTTGAGTGGGATTTTTTTCCCTCTTGAACACATCAGCACACTCTGGTTTTGGTGATTAGTTTTGTTTTGAGTCTTGCTTTTGGTTTGGTGTAGATTTGAATATTTTCTTCACACTTTGCAAAGACTTCAAACACAAGAACAGCATCTCATTCAATTTTAAAGCTGTGGTTTCCTTCCCCTTTTCAACTGTGAATCATGATTTACAGTGGCATATATTCAGAGAACTGGGCCAAGGCTTTTACAACTGGATTCTCCTAAAACCCTGTTTAAATTTTCTACAGGGGAATGCTGAAGCAGTGAGGGTTTCTTAAAATTAGGATTTATTTAAGAGACTGAGGAGAAACCCAGGAGCTTAACTTTATGTCCTGGTGTTGGAAATCTTAGCCTAGATTTACATTTTAATTCATCTGTCAGCACAAGCTCTGGGTAATGCAGAATTTCACTTTTTCTTTCCCTCCCACCTGCTCATGAAACCTCAACTAGCAATTCCACCTCCTTTTCATTAGGAGCCTGGCACTTCTCAAAGGACTCAAGCTGCATGGAACTGTCCCTGTGAAAGTTGAAACCAGGAGAAAATGCCTGGGCCTTCAGATTTCATTGCAGAGCCAAAAAGTCGAGTTCATTTTGCTGCAATTCAGCATGTCTCAGGAGCCAAAGTGAAGCTTTTTGTGAAACTATGATCAATTTAAAGTGAATGTGGATGGAGGTGGTAACAGGGAGTAGGCACAGGCAACTCTAGTTTCCTGGGTGGTCTCAAAGCTTGGCATAAAAATGCAGAGAGCTCTAATATTGCTAAAATGTGAACTGGAAAAGTTTTTTGTATCAGCATTTTGAACTGCACCTAGAAAATAGGTGGAAGCAAAACCAAAATATTGAACTATGCTAAATACTTTGAAGAAAGAAAGCAGTTGCTTTTGTCCCGGTTGGATATATATTTGGCCTTCATGCAAATTGCATATCTCTGCTTTACCTTTGTCAGGGAGAAAAAAACCTATGGCACGTGTGAGAATGTGGTGGAATCCATCTGTGTGAAATGCCAGAGATCAACACATAAAACCTTCTCAAAATAAAATGAACTCCATATCTCCTTTAGCTCTGGCACCAGAATTGCCTCTTAAGCCTCAGGAAATTCTGGCTCCCTTCATCAAGGGGTTAAAAACCACCCTGCTGGGAATAATACATACTCTGCTCTTTTCTTTCCATACTCCCTGATGGTTAATGACATCCAGTCCTATCTGGATAACAAGCACCATGAACCAACATATCCCCCAAATAATGTCGCCCAGGTAATTGTCTTCGATGAAAACCAATTGCATGATGTTCACGTTACAGGCCTTTTTAAGCCAATCACTCATTTCTGGAGATTTAGGCTTCAGTAGTCTGAGGACAAGTGTATATAAATGCACTTAATAATGCAACAGTTACACTACAGTATTTTTTACTTTTCTTCCATATTTTCAACAGGTGCAATGCTTTACAAGCACTGGAAGACTGGACATATTCAGAGGTCTTTCACAACAGTGTGAACTTGAGCAGAGTTTTGTACAACCCGTCCATCACTGATGGCACACAGGGACAGAAAACTGTGGAGTGGAGGATGGGGGGACAGTTGGGACAGAGCTGAGCTCCACAAACCTTCATTTCTGCCCCAGCTCACTCTGTGGCAGCTGACAAACACACAGACTGGGCTTTCTGAAGTAACCTGAAGAAACTAGGTATCTAAATTAGGGAGAAGTTAATTCCCAGTCAGCCCATGAGCTACCTGATTTTTTGCTATCTGATTTTTTGCCCATTCCATGATGGAGTCTAAACAGGTAAGTATTTCTACATCTTTTCTGATTACTTCCCCTTGAACAAAATACGAATACACACAAAACCGCACCTTCAAATTTATCCAGCCCCTTGTTTTACCTCTTCTGTTTCCCTTCTCACTTTTCCCTTAGCTTTGATATTTCAGGCTGTCCAAATTATATCAATATAGGTTAAAGGACTCACAGGCCAAAAGCTTATTTTGAATAAGCAAGGATTCAAACCCTGGACCTCGCACTCACAGGTCATTTTTTGTAGGTCTTGCTTCTCTGCAAGAATGGCTAATGTATACTTTGTTAATTGACTGCTATTCTTTTTCTTTCTTTACTAAGGTTTACATGCTTCGTGTGGTATTCTGGTATGGAAAAATACTTTATGCTAGATCATTTTTTGGTTATGAAAAGTACCTACCCTGTCTCTCCAGGCTACATCCTATTTTCCTATTTGCTTGCTAAGGAAATGCTGGTCTGCTTGTAGCATCCAAGCCCCCGGTTGGGTTTAGGCTAAGACCAAGAAAAACAGTATTCCAGAAGAACCAGATACCTTACCTTTAAAATAGTCATCAGATGATGATTAGTTTTAGAAATACTATTTTCTTTTAATATTGGGGAAAAAAGGTATACCATTTTGAGCAGTATGGCAGAGAGGCATGAGGAGCTAGACTGACATGGCAGCACTTTTCCTGGACCTGGGAATCAGCTATTTGAAAGCCTGACCAGGACGGTCTGTGCATGACTCATGTTTAGTTTTGACTGCCATTTGGGAAGAAAAGGGTCTTCTTGCTCTTCACTAGTGAATATGTCTCAAGGTTCTCATACGCTGAGCAGTTTTCAGAGGGCTGATTCAGAAGGCTGTGGCTGAACGTCAGTGTGCCACAGCTCTGCCAGTGTGCAACTTACTACAGAGGACCACTGTAACATGATCGTGGAATAGTCAGACCTTTGAGGGTCTGGCTGAGGTCCATCTGTTTACTCTGTCCACCCAACTCTCTCCCAGAAGGTCTCTTGGACCACAGTGAAGTACCAGCCTTAACCGTGGGCCAGGCAGGTAAACAGCAGAGTTTAACAGAGGGGCCAAGTCACGGTATGCAGGACAGAAAAAAAATGGAATAACCAGGACGGGGCTGGGACAACATACAGCCATTTTTGGGTGTTGATAAACAACTCACTTAAGATATTACACAGCAAGATATCTCACACCTTAACAAGCCTTCCTCTAAATACCACTTGAAGGGGCTACGTCTAGTGGATAGATGGTACCAGTTCACAAAGCAACAGTGCAAGAAGGATGGAATGGCAGATGCTGGCCATGGGTACCGGAGCATCTCTTCCCAGAATTGCTACAGGAATTCTGACAGCTGAAAAAATCCCTTAGTTTTCCAGTGTCCTTCAAAAGATCTCCACACAGCACAGAGCGTGTTAGTCTATTTATCCATACTGGCAAGATGAGACAGTGATCTTACTCTACTAGAATCTGTAGGAAACCAATATCCTGTGGTAAAGCTCCAGCCTTATGCTGCTCCTTTAATATAGGCTGTCATTACTGAACTGCAGTCTTACCCAGATCTGTTTTACATGAGTCCCTGGCAAGACAATGTCAGCTGTACTTAATAAACAAGGTCTGCATTTATTGATTCAACAACATTGTAAAGGGTAAAGTGTCATCTGGTGTTACTAGAACATCAAACCTGCACATCAGATGCAAGACAACCATCAGTCACCGAAAGACTCCATTAACAGCTAACCCAGAAGAAAAAGCAGAAATGTGAAATTTCCATGAAGAACCCAGCTCCCAACCTTTGAGTAAGAAATTCATTTTCTGTGTGACCAATCTTCCATCCCCTGAGCTGGAATGATGTCATGAACCTCTGCTTACTTCATGACAGCATCTAGTGTAGACTGGGTGTCCAATTCTTGCTTGGCCGTGCTTGCCCTAGGCACCCCTCTCCAATTCTTTCTTGGCTATGCTTCCCCAAGGCACCCCTCTCCATCCCAGAGCCATGGAATGAAGTAGCAGTGATAGTAAATTGGCCCTCCCCATTCTGCTTCTGTGCAGGAGTTGCCAGGGTGCTTCTCATTGGATTTATTTTCTTTCTATCTTCTTTTTTCCAGCAATCCATGATGAATTTCACTGGAAATAATACTCTGTTCTTTAGGTTTCCTGAAGAATATATCAGGAACAGAAGTCTCCATGGCATCAAAAAACCAAGACAATATTGCTGCTGGGTAACTTCTTGGTACCCAGGATGTTTCATTTGAAGCATCTCAGTCTGTACTAATGTTCTTCCAAGCCAAGGTTCTTGTAACCTCTGCCTCAATTCCTCAGAATGTTTCTGGAATATAAGGCCTTTACCTACAGACTTGCCCAGAAAGTTTGTCTACAAGCAGGGTACAGACAAGCCCAGGACAATTCAAGAAAATAAATGTCAAGGCAAGAATATACACCACCGAGTTCATACCAGCTCCCCATAACCTGACAACTGATCTACAGTGAAACTCCTGAGAATATCTTCAAATAAAGAGCCTGCTGAATATGGGGAACTTTCAGCTTGGAGAAGGGTACAGTTTCCCACAAAAAGGTCAGATGGGTTTGTGTCTGTTTCAAACCAGTCCTAGTATTCTGTACATGCACAATACATATTCCCATGGAACAGAGATGCCACTTTTTTGGCCAGGTCTCCCAGTGAGGTAAATGAAAAGTAAAATAGCACTGAAGCTAGATGTGGAGACCTCCTATAACACCATAAAAGTCTCTTGACTTAGAACTCCGTGTGTACCCTGCCCTGGCATCTTTGGGGAAAATCTCATTTGTCCTTACATTCCTGACCTACACTGTTACAGACCTCAGCCTGCTTCTTTTGCAGAGACCTTTTAAAGGGGCTGAGTCAAATTGTCCAGAGATGTCAACAAGTTGTGAGAGGCAGGCTCACACTGGCAGCAATTACTAGAGGGCAATGATCAATGAGGGTCTTTTGTTAGCATTACAGGATCACTATTGACTCAGGAAGGAAGTGCCCCCCATGGTTTAGGCTGAGCTGAAATGGACAGGCAGCCTTGCCCTTGGCTGCTCACAAGCCACTAACCTACACTTACCTCATTAATTATTCCTGTCCAAATGGCAGCGATCGTTATGATCCACAATCAGCAGAGGAAGAAGAGGTCACAGAAAACACAGAGGCTCCATTTACCAATCCAGGACACGCATCTTTTCCCTTATTTGCATCCGGACTGTTGTACGACACCGGTGCTGTTCTTTTGACAAACAGGTAACAACACATGACAGCCACACCAGCTCTCTGCAAAAAAACAGGATAGAGCTTACATGTTTTTCCACTTATAGAAGTAAACCTACAAGGCACAGTGACCTTGCTAATTGTGTAGATGGGGAGAGGGGAATAGTCTTCACATTCCATAGCACCCAAATTTCCTTGATCCTCACACACTCCTATCCCAAAATATGGCCAAAGCCATCAATGGTTTACAAGACACAAGATACATAATCCCATTGCTTCAAAAGTATAGTTTGTGCAAGGGAATTTATAGGAAGAAAAAACATTTGACAGAAATAAAAGACATTTGAGGGATAAGGGCTTCTGGATGGAAGGATGGAGTCTCCTATTAAAGTCACCTTGTACTGCTGAGGGATAAATCACTCCCTCGAACATATTGCAGTCTGTTGTAAAGGCAGATGATTAGTATGACTGAGAATGAAACCATGCTCTGTTCTTACCCCCCACTGTGTTATTTTTCTCGCTTGCACTGAATTGTTCAAGCCACAGCATTTTAAATCAAACTCTGATTTAAGAAAGGGAAGAATATACAAAAGGAGCAGTATATTCCAAACACACCCTGCCCTTCAAGCTTAGTGCTCCCCAGCCACTTCAGAAACAGGAAAATCATGAGCCCCAGAGGAAACCTTACAAATGTGCAGTTGCAAAGTGAAGTTTGCCACGTGTACCCAGTTGGGAAGGTAAAAGCCTCCAGCAGCTCTGTTCACCACCCTGAGCCCTGGGGGAGAATGCATTAGCAGAACGTTTGCTGTGCCCCGACTGTACTGATAACTAAACAGGGAACAGCAGACAGCCTCAGGAGTTTCAAGATATAAAGGAAGGCCCCCACCAGGAAGCCATTTCCTTCTTTAAGCTGCATTTGTGCAGAAGGGTTTTTTCCTCCCTTTCTCCCCTCAGGGGGGATAAAATATAAAAAGAAGGGACTTTCGACATCTGCTCTAGATTTTTATTTTCTTAAGTCCATTGATTTTTTTTTTCAAGATTCTTATCCAGTGCCTAGAGCTTAGGCAGTCTTTTTTTTTCCTGACAAACAGCTGTCAAACCTGGTACTGCCTGTTAAACAGGAGTGTCATCAGCCTTTGACAGAATCATTTGCAGTGGGAAGAACCCAGCAGTTACAGACTGCGTTTATGCCAGAGTGTGGTGCACCGAAAGCACACAGCAGTTGTCTTCAAGGGCCCCAGGAAGTGACTGAGCAGAGACTTAAATGGTTCCTTCATACAGCAATCTGAAACAGCGATCAGGTGAGAGATGGCAGAAGAAAAGATGATGATCATAAGCTCTAAGGAGCTGTGCTGGTTTTCAAATGCTCCCCACTCTGTGCTCTCCTAGCAAACAGGCAAGGGAGTTTAGCAACTCTCATTGTACTGCTATAGCATCAGTCCAAAAACACCAGTCAGTGTCTGTATTAGCCTGATAAAAATGGTCCCGTTTACAAGAGACACATAGGGGAAATTACCATCCTCCTGGGACGGGGCTAGTGCTGACCAAACCTTGTGACTTCTGTTTAAGAAAAACCCATTCTCCCTCAGCCACCGCCATAGCTAGCAGCTCTTTTTTCAGGGTGCAAGAGATCAGAGATTTGCATCATTATTCATACTTTTACAAAGCACTCATGTTCAGCAAGAGATGATCCCTCTCCCAGCCATCTTCCAGACACAGACCACTCAGTGGGAATCCATCTCCGCTCTGAAATAACAAGCTATAGGACAAGAGGAAATGATATTAAATTGTGCTAGTGAAGGTTTAGATTAGACATTAAGAAAAATTTCTTCACTGAAAGGGTGGTCAAGTATTAAAACAGGCTGCCCAGGGAAGTGATGGAGTCACCATCCCTGGAAATATTCAAAGGAAACGTGGTTTAGTGATGTATTTGACAGTGCTGGATTGATGGTTGAACTCGATCTTAGAGGTCTTTTCCAACCCTAATGATTGTATGATTCTGTGATCAGGTAACACCAAAGAGGAGCAGGGATTGGAAGCAGGGAGGGTACTTCCCTGAGACTAAGGGTGTCTTCTGCCCTCCCAACAGCCATGCTGTCTTGTCAAGACCAATATATGTCCATTTCCATGAGCTGTGAGTAACATCAGTGGTCTCAGCATTTCAAACTGATGGTGGCTAAAGGGCCAAGTTATATGGAAGTAGATCCTCTGAGAACATTTTAATAACAATAGGCTGGCTGGAGCAGCCATGGTGGATGATGGGGTGACCACATTTTCTGTCAGGGTAGCCACGGTGGCTTGGCCAACCCTTCTACCCTGGCAGAGGGTAGCCAGTGAAGCAAGGGCTTCTGACACAGCCCTGCAAGACACAGCCCCTGCCAATGCCTTGTCAGCAAACGACCACTTCCTCATCAATGAAAGCGCAGTGGCAGGAGGGGCAAAAACTCAGCCATGCCTCCCAAGCCATGCTGTGCTGCACCCCACACACCGCTGAGCCTGTTTACATAAAGCCACTTTTTGTTTTCCTTTCCAGAAAGAGCACTGCCAATTGCTGGAGGCAGATGTGTTTGTCAAGACGTGTATCTCAAAGCCTGACACCAGATCTGCGGCCTCTGGTGCAGCTGAAAAACTCTGTCAACACCTTGGAGAGAGCAAGCCAGCGGGGCCAGCAGGGGACCAGCCTGGACTGCAGCCCTGCCAAAAGCTACAAGAGCAGGGAAAGTCAAGCTCAAGCCGAACAAACCTTTTCCATGCCCTCTGTTCAGTATCTAGTGGGGGGTGTCCAAACCACAAATCAACATGAAAGGAAAAGCCTTTTTCTATTATTATTTTTTAACCTGTCCCCCTCATTTGGAGTCCTACTCTGTCCTTAAAGCTGTGGATATATCACCGTATTAGGCCTGAAAGTTTATGTCAGAGGGTTGTTGAAGTTATACCCTGCTGAAGATTGCCTGCTTAAGAAATAAACCACCCTTCAAGGGATCACTGCACTTGATGATCAGCCCGAATAGAAAAATTACTGAGGGGCAGAATAAATCCTTCAAGCAGAGACCTGCCAGGCAGGGGAAGGGGGTGAGTCACAGGTTAAAGAGACTTTTTGTTAATGCTTTCAGACTCTGTCTGCTGCTCCCAAACTGCTGCCACAGGGAGGACAGTTTCTGGGGAAGCAGAGGGTCAGAGAAACCCCCTGTCACTGGATGGGAGTTGCCCACAGTCCTTGGGGCATCATTGCAGTCTGCACACCGTGATGGGCTCTTCTACCTCCTTTTCCAGAAGCACCAGCTCTGGAAGCAGGAAGGAGAAAAACAGCTAATTTTCAGAAAACTAGTTTCACAGACCCATGGAAGGAAGAGAAAAAGAGGGAAGAAAAGAAAAAGAAATAGAGAAATCTTTCTTTCCGGCAAAAGGAAGTTCCTCTGAGTTACATGGAAAATATTGCCTATATCTATTCAAAATTCCACTAGACTTCTTGATTATCTGGCAATCATCAATCAATTACATTCACACTCAGCTAAACATCCTGAGGCAGAGCAATCTTCAAATCACCTCTTTCGTAAATCACTCTTTCTTCTCCACAACTCTTCACCCCAGCACCTTCCCCATCCCTCCTCCTTCCTGAGTCTCTGTGGCTTGTGCTGGGCAAGGTGCCCAAAGGGGCCTATTGCAGCCCTTCTGTGGGAGACGCATAGCTGGCATTCCAGGGGACTCATGTCCTTGAAACCTTCAAAAATGACAAATAGCTGGGGAAAAAAAGCACACACACACAAAAATGCCACAACTTTCACAGTTATGTACCTAGGAGAAGTTCAGGGTTGTATGTATACAGATCAGGATGGTCCTGACCTCCATGCACTTTTAGAAATCCATGACAGTGCATTCCAGGATGGAAAAGCTACATTCTCAATCCCCTTTCATTCAGAGCACCTCAACCTTCATCTTTGTGGGTGTATGATGGGGACACATTCCCCAGTACTCCTTGTCCCAAGAGAAAGCATAGTTCCCCAGCTCCACCACAAACATGACATGTCCTAGCCCTGGTCGTGATGTCAGTCTCTGGACTATGCTTCTTACACCCAATGTAAGGCAATTTTAGTGTGCCCTTCTCTGAAGTTTCCTGTTGCTGCTTAGTTTGTGATGTGAGTATAACAAGAAGCAAATCCTGGTTATTCCTTGCTCACAGACACATGAAAGATACATTTTTATGGACACCCTGTGGAAGTGCAAAGCACAGTGTTTCTCTTTGCATTCACTGCACTTGCAGGAACCTTTGAGCCACCAAGATTTCCTTGCCAAGAAAAAGGTGTGGAGCATGGGGTTAAATTTTCTCATTTGAGGTATCCTATTCTCAGCAGTAATTGCAAGCTGGTTTTCATACTTAGTGTCTCCCTAAACTAAGTCTTACCTGAGTCTGTATGGATGGTTCTCACATGCCCAGGAAGAACTATTTCTAAAGTTCAGGCTGCTGAGAAAGAAAACTTTCTGGGTTCTCCCCTGATGCATGGTTTTGGTTATTTTTCAAACCAAAAACCCCAAACACACTTTGTTTACTCTTCTGCTACCCCTTCCTGCAGTTCAAAGCTTTTGCATCGACCACAGCATTCATTCCCACGTACCGTCTGAGAGCTACAACTCGTAATCTTCACAGCAAGTGAATTTCTGTTTACAATCCCACAGTTGGTCAAAATGAGAGGGGCTTCCCACCTTCCAAAAATAAGCATCTGCCTCTTGGTCTGTTTTTTCACTTTATATATGGAAAAAATAAAGCAACAGGACCATGCTATCAAAAACTAGATGAAAATTTTTTCCCAGAGTTTATCCAGAAAATACCAAAACATTGTACATAAGGTTCCATGAGAGGCTTTATGTTGGTAAACAGATAAAGAACACAGGGAGACAGATTTCCCAAATGGGCTAAATAAGCACCATTCCCTTGACTCCATTCATGTAGTGCAAGTCTGGCCTGAGATATCTAAGCCACAAGTACTGTGATCAGGAGTTAAATTAAAGTCTGCAACTCCCATTAGTATTTCCTGTAATAGAAATCTTTGCTGGAACTGCTATATCTTGGTGCTTCCTCAAGTACAAGTAATTATTGGGGATGTCAGGAAAAAATCCTTTGGGATACAGTCATGCACATACCTACTTGGGCACGCTGGGCACACCTCTGCAGGGAACCTGGCTTATTTTTCTGGGTAATGAAACAATAAATGTCTGCTTTTCAGGATGGTATTTTATGCATGTAGATGACAGCACAGGCAAAATGTCAGAATAGTCATTTTATCTGGCTGGCCGACAATGAGGCTTGCAATGTCCAAACCAAAATACGTTACCCTTTGGAAAGATCACATTACTGCCAATAGGCAAAACATTCAAAACTGCTTATCAACTGCACTTGGAGTAGGGCCAGAGCACCTCTAGAGCAGAGGCCTTTCTTTGCCCGTACATCATATCATCTGTGTTATCAGCCACTTTGCTGCAAGCTCACAGCGTCTCTTGTCATGCTCCCTCTGCATCCACAGAGCAGTGCACCAAGGCCCGGAGGAGGAGGATGAGAAAGCATCTGAGCTTCTTTGCTGAGTGTTTCCTGTTTCGTTTGTTTCTTTGTTTTGAAAAAGAGAAGAAAGAATCTGTCTTGAATGTCATGTATAGAGACTCTCACTCTGAAACTGCTGCAGTGCTCCTATTCAGCTCCAAGCATCCCCACGCTCAATAGCCTTTTATCTCCCGATCACTGACATGACAGGAACTGCGGTTACCATGTCACCAGCAGCTATTGCAGGCTCCAAGGGATCAGGACCTTCAGCCACAGGTTACGGACTTAATACATATTCACAAAGTCCACTGAGCTCCATGATCACCCAGACGAGCAGTGTAACATTGGGAATCCATCTGCCCTCTCCAGCACAGCACTTACATTATGCAGCATGCATGAAATCTAAACATTTGACCATTTTTTACAGCATTAGAAGAAACAATTTAAGCTTAAACTAATTTATTCTGTCTTTGGTGAGCAGTTTTGCAAGAGCACTGTGAAATCATTAACAAAAGAATGGAGTCTCCTTTACCTGCTCTGGCGCACAAATCACTGTTAAAATGACATACATCTTTTCTTTTTTCTGTGAGTTTTGTTTATTCTAGGGTTGACTGCTTAAGCATCTTTCTTCCTTGCAGTTGGGTAAGTGGTGGTGGTCCCCAACTGAAGCGTATGAGCAGGTTGCTGATGAAAGTGCCAACAGAAGGCAACTGGGCAAATTTGCCTTTTGCAGCCATTTGGGGGTCTCAAAATTCCATTATATGAGTGATGCTGAGAACTCAAAGAAGCATCAAAGTGGACTGCATAGAAAGTTCAAGTGAAAATTCACCAGTGAAACGACACTCCACTATGTATCCAGATCTGGTTTGTGTATACATTGCCTGCTTTGTGTTAAAAGCTCTCTCCTGAATTAAAAGCGTATATTTTCTTAGAATTTCTTAAGATCCCACAATTGCATTTAAATGACAGCAAGACAGCCCTCAGCGTTTCCAGCATTTTCTTGCTGTTTTCTGTGAGGGAAGTGATGTGAAAATCTTCCCAAGCCAGCTACAATAGCTTCAAAAAATTTTCTTGATATTTTTCAAGCTGCAGAAATGTTTTGGTTTTGGTGGTTTTTTTTTTTAGAAGGATTAGCTCCCTTGCTAAGGCTAGAGGAATCGGGGCATGGGTGTGGAAAATATTTCGAGTTTTTCTTTGCAGGAATTCAGCTTCTACTAAGCCAAATTTTCACCAGCTTTCCCATTGTATTAAATAAACCCATTGTCTCAGCAGAAAACCGGCCGGCAGACTTGCTCGGGGAAGAAAAACTGCTGGAAAAGGGAACCTGCGGTAGCGGCGGTCGGAGGGGCCGCGCCTCGCCCGACCCGTTCGGGGCCGCTCCTCGGTGTCTGCTGACCCCCGGTGGCCACTCGCCGTCACTGCCTGGGACGGGCTACACCCTGTGTGCACGCGTGGGCACAGGCAGAGACACAGGCAGACACATACGTGTTATATTTTATATATGTATACACATATATACGTACATATAAATATACATACATATATACACACACCTATAGATGCAGGTACCTACGCGCACACACACACACACACACACACACACACACACACACACACACACATATATATATATATGGCGTCTGGTGTCTCTTAATAAGAAATTCCCCTTGACCCCAAACCGCCCCTTGCACTTCTCATGGCTTTGGGAACGCAATTCATGGGATTTGGGGACAGCATTTAGCGACACTGCATAATGCTCCCTCATCAGGGCAAAAGGATAACACCCAATACCAGATAAACACACGCACAGACTCCCAAGTCCCAACAAACACATCAGTGTGGAAGGAAATAATCCATGTCACGGCAATAGCTGCAACACAAGATGGGGGGAGGCGGTGGAAACTCTTACTTTTCCCTTTTTTTTTTCCTTTTTTTTTGTTGATTGCTTGGTTGCTTTGTTGTTGCTAGTTTTACAACCCCCTCACCCCTCAGGGAATCACTTTCCCTTGTCGAATTTGCAGACACGACACTGTGGGAAAGATGCCGAGTTGTACTTTGTCCTGCTTCATCGCCCCCGGCACAGATCTGGCTGTTTTCCGGCCAGCATTCTTCTGCAGTGCCTTAACTTCATGGAAAGGAGCAAGCCGAGAGTTGAGGGGGAAGATTTCAGGTTTTTGCGAGACAGCCTGCGCTGTAGAAACAAAAAAACTATGCAGTGAAAGCATTTTAAAGTCACACTTCTCTAACTTTGCATGAAAACAGACTAGAAAACCAGAGGCTCTGTATTCAAAACCCTAAGGGTGCAAAGTGGCCTGAATAAAACCAAAAGAAATGGTTGTCCAAGAACAGGCCAGAAATTAAGTGGGATACTGGAGAAGGACTGGGAGGGGGTTAGGGGCAGAGGATCAGTAAGAGAAGGGGAGAAAATGAGTGGGAATGCTACGGTTCAGCAGTGACCCTAACGAGCTCATCAGCAAACACATGCATTTTACCGCAGGGCATGCTTAACTCCCAGTGCAGTCCCTGGGAATGACCAGTATACTGGGAAAAGAGAGGATTGGGGAACAATTTTGCACAGGGTCAATTATTTCCGATTATTTGGGGGTGGGAGAGGAGATTCTTTCCAAGCCCAGTGGGTAATCAGACTTGTGCATTGAAGTGTGGCATTTGTTTCTCCTCATTACCATAGCAGATATATCCCTCGACTGTGGAGCCATCTCTATTTCCCTGAGCTCTCCCCGACTCAAGGCCCCTTTCACTTCTCACCAAACTACGCAGTCATTTCTTGTGGGAGTGAATTCCAGCAAGTTATTCTCTAGGGAACCTTCCTTATTTAGAGAGAAACCACAAGCCAGGGAGATCTGGGAGGGGAGAGAGAAAAAAAGAGAACAGACTTGTTTAGAAACAGCAGCTAAACAGCTGGGAGAACTTTCAGTTGGTTTATGTTTCTAACTCTGTTTGGGTCTTGCTTTACTACCTCGAATGAAAACAAATCAGGATTGTTTCCTCCCTCTTGGAATGTCTGTTTAGGATTTTAAGGGCAGAAGGGGGGAGCAACTCCACATGGGTTCTCAGAGATGGCTGCTTTCCCAATGCAAGCAGTCTCTTTATCCCTCTGCTAACCTCTCCTGCACACACACAGCCCCACTTCTTCCAGCCACGTGATACAGAGATATTGGTAAAATTTCTCTGTCAAAAAAGGTGGCTTTTCACCCTTCTCCTATAAAAGGGAAATGATTTTCTTGTGTAGGGTCACTGCAGAATAAACTGTCATGGACCATCATGCAAATACCATTGATTTTAATTTTTTTTTCAAGTCACAAGAGCAGAATATCCTCCCTCCCTCCCCCCCCCACCTCTCCTACCCACCCCAAAAGAAAAATCCGTTCCTTGCTACATACAAACATCACATTAATTCTTTCGTGGGCTTATTTTTCAATGCCGAGCACTGAATTCAAGCGCTCTCCCACGCACTTAAGCACTTGTGAGGTGTCACAGTCCAACTGCGAGAGGCTCACACAGACACGGTGTGTCCTTGTATCCCTGTGCGTTATTGCCATGCCGGGCAGAGGCATAGCATGATGTCTCGTAGCCCATTAATAGTTGTCTAAACAGCAAACTGTGGCCACAGAGTACCTCGTCTGCTAAACCAAACTGAACAACAGCTGAAAAGGGACTGCAAGCTCCCCTGAAGACAAAAATGTAAACCCCGCGAAAGCGGGATAAGAAGACGGGCAGGACCCAGAGGGAACGGTGGATGGATGCCCGCAGGACAGGGCTCGCTGTGACAGTCACGGAGCTTGGAGAAGATAGGAGCAGACCCAGTGAGCTCATCAGCTCGGGGACGTTGTTTAGAGGATAACTTTCCTTGTTTTACACTTAAAATTACACGTATAAAATAGAAACCCATCCCCGTATGTGTATATTTGCAGTGCCGGCGCAGGGACCCGGGCAGGCAGACCTGGATCACACCCGAAGCGTTTCGGTAGGAGTCGGGCACGCTGGGCTGCTGCTGCGGGCAATGCACAGCGGAGGGCTGCGGGGAGGGCTCGGGGCCGCTCTCTGCCCCGCATAGGTGCTAACGGGGGTGGCCCCGACCCAGGTCAGCCTACTGAGTGCATGTCTGCCTGTCCGGCGTGGGATGCTGCTCCGGGTGGTGCCCCCGGTCCCACAGCCCCCGGCGCGGGTTTCGCCGCTAGCCGAGGAGGCCCCGGGCAGCCCCAGAGCCGGCTCCGGCAGCAGCGGCTCCAGCGTGAGCCGCTTCGGAGCTGCCACTGAACCAACCTCCGAAGCACTTCTGTCCCGTCCCTTGCCGGGGGAAAGAGAATGGGAGCTGGTTTGCTTTGTGTAATTAATTTTCGTAATAAATGCCACTTCCCTGACCATGGAAACGAAATTCGCCCTACACAGAATTCGAGGAGTACAGTGAAGCTCCCGAGTGCCCCTGTGCTTAGTTTCCGAATTTCTTTTTATGTCCTAGGGCAGATGTGGAAAAAGATTGAAAAAATAAATACTCAAGCGGCGCAACCGGTTGACCGCTCGGTCTCCCTGCTGCCCTCTGCAGCCCGTGGGTATTTGCGACTTGCCCAGCAGCAGCTTTGGGGCAGCCCCGAGAGCAACATCCCGGTGCAGTGCCGTGCGGTCCCGTCCCCGTCCGCGTTCCCGCCCGGTCCGGCCCGACCCGGCTGCAGCGCCCAGCGCGGCCACGGGGCGGCGCCCGCCGCCGCCGCCACGGCCCCCCCGCGCCCTCGTATTTGCATACGCGGTGCGGATTGGTTGGCGTTATCCACTCGTCACCTCTGACGCCAGCGCTGCCCGGCCAATGGCTCCCCGGGAGCGCCGCCATTGGCTGCCCGTAGGGACGTCAATCAGGCGTGATTTGCATGCGGGCGCGCGCGCGCCCGCCGTGGGAGCGAGGGGTGGGCCCGGCGGTCACGCGGAGCCACCTCACGTGACAGCCGCGGCCGCCGCTGGCACCGCCCCGCGCGTGGCGCTGTGCGGAGCGGCGGCGCTGCCCGCGCGGCCTGGCGGGGCACGGCCTGAGGGGGCACGGCCTGGCGGGGCACGGCCTGACGTCTGCGGCCATCGCGCTGAAACGCAGTCACCCTGCGCTGAGGCACCGGCACACGCGTGTATTTGTGGCGTGTGTCTGTGGTGCGTGTATTCGTGGCGGCTGTACCCGTGTGCCCGCCTCCTCCGGCGGCAGGAGGGAGAGGCAAAGCCGCAGGTCCCCCTGCATCGCCCTGGCCGCCGTCGGCCCGTTTACGCTACACATTCCCTCCCCCACGTCTCCCCGCGGGATGTGAGTCGGAAGGGCCAGGACACGCTCAAGGGAGAGAGGCAGCGTAGCAGCGTGTCCATCGTGCGGGGCAACGCCGAGCGCGGCTCCTGCAGCGGGAAAAAAAATGACGCGGGGGTGGAAACAGCCCGCAGCCCTTCCCTCGCTGCACACGCGGGAAGCGGCGCCTTCGATCCGCGGCGGCTCCGGCGCCCACCGCCCTCCGCGCCAGCTCTGCCCTCCAGAGCCGCCCGCGTTACCGACGGGCGCTGCACGTCATCCCGCCGGCCCCCCGCGTCACGGCCGGCTGGCACAACCAGGAGAGGGCTACGAGGGCGCGGTGATTCACGCGCTTTGGGAGGCGACTGGGAGAAAGATCCGCTGGCGCTATGGCGGGTCTGGAAGGCCGAGGGGGTCACACGGGGGTATCAGCCAGCCCCGAGCTCCCCCCCCCAGTCCGCCCGCGCCCCCCAACGCGCCCTGGTGTTTTGGAGGACAGAAATTGCAGCGGCCGCTCCGCAGGGCCGCGCAGCGGAGCAGCTTTGGCAGCCGCTAGGGCGCTGCCCGGCCGCCCCGCCGCCCCCTGAGCGATGGGGTACGACGCGGCCGGCTTTGCCCTCTTAGGCATGTTTACAGAAAACAAGCACAAAACAAAACCAGCCCTAGGTGCGTCCTGACTGTTTCACTGCCCAGTTCAGAAATAGAGGCCAGAGCAGCCCCTAAGGCGGTCTAGGTGACGTCACTAGGGAGGGGCCGTTTCGTCACGGGGGGGTAGCACCGAGGAGTTGTGGTTCCCCCGCGGCAGCGCCGACGTCGCGGCTGCCGCCGGGTGTTGGATTTCCGCGGGGGCGGCGAGTTTACGCTTTAATTGCCGAAGCAGCTCTGGTTTTCCCCCTCTTTTTTCTTTTTCTCTTTTTTTTTCCCCTTTTTCCTCGCAAAATAAAGTAAACACGAGAGGGCGTTTCGAGCCTTTGATCCGCTCTCTGTACAGTAAGGAAAACAAACCGTGAACTTCAAAAGGGTTGGAACTATTCTAGGGATAATTTAGCTTCCTAGACTACTGAACATGGCAATAAATCATAGCTTCCCTCCCCTCCAGGAACGCGCTAATAGGAGGAATATGTCCCAAAAGCGCCCTTCACCGCCGGCAGCCTCAGAGCCCGCGTAGGCTGTGATCTGACGGATCAAACTTCATGCGGGAGATATTATAAATCAAGAGGTTTAATAAATCTTCGTAGGCGACGGCTCCGCGGGGGCGGGAGAGGGGGAGTGCCCGGCGGTAATGTGGGTACCGTGAAAATTCACTTCCTCGCAAGAATTGCATTAAGTAAACCTAACACCGAAATGTTGTCTGGCAATCTGTCTTGAAAAGGTTACAGCGTGTTAAAGATTTGGAAAGCTCCATAAAGCAGTAAAGATTATGAAGTACAGCTTAAAGGTTTATCAAATGACTTCCCGTGCCGGGACAGCCTTTAAACCGAAGGCAAAACCTGAAGTCTGTGATCTTTGCAGACTGAGCCCATAAACGTGTTTGAGGAAGGATTCTGGTTTCTGCCGCTTTATAGTATCCCTTCTCTAACACGTAATTTAAATCCACTTTTCAGGAGCCGATATCTGGTAATAAAACTAACACCGGGAAATTAGACGTGGTGCTTTAAAACCACTTCGGGGTAGGTGCAGTCCGAAGGGGCACATACCCAAAACCAGGAGGCGAACCTGGGGCGGGGGAATTCGGAAAACGACACTTAAACTCTCTTGTTCTGAGCCTGAGAACGAGGGGGAGTGAGCCTGTGCTGGAAACGGCACGGGGGAGAAAGAGCACAGCAGCCCGAGGAGCCCCGGCGGGGTGCGGGAATGGGGAAGGGGGGGACGACCAGCCGCGGTGCCGGGAGCCGCGGAGGCGCCCCCGGGCTCTTCCCTTACTGGTTTCCGTCAGGGCTGCCCTGCCGTTCCCTCCACACGCACACGCCGGCTCTGAATCACACGGTGTTTTAAAGGGGGCTCTTTGATCTGGCCAAGTGTCAGAGCCCCGAAAGTCGGGACTCAAATAACACGTCGTTATGGCAAACAAATTTCTGCAGTCAGCTTTATGGCTTTATTGTCTATGGCACGAATAAACTCGGGGAATTAGCAGGTTAAGGGGAAAAAAAAAAAAAAAAAGCCGAATGCTCGCCTGAAATAAAGTACACATCTGTTTCCAGGGCAAAAATATGGCAAAAAAACCACACACACAGAATCAAAACCTGGCGTAGTGGCTACTGGCTGTACGGATAGGGGAAAGCACCGTCTGTCATGTCTTAAGTCGTCCTTAAGTGGATATTTACATTTGCAATAGGCATTTTAATCACTCATTTTATAATAATTCTTGTTGTGTGTGTTTTGCAAAACACACATATAAAAAAAAAAAAAGCAAGCTCAGTGTGTATATACAATTATATGTTCACAATTCCCTTTCCATGAACAAGCAGGCTCACTTAAAGCTTAGACTGCCATAAAATTTAAATAGGGGTAGATTTTTATGGGCTTGTGTATTAATAGGCTCTAATAAAATAAAGTTTACTGTCTGTGTGTGTGTGTGGTTCGTGCGCATATGGCTACACTCACCGTCCAGTTCTCAATGTGTTAGATAACCTGTGCAGGTAGTATTAAAGGGGGCATATACATATACCCATTAGCACGCAGTGATAAATCAATGTACGTCTGCGTTTGCCTGCACACATATTGAGATCTAATTTCCGAGCTGGGAGAACAATATATCATCCCCAATATTTCAACAAGTGGGGGTTTTTCAAGTCAAATATTCTATGAGCCAGACTACGCAACTGGAAATAATGGATTTTCTATGAGATATTTTAAAAAAATCCATCAACATTTTTTTCCCCCTCGAAAAGCCGTTAGAAGTTTGGAAAATAAAATCCCAGAGATTTGCGAGGGTATTAAGTCGTTCTGTTCTCTCTTTGCGCACACGCGGGTGTGTGCCCGCACACACGCACCCTTCTACACACACACGCGCGTACTGCCCTTTGAATAGGGATTTCCACCAAACCCGTGAAAGGACACCGGTGGGTGTTAAACGATACGATTTAAGGGCTCTCCATCCAGAGGTTTAGTTTTCCCTAGGTATTGCATTCATATGTACTTCATATGTATTTTATGGATAAATATTTTTCACATGTGTGTATATATTGTATATGTGCGTACATTTAGCAAAAAATGTAGATAAATTATGTGACTCTCGGCTCCGCGGGACCCTCACAGATCCTCGATCTCGGTCTCCGGGGTCGGTGGCGATGGTTCCCGCCAGGTACCGACGTGCAGAGACAGGGGCGGGGTGCGGCCATGAGGTGGAGGCAGAGTTGGGAAGGGGGAAGAGGGCTGCCGAGAGAGGTAGCCCCGGCACAGGCTAGAGAGCCGGCTGCCCGGGAGCGGGGATCACCCGGGCTTTATTCCCTACCGTAGCTCACAGCTTCCAGGCCCTTTATTAAGTCCAAATATTTACCCTCGAGAGATACGCTTTATGCGGCTACATGAGGGCCGGTAACCTTTGACAGAAGCCGTCACACAACACTCCTTCGTAATGGACCACAGTGCGTGTACATCTAATTTATTGTGCTAAAAGTTATTGCAGGGGCTGCGGGAGGGGGTCTCGGACTACAAATAAGCGTTTTGCCACTGAGCGGAAAACACCGCCCCTGGGTCAGCCGGGCAAAGCCACAGGGTATCCGATTCTGCCCCATCATCCACCCCATGTGATACCGCTTTCATGCTTTTTAGGGGAAAAAAAATACAACAAAAAACCTCGCACGGCATACTGCAACGCGATCTCCCAGTAATGCGGCGGGAAATATGTTTTCCTCGTATCTGATAAAGGAGAGCGCGGAAACGAAGGGCAGGAAAACGTACCCGATTAAACGGGGAGAAGCGGGAAACTTCCGCAGCCCCGGCAGGCGGCGGTGCCAATGCCGGTCCGGGGCGGCCGGGAATCCCGGGCTGGGACAGGCCGCGGTGCGGTGCGGGCAGGATAGAGCCCCCGCCTGGGGTGAGAGCAGCGCAGGAGATTCTTAAAACTTGCGGCCGGTGCGGGCTAATAAGAAGGGACATTTCCAGCGGCAGCAGCACCCGTGGGGGCAGCGCGGAGGAAGCCCGGTGGGATATTATCCTGTTTGCTTTCCCTTTGATCCGTAGGAAATAGGTCCTGCACTGCGTGACCCATTAAACTAATAAGATTATAAAGATCAGCAAGAGGGGCTGGGACCGCTAATGGTTCCCATCTGGGCCAGGTTTCGGCGTTATTAAAAACGGCGAGGGAGGGAGTGGGCTTGGGTTACAGGGGCGAGGCGAAAGCAGAGAGAGCGGGGAGCCGGGACCACACATCGCACCAATTATCGCGGCGGGGCGGAAGGGACCTGGGAGCCGGCGGGGCTGGGGCGCCATAAAACACGGCGGGACACGGATACGGCGCGTGCCCCGCCCCGCCCCTCATGCATATGCAAACCTCAGTGTCTCTATGCAAATCAGGGCCCCGGCTCCGCCCCCGGGCCCTGCGCGCGGCCTGGATCCTGATTTGAATAACTCCGCCCTCAGCGTGACGTCTCCGGGACGATCCTCCAATGAGAGCGGCCGCAGTCTCGGGTTGCCACCGAGCGTGCGCCCCGCCCTCCCCTCCTCCCCAAGGAACGCCCCCCGCGCGCGCCGCTCAGCCAATAGCGGCTCCGGATGCAAATATACAGGGGGCGGTGCGCATCCCACCGCCGCGGATTGGTCGCGCGGCGCCGGCGCCCGGGCGGCCCCGCCCGGGGGGGAGGCAACGGCTCGCGATTGGATGAGGGCGGAGGCGGGGCGAGGCGGGGCCGCGCGAGGGCGGAAGGGCGGGGCTGAGGCGGGGCGGGGCCCCCGCGCTCCGCCTGCTCCGCCCCCGCCGCTCCGGGCACCGCCCCGAGCTCCGCCCCGGGCACCGCCCCGGGCACCCCGCCCCTCTGATGTCTCTGTGCCCGCCCCCGGCCCTGCCCCGGCCGCTGCGGAGCCGCCACCGCCCCTCAGCCCAGCCGGCAGCTCGCTCCCTGTCTGGCCGTGGGGGCGGGCCGGTGTTCCCCGGCTGCCGGCGGTGGGTGCGCGGTACAAAGGGAGGGGGGCAGGAAAGGGAGTCTGAGCAGTGAAAACTGGTGGAGAGAGGGGAGAGGAACCAGCGGGTTGCGGCGAGAAGGGCCGGGTTTGAAACAGGCGTGTCGCCGTGCAGCGGTGATGCGGCGCTGGCCCCTTGTTGTCCCCTCTTGGCCCCCTGTTTTTATTCATCACTTCATGTGCTACGGAGAAAAACAGAGCACGTCGCGCCTACGCGGTTAATAGAAAACATGCCGATAACGAAGCGACACCTCCGAGCCACTGCGGCGGTGTCTGAGCACCAATTTAAGCCTTCTCCCAGCCTTCGCGCTGCGGTTTTTAAATGAAGCAAATAGCATTAGAACTATTCGCCTTAGGCGGCTTCGTGCTTTCTAAGCGCCCGAACTTCACTTCGTCATGATTTAGGTGGTTATCTGAAGTGATTTAAGTGATCGTCTTGCCTCAAGCGATCATCTCGGCGTTTTCGTTCAAAGTGGCTTTCAAAACAAAAATCTCCTGGCGGTCTGTGAGGTCTTAAAGGCACAGTTTTAAAGGTTTTATTTTTCGCTAGCAGCTTAATACTAAAGAACATCTGAAAGTGTACATCTATATATATATATGAGAATAATAATTTTTCACCGTTATTTACTTTTTTTATTTTTTTTTTTTTTTTACAGTTCGCTCCTTAACTTTGACACGGTACTTTACAAGCTGTTCTACACTGTATTTCTTGAATACTCGCGAATTGACAGCTAACATAAAAACTTCGGGGAAATAATATAGCATAAGTTAAGGTGTAACTGTGCCTTCAGAACTTAACGCAGAGCTGACCAAGCAAATGCATAAATCATGCCGAAATCTCTCAGAACGGCAGCAAACACTTCTCTACAGCACGTTGCAATTGGTACATGAGGTGGTTTGTAATGTACCGCTCTCTGTTCGTGAAGGCTTTTTGCAATGTTTGTTCGAAGCACAAAGTAAAAAATCTTGCCACGTATTTCGTTAATTGACAGCCTGAGAGCCGGGGCGTCAAGCAGGGAAGCAAGTCTGGGCTCTGATCCTGTAACCGCTAATGGAGTGAGTGTTTGCTGTTTATCAGGACTTCTAGGACAAATTGTTCATAATTTTTGCAAAACTAGGGGCCAAGCTCCTGCTTTAAACATCAAGCAAATGAAGATTGAAAAATCCACCTAATGAAAAATAAATCTCATAATGAACAATCAAGGGAGCTATACAAAATGCTGGATATAGCTCATTGTCAGGGAACAGACTTGGGTAGAAAATTAGAAGTACACGCAGAACGTGGTTGTAGGACATGAAGTTGAAAACCTGATCATTCTGAAGTTCGCTGTGTTAGTATATTTCGTGTATGAAGCTCCCGCAGTGCCTAAGAGGGGAAAGTGCAAGTCTACAATGCATATCTTTCTGTGCTTGACAGCCTGCCTTCAGGGGAGTTATTTTTATATTAAAAATACATGCTTACTTTACTTCAAAATATGTGAAATGCCTTTGCTTCGGGGTTTTATTTTTGTGGGGTTTGTTTTGGTTTGGGGTTTTTTGTTTGTTTTTTTTTGTTTGTTTTTCTTTTTGTTTGTTTGTTTGGGGGTTTTTGTTTCTTTTTTTTAGTGAAAAATTTCGTACACTGTTTTTCAGTGGTTCTGTTGCTTGCATAATTCAATAGGAGAGTTGTGCATATTTGCCATATTGTTGCTGACAGAAATGATATGGTAAAACACTGAAAACAGGCAGAAGATAGCTAGATTGTTGTTCTACACCTACATGACAGGACTAATTTCTAGCTTAATTGTGTATTTTTCTAGACACCGTCTGCTTCTTGTTACTTAGAAATACTTTCAAATATGCAAATAAATCACTGGCTGTTCGTATAAGAGTATTACTGCTGCAGAGGAGCACAGCAGGAGGAGACAACTGCATGAGCTTGATTCTTTACCTGATCTAAATTGGCATAGGTAGGAACATTTCCTACTAGCTGGGAATCTGTGATATTGACAGATTTATTTGCTATTAAGGTCCTGGAATTTAATTTACTCAAGCCTACAAAGGGAATTTTGATGGATAAAGATACAGGATCGGGCCCACGCAAAATAAAACAAACAAAACAACAAAAAGAGTCAATCGCTGAACAATTGGTTTCAGCTTCTTTTATTGTGTTTTAAATCCTGTTTTAGTTTAACTTTCAAAATTAGTGTTGTGATACAGTTCATCAAGATGTCTGGAAGTCAGCAGCAGAAAATTCCGCTGATCCAAATAGCCTAGTAAGACTTTTAAAAGGATTATGTAGCTGTATGTATAATAAAAAGCAAAGTACTGGTAATACAGGCATGTATAAGGGATACAAATATTAATACACTGGAGTGTAAACCAGTGACCAGATTTACATTGTTGGAAATGGTGTTTCCTGGTGCAGGTTTTTTCATAATTCTTTGCTATGCAGTTGCCTGTTGTCCCTTACTTCACATCATCTGGGACCAATATCTCTCTGAAAAAATAACACCAAAATAAATACTTTTATTTTTGTCAACGCTCATCTGTATTTTCCTTTTTGAATATCTTAAGTCATCATATTCCTTCATGGTCTGTTTCCCGTTAAAATAAGGGGGAGTTCTCCCAGTGAATCTGACAGACATTGGATTATGCCCTAAAGGAGTCATACACTGTATTTCACTATATTTCATGCAATGCCAAAGAATAAATAAGCACGAAATCTGATTAGATCTATTTTTCTCGGTATTACAATTATTGTGATTTACACAATTGCTACATAACACATTTTGCAGATTATGTCCATTTTATGCATGTTAGAGAAACAGATTTGTTCTTCCACATTTATTTAATTCGTCCCAGTAAGTTGTATAGGTAGCTACTCACAGAAAGAAAGAGTGGAGCAGTGAACTACACAGAGAGTTCACAAGTGCAAATTTTTGCAACAGAGATTCAAGAGTGGTTTACACCTGAGGCTGTATTGCCTGATGATGAGGACAGAATAGCTGAGTGCAACTCCTAGTTTCTGTTTCTCACCCTCAGGACCAACCAGGTGTGTGACCTTCTCTCAATTTACAGGTCTATAGACAGTAACTCAGAGTTTGCTGCGTTGAAGCAGGTTAAGAATCTTGTCTGCAATGCTCCAAGAGTCACTGTTGAAAGACTTTTGGAAATACAAAGCATTGTGTAGAAGCAGTGTCAGAAATACAGAAATAACAGAGCTCTTGCATGCCAGAAACTTTCCTACTGCAGATATAGGTCAAAAATATCAGGGATAATTCATGGCTGCATCAGGAGACTGATTTTCCCTACACCAAGCACAAACTAAATCTACTTTAAAGTAAGTGCAGAAAGTGTGTTTTCCAGACATGGGGGGGAAAGAGCATATATAAAGCACACTGTAGTAACTGTTCAATGAATTTTTTGGTCGCTTGGGTATTTTTAGGGACATTTAAAGCTCTACTGTTTGAAAAAGTTGACCACTTGAAACTGATTTTTTTTGTGGTTTGCTTTAGGTTTTCTTAATATTTTGTGGGTTTTTTTCAAGCCATGAGCTTCTGAAAACCAGCAACAGAAATCTTCCTCCTCATAATTTCTGCTGCACTAGAATTATGTTACACTTTTGTGGTGTAAGCCATTTGTTTCACTTTGGACCATTATAATTGTGAGTTCCCAACCTGCCCCTCTAATTCTATTTGAATTATTCAGTCATGGTAAAGTCTATCGCACTCATGTATCCTGACTGTTCACTGTGAACCTCATGTCACAGGGGCTCTAGAAACCATCCCTTGCCTTCTTTTAGAAAAAAAAAAAAAAAAAAAAAAACAAAAAAAAACAAAAACAAACCAACCAAACAAACAAAGAAACAACCTATATGCGTGTAGCTTTGCAAACACCAAGTTCTTATGAATGTGAACGTCATCCTGAACATTGCTGCACCACAGAATAAAAAGACCAGGGTGTCACATAATAAAACGGTTAACCACTCAAGACTCTGTTAGTGTGCAAGGTCTCAGGCTTGTTCAGGTGGCAGCATGAGCTCTGGAGTCCTACCTAGCTGCTCTGAGAAATGAGGGCAGGTTTGCAGCTCTCACCTCGCAGAGAAAGAGGGCTGTGTTATCGCCCGTGCAGGCAAGCAGGGCACGGAGGTAATTCTTTAATCTGCCGCAGGAGGGTTGGGGGACTGCGGAAACACTGAACTGTAGCATCGAAGTGCTTCTTCAGCCCTTGGTTTGAATCCCATGGCAGCAAACCAGAATGGACAAAAAGGAAACAGAGTAAGGGAAGCGACAGGAATTAATGACATCTTAGAGAACCTGAGCTGCGTTAGCTCAGGTTAGCACTCGCTCTGAATGCAAGGTGAATTTACATCTCTTGGTCAGGTTTATGGTTTAATATGCAGTTATATAAATACTTCAGGGTTTGGGGGGTTTTGTTTGGTTTTTTTTCCCCAATGCTAAGCAGTTTTGTACAACCGATTTTGTTTCCTCGGGCCCTTTTCTCACTAATAAGTCAAAATAGCCATTCTATGGCTTTTTACTCATAAGAAATCTTGATCAATATCAACACAAAACAAAACAAACAAAGCTCAAGCACACCGAGCAGTTGAGGAGGCACCAGGGAGCTGGTGTATTTCTGATGCAGAAAGGCAGGGACAGGTGTAATATTCAGTCTCTTCCTACGGAGGCAGAAAAGGCAAAGGTTTTGTCATTTCAGTGGATGTCCCCATGCATATATCATTCCCTGTTCCCATGCACCACGTGGCATACAGCTCTGGGGCTGCTGTGCTAAATGCACAGAGAGCAGGAGAACCCACAATCCTGTGGAGACTGGGTGATCTAGAGGTGCCCAGACACTGCCTCCTCCCAGCCCTGGGCAGTCTGTATGTTTGTGTTTTTCTCTACCTAAACGCCTGCCGTCACACTCCCACCTTCCCAGATCAGAGCCAAGGGTGCCAGGAAGGCTCAGGCTGGCTCTGAGGTGGTAGAACCCACGGTTACCAGCTCAAAGCAGAAAGGGTTGCACTTTTTTTTTTTCACTGTAGAAAGGATAGCACAAATGGCACATTTGAGGCCAGCCAATTTCTCTATTGCCATAACATCACTGTTCTTTGTCTGTTCCCCAGAGCTTTATAGTATATAATTTCCAGATTATCACTTCCATCTTGTGCGTATGGATATGCTGCTCTAGTAGAGTTCATTCTCAGGAGAAAATATTATGCATTTTAAATTGTTCTCCTTGTCTTTTCCCTGCAGATATATTTTATGCTAACAGGGAATGCAATCTTCAGCACAAACCCAGGAACAACATGGTGAACTATAATAATTATTGGACCTGTTAGGTCTATTGTAGAAATAAATCTTCTGTGAACCAACATTTTCCCTCTTATGTTTCACAGAGAGACAGTAACCCTTCTGCTGTCAATGAATTAATTTGCTAAAAGAAGCTGGAGTTCATAGATAAATCTTCAGATTATTTCTCATTTACATATTAGCTTAGCATTTATGTGCACTTCTATTTGTGTGATACTCCTGGGGACAATCCAGGGAACAATATGAATCATCTAATATGTTAAAATTAGGCTACAATAGAAAGGGGGAAAGCTACCTTTTTTTTTTCTAAATTTTGAATTCTTTAGAATAGTCTTTGTGATTAATTATCTAGCACTGTATGCATAGTATTCCAGAGTAATTTTTGCAGCTGTCTGATGCTGGAGCATACTTAAAGTAAGCTTTCTGTGCTTCTCAGAGTGTGTATTATCTCAAGGATTGCTGGTGGTGGCTTGTGTGATATTCTGGCTCAGACATGTATTGTTTTTTTTTCTTATTTAGGGTGAAGAAACCAGGTCAGAGACATACATGAAAGCAGAATCAGTGTACTTCCTATTTCCTGTGGAGTCCCCAGAGCTCTGGTTTGAAATCATTACTGCTGTTAATTAATGCTTTGCCAGCTGTCTGCACTAATTTTATAGCATTTATGTATGCAGAGCCGTTGTGCCTCAGATTCCTGGTTGAGAGTCCTGTAAGCAAGACACTACAATTACTCTTAGATGTTCATTTGTTATTTTCAATGGGGTCTGCTCGCAGATAATTTCTCTTTAGATTTTCAAATTAGAAGGCTCACTGAAGAAGTGATCTACTTTGGGACATTTTAGACTTTTTCATTTTAATTTTTTTGCTCGATTTATGGCAGTAACACATCAGCAAAAAGGCAAAATGGCCTGTTTATTCTTACTTTGAAGGTAGACATCAGTTTAAAATTGGAGTGAAAATGCTGGGCATTATAATGTGTTAGCCAGACAGAAAACATAATTTCTGTTTGTGTTAGTGGCTGCCCCGCTGCCCTGAATGCCTCCATTTAGCTGCAATGCATGCATGGCTTTGCTTGCCTCTTTCCATCACCCTTTCATAAAACCTTCACTTTTCCTGGGGATTTGGAAAACCAGATGGTTGCAGTAACACAATTCCCAGTGACCAACTCCATTTTGCTGTAGAGTCCTGTAGTTACAGTTAGCTAAATGTTGAGTTCAGTATTTGTTTCCCATTCTCTCCTTTGAGGACTTCTGTCAATGTGGGCTGTTAGGCAGCTGTGGCATTTCTGACAGAAATGGCAATATTTTAGTGGTGGCTTTAGAGTGAGAGCCCATTGCTCCGGAACTGATTCATCTGATTGGCCAAGTGCCCTGGTTTCCATGGGGATAGAGTTAATTTTCTTCCCAGTAACTGGTGCAGTGCTGTGTTTTGGATTTAGGAGGAGAATAATGTTGATAACACACTGATGTTTTAGTTGCTGCTAAGCAGCAGTCAAAGACTCTTCAGCTTCTCATATTGCCCTGCCAGCAAGTAGGCTGGGGACACAAGAAGTTGGGAGGGGACGCAGCTGGGACAGCTGACCCAAACTGGCCAATGGAATATTCCATATCGTAATGGCAACATGCTCAGTATACAAACTAGGGGGAAACTGGACAGGGGACAGTGTCCAGGAACTGGAAACTGTCTGGGCAATGCTCAGTGGGTGGTAAGCAATAGCATTTTTATATTCTGATAATAAAAATAAAAACCCAAAACAACAACTGCAGTAGTAGTAGTAGTAGTAGTAGTAACAATAATAATAATAATAATAATAATAATAATAATAATAATAATAATAATAATGTCCCCCCTCTTCCTTTCCTGTCCTATTAAACCATCTTTATCTCATCCCACAAACTTTATTCTTCCCTTCTTATTCTTTCCCCCATCCTGCTGAAGGGAGAGAGGAAAGGAGTGAGTGAGCTGCTGTGTGGTGTTTATCTGCCTTCTGGGTTAAGCCACAACAGTAATTTTTCTGACACCAAACATGGTGTCCAGAGGGTGAAGATAATGACAGGTCTGACCAGAGTGTATTGAAACAAATTTTTTATAAGCATTCATTATATTAGTTGAATAGTCATTGATCACAATGGTGATTTATTTGTTCTCAGAGATGCATTATATAGCATCTTACTTCCTATATATGTTCCTTATAGTGGTGTTTATCACCTCTGGGGTCTGGCTTATGTTTATCATTTTGTTGTGGTTTGTAATATTGACTTATGATATGATAAAATTGCTGGTCATGAGACTAATCTGATATCTGTAATCAGCGCTGTCATCATCTCCATACTCTGGGAGCCATCTCTCAGAAAACAGTGATAATTACACTCTTTATGTCTTCTCCTTAGAGAGCCAAGCTATGGGTGAGAAAAAGTGGGGGAAAGTGTCTCCCACTCCTTTACCCTCCTTTTCTCCTTCCCCTTTTCCTAATTCTCCAGGCTAATTACAATGGCTCTTGAGAATTTTGAATATTCTTGGGATGTTCACACTGGCATGTTCCTGTTGACATGTCTCATGTTACTAAATGTGTTCTTGGTCTTGTTTAAAATTAAACAACTATTTAAGAATACCTCCAAGAGGTCTACCTCAAGGCCGGATATTTCTGAGTGTCAGAGTGCGTGGGACAGTACAGGAAAGCACCTAAGACAGTTTGTACCTCCAATGTTTTGAACTTCACCCCTGAACAAGAGCAGAACCCTGAAAAAACAGTAAAATGTTTGCGAAAAGTGAGCTGTGACACTGGCAGTTCCAGAGAGACACAAATCATTGCAAGATGCTGGGGCCTGGCTCATGCCTACTGAGCCCTGTTGAACACTACTCAGTACCCTCCGGGGGAAGAGAAGGTCTCCTAATCTGACAACAGAGTGACAGGTATTGCAGCTACTCCAAACTCCATGATGGGCATCATGGCAGAACTGGAGAGCCAACCTCTGTCGTTATCAGTCACTCCTATACAGAAGAAGAAATGCTGGAAGTCAAATCATCCAATAAAGGAAGAAACTTCCCTTACTAAGGGAAGAAGTGGATGAAGTAGACTACTCCAAAGTAATGCTACCAAGAGAACGGAAGTGGGAAGATACAAGAACTCATAAACAAGGCAGTGACAACCCAATCTCTATCCCTGAGTTTGCAGTGAGATACGTGAAAAGATTTCAACCATCTTCCAAGCGAGCCCATTGTCCCTTGTCTGTTCCAGTGCTGGGCTAAAGGGGCTAAATAGCCTGGAATTAGAGGGTAGGGATGCCAAACAGCTGAGATTCATTTCTAGGGTAGGGGGCATTGACAAAATGTTTGGAAAAGGGTCATGAGATCCTCAGCCTCTGAAAGCAACTCCTGTTCAGGTGTGAAGGAAAGATATTCCTTCAAGGATGATATGTCACCCAGGCAAGTGGACCAACATGGAGAGAGGTGTCTTGTACCTGAAGAAGTTAGCTATGTGCTGGAGGTGATTTGTGATAACCCACACAACAAGTGTCCTGGTTTCAGCTGAGATAGAGTTGGTTTTCTTCCCAGTAGCTGGTGCAGTGCTGTGTTTTGGAGTTAAGATGAGAATAATGTTGATAACACACTGCTCTTTTAGTTGTTGCTAAGTGGTGGTCAAGGACTCTTCAGCTCCTCATATTCAGCCATTGAGTGGGCTGAGAACACAAGAAGTTGGGAGGAGACACAGGCACGGCATCTAACCCAAACTGGCCAAAGGGATTTTTTATATCATATGACATATATACCCCAGCATATAAACTGGGGGGACACCTGGCCAGGGGACGCTGCTCAGGAATTGTCTGGGCAGTAGGTGATGAGCAATAGCATTTAGCATCACTTGTTTTGTACATTGCAATTATTTTATACTTGTTATTATTACTGTAATTATTATTATTAATTTTTCCCATTAATTTTCTGTCCTTTTAAACTGTCTTTATCTCAATCCACAAATTTTACTTTTTGTCCAATTCTCTCCCCCATCCCACTGAGGGGGGAGAAGTCAGTGAATAGCCGTGTGCTGTTTAGCTGACTGCCAGGTTAAAACACAACACTAGGTTAGTGTTTGATGTATTCCTGACCTTCTGCTTCTAGTTCCTCTACTGGGTTTATATTTTTCATACCTGCTCCCAGAAGTTATTGTTTAACTTGTGTATTATTCCCTGTATACAAAATACTATTTCATAATGGGGAAAAAAATGTTGCATGAGTTTATCTGAAGCATCAACAGAAAAATAAAGCAACAATTACAGTTATTCCAGTTTTCAGTAATCCAAGTAATGATGTGGTCCCTATGCACTTGAATTAGCAGTTTCTTTGTGTTTCCCTTCATGTCTCAACTCAGTAAATGGCAAAATTTCTGTGGAAGCCAAGTAATGGGGGAAGGGTTTGGGGTTTGAAGTCTTTAGAAATAGATAGTGTTACACAAATATATAGCAAAATATATAGGTTATCTGATTGGTTTATAGGTGTAGGTATAGCAAAGGAGTGATCTAAAGATTTACAGGTCCCCTCTAAAGCCAGACTGTGCTTATTTCTATATTGCTTTTACACTCTCCTGATTCAGCATTCCTCAGTTTCTCCTGTCTTTATCAGATTTGGTCATTTATGGGCAAATGTCTTTCAAATAAGCACTTAAAAATATTTGACTGCATGTTGAATTATTAAGATCATAAAATGAGGTAAAAAAAGATTCTTAGATATTAACGGGCACAAAATACACCAAAGGATTTCTCTTTTCCTCCCCCTCTTCCATCCCAAACAATCCTTTTCAATATTGAACAGGTCTGAGAACAATCCAATCCACCAGGTCAAGATAGGGTCAGATTTCCTGACCTGCTTGCCCCCTCCTCTTGATAATCTAGAAATGAAAATCAATTCTTGTCTTCGAGCTTGTGAGGAGCTCATAATTGCTTTAGACTAAAGCACCGAGTGCCTGCTTTTTCTGCCACCTTTCAATTCTTAGAGATGGGGATGTCATTTTTCAAGTGGAGTGCACTGTCAGGATTAGATTGTGTGGTAACCAAGTAGAAAGATTTCTGCTCAGAATGAGATTTCTTCTCACCAGTGTGCCTTTTAGTTGTGTCCAAGTTCTTCTTTTCACTATTACTTATAGCAGTCTCATAATATGTTTTGAGTGTATTATCTCTGGAAAATAGATTTTTTATTAGGGACAAAACTGAAGCTCTTTTGTAGACACTGAAATCAACGGATAAGTATAAACTAAGGCTAAATTTGTTTCTTGATCTTTTGTTTATTACACTTTCTTTCACAAATCATATCAGTCAAATTTGGGTAGAATAACACCTTATTTTTATCAAGTATATCTTTTTAGTTAACTAAACTGAAACGTGGGGTCTATTCAATCACAACAGGATATTTCTAGGCCATTTTGGATTGCTGTGAATTGCTGTCCTGTGAATGAGTCTGTAAGAGGCTGTGCAGTGCCAGCTATCTGATGGGGCTTACCCAGCATGCAGGGCTCTGACAGGCAGCTTGCTGCCCCTGGAGTGGGAGAATGGAATGTAAATCTGGTCCCACCAAATTCCCAGTTAAGGGAAGAGAGGACTTTCTGAGAACCATACTCCCTTCTGATGAGATTTCCTATGTGAGCCCGAAACCTCATATCTTTAACACCTTATCTGCGTTGATTTACAAAACAGAGAATAAGATAAAAGGGATCCAGCTTTTTTTATGTGAAGGTTCCTGAGAACCATATGGGGAAAGTTCAGTGGAAGAGTGATATATCACTTGCTTTTCAGCAGTCTTTTGCTTTTAACAGCTCATGTATATCTATTTTCATCTATCCTGATGAAAAACGTGTTTGTGATATTGGTGAGGTCTTGACTTCTACAGTTTTTGTCCCTTATGCCTAATGTTACGGTTATTATCTAATAAGAGGTCACCCTCACCCTTGGGGAAAAAGACCAGAAGTTGTTCTTCTGCTGAACAACTCTTGCATTTCTGATAGCACAGGTATCCTGCATAGCTATCTTAAAATCAGAGAGAAGGTAGCTCTTTCCCCACTAATCTTCTGCTGCTAGGATTTGTGGTTAGGCAAGAAGAGTCATTTAGATGGCAAAAGAAACCATAACTAAGACAGTGATTTATTGCTAGAATGATTTTTTTTTTCTTTCCTTTCTTTTTTCTATGTATAGGTATTGAATGAACATTTTTATATCTGTTTTTACCTCATCTGGAAGCTGAGAGTTTCAGTAAGGAGAGCTGCCAAGAATTACAGTGAAATGAGGCCCAAATAATTAATTATGTCAGCAAATGATGGTACAATATCAATAGCTAATAACAGTCTTAAAGTTAAGGGTGGGGTAGGGGAAGAGCAGAAGGAGGAAAAGAGAGAAGACAATGCTTGCTTTAGGTCCTACTGGGATGACCAAAGTAAGGCCAGATTAGAGTAACAGCTTCTTAGCTTTTTTTTTTTTTTTTTCCTGACATCCATGATGGCTCTTGGATCTCATTTCCAGAGACTCTGTTGCAGCAGGTAAATATACTGTGAAACCATGGAAAATTTGAAGTGTTGATAGTTTGGCACCATCAATCTCTCTTTCCTGACAAGGAAGAGTGAAACAGAAGGGCATCTTTCATGAAGCAAAGTCCATTTCTCTGCTGATACCAGCTGGTCCAGGGAAGCTGCATGAGGTAATGTCAGCAGAGTCTCTCTTCCATATTTCTACTCACTTCATGGATCCAATCCTTCCTTCTCTCAGGCCACTGTTCAGATGGCACAGCCATAGTACTGACAAAAAGAGGCTTGGAACCAAAGGCCTATCTTTACCCTTCTTGATGTTACGAGAATTGCACACACTGATTTTGAATTTCACTCACTGATATTAAGAATTAGCATTGCTCTTGGATGGGAAGTGAAATAAAATGTACTTAAGTGAGGTAGAGCTCAAGTACACGAGGTTTCTCCTTATGCACTTGCCTGTACTAACATACAACTGAAAACAAGGAGAATTTTTTGCTTGAATGTGATCAAAGCCACCAAAATCCTCAGTTTAATTCCTATGCTTGTTACACTGTCTCCATAAGGCAAGTTCTGGTTTCTTGGGGAGATTGACAACATTCTGAAGTTTTAAGATACTTATTGTATCTCACCACTAGTTAAAATGTAACTTTAATTCTGACCTTCCTGTGATTATTAACTGAGTTTATGCTCCTAGAGAAAAAAGTTTCCAGCTCAGTCACTCTTCTTTTTCCTTGCATCTTGCCTTCTCTGTGCAGAAAAGTTTGAGATTCTAAGATGGGCTTGAAAACCAAAAGTGCAGAGGTGCTAACCAAAGACTCCCCTTCTGTTTCTCAAATAAAAAGTAAAAAAATAGAAAGAAAAAGAAAAACACTTTCTGACAAAATGTAATTGGAGAGATGTAGTGACTTTTTCTTCATTTCTTTGTTTTGCTTTTGATAATTACACTATATCCCCATAATATATTCTACACTGAATTATTGATATGCACTTTCAACCTCAGCCCCCGAGTCCCACTGTTGTTCCTGATTGGGAATAACAAACACACTTCCTCCTCTAATGTGCCCCTTGAGAAGTGACTAAACACAAATATTTATCACTGCTTTTCTTGTCTGTATGTATCATCCCAGATGTTGATGTTGAACCTCAGTTTTTTCCTCTTACTTCTTGCTCCTGAGGGTTGTGCAAAGATGATTTGAGCTCATGTTGAGACCTGGGGCCTGTCTTGCTGATAGGACTGAGATGATTGCAAGTGCATGGTGGCTCTGAGGTCCCTGTTCAGCCTATAAATGACCAGACATGTGACATGATGCAGAAGGACTTGTTGCCTCTAGAGTCTAAAGGATGAAGAGAAAGAAGGTTTTGTCCAGTAACTTCTGGGAAACAGAATCTGTGAGACCTGATGCCCCTTGGTCATTCCCTTTATACAGACCTTTTCAGAACTTCTACAATTGTAGCAGACTCTAATTTTGATTCCCAGTTAAAATCATGTTTTTCTATACCAGTTTTTCAAAAGCTAGTGATTTTTGTGTCCCCAGTGTCCAACCTGAACTATATGAAGAAATCCAAGCAGCACTCTGGCAGCCAGATAGGGAAAACAAAACTAATTTTTTGTTTGGTTGGTTGGTTGGGGTTTTTTTCACTTTGACTCACAAAGCCACTTTAAAGGCAAGAAGTGCCTTAGACCTCTAGCACACTCAGTGCTCTATTAACTCATAAGGCTGCTGGATGTTGATCTAGGTCCAAATCACCTTTAAAATTAAGCCATCTATCTGTAGACCTTCACTCAGCAGGAGCAATATTTACTTTTTCCTTATTTAATGCGTAAAGCATTATATATTATGTGGGCAGCATGAATGGTAGATAAATCTAGGTTCTGTTTTTGGCTTTCAGTGGTATTGCTAATAAAAGAGATATGTTTCAAACAACTTTTTTTATAAATCACTGTTAATTCTGTAGAAGATTAAACAATAGTTTGGTCCCTCAGGATATTCATGAGCAGATGAAACATTAACCACAAGGTCTTAAATGCTTTATAAATCTGCAGTACATTCCTGCAATGGAGAAATAAAACCCATGATTTATAAGCCAGCAGCCCATGAAGGGATAGTTACTTTTGCAGAGACAGGGCTACACACTAGGTAGGGCTGGTACATTTTGCTTATCAAAATCTGGAATAGTCTTAGATGAGTTGCCTTTGTCCAATGAGATGGACCTCATTGTACATGAAGGGTAATTTGTACAGTAAATACATTATTTATTTGCTTGTGTGAAATAGCTGCATCCCTGGTCTTGCAGGTTTTGGGTTGTCAGACAAGCAGTGAATGCAGTGAAAATCCAAGGAAGTCCATTACTTTCAATGCAGGATGTTCAATGCAAAAATAGTAGAGGTTATTCTTTATAATCCAGACTATTTGGCAATCCTAGAATGAGGCCAGGTCACAGTATTGCCTTCATCATAGAGCAGAGAATTTCTGCGTTGGCCAGAAGGCCAAAGGGTCACCTTGGGCTCAAAGGCAACATATTCCTCCCTAGTGCCATCCCTCCTCTCCTCCCCCACTTCCCTCACTCAGCTTCCATTAATCTCATTGTATATCATGGCACAGCTTCCATTAATCTCATTGTATATCATGGCACAAGCTTTTCATCTTGCCCACTGACTAACTGTGTATTTAAGAGTAGGTGAGAATATATGGTGTTGATCCTTTCCTAACCTGGATGATGTGGACAGTTTAGCCATCTCCGCTTGCCTTGGCTCAAGATTGCTTGAGCCTGTTACAGGCTCATGCCCAAACTATTAGGGTAGGGATATTAGGTCTCAGCTTCCACAGTCAGATCTGCACAGGCATAACTTCAGCTGAAGGAATCATTTCACTTCACCTTTTCGAAATATGCACAATTACAAATCCCTTTCACTTGTTGTGGCAGAGCAATGACAAGAAAACCTGTGAACCCACAAGGGAACTTCTGTCATATATTATATATATTATATTATATTATATTATTATTATATTATATTATTATTATATTATAGTATATTATTATATTATTATATTATATAATATATATAATATATTATATATATTATATATTATATATTATGTATAATATATTTTTATATATATTATATTATATATTATATGCATCATATCATATATTATGGGCAGTGCTGCTGTCCACTGCACGCTGTATTCGGTGTCACACACTTCTTTAATACAATAGGAAGGAATATGCTCTGCTGGTATAAAAGGGGGACACGGGTCAGGCTGGAGAGAGGCGGGCAGAAAGCACGATTCTTGTTCAGTGGAAACACTGTGCTTTAGGTCATTTTCAGTTCAAACTGAAAGATGCTTCTGTCAGAGCAACAGAGAAGTTCCCTGGCTGCAAGGTCCATGGCTCATCCCTGCCAGCAGTAGGGACATCACACCAGCCTTCCCTCTCATATTAGGCAACAGAGGTTTAAGTAGCAACGTGTGTGGTGTGGTGTTGGGAAATTTCCAGTTAGTCGGGTGGGTACCTGGGACCTGCTTCCCACGCAGGAAGGTGTGAGACCTCTCCTAAGGATCCCGCACAGCCCCGCTCAGCCGGCGGGAGGAGCGCGGCGTGGCGGCGGGCGGACAGCAGGGGGAGCTCCGCGACCGCGCAGCCGCTGGCTCCGCGCCGGGTGCTCCTCCCGATTCCCTATGGGGCTCTTCATCCTCCTAATGCCTGCAATTAGGAATAAATGTGCGTGTGTGCCTATACGCGCGAGTGCCTATTCATGTGAGTGCCTATACGTGTGGGTGCCCACACCACAGGTGTGCACAGGCCCGCACATCCCTCTGCATACAAATGTCTCCACAGACATGTTATTCCCGCTCCTTCCCCGCGACAGAATTAAAAGTACAAAGCCCGATGATGCAAAAAGGATTGAAAAAACACCAACCAAACAGAAAAAAAACCACACACACACACAAAAAAAAAATCAAAACAAAAAAGCAAAAATTCTTCCCCAAAGCAGAGGGGTAGAACTGGAGGTCAAGTAGCATCAGTGCAAAAATAAAAAAAAGAAGTACAAATTAAATAACCATATCTAAAATCCAACCCCAGCTTGATACAGTAGGACTTTAAGACATAAGTGAATGAATTTAAAAGGCTGAGGCATAAGCCTTAGGAACAAAGACTATGTGCTATCATTGCACAGACCCAATTCATTTTAGTTAGTGACATCAGCTAGAAATTGAGAACTGCTTTCAAAAATAGCAAGCAGTTGCAATTGCTCAGCTGTGTGTGCTTTCCCTGACTTGCTGTGGTCTAAGATGCCTCTTCAAGGTTTTGAGAAATATAGATACTCACAATGGTAATATCCTGTTGCTTACGCATCTTAAGTCTGGGCATTTATGAACTAATAGTAATTTAGAATTAATTAAACATCAAGGTCTGGCTGTCCATATCTGCTTCATACACAGTGGTATTGATTGGTGTGTTTTTGAGAGTGGGAGTTAAATAACTTTACTGTTGTACTGCTGGCTGATTGATAACAGAAGGCTGCAGCCAGTGCTTCTTGTTTCCACAATACAGTATTGTTCAGGAACATAATTTAGTGATACTGCGAGGTCAGAGCACTTACAGCTTATTGTCTCACTGGGCAATAATCTCAAATTTTGCCTGGAATATTTGTGGGCCTTTGTGTTTTTTAAAAGGCACAAATTCATTTGAAATCCAAATCTTTTCAGGGTATGGAGCAAAGCCTGATCTTAGCTATGGGCAGACAACAGTGCCAGGCAGGCAAAGATGCTGTTTCAGAATTGCTCCAATATAAATTCCATAAAGAAGCCTTTTAAAATTATATATGTATTTTCTGTGTGTGTTGTGCAAGCATCACAAAGGTAGTCATTGCATTGGTAATGTGTCAGCTAAAGTAGCTGTTTTCACATTTCAGGGCTTAGCACTATCAGCAGATTCTGATGGAGCAACCCAGAAACTCAAAGCACAGCCCAGAGCGGATAAAACACTCTTTACGTTACCTTTAATCTGAACGGAAAAAAAACCAAAAACCACCAAACCTTCTCATTTTGATACAGAAAGAAACTTCTATGTGATGGTGTACATTCACATAAATAGGTTTTGAGACTAGCAGGCCAAGGAATCATCACTTAGCCTGTACTGGGTTTTCTCCAAGCACTATGGGCATCAGGAAGGTGCTGCCCTCCAGGTGGTTCTGGTCTGGAGAGGAAAAAAAAGGGATAGGAAGGAAAGAAGGAAAATGACAGTCACACCAAACCTTTAGTTCTGCTGTGGAGCTGGAAGAATTGAAAAATCTGCTCAGCAACCCTGAGAAATGCAAGAGAAACAGAAAACATGTTGGTTGGTTGTTTTCATGTTGATAAATTCCTCAAGCAAAGGCTGGAAATTTGACAATTGCTGGTCTTACCACCCAAGCACACACAGCAAGCCGAGTGTTAACCCCGCGCTCCTTGACATGGGGTTACAGTGAGTACTTTGCTCCTCATCACTAAAAATACTGAGCAGCAGTGCTGCCCTCATGCTCACCCCTACAGCCAGCAATGTCCAGAATTCCCCACCCACCTGCTCAACAGCCCATCCAGGAACTTAATAAATAAACCTTTGGACCTCCCTCCCCTTGCTGCCTGCCAAGGCCAGGTTTTGGCACACTTCAGATGCAGCACAGTGGAAGTATTTTTATGGGGCCTCTGCTTTAACTGAGTGATCAAACCCTCCCTGATCATATATGTGAGTTCCCTCACCTCTGGAGCACCATAGCGACTTCTAAGAACTCTGTGTCTGAGAAGGAGCCCTGGGACCCACAGTCCACTACTTATATGCAAGAAAATATCATCAAGAAATGTCTTCTTTGCTGCATATTCCTTTCCAGAGGAGCCAGAGATGTGGTACTAACAGATCAGAGGGTCCTGTGCCGAAAGAGGGGCACACCATGCTGACTTCTGGAGGCTGACGTTGTTGTTTATCCTATTTTTTGCCATATGTGATTCAAAAAACCAAGGATGGAGTCTAGAAGCATCTGCATGCTCTTTGCTTGTGAAAAAAATATAACAAAGCCTCAGTGGGCTGGCTGTGAAGGACACAGAAATCCCCCTCTGTTAAACTCTTCCTTTCATTTGCTAAAGTAGTTGTGGAAGTACCATCAGTGGAAGTGCTCAAGGTCAGGTTGGACAGGTCTTTGAGCAAGCTGTGGCAGATATCCCTGTCCACAGCAGAGGAGTTGGACTAGGTGATCTTAAAAGGTCCCTTCTGAGCCAAACCATTCTCTGATTCTATGAAAACCATTTCACATGGACCCACTGCATTTTCACTGGCTTAAGTTTCCCGCACACTATTGCCTCCTGGGACATCATTCAAGATACTTTGTATAACAAGGAGAAGAGCACCCTAACAAATTATTCCCATCTCCACTGATAGAACAGCTTTTCTGTCAGGGGCTGGAAGGCAATGTTAAATCTAACTTTGTGAATTCCTAGATTTCTTTCTGATGTGAGAGCAGTGTCAAGAAAATCCGTTGATGAACTTGGCTAAATGTTTTTGAGAGTCCTGGCAATATCAGTGTTAATCAAGGGAGCAAATCTGTTGCCATACCCATGTCCATGTCTATGTCTGGACACGACTGTCCAGGTGCTCAATCTTGATTTTTGAGATGTTGGTCTTCTGGGAACTACATCATAACAAGGTAATTTTTTTCCAAAAAGTCACTGAAGAGTCTGATGATCAAGCAATGATGGGTCAAGTCCCACAGTGCTGCTGTCTTCTTCATCAGTTTGCATTACGGTTCCCTGAAATGTACACTGTGAATGGTATCTTTTCTCTTAAAAGTAACATTTTTGCTATAGGAAAAGGGCCCACAAGGTGGCTCAGGTGGAAAAGAAATGCAGGATTTTTGATCTCTAGTTAGCGCATATATGACAGGGAGAGAAGAGTGCTACTCTAGAATAGCTGTTTGAGACTGTCCCAAAAGATCTGTTGATTTGAATGCAGCTATTGATGAAGAGGTGCAGAATACCAAATCAGCAGTACTCAGTACTGAGGGGACCTCATATTAAGAGATCAAGAGCTGAGACAAAATAGCCTGGACATGTGAAGAAAATTGTATCCTAGTGATCCAGATTTTAGGGCCTGGCCCTTCTCACTTGCCCACAGGTAACTTCTCCAAAAATTAAATGTACCCAAGCAAGACTGAAAACTACACATCTTTCAACATTTTCTTCCAAGTCAGTCAAGGAAGTTTCTGTTGAGCCTCTTGTGTTTGAAAAATCCTTTCCAAAGCCTGTGAAGTAATTTGTATTATTATAAGATATTTACAAAAAGAAGAAGTGCAGAATCATAGAATGGTTTGGGTTGGAAGCAACCATCTAGTTCCAATCCCCATAGGCAGGGACATCTTCCACTAGATCAGGTTGCTCAAAGTACCATCCATGCTGGCCTTCAATACTTCCAAGGATAGGGCATCCACAGCTTCTCTGGGCAACCTGTGCCAGGGCCTCACAACCCTCATAGTGAAGAATTTTTTCATAATATCTAACCTAAACCTACACTCTTGCAGTTTGAAGCCATTACCCCTTGTCCTGTCACTACATGTCCTTGTAAAATGTCCACCTCCAACTTTCCTGTAGGCCCCTTTTAGGCACTGGAAGGTGCTACCAGGTGTCCCTAGAGACTTCTCCAGGCTAAACTACCCCAACTGTCTTAGCCTGTCTTCATAGGAGAGGTGCTCCAGTCCTCTGATCATCTTTGTGGCCTTCTTCTGGACTTGCTCCAGCACGTCCATATCTTTTCTGTGCTGAGGGCCCCAGAGAAGGATGGAGTACTCCTTCTAAGGTCTCATGAGAGCAGAGTAGAGGGGTAGAATCACCTCCCTTGCCCTACTAGCCACACTGCTTTTTAGTGCAGTCCAGGGTATGGTTGGATTTCTGGGCTGCAAATGCACATTGACAGCTCATGCTGAGATTCTCATCAGCCAGCAACCCCATCTGTATGGCTAACAAATTTCTCATGGCAATAATTCATAATCCAGCAGTTTATAATATATCATTAGCCATTGGCTATTGTTTGTGTTCCATGAGTGGATGATGGGGCAGACATATAACAGTTGAATGATAGGTGGAGAACAATGTTTAAGCCTGCTGATATAAGTACTGGGTAATTCAGGATTTCTAAGCCATAGAATCATAGAATCACAGAGTAATTTAGGTTGGAAAAGACCTTTGAGTCCAACCATTAACCCAGCACTGCCAAGTCCACTGCTAAACCATGTCCCCAAATGCCCCATGTACACATTTTTTAAATACCTCCAGGGATGGCAACTCAACCATTTCCCTGGGCAGCCTAAGACAAGATTTGGTAACCCTTTCGGTGAAGAAATTTTTCTTAATATCCAATCTAAACCTCCCCTGGCACAACTTGAAGACATTTCCTCTTGTTCTATTGCTTCCTACTTGGGAGAACAAACCGACCCCTACCCTCCTACACCCTCCTTTCGGGTAGTTGTAGAGAGTGATAAGATCTCCTCTGAGCTTCTTTTCTTCAGGCTAAACAACCCCAGCTTTCCCAGTTGCTCCTCATGAAACCTGTGCTCCAGACCCTTCACTATCTTTGGATATGCTCCAGTACCACTTTTTTCTCCCTGAATCATCTGAATAGCCACATAAGACACAAGCAAAACAAACATATCTGTGCTTCACAATTAAATGCAAATCAGTCCTAGAAGATATGTAGAAGTTTCTTCTCATCACAGTCTGAACTATCATCTGAGCTAGTCTCTGTGCCAATGGTATTCTATTTTCAAATGTCAAATTTGGAAAGCGACAGTCATTTCCACATCACCTTCATTGCAGTTTGCAAAGAGTAAGTAGTAAACAAAATAATATAAATTATATTAGAGAAAGATGGCAGGGTTTGAATTGCCTGACTAGGGCAGAATAGGAGCACAGCAGTTATCTGATGGTTTTGCTTTGTGCTTGCATAAAACAGTGTCCTCTTTGCTAACAGTTGTGGGTTGAAATGTCACCAGATGGATGGTTTGTTAAAGTGAGACTATTCCTTAGTTAGCAAAGACTAATGCTTTTGTTCTTTGACCATATGGTTCCAACTATGATAAGTAAAGCCTTTCAGATGAAGCATCACAGACCCTCATGTAACTTCCCTGAGACAAATGTAAGTAGCCTTTCTGCCTTAAATGCCTTGTTAAATATCTCTTTTTGTAGTTACCAGTGACAAATTCCTTCCAAAGAAGCAGAGTAACAACTCTTGCTGATGTGAAATAACAATTTCTCAAATCTGCTGAAAAGAGAGTGACAACACATAAAGTTTCAAAGTTTAGAGAGTAATTTTCCATGTTGTATTTTGGAAACAGAAGCCTTCAGGATATCAGTTTTGCTGAAAGGAAACAAGCATCTATGCCTGTTATCCTCAACACTTATCACTGAAAAAGCCAACACTAGAACCGGGTGATATTTTCACATCCAAAGTGCAGATGGTGGGAAGGATGCCTCACTGGGATGCATCGCTAGCACAGGTATGTTCTTGCAGACCCATTCTCATTTCCACAGGGAGAATAGTCAACTGCCTTCATCAGCTTCTCTCCAAATAGAAGGAGGCATATCAACAAAAGCTAGCACCCAGGACTGGGGTTCTCTCCCCCAAACAAACAGACTTGCTCAGTGCTTTTATGGATGCCTCCTTGAAATCTCCTAAAGTGCTGGCCTTCAGTTCCCACACATGCACCAAGATATTTCTTATCAGTACAACGCGAAAGAGAGGTAAAAGATACAAGGCACTAATCACAAAATATTCCCACAGATACACCAAGACCTGAGAAACCAGAATGTTTTTATCCTGGTAAGTCTGTAGTCTTCCCCTTTGATGATTCTTCCCCTCTTCTTTAAACACTGAGGACATTATTTACGAGGTTCAGCAGTCTTTAATCTGACAGGAAGCCTGATTAAAGACTTTTGACACCTAGCCCTTACCCCCAAGCATGGTGGTGGCTGAAGGCCATGGATCCCATCTTCTGACTCCAGGACTGCTGCTGTGACACCCATGGTCCTGCTCCAGCCCCTGCTCCCACAGCACTCCACTGATGCCCTAGGAGTGCCTCAGACTGTTGCCCTACATAAATTTCTCCTCCCCGACAGAAAACTATTCTGCTTCATGCTACCATTATTACTTTGCATTACTGATTTGTTTTAGAGGGCCATATGATCTCTACATTTTCTAACCAAACTGGTTAGCAGACCTAGATGAAAAATTGGCCACTTACATTATTAAACTGTAGTTTTTTAAGAATTCCTTCAAACCAAAGCCCTATGCCAAATGCATTTAGATGAGATTAACTAATTTTACATAACATTTTCTAGGCAGTATTTACATAACAGCAATGTTATGAGATAGTAAGGATGCCTGGATCTGATGAATGACCAAAATAAGGGCAACTTAGAAATTACATTTCCCACAGATGAAAGAAATCAATCAAATTGGACTTATCTCAAAAACCAAGCTCCTATTAGATACATACAAAAGCAAAGCTCTCCATATGAAGGCAATAACTGTTCTCAATAGCCATGGAGTTTACCTGAACTGAATTTTGGGGGAAAAAAGACAACTTTACAGAATGTGTGTATTTTTTAGTTGAAATTATCCATATTGTTTCCAGGCACATGTGATCTGTAGTGGGAGCTCTCATCTCCATGCAGACTGATAACCTAGGTGAGGGATACCCCTTACCAAAATCATCTTCCTTTCCCATATCACTGCCTCCTTATGGTTATACATTTTACCCAGTCTGTTCCCAAGCCCTGCCACATCCTTGATACTCCTGGCCCCATGGGTTGGGGAATGGCAGGCTGCACCAATATGTGATATCGTTACAGCTGTTCTCTCCCTCTGAAGAGATAGGGGACAGGGGCGTTCTACCAAAGCTGTGTGAAAACTGAATTTCTATAGCTAATCTCAAAAAGCAGCAACATATCAGAAGCCTGGTGGGAAGGAGCACCAGGGAGCTCTCCAAACAAAGACAGTTCAAGGCAAGGTCTCCACTGCTATAATTTTTTTTGGGGGTTGTGGAAAGAAATAGGCCCCATCCCTCCATGGGAGGAAGGTCCCTGGCAGAGAAAGGAAGCAGTGACACCCCCAAGGAATCTGATAGCAGCTACAGCAATAATTCTCTGGGGCTGAACTTGGCTATGTACATAAACATCATGTCCCATATATGGGGTGGCCAAAGGGTGTTGACTTTTCAGAGAGGAACCTATGCAGTAATAACTCTGTCAGATGGTGCCCCAGCCTCCATGTCCCCAGCTTGTGGTCAAGCACTGAAACTGGTCTGCCAGTAGCTGGAAACAGGTGGTCCCCGGGGAGTCTTTCAGACCTGTTAATGTCTCAAAATATCAAATGTCCTACCAAAAAGCAGACATATAAAGAAAACTATACTTGATGTAATTTGCTTAATTATAGACATTCATCAGTTACAAATCTTGTGGCAGCTGAGGATCTAACCTTCTGCATGCAGAAGGGGTAGGTTCAGTCTTTAAATATTTACAAACCTACCAGATATTGATCAAAAATTGTAAGTGCCACACCTGAGGCATAAACAAATTGAATCTTATTTCGCATTTCTCAAAATTTAACCATTATTTACAGCTAACTGATCACTGACTGAAGTCTCTGGATATTCTGGGCATATTTGCTCCACTCTTCATAGAATTCATAATTTTTAAACTTTTTTTTGCATTATTTAAGATAGAGTTGCTTTTCATGTTTGCATGCAAGCTTTGTTCAGGCAGTCCATATATTTAAGACATGCTTTTCGCTCAAAAAAAGATGTGTTCTGAGCTCTTCAGTGAGTGGCAGGGAATTTTTTCTGATGGGTGCATTCCCAGGACACATGAGGAATGAGTTAACACGGAGCCACTTGCCAACCTGGAACATAGGAAATGATGGATCAGTGTCCTAAATCAGCATGCATGATAGCAATCACATAAACAATGTATGAGTGGGATGATGAATTATACCATTTACAGTATGTGAAAGGTTGCTTAATTTTTTTTTCTTCCCCCAAACTGAGTGTTAGCACTAAAATGAACAAAAGTTAAAGTATTATATTAGCTCTTCTTAAGAAGAAGAGCTTAAATACAAAGTGTCGTAGGTAGTACAGACATCATTAAGTGTATTGAGCTAAGAAATTGTAAGGAAAAGAAATGTAGTTAGTTAATATTTCTTCTGGGAAATTTTTCCCTTTTGTTAAATATCACCATTTATTAATCATATCTAGGTAATTCCTAGCTCAACAGTACATTCAAAGTAGATTATTTGAAATTAAATTTGAAATTAATTCAAATTGAATTTTCTTATACCATAGAAAAGTATAAGGGCTGATCTTTAAATTAAATGCTTTCCTTCCTGGAGGAAAACCAGTAGCCTATATATGTGAGAATGCAGTTAAAATACTGGCACCAGCAAAAGGATTTCTCAGATTTTTTTTTTCATATTTCTAGAGTTTCATTGGAAAATATGCTGTCTGACCTCCTGAGGGAGCAAAGCATCTTCTCCACAAATTATTTTGGAGAGCTTGGAAGGAAAGCAGCCATTTGCTTCAGCATTGTACTCTGTGGGTTGCTAATTTGAGTTTCTGTAAAATGGAACCAGTTTCAAATGCCTCAAGTGATTCCTATCAAGCACTGACATTTCCAGATAAGGAGAACATTAGCTCCTCTGTTGTCTTTCTCTGCAGCTTCAGCAGGCTGGTTCTTAGCCTTCTGCTTACTAATATCACTGCATATTTATACTAGCTGCTTTTGTTCTCAGTGCCAAGTGACTGGAATTACTGGGAGGATTTCTACACTGTAGGGAAGAACATAGATTTTTTATGAGGCAGAAGCAGCTTGGTAGAAGAATTGAAAAAGTGTAATTTTTATAGGTCTTGAGGTGAGGAAAAGTGAGTGTTACAAGGGTTATTTGATGAGGTAAAGTCCCCTCAGGTATCTGAAACCCTCAAGAGGCTATTGAAAGAAGGAAATTAATTCAAGAATGTCTTGCTAGTCAGGTTACGTCAGGAGTGGGTTTTGCTAGTGGCTGAGTGGGAGGGAGAGGTGTGTTGGTGTTCTTAGCTGTGTGAAATGGGCATGCCTGAGCAGCTGGTGTCCAGTACCTTGTTTGCTGATGGATCTTGATGACTATCATGGCCTCTGAAATTACTTCTGGAGGTCTAGTCTGGTCCTTGTCCCGCTGATGCTCCAGGCCAGCTGAACGAGGGCACTGTTCCTGCTTGGTCCATACACCCCAGCACCTGGTCTGTGGAATTAGTGGATGCACAGAATTAATGCCAAACACACAAATTTAACGTTTTTCATTATTGCTTTCTGAAGGATCTCCATCAGCTTCTGTAAGCACTGGTGGAGGGAGGGAGTCAGTCTGACGGCTGACAAAGGCCATCCTGGCTTCACATCATTCTTTCCTGAGAACCTCTGCTGGGGTTGTTCAGAGGGAGAAACACACTGGAAGTCCTACAGCACCTTGCCATTGGTAAAAAAGTAACAGAGGTAATTGAGTTCCTTCACTGCGACAAAAAAACCAGTCCACTTTCAATTAATGTGAGGAGAAGAGGGCTTTCATCACTTGTGTAAAGTTCACTAAATATTGTTATTGGTGGTTGACCATAAAATAAAGCTGGGTTCATATGGATTAGTGGTTTTAATGCCAAGGATAACTGGGCTGGGAGATGGTCACTTAAATTTTTAGAGTTCATCATTATGGCTGTTATCTGGTGATGTTATTTTTATAGCAGCACTAGGAAGCCTTCGTTACTTACCACTAAGTACATGACAGAATTGTGACCATTGCCATCAGCAGTTCGTGACTTGCAGGGGAACACATAATACTGGCCTGCTCGTACAACTGCTGCAGGACCATGGTACAACTTATGAGTCTTCTAAATTTTTTTAAAGATATTATCATTCATACCAATAGGGACTCGATTTTTCCCAGTTCAAGAGATATCCATCAATGAAAGAACTGAAAAACTATTACGTAAGAGGTTACAGAGCAGATTAACAGAATTAATGGTAATGGCCACCAGTCCTGGAAATTATGTTCTGAGTTTTGAGCTCCATGTTTTTAACAGTTTATTCTGTTCATCAGTCTTTGTTACTTTTTTAAGGTGAAGAAATAAACAAACCTCCCCAAAATAGGATCATACTGTTACACATATATATGGAGCTCTTGAGGATAAGCACATTTATCTTATTTTTTGCTTTAGTTTTGAAAATACACTGTCCACTCTTTGCTGTTGTTTCTACCCTTCTCCCATTAGGACGACCATCAGCTCCAAATGGGATGCTGCACATTGACAGAACTGGGGCAGAATGAATTTTCAAAGGTGCGTGCAGTGTTTGCACACGTGAGCAAGGGCCATGATACAGTAAGGTCGTTCATTCACAGTGAATATTTTTTTCTGTTTTGAGCTGCACTGGAAGCAGAAGTGATTTAAAAAGCAGTTTGTTTCTGTTGCTGGGATCACTTTTGTCGACTGTTTGACTGGCATGTAAACAGAGGCTGGTTTTCCAGGGTGGCCCTTAATACCTCATACAAAACCAACCATCAAGCTGCCACAGCGTCACTTATTGCAGAACATTGCTGCACAACCTTCACTAATGAACAGCAGCAGCCGGATTCCTCCCAGCACAGAGGAAGGAAATATTTCTCTAGATCTGATGTCTTTCACTTCTCCTGCTCTGAGTTATAAATATTCTAGTGCATGAGCTCAGATGAATAATGCTCATACTACAAATAACTAAAGCTAAGGAACTCCATGTTTAAAGGTGAAGAATCATTTATTTTGGAATATAAAACGTGGGTTTTTTCTTTTGTTTTGTTTAGCAGCTTTCAAATGTGAACAAAACCTTCTATGAAAGAATTGAAATTATGGCGTTGAGGTTTCATTTTTAAACCTAGAAACTCAGGTGCAGATTTCTATCCAGCTTAGGTTTTAAGATACTGTTAAATACTTTAGGAAAACGTGGGGGGGGGGGGAGAAGGAGTCCTGTAATTATCAATATGAATGTATATAATGTCAGGAAAACCCTTCTAACTGATCATTCTGTTTTCTAGCAACCTCATATATGCTGGGTTTTCTTTTGTCTTCTATGCAACTGCACCATTAAGAAACTTTTCTGACTGCACAGTTCAAATCCACATAGAGAATCTGAGATTTTATTGTTCCTCTTTTGTGAGGCTGTGGTTAGTAATGACTTAAGTAATGTTTCATAATCTATTTGCAGTCTGGTATCTCCTTGAAAAAGACAGACAAGCTTGACTCTTTCTTTTATGAGATAACTCCTCAATATGTGTCTTCCTGGCAGAATTGTACTGATTTAAATGCAAGAATAAGGAATTAAATAAACATAGGAAGGATTGATTTTGAATAACTGAACACTTGCGATACACTACAGACTACTTTTTGTTTTGAAAGTGCTGAAGTGAAAAGACAGATTTTAGTTTTGTTCTCCCATAGAATAATTTTGAGAAGCAATGCTAAGGAAATTATGAGATGTATCAGCAATAAATGTCTCTGGCATATCGAGGGATTTATTCATTAGGGACAGCATGACACAGAAATTCACAAACTGATAGGATTATTGGTGCAGATATTGCCCATGGGCATGCACAGGACTGTCTCGTTACTGCAACTATTTAGCAGGGAGCCTTTCTCATCCACCTTTTAAATTTTTCCCTGCCAAAAGACTGCAGGCCAAAACCAGTCATTCTGCATTTGGCTGCTACCTGTTACTATTCCTTTCTTTTTTGGCTAGTAAGCACCTTAACCCCTGTGGTGCCTGCTCTCTTTTTTGTCTTTGGTGTACACATTAAAATGGAACATGTTTAAAACCTCTACACTTTTGAATGGGGACAATGACTGTTGAAAAGCAAGAATTTTAAAAACTTTAAATAGGCTACAATTTAATATATGCATTTAACAAGATGCCTATTGCTGGGTTTGCAGTTTCTCATGCAGATTCAAATGCCTTCAAAGGTGTCTTTTTCCTAGACACTGACATTGCCCAGTCACCAGCTCCAAAACATGATAGGTAGCTCCCGTAGGCACATTGCACATCAGTGCTTCAGCAAGGCAAGAAGACCAGTGCCTTTAAAAGGGAGGCCCACTAGACGAGTAGGTCCAGCTTTTCAGTCCAAAGCAGTAATAAAAACATCAAACAAGTCCTATCAGGAGAAGGCTGGATCATGTTAATTATGAGCCTACACAAACACTTAAGACTATGCATGACTGTCAGTACACAATGGACTGTCCACATCTTCAGCAGAAGGCTTGGATACAGATCAAGTATAGAAAGTCTTCTGTTTTCAACTTGAGCAATAAGTTGTTTCTTCATTTCAAGCCAATATAAACTGTCTCCAGCCCTTCTTAGGTTTGTGACCCCCTAGATGACTTTCCTCACTCTTCAAGTATTCCTCTATAATACTGTGGGGATGGTCATAAATGGGGATGGTTCAACGGCTTGGAAAGAAATCCCAACAAGTCCAAAAACACCTCCATTTGAAGTCTTGTGGGCAAGCAACACACTACCAGTGCATCCTACTGCTGGCAGCCTTATTTGTCACCTGAAAGATCTGCTCCAGAGCTGCAGCCCAGCTCACTGTCTATGCTATGTCCCCACAAAAACATAGGTTTTGTTGTCTGAGAGAGAAGGGGTAGGCATGCAGTTTAGGTCCAGATTTTGCTTCACAGCACTCTTGTTACACACTACAGAGAGTACATTTGCAATAGTAAATCTCTCTCTGGTTATATTCAATCTGCACATCATGTACTTGTCAATTTAAGAAGTAGTATTTTCCAGTTCATTTAGGTGAGCACAAAGAATGTGTTACACCAAGTTACAGATAATGTTTGTTCATGAATAGGCATGAAACTTTTCACATCTATGAATTAAAGCCAAAGCTACTTTTCTGTTTGTATGTATCAGCACTTTGCTCCTGTTACCACCTAAACCACCAGGCTCCAGTTTTGACAGTTTTATCACTAAGAACTCCTCAGCACCTCTGGCTGGGATGCATTTTGTGCTTTCCATCATCATGTACAGTAACTGTGTCTTTGTTAACAAATACCTTCAGCTCCTCACTCTCTTTATTAAGATCTGGCTCCTACAAATACATGGCATCTTCACAGCCTTGCTTGGCAACTGATGATTCAAACAGCTACAAAAGACACAAACTTCCTCACATAATCCTCTGTTCTCAGAGGTTTTGCATCACCTCTCTGCATGCCAGATGCCCAACCATCCTGCTTTCTCCATCCCATCCCAGCTTCTCACCCACTTGTTTTGGTTGAACAAGACCCTATCATCCTCTACTTTATATCTAGCAATTATATCCAAAGATGCTCAGAGACCCTACTCATTTCCTGTTGTCCTCCAGTTTTATCACTGAGGATATTTGTGCAACAGTGGTATAGTCCTTACCCTTAGAAAAACTACTAGATTGGGCCAAATAGATAAACAAATACTGTCTCCAAAACCAGTTCTGTTGGATGCATCACAGCCTAACTGCATCTCCCAAACTCTGATACTCAAAGCACTTGAAAATTTTAGCTGCATGTCTTTCTCAACAGCACATCCTTCATGTGTTTGTTCTCCTATATATAACTTTTACTCCCTATTTGATGAAAATATTTGCATAATTAAAAAAAACCCAACAACTCCCCCAAGTAGAATGGCAAATCCACTTTTGGATTTCCCCACTTTTTCAGTGGTTCACAGTACTAACCTTACTTACCTCCCAAATATTTTACTTTGTCTATACAGCATAAGTCATGAAAAGTTTCCCTATGCTTGTGAACACGTCCCTTAATTCTTTGTCCCTTTTCCTCAAGAGAATACAGTGCCTTGGACAAGATGGATATTTTGCTGCAATGCTCATTGCTCAAAAGGAATTCCCCAAGCTGGCAGGGCTGACATCCTTTGCCCAATGCTGCACACAGGTATTCCTCCCCCCCCTGCATGCAACCACTCTGTTATTACATGTGGTGTAATCAAATCTTACCTCAAAAAAAGCAGACATATTAGCATCTGCAGTGAATTACTTTTTGGCTATACAAAATCTATGTTCAAAAAAATCCCTTCTGTATACCATGCACTTGAAAAAAATCATAAAGATCAAAATATAAAGCTATAGTTTTTACATCCATATATGTGTGTTTATATGTATATATTTAGATAATCATATATCATTCAACTTTTTTCCACCCCAAAATAACAGTTTATGAAGCAGAATAAATAGCATCAATTTGGCAAAACATGATCCAACAGCAAGTCCTCTCAAATGTTTTTTATTCTTAGTGCAGGGAAATAATTTCAGTCTGGAAACTATAAAATCCATTTGTAGTTCAAAGTGCTTTATTAGGTTTCTTTTCACATTCAATAACTTTGAATGCAACTGACAACGTTTCATTGGAAGTTTTACATAGCTAGCAATACTTCCACTTATTGTCTTCTACACTGAAACAGTGACTGTCACCAGTATATCTGTCTTAGTGAGCTTAATAGAATCATAGAATCGTTTAGGTTAAAAAAGACCTTTAAGATCACCATGTCCAACTGTTAACTCAGCACCGCCAAGTCCATCACAACCATGTCCCTAAGCACCACATTTACATGTCTTGGCAACTCAGCCACTTCCCTGGACAGCTTGTTCCAATGCCTGACAACCTTTCACGTGAAGAATTTTCTCCTAATATCCAATCTAAATCTCCCTTAGCACAACTTGAGGCCATTTCCTCTTGTCCTATCACTTGTTACTTGGGAGAAGAGACTGACCCCACCTCACTACAGCCTCCTTTCAGGCAGAGAGTAAATGTGGTTATATAAAACTCATCATTTTAACATTACCATAAAAATAAGATGCCGGTTTAACATGATTTGAGCACAAAGATTTCAAAGTACTGAGACCAAAATCAACATGGGCCTGCAATACAAGCTTTCCATGCTTTCACTAGCCTTCATGCTGCTTACTGTACATAGCAAGTGGTCCATATAACAATAAAGGACGAATCTCAGCACTAAATGCTGTGAACCTAGGCTCTGAGCTACACTGCCCACATGCCCTTCCTCCATTTACATCCAACTGCTAAAAGTTGCTTTTACATCTTCCCATTTTGTTTGCTTGATCCCAATTATATTTAACACCAAAATTTAAACAATATGTGAACCAATCCAGAACTGAATGCTTACCATTAAGCCAAGAACATACAATTTGAGTAATGAAATATTTTAAAGACAGAATTCAATTTTCATTGTATTTTTATTCTTGTTTCTTAATCAAACCCACATGGTATGCATTGTGCTTAATGAAACTACAAGATTAATATTTCAACAAGCCAGCCAGTACATAAACCCACAACTGAGCATAAGTTGAAGAGGTTATTTTAAAATATTTCTGAAAAAGCCTTGGATGAAAGAAGCACCCTCCTGCAGGCTTGAGCCTGTTTTCTCCTCCAGGAGTGATCCAGAGAGCAGCTCTTCTTGACCACTGAGCTTTGCCACCATGCACTATTCCATGCCTTTCAGTTCCATGGCAGAGAACACATCAGGCTGGAAATCAAAGTTGTTGTCATCCATTTATTTCCTTATGACGCTGTTGTCTGAAACTTTCACCTTGGAGAACTTGAGAGTCTTCCCTCTTTCTTTAGGACTCTATTGATTGTTTACTGTGTAAGGGTTTAACACAGCTCCACTTTCATGGAGTGTTCTATAGTGTCTCCTGTTTCTCTCTAAAGAGAGTTAATTATAGTTTCTTTGCCAACAACAATTGTTTGAGTACTGCAAGTCCTCATTCTTTTAGCTAACATATTTGAACTAATGGATTTATATGATATAAGCCATAAGAATGCAGAATTCGAAGTCTACTTTTATTTTGAAATTAATGCACAACATAAATTTTAGCCCCATGTTATGTAATTATAGTATTTTATTAACATCATGTTTCAGGTACTTATTAAAGTATCTCAAGAGGCAAAAGCTCCTCTCACACAGTGTAATTATACATAAAGCTCCCAAATTAGCTTGGTCAATGTACAGTCCAGCAGCTTAACATCTTGAAAAGTGCTTACCAAGTCATGGTCACACGGACATCAAACTTCAGAGCATAATCTAAATCTTGCTCCTTTGGCAACTTCTACAGCCTCTTCCACCCTCCACCCTCTGCCTTGTCCTCTCCCACTTTTTGCTTCTCTTCCCAGATGTATCTACATTTCCTTCTTCCTCCTGGTCCCTCAAGCCATACCTGCAGGAGAGTGCAGTATGTCACAAAGCAGCAGCAAAGCTAACACTCTCTAGCATATTTGCTCTTCAAGGCAAGGACTACAAGAGTTTAACAACTAGTGTGAAGTGCACCTTTTCTCCAAGGCTTGCTCTACACTATCAGCTTCTTGCCTTAATGGTTGTGTGGGGGATACAGTGATGCAACTCCCTGAAGACTAAACACAGGCGACCTTGAAAAGAAGTCAGTGCAGCCAAGCAGATATTCCTTATTATTTGAAGCCTCCATACCTATCTGACACTACTTGGCAGCTCCTTTCATCTTCAACTGCAGCAAATCCTCACCTCATTCACATTTCCTTGCCTCTGTACAAAAGCATGGTTTGTCATGCCCTTGCATGATTCCCCCCCTCAGAACAGCTCCCTTTCCCTGGTGAAGGGGCAAGGAGCAAGTCTCACTGGCACTTGGTTAAGAGCTGCAATCCCACTAGTAATATCTCATCAGCCCATTGACATCACTGCACCGGGAAAGCCTTATGCAAAAGAAATCTCTGAGCTTCAGTTGCTTCCTCAGGCCCAGCCATAACTCAATAGCAAAACCCACTACTTGTAAGCAATTAAGAGTCATCAGGAAAGTGATAATTCCTCTGCATTAAACACATATTTAATCCTGTACTTTATTAGTTATGAAGGTTAAATCATGAACATACTTCTGATGGGATTCAATTTTTTTTTTAAACACTTAAGCCTCAACTCAAGCTAAATAACACACGAGTCAAAGGTGATCGCTACATGCTTTACATTACATTTATTCAGATGAATATTGACCTTCTGTAACCCTTCTCCCCCCCCCCGCTTTATTAATGAAAGGATTACTCATGTGACAATAAGCAGCAATGGAAGAAACTGTGAAATATGAAAAAGATAGAAGCAAAAGTAAAATAGGTCACTGTGTATAAAGTGAGGAAAAGAACTACAGAATCACAGAATGGTTGAGGTTGGAAGGGAACTCTAGAGGTCATCTGGTCCAACCCCATGCTCAAGAAGGGCCACCTAGAGCAGGCTGCCCACGATTCTATCCAGACAGCTTTTAGATATCTTCAAGTATGAAGACTTTATAACCTCCCTGGGCAACCTGTGTAAGGGCTCGGTCACCATCACAGTGAAGAAGTGCTTCCTGATGTTCAGACAGAGCCTCCTGTGTTTCAGTTTGTGAAAAAAGACACGAAAGGATGACAGCTGATTGCTGTATCTATGTACATTTCCACAAACAAAGACCATCCTTTCTCTGCCTCTTGCAAGGAAGCAGCACCTGAAGAAACTGTTACAGTCAGCCACAATTTGGGGATGTGCTAATGGGAGCTGGGAGTCACTATAGCAAAAATGATAGAACTCACTGCAATTGAACTTACTTGACTATATATATAAATTTAGACACATTCAAGTCACCCAGCTGCCAAAATGCAGAGTATTAAATAGTTTCTGCTTGCCTCAACGGGACTACTTGCACCAGCTAAATATGCTACTGCCATACTGTCAATGATATTTTTCACAACTAGTGCTACTGCAAGTTACTACAAAACACATTTAATATTTTACTGTGCAAGTGGGTCAATATCAATCAAGACTTACTTTTAAAAAGAAGAGAAATTTATCCTTTTACTACAGCTGAAGAACATTCATAGGAACTCTGCAAGAGACAAAGTGTTGGTGCAAGAACGTGGTTTACAAAACTTGAAAGGTAAGAGCCATCAGACAAGGTAAAAACTGTCATTGCACAAAAAGGCAGCACAACTGAACTCAAAATAAAGTGGTAATCATTCACCAATAGTCTAATGTTGTTTTTTTCATAAGGCTCAGGATTTCGTATGCTCATTTCAGAAAGTTAATATATACGTATATATAATTCAGCAAGTAATTACTTTTATGTTGGCTATATGAAGCCAAGTTTCAGCTCCCTCATTCTGCAGCTAATTAGGATGAGTTTTCAGCACACCACCTCTAATATCTTAAATATAGACTCAACTGCTCTGACCTATCTTCAATAGTATTAGCATTAGTATTCCAAAAAATAAATCCTGGTTACAGCAGAGATTATTTGCAGAGTACAGTAAGCACAATGGCACCTGGCTGAGTTCCTACCTTGTCTGCTACACAATGCAAGAAAATAAATTCAGGATTGCTTAGCAGTTCACTTCCTGTCCTACAAATCCACTTACTTATAGCGCAATGTCCTGTTTGTACCAGGACCAGGTTTGCCTCCTCTGTCTCCAAGTACACTGCATGGCATCGTTAACCCACCTCAAATACTGCAACTCTACTTCTACTTCTTGTGTGTTGGTAACTTGGGTATCCTGTAAAACATTTCTATCCTGCTGCCCGAAGATTCTGGGAAAAGACCATCGCTACCACCAGAAACAAAACAAACAAGACTCCAGAAGTTGCTGCTCTGGGTGGGCTTTCAGGGCACTTCACTTCACGTGGTTCCAGAGAAGCTTCCTGAATATAACGGCCCAGGCAGAAGATAAATATAAATATTCCAGGGCTTTTGGTAGCCAGCTCATGACTTCCAATACTTTATTTGTATTTCCTGAGACTCTATGCTCTATTTATAAATTGTTTATCACACAGTTGCTAGAAGTCAGTAAGTCTACCTCTGTTTCTAGTAAAACAGAACAAGTCAGTTCCATGAAAACACATGTGAAAGGCTTGTCGTTTTCATCTCTTCTAATGGCATTTTTTTGTAAAAGAGTTAGATTTTTGCTTAAAACTTCAGCTCAAAATCCAATCTCTGGAAGCTAAAGTAAGCACATTCCCCAGCTCTGTCAAGTCCAGTGGCATTCTGAGACTAACCAGCTAAAGGTTGTGCAACTTGCCTATAGTCTATATTCCCTATGCTCCTAGTTATCCTCCCAGCACAAATTAAAAAAAAAAAGCACCAACACTTTAACTTGCACACTTGCCCATCATCCAGCAGTGCAAGACATACCTAAATCTTGGCAATTAAGGAGATCCCAACCTGGCAGAAACAAAAAGGCATGGGATAATACGTTTTATATTTTAAAATTCTAAAATATCTCTTTTAAAATTCTGAATTCGAACTTCAGCACCTCTGTCCAGATTTCAAGCACATACATACAGCTAAATCAATACAAGGGAGTCTGGCCCATGCTCAGATCCTTTCAGTTTCAACCTTCAGAGTACTTTACAGCAAACTCCTTTATTCTTCTCCAGTTTGCAGAACAATAAATAGGTTGGTATAATTTCCTCTGCCTCTGCCCCTTCAAATAACAGACTTGTACTATTTTGGAAATTCTTGTAATTTACTCAGCATGCTCATTTGCCACTCTTCCAATGAGGAAAGGACTGTAATTGGAATAGACACTCTGAAGTGTCAAAAAGCACTAAAAAATAAAGCAGCAGTTTAGAGTACGTCTCCAGTGATGCACTGGAAGGAAAGCAGACAATGCCAATGAGTCATTGGAAAATAACGTGTATAAATGCATTTAGAGTTTGGCATTTAGGCTTTATATTAAATAGCATCTCTAGTTCTTTCTCTGTTTCCAATTCCTGCATCATCTTAATCAAAAACTACTGTTAATAGGTTAGCCAAAACTTTATCTCCCGTTCAAGGCCCCAAGCACTGCCACACACCTTAAGCTTGCTTTGTGAGTCTTACACTGCAAAGAAATGAGAAAGTTCAAATGCCAGGGTACTATCAGATCCCATACACTTCAGTGTAAGAATAAAGCACAAAATCGGAAGCGTTAAGATCTTTTTTACTCTTATCTGAAGGCCACATGATTTCCTGTATCAAAGCAGAAGTGTCACCAAAAGGTCACTATTCAAGTATTACTTGTAGGACAGGAGGTACAACATGCTGCAGACGTGTGGCAAGCACAAGTGAGGGCTACCAAGAGGCCAAGCAATATTCACTCACCCTGCCTTTAAAACTGGTCAGACTGATTACCAGGAAACTAAAGCAGGCAGAGTATCGGTTCCAGCTGTAACATTTTAAAGGGAAGGCGAATGAACTCTTCATTCCCACCACAGCTGGACTCAGGTTTGCCATCTGCCATCACACCCAATCCACTGCAAGTGACTTCAGTATTCTGTCCCCCTAGTCTGGGCTGAATTTATATTGCAACAAGCTAAGACATTACAAACACGTTACACTTACCCAGAAAGTGTAAGCCTATGCTCCAGTCTGTGGGTTTCCAGAATTGTAACAATCTATATAGAGTTTTAACCACCAAGTCTGAGTATCTAAAAGCCTCTTTAAGTTCTACTGCACCCCAACACACACACTCTAAAAGGCTATTTAGTACAAAAATTGGAAACTGCAATTTACATTACATATCCTGCTAGGCAGGAACCACCCCTAAATTAAATACAGTGGGAGTTTAGCCCTGACAGTACAAGGTGTTTCCCTATAACTGCACTGATTAAACAGTTTGCAGACACCAGACCTCCAAGTCCTTTTTAGCAGACGTCACACTGTACAACATAAAGCTGCAGGCAATTGGCCAAAAATGGTTAGCAAAAAGGATTCCTTAAACCCCCAGCATCCAAATATAGCCCTAGCTGGTCACATGGGCTGCCATACAGTAAGTGCTCCTCACTTTACCTACCCTTTGATTAAACAGTTTGAGCTAAAAAGCATGTACTTAGAATAGCATTTCAGTTTCCAGCCCAATTCCATGAACTGTATAATCTTGCTGTACCTTCCACATTCAGTATGGCAGAAAGGAAAAGTTCATTTAGGTTTCTAGTGAGCTCAAAGGGGATCATTAGCTACAAAAAGCTAACAGAATATGAGACCTCTAACATATATGCGTACACACACACATATTTATGTATACGTATACATATAAATATAAAAGCAGCATATCTGCCAGAGAATGCAGCTGCTGTAAAAGACTTCCTTGCAAACATACTCTACAGCACATACTGGTTTTCAACTTAAAAAAAATTGCCGTACCTTATTCCATCTGATCCTCTAGCAATATGTTTTTTTGTATTACTCTCATTATGATGAAAGCTGATCAGCTAATTATATCCACCTCACAAGAACTCCACAGCTTAGTTTACACATCAAGAAACTCTGCAAAATTTCTGAAAGGCAGGTCAGCTCCTGTACTTCTGCCAGACATCAAGTTAAACTGAAAAAAGTTGAGTTTGGCCCTTCCTTTCTCAGCCCTTAAAGCCACTGTCCATGTTAAGTATTGTGCAGGTGTTAAACAAGGTTGCGTTATAAAACCTTGCAATTGCACAAATAAATACAGGTGCCATTTATCCTTTCAAAGCCTCCCACCTGCATCAATGAGGATGAAGCCTTGCAGTACCCACTCACAACAAACCTTGTGATCTTTGAATATGCAGAGACTTGAAGTTGTAGCTACTATTCAACTGAAGTTTGAAGTCTGAGGTTCCTAAAGAGGAAAACAGCCCAGAGCCACAGGGCAAGGCCTAAACACTGAATAAGCACACTGACTGCATTGTGTTACACCAGGGCTCTGTGGCTCAGATTTTTGCTAGGAGTATGAAGTCTTACCACATTCCCGTCCCTAGGTAGGCTACTATTCTGTGTTACACACTTAAAACAATGCACAGTTAGGCGCAGCATCAAGCACATTCACATACCCACCGGCGACTCAGCTGCACCAAGCACCAGTTAGTTTCACATTTATGCCGACAGCCAGGCCGGCCTGACTGAACTGAAACAACCCTCGGTATTCAGATGTTGCGCTATTTTTACCGTGGAAAATCAAAACAAAGACACCCCAACAAAACTTCAGAGCGGGAGGCCACGACAGCACAGACTTTATTCCGAGGCTGCAGCGCAGGTTCCAGCGCTCGGCTGCGCCCGGGCTCGCCATCCCCGCAGTGACGTGTCCACCTGAGGCTCCGGGGCCGCCGCCGCCGCCGGAGACAAAGTTCTGTAGTGCACTGACTGCTATTGTACCCAGAGTCGGAGTGTCACAGAACTTTGCTTCCGGAGGCTCCAGTCCTCCGCCGGTACCGGCACCGAGGCCGCCCGCCAGCACAAGTTTCCCTGCCTGGGAAGGGAAGGCGCGCACGGTTAAAGGTGGGGAAGGGAGCCCCCTCCTCCTCCCCCGCGGCTCGGCGGGAGACCCGCTGGCCTGGGAAGGGGGGAAAGAAGCCAAAGAGATTTTTTTTGTCTTAAAGGAATACCCAAAAAGCAACCCCTTCACCCCCCGCCACCCGGAGCTAACGGGCCGCCCTGCGCAAGCCGCGGCCGAGGAGCTGCCCGGAGCTCTGCCGGTGCAGCCAGCGGGGGCTGCCGGCTGCCGCTGACAGCCCCGGTGCCGCGGCCCTGCGGCGGCTTCGGACAGCGCCGGGCATCCCCCCGCGGCCCCGCAGCCCCCCGCGGGAGGGACCCGAGCGGCGCCCCCCCGCCCCGCCAACCCTTCCCCCGACGACGAGCGCAACAGGTCCGGCCCGCCCGGCGCCGCCCGCAGCCCCCACGGCGGCGGCGGCCCCGTCCGGTGCGGTGCGGCCGCGTCCCGCGGGGCGGCGGTGCCGGCGGTGGCCGGTGTCGCTCGCCCGCCCGCGCCGCGCGCCCGCCGCTCCATCTTGACTTTTGCCGACGTGGAAATTTTGGGTTCGGGGACGAGCCGCGCTCTTATTGGCCGGCGGCGAGCGGGGTCGGAGGTCACGGCTGCTGTCGCCGCTCCGCGCCAAAGCCGCCTCGCAGGCGGCCCCGCCCCGCCCCGCCCGCCCGGGGGCGGTGCCGCCCGCGGGGCCCCGCAGGCTGTGGCGGTGCGGGGGCTGGAGCGCAGGGGAGGGGGTGGGGGCGGCGGCGCGCTGGGGGCTCCGTGCCCGCCGACTCGGCTCGGGCGGCCGCGGGACGGAGTTGGGGGTGCGGGGCGGGCTGGCGGGAGGTGCCCGCGGGCCCGCTGGGGGCGGGGACTCCGCGCCGGTTCTCGGTGCGCCGGCCCCGCAGCGGTACCGCCCCGGCCGGGTCCCGCCCAGCCCCGTCCTCGGCGGCCCCGGCCCGCCTCCCGCAGCCCCCGCGGGGCAGTGACTCGGTTTCAGGGGCGAAGGTGTTGCTGCTGGACGCTGACTGCTGCCGTGCTCGATTCCACGGCCACTTCAGGTGTCCTGGCTTCCCCCCCCGAGACAGCAGCCGGAGCTGCGGTGAGAGCAGGAGAATCCTCGGCTATCTCCAGTTCCCACTTCGAATTTGAAGGACTTTGGAAAGAATATAATAGCTTTTAATGAAGAATGTGTTCCCTCTCCCCAAAAGAAAAACAGAGGGACATTTGCTATCTGAAAACAATGTTTTCTGCTCTCCTCTTGAGAAGGTGTCAGGACTCCGCTAGTTCTGTGTGGAACTCATAGTAAACTGATAGTGCACAGTTGCCTACATAAAGATTTGAAAATAATTCCTGCAATTGTTTCTATCTCTTACATTGAATTAAAGCCTAGAACTTAATCCAGTCTTACTGTTCAGCATGTTCACTAGGCTAACACCGCTCACAGTTTGAAGCACTGATCCAGGGCTACTCCAGTCATGGAGGCCTCAACTGTAAAAATGCTATTGCTGTGCTTCAGACACTTGAGTAGTTCCAGGAGAGCCGTTCACCAATACAAGCGCTGTGTACATGAAGGTGTTCGTGGAGGGAGACGTGCGGACCCTGTCCTGCAGCAGCATTGCTGCACTGGTGAACTCCAGCATTTAGGTTGTCCTTGTTGCAGGATCACAGCGATACCTGTTAACCAAAACCCGAGGCTGCTATTTCAGTATACGAAAGGGAAATAAACTGAAAAATGCTTTGCAATTAGATTTTGTCTCTCCTTCTTTAGCTCTTTTGTCTGCAAAAACAGAAATGACAAGTCTTTCCCGAGGCTTTTTGTTACATTTACGAAACGTGTTCCACCCTCCCTGTCTGTGCCTTCACCATGCTCTTGAGTCATCAGCACTATTTCATCTTGCTGCAGTTTTCCCTGTGTAGTAGTATCTCCTATCTTCCTGTTCCCCCTCTATCCCTACTCCCTCCACATACACTCTCTCTGCTAGGCCACAGAGTAGGCCCCAGCCATGCCACTGCCACTCGACTGTGTGTACGAGAATATTGATTTTACAGTGTGTATGCTCTGTAAAAAAATCAATATTTCAGTAGATTGAGCAGAGCATACAGCAATGTAATGGAGCCCAGCCTGCTAATGTAATGTGCAGGGGTCCTCATTCAGAGATTGAGATCAGTCAGAAAATGGAAATATGTTTTCTTATTTTATTGTCTGCTTCAGATAAAATGTAGGTATTTATGATCTAGTGTTTAACTTACAGCAGGGCACACAGTTACTTTTAAGTCATATCCAACAGAAGGTCACATATTACAGGTGACATACAAAAAAAGCATGCGACAGATGTACAGTCAGTTTTTTTAAAGTTTAATAAACCCCCCTCTTCCCCTTATCCATCATATATCTATCAAACAACAGTTGTGAGGAAAAATGCATAATTTTTGTTTCTGCAAATAAAAATAACGTTCCTATGTTTGGTGCAAACTTGCCTTCTGATTATGTAATGAAACATGCAGTGCTTTAATGAACTCCAATATAGTGGCATGTACCAAAGAGTATCCCAAAATGAGTATAAGTGAAAAGAACAAGGGAGGAGAAATAACCAATGCATGACATAAAACCAGAGCAAAAACTCCCATTGATTTTAGTGGAGCTGGGATTTCAGCCAGAATATTCTCCATGATATATTTTCCGCTTTTTAAACCGTTGCATCATGCTTTAAAATGTAGCAAAAGTACTTGGTGCAATGACATGAGAAACCACTGCATTCTCAGGCTCAGAGACAAGACTAGTGTAAGCTAACTATTGTTTCACAGCTCTGGGGAGGCTTGATACGGTTTTATCTTTGCTTAATAATTTTATCCACTGGTTTTGTCAGAGGCTATTTCTCATCCACCAAAATCTCTCGCTGCAGCAGTGAGTACAGATCCACACAACACACAGTGGAGTGTTATGTTTGTGAACGTTACGATGCTTTGTGCTGAATAACATACATTTTGAGATGCTATGGGGGCCCTCCTATTCAGCAAAAAGGCAAAGCTATTTATTCTTTCGTCATTTGCATTAATAATTGGAGAATGATTTGGCATTTGTGGCTGCGGAGGCACGCGGGGCTGGAGCAGTAACATCTTCTTTCAGTTACAACTCAGGTTTAGAACATGACTCATGGAGAAAGCTTCCAAATGTAAAATACTGCTACCTACAAATGCACACTACACTGGGATTTCTCAAAAGTCAGTTGATTTTCTTTGGTCACTGACCACTGACTTCTGATATATGTTTCACTGTTTTGAAGAAGTGTTTGTTTTAGTATTACCAGTTGCTGGAAACCTATGCATTTACCACTCTTAAAAATGTACCTCAAGACATAAAATATGTCCTAAAGTATTTCAGCTATAGTTTAAAAAATAGTACTGTAATAAAATAAAATTAAAATATATTAAAACCACTATTATATAATATTTTGCTTAATTCTGGAATGTTTTTCTCAGTTTAAGTGGGATAAACTTCAGTAAGAGTATTATTCCAATTTAAATTATAAGGTAAAACTCATAAATGAAGATTAAGAAATAGTAATTAGTGTTGCATTTTACTTTGAGTCCATCTGTTTTGTCAGCATGCTACCAATGAAGAAAATTCAAGGATGTGGTTACTATGCAAGACAGACAAAAGCAGATGATAGAGAGGACCAGGCTGTAACTTCCTGTGAAGTAAGGCTGAACAATATTTGACAGATAGTAGCCTTAACTTAAAAGGTGGGACAGTTTTGTTACAGTATTTACTTTTATGAACAGAAGACTGTTTTGCAGGGGTCTTCCTCTGCCAGCTTTGTGAAATAGTAAATTAAGGGGGAGTGAGGGCTTGTGTTTTTGTTTTGGTTTGGTTTGTTGTTGATGGTTTGTGGTTTTTTTCATTTTTAAGCAATTAGTACATTGTAAGAGTTAGTATTTAAATCTAGTTGGAAACTGGAGTTATTCAGGATGGAAAATTAATTTTCTCATTAGTTGCAGAACTTTAATGGTATTTGTACAATAAGTACTCAGCCAAAGGCATCAATCAATATTATAGAATGTTTTAAAACAAATATAAACTATTTATATTATGAAAATTTGTGGCATTACTTATTGATAAAAGAAAAATGATACACAGAAACTCAGTGGCATATAATTCTAATTCTTAGCTGTTATTATCTGAGATTGCTCTTGATTAAATATGATTTGTGTTATATTTGTGTAATTCTGATCTTCATTACTATAAAAAATGAGCATTAGAACTGCATTATAAGGTCCTAATTGTGAAATTGCCATTGAGTAAATTAAGATTATAAGCACTGTAATGCAATATTATACTGAATGTTATATTTCCTAGTGCTTAAATTTCCTTGCATCTTAAAATCATAAAATTAATTACTAAAGTTAATAAATAATGACAGATAGTCTGTCAGTCAATGTTAAGTCAGAGAAGGATCCAGATTTCCTCAATTCCCACTCTCTCTCTAAAAAGCAGACAAAGTTGATACTTCTTTCTCTAATTGTAGAGATGTGTGACTGATGTAATTTTGCTAAAATGTGAACATGACAAAATAAGACAAGATCAGCTGTCAAATCAAAACTTTAAGATGCAAGGACATAATGCGCTTTCATTCGAGTCCGGTGGAAATCTTTCTATTGACTTTAAATACTTTTATCAATTTGTAACATGCTGGCATCAAGTGTATGAATACCTCCATTAGTTAAGTAACTAAAGCTCATAACAGCTTGTACTTTAGAAATTTGCAGGCTCAAACCCCAGATGTCTCCTAAAAAAAGTCAGGAGGACTCCGTATACATTACAGATCCCAAACAGAGTGTATCTGTCACCCTCATTTTAAAGAAGATATGAATGGGTCTGCAAGACAATCACTGCTGGGTTAGTGTAAGACTATCTGGAAAACATTAGTATTTTTGAAAACAATAGACATTTTAAAATGTGCTTTTGTTGAGCATTAAAATGAAATTAGGATCTTTCTGAGAAAAATGCCAAACAAGCATAAAAAGACAGAACCCAATAAGAATACTCTTTTTACTCTGTCTGAAGCCGTTCAGCTTTGCCTTGCTGGCCCGGAAAGAGGCTAAGACTGATTCACAATGGGGTTTGAACCTCTCTTGCCCATTTTCTCCGGGGAACGCCTGAGCAGTGAGCAGCCATCTATTTTGAGGAAAAGAAGTGAAAGTTTGTTGTTTTTTTTTTCCCTTCCAGAAATTCACTTCTGAATCTGAGAAGCCTTCTTACTAGAACAAATACTTTCCCACAAAAAGGTTCCATTTCAGCAAGTCAGCATTTTTGGATACAAATAAATATACTGTGGGAAAATTCCCACCAGGCTTTACTTTGGAGCCTTTTAGAAAAAATCATGCAAGAGAGAATTATTGGAATGGCATTTACAAAGGGATACACATATGATCCTCTATAGAGTTCAAACACACTGACATGGCAGTATCTAGGACAAAGACTTGAAAGCATTTGACCTCTCATTTTTAGAAATCACTGATACAAGAAAATCAGCCAGGGATAAATAAACAACCAAATTCTGTACCATCCACCACAAGCCACAATTTATTCAGTTTATAATAACTTTAATGGGGATTGTGCTGAAGCTTGTCATCAGACTGCAGGATCAGGACCAAGAAGGAGCAACTGAGAGCTTATTGACGTAAGGGGCCTAAGTTTCTTGAACGATGTGTCCTAGAAATGGAAACCAAGGGTTGCTCAAACTGGCAAACAGCTACTTATGTAAGTAGTCTCACTGAATTCAAACCTGCCCTAAAAAGGCACTTAACAATCTTGTGGCTGCAACAATGTGAAAAGAAGGTAAATAACTAGAATGAGAACTATGTGGGCTGTAGTCAAATGCTTCTTGCAGAAATGGCTGGAAAAGTCATGAAGTTGCCTATTTGTTTTGTCTGCCCTACATTGGCAGTTTGAGTTAAACCAATTGCTTTCACAGTGATGGAGAAGCACTTGCATAGGCTATTCCTGTGGTGAAAGCTCTAATGCCCAACACCATCACTGCCATTTTTCCAGTGGGCATGTCCCTGTGGCCTCAGTATTCAATTGCAACATTTTCTTATAGGATCATAGAATATCCTGAGTTGGAAGGGACCCACAAAGACTAGGAAGTCCAAGTCTTGGCCCTGTACATCCCAAGAATCACACCATGTGCCTGAGAGCACTGTCCAAATGCTTCTTGAACTCTGTCAGACTTGGTGCTGTGACCACTTCTCTGGGGAGCCTGTTCCAGTGCCCAGCCACCCACTGAAGAACCTTTTCCTATTATCTAACCTAAAGTTTCTCAAGCCTAGCAAATCTCAACTGGTGACCAAGGCTGAGGGAAAGAATTCATGTGGCAAAATTTAATGAGTAAATGTCAGTACTGCAGTAATACAACTGCAGACTAGTTGAGTACAAAGAATATTAAAGAAGTCACCCCATCCTCCCTGCAAACACATTTTCTCTGGGTAAAAGTTATATCATTTGCAGATACTAGTCTTGTAGGGAAGTTTGGTAAGCATTTGGGAAATTAACACTATTCTTACATGCTGAATAACCAAAGAAGATAGAGGGTAGTGGAAAAAACATATGTGACAGTTGTGTTGTGCGACAGTTTTTCTAATCCTCCTCCAAACCATTTGCCTGGCAAATCCCTTCTTTATTTACTTTTTTTTTCATAATTTTTGGGGTCTTACACACATCTCACCCTCAGGGAACAAACACAAATATTATTTGAAACCTACTTGATAAGTACCCAAAGCAATAAAATCCTGGGTAGTAACTACTATTTAAAAATATCTTTAAAAATAATATCCAATGAACATTCAAAATCAGAATATCTCTACCACATGTATTTCATTCCTACTATCTGCATCAAAGCATGAATTTGGGGAAGATATGGTTATTCAGGGGAAAGAAACTGAATCTTTACCAGAAGAGCCCTTTCCTCAGTCTCCTTAACACATACATCACAAATTCTCAAACAATCCTATGACACAGAGGCATTTCATTAGGAAAGACCTAATCTAATGGAAAGGCTTTCGTTAACTTGGGATGGAAGAGATGCTATGCTTCCAGATGAATCCCAGAGCTGTGGGTTTTCCTGGGTCATACCAGTTCTAGCTTCCTTGGAGACTGTCGCAGTGCTGAACACTTGGCAGCTTCGGTATTCATCCAGGATGCAGCCTGACTACTCCAGAAGGTACCCAGCTCCATGATCATGTTTAAAACATCAGCTTCTGTCTCTGAGGTAACAGACTGGGTATGATGACTTGGAATCCCACAGAATGAAGCATCATACAACCAGCCTTCAGAGGCCATCTGTACCTCCTTCAGAACACTATGGCTTTCCATAATAGTCTTGGAAGAGGAAGTGCACTCATCATGCCTCCTGGGAATTTCTGAAGAATACAGTTCAAAAGTTTCCTCTTTCACTATTTCCTTATTCTAAAGCAGGAAAAGTGTCTTTGTCCTGTCCAAGTCTTGAAGGGGTGAAATGAGGTTTGAAGTTCAGAACATTAATGGTCACTTAGACTTTCACTTCTGCTCAGGCCTGATTTACGGCTTACACCTTGTGGGACACATAATTCGGTTCGCCATCCGCTTAGGTCTACAGGAAGAATCTTCAGGCCAAACCATTCCAGCAACCCATTACTCTTCTGGGTTCTCAACACCATCAGGAAACATCAGTGAATGCCAAACTTTTGCAACTGCAAACAAAGGGAAATGGATATTCATCTCCACCATTACTTTCACAATTAGTTGAACAGAGAAAAAACAATCTTACCAGGAAATCCTCATAGGTCTGAACTACATCTGTCAGCCTTGTTTGCTTGCCAGTTCTTCTCATGAACCACAGGAAATATATTCCAACTCCAGCACAGATTGTTCAGAGGAGACAAGACAGGCTCATTAGCACTGTAAGCAGTAAGCATAGAGACAGTGTTCAGCCCTCGGACAGGGTAGTGCAGATGCAACCACATGGGCTTTCCTGATGTGATTGGATTATGTATTCATGTTTATGTTGATCATATAACTCTGACTATCGTTCCTTATCAATGCACACATGACCTCAATAGTGCAGGCTGTTTGATCCCAAACTCACGTGCATGAGAAACCTGGATAGCGCAGCTTCCCCTGCACGCAACTTTCCAAAGAACTGCATTTCTGCTGTGCTGGAGGGTAACTCTGCAGCAAAACTGCTAATTGATGCAGTCATCAGTTATTAATCAAGTAACTTGAAAGAGTGGTGTAATGGCTGTGCAAGACTTCCTAGGCATAGTAAGCCACAATATGAGTATGTCTCTTTTTGAAAACTATATGATTTTGTCAAAGCTAGCTGTACAACACACCATAAAATGTATTTAAATAAAAAAATCAGAATAACTGAAGAGTGTTTTCAAAATTAAATACATCAGAAAATAAATTATGTGTGTTGCATGGGTCTGAAGGTTTCTGTTCCCTCCAGCTAGAATCTGTATCATTAAATGGAGAATTTCACTAAATTTTTTAGTTTGTTGTCTAAAAATTTTAACAAATTTATATATCTCCCACTCAGCTGCTTTCAAATAAAAACATTAGAAAAGCTGTCTGACTAAAGGATTTTCTTTTCTCATTGAAATCCATAGAAAGATTTCTGTTAGCTTCATCAAGTGAAGGAGGAAAATTTATACAAGTTTCCTTTTGAAATAGATTCCTTGGAGTCCTTTACTGTAAGAAAAATGTTGCTCTCTAGATCCCACCACGTCACTCTCTTAATTTTATGAGATTAGGAATAGCCTGTCAAAATTCTGAAACGCAGGGGGATCCTAATCATGAGCAGCTTGTTCCAGCTAGATCATATTTCCTATGTTGCAGGACAGCAGTGGGCAAAGTGCTTCATTTGCACCTCACAGAAATGTGCTTTTCCTCCCCGATTTCTGAGCAGAATGCAACAGGACACTTCCTCTGGCCCTTAGCAACAGTCCTTAGCAAGGGCTGACAGAGAAGTGCAAGCAGCAAAGCCAGGATTAGCAAAGAGCCATTGATTCGTGAATGAAAGAGAACATTTTCTGAAATAAAAAAAAAATCAGCTAGTCACAAAAGCTCTAGGACAAGTCTAAGTTTAGCGACTAGAAGTAAAAAGAACAGGCAACTTGAATTGACATTGATCTTGCTGGCATTCCAAGGGTAATGTTTTCATTATGATAAAATGTTCTTTAGCAATCTCTCCGGTGAATTGGGCACAAACATACTTTTCTTCTGCATTGGTCCTGCCTATCTTCCTGTTCCACCTATTTTTATACTACTAAAAAATATTTGTTTAGGCAATGCAAACAAAATCCCCCCTTCCATGTGTTTAAATTCCCTTGCCATTTATGCTATACTGTAGTACAAGACCAGCAAGACAACTGAGTATTTAACTTCAAACAAATTTTTTTTTGTCTCATTTTTAGTCTCCTCTCAAAAAAGGAATCATACAGCTTGCCCAAAATGTTAGTAAACATGTAGGACCTGAATGAAAGTTCTACAGCACCCCTTCCCAACAAACACGCAGGTAGAGGAACACACACACACACACATAAATAAAAGCACATATATGTAGGTGGACAGGCAACTGTGTTTTGTCCACAGAAATATTTTTGTGTGTGATAATACAAAATAATCAATACAAAATTGCACATATATATATATATTCTTCAGCCATTTTTAAACTTTGATTCCCAAAATCAACAGATGAAAAGATACAATTACAAACAATCCCTATGTATTCTCATCTTGCATAAATTTCCATACTTTTCTTTGCCCATCTTAATCAGGAGACAATTTGTTTCATTAACATTTTCATGGAGGGGAAAGAGTTTGTGTGCCTTTCAACACTGCTCCAAAAATATGTACAAGTATTGCACAAGAAAATGCATTGGTAGCAGACATATGACTATTGCTTGTTTTTCTAATGCTGTGCATTCATAGGCTGCACAGAAGACTGTGCTGATTGAAGTCCTGTAGAGTCTCTGTGAAGATTTATGTGATTTTTTTTTTTTCTGCAGCTTATGATGTGGCAGAATGACCAATTTATGATGTGGGTGGAACTTTGTTCAACACATGAAAATTCCTCCGCTTTCCAGATTATGTTCTCCTGTGGTAGGCAATAATGCTTTCTGCCCTCCATATGGCCACCATGTGCCAGCAGACACCAAATTGGTATGCGGGTTAAATGTAAAATAACCACAAGAGCTCCTGAGCCAATAATTACAAAGCTCCTTTTGATATGGTTAGTGTATCATTATCTGTACTATGCAATAATAAAACAGAGCTCATGTTGTTCCTCTCTTCTCCCTCAGTAGCTTGGGAGCTCATTGCAGAACTACCACACACAACTGATGTTCACAAAATGCTTTTAGGAACTGTCATAGCAGCAGTAGCAAAGAGCACAGCAAGTTCTCAGTTCTAATTAGATATTAGCTTGAATAAACTCTGGAGAAGCCAAAAAAAAGGGCTTATTCTGTATATTCACTAAAGACATGTATCTTGCATCCTGCTCTGAGCTGCCCAGTCTCTGGGGTAGATCAGCTGGTTTGGAGGGCTTCTGAGATGTTAAAGAAGTCCTTCTGTCCATTTAAAGCCAAAATTATCAATTTTTAGCATTCTGTACTTGTGTGTACAAGGAACACATGTCTCTGTAAAGAGTGCTAGTTCCCACTTCTACCCAGGTGCAGTTCAAGGTTTGGATGTGAGTTATTTTATAATTTTAACCTTGTCACAAGTGTCTAAAAAACTGGTCCCTCTGGTTTTACCCAGCAGCTGAGATAAACTGGGATTCAGAAGCAAATAGTATCTGGATATGCTTAGCTACAGGCTTAGGACAGGTCATTTTTAGTAAAGGGCTCATGACTATTGCTTTGCTTTGGTGCACTAGATCCCAAGATTTTTGCAAGAGTTTTTATAGATTTGAGATTTTTGAAAAGGTAGAATTTAGTGGGAAGGATTTGCTGAACAGGGAGTGCTTAAACTGGCTTTTCTCTTACACTTGGCAAATATGGATTATTACTGGTCATAGTTCATAATGGTATTTAATGTGTGATTATGTCTGACTTGCTGTGTTAAATGAAAACAAATAGGACTTCTCAGTCATTTGTCTTCTGAACATGTAGTTCAGAACATTTTATCTGTCTGGTCCAGGATGGGCTTCCTACTCATCTCCTTGCAATATCTATGAAGAAATAGATGAGCACAAATCTGTCTTTATCTGAAAATGCACAAACATTCCCATAAATCAGGAACAGAGAAGTTGGTATACATATAAAATCCGGTTAGAAAGTAACTCACATGAATGGCAAATTGCATTTTCAGTTTTGTTGCCTATTTGTAATTCATAACAACTAAAAGTGTTCTAACAAGCTTTAGCATTTTCCTCCTTATAGTGTATGAAGTATATTAACATGTTATTAATTATGCATATTAATTATTCATAATGTTGAATTAAATAATAATATCTGAGGTATACAAAGGAATGCTATGTGTATAGGTCAGGGCTCTAAGAGATCTGCCAATAATGCCCTGTAAAGGATGATGATTTTCTCAATGCTTTTGGTGTTACTCTCTGATCAAGGACTTGCATCTGGGAGGAGTGAAGGACCTCTCAGTGGCAGCTTCTCCAGCTGTGACTTTCACCTAAGCTGCACATTGTAGGCTCTGTAAAACAACCAGTGTGACACTTCATTGACAACTGTCACATGTCAAGGGAGGCTGCAACTCCTTTTCATGTCCTGTATCAACAATTCTAGCTCCGCTTCAATCTCTATCAAGACTACCAGGCAACACTTGCACAAAAAAAAAAAAAAAAAGATATTCTGATTTACATTGTTAATTTGCATTTAATGACCACTGTATTTGTAACTAAAATGCTAGCCATATCATTTTTACCCTTTTTTAATTTTTTTTTCCAATCTGTTATAAACTGGTCTTTAGTTTCCTGACCCAGACAGCTCCCATGGATATCAAACACCCTCTAAGTACAAGATTTTTGGACTGGCTCTCTGATTTGGCTGACAGACATGAGAAATCACACACAGGGAAACTGCTCCAAACCAGGTTGGCAGAGACTGAAAGCTACTACTATCTGGAGTCTGTCCAGAGATAGATGGGAATTACAGTAATTTTGTAGTCTGAGTCGAGTTCCTGGCTGACCAGTATCTGCATCACAAAGCCACCACTATACCCTTCACTTGGCAGTAATTAGTACTTTGTTAATAGTCTCCATAAGGAAGAGGTTACCAAAAAACACAAGAAAGACCTGAGAGAGAGTGATGGGGCAAACAGCTGAATATCCAAAATCGCTATATGCAACATCAATAATATGTTGAGTAAACAGGAAAATTCAAAGTCTTCTTATGCAAAAACCCATGACATCATAGGTCCCATGAAGTCCTGATGGAAGAAATCAGGGAGTTGGAACAGGGACACAGATACAGCTTTTTTCCCAGAAGAATAGACACAACAAGGCATTTAGATGTTTATACTTGCTTTCGACTTCAGTGAGAGCTAGGAAGCTGGCTTCCGACTACCTTTGCTTGAAAACAAGGAAAGAAAAGAACAAGATGGATGTCTTGTTGAATGTCTTTTGGAGAAAACTAAATCATGGGAAAGAAGAAATACATGAGGCTGGTTTTCCTTGAACAACTCACAGAGAGCTTCAAGAGTTGACCTTGCTCCTACAAGGCACATTGAATAGCATAATGTCTTATGGAAAGCAATAGAGGAGGACACAGACAGCTGTCAGGGTCATGGAATACATGGAAGGCAGTTCTTCTCTCAGAAGATGGAGTGTGAGGAAGGATAACGTCTGGGGACACAGCTAAACTGAATTTGTTTCAGCTAATAATGAGAGGTTGCTTAAAAGTGTGGAAGGTAGTCTGGGTGAAAGAAAGCAAGTGTGAAATGGCAGACCACTATTTTAAGAATAGCCTTACTATTAAGGATGAACTACAAAGAACAGATTTCTAAAAATTCATAAGCTGGTGTGGAGGTCTCTTGAGAAGGTAATTGGAAGAATAAAAGAATACTGAAGAAAATACATATTAAAGGTTTTTCACTAAACTGTTCAGATACAAAGGGAAAAGAAAGCACAATTGCAGATTGATATGGTGTTCTTTAGGCACCTGGAAATCAAAGCCCCATAGAAATCCTGGAAAATCAGGACACCTCTCTATGTCTAAGTATATAATATGGAAGGACAAAGCAAAACATTTGGGCATACAAGGAGCTACAAATAGTAGGAGGCATAAAAAGGAACCAGAAAATATTACCAGAACATACTATGATAAAAGAAGTATAGCAATATAACAGAGAGAGCAAATAACATACTGCACAAGAGAGGCCAAAGAATTCATTGTTTCAGTCTTCACTAAAAAAGCCTGTTGTGTGGAACGCCTAATGAAATTAATTTAAACAAAAGAATAATGGGTTAGACCGGAGTAGAGAGGGAACAGTTAGAAATGCTTATCTAAAGCAATATTCAAGGCATGACCACATTTATCCAGAAGTACTGAAGGCACAAGTCACAGTTAATGTCTGAGCTGTTAGAACTTGCCTGGGAGTATGCTGACCTGAGGGACATGAGGGAAATTTAGGATAGAATAGAATAGATATAAGTATAAATATAATACAGTACCTGTCTGTTAAAAGGAGAAAATTAATTATAAAACAGCCAGCCTACCTCTGACCACTAGAAAGAGACTCCAACAACTCAGAGTACAATATACTTACAAGCACTTGGAGGGTAAGAAGGTGTTAAAAAGTAAAACTAAAGCCCCGTCACGCCCAGTCAGATTGATTTCCTTCATTTCCCAGATAACTCACACTCATAGCATTCAATATGCTGTATCTTTATTTTAGCAAGAGCTCTGGCATGACTCTTTGTGACATTCTTATGAACAAGATGGAGACTAACTGAAAATGTTGTCTGGTTAAGTGCAAGTAAAATTGCTATCTAAATGACTGCACACAAAAAGTTACAGACACAGTTATGTGACACACAGGGGTGATATTTTAAATGGAATCTCACTGGAAGATCCTGCATATCTGGTTTCTGCTTGGTATGGATGATATGAGTATTGGAAAGAGAAAACACACCTACAAAATTCACATGTGGCAGTGAGGAATATGGAGGGGAGAGCTTCCAGGTGCTTTGGAAACCAGGATTTGAATTCAAAATAGTCTTCACTCCAAATGAAACAAATGAGGTGGAGTTCAGTAAAAAATGAACATTTATACAATAGGAAATAAACACAATATTTTCAGGGAAAAAACAACTCAAGATATGATAGATTTCAAACTCAGTGAACTAATAACATGGTACTGTTACATGTATTCAGAGCAAAACTGTGTGTAAGAAGTGGGGGTTAGGAATTTTGAGCAGAAATCCCTTTTCCATCTCCAGACATGCTTGAAAAGATAGGTGAATTAGAGAGTAGTAGACAGAATCAACAAAAGCAATAAGAACATATGAAGAGTGTTGGGAGAGACTGACTTGCCTCCTTCCTGAGGGGAATGACAGGGGGCACGACAGCAGGTTTCCAGTGCATAAGCTTGTCACATAGAGGATGGTCCATTGGGAGTTGGTAGGACAAAAAGAAGTGAGTTTTGTCAGCAGCAAAGCAGATTTGGGTCTTGAACATTTATAGCAGCAAGAAGTCTACAATAAAACAATCTAATGCAAACCAAACTTTCTTTTGGAACCAAGCATCCCAGCCTGACTTTCCCAATACATGCAAGGATTACTAGTAGCCTGCTTCACATGTTTACTCACCACTACAATTAGCATTACCTGTAGACTCATTGGGTTCTGATTTGCCCTCCACTGAATGATTGGTATCCTGGTAATGCTTCTTTTGATATTTTTTTATATCAGTTATTTTTATCTTTGCATCATTTGTCGAACTGCACACAGTAGCAAAAGCTGATGTGTAAAGTCAATGTTTTACCATGACAGATTGCCTTTGTTATGCTCTTCTGGAGCTCTTGGATCATACAACTTGTTATGCCAGTTCAGAGCAGTCACTTTACCAGATTTCCTTCTCCACAGTGGCTGTTGCCTTCACTGTGTGCTCTTAATGAACAGAGAAATCAGAAAAAAAAAAAAAAAGATTGCTTCAGCTCAGTTTTTCTTCCATGCCAAATCAATCTCACTCCTTTTCCCTGTACTCAGTATAGTTTGGCCAGGCCAAACTATATGGGTCTTAATTAGAAAATTATCATGAATCAAAAAACGTGATGATTCCCCACACATGCATCCACCACAATATAGCAAAAGCCACCATTTTCAAGGTCCATGACTCCCTAAAAACACCTTTGCCTTCAAGAAAGGAGCACTAGTTCTGCAGTGTCCCTAAATCCCCTCTGAATATCACTCTGCAGCAATTTTTATGTTAAGAGTTTTCTGCCTGGAGCTTTGTCTTGGGTGGCTGTCTTTAGGACTGTCTCATGTCTTTTTATGGTAAAGGCTAAGGATTAAACCAACTACCATTATCACTGCATTGCAGTGATTGGTATCTTCTCTATTAACAGTCTGTATGAGAGGTAAGATTGGTTGGAATCCCTCCCTGGCTGGAGGTGTCTGCAGAAATGCAGTAATTACTGCACTGTGAAGTGATGGCCAAAATTTACTAGATAAATCAAGGTGCAAGGAAGTTCTCAAGCTCTTAGCTTTGCTGTGTTTTCCAGTTCTACCTTCCCTTTTGGATGGTCATGGACTTTTTTTTCCCCACAAAACACTCTCCCACCCCATCCTTTCATTTTTATCTGATTCGTAACAACACTGCAAGGCTGAGGAAATTAAACACTGATATCCACAGTCTGGACCTTGAGTGCAAACATCCTGGAAAAGGAGTGGAATGACTCTCTCATCATCACTAGCAGACTATGGACCCTTGGCTTCACCTGCAGTATCTGCATGTCTTAATGTTCTTTAAGCAAGCTCTACTTTATCATCTCCTATGAAAGGTCTTATTGCTTCAACATTAGATCTGTATCCCTGTTACTTCTCCCAGGCATAACTAGACCAATTTGGGCTCTTCACTGACTGCCATGAGTGAAGGGACTAGAACACAGAGGCATCACAAACATTAAATGGAGAGAAAGTGCTCTTACAACTTGTGGTCTCGGCAGTGGCACCATTAATCCATCCCAAGCTCAGCTGGTCTACTTCAATGTTTTACATCCGATTTTGATTAGTAAAGAATCTCCAGAATCAAATTCTGCTCATACCCTGGTTAGAGGCTCATGATTCCTTGAAACCCATGTGCCTGAGTGCTGCTGTTAGGTAAGTATATCAGATGGATATGCCGAGGAGCCACTGACTAAAAAGTACATGTTTCCTAAGTTATAGTTAGAGCTAATTTCTGCCTATGGAAGTTCCTTAAATATACTTTTATTACAGATGGTTTGAAGACATGTTTAGGGCCAACACTATTAATATGTGTTAATGTAATAATCATTAGTCACAAGCGTGGTTGCCCAAAATATCAAGACAAATCCTGTTTTCTGTGGATGACATCGAAACAGAGGAATCAAAATTTGATGGAAAAGACACAAGATTCAGACACGAATCCTGCCATATTTCAGAAATCTCCTATTTGTTGTTTGACAGGGAGTGAGACACTGAAAGTTAGACTCTCCATATTTTCCAAGAGTAATCTAGGTTGTGCTGTCTCTGAAGTTTTCTATGATTTCATGTGGCCACATATTAACGGAGACTGAGCACTGGCACTTCCATGTCCTCTACTTTAAATGTACTTTTTAAATACAGGACCAAATAGGAGTGCAAGAAAGATATCAAGAAAAGACTTGAAAGAAATGGAAGCTATCCAGATAGATGGAAAAGAAAAAGCAAATGTCAAGGAAAAAATAATTTTCTGCCCACATCGGGTCTTAGAAAATTAATTTCTGTTTGCCACTTCAGCATAACTTATGAGTAACTATACAATCATCTAGGTCATCATTACTCATTTGTCTGCAACACATGGTGAAGGATGGCAGCGCCAGAAGAATGATGCCATTAAAGTCAATAGTCTCAATGTGAACTTATTTAGCTATTGCACACAGAAGATAAGATACTCCCTGCTTAAAAAGCTGCATTTCTGCTTTGCAGACATTAGCAAAACAATGCAAAATCACAAAAGGGATTGTATTCTTAAAACTTCAGAGCAGACCGCTAAAACTGCGACAGTGCTGCGAACTGGGTTGCCTGTTAATGTACTCCATGGCTGGGATTGTGCACATGGTGCTTGGAAACACCCAGTGTCAGAGCTGATACGTCCCAGCCGAGCTGCCATTGGGTTTCCATCCGCAATGAGATGAGGAGGGTAAAGGAATCAAAGCAAAACAGAAGGTATAACATTTTCTTTATAGAGTCTCTGGGAACATCATACCTGCACTGTGGTTTAAAAAGAGGAAAAAAAAAAATTGGAAGGAAATAACTTTGTTCTCAACTTAGAAAATAAAATAAAAAAAAAACAAAGAGGGAGAGTGCTGTTGTGGTGCAGGAAAATTACTTTTCTTATAAATGTGCGATACCAGGTCAACATGCTTAATTAATTTATTTTATACTTTGCTGTAGGTAAAGGCTCTTGCTGATTTCTCTTTTGGTTTTTTTTGTAGGGTTTTTTTTTTTCATCAGAAAATAGTCACCAGCTTAAACAAATTGTAGAATATGAAAGCCAGATGCCTTACATATTCTTTTGACTGTTATCTGCTTCCCTCCACTTAAATATTATAATTTTTCTTTACCTCAAGACAAGAATGTTTCCTAATCTTCCTTTTGGCCTCTAAACAAAGACAAAGTTTGGCTCAAACAATGAAGGATTTATCAATTGTTAGAACTATATAATCAATAATTTTCAAAGGGAAAATGTTGATATCTGGACACTTGCCGAGCACCACTCTCTGGGAAAGAGGAAATTTGTAGACAACCTTTGAGGGGTAGAGTGCACATCTGTATTTGCACTAAGGACAACTGGTGAATAACGATTCAATCCAGTATTTTTATTTTGCCATTGGTATTAAAAAAATAAAAATCTGCTCTGGGTGAAACTCTGAGTCTTGTCATGCCAGTGGTGAAAATCCTGTAAGCTTTATTTGGATCACAGCTTCACCCATGTTGCATCACAAAAATGAATTACCTCTTAATATGTTATTTCCTGCAAGCTACCTAGACAAAAGGACATTATTCAAACCTATAATCAGAGAATGAAAACAGAAAGAAAACTTGACTTCAAATTAGATATAAGAAGAGTCAGTTTTGTGACAATGAAATAATCCTACTGAATGGAGATATTACTAATACCAGTGTGACTTTGTTTCAACAGGAGAACCAGCAGAAAAAAAGCAAAGAAGCACTGATAAGTTGCCCAAGTAATGTCTACTTCAAGATCTGCAGTGGGTCATGGTATGCTGGTCACTATTATCTCTGGTACTCAAAACCCAAGTGTACTTAGCAGAGTCTGATACGAGTTTTACTTCAACTGAATTACACCATAAGCCTAGTGCCTGCAAAATAGTGGTCAAGAGAGGAACCAGTGGTGAAAAAAGTATATCGTGATCCCAGTTCTTTACTAACTGTGCTGTGTAATCTGATCACGGAAGGATGAAAAAGTTTGTATGACTGTCATCTCGTGTGTCATCATGAGAGAAGGATGTAATTTACGCTGGGTAACAGAGGCATCCCCTGACACTAAATAACTACATGCATTTTTTTCCCTGGGCAGCACCAAGGGAGAGACGTGACTGTCTGCAAAGGAGGCTGAAAGGAGCAATGGGGTCAGCCAAAATTTAATTCCCAGAAAAACCTCGGAACAGTTTACAATCAGCTACAATGAAAAAGTGAGACAAATAATGGCTGCCACTGATTTGTTAAGGACAAATTGGACCAAAGCAACTAAATTTTTGGTAGGTAGTGAACCATGTGAATACAGAGAAGGAATAGCTGTCATATTTCATGACTTTAGTAAAAACTCCCTAAATGGGCTAGCTAAGCAAATATAAAGGAATGAACTTGCCAAAGAGTGGGGACACGATTGGCCAGAAAACTACTCAAGAAGTATTTCTTAGCTCTTCAAAGTGTCTGTCTTAAGGTGCTTTTCATATTTTTTATTTGTGAGGTGGAAAAATGTGTGTGCGTTAATATTATAGATGCAAACCTGGAAGGCTGGAAGGAAGGAGAAGAACTGCAAAGGATCTTGGCAAACTAAAAAAATAACCTAGAAATAAAATGAAATCAAAAAAGAAAAAGGTCTTGCAACTGCAAAATCTTTCAAGCAAGAGTGATTAACTGCACAAAGAAAGAATAAGGATTAACTGGGTAGGCAAGAGTTCTGCAGAAAAGGATCCAGGGCTTGTTGTAGATCACAAGTTGAATAGGAGTCGACAAGGTCCCCCTGGTATGAAAAAGGTAAATATGACAGTGGGATGACTGAAGAGAATTATTGTCTGTAGGACATTTGAAGTAATATTGCACTCTACTCAGCATTAATAGCTCAGCTGGAGGCCTGTGCCCAGTTTTAGGAAATGAGTTTCAAGAAATATATAGACCAATAAGGCAGAGTTTGGTTTGGAGATCTTAAAATTGGGGATGTTTCATCTAGAGAAAAGAAAACTGAGCAATAAGATAAAAGTCATGAAGTATTTGGCAGAGGACTCCAAAAAAGAGATGTTTCACATGTAGGACAGGACAAGGAATAATGGGATTAAAATGAAGAAAGAATTAAACTAACCATTAGAAAAAACTTTTTCTAACTCTAAGGGTAGCTAAGTACTGAACTGGAAGTTTTTAAGACTTAGTTACACAAGCCACTGAGGCACAAGGATAAGAACTAGATGATTTTCACAGGTCCCTACAAGCCTCATTGTCTGTGATGCTGTGCTCGTTTGGAAACATCTGAGTTATTGAGGCAATAGATCTTATCAAGGCATTGTAACAAAATTCATATATTTTATATTCATATGAAAATGGTGTGTTCCAACATCTGGTTTTGTAATAGTTGCCATAATAAATTTCAAGTACTAGTTAAGTGATCACATACATTTCCCCTTGCCATATAAAGTATTTTTTCAGTATTATTTTCCAAGGCTTCATTTAGGGCTGTATCATCTGAAAGGAGCTCACACTCTAAAACCTGAAGATACTTTCATTTTTCTAACAGTTTTGAAGAAACCCCATTGAAATCTATGTTGTTTTGGTATGACAGAAGAAGCTAGAGATCTTTGCCTGCTACTTTGAGAAAGAAGTGACTCATTTTCTGAGGATAATTATACTGTAATACTGTATATTTTTATATAATACATATATATTATATATGTACAGTAATACTGTATATTTACATACAAAATAATACTATAGCAGGCAGTGGAGAGAAGGACCTTTATGTTATCTGTGCTATCCCTTGCTAAGGCAGTGCTATTCTTTGCAAAGCATTTTATACAGTTTTTAATGATTATGGTAGGTATAATGGTTGCATATGGCTGGAGGGTAACATTAGCTTGACATGCACCATGATATGAGCAGCCCTTTCATGTTTTATGGGTTGTCTGTCATGCTGTTGCTCTTATAGAGTTCTTTGAACACAGTATATGAAGTACATCTGCCAAAAAGAAGCTATGGAGCCATTCCAAAAGAGCAAGGGGAAGGGCAGGAAGGAAATACCTGCCTGTTAGATACATCAGATGAAAATCACATCATTAATAGTGTGTTCAAAGGCTAAAGGGGAAGGATGTTTGCAGCCAGCTATCTCTGAACTCTTGAAAAGCAACTCACACAAATGCATCAGCATAAGTGGAAGGAGGATCCTCTCTGCCAGCACTCCAGATCTTTCCCACTACTCACAACGGTTTCAAACAGACATAAATCAGTGTCCAAAGCTAATCCTGATTTCCATCAGTGTGGAGCAAAAATCTGGACCATTCTTCTCTTGTATGTCTTGCAGATCTAGTGATTGTCTATCAGTATTATGAGCTACTCAGAAATGTTAGAGTATAGGGTCATATCAGTGGTTAATTTGTTCTATATTTCACAATCTGCAGTAGAAGAAAATGAGCACTTACAACACAAGAGACCTTTCTCTTTATGTGTTTGTATACACAGATACTGGGCCATCTTCAGACCATTGCAGCCATCTAACACAGTCACTGTCTCTGCCATGAGAGCTGAGTTCAAGGGAGCAATGTAGGATGAAACCCCTAGGTACACCTGCCAGGCTGGCAGAACATCATCCTACGTCCTTGCCTTCATCAGCTCACAAGCACCAGCTTACCTGATGCACTTTCTACAAGAGCTGTAAATTGCAGTGAGGGATGACATGGATGTCACCCAGCAGCAGTGGCAGCCCAGGCAGCTCCTACCTCTCCCTTCACTTCTGTCATTTCCTGTAGGTCTCATGCTACACCTTCCCCGTGGCACTTCGGCTGCTTCTGAAACTGGACTGGGGAACTCAGCTGGGTTAAAAGTAACCTTTTCTTTTGCTGAGTTATTTTTAACTCAATCAGGGTCCCCATGTAGCTACATGACTAGTTGTGCCAGGATGTTTGCAGGGTGGAAACAAATGGCTGGAGGAGGGAAGGAGAAAGCTTGATTGTTGGGAGAAGCTACTAGGAGCCTAATCAGAGCTTTTGAGCAAGCACAGTATGTGTCCTCACCCAGGGTCTCATGCCAGAATGGGGCCTGAAAGGCTTTGTGCTGCATGGTGAAGACACCCAGACAGCATCCAAGTTGCAGTGTTTTGTATTGCTTGTTTGTGGTTTGGGAAAGCTGAAACTCTAAAGCCATGGGGAAGTTGGACAAAATACCTTTGTCACTGGCTTTATCTGCTGCTTTGCTCATGTGGTGCATATGGGCTTCATAGAGAGCTGGTCAAATACCTGTTTATAGTATGATTTTGTGAACTTTACAGTATATAAAGTATGTGTATAACTAATATCCTCTATAGTATCAAATATCAGCTGTTGGAAGCTGCAATTCTTGTTTAAATGTATAAGGTAACAGTTTAGATTAGGTGAAAATTGAATCTTCTCACAGGTGGATTAGGTATGAGCAGAGCACAGGAGAGCTTGCTCTTCAGGTTTCCAGGCTGAAACAAGGCTGCCGTGAGTAGTTGCCTCAGTAGTCCAGAGCAGGGCACGTGAACCAGTCTACGTGGCAAGTGGAAGATTTTCAGACTGTGTCAGTAGTAAATATGAATCAGGAAGTAGTATGCAAAGTAAATGAGGGGGAGAGAGAGAGAAAAAAGAATTACTTGCTTGTGCATATGCGGGAATTAGTAGATGCAAGTCAGGTCAGCCGCCCTCAGGGCTGGTACAGCAGCAAGGAAATTACTGCCCAGGAGGGGAGAACCCAAGCCAAGGCACAGCCCAACAGCAGCATGAGCTGGGCTCATTCCTAGAGCAGCCTACTGCAAACCCAAGGGCAGCCCTCAAAATCAGGGTGCTGCTGAGAGGTACCAGCCCCAGTCCTAACAGCAAAGACACTTCAAGTCTCCCAAGTAAACTGGAATAAGAAGTTGCCAAGATGATCCAGTTGATGCACTTTGACTGGAATTATGTTTCACAACTACCCTTCCTACAACCTTTTGTTTCCAATCTCATAACCAAAACTCCTGCCAGAATTCTTGCTGAATAAACCTGTTGCCTTCTCCTATCATTAAGGTTGTTTGGTGCTGCAAAGTGAGACAAAATAAAGATGCTGCTACAGAAGTACCAGAGCCAGATAAAGTGTTAAAGCATCACCCCAGTGAAGACTGCTTCTCACAGCATGTTCAAGGCCAGGCACTTCTTACTGCATGCTATGTTTTGGAAAGAAGTTCTTGCTGCCAAGTATGTCCTTTACCCCACCCTATTTCTTTCTACTGCAGAGAAATTAAATACCATACATAACTGCAGGCAAATCCTCAAATTTCCAAGAAGCAAACTCTGAAACATGTGATCTCAACAGAAATTGGAAATTGGAATGGTATTTTGAATGAGGTCACACCGGAAATTTGTCTTCTTGGAAGTTGGTCTGTGGCAGCATTGTAAATAAATCTTGTAAGCTTCTCACCTTTCTGAAAGGTGATTAGCAAGGAAGCAGTAAATAGATGCATTTTTCATTGATTACATATTTTGAAGTGAAGTGTTAAAAGTTTAAATTTTCAATTTAAGTTGTGTTTGCAGGTGCTCATAAGGAAGTCCCATCCGAACATTTAAATAGGATTTGGATGCATTGGTCATATCCTTCAGACAGATCTCAGAAGCCCATGGTTAAGCATCTATCAAAATGTCACTTCTCAAGGGTGTCAGAATGAACCCTTAGCAAGATCAAGCATGTTCCTGACTTCTTTTTCTCCAGAAGATGCTCCAGCATATCAGGACACTGTGATCAGCAAGATGGCAGTTGACACCGTGAGGACCATATTGCTAATCTCCCCATTTTGCAGAATACATGTGTTCTGTGGAGTATTTTCTGCTCTGAATCAGGATGTTTAGGAGTTCAAATCAAATGTTCTTACTGAGAGAGTCAGCCAGCTAATCTCCATGCCAGGAAATGAAGCCATCTGATGTCCTGAGGTGAAGCTATAGGAGGCTGTATGAGTCCAGAACAACTTGAAATCTGTTTTCTAAATAAATCCTCATTGGTTTGGAGTGTTTATTTTCTGCCACAATCAGTATTGCCTTATTTTTATTTTCAGGCATTATCAAGGGGACAAATGCAGAATCTGCTATTACAGGTATGATTTTACAGTTTTTTATCTTTCTAAGGCAGTTTGCAAAAAATCCTGAATGCTGTCTGAAGGTGAGAGAGTAACACTTCATACTCGCAAGTTGCAAATTTGCTACTCTGCCTCTGAATCTTGTGCATTGCAATACTGGAAATAAAGGTCCTGGAGGCTGAGAGAAGCATGTACTGTTTGTTTGGCTCTGAGGATAAACTGCTATTGGTAAGACATTAACCTCAAACAAATGAAAATTTTCGGCTAGAGAAGTCTTTTAAAATTTTGTCTTATTAGCCCAATAGGTCTCTATCCTCTGATCTTTTGGAGAATGAGGAAACTTCAAAATAAAACCCCTCTCCTCTTAATTTTGAAATTAGTACCTTTGTAAGATCAGTATGAGCATAGGACCTGCTTGCAGAAACAACTTATGCTTTCCAGTCACTGCCTGAAGGACTTATATTCCTCCACTGACTACAGAAGGCTCGACATTACCTGAGTGTGAAGACATACACACACACAAATCTGATTAATGCTGGTGCCGAAAAGGAAAGAAGATCCTCTTCTCAGCTCCCCTGCTGGCTCCAGTTTCCATGTCAGCTTTCCTTGTGCCAAGTCTGGCGTACAGCACAACCCGCCATAGACCTTCTCGACTCAGGAGCCCAGGAGAAAACTAAAGCCATCAGAAAACTGCACACAGCTCTCTGCCAGCTTCATAAGCTGAACTGGTCCAGTGAAGAGCCCAGTGAGTTTCAGAGTAAGTCCTATGACACTACACCACAATAAGATGATACAGGTGTATAAGAGCAGTGAGATCACCTGCTTGCAGCTTTTCGTAGGAAGCTTGGATAATTTTGGAGGAATTTGGGCAATTTAAAGAAATTCCCCCCATCATGTGAAGCTGCTTGGAGTTCAACAGGGAATTTCTGTGCTTAAGACCCAATTGCTCAGGTTAAAAATGCCAGGGAAAGATGCTGAAGTCCCAGGCCATGGGTCTGTTGGTTTGTATAAGGCTTGTGCTGGCACAGAGACAAAAAGAACTTAAATTGTTCAAAGCTCAGTACAAACTGACTTCTGGTGGTACCAGAATATCAGATACCAATTAAGAGGTCCAGTTAAGGGCCAAGAAGACAGTAAATGTTCTGCTGACTAGGCAGTCTCCACTACCACTCTCCAAAACCTGCAGGGGACAAGGCATCTCAGCAATGAGGGGCACTGCCAGTAAGGTCAGGTCGTCTCTGCCTCACTCTGCACACAGCTTGTGGGATTGTGTTCAATGACTACATGAGTGCCAGTAGCAGCATTTTGGGGTCTCGACCACCTTTATCTAGAGAAATTGGGAGGATTTATAGACTATAATCTAAAAGGAAAGGAAGACCTCTGTCTTTTTTGCCTTTGAAGTTTACACTCTTTCTTCCCCTTATTACTAGAAGTTTTTCCAGAGAAGAGAATGAATTTCATCATCAATATACGAGACAGCTGTGTAAAAGAAGAAGTATTTTTCCAAAGAGGAAGCTCAAGTGTTTCTCCCCAAGGCAATTAAGGATCAAAAGAAGGACACATTGATTTCTCGAATAAAAGAATTTTCAAATGAGAGTCCCTTACTCTTTGGAGATTTTTAGAAAATTATTTGCAGATGGCACATCTCTCCTCGGTGTGACTTCTTCCAGACACAGGGAGCATTTAGCACGTCCGCAGTTTAGAGGCAATGCAGCTTGATCCTTTATGTTCTGACTTAGTAAATGAACATATTACTGTGAGTACCTCCTGGATAAATAACAGCAGTTTCCTTACGAAACGATCAAAGGAAATGTTAACAAAACCCTGCCACTGGCACAATACAAAGTACCCGTTTATCAACTCTCTGCAATTATTTACACAAGAAGGTCCCCCAGAGCCCAAGGAGGCACACGGTGCCAGCTGTGACGCATAGCCACATACACCTGGAGCTGAGGGCGATGAGAGGAGCCAACCTCTGTGTCCCTTGGACACAAACCTACATGAATGGTATTGCTGTTGTTCTGGGAAAGCAGCTCAATGGAAAAGTCTGTTTCAAGTGCAGTGGTCCATATAGATCAAGCGCAAAATGCGTGGATTTGGCAAAATATTCAGAGAAGAAAACCTTAAAAAATGCAGTCAAAAACTTTACATCCAAACTATAGCTTCCAGATGTGTATCAGAACACCTAGAAATTATTACTAAGGTGAAAATCATATTTCTTTATTTGGCTCCATGTCCTGTATTTGTGTGCTGTGTTCTCACCATGAATTACGCCAATAATTTTGCTCAGTTTAACCAGTGAAAGATACATGTGTGAAAAGATTAAATATATAATTTTTGAAGTTGGACATGACCAAGTCCTGTGAAGTGTAAAACTAAGTTTGTCTTAATAAGAGTTGTTAAATACTAATGTTGTCTCAAAGATGTATCTTTGCCTCAAAAACTGACTTATGAAAGGGCACTCTACAATTTTTGATATTTGTGAATGCATATTAAATGAATACCAGCAATGCACACATGTACACATGCAGTGGTTGGAGGAGGTCAGTAAATTACTGTATGGCATAAGGAGACATTTTGCAGCAACAAGTTGAAGATGACATGTCTTGAAAAGTGCCTCATCATATTTTGGAATGCTGGTTCAGTACTAATGCAATAGGAGGACTGCCTGCTGAACCAGCAACAAGACCTTCTTTGCATAGAAACTTGGGGTTTCACACTGAGTCTTCCCTCCTCATGCTAACTTTCTGTTGTGCATTTCTGAGAAACAAGGTCGCAGTCTCTGGGGCAGCATGACATTCTGTGTATGCAATTCAGACTGCTCCAGCAAGAACATATGCCAATACTTTTGGGAAAGGATATTTTTTTCATTTCAGTGTGAAAGCACCTGTGAAAGTACTAGCATTTGAGGGGCTCAAGAGACTGTTTGGCAAGAGAATTACATAGGAAAAATTATATTATAGCCTCTTGAGAAAAGAAATTTATGACAGGTGGGTTAGGTACAAATATCTGAACAGTACATCACTAAATGATTAAGAAAACCCTAGCAATACTGCCTCAGTGGGCAGAAGGAGCAAGAACCCAACTGAAAGCCCAGTATCATTAGCAATAAAGTGCCAACTCAGTTTGTGAATTCTGAATCAGGATGACTTTTGGAATGAAAGAAGGGTTGTAGCTGGATAAACAAGGAAAAAAAAGTGTTGGCAGAAAATTCTTTTCACCATCAGTAATGAATTTGTTGACAGATATTATGTAGAACTGGATACAGGCATTGCCTGTACATGAATGATTTAAGCAAAAATTACAACATGCACCCTTTCAGAAGATTATATGACAAAAATAAACATCTACAGTGCAAACAAAAGCATCTCTGAGCTCCACAACTTATCATATTTCAAAGGAGTTTTATACTAAGAAAATTTACAGTTGAAAATTTCATGGGTATACTCTCATAGGCTTAGTCTTAACCAAGAATAACATAAGCACTGTTTGTATCTAAAAAAAACAGCTTTAAGTAGCAAAGCAAAATAATTATTAAGCTAGCTTCTCCACCATGTTAGGCAGTTGCAAAGATTTATAGACTAATTCTGCAGGCTGTTTTTTTTTAATTTAAAGTACAACTACCAATTAAAAGGAAGTATTTCAATGAAAGAGAAAGTAATTTGAGATTATATTTGAAAAAACAATTTGGAGTTTACAGAAAAAGTAACTTTGAAAAATTACCTGAGGGTTGTAACTATACACGATTGTTCTTATGGGAGCTTACAGTTGGGAAGTGGCTGCCCTAACCTGTTTCTCTCGAATGCAAATTCTTCACTGACGTAGTGGAATGGCGTTGTACAATGTCCATGCTGGAAGGGGATGGGCGGCAGCAGCAATCTCACAGCTGGCTTTGTATGCTGAAGGAACAGGAGTCTGGTGACTGTCGAAGCAAAGTTAAAGCCCCTGACTGATCAAATGTCCCATTTGTATCCAAGGCAGGGGGTAAAGTGCAGAGATCAGGAAAAACGGAAATTATAGTTCCAGTACTGAAGTAACTCTACGGCTGAGGGGAAATGGGCTGATCTGTTGTTGCTCTTGTCTAATTCTGCTGGGCTTGCTAAATCTGTGGACAAAGTGGAGTGAAGAGACAGGAAAAAGCAAGACAACATGTCACTTCACCTTTTTAGCTTCTGCTGTTTGTTTCATCTTTTTTATTTAACAAATTAAATGCATAAAAGTGGTCCTTCTTGCTCCACTTTTAACCATCTTCTATTACATCTGACAGACACCTGGTTTCAGAATGGTTTGTTCTTCCAATCATACTCTCATGAGATGGACATGAGCTCATATGCATCGTCTTGCACTCCAAGCTTTTGTCTTTGGAGAGTCAGTTCTGAAAAGAAGTTCATCTTTGAACGTACTTTCCTATGATCTCTGTGTGCATCAGTGGTCACCCCCCCAATAAAGGTATGCTTGTTTGTCCTTGCAAATGCAAACACCACAATCAGGGACACCTTGTTATAAAGTCTATAGCCTCTAGGGACATTTAACCATAATAAACAAGATCCTTTTCAGTCAACCATGCCTGACAATGTTGAAGTTAATTTTAGTCACTTGCTGTTTCCATGAATCTACAGTGTAGGTTCTAAATCATGAGCTCTGTCCCAGCAGTCTCAACAAAAATCAAGAAATGTTTTATTTCTAGAATTGAAGTAAAACTTACCACAATAGCATTCTGTATTGCAACTTTGTAGTCTATTATCATCATTCTTACTCAGAGTGAAGTTAGACATTCCCAGCCTGTATTTATGATCAAGGATGCTTCAGAATAATCTATATAAATTGAGTTTTATTGATCATTGAACATCTGCTGGCACTTAAGCATGTGAAAACATAAGCCTGAACAAAAGCTTTGCAAGTTTGCATTTTTTGATGCTTATAAAATTATAATTTATAATCAAGTACACTGTGTTATGTTTTCTTTATCACCTTCATAAAGATAAAGTAATGTAAGCAGGGACTGGGATTACAAGACCACTACAAGATTCCAAAGACTTAGGGGTTTATGATTTATGGAAGAAAAATTTCATTATTTTTCCCTTACATATGACACAATTTAATAGTGTTTCACCTGCTGTGGCAGAGGGTATGTGCCAAACTATGATTATTGCAAACTAAATTGGAAGTGCTATAAAATAATATTTTCTTACGATACATCCATTGCCAAAAGTGGAATGGCTTTGTCCAACTTTCTGATCATACAGCTTTGACCTATCCTTTCCAACACCGACTGATATAGAAGGTGCTTCTTAAAGTATGAGCACTTCACTCACAACTGTTTTGGGTGCTCAGATCCTTCCATGTGAGTACAGCTTGAGCAAAGACTCAGGGGGAAAAAGCGTAGTACTGGAGAGAACTAAAACAGGAGGCCATGCAACCCTTACAGGTGTGGGTTCAAGAGAGGCCTCTGCACATCAAGTGACTGTTGGGAAATTATGTTCTTGTATGAAAATGTGGGTCACAGGAACTGAAAGCAACTCAGAAGAAGGAGCCTTTGTCTCATTTCCCAGAGTTATCAAGCCTCTTTCATGTGGCCTGACCTTCTCTCTTTATTTCAAAAGTCAAACATGAGCTAAACCAAACATGCTAGCAGCATGCCCAGGTGTGGAAGCACACTCTGAGTGTACAGACCTGCTAGTGTAGGTCTGACCAGCACCAGGCTTGAGCAAGAGGACTCCTGAACCTCAAGTTGAACACAGGTTTTGCTAGGTAGGGATCACCTAGAAAGTCAGAGCATGCTGGAAGATGTGGCTGCAAAGGCTCTGAGAATATCACAGTTTCATTGGGGTTTTAAGGTAATTGAAATGAAGAAAGAACAACTTTATGTTCAAGACAGATTTTGTAAGAAATGGTGGCCTGTAATGAGTATCACACTTAGCTAGCTAAACCAGACTTTAAAACACATGGGCAAGATGATCTTTCATGGATAACAATTAACAATCATCCATCCTTAAATTTTAGAATGTAAAATAACTCTGAAAAGCTACTACATGCTGTTACCCATGTTTTTAATGAGAAATTCACCCTTTAATTGTCATCAAGACAATGCTGAGAAATTTGCAGGATAGTACCTCACATCTTCTCATTCCTGCCCCCCCTCTTCCCATGTGTCCAGTGCCTAATTGCTTGAGAATGAAATGCTGCAGATCTAAATACTCCAGACCAAGATAAGGTTAAGCACAGCATCTTGACTCCTGCCCAGTCGACTCCTACACTGAGGTTAGGGACTGTGCCACTGAGCAGTCTCACTAGAGGGCAGCCAATAAAACCTCTAACAATAAAATTGCAGGAGCTGAATATCATTTTTTTTTCTTTTTCCTTTCATCCTCAAGTGTGATGAGATATAAAAGTTGACCCCCTGAAATTGCTGCCAGCAACTCTTTCTCTGGTGCTTTGTGTTTGCTTTTTTCCATGTAGAGCTGTAGAGGAGGATCTACTCACTGCTTTATGTCCGTGAGACTCCTGAGGTCTGGTGGAGCCACAAAATCTTCATGAGATTTATGAAGGTGAGACAGCACTTGATGCAGAGCAGGGTGATTGTCACTTTCCCACCCTTGTTTCTTTTCCTTGACTCCTTAAAGAAAATGTCACAACTTCCAACAAAATATGCATAGTGTGATATGTGGTGCATTCTGAGTTGCTTGCCATAAAATTGGTTCTGAAGTAGTTATTGAAGTTCAAATGTATCACAGCATTTCTTTATTTCTGTAGTCCTTGCAATAAACTGCAACCCTCAGTGCCTCAAGGTCATCTCACCTCTGTTTTCATAAATGCTTCCCAGTACCTGTCCTATCCTGTAACACCAAAAAAAAGAAGAAGCTATATACTTTCCAGAGAAACACAAGAACAAGATCTCAGGAGCTTCCAAGATAAATACATTCTCTGAATTCCATACATTCGTCACGTAGTTTTTATTAGGCCAAAAATTTATTTACAAGATTTTATGCGGTTCTGAGCTGAGATACGTTTTCTATCCCTATAGAAACGTCTTTATTTACTCGATAATATATTGCACTGCTGTGCGAAAAAAAAGATAATTTAATCACATGTTTTCTCTAGTCTTCATGTACCAGGAACAATGTCTACCAAAAAGAGTCCTTTAAAGCATAAACTGTTTCAGAAATAAATACCACTAGATGTTTATAAAATACATTCCTCTAGCTGTGACTGCTAAGCACTCTGCTTGATAAAGGAGTTCATGTTTTAAATAATTCTGACTTTCTCTAAGGTGACTAAATGTATCAGGGTCAACTGTAATGTCGTAAATCTGATCCTGTTTATTCTACTTGTTCAAAATCCTCATTTTCTTCAAAGGAAAAGATGGACAAAAGTTGCTAAGCTGAAACCTAATAGGTAAAATTTCATCAGAAAAATCTCATTGATGAAATGTAATTTATTGTAGAAGTTTCTATTTCCCATAAACACAGAAACAGTATTTGTTTTGCAGTATCAATTAATATAGCTGAGTGAGCAATTATACACAAATTTTCTGCTTTTTGTGGTTGTATAACAGCTGCACTTAGTTTGAAATTTCACCAGATATATTAATTACCCAAACATAGTTAACATTTTTTGCTCATGAGGGTAGCAACTTGAGTCTTTTTTTCTTAATCAATTAAGAATGCTCAGTCATTTTTGTTGCATATGTATGTGTTGCACACAAAATTCCTTCCAAATTGTTTTTGCCCATGATTACAAGGGTCCTGTAACGTTGGCTCTGCTCCCTGTTTGCATGATCCTATCTCATCCATCAGGGAAATAGCCTAAAGATACTATCAAACCGGTAGTTGATGGAGCAGAAAACAAATAATACATGATCAGAGATTTCATAAAATGTTACCTTGTTTTCCTCTTCCTCTGCACCCCATAGACTTTTCTCAAACCATCCCTCTTAGACCAAAAAATGGTAAGATATATAGGCTGGGAGAGGAGTTTAATTCAATACCTACTCATTGCATTCACACAGAATACTTGAATGCACATGCAGAGCCTGGTTTTAAGGGGTACAATCAGGCCCTTATCTGACTCACCCTAAGGTCTCCTTGATAGGGAATTGGCAATGAACTTCAAAAGCCTCCTTGCTGCCTCACATCAAGAAGTTTTCCACCCAGAGGCAGGACTGAGTCAGAATTAAGATTGTTCATGCAATACATAGTGTGATACTTCTGACACTTTAAAAAGATCTTGGAAAGCTGAGGTCAATAATTTGTTGATTTTTTTAATGTATTTGTAAATATTTTTCATTAGCTGTATTATCATGTGGTATATGGGACACTCTACCATATGTTTACTAGAAAGCACGATGTAAAGAAGTGCTGCTTTGCATTTAGTTGCTTTTGTTCTTTAAAAGACAAAGGTGATGCAAAGCCTACCAAAGTCTCTCCAACTCTGACTGCAGCAGTGGCCCGGTAGGATACCACTGAGGAGTTTAAAACTCCAGCCATCTGCCTGGCTCCATTCCTCAGATGCCCAACAGTGTGGAGCTTACAGCTTGCTTTCAGGACTAGCTGCGGTTACAAATTTGGGGATTTTTTTCAGTAATTATTATTGCCACAGTGATATTGCACTCTATAACTGTAGCAATAACATTACTTTTGGTCACATCTGTTTCCTCCTTCTCCCCTTCTCTTGACCTTGTCTTGCTAAGGCATGAGAACCCTACGAGGAATGGCACTTCAGGCCAAGGGAATCCTCCCCGGTGTCCAAGGGCCAGAATTAAGAATCAAACACAGTAGCCTTGACTACACCGCTCCACATCTGGACATACTGGCATTGGTCCTCAGAAGAGGGGCCTTGCTGGCTTGGCTGGAGCACAAGGTGATGCTATATCCCAGCTTCCCAGCAGAAGAAGGAATGGTTCTCCTCTAAGCATGTTTTATTAACTCAGAACACACGTTTCCATTTATTTAAACCATATGGATGCATTTCATATTTTTATTACTTTTCATGACTGAGACCACCGTAAATGCTTGCTATGCATCTTTGCATATTTTAGTTTCCTGAAGCAATTTTCTCTTATGTTAAGTATAAGCTCCACAAAACACATTATTCATTACAGACCTGGGTTGCCTTATGTAGTATGATGTTTCCTCCGTACATTTACTTAAATGTCTTTTGTGAAACAGTCCTACATATAGCGATATTTTACCTGTAAACTGTTTGAAATAGAAGCCTTTATAATTAAACATTGATTAAGGTTTAAATTCTGTGAAGAAAATGCTCAGTTTTCCATACCCAGTAGCTGCATGGTATGCTAAAGACTTGTTGATTTCATTGGGAATACTCACATGTCTTCACTTAAGCTTGCGCTAAAGTAGTTTGCTATGTCACAGTAAGCAAATACCTTCTTGTAGAGATGTGATAGGTGGTAAAAATCCCAGTGATTAGGGTCCATCTTTATGTTTATGAAATCACCTGCTGAGTCCAACCAGCTGTAGTGACAATTGGATTGGCACAACCAGATCACTGGTGCAGAAACCTTTGAATCCCTAAAAAATGCTTATTTTAATCAAGTTCACCTTCATACTGGCTTTAAACAAATAATACACAGATAAAAGGGTGTGCAATTCGTTACTCATTCATTTATTTTCCAAACCATTGTTTTCAATAGTGGTCTTTATTACTTTTCAAATATCTATGCTCATCTGCACTGGGAAAGTAATGGAAGAGTGAAAATGCAGAATATATTCATAATAAGAGTAGTAATCAAACACAAAGATGCAATGTTACTTTCAGGGGTGCCTAAAATTTCTCCTTTTTGTCAGTCCACCACAAATACTCACTTATAATTAAGATAGAGAGTGGGTCAGTGGTTAATAATCTCATTAACCAGTAATTCTTGAACAGATAGGAAAGATATAAGTTGGTGAAGAATTAAGTTGGGGAAGGAGTAGAGTTGGTGCAGTTCAGACTCCTGATTGCTTCTCCCTGTACTAAGTCATCTCTATTGCACAGTGACTGCACTGATCGGATTGATTTTTTTTTCCCGGTGAAGTTAATGATATGAGGTGCAAAGAAGTAAAGAATTTGGCCCAAGAGACTTTTAAAAGCCCACCAGTCTAAAACAATATGGGAATCATCCTATGCTGTGACTACATCTTCACAGACCATTTAATTATACTCCAACAAGAGTAGAGCTGCTGTCACAAATGCTGTCTGTAACAAAATAGATGTTTATCATTGACATACATTCTAAAACAATCCGAGACTACTCTTCATTTATTAGTGTTAGATTATTGTCACTAGATTATGGTACTGTGAGTGTCTCTGATGCAGCACAGCAAGCTAAATCTATGGAGGTGCCTCCCTCAAGTGCCTAAAATAAGTATCAAGTGTGGAAGTTTCTGAGATGATCGGTGGAGAGAGGTGAAACAGCACATTTAAGCTAGGGTCCTGCCTTTGTTCAGCTTGATGGACAATTAAATACATAAACCTTTTGACATCAGTACCCACAGTGGGTGAGGAAGGTTCCCCCCACGTCCATTCTGAAAGCTCACAGTCCAAAAGGAAGAGTGAGTGTGTAGAGTTGAACATCAAACTGGTAGCTGGCAGTTGCCAAGGTGGATTTTAGACTTTGAAAAGAGATCTAGACACTGTGCCCTAACGATTCTCCTGTCCACTATCCTGTCCAGTTATTACTGCCAAATTTGCTTTACAAAGCTGATGCCCTGGTCTGGTCACGCTTTGTTCTTTTCCCTGCTTTCACCTCCTGTGCACATCTCCTTCAGCTCTGGCCAAGGATGGGCTGGAAAGCTGCCATGGAAGAGGCTGGGGTCCTGGCTTTCGAGGGGCTCACAAGGTTCAAGCAAGATTGTCCTTTCCATAGCAGAGATCTCACACATCATGCACAGCATCCTTACCCCAAGAAGCAAAACATGCCAGAAACTCCATGAACACCATGCAGTGCCTGTTGACCAGGCACCTGCAGTACCCAACTCTGCCAGACTGAGAGAAATCGTACCTGAATGGCAATAGGAAAACCTTCTACAATAAAACACCAGTGAAGAGCAAGCACCACCCGCTGCCTGCTACCCCTGCACACCCTGTGCCAGCTGCTTCACTCCATCATTCACAGCATCTTCCCCCGAGGGCCCCCTAAACCTTGGCAACCCCATGTCAGTGATGGCCACACTGAGGGGGAGTGTTGGCCAGTAGCTGGGTTGTGCCTCTTGCTTCATGGTGCTACAGGCTTCCCCAAAATGCCACAGAGAACAGCCTCATGAGAAGGGGAGTGTCAATGACTATGAAAATGAAGAGTGGATGTCGCATTCTGGTTTCACAGTTTCAAGACAGGCAAGCCACCTGCAGGTGTGTCCCCATTAGAGAGCAGGTACCCATCTTGAGTCCTGCTCCTGTGCCCTAGTTAGTTGCAGAGCAGGAGAACACATCCCTAACGAAAACCTGTAGTGCAGTACACATTGTGCCCAAATCTTCCAGACTCCTTTGGAAATGCCATCATTTCAAGCAAGTCTGCTATGCTTATCACAAGGTCAAGGTGCTAGCCTAGAAGACAGTTCTGCAATGAGGTGACACACACTTGCACAGCAGTGATTGAACACCCCACCACAGATTGTATCCTGGAGCTGTCAAAGCTCAGGGGTGACTATGGACTGCTGGAACAAAATGGAGAAGTAGGACTCTGTTGGACATCTTTTTGTCCCACATGCAGTGGATCTAGGCAGCTTTTTCCCACTTTTACAGTGCAGATTTTCTTCTCAAGCAGCTGGCTTACCTACTGCTACCAGGCAAAAACCTGGTTTTGTGAGGGCAAATTCCAGTAAAGTCAGAAGAATTATCTTATGTTACAAGCTGGTAACACAACACAACCAGTGTTTGGCATTATGACCCCCATAAGCTATTTTTACCTGGTAGAACTTTGGTCACTGTAAGGCACGTTAAGTCAGAACCACTTGGGGACTGGGCATTAACTTGCACCTTTCGTTTCTTATCATAAAAAATTAGCTTGTGGCTTTGCCAAGAAACCAGTGCCCTTTAGGTGGTTTGCACCTCCCTCAGAAAAGCAGACAAACCAGCTTTGAGTGAAGCTAGGTATGCAACATAGCCCACAGTCATTGAAGCTAGGAGAAGTTAGAGGTTTCAATGTTTTTGGTGCCTCTGCCATACAGGAAACAAAGCTTTGCATACCTATACTTAACCCAAGTGTTTCAGGGTTATTTTTTGTTTCCAGACTCAGACCCAGAGACAAGAAGCTGATGTATTTATGTGCTCTGAAACACGTCAGTGTATTTTAATGGTTGATCGAAACCTGCCCACATTCTAGTGACACCAGCACTAAATAACTAAATAATGCAACAATCCACAAAACATTATTTTTAATGGCCCTGATTGTCAGGATGGGGGGAAGGAGGAGGGATAAGAGTACACCAGTAGACTTTTATGTGTTCAAGGCAGTTACTTGGAAGTGAGGCAGCAGAAGTCAGAAGTTAGATGGACAATAAATAGAAATATTTTTTAAGAATTGTTCAGTTTTTTAGGGAGAGTTGTAATAAAGGAACAGAAAATGAAACAAGCCATTGAATCTATACAAAAAATGGGATCTGGAGACTTAAATCTCTCTGCCATACTCCTGTCACAACCATTGTGAGGAATATGGATATTCTAGAAGATTATACAGAAACAAAGCATATTAAATGTTATTGGTACTCATGAATAATTATGGCTTAACCAAAACACAGTGCATGGCATAGCCTAACTTCTGTCAGGGTACAGTGGGAGGTACAGTAGCTCTGACCCATGCTGAAGCAGGACAGAGAAGTGCTTCCTCGAGACTCAGAACTGAACCTCACCCATTCATAAGGAGGTATTTGGTGGTGGAGCCAGAGAGCCAAAGGTGGCTGGACTTGATGGTGGCGATGTTATTCTTGTGCTTTAACTGTCTTAGTTATTAAGCTCAAAAGACCATTTGAGCTTGGCCAGTTTCATATTCAGTTCAGGTCATAAGGCTGCAGGTGCAAAGAAAGGAGTTATGACATTAGTAAAGGAAATATCAACAATCATCCTCCTTCAGGAGTCTCATGACACTTTCAGAAGCTTTGGAAAGAGACTTGCAACCTGTGACCCATGTTTTCAGAATTTAAATAATTTTAAAATAAAATTAAAATATTATTCGACCAGGACAAAAATTTCAGCCCTTAGAATCTCTGCATCTCCAGAGCTGAATCCACTGAGGGGAGGCTGTGCCATCGTACCAGAAGAGTTAAAGTAGTAGAAATTCCCCATGAAAGCAAGGGAGAGCAGCTCCACAGTTCCATTTCCCCTCAAATCCCACAGTTCCATTTCCCCTCAAATTGTGTGCATTCAGACCTCGCATTAAGAATAATCTATGTACTGGCTTATCTTCAAGAATGAGCACTCTTCTCAAAATCTGTACCCTAAGGCTCTGCCTCCTTTGTCATGCAAGTGAGCTACCCCCGCCTTTTACTGTATAAGCCACAAAAAGATGATGATATATACTTTTTTTCTCTCATTGTATACCCATATGTTTGTATATTGATTACCTTTACAGCCAACAGATGCTCTTATTTTAGGATTCTTAAATAGAAACCCAAAATCATCTTGTATCTGCATTTTTCTGATTCAGACAGATGTGAAAGGTTTTCTTTATTTACTGAAGGAGAAAATTTTCCTCTGCTTGCCTTCTACATTAACATTTTTTGAATAATTGATTCTCTTCTGGGGAACAGAAGCAGAGCATCTTCCTCTACCTGCTGATCACTTCTGAAACAAGATGTAAGATCTGATGGACCAAAACTCCTTTTAGATCTGTATGACAAGGGCTCATCCCTTGAATTATTTAATTCCTACCAAAAAATAGGAGCCCCTCAGGCTCAACATTTATTGGAATAAACCAATGTCTTGTTTTGCATTGTGGAGGAGGTGCAGAAACCAACTATGAAGAAAAACCTAAGACATTGATAGAAGATTTTGAAAGATATAAGCAATTTAAGGATTACAGTAATTTGCATGCCTCCTATTCTTAGATTTCTTTCAAGTCAGGGTTGTGTTTAGCAGATTTGGCTATTAAATGATAATATGTGCTAATGAATTAGCTATTCATTCCTGTATCTAGGTCTTTACAAATCATAACACATCTCTGGAAAGCAATCTTCTTTCATTTTCTAATTGCTGAGCTCAAGGGTTTGGGGTTTTATTGCTTCTGGAGATTACACTGGTAGATTTTAAACAGTGGTTTCAGTTTGCCTATCCAACAGCAAAATTACAGCTGAAATTTCAGAATAGGATTTGAAAACATTTTCTTCTTGGCTTGTATTCTCCTAGTTCTGCATTCATGGACATGAAAATATCCCTTCATAAGGGCATAGGAAACAAGATCTCTGCCCTAAGCAGAAGATAATTTAATCCAAATATAGAAGATAAGAACAAAAAGATCAAGTGAAGAGGTGGTTGCAGATAGTGCCGGGGGGGGGGGGGGGGAAAGAAGGGGGGAGGGCACTTTGAGTGAAGTCTAAGTGGAAGGAAGAACATCTGAAGAGAATTTAGAAAGCAAAGAAGGAATTATCTTAATGAAGGAGCGGCTGATCCAAGTGCAAAGTGTTTCTTGAGAGTACATATGACTCAAGGAGAGGAAGAAAGACAGAGCATTAGGTGAGAGTTAGGTGAGGGCTATGCCTCATTCCCATCAAAAGACATTTGCTTTTGTAATTTATGCCAATAAAAAGCATGTGCTGGCAAAAATAATTTTTTCTTCATGAATACATCTGTTCAGCAAGTGACGAACAAGGAGTTTTATACATATATACATATACACAGTCATATCTACAAAACCTTTTTGTCAAAGAAACAATACCACAAAGACAACCTGCAAATCCACTACAGTGTTAAAGATCCAGCACATTTCCTGCACAGGCCTGGCCAAAATTATGCCAGAGGGCAGTGGAGAGGAGTGGAGACAGTTAGAACACCTCACACTACCTAAAAGACCTTTCCTTCTGTGCAGAAATTTAGTCAGACAAAGAATAAGGATAGGGAAAGGATAGGGAGTTTATTTGAATCCAACATGTAAAAGAAAGAGAATCAAGGATCGGATGAAGTATACAACCATCAGAGGAGCAAGAGAAAAAAGGAAGTAAGCTATGAAGCCTGTGATCCAAACCTTTGTATATATCAAGTTCAAACTGTTGTCAGATGAATATGGGCTCTGATGATTCAATTTATGCTGGAAAAAATCTTCTGAACCTGAACAGTGCACAGTTTTGAGTAAAAAAAAAAAAAAAAGAGAAAGAGACATGTACATGGAAAAAAGGCCATTAGCTCCTCCATTTGAAGAATGTGTGATTTCAGCCCATTGGTGTTTACAAGACAAATGTGCTAACTTTCATGCTAGGTGTGGTGCTTTGCTTAATTTTTGATGTGCCCTAATTATTTGCATTTATCCCTGCCCTTACAAAAATCATCTTTTTCAGATCTCCTCCTCCATCACCTCCTTTTCAGTAAAAACAATGTAAATTACTTCACTTAGCTTCTGCTGATACTTGGAATAGTGCTATTTATTTGAAAAACAAAACCTCACCACTAACTAACTAATAATACTGGCTAATTTTGCAGCCAATAATTTTGCAATGAATTTGCATTGCATTTTTATCTACCAGTACTGATCAAGAACTGCAGCAGTCAGAACAGCTCAGAAATAAAGAGTATTGTAGAAATAGAAATCAAACCTAATGCTTTGGACTAGACACTGTAGTGACCTAAATTCAAGAGCTAATCCCTGTCTCAAGTAGTTTGTACTATAGATTATACCATGACAGAGATTGCAGAATGGGAGATTAAGTCTTACCTTCGTGAAGCCCCTTCTCCTCCTCACAAATTACTCTTTCTGGAACATTATCATCAAATAAAAGCATTATTTATTTATACAGCTCCCTAAAGTATGTTAAATATTTGAAGGCAGAAAGAGGCAGGATGCAGAAGAGAGGCATTTTTTGGTCTGACAGAATCAAGACTTTGCACATCAACTGTTAATTTTCCTTTTTTTTTTTTTTTGGTTGGCATTTCATATAGAACAGAACACTGTTTCTTATCTCTTGGCAATGGAGATTGGCAGGTACTGCTTGATACTGTTTTAAAGGTACAGAGCATGATACATTATGTAAATTCAAAAATAATAACAACCTCTTCCAGAGGAGATTTTCCAGTGTTTTATTTGAGAGAAACTCAAGTCCAGAGCATACTCTTTAATGCAAAAAAAAAAGCTCATAAATTACATTCATAGATCTTGTCCTGTAAACCTGTCTACCAATGCTGCTTTTTTGTACAGGCAGACCATTAAGGCATTACCTTGACAAGAATTTATTTACCTATTTGTAAATAAAAATGGAGCAACAGTTATATTTCATTTTGAAATTGTATCACATGGTTCTATAATTAATTTGGCTCAACTGCTCTATGATTTCATTTGTTCCTATTAATGTAGAAGCATGTCAGAGCTTACAGAAGATGTAAGCTCTTACTAAGATCTTACTAAGGCATAGTTGTTATACAGTGCAGTGCATCATTTCCCCGTTTGTGCTGAATGTGAATTACTGCGCTAGAAGAAACTCGAATAATGCCCTAAATTCCTCATACCTTCAAGCACAGATGTGCATCAGTTTGAGTTGAAATATAATACATTAGATCATTTGTATGTATTATCTCAGGGATGAATTTTACCCATTCACCCTTTGTAAGCTCCCAGGACAGAAAAGCCAGATGAGCCGAGGGAGCTGGATGGGACTTGCCTGGGTGTGGAGGCACAGGTGGACTGCTCCTCAAGATCCTGAGCCCCCTCCTGGCAAGTCTCTGTAGAAGCGCCCGTACTCATGGCCCAGTCTTAACAGGGATGAGATTTTCCAGCTTCCTTCTGACATCACGTCTTCACTTCAGTGTCTTTATCTAAGCCTCAGCATCCAGATTCTATAGACGGATTAGGCAAGCTGTGGGCATCAGAGGCTAAAACTGTCTTCCAAAAGGCAACACAGCTGCTGCTGAATCGTGTGGATGCCTGACTCGCCTACATCCACCCCTGGCAGTGCGTATGGTCCTGCTTCCAGAGGTGCCCAGGCAGCACAAGCTGGAGCTCCTGCCCTGCATCAGCTTGCAGGGTCACAGGCAGCCAAAATCTTCCAAGTCTGACCCACCCTGTTCCTGTACACAGACACATAGAGAAAAGGCTGAGCTAGAGCAGGAGCTGTGATCCCTCTTTTGCATGCAGCCTAAGTAACCTTCCAAGATTTTCCTTCTTGGCCCAAAGGGGTTCAGATTCCCATCTTTTATATTCAGAATGGTACCAGGCTTCTGGCTGGGCTGAGTGGTTTGTGAAGCTGTGCCACCAGGCAGCACAGCAAGCATAGCTCCCAAGATGGTCATAGATTTTCTGAAAGTCTGAATACCACCACCACCACCCATGCCCTGAACACAAGAATCCTCCCTTCCTGCTGACCACCCCTCTCACCAGGTGAGAGCATCTGGGTCACCCATGAACTTGTAATTTCTTTCTCCTCACGTGGAGGTCATGAAGAGACAGGAGATGAAACACCTCTCTTATGTGGAAAAAAGTCCAAAATTCATGGCTTCTCATACAGGATATTTTAACCAAACAGACCATTAAATGAAAGGTAAACAGCTTGAGTGTGCTTTTACTAAAAGGAAAGAAAAAAAGGGTGAAAAAAAGAAAAAGAAGGGAAAAAAGGCTGTTCTTACAGTTCCCTAAAAAAATTTAATTATATGCATGTACTCTATGGAGAAGATATCAGGCTCAGGGTGCCAAGTGGATGGCAGTGCATGACATGGCCCTGAGACAGGCACTTCAAAAGTGACACCTCTGTATTCAACAGGACTGCTTGGAGGATTAGGGGTTAAATGAGCAAGGCAGGAAAGAAAGAGAGAGTGTTTCACCCCTGGGGTAGGGAGCCAAGAGCTGCTCTGGGTTTTGAATCCTGCAGGAGAAGGAGAAGAGAGGAATCTCCTCAACATTTTGGAACAGGGGTTTACACTTTGGACTTCCTTAAATGCTCCCATGTGCAGAGAGAGCTCTGTGTAAACACCCTGCTCTTTCAAGCAGGGATTTTTGCCAGATTCCTCTGCTAAAGGCAGAACTGCAACTCCCAGAAGTCTCTGAGTTACTTTTTCCCTCCAACAGCTGGAGGAAAAGGAGAGGTTAACCCACTCTGCTTGTGGAGCTCCCACCACCGATCCTTACCAGCACACCTAGATGCAAAAAGGGAATTTTTCTCCCCACAAAGACTTCTTCTCCCATGCTTGCCCCCCAAAGTCTCCATTTCTTCTCTGATTCCATCAATAAAAAGAAGTTATTACTGAAAATGAAGATTACTTGTCCACAAAGGTTCCCTCCATTCTGTCATGGTTTAACCCCAGCCCCATGCTAGTGTTGCCTTAAAATCTGGAGCCAAAAAAGACTCACCAGGCTAATTTAGTAGATAAGATAGAGAACAGCTTTTTAATGAAGGCCTTCTGGCACGAGAAGTACAAAAATTGCGCACGCCCCCGTGTCCAGGAGTTCCACAATTTGTGGTCTAATCCGAAAACTACACACCCCCAGATCTGCCCCTCTGGCACACCTCCCTGGAAATTGAGTCAGAGGTCCCAAGACCCCTTTCTTCCTCACCTTCCTTTTCTTGACAGCAGGTACTGTCTTTGGAGCTTCTCCAAGGTTCCTTCCGGGCTTGAAGGTTGCTTTGACTATGATGGTATCTTGTTGTTCAGGCCTGGGGTGCAAATGTTCTTAAACAGAACGTGTTTATTACAGTCCTACCTTGAAAGGAGCCTAAACAATCTAAAGAATTTAGAAAGTTCAATATGAAATGGGGGAATAGGGTTTAGTAAATATTAACTACTATTCTAAAGTAGTAGTAGTAGTAGACTATAGAGCTACATTAAAATCTACAAAAATCTAAAAATCCTAAAAATTCAAAGGTATCACTAGCTACTATGGAGAAAATTTACTCCATCCCAGCCAGAACCAGTACATTTGCTAAAGTGCAGGACCACCTCAGAACAGGGGCAATATGATAGATTTAGTTTTAAATCTTGTCTACAGAGAGAAATGAGATTTGACATCTCCAGAGCAGCATCTTTGGATGTTTAAGGACTGAATGTACTGAAAGAATAGGCAGGTGATATGCAGGAATAATGAAGACCTCTGTTAGTTAATCACTTGAAGATCTCTTGCACTGAATGGCAGCCACTCAAATGTGCCCTATTTATTCTTGACAGCTGTCAGCATTTGCAAAGTCACAGAAAATGCTAAAGTCATAGAAAAGGTAATGAAGGCACAAAGACCTAATATGATTTCCTTTGAGGTTGCTTATGAAGCCAGCACTGTCCCATTTGATAGAGAGCAGCAGATGTTTACTGTATCTTCTTGGTACACACAGATGTGGCTTTGCTTACTAAGTACACTTAAAATCTAGAAGGGCCTAGCACCCTCCTCAGGGATTTATTACGAAATATTTGCAGGTTCTTCTTTGCTAATTTGTAGACATATATTTAAAATGTATAGGAACATAGTTTAATAATACGGATAAAAAGAACATAATTATGGCAACTACTTAACTCTGAATTCAAGTAAAGCCTTAGCAAATATCTTTATTTGCCTAACAGAAAAGTTGCTCTTTTCTACCTACTGGAAGATCTCATGTCTTTACTAGATATCAGATCTCATCAATCCATTCTCCAATAACTGTAACTCAGTCACTGTCACTAAAAGACGACAGATAACCTGTCTCCCAGTAAAAATATGACACTGGCTAACAGTGTAAAGGCCCATAGTGCTAAAATTTAATTATTTTACGTAATGTATGACAAGGTATCACAACCTGCAGTGCTCAGCACAGAAGCATCCTCTATGGTTTCAACTTGGTTTGAGTTCTGTCACATTTCAGGAGTTCCCCACAATGCGGTGCCAGTAATGAACTCTGTCATGACCCTGGGGTCCCTCAGCTGTCCTCAGGGAGATGCCTATGCTAAGACCTGGGGCTGCCCAAGGGTGTCCTGATCCCAGGCTGGGGTGCTGAGACAGGTCCTACCTGCGAGGTCCTGACCTGCTGCCCCCGGGAACCTCAGGGACCCCAGGGAGCACCCAGCCCCCATGGTGCTCTGGCAATCGCTGCATATTGACTATGAAATTTTATTTTACTATTTGGTTTTATAAACAATAAAAAATAATTACAGATGGCAAAATAAAGGAGGTAGGAGTGTCTTCCAATGCATTATCCTGACCTTATTTATGTGTGTGTGAATTCTTGCTGAATTTCCTGAATGACAGTGATTAAAAAAAAAACAATTTGCAGCAGTTCTTCGTTACTCGTGCCAATTATCCTGTTTCTAGAAAATCTGTTATAATAACAAAAGGATGCATAAAGGCAATCTGGATTTATTCTTTCAAAATGCACAGAATTGAAGAAATCTACAGAAGCAATGATTGCCTGAGGATGCTCAGGCTTGCCCTCAGCTCCAGCAGTGCTGATGTGGCTGGTGCTAAGAGAGTCTGGGGAGCTGAGGCTTTGCTTCTCCTCTCCTTGTCCCAGGGCCTGCTAAGCCCTGGGATACCCTAACCACCCTACCAGTAAATAAAATGTTATGCTGTCTTGGAAATCAAATAGGAAACAAACCATCTTTATGCCACTGCATAAACCACCAACACTGTGTGTAGAAAGGCGTGGCAACAGGCGAGAAGGTGGATTGGAAGAATGGACTAGCTCACATGAAGTTTTGACTGAGAAAAAATCTGTAACATTTCTACAACAAAGAATGTTTTGTTTTGTTTTGCTTTGTTACTGTTTCTCATAACACAGATCATATGATATAAAGGACAATAAAATGATCAGACAGTGGGTCATCCCAAGCAACATATGAGGATATTTTGAACACCTAAAGTGCAAATGAATTCAAAAGGGAATTTGACGAATTTGTAAGAAATAGGCCCAGGGACAGCTGAAAAACATGGCAGCTCAGACGCAACCTCCGGCAAAGGAAGACCCTGTGTGGTACATTGCCAGCAGCTGGAAGGGACCAGCATAGGAAGGATCCTACCCTGATCCTTACACTGTTCCTGTCAGTGCTGGGAACATGTAAATGTAATAGGTTTTGTTTATAGGCTGCAGTGATCCAAACACTAAATAACAATGCCACACAAATAACAAGTCCACTTATTATTAAAAATAGCTGTGAGAATGCGAACTGCATCTTTCTTCTGTTCGAGCTCCGGAGGGAAACTTTCTTGCAGAACCTGCTGCAGGAAGTTCCACGTAAAGGCAAGCACTGTGACAGCCAGGTGACAGCTGTAAGCAAAGCCTCTGAAATCCATCACCCTCGGGAGTAATCCTGGAGGTTTTCAGACCCTCCTCTGTGACATATGTTTCCTTCACCACCAAAGAAATCTTTCACTTCCTTTTGTGTGTGAATTTTCATAGAAATTGTAAGTTGTTTCTTAGACAGATGGAGTGCTTGAGTCAGTCCTTCTTTCATTTTCTTTAACAGCAAAATGGGATTTGTTCGGTTTTTCAGGAAGAGGGGGAAATAATTTTGATATTTCCTCCATGAGATCTTCTGTATTGGTGATTAAAAGGATCGGAATTACACAGTAAAAGACCCGCAAAACTGCCTGTTCTAAGCCAATGAGTGCATTTCTGGCTCTAAGTGTAAGGACAGTTGTTTAGAATTTTCTTATTGCATTACAGAAGTCTGTGTAATACCATATAGAAATGCAGTTTATAAATAAACACATTTGGGCGAGTGCCTTTACTGCTCATCTATCCAGGGTATATGGACTAGTGTGATGATAAACTCAGTACATGCACATTCAGGATCTCTGGTTAGGCTAAATGTTTGCCTGAATCAGCATAGCATGCTTTAATAATGTAATTCGATTTTTCCTCATTTTTAATGTTATTTCAGTCCGTTAACATAATTTGGTGAGCTATTATAGTTGTTACAGCTGCTAGTTTTGCCCCTAATACTGATTTCACTTATGACCTCAGTCAGAACTAGATTTAAAGTTTGAGATGATGTAAGTGAATAAGGATTATTAGATTTATTCATATGGCAATTTAAATAAGAAACTGCCTGGCTTAGAATAAATGGTAAATGAAAAATGCATGTGATTTATAGACCTGTCCACTTTAGAGATTTATATGCAGAGTAGGATGATTAAGTAAGAGACAGACCTGATTACATGAAATATGTAATTTCTGTAATGCAATATTGAAAGCAAGCTGCTAAACAGCAGCAGCATAACAATGATTGCCCAAACAGCTTTTATTACAATATTACTGTACAGCTGGTATGCAGGCATGTAAACACAAGCAGCAGGCTTACCACCATTTCTTTTCCTTGACAATTGGTAGATGTTGTTATGTTCCAATAAAAAGCATCTTCCTCTCTCAGAGACTGCAGCACCATCTCCTTGAAGCAGGCTATGGGACTGGAGTTGCCTTTAGGCTTTGTCTATCCCTCACATCTGAGAGCACCATTTTCCTGTGTGTCTCCTACAGTGTTCCTATTGTCTTTCCTACAAATGTGTGTTCAAGCACTCCCAAGGCTGCATGCCAGGATTACTGCCTTACATTAAACTCTCCTGTATCAGAAATAGGTAGAGATTTCTGAGACATGGAAGAAGCAATCATATCTGTCCCTCAGGACTTGAGAAGATCCAGATGCATCATCACAGAAACAACAGGATGAGAAAAAATCCTTTCACTTTTTTTCTACACACCAGAAAGAAAAACCTCTTCCTTTGCTCTCCATCAAGCTGGAAAAGCAAAAATTAAATGTATTTCCTTTCATGGGTTTTAAGGCTGAAAGAGTCTGTTGTAATTATTTAGTTTTGCTACCTCTGTATAATACAAGCTGTGGACCTCCATTCAGCAATTCTAGATATCTTCTCTTTAGTTGAGAACTCAGTGAAGCCCTAAAACTAACCATTAATACAGTAAAAGGCCTTCATGAATAACACCAGTGAATGGTGTTTTAACACCCCTCGGGTCAGAGCATTGCTACAACCTGCTGTGTCTCTTAAGGCACTATCTGAGCGTGTAAGAATAAGACAGCAATACTACCTGTGGTTATTGTGGTATTTTTGTGCATATGTATATTATCTCCGTGTGGAAGTTTGAAGACCACATGGGAAACATACATACATTGTGTATAGGGATACTAGGCTATGCCATTCTACATAAATTAATACACTTTTTATGAGAAAGCTTAATAAGTATGTTCCAAGCCAGGGGGTCTTCCATAACATAATTTGCAGAGAGCGAATTGACCCAGAAAATTTTAATCTAAATCCCAATCTGATTTGTATAAAGTAATTTAATTTCCTCCCTGGTAGTTGTATGGATTTTATCAATTATACCAATTAAATTGTCAAGCAGATTTATTGACCAGTCATCTACAAGACACTTTCTTTGACTTACTATTCTGGTACCATCAACTGGTCATGAATGTCTAGCCTTAGTTTTTTGGTGTCATTATGTGCAGCTGAATACTGGAAAGAAAAAGTTCTAATAAATGAGTGTTGTGAACTGAATATTGAAATGAGGATCGAAAGCTCTTTGTTTTGAATTGCAGACACAAAATTATGGGTAATAGCAGATGCAACCCATTTAGATGCTCAGCCATCCTATGTGGAAACCACACATTTGATTTCTGATCTGAGTTGCACCTCAACTGGAGATCTCCATGCTGATAGTTGTTATCTAAATGTAATAATTCTTGCCAAAATGCACATCCAGTTAATTTCAAATATGAAAACTGAGGCATAAAATTAAAGGTTGGCTTTGAACTTGACAACCCATGTTTCTCAGTACTTCGTATTTTGTCTACTGCCTAAGTTCTAGACGAGTGGCAAATCTTCCTGAAATAACCTTGTTATCCATCTTGAAAAAATTTATTATTAAAATAATTTTTAATTTGCCAGAACAGATTACTTTAATTTGCCAGAATCAGACATCTTGCTTCCACCGAGTGAGTCACAGTGCAACTTCTGATTTCTTTGTAACCTTGTCCTAATTTTTTTCTACAAGTTTACCAAATGAGAATACTGCTGGTAAAAGAGTCAAGAAGTTACAGATCTTTGTAGTCAAGGCAAAACCAGACTTACCTAGTTGACAATCAAGTACATTGTTGTGGAGCATATTCAAAAGTAGCAAATTCTAAAGAAAAAAGCAAACGCAAATAATGAACTTGCCACACACTAGAGTGCTTTAGTCCCCATTTGGTTACTAGACAAGGCTGCATGGCACACAGGTTCCCTTTCCATTAGGAGTTCAGAGAATATGCACCATAGCCAGTAGCGTGTTTGGTCTCCTGGAATATTATTCTAGAACTAGGGGGGGGTTAAAAATACTAAACACCCAGAATGAGTAAGAGAGAGCAGAGTTGTCTACCATCAATAAAACTACGTCCTGTGGTGTTGGTTGCAGGGAATCACGAATCTGGTAGTTGTATTGTCTCCTATTACAATTAAACCTAAGATTTTGCTTTTCACTCTTGGCATAGGAAGTCTGAATTTTGGTTCATGTCACTGTAATGTTTGAACTCCAGTCTTAAAATATTTTGAGAAGTTTGTAAAAAGCAGTAAGTGGCATGGAATGGTAAACAGAGCTGATAAGTGAAAGACAAAGAAATTTTGGAAAGAAAATAATTTGTTGAAGTATTGAAAAGATGCTTGGACTATTCCAGAAATACTTAGCTATGTGCATAATGTCAGTATTTTTGGAAAGCATGGCTGTGAATGTATGCTTTAGCTCTGTATCACTCTAGTGGATGATGTCATTATGAATATAAAACATAAATAGCAGCTAGCTATGTCAGTGCCAAATACAGCCTAAATACTCCTCCTTAGCTACTGGATGCCTCAGGACTGTTCCTCTGTCACCCCCTTTCCCATTTCAGATGCACGATTCCTCCTTTTTCTCTTTGAAATCCCCAACATTTCTTGACAGCACTCTAAGTCAGGTTGGATGGGGCTCTGATCAACCTGGTCTAGTGGAAGGTGTCCCTGCCCATGGCAGGAGGGTTGGAACCAGATGGTCTTTAAAGTCCCTTCTGACCCAAATCAGTCCGTGACTCTATGATTCTTTATGTATATTTGAAAAATAAAGAATAAGGGGGGAAAAGGTTAACACACAAGCAAACTCTGTGGGAGAATTTTCTTCTTTCAACAGGTAGATGGTTGCTGACTGTTGTGAAAACAGTTTGCTAGAGGCTGGGACATCAAATACAGCTCTAGCTATTGAAGGCAATAGCCCAGATGTTGGGCTACATTAAATCCATGTTAAGTAGGCCAGGAAATAGGAGAAAAACTTCATCCCAGATGCATAGTTTTCCTTCACAGGACTTCAGTCTGCTCTCTGATGCAGAGTAGCTGTTTGACTCACAATGGGTGGAAGTGTGCAGGGTATTGAGTAGTCACACTCATGGCTAAACAGAAGAGAGCCATTATAACACATATACTCCATAAGATTCCCTCCACTTTGCCACCTGCTTTGCATAGCTGGAGCAGCACAAATCTGAAGAAGTAGAGAGTACCTTCCAGACTGCTCTGAGGCACAATACAGACATGATATTGTGGAATTACTGATTGACTTCATCCCATCCAGGAATCCTTTATATATTTCAGATTGACGAAAGTTAGAGTAAGTTGCAGACAGGCAGTGACCCCATCTCCACTGTTCCTGAGCCTAGCATCTCACCTTGAGGAAGACAGCAATGTTTTCACTGGTAAGTTTTAGGGTATTTTCCCATTAAAGTTCAGGGGCAGCGAGCCAAAACATACATGCCAAAACACAGGGAGTAACTGAGCTCCTCTTATGCAAAAAATCAGATGCTGCTGCAGAAGCAACAGTATCAAAAGTGTCATAAACTGAGCTCAGACAATGTTTATTAGAGAAGCCCTCTCATTGAGTCATGAGGTGCAGAAAGGACCCTCTTGCTTTCTGAACTCCTTCTCAGAGAGCAGTCTACGTGTGGCTGGATCCAATCTTAGCCCCAGACTTTGTCAGCGTTTCATGTCTAAAGGATTATACAGGTGTAATTGAACCTTTATGCAGCTTTGTCTCACAGCATTACAGATGACAAACAAAATATATTTCTACAGATAAAACAAACTAATTATTTAAATTAATTACAATAAGGGTAATGACTAGGGAAAAAAAGACCTTAATCAGAATTATTTACTACTCAATATAGATAGCTATAGTGCACTTTTTCAAGCAATATTGAAGCAATTATATTAAAGCTATCAAAGGCAGTTATTAAGTAGAGATGGATGTTACACACTCATACCAATGACCATGGGCAAATCTCCTTCATTCTGCCTTGAGGAGTAACTCTGATGGGCATCCTCACTCCAGGGAAGGATCTTCACACGCCTTATGCTAGAAGCCCTCACCATGGAACAGTAGGACTTGCCTTTTATAGTATAAAGTGTTTGACTGTCAGTTATATACATTTGTAGATTATGTGTTGTCAGGCTTACTCAGCAAAATACACTTTGTTGCTGAAAAAGATGCTATGAGCTCTTTGGTTGCTTCCATCTGACAATTCTGACTCTTACTTCCATATCAGGGCCTGCACATCCTTCCTGATTCCAGTCTCAGTCAGGAAGCACCTGACTTGCATGTCCTCATGGTGGGTCTGACAGTTTAGTCAAGTTGGTCTCAGCACCTTTCAATGCTAAAAGCAGCAGACCCTCCTTGCTCAATCTTATCAGGGACCAGCAGATTCTCCTTGCTCAATCCATCACTGATAAGTTGTAAATAAGACAGAGTTTGAGCTGCTGTATCCCAGCTTAGGTAGAGCATCCTGCTACAGAATCATGGGGAATATTATTTTTTAGCCATGGCAATTGCATAGTTTGGGTTTGATTTCTGATCTTCATTGCTTAACCTTGCTGTAATTACCCAGGACTGTGATTTAAGGAGACAGTATCTCATTCTTTATTATTATTTTAAATAATTTTTAAAAAAGTTTTATTTAAAATGTAGCCAAGAGCGTACTGGTATCATCTGAATGACTCAAGGAATAGGTATAGCAGAGAAGAAAGACCCATTATTAAATTAACTAATTTGTCAGGCAGGTCAGCATCTGACACTGTGGGAGGAGGAAAGCAAGGTCAGGAGCAAGGTTCTTGTAATACCCTACTCCAGAAAAAGACAGATGGATCTCATTCAGTTCCCAACAAAGTGATGTGAGGGATATGACTTGGCAGCAATTCACATCTCCTGCTCTGCCAGCTCCTTTTGACCACAAATATTGGTGATGCTGCCTTGTGAACTGTGCAGCCAGCAGCACCTCATTGGTTATCCAGCTCACTGCATCAACCCACAGATCCACAGGGGATGGTTTCTTTTTTCATTGCCTTCTGTGAAGATCTATGCCATTCAGACATTTAAAAACATTCCCTACTGAGTGATCAAAAAAAAAGCTCTGGATTCAAAATGGTGTCAAGTTTTCACTAACACAAAGTCTTTAAAGAAGGCAAAGGATTTTTGGGGGTTTTGAGAAAGTGGTGATTCTAATTTAATTATGGGATTCCAAGTCCTGTAAAGGTTAGGAATAAATGTTATGAATAACCTTTATTATTGGTCTTGTGCATCTAATACACACCAAAACAGAAGAGAGCGGTTCAGCCAACATATCATTTGCACATAAATGCAGGTAGTAGCCTCTGTCACTAGCAGAATTTGTGTTCTTTGTGGACTCTTCAAATACTACTGTTATTGCTATTGTTATCCCTGTTGGTATTTTAGCAACAGCAACCATACTAAGGGATTTAAAATAAATATGAGATGGGGGATCCCAGAAGATAAAAGGGACTTCAGTTTTTATTTAGGCATGCATAGCTGGTGCCTTCCAACATGCTCATCACTTGGAGGAATTGGTGCAGAAGATGTTTTGCAGAAGATTTTCAATCTGGTAAAGGTTAATTGTTTTGTGTAAGTCATCCCAACTGTAAAGGATGTCAGGGGTTTGACCTGCTGAAGACTTCAGCTAAAGAAAAACTCCCATGTTCCAGTTGAAATCTCTAAGTTAAACTCCTAAAATTGCTAAGTCGTTTAAGACTGAGGTAAATTGCAGAGCTACTTCACTGAACTCTTTATGTTCCAGCAAATCCACAAGTCAAAATGTGTTCAGCATTTAGCCATGAACTCCACTGCTGTCTGGATACTAGTTTTCTAAATGCTGTGGCTGCAAAATAGAATGCAATCTCCCCTTTCACCTTGCAGTATCTTGCCTTTCTATCCCGAGTTACCACGGTCTCAGTGACAAATTGTTCCTGGCATACAACTGTTTCAAAAAGGAAAAAGAAACCATATATAAACACATCTCAAAAGCACCAAGTGTTCTGTCTCTACTGTTCTCCTGTGCTTTGCTAGTTAGTGGCTTAAAGTAGCATAGTGCTTCAGGCTCTTAGCAGTATCAAGGCATTGACTGCCTCCATAAAGTCAGGACTTCTCATCATTCCACACCTGTGGAATCCTCGAATTCCACAGGTGCCACTACTATGGAAGTGACAGCTTTAACTGAAAAAGAAATGGAAATGTAGTTCTTTCAAATGACAAGTGATAACCAAGTGTAAAAAGTGATGACTTTTATCCTCTTCCCAAACATAGCCAACACATTCCTGCCACATATATCAAATTATTGTATTTTCTGCATTTCAGCTTATTTTGTTCTGGTTGAAATTATTTAAGGGATTTCCTCCTTGTATTTTTTTTTTTTCCATCTTCTCTTCCTTAGCTTTCAGCTAGTGTCCCTACTGGGGTTTTTTGTTTTTGTCTTTTGGGTTTCACCGTCTGGTTCTTTTGTGTGTGTGGAAGACCAATCACTTCTGATTTATCACCCTCTCCAAGAAGAAGCCAAGTGTTCCAGGTCACAGCTGTTATTTCCACAGTCCTGCACTCCAAGTGTGTCTCTGTACATGTGTTCTGTCTTCTCCTGTGGCACATGCCTTTGTGACTGTGTTGGTAGGAGGAATTCCTGCTGAGCTGCAGCCTCATCTGGTCCCCAACTACTGTCTGAAGAAGGAATTTAAGGCATTAAGGTGCAGATTCCCAAAAACCCCTTAGGTGCCTAACACCCAACTATACAGGGCTGCCACCAACTGTCCTTGTACTGACATTAATTGATATAACAAAAATATGTCATAGAAGAACAAAGGATTTCCTGAGCTAAGGCTACCAGCCCAGGACAAATGGCCTCCCTCATGGAGGATGGAGAGGGAGCTGGGTCATATCCAGGCACACTTTAAAAAACATGATGCTGGACTTTGGAGGTCTGCTATGTTTTGAACTGTATGTAAAGGAGGAAAAATGATACCTCCCCAGTTTTAAGAGGAATTGACATTTATTTTATATTCTCCAGATGGTAGAGAGAAATACACTAAGTAGGTGGATGATATGAGTCAAAAGAGAAAACTAGGGTCCCTCACTTTTCTACGGGAGACTGCTGTGCATAGGCAGAGTGCCAGCAATTGGGGGGCAGTTTGGGTAAGGTTTTGGAAAAGGAGAGTTGGCAGCTAAAGTAGTCAGGATGAATCTAGAGGAGAGGTTGTAAAAAGAAAGCGAGTTGCAGCTTCATGTCACCTCTTGTCACATACTTAACTAGTTAAATCTGTGAATAAGTGTCTCAATGTCCAGGGGACAAGGCTTTTTACTTTTTACTCTTTCGATACCTAGAACATAAGGTCTCTCTGTGTTGAGACATAATTGGCTTCCTACCCTTGAGTGTAGGTAGGTAGGTAGGTAGGTAGGTAGGTAGGTAGGTAGGTAGGTAGGTAGATAGATAGATAGATAGATAGATGGATGGATGGATGGATGGATGGATGGATGGATGGATGGATGGATGGATGGATGGATGGATGGATGGATGGATGGATGGATGGATGGATGGATGGATGGATGGATAGATAGATGGATGGATGGATGGATGGATGGATGGATGGATGGATGGATGGATGGATGGATGGATGGATGGATGGATGGATGGATAGATAGATAGATAGATAGATAGATAGATAGATAGATAGATAGATAGATAGATAGATAGATGGATGGATGGATGGATGGATGGATGGATGGATGGATGGATGGATGGATGGATGGATGGATGGATGGATGGATGGATGGATAGATAGATAGATAGATAGATAGATAGATAGATAGATAGATAGATAGATAGATAGATAGATAGATAGATAGATGGATGGATGATAGGTCTAGATCTGTATCTGTATCTGTTTATACCACTTGCAAGGGGGTATAACGAGACAAGGCATGAAGGCATGCATGCATTACAGTCCTCCTGTGTAGGAGGACTTCGTGAGCCACTCTCTCATGATCAGTGTCCAGCTCCAAAAGCCATGGCTTCAACAGTGCTAATGCAGCTATTTCAGAGCCCTTCCAAAGGATTTGTAGGAAGAGCTTGATAAAATACATGATCCATCCTGGTATTTATACAGTGATTTCACTGTCATGGTATCTCTGTATCTGTCATAAAGGAGAGCTGTTTTGAGTGTGTTAATGTGATAAAAGCGTGACATATAGAAAAGTGAGTCCAACATATGTGCTCAGCTTGTGCCATTTGATTCAGAACACGCTAGATCTGGCCACTGCAGATTCATTCTCTTTTTCTCCTTTCTGTCCATGCAAACACCTGTAATGAATTAATTTTTTTAAAAGCAGAGAGCAAAAATCTGACCAAAATTAATTTTTTGTTGTTGTTTTGTTATGTTTTACAGCTACAACTATTAGGTCTAATAACTGAAGCCACTTATGCGTGGAAAGATTTGCAAGAGAGTGGCTAAATCCAGTACAAGTGGTAGAATCTCCTATGACACATGAAGTATGAAAGTAAAATTAGAACAGAGGCATTAACATTAGCAAAGTAATAAAAATGTTGCTACATTGTCACAGTCAGGGTCATAAACTAATGCCACGGTGAGAAATCAGTCAGATAATAAAATAGGAAAATTATTACAGTTTAAAACCAGGCAGAAAATTCTTGACATTTGTATGTTTGTGACTGACAGTACCTGCCTGCTCTGAATAAGAGTCCGAACTTCATACTTATCAGCTGCTGAGAGGATTTCTGCTCCATCGCTTGACCTCCACTGTAAATGCTCTGGTGATAAAGAGCCTGTCCTTCCTTTTCAACACTGGCATGAAGCACAAAAGCGTGCTGGGGAGCAATGCATCCATCTAACACAGCAGAATCAATACCAAGAGTTGAGTAACACATTTACCAAAGCTGATGTTAATGCTTCTCTGAGAGAAGATTATTAGAATAGCTTACCTTGATTAAAAGTATGTTTCACAAGAAGTAGGTTTATAAATTGAAATAAGCAGAAATAATGCATGGAGTGTCACATGCAAGAAACTTTGCTCATGTGTTATTAAAAAAAAAATTGTTATTATAATTTAGCAGTTATTTACTAGATTCACTGAATGTAAGACTGAGTACTCGATATTACTGAGAGCTTTCTCTGAAATAAATGACTATAGATGCACTTAGGAGCTGTAAACAGCTGGGATGTAATCTAAGCTCACTTGTAGCTCCATACACAGACACATATGCACTCTTTGTTCTCTAGGAATTCAGATAAGAAGTCTTATAAAAACTTGGTGGCACTTACCCGGGCGCTGTGCCCAGCTTTCCTGTATGTAGAGACAAGTGTAAGGGACCACATGCCAGAGGGATTGACTCCGCGATTTGAGTAAGTCAGGAGAAACTCTGAGAAGTTACTACATTTCAAACAAAGGTAAAAAAGGAAAAGGCAGCTTTCATTTTTACATGCCCTGGCAGCCAGGAGGGCCAACCATGTCCTGGGGGGCATCAGGCAAAACATCTCCAGCCGGTCAAGGGAGGGGATTTTCCCACTCTGCTCTGCACTGGTGTGGCCTCACCTTGAACATCATGTGCAGTTTTAGGTGGCACAATATAAGAAAGATATTTGGCTACTATAGAGTGTCCAAAAGAGAGCAATGAAGATAGTGAAGGGCCTAGGGCAGAAGCTGTATGAGGAGCAGCTGAGGGCACTTGGTCTGTTCAGCCTGGAGAAGAGGAGACTGAAGGGAGACCTCATTGCAGTTACAACTTCCTCATGAGGGGAAGAGCAGGGGCAGGTACTGATCTCTTCTCTCTGGTGATCAGTGACAGAACCTGAGGGGATGTCCTGAAGTTGTGTCAGGGGAGGTTTAGGTTGGATATTAGAAAAAGGTTCTTCACAGAAAGAGTGGCTGGGCACTGGAACAGGTTTCCCAGGGAGGTGATCACAGCGCCAAGCCTGACAGAGTTCAAGAAGTGTTCAGACAATACTCTCGTGCACATGGTGTGACTCTTGGGGATGGTCCTGTGCAGGGCCAGGAGTTGGACTCAATGATCCTTGTGGGTCCCTTCCAACTCGGCATATTCTGTGATTCTGTGACTCAAAACTCAGTTCAGATGAAAAACTAACAGCCGAAAGCTACTGCAACAGTTCAGAGCTTCTGTTAAACATTTGAAACACATCTTGTTAAAGGAAAAGACTAAATGATTAAATAGGCCTGTTTTATGTATATTGTTGTAGTGGCCTACAGTGGCCACAAAGAAGCTCTTGCCTCCCTTGGGGAGTGGAATGTGCCAACCTCATTTTCTTCTCCATCTCTTGCAAGAAATACTACAGGCTATATCCAATTGTCATATAATTTCTTATCTACAAACTTAAAAAATATGTGCAAAGATTTTGACCATGCTGGAAAAAAAAACCCAAAAACAAAAGGTTTAACACCAATAAATATGTGGAATATAAGGACTTGTGGTGGCTGTCTGTGTTGGTATTTGTGCAGTGAATCATGATTGTAATCATGATTGAATCATGGTTGTAAATATGTTTAGCTTAACACATATTTAATTTATTTTTCCAACAACAAAATCAACATTGATTCCACTTAAAAAGTCAGAGATCTCACTCTGGCAGGGAAGAAAAAAAAATAAATAGCTGGCAATGGAAGATCGTATCCTATTCCAGTATATTTGGATTTTTTTAAAAGAAAACTGTTACTGTGTTGGAATTCAAGACACAAATTGCAATAAAACTCTAGGAATACTACAACACACACTACCCCGGTGCATGGTATCACACTGGACACAACGAAAAAAGGGAAATGTCATCCGTGATAACAGCAAAAGTGAGACACTGCACCCTTTACACACAGAGTTATCACTGCAGAAGTGACACTTTCAGAGTCTGCCCATCTGCCCAAACAGCGCAACGCCTTGTAAATGCCAAAACAAGTCTGAAACACTCAGATAAGTAGAAGTGATGAGAAGTGATAATAGGGTTTTTTAGGAGGACAGAGAGAACAAAACAGCTGGAAAAGATATCTCTAGCATGTATGAGGGTAAGTTTGTGTACTGCTGAGGGAAAATGCAGTTCAATAGCTCGGAAAGCAGAGCCATTGGAGAGATACTTAGACACGAGGTTGATTGTAGCTAAAAGCTTTACCCGTATTTTATTAATTTTTTTTTAAAAAAGGGGGAGGGGGGCAGGTGGAGAACCTTTTTGCTTTTTTTTTTTTTTTTCCTCCCAGCTGTCCTTCCTAACTTGTCCCTTTTATTTCTAGCTCGCTGCAGCAACCGCAGACTCCTCCTGCCCCCGGGCACGCAGGAAGCCCCCAGGACACAGGTGGGGCTCCCGGGCCCGCGGTGAGGGGGTGCCGAGGTGTCCGCGCCTCCGTCCCGTTCCGGCGCCGCCTCCCGCCCGTGAGAAGGGTCGTGCGGCGGCGCGGGGTGTGCGCGGGGAGCAGAGGAGCGCAGGGCGGGTTTGCGGCACGCTGCGGGGGCCGGGGCTGCTGGTCCGTCTGCCCCCGCAAACACACACCTACGTGGCGCGTCGGCTGCGGGGATCGGCGGGACTGCGCCGGGCAGCCATGGGCCACTGGCCCCCCGAACCTCCCGGACCTGCCCCAGCGGGTGTAAGCCCCAGCCCCAGCCCCTGGCCCCGAGGGAGAAGCGGCGCCGCCCGACTCTGCCCGCCCCGCCCGGGCGGAGCCGCCCCCGCCCCGCCGCGGGAGGAGGATGGGGCGGCGCGGTGGCCCCGCGCGGAGTCGCTGTCCCATGGCGGAGGTAAGGGCTCGGAGCGCGGGGGGCTGTCCCGGCTGGGCAGGCACGGGCACAGCAGCGGCGGGCGCGGCTCTGCCCCGGCCGCCTCGGCCGAGCGACGGGAGTGCGCACCGGCGCGGGCGGGCGGGCGGTTTGGGGGTGTTCGGGGGGACGAGCTGTGGGGACGCGAAGGAGGACGGTTTTCTGAGCCGGACGCTTACCTTCCTCCCCTCCCCCCTTCAAAAAAAAAGAAAAAAGACATACACCGCCGGAGGGGTGGCCCGTGCCCTCCCTGTGTCCCAGGCGGGGTCCCGGACGGCGGGCAGCCCAAGCGGGGCCGTGCTGCGGAGCGATGCCGCGCAGCCTCTGCGAACGGAGTGACCGGCGGAGGCTCCCGGCACCGGAGCGGGGGCAGCCCCGCAGAGCTGCCCAGGCATACGCCTGGCCCCAGCGCCCCTGGCACCTGCCAGACGGACAGTTCTGCGTGGCATTTCCTCGGAAATCGTCTCTGTTTTTTTCGTGTGGGCACAAAGGCTTCTCAAGAATATCGCGCGGCTGCAGAAATGCAGCTTCTCCACAGTGCATCACACGCTGCACCCCTCATCTTGGCACAGGGCGCGTGTGTGTACTCGGGTAACTACACTTGTCAGGAACATTTCTTACATCTCGGGGGACTTACTCTGCAGGGACAACCTCCAGGCTCCTTTTATCGTCCCTCTGTTATCAGTGCAGCATCTTGACCAGTGTCCCTATCTTGGTCACAGCACATGCAGCCCTTACTGCACTTTTGTCTGCTTGCACCCATTCAGGCCGTTGTCCTGCACAGAGCTGTACAGCTGTGCACAGCTGTAGTCTAAAGATTAGCCAAGCCATTCAGTTGCAGGGCCAGCTTTTCTCAGTTAAGTTTCTGTTGGCATAGAGTTTCATTGTTTCCTGAGTAGTTTATGATCTGGGAATTCTGTGATACACTGAGTGGATACAAAAGATACAGGAATGCCGAGTTGGTGGGTTTGTGACTGATGTTCAGTACATTTTGAAATATCAAGTTGAACTACCAACATTTTTCAAGTTGGTTAAGAACCATTGTGAATAGCTGCTTCTTAATATGAATTAATAGACCAGCATTAGTGGATATTTATTAAATTTGTCATGCAGGGTAGATTTCTTTTTTTCCTTTTTATTTTGTTTTTTTCTTTCCTATTTCCCCATGCGTTAGCTTGGTTATTTTTGTATAGTTGAAAAACTAGTTTCAACACATTAACTGTAAGGGATCAGTCCTTTCTGTGGAGAGAAGATGATTCATTTCTTTGCTAAATGTAGGTCTGTGCCTCTCTCTTTAGCACATTTTATTTAAGTGAAATAATGATTGAAGCAAAATAAGGCAGTGTTCAGTTCTTGACCTAAAAGGTAAAGGGACTTTTATGTGAAAACCCCTATGTCTCTTCCACCAGACTTTTCTTGAAGCACATGGCAAATCTAAAACGTGGAACACAGAGGAAAAAGTTGATCTTTGTTTTAAAGGTGACCCTTGGTAGATTTGACTAAGTGTAGTTGTGTTGTCAAAATGTTATTGTAATAGTATGATGGATTTCAGAGTGGTTCAGCTGATTTATAACCTTCGTTTCGCCTTTTGTAAAACTAGATTTGAGCTATTTTTTGCATCTCTCGTATCCACACTAGATCAAGACAAGGAGTCTCTGTAAACAGATGAAAGTATTTGTTTTGTTCTGCTTGGTATTGTGTGGCATCATGAAAAGTTAGCAGCTGGATTTATCCCACCCTGGATTAATTTTATTCATTGGACTCCAGTCCCTGCTGAGAACGTTGCTGGCAACACAATGCAAGCTGTTGGTCCCCATTGTTAGGGATCGGGTATGCAAAACTACTCTGGAAGACAACTGCCGATAAAAAAGAAAACTAATTCAATGGCTGAAACATGCTAAACTGAATGGGTTTGCCTGGCCTATTTTTCTGTCCTGTGCTAAGATGAGGTGCAGTGTAGCGTTAGGACAGCTTGAGCACTTCATTTTTGACAATGGGTAAAGCAAACAGGTGGGTTCCTACACTCAGCTTGCTGCCCAGCAGACTGGAGTCAGCCCGTTCATTTCTGTAATCAAACTTACATTTGCTGATGAAATGTAAACCCCACAATAATTGCTTTAGTAATAAAAATAACAAAACATGTTTCTTCTGGAATACACCTTTTAATGGAGAAAATAATCATATTATCTCAGTGTCTTGCTATTCATTCTCTTAGATGTATGTGTGTAACAGGACCAGGGATAAATATGTTTGTAGCACAGCAGAGACTACATAAAAAGAAGTATTTTTTTCCAGGTCCTGTCCATGCTGCACTGTCCTGCACTGCCTACAGCAGGTCATAGTGGGTGGTTGGTAGAAGATGTGCCCTGTGGCTTAGAGTATTAGTTTAGTGCCTCTGTGCTGTTCTGATCTGGGTCAGCCCATAGATTTGGCTTTCATGGATGTTTAAGATTGAGACTAAGGTACTAGAGTTCCTGTCTGGGAACCATGAGTTACATCTTTAGAGGAAAAGAAGAAAAAATTAACTTTTACTTCGAATAGCCAGAAAACATGCATCAGTTCATGCAAGGAAATGGATTAATTTCTGTAGTAATGAAAGGTGGTTCAAGTCCAACCTGTTTGCAGAGAAACCCAGATCAAGAGTTAAGGCTCCAGTGGCATGTTTGCAAAGGAAAGAGATAAAGAGCCTAAAAGTGAACCTGGTCTTTTGGGGGCTGATTATTTCTCCTGGTATTTTTTTTTCCCAGATACAACAGTGTTTTTGCTGCACCTAGTCTTTCTCTTCACAATTTGCTGAAAAAAGTGATTGCAATCCTGTTTTTTTTCTTAAGAAAGGATTTATAAGGGGAGCACCACTTACTCCTTAATATTCAGTGCCTGTTTGAATACTGACATCCACTACTGAACACATGGTGCCTAACTTATTTTTCCTACTCTAACCTGTTCACACAAGTAGGTCCCATTGAGTAGGCCATATGTGAGTAGGATACATTGACTTACACAGGTAAAGGTAGGCATGTCTGCTTATTTTTTTCCCAATGTGTTTGTAAATTATTGTTGGATTGCTCAGGGAAATAGCTTTTCTAAGGAAAACACTAAATTGAAATTGAGGCACTCTGTGGCTATGTACATTTTGAAGCTTTAAGCACAGAAAAATCCAGGGGAAAAAAGTGGGGTGAGCAAGACTTGCAGCTGACACTGAGTATAGGTCTTATAGTGGTGGGAAAAAAAGAGAAGCCATTCCATGGGCACATAACCTGAGATGCAGTTCGTGCCCCACCCTGCCAACTTCTCAATGTAACATTGCCCCAATAACACTTCTAAAAGCTGTTACATTAAGCTCTAAATCCATATGCAAAATGAATGAGACGCATTTTCTGAAGCACCTTAAAAACTGTGTGTGGAGAAACTAGAGGCCTTAGTGCTGCAAGCGTGGCAGCAGTCCTACGTATATTGTAATAGAATTCCCAAATACAGAGAAAGTCTCAGGAAGGTTATCATACAACAACATCTTAGCTGAAGGTCTTGCAAGAATTCAGAGCTGCCCTACTTGATTCAGTGGTTTTCTTTTCCCTTTCTTTTTTCTTTTAATATCAATATTTCTATGTGTGCATGTTATGTGTGTATATATGTATCTAGACATTTGAAGAAAGGGAGTTTAAAAATTCAGTGGGTTCTTTGTCTTTTACAGAATATACATGGGGAAATATTTAGATTAGCAAGAATGGACTACGTAGCTCTTCAGCTTTTTATCTCTCTAAATCCTAGAATAAAAATGTTCTTTCCAAATCCCATGAACCCCCAAGCACTGATACAGCCCACGTCACAAAAGAGGCAGTGCCTGAATAAGGGCAGCAGTAGCTGTGCTGGGTCATTGCACAGTTCATGAGACAAGCTCCAGCTCAGGCTGACACAGAGAAGGAAGGGTCAGCTCCCACCCGAATTGAGTAGGTTTGTTATATCTGGATGTATTAAATTCTTTTTTCAGGTTTTGAAAGCCTTCCCAAAAGCTGAATTCCTGCACTTGATTAAAGAACACTTACTCTTATTACTAATTAACAGCATAACATTAACAGTTTGTGAATTACAAAATTTAAGGAAGAAGATGCACAGTGGATAATTTGTATTGTTTGTACTGTTGTCTCTATGTTCCTGTTTAGAACGGGCAGTTTGAGTCAGGTTATGTAAAACCTCATACAAGCACAGTTCTTTGAACACTGTTAGAGGCAGAGTTTCATAGTATTAAAGTACTGGAAGGCAGGAATCCATCCCAGACTTTGGGCACCATTTGAAATATTTACATTGAGGAAGAATAATTTGAGTTACGGATTTTTTTTTTGTTTTGTTCTGAAGGCTTTTCTCCAGTCCATTTGAGAGCAGTCCCACTGAAGCTGTGTGCTTAGCTTACAGAACGTATTTCAAATTATTCTTTTCTTTTTTTCTTTCGAACTTATTCAGCACTAGGACCTGGAAATATTGCAGTGGAGGGACATCCACAAATAGATAAATGGGATGGGTCCCTGCTTGTGGATGGCTCTTACCAGTTAGCCAGAACTCACCTAGGTTTAATAAGGAGCTGTGGGAAGGATCACTTGGTGTTCCAGAGACAGGTGGGGTAAGAGAAGAACCTCAAACTTCCAAGGTACGTATAGTCTTGAAAGACTGTGATTTTTGACTTCTGTTATGATGTCTTGCAGGAGGCACAAGGGTTTGAAAAAGCCAAGTCAATGGAGTGTGCAGGAAGGGTGTTAGAGTGAGTTGGTGGTGTAGGGCTGACCTACAGCAGCATTTTCCTGCTTTCTAGAAAGTGGGGAAGGTATTTCCAGTGAGGGAAGTGCATGAAAAGTGCATGTGAGAGTAGATGAGGGGAATATTGGAATTGGAGTGTGGTAAATGTGGAAAATAGAAGAGGAATTACATAGTGTCAGAGGGAAGGTGAAGATATTCAAATCCTAAAGGAATAAAGTGTCAGACTGTGGATTTTAACAGCTTTCCCTATTCAGAGCTATGAGTTGTTAGGCATTTGGTGTTGCAATGGTGTCAGTACCTTAGGAAAGCTGGGAGTAGAATACCTCACAAGGAAAACATCTGGAGCTCAGTTGTGAGCAAAGGTTTATCAGAAAAGGTGGTCCCTGGATACTTTTATGTTTATTCAGTAGTGACTACATGATACCAGCGAGGATATTCAACCAATCTAGGGTAAACGTACAGGAGGAAGGGAGGGAGGTGTCTTACAGAACCCTCGTGTCATGTAGTTCACCGACCAGAATAGAAAGCATCTTGGGCATAGAGGCATAGAAAGAGCTCTTGGGTTTTTGGTTTGGGTTTTTTGGGGGTTTTTTTGGTTTGTTTTTTTTTTGGGGCAGGTGTGGTTTTGTTTTGTTTTTTACTGTGCTCAATCTGAAAGAGTGACTGAATAAATGTAATAACCTTAATCACATTTACTGTCAGGTATATTGCATCCTTTATGATGAAATCAGTTTCTGGTGGAAAACATCAACACAGGCAGGACCAAATGGCTGGAGTGTAAACCTGTTTGGTCTATATGTTAAAAGTGTTTTAAAAGTTCATTTTGAAGAGGATATTGAGCTGTTTTCAGGATGACAACTGATGTCTTAATTGAAATCAGTGGCAACACTATTGCTGTCTGTGTCTTCCACTTGTACCTTTCTCTGCCTCCATTTGGGGAGTAGATTGGTGTTAATTTTGTGTTTATGTTGTAACAGAGTGCACAGATTATGTGTGTTTTGTAGTAGCTGAGCCATACTATATAAACCCCTGAAATGCACGTGGTTGGAGAGGGGCTACCATCTCACTGCAACACATGGGAGTGCCTCTCACATGTGTGTTTGATTGAAGCCCAGATGGTATCATTAGGATTTAGAGTAGATATGTCATAAACATTTTACAGGTGTCACATTTGGAGTCACAGCTATGCACCACTTGATTTACTCAATTGAGTTGCTGATTAGCAGGGTTTATTGTCATCTCAAGTCTAGCTATATATAACATAAAATGGAATTGGTGCTTCCATCCACCATTCCACCCTCCATGCTTTCTAAACCGTGGTTGCATTTCAAATAATAAAGTACTCTTCTATTCTGGTATTTTCAGGATATTTTAGGGCTCATTATGAATATAGAGAAACAGCAAGAAATGTTTTCCTTTTTAACTGCAATTAAGTAGGTATCAATTGGTGAGATTAATTATTATCACATAGTTAAAGTATACAGGCAGAAAGCAACATCATTAACCAATGATATTGGCTATGCATCATTATATTTAATTATTAATTTTATTTAATCCTACAAAGTAGCAAAATGGAACTACTGGTTATGTTACTAGAGGCTGTATTCCTTTTACCTAACTTCTACTGGTACTGGACAATCTTTAAGGTTCATTCTATGATTCTGTTCTGGAAATGCTACTTAATTATTCAAAACGTGGCAAAGATCACCAGGCCTGTGCTGCATCTTTTCAGCTAATAACAAGGAGAGGGCCAGTTTAACAGAGAAATGCAGTTAATAAAGGAGAAGGGACAGAAGTTTGCAGAAAATCATCTCTAAGGTTAATGACATCAATGAAGCAATTTAAAGCTTGACAACTAAAATAGAGAATGTAATGTAGAGTAATTAGAAGACAGCACGTGAATGGGATGCATGAGTAATCAGCATGTAACGTTCTTTTTGCAAATAATTGTGGTCATGTACGTTTGCTCTGGCACTGGGATATTTGTAATGGTAACTCAGAGTCTGATTGCAGTGAAACAGCTTTCAAGGGGCAGGTACCACCTGCCCCCCTCAGTGCTATGTGTGCACCCAGGCAAATTACCCTGTCTGCTTTGTTCTGCTCTGGCAAGACCTTCCTGTTACTCCAGAGCTAGTTCAGATATTTGTGTGCACTTGTAGCCCTGAGCTGTGTAGTTTTAGCCCTGTTTGCCAACTCCACATAGATCAATAGCTGAAACCAGCATGTTCGTGCTTTCTGCTGCTCCTAGAGAGGTGCCTTGGTCACCCATCCAATACATCACATAAGCCTATTTGTATTTTGTTATTATTACAGCTTCTGCTCCCTATACATTCTTTTATGGACAACAGGTAATACATGGGTGTGGGACCACCTTAAGTAGCAGATTTGACATAAATTACTATTTTTCATATTCCATAGACTGACAAACTGAAGTCAACAGTTGACCTGAGGTAAATTGTGCCTTAGGAAAAGGGCAGATGCACAGTTAGAGCCCAGCCCTCCTCCTACAAGGCTGGTTTATAATTTGGTAAATCAGACTTAGTCTCAGATTGTTCATTAACCCAACTCAGACTAGTAAATGCAAAAACAAGACGAGAACTCGAGATACTTGAGATTTTATTTTTTTAATTATTATTTTTTCTTGGAGTTTCAGTGTAATTCTCTGGCTTTGTGCTTGTGCAGAAATCCTTCCAAATGCAAATCAAAGGTTGCCTTCAGGTAGAGTTTCAGTTTAGCATTTGGAAACAGCCTGCTGTGGTAGGTGTGAACTTCCACACCCTCCAGTGGTAGAAGTGGAAAGGCTGCTGCAGTAAATGGGCTTGGTGGTAACATTAAATCTTCCACAATCAGCAAAAATCAAGTTTTTTTCTCTGTATAGAGACAACCACATGCTGTCCTGATCTCTTGGGTTCATAGTGGTATTACTGTAATTCAATTATTCTTCTGACACCATTATTGCAAAATAAGGAACAGGACAGAAACACCAAGTGTGGCAGCACAGTACTGAGTAAGTAGTATCTACACCCAGTCCCTCTCTTGTCATTAGATGTATATCCAGGCTCTAAAATTATGTTACCTTTTAAGAAATGCCTTATTGAAAAGCATAATATGGCTGTTTCTAGGGGAGACATACCTCCTATTCTCCCCATAGCGGTAGTCCAGCAGTCAATCCCAAGTGATGCACAGGCACTTGGGAAGCATTCCGTTGTTGAGCTGTACTGTTCAGCTGTTCTTCATCACTGGGGAAGACCTACAAGCTGGTGGAAACTGTAATGTCAGAGTATAAACATTTATCAGCGTAATCCAGGGATTTTTGGTAAAAGCCAAAACTAAGAAATGAAGAGGAAAAAGTTCTGGTTGCGTTACTTGATTTCCATAGAGGGTTTCACTGAAACGATCGCGTATGTAGAAGTTGGTGATGTGAACAATCTTCCATGTGCTGTGTCTATACCACCACTGTTGTGAAAAGCTGGTTACAGGGCCATGATCCTTCAGAAACTGCCCTAGTAGTGATGAAAACAGGTTTTTTTCTGAGGATGGATAACTTATTGCAGTAACAATCAGTGTGAGCAGCCATGAGTATATTTTAATACTATCTGCTGGAGGAAGAAACAGTGTTAGTAAGACTAATATTCAAAGCCACATGGTGCAGCATTATTAGACTCTTTCAGAAGAGATGATACATTCCCTTTGGTAAGCTACAGGAAATGGTCACATCTGCAAATGTGAGACCCTGCTTCCCTCTCATCCCCATTGGCACCTCTGTTCCATTCACATGAGTAGGAACTTTGTACAAAAAAAAAGTAAAAAGGATGGAGACTGACCTTCATGCTCTGCTTAAGCCAAAGGGTCCTTAGGGCAAAATTGTATGTGATCCTGTAGTGCAGTTGGTGGCTCTCAGCCTGGAAACTAAAGGTACCAAGATACTGTCTATGGCTGAGCAGAGAAAATAGTCAGATTATATTTTTTTTTTCCTAAAAAATACATAAAAATCAATGCAGACTCCAGAGAAATCTTAACATTTGTGTTTGGAAATACTCCCCATCTCCTTAGTGGTCAATAGCTTTATATATTGATAGGAAAAGACCTGAAAATTCAGTTGTCTTTGACACTCTGGGGAAACTGAATCCATTATAGTCTTCACAAATTTCAGTGAGCTTCAGGAGCATTTAATTTCCCCTCAGAAAAGAGCTGTCCCCTCAGGCACATCAAAAATTCAGTTCTCCTCGCAATGGTCTTGGGAAGGACCATCTCCATCATAGATTTTAGCAGACCAACATCATTTGCAGTCAGATTTGCACTGTAAGCAAGTTGAACTGTGAGGGTTTAAAATGATCTGTGGACATGCCATAGACTCTTCCCAAAGTTACTGCAAGCTTTTCTTTTCTCTGGCAGTGAAATAAGTTTGTACCCGTGGAAATTTCAATAGGAGTCATTGAATTGTCACTCTTATACTTTCTGTGTTCAAAACCAGTGTTTACTGTGGGTTTTTTGAGGCATCAAACTATAGATATCACATTTCTAACTATTTCCTGTATTTGCCTCTTCTGCAGCCAAGAGAATAATGAATTTGCTGTTTTGTTCAGCAGCTGAAGACTCTGCTGCAAGAGCATCTTTCCAGGCCACTTGGCTCTAGAGGAGCTGCTTCAGGTCTTTAATAGCAGTTGTCCTTGATTTCTTATTCACTTTTGATGGTGATGAATTTTATTAATTAGAATGATTAGCAGATCATATTCATTGGATAAATATTAGTTTGGTTCTCTGTAAAATTAAAGACTACCCCTAATCTTGCAAGCACATAACTATGGGACTAATTTCATGCCTGTGAGTAGCTCCGTTGAACTCATTTAAGTGTTTGCAAGTAGCTACATACCATGTTCTCAGTGTCCTGGGTACTAAATTGCCTCTTTTTCTGTTTAACTACATAGAGAAAACTGTTGGTTGGGGTTTTGTTGTTGTTGTTTTGTGTGTGTATGTATGTGTTTAGGCAAGTAAATTTGTCTTCTCATAGTCGGCAATAACAAGTCATCTGGTCATTTCCAACCGTGGCTGACAAAGAAGACATAGTGTATTGGAATATCATTTCCAACGACTGGAAATTGTGTTAGGCATCATTGAAGGAAAGTACTTACATCACAATGACAGATGAGTGCCCTGTATGTCTATCTTTTTTTACAAATGATTGTTTATAAAGCTAAAGTTCCCTTCCAATCTTGAAAAGAAAGTTCAGAAAAATTGAAAGCAAAACATAAAATCAGTTTAAAATAAAAATAATTTTCATATTTTAAAATATTTAAATAGAATGTATAAAATTGAAAATAATAATTTATTTTGAAAATATATTTAATCTTACTCCAATATCCTGTTTTAAACCTTTTTACATTTAATCTTTAATGTGTTTCGTATGAAGCAATAATTTAAAAGCTCTTATACGTTTTGATGACTATTAGAACTGCAGTTTTTATATAGTTTACGCTTTCATATCAAACCTGTAAAGTAAATAAATCTGTTGTGATTTTTAGAACAGAACACCATCTCATTATGTTTGCTGCTGTTGAAAACTTGTCTTTTCTGCTCCTGCCACAGCATTTTGTTGGGAATATGTGGAACTAATACACTGTGGCCACTTGGTTTCCTGGCTGCCATTCCACTGAGTTTCACATTTTAATAACACCGACTTGCCCTATAAAAGCTGAAATATCAGCATATTTTTTAAAAATGCATTTTTAAAATATATAAATTAGCACTGTTTCCTTCTTACCCTAGCAATACAAGCCCTTTAATAAATATTTTAGAAGTCTGACGATATGACTGTAGATAAAACAAAACTTGAAGATTGCTTCTGAGACCACTAAATCTGAACAACCTCATCACTAGAGATTAGAAAAACTCATCATTTCGATAAATGGGAATGGGTAGTGAAGTGATGGGAAACAGAGCTGCTATTACAATACATGTAAGTGAGGGATTTTGCTAACCAGCCATATATAATTCCATCATTGAATATATATCCGGCTTGGATATGTTGTTGTGAAATGACATACAAATGACACCGATAGCCTGAACTTTTTATGAAATCACATCATCCTATGTCTGTATTAGAAGAACTTGTTTCCAGTGTCCATTTCTACTGCAGATGGGTTCAGTGCCTAGGCACCAGAACAGTCAGTGGTGGCTGCCCACCCGAACTGACACTGGTCTCATTCTGCCCTCAAAGTCCACACAGTCAGTTCATCCACATGACCTGTTCAATGTATATTTTATTTGAAATGCTATAGCTGTAGAAAAAAGAAAAAAGTGCATTTTAAACATTGATTTTGACAGTGTGTTACATAATAGAACTGTTTTGTTTGTATCTTCAGGATGTTGATCTGAAAGCATGTCAGGAAGCTTTGGATGACTGCTGTCCACATGGAGGAGATGATCAGCTGGAACTGCAAGAGGAGGAGGAGAAAGACATAAATCAAGTAAATGATGAAAAAAGTGGGAGAAGAGAAAACTCTGAAGAGGAAGTGAGGGAGGATATATCCTTATCAAGATAAGGAGAAGTGAAAAGAAATGGAGTTAAAGGTTTTGAAAGGAATATCTTATTTCCTCTTTTCATTTGGAATATCCCTTGCAAGGGCAGGAAAGGAATGGTCACTTTAGAGGCTACTTTGTGAATGATGCCCTTGTACACCTTCTCGAAAATCACCTCCTCCTCTCCATCGCCCAGTACAGTTTATGCAGTTGAAATATTCAAAAGTTTACAAAAAACACTTGCAAATAACCATTTTTCAATTTGGTTTGATTTCCTTCATCATGAAGGTGTTGTGCTTGTGGGCTTGTGCTTTGTTTGCCTACAAACACTAGAGACATGGATGATAAATTATACTGCTCTCACCATTTATGTAAAGCGTAATGATTGGATGTAGAATTCCATTTGGGACACTGGACCGTTCTGTGCATTTTGGGGTTTGTTCTCCCTGAGAGCTACAATGAAAAGGGCACTCAATCTTCTTAAGACCTTGTGAAACCTGAGCTGTTCTGCTAATTCTAGCAACGTGTTATCTCCCATCAGTATGAGGACTTGATGATGAGGTCAGCAGCATTATTTCACAGAGCTGTGCTGTTTCCTCTCAGACTGTGATTTTTACCTCCTTTTATGTAAAATAACTGTCCTTTACAACATGTTTCTCTTTCTTCTGTCACAGAGCAACCGCAACCATGTAGATTCCCTTCTCTCCCTCGAGGGCTATTTACAGCTTCTGTCATCGCAGATGGAAAACATGCTAGAGGTAAATGAGAAAAAACATGTATTGCTAATAGATTGGAATACAGTCAGCAATTACTGGGTAATGACTTATTCTGTTTCATCTAATAACCACAGCCTACCTCACCCACTCCAGGAATATACCAGCAAATCAATGTAGTAAATCTTACCTGAAGATGCTAAAGATGCTCCTACCCACCTTTTACAGCAGCTGTTATTGACTCCACTTGAAAAATTTTCCCCAGGAACTTGTCTGGGATATGAAAGCTACAGAGCTCTGTCTTTACTGCGATCTGGTGTTCAAAGTTGGATGGAGCCACTGGACAACCTAATTAGTTCAACTAATAGTTGCTTTTCTGAAACCTAATGCCATTTCATATTTATACAGCAGCTCTTGGTGTGTTTCTCCAGAGCAACACTGAGTTATTACACAGTAGCAGCTATTGAGCATTTATGGTGAAAGATTACAGTTGTCATAAATACTGGGTCATGTGCTTACAAGGTCTCTACCCTCAAGGAGAACAGACCCATCTTCACTGCAAATCAGGTCAGTCAGCATTAGCAGCAAACCCATTCAGTTTCTGGCCTTCTGATACTATTGTTTACTTTCTGTGTGCCTGTCTTGACAAAAAAAAAACCAGTAGTTATTTTAATTGGAGTCTCCCTTCTCTCCCACAGCTCACAGCTGCAATCATTAACCATGAAGCTATTCTCTACATTCCTTTTTTGCAACACTTCAAGGGCATCTTACATCCACTTCATCGTAGGAGCCTCTTCCAGGGTCAATAGTGTTTTCCATATAACTTCATAGATTTGGGAACATATCTACCTAGATTTGATAATCTCTAGGTTGGATAGTGCCTCCCAGCCCAGAAATTAGCCTTCTCCTCTGTTCAGTTCTGGTAATGCATTGCACGCTAACAAGATGCAGAAGTTCATCAGTTTAGTTTTCTTCATTCTCATAATTTGAAAGGAATTTGGCTGTAGCCTTCATGTGGCTCTAACAATACACAGTTCCATATTTTATTTAAGACTATTTATGCAGTGCCATCTTCTGACAATCTATCTGTTGAAAATGGATTGATCCTTCCAGGTATCAAGTCTTTATTCTACAGGGGGTCTAGTACAAGGTAACTCCCTAGGAGAAATAAGGCAAGACCTTCTTCTGTTACCTGAGCTCTCAGTAAGGATAATAGAGACTTTAAGATGTTCTGGTCTTTATGGTACATCATTCCTTCCCTATGGAAAGTGCTTTTTACATTGTCTGTTCAATGAATGGCAATACGAAAGCCCTTTCCTGCAACACAGTAAGGATGGAGGAATCCTTTTTGCTTCCTACTAAATGTATTTACATTCTCAAGTATTTTGTATCCATCTTTGGATATAACTACTCTGCTTGTCGGCAAGTACCCTGACATAATCTCAGGCAGTGGCTTTGTACTTCTAGAACCCAGCAACTATAACTCAGGCCCAGAAAAGGTGGACCTTAATGCTACTGGAGCATTATCAGTCCAGTTTACTGTTTGGACTTCAGGGCTGAGGGATCACACATCAGCTTTATTTTTGTAAAGAAAAAGTGAATGGTAATTTAAAGTCAAAAGACATCCAAAAAAGGTGTGATCTTGGGGGGGCTGTTTCCTCTAAACTTACTAGCAAAGGAATTTGGTTGAAATCTGGTTGCAGCAGATGTCAGTTAAGAAGACCTAAGCCAAATCTGGCACCTCACAGCCCCCAAAGCTTTATAAACTGTGAAAGAAAAGTAGTGAGACTGTGACAGCAAGATCCTAATGTTCCTGTCTTCCACCCTTCTTTTATTCACCAGTGTTCTCACTGGTTAACTTCTGTAGGTGAGCTATTTATCTTGTTTAAAAAGTTAATTTTCTAGCGGGTTAGCACATTGAACCAGCTCACCCTTCAATCATCAATACCACTACCAGTGAAGGGCTATTGTTGCAGTCTGAACTGGATACCAAAAGAAAAGGAACTGATAGGATTAAACAGGAAACCTTGGGCCACAGGGGCTGGGGAAAAACCACCATCTAAAAGACCAGACAAGATCCATTGTCCTGATCTCCCCCAGCAGGATGTAAAGAGACTTTGCATGATGCTATCAGATATCCCATTGTTTTCTCCCTCCCTGTGTAAATCCTTCTTTCTGGTAAAAGCTGATCACCCTTCCCCAATGTAACCCTGCTTACTGGAAATATCAAACCTTTTACCCCAAAATGTAAATAGTGTATCTGAGAAATGTAAATCCATTTTTCCCCTTATGTCACCCCTGTTACTGGAAGTGCTAATAGATTGTGGAAACCCCTGTTCAGAATAACCCTGCCTCCTCATTAGCATGTAAGCCCCCGAGACCCTTAAATAGCACTCGCGTGTTCAATAAATCATTCCAGATTTTGCCCCCATATCTGGGATCATGATAGCTTTGGACCGTTACAGACCATGACCACTCCTCCAAGAAAGACCTTTTCTTAGACCGGATCAGGTGTAACACACAAGTGTAGTTTGATGTACACTTGGCAACAGTCCCATTTCTACCTCTCAATGCTCATCAGTCCCACACTGTGCTTTGCAAGTCCTTCTCCCATTCCTTAAGTCACTTACTTCTGCACCCTTCCCATTTCCTTTTGCCATATGCCAGTACAGGTTATGCTTTGTAAAGACAGGAAACAGCATTCAGAATAGCTAGAAGAAGAGTTTGACATATAAAAATTTGGCTTTAATAGAGTCAAGTAGTGGATTATTAAAAAACAAATTGATTGTGACTGTGTAGGCAAGGGATATAGAGGCATTAATTTTATAAAGATCCCATTTTTCCCCCCATTATCTTTTAGGTGAGCTTACTGGAAGATACACAAGTTGCTACTTCTAGTAGAGGTCAAAACCCATCATCCTTACACCACAATATAAATTTGACCCAGACACTTCATGACTATTTCAGTCCCCCTGATGCCATGCTACTAAGAACAGACTACCCAACTCAATCAAATTCAAAACCAAGACATTTACAAAGGCAAGAGTCTTTTCCTCAGTCAAGTTCTAATATCACAAATCCAGAATCACTACTTCATGGGCCAAATTTGACAGGGCTGGTTTCAGCAGCTGACCTTAGAAACCTAACAGCCCATGATGATAATTTTGATGAAATTAAACTCATGTCTTTGGCTTTGGATGAAGACTTTGGTCCTATAGAAATTTCTCAGATCTTTGAAGAGTCTGGCTCAGATTTGGGACTATCTTTGAATTCAAGTCACAGTACCACCTCTTATTCAGTCTGCTGTGAAGACGCTGTTGGGTACAGCAGTGGTGTTAAATCTGCTCCTTCACATGGCGTAGGAGCTGTTGATGGCCATTGCAAAGAAAACACTAAATATGACCATGAGGAATATCCAGGTGATGCTGAGTGTCCTAGAGAAGCCACACTTCAGCAGTTTCTTCATAACCACACTTACGATCAGCTGCCAAATCAAGGAGCATCCGCTCCAGAGCATCAACAGTCATGGATGAAGAAATCGAACGATGTAAAGGATAGGTGCCATAATTCTACTGATACAAACCATAGCAGTGATGAATGCTCTGCAAAAGCTCTGAAAATACCGTTTTCAATCGATGAAGTTGTGAGCATGCCCATCGACTCTTTCAACACCATGCTAGCAAAGAACCAGCTGACAGACACTCAGGTATCACTTCTACGTGACATCAGACGAAGAGGAAAAAACAAGGTAGCTGCCCAAAATTGCCGTAAACGCAAACTAAATGCAATTCTTGACTTGGAAGAAGATGTGTGTAATCTTCAAACACAAAAGGAGAGCCTTAGAAAGGAGCACTCTCAGTGTAGCCGATCAATCAGCCAGATAAAGCAAAAATTAAACAACTTGTACTGTGACATTTTCAGTAGACTGAGGGATGACCAGGGTAGACCTGTTAACCCACACCAATATGTCATTCACTGCAGTAATAATGGCAGTGCTTTCATAATACCCAAACATTTGGTCAAATCTGAACAGAAACAAGATACCACAAAAGCACAGAAACAAAGATAAAATGGCTGAAGATCAACTAGGTTTTATTTTGCCTGGAAGAACAGGGAGACTTGTGTGAAAACTGGAGGACAGTGATTACAGTAGTTCAAACAGAAACAACTATACTTGAGGAGAAACACTTCATATTCAAAGGTCTGTCAAACTCACCTGACTGGGATCTGTTAGGAAGTCTAAAAGCTGAAGCTTCTGAATGAGGAAATCAGAATTTTAGTCAGAATTAAAGGAGCTAGCCCATCAGTGTAGGTATAGTTTTATATACCTATGTTAAAACTAGGAATTTCATTGCTGGTTATAGGGGGAGAGGGGAGAACATCAGTGGGGGGATAAAAGCCAGCTTTAGATCAAAGTTAGACATGCAAGAAAAATGTGTTTTAGTCTTGAGTACTTGATTCTTCATACAGAAAGTGACCTTATTTTATTCTCTAGCACTGAAGGAAAAATTGTAGCTCTAGTGCATCTCCAACCTAAATTCACTGTGGATTCCCATATTCTCAAGAGATAATCTGTGCTTTGCATTTGTTCAGAACTGTTCTGCTTTTCCTAGTTTTCCATTGAGAAGAGAGGCCCAGGAGGCTACTGTATTTTTCCTCACTACTTTCATCATCACAGCTTCAAGCGAAGATAACATACCAATTAATTTTACAACTCAAATGATCAATCTGCAAATAGATTCTGAAAAAGTGTCTGATTCAGTATTGTCTTACCTTCATCCTCTGCAACTGAATCATTCTCAGCTTTCTTTCATGAAAACAACTGATGGTGAACAAGTTCCCATTCTGCTTTCTAGTGACTGGGATATATTTACTTGTGTACCTTCCCTTTTCTCACCATTTTGATACCTTCAAGGAGAAGTACTAGTTTTTCTTTTTGGCTTTATTGAACTGGTATTTTTTAGTGTCTTCAATGTTAGAGATTTTTTTGTTTAATATTTTTCCTAATCTTTAAAGTAAATTAAATTGAATCAAATTACTGTTTATCTGTACTTGTGACTATATGAGTTTACACTGATAACACTGTGAATGAAGTTTTTGGTTTAGACATTTCTTTCTTTGTGCTATGAAAAAGAAGACACTTTATTCACTCACACATTTACAACATCCTGTCCTTTACTATGGCCCAAAAGGCATGTAATGAATGACCACGAAGGAATATTGAGGTATAGTAGTCTCCAAGGTATGAAAATAAATACTAACATATAGATAGCACAAATAAATTTTTATATATTTTATAAACAAAACATAAAATTGGTGTTAAAAAAAATTCTCATTGGTCATGGCATAATGACAATGGAGCAAATTTAGTCAGGTATGTTAAAAAATTGCTTGTACCAAACACATAAGAACTACATATACAAGCTTAAATGACAAATTATACCTTTTGAAAAAAACCTGCCCTTACCATGTAAATCATGTTGGTTGCTTGCAATTATGTTTAAGAAAACTGATAGTTTATCAAGTGATATTTTCTAAAAAAATGAGCACTGACTCAGTGCCAAGGGCACTGGATTATCAATCATGAAATCAGCCTGTTTGAACAATTTGCTTAGCATTTTATATTAAAAGATTTATTTCAAATAAATGTGTGCATCTGTTATTTTTTTCACCACAGCCTCAAATTCATAGTGTAAATTCATAGCAGAAAGTCTCATTAGTGAGGCCAAGAAATTTGTTAAGCAGCAGCGTGAAGCGTATCTATCCTAAATGGTATTCACAAGGAATTCATCTAATAGCTAGATCATGAACTTCAACCAAAACATGCAATAGGTACCAGAAACATATGATGAATTGTGAACTTCTAGTTGCAGGGGGAAAAGGTACATATTTGAGTGAGCATGATTGCAATCTCTTAATTAAATGACATAATAAGTATTTGAAAGTCCATGCACTTATCTTTTGCAGGACTAGGCCTTTAAGCCTATTTCTTTTCCCATGTGCACAAATTCTGATACTAGATTAGACTCATAACTGATAAATCCAGAAAGCCAAGTAGTTGTTTTGGGGCCTCACAAGGGCAAGGGGAAAAAAAAAAAAAAGAAAGTAAAAAAGGCTAAGCCTTTTGGTGCCCACTCCTTCAGTAGCAGTGGCAAGTGGACTCTTGAACAAAAGCCAGCTGCTAATATGACATACACCCAACTGGGAAACAGTTACTGCCCTCAACTAACTCAACCATCATTATTGTTCAATAAATGTATGTGTGAATCTCAGTCTCTCAGAATTCAACTAGCTACTATACCCTTACAAAAACCTCTTAGGCAAAATACCAGTTGTGAGCGGACTGTAACAGCACTAACACAGACAGTGAGCATTAGGTCTAGATGTACTGCACGATTTTCTTGAACATTCAACTATCTGCTCACGGAACATACAAAACTGTAGGTAGAATTCAGACTGATGTCCTGTTTTTACAGCTTGAGTAGACTGCCATTAATATTACCTAACAACTGGTGTTAGCTTTTGAAGTGTCTTCCCCTTCTGCAGCTAGCCTAGGTATAAAGAAAAAAAAAAAAAAGCGCAACAAAGCCCCAAACATTGCTCAGCCTTCACTATGCCTTAGTTTCACATCCTTAAATGATTGGTCGTTAGGCCAGACAGCCTGAAGCTTTTAATACACTTCCTGTAATGGCCTTAGTCAGTATTTGCAACCCATACACAAAAAATGTGTTCCTGTACAGTACTTACAGAGCTATTCAGGAAGACTGATAACGGAAACTTGCTACTGAAATGGTTGTAAAAGGTGGGTAACACCTGACTGATGTCTGTCCGGCTTCATTATTGATAGATCTTAACTTTCAAGAAACCAAAACCTGAAGTGTACAAGTCAGGAACTTTATTATGTAAAAACGTATGATGGATTATCAAACCTGGTGTGTAAAAAGCTATTAAGGCTGCTTCCTACCTTACTATGTAGAAAAGCAACTCTCTGACATAGGAACAATAAAAACATTAGAACACTGCAAAGCTGAGTATTGTAAACATAGCTGTTGATACAGCAACAAAAAAATGGAAATGTCAAGGTGGGACTGGTCATTAAAATATCGTTCCCATGGTAAAGCTATTTATTACATAGCCTGTAACACTTCCAGCTACACTACATTTTTCATTACATTAATAGTGAAAAGAAGTTATCTTCAAGGTAGAAAAGGTCAGATTATGTATAAAGAAAAAAGAGTGGTGGGGATACCACAGTGCATATATATTACTTCTGTTATTGCTGGAAGCAACATGCTTGGGCACTACGGAGCATGGCTGCTCTTAGATCCACACCTTTCAGGAAAAACATCCAACCAGAAACAAATGCGAGCCACGTACTTTATTAGACTGCAATACGCACCGTATGGTTTATGACATGTAAGGCTGAACACTCCTAGAGAGGCATCCTGCAGACAAGCCCTCCCTGAGGAGTCACAGCACACAGCTCCAACGCTACAAACGCTTCGAATGATCACTACAGCACCGCGCTGAAGTGTAGCTTTAGCTTCATGGGTTTGGTTTTATTCAACAGATGTGGCTTTTTACAAAGCCGAATTTTACAAGCTAAGGCTGTTCCTGCTCAAGAGCTCACAATCTAGTTTTAGAGGGGAGAACCAGAAAAAAAATTCAATGAGGAAATAAGAGACAAAGCAGCTTCATATCAGTTTGTCAATCTTTGTCCCAAAACACACACACAGCATTTGTATCTTATGGGAGTCAGAAGTACAGTATTAACAAGGATCTTGAGGAGAGTCAGCAGAGGCCTATAAATGAGGCAACAAGACACTCAACACCAGTTTGTACTGAAAAACTATTTATTAAATAAACCAAATAGAGATGGCACATGTAACTATGTGAAGTCTTATCACTGTAGGGTACCTCGTAAAAGTGCTGCAACTTGACACCTGCTGCACAGCTACTAGAACTCCATTAAGTGCATCAGCCACTCACTTTCACACATGAACGCCCCAAAATGAACCAAGAGCAAGCAGACCAAATAAGGAGGGAAAGTGGGGTACTGGTAACAGCAATTGTCTAGGACTTTCCCCCAGTCGCACTTTTTCATACAGTGAAGCAACAGAGGAGGTCACACATAGTTTGTAACTACATGGTCCCCAGATGTGTTCACAGCACTGTCAGGCAAGTCACACAGCTATTTATATACTGTTAATTTTACTGCTGATAAACAAGTTCTTTCTCAATTAACTGGAATAACTCCTGACAACACTGAAACTTCTGCTGCAATGCAAATCACCACTAGCTGCAAAGCAAGAACACGACTGTTAAAAGGGATAACTTCTGGAAAAATGGATCAGTGTCACCGAGACAAACCCTTCCATGTAATACTCCAATACATCCCTAGTACACTGAATGGTACAGCTGAATAAACGAGGACTGGGCATCTACCTTAGGAGAAAAAAAACCCAACAGCACTACTATGGGGTTTCACTCACATCACACACCCAGCTTTGAAAACGAACTGAAACACTAAAGCTACACAGAATGCACTGTTCCAGTATGTTCCCAGCAAATCATCCTGCACCACTGATGTGGTCAAGCTGCCAAAACACGCTCAGCTGACAACTCCTTGAAAATTCGTATCTGTTTCTGGGGCTTGGTTCTTCTTCCCCAGAAGTAGTATGATTTCATGCCCAAGGTATCATGTACATTCATCATAAACCTAAAATACAGTCTTCTTCCCTACACGTAACAAAGTTCAAGTCCTGTTCATTTTACAATATTAAAAGCAATTGTTCACATTTTCCTAAATGGTTTTCACTACCTGCAGGACAACAGAAATTAATAAAATCCAATTTTCATTGTAAATAACATTGTCTCGATGGCCAGACCCCTAGTATTGACCTTTTCAACATCACTTTATGTGCAAGTCAACCACTGTATTTTTTGGCTCCCATACCAGTTACCAACAAGTTGTTTTTCATTCTTCCCTCAGTCTGCTGCAGAAAGTGTTTTTGCTGGGGGAAAAGTGGGCCTAGTACTGACAACCTGATCCTTAGTTGTTAGTACACTGAAACATGTTACGCTTACTTTGAAAACGAAGGCTGTAGTGACATAAACCCAACTTGACAGAAATTCAGAAGTACACACTGTCTACAAATTGATGACCAGGAATTGACCACACACACTGCTGTTTTTATTTGAAGTTGCTGACTTCCAGCATCAGGCTGACTCAAAATGGTGATTTCTTTCACCAAATTCACTGGTGAACACTGCAACTGTCACTTGCTTTAACTTTTAAGAAGGTACCAAGAGATAAGTCATGAAAGTTCAACAGTAAGACATCAGGAAACTTAAAACACCACATTTTCAAGACTTTAAATATCCACTAACTTCATTTTTGCGTAGTGCTGTCCCATTATACACTCCCTTCCCCCACTGCCAGCAGATCAAAATTAAAAAATCCTCATTATGGAAAATATAAGACATTTAATTCAAGTAAATTTTAAACCTTGTTGTAAAACTACTGAAAGACTATCTCAGAAATAGAAGAATTAATTACTTCCCTTCGAAATGGTTAGGGTTTCTTTTAATGTTGTATGAATGTGGACTTGGCAACTGTAAAGAAAAAACTTCCATCAACTAAATCTAAGTTACAGGAAAGAAGGCAAATTCTTTATGATCTGGTCAACTCATTCTGTTGGAAAGAAGAAAGTAAAGCAGATTTTATCTTCGTTTTCTGCTTCCGTTGCAGCCCACCGGTTACCTATGCAAATATTTTAAAGTTCAATTTAAGAAACAGAAAAAAGTTGCATGTGAATCCTTAAACAGTATTATAAAGAAGGTTAAAGACACGATGATTCTGCCAAAGCTCGGCATATAAATTTCAAGTTTAGAATAAACTGCGTATGAAGGTAACTGGTTAAAACAGTATAAACTGAAGATACTTTCCCTCAAATACATTCCCAACTGAAGTTTTCCCAAGCTCAGACTTAGTGTTTGATTTCGTAGGGGTTTTGTTTTGTTTGGGGTTTTTTTGGTGGGTTTTTTTCCGCCCCCAGATGCAGCTATCAATACAGTTCTGGTACAGCAAGAACTCTACATTCCATTTGGTCTTTCTCTCTTCACCCTAAAAGCTCTTTACAGGTGAAAAGGATATTGTCCTATTGCAATTTGACAAACTGACAAACACAGCCAAAAAAATCTATTTTTAAGCACTTGTGTCCAGCAGCAAAGAGATCAGCATTTTTAAGTTGCAGCACTGTTTCTCCCAACAGAGAACAGATGCCTACGGTCAGAGAAACAAGTTCTGTAAATACGCTTATCAAACTGATTCTGTTTTAAATTCACCTCAAAATGGAATGTTTCAAATCATGAAAGGGTCTAAAAGCTGCACATAAACATTATTTAATGTTAGATACACACTAAGTTTTTATTAAGCATTACACTAGAACTACTTTGGTATAAAAAATACTTTATTTTAAAGCTATGAAAGTTATAAATATATGTAGTTAAACTTTCTACTCACAGAATGTTTGCTATTTTAACATTAGTGATTTGTTTCTCCTAACGAATCTGAATTTTATTCGAAAGGTTTACAAGACATTATTACTATAATTTAAAAAACCCAGCATTACAGGGAGCTGTACTAATTGTGATGTTTTATCAGTATTCATTTAACCTCTAGATTTTTAATGAAGGCAGCAAAAACAACTATTTTCTGATGATACAGAATTTCTTATTTCTTGAAGCGTTTCTGTGGTTGACCACTTCTTCATTAGTTACCTGCAGCATGGCACCTTCCTGCCAAAGAAAAAAAAAGTGTATCTGAAGATGTTTATCACATATGTCTAAACCAAATTACCAATAGGGGAACTTCAGCCATTTTTTTTTAAAAAAAAAAGTATAAGCAGTTCACTGGTGTGTCTAACACAAAAGGAACAGGACTTCTGTTAGCTGAGTCCATGTTCTTCAGTGGGTAGCCTTTTAAAGGCAATGGAACTTTGAAATTAGGGTATTTTTTGGTTGCCTTTTTTGATAGGCTTCTTTGATTTTTTATTTAAAAACCAAATCTATTAGAGTATGCCATCCTTACTCTGAATAACTCATTTATTACTTGATGAATTTTCATTAATTTGAGGTGCAAACATTCAATGCAGTAAGAGTAAGGCTGACTGAATTTGGCACTAAGGTTTGTTAGCTGCAAGAACTATAAAAAATGGTGGAAACCTCAACGTTCTAGCCAAATTCCAATTTACATAAACACATTGTACACTAAAGAAATACCACCTGCAGTTTCATTTGAAGTTTTCACTTCCCCTCCTAAAGAACTGCTTATGCAGTTGTTAAAAGAATGGACGACACATTCCTTCACAGAGGCAGATGTATTCTGTGGTGCAATTTTTTTTCCTTACACGTAAACAGTCTACAGTTACTTGGGAACCTTCAGGATGAAACGTGTTATATAAAATAGATTACAGCAGACAAGACACAAAACAACATAGTTCATTTTCAACAGCACAGAACTACCTTCATTGCATTACCTTGCAACCACCATAATGCATAGACTCCCAAGAAAAAAGAAAATGTTGCAGGATGCAAAAATAAAGTTGTATGATTTAATTAACTTGTGACCTACCATTTTAACTACCAACACCAGGGATGGAACCCTTGCAAAGCTTTACTAATGGACACTTGCAGGTCTCATTTGTTCAACTGTAGCAGTGTACAGTGGCAGCAGTCTATGCTTGTCCAGGGTTCATATCATAGCTAGATTCCAGTAGGAAAAAAATATGTTAAGTAGCTGAAATTAACAAAAATTTGTTTGTAAAAAATTTAATACAAGAAAACAGGATTCACAAATTTCTTTTCAATTTGTAATTGTTAACTCAATTAACTGCTATGTTAAACTAAATAACGATAATCACTATGCTGAAAGAATACTGTCAGACAACATTAGATTTGGTTTTGATACATTAAGAAAGGAAAAGTAAATAAGATCTTACCTAAAGAAGTTTAACTGAAGCTTAGAACTATTTTGCTCTACACCCTCAGCCTTCGTTGGCATCCTTATTAATCAACTACTGTAGTTAAAGCTTTGCAGAAATACAGCACAGCTTTTTAAGACTGGCTGAACTTAGTGACGTTTTCAAGAGTTCTCTTGTACTAGACCTGTGTCCCTGGAGGAGTACCTTGCTGGGGTTATTTCCTTCCCTTGCCATTGAAGAAGCAGCATCTAAAAAATCTAAAAAGGTGTTTCTCCTTGCAGAGATACCCCTTAAGTTACCTAGATATTTTACACCTGATCATTTACAGACAACATACTTTTTCTGACCAGCATTTAGTTTACACGTACAACAAAAGCTTTATATTATTTGTGGGACCTTATACTACCCACTCCTTGCCTTATTTTACAGTATTAAAAAAAAAATCTAAAATTACACAATATTTCCTTTAGAATTATTTTATTAAAATCATAAATGTACAACAGCTTCTTAACTCTACACACGCACTTAAATTTTTAAAAGGAAAACGTTATGTCTTATTACACCATGATCCTGGCTAAAAGCTTTTCAAAACTTTGAGAAAAATCTTAAAAAAGGTTTCACATGTCACCTGAAACTTACAAATTTAACATTATCAAAGGAATGCTTCTACACTTACAAAGACCACTAGAAAGAAACAACAATTAAAAAGCTAAGAAACTGTCTCAAAGGCATTTTTACAATCCTTCCTCCACGGTAAGGTAATGTTATTAAATAATCCAAATCCATTCACAAAATGGCTCTCTGCATCTGCTCTGGTGTCTTCTGCCATACCACTGCATATTTATGCATGACTGAGATAAGTGTTTCCTTAACATTGTTATTTCGATAACCTGAAGCTGTTCTGTTACCTCTGGGCTCTCATCCTCTCCTATTTATACAGTGAAGCCTGTTTCAACAGAAGTAAAGAGTAAAAAAATAGGTTATGAAATTATTCATCTAACCATTTTTTAAAGGAAAGACAATATCCTAAAAAGCTTTAAAGTCCTGCAGCTACTCTCAAGAATCACTGCATTTTTAACACTTATAAACATACTTACCCATGGTATGCTTGAAGAAACTCAGTAACGGCTCCTCCCTCCATATCCACCACTTCCTCCACTGCCTCCTGGACCATAGTTTCCTGGAATTGCAGAACAAGAAACCGAATCGTTCCATCAGTACACTTCTCAAATCTAGGAATGCTTTTGACTGAAGCAATCAATCAAAGCTTGACTGAATGAACATTAACATCTACTTTACTTCCAGAAACAGCATATACAACAAAGACTTTAACATTTCGCTGTCTTCCACTAACCTCCAAAGACTTTCACAGGAAGGAACTACATGCCAAAATCTTAAAAGATTCAACAGTGTTACATGTAATTTGACACACTGTCCTGTCTTGAGCCTATGAGGGCTGACTCTACTTGCATGCTGAACCTTACAGGCAAGGGCCTTATGCTTCAGTTTCCATTTCACAAGCTTTACATGCCATATTAAACAACATTTAGGCAACAAAAACCAGGAAGTGTCAGGAAAAAAATTACACAAGAAGAAGAAAGAAATCCCAACAAGTCCAGTGGTGATTAACTACACTCTCTACAAAGTGTAACAACTAAAATCTTTGCAAATTGGAAAATGCAAAACATTGTAGAGCAAGTTTCTATCTTTTATCCCTGAGACATGTCCTATCTTCCTTTCTATTTCTCCAAAGGACTAAAAGCCCACTCACTCTGGCTACATGGAAAGTCAGGGCATATATACAATACCTCCACCATATGGTCCCCCCATGTTTCTACTGCCACCAAAATTTCCACTCTTCATCGGACCGTAATTTGAAGGTTGTTGGTTGTAGTTTCCAAAATCATTATAGTTCCCACTTCCATAATTGCCTGCATTATCAATACAAAAATGAAGAAATATCTAGATGAGCTAAAACAGATACAACACTAAGTTACCTCATTATTAGAATTTTTAATAAAGTAAGAAATTACATAAGTATTCCAGCAGAGCATGCAACAAACAGTGTTTTCATTCTATGTCATACTATCTGGAAAACAACAGCTTCCTTAGGTAACATTTATAAATACCCCTCGCCCCAATTTCAAATTATTTGCACTAATTTAAACTCAAATGCTTGGAGCCTAAACATTACCTCCTCCATAGTTGTCATAACCACCTCCATAGCCCCCACCCTGGTTGCCATATCCAGGTCCTCCTCCACCATATCCTCCTCTTCCTCCTCCATAACCAGGACTGCCACCAAAGTTGCCACCTGTGACAACACAATCCTTTAAAATAAACTTTTCAATGTAGGAGGCACTCCAATTATACAGAAATAAAGGCTATTCTTGTGTTTAGAAGTCTACAGGGAAAAAAAAAAACGTCATTTTGGAAAGAAATTTCTATGAACAGTATTCTTAGAGGCACATACCAACCCTCACCATAAGTGGACCATGATCAAACCCCACAAGACAGGCTGCCTAAAAGCCTCACTGATAGGCTTAATTAAAATCTTTGGTTTTTTTAGGAAATTTAAGACACACTCCTATTATACAGAAAAGGGCATGGTTGTCCATGAAATAACCATACGAAAGTTTAACACGAGCCAACAACCACGTACGCGTCTTAAAGCCAACAAAATGGATTAGGCAATTAATATGAATTTTATACAAACACTAAATAAATAAAAAGTGTTTCTGAGAGAGAGAGAAAAACAACCACCACAACAGTAAACTAACCTCCAGGTCCTCCGCCATATCCGTTATACCCATCACCAAATCCACGGCCACTTCCATACCCATCTATTGGAAGAAAAAAAACCAATCTAGTTGAATTCTCAAAGCCCTATGACCTTAAGAACCAAATCTCAGAAATTAAGGACAGGTACACTTGACTTCAATACACATACATCCAATCAATGTTTAATCAATTTTTCCTTTTCTTGCATTTGTACAATATCCAATTTTAAAAGGCCAGACGAGTGCTACACAGAATCAGAGAAGTCTCTGAATTCTTTAACAAACAAGATGATTACGTTTAGTTTACTTCTGGCTTTCAACAGAAGCTTAAAAAACCCCAAAACTTCATTTGCAAATTATTTTTCCCAAAAAACATCTAACTGCTACAACTGCATTACATTAAACAGCAGCAGAACTTACGAAGTTACCCAGAACCAGAAAGACAGCATTAGTAAGGTAAAAAAAATAAATGCTACAAACATGCCTGTCTTACCGGCTCCCCCTCTGAAATTGCTGCCAGGTCCTGGACCAAAGTTGCCACCACCTCCACGAGCATCACCAAAACCGAAGTTCCCTGTAACAGTTTAACATTTGTAAGGAGTGAGGTCACGGAAAGTAAACACAAAAATCAACCACAAACCACTACTTTTACGTACCTCCTCTCCCACTCCTAGAATTCTGAACCTCCTGCATTTCCTGTCTAGAGAGAGCTTTCCTTACTTCTGCATTATGGCCATTGATGGTGTGGTACTTCTGCACTGTAACCATATCAAATTAGATACTATCAGCATATAAGTACTGATCTGGCAACAACTAAGAGCATCAAACTTCCAATTCAGATACACTCAGAATCATTTAAAAGAATACAAAACACCATACAATTTCTAAACAAAGACAACAATACTTATTTGAAATACACGTTCCAACAAAATTCACCAAAACCATGATGTAGCAAATATACAGTACATAACTTATATCATATAATAACATACACCATATCAGAATCATTATCTCTTTAAGTTTAGTTTTACACAATTACCAACAGTGCAAGGGTTAATACTACTAAAAGAAAGAATGAAATGAAGCTTACTCACATACAATTTTATCCACAGGATCATGGTCATCAAATGTAACAAATCCAAACCCTCTCTTTTTACCAGACTGTCTATCAGTAATGATTTCAATAGTGTCGATTTTCCCATATTCTTCAAAGTAGTCACGAAGGTGGTGCTCTTCAGTGTCCTCTTTAATACCACCAACAAATAGTTTTTTCACAGTAACATGAGCACCAGGTTTTCCAGATTCCTGTTAAAAGAACTCTTTAAATTAGCATAAAGAAAAACAATTTCACAAATTACTATTTTGCCAGGATTTCAGGAATAGAATACTGATAAACTAGGATTTTTCAAGCACTGAGGTACAGCTCTCTCCCGATACATGCCCCTGGCAACCTTGTTAGGGAAGCAACACAGGGTCACTTGGAGGTTTTTCCTCCCCCCTTAAAAAAGCCTTAAAAGCACTAAAACATATACGGATCAACTGCATGGAAGTATTTAATAACTTAAGCTAGAGCATGATTTTTATAACTGAAACCAAGATACATCAGCTTCCTCTGCCCAATTCCCCAACAGCAGTGAACCATTTTTTACTCATAAAAACGTCTTTCAACCTCTGCAAATTAACAACTGTGCATTTTAATCTCTATTTAAAATACAAAGGCAACTCCAAATATTCATGAGCTATTTCTGCACTTTGAGCATGATAACCAAGCTGCTGCACTACCTAAGAATGACTTAGTCCTAAAGCTTAGCAGTAGCTTTGTGTATATAAGCACTATGCACGTATGCTGCTGTAATTACCTTTTTCTAAATGCTAACCAACCTTGCATTCTGCAGGGAATGGAAAGAAAACTGGAATAGCTAACAGAGGTACCGGTGATTACAAATTCCACTTCCCCATACCTTTGGGACAGCTCATTTAATTCCAGCTCATTAGTCCAAATATGCTAAACACCTGAGTCCAACGTGGTAAACAGAACTTGCCTTATAATCCACACTTGTTCCCCAAGTACCTCTGAACCACCATAACCTGGCTTACAGGTTCACTGCATTTCTGTGAACACACCTGCTCTGTGCCCTGAATTTGAAAATGAAGTATGCCTGGGGCTAAAACCAGCACAGTCCAAAGATGATTCTGTACATCAGAAAAAAAGTTTCCCTACTACATTTTCTACTTTTAGTCACTTACTATATACCTTTTAGAAACACCCCAAATTGATCCTGGAATAATCAAAAAGGACTGACAGGACTTTATTAATTTGAGGCTTAGGAACAGTTCCATAATTACAGGCACTCAACATGTTTTTGCTAACACTACTTTCAGACCTCAGATGAATGAATCCCTTGCAGACATGAATAGTACAGCCAGAGTACCTTCACAATTCACTGTAATTACAGACATTTATGTAATTGCGTCAATTAACAGACCAAAAGCGTGGGAAATAGTGCCCCAACTATAGCCTCTCAACTAGAGAACTTAAACCATGGCAATTTCAAACAAGAACAAAGCCTAAGTGTCCGACCAAAACAGAAATCTTTTTTCAAATCAGGTTAAGTACCCACTTCCAAAGCCATACTTACCTCTCTAGCCACAGCTCTCTTAGGCTCAACCACCCTTCCATCAATTGTGTGAGGTCTTGCAGCCATAGCTGCATCAACTTCAGCCATGGAAGAGAATGTTACAAAACCAAACCCCCTTGATCTTTTGCTTGCAGGATCCCTCATTACCTAAAACCAATAAACACATTTAAACCTTTTATACCTGTGTCATATTAAGCTTTACAGTAACAGTATATGGAGAAAGTGCGTAAACTTAATTTACGTTTTCCTTGACTTAATTTTGAAGCACAATGATAATGAAGTAGCAGGCTCTGCTGATTTAACATGAATGGCACTGCTTGGCATCACAGAAATTCAAACCACTGTTGCCCTACAAGACTATCTGTTAACTCAGAAACGCTGCTAGATCAGTGAGGTACATCTATATTTATGGGTTTTTTCTAAAAAAAAAAAAAAAAAAAAAAAAAATCATACCCATAATTTCTTTTAAGCTTTCTGAAGACCGCAAACTTTAAATTTGTGTTATGAAATGGGTATTTAGTACTCCCAAAACAAATTCTGTGGAAGAACTTCTACGAGAGCCACCATCCCTGGTGGTATTTGAAAGACACACAGACGTGGTGCTTAGGAACATTGCTCAGTGGTGGACTTGGCAGGGCTGGGTTAACAGTTGATAATATTAAGGGTTTCTTCCAACCTAAATGCCTCTATGAAAACATCACAGAGAAAGACATCCTTTTCCAGCTTTATCAAGGCTGCTTACCATAATACCAGCTTTCTGCCAATGTCACCAATCACACAGATGTAACTGTGCTCTGCGTGAGCACTTCCTATGCACTTCAGCCAATGACACCAGTGTTAAATTGCTGGAATCAGTGGTTACATAGTCTGGGAAGATTTTACAGGAAACAGATTGTAAACGCTCCCTAACCCTATCAACAGAGTTTGCAAGGGAAAAATCTATGCATTGCTTCCATGGACTGATTTCTGTATAAACCAAACTGGACACTTAAGAAAATCTAATATTCCATATTCTCATTAAGCTATCCAGAAAACAAACTCCCCATTTAAAATTCCTACACATTCCATGCCATTGTTGTGTATTAGTATGCCAAACTTACCACACAGTCTGTAAGCTTTCCCCATTGCTCATAGTAACTCCTCAAGCTTTCCTCTGTGGTTTCAAAGCTTAAGCCGCCAATAAACAGTTTGCGGAACTGCTCCTTTTCCCTCTGCCACAGAAAAGAAGATTACATTAATATAATTAAAAACACCTCTCTTTCATCAACAAACTAAACACCAAGATTTTCATAAGTGTCAAAAACTTTCAGTTGAGTCTTATTTCCAAAATCAAGATTGACTCTTCTAAATGTTCTACCCCATTAAAAAAAATAAACAATTTATGCAATTCTACAGGTCCACTTTTACCGTACAGATTTTATTAGTGTGCTTATTCCTGTCTCTCCCTCCAAGTATCAAAAACAAGGGAGCACACTCAAAGACTCCCAGAACATTCCTCTCAAAGACCTTTATGAGATGCTTTTTAAAGAAAAGGAACATAAAAACAAACCTCAAAGTTCTCACTACAGAAAACAAAATCATTCATACTGTCCAGTTCTATTCTAGGTGACATTTATTTTTAAAAACCGTTCTGGCTCAAACTGCTGTACGTGAACACTACTATACTATTTACCCAAAGCAATAAAGGTAAAAATAAACAAAATACAACTGAAAATGTTCTAAAACGGGTCAACAATTGATATTTTCTCCATAATTATTAAAATAAATGAGAGTCAGAGCATCTGTAAAATTCATCTGGGATCCCACACCATTGGAATTAGCAGCAAACCTCTCCACCTCAACAGCAGCAGTATCAAAACAACTCCTCTTAAAACAGACGTGAATAATACACATTTATACCCACTAATATAAATCATTCTTCCAATAAGACTTTATTACCTTACAGAGAAACCATCACTGCACTTGTTCAGCAGAAAACTGCTGCAATGACAAGGACATCATAAAAAAAACTCCGAAAAACCCAACACGAATGGACCAGTAATACCGTATTACATTTACTCTTTCGTATGTAGTCATATACCAAAGCAGGAAGGACAACCTTCCAATCATTTCAAAACACTTTTATAGCAGGTTTATATACCAAGCATGCATTGTAATTGGCATTTTCTACACACAGTAGTATCACTAGCTCGTACCTGTTACAATTTCATGTCAACCAATTTAAAAATGCACTAAAAAATTGTTCCCTTTTCACAGAATTTTTGATTTCTGAATGTTATTTTAAAGAAAACTGTCCTGCTAAGGAGAAGAGAATTTAAAAGCAATGATGACTTTAGGTTTATGCTGACATATAACTTTAAAAATTGAGAAAATCTGCCTGGGTGTTTTGGTTTCCTTTAGGGGGTGGTTGGTTTTTTAAAAACCCAAACGAGGCACAGAAAATTGTAACTGGCAAACACAACATGACCAACTACGCATGGGACAATAAGGTAAATGGATAAAAGGAAACTAGATTAACAATGAGACTTAGAAAACAAGCAAAATACCTCAGCGCACATATGCTTTTAGAAGTATTAAGCCAACCTGCATGCAGACCAACGTGTTTTCTGAGGTTGTTCAAGGCAGGCCTGGATCTAGATATTTGAGAACCGCCAGTTTAAATGTCTCTTGAAAACACTTGTAATCTGCTGTTGGATCAAATATTTTTTCTTCTAGGAACACGGACAAAGCTAGTACTGTCGCCTCCTTCTACAGACAGGTAAAATGACACACGAGAGTTTAAAAGCAGCAAACCTATGTTTTATGTCATGTCATTTCCTTTTGCCTTATCTCATAAAAGAAATAAAGAACACTGCATACCAGATCTGGGCTAAAAACCCCCATATGCTGCCTGTTATACTATAATTTTTTTTAATTTGAGTAAAGTGGCAAAGAAAACTTTTTAAGCAATAATATTGCAAAAAAAATCCTCCCTTGAAATTACTTCAGTTCTGCTGCCTAAAAATTAGGGACCACGTGGTTACTGTTTCATAAGCTCACAAAAGACACTTTTTCCTATACAATCAATTATCATACATTTAATAATGCACATTATTATACAAATATGAGAATCAAGCACATTTAGTAGGCTGCTAGGTTTTTTCCAACAAGTATTAGGTTCACCTCTGAAAAGTTATAAACGTGTAAATAAAATTCAAGGAAAGAATGGAACTTATCAGCTGGAACAACGACAAAACGTACCACACATTACTAACTAACATCGAACAGGACAGTAATACACTTTACAGACATATTCAGTGTCATACCTCACCCAGAACGACATCTAGGCACCAAGTCTCAGGACACACCAATAACAAAATTTACTACCAGTACTTTAATGAAAATCACTGTGCAAAACCAACATAAACATGCTGCTCCACTAACACAAACACACACAGCCTCTGAGTGTGGAGAATCTATTCGTTTAAAGTGCTGTCAGTTTGAAGAAGGTCTGGTTAACCTAACATTAACCTCCCACCAGGGTCCAGAGAGCTCTGACCGCGTAAAGCTTATGCTGAAGGTTTAAAATGTACGATAATTATCATCACTCAAGTCCCTGTCCCTCTTAAAATCCTGAGGGAAATCTTCATTTGGTAAAAACACACCGACACTCCATGTCTACCAAGGCCTACAAAATAAAAACTGGAGCAAACGCTTCCTTGAAGATTTCCACAATACACCCTGTGGCAGGAACGGACTGCGAGAGGAAATCTTTACAACCCCTGCAGAATCTTCATTTGTGTGCATTTTAAGTTTTCCTTCACAGGCTTAAAGAAACACTTGAAAGGACTAGAAAACGCACAGCCTTTACTGGAGTATTAATCACCGAAGCAAGGAAACCTGTCTGATATAGCAATAACGTGTGCGCACACAATCTACGCCGACCGCAGAATTACTAACTAGGGTAACAAAACTGTTTGGCGGAGACAAGCGATAGGGGATCCCAAAACTCCAGAGCTCCGCAATTCCTCGGCCCGGCTCCCCGCTCGCCGCCTGAGGCGGGCGGGACGTGGCGGCCGCGCCGGCTCCGCCATGTGGCGGCAGCAGGAACACCGCGGCCCCGAGCCGGGCGGGGAAAATGGCGCCCAGGAGCAGCCGCCGCTTCCAAGGACAGGGCTGCAAAGCGCTTCCAGCGTGCAGCTACACACCCGGCACCAGGAAGACCTCTCCGGCGCTCCTTCGCGCCCCCGCGGATGCTGAACGACTACAGCTTCCCCCACCGCCTCGCCCGCTCTCCCGTAGCGACCCCCCCAGCCCCTGGCAGCTGCGATCCTCGGCCAGGCCGCCATTTTACCCCTCCCCCTCGGCACCGCCATTACCCACTGCACCGCCCCGGCCGCTCCGCACCTCGCGAGGCCAAGGCGGCCCCCGGCCCGCCCACCGACCGACCCCCGGAGTCCCGCGTCCCCTTCCTCCGACGACACGCCAGGGCAGCGCGGCCACTGCTTAAGAATGCGCTGTTCACCATGCGCGGTTACCGCAGCTTCCGCTGCCTTGTCCGGCTGCGCGTCAGCCCCAGCCGCCCCTTCCAGAACCTTCCTCCGCGCAGACACCCAGCGCCCGGCCCGCGGTGCAACCCGGCGGCGGCGCCAAGACCCGCGCAGACAAAGACTCAAGCCTGCTAGTAATGCCCAGCCCCGGAAAAATTCACTCCTCCCGCAAAAGCAAATGCGCCTCCCTCCTTAAAAACAAACTCTGAATCCTCCCTTCCTACGTACCATGTTCTTCATGGTTTACGTATTCCTGCTCGAGAGTACCGTACAACCGGTCGGTAATGGCTGCCTGAACTGTTACGTAATTTGAAATTCAGCTCCGCGTAGAGCTAGCGCCCTCCTTCTTCAGCCCGGGCTCGCTTCCGATATTATGGATTAATTAATTAAAAAAAAAAAAAGGTAGAATCTGGAGCTTAAATGTCTCCAGAGGGGCGGCAGTTCTGTATAACGCCCCTACGTGTTTTTATCGCGCAATGAAAAGTCATCGACTCCGTTAGTAATGGCCGTCTCCGGAATGAGCCGAAGCAGCCGTCGTCGTCGAGCTTATGCGCTTCGACAGCCGCCGGAAAGAGCCGAACAGGGAACGGAAGCCCATTCGGCTCACTTCGGCAATTTCCGGAACCTGCCGAAGCAGGCAAAAATGGCGCTCGGCGCCCGCTCGGCAATTTCCGGAAAGAGAGACGCAGCCAGTTATCGACTGCCCCGGTCCGCTCGGCAATTTCCGACAACGGAACAGGCTCGCGAGACGTGCTCGAGCAGAGCCGAAGCGGCCCCGACCACCGCTGGCACCGTGTCACGGCTGGTTTTTGGGTTTTTTATTTATTTTATTTTTCCGGAAATTGCCGAGCGGACCCGAAGGCTCAAAGCTCGGGTTATAATTAGCTGGGGCGGCTCCGCATTGCCCCTCTATACGCGTGGTACTGGCAGGGAGCGGGCGGGCGCACCGCACCCCCGAAATATCGCTCTGGCCCCTGCCCCTTCCCCCTCCACCCGGGCAGGAGGAAATGCGAACTACACATTTTGGCACCAGCGCCGACACATCGCAGGGCCCCGGCGGAGGGAGGCGGACTCCGCCGCAGCCCGCTCCGCTCTACCCCGCACCGCCGGTATCGGGCACACTGCCTGCTCCGGCGCTCTGCTCTCCTCCCCTCCTTCATCCCCTCCCTCTCTCTCCCTCTGGCGGCCCCGCACACACCGCAGCAGAGGGTGAGTGCTGCCGCCCGGCGCGCGAGAGAAATGGCGCTGGAAAGGCTCCTTTCTTCCCGCCCCCTCTGCTCCCCCTCCCCCTCAGCTCCACCGCGGATCCACCCGCGGCTCCTCCGCCCGCAGAGAAGCCTCCCCATCTGGCTCCCCGACCCTTTTTTCTACTTATGAATGAGTTTTGGAGCCCCATAGCCCCGCTGCTTTCCGAACCCGCTTCCCTACCCCCGCCCCTCGCTTAGGGCCGGGCCTCCCCAGCGCAACGCGGGAAATGGCCGCGCTCCACACGGGCCCCTCCAGACGAGCGAGGCCCTCGCTCCGCGGCGGGGGGCGGCTCCGGCCCGGCGCGGACTCCCGGCGGCGGCCATCATGGCGGCCGGGGTCCGCAGGCCCGCTCCGCTCCCCCCACCTCACCCAGTCGCTTTCCCTGTCGCCGCGAGGCATCTTCCTTCTTTTGGACGCCTGGCGCGGTCCTGCGCTCGCCCCGCGTTGGAGAGACGTCTTGGCCCCCCTCCTGTGCCGGCGGCGACGACGGTCGGAGGTTGTAGCGGCTCGCGCGTAGGCGGTGGCGGCGTCGTGCGCTCTGCCCCGTCACAGCCGCCGGCGCGCAGTGCTCGCCCAGCCCAGCCCAGCCCCGCCAGCCGCCGCCGCGCTGCTCCCCGCCCTCCCTCCTTCCCTCCCTGCCCCCACCCGCTGCCTCAGCCCCCCGCGGATGTCGCTGTTGCTGCCGCCGCCGCTCAGTGCGCGCAGGGCGGGAGCGAGGAGGAGACGGGAGACCCAAGCGGCTGGGCGCCATTGAAGTCTGTATCCTTCTCTCTCTCTCCCTATTTTCTCTCGCTGCAGCCGCCTCCTTCCACCCCACCCGCTCCCGAGTCCTCTTCCCTGATTCCTCTTCCCTCTACGGCTTGCTGCGGGCCGTCGCGGGGAGATGCGGAGCGCAGCCCACCCACCTCCCCCCCCACCTCCACCCCCGCTTCCTTGGCGGTGGGGGGTGGCGGGCGGAGCGGGGCTGCCGGGGGGTCGCGGCCCCGGCGCCCGTTCGGCGAGGGAGAGAGAGAAGGAGGGAGGAAGGGAGGGAGGCCCCCGGAGCCGCGGGCGCTGCCGCCGCGGGGAAGGAGGGCAGCGCCGGGGGCGGGGGCAGCGGCACCAGCACCAGCGCGGCAGACAAAGCCGGCCCGCGGCCGTCCCTGCGTCCCTGCCGGGCCCGGGAGAAACGTGGCGGGGCGGGGGCAAGGGGACGGCGTGGAAGGGGCCCCGGGGGCGGGAGCGGCCCAGGGCCCCCTCTCCCGGCCCCGTTACCTCGCCCGGGGCGGCCCCGCCGGCCTCATGTTCGCCCGCCACAGGCCCGAGGCGCAGCCGCCCCCAGCAGGCCTCCGCAGGGCTGCCTGTGTTCTGACGGAGGATTTGTTACTGGTTTTGTTGGGGGGTTTTCCCCTTTCTCCTGCCTTTCAAGAGGGGGACACAAGGCAGGAGTCTTCGCGCTGGGGCCCTGGCCCCTGCCCTTCTCCCACCTCGCCTACCCCACCGCCTATGTGGCTGCCAAAATCCACCTCCCCTGTCAAGGGGAGGATTGGGCGGGATTACTGAGTCCGGGAGGTATTCTGGCCTTGAAGGACTTTTCTCTTTTGCCTTGCCCAGGCAAATGGGGAATTCTAACAGTTCTATAGCTCGCAGTGGGGTGGGGACAATACATGCCTAAGGATCTGGTCGGTATGAGAAATGACATGGAAAAGGGAATGAATTGCGTTCAACATCATTTGCGTAGGTTAATTATGTAGTATGTATGGCTTAGCCGAGTTAATATTGCTCTAGGACCTTAACTCTTGCAAACGTGAGAATTAGAAGGCAACGTTATAGTTGCATTAAGATAAATATTTGCTGTTTGTAAGCATTTGCTACCATGTAAGAGTAGTGGGTGATTCATTACACCACAGATATGTAGCTGTTCCCCACCAGATTCGCAGTTAATATACCTGAGGTATATCTCCAACTGCTAGAATCTGAAATCCTGTTCTGTTGGGTTTAAGGAAATAAGCATCCCTGATGGTCCTCCCCCTTTTCCCTAGAAACATCTCTAAGCCTTTGAAGGCCTTGGGAAAAACCTTTTTTAACCCTATCTACCACCTTGTCGGTATCATTTATCCTGGCTAGTGTAATGGTGCGTTACTGCGTTATGCCAGACAAAGTAATAACCTACTTTTTGTTCTGGATTTAATCCGTATAAGAAATGTTATATGCAGTGAATACATGGGGGTTGGAACAAGGACCATGTTTGTCTTGGGATGCCTTTCTTCGAGTTATGCAAACTTCCTTTTAATTGTCATGCATTTTTCTAGTAAAAGCTCTGCAAGTCTGCAATAAAAATGGCCTCCAATAAAACTACATTGGTAAGTTCATGCACACCTAAAGTATATAAGGATTTAATCAACATATTTTTCTTCAAACCTATAACTTGGCATCTCCATTTAAAAGATACATCCACATCTCCCCTCCCCAGCATTATTCTGACCAAAATTTCAGATCCAGAAAGTAAGGCTACTAGAAAGGACATTGGCTTTAATAAATCTGCCATTTCTAAAGAGACGTGTTGGGAAAAAAAGTGTGAAAGGACTCTGTACTATTTCATCTGTCCTACGGTAGAAAATGCTAAGGATTTTTTTAGCTTCCTTTCAGCACACCATGTAATTCATCATACATGTAAAAAATAAAATTGAAATCATGTACTGATTTAATTTCTCCCAGTGTATTTAGAGAAAACTAATTGCCTGAGAAAAGGCAGTTTTTACAGATGAAAAGTAATATTATTGAGAAATGATGTGGCATAGTTAAGATGCCTTTTGAAATGATTTTTAACAAATAACAGTTTCTTTGAATTTCATAGGAGCAGAGATTATCAGATGTCAACCCTTCCTGGACCATTTTAATGATGCATTCATGGATCTCAAGTCCTGTAAAGCTTTGCTTGACATTAAAATATGGACTTCTAAGGGCAGTTGGTTGCTGGTTACCATTCAACTAATGATGATATATAGTTTTGTGAAAAACAGAACTTAAAAAGTATAGTGTGAGGTACATCTGAGTTTGAGGTGGGGAAGTAAGCAAAAAATATACGTGCACAATTAAAAATTTGGATAGCAGAACAACTGCTTTATGACAAACTCAAAAGACCTGTTCTTAAATTTACTGAAATGATTACTAGTTCACTCAGCTTGAGTTATATTAAAAACTTGTATTAACTCCTGGCTTAGAGGTGCAATGGCGTGCTTCCTCTATGTTGTATGATAACAAGCTATTTTAAAAGATTTCACCAAGGTGAAAGTCTGAACTTTCTGTTTGTAATTGATTGACCACTTATCCCTAACTTGAGGAAGAGAAGAGTTAGCCAGCCTGGGGGGAGGGTGCCTCAGAGAGAGGAAAAAAATCTATGAATGCAGAATTTTTAATCTTTCAATGTTGTTAAGAATTTTGCTGCACAGGTCAGGAAAATCAGTTATGGTTCCCATGGGAACCGTAACTAATTCTGCTTCATTATGTATTTGCATGCAAAACCTAAATGTATTAGAGGATAGGGTAGCCCTAGAGCTGTAATTCTGATTTTCTTACCTCTTGTATGTTAAAACCGTACACCACAGTGTCACTTCAGTGTTTTAACCTTGCCCCTAAAAGAAAGAGTGGTTATCCATAGCTTCTGAATGCAGAAAGGGAAACAAGCCATAGAAAAGCCTTCAGTGTCAAGTGCCTAAGTTACAGCTTATATCATGCAACCACAGAGAAGGGAGATTCAGGGGCCTAGTTGTCATTTAGTACCCTTTAACTTCAGTCAGATATCACATTCACTTGTGGGCTGAGATTTGCATGGGCATATATAATCTCAGAATGTACAGCTTTTTTAACATGTTCAGTATTTCTGCAGGCTCTGCAACCAAGTATTATTTTAATAAGTTCAAGACTTTGGAGATTAGTGCTGATGCACGAGACCCAATCAAATCTTTAATACTAAAAGCAGCATAGTCTTGATTTTGTTATTTCTTATTGCACTTCAAGAAAAAAATACAGACCCCCATGACATTAATTTTCTTCTGTGGAAGATACTTAATATACTTAAGTCTTAGAAAGTAAAAAGAAAAATTGTTGCTTTGATACAGAAATCCAAAACATTGATCTTTAAGTGACAAGAATTAGTGAAGCCGAAAAGAGTACCAGAAAACAATCTTCCATTGAATCAAAGAATTTTAGTCCAACGGAGAATACAGATGGAGATGTTCCCCACTTGTAGCCTGCTTGCCTCATCACCAGTAATTATAATGTTATTACTATGGTATAGTGAGTCTGTCTTTTACTGTGTTGTTGTTTTTTCCTCTGCTTCTTTTATTGTTTGTTTCTTTTCCTCATCTCTACCCCTTTCTCTTTTTCACATTTCCATTTCTTGGAAGAACCTGCCTTCATAGAAGCATTGGACATCTTCATGTTTTATTTCCTTTCAATTTCAGTCTTGCATTCTTTTTCCTGTGGAGGCAAAAAAAAAAGCCAGTGTGCTTAAGTTGACACTTTTCAGACATGAATGCTGTGGTCAAAATACACCTGGGATATGCAGGCAGTTAAAATCTAATTGGAAATACATACTCTGTTCTAGATAATCTCTCTTCTATGCTTCCAAATCAAAACAATTGCCATGCAAGGTATAATCTATACAGAAACTTCTTGTTTCAATAAGAAACTAGAAACTTTTTCTCCTCTTTGTCATTTGCACCTTCAATTTATGGGCTGCTAACCCAGAGTAAAGCTATTTCGGAGAGAGAGGGAGGGAGGGAAAAAATTAATTATGAAAAATAAAGGGTATGAAGACAGGGCTTTGGCAAGATAATCATCTTCAAATCTTCAGTTTACAAAAATGAGACAATTTTTTTGTGTCTAACATACTTTTTTTTTTTTACCTTTCACCACATCAAGATAAAATTCTATGAAGTCTAAAAAATTGAAAATTCCCAAATTGCAATATTCTCAAACTAACCCACATCAGTTATAGAGAGGAATAGAGACAGGCCATCAAGCAAATAAAGGTGCTTTGTGGTTTTTGCTTGACTGCTTTCTGTTGTATAGAAAGTGCTTTAGTTCTCTCCTCTTTGATTTAGGGTGCTGCATGACTATATGTTTTAAGAGCTTAAAAGTTGATGGCTGCCGCTTTAACCATTTCCTTATAAGGTGTGGTCCAAAATGGCAAGCAAAATGATTTTGGTCTGCCAGTCCTCCAGAAATGTGACACAACATGATGGGCTTGTTCCAACCTTTTTGAGATTACAAACAAGGAAATTCTGAAATGTGTCCTTCTACTACAATTTGATTGTGCCTTATTAAACTGGGAATGCCTTGAGGATGATGTGGATGTAATATTTATTTTAAGAACTTAATATTATTCGAAACATCAAATGTAAACTTGAAACACGGTTTTTTAAGTTAGCAACATTTCATTAATGTGTTAACAGCTGTACTTAAGGATAGCAATCTTAAATTTATGCACCTTTGTGACACATCTTTGTAACTTACATAGGTGCGTGGAAGAAACAGCAGTAATGGAATGCTCCTAGCATGTGTCCTGTTCAATAGTTACGGGTTATTGTTGAGTATTTTGCTTATTGTAGCACTACGCTATAAAAACTTCGCTGCCATCAGTTTCTCCTTGGTTTTTTCGAACAGGTAGTAACCACCTTTTTTTGAGTACCATCTCTTTTCTATTTTATGCATTTTCACAGTTCTCTTATTTCTTTTCTTTATTTCTGCCTTGCCCTCTGCCTTTTCACAGGCATAGAGTTAAATTTTAGAAGCTTCATATTTTTTTGAGCATGTAGGACTGAGAATTAAATTTATAAGGGGAGTATAGTCACTGAGTATGTGGACAAAAAATTTAATCTTTTTAAAAACTGGTGTTGGGTATCTCATTAAGCAGCTGAAAAAAAACCCAAAACATTAATATGTCTTGCTCAGGTTACCTGACCACATGCACTAACGTAAAAGGAGTCTGAGCTTCTGGCTTTAGTGTTAATAAGTACATGATTCGTTGCTGTTTACTGAGCAAAGTTGGATTTGGCCAGTGAAGTAACCGTATAAAGCAAAAGAATTAATAATGCCATTCTGAATTTCTTTTGTAGCACAAAATGGGAAAGAAACAGAATGGCAAAGGTAAAAAAGTTGAAGAGGCAGAGTCTGAAGAATTTGTTGTAGAGAAGGTCCTGGACAGACGTGTTCAAAATGGAAAGGTGGAATACTTCTTGAAGTGGAAAGGATTTACAGAGTAAGGCATTTCCTTTTTTTTTTTTCCTGATAGAATGATAAACACGAACCATTTATTTGAGATAACTGTACAGAGAGGAGATTGGGTGATGGGGATCCACTTTAAAGAACCTTGAGGGAAGGACATCTGTAAATGCATATTCAGGTGGGACAGTCAAGTCTGAAAATAAAATAGAAGATAATGTAGCTCAATGTTTGTGCTACATAAAATAGTCGAGGACTTTAACCAGGTCCTTAGTGATTGTTCTCTGATATAGGTTCTGTGAATATATATCAAGGTAAGCTAGAATGACAGTTGTTACATATGTAGTGGAATGAATGTTACTTCTGAGTAAGAAATCATGCAGAGATTTAAACTGCAGGCAGCTCTGAAGCAATGAATTTGAAGCAGATAGTTTGCTTATTATTAATTTTCCTGAACTGCTCTCAAATTAGCAAATTTGCCTAAGGAATTCTGTGGCATGGTTGCCTTTTTAAGTGTCTTGCCCAGGACTTACATGATAAAGTTGATTGTTTAAGAAGGAATGCAGTTGTGCCTCTTGTCTCCTTCCAGTGACGCTTCATGGCAGCTTGCTTTACTAGCTGAGAAAAGGCGATGCACCCAACATTTGGGCATAAGTGGTTACATATGCAGTGATTAATTTTTGTTGCATACCTCTCAAAATTATTACATTACAACATTGTGCTCTCTAGCACCTGAAGTGCGTGTGGTGATTAATATATAAATGCAAACACGTGTTTCGTAATTAAGGGTCTTATTTGAACTTGTTACAGTAATGGAAAAAAATTTATTAAAAGTTGATATCCTGCTTGTGCAATAGCATTGTGGCAGTATGTGTGCGTGAGTACTTCTGATGAGGTGCTTAGTTGTTGCAGGAACTTGTTAAAATTTTAGTTAACAAAATGCACGCTCACTGAAACGTGCAGTGCCGAGCTCTGCCCACCTTTGTTCCCTCCTGTAGTCAATGGAAGGAGGAAGATAGTTCCAGGTGTAGTTGTGCTTACTTCTCAGAGGCTTCAGAGAGTGTTCTGGTATCTGAAAGCTTATTTTTATATATATATATATATATATATATATATATATATTTAAGCTGTTTGTAACAAGTGTTGTGTACACCTTGTTCCCTGTGAGTGCATCTTTAGTGCTTGTATTATATGGTTTGTTTGCGTGGACAGTCTTTAGAGGAACCACGGAAGCAAGTCAGTGTAAATGGGCAGATAGGTTTTCGTAGAGTGGGAATTGCTTGTTTTAACTCTGATGATCCCACTGAGAACATAGCACAATAACCAGCTCTATTAACTCCTATCTTTTCTTTAAGAACATTGTTTTTCATCACTGAGCATACTCCTTTCAGTCATCAATTGCAGTACATGAAGGCTACTAAAGATGGCACAATAAACATCCTTAGGGTTAGATGAACATCCTTAGAGTTTAAGAAATCTACCTTATATAATGAGACAAAATTCACTTGCTTAAATTAAGAGGAGCCGTGCGGTTAGTTTTACATAAATGTGTGTATATTTCAGTGCTGACAACACATGGGAACCTGAAGAGAACTTAGATTGTCCAGAGCTAATTGAAGCTTTTTTGAACTCTCAGAAAGCTGGTAAAGAAAAAACAGACGGTGCCAAAAGAAAATCTTTGTCAGATAGTGAATCTGATGATAGTAAATCAAAGAAAAAACGTGATTCTGTAAGTATATGTTCATGTGCTAAGCTTTTTTCCCCCTACATTTCTTCCCTATCTCTCCATCCCCCAAAAAATCTATTGTGACTTTGAGAATGAGACTGAACACTGATTTAAAAGTGTAAAAATTGCACAGTATCTGGAACTGTGGTTTGAAAAGGATATACATTCGTTGTGGTTAATGAGACTGTCCAAATGGTAAGTAAAAGATGATTGAGTGACATGATGATTAAAAGTTCTTGCATTGTCCCATGACACTTACTGAATAATTGAAAATAAGTCTGGTTAAGAGTTATTAATTAATGGTGTTAAGTGATCAGTTTGTATTAGAGCAAAAGGTCCAAGATGTTTGGCTTTCGTATTTAGCATGATTTTGAATAGGTGAGTCGCAAGATGGCAAAATGTGAAGACCAGTCAGTTACTTACATCAGGACCAGATGTGATGGTGGAGAGGGAGTAGAAAGCGTGACTGCAGAAAGCCTACCTTTTCTGAAAGTGGGGATTTTTTCTGCAATACAAATTAGTGAACATGACACATTTAGTGCTGCTAAGTACAAAATAATACACATGTAGTAAGGCATTCCAATAGTTTACATTTTCGTCTGTAAACTTTCAGATTAGCAGTTTGAAACCGCTGGTATTGGCAACCATTTTCATGTATGAAGACAAGTCTTAGACGTGTGGTTACTGTCAAAAGGATTGGAAAGTATCAGAAGAAATAGTTGATGAATAGTACAATGAGTATTTTACTTTCTGTATGGAGTCAGTTGTGTGGCTTCATCTGGTACAGGCGTGGCCACTGTCTCTAAAAGGGTATCGTGAACCTCTAAAGGAGCTAATACAGGAAATAGTTGTGATATTTCTTGTCACCAGTGTGGTCTCAGTGAGCCAAGAAGAGTGGAGGTGTTCCCCAAGAGTTTTGCTGTTGGTTTAAGCCAACCTAAACCTGTTATTTTGCTGAAAAGCATGCGGTTTTCCCACTTCCAGGCATGCATTTTTGCTTTGCCACTTTTGTTACTTTTACTGACCATACTTGTTTGTTTATCTGCTATGATGATTTTAGAACACTTTTTTCATCTATTGTGTTTTCATAAATAAATGCTGGAAACATGGATGTAAAATTCTTTCATCGTTACGCCCCTAAATGACTTGGCCTGAAGATTGGTCATGAAAAAATCAGTGTCCTATTCTGACAATAATATGTAATTATAGATTTGATGGTTTTTTAAGACTGTAGTTTTTGTTCTGATACACACGTACATATATGTATGTACAAAAATTTATGCATCTAGCAGCAAAATGGAATTTCATCTTAACCTAGATAACTATATTCTAACTTAATCAATAGGTTGATAAACCAAGAGGGTTCGCAAGGGGTCTTGCTCCTGAGCGGATAATTGGGGCTACGGATAGCAGTGGAGAGCTTATGTTCCTCATGAAATGGTAAGTCTTACATCCACAGTTCTTATCCATGTTACAAGAGGGCAGCAGTTGCACTTAGGCTCATGAGACAACTTCATTGCAAGAGTAAGACAGAGAAGCTGGTGGTCTCCTAATTAGTCTTGTGTTCTTAGAAAAGCAAGCCTTCTATATTCATTTAGTACTTAATCCCTCTTCCTTCAAAACCCAAAATATCTTTCATTTCAGTTAGTTTAGTTTTACAGAAGTAGAAATTTGAAAGGTAATTTCTCATAAAATAAGGGAAAATTGGCATTTGTATGGAAAAACTGGATCTTGGCAATGCTCTTGCTGAGGAAATGGCAGGCAGGAATACAGCTTTATATGTTTCAATAAGCAGAAGCCAGCTGCTGGATAGCCAACCATAGTGCCAACTATTCTGCATGCAGCAAACTGGAACTGGAAGCAAGTAGTGGAGGAAGCAGAGGTGGAGATGAAAAATAAACAATATGGAGAGGCTTGCCATTATGGGCTAGTAAGAGGGGAAAGTGACGTGGGGAGTTTGTGTTGTTGGGAGGATAGGTGACATAGTGTTGACAGAAGGATTTCTTGAACAAATGGGATAAAATTAGTACTTTCTAGCAGTTGAGAAATCAAGACATTGAATTGACACTTGCTAGGGGTCAGATCTCTTTAAGTGATGGGATAAGAAGGATAGCTTTCCACAGCCTTTGAGAAGGATGTGATTTTCTGAATGGAGTCAAACTGAGTGCTCTCCAGAGACATGATTTGTCATGTGACATGCCTGGACTGTTGCAGATTAGTGCTTTAGGAGATTGTCTCCCTTCTGCCTTTCCAAATTCGCTATAAATTTTATATGAAACTTAGAAGAGTTGCAAAACAAAGATTATGAGTGTTTGAATTTCTATAGTGATAATTGGCAAAATCAGACTCGGAGGACAAAAAGAATCTTTTTTTTGTTTAGTTCCATTGCAGTTGATTAGTTTTTCATAATTGGTAATAGGTAACATGCATAGATATGATTATGTATGCACAAAGCTGACTCGTAAAGGCAGCATACACTTAAAAATGGAATCTGAAGCATGTCAGACTGGAAAGTTTGTTTTGTTACCCCAACACAGCATCAAGAATAGCAATATGAATACAAGAAGTTACTTGCATCAACAGTAAATATAATTAGGATGTAAGTACTACCTCTTAAAACTGGTGCTATTAATTTTTAAGTCTCACTTTGAAGTTTTGATTAGTCTTTAAAAGACAGAATTAACTAAGTTTTACTTGTTTCATTACATACTACAGTATGTAACCATATAATTGGTACCCTTTGAAAAGCATTTTCATTTCCAACAGAAAAAATATGGGAAGGGAAGGAAGATGGAGCTATGAAACCTTGTCATTACCATTAGTGTGGAAATTCTTGATAGCTGTAGTGAAAGGTATACTGGAAACCAATTTCTAGCTGACATTCTTTTAAAACTTAGGACTTATCAAGAGCTACTAAATATTTTGAAATAATGATTTTGCTTTTTCTTAAATCCCACTCTCTTCTACATCAGGAAAGGCTCTGATGAGGCAGATCTGGTGCTGGCCAAAGACGCTAACAAGGAGTGTCCTCAGATCGTAATCGCTTTTTATGAAGAACGACTAACTTGGCATTCATGCCCAGAAGATGAAGCACAATAATTGTTTGCATTGCTTTTTTTATATATAAGAATATTAAAACCTAAAGTTTGATTTATTAGCAATGTGAGAAGCATACATTCTAACCAGTTTCGAATTTGATATTTTTTTGAAGTAGTATGTTTTGCATCAACAGCAAGTAAATAAAAGCTTTCTGCAACTTGTTTCATTTATCACAAGAGAGCATTTGATACTACTACTTCCTCCATATTAGGTAAAAGCTTTTATAAAACATGGATGAATTTCCATAGTTATTACAGGATCATAATGAATGTCTAAACAAACTCACAGATGTTTTGTAGTCTTCTGTACTATTGATGTGCATGTATCTTCTTTACCCAAACCTAGCCCTTTAAACCCCTAGGGTCATTCTTTTTAGTATTTGGGATCGCTTGGTCTTCAGAAGACTAGGTGAAAACTAACTTTGTAGTAATTTGAATGTTATCAGACTTGTTATTATATTGTTACTTATATTGTTTACTTTATTGTAAATACTGGTGAACAGTGGTCAATAAAATAGTTTTATATTCTTCCTTTATACTGATAGGCTGTGACTCTTTTGAAGCAGTATATTTCCCAACTTTTGATGTTAAACTCAGTTTGTAATATATTAATTGTAAGTTGTTTTTTGGGGAGTAGGTTGATTATTAATATTATGCCAATGCCACTCTGTAATTCCAGAAAAGTACCAGGCTTTGATTATTAATATTTTTATTTTGTGAATACTGCCTGAGATGCAGTTCTTTTCAGGCAGGAAGGGCACGTGAAATGAATGTGCTTTGGGTACTTGTGTAAGTCATGGATAGCAACCATACGGGTTAGGTATCCCAGTTGGTCCCAAGGCCAAGTGACCTCTGCAGGCATACTAGGAAATATTTGATGTGTATTGACAGCATTAGCCTTTGCTTTAATTTCAGGTCTTAATAGGAGGCAATATTGTAGCTAGTGCTGGTTCAGAAGGAATTATTCTTCAGGCCATTACCTGAAGAATACTTACATAGCTCAACCCTTAAAATGGAATATTTAAATGAAGATACTTAAGTCATGCTACTCGGAACAAAAGATGTAGTTTCTGTTTCTGTTTGGATTTTAAAATATAGAGGCACAGCTCAAGGCAGACTATACCATGGTGGTCAAAACACAAATAAAAGAAGGTGTGTAGATGAGAGCAACTGAAAAGAATAATGGCAACTGGAGAAAGAATGGTAAAAGGCAACTTCCCTCCCCCTGAGTTCCCCACCCTTTACTTCTGCACTAGTGGTGTCCCCCGGGGATCAGTGTTGGGCCCAGTTCTGTTTAATATATTTACTGATGATTTAGATGAGGGGATTGAGTCCATCATCAGCAAATTTGCAGATGACACTAAGCTGGGGGGCAGTGTCGATCAGCTGGAAGGCAGGAGGGCTCTGCAGAGGGACCTGGACAAGCTGGAGAGCTGGGCTGATTCCAAAGGGATGAAGTTCAACAAGGCCAAGTGCCGGGTCCTCCACTTTGGCCACAACAACCCCATGCAGCACTACAGGCTGGGGACAGAGTGGCTGGAGAGCAGCCAGACAGAAAGGGACCTGGGAGTTTGGATTGACAGGAAGCTGAACATGAGCCACCAGTGTGCCCAGGTGGCCAAGAAGGCCAATGGCATCCTGGCCTGTATCAGGAACAGTGTGGCCAGCAGGTCCAAGGAAGTGATTCTTCCCCAGTACTCAGCGCTGGTGAGGCCACACCTCGAGTACTGTGTCCAGTTCTGGGCCCCTCAGTTCAGGAAGGACATTGAGGTCCTGGAGCAGGTCCAGAGGAGGGCAACGAGGCTGGTGAAGGGACTGGAGCACAAGTCCTATGAGGAGAGGCTGAGGCAGCTGAGGCTGTTCAGCCTGGAGAAGAGGAGGCTCAGGGGAGACCTCATCACTCTCTACAACTCCCTGAAAGGAGGTTGTAGCCAGGTGGGGGTTGGTCTCTTTTCCCAGGCAACTATCAGCAAGACAAGAGGGTATGGTCTCAAATTGTGCCAGGGGAGGTTTAGGTTAGACATTAGAAAGAATTTCTTTACAGAAAGGGTGGTCAGACATTGGAAGGGGCTGCCCAGGGAAGTGGTGGATTCTCCGTCCCTGGAGATTTTTAAAAAGAGACTGGATGTGGCACTTAGTGCCATGGTCTAGTAACCGCAGTGGTAGTGGATCAAGGGTTGGACCTGATGATCTTGAAGGTCCCTTCCAACCCAGCTGATTCTATGATTCTATGATTCTATGAAAAAACAGTTCAGTACTTTCTGCGTTCTGGCGCAATTCTAACCACGGTCAGCAGGGGACGCTGTCGGTGTCCTGCACTTGCTCTGTGATGGCACTCAGGATGAGCTGCTCGCTAACTCTCCAGCACCAAGGTTAGACTGACAGTCCTGTAGTTCCCTGAATCCTTCCGACCCTTCTTGCAGATGGGCATCACATTTACTGACTTCCAGTCAACTGGGACCTCGCCAGTGAGCCAGAGCTGCTGATAAATGGTGGATAGTGGCTTTGATGAGCATTTTTGCCAGCTGCCTCAGTACACTTGGGTGGATCCTACCCGGCCCCACAGACCTGTGTGTGTCTAAGTGGTGTAGCAGGTTGATGACCACTTCCCCTTGAATTGTGGGGGCTTAATTCCTCTCCATGTCTTCCAGCTCAGGGGGCTGGATACCACAAGAACAACTGGACTTACCATTGAAGACTGAAGCAAAGAAGGCATTAAGTACCTCAGCCTGAGCTCCAGCCAAAACTTTTTAGCCAGTCTGGTCCTCCCCACTGGCTTATCTTTTGGCACCTGGGGATGGCCTACTCCTCGGCCTTTAAGATTTCCTCTTTGAAGAATGTCCAGCCTTCCTGGACTTCCTTGCCCTTCAGGACTACCTCCCAAGGGACTATGTCAATCAGTCTCCTAAACAGGCCAAAGTCTGCCCTCTGGAAGTCCAAGGTGCAGTTCTGCTGACCCTCGTCCTTACTTCTCTGACAATCAAAAACTCTTATCATTTCATATGTCCAAGATCGCCTCCAACTTTCTGTCATGGTTTAACCCCAGCCAGCAACTAAGTACTGTGCAGCCACTCGCTCATTTCCTCACCCATCCCAGTCGGATGGGAAGAAGAATCAGAAAAAGGTAAAACCTGTGGGCTGAGATAGAAGCAATTTAAGAATTGAAATGAAGTAAAACATAATAATAAGGGTAATAATAATGATGATGATGATGATGAAAATGGAGATAACAAAAAGAGAGAGAGGAATAAAACCCAAGAAAGACAAGAGATGCACAATGCACTCACTGACCAGTGCCCAGCCCCCCAGGGAATGATCAGTGCCTCCTGGCCAATTCCCTGACAATTGATATACTCAGCATGACATTCTATGTTATGGAATATCCTTTGACCAGTTCAGGTCAGCTGTCCTGGCTATGCTTCCTCCTGGCTTCTGGTGCTCCTGCTTGTTGAGAGAGCATGAGACACTCAAAGTCTGAAGTAAGCACTACCCAGTAACTACTGAACATCCATATGTTGTCAACATTATTCTCATCCTAAATCCATAACACAGCATTGTACCAGCTAGTAGGAAGAAATTTAACTCTATCCCAACCAAAACCAAGACACCATCACATCACTCACAAGTCTCTGTTCACAAAGAACAGGTCCAGCTGGGTGCCTCCCCTTGTTGGCTCACTCACCAACTTGCCTAAGATACAAATGTGCCAATAGTGCTTCATTTTATCCAAAGAGTTTTAAAAAAATAATCCTAAAGGTAGTTATAATCTCAAGACAGGATGTGGAGACAATATGCAATGTAGTATCACACGACTGTAAATGGAGCACCATTGCCCATACAGAGCAAAGATGAATTATGTCTCTTAGGATGGAAGATGAGCAAATCTTCACCTTATTCTCAGCTTGAAGGTATTTTAAATTCTAGAGTTGAGAATATTTGTTCACACATCCAAATGCACATGTCTGGTCTGGGAAATCATAATGAAAAGAAGATGATGGCAATTTTTTTTTCTCCATCATTTCTAGATTAAATTATTTCAATCAGAAAATGGTCTCTTTCTTCTCCTAAGGAGGTCACTATTTCTTTATCCTACTCTTGTAGAGCCCACACTTCCCTTTTGGTACCAACTCAGGACATAGCATAAATCAGCAACATGTCCTTTCATGGCTTCTCCTGTTTCCTGCCTTTGCTTATGTACCTCTCTTGCCATAGCATGGCTGCTGCAGTTCCCTCCAGCTTGTCTCCCTTTGCCTTGGCTGCAGCACTGGTGTTTTGAACTGGTGTCCTCAGCACATGCCTTCTGCTGGACTTAGCAGTACTGCTGTGATACCACCATTTATTCGCACTTTCCCAGCAGATAGGGATAGATATAGAGATATATAGACAGATGTAAAGATAGATAGATAGATAGATAGATAGATAGATAGATAGATAGATAGATAGATAGATAGATAGATAGATAGATAGATTATAGACAGATAGACATAGATGAGAGAGAGAGAGAGAGAGAGAGAGAGAGAGAGATGTGTGTGATTGAGTGGGGGCATTTTTTCCTGGTGGTTTCTAAGAAGTGATTTTGCTTATTTTGTTCCAGGAATGGGCAGAGGTAGTAGCATTTTCTACTGTTGTTTTGAATGTGAATAATGGTGTTATGCCTAAAAGAAAAGTTTGTTCAAACAAACACAAAAATTTTCTCATTTCAGATATGAACCCAGCTGAGTCTGTCTTCTGCAGACTGTAGTAACATCTCCAATAACAAGCTCAGTGACTTTCCCTTTTCTCTTGATAGATCACTCAAGAAATAAGCCTTATGGGAGAGAGATCAACAGTCATTCTGCATTTTGAGGATGTGAACAAACTTTCCAGGGTGATTTGTTTTCAGTCTCTAAATATCTACCTTCTATACAGTACCCTTAAGTGATACGTAGCTGAGGTTTTTTAAACTCTTATTTTTCCTGAGTTGTGTAGGGAAAACCTGTTCAGTCCACATAGCTTTAAACCAAATTGGGATCAAAGTGCTTTATTGATCTGTCAACAATATGGTATTAAGCAGCAATCAGTGAAGTGTTGCATTCAAGTAGTAATGCAACAAGTAAACCTCCAGACTAGACACGTTAATGTTAATGAACACTGGCAAATTTCTAAACACCCTCTGTAAGAAATGCAAAAGAGATTTCTGAAATGCTGCAAGTCTGCCCCTGGCTACTCATGCGCATTGTGTTAATGCTTGTGAGCATCGACTCTGAAATAGATTCAGAAAAATAAAACCTTTCTGTGTGCTTGAGAGGTTTTTTTGGAGCTGACAAAACCCTGGTATTTCATGCAAATAGTGGTGTCACTTTTATTAAACTAATTGTGAGTTCAGGCAATAGAATAGAATAGGTTTAGATTACATATTAAGAAAAAAACCTGATGGTGTGCATGTCGATGGTGCCTGGTGATTGCATTATTCTTTAAATGTCTTTCTTAGTACCCAGCATGATCTTCTCCATAATTTTTCAACGTACTGAATCCATTTTGCACATCAAGTTGCACACCAGTTCTGCATCTCCACAAGAAAGGGACTGTTATAGTGCATATGTTGAGGTCTAATGATTCTACTGGACCCCACTGTAATTCAGGGCTTTGTGTTCAGTGGATTCTTTACCATAATTTGAAACTATTGACCTGAAACCAAAAAGCACTACAGAAAAGCATCTTCCTAGTATTTTAAAAAACTGTATATTAGTGAAATCATAGATAAATAATGGAGTCTTCTCTGCATAACAAAGAAATAGTACTTTCATTAATTCATTTTTAATCATATGAACAGAGTTGCAGTTTGGGGTTTCAGTTAATTTTCATTTATTTGATTAATTGAAAAAAAACCCCAGATATATACCTGTAAAACTATTAGAAAGAAGACATTTTTCACCAGGACAAGGAAGGCAATCATGCTATATGCTGAACCTTCAAACTTAATACTCCAGCTCTTGTACTAGGCCATAAATCCTGAGAAGCCCGTAAAATCAGAGATTCAAGGGAGAAACAGCATCTCACCTTGTTTTCACAGACATTGTACAGTTGTTGCAGAAACATCACTGTCTTTAACTGAGCAGCATTTCTGATTATTCTGTATTAGTCCATCTGTTGTACCTGATTACTCTGCAGTTTTGGATGCTATTGGTAAACATTTCTTGGTTTTGACAAGTCACAGCACAGTAAATGTTTCGAGTAAATGCATCTCTCTGAATTCAAGATTTTATATTTGGCAACCATACCATTGCTCTCACTGCAATATAAAATCTGACAAAGAAATTGGTCAGTGCAACACTTTGGATGAGGAAATTTAAGGCAAGAGGTACCACAAAGATACATCTGAGATATACGTAAAAGTGAATAAAGAGGTTTTGCTTCCTTAAGAAACCAGGAGTTACAAATTTTGATTTTCAGTATAATTCTCAGTGGTGTCTGTTCTAATAGACTAAGCTGCAAATTCTCAAGTATTCAGTAACTGATGTTAAAAAGCCAGATATTCTTTTTCCTTAACGACAACCAAAAGCTAGTTTAAACTAGATAACTACAGTTAAACACAAATAAAACAGAAAAATATTGCCCATAAGCAATAACAATTTCTCGTTAGTGTGGACGTGCTATGGTCAGCAATCTAAAAATATCTCTCATTTTTGTGGACAATCCATTTCAAAAGAAGCCAAGAGAATGACACCAAGAAAGATAAATACTGTTATGGCGGCTACTATAAAGAAGTATATATTCTCACAAGTTGGACAACAGGAGACTGCTAAATGTATTTTTTTCTTCCACTGTCTGCAATTCAAAGGCAGCTTGAAATTCTTTACCCAACTTTTTAAATTACCAATCAAAAGGCAGGCAATGAATTGTGACTCTGGGTTTCCCAGAATCACCAAATGCTCTTTATACTAAACATATTGGGAGGGTAAAGAACCAAAAACCTATTTATTCCTCCCATCACCAAGCACCACAAGTAGTCTGGACAAGACACATTTATGTTGAACAAAAGCCAGGTGAAACAGTGTGCAGGCGGCACGCTTCCAGTCACCTGAGAAAACTTTGTGTCCTGACAGTGTTAATCATTGCATTAATGATCCAGGTGGAGGCGCTTAAAACTTTCACTTTTATAGAATAACACAGTCTTTAGATAGTATCTTTAGTAGTCTTCAGATAAAAAGCAGAATTCGTGGGCTTCCTGTTGAAATTATGTTGTTTTTCTAAATTGTCATGGACCCAGAGGTGGGCATGTCTGTCAGTATTCTGCATATCATTGCTTAGAAAACCTATCCTACCCTCTCAATTTAGAAAAAAATCCTATCTATCTTTTTTGAATGAGTTGTTGACTTATAGTTGGTTTTACACCTACAGGGGCAGTTGAAGGCATAGTTGCTGGGTTTAAGCATTTAAACGTGTGGTTAGGTATAAGACATAATTTAAATATCTCACATATTGCTGCTTTTATTTCAAATGCTGTGGCTAAATCAACAAACCCTAACCCATCTGCCATCGGTAATGATGGTGGTGATTCAATAGATGGCACTCCAGCATGGGAGTCATGTTTTTGCCTGCACCCAGCCCTGTCAGTCCCCAGCAGGTGGAGTGGCTGGGTCTGCACTGGCTGGGTGGGCATCGACTAGGGGAAGATGCTGGGGAACCACAGAGGACCTCTGAGAACACCTGATTGTTCATGGTCTGAATAGCATTGTGGTCTTTCAGGGAGTGAGTTACTCTTGTGCCATCCTGTGATGCCTAAAATGGAAAAAAAATTCTCCAAGCAATATTAGTATAGATAAGGTAGGGAGCAGTTCTTTAATGAAAGCTTTCAGGTGCATGGAGTACACAGGCGCACACCCACACACAGAGTTCTCACACTTTTATAACTTCAACTAATTACCATATCTAGTGGGTACATCCAACCTGAAAACCATTTTGCCCTTGGTACCATCCTCAGAACTGCCCTATTGGAGCTGCTCGAAGGGTTCTGGGCCCTCTATCTTGTTTCGACTAAAATATATCTTCTTATTCTGGTCGAGGTACACGTCCCAAACAGGATGTCCTTGCTAAAATATCTTTCCTTGAAAAGATTGTTAGACAGAAATTCATTGGAATGTTGCAAAACCGTGAGAAAAAATTAAGTAACTGTCTAAAGTCTCTAAGGTGAAAGAAAACTATACAGCTATATTAAAATCTACAAAATGGCTAAAAATCTTTAGGCATCATCTGCTGTTAACTCTTCCAAGAGTTTCATGGCTAAAGGGACCTTAAGCTGTTGTGTTTTAACAGCAGATTGCTGAAGTCTGTTCCTCCCCTTTCAGAAGCTGTTGATGCCGGGGGGGTGATGTTTGCGTTTTCCCACATAACTGCAAAGAATTCATAGCTGGTGTGCTATGCTCCAATGACATACCTTTTGACTGCTCCATAGGATATGTTTTACAACCTACAGAATAGTAAGGATTGGGGTCAAATTAACAATGTACTGTTTCTCCATGTTCAGTGCTCCTCAGTAAATTTGCTGCTAATGCTCCCTCTAGGTACCTTATTCAAAGTACTGTGCACCATCTTTCTGACAACCACTAGTACCAAATCGTTCTTCAGGCGTATCGGCCCTTATCTTAGTGGACAACTTTGACGAGTTGGAAGATGGGGCTTTGAGCTTTGGTCTAGTGGAAGGTGTCCCTGCTCATGGCAGGGGGGTTGGAATGAGTGACCTTTAAGGTCCCTTCCAATGCAAACCATTCTGTGATTCTATTCTGTGATTCTCTGCCACTGTGACATAGCATAAACAGCGCTGGAGAAAGAGGATCATGAAAGCAGCTCCTTGGGAAGCTCCACTTAGGATGTGCTTGTGCCAGAGAATGGAATGGCAAGCAGTGGCCAAAGAATTTCAGAGGTGAACAGTGACTTCCCTCAAGATGGTTCCAGACATTGACACCTCCTTCAGGAATCTAATTATGCTAATTCCTTTCTAGTGACTAATCTATTTGCTGCCAGTAGATCAGCAGTCAGAGCTGCTGTCATGAAGATTAGTGCCTCCATTAAGAGGATGTTGTGTTCATTTAGAGGGAAATAAATGGACCACGGGAATGAAGATAGTAATGTAAGTCTTAAATATTAACGGCTTAAATATGGATCAGGGTTTGAATAAAGAGACTTCGATTTTTTTTATCTCATGGCAGACATGCAAAATCCATGCTGAAGTTTGTAAATGTATTTTTAGGATGAATGACAACTAAATGTTAAAGTTTAAAAGGATTAAATTAAGTGGAATAGATATGTAAGATAACATGAATTAGACTATTAAAATCCCTTACTAAAGACATTGTAAAGGACTTTTCTATCCTGTAAAGGACTCTTCTATCCTGCCAATAGTTCTGATGAAAAAGAAAAACTTTTCAAACTGATTTTGGGAGAGTCATATTTACCTTCCTGCTTGTGATTTCATGGCTGCTAGTCCCACTGGTGGTGATGTGATGTCCTGAAGATACAACTTACTGTTTTCTTCATTGGCTTCCAAATGTCTTTACTGATTTTTGGGCAGGAGGCAGAAGTTGTTTAACTTCATCCAGGGCAGGTGTGGAATAGCAGGAGGGAGCAGATGTGGAGGAATGCAGACTAGCTGTACATAGTGATGTGCACAGTTTGCCTGCTGTGCCTACGTGCAAGAGCAACGGAAGAACCAGAACAAATGGTGGTAAACAGATTTGGTGGTAAACTTTCTCACCAGTTGGAAGTGCCTCTGCAGAATACAAATATTTCAAATTAGTTAAAAGACTACGCATTGATAAATTACTACCTTTCCAATAAAGCTGTTGTGCTGAAACAGCCCTTGAAGCAGCACTCACTGAAACATTCCAGTTCCTTTTGCAGTAACATCAGTAAATGCTGGACTAGACTCACAGAGATGACCTACTGATGCAAGGCTGACGATGCAGTAAAGTGCCTGAGGAAAAACAGTGGAAAAAAATGACAGCACTTTATCCATACAGATAGAATTATTGCAATATATACTGGGGACGTTACATGAAAAGGACAGACATGGAGCATTTTGCTTTTTTTTTTTTAACACAGTTGCAAGAAACCTACAGTACCAATGCCATCACAGGCTTAATGCCTAGTCCCTCACTCTTTCCCATGATTAATAATAACTGCTGCCAAAATAAGAGATGCTGTATTTTTAAAGAGGGGCAAACTGGTATGATAGTGCTTTGGAAAAGCAAAACTGAAGTTTAAGGCAATACTAAAGCTTGAACTAGTAGAGGACAGTGTATGTACCTGAAGCCATGAGCACTGGAGTAGATTTCGAAGACAGAGTTACAAACTCTAGAGATACTCTCTGTTAGTGGAGAACTGAGTCTTAAACATCCGAAGCAAAACTGAGGTTCAAACATCCTGCTCTTCCTTAGCACCCTTCATATTCCTCGCCATCTGAGGCTGCTCAATTAGAGTGGCTACAGACTACCCACTGCTTCTGTCTATTTTGAATAAGCACAAAACCAGATCCAACTTCATCTTTTTGTGTCTGACCCAGTCACATTTCACTATTAAGACAACTTGCCAGGCTCTCATTTAAAATTTATGTACTTAGTGAGAAACTGTACTTTCCTATACTTAGTGAGAAACGAATTCCATAGTGTCTGAGGCTGGTCTAAGTGGAGTTTGGTGTATCAAGGGCTGGACATTGCAGACATGAAAGAATACATGCTATGGAAAGGCATGTGAGAGTGACAGGTAAGGGAGAGTTGCTTATGTGCTCTCTTGAAATCTTAGTTCTGCCTGTTCCCCAGATATTACACAATGTATCTGTAATCAGAGTATAATCTGTATAAGGAAAACAGCATGCCCAGCTACCATGCTCTCCATTCACAGGGACATAGTGCTTTTTTATTATTTTATTTTATTTTGTTTTAATATTACAAAAACTTTCTGAGAAAACAAATAAATTATTGCAAAAAGGCTTTTGTTTTTTTGCTTAACTGTGCTAATGAAGTGAGAGAGTGCAGCACAGTACAGCATGGAAATACTTACTTGAAATCACAGCAAGCGTGTGGCAGTCCACATCCCTAACTGAGATGAGACAGGAGGCATTACCAACACATCTGAAGGTCAGACCAATGAGTTTTGTAAAAATTTAACTTAAAAATTCTTACCATTCTTCCCATGTTACACTAGTATCCAACATTGATTACAAGCTAATTAAAAATAAACCCGAATATTTTAGAATTTGAAGTCAGGAAGAGGGAATAAAGCCACGAGTGGAAACTAGAATCACTGAAATGCCCAAAAGCATGTTTAATTAAGTAACACACTTCAGATAGACCTTGACATTAGCTTTTTTTGCCAAGTAATATAATTTAAAAAACCACATGAGGACATTAAGGGCAGACAAAGCAATGATCTACACCACAGGGCTTGTCTACACAGGAAAGACCTCAGAACAACCACTGCAGAGTATCTGTTCTGCAACAGTTCCCCGAGGGGATGTGTTTTTTTGCACTAACGATGCATTTGTGTGATTTAGCTTAATACACATGAGAAGTGAACTATGTTGAAAGCAAACAAAGGCATTCATCATGGAAAATAAGTGCATCTACTGGAGGAACTGGTACACCATAACTGGTGGGCTCTCAATTCCGCACTTCAGATTGTTTCCCAGTAACCATCTTACACAGATCAATCCAAAGTGCACTACTCCTTCATTGTAAATGTACAAATTGAAGGAAATGGAGCAATAGACCACATGGATTTATGATGAGGTAATAGTTAGCCAGAAGCTGCTTGTGGTGCTGAGCTATTGCTGCAACTAATACATTTAGTCTCACAAAGTCCAGGCTGCCAACTGCAAAGAAGCAACAATAGTCCAGCACACTCACACCCTCCAAGGTGTTTCTGTGGCCATAAATGGCACTGCAGGTGTTTCTAAGTCAATTAAGAAGCTGCTTTAAATGTACTAGTGAATACAGTATAATTCATATTGTAAGTTTAAATATTACATAGCAGTGACTGCTTATTCCACACAGATTTTAGAACTAGTCTGAAAAAAATAGCAGCATTTCTTCACTGTATTAACTAAAAGATAATAGATATACTCTTCTAAAAGGAACAGAATACATAGTAAACAGGGAGGGCAAAGCCTGTCTTACGTGGCTGTACCAGGAAGTAGGAGATACCTGATCCACCTGACTTACTGTTGAAAGAACTAAGCAAGACCCCCTAAAATATAAGAGGGAATTCTGAACAACAGATAGTTTAGCTCACCCATCTGCTTAGTTGAACAAGCCAGCTGGTTCAGTAGATTTCAGCCATAGGTACTTGTAAAATTTATTCGCAGCAACAAGGTATTGATATAATTAAAAGTGACAACCATTGACATGTTAAATGCTGTAGTTAGAGGTTGCCTATGTATGAGAGTCATATCATCACATGGGAGTGGTATCATTCTAACTATCACAGAATCACAGAATCACAGAACATGCTGAGCTGGAAGGCTCATCAAGTCCAGTCCTTAGCCCTGCCTTCCTCATGTCCACAGCTGAGGTTTTGCTGCCACTTTTCCTCCTGTCAACAGAGATTTTAAACTCAATCTCCTCGTGGTCGCTGTGGCCAAGATGTCCACCAATCTCCATTTCTCTCATGAGATCCACTCTGTTGACAAGCAGTAGATCAAGGAGGGCATCTTTCCAAGTTGGCTCCCTTATGACCTTTGCCATAAAGTTGTCATCCAGATTTTTTAGCAATCTTCTGGCCTGGGTTGTACCAGCTGTGTGATGCTCCCAGCTAATTTCTGGCAAGCTGAAGGCCCCCATAAGGACAAGAGCAGTAGACTTGGAAACGTCCCTTAGTTCCTCAAAGAATAATTCGTTGGCATCAGCATCCTGGCTGTGAGGTCTGTAGCAGACTCTCATGATGACATCCACATTATTTTTTTGCCCCTTGATTCTTATGCAGAGGCTCTTAACTGTGCCATTGCCAACTGCGAGCCCCATACATTCCAACTCTTCTGTTACACACAGTGCCACCCCTCCGCCTCTTCTGCCCTGCCTGTCCCTCCAGAAGACCCTGTAACCATCCAACAGGGCACTCCAGTCACAGGTCTCATCCCACTAGGTTTCACTTATGCCAATGATGTCAAATCTCTCTGGGACTGGGCCAAAGCAGGTGTGTCTAAAATAATAAATACTTGTCAAAGATTTCACTAAATTGGCATTAGGAGAGTGCAAGCTTATGATTGTGCTGAGGAAGAGCATAAGTTATACTAAGGTAACATAGCTTTAAATCAACATAATACATTAATAGTAGGAATTGTACCAGTATATTTATTCTGGTAAAAAAATACCGCCCTAAACGGCACCTACGCCAGCACAAACCCTGCATGTAACCAGGCCACAGGGCCAAGGGGTGATAATGGCAGGAAAAATCCACCACAGGAGCAAGCTCCCATTGTTCCTTGGCCTGAGAAATCCATGTCAGAGCACTGGGAAAGCAAGGTGACAGGCTTTAGCTTAAAGTTTTCTTGTTGCCTCCTAAAGGAGATTGTATGCTCTGGCATTTACATGAACTAACAGCAGCGTCAGTGAAACTTGGCTAATGCACAATAACTTGTTCAGCTGCCACATCTTTGGCAGAGGCGTAAGCCCGGAGCCTTTGCTGTCAATGTACCAATGGGAAATGTTTGTTTGGTGTGTGACTAGAACAAGCCCTCCAGCTGTTAGGAAAAGGAGTCCCTTCCTCAGTAACCCAACCACCTCCAGTAATGCCAGACCCTGTAAATCTTGGTGTTTCAAAACCTGCTTCTCCTAACTGCCTCTCGCTTTCTTGATCCTCTAACTCCATTGGTAGACACCTGGCTGCAACTTCTCCTAAAATATTCACCACCAACTTGACCCCTCCCACCTGTACTCATCTCAGAAAAAAACCTGTCAATCCAAACACCTTTCAGAATGACTAATTCCTCCCAGCTTCTTTATTGTCACCCCTGGTCCCCATCGCTTCAACTTCCTTCTGCCTGAGGGGAACAAAAAGTTACCTTAGCAGGTCAGTGCACAGACATTGTCTAGAGGTCAACTGCAGAAGTCACCTCACTGGATGCGACCCACCTGCCCCTCAGTCTTGGAGTACCACGAGCAGAAGAGGCAAATTTCCAAGACTTCAAGAGTGTGGTGAGAACTGTGGGCTAGTCTGCCAAAGGAAACAGATGATCATTTGGAAACACACATGTACAACCTGCTGAAAGCAGGGGTCCCTCTAACGTTTATAAAGAATGGCTATTTTTTTTAATTTCGTTTTATTTTTCAAAACGTGGAATAAATGGTACATGAGAGTTTATCACAGGTTTCTTTCACCAAAATTAAAACCAGAAAGGTTTGTACTAACTGAGAGTATTTGGACTGAGAATATCACAAGCCTCTTCTTATTCCACCCTTTTTATGAATGTATCAGGACAATGGTGGCAGTACACAGTAGTCCACATAGGTACTGTCTTTTGTATAACATGCACATTTTCTGTGCTAACCAAATACCAAATGCCAGCTCATGGCCAAAACTACCATTTTATAGCCAGCCTGACCCAGTCATCTCCCACTTGAGGTGTAGAATTGCCCTCAGCTGCTGCTCTGGCCCCTGGAGGCACAGGTGTTCTCAGAGGACAAGTTAAATCCTAGGCAATCTGAATTGTCTAACAGAGATGTTCGTATCTGCCTTGAGTACAAACATCCAAGTAACCGGTATAAGCAGGGAAAATAGGACAGCCAGCTCCTTGGCCTTCGCGCCTTTCATCCCAGTAAAAAGGAACACTAATAGGAAGGGAAACTGGGAAACACTTATCTGGAATCCCCTTCAAGAGGAAGATTGTTCTGGTCTCATATTCTGCAAGAAACCAGCACACAACCAGTAAGAAACTGCATATGCAAAAACAGTGCCTGAGGCTCTTCCAGTCAACCACTGCTTTATGCTGTTATTACCTTCTCTGTAATAGTCACAAATATCAAGCCAAATTTGAGGGCTATATATTTTGTTACTCTAGGATTTTCCCTGGATGTTGATTTTAATTTGTCAGTCTGGAGGATTCATGAAAGTAAACACAGTGGGTCTATGTTATTTTATTAAACCTAACTCAGAGAAACAAAGTTCAGCTGAATAAAAATTGCCTAGCAATAAAGGGAGTAAACAACAAAAACCTTGTAAGAAGCAAAGTTAGAGAGGAAAAAGGAAAAGACAGTCTGTATTACTTTGCTTCTATCAAACGTGTAAAGGAGGAGTCCTTTTAAAATATTTCTTTTTCTTTCATCCTTGCTTATTTTTACTGCAGCATATCATGCAAGTCCAGGCTAGACAACTCTATGAAACACCAAGTGAATGGCAATGAATCACAGCTCTTTCTGATGGTTTTCAGTTTTTAATAAGGCATTTGGCTTCCACTCTAGTTCAAAAGATGGCATAGGATTTCTTTAATAATCCTTTTTTTCTTGTAATTTTCTTCTTCACACTAGAAACATTGAGGTCTTTCATTTTACCATGTCTTCAGATCAGATATAATACAGAAAACTGGAATTACTTATGAGTAAAAAAGAAAAAAAAAAAGAAAAAAAATAAACAGTCCTGTTTCGTATTACATGCAAATCCAAATAATTCCCTCCCTCCCAGAGTCTGACCCAATTTTGCTTGAGCAGACTTTGTGCTTCTAAGCCAGGCACCTTTGAGACTGCAAACTTAGCAGATACTACTGAATATGAGAGCACAGTACTTGCAAAATCAAATTTCAAGCTATTGCAGTTATGGCACTAAATGTCCAGTGTACTGGCAACTTGCCTGTTCAAACCAAAGTCCTGCCTTAGCCATGCTCACATAAATGGACAAGCCAAAGCCAAGAGTTTTATTCCTTGAGCAATTTTAGATATCAGAACATCTGCCCAAACTGCATGAGGGAACATTCTATTCACAAGTAGAAGTATTTATCACCATACATACTTGGAAAATGGATACAAATTATTAGCAAGACATCGGCAAATGTGTGGATTTCATGCTTTATTACAAATAAGCTACAAAGAAGTCACTACTTGCCAAACACAATGTGACATCACAGTTGAGGGACAACTTGTTTTCCACCACAGAACACAAACCAGTAAGGGGAAATATTTGCTGAGTTCTTTCTTTTCTTCTTCTCACTGTTTTCTTAATCCTTACACTTTCAACAAGATGAAAACACCAAGCATCTTTACTAAGAGTTTTTCAGAACTGCAGTCCTTGCCACAACTCCTCTGCACTCTTTATTGATGCTTCCTGATAGTAACACCTAAAATCCCACTGCAGCCTAATGCTGCATAATTTCCTCCTCTCTTTAGCCACAGGAAGGAAATGATAGGAAAATCTTAAAAATATTTTTTTTAATTTTGTGTTCATAGTATGCCTTGTGTCTTTGTTCTTTAGTTCTCTAGTTCAAAGCAGTGCACTCTGCAAATTTAAGAATCTTTCTTTTTATCTCTAAGTTTTCATTATATGATCAAGCAGTCAAGATCCAGAGAGTCCTGTAGCATTTTCTGAATGCAGAAATTTATTCAAATGTAATGAAATAATCACTCTATGACTTAGGATAGGTCTATATTAGCAAGCACCATGATGCCAACAGGAAAAACTCTGCAGTGCAAACCAGCTTCTGTGGAGGATGTGACCTTCACCCTCTGCATGCTCTGGAAGGTTTGCTCCAGTCTGGCTTCATCAGTGATTGGAGTGCAGCTTCTTGTTATGTTTCAGGTGAGGCATTTCTTATGTGTCTTCTGGGGCTGCTCTACAAAATGAATTAAAGAGCAGGAAGGGAAGACACCCAGAGATTTGCTTCGAACAATACATACCTCATCTGAAACAAAATGTTAATGTAGATGAAGGCACATTTAAGTTTATCCATAGGAATAAATGGATGGCCATAGCTGTGGTAGGTTTAATCTGAAATAAATCAAACTGACGTAAAGATAGCAGAATAAAACCTTGTTTCAGTAGAAATTTTGAGAGCTGTTGTGGAATGAAGTTCCCCTCCTTTTTGCCTGAAACATGGAGAAAATACTTTACATAGATTCAATAACTCCCTAAAGCACAATTAGTTTATCACAACATTGAGAAGGAAGATCTTGGCATAGAGGAATAAGTCCCCCCAGACCAGCAGGTCAGCCAAGGCCAGCAGGAGGCTGTATCACTCATACCAGCACCATAGCTGCCCCCTGAGGAATGCTCACAAAAAACCTTGAAGCAAATGCTTTCTTGGACATCATCTCTGGACACAATTCTACTGGCACAAAAAAACTGGACAAAAGTAGCATGAGCACTTAACAGAAAATGCACAGGAATTTCCTTTATGCAAATTCTTATCTGTCAACAGAACTAAATTGGCAACATCAGTTCTCTGGTAGCAAAACTTGATACATTGACTAAACTAAGCTATGGAAAGAGAAATCCACCCCTTTGAGGAAGTTCATCAAGGAGGTCTTGGACAGACCTTCCACTTCAGAACCACAAAATGTAGATATTATGATGATTGGGATCTGGTCCTTTTGATGCAAGCTTTCCTATCAAAATAGGGAGGAAGAAAAGTCCTGTAGGAGCATCATTCATGTGTTCATTCTCATGCTTGCCATGGTCATCTTAGTAAGGCCTGATGTCTTTCAGTTTCCATTCTTTACTAGAATATATCTGCAAACCATATGCTTATGAAAAGTGGTAATTCAGTATGGCATTGAAGTGAGATAGGACAAAAACAGTCTGGAAAAGGAATTAAGGAATCAAATCCTACAAATAAGTGGTTTGGAAGTTTGAACAGACCTTTTTTAAAAAATAAATTGTTCCCTTCATAATCATTCTTTAGATTTTTTTCATTAAGAATGTTTGCCAGTTTAGCCTGTCTTTGCTAAATTTAACTATATCTAATTATGATTTTCTTTTGTTGGCAAAATTGTGTGGCTTAGAGGTAGCACTATTCACTTTTATGCAGGGATAAACAAGTTTTATAAATCTCATTGATATTTTTTTTAATACTAGAATATAAGAAAAAATTGATTTCTGAAAATGAGTTTATACTGGCAATCTGCAGAGAGTGTTTTAATTACCAGTTAGCCTCATTCTTCCCTTTCATTTCAGCCTTCTTCTATGCTGGCCTTCCTCTCTGAATCAGTTCTTGGACAGGGTGGTTACTCAGTGCCACTGCTCAACACAGCATCTGACAGTAATAGCAAAAAAAAGTGAAGTTCAGTCTTGGCGCTTTCACCATCCTACGACAAAATTTGCCACTACAGCACAAGTGCCACTCGGAGCACTGTCCACACCCATATGGGGTTTCCAATGCCAGTGATGGTGAACCACCACTACAAAAAGTGGCAAATATTTTGTGGAAAAGGCTGATGTAGCCACCTCATGTAATACCCCCTGTAATTCTCTGTACTCTGTTGCTGTGATTCAGTAGTTATTAATTTTGACCTCTACCTGTTTGTGTAGAGTTTTGCTTAAGGACTTTTATCAAATGAAAGCTTTGGGGTACTCAAGGCAAATTAATAATTATTTTCTTTGAGAATTTTTGTCTTAGAATTTGCTTCATGTTTTCATATATCATGGGAAAAATTAACCCAACGGTTTACAGAAAAAGGCTAAGAAAAGAAAATATGATGGGGTTTCGGTAATTAGAAAAAAAGTAAATATGTATTATGGTATTAAAATTATTTCTTTTTTAAAATAGGAGAAGTTGCTGATTCTTATCAGTACATAGATAAGTAAAGATCATTCAAGCTTTTCAGAAGCAGAAACACCACTTCTTCTTGTAGCAGAAAATTGACTCTTTTCCTTGCACTCTCATTAGTGGATATTTCCCAAGGTGCTTTCATTTATTCCTCTTAATTTCAGCACTAAGAAAGAGCCTCAAAATCAAGACAAGCATTCTCCCAGATAAATTATTTCCCCCAGCTTGCTAAGCTCCTTTTCATAAGCCAGATTCCAAAGGCTCTGGAGATGTTGGCATAAAATCACCATACTATTATGAAGAAGATCTCCAAACATTGGCATATGATGTTATGTATTTCAAATCCCTCTGGGATCTTTAGCATCTAGTCAGTAAGGAAACCAAATTACTGGTATCTTGGTTTCCTGAGAAATCAAGTAAAGCTGAAAATAAACCTTCATGGTAGATTTTATTCAGTCTTCAAAAAAATTTAAAAATTAACTTATCAGTCATGGAGTCACAGAATCATTTAGGTTGGAAAAGACCTCCAAGGTCATCAAATTCAACCTTTGAGCCATCACCTCGTTGTCAACTAGACCATAGCATTAACTGCCACATCCACTCATTTCTTGAACACCTTCAGGTGTAATCTTATTTTCTTCCCCTTCTGAACCGAAAGGCTTCTAAAAAGCCCCAGTAAAACCTGTGCTTTCTTCATTCTTAGTAAGGTGCGTGATTAGGGTGCAACATCATAAAGCACATCGGGTGCCTTCAACCGAGGCGTTACAAGGTGTAAACATCAAAGAGCCCAACTCAATCAAGGTGACTTGATCACAGGATGCAGATCTGATCAAGATGCAGATCACAGGGAATCTCCACGCCCTGTTCCATCAGCGGGGCCTCAGGACTCAGCACCCCATCCACACATCTCCCGAGCTTTTGCGACTAAGAAAAACCTCTGTTTGAGGAAAGCCATTCCCTGCGTCCCGAGTTTCCAGGGTGCGGGCAGGGCGGGGGATCGCGGCCCCGCCCGCTGCCAGTGACGCGCCGGCTTCTCCCGATCTGCGGCGGCGGGAGCGGCGGCGAGCGGCGGGTGAGCGGGGCGGCGGCGGGGCCTGGGGCTGTCAGCCCCTCCGGGCAGCCGGGGTCACCGGAGCGGTGCGGGATTGCTGGGGCTCTGTGTGCCGGGGGGTGTCTGTGTGCAGCTGGAAGCGGCGGGGCGGTGGTGTAGGGCCGCTCTCCTCCGGTCTCGGGTGACGGTGGGGCGCTGCCTGAGCTCGGTCCCATCGGCCGTGGTCCAGGCAGCGGCTCGGGAAGCCCCGGTACGAGCCCGCTCCAAATGTCCTGGGGCTGCCCGCGGCGGCGGCGCTCGGCTCCACCCGGCCCTTTGAAGTGTGTTTGTTCCCCTGGTTTGTGATAGAGGGCTCCGCCGCGGTTTACGGCGGTGTAAATGACAGGTTTGAGCAGTGGCTAACGCCGGGCACGGGGAAAATTCGGTTTAAGTAATTACTAATCTTGTTTTAAACCGCCACTTTTTGTTTCGCTATGGCAAATCCATCGCCTTTGGCAACTGTGACTTTTACAGGGATGTGCAAAAGCTCCGCGTGTGTGTATATGTATATATATATATATATATATACACACACGTTGTTATTATTGTGTATACACCTCATGCATATTACTTTGTATACTAATATACAAATCTATAATGACACCTATATCATGACTTCATTTGTATTAAATGTATTCATATTCATTGTACTATTTTCTTAGTCAGGAGACTGCCTTGTTTTTAAATTCTGTGTTAATCTAAATTAAGCAGCGCGAGAATTTTTAGGTGCATACGAAGACAGTCTTTGGAAACAGAGCGTGCAATTAAAACTAACCAATTTATAAAGCAAAGGAAGTTCCAGTGACTGAGAATTGGTGGGTTTGCCATGGGATACGTTCTGGAGTTGGGCAGAAGAGGCACAGGGGCAGCTGCCTGTGCTTTTCCTTGAGGCGCCTGTGTTTGCTGTTTGTCTCATACACACTCACTGGGATCATCCCCGTGGAGACAGACAGTCGCCATCGGATCAGCACAAGAGGCTGGGTGTTCTCACAGCCCTTCGAGGATGTGGCAATTCTAAGTAAATATTGCCTAGTTCTGCTAGCAGTGTCGAAGGGATAAAGGGAGACGGAGGTGTGGAGCCAGGCCATGGAGGATCAGGGTCTGGCCCGCTCGGGTGTGTTTGAGGCTGCCACCTGGCACGTGCCCACGCCACCCATTGCCCAAGGGAAACACTGGCTGGAGGTTTCATTGCCCACTCTGCTTCACACATTGACAGAAATAGCTCAAGTGAAGGGAAAGGTCTTCCTGTTTGTGCTAAGGACAACTGAAACTGAAAGTAATGTGAGGCAGGGCTTTCCTGAATGACACAAAACTGGACTTCCTTTAGAAAAGTGGAAATGCTAGTGTTTTCTGTGTGTAGAAGATGCAAATTATAGTTATGACTCATTTAGCCTAGGGTATTATTTATGATGCTTGACTTGAAATCCAGGTGTCTCTGGTTTACCATGTATATTTTTTGTTGACTCTAAAGAGTATTTACCTTTTAATGAATTTAAATTAAAAAATCTTGCATTGGTCCACCATGCTTGTATTCATATAAATATTTTAAGTATTAGCTTTATTATAGATTTATTATTATCATTATTACTTTAAATTTTATTTGGAAAATAATTATATTTTAGTATTTTTTGAAAAAGGAGAAAAATGTTCTGAAAATATTACTACTAAAATGTAAAGATTTGTGCTCATGTACCATTGCAAAACAGCAGTTGCCAGCTTGCAGATGCGCTTTTCTAAAATTATCTGTTTTATGATAGAATCTGCTGTAGTAGTTTTTATATTTGAATAAGATAGTAATTTATTTGAACCACGTGGTCAATTTATTTATTCATTGATTATGCAATTAATAGGGGATGTTTGTGGTACAAACAGTCAGGGATAGTTCAGTGGAAAGCTGGAGTAGCATCACTTCACAGTGTTACTGTGTTTCATGAAATACTACCTCGATCCTCTCTCAGCAGACTTTAATTTTTTTGGTTTTCCCTTGTTCCCTGTCCTGCAGGTAGACCTGCATAAACATTGCCTTTACTCATCGAGACCTTTCTCTCTCATCTTTTCATGCACTTAGAAGTTGTTTTCAGCTGTGCTTTTCCACATTAACTCCTCAAGAACAACTGTTCTCAGGCAGTGTCATTAACCAGCCCTGGTGTACCTGCTTAAGCTGATTCTGTGATCATTGCATGCCCGCAGGGATGTGATGCTTTTAGCGCAGATGCAGCATACAGGTCAGATGTCAGTGGTGCCCTGCTGTGCCACTGGCTCCAAATGTCCTGGGACTTCCCTTCCTGAGCACAGTGCCATACAGTGCGAAAACTACTGAGGATTTGGGTCAAACTGTGTCATTCTCAGACATAAGAGGAAGTGGAGCATTAAATCAAGCTAGCAATTGGTAAACATGTGATGTGACCTCTTGGATCGGTGATGTGACTAGTGCAAAGTAGTACCACTGACCAGATGAGGACCAGAACATGATAAGGCTGAAGGCTATGTTCCCAGAAATTTTAGAGTTCATGCTGCTGCTCCTGCATGTGGATGTCTTACAGAATAACTTTTTCCACCCAGAAAAATGTTGTATCAGTCATCAGTTGAAACATTCCTGTATCCTGTTTCTAGCTAAGCAACCCTAGAGCACCTTTCCTTCATACTTCCCTCCTTCTTCCCCTGGTATCTTATTTATCCCTGCCATAGAGCAGCATTGCCTTCGGCCCACGGGGCTAAGCCTGCTGGTACAAAATGTGCTTGCTTCAGTGTGGTGTTCCCCTCTGGCCACCCATCTCCTGATCCTCTGATCCTGTGGAGTGAGAGATAGGGTTGAGGGTATCAATTCAGAAGGTAGGGCCTTTCTGACTGTAAAGGGCTGAATCAGTCTTGCAGCATCATTTTAGTCAGTTTTTGCTCAGTACTTTTCCAAATTGTCATAATTTCAGGTTACTGCAACCTTCCCTGCTTTTATTTTGCAGTTTTGTAATTTCATCATATGAAAGAAGGAAACACTTCTCTGGCAGGCTGATTTAAAAAAAAAAAAGCAAATAAAAATCCAAACCGAAATAAAAAAACAAACCCCATGTAATGAATCACAAAGCAAACATTTACTCAGCGGGATGGACTGCTGGGGGTGTTTCTTGCTTCCTGGAAGTAGGTAGGTAGGATAAGACAGGTGACAACTTTGGTGTATCATATCTCTGCAATGTGTCACATGGATCTTATTTCCATGTGTATGATATGCAACATGCATAAGCTTTTGGCTTTTGTAAACAGACAAGTAAAAGAGAGCTCATTAATTTAGGATATTGTGATTTTTCTTTCTTCTCATTAAACATTTTGCATATTTTTATTATCTAAAAAAAAACCCAACCCCAAACCTCAGTGACCTTTTTGTTCTTCTATACTAAAAATACAAGGGGGAGGGTCTAGCTTGTCTTCTACAGGAACCTCCTGACTTCATGGAAAGATAATTCTTGGAACAGAGAAGCAAATCATGCTACATGACTATGTGCACAAGTTTGGCCTGTAATGTTTGGCTTTGGATCTTTGTAGCATTGCTTGCTAAATCTCTACACAGAACTCAAGAATGGAAACACCTTCCATAAGCATTCTTCTTCCCCAGTTTAGAGGAAAAAAACAAACCCAAGGGAATCCTTGTGTTTACAAAATGTTCATGTTTTGTATATAGATATTGAAGAACAAGGAAGCAAAAATAAAAAGCTTATCATGTCACTTCATTGGTGGCTGCAGGTGGCTCACAGAAAGCAGCCTGCCACCGTGATTTCCTTGTTGGCAGAAGCTCTCACTGAGTCACACACTTGGTCAACGGCTCTCTGCGCTCTTAAAATCAAGCGTCCGTGGGAGGGAAAGAACAACCAGAGAGACTGCAAAGACAGCTTGGAGCTGAAACCACTTGCAACAGCCCTGGCACAGACCAACCCTCATGGTTGGAGATGTTGCAGATGGAGCAGTCTCCTGAGCAATCCTTCCCCAGTGCATGTAGCACCGAAGTGCTGCCTGTGCAGTGTCCAGCAGCTTGGGCATGGATCGGTTGCCTGCATGTGGGTGACTGGTGCCTTTCAAGGTGACCATCCAGAGGGGTCCAAGATACCTTTATGAGGGTGGCACCCTGTCACATGACCTACAGTTGATCCCCCTTTTCTTGGGGGGAGCAGCTAAAGAGTAAGTAGGACACCTTGTGAGCACCCACAAAGACACAGAATATTCATGTCTAGCTATCTGAATCCTACTTGCCCAGATTTCTGCAGACCAGGGGGAACAGTGGTTTCTTCATGTGACTGGCATTACAGATTGTCACAGAGCTGATAAGCAGGGTGCACACCAATACGTTTCATTTGTTTGAGAATAAATAAAGCAACAATGATTTTGGTATGGATCTTCCCTCAGTTAACTCTTGTGTATAAAGAGAGTACCATTTATTTTGCATGCCTGCCTTTTTGTGGTATGAAGGAATTCCTGTTTCTTGGTACTGAAAGGATTTGTGGCTTAAGAAAATTACTTCTTCCTTTCACTTTCTTCTCTACCAGAGATGTCTAGGAAGATACACTCACTTATAGGTAAAACGACTCTTCAAAGCAAAACAGTGTTCTGCTCCGGTAACAAAGCATCTGTTGTACTATGGAGCTGACAATGAGTAATTTGCCCTGACTTCTGTTTCTGTGCTGCCAACGCATCCTTCAAGTTCCTGCCCCTCCTTTCCCTCAGGGAAGTCCTAACTGCTCACCTACCTTGCTTCTTGTGTACAGCAACAGTCACCCGATGATAAGTTTGTGCCTTCTAATAGTCTCATCATTTTAATTGTGTAATGATGATGTATGGTTTTAAATTAGCCATAACTTCAGCTTCTGTTTTAATGAGATCTTCAGTTGTCTTCCCAGAGGGGAAGGCTTTGTTTTCCCAAGAGCAGTGTGCCTTTTCCCAGAAGAAATGAATTTCTACTGATGAGGTATGAAAAGATGAGGTGGTAATGGTGATGTTGGTGAGTGGTTACAGAAAGAAGGAGATATCTGCAAGTCTCAGGCCCTGAAGGACAATGCTGATAATGCCAGAGCCTATGACGTGCCAGGTACTTGTGTGTATAAATAGTCACATTGATGTGTAGTGTCATTGTGGTCATGCTTGCCTTGAGAACAGCTGAATCTAATAGCCTTGTCTTTCATGGCACAGCCCAAAGATTCCCTCACGTGTCTTCAGACATGGGAAATAATGAGTCTGATGTTTAATGCCTGTGACAACAGTTGGTCTACTCCCCAAGGATTTTGTGATTTGTTAGATCTCTCTGGTCACTGAGTGCAGGTATGACTATTTGGAGTTGAATCGACAGGGTTGTTGGGGAGACAGGAAGGCAAATCCCTTATTCCAGATGAGGTAAAGTCCCTTGTTTTGCCCTCTCTGGGTAGACAAAGGGAGGGGTTCCTGTGCAGATGGCAAGGAAGGCAGCTAAGTGCCTGTGTTAAACAGTCCCTCCACCTCCCAGACCATGAAACTGAGTTGGGCAGTAAGGTTGAAGAATCAAAGAGAATTTATGGCCAAAATATTATTTTGGGGATTTTATGAAGAACTGTTTGAGGCACATAAATACTTGTGCAGAAACAAGGCCTTCCTAATCTGCTCATCTGCAAGGAAGCTTTCTAGCTGCTATTTTGTCATCATCACATATAGATTTGGAAGGAAGATCTGTTTGACCTGCTGGCCAGGAGAGGATGTCTACACTGAGTGTGTAGTTGAAGGCTAAATCTTAGAGTAGGCATGTAAGATCCAGCTGAGGTCTTTTTCTATGAGCTTTCCACAGCCGAATCACAGGGGTTTAATGCAAACCCCAGGAGGTTGGTGTTAATAGTGCAGGTCACCTTACAAAGAAAGCAGATAGATTTTCTCAGAAAAACTACCCATCAATACTTGCATCAAACCTTGTAACTAATGCAAAACAACTGTAAAGATTATTTGGAGTAGCATGGACCACTTTTAAGAAAACATAAAGGCAATCTTAGGCTTCAGTCAGGTTGAAAAAAACAGTACATTGTAGCATATGTTCATAAGCAGTGATTTTCTTTCAAAAATGATTCTTCCATTTTCTCCAGGATTTCTAGAGCCACAGATCTTTTTGTCCAAGGAGAATTTTGCAAATTAAATATCTTTTCTTAGAGTAGTAGGTTTGTTTGGAAACATAAGGCTTTGGGATTTACAGCATTTGAACAACACTGCAACAAACACTAGTTGACACTACAGAATTATTTTTACTGCCTGAGGATCACTAGAGCTTCTGTCATTCAAACCTTGGATAGTAATTGACTTGTCCTAGACATCTGAAATGTAAGTCTGCTAGCGGTGTGGAAAAATGATTGAGTCTGGTGCATATGATTATCCTTCACTGGATTTCTACCAAAACTTTATTCTAAGGAGAACTGTCTTTTCTCCATGAGCTCGGCTAAACTAGATAACTTTCAAACTTTGAATAGCTTTAGTCTGTGCTAAATTCTGGATTTTAGCAGTCATGTAATGGTTAGCTTTTACAGTTGGAAAAGCTGTGTTGTTTTTGGGCTTGATGACAACCATTCTTGTTCCTGTTCTCCTGCTGGAACAATGATACAAACCGTGTCAAGGACAGTGCTATCCTTATATAGTGCTTTCTGAGTATGTAAGGCACTTGCCTTTGTATAAAGTGGTGCAGGATTTGAAACTCACCTATAAGGTGGAATGCGTCCTCAGTAATGGCTGTTTACATCTCTGGTTGCAGTAGTGACCCAGTTGTGTCAGTTCTACGGAAGATTTACAGGCAGTGACAGAGTAGGCTGGATACCTGCGGTGGGGCTTTTCTCTGTGGGCTCCTAGCTGCAGAGGATGTGCTGTAACTGGTACCTTCTGTTCTTCTTCATCTGGGCCATTTGTTTCATTGAGTTGCCTTGATTGCAGTTTTGTTCAGCCCTGGGCTGAGAGACTGTGCCCCCTGCGACATTACCGTGTTTCTACAGAACAGTAGAGCTGGACAGAATCTCTTGGTGGTTGTCCGATCCCACCAGCCATGTGATAGATGTTTATTATGGATTTAACTGTAGGACCACAAAGTAGTATTTTAAATATGTCCATACAGAATGTGTAGGTTTCAACTGGCTATAGCTAAGGGTGCGATTACATAAATTGACACTTGTTCTATTTTAAGACCGAACTGTGCTTTTTTTGGCCTGAAATAGATATATTTAAGTGAACTTGAAATAAGCCTTATTTAATACAAACCAGTTTCATCTGATCCAAATCTTGCAATACAAAATCTGTGCAATCTGCTCATTTAGGCAGCATCTGCTCCATGAGTGGGAAGTCTTTCTCCTACTGAAGGCAGAAGTTGTCCTTCAGACCACTTGGTCAACTTGAATTAATTGCTGGAAAAATATCACATGGGTTTGGGCACTGTGAAAACAAGCTGTGGGTTATATTTGTCCTGCAGGCATTAAGTTTTCTATCTTTCCTTCTTTTATCACTTGACCTTGAACCAGGGTTTGTTCCAGGCTGATCAGCGACTTCTTTGACTTGGCTGTGATGGCAGAACAGTCAAACCGAAGTGCTGCTTTTCTTCTCTCCCTCCCATTTTTGTGTGTTTGACATGTGTCCTGCTGTTCTCTCACAACTTCTGAAAAAAGTTTACCATACTAGAAATGTGCCTTCTGTGCCAAGAGCTGGCCAAAAGGTGATGTCAGCCTTATAAAGTCATGCTGCAGCAGTGGGGCAAAAACAACTAAAATCACATCTTGAGATTTAGTAGGCACAAAATAAACAAGAAATAGAAAATGCAGGACATGGATGAATCACTGATTTTCCACCTGTTTTTCTTATTGGTCAGTCTCATGAAAAGTTCCTCCTGCCAAATGGCGTTTGCTTCTCAGAATTGTCTTCTTTAGTAATAAGTAACACTATTTAGAAGCTATTTACTTCTAAAATACTGTTTTCAGGCTACTGGCATAGGCTAGCAAAGAAAATGAACAAAGCCTGTTGAACAAGCAAACTGCACAGTTGAATTCATTGTTAATATACTCATAAATGGTTAATTTGATGGTCAATACATCCAGCTCACAAACTAGCGCAATATGTGGATGCAGCTACACAGATACCCAACAACAGTAAGCTTTTGTAGTAACAGTGGACCATCTGATACATTCTTCAGGGGAAGAGAGCCTGAAGGGTGAATTGCCACATTGTGAAAGACTGGACATCTGATCCAGCTGCACTGTTGTAATGATCCCTCATGGGCGTGGTCAACTTAAAAGACACAAGAAACACAGCAGTTTGAAGAGAATTGATCAAAAAGTTTTATGGGCACGCTGTATTGACTGCAGTATTTCCTATCTTACCCGCCTGTTTTGAGCTGCAGTTACACAGACTGCTTAGGATCGATCTGTCTCAGGATGTTACTGCTTAACTATTCATTTTGGTTTTGTCTGTATTTGTGCTTGGTCTTTCCCAGCCATCTCCCCAGACAAACGTCATGAGACTGAGACTTCTAATTCTGTGGTTATGGTCGAGACATGTCTTTTGCTTCACTTTCCTCTCTGGGGACAAGACCAAGTCCTAGCATTTCCTGGATTGGACTAGGTGACATGTCACCAAACCAGCCGTTTTGGTAGAATAAGGAAATCTGCAGCAGGAAGGAAGCCAAGCTAAAACACGCAGCGCTAAGTAACAACAATTCAATCAGCAGACAAAAATTGTATCATAAATTAAAAGAGTTTGAAATGAACAAAAAATGAGACATTTCCGGCACATGAGATTCAAAATGTTCCAGCAGGTGAGTCAGGAAAGGAAGGATCAGGTGATGGCAGCATTTGAGAGACAGAGAAAGAAATGTTGCAGTAAGACTGCATGGCATTTGCTGAATTTGCTCTGCTTACTCAGCAGCAAAGACACAGCTTCCATCCGCCCTTCTTTTCCTGTGATAAGTAAAAATTAGTTATTACAGAGAGATGCTTGGAGGAAGATGCTATTTTTAAGGCAATTTAATTTTCAAGAGAAAGACATACATTCTCTGAACCTTTCTTCAGAAGAAGCATTTAATATTTTTCTTAGGAATTTCATCTGTGTTCTGAAATGCTGATAATTTAGTTTCTCTTTACAACTGCCATCTTGTTGGTTTGTAATCCAGCTTGTAAAGTAAAAGCTGTCTGATGTGTTGTTTGTAACTGGCATCATGTAAAAAATACCTAGGGGTTGCTCATCTGTCCCTGTTGGTATATCTGATAAAATCTGGTGTCATTTATGTGTGCACAATATGTACATCTTCACTCATCGCTTTTGTAACTGAACAGAACTCTCACTTGCTATGTCAGTGAGACATAGTGCTAGGTGTCAGGTGCTATGTCAGCAAGTGGTTTTAGCCTGGAAATTACTTGCTTTTTTCCCCCTCTGTTTTCAAAAGTAGTTTCAGTGCCAGTGGTGTGCCCTTTCTGTGTATCAGTAAGAAGCCTAGTGCTTGTCCAGTATTTTCCATCTGCAGTACGGCTGTAGCTAAAAGATGGTCGAATTTGCCAGATTGCTAAGGTTGCTGTTTCTTCTGAAATTGGTTTCTTCTAGCTCAAGGGATCTCAAAAGCTCCCTGGAGCAAGCATGCTTTCTGAAACTTCACCTTGAAAGTCACCAATGCTTCCCTTCAAAGACTGCCTTATTTCTTTATTGGCCTTCTGAAAATGCCATAGCAAAAAACCGGCCAAAACCTGTGATCATGTATGCCACAAAATCATTTCATGTAGTTTAAGCTACTTACTATGCACCATAATAACTGGAAGGAGTAGCAAAGGCTGGCTCACAGGGCAGACAAGCTTGACAGGCTGCCTGGAAAACACAGGAGCCAAAGCTGCAGGAGAGTTTTGAGTGGTCCCCAGGTTGTCTGCAGAAACTGTGGCAAGCATCAGATACTTGCTGTGAGGAAGTCTGACAGGTACTGTTCTTCCGGTGTCTTGACCTACAATTACTGTTCGCTAGCCACTGCCTAAAAGTCCTAGCTCCCAGTGTTAGCCTTATCAGTATTTTCTAATATGAGAAAACAGAAGTAATAGTTGCTCTGGGATCAGCAACCCACCGAAACTGCAGAATATTCATGAAGTCCTTTGGTTGAGGATACGTCTGCAATTTGAGACTGAAAAACAAACAAAACAAACAAAAAAAGAAAAAGAGGATGATGAGGAAACATCTGATGCTCTCTCCTACTGTGAACAGATTTCTTAGTACTTATTCCTTGTTTAGGCTTTTAGACGTTTCACAGAGGCTTGGTGGGTGAGTCATGCTGCTGTCCAGCAATATGGTGTTAATTTGAAGCAGTTCAAAGTGTGGTATAATACCGAGGTAATTGGAAATCTGTGATCCACACCTGACACTGTAATCCATGTGATGTATTTATTTTGGAGGGGAAAGGGAAATTAGTATCTTTGATTAACTCTTTGATTCTGAATTTCCTCTGAAATAAATTAAAATTTCTTGTATAGTGTTTTGGTTTGGGGTTTTTTTTAAATGAACCAAATTCATTCTTTTGGTAAAACAGGTCTTAATATCTAGGAAGATTGTAGGACAAAGGAATGGCTGACTGAGGAGAAATGCTAACATGATGGTTATGTTAGCATAACATACCTGGTGGCCATAAACAAACATTTAGCAACCAAATGGACTGAAATCCCATAGGAAAAGAGTAGTTAACTAAGCCTCTTGGCAGTGGAGGCTGGAAGTCAGAATTTCAAGTGCAGCCGCAAACGCGTGATTTTTTTGGCAGTGTGTTTCTTTGTGGCGTTGTGGTTGGAGGGAAGGTGTGTGAATTCTGTCAGTGGTTTGGAAAGCTTTTGTTCTTTTAAAAGCAGGTTAGACGGTGTGCTTGTTTCCTGCTCAGCAACAAGGTGATTCTTCTGCTACTGTTCTACAACACTGATGAAAGGGGTACCTTGATCCTGGAAAGTGAGATGGATTTGCTAAAGGGGTACCTTATTTTGTCGACTTCACTAAGTAATCTGTGCACCCCTGACTGTTGTGCAGAGTTTAGATGAAAATGCTGATGTCTTTCATATTCTTTTCACTTCTGATGAGCAGACCCCTATGGTGATTTGCTGAGGGAGGGTGAGGGGTCATCAGAATAGATGAAAGAAGAGAAGATGCTCTGTGACCTGCTCAGTCTGGAGTTTCAGTCCTCACCATCTGGTTCATGGACAGTGAGGAACAGAAGGCAACACATGACTCTGATCAGCACAGTTGGGTTGACCCCAGGTATTAAAGTGGACCACGTGAAGTACAAGACATTCGCTTATGCTGAGACTGAGTTTCTCTGGATGGACTGAAAATCCTTGCTTGGGGAACAGCATTTGAATAAGGCTTTTTCCCGTCAACAAGATGGGATAACCATGATAGCCATGTACACAATTGCTGTAAATGCCAAGCTGTGTTATGATGTGGTCAGTTTGGCATCACAGAATGGTACACTTTATACAGGCAGCATACATTTATGCATATATAATTTTAATAATTTTCCCCTCAAAACATGGGAATATGCACTCAAAATGTTGCCTGTTTCTTGTACTCTGAGGTTCCACTGTGAGTCACCATCTAAGTCATTGTTGAACTAGATGGACCTTTCCACTAATATATGCACTATGTCTGATGTTATGGTTTCAGGCAGTTTTTTTCCATAAACAAGCTAACATTGCTTTCTCCCATTTATTATCCTTTCATTTGAAACCTATAGTAATATTTCATCCATGCTTCTGACTACCTTTGAGTTAGTACTAAGTGGGGATATAGCTCCTTTATTTCCTATTCCCTTGCAACAGCAGTGGCACAGGCGCCTCTTGGGTCCTCTGATCTATCCAGGAGCTGTGAGAGATGGTCTTTCTGCATCAGTGACTTTCCCTGCCAGTGACTGACCTTTAAGAATTAGTCCAGAACCTGATGCTTCTGCAAATGCAGTGAATGTTCCCCAAAAGAAATTAGGATTATCCTATCCCAAATCTAAGTAGCAGTTTTGTTTTAGCATGGAATTGAGTTTATTATGGTCTTTTTTTTGAACTCTACGGAGCTAATATCTTCTCTTATTTATTCTTCCTGTTCTCCCCCTCCCACCATCACCCCTGCATGTGTATCTTCCATATAAATCCGTATGGATTACTTACCTTTTGGGAACATAGTGTGGTCAGGTGCATGTGGGCGCGTTCTGTGATAACGAACTCAATGTATGGATGCAGCTGAACTTTCTACAGACTTTAGATTAAAATTATTATGACTTTTTGAGTCTTGAATAAGCAAAACATAAAATACAGGAAAGATCTGAAAGCATTTAGAGATTCAATTTTCATCTCTCTCACTTGGTCACATTGAAGCCCTGAATAAAAGTTTCATTTGATACTGATGATGGGAACAACCTTGAAAGTGCAGCTGAGGGCTTTGCTTGTGACTGGATAGTGCTTTCAGTCATCACCAAGGTCTAAAAATAAATCACACTTCCCCATTAAAGCCTGAAGGTGGTCGTTTAGTTATATGATTAGAAATAACCAAAGGTGTGTGGATGGATGAGCTGAAGATCAGCATTCATCCTTGAGGGGAAACACTGGCCACATAGAATCCATCAGCACTCCCAGAGTGGACAAGCACATTGCATAGGCCACTGCCCAGCAAGGAATGAAATAATAAAATTTCAGTGCAACTGAACACAGCTACTAGTGAGGCAGCCAGGAGGATTTCATTTGTGCATGCTGTTCTGTTGTCATGGATTTTGTCGGTGCTACAGCTTCAGTTTTCATCTTGCAGTTTGGCAATGTAGGGGACAAGTTACTTCCTCCTTTAAGAGGAATCCATTTACATGATAAAAGAGTATTCCCCTAGTAATATCAAATTACCTGTTTTAATTTAGATTTTAAAATATAAAATAATCTCTAAAATATTAAATGAAATATAATAGTATTATTTATCTATTACCCTGAAGAAGAGCACAGCAGTTTACCTGTTTTCTCCAAGAAAAGCACTGCAGTACTTGGGTTTGTTCCCCACTTCTTCACGATTCTCTTTTAGGCAACAGAAGTATGGGAATTCATCCTACGTAATCTTTTTGCTTTGGGGTGATTGTTGTTGGCATTTGTGGAGCTGCTTCCTGGTAGTTTTGTTGGTTATGCAATTAAGAACCATCAAAAATATGTACTGCAAGGAGCAGTTGATATACTAAGTATATAAAACTAACTTAAAAAAAAAAAAGGAAGTCTTCAGACTGATAATGGATCAAAAGCAGAACAAAAACATACAGAAACCAATGGAGTTTTTTCCCAGTCACAGCAGAAAGTGTTTTATCAAAACTACAGATCTACCACCACCTTTTTTGATTCTTTTTCCTGGCAGCCCTTCATTTCTCTGTCAGAGGAAATTTTTTTTAATGACCAAAGAGACCAGCAGCCTTCTATTTGTCTTCTGATGGCTGCTTCTCTCCATCACTGCTATTTTGGGTAGTTTTTTTCTCAAGATAAAAAGACAACTTCTTAAGCAGAGAGTTGAACCGTTCTGCTTCACTGGCTTCTATATGTGTTAAAGAAGTCCCCAAATATATATCTTGCTACCAGACAGAATGTTGGGTTCGGTGTGTTTGCGAGTGGCTGCAGCATGACTAGGCAATCTTGCTGAAATCAGTGGAAAAAGGCAGCTTTGGGGGGCTTGCGTTTCCATTATTGATTTTTTTTTCAAATTACTTGATGAAAAACTGATGTATTTTAAATATTTTAGGAAGCTTTTTTGTGTTGAAATATTCATTTTCTGTCACTAAAGATTTAAAAGTGGGATGGCTGTTCAGAGTTTAAGCTATTCTTTCTAACCTGCACTAGCACATAACTCAGTCTTTAGAGAAACAGGTGAAAAAATGAAATGTATTATTTCAGCCTTGTCATTCATGAGCTGTGTCAGGAATGAGGTATTTTGGGCTTGCATAATTTCTTACATAAATCAGTTTAGAGACAGAGGAGAAACACGCTGCAGCATTTGATGGAATAAAGATATATTACTGAGGAAAAAAATTGAATTGCCATTTTGAAAGAAACCACAACATATTCAACCAAAGCAGAAAGGGGGGAAAATAACCTCAAACTATATAGGTTTACAGCTATACCAAATGGGAAGAGATTGGTTTGTGATGTGGGCTCGTACTCTCCTGTAACATAAAAGCTATTTATGTCCCCAAAAGGAAAGTTCCTAATATACTTTTGTATTAACATTAGTTAGAACCAGTAAGCCAAATTCTTAGCCTCACCTTGCAGAGGTACTTGGAGCTGCTGAGCCTGTGCAGCAAGAAGTGTCTGAGTGCTCTTCTATGCCTTCAGCTCGGAACATACATGCAAGTTAATCATAAATACATTGAGTAAAAAAAAAAAGGAAAATTTATTTGGAGTGTGTTTTTGTCAGCATCATTCTAGCTCTAGAAGTGAAATGATGGTGACTTATCTTCATGGAGATGGGAACTGTACAATGGCACCCTTAGGATGTCTGAAGTCCTGTGTATGGACATTTTGATTTGAAAACAGAGTATCCTATTTTGATACAATTGATCCTCTAGAAATTTGGCAACAGTGTGTTTGTTCCAAAATAATTTCCTGGTGTAAGAAATGTATGCGTGCCTATCTTTGTTCTGTATTTTATTAAAGGGAGTGGAGTTTGTAATTTGAAAGTTAAGCTGTTTATAAGAGGCATTGGGCAGTGGTGGGGTGTCCAGCACTCCTTAGCTGGGCTTGACCTAAATATCTAGTTGTATAATAACAAGAGCGTCTTCAAGCTTTGTATCACTAAACCTTAACGATAACCATGTCCAAAAATACAGCCGTGTGTCTGCCTTGGCACATGTGAACATTTTGCAGGTGGCTGAGAGCAACTCTAGGGATTGCCTAAAGAAAACTGCAAATTCACCTTTTCCAGTGCAAGGTGCCTGCCTGGAGGGATGTGCAGGAGGATTTTGCTCAACTTCTCCTACTCGAGTGGCATCCATCCTGACCATGGCATCAGTGTAGGGAGTTATAATCCTGAAGTGAAAGGGAGATCCTGCTTGGGTCAGTTTGGAAAGAGGAGGTTGACTTTTAACAGCTGAGGAGGCAATGGGATATTTCTAAAGCTGGGGGTCAGTGTAGGTGTTAGCTGGCAGTGGCTGGCTGGCATGTGGGAGGGGTAATGGGGAAAGGCAAATTGCAAATATATTGGAAATCCTTTTCCCACAGCAGTTGCTTTTGGGCAGGTGGTGTGTATGTAAGCTGGCAAGTAAATAAAGCTGTCCCGGTCTTCCCATGTGGATATCTGTCCTAAGCAAACTGTCTGGTTTTTTGGACTGCAGAGGTAGTTAAAAATTTATTGGGATTTTCAGTGAAAGAGTAGATTTAAAACTTGAGTTAATGACAGGATGGTTTGATTTGATCTAATTATACACTTCCCTACATGAAGGTTTTAAAACCACAGACACTGTGAAATTTAGCCTGAGTTTTAGCTAGCCTGTTTGTCTCTCCAGTTCTCTCCATTTCAGGGAAATGGTTGAGAGGGGCATTTGATTCTGTTGACTCAGATGTTTTAGAGTCTCTGGGCTTCAGCTGCGGTCACGCAGACCTGTGCTTGGGCAGCTGGGATGAGGCTCAGGCAGTACTGCCTCAGCTGTGTTTGTGCACTGGGAACGCTGGCTGCGCGGAGCTGCTGGGAGGTGGGTGCAAGGATGAGCCCTGAGAGCGCTCTTGGAGCAATGAGGAAAAGCAGTGACTTCAGAGATGGACAGGCGTCGCTGGACTGTCATGTATGACAAATACAAACAGAAAGGGACTGGGCCCAGTGCTTCTGAAGTGGGATTTTTTAAAAAATGAGTACTTTCTGAGGTACAGTTAATGCAAGCATGTTTTCTAGTGTATATGGCACTAAGCCTGGCTCTTTCCACAGTCTACTAGTAAGTAGCAAAAGTGATAATGACCTTAAAAAAACTACTAAATGCCAATCTAATGTCTATTCTGTTTTTTTTTTTTTCAGGTTGATTTTTACTTTGCTACGTACCAGTGAGGATGACACCAAAACATGAAAAACAGGTAAGTCATGTCTAAGCTTTAATAAAAAAGGGTTGAGGTTTGGCAGTTGTGGATTGAACTTCATTAAGGTTCACGTGGATCAGGGAAAATTGGCTGCATTCTTCATCCTTTTAGTTGCCAGGATACAGAATATTCTGAAGTGATGCAGTGCCAGTTCCTTGTGTTAAAGTTTGATGGAAGAATCAGATATTCATTTAGAGCAAGTGACTGTGCATAAGGGGCTCAGACACAGTGACAGGAGAGAAGAACTTCTATGGAGTCTTCTTTTCATCAGTCTTTAGATATTTTCTAGGACATAATGGTTGGAGCTGGGTCTGAACTCTGATTACCAGCTGTGTGGACCACAACTATCATACTTGCCTGTTCTATTTTGCTCATTCCAATGAACACCAGAAGTTTCAACAAATTATTTTATCTCAGCTTATAGTCTCTTATCAGCCTTATTACACAGCACGTGTGGAGTGAAGATGCCAACACCCCCAGTGTGAAAAGCCCCATGTCCTTTGTGGCTGATCCTTTTACTGTCAGGCAACCTGATGGGATATGCTGTTTTTCTTGGAAGCTTTATGGAAAATGACTCTTCAGGGATTATTGACTAATCAGATGGGTAACAAGAGCACAAGGTTATCACCTGATACAGTCCTGAGCACAGAGATTTGAATTAAAATGCAGCTGGAATGATTAATGTAAATAATCAACCAATGTGAGACGGTTTTTATTCCACCTCCTTGTGTTAGATTTTCCCCTCATATTAAAAATAGATATTTCCATGTTAGATTTCCTATTTCCTAGTAGGAAAATGTTAAAGAGACTTTTCAGAAAGACAAGTTTTGTGGTCAAATTCTATATAATAAAGCTTCTGATTTACCCTTGTCTCTAAGCAATCCATTGCATTTTGCAGAAATATATCCAACAAGAGAAAGGAGAGAGGGGGAAGGAAAAAAAAGAGAAAAACTAAAAGATAAGACTTCTTGTGTTTGCTTCAGCTGCCTTTTTGGTGTGTTCTTTCTTTTGAGGCAAATCCAAATGGGAACGTTTCGGTTTTCCATAGTTGTGTCTATGTGACCTCAGTGCTGCCCTTTTACTCTGCTATCAGCAGAGTAAATGTTCTTTGCACAGATCTATAACCATGAGGGAGTAGGTGTAAAGGAGATTTAGGTGTCACTTTGGCCATTTTGTCAGTGACTCTAACTGCTTGGACTACTCCCAGCCTTGAGGACAAGGTAGCAAAATACCATCAGTGCCAGGCTTAAACTGCCTGTTTTAGCCAGGAATTAAAAGGCACATCCAGTCAGAGAAACTGCTCTGCAATTCCTGCTTGTTAAGTAGTTATGACTACTTTTGCTGCAGATTTGAAAATTCTGAATATTCGTGAGGATGTCCAGGCCAGCATGGCTGCTGGGACCCATATCAAAGCTATAGCATTAGCAGTTTGGACAGGAAATGTTTTGTGTTTAATTTAGCGCTTTGCAGGGAGAAGGAATAAATGGAGATGACACTTCAGTAGCTTTCTGTTGAGTCTATATTGTGCCTAGTGCAGTAGGCCTCCATGCCCAAGCCTGGACACTTTGAAGTGTCAGCAGTAAATTCTGGTTTGAGAGAATTGTTGCACTGAGTGTTACAGGACACATATCATTCTTGAATGCATGATATATATGCATGTGTTGTGCCCCTCAATTAGAAAAAGCAAAACAGCACAATCAAGCAAAAAACCCCAAACAAAACTGAAAGTATATGTAGTGTTGCATAATAACTAGATCTGCTATTCTGGAAAAACCAAGCAGCACTAGGCAGGAGAAGGAGGCACCTTGGAAAGGATTGGAGCTGGCAAAAGTAAAAAGTTCCTGAAACCTTGTCTCTCTTTGGGCTGAGCTTCCCATGTTGTACAGCTGGTCTGCAATCCAGTTTTGTGACAAATAATTAAGTTAGTCTTCAAGTGGGCTGTGGGAGGAAGAGGTCAGCATCACCTCCCCCAGGTGGACAGAGGATAGATGTGTCTGTTGAGAGTATCCTAATTTTTATAGCAAGATAGGGAGGGAGTGGAGTATATACAGAGGATAAAGGCAATTATTACCTAGAACTGCTGTAATCTTGTGATTGTTTGTGAGTAGTGAATGCAGGATGGACTGAGCATAAAACAGCAATCTCACAGAGGAATATTCTGCCAGCTGACTCTGCTTGGACCCTAACATAGCCTATATGTGAATATTGGTCTTTACAAGCCTACTTTTCTAGGGATGCAAAAGCATAAGCACCTTTTCTGTGAGCGGATCATCATTTATACTGGACAGTTAGGTCTGCTTTGATTAAATCAATACTGTTTTCCCTGAGGGATCTTGTATCCTGGAGAAGAATTAAAGGTCAAAAGATAAGGAGTAGTCTACATGTGCAATGACACTGTTTCAGAGCAGCAGAACCTTTGCAAGAGGAACTGGGATTAACACTTCCTAGATTCATGAGGTTTCTAGGGGAAGTAACCCTAGATCTTGAGAAAGGCTGTACATTATTTTTTATTTCTAGTTGCCTAATGTTTATCTTGCTTCATTCTAAACTCAGTATTAACATTCTTTGATAAATAAAGGGGAAAAAGGAACTTCTGCTGAAATCCTGGTGTGTTAAATCAGAGCTGACAATGACTGTATGAGGACTGCAGTTCGCTGAGGTGCTCTGCTGTTCTGCAGATCATTTTTGCTCTTGGCTCAGTGCTTTACTGCTTAGACACCTGCCTGCCAGAGTGCCTACAGCAGGTCTCTTTTCTTTAGTAGGTAGAGTGTGAAGGGCTTTAACTTCCTCTGTATTGAAATTCAGTGATTAGTTAAGTGTGAGTTGAAAGAGTACAGAACTTATTGTGTAAATCTTGTGGTCTGGAATGATTTGCAAGGTAAGCCATAGCTAACCCACAGCATATCCGATAGCAACTTCGGTATAATAAAGGTTTGAAAGAAGTATTTTACTTCAAAGACTATTTTGATTATATACAAAGGACAGGGTTATAGAAGGTTACATGGAAATGGAGTAATTTGGGGAACCTGGTCAAAAGGAAGGTCAACAAGAAGCTGATACAGCAGTAGATGAGAGGAAGGGGACTGAGATCAGGTTATAAGCAGGCTGACTGCAGTTGTGACTTCGGGGCTGCAGCAGTTGAAGGGAAGAGAAAAGCAGCATCCTGTTGGAAGCTTCCTGGCATAATTCCTCTTCTTCCTCTTGCAGGACTGATGCATTTAGTGCTCAGCAAAGAAAAGACAGTATGTTTAGAAGTGGTTGCAGCTCTGGAGAGGAGTGGGACACAGGGAAATAGGAGTTTGGGGAAGACAAAAACTTGGGAGAACCTCGGACTGTGGATATGAAAAGATGTTACAGTGGGTATGAAAGTATGTTCTGTCTATATATGCATGCCAAATATGATAGACAGTGATACAGGTGGAGAAAAGCAACCAAAAAAATGGTCATCTCTCCCGTGTCCAGCACATTGCTCATGATCATCTCAGGAGTGGGAATGACTTCCTCGTGTCTCCCACTGGTGTTTTCGTAAAAGGAAAGGCATGACCCTCAGCTGGTAGAAATGATTACAGCTCTGTTCATTTGTTCCTCTTGTCTCACACTGGCACGGGGTTTAAAAGCTGCAGAGGAGAATTGGCCCTCCAGTGCTCTTCAGTGAGGAAAGAAGCAGCAGAGGTTGTGGGAGCCTTTCAAATGGTCTTTCTTTGGCGAGGTACTCATGTTACTCACCAAGATGGTATCCAGCAATAATGCAGATGACGCTGCTGTGACTAGGAGCTGGACTAAGTGACATAAAACTGTGGGTTGTGTCCAGCCATCAGGCACAGCCTGAAGCAGTACCACCTGGAAATCAGAGTAGTAAATAACTTAATCCAGACCTTGAATACCTCCCTGCCATGTGCTGAGTGCAATGGCTGTTCAGGGAAAAATATATGTTTTCCTTTCAAGGTTGTCATTGTTCCCCTGTTGGTCCATTGAAAGTTGCCATTGGTGATGTGTTGAAGTGTGTGGCAGGGGCAGAAGACTTGTCTGAAGAGAAAAGCTTTTATTTTGATGTCTCTGGTTTGGGCATGGGAAGACACATTTTGAGAGCTTTCTAGTTCAAGATTTCTTGATTTATGCAAATATGTACTAAAAAAGCATGGTATTTACCAGAGACACTGTCATTCCTCCCACAGCTGAATCCTGTACCTGGAGATCTTGTGCAGTGCCTTTCTCTGGGAGGGAGTGTATCTACAGCTTAAAGTGATATGCTTTTCTTTAACTGAGTCATTGCTAAGTGATTGGCTTAGCTTTTTGGGTGAATAGCTTATGTAAGCAACTGGAGTAGGGCAGCCTGCTTGTTTGCTTTGGAATAACGGGCACTTAAGCACAGTTTTGACCTTTGTATTTGAAAGGAGTCTTTTCCATCTCAGTTTGAATATACAGATTTATCAGGCTTTTTGGTTTTCGTTTTCTGTTTTTTCTAAAATACAAGTTTTAATCATTAGCTGATGATACTTGGGAACATTTAGTTCTTCAGTCTCTTCTGACTCCCATTAGGGATGACCAGTTACATTACAGTAATGCACACAGGCCTCTTTTTCTCTTTTGGAATCCCTCTAAGTTATTATATAAATGTAGAAATTACAAGGTAATAGACAAGATATGACAATTTCTACAACGAATACGCTATATCATTGTCCCCCTGAAATGGGGAATTATGCTCTACAGTGCAGCTGTGTTGCTTCCTTGGACAGGTGGATGGGCAGATTGGGACAGAAGTGCCCAGGTGCTGCATCTTCGTGTCTTTGTAAATGTTGATTACAAGTGTGGGGAAAGCCTAAAGCACCTGCATAGTTCTCCTTTACATGTGCAGGTTTGAATATTAGGTTTTTAGTTTGTAGCTACCAAGACATGTCTCCTGTGCATGAAACATGTATGAGTTTTCACAGTATTACTTAATCTGAAATACTCCTTTTCAGATAGCAGTTTGGCAGGGAATTTCCCAGACACATGGTGTAGCTCAGATGATTCATTGCTTTTTGCTTCTCCATTTATAGGGTTGCAAAATTCAATAAAACAGCAGTTTAGCTTTTAATCTGAGCACAGTAGCTTGTGGAACAGGAGAACAATCAAGAGAGTCTTTAAGTCTGCCTTTGCTTTCTGAAATTAATTGCTTGATTTTTATTATGCCCTTGCAGGAATTTGTAACTGTCTTGGTGAGAGACCCCAGGACACAGAAAGAAGACTCATGGCATTCTTACATAGACTATGAGATATTTATACATGTAAGTATAAAAATATCACCACAGATTCTTTGTGCTCTTGTTGCTGTTTCTGTCCAAGCCAGGGTTGTCTTTGGGATATTAGTGGAATTTTTTGTATACTACTTCCGGAAGGCTGGAGGTTATTATTGTCCTTTCAGCAACTGAGATGCAGTGAAACAGGTAAGGTGAGTTGACCAATAGCCATGTAGTAGGTCTGGGAGGGTTGGAAGTTGGACCTGTTTTGTTCACATGTGCATTCCACTGTGTCTTGCAACAGAGATGATTCTTAGCTTTACTTATCAGCCAGAAGACTGTCAGGGTCAGTGACATCTTACCGTTATAGAACAATGTTGATGTTCAGGTATTGGTGGGAAAAATCTTTCTTTTAGAGTAATTATTTGGTTATTTGTACTTCAAATTCTCCTCAGTTCTTTTTGCCAAGTTATTTGGTTGCTGCAAGGTGGTTGTTTTCAGCATACCTTGACATTCATATTATGCTAGTTTACTTGTGCTTGGATGTGTCAAATAACTGCATTTGGGTTTATGGTTGTAGTCCACCATATGTAAAGGAAGTGCACCTAGAATTATGGTTCTTGTGTGCCTTAAATCTGTCCTATGCCTAATTTTGTTTTCTTGATTGTTCTTTGGTGGATGACGTATGGAAGGCATTATCCTGATTTACCAAATCTAGATCCAGGGATGTTAACTGCAGTGTAAAATAATTTTTTTGTGAATTATATCTACTAAAGGTAAAGAATTGGAGAGCACCAAGTTACATGGTTAATGCTTGGCACAAGACCAAAAGCATTTCCTTCCTGTGTGGAAGAGTTAGCATTCAGTGTAATGAAAGCAAGCAGTCAAATGATGACTTTAATGTCTGTGTGACAAGTACTTCTCTCCTGTGTAGCAATCAGAACTGTGAAACTTTTACATTTTGCAATTTGCTTCAGGTGCTGGTTCCAAATCAATTATATTTTTGATTTCTGGTAAAGAGAAATTCTGTGCATTTGGCAGGGTGAGTGCTATATTAGTTTCACTGGCACTGGTGCCTCTGAATAGAAGTGTGTTACTGGTTTTCTCTGCAATTGCTAAGTTGGGGAGATTGCATTTAGACCCAGTGTGCCGTGATTCAACTCCAGCTGGAACTAAGCACAACACAGCTGCTTGCTCACTGCCCACCCTGCCCCACCAGCAGGATGGAGGGAAGAGAATTGGAAGAGTAAAAGTGAGAAAACTCATGGGTTGAGATAAAAACAGTTCAATAATTTTCAATAATAATCATCATCATTATTAAAAGAAGACAACAGAGAAATAAAACCAAAGAAAGACAAGTGATGCAAATGGAAACATTTGCTCACCACCAACCAACCAATGCCCAGCCAGTCCCTGAGCAGCAGCCCCAAGCCAACCTCCACCCTAGTTTATTGCTAAGCATGACACCATATGATATGGAATATCCCTTTGGTCAGTTGGGGTCAGCTGTCCCAGCTGTGTCCCCTCCAACCTCTTGTGCAACCCCAGCCTGCTCACGGATGAGGAGCAGAAAAGACCTTGGCTCTGTGCAAGCACAGCTCAGCAATAACAAAAACATCCCTGTGTTATCAATGCTGTTTTCAGCATGGATCCAAAACACACCCCATACCAGCTACTGTGAAGAAAATTAACTCTCCAGCACTGGGCATCTGTGAAGCTGTTAAGCACCAGCTCAGCTTCCTGCCATCACAATGCCAGGGCTTTTGGAGACCAACTCCCTAGGTCAGTCCTACCATCCAGACTTCTCAGTGGATTTAAGTTATTCTGTCTGCCATGCTCTTAAGCCAGCTGAGTTCCTCTTCTACCCAGCTCCTAGAGCATTTGGCTTCTTAAACTGTGAGATATTCTGGATACTCCTCTATTCCAGAAAGCTGTCATCTTTGTGCTCTCTAGAGTCTGCATCTTCTGGAGCTATGGCTCCTGACAGGCGAGGAGGGTAGGTTGGGCTGCTGGTAGTTTTCTAATGGAGTCTTGTGTGGTAGGTGGGATTTCAGCTAAATGTATACTCCATGGGAAAATTTGGCAAAAGTATTTAATTTCCACAAATTGTTTCTTTTTTGATGAATTGTCATTTTTCCAGTGAACTAAGAGTGTTCTTTGGGAAAATTTCCAAATGCTGCTACTTGCAGAGAGCAGTCACTTTGGTTTCTTTGGTTTGATATAAGTGAGACTGCACACTGGAAGACCTCTATGTAGCTGTTTGCAGGATTATAACTAAAATAGCTAAAGATGATCTTTTTCCCCTGCAAAGATTGACATTATCTGCTGAAACTTTTTTCTGAGGTCTTTTTGTTCCTGTTAGTGTAAGTTGTACAGTAATCCAAATCTCTTCCTTTTAAAAAGGAAGCAAATGAAAAATACTTCCCTGGGAAGCAGTAGAAACTGTCACCAGTCCTGCCTGAGATAAAGCAAAGTCCTTAACATAAACTGAATTAATGTCAAGCTTTCCATTTGTGTCTTGGGCATTACTATAGAATCTCAGATGTGTTTTTAATACCATGCCTGCACTGATTCACAAAATAAAATGTTTTTTTTTATTTCCCAACAGACAAACAGCATGTGCTTTACAAGGAAAACATCCTGTGTTAGACGTCGCTTTAGAGAATTTGTTTGGCTTCGTCAGAGGCTTCAGAGCAATGCGGTGCTTATGTGAGCAACTTTATACGTGGCTATTGCATAATCTGTCAGGCAAGGAAGGGAAGGATTGTTTCATCTTAATTCTGAGAACCACAGAAATCAGATCTGAAAAATGTCCTGTGTTTCTTACTTGGACAAGTTCATTCTGTACAAGGCATTTTATGTGCTTTAAACCCAGAAGAATGTGGTTTGTACTGATAGCCTTTGTTTGGTGAGGTCCCCTCTAATTTGTAAGAGATTTGATCTGTGTTTTCTTTTGCTATGCACAGGTAGCAGAAATAGCAATCTAGCATAGGTGTCTGCACCTCCTCTCTGCACTTCTTGGGTCTGCTTAGGTTTTGCAAGCACCATAAGAGACCCAGCCAGACATGCATGCAGGCTTAACAACTGGACCAGAAAAATCGGATTAATTTATTTTCCCCTTTAAGGTGTGTGAGAAGCCCTCCAGTTTCTCAACCTTGTGTTCCCAAATTGATTTTAAGAGCTTCTGGAATATGGCCCATGGTTTTCACCAGCTTGGGGTGGGCATTTGCTTATTGCATTTTTCTCTGCTGTTTCACATTTGGTTTTAACTGCATATTTTCTTCCTGTTAATAAAGACAGCTACCTGAACTGCCATCTAAGACTCCCTTTTTCAATATGAACAATCCTCATCACGTGGACCATCGCCGTCAGGGTCTGCAAGAATTCCTGGAAAAGTAAGTACAGCCTATCCTAGAAATGTTGGAATTTTTATGAGGTCATCAATTTCTGGTTCAAAATAGCTCATCTCTGGTACTTGAGAGCCACCGTGTGGTCATCTGTATTGCTACACATTTGGTTATATTTTTTATTTGCACTGTCATATTTCATACATGTGACTTCAGCTCTGTTGGTTATAAGGAGGCATCAACTGGGGCTTTTCCGTTCCTTTTCATTGCATTGGTTATAAATGCAATGTTTTGGATTTAATTCACTTTGCAGTTGTGTACTGAGATTGGGAGATCTTTCACTGTGATGTCTGTTTCTAGCTTTCAATAATGAGCTAGATATTCTCATGCAAAGATGCAGACTAGTCTCCCTCTTTATGTTCATGGAAAATCAGTGTCTTTGGTGGGCTAAACCCCTGGGAACCTGGGAAAATTCTCAAGTGAGATCTCCTAACACAGAGCTTTTCCATAATGCAAATTACTTTGTTTACCAGTCCCGCTAATGTAAGCAACCTCTAGCAGCTGTGACGATTTTCAGTATAGCTGCAATCTGTCTAAAATCATTCATCAGGCTTAGCTGGAGCCTGACCTGTGTTACAAGGCAGTACTGTGAGTTTCAGTACTGCATCCTTCAGTCCCATGGCTGTAACCACTTCACCTTCTGCAGTGGCAGAGACCCTGTGGGTGTAATTTTCTGCTTTTTCTCTGCCATTCTTGTAGTGCCCTGGCACTGCTGGAATGAGAGCAGGCTGCTCACAGCTGCTGGGGCAGGAACTGTGCATACATCTGTCTAGCTGCTGCTCAGGGTAAGGGCATGGTGGAACACTGCAAGTAGAGACTATTCATCTTCTTTCCAGTCAGTGTGTTATAAGCCTCCCTAACAGATTACAAATCATTGGTCCTGAGCTACATTTGTTAGGCTTAACAGCTGAAGGCAGGGAGAGCTAACTGCTGCAGGAATACTATTCTGTATACAGTTATATAGGATCTGTGGCCAAAAGGTCAGCCAATAAATACTGGTTGAAGGCATGTGAGACAGGGAAGGGAAAGCAGAAAATGATCAGAGGTTTTTTTCTGCATCTCAGGAAAGAAAAACAGTGAAATGGAATGACTGTGCTCATAGAAGCATATTAATGATGATACAAAGGGTGTGGTAGCTCAAGTTCCAGGGTAGCTTAGCTGTTTTGCCCCATGGAGTAGTGCATTTCAAAAAACACTCTCATTTTAAAATAGCGAAGAGGCCAATCTGGTAACAAGGTACAGTATATCAGCATCAGAAATGTTCAAAACCACTGTCAGTGCAAAACAGAGGCAAAACAGAGAGGTAGAGTCTCTTAAAACACATCATCATGCTCCAATTTTGTGGATGTCTGCAGTTTAAGTGGATACTGGCAGCAGAAAACGACAGCATATGGAGCATTTTACTTTACTGCTGTTAGTCCAGGACTGGGAAAAGAGGCAAACTCAGTTGTCAAGTAAGGATTTAAATGTTTGAATGTGACTACTAGAAAGGTATCAGCTTTCTCTCAGCCCTGGGGAATAACTGGAAGGAATTTTCAGAGATTGTGTTGTGATGAATTGGCCTGGCACCTTGCATGCTGTACCGTTGCCCTCTGCTGGCTGGCACCTGCGTGCTGCTGCTCTTCACAGGAAGCATCTTTCCAGTGGCTCAGCCGTGCTGCCATGATGCTTCCCCCCACCCCCATTTTATGACTCTGAATCAAAGGATGATTCTTTCTCTGAAATTGAATTTGTGGGACTCCTTAAGAAGTGTGTGTATATATATAATGTACATATATATAATATATAGGTATAATATACATATGTATGATATACACATATATTTTGTAGATGTGTATGTTCTATATTTATAATATGCATATATGTATAATATAAATATATTATGCATATATCTATATCTATATCTATATCTATATCTATATGCACTTGACTTTACTGAAGCTGTGGGTCTGGATGCTGCACGTTCTATGGTGTGGCCATGCCAGGTGAAGCAGAACCTCTCTGATGTGTTGGAAAGGCGGTGTAACCCAAAACTGCAAAGCTGAAAGCTCCATTTGCCCCAGCAGTCATTGTGCACAAGCTCATAGTCCCACCAGTGTTTCTTTGTGGCAGCAGGAAGAAATGGGATTCGAGCCTATGTGGACCTGTCAAGGGAGTCGTTTGCAGGTAACAGTTTTAAATGCCCGCATGCGATGCAGGAATCCCAGCTCCTCTCTGCACTAGGTGCCTTCTGATGTTATCAGGATCCAAGCCATCTCTGAAAAGGGGGGTTAGATCTTTCAAAGTCTTGGTTTGTGCCCCGTGCCTGTTGCTGCATGAGCAGGTTCCTGTAGTATCTACATGCAGGAGCCATGTGCCTGAGGAGCAAGGATCGAGCAGCTGGGGGCTCTTTAGTACTCAGCTTCTGGCCCTGGGAACACCTCCATATTGCCTGTATGTGGATGGCTACAGAATTCTCTTGTCCTCCTTGGCATCTCACTCCAGGACAAGTTAGCAAAGGGCAAGGTGCATACTTAGAGCCTTTGTGAAGCCTCTCTGTGCTGAGCACAGTAGCATAAGAATTGGGCCAACAGCTGGAAACTTAAGCAAAGCACTAGATTTTGGTGAAATCTGGAAACAGGTGTCCCATTTAGATTTGGTTTTGCTGCGCAAATGCAGGGTAAGACCTACTTGTCTTACAGGTTATTATCTCTGAGTGATGAAGAGCTGTAAGGCTCACTTCTTGTCTGGCATAATTTAATATTTCAAGAGGCCATTTGCATTAACGGAAGTCAGCTAGCCCCTTTTCAATTATGAATTACTCAGTAAGAATAAGGAAAATTATGTGTTTTTCCTGGTAAGTATCCTCATACTTCAAGGATGCCTGTAATTTCACAGGAAAAGCTTATTCTTAAATTAGAGGTCAATATTAAAACACTATCTTGTGATACTAGGTTCTGTAAGATCCTCTTTGCTTTCATCCCTTTGTAGCTGTGTGGGTTTAACTTTGGGATTTAGATTACCCCCACAGAAGATCATTTGGATTTACTTATGAGAAAACTAATTAACAAAGATACTTTGAATGAAGTTGGGTTCAATCACTGACTTTATTTTTTTTTTAATTGAATATAGTTGGATGTCAAAAAATTAAGTGATTTAGGAAAAAGGAGTACTCTTCAATTAGTTTTCAGACATGCAGTTTATGATGGGGTAGAAGACATAGCAGGAGTTTTGAGAAAGGAAGTGCTTGGATCCACAGGAGATAAAGGACATCCACAGTGTTGGTGGTCCAGAGGGCCATGCATTGGGCTTGCTTGGTGCTGGATTGAGCAAGCCACTCAAAATTTGGCTGCCTAAGGCAGAGCTATTCCCTGAAGGTGGCTTGTGTTTTACCCTTTTCTTCCCACCTCCCTACCTTCCCCACTGCAATCCCACAAGCAGAAGCTGGTACAGGATCAGAGGTTTCTTTTGGAGTTGTCCCCACTGGGTGCTCTCTCAGGGATGTGGAAAGTGGGAGGCTGGCTCCAAAAGGGATGGATGCCAGCTTGCTCCTGCCAGGGGCTCAGGCAGGAGTGTCAGCAGCTGTGGGGCAGGTGGATCTCCTTCGGCAAGTGGTGGTTGCCTCTTTCCAGTGGAGCCTTGCTAGTATTTCCTATCTTGTGAGTGAATAATGTCTAGCAGGCATGTGTCACTTAATCTTTTCCTAAACACACACATTATCAGATACCCAACAGTTGCTTCGCAGTTGCTTGATATCAGTAACATTTCCTCCCTTATAAAAAATGAAGGAGGAAACAGAGTCGGCTTTTTTCTAAGTGGGAGCTGGGGCTTTGTTTGGTGTGGGCTGGGGTTGAGGGGCTGGATGCTCAACAGAGGGCACCACAGCACAGGCCGTCATCCCTCGCCTCTCAGCTCCTTGGTTTTTAACCTTGCTCTCGTGATATGATGTAAATGGGCAGAGTAAATTTGTCGAAAACAAAACCAGAGTGTTAACCTTCCACACACATGCAAGCATGCATCTGTCATTGTATTAGGTTACAGGAGATACAGGAAATCTTTAGTTAGGATTAAGTTGTACTGTTCAGCCATATGTTGTTCTCCTCCAGCAGAACAGTGTATAATATACCTAATAAAATCATGTTGAAGAAAACCAGATTTTGGACCTTATCCAAATAAGACAAAACACATGTTTTGTCTTTTGTAAATATTTTTGCCATAACACAGGGAAAGAGAAATATTCCTTGTATAGTATCCAGCATTTCCTCAAAAAATGACATTATTTCTTCTGGTTGTGAAGTGATGTTTTTGGGCCCTGCTTCCTTAAAGGTCTAGAGATCATGAGCATTTACTGAAAGCTTACAAACAAAGATTCACATGGCTGTGAATAAAAAATGATTTTATTATCTCTAATTCTAATGTAGAGCCTTATCCTGCAGCCCCCTTAATCACATAAGCAGTCATTATGCATGTGAGCAATCTGGCCAAGAGGAGTGAGATCTCTGACAAGTAATGACTACTGATGGGATCAAGACTTGCAGGATTTAGCCTTTCGTTCTTATTCCAGGCTTGCATAGAAGGTCTGTTGTTCTCCTAAATATGCTCCGTCAGTTTATAGGAATTATTACCGTGAGCCGTGACTCCTCCATTAGCGCAACGGCAGCGAGTGCTGATTTACATCACTGTAACCATAGCCTTGTGCTGACACCGGCTGCAATAAAAGTGTTGAAGAAGCACTGGGAGTGCTACTGGTCATGTCGAGACTGCGCACGCGTTCAGCCTCTGTGAAGACATCCCAGTATTAATATTATGATGCTCCTCCCTTCCTCTTGCCTTTTTAATTTGTTAGGTAGTGGTTTGTAATTTTGATTTTTAAAGTCCTTGGAGCCAAATCTATTTTTCAGATGTACAGCCCTTCACACAGTGAGTCCCCAGGACAGTGAAAGCCCCAGAGTGCAACTACTATACCAGCACTTAATGCTACTAGTACCATCTGGTGACAAATATATGGTTATTTCCTTGAAGAAGGAATATTTTGAACAGGAAAGCATAACATTTATGGGCAGCACAGAATTTATTTTTCATTTTCATTGCTTGGAGAATGCAATTAAAAAGCAGTCTAACCTGTTGGTTCAGATGGGGTGGGAAAAGCAGGAGTTATTTTTTAATTAAGAGAAAAAAGAAATGCTTCAAGAGTGAAAGATGTTCATATATTTGCTTTCAGGATGGTTTTAAAAGATTTGCAAAATGCATTGAGTGTTTGGTCACATTGTGAACACACACACGCACACATACACATATATATATGTATGTACACCCCCCCACACACACATATATATATGAATGTGTGTGTGATTAGCTTTATAAAGATCTTTCCATTTCTTCGCCTTGGTTTCTCTTCACTCCCTTCGCCTCCAGATGGCACTATGAAGCAGAAAAGAAAATTACTGTGAAATAATGAGTCCAATGTAAAGTAAAATTGGAAATTGAATTATAGCTGCAGAAAAAGGAAAGTAGCCTTGAGGTCCTGATCAGTCTGTACTCTTATCACTTTTGTTTGCTGTTCCATATGTTAGGTTACTGCTGAGTTAATAACAGTGCTTTAGCAGTTCAAGGCTTAGCAGAATTGTACTGGACATGAAATAAAGCTAAAATGAATTTGTGTCCAATATCATTGACATTAGTGCTCATTACTTCTCTGGTGTAATGCCTCAAACCATCTTAAATCAATTTTAAAGATTAGCCGTTATTTTATAAAGAAAATAAAATACATTTCAAACAGCAACAGAGCTGTAAGTGTAGTGTAATCTCATGAACAGTTAGTTACTTGTGTTTCTGCTGGTTGGCAGGAAACTTTTGAAGGTACGGCAAGAGGAAAATCTGTGAAACTAAATGCCATCCACAGAATTTAATGACTTCGCTTTTTGCTTGGTTACTTGGTATTAGACACGCAAATGTTAGAATTGCAGAAATGTGCATCCTCTCATGGTGCCTGTGAAAAACAGTAACAGTAGAGTTACTCTACAGTAAACTCCAGCATGTTATTTTTCTTTTCTTTTTCTTTTTTTCTTTTTTTTTTTTTTCTTTCTTTTTGAGGGGAAGGGAAGAGGAAGGAGGATATTTATTCCCCCGATTGCATAAACTGTAAAAGTGGATTTATTGTCTGGAATGATACTTTTACTTTTTGTTGCAATGTTTGTCTTTGTTTGGAATGTGTGTTTATCAAGAGTCAAGGCTGAAATCCTCTTTTAGTGGCTGCTGAATGATGGCTTTTCAAACTGTAATCATGAAGCTGTTGCTGTCAAGGTGTGTGGACCTCTAAATTCTGTGTTTTGAATAATTTTTACACAGCATTTGCTGGCTTCTAGACTACAAAGTTTTTCTTTGTATTAATACACTACACGCATTGATTTTTACACGTCTATTTGCTATGTTTGTATTTAAGTAAAATTGTGAGAATTTAGATGGGATTAAAAAGTCTTTCTCCAGGTATGAGTGTGTGCTTATTTTGAACTTCAGCAAAATCTGGTCTTTCTGAGACTGAATTTCAGTAGTACCTGGGTAGATCGTTAGGGTCATTGCAGACATTTCCTCACTGGAAGGTGTAAAGAGTTTGAGTTATTTGTTTGAGACTGCGTGTGTGTGTGTTTACCTAGGCCAGTGAAATGTGCATGTGTGCAAGTATCTTGTGTTTTCAAGTAGATATCTCTTATTACTTATTTTTAATTTGACAGATTTTATAGGCTTGAATGAAGCCAAAAAATCCTTTTGTGTGTTTATTAAACACTATTGTAATGTTGGCCACTTTAGAGAACAGTTTTCAGAACGTATTTGTGTTTTAAAACATTACAGTCCAAACACAGCATTAATCTTATTCATGCAAAGGAACTAATCAGTTATACTTTTTATTTTAGTCAGAGTACCTTTAAAATGCAATATTTCTTTCTGCTCTTACTAGTTCTTACATTAATATAATCTCTTGTTTCCTGTTGCATAGTAATAGTTTTTTGGTGAAAATGGGTAGAAATAGGTAAATATTGACTGACTCTTAATAGTTTTGAGTTGTTTAAAGATATTTTAATAATTTTCTGTGGAGCACTCTTTGGCATGGTCATAGGTTCTGATGTCTTTATTACATGAGTAAAATTACATGCACATATAAAAGAAGTCTCTTGTTAATCATTCTAGGATTTACATATTAAAGAATTCCTTCTGTAAAGAAATGTTGAAGAAGAGTTGCATATCTTTTTTTTTTTTCAAAATAGTGATGATGATCCTCAATTCTGAGGCTTTGAAAAAGTAACTCTGCAACTTTCTGTGTTACTGGAATGGATTGTATTTTGTTTACTCTCGTGTGTGTTAAGTAAATACACTGTGCTAAATTTATTTGGAGACTTAAAATATATATGAACCAAATATTAAAATGGACTTTTTAAAATAATAGCTGGAATGAAATAAAATTTAAGAGTCCCTGAAAACTGTTTGCAAGTAAACTAAAATCGATATTCAGTATTAACATTTTCATTCTAGCTTAAATATATGCATATTTGTAACAGAGTAAATAACTTTGTCTAATGTTGGCTCTATTGTTTACAGGTATGCCAAAGTCTTGATGTTGCACGTGTATGAAATCTGTTCTGTCTACACACTGTCTCTCTACATACTTTTTTATTCCACCTAACAAATTGATGACTTGTAATTTTTATAAAAGTTTAGCTATTAAAAGAAAAAAAAAACCCAACAAACAAAAAAGACCAAGTTTTCGTAAGAGTATATGCCTCCAACTGCCTAAAATTCATTAATTGATCCATGTGGTAATAACAGATGGTTAAATGGAAGAAATGTCCTTGAAGTTATTCTAATAGCAGATGTGCCTAACTATTAGCTTCGTGTTTTTACTCACCTAAAATTCCAAATAATGCAATAAGAAAGTAACACGCACCTAATCATTTTAATATGTTCGTTACCTTCTGTTACTGATTTAGGATTCATCTGAAAACTTAAAAGCAGGACATAATTTAGAATTCGTTCTGAGAAAACAGTTTAGAATATATGTGTCTGTGCGCAGCTTATATATAAACATTTGCCTTTTTTTCTTTTTCCAGGATCCTACAAGATGCATTATTGCTGTCAGATAGTAGGCTTCACCTCTTCTTACAGACTCAGCTTAGCCCAGAAGATATGGAGGCTTGTGTGTCTGGACAGACCAAATATTCTGTTGCTGATGCGATTCACAAGTTCGCCTCTTTGAACAGACGTTTTCCTGTAGAAGATGAAGAGAGAAAAAAAGGAAAAAATGATGCAGACTCTGATTCAGAGAGGTGATTTCTGTATTTCCTTACTTTCTGAGGTTATATATCCATACGTACACACGCGCATGCTTCGCTTTTTTTGTTGATGTAATACTAAGATAATGAAAAAATTAATTGACTGAGATTTTATTGAGCTGTGACAGCTCATCATAGAAGTCTTCACACACACCTCCACACTGAATTAATGAATGCAGTAGAAATTCAATTATCTGCATTCTGATTATGTGAATTTCATTTAGTCAGACTTGAATTATTCGCGTTTAAATTATCTTGCTAAAAAAATATCCAACTGCACTCCAAATGGCTAATTAAAAGTCCAAATTTCCTGTCTCTCTTTGTGACTGGAGATAATTAAAGTTCTCCTCTGTTACTCAGGCTTTGAGTGTGTTGTGAAAACCAATTTCCTCCTTTTATTTTTTTTTTTTCTCCCCCCCTCTCCCCTTTTCTGCAGTTCATCCTCCGGGCTCCGACCTAGTGATGACAGCATTTCATGTGGATGTAAAGCAAGCCCAGCTTCTGAAGAATCATGAAAAATCATTCCTCTATTACTATCTTAAGGACAGTACAAAGCAGTTCCTGCTCTGTTTACTGGTTACGTGTGCCACATAAGCAGGGCTGTCTGGTAACGCGTACCTAAAAGACCCATCATCAATACAACCATATGTCCTTACGAAATAGTCAAAACAGACCTCGATACTATCTTCTTGTTGATTTTTTTTTTCTAATGTATCTTGATTCAGGTCTACATGTTACCTGTTTATGTTTTTGTGACTGTTAAAATCTCAGTATTGGGTAAGTCCTTTTCTGGCATACGTGGCAATTAAAATATTTCCCTCAGTGAGTGCATGTCTTGGATCAGAAAAATAAAGATAACTTAATTCCTCATCTTAAAAGTTGGTATATCGTATTAAACATATTCAAAGCATCTTTTTGTAATTTGCAGCAGAGAAGTTTCATCTTTAGAAGTCATTTAACACTGGTGATGAAATTACACACCCCACCAAGGTACTCACTTTTTAAAGTAGCTCAGCAACATCAGCAAAACAACATTCATACAAACTATATGCTGCTGACAATTTGAGATATAAATAAATACATGTTTCCATGGTCTTTCTGTAGTGTTTACAGAAAGCCTGGTTTTATCATGCGCGAGTACTGAAGGCAAAAATTTTCGAGTATGGTTGCTTAGAAGTTTAGAAATATAAATAAAAATTACATCATTTCTAGGCTTGATGGAGGTTCTCAGTTCCCAGGGAATTATGGATACTCATTTGCAGTGAAAATCCTGGATAAGGCTCATTGAAACCGATGGCTGAATTTTGCAATGACCTTGCTAAGGCCAGGATTTCACCCAACATGTTTTACTTTTGGCACTTATAACTGAAGATGCTGGGAGAGATGTTTTAGTTTAGCAGCTGAAATGGAGAGGTGATGATAATCACATAGCTATAACACGCTGTATGGATGTTGTCCTCTCCACTCTTTGGGAGTAACAGGAGCTGCTTATTTCATTGTGGCTGTAGTTAACACGTTGGAATATTGACTTTTTCACAAACAAAAGGCAGGCTTAAACACAACTTCGTAACCACCAACACTTATTTTGATTAAATGTCAGTTTTGCTCTTTATTGTTCACAGCAGCTGCGTAGTGTCTTGTCCCAGATTCTGTCAAAGGAGTATGTTTCACTGTGGTGTTGTATTTATATTTGACATTTAACTGCTATTAAAAAGAGCTAGGGGGTCTGATCACCCTAGCAAAGCTTCCATTAACTTCAGTGCTGTAGTTACCGGCCTAGAAATGGATATAAATACATGCTTGCTTTTTTTTTTTTTTTTGTAAGAATTATGTGGTTACTTTCAAAGAAGGAACATTTTAAACCTGTGAATTACAGAAACAATGGATTATTAAATGGCCAGCTAATAAGGGCTAGCATAGACATGTGTGGGCATGCTTTTTTAAAGCATCCAGATGGGAATCTGTGTAATTTTAGAACCATGTTTTAATAGCCTTGAGAATAACATCTCTTAGGTAACTACTTTAAGCCACTGTATTTTGTTGATGGCAGCACTTTTTAAAGATAAATATCCATGTTTCTTTTCCTTTGGTCTTACTGATTTGCACAAATGTATCTATTCACTTTCTCAGCTTGTGTGTTAGTTAGCAGCAATGTTATTTTAATCTAAAAGTGATAACAATTAAAGCAACAAGTTATCATAAAAAAGTAGCTTAAAAATAGCTGTTATTGCCAGGCACAGATTTTGATTTCTTGACTTCTCTTCTTTTTTTTTTTTTTTAAATAAGTTGGCACATTACAAGAAAAATTGTTTAGTGAATTTATTTTAAAAATGGGAAGGATATAAAAACAAAAACTGGAATAATGTCTGAGAAGGATACTAATGTTTTTATTTAACACAGTGTGGTTTTTTCTTTTGTTTTAAAAGATTGAGCTTAACTGTTGCAGCACTTTACAGTTCTGGCCTCCTAGGACATCTTCAAGATCTGCAAAAAATTACAGAAACACAAGGTTTGGAAAGCCTTTGTGGTGGTTTTTTGATTTTTTAATTCTAGGAGCTTATCTGTAGGCCAGTGAGTGTTTTTCAAATGAAGATGTTTCTGAAATAAATATTTGTTTTCTAATAGCTCTGTTGTTGTTCTGTTATTTTCTTGTCACTCTGTTAAAAAATTTTAAGACTACTATAACAGAACTTTCTTCTCAGCTTTGCCAGAGATTTGTTTAAATATTTATCTTTTGAATGTTGCTTGTGTAGCTAGTATTACTGGAATTTTTTGTATGAAAGGGTGAGGAAAAGTATTCCATGCTCTCTAGTATGTCCACTTTCTGTATCAGCTGTATGTAATGGCATATAAATGCTTTAAGACATTTTGTTTCATTTGGAACATTAAATATAACTATTACAAATTTAAATGTTAAAAAAAAGATTTTTAATGTCCTTTGTGACCTCAGTGATTTGGTGATTTCTCAACAGTGGCATGCAGTTTGATCAGTTGATCACTGGTATTTTGATTCTCATTTTTTAGTTTTAAATAATGCTGACATTTCCTGCTAGTTTGTTTTATTTTGTTTTTTAACAGGCTAATATCTAATTTATAAATTAGAAATAGTAATCAGATTGCATTCTATCTAATTGCAGTATTTCTGCCCTCAAAAGCTGTGCTTTATCTTTTGCTTAGAACTTTATATCCTCATTTTTATGATGATTTCCTAAAAGCTTTTAAGTAATTAAATAAAACAAGTTACTACTTTCTAGCTCATGTTTAAACCTGACAGTGAGCTTTCCTTTATTTCAATATCAATATTCTAATCACCTTATGACTTATCATGTGTGATTTACTCTTCAATTATTTTGTAATATGTATATATATACACATATGTAAATACACTATATATATACAGTGTGTATATATGTGTGTGTGGAGAGAGAGAGAGAGAGAGATACACACACTGTGTATATACACACACCCACACTGTTGTGCTTGGGTTTTCACTTCATTTTGATTTTTACAAAAAGAACAGCAAAAAAACAACAGAAAGATGAGAAAGATGGTGTATTGGGAATGAAATATGTTTAAATAGCAATGTAGATCTATAGCACTGAGAAAAAATTATACTCAAAATGCCTCACTGCAAACTTCAGTGTCCAGGTCTTTTTTTGACATGTGATATACCGATATTTTTTTTTCTCCAGAGGAATATTTAAATTTTTATAATTATTATGAATTATTAAAACACAGTGTTTGTGACTCGCTCTGTTGTAAATTACATAGTGCAGATAAAGTCAAAAGAATAAACCTTCCATGTTCCTGTGTCGTCTCCCTGTAATTGCAGGACTAGGCACAGGGGGAAGGACGGGACTTTACCCTTCTTCTCTAGCTTTTACAATGTTGCAAAAATGTAAATAATGATTTCCAGTCTCAGACTGATTCTTTTCACGAAAGGCCTAAACGCTTTAGGAAAGACACAACTATTCTCTTCTTCGGCGTTAAAAATGCTGTATAACGGTTTAGCTCGCTTCTTTGCCTTCTGGAACAAAACCTCCTTAGAAATTAATTCAAATGGCCTTGTAAAACAGAAATCGAACTCTCGCCTTTGGGCTCGAATCCCGCGGGTTTGACTTCGAGGCGCCCGTAGCATCCGTACCGGCGGGGATGGGAGCGGCAGCGCCGGCTGCCCGCGGGGCTCTGCCGCCGGTGCGAGCGACGAGCGCGGGGCAGGACTTAAAAAAAGGAGGGAGGGGGGAAAAAAAACAACCAACAGGGGAAAAAAGAGAAAAGGCAGGCAGGCAGCATCCCAGACCGCGCTCCCCGCTGCGCCCCGGCCCGGCCCTTCCTCGCGCCCTGCCCTGCCTTGCCTTGCCCGGGGGACGCGGAGCGGGGCGAGAGCCTTACCTGGGGCCGCCGCGCTGTCCGCCCCGCTCCGCCCCGCGCCCGCCAGGCAGGGAGCGGGGCCTCCCAGCCTCCATCCGGTAACCCGTGGCAACCGCAGCCATGGCAACGGCGGGGGGGCGCGAGGGCCCCGCGGAAGGGAGGCGGCACAGCCCGCCCGGGCCCGCGCCCCCGCCCGCACGGCCACCAGGGGGCGCTGTGCGCCAGCGGGAGCGCGCCGGCGGGCCCGGGCCGGGCGGGGCCCCGCGCTGCGTGCGCGCTCCGTGCGCGCTCCGTGCCCGCGGCCCTCCGCGGGGGCGACCGAGCCTTTTTCCTTTATTTCTAGTTTTTTATGCTCCCCATCAGCCTCCCACCCCTGAGCCCCTCCCGCAGCCGCGCAGCTCCGCAATCGGGCGAAACAAGGGAGGTGCCCACCGCGCTGGGGATGGGGCGCAGCCGGGGTGGGGAGGGGCTGCACCTGCCCCCCACGGCTCTGTTGTTGTTTTTAAAATATATTTTACGTGTCGTTTATTTATTTATATTTTTATACAAAAGCGATTAGGGCGCAGCGCAGAGCAAAGGCGAGACATTTGCCAGCCTCGGTGGCAGGGAGGCGGCTCTTAAATGGAGGCCTTTCTGCGGAACAGCAAGAGCCAAAAGGCCTTGTGTCACCCAGTTATGTAAGACACAATCTCTCCTGAAAATGCACAATGAATCGGGAAGGATTTATGTAATTAATTGACCAGTCTTAACCTGTTATCGTGATGTAAGGAATTTGGAACTCATTAATTTGGGCCCTGACAGATTTCATATTAGAGCTGGCAAATATGGATTGAGCCTCTTATTCTTGTAGCAGCTGGAATTTCCATGACAGTGAGGATTAGTGAAGAAGACCTATTGCTCAAGTCAAACTGCCTCTTTTGTAATCAGCAGCCCTGCTCTGCATTAAAGGGGTAATGGGAAAGAGGAAAAAAATAAATACCCAAAGAAAAAAAAGAAAAAAAAGAGAGAGAAATGTATTCATGTATGGAGCAAAGCAGGGGAGGGAGAGGAGGGATATATCCTGGAGAGCACAGGCACCAGAGTTGGATTTTCCTAGCTCCGTGGCAATGAAAATGCCACAAAGGCAGCCCTGGGATGATGTATAGGGAAAGTGCCTGAAGGTCTGTAGCATCAGCATGGGCCTTGCTGCCTCAGGCAGACCTTCAGATGGAGTCTCCTGGGAGCCACTAAGCACCTGAGGCTGCAGTGCCAGAGGTTCTGGTAACAGGGTCTAGGCTGCCAAGAGCTGGAGGGATTTAGAGATAGAGATGTCATGATACTGGGGAAGGCAGGAGTGGGAGGTACCTTTCTTTCAGCCTGGACTGTGACTCCCTCCCCAGTGGGGAAAAGGATGCTCAGGGTGGGTAAGAACCAGGTCCAGGGACAAGGACAGGCCTCCATGCAGCCATGGCAAGCGTGGCTCTGCTGCACATGATATGCCTCAACTTCAAGACAAGAGTAAGAAAACTCCCTTTGTCCACTGGTTCCTGACAACCTCTCAGTATGGTTTTTCATGGTGCCTGGCTGGGGCGGGCCCTCATCCCATTATAATTTCTTGGCATTGGTATAATAGTTATATATACCAATTACCAATACCATTGAGTGCAGACAGTATGGAAACAGTCTAGGAGCTTTTATTTTCTCTCCTGGCAACCTGTTAATGACTGCCCTGGTAGTGAATACAGTTGTTAGCCAAGACATTAAATGGCTTTCATGATGCATCATCGTATTTCTACATGCTAAGTGTTTCCCTGCTCTTGTGATAAATGCTATGCAGAGATGGAGGGGTATTTTTCCTTTTCTTATTGTTTCTTTTCTTTATGCCCTTTGATAGTTGAACATTTCCCCTTCATGATTGCTTAGATCTGCCATTTGCTTCTGTGGAGAAAGGAAAAGAAGTAAAACAGGGGTTTGGACAGTAAAACCACAATTGTTTGCAACGACTGTAAGGGCAAATGCAGATTAAAAATAAAACACAACTAATAAGGCCTATGTGGCTTGAGTCCTCTGGACATCTTTGGCCATATACATATTGTCTTGTTGTCCATCATTGTATTGGAATGATTACATGAATCACAGTACCAAAACTTGAACATTCAGTCCTAAATCTGGGAATCTTCTAAGAGTTAAGCACTTAGTGCTGGAGTCCTCACCACATTGTAAACTCTTTGAAGAAGGGCTGCTGTGTCTTGGGCATATAGATCTAGCTCCATTGTACGCTTCACATTGCTCTTGTAGTTGTCAGCTAATAATCTGGATCATAGTTTTAATCTCCTCCATTCAAAAGAACAATTAAACCCAATCCAGACCAAGAGATTGCAATTTGATTGTGCTCCTTCAAAGAATGTATTTTATTTTACTGTCTCTTGATAAATTAAAAAATCTTCACACGTGTCAGCTATCACACATTTCCCCAAAGGTAGGGAATAATTTATCTTTTGTGATGGTACACCAAACTCAACCATTGTCTCACTCAGTTTATCTTTGCTTTTTTTAATGATCAGGAGGAGCAAACTACTCAGGTAGTGCTGCAGCTATAGGTTTTACTAAAATGTACTAAATTTTTATCAGTCACAGCTAATTTCCATGTTAAATGTGCCAGCATATGCCTGAGCTTAGAATTATTTCTAACAGCAATAAAATACATTGTAAAGTTTAAATGGATGCTGTAATTACAAGTATTTGCACTTTCTCTGATTTTTTCCCATGGTTATATTTAAAACATGCCTGAGTGGTAGAACTTTCCTGTGGCAGTGATGACTTTGAGTGCTTGCAAAATTACTCGTAGTGTCTTCTCCTTTTTTTTTTTTTTGCTTGTAAGAAAACAGTCATCAGCTGAGATGAATATTTTGTCAGATTCTTACGTTATTTTTATTCTTTCGTGGTTAATCAGAAAACAAAGCGAAAACATGATACAGAAAACTGAATACAGAAAAAAAAAACAAGCCTTCTGAATAAAAACATATTTGCTTCAGATATTTTGTAACTTACAACAATACCAGTACAAATACTAAATGCAAATTTCACAGTAGAATTGGTTAAGACATATCAAGTGCTGGTTCAGTTGAAGTCAATGGTAAAAACTTCATGCTTCTTATGCTGAGGGTGAAAACATTCTATCTTCTGAAAGGCACTCAGATTAAAAATGACATTTTTGTTTGAACAAACAGGTGGCCTTTTAAAATGTGCTATAGTTAATTTCTCCCTCAAAACAGAAAAATGTCTGCTTTGAAATAGAGAACATTTTAAAACAATCATTTTCAAATATGGTGCAAACTCATTTTTTGTTTGTGAAAGATAATAGGTAGTAGATGAAGTTCTGGATTTATTTTCTATTTTTGGTGTACTTATGCTTATGTTAAGTCATGAGTCTTCAATGTGTGGTATCATAGGATCATAGAATGGGTTGGGTTGAAAGCAACATTAAAGATCATCTAGCTCCAACTCCCCTACCACAGGCAGAGACTCTTTCCACTTGACCAGCTTGCTCAAAGCCCCATCCAACCTGGCCTTGAACACCTGGGGGATGGGTTGTCAACGACTTCTCTGGGCTGCCTATTCCAGTGCCTCACCACCTCACAGTAAAGAATTTCTTCCTAATATCAAATTTTAACCTACCCTCTTTAAGTTTAAAGCCATCACCCCTTGTCCTAACTGATCAATAATAGTGATGATAAAGTGGACTGTGAAGTTTATCCTTTCTTTTTTGTATGTTTGTGCTTTTAAAGTGCCATGTATTTCCAGCTGCTAAAACCTTGCATAGGTTCTTGTTTCCTGTTACTTGCACAGGTAATGAAAACTGTTTCAAAAGACAGTATCTCCTTGTTCTTCAGAAAGGGAGTACTTGTGATTTTTCTGAAGTCACGCCTCTGAGCTGAGCATCAGGAATCTTGATTCTGTTTTATTTCCTATTTAAGCAATACATTCTTAAAAGGTTTCTGTGAGGAAAAGGCAGTCAGCGGCCATAGGTGGCCAAACATCTTAAAAGCTTGAGTTGGATGAAGGTGTTAAAAACTTGAAAATGCAGCCCTGAGTTCTTCAGAGCACTTCTCACTTGGGCCTGGATGCTCTGAGATATTTTAACAGCTCACTCCCTGAGTTGTGTTCATCTGGATATGTGATTATTCTTGGAGGCTTTTTTCCCAAATTTTGGGCTTGTGTATTTATCCCTGTGTGGGGATGAAAACAGTCAGTGTGGGGCTGAGAGACGGGCAGGTCTCCCAGGAGGGAGGCTTCTCCCTATTCCTGTCTTGCCCTTGCAGTCTACTTTCAGCATTTGCTGGTGGCCCCTGTCTGAAAGCAGATTCAGAGTCACAGTAACTGCTGGTTTGACCCAGTTCTTGCTTTTTTGAAGGCAATGGCTGTCAGGTAGTAAGATACAACTTGATCTGGATCCAGCTTATCCCTTGAAATTGGGCTTTAATGAGAGATCTCAATGTGGGACAGGAGTTAACCCACAAGGCCCAGGGTTCCTGTGTTCCCATCTGTGTCTGCACACCACCTTTTACTTCCAATGATCATTTGAAAGCTCTGCATGTTGAATTATGAGACTGAAGCACTAAAAATGTGGGCAGAGCTTTTCTCAGAAGTTAACATTGGCTTAGGGAGATTGGTTCCTAAAAAAATTCAGTTGCTTTGACTCATTCCCTGAAGAAGCCCACCACACCCCTTATGTTCAAGGGTCTTGATGTTCAAGACCCAGTCCTATGACAGAAAAGTAACCATGTGAATGTCCACCTTGGAACAGTAGTACTTAGCCACAAGAAATAACTTCATTGGAAGAGTAACCTGTTTATAGTAATAGGATAGCTTCTTATTGCATGGCAAGAAATGCCTTTTAAGTGCTGTTTCTATGAATCTTCTATTTTGTTACTATTTTCTGCCCTCCAAAAGACCTAAAACTCTTGCTACTTCTAATGGTCTAAAGCAATGGGAGAGGAGGTGGGATATGACTGTCTACCCATAAAAATGCTGCCAATTTAGTCACATACCAAAAGAAGTATAAAAGCAAGTTTTGATCCTGGATGGTTTGAATTTTGCTGGCAAGTCAAAGCTCCACCCTGGCACCAGAGTCAGCACATCATGGGCTGGATATAGGAAGTTAATAATTTGTCTGTGTTTAGGATAAAGCTTCCCCGTCCAGAGTTTCAAAGCCTTTTGTGATGAGGAATTAATTCATCCTTACAATAAACAGGATCTACTATTTTACAGCTGAGGAAACTGAGGAACAGTGAAGTGACCACAATGATGTACCAGGCATCTCTCACAGATAAGGGAAGAACAGTGTTCCTCCTGCTGCTGGGCTCCGCTGCTTTACCTGATGAGAGAGACAAAGTGCCATGCTCTTTGTGAAAATCTCACCCCAGCTATCAGCATGAAGCACTTCTAAGAGGTAGCAGAGGGGTCCCAGTTATTGATGTTTGATTTAAAACACCTGAAAGGCTTTTTCTTTTACTTCCAAGCACTGTGCACTCCGGCTCTTGGAAATCAAACTCCCTCTGGCATCTGTTGCATTTGAAAATTTTGGGCTAATTATCTTTGGGGTTGCAGTGTTCAGAACAGAAATTTATGTCTGTTTTGTAAAAAGAATGTTACTCAGTCTTCTCACTAATTAAAAAATCAGGAGGAGAGAAGAGAGGCAATTAGGGTACCTTGTTTAGCTTGGTTAAATAAGCAGCACTGACAGGATTTTCTCTGAGGGATACTTGGAGAAGTGCTGTGGTTTAGTTGCCATCAGATGGTGTTAACATTGGAACTGGACTGAAGGAAGTGGAGCTGATGTTGACTGGAAAGTATAAGAAAGATTGACTTTGGCCAGATCTTTCAGTCTTTACTCATCCATCCATGACAGTACTTACTAAAACAATTTGGAGCCACTAGCATGAGTGAAGACCATTTGTGCGAATGAGCACAGCAAACTTCCCTTACCAAAGTTGTGTTGCCTGTTCAGCTGATTCCAGCAGATATCCTCCTGGTGTGAATTTCTTCTGCTGATGGGATGTATGGTCTGACCTTTCATAAGTAAAAAAAGTCTCGAAAATTGACTTAAAATATAAGCATTATAGGTAAATACAATTTTTTTAGATTACAACAGCTCATTTAATTAAAACCAAGAAGAATCTTTTAAGGTTCATATTTTAGTTTCTGGGCAGATCTTTTTCTTGAGATGGCTGGTGACTGAAACACTTCACCAGAAGGCTCTGCAAGCCTATCCTTAATTCTGCATTGTTTGTAGAAAGAGTGAATGACTTCTGAGAAGGAGATGAAGACTGTGCCAAGGACAGGGCATTGTGCTGTGCTGGAGCTCTACTGGATCTTCCCTCCCACTTTGTTCCTTACTAATCACAATGGCTTCCTACAATGCATTTATCAGCACAGGCCACTGCCTGTAAATAAGAAAGTTCTTGTCCTTTCCAAAAGCCAGAAGTACAATGTTATCTTTCCTCTTTCCCACAGAAGAAAGCCATTAGGAAATTCCTTGGTTTAGTTTGTCCCTCCTTGTTCCTGGATAATGTTGGAGCCATTGTAAAAAGATGAGGCTTATGTTTCCTTCTGAAGATGGCAAACTCATTGATGCTTTGTATTGAAGAGCTGGATGTGCCCTGATGTGTTGCATCCTGTAAGGAGAGGAGTATTCTGGGCTACTTCAGGGCTTGGGATTCCACAAAGAATTTTGCTGGTCTGAGAACCAAGTACTTGGTGTTTTTCTGGATGCAACACAAGGAAGCAGAGTCCTGAATGTTAAATTTAGTGAAACATAATTTGGAGAGCCAGTTCATGACCGTGGTGGTGATGTGCTTGCACTAGTTCATAACTATCAACTTTTGCATGCCCTGAAATTTCTTTGCAGGCAGTGTCCAAATTCCCATGTGGGCATAGCTCAAGAAGGAGAGACCTCAAAGATTTGGCTTTGTAAAGTGAAATGTAGTTCCTAGAGAAGGATCTTCCAGCAGTTCTCTGTTTGCCATAGCTGGGAAGGCAAGGAGGAGCCCCTGGATGAAACCCTCCTGCCACAGCTGAGGGAGACTTCTTTGGCTGTGGGTTAGTGTCAGGCATGTCAGCAGCAGGAAAGTCACTTCTCTTGCTCATTCCCTGTTTGCACCACTTTGATGTGGTTTCACCCTGCTCAGATTCCCCCCAGGAAACGGTGCTTTGAGGTCTGCTGAGAGACATGTGCTGAACTCTGCCACTTGAATGCATGACTCTTTGCAGCTCCCATGATAGATCTGGAGAGTTCAAGCTTCCCTCTCACTTAGGCAGGTATTAATACTGTGCACATGCAGAAACTCCACAGACAGATAAAAGATTTTACTTCTCATGAATCACAGATTAACAACCAAATCACCCCCACTTACAGAAGTCATCCCCTGGGGTCAAAAGAACCATTTGTGTTAGCAGGAGAGGCAAGACCTCCCAAGATGTGCCAAAATGATCCTGAGATGAAATTGCTCTGGTCTTCCCGGGAGGGCCTGCAGCATCTTGCAGGGTCGGCTCCATAAATTGTATGTTCTTCAGGGCAAGGACCTTGCCCTGCGATTTGTCTGGGAAGCACGTGTTCAGTGCACCATACTGCAAATAATAAATAACCACTTTAGCTGCTGGCTGGGCTTGCGCTTATGAGTCAATTCTCCCTCCTGATTCATTTCTTATTTCGAGATACCAGCAGTGCAGTTTTACTGGAGTATGTCAGCGCTGGTGTTAGCCTCCTGCTCATCCCTTGCTCATAGTAAGGCAACTGTCATCTCCTGTCTGCAGCATACTTTACAGCACTGAGGAAGAATATTAATAAGATTCCCAAAAGGCTTGCTGGCACTTTTGGTGGAAAGGTTTCCTGCAATGGATGTGTAGCAAAACTCCCAGGAGACAGATGGAGAAAATCCTCCCACTGAGAAGAGCTGGTGTCATCCCATTTCATTGTCTCTGCGTCACTGCAACACTCCTGTGACTCTTGACATGCTGCTCTGTGCTGCTCTAGCTTGTGCTGCTCAATGTAATTTCCTTGGTTGAACATCTTTATTTTAGAATTGTAACAAGGTATTAACTAGTTTCCCTCTGCCTAACTGTTGGCTGTTAGCGGTTTGAGTAACAGTATCCTTCCTTTTCAGGTCAGCTAGACTTCTGCTTTTGCCATTTGATTTTGCATCACATTTTAAAAAAAACTTCAACCTTATATGCTATATTTCCATGCAGGTTAAGGGCTCAGGATCACATCAGTGTGTGTGACAAGGAAACCAGAAATACACTTTGTCAGTGAGTAACAAAAACACTTAGTCCAGTAGACAAGAAAAAAAGGCAGACGTAGAGAAGCCCAACGTCAGGTGATGAGGCCTGACATTTACTAGATCTGTTTCTTTTGGGGGAGCTGGCAGAGTTTACTTGTTTACTACAAAACTGATAGGAATGCCCTTTGAAAAGCAGTGGGCACCCTTGCTGTGGTTTCTTAGCCGTCTCACTTACTGCCATCACACATAATCCTGCCTGGGAAGTCCTGGAGTGTGGTCACCCCTGCCCTGCTCTGGTGGGACTCTTTGTGCTCTCACTGTCCCTTGCCGGGGTTCACCCTCCTCTCCATGAGTGCTGTGGCAGGGTTCAACTCTGCCAGAGGCACCTTGTCAGGGTGTGCCTGACATCAGTGAAAGGGGACAGGCTGCCTTTTCCAGGTCTGCTCCTGAGGACACCCCTTAAATGCAATGTGGGCATCCTCAGTAAGTCTGTGGACATAAGCAGGGTTGCTTTCTAAATTAAGAGATAAAGTGCAAAGAAAGAAGGCTTTTAAAGTAAAAAATCCGTTATATTAATCTTTGAAGAGCTCCCATTAGATGCTGGCAACCGCAAGCCAATCCAGCAGCTGCATTTGCAGGTCTTGACCTTTGTTATTTTAATATTCTTTGGGTTCAAGGAGACAACTCTTAAATGGAATTAGGAGTCTATGAGCTGGCTCTGTATTTGTAAGCTGATGCTCATCCACTTGACCAACAGATTGCCATACTTTTTATTGCTTCTTCATGCATCATATATATATATTTATACAGTTGAACAAGCGTAATACTTTAGAATGTTCGATCAATATATCAACTGCATCATCCAGACTGATATTTCTTGGTGTATTCAAATAATAAATTCCTAACTACTGCATAAACTACACTGAGTTTTTGTTTCGTTTTGTTTTCAGATTGAAAATCTGAAACCAGGGAGCTAATGTACATGAGTTGGCCTGTTCTGAATCTTTGTCATCTTAGACAGCCCTGCTTATTGCCAGCTCATTTCGCAGAGATCTATTTCAAATCAACTCATAAATTATTAATAGTACATGTGTAGGTCATAGAGACGCTAACCCTGACAATCACACCCTAATATTCTCTCTTTAGCATCAAAAATAAGAAAGGGGATGTGAATAATCAATATTCAACAACCATGGTACATCTCATACAGATGTGGTATATGCACTTAGGAAAAAAAACCCCACATCTTTGAAAAACCTGTCAGGCTGGCATTAATCTTGCATGATGAATAATGTGGCAATCTATGAATTTTTAACACCTTTAAAATGATAAAATTGTGGGATGTGATATCCAAAAGTAAATTTGTTCAAATTGGAGAATATTTTTGATCAAATGGAGATATTGAATAATGTGTAGAAAAATATTTAAACATCAATTTAAATTGCACAGCAGGCAAGACAGTTTGTACGGGTTTGTGACTGGGAGCAGCTTTCCGTCACAAATAATTCGCCTGCAGATTTAATTATAACTCAAAGCTTAAGCAGTAACTCTTCTGAGAAGAGCCCTTACTCTGGAGGCCCTGAACAGCTCCTGGGGCTGTCTGGCAGCTCTTGCCCCCCAGCCATCGCTGGCACAGGAAGGGCCACACAGTTCCTTGCCTTGCCTGGTTCCTGCTGTGCAACACCCTCTACAGAAAACACCACCAAATCAGAGCAGGATGCTTCCAGAGAGGATGTAACACGGCAGCAGAAAGGAGTAGGAGCAGAATTTCCCCTTTTATTCACATTAGGGCTGAATCCTGGAGGTACTGCACACACTGGGCTCTTGGCTACCCCTGGGCACTGTCGGCCCTCCCCAGTGAATAGGATCAGGCACTTGCTCAGCTGATAGTGCTTGGTGGAAGAGGGCAAGTTTGGGTTTCCAGTCTGGAAGGAAATGAACCGCTAATACACAGGAAATAATGGAATGCATGCTGTTTTACCTGAAGTTCAGTACAAATTTGTTGTTGACATTCATGGGGACAGGATCAGACTTTTTATTTGAAGCTGCCTTGCTCTGAGATTGCCTGACAAACACTAAACCAAAATGCTTCATTTAGAAACTGTCAAAAAGGAATTACTAACATTTTATACTTATTAAAATTGCTATATGTGTTCATGTAAAGGAACTAGAGAGCAGCTGGACATTTTAATTTTCACTCTATACAAAATAAAAATGACACTTTAGAACTTTACCTGTTTTTTTAAATCCTTCTAATGAAAGCATTTTATTTTACCTGATTTTTATTGGATGGAAAATAAAATGTGTTTGTTTCCCCAGATTTGAGGAGAATTAACATGTATCTGATTGTTAATATTTGATCCTTCTTTAATTATTTATGGTATCAAGGAATGAATCTGTCAAGTAAATAATGAAATGCGTACATGCAGCATATGTAATTAGGTTAGGTGCATAAATCCAGAGTGTTCACTTTATAGTTGTCAGTGCAAAATTTATTAATAATGAGAAATGCTAAGTGAAGAAAATTCCTAACAGTCTACTCATTAGTGTAGGTTAGAGCAGTTGCTGAAAAGGAAAGTTATCATTCCTCTCTTATTGCATTTCATCATTTCAGAATGTTAGTAAATCCTTATATATTTTCCTCATCTTTGCTGTAAATGGATAAGATCAGTCTTTAAGTTGTGCTGGGAAGGTGCACTTTGTCATCACTCTGCAAACAGACAGCTATCAAAGTAGAGGGATTTTGCAGCTTTGTGTAATTTAAAGCCCATAATGTTGTACCCCAGCCTTGCTTTCCTTAGGACACAGGAGTTCCTATATGTTTAAAGGGGATGAACTGCACTGTATTTGCCTCCTGGTACTTTAGGACTAAGGGTGATGAATGAATGCTTAAACACAACCACAAATGTGACTGCACATTTGTAAGGGGGATAGGACACAGACAGCACAAAATGGTGGGTGATCCAGCCCGTGTTTATTTGTGTTGTGTGTCGTCTCCTGCATTAGCAGAAGTCACACAGCCATAGTCTGCACACAATGTGTCTGCCTAGAACATACATGTATTAGAAAAGCTCAGCTTTTAAAGGTCCGAGTTCGTAGCCAGTTGTAACAACTGTGAGACCATCTATTACAAGTGAAGTGGTGCATCTGAGTACTTTTTGGGCCATGAGTGATTTGTGTGGTCCACACAATCACAAACCTTAATGCCAAGGGTGGTGACCTGAGCGAGGAGCTGTGTGCCTGTGCCTGGACCCAGGAGTATACAAGCCACACTAATAGGCTTTAACAATGGGACTATGTCCCACGTCACTCTTACCACCCCTTTTCCTTAGCTTGCTATCAAGTTGTTTCTGCTTTTTGCAGATTAAGGGGGAAATGGTTCTAGTTAATAAAAAACAAAACAAAATTAATCTGCGAGTTTATTCCTTTTGGGGTCTGAGAAAAATGTCTGAGAGAGATGAAACACCTGTTTGAGACAGAGAACTGTCATTGTGGGACCACAAAGAACATTTCTCAATCCCAAAAGGTACTTTTCAGAGCTCCCTCTCTGAAAGAATATTTGATTGCTAAATGTATATTTAAAACAATATTTCAATATCATTTTGAAGCTTATCATTATCACAAGCACTTCATGGGCTAATTCTCTATATCCAAGGATAGGCATTCACCCCAGCTCACTTTTGCTGTGGAAAATTAGATATCTAGTCTGAATTAGTCATCTGGGCTCCCTCTACACTCATTGAGATTCATCGCAGCCTGAAACTGGCGCTCGAGGCTAAGCCTAAGATACAGGAGGTGAATCACTCTCTGGAGATGCTGTGTCTCTTCTTGGGCTGCAGAAAGCTGATACTGGAAGCCTAACTAACTAAATGAGATGAGCTGAATCCCACACTATGCATCTGTGCTGTATCTGACTTCTACCCATGATCTTAAAGGGAAGGTTATGACACGATGACCCCAAGGTAACTGAAGCTCTTGGAGACTGACCATGCAACCACAGCAAAGTGCTTATGCTGGCTGTGCCTTATTTCTCCAAAACATTAAAATAAAAAGGACTGGATTTGCTGATCAGCAGAGGCTGACCTAAGTCTGGGCTGTCACTGAAAGCCCCCAACCTGAAGCTGCATAACTGTATATCCATATCCCTCACTTCTGCTGGCCTCAGCATCCACATAGCGCAGCAGGCAGCTGCTTTGAGAGCTGATTTGGCTGAGCACAAGTCTTTGGGAGGTGTCTCAGGGTAACTTTTCATTTTTAGAGATCTAGCTGACCACGCAGCCCCACAGTCACTAGTGCTGGCACAAGGGAGAAAGAAGATGGGAAGGCAGCAGTTGCCAGTGTTGTGAAGTGGCAGGGTTGCTGCTGCTGGTAGCAGTGCAAAATTAAACGGATTGTGAAATTGAACCCTGAGCAAAAGGATGCTGACAGCCATTCATTAAATTTTGTATCACGCTGTTAGATTTTAATCACAACATTCTGGATCAGAATCACAAATCCTCTTATCTGCCGTAAGAGCTTCTTTCAAGCTTAACATTTTTATGCCCCATATAGGATGCAACAATATTCATCTCTGCTAGTCAAGCTTAGAAATGCATTAAACTGTCCAACCAGAAAATCAGGAACAGGCATTTAGTGATGCAAAATGGTCATTCTGCAACCTAATGCCTAAGGGACAGATCAGTCATCACAGACTCCCACTTCTGCCTGAAAAGACCAATTAGGTGACTCTGCCTATTCAACTATCAATACAGGATTGCTCCCAACAGGATATTCCCCTGTGCTTTACCCACTCTAATTTTAAATTACTCAAGTGCCAAGACTTCTATCACTTCCCTGGGGTGACCATTACACAATTGAAGGCCTCACCGTGAGGAAATGTTTCCTGATATTCTGTCACAATTTTCCTATGCTTAGACTCATCCCTTTTTGCCTAGTTACACATTCTTGAACAGCTCTACCTTCTTTCATAGCCACATCATTGCAAAACGTAACGAGAGCTAGCATCGTCCTCCCTGCCTGCCTTTTTTTTTTTTTTTGTATAATGATTCCTGGCCACTAAACACATAAAGGAAAAGTCAGTTATTTCAACCACTGGTATCATTATTGGTGATGTTCAGGTGCTGAGGTGCCCTGATCATTCAGCACTGAACAAAGTTGCTCCAAGAGGAAGAGTTTTCTGCGCACATCCTTTGAGGAAGGATGATAAAGGCTGAACAAAGGGAAGTCTAGGAAAAAAACCCACCAACTTCAGGTGTTATGTACTACTGTGGAAAGAGGAGTTTGCTGCTCACACATGAGTCCCCTAACAAAAAATAATTAGGATAAAACTCCTCAGAAGAAGACCTTAAGGCTCACTCTGTATTTTGAGGTTTTGGTAGATAGGTAAATGTCAGAGCTCAGTGGGTTCCGACTGGTTCAGGCAAGAGGCAGCAGAACTCTGTTGCAGCCCAGTGTTCTCAGGCACTCTCAGGTGCCCTTGCTCCAGGGAATAAGGCTTGTGTGCATCTTGTATAGCAGGGAAAGACTTGTCTCCAAACACCTTGGGCAAATGAATGGCAGAGCTCCTCCTCAACAGTCTCTTCATGCTGAATAAAGGGACAATAATTATTATATTCCTGCTCCTTTCATTTGAATCAATGCCATTCCAAATTTTGGGTGGATTCAGGATGAGCTTACCCAAAGTCATTGCAAGACCTTTAAGCCTGCTTTAGGTAGGAATTCTTTTTGAATTTTTTGCCCACACAGTGAGTGTTGCATAGTCAAATTGTTCATCTGTTTTATCAGACAAGCAGAACTGTGAGTCTGATATCTTTTAAAAAAAGATACAGTTCTCTGATTAACTGAAGAGTAATAGCATGAAATTCTAGTCTCCAATAAGTAACATATTGATGCTTATGTCTAATTTAATCAGCATCGGGGGGACGGGGGTGCCTATTCCTTCACCATCAGTTATACAGCAGTTCAAGGTGATAAATCCTATCTGCAGAATGATATTCCGTCGACATTTCTATAATATTAATTAGATCACCATGTCAGGCTGTAAGAAATTTGCTTAACATTCATTAGAAATTTCTTATAGATAGATAGGCATCCCTCCCTCCTTCTCCCCCTGCTCTTTCTTTCTTCTGTGATTGACAGATGAGGTCAAGATGGAGGCAGCCCCCCTTCTCTCCCCATGCTTGAAAAGCCAGGTGACCGGACTCCATAATGCATGGGGAGTGGGAGGGGAGGATTATGCCTTGAAGAGATATCCTATTAAATTGGACAAAAGCTCATCTGCCTCCAGGCTCCATCGCCAGGTCTTTTGAGCCTGCAGCCAGCACGCAGGATGCAGGCGAGTGTACAACGCAAAAGCCATTTGCATTACCCTGCAGTCATTTTTATATGTGTAGGTAATGAAGTTGTCAGTGGAGCCTCGAGTGTGGCAGAGCCTGATATTCAAATAGACCTGCCAGCTCTCCCCCCTCCTTGCCACCACCCTCTGCTCCCCGCTCTCCCCCCATCCCCACAGCTGATCTACTGACTCCCTGGATTACTGCTTCACTGGCTCCCCAGTTCTGACTGTGCTTGCACTCTTGCCCCTGTCAAGAGCTTTTGTTTCCAAGTCAGGGAACAGGCAGCTTCAGCTGCCTGCGCACTGCTGCCCGCGCTCCCACGCTGGCCCACGTGTACCATGCTGCCTGCACACATGGAGTGTCATGGGCTGCCTGATGATGAGTGGCAAGTGCCCTGGACAGTCATGCCATGGCCCTGCCTGCAGCAAGTCTGCAGCAGCAGTCCTGCCGAGTTTGCAGGGAAAGCTGCCCAGGGCACCCATTTATCCCAGCTTGAACATCTGGGGCATTTTGTTGTGGTCAAACAGAAGAGAAAGGCTTCACATTTCAGTAGATTCTCTAAATGAGGTGGCATGTTCGTGGTTGGCATGCCTACCATGCCCTTTCGCTGTGGAGCGGCAGAGCATGATGCAAACTGTGCATGCAGCTGGAAGAGAGACAGTAACCAAGTGGTACATGGCATTTGTGTTCACCAGTGCTGAGGGGATGTTGGCAAAGGGCCTTGTAGACCTACCTTGTCCTCACAAAAGAAACCACGAGATCATAATAACAAGGCAGTCAGAACTGGCGTTTGGTAAATTTTACGTCCATTTTGGGGAGAAAAAAATTTAAAAATTCCCTGTGGCAAAGCTGCCTGGTAAGCAAAACGTTTGACTCAACCCCATTAGCCTTGGAAACTAGCTTTTACTGAATATGGGGCTAGGTTGTCAGCTGGTGTTAATTGGCACAAACCTACTGAAGTCAATGGAATGACAGTGATTTATACCAGGATGAAGTCTTGGGGAATGGATACTTAAAAGGAAGCCTTCCTTTTCTCTGCTTTCAGTAACTGGACCCACTAGTGGTCACAAGCCTGCAGGAGCCAATCATACCTTCTAGGCTTAATGGAGACATGTCAGTAGGTAGGTAAGCATCTGCAAGTTGTCAAATATACATTGTGGAACTGAAGACCATTAAAAAAAATTCATCATTCTGGTAAATATTTAGCTGCCTTGATAGTCTTATTTTTGGATCAGCAGCTCATTCATTATTTGCAGAAAAGGATACTTTCTGTGCTCTTATGAAAATGATCAATGATCCTTTAGCACAGAAGGCCCTTGGGATTAATTTATTTTGTAAGCAGCGTGCTAAAAAGACTGGTTCAAGCATTTTTTAAAAACTTACAGGAGGGTCAAAACCACAAAGGTTTCAGCAGCAGCATTTTTTTGGCCTTTGTTCTTACAATGAGATTTTGAAAGATTCCCTAGAACCCCAGCAAGCTACAAATTTTCATGGCATGTTACATCATTGTGCCACTGAAATTCATATGCCTTCAGGAGCTCCTTTTTGAGCAAACCGAAATGTACGTAAGTGAACTTTATGTTTACAGTACAACAGCTAGCCTGCAAGTATTTCCAGTATACAGGGCTATGCTATAAGCACCAACCTGCAGATTAAAGGCTCCATGAGTATAAACTGGCGTGATGCACTGTAAATGATTCACAAATGGAGGAGTCCCTAAGTGTGCATTGACTTGCTACACCATAACGTCTCCTACAGAGATTTTACAGCATCGTATGCCAATGATCCATGGATTAAGGACTCCCTAAGTGCACATTGACACGATAGACTGGAGCTGTTTTGGTCTATCGTGTCAATGATCCGGTGATAATGACAGTGTCTTGTGCAGATCCACTGAGACCAGAGTTGTTTTGGTTCCTAATGGAAAAGCCAAAATTGTCCCACTTAAGTCATATTGACTATTTTGGGTGCTACAGGAACACGGACCATGTTTTCACAACGTTCTTTTCCTTCACATTAATTGAGGAATGCCTTCAGTAGTGCAGTTCTGTAGTCTGGGTGACTTCTGTGTATGTACATGCATATATGGGTTCATATAAAAAGCTATGGACAAGTGCAATTTTATACATTATATATGCATATATCTTTCTTCATACAGAGAAGGACTCTCACACTAAAATTTTGTCACTGTCATTAAGGATAGCAAGGCTCAAACTGAGGGAGAGTCATCCTAGATATAAATCGACTTCCTATACAAAAGATCAAAGCTCTCCCTATTACAGAGCAGGATGGGGAGAGGACATGGAAACCCAAACCATAATAATGCATAATTATTCTGTTATTTGCTTTTCAGAAAATTCCTCTCCAACAGCTGTAAACCTTTGCTTGAACAAAGTAGAAAGTTGGGATATAACTAGTTTAATTTGGTAAACCTGTGACCACCATGCAACTGGGACCAAAACACAGCCTTTTCTAATATGTCTCAAACCCGAGAGCGGTGGTTCAACAGGTTGGAGAAAAATAAGACTGTGTAGTCCTTGGGCCATATCTGTGGAGACTATGCAAGAGAAGAAGACAGGAAGGCCTTTAGAGACAGGTAAGAAGAGAGTCTTAGGGAGCGTTTACCATCCAAATAGTCTGGCATTTGCAGCATCCTGAATCATCACTCTCACCTTCAGCTATTCGAGATTTAAAATTGCTAGGGCAGAGGAAAAGTTAAGATGACAAAAAAATCAGGTTGCAAATGCAACAGCAGGAGAGGTAGAGTCAAAAACCTTTTATAAAAAAGAAAAAAGTGCTATAGTGAAGGCAGAAAAAGGTTGTCTCGGGGCCATGATTATCTATCTGCTCCACCTAGCTGGTTCTACCTGATTCCATTCAAACAGCAGAACTCCTGAACATGCAGGTGAAAGAAATCAGACATCTAAGCCACACTTGTGTTGGGAATTTCTCTTCTGAACCTGATAAAGCAGATATTTCAAAGGAGATTCCTGAATTGGCTTTGCATTTTAAATCTTGGAGTTGTTTCTTCTCCAGAAGAAGGAAAGACACAGATGACTGACAGAAAAAGGCCGGAATAAACACTGTGCATGTAATGGGATCATGAGGAGAAAATGGAAAAGGGCAGGTGCCATGGATACAGTGAGTGCTGTTTGTGCAGAAAAAAACATGGGCACAATTATGGAGAGTTTCACTGGAACAGCAGTTGCTAAGTACAGAGCACTTGTCCTGTTAATGCACGTAGAGTGGGCCAGATAATTTCTATCACTTACAGGTACATTTGTCTTTAGCAGAAAACATATTGGGGAGCTTGATTATTTTAATAAATAAAGGTGATTCTGAAGGTTCCAGGAGATGATTGAAAAAAGAAAATATAAAATTTTAAATATACAATTAAAATTGGAGTACCATCAACCTTGACAGAGCTATCTCAGAAGAAATTCATAGTACTCTGAATACATTTAATTGAAAAGAAGAGCAAGTCTTTTATTGTGGTTACAATTTAAATGAATACATTATACATTGACAACTGGATCATACAAACCAGAAAAGATTGTAAGCAATTGTTCAACCAGCTTCTCTCTCTGCCACAGAAAGTCAACTGGTAGATGGTATCTAGTAGTCACAATGGGGACCCCTGCTCAGGCAGCAAGGTACAGATGCAGCAGGAAATCAGGGTATTGGGTGACTTATTTTGGGCTGCAGGCTGGCACTCAACACAGTTTGCAGAAGGCAGAAGTAAAAGGGACACTTTCTAAAGAAGTACTGTGAATACAGAAGAATTGGGTGGTCTTCCAAAATGGGAATACATCTTTGGAAATGCTCTTCACAACACCCATCTGTGACTGCTTTGCAATCTACCTCACACAGGTGCTTAAGCCCATCTCAGCTGACAGTTGATGATTATCCCAAATACTGGGGTGATGTTCTTGTCGCATTTAAAGAGAAACCATGAGACCTGATTCTAGATGAGACAAACTATTAATTTCTTTATTACTAGCACAAACACTCTAAGCACACCCTGTATGTATACATATACTCTGAATTCATCCATCTTGATAACTATAAAGACTTTTTCTGGTCAAGAACTTTCCTTCTACAAATTTTAGCTCCATTTTTAGCCAACCTTCCTCTTCACTCCTTTGTTCGTAAACATGCACATTGTGAAATTGCACTATCAAAAAGAAAAAAAAATACTTCCCACATTATTTACTACTTAAAAAAATAATTATATGATTGTTTTGGTGAGCTAACCAGAATGAGCCTCTTGCATATCTTGCTCTGAGGCACTTTCACCAGTTCCTGGTGTATATAGAAATGAACTAAATATTTCACCTAAGCTGACTGAAGTCCAAGGAGTCAATATTGTATGTTCAATGGGGCTGGGGTAAAGCACAACAAATGGTACCTATTTCTATAAAGAAAGATGAAGAGTGCAGGCAGCAGGAAGACACAGTTCTACATTTCTATTTCCTCCCCAGGCATATAAATGTTTAAATATTTTTTAGCTGTTGATAGTTATCTGTGCTATGTGTACCTGAAAAAGTGATGTCACCCAACAGTAGTGGATGTGCAGGATAAAATAGTCATTGCTGACCACACACTTTATGTTCTTCAGGGTTTTACTTTAGATGAACTCTAGCCTGACCCTGAGGACTGAACACCCATTAGTAAGTGTATCAGGTACAATCCTGGAGCTTATCTTCTGGTTCGTTTTCCTCTAAAATTAGTTCAGTGCTCTAAGACAGTTTCGCAGCCTGACCCAATATGAAGTTAATGGGGACAGTCAAGAGATTTTTGCTTCTGCTTCTTCTGGCCTCTGCTACAAACTGAAATGCTGCCATTGATGAGCCCTGTTAGAGTCATTCAGCCTTCTTCCAGCTGAATCTCAGCATAAGCTCCATGATTTTATCTCAGTACAGTGCATAGTCTGTATTGCTTAGTGCAGCCCTCAGCTATTGCTGCTCAGAGAATACCAGCACCTGCAAACCACCGTCTCTGCACATCTGGGTGCATGATACTAGCAAACCCCTCTGGGTTATGGCATCCCTAGTACCTACTTGCTTTCCACATCGATCTGCCATGGCCTTAGCCTTCTGCCATAGTCCACAGAGTTTATTCTCAGTAAGAGACCTATGAATAAGCGCACACATACACACGCACACACATGCGCATATAATTTTACAGCAAATTCCTATTTTTCTGAAAATGTTCCATGCAGAGATGCTTGGCATACTTTCAGTAGCACCACTTAGTGTCTGAATAGGGCTGAATCTGCCCTCATCAGTAGCTGTAGGATGCACTGGGGACAGCCACTACCTATCTCTTGCTGAGGTTGCTCCTAGATGTACTGCACACTTCAGCCAGTTTGGGGAGAATACTGCTTTTCTTTGCAATATTAATGGGAAATTATGCAAGAATGTAAAACCTAAGATGGATGTGATGCAGCCCATACAGAAATTGAAAGGCCAGAAGAAGAATAATTATATTATCTCTCCTTCTTGAGAAACCTAGAGAATGCCAATTACTACCGTGGTCAAAATCACGCTGCAAATTAGAGCCCCATCTCTCAAGTCGTTAAAGAATAAAAGAATGTGGCCATAGTCCTGGTACATATAGAAGAATGCAAAGTCCAAATAGGAAATAGATGCAGAAATGAAGGGAAAAGGGAAAGGAAAAGCTCGTTCTTGATTTCAGTTTGGCAATCAGGATCTACTTGGATCTGAATGAGTCAGGTCAGGAAGGATATGAGGCTCATTTTTCCTCAGAAGTGAAAAAGGGAAAAGGGACATAATTGGCCACTAAAGAATGAACGCAGGAAATACACCTGTGCCTTAGAAGTGGGGTTTTTTTCTCAGGTGGTAAGACTCACTTTTCAGTGGGTGTCTGGAGAGAAGAGCTCCTCAGGGACTGGGAACACCTTCTGACACACTCTGGGATAAAGCTGCATGAGATGCATATGAAGATGGATGGGGTGAAACTCAGTTATCTATACATGGTTGTCTCATTCCATCGGAGATGTCCTTAGCCACTTCAGGGGTCAGTTAGGGCTGGGTGGGCTGACACAGGAGCTGTGGGAGATCTATACCCATCTGTAGTGGCAGCTGAAGGCTATCCCAGCTGCCCAAGGCCATCAGCCCCCTTATCTGGGTAATAGAATAAATCCCACAAAAAACACACATTTTGTTGCAAAACTGGTGGTCTGCATGTGCAATTTATAGCTATCTTGAGAATCTTTCATTCCTGTGCGCATGCCTGAGATAAATATACCCTGAAAAATACCCCTTTTTTCTTTTTTTTTTTTAACTTCCAAATTTTGACATTTGTACCCTTAGTATTTAATTTTGAGATTAAAGGAACCTGGCTTCTTTATGCAGATGAAAACTATACTGAACTTTTCCCTTATGAAAGATCTTTCAAACATTAGCTGAATAATTTTTGCCCATTTGACCATCTGAGTAATTACTTTAGAATGTCCTCTCCTGTACTGCTTTGCTAGCAGTCAGACCTCTGCAATAAAATATTATGTTCAAAATATATTTTAGGAGAAAGGTATATAATCCTATTAACGGATTTCTTTAAATTCTCTATATGTGTTTTGCAATGAAATAAGCATATCTGTAGCAATATCTAAAGTTCTGGTTCAGGATTTATGCACTCTTAATGGATGGAGATTATTTCTTTGGATAATGTAAATATCCCAAAGATTTAATGAAGCCATAAAAACATTCATTAGACTTCTGTAATTAGAATTATAGTTGTGAAAGCTTCAGTGCTAAATATACTTGCAGTATTTAATTGTTTCAAATTTTTAGTAAACAGATTTAATCCAGGGGAAGAACTCAGAGCTGTGGAGGTGGAATTCACCTCCAAACTCCTGAGAGGGCTCACCTCCTCTCAAACTGGGCAAATAACCCATGAAACTACATTTATGGAGATCAGCTCCTCCAGGCCACCCACAGCCTTCCAAGATCCTCTCTTTGGGGGCTGCTGTGGAGCATGCCTCAATTAAATGTCATCTCCAGCTTGCAACAAAGGCTCAGATAGATCCATCATTTCTCAGGCTGATGTTTCCTTGATATCAGATAAGGACCACAGTTATGTTTTGGAAATCACGTGGAGGTCTTGCACAACCATGTGTGTGAATGTTGGGGCTGAATCTGGCCCTAACTTCTCACTGTAAGTGGAGTGAGATAACTCTTTTTAATGAATGTTGCAAACCAAGTCATTTCTCCAGTTCTGGGTTTGCTCAGGCCACTTTGCTCTCATGCAAGAGAGTTTTCTCTGTTTTCTATGCAAAGAACAGCAATGACACAGAGCCCAGTGATGACGTCTCAGAATCCAATCAGAAAACCTGCATAAAGATGAAAGGTCTTACCAACGAGAAGTGAGCTTGCTAAACTACACCTTTCAATGAATTCAGACAAAACTGAAAAATGTTGTTGATATCAGATCCTTAGGCTGATTACTGAAGCGTTCGATTTTTCAGCATGTCAATTCATCACTGTCTACCTGGTTATATTTAACACTTTCTCCTGTTTCCATCTTGCCTGCTGAGATAGGCAATCTCTGTCACACGGTATCTGCTTCACCAGAAGGTCAATAGACCATTGTGGAGGCCCATGAGTCCCGTTCCCAAGTCACCTTGATTCTCTCCATGATATTGCTGACGGCAGGTGGAGCTTCCATGTCTTGTGGCATCTAAAATATTAATGAGATTAGAGCTTCCATCCTTCAAACGGTTCAGTGTTTCCTTTTCAGTGCTTTGCAATTATGCATCCAGTCCACAGAATGCAAAGCCCCTGTAGCGATGGTTGCTGTCCTGTGCTGGTATTGCCCAAATTTTATTGGTTACACTGGTGCTCATTTTCTTTGAGAAAATGCCAGTTTGCATTTTAAGCTAGCCACAGGTTCAGAATTTTTTTGGAAAATAGTAGCTTTGGATAAATCAGTCTGGAGCTGAGAGGTTTGGCTGTACATACAGAGTTTATGTTTTGTTACAGCTTATCTGTTCTGGCCAAATTATGCAATATATATATATATATGGAAATGGTGGCTCACAACTTCCATGTACACTAGCCTGCTTTTGGGGTTTTTTGGGAGGAGTTCTTAGGCTACCCTAACTCAAGCTTGTCAGAGACTATCTGTGGTACCACAGCTGTGGTATGGGACTGATGAGTATTAAACAACCTTCTCCTCTGCTATTTCTTTGTCAGTGAGGGGACAGAGCAGGGGGACAACCACTTGGGTTACCTACCTGTTTCTGTCAGATTATTTGTCATTATATACCTTGATCCTGGATGCATATGTGTGCACAAGTGAACATATACAGCTTTGAAGATCAACGTATAAATCGGTTGTTGACTGATTAAAAGGCATTTATTATTAGAACTTGCTGATAATTTAGCACAAAGTGGTTTCACTGGCTTCCTGAATGGGGATTACTTTTTCATTGTGAGTCTTGAAGGAAACTCTGGATCTGGATCATTCTGGATGTTAGGGAAATCACTTTTTGATATTTGGCTTCTCTCCTCTGTAAAATGATAATCACACAACTTGCATAGCTTTGTAAGGAGCTTTGAGATCTATGGGCAAGACACAGTATAGGCATTCTAAGCATGATTTATTTCCTTGCAGGGCCTATCCCTAAATGGCTCATTGAAGAAACAACATTTATAAATATGCATAGCTTCCTGGTATAGAATTTTTCCTATTCTTTTCAGATATACAGGCCAAGATGTTATTATTCACTTTTCCATTTTTAGAATCAACGATTAAATTGCACTGCACTGCTGTGTTGTAGCAATTAAAATAACTACTGTCTATTTGGCAGTCCTTTAATGGGAAATGAAATTCACTTTTAGGCATATATCATGGTAATACATATATCATATGGTATACAATTTAGATCATTTTGGAGCACAGTAGCAATATTAGTTCTTATTCCCCACCTTACCATCATTACAAGCATCAATTTTGTTAATTAAGAATTTTAAGCCCCATGAATTTATAGTACAATTATGTTTTACTTCATAAGTAGGTCTTTACCCCTCTACAACTATTAACAAAATGTCCACTTATATTATTTGCTGGTGGTTACAAAGGCTGATGAAATTTCGGATGAAGATTTACCCTTTTGTCTAAGCTTTGCTCACTGTGTGTCAGCTGTTTGTCAGCAAAACATAACAGTGAAGACTTTTGACTTAAATCTTTTTTTTTTTTTTTAAAGAAAAGCCAATTCATCAGGTAGGAAAGACTGCTGCTCACACTCTCAAGTCCTGCCAAAGACAAATGGCTGTAAAAATTTAAAATCAATCATTAACAGATTAGCTGTTGGTCTAAAGTAAATAGCAATCAGCTTATTAGGCATCAGGCAGAGTGAGATAAAGGGGAAGAGTTATTGAAAATGAGGATGTTTGCTGGGGCTGTGCTGATGGAGCAGAACAGGGAAAGGCTGTTTCTTTGTTGCTCTAATTACAAATGGAAAATAACCTACAGTGCTGAACAAGTGGAGCTCTCTAGCTGAATTGAATGGAGCATAGTTCTTATGTTCTACGTCATGGCTTGATCTATCTTTATTATCAGTATTTTGCACTATTTCTTCCCTTCCCAAAAGGCCCTGCTTGGCATTCTCTTAAACTGAAGCAAATGCAATTTTTGGCTCTGCAAAGAATGGGTGTTGGGGGGAGAGTTTGCCACAGGAGAAAAGCCCTTCTCATCCAATAATATAATTTCCATACAGGAAATTCCTCTCATATGATGATAGAATTTTGTTCAGGACAGGGTTTCAGTATGGTTAAGCTACAGATTGCAGGTGACTAAATCACAGTCAGCTTTGTGCCAGGGTTGTATTTGGACACCATGGAATTCTGCAGAGCAGATAAATTCAGAATACAGCAGATGTTGTAAGAGGAAATGGGGAAGGAGAAGGAGTACAGGGTCAAAAAGGCTGAGAAAACAGAAACAATAGCAATTGGGTAGGAAGCAAAGCTGAGGGGGAAGACAACAAACAATAGTTGAGAGTAAAATGAGATGAGGAAGCAGAAAACACAAGTAAAGTAGGAAGTAGAAGGAAATGGCTACAAGTTGATGACAAAAGCTCCCTTTCATCATATAAACATTGAAGTGTTTACACAGAGAGTAACTGACCATTAGAATGATTTACCTGGAGTGGGGGCCATTTCCCCATGACTGAGCATTCAAAGTCCAGACTAAGATGCTTTTCTAACAAAATAGGATATCTGAGAATTGTCTCTTCAGTGTTTTGAGCCCAGTGAATAGAAAGCTGGTCTGTTTGTAAAGACATCTGGAAATGGCACCTTTCTATTAATGACATGATTCCACATGTTATACTTGTGAACCCTCAGACAGCATGACCTGAAGACAATCTCAGAAGAATCACTGCCCACCAGCCTGGTGCAACCTGTGGTCAGTCCCTTGTACTCTGGGCATGAGGTTACACATTGCTGCCTCCTTCTTGGCATCCATGCTCTGTGACTGACCTCTGCCTCTTGACTGCATGGATGCAATGCCGTGTCACCTCCAGCTTCAGTCCCTCTCAGCTAAACTGGCAACACTTGAGCCAGCTTGATTTGAGCAGGGGCCCCTTCATCCAAGCCCCAGTATAGTTATATCCTTCCCAGTTACATGTTTGGGGCCACTGTTCAGCCCTAGAGGAAGACAGGTGGTGTCCACTAAGCCACACTGGCACTGGGATGTTTTCTTGTCCTGCTGCAGAGCTGTAGCACTACAAGGGCACATCCTCATCCAAATCTCCTCTGCCAAGCACAATACAGACCAGACACAAAAAAGTGGGGATCCTTTCTGCACAATTTCTTATTAAAAAAAGAAAAAAAGGAAAGAAAATAAGACCAAATGAGTAAGCCTCTATGAGCTCTTATTTTTTCCTTAGGAAAATATATGTAGGGCCTGAGAGAAGAAAAACTATTTTGGTACTCTTTAAACTTTTCCATTAAATAGCTGTGGAAAAGCAGGAGTGGGGATATTTCCTTTCCGCCTTTTACATTTATTTTTTTTGTCTTTTCCCTGTTTCTAGTGTATAAAAAACTCAAAGCATCTATCTTCTGTTCATCTTCTGTTGCTTTTGCTTTATTTTACTGCCAAAGATATCCAAGCAGAAATTCATAAAATGACATGAATGTGATTTCAACAGAAGGAAAAAAGCAAGAAGTCTCAAAAAAACACATCCTAGTGGTTATTTGCCAACATTTGCACAGAAAAGAGCAGTCAACTGAAATGACTAAGTAGCAGAGGCCTCTTTTCCACATGCTGAAACAGCTTAGTAAGTTACTCAGAACAAAAATTACTTTTCAGCTTGCAATTTGTGGAGTCCTGGGAGCAGCCCACACCTGGGGGCGACAGAGCTGTGCCAGTCTGTTATCCTTGAGCTGTTTCTTCGTGTACCAAAGAGCAGAGGGGTGATGCTACTTTCTGTCTACAGCAGGAATTGTTTTGAATTATTTACGATGGATGGAAGGACAGCTGCGAGGAGAGGACAGGGATGCTAGTGCAATGCTGCAGACATTGATCCTGCCAGGAAAAAGAGCAAACTGACTTGCAATATGGAGGTGGTGTTGCAAATGTAGAGGGAGGAACATTTTCCAGTGTCATCTTCAGCCTAAAAGAGGGCTCCATGCATATCACTCAAGTGAATGCAGATTATAGTGTTGTCTAGGGGTGGCATATCTCAAGATAGATTCTTGTCTTCTTCCTTTCCTAAGTATTGGTGTCCTCCACTCTGCAGTACAATGGAAGCTGTGCAGTGAATTTTTGTGTGTTAGCAAAATTTATCTCCCTGAAGAAAATTGCCAGTTTTTCACTGAATCACTCATAAGAACAGATCAAAAGCAGAGGAAGGGTGGAGAGCTAAGGACTAGCCAGTCACTGGGATGCCCTACAGAAAACTGAGGAAGGCAGCTGCAGGACTGGCTCTTAATAACGGAGAAAGACCAGAAGTAGCTGACATTAAGACTGTAAAGAAACAGTTACACTGGTGACACATATTACACAAGGACTGACTTACTAATTTTTCCACCCACATATTCCTTTACACAATTTTTGCTTCTTTTAATTAAGTATTTCAAGAGAAAATAATGGGATCTTAAAGTCTCCTGTATTTTGGAAAAGGTAGTAGTAAATTGTGCGGTTTTGACCTTTTCAGCTTTTTGTAATTTGATTGGCTGTCTGTTCCTCTCCCTCCACTATTTACAGCTGCAGTGAACTGTGCAGAAGGGGTAGGATGGCTAGCCAGCTGAAATACGGAATATTTAAAAGGTTAAAATGCTGCAACATGCTGGTGCCTTTCACAGAGTATATAGGCATTATAAATTTTGCTGCGTAGATCACATAAAGGATTGAGAAATTAAATGACTTCATGAATCATTTTTTGTGGGACAACAAATGTGACCAAAATGGGGAAAAATGGTATCACTCTGACCCCAGATCTGGGAAGCATATTTTTTTTGTGTTTGTTTCTGCTGCAGTAATAGATGAAGACTCCTTCCAAAGTACAGGATCATTTTAACAGATGCTGAGTATCAATGGGTACCACAAAGAAAACCTGCCCCAGAAAGCTTGCAATCAAAGCATCTTGAATCCATTCAACAGGTGACTAAATAGAGGTGGTGACCTTCTTAGGACTAAATATTTCTTTTTTAGCATACCAGAGGGAGATCTTAAGGAAAACACAGTATACTTTGGAAGTAATTCCTCAGCAGATGGAGACAGTAACACAGACACTATTAGCCATGTAATGAATCTAAAGGTTATCTGATGGGCAATGCCAAATAATTTGGTACCCAAGCAATTTGCTGAGGAGATCGACAGAAAGGTAGCAGGGAAACAGGAAATCAACAGAATCTCAGACCAGGATGACAGCTGAGACACTAGTAACTAAAAGAAATAAAATCTTCAGGTTTTGTTACTTCCCTTTGTCATCAATAACAAGTCTTGTGAGCGGCAATCAGTTCTATGCAAGCTTTTCTCAGTGGAAAAGACTGTTTAGGGCAAATGAGAAGAAAGGCTTCTCAGAAAAAAAAAAAAAAGGCAGCAAAGCTTGGCTCCCCAATCATTAATTTCTTTAGAAACACAAGATCCATAAAAATGTTTATTTTGTGTGCAAGACAAATCCAAAATGTGATAACAAAGAGGGATGGGGTCAAATAAACTCTAGCAAGAAACTTTTTGGAACCGTGAACATTGTTAAGGGAGATTAGCGGTGGCTGGACCTTTGCGCTGAGGCTGCAGGATTGAGGCTGAGTCTCAGCACCCTGCTCTGATCCCACACATGGCTGCACACAGCAGGGGGAACACAGGAGCACTGTGGGTGATCAAGTGGAAAACAGATAGAGGCAAAAAGATGTGATGAATCAACTGGAATTGCAGACAAAATTCAGAATTGTGAAAATTTTTCTGTAGTTCCCCATGCTCTTGGAATTCGAAAGTTTTATCTTATTCAAGTTGTAGCTCTGGATTAAAGTCAAAAGTGTAGGGAGAAAGTCTGTTACCACACTGAGATATTGGGAAAATGTCTTCAGAAAGAAATGGCAGTATTGCTTTTGATCCATCATTTGAAACACACGCATGATCTTGGGGGATTTCTTTTCTGTGGTCATTAAAACTGAATGTTTTCATTGATTTGGAAAGCTTCTTTCTGGAGAAGCTGCAGCTGCCGGGACAAACAAGCCTCCATTCTGCTGTGCTGATCCCTCTGGGAGCCAGGAGTGATTGACAAGGGGCTCTGGTTTGGGCAGACTTCTGCCCCAAGGTACAGGAACTGGTGCTTGCATTTCAGCAAAAGCAGCCTTTGCAGCACTGAGCCAGAGGGGATTTTCCTCCTTTCCATGAGCACCAAGAGGCAGAGAAAAGTGTTTCCAGCCTGTCTGTGATGATAGGGCATGCAGAGACAGCCCATGAAGCTAGTCCCAGCCTTTTTCTGCTGTCCCTAAGGTGGCCTCTATCCCATCCTCCTTGGGCTGTTCTCAGCAGCAGCAGGAAATCCATTGAGGAGACAGCATATCTCTGGAGTTAGCTGGGGATCCATTGCTTGAGGGACAGGAGGTGCACAACAAACAGCCTCATCTCCAAAATCACTGAGGAGTGGAGATGGGTTGGATGCTGTGGGACTTCTCATGCCCAGGCATCTTTGGATGTCTCTGCGTGCTATCTCCTGATGCCTCACCCCTGCCCCTGTGGAAGGGGGAAAATATATTGCTGTCATCCCCAAACATTACAGCTGACTTGAAGGCGCAGGGACCTCACCAGCCCAGGGACCCAGCTGCTTGCCTTCTCCTCCCCCATCTGCATCACAGCTGCTCTAGGGCAGCCTCCTACCCTTACCCTTCTCTTCAGGGAAGACAAAGCAGAGGCAGACTGTGACGCTTTGAAGGTGCTGGGCTCTGACACTCTGCTGCAGTGCCCTGCTGGGGATGATGGTGGCTTGGTTTGCCTCGGGGGCTGATGTCCACTCCTGCTAAGGCGCTGAAACTGTGGATCCCTCACCTCTGCCCCCTCTTGCTTGAACAACCAGCCTATCCACAGAAAAGGTATAACATTAGAATACACATGTGTAGCTGGTTAGATGGAGGTATAATTTATTGAAGCCATTGATTAGACCCCTTGGGCGGGTTGTGCAGTGTCTACAAGTGTCCAGGCATGAGACAGACAGTCACAGACTCATCGAGAGGGAAAATTTCCCCTGGAGGTAGTGTTGGCCCTTCAGCAGGCTGGAGACCCAGACAGAAACCATCCATAGGCAAAAGAGGAGAGCTACCCTCTGCACCTTCTGCCCACGAGGCAGAACTGTAGATGGGTGATGGCAGCCGCTAAGTCTGGGAGGGCACAGCCCCATGCCCGGAGGGCACTGCCACCCCCCCGCCCACAGCACCAGGCTGCTTCATTTTCATCCGCTGATCAGATATATTTACTTCTCGGGTATTTCCCTAACCAGAATTGACTGCACTATAATTGCCTATTTCTTTGGTCCATTGGCTGTTAACCTTGAAGCGCGTCGGGCGGAGGCAGGGAGGCCCTCCCTGTCAGGCCTGACCCCGGCCGCGCCACGGGCTGCCATGACAACCGCGACAGATGTCACCCACGCCGCCCAAGCCCCCCGGATGGGGAAAATCGATCTTGCGATGGCGCCGCCGCACACAGCCACCGACCTGCCAAGTGTTCCCGGCTCAATCATTTGTTTCATCTAGCGAGGAGAGGAAAACATAAAAGAAATGAAATGAATTTGACCTCTGTCTTTCGAGTGACTCCAGTGCTGCGTTGAATCCTAGCAAGCGCCTCTTATGAATTTGAAAAAATTACATTAGGAATAACATTTTGAAGTGAAATGATTCTTGTAATGTCAACCCTCCAGAAACATGTTATTTCAAATGTCAGATACCTAGCAATCGTTTCCTATTTTCCGGATGTGTCCGGAGGTTATCTTCACCTCGGGTGCATTTCAGGTAAATTATTTTAAAGAAACTGCCTGTGAAGTACAGAAAAAAGTATTGTCTGTTTTTTCACACAGCTCCAGTAAGGAGACCTCCTTTGTGGCTGTAATAGAGCATCTCTGTGACGAGAAGATGATAAAAAATGCTCTGAACTGACAACATTTCTCCTTTATTAAAACCATGCCAAAGTGGAAGGACTTTCCCAGACTGGAGCGGGATTCCCTGACATGGCAGCAGGTACGCCAGTGATGGCAGAGGATTCCAGGGACAGGGAAAGGGCCCCCATACCTCTCTGAGTTGCCTGGGGTTTGCTTGCAGTGTATACAAATGATTTAATGACCAAACTCTACTCTGTGCTAACGTTTGCCAATGTATCAATGTCATCCTGGTGAAGTTACACACGAGGGTTTGGTTCATGCCTACTACTGAATGGGCCTGCTGGCAAGTTTTAGAGGCAGCCCCTCTCAAATCTGTAGATGAAGAAATGTCTATGATAACCTTGTCCTTAAAAAAAAAAAGGAAAACCAGCACACCACTGAAGGTGATAATGGTGAAAACGATGTCTTAAGATTTTGAATGTGATATGTCTGTCCCTCTAGTGTGGGATATTTTATTGCATTTTTGCCCTCAAGTGAAGCTGATGGGAGCCAGGCTTGCAATTTAAATCAATAAGAACCCTTTACCATGGCCATAAAATACTTGGTTAAACCTTTGAAGTGGCCACAGTTGAATGCGCAGTGAACACAGCGTAAATGCTCCTTGAGATGTATTGTGTTAGACCACTGCTAAAGTGGCACTCCAAGGAAGTGGTGCCTGAGCACATTCTCAGAGCAGGGCAGAGCAGTCCGTCTTCTGTGGGGTGCCAGGGGGGTTGCTGTAAGTCGCTGCTCATAACTGCTATGCTGCCCCGCACTGCAGATGTCCAGCGTTGGCACTCCTAGCTTGATGGGTTTCCTGGGGTTGGGAGTTGGGCTTGAAAATTCCATAATGTGTTATTCCAACTCTTGGAAATGGCTGGGGAAACAGGAAGCAACAATGACTGGATCAGCAGTGTTTCCAGGGCCAGGGCCTCAGTTATGTAAATCAGCATTTTTGCACCAAGGAGCATGTCTGAATGATGAGGTGTAGTCTTTGCAGGATAAACGGTGACTGCATGAATGTATGTCTATCTAGCTTTTGGAGTGTAGGCATGTAGGCATCTCTACATGTACCCAGGTAAAAGCCTATGTAAAAGCAGAAAGCTCTCTGTGAATATTATGAAGCATTTGATCACTTAATTTTTAATGTTTAATACTTACAGTAAGGATATCCTTCCTGTAAAAAAGCAGTAGCAAAAAGTTTAAATCTGTACCCTGATTTTGCAATTGTTTATGACAAGTCTTTGGGATTCTTTAAGAAGGAATCTATATTTTTTTCCTTCCATTTGTAAAGCAGCTTTTCATTTAAAGAAACCAAGGACCAGGCACTACTTCATTATTGGATAAATAAAACTGCTAAAGCCTCTGGCCCAGTGGCAGGGGAGGAGAAGTGGATGAGGTATATGTTTTAAGGTCATAAACGACTGGTTCTTCCAGAGACATACGGAGTGTATTCAGAAGCAGCATTTAGTGTACATACTACTAAGAGCACTGTATGCTCTCTGGGTGCAGCTCCCTGCCTGTAGAGTGGGTCCTGCACTGTGGGTCCACCCTCAGGCTGCCTAATCTTGCCTGATTTAGGACAAGCAGTCCAGCTGGCTGCACTGTTCTGTTTCATTCCCTTCAGTGAGAACTGGATCCAGTCCAGCGAGATTCAGCTCTTCAGCCAATATACTAGGACAGAAAATACAGTCTTTCTTTCTGTCCTGTACATTCAGACTTTGGCCTTATGCTACTCCCAGTGTACCTTAGTATTACAGAAGTAGCAGCAGCATGTGTAGAAATACCATATGTGCAGCAAATTGTAAGAATGCAGGGTAAAAAAATCTTCAATGCATGTTTTCTACAGCAAATGTTAGTTGTAATAGATCCTATGTCTAGTAGGTATGAGTGTTATTTTTAAATATATATAAATTAGGCTCACCATATTTTCACGTGCTTTTCAAGTTTGGAACTTGACTCAGACATTTTTTCTTTGTTATAACCCATTTGTAATGAACATATGTGTTTCTGCAACCCCAGGAGCATGTCAGCATTGTCACAAGTATATTCATTGTCAAATATGATGACCTTCTCTGTCAGTTTGTGTGAGTAAAAGTACTTCTCCATATACCTACATTGTAAAACACAGATTATTCATACAGATGCCATATGTTTCTTCTGCACTGAGAAACATAGTATGTGTGTTGTTCCGCGGTATTTTGATCTAAAAATAGCTGAAAGAGGTGGTTGCTGTTATGTTCCACTGAGAAATTTTGCTCAGATCTCAGTAATTTTCTCCAGTGAACTTCCATTGCCTTTTCTTGCCTTTACTCAAGCTATGTCCTTCCACTCCTTTTAGCTAACCCTGTGTCCTGACGAGAAGCACCATGCATCATGCTTTGCTGTCTCTTGCCCTGGATGAATTCAGCAGAAACGTGCCCTTTGGTCCATTAGGAGAAGTAAAACCCACAAATTACCTAGATAGACTCAAAAACATTTATTCTATTCCAGAAAATAGTGCCAAGAGCATATCCCAGCTCACAGTCCAAAACTCTGTGGTCTACAAGGATAAACAATACAATGCGGAAATAATCAGATGAAGGAGGATAAAATGTGATTTGTTTCACTGTATTACATCTGACAGTATGTATTTGTCCTAACTCACATCTTGTTTACTAGTTAGGCAGGATTAGTTTGGATATGTGATTGCGGATTTCAAAAAAAAAAATCTTCCAATTTCATCCCATTGCTGGAGAATCCGCACACTTGGGCACAGAGACCTGAGAAATTTTCCGAAAAAATATACAGCCAGACTCACTGTGAGTTTATCTGTTTATATTTCTCTCTCATCTTATTGCTATTTTTCCTTGAACTAGACTTGTAATGAAAGGCATTTCTCTCTCGTGGGGCATCTGACAAGAAGACACACAGAGCTTTCTGACACGGTCACTGAATGCCTCCCTTCAGTCTCTGGCTCACACAGACATGACTGTCAAGAGAGAGAGACTAAATAAAGGTCTAGATTTTACCATCTTTAATTTTATATAGTGGGCCTTTAAAATTCAGGAAGGAAATCACCATGACTATGCTATTTCTTCCCATGAATTTTACTGTGAGTACGTCAAACCATAATCAGACATGATAAAACAGGACCCCCAGCCCCTGCTGTTTTTGATGGGTAAGCTGCCTCAATACCACTTCCAGATTTAGGTGCAGTTTTCTGTCTTCATCCGTAGAAGGAAAAAGAAAGGATGAAATAAGATTTTCAAACAGGGAAATTCTGACTGTAATCTCAACTCAATAGCACAGATGGCTGGGAACCCTAGCAGAGACACCAGGGGGGCATATGCTACAGCAGAAGAGACTATTTCCTTTTATTTTTGTGTAATTCAACATTTTTTCATTTGTCCCTCATAGATTTTGCTGCCAAACCTCACTGGTTCTTAGGCAGAACAACTGTCAGAAGGAAATTCCTGAGGAGCAGTGCTTATGGATTGTCCTAGAGCATTTCATGGAAAGGTCTCCTGGTAGTCACAACTTGTTATGGCCAGCACAGCAACCTATAATCAGTCCCCTTGAATTAGACAGGGCATCTGTCTTACTTGTTTGAACAGTATGTAAATGTCCTTTTCCTGCTCACACAAGCATAGGGTGAGGTTCTTTTTTTGAAGGTTCAACTTTAAAGCCACTGCTTTAGGTCTGGATGCATGGTCTGAGTGAAGAGCATTACACATGCAGAGGGGCAATGGTCAGAACCATCTGCAGTGAGTATTACCCTCTTGGCAAATACGATGTAATCATCTTTTCCTCTAAATTTGATAGATATATCTCTAGAAATTGGTGGTTTTACCTAGTTCTGGCCCTTGTGGGCATGATCCTCTGAGTGCAGGTATGCCCCTCTAAATTAATCTCTGCTTTCCCAATTCCTTGGCTGCTTAGACAGTTTTCCCTAGGCCCTACATGCAGGACGCTCTAGCAGCATCCCAGGAACAGTGGATCAGGAGGAAAGGATGTTCTTAATTTCAAACACTTCACTGTTAGCAAATCACTCTAGAAAGTACACAAATCTTGAGCACAACTCTCCTGCAGTCTAATACTGAGGAAGTCGTAAGCCCAAGAGTCAGCAAGTTTTCTTCCAGCCTGCTTGCGTTTGAGCTCTGCTTTAATTGCTCCGTATGCTTCTTCTTCCAGACTTTACCATCAACCTCCTCCTTAGCTGTGGTTGGGAGTGTTATCCAAAGACAAAATCCAGTAAAATACATTTGTTCCCATAGGAAAAAGCTTTTTACGTCTGATGTCTTGTTTGCTTCTGCAGTAAAATCTATGCTATAATCTACAAATGAGTTTGCAGTCCGACACACGGTGACATTCCTCAGTGAAGGTCACAGCAGCATATAAAGGCATTGACACAAAACACATTTCATAGAACAAAATGGAGTTCACAGTTTGACATAGACATATCTTCAATCTGTCATGCAATTTTCTACCTTAACTTGATGGTTAAAGTAACTGGCCAGGTGTGAGCAGGGAGGCAGTCTATGTCTCTTCAATAGCTACAGTAATTTCCTTGTCTCTCCTGAAACTTGCCCCTGTTCCAAGATGATGGCAACACTGGTCACTTGTACGACCTTCTGGTCGATGCAGTGACAAGCTATTTCTTTCTCAAGTGAGTCCTAATCTCCTCTTATGCCACAAGTACACAGGCTACTGTGATAAAAGCTTACAATCTATGACGCCTGGTCAAAACAATCATTTTGGTAGTTGTTCCCTGTGGATTTGGGCTGTGACATGCGAGGTGACTAAACTAATCCCAGGAGCAAAGGGATTCCTATAGTGAAATATGATTTAGAGGGCATTGGCTAGGGTTTGGAATTCAGTACCTGATTGTTAAGACTAGTCAGCTCTGGAGTTATCTGCCTTTTGTTGTAGTCTTGTACTCGACTTCTGAGTTGCACAGTTTTCTTAGTCTGGGAGCATTTCAGGGTAGGTGTCGCCCATCAATTTGTTAGACATGTCCAGCACTTCTCAGGATTTGCTTCTCATAAATCAAAGTTATCTGATCTGTTGTCTTGACACAAAAGGATAGTCTACAAGGTGCAAAAGTTTAACTTTCAATCTACTTGCAACAGCCTGTTGAGACAGGCTTCTCCTAGGCCATATTCATTTGTCTGGGAACAGTTCAAATGACAGGATTTCCACCACAACTCTTTTGGGTCAACTTTGTAAGAAATCCTTCTGTCAAGCTGCCTGCCAAGCAGAAGATCCCCTCTGCAGCTGCATGATCATTTTCATCCATTTAAAAGGGAAAGTATTGCTATTCCAGTTTTGTGGAAGAAGCATGGAGGACAGCTGGGTAGCTAGCTTGCTCTAGGCTCCACAAAAAGTTTGTGATAGACTAGAAACTTGAACATCTCACATAACTGCTGGGTCAGCCATCATTTACACATATCAAAATTCATGAGTCTGGATATGTGTTTCACTTATATGTGAGAACAGGCTGAATATTGGCTTCTTTTCTGCTTTCACACTGGATTTTGTAGAAAGAAAAATCCAGTATCTGGGCCACCGAAGGATATGTGCATCCTTAGCCCTATCCACTCAATGTAGGAATTGCCCAAGTAGCTGGATTCCAAGGAGATCCTTTCATACGTCATGTCTGTGATACCTTTAAGAATATAGTTTATAGATCTGCCACCCTGCAAACTGTTATATTCTAGTCTATATCTGATCTCTTCCCCTCTCTGACGTAATAGGCCATCTCGCATTACAGTAACTTCCTCCCATTTACCTTCAAGTCAGATAATAAAGGGCCTTTATTCACTTACAATGGATCTAAAATAGTAAAATCTTACTGTCTTCAATATGCTGCTTTGAGTTAATCAGTTCAAGATCAATCCCAATTTATTTCATTATTTTTTCCTTACACATCAATCCCTCTTGACCTTTAGTTATTTTTGTTAGTTCTTTATGGGCATGCTCAGTGCGTAGAAAGATGTCCAATATTTTAAAGACTTGTTTGTAAGGATTCTTTAGATGGATATATCAGTTCTGATGGAAAGAAGCACAAGTCTGCTAAACAATCAATGCAAAAAAACCCATGAAGATGAAATAGAGCTTTTCAGCATTATTTTTTCCCAGTTGGAGCATGTATGAACACTATTTGTAGTGCAGTCTCAGAAGCACTGTCCATGGTCCATGGCATGATTGTTCGGTGGCCAAAACAGCTTTGATTTTTTATCTTCAGACTTTTTTTTTTTTTTTTAATGATGGGGGAGTCTGCTGAAGACTAGCTCTTTATGAAAATGATGTATTTTGTACTCTACTTTCATTTTAATGGTTGAACTCAATGATCTTAAGGGTCTTTCTAAAACTAAATGATTTTATGATTCTATGATTTCTCAGTGAAGTGGCTGAGGTTGGTACAGTTATCCTGTGTATGCCCACTGACCTTTGTGGCACTTAGTTAAGTACATTTTTCTCTCTTCAAAATGTTCGCTCCTTGTCCTGTTATCCAGAGACTGTCTTTGAAAATAAACAGCTAGCATCTTCTGATAATAGTTTCACTTAACAAGGAAATATTTGACTGCAAGATGTACATTTAAAATATAATAATTTCTTGCCTGCATGTTGTAAGATGAAAACCAAATCCAAAGCTAGGAGGCTGTTACATGAGGTACTTCCAACTACTACACATGTTCATAAAAAATAGAGGCTGAAATTATCTTATTCTTAACAGTTGTCCTGCAGAGTTATTGATCCTTGGCTGCTCATCTAATGAGCAAACTACACATTGGACCACAAGTGCATTTCAGTTTTATGTGTAAGTGCTGTAAATGCTATTTTCAAAGTTAATATATTATTTTTGGCAGCTTTATAGCAGCTTATTTAAAGTGTTATTAATGTTTAGAAATGTGATTTGGGGTTTAGTTTATGGGTGTTTTACTCAGTTTTAAACACTCTATCTCCTATCCTCCCCTCTGTGTTCAGGCTGCATGTATATAATTTTTGAAGTTGCTTGCCTCATTTTGGATTTGTCCCTGATTGTTTCATTAATCTTGGTTGCTCCTTAAGTCACTTCTGCTACCATAGTGGAACATTCTGAGTCCTAAATTGCAAGTCTTTGTGAATTACATTAACAGGATCAATTTCCAGACTACAGGAACTGCAAAAAGCGTGTGGCTAAGCCTGAAGGGTAAGGACCAGCCCTCCTCATGACTTTGGGTTTGTATTCGGTCAGTGCCCCCAGACAGGGTGGGACACATGCTGTACCAAACCCAGAGCACCCCAGGGAGGCATTATAACCCTGCGGCTCCCCTCCAAGCCACAGTCTCTACCCTGTTTCCACCTTGCTCTAGAGGAAGTAATTTTGTTTCTGTCCTGGATTTCGGGAGAAGGACAACCCGGCCTTTGTTCTGTGGGTGGCCAGGAGCAAGCTCCAGGCTTCCCAACCCACCTCCTCCTTCTCCGGAGAGAAATAAACATGCGTAGGGCAGCGCACACATTAGTTTATAGTAGGGGCAGCTGGCAGAAAAACTCTGCTGGGAGGTCTCACACCCTTCGGCTCTTTTGGATAACTGTGATCCTCACCCCCCTCTCTGCCTTTGATGGAGTGAGACCGCAAAGCACAGCCCTGCTTAGTGAGCTGGGCTGGTATCAGTTACAGGGTGACAATGTTGGGGCAGGTGTCAGAGACAGATCCTTAGAACCTGGTCCAGTGCTGAAGCATGACTAGCTCTGTAGGCTCTCTGGTACGGTAAGCATAGGCAAGGCCAAGTTCCCCACATCCCAAGAAAAGGGAGGATGTGGCTTTACTTTACACATCAACACCTTGTTGAATCAGCTATGGATTCTTCTGGGTGGACAGCTTAAAGCAAGAGGTACTGTCACCCCTCTGAGTGCCTGCAGTGTCATAGTACAGCTCCTGAAAGAAGAGCTTTAGCAGCAAAGGACATCAGGTTCTGTGATTTCAGTGTGTTTAACACAGGGAGCCCTCTGACATATTCCTCAGGGTGAACTGAAACCTTTTCCCTGCAGCACACTGGGGGCACCTTCTAGCAGAGCAAGTAACTATGTGCTTAGTTCTTAATGCATGGAAGATCCCAGTGAGCTTCAGGCATGTGCTGAAATATGAATCAGTGTTTGAAGTGCTGAGCATCTTGGGGCTATCAAGCCCCAAATGGATCAATCCCAACACATTATTCAAATTGTGGGCTTCCAACTTGATGTGTTAAAAAAAAAAGAAAGGAAAAGAAAAAAAAAGAATCATTATCTCCATTGCAAAGAGAGAAGAATTAAGGTACACAGGGAGGTTGAAGAACTTAGTCAATGTCAAGGCATGTGTCCTCAGGGGAAATCCAGATATATAACCTGTTTCTTTCTGAAACCCACTCCTGTTCTCAACCACTTCAGTAGCCCTTCATGTTTCCACCCTGTTCTTGTTACAGCTGGTGATTATCACCAAAATGGAAATCTGAATGTAAAATACATTTAAATGGTTCTGCTGTTTGTAGCTTTCTGCCTTACATGCTTTTGTTGTGTCTATTGTTTCTGCTATTTGTCCGACATTTAGAGGACAAACCAGTCAGTGGGTTAAGTGATAGAATGTTTTTCGTCTTCTTTGAGTACGTCTCTATTAAAATGCAAACTGCTATTTAACCCCTTTTTGGAAAAAATGAAAAAAAAAGCCTCCTCTTGCAGATGCAGTACAGTCATGGTAATTTTCCCCAATTGAAACTCCTGACTTTGTTTCTTAGCATCATATACAGCATAATTTATAAAAGTGTGAGCAACTGCAGAATTGTTCTTCTAATAGATTCTGAAGATTCCAATTTCCATTCTGCCACACAAGACTGAAAATCCACTTGTGCTCAGTTATCTGTATCTTTGCCTCATCCTCAGACTGCATCAAAAATCAGGTTCAGGTGCAGGTTAAGAGCATGCATTTACTTCAGGAATATGGGACTTATTAAATATCTCTACCCAATTAACATCACCATATCAATAAGAATTATCATTATGTCCTGTCAATCAGGTGCTGAATTTTGCTTCAGGGAAACAAAACAATTTAAATTATAGCAAGTGCCCCCCCCTCTTTTTTTTTTAACATGCTTCTCTTAAAATTGGATAATTATGTGGCTTTTCATTAGATTCCTCTAAGCATAATAGATCACGATATTCACCCTTTGACCTTGGTGATGAATGTATCTGCTGAAAACATGTGACAAGCAGTGTTCTAATGAGAATAAAATACTGAATAACTGTGAGTCTCACATAATGAAAGAACAAAAGCAAGAAGCACAACTACTTTTAAGGCTACATGCAAAATGTGTTCATACAGCAATTCTGATGGATTGGAAAAGCAACCCTTTTTTATTTAAGATGGTACCAACAAACTTTGGTACCAGAGGCAGAAACAAAGGCAAGAAAAGACAAAGGAATCTTTGTATTCTGTGTAAACTCTGGAGGAACATTAGAAGTGGCCTCTATCTGTGCTGCCTAGGCAAGATGCTACACAAAGCTCTGCTATTAAGTTTTCCTAAACATCTCAAAATTTTATGTGTGTATTTATGCTATAAAAGAACTATAAATTCAATTGTTTCCAATAATTTAGAGTGGGGCTAAGAAGGTCAAATTCTCCCTTGTGCAAACAAGCACACACAGTAGTCAGTAAAGTTACAACACTAGTGATTACTATTCGGTGTATTTATAAAGAATTGTTTTTGTGGACTAACAAAGATACTACAGAATCAGAGAATATGCCAGGTTGGAAGGGATCCACAAGGATCATCGAGTCCAGCTCCTGGCCCTGCACAGAACCATCCCCAAGAGTCACACCCTGTGTCTGAGAGTATTGTCCAAACGCTTCTTGAACTCTGTCAGGCTTGGTGCTCTGACCACTTCTCTGGCAAGTCTGTTCCAGTGCCCAGCCACCCTCTGAGCGAAGAACCTTTTTCTAATATCTAACCTGAACCTTTTTCTAATATCTAACCTGAACCTCTCCTCAGTGCCAAAACAGTGAGGGAAAAAAGGAGTGTTGGCTGAGTTAGAAATTGTTATCAGCTACTTATTTTTGTGTGTGTTTTGCATCTTGGAACCCTCCTGCCACCTTTCAAAAACATCTTTGGACCAGAGTTACTTACACCCACTTCTGCTGTGATCATTTAGACCCTGGTCTCACTGGAGCAATGACTGCAGCAGGAATGTTTGACTTAGAAGATTGTTATCTTCTGGTTTTGTTCTATCTCGGTTTTGCATGTGTTGGGTATTTTCATTTTGTTTGTTGTCTGGGAAATATTTATAATCTGAGTTATCATCTCTGCTAATCAAACTTTCAGTCAACTTCTGAAGAAAACCTTTTGCTTCTTATTTCTGGCTGGAGTTCATCTCTGATTCAAGGTCAGATGTTCCTTAGCATATAAAAGAAATGGCTTTTTGTCTGAAATTCTGTCCCTGAAAAGACAGTGACTATGTTGCTGTAGACTTTTGGGACAAAGATTTCAGCTATGCCTCGTGCCAGGATCTCCTATGAGTTATTCCATTATTGCAGTTATTGGCACAACATGATTCTGAACTGAGGACTGCATAAGAGAGAGATTTGATCTCTAGTCTTTATTAACCTTCCAAAATATTTTGGTCTAAATTATTGCTACTCTTATTTAATAAAATGAATTAAATAATATAAAATATTAATAATGAACAACAGCTATAATTTCCGCAGTAGTTACGCAGTAAATCTCTGTAAGTAACTTCATCAGAGGCCAGACCCTCTGCTTGCACTCATGAGGAATTTGAGGGTTCAACTAAATTTGATGAAAAGTTGAGAGATTTGCATGGTAATTTGGAAACAAAATGAAAAGCCAGCGTAAGTATACAGTCCTATTTCTCCTTCCCTGTGTCTGTAAGCACCGTGGACAATAATGCACTTTAAGGAAATTTACAGGAGGAAGAAGGCCCAACGGGCATGCTGTGCTGGTAAGCAGATGCATTTTCCATGCTTCCTACAGGATGACCTGGAGAGGAATCCCACAGAGGGAATGATGTGCCGTGGGGCCCCTTTCCAGCAGGAGCCCTTGCCTCGAGGGTTAAAATTCCCCTGCCAGCTGGTCCACATGGCTGTGGAAGTGCTGGAGAGGGCTCTGCTGGGAAGAGTTCTGTCTTCATGCTCCCTCCTTGTTCCAAGACAGTCTCAGCCTGCTGCCCCTCCTGTGTGGGCTCTCTGTGCATGTGGGACAAACAGGGGGCTGCAGGGCAAGGCTGACTTCTCCTGTGCTGCAGTGTGTTTCTGTCTGGCCCTCTGCACTGCACAGCAATCTGAATCACTCAAATATTTGGTCGTTCAAGACTCGGGCACATGTCTTGTCAGCTGTGAAAATATCCAGGGAGGAAAAGAGAGCATGCTCATAGCAAGGTCTAATGAAGAGAGCAACTTTTGATTTTCACGCAGGTGAATCATTAAAGGCAAAATAATCTTATTGATTGTTTGTTACAGTTGTCTGAATTGAGGGCTGTCTCCTCACAGATTGAAATTTACTGTGATTGATGAGATCTCATAAACCCAGATCAAAAGGAGAATAAAAATGAAGGATTGTAAAAGCAAATGACCCCAAATAAAAATGTTAGTGTCAGAAAAAAGTAAATAAAAATGTACTATATGCACTAACCAACGTGGTCTGCTTATCCAGTGACTATTATTTAAATTTACTGCATCAAGTATTTTGATCTTATATTCTAGTGAATCTCTCTTTAAAAAAAAAAAAAAAAAGAAAAAAAAGGAAAAAAAAAGAAAAAAGAAGGAAGGAAGGAAGGAAGGAAGGAAGGAACGAACAGAGGGAGGGAGGCAGCCCCCAAAACCTTGATATCCTGAAACAAAGAATTCTGTTAAAGTGAACCTGCAGAACACTGTTGTGACTGACATTATCTATATGAAGATGCTCCTATCTACAGGATCCAAGTAATGTTAAGTTTAGATGTATGTGCTTTTAGCTGGGTTTCCACACACTCTATAGGTTTTGGGTCTTACCCAAACTGTATGGTAACTCCTACAGCTTTTGCACAGAGATGGAATAGATATGAGGTGGGATGTAATATTATGACTGAGCAATACAACTTTTTTTCCTGCAGAAAAGATCAATCTTGGTCCTGCCAACACTGCTTCCAGCCATGCCGTGCTCTGCCACCCCCACCTCCGAGCTGGCTTCGGTGCCCATCCAACCTTTCATGAAGATAGCTCATCTAAAGCCACAAAATGTTAACCAAGCAAGAAAGGTGACTGTTTTCTCCCAGAAAAAAAAAAACCAAAACAAAACAAAACAAAAAACACAAACACAAAAAACAACAACAAACAAAACTATTCAGTCCAGAAGGGAAAGGGAAAGGGAAAGGGAAAGGGAAAGGGAAAGGGAAAGGGAAAGGGAAAGGGAAAGGGAAAGGGAAAGGGAAAGGGAAAGGGAAAGGGAAAGGGAAAGGGAAAGGGAAAGGGAAAGGGAACAAAGACGGACTGTAAAGTTTAGCTGTGAGAAACACTTTGACTGGAGTTTATAGCTTCTTAGACATCAATACAAGACACAAACATGTAAGAACTCGGGTTTCACTAGTTCTGGTGTACATGAAAGGCACATACTTTTTATGAAGCAAACCAAAGCTTATAATATATTCCTATGTGCAAAACCAGGTTGGTCTTAATAAAGGACCAAGAGAAAGAATTCATTTCTCTTCTTCACGGTTGTGGTATCTATCTATCTATCGATCTATCTATCTATCTATCTATCTATCTATCTATCTATCTATCTATCCATCCTATCCTAGTGTAAATGCATTTTCTACAGTTGCTGGCCCAAAATTGTCCTGGTTTACATAAGGCACTAAAGACTTGCATGATCTGTGACATGGTGTGACTCTTGAGGATGGTCCTGTGCAGGGCCAGGAGTTGGGATCGATGATCCTTGTGGGTCCCTTCCAACTCAGCATATTCTGTGATTCTGTTACATTAAGTCCAAGGAAAATAATTTTCTTCCTTCTAATGTTTTAGCTACCAGCAACTCAAAGCAGATGTTGGTCTGGGCCAGGAAAGTGTCTGGCTAGAGAGAGGGGCTCAGTAGCAGGGGCCTGGAGAAAAGGACTTGCATTAGGAACCGTGATAATTGCATTGCCTCTTGCTCTGCTCAGAAAAGCAGTGTTCCATTGAAGGAACCTAGAGTCTGTACACAAAATAATGAAGGCATGAGCACACCATGCAGAGAGGTCTTCATCCTGTCTCTGGGTGGGTTTCTAATGCTCTTTCTCAGCTAGGTTGCGACTTAACCTTCCTCTCTGCAAGTGCTATGAGCTGTTGGTTGACCCTGCAAGGAGGGTCGAGATTGCTGCCTGTTGGTCCCTCTCCAAAACACAAAGTAAGTGAAAAGAAGCTTCTTGGAGAAATAGATATACTTTTTTGGAGAAAAGAGGTACACAAAGATTGTAATCAGCCACACACAATTGCATGACTTGTTATAACTTCATGGATACCTGAGGTTTAACAAATATGACATCAGGAATGTGGTTGGAGTCTAGGGGAATTGACCAGGCAGCTGATGAACCTGATGGACTCTATTTCATTTGTGTTAATATTTTGAAACCAACTAACCTAAAGAAAAGTCTACCTTCTCATTATAAGATTGGCATCTTGAAGGATTTGAAATTGACTGATGCCTGTGTCTCTTCAAGCCCAGAATAAATAATGAATAATTATGCCAATAAATCATATAAATAATACAATAGCTGCCATTCTAGCTCATTTTATATCCTTGGTGTCCATCACAGAACCATTTTTTTTCCCATTCACTAAGCCTTTCCTTATTCTCCAGTGCATTCTTTCTCATTGGTAATAGTTTTTGTTTGGACTGCACTATAAAGCTTAGCTATTTTGGTGAGAGCCGTGGAAAAAATCATCCAAGCAATTCACAAACCTGTGCCAGTAAATCTCCTGGTATAGACATAATTTTACTGGCAACAAAATCATTTTGCTCCAGTAACTTATGTTATTCTGGGAGGTGGGTGGTAGAATTTCATGTCAGTTGCAGCAATAGCAGGAATTCTGCCAGCTTTACTAGTAGGACTGGCTGCCAGAAGTATTTCAAGATGGTTTTAACAGCAAACCATTTCCAGGAGGAAAAGTCCTATTCTCCTTCACCTCAGACTCTCCTTTACTTTTTCCCTATTTTTGCTATACGAATCACCCACTGCTAACAGTAAGCGTAGTTGACCCAGTGCTAACAAGATTTCATGGAATACACAGATAAGGACAAACTGTCTCCCAGACAAGAAACCAGAAGTAGGTAGCTGGGTTGTTAATGTAAAGAAACCCTGATATAGCTCAGGGAAGATTTTTAGTATGTGATTGATAAATAACTCTGAGCTCTAGATATGTTTGTGTCATTTATCTATCTACTGAGAAAGAAGTCTGTGGAATTTACAATACCTCGATAAAGGAACTTTTCATTGATTCTTGTATGAATTTTGAATTAAGAGTGGTGTTGTTTTGTGCAGAGGGAGAATGAGAGTATCATCTTTTCCTCTTCTCATAAGAATTAACTGGAAACTCCGCAAGTAGATGTTGATGATAGTTTAGAAGGGTTCTTCTTGTTATGGATTAGTCCCAAGGACAATGAAGAACTTATTCTCCAAAGTTTTCCTTGCTGCAGTGGTACATATGCTCCCTTTAAATGACACTATCAGCTACCTCTGGCTAGTCCCCATAATCACCAGTTATGTTTCATAGCATTAAAACATGCACAACATTGCCCTCCAGCATCTGCAACACGTGCTTTTGTCAAACCCCCCTGATTTGCACTGGGGCTTAAGCCATTCCTGAGCCCTGCAGTCATGCATGGAGTACAGCCAGGCTGTCTGAGCCTGTCTGTGCCATCAAAGCACACAGCCATCCCACTGCTTTGGGGATCCTGTGGCTGCTCTGTATCCAGCAGTGCATCTTCCTTAATCCTGCCTCTCAGAGTCAGTTTTTCCTAATCATTCTTCTAAGTAAAGTTAGCAGCTATGCCCACTTTGGAAACAGTTTGCTTAGACTAAGAAGCTGTCACAGTGCTGAGAAAGCTGCAGCTTTAACCAGATTTCATCTTTGTGTGTCACTGCTCATGTCAAAGTATAAATGTACTCAGACATAAGAGTTGTCCTGCTTTCATCAAGGGAGCCAGCCTGCCTTTGCCTAGTTCCGCTTGGTTAAGCTTGTTATTTAAATTGTTAAAATTGAGACATCGGCAGTAAATTTCAGAGGAGATATAACAATTATTAGATACAAGCAGGGCTCTTGTACTTGTGAACATATCATGCTCTCTATCCACACAGAATTAGCCACAAATAATTTACAGCAGTTTCTTTAAGAATGTGCCCCGTAATACTTGGATGGCATTAAATCACAGTCATTCCCAACTGGATCGTATTTCCAACTTTAAGATAGATTTGACGCTCGTCAGAACTGTGGCTCAGCACTCCAGGGGACTACCTTTTAAACCTGCCAGCTCTTGAAGAACGGATCTTTGATTCCCAATGCTGCCTCCTGGCTGAGACCTACAAGGGTTGGTGTCTCTGGTATGCCAGGTCAGACAGCACAGTCACCCCTTGGAGAGTGAGGAGGGCTGGGAGGATGTTTGGGTGACCTTGTGCCATTCAATTTGCACAGCAAAATTACTAACGGTGGGAGAGGGTAGGGCTCACATCTTGCTCTGGGAGCTGCAAGCAAGAGGGGCCACTGCTGAGGCTGGAAAGAAAAAAACAAGTGTTAATTGGAAGCTGAGAAAGGAATATCAAAAAGAGGCAACATGCATATATGTACAAGTAAAATGGGAGACCTTTTGATCTCTTTAGGGATTGTACAGGGAGTGAAATGGATTTTTGTTTTCCATGGGGGCGGACTTCTACATGAGCTTCATTCCCTCAGAGGAAATTAATATAAACAGCTAAAAAGTTAAAAGGCAATGGGAATATTGGACAAAAGCTGCCTAATGTAAGAAGTGGAAAAAGAAAGGGCCAGAAGAAGATGCCTGTGGTGCTGTTTGTTCCCCTGGGGAAGCATCCTTTTGGTGATGGCACATCTGCTGAGTACCCACAGGCACAAGATGCAAAGAGGTACCTGCAGATGCTGCAGACAGACACCTGTACCACGTGGATGAGCAGGGACTTCTGAAGCCCTCCCACACTTTAGGTCTTCCAGCACAGAGTGCAGCTCTGCTGTGCATTTCTGCAGGAAGCAAAGAGTCATAGAGGGTCTCCCTTCAGCCCTGCATGGGACATCCAAGCAGCCAGAGTCCTTGAGTAGCACAGAAAGGGTCACTAGATTTCCCGCTTTCCACAGAGAGGACTGGAAAGCGGATAGATGCTCTATATCGTCCTCCCTCCTGCGCTGCCAGTTTCCTGCTGCATAGAAGGGGAAGGCTAAGCAGTGATTTGTGCCAGGAGAAGACGAGGGTCACACTATATCTTTGTTGAAACACCTGTTAAAACAGGGATCAATGCATGACTCCTAGAGTTACAGCCTGGCTCCTGCCCTTTACTCACAGTAGTGTGAAGGCTTCAGTCTAAGCTTCTAGAAATAAGGGACAGCAATAATATTACCATTGAATCCCAAGAGCCCTCTGCTGTAAGATTTAACAGACTCGGGTCTGTAAACACTGGAAGGTGACTGGATGACCCTGGAGAGGGAGAAATGGAGAGGGTGGTCAGTAAGCCCTGTGTTGTTGGTTCTATAGAGATAGATAAAAATATTCTTCCCTTGGAATTTTTTCCTTATTCAAATCCAGGCAAAATTTTTGGTAGGAAGTGCATGTAGTTCTGAAAAAAATAGAGGAGAGGAGAAGGGGGCTTGGACTCATTAGCTGGCTCTGTACTCAGGTAGTGCCTGGCAGTACATAGCCCCATCTCATTTTCACAGAGGCAACCTTGCACAGAGTCATGCATATTAGGTGACTAACCATGTCTTTATGGGGCAGGAGGGTGTTCCTGCTTGAAGTCAAAAACCAGAAGACTCATATTTCTGCTCAAGCGTAACTTCTGCAATCCATCCAATACTCCGGCAACAAACCTCTGTGTGTTTTGCCATCGCATCCAGTTTGTGTTGGACACCTTGCCATTATTGTGGATGTACAGATCAGCTGGTCAGCACATGCACAATAGGTTGACCCATCAGACATGCCACTCATCCTAGTGCCAGCCTGTGCTTGTACATCTCTCTCTCGTCCAGTACACCCAGCTGATCTGAGCCACACTGAAAGAGCCATGGCAGAACTGCATTTCTGAGCATGTCTTGGTATACCAGGAAATGTGATCACATGAGAATTGCATGTTACAGGTTAGGGATGTTGGCAGTAAGGGCAAGGGATATTGACAGAAATGCTGGTGTCCTTGCCAGCAGTGGAAGCAAGGAGGGCAATGGGGGAGGAGATCAAATCAGAGGCACATTAGGAACTTGGATCTAGAAGGCAAAAACTAGAAGAAAACCAAGAGTAAAGAATTTAAAAGACTGTTTTCATCTGCTCCCACATTGAATAAAGGGACCATTCTTCTCATCCACGGGAACACATTTTATTTTAATATATAGGAAATTTTCTGTCTCGTTCTGCAAAGGTTGGAAAGATAACTATCAGTGAACAAATAAGGGACTATTCAGAGAATAACTGCCTTCTGGGGATCTGATGTTTGGAGGAACTGGATGCAGAGATGTGGGTGCTGAGAGAAGCCTCCCCAGCATGAGGCACTGACCATACCAGAAGTCAAAGCCATGGCAGGAGGAGCCATGCTGAGAGGTGAGAGCCTGGCATGTGGACTGTTCATCTATCCAGTTTGCTCTGGGGTGCCTGAGAATGGGACTATGCAAGTGGCTTTGCTGTCTTTGGGTTTGATTCACTCTTAGCTTCTGTGAACGAGATTTTAATCTTCTGGGTAAAGCATAAAGCACCGGAGCCGAACCCAGCAACTGTCTCCAAGTCTTACTGCATTACTGAGTGCTGTCCCTCACTGGGGTGATTTTCCAGGTGGGAGAACCCCAAGATCTCCTTTCTGAATGGCTTTTGCACCTTGCATAAAAGCAAAAATGTCAAGCCATTTTTAAAAAAAAGTCACTCATACAAAAAAACACTCATACAAAAACGACCCATACAAGCCTAAAGTGTCATTCTCAAGGGACTGCTGCTAAAAGAGCCTGCAAATGCCATTGGGCTTAGTTTTCATCTTTTCTCTCTCAGTTTGACTATGACATGTGCTGGTATTTGCCTTGCGAGATAACAACAGACACAGGACATTTCAGGAAATACAAGGAGACAGCTAACCATAATATCTGCGACATTATCAAAGCCAGCATAATGCTGGTCTGAGCCTAACAGGAAAGCAGCAGTGGTATAAACTGGACACATAACTTTAAAAATGTCATGTCTCATTATCAGCAACGCGACTAGTCAATCCTTGGTTAAAAGTGACTGTAGGTCTACAGAGGGAGTGCAGTGCTGCACTCTTCCCAGGCGTGATTCAAATTTCCAATACGTGGCATCTTCACTTTAAAATATCATGCTAACTAGGTATGGTTGTTGACAACGGTCCAAAAATCCTGATGGCTGGATGGTACCTGAATGGAAGAGGAAAGCTTCGCTTTCATTTCTCCTGGCCTGCCTTCCTCAGCATTGTTCTCATGTGAGCCCCACCACGCTCCTGCTTCAGCTTGAGCACCAATAAGCACATTTTACAATTGTTTGCTGGGTTCAAAACACTTGAAACATTTCAAAGCACCTGACATCCTTTCAAGTTAGCTGCTAAAAAACCGCGCACAAACAGAATGGGTTTCAGAGAAGCTCTGTCAATCAACGCTCAATCTGTATGTTCTCTGAGACATTCCTTATCCTGGTTGATTTATTTCATATTAAAAGGGCTGTCAATCTGTATCACAAGAACAGGTTGAAAAAAAATGAGTGATGTCTGTGACTTTTTTTGTTTATTTAAAATTATATTCCCCCCCTCCTTCTTTCCCCCTTCTCATTCTCTCTTACCCACCCCCACCCTTATTTTTCTCTGCAGGTATGGCATGAGCGTTGTGTACCACATGCATTTAAATTAGAAATATATTTTGCAAAACGGTGGCAGACCGTTTTTTTTTTCTTTTATCCATCAAATATATCCCTTTTACCATCTGATGGCTTGGCAACAGGATCATCTCTCTTTCAGTTAAAATAAATGGGCCAGTAAAGTGGTGGAATATTCACTGTGCTGAAAAGACTTTACACTAGTTAATGTACACTGCGTGTTGTGGGTTTCATTAGAGCAGAATACTAATGATACACTGCATGTCTCCCCATGGTACCACTTTATTGTACCAGCTGTATTATTGTTTTATATTAATATATTGATTATTGTCTTTTTCTCTCCTATGTGTGTTTTGTCTCCTAACTTTTTTCTCCTGGCATTGCTTACCTATTGCATTTGGCAATTGTTTTCAATATCACATTTTTGGAATGAATGTTGATATTTATATGATTTCTTTTTGTTTTCCCCCATGTCTCCAAAGTAATTAATTTCCCTTGTTTGCTGCACAGATGTTGGTATATTTTTCAGCGAAACTTGATAAAGAATGACACCTTCACATACAGGTATAGAGGGGAAAAGGATTTTTTTAAATTGGCATTTAAGATTACAAGGCGGGGGGTGGAGGGGTGGTATTTAAACTCTCAGAAAACCAATTCTTGGGGTTGGACACAGGCTGAGGAAGATCTTTTCCAGTTTGTTAGACTGTTGAAGTCATAGATCTTATTTGCTATAGCTGTGAGATAACCCTTGCATCTGGACTGGGTGACCGTTTGTTCCTATAAGAAAAGGAGAGGTGAAAGTTGAATTACCAGGAAGAATCTGTAATTTAACAATACTTGGAGTACCATCATTTTGATCCGTGTCAATATAGCAGCTAACCTGGTCCAGGTCTGGAGCTTGTAGGCACTATAGCAATATAGGTGATAAAGAAGAGTAATACCCTGGTAAACCCACAGTTACACAGCTTTTCCTGTGGCTGAGAAAAAGTGAATTCTCACAGCATTTTTAAGAGTGTCATAATACACCGCTATCATGACTTTCTCACAGAGAGCTTGCTGATGATAGTAAGTTTGTGAGTCACCTGAACACACCACTGGCAGTGTCAGGGAGAGAAACTGGAGGTCTAACAACTGACCCATTACTGTAGGAAGTTAGTCAATAGCCCACAGACCCCACAACCTCCCTGCTTAAAATACTGGCTTGATTGGCTGATTGGTGGAAGACCCAAGGAGTCCTGTGAGCTTGGACTGGCACAGGAAAATATAAAGCCTTAAAGGCTCCAGGAGAAAATGTAATTTGGAAGAAGATGTGGCAGTGTGGCCAGCTGATTCATGTGGTGAACACCTAGTGCATGGCCCTGCCCTCCTCAGGTGTGCATGAGGTGGAGCCAGCTGTGGCTGGCAGCTGGTCTGTAAGCCCGACAGCTGTGAAGTGCCCTTGATATTCCTGCCGGGCTTGTGGTGTGGGAAAGTTTTGGTACCTCCTCCTGACAAAACAGTGTGGATCAACCCTCTGCTCGCCACTGCTGAGCCCTGGGCAAGTGAAGGGTTTGCAGAGTGACAGACATGGCCAGAGCATTGTTTGTCCTGCTGCCTTGGAATGAAAGTGGTCAGCATTAATTCATTATCGGCATAGGAAAGGATAGGAAAAAGCTTCATTTGAAGAGAAGGTGCCAAACTGCTGTGTGAGTCAGGTGACAGTGCTGGGTTTCGTGGCCGCAGTAGGACTGCCACCTGTTGCTGAGCTGGCGTCTCTAGCACTTAGCATCTTTCCACCAGCACAGTGACCCCATGCTGGAAAATCAAGCCCCACTGCTACGGTACAAGCAATGGGTAGACAAAATGTAAGAAAGGTAATCAGAGAACTTTGTAAATTCAACAGCAATTAAGAAAGGAAGATGGAGGCTTTTCCCAGTATGAAATAACAATCAATGACTAATAACTTTTTCATGGAACAATGAAATGGAAGGAGACACAAAGACTACCATGTTGACTGTAAAACACTGGAATAA